>NC_058101.1:1162500-11162500 GCF_020171115.1 Neogale vison | reverse complement strand
AGCGTCTGCCTTTGGCTCGGGTTGCGATCCCAGGGTTCTGGGATTGAACCAGGATCCCTGTGTCTGTCAGAGCTCCCTGCTTTGCAGGGGTCTGCTTCTCCCTCTTCCTCTGCCCCTCCTCCATGCTCAAGCTCTGTCTCTTGCTTTATCTCTCTCTTTCTCTCTCATATAAATAAAATCCTCTTAAAAAATCAGCTCATTTTCCCCTAAACTTCATAATACTAACATTTATTGAGCAACAGTGTATTTTGAATATTTTTCTAAGTGCCGAATATGCAATATCTCATTGAATCCACACATTAACCTATGTAAATATGACTATTAAACCTATTTTACAAGTGAGGAGACTGAGGGTTACTTAATGTCCAAGATCTAACAGCTAATAAGTAGATGAACCTGAACAGTATGATGCTAGAGTTCCCGAGCTTAATAAATGAGATCTACTTTCTATTACTACTATAAATGAAAATGACCATCACAGGCCTCATGTCGTAGAAGAAAATATAAATAAATTCAATAAAAGCACAGTGTTATTAAGTGCTAGCTGAATATTTTTGCCTACTGAAGTCTCTGGATCTAAAGCCTGTAGCTCTCTCTTAAAGCCAGAGGCTAAGAGTTAAACAGGTGTTAAAGACATACTTTCTCCTCGATATAATCAGAAGAAATGAAAACGAATTTAAAGGGGAATAACGTTCGTAATATGTGACTCAATATTATATAATGCTGTGTTTGTGAGCCCCTTAACCAACTTTTCAGTAACACAAAGCCCCGAGACATTTTGATTCCCCATGAATTCGATAGTACCTGGCTTCAAATTCTGAATTTGTTACTTACTACTGGTGTATTAGAGGTAATTTAGTATCTTCATTCATAGAACTGGGACAGTAGCATCTGCCTCAGAGGGGTGTGGTGAGAATTAAATGAGATACAGAGTCTTGCAAGATTTCCCAGAGAATTACACAGCATAAAATAAATATTAGTTCCCCTCATTTCCTGAAGATTCTGTGGTCTCTTTCCAGCCCTGGCTTAGATTTTCATACGCTTCCACGATTATACAAGCTCTCTAAAAGCCATGGCAGGACAGGCAGCCACAGTTGGCTCCTGAGTGTTAAAGCAAACAAAGAGCTGCTTTCAGTTCCATCCAGAGTAGCTACTAAGGCCTCTAGGGAGGCAGGGGCTCTTTGAGCCATGCTGTGTAGCCACCAACCACCCCTGCCCATCTCCCTGCCTCCTGTGAGGATTGTTGATGATCCAAGGAGGATTTATGGAAATTGTAAGCATGAAGGCCCCATGACAGTGAATTCTAATAGATGTCACAAGTCCCTAGAGGTTGCTGGAGGGAGGAAGGGGGACACGGAGAAGGAGGAGCTTCTGTTCCTAGGAGCAGACTGTGGTTGCGCTCCGCCCCCACCAACACACACACCTGCTTCAATTTGAGACCTGCCATTAGACCATGCAGTCGTTGAGTTATATGCTTAAAGACTATACTTTCAATATTCCCAGCACTACCTATAGAAATTAATTTGGAACTCTGTGGTATCGAGTAAAGCAGAGTTCAACAGAGCATTGGAATTCTTTTCTGCTTGGTGGCCAGAAGAACTTTTTTGTCGTTAGGCTGTGACTCTGGAATTTCTTCACTACTTGATTCCTGATAACTTTACTCTTCTGAAATATTGCTATAATAAGGCTTGAGATTTCGTACCATAATTAGGGATGATGAAAATACAAATACAACTAGAATTGATGCACTGACAAATTCAGAATATCTCCTCCGCACTAGAATATAAACTTCTGGGGGTCAGAGAGTTGGTTTTGTACGCTACTATACCCCCCCACCAAGCGCTAACATAAGTAACTAGCATATGGTTAGTACTAATAAATATTGTTGAATGAATAAGTGAGTGTTCATATTACAGTCGTTGGTTGTAGCAGTCAACATTTCCTTTGTTTACACATGTATTTTTTCATGCTTCTGGGTTTTACATCTGTGGCATCATCGTCTCCTTCTCTCTGCCTCTCACTCCTCTATCAGCCCTTCCTGATTTGGAGAAAGTCTACTAACCCTCTAAACCTTGCTTCCTTGACAAGAGTCTCTATGACTCTTATCTTCCTTCTCAAATTCACTCTTTCCCCAGCTGAGCTCCTGTAACCCTTTGCACACGATCCTGTTAGATTTTGTGCTATAATTATTTGTTTATCCGTCTGTCTCTGGCAGTAGAAATGAGCTCCTTGAGGGTTATAATGTCTTTCTTTTGTATCCTCATCCCTGGCATGGTGACTCGTTTATGGCAGATCTTTAATAAATGTTACTGACTGACAGAATGAATGAATTTTGCAAACGAGGGGTCCTCTATCCTGCAGGGCTCTAGAAAGTTCTCAGATCCCTTGTAAGGAGTGTATCACAAGATCACTTTCTTTAAAATGTTTTATTTTGGACAGGAAATCTTGTTCACTATGGTTTCATTCTATAAAGCCCTTCCCCTGTACTCAAATGGAATGATTAGAGTGGAAACAGAGTAGAGGCTATAAACAAGGGATCTGGAAAAAATGGGTCAGATTTCAAGGTGGGACTGATTATCCTGGGCTGCTTCTCCATAGATGCATCCTGGTTACCCTGACGCCATTCAAACCTTAAAAGTAGTGATATTTTGGGACAGTAGAAATATTTCTCCCAAGAAAAAATAAATGGTTTGACTCTCTGGGCCCAGATTCCTGCTGGTGCAGTACAGGGGAATTGTGTAAAGCAGTATCTCACGTCTCTAGCTATAAGAGGATTGTGGCCTGCTCAGGTTGCTATGGTTGTGACCATGACAACTGTGAAAAACATGAGAGAATGCCAAGAAGAGGGTGCGGTAATGACCCTAAGCAAGGGAGAACAAATGGCCAGGACTAGGGACAGCCTAGGGTCCTTAGAGTCCAGTGGTTGTATAGGCAGGGAGTCAAGACTGTATTGGAAGATCTGACTTCCACATTTCATTGTTCACATTGATACAAACCCGGAATGGCTCTTAACTAATCTCTATTATTCATCCATTTTGCTTAAAGAATTCTGAGGAGGGGAATGGAGATGGGGGGAGCAGCCTAAGAACATTGGGCATAACCCAAAGGGCTTCAGCTCTTGAGAATAGGCACTATTTAATTAAGCCAACTGTGAATTTGTGTGGGTGAAAGTAACAGCTGCTGATTCTTAGGATATTTTTAAGTTGCAGCCAGTTGGGATACTCTCCATGCCTATATATGGTCCTTCATGCTCAAGGACCTCATGGAGATGGGTGGGCTGAAAACATAGACTCCTTGAAACTGTACCATCATCTCTGGGTCTCTGACAGCACATAAGCAGCTTGCTCTCAGGGAAATTTGAGCAAGGTTAAAAGTCAAGCTGCACATCTGACATACTCAGTGGTGACTCTTTCATTCTCCCCCACCCCCACGCTGTTGCTAGGCCTCTTCCAGGTTAAAAGAGACTTGTTTAGTCCCCATACACTTTCAAGCTGCTTAGCTACCGTGTCTTGTGCACAACGTGCACTCCAGGCAAACAAATCTTAAGGGCACAGCACACTGAAGCGGCAAGCCAGCCTACCAGACCGAGCCCCCTGAGCCCATGTGCTGTACAAAGCAAACCAAAACACAGCTGGTAGAGTTAATTTTAGACTTTCTGACCTTGGCAATGTCCTATCAATTTGGGAAAAGCAGCATTGAATAGGTTCAGAAAGGACCCTTCCTCTTCCTTCTCCCAATGCAGCTGCCTGGAAAAGTGGCTACATGGTCTAAGTTTAATGGAAAAACAATTAATTATGGCCAATAATAAACCTGACAGATCAAGAAATTCAACATTTATTGAGCAGGTGCAGAGTCCATGCAAGAAATCTTTTATGATTTTTTTCCCGTGAACTAAGATTCTAACAATTGTACTGAAAATAAAACCTAAAAAGTTCTAAGACTGGCTTCTCAAACACAAAAATCAATTTCAATGTCACGGTGCTTCAAAACACTGAAAGTGGGTCGGCGATTATAAGAGGGTTAGTAGTTTTATTAAATCATGCTGTTTATAAACATAACAGGATTTAAACGCAAGAAGTAAATATGTACTAATTGTTTCTTTTTTTCCCCAAGATTTTATTTATTTATTTGAACAGAGAGAGAGAGAGAAAGAGAAAGACCACAAGCAAGGGGGGTGGGCAGAGATAGAGGGAGAAGCAGTCACCCTGCTGAGCAGGGTGCTGGAGGCGGGGCTCAATCCCAGGACCCTGGGATCACAGACTGAGCAGACGCTCAGATCTAAGGCAGATGCTTAACTGACTGGGCCACCCAGGTGTCCCTGTACTATTCGTTTCTGAATTCGCAGGATCCAATTCTCTGACAGCCAAAAATAGGTGAGGTCCCCTTAATATATGCTCATGTATAACATGGACTTTTCTTTCTTGAAACTTATACAATTTTTGCTATTCTTTTAAAGATTTTATTTATTTATTTGACAAAGAGAGATGACAAGTAGGCAGAGAGGCAGGTAGAGAGAGAGGAGGAAGCAGGCTCCCTGCTGAGCAGAGAACCTGATGCAATCCTGATGCGGGGCTCCATCCCAGGACCCTGAGACCACGACCCAAGCCAAAGACAGAGGCTCAACCCACTGAGCCACCAAGGTGCCCCACAATTTTTTAATTTTGCTTTTATTTATTTGATTGCCTATATTTCCCAATGACCTACAGGATTCATAATTTTTTTGCTCCCAGAGGCCGTAGTAGACAATAAATTCTTGTTCAGTGGATAAATGATTCGCATTTCATCATTGTCTTAAATTTAGCCTTCTACTGCTCAAACCTCACCTTCAAAAGAATGAACAGCTTGAAGGGAAGGTAATGGCTTAGTTTTGGAATCAATGGAAGATTTCTTCTTCCATTGTAATACATTAAATAAGCTTTGTGTTTTGATACTTTATGGCTTTTAGTGATAAATGAATGCACTGAGAGACACCAAGCATCATGAACCAATCTTTTATATTTCTATTCTTTCCTATTATATCAGAATAATATGTCCTTGAGAAGTATTTTTAACCATACACTGGATTGTGAATAATCATACATGGTTGTTTTTAAGGAAGCAAGGTATAGAATTAAAATCTAAAGAGCATTAATAAGGGTTAGGTTAAATTGCTAGGTGTGTTAAGTGGGATCGTGTAGGATGCCAAAATTCATTTAGCATATATTCATTCTAATTTAGGTCATCCTGGGAATGGGGGGGAAGGAAATGGGATTTACTGAATTCAGACTGTACTTATTAGCTATATGATTTTGAGCAAGTTACATACGTAACCTCTTAGCATTAATTTCCTTACTTATAAATGGAGGAAGGAATACCTAACACCAACCATATGGGGCCAGGTAAGGAATAAATGACATAAACATATTTATAAACATGGGGGTAAACAGGGACAAAATATGTGAAAAACTTAGTGGAGTGAGTAGACCATCAGAAATAGTCAAAATATTGGGGCGCCTCGGAGGCTCAGCTGGTTGGGCGACTGCTTTCGGCTTTCATGATCCTGGTCAAGTCCCGCATCGGGAATCCCTGCTCAGCAGGGAGTCTGCTTCTCCCTCTGACCCTCTCCCTTCTCATGCTCTCTCTCTCATTCTTTCTCTCTCTCAAGTAAATAAATACAATCTTAAAAAAAAAAGAAATATTCAGGGGCACCTGGGTGGCTCAGTGGGTTAAAGCCTCTGCCTTTGGCTTGGGTCATGATCCCAGGGTCCTGGGATCGAGCCCCGCATCGGGCTCTCTGCTCAGCAGGAGCGTGCTTCCTCCTCTCTCTCTCTGCCTGCCTCTCAGCCTGCTTGTGATCTCTGTCTGTCAAGTAGATAAATAAAATCTTAAAAAAAAAATAAATATTCAAAATATTGCAGCTATAAAAACAATCTTATGCAATAAACTAATTAGATGGAATAATTACCACATCAGCCTAAATGTTATATAACCAAAACACTGCTGCACAACAGAATGCGTTTTACAAGTCACTACAGGTTTGTTGCCCAGCTGTACTTTTTCTCGTATTTGCTGTTCAGGTATCCATTCTTTCACAGTCAGATAACATTCCTGAATCAGAAGGGATCAGCTACCCAAGAAATACGGACGCCCAGATTTAGCCACAGGGTTTGAATTCAGTGTTTCTTCTCTCTGACATTGACGGCATTTGCTTTTGCCTTTACATGTAAAAGAATATCTTAATAAATAGGCAGAAAAAAAACTGGCTAATATGAGGGCAAGGAAAGAATGCTCCAGTCCAAAGAATCATTGTTTATATCAGCAGATTTTAAGTTCCTATCATTAATAATACTTTTCTTGGCCTCTTCAAAAGGAGACCTGCTACTTATTTTTCTTTTTTGTTATGGAAAGTTTCAAAGCTAAACAAAAGTAGGCAGGAGAGTATAAGGGTCCTCACGTACTTATCTACCTGACTTTGACTACTATCAACTCTCTGCCAGTCTCATCTCTCAATACTCCTAATTCTCTCTTCTGAAGCAAATTCCAGGCATATTATTTCACCTGTAACTATTTCAGCATATATTTATAAAACGTATGGACTCTTTAAAAACAAAAACAACATAACTACAACATCATCATCACAACTGGGTAAATGGTGATCAGAAACCAGAGATACCGGGGAAGAGAAGTAAAGAAAGAAAAAACCCAGATGCTTACAGGTAACGCTTTGCTTTGTCTGTCCTTATTGGGCATGTAAATTCCTTTTTGGAAGCCCATCTTATGGCTTCAAATACCTTTTGTTTTTTACTTGTAGCAAGAATTACTATCAAACTCCACTCACTGGGCCAGAGACGCTTGTGGTGTTAGCAAAAGACTTGCCCCTTGTGTAGCGCAGCACCTACACTTGTGAGTTCTCTGGCCTGCCAGCCTCAACTCTGAGCTCTAAAATGCCCAGGGCTTCAAATACTGTTTACTTGCTGAGGTCCGCATTCATGTCTCTAGTTCAGATTCCTCCCGCCCCCCTTGGCACAGTAGACAAAACTCTACTTGACTATTTGGATGTCTAATAGACATCTCGAAGCTAACAGATCTAAAATGGAACTTTCAGTTTAACCCCCAAATTGTGACTCACATCTTCCCTGTTTTGATAAATGGCTGTTTCCATTAGTTGCTAAAACCAAAAATAATTGGAGTAATCTCCTCTCCCCAACCTCCACAATCTATCACCAAGTGCTGTTGGTTTTACCCTGAGATTATTAATTTCTTCTATTATTAATGACACTACGCGGAACCAAATCACAGCTGAGAAACAACGACTATTAGAATAGTCTCCTGGTTTCCCTTGTGACTTGTTGGCTCCCCCTGGTCCATTGTCCACAAGAAGGGAGAGTGATCGCTCCAAAATGTTAATCATGGATCATGAACTGATAATTGCTGAAGCTGTAGGATGGGATTCATTATATTAATTTCCTCCCCTTTGTATATTTTTGAAATTTTCCAAATTAAAAAAAAAGGAAACGTTATTCAGATTAGCTTACCCCAGCCTGCCCTCTGTCTCCATGTCCAGCTTTATTTGATGCCATTTTTCTTGCTCACTCTGCCCAGGCCATAACCTTTCAGCGCTAAGAACTCTTTAAGCTCTTTCTTATCTTAGAGCATTTGTGCTTATTATTTCCTCTACTAGAAAATGCTCATTCCCCTCACTCTTTGCAAGACTGCTTCCTCCTCTTGTTTCAGGTCTTAACAAAAATGTCACCTCCGTAGAGAGGCTTTTCTTAAAAGTATTTTTAAAAAAAGATTTCATTTATGTATTTGAAAGAGAGAGAGAGAGAGAGATCACAAGTAGGCAGAGAGGCAGACAGAGAGAGAGCGGGGAGGCAGGCCCCCCACTGAGCAGAGAGCCGGATGTGGGGCTTGATGTGGGGCTCGACGCGGGGCTCGAGCCCAGGACCCTGGGATCATGACCAGAACCGAAGGCAGAGGCTTTACCCACTGAGCCACCCAGGCACCCTAAGAGTCTTTTCTTAATCACCGCATCTAAATTAGATCCTCCCCCTCCACCATTGCTATTACATTATTCTGTCTATCCCTGTCTTCCCACAATTTATAACTATCTTGTTTGTTTACATTTACATATATAAATATACTCACTTATAAATTTGAGTGAATCTTTTTAAAAGGTATTTGAAGGCATACCCACACATGTTCTATTCCATTCATGTTATAGTATCGATTCTTGGAAAAATTGGTAAATGCAGATTTTAATCATCTTCCTTCATAAATAAAGATTTACAAACAAAATAATTTTGATCAGGGGAGTAACTTCTTGAAATTTCAAGAGGACAGTGATATGAAATATGAATTGGGGAAGGTGAAATTGGAATTAGAAATGTCTATTTGAATATACCCTCTATTTGATTCTAAATTCCCAATGCTTTTGAAGCTGAGTAATTTTAAGTGACAGCCATGGTTTGATTTAAATGTTTAACCTCTGGAATTCTATTCTGTATTATTAATATGACACCTCTATCATTTCTAAGACCAATCTATTTAAGTTTTATCAGCTGTTAATTTCAGCCAGTTCTCCTTGAGATATGAAAAGAAGAACTCAGCAGGTAATTTAGCAGATTCTCTCCTCTGGCCATCGTTATCCTGATTCAGTGTCATAGAATTCATTTAAATTGTGTTAGAACAAAAGCAAAGCTACATAAGCCAGCTACCAAATCAGGGAGCAGATGGGAACTGTCCGCCAGACATTTGAAGGACAACCCTGACACGACAGAACTTTAGAACTGGAGGATATCTTATAGATCATGTAAAAATTAAAGGCCCTCATTTTAACAGGAATGAGACTGTTGTAGCAGGTTAACTGAGTTACCCTTCCCAAACAGAATTTCCTAATCTGGTAATGCAAGTTTTACTTTCAGAAGACCCTTAGGAATTCTATAGTACATTAGTAGTACCAAATCAATATCTGGGCTTCTGTCACAAATCCATTATTTTCACTATATTAAAGTAAATCCTTTCCGCCTTCTGTCCTCCATCTTTTGAATCTTTAAGTCTTCTCAAATTATTCCAATGACCACTGCTATTTCCGAGATAGTGTCAAGATGCCAATATTTCCTTCTGTTTTAAAGAAAATGGTTTGACTTACTGAGGTACTGAACTAATACCGCACCAACTCAACAGACTATATTTCGTATTGGTACTTCTTCCAAGTAACCCAGCCCAAGGTGGGTTAACAGCTGCACATTATTTAAGTTTTGTTCCGGTACTTTTGAGAACTTACTTGTGGATTTGATGGGTGTTGTGAATAAAGAAGATGGACATCTCTTGTGTAAAATAAGTGGGTCCTCGAAGCGATAAGGTTGGGGTAGGCTGCTTATCAGGGGCAATGCTGATTACGCATTTATGGGGCCCAAGACCATTATAAACACTGGGCCTTCTGCTGCACAAAACACATCCAGTCTCCCTGATTTCACAGAGTCGGGGCTTCAGGGCCGGGCTTTATAATCTATTTAAGAATGCTCCACAGACCTTGCAAATGTCCCTACAGCAGTTTCCCCACTTACTGACGACGGCCTAACCCCCCTGCTGAACCAAGGCTGGACCCTGACCTCTCCTCTCCTAGTTCAGGGTTTTAAGACAGAACCATAAAACCACGGGGAGCTTGACTCCTTTCTCTATTCTGGCCGAACACCACCCACACACTCCAAACACGTTAAACCTCCTCCTGCTTTTATGTACTAGCAAAGGGACTCCATAACCTTTCATCGCCCCTTGCTGCACACTTGGAACGGGCAGAAGCCCTCGTGGCGATGCCAGCCCTCGCGCCGATGCCAGCCCTCGCCGCAAACCCAGACATCCCGGAGTGGAGCCCATTCCCTTCCCGACTGCTGAAACCCAGCCGACGGGTTCGGAGCGCTCGGCCACGACCCCCAGCGGGGCGGACCGGCCTTCGCGGGCCTGCTGGCCCCAGCGCCCTGCCTGGGCGCGGTCCCGGGCTTCGAGGACGTCCAGAACCCGGCGGACCCGCAGCCCCGGCAGGACGCGGGTGGGCGCGCGCCGCTCTCGCGAGAACTCGCGGGGCGAGGGCCGCGGGGGGCTAGAGGGTTGGAGAGGGAGGAGGAGGGTGAGGGGGAGGAGGAGGAAGAAGAAGGAGAGGAGGAGGAGGAGAAAGGGGGCGGCGCGGCGAGCAGCTCGACAGCCGCGGCAGCTGCTCCCCGGCGAGCCGGCGTGCGGCCGTTTCCCCGCCTTCTCCGCCTCCCCCGCCGCCGTCCGCGATTCAGGCCGCGCGCTGCCCACTTCCGCCCGCTCCGCCTGCCCCTGGAGCGAGCGAAGCCGAGCAAGTTGTGGCCGTCCGGCAGCCGGCGCGTCCCCGCTTCCTCCTCTCCTCCTCTGCTTTTCTCCCTCCCTCTTCTTCCCTGGCCGCCGCCCGGAGGCCGAGAGACCGCCGAGCGCCCCCAGCCCCCGCCGCCGCCGACATGAGCTTCTTGTTGTGAGTAGCCGGGCCCGGCGCGCGCGGGCTTTGTTCGGGAGACCGGGGGCCGCGGGCCGCAGCTCGCCTGGGCCCTCGCTGCCGGGGCCGGGCGTTCCCGTCCGGCAGGGCTGTGGGAGCCCGCCCGGTGCGCGGGCGCTGCCGGACGCCTGTCGCCTCCCCAGCCCGCTTGGAGCTCGCCCGGAGCCCTGCGGGCCCCCGCGGAGGCTCTTGCTCCCCGGACCCCACGTCGCGACACACCCCGGTGTGTGGATTGGTTGTCCTGCCTTTCTCCATCACGCCGATGTCTCTCTTCCCTCCTCTCTCGGGTTTGTGGGTTTAGCCGCCCGGCAGAGATGCCACCCACTCCCCCTTAGGCCCCTCACGCGTCTCCTGCCCGGCGGCTCTGTCTCCGTTTCGCTGGCCCATCGCGTTTGTCTGGGTCCGAGAATAGAAGGTCGGGCGTTGTACTTTTCCCCGTCACCCCAGCACCCTTTTAACTTCTTAGATTCTAGGAGTGCAGAGTTGGGGTGACAAGTCCCGGGGCTGTAACACCCTTAATGAGGCTGCTTTCGGGTCGGGATCCCATGATGACAGCCCAGGCAGGGTCTTGGGGTCTGGAGCAGCTCCTTGCTTCCCCGAGGCGCCCTTCTTCCCAGTGGGCTCCCCCGAAAAGTACGGGCTTTATCTTTTTAGACCACCACCAACTAGAAGTCCGAGGAGTGTGCCCTGGGGTTGATTAGATCCGCTGGGGAGTGGTTTTGCGAATCGTTTGTAAATACCAACTTAACGTCAGATTTAGGGCTGGTCATGATTTCGTTTACTTCTCCTTTATTGTAGACGAATTCGGGGGACGGGCAGAAAGCTGCGATGGCCACTTGGGGGTATGGAGGCAGCAGACAGCCTCAGGTCGTCAGGAAACAGGCCATACACTCTTGGAATTCCTCTTTTGAAAGCTTCATTGTGATTCACCTATGTTTAATCTGTGGTTAGAAAGCTCATAAAAACTCAGATTGAAACTTGCACCATATACTCCTTTACTGTTGTGGACAGAATAGCATTTTTCTTCACAGCAGTAACAGTAGCAGTTTCGTTCCGATTCTCTTCCTTCCCCACCTGTAATTTTTAGTCACCACATTGGCACTTGGATCCCCAGAATTTAACTAACCCTAATTTCACGTGTTCAGATGTAGAATATTAATCCTTTTCTGAGCAGTCCAGCAAAACTGAGTGATCACAGACGGCTAACAGGCAGGCCAGATTGCTAATGGTTCTCATAGGCACAAGAGGCCTTGCTTGTGTCCCCCACCTACCACATGTGAGTTTGCGTTTGTGAAATCTCTTTCTCAGGCTCTAGAAGTTGATTCTGTTTGTCAGGTAGGTAGTGCTGGGTGAGAGTACCTAGTGACTTCTGACTTTGTTTCTTATTTTAGATTGAATCAAGATATCCAGGTATCTCTGCTTGAAGCTTCTCATCTTGACTATATTTTACGTTGCTGTTGTTTTATTTCTTTAAGAATTTAAAAGGTGCCTTCAAAATAGCCGTGTAGGTGATGTCCGTGACTGTTGCTGATGGGCTTATGACTCTTGGAACTCGCAGCTAAATTGGTTGGAGCAAGGAAGAACCATATTTGGCTGAAACCAGGAGATGGAGAAGGTTTTGGTGGTATTTTTTGAATACAAATAGAACAGTATCCTTTTTTTTACATGGCTCAGTATTGAATAGTTACAGAAATGCGGTGGTTTAGTTCATTTCTCCTGAAGCATCCTAGTTATGTAAGAAAAATCTTGCTGTGGGACGCCTGGGTGGCTCATTTGGTTAAGCAGCTGCCTTCGGCTCAGGTCATGATCCCAGCATCCTGGGATCGAGTCCCGCATCGGGCTCCTTGCTCAGCAGGGAGCGTGCTTCTCCCTCTGCCTCTGCCTGCCATTCTGTCTGCCTGTGCTTGCTCTCTCCCCCTCTCTCTCTCTGATAAATAAATAAAATCTTTAAAAAAAAAAAAAAAAAAAAAGAAAAATCTTGCTGTAACGAATGTATATATGTATAAGCACCTTTCAGGGTTTGTACTATTTGGAGCACAATTTTTCAGTCAGGTCTCATGTAGCAGTTAATATAGTACCAAAATATTTAGCCCTTGTGCTTGACAGTCCATAAAAATAAATCCAACTTGATTTTGGTTTTTGTCCACCTGTAGTTTCAAATCTAAAGGGAAGACCTCATAGATAGAAATAATTATCAGACATGAAAGAATAAAGTTTTAGTTATTTCCTCTACATGTTATTTGGTATAGCTTCCTGAATATTATTTCTCTGCGGGTAGGTGAGTAGAAAAATTAAGAGTTGCAAGTTAGGAAATAGATATAAATATTTACCTCAAGTTCTTGGAGTCCTACTTGTAAGGCTGCTGTGAGTGGATTGAGCTAAGGAAATAAGGGCCTTGTGAGATAGGTTTATGAAGGTGCTGACTCAGAACTCCTGAGGGCTTTAAGACAGAAGGAAAGAACTATTGATTAAAAAAAATCATTCAGGGACGCCTGGGTTGCTTAGTGAATTAAGCCTCTGCCTTCCGCTCAGGTCAGGATCTCAGGGTCCTGGGATCGAGCCCCGCATCGGGCTCTCTGCTCAGCAAGGGGCCTGCTTCCTCCTCTTTCTCTCTGCCTGCCTCTCTGCCTACTTGTGATCTCTCTCTGTCAAATACATAAATAAATAAAATCTTTAAAAAACAAAAAAACAACCCATCATTTAATGTACCAGGCACTGAGGTAGGCACTGGGTAGGTATCATTTATGAACAAAACCAACAAAAATTCCTGTATTAGTTAAGCTTATGTTTTGGTAAGTGATCATAAACAGTGAATATCAGTAAATTATATTGCACGGTAGGAGGATGTAAATACCATGGAACAAAGTAGAGCAGGGTAAAGAGGTTTTTTTTTTTTTGATTAGGGAGATGAGGTAGATTAGGTAATCTCCAGAGGATGCCTAGATAATCAGCAGCAGTGATACCTTTTGTAGCTTTTGTCCAAACGCTCAGAATAAATTTGTACAGCATATGGAGATAGGGCTGGGACGGAGCTTTGGTTGTGCTGCAGATTGGCCTTGTGTATCTTCAAGTTAATAAGCTAAACTCCCAAATGTACACATAATTTGATTTTGTAGACTCAAATCTTTAAACATCCTCAGCACCTGCTGTGGGCTAAGCATAGTGCAAGGCGTGGGACCCCAGTGTAGTTCAGTTCGTAAATGGTCATCTCTAATAGATGGGGTGTCTGAAGAATGTGGAGCAATTTGTTTTATTTGGGCTGGAGGAAGGCTTCGTGAAAGAAGTGATGGACAGTTAATGGAATCTGTAACAGGGGTTCTCTGAGAGGGTATGGGGAACTGGAAGATTTCAGTCAGAGGAAGCATCATAGAGATAAAAACTTGCTTGTGAACTGTCCATTTTCAGGTTTGTCCAAGAGGCTGTGGAATTGTGGAGCTAGATGGGATCCATCCATAACCTAGTTTGCTCAGCTTTTTAGTAAAATGGCAAAATCACCGACATCACGTTACTGGTCTAATTACTGGCTTGGGTTGAATCGGAACACAGCCCTCTCAGGGTGTTTCCCGTCTTGGCACTTTATGCATATGACAACATCCAGGGAAACTTGGGATCAGAGTGAGTTCTCAACATTCACTCAAAGTGTATTGAGTGTTCTCTATGTTTCTAGCATTTTGAAATTGCTAGTCTCTTCTAAGCAATAGAATTTCACAGAAATATTTGACTTGGAAGAGACTGAGGTTTTATTTCCTGATGTAGGGCTTGGTTGGAACAGAGTTAAAACAAATACTTGTAGTTAACTTTAAAACGAAGTCTGGAGGAAAGATGGTTTAGGGATGTGAATGAATGAATATAAACCAGGTCTGTTTCTGTATAGGAAGAAACAGAGATACTTTGGGGAAATAAGGAAATGTTTATTGAGGATTGTGCTAGGTAACTTCAATTTATCTTTTTTTTTTTTTAGATTTTATTTATTTATTTGAGAGAGAGAGGGCATATGAGGCAGAAATGAGGGGCAGAGAGGGAAGCAGACTCCTGGATTCTGGGTGAGTAGGGTGTCGGATCTTGGGCTCGATCCCGCAACTACAAGATCATGACCTGAGCCAAAGGGAGACACTTAACGGACTGAGCCACCCAGGCACCGCTAAATTCAGTTTATCTCTTCTAAAAAATTGCAGTGTAGGGGACACCTGAGTGGCTCAGTCCGTTAAGTGCCTTCTGCTCAGGTGGTGGTCCCAGAGTCCTGGGATCGAGTCCTGTATTGGGCTTCTTGCTTGGTGGAGCGCCTGCTTCTCCCTCTGCCTGCCGCTCCCCCAGCTGTGCTCACTCTCTTTCTCCTTCTCCCTCTCTAAGAGATAAATAAAATCTTAAAAAAAATAAGTAAATAAAAACTAGCAATGTAGGAAAGGAGATGTAGCTGTGTTTATGTCTGTCTCTGTCTCCTCTCCTACCTCTCTTTCTGCCTGCTGCCCACCCACCCCTCTAAATAATCCAGCATCATGAAGGCAAGTGAGTTGACTGATTTAAGGGCTTTAGCATCTTTGCCTATAAAGGAAGTTAATAATAGTATGACTACTAATAATACATCTTGGTAAGTATTTACCATGTGCCAGGCACTGTTTCAGATGATTAACTCAGTTCAATAAGTAGCAGGAACCCTATTTTACAGATGAAGAAACTCACAAAGAGAGGTTAAGTAATTTGTTCAAAGTTATGTAGCCATTGATATAATATGGATCTGAATCCTTGCAGTCTAGATCCAGGGATCCTGCCTCATACTGTTGTATCTATAATTGATAAAATTATATAAAAAGATAGTATTTAAATAGGCCTTGTTTTTAAGAGAAGTGTCCTTTCCTTGGGCATTAATATTTCATACTTCTGTACTGTTTGCTACGGGTCACCAAGAATATAATGGTGGAAGAAAAAAATATAAACTTTTAAATTTAAATAATACTTTAAAATTATTTTTGACTTCCATTTTTAATGTAAAAAATAATACACATGTTGGAGAAATCATAATATAGTGCTAAGAAAAGTAAGAAAATAAAAGTCACTCATAATCATTACACCTTCCAAAATGACTGTTATTTGTACTTTGTGATAACAGTTTCCTAATCTTTTCTGCCATGTTTCTACTATATGTAGACCAGGTTTTTCATGTGGAGATTTTTTATGTCACTAAACATCATTTTGTAAATCATTTCGAACCGCTTTTGAGCAAGTGTTAAGAGTTTTGTTGTCTGACAACCTGATGTAATAGGTTATGCTTTTTTGGAGGGGAAGAGGAAATAGAGTAAGTGTGGTCATCTTTTTAGAACTGCAGTTTGGGAATTGTAGATACAGGTCTGGCTTTAGTTTACTTTTCCTCTCTATAGGTTTGCTTTTGCTTTACATGACTGAATGCAAAATAATTACTATGTGATTACTTTTACCAATATTGACTTTTTTCCCCTCTATATAGTGGAAGAGTTTTTGTACCTTTGAATTTTCTAATATAATATACATACATGTAGTACATCTTTTCAGCTGTATATTCGGTTAGGAGGTATTGGGGCAGAATAGCTATGGGTTGCTTGAAAAATATGGTACCTGTTCAGAATGTTGAATTAAGTCCTAGAGAGAATTCCTTTTTTTTTTTTTAATTCTTCTTTTCTTTCCGTATTTGTTTTTAAAAATTCAGAAGTAATTAATGTATAACATTGTGTTAGTTTCAAGTGTACAACTTGCATTTTTGTCTTGTATCAGTTACCTAACTTAAGACCATCTTTAGTTTAGTTAAAGTGTAGCTGTGAAGCCTGTTCATTTGCAGAAAGTCATTTTTTAAATTTTTTTTTAAAAGATTTTATTTATTTATTTGACAGAGATCACAAGTAGGCAGAGGGGCAGGCAGAGATAGAGAGAGAGAGAGAGAGAGAGAGGAAGCAGCAGCCTCCCTGCTGAGCAGAGAGCCCGATGCGGGGCTCCATCCCAGTTCCCCAGGATCGTGACCCGAGCCAAAGGCAGAGGCTTTAACCCACTGAGCCACCCAGGCGCCCCCATTTTTAAATTTTATTTTGAAGGATTTTCAAATTTTTAGAGAAGTTGCAAAGAATGGTAAAAAGAATTCCTACATAATTTTTGTCCAGAAACCCCATTTAGTGTCATCCGTTGCTCCCATAATGTCACCCTCAGCAGGAGGATCCGGTCATGAATCACACCCAGTTTTGTTCTGTGGTCTTCTTCAAATGAAATGTTTCCTTAGTTTTTCCTTGTCTTTCAGGACCTTGATATTTTTGAGAATTATAGTCCCGTCATTTTGTGGACTATCCCTCAGTTTGAGTTTGTCATGTTCTCTTGTGGTTACAACTGGTTATGCATTTGAGGTAAAAATACCATAGAGGTGTCACGTGTTTATCTTACAGCTTCTTACCAGATGCATGTAATGTATGTTTGTCCATATTGGAAGTGACCCTTTGATTAAACTGTCTACAGAGATTCTTCAGTGTGAAGTTATTAGATCTTTTTTTTTTCCTCCTACTAATTAATATTTTGGGGGAGGTGTTTTGAGACTGTGTGACTATCTCATTCCTCATTTTGTTTTCACACACTAGTTGTACTGTTCATTGATGTATTTTGTCTGAACTATTATTATGATGGTTGTCTGTGTTCTAATTCTGTCATTGCTTTTATCTTTATTATTTGAAATTTTTACTGAGAACTAACTCTTCCTATTTATTTATTTATCAGTGTGGACACTTAGATTCCTATTTTATTTAATGAGTTATAATTTATAACTATATTTGTTTTGGTGCTTATAATGTCTCAGTTTTGGCTAGTGAGAGTCCCATTCAAGCTGACTTCTGTGTCTCTTTGCTTGGCGCTGCCTTTTTTTTTCTGAGCACTTTGTAACTTTCTGGCACAACCATATCTTCCAGATTTATCCTACACTTTCTCTGCCCTATCCCCGGAATGGTCATTTCTCTAAGGATTTTGGTTCTTTTTACTGAGAAATAGTATTTAGGAAACAGGTGGTAAGTATCTAAGTGATAAGTATGCGCATTACCAAGATATGTTTCTGTTCCCAGACCCTCTCAGGACAGTGCTAGAAAACAACATAATCCATACAGATTTACACACATAGATATATATAGATCTATAGATACAGATCTATAGATACAGATTTTGATATCTGCATGTATTGAATGAGTTCACACTAATACCTGAGTGTTCTTTATTTTATTTTATTTTTATTTTTTCAGTGTTCCAAAATTCATTGTTTATGTACCACACCCAGTGCTCCATGCAGTACTTGCCTTCCTCAATACCCACCACCAGGATCACCCAACCCCCTACCCGCCTCCCCTCCAAAACCCTCAGTTTGTTTCTCAGAGTCCACAGTCTCTCATGGTTCATCTCCCCCTCTGATTTCCCCCAATTCACTTTTGCTTTTCTTCTCCTAATGTCCTCCATGTTCTCTCTTATGCTCCATGAGTAAGTGAAACCATATGATAATTGACTCTCTCTGCTTGACTTACTTCACTCAGCATAATCTCTTCCAGTCCCGTCCATGTTGATGCAAAAGTTGGGTAGACATCCTTTCTAAAGCCCGAGTAATATTCTATCGTATATAAGGACCATATCTTCTTTATCCTTTCGTCTGTTTAAGGGCACCTTGGCTCTTTCCACAGTTTGGGGATTGTGGCCATTGCTGCTATGAACATTCGGGTACGTATTCATACCCGCAGTTCTGAGCCAAGTAGCACAGGGTTCATCCTGGCCTTCTCCCTCTATATATTTTTCACTTTGTTAGTCTACCAGGCTCCCATAATCCTCAGCATAATGTATTTGCTCAAACCACTGTATATGCCATTCTCCAAACTCTTCCTGGCCACCCTTCTTGTACCTTGGGCCTCCGAATGTCATCCAAGTCTCCTGAGCATGTGCTGGCCTCTGCTTTAGCTGTATTATGGTTGAAGGCAGTCTGAGACTCCACTGTGTATGGTTTAAGTATGACGGTAATCTGATTTTTTCCCCATGAATCCTGTGTTTTAGGATCAATACCTCAGGTATGATGGGAGGATTAGAGATACTGAATGGAAAAGGCCTAGCTCAGTAAATTCTAGTGAAGTACAGCAGTTCATTATCAATAATTCAGCAGTGTCATGATTGCTAGTAGCTGTTATTATTTTTTACTGACATATTCATAATTTCTGATTACTTAAATCATGGCCAATTTCTGTAGGTTTATAGTCATATGTATCAGTGCTGCTTTGATTTTCTGCAGTAAGAACTTAAAAAGCAGATGTTTGAAGGTAAGCGAATATTTGGGTAATAGTCCCCTCCTAGCCAAGTGGCCTTATTATTTATAAAGGGAAGTTTGAATTTTCTTTCATTGCTACTGTTATTTTATCTTTCAGCCTAAGTCCTTTTGTTCTCAAATTGAAATATGATAGGAATAGTTCGGTAGTTGTAGTATTGAGTGAGTATTAGAGGAATATTTTTTCTGTTTCTTTGTAGAAGTAGATATAATTGTATGACAAAAACTTCCTTGGGATATGCCTGGGTGGCTCAGTTGGTTAAGTATCTGCCTTTGCTCAGGTCATGATCCCAGGATTCTGGGATTGAGTCCTGCATCAGGCTCCTTGCTCAGGAGGAAGCCTCCTTCTCCCTCTGCCTGCCATTCGCCCCTGCTTGTGCTCTCTCTCTCAAATAAATAAAATATTAAACAAACAACCCCCCCCATACATTCTTAATATTCCTTGTAAATACAGGATGATTAGGTAGAAGCAGTAGGGGTGAAAGCCTTTTATGGCAACTTTTCTGGTGTCTTGGTGCCTAGATCGTGTTCAGGCAGAGGAGCAGCAGCTGGCCTTTCTGCTCTTTCTGAAGAATCTGTTTGCTTGGTAGTGCCCTATAGCATTACATTTAACTACTGAAATAACTCTTTGTTTAAAAACTCGCCACGGTTATAGTTTTTACTCACATATGACTGGTTCCATTCTGTAGCTCTTCCCCACTTCCTGCCAAATATTTAGTGGGCCCTCTTATTTTCAGCTCTTCAGACTTTCACTTTTGAATCCATGAACAACAAACTGATTTGACAGAACCAAATTCTCTCCACTGGAGCACAGCGTTGTTTTGAGGACCGATGCCCGTGCCTCTTGTCTCTGGTTTATTGTTAAGGACTCCCAAAGGGGTCTTATTGGTCAGCCTTGTCCGTTGTTTGTTTTGTTTTATTATTTATTTATTTATTTATTTTTAAAAGTAAATTCTGCCTCCAACATGTGGCTCCAACTCTACCGCCTGAGCCAGCCAGGTACTCTAACCTTGTAGTTTTTAATTTGGGAAATGAAAAGTTATTAAGAACCAAAATTAAATTTTTTTTTCCCCCAAACTATAGTTATAGCCAAACTATTCCAAAAGTGCAGGTCTAAGTTGATAGACATTTGGGAACCAAAATGTGCCTCAATTGAGATGTACTGGTTTTAGCTTTTTTTTTTTTTTTTTTTTTAAATTTGACAGACGGAGATCACAAGCAGGCAGAGAGGCAGGCAGAGAGAGAGAGAGAGGGAAGCAGGCTCCCCGCTGAGCAGACAGCCCGATGCGGGGCTCGAACCCAGGACCCTGGGATCATGACCTGACCCAAAGGCAGAGGCTTTAACCCACTGAGCCACCCAGGAGCCCCAGTTTAAGCTTTTTTTAAGTGGGAACGTAATTTGGGTGTTGGGACTATATTGTCTAGTGATAACTATAGGTTCTAGAGATAACTTTATTATTTTTATTATTATTATTATTTTAAGATTTCATTTATCAGAGAGAGTGCAAGCAGGGGAGCGGCAGGCAGAGGCAGAGGCAGAGGGAGAAGCAGGCTCCCCACTAAGTAAGGAACCTGAAGTGGGACTGGATCCTAGGACCCTGGGATCATGACCTGAGCTGAAGGCAGACCCTTAAGCCACCCAGGTGCCCATTATTACAATTTTTTAATGCCATTCAACCTTTAGAAAAAAGTACCACTAACACCATTGGGAAGAAGGTCTGCTTTTGGCTCTCTGGTGACAGAGCGCTACCCCTAGGACTGAGGAGATCAGTATCTCTCCATAATTACAGCTCTTGATCAGTCTACTCTAGATCCTTAAGGGGTGGAGCTTTGGCATCACTTAGGAGTATGTTAGAAATGCAAGATTTCAGGCCCAAAACCTTGAATTAGAATGAATTTTAAGATTCCTACGTGAAAAGCACATTCAAGTTTGAGAAGCTTTAGATAATAGCAAGTGGACGATGCCCGTGTATTGAGTTAGATGATTCAAAATAAGGGAAAGTAGAAAAATCCTTGAGATTCTAAATAACACTACCTCTGTTCTTGAGACATTCTGTGAGGCCCTGCCAGATTCAGTGCTTGACCAGACTTCAGTCAGGCTCTTGGAACCTGCTCCCAGGCTCACCTGCGCACTTCATGTTAAGTTGGCTTTTAGCAGGAACCCGGCTTGTTCAGTTTAACCAGAAGCTCCCTGCCGCAGTTTCAGTATCTGATTTAGCTTCCTTTTGTCCGCTGTCCCTCAGGTGATGTTCGATCACCTGGCCTGTCTTCAGCAAGAATCCTGTTAGGTCACTTGAGCCAGAACCCTTCTAAGCATGTTTTCTCCTGGTAGTTTTCTGTCCGCTCACCCCCGCACCCTGCTCCCACTTGCTGGAAGTCCCACTCGCACACGCTGTGCTCACATTTGAACCCCGTCTCCACCTGTGCCTTGCCCCCCAGGGTACAGTCCCGTTGCACTGGTTCCTGTATTTTTAGCTCATTGTTCTTGAATAAAGTCGGCCGCACCATCTTTGACAGTTGTCGGTTTTCTTTCTCTAACTTCTCTCAAGGAGGTTAGGTCCCTTGGTTGTCTTGGTACATCTGTGATTGTTTTAGTTATTATTTAAGGCTTTTCTCCCCTTCTGGACAGTGAATTTCATAGGGTTTATTGACTGTTTCACTTTCCAGGGTGTTTGGACCATTTTCTGTGCGCAGTTCACTCGGGTCTTTCAGGTGGAGACTGGAGTATGCTGGAAGTGGTTGCCAGAAGTCCCAGGGCAGCCTCTGTGATGTGGTGTTTGCTCACCATTCCCGTCTCATCGGAGCCTGCCTTCCATGTCCTCCCCCGCACAGAGCCCAGCTGCTTTATGGGCATTTCTTTCTTTTATTTTTTATTTTGGCGGGGGAGGGGCAGAGGGAGAGGGACAGAGAGAATCTTAAGCAGGGTTCACGCCTTTTGTGGAGTCCAGGGCTTCACAACCCTGAGATCAGGACACAGCTACAATTGAGAGTCACATGCTTAATACTGAGCCACCCAGGTGGCCCGATTTGCATTTCTCTTAACATGGCATTTCTCCCTGGTCTGCCTGCATTTTAAATGCTCTTCCTGTTCTGCTGGCTGGACTGCCCTTCTCCTTCCCACCCACACTGCTTTAGTTCAAGAGCCAACTCCTTTTCTCTGCCCTGTGCCCCCTTTCAACTTGTTGGCTACCATTTCAGATTCCTTCATGTTCCTTATTATAGCCCTCATCAACAGGATACTGTACTTGTCAGTTTTCAGGCCTTTCTTCATCAGAATGTGTGACCTTGCAATTTCAGAAACTGTGTTTAAATCTCTACCATCTAGGGCGCGTGGGTGGCTCAGTGGGTTAAAGCCTCTGCCTTCAGCTCAGGTCATGATCCCAGGGTCCTGGGATCGAGCCCCACATTGGGCTCTCTGCTCAGCAGGGAGCCTGCTTCCCCGTCTCTCTCTGCCTACTTGTGATCTCTGTCTGTCAAATAAAGAAATAAAATCTTAAAAAAAAAATCTCTACCACCTAGCACAGTGCCTGGTATATGTTAGATACTCAGTAACAAAAGTTTTGTTTAAATCAGTGACATTTTCAAGTATTTTCATGGCTGTAGATGGAGATGTGATTCCTTTTATTCTGCTCTAATTTTGAATTTCAAGAGACTTCTTGGGAAATATACATAGGTGGATTCTGTGCACAGGAAGGTTTAGAACATCTGTTTATTGGATCTTTTATCTCACAATTAAAAAAATATTTTAAGATACTAGTCTTTATTGCCCAGCACTTACAAGAATTCAGGCATGTATTTTCCTACATAACTTATTGTGAGGTGATCAGTGTTAAATAAAATATTAATTTTCATCATCTGTTTCAATTCATGTCTTATTGACCAATTCTTCATTTTTCCTTCTTTTTTTATTTTTATTATTTTTTAAAGATTTTATTTATTTATTTGACAGAGAGAGAGATATCACAAGTAGGCAGAGAGGCAGTCAGAGAGAGGAAGAAGCAGGCTCCGTGCTGAGCAGATAGCCGGATATGGGGCTTGATCTCAGGACCCTGGGATCATGGCCTGAGCCGAAGGCAAAGGCTTTAACCCACTGAGCCACCCAGGTGCCCCCATTTTTCCTTCTTTTTTTTTTTTAAGATTTTATTTATTTATTTGACAGAGAGAAATCACAAGTAGATGGAGAGGCAGGCAGAGAGAGAGAGGGAAGCAGGCTCCCTGCTGAGCAGAGAGCCCGATGCGGGACTTGATCCCAGGACCCTGAGATCATGACCTGAGCCGAAGGCAGCGGCTTAACCCACTGAGCCACCCAGGCGCTTCCCCCCATTTTTCCTTCTAATTGCATGCCTTTGAGGCGATGAAAAGTTTTAACCACGGTAATGATGGACTTGAATATTCATCTGCATCTACCTCTATGCTCAGTGTATGCAGTTGTGCTCCTAGTGGTTTTATTACAGCCATCCTTTGGGGGTTTCTGGAAAACATCAGGAGGACCTTCAGTCATCTTCATCTCAGCTTTGTTGCACCTCAGAGAGCCCAGCGACCGGCAGCAGATGCAGCCACCCGGCCTGCTTGCCGATGGGGACTCGTGCACCCTCCCCCTTCGGTGTCTGCTGGGAAGAGAAAACCATCTCACAGTTTTGTAGACACCTTCTTGTCTTACCCTTTTTTCAGGATCTGTATATGCCAGGCATGTTTCTTCCCTGCCACTGTAAATTGCGTTCCAGTAGCAGTGAGTGAGAGTACCCATTTCCTTGTATCCCTACCACCATTTCACTTAAGAAGAATAATCAAGAAGACTTCTTGGTTTCTTGGGCTTTTCATATTAATACCAAGTAAACAAGTTTTTTTTTTTTTAATTGAAAAAAAGTTTTTTTAAAGTAGACTCAGTGCCCAGCATGGAGCTCAGCGTGGGGCTTGAACTCAGGACCCTGAGATTAAGACCTGGGCTGAGATCAAGGGTCGGATGCTTAACTGTCTGAGCCACTCAGGTGCCCCCGAAGTAAACAAGTTAGTGGTAAAGATTCTTCCAAAGAATTTCTGTCCCCATTCTTTCTCCTCCTTCTTTTTCCCTCCCTTCCCCCACCCCTTCCTTTCTTTCTTTTTTTCAAGATTTTATTTACTTACTTGACAGAGACACTGGCAAGAGAGGGAACACAAGCAGGGGGAGTGGGAGGAGTACTAGGCTTCCCACTGAGCAGGAGCCTGATGCAGGGCTGAATCATGACTTGAGCCAAAGGCAGATGTGTCACAATTGAACCACCCAGGAGCTCCCCTCTTTATTTCTAACAAAGTAGTTAGGTGCTTGCTTCTATTGCCATCAGTCTTTTTACTCTTTTATTTTAAAAGGGTAAAATAATACTTGCTATAATTTAGAATGGAGCTCTTTGTTAATAATTGAAATTTAAAACTTAATAGTCATATAAAAAAGAATATAATTAAAAATTTTTTTGTTGTGTGCTTAATGGTCACAGAATAATTTAAAATATTAATAACTTATTAGGAAAATACTAATTTCTCCAAGAGGTGCACAGATAATAGTCTGTAAGGGGGGGTTTTATAAAATGAAATATTTTTTAATTGAATTTCTTGTTGCTGATATTTTAATGTAGATAATTAACAGATAATTTACTGCAAATAATGAATATGTTTGGGAAGCAGATGGCATACTTGGAGCTGTAAAAATGCCTTGTAGATTCTGAAGCTTATCACCTAGTACTTTTAACATATTTATTGCTTTTCTTGTGGAGTCTGAGAGAGAGCTCTGCCAGGGTTTTGCTCTCTGTATTATTTCAAGGTAGAGTTTTTTTCCTAAAATATGAGTAAATAGTAGTGTTTCAGTTGCTGTTGAATCTGAAGTGTATGCTTTTATGACGTGCTTATAGTTTTGAGCATTTATAGGTTGTTTTCAGCATGAGAAAGTTACAACTCAGAACACTTTATTATTTTATTGGTAAATACTTTGCATATTTGTCTATATGAGAAATCCTGGTAACCTTAATACATTTGTTCCTTTTTCTTTTCCTTTTTTTTTTTTTTAAAGATTTTATTATTTGACACAGAGAGAGCTATCACAAGTAGGCAGAGAGGCAGGCAGAGGGAGAAGGAGAAGCAAGGCTCCCCAAGGAGCAGAGAGCCCCTTGTATTTGTTCCTTTTTCTAATGGCAGTTCTGATACTTACATTTCACTTAGTTCAAAGAAGAATCTGCGGGTGATGAGAGATTTTTGCAGTTTTATGCATTTTTTTTCTTTCTCCCCTCTTTGGTGGTTTTCACTGATTTGTGTTATCCTTTCACAGTTTTTTTTTTTTTTTTTTTAATTTGCCAGACAGAGATCAGAAGTAGGTAGAGAGGCAAGTGGGGGGAGGGGGAAAGCAGGCTCCCTCCTGAGCAGAGAGCCTGATGAGGGATCCTGGGATCACGACCTGAGCCTGAGCCTGAGCCTGAGCTGGAAGGCGCAGGCTTTAACCCACTGAGCCACTTAGGCGCCCCCCCCATTTCACAGTTTTAAATGGCTGAGGTTGAAGTCCATTGCAGGTACTGGGGAGCATTGCTGAATCCCAGCTAATGCAAAAATGTCATTTTTACAGTCTTAGGATTGAAGGGGATTTTTTTTTTTTAATTGTACCACCCGTGGAGTTTTATATAGCCCTTTCTCTGCCTTCTGTTCCCAGGCTTGACTGCATCTGATTATTTTCATATGGGCCTTCCTGACATCACACTAGTAACTACAGACTGTTCTTGTTAGCTTTCATTTAGAGGAATAATTACCCTGTGCTTGGGTGCCATAAGCTCATGCTTAGATTACTGGTGATCCGAATTGATTGCTTTTGGTTTTCTCAAAGGCCGTTGTTTTATCAAGTTGATTGAATCTGGCAGTTTCTAAGGTGAATGAACCTTTTTGAAATAATTTGATAGTAGACCTAAGCAATAGCAGCCATTAGCTAGCTAATAAGCCATTAGGATAAGTCTCCATATATATAGGTGATTTTGGCTTACTGATCTGTGGTGTACTATAAGTATGATCTCATAAATATATTGCATAGTATGCTTTGATTTTAATGATAGAGCTGTTTATTAACATTTCTGTAAACAATCTATTGCCATGTTTTCATAAGCATTCACTTTTTTAATTTAAGCTTTCGTACTTTATAAACAATTTTATTCTTATTATACCTGTCCATGATTTAATTTAGAGTTAAATAGTTATGTAAGTCTTGTCATAAAAACAGCCGCTTTTTCCTGCTTCAGGATATAGCCATTTGAACTCTTTTATCTGATTGTTTTAATTTATCTCTAATTTATTGTTACTTATTTTTTTCATTTCTAGGCATGAAATATTAGATTCTCTTTCTTTTTTTATTGAAGTATAGTTGACATATATAGTATTAGTTTCAGGTGTACAACAGACTGGTCAACATTTGTATACACTGCAAAATGAGCACCGCTGTCAGTCTAGTTAAACATGTGTCATCAAAGCGTGATGCAGTATTATTGACTATATTTCTTATGCTGTATATTACATCCCTATGACTTACTTATTCCATAACTGGAACTTTGAATTTCTTGATCTGTTTGCACTCCCACTGTCGCCCCTTCCCTCTGGCAACCACCAATCTGTTTTATATATCTATGTGTCCGGGTTCTGTTTTGTTTTTTAGATTCCACACTTAAGTGAAATCATGTGGTATTTGTCTTTCTCTGACTTATTTCACTTAGCATAATACCCTGTAGGTCCATCCATTTTGTGGCAAATGGTAAGGTTTCATTCTTTTTTTATGGCTGAGTAGTATTTGTGTGTGTGTGCACGCTCGTGTGTGAGACATTCTTCACCCATTCATCTACTGTTGCCATATCTTGGATATCGTATATCATGCTGCAGTAATCGTAAGAGTGCATCTATCTTGTTGATTTAGTACTGCTTCCCTCCCCCTGAGTGCATAGACACTCAGTAAGTAGTGGAATTGCTGCCTTATTTAATAGTTCTTTTAATTTTTTGAGGAACCGCCATACTTTTCCGTAGTGGCTGTTGTAGATTACATTCCCACCAACAGTGCACGGGGTTCCCTTTTATCCAAATCCTCCACAGTACTGTGATTTCTGATCTTTTTGGTAATAGCCATCCAGACAGATGTAAGGTGATCTCTCATTGTGTTTTTTATTTGCAATTCCCTGTGACTAGTGATGGTGAGCACCTTTTCATGTGCTTTTTGGCCATCTATTTGTCTCTTTTTTCCAAAATGTCTATCCACGTGCTCTACCTGTTTTTAAATTTTTTTTGTTGTTATTGTTACTGAGTTGTATGAATTCTTTATGTATTTTGCATATTAACACCTTAATGAATGTATCACTTGCCAGTATCTCCTCCCATTCAGTAGGTTGCCTTTAAGGATTATTGATGGTTTCCTTTGTTTTATTATTGATGTTTCCTTTTTAATTTGATGTAATCCCCTTCATTTTTGCTTTTGTTTCCCTTTCTTTTGAGGTCAGATCCAAAAAAAATGTATTGCTAAGACTGACATCAAGGACTTAAACAACTGTTTTCTTTTAGAAATTTTATGGTTTCAGGTCTTATATTCAAGTCTTTATTTTTTTTATTTTTTAAAAGATTTTATTTATTTGAGAGAGAATGAGGGAGAGAGAGCACGAGAAGGGCAAGGGTCAGAGGGAGAAGCAGACTCACTGCTGAGCAGGAAGCCCTAGGCGGGAGTCAGTTCTGGGTCCAGGATCATGATCTGAGCTGAGGGCACACTTTATCCAGCTGGCCCCACAGTCAAGTCTTTAATCCATGTTGAGTTAATTTTTGTGTATGATGTAAGACAGTGGTCGGTTTCATTATTTTGCATGTAGCTGTCCAGTTTTTCCAACACTGGAACCTTGGCATGCCTGTGTGGCTCAGTCAGTTAAGCATCTGCTTTCTGGTTTTGGCTCAAGTCATGACCTCAGGTATGTGGAGTCGAGCTCCGGATGGGCTCTGGACTTGTTGTGGGCTGATATTGGTACTCTCTCTCTCCTTTCCCTTCCCTTATGTTCTTTCCCTGCTTGTATGTGCATGTGTGGGTTCTCTCTCTCAAATAAATAAATAAATAAATAAATAAATAAATAAATATTTTTCCTGTGCCTTTTTAAAAATTTTAATTCAGGGCTGTCTGGGTGGCTCAGTGGGTTAAAAATTTTAATTCAGTTAATTAACGTATAAGAGTATTACTGGTTCCAGAGGATGTGTCTGTGATTCATCAGTCTTACATAATACCCGATGTTCATTACATCACATGCACTCTTTAGTGTCTATCACCCAGTTACCCCTAGTGTCTATCACCAGTTACTCCATACCTATACCACCCCTCCCCTCCAGCAACCCTAAGTTTGTTTCCTATGATTAAGAGTCTCTTATGAGTTGTCTCCCTCTCTGGTTTTTTTTTTTTCTTTTTTCCCTCTCTTTTCCTATGATCCTCTGTTTTGTTTCTTAAATTCCACATATCAATAAGATCATATGATAATTGTCTTTCTCTGATTGACTTATTTTGCTTAGCATACCGCCTCTAGTTCCAACCACATCGTTGCAAATAGCAAGGTTTCTTTTTTTGATGGGTGTGTAATATTTCAGTGTGTGCACGTGTGTGTGTGTCTGTGTGTGTGTGTGTGTGTACCACATCTTCTTTATCCATTCATCTGTTGAACATCTGGGCTCTTTCCATAGTGTGACTGTTGTGGACATACTGTGATAAACATTGTGGGGGGTAAGTGCCCCTTTGGATCACTACATTTGTATCTTTGGGGTAAATAACCAGTAGGCAATTGCTGGGTCATAGGGTAGCTCTATTTTCAACTTTTTGAGGAACCTCCATACTGTTTTCCCGAGTGCCTATACCAGCTTGCATTCCCACCAACAGTGTGGAGGTTTCCTCTTTCTCCGCATTCTTACCAACATGTGTCATTTCCTGACTGGTTAACTTTAGCCATTCTGACTGGTATGAGGTGGTATCTCATTGTGGTTTTGATTTGTATTTCCCTGATGCTGAGTGATGTTGAGTGCCTTTTCATGTGTTTGTTGGCCATTTGGATGTCTTCTTTGGAGAAATGTCTATTCATGTCTTCTGCCCATTTCTTGACTGGATTATTTGTTCTTTGGGTGTTGAGTTTGCTAAGTTCTTAATAGATTTTGGATACTAGCCCTTTATCTAATATGTCATTTGTAAATATCTTCTCCTATTTTGTCAGTTGTCTTTTGGTTTTGTCAACTGTTTCCATTGCTGTGCAGAAGGTTTTAATTTTGATGGAGTCCCAGTAATTCGTTTTTGCCTTTGTTTCCCTTGCCTTTGGAGACTTGTCCAGCAAGAAGTCGCTGCAACGGAGGTCAGAGAGGTTGCTGCCTGTGTTCTTCTCTAGGATTTTGATGGATTCCTGTCTCACATTCAGATCTTTCATCCATTTTGAGTTTATTTTTGTGTATGGTGTAAGGAAATGGTCCAGTATCATCATTCTGCATGTGGCTGTCCGAAATTCCCAATACCATTTGAAGAGGCTTTTTCTCTTGGATTTTTTTTCCTTCTTTCTCAAAGATTATTTTACCATATTGCTGAGGGTCCATTTCTGGATTCTCTATTCTGTTCCACTGATCTGTGTGTCTGTTTTTGTGCCAGTACCATCTGTCTTGATGATTACAGCTTTGTAATAGAGCTTGAAGTCTGGAATTGTGATGTCACCAGTTTTGGTTTTCTCTTTCAACATTCCTTTGGCTGTTTGGGGTCTTTTCTGGTTCCATACAAATTTTAGGACTGTTTGTTCTAGTTCTGTGAAAAAAGTTGATAGTATTTTGATAGGGATTGCATTGAATGTATAGATTGCTCTAGGTAGCCTACACATTTTAACACTATTTGTTCTTCTAATCCATGAGCACGGAACATTTTTCCATTTCCTTGTGTCTTCCTCAGTTTCTTTCATGAGTGTTCTGTAGTTTTCTGAGTAGAGATCCTTTGCCTCTTTGGTTAGGTTTATTCCTAAGTATCTTGTGGTTTTGGGTACAATCGTAAATGGGATTGACTTCTTACTTTTTCTTCTGTCTCCTTGTTTGTGTATAGAAATGCAACTGGTTTCTGTTTTTAATCATTTTAATATACTGTTGGATTCTATCGGCTAGTGTTTTGCTGAGAATTTTTGCTGAGAATTGCCATATTCATCAGGGATATTGGTCTGTAATCATCCTTTTTAGTGGTGTCTTTGTCTGGTTTTGGAATCAAGGTAATGCTGACCTCATAGAAAGAGTTTGGAAGTTTTCCTTTTATTTCTGTTTTTTGAAATAGGTTATGAAGAATAGGTATTAATTCTTCTTTAAACATTTGGTAGAATTCCCCTGGGAAGTCATCCGGCCCTAGGCGCTTGCTCAGTTTCCTTGCAGGTTATGGGTCTGTTCTGGTTTTCTATTTCTTCCTGTTTCACTTTTGGTAGTTATTTGACTCTAGGAAAATGCATCCATTTCTTTCATATTGCCTAATTTGTTGGCATATAGTTGTTTCTAATGTGTTCTTAAAATTGTATTTCTTTGGTGTTGGTTGTGATCTCTCCTCTTTCACTCATGATTTTATTTATTTGGGCCCATTCTCTTTTTGATAAGTCTGGCTAGGGGTTTATTGATTCTATTAAGCCTTTCAAAGAACCAGCTCCTAGTTTTGTTGATCTGTTCTGCTGTTCATTTGGTTTCCGTTTCATTGCTTTTTGCTCTAATCTTTATTATTTCTCTTCCCCTGCTGAGGTTGGGTGTTATTTGCTGTTCTTTCTCCAACTTCTTTAGGTGTAAGGTTAGGTTGTATATTTGGGGCCTCTCTTGTTTCTTGAGAAAGGCTTGTATTGCTATATACTTTCCTCTTAGGACCACCTTTGCTGCACCCCGAAGATTTTGAACAGTTGTGTTTCATTTTCATTTGTTTCCATGAGCTTTAAACATTTTTTTTTTAAATTTCCTGGTTGATCCATTCATTCTTTAGTAGGACTCTTTCGCCTCCATGTATTTGAGTTCTTTCCAACTTTCCTCTTGTGATTGAGTTCCAGTTTCAAAGTGTTGTGGTCCAAAAATATGCAGGGAATGATCACAATCTTTTGTTACTGGTTGAGACCTGGTTTGTGACGCAGGATGTGATCTATTCTAGAGGATGTTCCATGTACACTCAAGAAGAATGTGTATTCTGTTCCTTTAGGATGGAATGTTCTGAATATATCTTTGCAGTCATCTTCCAGTGTGCCATTCAAAGCCCTTGTTTTCTTGTTGATCTTCTGCTTAGGTGATCTGTGCATTGCAGTGAGGGGGTGTTGAAGTCCCCTACTATTACTGTATTGTTATTAATGTGTTTTTTTTGTTATTAATTGGTGTATAGAATTCGCTGCTCCCATGTTTAGGCCATAAATATTTACAGTTGTTGGATCTTGTTGGATAGATCCTTTAATTATGATACAGTGCCCTTCCTCATCACTTATTACAGTATTTTGTTTAAAATTTAATTTGTCTTGGGACGCCTGGGTGGCGCAGTTGGTTAAACGACTGCCTCCGGCTCAGGGCGTGATCCTGGAGTCCCGGGATCGAGTCCCACATCAGGCTCCCAGCTCCTTGGGGAGTCTGCTTCTCCCTCTGACCTTCTCCTCGCTCATGCTCTCTCTCACTGTCTCTCTCTCTCAAATAAATAAAATAAAATCTTAAAAAAAAAAAAAATAAAATTTAATTTGTCTGATATAAAGTTTGCCACCCTAGATTTCTTTTGATGTCCATTAGGATGATAAATGGTTTTCCATCTTCTCACTTCATTTATTATTATTTTATTATTCCTTAAAAAGATTTTTGTTTGTTTGTTTATTTATTTATTTATTCATTCATCAGAGAGAGGAAGAGCGAGAGAGCACAGAGGGAGCAGCAAGCAAAGGGAGAAACAGGCTCCCCGCTGAGCAAGGAGCCCGACGTGGGACTCCAGATGATACATCTGGCTTTGTTCCTTTTTAAGCTTATTTTGGCTATTCAGGGTTGAATTCTTTTTTTTTTCTCCAAAGATTTTATTTATTTATTTGACAGATAGAGATCACAAGTGGGCAGAGAGGCAGGCAGAGAGAGAAAAGAGGAAGCAGGCTCCCTCCTGAGCAGAGGGCCCGATGCAGAGCTCCATCCCAGGGCCCTGGGAACATGGTCTGAGCTGAAGGCAGAGGCTTCAACCCACTGAGCCACCCAGGTGCCCCTCAGGGTTGAATTCTTATAATGCAAGAAAAAAAAAATCACACCCTTCTCCTATATCACATATATACATACTTCCCATCTGCCAATTTCTCGGTATGGTTAGTATTATATAAACACTATATTTATTTTTTTTACTTTAAAGATTTTATTTATTCATTTCAGAGAGTGAGAGAGAGCACAAGCACGGGTAGAGGCAGAAGGAGAGGGAGAAGCAGACTCCCCGCTGAGCTGGGAACCCTACGTGGGGCTTGATCCCAGGACCTGGAGATCATGACTCGAGCCAAACGCAGACTCTTAATCACCTGAGCCATCCAGGCACCCTGTAATTTTTTTTTTAACATATTTTATTTATTTATTTGACAGAGAGAGAATATAAGCAAGGGGAGCAGCAGAGGGAGAGGGAGAAACAGGCTCCCTGCTGAGCAAGAGTCTGATGCCGGGCTTGATCCTAGGACCCTGGGATCATGACCTGAGCCAAAGGCAGCTGCTTAACCAACTCAGCCACCTAGGTGCCCCATATTACAATTATATTTTTCATTTCCTGAACAACTCTAAGCCATCTCTGGAAATGTTTTATTTTCTATGTACTCATTGTTCTTTTGATCCCCCAGTACTCCCTCCGTTAACCTTTAAAAACTTCCAGATTCTTTCACTATTTTCTTGAGTAAATGCCTGCTGGAGTTCTTTGGCCTGCTCTAGTCTGTCTGTATTGGCTGATGTTATCTCGTCGTGCCGGATAGCTGTTACTTTTGGAATCCTTTCCCTTCATCCTGAGGATTCCCCCTTGCATGGCTTTTGAATTTCTTGTTTCTTGGATCTTATGTCCTTTTTCTTGGTTTCCTCCCTTACTATGGTGGAGTAGATCTCTAAAAACTCCCTAGAAATAGTAAGTGGAATGTAAACATTTTGAGACCTTTGGTATATAGAGATATATTCTACCTTCCTACTTGATATTATTTTTATTATGTCAGAATATAGAGTTCTAGGTTGCAAATAATTTTTTCACAGAATTTCAATTTTAATTTACATGGTATCTAAGCTCTAGTTGTTTTATAAAGTCCAAATGCCTTTCTGATTCCTAACTTTTTATATAAAACTTTTTTTTGGTCCTCTGGACCATTGTAGGGTCTTTTCTTTGTACATACAGTTCTGGAGTTTCATAATGGCATCTTTTCTTGCGGGTCTATTTTCATCCACTGAGTTGGTGGTCTCTCACTCTAAAAAGGCATTTTCAGTTCTGGAAAATTTTTGATTTATTTCTTTGATAAAACATTTTAATGATAAAATATTTTGTTTTTCTGTTTGTTACATCTTTTTGGAATTTCTTTTACTTGGATATTGAGCTCTTAGACTGGTTCTTGATTTTTTTGCTTTCCATCTCTTTGTGTCCCAAGAGATTACTTCAAGTTTATTTTTTATTCTATTATGTTCTTCATTTCTGCTACCAATTTTTTTTTTTTTAAGATTTTTTCATTTATCAGAGAGAGAGAGAGGGGGAGAGAGCAAGCACAGGCAGACAGAATGGCAGGCAGAGGCAGAGGGAGAAGCAGGCTCCCTGCTGAGCAAGGAGCCCGATGTGGGACTCGATCCCAGGACGCTGGGATCATGACCTGAGCCGAAGGCAGCTGCTTAACCCACTGAGCCACCCAGGCGTCCCTCTCTACCAATTTTTTAAAAGTTTCAAGTGTCCCATTTAGTTTCTCTTTTGTATGTAGTGCCCTATTCTTTTTTCACAAAGCAATGTTCTTTTTTTCCTGTATTAATAGTTTTTTGGGAATGTGTTCATTTTTATTCCTCTGCATTGTTTATTCAAGTTGCTTTTTTCTATTTTACTGTCTTCTTTCATGTTAGAGGCTTCCTGCAAGTGCCTGGTAACCCTTTTGCTTTCTTCTTTTATTTACAAGTAAGACAACTGAAAAACTAATTGGAATCCGTGTGCATGTGTGTGAAGGGCGTTTCATCTGTGGTCTTTGCGAAGGTTGAGAAGGCTAGGCTGTTTCCCTGAAGAACTCCTAGTATGAATCTTTTTAGGTCTTTGTGCATGGGTGGTCAGATTTGTCTGGAAGAGCTCTTCTGGTGTTTGCTTGGAGATTATTATCCTGGCTGCACGGTTTTTGGGATCCTTTGGTTGGGGGGTGCAGGTGCAGGGGAAGCCAGATAGAGGCCCTGACATTGATTTTCTACACTTACCCAATCTCCCCGTGTTAGGTATGGTACATTTGCCTGCACGTGTGTGTGTGAGATCTCCCAAGCCAGACACCCTTTCTGTTTTGCCCTTTTCACAGAGTAACTTTAGCTCCTAGTCTTTTCTTAGGATGGGGATAGTATTGAAGCCCACTGTGCTGACTGCAGAGGGAATTTGAGTGTGTAATTTGTAGAAGGTGAAAGTCTTATTCCATGTCCATTCCCACTTCCAGAGTACTCTGCTTTATTTCTGAACGTTTTGTGGGATCTGTGGTGTAAATTAGGTTGCTTCCAAGTTTAGGATTAGGTTTCCTTAGGTATGTTAATTCAGTTATTTATTCATCTACTTTTTAATTTTCAAAATTTCAGTTTTGTCTTTTCTTTCATTCTCTTTGTCCTTATGGGATTATGATTTTTAAAGAATTCACTTAGGGGCACCTGGGTGGCAGGCATCAGCTTTTAGCTCAGGTCGTGACCTCTGGGTCTTGGGCTCGAGCTTGTATTGCTTCTCCTTCTCTCTCCCTCTGTCCCTCCCTACCACTTGTACTCTCTCTCTCTCTCAAATAAATAAGTAAAATTTTGAAAAAAAAATTCACTTTTTATCATTTTGAGGAGGGAATAGAACCTAGTAGCCTACTATCTTCAACTATCACTCTTCAAAATAGTCTTATTATAAGTTCTAATTCATTTTATTGCCATATTCTGTTAAGTTTCAACAATTGTATGGTGTCTCTAAGTGAAAGGAAATTGTTTTTGTGTTAAACTATTGTTTTTTGAGTTGTTTTGTTTCAGTGATGTGTTAGTTGGTAGTGAGTCTAAAGGTTCTTTTTCCAGCCAACAGTGTTTAATAACTTATTTTTACAAGGAAACAGGCTAATCCAAATTTGAGCTGTAAGGAACTTTTTAAAAATTTATTATCAGTCTTCACTGATACTCTACATTATTCAGATTATTCTTATGAAGTATGTTTTAGCAAATCTCATTTAAATATTTGTCTTTGATTTTAATTATGTATTGGTTAAAATATATCTCTAAATCAGGAATGATCTCTGTTTTATTTAAAAACAAATAAAAACCAATCAACTGCATTTGAAATTATATATATTTATGTTTTAAAGGATTTTATTATTTGTTTTATTTGAAGAGAGCATGGGGAGGGATAGAGGGAGAGGGAGACAATCTCAAGCATACTTAGAGCTGAGCACAGAACCTGATATGGGGCTTGATCCCACAACCCTGAAGTCATGACTTGACTAGAAGCCAAGGGTTGCACGCCTAATTGGCTGAGCCACCCAGGTGCCCCTGAAATTATGTTTATAGGAGAAAGGAGAAAGTGATTTTTAACTTTTGTATTCATGTTTCTTTCTTTCTTTTTTTTTTTAAAAGATTTTATTTATTTATTTGGCAGAGAGAGATCACAAGCAGGCAGAGAGGCAGGCAGAGAGAGAGAGAAGGAAGCAGGCTCCCGGCTGAGCAGAGAGCCCGATGCGGGGCTCAATCCCAGGATCCTGGGATCATGACCTGAGCTGAAGGCAGCGGCTTAACCCACTGAGCCACCCAGGTGCCCCTGTATTCATGTTTCTCATAACCTTTCTCCATCTCCACTAAGTAAAAGAAATAAAGGCTCTTCCCATTTTCCTGGACACTTTGTCATTTTTCATAGGCAAACATGAGCTTCCTTATTTTTCTTAAGACCATTTCATGTGTTGAATTTCTTTTTTTATTTAAAGATTTTATTTGTTTATTTGACAGAGAGAGCTCACAGGTAGACAGAGAGGCAGGCAGAGAGAGAGGGGGAAGCAGGCTCCCTGTGGAGCAAAGAGCCCGATGCGGGCTCAATCCCAGGACCCTGAGATCATGACCTGAGCCTGAGGCAGAGGCTTAATCACTGAGCCACCCAGGTGTCCCAAGACTGAACCTAATTTTATAAGCCTAGGAAATGAATTTAGCAAACATTGCCAAAATACTTGCTTTACCTTACCATTTTTGGCTTAGAGTCTTTTATTGGTTTAGCTCAGCAGACATTTATCAAAGATCTCTGTTTTAGCCTATGCCTTCTTCTAGGTTCTGGAGATGCAGTATTGTCTTAGAAATAGTTCTTGCCTTTGAGAAACTCATGGTACGTTGTAAAATAGAGATGTGTGATAATGTCCTTGTGAACACAGAGGAGGCTTCCTTAACCCAGTTTATACTATCAGGGAAGCCTCCTGAGGAAAATGATACCTGAATTAATTATCTAGGGATGACTAGACAACCAATGGGAAAAAAAAAAAGTTGAGTTAACAGTACATGGGATAAGGAGAGTAGGCTCTCATTTTGACTTCATATTTTTTTTTTCCATAGTCAGTCTGGCATTATTATAAGAATTTAATTTCCTAGCATTTAGACCACAAAACTGCTGTATTTTGCATTGTATACCTATTGCTTTACTGCTTTGTATTTATAGGCAAATGGTAGGCTATAGGAATTTTAGGTGAATCTTTGCTCTAGTGTTTACTTGAGATCTATATCTGATACAAAAATTGTTCCAGGGGATGCATGGTGGCTCAGTTGGAAGAGCATGTGACTCTTGATCTTGGGGTCATCAATTTGAGCCCCATGTTAGGCATGGAGCCTACCAGAAAAAAAGAGAAAAGATTGTTCCATTACTGCCAAGGGTGAAGACTTGATCCTTTATTGCACCCTTTAAGATGGGTCATAGTATTGAATTGAATACCTGAGTAATTCTGCTGTTTTGCTTTGGAAAAAAAGAAAAAAGAATCCTATTATTACAAGGAAGTGCCTGTTAGCTTTTAAAGTATGGTTAAATTGCTTTAAAGTTTGGGAGAATATGGAAACCTGTTCAGTTATTAAGAAAAAAAATATATGAATATATCACAGAGGTAAAAAGTACAGTGTGGAGAATATAGTCAAAATTATTGACTTACTTTGTTATTTTGTAATAACATATGGTGACAGATGGTGACTATACTTACTGTGGTGAACATTGAGTAGCACATAGAATTGTTGAATCCAAATGTTGTACACCTGAAACTAATATAACGATGTATATCAATTATATTTCAATAATTTACAAAAGTATAAAAACTACTTCCTCCTTTCCCTCTCCCTCAGTGGGAGGAGTAAGCTTGCTTAAAATTGCTGAGATGTCTTGCTTTGATTGACGAGTTTTTTTTTTTTTTTTTTTTTAAAGATTTTATTTATTCATTTGACAGAGAGAGATCACAAGTAAGCAGAGAGGCAGGCAGAGAGAGAGGAAGGGAAGCAGGCTCCCTGCTGAGCAGAGAGCCCGATGCGGGACTCGATCCCAGGACCCTGAGATCATGACCCGAGCCGAAGGCAGCGGCTTAACCCACTGAGCCACCCAGGCGCCCCAGATTGACGAGTTTTTAAACCAAGGTTTAAAGTATGGCAGGACTACAAAGGGCCCAAGACTGAAAATGAAATTTTGGTATTAGGATTAGCAACTAACCCCAATCCATCTGCTGCTTCTTTTGTTGCAGTTAAAATCTTTTAGATTTCTTGTGCCAAATAAAGACAATGGACCAGTTTTTTTTTCTTTAATATTGGGAACAACTGCTCCTTGCAATAAGAACATTTTTTTTCTCCCCTTTCAACATCATTATTTAAAGTTAGGTAAACATTTAATAGGTATCTGTTACATCCCAGGTTCTGTATTAGGTACTTGGGATTCAAGGGTGACTAAGACATGATATATATATATATATACTTGACTAACTCACATTCTATTGTAAAATGCAAACAAGTAAGCAAGAGAGGGAATGTTTTAAAGTGGACCCTTTATGGATTAGTAGAAGTGTGACAGTAGAATTGCTGTGCTCTGGATGTGTACCCCCAGATTCATATGTTACACTCCTAATGCCTACTGTAATGGCATTAGGAGGTGAGGCTTTTTGGAGGTCATTAGGTCGTGAGGGCTCTACCCTCATGTTTGGGGTTAGTACCCCTATTAAAAACAAACAAACAAACAAACAAACAAAAAAACAACAAGCCGAAGAGCTCCCTAACTCCTTCCAGCATATGAAGAGAAGTCGGCAGGCAGCAAACCCAGAAGAGGGCCTTCACCAGTACCTGACAGTGCTGGCACCCTGTTCTTGAACTTTCAGCCCCTGAAACGATGGGAACTAAACTGGTATTATTTATTAGCCACTCAGTCTGTGATAGTTTGTTACAGCAGCCTGAATAGACTAAGTCAGGGATGAAGTGATTGGTGTTTATTTATACATATGTGTATATACATGCATGTGAATGTGAATATACAAACTCATATACATACTCATTCCCTAAGCATTTTAAAGCTGTCAGTTCCTATACTGTGCGTATGCTGTGTGACAGCTACCTTAAAACTAAGTTTCTCTTTTTAAGATTTTATTTATTTGTCAGAGAGAAGGAGAGGGAGAGAGCATACAAGCAGAGGCAAGCAAAGGCAGAGAGAGAAGCAGGCTCCCTGCCGGGCAAGGAGCCCGATGCAGGACTTGGTCCCAGGACTCAGATCATAATCTGATCTGAAGGTAGCAGCTTAACCCACTGAGCCACCCAGGCGTCCCTGTATTGACTCATTTAATTATCATAATAATCCTGCATAATTGGTGATATCATCTCCAGGATACTGACAAATGCAAAAGTACACACATAAAGTAGTAGAAGTACATTAAGCTATAGTAAAGCACAAGAGAGGATGGACAGTTTTTCCTGGGAGGTTAGGAAAAAATTTTGTAAAAGAAGTGTTGTTTAAGCTCCCTAGATGTTTCTTGGTTGAAACACCAGTATATTTGGAATTACTGCCAACTCAGGTGCTAGATTCATGTTTGTTCTGAGCTCTGCACAAGCAAATTTCAGTTTCTTCCTTTTAACAGCACAAATTGTATAGGATTTTGAAAATGGAGTCACTGCTGCTGCATGGAAATCACCCAGATACTCGACTCTGGGTACTTATAAAATCTGTGGTTTCAGTACCTGTTTACTGACTGGGATAATGAACGCAGTGCTGGGCAAAGGAAACTGCGGTCTGTATCCCGCTCAAAAGCTAAGAGGGTGATTGGAGATGAGTGATTAAAGTTTAGTGTCTTCACCTGTAATTGAGATAATGCCTCAGATTACTTCATAGGTGTGGAAACTAATTGGCCTTCGTGTGTGAAGTGCTTTATTATTTTCTAAGGGTTAGATTATAAAATGTCATGGGGCATTAAATAGTGAATTGATCAACCCTCTACCTATTCTTTACGAAGTCACTGAATTATACTTTTTAAGGTTCTAAGTGTTGTGAACCTGCTTTACACTGAGAGGCAACCCAGTTATCAGTTTAATACCCTGGTGATATGTTCCCTATAATAGTTAAAGAGCACGGTGTTAAAATGTGGAAGAAAAGTTTCCATGACTAAAGATGTTTGCGAAGCCCTGGGCTAAATCGTAAACAATTTTCTTTACTGCTGTAGGACTTCTCATAGCTTATAAAATACTCATTTACTAATACACTTGTGCATCTTTTGGCATTGTGCTAACCAGTGAAGATAACAAATTACCTGTTACCTTTAGTTTCATCTTTCCTCTAAGCCCGAGTCTTGGAAATACAGCTGTCTACCGAACATACGAATGTCTGACAGGTGTCTCAGGTTAATATGTCCAAAACCCATCTCAATAAATGATCTATCTTCTACCTACTTAAGACTAAAAACATAGGAATCCTTGATTTTTCACCACTTTCCACAAATCATGAAATCAAATAGTGAGTCTTGCTGGTTCTGCCTACAAATACTGGAATCTTTCTTCTTTTCTCCATCCCTGCCATGAGATTAGGGATCTTGTCTTTGTTGCTCAATGCCGTGTCTCAGGGCTTAGAATAGTGCTACCTAAAACATAGATGGTGGTCAGAGGATGTTATTTGGAAGACAGAGTGCAAGAGTGGGTAAGTGGATGAAAGAAACTCACTTATTAAGGTGGTGAGGAGCATTTTTTTTTCCTTCTTTTTTCTTTCCCTTCATTTTAGGAGCATTACTTTTTAATAATAAACATTATTCTTTGAAAAATGTAAAATGTGGAACTATAATTCATACCCTAAAACTCCTTTAAAGTGTATAATTTTGTGGATTTTTAACAAAGTTGCACAATCACCCTGGCTATTTAATTCCTAAACATTTTCTTTCTTTTTTTCTTTTTAAAAAGATTTTATTTATTTATTTGACAGAGATCACAGGTAGGCAGAGAGGCAGGCAGAGAGAAGCAGGCTCCCTACTGAGCAGAGAGCTGGATGCGGGGCTTGATCAGGATCCTGAGATCATGGCCTGAGCTAAAGGAAGAGGCTTAACCCACTGAGCCACTGAGGCGCCCCAATTCCTGAACATTTTCATTGAACCCTGGAAGAAACCCAATATCATTAGTAGTCACTCCTCCAGTTCTTTCTCTCCAGCCCTAGTTTTTGTTGCTGTGGATTTACCTATTCTGGTCATTTCATATAAATGGAGTCATACAATATGTGATACTACATATTTTGTGTCTGGGTTCTTTGCACTAGCATAGTATTACCAAGATTCACTCATGCTATACCATGTATCACTGGGCATGTCCTAGGCTAGGTGTTTTATATATTTATTTGCCAGAGTGAGACTGAGAGAGTGTGAGAGTACAAGCAGGGGGAGCAGCAGGCAGAGGGAGAGAGGGAGAAGCAGGTTCCCCACAGAGCAAGGAGCCTGATGCGGGACTCGATCCCAGACTATGGGATCATGACCTGAGCTGAAGGCAAACACTTAATCCATTGAGCCACCCAGACATCCTTTTTTTTTTTTTTTAAAAAAAAAGATAGACTTTCTCTGTTAGTGTATCTCCTCAACATTTTTTTAATCTAGTTTTTTTCTTTTAATCGAAGTGTAATTGACATATAATATCCTCCTGGTTTCAGGTATATTCTCATCAGCTTTTTAATCTTACCAGAATTCCTCAATTGCTGGTCTGCTGATAGCCTTCTTTCAGGGTTTCTAACAATGTTAAGGACTTTTTAACCATAGCGGCAGTAGTACCACTCGTAATAGTGACTTATAAAGAATGTTAGACATGGGGTGCCTCAGTGGCTCAGTCGGTTGAATGTCCCACTTTTGGTTTTGGCTCAGGTCATGATATCAGGGGTCCTGGGATCAGCCCTTTGTTGGGCTCCATGCTCAGCAGGGAGTCTGCTTGAGATTCTCTCTCTCCCTCTGCCCCTTCCCTGCTTATGTGTGTGTACTCTCTCTCTCTAAAATAAATCTTTTAAAAAGAAAAGAATGTTTGAGTTAGACAGAAATGTAGGTAGGTATGTTTGTTTAGATTGCTAACTTTCTTTAATGAAGATGGTCTCTTCCATACTCAAAGCTTTTAGCCTATAGCCTTTAGTTTTATTATTTTTAGGACATGTACTACTTGATTTTGGTAATTTCTAACACTTTTTGCTGATACATATATGCCTTTCTGAAAGCATTAGTATGTTTGTCAACCTTTTGAGAGAAATTGCTCTCTGGTGGGATTTTATTTTTCCTTAATGGTAGTACTAAATATTCATATAAATTAGAAGAGATATGAGGAGAAGAAATGGAATTAAGTAGTTGGAAGATTGTTTTAAAAATGTGTCTGATAGGGGCGCCTGGGTGGCTCAGTGGGTTGAGCCGCTGCCTTCGGCTCAGGTCATGATCTCAGGGTCCTGGGATCGAGTCCCACGTCGGGCTCTCTGCTCGGCAGGGAGCCTGCTTCCCTCTCTCTCTCTGCCTGCCTGCCTCTCCGTCTACTTGTGATTTCTCTCTGTCAAATAAATAAATAAAATCTTTAAAAAAAAATGTGTCTGATAACTCCCTCAGTATGAATTAGTTTTGTGCTTTTTCATAAGTGGCTTGATTAAAACTTTGGTGACTTAGGAAGAAAATTGTTTGAAATAATTGGATGGAAGATAATGGTAAATAAGCATCATGTAATCTTTGGTTATGGGTGAAAGAATGGGCTTTAAATATTTAAATCCTAGATTTAAATTCTGGCTCCTTTATCTACCACTCTTATAATCTTGAGCAAATTATGTAAGTTCTTTAAGCCTCAGTTTTGTTATCTATAAAATAAAATAATAGCCTGTACATCATAGAGTTAAAAGGATTAAATGAGATATTACATGTAAAGTATTTCTGAGCACAAAGCCTGCAGTAAATGTTAGTTAATATTAATCACCATCATTACTGTCCTGATGTAGATGTAGGAGTTCTTAGCCTGAATTTCATTGGAACTATCCATTAACAAGTGTTTATCAAGTACCTGATCTTTAGTATTGGACTTAGACCTATGGAAGGAGCTGCTGATGTCAGTAACAGGTTGGTACCTAGAGTTGGAGCAAAGAAAATGAATATTAGTGGAGTTCTTACCACACGATTCAGTAGTAAGGTAGGTATTATTATTCCCGTTTTATAAATGAGGCTTGGTAATGTTAAATAACTCATTCAAGATAATTGACATGTTCTTCAGTGTCAAAATACACAGATATCTATTCTAACCCATATTGGTGCCCCAGTTTTAAGTTCTCTATGTATCTCCCCTTTGCCCCATTTCCTTTAGTCTTAAGATTTTCCTATCCAACTTTGAAAGTATCATAGTTGGATTGGATGATAAAGGATTAAAATTAAGGGTAATAATGTATGTGACACTGTTGAGATGGTAGGAAATGGTTTATGGGAATTGACCTAGGTATCACTGTGGGAGCTAATCAATTCTTTAGGTTCTCAAGGAGGAAATAAATAATGCTCTTGAAACTTAAAAAAGGTAGACCAAATTGGATGACTAATTAATTATAAGGGAGGTGGGTTCAGGGTTTTCCCTTAGGACACAGTTATTTGTCAAACCAACATGTCTTGCTGTAGAAAACGATTGGCCTTCTGATGTGACTTAGAGAACCGGCCAGGACAAACAACCCCGAATCCTTGTTGTTTACTTGGAAAGAAAAGACCTCAGGATAATGCCATGAATTATCAAAAAGGGAAATTCATTCCCTTATGTGTAATGTATCATTCACATAGAAAGCCCAAAATTCTCATAAAGTTATGATACTGTGTTAGGAGCTGTACGAGAATAAGTAGAATCGTTTTCCCCTAAGACTGAAAATGTGCATAGGCATTTTCATACATTGTTAATGGGACTGTGAAAGGGTAGAACTTATTTGGGGAAAAATAGGTTTATATAAAATCTAAAAATGTGAATGTAATTTAGCACAGCAATTTTATTTTTAGTGATTTATTCCTCATATATGCATGTGCAGGAGGATACTACTTCAGTGTTGTAATAACAAACGACTGGAACAGCCTAAATGCTTATCATTAAGTGACTGATTAAAATGTATTATACACTTATATAAGGAAGTACTATTGAATTTTAAAAAGAAGAAGTTAGATCTACTTCTATCTTAATATACAACCATCTCCTGCATATATTAAGTGAAAAACATTATTTAGTATGTATAGCATACAACAATTGTGTAAAAACAAAAAACAGGCCCAAGTGTTCTTGGCCTTGTTTAGACATAGACTCTCTGGAAGGATATACAAGATACTTCCTCTGAGATTCTTCTGATACACAGGTCTCTTCTAAGGAGGGTGGGAGGCAGTGTACTTTCTGTTATTGAAGATGTTTTTGAATATTTGCATCAAATGTCTTAAAATGTCATGTGAGATATATGCATTTGGCCATACATTGTTTTTATAAGAGCTTTACTCATTGATAAGGATTTTAGCGTGTATGCTTTCATATTTGTGCTTTTGAACTTGAGGACTCTGTCATTGGTCTTTTTTTTTTCTTAAAAGATTTTATTTATTCATTTGACAGAGAGAAATCACAAGTAGATGGAGAGGCAGGCAGAGAGAGAGAGAGGGAAGCAGGCTCCCTGCTGAGCAGAGAGCCCGATGCGGGACTCCATCCCAGGACCCTGAGACCATGACCCGAGCCGAAGGCAGCGGCTTAACCCACTGAGCCACCCAGGCGCCCCTGTCATTGGTCTTTTTGACGTAGAAATGGGAAGCAGTACTGAATTCCAGAGGTAGGGTGGATACTGGTGGAAGTTTCAGGTTGAAAAAGCTGAATGTGGGTTCTAAAAATAATATTTAAAAAATATAGAGTATGGAAATGGTTAGGTTATTCTGCCTGAATAAAGCAGAAAGGTTAGAGAGAAAGAAAACTAAAGGACTTGAGAACATTTCAGAAGTTTGAGTGTGCATGGAAAAGAGGAACAGAGAAAAGAGTCAACAGTTTTAAAAACAGTTTTAGGGGGCGCCTGGGTGACTCAGTGGGTTAAAGCCTCTGCCTTCGGCTCAGGTTATGATTCCAGGATCCTGGGATCTAGCACCGCAGCCTCGGGCTCTCTGTTCTGCAGGGAGTCTGCTCCCCCTCACCCCCCCACCTGCCTCTCTGCTTACTTGTGATCTCTGTCTGTCAAATAAATAAATAAAATCTTAACAAAAAATAAAAACAGTTTTAGTTTTTAGGAACTAAAATCATTTTATAACCATTATCTCATCTCTTAAATTATGCCCTTTTATAAAAAGTTATTTTCCAGACTTTCGAAAGACAAAATAAAGACGTTGAAGCCCAGATGATAATTTGTGGTTTCCTAAGTAACGTGAGAAGAAAATGGCAAAATGAGGAATAGAACCTTGTTTTCTTAATTTCTAGTCTAGCCCCACAATTAGCATTAGATCACCTGAAACTTGTTATGGGGATAGCATCAAAAAACAAAACAAAAATTTTAAAACTTCTTTTGTAAACATGATGTGTAAAAGCATTTGTTTCCAAAGTTAAGGTATGTTTGCCCCAGTGTTAGGAGAAGAGGGTGGGAATCGTGGTTGAATAAAACTTCTGGTATTGCTCTACCATTTCCTTTGTTACTCTGTCATTCTGGTTCAGAAACAGGAAGACAATAAAAAAAAACTAACATTTTATTTGCACAGCATCTTACAGTTTTAAAAACTTTTTCACATATATTTTCTCATTTTGCAGCAGAGTTAAGATACAGATACTGCTGATGTTTTGTTATTTTTATTAGGCTTTCACTGTTTAAGAAAGAATAGACTCAAGAAAATTGGGGTATTTGCTCGAGATAACATACCTTGGCCCTCGCAAAATCGAACTCAGGGTTTTTTTTCCTTTTTACTCAAGAATTAAGTCTTATGAGGCAGGTTTATTTAGCTTTGTGGAAGACCAGTTCTGGAGAGGACACCAATCGAAAAGCATTTGGAAGCCTAAAATTTCGTGGTGGAGTGATTCAGTACATAGGGGGGAGGTGAGGCTCTGACCCTCCTCAGAGTGCAGGCACGGCTGATGGCCCTGTAACTGTCAACAGTTTGTTGCATCCTCAGTTGCTGTATTAGTCTGAAGAGTGGCGAATTAAAGGGAGTGTGCTTAACTTACACCCTGCCTAAAGACATGTACCAGGTTACTCCTAGGAGTTACGTTTGTAATTAATCACACATAAATTAATGAAATGTCTTTGTTGTTTCTCACACTAAATTTTTATAAACAAAGGGTGAGAAGGGTGGGAAAATGAAGTAAGTCTTAAGCTTGGTGTAGCCACAATGATCCTTTCTGTGTTTTTATATTTTAGAGACGCTGGGAGAGAATTTGTTTAGTGCATTACCGGATTAGACTGAAGATGAGTTTCTGCTCTCTAGTGGTGGTCTAGGGACTTACTGTGTCTGACGTTTGACATGTCTGTTTACTCTGAGAGCAATGGAAAAACCACTGAGTGGTTTTAAGCAGAGGAGTTATGTCCGGTCAGGGCTTTTAATGATACTTTGTTAGGTAGAGATACCTGGCAGAGAGAGGGGGCCAGTGTTAGAGTTGAAGACCCTCAGTTTACTCCAGCTGAACACTTGGGGAAAGACCCATGTGAAGAATGCTGTTGCCTTAGAAATGCAGAATACTAGTCATTTGAATTGAATATTTGGGTTGACTGGTGGATTCTTAGTTTATCTCAGGATCCTTAGTATTTTTTGAAAGCATATCGGGTGACTGTACTATGTAACCAACATTGAGAACTACCCTTTATCTTGGGGAAGACAGGAGACATCATGCGGTTAAGCTTGGGAGAAAGGGGGTAGTGAGTGAAAAGTTACGGAGAGCTTGGGAAGTATAATGGTTGTTGTTCTTTTTGGAATTCCCTTTTCATATTCATAAGCTCCACAAGTCTGAAGACTTTGGTGGTATGGATTTAGTAATATTAAACTTTACAGGGTTCCCACTTACCCACCTTCCTCTAATTCATTCTTTCTTAACTGTTCCCTTTTATATGAAGAGAAGAAAAGGGAAGTATTAAGAAGGGACGACTGGGGTATAATACAGTTTGATAAGAATTTGATAACATTAACAGAAGAATCCATCTCTTAAAAACTCTTAAACTCTAAGACTAGTTTTACTTGACCCATTGCAAAAAATGCATGTGTATATCCACACAAATTCAGAAATTTTAGCGAGACAACCATATTAAGGTCTAGCTACTTATCTGCATATGTGGAATTCTGCATTAAGATTGCTGCTGCTTCCTCTAATTGGGCAGAACATAGAACATGTAGCTTCTCTTTCTCACTCTAGAATTTTTATGTTTTATTGATGTAAAACTATTATCTTTAATGAAGGAAATAAATTATTTTTACTAGAACAAGAGACATAATAGGGGTGAAAAGGAATAAAATGACTGAAAACAGTCACAGAAATACTTTGTTTTTATAGACTACAACCTATAATTCTAAATCACTAATTTATGGTGAAAAGCTGGATTAATTATAGCGAAAAATTCACTTTCTCCTTGGAAGTTGTAGTAGGGAATGTAGAGAAAGTTTGTAGGAGTTTTGGGTATCAAACATAGCAGCTACAACATTATTTTGCTGGGATTTAATGTTGCAGGTACAATTTAGGGCTCTTTATTTGTGGACTTTAGGATCACATCAGTGTTAATTTATTTAGTAGTACAGCACGGTATACTCTGTTGAAAGTCATGCCTTAAATATTGAGGTTCTTTTTTTCTCTTCTATTCATAGTGGTAGCCGCTCCTCTAAAACTTTTAAACCAAAGAAGAACATTCCGGAGGGTTCTCACCAGTATGAACTCTTAAAGCACGCAGAAGCCACGCTTGGCAGTGGCAATCTCCGGATGGCTGTCATGCTTCCTGAGGGCGAAGATCTAAATGAATGGGTTGCAGTGAACAGTAAGTAGCCTGTCTGTTTCTAGGTGGACTCTAAGTTATGTTAGTAGCCTAATTGTAGGTGAGTGCTGGCATGTTGTCTGTTCAAGGATCTCGTTACCGACCTAACGCCACAGTTACAGTGATAACCTCAGGCCACTTTAGCCTTTATGTTATTTTATCGTGAGTATGGAGTTTTATGAAATTTTTGTCTCCTGTTACAAGGTAATACAGAGCATAGATTTACCATCTTCAGTAGAAAAAAAATGATAATGATGACAGCAGTTAATATTTATGGAACACTAATTCTGTGTCTGGCCCTCTGTTATCCTCTCTGCATGGATTATTTATATTTCATCTTTACAGTCTCACGATGTAGGTACTATTATTACTTCAGTTTAATATAGATAAGGTGAGACAGAAAATTAGTAATTTGCCTAGGTCATACAAATGGTAGAACCTGGGCTCCAATAAATAGAGCTTTAGGATTTTAGAGACTGCGCTTTTTTGATTTTTACGTTTTTATTTTAATTCCAGTTAGTTAACATACAGCGTTGTATCAGTTTCAGGTGTATGATGTAGTGATTCAGTACGTCCACGCGTCACCAGTGCTCACCAGGACAAGTGGAGACTACCCGTCAGCCGCTGTGCTAAATTGCTTCTTTCAGTAGCAGTCTCAATTATTTGTCTACGTTATGCCCTTTTTTCCCCCCAAAAGGAAACCAATAATGATCTTGTGAAGTTAGAAAAATACGTTTATGAGATACTCTTTTATTTTTGGGTAGACTTATAAAAATTTTTAAATCAGTTTAGTTAATACGCAGTGTTGTATTAGTTTCAGATGTACGATAGCGTTTCACCGATTCTGTACATTACTCGGTGCTCATCAAGATAAGTGCACTCCGAATGCCCTTTACCTTATCACCCTTCTCCTCCCCCTTCCCACTGCCTCCCCTCCGGCAACCACTCGTTTGTTCTCTCTAGTTTAGAGTCTGTTTTTTGGTTTGTCTCTTTTCTTTGTTTTGTTTCTTAAATTCCAAATTGGACTGAAACCATACGGTATTTGTCTTTCTCTGACTCACTTATTTCACTTAGCCTTATGCCCTCTAGATTCATCCACACTGTTGCAGGTAGTAACATTAGTTGCGTAGGGCTCGATCCCAGGACCCTGAGATCATGACCGGGGCGGAAGTCAAGAGTTGGATGCTTAACTGACTGAGCCACCCAGGCGCCCCCAAATTTGTGTTGGCTATATGTGTTGCAAAGAATTTCTCCCATTCTGTGCTTGTTTTGTTACCTACCCTCTTAAGGGAGTCACTTAATAAGCAGAAGCCCCTAATTTCAGAGTAGCCAAATATTGTGATTTCTGTGTATGCTTTTGCCTCTTCTTTTTAGAGGAAAGAATACTGATAATATGATTCTGCTTGAGTAAAATTAAAATTTAATTCTTTTCTTATAACTAATGCTTGCCTTGCAGCTGTGGATTTCTTCAATCAGATTAATATGCTTTATGGAACAATCACAGATTTCTGTACAGAGGAAAGTTGTCCAGTGATGTCTGCTGGCCCAAAGTAAGACATGGTTTATGATCAATTCTCATTTTTTACTTTAACGTTCTTGGATAAGAAGAAAGTTTCTGACCATATAATTTCTCTATTCAGCATCTCCTTCAGTGGTTCACTAATGGCTGATAAATATTAAGTCCAGACTTCTAAGCCTGAGCTTTATGGCCCTCTCTGTATAATCCGCTTTCCTCCTTTCCTCTCTTTGCTTATGAATCTCCTCTGGTCTATCCAAACTATGTAGATTACTGGAAATGCCTCACTATTCCCTCCATTACTTCCACTCGGAAAACTTGCTCATTCCATTATTCTTTTGGATATTTTTCTTCTCTTCCCATCCCCCTCCAGTCATTATCTGGTAATATTTCAAAAATTCTTACCCATCTGCAAGGCCTACATCAAATGTTTCCTTATGAAATCTTTTGAGTTTTTTCATACTAGACCTGATCTATTTAACTTTTTTGTCTTTGTGATTACATTTCTTTATTTTATATTATACTTACACTATTTATATATGTCTTATTTAACCTATTAGATTCCTTCTTCATTTAAATCCCTTTTGGTGCAAAAACAGTGCCTGCCACCTAGTTAGCACTTGGTAAATGTTTGCTTGGATCAATAAATTTTTGAAACTGGATTTTATTATTACTATGGCTGATAATGACTGCTGCCGTTTATTTAGTGCTATCTAAAATGTTAGGACTTTCATACATTTCATCTTTTACTTCATAAAGCAACCCTATGACATAAGAAAAGAAATTGAGTCTGAGAGAGGTTAAGTAACATGTCCAAGGTCCTATTATCTAGAAGCTGGAGAACCAGAATTGAAATCTAAGTGGCTTTGATTCTAGTGCCTCTACTCTTACTTGGTGTACATTGTATTATTATTTTACTATTATAAGCTATATTAATTGATATTTATAAGACATTAAGAAAAGTTTTAATTTTTAGTGCTGACTTTATAAAAAGTCATATATTCTACATATACATATATAAAAAGTCATATATCCTACACCCTTATCATATATATGGTCTAAATATCAAAATAAAGCAAAACAGGGGTGCCTGGGTGGCTCAGTGGGTTAAGCCTCTGCCTTCGGCTCGGGTCGTGATCTCGGGTCCTGGGATCGAGCCCCATGTTGGGCTCTCTGCTCTGTGGGAGACTGCTTCCCCCCATCTCTCTGCCAGCCTCTCTGCCCACTTGTGATCTCTGTCTGTCAAATAAATAAAATCTTAAAAAAAAAAATAAAGCAGAACTGCACTGCCCAGGCTTACGAGTGCTTAGGAGTATTATCATTATAAGTTGTGGCCTTAGATTGCTAACCACTTATTGTAGACTATTTTTGGTGACTTTTAAACAGTGAGATTATTGACTACCCAAGAGATTCAGTGTTACTAGTTCATAGTCATACTTTATTTTTTGACCAGATTCACATATTGAGCAAGTATTACCTACTTGGAGTTGTTTTTCTTATCCTTCAAATTAATTCCAAATGAGTTTAGGTGTTTCTTGGAATCCAGGACTTTTTTTTTTTTTTTAAGATTTTATTTATTTATTTGACAGAGAGAGATCACAAGTAGGCAGAGAGGCAGGCAGACAGAGAGAGGAGGAAGCAGGCTCGCCGCTGAGCAGAGAGCCCGATGTGGGACTCGATCCCAGGACCCTGAGATCATGACCTGAGCTGAAGGCAGCGGCTTAACCCACTGAGCCACCCAGGCGCCCGAATCCAGGACTTTCAAAGAGGGCTGACAGTTTGCCATCATCAGAGATGTTCAAAAGAATATGATTTGAATATTTCCCAAGGTAATTTTTTAATAAAGTATATATTTTAAGACTGTTTCAAACTTTGAAACTTCCAGTAATTTTAGGTGTACAGAAAAGTTACTGGAAGAGCATGAGGAGCTCCCATATTTCTTTGGCAGCAAATTCCCCAATTATTAATGTCCTAGTGCATTTGCTTCATCACCTACTCTGTGTGTATACTCATTAATGTTAATTTTTTCTAAACCTTTTGAGCAAGTTGTAGACATTAATGCCTCTTCCCCCCCATATTCAACTGTGTATTTTCCAAAAACTAGGTTACTCTTCTACGTAATCGGTATATAGACTGTCCAGATCACTTCTTGTGATTTGGACACATTCACATTAAATAATTGCTTCAGCAGTATCTCAGTTTTCCCTTTCTGGTCCAGGATTCAGGATCCTATCTAGGAATATATATTGCATTTATTTGACTTCTCTCTTTACGTACCTATACTTTAGAATAATTTTTCAGTCTTTTTCTGGTATTGCCCTTTACATGGAAAAGAGTTAACATAGCAGGCCTGTCCTCTTGAAAGACCTGTTAAAAGTTGCTATCCTTGTGGACAGCCAGCTGGGAAGTTGGATTTCTTTTTCTTTTCTTTTTTTTTTTTCTTTTTTAAAGATTTTATTTATTTGACAGCGAGTGAGAGAGCACAAGCAGGTGGTGGTGAGGGAGGGAGTAGTAGGCTCTTCTTTGAGCAGGGAGCCTGAGGCGGGGGGGTGGGGCTCAATCCCAGGACCCTGAGATCATGACCCTAGTGGAAGGCAGACACTTAACCAGGTGCCCCAGGAACTTGGATTTCAAAAGGGTTCCCACCTCCCTAACTCAAGACTGGGTCACTGTGCCTAAACTCTTTGTACAAACAGTATGGCCAGTGCTTTCCTTCTGGGAATCTAGAATTGTAATATGTGCCACCCAAAGGGTGCCTACTTGATCATGCCCCAGTAACTAAAACCTGGACACTGAGTCTCTGATGAGCTGGCCTGGTAGACAGTATTTAACGTGTGCTATCATTACTGAGTCTTGGGGCAATTTAAATGTGTCCCTGTGACTCCAGTGGGAAAAGACTCTTGGTTTCCTCTGGACTTCGCCCCATTTGTTTTTTCTTTTTGCTGGTTTTGGTTTGTGTTCTTTTATGGTTATAAACAATAGCTTTGAGTACAACTATGTGCTGAGTTCTGTAATTCTTTTAGCAAATCATCAAACCTGGTAGTGATCTTGGGGACCTTTTCCTTACACTGTCTGTCTGATGTTTCCTTATGACCACATTCAGACTGTGCATTCTTGGCAGGACACCATAGAATGATCATTTTTTGGTCAGTGAATATTATCGGGGGCACACACTGTCAACCATCCCATCACTGGTGATGTTAACCCTGATTACTTTACCTTCTTAGTGTGTGCAAGGTTTCTTTACCTCAAATTTGCCATTCCCCCCTTGAAATTGACTAGTATTTACTGTGAGGTTTTCTGATATTATACTGAATTAGGGTGAATTACTGCCACGCAGAATACTGCTGTGATCGCTTTCTCAGAGAAACCTTATCTAAATAGCTGATTAGGAAGAACGTATGTAATCTTCAAAAGTAGCGGACATAGGATCTCTATAAAGATATTATAAAAACAAAAAAAATTCTTCCTTTTCTTCTTCCTTCCAGTCATCTCTCCTTCCTTCTAACTACCTTTCTTTCCTTCCTTTTCCTTCCTTCCCTTCCTACTTCCCGTCTTTCTGCTTTTCCCTCCCCTTAACCTCCCCCCCTTCCTTTTTATTTTGAGAGTCTTAAGTTTTGTCCATTGATGGTGCTGAGAAGATATAGTTGTCCTCATGCTTTGCCATCTTTAGCAGGAGATGCTTGGCATTGTACCAAGGAGAGGCATTTGTTAGTAGCTTAGTACTGGCCCCTTGCAAAGTGTTACTGAGTGATGGCTCAGGATTTTGTCAGTTATTATTTATTATTACCAAGAAATGAAGAATATTTTCAATTTGCAAAATATTTTCTTTTTCTTTTTTAAAGATTGGTATGAACTTACCATGATGACAGAAATACATTTCAAAGAGAATGGTCTGTCAAAAGTGAAATAAAAAAATCAGTGTGGGCAAAATAGAGTTATAGGATGAAGTCATCTTAAGTATAAACATGACAAAAGAAGAAGAATGGATCAGGAAATATAAGCAGTATATAGTTTTATTTTTTTTTGGAATTTATTTTATTTTATTATTTCAGTGTTCCAAAATTCATTGTTTATGCACCACACCCAGTGCTTCATACAATACGTGCCTCCATAATACCCACCACCAGGCTCACCCAACCCCTTACCCCTACTTCTATTTTTCAAAAAGCTCTAGGATATTGAAAGTTAGTATGCTTAAAAACTTCAGAAAATTGAAAATGATTTTTAGGTCAACTGTGTCTGCTTTTGATTTTTGCATTTAAAAGTGAATATGTAACCCCTGGTCACTTACAAAATGAAAAATGCGTTTGGGAGGAAGGGCAAAAATTTTCAGGTTTCTTAACATGTAGGAGAAAACATGGATAAGTACCTGTCTTTAAGTGAAGAGTAATTATGGCTAAAAGTTCTACCATTCATGGGCTCTGTCTCTCAAGGATCAAATAAGAACAGGCCTGAGTCCCCCTCAGAACTTTAATTTCAGTTTAGAAAGGATCTCTTGACCATGAAGGTGATGAAGCAGTGGACTAGAATGCCAAATGTTGGGGAATCTCCTCTTGGAGACCTTCAAAGTGGACTTGACGGTCGTCCCTGTTGCCCAGGGTTGGCAGTAGGGTGTGCTGTTAGGATGTCGGTTCAGGTGTATCGTGTTGAGGTTTATTGTTCAGATGTAAGTAGCTGTGATTAAATGGAAAGCTTTGTTATTTAACCTATCTCAAGATCATTTTCATCATTTAAAATACTCTATAATATTTTTCCATTGTATTTCTTTCACCTTCTTCGTTAGACACACTGACCTATCATTTTGTCAGTTCAAACTGGAACAAAAACAAATTGGCTTCAAAGAGAGAAGCTCAGTGGTAGAAGTAATCTTTTGGAAACTAAAATACAAAATGATGGTTCAATTTAGAGATTTTTATGCTTTGGAGTTTCAGCTTGTGGTTATGTGTGGATGTGGGTGTGTGTATAACTCTGTTATCATTCTTGCCAGACTGTTTCTACCTACTCATTTACAAGACTATCTCCTCTACTAGTCTATTTTCCTTGACAGTATGGAAAGTGTCTTTCATTTTAGTATCCCTTGGTCCAGAACAGTATTTTATATCACGTGATAGGTGCACAGTCAATATTGATTATACCAAAGAATAATTCTGTTAATACCCAGGTCCTATAGGTGTCTTTATTTGGGTTGCCATTTTTCTTTAAAGGCATATTTAGCTCCTCAACCAAATGTACTTAGATATTGACTCATTCTGTTCTTGTTGCATGTTACCCTGGAACTTCCATGTCATTCTCTATCCTTAACTCAAAATTTAAAGCCCCAAATTAAAAGAATTGTACTGCATAAGGAGAAATGTTTTTCAAAGAAGATAAAAACAACCATAAAGATTAAAGGTGGTTATCAGAGAAGTGGAAAGTTAGTTAAGTTTTCTACTATTATGATTCTAAAATATAAATGCTGTATATAAAGAAAGGTTTACAAAAAATGGGTTTGATGGGACCTGCTTAGTTTGGATCATGATAAATGTAAAATAGTTTAGTTACAGTTTAAAGGCTCTAAATTTAAATGCCAAATACAAAATATATTTAGAGGAGCAGATTATTTAAAACCTGTCCTGTGTATGTACATTCATAATAAATGTACATATATAATACAAAATAAATACATTTTGTATAGGTATATACTAATAATCTGTGTCTGTTATTTTTCCAATACAGATATGAGTATCATTGGGCAGATGGAACAAACATAAAGAAGCCTATTAAGTGCTCTGCGCCAAAGTATATTGATTACCTGATGACTTGGGTTCAGGACCAGTTGGATGATGAGACATTATTTCCATCAAAAATTGGTATAATTGTTTTGTATAATTGGAATCCATTGTGATTTATCTAATTTCATGTGTTTTTAGAGCTTATTGGCTTTCTATTCCAGGAACCATACTAGACTACCATATCTATCAAAATATTTATAATCTTATACATTCAAAAGTATCGTATTGGGGTGCCTTAAGTGTCTGCCTTCAGCTCAGGTCATGATCCTGGACGTCATCATCCCAGGGTTCTGCTGAGCAGGGAGCCGACTTTTTCCTCTTCCTCTGTTGCTATCCCTGCTCTGCTGTCTTGCTCTCTCTTGTCAGATAAGTTAAAAATAAATAAATAAATAAATAAATAAATGAAAGTGTCTTATCTTTTTCACACCAGGTTTTATCATGAACATTAAGTGAAAGCTCTCTGTAATCTTTTTTTTAATTTTTATTTTATTTTATTTATTTATTTGACAGAGATCACAAGTAGGCAGAGAGGCAGGCAGAGAGAAAGAGAGGAGGAAGCAGGCTCCCTGCTGAGCAGAGAGCCCGATGCGGGACTCGATCCCAGGACCCTGAGATCATGACCTGAGCCGAAGGCAGCGGCTTAACCCACTGAGCCACCCAGGCGCCCCGAAAGCTCTCTGTAATCTTAAACAAGAAGAAGATTAGTGTATCTTGGTTAGTAACAAAATTTGCCCTGTTTACAGAGAAAAGAGACTGAATGCTAGGTAGGCAGGGAGTATCATCTGCCACAGTCATATCCATGTCTTGTTTAGGGAGGGAGTTTATAGGACTTACATCCAGTTTTACAGTGTATTTGTGGCAGAGAGGGAGTTTGAATTTATGAATACAGTGTGAGTCTTACAGACTGTGGAATCAAGCTAGGTGAGAAGGCAGCAGGATGTGAGAGGGTGGCTTGTTATCTACTGAGTGACTTTTGCTTTTTTTATATTTGCTTTTAAGGAAGCTATATTTTCTTTCAAGTGGAAATTGTTCACATCTAGGTAATTCATATGATTTTACCCTCTCAAACTTCTTGTTTTTCTAAAAAACGTTATGTTTTCCGGGAAAAAAAAAGAATTTGTTCTTCTATCAACAGACAACTTTTTGACTGTATTTTATGCTTTTAGAGTTTGGAAGAAGGGTGTGGTGGAGGAGACAGCAATATAAATAGTTACTGTTATGGATTGTTTTTAAACACATTTATTGAATGTTTTAAAGGCTTTGGAGCCTTTGTAATAAAAGATCTGTTTTTCAGGACTGCATAACTTACATACATCATAATCATTTTGGTTAAGTGCTATCACCTTATCTTTTATCTCCCATAATCTGTTTTATAACTTTCTATTTTGACTGAATTTCAGGCTTTTAGAAAATTTGCAGGAATTGTGCAAAGAATCCCTGTATATCCTTCTTCCAGAATTTTTTTCTTCTTCCAGACTTTTTAGTGGCTAATGTTTTACCACACTTGTCATCTTTCTTCTCCCCCAACATCACGTTTTCTTTTTCCTGAACTGTTTGAAAGTAAGTTATATGAATGATGCCCCTTTATCAAAATGTGCTTCAATATACATTTTCTTAGAAAATCAGTGTAAGTAGCAAAATCAGGAATTTAACAATGATATAATACTATTGTTTAATTTACAGATCTTGATCTTCTTCAGATTTTTCAAATGTTCTCAATACTATCCTTTATAGTAAAACAAAATCTTTGACATTTGTTTTCACTTACTTGTCATGTTTCTGTAGCTTTCTTTAGTATGTAGTACGTGTACTTCAGTCTTTTTTGGTCCTTCGTGACATTGATCTTTTCAAAGAGTATAAGGATACTAATTTATATAGTGTTCCTTCATTTTGGTTTGTCTTATGTTTCTTTGTGATCTACACACACGCACGCACACACACACACACACACACACACACACACACAATGTATTTAAGACTTTTTTTTATAAGTCATCTCTAGACCTGACAGGGGACTTTGAACTACAACCCTGACCAAGATTAGGAGTTGCATCAAGGAGCCAGGTGCCCGGTGACCTATAATATTTTTTAAATGAGTGGTAGGCAATGTGATAACACCGAATCCAGAAGTACTAGTACTTGGCTTGTGTTTTACCAATTTAGGTCATTTAGCCAGTTTAACAAAGAACGTGGAATTTTTTTTTTCTAGTCTTGTATTTGTTTAGTGCTGTAAAAGTGCTCTTATTTGTAAAACAGTGAGCCTCGTTGAGAGGGACCGTAGCTAATTTCAGAATCAATGTAGAGCTGGAAGTGTAATGAAATAATTTCCATAGAGAAAATATAAAAGTATATTGCTAGCATTGTACGCAGAACTGAACAGGGTTAATCCACTGTGTTCAGCAGAGATTTGTATTGAGACTTGATGTTGAGAAATCTGAGGATGTGAGTGTGAGTTTTAGATTCACCACTATCTTAGGTATAAATTTATTTCATTTCAGTAAAGTTGTAGGTGAATAAGAGGCTTAAGGGGCTTGCTTATGTCTAGGTTCTTATTCCATAGAAGTTTTAAAGTTTATTTTCATTCATGATGTGTTGAAACCTTCTGAAAAGTACAGTGGATATTTTTTTTTAAAAGATTTTATTTATTTGACACAGAGAGGGAGATCACAGGTAGGCAGGGAGGCAGGCAGAGAGAGAGAGGAGGAAGCAGGCTCCCTGCTGAGCAGAGAGCCGATGCGGGACTCGATCCCAGGACCCTGAGATCATGACCTGAGCCGAAGGCAGAGGCTTAACCCACTGAGCCACCCAGGTGCCCCTGCAGTGGATATTATTAGTGATTTACAAGTACTTCTTTTCAGCTTTGTCTTATTAATCTATGTTGCCATTTGCTGACAAACTCATATTGCTTTGTTCTTGTTTCTTGTTAATAGAGGGTGTTGTTTATCTATTTATTAGGTGTCCCGTTTCCGAAGAATTTCATGTCTGTGGCAAAAACTATACTCAAACGCCTCTTTAGGGTTTATGCTCACATTTATCATCAACATTTTGACCCTGTAATCCAGCTTCAGGAGGAAGCGCATCTCAATACATCTTTCAAGCACTTTATATTTTTTGTCCAGGTAAGTTGAATTAGGAGGCCTTTTTTCTCAGTAAAGCCAGTTATCTGCAGAGTTCCGAGGTGGATCCTGCATCCATATGGTTAGGATAAAATTTGCTTTCTCTCTCTTGTCTTTTATCTATACCATGATGATAAGGCCTTTTGTTTCTGAATTCCATTCATCTCCAAGTTGGTGGCATGCAAGTCTCATAAAATAGATCTGAGGAGTCTTTGCTTCATTTAACAGGCCATATGAGGGACTGAGTTAGGAACCCGACTAGTTTAGAAGGTCTATAGATGAACTTGGTACCTTTAGCATATTAGCATTCCTTCTTATCATCTGAACCCTCAATTTCCGTCTACCCTAGATTTTTTAAAAATCATACTCTATCCTGGAAATGGACTTTGCATATAATACCTTTTTTTTTCTCCTTTCTAAAAACATATTCTGAGTAGCTTTTAAGTTAGGTACTACTCATTATATCCACAGAGTTGCTAGTCCAGAGGTCCATTAGTCATTTTTTCTGGCTCTGGTTCACCTCTTCCTCCTTTTCCCTTTAGTTCTCAGAGGTGTAGACTAAGAGAAGTTGGGTGTTTGCATCCTGCTGTATAATAATTAGAAAGGAGTGAAAAAGAGGTGGGAAATGGTTAACTGACCAGCTCTTTTTTGGTGGAAGTTGAGAGGGTCGATGATACAGGCAGAAATCCAAGTCTTGAATGGTGTAATCTTTTTTTTACATATCTATGGGCATATGCTTATAAATGCCCTCTCCTTACCCTCTCTCCACTAAAGAAAAATGTGTCTATTTTTCCCTGTATACTTAACCTCTCATACTGAACACACACATTTTGTATCTTTTTTTTTTTTTTTAAAGATTTTATTTATTTATTTGACAGAGATCACAAGTAGACAGAGAGGCAGGCAGAGAGAGAGAGAGAGGCTCTCTCTCTGCTGAGCAGAGAGCCTGATGCGGGACTCCATCCCAGGACACTGAGATCATGACCTGAGCCGAAGGCAGAGGCTCCAACCCGCTGAGCCACCCAGGCGCCCCACACATTTTGTATCTTAATTTCACCTATATAAACACATTTTAGGAGATCTTAACTTGCCAGAACTATTGCTCTGAGCAGTTACTTTACCATGGAATACCATCTGTAGACACCCATAGAAACAAAGAAAATGTTATCTCATAGTTTTCTTCTGTGCTTTGGCTTAGGCAGAACATGACTGCCAGTGTTCAGGTTTTAGTGATGTAGAGGATATTCTTCCACCAGAGGGGTTAGTTTTATCTTACTGTATGATCTTACTTTTTTAGGACTTTTATTTATTTATTTGAAAGAGGGACAGAGCATGATTAGGGGGAGAGGGAGAGCAGAGGCAGACTCCCCACGGAGTGTAGATTCCGTCACGTCACGGGGCTTAATCCCAGAACCCTGAGATCACGACCTGAGCTGAAGTCAGATGCCCACTCAACTGAGCCATCCAGGCACCCCTGTATGATCTTATCTGAAAGTACAATGTTATCTCTCAACTCTTAGCAAATAGTAGTATTTGCTAGTATTTATTGATAAAGCATTTACCACATCCGAGCCTTTTTATATCTCAAGACACTGTGACCATCTTAAAGGTAAGTCCATTAGTTACACAGTCACCCCTTGACTGAGCAAGAGGGGCCTCTGCCCTGGGCCATACTATTTAGAGAACCCTATTTTGACCCTTCTCTAGCTGTACTCCCCACAGGGCAAAGAACTTATCTGCTAGATTCCACTGGTTTGTGCTTAGGTACCTGACACTTAAGAATTTCCTTTCCACATGGTCCCATTTTTAGTTCCAGTGCCTGTATGGACCTTATCCTTGGGCCCATTCTTTCAAGGGAAGGTCATATCTCTGATATGTGTACCTCTAGATCTAGGGGGTAGTCAGATGGCAGCAGTTTATATGAGGGTATGTGGTCTGTTAACTCTTTTCACTCTTCTTAAAATCCTGAAATTGCCTGAGATGCTAGATTTTTTGGTTCCCCACCAGGTTAACTATATTTGAATGATACTCAGGTTATTCCCTTTTAACAAGAAGCAACACTCACAGGGAGCCCGGGTGGCTCAGTCGTTAAGCGTAGTTGGGCGTCTGCCTTCGGGTAGGGTCCTAATCCCAGGGACGTGGGATCAAGCCCCCATATGGGGCTCCCTGCTCCATGGGAGGCCTCCTTCTCCTCTACCACTCCCCCAGCTTGTGTTCCCTCTTGCTGTGTTTCTCTCTGTCAAATGGATAAATAAATCTTCAAACAAACAAACAAAAAAAGCATTCCCACTTACTGAGTTATCACTTTATGCCAGGAATTACACGAAGTGGTTAGCACACAGGATCACATTTAGTTCCCACAGTAATTTTATGAGGTAGGGGGATTTACTCAAGGGTTATTATAGACATGTACAACACAATATCTGAAGTGCTTAAGTGATTTGTCTAAGGAGAACATAGCTAGGGAAGAGAAAAACTTTTTTTTTTTTTTTTAAAGATTAGACTTTTATTGATCTTGGAAGCTAATTTCCAAAAAGTGTTAATAGAAATCTGCTTTGGAATGAGATGTAAATAATATATCTTCACTATTTTTTCCTGTCTTTAACATGCGTAGGAATTCAACCTTATCGATAGAAGAGAACTTGCACCACTCCAAGAACTGATTGAAAAACTCACCTCAAAGGACAGATAAAAGGATGAAGAGCTGTGCAAGTTGTTCCTCAGATGAAGAGTGTTGAGTGTATATGGATTTTGTGGTGTTTTATTTTTATCTCAGTCATTTTTGTCCTAGGTTTGGGGGGCTTGTTTGGGTTTGATTTTCTTTATTCTGAATAAATGAAACCATACTCTGTTGCTAGAGGAAGCCAAGAACCATTCTCTATATATTTGATAGGGGTAAACTTTGTCTTAGTGGCTGGCATACGGTTTTTGTATTTTTACTTGGTCTGATTACTTGCAGACTTTTTGATAATACTGTGTGTTGAAAGAAAATGCTTACTTGATTAGATTGCTGATGGATGGGGGTTCTGTGTTGTGTAAATTGTGGCCGGTTTTTGAAGTCCCCAAGAGACTTATGTTTTTAAGTGCCTTGGCAGGCTCACTTCTGAGGTGCAAAGCACAGACATAGAACTGAACAGGGCTTGAAATATTAGGAATACTATCCAGGGCACTTACTGATGCATGTTTTAAAACATCTGTGATAAAAGCCATAGTTTACCTAAATTGGTGATCTCCAGCTTTTACTACATTGAAGCAACACAATTTGTAAAGGTGTGCATGTAGAACATAAAAAAGTGGTATTATTTTTTGATATTGGTGGTAATTCTGTTCAACAAATGCGTAAAGTTCTACAAGGAGGTCTTTTTCCATCTCTTGGTATCTGTGATATTAAAACTTGAGGATGTTGAAGTGTAATACCTATTGTATTTTAGCTTCTTTCCACGTGTTAACTGCACTGTAGGTGTAAAATTTCAGGTTATATATAGGTTTGCCATCTTCAGAGGTGATGCTGAACTGTGAGGTTTCTTAGCAATTGCCAAATGAGCCATAAGTCTACAGAATTCCCTTCTGTTTTGAAGAGGAGGGGATGGATAGGAGTGTGTGCTTGGTTGGGAGGGTTCACTTGTATGGGGAGCTATAGATGGGGTAAGTATGCTGAGTCAAGTTCAAAAGGTCTTGTCTTAAAATCCTTGAATAGAGTGGCATGAAGATTTTAATCAATTTCTTGTAAACAAAGTCTTAGAGACTTCCTTTTAAGAATCAACTTCCATGAGAAGTTAAAAATAAATTATTAATTTTAGGTGTAGACATTAATCACGAAATTTAAGGACCGTTTGGAGGAATTGATCACCCTCCAGCATTTCCATTCAGTGAATGGAGCTGGTGTTTGCCTGTCATTTTAAAATGATACAGTATCTTCTTTGCTTATGATAGGCCTAATGTGAAGCATTCTGACTTCTGATTTTTCCACTGTGAAAGGAAATCTTTTTCTTTGCAGTGATATCAAACAATGAAAGTGCTAATTTGGTAGTATTAACTTTTACATTTTATTTGTCATGACTTTCTAGTGAATTCTTCCCATCAGTAAAAAGTTCAGAAACTTAGTTTTAAAAATAATTTTAGCATTTTTTACTTCAGTTTTATTCTCAAAAAGTATCTTTTTCAGGCTTCCAGTTTTAATTTTATAATTTCTAGTAAATTTCATTCCTTCAGTTACCGCTCTATAGTCTTCCCTCAGTTTGAAATACATACCTTTTTCCTTGTAGAATAGAAATCTTGTTCTGAAATTATATAGACTAAAAAATGGTCAGTAGGAAAGAATCTAAAATGAAATCACTTTGTTTTTGCCATCAACAAGGAGAGCAGTGATACAATTTAATGCCATTGCAATTACGATAATTAGGAACTGCCTTTTTCTCCATTTCATTTCTAACAATCATTCTCCAAGTACCAACAGTAGAAGTAACAGGAAATCCTGGCAGAGGCAAATATATTGGACACCTATTGGTAATGTTTCTTCACAGATTGCAGTGAGAACAAGCTGACTTCCTTAAAACAAATCTTTTATTACCCAGATAGGTAGTATCAGCCACTATGGTTGATTGAAAAATAAACTTTAGTGTCAAATAATTTTGGGTCCTGTTTAATTATGAAAACGAAGCACATGATTTTTCAAGTAGTCTTCCATACTGTATTTAACTTTATATCAACCCAGTAACAGAGGGGTTGCAAGAGCCATGTGTAGAGAATAGTGAAAAATTGTTCTTGCTCTTTTTAAGCCTTACACACTAGTACACTGTAAAAATGGAAAAATGTTTCTGTAAATTAATGTTTAGTAGTAGGCCCTATTTCTACTGTAGGTAGATAGGAGTTGTCACTGTGTCAGAATCTCAGGTGCCTGCTTCTGAGTATTCCTTTCAACTGAGGTATTATTAGGAAGTAAGGAGATGTGTAAGTGTATATATGGTAACAAAGTAGAGAAGTTCTCCCAGGGAGAGGCCTGGAATTGTACATGGTATTACATGACTGTAGGTAAGGAAAGACTCACCGGAGCATGTGAGAAATAACTGATTGAACAGAACGTTGCTTTGATTAGTTCCCATGAGCATTTAGATGCCCTTTACAGAATAAGGATCAAATCTTGGTTTTACAGCAGAGTTTGCTTATGAATGTGTCTTAGATTCTTTCCAGATCTCTTAATTTATAAATAAGCAAGATAATGGTTTTCCCCCTTGTTCTTTATACAGAGATATAAAGCAAAAGTTGGTTTTCTCAACCACTAATAAAAGCTTCAAATATAAAATAGTAAGTTAACGGAGTATTATTGTCACAATGCTTTGGTTAAATGTTGAAATGAAGCAAGTTTTAGGAATGATTTTAAATGATGGAGTAATGGTGGTGGAGAGAAATTAATAACAAAGAGTGAAAATCTTTCATTAAGCAGTAGATGGTGCTGCTGGATTTCATTTGCTGACTTGATTATTTTATTTCCCATAAAAACCATGACATTAGACTGCATTAAAACAGTAGCATGTGTTAGTTTCGCTGGTAGAGGCTTTGGTGGTCAGTTTACTTTAAATTGAAAGATTTTAGATCGTTCTTTCTACTTTTGTCATTTGCAAATTCTAAAGGGTCAGCATAAAATGTATTGGGTGGGAGAAGACAGGTTTAGTGTATAATAGATCTCAGACCGAGTTACTGCCTGGTTACCAGGAACAATAAAACACTACAATCTCTTATCTTCAGGAAATACAGATGATGTGGATACTTCTATTTCACACGTAGTCACCAAACTCCGTTTTATGTATTAGCATTTTCCTTGCTTACGGGAAAATAGCAAAATGACATTTGTTTTATACCTTGTGTACACCCTCTCCGAGAGAGGCTTTGATAACCACTGAAATGGTAAAATACGTGAGATACAATTATTAAGTTGTGGGACTTTCTTTTAAAATAAGTATGTCATACCTTAAATATCCTAATGAGAGTCGATCTTCAGAGTGGTTCCTGGGGGAGCACTACTCTTTCCAGCTATGTTTTGAAGGTTTCATGTTTTTAGAACACTTAGTGATACCTGAGAATTGGTTTATGACTATGCAAGAAAATTCATCATTTTAGTTGCACTGAAAACTTTTGGCAGCTTGATGTGACCTATCTCAGTCACCAAACCAACTTTACTTTGCTGTCTTTTTAGAACTAAACCATTAGGGAAGTTCAAAAGACTGCCACAGGTTCTGAATTTGTAGAAGAAAATGTTTTGAGCATTGGTAGCATCATTTAATAAGGGAGTAGTGCCTGATTTCACTACTTTGAAGTATACAGTATCATTTGGATGTATAGATCTTATTTAATTTTTAAAAAATTTAGTTTAATTGCCTTACAGCTAAATATAATTAAAAAATCAAAGTCTATCTCTTGTTTTCTAATTTTATTTCTTTCCCTGATAGCTTTTGTATTTTATCTCAACTACTGTAGGATATTTTTGGTTGAAGGGATAGTAAGAAAAAAATGGATCCAATATTTAAGATAGAAGTAGCTTAAGGTAACAACAGCCTTTACTTTTTAAACATATTTTCACTCAAATGAACAATAAGAATTTAAAGACTGCAGATCATTGTACAAAGAAATTGGAATAAATTTTATATAATAATTATGCTGAGTTTTATGCCTGCATATCACAGATATTTAAAATTGTATAATCATTTCATATATCATTTATAACTTTAAAATTTTCAGTGTCTTTTTAAAAGATGTGGGACTTGTAATTTGTACTTTGTAATTTGAAAATGTAACTGTATACCAAGGAGAAAACTGATTTTGCAACTTAATCTGCAATACTAAAGAATAGACCCAATTTTTACAAACAGTATGCTGGGTCAGTACTTGAAGAACCACTCCTAAAATAACTTAAATATTGGAGTTTTGTCATAATATTAAGATTCACCCATAGGAATTACTGGTTTTTTTTGTATCGGTTCAATGTTGTATGAAATTAATATTTATAGGTAAAGATATGTCAAGATTTCATGGAAAAGTTTAATTTTAAGATACAACAATTCTGAAAACAATTTGAATTTTTAAGATGTTCCTAATGAGTTAGTCATAGAGAATAATTTATTTTAAAGGTATGATACTGTGTTCCATGTCTTCCATTTATAGCTGGACTGGTTCTTAAATTTTGACAAAAGAGAGAAAATACAGATTAAAGTACTGAATAATCTCAGTTTTTCAAGTATGATGCAAATTCTTTTTGGGCATGTAATGCTGTGCAATAGAACATTTTAGATTATAATTCTCAAAGCTACTGAAATCACTGGCCTTTTTTCACTCTGTTTGTCATCTCCTTTTCCTTAAGCTATTGACTTACCACCTCCTGACCCGCCGTCGCACTAAGAAAACAAGGCAGATAGGTTTATTGTGCAGGTCCTCCTTGTTACTGATTGTCAAGTACTTTCTGTCAGTACACTGGCAGAAGTGTTGGAAGGTGCAACTTATGTAAGTATTTTTGGGTCGTTTTTGGTTGACAGCTTCATTTAAATTATGTCACTGGACCAGAGATTATAAGTGATATAAAAGTTTTGTTAATATTTAATTTTTCTTCTGTGTTATTAAATTCTTATGTTGGTGTTTTGCACATGTTTTCGTTTTTATTTTGTTCTGAAATACTTGTGCAAATTGTAAAATAGATTAGCACATTTACATGTTAAGAACATGTTTCTCCTTAAATTGTTCTACAGAAGTAATTATTTTTAGGGGAAATAGTTTTTTACAGCCACTAGATTGTATTTGTTATTTTTGTACATGCATAACTAAGGTGATAAGGACCCTAATCCTGTGGAGAACACTTAACGTTTGTTCTGTTTGAAATTTTCCTATACATTATTACTGAAAATTATGAAGGAACTGTCATGAAATCTAGTTGAGAGAGAATACAGTGAACATGACATGACTTCAAAGTTGAGTAGAGATCATTTCTGAGGACAAAAGCTGAATATTGCCAGTACCAAAAAGTGGAAACACAGTGGCAGCATTCACACTGTGTAAATATTGCAGAGAATACAAAAGACAGGCATCTTGCTCTCATGGAGATACACAGTTTTTCTCTATTTTAAGTAGCTGGAAGGGGAAAAATGGTCTAAAATGTGAAATGCAACATGAACACTGTATTGAAAACTGTGCCAAGATTACTCAAATTCTAGTTATTAATCACCAAAGTTTAATTGCTCCATCATTTTATTTTAAAAGGGGATACTGAATGTCAGAAAATCTGTAATATGTTTGAGAGATGTAAATAACGTATATAGACTTGTATGTGATGGAATGGAAATATTTAAATTCTAGGGTTTTTTTTTTAAAGGAAGAAACGGAATGTTTATTTAAAAAATTAATAAATAGTTATGTTTGGCCATGAATCCTGACTTGGCATTACTGATTATTAACTGTAGATGTTCCCACATTAAACACATTACTAGAGAAATATTGAAAGTATGGAATATGTCGGATATATAAGATTTGTTAGGCATTATTTTAAAGGTTTATTTATTTTAGAGAGAGAAAGAGCACACAAATATGTGCATGTGAGTTGGAAGACAGGCAGAGAGAATCTTGAAGCAGACTCCCTGCTGAACTCGGAGTCTGACGTGGAGCTGCATCCCACAACCCATGAGATCATGACTTGAGCGAAACCAAGAGCTGCTCACTTAACCGCCTGAGCCACCCAGATGTCCCTGTTAGGCCTTATTTTTAATAAGGTTCACAACAACCCCAGAGCTTAGTATCTCATTGACTTACATACTAGAAAACTGAAACCCAGGAATTGTATAAGTCACTGATGAGGACCAAGATATAAAAACCCAAATAGGCTTGACCTTGAAGCCAGTGCTTTTGTTTGTTTTCTTTAAATATTCTGCTGCCATGAGGATGGTTAGCAACATAATTGTTGGCCTTTCTATCAAGCTTTTACCTATTATTTTATTTTCGTTATAGACCAATAAGGAATATTAATAAACAGTTTTGGAGGATCTTCATTTTGTCCTGATACCTAAATTGTGTGTGTTAGAGTATTCTCAGAGTCATTATTTAGAGATATTTATGTTTAGAGGCATTTTGTGTTTGGATCATCAAGTCACCACAGTTGCCCAGTGTCACTAATTGATATTTATAGAAAAGATAGGAGTAGAAGAAATACTAGTCCATACTGATAAGATTTGTGCCTGTAACTTTAATGAAAACACCTTGTTACTTTGCACGTATACTATCTACAAAGCATCCATTGTGTATAAAGAAACAAACACCCATGTAAAAATTAACTATATTTTCATAATTAGGTTCACTTGCCTCTATTGTACTAAATTTAAATAGTTAATTCTTCACTATATAATACTATTTGGAAAGATGCATTTTGGTATCAAGTTCTAAATATTCCTTTAAGTAACCATGTTTAATAAATGTTAAACTCCTGTGTTAAGTAGCCTATTGAGTACAGTGTCACATTTTCTTGATGACCTAGCATGCAGCATAATATATTTTCCTTTGAGAAGGAGCTATATGGGATCCATGGCTCCCTGTTCTTGTCCTTCTAGCAAGTTATTATGCTGTTGCACTTAAGACTTGCCAGAAGTACCCTGACTCCCCACTCTTGCTTTTATGATGGCTTCAGCATTCGTAGGTTTCTAGGCAATAATGACGGTTGCAAGGAGTAATATATAACCAAGCTTATTAAGTCAATAAATACCATTTTACAGAAGTTGTTAGATTGGTGTATACAAATGCATGGGCTGTAATCACTACTTATCAATGTTCAGGGACTTTTTTTTTTCTCCCCTTTGTTCTCATTTTCTGAGTTGCTTTAGAGTTTTCTTAATAAACCCATATGTCAAGATCCTGTCTTTTTTTACTTTTTTTAAGATTTTATTTATTTATTTGACAGACCGAGATCACAAGCAGGCAGGGCAGAGAGGCAGGCAGAGAGAGGGGGGTGGGGGGAGCGGGCTCCCCTCTGAGCAGAGAGCCCGATTCGGGGCTCGATCCCAGGACCCTGAGATCATGACCTGAGCCGAAGGCAGAGGCTTAACCCACTGAGCCACCCAGGCGCCCCAAGATCCTGCTTTAGTTATAGCAGCATTCCCACAGAAGAAAAGGAATTCCCAAATTGAAGGAGTTGTACAATTTCTGGCAAAGAAGGGTGAAAATGGTAGCATGGTCACAACTGGCTGGGTGTTCCAACACCCTTTCTTTTATCTGCAATTCAGGAATCTGAAAAGCTTGGAAAACTGCAAGTATTTTCTTGAATTTGGTGCAAACTTAACCCAATCTGGAGTTAACTAGTTTTCAATCCCACTTAATGTGAAATCTGTGTTTCACTGCAAATTATGTGTATTTAGTTTAACACCTCTGCAGGAGGGTGAGGGATGGTTACATACATATGTACTATACGATTGTATGTTTCTAAAATCCAAAAATTTTTGCATTCTGAAACATCTGGCTACGAGGGTTTCAGATAAGGAGTTGTAGATAAAAATGAAGGAGGGTTTTTTTTTTTTTTTTTTCAGATATTGTTTATTTTAGAGAAAGCCGTGTGAGCAGAGGGAGGAACAGAGGAGAAAAGAATCTCAAGCAGACTCTGACCCAAGCCCAGAGCTCAGTGCAGGGCTTGATATCACAACTCTGAGATCAGGGCCCTGAGATCACGACCTGAGCTGAAACTATGAGTTTGGCGCTTAACTGACTGAATCACCCAGGCAGCCCCAAAATCAAGGATATTTTTTAAAAGTGCTTTTCTCTTACCTCTTTCTTGTATTATCCAAAGGTTATTTAGGAAAATAGTAAATTATGCTGAATCTGATGCCAAGAAAGCTAGGTTTCCCTCTTTCCGCCATCTACTTCGTGTTTTTAAGGAACACTTAAGCTTTGAAGAACTCAAGTTTTCACGGTCCAGAATCTGGCGGAGCTGGAATCTGAACCTAGTCTTTGATTTTCCACTGCTTAAACCTCTCAATCTCGGCATTATACTACTTTTCTTTTGTGGAAATCACACTTGGGTATTCCTTTTCTCAACTCTAAACATCTTTATCAAATCCATATGGAATTTCTTTTCTTCTACTTTCCTCTTGTTTGAAGGTCTCCCTCACCCTGCCTAACTCTAAGTACAGCCAGTATCTTTACCATTTCAAGGGTTTTCTAAGCTTGGGTGTGGAATATAACACTCCGTGGATTCTGGGGCTTCCTTGCCATCCCTGATGACAAGTGTTGAGGCTTTTTCATTTCAGCGGTCCTGCTGCTAATCACTAGGGGGATAAATTAATGTAATAAACATAATAATATCAAAATAATTACAGGGATGTTAACAAAGAATGATTTTTGCTGTTTTTATTCTAGAGTTCCCCATGAATTCATATTTTAATTTCTGCCTTCTATTTCTTAGAACGGATTCACTGTTTACACCCCTTCTGACTCTACCATTAAGACACATTTCATGTCTTGGTATTTGAAAGGTAAAAACAGAGTAACAGGGCCTTTGGTTTCTATAGACCATTTAACCCAGGAACTTCTAGACCGGGTAGTGAGTTTAGCAGATGTTACCAAGATTAAAAATGAATTGTGTGTTTCTACACTGCGTCTGTTCCCAGCTAGATGAGTCTTTTAGCAGGGTTCATGGCACATAGGTTTGCATTCAAAAATTAGCATTTGTTGAATATGTGCCAGGTGTAGGGCATGCAAAATTAAGCTGTCTATAGCCATGCGTACAGAACCCTATCAACCAGCGTGGTAACTTCTACATAGCATTTTAGGGGCAGAAATTTTTCTTCTACCCTTCTAAGTTCTTTGCCTGGTCTAATAATCGTATTGACACAAGACAGATTCATAGGAGGAAACCAAATTTCATTATGTGTGTATATATATAGGAGCTACATACAAAGTAATGACCAAAGTAGGTCATTTAATTTTTTAGACAAACAATAAATTAGTGAGAATTGACAAGACAAATGGGGTTTGGATTTGGGGTAATAAATTGGTGAAGTAGCAACGTTTGTTAATAGGCCTTCTGGCCCTGAATTCCCCATCTGGTGATAAGCAGGCCTCTACTCTCCTGGTACAGGGAGGATACCTTTCACATAGATTTATCTCCTCCTTTTAGTGGGGACAAAGGAGGGGCAGAGTGTCCTTGTCCTTTATTTTGCAATAATGTCATAGTGCATATTTTGGGGTGGCATATTCTCTTTCAACATAAATGGGACTCGGAGAGTGGTTTGACATCAGGAAAAGCGTGCTGTGGAGTGGCGTCTGACTGCACACATTCCTGTGTCAGATCCACTCACTGCTTTTGATATTTCGAACGAGTAGCTTCTCAGTGCCCGTTTCCTCACTGACAAATCAGGCTAATGGTGGGATTTCCTGCACTGGACACTAACTGCGAGTTAATTCAAGAACAGCTCTCGAAACCGTGCCTGGCACGCATCAACAGGGCCGTACATCTCCTTGGGCTGGGGTGCCCAGCGGCACTTGAGCACGACGCTCGTCCTCCAGGCCGACGACACAGGGAAGCCGTGTGATTTGTGCACCGCACACGGCTTCCCAGCCAGCTGCGTCCCAGGCGCTCTATCTCCACAGGCCGCACTGGGAAGGCCAGTTCTTCAGAGCGGAGGCCGGCGCACTCACGGCGATGAAGGCGGGTAGCACCCTGCCCTCGCTCAGCCTCTACCTTCGGCGCTCACCCCCGGTCCCACAGGTCTCAGGAGCCTCCATCCCGACTCCGGGAAAAGGCGCGTTAATGCGCGCGCCGCCCCGCCCCGTGCCCCCGCGTGACCCGACGTGCCGGGCGCGCACGCAGGGGCCCCGCCCGCGGCGTCCAAGGCCGAGGGGCCGCGGGAGGCCCCGTCGGCTCCGGAGAGGGAGGGGGCGTGGCTTCCCGGCAGGGCGGGTGGCCGCGCCTCAGTCCCGCCCCCATCGGCAGCGGCCTCCGCGCGCCAAAATCAAACCCCGGGGCCCGCCGGCTGGAGAACCTGCTGCCGCGGGAGCTCGGCTTGCGTGTCGGGTCACGCTCGGCAGTGGCGCGAGCCCCAGCGCGCGCACCTGTGGCCACTTCCCAGCCCTCCCTGCTAGCGCCCCGGGCCGCCGCAAGACCAGAATGGCCACCCCGCCGAAGAGGAGCTGCCCGTCTCCCGCGACCGGCTCTGAGCGGACCCGCATCAAGAAAATTGCCGTCGAAGGCAACATCGGTAAGGAGCCTCGCGAAATGTTCCCGAAGCGGGGGGAGCCGCGGCGGCGGCGGCAGCCCTTCCCTGCATCTCTGCAGCTCCTCAGTGAGGGCCTTCTTCCAGCCCGGCCGTGTGGATGCGGACGCGGCCTGAATTCCCTTCGCTCCGGAATCCTTTTGTCCCGCCCTGCCTAGCTTCTGCCCCGTCCCCGGGAGTTGGCGGCGGCCCCGAGGCCGCGGGCGGTGCGCGCCAGAGCGTCCGGGCCTCGCGAAGGTGCACTAGGGGCCAGTGTCCTCCCCTTGCTGGGATTGCGCAAAGGGAAGGGCTGTTCTTGGTTTTGTTTTTGTACTGGGTGTGTGTGTGTGTGTGTGTGTGTGTGTGTGTGTTCTTGAGGTGTGATCCTTTTTTAGGTGTCCTCTTCAGTGAGGTATGACAGACACGTAATGCTGTTGCACTGTCTTCCTGATCAGGGTTCAGTACGTGGTTATGTCCTCAGAAGGTCCCTGGCGCTCTTTCGCAGTCAGCAACCTCTGCACTCCTACCCCTTGGCAACCACTGACTGGGGTTTCTGTCCCGCGAAGTGTTGCCTTTTTCCAGACTGTCTTATAGATGGAATCAGAGAGTACGTACGTAGTCTCTCGCGGTCTCGCCTCTTTTCTTTAGCACGATGCTGCTTTTATTTTAGCGCGTTGTCTCTGTTCTCTTTCACGGCCGAGTAGTATTCCAGCGCATGGATGTACCACAGTTTCTCTCTCCCCAGCTCTGAACATTGGGATGGTTTCAGTTGTAACGGTTATGGATAAAATGGCTCTAAACATTCCAGCACAAGGGAAGAGACTAGGAAAGAGTTTTTTTTAATGATCTTAATATCATGGCGTCGCTCACTCTTGGCCCCACATCCAAGTAAACATTGGCTTATGATTGAAAGACCTGCATGTTTCTGTCCCTAACCCAGATGAGGGCAGAATAGACCATGCATGTCCATTTGCAAGGTACATCTGAACTTACATTCTTCTGTGTTTCCTACCACAGGAAACCTATGCCTGGCACTTCCTGTTCTGATAGAATTTGTTTGGCTCCAAGTTGGGTACTGGTCATTCATGCATACAGCAAATGTTTTTTTAATTCTTAACTGCATTCAAAACTCTTGTAACGTCTTTAAAAAGATGGGGCAAATGCTCTAGCAGCATTCCAAGGAGTAGAAAAGAGCTGAACATACCCTTAAAGAGGAGATCTTGTTGTGTTGCTCCAGTATTCAGGCACCAGTGGAAAAGAGCCTTATAATAGACTCTCTTTACCTCTTAGGATAAGTTCTTTGAAGTTGAATGTTTACTAGTAGGGTTCCCCATAGCTACATCTTGGATAAAGATGAACATGTATAAAGGAGAAAGTGGTTGAACAAAGCCATTTCAAAAGTCAATTTAAATGATCAACCTTGAGATCCATACAATGATGAGCTAATCCCCTTGCATTTCTTAAATCCAATTAAGCAACATATCTAGAAAGTTACTACTCCCCAAGCATCTTTATAATCTTCCCAGCACCTGAAATAATTTCCTAATGTGTCACCCCATCTCCAGTTTCTCTTACCAGCTCCAGAGCAGACTTTCTATATACAAATCTAATTGTGTTATTCCCTACTTAACATTCTCTCATTTCTCCATTACCTACACTGGAAGGACTTGCAAACTGGCAAACTGGTGTCTTGGATTTGCACAATAGTGGCCCACATAGATTTGGGGAAAAAAGAAATTAATGACTTGCTAGCATTTAAAAATTTCGAGATTTCTTTTGAACTTGTAGATTCTTGGCATTTCTTAAACTATCTGAAGATCTGGTAACACTGGTCCTGTGTTTCTGTTAGATAACAATTTGCTATTTAGATGGATTATGTTTCTTACCACTCACTGTTTTCCTGACACTGAGGCTTTGTCAGTTGCTGTTAATGTGCTAGCACTGCTGTTTCTGTCCCTTCCACCTTATTTGCAAGACCCAAATAAGTATAAATATACAAATTGCTAATATGTGTGTAGAAGAGTATTTTGTGATTCCTAGAATTTGAACTTCAACTGGTCATTTTAGTTTTATACTCATGTAACTTCTCACGCTCTTTGTTACTAAAATACGCACTTGTGTTAGATTTCTGGAGGCCTTACCTGCTTCTTCTCATCTTAATAGTTTGTATAGATGATTTTTGGCATCATAATACCTGCTTGGCATTAGTAATTCTGGTAGGTCCTATGGCTTTTTAAAGTTTTAACATCAGTGTCTTTGATCCTTGTTCTCCTTTGCTTTCATCAAGTATTAATTTATAATTGGCTTATTTTCTAGCTCCCTACTTTCTCCCCAAAGTTAAGGAACTAGATATTAATCTGATTGGAGTGACAGGTAACTATTGTTACTCTGCTTGAACAAAAGAATGATTTTAAAGAATAACTGTTTTTGCTCTTAAAATTTTAGAGTATGACCACATGAAATTTTTCTGTTTGTAGGCATGTCAGAAGAAAGCTGAATGTTCTAGCTTTGAACGCTTTCAGGCTCTGGCTGATGCATGATTTTTTAATGTGTTCCTTGGATTCTCTTTCTTTTTTTTTTTTTAATTTAAAAAAATTTTTAAAAATCATTTATTTATTTATTTATTTTAAAGATTTTATTCATTTATTTGACAGAGATCACAAGCAGGTAGAGCAACAGGCAGAGAGAGGGGGAAGCAGGCTCCCTGTGGAGCAGAGAGCTGGACGCAGGGCTTGATCCCAGGACCCTGAGATCATGACCTGAGCCAAAGGCAGATGCTCAACCCACTGAGCCACCCAGGCGCCCCTTCTTCTTTTTTTTTTTAAGGTTTTATTTATTTATCTGTTAGAGAGAGAGAAAGGGAGAGCACAAGAAGAGGGAGCAGGAGGCAGAGGAAGGAGCAGACTTCCCACTGACAAGGAGCCCAGTGAGACTCAATCCCTGGATCCTGGGCTCATGACCTGAGCCAAAGGCAGATGCTTAACTGGCTGAGCCACTCAGATGTCCCGACTGGATTCTCTTTCTGAACATCATGTTTTCCTTTCCTTCCTCCATCTAGTTCAGTGAATGTCCAGTGCTCATTTTTATGCTTCTGCTTACCATACTAAATGCTCCATTCGAAATCTGTTGTCACCAATCTTTTTCCCATGATTAAATCTAATGGTCATCTAGTTTGTCCTTAAAACTTTTTCCTCTTTCCTGTGGTGATAATATAATATGATTTTGTGTGTTGCTTTTCAGCAGTTCTTTGTTCTATGTTACCTTCTTATTGACTCCCTTCCTTCCGTCCCTGTTTTTGCTCTATGTGTGATCTTCTAAAAAAAAAAAAAAAGAATTTATTTATTTGAGAGAAAGACTGAGGGGTGGGGCAGAGGGAGAGAATCTTCAAGCAGACTCCCAGCTGATCTTGGATCCTGAAAAGGCGCTTGATTTCATGACTCATGAGATCATGACCTGAGCCAAAACCAAGAGTCAGAAACTCAACCAACTGAGCTATCCAGGTGTCCCTCTATGTGTGGTCTTTTAAAGTTCTTCTGTTTTTTCTTCTTTTCTGTTGCTTGTGTAATGTCCTAGATTTGAATATAGTATTCAAGTCAAAAGTAAGTTCTTTTTGCCCTCTTTGGATCCGGTTTATAAGGATGTGGAACCTTTCCTTTTAAGCTTGCAGAAGCTTCTTTTTTATATTTTAATCCGTGTGTGTATTTTTATATACATATGGAGAGAAAGAGAGAGAGAGCACATTATGTTGACCAGAGAGGTCTAATATAACCACATTTGGTGACTTCAGATAGGAAGGGTGTGGTGGTCATTAGGAATGTTGCTACACCCTGTTGAATTCTAGGTCAAGACTTTTCCCTACTGTTAAATGGAATGTATTTCCAAGTAATATTAAAATAGTGAATTAATAGGGCGCCTGGGTGGCTCAGTGGGTTAAGCCGCTGCCTTCGGCTCAGGTCATGATCTCAGGGTCCTGGGATCGAGGCCCGCATCGGGCTCTCTGCTCGGCAGGGAGCCTGCTTCCTCCTCTCTCTCTGCCTGCCTCTCTGCCTGCTTGTGATCTCTCTCTGTCAAATAAATAAATAAAATCTTTAAAAAAAATAGTGAATTAATATGTTCTGATTATATATGAACTATTTCCCTATAGGTGTCTCAGAAGCTAGTGAATGATCAAGGAGAAGCAAAGTACATACAGCTTTTTTCTAAAGGGTTGGATAAGTGCACAGAACTGTGAAAGTGAAGCAGAGAAAACATGGCTATTCCTTATAAGGGTCTTTATAAAAATGTTTTTATAATTTCTGTTGGGTACTGTGGCTTAATGTTGTGTAGTTATACATTTAGTGTCATATAATCATACCGATTCTCATTGTAAAACTCGATATTGGATACATTTTTATCTTGATTTTATAGTTCATTTGGCTGTTTCTAAGTTGGTTTTAGATGGGAAGGATTTAAGTTTGTAAACTGAGAGAATAGAGCCAGTAGACAGAAAAGTTTTGAAAAGACAAGAGCCCATAATGATAGTCACTATAGTCATAGCTTGTTTATCACAACAGTTTCCATAAAGAGGGTATTATTATTTCCATTGTATTATGAAGAAACAGGCTCAGAGAGATTCAGTGACTTGCCCAAGATCACATATTTAATTAAATGGAAAAATAGCCTTAACCATTTCCCACAGTTATCTCTAATTACTTGATTAAGGAAAGTGAGGCTAGGACTAGGATTTTTTTTTTCCTGCTGTAACACCTTGCCTACAATTTCACCAGGTTTTAAATTCTTCTGTTCCGTAGCCTTGATAAGCTAAAAAGAATAACAAATATGCCTAATACAAGTGGTAGGGATCCTTTTAGTTTTTAATAAAACAAATCTAAAGAGAAAGTTTAAGAAATTGAATATTTTTGTTTTTTGTATTTTTGCTTGTATAAATTTTGAAAAAGTTGATGACTATTTTGACTTTTTTTTTTTCCTAAGTCTCCTTCTTCAATTTTCTTTTCTTCTCACAACAGCTTCAGGGAAGACAACATTCGTGAATATCCTTAAACAGGTCTGTGAGGATTGGGAAGTGGTTCCTGAACCTGTTGCCAGGTGGTGCAATGTTCAAAATGCTCAAGGAGACTGTGAGGTATGAAAACAAAATTAACTAAATAAAATATAAATTCCTTTTGCTTTAGAGGACCAGTGGTATTTTTTAACCTTTTGGTTTTTTTTTTTTTTTTCCCTACTAAAATTTTCAAATCTAGCTTTAAGTCTGTATTTTCATCTTCATTCATGGATGTGTGAGTGTGTGTGTGTGTGTGTGTGTGTATAAACATTCATTGAACTTTGCACTCAAGATTTATGTACTCATTACATCTAAGTAGAATTTTAAGAGTTTTAAAAAATTAATTAAAAAGTTAAAAATATCTAATTGCGAATTAAATTCCTTGAATAGATTTAACATTTTGTTTAAAAACTAGTGAACAGGAAAACAAAGACCAAAAAAACTATCCAGTAACTTAATTTTATTAGTTTACCTTTTTTTGTTTTTAAGATTTTATTTATTTATTTGAAAGAGAGAGACTGAGAGAGCATGAGTGGGGAGGTGAGGGAGAAGCAGGCTCCCTGCTGAGCAAGAACTGCCCCCCGCCCTTGCTGCCTGCCATGTGGGGCTTGATTCCAGGTCCTGGGATCCTGACCTGATCCGAAGGCAGACACTTCACCAACTGAACCACTCAGGCATCCCTATTAGTTTACTTTTTGAGCCTTTTGTATTAGTGAGAAGATTTATCTTCTTATTTCTTTGTACTTTTCATTCTGCCAGACTTCCACCCTAGACACCCTGGACACCACGGTTAATTTCCTAGCACTTTCCATTCTACATTGCAAAAAACTTTCATTTTTTATAACAGTATTTTTTATTGTATGTATATAAAGGAAAGAGATCTGATGGCTAAGACTTTCATTTCTGGAGAAATGAGACTTGAAATTGAAAGCAGCATAGCAGAAATCTTCAAAATGGAAATATGTTCTATAAACTTACTTTGTTAGAATAGAGGAAGAGAGAGGATTGAACAAAAATGTCTGTTTTTTCAAGTTTAGCTGTTGGTATAAAGGGATCTGGGAATAATAATTGAGTATTTAAAATGTAAACCAAAAAATATTTCTCACACTGATTTGTCAAGCATAGTTAACTTTAGGGTTGCAGCTTAGTACACTCTGATCCTTAGAATAGCCTAGGATTAAATCTTGAAGGGATTTCTTTTCCATATGTACTCCGTTTTCTTAAGAAATTTCAGTCTGGTCTGTGGGGAAAGGCAAGATTAGCCTTAAGTAGAATTTTAAAGTGGGTAAATTTATTTGCTTCTTTCTTTCCACATTTTTTTTATGACACGTGATATAACTATAGAAAAGTATAGGAAACTTATGTATAGTTTGAAGAACAATTGGAAAGCTAATCATCAGCCAGGTAAAGAAATAGAATATAACTGATATTCTAGAATTCCCTGTTTGTCCTTAGTCATAGTATCTCTTTCTTGGGTAACTCTGCTAGGAGTAATCAATCCCATAAGATAACTTTTGCAATAATACTTCTGCTTTCTAAAAATAATTTGACCATATGTGAACATATCTCTGAGAAATATAATTTAGTTTTGTGTTTTTGAATGTTATATAAATGAAATCAACTGTTTGCAATCTTTCTCTTGCTTTTTTTAAGTCTGTGAAATTTGTCTATATTGTTGCATACATTTGCAGTTTGTGCATTTTCATTGCCATATAATATTCAGTTGTGTTCATATATCACTACCTGTCTGTTCTATACTTTTGATCAATTTTTGAGTGATTTCTAGTTTAGTTTCTATAAAAACAGCCCACTTATGAACATGACACATAAAAGAGTTTCTCTGGGAATAAAAAGTAAAATCCCTGGGTGGTGGGCTATTTGTATGACGCCTGTTTTCCAAAGTGGTTATTATCCAGCTTCCTAATTTTTGTTATTCTGTTGGGTGTTTAATATCTTTTATGTTTTTAAAAAATTTTTTTATTGCTAATGAGATTGTGCTCCTTTATTTAATTAATTTATTTGCCATTTGGATTTCTTTTGTGGAGTCCCTATTCAGGTCCCGTTGTCATTTTCCTTTGAGTCTTCCGTCTTCCCTCCACTCTGCATTTTTATCTCCCTAAAGTATGTCTTGTGGCCTTTTTCACTGAAGTGCCCTGCTCAGGTGTGCTTACCGTTAGAAATGAGAGACCTGTATTCTAAAAACACCTCTTTCCTCCTCATTTCTGGAGTAAACTATCAGTCCACTTACTCTCAGGTGTTAGATAGGAAGTAGAACAAATTAAACCAATGTGAGAAATACAGAAGGGATTTTTTCATTGAGAGAATGTTAAACTAAATTGGATTAGTTGACTTCCATTTAAGGCCCATTCTAGTTTTAGTGTCATAAGCTTCTAACTCATATTAAATATATACAACTGGTTCTTTGGCACATCAAAGGCACATCTCTGCCTATCAGTATACCTGTAATTAATTTGGGGTACAGAAACTGATCTATAAACACCAAAAAGCCGAAACATTTAATTTGTAGAGAGAAATGTAATTATCAGATTAACTGAATTAGGTCAATGTATTCTCTGTGGAGACCCATAATTCTCAACCAGTGGAAGGAACTCATAGAATCTCAGAATTTTAGGGTATTTTATAAAAATGACAAACAATCCCTTGGGAATTTTAATATGTGGAATGCCTCTTGGGTAAAAATGACTGCCTTAGTGAATCACTGTTAGTGTTGGGTTTATATTGACCCCTTTAGTTATGTTGGAAAGGAGAGGTTGAAAACATTGTATTAGTATATATAAGAAGACAAATGTATAATAAGCCGATTGTCTTTAAGGTTAGAATCAGAGCCCAGGAGAATTAGTTATATTGTCTTAATGACTGATGTCATCAGACTGTGACAGATTGATGCATCTGTGTTTTAAGACTCTTGGTCTCACAGATCTGATACTCCTGTTTATGGGTAGGGGCATTTTCTTCCCACGTACTGGAGTCAAAATTACAAATTGATCTCTGTAACTACCATATGGATGAGCCAATATGTTCATTATACAGTTTACTGTAATCTAGTCATGTCTCCATGGTATTAAAATTTGATAACTTTAATTGGTGCACATTCTTAGAGAATAGTTTTATTTGTGTGCCTATATTGGGGTCTGTTTATGTTGTTAGTCCTCTGCACTTCTAGGTGGAATTTCAGGCAGTGTGCATGGTATTTTGGGGATAAGGTTGTGGAGTGTGAAGGGGTTGGTGGGTGGGTTCTGTGTATCTTTGGATATTTTTTTCTTATTCCACACCTCCACTCCACGCAAGAAAAGGTATTTTCTTCCTCCATCCTTGAGCTCTCTTCCCCAGACTAATTTCTGATTGTTTCCTTCACATTATAATGTAAATCACCCACTGTCCAAATCTCAATTTTCTTAGTAGGATATCAGTTGTGAGAAGTAGATGGTCTTCAGACCCAACCCTGGCAAGGCCAGTCCTACTTCGGATGTTCTTCATTTAATCACACTTCTTGGCAGTTGCTGTAGAATTGGAAGAGTTGGGTTGTTGGTTTGTTGGTACCTTTGATCTCTTAACCTAGTCTGTAACTTGATTTGCACCTGCATCCTTTGCTTGCGTTTTGTTTTTTAGTCGTTTTAATTTTTTTTTTTACCTGCCACCTAGTGGCTGAAATGTTGCTCTACTATTGATCAGCTGCTCCAATTTTAGCACAATAATGAGGCGGAGTATCTAAAAAGATTATATTGCCTTCCCTCCTTTCCCTCTGGGGTAAGATTATCTTTAAAGTTGCCGCCAATCTTTGGATTGAAGGTTTGTTTCAAATAGTCCTTTATTTGGTGGTTTATATTATTATTGAGGCCCAAAGTTTTGACTTAATTGCTTCCTTTTAGCTTATTTTTGAGATGGACAAATTCTTAGGAACATATCTCTGCTCTATCTTGTTTTTCTTATCAAGCTCTATCTTGTTTTTCTTATCAAGCTCTATCTTGTTTTTCTTATCAAGCTGAAGTCTAAGAGGATCTTTGTTATTAACTGTAAAGTATTTTATTTACTTGAACACTTTTTACCACTAGGGAGCTACTGGAAATTAGAACTATGATAAAGAAGGGATAAAATATACTTGTTTTTCAAATAACAGCATTTTGATAAGTCATTCTTGAAAATCAATTAAGAATGCTTGATAAAGTATTTCTATATATACCTTCTGAAATCACTTGATAACTTTTGTTGGCTATTTTATGATTATCTTGTTCGGTAGATTCTGACCTTTTTGATTGAACTTAATTCAACTCTTTTGCATTGTTTACAAAGATTAGATTGGAATTAAAAGATAAATGGTTTTGTATCTTTACTCAATATTACTGATTTTCACTGATCTTGACAATAATTTGTGCTTTCTGCAAAATAATCAAGTATTCTATCATGATGTGTGTTATAGAATTACAGATATAAATGACAGAAACAGAGTAAAACTTATCTGTTATCCCACAACCTTACATGTATCTTATATATAGTTGAGATCGTAATTTATTATATCTAATATAGGCGGGGAGGAGACATAATTTTTAAGAATATTATACGTGTTCATTGTTTGAAGTTAAGAAAATATAGATTACCAAAAGAAGAAAGTAAAACTTGCCTACAATCTTATTACCTAGAGAAGACTACAGTTCTTACTTGGTAGGACAATATACACTTTCGTGCTTTGTTCCCCCCCCATAATGTTTATATCAAAGGTAATTAAAAATGTCAATCTGTAAATGATTTCTAATGGAAGCCTAACTTATTGTGTGCTTGTACCAGTACTTATATATACAAATGCCTAATAATAGTGGAACAATAGCCTATTTGCTTAGTCATGTAATAAACATCTTTGTGGTTAAATCTGTATTCTGGGTTATTTAAGACAAATTTCCAAAAGTGAGGTTAAGTGACCCAAGAATACAGATTTTTAAAAATAAATATAGCTAAGCTGCATTCTAGAGATATTTTTTTAAAAAAAATATTTTATTTATTTATTTGAAAGAGAGAGTGAGAGAGAGAGCATGATAAGGGAGAAGGTCAGAGGGAGAAGCCGACTCCCCGTGGGACTGGATCCCGGGACTCCAGAATCATGACCTGAGCCCAAGGCAGTTGCTCAACCAACTGAGCCACCCAGGCACCCTATTCTTTGAACTTTTGCACAATATAATTTGACCCTGAGGTATTCACATTTTTTTTTAATCTGGGTCCTTTTCAGAGGGGAAAAAAACTGATAAAATTACACTCAAGTTGGTAAAGATGATACACAGTGTCTTTTTGGATAAAGTTTAATATGCATTTTATCCTGAACAGTCATAGTTGCATACAAAAACCCCAGCAATTTGTAGTCTCCAAAACCTCATACATAGAATCAAAAGAAAACATTTTGTATGGGCTCTTAGATTACCCTGAAAAACTGGAAAATGATATCCTGGATTTACTGTTAATTTTCTAATTTGGTGTAAACTCAGACAATTAACATGTTGAGACCTGTAAAATTGTACTACAGATTTTTGATTTAGTTTTAATTTAAGCATTTATATTTTTAGAGCACTACCTATTATTTTTATAATTGGGTGATGAGTCAGTATTGGTTCTCTAAGTTATTTTCATGTAGTAGACTTTGGAATTACTTTGGGCAAGAGTAAGAGAGTATTGGGAAAGCCAAATAAAAAGAGATGTGTAGTCTTTTTTTTGTGTTTATATTTTCATTGTGGTAAAAAACATATAAATTTTACCCTCTTAACCATTTTTAAATGTTCAATTCAGTAGTGTTAAATATATTTCCAGTGTTGTAAAACAGATCTTTGGAATCTTTTCATCTTGTGGAACTAAAACTTTATTCATTAAACAGTTCTCATTTGCCCCTTTCCCTTAACCCTTGGGAACTGCCATTCTTCTCTCTTTTATCTATGAATATGACTACTTTAATTAATTAATTGACTTATTTTTAAGGTTTTATTTATTTTTTGATTTTAAAGGTTTTATTTTTAAGTAATCTCTGTATCCACTGTGGGGCTTGAACCTACAACCTTGAGATCAAGAGTTGCATGCTCCATTGACTTAGGCAGCCGGGTACTCCTGAATTTGGCTACGTAGATACCCTAATATAATTGAAATCACACAGTATTTGTGCTTTTGTGACTGGCTTATTTCACCTAGCATATTATCCTCTAAGTTCTTCAAAAAAAGTTTCAAACTTCTCACTATATAACAAGCGTATTTTATATATATGTAACCTACTTTGTTATCCCTGTGCATAGCAAATTTATCCTAAGTGTTTTTCAGATGAACCAAGTTCAGTTCTAATAGATATTATTAAATGTATGTATCAGGTAGATTTGCTGCTGTAATGAGCTCTAGAATCTCTGTAGTTCAGAATAATAAAATTTTATTTCTCAGAGAACAGTACAACACGGTATTTGGTGGACGACTTGCCATGCTGTGACTCAGGGACCCAGACGCTTTCGAAATTGTGGCTCATCCAACTTCTAGAACAGTGCTTCAAACATTAATGTTTATTAGAATGACCTGGAAGACTTGTTTAATCACATATTTGGGCCCTACCCCCAGTTTTTTATTTATTAGGTCTGGTGTGGAGTGGGTGCTAAAAATGTGCATTTCTCACAATTTCCCAAGTGATGCTGATGTTGCTGTTATGGGGACCATACTTTGTTACCCCTGCCCTGGAGCTGTAGCTGAAGAACCTCTGCTCTAGGGTCTTGGTGTCCTTTGCTTCTAGCTGATGGAGAAAGAGAGAAACATCACATTTGAGAGGTTTTTAGAGTGAAGCCTGGAAATGGTATTCATTGTTTTGCTCTACTTCCATTGACTAGAACCTGAGTCACATGGCCACACTCAACTACAAGGGAGGCTGGGAAATAAACCTTAGTTTGAGTCCAGGAAGAAAAACGATATGTCTTTAGGGAACAAATAGCAGTATCTGCCACACACGCATTTCTAAATAGGAGTACCTTACGTTTATTTTTAATGTAACTTAAACTCAAAGGTTCCAAGTTTAATTAACTTATGTGGAAGAGATCTTCAACAGATAGTCTCTATTTTCCACTTCTAAGAGATAAAAAAATAAATTATTAGAAAAACTTAAATATGCCCTTTGGCTCACAGTCCTAAGCACATTCATTTTATAAAAGCATGCCAGGAATAATGTAACCAGGAATAGAGCAGACTAATCCAAGACTTAAATTTTTTTTGTTTTGAATTAATATTTTCATTACAGAGAATTCTGTACATACATGGATACCACTATGACCCTGCCCCTCTACTTTAGCGTCAAAGATATGTAGTTCCTTTATTGAAATGAAAAAACTTCTTTAGATGATGTTAGGATTAAGCTTGGAGTCTACTTTGCTATCAGATAAATGCTAGCACCTATCATGAAATTAATTGTAACTCAGAAAATCAGCGGTAACTCATTAATATTCTGGTTAATTTAATGCACAAAGGGAGAAGGCCTAACGGCTCTATTTCATTTTATTATTTTTAATTTTTTTCATTGGTTTATATCACTTTCTTTCCCCTGAAGCTATTTTTTAATATGATTTACTTTAAAATACATGACCACAATCATCTACCACCTTTCTGAAGAACTGGGGAAGTGTGTAAAAGCTGGTGTCATTACTGAAAGAAATATAATGTGACCTGGCATTTCTGTTTTATTGGATTTTTTTTTTTTTTTCACACTGTAGGTTTATACTTGTTTTTTGGTCTACTCATAGACCCTCTTTGAGGGGGAGTAGCTGACATCCAGGAAAGAAGTTTTGTTAAGAGAAAACGTTTTTTGATTGGTAAAATTTACCAAATTATTTTATGTTGCCAAACTCTGCTTGAATGACAATACATGATGGAAATATGCTTAAAAAAACACATTTACTTACCTTTTCTTTTAAGAAGGGATGTTTGTAATAGTTAAAAAGTACTGGATTAGGCACGCACAAATAAGCTGAGAAAAAGGAAGGAAACAAATCATTTGAGCAGCCCAAATGGAGGTCACAAAAATATGCATTAAAATTAATGTGGTTTCTTCATAGGGTATCTACTTAACACTTTTGACACAATCTAATAAAATTATTTTCTGATTAGAAGGGGCTATCAAGGGAGGGACTGCAAAGAGATGGCCACATCGATGACCTGACATCTAAGGAAGAAATAGAAAAACAAAAATAGACAAGAACTAAAAACTAATACCAGTTTGGGCTCATTTAGTTTAAGATTGCATAGCAATATGAATACTTTGTGCCTGATATTTTATGTGTACATTGGAGGCTTGTGCTCTGTTGCTAATTTCTTTTATAAATCCAGCGCTTGGTATTTATAAATTTATAAAGTTGTCTAAGAATAAGCGTCTATTACTGAGTAGTTTCAAAATGCTATCCTTACGTGGGTAGGAAAATAAAATACATACTAGTGTCTTCTCCCTATAAAAAAATAACTACATAAAAAAAGTAGTTAAGTTGATAAACTTCATTTAGTTGAAAAGACTCACTTGTACAAAACATTTTTCTCCTGGAGGATGCTGAATAAATGGAAAGTCAGTTTATAATTAAATTAACAAAGCCTTTTTAATGAAACTTTAAAAATTCATTCTTTAAGCAGTTTGGGAAGGCAACAAACTACACCTTTGTTTCAGTTCATCATCCGTTGAGAGTTTTTCTAAACAGACCTATTGTTGACAGTTAGCTTCTTGCTATTTTATGCTTTTTTTTTTTTTCAATTTTGGGAAGAAGATTCAGTTAATATGTGGTTTGTGGTATGTAATTTAAATTCTGCCTCAGAGTGCCATGTGTTTGTGCGGTTTTTAGTTCTTAACTGAAACTTTGAGGTCAATATTTACACATCTGGATTTTTTTTCCCCCCAGAGGAAAACCACCTACTTTGAGCGTGAACTTCTAAGAAGTGTTCAGGGGTGTTTCTTTGGACTAGGATTTGGAATAGGAATTAAGCCATCATATTTTATTCCTTGAAGTTACTATACGAGATTAAAGACTTTTTATGACTTTTGGGGGGAATCTTTATATGGGTTCACATTACGGAAAGGCTGAGAAAGCTGTCTTTGCCCATCAAAGGACCTATGAAGACAGCTCCTTATTTCTTCCTTTTGTCTGGGACTATCGATAACTATTTGCCCCTACAGTGCACGTGGTGGATAAAATGTCTTTCTTTTAAAAACAGTAGTATTCAAGATAATCATCTGTTAGGGCAGAGCTCATTCTTGGTTTTCTGACAGGCAGGGAAATGATCATTTCTAGTTCACAAAGGGAGGACTTCTCTCCTCGGCTGTTTTCCCTTCTGGTTGTCTAGACTATGAATAAAAACTCTTTGCTAAAGCAGTTGCAGTTGAACTAATAATAATGGGGTATGGTTCCTGTAAATGGAAACATCAGGTTTATATATTTGATTTGGTATGTGTTGAAACTTTTAGGGATTACTGTTGGGTCACTGGAATTTAGAGAGAGGGAATATTAGGAAGTGAGAATGACATATCCCAAGGTATGTGAGATTGTCCTTTTCCTTATAGATAAAATTGGAATTGGTTTTATTTTTCTTCCTAAAATGGGCTTAAAAGTTTAAAAAGGGAAGCATCTGCTTAATGATAAGATTATAGGTAAAATTCAGTGTCATTATATGTTGTTGCACTAAAATTTTATATATAATCTAAATATTTATAAACTCTAATTCAGCTACTATTTAGCCATGTAATCTTAGAAAGCACTTTAATTTTTCTAAACTTTTATCATTAAAATGGGAGTAATAATGGGAAAAATCAAGCTTGTGCAAGTATATTAAGTTAAAGTACATGCAATATTTGGGGAGGTTTTTTTTTTTTTTCAAGATTTTATTTATTTGACAGAGATCACAGGTAGGCAGAGAGGCAGGCAGAGAGAGAGGGGTGGCCACCTGAGCAGAGAGCCTGATACTGGGCTCCTTATTTCTTCCTTTTGTCTGGGACTATGGATAACTATTTGCCCCTACAGTGCACGTGGTGGATAAAATGTCTTTCTTTTAAAAACAGTAGTATTCAAGATAATCATCTGTTAGGGCAGAGCTCATTCTTGGTTTTCTGACAGGCAGGGAAATGATCAGGACACTGGGATCATGACCTGAGCCTAAGGCAGAGACTTTGACCCACTGAGCCACCAAGGAGCCCCATTTGGGGAGTTCTTATACTAAAAAATTTTTTGTTGTTTATCTGAAATTCAAATTTAACTGGAGGTCCTGGGTTTTGTTTTTTCTTTCTTAATCTGACAACTCTAATATTAAAGTATTCTAATACATTCTATTTCTATGAAAGAAAGAAAGAATATTGCCACAAAGAGGAAGAAATATTGGTGGCTTCTTTCTGTTCATCCTTTTATTTTGATTTGGAAAGTGTGGAATGGTAGGATTTATTGACTATGAACTATAGTAGTGAAGTGACAATGGACAGTCCTCAAATGCTCAAAATTATTTCCTATATATTTTACAAATTAGAGATTCATTTAGAATACCAGGTCTCTTTAAAAAGAAAGCCACATATTTAATTAGGTATCCCCTAATGTATATTACTTTAATTGGACTATATAAAAATCTAATTACAAAACTTTGTAGGTAGAGGGTATTGTTAAGTGAAATAAGTCAGAGAAAGGCAAATAAATAAAAAACAAAAAGCAAAATCAAATCTGTAAATACTGAGAACAAGCTGATGGCTGCCAGAGGGGAGAAAGCTAGGAGATGGGCAAAATGGGTGTATAGGGGAGTGGGAGATACCTGCTTCTGGTCCTGGAATGAGTAAGTCACAGGAACAAAGGGCACAGCATAGGGAATATAGTCAATGATAGTATAAGAGTGTTGTACGGTGCCAGATGGTAGATACCCTTGTGGTGAGCACAGTGTAAGACAGAGTTGTGTTGAATCACTATGCTATACAACTGAATTAATGTAACATTGTGTGTCAACTACACTCAAATTTTTTTTTGATATGAAAACCAAGCAGTACTGTGCCTATAGTTTCTCTCAGTAAAAATTTCCTAGAACAAGTCCCCCATGCTTCCACTAGGTGGGATATATGGTCTCCATATCTAAATATTATATAAATACGTATTTTTTTCCATATTTCATCTTGCATATCTTTTAATGTTTGACTTATTCCTGAGTTCTCACATCTGTTTCTACATTCAGACTGTTGCAGTATCATGTGTTACTTAGCTTCTAGAAAATTATACATTTGGAGCATCTGGGTGGTTCAGTCGGTTCAGCATCCAGCTTCTGCTCAGGTCATGATCTCAGGGTCCTGGGGATGAGCCTAGGATCAGGCTCCCAGGCATCCCTCTCCTGCTGTCCCTCTGCTTCTGCTCTCTCTCTCTGTCAGATAAATAAACAAAATCTTCAAGAAAAAAAGATTATATATTCATGAGAGAATGAGAATAGAAAAAGGTACATTTATTATTAAAATATATATTTTTTCGGTATAGACCCCTGCAAGGATCTCAGGGACTTCTCAGGCATTTCCCGACCACACTTTGATGACCTCTGTTCTAGATAATATATTTAACTATAGAAATTAAAGACTCAATAGAAACTCTAGAAAAAAAAGATTCTTTAAAAAACACCATTCATCTAAAAGATTAGTAATTCTACTGTGTCATCACATCTAGTTTGTGTTCATATTTCTCTTTTTGTCTCATAATTTTCTTGTAGATTTTTGATATCAAGAGTCAAACAAGGTTCACATATTATATTTAGTTGATATGCCTTTCAGATTTTAATCTATTGGTTCCTCTTCCTCTTTTTTCTTTGAAGTTTATTAGTTGAAGAAACTGGATCATTTGTTCTTGTATAGTTTCCGTCATTCTGGTCTTGGCTGATTGCATCTCTGTGGTATAGTTTAACATGTTTCTCAATCTCTGTATTTCCTGTAAATTTGTAGTTAGATCTCTAGAGCTTTGATTAGATTTGGCGTTCTTTTTTGGCTAGACTTCTTAAGTGCCGATGTGTACTTTCTTCCACGAAGGAGGATGTCCTTTGTGATGTTAGAATCACTCTGTTCTGACTTGCATTTCTGGGGTCTGTTTAGGTTTTGTCAGCCTAATTCATACATTATATTAGCTCTTCTCTAATGATTTTAGGATCTATAGCTAATTGTTGCTCTAATCTATCAGTTGGTATTAGAAAAGGTGATAGATATTCTAATAATCAAGTCTGTTGGCTGAGATTCTTCAGTTGAAGGAGATCTTTTCCTCATCTATTCCATTAATTTGAAATACCATTTGCATACAAAGGACCAGAATAAAATTTTGGATAATTTTTTCTCTATATCTAGAAATTTCCAGAATAATTAATTGGTTACCTAGAAACCTCCAAAGATGATTCAAGAGTTTGGTTTTTTCGTTTTCTGGTTTTCTTTAGTGTTATGAATTTATAATTTTTTTGCCTTCTATTCACCATTCTTTTCAGATGTTCAAAGGGTCTTATCTTTTTTTTTTTCTTTTTTAAGATTTTATTTATTTATTCGACAGGCAGAGATCACAAGTAGGCAGAGAGGCAGGCAGAAAGAGAGGGGGAAGCAAGCTCCCCATTGAGCAGAGAGCCCGATGTGGGGCTCGATCCCAGGACCCTGAGATCATGACCTGAGCTGAATGCAGGGGCTTTAACCCACTGAGCCACCCAGGTGCCCCAGGGGCCTATCTTCTTGACAAGTGGAAGCCCTTTCATAATTGGCTCCCTTGTCTGTGGTACAACCTCAGGAGATTTTGATAGTTTACTTGTTTCCTGGAGCAAGATGTGTTAACCTCATCTTGTACATTTTGTTCTTCAGGCATGGAATCAGGTATGTGACACTAAATTTTTTCAGTGGGAAATGGTATTTAGAGATCATAATCTGGGTGACATTTATGTTTATTCCTAAAAGGTTGTATTGTTTATAGACCTTTTGGTGGATGGAGCTAGGAAAACTGTTTTTTATTTTTATTTTTTAAACTATTTTATAGAAAGGAAAATTATTCATGAGTTCCAGATGCTACTTCAAATTCATTTATAATATTACAGAGATTGGGGCATCTGAATGGCACAGCTGGTTTGGTGTCCTACTCTTGGTGTTGGCTCAGATCATGATCTCAAAGTCATGAGTTTGGGTCCTATATCAGGCTCCGTGCTCAGCATGAAGTCTACTCGAGGATTCTCTCTTCCTCTGCCCCTTTTGCTCATGCTCTCCATCTCACGATTGGGGGAAGAAAAAAAAGATTACGGAGATTTTACTTTATTTTTTTATTCTCCATTTTCTTAAACTGAAAATATTGGTTCCAAAATATGATTATGAAATCACAAGATTTTAGGGAGGACTTGTTCTGTTTTATTAGAAAATTGGGGCCTAAAATGCCTAGCAGGATCAGGTAGCTGAACAAATGAGTCAGGCCTGTTGTGAGAATCAACAGGGAATGACAGGGGCTGATGATGAACTGGAGGATGTATGTCCCACCTAATGGAAGCATGTGTGATTTGGTTCTGGGTAATTTTTATTGAGAGGAACTATAGGCACAGTATTGCTTGGTTCTCACATTTAAAAAAATTTTTTTTCATTTGAGTGTAGTTGACACACAATGTTACATTAATTCAGTTGTATAGCATAGTGATTCAACACAACTCTGTCTTACACTGTGCTCACCACAAGGGTATCTACCATCTGGCACCGTACAACTGTACAACACTCTTACACTATCATTGACCATATTCCCTGTGCTGTGCCCTTTGTTCCTGTGACTTACTCATTCCAGGACCAGAAGCATGTATCTCCCACTCCCCTACACTCATTTTGCCCATCTCCTATCCTTCTCTCCTCTGACAGCCATCAGCTTATTCTCTGTATTTATAGATTTGATTCTGCTTTTTGTTTACTTTTTTATTCATTTGTTTTTTTCAGATTCTACATATGAGTGAAATCATATATTTGCCTTTTACTGACTTATTTCACTTAACATAATACCCTCTAGGTCCATTTATGTGTCACAAACAGCATAACCTCGTCCTTTTTTGGCTTTATGTAATATTCCACTATATGTATTTTTATGATTTTTAAATATTTTTATATTTTATATATGTTTTTTATATATATCGCATTTTCCTTATCCACATCCATTATCCATTCCTTTATATATATCACATTATCCTTATCCATTTATATATACCACATTTTCCTTATCCATTTCCTTATCCTTTCCTTATCCATTCTTATCCATGAATGGATAAGGAAAATGTTGACACTAATGTTGTTTCCATATCTTGACTCTTTGTAAATAAGGCTGCAATAAAAAAGGGTGTGTATATTTTTTTTGAATTAGTGTTTTTGTTTTCTTTGGGTAAATACCCAGTAGTGGAATTACTGAATCATATGGTTATTCTATTTTTAATTTTTTGAGAGACTTTCCTACTGTTTTCTACAGTGGCTGTACCAATTTACATTCCCACCAGTAGTGTATGAGGATTCCTTTTCCTCCACATCCTTGCCAACACTTACTATCTTTTTTGATTTTAGCCATTCCGACAGGTACAAAGTCATATCTCAGGGTTTTGATTAGTATTTCCTGTGCCTCTTCCTTGCTGTGCTCTCTCTCTGTCAAATAGATAAATAAAATCTTGAAAAAAAGAGTTAAATAAATATTGACAACTAATTCAAAATTTTAAAAAGGCTAAACAAGCATTTTCTGCCATAGGCTTTTAGTTTGTGGCTTCTTGTGGAAAAGCTCTAAGGAACTGATGGTTAAGCTAGCCTTTCAGATTCGTCTAGACCTCAGGCAGCCTGAGAACTGCAATGGGAAAGAGCAGGAGGAAGAGGACTTAATCATCTTGATTTTGCTAATTGCGATGCATTTATTTATCTAACTTCTCTTTTTGAACTTTAAAAAAATTTTTAAATAGCTTTATTGAGCATTCATTCTGCTTTTCGTTTCTTTTTCAAATTCAAAATAGGAACTGACGACATCTCAGGAAAGTGGTGGAAATGTTCTTCAGATGATGTATGAGAAACCTGAACGATGGTCTTTTACCTTCCAGTCATATGCCTGCCTCAGTCGAATACGAGCCCAGCTTGCTTGCCTTGATGGCAAGCTCAAAGACGCAGAGAAACCTGTATTGTTTTTTGAGCGATCTATATATAGTGACAGGTATATATAAATGTCTTGCCCTTGTCATTCTGGAATCGTGGCATGGAGCTGGAATTTTTTTTTCTATTTCTGGTAATCAAAGGAGTAAGAGGCTATGCTGAGGATTTGAGATGGAACATTTCCTGTAGCAGTTTGGTAATAAAGGCATTAGGGAAGTTCTAGCATTCATAATTGCTAGCTTCCATGGAGACTTTGGGGACTATGGTAGCCATATCATTCAAATTTATGGAGAAGTTTTTTTTCTTCCAACCCTTTTAAAATTTTCATCTACCCTGGTGAAATCTGGATCTGTATTCAAGACTTGCTTCTTGAGCAAGATCAGAAATCTCTAAGGGTTACCCTGCTTATGTAAGGATTCTTTTAAGCTAGAGAGTTGGCGCAAAACAAATATTCACAAACTTTGGTCACAGGATCCCTTTCCATTCTTTGTAATTATTGAAGAGCCCAAAGAGCTATATTACTAATTTTAAATAAATTAGTAATATAAACCCATTACATATCAGCATAAATAACATACTTATAAAAATTATATTTTTCAAAACAAAGAAATTAGTGAGAAGAGGCTTGTATTGTATTTTGCAAATCTCTATAATGTCTAACTTAATGGGAGACAGCTGGATACTCATTTATGCTTCTATAGTCAATCTGTGTACCATGTTCTTTTGGTTGAAGTATTGTACATACAGTAATCTGGCCTCACGGAACTCTTGGAAAGACCTTGGGGACTACCAGGGGTCCCGACCCTACCTTTTTGAGAACTGATGGCCAAGAACATATTTCTTGTAGTTGGAGATACTCTATTAATTGTTTTTCTGCTAACTCATTATCTGTCATGGATTTTTGGAGAATGTTCCATGTCCATTTAATAGATTTATTTTCTCTTTTCTATTTCTTTGTGTTTTGTGGAAAGGAATTATGTTTTGATGTAGACTCTCTTTCAGGTATGTCTTTGCATCTAATTTGTATGAATCTGACTGCATGAATGAAACAGAGTGGACAATTTATCAAGACTGGCATGACTGGATGAATCAACAGTTTGGCCAAAGCCTTGAACTAGATGGAATCATTTATCTTCGAGCCACTCCAGAGGTGAGACTCAGTAAAAATTTGCTTGCTGTGGTACCTGGGTGACTCAATCAGTTAAATGTCTGTCTTTGGCTCAGGTCATGATTCCAGAATCCCAGGATCGAGCCCCATGTCAGGCTCCCTGATGCTCAGTGAAGAGTCTGCTTCTCGCTCTCCTTCTGCTCCTCCCCCTGCGTGTGCGCTCTCTCTCTCTCTCTCACTCACTCTTTCTCTCAAATAAATAAAATCTTCAAAAAAAAGTGTTTTAAAAAACTTTGCTTGCTCCATTGACAATTTAAAGTAATATTTAGAAGTCCTTTTAGTGGTATGCAGTGAAAGCAATTTAGTTCAACTCCACTCCCTACTTTCTATTTCCCACATCCAACCTCCAAATTAGAAGCTGCGTAGATAGACGGATTCTCTTTTCACAGCAAAGAAGAAACCCACATTTGGCAAGTTGCTCTTTTAGGCCCTACTCTGGGCTTCCTCAGTTTTGTTCTTCATTATTTCTTCCTAACTTTGGGAAGTTGGTCTCTTATCTATCACAGCTAGATTTAAAAATTTGCTCAGTGAGGCACCTGGCTGGCTCAGTGGGTTAAGCCTCTGACTTTGGCTCAGGTCATGATCTCAGAGTCCTGGGATCTAGCCCCACATTGGGCTCTCGGCTCAGCAGGGAGCCTGCTCCCCCCCCCCCCGCCTTCTGCTCTGCCTACTTGTGATCTCTCTCTCTCTCTCCCTCTGTCAAATAAATAAGTAAAAATCTTAAAAAAAAATTTGCTCAAGCAACCCTTAGGATATAGGTTTCTTTTCTTTTCTTTTTCAAAGATTTTATTTATTTTTTTTTTTTTTGTGAGAGAGAGAGCACAAGTAGGCAGAGTGGCAGGCAGAGGCAGAGAGAGAAGCAGGCTCCCTGCTGAGCAAGGAGCCCAATGTAGGACTCGATCCCATGACCCGAGCTGAAGGCAGCCACTCAACCAACTGAGCCAACTAGGTGCCCCAGAATATAGGTTTCTTGGTGTGAGACCAGATATTTTAGTTACTGAATTTCCATTGTCTAGAATAGGGCCTAGGTACATAGTAGGAGCTCAGCAAATACTTGTGAGTGAATTGCAAAGTTGATGGAAGTCCATTTCAAGAAATCTTTTATGTTTTCATGGCTTGGGCTGGATAGTGGCTTCAGTTGAGAAGAGATTTAGAGAACCCTTGCCATTTTCAGTTAAGGGAGCTTACTTGAAAATGTGAGTTTCATTATAGATTATAACATCGCCATTTTTTTTTTTTGAAGATTATATTTATTTTGGTTTATTTGTGAATTGTGTAAGACTGATGATTCACAGACCTGTGCCCCTGAAACAAATAATACATTATATGTTTTTAAAAAAAAAGATTGTATTTTTTATTTTATTTTTTACTTTTTAAGATTTTATTTATTTATTTGACAGAGATAGCAAGAGAGGGAACACAAGCATGGGGGAGCTGGACAGAAGAAGCAAGCTGGAGAGGGAAAAGCTGGCTGGAGAGGGAGAAGCAGGCTCCCACTAAGCAGGGAGCCCTATGCTGGGCTCTGTCCCAGGACCCTGGGATCATGACCTGAGCCGAAGGCAGACGTCCAATGACTGAGCCACCTAGGCATCCCGAATATTGTATTTATTTATCTGAGAGAGAGAGAGAGAGAATGAGAGACAGCACAAGCAGGGAGGAGTGGGAGAAGCAGTTGCCCTCCTGAGCAGGGAGCCCAATTCAGGGCTCGACCCCAGGACCCAAGATCATGCCCCGAGCTGAAAGCAGATGCTTAACTGAGTGAGCCATCCAGGCGCCCCCATTCTTGTTTATATATAAAATTATGTAATGAATCCAGGAGGTGGATTCCTTTCATAAAGCTAACCTAAGAGCTTACTTTTTTAGCAGATTTCTGGTTTTCCTGCTTTCATTCCGGTTTTTATGTTTTTTATTCCCCTGTCTTCCCTAAACCACAGAGTAGATTCTGATGAATATGAATGCCGTGACTACTAGCCAGAAAGAATACTGTGTTGCTACTGAAGCTGAATTTTCAGAGAAACTAGGTTTCGGATTCCAAGTGATGATTTTGTTCTTCTTTTTAATATCAAGAAAGCCAGAATTGAATATAATAATTTTGAAATTCACTTCTATTTTTGAAAATAATTTTTATTTTTAATTATAAAAAATAGTAAATGCAAATGTAGAACATAAAGAATATAATAATTTCATTTTGCTAGAAAATATAGTATCTTCAAGTCTATAAACACAAAACTTTATTTCATCAATATTATTTATAATATCTTTTGATTGTAGGATATTTAAGTATTTGAAAAGAAGATTTATAATAAATTTTGAAGCACAGTTTGTGTATTGAACTTCTTACCAAACTTACTTTATACACTATTTTTTAAATAGGGATCCCATAAGTTTATAGATTTATTCTGAAAGTACTACTTGATTTAGAACCACCAAATGGTTAGAACCACCAAATTTTTCCACAAGTAGGAAAAAAATGAACTATTTCAATTTTCTGGAAGGCATAAATGGAGATTTTTTTTTTTTTGGAATACTATGCAGCCATCAAAAGAAACGAAATCTTGCCATTTGCGACAACATGGATGGAACTATCATGACTTAGTATCAGTATCATGCTTAGTGAAATAAGTCAAGCGGAGAAAGACAACTATCATATGATCTCCCTGATATGAGGAAGTGGTGATGCAACATAAATGGAGATTTTGTCTAGCATAACTAAAGAGACACTAGAGAAGAAGAATTTAATGATCGCAGGCAAGAATAATTATTCCTTGCCCTCAACCCCTTTCTTTTTGTTTGCTTTTAGAAATGCTTGAATAGAATATATTTACGGGGAAGAAATGAAGAACAAGGCATTCCTCTTGAATATTTAGAGAAGCTTCACTATAAGCATGAGAGCTGGCTACTGCATAGAACACTGAAGTAAGTTATTTACTATTTATTTGAAAGACCTTTATCAAATTTTAATCTAAAACATGTACAGATTTTCATTTTCAGCCATTTTTATTTTAAACTAGTATTATAGGATCTCCCAGAATTAGGTGTGAGTTTTGGTTCTTTTTATTTTAATGAGATCCTATTTTCTTGAAATTTTTGTAGTTAATCTCTTCCAGTGGTATTGACAGCCTAATATATGGAAATTAAATGGTAAAGTTGGAAATTTATGAATGCATTACTTAGGTACTCTTTTTCAGAGAGAATTTAAGATACTTCAAATTTAATTTTTAGATCAAGGCTTTGTGGAGGTAGTATCGCACAGTTGTTAACAGCACAGACTTTGTTGTCATTATTAGTCAGATCTTGGGTCAAATCCCGATTTGTTAGTGTGTAACCTTAGGCATCCTTTGAGCCTCAGAGTGATGTCTTTGAGCTTTAGTTTTCTCATCTTCTCAATGCAAACATTCCTTAGTTTATGGGAGTTTTTGGTTTTTGAGAAGAATTACATGTCACAATGCCTAGCTTTATTTTTTTATACTTGAGATTTTTAGTTACTCTTAGTATTATTATATAGTAGTAAGTCTAGGGGAGAAAGAAGGGGTTTCCAAGTACTTGCTGGATAAATTTAAAGTAAAATGATTGATAACATTTTGAATTTCCAGAGATAATATAGGAGTGAATTTTTAGTGCTTGTCTTTTATTTATTGCTTTTTCTAATTATTTTGTTCATCTCTCTCTTGTTTTAAAACAGAACCAACTTTGATTTTCTACAAGAAATCCCTATCTTAACATTGGATATTAATGAAGACTTTAAAGACAAACATGATGGTCTGATTGAAAAGGTAGATTTATACAAAGACTATACACTAACATATGATTTGTCTTGTCTAGAAGTATTATAACTTGTGAAAAAATGATTTTCTAGGAGAAAAATATGCATAAAATTACAGTAAGAGACAGTTCAGAGCTTTAGAGGGATTTAGACCTCACATTCTAATCCTAAGTTTAAATTCTAGCTTAGTGGCCTTACCTAGAATGAGGAGGTTCTTTTATCTCTTCATCCCTTTATCTGTAATATAGGGATAATCACATTAACGAGAATTCTTGCTCACTCCCTTCGCTTCTGCTTTGTTCCCGCTTCTTCCCTCTTCCCTCCATCAGCAGTCTTTAGGGAGTTGAGTAATAAACTAACTTGTGAAATTAAATTCCTCTTTTGCAACTAAATTCAGTATGGAAGATATTTGAAGTTTTAATTATAAAAAATAGTAAATGCAAATGTAGAACATAAAGAATATAATAATCTCATTTTGCTAGAAAATATAGTATCTTCAAGTCTATAAACACAAAACTTTATTTCATCAATAGTATTTATAATATCTTTTGATTGTAGGACATTTAAGTATTTGAAAAGAAGATTTATAATAAATCTTCTTTAGGATAAAGATTTCATCCATTTTTACATGAGCTAAAGTCTTGAGATTGAAGGACTTTTAGTTTTGACTTTACGTGGGACCTTGTCAATGATGAATCGGCATCGCCTGATCATCGAGTCATTGTCTTAATCAGAGTTCAGCTGTCCTCTACGCGTTTGGGAGCTGATTACACTCTGTTAAAGAGTGACACCTGTACTGATAAAGGGACTGGGAGAAAATCTATGGATGTGCACTTGAGAGAGAATAGTAATGGGGATTGTATAATAAATATCCCACTATCCATATTAATTAACTTAGTGATGATCCAAGATCTAAAGACAAAGCCATATTTTTTTGGTTTGTTTAGTTTTAAGAGAAATTTAATTTTTTTCTCCTTCATAAAATGCTTGCTATTTACTGTAACAGAAACCTGACGTTCATAAAATATATATATCAAGAATTTTGAAAATCTCAACATTTATTATTAACTACTCTGTAAGCATGTGATTGTTTTTCTCATGATAGAAAAAAGTAAAGCATATCTGGAAAATTCAGATGACCTCTTTATACCATAATGATGTTAAAAATATAGGATATAATTCATTTATAATACTATGAAAATAAATGAAATAAAATTAAATCAGCCATTGTAATTCTAACAGCCAACCAACATTTTAACTGAGTCAATCTGTAAAACCATTTTTTAATCTTATCTAACACTTCTGTGTTTTGACTAAAAATAGTTTTTAAATGTTATTATTTACATTTACTTTCATTAATGCTAATAATTGGCCCTTTTTTTCTTATTGAAATACATAACTGACATACAATGTTTTATATAGTTTCAGGTGTACAACATACTGATTCGACAAGTCTATATATTACTCAGTGCTTACCACAAGTGTAGTCACCCTCGCTCACCATATGACATTATTACAATAGTTATTTTTTAGGTATATCTTTTTTAGGTATTTCTTTAAGTATTTTTACAAGGCAATAATCTTTGTTTCTTCAGAAGAATTACTGCGTCATCTAGAATTTATGGAGAACAGAATCTTTTTGCATTGTGATGTCGGTCAGTTGGTTAGGTCCATTCACAACTAACATGACCTTTCCTTGCATATTAACATTACAGATTTGCATACATGATTCAGATTTGTGCTTCAGAAAAATTGCAAGTTTTAAGTGTCTGGACCTTTGAGAGTTGTTTAAACCATCACAATTACTAATATTTTTGGTGCTAAAGCTGCATGTCCGTGATCAATGTTATTATAAAGAGATTATGAAATTTGTGTTATGGCTGTTAGAGAACTGTATCAATCTTAGATGTAAATTTAATAACTCCTGTAATGATATTTTAGGTCATTTATCTTTTACTACTGAAGTATTAATATATCTTTTGAAAATAAATGCTATGGCTTTGTGTTGGAGTTACTTATACAGTTGGGTTCTTCAGCAGTTATTACTATTAAATAGAGATGAATACAAGATATTTCAAATTAGCCAAGGAATTACATTAATATTTATTTCCTCCCCTCAGGTCAAAGAATTTTTGAGCACTTTGTGATTTTGCTGAAGACTACAGGCAGCCAAATGATTCCAGATACTTCAGCTTTGTGTATCTTCGTAGCTCAGTATTCATACAAGTCTCTAGAAAACCCAGGTTTTTTACCATTTTTGTTCCAAGAAAAAAATTGTTTTGATGAATTCTATGTAAAAGTTTATGAGCTGTTCCTTTCTTTTTTGCCTTAAAAAAATAAGACATCTAATTATCTCTCACAACAAAAGGTCTGGAGGTAGATGGTTCCAGAGTTAGTACTGCCTAAACTACATCACAAAGGACCCAGTCTCCTTCTGTCTTGCCCCCTATTATGCTCCTCAGCAGGTTGGCTTACCCCCTCCCCTCACCAGTTTCTTAACTGGGAACTTTAATATTATATAGTAAATGGTAATGCACCCTGTGTAAATTAATGTATCTATTGCAAGCTGGAAAGTGGAATTTAAGGAACCCTTATAAAAGGATTATGAAGTTTTAAATACTTTTGATCAAGTGTCTCCCCTACCATCTTAATTTATGTGGAAGATAAAACATTTTAGTATTTAATCACTTCAGTGATATTTATGAATGTGTCTAAAATTCGTTCATAAAGGAGCGGGTCAGACTTTGCTCCCATTTTGTAATGGCATAAACTATCTTACAAGTATTTAATCTTTTTTTCTGCTTTTGTTTCCACATCTGTGGTATGGGTGAGACTACATCTTTTTCTATGGGATTTTAGAGGATTAAAGCAGAAATGATAACTCAAAATGTTTCTGTACTTAAAAGATAAATGAGGGGTGCCTGGATGGCTCAGTTGCTTAAGTGTCTCCCTTTGGCTCAGGTCATGATTCCAGGGTCCTGGGATCGAACCCCACATCAGGCTCCCTGCTCAGTGGGAAGCCTGCTTCTCCCTCTTTTACTCTCCCTTGCTTGTGTTCCGTTTCTCACTGTCTCTCTCTCTCTCTCTCTCTCGCTGTTAAATAGATTAATAAGATCTTAAAAAAAAAAGAGAGAGAAAAAAGTATAAAGATTCAATTTATATGGAGCCTGAAGTAGCTACCTACATTCCCTCAGGCCATTCTTTTAGAATGGACTATTACTCTTATAGTTAAAAGATTGGTTTAAAATATGATTGTCTTTAACTCATTGGAGGTGAAGGTATAGTTTTCCCTAAATTTCTTCCCATTTTTATAGGTAAAAATTTAGTGGACCAGAGCAAGGGATAAGTTTTTCTATTTTATTTTTTGTTGACCCTGTGCTGGGAATGAGTAGTTTTCATTACCTTTATAGCTGGTGAGAGTCAGAAGAGAAATTGAAGACAAGACAAGATGATCTTCTTAGCAGTATAGTCTCTTTTATTCCAGCTCTTACTTTCTGCTGTACCGTGCTTTCCCTACTGACTGGATTAATTAGGCAGCCTGCTATTTTCTTCTTCTTTTTCTTTCTTTTTTTTTTTTTAGTAATCTGTATACCCATCGTGTGTCTCCAAGCCATGACACCAAGATCAAGAGTTGCATGCTTTTCTGACTGAGCCAGACCGGCACCCTGGTGGCCTGCTATTTTAAAGTTTTAAATGAAAGTCATACATTTCTACTTTGAGAACATCATGACCACTCGTCACTTCATAGTTTGCTCTGCTTCTCTGTAGGGTTAGATCCTAGGGTTTTTTCCTTCTCCTTTAAATGACTGATAAAAATCATCTTGTTTTATATGTTCTGTATCTTGAAAGCATTATCATTTTTGTTAAATATATCTTAGGAAATATATATAATAAAGAAGACAAGGAGGTAGAATAGTTGTAACTTTTAAAAGCTGCATGGGTTCATTTTATTAGGTCTGTAGATAAAGGTTGTTTTTTTTTTCCCCTCAAGTTTGTTTAGGTAAGGTGTGTAGTGTTTTTTCTATGCATTTAATCTTTCTACTTGACATTTTGGAAAAATTCTGTGTTTGAAAGGAGGGGAAGAGTCACTTTAACTTTGAAACTCATTTTCCTCTTCAAAATGTCATTTTTTGTTTTGGTTTTTAGATAATCAAGGATGATAATTTTGTAGGTTAAACGTTCCAGATGCACTGATCTTTGAAAGGGAGACTTTGTCTCAAGTCCTACACTCACCATGAATATTGAAACTATTTCATGATATTGTACAGGGTGTTTTTGTTTGTGTGTGATACAAATAATTTTCTTACTAAATATTAGCTTAATAAATAAGTATAAACCTCATGTACTGTGATGGAGCTATACTCATTGAAATGATTATATCTTTTTAAAATTAAAATTCTACTTTAAAAAAATTATGAATATAAAAAGGTGACTGGTTTAAATAACATTGATTCTGTTTTAAGTGAAGACATAGAGATAGAGACATTTAGAGATTTTTAGTAACCTCTAGAAATGTTTACCTTTATGCCTTTGTTAATCTGTAGAATTGAATAAAAGCTTTAAAAAATAAAAGCTTTAGAAATTTGTTATGACTCCAAATAAAAGCTGCACCATTAGGTGTGTCAAGAGTATTGAGCCTAGTGGTCTGTATTCTCTTTGGATCCTATTTCCCATGTCAGATCAACATTATGTACTAATTTTTAGAGTTGACCCTTTTAAGAAGGTAATTTTAATTGTGCAAACAGTCCCTCATCAGAATATTTTTATCATCTATGTCTGAAAGTTTGAGCAAAGCCCCCTAGAAATTAGGTGTGTCTTATTTTATTTTTATTCTATTTTTATTTTTATTTTTTAAGATTTTGTTTATTTATTTATTTCTCAGAGAGAGAGAGAGCGAGAACGCACAAGCAGGCAGAGTGACAGGCAGAGGCGGAGAGTGAAGCAGGCTCCCCGCCCAGCAAGGAGCCCGATGTGGGACTCTATTCCAGGACCCTGGGATCATGACCAGAGCGGAAGGCAGTGGCCTAACTGACTGAGCCACCCAGGCGTCCCAGGTGTGTCTTATTTTAAAGGACAGAGTCCCCAAGTATTTTTTATAGAGATATATAAATTTTATTACCTTCAGAAATGCTAAACCAGATTACAGACCTTACTTGGATTTTACCAGTCTCTCTCTCTCTTTTTTACTTTTTAAAAAATACTTTATTTTTTAGAGCAGTTTTAGGTTCACAGTAAAATTATGTAGGAAGTACAATTTCCATATACTCTTTTCTCCCATATTTTTATAGACTTTTTCACCATCAACATCCTCCACCAGAGTGGTACACTTGTTTTAATCAAGGAACCTATATCAACAGATCATCATTCAAAGTCCACAGTTTACATTAAGGTTTATTTGGTGTTGTGCATTTGTGGGTTTTGACAAATGAATAATGACATATATCTACCACTGTAGTATCATACAAAATAGTTTTATAGCCCCCCAAATCCACTCTGCTCTGTTCATCACCCCCACCCAACCTCTGGCTACCACTAATCTTAATTGTCTACATAGCTTTGCATTTTCTAGAACATCGTTTAGTATGTAGCCTTTGCAGATTGGCTTCTACTTAGTAATTTACATTTAGTTTCCTCCATGGCTTCTTTTCATGGCTTGATAGCTTGTTCTTTTTTTTTTTTAAGCACTGAATTATTCATTGTCTCCATAAACTGTAGTTGTCCACTCCCCTGCTGAAGGACATCTTAGTTGCTTCCAAGTTTTGGCAGTTATGAATAAAACTTCTATAAACATGTGTGTAGATTTTTGCGTGGACAAAAGTTTTCAGGTCACTTGGGTGAATACCAAGGAGTACAATTGCTGGATTGCTTGATAAGAGGGGGGCACCTGGGTGGCTCAGTGGGTTAAACCTTTGCCTTCAGCTCGGGTCATGATCTCAGGGTCCTGGGATCGAGCCCCACATCGGGCTCGTTGCTCAGCGGGGACCCTGCTTCCCCTGCTTTCTCTCTGCCTGCCTCTCTGCCTACTTGTGGTCTCTCTCTGTGTCAAATAAATAAATAAAATATTAAAAAGAAAAAAGAGTGCGTTTAGGTTTTTAAGAAATTTCCTAACTGTCTTCCAAAATGGTTGTATCATTTTGCTGTCTTACTAGTAAGGAATGGGAGTTCCTGTTGCCTCACAACCTTGCCAGTATCAGTGGTTTGGATTTTGGCCATTCTAATAGGTATATTGTATCTCATTTTAATTTGAAGTTTCCTAATGACATGGTATTAACCATCTTTTTAAATGTTTATTTGCCAACTGTATATCTTTAGTGAGGTGTCTTTTTCTTTGGCCCATTTTTAACTGGGTTCATTTTCTTACTGAGTTTTAAGAGTTCTTTGTATACTTCAGATAACAGTCCTTCATATTTTAATTTTTTTATTAACATATAAGGTATTATTTGTTTCAAGGGTATAGGTCTTACACAATTCACAGCACTCACCATAGCACATGCCCTCCCCAATGTCCATCCCCAGCCCCCCCATCCCTCCCAACCCCCTCCGCTCCAGCAACTCTCAGGTCAGATAACAGTCCTTCATCAAATGTGACATTTGGAAACATTTTCTCCCAGTCCATTGTTTATCTTACTCTCTTGACATTGTTTTTCACAGAACAGAAATTTTCAATTTTAATTAAGTCCATCTTATTATTTCTCTTCTGCATTATATCTTATGTCGTTTCTTTTTGTTGTTGTTGTTTTGGGTTTTTTTTTTTTGGTCCTGTATCTTGTTTCTAAAAAGTCGTTGCCATACCCAAGGTCATCAAGGAGTTCTCCTGTGTTATCTTCTAAAAGTCTTAGAACTACATTTTACATTTAGGTCTCTGATCCATTTTGAGTTAATTTTTGTGAAGGGCATAGAGTCAACATCTAGATTACTTTTTTTGTTTCTGGATGTCCAGTTGTTCCAGCACCATTTGTTGGAAAGATAATCTTCACTGTATTGTCTTTGCTCCTTTGTTGAAGATCAGTTGACTATGTATACATTGATCTGTTTGTCCTTTTGCCATATGGTCTTGATTAGCTTTATATTAAGTCCTGAAATTGGGTAATTTTGTGTTTCCTAGAGGCCTGAGCTACTTAGGATTAGTAATACTTTGGAGACTTTTTAAGACTATATCCTAATAAAGTTTTTTTTATTTTAAGTATTTATTTGTACAATGAAAACTTTTCTCATCTTCAGTTAGTTGAATTAATTTTTTTCCTGATCCTGTGTAGTTCCTTACAATGTTGCCATTAGTTATAAAGTGTATTAGTACTGAGATTAGTAATGCCAAATCCAGTCTTCCCCCGTAAGAACTGTTTAGTTAATAACTTTTTGCCATAATATGTCTTGGAAAGTTATATCACTTTACATGCAATCACCCTTTTTACTCTCTTGGTACAAAGACTTTCTCTACACCAAAATACACTAAACAAGTATGCCATACAAGTCAATACTTAAGCATTACCATCTCAGACAAAAACATTCTAATTTACTTAACACTTTCTGTACAGAGGTTGTCATTTTGAAAACATGAATTATGCATCAGGCTATTTTGCGTTGCATAAGTTATATCAAATGAGAGGAATGAAGAGGTTGCATCTTCCAGGACTCTAGTCTGTTATGTGCAGATGACATGTCTATGTGTTCTGAAGTTCCCTAGATGTTTTTGTTGTTGCTGTCGTGTTATAAGTTAGTTTTAAGTGCAGTTTGAATTATTAATCCCCAAAAGGGTGAAAAATTGGTGGGGATAAATAGTACAGAAAGCAGAATTTATCTCCCAAAGGATGATTTCTTTCTTCTTCTCCTCCACTAACCTCCACCCACCATTTTTTAGATTATTGTGGCTGCAGCTCTATATTGACTTATATAATTTTCTTCTTCTTCTTCTTCTTTTTTTTTTTAAGATTTTGTTTATTTATTTGACAGAGATCACAAGTAGGCAGAGAGGCAGGCAGAGAGAGAGGAGGAAGTAGGCTCTCCTTTGAGTGGAGAGCCTGATGCGGGGCTTGATCCCAGGACACTGGGATTATGACCTGAGCTGAAGGCAGAGGCTTTAACCCACTGAGCCACCCAGGCGCCCCCCCTCCCTTTTTCTTTTTAAGATTTTATTTATTTATTTGTCAGGGATTGAGAGAGCACAAGCAGGCAGAGTGGCAGGCAGAGGCAGAGAGAGAAGCAGGCTCCCTGCTGGACAAGGAGCCCGATGTGGGACTCTATCCCAGGACCCTGGGATTATGAGCTGAGCCAAAGGCAGCAGCTTAACCAACTGAGCCACCCAGGCGTCCCTTTTTTTTTTTTTTTTTTAAGTGGGCTCCACACCCAGTGTTGGAACCCAGTGCGGGGCTTGAAATTCATGACACTGAGATCAAGATCTGAGCTGAGATCCAGAGTCGGACACTTAACTGACTGAACCACTCCGTCCCCAGAGTTATAAATTCTTACTATGATATTGCTGTTCTCAGAATATATCAATGAAGATGTGGATTTGGTTCAGGGGTTTCACAAAAAATTAACACCTAAGTTCTGCTTTGGCAGATTTTAAATTGATAAATATTGAAGTGTGCGTATGGTTTTTTTAAAATTTTTAAGAATTAAGACCATCCTCAAGGAAGTTTCTTAGCAATATGGCTATCCTTTGACTTTATTTAATATTAGTTCTATGCCTAGTATATGAAAAATACTATACCGATCAGTATCCATTACACTAGAATAAAAGGTGACAATTAGAAGTCAAACTAGGAAACTGTACTTGGGATTTTGGTTTAGTTTTTATGATGAGATTAAAAATTTTTATATGTGGAATAGAAATACCATAAATAAAATTATCATATATAATGTATTATAAAATCCTTTCATATAACCATCTTCTAGAATCACAAGTCTGTAGGATACAGAATTTATCATCATTTCATGGATGTGAGAGGCTAAGAGATTTCTCAAGATCCTACAAAAATTAAAAAATCTGAAACAAGAACCCAAATATTTGACTCTAGCATGTAGGCTCACTTTATTTAGTCAATAGTGACAATTTTTACCTCTGCTTTTTTTTTTTTAACCTGTGCTCTGTATATCTAAAGTCATTTTTCTTTTCTACCTTAATTCTGGGTAGTATTTAATGCCTGTTTCTAATAGCAATTTAAAAATAAAAATTTGATAACAAAAGTAGTTTAATAAAGCCCATGATTAAGTTAAACAGTAGTTATAGTCATTTACCACATGAGGTCATTATATACTTGATTCTTTCCTCTTCTCTGGCTATAATCCAAGCAAAATTATTTTGATGGTGGGTCTTTGGAAAAAGGGGTTCTTGAGAGGTCTTTTTTATTGCCAGAGCAAAAGCATAATCGATTAATAAATACTTCACTGAATGATATTTTATGTGTTCAAATGTTGGGGGGAAGAAATGTGCTTCTGGATTGAATATAAGCAATCAAAAGGCCTTTTAGAATTATTTTACCATAAGAAAGTCCACAATACAACTCCGTGCTGCTTCTCTGAGTATTTGATTGAAGAATACCAGTTGTTATTTTTTGTGGAACAGTACTTGGTTAGATAATTATGCTTAAGGTTGACAAGGAATTTAATTTTCTAATGTTCACTCATTAGACTTTATATTGAGGGCTGTCTTGCCAAACTGTTTACCATTTATTTGGCAATTGTATATACAAATACTGTATATACAAATATTGTATATACAAATATACAAAAATACAAATATATTTTCACTATTCTATGGAACTACATGGAATTCAGATGTTTATTTTTCCAGGAAGAAAGATGTATTTAACAAAACTAAAACCAAGAAAGCGAATGGGTAACAGAAGTAGTAAAAACCTAATCTTTGATTGACCCTTCTGCGATGTATCACATTTTTTTTTTAAGATTTTATTTATTTATTTGACAGACAAAGATCACAAGCAGGCAGAGAAGCAGGCCGAGAGAGAGGAGGAAGCAGGCTCCCTGCTGAGCAGAGAGCCCCATGTGGGGCTCGATCCCAGGACCCTGGGATCATGACCTGAGCGGAAGGCAGAGGCTTTAACCCACTGAGCCACCCAGGTGCCCCTGTATTACATTTTTTTAAAGACTTTATTTGTTTGAGAGAGAGCGCGCACATGCAGACTTGCAGTGGGGGAGGGGCACGGGGGGTGCAGAGAGAGACCCTCTCCATCAGACTTCACACTGAGCACAGAGCCTGATGCAGGCTGGATCTCACAACCCTGGGGTCATGACCTGAGACAGAATCAGGAGTTGGTTGCTCAACTCACTGAGCCCCCCAAGTGCCCCAAGATGTATGACCTCTTCATGTTAATTGGCATCACTTCAAAATGTTGGTGGTGATGCTGGTGTTTGGTGATACCGAATGTATCTCTATGTGTACGTAGGCACTGTTTTTACCATCATTGCTTGTTTAAAACCAGTAAGGTTCATTCGAAGGTAAAGCATCTCTTAAAACTGCCATTTTGTCCTTGCTGTTACGGTCGGCAATAGTGGAATCACTTTATGTTAAAAGAGTAAATTAGGAAATTAGCTAATGTTATAAAACAATTTTCGTTCCACTTGGCACAGAGATGCTATTTTGTTATGTTTATGGTGCTTAGAATATTAGCTCTCAGATCTGGCTTGGGAACAGAATAGCCAATATGGGCACAAGTTATTATTTTGCTGATGGCTGACATGGACTGGTTGCTGGATTAGTTAATGAAATAAAACTGTTAAGTATGATAACTAACTTAACAGATTGACCTTAAATAGACAATTGAATATTGTCTTCTTCAGAATAGTTACCTTGAGAGACTATATGTTTATTTCAAAGATTCTGTTATTATTCAAAACCCTCTTAGAGGGACACCCTGGGTGGCTCAGTCATTAAGTGTCTGCCTTCGGCTCAGGTCATGATCTCAGGGTCCTGGGATCGAGTCCCGCATCGGGCTCTCTGCTCAGCAGGGAGCCTGCTTCTCCCTCTCCCACTCCCCCTGCTTGTGTTCCCACTCTTGCTGTCTCTCTTTCTGTCAAATAAGCAAATAAAATCTTAAAAAACAAACAACACTCTTAGAACTGAGTTTAGAGTCTGAGTCAGGTATTTAAAAAGTATGATTCAGGTTCTTTTTTTTGTGACTGGATATAATGTGTTTGTTTGTTTTATGACCATAAATCATTTAGTGACAGTTAAGTGAATAAAATGGGTAGTAAAACTGGAAAAAACTGCTTTGGGCCATAAAAGAAGGTAATAGTAAGACACTTAGATCTCTTTTCTTGGTAAGTTTGTGAAATATATGTGAACAAATTCATACTTTTTTTGCTAATGCAAGTGTTCGGACTAATGGCAGACTCTAAACAATATATAACCTCTTGGTATGGTTTCTTTGAAGAAGAACACTGTTATGTATAGAAGTTTCTGATATAATTGTAAAAAGCACACACACCAAAACACTTGTTCTGTTATGTTTACATCTGGTATATGCCAACAGAATTTATCTGTAGTATTTTTAACATCACAGAGTCACTGTTGGTTAAGAATATAGGCTCCAGAGTCACCTGGGTGACTCAGTCTGTTAAGTGTCTGCCTTTGGCTTAGGTCAGGATCCCGGGGTCCTGGGATCGAGCCCTGCATTGGGGCTCGAGAACTCTTTTGTTCTGTCAAATAAATAAATAAAATCTTAAATAAAAAAAAGAAAGAAGAAAGAATACAGGCTTCAAGGACAGAGTGGTAGCTTCAAATCCTGGCCCTGCCATTTACTGTCTAGTTTTGGGCAAGTCATTATAAACTTGAGCAAGTAACGTATTTTAATTTCCTTATCTATAAGAGGGACACAAGTAATAGTATGCACCTATAAAGTTGTGTAATTTTGATGGTTATAGTTATATAGTAGTTATATATATATATAATATAATATAAATATAGTATATGTGTAGTAGTTATATATAAAGCATTTAGAACAGTTCTCAAAAAATGTTAGCCATTACTATTATTTCTTTTCATTCGGTGTCTCGGTGACTGAAAGCACCTGGAAAATTGAAAAGTTTGTGGAGTTGTTAAAACCGAATGGCTAGGGCGCCTGGGTGGCTCAGTGGGTAAGGCCGCTGCCTTCGGCTCAGGTCGTGATCTCAGGGTCCTGGGATCGAGTCCCGCATCGGGCTCTCTGCTCAGCGGGGAGCCTGCTTCCCTCTCACTCTCTGCCTGCCTCTCCATCTACTTGTGATTTCTCTCTGTCAAATAAATAAATAAAATCTTTAAAAAAAAAAAAAAACAAAAAAACCCCGAATGACTATATCCACTGTATTTTTTAAGTGGCATAGTTATAGTATGATCACCTTTCTCTCCCTCTCAGTAGTTGGGTGGATGGATAGGTAGTTACAGAGATAGGTCTATATCTATATGCATCTAGTATTATAGCTAGTGTGTACCTCTCTCTCTATATCCCTATACATGTATTCAACTAATACACATATATGTGGTATGTGTGTATGGTGTATGTTTGTGCAGAGAAAGAGTCACCAAACTGTTCATTGTAGTTGCCTCTGGTGAGTTGGATTGGAGTGCTAGTTGAGGTCTTTGAGAGAATGTCTTTGGTATAAAAATTAGAAATTAGGCAATTCATTTAATATTAAGTTACTTATTCTGCAAATATTTTATTAATCTCACACCATATACCCGGGACTGATGAAGGAACATTTAAGTGGCTAGGAATTATTTTTTCCCTTGAGGATCTTTGAAGCTACCTAAGGAAGATTAGATTGCTACCTAAATTCTTAGCATTTTCCTTTATTTTTTATTTTCTGTATTTTAATTTTTTGAGTGATGTTGAATATAAACATTTTTGGTGTCATTATTAATGTTTCAGAAAATTATAATTTTTCATGTGTGAATATAAAAGTTCTCATTTTAAAATATGAAAGTAACTCAGCTTTATTGTATCCAGATTATAAAAATGATAAATATTTGTTATAGCAGACTCTCAGGAGAAATTGATTCTAGATACTTCCCTAACACCAAGAGACCGTCCTTCTCTTGGGAAGTAGATGAGATTAATAGGCTATGGCTTTATGTATTGTTTTCAAGCAAGATACATAAGGATCTTTGTGTTCCTTCCTACAACATAGGTTGTAAAACAGAACTCTCAGTATCTATAATAAAGCTTGTTTGTTTAGAAATTGCCCTTGTTCTTTCTATTTTTGTAGAAGTTAGAAGCCTATTACTCTTCTCTTATTTGAATAAGAGAATATTAATTTTTTTTAAAAAATTATTTATTTTAAAGAGAGAGAGCTTGAGGGAGGGACAGAGAGAATCCTGAAGCAGACCCCCAGCTGAGTGGGGAACTCGTAGTGGGGCTCTATCCCATGGCCCCCGAGATCACAACCTGAGCCAAAACCAAGAGTTGGACACTCAAGCGACTGAGCCACTCAGGTGCCCCTGAATAAAAGCATGTTATGATTAGTGTTATGAGTCTAATACTTCTGCCTTGGGTTAGTGGTAAAAGGGACAGAATACTCAATTCCTCATCCCACCCAGTTGTTGCCAGATGCTTCTGCAAGGGTTTGGTTTTCGGCTGCCAGCAATAGTCTTGCATTGGTTTCACACCTGGTCAGGACCTCAGGACTGTTCAGACATTGAAGAATGCCTTCTTTGGTGGAGAAGAACTGGTAATACCAGGATAATACTCGATATTATTTAAAAAGAACCAAAAGGAAAGTGAATGAAACTTTTGGTCTCTATTGATGTTCTGCAGTTTCTATTTTATTGCAAACAAAGTAATCAAGGAAAAGGAGAGAAAGGCATTCCTAATCTCATGGGTCCTAGAGCAGTGTTGAGTATGGAAAATTAAACAATCTAGAAAATTATAAAGGAAAACATATAGTCTCCTAGAAATTCCTCACCCTTGTTCACAGCCACTGTGTATATATCCTCATGTGTGTGCATATATGTATATATATAGACCTAATTCGTACATTTGTGCATGTTTGTGATCTTTGGGGGCTTTTGCTTACATTCGGGCTCCAGATCCTGAATTCCATATTGAAAATGTAATCATTTAGGGTTTTTTTAAGCTAAGATGTGATTATCGACAAAATGCAATGACCCTCGTCTTTTATGTTTCATGAGAGCTACCTGTACCTAACTTAATGGACATAAAGCCAAAAGTTTAAATTAGAATTTGGGTATACTAATATTTTTCCATTGATTTATATAATTTGAGTGGATTTATTTTTACTTCCGCTTAATTTCCCATTGGAAGTGATAATAAACTTAAACATTTTCCTTTTCTTTATAAAAGTACAATATGTTCATTGAAATAATTTTCAGATTGCACAGTTTCAAATAAGAAGAAAACTCCTGGATCCCATCATTCAGCAGTAACACTGTCCTAGCAAACTTCCAGAATTAGATACTTGCATCTACAAAGAAACATTTTTCTTTTTTACCAAATTGAGATGGCACTTTTGACTCAACTTCGTGTCCTGCCTTCTTCCCTTAAAGTATATTATAAAAAAAATTTTATGTCTAAGTTATTTTTGAAAATGCAGTTAAGACCATATTTTCTTGCTTATATGAAATTTGAAATGTACAGAAAATATGAGAAGAAAGAAAATCTGTAATCCTACCTCTGGGATATAGATCACCAATTTGCACATTAGTATTTCCTTCTGAGATGTTTATTTGCTCCCATCTTCAAACAAAATGTAAATATGCCCATGATAGCTACTTATTTAATTTCTTTTGTAAATGATAATTTTGAACATGTGCTGCTGAATCAAGCACAAGTGATAACTTCGAAAAATGAATTTCTTTAAAGAAATTTATCATTTATACTCAATAATTAGTAAATTCATGTTTTCATATTTAATAGAATTTTTGCATTTGTAAAGAACCTCTAATCCAAGAAAAATTGTAACATTTTCCCCATAATTGGTGTATGTATATTTGTGCATGCTTACATATGTGTGTTACTTTAAAAGTTCAAACCTTAAATTCCATTATATTGGAATCTTTAGGGAGGGATATGTGTGTGTGTGTGTGTGTGTGTGACAAAAGAAGAATGCAAAGACAGATCTGTCTGGATAGCTCTGGGCAAGCTGCAACTTCTGTGAGCCTCAGTTTTCTCATTTTTCAAATTGTAATACTAGAACCTTTCCAAGCTTGTAAGAAGCCAATAGCAAAATCAGTGGAAAGACTTCTTAAATTACAAAACATACAAATGTTAATAGTTATTATTCAAGATGTTCCAAGAAAGAAAAGAGGCTAAGGAATTCTTGATCCCAGAAGTTATGGTCAGATTTCCTTTCAGAACAAATGGAAATTGGATATGGAAACCTTCCTGTAAGAAATACAGAATATAGCTTTGCCCTGACTTTCACGTCTTTTTTTAACAAAATGTACAAATTTTCCTAACTGACCACATGTTTAGATCTTAGGACAAGAGAGAATATAATTCTTTTTGTACTGTTTGTTACTGAATAAGCCATGTTTATGGTACCTAGCTTCTAGGGAAAAAAACAAAAAGAGCAAGAGAGAAATGGTATATCTGCCCACCACCACCTGCTATTTTTAGATTGGCTAGGAAGCCCTATTTGGCTGCCTTTGCCCATCTCATTTGGCAACTCTTGAGCCTGCATCATTCAGAGATATAAGAAGCTTAGAAGGTGGAAAACTGGATTTCTTTGATTTTCCAGACGTCATTGCTGAAAACACATATCACCACAAGCAATTTGAAGGACATTGGCTGTAAGTAAAACACTAAGTGTTTTCATTTAGTGAGATGGGCTTATGCAATACAAAAGACACGATGTACTTCCACCTTTTTGCCTTAGTGGGGGGTGAGGAAGGGATGAACCTTCTGTCCTGATTGGATTTATATTCATTATCAAAAGAAATATTAATTTAGAAAAAGATGCATATAGTGGGCATGCATGCACACCAAGTATATATTTGCTCACACATTTTTATGGCTTTTTAGAATAAAATCCTTGGAAAAGAAAGGGAAACAATATGAATGCCAAGAAAAGAAACACAGAAACAATCCTGGAAATGACAGACATTAAGATTAATGTACTAAGATAATTTGAAAGCTAAATAAATAGCAGGTAAATGGAGATACCTTATTTTCCATCTTCATGGATGAAGGGATGTAATATTATAGCCACGGATGAATTTTTAAAGAGTATACATGTCGGCGTTTTATAGATAACAAAATTTAACCTATAGTTTCTATGAAGTGCTTTGTAACATTTCTGTTGTTGGGTTTAATAATTTACCAAAAGCTCTATTAAAAGTCAGGTTACGTATGTATGTAGTTTTTCTCTTGCCTATATTATTTTATAGCTTTGGCACGAACTTTCCTTCAATTGTTAAACTTTTCTTTAATTGTTAAATTATCATTTTCCTATAACTGGATAATTTTACTAAATGAGTTAATAATGGTCAAGAAAGTGCTTAGTAAATGTTTTCTATTATAGTTATATCGGCATTTTAATATCTGCCCAACTTTTAATAAAACTTATAACAAAATTAATTTAATGCTTGTCCTATTGCAAGCTATTTTAATTATTTTACAGAACTTCACATTTAAGAGGAAATTCACTTTCTCACAGCAGTTTCAAAATTGATAATTTTCCTCCATTTCCAAAAGAGTTTGAGGAAAGCTTGTATTGCAGGCTCAGTTTTACCGGTAATGTAAAATAATTTTGCCTGGTAGGAAAAGCTGTGGACATATTGTTCTGTTTAAATCTGTCATTATGAAATCAGTGCCATAAAAAGAAGAATCAATTTACAATGACTTAAATTCAAAGATAAAATTTTTCTACAGCTTTAACTTATTTGTAAAGGAAGTTCAGTGAGCATTTGTAAATTGATTTATTTTCCAAGGACCTTTATGTACTTTGTCATTAAATCATCACAATCACTGCGAAATAAATAGTAGTATTGCCTTTTATAGATAAGATAGAGGAACCTTTCCAGGGCTCACAGAGGTCCCAATTTGCATGCAAGAAAGCCAGGATTTAAAGAGACTGGATGACTGGGAAGTGTTCTGTAGAAAGGGTGCCTACATGATGTCTTTGCACCAGAAGGGATCTTGTAAAAGATACTGGGGGTCCTTTCAAATGCACATTTCTGTGACTTTTATAGTTTTAGGGAGAACGCAGGATGGTGTAGAGGAAACACACAGGAAGACCTGAATTGACTATACCCTGGCCTTCAGCAAGTAACTAGCCTCTCTGAACCTCAATTCCTTACCTTCAAAACAGGAAATTTGTATAGTAACTTACAGTATTATTGAAAAGACGGAGTGAGATAATGTAGAAAAGGGCCAGGCACTTAATTACATCATGGTGGAGCTATTGTTAATATGTATAAATCCAAATACAATAGTCCTTCCAACATCACAGTTGCCACCTTGCCCATTAGTGCCATGCCTTTGAAGGGGAGTACAGTGCTACTTAGCAGCTATTTTGGGCGAATGAGGCAAATGAATGGAGAATTAGTTGTAGATGCTAAGAGCAGAGAAGAGGATTGTGTAGAATGGAACCCATGGATATATTTTGATGTGGAAACCAAAACCACAAGTAAAGCAATGCAGATAGAAGAAAGAACACTGCAGGAGTAAGAAATAGCTCACAACCAGTCTGGTGGGAAGAAAGAGTATGAGAATCGTTTGGCTAATTCCTGGGCACACCGTTTGAGGACCAGCCATGTGCCAGAGAAGCCTCCAGCAACCTCTGTGGTTCAGGGAAACGGAAAGTTCCAGCAGTGGAATGGAATGGCTCACATTGGACATGAGCTTCATAGTCTGATAGACATAGGTTAAAATTCTGGCTGTGCTACTTGCTGACTGTCTGATTTTAGACGAATTATTCGACATCCCCTGTCTCTTGTAAAAGGAGGATGATAAATCTTGTTTCATGGAGTTGTTTCAAAGACTATATAAGATATATATGTAAAGTGTTCACTTTATTTTTTGTTTTGTTTATTGCTTCCTCTGCCAACAATAATTTAAGATCTCTATGGGTAGGACCTTCGTTTTGCCTTTGCACCTGTTGTGTGCATATAATAGCAGACCCTCAGATAAAGTCTAAATAAACGAAAGCATCAGTATCTGCATCTAACAAGCCCATGGCCCTCACTGAATGATGTGAAGAAAATATTCCCAAGCTGCAGTTGGCATTTATAAGATTTTTGACATGGTCTATCCTTGTCTAAATTTTTACGACATTTATTGCCCAACCAGAATCTATTACATTCATGGTCCAATTATGATTAATATTTAATCACATAGTATTTTGTTGCATAATCTATTGTATGTTTTATTTTTCTAATTGGATTATTGAACTCGTGGAGAGTGATATGTGTTTCTCACCATTCAGTCTGATATGTTTATAGTATCAGTAGTTTGGAATAAGGATATAAGTTGTGAATTATTGAGCCACATAACCAGGGATTTATGCTTGATAATGTGATCGGTTATGGTAGGATTTTGGCTGAAGATGAAAACAAGTTTTCTCCAGTGGTCTGCAATCGGTGTTTATCAGATGATAGGCTGAAAGACGTGATGTCTGTGGACAAGGAAAGGACAGAAAAATTTATATAGAAGTGTTTATGTTCTAATCCCAGGACAAAGAGTACATGTTGGTAGGTATTTTGAGGGATTTTTTGACAAAAGTGGTATCTCTTGCTTCTGGGTCTTTGCATGTGTCTTTGCATAGAAATTTCCCGTACTCCCTTTTCTCCATTTGCTAATTGCTATTAGTCTTTCAGTTTTTAGCTCAATTACATTTTCTCCAAGGAGCCTCCATAGTACAAACCTGAGTCTGGATTAAGTGTCTCTCCTCTGTGTCCTCTTAGGACCCTACACTTTCCCTATTAACAATACATATAAAATTATATTATAATTTTCAGTTTGTGCCCATCACTACTAGATGACAACTCCATGAAGATAGGAGTTGTATATGTCTTATTCACAATTAAACCCTAGCACAGTGTCTATTAATGACTATTTATTGACTAAATGAATGAAAAATGACTAAAGGAAATGGAGAAAACCTCAAAATAATAGCTATCATTTATTGGATACCTGTTAAGTGATCAGGCCTCTCTTTAGGTTAATGTTTAATCCTTGCAACAACCCAGATGGGGCATTTGAGTTCAGAGAATTTAGCATGGTCAAAGTGATATTGCTCAGATTTGAACCAGGATCTTTTTAGGTCTGAGCCTCTGTTCTTCCCACTTGGTAACGCTGCTTCTCTAATAGCTTACATTTGTATAAATTGTCACATGCAAAGCCATGATTTTCAAATGAAATATTCTAGATCCAGGTTCAATTCCCTTTCCATAATTCAAAGGTGTAAGGTCTTTACAGAAATGGTTAGATGATGAAAATACAAAAACTGATCAGGAGTTTTTGATTCATAAATAATAGAAACAATTTCAAGTTGATGTATATTTTAGCAGGGCTACAATAAATTCTGTGTTTTCCTTGTCATCTTTTTTTTTTTTCCTAAAAGAGAAAAATGAAGTTGGGAATAATTGTTACTAGTATTACCAAGTTCTTTCTTCTCTTTGATATCTGATTATTTCCTGGCCTTCTGTTGCTATGAGCTCAGAATTCATAGGACCCTTACGAGAGGTACTGTTGCTAATGGACATTATGGTGCCGTTGGGTGAATCGGATGCAGCTCCTTCTGACAGCAGCCCTCTGTCTCACAGCAGTTTGTTTTGCAGTGACTTTGCTTATCCCACACCCCTCAGATTGTGGCTTCTGGTAGGAGGGAGTTTAGTGGGTTTGCCCTGGAGGTTATTGACTTTGACCATCCTTGGCCTATGACTTTTCTTTGCTCTTTACCCTTCCACCAAAAGTTACTTCTGTCGAGAAGTGAGGGGAATGAGAATAGGGTAGTGGGGATTATTGTATTTTTGACAGAAACAAGCAGAGACCCAGAACTAAAGCAAATCACAACACCTTCCAAAGTGGAGAGAACTTCCATATATGCAAGAGAAGAAAATTCAGTGTGAAAAAGAATTCAACTTTCTTTTCTTAGTCCTGCTCGAGTGTTTGGCAGCTGCCCCTGGGCAGTAGGGCAATTGCAAATTCAAAATCTCAGAAAGGAAATTAAAAATCTTAAACAGCATTTAAAAAAAATCATTAAAAGATTATAGTTTTCTAAACCCACAATTAACCAAAATTTTGTCAGAATCTCTCAACAAAATATTAGATTTAAGTGAAGACTTTAAAACCAATTACAAATTTGAAAATAAATCGCCCTAAAGCAAATATAATCTTAACATATAACTTGATTATCAGCTACTTTGTTCTGCCCTGTACTGTTCTGTAAATGTTTGATGAAGCCACAGTTCACTATTTGCTTTTTTTTGATCTCTCCGTCAGCTAAATATATTTGTGTTTCTGTTTTCCTTGTGACTTTGCATTTGTACTACCTGGCATTGGAATTTTGCTGAATGATGAGTTTTATTCTTTATGGGAGAGAAAGAGAAATGTGGAGAACCCATGTCCAAGTAGCTTGTGGTTTCATGGAAGGCGATCTCAGGCTACTTTTAAAAGATTGGGGTATAGTTTATATAGGGTAAGCCTGTAAGTTTTTGTTTTTTAAGGATTTTTATTTTATTTATTTGACAGACGGAGATCACAAGTAGGCAGGGAGACAGGCAGAGAGAGGAGGAAGCAGGCTCCCTGCTGAGCAGAGAGCCCGATGCGGGACTCGATCCCAGGACCCTGGGATCATGACCTGAGCCGAAGGCAGAGGCTTTAACCCACTGAGCCCCACAGGCGCCCCAAGCCTGTAAGTTTTAAACAAACATTTTAAAGTATGTATACATGCAAATAACCACCAATCATCAAAATAGAGAATATTTTCAGTACTTCGGAAGGCTCCCAGATGAGCCCTCCCTGACATTACCTACTCCTAAAGATAGCGGCTATTCTGATTTCCATCACCATAAATGAGTTTCGTCAGGACTGCTGTTTTTAACAGTGCTCTTCATGGAAGACACCATGAATGGGAATGATTGATACAAAGTTTGGGAATTGGAAGTAAGTTCAAATTCCTTGGGATGACATATATAATAGTTGTGGGGGTATCAATTACTTTTTAAAAACGGAAATTTCCAACTTGTTCCCCTCAATTCCACTTTGGTCGTACAGAATTTTCCCTTAGTTATTCATCTCTATGTAGGATGTCCAAGGTCACCACATTGAGTTCCACTTCCTCTTCAAGGGACATTTTAAGACTATCCAGGTTGGTAAGATAGTTACTATCTACAGACAAAGTGGGGTGTGCACACTAAGAATAACTTATCACTGAGTCCTTTTCTTTGTGTTCCTGGACCTAAAAAGTTCCCACTCATATTTTGAAAGGGCCTCCAGTCCTGGACCACATCCAGGTCCGTTTTCCATCTCTACTTGCCCTCTCTTTGTATATCTTCAGGAGCATACATCTATTGTGTCACACCTAATCCATTGGTTTTGGGGGGTCTCTGCTTCTGCAGAGATGGAGATCCTTCCTTATCAGTACATATAGATTTGTCTTACTCTTCAAAGTTTGCATAAAACTGCATTATATGAAAAAAAAACACACAAAAAAACCCCTGCATTATATGGATATATCCCATTTGTTCCAATATTTTGATATTTTAAGTAATGCTGCATAAATACCTTTGGACATGTCTTTTCTCACATGCATCAAATATATGGGATAAAATCCTAGAAGGACTTCTGAGTCAAAGATACATATACACTTAAAATTTAATAGTACCAAATTGCTCTCAATAGAGTTGGTACCATTTTATACTCCCACCAGCAACACATGTTACTTTTTATCCATGTTGAAAATCTGTTGCATGTGTGTGCTTTTTAATTTTGCTTATAGCGTTTTTGTCTTGCAGAAATTTAAAACTTTTATGTATTTGAATTTATCATTTTTTAATGATTTCCCAGTTTTGTGTTATATTTAGTAGGACTCTACCTACTCTATTAAAAAAGTCTTTCTTGTTTCTAGAGCTTTTTTAAAGATTAAAACTTTAATGTACCAAAAGTTTATTTTCATATAAAAGATACGACATACATTTTTTTTTTACATTTTTGAAATAGATGACTAACCTAGTTGTTCCTAAACCATTTACTTAGTAATCTTTTCTCCCAGCGATGTGCAATGTTACCTTTATACTAAATCATCTATTATATTTATGTCTGTTTCTAGACCTTCTATTCTGTTTAATTCATTTGTCATTCAGTGGCATCATGCTATTTTAATTGGTGAAGTTTCAAAATAAAAATGAATATAGTAGACTTGTTCCCCTTTTATTATTAATTTTATATTTTTAAACATAAAAATATATCTAAAGCCTTGTGGCTTTTTCCTTTATCCATGTGTACTTTAAACACACTTAGCTATTTTACCAACAAAAATTCTGATGGTATTTTCATTGGGATTGTATTAAATCTATATATTTTTAAGTTTGGGAGAATTGCTATCTTCATGATGTTCAATCTTCCTAATCATGAGCTTACTATTAATTTTCATGTGTTAAAGTTTGTTGTTTATACTCCTTGGTGGTGTTTCAAAATTTCCTTCATAGTTCTCATTTTTTGTCAAATATATTCCTAAGTATTTTGCCATCTTTTGCTTTAATATAAATGGGATTTATCTTCCTTTACATTTTTAAACTGGTTGTTGTTTATATTAATAGATAGGAAGGGACGCCTGGGTGGCTCAGTTGGTTAAGCAGCTGCCTTCGGCTCAGGTCATGATCCCAGCGTCCTGGGATCGAGTCCCACATTGGGCTCCTTGCTCCGCAGGGAGCCTGCTTCTCCCTCTGACTCTGCCTGCCACTCTGTCTGCCTGTGCTCGCTCGCTCTCTCTGACACATAAATAAATAAAATCTTAAAAAAAAAAAATAGCTAGGAAGACGACGTGGGTACATTTGTAACTGGTCACATTGCTGAATTCTTTTAGTTGTAATTGGTTCCCCAACCCCATGCCTTTATGTTGAAACAGTTGATATACTGCGTCTATGAATCTACAAATTGTGATGTTTACCTCCTCATTTGCTATTTTTAAATCTAGTTTCTATTGACGGATTTCACCGGCTACTGTCTCCTCCAAAACAATGTTAGATAACAAGGGTGAGAGTGATCATCTTTAAGCTAACGTATTTGAATTTATGTAAGGTGAAATCCACAAGGCTTTAAATATATTTCCTTAAACTCACCAAGAAGAATATGTCTTTAGAGAAGAAATGACATGAAGTCAAAATGCTTCCTGAAAGGATTCTTCACGGGTTTGAATCTTTCCGTTTGTTCGAGTGAATCTTTTCCGTGAAACCTTCCCTGACCACCTATGTAAAATGGCTCATTCCCTAACCCCCAGTCCCTCTCACTCTCCTTTCCTGGCTTCTGTTTCTCCGTAGCATTTATCACAATTTTCCAAGCTATGTATTTCACTTATTTAAATTTTATAAAGTGTGTTTCTCTCCACTGGAAGCAATCACGGGGATTTTTACCTTTTTCTGTTGACTCGCTGTATGTCCAGCACCTAGAAAACGACCTGGCACACAGTATTGCTCAGCAAATACCTCATACATGAAGCTTCCTAAAAACATCCAGGAAAGGTGCAAGAAGAGAGATTTGCTTGCCTCGGGTTAGATTTCAGTATAGAATAGGAACTAAGTACCTGAAGATGTGGTGGAATTTAAAAGTGGTTGGTGACATCATCACATTTTAAATTTCCGTTACATGGTCTTTTTCCCCATAGTGATGAACAGTAAATGGACTCTTCATATCCCAGCAAGTCTGGGACGACAAGGACCGGGGTGTGCTAGGCTGTGACTTGAAGCGGCAGGAGTTCCCATGTAGCTCCTCGACTGGCATCCATCTGGAAGGAAAAAATATTCTTCCTCTGTTTTGCAGCACTGACCACGAAAGCATCACACTAGAGAGAATTCACCAGGAGGACTTGAGCTGCGATGCAATCTTAAGATTGCTCCAAACAGATGTACTTTTGTACCTAACTTGCCATTAACATTAAACACAGTAAAAGGTCTTTCTTTCGCGAAAGTAGTGAGAGACTTCATACGTAAAGGAGACCAGTTAGGCCCAGGATGTAACTGTGATTAATAAGAGAAATGAAGGGTTGGGGCGCCTGGGTGGCTCAGTGGGTTAAAGCCTCTGCCTTCGGCTCAGGTCATGATCCCAGAGTCCTGGGATCGATCCCCGCATCTGGCTCTCTGCCTGCTTCTCTGCCTACTTGTGATCTTTCTCTCTTTCAAATAAATAAATAAAATCTAAAAAAAAAAAGATTTTAAGAGAAATGAAGGGGGGAGGGGAAGGAAGAGAGGGAGGGAGGGAGGAAGGAAAGAATGGGATAAATCTGTGAGATTTAAACAAATTAGCTGATGAAATTTTGTGCAAGTTCTGTTGGAAAATTGTTCAGTAGCTTCAATGTGGAAAAATGAGTTTCTCAGAAGTGGCTGCTAAAAATACAGCAACTGGAAAGCTGAGGTTATTGCGGGCAGCACATTTGCCTGGTCGGTGCTCGGTAGTTGTTTGTTCTAAGTTCCAGCTCTGGTGTAGTGTCTGTGCCTTCAAGTTTGCTCTCCGCAGGATGAGGATCAACCTGAACCTGAAGGGCATATAACAAAGCTCGATTCAGAAGCAGAATTTGGGCATCTCTAGCTCGGAGATGCTCTTCACGTTTGTGCTATTATTAGCACCATGATTAGGCTGAATTTAGACTAGCATTTCTGTTTCACCTGATGGGAAAATAGGAGGTTACTGCATTTAGACTGAAGGAAATCACGAACCTCACCCTGCTATTAGCAGTGTTTTCAGATAAAAAATTGCAAGAGCCCCATGTTATGATCTTGAAGCAGACTTCCAAGCAGGCTGATGTTCATCAGGACTAGTCTCTTCCCTCCTTGGCACTGGGATTCCTGTCATGTAGTCCTTTCCTTCCTTGCCCTCCATCCCAGCTAGAAGCGAAGGACTGACCTCTTCAGTGGGGTTAAAGAAGGGTAATCCGGTCTTCTGTCTCTCATTTCAGTCGGAGGCAAGAAACAAGACCTCATGACTCCACGATCTCCACCTTCCCGTCTTATGGCCTCTCTCCCTTGCTCCTTCGCAGCAGACTAGCCCCGGCTATTTCTTGACCACGTCAAGCAGGTGCTTGTCCCAGAGACCTAGCCCTTGCTAGTTGGCCTTGCTTGGGATGATTTCCCCTCACATCTCTCCGCAGCTCCCTCCAGCACGTCCTCGGGTCTCTGCTCAAATCCCATCTCAAAACCGGCGCCATCTGACTGACCCTTCTAGGAGGATCCCCTTCCCCTTGTTTGTTTCTCACTGTTCCCTTTGACTTGCTTTATGTTTGCTTCTTATCTCTAACCCAACGGCCAAATTCCATATTTATGTATAGTCTCTCTCTTCCACTAGAACGTAAGCCCCACGAGAGCACGGACTTGTTTTGCTGTGTTCTCGGTGCTCACAATGGTATCTGGAAAACGAAGCAGATGCTTGATAAATATTGGCCGAATGAATAAAAGAATCTGCTTTAGTCCTTGGTCCTTCAGCGTGTAGGTGTCCCCCTGTAATATACTGAATTCTTCTGGGGCACATAGAAGTGTATTTATCATTCAGCATTAGTAATTTATTTTTATAGAGTATTTTATTAATTAAACTTAAACAAAGTAAACGTAATTTGGGGTATGTGTGAAGGTTTTGTATGAAGTTGATTAATGGAATTTGGTCCTGGACTTTTCAAAGTACATACTTTTAATGTTGGTTTCTATCTTTTTCAACTCATCACACTCTTCTGTTAGGTAGACAAGGATAAGGACCAAAATAAGAAATACACTCAACTCTTCATTTTCCACCCCAAAGAACACTCTACTTGCTGGGACTATTTTACTCGTGTTTGTTTTTATACTTTCCCTGAGTTCAAGAGGATCAATGTTTTGGTTCAGAAAGTTTGGCTATAGGCCACATAGGGGGAAAATATATGTAAGAAAAAAATGGGCTTTATAGCCGACAGCTTTGTTGTTAATCTGCTCAGCTTAGCGATGCCTAAGAATTGGAAAGCAAGGTTTGCTGTGGATCGTGCCCCTCTTATTCTTTCTACTACTGCACGTCCTTGGTTTCTTGCAACAAAAATAGATAATTAAGAGTTTTCTATACAATAGCAGACAAAAGAATTACTACCCTGCAAATATATCTAATGACTAAATATGCATTATTTAGAAGAATCAGTACAAATATATTTATGTTAACCAAGTATGTGTCCCAGGAAAATCCATGTTCAGATAGAATAGGTCTTCTTTCATCCCATTATTTGGAAAATCTTGATAAGAAAAATAAGATTCTATAAGAAACTACAGGAACTATAAGGAAAAAAGGATGTATTCTTTTTTTTAAAAAAAAATTTAATTTATTTATTCGACAGAAATCACAAGTAGGCAGAGAGGCAGGCAGGGGTGGGTGGGGGGGAAGCAGGCTCCCCGCTGAACAGAGAGCCTGATGCAGGGCTTGATCCCAGGACCCTGAGACCATGACCTGAGCCAGAGGCAGAGGCTCTAACCCACTGAGCCATCCAGGTGCCCCAAAAGGACATATTCTGTGTAGAAAAGATAGCAGTGAGTGTGAAAGACAACATGGAGGATCCTCAAAAAGTTAAAAATAGAACTACCCTACAATACGGCAATTGTACTACCAGGTGTTTACCCAAAGAATACAAAAATACTAATCCAAAGAGATACATGCACCCTGAGGTTTATAGCAGCGTTAACTACAATAGCCAAATTATGGAAAGAGCCCAAATGTCCTTGACTGATTAATGGATGAAGAAGAAATAGTGTGTATACACACACACACGTACACACACACACACACACACACATATATATATATATGATGGAATATTACTCAGCAATAAAAAGAATGAGATCTCACCATTTACAATGATGTGGATGGAGCTAGAGAGGATTATACTAAGTGAAATAAGTCAATCAGAGGGGCATCTGGGGGGCTCAGTCCATTAAAACAGCGACCTTTGGCTCAGGTCATGGGTCCTGAGATTAAACCCTGTGTTGGGTCCCCTGCCCATTGGGGAGCCTGTTTCTCCCGCTCCCTGTGCATTGCCCTAGCTTGTGCATGCTCTCTCTCTCTCTATCTCAAATAAATAAATTAAATCTCTTTTAAAAAAAGAAATAAGTCAGAGAAAGATGAATACGGTATGATTTCACTTAATGTGGAATTCAAGAAACAAAACAAACAATCATAGGAGAAAACAAAGATTATTTTAAAATCTAAGATAATTTGTATATAGTAAATTTCTCACCTCTCTGAGCTTAATTACAGTTAAAAAGTCTTTTTATTCTATAGTTTGTATTAACTATTTCCACAGAACTTGGTTTTTTCCCCCCGTTTGTATTTTTTTTTTTTTTTAAGATTTATTTATTCTAGAGGAAGAGAGAGAGAGCACAGGCTGGGAGGAACCAGGGGAGAGGGAGAGAGTCTCAAGCCGACTCTGCGTACCCCATGACCCTGAGATCATGACCTGAGCCAAAACCAAGGGTTGGGTTCTCAGCCGACTCTGCCACCCAGGGGCCACCCCCACATTTATGTTTTGGCCTGACTTTCATAGTGGAGACGGTCCTTAAGTGTTCGGTGATTCTTGGTTGTTGATGCATATTTAGAAGAGAGTTACAGAGAACATGACGAGAAGTTCTGCAGACTTCTCGTTGCTCTTACCGTACAGGGACCCAACTGTTCTGTCGGGGAGCTCAGAAATGCCAACCGCTGTCGGTTCCTCAGAGAAGAATTTCCAGCCTCCCGCTGAGACAACGTGCTGTCAGCGTTCTGGAAACTGAATGGAGGCAGGAGTCCTGGGTTTCATAGCTCAGCATGTGGATTTTCATTTAATCCCTCATCCCCGTGCATAGCTGAGACAGAGCAGTTGTAACATCTCAAGTTAGTAACCACGTCTTCAGTCAAGGAGGGCCCTAAAGACATGGGTTGAGGAAGGGCATCTTGGGCTCTTTCTAGTAAAGACTCAGTTAATCTTTCTGTTTCAGCCATACTGCAGGACAAACACAAGATTAGTGGGGCACACACGTGGACCAGGTAGGGTCTCTCCTTTTAGAAAAAGGATGCAAAGTTAATTCCTGGGCTTTGGAAGAGGCTGTGTGAAAGACAGAACTTCACTGACTTCACTTTTCAGGTTTACCTTCACAGGCAGCGGGGCCTCCAGTTTTGGAATGTTCTGGGCGGTGAGCTGAACGGGTTTCCGCAGCTACTCCAATCTCTGCTCAGCCAAATCGGGTTCACTTGCGCAGGAGCTTTCCACTGCCAGTTATTTTGTTTCCCTCTGTCTTCTGCTATTTTTGCATCGTTGTCTTTTTTCTTGTGCATTTTTAGGAGGGAGTAAAGAAAAGCTTGAGCGTCGAATTTGTCAGGTTTCCCCAGAGTGTCCATGAACTCACTGCAGAGTTGGAAGAAATCTCAGAAACCACCTGGCTCACGGGTGCTTAACCTGGATTTTAAGGAGCTTCGTGAACCTTCTCTGTTCCAACTGCACGCAACATTTCGTATGGAAGTGTTTGCGTTCATTTTCCTGGGGTGGGGAGGGGATCTGTAGCATTTGCCAGAATCTCCAAAGTTAACATCCCTTGATAGTCACGGTTGGCGAAACTGGTTAGGAGTGGTGAATGTCAGACGTCTCGTTGATTCTGTGTGTCTGACAATAAAAAACCCTTGATTCTTAGTAGACCGGTCACCGAAGGGAAGAATGTTTCAGGCGAAGAGCTTTCTGACTCTGGTTTTCCTCAGCGCTCTCTCTGGGGTATGAATACGGACACATGGAGGATCTTCGCTCTGGCCTAATGGAATGCCTTCTCCCTCTTTAATGACAGTTTTGTCCTCCCTGGTGAGGAAGAGTCACTTTCCTTGATGGAATGATGCCCAGGGTTATGAATAAATTCGGGAGATTTCGCCTTGCTCCTTAACTCTCTTTATCTTAGCTTTAGCCATTCTGGGAGGTCTTCGTCTTGGGATCCCCTGAATTCGCAATGCCTCTAGGAGTCTACCTGCATGGCTATCCGGGCAGCCTGTGTAGATGTGACTCATCTTAAAGGAGTAAGAGCTCCAGGCAGCCTGGAGTTGGTGGGAAGGGGCGATGTCTGAGCACATCGAGGCGTTCTTCATTCAACTCGTGCTCTGTCCAGTTTCCGTGGATCCTTGTCTGAGAGCTAGGGAGAGCCTGAAAATGAAACCTCAAAGGGGTATTTTCATGAAAACCTCTGGAACATTGGAAAAACAAAAGCATTGCTGCTTTGGTCTTGTATAACACTTTAACACTGAAATCATGAAGAGTTACTCCCTACTTGGGCGGAACTGTGACGCAATGTGTATTTTTCAACGACTTCAGGGTATTTCTACGGCAAGGGTGAGAGTCTCAGAGGGCTTGGCCGTCATCATAGGCAACCAGGAAAGCAGGAAAACAGTGTTTGTTGTTTGGAAGCTGAGAGAATCGTGATCATCATTGCTTATGAGATAGCTCCTGGGGAGGTGAGGGGGCATTTGGGGTGTTAAAATGTGTAGACATTCCTATCGCAAGCCTCCTCATTGGTTGAGGCAGGGGAAACACGAGACACCTGCTACGTGTTAGGAGACCTATTAATGAAGGGAAGGGATATGTCTTTTTATGTTTTGACTTCCAGGTATGCTGTTTCATTAAAAAATCTGTAGTCAGAATGATCTCCAAGTATCACTGAACCTTCAAATCCTAAAACGATAGGATTAAGATTTCACCAAAAGGATTACGTGATTTGCCTGTGGATCATATCCCGCAGGGCTGAAGTTGCCTATAAGCTGTCATATGGCATTATGGGAGAGAGACTTCTCTGTGGACATTCTCTAAGTCTTCACTGGAGTCAGTAAGAAGGTGTGGAGCGTGAGGACTGTGGGGCTGTGTCCCCCACAACATATAAATGCTGATGATCAGCTCTCCTTCCGAGGTGATGCCAACACCGGCCCTCTCTGGGGGGGATTAATATATTGATTGGCTCTCCGGATGGCAGTGACCTTCCCAGTGGGAGAAGTCTGGCTAATCCCTTAGTTTCTCTGACAGCAGGTCCGGAAGGATCCTGTTGCCAGGAATCGAAGGTAGTTGTTACCTTGACAGCAGGACAGCAGCATGCTTGCGTCTCTCCTGGTCCCCATGTGATCCTTTGCTGTGACGCTTGTGTGTTTATACCTGTGCAAGACTCAGGAAGGTGGAGACAGCCCACGTGTGTCCCATATGCCCTTTCCGGGAGGCTGGGCCCGCTGGGGTCAGTGTGCGCGCTCTCTTTGCTGCTCTTGCAGTCATCAACAGATGGGACCGCTTAGCCAGAGGGGGATCTCTCAGGGAGGACAGCATGAGTCCTGAGATGGGCAAAGGGCTGGGTAAGTAGGCGTCCTTACACTTTCAGCAAACCAGCTAGCGATCACGCTTCTCAGCATCGGGCTTGTGGAAGACGATGACCGTCTTCCCTTTCAGGGTGGCCACATGTGTTGCTGGACAATTCTTTTTTTTTTTTATTAAGGATTTATTTATTCGTTTATTTGGCAGAGAGAGCAAGAGAGAGATCACAAGCAGGCAGAGAGAGACGGAGAAGCAGGCTCCCTGTGGAGCAGAGAGCCCGATGCGGGGCTCGATCCCAGGACCCTGAGATCATGACCTGAGCCAAAGGCAGAGGCTTTAATCCACCTGGGGAGCCACTCAGGTGCCCCTGGACAATTCTTAACATCACATCAGGATTGTCTCAGGTTTTTCCACTACCCCTGTCTTTCTCATTGTATTATTTCTTCCTTTATATATTCAAATGTTTTATACACTGTGCTTGGCTCGTGCTATGGGCTTTTAAGGATCGGAGGTGAATTGGGGGGCGTTTCCAGGTCGGAGGCTGTCTCTGTGGTCACTGTTACTGCTCTGCTCCTCCTCCTCTCACCTGGATCTAATGCACTGGGCTCTCCCTGCTGCGGGGATGCTCACCTCTCAATTTTTACCTCAGGCTTCAGAAGAAATGCTAGCTTTTACACAAAGTTCCGTTCGAAACAGGCTCCAATGTTACCTGTTTCTCGCTGTGTGTAATTGAAAAGATCGTCCCCAGGACGTATTCTTAAGAGCCTATCTTAGATCATTCTTAGAGCCTATCCTATAAGCTCTCTTATATCAAGAGCTTCTCCCTCCCTCCCCTCCCCCTCCCCATTCCCCTGCCTAACCAAAAAATCCTCTTAGAAGATTCCATATCTTAGAGGGAAGCAAAAACACTGGGCAGAATAATCTAATTCAAACTTGTGTTTTATTTTATTACTGGTTTCCCCCTCTCTGAAGCACGAAGTCTTTTATAACGCTGCTGTCTTGGACAGCCGTCAGTCACGGGGACTTGAACATCTCAGCACCTCCCACCCTGGGAGCACAAAAGCAATCGCGGCTCTGTCTCTCTGCCCCCAGGCAAGCCATTAGGGTTCCTGTGGAATTCTCCTCCTCCATGCACTTGTGGAAATTCCCCCACGAGACGCTTTTCATTCGTTCGTGCGGAGCCCAGGCTAGAGCTCACGCCCGGGGCTTCCCAGGCTGGGTTGTCAGAGCTGCCAAAACGGGAGCTCGGCCGCGGCCACTGCAGTCTGGCTGCGGATCCCAGGGAAAGGCTCGCTGCGGCCGCCTCATTGGTGCCAGCATGCCACAAGGTCGCCGTCGCCGCCCTGGTGTGGCTCTTACCTCAGGAACCTCGGCCAATGGCAGTTGTGCAAAGTGAGGACAAGAATGCTTCCTTGGTGTGCGTTACAGTGAAGACGGGGTGGGGTGGGGGGGGCTCTAGCACGGGCCTGGTTGGCCTCAGAGCACAATGAGTTAGACACAAGGGGCTTTCTTCCGAGCTGAACTGCTTCGCTTCTGCCACAGCCAGAACTTCCACCTGGAGCTAATCTAGCTGCAACTCTGATGTTGCAGCTGCCTTTGAGCCTGGTAAGCCGGGACTTTGCTCCACCAGCACCTTCTCGTTTGGGATCCTTGCTATTCTCTTGGCCAATTCAGTTCTTGAAAATGAAAAATAAAAATGTTTCTTCCATCGGTTTTGGGAACGGTGGGAAGTTCTTGTGCCCCAAAGCTCCCAAGCTGTGAGTCAGCTGTTAATTCATATGTGCAGGCCTCTACCATGCCGCTGGAACGCTTGGGTCCCCCTGGGTTCTGCTGTCACTGGCAAAGCCACTGCCCTCCTACCCTTAGGTCCTTTTGCTGCATTTACTGCAGCAGACACCTTGCTCCCTTTGGTCAATTTTCTGTTGTCTCTCATTATATCTCACTTTATTTGAGGTTCCCCCAGTTAATCAGACATCATCATACACGTGTAAAACCTAATTGTGGGTTTGATGTAATCATTTTCCCAAGAGGATCCCATGTCTCAGGTAATCCAGTTTATGCTGTGAGAAGGCTGAAGGGAGGTGGGTATCCTCCTCCTCCTCCTGTCCCTGACTTGGGTGTATCTGAGTCTTGTCTCCAGCCCGGCCAAGGCTCTGCATTTGCAACCAGCTATAGTTCACGTTTCACATATTTTATTTACACATAGTCCCCACCACCACCAACAAGACACTATATCCTCTCATCTTCCCTTTTTTTAAGAAATGACAAACTATTTCAAACATTCAGAAAATTCTCCTGAAATAACCAACTATTTCAATCATCTATAGAAACAAACACAACAAATACCATGGAGCCACCTCCTACATTAAAAGAATGTGAACATTTTACTCTCTTTGCTTCAGATATTTTAAAACAAATACAATGTTACAGAAATAGTCAAGGTCCTGTGGTTACTTCTCCTCAGCCCCTAATTCCCCCAGAAGTCAGCATTCCTGAAGTAGATTTTTTCCCTTCCCATCAGTGTTTTATGCATTTTGTTTATATGTTTGTATCCATATCAATACATAATATTATTTTATGGGCTTAAAAATTAAATGTATGCTATTATTCAGTAAATAACATAATCCAACTTGATTTCAGTCGAACTAGATTTTTCAGATTTTTTCCCCCATGTTGCTACATTAGATGTAATTCATTTGTTTTAACTGTTATAGTGATTATCTCTGAGAATATACCACATTTGGTTATATACATCTCTCCGGTGATAGGCCATATGGCTACTTTGAAGAAAAAGCTCCCTTCTTTCCCATTCTTCCAACTTTTGTCTTAATACTTCAAAAACATTTCAGTCTTATTTCTGATTCTAATTATTGGCTTAGTTCTAGAAGCCTTCTTCCCTTATTTGGCTCCAGTGTTGGAGGTAAATTGATGCCTGAATTCAAAGACTTGGCAATTTATGGACAAGAAAGGAGTCCAGTGACAGGCTCTGAAATGATGATTTTGAAGATGCTCCAGGGGGAGCCTGGCCCTGTCAGTAAAGCATGCGACTCTTGATTCTTGGGGTTGTGAGTTTGAGCCCCACATTGGGTATAGAGATTACTTAAAAAAGAAATATTGGGTGCCTGGGTGGCTCAGTGGGTTAAGTATCTGCCTTTGGCTCAGGTCATGATCTCAGAGTCCTGGAATCAGGCCCACGTCAGGGTCCTTGCTCCATGGGGAGCCTGCGTCTTCCTCTCCTTCTGCTACTCCCCTTGCTTGTGCACGCTCTCTCTCTCTCTCTCTCTCTTTCTCTCTCAAGGAAGTAAATAAAATCTTTTACAAAAAGTAAAAAAAAAATAAAGAATATTTAAAGGTTTATATAAGATTGGTGCAGACGCTGTCACTGGGATGGTGGGAGCGTGTATGGTTTTAGCAATTCTATCTAACTCTAAAAACTCTCTAAACCTCAAATCATGGGTAGGTTATAGAGTTGTTTTCGATATTAAATAAAATGATTCACATAAGGCTTGTAGTGAGTGCTTAGTACAGGATAAGTATTCTCTTCACCTTCAGTATGGTTATTAGATTACTTGAATGCAGATAACCTTTATTTTGTTAGTGGGGCCGATAGATAATTACTCTGGCTCTTGGCCAGAGCTGTCTCTGTGTGTGTTCAGGGAGGGAGGTGGAGGGAGCAATTGAAAAGCTCTTATAATCTTAAACTTACACAGAAGATTCCCCAACTCATGCTTCAAAAGCAAGATAGACTTTTGGATGTGTTGAGAATTCCGTATTATTTCAAGGGAATTGTTCAATATCTTAACTTTTTTTTTTTTTTTTTTGGGCGGGGGCATACATGCAGTGTTGGGGGTGCAGAGAGAGAGAGGGAAAGAGGGAACCTTGAACAGGCTCCATGCCCAGCTTGGAGGACAATGCAGTCCTCTATCTCACAACCCTGAGATTATGACCTGAGCCAAAATCAAGAGTCAGGCTCTTAACTGAATGAGTGACCCAAGTGCCCTTATCTTAACATCTTCTAAAAGCATTATCAATAGGGAGATGTAAATATTGCGTTGAAATGTATTCTATAAAGTAACTTCAATAATTCCAGGACACTACATATAATCTAAAATGGTCTTTTAATAGGTAAGCTTTAAATGCTTTAACAAATCGGAGCCCCCCGCCCCACCATGTCTACTGAGCTCTGTGTAAGCCCACCTCTAGAGAAAAATGTTTACTAGCAAACAGACGTGCATATATGCACATAGAGATAGTTATGGGCCATTAGATTTAGAGGGAAACTTGTCCTTGAGGGATTTCATTCCTCATTCTCATCCATCCTGTGTTATGTTGCTGCTCCCTGAAGGCATTATTTATCCAAACATCCACAAATGCTGTCAAAACAGACAAGGTTTGTTCTTCGCTGGGAAACATGCTTAGGCTAAAGGTAGGATGGGAAGCTCTTCAGAGTGGTTTTGTCTTCCCAAGTCTCAAATTATGCAGAGTGGGGTTATTTCAAATGACTCTACTAAGACAAGTGATTATAACGATTGTGCCCAGAGATACAGAAGGAAATGGTGCTAACTAGGGGTGTCGAACGCAAGGAAAAGTCCCACAGAAGGCTCTTCATGTGGAAATATTTCAAAGAGTAATGCAGTGTTCCTGGAGATAAACTGGGCTGTTGGTTTTGTCCCAAATTTCTAAGCAGTCAACAATGGATCATGGCACTCTCACCGTCTGACTTCCTATTCTCTTAATTCAGTGGGCATTCTGAAAATTTCAGTTCTTTCACAGGCACAGAAAATACAGAGGTATGGGTTTTGGGAAACACTGCATGTGTCTGCCAGGATCTGTCTCCTAATACTTGTAGCTATTTTCAAAAACTGCATGCATTATGCAAAGACTTTCCTCTCTCAAATATAATAATGTCTGTAATAACAACTAATGTAACATGATTTTTTTTGTTTACTTCATTTGTACAATAACCAGTAAATCTTTAGAGACTATATCTAGACAATATGTAGAATGACTTAATAAGGCAAAATAGAAATGATTTTCATTAAGGGATATAGATGTAAACATATAAACATGTAAACAAGATAATGTAAACACAGAAGTCTGTTAAATAAGGATAATCTGGCTACAGTTTCATTTTGTTTCTTTTTTTAAAAAGATTTGTTTATTTATTTGAGAGAGGGAAAGAAAGAGGGAGATCAAGGGGAGGGATGGAGGAGAGGCAAAGAAACCTCAAGCAGACTCCCTGCTGAACATGGAGCCTAATGTAGGGCTTTATCCCAGGACCCTGAGATAATGACCTGGGCAGAAACCAAGAGGCAGGCCCCCAGCTGGCTGAGCCACCCAGGCGCCCCCGGCCAGTTTCTATGCTTCAGTTCATTTTAGGTATGAATTTTCATAGAGAATTCAAACTCTTACAATTGATGAAATTCAATACATTTTTATTTCTACATATTTCAATAGCATTCCATTTCCCCTACATTTTCTCATAGGGATTTTTTCATTTTGATTAACATCTTAAAATGAATATTTGTATTTATAGATTTCAAATCTCAGTAAGAGACTAGGAGTAGATAGCCTTATAGAATTTCCTGCAGAGTTTTGCTCAGATAGATTTTCAAGAAAGAAATAATTGATTTTCAGTGTTTTGCCAACTAATGGAAATTTGTACATCATATTAATTCAGCAATAAGGGCAGAAGTCTAAAAACAGAATGCCAAGAATAGAACCTGAAGGAGGGTCAATAAGAAAAGAAATGAAGAGATTCTTAGATTGACTTAAGTATCATGAGTTATTATACTCTCAATGAAAAATTTTATATTATTTGAGATTCATCAAATAATTGTTATTTTTCTTCTTACAGATACCCATACCTGCTTCATAACCACCTCTGGCTGTAAACCTCAACACCGATGCTTGACCTGTTGTAAGTCAGAAAGTCATATATGGAAAAAAAACAGCTTTGGGTTTTAACCTCTGTCCTATCTTTACTTAAAAAAATTGGGTTGCCTGGGTGGCTCAGTCAGTTAAGCATCCTTTCTCTTGACCTCAGCTCAGGTGTTAATCTCAGGGTCATTGTTGGGGACAAGAAAAGCCTTTTTGCGTCTGTAAGCAAATGTCTGACCTTGTTCTGAATTGATGAACTGTATAGGTGTAGCTTGACTAATTTCAACTCCCAGAGCTCTTCTTGTGCTACTTGTGAATAGTCAATAAATCATTGCTATTGTTGTTGATGATGAATAATAGGAAAGAATGTGGAGAAGCATTTTTTCTTCTGTGGCTTGATATAAAACATTTCCTTTTCCAACCATTATAGGGAGATACCGATTATTTGTAGGTCTTACAACAGTGGGTCATTTATGCATCCTCATATAATCTGATCTAGGTACAATAGTTTTTATCTTCGCATGGAAACAAACTGGAGAGAAGTAAGAAGACAGCATTTGGAATTGTTGGCAACTTTAAATGTTCAAAAAAATGAAATCACGAAAGCAAGAGAACAAAAGGCCTCATCCTGGCTGATTAGATGATTTAACCAGCAGTTGGTGTTGGCACCAAAACGTCAGCCAGACTGTTAAAAAAAAAATCTCAGGGGCTGATAACTCTGTCCTCTTGGGGAAAAGATCTAAAGTGTGTCCCTCATTATACCTTTCAGTACACAGATTTCCCTTATGAATTTCTAATTGGAAGAAAAATATGAGGATACGGCATTGTAAGAAATCCAGGAGTGGGACACAGTAATAAAATGTAGTGGCCCTTCTGCAAGGGAGTTTTATCCTCTGCAATTGGGGAGACAGTCAGAGACTCAAGTTTTGTGTTACCCAGCTGTCCCCTCACGTCTTCATCTAAGCATCCACAGCTTGCATATTGGTGCTCAGAGGCAGGTCCCAGGAAAAACGGATTGGAAAAATGATCACATTTATTGTAAGGAGACTTTGCGGAGTGGAGTGGCACATACCGGATCTTTCTCCAAACACTAGGCAGCCTGTGTCTATTTTTGGCATTGTATTATAAATAGGACTTGTGCTTATAGTGACACAGGGGAAAAAAACACCTTTGAGAGGACTGACATTCAACTCTACCATTTTTTAATATTCAAGGCTGCAGTGTTTTCATGGATGATGCTTATCTGTGAGTGTGTTTTATTAGCTATGTAAGTCTCAGGCTTTAGTACATGTAAGGACATGTGGTCAGGGGAAGCTCTGAGTGTTTTCTGACAAATCCCCCGCATGTTAATGGGGAGTGTTACAGTGAGGCTAATGAAGTTCGCTATTTTCTCTTTATAATTTTTTTGCACTTTTTTTTTTTTTGTAATGACAAAAAACTGGGTTTTTGTGCACATGTTCAGCTCACATGACAGTCTTCATTCTTTCAGGATAAGGAAGATCTCTTTCTTCTCCTTCAGTCTTCCATGAAGTCACCAGGGCCAAGTCCTACATTTTGTAGCTTGAAATCGTTGACTTTTACTTACATATACTCCATCAGTTGTCAATGGACAGGCTGAAATTTAGGCAATTGAGGGCTTTTTGGGTTTTCTTTGTTTTTGTAACCTGTAGAATTGAACTTTTTTCAAATTCTTGGCCAGTAAGTCTGTATGTGTTAGTTTTACACACTATATAATATGACTTTCTGTTGGATCAGCTTAATCTTTAAAGAAGAACCTTATGAATCTAACTACGTTAAGAAAGAGTTTCAACTTTGCAATGAGCTTTTGGGATCTGGAAAACTTGTGTCTCTTTCCTACCGCTTTGTGAAGCCGTTCTGTAGGACTCTTGGTGAGATGCAATCGCCAGCAAACAACAAGTAAAAAAATCCCTATATCCTGGGAAAGATCAATGGGCAGAGCATTGGATAACAGAAAAGCAGAAATGAGTTTCAAGAGGGATGCTAAAGGCCAGATGGCCTGGCAGACGTCTGCCAAGATTTCAGAGGCCACAGGACAATCAAGCCAACGAATGGACTGTGTTCTGCCTATTATACAGACAGCATTAGAGCAAAGAGTCCTGGTTATTTAGAAAAAATATGTGCCCAAGATTAGATAAAAAGTAAGACTTTATTTAGCTGGTGCCTAATAGTGGCTGGACTTTGTGATCTTTGCAATGGCTGCCTTTTGCTCTTGGCTCAATTGTTTATTGATTGCACAGGTTCTATTTGGATGGTATTTGATTTTCACTGACCAACCTCCTTCCCTTACATAATTACTTATTGAGTGACTGAGAAATCCTGGGCACCATGTTAGAGCTGGATATATATAATGAAGCGGAAGGGTATGACTTCTGCAATTTGGGAGGCCCCTCATGGACCTTGTGATCTAGTAGGGAAGATAGAAAATGGAGCAATTAGTTACAATAATGCATAATGAGGGGTATGAAAGAGAAGGTGCAGAGTCCTATAGGTACACATGGCAGGAGAACCTATTATAATCTAGAGGTCAGAGAAGGTCTCCCTGGAAGGGATATGTAGGCTGAAACTTGAAGGATAAGTAGGAGTTTGCTAGTAAAATAAGGAAATATGCCAGATGGAGAGGACTGTGTGTATAAAGTTGTGAAATTGAGAAATACGTTGGCATAGTTGAGGAACAGGCAGCTAAAGTGGAGGGAAGGATAAAATGGAGGATCTGGAGGGTGTCTGTTCTTTCTTTCCCTCCTGTACCATAGGGCAGAAGGCAGGCATGATGGAGGTGCGGAGAAGGTTTTGGTGGGCACAGATTCCAATTTTGGCAGGAGGAAGTACTTCATTGGAAGTGGGAAGTATGTCTCCAGAAATGCATTGTGGGAATAGGGACTGACCACAAAGGCAGAAGACTCGGGGTTAGATTAAGGTTAAATTATCTATATACTGTGGCTGGAAACAGTTTGAGAATCACTAGAATATGGAGGTAGCTGAGATAACCCAGGTGATATGTGCAGAGAAAGGAGAGAAGACTTAAAAAGAACCAAGAACCCTAAAGAACATAGACATTTAGTTGACAAACAGGAAGAGCTGCAAAAAAGATTGAGGAGAGACCAGAAAGAGAGGAGAAAAACCAGCAAACTGTGATACCACAGAGGTGACACCAAAAAAGTCCTTTCAGGGCTGGAACTTTCCTCAGGTCACAAAGTTTAAGGGAGTGCCAAAAAACCCTCTATTGAGGTAAATAATATTTTAACACTTTATTAAAAAAAAAAAACAACTATGTTGAAGCAAAAATTCATGATGGGCTAATTTCTAAATAAAGACAAGATCAGAATTGGGACTCCTGGGTGGCTCAGTTGGTTAAGCGTCTGCTGTCGGCTTGAGTCATGATCTTAGAGTCCTGGGAAGGAGCCCCACATTGGGCTCCTTGCTTAGCAGGGAGTCTGCTTCTTCTTCTCCCTCTGCCCCTCCTCACCGGCCAGCCCCCCACACCCCCTCATGCTTTCTCTTTTTCTCACTTGCTCTCTCTTGAATAAATAAATAGAATCTTTAAAAAAAATTCTGTTAAAAAAAAAAAAGACAAGATCAGGATTACTGAATTTCCTTTGTCTCAGGCTTCAGTAAGCCTCAGGACACTATTACAATATTAGATTTAGAAATCTTTTATATTTAGAAGTTTGATGTTTTATTCATATAAAAAAGAGGGAGTGATAAATTGTGTGAAGTGTGGCTGAAAGTCAGTCAAGAAATGGGTTGAAACGAGTCCATTTGGATTTAGGGACCAGCTAATTGGACCTTCTCTCTAACTTGCTTTAATAACACATAATAGAGGTTATCTTATCGTCTCTGCAAGCATAATTACCACCTCCTAAAAAAGCTAAGTCTTTTTCTGAATCAGGAGATTGTATAAAACATAAACATATTTTTTCTTTAAAATTGTTTTATTATTGTAAAATACATGTAGTATAAAATGTACCATCCTAACCATTTTTTAAGTGTATAGTTCAGTAATATTAAGTAACTTCATAGTGTTGTGTTGCCGCAATCTATCCACAGAATTCTTTTCATCTTGCAAAACTAAAAACTTTTCATCTTGTAAAACTAAAACCATACATCCATTAAAAACCTCCTTTGACTTAAAGTTTATTTTGTCTGATTTAATATAGTCACTCCTGCTCTCTTGGTTACTGTTTGCATCAGATATCTTTTTCCATGCTTTCACTTTCAACCTGTTTGTGTCTTTGGATCTAAAGACACTATATATAGTGGTAGAAAACATATAGTTGAATCATGTGTGTGTGTGTTTTCCATTTTGCCAATCTCTGTCTTTTGATTGGAGAGTTTAGTCTATTTACATTTAAAGTAATTACTGATAAGGAGCTAGTTCTGTCATTTCACTATTTGCTTTCTATACACCTTATAGTTTTTTTTTTTTTTTTGTCTCTCATTTCCTGTGCTAACAGATAAAATTGACTGACAGTAAACACAATTTTATAGTCCAAACCTTCCCCTGGAAGTTGCAAACCTTTGATAGTCTCCAGAGTTCCCAAATAGTTACATCAGACAGATTCTGCCAGTGTAATTGTCGTCTGGGTGGGAGACAGATGGTATTTTCTGCTGTAGCATCTTCACAGGATCTTCTTTCCTCAACTATACATTTTTAAAGTTATCTTTCACATTAACTTTATGGTAAAGGGAAATAATTCCTTATTTAAATGAGTTCATCTTTATAAGTTCTCTGGATGGATTTTCTTGATCTTACTAAATCCATGAAGCAGGCATAGCTGAGGGTCAGGAACATAAGCTGGGGAGCCAGGCAACTAGGTACTCTTGCTGAGAATGTCCATGTTTACCCCTGAGAGAGAGAAGTTCATTTTAAAGTCAGCTTTAAAACAAAACAAAAACAAACAGTTTGGGAGGCACTAGACTCTTTTTTTATTTTAGTTTTTATTTTTTGGGCACAGATTGTTTATAAATAATTTGTTTCTTAACAAGTTCTTTAGTTATAAGTACTATGCATAGACCAGTGCTATGCACAATACGATCCCCAGATCCCTCCCTAATAAAGATGTTTATCTACATTCCTTCTAAGTGCTCTGTTGCTTATTACTTAGATCATACCTTTTGCCGTCAGCTCCGATAAGGCTTACAGGTTTTGTTGATGTTGTTGTTGTTGTTTGTTTGTTTTTGCTCAGATACTATTTTTTATTTTAATCATTGTTGGGATACCGCAGAAGATTAGAAGTAACTTGTCACATCCTAGTCATGAGCCCAAAATCTAGGGAGCTCCATGTTCACCTCTCAGTATGTCAAAAGCATAATTACATTTATAAGCTAAAAAATTTTCATTTAGATATCATAAACTCAACCTCTGGCCTTACACTGACCAGCTGTCTGGGTTTGGTTGTAACTGTCAAGGTGTTAACCCTGAAGTCCCATGTCTTGGCAAACCCCTTCATACTGAGCAAACCTGGGCAATTAGCCACCCTAGTTGACCCGCAAGTATTCCTGGATTGCTTTATTAAAGTCATTTAACCCTTCCAGGTCTATGGAACAGATGACTTGGCTAATTTTACAAGTTCAGGTTCTTGCTGAATTTCCGAGGACTCTGTTCAACGATACTGCACAGTCATGGACTGCTAGTAATTTGGAGTGAGAGGGGAGTTAGGAGATCCTGCACTGCAACCAACTCATTTTACAGATGAATAAAATCCCAATTGCACTGGAGAGTTTGGGCCATCTTCATTTTACCCTGGCTGCTTTGGTACCAGATTTCTGCAATGTCTTCAAACATCTCCTTTCCCACTAATTAAAAACAAGTGATTATGTTGGACCATCAGCTACAGTAACAGGAAAAAGTAGCATTCAGCTACTTTTAAACTGTCCAATAATCTTTTTCTAATGCCTCTATTTGCGTCACAGGCATTTTAACTTCCCTGGTGTCTAAAGTTCAATGTCTCTCATGGATTACTCATATTATCTGAGTGTGAAAATAAATGTGGTCAGGTTAATTAGCATCAATTTTAATAAGATCCCAAAGTAATTTAACACAATGCTTCCTGGAAAGAAAGAAATTAAGCTTGATAACTGAAATGATGGGATTTAAAATAGAAGCAATGGCAGGGGCACCAAAGAAAATAAGCACAGGAAAAGGAGAAAGATATTGTGTGTAATGTGTGTGATATATGGGCAGGTTTTCTTTTCAGAATCACACAAAGGACTTTTGTTATTTTGCCTCCAAGGGAAGTCAGAATCCAGTGGTTTTCAAACGAGCAGACTGAGCTTGTTGAAAATTCAAATACCTGGCTCCTATCCTTGGTCATTCTGATTCAGTAGCTCTGGAGTGGGACCTGGAGATTTCTATTTTTAATAAACTTCAAAGTGGCTCAAATGCAACTGGTCTGAGAACCCGTGAGCTAGGCTGTTTGAAAAGGCTTTCCTATTTTTCACTTTGGGAAAAATATTTAATGGTCATTTCTCAGACTTCACTTTTTGAAAGGGCAGGTATGATTTTGTTTCCGTTAAAGAGAGGGAAATTGAGGAAGTTAGAGTCACATTGTAATGTAGGAATATGAGAAAAAGAGGATCTTTACACCCAAGTTTCACCTTAAGGTCCTGCAGTAAGACGTGCTATAAAAAACAAGGGTGAGTTCCTCCAGAGGGTAATTGGGATTGTGCAAAGCAATCTGTATATTCTACATTTGACCATAAGGAAGGGGCAGAGTAGGGGTGGGCCCTGGAAACTGCCAGGAGTCCAGCATTTTCCAACCCTAGTCTGACTTGTGCTGTCGAGATCGTCTAATACTAATGGTTTATAGAAGAAATGGCTGAAATCTCTCTTGTTCATCTCCGTAATAGAAGTATCTCTTATTAAGTGCATGTTTACAAGGCCGTGCACATATACCCGCGTACCCTGAAAAGTCCTCTGGGAAACTCACACGAAGCCCCAAGTTCTTAATTAGCAGAACAGATTCCCTAGCCCTGTCACTTAATGGTATAGCAGAAGATGTGCTTGGCAATTAATTGGATGAGCTGTAAAACTGGAATCCTGACCACTTGTGGTCATTAAAGATCCCAGGGTACTCTCCTTATGGCAGGAGGAGTCTTGGAATAATTCCAACCCTGATAATTAAATTAGATTCTGCCCAGCTTCCGTTTACACTTTCATTGGGCTTTGTTCTCTTTGTATCTCTAATTGGCAGTGAATTTGTAAGTTAATAGAGAACCACTGGATTCTTCAGATGACTACAAATGGTAACACCGTCTCCTAACTTACTGAGTAAGATTTACTGGGTTAGTGGTCTACAGGGGTACTTTGTACAAAAGTAAATTGCTGGATGGGCATCTAAAGAGACGGAGTATCACTCCTGGAATACATTTCAGTGCATAATTAAAAGTACATGCCCTAATAACATTATAAATCACTTTTTTGATGATATCTTTCTACAAACAAAATAATTAATAGGCATACTTATTAGCAGACTGGATCCATGTTTAATAAAAAAATCAAAATATAAAAAGGCTGAACTTAGTTATTAGGTTAGAGGTAGGGACAAGAGCAGAGAGACACACTAGGAACCAACACGATGGCTGGAAATTTGTTGATGCGGAAGTTTGCTTCATGTTCTTCATTAAAAACAATTAATCTGCACCTTATCTACTACATTTTTCCAAAATGAGGAGGTTTGGAGAGCAGTGGTCTTATATATACATATGTACATACATATACACATATACATATCTACACTATATATATATTAATAGTTATATTTTTTTACTGCCACAAATTGTTTTATTAATAGAGATATATTTTCAGGCAAATTGAAATTCAGTGAACTGTATGTTTACTGAAAATAGAGTTCTGTTATATAAGGTGAGAAAAGTCTTATACTTTATTATTTATTTATTTAAAGTAGAAAGATAACACAAATATTTAATTTAATTCTACAAGTTATTATTTGGGAGGTTGCTTCTGGGAATTAAAATTCTTTCAGAAATATTTTTTTTTAAAGACATTATTTATTTATTTGACAGACAGAGATCACAAGTAGGCAGAGAGGCAGGCAGGAAGGGGTGGGGAAGCAGGCTCCCTGCTGAGCAGAGAGCCTGATTCAGGGCTCAATCCCAGGACTCTGAGATCATGACCTGAGCTGAAGGCAGACGCTTTAACCCACTGAGCCACCCAGGCGCCCCAGAAATATTTTTAAAGATAAGAATGAAATATTATTTTCTTATCGTGGTTAGTAACTTTTCATTTGAAAAGTATTTAACCCACACTCTGTTAATAGACTAAAAAAGCCTTTTTTTGGGTATGCAGATTAACTCATATACATTTAGGAAAGTAAAATGTGCTTCCCTGTTTGTATGGTTTGCCAACATGTCTGAGACTAAGTTCAGGTGAAGATTGTTTTTGTCTGCTTTTGTTAGCGTGAAACCAATTTTCTGTTTCAAATAACATACCTGGCTCAAAATTCCTACTTTTAACACAAAATGGATCAACACACACATCCACACACTCCCCCTACCCCACCCAATGCTTAAAACTTGAGAATTTATGATGATTTTCTGTAAGATTGAAATCAGAAGGTAGATACCAGCTGGTTTTCAGTGTAAGGACACTGGTTTTATTACCTGAGTTAGCGTAAGGAAGAATTATTTTGAAAGTGCATTTAAAGGTGCTTGTAAAAATATAAATATAAATAAGATTTTAAATATAAATAAAATCCTGTAATTTTAAATATAAATAAAATCCTGTAACTTTAAATATAAATTTTAAGTATAAATAAAATCCTGTAATGAAGTGGAATTAGAAAAATTCTCAACAACATAGATGGCTTGTAAATGAATTTGTCTTATGCTTGGAAAAAAACTAGGTAGGGATTGGTAAAAATTTTAAAGCCTAATGAAAGGAAAAAAGGGGAAAATGGTGCATCAGATTGTGCAATTTCTTAGAGCTGTTTAAAATGACATAATGGAATTTTGCTACAACTGGCTGATTGAAACGTGTTCATCTCCTTTTCCTCTAGAGATTTTTCTAAACTGTAAGTAGTAAAGCCTCTTCACACTCCGCAGTGTCAAAGAGAATGCGATAGTAGCCATTCTTTAATGGGGGAATTCCCACATTACTGACGTGGCAGAGGGTTCTACCCTTGCAAGGATGAACGGCTAGCCCTTCCAAGATGGAAGGGGTCTGATGTAGTAACTCTATTGTAATTCAAAATAATTTCTCATTTCCATTATGAGTTTTTCTTTGATAATGCAAAATTTCCAAGTTTATTTCTTAACTTCCAAACCTATTTTCTAGTAGTCTTTTTGTTATTGATTTCTACCTTAATTGTTTTTGGAAATTGTATTCTCTATTTCTCTTCCTTTAGTGGTTTCCCTAGAAATTACAACATGAATATTTAATTAATCAAAATCTAAAGTAATCAATACCTATATTCTCTTCTTAGACTATAAAGTTCCTTAGGACATCTTAACCTCATATACATCATTCCTGTTTGGACAGGTGGTATTGTCATGAGTTGATTAACCCAAAGGATATTACTCTTGCTATTTTATAAAGGCAGTGTTTTTTAGATTTATCTATGTACTTACCACTTTATTTTGCTCTTTATTACTTTTGTCTTCTTTAGGATTTTATTTGGAAGTACTTTCTTGTGCCCCAAGTATATTCTTTAGAATTTTCTTTACTGAAGATTTATTTGCAGTGGTGTCTCTGTTTTTGCTTTTCATTTCTTAAAAATTTTACTTATTTATTTGACAGAGAGAGAGAAGGATCACAAGTAGGCAGAGAGGCAGGCAGAGAGAGGGGGAAGCAGGCTCCCTGCTGGGCAGAGAGCCTGATGTGGGGTTCGATCCCAGGACCCTGAGATCACGACCTGAGCCAAAGGCAGAAGCTTAACACACTGAGCCGCCCACGTGCCCCTGTTTTTCTTTTCTTAAAATATCTTTATTATGCCTTTATTCTTGAACAATTACTAGTTGTAGAATTCCAGTTGGCAAATACTGTCTTTCAGCCCGTTAAAGATATAATCCCACTATCTTCCGGTTTCCAGTGTTGCTGTTGAGAAGCTAACTACCTGTTCCGTATTTTTAGTTACTTTCCTTCTTATCTCTGGATGATTTTATGATTTTTAAAATTTACTGTTTTCTTTGTAGTGCTGCTCTTTCCATTTGAATTTCTTTTTATTTATCCCGTTTGCCATCTCCAGAGAAGTTTTGCGTCGCTTCTGTTAGGCACCAGCCTGAGATCACCTCAACTGTGTTCATGGGTCCAGGTTCCTTGGTCCACCCAGGTGATAAAGCTTCCCTATTTTAAGAATTTGTAGTCCTTTGGAACTTTAACTTACTGAAGAGAGCTTCTCCTTTTGGAATCTCCACACTGTGTGTGCCCAGGGCCTTTGTTTTCTTCTCTTGGGTTGTCAAATGTTATTAGGGCAATACTGTCTCTGTGCTGGCTTATCTCTCTAGTCTCTGCTTTCCTTTCAATTTTGACCTGGTAATTGCTTAATATCTTGTGATCGCTTTGATGTTTTAAAGAAGACTGAACAAATATTTGATCTGGCAGTGTTAGTCATTTTCAGTAAGAGGGTGGTCTAAATAAACTTTTCAGTCATTGTTGGAAACCAGAGAGATTTCAACAGAATTTTGCAGTCAGTAAGTAGATGGAATAGAGATAATTGCCATAGCTACATGGTATAATGGTATATTTACCATTGAGTATTTTCAGAAGACAACACAGAATTATAGAAGTTTCATTTGTGCCCACAGAACTTTTTAAGGCTTCAGGTTCAGAGATGCTAGATGAAGAGGAGAGTGGAAAAAAGGCCTTAAAAAGGCTGATTGTATAACACTAGCAGCAAATGACTCCTCATACTCCCCCATTAGAACTTTCTTCCCTGAAGAAATTGAACTTTCTGGGGCACCTGGGTGGCTCAGTTGGTTAAGCATCTGCCTTTGACTCAGGTCATGATCTCAGGGTCCTGGGATCAATCCCTGCATCAAGCTCAGTGGGGAGTCTGCTTCTCTCTCTCCCTCTGTGCACTTTCTCTCTCTCAAATAAGTAAGTAAATAAATAATCTTAAAAAAGAAATTGAACTTTCCTGGATCTCTACATGCTGGCCATAGAGTTCCCCCCAGATGATTCCCATGGACACGTCCTTGCCTATCCACCACAAAGAGAAATCTATTGGTTAAAACGATTACTCTATACAGCACTTCCAGCCACTTTTTTCATAGGTATGTGCCTCTTGTCAATATGAAGAGTAACCAAGAAACAGCAAAAAACTGTAGAAAGTTTGCTTTGTGAAAGAAGAGACAGAAATAGAGGTACCTGGGTGGCTCAGTGGGTTAAAGCCTCTGCCTTCATCTCAAGTCATGCTCTCAGGGTCCTGGGATCGAGCCCTGCTTCATTGTTGGGCTGTCTGCTCAGCGGGGAGCCTGCTTCCTCCTCTCTCTCTGCCTGCCTCTCTGCCTACTTGTGATCTCTATCTATCAAATGAATCTTAAAAAAATATCTTAAAAAAAAGAGACAGAAATAAACAAATAGACAATGTAAATACAGAGAAACAGTGATATTGCCAAGAACTTCAAAAGACAAACCAAAATTAATGTTCTTATAGTGAGAAGAAAGATACTACTTCCATAAAACTAGAGCAGGATCAATGAAAAGATAAAAGAGAAAAGAAAAATCTCTTGAAAAGTGAAAATGTGATGGCTGAAAAAGAAATCAGCGGAAGAAAATCTCTCAGATAGTATAACAAAAAGTAAAAGAAAAGGAAAATGGGGGAACAGAGACTTAAAGGAGCAGTCAACTAACTGACATAACAGAGTAAACAGAAGGAAGAAATATAACAAATACATAATATAAAAGTTGAAGTATAGCAGATTTCTAGATCAAAGGGCACTTTGAGTCCTTTTAAAATGAATGCAAAAGACCCATATCAAGGCACATAAGTATTACACTGCAATATGCTAAGGAAAAAGAATTTTTAAAAAGTTTCCAAAGCAGAAGTTTAGATTACTTTCAAAGAAGAGATACTCTAAATGTCACTGAATTTCTCAAGGAAATCAGATTGCTTGAAGGCAATAGAGGAATAACTAAAATTTAAGAGAAAATTATTTCAAACCTAGAATTCTATACCTAACCAAACTATCAATAAAACTGTCACAGAATAAAGACTTTTTAAGATGTCCAAGGGCTTAAGAAATTTATCTTTCGGGACGCCTGGGTGGCGCAGTTGGTTAAACGACGGCCTCCGGCTCAGGGCGTGATCCTGGAGTCCCGGGATCGAGTCCCACATCAGGCTCCCAGCTCCATGGGGAGTCTGCTTCTCCCTCTGACCTTCTCCTCGCTCATGCTCTCTCTCACTGTCTCTCTCTCTCAAATAAATAAAATAAAATCTTAAAAAAAAAAAAATTAAAAAAAAATTAAAAAAAAAAAAAAAGAAATTTATCTTTCACATATTGTTTCTGAAGAGATTTATTGAGGAAGTTTTCCAGTAAAACAAAAGAAGAAATTTAAGAAAGAAGAAGACTTAAGATATAAAAATTAAAAAGAAGCCATTAAAGTCCCAGGGTAACTCTTATGCTAGAGGCCTAGAAGGTATTTAAATTGCAGTAAAATGCCAGAGGCCTTGGAAGGTTAACTCCCCCCATACCTGTAAAAGATAACATAGTATCATGGATACAATGGAGCTTTTGGAAAAAAAAATGGAGAATAATTATAATAAAGATTGTACAAGAAGGAAAAAAGGCAATTAGAAACTTCAGGAGTTTAAACAGTGGGTTAAACAGTGGGTTAAGCCTCTGCCTTCGGCTCAGGTCATGATCTCAGGGTCCTGGGATCGAGCCCCACATCGGGCTCTCTGTTCAGCAGGGAGCCTGCTTCCCCCTCTTTCTGCCTGCCTCTCTGCCTACCTGTGATCTCTGTCTATAAAATAAATAAATAAAATCTTTAAAAAAAAAAAACTTTAGGAAAAACCTTTATCTAAGAAAGAAAACATTTATTTCTTTAGTGAACAATATTTATATGATCACATATGCAAGTATTATTTATGAACTTGTAAGTGTGCTAATAAACTAAAAAACGGACATATCTACAAACATACATTTATGATAAAGTTTACTTGTATAAAGGATATATAGCCCACGATTTATAAATAATGAAGTATTCATGACTCTTTACAGTAGATTCTATAAAGTCATTGATTCTTACATTACGCCAGTTTTGCTGAATTCTTGGAATAATAGCTAACCTATGGTTGTGACTGATAAATGAAGATACTTCTGATATGAATGTCAGTTGAATTTTTTTTACCTTAACAAGTAAGAGAAATGAGGGGTACCTGGTTGGCTCAGTTGGTTAAGCATCCGACTCTTGGTTCTGGCTTAGGTCACAATCTCAGGGTCATGAGATCCAACCCCATGTCAGACTGCACCGAGCTCAGAGTCTGCTTGAGATTCCCTCTCCCTCTCCCTCCTCCCCTCCTGCTCATGCTCTCCATCTTTCAAATAAATAAAATAAATCTTTAAAAACAAAGGTAAGAAAGGGGTTCCTCGGTGGCTTATTGTTAGGTGTCTGCTTTTGGCTGGAGACATGGTCCCGAGGTTCTGGGATCCAGCCCCTCATCGGGCTCCCTGCTCAGTGGGAGGCCTATTTCTCCCTCTCCCACTCACCCTGTTCGTGTTCCCTCTGTTTCTGGGTTTCTCTCTGTCAAATAAATAAATAAAATATTAAAATAAAATAAAATAAAATTCTTCATTAAAAATAGAATATGCTGCATTTAAAAAGGAGTAAGAAAAATGAAACAATGAAGACATATGTCAGGACTGCACTCATTTGCCAATGACATGACTGACTTCATTGCTCAAATGAGTATGGAAAAGCGTTCCTTTGTTTTTCATTCTATTTGCAGTGTAATGGGTACAGACATAACACACTTTTAGGTTATATCTAAATTATTAAACTTATCTCCATTATTTTACTGGTTCTAGACAATTAATAAAATTCAAAGCCCAGATTTGTGACATCTGCTGATTTCAGTGGAGAAATATACCACCATGGTCAATATTGAATGATCAAGGTGTCACTGAACACAGAGTTGGGAAGTTGTGGGTAGCAGCATAGCATTTTATAGTATTTCTACAATACAGATACAATAAATGGAAGTAACTTCAACAGGACAGATAATAGTAAAATGTAGTAACATGATTAGGAATTTCGATGTTCATTACCTTTACTTTTAAAAAAAATATTTATTTATTAATTTGAGAGAGAGAGAGAGCATCAGCTAGGGAAGGGGCAGAGGGAGAGTATATCCAAGCAGACTCCCCCTGATCACAGAGCCTGACTCAGGGCTCAGTCTCATGACCCATGAGATCAGGTCCTGAGCTGAAATCGAGGTGGATCATTAACCAACTGAGCCACCCAGGCGCCCCTCATTACCTTTACTTTTAACATAACTTATTTAATTATAAGTTTGTGTAATTTAATTTTTAATAATGGCTGTATTTAACATTTAACTGGCTTTATTTAACATTTAAATGGCTTTATTTAACATTTAATTGGCAACATTTCTGAAACAATTAGCTTTTGCAATTTGGCGCTACTAGGCTCCTACATACCACTGAATACAGTCCTACTGGGTAGGTTGGGGGAAACTAGGTTGGAAGTGGTATAAAATAGATAAATTTTCATTTCTCAGAGCATAAAGCAAAAATATAATGACTAGAAATGTTAAAGGAAAATACATTTTTCTAAAATTATTTAAATATGATTAGAGGGAGAAGGTTTGGGAAGCTGAGTAGTTATAAGGCAAGATAAAGTTTTTATGAGAGGTCTTTCATTTAATATTTAACTCTTCTTTTTTTTTTTTAAAGATTTTATTTATTTATTTGACAGAGATCACAAGTAGGCAGGGAGGCAGGCAGAGAGAGAGGAAGGGAAGCAGCCTCCCCGCTGAGCAGAGAGCCCGATGCGGGGCTCTATCCCAGGATCCTAAGATCATGACCTGAGCTGCAGGCAGAGTCTTAACCCACTGAGCCACCCAGGTGCCCCTTAACTCTAGTTACATACTAAAGTTTTGTTTTTTTTTTTTTTTTGGTTATATACTAAATTAAATTTATTGAATTAAGTTAAACCCTGGGTATATACCTTAAAATATTAACAAGAACAAAATAGGTGTAAAAAATGTGTTTTAATAACATAGACGTTTTGGAATGGTGTAAGATGGTATTCTCCCTCATTCTGTCCTGTGTTATTCATTGCTCTGCTCTATCAACAAGATAAATGGTCTCATTTACTGCTCCAGGTGTTTTGTGTCAAATTATTATATGGATCTAAACTTTGATATAACGTTTGGATATTTCTGACCGAGCTGGTCTGAAGTGGTATTTAAAATTTTGCCAATTTTTGGTTGAGAGTGTCAATTGGGACAAATTTGAGATGTTTCCTCTCTGAGTATGTAATTTGCTGCTTTCTTTTGGCAGCCACCGAACTCTATGGTTTTAGGCCATTGTTGGCTCACTAGGATTTTAATTAGGCAGCCAAGTCCCGTATGTTGGTGTGCACTGCTCTAATTTCACTAGCATGTTTGTTCGTGTGATTGTGACATTTTAACACCCTGTTTTCCCGGGGGACAGAAATGCAGTCTGGTAATTCGATATAGGATGAACCCACCCGCAACTTCAGATCCTGTCTGGAAAGTGAATACATTGTAAATTCTGTTCATTTTTCTTTTATCTGGTCAGTTGCTTTTGTTTCTTCTTTTTCATTCCCATTTCTACACTGTTCATTTCCATTATATCCCTTCAGTTTCTGGATTATTGCCCTGGCCTCCTGACTCATCTTTCTACCTTCAGACTTCACTGTTCGGTCCATCTTGGATAGCATCACTAGGGTTAGTTTTCCAAAATACCCCTTTAATGCCTCTCCCCTGCTCAAATATCTTCAGTGTTCTTGTTTTCGAAGGTAAGTTCACACCGACGAACTCGGCCAGTAATCTCCACAGTGAGGTGGTGAGCCAGGGGACGGGAAAGACATCAGCAGAATGTTCCAGAAACTCTGATTCCATATACCGTAAGAACAATTCTATATAATTTTAGGTAAAATGAAAATAATCTCCTCTAATGTCTCATATACAGATTGATGCAGGAACGGCCTTTCTGACTGTATGTCCCGTGACCATACCACGTATGACACCTGAGATATCTTTTTTTTTTTTTTTTGGACACCTGAGATATCTGGAAGTAATTAAATTTAAAAGTACTTAGAGTGTTGTAGTAGTGGTTTCCTCATGTTTTGGGTTAACTTCCAGCATATCGTGATGTTTTTCTATTTAGGTGTATCTAGTTATGATTTATTGATTGTATGGTTTCAGAAACAGGCAAGCGGCTTGAAAAAGATTGCAAGAAAGAAATCAGATTGCAGAGAATAGTAACTGCACGTATAAGAGAACAACAAAAAAGATCAAGCTTTTATTTCTATTCTTAGTGTAAATGCTTTGTAAGCCATATTATTATTATTATTATTAATATTGCTATTATGTATTATTTCTTTCATGCATACGGGTCCATGATTCATCAGTCTTACACAACACACAGTGCGCACCACAGCACATACCCTCCCCAATGCCCATCACCCAGTTAACCCTCCCAGCTTTCCTCCCTCCCCTCCAACAACCCTCAGTTTGTTTCCTGAGATTAAAAGTCTCTTACGGTTTTTTTTCCCTCTCTGGTTTCATCTTGTTTCATTTTTTCCTCTCTGTAGGCATATTATATAGTAAAAATAGTGCAACTAATCAGGTCTGACAAGAATTTGATCAAAAAGATTCAAAATTACTGAAATGATGATTTGAAATAGGAATTCACGACCTTATATTTCATAATACATTTCACTTTAAGTGTCTAACGTATTGGAGATTATAGTTAGTCAAAGTACGAAGACATTAAACTAGCAAGATATTTGTTAACTACACACATACAAAGGACAATATTCTGCTTTTGTGGAGCTTGAACCTCAGTTAGATTTGGAGGATTCTTTAAGGAAAGGAAGTACAAAATGGTAAATGCCAAGTCAAGGGTGAAGGTAAACATTTATTTAAAATGAGAAGAGATCACAACAAATTACTCATCTTAAAAAGCAGGAAATGTCACAAACAACACAAGAGCCAGAAGAATAACATAGCGTTTTTATAAATGAACTGCTGACATGTCTATAATACCCTCTTCATATATATAATATATATAGAATATAAATACATATATAAAAATATATGTTTTAATTTTATTTATTTATTTCACACATGTACACAGAGTGCAAGCAGGGGTTGCTGCAGGCTCCCTGGTGACCAAGATCCGGACTAGATCACAGGACCCTGGGATCACAACCTGAGCCAAAGGCAGGCTTTATTTATTTATTTATTTGTTTGTTTGTTTATTTTGCCTTTTTTAAAAATTTATTTCTTTTCAGCGTAACAGTATTCGTTGTTTTTGCACCATACCCAGTGCTCCACGCAATCGCTGCCCTCTCTAATACCCACCACCTGGTTCCCCCAACCTCCCACCCCCCGCCCCTTTAAAACCCTCAGATTGTTTTTCAGAGTCCATAGTCTCTTATGGTTCATCTCCCCTTCCAATTTCCCTCAACTCCCTTCTCCTCTCTAACTCCCCATGTCCTCCATGCTATTTATTATGCTCCACAAATAAGTGAAACCATATGATAATTGACTCTCTCTGCTTGACTTATTTCACTCAGCATAATCTCTTCCAGTCCCGTCCATGTTGCTACAAAAGTTGGGTATTCATCCTTTCTGATGGAGGCATCATACTCCAGAGTGTATATGGACCACATCTTCCTTATCCATTCTTCTGTTAAAGGGCATCTTGGTTCTTTCCACAGTTTGGCGACCGTGGCCATTGCTGCTATAAACATTGGGGTACAGATGGCCCTTCTTTTCACGACATCTGTATCTTTGGGGTAAATACCCAGGAGTGCAATCGCAGGGTCATAGGGTAGCTCTATTTTTAATTTCTTGAGGAATCTCCACACTGTAACCGTTTAAGTGACTGAGTCACTCAAGCGCCGCTTCTTCCTTATATTTTTTTAGCTACATCTTTGAACACCCTTTTGTAGGACAGTAACTTTGCAGTATTTCCTAAAGACCTAATAGAAGGATATTCATACATTTCAAAACTTGTTTTTATTATTAATAATTTGTCACTAATAATGTTATACAGGCTTTTAGGATTGTAGTCAAATTTGAGGAAGCTTTTATCATGTTAATATGTGAGCTGTAAGTTTTGGGGGAGGTTACTATTTTATCATGCAAGACTCACTTTAAAAGCTCTTTGAACTAATAATACTAACTCATAAGAGGAAATTCAAATGTATCTTAAAAATGCCCTCATGTTGCAACGAGCGACATACCTGCACAGTGAAATTATTCTTACACTATGTATTTTGGCTTATTGATAAATATGTAGGAGTTTCGTTGTAGGAACACCTGTTCTTTATTTGTTTTGTTATGTTGGTGGCAATTTTGCATGCTGCTTTATCTGGTCCTGCCAGATTTCATCAGGACAAGATACGTGAGACAGACTCGGATGTGCTCTGATAGACGGCACACATAAACCGTGTGGCTTCACACATGGTCATACCCTCTGATGGTGGTGGCTGTAGATCTCTGCCTCACACACACAAGAATTATAATAAGTTCTGTTTCATGAGACTGCAATAAAAATAAAACAAAAAATCTATGATTTATTTAAAAATGAATATGGCGACAGGAGAATTTCCGATGAGAACCAAATGGTTTGTTTATAATGTTACCTATCAGATGACTGGGAGGATTTTCCACAGATTTGCTTCTGGTTCCGTAATCTCACACGTTGTTTCTCTCTAATTCCAGATATATATATATTTTTAAAAGATTTATTTATTTATTTGACAGACGGAGATCACAAGTAGGCAGAGAGGCAGGCAGAGAGAGAGAAGGAGGAGGCAGGCTCCCCGCTGAGCAGAGAGCCCGATGCGGGGCTTGATCCCAGGACCCTGGGATCATGACCTGAGCCGAAAGCAGAGGCTTTAACCCACTGAGCCACCCAGGTGCCCCTAATTCCAGATATTTTTGACCCTACATGCCCTAGAACACATTCGTATGGTGGTATAACCTCTGATTGTGTGCCTTGGCATCACACGAGTCTGCGTAGTGGGCAGGAGCACTCCTGGAGGTATCTTCTCCCGGGGTGGCTAGTCATGACCTAACTACACACGGACGAGCTTAAGATCCACAGAAAGATCTCTCAATCAACCTGAGCTAAATGTACTCCCAACCCTACTTCCCCTTAGTCAAATCTCCAAAATGGTTACATCCACTTATGTTCCCTCTAACACAGAGGAGGTGTAACAGAAAACTCAGAGTGGAAAAGAACACTGTCTTAATTACGGTCAAAATATCTTACCTTTGTCTCACCTCTGCAACTTTTATAGAAATATACATTGTGGGGGTGCCTGGGTGGCTCAGTGGGTTAAGCCGCTGCCTTCAGCTCAGGTCATGATCTCAGGGTCCTGGGATCGAGTCCCACATCAGGCTCTCAGCTCAGCAGGGAGCCTGCTTCCCTCTCCCTCTCTCTCTGCCTACTTGTGATCTCTCTCTGTCAAATAAATAAATAAAATCTTAAAAAAAATAAAAAGAAATAGCCATTGTGGGGGCGATACTCACGCAGGTGAACAGTCCTGCAATGTAACCTTTGTGAGCATCATGGTCTCTGTCTTTAAAAAAAGAAGTCAAATAGCTACAAATATTTTAATTGTGTTTAAAGGCATTTGACACTTAATAAAATATAGAATGTTGCTGGACTTACAAATGTATTTGAGATGTCTTTCTCATTTAAAAGTGAAGAAAAAACCCATTTGTGTATCTTTTGCTACCTATGTCAGCCACTAAGCTCAGTTATCAAAATAAAACGTGCAGAGCTATATTTTGAATCGGTAGGTCACAAAGTGTTATTCAAAGATTAACAAAAAGGAAAAAAAGATTAACAAAAATATTAAATCATATTGCTCTTATTAGATATATTGATTTTTTTCACAGATGACATAAAGGATTTTTATACCATAAAAAACGAAGAATAAAACTATTTAAAATATTTCATTCTTTAAGATACATTACATAAAGTACAAAATATAGACTTGTTTTACATATGTGTAGACATATACACCTATATACGTTGGGCGGTGTGCCCCCAAATCTTTACTAATAAGATGTACAATCCCAAATATCTGGGTATCATTGAATGAGGCATTAAAGACCCTCAAAATTTGGCCCCAAAGGACCCTGTCTTTCTATAGCTAGCCTGAATTCTTCCTAGTCCCTAAAACAAATCTTTATGTTCCTACCCCACTGTCATTATCCAAGTACATCCTACGCCAGCTTCCAACTTGGAATATCCCCTTTGCTTCTGGCTAACTCAAATCTTACTTCTCTTAAAGCATCTGTATTTTTTTTTTAAGCTTCCCTTGACTTTTTCAGAGTTCTCTAATTTTGTTAAATGAATAATACTTACTATTTTTTAAAGATTTATTTATTTGAGAGAGAGACAGAAGGAGAAAGAGAGAGAGAAACCGTGGGGCGGAGGGGCAGAAAGAGAGCGAGCGAGCGAGAATCCCAGCAGGCTCTGCACTGAGCTCAGAGCCTGACACAACCTGAGATCATGATCTGAGCAGAAATCAAGAGTCTGACACTTAACTGACTGAGCCACCCAGGCACCCCTAGTACTTACTGTTTTTAAAGTGCCGCTAGCACTAAGTGATACCACACTGCAAAGCTTCTGTTTTATTGTATTATTTGTTTAGTGCAATGTAAATCATACTTGGTAGCTTCTCAGAGACGTAGCCTCCCTCCTATGCTTTTGTTTCCACACAGCCCTTAACACGAGGCTATGCAAATGATAGCCCCTCTATGAAGATTTGTACAATCAGTACCTTTTCTTGAAAAAATGAAGTTAAGAGGAGATATCTTTGGAGTTCACAAAACCCTCGGTGGGGGGAGGGTGTGTGTGAAGGCAGTCATCCTGACAGCCTTCTGCCCCGTGAGACCCTGGGAGAAAGTTCTTCCTCTAGACATCCATCCTGTGCTGAGGCTGTCGTCCTCAGGGTGCATGTCAAGTGCGAGGTACACACTAGGATCTCAAACTGTGACACTAAAGGGAAAGAATGGCTTCATTTAGAGTCCCAGTGTGATTAACATATTCTCTTTCCAAATGAGATAATTTTATCTTCTCAACAGCTTACTTTTCTTATTCATCATAAGATCATATTCACTAGCAATGGCAGATGGGACGGTGGGGGTGTGTCTGTCCATCTCCCGCTAGTTTGGCGTCTCTGTGGAAGGAAAGCAAATTGATTAAAAAAAAAAAAAAATCCTGTGTTGTTGGTGAATGTCCTGGTGGAAGCTCCTTTGTGTTTCCCTTCTCAGAAGTGCACTTTCCCGGTCCCTCTGTAGATGTTGGTTCCTTCTTAACAGCAGAGGTCCTCCTTGCTCAGCAGTCCTCCAGGATCGAGCAGCTATCATCCAAAAAGCCTGAGATAGTTGGGAACTGCATGACTTAGACGGATTATTAAAAAGCCATTGTCTGTGCTGTAACTGGGTTTATGATGTCTTTTCATCTCGACACCTGCCGACATCTCAAGGTTCTAATTAACTGTCAATCAGGGCAGAAAGCTCAGAATAAGCAGCATTGTGCCTGGAATTACTATGTGGAAGTCTATGCAAATTACTTAGGTTGAAGCTAAGAAAGAAAGAATCTGTACTTTAGAGAATGAAAAGCTATATTAATCCAGGATTATCAAACACTGGTAAGTGTATTATTGACCTTGTCATGATGCCAGACAGAATAATGCCGGGATCTAGAGCCCAGATTTCCTGGACGTTGGTAAAACACGCTGACTCTGGCCTGGCAGTTCCATTAGAATCACAAGGAGTAGAAAGAACCAAGCCTTCTGCTAATCTGAGTGTGTCTGGGGTCCCATGCCCGTGAGATTAGGACAAGCTCTACCCTGTACCACCCACCTTTTCCCATCTGTAGCCATCTCCTACTGCGTTATCAGATGCTCCAGATGGAGATTCCGGTGCCATTGTTAATTATTATTATTATTTTTATCTCTTCACCCATAATGTCTCTAAATCTCCTGGCACGGCAAATGTTGTCTTTGTTGGAAAGAGATGCTAGCCTTCTGAGATGGTGCCGGTGCCATTCCTTTGTGAGCTCTCAGGAGCAATGTGGATACTATTCAAGCTTTAAAAAATAGTAATTATGTCCTGACACTTAAAAAAAGTGAATTTCTTTGTAATTGGTTCTAGTATTTAGGACTGCTTTGAAAGTCACTAGGGTTTTTCCTTAAAACAAGAAGAAAAGATTCAGCTGATTTCTCTTGTTTGGGATCCTTTGGGATGAAAAGCACTAAAGAAATGTAAGCTATTATTAATCCGCCCCTTCTCCAGACACATGTCAACGGGGGCTGTAAAATGTATATCAGCTAACGATATATCTCGGTTCAAAGGAAGCTGCAAAATTATTTTTAAGCCTGTACTTTGAATGTGCCCAAAGCCTGTCTATTTCCATGGCAATGGACGTGGCATCCTGCGGCTGAGGCCCGTGGGTTTCAGCAGTTACAGCAGGTGCAGCTGGATGGAGGCTACTACCTCCGGGACAAAGCCCCGTGCTTTTCTCTAAGCGGTTTGTATAGCAGGGCTGGGGAGCGGGGTTCCTTCTGCCTGGATGCAGAGGGATGGGCAGATCTTGCCTCTTTCTTCCAAAACTTTGCATCCTATAATACGGACCATTGGTGACTGCTTCCTCTTTTGCACCTGTTTACCGATATTGCGGAGCGAGAAGAAGAGAAGCCCATTCTGTCTTGTCCCACAGAGCTTTACCAGTTGTCTGCCTTCTTGAAGTTTTTGAGTAGTATTTCTTTTACCATTGTTGCTTCATAGCTGGTGTTGACGGACCCCAAACAACCTGGAAATCATGGTCACTGCTCCCGCTGTCCTCCGTGAGATATTGAGTAGCTGCATGTGTGTACTTCTGTATTGGGCGCTGCACAGGCCAGACAGAGATGGCGAAGGCCACTCCGATGCAGGCGGACATGTGGAGACTGTGGTAGACCTAGCAAGCTCCGAACATCATATCCACAGACAAGGGTATAGATCTGCATTGCCATCAGTTAAAGGAAGTGCGTTTGTTGAATTGATATTTGGGGAAATTGATATTTGGGGGAATTTGGGATGTTTTCATTAAATTTGGAAATCAGGGAAGGCACTAGAACCCTTTCTAGTTCCCTCTCCCTGAACTCCTCAGGGAGGATTTTTGGAGCTGAGGGTAGTAGCATGGGAAGCTTCAAGATATCCTCTCTTCCACTAGGACCCTATTTTCCAGAAGGCTCTGTGAGGTTAGATCTTTACAGTGTGCTTCAATGATCTATTCTCCTGGAAACTCAGTGGTTTAGACAATGATCATTTATTTGCCCATGATTCTTCAATCTTTGTTCTTTTTGCTTTTTTGCTTTTGAGGCTTTTATTAATGTGTCCTCAAGTTCAGAGATTCTTTCCTCAGTTATGTCCAGACCACTAATAAGCCCAACAAAATTATCCTTTAATTCTGTCACAGTGGGTTTTGCTTTTAATCTTAGCCTTTCTTGGGGTGCCTGGGTGGTTTAGTCCTTAAGCGTCTGCCTTTAGCTCAGGTCAGGATCCCAGGGTCCCGGGACCGCGCCCTGCTTTGGTCCCCCTACTCAGCGGGAAGCCTGCTTCTCCTTCTCCCACTCCCCCTGCTTGTGTTCCTTCTCTCACGGTCAAATAAATAAAAAATCTTAAGAAATAAAAAAACTCAGCATTTCTTTTGGTTCTTTCTTAGGATTTCCATCTCTCTGCTTACATCGTGCATTTGGTTTTGCGTGCTGTTTATTTTACCCACTAGAGTCCTTAACATTTTACTCACAGTTGCTTTGAATTCCACGTCTAATAATTCTAACATTCCTGTTTCTGATGATTGCTCTGTCTCTTCAAAAAAAAATTTTTTTTTTGCCTTTTCATGTGCTTTGTAATGTTTTCTTGATAGCTGGGCGCGCTGTCCTGGGTAAAAGGAACAGCCTTAAATAGGACATTAGTAACGTGATAGTGAGGTATAAGACCAGGAGGGAGCACATTCTTATGGTCCTATGATTCTCTGATTAGGTTCAATCTTTCAGTGAGCCTGTGGCTCTGGACTGTGAACTTGACAAGTGCTTCTCAGTATTTTTCCCTCCTTTCCTTTTTTAGGGAGTATTTCCCTTCCCTCAAGTCCGTTAGGCTCTAATAATCCCTCAGCAGGTTAGGCTCTGTTAACTAGGTCTTGTTAAGAACAGAGCAGTCCAGATACTTAAAAGCAATTCTTTTTCTTCTCCCCCTACGGGAAACATACTTTTCTCCTGTATTTACTATGAGAAGCTGGGTGAGCACTTAGAGGTAAATCTCACGATATTGTGGGGGGCCCCTGTGACTGGATTCCCTTCAAGTCTTTAACCCTCAGAGTTGTCGGTACCGAGTCCCCCAGCAATGCCTCAACTACAGTTCAGGTTTTCCTATCCAGAGGCTGGTTCCCATGGCGGTACCTGCCTCCAGTGGGAGCCTCTGCTCCGATAATTGTTATCCTCTGTGTTCTCTTGGCCTCTCCCATCTTGGGGACAGCGGTTCGCCTCGTGTCCTCGCCGTTCCCCTGGATCCAGGAAGAGTTGTTGATTTTTCAGTCTGTTCAGCTTTTTTTGCTTATTGTTAAGACAGAGGAGCAGCTTCCAAAATGCCTACATGAAGAACTGGAAAACCTGCTTATGAGTCTTCATTTTGTTTATGGCTTGGCAAGGACAGTGTGATTCTGCCCCGCGTGGTGCTGTCTTCCAAGACGGCTCGCTCACACGGCTGGCACATTGGTACTCCAGTGGCGCAGCCAGCGGCACCTCTGTTGGAAGGGTTCCTGGGTTCCTCTCCATGAGGCCAGTTTGGGCTTCCTCACAGCAAGGTGGTCCCAGGTGGTCAGGTTTCTTACATTTCGACTAGCTTCCCCCAGAGGGCCAGGGCAGAAGGTGTGAACCTTTTGAAGGCTGGTCCTGGATCTAGCACGGCAGTACTTCTGCCAGGCCCCAGGGCAGCTCCGTTTCAAGGGAAGATATGACACAAGGATATAAGCCAGGAAATATGATTCATTGAAGGCTATCAGTGTAGTAACCTGCGAGTTTGGCTCCCTGATTCTAGTGGTTGTCCCTGATTTGACATCCCCATTCTTTTTTTTTTTTTACAAACAGAGATCACAAGAAGTAGGCAGAGAGGCAGGCAGAGAGAAGGAGAAGAAGCAGGCTCCCCGCTGAGCAGAGAGCCCCATGCGGAGCTCGATCTCAGGACCCTGGGATCATGACCTGGGCCGAAGGCAGAGGCTGTAACCCACTGAGCCACCCAGGCGCCCCTGATATCCCCATTCTTAACTTGGTAGCTTCAGTCCTCAAAATTGTAAGGTCCTGACTTTCTCTTGTCAGAGCCTCCAAGGACTGAAGTCCTTCTCTTCCAACGTTGTCCTTACGTAGCTACCAAATGTCTTGTTCTGCCTGCTTCTGCACAACCACTGATATCCCCCACGAAGTTTTCTGGGGGCTGCCTACCAGCTTGCCTGGGCCTTCACTGTATTTCTGACTCTCAAATAGAGGCCTGAAAACACCTACATATATGGAACAGCGTGCCAAGAAGTGTGGGGGAATTGCAAGAGAAAACGTGAATCATCTTCCCTGAAAGTTGATTTTTTTCCAAAATATAGGTTTAAAAACTTCTCATTTCATTATTATTTTTAATACAAAAGGTTGTCTATGGAAGCACACACATAGAAGCATATTCTATCGACAATTGAAGATAGAACACGGGCTTTAAAGGACACTTAAAGCTTACTGTGGCTGCTGCAAACTATACCCCTGGAGGTCTGTTCTGTTTTTACTCTCGCCTTGTTTATCCTGCCCTCCACCCAGGTCCAGATTAGACCATATAATGGCCTGGGTCCTGACGATGGTACTTACGATGCTTGTCTACAGTAGCTTCCCTGTAGAGGGAGAAAGCTGTTCTGTGAAGGATTAGGTAAAGTACATTGTTTCTGTGTCCTCTTTCTGGGGCCCAAATCCTGTTCTAAACTTCACTCCTTTACAAGGAGACCCAGGCCTCTGCTCTGTGTACCTCCCACGCCCTTGCTTTCTCCGCCTCAATACCCCTGACTAAGAATACTCAGTCCATATAATACTGGATTGTATTACTTTGTTTTTTTGGTTTTTGTTTTTAAGAGAGATTATTTATGTATTTATTTATTTATTTGAAAGAGAAAGAATGAGAGAGAGAGCATGAGAAGGGGTGGGTCAGAAGGAGAAGCAGACTCCCAGCTGAGCAAGGATCCCAATGTGTGACTCCATCCCAGGACTCCAAGATCATGACCTGAAGCAAAGGCAGTCTCTTTGCCAACTGAGCCACCCAGGTGTCCTGGATTGTATTACTTTGAATGGAAACCCCAGGGACCAGGGATTTTCTCCCCGTGTTACTAAGCATGGCTGAGAGACTTCAGTAGTGCTGTTCCATAGTCCTGAGTCCGTGGCTGGGGACCACAGTCCTCTCTCCCCAGAGGGGAAAGGGTGGTCCTTAGGGAGCTTGGTGGTGAATTTTAGACAGGCCCCAGGGATGTTAGCGAGTGTCATCTCCTCTGTGTATGGCAGAAGCTGGTGCTTCCAGCTCTACAAGAGCCAAGGTGGTAGAGCCTCTAGGGAAGGGGGTGACATGAGACCATGGAGCCTGGTCAGGGTTTGCTGGGGATGATGGTTGTTGGGACTCCCATGCTGAACTCCAATAAGCTTTTAAGAAACTATAGGAGCATACAATTGCTCTTTAACACAGCTCAATTATCTTCAGTCGATCCTAGAGGTGAATACTTGTCTTCTTCGTGTGGTGGAATTGTGGAAGCACGGCCAAGCCAGTCTCCTGACAGAACTTAGTATTTTAGATTCAACTGAGACCCTCAGAATTCATTCATTCATTCATTCTTTCTTTCTTTCTTTTTTTTTTTTAAAAGATCTTATTTACTTATTTGACAGAGAGAGAGAGATCACAAGTAGGCAGAGAGGCAGGCAGAGAGAGGGGGGAAGCAGGCTCCCCGCTGAGCAGAGAGCCTGATGCGGGGCTGGATCCCAGGACCCTGAGATCATGACCTGAGCCGAAGGCAGAAGCTTAACCCACTGAGCCACCCAGGCGCTCCCACTCAGAACTTCTGATGTTCTTCTGCTTAAGTTTCCAAACCCTCACAACCCTGGAGGTTCATAGTGCTGCAGAGAGAGGAATTTGGGGGCATCACAAGATCTTGGACCTCCTTTTTCTTTTTTCTTTCTTTCTTTGTTTCTTTGTTTCTCTCTTTCTCTCTTTCTTTCTTTAATATATCGTCCTGTGCCCTCCTGTAACTTTAGAGCCTGGTACAACCAAGCTGTCTGTGAGCACAGGCCCAGTGTTCATCTCAAACCCCAGTTTCATGTTTCTGAGTCTCATGTTAGTCTCATCCTAGGAGACACCTTTGGTTGGGTGCTCTGGGCCTAGGGAACACAGTATCACGCATGTCCTTGATGACCTAGAGGCCAGCAGAACTGGATTCAAGCCCAAAGCAGCGAAGAGTCCTCACACATAGCTGAATGCTTTTCTCACTAATCTTACGTGGGAATATATGTTCTGAGTTCTCTTGAGAGAGAGCCAGATGTTCACATGCCACTTGGAACAGATTAGAGTAGAACTAATTTAGGAAGACCTTTAGTAGCTGCAAGAAAGTCAGTGTTAGGGTGGGGTTATCTCTAAACCCCATTTGTGATACGCCAGCATCTGAGGAATTATCTGTGAGAGGCCATCTGAGATTCCAAAATAGACTCAAAACTCAGCTATGGTTTCATACTTTCAAGGATCAGTGTATTATTAGACCAAAGTTTCTAGTGTCAGACAAACGAGTTTGAAATACCAGTTCCTCCTGTATAAATTGTGTAACCTTGGACAAGTTTCATAATCTCTTGGGGTCTCCCCTTTCTCGTTTATAAGTGTGTGGTAACAATAGTACCTACCTCAGGGGGTGCTGGGTGGGCCAAATGAGATGATGTGTCTGGCATGTGGTAAGCCTTCTATAATTCTTGAAATAACAACAGCAGGAAAAACAGCAGCTACCACTTTTTTTGTGTGCAACTTAGAGTCAGTCTGGCACAGTATTAAGCACATTGCATATTTTACATACAAAGAGGCCATGTTGCTATCACCAGGCTCTTGTTAGCTAACAGATGGGGAAGCTCAAACAATTTCCCGAATCCAAAGACTATGCTCTTATATTTGGCCAAAGAAGAGATATCTCAACATCCTGGTATCTCCTTTCCACAAAACTGGCTAGAGGAACCCTTGAAGAGGAAGATGCTGTAACGACTGGTCTGTCTCCCTGAACTGTTCATCTACCAGTTCCCTAAATTGGATTATATCTCTGGTTTAAGCTTATATCTGGTTCAGACTCTGGCCCAGACTCCACTCTAATCAAGGAGAACATAAGCTCAAGGCTAAGAGGCATCTTACTGACAACTCTGCTCTGACTTTGTACAGTAATTTTCATAGAAGCTGTCATCTTGGACCCAAGTTCTGATAATAGGATATTTTCTTCTGTCCTCACCTTGTAATCCATGCTGAACCTTAGTTTCTCAGGGGTCATCCTCTGCTGGTTGCCAATCCATGAAACTTCTTGATCCCAATCCCTTATTTATCTAGACATCAGTCTGTTCTCTGGCCAGGATACCTGAACATTTTGCCTAGCATTCCTCCTTTGGCATACAAAGGGGTGCCTCCTGAAGTAGCTTCTTAACTTGAATGGACATTTTTGTTCATTCATTCATCCAATAATATTTAGTGAACATGGCCATAAGCTTCCTGATCTTAAGATCCTGTAACCACCTTCTCTTTTTGGGCCTTCTCATAGCTTGAACGGTCCTTATTTATCCTGAAAAAGATCTCCTGGTTCTGCCACAACTTCATTCTTACCTGCTTTCTGCATATTTACTGGACATTCAACACTCTTAGGGTTGAAAATTATCAAGTGGTTGCTACCTGTCCCCCTTGCAAACTTGAGCTCTGAGGGCAATTTTTTTTTTTTTTTTTTGGTCTACATCTTATTTTTTTTCTTTTATTTGTTTTTGTTTTGTTTCTTAAATTCCACATTTGAGGGAAATTATATGGTATTTGTCTTGCTCTGACTGGCTAATACTCTACCCTCTAGCTCTATGTATACTGTTGCAAATGGCGAGATTTCATTCTTTTTATGGCTAAATAATATTCCATTGTATATAAATACCACATTTTCTTTTTTAAATAATTTTCTTTTTTTTCTTCAATTTATTTATTTTCAGAAAAACCGTGTTCATTATTTTTTTCACCACACCCAGTGCTCCATGCAATCCATGCCCTCTATAATACCCACCACCTGGTACCCCAACCTCCCACCCCCCCGCCACTTCAAACCCCTCCGATTGTTTTTCAGAGTCCATAGTCTCTCATGGTTCACCAATTCTAACTACTGGCAACGTTTGAAAAAGGAAGTGGAGATGAATAAAGGTGCTGAGATATGTTGTGTTAACCCAGAGAAAGACTCTTCTGTGTCTGGTTTGTTCTACTCACAAGCTTAAGGTAAAGGAGCACTTAAACAGGAAGTTGCCTCTGTAAAGCAATTTCATAAAATAGGCCCCAATACTTTGGTTGGCAAGGGTGGCCCCTAGCACACAGAGAAAATGTCCTGGGGATTTGCTCTTTTGCTGATATTGGGCTCTAATAAAATTATCTTGTTAGTTTTTTTAATATGAGAATGCTCCACGGATATATTTGCCAAATTCCTTTCTATATTTAACAGTGTCATAGCAGGGCTCCAAAAGACAGACTTCATTCATTATGTCAGTGTGGCCTTGGAATGACAAACCGAGTAGTTAAGTTGATTAATGAAAGGTATATTTTGCCACCACGTCAAATAAAAAGAAGACAGAGGGGTCAAGAAGTGAACTCTTTCTGGAGGCCAGTGTTATCACTCCTATTAAAATATTAACACTATCCACTTCCTGGCTGTCTCACTAATCAATTTGTTTTTTCATATTAATTTAGTTTTAGGCCAGCCTCTTTCCTAAAACTTGCCCAGGCAAAGACGATCAATCACAGGTGGCAACCACATTCAACGGTGGTCATGGTTAGTGCCAACTCTCTCACAGACCTCTAAGCAGGCTCTACGGGGAAGAACCATCTTTAGTAGGAAAAGAAAGATGCAACCAAGAGTACACCAAGACTTTCCAGTTTGAGGAGTCGGTGTGTTATTAAATCTCACTCAGTTCATATTATCTGCAAAGATCTATAGAACCAGTGAACAAAGCTCTCTTGAACAAGCATTATCTTAAGGTTCACAGATGAGCCAAACACTGTTTCTTCTCTGCACTGATTGTAGCCATCACATTTGTCACAGTGATTCACACTTCTCTGCCAGGGTAACTGTTCTGTTCTTTTGCAGAGAAGGAAGGAGGCTGATGGGGTATATTGGGAGCTACAGGAAAGGTACAGGTGAAAAAAAAAGAAAGAGAGAGAGAGAAAGAAAGAAAGAAAAGAAAAGAAAAATCAATGAATCAATGATTGATCCATCTTTCTTTTTTTTTTTTTTGATTTTACTTTTTTTTTTTCCAATTTATTTATTTTCAGAAAAATAGTATTCATTATTTTTTCACCACACCCAGTGCTCCATGCAAGCCGTGCCTTCTATAATACCCACCACCTGGTACCCCCAACCTCCCACCCCCCGCCACTTCAAACCCCTCAGATTGTTTTTCAGAGTCCATAGTCTCTCATGGTTCATCTCCCCTTCCAATTTGCCCAAAAGCACATACCCTCCCCAATGTCCATAACCCTACCCCCCTTCTCCCAACACCCCTCCCCCCAGCAACCCACAGTTTGTTTCGTGAGATTAAGAGTCACTTATGGTTCGTCTCCCTCCCTATCCCATCTTGTTTCATGGATTCTTCTCCTACCCACTTAAGCCCCCATGTTGCATCACCACTCCCTCATATCAGGGAGATCATATGATAGTTGTCTTTCTCCGCTTGACTTATTTCGCTAAGCATGATACGCTCTAGTTCCATCCATGTTGTCGCAAATGGCAAGATTTCGTTTCTTTTGATGGCTGCATAGTATTCCATTGTGTATATATACCACATCTTCTTGATCCATTCATCTGTTGATGGACATCTAGGTTCTTTCCATAGTTTGGCTATTGTGGACATTGCTGCTATAAACATTCGGGTGCACGTGCCCCTTTGGATCACTACGTTTGTATCTTTAGGGTAAATTCCCAGTAGTGCAATTGCTGGGTCATAGGGCAGTTCTATTTTCAACATTTTGAGGAACCTCCATGCTGTTTTCCAGAGTGGTTGCACCAGCTTGCATTCCCACCAACAGTGTAGGAGGGTTTGAACAGATCCATCTTTCTTTATTTAACCAGAAGAGATCATCTAGTTGGAAGGAACATGATGATTAATCTAATTCATCAAGCTAAACTGCTGCTTTTGGGATAGTTGCGAGCTTTGATTTTTTCTTTGTTTCCCCTTTTTTAGATTTTCCAGTAAAACTATTTTAAAATGGGTTGTTTTTGAACAGATCATAACATCTAATGGTAATAAATAGGATCTGTTAACAACTGGCAAATTATATCTCAAAGTTTCACTTTCCTTTGATCTTCAGATGTATGTATTAAATTGCTTTGGATTTTCATTTGGATTTGTAGTGGACATCACACACACATCATTTTGGTTTTTTCCTCCAAAGCTGCTTCTCCCTGGCCGTACCTGCCCCATCTCATGAAATGGTGTGATTTACATTTCACTGTTGTTCAGGCCCTAAACCTAGGATTCGTTCTTGATTTCTTCCGCACTTCCCCAACAGGACCATCCATTGGTGGTTTACTTTCAAAATATGTACCAGCTATGACCACTTCTCATGCCCTCCAGGCCAGGAACGGTGGTTCCAGACACCGTCAATCATGTCTCCCCGGACCGTTGCAGACTCAACAGGAGGCTTCTACTCATGCCCTCCTTCAGTGTAATCCTACAGCCAAAGCGATCATGCAGACTCCTTGCTCGAAACTCTTGAATGACCTCCTGTTACATTTAAAATAAGACCTAAATCTCCTACCATGTTGGCAAGGCCCTTATGATCTCTTTGTGCCGTTTTCTGCTGTTCTTTCTTGTCTTCATGCCCTCCGGCCACAGGGACTCAAACATGTCAGGACCGTCCCCTCTCAGAGCTTCTGCTTGTTCCCTCACACCTTCACCCGGGTTGCTCTTGGGTCTCTGCGAAATATCTTTAGAAATGTGCTCTTGATCACCTTGCCATAAATACATTTTAAAACTTTGTTTATATTTTGATTTTTTTTTTCCCCCACTGGAACTTAATTCCATGAGGTCAGGGACCTTGTCTGCCTTCCTCATTAGTATCGCCAGTACCTAGAACAGCACCTGGAACATATTAGAGTTTAACAAATATATATATATATATATATATATATATATATATATTTTTTTTTTTTTAATATTTTATTTATTTATTTGTCAGAGAGAGGGAGAGAGAGCGAGCACAGGCAGACAGAGAGCCAGGCAGAGGCAGAGGGAGAAGCAGGCTCCCTGCCGAGCAAGGAGCCCGATGTGGGACTCGATCCCAGGACACTGGGATCATGACCTGAGCCGAAGGCAACTGCCCAACCAACCGAGCCACCGATTTTATTTATTTGACAGAGAGAGAGAGTGAGAGAGCACAAACAGGGGAAGCGGCAGAGGGAAAGGGAGAAGGTGGGCTCAATCCCAGGACCCTGGAATCATGACCTGAGCTGAAGGCGGATGCCCTGAGTGTTTAACAAATATTGAATGAGTGGATGAATCTGTTTGTGTGTGTGTGTATTCATGTACACATATATATATATTTATATATTTATATGTAATATATAGGCACAGGCACAAACACACACAGATATATATATATATGTATATATATATGTAAATACACACACAAACAGATTCAATATTATATATATATATAAATACACACACATACACACACACACCCCTACTGTACTGGCAATTCAACTTGAGAGAATTAAATAAAGATTAATAAAGCTCTCAGGTCAGGGTTCAGTGTTGAGGGGGTCGCAGGAGAGTGAATAAGGAAGAAAACAATGCTGGTTACATAGGTAGCTACTATCTAACCTTTCCCATCTTTTAATTCAAAGGTTTAAACTAACATGCAATGATGTTTATTGATAATTATGTCTAAAGCATGGGAGCAAGGAGTGCAAAGTTGCGCACATGGCTCCAAATACTTGTGTGTGTTGTGCCTGTGTGTAAGAGGGACAGGTCTTATTCTGAAAGGGAGTAAGGAAATTCTCCCACAAACCGCAGGTAGTAATTGCTTCACAATCAGAACTAATGCACGGAAATGCTCTAAGATACTCTGCAGCTCAGGTACAGCTCTAGGACAGAGCTTCCCAGTGCGTTTGCCAGTTAAAGTGTGCCTCATGAGCTGCCTCCTCCTTTTGCTAAAACCAAAATAAACATATTAAGTGTAAAACTAAATACGATGCATAAAAAGGAGTGGGAAGCACCGAAGCCTAAAATGGAGGAGGGAGGTGGTTTTGAATCTACAGAAGTAATTGCTCTGGAATCCTCTGGGGCCATTTCAGGGTAGTGATGGCATTTGGACTGAAACATGGGTCTCGCTGTCCCTCTGTTTTTGGAGGAAAGAGTGCCTTGGTGGCATCCACCCATGACACTGAGACCAGAGGCTGCCTCCTCTTAGGGGGGACTTTTTGCAGCACCTCCCGTGCTCCCCTCGGAGGCGTCCCCAGTGATCTCAGCTCTGCAGTCATGCCATTGAGAGAACCACAAGGGGCGTTGGGAATTGTGTGCGGTTTTACTGTTTGCTCTTTCCTCCTTCTGCGCTTCCTGTCCTCTTTCCATACCCCGCACCTCTGTTTGCCGTCTCCCCAGCGCTCCGTAGGGTTGGCGGTCGACGATAACCAGTGAGTAATAAGCAGTCAGAGAGATGAATTCCAAAGTCAACTGTGGGAAGCGAAACCACACACCACAGTGATGCTTTTCCTTCCTTTCCCCTTGCACCTCTCCCCTGCATGAACCATGGACTTGGTGTTTTTTTTTTTTTTTCTGCCAGTGTCCTATGATGGGGTGGAGCTGGAGAAGGAGGAAATAGGAAACAAATGGGGCTTGACTTAATCAAACCAGTTAATTTGTCAGAATACCAAGTTAATTTATAGCGTCACGACACAGAACATCGTATTTCAGGACGTGGAGTTAAATCAAGTAGGATCTGATGGCTTTTAAGTAGGGTCTTTCTGAGGGGGCCTGAGGAGTCATTGAAGCCATCTGCATTGTAGCCAGAAAATTAGCTGTTTTCCACATTTCTGAGGCCGGGTTTGTTTTGGCTGGGTTCCATGGGCCTGGTAAAGTACTGGTCTGGCCTGGTTGTCCGGAGGGCAGACAGAGCCCTTCCAACAGGCAGGGACTCTGGGGGGACCGAGGCTGGTTTCAAGAAAACAAGGGGCCTGACCAATTAGAGATTCAGTTGTGTCTTACCTTTGTTAGCTCAGGTAAGCCAGTAGGTGCAGAAGCGCATTTCAGAGCGCCCGGAGGCGACTCGTGGACCCTCACTGGAAAGGGCTTAAAGGTCGTGGAGCTCCTCCCTGACTGATGCTCCTTCCTCTCTACTTCTGTCCTCCATCGGAACAGTGACAAGGAATTTCCCAGGTCGTGACATGGCGTGTCCAATACTTCTAATGTCACAGACAGCTTCCAGGATTGAGAAGCTCTTCTTCCCATTACGCCAACATCTCTCCTCTGCCCAGAGTTTTCCCACTGACCCTACTCAGTGCTCTTCGGGGACCCTGTGGAACGAATCGTGGATCACTCGAGAAGGAAGACTGGTTTTCAGACCCTCTAAAGGCACGGATCTTTAAGGTTCTTAGTAGAAACAGGCTCAACCCTTGACGCTGGGGTTAAAGGATGTGGTTCAGATGAGATGTGCTGTGAGCGCAGTAAGCTTAATCAGGATGGCATAGTTCTCTCTCTTGAATTTCCTCACTATCAGTTCTTCAGAAGATGTCATGGAAACCCTTTTAACGATGACTATTATTAGTTTAAAACCAAAGGCCTAGGCGTGCCTTGGGTGGCTCAGTCACTGGGTGTCTGCCTTCGGCTCAGGTCTTGATCTCAGGGACCTGGGATCCAGCCAGGCATCAGGCTTTTTGCTCAACAGGAAGAGTGTTTATTCCTCTCCCTCTGCCTGTGGCTTCCCCTGCTTGTGATCTCTCTCTCTCTCTGTGTGTCAAATAAATAAATAAAACCTTAAAAAAAAACAAAAACAAAAACAAAACTCAAGGCCTAAAAATAGACTCAAACTAAGAAGAAAATCATAGGCAAACTCTCCCCCCGCCCCCAAATAACAAAGTCTTTTTCTGGGATCTCTTCAGATATGATTCAGGGCCATTGGTTCAAAAAGGACATAGAAATCAGACACAGCTTTTCTTTGGCAGGGAACAGGAAGTCCTAAATTTTGTGTGCTAAAAGCAGGGAGTGTGACAACATTGAAGTCCTACAGCTGAATCAAACCAGACAGGAAACCTCTAAGCTCTCAGGTGTGACTCTGAAACTCTATCCATGAGTCTGTACATGTATTTTTAAAATTCTGTTTCTCATTATTTATTTGTTTAATGAGTGTTTATTAAGTACCAATCACGCATCAGGCACTATACTCCAAATGGATAGAGGCAGGAGAGAGGCAATGTTTTCTTTTACCTTCCAAGGCTTGGAACTAGTTTTGTCAATTCTGCTGATAGGTTTGGATGAGATTTTCTGTTTGCTAATGGGTTTTCTCTTCCTATCACTATGAAAATGCAGTGGGGCCAGAGTTTTACTGGCCTACTTTCAAAGATGGCATTATTTTTTGATTCATCAAATGGATCCCCTAAATCCAATTAGCCATCTGGCTTAATGTAACCGTTTATAAATTTAAAAGTGTGAATTCTATTATATATTAGTATTACCTGCTTATAAATACTTATCTATAATATATGTGTTCATAAAACCATTCTTTGCACTTGAACACCCCTTAAATTTCATGGCTGAAAAAGAAAATACATTATTAATCTTGATTTTTGTTGCAAAAATAAATGTTGAGCCCTGACAGTCCTTGGAGTGTCCGAGCAGTGAGTTTCTGTACACAGTGATGTTGCCCAGGGAAACAGAGAGTATCTGGGAACAGAGAAACCAAACTCGGGTTTGGCTGACGGTGGAGGGGGAGGCAGCCAATAGGTTCTGGGGAGAACCAAGAGCCATATGGTAAGATGTGGCTGGGAAAACAGATGCCCTTCTCATAAATGGAGATGGTCTGCAAGTTGCCTTCCTCTGGGAACCAAGGTTTAGGTTCAGCCAGAAATAGTGGTATGTAAACACCCCGATTCCCTCATGTGCAGGCAGAGGACTGAGCCAGTAAATACACAGAACCTTTTTTTAGTCCACAGAAGGCAAATGGAGGCTCCGTTAAGTGCGCTGCCTAAATGAAAAGGTAAATTCAATTTGCAAAATGCTATCAAGGCCCTTCCATTTAGCAAGAATAGCAGAAAAGATGATTTTAAAAAATGAAATCCTTTGCCTATCCCATAACCTGCTTCCAACTAGCAACTCTTCAAATAAGTGCCCAGGGATGGGACGAGAAGAAGCAGAGGTAGGGATGCAATGGGGCTTGCATCCTGGGTTCTCCTGGAGACAGCTCACTTTGCCCCTCAGGTTTGCTAAGCGCTCTGGATTACCCGCCCCCACCCCCGGCATAGCCGAGCATGCCTTTTCCGTCAGCTGTCTTCATTTTCTTGTGTGTGCGTTTTATTTTTTTATTTTTTTTTTAACATTTTTTTTTTAATATTTTATTTATTTATTTGACAGAGAGAGATCACAAGTAGGCAGAGAGGCAGGCAGAGAGAGAGAGAGGAGGAAGCAGGCTCCTTGCTGAGCAGAGACCCCGATGCGGTACTCGATCCCAGGATCCCGAGATCATGACCTGAGCCGAAGGCAGCGGCTTAACCCACTGAGCCACCCAGGCGCCCCTTGTGTGTGCGTTTTAAAGGGACATGGGGGTCATGATAGAAGAGGAGTTACGGTGGGATTAGCTGTGTTGGAGGGGAAATATTTTACTGCTCGAAAGTCCATGCCTCAAATTGTTTCCATATGATTTCCTTTTCATTCCTAATTGTGGGAGATGAGGGTATCCTGCACGGTCCAAAACAGTAGCCACTAGCCTCCTGTAGCCAACCATGGGGCGCTCCAACACTTGCAATGTGGTTAGTGTGGCCGAAATGGTCATTTAATGACACATTTGAGATGACTGAGGAGAGAAGACATTTGTGCAAGAGGAGATCAGTAAAGAATGATCACAGGAACACCTGGTCCTCCAGGTACAATTGACAAAGAATCTGCATAAGGTAGATAATAATTGCTGTTAATAGAATTAGAAAATCACTGTTAAGAAGTATACTGGACTTGGTTAATGGAAAAATAGGAAGAGAATAATAACTATTATAAGCACTTATACCCTGAGGAAAAACAGACATGCTAAAATACAATAGTGAGAAAGTCAAGAGGGCAAAGGTCATAATAGAACATATGATTCATTAAGAAGAAACTGAAGGGTCACTTGGGAGACTCAGTCAGTTAAGTGTCTGCCTTGGGCTCAGGTCATGATCCCAGGGTCCTGGGATCAAGCCCTGCATCGGGCTCCCAGCTCGAAGGGGAGCTGGCTTCTCTCTCTGTCCCACCCCCTGCTTGTGGCCTGTCTCTCAAATAAATAAATAAAAAATCTTTAAAAAAATTTAAAAAAGAAGAAACTGGAAAAAAGTAGATCTATGCCAATTAAAGGAAGTTCAGTTATAAATAATTGATCACTTATTTTTTGTATTTGTGAAGGAAAATTTGATAATCCATGCTGTGGAAAAGATTAGCATATAAGTCTGTTTTTGTATCATCTTTAAAATGAGAAAACTGGATATCATCTATAATTCATTTCACTCTTTTTTTTTTTAGAGAGTTTATTTATTTATTTGACAGAGAGAGAGATCACAAGTAAGCAGAGAGGCAGGCAGAGAGAAAGGGGGAAGCAGGCTCCCTGCTGAGCAGAGAGCCTGATGCGGGGCTCGATCCCAAGACCCTGAGATCATGACCTGAGCCGAAGGCAGAGGCTTAACTCACTGAGCCACCCAGGCGCCCCTATAATTCCTTTCATTCTTATAAATTGTCAGTGACTGGAGTACTGCATAAGTTCTTGAACCATAAGTTGCAACTCACTGGTAGGTCACAAAATCAATTTAGTGGGTCCCAATGAACATTTGAAAATATCAAGTGATACTGTCAGAGTAATGCATCTCGTAAGGTAAGGGAAATTACTGTTTTATGCCATTTATTTTTATTATTTTTTGTGTGTATGTGTGTTTATGTATGGTATGTCCGTGGCTGAAAAAGTTTGAAAGCCACCAATGTGGATAAGGTCTCACGAACCCTTCCAGTTCTCGGTGTATAATGATTCTGTATGTTAATCAAGCTGAGTTTTAAGATGAAAATTATTTTGTAGGGTTTCAGATACCTCTTCCATCTGGAAATAGCTCTAGGTTCTGTTAAATGGAATTTGACTTATGATATCTCCACATTGGACTGCAAAGTAAAGGGCATTTAATTATTAAAAAACAAAATAAAGAATAAACACCATTGGTTTCAACTTTAAGGCAGTCTGGATAAGTGGAGCTGGGGGCCCTAATGAAGGGAAATTCCATTACATGAAAATGTTCCTTCTATATGTCTGCTGTATTCTCCGTGTGAATTTATTAGAATTATCCAATTGGGATTTTAAGCGCATAAATTAGGATAAATGTATGATTTTCAAAAAAGTCTGTTTGGCATTACAGGTATTAGAAACATTTCTTTTCATTTCTTGGTAATTATAAGTATGCATAAACTTTGCACATTACGATTTTTTATAGAACAGTCAGGGCAGAATTTACAGGAATTTATGCATAATCTTTTCTTTTGGCTTTTAATGGCTTTTCATGCACTGATTTAATAAAAAAAGGACCGTAATCCATCTTTCTTTATTATGTTTCTCTGCCATTATTCACATAAGCCCAGTTCTGGAAATGTGGGAATAACCATGCACTGTCTAAACAGGCAAATTCTATGGCATATAATTCCACAGATCCTGCCAAAGAAGCTGTGATGTGTGTGTTTTTTGTGGTGGGGGGGCGGCTGGGTTTCCCTACAGCCTGTAGGGTTCATGCATTGGTTGGAGAAGCTGATGAAGGATTCTTGACACTGTACCACAGTCGGATGAGGTGAATATTTTTGATCGGTAGCCAGACAGATTTCTCTATTAGGATGTACTTCCACTTGTGCACAGCTATGTATCACCTCGTGTACACATGACATGTTTTTGGTATATCCTCACGGTCTTGGACTGCTCTCTGCTCATGAGGCACTCACTTCAGCGGTACAAGTAATACTATGCTCATGAATTTTACAAGTAAAAATTATAGGGCTTTCCTCACGACGGAATCTGATAGGATTAAACATATTGGTATAAAGACAGTAAAATTATACCTTGAGAGAAGTTGGCTTATGTCCAAAGAAGCACACACCTCGTGATTCTGCAGGCAGCTGATGTAAAAATACCATATCAAAAGAGAAATAACCAGCCCTCGAAACGATGTGGGGCTTACGTGACAGTGAAGCCATCGTGGCCGCCACTAGTCCTCTCAGATCGATTTCTTGCATTTCCTCAGTAGTACTTTCGGCTTCATTCTAGCGATGCCGGAGTGACGTTTCCTTTTAGCTCTGGACCCTTACCAGCTCTAATTAATAGTACTTATGCAGCTCACGCTTACCAGTTTTATTTTTGCAAAGTGACTTATAATCATTTTTATTAGTGATCCTAAATTGAGGTTTAGAATGGTACGCCATAAAAAAATGCTTCACGTTTGAGAAAAGAAACTATTCCTACCCAGCATTTCTCTAAATTGTGTAATTATGGCCGCGTTCATCATGGATTGTTAATTATTTATTCCTTACTCTGTAGATGTAAATACACCACTCCAGCCTACAATTATGGACGGTCTTTAAACTTGATGTGTGAAGTTCAACTGATACCTGTAAGAGTTCTTTTTTTTTTCCCTTTGTAATAATACAATTGTTCTGTTATAAATGATGCACTATCTCTCAGAATACATTTTTTTAAATGTAATTTTATTTTTTTAAATTTCTTTTCAATGTAAACAGTATTCATTGTTTTTGTGCCACACCCAGTGCTCCATGCAATCCGTGCCCCCCATAATACCCACCACCTGGTTCCCCCAATCTCCCCGGCCCCCCGCCCCTTCAAAACCCTTAGGTTGTTTTTCAGAGTCCATACATAGTCTCTCATGGTTCACCTCCCCTTCCAATTTCCCTCAACTCCTTTCTCCTCTCCATTTCCCCATGTCCTCCATGCTATTTGTTATGCTCCACAAATAAGTGAAACCATATGATAATTGACTTTCTCTGCTTGACTTATTTCACTCAGCATAATCTCCTCCAGTCCCGTCCATGTTGCTACAAAAGTTGGGTATTCATCCTTTCTGATTGAGGCATAATATTCCATAGTGTACATGGACCACATCTTCTTTATCCATTCATCCGTTGAAGGGCATCTTGGTTCTTTCCACAGTTTGGCGACCGTGGCCATTGCTGCTATAAACATTGGGCTACAGATGGCCCTTCTTTTCACTACATCTGTATCATTGGGGTAAATACCCACTAGTGCAATTGCAGCATCATAGGGAAGCTCTATTTTTAATTTCTTGAGGAATCTCCACACTGTTCTCCAAAGTGGCTGCACCAACTTGCATTCCCACCAACAGTGTAAGAGGGTTCCCCTTTCTCCACATCCCCTCCAACACATGTTGTTTCCTGTCTTGCTAATTTTGGCCATTCTAACTGGTGTAAGGTGATATCTCAATGTGGTTTTAATTTGAATCTCCCTGATGGCTAGTGATGATGAACATTTTTTCATGTGTCTGATAGCTATTTGTATGTCTTCATTGCAGAAGTGTCTGTTCATATCTTCTGCCCATTTTTTTGATATGATTATCTGTTTTGTCTGTGTTGAGTTTGAGGAGTTCTTTATAGATCCTGGATATCAACCTTTTATCTGTACTGTCATTTGCAAATATTTTCTCCCATTCCATGGGTTGCCTCTTTATTTTCTTGACTGTTTCCTTTGCTGTGCAGAAGCTTTCGATCTTGATGAAGTCCCAAAAGTTCTTTCTCGCTTTTGTTTCTTTTGCCTTTGGAGACATATCTTGAAAGAAGTTGCTGTGGCTGATATCGAAGAGATTACTGCCTATGTTCTCCTCTGGGATTCTGATGGATTCCTGTCTCACACTGAGGTCTTTTATCCATTTTGAGTTTATCTTTGTGTACGGTGTAAGAGAATGGTTGAGTTTCATTCTTCTACATATAGCTGTCCAATTTTCCCAGCACCATTTATTGAAGAGACTGTCTTGTTTCCACTGTATATTTTTTCCTGCTTTGTTGAAGATTATTTGACCATAGAGTTGAGGGTCCATATCTGGGCTCTCTACTCTGTTCCACTGGTCTCTGTGTCTGTTTTTATGCCAGTACCATGCTGTCTTGGTGATCACAGCTTTGTAGTAAAGCTTGAAATCAGGTAACGTGATGCTGCCAGTTTTATTTTTGTTTTTCAACATTTCCTTAGCAATTCGGGGTCTCTTCTGATTCCATACAAATTTTAGGATTATTTGCTCCAGCTCTTTGAAAAATACCGGTGGACTTTTGATCGAAATGGCATTAAAAGTATAGATTTCTCTAGGGTGTATAGACATTTTAACAATGTTTATTCTTCCGATCCAAGAGCATGGAATGTTCTTCCATCTTTTTGTGTCTTCTTCAATTTCTTTCATGAGTGTTCTGTAGTTCCTCGAGTACAGATCCTTTACCTCTTTGGTTAGGTTTATTCCCAAGTATCTTATGGTTCTTGGTGATATAGTAAATGGGATTGATTCTCTAATTTCCCTTTCTGTATTTTCATTGTTAGTGTATAAGAAAGCAAGATTTCTGTACATTGACTTTGTATCCTGCCACGTTACTGAATTGCTGTATGAGTTCTAGTAGTTTGGAGGTGGAGTCTTTCGGGTTTTCCATATAAAGAATCACATCATCTGCGAAGAGAGAGTTTGACTTCTTCATTGCCAGTTTAGATACCTTTTATTTCTCTTTGTTGTCTGATTGCTGTTGCTAGGACTTCTAATACTATGCTGAACAAAAGTGATGAGAGTGGGCATCCTTGTCGTGTTCCTGATCTCAACGGGAAGGCTGTGAGCTTTTTCCCATTGAGGATGATATTTGTTGTGGGTCTTTCATAGATAGATTTTCTGAAGTTCAGGAATGTTCCTTCTATCCCTATGCTTTGAAGTGTTTTAATCAGGAACGGATGCTCGATTTTGTCAAATGCTTTTCCTGCATAAATTGCGAGGACCATGTGGTTCTTCTCTCTTCTCTTATTGATTTGTTCTATCACATTGATTGATTTGCGAATGTTGACCTATAAGAATTCTTAAAGCAAAGTTGAGTATGTGTCTACGGCCAAAATACTATTGAAGAGAAAGGAAGTTGGAGCAATGATATTAATTATTAGACACTAATGACACTAATAACAAGTTTAGTAGCATATACAATGACACCATGCCATTAGATGTCAGGAATATCATTATAAGATCACTTTTATTTATTTAAAAGTGACACACATTAATATAACACATTTTAATAGAATATGTATTAATGTGTTTGTAACAAGAGCAAAACTGGTCATTGGAAAGTACTTTTTCACATAATATGAATCAAGGTCATCATTATAATGCTTGTTTTTGAATTGGATTTTCATATATTGAAAAGACAAAAAATTAGCATAAGTGACTTTTTTTGCGTAAGTGATATTTTAATGACTTTGTATTTATTACTTTAGCATACATTATGGAATATAATGCACAAATTCAAACCTCTGAAATTAGGAAATTTGAAATGCAATGTAATGTTCTAAATACTTTAACTCAGTATATAACTTTTGACTGATTTTGTGATCATTCAAATCCTTGTAATCTTTGGATTACATGGACCTTGGTTTGCCTTCTGTGCCTGCCTTCTGGATATTACACTACACATGTGAGCATCCTCTAGCAGGGAGAAGTAGTGAACCAGTGACCATCTTGTTCGCTACCTGGTATCTCTGACAACAAAGGCAATAGTGGCAAGAGCAAAATAAGACCCTGAGGAACCCTATATATCAGGGAAATGCACCCACTTGATTTAAAGCCCTATTTTCAGAATTTAAATCCAATTTCCAGACCATCAAATGATGAGGAGTGCATTTCATGAAAATTTTTCTTTCCCTGGTTACCATGGTGTTTATAAGAGAATGAAACTGTGAACAACAACCTAGGTTTATGGGAAAAAAACCAATTAAAAATCAGAATGCCAGGCAAACACATCTTTGACTCGGTGTGTCTCTTTTTTAGGAACAAGTAATATAAACATTTAGACACAGAGCATCTGCATAGATATTAAATATGATAAAAAGATTTACGAATGTACAACTGTGACCTGAATGAAAGGGCATGTCTAAACACAATGAATCCAATTTTCTGCTTACACTGGCAAAGAAACCAACCACTGTGCCTAAAAAAACAGTTTAGTTTTATTATCTAAATAAACAGACTAATCAACACCACTGGTTCCCTGCTCCCACTTACCCAAAGCTTTTTGAAAAGCTAAGATGTTTCTCAAAGGCGAGCTACAGATTTTAAATGCTGAATTGAGGTTTTAAATACACCAAAATCCAAGTGATGGTTTCCATGGTGACCTTACGCAGCCACTTACTTGGGATGGCAAAGTAAGTCCCCTTCACACATCATATTCCCAAGTCCCTTTAGTCTTGTAGCAATGTGGCGAAAGAGAAATGAGTGGCTTTGAGAAGGGTCCTTGGGATTGGCAGTCCATTCTCATGTCAGTATGGACTCCCATTCCTCATCTGACATGATTCTGGGCATTCTGCTCCAACTCCGTCCTTTTTTTTGCCACCCCTGGTGTTCTGGGTCAGGGCGGAGGGAGAGTATGGGTAAAGTGTGGGTGGGCCAATAAGAGATGAGTTAAACTCGTGTGCGCTTTTCTGATTGCAAGTACCTAAAGGGGAATCTGATGTGAGCTGGAGAATAGAGTCCTGAAGTAACATGTCCATTCTTTTCACTTGGGAGATCTTAGAAGTCTAGTCTTTTTACCCAGGAAACACCTGGATGGATCTCACAGTACCTCATATGTAGTTTACTTAAAAAATATATGTATCTAATATAATAGCAAAATAAACATCAAGAGATATAACTTTAATTATAAAAGAAAAATAGAGATATAAAATTTACGTGTGTGTGTGTGTGTGTGTGCGCGCGCTTGTGCATAGCTACACATCTACGTCTATATAATGAGAATATATACAGGACTCTCCTGTATTGCCAAATGATGATCAACAAGCCTAAGTGAAAATCTGGGTCGTTTCCCAATGCATTTGGTTTGAAATTTCTGTAGCATTAGGGTTCAAAAAAGGAAAAGGTAGATCTTTGAGATTTGGAATCTATCTTAATAATAGCTAACGTTTATTGAATGTTTCCTATGTACCAAGAACTTCTAAGCACTTCACGTCTATTTAATTCATGTACTTTTCAAACGAGTTGATGAAGTAGATACTTTTTCCAGTGTGGATACAGAGCCTCAGAGAAGTTGGGTAACACTGACCACAGTCACGTGGGTAGTAAATGAAAATGCCAGGATTTAAATCCATGTAGTTTCAATCTAGAGTAGACAGTATTTTTTTTATTTTTAGATTTTATTTATTTATTTGAGAGAGAGAGAATGAGTAGGCAAGGAGGAGCAGAGAGAGAGGGAGAAGCAGACTCCCTGCTGAGCAGGGCTCAATGGAGGGCTTGATGCTAAGACCCTGGGATCATGACCTAAGCCTAAGGCAGATCCTTAACCCACTGAACCACCAGGTGCCCCGAGAGTAGACAGTCTTAATCGGACCTAGTGGTACTCCCTCTTCCTTGATGGTTTCTATTTGGAAGGAAATAAACAGCTTCCCTATTGTTTTATCTTATATACATGTCCAGGTGTTAATTCTGGGACCGCCCCTGACCCCTACAAACACAGGGATAGCCATTATAAATGTCAAATTTTGCAAAATGCCATTTTTGGGAAGCTTGATAAAATTATAATTCTTCTACTATGCATTGAGCTTTTCTCATGTGGAACTCCGTTTTACTTCTATAGCAATTTTTTTTTCTTTTTTCTTTCTTTTTTTTCCCAATTTATTTATTTTCAGAAAAACAGTATTCATTATTTTTTCACCACACCCAGTGCTCCATGCAAGCTGTGCCCTCTATAATACCCACCACCTGGTACCCCAACCTCCCACCCCCCCGCCACTTCAAACCCCTCAGATTGTTTTTGAGTCCATAGTCTCTCATGGTTCACCTCCCCTTCCAATTTACCCAAAAGCACATACCCTCCCCAATGTCCATAACCCTACCCCCCTTCTCCCAACCCCCCTGCCCCCAGCAACCCACAGTTTGTTTCGTGAGATTAAGAGTCACTTATGGTTGGTCTCCCTCCCTATCCCATCTTGTTTCATGGATTCTTCTCCTACCCACTTAATATAGCAATTTAATCGGAGCAAAGGAACATTCACTACACAGATTCAGAAACCAGTTTAAAGAAGGAGAGGAAACCAGAAGTGAGGGGAGGCATGTGAGCAGAGGGGAGGGGAGTGTAATACCATGGAGTTGAAGGGAGTATCATGAGATGGATGACAGTATAGATGAAGGGTAAGAAAAAAGTAAGAGCTTAGAAAAAAGGACAGGGCTTTGATAAGAAACAAACAATAAACATGGTTTAAAGAAAGTATAAATCAAGGGGATTGGCAAAAATATCTAGAGACTAGCAACGTAATATTTGTGGTTAGGAATGGATCTTCCTACCCCACTTGAAGAGTTGAAAAAATCAACCTTGATAAGTAAAACAAAAAACAAAAAACAAATAACGAGACTTGCACTATGTTAAAAATGAGGCTTTGATGAATTCTGAAGGAAGATCTGTATTTTGGAGATTATTTCACTAATAAATATTCACCTTCCAGATAAATATCAAGATCTTAAGAATGAATTAAATTGCAAAGATACTATATTTCCACAGTATCCATTGGGGTTCTATGCCTGAGTGTGGATGTTTATATCAAGGGGCAGGAAGAAAAGAGAATTAAGAGTTTCCAACTTGGCTTTCTTCCCCCTACAAGCAGGAGAGCATGAGTGAGCCATAGGGACATAGCCATAGAGACATCACCCTGAGCTCTTCTCCACAAAGCAAATAAGCCTCTCAGTGTGCTTTAAATAAACAATTTGTGTGATTTCCCTAAAGGCAAGTACAGTGTTATAGAGTGAGAAAAGGTATCATGTGGCAATATGATTATTCATTAACTTACTCTATGAGAACATTTATTGCCCCACCCAAGCATCATCATCCGTATCCCATTGTTTGATTTTACTGAGGGAATGATGTCAGTGGCAGGGAATGTGAAGATAGGAAAGTCATCTCCAGTTGGCTTCCCATTAGGTATAGAGGTGATAGCTCACCAGAGTTCGGTGGGGGCAGATCTCCACCTCTTGTCTTTCAATGAAGACTATTGTCTAACCATGTTTGTAATTAATAAATTGCTGACTTATATATTTATTTAGTATTTATCTTTCATAGGAACTCTACAGTAAGCCCCATGAGGGCAAGACTGTATCATGTCTTGTTGACTGTTGTTTATTCCCATTTCTGAGCATAGTGTTTGACACATAAACTCTATAGGTTGTTTCATGAACAAAAAACAAAGTGCAGACAAAAAAGCAAAACGGAATAGGAGAATGGCAGGTGATAAAAGACAATGATAGACTCTAGGCTCAACACTGGGTGTTAGGATAATTTTATTAAGACTTTTTAAGAGTTGAAGGAAGAAAAACACGATATGATGGGAGAGAATTAGGTCTACCCTCATGGATTATTTAGTTCTGTCCTTAGAGTTTAAGAAAAAAATAAAAAAATATAGAAGTGGATATTTCCTCTCTTCTCTAATTCTGACGGTACTTCCACCCCCACGTATTAACTGGATGTAGGATTACAATGAGGTTTGCATTTCCATGGGAAACTGGGGATGGATTAAATGAAAAAGACTATTCCACTGTTTCTTTCCATGCCAAGTGGTGGCCTTAATTTAATCAACATCCCTATGAAGAGATTAATCCTTGCTCACCCAATTGAAGATAGAATATAGATTGAGGCATTCAATATGTTTGATGGACTGAGAAGGTTATTTGAAATTACTTTGGCACGATAATTGTGTCTTTTTCTCTCATAGTTACTGAGCTGCTAGAGATATCCCCATCGCCAGCACTGGCAGCCTACCACCGCCACCAATAAATAGAGATTACTCAGAGAGTAAATAATAGAAATAAGTTTCAAACCCATGAGTCTCCAAAACTCATGCTCTTCTCTGTTTCCTTCTTGTTGCAAAGTTTAATTTTCATCCTGTAAGGAATAGGACAGTTATATTCCGTTCGAGATCACTACTCTTAGGTAACTGCATGGTTGTTAATCAGATAATTCCAAGGTTTTAGTGGTTTTAGTTCAAGGCTAAGCGGTAGGCCACCTGAGTTCAGTACCTGCTGACCTTGCCCCATCCCTTATTCATATATTTTATTTTATTTTTTTTTGTTCTTTTTTTTTTCATATATTTTAAATGAAATTGTAGTTCATGAGAGTAAGAATGAATCACTAATGAATGTAGATCATAAGGGAAAGTGGATTTAGTGGATTAGCTCAGGAAAGAATTAAAGATTCTTACTATGAAAGAACATTTTACCATTATGCTTGGTTTTTGGATCCAGTGTATTAAACTTAGAAAGACAGTGGAAAATAAAAATAATTCTTTATGGGTACTATATATGGTCAACATTTGTTTACGTAAGATAAAGAAGACAATACACTCAAGCACTCACTACATTTATTTGATAGTTCCATGCCGTTTTTTTTCTCCTATTGCTCCGGATTTTGTTGTGTGCTTTTCTTTTTCACTAAAACAATGTTCCTAAAATTGTTCTAGAATTCTTTATCAGTAATGTTTCAATCTTTGGCAGAGACTGTGGGGTCAGGGAACTAGAAATCTGAGTCATAAAGATGGAGAGTAGATGGTTTTTTTTAGCAGGTGATTGGGAGCACAAACGGGAAGAGAATAAAAATCTGAAGCCAGGTTGACCATGTCAGATTATCATTTGGTCATGGAAGTAGGCAGACCATTAGATCCTTAATGAATTTCATCTTTTAATCTACTGTTTTCTTTCACTTTTACTTAATAATGAGCATGGGTAGAGTGTACACTTCATTTTTGTGATTCCAACTTTGTTAGGTTGCTCAGTTTTGGGGAAATGGGAGTGTCCACACCTGTGTGTGACACTAGTGCCTCTGAGGGGAATACCCCCTATTAGCCGTGTAAGCTGCCACTTTTAATTTAGGTGTAGCTATGCAAGGTCGTAGGGTGCTTTGCTAGATATTCTGAACTGGTATTTTCACACTCCCTCAAACTCTAAAATACTAGACCTCGGCCTTTAGTCTGTTATTTTCTGCAGTGGTGACCCGGAGTAGTTTTGTAGCATTCCAGGCATTGATGTAATACGATAATTGACTTATCTCAGTCCGCTGGAATACAGGAGGTGCGTTGAGTGAGGGAGCATGGTGCAGGGCGCAATAAAGCAAAACAAGAGGTGTAAAGAAAGACATACGAAGAAGATTTGAAAGGTAGATCTTTCATAAATAAACATGATTACATTCCAGTATGTTTTATTAATGTAGTCTGCTTTTAGTCTCAACCAGGGGTTGGCAAAGCGTGGCCTTGTTGTGGCCACACCCCTCATTCGCATATTGCCTACAGCGGCTTTCTCACAACAGTGGCAGAGTTGAGAGTCTTGAGACAGAATAAAGGGCTGGCAAAGTCAGTAACACTTGCTATCTGACTACAGAAAAAGTTTGGTGAGCGCAGGATTAAACTAATTTCTTTTTTTTTTAAGATTATATTTATTAATTTGACAGAGAGAGAGAGAGATCACAAGTAGGCAGAGAAGCAGGCAGAGAGAGAGGGAGAAAAGGGCTTCTTGCTGAGCAGAGAGCCGGATGCGGGGCTCCATCCCAGGACCCTGAGATCATGACCTGAGCCGAAGGCTTGAGGCTTAACCCTCTAAGCCACACAGACGCCCTAATTTCTTATCCTATTTCTTGTTCACGAAATATAACAAGCCCTTAAATTCAAACTCTTCAGCAAACAAAAAAATATTTGTTTTGAAGTTGTTAGAGTACATGATTTAACAAAATGACATGACCCTATAAGTCCCCAAAGAAAAATTTCCATATGGCAGCTGAAAGATTCTAAGGCTGTAAATGGTGATTATATTGGTTTATTTCTTTGGAAATTGGTATTGCCCATATGGCATAATAGCGAAGGTCGAAGTAAAGTCAATAGCTTTGAGTTCAGTTTATTTTGCCCATACCAGACTAAAAGTTTCATATTGATTATGGATCTGCAAGGGTAATCAAAACTTATTGGATCACTGAGGAGTGAAATATGATCAAAGACCAGTTCCGTCAGAGCCAGGAAGAAGTGGCTACCTCTGGAGGAAGGTATGTTAGTGCTAGTGCTTGCTAAAGTCATTCATACGACTTTATTAAATATTTCTGATTGTTGTAGAGGCAAAACAAATTGACTTTATTCACTTACAAGGTAACAGGTACTAATTCTTAGGAAAATAATTTGCTTTCAAAATTTTTTATGTGGTGTTAAAATAGTTTTCAAATCAGAGTATTTCAAAAGAAATGTCCCTAATATCCAAGCACAAATTCTCCTATTTTATACTTAAAAAAACAAAACAAAACATTTTATTTATTTATTTGTCAGAGAGAGAGAGAGAAAGAGAGAGAGAGCAAAGGCAGGGGGAATAGCAGAGAGAGAGAGGGACAAGCAGGGAGCCTAGGCTCAGCAGGGAGCCTAATGGCAGGCTTTATTTCAGGATCCTGGGATCATGACCTGAGCCGAAGGCAAACACTTAACTGACTGAGCCACCCAGGCGTCCCTTGTACTTCCTGAAAGAAAAGTAAAGAGAAAATATTGACTGCCACTGCCTTCGGCTCAGTTCATGATCCCAGGGTCCTGGGATCGAGCCCCGCATCGGGCTCTCTGCTCGGCAGGGAGCTTGTTTCCCTTCCTCTCTCTCTGCCTGCTTCTCTGCCTACTTGTGATCTCTGTCTGTCAAAAAAAAAAAAAAATATTGACTGCTAAAAAAAGAAAAAAATAGAGATTGTTTCTAGAAACAGAAAAACTTTGTTGTTTTAAAATTGTTTTTGTTGTTCAAATTCCCTGTGTTACTTAGGAATTTTATCCTTAAGCAGTCTATTTGTAGCTCCACTCACATAACTTAGAGATAACTGCGGGAGAACATCTTACGGAATGTAAAGGAAACCACAAGATTTGAAATGTGCAAATATGCTTGTACATTGGGGCTTTAAAACTGGCTTCATTTGCTCTAGCTTTTATCAAACCTGAATACGTCCTTTACTATCAAACGTAATTTTACCAAGAAGATTAGGTGCCAAATTCATGCCTGAACTTCAGAATCCTTGTCTGTCCCATAGTCATCACTAATGTGGTTACTCAACCTTTATTTGAGTAAGTAAAATGATATTTAGTTTAAGAATCTTGTTTGCAGATTGCAGATTCTCTTAGAATTTAGTTGAACTGTATAGGTGACATGTGGGAAGGATTATAACTTAAATGGATTTATTTCCCAAATGTTTGCTTAACTGGCTAATATGGTAACTATTGCTGCTTAATGAACTACCCCAACATTCCATCGCTTGCAATTTCATTACGTTCATGGATTCTGTGGGTCAGGACAGGGCACAGCAAGATGGCTTGTCTCTGCTCCTCAGAGTCTAGAATCTCCGCTGGGAAGCCATTTGGAAGCTGCGGTGGTTTGATGGCTGGGGGCTGGAGTCATCTGGAAGCCTCTTTACTCAGATGGCTGGTGCCTGTGTTGGAAAGACCTGGAGACTAGAACTGGCAACTGGATGACTTATAGGTGTTTTCTCCATGTGGTTGTTCCAAGTGGCTTGGCTTGGAGCCAAACATGGTAGGTTTAGGATAGTCTTCTATGGAAGGTGGCTCAAGTTTCCAAGTGTCACTGCTCCAGCAAACAAAGTGATAGTTGCACTCATGACTAAGCCTTGGAAGACACAGAGCCTCACTCCCACCATGTTATTTGGTCAAGTAGTCCTAAACCCATCCAGGTTGAAGGAGAGGAGGGCAGTGGTGAGGTCCCACTGAAAAGAGGATGTGGGAATGGGAGATGTTGCTAAGACCTTCTTTGGGAAACAGTCTCCTCCATGGCCAAAGAAAAAGTGAGTACACATTTAGAAAATGTGAGTGTTCAGTGAAATGGTAAATTTTTGTGATGTTGGTTGTTTATTAAATTAGATGTCTAAAAGTCATCTCAAATCTACAATTTCCAAACAGTGTTCTGCATCTCCCCTTCAAACTGAAAGTGATTTTTGTTTTCTCTAAGCTTGGTCCTCGTTAAATGTTTCCCTCATAGATAACTTGGGAATCATCCTTGATTTTTCTTGTTCTTTAAACTTGTACATCTAATTTGTCAACTCCACTCAGTTCTATCTCCAGAATGCCTGTCAAATTCATCTGATTCTCTCCATCTGCCGCGCTCCTCTCCTCATGCAAGCCATCCGGTCCTCTCTAGTTCCTTCCCCAGTTAGTAGTAAGAATGAACTTCCCAAATGCAAGATGGGATTATGTGATACCCTCCTTTAGAACTCTTCAGTAGCGTCTAATTGCTCTTAGAATATGATGCTAATTTGTTCCTGGGACCTGCAAAACTTTCAAGATCTGGCTCCCACCTTTTTCTCTAAACCTCCTCTCATACCACTCTCTCCTTCTCTTGTTGCGTTCATTCTCATCAACTTCTGATCTTCAGCCTCCAAGAGTCTTCGAACCTGCTGGTTCCTCAGCCTCGTGTCCTTTCCCCATAGCTTTCTGCAAGACCAGCTCATTTAAAGTCAGCTGTTACCTCCTCAAGCCTTCTCTGACTGCCCAGTCTGAACTACTCTGTCTTATTCCTCTCTGCATTATCATGTTAATTTTCATCATAGAACTTACTGTTCTGTATTTTTGTTTACTTGCTCATTGCTTCTCTAACTAGAATTTAAGCTCCCTGAAGGCCTTTTCTGTTTTGCACCCTTGTTTCTTTAGGACTTTGCTGGATCTTGTGTGTCATAGGCATTTCATTTTTTTCTGAATGAAAAAATGAAAGATTGTTTAAAACAAGGAGATATTATATGCTTATGCCTAATTTCTCATGAAAATGGACCCATAGCTAAAGCCTATGACTGAACATAAAAGATGATTTTTACATTAGTAACCACAGAAAAGTAAAAACTTTTAAGTGTTTTGTGGTTCAGTCTGACCTTTCAAGGTAGATCTTTCTATATTTGAGGTTGTAATTATCATTAACTAAACCTAAGCCTCATTTATTCATTTAGTTTTTAGTGAGAATCTCCAATGTATATGGGACTACACTAGAGGAGGTGAGAATTAGAAAAAGGCATGACACATTTCTCACTTCCACAGAGCCAACAATTTTGTGGGGGAAGTGAGGAACATATACCAAAACCCTCATTACATTGAGATGGTTCAAGAGACAGCTAAGTGGCATCTAAATGTTATCAGTATGGAGGAGAAAGAGGTCTTCTGGCCTACATGAACCAGAGAAGATGGTATTGGTTGGTATCATTTTAATTGGATGTTTAGAAATAAGTAGGCTTGGGGCGTCTGGGTGGCTCAGTCGGTTAAGTGTCTGCCTTCAGCTCAGGTCGCGATCCCTGAGTCCCAGGATTGAGCCCTGCATCGCTCTGGGCTCCCTGCTCAGTGAGGAGTCTGCTTCTCCCTCTGCCCCTCACGCCACCCGTGCTCTCCCTCTCTCTCAAATAAATAAATAAAATCTTTCAAAAAAAAATAGGCTTTCCATAGATGGAGAAGGAGGTGGAAGAAAGGCATTCCTGGTAAAATAAATTGGCATGAGCTAGTAACCAGGACCAAGAAAACAAAATGCATATTCAGGAAATGGTGAGAATTCTGGGCTGCATGGAGTGTCACGCTGTATACAGGGTCAGCAGCAAATACAGCTGGTTGAAACCAGGTCATAAAAGGCCACCAACTCCAAGCTAAATAACTTGGACTTCATCCAACAGCTGATGAACAACACTGAAAGTATTTTTTTCCCCCTTTTTTTGGTTAGGGGAAGGCAGGAACTTAATCAAAATAGTCCTGCTTCATGTGCAGTTTATTTTTTATATTTATTTATTTAAAGATTTTATTTATTTATTTGACAGATAAAGAGAGAGCACAAGTAGGCAGAGCGGCAAGCAGAGGAAGAGGGAGATGCCGGCTCTATGCTGAGTGGGGAGCCCAACACCGGCTTGGATCCCGGGACTCTGGGACCATGACCTGAGCTGCAGGCAGATGCCTAACTGACTGAGTCACCCAGCACCCCCCCCCCCACCGTGCAGTTCAGATTGAAAATACGGCACGTGGGGATGAAGGAGTGTGGAGGTGAGGAGCCCAGACTTTTTCCCTCAAGGACCAAGGACCTTGTAATTTCAAATTCGTCATGTCTCCCCTGATTGAGGAAGCCTGGTATAGTGGAAGGAACCGGGGCTTACGCTCAATTTCACAACTCTGGCTCCATAACTTTGGGATTTGTATGATCTGCGGTCAGTCGCTTGACATCTCTGAACTCCGTTTCCTTCATCGTGAAACAGAGATAATTTTGGTCCTATTATACAAGGTTTCCATGAAAATAAGGAAGTTCTTGACAAATGATGGCTATTATTAATTATTGAGTGTGGCATTGAATTTATTTGCTTACAAGCTTTTAGCATTACACTGGACCACTTCCATTTGCCTTGATGGGTGGTCTCTGCTAAAGCAAGACCGTGGAAGCAATTCGTTAGGACAGCACCCACTATACCTCGTATGTAATATTTTCTTCAGTATTCTCTGAAAAATCACTGCCATCTACTTGATTACTCTGCTCTTTGTTCCAAAGGGTAGCTGCAGCATCAGCAGAAACTTTTGAATGGTTGTTTCTCTAAATGGAATATCTTTTACTTTTGCCAGGATAGACAAAGTGTTAAATAAGTGCTCAATGCTTATTGCATTTTAATTTAATCAAAGAAGCAGTAATAGCCTTGGAGAGCCACTGACTGGAGCAGAGCGAGCTGTCTAGCTCTCTTGCTTCTGATCTGTGCCATTTGCCTCTTATTCTTTCTTCCTCTTTAGGGTTTATTTTAATGCCTTCCTTGGACTAAGATGCCAGGTCGTTGGTTCCAAGGCATTACTAAAACTATGAAGAAATGTGAGTGAGGACCAAGAAATGATTTTGGAGTTAGTTTCCCTGGATCAAAGTTGCCAAAGTACTCAGGTGGCAAATAGAGAGGAAAGGAATGTAGCTTTCAGTAATACAAAAATCACCTCTCTCTTTCAGTTTCTGATTTACCATCACATATACTAACACATATTTTCTGACAAATTTTTGCTACATACTAATTTTTGAGTTTAAGCGAGTAAGAATTGCCGAAGGAAAATTATTACCCATTTCTGTGTAATTTTGGATGGAGTGCTGGTTTTTGGTAGAGACATAAAGGTCTTAAAGTTTTACTTAAGGATGAAAATTGCTAGTACCAGGTCCAGGCCTTACATACCAAAACAACAATAACACTGTCAGAACACTAAGAAAAATATTTCCTTCCCCCACATATTTTAATATGCAAAATCAAAAGGTCAAGGGGAAAAAGTAAGTGAATACCTTGGTTTGCTGGTTCATGGGAAGTGATTAATGGCCTTCAAACATACATGTTGTATATCTATTTTGTGCCCTATAGAGATGATTGGAGATAGCACGTAATGAGATTAAAGTTAAAAGAAAACACTGCTGGAAGTCTGATTTTCAATAATGTGATGAAAAAGTAGCCATGTTAAAAGAGAAAATAATACAAAGTATGATGTTTTCAGGTTCCCAAAAGTCCAAAAATTCTGTTTTTGGATAACCGAGTTCTCAGAAGTATATTCAGGTCTTGGTATTAGTATCTATGTGCTCTGTCAGATTTGGTTGGAATTGGAGCCGAAAATGCAATTCAGGGGTCACTTTGTCCAGCAGTTAGCTAATTCTTCCAGATCAGATATTTAGGTTCACAGAGAAAGGACAAACCTTCAATTCCAAACTTCTTCAAATTTTGAGGAAATCTGAAACAGCTGACATGCATGGAAAGTACGGCTTCTGATACAGTGCTTTCTTTTTGATGTTGGGCATGATGCCGCTGATGGGGTTATGATGAAGATTGAATGAGTTCATTTATGTTAAGTAATTAGAATAGTCCCTGGAATATGGTAATGACTATGTAGGCACTGGCTATTTTTTTAAAATAATACTTTATTTTAAAGCAATCTCTACACCCAACATGGGGCTTGAACTTACAACCTGGAGATCAAGAGTTGCGTGCTTTACTGACTGAGCCAGCCAGGCTCAACATTGGCTGTTCTGATTATAAGTATTAGCACTGTTAATGGGACAGTCAGTATTTTCATTGCCACACAGCAGGAACTGTCAATAGAGACCCTGTTCCATATGAATTTTCACAAACAGAAGGTCAATTCTGGAATTGTGCTGAGGTAAGAGCCCAGCAGCTATCAAATGGGTTGAGAAAGATGGCACCGAATCCAGATCCTACCACACCCCCTTTTTCCCTGGCTAGAAACTTGTGATGAAAATATGCCAGGGTATTAGCAGTCTTTCTCTGAAAGAGGGTATTTCTCACTGCTGTTCCATCTATTTTTCTCTATTTTACAAGTTTTAAATAATGAACCATATTACTTTTATAATGGAAAAAAGGAACAGATTTTCAGTTTTGGAAAACCAAACAGCCGTAATCAAAGGTGCAGCGAGATGCCCCGTATAATGTTATTTTAAGATTTTTGTACTGATTTGATTTGCCCACGTGCAAGAAAAACAGCAATATCCTTTTGAAGGTCTTTTTGTCCCATGACACTGATTTGAACAGAGCCCAGGTGGGCAGTGAGCAAACACCGTGAGCCCTCAGCAGTGCCCAGTAGCCGCTAAGGGACTCGGACTGCCATGTACTGCCATTGCTTTGTAAGAATATTAGGATATTGGTCTCACTGTTTATCTCAAGAGTTTCTGTTTAATTACATGCCTATTTGTATGGAGAAATAGCTCCAAGGTGTTCAGGGAATTGTTTATGTATTTTAAATTCAAATTTAAGTTAAAAAATAAACCATCTATTCACATGGCTCAGAATTCAAGAAGTAATAAAGGATACAGTGAGATGTCTTCTCACGATCACCTAATTTCCCTTCCTGGAGGCAAATAGTGGTTTCAGTTGCTCCCGGATCCTTCAGAGATATTTTATGCACATGTCGATAGATATGTGGATGTAGTCTAAAAGTTCTTGTTTACGAAGAATGATGTCTTAAGGAATATGTGGAATCTGAATTTATCTTAAAGGAAGTATAATCTGGTTGATGAAGTCTCTCTATTGTTAATGTTCCAAAATGAGTGGATGCAATCAATCATCCTATAAGTGTTACTGAGTTCCCACTGTTTGTGAGGCCACCTGCCATGTGTTGCTTGTCATGTCAAGTTGCCTTTAAAATTTTTCATATTTATGCATCTTGTCATTCTGATCCGTGTGCTCAGATGTCACCAGGTCAGGGAAGCTTTCCCTAACATCTACTTGAAAGTAACTCTCCCCTGTTCTCTCACTGTGTTCTTCTAGGGCCAGGGTGATTCTAAATTTCTTTCTTTCTTTTTTTTTTTTTAAGATTTTATTTATTTATTTGACAGACAGAGATCACAAGTAGAGAGGCAGGCAGAGAGGGAGGGGAAAGCAGGCTCCCCACTGAGCAGGGAGCCCGATGTGGGGCTCGATCCCAGGACTCTGGGATCATGACCTGAGCCAAAGGCAGAAGCTTTAACCCACTGAGCCACCCAGGTGCCCCTTTCTCATCAATTTCTCTTTTGAGAAAGAGGAGGAATGCTGTATTAAGACACAGGGAGGGACGCCTGGGTGGCTCAGTTGGTTGGACGACTGCCTTCAGCTCAGGGCGTGATCCTGGAGTCCCGGGATCGAGTCCCACATCGGGCTCCCAGCTCCATGGGGAGTCTGCTTCACTCTCTGACCTTCTCCTCGCTCGTGCTCTCTCTCACTGTCTCTCTCTCTCAAATAAATAAAATAAAATCTTAAAAAAAAAAAAAGACACAGGGATAAGAGGGGTAAACTGGAATTGTGAACTTGGAGGCTTGCCCCCCCCCCACAGCATCTGCTACTTCATAGCATTCTGTAGTCCAAGGAAATGGAAATTATCTTGTTATATGTTTATTTGTAAGCGTCATGTAGCAGGAATTCTATCTGCTTGTTCTGGGATAGAACCTAGAAGAGTCCTTGACACATAGTAAGTAGATTCTTAAGTGTTTGTGGACTGGACGGATGATCTGTGTATGCTTCGTGTTCTGTGTAGAACGGAACGTCTTTTGGTTGGCGGTGAGAAATTAAAAAGCCATAAAAGGCAAATTTGCTCAGAATGTTTCTTCCCTTAGGATGGGGAAGAAAGGAGCCACTTTTATAATTTTGCAGCATTTCCTGAAAAGAAATCAGTCCGGCAAACGTGCGCTTCCTGCGCCAACTCTTCCGTTCCTTGCAGGGCGACCGAGGTGCAGTGGTCTCCAGGATGGGCCTGGCCTGGGAAACAGACCAGTGGGACGAGAACGGTCATGGTCCAGGTTGATCCAGTGGTGGCTAATCTGTGGAACAGCTGTGTCCACGTGACTCAGGGAGAGGAATTTTAGAGTAGCCTGCCTTCTGGACTTACTCATCCTCTGAGGAGGCGGGGAGGCTGGAGGGATACAGGGAAACAAGCACCTTTCTATGTCCGGGAGATGGCTCATGTAGACACACACACACACACACACACACACACACAAGCACACTCTGATTGGCAGAGTCCTTGGGTCCCACGAGTCAGTTCAGAAGTCTGACATAATTCTCTGTCTTACTTAAAACCAGACCGATCTTTTAAGTCAGTGGGCATAGATGTAGTAGCTCAATTTAAGTTTTCCTTTCCAAATAGAGAGGCCTGTGTCCTATGTGAAGCTGGTCACGGGAGAAATTCTGTAGGAGGAAGAGGCTGGAACTCTGGCCTCGGGTTATTAAGCAGAGCATTCATTATAAGTGTGTCAATACCGTTCCTGAAAGATTTGTATGTTTCTCTGTCGTAGGCATATTCTTCAAATTTTATTAGAGAAAAATATTCTGGTATCCTATTAAAATTATTATTATTATTTAAGAAAAAAATCTCAAGCCCCTCGATTTTATTGCTGAGGAAACCTAGGCCCCAAAAGATCGAATAACTTGCCTTCCTTGACATTAACAGAGATAGGCCCCTGTTTTTAGAAGCTAGAACCTCCTAATATTTGGCTTTAGGTGTGTGTTTTAAAAATGACAGAGAGCTTAGTAGTTTAAGCTATGAAGAAACTTATGACACACGTTTAACCAAATAAAATTATTTTCCCTCGCTCATGCCATGCGGACAGCTTGCAAAGACTCTGTTCACTTTTCTCCTTTCTTCTTAAGAAGGGGTTGGTTATTTTTAAAGCTCAGGTTTGAAGGAGTGAATATAGATTATAAATCTTGGTTGGCTGAATTTATTCAGGAATTTGTCAGACTGAATATGAACTTTCTGGGGTGTAAATGAACCAAAAATGAGGCCTTTAAGTGATCTTTCTCTCTCTCTCTGTCTATACCTATTTCATGGTATATAGGTATCTATACCTGGTACATATATAGGTACATATAGGTATCTATACATGGTATCTAACCTGGGTTTCAACCCAGACTGGTTCCAGGGCAAAAAAGAAAAAGTGATTTTCTCTTTCCTTAGACTCACATCATCAAGTGATTGACTACATTTATGACGGAGTGGCAACTTTAGTGATCATTCCATGGCTATACTGTCGAATAACAAAACAACTGCAACTCAAAACAAACATAAGCACAAAGAAAACGATTGTGTATAGCAAAATGCTTGTCAAACTTCTACCAACGAGCCCCATACTTAATAAGAACCTGATACTGAGTCATAATTCTGATTATTCTTTGAAGTCTGTAGTGACAGGATATAAGGTATCTGCTACCACCTTTTTGTGTGGGCCCCCAAATAAAGTGTGTATGATTGTTATAATTTTGAATCACTCCAGGATCAACATTCAGTGATAATCTTTCACCTTCTTTTTCTTTTCTAATAAAATAGAATAATGAAGAGACCCCCAAGTATAACAGTTGCATTTGTGGGTTCTGCTATTATTGAACAAAATGCTTTATAGATAATACTGACGATAAGCCACCAATCTCCTTATTTTATGTGAGGAAACTTAAACACAGGAGTTTTTCAGGACAAAAACTTGAGACTTTTTCAGGACAAAAACTTTGTGACTTGAGAAAAGGCTTTACGGCAGTAATCCTGTCTGCACATCACATCTGCACCCTCCTTACTTGGAATAATTAACAAAGGGCCTATTGGTTGTACTATCTTACTACAGACAGAAGGATAGTTTGATATATTTCTTGTTTTCGAAGCAAAGAGTGCCATGCTTATACATGACCAGGAATGCCTGGACTGTCTGTTCACAAACGTCGTCTTCCTTCTTGTTGGACCTTACGGGGTCCGGAGGTTTCATCACTCGCTGCCACTAGATGGTGCTTGTCATTGAAACAAAGGTTCCTCCTCCCATTTTCCTGTTTTCTTTAGGTGTCTGTTAGGACCTTGGCTGATAGGACAGAAACTTGACTGATAAGCTAAGTCGTGCGTGGGTATTCTAGAAGGTCAGTTAGTACAAAGAGTTATTGATCAAAAAAGCAAATCATTATCAGGAAAGAGTACTTATGCTGTTTTTTTCAATTCCATTAATTTTTCTGTTCATTTTCTTTGTCATCAACCTGTGTGAACCCCAAGACAAGAAGAACAAATAAATCTTTCTCTGGGCTCATGGGAATCAAGGGACACAACTCAAGTTTTAGAAGAGGTGATAAAAAAAGATCTCAGGATTCATTGTCCTCTCCCTGATAGCAGTAGCAAAGGTGACCACATGCAGAGTTGACAAGGAAAGTTAATCAATGACCTTTCAAAGGAAAAACACATATATCTCAATTACTGGACAATAATCAATAGGAAAGGAAATGGAACATGCTCTTTTAATTGTGGGATAGCAAACAGCAAGTAATGAGAATGATAACAGAGGTTGTTGGCTCTTTGCCAAAGACAACTCTTTTTCTCATTAATTTAAGACACACACGAAACCTTACCTCATAGTGCTCTATTCCCTCCCTGACTCCCACCCCCCTACACACCGATTTTATACCCCTTTCAGGGTGAAGTTGTGTCAATCTCAATAGCGAAATGCTTCCAGGGGTTACCTATTTGGTTTTTGTGAAGGATAGTTTGATATATTTTGCAGCAGAATATTAGAAAACATAAGTTTCTTGCACTTTTCCTTTCTCAAACATTCACCAACGCTGACCATTCATGGCTGGTTCACGATTATAATGAGAAATTGCCAGCTATGTTGAAATACATAATCCACAGTGTGAAAAACTGCTGAACAGCAGTGTTAAATTCTTAATACAAAAGTGGCTTCCCTTTGCCTGTGAGCTTACTTTGGGGTTGCTGAGTCTTGCTAACTGTGTGTTCAGGCACTGAAAGTTAATTTTAACGTTAATCTAAAAACAAAATATAACTATGTAGGCACAAGTTTTAAGGTTAATTTTCAGTCTTCTGTTTTGAATTCCCTGTGTCACTGTGTCACTGCAGTACATTATGTAGAATGCGTGAACATATACGTGAGCCAGATGTGACAACAGCTGGGCATATGACATTAGTGCATTTTGATTTCAGACAGCTTTGGGTGGTTCCTAGTGCCTTCTGAGCATTGACTGAGGATTTTAAATATACCCATTTTCCCCCTCCCTTTAAATGCCTGCTTCCTATGCACTGGTGAGGTACAATGGATCTCTTCCGGTTTTAAATACTAGAAAGAGAAGTTTCTGTGCCTAAGTTATTTTCCTCCAGAATATCCCCCCTTCCCCCAGGGGTCTTACTAGTTTTTGCTTAGTACTGAAGAAGGGTTTGGAACCAGGAGCAGATAGTGTGTATGTTGAAATTATTTTTCTTGGGTTTTATGTGTTTTGATGGTTACTGTTGAAAATGCAGTTTGGTCAGTGACTTCCACACACAGGTATATATGATATGTATTAATAGGAAACTCGCATACGCTTGCATCATACACTGTGTGGCTCACATCCCTGCTCTCTCGCAGGACCCAGAACATGAGATGGTGTCTGTACTGACAGGCTGTGGATACCTCGATGGTTTACTTAACTGATCACGATGGGGCTGGGCCACTGATACATTATTAGTATTATTTGCTTAGCAAAGGGTACTTGAACCTCAATACTTAGCCTTAGGAACAGAGTAAATACAAGTAATAACTTTGTACGCTCAAGAAGACTCCCTTGGAGGGCCGGTGATGATTCTCAGACTGTCTGAGCAAGACAACACCCGTGACAAAAGCCCAAGGCTGAGGACGGTGCTGTCCCCAGACATCCCCCGCTGAAGGTGAACGAGGACCGAGCGCCGGAAGCGCTCGGCCCGGACGCCCCAAGTTGAACGAAGTGGCCTCCAGAGCCATCTGGGGCCGGGAAACGAAAGCAACTTCGGTTCTGCCCGGGAGAACAGGCTGTCCCCACTGGGGATCTGCTGTGACTGGGACAAAAAGCTGGCCCTAGCAGCTCGCCCAGGGCGCCAGAGAAGGAACCCAGGCCGGCGAAGGCGGCCGGTCGGGACCCGGGTCTCCGGCCGGGTCCGGGCGGGCGCGGCGCGCGGTGCTCGAGCCCCCGGCGGGGGCGGCGCGGCCCCAGGCCCCTCCCCGCCGCCGCGGATGCCCGGGCGGCTGACGCCGAGCCGCGGCCCCGAGCGGTGGGGGCCGGGCGGCGCGAGCGAGGGCAGGGCAGGGGGCCGGCCGAGGCCACTCGCGGCTTTAAATATGGATCGCGGGCTCGCGCTCGTGGCACAGCCTCCGCCGCGGCCGCCTTGCCCGCTCCCGCGTCCCGCAGCCGGCTCCCGAGGGGCGCCCTCGCCGGGCACCGCCGCTGCAGTGCTGGTTACCGGCAAGAACATCGGAGATCCCCATCAATATGCAGAAGCTGCAGAAGGCAAAGTAGAGTAGACGCCCGCGCGCCCACACACTCGCTCGCCCCGCACCACGCGGGCCGTGTAGACAGCTCCCCCTCCCCGCGCCGCCACCGCCTCCCCCCTCGACTCGTGGGCCGTGCGGGCTCCAGCCCTGCTCGCAACGAAGACCCTCCCGCCCCGGCGCCCTCGCCCCGTCCTCGCCTCCCTCCGCCCCGGAGCGCGCACCCACCCGGGCGGCAAAGTTGTGACTACTTGGACGCGGGTGGCTTGCGTCCCGCTCGACCCGCGCGTCGCGCAGGCAACTTCCCGCGGCCCGGCCCCGCCGCGCCCCGGGCCCGCGCCTGCGGGGATCCCGCGGGCCCCCAGCCTCCGGCCCCGGCGGCGCGCCGGGCAGCGCTTCTGTGGCCGCGGTGGCAGCGAAGGCGGCGGCGGCGGCAGCGGCCGCTGCAGCCCCACACTCCGCCGCCAAACTGGAGGAGCGACGGAAGGCGGACCCCAGGAGGTGAGCGCGCGGCCCGGGCCGCGGAGGGGGGGGGGTCGGCCGGGACCCCGCGTCGCGGCGGCGGCGGCGCAGGGGCGGAGGGGGCCCGGGGGCCGGTCCCGGAGGGCGCGCGGGCGGCCTCGGCGCCCTCGGGGGAGGGAGAAGGAGGTCGGTCTGCGGCGGCCGGGCATCCCCTGGGCTGGGGGCCGGCCGGGTGTGGACGCGGCTTCCGCGGAAAAGTACTTCCCCCCCCGCTTCTTAGCGTGTGGAGGGGCAGTTTGAGCAGCCGTGCGTCCCCCCGCCCCAGTGTGGAGCCCCCTGCGCGGAGCCCGGCGCTGCTGCCCGCGTGTGCGGCCAGTGTGCGCGGCGGGCTGGGCTCCGGCGCGGTGACACGTGTGTTCCTGTGAGCCTGGGTGGTCCCGGTGGAGCCCGGGCACCTGCCACACAAACATCCCCAAACCCACGAATGGTGGAGGCCTGGGGGACTCTCGGTGCCCCCGCTTCGCCGCCCGCTCCGGGACGGGGCATTCGCGTCTCCGCCTGGCACACCGAACGCGGGGGGTGAGTCAGGCAGATTCTCTGCAAGTGGCACAGACACAGTCACTTGCAGTGGCTTTGGAAGAGGGAGGCCGAGGTTAAACTGGGATTTCTCTTGGCCGGCCACAGCGGAGCTCTTCCTCAGGTACTGGGCAGCATGTGCGGCTTGGCAAGGAGAGGCGACTTCTTTTTTCTTAAGTGCATTTCTCCCAGCCCTTGCCAGTCCGTTAGTAACAGTCAACAAAGAAAGGCAGGAGTTGGGAACCACATCAGCCAACTGCTGCAAGCACCGCAAGGGAAAAAGTTCTTTAAGAGCAACGAGGACGACAACAAACAAACAAAACCCACAGCAAACCCTGAACTTGACTCGAAAGATGGAGAAGAAAGCCGTTCGACCTCTGCTCTCCCACCGGAAAGCATTTTTCCCCCTTTCTCCAGTTCCTTGTGAAACTTTTGTTTTTCCATCCCTCATTCCTTCTCAGGGCCTCACCTTTCTCAGACCAATTCCCTGCAGCAAGCTCTTTCCAGTCTTGACAATGAAGAGCAGTTAACCACTTTGGAGTACCGTCTTGACTTCCTTTCTCTTTTCACTTCAGTGTTGGAGAAAGTTGCTCCTCATGGGGAATCGTGAACCCTGAGCTGTACTAAACATACATTATCTTAAGTCCTGGAACAGTTCCTTTCCGGAGAGACACTGCATTGTACACTATTTCCCCTTTTTTCCCCTTGTATTTGGGACCTGGACTTAGACTATTGCCTGAATTAAAGTGTCCATTGCCCATTAGGGCTTATTTTTATTTTTTCATTTTGATTTGAATAGCTTTTTCAGTGCAGTTAAAACAGTACTCAGTAGCATCTTATAACCAATGTAATGTCTTTGCAAAAGGTCTCTAAGAACTCTCCTTGTATCTATCACATTGGCATTTAAATAATTTTCATGATTATTATAGCACTTAGATTGAGGTTGTTAGCATAACTTCCAAGGAAGCATGCCTGCTTATTTTTCTATAGTTTTAATAACAAAAAAACTTTTACTTTCATTTTAAAGTTAAATATAGTGATAGGCTTCTGTTCTCTTTCTATGAAATCTGGAAATTGAATCTCTTTAACTTGATCTCAGTCTCTGGTGAGATACACAAAAACTCTCACATATGTGAACAGAATGGAAAGTAGTACTCTTTGGAACTGTTGAGACATAGGACATTTATAAGAATGGGAGTGGGAGGTGTAAGATTGGATGTTAGGATAGTTCCAGGCATGTCTACCTTTGAGAAAAAAGAAAACTAAGGAACCCTCCCCCAACATTGTGTATGAGTTGTTGTCAAAATGAGGTTTTAAGTATCATTTAATGTGTTGGAGTCATTCTAGAGTTTTAGTAGTTAACATGTATCAGGCACCTTAGCAAAAGACATTGACAGGATGTACTCTGAGTTTATAATGATGTATCCCTTTTAGTTTATTTTCTTAACAGAAAAGAAATTTAAATGTTTGTTAATGTTACTATTTTAGTCTTTGAAATGATTAGCATAAATTTGGAGTTTGCAATAATGTGTGAAAAGAATACAGGGAATCATTTAGAGAAAAAAATGTGATAGAAGTTGGGTAAACTTCGGGACAACTTCCAGCATGATCTGGTGGTAATTTCATTTTTCACTGAGCCCTGGCAAGTGCAGTTTTGAGGTTCTGATCCTTTGTTCTGATAACAAGAAAGATAGCCTGGCCATAGCTTGCATTGTAAAGAAAAACACAACACTTAAGGGAAAAAAAGTACACATTAGCTGGTGAATCATGTAGATAATCAGGTTTCTTTGCTTGCGTCTGAGGGCGCTGCAGTCCACAAGGACTGCTACTGTTAGGGGAGAGCGTCCAGAGGGAACACTGCTTCCCAAGTCAGTGCTTCTGTAGACTTCATCTGCTCCTTTCTTGGAGGTACTCTGCATTCACTTTTAATAACATGCATACAGTTTAAGACCGGGGTTGATAACAACATTGGGAGTGCGAAGAAAGACCTGAGAAGAGAATACTCTAGCAACTCTGGAAGTTTCTAAGTGTTTTTTCCTTGATTGCTAAGTGGAGAGACTCAGGGTACATGATTTGATGGGGCCAGGGGAGCTCTCAGCAGAACACACAGCTCCGTTCTCCCTTTTCTCGCAGTTTCTGAGGCCAACCTATGATTTATAACATTTATGTCTTTTGGGGGAGTCAGTCAGCAAAATGGATGGTTAGTAAGTACAGTTAGTAAGTAAAGTTAGTAAGACTTTTTGAAACGAGGTCTTGCTACTTTCAGGATTTCTTTTTTTTCATAATGCAAAAATTTTAAGGGAGGGGAAAAATGTTTCTTTCATATGACGTCAGGGGTAAGTTGTATTCCAAGTATGTTTTGCCTTTCTCCATTTGACATGTTTGAGTCACAGAATAGAAAGTATGCGATTTCCTTCTAACATAAAGGTGATATCTTATATCCCTGTGGTGCATGCCTTAGTTATTTTTCCAGTAGTAGAGATGGATTTTCCCACCTACCCTTTTACCCATTTCTTTTGTATGATGTACGCACACGCACATGCACACACACACACACACACACATGACATATTTGTAGAGATGACTGATTTTATTTTACCTAAAGCCTTATTTATGACTGTCATAATGATTTGGTGGCAATGACTTTGTTACATTTCTCTAGTCTCAGCAGTACAATGGCATTTCAAACAAGACATCAAAAGGACGGGCAGCTCTGAGTGATGATGGCTTTATTTACCTGTTGTGGCAAAGAAGAGATAAAACTTTGTTTTCCCCATCTTTTCATGATGTTCCTAATCCTACTCCTTATGGATCTTACTTGCCTTTGAATTAAGTTATATATTAAAAGAAGATCGTGGTAGAAATAGGCTTGGTGAAATCATATACATCTACACTTGTTTTCATAAGCCAAAACATCATCTTGTTATTTCTGCAAATTAAGGAGATGTAAGGGATTATTATGCTTGTTGAAAAAATGAGGAAACTAGGCACAGAGAACTTTGTATCCTTTCCATCCTTTCTCTCTTTCTTTCCTTCCTTCCTTTCTTTTTCTTTCTTTCTCTCTTTCTTTCTCCTTCCTCCCTTCCTCCCTCCCTCCCTCCCTTCCTCCCCCCTGTCCTTCCTTCTTCATATGCTTTTCTTAAACTAAAGGGAAACTTATTGGTGGAGGTGGGGCAAACCTTCTCTCTTTGAACTAGTGCTATCTATGTGTTGAATGACCGTCATCAAATGAATGAATGTTGTTTTAGTCACAGCTGAAGATACTAAAGCAGATAAATGTTTATCCTGGGTTGAAGGGTTGGCTCTGGTCCTTCTTAGTGATTCTGCTCGGCAGCACTGCCCATTGGCCTTGATTTTTTCTCCTGTCCATTGGTGCCAGAGTGCCTTTCCCTAATGAAGAGTGTTCAGTTTGCGTGGAGCAATTTTATCTCCAGTGTTTAAGAGTTAACTTTTGCTTTTCATGGAGAGTGAATACAGAAGGAAGTTACATGAAATTAGGATGTTAAAGAAATAAATAACCACCAACAGATAGTTTGGGATTATCGTGTAGAAAAAGGCTATCCTCAGTTTAACTTAAGTTTTTGTCTTAGAATCCTCAAAAGGGTTTTAAATAAAACTTGTAACAGTATACTTTTGGGGGAGTTTAAACATCAAAATTAATAAAAATACAAAATGAGAAAGGAATATACTGTCTTTCAAACTGAGGTAATGTTCTGTCTGTGATACAACTAGAGAAAGTTCTTTATAATGTCTTGTATAAGAAGTCATTGGTTTCTTTCCTTCTCTTGGAAGTGTATTGAATGATTGATAACATCCTTTATACTATTTGCAAATAAGTGAACTTGTGGGAACTGGACTTCTGTGTGAGTTACTTGTAGGTTTGGCCTGGAGACTAGTAGTCACTGGTAGGTCCAGTAACAACTTCATCTATTTAGAAATCCTATATTTGACATATTCTTCAGCAAAATAAATAAATGAATAAATAAATAAAATTATTTTTCCCGAGCAGGAAAAATAAAGGGTTATGAGAAGACATAGATTAAAGAGGGGATTCACTTTACTCACAGGAGATCCCTCCGAATCGGTTTACTCTGCATGCACATACAGTTCTACTACGACTGATCGTAGCATTTCTAATCCTATAGCAACACTGAATTGCAAATTAGAAGACAGGAATGCGCTGATATTGGTAGCTACATGGAAGACATTGAAAAGTGCCAGGGGACAGATTGGTAGTAAAGGGAGAGATGGATCAAGTAGGAAAAGCAGTCATAGGGCTTACGGCAAACACAGTGGTAAGGACTTTGTGGGTGGACACTGATAGGATCACTTTATTATACTCCCTTCTCCGTCCCTCCGTGTCTTTCTTCCTTTCTTTTTTGCTCTCCTATCCCTGATCCTAACTTATCTTTATCAGTCTGTTCATCCATCCATCCATCCATCCATCCATCCGTCCATCTAAAGTTTTTATTGAAATATAAAATGTATAGAGTACGCGTGGTGTTGCGGCGTAAGGAAACAGCTCGCTGATTTACCCACGGGATACACCAAGACCAAGATACAGACAATTATCAGCAGCCAGAAGTCCTCCTCTCTCCCAAGGCATTACTTCCCTGCAAAGATAACTTCTGTCCCGACTTCTGAGGCTATAGGCTCTTTCTATCCATTATTGAACTTCCGGCCACAGTATCGGATGCGCATCCTTGCTTGCATCTGTCTCCTTTTGCACAGCATCGTGTTTGTGAGGTTCCCTGATGCTTGTGTGTAGCAGCAGCTAATTGTCATCGTACTGCAGGATCCTGCTTTATGAGAAGGCCACAGTTCAGTTACCATTTTGCTCTTGATGGGCACTGGGATTGTTTCTTGTTTTTGGCTATAATCAATAGTGTTGCTGTGAACATTCTTACATATGCCTTCCAGTAAACATGTGGGAATAATAGTTAGTGCCTTCCTTTAAAAGTGCTACCAATTCACATTCCTACCAACATCTTGTAAGTGTTTTGGCCACTCCACATCCTTACAAACTGCTGGTATTCTCTTTTTTATTTTAATCATTTAGGTGGATGTTGTATCACATTGTGGTTTTAATGTGCATTTCCCCAAGCATCTTTTGTTCCTTTTCATATGTTTATTGGCTGTAGTGAAGTACTTGTTCAGGTTTTTTGCTGATGAAGTTTTTATCCAGTATGTTATACTGAACAAGAAAGGTTTTAATAAGTTGTAAATAGAACTCCCTTACGACCCAGCGATCATACCACTGGGTATTTACACTAAAGATGCAAATGTAGTGATCCAAAGGGGCATGTGCACCTGAATGTTTATAGCAGCAATGTCCACAATAGCCAAACTATGGAAAGAACCTAGATGTTCACCAACAGATGAATGAATAAAGAAGATGTGGTATATATATAGAGTGGAATACTACGCAGCCATCAAACCGCCCAAATCTTGCCATTTGCAATGATGTGGATGGAAGTAGAGGGTATTATGCTGAGTGAAATAAGTCAATCAGAGAAAGACAATTATCGTAAGATCTCCCGGATAAGAGGAATCTGAGAGGCAGGGCAGGGGGGTTTCAGGGGAAAGGGAGGGAAAAATGAAACAAGATGGGACCAGGGAAGGAGACAAACCATAAGAGACTCTTAATCTCAGGAAACAAACCTAGGTTGCTGGAGGGGAGGAGAGGGGGGAGGGATGGTGTGGCTGGGTATTGGACATTGGGGAGGGTATGTGCTATGGTGAGGGCTGCGAATTGTGTAAGACTGATGAATCACAGACGTGTACCCCTGAAAAAAATAATATATTATATGTTAATAAAAAATAAATAAAAATTAAAAATAGAAAGGTTTTAAGATCTAGAAAGTGAACTTCTTTTGTTTGTTTAGAAAACTCAGATAACCATACAAACTCATTCACCAGTGTTTCCATATAATGAGTAAAGTAATATGGATGAAGATATTAAAAACACTTGGAACTTGCAAACATCACAGCCTGGATCTGTGAAACTCTGTCCTTATTAAAAACAAAACAAAACAAACAAACCAAAAACCAAAAAAAAAAAAAAACCCCAAAAAGCACACCAACTTTAACACAATACTCAGAAACCTGCAGAACTTGTTGTCTTCAGTGCTTAACATAAAAGCAAAGCATTTTGTAACTTAGTGTTGCCCAGTGACCAATAGAGATAAGCATTTGGAAGATATGGGTTAAAGACCCAGATCTCTTACTTGGTAGTTATTTGATTTTGGGGAATTTAAAAAATCCTCTTTCTTTCTTTTTTTTTTTCATTATTAAAATGATTGTAAAACCTAGCTTGCAGAGGTGTTATGAGGGACAAAAGTGATTGTTTAGGAAACCTTGTTCAGAACTGTAAATGACTATACATATGTTAGTTATTAATGTTGTTGTCGTTGTGTTCTCCAACATTCCTTATTCTTGAGTTGAATCGTGCCAGCGCTGAGAACAGTTCCTGACATATTAATAAACGTGTGTTGGCTGAATGAATGAACAGCACTTTTAAGTGTCTTTCTTGAGCTGTTCCTCTGAGTGATCCAAGCTCAGAACACATTTTTTCTCTAGGACTTTTACTTTTTATTGCTGAAGTTGAGTTGGGAACACGGTTTATTAAACATCAGTCTTGAAAAATTGAGTGTAATAGCCAGCAGTTTGAGATCACCCATTTCACGGTATCGTTCCTATCAACTTTATGCTCCACGTAACACACACAGGACCTGGAGAACCCTTGAAAATGATTGCCGCGCTCTTCACCCCATGGGGGATGCCCCAAAGCTTACGCGCTGAATATTTCTAGCTTCTATAATTAGACGGCTGGCCAGCGGATTTCCAGATTTAAAATATTGTCGTGGTGTCTCTAGTGCTGATACCTTGGAAACCATATTTCATGAAAAATTGGATGTTTAAGGATGAATGATAGCTGAGAATTGGAGCCTGTAGAGAACCTTTTCAGCTTAATACAGATGAGGCATTTCCTACATATGTTGATGACAATGGCCAAAGCAAACTTGCAGCGTAAACCTTGGAAACGTGTGTGGAGCAGCAATCGAAAGGTCTGGTCCTCAAGTACTGTTTGACTTGGACCTCTGTTTTCTTCATCTGAGAAGAGGGTTGGGCCAAATATTTATTTCTAAATTATATAGAATTAAACTTTGTATGATTTTTGTGGTCGAGAATTAGAAGATACGTCATAGAGGTATCCCCTTGCAAAATCAGGCCTGCAGCAGAGGGAACTTGGATTTCGAAGTGGAAATCTAATCAGATTTTTTAACCCAAAGACTGATTTTCTTTTCCTTTTATTTGAGGGTGGTGGTGGTTTTTCTTTTGAGAGCTGGTGGTGGTCCCGGTTGGTTCTCTTATCATGGATAATGGTACTCACTGATAATGAGGACTGAGTATATAACATATTACTTCAGAACGTAAGTCCGTCTGAAGTTTTGAGGATGTTTACTTTTCCAGGTAGCATCCCTCCTGGAGTTTGAACCCGAACGTGCTTGTTTTCTCATGATTTAGTGGAAAATGGAATCATCTGGCGTGGTAGACAGCTTTTGTTTTCTGTTACGGACAAAATGCAATGGAAAATTGAAATAAATACAAAGGGTAATTATGGCAAGCCTTGTGAAACTACTGTTTTAAAAATAGTGAATTCCAGAAAACATCTTCTGCTCTGAGTGCTTTCTTTCCTGTGAGATGTTAAACTGGATGGTTATAAAACAGAAGCTCCCAGGCCCGTCTGCTGGTTGCTGTGTTAAATGCTGGAAGCGAGGCTCCTTCCCTCTGATAACTACTCAGCCCAGGAGGCTTTTAAAAAAACATTGGTGCTAGGACTGGCTGTAGGGAAGAGCAACTGTTTAAGGAATAGGATCCTGACAGTAATTTCTAAGCCGATATCCGCAGGGCCCGGGGTTAGCTCTTCTATCGCTCGGGCTCTTCCGCTTGGACATCCCTTATCTAAGTGGCCCGATGGGAATCTTGCTCATGTCTTTAATTCAAACCAGGTTTCTGCATCTTCTCCCCCAGAATGATCACGAATGACGTTCGGAAAGCATTGTGTGTGTTTGTTCGGAGCGACGACTCCGTGGACTCATCAGTCAGGGGGAAGGGGGAGCGGACCTTGAGTGCCGATGGCTGCACAGATTCCTTCATTCCTTTGACCTCTGGAGACCGTGGCCTTAGGAATGTGTGCTGAGCGCAACCGATGCTGGCCGGCCGCGGGCCTCGTGGGAGGAGATGGCTGAAGCCCGGCTTGCAGCTGCCTTCCGAAAACTGCTGAGCGCGAACCCACCGAGCAGAAGCTCACGAGCTCACACGTGTGCACTTTTTACAAGTTGAGCTCCTTTGCCAGGGAGAAGGAAGAAGGCCGATAGGAAAGGTCTGAAAAGATTTAGGTAGATGGGATCAGATAATTTCCCTTGAAAAATACATTAAGAAATCAAACAGAGGGGCGCCTGGGTGGCTCAGTGGGTTAAAGCCTCTGCCTTCGGCTCAGGTCATGATCCCAGGGTCTTGGGATGGAGCCCCGCATCGGGCTACTCTGCTCAGCGGGGAGCCCGCTCCCCCCACCCCCCTCTCTCTGCCTGCCTCTCTGCCTACTTGTGATCTCTGTCTGTCAAATAAATAAATAAAATCTTTAAAAACAAACAAACAGCCAAAAACAAACAAACAAACCCCCCCCCCCAAAACCCCTCTGCACAAACCAATCAGAGACACCCAGTCGTTATACCCAGCTTTATCTGAACCCTTATTTCTTCTCGAGGGATTCCAACAGTGGAGTAGCTCTGATCGCTGCTGTCAGGTTTTTCACATATTTCTTGGGAAATTTGTCATCATGCAGTTTGGAATCCAGTAATTTTGGCGGTGAAACTTTGTTTTTAGGGTTTGTGATGTGTTACATAGTTCCTTGGAAAACTTATCTCACTTTTCTATTTAGATCTGTTTCATCTGTTGTCTGAATTGGACACAGTTTTATTTACTACTTTTTGAGATTAGAAGTGAGTTGTTATTGGTGAGGATGTGGGCAAAGGGGAACCCCCTTGCACTGTTGGTGGGAATGCAAGCTGGTGCAGCCACTCTGGAAAACAGCATGGAGGTTCCTCAGAAAGTTAACAATAGAACTATCCTGTGATCTAACAATTGTTGTAGGAGGTATTTATCCAAAGAATACAAAAATACTAATTTAAAGGGATACATGCGCGCCTCCTCACGTTTTTAGCAGCATTATCTACAGTAGCCAAATTATGGAAATAGCCCAAGTGTCCATCGACTGATGACTGAATAAAGAAAAGGTGATATATATACACACACAACGGAATATTACTCAGCCATCAAAAAGAATGAAATCTTGCCATTTGCAATGACATGGATGGACCTAGAGAGTATTGAGTAAAATAAGTCAGAGAAAGACGAATATCAAATGGTTTCACTCATATATGGAATTTAAAAAGCAGAACAAATGAATAAAGGGGAAAAAAGGAGGCAAACCAAGAAACATATTCTTAACTATAGAGAACAAACTGATGTTTACCAGAGTGGAGTTGGGTGGGGGAGGGGTGAACCAGGTGATGGGGATCAAGGAGGGCACTTGTGAGGAGCACCAGGTGTATGGAGGTATTGAATTGCTATATTGTACACCTGAAATGAATATTGCACTGTATGTTAACTAACTGGAATTTAAAGAAAAATTAAAAAAATGTAAGTGAGTTGTTAGTCCCTAAATTTTTTTTTTAAATTTTGAAATAACTCTAGGCTCACAGAAAGTTGCAAAAATATAGTACAGTTTTCACATAACCTCTGCCCAGTTTCTCCTAGTCTGTACTGCTTTTAAGGTTTTTTTAAAAATTATTTTATTTTATTTTTAAAGATTTTATTTATTTATTTGAGAGAGAATGAGAGAGAGAGAGAGAAGGAGAAGGTGAGGATCAGAGGGAGACGCAGACTCCCTGCTGAGCAGGGAGACCCATGTGCGACTGGATCCTGTAACTAGAACCTGAGCCGATGGCAGTTGCTTAACCAACTGAGCCACCCACGCACCCTGCTTTAAGGTTTTAAAAATGCATTTACCTAAAAAGATTTATAAGGAATTGCAATTTTTATGCCTTCTCTGAAAAATATACAGTAGGACAAAAAAGAATATATTATAGGTGTTGTAAAAAATGCAGAATTAGACACATCTAGTGTTTTCTGGGTTTCACTTAAAGGTGCTACCGTGGTAGGCAAGGGGGAGGAGTCATTCATTTGTTCATTCGCTTCCGTGAATTTGGTGTTTGCCTCATTCAAATAACTTTTTTATAATGATCATATTTAACTAGGAAGTCTTAAATCCAGATATTCTCAGAAAAACCTCTGGAAGATACAATATAAATATAAATGAGGGAAAATAGAGATCTTTTATGGCCCTAGTATCAGAGCACCATGATAATATTAGATTTTACGTAAAGGTGAGAGAGTATCATTGTAGTATATATCTGTACTTTAGGTGTGTATTTCCCTTATGTGCCTTACAGTGTAGGCAAATTCAGAATGTACTGAGACATTTTAGAATAGATGTTTTATTTATTATATATACATTGTAATACTTCCCATGAAACCTCAATGTTTCACTATTCTTTTTATTAATAAATATTATATTTGAATACATATTTAAGTTCAGCTATCACATTTTAAAAGGGGTCTTCTAATGCTATATGTCTTTGCTCATCCATGTGTCTGAACCTTATGCTGTCTTACCTAGAATGCTCCCTCAGAGGCTGGCTCTTGCACCTTGAGACAGACATAACTGGGGAAGGTCTAGAGAAGTGCACTGCCTATCACGAGAATAAAGGAGTGTCTTTCAGAGAACAGACAGAAGTCTGTTTGAATGCTTAGACTCTTGAGCAGTGAAGTCTGATAGGAGACCTCACCACCTAACATCATGAACACGGGACCCCACATCCAAGGACCACTTACAACTTCAAGAAAGAAGTTTAGCATAAATCAGTTTAAATTTATGTAGTGGGTATTTAATGTGAGCATTTTTACACGCCGAGAGGAGAAAATGGCTTTTTCAAGAGAAGTTCCAGAACAAATCTTTGGGGGTAGATTAAGTATTCATACAGCTATAAAAAATGTATATTTTTGGTAAATAGACCTTTTTGGACGGTAGTCTCTCTTTTTACCCAGGCTTTCTTACAGCACTTTGCTTATGTCATTTTTCATTTTGTAGAATAATGTCTTGTTCTTTGATGTCACTGAATGTTGGTCTATGATACTGTGGGTTTGACCTCATGCAATGTTTCTGTGAAGTTTACCTGCCTCACCTCTCTCCTCCCAGTTCTAGACCTTGACCAGAAGGCTCTAGTGTAAGTGCGTTATTACACAGGAGGTTAAAAAGTGATCAGATCATTTAGACCTCCTTGTAAAATTTCCCTTAAGTCAAGACCACGCCTTGCTGCTGATAAAAATGAAACTGGGCGTTATTTCTGAATTGAAACCAACGCCTTTGCTGCTGGTTTCATTTGGGATAATTCCAGTAATCTGAAAGTTTGCTTTCCCAATTAAATGAAGCATATTTTATTTTGTGCAGGTTTAAAAAAAATCATTGTGCTGGGTAACTTTCTTAGGTGTAATGTTATGCTCATCAATTAAATAGTTTGGAAAGTCCAATGCCATATATTTCTGTTTGCCCCACAGCTTTTAGCTTCTGTTACGGAAGGACTCTAGTATTTGGGCTTGAATAACACAGTGTCGTTTATATAAAAACCAGAGTAGCAGGAAAAAACCAGGCTAGAGCATGTGGTCCAGGCTTCAAGCTAGTTTCCGCTTGAGTCAGGAGCTGGTGGCATAATGTCTTAGCTTTGTAGAGACAGTGAGGGATTCATTTCTAAGGTAGGTGTCCACATATGGGATCTATAGAACTCTGATAACTTGGGCACTGCGAGGGGCTGGTGTTAATGCTTCAAACGTGGGCAGTAGGTACCATGAGTTGCAGAGTCTGTGGAATCAAAGAAGAGGAAATAATATTTTAGGGAGACTGTTTCTGGGAAATTGTGAATCAGCTTAAACTGCAGGAGTGGTCTATTACCTACTGTCATTAAATATATTCACTTTAATTGAATATTCTCATAACTGAAGTGTACCTAATTAAGTGTCCAGACTAAAATTGTCTTAAAATGTTTCTGATGTACATCATTGCGAAATAGATTGCGCTTATCACCTTTCTTAACAAGACACTGAATATACTTTCTCCTTTTGCTCATCTCTCATAGTCATCCTTATGCAATTTGGCAAAGCTCTTAGTGAAGTTCAACCACTGGTGAACTCTATACCAGGGGTTCTCAGTTGTGTGAAGTTCAACCACTGGTGAACCCTATACTAGGGATTCCCAGGGGTCCCCAACATGGGAACAATGGCGGATTGTTTCCGCCATCTTTTGTGTTGTCAAGAGGCTGTCTTAGCTGTGCCTAAACAGGGCTTAAGGGTCTCCCTGTTTTCTTCCGTGATGGGCAGTGATCCCAGAGGTATCTGTTTTCATGCGTTGAACCTGAGGAAATGCGGAGGCCGGCCCAGCGGTGAGAGAGAGCGAGAGTGGGAGGCACTATTGGGGCAGCTCCTTGGCTGGCCCTAGGGAGGAGGCCTTGGCCACACGGGAGAGGCTGTCAGACCAAGCTGAGGTCGTGCGAGAGGTGAGCTGGGAGAGGGCTGCTTCTGGGTGCAGAGGGCAGAGTGTGGCTCTGGGGCCACGGAGCCTGATGCGGGGGTTGTGTGCCTCCGTTGAGAGGGGAGGCTTGGAGCATTTGCAGACCTGCAGAGAGCGTCCTGGACAGGGGAGAGGGGTTCTGGGGAAGCCTTTGGCCGGCAGTGATCGGCCTGAGTAGAAGGATGTGAAAAGGCGGGTGATGTGCACAGTCGACCAGAGCCCAGGACTGACGGAGGGGCTCTGAGCAGGTGCGGAGGCAGCAGTCGCTCAACGCCCCTGAGACCTCTGTGCCTCCGGGCCACGGAGGGTGGTGGAACCTGGCGGAGAAGCCGATTCGTGAGTCGGCGCCCACCGTCAGGATTTCCCCGAGCTGGTTCCGAGCGTGGACTCCGGAGCCAGAGGGCCTGGGCTGGAACCCCGCGTCCACGCGGCCCCACATGGGGTTCTCCGGGAGGCACCTGCCCACAGCGCAGGAAGTCGGGGCGGGGGGTGGCCCCGCGACCAGCGAAGGAAGCTGGACTGGGCAGAGAGGTGTGCAAGGCCTCCACGGACCCCACCCGGCTCTGGAGCCCGGGAGCCCCCCGGGGCTCGCCCACCTTGAGGGACCCACGCGGCCCGGGTGGGACATGTGGGCCGTCCTGCGGCGGGGGCGTGGCCGCGGGCCGGGCTGCTGTCCTCCCGGAGGCCGTTTGCAGGGCAGGACCGCGGAGCTCCGTGGGGACGACCCCGGCCTCGGCCCTGACCCTGGCCTTGGCCGCGGAGGCTGCGGCCTTCCGAGGGGAGGTGGGAGCCGTGCCCCTGGCGCCCCCCGACGACTCGGGTGACTCCGTCCTTCCAGCTCTTCACGCGGCCCCACCTCATCCTAGTGCTGGGGGCGAAGTGAGTCAATACGTGTGAGCTGCGTAGGAGAGTCCGTCGCGCCTGGAGAGTGCGGTCCGGGGGGGTCAGATTCTGGGCGCGTCCTAACGCCATGGGCTCTACCCTCCCCTTACCATACGGTTCTTTTACTTCACTGTGAGTTGGACGCCTAATGCTCTCATGATTAATTTTTTTTCAAGTTTTCTTTGCGAGAGAAAACATGACAGTATCTTAGTAAGAAATAATTCGAGATACCGTGTATTTTAGTAGTACTTGCGCTTTTAGTTTTTAGTTTTTGACCAGAAGAAGGATGCAAAGGGAGTGATTACGGATGTTGAAATCTGAAGGATTTGGACTTGTGATGAATGAAATTTTTAGGTAGCTCTCTGTGTGAGTTCTTAGGCTCTTTCCAAGTAACTTACATAAATAAGGATCTTCTGAGCTTACGGGGAGTGACCCCTCTGCTGAGTTGACTTGGGGAATGATTCAGTAGAAGCATCTCCTGACCAGGTGGTAGCGTCCATCAGAGAAGGACTCTTGGGCTGTCTTTCCTGTCAGTCTGGTTCTAGATCTGAAGGTTGCAACAGACAATCAATAAATACAACACTGCCACGGAATGAAATGCCTTTATTTCTTAAACATTTCAGAATCATTCTTTTCACTATTTCAGCATTTGAATTCTGCAAATATAGAGCAGATCACCTGGAGTGTTTTCAAAATTTGGTTTAGATTCAAAGTAATGTTCCCATGGAGGCTCAGTTCCTGCCAATTCATTTCTTACTCATTTGGGGACATGTCTAATTCCTTTGGACAGTTTTTCTCTCCTTCATATTCATATGGATGGAAAACATTTAATTTGAAATGGCTTCCCACCCCCATATGGCAACTGTATCGCATTGTTTATTTTTAAGGAACTATCTGATGGTCCTGTTAACATTAAAGCAAAGATAAGGTACGACGTATGCTCCCAAATACTTCTTTAAAACATAAAAAGGTGCCTGTTTCTTCTGTTTGTACCAGCAGCTCATTATTGGCATAATAAAGCCAGTAGAGCAGAGGAGGAAACACTATGATACCTCCTTTGAAAGCACTTTTTTTTAAAAAGGGCCTTTTCTGGGTCCATTTTCCTCTTTAGTTTTAAGATTGTAGATACTCATTTATTTATTTAAAGATTTTATTTATTTGACAGACAGAGATCACAAGTAGGCAGAGAGGCAGTCAGAGAGAGAGAGAGAGAGAGAGAGAGAGAAGCAGGCTCCCTGTGAGCAGAGAGCCCGATGTGGGACTCGATCCCAGGACTCTGGGATCATGACCTGAGCCAAAGGCAGTGGCTTAACCCACTGAGCCACCCAGGCACCCCTGTAGATACTCTTTTAGATACACTTTTATTTATTTTGTATCTTGTAGATACTCTTTTATTTATTTATTTATTTAACATATGTATTATTTGTTTCAGGGGTACAGGTCTGATTCATTAGTCTTACACAATTCAGAGCACTTACCATAGCTCATACCCTCCTTTTCCTTTCCTTCTTTCTTTTCTTTATTATTTATTTACTTATTTTTTTAAAAAAATTATTTATTTATTTGAGAGAGAGAGAAGGACAGAGTGAGAGAGATCACGAGAGGGAAGAAGGTCAGAGGGAGAAGCAGATTCCCTGTGGAGCTGGGAGCCAGATGCAGGACTCGATCAGGGGGCTCCTGGATCATGACCTGAGCCTAAGGCAGTGGCTTATTCAACTGAACCACCCCTCCCTTTTCTTTCTTTCTTTCTTTCTTTCTTTCTTTCTTTCTTTCTTTCTTTCTTTTTTTTTTTAATATTTTATTTATTTATTTGACAGGGATAGGCAGAGAGGCAGGCAGAGAGAGAGAGAGGGAAGCAGGCTTCCTGCTGAGCAGAGATTCCCGATGTGGAATTCGATCCCAGGACCCTGAGATCATGACCTGAGCGGAAGGCAGAGGCTTTAACCCACCGAGCCACCCAGGCGCATTCCCCGCCTTTTCTTTTAAGGGTGAAAACAATTACCATTTTTAAATTTTTATTTATTTATTTATTTATTTATTTAAAGAAGGAAAATCAATTTATCTGTGTATTTATTATTTATTTATTCCAAGATTTTATTTATTTATTTGACAGATCACAAGTAGGCAGAGAAGCAGGCAGAGAGAGAGGAGGAAGCAGGCTCCATGACGAGCAGAGAGCCTGATGTGGGGCTCCATCCCGGGACCCTGGGATCATGACCTGAGCCCAAAGCAGAGGCTTTAACCCACTGATCGACCCAGGCACCCCTATCTGAGTATTTATTATATAATGATCTGTAGAAGATGAAGATCATATCAAATATATAGTAAATATCAGCCTGAGTCAATGAGAAATTTTCTTAACTGTTTTGGCATTAACCAAAATGGAGTAGAGCAGCCTATGTGATTTCCTTGCAGAATTCCATGGTTACTTTTGTTACAGGAGCCAGGGCCCTGACTGAGATCATCTCCCTACAGTAACCAGCAGGATTTCCCCCCCACCCTCTCCTTTATTGAGATTCAGAATGTGGAGCACATTTAAGATTTCACTTCCATGTTTATTTTGTGGGGGAGTGAGATGATTGGAATGTGAATATGGATAAAAGATTTAAGGTTGACTAATAGATATGTAAAAGGTATTAATTTAAAGTGGTAAAAACTCATTTTGTAACAAACCCTTCCTAAAAGCAATGATGATTTTTAAAAACTGTGCATTTTGAGATTAAAATACTTAAATCTTTTTAGAGAAATGTTGTTGTGCTCCATCTAATGGGTAACAAGTCCCATATCCAAGAAGATTATGTCAGTACAGCTTTTAATTTTCAAAAACCTGAAATTATGATTTTGTATACATGATCTTTGACTGTGGGAGGGTCTGAAGTAAAAAAGAAATTACTTGGGACAGAATTATTTATTGTTTCCACGATGGACAGAAGTGTGAGTGAGTTCTGCTCTTATGTATTTTATTTAATCTCAGATTGACTACTGTTATCGTGTGATGGCTTTGCAGAGTGTGGCCTGCTAGTGACTCTCCATTTAAAAACCATATAATGCCTTTTTTTTTTCTTGCCTGGATTAGGTGGGTTTTTATGTGGGTTTTAGTTATACTTTGGTGAAAAAAAATCTCAATTTTGGGTCACAAAGTGAAAAAATTGTAGATAAGTATGTTTTATAGATAAGGGGGAAAATTGTATAACCAAAAAATTTCTTATTTAAATAGAAGTTATTATTTTCATTTAGAACATTAATCGAAGTTAATCAGTTCTTAGATTGTTTATCTAAATTTCTACAGGTCACATAATGCAGCCATGAACACCTAAATAAATATGATTCCTTAGGGGCTCCTGGGTGGCTCAGTCAGTTAAGCATCTGCCTTAGGCTCAGGTGATGGTCCTAGGTCCTGGCATCAAGCCCCGCCTCTGGCTCCCTGCTCAGCAGTGAGCCTGCTTCTCCCCCACCCCCCTCTCTCTGCCATTCACTCTGCTTGTGCTTTCTGGCTCTGTCTGTCTCTCTGTCATATATTAAATTAAAAAAAATGAATATGTTTCCTTAAACGATAACTGATACAGTAGAAGTACATTACACTAGATTTTAATTACTCTCACAGTTTTGCAAATGAAATCTTTAATAAATTCACTATTTATTATATTGCTTAAATAAAAGGCAGAAGAGGAATGATACCTGATATGCATATCTCTCAAATTCTAGCAAAACCACATTATTAGAATTTCTATTTCTCTGAAAATTAAGGACTAGTTTTTTACTCGGAGGACACTCAAAGTTTGACCAGAAGGAAAGGAAAGTTCCATATGGGTGTTGGTTGTTTGGTCTAACGGTCTAAATGAAATGGAAAAAGAAAGCATAGTCTTATACTCAGTTTCTGACAGTAAACCTGGTGAGTTCACTCTGAGTGCGGTTTGTGGAAAATTGATGACGATTTTCAGCACTGAGCTTCTTATCTCCAAAGCACTTTCCAAATGTTGAATAATTAATTGCCACAACCCCCATGTGGGGGTATAATAGCAAGCATGTCTTTCTGTTTACCAGGAAACCATTAAGGCAGAGTCTGGAAATGTTGATTTTTATTTTTAGAGGTTTCTGCGTTTTCCAAGGTGACCAGCTTTTAAAATGCTGTCCTGGTTTCCAATCACAGGGTCATGGGAAGAGTTGCCAAGGATGTTGAATACTTGAGAACTTTCTCTTCTCATCATTTCCCTACAGAATTCATTCTTCATCTTGCTTTTCCGACTCATCATTTTGCAATACATATAAAACACTGGAATATTTAGTATTAGTAAGTTTACTCTGCAGTTTGTATGGTCTCTTCTTACCTGGTAAATTGAGAGTTTGGAAAACCTGGTAGAAGTATGAGAGCAACTCTAAGTGGCAAAATTGTTTCATTCTGAAAATGGTTTTAACAAGTTAAAGGAACGGCTCTCTCAGACAGTATTTGATACATACGCTTGATAGTGTGTTGTAAACCGTTGAACTATGTGACATTTATGGAGGACAAACTTACATTCAAAAATTGGATATCAAGAAAGAATATGAGAGAGGCTTATTTAGACAAAATAAGTTTAAGGGGCGATAATTGAGTGCTGGAGTTAATAAATCCAAAGGTGTTTGAGAAGAGAGAGTTCATGAGTGAAGGTGTGGCAAGAGCCTCAGGAAGGTAAATGGGTTGAATTAGGAGATGGGTTCCACTGGTGACTGTGGCCTACCAGATGCCTACGTTAGCTAGACCAATTCCTGGCTTGTTTCTGTTTCCAGCGTCAGGATGTCTAGGATCAGCTCTCTGGAGAGATGCAGGATGAAGTCACCAAGGCAGATGCAAAAGGCTGTCCATCCGTTAGGTTCTCAGCCTTTGAAATCGAAGAGAGCCAGTGCCTTTCCTGGAGAGCAGTTAATCCCTTTATGCCTTGAGAAACACCAGATAACAGAGGGAATGCTGTGGTGATTATTTGTGGTGGATGCTGAGTTTCTTTGCATATGATTAACACCTTTAAAGGCAGAGCGGAGTTAGGTTCTTCCTTTTTTAAGGAATTGAGGTCCTAGAAATCAGAAGCGTTGGTTCACTCTTGTCTGGTAAACACAGGGATAGGTTCTTGCTCTTGAGGTCTGGAGCCCACAAGGGGGCCTTAGGGGAGCTCATGAGCCCCCAGGTGTTATATACAGAATTCGTGTGTATATGTTTCTGGAGGAGTGCATCCAAGTGTTCATGATGTTGCTAAAGCTGTGATACACACAAGACATTTAATATTTAATATGGACTAGTGTCCTTTAAGAATGTTTACTTAGACCCCATCAAGTAGCAGAACAAAATACATTTTCCAGCTATCTAGTTCCCCAAAATCTGGATGGAAAGGAAATGAGAGCCTGTCAGCTCCAGGATATCATCTCTAAAAATCTAATGTTTTTATATTATCAGAAACATCAGAAAGTGCAATGATGCAATCAAAGCCAGTGAACATAGTTATTTAACTACAGTACATTAAATTTAGAAAGGTAATGATCAAGTCCATCTTATCTCTAAGTGGTCATGGGGCTTTCTTACTATCAGATCTGAAGGAGGTGTGCCCATAAGGATAAGGCATTTATAATTTAGCTTACTTCCAGACATGAGGTGCTTTAATAGTATTTTTGTGGGAAACCGCTCATTGAATATGTGTTTTTTTGTAAATAATAGCAGTTTATGTGAAATTTTTCAAAGAAGATCTTGATTACAACTCATTAGGAGAAACTTGTTATTTAAAGAAATACTGCAGTGTCAGAGAATCAAATATCAGTGTAAAATAAGACCAAAAAATGAGGGTCTTTTTTTATTGTGAGTTCATGGGTGGTTTTTGAGGGACAGGGATTCAATAACCTCATGAAGTTATAGCAACGTTTTAACTATATAGTCATATATCCTTTTTAATTTGAGGTTAGAATCCACATCTTTCATCAGATTCTCAAAAGACCCATGCCTCCCCCACCCCGAAAAGTTAAGAATCTTTAGCTTATAATGCCAGAATCTTATATATGCTTATCCAAAAAGAAGTCTCCTACAATTTTGAGGATTTTGCTCATCTTTAGAAATTTGAAGACAAGTCATTGATAAGGAGTAAAATAGCACAACAAAATGGAGTTCAAAAGTATTAAGGGCTACTATGGTCTGAATGTTTGTGTCCCCCCCCAAATTCCTATGTTGAAACCTTAGCCCTCAAAGGTGATGATATTAGTAGGTGGAGCCTTTGGGAAATGATGAGAAGAATGAGATTTGTGCCTCACAAGAGATCCCACGGAGCCGCCTCTGGTCTGCCGTGTCACTGTACAGTGACAAGTCTGTGACCTGGAAGGGAGCCCTCATCTGTCTGCTCTGGCACCCTGATCTAAGACTTCCACCCTTCAGAACGCTGAGCAGCGCATTTCTGTTGTCTAGAAGCTCTTGGCCCGTGGTGTTCTGTTGCAGCAGTCTGAAGGGACTGGGGCAAGGGCTAAAAGTCCTAGAGATCGATTGCACAACAATGTGAACATGTTTAACACGACTGAACAGTACACTTAAAAATGGTTAAGGTGGTAAGTTTTATGCGTTTTCCATCACAGTTCAAAAAGAAAAAAATGTTTAGGGCTGCTAACAGTGCTTGATAAATATGTATTAGGTTTGACATCTGCTAAAGCAAGAGGGCGCCTGGGTGGCTCAGTCGGTTAAGTGTCTGCCTTCCGCTCCGGTCATGATCCCGGAGTCCTGAGAGTGAGTCCCAACATCGGGCTCCCTGCTCAGCAGAGAGCTTGCATTTCCCTTTCCCTCTGCCTCTGCTCCCACTTGTATGCTTTTTCTGTCTCTCACTGTTTCTCTCATTTATAAAATCCAAAAAAAAAAAAAAAAAAAAATGAGGAAGACCAAACCAGTAACTCAACTGAGGGCCCAGGATTGACTATATGGGTTGAAATCTATGGGTAATCCATAAATCGCATTAAGACCAGTAGTTGGAATCATTTTACCTATGAAGTGAACCCTTATTTTGATTACTTTAAAAAGAGGGGATTGGAGAGGAAGGTTTTCTTACGCTAGTGATAGGATTGGGTTTCGTTTCCTCTTACTGTGGTTATCTACTGGAGGCAAATCGTGCAGTGGTTAAGGATTCAGGTCTGGCATCAGGCTCGATGGTTGTATTGCATTGCCATTTAGAACTGTGGTCTTGGGAAGGTCACCTGACACCCCTGTGCCCCTCATCTAGAAAATAAACAAAAATTACTGACCTCATAGGGTAGTTGTGGAAAATCAAACACTCTAGTGTATACTGACAGCAGTGTCTGTCTCCTGGTAAGGACTTGACAATTGTTAGTTTATTACTACTTTTGGAATGATGCCTGCCAATAGGTTAGATAAGGTAGTGCAGGCTGAAAGGACCCAAAGAAGAAACAAGGTGTTGGCTGTATTCCAAACACTCTAATCATCCCGTGAATAAATGAGAATTGACAGTTTATGTTACTGACACTAGTCTGAAATCTCATGGAGATTTTTCATTTGGTTTAATATGCCTAGACACATGGGTCCTCCAAATGAACTATTTCTAGCTTATTAATTGAGAAAACCAAAAATTAAAAAAAACCCTATTACCATTTTTGAGGCTAAAGTTATAGGCTATACTTCCATATGCTTAAAGGAAAGTACACCTAAAGGTACAAGTCACTATTGATTTTAAATATGATATCTCATCATTAGGTGGATATTTAGCTTTCATTTGTGTACACACACACACACACACACACACACACCATGAAATGTACTTTAAAACCCCGAAATCAGATCGTTTAGTGAATAAACTTAATTTTATCTTTCTGCAGTGGTAGAGGAAGCTCTGGAAGTGGGAAAGTGATACAAACTTTGCTACGTCACATTCTCCTCTATTATTGACTTCATGGTGGTCCAAACAACTTTATATTTCTAAGAACTTCATGGAAGCTTTTTTAAAAAAAATGTAGACAAGACAGATGCTTGAGTTCTCTTTTCTCTCTTTTCATTTACATTTGAGTTTAAGAAATTTTTGAAGTCTTTCTAGCTTTGAGAAATTAAAAATAATATGATATAACAAGGTTGCTGTTAAAGACATCTAGATATATTACTGGTTAATCATATCTCCAGATTGAAAAAAAAGATTATTAGAAATAAAATCTGATATTACACAGTTTATCACATTATATTGAAAGACTATATTGTATGTGGAAGTAAATGTGGTTCTTTTTTTTTGTTTTTTGGTGCTAAAATCTTATGATCTCATTTTATGATTTGTCACTTATGGTTCTCTTTACTGTTATGGTCCTTGCTTTCTTTATTATCATCTGGAGTCTTCTGTTTCAAATCACCTTCCTGTTGGTGGTGCCCGGGTGGCTGTCGTTAAGCGTCTGCCTTCCACTCAGGTCATGATCCCTGAGTTCTGAGATTGAGCCCTGCATCAGATTCCCTGCTCAGCGGGGAGTCTGCTTCTCCCCCTCCTTCCTTGCTTGTGCTCTCTCTCACTGTCTCTCTCTCAAATAAATAAATGAAATATTAAAAAACAAATCACCTTCCTGTTCATGGTTGTGTGAAAAGCAAGGTAATTTAGTTGAGCTGGGCTCTAGGATGTCTGGATCTGTTTTCCAGGTTGTTTGTATTATCTCTTGAGGATCCTGGATGGAACTTAGATAACCCTCAGCTGGTCTGGGTGATTGTTGAGAGGGGACCAAAACAAGTTTGATATAAGATGACTATTTCTCAGCTTTCTTCCTGGAGCTTTCAGACTTGAAGTTGACTAGTAATCGGTTGGAGTATTTTTCTGGTAAGTTAGTTTCATAACACTGGTAACCTTCTGATCTTTAGAATGGCTCTGTGCTCTTTATGCAATGCTGAAACTCTTCAGAAAGTCTGTGTTGAATATTCCCTGCCCTTGAGGGTTAGTCTGCATGATCAATGTAAGTATGGCTTCAGTGACTCTATGGGACATGAGCTCATTTTTATTTTTTGATGCTCAGTGTAACATGCAGATCAAAAGGACCTCCTCCACTATTTGTGCTATTGGACACTGTTTTTTTTTTTTTTTTTACTTTTGAAATTAATGGCGGCATTTTTATTTAATAGTCACCTATTGTTTTGAGCATTTTATGAAGATATTGGTAGAAAGAAGCGTGGCCACATCCCCTCTAATGTCTAACAGCCTATTGGGGGAGATAATTCAGACACATGTAGAAAGTAGAATGCTACAACGATGCTGTAAGAACAGGTTCAAGAGCATGTAGCGTGAAGTTTACAGGACAGAGGCAATTTTTCTTTCCCCCTCTTTCATTTTTTGGAATACAATACTTAGATCACATAGCTTCAGATAATAAAGATGTATCATAAAATATAGGTGCCAGTAAACTGTGTAATACATTTTGGACATTCAAATTTTATTCTTCTTTCTTCAGAGTATTGCAAGTATTTAGCCTGTTAGAAAGTACTTCTCTACAGTTACATATGGGATAGAATTCAACATGCTCAACCTCTGGTACTTTTTCCCCCCAGGGTATTGTGGGAAACATATGTTTCAAAGGAAACTGACTTTCAGCGTGTCTGGGTGGTTCAGTTAAGCATCTAGCTCTTGGTTTCGGCTCAGGTCATGATCTTGGGGTTGTGGGATGGAGCCCCACATTAGACTCCAAGCTCAGCATGAAATTTGGTATTCTCTTTCTTCCTCTGCCCCTCCCCTTATTCTTGCTCTCTCTTTCTCAAATAAATAAATAAAATCATAAAAAAAAGGTAACTGACTTTCTATTATGGCTTATTATGCCAAATGAAAATTGTTTAGTAATGTCAAAAAATGATGACTACCAGAAAATGGGAAAAATAAATTATGATTTACTCTTGGGTTGGCTCTTCACAACTTCCAGGAGATACCAATGTTTCATTTCCTTCTTGTTGTTATCGTCACTATTATTGTTATTATTTTTTGTTGTATGTTTTTTGGAGGGGCTCTTTCAGTGCTTTCTGTGATCTAATGTCCAGTGTCCTAAGGTGTTTGGCTATGAATGCTCTGAAAATTGAACTTTTACACATTTTAGAGGGGGAACTGTGTGACCATGATTATCCCTTTCTTTCCTTTTGTTTCTTACCTTTGTTTCCTTTGGGCAAACAGGTGCTGCAAATCCGGAACCCATAATTTTCTAGATAGTAAGCAAGGGCATGGTTAGTATTTCTTTTGTTTTTGGTTGTTGACTAGCCATTATCTGATTAAAGGAAAGAGATTACTACACTTACGTAGTTACTACGAAAAGAGGTAATGACTTAAATGTACTCAGAATGACAGTTGCCAGAAATGTTGGAAGAAGTTAAATGTTGTCTTTGAGCAGAGTGAATTTGTGGTCAAAATATTATACGTTAAACCAGCTAACAATTGGCATTTTTTCAGGAAAAATTATTTTATTGGTTGTTTCTCACAGAAGAACACATTATCCAATGATCTCTCTCTTTCTGTCTCCCTCCTTCCATTCCCCACCCACACCCTAAATAGAAACCTAGGGAAATTAATCCAGCTGAGGAAGATGCTTTCTTCTTGCGACTGGGAATGCGTTATTTGTAGAGAAGAAGGACAGAAGAACTGTTTTTGTTGTCTTGAACAAGTATATTCCTTGGAGTTTGAAGCTATGCAAGATTATCTGTTAATGTGTCTCTCTATCTCAGTAGCCTGTAATCTCTTCAGTGAAGTGCCTGTACTTTATTTTTTATGGCACCAGTTTCTGGTCGGCCATAGAGTAGGGTTTTCAGTAAAAAGTTGCTCAAGCAGACTGATCTGGAGATGTACAACTGAAGTAATAAAGATGAAAAATAATAAAAAAAACCAATATTGGATAGTGAAAGTTCCAAAGAATTGTCTAAAAAACCTGAACAGACTTCAAACCAAATGTATGACTAAGACAACTCACATTCAGAGTGTTTTTCTTTGTAACTTATCTTGGGAACATTTATTCATTTGCAGATCCATGAGCTTTTTAGCTAGCTTTCAGATAATATCTTTGTATGTCAAAGTGACTGCATCGTATACTTTTCCTACAAAAAACACCTCACAAAATGGGTTTCATAATTACCTTCCCTCTTTCCTTACTCCTACAGATTTTGGGCTTTGGATGGTGATTTAACAAGAATTTATAGTTTATTTGATTTTAACAATAAAAAGACAGTGATTCTCCTGTGATTCTATACCGTGGTAAATTTAGATCTGTCATTACTATGCTTTATTTAAAATACAGTACAGAAGTTTTTATATACCACCTCTGAAACTCAACAGTTTGCAAGATGGTAATAGCAAAATGGTACATGATAACTTGTATCACTCCTGAGTTTTTTTTTTTTTTTTTTAAATCAGGGAGCTAGAAAGACATTTTAGGTCTGTAACACAAAATATTCACATTAAGTTTTTGCCCATGGTTTTGAGAATATGCCAGCAAAAACTAGCAGGGATCTTAATGTTGCTGTGTTCCGAACTTTTAAAAACACATGGGTATTTTTAGCAGAGCTTCCTGATAAGTGTGAACTTGAACCTGAAGAGATGGAACCCTGCTTAGTCAGGTAGACAGACTTTTATAAATCTGTTGGTTAGAAGGTGGCAATTTAAAGTCATGTCCTCCGTAATTTGAGAGTAAGCCCACATTTAGTAACAGTATCTCTCAAATTTATCTGATGGGTGTGTGTGTGTGTGTGTGTGTAGACCTCAGAATGCTTCATGGATCAGATTAGAACCGCATAATATTCTCAGGCCTGAGGTGGTGCAAAAGTGAGCTTTGTGTCTTGTAATCGAGGAAACAGACCCAAGAAAGCAGAGATGTGTTTGGAGTCACCTAAGTCAGGGGTGGTGGGACTGACTACCAGCTTCATCATGGGTGTGACAACTGCAGTGCCACACCACCGAGGAAGTCTGTCAGGATATCTCATCGGCCGTTTCAAGAGATAACTTAGGTGCCATCTAAGAACCTCCAACCCTCCAACCTTCACTTGTGTAAGTGTGTCTGCTCTCCATGGGTTTGTCTTCCATCCGACATAGTAAGTTCAGGTCTCACTCCAAAAGCATCTAATTCGTCCCTCAAAAAAATTTTTTTTCCCAATTTATTTATTTTCAGAAAAACATTATTCATTATTTTTGCACCACACCCAGTGCTCCATGCAAGCCGTGCCCTCTATAATACCCACCACCTGGTACCCCAACCTCCCACCCCCCCGCCACTTCAAACCCCTCAGATTGTTTTTCAGAGTCCATAGTCAAATTTTGAGGTGTATACCTCTGTTACTGTTGTTCGTTAGTTTGGAATCCTTTGGCTTTTTGCTTTATACCCTGCAGACTGACCTTTGGTTTCTCACTTGGCTAGATCAGGGTTAGTTTTAATACAGTCACCCTTCTGTGTTTAATCCTCAGGATTAGAAAGAGATCGAAGCAAAATTCTGGCTGGCTGGGGGGAAGCAGCAAGAAGAGGCCCCATCGCCCGGGGCTGAGCAGAGGTGGGGGTTGCCCTTGCTTGGAGCCGAGGGTGGACACCAGTGCTGACACGCGCTGGTCAGAGGGGCTCACCAGTTGTGAGAGAAGAGCTGGGAGGTCCCAGAGACCAGAATCGGGTTCCATGGGGCAGAGCTACATTGAGGTTGGGGAATTATGGAGTGTGAAAATGGGAGGCAGAGGTTGGGACTAGATGAATGAAGGGGTGGTGGCCTGTATTTTAAAACAGACTGTGTGTGGGAGCACCTGAGTGGCTCAGTGGATTAAGTCTCTGCCTTCGGCTCAGGTCATGATCTCAGGGTCCTGGGATCGAACCCCGCATCGGGCTCTCTGCTCAGCAGGGAGCCTGCTTCCCCCTCTCTCTCTGCCGGCCTCTCTGCCTACTTGTGATCTCTGTCTGTCAAATAAATAAAAAAAAAATCTAAAAACAAAACAAAACAAAACAGACTGTGTGTGTGTGTGTGTGTGCGCGCACACGCATTCATGTATGTATGAGTAAGGTCATAGGTGAAGTTTGGGGCAACCACGTGCCATGGAAAAGAGCTCAGCAGAGTGATTGCCCTGAAGCCAAAGCTCCTCCAGGGTGGGGGGATGTTTTGCACAAATGAGAACTGAGTGGAAGGCCCAGTGACACCTCCGAGCTCTCTGTCACCCAACACGCGCTGGTCGTTGGCCTGCTGGTCCTTTGCACCTGCTCTTCGTCTCGTGACTGGTAGCAGCCGGAATTCCGCCTCGTGAGAGACTGGCCCGGGACTGCAGCTCCTGACATGTCACAAGCCTCTGGCAAAGCAGAAGCAGGGGCGTCTCTGTCCCCGTGTTTGGGACTGCAGGCGCAAGGGACCCCGCTGAGGCCGGTGGGTTCGAGGGCAAGAACTTCCTGTGCCCCCACCCAGACCCGTCCTGCTGGGTACTACTGGGTTTTCACCGCACACCGGCGGCTCTTCCTCCACGCCGGCCTCTGGGGCTTCCTCGGGGGCTGGCCTTGTGCTTGTGCACGAAACTGGGTATCCACAGCCACAGGGAAATGTAAAGGTAAGAGGGAAACGTCCTTCTCTGCTCCCCACTCAGGCTGCTCCCTTGTAGTATCTTTGTGACTGCTCGGTTGGCAGTCAGGCCTCCGTTCTTTTTTTTCCCTGATGTGCACCCCCCCCCCCCGCTAGCATCCAGATGTACCCCATACATCGTGTGTGCGGTGGTCCTCATGGTGTCCGTGGCCTCCTAACTTGGTTTATACAGCGTAGTATACACGACTTGAGAAAGTGTGTCCTCCTGCGCCCGGGATAACGCTGGCCAACAGCTGCCAGAGAACTAACGGCCCCTCTGGGGAGGGCAGAGGTGTGAGGAGGAACGGTGATCCTCATCCGTGCTGCTCCAGTTAACAGTGTGGATTTTCTAGGCGGTTAGCGTTTCTTGATCAAGAAGTCGGTGAAGTGACGGGTACTTTTACTAATGCTTCTGAATCTTTTTCGCATCACAGAATGCTTAGTAAGTCATAATATTTGTACAGCACTCTGAGGAAAGAGTCTAGACATCTTGCGGCTGCAGGTCACTGGCCTGGGACTCTGGCTGTGCCTGACCCCGCCTAGTAGCCCCCAGGAGTAGGGGATGGACATCTCGGTCCAGCCATGACTTACCCTCGGCACACTGACTGGCTGGAACTCAAGGATTCACAGTTGACACCGTAGCAGCCTTACCCAGTGAAATAAATTGTATGCTAGGAGCTTGGGAGATGACTTTGCTTCCACCACAATTTCCTTATGTTCTTAGATCCTCCTTTGGTATGAATCGTCTTATCTCTAACCTAGACTCAATATGATACCTGTCTTCTTATGAGCTACCAGATGTGCTGAAAAAAATAATTCATGTGAACTCTTCGAGCCCCTTGAAAGTACATCATACCCTGTATGGTATGGTGGTATTACCAAATTTTAGAAGTAGTTGCTCTAGCCTCCTGTCCTCTACTCAGTCTTGTTGATTGTACAGAATAGATGAAAACACCACAGATGGGCTTGGGCTTTTTTGGGAATTCATTAATTTGCTTTCGACTGCTTTTTTTGGTTTATTAAGAACTTTGTATTCTGGTCCTGTCCAAGGTGCAGATGGTCATGCTTTCAAAACACCGTATCGTCACAATAGCACCCGTTGAAAATAATCAATACGCTGTTCTCGGTTTCACCATTTTCAGCAGCATTGATGTGATCCTTGAGAAGGTGATGCTCTTCCATTACTCTGGGTCTGGTCCTCCTAGAACCTCCATCCACCTTGTACCTTTCCTAGGTTACTGAGGAGGGACGACACATTGAATGAACCCTGTGCCAGGCACATTTGCAGCCAGTAAGGGATAGCAGGGGTGCTCGAGTCAGACAGATCTGACTGTGAATTTCCATTCTTCCCTTTGTGCGGCCAGCACCCTAACGCATTCTCTTTACGGCTCTGAGACGGGGTTTCGTCCTGTGTGGAAGTGGCTAGTAGTGACTGTAGGGCTTGGGTGTCATTGTGAGGATCACAAATGAACCATCTAAAGGACCAGCAAATCGTAGGTTCACAACAGAGTCTGTCTGTGATTATCATTATAGATAATTTTTAGTGTCCTACAGAGTCCGTAGTTTTCCTATAAACTGCCAAGTTTGTTATTTCTATTTTAGGAAATCATTGATTTCAGAAGATTAGTTCTTATCAAAGATATGTTAGTAAAGACCCTAAGATACATTTTCCCCCCTATATTTTCTTGCCTTTACTCCTCAGTCACTTCCATTTTTAAATTTTCTTCTATTCTGACTGAAAACATTAGCATTTGGGGTCACTTTGAAGGTTTTTCTTGGTCTACGAGCAGGTCTGTGTTTCATGGGGTGACCACCTTTCAAAAATACTCCACTGGCTTGTTTCCAGTCCTCAGCCACGTTCCCAGTTAGTCCTCGGAGTATTATCAACAAGTTGAGAAATTTGACCTCTGGTATATCAAGAGGTACAAGCTTGATGAGCTCTTTCCTGGATGCCCCTGTACTTTCCATAAAGTTTAGAAGAGGGAAGCTTCTCTCATCCTCTGTTCCTGGCTCCTGGCCTCGTCAGTGTAGAGAAGAGTTCAGCAGAATGACCTGGTTGTTTCTTCGATTTCATACAGAGAAGGACCATGGCACGAGAGTGCTGGCCCCAGGCAGGCTGGGTTTGAATTCCGTCTCTGCCACGAGCAGTGTGACCGTCATCGACTGTGCCCGTCTGGGAAAAGTTAAGGACCCTGATGTCTAATAACACCCGCTGTGTGTGTTGACCGCAGCTCTGTGCCAAGCACTGAGCACACAGAACACTTCTGTTCATCCTACCTCATAGCTTCCCCACAATTAAACAATAAAGGCATTACTAAGCCCATTTATCAGATGAGGAAATTGTGACCTGAATTACATTCATTTGATAAAAATTCTTTACTGATTCTTTTTTTTAAAGTTTTATGAGTGGGACAAGGTTGGGAGAATCAGAATTAAGCGAGAAATTTTAGATTTTCCCAGACACCACAATTTAGAGTGTAAAAGACTCCTTGCTGAGATTGAAGAGTTTCTACTAACGAATGGGTGGTCAGTACTCGGGCCAGGCAGTGCGAGTCAGTAGTTAATGAAGCAATGAGTGATTTGGCGACTAACAGAGTGGCACTTATCTAGGTTAGTGAGTAGTTTCTATCTGTCGGAGCTCATTAGGTGCTAGCCTTTCCAAGCCATCGTAAACAAATCCGAGTCTGTGACTAGAACAGAGATGGGCAACACAGCCGGCTGTGGCTTCCATTTGTAGAAGAGTGCCGTCATTTGTACTTAGCTGGTCTTCCCTGGTGTTGACGGCTGGTGTTCCAGCACGGTAAGCACAGGCAGGAAGACTAACAAAACAGACCCGAGGTCTCTGTCAAGGCCGGAATGTGGTGGTGACAGTCTGCCTTGCACTGTTTTTGGCTCTTCCCTTTCAGCTTGGCTGCGTCTGGTAAGCTGGTAGGACTGTGAAAATTAAAACAAAGGGAGATTGGAGAGAGAGTAATCTTAACTTCTTCTAAGACTCTCCTTGGCAGGGGGAATTTCTTCCTGATATTCAAATAAAGAAATAATTCTTCCTTGTGAACTAGTGGTTTGAAAAATTGATTCACCTTGCTAATAGTTTGCAAGCAGGTCCCAAATATTCAGAGAGGGAATGTTATGACGCTGAGCAGATCTTCAAGAGTAAATGGATGTTTTACTTTGGTCTTTGTATGTCCTGTGTTTATCCAGATGATTGATTTTTGAAATAAGGAGAAAAACAAACATAAAAAGTTGACTTAGAATATAAGTGTACGTAATTTCTTCTTGGAGAAGGTTTGTCTCAACTGACTGTAGTTAATTTTCATTGTGATTATCTATTAGAGATAACAGTAGTATTTATCCTCTAATTTCTACTATTTGTTTGATGACCTTTCTAACCAAATGCATTTTGCTGTCAGTTTATTTTTGGAATGCCATCATTATATATGGTTATTTGGAACTCAAACTGTATTTTTCCATAGGAAACAACATTAGAACGATGCTTCGGGTTTCCTTGAAGTCCAAGCAAGTCTGTTTCACCTGTTTTACCTAAAGTGATCCTTTTGGCCTTATACTGTTATTAGTAATTTTAATACTGTTAGTTGATAACGTATATGGTTCTGTCACGTAGAGGCTTTTTTTTTTTCTTTTTTTGGTCACCTCGCTTACATCTTTAAATCTCTATTTCATCAGTTGTACAATGGGGATATTGATAGTATTTACTTTAGAAGCTGATAGTGAGGCTTCAGTAACTCCAACAAAGCACTGGTTGTATAAGCTTATGTTGTTATTGCTGTGACTTGGCCACATTTGCGGTAAGTTGGTTTTTGTGAGTTGGCTTTGTAACCTAACCAACACATGTCGTCATAATTCTTAGGGAAAAATCGGTGTCCTGTGTTTGGCAGGAAGGGAATGTGGCGTCACCGAGAACATCCTCCACGTGCTTTTCCCGTGTCCCCCACCAGGGACTCGCGACAGAAGGACGGTGGTGGTTTTTAGATACTTTTCGTTCTTCCAGGATGCCGGAGAGAGTTCGCGGTCCCGGGCACGGACGTCCCCTGTTTGTATACACAGGCGGGCCTGGCGTGCGTCGGTTCAGCTTCATACGAACCGTGCTTGGATACACACGAATCCCCACGTCTGCTCGTGCTTTCCCGAACGTCGGCCGAGGAGCGGAGGGCGTGAGCAGTGAGTTCGCGGTGGCGTCGCACAGCCCGTGGCGCAGCGTCCCGGGCGGCCCCCGGCTCCCGTGCACCTCTGTGTTTGCTGCTGTCGGCGTTTGCGCCGTTGCATTTTCCTGTGCACTTTTGCACAGAGGAGGGGAAGAATGAAAAATGCCGCTGCAGGTACTAAGAAACGTAGGTCTCACAAGCTCTGGTTGTTTTGGCGCAGACGGACAGGGTGAGCCGGGCCAGTCAATCAAGGGCTCGTTGGATTAGAGCCTGTTGTGTATGAAGGTGTGAAGGAAAAGACAAAACATGTTGAAAGGCATAAAATACGTTTTTATTATCTCCAAAATGAAGGATACGAATGTGGGTTTTAGACTTGTCTTATTTTCTAGGTACAGAACTTTCTTTATAACACGTAGATATACCTGTTATGACTTTTGTATTCATACATGTTTTCTGGAATGCGTTAGGAGGCATAGAAGAAGGGAGGCTTATATAGGATAATGTTAAAGTTTTTTCAAAAAGCATTTTGTTTTGGCAGACTTCAAACATGCACCAAAACAAGAGGAGAAAAAAGTACAGTGAACTCCTCTGTGCTTAGTACCAGCTTCAGCAATTATCCACCCATTGCCAGTCTTGTTTTACTTCCCTCCCCCCGCGCCTTTTCTTGCAGGAATATTTTAAGGCAAATCCTAGATCGTGTCATTTCACCGATTAATACTTCAGTGTTTATGTTTAAGAAATATAGACATGAAAAAAAGGTGTCATTATCCTACCTGATAAAATGTATAGTCCCTTAGTCTCATCTAATACTCAATACACAAATTTCCTTGATTGTCTTGACCTGTTTTTAAAACAGTTGATTTGTTGGAATACACATACCACATTTGATCATTATACCTGTTGGTCTCTTGCTACCAGGTCGAGGTGGCTATTTTTACGTTGGGGAGCACCATACTTCTGCAGAGTGATCTACTCCCCAAGAACAAAGGAAGCCAAAGAAACATTAACTCCATCCATAGGCAAGAGATGGCAAGCCAATGGCATTCCCCCCCCCAATACAATAAGCCTAACTATGGAATTGGCAGTCTTCCTGTGTCCTTCCCCTTCTTTTTTAAAAAAATTTTTAAAGTGGGGTGTGGAGCCCAACACAGAGCTTGAACTCATGACCCTGAGATCAAGACCTGAGCTGAGATCAACAGTCGGACCCTCAACCGACTGAGCCACTCAGGAGCCCCATGTGGCCTTCTCATTCTTATAAAATTCATCTAGAAAAGTCACTGTTAAAAACAACTTCAGATGTATTCCTTTACTGTTTCAAGCACAGATTTGAATCACAGGTGTTAAATAGCCATCAATAAATCAATTCCATGCCATTCCCCCGATATGTACATATTAATCATCAGCTTTGGCATCTTCTAACACTGTTGTTGCCATCCCTGGGGTAAATTCAGGTACGCAGGAATTCAGGTGGCGACTACCTGAGTCATGAACTCCGAGGCTAGTTGGCAGAAGTTAATCAAGATTATATGAATATGAAATGCAGAGTGGCCCGAGTTCTGAGCACGGACGCCATGGCTCAGCACCTTCCCAAGGTGACGTCAGTGCTCAGACGCTGGGCACGGGGTTAGTCTTCGAGGGCACGTTGGTCCACTCTGATCTGCAGACACACGCCTGGGTCAGGTTCTGGCAATGGGTGCCAGAGGGCACTGGCCCAGCAGACCCCGCCTGTCACTTCTGTGTGACGCCAGGAGAACGACGTTCTGGGAAGGGCCTTACTGGAAGTGTTTACAGAATGACAAAGATTTAAAAAGTAAAGACTGTAAGCTTGAGGAAATGATCACTTCTGTTCAGAGCTGTTCCGTGGTTCCTAGTTGCTCAGAGTCAATGTCAGGCTTTTAGAATTGGTGCCCCAGACCATGCAGCCTGCCCTTTCCCTGCCTGTCCATCTCTGACCTTCTGTCCTATCCCCCAGGTTCCCTCTGCTTTAGCCTCTTGTCTCCTTGGCGCTCCAGGGATCTGCCAGGCTCTTTCTTGCCTCAGGGCCTTTTCAGGTGCTGTTCCCTCCCATACTCACCTCCTCACCTCCTTCAGGTCTTTGCACAACCATCCTTCAGTGATGTCTTCTCTGACTCCCTGTTTAAACCTGCCCCCTCCACATCCCTCCACGGCCTGCCCCAACCCCCATCCTGGTCTCAGCAGCACTCCTGAAATCTCTTTCTTTCTTTTTTTTTAAAAAAAAGATTTGTGTATTTATTTGACAGAGAGAGATCACAAGTAGGCAGAGAGGCAGAGAGAGAGGGGGAAACAGGCTTCCTGCTGAGCAGAGAGCCTGATGTGGGGCTCGATCCCAGGACCCTGAGATCATGACCTGAGCTGAAGACAGAGGCTTAACCCACTGGAGCCACCCAAGCACCCCCTGAAATCTCTTTCTTGCTTGCCTTTTCCCATAGGAGTGTCCCCTTCTGTATCACACAGTTTACCTTTACACTCTCTTTCTCGTCTCTTTCTCTCCTTGGATTTATCCTTTGTGCCTAGAATAATGCCTAGTCATGGTAGACACTCAAGAAATTGTTTAAACAATTGAGTTGAGTTAAACCCTGGAATATCTGATTGCAAGTATGCATTGAAGGATTCCTTGTGGAAAAGGAAGGGCACACCTTGAACAGCCTTGTGGAGAGAGACGCGTTAGTAAGGGAACAAAGAGTAAAGAAGCGTCCTCATTATTCATGCAGTAGTGAAGTGCGCTCATAAAGTTGATGAGATAGAAGTTGTTGTTCTGCTTAGCAGTGGAGCACATCTGGTGAGTGATATACTCGTCTCCCGTTTGATACGGTAGCTCCTTAGCATGTGTGAACCTAACAACTGTGATTTCAGCTCTTTGCTGGCAGCCTCACATGGTTGTATGTTGTAGTCATTTTGCTTTACAGCAGTGCATGTGGTGAACTGTGCGGGTGGTGAGGCCAGACTGAGCCTGCTGGATGGCCTGCCTCCTGGCCGCGGGTCCTCCCGCTTGCTTGCTTTACTTTGAGAATTTAGAAACTCATAAAGTTACGCTTGACCACGTGGTATATCAGAGATTGTGCTATCGGGATATTTGTGAATTTGGGTACTTGCAAAATAAGGTTGGGAGAAGCGATGTTTCATGAATGTCCAGGGTCTGTATACTCTCTAGGTATCCTGAGTGTCTGCTCTTTCATCAGAATCCGTTTCATATTTGTGATCACAGGCTCTTAAAAAGTTGGGACAAGGTTAATCGAAACAGCCAAGGAGAGGCGGCATGATATACAGTGGCTAAGAACACAGAATTGTAGAGCTACACTGCCTGGGTTCAAATCCTGACTTCAGCGGTTATTAGCTGTGTGACTTTGGGCAAGTTACTGACTCTCTCTGTGCTTCAGAGATAATGAAGATAAAGATGGTACACACATCATTGGATGTTGTGAGGATTAAATGAGTCAGTCACACTTGTCTAGTAGTTACAGCAGTGGCTGGCACATAGTAAGCTCATCCGAAGTGTTTGCTAAATAAGGATAAAGACATTTATTTGGGAGGCCTGTTAGAGGATGCTTTAGCCTTTGGCTGGTAGGTACGCCAGGAGAGGGAAAGAGGTGTGTGTAAGTGATGTAATTTGTAGGTACATTTCAGTTAAGCAATATGAACAAAATTCTTGAGGGTAGTGCGTGACAGACATGGATTATTTAATTATGCATGAATAGAGTGGTCGTCATTGTGGGCTGCTTTACGTGGCCTGCTTGGTCTTCTCACATCACGGAGTACTGTGTAATTTAGCAAATTACGTGTCAAATTACAGGTCTAAAATGGGTTTGGGGAAAGTACTTACCTCATGGAGTTGTTGTGAGGATTCATTAAAAAAATAATTGTAAAGTACTTAGCACAATACCTGGCATGTGGTAAGTGTTTAAAAGTGGTTTTTTTTTTTTTTTTTTCAAATTAAGGGATGATGAGAGTCCCTAATCTCAGTTCCTACATTGTTATAGGTGTTGAAATCTTTGGCTTGAAGTCTAAGCCCTGACCTGTTACTGAACCAGTCAGACAAAATTTGACAGCACTGAGAAAGAAATCTTGCTAGCTTGATGCTTACTTCGCACAGTATTTGGCGGCTAGCAAAAGCTCAATCAAATGCCAGGAGCCTTATCTCCACCAGTAGCTGTGCTGGTTCAGGAAGATGTGAACAGTACGGCTCCCACACTGGGTAGAGGTAGGCCCCTTTCTCCAGAGTTAGCTCCAGATATTGGAGGCGGGTCGCTTTGGGGGCTGCACCTAATCAGTGCCATCCACTGACTCCCAGTGCTGTGTCCTGGAACAGACTCCTGCTCTTGAGTCCCTGTCCACCTGCCAACCTGGATCTGACTTGAGGTCCTGGTAAAATCCACAAGAAATGTATGCAAAATCACCACCTAACATGAAGTGTCTGACAGATCAAAGCCACAATGAGGTACCACCTCACACCTGTCAGAAATCTAAATCTAATTAAAATGAACAAGTCAGGAAACAACAGATGTTGGTGAGGATGCAGAGAAAGAGGAACCGTCTTACGCTGTTGGGAGGAATGTAGGCTGGTGCGGCCACTCTGGAAAACAGCGTGGAGGTTCCTTAAAATGTTAAAAATAGAGCTATCCTATGACCCAGTGAATATTATCAACAATAGCCAAATTATGGGAAGAGCACCAATGTCCATCAACTGATGAATGCGTAAAGAAAATGTAGTATATATACACAATGGAGTATTACTCAGCCATCAAAAAAGAAATCTTGTCATTTGCAACTGCAGGGATGGAGCTAGAGGGTATCATGCTAAGTGAAATAAGTCTATCAGAGAAAGACAAATATCATATGATTTCACTCATATGTGCAATTTAGGAAACGAAACAAATGAACATAGGGGAAGGGAAGAAAAATAAAATAAGATAAAAAACAGGGAGACAAACCGTAAGACATTCTTACTGGAGAGAACAAACTGAGGGTTGCTGGTGGGGAGATCAGTGGGGGATGGGCTCAATGGGGGATGGGCACTAAGGAGGGCACTTGTTGGGATGAGCACTGGGTGTTCTATGTAAGTGATGAATCACTAGATTCTGCTCCTGAAACCTATACTACACTATATGTTAACTAACTTGAATTTGAATTTAAATAAAAAAATGCAGTATAGGAATTAGCTGTGGATATCAGTTATCTGCACTAGTCCTGTACTACTTACCATAAATGATTAACATTAACTACGTATAAATGTAAAGTTTGGCTAAAATTTCCAGAGCTCAAGGTTTATATTGACATTTCAAACCCCAATTTCCTCTTCAAGTCGCTACTATGAGCTCCTTTATTGGTTTACCCAAACACATTTTGGAGTTTTATTTGTCTAGTTGCAGATCTCAGGAACAGAATTGAATTTTCTCATAACTTCTCATGCTTCTTCTGGGGTCTTAAAGCAGTTTACACGGCAGTTTATTTTTAAGTTCATTCATTCATATATTTATTGAACAAATGCTTTCTTAGAATCTACTAGATGGCAGGTCTAGGTACCTCTTCACATTTTAGTTTAAACAGACGGGGAAATTCTGATTCGAATTTCATTCTGTTGTGACCTATCACAGTCCAGTTACCGTCTATGTGAAGGGTAAGTTCTCAAATCAGCCAATAAGGAGGAGAGCGGATAGATAAAATTATTCTTAAAAAATACCTTAATTCACTCACAGGCATAATAACATCTTTCAGGGAATACAACATAGTCATTTTCCCCTTCTAGTTTTGGAACAAATCACTGTTTTCTTTCGTTGAATACCAGACCATGAAATTGGAAGTTTGCTTGCGTATGTTGTTTGAAAAATACGTCCACAACCTTTCAACTTAGAGACGCATTTAGTCCCAAGGATGTATCAATCCTCCGTGCACCGGCTCCTCGCGGGCTGGTGCATCCGTGTTCAAAGCGCACTCAGTACGTGCAGCAAGTGTGCTTCACGCCGGAGTTAGGACGACCGGGGAGAGATGACACCCGCTCTCGAAGAGTTCGTGGTGGTGGGGATGACACGTCCAAGTGTCGTCGCGTGAGCTAAAGCTCAGTGACAGTGCAGGGTCGTAGGTGCTGGGTGAGAAGCAGACACTTTCGGGGGGCGGGTAGAGAACAGAGGAGACAGTGTACACAGTGGCTTGGTGGCCTCTTCAGGGCATGGGGTGCCGTGGGGATGACAGGAGCTAAGTGTGGAAAGCCCGTGACGAGCCTTACATTCCATGCTGAGCGGTTGGGACTTCATCTTCAATATAGTGAAGAACCATTGAACGCTTTTTAAAAGGAGAAAGATACCCAGCAGTGTTTTATAAGTGGATGGGTGACAGGAGAGTGGGTTCAGAGCCAGGAGACGAGATAGAAGCTACGGGTGGGAGGGCAGGGGGGAAGCCGGCCGCCGCACACTCACGTCTGAGCCCGAATGTGCTGGGGCGTCCCTTATCTAAGAGCTGCCTCGCAGGCTGGGTTTCTAGCTGCAGATGTTCCTTCTCCCCACCATTGCCCTGGGGGTTCTCGTCCTTCTCTTGGCTCTGCATCTTTATTCTGCAGCAGGCTGGGCTCTGGCTTTTGCCTGAAGACGGGCAGTGGGGAGGAGGGAGAGCGGAGAGGCTGCCCGAGGCTGCCCGGGGCTGCCCTTCTGCTTTCTCTCACGGGGCATCATTCGCCTTTTCATCTTGCCTGAACCCTCTCTCGGGACCTTTCTGATGTTCACCCCGGAGCACGTGGAAAAGGGCAGTTGAAAGTGAAAAGAGTCGAGAAGGGAGTCGTTTGTCCCTGCCCCCCATGGTAAAGACTCGGAGGACACTGTCGGAGGGCGCGGTGCTGAACGCCTGCTTCGGGAGGGCCGGGGCAGCGCTGTCCCTGTGCCACTCTGGTCAGAAGCAACCCACGGCCGGCGTGGACGCACGTGGAAAAGCCCGGGGAAAAAGTAAAGAGGGCGTGGCCTTGAGGCGTTGGCCAAATCAGGGGAGGGTTCTGAGGGGGTCCTGCAAGTTGTTCCCTTTTTTCTCAGTGAACGCCCTGAGTTAGACCTCCCTGCACCTGCCACGTGCCCTGAGGGCCCCCCTGTACCTTTCCTCACCCCATGGATCCTGTGTCCACTCCGCCGCCCCCTCTCGTCTTGTCCGGTGTTGCTAGGTCGGCCGCAGCCTTTCAGAGCTCAGCCAGCCGTCGGGGGCCAGAGGGTACAGCAGACCTTGCCCCAGCATGGAGAAGGAGGGAGAGAGGAGTTGGGACCTTTAGGTGGAGGGCGGCCGTTTATCGCCGGTCTCTCTTGTTCACACGCCCCTGCATTTGCTCCTAGAGACACAGTGAAGGCCTTTGGTCTGTAGGACTGTTAGTTCTCTAATACCCTCGGGGTATTAGGGACCCAAGGGACCTTAGGCTTAGATTCAACTAAAACTAATTGAGTTCATTTACTCCAGGAACTTATTTAATACCCTAAATGTCTTATGAAGTGTTTTTAAGCTCATTTTTTTTAAAATTTTAAGCTGATTTTAAAGGACACCAAAGTGGGACAGAAACTGACTCGACCAAGGTTACACTGTTACCACAGAGCGCATGTCGCCTTCCTGCTGTTTTGCCTGGGCCAGTTTTAGTGTGTGACCGTCATGTACAATGATGCTCCTAAGGGAAAATTTTTAAAAAGCACATTTGTAAACGAACTTTTTTTGACATTGTTATTGAGATATTCATAGATACACGTGCATGTTTGAGAAATAATGCAGAGAAATTGCTTGTACACTTGGGCAGTTTTTCCTGCTGTTAACATTTTATGAGACTTTATCAATATTGGGGACAATATCACTGATCAAGATATTGGCATTGAGATAATCCACTGAGCTTACTCAGTTTTCCGCAGCTTTACTTATCCTCATTTTTTAAAAAAAAAGATTTATTTATTTATTTTAGAGGGAAAGAAAGAGAGAGAGAGAGAGTGAGCACAAGGGCACGAGGGGCAGAGGGAGAGAGAGAAAATCCTCCAGCAGGCTGCCCGCTGAGCTGGGAGCCTGACTCGGGGCTTGATCCCACGACCCTGAGGTCATGCCCTGAGCAGAAATCAAGAGCCAGACTCTCAAGCGACGGAGGCACCCAGGCGCCCCTGTTATCCTCATTTTCCTGTATGTTGGTGCATGTGTATTAAGTTTTGTATAATTTTATCACGGGGTAGATTCATGTATCCACCGCCGCAGGTGAGTTAATGAAAAGAGTCAGTTTCACAGGATCCCTCATGTTGCCCTTTTATAACCACAAACACCCTCCCCTCTCCCCAATTTCTACCCCTGACCACCTTCCTCTGTCCTTCATATCTAGAGTTTTGTCATTTCAAAAAAAGACTACATCAAACACTAATGATGTACTATATATTGGCTAATGAAACATAAAAAAAATGAAAAAATGTTACATAAACGGAACCATACAATATAACCTTTTGGGTTTAGCTTTTCCCCTCAGCATGATCCCTTGGAGAGTCATTTAATTGTTTTGTGTATCGATTTGTTTGTCCCTTTCATCGCTGAGCTATCCCGTGGCACGGACGGAGCGTACTTTGTTTACTCATTCACCTGCGGAAGCCACCTGGGCTCATTTTAGCTTTCGGCTCTGACCAATGAGGCTGCTGGGAACCGAAGTGGACAGGTGGTTTTTTTTTTTTTTGTTTTTTTTTTTTTTGTGAACATCAGTTTTCATTTCTCTGGGACAAGTGCCCAAGAGTACAAATGAACTTTTAATGCAGTTCATAATCCAGAATTCTGTTTGGCCCGATCCTGCTCTGGATTCGATGTTCACCTTTGATCCAGTCCGCCGTGGGATTGCGTGCGGGGCCGCCACCCCCTGCTCCCTGGCCCCGGGCCTGTGTAAATGTCCACACCGAGGAGGGCACTCCCGTGCTCGGCGGAGGGGACTTGCTCTGCCTGGGCTGGCAGATCCCCGGCAGTCGCCTGTGGCCTGCGTCGGGCCTGCCAGGGCTGCCACGCTGAGGTCTCTTTCCCCAGCGTGAGGGTCCGGAGCGCCCGCCGGGTCCACTGGGAAGCCAAGCGCCGCGTGCTTGTCTCTTCCTCCCCCGGGGAGGGAAAGGCCCCTGGGAGACCCGCGGAAGCTGGGACGCGACCGGGGCGGCTCTCCTCTGCCCTTGCCTCCCGCTTCCCTGTAGTGAACGCGCGTTACCAAAAGATGGCAGTGCTCTTTGCCGCCGCGGAGACGGCTCAGCCCTGCGGCCTGTTCGGGGGGCTGGATGTTGTGCTTTCATTGTGTGTTGCAAGGGTGGAGGGCGGATTTTCCCAGACAACGGAGGCGCCCATAAAACGCTGTGTGGTCTAAAAAATTCGGAAGAGAACGTCACATTTATAAATGATTTGTAATGAACATGTCCCCCCCACCCTCCCACCCCCTTAGAAATGACTTGACCAGGAAAGAGAATTCACAAATGTGTGTATGAGTGTGTAATTTTAGATGTCAGCACTGATGGTTGTTTTCTGTGGGGCTCCTGAAAAAGACCCGTGAAAATGCTGAGTTTTGTCTTCCCTCTGTTCTAAGACCGGCAAAGTAGGAGGGACACAGCCTGCTTTTGAGCTGAGACTTGAGACCGTGGCCCCTTAGTCGGTCAGTAAGGACCCTTACGCGTGCCGCAGATGGGCTGCTCACGGCAGCACTGGCTAAAAATGATAAAACTCTTTACCTCTTGGTGTCGTCTCCTTCCTCGGCTGCCTCACTTCGGCGTGTGCGTGAGGGCATAGGTACAAGAACTGTTTAACCATTTGCTATGCACAGGGACGCGGCTGTAAAGTGAGAGGTTAGGGGGTGCGTTGGATGTTGTAAACAGATCTAACTCGTGAGAGTAAAGCGGGGTGTGTTAAAATAGCAGGTTGGCCTGTGCGCATTAAGCCTTATGAGCAGAAAGAACCAGCCTTGTCAGAGTCGGGTGCAGATGTGTAGACACTGGAGCCTTCTGCTCCCCAGGATGCCCTCCCCTGGTGTCTTCTTTTTTTTAAAATTTTTTATTGACTTATAATGTATTATTAGCCTCAGGGGTACAGATCTTGAATCGCCAGGTTTACACACTTCATAGCACCTCTGGTGTCTTTTTGAAAGTCATCCGAAAGGCCCCCTTGGGGCGTGTGGAGAAGAGTGAGCAGCGGGTCCCTGGTGCACCGGGCCCTGGTGCCGAGGCTGGAGGATCTGTTTTGCAGTCCTCCGGGTCTGAGTGACCCAGCCGCTTACGACGTGACCGGGCGACAAACAGGTAGCCCCGCCTTAGGCAGTGGCCTTTTTGCTAGTGCATCCTTTGGCAGAAGCCTCCGGTCAAGAGGAGAAGGGCTCTGTATGAAGTTGCAGCTCTGAAACCAGAGGCTGTTACTATAGAGACAGTGAAACGCTGCGTGCGAGGCCTGGCAGGAGGGAGGGGAGCAGGGCGGGGGGAGGGCAAGTGAGGCGACTCCAGAGGCCCGCACACCAGGAGACCTTCGACCTTTAGCAGCGCGGTGCCGGGCAGGCCTGCGATCAAACCGGTGCGCTGGCGGCTGGCCCCGTGCTGACGGGCTGAGTGGCAGCTGCTTGCGCCGTGGGGTCTGGCTGGGGAGCACGTTGGCAGTTGGCGAGGGCTCTGGGGCGGGGAACTCGGAGGGGTGGAATGTAGATGGGCGCCCAAGGCCCCATGGCTGGCAGGTTTGCACAAATGTTTCTCGTGCTGGGCTTAAGTCACCCTCGCAAGCCTGCTGGGTGATTAGGACCGGCTGGTGAAAACCCGTCGTTTGGCAGCACATTTGACATGTGTTGCGGTTAAAGCATTTACGTGTCCCCAGAATAACGGGGAAGGAGAGCATCCCCACGCTGGGTGTGGACTGGGGAGGAAGGGGTCTGAGCGGGGCGGTCAGAGGCCCTGCTGAAGGAAGGCAGCCTGGGCCGCGTGGGGGTTTTTAGACTGACTGCTGTGACCCTTATCCCCGTGATGCCGGGGAGAAGCTTCCAAATCTATTCTGAACTTTGCCTGGTGCTGGCGACGTGCGCGACCCGGGGAGCTGCTTAGAAGCGTGCTCCTTCCCTTCTTTGTTCCAGCAGAGGCGGCTCGTGGGAGCGGGACACCTTACCAATGGATTTGGGGGCCTGAGGAGGGATTAGATGAGTGAATTTCTTCCTACCGCCAGAAGGGAGGACTGGTCGGGTCAGACGGTCATGTCGAAAGATCTCTCTGTCTGACGCACAATAGCCAGCCACTGCTGAGAGGCTTTTAGGAGGGGAACACAAACCCAAATAACCAACGTTTGTTAGTTAGTGTGAAGATGGACAAAGACGTTGCAGAGTGCCTGTTCTTGGTGCAGAGGCCCAGATGCACTTGCTAGTAGGAGGAGAGGGCTGCTGTGGGGAAGGCCGCCGTGGTCACGCAGGTCTGGTTCCTTCCGCTGGTGGCGCTCTTTCTTTTTCCTCTTCCCACAGGGAAGAGGTTGCTTGCAGATGCTCCGCGTTGACCTGCAGAAAGAGCGAGGTTTCTGATCGCTCGCTATGTATAGTCTTGGAGGGAATGTGCAGTATGGATCGAAGAGCCCAGGAATGCGCCCATCATTATTCTCCCTGACTTGGACAGTGCAAAGGACAGCGCTTCAGTTGGCCGGGGGGGTTCTCAGCCTAGGAGGAGGGCTCCGGCCCTTAATATTTCCTTGGTCTCCTTTTGTTGCTACTGATTTTCCTCCTTTACTTCCGCTTGTTTGTTGTATGCAGTTTTGGGAAGGGCTCAGGTGCAAAGGCAAATGAATGAACACTTTATTTAGGAAACATGTAAAGAAAAAAGTCCATAGAAGACTTTAGGATCGGCTCGACTGTGGTGGGGTGCGGAAATGATGTTCTGTAGGAAATCGTGTTGAATTCTGTAGATTGATAAGACAGGACAGGGTTCGTGCTGAGGAGCAATGTGGGTGAACCTACTCTTTGCTTTCCAAAGGGGAGATGGTACTGTTGACGTCTGTGTGGTCGTACAGGCCTCCAGGATTTTGTTGTGCTTCTGACGTCTTTAAGAAAAATTTCCCCATTAAGCCGCCATCCTTATCTAGGTCTACAAACGCTGCATTGCTGAAGACTTCTTTGCCGTCTGGACCTCCTCTCCTAGATTGCTAGGGGTAGTCTTTGATAAGGCAGAAGAGATTGCACCTGAGCCCCCGTCCGTCCTGCTCATCACTGTGTCTCCAGTGCCTCGCAGTATGCCTGGCACCTTGTAGGGGCTCAGTCCATATTTATGGAGTGAATGAGGGGATGAGGGAAGGAAAGAGAAAAGGACTGGATCGAATGAATGCCCTCTGTGTGTCTAGCACCGTGATTGACGTGTTGCAGGTTCCTCCGCTCACTGTCACCTGTGGCCTCCATACTGCCAAGGTGAATTTTTGCCTCTCTGTCTCCATCTCTCCCAGCCTCTCCGTAGCTGTCCTTCCTTGACATCACTCTTCTCTGGTTTTTCTTTTGCCTCCCCCCGCTTTTGTTCCGCTGCTCTGCTTATACATGTCAACATGCTCCAGCACCGGGGCTTAGGTCTACCCCTTAATTTCTACGTTTTCTTCCCGGATGAACTCCTCTAGGAATGGCTGCAGGTCACCAGCTTTGTATATTCTCTAGCCCTGGGCTCCCAAGCTCCAGACTTGGACCTTTACTTGCACACCTGACAGCTGGGTTTTTTTTTGTTTTGTTTTGTTTTGTTTTTTTTTCATATATAATAAGCATCTCTACCATAAAGTGGCCAGAAAAAAATTGTTGGTTCCTTCCCCCAAACCTGTTTCTCCCACAGCCTTCCCTGGGTTCCTAAGACAGTTTCCTCACTTCTTCGATCTCCTGATTATCCACTTTTCACTTAGCAGCCAGAGTGGTTCTTCACGAAGGTGAAACAGCTCAGGTCAGTTTCCACCTGAAAATCTTAACAAGCGTTAGTAATACTGTGTTGCGTATTTCAAAGTTGCTAAGAGGGTAGATCTTAGAAGTTCTCAACCCAAGGAAAAAAATCTTGTAACTGTGTGGGGACAGATGTTCACTAAACTTATTGCGGTGATCGTTTAGCAAGATACGCAAAACCTGAATCATGTACATCTGAAACTAATACAATGTTGTATGTCAGTCTTACCTCAATAAAACAAAACAAAACACACACAAAAAATCCTTCAGTGGCTCCCATAACACCTGAAGTTTTGACTACGTACCACGGCCTCCATGGGCCTGTCTCCTCCAGCGTTGTCCACGACCAGTGACCTTCTCTCTGCCCAGCCTCACGGACCTCGTTTCCTTCCTGAAACATGCTAATCTTGTGCCCACCGTAGGGCCTTTGCATTTGCTGTTCCCTTTGCTTGGAACACTCTGCCCTCAGATCTTCAAGTGCCTAGTTCCTTCGCATCATTTTTGTCTCTGCTCATATGTCCTCTCCTCCAGAAGCCTCTTCTAATCCATCTCATGCCAAGTAATCCCCTGCCTCATTTTATTTTGTGCAGAGCACTCAGTGCTATCTAAGACTGCCTTGTTCATCTATTTATTATTAGTTTCTTAGGAATTTTGTGTGTCTTATTAATGAACATATTCCCCCTCCCTCTGCGGATGCTTGGAACATAGGAGATGCTAAATATTTGTTGAATTTGTAAATGTGTTGTATCATTTAATCTTCATGGGAACCTTGAGGCTCAGGGAAGCTGGTAAATGACTTGACTGCTCAAATCTTCAAGGCATTTTCTTTTCTACTATAATCTTGACAGCTGATCTATATCCTATTTGCATTTAGTTTTATATTTTTAGTGTGAGTATAGAGAAGGAAAAAGATATGTATCAGGATGAAATTGCGTATAAGAGCCATATCCCTGAAAGAAGATTTTTTTGCAAATGTGCAAAGGTAATGGGTTTCTCGATGGCATTGTCCGCCAGTAAAGGTTAGGGTAAAAAGAAAGAAGGAAAGAATCAAGGAAGGAAACTTACCTTTATTAAACAGGTAGTAGGTACAAAGCACAAAACTGAGTGTTTTCTCATATGTCACCTAATTTGAATCTTAAAGCAGTCCTGCAGTGTTGATACTGTTGCCCCAATTTCATTGGTGGAAAAACCGAGGCTCCCAGAGTTCAATACTTCGCTCTAGGTGATACATATGTTCAGTGGCGGTGCTCAATTTTTAAAACCCAAGAGGTCTACCTGACACCCAGCTTCCAACTTTTTTTTTACGCTCAGATGGTTGCTTTGCAAGATGGATATGCTCCTAAAATAGAAGAGAGGAAAATGTGAATTCAGTGCAGATCCACATAGATTATAACAGATATCCGAAGCCCAGGAATAAGTTATACGGACAATATGGAAAACAGACTTCCAACATTCAGTGCCTGAGCATATAATTGGACGAATCGAATACAGCGTGAACATTTGGTTCTCTGGCAGAGCTTCTGTACGGTATGACATAGAGCAGCTGTCTGCAGAGAAAGTTCTTTGTTTCTAGACCGGTGCGACACAAGCAGCATTTGAGCAATTCGGGATTTTTTTTCCCCCTGCTTTCACTATAAATAGAGTTCATGGAATTCTGCATGTCAAAGTTAATGCAATGAAAAGAAGTCACAGAATATGGAAATAGACCTTAACTCCTCCTATAAACTAAGAAACATGTTTGGCATCAGGAGGCCGTAAAAACGCTGTCATTACTTGGATGGATTCTGAGGTCTTATTTAGCATATGAAATTGCAGAGCAGATCCTATTATGTAAGGAGACAGGAGGACCGCGTAATGTGGCTACAGACTGAAGAACTTTGTGCCCTTCAGGGAAGAGTTAACAGGACAGATCTACATAGAGACGTGTGATAAGAACGGGGAAAATGAATGAATGGGTGGCGTGTGTAGATGTGCCTGTGGCTGAAGCCGGGTTGCTGGATCATCCCCAGATGTCAGATTTCCGTAAGGCCAACATGTGACTCAAAGCTTGCCACTCAACAGAGGATCCTGGGCTGTGCTGGTATTCAGAGGCTGGCTGGAAGCTAGGCTCCCACTGTGCACTAGCCTACCTCCCTGTCGTTTTCTGTGTGTGGGTGGGTGTGCATGTGTGTGCGTGTGTGTGTGAGGGTATACATTTTTATGCAGTGGGTGTTTAAAGAGCTAAGCACTGAAGCTGGTTTTCCACAAACGATCGTCACGAGCACTCCAGACAAACCAAACTTCCTCTCTTGGTATTTTTTTTTTTTTCCCCCTTGCTTTCATCTTTTTTTTTTTTTTTTCCTTTTTGCAAATCCCAAAGAGAGAATCCCCAACATCCAGCCTATAGGATTGAGATGATTTTCTCTCACCTGTCCATGTGGGTGCCCTCTCAAGGTTAGAACTGAAGCTATGTGGGACCGGCGTATTCTCAAGCACCAGATGAGAGGAGCTGCCTGAAGGAGTAGCAGACACAGGAGGAAGAGAGCCTCTGCCCTGTTAACATGAACAGCAGCCTGCACGTTAACCTGCCCAGAAGCTGCGCTACTTCAGGTGGCTCGCTCCAGGAGAAGTCTGAGCATTCTTTTTTTCTTTTTTATTACTATAGGATGGAGGATGAAGCTGTCCTGGACAGAGGGGCTTCCTTCCTTAAGCATGTGTGTGATGAAGAAGAAGTAGAAGGTGAGCTTTGTGGGTCTGGGGAAGTGTGTATTCATAGACCCGTGTCTTCGTAGATAATAGCACTCATGCATTTCATAGAGCTTATATTTTTGAAGTTAAAAACTCAAGCGTTTCTGTGGGGTTTTATTAGTCTGCACATTTTGCTTCCACACAGAAAGTAATTTTAAGAACTTCATTGGTCCATCAGAATCTGAATCAGTGTGGTCCTGCATGGTTAAAAAAAGGGGGGGAGGTGTCTTACTTTTGAAGCAGGTGCCTATGTTAGTCGTGCCTTTCTGTCAAAAATAAATATTTTGCCAGTTAGTTACCACCTTGTGATGACTAACTCAAAGAAGCTGCTGGATTTATATAAATGTATTTGGCAGCGTCTTCTAATAGTCTTTCTTACAGCTTACAGGGGAGAGAAACAGATGTTACAGAAGGAGAATGATATCATTGTTGCAGGAAAAATGGGTATAAACTGAGGTTATAAAGTGGGGTGATCATGGATGAGTTTCCATTAGGAAGTGATAGATTTTTTTTTTTTTAACTTAAAAAACCTCCAGGACCTCTTTTGTTAATGTTGCTCAGTGCCTGTTAAAAACCAAATAAGAGATAAATTTTAGTTGGTGCTATTATGCTTTTCAGCGTGCCCCTCTTTTCTTGTCTCTTGAATTATCAGTCATGTGTGCATAACACTATTAATTTGATAGTGAGAAGACAGGGCTCAATTAATGTTTATTTAAGTAATTAAAGGCATCGCAGACATACAAGATGTAATTAATATTTACAATGAGATTTTAAAAAAATAATCAAAGTCGTCGACAGTACTCATAAAGTTAAATGAAACTTGCAAGTGAACTGTGTTCTATATTCTTTCCTTTAAAATCACCTGAGAGCCAATTCGTATGTGTTTTGGAAACTCTAATCTGATCGGTGCCATTTGGTAAACGCTTAACTGCTTACCGAAAATTTGGACCAGTGTGGGGGAGGGGTTGGAAGAAAGAAGGTGGGTAGTTTGTGTTCTGGAGTGATTCTTCAACCAGATTGAGCTCCGGGTCCTGGGCACGTGATGCCTTCTTGTCCCTCCTGGAATAGCCAGCACAATGTGGCCATGATGATGTTTCTCATTTTTGCTTACTAAGTTTCTTCTGACTGTGTAGTACCCTCAGCCCCCACTGCCCTCTTTCCTTCATTTATGCTCTTGACTCTAATAAGAATTTGATGCCTAAGTTTCTTAGGAAAAAGGAAACTACGGTATTTTATTTCACATTGTTTTATGGGTTCCTTGCGCTTTTACAGCATGACTGTGGGAAAATGTCAAGTTAGTGCAAACAAAATAGTAAAACTTGTGTCTTAAGGTTCTTGTGCCCCTGGTGTTAAGTCTCCATTGTGGTGACTCTGTCACTGTCCCAGTGTCAAAGAGGAGATAAGAATCTTTAAGTTATAGCATATGAACGTAAGAAATATTGTAGGATTGAGTGAATATATACTTTAGGGACAATTAAAGAAGAAAAATCAGTGAGAAGGCTTGGGAACGAGATTCTGTGTGTGTGTCTGTGTGTGTGCGCGTGCGTACGTGTATGTGTGTGTGTGTTTTCCTTGAGAATAATGTTCTAGCTTAGTTCACAGGAGATGTAAATCACTTCTTGAACTCGTAAGGTCCTAAGGATTGACAGCACTCTCCTGCGATAGGATATTGTACATGGGTTTCTTGAGACTTTGACTAACAAGTTTATTTCCTAAAGTACTTCCCTTGCTTTTCAAGCACAAAATTAAAATAACAATGTAATGAATAGCAGACAAATCTGCAGTCAAGTTTCTTTAAGAGAAAACAAAAAGACAACAAAATATGGTAGAAACATCTGTAAAATTGTTTGGTTTTGTGATGACGAAACTTGCCGCATGGATATTGTATATTTTTGTATTCTGATAAAACTTCTGTTCTAAGATTATCTTTCATGTTGATTGGAAGACTGGGCTGATTACACTTCTTTTGAAGCATGTTTAGCTAGTTGCCTGTTACTGCATTTTGAGACCCTAAAAGAGGGTTGCTTTTGGCGTCATTATTTGGTGGAGAATATCCAACAGTGCAGGCTCCTCTACAGAACAAGTCTTCTTCTTCTTCTTCTTTTTTTTTTTTTTTTTTTTGGACAAATGGGTTAGCAGGGGGAGGGGCAGAGGGAGAGAGAATCTCAAGCAGTCGCATGCGGAGCACGGAGCTGGATGTGGGGGTCCAGCCCAGGACCCTGAGATCCTGACCTGCCCTGAAATCAAGAGCCGGTCATGTAACCTTCTGAGCCACTCAGGCACCCCTCCAGTACAAGCCTTGGAACTAGAGTTAGGGACTATTTATTTCTAATTTAGTGCCCTCTGAGTCAACCCTCCCATTTTTCTCACCTGGCTTCATCTGGTGGGGGTGGGATCCCTTCAATTTTATAGTAACTCTGGGTGAAGTATAAAGAAGTTGAAATGGAAGGTTTATGGCTTAGTTGTGGTCTTAGTGGTTGAGAATAAAAACTGTCAAGAGATCTGATAAAGATTCATAGTATGAGCGGAAATGTTTTCCACAAGGATGCCAGTCCATCTCATGTTTCTAACTGCACAGAGAAGGGTGTATTTGGAGGTAAAGCAAACCATTATCTTATTCTGAAGTAGTTGAGTTTCTGGTATGTTTATGGCAAAAGTAAGTGCTCCACTTTTAAGGATCAGAAATCCAAAGGGCAAGGAGCTAGAACACCTTTCATTCCTATTATCACATGTTTCCTTTTAGCCTGGTAATTTCTCTTGCTTCCAGGGTAAACATGAAGCATAATGCAGCACACTTGGCAAAAGAAAACTCAAAGCAAAATTTTGTTTTTTGAAATAATTTGCACAAATAAGATATTCTCCTATTAAGTGATTATGAGCATGACTAAGGTCCCATAGTAGCTTTAGTTACTTTGAAGTGTTCATGTTTTAAAAATCTTCTTAGGGTCCCTTAATTTGTGATAATCAGAGTCAGCTCAGCCTGAAGGTAAGAAGAGCTAGATGCTCTCACACAGTTCCTTCTACTGCTGTAGTTCTGTGAAGGGAAGAGAGCCTGAAACTTCGAGCCACGCCCTCAGTTCACCTGGTTCAACTTTACTCTCAGTGGGTGGCATGATGCTTAATCCATGGTCTCAAAACTCGATAGAAAGCCATCAACTGCAAAGCTCACTAAGAACAGAGTGAGTCAGAAGAGGAGTCATCTTCTGTTTAAATAATGAATTTATGTGGGATATATTTAAAGACCTAAACCTCATTTTCTCATAATTTCCTTCATGTGCATTTGCGTTAATGATTCGAGGAGATATTCTTTAAAAAAAGGCAGGCAAATACCAATTTCAATCTTTAAAATAAAGAGAGGCTTTTCTATCTGTTCTTGCATTGGTTACCTTATATCAATGTATGTGTATATGTGTATAGTTTTAAAGTTAACATTTTAGTCACAAAGGGGTTACTGTAGATAAAGTCACTTAAAAATTTCAAAGTTTCCGATACTCATACTTGTTTCTCTACCAAAAGATGCCAGCCCCAGACCAGGCACATCTACAGAATGGGTCTGTAGGTGACAAACCGACATTATCAGAATGACCTAGAAATGCTGACCATGAGGTATAACCCTAAATTTTCATTTCAGATGCACTTAGGGGAAATTGCCAAATTTTATTGGGCGAACCAAGGTTGAGATCGGAAGAAAGAGTCTCATGTAGCTTTTTCCAAACAGGAAATCCTATGGATGTTTTATCCTTAAAAAAGCCAGCCAAGATTTTGGATCTGTATGATATAAACAGATTACTTAATATTCTCATGTTTTGCAATAGGGGAAAAGAGCAAACTCCACCTTATCCTTCGAGATAAGGCCTTGGCTCTGTAGGGCTAGGTAACTTCCCAGCAAGCCTTGGCAACTCTGACTTTAGGAGGAGGGGCCTTTTCTTAACATCAAGTCTAACCAGCAACTCAGGAAGCATAAAATCCAGCAAGACAATATTGGCCGGAACGTGTCTCCATTTCTGAAGTGTGATCAGTGCTCTCAAAGCTATTATGATATATTGTGGTGGTTTTCCTCTTTCATTGAAAACCAAGTCCCGAAGGAAGTATAATTCCAAATGGAAGAATAATTTTACAAATTATTTTATTTGTAATTTTACAAATTTTACAAAAATTTTATTACAAAAAATTTTACAAATAATTTTACAAATTCCCATGTCTACTGATGGACATTAAGAGCGAGATTTGTTACAAATCCATGGAGTTTATGGGAGGATTATGTTTTGGGAAATAGAAGTAAAGAGGTAGAGCAGGGTCTGGAACAGAGTAGATGTTCACTAAACACTTGTTAAAAGGAAGAATTGAATGCACGAATATAAACTAAGTAAAGCATATGCAGAATTATCTTATATAATCCTCTAAAGTCTTTGAAGTTTCAGTCAGAAATTTGGTTCCATTAGTGCTCTTAGTCAAATGAGACAACATAGCCTCGAAAGGTCCCGTCCTTGCTCTCTGATTTTGAAGACATCATTGACATCTGTGTTGTTTGTATGTCTATATTGATAGGTAAAAGAGGCCCCTTAAACACATCTGTGTCACTCTCTTCCTTCTTACGCTCTTTTGAAGACAGAAACTAAACTAATGAAATGGTGATGTTTGTCTTTTTGGAGGTCAGGATCTTAACATTTTACAGACATGAGATCACAATGACTTAACCCTCTTTTTCACTAGAGGATATCATGATGACGTATTTATGTGTATTGGGGGAGGTAGCCTTCTAAAGAGAAAGTGGGGCCGGGTGGACATTTCTTAATAATTACAATGGTGAAAAACGTAATGGCCGAGAAGGAGTGAATGAAAACCTATCGGATGGGAAGGGAGGGGCCAAGTCGGAGCTGGGGCTATTCTGAGCACTGGCTGCAAGTGTCCGATTGCATTTTGCTGACCTCTTCTCTGCTGCTCAGTCTGATTGTCAGACCCTGTGTGTACAGAGGAAACACTCACACAAATGTTGCTGGAGGAAAAGGCTTCTTGAAAGAAACCTGTATCCACCCATTGGAGAGCTTTAAAGAAACGTGACGAGGTGTGTAAGAGTTGATATTTGAACAGCAGCATAGGTTTCCCAGAGCAGGTTGTGGCCATCTAGACATTTCTCGGTTCCCTGCTGCTTTCTCATCCTGGCCTCAGCTGAAAGCCCGCCAGAGTCCCTCAAGCAGGCAGAGCTTAGCTCAGGAGCTATTTGATGCCTGCTGCATCAGTGAAGTTAAATATTGGCTTATATATTTCTTTAACTTCAAGGGACAGTGATGGTAATTCCATGGGTTTTGAAACTGGAATCAGACATTCCTTCCTGGAGTTTTCCAGTTGTAGGGATTTCGCCAAGCAGTACAGTATGGGCTGAAGCTCTCTTGAAGACACACTCTGTCCTAGAGGTCTACGTTCTTTTCCCACAGTAAACCAGAAGAAATTGAACTTGGTAGTTGAGTTTTTTTTTATAAGGATCCAGAATTTCTGAAATAATATATTTTCAGCAATTTTGTCTGTAGATTGAATTTCTTTTTAAAAGCTTTTTATGTGGTCATATTTTTGAAACATATTGTTTAATCCTTATTTTGGGGACATATTGTTTGTTATTTTTTTATGTCTCATTTTTAATTTTTAATTTTAATTTTATTTTTTAAAAGATTTTATTTATTTATTTGACAGAGAGAGATTACAAGTACACAGAGAGGCAGGAAGAGAGAGAGAGAGAGAGAAGCAGGCTCCCCACTGAGCAGAGAGCCTGATGTGGGGCTCGATCCCAGGACCCCAGACCACAACCCAAGCCAAAGGCAGAAGCTTAACCCACTGAGCCACCCAGGTGCCCCTATTGTCTCATTTTAAAAATTAGGACAATTGTTAAAGCCGAGTCGCTAAGCATCCATTTGGGAATATAAGTTTTAAAACTTATGTCTCATCTGTTGCGGAATCATTACATAAGTGAAGGGAGCAAATTGCAGCTTGGATTTTGGGTTTCTTGCTCTGTAAAATGGGGTAATAGAACGTGCCCTTTCCCATAGAATTGTCTTCAATAATTACTGGAATCTATGTTGCTGCTGCTCCTAGCACTGGGCACAGGGGTGCTTTCTACCGCACCACTTTCTGTACTTTCTCTTTCTGGATGATACAGTTTCAATAATAATTTTCAATAATTTCGTTGCAAAAATTCTAACTGGTCCAAGTGTTTTTTATTTGCTTGATTCATTTGTACCAACATCTATCCTTTGCCTTCCTAACCACACTTATCTTTTGCTTCTTGTCTTGGAAAAGGTAAGCAGAATGACCCAGCTAAGTTTCCCAAGGTCTGCTCTGTGTTTCTCTTTGGTCTCATTCTGGTTCCCTTTAAGCACTGGGTGTGAGATCTGATTTTCATGGTTAGACTGGTCTGATACATATTGCCCTAATTTGTAAAATTGTCTTCTTTTCCAAGAAGAGGCATATTAACTATAATTGTGTACAGGTTAAAATACAGGTGTGTGCCCATTGTCTAATGAAGCCTGTAAATTTGCTTCTTCTGGAAAACAGATTTAAGTGTATGGTATTTTCCCACCAATGAAGAGGATTCAGGGGTCATGATATATCTATATCTATCACGTGTCTAAACGTATTTTCTGTGAGATGTATATATTCCTCCTCTCCACCCAGCATGAACTAGAATAATTCTGTTCTTTGTTGGTTATTATGTAATTTAGGTGCCAAATAATGAGATTATGCAATACTATAGAAATAATCCTGAGCTAAATATTTGCCCATTTTTGTCATCAGAAGATTCAGAATCATTGGGGGAATTGAGAATTGGGTCTAATGAGGGAGTAAAAGTAGGATAACGCTGAATAAAGCTCAGTTGAGGCGCTCTTGTTGCTGTGGTGAGCTTGCTGGTAGGATTTTATTTTATTTTTTACATTTTTTTAAAATTTATTTTTTATTTTCAGCATAACAGTATTCATTGTTTTTGCACCACACCCCGTGCTCCATGCAATCCGTGCCCTCTCTAATACCCACCACCTGGTACCCCAACCTCCCATCCCCCGCCCCTTCAAACCCCTCAGATTGTTTTTCAGAGTCCATAGTCTCTCATGGGTCACCTCCCCTTCCAATTTTATTTTACTTTCTCGGCTGATAGCATTTAGAGGACTGAGGTGAGAACCTGCCATGACAGGAGTTTCCAGGAGGTTCCAAGGGCTGTGCCCCTGAGGCTGCTGATTGCCAGGTGGGATGAGGTAAAGGTAGGGGGGGTGGTGAGTGACGTGCATTGAATCAGCAGTATGGGTGACTTAAATAACTCCCTTCTCTGAATAGCTGCAAAAGCTTTTAAATCCCATGCATTGTTTTTACCTTTCCGTGGAGTTAGAATGAGAAGGCAGTGCTGTATCCAATGTGTTCACCTTTCTTTATACTCTGCTGACTTTGAAAAGAGAATAAACCCTACTTAAGCCTCTTGAGACATTATTTCATGGACTGTTTTCATGGTGGAATGCTCAATAACTTTTAGCAGGCCAGCTCTTCTAGAAAAAAAAGTAGGTTTTGAATTTTAGTGATATTGGCCAACAGATCAGCATTAGAGGGCCAGAACTGCACATTTGTAGTTTAGTTAAATCACCAACCCCCCTCCAGCGGATTGTTCAGTTTTCAACAAGTGATTCTATCCCTACTGAAAAATAGAGAAAGTGTCTTGGACGTAGACCGAAAGCTCATAATTGAATCCGATGGATACATGTATTCGACAAATTAGATCAGTATCTGATTGTTTAGGCACTTTCATTCAGTCTGCGCCGTGGGTTAGAGAACATAGTGGAGAACCAGGAGTCTTAAAACCTATGTCTATTTCTGGCTGTGCCCTGCCTGATGCCTGCCTTTGTGGGTGACATGAGGCCACTCATCCTTATGTGGCTACATTTCCTTTATGCAAAGTGCAGTTAGTAATTTATCTTCTTATCTAGCTGCCAGACATGGCTCTGAGTGTTCTTGGACAGTACCTGAAAAAATGCTTCAATATTGACAATAAGCCATTGACAGATTACGTAATTTTTGAATGTCAGTTTGTTCTACAAAGAAATAGTATTTGTGCCTCCCTATCTCCTAGTTTTGTTAAAAGTATAAGTAAATTAATTTGAAATCCCCAGGATGAACCCTATAAATTTAAGATACGATCTCCCTTGGATATATTCCCTGCCTTTAATTTATTACCAGTGGTTGCTGCTTTCTTGCCAGTGGTTGCTGGGATTCCAGAATGGTTTCAGACCAAAGATAATACTGATACCTTGTAGTCAACAAATTAGTCAATTAGTATCTATGTTAACTCTTCTTACTAACTTGAACTGATGCCTACTGCTTTTTTTTTTCTGTTTTTGCTTTAAGTTTATCAAAATGTTAAGTATAATTGTAGATATGAACTCCAACATGTTGCGTTTCCAGGCTTACATGTATCCTTGAACAGGATTCTGGACATATTCTGATTAGGGCCACAGTTAATGTTCAGTCAAATAAGCCAGTCATTATCTGAGGACGAGGTTGGTTGATAGGATAATTTTGGGAGTGTATCATGAACATGGGTGAGTGTGGGTGAGAGGTATATATTTCCAAAAGAGTGACATTAAGTTGAACCTTAAAGGATGAAAGAATAATGGGAGAATCACAGGCAGACATGGGTGAAGACCCAGAGGTGAGAAGGAGGTAGTCCTGTTTGAGAAGTGGAAATGAGAATGGTATGGCTGGCCCATGTGAACAGGGCGGAAGTGGCCTGAGGAAGACAGGTCCCAGTTAATTCATGGCCCTTCATGCTGTGCTAAAGATTTAGGATTGTATTGCGTGTGCACTGGGGAGCCACTGCCGAAGGGCTTTAAGGTGCAAAGCCACTAGACAAAATTTGCATTTTAAAGAAGATCCCTTTGGCTGATACATGGAGAAAGCATTCCAGGAGGACAAAGATAAAAGTGGGGAGACTGTTGCTAGGATTCGACAGAGAAATGATTTTGGGTTAGACTAGACTGGGGACAAAAGAGGAAGAGACAATTGGGGAGGGTATGTGCTTTGGTGAGTGCTGTGAAGTGTGTAAACCTGGCGATTCACAGACCTGTACCCCTGGGGATAAAAATATATGTTTATAAAAAATAAAAAAGAATGCAAAAAAAAAAAAAAAAAGAGGAAGAGACAAATGGGTTGAATTGCCAGGAACTGCTGATGGACAGAAGGGTGCATGGGAGGGATTGGTTCTGGGTTTCTGCTCTGAGAAGTTTGGGAAATTTATGCGCCCTTTTGTGGAGGCTCGAGGTCTGTGCCCTCTGCAGCCAGAAAGAACTTGGAAAGAGCGATGGATGAGAACCGGAAGAAGCACCTAGAAGAGCAGGAAGTGGGAAGAACCGAGAGGAGGGAATGACAGGTGTTGGAAGAGCTTATGAAAAGGCAGGAGGAAAAAGGAAACAGCCTGGCTGGCCTCACCTGTTCATGAGCTCTCCCTTCTTGGGATGAGCATTGCCTTGAGAACGTCTGGGTCCTTTTCCTTGTTAGTCCAGTTAGTGGAATAGCCGCAAGCCTCACCCCAAGCAAATCACTTTAGCCTCTCCGGGCTCCTCTGTTCATCTGTAAGGTGAGAATTTTGAGCTGCATTTCCTCTAAGATCCTTTTTAGCTCTACAGATTCTGTAACCATTCTACGTATTTTAATTGGTTAAGTGAAATGGAGCCCATAGCGGGAAAGACTAAAAGTTTGCTTACTGCTTCTTCAAGTGATCGGTGGTGATCACTAGAGGACAGATGTCATAGCCAGATATCGTCGCATTTGGGGCCGTTTATGGAGCTAAGGGTTGTTGATTTGGATTGTCATTCTATGGGTGTCTGGGTGGTGCAGTCAGTTGAGTGTCTGATTCTTGTTTTGGGCTCAGGTCACGATCTCAAGGTCATACAATTAAGTCCCTCCCCCCGCCCCCCCAGTTGTGGGGGGGGTCTGTACCCAGCAGAGAGTCTGCTGGAAATTCTTTCCCTCTGCCCCTTCCCCAACATGTGCACGTGCGCTCGCTCTCTCTCTCTCAAATAAATAAGTGTTTAAACTTGTCATTCTGTGATTGTAAGAGAGAAACCTTTTCAGAGCATTCCTGAGGCCTTTCTTCCTTCTAGGTAATTACTAACTTGAAAGGACTCTTTTTTTTTCCCCCTGTGTTTTGCAGACAGTGGAAGATGGGAGGGATGGTGGTGGTGCGTGGTAGGGGGAAAGCGGTAAAGGAAACCTTACCTATCCAGGAACACCAAGAATCCCTGTGTTTGTATCATTAACTGGCTATTTGGCTTTGGTTGGCTCGCTGGTACATGAAGAGGTTGAACCATGTAATGTTTAAGGTTATTTCAACTCTGGAAGTATGATTATGTGCTGCCGTGTCAGTGAATGTTGTCCTCTTTGCTAGGCATGTAGAAAACCATAGCCATGGAGATTCTGGGATTGGACTTACTTAGGCTAATTTAAGTCTCTCAGAGCACTTTCCCTAGTTCTTGGTCATTGTTTTAGTCCTATGGCATTATCCATATCTCATTTACATTGTGAGAGGAGGGAATTATGTGAATGAATATTCAGTATTTGATAACTGATTAGCCATGAGTGCATTAACTCTACGGTGGATTATCTGTCTATACCAACTAAAGACTCTTCTTCCTATTGCCCAGCCGAGATGTAAGCTGGTGCTAAAAGGGGAGCCATAATAGAGCTGGAGATGGACAATGTGGGTAGGATGAGAGTGTGAATGTGTACATTTGTGTGTCTCTCTCAGCTGCCTCTCTGGCTGCAATCGTAAATCCAGTTATCAATGACCATTGGATTAGCCATTGTTTTCTCTCTTCCAACCTACTTCCCATTCAGTTGTGCAAATGGTGACCGCGAGAGAAAGAATGGAAACTGCCAGTTCTCAGGGTTTGGATCACAGGTGGATTTTTGTCTGAGAGCATGTGTAGTGCACACTAAAAATTCACCAGGTCTTTTTGGGTTCTGGGGTGTCAGGATGAGTGGAGGGATCATCTCTTCCTGTTGGGTGGTTCTTCTTCACTCTTAGCACTGCCCTGCCTGGCGCTGGCCTTCCCGAGTCTTTGGGTTGCAGTCTACCCTGTTCAGTCAGACCGAAGGACAACAGCTCCTGGGGGTTGGCGCTTACTGTGTGAGGGCTCTGGGTGACACTCTGCCCAGAGCAGGTGGAGATTGTCAGGCCCGTGTTTCTGGGCAGGGTGAGGGAAGATTGAGGTTATGGAGGGTGTTGTCTCTGTTGAACCTTTAAACCTTGTATAATGACTAAAGCAGCCCACTGAGGGAGAAGTTAGACTTGGTCTCAAGTTGGCTCTTCTGTCCTCATGAGTGCCTTCCCTAGAGAGCAGAGGCTTCACAAGTTGGTGTCAGGGCTCAAGTGTGGTGGGAGTAGGGAGCATTTGTGCTCTGTATTTCTGTCCCCCAGAAAGGGAAGGGAGAAGGAGAATCAACACTTGTGTGGCACCTTTGTGTACTATGCATGGTAGGAGATGCCTTTATTGCCGTGGTTTGATTTGGACTGTCCATTAACATGATCTCTCTCTCTCTCTATGCATCTCCCTATGTATGAAGACTATACAGATATCTCTCTATATGTACCTGTATCTAGTAGATACAAATATAGAGATATAGATATACATATAGATTATATTTTATGTCTTACAGGTGACTAGAAAAGGGCTTTTACTAGGGTGACGTTAAAGTTACTTTGGAGAGTCAACTTTTGAGAGATCGTGGAACACTTCAGAACTGTACTTTATGAAAAATAAGATGACTTTTAGTGCTGTTCATTCACTAGGTTTCTGTACTACCTTTAAGTGGTTGTTTTAGCCTAGATATTTTCAAATAATTGATGACCACTGAACACATGAAAGTTAGATTTCTTTACGAATATTCACTAATTTGAACTTTTTATCGTGCTAGTCACTTTTTGCCTCTTACTAACTACTAGTAATGGTAACTGCAATGGAATCTTAACCTCAGTGTGTGGTCTTTGAGTCATCCTGGTACCCAAGGACTATTAGAACTTTGCTAGAAATGAGCACTTAAAAGACAGGTGGACAAGTTTACTGACTTCAAGGACAGCAGGTTAGCTGAGTAACCATAAGCTTGACTCCCTCTCAAGATGTTTTTCCTGTAGCTGTTTGCTCCTGCCTAGAGATTGTTATCATCATCATCGTCATCATCAAATATTAAATATTAAAAGCACTGTACTTAGTAAGCAGCAGATAACAAGCTGAGATTTCTTATCAGTCTTGCTTGGGGAACCTCAAGTTGCCTTAAGGATTTCTCTGAGGCTTTCAGTGGACAAAATTCCCATGTAGTTTGGTGGGAAGAAAAGTATTTCCCTGTTTTTCATCACTTGGGCTGTTTATTTCCTTGCATGCCTAATCTTAAGTGTAATTGGTAGCATTAATATTAAAAGGGATTAGTCATCAGCATTCAAAATTATTTATAAAAAATTACATAAGTAATATGTGATTTTCTATTAACAAACATATGCATTATTATTATTATTTTTTAATGTGAAAAGTGACCCCTATCCAAAAGACAAAAAGAGAAATCAGCCCTTGTCTTGTGTAGTGGTGTATGTTTGAAATGCAGACCCTCCCTGTGGACATTTCATCAAGGTCTGACTTTCCCCTGTTTTTTTTTATTTTTTTATTTTTTTATTTTTTTTCCCCCCAATTTATTTATTTTCAGAAAAACATTATTCATTATTTTTTCACCACACCCAGTGCTCCATGCAAGCTGTGCCCTCTATAATACCCACCACCTGGTATCCCAACCTCCCACCCCCCCTCCACTTCAAACCCTTCAGACTGTTTTTCAGAGTCCATAGTCTCTCATGGTTCACCTCCCCTTCCAATTTACCCAAATTCCCTACTCCTCTCTAACGCCCCTTGTCCTCCATGCTATTGGTTATGCTCCACAAATGAGTGAAACCATATGATAATTGACTCTCTCTGCTTGACTGATTTCACTCAGCATAATCTCTTCCAGTCCCGTCCATGTTGCTACAAAAGTTGGATATTCGTCCTTTCTGATGGAGGCATAATACTCCATAGTGTATATGGACCACATCTTCCTTATCCATTCATCCGTTGAAGGGCATCTTGGTTCTTTCCATAGTTTGGCGACTGTGGCCATTGCTGCTATAAACATTGGGGTACAGATGGCCCTTCTTTTCACGACATCTGTATCTTTGGGGTAAATACCCAGGAGTGCAATTGCAGGGTCGTAGGGAAGCTCTATTTTTAATTTCTTGAGGAATCTCCACACTGTTCTCCAAAGAGGCTGCACCAACTTGCAATCCCACCAACAGTGTAAGAGGGTTCCCCTTTCTCCACATCCTCTCCAACACATGTTGTTTCCTGTTTTGTTAATTTTGGCCATTCTAACTGGTGTAAGGTGATATCTCAATGTGGTTTTAATTTGAATCTCCCTGAGGGCTAATGATGATGAGCATTTTTTCATGTGTCTGATAGCCATTTGTATTTCTTGATTGGAGAAGTGTCTGTTCATATCTTCTGCCCATTTTTTGATGTGTTTGTCTGTTTCGTGTGGGTTGAGTTTGAGGAGTTCATTATAGATCCTGGATATCAACCTTTTGTCTGTACTGTCATTTGCAAATATCTTCTCCCATTCCGTGGGTTGCCTCTTTGTTTTTTTGACTGTTTCCTTTGCTGTGCAGAAGCTTTTGATTTTGATGAAGTCCCAGAAGTTTATTTTCGCTTTTGTTTCCTTTGCCTTTGGAGACGTATCTTGAAAGAAGTTGCTGTGGCTGATATCAAAGAGATTACTGCCTATGTTCTCCTCTAAGATTCTGATAGATTCCTGTCTCACGTTGAGGTCTTTTATCCATTTTGAGTTGATCTTTGTGTACGGTGTAGGAGAATGGTCGAGTTTCATTCTTCTACATATAGCTGTCCAGTTTTCCCAGCACCATTTATTGAAGAGACTGTCTTTTTTCCACTGTATATTTTTTCCTGTTTTGTCGAAGATTAATTGACCATAGAGTTGAGGGTCCATATCAGGGCTCTCTACTCTGTTCCACTGGTCTATGTGTCTGTTTTTATGCCAGTACCATGCTGTCGTGGTGATCACAGCTTTGTAATAAAGCTTGAAATCAGGTAAGGTGATGCCGCCAGCTTTATTTTTGTTTTTCAACATTTCCTTAGCGATTCGGGGTCTCTTCTGATTCCATACAAATTTTAGGATTATTTGCTCCAGCTCTTTGAAGAATGCCGGTGGACTTTTGATCGGAATGGCATTAAAAGTATAGATTGCTCTAGGCAGTATAGACATTTTAACAATGTTTATTCTTCCGATCCAAGAGCATGGAATGGTCTTCCATCTTTTTGTGTCTTCTTCAATTTCTGTCATGAGTGTTCTATAGTTCCTCAAGTATAGATCCTTTACCTCTTTAGTTAGGTTTATTCCCAGGTATCTTATGGTTCTTGGTGCTATAGTAAATGGAATCGATTCTCTAATTTCCCTTTCTGTATTTTCATTGTTAGTGTATAAGAAAGCCACTGATTTCTGCACATTGACTTTGTATCCTGCCACGCTGCTGAATTGCTGTATGAGTTCTAGTAGTTTGGGGGTGGAGTCTTTTGGGTTTTCCATATAAAGAATCATGTCATCTGCGAAGAGAGAGAGTTTGACTTCTTCATTACCAATTTGGATACCTTTTATTTCTCTCTGTTGTCTGATTGCTGTTGCTAGGACTTCTAATACTATGTTGAACAAGAGTGGTGAAAGTGGGCATCCTTGTCTTGTTCCTGATCTCAGTGGGAAGGCTGCAAGCTTTTTCCCATTGAGGATGATATTTGCTGTGGGTCTTTCATAGATAGATTTGATGAGGTTCAGGAATGTTCCCTCTATCCCTATACTTTGAAGCGTTTTAATCAGGAACGGATGTTGGATTTTGTCAAATGCTTTTTCTGCATCAATTGAGAGGACCATGTGGTTCTTCTCTCTTCTCATATTAATTTGTTGTATCACATTGATTGATTTACGAATGTTGAACCATCCTTGTAGCCCAGGGATGAATCCCACCTGATCATGGTGGATAATCTTTTTAATGTGTTGTTGGATCCTGTTGGCTAGGATCTTGTTGAGAATCTTAGCATCCATATTCATCAGTGATATTGGTCTGAAATTCTCCTTTTTGGTATGGTCCTTGCCTGGTTTGGGGATCAGGGTAATGCTGGCTTCATAGAAAGAGTCTGGAAGTTTTCCTTCTGCTTCAATTTTTTGAAACAGCTTCAGGAGAATAGGTGTTATTTCTTATTGGAAGGTTTGGTAGAATTCCCCAGGGAATCCATCAGGTCCTGGGCTCTTGTTTTTTGGGAGGTTTTTGATCACTGATTCAATCTCGTTATTAGATATCGGTCTATTCAGGTTGTCGATTTCTTCCTGGTTCAATTTTGGTAGTTTATATTTTTCCAGGAATGCATCCATTTCATCTAGGTTGCTAAGCTTATTGGCATATAACTCTTCGTAATAACTTCTGATGATTGTTTCTACTTCCTTGGTGTTAGTTGTGATCTCTCCCTTTTCATTCATAATTTTATGAATTTGGGATTTCTCTCTTTTCTTTCGGATTAGTGTAGCCAGTGGCTTATCGATCTTATTGATTCTTTCAAAAAGCCAGCTTCTAGTTTCATTGATACGTTCTACTGTATCTCTGGTTTCTCCCTCTGACTTTCCCCTGTTAATTGCAAAATTACTCCATGCCCTTGGAAGGGGGTTTTCTTTTCATGAGCTGTTATTTATGCCCCAGTAAATTATAGAAATGTTACCTTGATTATATCTTATTAGAGCTGCTTATGGACACTGTTCTGTGTTTGTGAGTAAATAATCTGACAAATTATTTGTATTTCGTTTATTAAAGTATCTCATTATATGTACTGATCTATTTCTTATTTTTTTTTTTAAAGAACGTATAACAACTTTATTTTATTCTTCCAGGATTTTATTTAAATTCAAGTTAGTTAACATATAGTGTAGTATTGGTTTAGGAGTAGACTTTGGTGAGTCATCACTTACATATAACACCCAGTGCTCATCCTAACAAGTGCCCTCCGTAATGGCCATCATTTATGTAGCCCTTCCCGCCCCCCCCACCCGCCACGCTTTCCCGCATTGTCCCGCCTCCCTTCCAGCAAAGTGTCAAACCCACAGCCTCTGTGGCATCTGGACGTGATACTATGATTCTGTTTAAGGTTCTTGTTCCTCTATTTCTAAAAAATCTTTGACATTTGTTTTGGTTTAAGAAGTAAAGTCTATAGCATCTTTTTATAATCTGTCACTCATCCAGTGGCTCTGCCTCCTCTTCTATATTTTTCTTTTCATAATTAAAATAGAAATAATAAATATCTCTTAATTTTGCTTCCCTCCCTTACATCGCTCTTGGCAATAGATACAGCATGTTTTAGGCATCTTGGCATAAAATCAGCTTTCTTTAGCTAAGTCAGGGAAGGCAGTATTTGACTTATATTTTGGGAATATTGCTGATTAGTTCTAGAAGGATGATATAAAGTGCCAAGCATTGTGGAATCTTTGAACTGGAGAAAACAGAAATTCAGTTGATTATAGGAGGAGCAACAATGTGGATAAAATTAAATTTGGAACATCCCTCAGTGCTTAGTAAGGGATATGTGTAAGAGGATGGGGATGGCAAAGATTTTACCTGTCCTCTGGTGATCCTTTAGACAGATCTAAATTTACAGGTCTAAATCTTTGCCTAGAAATCTGCCCTCCCTCACAGCCACACAGCCATCCCCAGCCTCCCCAACCCCTTCCCTCAGTACTGACAGCTCAGCTTTTTTTTTTAATCTTTAAAATCCAGTGTTTATTTTACAGCATATCTTTTTTTTTAAAAATTGACATATAATGTATTATTTGTTTCAGGGATACAGAGCTGTGATTCATCAGTCATACACAATTCATAGCACATACCCTTCCCAGTGTCCATAACCCACCCATCCCTCCAACCCCCTTACCCTCCAGAAACCCTCAGTTTTGTTTCCTGAGATTAAGAGTCTCTTATGGTTTGTCTCCCTCTCTGGTTTTGTCTTGTTTCATTTTATTCCTCTCTTCCCCCATGATCCTCTGCCTTGTTTCTCAAATTCTGCATATCAGCGACCTCATATGACCATTGTCTTTCTCTGATTGACTTATTTCACTTAGCATAATACCTCTAATTCCATCCACCTCATTGCAAAGGGCAAGATTTCATTTTTTTTTTTTTAAAGATTTTATTTATTTATTTGACAGAGAGAGATTACAAGTAGGCAGAGAGGCAGGCAGAGAGAGAGAGAGGAGGAAGCAGGCTCCCTGCTGAGCAGAGAGCCCGATGCGGGACTCGATCCCAGGACCCTGAGATCATGACCTGAGCCGAAGGCAGCGGTTTAACCCACTGAGCCACCCAGGCTGATGGCTGCATAATACTCCATTGTGTGTGCATCTATATAAAGTTCACATTTTCTTTATCTCTTCATCTGCCAATGGACATCTAGGCTCTTTCTATAGTTTCCATAGTTTAGCTATTGTAGACATTACTGCTGTAAGCATTGGGGAGCAGGTGCCCCTTTGGATCACTACATTTGTATTTTTGGAGTAAATACCCTGTAGTGTAATTGCTGGGTCATAGGGTAGCTCTATTTTCAACTTTTTGAGGAACCTTCGTACTGTTTTCCAGAGTGGCTGCACCAGCTTGCATTCCCACCAACAGTGTAGGGTTGGAAGAGGGTTCCTCTTTCTCTGTATCCTCACCATCATCTGTCGTTTCCTGAGTTATTAATTTTAGCCATTCTAACTGGTATGAAGTGGTACCTCATTGTGGTTTTGATTGTATTTTCCTGATGCTGAGTGATGTTGAGCACTTTTTCATGTATCTGTTGGCCATTTGGATGTCTTCTTTGCAGAAATGTCTGTTCATGTCTTCTGCCCATTTCTTAATTGGATTCTTTGTTCTTTGGCTATTGAATTTGATAAGTTCCTTATAGATTTTGGATACTAGCTCTTTATCTGATATTTCATTTACAGATATCTTCTCCCATTTTGTCTCTTGTCCTTTAGTTTTGTTGATTGTTTCCTTTGCTGTGCAAACGCTTTCTATCTTGATGAAGTCCCGATAGTTCATTTTTGCCTTTGCTATCTTGGCTTTTGGCATGTATCTAGGAAGAAGTTGCTGTGGCTGAGGTCGAAGAGGTTGCTGCCTGTGTTCTCCTCAAGCATTTTGGACATCTCAGCTTTTATTTATTTATTTTTTAAAAGATTTTATTTATTTATTTGACAGACAGAGATCACAAGGAGACAGAGAGGCAGGCAGAGAGAGAGGAGGAAGCAGGTTCCCTGCTGAGCAGAGAGTCCAATACGGGGCTCGAACCCAGGACTCTGGGATTATAACCTAAGATGAAGGCAGAAGCTTTAACCCACTGAGCCACCCAGGAGCCCTGGACATTTCAGCTTTTAAAAGAAATATTTGTATACTGCCTTATTCCAAAAATGGTTTAGTGTGAAGAGAAAATAATAGTTGAAAAGCTGGAAGAGTCAGATATGTAAATGCATGTCATGAAACTTTGCCTACCTGCCACTGGTTGGCTTGAGATTTGTGTCTTGTATTTCTAGCAGGCAGCACAAGGAAGCAAGTGTGATCAGTTGTAAGACTAAGAGTATAAATACTGTGTACTGTATAGTATAACCACCCCCCCACCTGCCCCACCAAGAAAAAGCCAAACTAACAAACCACCACTAATGCAGTGATGAAGTATTCACCTTGATGTTGACACATGAGAGCTATTTCTTCTCTGGGATTTAATGAGTTAGTTGGTGACAGTATCTGTGAGTTCCCCGAACCTTGGTCTCTTTGCCTGTACAATTAAGATAGAAGTATTTAATTTGTCTGGTTGTGATGATTGCATGAGGTAATAGATATGAGACCTAGGCAGAACCTGGCACATTCAAGTATCCAACAAATTGTTACTATCATCTGTATGTACAGTAAACACAGTAATGTGTTTCCTAAAGGAGCTAATAGATCTGCCTTGCATATAGAGGCATATGGTGTGTAAGTACCCAGTCCTTTATGGAATTTTGAGTTTAGCTGGAGCAAAACCCTCTTCTCGTTTGATGGGTTTAATTCTACAAAATTCGAAGTCGTCTTTGGTGGTGTCGGTGAAAGCCTCTTTGACTCGAATGACTACAGAGTTACTAAGTGTAAGAGTTCTCTGTTGGCCTGAAAACATGATAGCAACTATCAATGACGTGAATTTAGAAATATCTCAGGAATTGGAAGAATTGGACATGATAGCATCGCAGTACTTCTGCTTTCAGCTGAGGTGGAGCAGGTGAGGATAGTAAGAAGGATGGGAAACACAAGCATCGCCTTGTGATAATTTCTGACATCCAGAGATAACTAGGAAAGCCATGTTTTCTTCCCAGTAGTACTGGCTGTGGGATGGATTATGAGATATTCCCAAGACATTTGGAGTTTGTTGGGAATTTGCACCATCTGTCAGAGAAAGGCATGCAGGGTATTTATTTGAACACATGATACTGAGGCCACTGCCAAATCAAGGGCTCAATGCCCTTTGACTCACACCTAAATGAACGACATCAAATGTAGATTCCAGTAGTTTTACTTTATACAATTTTAGTAGCAAAAATGCAAACTTTATTTTAATAATATTTAAAGCAATCACCTTATTTTTTTTTTCTCCTTGAGCGTAGTTGAAACAAGTACCTTTTCTTATGAATTATAGCTATTTAAAAAAAAGTTATTGCTTCTCCTTAGGAAGAAGTTTTCTGTGAAATTTTGGGAGCAGTTTTTGGTGACATTTCTAGCAGAGAGGTTTTATTTTACACACACACACACACACTTATTTTTTAAGTCTGAAACTCTCTTACAAGTTAAGCAAGTATCTGTCCCCGAGTCTTTTAGCGTCTATGGTTTTGTAAACTCTTGCTGGATTGGAAAGCTTGTCTGTCAAGTTTCTCATCTTTTACTTTACATGTAAAATAATACTACACCCTCAACCTTTGTAGATTTCCTAAGTGCTTGCTGTCATTTTTATGAATTGCAATTTTAAAAATAGCCATCAGTCTTCATGACATATTTCTGAGACAGGTTAAGATATTTTATTGAAAATAAATATTGGAATCCACCTATGAGAGTCTTATCAACAATAGTGTATTTTCATCAGTAAATTCTGCTTGCTGAAGACAGGTGTTCTGTGGGTACAGCAAGAGCCTTCCATTCGAGCTCATTTTTCTTTTGGTATTTTTGTTTCTCGGCATGTACGGCTTATGAAATACATGGTCACCACCTTGAGAAAGCGTGCCTTCCCTTCGCCTTCCAGAACAAGGTGTCTTGCTGTCCTCTCACGGGTGCAGAAGCTGAAGTGGACAGTGACTAAGAAGTAATTGAGAAAACACAAGCACCGTCCCTGAATTCCTAACGGTTTATTTAACCGCAGGACGATGCTTTCTCTTCTCCCCGAACCCAAGACAGAAAAGGAAAATTTAGTTACCCATAACGTGTGAGAGGAAAAGGAGGATGCTTTGAGTTTTGCCCAGTGTCATGATTTCTTCTGGCAGCTCTTGGAAAGCAGTATCTTCTTTACTCAGGGAATATTCTGTTCTGCTGTGCTGTAAGGATGCCCACAAAAAAGCTCACAGCTATGTGAGCACCACAGAATTGTAGCTTCCCAGAGGCCATAACTGAGAATATTAAGAGTGCTTGTATGGGATGGGAGTGGGAACAGAAAGTGTACAACTGCCCATGTGCATGATGGATCTTTTTGGATTGGTGGAAATATTTTAAAATTAATTAAGGTGATGGTTGTAGAACTCCATAAATATACTAAACGTCATTGAATTGTACCTTAAAATGAGTGCATTTTATGCATGTAAATTAAACCTCAATAAAGCTGATAAAAATGTCTGAAACTTGGGGTGTCTTGCAAGGAACCACAGTTCTGTTTGGTATCTGGGCTCCAGAGAGCATCATCATATTGGAGAGCTTCCCCACCTGTGTGCAAATGTGTGTTAAAGTGACTGAAGGGTGTGTGTGCATATTGGGGGGGCACCTGAGGCAGCAGCTAAGGGAGATGGGGATAAGCTGCATCTTATTCATAAGGTGATGGGGAGGGGGTGGTTGTGGGAGGGCATGTGATCATGGTGTGAATAAAACGGCACCATTTTTATGGTGGTGTCACTCCAGTGAGGTCCCAGGTTGGGAATATTCCTCTCCGTGGGTTTTGAAAGCTCACTCTCTGAATCATTCTCTTTGGTTAGGTTGACAACAACATTTTATAGTCAGAAATCTTACCTTAAAATGCTATCAGCCCATAGAAACGATCTTTCAAATGACTTATCAAAGACACTGTAGATAAATAAATTAAAAAAATCTTTCTGTGTAATATCAGTATGACTTACGTAGCATCACTGCCTTTTTTTTTTTTTTTGCTTAGTTGCCATTATTTAATAAGATGTAGGAAACATTTAATGTGACAGGTTTTTAAATTTTCTAGCTTCTTAATTCTTTTCATGACGTTTTCCTAATTCCTGAATGAAAGCAACCAAGCTCTCAGTGTTTGATTTACTAAAGAAATTGGTTGGCTTTGTTTACATACATTGTGTGACTTGAGACAAAGCGGCAGGTCTCCCTCCATAACCGGAGCACAGGAAACAATTGACACTGTTTCTTAATTCACATTGTTTCTGAGACATTTCCTACTTCCTAGTATAATATAGCTTTCCCATGAGAACAATTTGCTTGCAAATGGTTAGACATGATAAATTTCTCATTGGCACTCATTCTGGGAGGAGAATTTCACTGTGCTTTGTAATAGTTGAGTTGGTGTGTGTGTGTCTCTGTGTGTTGGGGGGAGTTTCATACTTTATATAGATGCCTCCAACTTCATTCCAAATACCAGACTTTTTTTTGGAATGCTAACCCATTCACTTAGGGATCTGCATTCCTTAGTTGGAAGCTCTCGCCTAAAGGAGCATGTAACTGTTTTAATCCTTCCAATTCAAGGGAACACCCCTGTGAATTATACTGTATTTAGATATGCCTGATGAGTTCCTGTGAAAAGTAACTCACAGCACTTTATATTAGACATACTGCGTGTATGAGTTTTGCACGTTAGGTGTGTGGTATTCTCTGTGGTGTTCTCCGTGGTGAAGTGGTCATCAAGGAGTACTTCTAGAATAGAATAGGACGTGGGAAAGGTGAGATAATCTCATCTAATTTGCTCTTCAAAAAAGAAAAGAAAGTTTTCACATTACTTCCGAGATGGTGGTTCCCACATTCAGAAGTTATGCTGTATATAAAGTGAAAGTTAAAGTTTCCTGATTTAAAAAAAAAAATAAAAAATAAAAAAGATGTGGAACTTTGAGTTCTTGTCTCCCCCCCCGTCTTATCAGATTTTGTAAAAATAATATCACTTGTCAGTTTTGCAGCTTCTTCCATCTAGAGAACTAAAAGCATTTCACAATCTTTTTTCCTCATGCCCTTCTCTTCAAGGCAATTTTTGCTGGGCTGGGTTTATTTTTATCATTGCAACAACCAGTTTTTAGAAACTTTTGGAAACGAAAAAAGAAAAATGAGAATGGCACAGTAACTGACATTCATTTTAGCTGCTTCCTAGTGTGAACATTTGAGTATTTCTAAAATCTTCTCTCCAAGTATGTCTTATTTTTTCTCAATTTGTCCCAGTTCTAAGTCTCTATTCTGCTGATTTGGTAAAAAAAAAAAAAAAAAAAAAGGAAAAAAAAAGTTTGAATGTAAAACCTTATGCCCAGCAGAATGACTTCTTGAACTTTGAGTTAGATCTTTATTTTTTGCTGCTCCCAGACCCCCTTTCTCAGCACCCTGCTCCGTGTATCACAGACTCAGGAGGGTTAGAACCGGATAGGTCTCCTGGGATCACCCGAGGTAAGCCTCTGGTTACACAAATAATGAGATTGAGGCCCAGAATGGTTAAGGGACATGCTCAAGGTCAAATAGCTTATTGATGACCCAGGTATGACCAGAATCAAGGATTCCTGATTTCTGGCTTGGTATTTTTTTGGTTTCCCTAAACTTTTAAAAGGACTCTATCTGAATAGAACTGGAGTACACCCTCACAGAATCCCGGTGCCTGCCAACAGATTGAATTATACTCTAGCGACCTGAAAATTGGGAAGAGATTTTTTTTTTTTCGAGTTTAGTTGTCAAATATAAAATGGTAATGAATTCATAGACATTTCCTTCTGACCAGAGGAGCTTGTGAAATTTCTGTGCAGCAGAGAATGTGCTTTGAAATGACTGGTGATCTCTGTACCTTCTCAGGCCACCATACCATCTATATTGGGGTCCATGTGCCGAAGAGCTACAGGAGAAGGAGACGCCACAAGAGAAAGACAGGGCACAAAGAGAAGAAGGAAAAAGAAAGAATCTCTGAGAACTACTCTGATAAGTCAGATGTGGAAAATGCTGATGAGTCCAGCAGCAGCATCCTGAAACCCCTCAGTGAGTACTTCCTGGGCGTCTCTGCTCTTCTCCGTCTCACTCCCACACTCTTGGGAAAGACACCTTTTGGGATCTTACGATGAATGAGGAGGGGCGCAGTCCTACTGAGATGGTCTCCTCTTGAAGGGTAATGTCTGTGGGACTCTTTTCTTGTCCTAGCAGGTTGTTCTAGGAGATCTGGTAAGATTCTGAGAAGATCTGAAGAAGTTTAGGCATGTCTGTGGTTTTTTGAGTCGTGAAATAGGGCCGAGTGTTATACACGGTATTTAACTACAGTAATCAATAGTACTGGAAGACTCAAAGAAATTTTTGGATTGCTTTGGCTTCGAAATAGGTTCTTTTAAGACAGTGGGTCAAGCTGAGAGCTGTATATACATAGGATGTTGATAGGGTTATAGATGGCATCTAACCAGGCTTTGGGCCAGGTCGATGATTTGAAAAGGAAGAGCGGACAGGCATCCTGTGAATCAGAGAAGAACGTAGAGCAATATAGTTCTTGAAATGTTGAACATTAAGTATCAGACACTGGATAGGAGTGTTATTAAGAACAGGGTAACAAGAGCTCAGAGGACAGACACCCAAGGCTTCGTTTGATAGGGTGCGTTGTGTATGCACGGATATGCATTTGTTGCTTTTGCTTCTTTGGATGTGGAGATTATTTGGCCGTCCGGGGAGCTTTGTGGCTGAAGTGAGAATGAGTACGTGAAGAAGGGAGAAGCAATAGAAACACATGCCAGTTTTGGAAGATTCCCCAACAGGAGCTCCATAGTGACAGCTTTTCATGCTGGCAGAGCTCTGTACATGCTTCATCTTTTTGCTGCAGTCACAGAAATCTGGAGCCCGCAATAAAATGCGCTCTGGGTGGCCCAGATAAGGGTCCCGCTCAGTCACCGCAGGTGACGAGAGCACGAATTAGAACCAACAGCTCAGGAGCGTTGAACCGTGAATTTACAGAGTTCAGTTAAAGATGTGAAGCATAGGGATGTGAATCTGTGAATCTCGAATACTATCCCTACTGACCCGGAGCAGGTGGCTTAGGAGCTAGTGAAGGGCCGTCCTGAGAGGGGCCATGCAGATGGACCCCCGGATTAGAGAGCCACGGTGGGAGGAAAGCGCGGAGACAGACCACAGAATTCGCACTGCAAGATATTAGAATAAATGTGAGACAGGAAGGACCAAAGGGCAGGAGATAGGAATTCTGCACTTTTCTTTTTTTTTTTTTATATAATCACTTTTTTTTTTTTAAACCTTAATGAAAAACCCAAATATCACTGAGAAAAAAAGAGTCAAACATGGCAGGTATTTTGTATATTAACATTCATGATATTAATAGTAGGGAGAAAAGAATTATTGAGGAGTGCCTGGGAATCTTAGTCAGTTAAGCATCTAAGTTTTGATTTTGGCTCAGGTCATGATCTCAGGGTGCCGAGATCCAGCCACATATAGGCTTCCTGCTCAGCAGGGAGTCTTGTTGGGGTTCTCTCTCTTCCTCTCTCTCTGCCCCTTCTGCCACTGGCTCATGCATGAACACCCTCTTGCTCTCTCTCTTTCTCAAATAAATAAATAAAATCTTTTTTAAAAAAAAAGATTTTATTTATTTATTTGACAGACAGAGACCACAAGTAGGCAGAACAGCAGGCAGAGAGGGGGTGGGGAAGCAGGCTCCCTGCGGAGCACAGCCCGACATGGGGCTCTATTTCAGGACCCTGAGATTATGACCTGAGCCGAAGGCAGAGGTTCAACTCACTGAGCCACCCAGGGGCCCCAATAAATAAATCTTAAAAAAAAAAAAAAGAATCCTTAATATGAGACCATTAGGATTCCACAGGTTTTTTTTTCCCAATTTATTTATTTTCAGAAAAACAGTATTCATTATTTTTTCATCACACCCAGTGCTCCATGCAAGCCGTGCCCTCTATAATACCCACCACCTGGTACCCCAACCTCCCACCCCCTCGCCACTTCAAACCCCTCAGTTTGTTTTTCAGAGTCCATAGTCTCTCATGGTTCACCTCCCCTTCCAATTTACCCAAAAGCACATACCCTCCCCAATGTCCATAACCCTACCCCCCTTCTCCCAACCCCCCTCCCCCCAGCAACCCACAGTTTATTTCGTGAGATTAAGAGTCACTTATGGTTTGTCTCCCTCCCTATCCCATCTTGTTTCATGGATTCTTCTCCTACCCACTTAAGCCCCCATGTTGCATCACCACTTCCTCATATCAGGGAGATCATATGATAGTTGTCTTTCTCCGATTGACTTATTTCACTAAGCATGATACGCTCTAGTTCCATCCATGTTGTCGCAAATGGCAAGATTTCGTTTCTTTTGATGGCTGCATAGTATTCCATTGTGTATATATACCATATCTTTTTTATCCATTCATCTGTTGATGGACATCTAGGTTCTTTCCATAGTTTGGCTATTGTGGACATTGCTGCTATAAACATTCGGGTGCACGTGCCCCTTTGGATCACTACGTTTGTATCTTTAGGGTAAATACCCAGTAGTGCAATTGCTGGGCCATAGGGCAGTTCTATTTTCAACATTTTGAGGAACCTCCATGCTGTTTTCCAGAGTGGTTGCACCAGCTTGCATTCCCACCAACAGTGTAGGAGGGTTCCCCTTTCTCCGCATCCTCGCCAGCATCTGTCATTTCCTGACTTGTTGATTTTAGCCATTCTGGCTGGTGTGAGGTGATATCTCATTGTGGTTTTGATTTGTATTTCCCTGATGCCGAGTGATATGGAGCACTTTTTCATGTGTCTGTTGGCCATCTGGATGTCTTCTTTGCAGAAGTGTCTGTTCATGTCCTCTGCCCATTTCTTGATTGGATTATTTGTTCTTTGGGTGTTGAGTTTGTTAAGTTCTTTATAGATTTTGGACACTAGTCCTTTATCTGATATGTCGTTTGCAAATATCTTCTCCCATTCTGTCAGTTGTCTTTTGATTTTGTTAACTGTTTCCTTTGCTGTGCAAAAGCTTTTGATCTTGATGAAATCCCAATAGTTCATTTTTGCCTTTGTTTCCCTTGCCTTTGGCGATGTTCCTAGGAAGATGTTGCTGCGGCTGAGGTCGAAGAGGTTGCTGCCTGTGTTCTCCTCAAGGATTTTGATGGATTCCTTTCTCACATTGAGGTCCTTCATCCATTTTGAGTCTATTTTTGTGTGTGGTGTAAGGAAATGGTCCAATTTCATTTTTGCACGTGGCTGTCCAATTTTCCCAACACCATTTATTAAAGAGGCTGTCTTTTTTCCATTGGACATTCTTTCCTGCTTTGTCAAAGATTAGTTGACCATAGAGTTGAGGGTCTATTTCTGGGCTCTCTATTCTGTTCCATTGATCTATGTGTCTGTTTTTGTGCCAGTACCATGCTGTCTTGATGATGACAGCTTTGTAATAGAGCTTGAAGTCCGGAATTGTGATGCCACCAACTTTGGCTTTGTTTTTCAATATCCCTTTGGCTATTCGAGGTCTTTTCTGGTTCCATATAAATTTTAAAATTATTTGTTACATTTCTTTGAAAAGGATGGATGGAATTTTGATAGGAATTGCATTAAATGTGTAGATTGCTTTAGGTAGCATAGACATTTTCACAATAGGAATTCTGCACTTTTCATTAGACTGTTGGGGAAAAGCCTGTCTAAAAGGAATCCTTCCTATACTGACTGAAATCATGGGATCCGTTTCAAGCAAAGTCCTTGAAATGCAGATTAAAAAGGTCATAGTTAATAGTCTGCAGGAACAAAAGATTACACCCTTTTCCAAATAAATTACTACTGTTTATTTCTGTTTGCGATCTGTTTTGGTGAAGTTGTGCCAGAACCAGAGGTCCCTCCCTGGGGAGTGTGTGTATATGTGTGTGTGTGTGTGTGTGTGTGTGTGTGTGTGAGAGAGAGAGAGAGAGAGAGAGAGAAAGAGAGATCTCTTGTTCTCTCCCTCCCTTTGTCTCTAAGTCATCTCTCATTCTGCAGGGTCTGAATGAGAGTGCATCGTCACTATAAATAGTGAAAAGGTGAGAGATGCTCACCTCTACACATGGGCCAAGGGCTTTTGAGATAATTATGTACCAGCTTTTTAGGAAGGGCAGCAGGAACAATGCCAGTAACACTGGAGAGGTGAAAGGGAACAAGCAGATCAGAGAGATGCTGAGACTACATGTGCGCCGACCACGGGGGCCTGTTGGTTTCTGTGGCAGCTGGGGACTAGCTTGCGCACCGCACATCAGGTAAACAAGGCCGTCCGTTCTCTTTACCCTCTGAGGTCTCCTCCCCGGGGCGTACTGCATTGTGTTGGATACTCTGTTTCTGAAGGGGTCATATGGAGAGACTGTTGTTAAGGACCCAGTTGTTCAGTGATCATAAGAAAATTATTTGTAAATGTACATTTTTCAGTTAGTTCTTTTCTTGCTAGTCAGTAAGTTATGCTAACATATGCCTTGACGTATTTGACATAGATTATCCAATTTTTTTAAAAGAGTCTTGGTGGTTTTATTTATTTATTTATTTATTTATTTATCTGGAGCACTTCCAGGGGAGGGGCTAAGAGGGAGGGAGAGAGAGAGAATTTCAAGCAGTCTCCATGCCCCAGCACAGAGTCTAGTTCCTGGGCTCAGTCTCACAACCCTGAGATCACGACCTGAACCAAAATTAAGAGTTGGATGCTTAGCCAACTGATACACTCAGGTGGCCCCGATGGGTCATCCAATTTGATACGAAGGTCCTCTTAGAAATATATTTCCTTTACTGCTTGTCATGGAGACCAGATGGACTGGTAGCTGGTTTACCTGGAGCACTTCTATGTGAAAGTGAGAATTGTTGCACCACGTATAGAAAGGCATTTAACTCTAGGTTTTTGGGGAAGCTACAGGGCTCTGGCACCAACCTGACAATAAAATTCTTATGGGAAAACTCACTGAAATATCTCCCTAGGATACCATTTGATACCATAATTTTCTCTCAAGAACAGCTACACAGAGTTTGTTATTCTTGGGTCTAGAGTGTTTGAGTTCCTTATGTGCATACAGGCATACCGTGTCCCATAGATCAGATTCCTGCACGAGCCTGACATCACATCAGGTGATGCTTGTAACTTCTGGAAAAACCCTGTGTATAAATAGAGTAACTTGATGAGAGTCATCTCTGATTCCTTATTTCACCCGCATATACAATCCTTCAGTGACTTTTATTAGTTCTACTTAAAATATATCTGAAACTGTCTACTGCTCTTTAGTTTTGCTGCCACATTCTTGTCCAGGGAATCTCTTGCTCAGACAATTGCCATAAGCTCCACTCTTCAAGTCTTTTTCCACCCAAAGGCAATAGTGATCATCATAAAATGTAAATTGGGTTATGCCCTTCCTCTGCTGAAAATTTCCTGTTGTCCTTAGAATAAAATCTTTCTCATCTCATCTCATATTTCCCTTCTCATCTTGCTCACTTTAGTTCAGCCACACTGATTTTTCAGTTCCTTGGTGCCCAAACCCTTTCTGCCTCAGGGCCTTTGCACATATAGCTCATCTTCCTGGAATGGTTACCCCCTTCTTGTCCTAGTTAGCTTTCCTTTCTCTTTATGTTCTAGCCTTTTTTTTTTTTTTAAAGATTTTATTTATTTATGTGTCCGAGATGGAGAGAGAGATTGAGCGTGAGAGAGAGCACAAGCAGGGAGAGCAGCAGAAGGCAGAAGGAGAAGCAGACTCCCCACTGAGCAAGGAGCCCAATGCAGGACTGGATCCCAGGATCCTGGGAATGTGACCTGAGCCAAAGGCAGACCCTTAACCGACTGAGCCACCCTGGTGTCCCGTGTTCTAGCTTTCGTATGTTGTGGAGACAGACTTTTCCTATTACTCTATCAACGTAGGTTCTCCAGTGCCTTTCGTTCTCAGCTCTTTCTTTCCTTCATACTTTATGCTTCAACTTGCGATGTTGCGTGCATGTGCTGATGGCACATTGTTAGCTCAGTGAGTGGTAAAATCAGAGTTGTCTTGTTCACTGTGTTATTTCTGAAACTTAGCACAGTGCCTGGCACATAGTACGTGCCTAATAAATGCTTATGGAGGAGTAAGCGAGTGAATGGATCACTACAGAGGAAGACACAAATGTTGCTTTTATCGGTGTGAGTATTTCACAGTAATTGATCGAGATCCCACTGATTTTCTTGTTTTTAGTCCTTGCACATCATCTTTATCGTTCCCTGCTCTGCCTTCTTCCCTCGCCACATAAAATCTGGCCCTAACTTTTTAATGATTCCACGTTGCAAAGTCCCTCATTATTTTAGCTATTGCCACAGTGGCATTTTGGTTTGGGTGGAGGACTTCCGAGCGTGTGGCGCTGCTTGTCGCCCACGGCTGATGGAAGAAATTCATCCGCAGGCCACACGGATTCATCGTGCACACTTCGAAATGCTTACTATTCCGCCCAGAATCCAGGCAGCCCAGCTTCAGAAGCTGTGTTAAGGAGGCACGGAATTGAATAATTAAGGGCATTTAGAAGAAGAAATAAGCCAAGTGTCTTCCCGTGTGTAGGCCCATCAGGAGGACGACATAATTAACAGGTTCATTTGGCTCATACCCGAGATGCTTCTCCTTTTCTTTATGGCTCTCCTGTCAAGGCAGGGCTTCCAAAGACTGAGGGCATGTTTTGGTTCCCACACATCTGGAGCCTTGAGGAGGAACTGGATCTGTTCCTCCCAGCTTGGCGGCAGCCCCGAGTCCTTACGCAGCCGCTGTCCCCGGTGTGGTGTCCGAACCGCCCGCCCAGCCTGGGACACAGGGCAGGAAACGCATGCGGGAAGGTGTGGTTCCCCCAGCAGCCAGGGAGGGAGGCCGGAGAAGGAGAGTGAAATGGAAGAGAGGCAGGAGGAGATACAAGGGAATGAGGAGGTGGTGTGCAGTGGGTGGCGGAGAGAAAAGTTGGATTGTGCTCTTTCTTAAAAATAATCCTTTTGCCTCCTCCACCGTGCATTTTTTTTTTTTTAAAGTTAGCAGCTGCCATCCTCTGAGGGTTGCCCAGAAAGTGGGTGGGAAGGTGGTCTTTGATGAGTTGGGCCCTAGAAACACACCACAACGTCCACAGATGGTTTTGACCTCCGAACTTCTCATTCGGTTAGGGTCCTGGGATATTTGTGGGGGAATCCCAAGCTGCTTTGTGAGTGCAGAGACTCTGAAGATGTGTAAAATGTTAGGAAACAGAGCGACAAACAGAATATCCCGTTCAGCCTATCGGTCTGATGTGTGAGGGATTTCTGGACAAGCTGGAGCAGGCATCCGTGCTTGGAGGTGCTAACGGCTTCTCACACGTATGACTTGCCTGTGGTGGAATCATACTGTGAGGTATGTGCATACAGACGCTCATTCAGTCTTGTGGTGTTCTGTTTTTAGCCCTTTGGATAGGTACCAGAACTGATGGATTTATGCTAGTGAACATTGTTCTGAGAGCCGGGAACAATGGATACCAGTTGGTGGTCCAGTTATGGTCAGGAAACCGAAACAGAGAAATGGGGAGCTGCTTTTGTTCGGTGCTTCCGGGTAAATGAACAGGGTACCTTTTCATAAGAGCCAAGATTATTTGGGGTTTTGTCATCTGACTTCCCCTTTTCCCAGTGCACACCTCTCTGCCCTCCCTCTACCTGACCTTATTCCTCTTAGTGCATTTCTTTTTTTTTTTTTTCTTGATTTTTAAATGTTTTCAGGCAAGACCCTGAAGCCTAAGGTCATAAAGTAAGCTTTGTTTATTCTCGATAATGCCATGTACAGGTGCCCCAAATGAATGAGTGTGGTAGGGGAAGAGAGGATCTTGGGAATGTGTGTGAAATGAGGTAGATGTTGTCCCTGTTAAGAAACCAAACAGAACATGAAAGAACTATACTGTCTCTGTCACCCTCTTCTCTATTTTTTTTTTAATCTTATATAAGTAGGAGGAAGTACTTTTCTCTAAGTCTGAAACAAAGTCCCTTTATATTAAAAAAAAATTGAAAACTTAGAGTTTGCCTTTGAAGAAGGGGCACTTGTAATGTAATTTTACTGGGAAAGCAGTGGTTGGGAACACATATTCGAGCCAGACTGAGTTTGAATCCTAGCTCCTATCAGCAGTGCAAACCTTGGCAAAGATACTTAACCTCTCTGTGCTCCAGGTTTCTCATGCTCGAAAAGGAGATAATCATGGAATTTAATTCACAGTGTTCTGAGTATTAAGTGGGCAGTGCATCTGGTTAACAGTTACGGTTAGCAGCTATTATTTTGATGACTCTGAACAAGCTCATTTTCCCCCCATCCATTGTACACAGCTAACATCAAGAGCTTCAGACTAAAACTTTGTAGAGATTAATATCCTATGAACACTAATCACTATCCTTTAAGGTCTTCTGGAATTTTCTACTACAATTTTCCACTGGCTCTTCCTTTGCTTTAGCTACCAGCTTGGCTCCTCACTCCCAATGGCATCTTTGAGAGAACCAACTGAAATTTAGTCTTTAAAGCTTGCTAGGGGAGTCCCCTGGATGCTGGCTGGTAGGAAAAAAGACCAATGAAACAAGACTTTCAGTGGGGGCAGAAGTGGTCGCTATTGTGACTGCTCGCTCACTGTGTTCTTGCTTTTGGTCAGCAGTTGGCATTCCCAGTTCTGGGCCCCTGCAGGCAAGTGGGCTGTTTGCTCCTTCCTGAGAAGGATCTCTTCTGGCTCTCTGTCTTTCTCACTGAAATTAATCCGAGGGAGGGCTGTTGGGTGGAACAGGTCAGCAACTTGAAGGCAGTGTTGTACAGAAAGGAAATATGTCTGGCACACTTGTGTGTTTGGTGCCGTTGGGTTGGGTCAGCAGGATCGTGTTTTGTGTGGTACAGATAATTGCTGTTTATTCCTCTGGGATGCTGGTGCGTACAGGAGGACTGTGTCATGGAGCTTTGGCCTTCTTTAGCTAGTTAACCATGTACGTCTCCCAGGGAGCTTTGAATTTCTGAAATTCGGCTCTCCTGGAGTGCCCTCCAAAGGGCAGTACTTACACTGTGGAAGGGTGTCATTTCTTGGTGCCTCTGATTGTTCTATTATGATAGTTATTTCATTTTATCATGCCATGAGATGTTATGAATAGTGTGTTTACATGTGTCATGGGAGAGTTGATGTTGCTTCTATTTTTAGTGACTCATGAGTTCAGGAGGCCCCAGAGAGTTCTACTGTGCTCCAGGTGCCGGGGTACTCCGGGCTAAAAGGAGGTTGTGACTTGGCATGGACAACAGGGGAAACCCCAGCAGTGTGTGGAATTTAAGATGTTAAGTATACTTTGATGAAGTGAGTGGGGGTGTAAATGGCCGCCTGCCACAGCCATTGCTACCCAGGCAGAAGGCAGGACACATCCTGTGGTTTGGGTTCAAATTTGTAAGACAGGAAGCTGGAGGGTGTGAGTATATTTGTGAGTATGTGTGTATGTGTGTGATTATTGGACTTGTGTGGAATATTGGTAGGGGTCTTTCTTTTGAACTTGAGTATGGTTTATGTATCATGTTACATTAGTCTCAGGCACACAACATAGTGATTCAGCAACTCTGTATGGGACGTGGTGTTCAGAACAAGCATGGCTACCATCTGTCGCCATGCAACACTGTTCCAGTATCATTGACTATCTTCCCCGGTAGGGATCTTCTTGAAAGGGTCTTCTGTTGAGGAAATTTCTCAGATTAAGGGAAATAGTTCTTAAAGGACTGTATGTGTTCTTGACACCAGGGATTTATTCCAGACTTTACGAGTTCGAACTGTTGACGCAGGAATCATTGGGATGAGGGGCCATTGGGGGTGATGGGTCTATTCTACAAATAACTTCTCTGAAATTCTTCCATGACCACAATCTGGAAGCAGGAATGTTGGGTTCTTTTAATAAATTTCCAATGCAAGGGGAGCACTACTTGATTTCTTTTTGATCACGTTTTTATGAAGGTGTTGTGAGCATGGAGTTCCTACTATCCTCGTTGCCTGTACAACAAAAATATCAACTATCCTTACTTCTTTCCTGCTCTTTTTCTTCCATAGCCAGCCATTCACTGAGTGCTGTTGGTTTTTCCTTCAGAGCCTGTCATGTCTGCCCTTTCCTTTGAATTCCTAATGCAACATCTTCTCATTTGGGTGTTCAGCCTTCAGATTCTTCTTTGAAATAGAAGGACTTTTTTCAGACAAGGCTGCCAGACATCTTTTTTTAAAAATTTATTTTATTTTTAAAAGATTTTGTTTATTTATTTGACAGAGAGAGAGATCACAAGTAGGCAGAGAGGCAGGCAGAGAGAGAGCGGGGAAGCAGGCTCCCTGCCGAGTAAAGAGCCCAATGTGGGGCTTGATCCTAGGACCCTGAGATCATGACATGACCTGAAGGCAGAGGCTTAACCCACTGAGCCACCCAGGCACCCCAAGGCTGCCAGACATCTTAAATTCACTTCCATCTAGTCTTTTTTTTTTTTTTTAAATTAAACAAGCAAACAAGCAAACAAACAAACAAGCAAAACTCCTCTAATGCTCTTTAGTATTTAAGGCAGGTTCCTTACTTGGGATTCTCATACATTAAGAGTAAACTGATAATATAATGGGGTTTCCTCTATTAATTTTAATATTTTAAGTTGTTTAATGATAATTATAGGTTTACTCTGTTTCTTCAAGTCCTTAAAGACTACATTTATACTGACTCATAACAGCTTTTCCAGTTTTTGAGCTCCTGTGGCAAGTATCCCCTGCATTACATGTTCTGGTACTTAGACAGGTAACGCCTCCCGTACGGACCTGCCTGTTTCATTCAGGTGTGTCATCTCTCCAACAGCATCGTTACAGCCTCAAGGGCCGGAGCAATATCTTACGCTTATTTTGAGTCATTTTCTGAAATAGCATATCCTTTGCATGGATGCATCAGTGAAATGTCCAGAAATTACCAATTAGTTTAAAATATTCCAGCCTGCTGAGAAAAAAAAAAAACAACCCAAAAAACAAAGAGAAAAGGTTATGTGATTACTCAGTATTAACAACCACTTTAGTTGAAAAATGCTACCCCTCCAATCTAAATCTTAGTGAAGAGTGATTAAAATAGAAGTCCCCAGTGTTGTGCAGTAGCGTGAGTTAAATGCTGGTGAAACGGCAAGACAGAAGGCCAGGAAGCGTGATCTCAGACAGCTCAGGTCCGATAGTTCTACAGCTTTGTTTGCAGTGACTAATTAGCACACAAATAAAATAGAAATCGTCTATGTTTTCAAAACAGAAACAAAAGTGCTATCCTGCGTATACTTTTTCTCATGGGAAAATATTAAAATGTGTGAAAATATGCAGGTTAACGTAAGCATGCAAAATATAATTTAAGATGGCATTTCTCTAAAGAACCACAGAGCATGCTGAGTTGGAATGAGTCTGCCTCTACTTTTGACTATTCATTTCATACTTTCATTCCCCTGTGGTGCGTGAGTGGGGATGGTATATACAGGAGGCTACTTTAGGATAGTGAGATTTGTTAATTACCGAGTGTGTCATCCAGGCTGTTTGTGGAATGTCTTACTTAGAGAATCTTAAGTGTTGTTTATTTATGTGTATTACAGATAAGCAGATTAATCCATGTTGCTGCAGAGATGAACTTAGATGACCTTTGTACATCCTTCTCAGAATTACGATTTAGTGATTTTGAAACAAGAACATCCCTGAAACTTTTTATTCTGTTGCTGCTTGCCAGTTAAGCAGAATTCCATTAGGGGGGAAAAAAAAGGAGGAGGCACTTTCTACCCTTACGTAAAGCCACTACTGGTAGAGATGCTGTTGTGATACAGCAATCTGTATTAAAATTATTTTGTGTCAGTTATCAGAATTTTACCACAAAGGCCACAAAAGAAAGCAATTATGTTTAATTGCTTCTGCTTCATTTATGAGGCTTTGGGAAGTGATAATTTAGGTGTAATGGAAAATGTGACTTCTGAAGGCAAATTTACAATAAACATGTGGGCCATATAGCTAGCTGTGTTTGCTTAAAACTGAAGTTGTTTTCTGTAGAAAATAGGCTGATTTCTGTTGCTAAGGCATGGGAATAGCAATTTGTATAACTAGAAATTCACTGCAGATTCACCCAATACCCAGAACACATGCGTGAGCTACTATAAAATCTTAAATCAATTTTTTGTCTAACTCTTACTTTGTTACTTCTTGTGAAACTGCTGCGAACCCCAAACAAAAACCAAGGAAACAAACAAGCAAAAAATTTCAAAAAGGCTTTTGGATTATTATGTATTGATGTCCACACCCAAAACCAGTGAATAGTCTCCCTTGCTACTCCAATTCTTTTTTTTTTTTTTTAAAGATTTTTATTTATTTATTTGACAGAGATCACAAGTAGGCAGAGAGGCAGGCAGAGATAGAGAGGGGGAAGCAGCCTCTGGCGCCCCTGTTACCCCAATTCTTAAATACAGATTTTGAGTAAAAGATACTCTAGTTAAGAAGAATTAGGGGCTCCTGGGAAGCTCAGTCAGTCAGTCGAGCATCTGTCTGTGGCTCAGGGCTCTGTGCTCAGCAGAGTCCCCTCCTTCCTCTCCCTCTGCCTGCCCCTCCCCCGTTTGTGCTTTTTCTCTCTCTCTCTCTTGCTCTCTCTCAAATTAATACAATCTCAAAAAGAAGAATTAAAGGTCGATAGCTGGTGTTCCACTGGCCACGTCATTTAGATCAGACACTGATGATCACATTTTTGAAAGTCCGTGTGAGACGCGCAGCTCTAGGAGACTTTCTTACCGCTCGCACGCGCCCACCAAGCTTGGAGGGTTTGCAGGTTTTATTCCCCCGTGAAACTGGCTGGAATCTGTCTATGCGCCATTCTCCCGAAGCCCCTTTGATTCTGTTATCTTATGATTCTTTCTGACATTTGTCCAAACACCTACGTGGTACATACACTGGGGTCCATTTGAGGAGCTTCGTTGCGTCTCTTCGTGTACAGGCCCACGTGCCCGAGCGGCTCTTCTTGTCGGGTGGGTGGGGAGAATGTACTGTCCTCAGGAGTGGCACTGGGGACGTTTCATTTTCATAGAAGGCTCATCCTAGTTTAGATGAAAAAGAAATCAATCACGGGCCATGCAGGAGAAAAACGGGCCCGGAGAATGTGTTTCTTTTTAAATAACAGTTGAGTTTTAAAAACATCGTTGAGTTCTCTGTTTTGATCGGTTGTGGGGCTCGGGGGCGACGACACATGATTGACACTGAAGGTAAGAAGAGACAGAGGAGAGGACAGATGACCAGAGAGAGGACGTGGAGGGGCCGTGACCATCAAGAAAGGCAGTGAGAGGGCGCCTGGGTGGCTCAGTGGGTTAAGCCGCTGCCTTCGGCTCAGGTCATGATCCCAGGGTCCTGGGATCGAGTCCCGCATGGGGCTCTCTGCTGAGCGGAGAGCCTGCTTTCCTCTCTCTCTCTCTCTCTCTCTCTCTCTGCCTGCCTCGCTGCCTACTTGTGATCTCTGTCTGTCAAATAAATAAATAAATAATCTTTAAAAAAAAAAAAAAAAAAGAAAGGCAGTGAGACCGAAGAACAACAGGAAAAATGCCTAGGCTGGTGGCAAAGGGTAACGTGTCATCACCCCTCCAAGTAGAGCCCCGTCTCTTAGCCGGGCCAGCCCTCAGCATTCTCTCCTCAAACCAGTTTCGAGTAGCCTCTCCCTGACTTGTCTTCAGTTCCCTAGGGTTCATTTTTCTCACCGCGATTATGGAATGATGGCCCTGATCCTCTGCCGAGCTGCCTTTCATTTGTATAGTTACGTTACTTTCTCTGTAGTGGCTTCAGAGCCTTCGCCACTAGATGATCCCCTCAGAAGGAGTTCGGGCCTTGGCTCGTAGCTATACTTGCCTTTTTCTTCGCGTTTGTTTTTGTGTTGGCGTGGGTCTTGTGTGTGTATACCACAAGACCGTTGTGTAAATGGTCATTTTAAACATTCTAAAAAAAATGATTTTAAATGTTCTCTATTCTTCTAGTAGGTCTCTTAATAGAACTCTGTGACTCCATTTAGGCTCCTTATAGCAGATTACCCCCAGGATTTGTTCAGCCACAGGACAAAGCTGGAGGAAGTTACTTACTTTATATAGAGGCTACCCTGAGTGTCCACACCAAACCCAAGGCTGGCCTCTTAGTAATCTGCCTGATGACAGTGGAAATTCAGAGTGAGGCAATGGGACTTTTTTGGAAGACAGCTGGGTCTAGGGGAATTTTTGTAAGCAATGAACCATTCTTTAATTGAAACCACTGGATGTGGTTAGTAGTTTATTTTAAAAACACCATATGTTAGCCCGTTCCTATATACTGTGACAATCATAGTTAATCAAAAGCTGCTTGTGACAGTCCTGTTCAGTGTTCATAAGAGAGTGGCTTGCTTCCTTGAGATCCTGAACTCCACGCCAAATGCCAACACGCTTACAATGGCAGTTTGGCTTTCAGGCAATTGTGCAACTTTTTGAGTATGTGGTAGGTTTTTATTTATTTTTGTCACTTTCGCTAATTTGTCATATTCTTAAATGGAAAAATGTTTCTCAGCCTTTTGTTTGGTAAACAGTGACTTTTATTCCTTTCTCCATGGTTCCCCTGAGAGGAAATAAGCTAATGTAACTGCTTTTTGACCCTCCTTTTTGGCCAGAAAGCCACGCGAATGCATGATCTCACTGAGACATGATCTATTCGTACGAAGCATAAGCTTGTAAGCTTGTCACCATCCTTCATGGTGCTCGGGCAGGCACCCTGGCAGCCGCCGCGATGGGGTGAGGAAAGAGATGTGGCCGCATCCCTGAGCCTTCGGTACGGTACGGTGTAAATCAGCACTGCTCATTTCGGTTTAATTCACTTGGATCCGATCCAAGATATATTTACGGGGTACCTCTTCTCACTCACAGCCCTGGACGATGGGCCTGCCGAGATGAAAATTTCATGAAAAAAGAAACCTGATGGTTTAGTGGAGAAAATAGCACAAATCAGAGAAATCTTAGAGAATGTTGATGATTTCTGTCAACATTCTATCAATTTCTATCTATCGTGGAACTAGACACAAGGAGGGATAAGAGCCTAAAGGTTGTGCCTAAATTAGGCAGGGGGAGTGGGAGAAGGAGACGTGGTGCAGCAGGAGTGGGTCAGGAAGTAAGGGAGGGAGGCTGAAGAGCTTCTTAGGTTTCCCTGCCCCTTCATCCACGTGTGACCCGCACCGACGGTGAACAGCGAAGGTACTTCTACCAGAACATCCGTTCTTCCTTGAAAAGGAAAGACTATGGTGGTTTTCTCTCTGAGCTTAAATAACCATGAAAGTCCACTGTGGGCGACTCTGCTTAGCAGTCTGCCTTATATCCACTTTCCTTTTCTTCTTCATCCCCGGAATCCCCATTTTGTTTATGACAGGGTTGTGGCAGCTGAAAACCTTGATTTCCTTGTCGCCAGAGGTGGCCACGTGACTAGTCCTGACCAATGAGATGGAAGCTTAGGTTGTACTTGGTGGTGCTTGGGTGAAAGGTATCATTTTCTGATGGAAAGAGATCGGTGGCTGACACACGTTTTAATGGGTATTGGTGAATTAATAGCTTAGTTCCATTATTTATTTCATAAATAATAAAAAAAAATTGTCATATGATTTTTACGTCCGGAAAGGAAGCCCTGGCATCTCTTAACTTTCTCGTTATCACAGATGAGCCTGAGTAGTTCCTTACATTTTCTAGTTTGGTCTGTTTACGTTTATTTTTCCTTTCTCTCTTCTTATCAAGGAGGATTACAAGAAGTAATAAGAAGGAATCTGTGCTTAAGTAGCTTGAATTTCATTGACAAAATGTTGTTGATAATAATAACAATTAATATTTATTGAACATGAGTTGTGGTCTAGGTCCTTTGCAGGTACCTAAAAAATATCACCTTAGTTTTCCTCATCAAAGTCCTCCTGAGGTTAAAATCCTCGCTTTGGGAGTTGAGCACACTGAAGCTTGCAAACATGAGCGACTCACCTAACATTACGTGGTTGGTGAGTGGCATTACTGGGACACTGGGGTCTCTCTGACTCCAAGCAAAGGCTCTTAACCATTGCAGTACAGTGATTACAAAAAAGGTTGATCGGGCTTTTTCACAGCTTCATGCTAGAGTGAATGGGGTTGGTTGGAAAGACACTGTACACATCCACATTTGATTTGTATTGTCAATATTGATTCTTACTAATCAAATACGCATGCAAATAAATGTTAACCTGCACGCTTGGTATTGTAAAATCTAACTTCGGGGTTTGACCAAGTTAGGGAGGTCAGGGAAGGACTGAAGTGTCTGAAAAAGTCATACTTGGGTTGAGATCTGAAGGATGAGAGCATAAAACAAGGCTCTGTTCCCCAAGGAAGTGTGATGAGCCCGAGGACTTTTCATTAAGACGGACCATCAACACTGCCTGCATGTGGGGAGGCCTCACTGAGAAAAATTCCATCTAAAAAATAATCTCATGTTTTTTGGACTAGTATTTGAGAAAATGAAAGATATCAATTTTAGGTTAATAGTTAGGTGCATAGAATGCCAAAAGCATGGAGTAAGTTAAAGCATTTTATTTTCAAATTTATTTAGTTATTTTTATTTTTTTAATTGTGTTCAGTTAGCCAGCATATATCATTAATTTTGATGTAGTATTCCACGATTCACTAGTTGAATATATAAAGCATCAATTTTTAAAATTTCATTTTTTTAAATTATTATTCTCTTTTATTAACATATAATGTATTATTTGTCCCAGGGGTACAGGTCTGTGATTCATCAGTCTTACACAATTCACACCACCCACCATAGCACAGACCCTTCCCAGTGTCCATCACCCAACCACCCTATCCCTTCCCTGCCCGTAGCAACCCTCAGTTTGTTTGCTGAGATTAAGAGGCTCTTATGGTTTGTCTCCCCCTCATTTTTTCCTCTCTTCCCCTATGCTCCTCTGCCTTGTTTCTTAAATTCCACACATCAGTGAGATCATACGATCGTTGTCTTTCTCTGATTGACTTACTTCACTTAGCGTGATACCCTCTAGTTCCACCCATGTTGTTGAAAGCATCAATTTTTAACCCGAGTTTAAAAGCCACATTTGCTGCTTTCCAATTTCACATTTTCTTCCCAATGCTGTTCTGCCTTCTGAATCGCCTCTAACTTCTGCTTATGTGTCATTCCCTTCTTTTCTGCAAATACTGCTTCCTACTCTATCAGTATGTTGAATAGAGCGTTTGTTTTTGAGCCACGAGTGACTCCCGGCAACAGCTTTGGCGTTGGCAGGAGAGAAGCTTGCGTACCTGCTCTCGTGGCTACGTGACTGTGTGTTTTGACATCGTACCCTACTGGCAGTCAAGATCATCCCCTGAGGACTTGAGCTTCGCAGTTTAGGGTGCGGCAGGGTGGAGGGCAAACCATTCTGGGGGAATGTTTCAGGAGCAACGACTTGAAGTCATACACATGCCTTTTTTCTCTGTGACTCACATGATGTAAGGAAGAGAAGGGGGATTGAGTGACAGGGTCAAGAGGGTAGAAAAACCTCAGCCCTGCTTCTGCTTGCTCACCGATTCCCTTCTAGGGTGACTTTACACATATCACCAGTGTGCGTGGAACGGTGTCTTACCCTGAGGGTTCAGACCGTGGTTTTAGTTTGTGAGTATATTCTGTCAGAGCCAGGGCAAGAAGAGAAAGGTCCGATACAAAAGGAGATTTTGTTTGCCCGGAGGATCTTTGAAACCTTTTTGTACTGAGGACCACAGTGTATTTTTGCTCACTGTATGAAGTCTGATCAGGAAATGTGTATTTTCCCTAAAAAGAAATCAGGAAAGGTCCCAGGAAGGCCTTATAACTGTAGCAAAATAGATATTTTTATGTCCCTTTTCACGTTCTCACACTTTGCCTTTTCTCTCTTTGTCTCATGTTGCATTTTTTTCCATCAGAGTGATTTTGGATAACATTGGAAGTTTTCCCTGGGCCCCTGTACTCCGTTCAAAGGGCATTCAGAGAGTTGACTATACATTGTGAGACATTTTATTTTTGTGTAGTCTAATGGAACTTCTAGAGGTTTTTATACACCGAATCCACTTGTGCCATTACCCTTGATGCAATCAGAGCCAGCATTATTCCCGTTTTAGAAATGCGGATTAGAGGCTCCCACAGGCTGACGACCTGCCTGAGGTCACACCTCGTGGCCGGGAGGAGTCAGGCTTGGCATGGGGTCCTCGGACTCCTGCTCTGGCTCTCTCTGGACTGCATCATCGAGCCGCAATACCGGAGAGGTCGGGCTGCCAAGGAGCACTTGCTCGGGTGCAATCCAGTCCTGGAGGCTCCCACTCTCTGCTTCTCCAAAGCTCGGTGTGTTCAGAATTAGAAAATTATAGCTATGAATAGTTGTTTTCCACTTGATTGGTCTGAAGTCAACTGAATCCTAGAGAAAAATCCTTTGCAAGTGGGTTGCCTTGGAAATGGATGAGCCTCGCAATAGAATAGCTTTTACTGTATTTGAAATTCCAGCAGTGGAGGTGACAGTTGTGTCTTGCGGAGGGGCGTGGGCGGACTCGGAGCGGGCTTTTCCCGTTGCTCATCAGCCGGCCATCGTTGCTCTCCTTAGCAAGTCACTCATTTTCACAGAGGCCTTTTGAAAAGCTTTTGTTGCTGTCTGTCGTCCCTCCCTCCTTCCCTTCCTTTTGTTTAGATCATGTCGAAGTAACTTCTTTTTGGCATATCGCACCGCTTGCCCTTGCTGCGCGAGTAGCTGGTGTTAGGAGAGCGTGCTAACTGGAGTGGGAGCCTGTCACATTTGTACAACTCTATAGACTGAATAAAGGCTGTCACCTCCAGGATTGTGTTTGACCCCCAGAACAACCTTGTGAGAAATCTAATGTCCATTTTACTTTTCCCTTCTTGTACAGGTAAGGAAAAGCAAGATGTACAAAAGCAATATTATGGGGTGGTTATGACCACAGGCTTGGAGTCCTGTTTGGGTCCAGCCTTTTTTTTTTTGAAGATTTTATTTATTTATTTGACACAGAGAGAGAGAGATCACAAGTAGGCAGAGAGAGAGGGGGGAAGCAGGATCTCTGCTCAGCAGAGCTCGATCCCAGGACCCTGATCATGACCTGAGCTGAAAGGCAGAGGCTTAACCCACTGAGCCACCCAGGCCCCAGCCTCTTTTTGATGGTGGCAAGTCCCTTGACTCTTCTCAGTCTCAGTTCTTAAAACCTATAGAGTAAGGTGAGCAAGCCACTTGTGCTCACTGGGCTGTGAGGGTTAAATGAGTCCCAAGACCTGCACAGGACACTGGCAAATTGCAAGGCTCCCTGTGTAGCTGTTATGATCAAGTGACTTGAGCACATTCCCACATTGTCAACGAGCAGGTTCGAGATTTGAACCTGTGACTTTCCTCTCTCCCTCCTCCCTCATCATCTTCCCAGCATGCCATTCTGGAGCAGCTTCCTTCCTCTGTCCTCCAGGGGCAGGCAGCTGCTGCCCTAAGTTATAGGGAGGGGGATGGGGTTGTGGAACAAAAGACTTCAAGATGCTGAGGGAACATTTGAACTCCTAGAATAAGTTGGCGAATTATGCTAAAAATGGAGTAACACCTACCCTCCCTATTATTAAGAGCTGCTTGGTTCTAGCCCAAATTTAGCTTTTTAAAAAATCCCCCTCTCTGAATTACATTAATAGTATATGATTCCTTCTGGGAGTACCAGTTGATGTGACACATCAGCTGTCACTGGGAGGAGATTATGGAGAGATGCTCGAGTCCCACGTTATAAGCCCTCTTGCGACCCACAGCCTGCTCCTTTGATGGGTCTGGTGAGAATGAGGGTGCAGCTTACAGGCTCAGGAGAAGCAGACGAGGGTCTCATTTGTGCAGTGCTCTACGCAGATCAGCTTAGATCAGTGGCCAAAGAGCAAATTGACTTGAGATGTTGACTGAGTTGGAATTGTTCCTCGAAACGTTTACATTCATTTCCATCGTGCCCCTTCTTTTTCTGGTGAGTCCTGCTGGAGCTTTCTAGTGAGCTTAGCTAGTGCTCATGGTGGCTACTTCTGTTCCTTCCACTACCCATCTCCCCTGTTTGCCTGCAGGGGTCCTCAGTCCTGCACCGTAGTGTGTGTGTGTGTGTGTGTGTGTGTCCTGCAGACATTCACCCCTTCTCTGATGATAAAAATAATAATGCCCGACCTTATATAGCATTTGACAGGCCACAAAGCACATTTGTACACATAGATGATTCTGAAAGCTCTTGGCAGATTATTTCCCTACTTGACCTGAGAAACTCTGGATCTGAAAGGTTAAATGAATTGCCCAGAAAGAGAGGGTAGATGTAAGAGATACGACCTGAAGGCCTCAAGTCTGGTACTCTTTTCCTAATATTTAAGTCAGTATTTTCCCCTTGACTGAATTAATTCATTGGTTGGTTAATAGCTTCTCACACTCTTCAAAAGATTTAGGTCTCTTGTAATAATGAAGTAATAATGAACCCGGAGAACATAGAGTATGCAGAGCCACTAACACCAGTGTCGTTACTAGAATTGAATTTAATTTGTCTCTGAGCTTCCTGGCAGCCAAGATTAAAAAAAAAAGAGAGAAGAGAGAGAGACATAATCAGTTACGTATTTCTTATCAGAGAAAGAAAAACATGCTTAAAGGAAAGTAAAGATTTTATGAGGATTGTTTCACTTGAGCCTTTCGATAAGGAGCAATAAGAATAATTGAAGATAGTGCCCTCAACCACATTTTATAGCTGTACAGTGACATAAAAGCGCATTGCAAGGAGGCTGACGTACGTTTGTGGAGTTCCTCTTATGTGTCAGACACCATCCTAGGAACTTTTTATGGTGTGCCTTGTTTTATTCAACTCTCATAAACATTTAATTATTACAACTACCTGTTAAAGATATCAGTATATCCATTTAGTGATAAGGAAATTCAGCCTTGAAGAATTGATACAACTTCCTCAAGGTCACACAGCCGGTAAGAAATACACCTGTGTTGAGGCGTAGACCTTGTCTGATTCTGGAGCCCATGCTCTTCTCACTTGATCACATGTTACAATGCTTTAAGGAAGTAAGTTAGCCGAAACCAAGTTTACCGTCTTCTAGAGGTTCTGTGTTGTCCAGGGACATGTTTTTAGGGGACCCAGATTACACGATCGTCTGTAAGCATCGCTTTTCTTATCCAGGCTTTAGTAGAAAGTGGGTGGTAGAAAAGCTTCGGTTCTGTTGCTGTTTGACATTGTTTGCCTAAACTGGGGACAATGGTTATTTGTTATTGTTGAATGCTGTACACTTTATATATGTTACTTTTTTTTTTTTTTTAAAGATTTTGCTTATTTATTTGTCAGAGAGAACACAAACAGGAGAGCCGTAGGCAGAGGCAGAAGCAGGCAAAGAAGCAGGCTTCCTTGCTGAGCAGGGAGCTTGATGCAGGAATCAATCCCAGCACCCCAGGATCATGACCTGAGCCAAAGGCAGAGGCTTAACCAACTGAGCCACCCAGGCATCCCTGTACATTACTTCTTTAGTCTAACCAGGAGTCCAGTGAGGAAGGTGCCATTATTATTCCCATTTTGCAGTTAGAGAAAGTGGGGTTCACTGAGGTTAAATGGCTCACAAAGGGTCATAGCTGCGCAGTGGCCGGGTTCACATACAGATCTCTCCGGCGGCCGTGAGCACGCAACTGACCATTGTGCTGGTGGGTCTCTTGTTAAGTAAGTGGTAAAGTCATTAGTCTCCTGAGAAAACTGAGATCCTCGTCTAGATTCTAGTCTGGAGGGAAGATCATCTCAGCTCAGCGCTGAGATAGACTGTAGGGACACTACCGGTAATCCAGATTTTCATGGAAAGGCAGATGTATCTCCTTCAGCCTATGTTCAGGCGTTAGTATGTAGACTTCCACATCATGGATCATGAATGATATGACTTTGACATGCAAAATTTTCAAAGAAGATGTTCTTGATGATTTTCACCACCTAAAAATGTTTTAGTGGATTTTATTTTATGGGGTCCCTGAGGGAGAATTAACCACTAAATATTGGGGTGTCAAAAATTAATATGGGTAAGTTTAATTTTGGAGAATGCAGCCAAATGTAATGATTTTAGTTTAGCACAGTTAATACAGAGTTGTTTTTAACAGTTCTTCAATACCATAATTGATTATATAGGTAAAGTCACTTTTGTGATTATTCCAATAGTAATAGCCACCACTTCTACGATAACTATAGTGAGAATAGTTAACATTCACTGGATATTTTTCTGAGTGCTTGATAAGTAGTAACTCATTTAATCCTCATAACAAGCCTGTGAGGGAGGTGTAATTATTAACTCCATTTTATAGATGAAGAAATGTAAAGAGTTGAGTAAGTCACCCAAGGCAGACAGCTGATAAATGCTTTACTGACTGCACCATTCTGCTCTCTATACGCTGGATCAAATAAAGAAAATTATACCCCTCTTCTCTATTGTAGGTTGCAATGCAACCAGCTCAAATGCAAGTTATTTTAAATCCTTGAAAATAAAAATTAATATTGCGGCAGAGATACAAGGAAACAGTGTAGGATTGCTAGCTCACTTAAGAGGAAATGACTTGAGCCCAGCCTCATTCTTGCAGTGGGGAAAGAACCAAATGATTGGGAGTCTCCACTGAGCTCATGGAGTTTGGTTCGTAGTTGGTTCCCCAGGCTACCGAGTCAAAAGCTGGTTAAAAGTCCAGAAAAGTCAGTGTTATGACAATCTTCTCAACAGGTTTCCTCACAAAGTAATGCACATTGTTTCAAGGACTGATAGTAGCAAACTTTTGCCTAAAGTTCACCTGTTCCTTAAGCTGAGTTTTGGACTGAGAATTCTAGGTGTGTATATTGATAAAAAATTGGAATAACATAACATTTTGAAGGAATAGCTGAGTGATTAAGAAGTCTGAAGGCCTGAGAAGGTTTAAGCCTTGGATGCTGAAATCAGATTGGTTTAGATTAGATGTGCGGCCTTGAGACAGTTTACTAACTTTTCTGAGGGTCGGTTTTCTCATCTGAAAAATGGGGATAATACCATGTAACTCAGAGTGGTTGTGATGATTAAATGAAGTAATCAGTATGAAGTATTTTGCCTATGACTGGAAGATTATAAACCTTCAATAAGTATGTGCCATATAGGATTGCCCACTAAAAATGGGATAATCTATGTTCCATGAGTCCATTCAGATAGAATTAAACATGAAGAATTCAAGCAATGGCAAGGAATGGGGGGGGGTCCCCTAATAGAAGATTCCTGAGTAATTTAGGTATCAGAATTTAAGTTTTCTGCATGCAGTTAGTATCTTTGGAGGACTTTGAGGCTCAAATTAGCAAACTCTGTAGAATTTTTTTTTCCAGCCTGAAAGGGAGGAGGGGGTCTGTGTAGAGCAGCGAGGGCATGGAGCTGGTTCCACAGAGTTGTGCCACTCACCAGCTCCTGGACATCGGGCACTTTGTTGGTGTTTTTGGGCTTCTGTTTACTAAGCTGTGGAATGAAGGCATCATATAGGTAATCTCTCAATTTTCTTCAGCTCTCAAAGTCTACTGTAAATTAGGTTATGTGAAAACCAGATAGACTAATCAGTTAAAAAAAAAAGTTCAAATGGCTATCAGACACATGAAAAAATGTTCATCATCACTAGCCCTCAGGGAGATTTAAATTAAAACTGCATTGAGATATCACCTTACACCAGTTAGAATGGCCAAAATTAGCAAGACAGGAAACAACATGTGTTGGAGGGGATGTGGAGAAAGGGGAACCCTCTTCCACTGTTGGTGGGAATGCAAGTTGGTTCAGCCTCTTTGGAGAACAGTGTGGAGATTCCTCAAGAAATTAAAAGTAGAACTTCCCTATGACCCTGCAATTGCACTACTGGGTATTTACCCCAAAGATACAGATGGACTGAAAAGAAGGGCCATCTATACCCCAATGTTTATAGTAGTAATGGCCACGGTAGCCAAACTGTGGAAAGAACCAAGATGCCCTTCAACGGATGAATGGATAAGGAAGATGTGGTCCATATACACTATAGAGTATTATGCCTCCATCAGAAAGGACGAATACCCAACTTTTGTAGCAACATGGACGGGACTGGAAGAGATTATGCTGAGTGAAATAAGTCAAGCAGAGAGTCAATTATCATATGGTTTCACTTATTTGTGGAGCATAACAAATAGCATGGTGGACATGGGAAGTTAGGAGAAGGGAGTTGGGGGAAATTGGAAGGGGAGGTGAACCATGAGAGACTATGGACTCTGAAAAACAATCTGAGGGGTTTGAAGTGGCGGGAGGGTGGGATGTTGGGGTACCAGGTGGTGGGTATTATAGAGAGCATGGATTGCATGGAGTACTGGGTGTGGTGCAAAAATAATGAATACTGTTATGCTGAAAATAAATAAAAAATTAATTAAAAAAAATAAAAAAGAAAAAAAGAAAAGAGCCTCCCCCCCCTTTCAGATAGTCACAAATAAAACAGAGAGGAAGTAAATAAAACAAAAAGTCCAAAGTAGGTTGCTAGAGATTCTTTTTTTTTTTTAAATTTCAGAGTGTCCCTTAGGGCAAAATGACCCTTTATGGTCTTTCACTGATTCCTTTGGGGAAATGTCCTCAGCTCATTCACAGGCCTGGGTTCTTTTGTTTCCTTCCTTGATTGAAAGAATTTCTTTTAAATTCTTTCACAGCAACAGCAGGAGTGACCCCCGAAGGATGAAGGCACAGGAAAGGCCTTTACTTTAATGGCTGCCAGTGCCAGGACAGCTCTTTTCTGCGTCGCCTGGAGCTGTCACCAGAGTGAATCTATGAATGAATCAAATGAATAGGGAAGATAAGTCCAAATAACAGAACACAGTTTGTTTTTTTTTTCTCCACAAGAACAATTCCGTCTTGAGCAAAGGGTCATTTAAACTGGAGAAAAAGTTGGCACAGCGCCTTGAAAAGTCTTGTCCCTTTCTTTCTACAATACTTCCTGAAGCGTTTTCCTTTCATTTGGGACTTATTCAAACAGGCTGTCATAATTTTACTTAAAATAATGGTGACAGGAAGTGATGATTAAATGAAGGGTCCATTCTAGAACTGATTTTCTGCCTTCCAGAGTTCCAAGTTAGTACGACTTTTCTCAGAAATCTAACACTTCTTTCTCTCTTAGTGCTTCGAGGGCAGTTGTAATGGATAGCAGGCTGACGTATCATAAATGACACAGTTAAACCTCCACACTTAGTGTATCAGAAGACTGAGGACAAGTGACTTGGCCAAGGTGGCCCAAAGACTTAACCCTGGCCTCAAGCATTCAAACGGGTCTTCTCTCAACCACACCGCATTTCCTTCCTGTATTAGGCAGCAGAGTCTTGCATAATAACTTGAATTTACCACAGCCGTGGCTATCTTCCACCAACACGAGAACTTTGGAAGAGTGGAAAAATTTTCCTTCTTTCTGAAGCCATGCTTCGTAATGAGGTTGAGGGTCAAATCCATGAGGATGTGGCTGCCAAATTCTTCTGAGGCTCAGAGACACTGGAAGAACAAAATGAAAGCATATGTGGTGGAACTAGGGCTTCCCAGGCAGTTAGTGATGGAGTGAGCGCCAGCTTCAGGTAGGAGACCTTCCCAAGGAGAAATGTGGCAGTCTGGGATAGTTCTGTGGTGGTGCAAACTGGAATAGTTTTTTTAAAAAATTGCTTATTTAAAAAAAAAAAAGAAAGGTAAATTTATGGGAAGTTGCAAGAGACAGTTATAGGGAGGTCCCATGTACCCTTCACCCCATTTCTTGTCATGGTTACATCTTATATCGTAAGAGTGTAATATCAAAACCAGGACATTGACATTGGTATGGTATAATATGTTGTATAGTTCTATGTCATTTTATCACCCCTGTCTACACTGGCTTCACCACCACCATAATTAAGATACAGAATGGTTCCATTACTATAGAGACCTTCTCAGGGCTTTTTTTTTTTTTTTTTTAATAGTTACACCATCCCCTTTCACGTCCTCCTCAGCCCTTGGCATCTACTAATCTGTTTTCCATTTCTGTAATTTTGTCATTTCATAGATGTTATATAAATGAATCATACAGTATGTGAACTTTTAAGATTGACTTCTTTTCAGTCAATGTAATGCTCTTGAGATCCACCCCAGTTGTTGCAAATCATTTGTTTTGTATTGCTGAGTAGAAAACTATGGCATGGGTGTACCACAGTTTAACTGTTTACTCACTAAGAGACATTTTGGTTCTTTCCATTTTCAGGTTATTACAAATAAAGCTGCTGTGAACAATTGTGTACAGGCTTTTGAATGGCCATCATTTCATTACTCTGAGATAAATGCTCTTGAGTGCAATTAGTCATCTGTAAATGTGTGTTTAGTTTTTTAAAAAAATTTTTTTATTATGTTCAATTAGCCAACATATAGTACATCATTAGTTTTTGATATGGTATTCAATGATTCATTAGTTGTGTTTAGTTTTTTAAAGAAACTGCCAAACTATTATTCAGGGTGGTTGCACCATTTTTTTTGCCTTCCTACCAGCAACACATAAGCGATCCTGTTTCTTTGTATGCTCTCCAGCATCTTGACGGGTCACTGCTTTTTATTTTAGCTGTCCTAATCTATATAGGGATACTCTTCCTAATGGCTGGTGGTGTTGAATGTCTTTTCATATTCTTGTTTGCCCTTTATATATACATTCTTTGGTGAAATGTCTCTTTGTATACTTTACCCATTTTTTTAATTGGGTTGTTTATTTTATTTTATTTTTTTTTAATTTTATGTTTTTACCAGTAAGTTTTTTGAGAGTTCTGAATATATCCTAGATACGAGTTCTTTGTCAGATAATGTGATTTGCAAATATTTTCTCCTAACCTAGTTTTTTTTCTCATTCTCTTAAAGGGTCTTCCACAGAGCAAAAGTTTTAAGTTTTGATGAAGTCCAATGTGTCCATTTATTTTTCTTTTGTGGATTGAGCTTTTAAGTCATGTCTAAAAACTCTTCACTAAGCCCTAGTTCTGATGATTTTTCCCCTTGTTATCTAACATTTAAAAAATATTACATTTCAATCTGTTATCTGTTTTGAGTGACATTTTGTAGGAGGGATGAAGTTTAGGTCAAGGTTTGTCTTTAAAATTAATTTTTCCTTTAAATAACATTTAAGATACTGTCTGTATCAAAATGTGTATGTAATAAGACCATGTAAAGTTGTTATGTTGTGCACTTTTAATTTTTTAAAAGATTTTATTTATTTATTTATTTGAGAGAGATAGAGAATGAGCCGGGGGTGGGGGTGGTGGTGGAGCAGAGGAAGAGCGAGAAGCAGGCTCCCCGCTGAACAGGGAGCCCAATACGGGACTCAGTCCCAAGACCCTGGGATCATGACCTGAGCGGAAGGCAGACGCTTACCCGGCTGAGCCACACAGGTGCCTATGCATTTTTTATATTAGACAGTGTCTCCTGCACAGAAGTGGGCACTGCAAAGAAATAAAAAGGAAAAAGTTAACATAAATTTCATACCTTTTTTTGGGGGGTGCTGCTGAATACTGAAATCAGTGTGAGTTAGTAGAACAGGAATCTAAAGGACTACTATGTCTACCACTGTAAATTTTATTTCCTGATTGCTACTTGAACACATTGTACTGTTGGGAGTTGGGTGACAAAGCAAACACTACAGCCTGTGTTTGGCACTGAAGGTCCTGCAGTGGTCCTGGAGTCACAGTTCAAGGCTCTATTTAAAGTCTGCAAAGTGACATTGGAGTCCTATTTCAGATTTAACACAATGCTGAAGAATGGTTAGGTAAGGTGAGTGCATGAGAATTTTGTTTTGAGAGGAACATAATGTAGAAGAAAGAGCAGTGGGTGGGTTTCAGGAGGCCCAGTGTAAATGCCAGACCTGTACTAAGTGGTTTTATGACTTTCTGTAACTTGGATAATTAATACGAGCCCCAGTTTTCTTTTCTTTTCTTTTCTTTTCTTTTTTTTTAAACAAGGGTTCGATCCCTAGCTGATCTCTTCCAGATTCACATTTCATAGTTCTGTGAAATTTCTTTTTTAAAATGGATTGTGGTATTATCTTCATCCTCTCTTGTTGATTAGAAGAATGTAAAACCTTGACACGAGAAATGATAATTGACGTTCAGCAGAGCATTTTTAAACTGTAATGTGTTACGGAAGTGCCCCCTTTGATATATAAAATATGTATTATGTCAAGTATTGCCACGTATCTAATGCCACAGTAGATTAATTGGTTGACAGATTCTCCTTCAAAAGTATTTGCCACATTAAATTTCGTGTGTTGAAACTGACAGTCCGTTAGAAGTATCTTAGTATTGCCAATGAAATGTAATTTGTTGATTTGTCTTGAACAATACACAACATCAGGGATAATAGTAAGGGGCATTTGACTTACTTTCTCTCTTTTTTGTTTCCCTTTAATTTCCTGAATGAGACGACTGCAAGATGCACGTTAGTTATTTCATTCTTAGATTTCTTGTCTCACAACATCAATTCTTGTTCAGTGGTATGAGTTCTGAGAGTGGCTTTTTAATGAACCCTGTTAAAAAAACCTTGAAAAGTTTGCTTCGGGGTTATAACAGAAAAGTAATGGAAAAATGATCTGAGTTCTTAGGAAAGAAAAAGCTGTGGCTTGGTAAAGTTACAAGTGTGCTTTGTGGAAAACCAGAAAATAACCCATTTGGCCGGTGTATTCTAGTCTGTGGCAAACAGACAGGTAGCTGCATTAGGGGGGAAAAAAGCAGCCCTAAAGTTGACTTTAACTTGACCAGGACCACGCCAGCCACTATAAATGATTGAAATACCCATGCCTGGCACTGGGTTTTTCAAATCTGCAAAGAAAAAGGCACCGTTACATTTAAGATGAGGTCTAAGGGCTGGGTTTATAAGGTCTTTTAGGATGGCCTCAAACTGTTTATCTGCCTCAGTGCAGCAGTTAACAATGACCTGGGCTCTGCTGATGTGTTTTATATTTCTTTAATATCTTCATAACCTTCCTCCTCCCTCTTCCTCCTCCCCAACTCTTATTTCTCGTTCGTTGTCTTGGAAAGCCTTTTAATGAAAACCCCATTTCTATCTTTGATCTCGGTGTGCCCTTTTATGGTGATGTCTCCTGGAACAGGAGGAGGATCTAGGTACAGAGTGTCTTTAGTAGCTGAGATGTGTGCAGTCCTGACATTTGACTCACAGAAGGAGCTTCTCTTTCTTGTCATCAGAGTCACACTGGACTGCATTAGTTCTGCCTCAGTTGCTTTGAATTTCTTGGCCTTTGTGTGTGGGAAGGCAGTACAATCCTGGCAGGATCTGGTGTGAAGGCCACTCTTGTCTCCTAAGTGCATGCCCATAGCCTCAATACCCTAATTTCCAGGGAGGGAAATGTTAGGCTGTTGGGGGAGTCACTTTTGAGTCAGCATGATTGCTATATCATTCCCACTTTCTTTTCTTAAGATTCATGGCTGTAGAACATCCAACTGTACCCATTCAGAATTTATTACTATTTACAGAAAACAGGGTATGAAACTTTAAGTTTTCTTTTATAAAATTTCCACTGGCTTTGTATGTGTTCCAGGTCCTAGGGATCTTAGGTGCAGAGTTCAGTGTAAGCTGATCCCAGGCTGGTCCTCGGTGTCATCCTTTCAGACCCAAGTGAGCTTTTTATAGTCCTCTTGGTCCAGGTCCCTCCTCCTTTTACTTCTTTATGTTAAAGGAGGAGGGTGAACAGTCATCTCATATTTTCCCGGGAGTGAGTTTTCAGGAATAGAGTCTTTTTTCCCCCTTTGTCTTGACTGATAAAGTCTGTGAACTTGTGATGGAAACTCAGCCCACTGTGGTAAGGGTGTTAGGAATGCTAGTAGTAGTGTGAGGTCATAGGTAAAAATAAGCCTCTATCAGTTATACTTCCCAGAATGGAAATAAAGGGCTTCTACTTGTAATTCAGACTGGGATCATTTTAGATGTTATACTCTTTGCCAGATTCATTACTCCTCCTTTAATGGTAGAATGACTTGGTTTCTACCAAAATATTTTTTGAAGAATTTGAGCACAAAGAATTTAAAGGCCAGTTATTCTCTCTCTCATCAAAGCAGAAATCCTTGCTATGATTTTTCCAGCTGACCATAATTCACACTCCTAGGGCCAGAGAACTCACTGTTTGCACTGTGGTCCATTCCATTTGCGGACAGATTTAATTGTTAAAATGCCTTTCATTACATTGGATCAAAGTCAGCCTTCCTGTGATTTTGACCCTTTGGTCTTAATTGTGCGCTTGATAATACAATTAATCCTTTTTCCTCTTCCGACATGATAGCCCTTGAAAAGAAGAAGGAATTGTAAAATCTCGTCGCTTTGGGCGACTTGATGTTTTTATAAGCTTAGTGTAAGCTTCTAAATCATTGCCAACAATGTCAAGTGGAACAGTGCATTTCTTCTCTGAGCTGGTCATGGCTCAGCAGCCCAATCTTTTTGTGTTTATATCTTTCTGAACCTTTGCCTTTAAACTAAGACGATGACCCACTTGTACATCTTGGTCTTGGAACCTCTTTGTTCCCATCCGTGGTTTTGATCCCCATGCTTTTCTTGTATATTTCTGTTCTCTTAAACTTTAGGTTTTCCTCTAATATCCAGTTTCACATTGTTCTCTAGTCCTCTCTGGTTTTTGGGTGTTTCTTGCATTAGTCACGTTGGGTAAGTACCTGCCAGTCCATGTCTCTCCTTACTGCTATCCAGACTGCTGTCCTCAGTGGGGAATCTGATGAGGCTACTATTTAGTTATGGAGTGATAGTCCTTGGAGTGTGTTTGCCACCTGGTATCCCACAGCAGTAGATTACAGATGTGCTGGAAATTGATCTCTGAAGTTCTTGGGTAGCCAGGTAGGACCTCAGGGGACCCAGGTGTCAAGTGGCTTCATCTCCTTCAGTGTGACATATGGATGTCATTCTCCATGAGGGGCAAAGCCTTAAGCACTATCTCAAAGACTTGTCTTAGAGCAACACTAAGGAAGTTATAGGATAGGGTTAATATTTTGCTTAAGTCAAGTTAAATGATGCCATCATTTAGTCAGGAAAGGAAATTAGGCTATGTGGGCATAGCACATTCTCTTTGAACTCGTCCTGGTTCCTGGTGACCTCCTGGTTCCAGGTGACCTCCGGGGCTGGAAGAGCTGTTGTTAGTGTGGTTGAGCACCGTCAGCAGTGTTCTGGGCGGAGATACGCCCCACAGGCTCACCTGGAGAGTGTGAAGGCCGATCGCCTGTGTTGATTATAATTCTCTCATTAGATGTCGCTAGCCTCAAAAGATGGGTGGTTGTGTTTCAGGCAAGTTCAGTGAAGGCTGGGGCTTGAAGAAGCATTGGAACTTGAAGTATGCTGATTTTTAACTCTTGCTTCAATAGTGGGCACAAACAAGTGTGCAAGGGTTAAAGCAAGCAAAGTCAGTATCTGGAGCACTAGGGAAACCTGTTGAATAATGCCCAGTTATAAAATAATTCTATTACATTGTGAGATGTCATTGAGAAGATATATTTAAAAGAAAACTTAAATCTTGATTTTTTTTGAAGTTTGTCTACCTCTCCATTTCAAAATTTGTATTTAGATTATAATTTTGTGGTGAGATCTGTGTCCTCCTTTTTTTTTTTTTTTTGGTAAACGATTTTCCATAATGACAGGTGCTAGCTGTGTTTATTTTGATTTTTCATAACAGAACTTTGAAGTGGAAGTTCTCAAACTTGATTGGACATTAGATCACCTGAATGTCTTGTTAAAAATTCAGACTTTTGGCCTTACTCCCAGAGATTTTGACTAACTGGTTGGGGTGTTGTTCAAAGGTGTTTTATAAAACGCATGTTCTCTTTCCAGTGTCAGAAGACCAAACATGGAACAGCACTGGATGTGTAAGTTGATGCTTTCCTACTTACCAGCTGGTAGATGCTCTGTAGTGTACAGTCAAAGGGCCATTTGCTTTGGAGACTTATCTTCCCCCTCGCATGTGTCTTTACTTGTGCTGTACTGAGATACAGAAATACCAACCAAACTGGAATCATCACTGGCAGTTTCTATAACCTCATACAAAGTCGGGTCAAACATTACATGTTGTCTTTAGTTATAGCATCTGGAAAACATTCTGCTTATTAAATTGAGCAGAATAACATTACCTTACATCTGTGTGTGGCTATATCATTAAGCAGTATTTTCACGGACACCATCTCAGCTGGTCTTTATAACAATCTTGTGCAGTTAGTGTTGTTATTTACGTTTTATGAAGTAGAAAGTTTGTCACAAATAAAAAGTAGAAGAGATACTCTAACCTGTATTATTTATACTTGACACTTTGGGGTTTACTATGTGCCAGGGACCGTGGTATACATTCTGTTTATCCTCTCTTTGAATTTCAAGAGGAACACTGCGAAATAAATGTTATTATTATTAATTTTTGAGCTTTTCCTTTAAAAAATTATTATGTTCAGTTACCCAACATGGAGTATGTAATTGGTTTTTGTTTTTTTTTTTTAAAGATTTTATTTATTTATTTGAGAGAGAGAGACAGTGAGAGAGAGCATGAGCGAGGAGAAGGTCAGAGAGCGAAGCAGACTCCCCATGGAGCTGGGAGCCTGATGTGGGACTCGATCCCGGGACTCCAGGATCACGCCCTGAGCCGAAGGCAGTCGTCCAACCAACTGAGCCACCCAGGCGTCCCTGTAATTGGTTTTTGATGTTATTATTATTTGTATTATCATGAACTTAAAAAAAAATTTGGCTCTTGATGAGGTTAAGTAACAGTAACTTCTTGAGGTCATGCCCTTAGTAAATGGCAGAGCCAAGATTTCAGCTGGGGTTGTCTGACACCAAAGTTCCTGCTCTTACCCTGGGTAGTGTGAAAGCGGATTGCCTGGATGGGCTGCAGTCCTCTCATTAGATGTCTGTGTTCTCAGAAGGATGAGTGCTAGTGTTTCCAGGCAAGTTACCAGTGCACCTTGCAAGCTGCCAGTATACATTTTACCGAAGCCGTGGTACAACTCACTCTTGAAAGAACAGAAAGCAACAGGGAGGTCTAATTAGAAGGAAAGTAGACATTCAAAATATAAAAATTAAAACCAAATGAAGAGAAATGATCTATTTTAGAAAATTGATGAAAATAACATCGTATAGTCTTCACTCACTGGAAGTACAAAGGGTGAGAAAGGCATCAGTCTTGGTCTCTGTACCTTCTGATGCTGTTGGCTGTTCTTCTTGAAGAAGCCGTAGAATTGTCCTGTGCTTTATAGGCTTTTGGGTGTTATTCAGTCTTTCATTTCTGGGGTCGTATTTCCATTAGTAATACCAGTTGGCATTTGACCCTTCTTGCTTACGCCTTTGGTGGTGATCATCTCTGTGTCTTCAGTGCACAGTATGGCCTTTGTGTTTTAAATCAGAAGGTTGCTTTCATCAGATACATTTTATGTTGTGCTAGCGATTTCCCCGCCTTTCCCCCATTGATGGTCAAGTTTCATTGCTGTTATATTCATTCTGGGTTTAAGTTAAAAATTTCGATTTGGGCAGTTTTGGTTGTAATTCAATGATTTTTTTTTTAAAAGATTTTATTTATTTATTTGACAGAGAGAGATCACAAGTAGGCAGAGAGGCAGGCAGAGAGAGAGGAAGGAAGCAGGCTCCCTGCTGAGCAGAGAGCCCGATGCGGGACTCGGTCCCAGGACCCCGAGATCATGACCTGAGCCGAAGGCAGCGGCTTAACACACTGAGTCACCCAGGCACCCCTCAATGATCATTTTTAACGCAGAAAAAAAGAAACAAAATCCACCCCCCACACACCATATCCTATCTGAAGTATGGCTCAAAACAAAGCATTTTCTATTAACTAAATTTCACCAAGATTCAGTGTGAACAAATGCCTTGAAGCATTGTTTTTAAATCTTAAGTCAAGCTTTCATCATGTATAGCTTATATTATTTGTTATTGATCATGATAGAAATTCCCAGGATCTGATATATGGTCCTGACTATGTTTTAATTCTCTACCTACTACAGTACATTTAGCAACTGCTTATATCCATCTGGCTTTTAATACTTAATGATGGCATATTAATATCTTTTTTTAAAAAAAGATTTTATTTATTTATTTGTCAGGAAGAGATCACAAGCAGAGGGAGAAGCAGGCAAAGGGAGAAGCAAGCAGGCTCCCCACTGAGCAGGGAACCAGATGTGGGACTCGATCCGAGGATCCTGGGATCATGACCTGAGCTGAGAGCAGATGCTTAACTGACTGAGCCACCCAGTCGTCCCAATACCTTTTGTTTTTGATAGTAGAGGACTGTGCCGTAAAGAAGCAGCCTTCAGAAAGAATCCTATTTGAATCATTGTATCTTTCACGGTTCCTCAGTTGAAAGCAATGAGTAGAATATCTGGGATATATCAGTTCAGGCCTGTGTTTTCAAAATGTTTTCCTTTCAGGCAGAGTCATTGAAAATGTCAGGGGCTTTGCTTTCTGATGGAGACAGACCATGCAGTTCTTGATAGGTTGGCTTGAAAACAAGGAGTCTGGAGAACAAATGCGGAGTAGAGCCTCTGTAGGAACTTTCAAGGGCATCTTGAGCCATCAGACCAATAACCTTACTTGAGACATCTTGCGTAGTTCAGTTGCCTCTCCAATTAAAAAATCTCCATGAAAGTGCTCTGCAGAGTATACTGCTTTTTCCCTCACTCCATCCTATGAGTAAGAGAAAGTCAATTTTAATTCTTTTTTCTCCTTTATATGACAGTACAATTTTCTCCTTTTGTATCTTTCATTGAAATGCAGGCTGCTTCTTGACTTCTCGGTGGCTGATGAAACTACATTCTAGGTTCTCAAACTCTGGGGACTAAAGCAGAGGCCTAGAATGACCATATGCTTTCTTACGCCTGTGATGGTAGCACTGAGCAAAGCAGGTAGGGGAGCCAAGGATTCCAATACAGGCAGGAATAAATAATTAGGTTAGGTAAGAAGTCATTCCTTTTCTTTCCAGTAAGTGGACAAGCTAAAGTGGAAAATGGGAGAAAGAGATAAAGTTAATCTGAAGAGGAAAAAGATCTACCATGGAATATTTTAAAACTTTTTATCGAAGAAAATTGTATCTCTTTTGACTCCTGGTTGAAATGTGTATCGGACATGTGGTGTTTCTTATAGGATTAGGACATTTACCAACCACGGCACTATTTATTAATTGACAACTAGTTAGTGGATACCTGCTGGTTCTGTAGAGTATAGAGTACCAAATGTCAGTGTTTTTCTACAAGCACTAAAATGTTATTATAAATACGTGAGATTCCTTGCTCTCAAGGAGTTTTATAATCTAGCAGGGATTATGATCGAGCAGGGATATAATCTAGCAACTTGTGTACCTATGACACAAGTTGACAGCACTTGCCAAGTAGCATATCAATAAGTGAGAAGAACGTAGGGTGCATTGAATGTATCTCAGTATCAAGCGGCTGGAGGAGAGGCGGTAAATGTATGGGGCTAACTGAGGAGGGAGAAGATTTTGGAACTGGGTAATGAAGGAAGAGAGAAACATAAATTGGCAAAGAGAAGCCAGGCTGAAGAGTGTGAAGAAAGGTGCGTGTGAGGACACAGATTTGGAAATGACCATAAGCAAGTCAGGAGTGGTAGTATCATGAACACACCGGCTTGGTCAAGATTAAACTTCCGTGGCTATCGATAATTTGTGATGAATTTTATTACTGACTTGGTGCAGCAGATAGTAGGAACGGGTCAGAGGCTCAGAATGCATGCCACATGCCGGAAATGATAGATGTGGTAGTTATTTAGGCAACAACGTCCATGACGGATTGGGGTGGTAGAGCTAGAAGTGGGCAGAGTGCTGGGGGGGGGAGGGTGGTCTCTAATCTGGGTATAAGGTAATGAGGCCTTTGTATGGAGTGTTGGGAAAGCATGCTGTGCTGGAAAAAAAAAATGAGCTCTGTTTTTGAGATGTTACATTTCAGGTGTCAGGGGTCCTAGCCTGAGATGACCAGTCAGTAACTGGAGATGGAATCACAGTTTGAGAGATCAAGCCCTGGTTGGTGAATTTTGAGGCATCTCTGCAGGGTGATGGTTCAGTAATGCTGCTGTGTGCTTCCCAGTGGTGAATTCTGAGGGGAAAATGCAGAAAGCTGAGTTCTGAGCCTGGAGCTGTTGCCAGCCAAGGGGGTGGAGGCAGACAAAAAGAACAGTCAGCAAATGAGACAAAGAGGTAGTAGAAGAACACAGAGAACATCCAGGGAAACCATGCGAGGAGAGAATTTCAACAGTGCTAAATGAAGCGTAGAGGTCAAGGGGATTGAAAGCTTGAGAAAGGCCCATCAGATTTGTTAAGGGAAAGATCTTTGGAGACTTAGAAAAATGTGTTCCCAGTGAGGTTTCAGTGCAAAAGTGCATCAGTGATTTTCTAGGTACTCTGCATGACGAGGAGATTAATGTTTAATAAATAAATCCCTTCTATAATTGCTTTAGCACATATGACTGGCTATCTGGGTCTTTGATATTTCAAGAGAAATTATGAGGTCACTTGAGGAAAGAATTGAGATTAGATTTCTCATATTATGCAAACCAATCAGGTGAGTTGTTGTGTGATGTGAGAGGAAAACTCTCGAAGCTGAATTGTTGGACAGATTGGGATTCACAAGATCGTATTGGCTCTGGAAGAACCTGGGGGAAAATGTAAAACCCAGGCAGTATCAGAGAGCGTCTTCATGGGTGCTCTTACTTGATGGACACTAGTAGATTATCCTGAAGTATTTGTCACAAATGTTCACTGTGGAAAACAGTGCGAATCCAGTGAAAGTTTATAAAAATAATAAAGATTAATTTACATGGAAATGGAGGCACCAAAGACATTTTGGTCAGACTGAAACAAAGCTCTACATTTAATGACATATTATTATTATTATTATTATTATTTTTCAAGTGGTGAATATTTTACATTTATAAAGGTAGCCATCAGAAAACATAACACAAAATATTATTTTGATTCATTTTTATCATTACTATATTTTCTTTTTTTATCTTGTAATATTTATTTATTAAAATTTATTTATTTTTTTCAGCATAACAGTATTCATTATTTTTGCACAACACCCAGTGCTCCATGCAATCCATGCCCTCTCTAATACCCACCACCTGGTTCCCCCAACCTCCCACCCCCCGCCCCTTCAAAACCCTCAGATTGTTCTTCAGAGTCCATAGTCTCTCATGGTTCACCTCCCCTTCCAATTTCCCCCAACTCCCTTCTCCTCTCTAACACCCCATGTCCTCCATGCTATTTGTTATGCTCCACAAATAAGTGAAACCATATGATAATTGACTCTCTCTGTTTGACTTATTTCACTCAGCATAATCTCTTCCAGTCCCGTCCATGTTGCTACAAAAGTTGGGTATTCATCCTTTCTGATGGAGGCATAATACTCCATAGTGTATATGGACTACATCTTCCTTATCCATTCGTCTGTTGAGGGGCATCTTGGTTCTTTCCACAGTTTGGTGACTTATTGATGTTATGCCAAAAGCACATAACCATTTTATAAGAAACACCAGTCTAGTTGAATTAATGAACGTAGTAATTGGGCTGGATATGGTGAAGAAGTCAAATTTTAAAGGGCAGCAGAAACTTTTTAATGACTCAAAGGGAGAAATGGGTAGAAAGAAAACAAACTTTTCAATTTATCGCCTTTTCAACTAATTAGTGGTAGTCTCCTTTATAATTATAAAACCTGAAATTATAGATATAATGTGATCTAATTTAGATGTAATTAGATGAAAATGCGGTGCTTTTCTGGTGAGTTAGATATGTGATATGTGATTTTGAATATTTTATAATCACATCACAAAAAAAAAAAGGTGAAAAGGGATGAAGGTAAAGATGTGTTTAAATTTTTTTTTTCTTTTAGCTCATTTTTTGTTATGTTCAGGTAGTTGCCCAGAACTTACCAGAGGCTAAATATAGCTTTCCTGTGATTGAGGATTTCATGTTTCTACAGATTTTCATATCTCTTATAGTAAAACATGAATTGCTTGTGCTGCTTCTCTAATATGAAAATAGTGTTTTCTAGTGCACCGTACAATGTAATTTAGATAGGTGAACTGGGAACTATGCTTTAAACTTGGATTCCATGGGAATATGAAAATTTTCTGCTGCACACTTCAAGTTGATACTTGACTGTGATGCTCATAATGCCATGATTCTTCTTGATTTCCCAGAAGCTGCTGTATAGTATAGGATACATATTGAATTGAGCCAATAATTTTCAAAAGGTCTAAGAACTTCCTAAATTTACTTATTTTAACTCCATCTTGTTACCAAAAAGAACCAAGGTAACAAATAGTTATAGAAACTAAAGGAATACAAAATAAGTTGTAAATAAATGAGAAATGAAAGGGGGGAAATGATAAAGATTTAGATGGAGTGAGCTTTTATGGATCAACGAAGGATGAGGTAATTATTCCAGAATTGGTTTTGGAGGACATGATACAGAAATTCCAAGGAAAAAGTTAGTTTCCTCAGTTGCACAGTGGATATAAAGGAGAACTTAACATGAGAGAAATTTCTGGAAATAGTTTTCATGTTTCCTCCAAAACCAGGATACTGTTAGTAACAACCATAAGTTCTTTCTGGAATGAGGTAGAACATTTGGAAAAATGAAGTTGAATGTCAGTAAGACTTCTACGAGATTAGGGAGAAGCAAATTCTGCACTTAGGAGAGGTTTCCTCTGTAAAGCTGTCTAGTAGTACAGGGGAACAGATTTCCTTATAGGTGTGAAATGCATCTTTCCTCTGGAGTGGCCTGTTCATTGTAGTTCCCTTGGCACGTGATTCAGGTTGTTGGTGACTTTGGTAAACTCATCCCATTAGATTATGGGTTGATGTAAGTTCATGACTGGATGCTTTTACATTGGTTGGGATGATTAAGGGAGGAGTGTATGTCTACAACTGGCCTTGAAAAAAATTAAACACATTTGAGATTTTTTTTTTTTATGGGAGTGGAGTGGGTAGTAATACTTCTTTTGCAGTAAGCTAGCAAGTGTGCCTATTAGGAGAGCATTCCTGAACACACGATGAATCAGAGGCTGATTAGCTGTAGTTTAAGTAAGGCATCTGGAAACTGCTTGTGAGGGAGATTTTGCCATTAATTATAGAAGATACACATGCCACCTATTTAAGGACTAAAGACAGAGATGACTCCCTAAACAAACTGATTTCTGTCTCATTGTGTGTTCTCTTCTAATTTAAACTTGAGGACTTGCTACCTTAAAATTAGTTGGCTTTCTTGGGGCACCTGGGTGGATCAGTGGGTTAAAGCCTCTGCCTTTGGCTCAGGTCATGGTCCCAGGGTTCTGGGATCGAGCCCCGCATCGGGTTCCCTGCTTGACGGGGAGCCTGCTTCCTCCTCTCTCTCTCTGCCTGCCTCTCTGCCTGTTTGTGATCCCTGTCTGTCAAATAAATAAATAAAATCTTAAAAAAAAAAAGTAGTTGGCTTTCTTCAGCCAATGATATATAAAGAATGAATGGAACCTGTAGTTGTTACAATTATTATATTTACAGCCATATTTAATTTGAAACATGACAAGTCACTAGTCAAAAAGATAGGTGTTTTTTTCCTCCTCCAAAGAATTCAGTCTTGTTCTGTAAGACGTTCCTTACAACTCATTACATTTTGGAGACTGTTTATTTACCTTCCAACAGTTTTGAGCATTTAGATCTGCTAAAATGATAAAGTTTGCTTATTTAGGCTTTAAGTTGTTAGGTACAGATGACGGAGGGAAATAAGTTCAATGGTAGGAGTAGGGAACAGAGCTCCTTTCTGTAGGGAGTAATAACTGGAGACAACGGATTAAAGTTGTAGATGTAGATTTATGAGTTATCTATTTTACTTCAGAGATATTTTTCTTACTGTACACATAGTGTATATATATTAAGGAAAATATTAATATTGATAAGCAAAAAGAAAAGCAGAACAATTACTTAGGATTTATAGATAGACATTAATGTTTTAGGTATAGTCTCTTAAATTTGTATATTAAGACATATTTTTGATAAAAATGTTATCATACTATAGATATTGTCTTCAAAATCTGTTTTTTTCAGTGTCTCAATGAACGTCTTTCAAGATTGTTATATACTTTTATAACAAACCCTGTATTATTTTTAATGGCTTATTGTGTAGCTTATGGTAAAGATGTACCGTAATTTACTTAAACATTCCACTTTTGGGGTTTGCGGTTCTTCCTTGTTTCAGTTACCATAAGTAGTGCTTTACCAAACGTTCCCGTTGTTAAATCTTTGAGCACATCCAAGCTTACTTCTTTAGAATAAATTCTAAAAAGCGGAATTGCTGGGTCAAAGCATAAGCAGAACTGAAAGCTTTTGCTACACAACATCACAGTTGTCCTCCCCAAAATCCGTATCCATTTACCCGATGGTCGGTGGTGTACAGGAGAGCATAGCAAGGTGGCATCCTCTTTAGAGGTAATACCTGAAACTTTGCCATCATGATGTAATTTGGAATGATTGGCAGTTTGGCTTAGCAGTTGGGACCTCCTTTTTGGAAGTTGGAACATTTTTCAGCTCTTACTCTATTGTATCTGGTATTATTTTAGGCTGATTCCTTCCTGTGGCAGACTCCTCCTTACAATTTAAAACCAAATTTCTGGGTCAGTCAAGGACTGTGGCGAGGGGTAAAGCTCCTCCTAGCCTCCTCCCATCACCTGCCTTTCTTTGCGATTCTTCTCCTTCACAGCTATCCACCAAATATTCTTTTTTTAAAAGATTTTGTTTATTTATTTGACACACTGAAATCACATGTAGTCCAGAGAGGCAGGCAGGGGGGCAGGGTGGTGGGGAAGCAGGCTCCCTGCTGAGCAGAGAGCCCGATGCGGGGCTCCATCCCAGGACCCTGAGATCATGACCTGAGCTGAAGGCAGGGCTTAACCCACTGAGCCACCCCGGGGCCCCTCCACCAAATACTCTTACTCTTGCTTAGAGGTTGATTCATTTCCCATGAGACTCTAGCACACAAATGGGGGACTGTTGCTTTGCCTCGGTACTTAGAGATGAGGAGGGATTGTTTCTTGTGGGCAGGTTAGACCCAGGAGCTGCAAATCCTAGATATTTGTGTGGTAACTCTGGCCTGGCTTACCTCTGGTTTGGAATATTCAGATCCTTTGTTACACCAACGTAAGAGATTTTCAGGGGCTCTACCTTGATTTTCCCAAGAGAGGAGGCAGTCGTGGAACTGAATCCCTTCTCATCATTCTTCAATACTGATAGGGGAGGAAATGGAGAGGATTGGGGAAGGTAGTCCCTTCTGCATTGTCACTTTGAGAAAGCCTTAATAATGTTACTTACTTTAAATCGAAGTGTGCTGATCTGTGGCAGCAGCTGCCCACTCTTCCGTTTCTAAAGCATAGAAACGGGGGTTGTTCTAGGTTTTGAGCAGTCCTGCCTTGACCCAATCTTTAAAAATTTTTTTTTCATCTTCTTTCTTTATTTCTAAAAACAAGATTTAAATGTATTTTTATGTCTGTAGTTCAAACAATGTGAGATAAGAAGCAACATAATACAGAATAAATCATGGAACAGAAAATCAAAGCCTTTCTTCATTCTTTTGCTGTCAAGTCCACGCTAGGATTTTCTTTCTACTCCTTTCTCTTTGGATTTATATGCATTTCAGTGTATACATAAAAAGATGTTACCTTGTGTTTTGCAGTAGATATAATTAGCAGTTGACCTACCTCATGTGTAATGAATGATTGATGAACTATGAGTCTAAAATTCCAGTTTGTACCTTTTGGTAACATGCAGCTTTTCTGTGTTATAAAAAATGTCTGGATAAATGGCAAAGCTCTAGGCTCCTTATTCAGAGCTGGACATATTTTTTGTTTTGGGGACATTAACTACTTTATTTATTTATTTATTTATATTTTTAAATTTTATCTTTTCAGTGTTCCAAGATCTCTGTTTATGTACCATGCCCTTAATTACTTTTAGATATATTAGACTAAATCATGTTTTAAACATCAAAAAAGTTGGAGAGACTGAAATTTGATTTTTTTTTTTTACTGATTATACCTACTATCTTTTTAGTATTTCTCTAATTTTAAAAGTGACTTACTTATGTACGTTTAGCATATTGTGGAGTTGGTAATTGCAAAAAATTCTCCACTTACTACATATACTTGAAAATCTGCTGTCTCAGTTTAAGAGGGAGAAATATTCTGTCCTGTAGTTATGTCATTTTACAGATCCTATCGGTTTGCCTTATTGGCTGGGTGATAGGAAATAAAAGGCAGAAAATAAGAAATTATCCTCTATTGGATATTCCTTTGTTCTCTCATATTATCTGGATCTTAAAGCATTATTGGAAAAAATACCCCCTAATCTTTTATTCAAAATGAAAGACAAGCTCACACAAAGTATAGGTTGTTTGCAAGACTGAGAAATATTGGAAATGTGTCTTGGCTCAACTCACTGGCCACCTTTGAGAGCCAGTGTAATACCCAGTGGCTCAGCTTAGTTGCACTTGGTGGCAAGAGACATTCTGAGGTTTCCCATGTGTTGGGAGGGGGCCCAAGACAAAGAAGTCCTTGTAAAACTCAGCTAGACTTGGCTGTGGACAGAGTCCTTGCGGAATCTGCGTTAACTGTGCCTTGCCCAGCGGCTTGCTGCTGTAGACCCCGCGCTGTAGACCGTCAGTATCGCGGAATGAGGCTGTGTTTCCAGGTAGAGTAGCTGAGCCTCTTTAGCTTACTGACCCCATCGTTATCCCTGAACGCTGGAGCTACTCCCATGGCATCATGTGCCTTTTGTGCAGAATCATATCACACATTCGTTGTTAAAAACTGCTTACTCCTTTTGTTTTCTCATGTGTGGCTGTGTATGTAGAAGGGAATTACTTATCCTTACATCTACTTGTCTGGTTTGTCCTGTGTGTCTGTGTATGTAGATCACACACATGTGTATTTGTACACACATACCATATATGTACACACTCATACACATGTATCATATATGAACACACTCACACACATGTATCGTATCTGTACATATTTATACACACAACATACATACACATTTATACACACGTATCATACACGAATCACATGTACACATTTATACCCACGTATCATACACATTTATATGCACACATCATACATGTACATATTTACACACATCACACAAGTACACATTTATACACATATCATGTATGCACACATCTACACACATATACATGCACACATCTACACATATCATATATGTACACATCTATACACATATCATATGTACATATTTATACACATATCATGCATATGCACATTTACACACACATCATAGATATGCATATTTACACACACATATACATATATACACTTGTACATACTTACCTATTTTATATATTTATATTTATCTATAAAGTTAAAAAATTCAGCAAGTTGTTAGTTTCTTTTGCCATTGTAAAAAGAGCATAATATTTGAAATCAGAAGACCTGGATTCAGGTTCTGCTTCTGCCACTTCATAGTAATATGAGCCTCTGAGGCGCTGTTTCCATTTCCCTTTTCAATCATAGTTGGGACTTCTGAGTCTTAAATGAGAATGCATATTTAAAAGCACTTTGTGAATGAAATTGGACCTCTCTCTTCTACCGTACACAAAAATAAATTCCAAATGGAGGCAAGACCTAAATGTGAGACAAAAAACCATCAAAATCCTCTCGAGGAACACAGGCAGAAACCTTTTTGACATTGGCTGTAGCAACTTCTCACTAGGTATAGGTCCTGAGGCAAGGGAAGTACAAGCAAAAGTAAACTTTCTGCACAGTGACAGAAACAGTCAGCAAAACTAAAATGCAGCCTTTGGAATGGTCTCCCATTTTGGGAGATACTTGCAAATGACATATCTGATAAAGGGTTAGAATTCAAAATATATAAAATATAAAAACGTGTAAAGAACTTATAAAACTCAACACCCAAAGAATAAATAATCCAATTGAAAAATGGACAGAAGACACAAATTGGCATTTTTCCAAAGAAGATACTCAGATGGGTGACAGATACATGGAAAGATGCTCAACATCACTTGTCCTCAGGGAAATATAAATCAAAACTACAATGAGGTATCACCTCACACCTGTCAGAATGGCTAAAATTAACAACATAGGAAACAACAGGTATTGGCTAGGATGTGAAGAAAAGGGAAACCATGTCGCACTGTTGGTGGGAATACAAATTGATGCAGCCATTAGTAGTTAAAAATAGACCTACCCTATGGCCCAGTAATTGTTCTACTAGGTATTTAGCCAAAGGATACAAAAAATACTGATTTGAAGGGATACATGCACCCTGATGTTTATAGCAACATTGTCAACAATAGCCAAATTATGGAGAGAGCCCAAATGTCCATTGATGTTGGATGAATAAGGACGAGGTGGTATATATACACAATGGAATATTACTCAGCCATAAAAAAGGAAAGAGATCTTGCCATTTGGATTGGTATGTGTGGAGCTAGAGTGCATTATGATAAGCGAAATAAGTCAGAGAAAGACAAATACCTTATGATTTCACTCATATATGTAGCTTAAGAAACAAAACAGATGAACATGGAGGAAGAAGGGAGAAGCAAACATGGAAATAGACTCTTAATTACAGAAAACAAACTGAGGGTTACTGGAGGGGGGGATGGGGGGTTGGCTCAAATAGGTGATGGGGATTAAGGAGGGCGCTTGGATGAGCACTGGGTGACATACGAAGTGATGAATCCCTAAATTCTACACCTGAAACTAATATTAAACTATATGTTAATGAACTAGAATCTAAATAAAAACTTGAAGGGAAAAAAAAAGTTTTGTAGTTTTACATTTTATATTTAAGACCATGATCCATCTTGAACTAATTTTTGTATAAGATGTGAGGTTTCGATAAAGGTTCATTTCTTTGCCTGTGGATTTCCAAAATATGATGTATTTAAATTGAAATACATAATTTATTTTTAAAAAAGCACTTTGTGAACTATAAACTGCCACACAGATGTTAATTATCATTATTTAAAATTTACTCTCCAGTGTAATCTAACATTAGTAATGAAGTCTCATCTCAGGGAAGAGCTATAAACTTACTGTACCCTTCTTTGGTGGTTAAAAGGCATATTCATATAAGGGCTACTGTCAAGGAGTGAAAAATCACACACGTGCTAATTTCATACTGGGGTTCTACAGGTAGCCTGGAGTCGAGAGAGGAAAAGGCAGAGAACAAAGATCGGTAGAAGCTTAGTCTACACACCCTGTGAAAAACTGCATTTTTGGGGCTCCTGGGTGGCTCAGTTCTTAAGCCCCTGCCTTTGGCTCAGGCCCTGATCCCAGGGTCCTGGGATTGAGCCCTGCCTCGGGCTCCCTGCTCAGTGGGAAGTCTGCTTCTCCCTCTCCCACTCCCCCTGCTTGTGTTCCCTATCTTGCTGTCTCTCATTCTGTCAAATAAATAAATAAGATCTTAAAAAAAACCAAACCAATCCTGTATTTTGAAGGATTGAGTTTAATTGTTAAGGTTGATAGTGTTTTACCCTTACATTGATGCTTAATGAGTAGCATCGATCAACTTTGAAAGCAGTCTTTTTTGTGAGTCACCAAATGCAACAGTCTGATCAGATGTGTTTTAATGCTTTTCAGAGAAATTACTTAGCTGTTTGGGTAAAAGTGAGAGTCCTTTTTTTACACAGCAAACAGTATTAGAAGATTCAGAATTTCCCAAGATGATTTTCACATCCTGGGAAATATCCTCAGTTGGACGCTGGGGCCATCTTCAGGTTAGAAAGTGTCAACAGGAAATAGTTTGGGTTCAGGTAGGGGTAGGTTCTGCGTTTCCCAGTTTATGGAAGGGTTTCTGATGTTCATTTGGGACTTGGTTTTGATCTATCCCGCCTAAATGAGGGGACAGTTTCTTTTCATTCTTTGGCTTCCTCTTCAATTTATTTGTTTGTTGCTTCCATTAGAAACTCTTGACTTTTCTGATGAAAATGTTCTCTGGGGTTTAACTTTAGTGAAATGTTCCTAATTTTCTTCATCAGACTAGCTATTAAATTTATTCTTTTAACATCTTTTTGAAGCAGAACATCTCACACAATTAGATGTTCATAATATGAGTATTGTTTCTATTTCCAAAGCAAAGTTTTATTCTGGATTTGGATGAACTGTTGAGCGAGCCGAGTTAAGAGGTTCATTTTTGTTATCTATGAGGCAGAAAGGTGATAGAAGGATATGTGACTTCAGCCAACTGGCACTGACAAGCTTCCCTGTTGTCTCGGTCATAGGAAATTAGGCATTTGGAGACAGGTGCTAAGGAAATGAATAACACTTACTATGATAAGTCTGACACATTCCCAGTTTTATTTTCTGTATTTGGTGCTTGATGCTTTTTTGTATTGCAAAAGGTGGTATAGCTTAGAAAGAGGCTATTTATTTCAGTTTGGTGGTAGAAATGATATTGATTATTGTAGACATGAGGAAGCACATATTTGATTTTGGAGCTGTGTATTTAGTCTTGTGGGCTCGGAAGTCGTGGTGCTCTTTCCCCGGCCTTAGCAAAGGAAATATCTTAAAACTTCTGAAACAACCAGATTATTAATAAAGTGTGCTATAGTGGTAGAAAGAGTGATGTGCCGAGAATTACGAATTAAAAAAAATCTTGTCTCTGGTAATGACTTGCTGAACATGGGCATTTCCTACGTCTTTGAACCTCTGTTTTCTTGCTACAAAATGTTATTTTTATATTATTCCTGGGATCCCTTCCCTACCTAAAATTCTGTGCCTCTCTGACTTTTCTCTATGATCTTGGTGGTTGGTTGATTCTTTCCACAGACTAGGAATGTAACAGATACTCCTCATGGAAACAGCCAATTTTATTGCAGAAGGAATGTGTGGAAGCGGACTTTGGGGTCTTGAATCTAACTGGATTGCTTGTAGCTCATTGTCTTGGAAATGTACTACTAGCCTTATTAGCTCTTAGCTGTTTATTTCTGCACCTCCAGATATGCTGAAATTCTGAAACTCTGTCTCGAATGTGTCATTTTCGGCACCTGTTTCTAGATGGGACATATGTATTTCAGTGATGACCTTTAGTGGTGATGGTGCCCTAGCCTTCTCTTTAAGGCCCATAGGTAACACTAAGTTTGGGAGTTTGCAACCTTATGGAAAAAAGGAGGATGGTGACGTTTTAGGCTTAACTAGGATGTTTTGGATATGCAAAACATCATATATTCTATTTAAATGTAGCTTTTGGTAAGTGGATTTTAGATGGTTTTTCCAATTCCGTCATGTTTCCTTAAACTTTTTCACTTAATCAATTTTCTGGGATTTATCATACATTCTTTTATAAGAGAGATTTATTATCTGCTAAAAAGAAAAGTGTAAGAATCAAGTTGTGTCTATCTTTTTCCCTCTTAAAAGTAATTTCCATCAGCTCTTATTTTCCTCTGCTTTAATCTCTCCTGTGATTGTTGTAGTGATCTTGGATCATGCGTCTCGGGATCTTGAGGGACACTGTAGGTATAAATCTGTGGACTGGACAGGAGAAAGGAGGAGAGAGAAATGCTTAGATGGGAGAGGAGGGCAGTTGATTGATTATTCATATAGTCCTTCTTTGGGACTAGAGAAAAGCAGATTCATTGTTTAGAGTAAAATTTAGCCCAAATGGCCTCTGCACAACGGGAAGGTCTATTTCCCAGCAATGCAATATGCCTATTAGTGTGTCAGACAAGCCTCTGTCGCTTTGTCGGAATGTTTGCGGGTGACTTTGTTGCTTGAAGGTCAGGATGCTTTTTGTCTCCTGGTGTCTTTCCCATGGGCCCCTGCCTGAAAAACAACTCTTCCTGCACATATGGTTGAAAACTCTCTATTTATGACCCACCCCACTCCAGTTTTGATTAGGAATCACAATTTCTGTTACTATTAGCAGAAAGAATAAACCAGAAGGGCGTAGTTAACCATTGTAATCCAGGGTCAAGATCACAAGACTGTGTGTGACATTGAAGCCTACCTGTTCTTCGTTAACACAACTGAAGTTGGAGCATCCAAGATAGGTGTTTTTATTTCCTCGTTGTCCCTCCCCCTTCTTCTACTTTTTCCTTTCCTATCCGTCCCCTCTCCCGCCCGCCCTCCCTTCCTCCCTCTCTGTCCCTTCCTTTATTTCTCATGGTATTTAAGTACTTCCAGGAAAAGGGGCCACAACACTTTGCTTTGCTGCATCGTGTGATCTCCAGATTCTGTTTCATGAGCATCTGTCGAGTGCCTGTGATATTCCTGGCTCTATGCTGGGCCCCGTTCCTCTGCATTGCCGCATTGAGTCTTCAGCAGTCCTGTGAGAAAACAGTTTCATCCCTATTCCGTCGATGAGGAGACTTTGGCCTGATTCACAGAGCTGGTATGTGGCAGAGCCTGAATCTGGAATTAGGTCTTCTGGATCCTCCACTGGGTAGGAACGCTGTGTTTCAGTTTGGAATTGCTTTTAGAAAAAGAGCCACACCTTAGTATGGAAGCAAGGCAGCTGTGAATAAATGAGTACAATCTGAAACTAGACTCTGGCTCTAGATTCCCCAGTGTCTGAGTTGGCCTTGGGCTAGTTCTTAAACTTTGTACTTCAGAGTCCTTACTTGTTAAATAGGGATAGTAAAACGCCTCCCTAGAAGAATGTTAATCTATAGGTGTCTCTCTTCATTGTGGAATTTTTTCTTTATACTTTTAATTTTGTGGAACACTTGCAACTCCTAAGTTGGGAGAGAAATTCCAACATGATTGTCTTTACAGCACAGCATTTCATTGAAGTATTAGTATCTAAATTGATTGTTAACAAATGTGCTGAATTATAGTCAAATCTGATTATTAGTCAGTGGGCCAAACCAATACATGTTTATTGACCACCTGGTTTGTGACTGACAGTTTATATTTACTATGCCATTTAATCCTTATTTCATTCCTTTGAGTTCTCTATCAACCTCACAGATGATAAAAATGAGGTTCATGGCCTCATAGAAATAGAGAATAGAATGGTGGTTATTAGAGACTGGGGTGTGGGTCCTGGGGACGTGTTGGTCAAAGAGTACAAACTTGCAGTTATAAAAGTATGAATAAATTCTGGGGATCTGATATATAGCGCAATGACTGTAGTTAACAACATTGTATTATATACTTGAAAGTTGCTAAATGGGTAAATCTTAAATGTTCACACACACATACACACACACACACACACACCCACACCCACAGACACACACACACACACACACACGGTAATTCTGTGAAGTGACGGAGATGTTAACTAACCTAATTGTTATAATGTATACTGCTTTCATTTCACAATGTATACTGGTATCAAATAATCACATTTTATATCTTGACTTTACACAGTCTTATATGTTGATTGTATCTAATGCAGTCAGAAAAAAAAAATGGGTCTCAGAAAAGTTAAATAATTTCCCCAAGGTCACATCCTAGTAGAAGGTGGAGCTGTTCTTTGAGAGCATAAAAATAGTACAGTGGTTATTAGTGTGGGATTTGGAGTTAGATTTAAGTCCTAGTGTGTCTCTTACTAGCTGTGTAATCTTGGACAAGTGACTCGACCTCTCTACACTTTCAGTTTAGAAGAAGCTTCATCAGCAGACCCTTTCAAAAATTAAATTGCAAGTATGCATGCCTTGAGAATGGTCTGACAACAGAAATCAAGGTATGCCATAGCCCCCATCTGCAGTGATTTGCTATGTTAAATGAGAGATGAAGCATAGAGATGAAATGTGAACAAAATTTTGTTTCATAAAGTTTGCATGTATGATAAAATGTGAAACCATGCAGTTTTAGCAAAAGAGGAGACGATGTATTAGAACTTTTGACTCGGCAGAGCTGGGGTTTACAAACTGGTTTCTCATCTTTGCCATGAGTGTACCGTGAACCATACAGCGAGTTATTTCATGTCTGCATCCCTCTCTTGGCATTTCATTTCTTCCTTCCTTCACATCTGTTGAGAGACAGGAGTGTGCTGAGGCACACTGTACTAGGAAGTTAGGGACTGGACGAGGAGCTAAGATATGCTCCCTGATCCCAGAGTACGCCGCTGAACTTAGAACCTCATGGAAGAAGAGGCAGTTGTGTGACGATTTCATTATAATACCATGTGAAGAGTGAAATGACAGTACTTGAGAGACACACAGAGTCCTGTGGGTACTTGCAGAAGACACCAATGAAGTCTCTTTGGAGCCAGGGAAGGGCTCATGAAAGAGATGACAGTTGAATAAGTAGTGAAGATGAGAAGGGACTATGTCTTATTCATCTTCATACTAATACTTCCCAAGGCAAGGAGTGCAGTGCCTTCCACACAGTGAATTGAATACAGGGTTCCAAGCCTGACTTGTTTTGAAGATCCTTCCAGTGCTTTCGGTCATAGCTCTAATACCTCCGACAATACATTTCCAGCCTGTAATTCCCTCCGTGTCGGTGCACCAGGGTGGTTAAAAGCAGAGGTTCTGAAGTCAGACTTACGGTTTTAGTTCCTCTTTCTGCCATCTATTGGCTGTTTGACCTTGGACAGGTTTACTTAACTGCCTCAGTTTACTTAATTGCCTCAGTTCCCTTATCTATAAGGTCTAGATAGTATGGGACCTGGCATTATTAAATGAAAAAAAAAAAGTTAAATGTATAGAACTTAGAATGAGGACTACATAGAAAGAATAGTAACCACTCACGAGATGTTACCAATTTTTTTTGTTTATGTATATTGTTGCCCTGAGTTTATTTATCAATAATGCTGTCCCACAAATACTCTTTGTTAAATGCAAAAATACTGTTTTCCTGTATATTTTCTGATTGGCAGAGGACAAAAAGAGAAGGTGACTTATTTTAGGAAACAGGTTGCTTATTCACAGCCTGTTCTTGCTTTAAAGCTCTGATCATAAGTTTCTGGTTAATGCCACAAGGAACTCACATGTATTTTGCTAATTACAAATCATGCTTCTTGGCGGCCCCTTTACTGTTAAAATGACCTCCAGATTCGGATTTTTCTTCACTCTTTATTAATGGTTAACAAACTGTTTAATGCGCAGCAGGAAAGCCAAGTAAGCCTGAAGCATTTAGAAAATGGCATGTGAATTAGTTGTAAACTGTCTCAGTAAACATTAAATGGTTGGCAATTACTTAAAGTGATTGCCTAAGTTTCATTAAGGTATTTAAGAGAAAAATATGTGCTTAATGCTGCTTTAATTATAGGAACTCGTTAGGTAGCTTCATCCAGGATTTCCCAAATCTCACCTAGGACTTTTCGTAAAAGACACTTTCCTGACTCACACCTCTTCTCTCAGGTCTACTGAGACTCAGAAACCTGGAAATCTGTATTTTCATGGAAATCTGTATTTTCAGTTACTGCAGGTGAATCTGACAATCAAGACTGGAAAATTAAACTCTGGTGTTGTCCGGCCAAAGGCCTGCTTTAAATTTTGCTTTTGTCAGTTGGAGAAACCACTGAAAGGTACTGCAGTATAACTGATTATCAGGGATTAGCAGTGAGAGATGTAGAATGAAAGTAGCTAAGAAAACGGAAGTCTGAATTTTAGATTCCCTTCCTGAACTGTGGGCGTCAGAAGTGATACCACTGGGTACTCGACTGTGGCAGGAAATGCCACCTATCTAGATACCTATCTAGATTTGCCACAGTTTATTTTTTTTTAAATATTTAAAAAAGGTATTATTGTCAGATATTGTCTAATAAGTGAAAGTAGTGCATTTGTGAATGGAGTTGCAAAAGAAATGCTGAGGGCTGAGAGCACTTTTGAGGGAAGGTAGCCTGAACAATAGGGGGTTGGAGAGGGACAGCAGGAAGTTATATTCTCAAGGTGTGCGCAGTCTAGAATACCAAAATGGTGAGGTGCAAAGAGCAGTCCACTTGAATAGGTGTTTACAACTACCAATCATGACTTTACAGATGTCTTCATTGTCCTAAGAACTGCTGAATACCCTCCCTCCTTTTCCCCACAAACTATGGCATTGCCCTAAACAGCTTTCTAAAATACACACCTCATTTTGCCACTTCCTGCTTGAGGTACTCAACACTTCCCTATTGGTACTACAGAATAAAGTCTAAATGCTTTATCAAAGTATATAGGGCCATTCATGATTTATCTCATGTCTACTTTTATAGTCTCCTGTCTCTTCTTCTCTTACCACATTCTCTTGCTCTGTGCTCCAGCCACATTAGACTATAGACTTTCACAGTGCTTTAAGGAAAAAAAAAACAACGTTATTCTGTTATAGCCTCTAGCATAGTGCCTAGTAGAGGCTCAGTTCATGGTAGGTGCTTAGTAAGTGTGTGTTCGATGAATGAATAAATCAGAAACACTTCAGACAGTTCCTATAATGATCTGTTCACTTGTCAGTTTTTCCTTTTTCGGGGTATGCGCCCGCCCAGAGCACTAAAGCAGGTACACAGTTCCTGGCACATCATAGATACTTAAAACAAATTTGTGAATGAATCAGGAGCCTGACAGGACCACACACGACAGATACTTTACATATTCACGGTCAACCCTTAGTTTTCCGTGCTATTCAGGGGAGACTGGATAAAGCCAAACACATTAAATAATAGTGCATTTGATTTTCTTGGAATTTGTAAATTTATCAAGCCAAACAATGACTATCGGAATCTTGAGAGACTGGAAATTTGGCCGACTTTTTCGGTTCCTCCCTTTTCCCGTGGAATTCTTTGTTTTTCTCTGTATTCCATGTTCAATAGCATCAAACTTAAGACTCATGTAAATACCCTAGATTTAGGCAGAGCTAAGCTGTCCCAAATCCCTCTGTTAATAGTTCCCGCCTCACCAAGGTTGAGGAGTTGACCTGTTGTTTAAGGACTTTGGCTTGAGTTGGTTTACCTGGGAGAACAATAATAGATAAGAGATACAGAGTGTCGTTTTATTACTTTCTCAGAGTTAGTTTGGTTATAACTGTGTTGGTCAGGTTATTGTCACATGTTGAGCTAAGGCAAAGCCAAGCTACAGACATTGCTTTAGACCTTCTTTAATAGAGGCAGAGAAGACTTCCTTCTCACAGTGGGCTCCAGGACTCCCAGGGAGGGGTGGTATGAAGTACAGGACAAGCATACAATATTTACCTGAAATATCACTTTTACTTGGATATTTGCAAAAAATGTTTTTATAATTAAACAAACAGAATTATCAAATTTGAGTGTGAAATGCAAGGAAGTCTTTAAAATTTAAAGACAGCATGGAGATTTACAGGGATATTTTGAGGCTGGATGGATGCCTCTGTTCTCCCTCTGATGCAAGCTTTGAAGAACATGAGCATTAAAGGTTTGTATTGTGGAAGATTTTATGACCATAGCCTAGACATTTTGAATTCAGAGAATGCATTTGGTGACAAAGCCCTTGAAAGTCTTAATTTTTTGACTCCAGCACTGCGGACTCTGAAGTTCTCTCTCACCCGCCTTTTGAGTGTGAGGGGCTGTGGTACAATCTTTAGCTATACTTTGTTGCATGAGAAATCAGTTTGGAACCAAAGCTTCTGAGAAAGAGATGCTTTCCTGTTTTTGAGGACAAGTTAAATCATGAACCGCTTTATTGAGAGCCAGTTGGAGGTAGCATACTGCTGGCAATTCCAAACCATTTAAAAACAAAAGTTACGGTTATTAATTTTTGAAGCCACAAAAGCATGAATCAACATTATAGCAGTGTCAGTATCTCAGTAGGGACTGGTTTCGACTGAACTGTGGCAGCAAAATAAATGTTTGCAGATTGTTTTGACAGAATGTCATCTCCTGGGCTTCGATTTATTCTCCAGCAGCCTTACATTTAAAAATTTATTAATTATTTTTATTAACATATAATTTATTATTTGTCCCAGGGGTACAGGTGAACCGTCAGGCTTACACACTTCACAGCACTCACCATAGCACATACCCTCTCCAATGTCCATACCCCCCCCCCGACTCCCCAGCAACCCTCAGTTTGTTTGTGAGTTTTTTTTTTTTAAAGATTTTGTTTATTCATTTGACAGAGATCACAAGGAGGCAGAGAGGCAGGCAGAGAGAGAGGAAGGGAAGCAGGCTCCCTGCTGAGCAGAGAGCCTGATGCGGGGCTCGATGCCAAGACCCCGAGATCATGACCTAAGCCGAAGACAGAGGCTTTAACCCATTAAGCCACCCAGACACACCTGTTTTGTGAGATTAAGAGTCTCTTATGGGACACCTGGGTGGCTCAGTTGGTTAAGCAGCTGCCTTCGGCTCAGGTCGTGATCCCGGTGTCCTGGGATCGAGTCCCACATCGGGCTCCTTGCTCCGCAGGGAGCCTGCTTCTCCCTCTGACTCTGCTGCCACTCTGTCTGCCTGTGCTCGCTCTCGCTCAAAAAAAAAAAAAAAAAAAGAGTCTCTTATGGTTTGTCTCCCTCCTGATCCCATCTTGTTTCATTTTTTCCCTCCTTACCCCCAACCACCCCCCAGCCTGCTTCTCAAATTCCTCATATCAGGGAGATCATATAATCATTGTCTTTCTCTGATTGACTAATTTGGCTCAGCATAATACCCTCTAGTTCCATCCACATCGTTGCAAATGGCAAGATTTCATTTCTTTTGATCAGCAGCCTTACTTTTGAAACAGAGTGGCTGTACTTGAAGTAGAGAAGAAAATCCCTCCCCCCCCCCCCCCGAACCTTTCTGGATCTTAGCAGATAACTCTGTTTGCAAGCATTTGTAATGTAGAGCTGCAATTATTTTCAGTAGGAACTAAATACGTTGCTAAGAGATGTGTCCGTAAACATCTATTTGACATATTTCACCATGGCAGAGATTAGGGAAATGGGTCTGCAAAGCAGAGAGGTCAGCTCGTCAGCAGTGGTACAGCCTTTTTAAAACACAGGTCTCATGTGTTTTAAAGCTCTCTACACAAGGCTGTAAAGTGGAAAGGTATTTTTTCAGCTAATGTACTGAGTTATTTCTAAGCGCTTACTGATCCTTGACAGATAGTCTTGAAAATTGTAATGTTCCTTAGCTAATTTTTATGGGACACTTTTTTTTAAACTTCTAAGATTTTTGAATGTGTGTATGTACTGTTAGTTTATTTTATTCTTATTTCAGTATACACTCATCATGGAAGCTTAGGCCCATGCAAACCCTAGGGGAGTTTTATTCCTGGAGTGAATGTTTTTTAAGAAAATATATTTTTAGGGTAAATACCCAGTAGTGTGATTGTTAGGATATAGGGTAGCTCTATTTTCAACTTTTTGGGGAACCTCCATACTGTTTTTCAGAGTGGCTGCACCAGCTTGCATTCCCACAAACAGTGTAGGAGCATTCTCCTTTCTCTGCATCCTCGCCAACATCTGTAGTAAGATATGAATGTAGTGATCCAAAGGGGCACGTGCACCCCAGTGTTTATAACAGCAATGTCCACAATAGCCTAATTATGGAAGGAGACTAGATGTCCATCAACAGATGAATGGATAAAGAAGAGTGGTATATATATAGAATGGAATACTATGCAGCCATCAAAAGAAATGAAATCTTTCCATTTGCGCTGATGTGGATGAAACTAGAGGGTATTATGCTAAGCAAAATAAATCAGTCAGAGAAGGAAAATTATCATATGATCTCTTTGATATGAGAAATTTGAGACTTAGGTGAGGGGTGGTGGGGGTAGGGAGGGGAATATGAAACAAGGTGAAACTGGGGAGGGAGACAAAGCATGAGAGACTCTTAATGTCTGTCCCCGACTGAGGGTTGCTGGGGGTGAGAGGGGGAGGGATAGAGTGGCTGGGTGATGGACATTGGGGAGGGTACGTGATACGGTGAGCGCTGTGAATTGTGTAAGACTGATGATGGTTGACAGACCTGTACCCCTGAAGCAAATAATACATTATATGCTAATTATATATATATATATGTGCATTTATTTATTTATTTACTTACTTATTTATTTGGCAGAGCAATAGAGTACACAAGTAGGCAGAGTGGCAGGCAGAAGGAGAGGGAGAGGCAGGCTTCCTGGTGAACAAGGAGCTCAATGTGGGACTTGACTCCAGGACTTGGAGATCACGACCTGAGCCAAAGGCAGCCGTTTAAATGACTGAGCCACCCAGGCGCCTAAAAATATATGTTTTCAAAGTTGTCTGATGAGCTTGAAGAAAATAATTTTCCAAAACCACTTCATGCATTTTACACAAAACTCTGCTTGTGCCTGTATGCATGTCCTCCGACTCAAAAAGATCTGTAACCTCCAAAGCTAAAACTGACAAATTTATAGGGTAAGTTGTTTGAGCTCTGGAATGGGTTTAGACAGCTCTTAGAGCCATTTATAAGCAGAACAAAATAAATGAAAAGAAATAGAATGTGTGAGTTGTTGAAAAGTAAAGGAATAATAGCTCAATCCCAAGTTTAGTGTAGGAAAAATTTTAACACTCATTGGAAGACATTTGGTAATATATAGTGCTTGATAACTTTACAGAAAAAAAAAAAAAAGAAACGTTGTTATCAAGATTTTAAGATCTATCGCTTCCAAAGAGTTCAACTCAACCACCAGATACATTTTTGAGATACGGAGTATGGGTTCTTGAAGGGAGCCTTGTGTTCTGCAATAGAGTAGAAACAGAAACAGAGGGGGAAGCATGCTGTAGTAAAAAGAATATGGACTTAAGGGTCAGCCAAATCCACAACAGCATTCTAAGTCTAGACCCTCCCCCCCACCATTACTAGATCTGTGACTTCAGTATTATATGTAACCTCCTGCAACATGATTCATTTGAATATAGACATAATAATACTCAAGTTATAGGAGTGTATGGAGGTATTTCTTGAAAGATAATAGATATTCCCGGTAGGTGCTATGTACTGATGGATGTCATTATTAAGTAATATTTCCAATCAGGTGCCCAAACTAATGCAGATAATACAGTTTAAACTGCTTGGCCACAGAAAAAAAAAAGGAAGCTGAAGAGTCCTCAGTAAACCCCAGGTCAGTAACTGTCATTAGAAAGGAGCTTGCAAGTGGTGCTCAGCTGACAGAAGAAGAGAGGAACCTCGTGGTAGTGCAGGATAGAAGTGGAAATTTTGGAAGAAAAGACTGCAGTAATTGTGTAACCCAGTTTACTTATATGTAATTATTTCCCAAATAAGATTATAAGTCAACTGATTGTTCTCATTCTTTGATCATTGGAAATAGGACTAGATTCAAGATAGGAAAGGAACTCACTTCTTTTTTTTTTTTTTCCAATTTATTTATTTTCAGAAAAACAGTATTCATTATTTTTTCACCACACCCAGTGCTCCATGCAAGCTGTGCCCTCTATAATACCCACCACCTGGTACCCCAACCTCCCACCCCCCCCGCCACTTCAAACCCCTCAGATTGTTTTTCAGAGTCCATAGTCTCTCATGGTTCGTCTCCCCTTCCAATTTACCCAAAAGCACATACCCTCTCCAATGTCCATAACCCTACCCCCCTTCTCCCAACCCCCCTCCCCCCAGCAACCCACAGTTTGTTTCGTGAGATTAAGAGTCACTTATGGTTTGTCTCCCTCCCTATCCCATCTTGTTTCATGGATTCTTCTCCTACCTACTTAAGCCCCCATGGTGATGCAACAAGGAACTCACTTCTGAAGTGAGCTTGATTTCAGCGTGTGGAAGGTTCCGTTTTTTTTTTTTTTTTTGACTCAACTAGGAACATTCCAGTTTCAGAGGCAAATTAACCAATGGTCATTCATGGTGGGACATACCAAACAAACATTTCAGAAATGTTTTAATTGTAGTTGATGTTTCTGAAGTGAATCCTTGGAAATAACCATCTAAAAGCCTTGGATGAACCACTCTGTAGGAGAAAATTTAGTATCGATCGATTTAATGTCCCAATAATGAAAAGTTTAATGTTCAGGCCCATTTTATACTAGTGACTAGGAAAAGAATAATTAGGAATTGACTTTCAGAATCCATTTTAGGGGATTCATTTAGCTGAGATCACATGTAACTACTTGCTGGCATTTTTGGGTGTGTTTTAAGGTAGTATTAGATTAATACAACATTATAAGGACTGGGTATTGGCTAAGTTTTTGTGTTTTTTTTTTTTTTTTTGAGTACACAAGGCAGAGTTCAGAGTTTATTTAATAACCATAATTTATTTTTATGTAAACCAACAATGAAATCTGTAAAAATATTTGGGCTCTTGTTTTGAAGAATTAAGACTTTTTTTAGAAACCTGGTTAAGGACTGATTTACATGTTTTATTCTAACTTGAATTTTGTTCTACTGTAATAGAGAATCATACTTCCTAAAATCTGTCTTGGACCAGAATAGAGTCTGGGTGAGTGTATCTTAGGGTCTGACAGTCTTCACATGTGTGCATTTTGCATGCAGCTCAGAGATAGCCAATGTTGGTAAATAGTTATTGGGTATCTCTTGGGTTGCTGACTGTGTATTTGCTTTGGAGACAGACACTACTTGAAGAGACAAAGTAGATGGTTGTCAGCAGGACCGTGCATAAAATTCTCACATTCATTGAGAATGTGAGAAGTTCATTGCAGTTAGTCACCCTTGTACCTAGCTTAGTTCTTTTCACACATATTCTTTTTATCTGTGAGCCATCATGCATGCCTTTCCCTTTCTGTCTTTGGAAATCCCCATCCTTATTCATATGCTTTTGCTTCTTTCAGTGAAGTCTCCACTTTTTAATCATCTCAAGAACTTAGTGCTGACTTAGGTCTCTGGAGTTAGTTATGTGCCTTCTTTAGCAACTCAGGTCCCTGTCAATGAGGTTTATTTCTGTTGCCATGATTGGTGGCAGATTCATTGAAAAAGGAAGAGTAAATAGCCTCCTTCATTTTTGCAACTCCTTTATGTAACTGGTATCTAAATATTCCTAGTGAGTGCTAACTACATATCTGTGACTAAATAATAGGGGAAATACAGGGTGAGAGTATTGCCAAGGATTGTTTTGTTCCTCCCTCCAAAACTGCCACATACAGCTTTTTCAATCTTGTTGGTACTGTTTCTCAAAGGAAAGATGAGATCAAAAGTGACAGAATGAATAGTACATTAGTAGGTCATTTAATGTATTAGCTCTGTCTCATATTTCTGAATAGATTTTCATAAGCCAGAGGAGCAAAATTCAATTCCACCATCCATGGATGTGCCTTGTAATCTCTTCATTCTTCTGGTTGTTATTACACATCAGCCTGATGAGGAAGCTGAGTCAGAGGGTAAAGGGGGATTCGTTCAGATGGAACTGGGATCTGGGTCTTACGATTCTTAATCCACGACTACAGCCACGATTACTGTTTATTTAGGGTCATGTTGTCTGGAGAGGTGAATTCCCTGTGCTATCACTGGACAGGAGAGCACGTATGGAACCCCCTGTGAACCATGAAGCTCCTTAAGCTAAAGATCCGTTTCCCTGCAGCTGTGAGAACCGGCTGCTGAAGACACTTCACTGATCACTTGAGAGAATATGCCAACATATCAGCAAAGGTTTGGAGGGTCTTTAGTATCTTATGTGAGTCCTTCCTAAAACGTACCAAGAACACTTCCCCACTCTGCCCCCACACAACACTACCTCTTTAGTTCATTTTCACATTATTAGACAACTATTTATATTTAATATTTGCCTTGACCTTTAGGCCTTACTGACTTGGTAGCTTGACCTCGATTCTTCTGGTCCCTTGAGATTTGCTGTGTATAATTGCTGGCTTTGGCATCTGTACTTTGACAGATTTGAGCTTATGTAGTTCTTGAAAAGTGTGATAAATTGACAAATGTTATTTCTAAACCAGTATAAATTAATTTGTGATTGATCTAAAGAAGGAGTGGTCTGGGGAGGCAAAGAAACTCTAAGTTTTATGATTGATACTTCATTAATTGGAAATTCTGCATCCAATTAAGGACTAACCATGTCTTACACATCACCACAAGCTTTAGAAGTGACTAATTCTCTGCCTGTCCTTTATGAACAGGAAGCCGTTAATAATGAATCACTTTTGAAGTGGCACTCATTTACTTCCCGTGATAACTGAGGTTATCTCCAGATGACTCAGAGTGTTATGTATAGGTTCTTTATGTAAGGGATTAAGAAATGTTGGATGGGAAAATTATATTGAAAACATACTGTGTTGAAAGGGTGATTCTTTTACTCTTATTTGTATTATATTGTGAAGGACAGAGATAGCTGAGGTTGTTCCTCACACACCTTCACAGGAGACCGGAGCCCCCAGCCAGCGCACATCCACACTCTGATCTGTGTTTGTCATCAGCTTTGCGTACTATAGCAATGTGGATAGCTCGAAAGGAAGTTTATTGATATGACAAACAGTGCTCCTCTGTTCTAAAATAGTTGTAAAAACTAAGCTGATCCCATTTTGTTACTTGTTGAAAATGGATTTAACAAATCCCTATTGACATTTTGGGTGAGTGTTTAATGAAATAGCATGAAAATTTAGGTGTTTGTATTAATTAGGCTCTTGTCATTTATATGCTATTATTGAAGAGGTTGAACTCAGGTTCTACAAGTGGCCTTTGAGATTCTGCTGTGATTTTGAGATCATTGCTGGCCAGTGGACATGTGTTGCTTGTTGTCTTCCCTGCTGTAGTCTTTTGGGAAAGTAAGACAGGGTAAATGAAGAATTATGTCCTCTGAGAACACTGAAACTAGAAATGTCAAGTGGATAGTGTTGGAGGACCTGTTAAATAATTTTTTCTTCACCGAGGTTGTAATTAAGAGAGGTTGGGGCCCAGTGCCACAAATTTTGGATCCTCAACTCAGAGCAGACTTAAATAAGGCAGAAAAGCTTATTGTAGAATCTTACCGGCATTTCTGTATTATGTTCAGAGTTTTATAAAAAATCTTTTGAACATTGATGTATCTATGGGGAATGAGACCATTTTTTCTTTAGAAAGAACTAACACGTGTGTGATGTTTCCTTGATTCCTGCATTGCCCTCCTCCACTTTTAAAATGGGATTTTATATATTACATATATAATATATGTAAATATATATTAAGCATATATAATAAATATATATTAGGTATATTAAGTATTAAGTATATTAAATATATAGGCATTATATATATATATATATAAATAAATATTTTATTTATTTGACAGAGAGAGAGAGCACACACAAGCAGGGGGAGTGGCAGGCAGGAGTAGGAGAAGCAGGCTCCCCACTAAGCAGGGAGCCTGATATGGGACTACATACCAAGACCCTGGGATCATGACCTGAGCCAAAGGCAGATGCTTAACTGACTTTGCCACACATGTGCCCTCAAATGGGATTATACTTTGAGTCATGTTTTCTTATTATTGCTATCCAGGAAAGATGGGTAGAATTTTTTTGGCAATGTGGGGATAAAGTCAGACATTCTAAAGATTCTTTAAGGCTTGGTGCCTTTATATTCTTATGCATTTTGAAATCCTCTGTGGGAAGGACAATGTCTTCTTTGCTTCTGGAGTCATCTAATGGCAACATTAGTATGGTGGTTGTGACACTAATTTTGGAACAATAAATTTAGCTACTTTGTATAGAAAGTAGTTGCACTTGAGCAAGTCTGTAGAATTTATTTTGGGAATCTTGAAGATTTCCTAATGTTGATGAAAATTAGGTCTGACTTTAAAAACCTCAGGGTATAAATTGTGCTGATAATTGTTCTGAGTTGAACCTGGAGAAACTGCTGATGTGTTCACTCTTAAGCAGAGTGATTCATCATATAAACCTTATCATGGACAGCTCTGGCAGAGCAAAGAGAAGTGAAGTAGGGAGTAAAGAAATTAAAGGAAAATGGAGAGGAGAGCTGTGACCTGCTTAGGAACTTTGAGGTCTTTTAGGAAGAGGTTGCTTGGTCGTCATATTCTTTGCCATCTTAATTAATGAGTGAGTTCCTATATACAGAAAGCATCCTACCTTTCCATCTTACCTTCCTACCTACATGAAACCCCTCCCCACTGTCCACATTCTTCTGCACTCATGGGATTATCTTTAGATATGGGTGGCTGCTCAGTCTGTTAGCTTTAGATCCATGGCCCGTCCTGTTGCATGGCTCAGAACTGACTGTTAAGAGTCCCTAGTCACTTACCCTCCCCAATGTCCATAACCCGAGGGGTTTGAAGTGGCGGGGGGGTGGGAGGTTGGGGTACCAGGTGGTGGGTATTATAGAGGGCACGGCTTGCATGCAGCACTGGGTGTGGTGAAAAAATAATGAATACTGTTTTTCTGAAAATAAATAAATTGGAGAAAAAAAATTGAAAACCAAAAAAAAAAAAAAAAGAGTCCCTAGTCAGCAGTGAAGGCATTGCTGGAGGGCTTTGTTTGTTTCGGACGTGTGTGAAGAAAGATAATCGAGATTCTGCAGTTTCAAGTATTGTAGGGAAGTGTTCGGCACTAATTTGACATGCCTGTCCTCAAGTTAGCAAGTAAAGATAACTTAATTGGTTTGTTTTTCTTATAATAATGACATTAACGTTAATTTTAGAAAATTTGTCAATTACACATAAGCAAAATGAGGAAAGTAAGAATCATCTATAATTCCATCATTTAGGGATAATAATTGTTAACATTTGGTATATCCTTCTGGTGTTTTTTATCTGTATATACTATGTAAATCAGTAAGTCTTTGGGTTGAGAATGCTAGAAACCCAATTATACTGGATTAAATAGACAAGAATTTATCAAGAATTTATTGGTTGACTGAAGGAAAGTCTGGGTATAGCCAGGTCTTTGGGGAAAGTGATTTGATCTGAACAAAAGATTAGAAAAAATGCTAAATGCAAGAACCAGAAGTTAATTCTTATTCAGATACATAAGGCATTAGGTACCTTGTAAGTTTAATGCTCTGGTAGTTAAACATGAGTAGATGGACATGATCATAGGAATTCCTCTTCCTTACTTGAATCCTTACGATATCTGGTGGGTGTGAAAAGACATAATTTAGGACTTAAACAGGATTGAACAATACTTTGAACTCTGTACTGACTTACCAAATCCACGTGGTCTGTCTGTCATGGTATTTCATTCAGATTTCTTGGTCACCTGCTTGCTTTTTTTTTTTTTTTTTAAAGCCTCTATGTTGATTTGGCCCCTCAGGGGTTGAGTCCTTGGAAACTTTGGGAGCTGAATTTCTTGGCAGGGTATTGACATTGCCACACTCTGCCCTGGTGACTGTGTCTATAATGTGGTACCTTCCTAGGTGCTTTTGTGGACAGAGGTCATCAACAGTGGGGCTGGAGTCACAAGGATGAATATGTGTGAATAGCCCTTGGAGACCCAACAAACACTTCGCAGTTGGACTTATTGCTGGAATTGTAGTCTTTTGATATGTAGCTGGGGAAGAGTCAGGGAAATTGGTTATCTGTTTCTCTGAGCCCACCTTCCTTGCAAAGACTCACGAATACCATGCCAACCTGGGTAAACAGAGAGGGAGAATGATACTGTGGAAAGTAAAGTCCAGAAAGAAAGTAAAAACGTTGAGTTTCACCATTAGTTAGTTTAGTTTATATATTAATCTGTGATGGTTCCCATAACAAAATACCATAGCCTGGGTGGCTTAAACAATAGGAATTTATTTCTCATAATTCTGGAGGCTGAGAAGTCCAAGATCAATATGCCAGGTGATTTGGTTCAGTGATGAGTGCCCTGGCTTACAGATGGAAGCCTTCTCGTTGTGTCTTCACGTGGTGGAGAGAAAGAGGAAATAAGGTCTCTGGTGTTTCTTCTTATAGGGGCACTAATGCCATCATGAGGGCCCTACACTCATGACCTCATCTAAACCTAATTATCTCCCAAAGCCCCATCTCCAGGTTCTATCATAGTGGGGGTTCAGATTTCAGTACATAGATTTTGGGGGACACAATTCAGTCCATAACTGACAGAACAGTGGTTTTAGGTCACTAAAAGCTAAAGGATGAGGATGGTAAAACCTAAAATGACTGATTGGAATTTTATGTCTTTCTAGTAGAGATACTTGAAATATTGAAATAATATTAATAATATAATTAATATAATTAGAATAATTAATAAAAGACTTGACAGATAAAAGAGTCTGGAATTTCATAGATAAAATAAATTTATTTGACTTCTAAGACCATCACTGAGACTACTGCTTTGGAAATGGCTTAGCACCATTTAAAAGAACACATATTAACACTGACAGGGAGCTTGTTTTAATTTTTTCAACTCACTGTGTTTGCAGAAATTATAAAGGAGCAAGATAAAATAAGTTGGGGAATGTAAGGGCTCTCACCTTTTTGTTCTAAAGAATTTTGAATAACTTATAGATATGACTCAGATCCTGATAACATTTTTATAATGTAAACTCTAGGTAAATTATTTTTCTGATTACTTTGGAGAGGAAAGGCTAAGGACACAGGTATTTTCCAAAAATGTCTCACCAAACTCTGGTTCTTCTCACCTTTTGCTAGCTAAAATTGAAGTAAGTAAGATAGTTTGGTAGTATTCAGAAATCCAGGCTCCTAACACTGTTGACTTTCTATAGCTGAATAATAATGTCATGGCATATTAAGGATAATTGTCATAATTGACAGCTTTTCATGTGTGGGAGCTTATTAATACATGGATACCTAAGTATTTAAAAAATTATCCATCTTAATGAATGCTATTTGGCTGTTTCAATTCCTTAGCTAATTGAACAGAAAAAGTAACCATCTAATTTACCTGTCTACAGTTTGCCAGCATGTTGTCAATAGTCATTTTCTGGATTTATTGAGGTAAAGGTAGGTTAAGTCATGGAGAAAGTTTGGATGCATTGTATAGATCACTCCAAGAAAACCAGAATTCTATAAAAACAGGTTGTTTGATGTAGTTAATTTGAAGATAGTAATTTGTGGGTGACTAATATGAGTTAGCTCTACTGTAGCCCATTAAAGTAGAATCACAGACATGTATATATCAGGACTCCTTTGGTTGCAAGTGACAAAAAAATTATCTTAGATTACTTTAAGCTAAAAAGGAATTGTCATGTATGATTGCAAAGTATCTAACTTCAGGCATGGCTGGATCCAGGTGCTTAAATAATGGCACCTGGAACCTGTCTCTGCCTTTGATGTTTACTTTATTCTCACACACACTCTTCCCTTTGAGTTGCAAGATGCCATCTGCACTCAAAGCTTTTATTACCATCTTATTACACCTCAGCATAAATTTATTTCTTGGAAGTGCCAACAAAAGTTTGACACTTACATACTCTGATTGGCCTGGATTAGATGAAGTGTCCTCTCAAAAATTAATTACTGTGGCCAAGATTTGGGATATTCCATTCTCCAGACCTGGGTCATAGGGAATGACTCATCCTTGTTGGACTTCTAAGCATAAAAATGGTTCTTCTAAGGAAAGTGGGATGCTATTATCAGAAAAAGAGAGTAGGGGTGCTGAATGGGCAAGAGTAACACATAGCTACTATAATGCATGTGTGTTTTAAATATTTTTATGTATGTAACTTTATTTAGTGATTTCTTATTTCTTACAGTTATGAATGTTAAATTGAAGTTTGATGATTTTATATATATATTTAAGTATATTTTAAGAGTACTATAATGGTCTAATAATTAGGTAAGTTGTGGAAGTTTTAGCAACTGTGGTGTTGATTTATAGACCCTTAACTCAAAATGGAGAGAAATGAATACTTACAATGTAAATCAACTGGTGATAGCACATTGACAACTTAAATAAATAGCTACTTATTTTTATTTTTTAAAAAGATTTTGAGACAGGTGAAGAGGGCAGAGGAGGAGGGAGAGAGAGAATTTCAAGCAGACTCCCTGCTGAGAACAGAGCCCAATGTGGAGCTCGATACCACAACTCTGAGATCATGACCTGAACTGAAATGAAGAGTTGGACAATTAACTGACTGAGCCACCCAGGGGTCCCAGTTATTTATTTATTTATTCATTCCTTCCTTCCTTCCTTTATTTCTTTATTTTGGTTTGAGAGCTGAGACTTACCAGATGGTGAATTTTGCCAAGGAGAAAAATACAAAATCTGTAAGTCTTCATTTAACCCACAGAAGTGAATTTGCATGTAAACTTGTCATGCTCAGTATGAGTTGTTCATAATGATCATTATTTCTATCAAAAAGAAATTTTTTTTTTTGGTAGCCTGTAGGGTGGCCACAGTGGGATGTTTTCCAGACCAAAAACAAAAAGGCACATTCACAAGTTGCCTTTTGGTGGATAATGAACCAAATGTTCAGTTAACTTACTTTAGGACTATTTTGTATGCCATTATGATTTCTACCTCTCCTGAAATCCACTACATTTGCTGTACATGTACAGTACAAATGCTGTACATTTGCTGATTTCTACCTCTCCTGAGATCCAGTATATTTACTGTTCATACAGCTTTTTTTTTTTCTTAAAATGAGATCATCTTTTAAAGAGTGGTGGCTACAAAAATGGGCTTGGAAATAATACAAGTAGGTTTGAGGTTTGAGGTCATATCATTTACTGGTTGTGATCTTGAGGAAGTCCTTTAATCTCTTAAATAGTTTCTCTGTCTGTAATATGAGTAGTACAAGAGATTGATAATAATAGATATTTCATATTTTTGTGTGAAACAAATGATATGATAAGTGAAGAGCCCTTAACACAGTGCCTGATACAGTGTAAGCATTCAAAAATGTTAGTAATTGCATATTGTGTTTTTATTGATTGAATTTTTCCCATTGTCCCTTGAGAACAAGGACCTTATCTTAAAAATATTTTGTGTACTTTTAACAAAGAACATAGTGTCTCATACACTAAAAACTATTAAGTATTAATTAAGTAATCAAAACGAGAACATAGAACTATACTTCAGGCATTGCTAAGCCTCTGGGAAGGAGAGGAAAAAAGCAAAGAAAGATTTTTTTGTGAGAAACTGAGGCAGAATATATATTATGTATTCTTCCACTCATTTCCTTATTCATTCATCCATTCCTTTTTATCCAACCTCACTGTGCACAAGGTAGGCACCAAGAGTAGTTTAGGTAAGTGAAGAACCAGGTAGGTTGGCTTAGTAATGGTACAAAGACAAAGTACAGCAGTGGATAACCCACAAAACAGTGGATATTAAATGACTTAATAGGAGTGCAGATTAAATGTTGTGGTCCCTCAGGATAGGAAGAGATTGCATCTACCAGAGGAAAATAGCTTACTGGAAGTGTTCATTCTTTTCTTTGTGGCTTACTCAGTAGGAAATGGTGACTGTCTTCTGGTCACTGTGCAGCTAATGCAAAGATGGATTAAGGGGAAGGATGAAATAAGGACAGTTTCCAAAACTTAGATATTTTCCATTTCAGAGTTCTTAATGTAAGCTTCCTTTTGCACATGATTATGTTTTTTTGTCCTTGACAATGTCCAAGGTTTATTATTCCTTATCTAATTCATTAATTTAATATTTCAGGTGATTATTAAGTGCATAGTACTGTGTTGGTCTTCAAGGAAAGTACATAGACAGATTCTGTCCTCCAGGAGCTTGGTGGTTAGTTGGAGAGAGGTCACATCACCATAGGTTAGGTAATAATGACCAGGCTATATATTTGGTGGTGCTTAAATGATAATTCAGACAAAGTGTTATAGTTTGAATAAAGAAGAGAGTCATATTTCTGTGAATGGTTAATGTAGGTTATTGGAAAAGATTTTTTACCTGGGCCTTGGAAATTGAGTCAGATTTAGAGAGGAGAGAAAAGACTATAGCAGATAGGAAATATGAAAAAAAATCTGGAAATGAGCAAGCATATTATCTAGTTTTTCCCTTTCCCTTCCCTTTCCTTCCATTTCCTTGTTTTTTTATTGATTGACACCTGGGTTGCTTCCAAGATTAAAAATAATGGTGCCACAGGGCACCTGGGTGGCTCAGTGGGTTAAAGTCTCTGCCTTCGGCTCAGGTCATGATTCCAGGGTCCTGGATCGAGCCCCACATCGGGCTCTCTGCTCAGCAGGGAGCCTGCTTCCTCCTCTCTCTCTGCCTGCCTCTATGCATACTTGTGCTCTCTGTCAGGTAAATAAATAAAATCCTTAAAAAAATAATGGTGCCACAGGTACTCTTGGGTCCATCTCTTTGTTCAGGATTAATTTCTATAAGTGGAAGTTCTGGATCCAAACCCAGACTATTTTGATTTTTAATTAATATTGCTAACTTACACTTTAAAAAGTTTGTGTCAACTAATAAGGCAAAAAATTCTATTTCTCTGGATAACTAATAACTCAAATCTTTGCTAACATGATGGGTAAAACATATTTTAACTTAAATTTTTAAGTTTGTGAGGTTTACTTTCTAACTTAGTAATTTTGGTTTCTGGCATTATCTGTTTTCAGTTCATTACCTCTTTGAATTTTTTATTTTAACCATATGCTTGTTATTAGATTACTCTTTTTCATAAAGAGCAGTCTATTTCTTTTTTATTATTGCATCATCCCATGGAATCTCACCAAAGATCAGAACCAGAGTTTTTAGTGTTTTAGACCTTCTCTCTTAACCTTCAAAAAGTTAGTTTCCTGCCTGCTTCTTTACTATCTATATGGAATGTACTAGAGTTCTCATCTTACTGATTTCCTATCTGAGTGAATAAAACTTTTTTTTTCAGAAGATATGCATAGAGTAATTCATAGTCTCCATTTTGACCTAATTTTCTTTTAATGTTTAAGTTCTAGCTCTTCTGTGTATAATTTATTTCTGACCTTTGGACAAACCTGTCTGGCTCCTATCTGTATAAGCCCTAATTTCAACTCATGATATCAGGGGATTCTCCCACTTTGGTGTTTTGGTAGGTATGTAGGTGATAGGTAGATAAGCAGGTGATTTTCCTTGATTAGTATTCAGACAGTGATAGCAAGAAATGTTTCACAAATGGTATCTGGTATAATCTAGTTAAGATTAATCTTAATTAGAGTCTAGTTAAGATGAAGATTAATTAATAAACACATTGCTTAGAAGTAGTTATGCTTTGATCTAAAGTCAACAAAAGTCCTTTTTTTTTTCTAACATTAAAATATATAATTGGAGAGCAGGGGGAACAACTTAAAAATAAATCAGAAAACACCTTCACATTAATCATTCTTTTTATATACTTCAAATTTCCACGTAATTCCTTTTTTCCTCTTGGACACCAGAAAGAACACTTGGGTATTCTGGAAGAAGCTTATATTTCCCCAAATCAGTTTCTGGAAAAAAATGTGTTATTTTCAAATTCCTGCATGATCCTTGTCACAAATAGTTTGAGATGGTCTGATTTGTTCATGCCTTCCTTATAAGCAGAACTGCCTCCCACTATCTAAACCATGTCCACTTTCTTTGTTAATTCTGGCTGTTAAATAAGTTTTAAGGCATCACCCAGACTTTTGGCTAGAAAATGAGCACCTTGTAGAGGTTCCTTGAGTTCTCTTCTGAGAACTAATTGAACTCTGTTCTTTAAAAGTCAGTTCTTTTAGGGAAGAGAGAGAGTCTGTCTCCCGACCCATAATCACAAAATTCTATTTACCTTCTGGTCATTCTTGGGAAATACCTGAATTCTTTCCTGGATGGGGGTCTGTTCCTGCCTATGCCTGTGTTCTAGGGCAGAGCTTAGCAGATGAACTGTGACAACAGCCATGAATGCCTCTGAGCTTGCTTGTGACACGGGTTCCTGGCTGAACTTGGTGCAAAATCCAGCAGGCATGTTCTTTGGTCACCAGACATTTCTGGGTTTTTGTGGGAGACAGTTTGGGTGCATAGATTAGGGGTCAAAGTGACATGACAGGCACCCTGAGAGTTGACTGTCTACCCAGGTAGGTGTCATTGGAGAGGGGTCCCTCACACACTATCTCTGATTGGTGGGTAGTGTCTACTCTGAGGTCAAGTTCGGTCTCAGCAGGAATGCACGTGATGTCTGCTATGGCTGCTGCTCATGGGGAGTGGGTACGACAGCATTCCTGCCACATATTTGCCTTCCTTCTTGTCAGCACTGGGAATTTGGGAGCACTGGGTCTCCCCAGCCATCTCACACTATGACATTGTCACCCTGCAGGTGGACGCTGGTCAGAGATGGCCACACTTAGTAGGGCCGTCTGGGAAATTCTATAGCTACTCAGGGGAAAAATAAGCCCAGAGCCCCCTGAGAACCCCCAAAACACATTCTAACCAGAGGGCAGAATAAAAAAAGAAAAAAAAATCAAGGCAGATTAGAGGCATTAACTTGGCTTTGATCTATAGGCCTTCTGTTCTGACAAAGGTGATTGGATTAATTTCACAGTTTATCTCTCTCTCTCCCTCATTTCCTGCCTCCCTGTCACCCTTTCTCATTTTTCTCAAGGTTCTCTTTTATGATGAAACTAGGTGAGCTATTACTTACAATCATAATCTATTCATCTGCAATGTAAGTTGATTTTCTGATGTTTTCACCCCTAGGTATTAAAGTGAGACTAAAGAGGTTTCATTATTTCCCCTTGTTCTTTTATTGGCTGTTTCCCAGAAAGATACACCTTTATGTTCTTATTACTAAAGCTGCTGAATTCACTGAAGTAACACATGCAGAACTTTTGGCTTTTTCTTTCCTACCTTATGTATTTTCAACATACAGGGGCACTGAGGGCCAATATCTGTGAGCGCTTTCTTTCTTAAAGGATAGGCAGGTTTTGCTAGTAAGGGTTGGCAGTTTTTCAACCAATTTAAACCTTGTATTTTAGATATGATAATTGATCATCATCACCCTATTTTTCAGGTGAGGAACTAGAGGCACAGAGAAGTTAATTAACTTGTCTCAGATCACACAGCATATAAGTAGCAGAATTTGAATTCAAACCAAAGTAGTTTGGTTCCAGAGTTCTATATGCTTAATTTCAGTGCAGTACTGTGTCTTCTATTTAGCTCATTTCCTTTTGATCCAAATTTACAGGAAAAAAAAAAAAGAATTCCTGATATCTTTCATTAGGGAGACTCCCACTTCACATGTATTTGTGTTAAGAATCATGTTGGGGGGGGCGCCTGGGTGGCTCAGTGGGTTAAGCCGCTGCCTTCAGCTCAGGTCATGATCTCAGGGTCCTGGGATGGAGCCCCACATCGGGCTCTCTGCTCGGCGGGGAGCCTGCTTCCCCCTCCCCCTCTGCCTGCCTTTCTGCCTACTTGTGATCTCTCTCTGTGTCAAATAAGTAAAATCTTTAAAAAAAAAAAAAAGAATCATGTTAGAGGGTGCCTGGGTGGCTCAGTGGGTTAAGCCTCTGCCTTCAGCTGAGGTCATGATCTCAGGGTGCTGGAATCGAGTCCCGCATCGGGCTCTCTGCTCATCGGAGAGCCTGCTTCCCCCCCTCTCTCTCTGCCTCCCTCTCTGACTACTTGTGATTTCTATCTCTGTATGTCAAATAAATAAAATCTTAAAAAAAAAAAAGAATCATGTTAGAAATTGGGAAGGGTATTTGCTGGTTACAGAGGCTGCCCCTCCCACAGGTCTATATTTACAGTACAGTTGTTGTGGCCTCTTACTTCTAATTCCCAGGGAAGCTTAGGGGAGCAACCGAGGAAAGAAACTTGCTAGAGTTATCAAGCTAGTTTATGACACTTTCCCTTTCTTGATTGGAAAGGCATTGCAAGTGTTCTTACACAAAAGTTCTGGAACTTGTGTTTTTTCCTCCCAGAGATATTAAGAAGTTTCAGTCATTTTCCCCCCTAATTACAGAAATTAAACATACTGTATTCTATATTAATAGATATTGTTATCTTATTTGAATGTCCTGTGAACACAGAACAGTTTGCAGATATTTTTGTTGGTCTATGTACTAATTTATTCATTCAGCCAATTAATTCTTCACTAACCAAATAACTGGTAAATGTTTGTTGCCCTTTCTAGCAAGTATACTTGATAAGAACAAGGATCTTGGTGTCAAGTTTTTTGCTTTATCTTCAGAACCTGAAACAAAGCCCATTTAGCGCAAAGACAGTACTCAGTAAATATTGTATGGATGAACTGTGAACACTGTAGAACTGGTCGAAAAGTGAAAGGAAGAACATAGAGCCCTAGAAATAAACTGTATAACAGTTAAAAGGTGTACATATAGGCCGTCTTTGCTTTGCATGGTAGGGCAAAGCCGTAAATGTGACTATTCAAACTGAAATTATACATGACAATCCTAATAATCAATGGGAGAAGAGAAAATATTTTTCTTTGACCTTTAAAAAAATTTTTGCCAAATGATTAAAATCTCTCTCGCTATTGTGATAAAGATATAGAGAAATGAAGAAAAATAGTAAAACTAATATTTAGTACACCCTAATTTAAAATGTCAGAAATATTGAGATTAAAGTGTTTTATTTCTTTGTAAAGTCTTATCAGGAGTGGTTTGAATAATGCTTGCCTTCTTCCTGCTGTGCAGCTTTTGAACTGGAGCAAGCATCTTTTCTATGCCCCGATGAATTGCGTACTCCTCTCTAAGTTTGGATCAGCTTCTAGCATTTTCTCTTTTGTGCTTTCCATGTCAAGAAATGTCTCTGAGAGTTTCTTAAATGTGAAATGCTTTTTTCTTCTCCTCCTTCACCTTCTTTTCTTCCTCTTCTTTCTCCCCTTCTTCTCGGTCGTCGTGGTCATCTTTTTTGGGTAACAAATGTGCAGTGGCCGATCACTGACAGACTTTGGAAGAACCATTATGACCAGTCACTAATTGTGAAGCATGTCTGTTATTGACATCGTAATTAACGTCAGAAGAGCTCGCAGTGAAGCTTGCACTTCATGCAATTACCCACAGTTCATAACTATGCTCACTGAAATTTAAACTGTATTATTGGGGGACTTGTGTTCTTTAACTAAATAACAGTGACTGAAATTCACACATCTTGGAACCCTGCATAGTGAGGGTTTCCCACAATTCCAGACTTAATTTTATGGATATATGTGTGTTTTTTTTCTTTACTAAGGTGGGATTACTTTATTCATATGATTTTACAACTTTCTTTTTCCTTTGGCATTGTATATATGTCAGAAATGATCATCTCAACTTCATGTTTTATAACTGCATGCTGATTTACTGAATAGTTGTGCTGTAGTATATTTAACCAGTCCTCCTTTTTAGATATTTAGTCGTCTTATCTTTTTCTCAGTGATCAGCGGTGTTGCAGTAGTCACCTCCATCTTTGAAGTAACAGCTATTATTTCTTTGAAATGAATGTCTTTCTAGTGGTAGGATTAGTGGGTCACAGGATATATACACTTTTAAAACATTTCCATATCCTTCTAAATTTCCCTTCAGAGAGAGGTTCCCATTTAGGCTTCTCTTGGTGATGTAAATTGAGAGGTACTAGCGCATGTGTCCTAAATCTCTGGCAACATTGGGATTATAATTTTTTTACATATTTTCTATTTTCCTAGGTAAAAGTTGTATTTTATTTTAATAATTAATTTTGATTACTAGTTAAGTTGAATATTTTTCACGTGTTTGTTTGTAGTATCTTTTGATCTGTAGAATTTCATATTGTCCTGTATTATAGCAGCTTTCAGATGATAGGAATATTCTTGTTTTTAAAATAATTTTTTAAAAAATATTTATTTATTTACTTGACAGAGAGAGAGAGAGAGAGCAGGAACACACGCGGGGGAGTGGGAGAGGGAGAAACAGGCTTCCTGCTGAACAGGGAGCCTGATGTGGAGCTGGATCTCAGGACCCTGGATCATGACCTGAGCCAAAGGCAGATGCTTAACAACTGAGCTACCCAGATACCCCAGGAATATTCTTGTTTTATTGGGTCATTTGAGTACACATATTTTTACAATTTGTGTGTATTTTTGTGTATACATACATACATATATACACACACATACACACATAAATCTGTGTACCTGGACTACATTCACATGTATATACCATTCCCGGTTTTGCCCAGGGATTATAGAGAGTATCTGTGGCCTTAGTTTTGTAATAGGATCATCAGTTTCCAAATGCTTTCCTTTTCTTAAACAACAACAACAACAACAACAAAAAAAAAAAAAAAAAAAAAAGAGGAGGAAGGGGAAAATAACCCACAACCCGAGGGAAGTTCTAGTTAATTTTTCATTACATGATTTTCGGGAGATAGGGTCAAAAGGAGCTAGTAGGGCATTCAATTATGTGCTTGAGTGTGTCAGAAAAAATGTTTTTCCTCAGGTGTACAATATTTTACTTGGGCTTGTTTTTCAAGTGCACTGACGTGTGACTAAACATTTTTGGGTACTGCCCTCATGTAAAGAAGAGGCCCCGTCTTGTTAAATATTCCTTCATCAACTTTGCCCTTAGCCAGTTGCAGGCAACGAGGAGCCTGTGAGGAGCGTGAGCTTCAGGCATTGGACCGACGGAGGGCGGGGGGGGAGGCGAGGGCCTGGGGGACCTCAGGATTGGGGTGCTCTGTGGGCCCTCCCACTGCGGTGGAAAGAGTGGTTGGCTCGGGCTGGCTTCGGTCTAATCATTTGGGATGGGCCCTAAGGGAGGAGGGAGGGAAGGTCATCCGGTTGGACCTCAGCTCCTCTGAGGGCTGAAGGTTCTCTGCCCCCCCCGCGGCCCAGACCCGGAGCGCGGCGACCGGGACACGGTTTAGGCCCGAAGGAGCAGAGCAAGGGCCTTGGGTTTTTTTTTCCGTGCGTAGGTGGGCGAGAAGGGAGGCTCGGCGACGAGGATGTCCACAGACAACGTGGCCGGGAAGTCCAACAGCCTCGGCGACCGGGGGCGAGCTCGAAGCTCCCCTTTCCTCAGGGTGGTGCAGCCCGTGTCTAACCGCAGTATTTTCACCTCTGCAGTCTCCCCTGCGGCCGAGCGCATCCGGTTCATCCTGGGCGAGGAGGATGACAGCCCGGCGCCCCCTCAGCTCTTCACCGAACTCGACGAGCTGCTGGCCGTGGACGGGCAGGAGATGGAGTGGAAGGAGACGGCCAGGTGAGGCCCGGCTGGGGGGGCAGCGCGCGCGCCCCCGGATCGCGGTCGGGAGCCCCTTTCCCTCACCGCCAGGCTGCGACGATCTGAGGAGCATCGTGGTGGCTGGGGAAGGGGTTGAGGAGTCTTGCTCTTCTCCGCTGTGTGCACGTGGCGGCCGGACACGCGTCCTTTCACTCTCGGAGCGGGGCTAAGGCGGACCCACGTGCCTACAGCTGTAACCCTTATGAAGCTTTAGCAGTAACTCGATGCCTAGGCTATTTTTTTTTTTATTGTTTTTTAAAATTTTTTTTTTAAGATTTTATTTTATTTATTTGAGAGAGAGAGAGACAGTGAGAGAGAGCATGAGCGAGGAGAAGGTCAGAGAGCGAAGCAGACTCCCCATGGAGCTGGGAGCCTGATGCGGGACTCGATCCCGGGACTCCAGGATCACGCCCTGAGCCGGAGGCAGTCGTCCAACCAACTGAGCCACCCAGGCGTCCCGATGCCTAGGCTATTTAGGAGTAAAATATCTTGACGAGATCAACAGGATCGCCCGGAAAGAGGTGTCTGCAGCCTCCCCCTGCCGAGGTGTCTTGTGGAATCGCGTCGGACGTGTTACCCGTTCCCACGTCGGAGGGAGGCTGCAAAGACAGGGCTTACCCACAGACTCGCCATTATTTCCAAAGAAAACCCTACCCTCCTTTAAGCGAATGCAGAAGCAAGGAGAAGTTTCAGATGAATTGGGGGTTTAGAGACCCGAGTTCAATTTCAGATTCTGGCCCCTGTTCGCTGCATAGCACTCAGTGTCCCAGAACTCGTGGTTTCATCAATAAAAAGTGGATAATAATACCTACGACGCATATATGTGTGTAATACGAGATATGTAGTATCTATTTATGTTGACTTAATATTTATCCAATTATATCAGGTATTTATATACATGCCTGTACGTATGTGTATTTGTGGAGATATCTTGTAAGCTGCTAAGCGCTATGGGAATATCGAAGGTTTCATTCATCTCGTGAGAACAGAGCTTTTCCTTCTTTCTTCATATGGATTAAGTTATATGCTCCATGCCCGTTGGTCTAGTCTTGGCTTTGCCGCTGACCGGCTGCTTCACTGTGGGCCTCTCAGGCCCTCACCCATCTCCCGGAGATGCATGTTCTCTTCTGCCCCGTGAAGGTGATCTGCCTCGCGTCTCTGTAACTTCACGCATAGTTTATAGCTTTAAAGCTCCATCCCTCTGGGGCACCTGGGTGGCTCAGTGGGTTGAGCCTCTGCCTTCGGCTCAGGTCATGATCTCGGGGTCCTGGGATGGAGTCCCTCATCGGGCTCTCTGCTCAGCAGGGAGCCTGCTTCCTCCTCTCTCTTTCTGCCTGCCTCTTCGCCTACTTGTGATCTCTCTCTGTCAAATAAATAAACAAATCTTTAAAAACAAAAATAAAGTTCCATCCCTCTGTGTGTACTAGTTCAGTTGGTTGTGACTGGAAGTGCTACTTTGATTCATATCTTCTTGAAATTCTGTGCAAGTACCGCTCATAGAGTAGAATTCAAATATAGCTTTCTGCTTTTTCTTTCAGTCCAAGGTGGGCTATATTTCATATGCCCTCTGGTCTCTGAAAGGTGGAGAAGTGATAGTTCACTGTGTAGGTAAACACTGAGTGAGATGGACTAGAACTTTCACGTAAGCTTCTTACGATGAAGATAATTTTGAATACTTTACCATCCTTAAAGACTTTATTTCCTTGAGAACACATGTGTCATTTTTGGTGATGTCATTAGTCCTTGAGATACTGAATTGTTGGAAAGAATGTGTGGTGGGAGTACGCCATGTCTTGGCAGTGGGGGAGGGGAGGCTGTCTGGGAGAAACATGCTCACACCAGGCTATACCCTATGACTTCTGTACAGGACTTGCCGCAGTTACTACTGCTTCATTCAATGCAAATGCGATATTACTATTTCATTTTGTCTCCTTCATTACACGAATTCATCTGAAAGCTGGGACCATCATGTCTGTCTTTCATGACTGTGTTCCCAGGGCCCATAATAGGTGCTCAGTAATATCTGTTGAGTGTGATTAGTTGAGAATTGATTGCCTTAGAAACAGCTGCTTTAAATATCATACTTTCTTAGATCCTTTCCTTGACCAAAGCTGGAGTTTATGATAATTCTTCTTTTTCTGACGATGGACAGCTGAATGCAGACCTACGGTACCTAGTGCACCATGGATAAAGCTCAGAAGAGGACCTGTGTTTGAAGTTTCAAACTAATTAATCAATATGCTGTCTATTGCTGTGATATGCTATCAAGGTATATGGTATGCTATCAACAGCAGTTAGTTGTCTTGCTAGGCTTCTTTCCTTATATGACCGAAAACACATAATTGGATGGCTAATACAATTCTCGAAATAACGTGTCTAAAATTGAGCTTCTCATCGACCTGCCTCAGGTCCTCTCCACCTGCAGGGTTCCCACCACAAGGAACAACTCAACTCCATTCTTCTAGTCGCTCAAGCCAGAAACACTGGGGTTTTCCTTGACTTCTGTCTTTCCCTGTACCCTTTACTCAATCCCATTGGTAAACCCTATTTGTTTTACCCTCAAAAATATTCAGATATTCAGAATCTCATCCCATCTCACGTTCAGTATGGCCACAATTCAGGTCCAAGCTGCCAGATTATTGCAAAAGCTTCCTAATTAGTTCATCTCTCTGCATCTGCACTTACGTCCCTCATGAACAATCCACCAGGATCTCTTTGACCTTATCTCCTGCTTTCCTCCCTCTTGTTCACTCGCAGGCTGGTCATGCTCCTGTGCTAGGGACATTGCATTTGCTGCTCCCTCTGTCTGAAATGCTCCCCCCTCCCTGCCCCCCAATTATCTGCATGGCTCATTTTCTCACCTTCTTCAGTCTTTTTTCAAATATTACTTTCTCAGTGACTGCCGCCTCTAAAGTCAAAAAAGTCCCCCAACACTCTTGCATTGTGTTTTCCTTGGCGCTTATCACCATTTAGCATAGTGCATATCTTGTTATTCTCTCTTCCCAGTAAAATTAAAACTCCATGAGAGCAGGGATTTTTAGTTGTTTTGTTCATTGTTATATCTCTATTGCCTCTAACTACCTGGCACACTGTCCATGGTTGAAAAATTAGCTTCACCTAAATCCTTTTGGAAGGTTGGAAGGTGATTGTGCCTCCAGAAGTGACTCAGAGTTTTACTAATCTCTAGTTCCCTACAGTATACCCCATTTCAGGACGTTTTTGCAATGATATCTGATTGCCATTTATGATGTCTGGTTTCCAGAGATGATAGGGTCCCCCCCCCATTAAAAACTCTCAAACCTATCAGACTAATAAAAGTTTAGTACTAAGAAGGGATTCATTTTTATATGAAAATGTGCTATGACTATTTTTCTGGCTGAGATAAAATTGAGATCTCTGCTTTTCTGTGAAAGCCCAAATTCATAGAATTTTATTCCATAGAGAACTAACCCACTAGCCTTCTCTAGCTTAATGTAATATATACTGGGAGGCCACACCCCCACAGAACACAATACTACCCCTTTTAATGTTCTGTACTTTTTAGGTAGCAGATGATTTAATTTGACCAAAAATATCCTCCATTGATTCCCAGCATTACTGTAGTTTCATTTCTAGTCATGAAGTTCAGGTTAAGCTCTATGTCTCAAAAAATAAATAGAATGGTTTCAATAGTAGGAAAAATATCCTGATTTGAGTCTTGGAAGGCACAGTAGTCATGTAAAAGTATGAACAAGGAAAGTCTTTATTTATATGAAGTCTGAAGTTCAGCCAACTCTACCACCCCCTTTTTTCACATCTTTCCCTTGCTTTTCCCTTTCCTACAAATTAGAACTTTGGATTTTTATTGGCTCTTCCAGCATAAAGCACAAATTGAAGACTGTGCAAAGGAGAGAATGATTAGACCTGAGTAGTATATTTGATCAGTGGAATGCAGAGAATACTCTCTCTCTTTTTTTTTTTTAAGAGTATTCCTGAGTGTTAGGCTATTTGAATGCTGACATTTAGTAACGTAGCAGTAACTATAAGGGAGTAATTGGTATTAGTGAGGAAGCTTTGTGCTCCTTGTTAAGAATTTCTAGGTGGCGAGGCATTAGCTAATAGGTTTATGACATGAACTGGTGAAAGGGTAAGTCATGGTCCAGCTTTGTTGTTGGCCCAAAGCCAAGATGAAGGGCTACTGCTATCCCTGTCCCCCCACGCCCCCACCCCAAGCTCTTTCTTTCTTTGAGACAGTGAAGTCTCTGTAAAAATGACTATTGGCTTTCAGTTTTCCTTCAGTGAATAACAGATGAGTAATGTTGGACTTCACTGTTAGAAGAATATATGTTAAAGGTCAGTCCCCCAGTGTGGTTTAGTTTTTGTTCCCAAACCTGGGTAAAAAGGAAAATTGTCACAAGTTTCAACACGACAACTGGCCAGTGAAGGAAAAGGGTATTGATGTTTTAGTTCCAGTGGGACAGCACAAACGAACACGCATTTGGGTTTCTGCTTGGCAGAAAGACCCAGCCTGCCTCTGGAAAACCCGATTCCAGGGCATGACCGCCAAGCACAGACATGCGTGCTTACCCTGGGAATTCGGAGCCAGATTGCTCTTTTCCCAATCTCCACCGACTTCTCTGTCTTTTCTCTACCAGATTACTTTGGAACATTCCATTTCAGAACAAGTTTATTTCTTCTGTAAGAAAAAGGCTGCAGGAAAAGGAGTCTAATCATCTATGTAATTATAGGAGTCACATATACTGCTTTGCAGTAAATTTCACAGTTGATCTAGAAATTTGAGAGTTTTTCTTAAAAACATAATTTATCCCAGATACATACTAGCATTGGCTTATTTTATGTAATGAGGCACTTATTAGCAAGAAATTTATTAGCAAGAAATTTATTCTTTTAATAGTCTTATAGAGTTGGATTATATTCTAGGGCAAAGGTCATGTCTATTTTCCACTGTAAAATTGGCTTGTTTTTCAGTTAGAGGTCTTGTCTTTTCTTAATTATATTTAATCATATGATTGGAAAGTTGCAAAATTCAGTGACTCCAGTGGGCCTTCTATTTCTTCAATAAACGAGTGAAATGCTGTTTGGTTGGCAGTCACTCAGGGAGAGTTAAACTGCAGTGTACTTCTTCTTCTAAGACCTTGAAATAAACTTTACCTAATAAGCTCTTCCTCCAAGGTTACAACAGTTTTGTATTTGCAAGCATTTTAAAAAGCTAACTTCTGATTAATTTTCCTATAACGTGTCAAGTACCAAAACAAAAGGAAAAGTAGGAAACTTATTGCAATTATATTGTTATTCACAGTCACCATGAAGGGTAGAAAGGAGCTTATAGTACATTTCACAGTAAAAATGTCTGTCTTTTTTTTTTTTTTTAATAATGTAATTACATGGTTCTAAGGCACCTTAACAAATTTGTTGGCACTCGGGTAGGCTGAACTTTGGTACCTTTGCCTTAGCCTTTTCTTTAATGGGTTCTGATTTGAATTGAGTAGTTTTTAGGTTTTTTTCAAATTTGTCCTTGATATGTGAGGAAGATAGACATAGCATGTATAGTTTCTGGAATGAAACTGCATGCAAACAATCTGCTTAAATGGGCAAACCATTACTTTATGTCTGAAAGCATATGTTGGAAGTATACTCTGTTCCTTGAAATCAGAGCAATGCATTTTAAAGGAATCTAATAGCCATTATCCCAGACTTCCCCTTATGTTGTTAGCTGTGCTATGATATGACATCATCACAACATTCAATATTTACTAACCTCAAAGTGAAATAGATGCTAAACTGAACTATGAGTTAATGCTTATCCCTTAGGAATGTAGATTCTAAGAACCTGGCTAGTTTTGAGATTTTACATTTGCATTCCTTTATGATTAAATCTTGACCTTAAGGGCTGGTATATTCCAGGAGGGTGAATAATGCTATTCCATAAATCCAAGCTGGTTGGGATTTATGATTTCTAAATGTACTGTTAAAACCTGTTTAAAGTCATATTTAAGTCTAGTCAGGTTGCCTACACTGCAAACTGTGGGGAGGAATGAAACTAATAATTGGTCTTAAGAGAATGAAGTCATTTTGCTCCTTTTTGTTTTTTTAAAGATTTATTTATTTTAGAGAGAGAGAGAGAAAGAGAGAGAAAACACAAGTTGGGGGAGGGGCAGCGGGAGAGGGAGGGACACAGACTCCCCTTTGAGAGCAGCGACACAGGCTCCGTCTCACGACCTTGAGATCATGACCTGAGCTGAAACCAAGAGTTGGAGGCTTAATCAACTGAGCCACCAGGGTGCCCTACCCCTTCTTATTTATTTAAATTCAATTATGCCAACATATAGTACCTCACTACCCTCACCCTTTTTTTTTTTTTTTTAAAGAAAATTTTATTAAACTTACATAGTTTGGACAGTTGCGAATGATGGCAGAAAAGAGGTGCTGTCACATGTGTATGTATTTGGCGATGCAGATTTATGGCAATGAACAGGAAGGGGGGACTCATTCAGTAGAAATAAGAGGGAAGTGAAAGCTGTGTAAAATACTCCCTTTACTGACTTTCTAGCTCGTTTTTATTATTTATCTTGGGTTTGAATCCTATGACCTAAGATTCTATCCTTCAGCTATTAAGAATTCTCTTGGGAATAAAAAGAAGGAGTCACTAGACTCCTCATAGATAACATCCTTATATGTAATCCTGACATGGTTTTATGTACTATAGAATATTTTAATATACTAGAGTCTAATTGTGAGTAATAAATTATAACATCAAATATAAATATGATTCACTATGATGTATACCTGAAACTAGTAGATTATTTTATGTCAATTACTTACTTCAGTAAAAATACTCTTCAAATTTATTTTATTTTACTTGAAGCTTTTATTTTAATTCCAGTTAGTCAACATACAGTGTTGTATTAGTTTCAGGTGTGCAGTACAGTGACTCAGCACTTCCTACAGCAGCGGGTGCTCCTCCCAAGTGCCCTCCTTAATCCCATCACCCCTTTCACCCATCCCCAAGCCCCCTCTCCAAAATTCTTTAAAAGAAAAAAGTGATTATAATGTATGTAATAGTTATCAGCAAACATGGTTTAAGATGGTGTGAGCAAGCGTGAAAAGATGATCTACCTAAAGTTAATCAGTGAAATCAACACTGTAAAATGATTACTCTTGAACTCCAGTTACCTTTTATCTTTTTTGGCAAATCCATAGAATTCCATAAGAGTATGACGTAAAATTGTCATTTTTCTCCCCTTTCTATTTCTGGGGGACTAATAACAGCCAAAGTGAAGAACTACTCATTTAATTACACACACAATCCTATGACGATTAAGGGTCTTTTTATTCTCTTTTGGGATGTTTCTACTTTTATAGAAAGAAACAAGGTCCAGTTCTGAAGTTTTACAACTTTGGTGGTGATGTGGGCTTTTGAATTTGTGAGGAGAATATGTAAAAATCTCCATTGTTTACCTTTTAAGGGGGATACAGGGGAAAGGAAGAGGGTCTGGGAGTTGAGGGTGAGTTTGGAGATAAGGGGATCATTGACATGGGGCAGTGCCCTGGCTGGAAGAGGCTTCCGTGAGGAGTGCAGGCAGAGGCTTTGGATTTGGCTAAATACTTCTCAGTCACAAGAGTATTGAGCTTCATTAAAATTCTGAATTTTCTTTGACTCTATGGCTGATCTCTTGATCTGTTTTCACTCCTGGTTCTGCTAATTTTTTTTTTTTTTTTTCCTCCTCTGTGGGTGGTGAGCAGTCTATAAATAATGCCTTATGTAGAGCTTCCTCTGATCTCTGCCCTTTGTTCTCATCTTTAGTGAGCTAGGTGAGCGTTTAGATTTTTCTAGGAAAACATTTTTAAATCATTAAACCTTTGGGTGAAGAACGTAGGAAAACAATTTTTTAACCCCCTCTGTATCTTTTTCAATATCTCTCAGATGGTTTGAAGGGAGAGAAAGAAGCATTTTTCTTTGGGTCGTAATGAATAACAAAATGATGATGCATTCTTGTTTTCCTTGAGCAGTGTAGAAAGTATCTGCAATAAGTGAGATATAAAGACTGTCAAATGTGTTTTGTTTTCATTTCCATTAAACTTTTAAAAAAATGCTCTATATTGTAAAGTTATCGAAACATCTAGGAATCTTAGAAAGAAAAAAAAAACTATGAAAGTGGGCTATTTGTTCCATTGCTAAGATTAATAGGAGATCTGTTATCAGATAGATGTGTTGTTCATCGAACTTGTGTATTTTAAACACACGTGGAGCCAGACTTGAAGGGTAAAGGTTCCATTAGAATCTCAGTGAGAAGGGAACACGTGTCAGCTGGGAAGTAGAGAGTAAGACATAGGTGCAAGTGCTGGGCCTCTTTAAGTGTTAAAGGGGAATTTTACATTAATCTGACCATGTCATACACCAGGTTTTTCAAATAATTAAGATAAATATTGGTTTGTAACTGATATTTCAACTTACATAAACTTGTCTTGTGAAGTCACAACAGAATTCTCACAATGGTGGTTATTTTTACACAGTGTGGGGTTTCATGGAGAATTTTGAAATGCACATTTTTCCCATGTTATTTTAAAAAATTTAGCAAAATAATCATCTTCGGGATTTCATGGTTACATATAGGCAGATATAAAACCAAGGATGCTTTGGATCTTTTTGGTTTATTTTCTTTCTCTCTAATTCCAAGGGAAGGAGAGTCTAGTGACTCTGTTTGGTGTATTTATAAAGGTAATGCAATTAGTGTTATAATAAGCTTTTAAGACTTCACGAAAGGAGACGTTTTGGAAGTGCTTGCTGGTGGGGGTGGAGATGGAGGGGTTGATGTAGCTATTTCTAGAAGAGGTTGGAGTACTTTTAATTGCTGTTCATTAATCTCGTGTTCCTAGGTGGATTAAGTTTGAAGAAAAAGTGGAACAGGGCGGGGAAAGATGGAGCAAGCCGCATGTGGCCACATTGTCCCTTCACAGCTTATTCGAGCTGAGGACATGTATGGAGAAAGGATCTATCATGCTTGACAGAGAGGCGTCTTCTCTCCCACAGTTGGTGGGTAAGTATGTTGTTTTAAGTTTTTATCTTTTTTTTTTTTTTTAGCTTTACCTAACTGTCTATGGTAGATGAACTATCTCCATTCACGCTGATGGCTTCTAGTGTAAGCAGAGTTGAATATCCTGTAACACTTATTTTTGCTCTTTTTTATATTATAAGACAAATAAGGGTCATCGCAGAAGATTTGGAAAATACCGACAAATATTGAGAAGAAAATGAAAAAAAAAAAATCACCCATCGTACCTCTGTAGCCATTGTTAACATTTTGACGTTTCCATCCAGTTTTTGTTTCTCAGTCTTCTCTCTCTTGCTTTTAATTTCTCATGTTATTTTTATTGGGAATCATAATGTATATGTCCAGATTTGCATTCACCTCCTAAACTTACTAGGATTAGGTCAATATTTTGAGTAGAGGCTTCTTCGCCCATCCTTGGTTACATTGAATGGGGGACTGAAGACTCGATTTCGAGGATTCCGACCTTGGACATTGCACTGAGCTTCTCTGGGCCTCAGTTTCATCATCTGTAAAATAGGGCTTCAATCCTATGTAAGAAGGGAAATCGTCTAATTGCTGGGTTGGGGCTGCTTTTGTAGGTGGAAGTCAGAATCCTTTAACTGTATGGAAGAAAGGTTGTGCGGGGCAAGGAGCCAGCAGAACCTTATGGGCTGGTGACTCAGTCATGCCACATTGGTGCTGAGTGTCAGTTATATAACCACCACCGAGTCCCTGAACCTCATGGTGCAGGGCTGCATTCATACCATTTGCAATTAGTGTCGTGTAGTTAATGTTAACTCACCACGTTGAGCATCTGGGGCATACGTTACTAGCTCCCGAACAGTAGTCATTGTTTTCATTTTCTGACAAAAGCCTGCCCTAAACTGCCTTATTACTTATCACTTCAGATCCAGGTGTGGAGATCAGGTTTTTCTCAAAAAGAAGTGCAGAGGCTCTGTTTGGCATTCCTAGGAAAATTTATTAGCTAGGTGACCACTGGACTTCCATGGATGACTACACTTTCATCTGCAGGGTGACTTCTTTGGGATTATGGGGAACAGGTTGTGGATTGTAGCCCCCTAGAAAGTGGCCATTGTAAAATTCTTGTGTGATTTCCGACTTACAACAAAATTTCTTTGAATATCTGTAGCCAGAAGGCTTGCCTATGACGTTTCCGTGTGTGTGTGTGTGTGTGTGTTTTACAGTGAGAAAGCGATAGCATTTGTATTGGAGGAAAAGATTAGTTGTCAAACGAGGCATGTATCTTTCTGATGTATATGCATCTGATTCTTGTTCAGAGAGCTTGTTAGTTCCATTTGCAAAGAAGTCCCACACTTTTCATGAACCTGAGCTGCATAAGGTACAAGTGCAGAAGAGGGAAGGGCTAATGGGAAGAAACTCGGTGGACAGAATTAATTAGTTCATACACGGATTCAGCAGCGGTGCAAGAGATTCTGCAATGTGCCAGACGTTGTTCTGGGCCCTGGAATTAGGTTTGCAAATCTGTCACTTTGTAAATGGGGTAAGTGTACAAACCGCATCCGCATAGTTAGAAGATAATGTAGGGAATAATCTCTATGTAGAGTTTTTCATATTTGACAAGGCAAGTGAGGCTGAAAATGGATATTTGGACATATTCTTGTGCCCAGGGAAGATGAGTCCATCTACAAAGACAGAAGCAGACAGAAGGGATGGTTTTCTGAGTGATTTATTTTACTTCGGGGAGATTGTTACTCAAAAAAATATCATGGTTAGCAAAAATCCATCCAGTTTTTTTTGAGTGAGAATTGCAATTTGTGTGTGTTTAGACTTTAAGAACTAATCTGGAGCAGAGATGTCTGAAATTAGACAAGTCGAAGAAGTAAGTCGGTATTCGTGAATGCTGGGTAAAATGGAAATTAAACTTGTGAGTGGGCAACATGTAGGCAATCTCAGGAGAGAATATGTATTGTGGTTTAAGGGTCACTAGAAAGGTCCCAATATAAGAAAGTAGGACTTGGGCTTTTCTGTACAACGGCCTTTTGGGTCTTTAGTACCAGCAAGAGCCATCTGAAGGAGCTTCTGCTCCTCAGCAGTTGACTGATCCTTTCCATGCACTAGAAGAGAGAATCCCACATTGGACTGGAGCCTTGTTAGCCAATGGCCAAAAAAAGAGGTTCTGGTCACTATGTTTAAGACAGGTTCCTTAAGCATGTTCAGGTGTTGCTTTCATTTTCCACTGCTTTGTATCACCAGTTGTGGACTTTTTCTCTCAACACCATCTCTTTACTTTTAAAAATTGACATTATATTTAAAAATCAGAAACCACCAGGTCCATTTGAAGTACCATCGCTCTCATTCTGGATCTGAGAATACAGAAAAAACAATTCAGAGGCAAATAACACACATTAGAAGCAGAAGGAAGGGAGGGAGGGAGGGAGGGAGGGAGGGAGGGAGGGATGGATCAGACTTGCAGGAGTGGAGAGAGCATGTTTGGAAGAATGTAATTGTCTGAAAAAAAATATTTAATAATCCTCAAAGAATCAAAGCCTTGTAGAGGGTTAAAACACCTGGAGGAAAAAAAAGCCCTCTAATTTCATTTTAAATGATAGAAAAAATAATTATTGTCATTATTTATTTGGTTATTAAAAAATCCTTTTCTAGCAGAGGCTGAAGTGGTTGTTTTGTTCGGCATCATGCTGATAATTTGGAGTTGAGAATCTCTAAGGTGCATCTCCCCCTCCCTCCCATTTTTACCTCCAAAAAAGAGAAGAGAAAGAAATAATAGTGGGTGTGATGATTATACAAACAAACAGGAGCATGGTTTTTCTCTTGCGTTGCATTACACCTGCTCCTCCTTCTCAGGGCCCGAGAGGCAGCCCCCCTCTGCAGGTGCAGAGCCGTCCCCACGTGACTGCTGAAGCAGGTGTGCCGCTTGTCCTTCCACACAGCCTCCTTCTGACTCTCCTCAGGACATCTCCTTGTTTTCTTCATGAACATTCTTTTGAATGCTGCTAAAAAATTTTGTTTTTAAAGTGATTAAAGGATAAAACAACATTTTCATGGGTTATTTTAATAGCTTGATTATTACTATCATCATTATAACCCTACAATTAAAGAGTGCCATTCACATAAGAAGGCAAGTACGTGCGAATTTTCCTGGCCTCCTAAGTTAAAAAAAAAATGATAGGCCATTTCAGGTATTTTATGACGATGGGAAACAGATTGGGAAAATGTAGCTCTATGTTTGGAGTTCTCATTTTTATATTTAAAGGTATTCCTTAACTGTGCATGTTGGCAGATGTGTTAGTCATGTTGTTTCTTGCTTTTAACACCTTTTATATTTTCAAAATGGCAATGTATTTATTTTTTATCACAAAACAAATACATGCTCATTTTTAAGTAATCCAGAAAAATAGAACACACAAATATCAAAATACCATCACTCACAGCTACATTCTGGCAGTTTTTCTGTACATCACTGTTTACACATATGAAATTTATTTTATAAATGGGATCTTACGAACACTTTAATTTGACCTTTTTAACTTAAAAACTTAAAATGAATTTCTTTCCATGTGATGAAATACAAATGTAAACATCATTTTGATATCTGCAATATATTTAGTATTGGGCATTTAAATTGTCTTCCAGTTTTTATTTTGAAGAATACCGTAAGAGACTCTTAATCTCACAAAACAAACTGAGGGTTGCTGGGGGGTAAGGAAGCAGGGATAGGGTGGCTGGGTTATGGACATTGGGGAGGGTGTGTGCTATGGTGAGTGTTGTGAAATGTATGAGTCTGATGGTTCACAGACCTGTACCCCTGAGGTAAATAATACATTAAATGTTAATTAAAAAAAAAAGAGTAGAAGTGAACATTTTTGTTATACTTTGGTGAAGTTGTGTATTTTTTTAGTGTAGATTTCTAATGGTGAAATATCCAGAGAGTTTGAACATATTAAAGGGTTTTGTTTACATGATTTGCCAAGTGGCCCTCAAGAAACGTCATGCTAGTTATTACTGTTGTTGTCATATGTGGTTCCCTATGACACCTCCCCTTGCCATCACTGTGGATTGCTTGTTTTCCTTTTGCTACTTTGATAGATTTATAAAATCTCATAATTGGTGATATTTATATAATTTATTTTTATTTATTTATTTATTTGTCAGAGAGAGCGAGCACAGGCAGACAGAGTGGCAGGCAGAGGCAGAGGGAGAAGCAGGCTTCCTCCTGAGCAAGGAGCCCGATGTGGGACTCGATCCCAGGACGCTGGGATCATGACCTGAGCTGAAGGCAGCCGCTTAACCAACTGAGCCACCCAGGCGTCCCTATATAAATTTTTTTTAAATTGCCTTTGTTAGTCCTGAAGTTTAATCTTCTTGGGCCTTGTATTTCCAAAATGTTTGTCACTTCGGGCCATTTTTTTGTTGCATGAACACCGTTTCGTTGGCTTGTAGAAGCTCTGGATATATAGTTTTTTTTTTTTGTTTTGTTTTTTTTTTTTTTTTTTTTAGTCTAGAGCTTTTTTCAATAAAGAAAAACACTTTGTGATATGGAAAAAGATGTAAACTGTGAGTCAGAAAATGGGGTTCTACTTGGGGGGGGTTTGCCTCTCTCTCACCCTCTCTCTCCCCATCTGCACAAGAGGTTGCAAACTTGGTGTTTCCTGAGGTTTCTTCCGGCTCTGCTCTCATATACAGTTGGCACGCTCTCTCACAACTGGTAGTGTTTGTGGGATTTTGAACACTGAAGGCTTAATTTCAGTGTAACTGTGAAATGTTACTGCCCCCACTTTCCTTGAAAGGTTTTATAGTTTGTGCTTAAAAAGATCGCTGTAAAGTGGGCCATTTTATGGAAACTTAATGAAGGGCATGAGCCACACAGATGTCTTAACCTGTTCTAACTGGTGATTTCCCGGCATTAGTACCAGAGGGCCGGCTGTGCCTATGCACGGGTAGGCTTGAGATTACAAGGGAAGGCAAGCAGAGTGGGAGGCCCTGCCAGGGAGGCTAGATAAGAAGCACTTTAATCCACAACTCTGGAATTACAGCAGGAGCTTGATGACTTGTGCCGCAGATATGCTGGGGCTGTTGGTTTATTTTTACGGCTCTTCCGCAAAATGGACTTCCACACTGAACAAGACTTCAAGGGAAAGCAGAGGAGTAGCACCTAATTATTTTACTGTGGAGCAAGAGGGTTAACTGTAATTATAGGATCAGTTCTAAGAGTTTCACTGAGAGGGATTTGTGCAGTTAAACACACTCAGAGCTAAAGGCCACTCTCAAACCCAAACATTCCTATGGGAGAAACTCCCTGCCTTGTCCAAGCTTCCCACCAAGTGGCCCAGTGTTAGGTGACATTTATGGCCTCTGTGTAAGACGTGTGACGGAAAATCCTGGGTTCAGCCTCTGCTTGGCTGCCAAGTAGCTGACTGTATACCATGCACGTCGTCCGTGTCTAGCTGTAGGCTGTCAGGCCAGGTCTTCAGGGGCTTCCTGTTAAGATGGGCTTCCTTGAGATACTGGTCTGCCCCAGCGGAGCCCCCGGAACATCTCCAACTTCTCTTAGGAGATGTTGCTATCCTGCCAGCTCCCATCACTTTTTTCATCAGACTTTATGAGAGAAGTTTTTGTTTTTATCTCCCCCTTTTTTAAAAAAAATTATTTATTTGAGAGAGAGAGAGCATGAGAGGGAAGCAGGGAGGGCATCGGGAGAGGGTAAGAATCTCAAGCAGGTGCCATGCTGAGCACGGAACCCGACACAGGGCTTGGTCCCAGGACCCTGAGATCATGACCTGAGCTGAAATCAAGAGTTGGAACCTTAACACCGGAGCAGGTGCCCCTCTCATCTCCACTTCTGTATACTGGGAACTTGGCCAGGAAGAGAGTGTTGAGGTGTGCCAGATGCACTCATGTACCTGAAAAGGTAGGCATGGAATCTGCTCATTGCTCTGGTTCTGTGCCGGGGACGAGAGCTCCACGGCACCTGCGTACAGGGGTGAGGCAGTGTCCTGTCATTGCATATCTTGTGTGGGTTCTGTGACGATTCTGCCTGAACCCTGTTCCGGACAGAGGAAATGTCCACCTGTCGTGTGACATTAGAGAAGGATGCGCCAGGCTCCATTTCTGCCATCCTGTCGACAAGCCAGTTTGTGAGAAAGAGGACTTCTTCTTTTAGAGTAGAACGTGTCCTTCAGCAGAGCCACCCATGGAGCAATTTCTGTGAAACATGGTTATCTTTTCCAATTAAAGCCATTCTAAAAACAAGAACGAATAGAAATTATAACCTTTTTGTGGTAAGACTAAAATTTTATATTAAATTCTGGTGAGTTTATTTTTAAAATGATTAATGGAATATATTGAAAAGGCTTTTGTTGGATCCAAACAAGAACAGCCTCCCTTTTTAGAAAAGATTAAGGCATAGTTTTATAGTTTAGTGTTTCACTGGATTAATTGGTGTTCAAATAACCTGATATGGGGAACAGTATTCTTTTCTTTTCCTTTGTTTTGTTTTAAGGAAAATACATCATTACAGAAGAATTTGGGAAACTAAATCTAAAAAATCAGTATTGTCACTACATTAAATTTTGCATATTCTTTTCAACTTTTTCTTTTATCATTTATATTTCTGGCACACTTGCTATGATAGAGTACATGAAATTTTTTAATCTTTTTTTTTTTTTGCTTAATTGAGAAAATGTAAATTACTGACTTACTGTGTTACTCATAGAAGAATGTGATTAATGTAAATTCACTATTAGCTGCGACTGAAAAAAAGGACAAGATGATTCTTCCTCTCCAAACATAAAATTCGTAGTGGAGTATTTATAACTTTCTCATTAACACCAGAATCTCTGTGTCCCGTATCTTTACCCCCACACAAAGATGGAAGTTGCAAATTTGGGAAATACTGTGTTGATTGTACGTTTGAAGATGATATCCGTAAAGTTGGGGTAAAAAGTTTAACTTTGTGATCTTGTGACTGACTTTTGCTTTTTGTTTTTGTTTTGCTTTGTTTTTGTATCAGAGATGATTGTGGACCATCAGATTGAGACAGGCCTATTGAAACCTGACCTTAAGGATAAGGTGACCTACACTTTGCTCCGGAGGCACCGGCATCAAACCAAGAAATCTAACCTTCGATCCCTGGCTGATATTGGGAAGACAGTCTCCAGTGCAAGTCGGATGTTTACCAACCCTGATAATGGTAATGCAGGGCCAAACAGCTGCCAGGTTCTCCTACCTTTCTCTCTCCCCTTTACCTCATCTCGCGTCATTTGTCCTTTCTACTCCGCTCCATGTTCCTTCCTCAAGTTCATATGCCACAGCCATTTCCTAATGAGACTTTTATCTAGTTGGGCAGGTCTGCGGTCCTGTTGGAAAGATTTCAGCAGTTGCTAAGGCTGCAGATGTCAAGATGCCTTGCTTGCTCCCGTATACGTCTAGTCTGATTGAGATGGTCTGGTACTACCACTGTGGTGAAACAACTGAATATTACAGATGAGTCATCAAACTCAGAGATTTTTGAGTATATCAAGGAACATGCTTTTGACTTGTGGGTGTGGGAGAATTAGGAGGATAGATTGAGATAGGATAAATGCTCTGAATTCTAGTATCATAAAGGGTTTGCTAGGTATGTGAGATGGTGTCTACTCTATAAATCATTATTTATCCAAGTAAGGCTCAATATTACATTTATTACTTAATAAAGTCTAGGCCTACAAAAAAAAAGAAAAAGGATCATATGCTCTTCTGTTATATGATAATGATGGTTAGATGTGAGAATAATTATTCAAGGTTGGATACTATCCCACTGTATAGTAATAGGAAAGGTTCTGTGTGTATTTGGACTCTGTTGCATTCAGCAGAGTTTTCTATAAAGTATCTATCTTTTGTATCACTGTCTTTGTTTCGAATACATTTCATGGTTGTATTTAATCTGAGAAGGGGAGAAGTTTTTTTTCCAGGAAGTGTGGAAGATAAAAGCATACGGAAAGTGTTGCTAAACATGGGGCTGGTAGAACCAGGTTTCTCTCATTCCACCTTGATCTTTTTTAGTACTAAGAGAAATGAGTAGATAAGGGAGCATCTAATTCATTGTCTTCATCTGTACTTTCAGAACAGGGTAAAGTATTTTGCCATGGGAAATATGGACTAAATGAATTGTATAAACTGAATTCTAACTTAGCCACTCCATTTCTGGAAATTGAGTTTTCTGACTTAATATTAAAACTAATGGTTGGCTGGAAGAGAGCTAACTGTTAGCAAACTTTCTCTGGTGTATTTTTGAACCATTTTATTATTTTACTTTCTTAATGAGTGTCTAGTCATTAAGTAGAACCAAATGAAAGGTTCAGTTTTATTGAACGACTTATATATTGATTTAACTGCTACCATAAATATTTTAAAAAGCAAAACAAGTTATAAATAAGTACTTAAATCAGAAGTGCTCTTTATAAAAAACAGTCACAAAAAGAAGAATCTAATCTAGACTATTCCTGCTATAGTTGCTATCATTACCTGGCTTATTGCTGCTGACTGAAATGTTTTATTTTTTGTGTATGTCTTTTGCTTCTTTCTTTCTTTTTTTTCAATTATATTTTTGAAGAGCTTAATGGCTGGAAATGTTATGGGATGAACGATAGGATATAACTGATGTCACAAATACTTCATTTTAAAAGAGGCCCTGTTTTTAAAATTGTGGCAACTAAAGTAAAAGTCTTGTCTTTCATGTATTATTTTTTTTCTTATCCTCTTCTTCATTTAAATGAAATTCCATGATTTGGAGATTAATTTTTTTTTAAATCCTGAAGTTGGTACTTACCATTAAAGAAGCAAGAAAGTGCATTGTTTTCAGGTATTGCTATATTTACAAATTCAGGTATTGCTGTATTTGCAAAGAGAAGTGGAATGAATACGGCAGAATGAGGGTGCCTTCCACCAGTCTGGTCTGAGCTCCTTTTTCATGAAGTGGAGACAGAGTAGAAGTTAAGAACAAGTGGATCTTGAGGCCAGTATTTTGTGTTTTAGGAGAAAGTATTGGGATGTAGAATACAACTGATATGTTGATATCATCCATCATCCAATCTTTTATCCTATCAGATCTTTGTACTTCAGAGGGAAGTTGAAATTGCCTTTGTCATTCACCTTTCACTTGTGAAATCTTATACATGCTGGGCGGAAAGCAAATAGGGAGCACAATCAGTTCTTCCTTTCCAGCTCTTCAGCTGGTCAGCTTACACCCTGACGCGTGGAACATGATTAGCCTTTTTAAACATGTTATTATTGGCCTTTGTGTTACCTCACTCCTTTTAAATATCCAGAGGCAAGATTTGACATTGAGAGATTCTATAGTAATGACTTTCATGTACCTCTAAGGTGCATTATTATAAATTATCAGACAGCAAATTTTGGGTTTTCCAAAAGTGTTTTTTCTTTCTTTCTTTTTTTTAAGATCATTTATTTATTTATTTGACAGAGAGAAATCACAAGTAAATGGAGAGGCAGGCAGAGAGAGAGAGAGGGAAGCAGGCTCCCCGCTGAGCAGAGAGCCCGATGCGGGACTCGATCCCAGGACCCTGAGATCATGACCTGAGCCGAAGGCAGCGGCCTAACCCACTGAGCCACCCAGGCGCCCCCTAAAAGTGCTTTTTCTTAACTTGAAAGTTTATACAGTTATTTTGATATGTTAGGGTTTAATATGATTATCTTTAATTAGAATAAATATCTAATATCTAATAAAATATCTTTTATTAGAATAAATTTCTAAAACAACTATGTAGCTGTGGCTACTGTTTTAATAAACGAGAATCTTACATCTATTGATGTCGGAACTAGATTATAATACTGTAAGCCCATGTAAAAACTAGATAAACTTAGTTACCTCAGTCTTCTATTGTAGGTAAGAAAATAGATGTTGTTTGCTTTAGTTATGATAGCTACAGTGCAATTAATAGCTGAAATTTATGGAGATACCTTAGAATTGGAATTTTTTTCATTTCCGAGTGGTATGCTGGAGCTAGTTCTGTCTACTCACAACAGCCAATCAGGAATTTTGTAAACCAGTTGCTTAAACACAGCTACCATTAAAAGTTAAATTATGTACACATACCATTAAATAATGATATTAAAAACAAAGGTAATTTCTCAAAATTCATCATTTCCTATTTATTTTATTGTACTGTACTGGAGTTTACACTCTTTGTGTTGTTAACATCTGTTGTGTTTGTATGGTGGAAATACAACAAAATGGTGTTCAGTTAGTCACCTGCTTCCCAACTCTGTGATCAGTGACTTCATTTTGGTAACTTGATGTAAGACATGGTGGTTGCACTTACACTATAGAAATCAGCAAATTCACATCAGGGCCTGATTTATTGTTTTGTCACTTGTCTATAGGCTTTACAAAGTGATGGAGAAAATGTTAACAGTGTGGATTAAATTTAAGTGTGTAGGGTCTATGGCCATTTCCTAGTCAGCTTGAGCTTTAACAAATTACCATAGACTGGGTGGCTTAAACAACAGGCATTTATTTCTCATAGTTCTGGAGTCACAAGGGAAGTCCAAGATCAAGGTGTCACAGATTTGCTTCTTGATGAGGACCTTCCTGGCTTGTAGATGGATGTTTTTTCATTGTATCTTCACATGGCAGAGGGAAATCTATCCTCTTTCTCTTCTCTCCTTTCATAAGGGCATTAACTGCATTCATGAAGGCTCTGTCCTTATGACCTAAGTTCCTCCCAAAAGCCCCACCACCTACTATCACATTGGATGGAAGAGTTAGGGTTTTAACATAGGAATGTTGGGAGGATACAAACATTCAGTCCAAAACGGCTTTTAAAATGCAAAGAACACAAAGAATCCTGTAAATGCTTGGCCCGGTATTCAAAAACTATTACCCAGGTTTAGCAAAGGAGTCACCCGCATTATTGAGGAGTGAGTGAAGTCTGACATATGTCTTCATTGTTTCACTTTTGTCCTACTTATTAACATATATGATAATGGATGTTCAATAAGGATATTGAGTTGCAACTGTGTTTGGTTGCCAGTTGCAACCATAAGTTGGCTATTGCTGAAAGAGTTTGATAAAAACTAACGAAGAGCCAACTGACTATATGTAATTTACAATAGAGTATTATATATATTATTATTACTTATATATGGCTGCCTGTCCTTTATATCAATAAAAATTACTACACACAGAAGCGCTCACGAGCATACACATGCCTTTTCCCTGAAGAGCTGGTTTTCTCAAACATTTAGCAGTACACCCACTAACAGCCCAACTACTGTCTCTCCATAGCTAAAGATTAACTCTTATTTTTTTAGGGTCCCGATGTAGCTTTGTGTTTAAGATGATTTAGTGTTTTTAAAAAGAACTGGAAAACATTTTCATTTGTAATAAATCAGGAGAGAATCAGGCTAGCTTCCAAAGTGTTAATTATTGTGAAATTACTACTTGTCTGAGACATCTGTGAGTTCTGATGGACATGTCTTCCAGGTACTAAATTTTAGGCAAGTGCTGTGATTTCATAATATATTAATTGAGGTATTTCTGTGGGGTTAGTGTTAGGTTTTCATTTCCTTTGGTGCTAGATTTCCCTTTACCCACTCTTTTTCTAACTATTACTTTAGTTTGAGCCATATGAAATTGCCATTTTGTAGGTAAAATAAAGTTGACTGTCAGCAATTTCATACAGCTCTACTTAATAATTTGGTTTGAGATACTTAGAAAATCTATATTATTATAGTTTACTATGAAAGAATAACCAGTAAGCCTAGGAACATTCCTTGGTAGTATTTGAAAATCAAGTAAGATGTATTTCATTTGCTCTTTATTAGAAAGTAAAAAAAAGTTTCTACTTAATTGGCATATATTCAAAATATTTAGTGTGATGTTTATGACAAGGTTACCTGATCACTGTCTTAAAGAATCATGGTTTGTAGAATGATCTGATTTTTAAAAAAACATCACTTACCATTTAAATGGATACTTTTGAAATGTGGTGTCTAAGCTTATAAGAGATGAATGAGACTTGACTTAAGCACGAAGACCAACTAGGTACCTTAATTCGTGTATTCAGCTTGCACCACCTTTGTGGAAATTTGGTCAATGCCAGTATCAGTTTGTCCCATTCTCCCTCCCTCCCCTGGCCTCCAGCGTCTTCATTTTTTTTTAATCCCTAGACTGTCATAGAAACCTGTTCCTTACCCTCCATTGTCTATAAATGCACTAAAGTGACTTTGGTTATCTAGTTAAACCTAGACTATGAATTTCATTTTTTTCCCCAGTCCAATTTCATGACCCCATTTTTCTTTAGGTTTTTTTTTTAATAAAAAGTTAGAAAACATTTTAATATGTGGTATTTTAGTATGTAGTTCCCTGTCTGTAAAATAGATAATGAAAATTAAATGAGATAATATATGTAAAATGTTTAAAGTGGTGACCGGCACATAGTAATCAATTACTCCACAAAGTACAATTAAGGAAAAAAAAATCTCATATTGAGTAAGAGCGGTTTCTGGAATGATATTTGCTCTGTAGCTTATTATTTGGGAAGAGACCCATGGATGCAGGGCCGAGTTATCTCCTCTGCCCTTTGGTATTGGTAGCTAATCCCACATGGGATGTAAGAGAGAAGGAAGCTCTTTCCTATCACAGTCCCTTACAAAGAGTCTTTCTCCCTCATTCATTTTACTCTTTGCTAAATGACTGTCAGGGAAACCCTAAACCATACTGAGCATCCAAGATTTGCTTAAGCTGCTCCAGCAGGTAGGTGAGGGGTAGGGCAAGGTGGCAGCTCCAGGACTAGGGCGGCTGGCTCTGGCGCCTCACGCTGCTTCCTCCATGTTTTTTCCTGTCTGCTGTGGCCTTGATGCTGAGAGAGATCCAGGGCTTGTTCCTCATTGAGCCTCTGGATTTTCTCTTCAGTTTGCCACTTTTTTTTTTTTTTCCCGTCAGATGTGAGAACTGTGATCTGCTGGTTCCCACCCCTTGGTGCCATCACTTACTTTCTCCCTGGACTCCTTTCTTCACTGTTGCTTCCCAGGCCGCTGCTGCTTCCTCGCTGGCTCTCACACTGCTTCTTCTGACAGAAGCACACAGCACCTTTAGATGTTTAAAAAAGTGTCCTCTAGTGCTGTTACCTACAGTTCTAGAGACTGTGGTTAGCAACAAAGAACAGACAATGGAAAGAAAGCAAATTTTTTTTTTGTTGTTAACAGTAATTCTCAGCCCCATTGAAATATAAGTGGGATTAGCTAGGCTCTTGTTGCTTTGGATCTGATTTGAGATTAGGCGTATTCAAGCTATTTGGTTTGGCTGTTAGATCAAGCTGCCTCGATACTGGCACCAGCAGATCTGGCCCGGACCACCGCCAGGTTTGGCAGCTTTCTCGGTCCCTTTAGAAATTCTTCGCTTTTTGTCTGGGTTTTGGATTCTGGTTTGTCCCAATTGTTTCTGGTTGGGTTGTTCTACTTCATAGCCCCCCTTTCCCTGTACCCTTGAATTCAGACCTGGTCCCTGAATCAATGGGTAAGGCAGGCATTTCTTTAACTTCCCTCAGAGGTTCTGTTCCTTTGAAGCAGGCCGTCATGCTTCTCCAGTTCTGAGGCGGGTCAGTCAACATTTTGTTTCTCAGGCTCACATCACCTTAAAATGAGAGTCCTCTTCCCAGGTGCTTTTCCGCATACAACCAGCTCTTTCCCAAATCCAACAGCACATATCCATCTGTTTTGTTCAGGGCTCTAATTCTGCGTTCATTTGCACAGCACAGATGAATGTCCTGGCGAGAACCCAGCGAATGATCGAGCTCTTCTCAGCCTCACTTTAAATGAACCAATCCATGGACAGTTTCTAGAAAAGTACCTCAATATACCTTCATAAGAGTAACTTAATAATAGTAGTATTTCCTGTTCATCTATCAGATATCACTCATTTCTTTTCTCTTCCCTAGGCAAGTGACTGATCTTCCAGATTTATAGTGTTCAGATCTTTTTTTTTTTAAATATTTATTTACTTGACAGAGAGATCACAAGTAGGCAGAGAAGCAGGCAGAGAGAGAGGAAGGAAAGCAGGCTGCCTGCTGAGCAGAGAGCCCGATGCGGGGCTCGATCCCAGGACCCTGGGATCATGACCGGAGCCAAAAGCAGAGGCTTTAACCACTGAGCCACCCAGGCACCCCTAGTGTTCAGATCTTTAAATAAACAATAACACATTTTTTTCCCAGGAGTCTTTTTCACCCAAGTATTTGTTAGTCTGTTCTGCTGTTTATGGCAATGAAGAGTCAGGCTTAAGAGATATAATACCAGTGAGTATTTCATTTTTGACCTTAAAGTCCTACTTTATAATCTTCTTCTTGGACACATGAGCCATCTTTTCTGAAGGCTTCATGCTAGTCCTGGACAAATACTTACTAGTAGTGCTATGTTGAGCAATGTACGTAATATCTTTGGGCCTTATTCTTTAAATCTGTAAATAAAGGTGGTAGTGTCTTATCCTTTTCATACAACCAGGAGTAGGTGAGATCTTTTTGTGAAAAGTTCTTAAGAATCAGAATGTGAGAGACCACTGTAAGGAATGGCTATTCAGAAATACTTAAAGAAGCAGATTTAATGCCTTTTACATGTAAAACCAAGGACAGACTCAATTCACCAGCATTATTTTGTACTCTGTTATTTTTTGTGCCTCATTTTTTCCCCCTCTTACTACTCCATAAATGAAAACATTCTTGGAGTTTTATTTTTAAAGCAGTATTGCTTTCATTATCAATTTTAGAGATGCCAAATAATACATAATGAGGTGTCACTTGTGGGCTTTCTAATATTTGCAATTCGCATATGAAGATTGAGCAATATGTCTGAGCAAGGACAGTTGTTAGCTATTAATAAATAATATATGTATAACAGGATGTTACCATGAAATAAACATATTTTTGAATTTTATCCGTTTCTGGTCCACAGCCAGGGTCTCTGATGGAGTAAAGGAATGGAATGATTCTCTGTGTCGTACCCTACCACATAGGGAAAAGCGATGTACTCAGAGGGCCTGTCGCTGATTTACGCTGCCACCACTGGGTGGTTGTCTCAGAGATCCTTGACAGAGATGCGTTTGCGAAGTCTTGCTTCCCCCCGCCTCATCTTTCTCTGAGAGCAGATGGGAGAGTAGGTGTAGATCTGGGACCATGTCCTGTCCTCTTCTTTATAAAAGACAGACAGAAGAGGAAAGGCAAGGACAGGAAAATGTGAAAAATGAGGGAAGGTGATGAGGAGATGTGAGCACCGGGAACTCCTTACCTTGTCTTCCCAAAGGAAAGAAGAGGGAATAAAAGTAATTAATAATTAAGCAAGCTGCATCTACTCAAAGCTAGTTTCGGCACAAATCACAAAGGTCAAAAAGGAGATCTGTCCAGGTTTATGAACCCGATAGCTTAAAAATCACATTTTGGATTTGAAGTTGAACTGAATTAGGCCAGCATTTCTGTCTTTGATGTTTCCCAACACCCTCTAGGATGCTGAGCAAAGGAAACGTCATTCCATCCCATCAGCGATAGTAGTGGCAGCAGCGACAATAGTATCTCCTGTTAACTGGACCCTCATTATGCACCGGGCATCGTCCTCCATGATGTTTCTACTGTATACATCTTCATTGCTTCTCGGCCTTTTGGCTAAGATCAAGTCTAATGTATATATCATTATTTCTATTTGCATAAGAAAAGCCTGAGCTCAGAAATGTAATACAATTTCCCAAGCTTAAAAATATGGAGGAAACTAGCGTGTTTAATAACAATGTGCTGATTAAACTACAAAGGGCAATGAGCGTCCATAACCATAATTTATTTCCCACACATCAGTTGAGCCCAGGTCTTTTTGTGTAATAATGTGATGTTGAAGGGATCTAGAAGTCAGTCTATGTCTAGGCAGGAATACGCTCCAAATGTGGCAGTTGGATGTCTTTATTGGCTCTCTAAATGGAGATTTATAGGCAACATTTCATGTGTACACAGGTGAAATGCAGCTATATTCTTGGGTTAAACTTTTTGATTAAGTAATTGTGGAACACATAATATACACTCAATGACTCCTTTTTAAAAAAATTATTCAAATTCAAGTTAGTTAACATACAGTTTAATATTAGTTTCAGGATGACTATTTGAACATAGAACATTGCAATCCTAAAAGAGTGCTAAAACTTTAACATGAGTAAAATTTATTTTTTTCTTACTGGGATTGTTAAATACGCATTTTGCTGGAGAGTATTTTTTTTTTTTTTTATTTGCCTGATTTAAGTAGGGATACCCTCACTTGAACTGATTAGGATTGATGGTTTTGGACAAGTTGATCTCAAGGATAACATGAATCATTAAAAAAATTCTCACCACCACAACTTTTTCTACAGAGTAATGGAAACCATTACTCTGAAATCTTTAAAGCTATAGATCTTTCGATCTTTCCTCATCAAGTCACAATAATATAAGCCAATTTCTACCTTGTTTCTGCCTGGAGTCAAGTAAAAACGATTTAGAAGAGAACATGTAAGATAACAGCAAAGCTAAGTTGTTTATTTTGAAGCTTAAGTGTAGAAGAGGTACAATGAAACCATTATCTGGAAAAGGCGTACATAATATGTCATTACCGTGGTATAATTATAGAAAGTTCCACTCCAGCTTTGGGAACGACTTTTCAAAATTCTATCTTTGGAGTAAATTTGTGAAGAGAAAAGAACGCAACACGAAAGGGTTACGGAGTTTGTATCTCTTCCTGCACAGAAGTACACAGAGGGTCCAACAAATCAAAATGTTGGAATTTGCCAACATAAGTAATGGATGCTGTGAGCCTCCCAGTTTTCATGAGAGTAAGCAGCCAGATGGCTCCAATCAGCTTTGCTAAAACACAGGTGCCAAGTCTCTATGGGCAGTTTCATTTTTCATGCCTGTCTTTGGAGCCAGGTTCTTTGCTGCTGTGTGCCAGACTCTTCCACTGCCCCCTTGATGGTGCTGCTCAGCATCAGCGGAGGCTACGTGTATGCAAAAAGGAGTTTCCAGCTTTAGCTCCCCACAGACAACACACTGACATCTTGGGAGCAGTTGAGGAGAGAGGAGCTGTTGGGGAAGTTAGTTATCAGCACCTGAGTTTCAGACCAGCTGCCTTCCTTGCCCTTGAGGGGCAAGCCCTGGTATCAGCGTTGAAAGTTGGATAGCTTCACTCTGCTCAGAAGCTGAAGGATGCGAATGTTCTTGCGGGCTTACTTTGCCCTCACAAACCCTGTCAGTTTTCTTTGACCTGAAATTTCAGTTGGTCCTCACTCAGGCCTAGATAAATGACTGGAGTTGTCCCCCACCTCTCATTTCCTTTAGCTAGGTTGGCTGGAACATTGGCTCTTGAAGCAGATCACTCAGTTGTCAAAAGGAATAGGAGGTGAGACTTGGTCAGCGTGATATTATGTGTTTCTAATTGCCTCCTTCTTGACAAAAGCAATTTTGGAATAATCTCAACTGATTCATTTCCCTTTTTCTCATTTTTCTTAGTGCAATAAAAACTTGCAAAGAAGTTCAGTTATGGGAAACAATTAAAAATTCAGATTGCAAAGAGAAGACATCAGATTTGCCTCAAACAGGTGCTGGCACAGATGGCCTGCTCGCAAGTCCTGGCTTTATTTACAGCTTTTAACACAGACAGATAAATTGACAAAAATGTTTCTAGATTTTATCATGTGCAGAATGCCCAAATTTGGCCCTAAACTTACATTAATTTGTAAATGAGTCCGTTCAAAACTTGACCTCCCAAGTCACCGGTAGCCTTAAAGACTCTTTATCTGCCCTGTTATTTGCAGAATTGTGTGAATTGATGATCTAATCTTTGCTTTTGGTTGGATAGGCTTTGTTGCCTTGATTATTTACTGACTGTCATATTAAAACTCTCTTAAATCAAATTGGATGTAGTCTGATGGTTAGATATTTCCTATCTACCGTTCCTTGAAGGACACTTATGCTGCCTATTTCTTAGTAGCCTTGGACTGAGGTATTTGATGAGAACAGGAGAATAGATGACATGAAGCCCAAATGAAATTATCTTGAGGCAGAAGTTCATGATGCTCTCCAGTTGATGAAAAATATCTAGAGGAACCATACTATGCATTTAGCTGGCATCATTAATCTGTTTGACTTGGTCTAAGATTTGACATGGGTGCACTGAATATTAAAATTATAGTAAAATAAGTATTAAAAGACACCAGAAATTGAGGACTAACGTGCATTTCTGAATTGGTTCATATTAAGGTGTTGATTTATCTATATCCCAGTCTCATATTTCTGAAGGGCTGAAAAACAGAGGCAACGGAAATTGAGAACCAGTTTGATATTCACCAAGGAAAATATTTCAGAAGTAGAAGTATGAACTGTTGCTTTCTGCATTCCTGTACAAGATCTGTGGAAGGGTCTGTAGGGTAGATCATAAGAAAGACCTTACTAACATAATCCCCTGCCCTCTGTGCTTTATAAAACTGTGTGTAGCTTCCCTCTGTGTGTGCTTGCATGGTGCAAAATTATTAACGGTCTTGATCTTACATCTTAAGATTAGTATTCGTTATGTAGATCTTTCTTCTCGATACAGTCCATGTTTTGTCTGTTAGAACTGCAGGGCAGATAATTCCCTGGTACTTGGGGAACTATAATGGTTGAATGTACTTTGTTCCAAGCCTTTTCATTCTGTATTGGGATTTGTTCCATCTAAGGGTCTTGGGAGGGGGTATTTGTGTCGATGTAATATGTCATTGTTCTTCTTTAACTCGCTTGTGTGATTTGCTTTAGTATTTTTTTCTTCTAAATTAATGCTTCCATCCTCATCCTTGCTGTGGCTGCTCATGTGTCCTCCTCCTCCTGTCTTCTGCTTCTGACACTAAAGCCCGCAGCCCGCTTGAGAACTCAGTGCCCTGCCTAGCAACCCGCACCTTGGATGCTGACCCCCGAGTGCGGCGCACTCCCAGCGTGGGATGGCTAAGTAAGTCCATGGCTGGGGAGGGCAAGGACGGTGGCGACGGTGGGGAGCGGGAGGGCGTGAAGGTTGGGCTCACCCTCACTGAGTGGAGGTCAAGAATGTCGGAAAGGGTGAGCATTACAGATTCGTATAATTACTGATCTATTCCTTCCACCGCCAGAGAGTACAGTAATAATGTATTCTCTGGGTGAGCTGCCATATTGGATTCAAACTGAGTGCCATGAAGATCGTGGAAAGAGTTCCATACTCAGGGTGAGGCCTGGCACAGGTGGTGCTCCATGCATGCAATGCTGCTGGAGCCTTGGTTTCCTGATGGGATGGGGAATCAGGACGCTGGGCTCTCCTCTTTCAGAGGATTGTGAGGAGGATCACTTTTGATGAGATCTCTGATCAAAAACATTCAAGTGCTGGGTTGGAGGAAGCACTTAGTGGGTTAATGGACTAAGAAAAAAAAAAAAAGTCCAAATTCCCTTTATGGGTAAGAAAGGCAGTAGGCGCCATGGATATAAGATAGAATCTTCTTCTTCTTTTTTTTTCCCTTAAATAAAGAGTTTGTTAAGAGACAGGATTTATTATACCTAAAACCAAAAGAGAAAAGAACACGCTAAGTAGACTTTTTCCAAATTTGATTATTCGTGATATAAATTTCTTTTACTTGTCAAGAAGCCCATCCATAGTGATATCATTAGGTTTTTAACTCTTTCTTATCACATTTCTTATAATAAACCCATTGATTTATACTTTTTACTCATTTAGCATGAGAAAATTTCATTTTCCTGGGAAGATGAGATGTCTTATTCAAATGACCTAATGGGGGAAGTTTTTAGTTCATTTTAGAATAGTGTTTGTTGCACTACATATTTCCAGGACTTTTCTTGGAGTAAATTTGGTATTTTTGGAAACTCTTTTAATAATTTCTGTGTCCCATAGAGATACAAATATATGTGCTGCACTTTACAGTGCCAGGCCCTCTGCTAGGCAGCGGAGATAAGGAAATGAGTCCCTCTCCTCAGGGGACTGCCTTTCTAATGAAGAAGGCAGGACACAACGGGTAAAATTGTGTAAAATGCTAAGTGAAATGACTGAAAATCACATACACACACTTGAGATTATGGGAACATCTGCTTGGCCTGGGAGTTGTGATGGCAGAAGAGGCTTTGGAGGAGATGATTTTCAGGCTAAATATTAAAGGAGAGGTAGGAGTTTGGTGATAGAATAATAGGGTGAAGGGACCCTTATTGAACTTGTAACTTTGTAATGATTTCTGCTACATATTAGGTCTAAGAAGCCGAAATGTTTTTTTTCTTGAATAATAATAAAAGTCGCAAACATTAACTTAAACCACTTTTCAGTAATAAACCCTAAGCTAAGTTTTTGTGTGACAACATTTAATTTTCTGAACAATCCTGTGAAGTGCCTATCGTTATTCGTATTTTACAGATGAACACATGGGCCTTAGAGAGGTAAAGTAACTTGCCCAAATCACATGGATTCCAAGTGTCTAGGACAAGTGTTGAACTTTCTCATATGGTAGTTTCATGAGCAATATCTCACTGAACTTAAAGTATAGGAAATTCACATGGTTACATTGCCAAAAAGATGCACTGATTCCATTATTGATGCTCTCAGACTCACATGATTGTCTCTGCAAGTATCATGCATTCATTCCTTCTGATGAATTTTTTTTTTTTTGGTGATGCCTCTTGGGAAAAAATAAATTCAGATATAGAAGTTTAGTCATTGGGGTTTGGAGTCAGGCAGAATTGGGTTTGAATCCTTGCTGGCTTCCTAACTTTGGACAAGTTACTTCCCTACTATAAATTTGGGTTTCTCAACTGTAAAATTGGGTTAATCTTAGTAACAGAGGACTGTTGTGAGAATTAAATTAGAAATGCATGAAGTGTTTATTTTATTTCATAGCACTTGATAAATCCAACATTATTACTATTATTAGCAAATTGCTCACAGGAATTGCTCAAGAAATTGTAGTCATTTTTGTCCTCTGAAACCACGTCAGGCATCTAGACATTGAAATATTGTTGTGGATAAATCATCAAGGAAATTGACCAAAATCTTCAGTTTGTCAATGATGAAAATAGGTCAACCAGTTGGAAATGAACCTTAGACCACATCCTGGGCCAATTCTTTTACGAAAACACATTTTAGTCATGAGAGAAGATTCTTCTTACTTCCTATTTATATGCTATTTCTCTCCTTAGATAAAAGCTTTGATTTCTCAAAGTCACCTGCCCAGAGCTCTCTGTTATCTACTACATCAATTCAATTAATTTAGTATACACATATAGATGGTCTATAACTTACGATGGTTCCACGTACCATTTTTCTACTTTATGGTGGTGTGAAAGTAATAAACATTTAGTAGAAACTGTACTTTCAATTTTGATCTTTTCCCTGGCTGATGATGGGCGGCACAATATGCTTTCATAATGCTGGTTAGTGGCAAGGAGCCACAGCCCCTCTGTGCAATCACGAGGTAAACAACGAACCCAACCTTATGACCATTCTGGACCCATAAACTACTTTTTTTTTTATACTTCCAGTACAATGTATAATAAATTATATTCACCATTTTATTAAAAAGAGGCTTTGTGCTAGATGATTTCGTCCAACTGTAGGCTAATGTTAAGTGTTCTAAGCACATTTAAGGTAGGGGAGGCTAAGCATGAGGTTCAGTAGTTTGAGGCTATTAAGTGCTCTTTGACTTATCATATTTTTCACTTATGATAGGTTTATCAGGATATAACCCTATTGTAGGTTGGGGAAGATCCATAATAAATAATAGAGATGTGCAAAGTGGTATTAAACCCTGCTGGTTGTACCTACCTATCCGATTTCCATCTCCATGTCTTATCAGTATGAACCTGTGGCCTAATCAGCTTGTCCTTTTTCTTCTGGCTTGTGTCATGGCCAGTTTTACTTCCATGCCTTAGTTGAGCCCTCTGCCTTTTGGGAATGCCTTTTCAAACACGCCTATCCAAAACTATATAGTAGGATCCAAATGAAGTTCATCTCCTTTGTAAAATGGTTCTCACAGACACAGAGGATCTTAAAATTCTACGGCTCCAGTTATCTGTGTCTCACAATGAGAAGATTTGCAGTATATTGTTTCATGTTGTCCTCTGGTGTTTCATTATTTATATTTTTCCTTTCAACTATGTTAAAAAAAACTCCTTTAGGGCAGGGGGTGTAAGTCCTGCCTTTGTGTCTCTTCCAATGTGGTGTAGGTACTTGGAGCATGGGAGTTGTTTGGTGAGCACTGATCAATCCTTGATACCCCATTATGTCACTTAACGCAGCCAACAGCCCAGTTTGCGCTGGGGCCCATCTTGGCCATAATAAACTACGATACATAAAATATTGTATGTCTGCAAAAACTGTTCACTCATATTTCTAGCCATCCAGCTCCAATAAATGTGGTTATTAGTTTGCTGTAATAGTTAACGTGGAATTATTTTTTCACAAACACTATAAAAAATATCAGTTAAAGAAGAGGTTTCTGAACACGTTCCATTAATCAAATCTTCCAGTTTTCTTAGCAAGATATTTTCAGGCTTCGTGTACCTTGAAGGAACTACATTTTTTAGAAAGCTACATTTAAGGTTGCTTTTGGGGAGTCAGCTCTCATCATTTTTACATTGTGTGCTTCTTATCTTACGTGTCACCTGAGGCAGATACAAGTTTACAGCTCTTATCCACTGCAAGTGCTGCCAACGTATTGAATTAGAAGTTGGCACAAAGCCAAAAATGATTTCCTCTTACAGATCTTATAGGCAGGTCTGAAACCAGCCTGGGCTACTGAGAACAAAAGAGAAGCTTTCACCTCTCCTTTTCCAGACACATGAATCCCCACCTAAATGCTTTGCCATTGCTAGATCCTGTTACTCTATCTTGAAAGATCCAGAGTGGCCCTTCACTGTGCACGCTTGTCTTTAAATTCAGTGTCACACCGAACAACCAGTATCTTCTGAGCCCCTCGAAAACACGTGTGTCCCTTTGCAGTTATTGGCAATCAGAAGCAGCTGCTTCAGACTCTTAGGTCTCAACTTTAAAGAAGAAAATGAGGTTCGGGGTGGTTGTTGTTTTTCTCCTGTCATCTTTGGCACATTTTGGCCTCTGTCTTCTTCTGTCTTTCCCTTCCCTTTGCTGCGTGTTATGTCTGCCTGTCTGGTTGGTAAGTCTGCCAGGCAAGGACCTCCTGATCATGTTCAGTGTTTTGTTTTGTAGATTCTTACCCAGGGTTTGATGTTATCACTATCCTTAATTATTAGTATTAGATCTTACTGGTTTTTCTTTTTTAATGAAACCACAGTGGCCTAACTGTAGATTCTAGTGTCAACTTATGACCAGGTAACAAAGCAAATATTAGAATTTAAAGAATTAAATTGTAACTGGGACTGTTTTTGCTTTTTTTCTTTCTAAAGGATTTTATTTATTTATTTGACAGACAGAGATCACAGGCAGGCAGAGAGGCAGGCAGAGAGAGATGGGGAAGCAGGCTCCCTGCTGAGCAGAGAGCCCGATGTAGGGCTCGATCGGGACCCTGAGACCATGACCTGAGTCGAATGCAGAGGCTTTAACCCACTGAGCCACCCAGGAGGCCCTGTTTTTGCTTTTTTTAAAAGAAACTTTAAAAATTTCTTTTGGGACATTTTTGGAATTAAGCAATTTGAAGTCTTTCATCTGTTAGAAAGTTTACTGACTAAATAAAGATTGTAATTTTCTTGGGCCCTAGAGTTTTCTTAGAAAGTTCTTCAGGAAAGTGGTGAAGCCAGAGAGTTCATTTTAACAGCTCAGGTCAACAGATATTCACTGAGCCCTTACTCTTCCAGTTCCACAGTCCAGTTGGAGGGAAGATGAGGGAAATTCACAGGTAGCAATGATTTGAGAGAGACAATGATAAGTACCCCCAGAAGATTGCAAAGACAGACCTGTTTATCTACAGTGTATAACACAGATGCAAACACTATACTCTCTGGGAATGCTTATCAGAGAAAACTGGATAGCAGAGCATAGAAAGAGAATCAGGAACAATTTTTTTCTTAGAGGAGATAGACTTTCATTTTTTTTAAAAATGAAGGTATAATTGACATATAACATTCTATTAGTTTCAGGTGCACAATATAATGATTCAATAAATGTATACATTTCAGAACGATCACCGCAGGAAGTCTAGTTAACGGCTGTCAGCACACATAGTTAAACATTCTTTTTCTTGTGATGAGAACTTTTAAGATCCTCTCTTAGCAACTTTCAAATACGCAATGTAATATTATTAACTATAGTCGTTATCCTGTCCTTGACGTTCCCTGACTGACTTCTTTTTGACTTATTTATTTTAAAACTGGAAGTTTGAACTTTTTTTTACCTCCTTCACTCATTTTGCCCACCCCCAGCCCAACCCCACCTCTAGAAACCCCGAGCAGGTTTTCTGTGCGATCACCTCACTGAACCTTCAAGGTTGGGTTGTGTATCCACAAATGGAGGTTGTAGGAAAAGCAGGATGAGACCCTGAAAGGTGGTGCTAGGGGAGAGAGAAGCAGGAAAGCAAGGTTGTCTGTTGAGAAAGCAAAATGAAGGGTTTTTGTGAGGTGAGGAAGTGGACACATTTAATTAGCAGAGAGGGCAGGAGGACAGAACATGTGGGTGTTAAGATGGCAAAAAAATTGATGGCAAAATCCATTTCATGGAAGGTCTGTGAGCAGTTTTTTAGCATGGGGGTAGATTGGTCAGAGCTGCGCGTTAAGGAAATTAATCTGCCAGCGGTTATTTGAGTGGAATAGAATGGGAAGCACTTGAGGTAGGAAGAGAGTCGGGAAGGGATCGCAATAGACCAGATGGAGAGAGTGAGGAGCTGGGCTCGGATTGTGACTGTGGGAATGGGAAGGAGGGATCATGCAAGAAATGTTAGGGATGGCATCTGTAGGACTTGGCAACGGATCGAATGTTAGGGGAGGAAGAGGAAGGATCCAGCATGCCTCAGGTTTTGAGTTTGCAGCCGGGGAGCTAATAGGAAAGCATTCCCGGAAAAAGGTGAGGGGATTTACAGGGGCACGTGGGCACATTTCTGTCCCTGGCATACAGCCCATAGCCATCTTTGGACATAGAGTTCACCAGGAGATTTTTAGAGGATTTATCATGGAATCAAGACTCTTAGATTTCTGCCCCTTTTTTTTTTTTTAAAGATTTTATTTATTTATTTAACAGACAGAGACCACAAGTAGGCAGAGAGGCAGGCAGAGAGAGAGAGAGAGAGAGAGAGAGAGAGGAGAAAGCAGGCTCCCTGCTGAGCAGAGAGCCCAATGCAGGGCTTGATCCCAGGACCCTGGGATCATGACCTGAGCGGAAGGCAGAGGCTTTAACCCACTGAGCCATCCAGGTGCCCCTAGATTTCTGCTTTGTTATCTCTTTCTTACCTTACTATGTTGGATCCGTCTAAACCCATCTTTCAGGTGCAGTATAATGACCACATCACAGCTTTCCTCAGGCAACTTGTAAATTTAGAGCGTTTGTATCTTGATTCCAAGCATTTCACTTTCCATCCTCTATTTCTTTCTTTAGCGGGTTCAAGGTAAGGGTCTGTTCTTGACTGGGAATCTTATTTGGGTCATTTATTGTGTCACTCTCACATATGTGTTTTTGGCCTTTTAAAAGGCAGAAGGAAACTTAAGTACAGCTTTCAAAATTCCCTCACTGTAACTTTTCAAAAGACTGTGAGAAATAAAATCTTTCAGCAACCTGACATCGACCGTCAGACTTTTTAGTTAACATAAGACATTGAGAAAACTTAGGTGGTATCCAAGAATGAGTTACAACATTTTTCAAATAGAGACAGTTCTAACCACTTTAAAATAAAACAAAACAGTGAGAGTTAGTTACTATTTGTCTGAGTTTCTGAAAGAGATCTCATTGGTTTTTTCATTGATATCTAGTATTGTATTTACAATGATCTGGAGTGTATGCTGACTCTAGAGGTCTATAAATAGAATCAGAGTGGAGAAAGAATAAAAACTTAGAAATTCTGTTACATTTCAGAGTACTGGGGATTTGGAAGAGATTTCAAGAGGCACAGATTTGGAAAAATTTTGACAATGTGCTGAAATTATAAAATACATTTTTTCCCCACCAAGAAGAGTTTGGGATTTGTGAGCATTTAGACTTGTGCCCGGCAATATGGTGATATGTGGAATATGTTCATAACTGAACTTTTATTCTGATCACCAAATCTGTCCCCTTTCCTGACCTTCCTGTCCCTTACCGTCCTTTCTCCCTTGTTTCAGACTTGGAACCTTAGAATCATCTTTGATTAGCATTCTCTCTTCCCTTCTATCCTCAGTGAACCACTCACTCTGTTAGATGTTACCTTTGTAATGTTGCTGCCTCTGACTCCTTTCTGACCTTTCTGTCATTGTTTCTATTCAGGTCCTTTTTTCCCTCTTGCTTAGTCTAATCCAATAGCCCATCATCTGAGGTCACTGCCTATAGCTGGGCACATGCAAACACATCCTGCACATTATCTTCCAGTTAATTAGATCATCCATGGCTGATAAGTTACCTCTTCTGTAGAAGTGGTCAGGAGCACCTCAGTGCATCTCAAACAATATCCAAACATCTGGGCCTGGTATTTAAGGCCCGTTGCCCGGTGACCTAAATTTGATTAAGCAGCATTTCATACCACTGTGCTTCCCTTTATCTTCACTACATTTCAAGAGCTGCTTACTATTACTTGAATTCGTTGAGTGCTTCCGTCCGTTAGTGTCTTTGGCCTGAACATTCTCTCTACTTGGAATGCTCTCCTTCCTCTTGAAACTTTCTCTCAAAATTCAGCCTGTCCTTCAGTGCCCACATTCTCCTTGAAACCTTCCCAATCTGAGGGACTCTCTTGTGACCTTGAATTTTGAAAGCATCTTTTTTTGAGATTTCTCATATGTACCTCATTCTGTTTTGTGTTAATAGTGTGTGGAACCTACTACCTCTATTAGCTATACATTTTTTTAAGGGAGGGACCCAAGTCTAACTTGTTTAGGTATCTTCTGTCATAGGATAGATAAACTAAGGCCCATGGACCAGATATGACCTGATGCCTAGTTTTGTAAATAAGGTTTTATAAGACAGCCAAGCTCATTAGTTTATATATTGGCTATGGATGCTTTTAAGCTGTAGTGGTAGTGTGTAGTAGCAATAGAGATTTGTGGCCCACAAAGCCTAAAATATTTATTACATAGGAAAAATTTTCTGATCTTTACATTATAGTTCTGGTTCTCAAAGTGGGGATTGGAGAGCCCTGGATATCCCTGAGACCCTTTCAGAGGGTCTTAGGATTTTCTTCATATCTTTCAACCAAAACAACATATCTCAACAGATTGAACACAGAAGAGACATGAGAATCCAGATGTATTTCATTAAGCCATATACTAAAAAGATTTGTAAAAATGTAAAACAACGCTATTCTTTTTGCCAAATTTTTTTTGCTTTGGAAAATAGTTATTTTTAATAAAATATATCACTTAAGTTAACATACAATAGGTTTACTGTATAATTTTAAATTAATAAATATTTTTAATACTTTGGTTTTAATTCTCATTATGGTAAATGTTGATAGCTGTAACCCAGATAAACACATACTCTTAATTTTTAAGTGTGTAAAGGTATCTTGAGACTAAAAGTTTTGACAGCTGCTGCTCCGTCGTATCTAGAGAATGCCTTCCACAGAGCAGTAAATCAGTACATGTTGAACAAATGAATGAATAACAGAGCCAAATGGTTCAAATGTAAAATTAAATAAAGCACTTGGACAGTAATTGGAAGTATTGGAAAGGAAGTGTGAACAAGAAGCATCAAGCACTGGCGTCTACTCTGTGTTTGGATTTCCACTTTGCCTCCCAGAGCACATTGATGAAGCATGGTAGAATGAAGGTGAATTGAGGTGGGAGGAAGAAGAGCTTGTCTTCCTGACTTGCTTTTTTTTGCTATTTTCATGACAATTAGTAAGTCAACAATCCACGGGCTGGATTTTGTTACAGTGACAACTGACACCAAACATCTCAGTTATTTAACTAACACCAGGGAAGTTTCTTAGTCATACTATTATATGTCTGCTGTGGGTCTCAGGGAGTTCCGCCGACCATTGTTAGTCAGCATCCAGGCTAATGGCAGCCTTCTCTCCACTGGTGCTTCCACAATCATTGTGGCAGTGGGAAAGGCTTATGGTGACTCACAGGCTGACTCTTCAATTTCGGACCAGCGATGACACATGTTACTTTCACTCACTTTTCATTCACCATAGTGAGTCATACGTCCACACCTAACTTTAAAGAATTGTTATCCTACCATGTGCCTACCATGTGCCGGAAGGTGGAGATTCAGAAATACTTGGTGGACAGAACCAGTGCCTACCACCCAGTCATAACAGAAATTGTAGCCGTGACTTTGCAGTGTGTTCTTGGCAGTGCTGAGAGAAATGTGATGTTACGTAAGGCCAGTATACCACAGGTATGTCCTTCTGTGTACTCCTTGTTGATGGAGGACGAGGGCTCTTCTCGTAGTGAGGAAAGGTTGGACTTATCAGTTCAAGGTCAACTGAAACCACTGGGGCTGTGGTTTCACGGGAGACTTCTGAAGTAGACTAGATTAATTTGAAACCGATGGTGAGTCTTTCATGCAGATATATAGTAAACCACTCTTATTAGACCAAACAATGTCTGGATTTAATTCTTCGAGACAACTGAAGATCTGACTACTTGAATTAGTATGTCTGTACACATGGGAGTGAGGGAGACCAGAGGAAAAGCAAATGCAGTGTTTCAGCTGTAGATATCAATTTCAAAGTTAATAATGAAATTTCTTTTTGGCAGCAAACAGTAGAATTTTACTTTGATGAAAATTGCTGGCAGAATCTTCAGAAATATGGCTTTTCTTTCTGTGGTAAACTGAATGTTTATGGTGTTTATAGTTGTTCTGGTAATTCAGATACCGATTCTACTCCTCTTAAGGCATTCTCCCCCTCAGTAGCTCCTCACCCACCACTTGTCAGGCCAAAAACCCCCGTCACCTTCGGACTCCCCCTTGTCCCGCATCTGTACCCTTTGGCTGTTTTCCTTCTTATTCGTACCTGCCCTCTGTGACTCTCCATTGCAACTGCCTCACTTCGGATCCTCACTATCTCCTGTGTGGACTGTTTGAATATCTTCCTGTTTTCCCAGTCTTTTTTCATACTGTCTTTAAATCTACCCTTCATTACTGCTAGAAGGACCTCTCTACATCACAAAGGCAAACATATCACTCCCTTTGCTCAAAAACCTTTAGTGACAGCTCTCTATCCTGTAGATCCACAAGCGTAAGCTCCCTAACCTGATTAATATTTAGAAGATCAAGTCCAAGTTCTCTAACCTATCAGATGCCCCTCGACTTTCTCTCTGCTTAAGTCTCTAATCACCCCTTGGCTTTTCCACTCTTGTGCTACGAGCTCCAGTAATATTTGGGTTCCCATATTCTTAGATTCCATGTATTTGAATCTCTTTATCCTTTATTCATGCTGTTCCAACTATTGTCAATTGATGTGGCTAAATTCAGTCTATCTTTGAAACTCTTGCTTTTCTCAATAGACTTTTTTTAAAAATCATATTCCTCTTTTCTCTCCATCCCATCAAAGTCCCCCCCCCCGCCATTGCTTTATCATTAAACCATGGTACAAGTACGTGTCCTGTATGATTGGCAAATTGCTCTAAGAGCCTGAACCTACATTGTCTTTGAATCCCCATTGCCAAGCACGATATCACACTTAATAGATGTTCAGTACATTTTATTTATTTACTTATAAAAGATTTTATTTGTTTATTTGACAGACAGAGATCACAAGTAGGCAGAGAGGCAGACAAAGGGGCGGGGGAAGGAGGCTCCCTGCTGAGCAGAGAGCCCGATGGGGGGCTCAATCCCAGGACCCTGGGGTCATGACCTGAGCCGAATGCAGAGGCTTAACCCACTGAGCCACCCAGGTGCCCCTGTTCAGTACATTTTAAACTGGACTAATTCATCTACCTGTCTCTTGCCAGGGGTGTATTTGTGGTTAACCATTCACTGTCAGTTATACTTGTATCTCCTTTGTCTTGACTGGATTGGTATGTTCTCATTAGGCTGATGTGAAAGAGAAGCTCTCACCATCTTTAGGAGTTTGGTTGATCCGAAATAAATGAGCAGAAATAGAATATGTAACATCTGCTTAACTAGATGGTGTAGCATCCCTTTGCCTGAGACATACTTCCCGATCAATGGGCAGTTCCGTCATTTCACTAGTGGGTATTCTTGAAAGGAATGATGATAAGCTTTTCAAATTTATCTATGTTTTTCTTATTTATAGGACTTGCCTTTTCTCTCTCTCTCTTTTTTTAATAGTGAGAGATGGTAATGGTATAGGGAGCTGTTCATGGGTCATGAATTGTGATTCCTCCTGGATTGATTGGGGTTCTTTTGTAGAAAACTGTGATTTGTTCATCACTCAGGATATAATAGTGCCCAAACACTTCACAAGTATTTGTTGATTAAATGAACACTTAGCCTGAAAATAAGAGAAAGGACTAAAAAGAATATGGAACCTTAGAGCAGGAGTGGTTTTTCTGAGTTTGTCAGGTTATGGTCTTCACATCAGAACCAACGGCCTCAGTAGCATGGGGGAAGCTCTGCTGCTTTTCCACGGCTGCTGCTAGTGGTAGAATTCGAGGACTGCGTTCCTTGGCCAGGACCTCCATTTCCTGCTGACTGGATCATTCTATCCATGGTTGACATGACCTGCCCCCTTCCACGAAGCAGTTATGACTACTGTGAGCTGTCATTTATCCAACCTGGTGCTGCCTCATTTAAACATCCCCACGAGACATTCTGTGAAGCGAGCCGCACTGACCCTTTGTTGCAAATGGAGACACTGAGGCTCAGTGAGCTTAAGTGCCTATGGTGGTCATTAGGGCTGTTCACAAATGGGGCAGCTCTCCTTTGGGACACACGAGGACACTTCCTCACCCACTTGATGACAGGTGTGACCACAGGCCTTGGCCTTGGCCTTGGCCAGTGAAACATGAGCAGAAGTGGTGGATGTCGTTCGTGGGGAGAGCTTGAAGAGCCCATACATGCTCCACTTGTTTCATTTTTCCTTCAAACTAGCAGCATTCCAGAGAGTGGCTGTTCCGTGTGTCTAGGTCCTGACCTCCGGACAGAGGTGCAAAGTCAAGCCCCCAGCCGGTCCACAAGGGGCGTTACCCTGGGTGAGAAGTAAAGCCCTGTTGTTTTAAGCCACGAGAATTTGAGGTCAGTTCTTTCACCGTAACCTTGCCTGTCTGGCAGGGGGAGCACTTATCTCCCAGGAAGGAGAAGACCAGGGTTTGAACTCAGATGTGTAGATGTCCGATGGTACAGTTACTTTTTATTTCTCTCTCTGCTTCTCATTCTCCGTGGGCTCAGGTCTCCTTGCTTTCAGCAACAGATTGACTAGAGGTGTGGACACTGCTGACTCAGAGTTTTGTTGTTTCAGGTCAGAAGATGAAATCCCCAGTGTTTTTCACTGAGAGGCAACAAATCAGCATTCAGAAATGTAATTTTCGGGGATGGTTCTGTTTTCTAAAGCCCATTCTTAGCAACCGCAGGAAGCAGCTGGAGCACATACACTATTACGGGCCGTGATCAGCTTTGCCCTCAGGAAGAGCCAGCCGCTGATGGGTTCTGCAAGTAGTAACCATGGTTACAAATCAAGGAACAGGCTTGTTAGGTGAATGTAGTGGAGGGACTAATGTCAGCATCCTTTCTGAGGAGGAAGACAGGAAAAATTCAATTATAATGCCAAGTTTTCCCCATAGTTTTACTTTCAAAAAGTTTTAGTTTTTAAAAAATTGATTCTTCTAGCACACACTTAAGCTGGAGTGTGGATTTTAGGAATTGCTGTAGGTGCCAGCGTTGACTCATCTCCCCAGTTTGCAAAGGGCATCTTTGAATGATTTTTATCTGTGTTTCTAGGGAAGAGCCTAGAGCCTTAAGCAGCTAGTGGCTTAGGCTGTGTAGACTATTATTATTTGTAATAATGTCAGTGATAGTTGTGACTGTTGTCTTCAGTAAGAATGGTGATTATCACCTTGGATTGGGAGAATCCCTTCCCTTTTGGTGGTGATAATTTTATTATATCTGGTTACAGTGATAGAGTTTTGGAGTGTTGTTACATTAATTCATTCAAATGATCAGTTCGTTCACTTAAATATTTTTAAGTACCACTCTGTTGCCAGTGCTTAGCTAGGCGTGGTGAAAATGTAGTGAACAAGGCAGATACCGTCCCTTCCTTCGGACACCTACTAGTCAGGCCTGTGTACCAAGGGGAGGATGAGGTTGTGATAAGCTGGTTCTCCTGAGCACTTTTGGGGGGTGCTTCTAGAGAGGGTGGGTCTCCTCTGAAGGGGGAGCATGAGCACGTGGAGACTAGGAGGTGAGCATACAATGGGGGAGGTAGGACTCAGCCATAGGATGTTGATTAGAGGAAACAGGGAAAGGGCAGCTTAATTGGTTTATGTGGGCTGGTTTAGCACGAATCTGTAGGGACAAGCAGACTTCCTTTGGTTCTTCAGAGAACAGGCCCTATAGGCAAACATTTTAGGAAGGAAGATACTCAGTTGACACTCTAATGTTTGAGATAGAGATTTGAATGTAGTTTTTATTTTTATGATTCAGTGATTCATGAATTTCAATGATTTTCCAAAAGATTAATGACGTGATGCAAGTTCAGGCTGGTAAAGCCCTGTTGGCGAGGATTTAGTCCCATCTCTCTTATGTGAGGATGCAGGGTTTTCCCAGCAAGGGACTTTTGTTTGCCAGTTTGGGGAGGGAATGAGGGCTGCAGGGACCAATTCTCCAGTGCTGGAGAATATGAAAAGAAACTCAAGGGCCTCTACTTATGAAGATGTCTAGTTAAGCCTGGAAACATATGATGATGTACATTATTTCTAAGAAGTTATGTGCATGTAAATGAAAGCCAGCTCTTTCTGATCATGTGTGTGCTTTGGTTGGCACATACGATTTCTTTTCTTTTTTTCATTTTACTTAAAAAAAAAAAAAGGCTCTATGCACAGCATGGACCTTGAACTCATGACCCCCAGGTCAAGGGTCACACATTCTACCGACTGAGCCAGCCAGGAGCCCTGGAACATACTATTTCTTGGTTCATCTAGATGCTGATACTTAACTGGAAAACTGAGGTGGTTTGCCATGACCTCTAGGGTGCTTGGGTGGCTCATTTGGTTAAGTACCTGCCTTTGGCTCAGGTCACAATCCCAGGATCCTGGGATAAAGTCCCACATAGGGCTCCCTGCTCAGCGGGAGTCTGCTTCTCCCTCTCCCTCTGCCTGTGCTTCCCCTGTTTGTGCTCTCTCTCTCTGCCAAATAAATAAATAAAATCTTAAAAAAAAAGATGAACTTCATGATAATGAAACGGATTGCTTCATTAAGTGGCAAGTTTCTTGTCGTCCAAAGTATATAACAGGTATTCGGAGATTGGCCATGTCTGGTGTTATAGGAGAAAAACCGCTTGATAGAGTTGTTCAGATGATCTCCAGCCGATCCTTTAGCTCTGTGATACTAGGAAACATATCAATTATACCCAGTCTTCCAGATTCTCTACCCAGTTGGGGCCTTTAAAGGACTGTTTCTACCCTCTCTATCATATCTGTGTTCTAGAGGTAATGTGCAACTGTGAGAAAATTCCAGTAGCATTGTACTAGAGAAGTTTCTGAAGCTAAAGTTTTGACACAGATTCAGGTTATTACTGATACAAGTTTCTCATTCTCTGCTGCTTTCTTCCTTCATTTTGGTTCAGCAAAAAAATGGATTTTTTAGGAAGTACATTTGTCCACTGATTTGACTGCTCTTTAAATAGTGTAAGTAGACCAAACGAAGCATTCTTAGAGTCTCTGCATCTTTTTTGTTGTTTTTAAGTCTTTGTATATTTTACTGCTTTCTTTTTTCCCTCCATACCACTTCAGTGGTAAATACAGAAAGGAGTATGTTGCCCTCAATTCAGCATGACTGGTGCTAGAATGAACTAAGATCAGAATCTCCACAGAACATATTAGAATTTACCTAAAGAACCTTCTATCCCCATGATGTAACACACATAAGTAAGCGAGGTACCTATTGCATAGTTTTCTCAAGTAAATAATTACGAATGACCTGAGCTCAGGGAGGCACCTTCCACTTTTTTTTTTTTCTATTTTCTTTCCCAAGATGTTTTTTTTTTCCAATTTATTTATTTTCAGAAAAACAGTATTCATTATTTTTTCACCACACCCAGTGCTCCATGCAAGCCGTGCCCTGTATAATACCCACCACCTGGTACCCCAACCTCCCCCACCCCCCGCCACTTCAAACCCCTCAGATTGTTTTTCAGAGTCTATAGTCTCTCATGGTTCACCTCCCCTTCCAATTTACCCAAAAGCACATACCCTCCCCATGCAAGCTGGTACAACCACTCTGGAAAACAGCATGGAGGTTCCTCAAAATGTTGAAAATAGAACTGCCCTATGACCCAGCAATTGCACTACTGGGTATTTACCCTAAAGATACAAACGTAGTGATCCAAAGGGGCACATGCACCCGAATGTTTATAGCAGCAATGTCCACAATAGCCAAACTATGGAAAGAACCTAGATGTCCATCAACAGATGAATGGATAAAGAAGAGGTGGTATATATACACAATGGAATACTATGCAGCCATCAAAAGAAACGAAATCTTGCCATTTGCGGCACCTTCCACTTTTACTAGAAGCTAACAACTTTGGTTTGCCTGAGGTTACCGCACACCCTGTACGGGGTGAATAGCAGCTCCCGTGAGGCCTTAGTCCTCATTTCTTGAGTGGGCTCAGATGATTCCAACCCCCAGCTACTGCCTCTCAGTTCTCTGAACTCATCTCCTTAGGCTGGAAGATTGCAAATGGGGGGATTCTGACATGCCAATTGTACTTCACGGTTTGCCAAGGATCTTGACGCCAGAGAGGATTTATGCGTAAGATTGTAGGCCAAAGAGAAAGAAAACAAACCCCTATTGAACATGTGTGCAGGACATTTGTGCATATGTTCCCTTGCTTAATCCTTGTAGCAAAGGTGCCTCCCTGAGCTCAGGTCATTTGTAATTATTTGGTGTTGAGCTGCCCAAGACCCAACTTTGAGTTTTGGGAAGAGGTCACAGAGTAGTCGGAAAATTCAGAAATGGAATAGGATCAAGAGGTTGAGGTCGGATAGATTGTCAAGGGGCGGGTGGACAGGAGAGGTCTCAAAAGGGTAGGGAACGATCTTTTAAAGGTGGGAATAGCATTTGTGTGGGTTTATTGGCGTAGGTGTTTGCAGTACTGTGGTTTGGCTTCTGTACACCTCGGGTCTCTCCATAAGACATCTCTATTACCCTTGTCCCATACATTAGGGGTGACTTCAGCTTTTGGCTGGTACTTTGGTCACATACTTTGTTAGTTATCTGGATCTTTTGATGTCTTCCTCCTTTCTCTAAATTTGTTTCACTTTTCAAGCCAACCACATTCTTTGAGTTATTTCAATTACCCCAAACTTTTCTCTACTCTTTCCTTTCACTGAGGTCTGGATACCCCCCTTATTTCTCTTCTCATTTTCACCTCCTAATCTTTCCTTCACAGGGGCTTTCTCTTTTTTTCCCCTTTATTGCTTCTCACATCTCTTCCTGCTGCTGACTGACAGATCATATACCAGTCTGGCAGAGATTTTCTACTCCGTTAGTTCTGGGCCAGCTACAGACTTCTTTCTTATTTACTCTAAGGCTTTCCAAGTCTGAAGGCTCTTGGAGTGTGCACACAGCATCTCCCTTCATAGGAAATGGACTTTGAACAGTAATGTTTATAATAGTAACTCCAAATGGAAGTAAAATGATACCCAGTTGCCATTATCCATTCATTCACAAATATTTATTAAGTGCCACTTAGTGCCAAGCTCCGAGGCTAAAAATGTGAATAAGACAAACCTAGGACTTTGACTCTGGGCTCTTGGAGTTTGTATTATATTAAAGCATGAACAGACAACAATTTTCTAAAAAAGGCAATTAAAAATGAAACAACCAAAAACATCCAAACTGATTTTCTCTTAGTTATGAAATTTTTTCAAAGAGCTCCTTCTGATAAGATTTTTACAACTAATATTTACAATTTAAATATTTCTGTGTTTTATCTGGATGCGGGGGGGGTGGGGAGAATGGATTGGAGGTCTTAATGACAGTTCCTGTTATTATTATTTGTAGTGGGAGCAGCTCTTGATATTTTGTTGCCATGGACTAGGAGACTGGGGCACGTGGGTGGCTCAGTTAGTCGAGCATCTGAATCTTGATCTTAGCTCAGGCCATGATCTCAGGGTCAGGAGATGGAGCCTATATCAGCCTCCTGTGCCCATGCAGAGTCTGAGAGTCTCTCCGTGCCCCTCCCCCACTTACATCCTTGCTCGGGTTTTCTCTCAAAATAAATAAATAAATAAAATCTTAAAAAAAAAAAGAAAAGATTAGGAAACTGATCTGACAAAAATCCAAGCTTCTCGTTTAGCCATTCTTTCTAGACTTTCTCCAAGTCATTCATTGCCAGTTGATTTATGCTCCTTGTCCCCTTATATTCCTATTTTTAGTGGTTGAAATAGGAAGAAATTGTAGTTGGAGTAACTTGAAATATGGTAGAAAACCAAAATGGAAATATGGAGAGTTGACTGTATGTACATTTTGGAATTTTACTAATACTTGGCTATGATTATGAGGTAGGACATTGAGAAGCATGTGGCATTTTGCTTTTATAATTACATTGCTATTGTTTTTAGCACCCTTTCTCCTTTGTCACAGCTGTGGTTTTGAGCTACTATTTAATCATAGTGGCAGACAGACTTGCTGAGTTCAATCGCCCCCCCACCTTTTTTTTAATGAAAATGAAAAAGTAAAAAAATTGTATACTTTATTTCTGGGAATAGCAAAATTGAAAACCAGGAGTGTTTCTGCCTTGAATATTCTTAATGATATTATATTGCACATAGTTGGCATGGAAATTGAATATATTCTTTGTGGTTGTATATTAAATTTTCTCCTTATTAGAAATGGTGAGGTTTGTGTGTTTACTTATAGAGAGGCCTGTTTTTTCCCAGAGGCAGTTTGGTTGGTATTAAGAAATCCAGATTTAAATTATAGTTTTACCACTTTCTGTGTGACCTTGTTGGGGTGGGTGGTGTTGGTGAAAGAGTATCCGTGAGTCACTGGGTACAGACACATTAGCCTTCATTCTTCCCAAACTACACTTATTATTAGTTTGATGGTCTCAAGCAGTGTAAATCAGACCCATACTTCTGACTTTTCTGACACAGACACCCAGGTTCCCTTATGTCTGTTATACGTATTTTTCATGCTAAAAATATTTAAATATTATTAGGAACAAAATATCGAGTTTATTTTGTATCCAAGGTGATCTTTGTTTTAGCTTGTTCTTAGGTTCTCTGTTGCTTCATTGTAAAGGTATGAGGTGAGGGGTGTTATGTGTTAATTGTGTTACATACATATTTACAGTTTTATCTAATGCATACACATTTAAATATCCTCCTCCTCTGCTGTAGTTCCCCCTCACTGCTTTGTATTGTATCTAACAGATAGAATTGTAAAGGACTTTATGAATTGCTACATGAGTGCTAAAGAATAACAATGATTTTCAAACTTAGTACAGAAATGCAATTAATTTTTATAGAAGACAGTATGTACCTGCCAAGTGTGTACTTTGAAAATGAAATTGTTTTTGATTTTATGATACTGCCTAAGATGTGATTCTCCAAAGCTTTCTTTTTCTTGCGGTCAGAAAACTGTGATATGGAAATTAATTATGATTATGCACCTGAGGCTGATTCTTCTTCTTTTGTAGAAGTCAAATGTTTAAAAAAAAAAAAAAGAAAAAGAAAAGAAAAAGTTTCTTTGGACAGAGAGCAGTTCTATGACATTTGTATGCCCTGGATTTTGATGGGAAGGGCTGACTAGTGGTAGCTTCGAGCTGAATGAACTCCTGGCTCTTGTAAGAAGTAGCGTACTTTATGGTACTCTTGCATTTCATCCTTTTGGTACAAGCTGAAATTTTCTCTTACTAGCCCCACTCATTCAGGATTGTAGTATAATGGGTTTTCTTCATAGGCCCAAACTGTAAGTAGGAAGCACTGATTTATCCTGATAATGTGTCTTATTGAATGTCAGGTGCAAAATAGCTACAATAGAATGTTGTTAGGGATCAGTTGCATAACAACTTCCTGGGTTTGCTCAAATGCCATGCACACATTTCTGATTCAGGGTATGATCGGGTTTATAATCTCTTTTGGCTCTTGTCTTTTTCTTCTTTGATTTGGGTGATATGTTTCTGGAAAAGGCTGATTAAATAATGAGTTTCCAACATTATTTATTTATTTGATTGTGTAGGAAAGAACATTTAGAGGTAAAGCCAAGAGAGACATGTTCTGTGTGATTATTTGATGAGGTTGCTAACTGAATGGTGTCTTGAGATATGGTAGTTTGGAGTAGTGGCTTGGAGGAGGGCAAGGTTATCAGAACTACCCCTCTGCCTACTTCAGTTATTATATATGTTTCTTTTTTAATTCAGATTCTGACTGAGACCCACTCTCCTCTTAAGATAATTTGCTTATTTAGAGCAGTGGTACTCAAACTTTAGCATGCTTCAGATTTACTTTAAAGGTTTGTTTAAACCTCATTACTGAGCCCCAAACCCAGAGTTTGGATTATACTGCCATTTCCCCTATCCTTGGGACCTATGTTCCAAGATTGCCAGTGGATACCTGAGTCCTATATATACTATGTTTTTCCTATACACACATACTTAATGATAAAGTTTAATTTATGAATTAGGCACAGTAAGAGATTTTCAGCAATAATAAAAAAATATAGTTATAACAATGTACTCTCATAAAAGTTATGTGAATGTGGTCTCTTTCTCTCAAAATATCTTACTGGGCTGTACTCACCCTTCTTATGATATGAGATGATAAAATGCCTACATGCTGAGATGAAGTGAGGTGAATGAAGTAGGCCTTCTAATATACCCTTAGGCTATTACTGACCTTCTGATGATTTGTCAGAAGGAAGAACACCTGCTTCTGGACCACAGTTCACTTTGGGTAACTAAAACAGCAGATAAGGGAGACCACTGCAGTTGGTCTAGGGCAAGTCTCAAGGAGTTGCATTTCTAATAAGGGCTTAAGTAATGCAATGTTGTTGGTCTGGGCACCACACTTTGGGGACCACTGCACTGGGAAGCATTTGTTTTTGGTTTAAGGTGTTTGGGCTCAGGGGTAGGCTCAGGTTTGCTAGGCGGGAAAACACTGAAGCATGTTCATCATCTTGCTTACGGTTTACCTAGAAGTGTTGACTTCTGGGTTCTTCTGCTATATTACAAAGTTAAACATCAACGAAGCTGTCAATATTACCTTTATTAACAAAAAGTCAGATAATGGCGGGAGGGACAATAGATTTGGTTGCTTCTTTTTTTTTTTTTTTTTTAAAGATTTTATTTATTTATTTGACAGAGAGAGATCACAAGTAGGCAGAGAGGCAGGCAGAGAGAGAGAGAGAGAGAGGGAAGCAGGCTCCCTGCTGAGCAGAGAGCCCGATGCGGGCCTCGATCCCAGGACCCTGAGATCATGACCTGAGCCGAAGGCAGCGGCTTAACCCACTGAGCCACCCAGGCGCCCCGGTTGCTTCTTTTTTTTAAAAAAATTATTTTTTCAGTGTTCCAAGATTCATTTTTTATGCACCACGCCCAGTGCTCCATGCAGTATGTGCCCTCCTTAATACCCACCAACAGGATCACCCATCCCCCCAAGTCCCCCTCCTTCAGAATCCTCAGTTTGTTTCTCAGAGTCTCTCATGGTTCATCTCCTCCTTTGATTTGCCCCAATTCACTTTTTCTTTCTTTCTCCTCATGTCCTCCATGTTATTCCTTATGCTCCACAAGTAAGCGAAACCATATGATAATTGGCTTTCTCTGCTTGACTTATTTCACTCAGCATAATCTCCTCCAGTCCCATCCATGTTGATACAAAAGTTGGGTATTCATCCTTTCTGATGGCTGAGTAATATTCCATTGTATATATGGACCATATCTTCTTTTTCTTTTCAAAATTTTTATTTTTTATAAACATATATTTTTATCCCCAGGGGTACAGGTCCGTGAATCGCCAGGTCCACACGGGCCATATCTTCTTTATCCATTTGTCTGTTGAAGGGCATCTTGGCTCTTTCCACAGTCTGGCAATTGTGCACATTGCTGCTATGAACATTAGGGTACAGATGGCCCTTCTTTTCACTACGTCTATATCTTTGAAGTAAATTCCCAGTAGTGAAATTGCAGGGTCAGAGGGTAGCTCTATTTTTAATATTTTGAGAAATCACAACTGTGTTTTCCAAAGTGGCTGCACCAACTTGCATTCCCACCAACAGTGTAAGAAGGTTCCCCTTTCCCCACATCCTCTCCAACATTTGTTGTTTCCTGTCCTATTAATTTTGGCCATTCTAACTGGTGTAAGGTGGTATCTCAGTGTGGTTTTGATTTAAATTTGCGTGATGGTTAACAATGATGAACATTTTTTTATGTGTCTGTTAGCCATTTGTATGTCTTCTTTGGAGAAGTGTATGTTCATGTTTCCTGCCCATTTTTTGACATGATTATCTGTTTTTTTAGGTGTTGAGTTTGAGCAGTTCTTTATAGATCTTGGATATCAGCCCTTTGTCTATAGTGTCATTTGCAAAATCTTCTCCCATTCAATGGGTTGCCTCTTTGTTTTGTTGACTGTTTCCTTTGCTGTGCAGAAGCTTTTGATCTTGATGAAGTCCCAAAAGTTCATTTTTGCTTTTGTTTCCTTTGCCTTTGGAGACATACCTTGAAAGAAGTTGCTGTGGCTGATGTTGAAGAGGTTACTCCTATGTTCTCCTCTAGGATTTTGATAGATTCCTGCCTTACATTGAGGTCTTTCATCCATTTTGAGTTTGTCTTTATGTGTGGTGTAAGAGAATGGTCGAGTTTCATTCTTCTTTACATAGCTGTCCAATTTCCCCAGCACCATTTATTGAAGAGACTTTTTTCCACTGGATATTTTTTCCTGCTTTGTCAAAGGTTATTTGACCATAGACTTGAGGGTCCATATCTGGGCTCTCTATTCTGTTCCACTGGTCTATGTATCTGTTTTTGTGCTAGTACCATGCTGTCTTGGTGATCACAGCTTTGTAGTAAAGCTTGAAATCAGGCAATGATGTCCTCAGTTTTGTTTTTCTTTTTCAACATTTTCTTAGTGATTCGGGATCTTTTATGGTTCCATACAAATATCAGGTTTGTTTGTTCCAGCACTTTGAAAAATGCTGGTGGAATTTTGATCAGGATGGCACTGAAAGTGTAGATTGCTCTGGGCACTATAGACATTTTAGCAATGTTTATTCTTTTTTTTTAAAATTTTATTTATTTATTTGACAGCGAGAGACACAGTGAGAGAGGGAACACAAGCAGAGGGAGTGGGAGAGGGAGAGGGAGAGGCAGGCTTCCCACCAAGCAGGGAGTCTGATGCCGGGCTGTATCCAAGGACCCTGGGATCATGACCTGAGCTGAAGGTAGACACTTAATGACTGAGCCACCCAGGCGCCCCAACAATATTTATTCTTCTGGTCCATGAGCATGGAATATTTTTCCATCTTTTTGTGTCTTCTTCAGTTTCTTTCATGAGTGTTCTGTAGTTCCTCGAGTACAGATCCTTTACCTCTTTGGTTAGGTTTATTCCCAGGTATCTTATGGTTCTTGATGCTATAAGTAAGTGGAATTGATTCTCTAATTTCCCTTTCTATATTTTCATTATTAGTGTATAAGAAAGCAACTGATTTCTGTGCATTGATTTTGTATCCTGCCACATTACTGAATTTCTGTATGAGTTCTAGTAATTCAGGGGTGGAATCTTTTGGATTTTCCATGTAAAGTATCATGTCATCTGTGAAGAGAGAGAGTTTGACTTCTTTGCCAATTTGAATACATTTTATTTCTTTTCATTTTCTGATTGCTGTTGCTAGGACTTCTAGTACTATGTTGAACAACAGTGTTGAGAGTGGGCATCCTTATTGTGTTCCTGATCTCAGTGGGAAAGCTGTCAGCTTTTCCTCATTGAGAATGATATTTATTGTAGGTTTTCACAGATTTTATGAAGTTGGGGAATGTTCCCTCTATCCCTATACTTCGAAGAGTTTTAATCAGGAAAGGATACTGTATTTTGTCAAATGCTTTTTCTGCATCAATTGAGAGGACCATGTGGTTCTCCTTTTTTCTCTTATTGGTTTGTTTTATTGTGTTGGTTGATTTGCGAATGTTGAACCACCTTTGCATCCCAGAGATAAATCTCACCTGGTCATGGTGGGTAATTTTTTTAATGTACTGTTGGATCCTATTAGCTAGGATCTTGTGGAGAATCTTAGCATCCATATTCATCAGGGATATTTCAGGGATATTGGTCAGAAATTCTCCTTTCTGATGGGATCTACCTGGTTGGGGGATCAAGGTAATGCTGGCCTCATAGAAAGAGTCTAGAAGCTTTCCTTCTATTTCTATTTTATGAAACAACTTCAGGAGAATAGGTATTATTCTTCTTTGAATGTTTGGTAGAATTTTCCAGGGAGTCCATCAGGTCCTGGACTCTTGTTTTTTTGGGAGGTTTTTGATCACTGCTTCAATCTCGTGACTAGATATTGGTCTATTAAGGTTGTCAGTTTCTTCCTGTTTCAGTCTTGGAAGTTTATAGGTTTCCAGGAATGCATCCATTTCTTCTAGGTTGCTTAATTTATTGGCATATGACTGTTGATAATAATTTCTGATGATTATTTCTGTTTCCTTGATGTTAGTAGTGATCTGTCCCCTTTCATTCATAATTTTATTAATTTGGGTCCTCTCTCTCTTCTTTTGGATTAGTCTAGCCAGTGGTTTATCAATCCTACTGATTCTTTCAAAGAACCAGCTTCTAGTTTCATTGATGTGTTCTACTATATCTCTAGTTTCTAACTCATTGATCTCTGCTCTAATCTTTATTATTTCCCTTCTTGTGTGTGGGGTTGGCTTAATTTGTTTTTTATTTTCTGGTTCTTTGAGGTGTAAAGAGAGTTGGTGTATTTGGGATTTTTCAGTTTTTTTGAGTGAGGCTTGGATGGCTATTATTTCCCCCTCAGGACTGCCTTTGCCATATTCCATAGGTTTTGGACCAATGTGTCTTCATTCTCATTGGTTTCCATGAATTGTTTAAGTTCTTCTTTGATTTCCTGGTTTATCCAGACTTCCTTGAGCAGGATGGTCTTAAGCTTCCAAGTGTTTGAATTCCTTCCAAACTTTTTCCTGTGGTTGAGATTTGGTTATTTCTTAACATTGGCCTACTTTCCCACATCTAGTTCCTCCATGTTCCTTGGACCTGTGCCTTCTCTGGACCCCCCGTCTAGTACAAATACATCCCTACTATCATGGGAGAAATGGTGAGGTAGTAAACGAGGTTTCTTGGAAAAGTTGTGATATCAGTCAAGATTACCATTGTAATAAAAACTTTATTCATTTGACTTCTACCTATTTAGATTTTGCAGCAATAGGACAGTGCTTTGTCTAAAATGTACCTTTGCAGTGTTTATAGTTTCCAAAGCAAATGAATGAACTTAGGATGGTTCCCACAAAATTTAAAGTACTTAATGAAACTTCTTTCAGATTATTTCAGTTTTGCCACTTACATCAATTGATTTGTAATTAGAAATCAGTCTTATCTATTAATTTTCATAAACTGCTTTTAATTTATTATTAGGATTGTGAAGGCGTCATTGCTTTAGGAATATATGGTTCAGATTTCCTCAGTTATTCAGGTAGAATTTTCATCCAGCTAGTCCAAATAACTGCTTTTACTTCTAATGTGAGGTACAAAATTAGAGCTACTCATCATTTCCCATTACTTTCAAGCCCAGCATTGTTTGGGAGCATTCACGTTAGTACCTGGTGTCTTTTGTTTTGAGTGCACGCTGGAAACCTGGTGTGTAGTTCAAAGAAAAAATGTCGCCTTCAAAAAGGTTCTTTTAATTTTGCTCATAAAGCATTTTTTCAGATGTAACTTTCCTTTGAAAAATGCCCTGTGCTCAGATTTTCCTAGAATAAAATGTCCCACCAGGTAAAGGGTTTAAGAGATCTAGGCCATGCTTACTCAATGAAATGCAGCAGAGTGGAAAATACCTTGTCTTGCCAGCTCAAGAAAATTATGATTTTTCTGATTTAGTAGTTAAAGACACTTACATTCTTTAAAGAGCTGCTTTTACTTATAGATTAAATTATTAGGAGTAGATTTTAGTCAGCGGTAAAATTATGTGTTGATGTTTTTATCTGAAAGAGTTAAAGTCTATAATCTAAAAAATAATTTGGAAGCAAATGTGAAGCTACGTTCAAACTTTGGTGCTTGTTTTTCAACCCTTGTCCTTTTGGTGTGAAGGCCAGCCTGAGTCAGATCATTGAGGATTAATGATGAATGCATTACTCAGCACCCGGCTGGGGTTGGGTCAAACACCTTGGCTTTGAAAAGTTACTCTTTTGCTCAGTGAGCTTAGACATTTCAAGTCCAGCTGCAGGTCCAACTGCAAAATGAACAGAATGTTTTTCTTTTGCTTAACATAGTCTACTTGAAGATGGGTTATCACTCTTCTAGATGTCCCTCTTCTTTTCTTGTATAATGGTATCTACAGTCATTGGCTGGAATGTCAGTAGACTTGACCCACAGCCACTGTATCACCATGGAGCTTGGTTCCAATAAAGTATTCCTAATGAAATCCATTCCTTAATGTGAAGAAGATTGGCATGGTGAGGGGGAAGTAGGGATGTGCTTATATGAGTCTGGCGAATGGGAATGCAAGAAGTAAGGGGCCTGTGGTTGCACTACCTTGAGGCAAAGAATGGGGATTCTGGATTGGATGCCCATCAAGGAGAAATCTTCTTGATTAAAGTGTCAGCTGGGAAAGGGAACACAGATGGGTTTTGGGGTTGATCAGAGGGAGTGATGACCTTGGAGAGACTGCAGAGACCTGAGGAGAGGAGGTCCAGGCCTGTAATCTGGGGTCGTCACTGTTGACATGAAGAAAGAAAAAAAAGGCCATCTCTGTAGGAGGTAGGAAAATGAAAGGATACTGGGTAGATTAGGATGTGTATAAAGGGCAGAAACAAAAAAAAGTAAGCCAAATGAGGAGCAAATTTATTTTTATGCATATTGTTTTAGATGTTTCTTCCAAAGTTTAACTCATCTTGAACTTGACCCAGGCAATAAGACTTAAACTTGGTATTTGTGATTTTACATACTTCTAACTTAACCATCTTTGTGCTCCAACCTGTGATCTGGAAAACTCTTCAGGAGATCCCAGTGGAGCTAAAGCATCATTGTCATTCTCATCATCATCTACAAGTGTTTATGAAGTGTACAAAGTCTTGTGTTTTTGAAAATAAGACTTTAATTAGGGTTTGCTTTTGTTTTTTTCAGGTAGCCCAGCCATGACCCATAGGAATCTGACTTCCTCCAGTCTGAATGACATTTCTGATAAACCGGAGAAGGACCAGGTAAGCAAAGAAGTCCTCCTTCTTTGAAACTGAAGACTAAATATGTTCCAGAAGATGCTAGAATAAGATTAGAAATGAAATAACTTAAAAGGGACTGATACATGTGGATGGGTTTGTTGTTGTCATCGTGTGGTCTGTGAGGGAAGAGAAAGCACTATGTCAAGGGATGTGAAGTTCAAAGGTAAGAATTAGTCTTGACGCCAACCCTTACAGATGTAGTGTCTTGGACAACTTAAGTCTTGGAGCCAGAGTTATCTCAGTTTTCAAAATAGTAATAATAATCCCTGCCACAGGGTTATTGTGAGGATTAAGAGAGATAATTTAGGAAAAAGTGCATTGGTAAAGTATAAAGGTCTAAGAAGTGCTGGCAATGGTTAACTTTTGGGGCATATGTCAGGCAAAGGTAATGGTAGTCTTGCTAGCTGCATAGGTTTTTCTGTTAAAACAAAGTAGCCTGTTTGACATGAAGGGCAATTAGGTTTTGAACCTTGATTTACTTAACTCCTTTTTAAAAAAGATTTTTTGTATTTATTTGAGGAGGAGAAAGAGAGAGAGAACATGCAAGAGCAGGAGGAAGGAGAAGCAGGCTCCCCACTGAGCAGGGAGCCTGATGCAGGGCTTGATCCCAGGAGGCTGGATTCATGATCTGAGCCCAAGGCAGACACTTAACTGACTGAGCCACCCAGGTGCCCCTAGGTTTACTTTCTTTTAAAAAGAGTGTGATAGAATTTGGGCTATTTTCCCCAGTTGGGTTGGCAACTGGATATAGAAAATGGTGAGTAGGTATAATTTTGTACTTTACATTAAAAAACAAAACGAGTTACTTTGGACTAATTGGATGAAAATTCCACCTGACTAAAGAAATCTGAATTATATATTCAAAGGCAATGGAGACTTATGATGATGTGCCTCTTTCCTGGATGGCACTTATAGTAGAGACAGAGGCTTAGAGGCCTTGCTGATTCTAAAAGTTACAGGAAGGTGAATTTATGCTTTCTTGTGAAGTGGTTTTTGGATTCCTTTTTCCTTCCCTTCACCAGCAGCACCTTATTCGGGCCTTCATCGTCTCAGACTGGATTGCTAGAAAAGCTTTGGAACTAACCCCTTGTTTCTGTTTTCTCCTATCTCAATAATGTGCTTTTCATGTTATTGTCCTCATATTTCTTTCCTGGATCAAAGTTTATAATGCCTTCCTATCAAGTCAAGTTCAGATTTCCCTACCTGACTTTCAAGATTCTCTGAAATCTAGCATTGTCCTTCTTGTCTTAATTTGTGTTCCTCAGAGGAACTCTCTGCTTTGGTCAGGCTTAGTTACCTCCCTATTACATTGAGATTGATTCTGGATTCCTAGATCTGCTCCCCCTTCATATACTAATATGGCTAGCTCCCCTCCTTATATTTGCCTTCCCCTTGAAATAAGCAGGAGGGGATCACTTAAATATTGGATGCATTGGAAGCTACATAGCAGTACCAGCAAAGAGAAAACTCAGTAAACTAGGACTCGTTTAGAGTTGCCCTCAAAACTATTTGGCCCATTTTGGCTTCATTCAGTATTTACTAGTAAGGTTCTATTTCTGTGGTTTGTCAGGGGTCTTGATACTGAAAAAGGCAGCGACTTGATACAGGATAAGGCAGAGTTAGGAATATCTGGTTGACAAGACTTTTTTTTTTTTTAAAGCTTCTTTTATTACTGACAGCACTCTTGCCAGGAATTTGCCAATAAGCAGCTGGTAAATGCTAGCTAAGAGAAATTTCTTACCTTCTTGAGTGTCTTCAGATCTGGGCCTATGCAGAGGAAATTTGATGGCTTAAGATGCATATTACATAAGCTTTTGATTCCAGTGTTAGATGAAATATGTTGAAACATAATGGTTTGGGGGTGTTGATTTAGCTGTAAAAACCTGTGTGATTATGGAACTGGAAACCAGAATCTTTGATGACTCTCATGAACATCCCATATTCTTTGAGGTTCCTATGAAGTGAAACCAGGATGATTTAAATCAGGAGTTTTGTTCCTTTTGTTTTCAAAGCCAGGAAGTGAAGGCTGCTGAATATATCATTAAAAAAAAAAAAGACTATTTATTTGAAAGAGAGAGAGAGAAACTGAGAGTGTGGACAGAGGGAGGAGCAGAGAGAGAGGGGGTATCATACTGGACACCAAGCATGGAGCCCCGGGCAGTGCTCCCTCCCAGGACCCTGAGATCATGACCTGAGCTGAAACCAAGAGTCCTGCATTTAACTGACTGAGCCACCCAGGCGTCCCTACTGTATGTTTTTAACAAAACATTTTAATGATATTTAACAATATCATTTTAAGAGCAACTGTCCATCTACATTGTATCTGTTTTAGTAACTGCAGCTAATCCAATGAGCTCTTCATCCCACAAAGAGGAAGAAAGTCTATTCTTTGCTTCCCACCGAAGAGTTTGAAGAGAAGGTTTGAACTGACCCATGATCTCATCTATAATCAAAGGCAAATTAGGAATTCAAATTAATATTTTTCAGTTTCTGTACTTACTATTTTAGTAACTTCAAATGCAAAAGCTTCTGGATCATTTTAGGGTGAGAAGAAGAAAAAAGGTGTGTAAAGAAGATGAAGCTATGGCAAACACACACACACACACACACACACACACACACACAAACACACACACTAAACTCAGGCTTTTATTTTTTAATCTCTCTCTCTCTCTTTATTTTTTTTCTTCTGGGTAGGAAAAAAAGGTTGCCAGGCTCAAATTTGTTTTGAAAAAGCTTTTATAATTAATTAGCCAATGTCCTGGAAATGATCTTGGCAGTAAAGTCAAACTTGTTCTGTATGCTTTTCCAAGTTGGCCCCAAAAACTTCCATCCGAATGGAACTGAAGTTTCTGATTGACTGATTATTCTGCCTGGCTACAATTTGAACAGTTGCAATGGTGCCTCTCCACTTCCTGGAGCCATATAACTTCCCAGTAGCATAAGAACTATGGCTTTAATGTTCAGAGTTATGAAGAGGAGAAGGATTTCTTTGACAGCAACATAGTGACAAAATTTGAGGGCATATTTTTTATGAGATTCTGTTTTGGGAAAACAGAAGAAACAAATCTGTGGACTGCACTTTTTCTCTCTGGCTCTGCCAAGCCTATGTACTTATGATTTCAGTAGCGGCTGCCTTATTGAGAAATAGCTCAAAATAGTTAACGGCAGAAGAGCATAGCCAAAATTTAGGTGATTCAATGCCTCAACAATATTCCAACTTGGATGTTATATTTATTAAGCAGAAAAGCACCTGGGAAGAAGCAGATAAAAAAAAAAACACATCTGGAGCTCATCTACTTGTAAATCTACATAAATAATCTCTTCTATTTTGTTGCTATGGAAGATTTTCTTCTTCATTATCCAGTTACCTTCCCCATTTACCTTAGATTGATTTGTTTTTCTATCTCCTTTCATTCCTTTTCTGTTTTTTTTTTTTTAAAGAAAACTTAGAAGTGCAATGGGTGCTTGTCAAATGTGGTGGCTTAGTTCTGATTTGCATTTGAGTATGGAATCAGCTGTGAGGATAAAACCTTTCTCATTATTTTACTTCTTAGTTTTAGCTCTGGTAGAAGTACTATGCTAAGTGTACAATGATTTCAAAAGGGCCTGACTTTTTTTCAGGGTATCAGTAATGCAATAGCACCTCACAATTTCATGATCAAGCTTCAGTGGAATGGCAGTGCAAAGACTACAGTGGATACAGTAGATGTGCACATACCTTGCAGATTCTCAGAAAGATGCTGCTCATATAACCTTGTAACTTCTTACCTGGTTATCACTTCTATGCTGTACCTTATTTAGCTAGCTTTTCTGAGATCCTATCCATAGGTCTACTGGTAGAATTTGGCTAAAGGTTAATTTCTTTTTTTTTTAAAGATTTTATTTATTTATTTGACAGAGAGAAATCACAAGTAGATGGAGAGGCAGGCAGAGAGAGAGAGGGAAGCAGGCTCCCTGCTGAGCAGAGAGCCCGATGCGGGCCTCGATCCCAGGACCCTGAGATCATGACCTGAGCCGAAGGCAGCGGCTTAACCCACTGAGCCACCCAGGCGCCCTAAAGGTTAATTTCTAAAGTGTAGTGTGATCATTTTTAGCACTACCTATTGCCCGTTATCTCCCAATGTACTTGTCTGTCTTGATTTCTGTTTTTGAAGTCTTTTTTGTCCCCCCAGAAATTAACCTGGATTTAAATATTTTGACAGAAACTAAGAGGATGAAACCATTAAAACCATGTATAAGTTTGAAATTGCTAAGCATGACTGCCTTAAAGTGAAATCTAGAAAGAAACATTTTGTGATTGAACAACCCTTAATCCTTTTCTTACACATGTGTAATAGAGGAATGAGTCAACTAAATTCAGCTGAGATGATTTCTTCATAGTTCGGAGGATTTCCTTTCTAAGGCTCATGTAAAGCTTCCCTTCATGTTAATAACTTTTTCATATGCACGGTGACAGGAAAATACAATAGCACCCCCTTTTTCTTTTCCACAGCTCAGCCAAAAAACCCTCTAATTCACACTGAGCCCTGGGTGGTCGCGGTTCCTCTTCAGAGAAGGTGCAGGGGCTAAGAAAGGCTCATATTTTCTGAGGTTATAATACTTATCTTTAGCACATTTTTAGGGCCATTGAAGCACTTGGTGTTGGGAGAGCTCCAGATGGACAACGGGACAACAAAGGCATGTTGTGAGGAGGTGGTGACATCTTTAGATGTCGTTAGCCACCATGGCTTGGGTGGCTGCTGTGAGCTTCCCTGTGGCTCAGTGGCGACAGCGTTTCTTCAGCCAGGTGTCCTTGATGGGGCCTGGTGTCGCCCCTGCCGTGGTTATCTTTGGATTCTTCTTTCAGAGGGCATGAGCTTGCCACTCAGATGATTAACAAAACTGATATTTGTAATTATCTTTCCTTTTCTGCAAGAAATTTCACTTTTTATAGCTTCCTTCTGCCTCCTGATGCTTTCTCCCATATTCTTAAAGAATTAACAATCAGTGGTTATTAGTAGTGTTTTTTGAAGTGCTGATGTACTGATTTCATGAACCTGTGTCCCACTTAAAATTGGGACAGTTGGATTTTCCCATTTTCATAATTCTATATCATAATTCTATATTTTCATAAGAGCCATTTATTTGAATCTGAAGACTAACATTCAATTAAAAACAGTTTCTGCATCGGCTTGAAAATAAAACAGATTAACCTGTCTGAAGTAAAGTAAGCTCTGTCTTGTATTATCAGGTAAAGGAAAGGAAAGTTTTTTGGTGAAACTTAGAAGTATGACTCTAAGTAACTGTGAGGCTGCAATAAATTTGAAATTTTAAGTCACCCCATAACTGTATGCTGCTGTGATTTGAACTCATTCGTTCATTCAAAAAATATATCCTGTGCTACAAAGTGTTCTTGGAGGTGGGTAGGATTCCAGAGATGAATGAGACATAAATTTTTTGACTCATAAAGCTCCCGTGCTTTTGAGGACAGGAGGGCAATAAAGAATAGGAAAAAGTAAACAAATGAGTAGAGTAATTTCTCATTATCACAAATACTATCTTGAAAATATAGCAGGGTAATGTGATAAGGTTCAGAAAAGCTATTTTAGGTAGGGTTAGCCAGAAAGGAGAAGATATAGGGAAAGAGGCTTCCAGACTAAGCAAAAAGCAATAGTAAAACCTTGAAACAGGAATGAATGTGGTGTATCCAAGAAATGGGAAGGAAAAACCAGTCTGGAGTGGCCGGAGCATAGGTAGCCGGTTTGAAGTAGTAGATGAGGCCAGGGAAATTATACAGGGCCACCTTTTCATTCTTATTCTAAGTACAGTGAGACACTGTTTTAGGAGTTTTACCTGGAGAGTTGTGTGTACTGCTTCGCATTTTATAAAGTCCACTGAGGATGCTGTGTGATAGCGCCGAGGAATTTTCCAGGGTGCTGGATCATCTGGTGGTATTCCTGTAGTTCAGCAGTGGCTGAGCCCCACAGCACATTAAACTGGTAGCTGTGAAGACTCGGTAGCCTGTTTCTTCATGCCTTTACCATAGACGTCAAGATCTTATTCTTGTCAGTAAAGGAAGTTCTTCTGTTTCACCAAGTATTTTAAGAAAGAAAAAAAGTTTCCTGTTAGTTAGACTAAATTGTGATTATTAATAAAATGTTAAAATGTTTTAAGGTCCCAGAACCGGACATAGGCCACCAAGAGTGGTGTGTCCGAGCTTATGAGTGATTGCTTCTGTACGTCTTGTTTTCCTGTTGATGTTACTGCAGACTGACGTCAGGTGTGTCACCCGGGTAAAGCACACGACTCATACAACTTTCCCTGGAAGCCTGAGGAACAGTGTCAAGCGTCTTAGTCTTTATTGTTCAGAAAGGAGCACCGGTGTGTGGGGAAGGTCCCACTCTTACCTGTACCTGTGAAAGAATTACACTCAGGACAACTCTAGGGCATTCCTGGATTGGACATATAATGAAAGGGGTGGCAGGTTTTATGTCTTAAATAATTAACTGGCATGTTTTATATTTGATGGCACCTATTATCCTCTTTTCAGTAGGTAGCGTTCTGCCTATATTGCAGTACCATGAATATTCTTAGAATATATTGAGGAGAGTCATGGAATACCATCAACAATTGTCTTTGATGGATGTCTACTCTCATGTCACATGTTACCTACTTCTGACCATGACTTCATTAAAAAGATAAATGACTTTTTTCCCCTTGGAAGTGGCAAATTGTTACACAGCCAGAAAACAGCAATACCTTATGATGAACACCCTAGGGGTCTGGTTAAAAAACTCTTCCTCCCTTCCTTCCTTTCTTTCTTTCTCTCTTTCTTTCTTTCTTAAGATTTTAAAATTTTTTAAATTTATCTGAGACAGAGAGAGAGAGAGAGAGCATGAGAGGGGGATAAGGTCAGAGGGAGAAGCAGACTCCCCCTGGAGCCGGGAGTCCAATGTGAGACTAGATCCAGGGACTCAGGGATCATGACCCGAGCCCAAAGCAGTTGCTCAGCCAATTGAGTCACCCAGGCGCCCTAAAAACCCCTTTCTAATCATTGTAAATATATACATGGAGTCATTCTTAACCTGCTATAGTAACATGTTATTTTCTGTATTTTTTTAAAAACTTTACTTTTTTCTGATTTCCAAAGCATACAGAATTGCTGTAAAAATTCAAACAAAGCAAATCTGAGTAAAATAGAAAGTAAAAGTTCACAAATTCTCATCCTCAAAATAACCACTATCAGCAGTTTGATGGAGAGTCCTCTAGATTTTTTCTATGCATTAAAAAAAACTTTACACTTATTTATATAAAACACAAATAGGATCATATTGTTCTTCAGATGGATTTTTTAAAACCTAACAATGCGATTCACAGGCGTGTACCCCTGGGGATAAAAATACATTATATGTTTATTAAAAAAAAAACCCTAACAATGCCACAGACATTATTCTTTTCAAAGGCTATAGTCCACAAGAATCCTATTTTATTTACATGATGTTCTGTTATAGATATTTAGTTATTTTCTTTGCAGTTACTAGTCAAACTTTTAAGAAAATACCTTATTGTAACTTTTTTTTTTTGCATTCTTCAGTGAGTATTTCTGGAGGAGAAATTTTTATAAGAGGAATTGCTGGCTCACTGTGTATTGCCAATTACCTTCCCAAAAGTTTATACCAATTTGTGTCCTAGATTTTTAAAACACTTTAATAAATCCTCCTCCACTGCGGGGTTACTGTATGCCAATCAGATTTGAGTTTCTTCCTTATGATTCACTCCAGTAAAAGCTTAGCGACTCAAGTTGCTAAAGTGAAAAGAATCTCAGTCACTGGCATCTGTCTCCCAGATCACTTTGGGGGCTTTTTTCAGAAGCTTAAAATATTGAGGCTAAAACTAGGTTTATTCTCCCGGTCTGATTGGATCTCTGGGCGGGCTATTCCTCCTGTCTCCTGAGGCAAAGAGGTGAAAAGCACAGCGGCAGTGAACTTGGCCACCTGTATGTTTCTTACTGCTTCTGCTAAAAGGTGTTGCTGTCCCCAGCTCTCAAAGAAAGCCTTCAGGCTTTGTGGGAATTTCCTTGGCAACCGAGAATGGCTTCATCTCAAGAGCCCTTCCTGGTGGTCAGCATTTGGTCAGCATTTGGAACAAAAAGGAACATTGCAAGAAGAGTTGGACAAGTATTCTCTTTGAAGCGCTGTTCGACACATTTGCAGCTTGGCTCTGCATCTCCTTCCTCTCCCAGACTCCCCACCCCCATGAGAATTTTAAGTGAACTTATATCCAGACTATAAAGTTACTTCAGTGAAAAGTTCATACCTTATGTGGAAGTGCTTTATTAGGAACTTTGAAGGAGTGTTGTCGTCTGGGATAACTGATGAAGAAATCATCGAACCATTCTTTACATGTTGGGGCGCATTTGCAGATTTTGCTGTTTCTTTATTTCCCTCTCAACAGGGAATGGCTGCACAGTAGATTGATGAAGAGGCCATTCCATGGGAGGAGGCATTTCTTGCTCTTCTTCAGCAAGAGAAGGGCTCCCCACTGTTTGTAGCTCACTGGTCTGATTGATCCAGTGGCTGGTTGATGTATTTGCCTCCACAGAATCTCTTGACCTTATCAATCACCAGCAGAGCGTCCTGATTTCTCCGTGTGTTACCACCAGTGGTCTGGTTTCACTCCCTAGCACTGAACTCAAATGAAGACAACCCTCCTTTCTCTCCCCTCTGCCTCCATGATAAAAGAGCAGCAGTAATTTTTTTTCTATAATCTGAAAGACAGTAGTTAATTACACAAAACTGACATTATTGCCTAATCAGCGTTCTGTGCATCCTCGTACGAAAGGCAAAAAAAATAACGGAGTCATTGTGTAGGGAGCCGTTGTAGTAATTTTGAACTTCAAAATTAGCTGCACTATATTGTTGATTCGGGGGCTCACCTGATAGCATTGAGTCGGTTCTTCTATGAAGAATAATTAACAAGAACTAATATAGTCAAACACTGACTTACACTAATGCATTGGGGTTGGTACTTTCAACCCCGTTTTACATATTGGCAAAGCTGAGGCACAGAGAGATTAAGCAATTTCCCCAAAGTTGAACAGCATCGAAGTGGTAGAGCTGTGTTCTGGCCCTGCAGCCTGTCCTCTGAGTGCGCACAGCGGGTGCTGCTTGTTTGGGTTACGGTCTTTTTTAGGTCCCCAGGCACAGATGTCAAACTGATCGTTACTGCTGTTCCATCTGTCCTTGAGGCACACATCATGCTGAGTAGGCTAATCACCAGAATTACTAGTAACTAAACCAACAATGTAAAACAAAATTCTTAAGGGTCTTGCGGTAACCAAACATTTCTGTTGCCACAGTGATTAAAAGGCTCAACCAGTAGTTTGTTGTGTGCCCAGACTCTAAGTGGTGTTGGGGGATGTCAATGAGAGAAGGCCGCTAGAATAAAAATATAACATGTAATCTTAGCTTGTGAGTTTCTAACTAGCTGGAGAGACCAAATAAACGGTTGGCGCTGACAGTAAAGTGTGGCAGTCCCCTGAAAGACAGGATGACTGTGCGGGCCAGAACCATCAGTCACAGGGAAGCAAGAGACACTAAAGCATCGTTCTATTGTAGAGAACATCAGTAACAGAACATAAGGTCTTTAGCTGAATGTAATACTCTTGTTTGGAGAAAAAAGTAGTAAATTGGAATGTCACTATCTGTAGGTTAACCATACAAGTGAACAATTTGGTTTATCCAATAAATGGAAAATACAGTGATTTAAAAATTTTTGGAAATAACGGCCCAACCCTCCCTCCACCCCCATGAAATACAACAAGGTTTCATATTTTTTTACTGTTTGAGTTAACCTGTAGAGTTAGCAAAAGTAGATTAGTTAGCTAGTTGATTCGTCCATGGACCATGGTGGATACTCCCTTCATGTACAGATCCTTACTTGTGCGTTGCTCAAACGTCCTGTGACTCCTTGACGTTCAGACTGGTCAGTATTCATTCTCACCACAGGTCTGTTCACCCCTTGACCATGAAGTGGGAGAGATACACATCGTTTAATGTCTGTATTTTTTTTTTTTTGTAAGAGGCGAACAATTATTATTGAATATTTTTTATGAAGTTCATCTTAGGAATAGCTTTGAAGACTTAAACAAGCATGTTAAACCTTAAGCACCATGATTCTCATTTTCCGGTTTCATGATACAGCTGTTGGGATTCAGTTTGAGCTGCCTCCTCCACAGGGCTGCTGTGTGAAAAGGAACATGTTTAAAACACTTTAAAATAGGATACACATTTTCGTTACCACGGTCATTTTCGTTATTTAAATCCGCTGCTGGTTCTAATTTTTGGTTGGTTTTGCAGTGAGTTTGGTGGGATGGAAATCAATTTCATTTCAGATTTCTTTCTTCACCTTTCACATTTACATTGCTAATTTGGCTCTTTGGGGTTTCATCTCAACTTTTGCACTCCACTGCTCTGCCTGCACGTTGCTGAGATGTGCCTGATTGTCCTCCTGTGGCTGTCGTTACTGCATGCACATTTCCAGGGGACCCAAAGGTCTCTTCTCTGCATTTCCAAGTCCTACCTTTATGTTAGGACTTAAGTCAAGTGCTGCATTTTCCATACATGCATCCTGGAACATTCTGACTAACGTTAATTACTCCTATCTTGGGTTTCTGACACCATGTGGCATTACTACATGTCATTTCACATGGACGCACTTGTTATTGTTTTTGGTATGTATGTATGTCTTATCTTCCTCATGGTGTGTGGGGAAGGGAGGGGGTGGGGGCAGGGGAGGCAGCGGTCTTGTAAGTTAGTTGATGTTGGAAATGATGATGATTAATCAAGGGTGAATCAGTTTTCACTTACCCTTTCTTGAGAACTTTTTAAAGGCTGAGAAAATGAGGATGAGAGTTTCTCAGAGAAAGGTGACTTCTCAGAGTATTATTTCTTTTCTTTTTGGTGACTTGAAAAATTAGTATTTCTTAAGATCGCTGATAGAGTGTTTCATTAGGTTAACCAGTTGCTTGAAATGCCCATGCTTGCCCATCTCGTACATTTAAAATTTCTTTTTTTTTTTTTTTGGCTAGGATAGTCATGCAAATGCTAACATTTCAAATATAGTTTGCTCTTTCATTTGTTACAATCCATTCACACATTTTTTCTCATAATAAAAGCTCAATGGAACATAGTTAACTGGCTGATTGACGTAGTTTAAAGAAAACGCCAGATTTTTTTTCTTTTTCTTTTTTTTTTTTTTTTTGCCCTTTATTTAAAACAAAGTGTAGTGTGGCCCAAGGACATTTTGAAAAAGACAGTAGTCGGCACAGAAAGATGTTCTGTTGCAAGATGACATGGTATTGCTAAGGTTTCCCAAGCATGGCACATTTAAATTATAGACTATTCAACATTTTACTTTTAGATATGAGCTAGTTCACTTTGTATGAAATTAGCAAGACATTAAGGGTAACCCATATCAAATTAGGAAAGAATTGATCATTGAGTGTGATTTACTATTGAATTTAAAGTTCTATACATTATTATAGTCCTGTTTTGCTCATACATTTTTCTATAATTTAGATTGCCAGGACAGCATTATGGTAAAGAGCCAAGTATATTATTGAAAAGAAGAAAGAACCCATGTATTAGGATGACTTGTTTCCGAAAAACCTTTCAGTCGGAGTGAAATGTTGATCTTTTCTCCTGGTGCTTTTGATTGCATTACTCGTCTCACAAACACAACTTCCATTTCAGTACCCGCTTATTTGTGACCCTGAGAAATTAACAAGGGGAATTCCAGAAATTTCAATAAGTGGCTCTATATTGTGATTTTATATGAAGAAAAACTTGGTGCATAATTTATTGCCTTTTTGAAGTATGATCTCTAGAAAGAATCCCCAGACTCTGCACCCGAGAGGGAGATCTTGTTTAGAAAAAGAACAACTGCACTACGACTTAAAATAGTTATGAAACTCTTTTTCTAAGTGCAGGATTCTCACAGAGCAACTGTTATCACGAGGGGATCATGAAAACCTCTGTAAAACTGTGCCACGGAGGGGTTTTTCTTGGGGCTGGTGGCAGTGCTGTTCCTATGCCCCATGTCTTTGTGGGACCCCGCGTGATGTCCTGCTAACTCAGGAGAGTGTGGCGAATTCTTTTGAGAACCCTGGATTCGTGTCACATTTTGGTTTCTAGTTATACTTCTAAAAATTCCTACGTTTTTTCAACTTTAAAAGGTGTATTAAAGGGGTGCCTGGGTGGCTCAGTGGGTTAAGCCTCTGACTTCGGCTCAGATCATGATCCCAGAGTCCTGAGATCGAGCCCCATGTCAGAGCCCTCTGCTCAGCAGGGAGCCTGCTTCCCCTCCTTCTCTCTCTGCCTGCCTTTCTGCCTGCTTGTGATCTCTGTCTGTCAAATAAATAAATAAAATCTTAAAAAAAAAGGTGTATTAAAGTAGGACAACATGCAGATTTTATTAAAATAAAAACCCAAATAAATGAAAATGAAAGGCTTTTAGAAGAGTCTTCCTTTTCTTGAAAATTCTAGTAGGGACTATCTGCTCCTGTGCTAATATGTTCCCTAGTCTGTGTCTTCATGATCTAAACCCTGTGCTGTGGGTTGGACTGTCTCATTTTAGTTGTGCCTTCTTGATCTAAATCCCCAATTCATAATACCTCAATATGGAGTGTCTTGGAGAAAAAGAATTTAAATCAAAGGGATAGAAGACTTAGAGTAGTCCCCCCCCCCCGACCAGAATATTCTGGGTAGTAAGAAATGTGTGTTCCTTGAAGTAGTAGCAAAATCTGGGTTTTATAATCCCAGAGATGTCGGTTCAAATACTAGCTTTCTTCCTTATAGCTGAGGGATCCTGTGCATGGACTTAATGTCTCTGAGCCTTAGGGGTGGGTAGAACCTTACCTTTCAGGCTCTTTTTTTTTTTTTTTGGCTGGGGCTTTCAGGCTCTTTTGAAAATAAAACAAGATAATGTATGTGAAGTTCAACAGGTAGAGAGATGAGGTGCTTGGCCACTGCCTTCTGTCTCCCTGTGAATAGTGCAGTAGGATAAACTATGAAACAAAGTCCTCAGGGAAAGTGGAGCGAGTACAATGAGTGAAACGATATAGTTTTAACTTTGTAGTGATTCAAGAGAAAGTAGCAAAATAGAACATTGGGGTATTTTTTAATTTTTGTTAAAATAGATCCTAAGGTAGAATGATTCTCTCTCTCTCTCTCTCTCTTTTTTTAAAACAGTTCCCAGAGGAGCATACAAGTGAAATTTTGTAGAGGTGGCATTTTCTCTTTTCCCTCTTTTTCCTGAAAGTAACAAGCTCCTTGCCAGCCATTAGCAGTTATGTTAGGACTTACTTTGCATTCACATAAGCCAGTATGGTTTTTAGATCTGAGAACGTAGAAAACGATGAAGCCCTATGAAGGTACCTAGAAAATACAAAGGCAGGCTTTGCACTGAAGGAGAGTGCTACGGGCGTCACTCGTGGCAGAAAGACTTTTCGTGGCTGCTCATTGCCTTCTTGATGAACCCAGAATCCTTAGCATGGCCTTTATAGCCCGGCGCCATCCTGCCTAACTTCTCTAGCCAAAGGCATTGTTCAGGGTTCTCTCCCTCACTGACTGTACTCCAACCACACACATGTTCTTCCAGGTCCGTTAAGGTGTCAGTCTGCCCCTGCCTCGGGGCCTTTGCCTCTGCTGTTTCCTCTGACTGAAAGGCTCTTCTTGCCCCGACAACTGGTGCTCACTCATTCCTCTGTACTTGTCATGTTTTCAGGGAAGTTTCTGGTGACTCTCTGGTCGACGTTAGGCTCTTATTGCACATTATGCTTTTTCTATCATGACATCTGCTACAACCGTCATCGAGTAATTGCTTTTTTAATTTTTGGTCAAATGCTCATCTTCACCGATAGGCTATTTACTTCAGAATTGAAGAGATAATGTCTGGCAAACTAGAGCCCGGGGGTGAGAGACTGCCAGTGGCCCCAAAATGGTGAAGCTAAGAAGAGTTAGAGTTTTAAAAATAGAATATGTGACAGGGCATGTATGCTTCCTGCAAAGCCTGAAGTATTTACTAGTTGACCTTTCAAAGAAAAAGTTTGCTAGCCTGTGATTTAAATCATTGCTATGTATGTGGAATAGAAGAACTTAAATTCACTTTTGACCACAAGTCTTTTCTGAGCGGCCACTCGAGTGTAGTAAGCGTCCTTAGAGTTTGTGATTAGGTAAGCACTTCGACGGCTGAGGGCTGTGGGACCGTCATAGGGGTTTTAGCTGGAGAAAAACTATACTCAAAGTATGTGCATTCCTAACCAATGTAAATATGGAGTGTCTTGGCTTTTTTTTTTTTTTAAGCTTGTACTACCCCAACAGATACATTAGCAATTTGGATTAACACTTGATGCACGCTTTTCAGATTCTCCGAGGACACAAAATTGGCAAGGTTAGCTATCTATATTTTAAATCCTAGACTCAAGATAGAGAATGGTGCTGACAGGCTGAAACCACAAGGAATTTAACAGGAGTGAAGGTAAATTATGTAAGTTCAAAACGTGAAGTGAATAAGAACATATGAAAAATCCTGCCTTATTTGGATAGAAAGTTTATGGCTTTCATCAGGATTACATTTTTCAAAGATGCCCATTACTCAAAAACAGTGGAGGGAATGTAGTTATGGTAAGTAGGGTGGTGAGGTTCCTGGGCGCTAAGCTAACGGGAATAATTGAAGTAACTTTTCCAGAACTCTGGGACAGGAAAAGTGTTGGGGGTCGGAAAGTCGTGATGTTTACTTTAGAGTGAAAGAGAAGAGATTGACTCTCTGTTGCCATGGGCATAAAATATAATAGTGGGTACATGTTTCGTGGAGGTAGTTTTTATTTTAATATAAAGAGGAATTAGATAGGAAATAGAGCTTTATCTCTAACTTATGAAGCTTTTATGAAGTCCTCTTTACACAAAGCACTGTATTAGGGTTCAGGACTACAAAAAGGAATAGGACACAGTCTCTGCCTTGTAGGGGTTCTAATTACAGACTGTGAGATAAACCCATAAATAATGTAGGGTGGTAGATATCTTAGCAGAGAGAAGGGAGTCTGAATTCTGCCAGTGTTGGGGAGTGGCCAGCAGTGACATTTGAGGTAATTCTTGAATTGAATGCTTTTACTATATGTTCAACAAGAAGTAAATGACTATAGGTTAGGACCAAAGTCACTGGGTGGGAAATTGGACTAGACAGTCTTTGAGTTCTTTTAGGATTTTATGATTTGGTTAATGTCAAACAAATGGCACATGGGGATTCAAAAATGGAAAACTAAAAAAAAAAAAAAAGAGGTAGAATGTAGCCCTGAAACTAGGGAACAAGGGAGTGAGTGAGCCTCCATATTCATGTCAGAAATGTGAGAAATTGGAAAATTGGGAAAACTGGGAAATTGGGAAAAATGGGAAAATTTGAAAAATTGGGAAATTAAAAAAAAAAAAAGATGTAAAACATAGCCCTGAAACTAGGGAACAAGGGAGTGAGTGAACCTCATATTCATGTCAGAAATGTGGGAAAATTGGGAAATTGGGAAAAATGGGAAAATTGGGAAATTAAGAAAAAGAAAGGTAGAACGAACGTAGCTCTGAAACTAGGGAACAAGGGAGCGAGTGAACCTCAATATTCATGTCAGAAACATGGCCATGATTTACTGAGCTCACCAGGTGCAAGCGGAGAGCCTCTCAAGGAAACTTTGCGTAGCCGTTGTCTGTTTTTCTGCCAGAATTTTATTCTCCCCTTGATTCTCTTTATCTACTTCGTCCATATTTTCTATTGTTCTAATTTGGTGCCTGTTCTCAGAGACCTCAGTGGCGGGTACGTTAAAAAAATCTGCTAAATAAATAATAGCATGACTACTACAGATTTAATTATAGCCATACAGCTGCCTGTTTGAAGTGTTCTGCTGGGGCCATATGGTCCCTTGTACATCTCAGCCCTGGAAGGACCTGGTTTAAATGTTTCCCAGCTGACAGTGTTGAATTCTCAGAGAACGGCTCGCCGTCATTTGGAAGTCCGTAGATGGTGCGCTTTACCTCTGTTGTCTGTGCAGATGGACGTTTTATTGACAGTCGCTTACTAGGCTCCAAGCAGTCAGATACGAAGGCCCCACCCAGACAGGTCTGCTTGGTCGTTCAGCAGGCTGATTTTTGTCACCACATTGGATGTGCTAAGTGGAAAGTACTGCTATATTTAACAACGTTCACTCAGTGGCTTCTCAAAAACAGCATTTTAGTGGGTGATCTTGTAATTATTTTCTGTCCTGGTGGAGTGGGGGAACAGAAGCAGGGGGCTTGGGGGAGGGCATCTCTTGTGGCCCTGAGGCTCTGGCAGGAGTGTGACCTTGAACCAATATGTAGCTTCTCTGGGTCTCAGGAGGGCCAGAATCGGCCCCTTCTGGGGTCCCTTTCGGTTTCCCAAATTCTGCAAGAATCATCTAGGGAGCATGTTCTTGCCAGTGATGCGCGTCTAGCCTAGAAGGATGCTCTTCCTTTCCCCCCTTGTGGTGTTCTGAGTATCTCTTTTCCTTGTACAAATTCCCCATTCTTTGGACCGCAAAAAGCTTTCAGTACGATCTCTGTACACAGAGGCCTAAACCTCAGAGAATAGCAGTTTGGGCCTTCATTATGTACCTTTTCAAGTTAAAGGCTGTCTAATGCATTTTCCACGTCAGCAGTCCATTTAGTCTGTAATGAAATCATGGATGCTTTCACCAGAGAAATGCACGGTCACTGTGTAGGCACAGAAACTTGCATATAATTTCAAAGTGCCCGTGGTCTCCCTGGAGTCCGACCAGGGACCCCAAGTTTACAGCCACTGCTTTGTGCTTGACAAGAGTCCTGGCTCTTCCATCTTGCTCTGGGTGAAAGGAACCACAGAGGTGGGTGAGGACAGAGAAGTGGAAGGCCGAAGCCTGAAGCCCCAGCTCTGAGGTCCATGGGGCACGGAGAGCAGAGGCCTGTCCAGCTCATGGGCTGCTGTGGCGTGGGGCATGTGGTGGGAGTGGCAGGCCGCATTCTCTCACCTTCCACCCAAGAAAAGCCCTCTGCACCCATGTTGCTTGAGCTGTTCCCTTTTAACCCTTAGTTGCCTTCATTACCTCTGATGATCCCACCCTCTCACCTCTCATCCCCTGCACTTTTTGTTTTTAAAAGAGCAGTCTGTGTTTTTTTATTAGCCATCTTGTATGTGCGCAGAGGAGAATGCACATGAAACATTTCCCCTTAAACTGTAATTTTCTCTTGAAGTCATTAACCCTGTGATGCTAATTTTTGTTTTGTCTTCATTTGATTGTTCCCTCTGCAGCCCCTCGCTCCCAGTGGCAGCTGGAGATTGTGGGGCAGAAAGAACAGAAGAAACCCTCTGTTTAGGATCTTTCTTTTGGGGGTAGGAGAGGGAAGACTGTACACAGATCCTGCTTTTTAGATATTAATAGGTAGGGTGAGAGACAGACGTAAAGCATTTAAGGGTTTTTTTTTTTTTTCCCCTTTCTGCTGAAAGCATGGTCATTCAAGGACAAGGGTGTCATTTTGAGGGAATGCAGATAAAATGGCCTTGTTACCATGAGGAATTATGTTTGTTTTTACTCTATAGCTGCACTCATCCTCCTACGTTCTTGTCAACCGTCCATTTATCTGATTTTTCAGCCTTATTCTGGGGAAGGTATCTCTGCAGCCTTCTCTAGTTAAAAAGCCATGCATCTATAAACTTGGTAGAATTAACTTGCCTACAAAAGCACTATACAGGATGGGTATATGGATTTAAATCTGTGCTACAAACTGGGGAAGAGATTTCTTCCTAGAATTCAGAAAATTTTATCTAAATTAAATATGGGGTGGATCTGTCTTTTACTTTATTCCTTTGGGAGAGAAAAATTTTATTGTGCCAGTTACCTCTTCCCCATATATTCTAGGATGTTACTAAAGCTCTAACATGATTATAATTATTGTTAACCGTTCTGTTGCTTAGGTTAAGATGAAGTGAAACTTGAGGGTGCAGGTTGTTTTTAGTGCTCAGTCAGATTTTTAGTGGTGAATTTGTTGTTCATCAATATTGGTGAAATATTTGTGGTTTTTTTTTTTTTTGAAATATTTGTTTTTGATGTTAGGGAGCATTGGACATTTGAAAAAACATATATTCATTTCAGGTCTCCTTCCTTAATGCATAGTTCTCATGTTGGGTGCTGTTCTCAACTCTTCCCCCTCACTCCTTCTGTCCGGGCATTCCACAAATCCTGTATGCTCTGCCTTTTGCTGTTTCTCAAATCTCTTCTCAACATCCCGTCCCCACTGATGTTCTCTTGGTTCAGAGTCTCATAATCCTCCTTTGAACACGTTTTTGAGGGGTCCATTACTAGCTCAGCACTCTGCTTGAGCACTTTCAGACATCATTCATCTACTCCTTTTAATCCCATGATCCCCATTTTATAGATGAGGAATTCAGCTTAGAGAAATGAAGTCATTTGCCTGTCGTTCCACAACTAGGAGGACTGAGGTTTGCTCAAAGCTCTGACCCCAAAGCTTATTCCTTCTCTCTACCTGGATTTAAAACAGCTGGAGAACAGTCACTGAGCTTAGCCTGGTAAAGCTTGGACTCTGGAGACAGACTTTGGTTTGAATCCTTACTCTGCCTTTTCTAGTTTCATAGTCTTAGGTTGTGTAATCTCTACGTCTCATCTCCTAATGGGTAAATAGTGACAACAACAACTTGCTGATAGAAATGTGGTGAGAATTTAAATAAGGTAACTCATGCAAAGTTTCTGGTCTGATATCTGGCTAGGAACTATTGATTAAAAAGATGTTAGTAATCATTAGTATTACTCTTAATAATTTAAAAATCATTATTGAAGGCCAGTGTGCCTCTTGGTGAGGGTGCTTTTTGAATGCAGTTTTATCAAACGGAGACTTGAAATTTTAAATTAGAAGGAATTGAGTGTGCAACCATTCTCCAAAAGCAGGACTGCCTTTCACAATTTTCCTGATAAATCCCAGAGAAGGTTAGGACTTTAAATCACTTTAGCAGGGATTTAAAAACAAAACAAAACAAACAAAAAACAATGAATGGTAGCTACCAAGCAACCCTGATAGAAAAGTTATTTTTCATTGACCCATGCTCACAAGTTTTAGAATGAGTAAAGGCTCTTTGCTTCTGCAGAGACTTTTTCAAGTTTGTTACCATCCAATGGAGCACCTTTCCTGGACCTTCAGTGTCCTCATCTGTGTTTATGTGGAGTCCAAGGACACTACAACACAGGTGCGGTCACCTAGATTCTGTGCCTTTAACAGGCGTTTAGTGAGCACTTAATGCAAGGCTATGCCCTGATAAGGCATCGGGGACCAAAGTAGAATAATATGTGGTTCCTTAATATAAGGTACTTTAGAACCCTTTTTATTTTTATTTTTTAAAATATTTAGAGAGCATGTGGTGGGGGGAGGGAGAGAATCCCACAAGCAGACTCCTCACTGAGTGCAGAGCATGATGTGGGGCTTGATACCATGGCCGGTAAGATCACAGACCTGAGCCAAACCCGGGAGTTGAGAGTCAGATGCTCAACTGAGGTGCCCAGACCCCCCTTTAAAGGTACTTTCCTAATAAAAGTGCCCAGTGGTTGACTTGGCTGTGACTGAATGCTCTGTGATAACTATAATCACAGAGGGAAGACTAGGGTCCGGTGGTAGAACAATGTCGGGGAAAGTTGGGTGCCTCAAGGTCAAGCTTACTCTCCTTACCTTTCTTGGCTAGAGTTTGGAAGCATAAGTTGTATTTAGCATCAAAGGGACAGGGCAGGGAGGGCAGGAATCCAGGCAAAGGACATTTTTCCTCAAATAGATTAATGAGCATTTCAGGTCTCCTTCCTTAATGCATGGAGCAGGTGACCTGCTTATATGTACAGTAGAATTCATGACACAACAATAAAAGAGGAAAATTAACTTCTAAAAACATTACCTAACCAAGTACCACCTGGAGTTTACAGATTCTTGATTTACTTTAAATACTTTTTAAGGTGCTGTTCCCCATATTTGGGTTTCCTGCCTTCTTTCCCTCTCTCTGATCCATTTTATTTTAAGTAATTAAATCCTGTTAAATGTTTTATAGTGTGCCTAATTAAAATTTTTAAAGATTATCTGTACAGAGGGGCGCCTGGGTGGCTCAGTTGTTAAGCCTCTGCTTTCGGCTCAGGTCATGATCCCAGGGTCCTGGGATCGAGCCCCACATCAGGCTCCCTGCTATGTCTCCCTCTGTCAAATAAATAAATAAAATCTTAAAAAAAAAAAGATTATCTGTATAGAGCCCAAGCTATTATAGATGCTTGACATGGGTTTTCTGTGTAAGAGGTTTATTTTATCTTATTTTATTTTTTTATCTATTAAATATTTTATTTATTTGTCAGAGAGAAAGAGAGAGGCTGCACAAGCAGGGGGAACAACAGACAGAGGGGGAATCGGGCTCTCTGCTAAGCAAGGAGCCTGATGCAGGACTTGATCCTGGGATCATGACTTGAGCTGAAGTCAGCCGCTTAACGGAGTGAGCCATCCCAGAGTCCCTGTGTAAGAGGTTTAGAGATTTCAGAGCCCTATCTTCTAAATTTTAGGTAGCAAAATATATTCATCAGAAATGTAAGGGTTTCACAGTGTAGTGAAGTGAACAGAGCATTAAAAGTTAGAATTCATGTCCTGGCTTGGCCATTTAGCTGCATGAATTTCATGAAGTCCCTTCACTTTCTTGAAATTCAGCTTCTTTCACTGGGAAAATGTTTTAATAATATATTTCTCATAAGCTTGCTATAAGAATTCAAGTAAGCTAGTAATTTTGAAAGTATTTCAGATACTGTAAATAGCTATAAGCGTATTGACAGTATGATTTTTTAATGATGTAAGACATAAGAAAATGTGACTAGAGATTTTGACAAGTTGATTTTAAACTAGGTCAGTACTTGAAATTTCATCCTATTTAGGAAATCAGAACTAATGGATTGTACTTAATGTTATATTTAGTTTAATAGCCATTTGTGAATGTGCTGCTTTGCAGAATCATTTGCATTAATGGTGGTAAGATGTCTATATTTGGAAGGAAAAATTAGAAAATCAAATTTTCACCCTCAGGGGACTGTTTTCATTTTGTATTTTTGAAAATGGAATAAACGAAAGGAGAAGAGTGTTCAAAAAGTAAAAACATGTAGCCACAGAGCCTTTTGGCACCTTGTCTGAGTTAATTACTTTGTACTCTTTCATATTTATTTTATATACTCTGGAAATCTCAGATCATGTCATAAATGTTCACTACTAATAACATTATAAGTGATTGCCTAGATTTTGGATTCTGTAGGTGGTCAAGCAATAGCACCTATTTATTTATTTATTTATTTATTTAGTCTGTCTATCTATTTATTATTAGGCCTCTTGGACTCTTAGGCAGTGGTTATTAAATTTAACCTTTGGAAATATTCTTCTAAATCACAGCTTGAAGATAACCTAAAGGACAATCAGAGTTTCCATTAAAAAGTAAACAAAAAATGTGTATAGTAATTATTCCATTAGTTGTTTGTTTACCAAAGAAGTCCCACAAATTAACTTAAGGGATGAGTAAAGGATATCTTCATGTAACAGAAACATTTTAAGATGCTTTTTTCTTTAAAAATTTTTTTTATTTTTTATTGACATATAATGTATTATTAGTCCCAGGGGTACAGGTCTGTGAATTGCCACATTTACACACTTCACAGCACTCACCATAGAAAATGCTTTTTTCTTATGTGGTCTTTTTCTTATGTGGACTGTTTACGCTTATGAAACAGTGATTCTTATTGTTTTCCTCCTTCTGCCATTTCCCAGTTAGGCAACCACACAACGAGAAAGAAAGGAGATTTAGGAATAGAGTGCTGGAATATGTTGAAGAGATGGTGTTTGTCTAGGCTATTCAGAAACACCAAACCCTTTTCCTCTGTCCAACATTCTCTTTAGAAGATCATCAAGGGAAGTGTGTACACAGAAAAACAAAGGCCACGAATCCTTTTATTACTGGCTGAACCTTTGGCTGCAAACCCCAAAGTACAACCCTGGTGAACTAGGTGGAGCCTTCTGCCTCATCTTGGTAGTTGTGAAGAGCATAGAAACAAAACAAGCTCCTTGAATTTGGAGCACAAGAGTAGGCCTGCATTTACACTGGGAACCCCCAACTATGAAGAAAGGCCAGAATAGAGCTTTTGGTGAGAATAGCTGTTTTTCCCATACCTGGGGGGAAAGCTGGCATAGGCTAATTGATTTAGAATTTGACTATTTTGGATCAGCTCTCTTCTTTGTATGTGGATCAAGAGGGCTGCTGGAAAGTAGTGAGGAGGATGGGAGACAGGGACAGTCAACTAACCATAGAAGCCAGCTGTAGGCACTGCACTGGTTTCCAGCCATTACTCCAGGATTCCCAGAGTTTGAGTACTCCAAGCAATACACATAGTTCTTGGTAGGTCAAACATATTTCAAAAGTTATTCCAGGGATTCATTTTCACAAGGTGAGTAGCCTTGTGATGGTTTGCTTCTTCATGCTAATACTGTTGGAAGCTAATTTTAACCTGAGGACAGTATACTTGATTAAGTTATATTATATTAATGTTAAATAGTGGGCTATTAATGGCTTATTTACTATTGGAAAATAAAGGTGGGCATATATCACTTCAGACATAATACAGTCAGGGGTTATCCCTGATATGCAAGATAGGAAGAGTGAAGAGAGTAGGGAGATTTACTTTCCATGTTGGAAAAACCAAAAAGAATGGAGAAGGAGTGAGTTCCACATTTTCTTTATATCTTGCTAGGTATTTTACCTCTTATCTCTTCCAATCTTTACAAAAGCCTTTATGAATTAGGGCTGTGGAATATGTTAAGTTTTTCACTGTTCTTGATTTCCTTTAAGGATTTTTTGTCAAGAGAGATCTATATGTAAGCCAGATTTGCAATGAAATCATAGTTTATTTATTAAGAAACTCATTGTAGTATACATATTTTATTAAGGTAGAGTATATGTGTATGATTTACATATACAGACATTTATAAGTCATTACTTGATGATTTTTCACATGTGCACATATGTATAATTGTTACTCAGATTATGAAATAAAACACGACCAACATAGTATATTTGCTTGCTTTGTCATGATTTCTTTTCTTATTTTTATTATTTTCTTCTTTATACCTTCTTTGGGTTTCATTTTGTATTCTCACTTCTTGAGATATATATTCATATCATCAAGCTTTGGCTTTTCTTCTTTTGTAATATTTGCATTTAAGGACATGAATTTTACCCAATCTACATGTTTCACTATATCCTATAAATTTTAATATGTCATATTTTCATATTATGAGTAATATTGACTTTAATAAGTCAATAATGTATCTTTTAATCTTCAAGAAATCTACTTTGATTTAAAAATGATTCTGCTGAAATTCTCTATATTGTAATCAATATTTTAAAATATTACTGTTGTTTCAAAATGTGTGTAGTAATTATAATATGTAGCTCTCCTATGTTTTTAATTTCTGGTTTTTCTTTCTCTTTGGTCCCAGTCGTTTGATTTTATCTGCTAGTATGCCTAGTAATTCTGATTGACTGTCAGATATAATATGTACATAGTAGAGATAATTTGATACTCAGGATGATACTTTTGCTTTTGGCTGGCATTTAGGTGAGGGACAGTTCACCCTAATATTCAGTCTGTAATTGAACTGATTGGAAGCTGGGTTTCAGTCTCTATGTGGATTGGTCTTTTACTAGTTTGCTTTTAAGCCTTGGATCTTGTCCTTTAGGGGTCCCAGCTGAATGCCTGGCACGTTTGTCCATTACTTTGAAACTGCTGAAGGCTCTGCTCAATTTTTGGAGCTCTGCAGCTACCTAGAAATCATAGGATGCCTTTAGAAGAAAATCAGAGCTGAAGTTGGCCTTACCTTTATGCAGTTTCCTTTTTCAGGGATATTGGTTCCTCAAGTTTTTAATGTCACAATAACTTTCTGATGCCTTTAAGCAGATTATAAAAATTCTTCAGTTTTTCTTGCTGGAAGGGTTGGTGTGATGCAAGCTAGTTTACCATAGCTGAAAGTGTTTCTCTTAGAAACATTTTTTTTTAGGTTGGACATTTTTAGTTCACTAAATACACAGCTCCAGGCCTACAACCACCCACACGGACTCTAAATCCTGGGATTCATAGACTTAAGAGACATGTGTTATGATAGAGAAATATAGTTGAGCCTATGAAACAGTTTCTGAGTCTCCTTACCTAGCCAGCCACAGGGATAAAGATGTCAGCTCTCTCTCTCTCGCTCTCTCTCTCTCTCGCTATCTTTTTAAATCCATTCACTTGTCTTTCTGTAAGAGAAAATACTTGCTTCTTGTCTTCAAGGCTCTGTAACCTTCCCAGTAGAAAAAAGTACCAATGAATTTGTCAAACTCTACTCCATCAAATTGGCCACATTCCCCCTCAAGGTGTAGAGAGAGGGAGGGGACAGAAGCAGAATCATCTCACTCTTGTGAGTGAAAGAGCACTTTTTCCCTACCCTACCAGTTCATATTGTTTGCATATAGTAAATGAATAAATTTATACTCAAGTAGCATAATTTCCTAAGATGCTGTTTGACCTAGGCATTCTCTCATACTTTTGAGTTCTTGAATCCTAAAGGTTCCATAGCATGGATTTATTCTCCAAAGCCATTATCTGAGGCACCACTCAAGAGTCAGCCTCAACGAGATTAAAATATAGCGTGACCATATAATTTTTTTTTTAGCACAAGACATTTTTGAGAATGAAAGAAGGCAATAGCTATTATATCAGGAAGTGGGGTAAACTGGGACTGTCATGAAGAAACTGATAGGTATGGTGACCCTACTTTACCACAAAAGATTTCTTTGCAGTGGAAGGATATAGTTTCAGAGTGATCTATAGTGAGCTTAGCAGATGAGTTTGTTTGGGAAGGAATAAGAGCTATAAATTTTCAGAGAGAGTGGAAGGAGGGAAATCAGCAGGAAGAAGAAAAGAAAAGCTAAGAGGAAGAAAAGAAGATAGGAAGGTACACCAATAAGAAAGCCAGGATTAAGCTCTTTACCCAGGAAAGCAGGTGGATGTTAGCATGTAGACATGAATCATTAAGCAGGATGAACTGAGAATAAATACAGATTGGAAAATTAAACTTATTCTCCTTGAGAAAAAAAGAGAATGCATAGAATGCGGTAGCAGTAGGTGTAAGCTTTGTAAAAATAATGAGAAAGTATCCTCAAGTTTATATGATTTTTAAAACATCACTTGTAGTAAGAACATCAAACAGCCCATAGGATCCATTCTAATAAATCAGATTCAAATGACAAACCATAAATATTCCTGGTTAAAAGTGATACTTCATAGTTGACACACTCACTTTAACATATGCTAATTAATGGCAGACGAAAGAGGTAGGGTTTCAATGACTAAGTGATTGGGAATAATATGGTAGTCTGGGCCTACTTACCAGGTGATGCTGTTGGTCCGAGGGTGATAGTAAGGAGGCTAGGAGAACACAGTGTTAATCAAATGGTCATCTCAGTCACTTTATGGTTGGTTGACCATTACTTAGTAATGGGTCCCATATAGAAAACCTAAAAATTACCTTCACAGAAGAGGGCAGGAGAATCTAGGACCTGAGTAGAGTACAGAAGATTGACTTTTCAATTAGCTATAAATGATGCATATCACTTGTGAGAGTAACTTTGATGTTATCTCACAGAGCTATCATCCCAAGTAACTGATCTCTTTCATAATCAGTCCACTTGTTCTGCTTTGTCCAATCATAATCGCTAGTTTCTTGGCATGCTACTACTGTGATCCCTGAGTCTTAGAACACCACTCAGAAAGTAAGGAAGTACAAGAAATTATAAAAATGAACATGTGTGGCAGAGGACAAGCCATATACTTCTGAGTATTTATAGAAAGATCTTACCCTGAAAGAAAGAATACAAACTAGTACAAAAGGAATCCGAAATGCACACATCTGGCTGGATTCACAGAATTGGTGGTGTTCCATTTGAAATCAGTTTCGTTGAGATCAAGTTTGGTTAAAGGAATTCGTATTCACTGTGTGTGTTCTCATAGTTGACCTTGCATAAAATCCAGGCTGTGTATCCCTTGGAGAAGCAACTAGTGATATATAGGAAAGGAATGCCAAACTTTATCTTTGGAATTCAATCCAGATGAGTTTATTGGGTGATTTTCAACCTGATTTGAAAGCCCTGGATTCTGCTCTCTCTTTCATTATTTGCTATTGTTCTTTTAGTTTCTGGTTATTCTTTACCTTTTTGTTTAATGTTTATGACTTTTTCTTAGAGTAGGGTATGTCTCTTCTCTGCAGTGCCCACTACCAGGGTTTAAGCATTATAGGCATCCATAAAGTTTGAAGAGAATTAAATGGAATTTAGAGTGGACTTAAATGGGAAGTGAGAAAATTTGTCCAAAATAGCATTTTTAAATGTTTTCAGGGGCACCTGGGTGGCTCAGTGGGTTAAGCCTCTGCCTTCATCTCAGGTCATGATTTCTGGGTCCTGGGATCGAGTCCTGCATCGGGCTCTCTGCTCAGCAGGGAGCCTCCTTCCCCCCCCACCCCACCCCCTCTCTGTCTCTCTGCCTACTTGTGATCTCTCTGTCAAACAAATAAATAAAATCTTTAAGAAAATGTTTTCATATCATAATATGCCTTATATATCTCCGAGTAGGAGATAAAGCATTCCTAGGCTTATAGGCATATTCAAGGCTCTGAGAATATCTGGAGTATAGAAACATTTAATCTTATTTGACTTATATTCCTCAAATATATTTGATAAATACATTTTTTTCAAAGGGTCTGGACACTTCAGTAGACAGAAATCACCTCAAATTAATTTAAACCCAACATGGAATTTTCTGGCTTATGCAATAAGTAAGAATTCTTGATGAGTTCACAGAATGGAGAAGCTGCAGGACCTCAGGGCCTGGGACTTGGGACTCAGAAATCTCTCTTGTCATCTGTTTTTCTCTCTTGCTTTCATCTACTTCCTTTTGGCTGTTGACCTCATTCTCTCCTAGTGTGGACAGTCTGTGACAGGCTCTTTCAACATGGAGGGGAACAACCTCAAGTGAAAGGAAAAATGTTGATCTTTATACAAGTAAAATACTAATTAACCAAAAGGGTTTGGTTCCTGCCTGAGTCACATATCCATCCTTTGGATCAATCACTGTTATCAGGGGAGGAATCTTCTAAGATTGGCAATATTCAGGCCTTTTGTCCATTTAGATGGCCTGGTCAGTGTGGTTATGTCTAGAACTTTTAAGAGAGGCGTTTGGACAGCTTATTGGGAAGAGCAGAAATAAGAACCACCCTTCATTCGGTCAATAGATATTTATTCAGCCTTTCTCTTCAGGCACTCTTTAAGGCATTAAACGTACAACACTGAACAAAATAAATGGATATTTCTCCTTTCATGGAACTTACTTTCTAGTGGGGTGGCAAGTAGTAAAGATAATAGCTAAAACATGGCATGTTTGTGATAAGTACAAAGAAGGAAAAAGTAAAGTAGGGAAAAGGAGTGAAAAGAATCTGTGGGGAGAAGGAAGTTGATATTTTAACTAATGTGGCTGGGGGGAGATTCACTGATGAAAAGGTGACTTTTAAATAAAGATCCAAAGAAAGTGAAGGAGGAAGCTATGTTTCTTCCAAGACATTACATTCAGAAGCAACAGCAGGTGCAAAGGCCCTGAGGTTAGAGTGTACCTGGCATGTTTGAGGGAGGACAAGGAGTCTGGAGTGGTGGGCATCGAGAAGACTGGAGGAGAGCAGGAGGAAATAAGGTCAGATTGCAGAGAAGCCAGATGATGCTGAGGTCGTGACTTATCCTCACAGCATTGCCTTCCCTCTTAGTGAAATGACTTTGAGAAGCAGAATGGCAAGATCTGACTCCTGATTTGACTGCTCTGGCTACTTTGGTGAATAGACTGGAGGCGAGAGCAGAAACAGATAATCTAGCCAGGAAGCCAGTGCTATTATCCTGGAGAGAGAGATGATTGTAGCAGATGATAGTGGACGAGGATAGAGGCAGTGGAGGTGGTGAGAAATGATCAGATTCTGGATATACTTTGAACGTGGATTCGATAGGATTTGCTGGTAGAATGGGCATGGTATGTGAGAGGAAGGTAAGTGTCTAAGATGACAGTAAGGTCTTGGCCTGAGCAATGAAAGGATGGTTGCCATTAGCCAGATGAGGAAGACTACAGGAAGAGCCAGTTTGAGGAGACTGTTGGGTGGGCTCAGTTTTTGGATAAGTGAAGTTTGAAATGCTTATTAGACATCCAGGTGGAGATGTTCTAGGTCTGGAATTCAGGGAGAAGGTCCTGGCTGAAGATAAAAATATGTGAGTCATCAGCATATAGAAGGTGTTTGAAAGCATGAGCTTTGATGAACTCACCCAGAGAGTGTGTGTAGATAGCAAAGAGCCACTCAGGGGCTGAGTTCTGAGGTACCTCAGATACCATACGTGTTTATTTTAGAAAAGCTGTTAGTTTCTCTGAGAACACTAATATTTCACAAACACAGTTTGAGATCTGCTGATCTAAAGGAGCATGTCTTTAGAACTACATCTCTTTAGAACATGTAGAATATAGTTTACTTCCTTTGGCCTTAAAAATATACTCCTATTTTTCCAATATGGGGATGATAATCTCATTAAATGTAGCATAGCACTTTTAGACATTCTGTAGAGGAATATAATTGACTGTGGGCAATTCTTCATGTGTTCTGAGTCAGGTAGTTAATCAGTAACAGATCTGGACATAGGTTCTAGAGTGAGACTTGGGAAACTAATCTTCCTGGGCATTTGATGGATTTTGGTCTGATTTTTAGTGCTACAGAGATCATTCTTTCCATTCATAATATTTATTACAGCTGAGTTATGTGCAGTGTAGTTGCCCAGCACAATGGGGGATAGATTATTCTCACCCTCAGCAAATTTGGGGAAAAGATTTAAACTTTCAAAAGTATGATTCAGAAGTGAGTGCTTCCAGAGTTCCCAAGAAAGTGGGGTTGAGATAGTTAAATGGCTTATACTTAGATGTTTAGAGGAGGTAGAAGGATGTTTAGAAAAGGTAGAAATGTGGAAAGGAAAGTTTTTATAATGAATGTGGGAGTCTACAAAAACTGAATAAGATTATCAGATTACCTGCCTAATTAGACAGAGCAAAGAGTGTGCTGGAGAGATGGGAAATAAAATCAGATTATTATGGAGCTGTTCGTAGTGGGAACTCTCTGGAAAGAACCCAAGGAAGATTATTCTAGGAATGATATTTTGTTAGGCATTTGTGCCACTTAGCTGTACCCTGTTCTCTACTCTGTGTTTTGGAAAACAATTCGTTCTTGCAGCTTCCTTAGGTGATAATAACAGTTTTGGCTATTTGATGTTTTTTAGACCCTTCCCATGGCTGCTGCTCTTTCACTATTTATAGACTCAAATAGTTTTTTTTTTAAATATTAACATTTCTTGGAGGACTAATGGTATAAACTTTGGAAAATTCCCTTACTTCTTAGAAGTAGTCATGTTCCTAACATCTAAATATATTGCCTTTGCTTTTTCTTTGTGTTTATTTGGTTCCACTAAATTATTAGCCCTGATGTCCTTGCTTTTTGCCTCATAGCTTGCTTCTTAGATGAACTACCAAATTTTAAAAATTCTGTAAAAATGCTAATAAGGGTGATAGAGTTTTAGGGATTACTTCTAATGTCACTTATTTTCTCCAGTTAATAACTCTGCATATGGGGGTGACTGGGTGGCTCAGTAGGTAGAGCATTTGAGTCTTGATATCAGGGTTCTACGTTCAAGCCCCACATTGGGTGTGGAGCTTACCAAAACAAAACAAAACAAAAAAACAAAAACAAAAGAGAGAGAGAGAAAGGGAAAAAACCTCTATAAATGGAAATTTTTATAACCCCTATAACTTTTTTTTTTTTTTTACTGTAACCTTTTTATTAATGGGGGAGATTGGACCATGTCTGCCATTTCAGCAGTAATTCATGACAAAAAGTACCGAGTTCACTGGTAACTTTTGACCTAAGGGAAGGGCCTTTATATTGATGATTAGTATATATCAGAAACTATGCCTTTCATATGGCCCTGCAAAGTTCTTATCTCCATCTTCCACGATTGCTGAAATGTCTTCCTTGAGCTGTGGAAGGTGTTTCCCATTCACTGAAGAGTGCTTGAACAGGCCTGTTCTAAGTGGAACTTGAGGAAGCCCAGGAAAGGGACAAACAGCACCTGTAAGTTAAGCTTTCCAAGTGACCATAAGAAGCAACCTTTATTCCCTGAGAAAAATCTCTTTATACTTTTACCCCCTCCTCAAATTTCCACCTACCATCACCCCCTTCCTCCTCAGCTTACTTCTCAGTTCTTGTTTCCATAGTTCAAGGTTACTTGAACTACTTTGGTTGTCCCCTGTATCTCCTGCAGCAGTAATCTGTCTCATTAACATTCCGAAGTGTTAGCACACTTGCCATTAAGAAGAAATTCTCTATTTTATGTTTTCCTTTACCTACTTTCCTATTCCTTGCCTTTTCTTGGTAGCAGTATTTCTCAAAATAATTCTCTCTACTGCCTGTCTCCACTTCTTCACTTCCTGTTCTTCACCGGGCACTCTGGTGTCCACCGTAACTGCTCTTGTCAAGATCACCCAGCACCGCCATCTTGATGAATTCATTCATCCATTCTTAGTTCTCATCTTATTTGAACTTTCAGCAGCCCGTGACTCAGCGGATATACTTTCTTCATCAAGCCCTTTCTTCACCTGATAGTTGGTGTATCCTGGTTTTCCTCTGACCTGACTGGCTGCTCTTTGAAGGTGTCCTTTGCTGAGATCTCCTCCCATTCCTATAAAAGATAAAGTGGCCCAGTGTTTAGGTCTCATCCCTTTTCTCTATCTACACTCACACTCAAGGTTGTGTCATCCTGTCTCATAGTCCTAAATTCTCTTTATCTGGTAATATCTTCTAAATGTATGTCTTCCAACTTCACCTTTCCACCTGGGTTTTTAGTAGGCAAGTCCCACCTAAAACTTCCCAAACTCCTTATGGTGGCCGTGAAGGCTCTTACCACCAGCCCCCCACACCCGTGCAATATTTCGTTTCCTGCTGTTTTCTCTTCTTTGCTCCTTTAACTACCCCCCGCACTCACCTCTTACTCTACCTGTCTGCCAAGCTCTTTTCTGCCTCGAGCCTTTGCACTTGCTGTTCTCTTTGCCTAGAATATTCTTTGAGCAGATCATTGCATGGCTTGTCCCCTCAATCCAGTGTAAAATGTACTTCTTCAGAGGCTTTTCCTGACTACCCTGTCTAAAATAGTACCTTCCAGCCTGTTTTATTTTTCCTTCTTAGCACTTATCACTACTTGAAATAATACTTTATTTCTCTTCTGTTGGAATATGACCCAAGGAAGAGAGAATTTGTTGATCTATCCCTGTATTTGTAGGGGTTAGATCAATGCCTGGCTCATAGTAGACTCTCAACTTACATAATAGACTCTCACTTATTGAGCAAGTGAATAAATAAATAAATAGTTTTATACGTAAATGTAGTTTTAGGTGTAAGCTATGTGATTATACCTTTGATATTTTTTGAATCCAAAGTACAGAGTAATGTTTATATAATAGAAGGGTTAAATGTAATAGAAAAATGGCTAGCTAGAGCCTGTTGTGTGTAGACTCATATAAAGGAATTGCCTTGGGTGATATATGGAGTATCTGTTTTTGTTCCCTTCTCTGGAAATAAATTGTGTTTTCTTGGCTCTTCCCATGCAGCTGAAGAATAAGTTCATGAAAAAACTGCCACGTGATGCAGAGGCCTCCAATGTGCTTGTTGGGGAGGTTGACTTCTTGGATACTCCTTTCATTGCCTTTGTCCGGCTCCAGCAGGCGGTCATGCTGGGCGCCCTGACTGAGGTCCCTGTGCCCACACGGTAAGCTGCTCCCTGACCTGCTGGGGTCTACTATGTGCTTACAGAGTGGTTTTGGCTATAGAATCAAGGATGCATCCAGAGCACGCATCTTGGAAAGGTTTGATCTGAAATAATGATTTAGCCTGTCTTTCATGCTATTAAATTACTTGGCACTTATATAATAGTAATAATAACCATTATAATAACTATTTGGGCCATGTACTAATTTATTTATAAGGATTAGTTGATTTAATTCTCACAGTAATATATATATTTTTAAAGTTTATTTATTTTAAGTGATCTCTACATCCAGCATGGGGCTTGAACCCACAACCCTGAGATCAAGAACCCCTCTGACTGAGCCAGCTTCTCATAATAATATATTTTTTTAGATTTTTATTTATTTATTTATTTGACAGACAGAGACCACAAATAGGCAGAGAGGCAGGCAGAGAGAGAGAGAGAGGAAAGCAGGCTCCCTGCTGAGCAGAGAGCCCAATGCGGGGCTCGATCCCAGGACCCTGGGATCATGACCCGAGCTGAAGGCAGAGGCTTTAACCCACTGAGCCACCCAGGCGCCCCACTCATAATAATATTTTTAAAGTTTAAGTATATGGATTTTACAGATGAAGAAACTGAGTCCGAGAATTTAAGTAACTTGTCCAATGTCATACAGATGGTAAATGCTTCAGAGTTCAGAGTTGCTTTGGGTTGCTCTACATTTTATCAGATAATTGGTAACATACACATACACACATACACATGTGTGTGTATAAATATATATATGTGACTACGTGTATATATATATATGCACACATATAGAAAAATCATTAAGCTGCACACTTAAATATGCACACTTTTACTGTTTTGTGTAGTATCACATCAATTCTGATTCTGAAAGGGAGCGTATTAGGATTATTACGACCATGTCCCCACTGCACCAGTCTAATCCACCTCGCAGCTGAGCTCGAGAGTTTGAAGCTAGACTTACCGAGTGCTGTAGGTAAACAGGAGTTAATACTTCAGCTTGTGCTAAAGAAGCATTTAAAGAGAAGTTTGTAATCTTCAAGTTGACATCATAGAATTATCATGTGAAGGGGGTGCTTTTTTATGGGCAAGGACAGGTGACTTCCATCTCTTTTAGGTTTCCTCACGTGAGCAAGAAGGGTTGTGACTCCTCCTCAGTGATCTCAGATGGTCTCAGCCTCATACCCTGAGACAAGGGGCTCCGGGTTTGCTTTGAGCCAGGTTGGGAGAGAAATGAGAACCTTTCCTTGTGGCCTCCCGAGTCATAGATTACAGGCTCTTTTTTTTCTTTTCATACAGGTATTTTCTCCTTACTCTTCTATTTCTTAGACACTTAAAATGGGAATAATACTAGTAGGCAGTCAGTGGACAAATGGCAAAGGAAAGGAAATGATTATAGCTTACTCAATTAATGGGATCATCACAATTCGTGTTTTCCGTAACTTGGTTGTTCACTTGAAAACATTCCAGCCGAGCCTTGCAGTTCTACCTGAGCAACCACCTGCTGGGCTGATCGCTGACTCAGATGATGGCTGACGTCCAGCTTTTGTGCCCCTATGGTTTCTTTCATGTCTCTTTGGACTAATTTTACTGGGGCTTGAAGGAAAAAAAAAAAAACAAAACATGTCACGAAGTGTTCAGTTGCTCTTGCGTTTTCATTTTTCTTACTACTTTTCTCTAGAAGCTACAAGAAAAAATATTTTAAAGGGCTTTTTATTTAACAATAACAGGAGTTCATTGTGCAGCAAATCATGACCATTTGTGTATCTCTCTTATCATCTGCTCCTGTCTGGCTCATTCTTTTCTTCTGTACAGGAGAGTGTTTCCAGTCTACAGGTGAAATACAGCATCATTTGAATGAACAAAAGATGCTCGGCAGTTCAAGGGAATGTAATTCAATAATGCCATAAAACTATTTCAGGGCAATAATCTGAACAATATAGCCAAGCATGTTAACATTTTTCCAGGAAACAGTTTTATCCATTTGCTGTCCTCTGAACCAGTGCATGCTATAATCACTGAGCAGGGAGTCTCATTAGCCTTTTTGTGTACGAGTAATGTGGGGCCATTGACAATGGCTGCATCCTGTGAAATCCAATCAAGGAAATCCCACAAGGAGCGAGGAAGTCATTGTGAAGGACTGTCTCTGTACTCAGTGGTGTGCTTTAAGGGGCTCCCCTGTCCTACTGCGGGGAGACCTGAAAAGTCTGGTTTTGTGGACATTTGCTAAATGTCATTTTTCCTTGAGAAGGAGGAAGAAAGTTATGCTCTTACATTTATGATTGTTATTATTACTCTATGTAATAAGTAATATTATGGCCATGCACTTTTTAAGAAGCTGGATCTAGCAGCTATATGTAGCGACAAGGTTCTCTAGTTAGTTACTGGCTGAATGTACTTGAGTTTGGTGCTTGGACCTGGACTGGGGCCAGCTGAGTGGATGCTACCTGCCTAGGGACCCTTCTTGCCATGCATGTGAAGGCAAACAAACTGTTCTTTGATATTTGGCGACTTGTTAGGATAGGTTTATGATTCTCCCAGGATCTTGTGGACCCTTGGCTCACTGTCCTCTTCTGTCTGTCCACGGAGGTTGCCACTCACTCGTATTTATGAGCGATGTAGGGGATAAGTAGTATTATTCCCATTTCACAGCTGAGAGATGGAGGCGACGGGGAGAACCATGTTCAGTGCTAGAAACAGAACTGCAGATTTCTGACTTGAAGCCAGGCTTTTGGGGAGAATCTAAGGAGCTAGGTAGAGTGGATTTGAGCAAAGTACATGAAGGTTTTCCCATGAAGAAAAATAAAAGACCCTGATCAGTTTGCTCTTTTCTGATCTTGATTTTCACATTTAAGGCAAATCCTATTCAGTAAGTTCTGGTCCTCTACAAACTTAGAATGTTTACCCTTCCCATATCAGTGTCAGTTAATATTATTTTATGTGATACATGGTGATGTGCCTGAGAGCAGCCGTTTGTGCTTAATTATCAAAACCATAGAAAATCTCATTTTAGGGATTGGGATGGAGATCCCGCTACTTCAGTCCTGTCGTGTCCAGCAGTTCAGTTGCTAGCTGCTGCTTGCCATATGTAATGTGGTTGGTTGTGGTGCGTTTGTGGTCCTCATTTATCTCTTGTGGAAGCTACGGTTTAGCCATCGTTTCCAAAGCCGCTAAATATGAATAATGGCTTATTTGATTCACTGCTGTTTTGAGAGCAGGGAGTAAACGATTGGTACATGCTGAGTTTATTCTAGAAATAGCTGTGATATATCAGGAAAGGGGGGTGCACATCCTTTCTGAAAAGATTGAGTGGTTTAGGAAGGTTGGCTCTTTTTCTGATATTATGCCCTGTTTCTGCCTATAATTATTTTGTGAATGTGAGTATAGTCCATTGGTTCCGGACAGAGATCATCTGGTACTTATTTTTGTTGTGGAGAATGCTAGAGGCACCCTCCCCAGGCATAATTAGGTCTGTGAAAAAGCTCACAAGAGTAGAGGAGCCTCATGCAGATTCTTGAGACAACCGGCACTATCAAAAATTCTAACTATGACTTTATTTCTGGTTATGAGTGGATAAAAAGAACTCAGTAACATAAATTAATTTATTTTCCCCAGCTGTCAACATGGCTGTGCCCTTCCAGCCACACAAATGTGATGTTTACTCTAATTTGTTAATCAAGAAAAAAGCTTCTGGTTAAAAATAACATCTGTCCATTGACAAAAAATAGCTTGGGTCATGAAAGGAGTTTTCAGTTGTATAAAAGCTGAGTTTGGCAAAATGTACTTCTATCATAAAACTTGTAATAGCTTTTGCTTCTTTGAGGGTTAAAGGGAAAAGAACATGTTTCAGGCAGAGGGAACTTCAAATTGATGAGTTGTTCTGTGTTGCTAGTTTTCCAGACCGCTCATCGCCATTTCACCAAGGCAGTCCAAATTAGGGGGTTCTTAAGGGTTTCTGTTCCTACAGAGGAAATTCTTGACCCGAGGTGATGTTTCCTGCTACCTACAGATGGCTAAATTTCTTCTATCATTTTAAAAGTTTGAACTTATTGAATGGTCCCTGACTGGAGTAATGGAAAAATTTCACTGATATGTAACATTTTGTTTCTATTGGGCAGAACTGATTCTCCATTAAAGAATAAATAAATAAATAAATGTATTAATAAATATTTTATATTACATATAATAAATATCTGGGTTTTAAAGGAAAAATTATTTTATCCAGGAAAGAGAAATTGTACCTTTATATTTAAGTTACTGAAATAATATAATTCCCATATATTGAGCTTATTCCTATAATATATATTTTTGTCACTATTGGTCTACTACTTCCATTCGTTCTTTGGTACAGGTTAGCAGAGACCAGAGTAAATATTTGCAGAAAACATATGCCCTCATCTCATAGGGCTTAAATTAGAGGGTCCGTTACTCTCCCAGCTCTTGGAATAGTTACACATCATCTGCCAAAGTTTATTGAGGACTACCAATAACTGAGCGTATTTGTCTCACTTTCTAACAAAATAGTATTTTTGGCTTTGTTGCCATATAGCCAACCTGATAATTAATTCATGTGTCAGTTGATACACACGTATTTATTTCCATGATGTGTATTTGCAAACTCTCATGGTGTTGGAGATGTAGGGCAAGTTAGGAAGAGGTACAGAGTGGTTCCGGAAGGATTTTAGATATTATGTCTTACTGAAACACTAATGTTTAGACGCATTAAAATAGCAAAAGATGGTGGGTAAAGGAAACCCTTTATTTAAAAATGTGTCAGGTAAAGGATCCAGATGTTTGATATTTTCTCTTGCTGCCCTGCATCAGTCCCCTTTGCCTAAAACTATGTTCTTACCTCCCTGACAGCTAGCCATTGCTAGACAGGCAGAGAGGACTGGGGAATGTGATGAGTACTGATGTAAATCTGTAACTGGATTTATATTTTGCTTTAGTGGTTAAATATTTTTTACATGTGTTGCACTCAAATCAGTGATCTGTCCCTTTAGCAAAGTACATTTTACTGTCTTTAGGAAGCACTTTATAATACTATACGTAGTGGTATACACTTAAGGTCCAACTTCGAACAAAGAAAAGTTCTGGTATCAATTGAACTTCAGAATTAGAAGAACTAAAAATCCAATTTTAATAATGACTTCCTTCATACTTGAACAGACTTTTGTGCCTGCCGATTGCTTTTGCTTTTTCATCTATTATGATAACACTTGAAAGGAAGTGTGCCGCCTCATGCCGGAACTGGTTTCTAAGCAAATAAGTATTGAACAGTTTTATGGTTATTTCGGTATAAAATCAAAACATTCAAACTTTGAGATACCTTCTTATATTCTTAATTTCTGTTTTTTTCCCCTTTCCCTTTTGGATTGAATTTTATAATGAAAAGAAGAAATTATTTATTCAAGGGATTTTTGGAGCAAACCGTAACACTTTAAAGAGTACTTGCTGTCAACCCATTTTTATTTAAAGTGGGGCATATAGGGGTTCCTGGGTGGCTCAGTTGGTTAGGCATCTGCCTTTAGCTCAAGTCATGATCCCAGGGTCCTGGGATTGAGCCCCACATCAGGATCCCTGATCAACGGGAAGCCTGCTTCTTGCTTTCACCCTACTTGCTCTGTCTCTCTCTCTGTCAAATAAATAAATCTTTTAAAAAATGAAGTAAGGTATTTCAATAAATAAGTAAAAAATAAAATTTTATTAAGCAATTCCCCCATTATCCCTGGTCCCATAAAATTTTACCTAAGATTTCTTGTTCCCAACTAAGTATCCACAACATCTTTCACCATGGTGACCTGTGGAAGTTGTAGGTTGGGCAGGTAATACTAGGCAGAATTGTATGCTAAGAAGAACTGGCGGTGAGAAGGCCTGTCTACTCTCTCTCATTTACTAGGCACAGTCTTGGTTCAGCCACCGACCTCCTCAAGCTTCAGCATCCTCACCATTAAATGGGAATAGGATACCTGTCCTTATTGCAAAAGGGTATATGGAGTTTAAATGAGGTGATGAATGTGAAATGCTTTGCAAGTTTTAAAAAGCTGAGCAAACATGATGTGATCATTTTTATTGCCCTTATTGTCTACGTGTTAGGTGAGCCATGATCATAAGCAAGGCAGAGATGTATCCATGTTGCCTTTTATTTATTTTTTTCTTAGTCACTTACTTAGTGGGTTCCTCCCTCTCTAGTCAAGATACAACCTAAGTGGAGACAAGCTCATTATTGCAAATTTCAGGACCTACTTACTGTAGAGCAGTGAGTGTGCATTATCAAGAAAGCAAGTTTGGAAAGGAAAATGGGGGCACCCAGAAAAGAATTTTAACCGTCTGAGAATGATGCTTTTTTTTTTTTTTAACATTTCTCTCATATTTCTCTTTCTTTACTTTGGCTGTCAGCATGTGGCTTACTCATAGAGGATTTGGTTTTTGCTGACCTCCAGTCACTTCTGAGCAGAAATATTTCTTAAAAGTATGGAGAGGATCATTTGTCATTGTTCGTATTGAGTAAGGAAAAGTCAGAGAAATCTGAAGATGTCCTACGTCTTTCTGGTTATTGTGCTTATTGGGTTTTCTTCAAAATTCTGAAATTCAGTAGAAATGGAGAGGGAAGAAAGTTTAAAAAAAGGAGATTGAATGACTCCCAATGTGAAGTTCTCTGGCTCAGTAAGAAACTTCTCAAGGTTTCCATGTGAAGTTCTCCCTTGCCTCCAGAGAAACAACAGTTTGTTGAAAGAGCATCTGTCGCATTACCGAGAATATTGCCTTTTGTTTTAAAGATGGATTCTAGACCTGCACTTTTTATCAACCAAGATAAACGTGTCTCAGTTTTATGTAAATTAACTTTGATGAAATGTGTTTTATAGCTTTTGCTTCTTTCCTCTTCCATTAGGTTCTTGTTCATTCTCTTAGGTCCTAAGGGAAAAGCCAAGTCCTACCATGAGATTGGCAGAGCCATCGCCACCTTGATGTCTGATGAGGTAGGCGGTCCAGAGCACGGTGATCTGTGAACGTCCCACTTGTATAGTTTTTGTACTGTGAATTGGCTGTCACATGTATTCAGTTAGAATTACGTGGCTACCAGTCTTCTCTATGACATGAGGCACAGCCATCGTGACAGATAGCTGATCTCTATGCAGTTTTCAAAAACAACAAAAAAATTATGCTGGAACAAGATATAGTTTCTTTTCTTTTTCTAAGCATTATAATTCTTCAAACTGATGTATGTGAAATATTCTTTAAAAAGTTCACATCACTGTATTAATTTAAGCTTTATCTCTTAAAATGTTGAACATATTCATTCTGGGAGTTCAGGTGTCCATATATCACATCAGAAATAATGGGTTCTATAAAGTAACGCATAATGAAATGGATCATGCATTTTTTTCTTAGGTATCAGAAAGGACCTGTTTTTATGGTCTTCTTATCTTGTGGGAAGGAATTATACACACACTAAAATGCCGTAGCAACTGTTACTGCAGAGTATCTAGTACTTTGGAATTACAACCTTACTCTCATAACAGCTTGAATGTTGTTACAGACGTTTTAGACACAATGAAACCCTAAACCCTAGTCTCAGTAAGAGCAATACAATTAGGATATGGGATCATTGATTTCTGCCTCTGTGTCTTTTTAGCTTACTATCTTCCCACATGTTTTACTTTTGCTTTATTACTTGATTGTTAGCTTCTCCATGTGTTAAGTGGAGAATAGGGCATTTAGTTATGGTAGTTCAGCTTGGTGATTACTCACATGGTTGCCTAATGTGAGACCAAGAGCATTGATGCATAGCTATGCTGGTTTTCCCCTTGAGGCAACTAAGCCTCTCAGGGGGTTCTTTTATTGATTTCTGTATGTTTATATTTTCTTAAAAAAAAATCCTTCCTCCTAAGATGTAGCAGTGAAAAATGCTTTAGGCTCTAAGTGACAGAAAAAATAAAATCTGATTTATAGCGGCTTAAACTATTCGGGGAGGTTTTTTTTTTTTTTTCACACACGTCAGGAAATTTGGAGGTAGGCAGTGGCCAGAGTTGGTTTAACGTCACCGCTTCGTGATAAATCAAGAGCCGAGGCTCTTGCTTTGGGGTCTTAAGATGGCTACTGCCTTGAGCCCCAGCCATCTCTTCTATATTCAAGGCAGGAAAAAGGGGGCGGGAATGTTAGCTGGAGCTGTCTCTTTTAACAGGTATCCTAAAGGTTTCCAGACAGCTTTTTCCTTCTATCTCATTGGTCAGAACTGTCAGTCCTTATCTTCGGGGGTGGCTGGAAGAGTGACCCTCTGACTTTCCAGCCTCTGCAGTTGCCGTGCCCGCGGCGGACGAGGTGCTGGCACCGTGGATGGCCCTGCCCTCAACCTCACAACCCCCAGAGCGCGACATGTTATTTGTTTGACAGCTTTTAAAAATTGTTGTCGAAGAGAAGAGATTTAGTAGCAGTCTTTAAGCATAGGCAAGGATGTTAAGCAGGAGCCAGCTTTTCTCCTGAAGACTAAAGAATTTGACTTACGAGGTATGAAAAGGTATAAAGGACTTCAGATCATCAGCTAGGTTGGAAGAATGGGATGGTTGGCAAAGAGGATTATGTGTGTCTGGAAGCTCCTTCTTTGGCTATCTATATAAAAGACACGACGCATTTGCTGCCTTGGATGGTTTAGTTGTTGCCTCGCTAAAAGGTTAGACAGACGATCACCTGCTTAAAGCCCTTTGCTTTATGTGTTACCGGTATAACTTGGATTTTTCTTCCTTTAATAGCTGACATTATTTGTGTGTTTGAGAGTTGCAATGTTTGGGTCTTAACCCGATCTTAACACTCAGCTTGAACTTTTCCTTTTTGAATTACCAGCAATGGTTTGTCCCAGTCGTTTTGATTTCAGAGAATGACTCTTTTGTGTATTTCTCCAAACCATTTTCATCTGGCTTCCACAGAAGCTATAGCAGGAATGGTGCCTACCGGTGGGAGATGAAAAGCAATGTTGTGTTGCAGTATTGATAAAAATAAAAAACATATAAAAGAAACACAGCTGTTTTCTCATGCCTCTACTTATATTCTTTGGGTTCACAATCAGAATAGCAAAATAGTTTGGGACAAGCTGATAGGAAGTATGAGAATATGATTATACTGAATATATATTAAATATCAAAATGGATTATAGATTGCCTTTTTCAGGCTCACCATGCTGTGAGGCATGTGAGGCATGTGAGGCACATAGAGGGTTCTCTTGTTGATCAGCACATCTCTTATTGTCCGTTAGGTGTTCCATGACATTGCTTATAAAGCAAAAGACAGGCAGGACCTGATTGCTGGCATCGACGAGTTCCTAGATGAAGTCATTGTCCTTCCTCCTGGAGAATGGGATCCAGCAATCAGGATAGAGCCTCCCAAGAGTCTTCCGTCATCTGACAAAAGGTAAATTATCAGGCAATTGGGAGTTTTCATCCTTGGGGAGGAGGCTTCGTGCAGAAAAAGAAATGAGGTCAGGTGACTATCCTACTACTGTGTTTTCAGGTTCCCATTTAACTTGATGTATTCTCTCAAAGGAATCGCTTAGGTGTTTTGGTTCGGTATTTCGTGGACACTGTAAAATGAATGGTGTATATTGTTATTTTATTCGGTGATTGCAAGCTAGAGATCTCAGATTATGATATTGGAATACACCGCAGAGATTTTTGGAGAATGTGTTGGGGACTTCCTCTATGTGTAGAAAGATCAGTTTCCTTAAGATGAGTCCCTATAGACTTCAAGAAATTTGGTGAGATAATTTTAGAGAAGTCATTCTCTGGAAATCTGTTATTTTCTAGGTGAGGCAGTTTCTCCTCTTGTATAATATACAACTCATTCAGCTTTTTATTCATCTGTCATTTGTCTTCCCTCTAAATATAACACTTTAAGAATTGCCTGCCAGGGTGGCAGAAGGATATAATGAACTTTCTCCCAATCTCTTCACCAGTCTAGTGCATGACACAGCTAAGAAGTAGATGAATAAAATAAACTCGTAATTCTCTCGATTTCTATTGTCTTGCTTAGAAAGAATATGTACTCAGGTGGAGAGAATGTTCAAATGAATGGGGACACACCCCATGATGGAGGCCACGGAGGAGGAGGAGGGGGACACGCGGATTGTGAAGAATTGCAGCGAACTGGACGGTAACTGATGGATTCTTTTGACATTCATGACGAGGCTCTCTTGAGATCTTCATTTCCCTTCATCTTCCTATTGGCATTTGAATCACCAGCCAATAGACCTTTATATTGATTGGTCACAGGCGCTGGGGACACGACATTGAGTTAAACAAAAACCCCATGTCCTTTTGGGTCTTCCTTTGTAGGAGTGGGAGACAGACACTGAGCAGGTGAAAAGACCTGGTGATGGTTTTCTGGGGAAAACTAAAGCCGAAGTAGGGAGTTTGGTGGTGGGAGAAAGGTATTCCAATTCAAATAGGGTGGTCCGAGAAGACTTTGCAGAGAAGTGCAGCCTGTGAGGAAAGTCCTGAAGGAGACAGCAAAGAGCCTGTGGTAGGTGGTGGGTTGGCATCCAGGCCATGAAGTGAGAGAGGAGGTGTTAGAAAGTCAGCGGGCCTGCGGGTTGGGGTGAGTGCGCAGCCGCAGGACAGCCATGGGCCTGTCTTCCTCATTTGGCGTTTGGGATTCCATCCCTTCCCTGTACGTTTACTTACAAATGGGGCATGTGTTATAGATATGAGGGACCCACAGGTCATAGTCTTCCTAGCCTGCAGCTGGGGATTCAGGTTTTCCAATTGCTTTTGTAAGTCTCCTTTTATGATACTTCTTCCTTTTCTTTCCCCTGTTAGATTTTCCATTTTCTTTTGGATTAAGTAAAATTTTAAGTAAGGTACTCGTTTTATGAAGATAGAACTTTTTAAGGACATCAAGGGTTTTTTGGAAACACAAAAGTGTATCTTTTTAACATGCAGTTGAATCTGAATAAAATGATTTTATTCCTCTGATGACTACTTGGGTTTCTCTCTGAAATTGAGGGGACATTATTTCCCTTCCCTTTTTTCTTAAAGAATAGAGAACACAAAACCTTCTTTCCCCCTATTTTTTCCCTGAATAGTTCTTCAGAAACTATTTTTAGTATGAACATCCTTTTCATTTACTATAGGTATGAGTTCTAGGATTCAACTTCTTTCTCTATTTGTTTATTTCAAGATATGAAACATTTTAATAGAGGAAATATGGATTTCTGAATTCCTTGTTTTATCTGCTGTTAACTTTATGACTGCTTTTACAAGGTGTAGGTCACTAGGAAGGTCAGTTTTGATAATGATAAATAATAGGAATTATGATAGGATTAATACCTTATGTATGTTTTCTTTGACAGTTTAAAAATAATCTTATGAAAATGAACTCATTGGTATGCAACGTATAGAATTATATCATGTCTTTAAAAATTCAACTCCTTCATTTAATAAATAAATAATAGAAGTCCTTGCTTGTATATTTCCCTTCTTCCTAAATGCACTGAGTGTGTGCAGCACGCCCGGTACCATGTTCAGCCCTGTGCCTACCAAGAAAACGGGAGTAGACCACCGAGGGCAGCGAGGGCCAGAAGCCCCTCCCCCCACCCCAATAGTCCTGATAAAGTATGATAGCCTGCGGTGGAAATCTGAACTCTAAGTGGAGGGTCAGGACTTCAGAGAGCTGCTGAATTCGGAGGATGGGCCTCCTAGGCAGCAGGAAGGTCATGGGGAAAGCTGAGATTTGAGGTTTGGTTGGGAGGGTAGGTGGATTGATGCCCAAATAAGGCAGCTGACCTATTCATGTGTGGAATGCTCTTCCTCCTCATACTGGCCTGGCTTCCTCCCTTCGTTCCTCTGGGACCTTATCCCAAAGTCCCCTGCTTGGAGGTCCGTTCTGGCCACTCTAATATTTCAGCCATTTCTTCTCTAGCACTTCATAACCGTCTTCCCCACTTAATTTTTACCTTGATTTTCAGCACCATGAATTTGACTTCTTCTAGAAATCTAGAAATCAAAATCCCTGCGGGCAGGTGTTTGTGTTGTGTCGTTCCCTGGTGCGTCTCCAGCACCTGGAGTCGGGCTGGGCATATCGGAGGTGCTCAGTAAACACTTGTGGAATGAAGAATGGGGCTGGAAAGGAAACTATGACAAGATTATAAAGGGCCTTACATGCTGTGCTCACACGTTTGGATGTTTCTCTTCAAACAGTGAGAAATTTTAATTTATCTACACAATTCACTCTCGTCTAAAAACCAACTGTCTGTATTTTAGGGAATGTGACACCCAATTTAGTGACCACAGCAGAGACAGATAGAAGAAAATGAATGTATTCTTCTACAGTTTTCTGGTTTTCCCTGAAGTGGTTAAGTAGAGCTTGTTGATTCAAACACTTTGAATACAAATTCTTTTGTGGCTTCATAAGTTATCTCTGGGTTAATTTGATGGCAATTTGTTTTACATTGTCACATGTTTGCTTTCTCCCTGCCCAGGTTCTGTGGTGGACTAATTAAGGACATAAAGAGGAAAGCACCATTTTTCGCCAGTGATTTTTATGATGCTTTAAATATTCAGGCGCTTTCAGCAATTCTCTTCATTTATCTGGCAACTGTAACTAATGCTATCACTTTTGGAGGACTGCTTGGGGATGCCACTGACAACATGCAGGTGGGTTTGGTTTGGGGGAAGACACAAATAGTACAGCCCAGATTGCCTTCCTCACCCCTCCAGCTCAGCGAGAAGCAGATGGCCTTTCAGTTACTCAGCGTGATTTTCTTTCTTTTGCTGGATGCTGCATTTTACTTTGCTTCTGGCCTGCTGCTATATTTCCAGCATTTTAGTAATTACAAAAATAGCTCGATGAAATCTGGCTTGAGTCACAAGTGGGGAGAAGAAGGAAAGGAAATGAGGATATACAATTCTGTTTGGGCGAAAGCGTCTCAGCTGCTTTAATTTGGTGCGGGGCACCAGGTTTAGATCTCCTACTACCTTGAGTGCACAGACCATATTCTGTTGAACTTGATGAACACACTCTTTCTGGGAATGTGTGATTAGCTTCATTTTACACATGAGCAAACAGTCATCAAAAAATTGAGTGATTTGCTTGAGGTCGAATTTGCATATCTATCAGTAGAGCTCAGCTTTAAGGAATGGAAGTTAAGAGTCCTTTCTCCTGTTCTTGAATCTGCCTGCCATTAAGCTGTGAAGACCCTGGCTTGACTTAATTTGTACAAAGCACAGTTTGTTGGTTACTCTGCGGGTGCCATTTGCCTTCCTTTTGTGTCAGTAACAGCTAAAAATTTTTGTGGTAGAAAAGAGATATTGGATGCCCTCTATGCATCAGAAAAATATGTACAAAGCTAAGAAAAAAAGAAGCGTTGTGCTAGGTGCTGAGTACGGAGTAGTGAGTGAAGCTGGTATTTTGTTTTTCTAAGGTCTATCTGAGAGAGAGAGGAGAGGTATTGAATATTCGAGCAAGCATGAGTGGGGGAGGGGTAGAGAGTTTTCAAGCGGATTCCCTGTCCAGCGTGGAGCCCCAGGACCCATGAGATCATGACCTGAGCCTAAACCAAGAGTCAGTCACTTCACTGACTGAGCCACCCAGGTGCTCCTGAAGCTGATATTCTTATGAAAAGAAGCAGATTCAAGCCCTTTCCAAACCCCGTCCTTCTCCTCGAGCTTATTGCTGATTAACCTATGTGACATTCGTCAGTGCTGCCTGCCAGCTTATTAAAGAAAGAAAAAATACAGCTGATTCCAAAAGATTGCTTTTCTTCTACCTTTGTTTTCTTTTCTGTGCATCTTCATGCTTTAGATTCTGCCGAAACACAAAAACGTGATGGAGAGGACATAGGACATCTATGTTGGCCCACGTGACAAGGGGAAGTCATTTTAAACCATTGTATTTAGTCAGTGAAGAGCGTTTTTATCTCTTAACCCTTATCTGCTATCACATAGCACATGGATCCAAAACCTAGAGGCTTGAAACAGCCACTTTATGCTTCTCTCAGATTTCGGGGGTTGGTGGGTGGACTCATCTGGGGTGCTCCTTCTTTGGCCTCACACATTTGTAGTGCAGTGGCAGCTGGGGGTTAGAGTCACCCAAAGGTTTCTTAATCACAGGTCTGGTGCCTAGATTGGGAAGTCTGGAAAGGCTGGGGACTAAGGACTCTGACCATGACTTTTCCTTGTGGCTAGCTTGGCTTTCTCATAGCTGGGACTGTGGTGACCCTTGAGAGCTCATGCCCTATTGGAAGGGGCCAGTGGTCTCTTAGCTTTGCTTGTTTCCAAGTGAATATGTGCTCAGTATGATTTCAATTGCTGATTTTCAAAAAGAGGCTGAAAACTCAAATCTTCTTATGTGAAATCTAGTGATTTTTAAATATTTGGAGCTAATTAACATTTAAAAAATAACATTGCACTGGCCAGGAAACAGTTATGTGTTATGTCCCCAGGAGAGACTTGCCGGTGGGGAATAGAAACCAAGCGTGGTAGGACAAAAAGATGAAATATACTGATGGGGTGTTTTCCCCTTATTCATAAGATAAGAATGAATAAATTAAACTGTAACAGTGATGTCAGTAATAGTATTTTTGTAAGTCTGCTCTATATCCAGATTGTGCAGTTTTCTTCCTCTAAGTGATAGCATAATGATAACTAAATCAGATTATTCAAGAAAACAAGTGGAGAAGGGAGACTGGGGAAGCACCATGAGGCCAGCACAAAGAACATTAAGACAGGCAGCACGTTAGGAAAGTGAAAGAAAGCTGTGATTTTGAGAGCGTGGCAAGCTATGTTCTTTCTGTCTTTCAGAATAGACGGAGACTTTCTTGTGCAGATAATTTTTCAGCATGTAGCTTTCTGTGAATGTTCTTTTCATAGAGATGGAGAAATTATAACACTTCCTATATGTTAATATATTGGCTTTTTAAACTAAATTGAACCCCTTTCCAGCTTCATAAGACATAGCTTTAAAACGCCACATCTGAGATGAGGAAGAAATCTGTTAAAGTCTATTGTTGATCTCTCCGAGGTGAATTAATTTCCATATGTGCAAGTTTGGGAGAAAGTAAAGGATTCTGTTGTATAATATATGCAGTTATTGTGGGTATCTCCTCAGTGAGGAATGTCATGGGAAGGGCCTTGCTGGTAGTAAGCAGTATTCTGAGTTCTGCAGCCGTTAGGAGAAACATAAATGCTTTCAGCGCATCAGAATGCTAGGTTCTCTGCTAAAAGGACCATTTGCTGGGTGTCACTCCTAGGAGTCACTCCTATATATGTAATATTAATTATAATAAAATACATATATGTTTCATATTCCCACATACAAATTAATTCAATGAATCAGCTTCTAACCTAGGAGGATGTTTGCCAGACATATTCTGCTTATTTTATTGATAGATTTTGTAACCCCTATTGATGATTTCACTGAAACTGTGAACTCAGTGTTTTAGGTCTTTGGAATATTGAAGTGCCTATTTTTCTCTCAGTTCCTGTCTTTTTCTTTGAAGAACGTATTGGCCAAGTACTGTAATTTGGTACTTGTAGAAGTTACAGTGGGTGGCAGAAACACTGAAAAAGAAGGATAGGACATTAATGATCGTTAATATATATTTGTTGAACTGAGTAGTCTCTAATCTCTTTCTTTTGGGGAAACTAGTGCTATTAGTGAAGGTGTATAGAGCCAAGCCCTGGATTTATAGATCTAAAATGATCTGTATAACTGGAACTGACTAGCTAGGGTGCCACACTTCCCCTCCCCAACTCAGTCATTTTACAGTGATTTTACATATCCCAGTATTTTAATAGGAAACATTTTACCTGTAGTCATTATTCTAGATTTTCTTGCAATGGTAGATGACTCAGATTGAGATTTTTATTGGTTTTATCTATTTTAGGAACTAGAAAGTAAGGTGACTTAATGTGTTGAAAAGCATCTCAGTACCGAAAAAGCATGTCCTTGAGTATACAGAAGTTCTGAGGCTCTAGCAGGAGAAATCTTGACATGGCATCAGGACAACAAAATATTGTATGGATTTGGTGCTAAGTCTCAGATCATTTCCCAGGTGTATGGCAGAGGCTGATTTATTCCTTTGTAAATATTTATTGAGTCTCTACTGTGTGACAGACACTCTTTTAAGTGCTGGGGATACAGATAAGTGATCAAAATAGATAAGAATCCCTATTCTGATGGTATTTACTGTGTAGGGTGTTGATAAGGCATTCTTTTTCTGTATCCCCAAGAGGTACCAGTAGTGGAATGTAGTGGGTTTATTTAGGGGGTAAAGTCCTCTCGGTCTATTTGCTTTTTGAAACACTAGATCAAGACTAAGCAGAACATTGGCGCAGCCTGAAGTAATCTTCAGTTATATCACATGCCTTTATAATGTGGCAGCAGGTTATTCTGAAAAGCCCAAGTAGCTCAAATGAGTCAACCGAGAATAGTGTCCTTGCTTTTAAAGGCAGACAGCTCAGAGATGGTTCACAAATAGGGCCTTTATTGTCAGGCTACAAATAGACATGGGTGCTGGTGCAAACATGTTGTGAAAACACAGATGAGTCACTGCACTGTTGTTGTTTAAGCAGACTCTTCTGCCAGCTTCTGTGCAGGAGGTCTTGCCTGCTCGGAGACAGAAATTTACATTAAAGCATTTTGAGCTGAAATCTATATATGTAATATTAATTATAATGAATATTAATAGTAATAAAATAGATGTAGGTTTAGTATTCCCACATACACATTTGTGTGTCTATCTATTTTCACATCATTAGAAGCAGATCTTGGGAGCCATATGGATCATTTCCCATGGACCGAAGTTGAAATGTAACAGTCGAAGCTACGGGGGCTTCCATTATAATCAGTAGATCATGGCCTCCTAGATGACTACAAATTTCCCAACTTGGCACATTCGTTGGACCTATCAGGCTGCTCTGAGAGGACTCTAAGGCTTTCAGAGGGTGTGTTCATGGATTCCTTAGGTATAGAGAGTAAAGTTTAGCTTGGGCCTCTGGGTTGACTGAACCACTTGGCCAAGAGTTGGCCTTAGATTTATCTAGGATACATCCTTGGCTTGTGCCTATTTCCTGTTCCTGTGGTTCAACAACAAAAGACTAGAGCATGTGGTCTCTGAGGTCTGGGAAACATGCAACGCTCTTATTATCCTTCTCAGTCTGTCCCACTGTAATAATGCTCTGGTCCCCTTGCCGTGCTCTGAAGTAAACAAAGCGTTTTCAGCCTCACCATCCTAGAAGTGTGTCCTTTCCAGAACTCACTCTGTGACCGCACATCCAACTCACGGCACTGCATTGATATTCTTGGTCGCCAAGCAGTCTTACTGTTCTGTTCATTTAGATATGTGTGATTAAATTGTTAAACATTGATTTAACAAATATTTATGGATAGCTTAGTCTATGGGCAAGTTACCCATACTTTTTGATACTCTGTGGCAAGTCTTTGTATTTTTTTGAAGTTGTTTTTAGCTTTATGGAACACAGAAAAAAAAATCTTTTAGCTCAAATCCACATTGTTGATTGTGAATGATGGAGTATAGTCTAGAGTGAAGAAAGTAATTTTAATTTCTTTCCCCAGAGTAAATATAATCCTATTTTCACAAACCTTTTAGCAAAAGGATACAGTAAGATTTTTAGAATTCTGTGAATTTTGTGATATTTATGGAGCCTAACAGAGCACATTTTAAGGAAATTTGTCTCATAATAAGGAACATTTATAGCTGGCATCTCCAAATTTAAAGCTTTATTTTAACATACTGCTGTGCTGAGAATATTTAATCAATCTGCTGAGGTTGGAAATGTATCATTTCTTCTTCACATAGATCTTCTTCTGTAAGATAGACACTTCTTTATGAAGTTTATCATGTGTACTTTATAACAGCAATTGCTTCATTATAGTGAGGAAAGTATAGGAATTTCAGCTTCCCTAAATGTTGCACTTGGGCACCAAAATGCATTTCTTTCTTGAGGTGGAAATGTAAGTGTAAGGTGATATGTTAATCTGCCTGAAATAGTCTTCCAGAACATAGGAGAGTTTTGAAAAAGTTAGGGAGAGATAGTCTGTTGGAATGATATAGTTGGGTTGTTTGGCTAGTCAAAAATAAGTGTGTATTGGGAGTGCCTGGGTGGCTCAGTTGGTTAGGCATCTGCCTTTGGCTCAGGTCATGATCCCATGGCCCTGGGATGGGCCCCACATCAGGCTCCTTGCTCAGCAGGTAGTCTGCCCCTCCCTCTCCCTCTGCCTGCCACTCCCTCTGCTTGTGCTCTCTCTCCCTCTCCAAAAAATAAATGCAATCTTTAAAAAATATAAATGTGTATTAGTGACAAAGTAAGCTCCAATGTGCATGCTGCCTATTCCTTCTCCCAGGAAGGAACGTAACTAAAGAATTTACTTCACTTCCTGTGCAAGTTCTGAATTAAGCCTGTTTGATTAAGGTTAAGTCAAATGTAACCAAATTTTTCACTTACTAGAACATATTTCGTTGGCTTTCCAACTGAAAGACCTTTGTCAACTCTGTTTTTTTGGTGATTAGAAGAGGATAGTGATTTGGGCAGGGTGGTGATCCCAAATGTTGACCTTCTAAAACTACCTCATGTTTGTCTTGAAATTATTTTGAAATACCTTTATTTTTAATAAGATATAATTATGTGTTGTAAAAAACTCAAACAATGCAGAAAAACTACAATAAAAAGTAGTTTTGCCCTTAAACTCATCATTCAGAAATAACCATTATTATTTTCGCGAACATTTTTTGTGTATCTTGCGATGCATGTGTAAACAGATAGATTGATGTATAACAGAGAGTGTATATAATGAGATCATATACCTGCTGTTTCATAACATGACTAGTTTTTCATGGAAGTTCTTCCACATTAGTATGGATCTTGAGCATTATCTTAAAGACTGCAGCTCTTTATACACATGATGATGCATGTCCTATAATTACCTAATAAATCCCCTATTAGTACATTTTCAGTTTTCCCAGATTTTCTCATTTATAAACAAACTTTGGTGTTTAACTATGTTTTAATTCTCTGTAATTTTCTTCTTAGAGTAAAATCCCTAGAAGAATGTTTGCAGGATAGGCTTATTTTATTTTTTTATATTTGTTTTAAGTTATACTCACAGAAGTTTATACCGGTTTATACTTCCACTGATAATGGACAAGACTGCCCACTTATATGCACTCTTGCAAAAACAAGATTTTGTCCCATCTTCTCATTTTTGCCATTCAGTGGGTTGAGAATGTTAGCTCATTCATAGTCATTTCAATTTTTTTTTTACTTTTAGCGAGGGTGAATATCCTTCTGCATTTTTCTTGACTTGTTTGTCAATTGTTAATATACTTGTTTGTATTTGTGTCCTTTGAATACTGTCCTTTTAGGCATTTTATTTTTTTCCTCATTGACTCATAAGACCTCTGTGTAATAGTATATTTTTTCTTATCAGAAATATGACAAATATATTTTTCCCAGATCTATCCTGTGTCTTTTCACTTATTTGTGATTTCTTTCACTATACAGATATTAATTTTTGTGTAGTCAAATTCTTCAATCTTTTTTTAAAGATTTTTTATTTATTTATTTTACAGAGAGAGAGAACAAGTAGGCAGAGAGGCAGGCAGAGAGAGAGAGGAGGAAGCAGGCTCCCTGCTGAGCAGAGAGCCTGATGCGGGACTCGATCCCAGGACCCTGAGATCATGACCTGAGCCGAAGGCAGCGGCTTAACCCATTGAGCCACCCAGGTGCCCCAATTCTTCAATCTTTTATAGCTTTTTATTTTCATTATATACTTAGAGAGGCTTTCCTGCTCCAAGATTAGAAAAATATTTACCCACATATCTTAGTACTTTTATGTTTATATTAAAATTTTTTTATCCATCTGGAATTGATTTTTTGTGTAAGGTTATCCTAGCATTTGATGTTTGGGCACTTCAGATGATCCAGGCACATAATCATAGGTCTTCTAACAAAAAAATATCATAGAGCCTCCCCATCTTGCCCATCCATTCTATCAGACTTGGAGTTGTGGCTCTTTGGTGAAGATTTTGGCTCATACTTTCCTTCAAGCAGGGAGCTAATTTGTCTTTCAGTCTTACCTCTTTCTTCAGTTCTTGCTGGGCAGTGTAAAGAGAAATCCTGTTTATGACGACAAAGCACTTGTAGGCAGAATAGATGACAATAAGGGTTTGACAGCTGTGATCTGTCAGGACAGAGATCACTGATTTATAGGCTATAGGTACACAGATGAAATAAACAATGAAGGCTGACTCTCCAGTCTTCTTCCCCAGTGTAGATGAATGTTCTGTGTAACTGGACCTTAACAAATGCTAGCAGGTGGTTCTGATTTGGAAAGAGGAAGGGAGATTTTTTGAATGGGTGCACCTCAAATTTGAGCCATATGAGAATCACTTGGGGAACTTAAAAAAAAAAATTCTGATTCCCCAGGCCAGATCTTCAGAGATCTTGACTTAATTGTTCAAGGTAGAGGTAAAGAAACAGTATTTGTTTTTGTTTTTTTTCCTATAAAAAAAAAAAAAAAAAAAAGCTTCCCGGCTAATTGTCATGTGACCCAAATTTGATTTAGAGTCTTGCATTATTTCTTCACTTTGCTTCTAATCATGTGGCTTGGATTTCTGCTGGGGACCTGCCATCAGAACTCTTACAGATAATTCAGGTCTGCCTGCTATTTCCAGTGGCCATGTCTAAATGGCATTAGGCTGCATCGTTTTCATTTTTTTTTTTTTTCCTGGCTAACTTTCAGATTCAAAGACGGAGCTAGAGATATTTAATTTTATTATTCAACATTCTACACAGTTTGTATAAATTACCACAAACACTGGCTGAAGTCTCTTTCTATGGTTAGAAACAGTTGAGTTTCTTTTGAGAAGCTTGAAAGATTATAATGAAGTCAGTGAATACTTTATCATTTACTGCCACCAAAATATTTTATTTTCCAAGTTTTACTTGGTTGAAAATTGTCAAAGACATAGAAAATGTTTTATTTGCTTGGGCATTTGTGCTGCTTGTCTCCTGTTACTGCTGTCCACACTCCCTAAATGGTTGTGATGATTATTCTAAATAATGAATTCCTTAATGAAAAGGACATAAAACAAGAAGGGTCATTCTTTAGTGTTCTGTGAAGATGCTGAATTGCAGTAAAGTCAAAGTTGACAGCATAGTTTTTTAAAAATTTTTAATTTTTCATCATCTTTTGAATGTGCTTGTTGGACAATGGTGCTGACAAGTATGGTGGCCTTGGGTCCCTGATCACTGGTGGCTCCAAGACGTAAAATGCTGGTGTTACCAATTAGGGTTGAATTTTGTTTTGTTTTTAAGAATCTTTTTCTTATGGTCCAACTTCTTTTATGCTTGATTTTTCTATCATGGACTTGTGCTGATTTTCTTGGCTGTTTTGTAAAATAGGGACCATCTTTGGTTTAACTTCAAATCCTGATAGAAGCAGAAAGATGTTCATAAATTGTTTCGGATGTGGGTTTTGACTTCATGGCTGTAAAGTAAAGCAAACTATTCTGTCTTATTATAGCTGATTCCATGTGTTTAGTAACACAAGGATGAAAAGAAGCAACTTTCAATGGCTGTAGTGTTGCTCCTGAAGGCTTCTGTTGATTTAGGATTTGTTTGGGGGAAATATTGAAGATTTAAAGAGGTCTCCCCCATTTCTTCTGAGGACTAGTCTTCATTATTTCTTTTCATGTCACTCCTTTTGACTTTCTCCATCTTTTCCTCTTTTGATGAAAAGAGGAATAATAGAGGCAGGCTGGGAAAAGAAGGGGATGAGAATTAAGATTTTATTGTATCTCTATTCTTAGCTCTTGATATATGATTGTCTTTCTTAGTCCACATTATTTTCCTTTGAAATAGCAATTGATTTACAGAAGAGAGAATTAGTATGTGGAGAGGTTGGTGACTGGTGGACCTGGGATTTAATTCAGATATCCCTGACTCCAGGATGTTCTGTTTATGCCGAGCTACCTTGGGAAGATGTTGGAAATCATCTAGGTCAGCTTTCCCTCTTCTGTCTAAACAAATACCTTATGTTTGTGTTACTGTTCATAAAAATTGTATTATATATTGGAGACTATGCTGAACATTTTACATGTATTATCTAAGACGTATAATAACTGTCTTAAAATCATTAAAGTCATTGATTGAGTAAATCTTAAAGTCATTGATTGAGTAAATGGTAGAGCCTAGTCTCACTCTAAGATGTTTTTTGACTCCAGAGTCCCTTGTTAAACTGCATCAACCCCATGTTTCGAAGAAACTACAATCGACAAACTTTAAGTGACATTCCAAGATCGCCAGCTCTTTGGTGACAGAACAAAGTCTAGACTCTAGATTTCCTGACTGCTGGTGCTTTGCTCATTCTGCTCCTCAGCGGTGGGGGATTCTTGATCAGAAATGGAAGGAGATGAAAGCCTAAGCAAAATGGAGCTGGGACGCTTTGTGCTGCCTGATTCCACCACACCTCAGAGCTCAGCCACACGCAGTCTTGTGAACTGAATGAAAAATAGTAGAGGCAGGGAGAAATCAGGGTTAAAAGTGTCTCTATGAGTTGCAGCAATTAAAAATACCCACACCCACATATTATTTTCCTTTTTTTATCTTCATGAACCCTGAATATAATAAATCAGAAAAGGGGTTTCTGATAGTTCACCTTCTAAATTGCTTCAAATTCTGGTGAGTTGAGCTGGAATTATTCAGTGCCTGAGATTATTTTTAAATTTTCTGTATTATCAAGAGTAACATATCAAAACGTGGTGAAAATAGTTCTTTTCTCAGAAATGCTGCAAGTAACTCTAAGTTTAAGCAAGTTTCCAGTGCAGTGTATATAATAAATCACCTGTCTCTGTTTCAAAATTGTCAGCAACAGAATGGAAACTGTAGCACTTACCAAAGGATCAAGTACTGAAATAAAAATAATCTGCCTTTTAACAGTCACATGGTTTCCATAAATCAAAGCCATTTTTTGGGAAGAAATTCATTGTTATCTTTACTGAGTGAGCAACAACGGCTCTGTTGACCTTCGATTAAGTGGAACCTAGGGTGTGATTTGCGTATTTCTTCTTCAATTCCTTTGAGATTTCCTTCATGCTTACAGAGCACATGGGAGGATAGTGCAAAGCTTCATAGGAGGAAGAAAAATAGGAAGGCCCCTGGAGACCCTGTGCTTGCCCTCAGAGAGATTAATAGCAATGTCAAATCAAGTAGAGAATTCTTTTTTTTTTTTCAAGTAGAGAATTCTGAATCTCACCTTTCTTCTTTCTTCCTTCATGTTCTTTCTTACACCCAGGCTGTACTGTTATTTTGATCCTGAAGTAGCCATGGGAAATAGGTACTTTTCCATGCTTGATAAAGAATGATGCAGTAACTTTGCCTGTCCTCTATGCCCAGAATATGGTTTGTCCTGCCACATGGAACATTCCACTCCTACCCTTTCATGTTATGCATGCTGAAGTAAGTTAGGAGAAAGAAACATTAAAAGACATTAAAAAAAAAAAACCCTCAGTGTGAATGCACAAAAGGTGAAATGCTGCATGTCCTTGAAAATCCCAGCGGAGGGCACACCTTCTAGCCTTGCTGTGGATACACTTTCTAGCCTTAATGTGGGTGGGGTCGTGGTTGGGTAGGTACCCATACTCCATACATTTGTTGTGCCACACTGAGTATGGATTTGTTCATACCACTTAACTCTTCTGAATCTCAATGTCTTCACGGGTAAGCGATCAGAACTATTTGTTGGGCACAAGGGAGACTCTTCTCTGCATAAATGAGACCTGGTTCTGCCAGCCTTGCTTGTTATTCTTCATTCTGTCCTTCTGAAGAAGAACAAGGTGGATCCCCTGATTATGTATGGCATGGCTGTAAAGTAATGAGACGCATTCTTCAGTCATGCCGTGGAGCTCACATCCATGGAAACTGGGTGTCCCCCGCCAGGCTTTCAGCCTAGACTTCTTAGACAGAAATGGTCCTGAAGAATGTGGGTGTTCATAGTGTGAGAAGCCAGTCTTATTTGTCAAACTTTTTCTTTTGGTCCTTTCTGCACCCCAACCCCATTATTATGATCTAGTGCTGTTCTAAAGGATTCTTACCTGTTTTCTGAATTGAACTCTACCCTTCCAAGAGGAGGGTGTGCCATTGCCAGTGCCATTTTAAGGAGGATATTGCTGGCTCTGGAGCAGTGGGAAAAAAATATTTTGAGTAATCATCATAATAAGCCTCTCTTAGGATGGCTTCTAAGTGGGTCTAGCACTTAGTGTATTTAAGTTCTGTAAGTGGATTTTTTTTTTCAGTTTGATATTTAAACTTTTTTTACTTAAACATTTTTAAAATTTGAATTTGGCCGACATACAATGTTACATTAGTTTCAGGTGTAGAGAGAACACAGTGATTCAACTTCTTTATATGTTATGCTGTGTTCACCACAATTTGTAGCTACCATTGGTCAAAATGCGATGCTCTTACGGTATCATTGAGTATACTTCCTATGTTGTGCCTTTTATTTCCATGACTTATGTATTCCATAACTCTAACTTGATTTTAAAAAAACAATTCCTGTGTAATCATTTCATTATATTTTATAGTAAGTGAGTACAAGTTGCTGGAGAACTTTCAGGGCTGTGGAGAGTGAATGTAGACTGACAGGTTAACTCTTTGGTGGGGCGGGGGCAGGGCATAACTGAGTGGTGTCTCAGATTACCCAGAAATCCATTCTGCTCCAAACAGAGGGAGGTTTAGATTAAGAGATGGCTTGTTTTATGTAAATGTAAATCATATATCTATGAAAGGTAACTTATTGTTCAGTTGGAGAGGAAGATATTCCTGGCACCACTTTGTTTTAGCATATACATGTAGTTATAGAGATCATATAATTTGGCTCTATTACATAAATTAACCTCCCACTACATATATATATGTAGTGTATATACATATATATATAGTGTATATATATATACATATATATGTATATATATATTTTTTGTGTCTTTTAAAGCTATAGAATATTTACTCATTTGAAAAATGTCTATCTTACAAGTTTTATGGTTTAAATGTATACCCTTATGTATGAATAAAGGGACTCTGTCATCTTTTTATATTTAAAAAATCATCCCTTCATAGAATACTATTTCAAATTTAGGAAAGGATCCTCTCACAAATAAACATGTGCCTTTCTAACTAAAATTTGAACTGATGAAAAGTAGAGGATTTGAGCTAGTTTGCTGTCATCTGAGGCATTGGTCCCGAATGACATGATTAAGTAAGTTAGGATAATCTTTTAATTCAATGATGCTTCATGGTTCATGTTTCCTTGTTCTTTTTTTTTTTTTTCCAATTTATTTATTTTCAGAAAAACAGTATTCATTATTTTTTCACCACACCCAGTGCTCCATGCAAGCCGTGCCCTCCACAATACCCACCACCTGGTACCCCCAACCTCCCACCCCCCTGCCACTTCAAACCCCTCAGACTGTTTTTCAGAGTCCATAGTCTCTCATGGTTCATCTCCCCTTCCAATTTACCCAAAAGCACATACCCTCCCCAATGTCCATAAACCTACCCCCCTTCTCCCAACCCCCCTCCCCCCAGCAACCCACAGTTTGTTTCGTGAGATTAAGAGTCACTTATGGTTTGTCTCCCTCCCTATCCCATCTTGTTTCATGGATTCTTCTCCTACCCACTTAAGCCCCCATGTTGCATCACCACTCCCTCATATCAGGGAGATCATATGATAGTTGTCTTTCTCCGCTTGACTTATTTCGCTAAGCATGATACGCTCTAGTTCCATCCATGTTGTCGCAAATGGCAAGATTTCGTTTCTTTTGATGGCTGCATAGTATTCCATTGTGTATATATACCATATCTTCTTGATCCATTCATCTGTTGATGGACATCTAGGTTCTTTCCATAGTTTGGCTATTGTGGACATTGCTGCTATAAACATTCGGGTGCACGTGCCCCTTTGGATCACTACGTTTGTATCTTTAGGGTAAATTCCCAGTAGTGCAATTGCTGGGTCATAGGGCAGTTCTATTTTCAACATTTTGAGGAACCTCCATGCTGTTTTCCAGAGTGGTTGCACCAGCTTGCATTCCCACCAACAGTGTAGGAGGGTTCCCCTTTCTCCGCATCCTCGCCAGCATCTGTCATTTCCTGACTTGTTGATTTTAGCCATTCTGACTGGTGTGAGGTGATATCTCATTGAGGTTTTGATTTGTATTTCCCTGATGCCGAGTGATATGGAGCACTTTTTCATGTGTCTGTTGGCCATCTGGATGTCTTCTTTGCAGAAGTGTCTGTTCATGTCCTCTGCCCATTTCTTGATTGGATTATTTGTTCTTTGGGTGTTGAGTTTGTTAAGTTCTTTATAGATTTGGGACACTAGTCCTTTATCTGATATGTCGTTTGCAAATATCTTCTCCCATTCTGTCAGTTGTCTTTTGGTTTTTCTTGTTCTTGTTTGGCTAAAGTAAAACAATGGGTTGAGTTTCCAGAGGGATAACTACAGGGAGGTGTGACCACAAAGATTTAGTTATTCGTGTCCCTACCCATGTATTTCCTCTAAAATAAATTAAAGCTCTTCTATAAGTTTACATTGGACAAGGAATAGGATATATATATATGTGTGTGTGTGTGTGTGTGTATATATATATATATAATTTTTTTTTTGAGTTGCTGTCTTAGAGATTACCAGATCAAGGCAACTAACTCCCCCCCACCCCGTTGCTCCCCTCTCAAATCTTTCCTTTAGAAAAAATAGCTTTTGGGTATACAATGTAACTACCTGGGGCACCTGGGTGGCTCAGTGGATTGAGCCTCTGCCTTCGGCTCAGGTCATGATCCCAGGGTCCAGGGATTGAGCCCCGCATCAGGCTCCCTGCTCAGTGAGGAAGCTCCTTCCCTCTCTCCCTCAGCCTGCCTCTCTGCCTACTTGTGATCTCTCTCTTTCTCTCTGTCAAATAAATAAATAAAATCTTTTAAAAAATGTAACTACTTATCAATACCCGCTATGTGCAAGGTAAAATCAGGCTGAAACAAAGACTGAAGGTAACCACAGAAAGGAAAACATCCCCAGAAGTACTGAATCGCTTCTGCCCACGTGGTGGTGTTACACAGTGTGCTTTTCCATGCAGAAGCTTCAGGTAGCAGTTTTAGAGTGGGTCAGAATCCCCTTTTGCTCTCTGTGGTCAGTCACCAGTCAGTATAGTCACCGCAGTTCTTTGGAGCAGGTCAGCGGCCCTGGGAGTAGGGAGGGGTGACTAAATCGTATGGTGAAATAAGTGGGGATGTTCATACTGGGAAGAATCTATTTCTTCATGTCTATTTACTCCGTTTGCTATGGCCCTTGTAATAGCGTGTTCACGTGCTTAATTTCCCTAGCGACATCACGCATGGGAAGAAAAAAGACGTTTCTTTTAACAGCTTTATTTTCTTTCCATTAGGGCGTGTTGGAGAGCTTCCTGGGCACGGCTGTCTCTGGAGCCATCTTTTGCCTGTTCGCCGGTCAGCCCCTCACGATTTTGAGCAGCACGGGGCCTGTTCTAGTTTTCGAGAGGCTTCTATTTAATTTCAGCAAGTATGTATATGCATATCTAATGATAAATTAGGACTGTTTAACTGTAGAGCATTCATCGTCTAGATTGAGCATAGAATCATAATTAGAATGTGGGAATTTTAATTCCCTAATCCCAATTAGAATGTGGGAATTTTAAGATGTGGAGGTTGGAAGGCCTTTGAAGACGGGGTATGCCAACACTCATTTTACATTCGGTCCAGCTGAGGTCCATGTTATGTCCTTTCCGTTTGCCCTCATCATCATTCTCTGCTCTTCTGGTCTTGCTTTGTGCCTCTGGGGCTGACCCCAGTGTGGACTGCTGCACTGAGGCTCCTTTTCCTGCTGGCTTCATCTTGGGCTTGGTAGTGCATCCATAGGACAGGGAGGGGGAGAAGTCAGGGTATGCATCTACCTCCCTGCACTTCCCTGTCCCTGGTTAACCCTGCTGTCTGGCAGGGGCTTGTCCCCTGAGTACACCCCTGTAAGGTGCCTCCTCAGACCTGGTTCTAGGCCTCTCCAGCGTCGGGTGACTCCAGTCCTTTCCTGGCCTTTCCAAGCCAGGAGGTAAAAATGACTCCCCAATGTTGCTAGTCCCTGAGGACCTTGCCATTCTCGGTTACTGAGAGCTCTGTAAATAGCCCATTTATTACGTTTTCTTCGCAAACCCGTTGGAGAGTGCCTTCTGTTTCCTGCCGTGATCCTGACTCACACTAGAGAAATGCAATGTCTTGTTCAAGGTTCCGTGACTCACTAATGAAAGAAACTAGCTGCTCCAGTGATCCACTGTTCCTAACCTTCATCTCAGTGTGCTTAACTAAAGATGTGTTTCAAGAGTCAGCTGAGTAATAACATTTCTTGAGCTCTGATCATGTACCAAGGCACCAAGTATTACCCGAAGTATGTTAGATGTACTCCCTCATTGGAGTCCTGCAGCAGTACTGAGGGACGGACCATACCCTGTTTTATAGATGAGGGAACAGGCAGGGAGAGGTAAGTGCATTGCTGAAGGCTCCATCATCTGCTGTAGGCAGGGCTGGGATTTGAACTCCTGCTTCACTTTCTGCCTCTTGTAGAGTCACTAGACACTCTTATTGGACTTAACAATTGTGCTATCATATTTTCTTTTTGAAATTGATGGATCAATTTAAGAAGGAGAAAATCAGGTTAAGAGAATTATCCGAGTGACCACATTAGCACACAAATAGATTCAAAATCAAATGGGGTATTCTGGCCTCTTTCTAATGGACTTGATACCTCACAGAGAGAATTGCTTTTCCCAGCAGATCTCAATCCTTTAGGTAGATTGCAGCATTTCATATGACTTGTTGGGATTTCTGTATTCTTCTGTTGTTACACATTTTTAAGATTTTGTTATTGGAAATTTTATTACTTACACGATACCTCATGGACTTAAGTGCTAATACAGTCATCTTTGAAACTCTGAGCTATCAAAAACAATACCAAGACAGAGGAGGGAATGAGGATTTGAAATTTGTGTTTTGAAAGCTGGGTTGAGGACATCAGCAAGGGTCTTAAGAAAATTTAAAGTTCTAAATTTTAAATAATGTGAATTTTCTTGGCTCACCACGGCAGATCCCTCCTCCGTCATCATTCTCAGGACATTGGAAAGAATTCTGTTTGTGTCAGTTTATAGAAAGTCAGACCGTTTTTATATGTTTGAGAAAACATTGTGTGAGACAAGAAAGCTTTTGTAGGAAGATGAAACAAGCATGTACTATAAACAGGAACAAACATGTGCAACCTTTGCAGAAAGATTTATTGGATGCAATGTGATCAGAGCCTTAATACACAGAAAATGTTTGTATCCCAGTTTACTTTAGATAATTGTAGGATAGAGATTATTTCCTTTCACTAAGCAAGTTCCTTTCTCACTTTCCCTTCTGTTTCATCATAATTGGTAATGTAAACATAGTTCCAAGTGATTTATTTGAAAACAGTTGTAAAGCAACAAGAAACATTTGAGAAACGATGCTTTTAATTCATCACTGAGTAGCATGTGGTGCTTATTTGGCAAACCTTATTATTTTATTCACAATGCTGTATCATTTGCCTCAATATTACAGCAACAGTGCAAATATTGTGTCTAGATACAGATTATTTGTGTAGATCACTATTTCTCAAAGTGTATTTCCTCAATTTCTAGTCCCATTGTAAGTGTTCCTTGGACAAAAAGCTTCTGTAATCCCAGTAAATCCAGAATATGCTGTATGTTTTATCTCCCTCTCAGTAATTCACCTTACACTTTAGCTTACTAAGGGATCTGAGAAATCCTTTGGAAAAGAAACTGGTAGGTCTGTCTTACCCAGATTTTTCCCAACATATTTTACCATTTTTTGAGAAGTAGGTAAATCCTTGTTTTGTAACTTCAGTGGACTTGAATGCAAATTCCACATGATTCGCTGGTTTCCTCCTGATATGGGATACAAGTTTTAATGTCTGCCCTGTAAACTGGAGAATCATAAAGGAATATGAGAGATGTGCGTCCACCTTTTAAAATTAATAACAAAATGAAGGCACGAGCTTACAAGCTTTCCAAATGCCAGTTGAGTCTTGTTTTCCTAATTCTGGAGCCTCTTTTGCACTGTTTTTACACCTTACAAACCACTAATGGAAAATTAGATACATTTTCTTTTTCTTGAGTGAGGAATCTGAAAGAAATTTTACCCTGTGTTCTAAGCTATGTACAAGCCTCATAATTAAAGTTGGAGTTTAACTTGTGTAATTGTCATTTGGTCATTCAATAATTTTTTCCTTCCGGTCTTTGAACGTTTTACTTAGAGGACTTCAAATGATTATTTTCTTCTATTATATTACTTGATTTATTCATGTAGTTTAGGGAGTTTATATTTGTCAGAGACTAAACATTAATTTCTGTAGCATGCTTCAGATGAGTTCCTCAATTCGTACCTTGGTTTTATGCTCCTTAGAAACTATAACTCAAAATATCTAAGAACACTGTGGTATCATAAGGATGTAAACCCATTTAGTCACAATAGTTCCTTTTGTTTGTACTATCATTTCCTGTTACTTTTTATAACATAAATGCTATTTAAACTTGGCACTAAAGGGACTGATAAGCTTATTGGATGTAATATTGCCATTTTATTGTAGTCATTCCTGTTGATCAACTTGTTCTAAAAAGTTTCTCATGTCTTACTCCTCTTTCTTCTTGCTGCTATAAGCGTATCACTTTTATAATGAAGTGCCATGGGTTTTAGTGATTTTATTTGGGTTATTCTTATGGAGCTACTCTGGGAGTATTTAAGTATTGTAGAGCAGCTATTTTGGTATATCGTTTAGATCCTAAGATTTAAGTGTATACATGCATTTTTTCCCCTTTGTACTCAAACCGAGTGTTCCTAACCATTAACTAGTTATTGGATTTGTTTCTGATCCTGTCCTGTAAACATACATTCTCTAAACAACCATTAGCATTCTTAAAATAAATTAAGATTGTCCTGTCATCTTTTCAGGGTAGCAAAACTAGGTAATTGTTTAAATTTTTATTTTATGAAAAAAGATTATTGGCTCAGAAGTGATGAAACTGTTTCTTAGCTCTGATTGAGACTTGATTCATTGTGTGATAATGTAAATTATCTCAAATTCCTAGAATTTAGCTTTTCTATAGTCTGTTCATCTCACAAAGACATGCATAGGATTAAGCAGTGGGTTTTGAGATGGAAAGGGAATGCAAAAGATGTCTTCAGAAAGATCCCAGAAAACCCGTGGGAGATAACGCTCTACCCAAGTGTTAATAGTCTGTTGCTTTGGTAGTATTTCCAATTTATGTGCTTTGGTGAAAAGAGGGATACAAAGGGCAGTGATCTTAAGGTCCACCCTAAATATGCATCAGGTAAGGGAATGATGGTGTAATTTTTTAAAGGAGTCATCCAGGAAGGCAGAAATTTGGTTTCTGGCTCAGCTCTGCCATTAAAACCTTAATATTGGATAAATGGCTTAACTTCCATTGGCCTTGGTGGTGTCCTTATCTATAAAATGTGACGTATTTGACTAATTGACATCTGTATTAATATTCTCCAGAGTAACAGTACCAATATGATAAAGAGATTTATTGTTAAGGAATTGGCTCACACAATCATGGAGACCAGCAGGTCCAAAATCTGCAGGGTGGGCCAGCAGGCTGGAGACCCAGGAGAGTTGATGTTCCAGTTCAAGTTCAAAGGGTGTCTGCTATAGAACCAGAAAGAGGCATGTTCTGGAGAAAGCCCAAAGGCAATCTGCGGGAGAAAATTTCTTGCTTGAGGTTGGCAGGTAGTTTTTTGTATTTGGTTGAAGAACTCAGTTGGATGAGTTTCATCCACATTATGAAAAGCTATCTACTTTACTCAAAGTCTACCAAATTAAATGTTAATTTCATCAAAACCACCCTTACAGAGACACCAAGAATAGTGTTTGACCAAGTATCTGGGTACTGCATGATCCAGCCAACTTGACACATAAAATTAACCATTTCAGTATCTAAGGACTTTTTAATTCTAATATTCTATAAAATTTTCACTCAGGATCTCCTGGCTCCCTGTAATAGCTTATAGGTCATGTCAGTAACTGTCTCAAGTCCTAAACCATAGGCATGCCTTAATTTGTCCAGCAAGTTCTCACTGGAAACCTGTATGCCAAGTATTGTGTTAGTTTAGAGAAGCCACATTTTATTTTAAGAGCAGTGTGAAGCCACCAAAAGGTTTTAAATGGAGGTGGGGAGATCTCATTTACATTTAAAAAGATCATTTTGGCTGTGATGTGGAAAATGGCTTTGAGCAGGGCAAACATGGATATCAGTAAGGACGTTAATCAAGCAACAACTCTTGGTGGCCCAGACTGGGTTGGTGGTGGTGAAGGCATTGATACCATGCCTTTAGGAAAGTATTAAAAAATGTCACCATCAGAAACTCATTGTTTAAAACAAGTCTGTCGAGTGTCAAACATGTATGCTCCTTGATTTATTTCTTTTTCTTGTAGAATAAATATGACTACTACTCTTTGCTTTTTTATCACAAATGATGAGAAAGAAATATTATAAAGTAATCTTCACATAATTTTAGAAGAATCAATATGAAATGGTAGAATGTCAACACTTGACCCATCTTTTCCTAGATGTGAACTAATTTACTTATAAGAAATGGAAAGGCCTTCAAAAAAAAAAAATAAATAAAAGGCATCCTCTGATGCAGACAGCCTATTCTAAGACTGCTGTGGGAGAGGAACAGATGAAAAAGAAGATGGTCACAAGATGCTTTACACACAACTTTAGCAAGATGCTTTACACACAACTCTTGCTCACGTCTGTGGGCAAAGTTCATGAGAAGCAGTGGATCTGGCTCTAACACAGCAAGACAGCCTTTCTTGGTCTGAGTACAGTGCATTTATCCTATTTACCCTTCAGTTCCTCGAGATTTTTCTGCATCTCCAGTAGTCCTCCTCCCGCCAGAATTAGTTATTCCTCTGAGACACTCCGTGGAACGTCTGTGAAATAGTACATGATACATGGGGTGTCATGTACTATTGTATGGTGCGACTATGTTCATCAGTTTGTCTCCCTCAATGATGGCAATGATGTGGGGACCGAGACCATATTTAGCTTCGTGTCTTCGTTAACCAGTAAAGCTCACAAACATTTATTGAGTGTGTACTGGCTACCAATATGACACTTTCAAATTGTTTCTTTTATTAACTCCATAAAGGCAGGGACAAGAATTTTTGAAGGAGAAAGTTGTTATTTACATATAAATGCTGGGACTGCTTTTGATATGCCATTCTTAAACCTCTGGGATTATTTCTTTATGGTAGCAGTATGATATCACTAGACCACCTCTTTAACCTTAATATTTTCTGGATGAAATCAAGACTGAGCTTCATATCTAGTGGCTACAAGTGATCTTGTGTTTTTAGCAATCATTCTGCAGTTATTGGGTAGTTTTATATTATTCTTTGTGTTCCACGGAGGATTAGTCTGATTACCTTTCTTTCTTTCTTTCTTTCCAGGGACCATAATTTTGACTACCTGGAGTTTCGCCTTTGGATTGGCCTGTGGTCAGCGTTCTTGTGTCTCATTTTGGTAGCCACAGATGCCAGCTTCTTGGTTCAGTACTTCACTCGCTTCACCGAAGAGGGCTTCTCTTCTCTGATTAGCTTCATTTTTATCTACGATGCTTTCAAGAAGATGATCAAGCTAGCGGACTACTACCCCATCAACTCCAACTTCAAAGTGGGCTACAATACTCAGTTTTCCTGTGCCTGTATGCCTCCTGACCCAGGTAAGGACATCATGCTTGGTGCTTGTACTTCCCCTGTGTTTGGAGGAAGGTGTGGGCTCCATGCACGCGAGCTTTCAACATGATGTTTTCTCTGAGAAACCATCCTGCTGAATTTGAAGTCTCATTACCCAAAGTGCCTTAGCCCCATGATTCAATCGGAAGGTGAAATTAGGAGGTCTGGAATCTGAATGTAATTAGCCCAGTACTTTGAAATTAACTCAAACTGCAGTATTTGCAAAGAAGTTTAATGCACATTTTTTTATTATGTTAGTCACCGTACAGTGTATATTATTCTTAATCTTATCTGAAAGTTGAGGGAACCAAGTACAAATATTATCAGATCTAAGGTCCAAATCAGACGAGTCCTCTGAACTTCTATCCCATATTTTGCTGTTTCCTTATTACTATAGAAATCTCTTCTTAAAGTAAACCCTAAATTATTTTAAGCTTACAGAAGAAACAAGATCCTCGTTCACTTTATATAATTTGAAGCATGAAACTAAAAAAGAAATTCAGACTGGAGTCACCTAGTGGCAAAGTAGAGCCTTATAGTTCATTTGTGCCAAACAATGTAAATAAGAAAGGAAAAAGAAGAAATGAGAGAAACAAAAGAAGGAATGTTATGCTGTCCCGGAAGATTTATATTCTAGGGTTAGGAAAGACATAAAAGCAAAAAGTTCTGGGTGAAGAATATGATTCTGTACATCTTAGCACTTTAATATCTATCTTGCCAAACCTGAGGCAGCATCAGGATTTTTTTTCCCAAAGAAGTGCTCAATTTGCTCTCTGAAAAAATTTTTTTTGACTAATTTATCATCATTTTATAATATAGAAGGCATTTGGGAGAAATGATTCACTTCAGGAAAAGTCGTTTTATATTTGCTCTGGGAGAATGAGGGGTAGACATTTGTGTCAGACAATTAAATGGAAATAGAGTTATTTATCCCAGGTCATGCAATTAGCTGCGGGTCATTGTCCCTTAAAATAAAAATGGACATAACACTCCATGCTTCCGAACTGACACTTTGTAGCATCAGGAGTACAATGGAGTGCTAGAGGCTTTGTGAATCTGAGCGCAGATGTAGGGCATGAATATGCCCCGTGCACTTTTACTTAGAGATTCTGAGGAAGAACCTCTTAATGTTTACAGTGAAACAAACGTGGATGTATTATAGACTAGAATGCAAACAAAATGATTATGAGTTTAAAAACTAAGCGAGATACTACGAAGCATTTTAATACTTATGGCTTGGCTGTGTCAGATTGCTCTCAGATATTTTGGTTTTGTGTCTGTGTTCTTCTCTGACACTTCGGCAGAGAAATCTTAGAAGACCTGTATGCTTCTTGAGTGGTGAGAGACAAGAGAACAGTATCTCTGTAAAACTGGGTCAGTCAGTAACCCTGATGAAAAGATGGGGCATTGTTGGGCTTTGCACCCATGGGTTCTTTGGTCTTATTTAAGGACAGTCAACACACATTAAAATAAAGGGCATGCTTAAAAGCAAAGCAGAGACTCGTACAAGGTAGAAATTTAAAGATTCAGAGAACATGAATGACATATAGGTCCAAAAGTTTATTATTATTAAAATATATACTGATTCTGAATATTTCATAGCATAAAATCTGCTTTGAAAAGAGTAAGTACTCAATGCGTGATAGATACTATCATTAGGATCTGTGGAATAGGCTTGAAACACAGACATAAGCATTACACGACCACGTAGAACGTGTCCTAAAAGAAAGAGGGGGTTACCCTCCATTGTGGACTTTGAGCGGAAGTCCAGACTCTGCATATTCCAAAATATTGACTCACAGCCATATTGAACTGTGGGATTTTGAACTTTCCTCTTCACTATTTCTGTCTATCTTTATGTGCTTGTCTGTATGTAAATACTTATTTATGGAGAAGTCAGGAATCTGACTTCATAGGCAAGTCTGAGGAGTTATACAATAACTTTTTCTAAAGGAAAAAAGGTACTTTCTCAATTGTTTTGAGGTGTGAGGTAGTCATAAAGCCAGATGAGGACTTTGTCAACATCCCTGCCACAAAAAAGATCTACCTACCTGAGGCTAATGGAAACTGGTCCTCGTTGTTTCGATTGGATGCGGACAGAGAGGGTCAAATAAAGCCAAGGAAGACATATTTGAATGTGTTTTAACTGTGAAAAACATATGAAGATTTCACATGTAATTTTCCTTCCAAGAAGGATCGTGTTTTCTTGAAAACTCATTTTGAGGCTTGAAACATGCGTAGTGAAGTACTAGTTGAAGTGGAGATAGACGGCTTTTCCTTTCACCTGTTTTCTTTAGCTCGGATGGGAAGTCTGTCCTAAAGAGCTAGGAGTTGTCTTGGAAGTTCTCTGACAATTCTGCTACCTCTGAGTGGTGCCAGGAAAGTAGTGTAGCTGGGCTTTGAAATCAGAAAATCTTGTATTTGAGTCCTAGCTTAGCTAATAATACCCTTAGTGTGACTTTGGGCAAGTTCCTTTTCACACAGGAACTCTGCCTCGCCTTCCTTATCCGTAAAACGGGATTAATAATAGTCCTTCCCTTACAGAATTATTATATCGAATAGGAAAACATGAGGTATTTCAAAGTACTCAGGACAGTTTCTGATATGTAATAAGTTACTAAGCATTAACTGCCATTGTTACTGCTGGTATAATTTATTAAAATGTACGTTAGTAAGTATGAATGACGGAACCAACAAAGCCCGCTTCATCATCCTCCCTTCTAAGCGAATATTGCTGGGCAGTTGGCTTGTTCTGCAACAAGACCCTTGATTGCAGCCCATATTTTTAGAGTTGTCCAGATGAAAGGAGCTTCTGAAGGATATGCTCATGAGTGTCAGAGATTAATTTAATCCACGGAAATAAAGCCTGTTTCTGGTTTGAGAGGAGGCAGGTGGATATCTGCATTTTCACGACAATTCTCAAAACCCCCTTGTATTAGTGACTGCATTTCCCTCATAACCTTAATACTTTTTGATAGAAAACTATATACCACCATAAATTTCATACCTTCATGATAACAAACTGAGAAATGATAGTTAGAGAATAATACGGTTGCATGTACAGCTCGACTGAGTATTCTTAAAACAACAAGAGCCCGGTCTTTCATCGCAACATGCACTCCTAGTAAAAGAATTCAGTCAATGAGTCAATAATATTTGAACTGGCGGATGACTTGTTTTCCAGCACTGGGACAGTGTGTAACAGTGAGCCAGCAACTACACAGATGAAGTCATGAGCCTGCAAACTGAGAAGTGATTTTAGAGGGAGGGAAGTAGGGGTTGCTTCATCACTAAGAAAACTCTGTTGGTGGCCACAATAGTATTATGAATTCCTTGTGCTTTGTGGAGACCACTCTCCCTCCTCTTTTCCTTCCTTATCGTTCTTTCTTTTTTTTTTTCCCCTTATCTTTCTTGATGTCACTTGCTTCCGTTAATCTTTACCACTTCCCGAGTTTCAGTTTCTTCCTGCATCTTTTTCCCCTTTCGTTTTGCCCCATCTGTTGCTCCGGGGCCAAAGTCATCTACTTCCTTAAGTTCCCATTTACTGAGAAGTGAGAAAGCTCAGTTGCAAGGAAAATTAGTCATGAGATTTGGCATATCGGTCAGGGTGGATGCATGGTTTTTGAGCTAAAATTTCCTTTTCTTAGAAATAGAGTGGCTGTTAATTGAGGTAATAGAGGCCGTATCTCCACCACTGAGCCCGGTGCTTACATAGCAGAGGCGTATGAGGCGTATGAGGAAGACGATCCGTTTCAGAAGTCAATAGTAAACTAAAAAGTATCCAAATGAAGGACAGTTCACAGTTTACAGTTCATCCCCAACATCCTGGTTTGGGAAACTCTTAGTGTGATAAAGTGTGAACAGTATGTGCTTCGGAATAAAGGAAAGTGAGCATGTATTCAACTCTAATTAGCAGCGTGACCCTGGGCTGGGCTAATTGACTGATTTCTTGTTTTATAACCTGTGAGCTGGGTTAGTAGTTGTACCTACTCTTAGAAGTTACTACTAGATGGATTGAATGAAAGAGTATATGCACATTGTTTGATACCTCATAGACACCAAGTACAAAATTTGTTTTTTTTTTTCTCATTTCTCATTGTTTCACAAAAGAGGCCCCTGCCAGTTTTATCTTTTAGTTGTATTCTTTCTCAATGGAAACCAAAAAAAAAAAAAAAAACCAAAAAAAAAAAAAGAAGGTAATAAATTTGTGTGGAATGAAAAAAAAAAAGAAAAAAGAAAAAAAGAAAAAAAAATAAAGGGGTTCAAAATATAATTTTTCCCTCCAATTTTCCTAGAGGAAGATACTAACTAGGTTTTTCTTGGAAGCCAGTTCCCCTCAAATTAACAACTAATGTTGCTATTGTAGATAAATATGAAACATTGGAGCCATATTTAAAGAAAAAAAGTGTTAAGGAGTTCAGTATGTTCTAATTAGATCACTTAAGATTACTCCACTGGATCCCAAGTGTGCACGAGGGTTGGACACTGTATGCAGTCACGCAGAAGGAGGCCATAAAGGTCCTATTGGTGAAATGTTCAGTTCTCTTAAGGGGAATTGGTCTAATTCACTCAAAAACATAAATGATAGAATTTTGTAAATAGGGAAGAAGTCATGAGCTCTCCTCTTTCCTTTTTCCCCTCTCCTCCTCCTGCTCTTTCATCCTTCCCCTTCTGCTCTCAGCAAAAATTTATCGGGGTCCGTTTCATTTCTTTTTAAGAATTGAGCTTGGGATGAGGTACACTGCACATGTATCCCACACACATGCACCCACCACACATGTCCTTACCTACCTATACACTACACTGTATGTGTGCACCTCACTCACCTACACATACACCTATGCACCATACTGTATACACACACCGTGCCACACATACCTGTACACCACACACATACCTATACCTCATACTATACACACACCTATACACCACATACCACGTCACAACATCTGTACACCATCCTGCACCACAAGCACACACCACACACACCACATTCACCTATATACACACATACCTATATACCATACACACACGCACATGCATACCCCTGTACCATACTGCACACACCTATACACCAGACATACACATGCACACACCACACCACACCACACACATTTATATACCACACCACACACATCACACCACACACAGACCAAACTGCCCTGCACACACACAGACCTATACACCACACACACACACACACACACACACACACACCCCTATATACTCCACCACACACATACATACCCACACACACACTACACAAATACCACACAGACACACATATACACACAGATTTTTATAAAATGTGTTGTCTTTAAAAGTGTGTTAATTACTTTTTGAATGAACAAGCTCAGATTTTCATTTGACCTACACTTTCAGAAATCCATTTCTACTTTGGTACCTGTTTTCATTTGCCTAATGTGTCAAGGTTGCAGTGACTGTACTCTCAAGGGCATATTAATATTTTACAAAGGGTCAAAATAAACTTTCTAACCAAATGTGGTTTTGTATCTGGAGGGGAAAGAAGCCTTGCTAAAAATGATAAATAAATTAGAAAAGCAAGAAAATCACGCTGAGAGAATAGATACTATACTTTATTGTTAACAGAAGGGATATATTTTATTGATTCCTTGTTGACTGTTCCAGAGAGAACATGCTTCATAATGGATGAATGATTAAGAGGAATAAATCCTTTTTCAGGCACTGAAACATTGTTGTCTATAGTATCGCTAAGTAAAAGATGGCTTTTCCCCTGGTGTAAAACTGTAAGACCAAGTCAAGAGATTGAAAGTAGCCACGGCTTCCATGTCTGTGCCTTTGTTTTATTCCCAGCATGAGGAGGCTTCCAGATGCTCTAAAATGGTTGTCACTAGCGTAGAATTTCATTATCATTTCTTTCTATATAATTTTTCTATTATCTTAATAAATGCTATGCACCAATATGTTACAGCCATTAAAAAGAACTGCTGGATTGTATCTCCTGTGGTCCTATGTTATAGTCAATATGCGTTTCATAATTAGAAAGTCCATTAAAAGAAAATTAGGAAATAAAAGATAAAATTAGGAAACAAAAGATAATCCTAATTTATCTTCCATGACCTGCATCATATTCTAAGAAATTTTATTTTTATTATGTATCATTCCCTCTTTGGATTATAAAGTAGGTTTAAATCACAAAGTAATGGTTAGGCAGGAGGTACCAAGGAACGGGCTTTGCATTCGCAAGGAGATTTTACCAGCTGACAGTTTTCTCATTCATGGCTATATGGCCTTTTGAGAAAACCATAGAAATTTGAAACATCCATCATTTTAGTTTCCTTTTTCTCTCCTAGCCTAATATTTTAGCAATTTCTGTATAACACTTGCAGGAATCAGAAGCAATGAATTTGGGTAATCACCAGACCTGTATTAATTCTCTAGCTGTGGGTCTGTATAGAAACACAGATTTGGAAAATATACGCTGTAGTAATTTCTATACATATCTGAAATGTAATGATGAATGGGTATGGAAGAGAAGTGTGTGTGTATTTTTGTTTGTTTGTTTGCTTTGTGAAAACAGTGGTTAAATATATCCCCCTTAATATCTGACAGTAGCTGAGCTTTTTGACTTTCAAGGCAGTATCATAAGAGAACACGTGGAAAAGTGTCCCCGGGTTGGAGAATGTCCTAACTTGAACTTACCTAGGTACAGTGAAAACCTCAAGCATGAGGCTTGGTAAAAATACTTAGGAAGATGAAAGGGATAATAACAAGAGAAAGTGAAAAAAATTTTTTTCTTTATTTTATTTGTTTTAAGGCTCAAGTCTGAGGTAGTGGCAGGTAATTTCCCTAAGAGCTGTTTCTCCCACAGTTTTCTTCATTCACCTTGTCATCCCTCCAAAAGCCACTTTGGCCTTTTATTGATCTCGACATTTAAAGCATAAATATTTGATTTTATTAAGAGGCGCTCATGTGCTGAAATTATCCAGGACCCTTAAATAAGTCTGATGTGACCCCACAGGCAAGAAGCTTCTTCAGTTTTATTCTTATCTATTTTCCAGTTACTCTGTTTCCTCAAATTTGCTCAAGTAGAATGGAATAAAACATTAAAGTTTCATTATCATGGAGAATACTCTTAAATTTTTTGTGATTCAGAGCAGGTAAACCAATTCTGCATTATTGTAACCCTAAGAAGCTATGCTGAGGGTGTAGATTGAGATTTGGCTAAGATTTATTAAGCACCATCCAAGTGCCAGATATTTTACTAAGGGAGTTGAATAAACTCTATTTCAATACATTATATTGTAATATTGTAATATATATGTATTTAATCATCACATAAAGCTTGTGTGGTAGCAGCCCTTCTTCTAGGGGTGAAGTTTTGCTTCCTCCAGGTCATAAAGCTAGCAGTAACCCCGGCTAGCATCTATTTTAGGTCCACTTGGTCCTGGAGAACCCGCTAACAATTTTGCCTACATTGTCTTATTTCATCCTGTGCAGTAACCTTATGAGGCAGATTGTTATAAATCCAATTTCACAAGGGAAGGACCCGTGGTCAGTTGCGGTGAGGTGGCACTGTGCCCCAGAAGGTGGTGGAGACAGACAGAATTCCAGCCCTGTTTTCTTAGCAGTCCTTTCTCTAACTTGTGATGCGGTGGTACGTCAAAGCAGACAGATTGGCCTCAATGGCCATTTGTTGCTGTTCCTAGTTGACCTTGGAACTTTTTGTATATATTCCTGATGTTATAGTTCCTGCTAATGTGTAAAGCAGAGGAGTCCTGGGGTAGTTCCTGGTACCGGGTACTAGAGGATAAAGAAGGACAACCTTAAAGGTGCCATTGGTAGTCCCTGTGCAGGAGGTATACTTACGTTGACATATGGACGTCATCTTTTTCTCCTGCTCATAGCTCCTGTAACCTGTTCTTTCTGTAGATCTTTCATTAAAATAGAAGGAATAAAAATATCTAGCTTAAGACAGGAACACTCCCAGGCACATTTTTAAATGTCCATTACAATAGTGTTCAATCTCCTATTCCAGAAATCAGCTAGAATTTGATACATAGGAAGGAGGATCAAGAAGTGAAAATCCAAGGAACATAAAATGAGCAACCTGTGAAAACTCCTTGAAACCAAGCATGGGACACAGACTATACCAGGGTCAATTGGCTAATTCTACATTAGCCAGATTCCTATGGCAAAGACTTTCCTTGCTTCATAAGCCATGGTGCTGAGCAAACAGTGAAGACAGAGTGCAGTGTGTTTATGCTTTTTTATTTGACCTTTTCAGAATCCTAATTAAGGGTATTACAAATTCTATACACATAGATCATTCTGCACTTGGTTGCCAAAATACATAGATCCAAATGGTGACCAGTGGCTCTCATAGACCAAACTCCCAATTGGAATTGATCATTTCCTCTTAGGTGAGCTTAAAAACATTTACTTTTAATCTTACTTATGGACTCTACTATATTCTGCCAATATGGATTTATGGAAGTGCTTGTTTATATATTTACTTTGAAGTTCTCTTGAAGCAGCTACATACTAAAATAAGTAGGAAAGGCATATACTTTTTATGGTCCTTTTGATATAGTCTTTGGGATTTTTAGAGCCAGTATGCTTTAATAGCTTGTCTCAGAGGAAAACTGGAAAGATAAAAGGAATTTAGATGAGCAGAATTGATGTGTATCTAGAACTTGAAAGTAGTTACTGAAAGTTCAGATTGGAATCCTATTTTAGTTCACTTGTGGCTTTATTATCTGTCATTCATTTCACACAAAAAAGGAGGCTTGGATATCTTTCTCTTTCACTCCTACTCCTTGTTTCTATGCAGAGAAGTATGTTGCAAAAAGACCTTCACTCTCTTGTGATAGGAAGCTCATAAAATTGCATTAAAGAATCTTGCTCAGGAAGAACAGCTTCCCAGACCCCATCTAAATAGTGCCTGTGATTTTATATACGCTGTTTTCTTTCAAAAGCTTAGACCAGAAGACATTTCAGCTCAAAGTTGAGATTTACATCCCCTAACATTGGAGAGTATTATCCCACCTTGAATTCTGTGGCTGCAAAAATCAAATGCTGGGTAGGAAAAGAAAAAATGCCAAACGAGATTTTGGTACCGATTCTATTTCTTGTTGACTCTGCAATCCTGGGCAAGAAACATGGCATATCTTGCCTCAGAGTCTAGTCAACATAAAGTGGGTATAAAAATATATCTGTTACATGCTTTCAGGTGCTTTTAAGTGAGCAAATGGAATAATGAAATGTACTTTAGACTTTTTTAAGCAAAATCATAATAAAAATCTAGGTTTTGTTAATGAAAAGCTACTAACATCTTCTAACTTCTGGAAATGGATTCACGTTTGGCTTTATTGTTTGGGCCAAGCATCCTTTAGCCTATTTTGATTTTTTTCCATGACCTGCAATGAAATGGAATAAGAAAACAGTTTTACTAAGGAAGTAGGGGGTGCCCTAGCAGCAGCGAGCTTTAGACGAAAAGTTTAACAATTCCAGAACCTTCAGAGATCAGAATGGATTCCAAAATTGAGAAAAACTAGGACTCAACTAAATGTTTTCTCCCTTTTATTTGTTTTCCTTTTTTCACTTCTTTTGCCTTTATCTGCTCTCCTTTGTTTCAATTCATTAAATGGTTGATCCCTATTCTAGCCTTGTTTATTGACAGTAAACAAGTATTTTTTCAGCTTTATTGAAGTAAAATTGACAAAATTGTTATGTATTTAAAGTGTACAAAATGATGATTTCATATATGTATACATTAGGAAAGGATTTCCACCAACTTAATTCATATATCCATTACCACACATTTTATTCTATTTTATTTTATGCAGTTTTATTTTATGAACACTTAAGGCCTACGCTCAGCAAATTTCAGTTCTGTAATACAGTATCACCAGCTGTAGTTACCATGTTATACATTAGATCCTCAGATCTTGTTCTCTTATAACTGAAATTTTGTACCCCTTTACTAACTTTTTCCTATCCCCCCCCCCTCCCTGGCAACCACCATTTTACTCTCTATTTCTATGAGTTGTACTTATTTTTTATTTTATTATATTTTCTAGATTCTACCTATAAGTGACACCATATGGTATTTGTCTTTGTCTGGCTTATTTCAGTTAGCATAATGCCCTCATCCATATTTTTGCAAACGGCAGAATTTTCCTTTTTTCAAGGTTAAATAGTAAGCAAATATTTTTGAGTTCCTGTTGGTTGCATGCCAGACTGGGCAGATTCTGGGGAAAAGTGTGAACAAGACCTGCCCTTTCTGTTCTTTTCTCATGGATCTTATATTTTAAATTTCAACAGTCAAATAAATCTGTTTGTTTCTTCTTAAGAGTTTATGTGGGTAGGACCTAAAACATGGCAAGCTAAAAGGATAGTCTGGGGGCTTGGAGGCTGGAGGGGGCAGACAGAAGGGGACCAAATAACAATTAGCAAATTGGATGTTAAATATGACACTCAGAGACAAAAACTTAAGTGTCATTTTACAGTATCTCCACAAATTACAGCTATACTCTGAGTAACCGATTATTTTATAACACATAAAACTTCATGTAGTAGGAAAAAGCTTTATCTGATAAATAACACTTTAATTATGGAACTCTTTTTAAATACTGTTTTAATTTTAGACTCATAGATTTTAAAAAATGAAATGTTTCCAAGAGGAGAGTTGGTTTAATAAATTAATTAGATTCCTCCAAAAGTAAACTCTTAATAAATCTATAAATCATGCCAAATTATATAAAAATATTTTTTTAAAAATTAGATAAATATTTATTCCCATTATATTTATATGATTGATTATGTATTTGAAAGATTTTTTGTTTTACCACATTTTGCAAAGATACGCTTTCTCATATGCAATCCAAAGTTCCAAAAATCCCAAATTAGTTAGTGAAATGCCACTTTGTGAGATTTGACTACATGAAGCCAGTGATCAAATTACTCACTTACTAATATCCATTTATTTCACAGGCAAAATATATTGAGTGCCTTTTAGTAATGGTGAAGTGTTTTCCTTTTTCTGTCTGAAGCAAATTGTAATAAAATTTTTTAAAAATATTTGCCATTGTTTCTTATCAAATTTAAATACAAGAGATGTGCCCGTATCTTTGGTAATTTTTATTTAAGTGAAAGGTAACTACAGTTACAATAAAGAAAAATTCATTGGAATTTATTTTATTGTTGAAGACATGTTAATGCCTAGCTTAGCTTTGCAAAATTAAGGTCATTTTTATATTGTTTTTATGGTAAAAATTGTCTTTTTCTTACAGTTAATATCTCAATATCTAATGACACTACATTGGCCCCAGAGGATTTGCCAACTGTTTCTTCTACTGATATGGTAAGTGTCTTAATATTTCAGGTCATTTGCATATTGTATACACTAATTATAACATTCATGACATGATGTCTCCTGCCCTTTCCACCATCTGAGCTTGAATACAACTTCACAAATCAGTGATTGTGGATGGACAGAAAGAAACACTTTTCTTGCTCTAGTCAGCTTTTTTTTTTTCCTTTTTAACTCAAGTGAACATTTACCCCTACAACATGCTTTTTAAACCTTCTTAGGAATTTAACTACTATATCCATTCATTGTCACCTTGAGGTATTTTCACAGGGGAAAGTGAGGGCAGTCGCAATGTGAGAGCTTGGTATCCTCTCTCTGTTTCTAGTACAATTAAGAATTCTTCTGACTACCAAACAGTGTTGTGTTCTCCTCACTAAGAGTGATTGTAACAGGACATTTCCCCTGTCACTTAGAAAGGACTGTGCTTCTGTCACATGATATCCTTTCCCATGGCTTGTAACCAAGGACCTTTAAGAGACTGGAACCAAGCTTTAAAAATGAGCTGTTTTGCATGGAAGGTCACACACTGGAGGGAGACTTTTGTGTTGGAGAACAAGGGAGAAGAGCTATTTCAGGCTTCTAATTGTGTTGCTTCTACACTGGATATGGAGTCTTACCAAAGAATATCAATCTCTCGGTTATAAAGACAGAAACCATAATACCTTGTACTGAGAGAGTGCCCATCTCTCAGGAGACCTGAACACTTCTGCAGGTATTATGTCATGAGTGCCCACAACACCCTTTCAAAGATGATGTTTTGTATCTTTCCTGGACAACTCTCACTTGACCCTATTTCTCTCTTGTTTTCATGTTTTGTGGCTCTCTTGACTTCTTTCCTTACTGTTAAAGTTCTCCCTGATTTTTTCCAAACTGTGGCTCTTTTTTTTCAGTCTTTGAGCCAGCCAGCCAAGTGCCTAAAAGAACTTGATTAAAATACAGAGGAAAATAGTTCCTTCCAGACTTCAAATAATTTAACTTAAAGTCTAAAAATTTAAAATATATATAATTAATTAAAACCATAAGTTAATTTGCAATTAAAAATTAATAAAATACTTCCACTGACTTAAAAAGAGATTATTTCTAACTTAATTCCTTTTGTAACTAATCAAAGAAAGCTTTCAAATTAATGAAATTTTAAGCCCTGTCTTTGGGCAAATTCTGGTGTGACTCTAGTAATTGGTATATAGTTATAAGATGTCAGTATAAGATTTATGGAAAACAAATGGAAATTGTGATTGACTTCTGGTATGACTATTATAGAAGACATAAAGGAACAATAATGGTTACAATTTAGCTACCATTTACAGGGCACCTACTAGAGACCAGGTGTTTTACACATATTATGATCATTAACACAAACTGCCATATATAATTATGTTCATTTTATAGATGAGAGAAACGAAAGCTTTAGAAGGTAAATAACCTTTCTTGCTCTCGGTCACATAGCCGTAAATTATTAAAACAAAGATTTGACCAGAAGACTGAGTGGTTCTAAGACCAGTGATAATTTCTAGTACACTGTGGTGCTTCAGTGTTTGCAGATGGAAATGTTTACAATTTCAGTTCTTACACATGTTCTGTACTCCAGGACAATGGTCCCCTCGTGTGTATCAGTCACACACCTTAATTAAAATGTTAAGTTGCTATGTTTGGCACCTCTAGAGAAGAAAGTAGGATAAATGTGTGTGTGCATATATATGTGTGTAATTCTGAAGAACAACTATTCTGTCTGTCATTTCTCCTTTTCTATCCATATCAATGCCTTTAGGTATGCTTTGCTTGAATACACACACACATAAACACACACACACAATTTATATATGTATGTGATCCAGAAATGAGTTTTAAAGAGGCAATATGATTTATGATCACCAGTAATAACTGCCATTTGTTGAGCACCTACTAAGGGCCAGGCTCGTCACATTGTCTATAATCCTAAGAATAACTTTTGAGTTATTATGTTACCTGTATTTAAAAATTTTTTAAAAATTCAATTCAGTTAAATACAGTATATTATCAGTTTCAAGGGTAGAATTTAGTGATTCATCAGTCTTCTATAACACCCAGTGCTCATTCCATCATATACTTTCCTTACTTTCCCTCACCCAATTACCCCACCCCCCACCCTCTCCCTTCCAGCAACCCTGTTTGTTTTCCGTAGTTAAGAGTCTCTTACGGTTTGTCTCCTTCTCAATTTTTATCTGATTTTATTTTTCCTTCTCTTCCCCTATGTCCATCTATTTTGTGATGTTACCTGTGTCCTGTGAATGGAATCGAAGCTTAGAAAGGTTAACTGTCCTTCCAAAGGCTGTATCATCAGTATCTGTAAAAATCACGATTTCAACTCAGGGCTTTCTGACTCCAAAGTCTGCCCCTTTCCATTGTTTGGGGAAGCAGAATAGTGTTTCATGTAGAAGGACTTACAGATACTGAGTTCTCATGCCCGGTTTCAAACGTAGGGATCCACTACGTAACAGGTTTTGGTAGCTGCCCCGTTTCCCATTCGCGAAGCGCCGATGAGAATAGTACTTCATCTCACTGGCTCTGCGGAAGTCTACGACTTAGCATGGTGACTGGCACATACTTATTTCTCAAGCACGTTAGATACTATAATTATTCTGTTTGCGTATTTTTATCATTCCAGTAGGCCTTGTTGCCACCGCAAGTCAGGTCTGTGGAGAAAATAAGTTGGATGTCTCTGTTCTGACGGGCGACTGGGCCCTCTCTGGGTTCGGCCATGTTAGCTCTGCTACCCTCAGTCTTTCCTGGGACACAGAGTCATCAAGGATTTAATCTCCTTCTTTTATTCAGCCATAATTAGATTATGAAAGAAAGTGCTGGAAAAGTGACATGCAGCCCTGGGGCACCGGCAAGGCTCCGTCTCACAAGGCTCTGAGAACATCCTGTCAGGCGAAGGAAGGCTTTTTCTCTTCAGCTTCATTAGCACCAAGACAACTTTTCTTCTTCATAGTAGCAGTGTCTTTTCAGGAAAAATGGGCACTAGAGCATTTAGACTGCCTGGAACTCTAGAATAACCATCCCTCAAGATAAAAAAAGACCGGTTTTCCTTTATTTCCATTCATTGTTGGATTCATTATGTTTTTAATGCTTCTCACCTTCATCAGTTTTCCTGTAGACTTACAGGTAGGCATACCGTTTCAGCCTGCAAACAGAATTCTTCGAAAGGTCCTTCTAAAACTTTGAGACCAGCCACAGCTTCTCCACACTATATGGATACAGGGAGTCTTAGGATGTGCTGGCTTCAACTTAGCAGCTCTCAGAGGGAGAGACCAGATTTCACAACATCAGAGCTTTTCTAAGGAAGTGATTAAATAGATTAGTTGCTTTTTGTTTTTCACATTAGATTCTTTTTAAAAAAAATTATTAAATTTGAGATGCACTGTAAAACACACAGTTCTTACGTGGTCATCATGATGAGTTTTGACATTTTATAGACTCATGTAATCATCACCCAACACCGGGCACGTATAGAACATTGCCCTTCTCCCAGGAAATCCGATGGGGAATGCTCTTTGTCTTATGTTACGCCTCAGCTTCTGAGCCATGGGAGATCTTTCTTTGCTCAGCTACTCTGTCCCAGCCTTCAGAGGGCAGATGCCCTATAAAGGCCTGAATGCCTGAATGCCTCAGAGGGGTTTGCTTCCACTCTCCTGCCCTGCTTCCCATCTTAGGAAAGTGACTCTCTTACATTTGGTTGGGGCTCTGTATCTAAGGGGGGAGTTCTCTCAGCTTTCCTGTCAAACCTCCCACCTTTTGTATACGACCTGTGCACTTGGCAAGACCGTGAGAAAGTTTGGTGGATGGATGCAGGCTGAGTCTAATGCCTAGGGCTCCTTGGACTTCTGATCTATCACCCCAGTCTACATGCAGCCATTGAAAACTCATTGAAAATTTGACTTATTTGTCCATACCTCCATCTGCAGAGGCTTTCTCTTCCATGTGCTGCTCTGGCACGCACAAGGCAGCCATGGAGTTCTTCTCTCCCATGAAGGTCTTATAATTTTTTAGAGTTTATTTAAGTTTCTCTATATCCTTATCTCTCTGGTAGATTTTTAGAAACTGTGAAAGAGTTAATTCCTTGCTTTCCCTTTCCCTTTTTTTACCCCCTTTGCTCATTTGTTTTGTTTCTTAAATTCCACATATGAATGAAATTGTATGGTATTTGTCTTTCTCTGACTGTTATTTCACTTAGCATAACACTCTCTAGCTCTATCCGTGTTGTCATAAGTGCAACATTTTTTTTAATTAAAAAAATTTTTTATTAACATATAATGTATTATTAGCCCCAGGGGTACAGGTCTGTGAATCGCCAGGTTTACACACTTCACAGCACTCACCATAGCACATACCTTCCCCAATGTCCATAACCCCCCCCATCCTTCTTCTCCCCAACCCCCAGCAAACCTCAGTTTGTTTGGTGAGATTATGTAAGTGCAATATTTTATTCTTTTTGATGGCTGAGTACTATTCCATAGTGTGTGTACACACATACACACACACACACACTTATGTATAGCACAGCTTCCTTGTCCATTCATCAGTCAGTGGATACTTGTTTCCATAATTTGGATATTGTAGATAATGCTGCTATAAACATTGGGGTGCATGTATCCCTTTGAATTAGTATTTTTGTATTCTTCATATAAATACCTAGTTGTATATTGCTGAATTGTAGGATAGTTCTATTTTTAACATTTTTGAGGAACCTCCATACTGTTTTCTAGAGTGGCTGTACCATCTTGCATTCCTACAGTGTAGGAGGGGTCCCCCTTTCTCCACATCCTCACCAGCATTTGTTGTTTCCTGAGCTGTGAATTTTAGCCATTCTGACAGGTCTGAGTTTATATCTCATTGTAGTTTTGATTCATATTTCCCCAATGATGAGGGATATTGAGCATCTTTTCATGGTGTCTGTTAGCCATCTGTATGTCTTCTTTAGAAAAATGTATATTCATGTCTTCTGCCTCTTTTTTATTGGATTGTCTTTTGGGTGTTGAGTTTGGTAAGTTCTTTATAGATTTTGAATACTAACCCTTTATCAGGTGTGTCATTTGCAAATATCTCTCCCATTTGGTAGGCTACCTTTTAGTTTTGTTGTTTCCTGCACTCTGCAGAAATTTTTTATCTTGATGAGGTCCCAGAAGTTTATTTTTGCTTTTGTTTCACCTACCTCAGGAGACATATGTAGAAAGCAGTGGCTGTGGATGATGTCAAAGAGGTTATGACCTGTGTTCTCTTCTAGGATTTTGATGGTTTTCTCTTACACTGGGGTCTTTAATGCATTTAAATTGATTTTGGTGTATGTTATAAGAAAGTGGTCTATTTTCATTCTACATTCTATGTTTTAATCAAAGTAGAATCACCAGTTAGTTTTGATATTTCACAACAACACATACAGCTAGAGAAAACTGCAGCTCAAATGTATCCTTTAGTTCATAAAGTAAGATTGCAGATTACTGTAAATCTGGCCTACTCACTGCAGGGAAAAAACCCTGGAGTACATTAACCACTTAATCTTGAGACTTTTATTCGTAGAATTACCTTCATTTGTATATATTTTAAAAAGCCCATACTTTACCAGTTGAGCAGTATACCTAAGGAGAGCAATAGAGGATCTTTCATTTTTATTTATTTTATTATTTTATTTTTTTGCTTATTATGTTGTGCAGTGAAGCATATCATGTCTACATGGAAATGCTGTTAATCATAGAACTAAGAACTATTATAGTCTCATAAATTCTGCTTGGCAGTCAGACATGGAAGCAAAAGGGCTTTGATTTGATGTACCTTCAGGGTGATTTTAGGAGTTAACAGTCATTTTCATGGGAAATAGAATGTCATATTAATCTTCTTGTGCATAACATCTTTGTGATTTTTCTCTCACTGAGAAAGTTAAGTGCCATTCTGTCCTTAAATCCCCTTGAATATCACATGTTCCTACTTTTAAAAACATTATGGGAAGTTTTAAAGCATGCAGTCAAGTACAGAGAATAGTACAGCGAACCCCCACATACACATCACATAGCTTCAATCAACATTTTGCTCATCCTCTCTCACATATGTATCTCCCACTTTTGTCATTGGGAGGATGCTATAGAATTTAAAATTTTAAAATTCATTCCCTTCAGTATACCTTGGATTTTTAAGATTTACAAACAAATCTATTCGGTGTTAACAGAATAATTATCTAGAAAGTGAGATCCAGAAAAACAGGTTGATATTTCTTTTTCATGAAATTGACCACAATTATGATCCTCAGCAACTTGGTCCCATTTATCTTATTTTTTTTTTTAATTATCCATTTGCACAGTCAGTCTGTTTTGGCTCACCTGGTCCACTCACTGTTAGTTTCTCCACCTGGGGAACGTCCAGTAAATTTTGAAGAAAGGATGTGCTGGATAAGTGAATGAAGTGTTGTATGTCCCTGAATCAGCATCTTTTCTCTTCTCCTTGTCTATTGCTTTACCTCTTGTTTTATGCCAGTGCAGGAAGAAATATACATCCAAAGCTTCTCATTTTTTATTCCCCTTCCACTCAGTTTTGTTACTCTCTCTGCCATTCTTTTTTAGTTTTGTTCTCTTGCCACTCTTTTTTCTACTCTTTGGAGTATGAGAGTTCTACATGGACCTGTCTTTCTTTTAAGGCTTAGCTTAACTTTTGTTTTCTCTGTGCTAAATGAAACTGATTAGTCCTTTTTCTGATCCACTAATTTCTATACTGTTCATTCAGACACTTTTTTCACTGCTTTGCATTATTAGTTAATATTTAAGTGGACATATTTTATTTCTCCAAGGAAACTTTTAAAAATTTGTTTTTGTTTTATTCTTCTTTATTGCTCCCTTAACACTACCTTAGTTCCTTTATCTAATCAGGATCCAGTGCATTTTCTGTTTTCTTTTGGCTACATTTTTCTATTTTCCACTTGTAGCTGTTACTCAGAATAGTCTATATCTTATTGAAATAACCTCACCAGAGTTAGCAAACAAAATAAAACAAAAACCAAGGGTCCCAGTTACATTTGAATTTCAGGTAAATAATGAATAATTTTTTTAGTACAAATATGTCTTATATATTGTATAGGTCATATTTATAATAAAAATATTATTCACTGTTTACCTGAAATTCAGATATAACTGAGCATCCTTTATTTTATCTGGTAATTTCAATTTATTATTTTTTTAATTTAAATTCAAGTTAGTTAACATATGTGTAGTATTGGTTTCAGGAATAGAATTTAATGATTCATCACTTACTGAAACCCGCAGTGCTAATTCCAACAAGTGCCTTCTTTATGTCCATCACCTATTTAGCCCACCCCCCCATCTGCCTCTCCTCCTGCAACCCTCAGTTTGTCCTCTATTTTTAAGAGTGTCTTATAGTCTGTCTCCTGTTTTTATCTTACTTTATTTTTCCTTCCCTTCCCCTGTGTCCATCTGTTTCATTTCTTAAATTCTACATGAGTGAAATTGTGTATCTGTCTTTCTCTGGCAGACTTATTTCTCTTAGCGTAATATACTCTAGTTCCATCCATGTTGTTGCAAATGGCAAGATTTCATTCCTTTTGATGACTGAGTAATATTCCATGCTCTCTGTATAGCAATTCTTTATCCATTCATCAGTTGTTAGACATTTGGACTTTTTACATAATTTGGCTATTGTTGGAAATGCTGCTGTAAACGTTGGGGTACATGTGCCTTTTTGATCAAGCATTTTTGTATCCTCTGGATAAATACCTAGTAGGACAATTGCTGAGCCATAGGGTAGTTTTATTTTTCACTTTTTGAGGAATCTCCATACAGTTTTCCAGAGTGGCTGTAGCAGTTTCTGTTCCAACCAGCAGTGCAAAAGTCTCCTTCCTCTGCATCCTCACCAACATCTCTTGTTTTCTACAGTTGTGGATCCATTTCTGTGTTCTCTATTCTGTTCCATTGATCTGTGTGTCTGCTCTTGTGTCAGTACCATACTGACTTGCTGATTACAGCTTTGTAATACAGCTTGAAATCTGAGATTGTGATGCCAGCATTTTGCTTTTCATTTTCAATATTACTTTGGCTATTCAGGGTCTTTTCTGGCTCTATACAAATTTTAGTATTGTTTGTTCCAGATCTGTGAAAAATCCTGATCTTATTTTTATAGGGATTGTTTTGAATGTGTAGCTTGTTTTGGGTAGTAGAGACATTCTGTATTTTAGAAAATTTTAATAATATTTGTTCTTCTAATCCATGAGCATGGAATGCTTTTCCATTTCTTTCTGTCCTCTTCAGTTTCTTTCATAAGTGTTCTGTAGTTTTCAGTGTGTAGGTCTTTTACCTCTTTGGTTAGATTTATTTCTAGCTATCTTATTGTGCAATTGTAAATGGGATTGATTCCTTGATTTATGTCTATGCTACTTCCTTACTGGTGTGTAGAAATACAACAGACTTCTGTACCTTGATTTAATATCCTGTAACTTTGCTGAATTTGTGCATTATTTTTAGCAATTTTTGATGGACTCTTTTGGGTTTTCTATGTAGAAAATCAAGTCATTTACAAAGAGTGAACATTTGACTTTTTCCTTGCTGGTTTAGATGTCATTTATTTCTTTTTGTTGTTCCATTACTAAGGCTAGGACTTCCAGTCCTATGTTGAACAGTGGTGAGAGTGGACATGCCTGTCATGTTCCTGACCTTAGAGGAAAAGTTCAGTTTTTCCCCATTGAGGATGATATTAGATGTGGGTCTTTTGTATATGGCCTTTATGATAGTGAGATGTGTTCCTTTTATCCCTACTTTCTTGAGGGTTTTTTATTAAGAAAGGATGCTGTATTTTTTCAGATGCTTTTCTGCATCTTTTGAAAAGATCATATAGTTCTTACCTTTTCTTTTATTAATGTGGTTTATTACATTGTTTGATTTGTGGATATTGAAGCACCCTGCAGCCCAGGAATAAATCCCACTTGATCGTGGTGAATAATCCTTTTAATATACTGTTAGATTCAGTTAGCTAGTATCTTGGTGAGAATTTTTGGATCCATGTTCATCAGGGATATTGGTCTGTAATTCTCCTATTTAGTAGGGTTTTTGTCTGGTTTGGAGTTAAGGTAATGTTGACCTCATAGAGTTTGGAAGTTTCCCTTCCTTTTCCATTTTTGGAACAGTGTCAGAAGAATAGGTATGTATTCTTTAAATGTTTGGTGGAATTCCCCTGGGAAGTCATCCAGCCCTGGACTCTTGTTTGTTGGGAGATTTTTGATTACTGATTCAATTTCTTTGCTGGTTCTGGGTCTGTTCAAACTTTTTATTTCTTCCTGTTTCAGTTTTGGTAGTTTATATGTTTTTAGGAATTATCCATATCTTCCAGATTGCCTAATTTGTTGGCATATAATTTTTCACAATATTCTCTTATAATTGTTTGTATTTCTGCAGGGTTATTTGTGATTGCCACTCTTTCATTCATGATTTTATAAATTTGGGTCCTTTCTTTCTCTCTCTCTCTCTCTCTCTCTTTTTTTTTTTTTTTTTTTTTGATAAGTTTGGCTAGGGGTTTACCAATTAATTTTTCAAAGAACCAGTTCCAAGTTTTGTTGATCTACTTTAAAAAACATTCTATATTATTTATTTCTGCTCTAATCTTAATTATTTCCCTTCTGCTGGTTTTAGTCTTTATTTGCTGTTCTTCTTCCAGATCCTTTAGGTGTAGGGTTAGATTGTATACTTGAGATTTTCTTCTTGAGGAAGGCCTGCATTGCTATATACTTCTCTCTTATGACTGCCTTTATTTCATCCCAAAGATTTCAGACTGTTATATTTTCATTTTTACTTGCTTCCATGTATTTTTTTAATTTTTTCTTTAACTTCCTAGTTAACCCATTCATTCTTTAGTAGGAGGATGTTCTTTAATCTCCATATATTTGTGGTTTTTCCAAATTATTTCTTGTGGTTGACTTTAACTTTCAAAGCATTGTGGTCTGATAATATACATGGTATGATCACAATCTTTTTCTACTTATTGAAGCTTGATTTGTGACCCAGTATGTGATCTTTTCTGGGGATTATCCTGTGTGCATTTGAAAAGAATGTTTATTTTTCTGCTCTAGGATAAAATGCTCTGAATATGTTTGTTAAGTCCATCTGGTTCAGTGTGTCATTCATAGCCCTTGTTTCCTTGTTGATCTGCTTTGATGGTCTATCCATTGCTGTGAATGGGGTGTTAAAGTCCCCTACTATTATTGTATTATTATCAACGTGTTTCTTTAAATTTGTTATTAGTTGATTTATGAATGTGGCTGTTCCCAAGTTGGGGGCATGGCATAGATATTCACAAGTTTTAGATCTTCATGTTGGATAGATCTCTTTATTATGATGTTGTACCCTTCTTCATCTCTTATTACATCTTTTATTAAACCAGTCTTTGGTTTAAAATACTAGTTTGCCTGATATAAGTATGGCTACTCCAGCTTTCTCTTTTCATGTCTATTAGCATGACAGATGGTTCTCCACTGCCTCACTTTCAATCTGGAGGTGACTTTGTGAGATCTGAAGTGAATCTCTTGTTGACAGCATATCAGTGGGTCTTGCTTTTTTATCCACTCTGATACCCTCTATCTTTTGATTGGTCCTTTACTTTCAGAGTAATTATTGGTAGATACGAGTTTAGTGCCATTGTATTACCTGTAAAGTTGCTGCTCCTATACATTGTCTCTGTTCTTTTCTAGTCTTTGTTTCTTTTGGTCTCTCTTTGCCACTCAAAGGGTCCCCTTTACTATTTCTTGCAGAGCTGATTTAGTTTTTCAAACTCCTTTAATTTTTACTTATCTGGGAAACTCTTTATTTTTCCTACTCTGAATGACAGACTTGCTGGATAAAGTATTCTTGGCTGCATATTTCTCCCATTTAGTGGTTGAATACATCATGCCACTCCTTTCTGGCCTGCTAAGTCACTGTGGACAGGTCTGCTGCCAGTCTTATGTGTCTACCCTTGCAGGTTAAAGACCTTTTTCCCATTGGTGCTTTCAGAATTCTCTCTTTATCTTGGTATTTTGTAGGTTTCACTGTGACATATTGTCGTATTGACCTGTTTTTGTTGATTTTGAGGGGAGTTCTCTGTGCTTCTTGGACTTGATCTAGGACACCTACAATACATACACTATTGTGCTTTGTGGAATCGCTGAATCCCCTAAGTCTATATTCAAGATCTATTAGTTTTCTTTCCCTCTTTTCAGACTCATTATTTTCCATAAATTTATCTTCTGTATCACCTATTTGATCCTCTACTTCTTCGTCCTCATTGTGATTACATCCAGTTGGTTTTGCTTCTCAGTTATAGCATTTTTTCCCCCCGCATGACTAGTTTTTAGATCTTTTATATCTGCAGCCAGGGTTTCTCTGGTGTCTTCTATGCTTCTTTCAAGCCCAGCTAGTATTCCTATGACTGTTGACTTAAATTCTTTTTCAGATATACTGCTTATATCTGTTTTAAACAAATCCTGGCTGTGATTTCCTCTTGATCTGTCTTTTAGGAAGAATTCCTCCATCTTGTTATTGGTCTGGGTTTCTGTCTTTTGCATATTATGAAAGCTTGTTATGTTTCCTGTTCCCGAGAGTAATACTGTATTAAGAAGGGATTATATACTGTCCAGGGCCTGGCTCCTCAGGAAGTATTTCTGGTATATGCTGTGCATACCCTACTGTTGTGTTTTGACTGCTCTTTCCCACAGGTCAGTCCCCTACAGAGTTCCTCCTTGCTTGCATTGAGAATTGTTTGGACCTTTAACTAGGTGTGCTTTGATTTGCTTATTAAGATAAGCCTGATTTAAAAAAAAAAAAAGTCCAGATCTAAGAAAAGAGAACAGGAAAGGGAACAATAAAAGCAAAGGGATGAACAAAAAATTGTAATCTGATACCAAATAAAAAAGAAAAACAAAGAAAAAAAATTAAAAGAAATCCTGGTCCTATTTTCACCAGAACTGCAGCTGATACTTTAGAACACTCTATGATGGGTAGACTTGGTACATGCGGGGGGCCTGTGTTGGTCCTCTGGGAGAGAGGTGCACTGTGCAGGCTTACAGTCAGACCTGCCCTGGTAAAGATGCTCCTGCTGGGTGCAGAAGGTGTAGAGTTTGGTATAAGAAACTCCAGCCTCCACTGGAGCTGCTTTGTTTCTCTCTGAAGTCTGACTGTGCTAATGAGGGGTGGGGGTTGGAGGATGACATCATTCCACCCTCTCATCCCTGGGGAGGGGAACCTGTGGCTGCTGCTGTTCAGGAGGCCCTCACAGGAAAGGGAATAGTCTCCCCTCCTGTGTCCTAGACTTTTATCAGACCCTTGCCCTCAACCTGTCCATGCCCAGGCTGTGTTTTATCTTTGGCCAGTGGCTGGGATTCAAAACTCCAAATCTTAAAGGGCACAACAAGCCGTGGACCCACTTGCCTACTCCAGAGGAAAGCCTCACAGTGCTGTACCTGGCACCGTTCTGTCCCAGAAAAGCAGTCCCATGATACTCAAACATGGTGCTTAGGTATATTGTGATGATCAGTGAAAAGCTGGGACCAGGTTATCTGCCCTCCATGCATGCCTTTGTACCCTGCTGTTGAATGGGTCCTCAAAGGCTCCCAGCAGGCCTTTTGTCCTTAGAGAGGCAATATACCCTCTTCCAAATGTATTCCAGGAAGGGGTGTGATCAGGACGCCTGGGTGGCTTAGTTGGTTATTAAGAGGTAGCTGTCAGCTGTCAGTATTAGGAGTTGGGCTATAGCAAGTGGTAACTAAAAGAGTCCTGGGATTGAGTCCTGCAGCAGGCTCCCTACTCAGTGAAAAATCAGCTTCTCCCTCTGCCCCTTCCTTCTGCTTGTGCTCTCTCTCAAATAAATAAATAAAATGTTAAAAAGAAAAAAGAAGGGGCATGATCTCACCCAGGACAACTGAGGGGATCCTCTCACCACAGCATGTTGTACAAACCCTGTGCGCTGATCTTTCTCCTGCTCTCTCTCTCTCTCCCTGACTTCAGTCCATGAAAATCACTCCCTACATTTCGTGGCACCATAGCTTTTCTCTCTCCCAGTTCAGAGCTCTGAGCCATGCATCTGCCACATTCTCTCCCCCGAGTCATGCAGATTCTTTTCTTCATCCACAGATCAATTTTCTAGTTGTTCAAAATGATTTGATGTTGCTCTAGCTGTGTTCGAGGGACCAGGCAAGCCTCGGGTCCCTGACTACTCTGCCATCTTAATTCCTCCCTTTATCTGGCAACTTTCGTTTAAAGTTTATTTTACTTCAGATTTGTTTTCAGATAAAAAGATAGATAAACTGGTAGATATCTCCCTTGACTATGTCAGCCAGTCAGATCTTGATGAATGCTTCCAGTTAACTAAAGTTTCTTTGGGAGCCTGATGTATCATAAGTAAAACCCCGCCTCTGTCTTGGTCAGTTCTTTCTTATTTTTTAGTGACACACAGTCCCTTTGGTGTGCCGGCTCTATACTTCTGTCACTTCTAGCCTTTCCCCATCCCTGGTGCAAAGAGTTCCCAAAGCCCTAGTCAGTCTCTCTCATCACTTAGTCTTTCACCTTCCTTTCCCTGTCCTTGTTTTTTCCCAGCATGCCCTCCTTCCCTCCACCCCATCACCAGGTTCTTTCTCACCCACCACAAATGCTACAGAAGTCTTCATCAGCTCTGAAGAACTTCCCTTGATCTTGTAGTGCTCACATGCACTGGCCTATCCTTTTGCTACTGTATTTCCTGAAAAAGTAGTTTGGGATAGCCTTTTCAATTTTTCGTCCTCTTATTTCTCAAGTCAGTTCTTTCCTTTGAATCTCCCTCCAATATTCAATATTAGGAGTATTCAGTATTAGGAGTTAGTTTTGAACATGTTAATTTTTTTTTTAAAGATTTTGTTTATTTATTTGACGGACAGAGATCACGAGTAGGCAGAGAGGCAGGCGGGAGGGGTGGGGGGGGAGGAGGCTCCTTGCTGAGCAGAAAGCCCGATGTGGGGCTTGATCCCAGGACCCTGGGATCATGACCTGAGCTGAAGGCAGAGGCTTTAACCCACTGAGCCTCCCAGGCGCCCCAAACATGTTAAATTTAAGAGAAAAAAAGAAACAGTGGATTTTGCTGTCTTTATCCTTCATCATCTTTGCAACACTAGACCCTTTCTGCTCTCCTCCACATATGACCCTTTCCTCCCTTGATTTTCAACATTCTCACACGCCTTTCCTTTTACCCATCACTCTCGTGGCATGTTCATAATCTTTTGTAGTATCTTCATTTTGTTGTGGGTACCTTAGATGTTTTACACTGTTTTCCTTCCCCTAAGTTGACATCTTCACATCTGAAATGCATTAGACATCTCTCTGTGCAGCACAGCCACAGTATTCTTGCAATGGAAAGTTCTAAGCATCATAAGAAATAGAGGTAAATGTGCTATGAGAGTTTTGACAGAAGGGGCTTCTGAGATTATGTTCCCTTTGGTTTTGTTCTTAAATTTTTGGTGTAAGTAGTTAAGTTATGATGTATAGAATTCTGCATAGAGAATAAAGGTCAAATCCACAGAGGAGTAAGGATCACCTATAAGGAATAAAGGACAGAAGCTGTGAGGTAAAAGGCTCCCAAATTAAGCCCAGGGGAGATAATGGTGGCTTGAATAAGGGTGACAGCAGTGGGTATGGGTGAGATGTAGTCCATGTGGGGATGTGATTTTTTTTTTTTTAATTTTTATTTTTAAGTAAACTCTACACCCCGCTGGATCTCGAACCTACAACCCCAAGATCAAGAGTCACATGTTCTGCCAACTGAGCCAGCCTGGCACCCCTAATTTTGGATGTGATTTGAGATCATTTTTGCCATAATGTGACATGTGAGAAAGAGAGGAATTAACAATGACTTCAAGGTTTTCTGTGTTTAGACTCTAGTAGGATGAAGTTGCTATTAACAGAGATGGGCAAGATCCTAGGGGAACAGGAGGGATTAGAAGTTACTTTTGGACACATTAACTTTAAAATGCCCACAAGAATTCAAACAGGGATGGAGTTTACCAAGACGTAGTTACCAAACAATTTTTCTCTTATTTGGAGAACATTTGCTGATGTGTTAACAAATCATCATTAGTCTTGTGATCATGAATTGGCTCTTCGAGTCCATGAAAACTGGAGTGTGGTTGACATACAAAGAGAAAGCTGTGCCATGAGGATGGAATGGTCCCACAGGTGCCAGAACCAGAGCAGTGCTCCTGAAGCTTCTTCCATTGCTGCTTCCTTTGAGGTCCTAGTGAAATCTGTGGTCGCTTTTCCTCGATATACACTCATGCACAGTGTCTCATGTGATATTTCAGGGGACTCAGGGATTTCTTTCTTCAGGTTACTTAGCATCCATGCTAGATATGTCCAACCCAGGATTGCCTCTTTTAGGAGGCAGTGTTATGTGGTGTACACTTTCCACCATGACGTCCTGAGTCATAACCAGAGTAGTTTGCATGTGAAGAGTACTATTCTGTACCGTGACCATAGTGACCTTCATGGGCCTCTTTTTCAGCCATGTAAGTGAAAGTCCTACTGGCACTTACACAGGGAAGTGAAATTACTTTTTTTGGTTTTGTTTTCCAATTAAATAGTGGTAGAGCTGAGCTTGAAGCTCATGGTAGTATTTTCCCAGTCTGCTTTTTTGATATATGTTCAGTAGTTACATCAGGTAAATTCTTTGGGAGTTGTATGAGCCTGGGGAAGAATTATTTACATCTTTTTGTTTTTTCTGTGACTTACCACAATTTGAAAATGCAAATGATCAAAACCACAACTGTTTACAGTGAATCAACCAGTATCAAAAACACTGTCCATGAAATAATAATGTAAAGTATGAAAAGTTGTCAAACAAAATGTGTGATGTACTAACATGAATGAAGCATGAAATTTTTATTTAAAAGGATAATAGAAAGTAATATAGGAGCCTTAGATAAGAAATTAAATCAAGGAAGATAAACTTTTATTGTAAAGGACCAGAGAGTATATATTTTAGGATTTATGAGTCAGATATCTGGTTGTTGTTGAAATTACTCAACACTGCATTATAACACAAATACAATGATGAACATTATGTAAAGAAATGAGCATGATTGTGTTTCAAAAAACCTTATTTATGAAAATAGGACATGGGCTGAATTTGGCCTGTGGAATATCTTTTGTTCAGTATTGGGTTAAACTACTCATGGTAATTTGAGACAACTTATAAGTGATAGATATAGATAATATTTATTTATTTTTTAAGATTTTATTTATTTATTTGAGAGAGGGAGAAAGAGAGTACACATGGTGGGTGAGGAAGAACAGAGGTGGGGGTGGAAGCAGACCCCCCCACTGAGCAGGAACCCGATGAGGGGCTTGATCCCTGGACACCCAGGTGCCCCAGATATAGATAACTTTTAATAAGACAGCATTGTTTTTAAAGCTGTCTTCCCTACAGACTAAGCTAGGATTCCTGAGAGGTAACTCAGCAATCTGCTTTGAGGTGGATTAGGGGTATTAAGATAGAGAAGCTCAATGCCTCTTAACTACATATCACAGAATAGCTCAGTTTTAAATATTAGGATTTCAGGTAAATTTCACATGAAGAGGCATTTCACTGATAATTAAAATTTGAAAACTCTTGGGCTATAGCAAGTGGTAACTAAAATCTGTACAGTTTCTTTTTTATGTTCCCTTTACATAGGCAAAGCAAAATGGATCTTTGAAGTACAAATATCATTTGTACCCAAAAGTTTCTGTTTCATAGATAACAAAATGAGATATATTGGGGGTAAAAGTTATATAAATAGTATCTGTGACAATTAAATTATTAGCCAATTATCTAAAATTTTACTTTTCAGATTTACATATATACACCATTAATAGATGAGCCATGCTTTGTCTTAATGGTTAGCTTGCTTGTGATATCAGTACTTCCTCAAGTCCAGTGGAGATAATCTTCATTGATATTAGCTTTATGGAATAAGAGCACTGAAATAACACAAAAATATAGATGCCTCTTCAATAATATTCAAATAGAATTATTTATACACTAATGTTAAACTTTTATGGGAGCGGGAAACTTCATATATATCTATCCTGAGAGATCTATGCAAGCTCCTGAAGTTTTTGTATTAAAGTCCTTAGGTGTTTTGGAAGCTAAATTGTCTGCATGACAATACACAGAATCATTTGGGGCTTACAAAATAGTGATACTGGCATTTTAGGTTGATATAAATGAGAAAACATATCTATCATTTTTATGTACATGTGTATTGTTTTTTGCCTCATCCTGAATCTCTGTAAGAAAATCAATAAAAATTGCCTGCTGGGATTGTCTTAACACAGCTTACTTTTTTTTGGATTATAAAGAAGGAGTCTGCTGATGTTAAAATGCTGAAGTGATATTATGATAAATTTTTGCTGATTTGAAAACAAGGAAATCTGTTACCTATTATGACCTCTAAACTTTAAATGTGTTCTGCTAAAAACATTCATATGCAGAAATGTGAAAAACAAGATGAGACATGATTAATCACCTCTCAGAAGAAGAGTTTGATAAAAGAATAATTATGTAACTCAGTTTATAAGTTGAAACTAATACAGAAAAAAATATTTCAGGGAAAGATCTAGAGTTTATATTTTTATTGACTTACGTAAGCACTTTATCTTCTGAGCTCTATAAAAATATGAACTCTTTCTGGCCAGAAATCTTTCTTTTACATGTGTGATATTTTATGAGTAGGGTACTTACATCAAGAGAATTCGTTGAACAGTGAAGTATATTGATGATGTGTTTGGTGTGAGATAGAACTCTTGCTCCAAAGGACAGGAGAAATTTATCTTTCCATATTTATTTGCAAGGTATTCTCAAATAACTCTTCTGTTAGCACGTGACATACACATTAGCCTTGGACCCAAGAGGAAGTCCAAGATCATGGTGCTGGCAGATTCAGTGTCTGATGAGGTCTTCCTGGTTCCTAGACAACCTTCTTCTCATTGCATCTTCATATGTTAGATGAAACAAGGGAGCTCTCTGGGGTCTGTTTTATAGAGACATGAACTCATTCATGAAGGCTCCATTGTCATGACCAAATCACCTTCCAAACACTATCACATATGATTTTCAACATATTTAGGGGAACTGTAGTCTGCATCCCATTTAGTATTGGTCTCTAAGTGGCTGCAAGAGGACATTACATTTTAGGTGAGGTAGCTCTTATGTGACTGAAGGCAGTTCTCTAGAGAAGGAGGCAGGTGTGAGCTGGTGGCAACTAAAACTCTGAACAGCTAGGAAATGAGTACCCGGGCCTTACCCACCATGCTAGCAAAAAGATTCTCCTGCATATTAGAAACAGGAAATAGGAACAGGAGTTAGTTGCTTTAAGAAGTACTGACAACCCAATAGCAACTCATGAGATAGAAGAAAATTTGAACATTGACACATGAACTTGAGGTCAGGTAACATTGGGATAGATTAGATATCCCCCACACAACTCCATAGCCCATTACAGAGTATTCCAGTACTGGCTCCTCATGAAGCTGACCTGGAGTCAGCAAGAAAAAAAAGCTTTATTTTATCAGGATATGCAATTGAGAAAGCAGGGACCATCAGCATTTTTACCATCTAATTCCGTAAACCACTAGTCTCTAGTGATTTAGAAAAGAGAGAGCTCTTTTGCAAAGTGCTGGGTAAGTTCATGGTTAGCCTAATAAAGCTTTTAGAGAGCATTGACCATAGGGCCATCAACTTGAATGCAAAGAAGCTTTGGATTACAAAAGAAAGTACTTTTTGAACAACAAAGGTGTTTCAGAGAGTCTCACATTTTGGATATTAGTGTGTCTCAGTTTACTCTCAGGAAGGTTGACAGGAAAGAAGGATTTTGTGGTTTGTTTTCTGTTGAACAAATGGATGATTGTAGGACTGTAGCTCAACCTAGCTAACAGATTGCATCATTTCCATTGTAGTTTCAGTCATCGCTAGCCTCCTGGCCCCCCTTACCTGAGTCCATTAACACTTCCTCAGGTTTCACTGTCCAGTGGTTGCCCACCAGATGTTGGGCAGAGACTTCTAGCTAAACCCTACAGAGCCCATCAGATATCAAATGCTGCTTTTTTTCGCGTTGGTGCTCTCTAGAAAAATTTTCGTGTTTTTCCTCTTCAGTACCATAATGCTACCTTTGACTGGGCGTTTTTGTCAACGAAGAAGTGTTTGAAATATGGAGGAAAGCTCGTGGGGAACAACTGTGATTTTGTTCCCGATATCACACTCATGTCTTTCATCCTCTTCTTGGGCACCTACACCTCTTCTATGGCTCTGAAAAAATTCAAAACTAGCCGTTATTTTCCAACTACGGTAAGTACCTGAGCTTTAAATACCTTTCACTGAATATATACTGTATTAACAATAATACGATGTTACAGAATAAAAAAGTCTCCTGTAATTCAACTTTCACAATACAATTTTGTGCATTAAAACATTGATATCTAGTTTTTGTCCATGTGTGTATTATGTATTTTTAATCTAATTAATGTCCAGCTTTGAAAAGACTTTCAAGAATTTTGCTCACATAATTCTGTCATAAATTCTATCATAATTCTTATTGTACTGAAGGAAAACGTAGGATGTTTTCTAATATCTAAAAATGCATGAGTAGGAAAAGACCTTTTAAATCCATAGTTTTAAAGTACATAAGCAAACACTTTTCATACTAGCAAGGAATTTTGAGGTAGAATTTCTAATTCATGAGCTGTACATGTGGTAATTTAGTAGTTGAATTATGGGCTGTGGGAGTAAATTTATACCAGTATTGGTATAAGATAGGACCGTCATCTGAGCCAAAATTTCCTTCCCATAATGATGAATGCTGTAGAACAGAAAAACAGATAATTGAGCTGGGTTGTGCAGACATCCTGTCTCCCGTTAATATGCTTGGGTGAACGTAAAGTCAAAACTGTGGTTCGTGGACAGACTACAAGATAAGACCAACAGTTAGTTAATGGTGTTTTGTTTTTTTACCTGCAGAGTGAAACTAAGATAATCCTTTGCTTTGCAGTTCAGTCCTCACTGTTTAGGAAGCCAGTATTTCTTAGGTAATCTTGATTATACCTGATTTTTATCAACGAGCTGCTCTTTGCAACCGGAATCTCGTTAAATTTCTCCCCTTGTGTTTTGTGTGGAAGGAGTGGAAAGGTTTTAGAAGACACGAGATAGAGTTGCTGAAATTACTTTCTTTCATTTCCTACAGAATGAAGCTTAATATATTCACACCTAGGAATTTTTTTGACTTTTTAGTATAAAAGTTGATTTTCTTATAAAATTGAAAATAAAAGGAAGGATTGATAATTGCTTTTAGTCTGTTTGAGCTGCTATAACAAAATACCATAGACTAGGTGGCTTATAAGCCACAGAAATTTATTTCTTATGGTTCTGGAGGCTGGAAAGTCCAAGGTCAGGTACCAGCAAGGTTGAGTGAGGGCCCTCCTCCTGGCTCATAGTCAGTCCCTTTTCACTGTGTCCAAGCATGGAGGAAGAGTTAGGGTTCTCCATCGGGCCTCTAAAATTATTCATGAAGCCTCCACCCTTACTACCTAAGCACCTCCCGAAGGTACCACCTCCTAACACAATCTTTTTGGAGTGTTATGATTTCAACATAAGAACTTGATGGGGGATACAACACTAAGACCATAGCAATAATGAGATGTCCCAAACTAGCTGGGCCAAGGAATGAAAAATTTTCACAAAGTGAAATGTAGAAGTATTCAACTTAATGTGTTTAAAACAGGTGTCGCAAAATGGTGGTCAACAGGCAGAATTTAGCCTATGGCCATTCTTCATTTAGATCATAGTTTATATAAACACACACACATGCACCTGCTTGAGGCCTTAGATAGAACCTGTACTTTTCAGGTAGTTACTGTCCTCATAACTCTCAATTGCCTAAGACTTGCCTGCTCTGTATGTTCAGATTAACTGCCCATCCTGGAAAATTTTTGAGCTCGTAACACTAGTTCACACTTGGGGAGACATGCTAACTCAATCCACCTTTTCAACAGTGTAGTGTTGTGTAGGCCAGATGCCTTGGGTAAAATGTCTTTGAGGATGATTTCTTCTTCCCTGTTGAGGTTTTTCCTTATTAGTTAATTCATTAGACCTTTCTTTCTCTCTCTCTCTTTTTGGCTCACATTTTGGGAATTATCACCCTGTTTATCTCTTCCATTTGCTAAAGTATGAAATTATATAGACATAGCAGGCGAAAAGTAGAAAATTTGTGAAGCAATTGTAAGTTGTAATTTGCAAAATAAGCTAGTTTTGACCTTAAGATGAATAAAGATCATTTCAACTGCCTATGTAGGCATCACCTTTTTCTTCCAACAAGAACTCCCAAACTGATAACAGCTCTTCAGACTTAAAGGAAATTTCCCCTTATAAGAGCGCAAGTGGTCATTTCTCAGTGTTGATAAATGCTGCTGAGAAAGTCATGAGCATATGAAAATAGAATAATGATGGTATTCTGGTTATTCAATCCCTATGAAGAGGCTTCCCAGCATAGTTTAGAATTGTGTATAGCAATCATAAAACAAGCAGGAAAAAATATATGTGATTTCTGAGGAGCTATGTTGAGGTGTATAAGCTTCAGATTGTCATCTCTCCTACTCACTTTATATTTATAGCTAAACAGTAGCAATCCATACACAAATTCATAAATTCATGCACGACTAATAACATATTTTTTGCTCTTTTTTATGTTGAATACTTGAATATTTATTTTAATTATTTTTAATTTTTTATTGTTTATAAACATATATTTTGTATATTTTTTGCTCTTTTACTTGCGAAAATAAGTTTGGATTTAAGCTGTCATTTAGAAGGGTGGTCTGTATAGGCAGGAACCGATAGGTTAAGTGATTCTTATGCTTACATATTACGTTCTACAGTTACAACTTGTATGCTTAAACAGAGTAAATTAGACAATCCTCGACTGCTGTGACAAGAATCAACCAGCTGTTACGACTTCCTCGCTCACACCAACCGTTCACACGAAACAGAACACTAATGCTGGATGGCAGTACCCTTGTCGTACAAAATACCCTCTTTTCCTTTAGCTGGCCCAGCCATCTGTCTTTTGCATGCTCATTTCTAAACACTTGTAGGTTAGTTCAGACTGTAAACTGCTAGAAAACTGTTTTACTTCTATAGGATTCCTCGCATTGGTTACCACAATCCTGGACGCAGACTCAATACTTCATCCTTGATGACTGGTGGGATGCAGTGAAGCAGAGATGCTGCGTTTCATGGACAAAGTGCAGATATGAGAACCCAGAAGCTGTAGAATGTAGTACTAGCACTGCCGTTCACTGACAGTGTTAGTTACATGGTTTTTCTTTCCACATTTGAACAGACTCATCTTCCTGTATTCCTTATCTCAGCTAATAATATCATCTATCCTCACAGCCACCCAAGATCAAAATCTCAGGATCATAATTTGTCGATCAGTGAGTCTCAGCAGGAAATAAATTAGACACTTGGACGTGATGATTTGAAAGGTCCACTAAAGCATTATTTACAAAAGTGCAGTTAGGTTTAGGGGATCCACAAGGGAGAGTATAGTGTCCAGTACTCATAACAGTGGGGTTGTTACTATCTATCCCTGGCCCAAATGTTGTGCCAAAGGAGTGGTTGCTGGAACCCAGAAGAAGAGAAAAGGCTGGAGAAAAACCGTCCTGGGAGCTGCTGTGACCTTGGACTGAGGGATGTCGCCAGCCTGAGGCAACTGCATAGCCATAAAGCCTAGGGAATAAGTACCTTGATCTCTCTTTTCCCTCTGATGGCCTTCCCACGCTGCCCCAGGCTAAACCCAGCTGGAGACAAGGGAACCTATTGAAGACCACGCAGGCCCATCTCCCGAAGCAAGAGCATGGTGACAAGGTGTACAAAATAGATCTGGTGTGACGAAAGATGATATTTCTTACATTTACCTCTTCAAGTTTTTTTTTTTTTTCAATCAAATTAAACTTGTCACAGTCCCCTTGGTTATCCTGCTCAAATCTCTGTCCCTTATACTGACATTTCTATTCTCCTAGTTCAGTCAATGACCTACTTCAGTCATTACCTTGGCCAAGACCAGGGTCAGTTATCCACACTTTCTCTCCCTCAGGAGGCTAATGGCAGTCCATCAGTATGAGCACTTGAGGTAAAAGAGTCTGTTAGCCTGCCTGTCAGGAATTTAATTGTATATCAGGGACGTCCAGAGAGCCCTAGTGCCAAGGGGAATGTGAATGGAATACCAGCACTCCACTTCTGTGTTCTTTGCACTCCCTATTCTTTTTAGAGGGGTGCATCAGACTGTTACCTCATATTACCCCATGCAGTTACTGGTCTGTTACATCAGCCTCAAGTCTTTGCTCAAAAAGACTTGAGGCTTTTGGTATCAGAGCTCTCTATAGGAGCACGAGAGCATCATCTATGATCTTCTGAGGCACATGGCTCAGGGCATCAACCTGTAATGCTCTTCCAGAGTGCCACGCCAACAAGTGATCATATGCCACCCCCACCTCTGTGCTGGTCAAGTGGAAGCAGTAGCTTAGTGCAGGAGTGAATTAGCAGTAGATTGTGATTAGTGATAGTAGAACTCATAAAGCTGTAGAACTTCTGAATTAGGCAAAATTTATGGGTACTTTGATATATAGTCAAATATAGTGTGGCTGGCTGATGCATATAATTGACAGGAAAATGTCTCTCTTAAGGAACCACTTAATTTCATCTTTTCCCCCCCTGTTAGTATAAGTAACAGTTTTGACCCTCATGTAAATTGATATATTGGTAGGATTTCTTTTTTCTTTTCTTTTCTACTTTTCTTTTTATTTCTCCTCTTCCCGTCTCTCTCTCTGTCTCTCTTTCTTTCTTTGAAGAGAAAGAGAGAGAGAGGAGGGGCAAAGGAAAGGGGAAAGAGAGAATCTTAAGCAGGACACATGCCCAGTAAAGCTGGGGCTTGATTTCATAACCCTGAGATCATGGCCTGAGCCGAAATCAAGTCAGATGCTTAACCGACTGAGCCACCCAGGTGCCCCAAGATTCTTTTTTTAATATGCCTTCTGATTGCTATTGTCAGTTAAATAAAATAAATTCCAGGTAACATCAACAGCTGTGACACTTTCCACACTTTATTTAGATGACACTTGAGCAGAAGGTTCTTTGATATCCTTAAAAAAAAGTATTCTATAATTAATTAGTATAGCCATTCAATATTAAAAAAAAGATACTGTGACCCTAATGTGCGCTTAATACAATACTAGGATACAAAGACAGGTAATTCATGTGCCTGGCCTCTAATAGGAACTAAGTATATATTTGTTGAGTAAGTTAGATTTTTGGGTTTTCAAATGAGTGTGCCTCGTTTTGATTCTTCTGCTCCATTCATGCTTACTATCTTCTGTGGAATCACACTTTGATGCTTTCCTGTCTCCTAAGTATATGGTGGTCTTTGAGGAACTGGCTTTATGGATGAGAATAAAAGTACAGGACTTCAGGGATTTCAACAGAAATATAATGAACATTATAGTTAGGTGACACATTTAGTTTTTATCCATGTGAAACACAGTCTAGAATTCCACAATTTGCTGTATTTCCATGACTTATAGTTGACATTTTGGCCTGTGACAGTTCTATTAAAGTTGGATGTATTTAGTTGGTAAACAATTCTTCATAGGAATCAGTGTTAGTTACATGGTTTTTCTTTCCACATTTGAACAGACTCATCTTCCTGTATTCCTTATCTCAGCTAATAATATCATCTATCCTCACAGCCACCCAAGATCAAAATCTCAGGATCATAATTTGTCGATCAGTGAGTCTCAGCAGGAAATAAATTAGACACTTGGACGTGATGATTTGAAAGGTCCACTAAAGCATTATTTACAAAAGTGCAGTTAGGTTTAGGGGACACATTTAGTTTTTGTTTTTGTTTTATATTTGTTTTTATATTTTTGTTTTGTTTTATATTTGTTTTCCTTTTCTTCCAGAAACTCTCTGGTGAATGGGAAAAACTATCATATCAAAACAAATAACGTATCCAAAAATTAGGAAGAAATAAAGGGCAGGGATTCTCTGTCCCATTCTAGTGTTAGTAATGCTGGGTAACATCTGGCTGCTTCTTGCGGAAACATCAGACCACATCATTGCATTGAAGCTAATACACAAAATAACTTTGTTGTCAGTGAAGGTGAATGAGGTTTTCAAATTCTTGTACTATCTTGTACCAAGGAATATAATTTTCAAAGTCAAATTTGTTTAATCCAAAATTGATTTTCATATTTTTTTCTTAAGAGTGCAAAGGGATATTTGATTATAAGTCCAACTCAACCTCTTAAACATTTAACAAAGTTTATAAATACTTCAGTTCATGTGGATATATGGCAAAAAAGGCTTCCATCCTGAAATGAGCCCTAAGAAAAATAAGGTTGGGAGCGCTGATCAACCAAGGGTTTTTTGAGAGCTTTTAATGGTGGCACTCAAGCAGTCTATGGACACTAATTTTGACCCTGGTACTTTGTGGTCCTAAACACTTTCAGCTTACTTGCCCATCATAGAAAAGTCATCAGCATTGAAATCTATTCTTTAACACAAAATAGCCTCCTGCTCCATTTCCAGATTGTCTCGTTTATACATATGACTTAATTATTCTCTTTAAAACTTCAATTTTTTTACCTTAATATATTTGTAAAATCACCTTTCTTCTTAACTCTTCTTACTTTTTTTAAGATAATTTATTTATTTTAGAGACAGAGCAAGCTGTGCAGTGTGGGAGAAAGGCAGAGGGAGAGAGGGAATCCCAAACTCCCACTGAGTGCAATGCCAAGGGAGGGCTCAATCCCCTGAACATTTATTTATTTATTAAATTTTATTTTAGTTTTTTAATTTATTTGACAGAAAGACAGGAGAGAGGGAACACAAGCAAGAAGAGTGTTAAAGGGAAAAGCAGGCTTTCTGTGGAGCAGGGTGCCAGAGGGGGCTTGTTATGAGGACCCTGGGATCATGACCTGAGCCCAAGGCAGATGCTTAACCCACTGAACCACCCGGGCACCCCTGGAACTCTTTATTATAATGTTTTTGGAGGAATATATTAAAAGATCCTATTAGAGGGCTAAGAAATTTTGATAATTGGGTCTTAATCATTGCCTTTTAGTGTTAGGACTTCGAATACCATCTGGTCCAATACTGTCTCTTACTCCTGACAAGGAGTCATCTGTGGACTGCTTGAATGCCTCCTAGAACAGGAACGCGTATCTCTGAAGGCATTCCTGATAGAAACACAGATCTTCCCTGCCACAGCCTCTGTCTGCGGGGTCTGCCTTTGCCCTCGGAAGCTACACCGAGCAAGTCAGTCGTTCTTCCCTGTGACAGATTTCACATATTTGAAGACAGGTCTCCCAACAACTTCTTGAGGCCTACCATCATTTTATATGCAATGTTTTTCAGAATCCCATTCCTCTGGTTACCCATCTCTGGATCAGCTCCATATTTTCACTTTCTACTTAGAATATAGTGGCCAGATTGAGACACAGCATGTCCCATGGGATTTGATCATTTGCTTCTCACCATACACTTACTAGGGTTTTTTGTTCTGCCGCTCAGTTTTGAAGCAGGATGCAGGAAGAGGCCCGAGTGGGCTGAGGTCTCACTAGCATTCCTGCTGAAAGACTTCGGATGCTTACTCCCCTCTGTTCCATGCTTGGAAAAACAATTTTTTTAAACTTAGACTTCCATCGGGAAGCTCTCAGCACCACCCAGAGGAAGTGCCCAATCCAATTCCCTTCTTTGTTCCCTGGATCTCTGACTCTAGAATTCACAGCATTAAAATCCTGGATCCTAAGTCAGACTTTCCTTTTATTGAATTCTAACTATAGTGGGTATTATTGATTCAAAGTACAGCATATTATGATTGCTATACTGATATCAATGCTTGTTTTCTTTTTTTATAGTGCTCTGCTTGGACTGGTAGAGGGGGATCAAATTTCAAAATTTTCATGGTATTTTGTGCCTTTTCATGGTTGCCAAAAGGCACATATTTGTCTGGTATACTTTTTCTCATCTACAATAAATGCTTTTTTCCACTGTTGTTTAGCAGTTTCCAAGCACCAGCGTCGTGAGAAGAATTGACATCATGAGTTCATTTTTTATTGAGAACCCACAGGGTGCCTGCTGCTGTCCTTGTCTCTGTAACAGCCCCATCCATTGAGAGCTGCTCTGCAGGCCCACAGCCTTTCCCTGCTTAACTTAGGAGCAGCTGCAGCCCTTGCAAAGTGAAAACCAAATGTCCTCTGGGCTTCAGAGAAACCAAATTCATTTTTTTCTCCTGTAAATGAACTGGCTTTTCCCTGCTGGTGTCTCCATGATTAGGACTTTCTTAATAATTAATAAGTACTATCCTTCATGAAGAGTCTGTTTATAGTAGTTTATTAGGTTGGTTTTGCCCCAGAACAAGAGAACAAACAGTGTATGGTTATTTGAACTTCTCTTCCCATCTGTGTAATTTCTTTTTTGCTTTGATAGTTTAAATATGTAAGCTTGTTTCTTAGTGTTTCTTATTAGATTAGTTGAGATGCTTGATAATTAATTTTGTAGAGAACAGAAATATTTTTCTCCTCGTCATTCTTATAATTTAAAAAATGGTAAATAAAAATAAAAGTGCTCAAAACCAGTTGATATAAAAGGGTCTTAGTTGAAACATACTTTTCTTTGCCTTATTCATGGAGAGAGGTAGGAATTTTCTTACGTTTTAGCACATCTGTATACCATTAAAAAATAAACCTTTTTTTTTTTTTTTTTTTTTTTTTGCGAGCCCTTGCTGTATATGAGTTGTCTTAATTTGTGTTTCACTCAGATTGTCATAGTTTATATTCCTAGGATATTGAAGTTTGAATCTGGAGGGACTTAGTGTTTGGCTGGAAGGACATCCACAAGTTGGACAGACACAAGTCTGTCCAAGCTAGATTTGAAAACTCCCGAAACCACAGGATGAAGTATGAAATCTTGTGGAAACAGGTTTCTCATGAAAACTTTGGCACTTCTAATCATTACCAAGAAGAGCTAGAAGGGAATTAGGAACTATGGGTTTCTAATTTGATTTCTTTATTTATATGTTGGCACATAAAAGGTGGTTGTTTTGGAGTTGTTGAAAGAGCTCAAGTTTGATGAAAATGGAAAGTAAAATAAACAGAATGCATGAAGGGAAATTCGTGTATTTTTTTTTTTTTCTAAATGTGTTTGGAAATGTGAGAAGGACCTCAAGAGAGTGATTCTTATCTCCTTAAAGTCAAAGCTCTTGTTCACAGGTCCTAGAGTATATCTAGTAAAAGCTATATTTACTGAGCACTTGACATTTTTAGGGTACTTTATAGTTCTACTGTCAGTTTTCCCTTGTTCAAATTAAAGTTTAATTTTAGTATAGGGTAAGAGCTGAACAGTCTACTAAAATAGCACCCTACCTGCCTTCTTCAATTACAGGATCTGGAGTTGAATACAGAAGTATTCTGGGAAAAACCAATTTCCTTACTATGAAGTTTAAACTGGATCTAGTATCTTAGAAATGCATGTCTGATCATAAACACTCTCCAGGAGTGATTTCTGCTGTAACTGAACTGTACTATACCGTTTAAGGAAAAGGAAGGGGAAACAGAAGTGAATGTTTTATATGGAACATATCACCCTGGCTGTGATTTTTAATGAGGCTAAGCAATATTATTAATAAAGTAGCTTTTCCCCCCGTAAATTTAAAGAAGTATTGTCCTAAATCTTATTAATATTTGTCTCTTAAGCTAGTTTTACACCATAAATATACATAAGTGCCACATTTGACAAGAATACCATTGGCTGAGGGTTTCTTCCAAATACATGGTATTTCATCCACACACAACACACACACACACACACACACACACATATATATATATAATATTTCTTCCACAAATATATATATTTATGTGTATTAGTTTGGTAAACTGATAACTAAAATATATTATTTATTTTAGTTTCCTATAGATGGTATGTCAAATTATTACAAATATGAGGGTTTAAAACAACATAAGTTTATTGTCTTAAGATCTGGAGGTCAGAAGCTAAAATGGGCCTCAGTGCTCTAAAGTCCAGGTGTTGACAGGGCTGTGTCTTTTCAGGAGGCCTTTTTCAGCTTGTAGAGCCTGCCCACATTCCTTGGCTCATGGCCCCTTCCTCCATCTTCAAAGCCAGCAATGACCGGTTGAGTCTTTCTCACAGTGCATCACTGTGACACCGACTCTTCTGCTTCCCCTTTTCATTTATGAGAACGCTGGTGATTACATTGGACCTACCAGAATAATCTTGGATCATTTCCCCAATCTCAAGGTCACCTGATTAGCAACCTTAATTCTGTATGTGTACTAATTCCTTCTAACCACACAACATTACATATTCATAGGTTCCAGGAAATAGGATATTTATTTACATCCTTAAGGGGGCATTATTTTGCCTACCACATGATCTGACCTAAATTTTAACATGACTATTCTGGGTTACCTTGACAATGTACTGAAGGGAGGCGGGCAAGTATAGAATCAGGAAGATAAGATAAGCAGGAAACCACAGGCGATAAAATGGTACCTTGGACAGGAGAGCAGTGGGGGTGGTGAGAATTGACAGCATCCTGAAAGGTAATTTGCTGACCTATGAGATGTAGGATATGACAGAGAGAAGAGTTATGCAAGTCGTTCAAAGTTTTTGGCCTTAGCCATAGAAAAAAATTAATGGCCATTAATTAAGATGGAGAGAACTACTGAAAGCAGGTTTAGGACTTCAGTGTTCAGTTTATGGAAGGGTAAGAATGAGTCTAATGTCCCAGGTGTCTGGTAGTGATTCCAGTCATATAGGTCTGTTCCCTTGCAGGGCCAGAGGTATAAGGCCCCCTGGGGCTTTCTACCAGGGAATTGAAGATTGACTCATTTGCTACCCTCTACTTCCCTTCTGTTTATGAGAAAGAGGAGCACTGTCTTTTTAATAACTATTCCTGGTTTTTGAACAACTTCTAGCGTGTCTAAATTGTCAACAAATTGGATTTACTGGATAAGGACTGGGAGGGTGATAAAAAAGAGAGAGATAACTTCTTTTTTGCCTTTGCAAAAAGACCTCTGGTCTTCCCATGATTTATAACCTACTGCACTGGAGAGATTGTTGTAACATCTTATTATATTCTTGAGCCTGTTTCATATGACCATCTTTGCCAGACTATTCTGAACTTCCCATGTCAACACTTACTTGCACAAAGCTTAAGAGATGGGAGTTTCCCCCCAGTACTGAGCCCTGGGAAACATCCTTTTTCTGCAGGGGTTCCAGATACTTCCAACCAAAATTAGCTGAGTGGCAGTTCCATATTATTACTGGGCTTTTATATCTTGTTTCTTGGAATTGATGATCCCTTCTAAAGACCTCCTGATGGTAGATTATTTAGTTATTCCAGTTGTTTCTGCAGCCAGAGAGGTCTCATGGAACTTGAAATAATAACAGTTAACATATATTAGGAGAGTTTATTATGTTCCAGATGTTATGTTAAGCACTTTCATGGCTTATCTTATTTAATTCTTTATAATGCACTGGTGAGGTTGTAGGGATTATTTTGGCTACATTTTGCAGATGGAGTCATTGAAGCTAAGAAAGGCTAGATATTTACAGATAGGAAACAAATGTGCTAGAGTTCCAACCCATAAACTATATTCCAACCCAGAAACCTGCTGCACTATATTTTTCTCCCCAGATTGATCCCTGCCCTCTTTTTGTGCTTGCCATTATTGTGCAATTGGTGTTAATTTGCCCCTAACATAGTCCATAGCTGGCTTTCTGCTTCTTCTGTGTACTGCTTAAGAGAGCTAAGCATAGCAGAACCCAGCCCTTCGAAAGGGAAAGGAGCTCCTAGCCAAAAGGGCCATCTTTGATCTTGCTGCTGGTTAGGACCAAAGGCTCCTGACACTGGGCAGTGGTCAAGAAGAGAGCATGATGATGCCTTCAGCATATCCACTTGCCAAGTACTTGGGTTCCTCAGTTCCATTCCTACCGAACATCTGACTACAGTAGTCCACCCCACAGAGCTGTGCAGGTACTCAGCCCCTGCCTGATCTCTTCATCAAGCGGTACCAGAACACTGACTGCTCACCCTGAGGAAACTTCACCACTGCTGAGTCCACCCTGATTTGCTTAGAAGCAGGCTGCTTTGGGTATGCGACCTTCACGAGGACATGGACTGTGTCTGTGTTGTTCACTGTGGTAGCCCTAGCACCAATCAGAGTATAAGGTACTGGGTAAATTCTTGTGCAGTGATCAGATGACACACCATGTGCATGTACTTACGGGGACACAGATATCTGTGCTCTAGTGGGGCTCCAAGGCCATTGTCAGGACCACTGGATCCCACTGTGGAGCTGCCAGTAGTCCCATGCTCCCCTGCTGACTCTGAAATGACCACTCTGCACCCACTGCATTGGAGAGGTTTGGGTTTAATGCTGCAGTCCATAAACGCCGGCCCTTGTCTTGACCAGAGGCAGATAGTTTGGAAGCTTCAAGTTTGTCAGCTGGTGGCAGCTACACTGAAGAGATGGTAGACAAGAGATGCCCCACATACAAGAGACATTAAGCACTAGCCTACAGTGAAAAGTATTTTCTTTGACAAAGGTGGTGACGTCATCACATTTCTCTCTTCCATCATCTCTGAGGTCTTGAGTCCACTCAGTCACTAAAACCTGTAGCCCCTCTCCTGCTAGATTCGCTATCTTTTCAGATTACTTTATGGAATTATCTTGCCTTGTACACACAGTGCTATTTCCCAAATAATAAACAGAATTCCTTATTTTTGTGTAGATTTTTACAGTGTGCCGTGAGATTTCATCCTTACGTACATATCCTTGTGCTGCATACAGGAAGAGTGTTTGTACAGTATTTCAGAAATATATTATCTGTGATTCCCTTCCCCTGCCTACACACACACACACACACACACACACACACACTCTGATCTGTCCTGTGTAGATTATGTCTGTTCAGATGAGAAAGTGATGCAAAATCAATTTGAAAAATAATCTCTCTGCAGTGAGACACCTCCTTTAATTTGCTGGTGATGCGTTACTGTAAACCGCTCGCCGATGCAGAATACTTTGCTCATTTCCAACACAGGCAAATATATTGACTTGGTGCTAAATAATCCCTGGTTTCTTTTCTTTTTTTTTTTTTTAAGGCAAGAAAACTGATCAGTGACTTTGCCATTATCCTGTCCATTCTCATCTTTTGTGTAATAGATGCTCTGGTAGGTGTGGATACTCCAAAACTAATTGTGCCAAATGAATTCAAGGTAGGTGAACTTCTGCTTTGGGTCATTCCTGGGATGCTATGGCTTTCTTTCTCTGTTATGTTTTTTGTATGTTTTTGAGTTAGTTTTGTATGATTATCTGTTTCTTTATTTCAGAAGTGGTCTTTTGCTAGGCATGTGTATACACTTTGTCTATTTCCTTACTAAAATCAAATGCCTGATTAGGATCAAGTGCAAGGTTCATATTATACTGATTTTTATTGAAAAATACAAACTCTGCTTTATATTTTTAGAGTATTTAAGATAAGCTAAAGTATTTCCATACAACTTATCACCTTGAACCATATAGTAATTCTAGGATGTAATGTTACAATCATCATCTTGATTTGATGAAGTTGATGTTGGAACTCATAAAGATTAAGGGAAATGCCCAAGATTATATTACTTATTCAGTGCTCTTTTCCTGCTACCAAATTACCTGCCATATACACACATTTGTATGTAAAGTGCATTTTAATTATTACAAAGAAGATACAGGAATTATTCATTTTATAGATCTGTTGGTATGTGCAGGCCTAATGGGTGAAATTCACTTTTCGGTCATTCTTACATGCCCCTCTGTAATTTTTCATTATGTCTTCCATTTGTTTTGTAGAACACTCCTCACCTCTCTCTCTCCATCATTGAGACTATACACTTGCTAAGAAAAGTTAAACTAACTGCAGTTTTAGCTTAATAAATACTTAATGAGGAAGGGGTATCTATGGTATAGCAAACTATTTGTTGCACTGTCTCTGCCATCTCATACTCATTAGCAAAGATAAGTTTTCAATCATTCAATGATTAGTTCACTTAAGTTAATATTTATTGAATGTTTGCTTTGAGCTAGGCTCTTTATACGGGGTTTGAAATGCACTGATGAACAAGAGAAAGTTCCTTCCCTTCCCAGTTCTCAACCTGATAAAGGTAGTAAGATGTGGATGGATTCAGTGATGTAGTTACGAGCAAAGGGGGATGGAAGACAGAAATATCTTCAGAGAAGTGACTTTCTTGATAGTAAATGTGGAGAAAATAATTCATAGGATTCTGTTTTGGTTTATTTGCATTATTTAGCATTAGGAAAAGGAAAGGAAAAAAAATTTTTTTCCATGTAGTACAGATGTATGATCTGACAGAAGATAGATGGAGAACTGGAAAAATAATTGTATTTTTCATTTTTGGTAATATTTCTGAGGATTTAACCAGTTATTCTGGCTCATTTTTCATATGTATAAGAAAGACAGGAGTATTTAAACAAATTCAATTATAACATATACAAATATTTGTAGATGTTTCTATCTTATATTCTGTGAAACAATTACAATCTGACAGTAGTAGAAACAACTTCAGTATAATTGTCAAAATTCATGGACAAAATTCAATGTCATTTTGTCATTTTTTGCCTATGTCTTTACTATTTGAGCTTTTCTTACAGTGCCTCTTAACTTAAATCACTGTCTTGCATCTTGAGTCCTTATCTTAGATCATCCTAAATGCACAAAATGGCATTTACCTATTTCCCTTCAGCCTATATTCTTACTCTCCTTCATTTAAAATACTGCCTTAAAATGACCACCTTCAGGAAGTTTTTGGTGACTAATCTTTGTTTAACCTATACGTAAGACTGCTTCTGTTTTTGAATATGTTGTCTCTTCAGAAATAAAATTGTGTCTTTCCCATTGATTTTTCACCAAATAGTGTGTTTTAATATTACTTTGAAAATGTTCTCTCTCTTCTTCAAGCCAACAAGTCCAAACCGAGGTTGGTTTGTTCCACCATTCGGAGGAAACCCCTGGTGGGTGTACCTTGCAGCTGCTATTCCTGCTTTGTTGGTCACCATTCTGATTTTCATGGACCAGCAAATCACAGCTGTGATCGTGAACAGGAAAGAACACAAACTCAAGGTAAATGTTCATAACAGTGCTCATTATTGCCTTCTACTTTCTTTATAGTACTTGAAAATACAAATATTCAAAACCAAGACAATTTTTGTGAGAGTTAGATTATAGCTAATATTTCTGACTTGGCAGAGTCACAGATCACTTTGTGTTGACACATGTCCTTGATGTAATACTTTAGGAAGACCTCATTTAAAACTGAAAAAGTTGAAATCATATTTCCCTCACCACCAAAGAGGACAATATAAACTGTTTACTACTCAGCCACTGTCATCCTACATCTGATTTTAAAGTGGTAACTGTCCTTAATGAAGACAATGACAAATACTTTTTCTGAGACTGTTCAGATAAAAGCATGTTTGTTTTTAATCTGTTGACTTGGTGAGTTACAGTAATAGATTTTCTGTTGTTGAGCCAACATTACAACCTGGTAGAATATAGTTTTTTAATACATGGTTTTTATGTCTTTATGTATAATCTTTACATAGTTATGTAATATATAATATACAGTGCTTTATATGTGTATATATTAGGGATTTTTGCATCTATGTTTATGAGTAACATTGGCCCATGGATTTTCTTTCTTATAGTGTCCCTGTCTGATTTTGGTGTCAGGAATATATTATCCTTATAAAATGAACTGGGGAGTGTTTCTCCTCCTATTCCACTTCTATTCCATTTTCTGAAGTAGAGCACAATCTTCTCTTTATTATATGTAACATGCCAATTATCTTTTCTGTGAATGATCAAACATGCTTATAAAACTATCGGGGCTGAGTAGTTTTTGGGTGGAACTTTTAAAAACTGATGATCAAAATGTTCTGATGAGGAATAACATGGAAGACATTAGGAGAAGGAAAGGAAAAGTGAATTGGGGAGATTGGAGGGGGAGATGAACCATGAGAGACTGTGGACTCTGAGAAACAAACTGAGGGTTTTGGAGGGGAGGCGGGAAAGGGGTTTGGTGAGCCTGGTGGTGGGTATTAAGGAGGGCACGTACTGCATGGAGCACTGGGTGTGATGCATAAGCAATGACTCTTGGAACACTGAAAAAGAATAAAATAATGTTCTGATGATTATAAAACATTCATAATTACTATTTTTTATTTTAGAAACCTTTCTATATTTTGTTCCAGTTCCCAATATTTTCAAATTTATTGATACGTTGTTTATGGTATTCTCTTTTGTTATTTTTCTAATCCAAACCTGTTACTTTTCACTTTAAATCCTAATGTTACTGATTCGTGCTTATCATTTTCCTTGATCTATCTAGCCTGTCGTCTGTTAGTTTTATTAGTCTTTTTTCAAGGAAACAGTTTTTTACTACATTTGATTTTTTGTACTGTCACATTGTTTTCTGTTACTATTTCTTTATTTGCTTTGAAACCATTTTAAGTACTTCCACATTTGTATCTAGTTTATCTTTTCGGTGATTTGGACTTTTTATGTCACTCTCTTTGTTTTTAGTAATGCTTTTTGTCTTAAAGCTTATTTTACTCTGTTCTAATAAAACTAGGGTAACTTAATTTTCACTTCTCTAATATGTATTTTTCTGTTCTTTTACTTTCAGTATGCATTGTGTCCCATTTCTCCTTGGACATAACACATAGGATCCATTTTTGCTGTCTTTTCTCTTGACTAAAACATTTAATCTGTTTAAATGGATAGTGACAACGAAAAGATTTGGATTCATTTTTACCACATTATTTTTGCTTTCTACCTGCCTAACTTTCTCTGTATTCTTTCTCTTTTATTCTCCTTTCTTGCCCTCTTTTAGGTTGATACAGTTTTATTTTTTTTTTTATTGTCTTCAATCTAACTTGTTTTCTTTTAGTTTGGAAGTTAAACATTTTATCTTTTCTCTTAGTGATTATGTTGTATATTTTAATATGCATCTTTAAGTTCTGAAGCTAGTCAGCATGTTTATCTTTCAGCTGAAATACACTAATGGCTAAAGAATGCTTTAATGTTGATATTCCTTCCTGAGTCATATGTTGTTATTACCCAGATTTGATTGCTATCTGGATTTAAAAATACAGTTAGACATGGTCAGTGTTTTTAGAATTATATACAGGTTTACCATTTTCTTTGCTCATTTCCTCTCGTTCTCTCTCTCTCTTTTTCTTTTTTTTTGCATTTCAGACCTTCCATTTTCAAATATTTTTCTTTAGACTGAATTATTTCCCTTAAATAATTCTTACTAGACTTGTGGAATTTTTTTCTGTAGGGATCTTCATTTCTGTTTGTCTGAAAATGCTTTTGTTTCACCCTCATTCTTGAAAGTTTCTCTGGATATATAACTGTAGGTTGAAAGCTCTTTTTCTCAGCATGTAGAAGCTATTTTCCATTATTTCTGACTTTCATAAAAGTGAACTATCAGTATAATTTTCATTCCTTTGTAAGTAATTATTCTTGTCTTTTGGATGCTTTTATCATTCTTGTGTCTTTATTCTGGAGTTTCACTGTAACTTGTATTAGCATAGATTTCTTTTTATTATGTGTTGGATAATTGGGTTTCCAGTCTTATATTAATTATTAGATTATTGAATCTTCTTGTCTTTTATCAATTGTGGAATATTGTAAGTCGGACTCTTTCAAGCTCTAATACATTCTTCTGGAATTCTGAGTAGAAATTTTATTGTATACCCGCATCTTGTGCTCTACTTCTGTTAATCTGTTTTTGGTTTTGGGGTTTTTATTTTTGTTTTTGTTTTACATTTCCTGCCTTTTGGTCTCTGTGTTATATTTTGGGTAATTTCTTCAGATCTTTCTCTTTATTAAACTCTTTATTCTGTTGGTTCTATTCTGTCATAAACCAGCCACTGAATTTTTCCTTTCAAGAATTATACTTTTTTATATTTACAACTTCTATTTTGTTCTTTTCCAAATCTCCCTGTTCAGTTTTGATACTCCTGAATTATTTCTTCTTTTTCTTTTGCTTTCTTTTTTTTAAAGACTTATTTACGTATTTGAAGGAGAAAGAGACAGAGAGAGTGAGCAGGGGGAGAGGGAGACAAGCAGACTCCCTGCTAAATGGGGAGACTGACATGGGGCTTGATCCCAGGACCCTGATGTCATGACCTGAGCTGAAATCAAGAGCCAGGCACTGAACTGACTGAGCCATCCAGGTGCCCCTGTATTATTTTTCTATATACTTTTTTATCTATTGTTTTAAACATTTGCTGTCTTTGCTGGTTTGATTTTGAACTTTGTTTTCTTGGCTGACTCTTATTTCTGATGTCTGTCTTCCTCATGTCTTTTTTTTAAGAGACAAAGTTATGTGCTAATCTTCTTATGCCAATGCTTCAAAGCCTTCCAGAGAAGATTTTATTTGCTTCTGGGATGTATAAGAGAGTCCAACCAGCCCAGGAACACTTTACTTTTATTTATCCCTGTAAAAATATTTTATTATGGAAAATTTTAAACATATATAAAAGTAGACAGATGGCATAGCTCCAGATATTTATCGCCCAACTCCCCAACTCTAACAATTATTGACTTCTGTCTAGTCTTGTGTTCTTTATATCCCCAGCATATTATCTGCTTCTAAAAACTCTGAAGTAAGTTTAGACAGTATTTCATATTATTCATAAACTTTCGAGTTTGTCCTTCTAAAGATAAATCTGGGTTTTTAAAATTTTTTTTATTTTAGAGAGAGAATGCATGCAAGAGAGTATGGGGGGAGGGGTTGGAGAGAGGGAGAGAGAGAATCCTCAAACAGACTCCCAGATGAGCTGAGTGGAGAGGCCAACAAGGGACTGGATCTCAGGACCCTGTGATCATGACCTAAGCTGAATTCAAGCGTCATCTGCTCAACAAACGGAGACACTGGGTGTCCTAAAATCTGTTTTTAAAAGCATGACCACAGCACCACTATCAGTCTAAAAGATGTCAATAAAATTCTTTAATATCATCAACTCTCCAGTCAATTTTTAAATTTACTAATGTGTCATAAATATAATAAACTTTAAAGTATAGCTTATTTGGTAAAATCAGGATCCAATTATATTTCAAATATTATTATCTTAAGTCTTTTATAAACTTTCAGTCTGTAGGTTTTCTCTTCTCCACCCTCCCAGCCCCAGTCATTCTGTTTGGTTTTCCCTAGTAATTTATTTGTTGAAGGCAACCAGGTTGTTTTCAGTTTATCTTTAGCGATATAACAGGCCACCTGAAAACTTAGTGAAACAACAATTTATTACCATCTCATGTTTCTTTGGGTCAACAGGGTTCAGGGGGCTACTTTTTGCCGACATCTCTCCTGTGGTTGCAGCCAGTGTCACCTGAAGGGTTCACTGAGCTAATTGTCCAGGATGGCTTCTTTACTCACACCCATGTCTCGCATACCTCGTACCTTGATGTTGCTTGGTGTGTCTGTTTGTCTGACTTCTCTTTCTCCACGTGGCATCTCCTCCTTCGGCCTTTCAGTGTGGGTCGGGCTTCTTGTAGCATGGCGATCTTGACCTGTTTGTACTTGGCACATGGAAACTGACTACCCAGAGTTAAGAGTGAAACATGCAAGGCCGCTTCATGATTACACCTGCAACTGGCAAAACTTTATTCTTTATTTTGCTGTTGTTGATTGGTCAAAATAGTTCCAGGACCTCGCTCCATTGGATGGGGCAGGGAAGGGCTCCATTGTTTGAGGGAGTAGTGGCAATTTTATACTTGTAGAAAAATATGTAGAATAGGAGATGTCTTTCCAGTCGTTTTTGGAAAATCTGTCAAATTTGGGGACAGCTGGATTGGCTTAGTCGGTTAAATATCCAACTCTTGATTTTGGCTCAGGTCATCATCTCTGGGTCCTAGGATCCAGCCCTGTGTCTGGTTCTGTGCAGAGCTGGGAGTCTGCTCGAGGATACTCTTTCTCCCTCTCCCACTGCCCCACCTCCACCTCACACACACTCTCTCTCTAAACAAAACAAAACAAAACAAAACAACAAAAAAACTACCACATTTGCAATATAGAATTTGCCATAGTCTAGCTTGTTTCCCTGTGGTGTCATTTAGCGTGCTCTTTGTCTTCTGTATTTTCTTTAAATTAGTCATTGAATCCAGAAGCTTGATGAAGCATAGTTTGTCATTTCATATCTATATCTCTTTATTTTTGAGGGTACGGTGGCAAGACATTCATAGAAGGTCAGGATCATTTTACATTACATTTTTGACGTCAGGATTTCTAGACCATAGAGATAATGTGAATTTCAGCTTCAAATTTAATGGTACATTTATAGTTAGAAATACCTTTCAAGATTCTTTTTTTCTTATGGCTTTATATCTATAGATAAGGCCTAGAGAGGCATGTACCCCCACTGTCTTTGTAGGGTGACTTATTTCCTAGTTAGCCAGCTGAATATGCTGTGTTTAGAGTATCCTGATTCCATTTCAAGGGATGTCTTTCCTTTATACTCTTAACCCCATATCCCTAGAGTTGGTCTGCTGTCCCTAGAGTTCAGATGGTCATTCTAAATCCGGGCACTAAGGTCTCTCAGGGTGGGCCTAAGCCCCAGGGCTTACTGATCCTATAGATTCACTCTTTCTTGTTGCCATTGTTTTTTGTCTCCTGTTGCTTCTTTTACTTTCTGGTAGATAAGCCATGATTTCTAAAAGATATTTTCTCTATTTTGTTGAGCATTTTTAGATGCTCTATACTGGGAGGGGTTTCAGCATTGATTTAGTTTTAAAGGCTGGAAATGGATGATTACTAATGTATTTTATTCTAAAAAGAGTTAGGAAGCACATTTTTAATTTTGTTATATAGTTGACCAGATTTGTTATGTGTCTTTGAGGTGAATACTTATTTACTTTTGCTTAAGTTCTTATTAATAAAATTCAGAATTTCAAGTTTAACACATGCAGAATTGGTAAGATATAGAATTTTTAAAAAGATTTTATTTTTAAATAATCTCTATATCCAGTGTCAGGGCTCCAGCTCACAACCCCTGGATCAGGTGTTGCATATTCCACTGACTGAACCAGCCAGGCATTGCTGATAAAATAGGAATTTTTAAAAATTCTCCTATTCCTTATAGAAAACATTGGGAAATCAAGACATATTAAGGTTTGCCTCTTAAAATAGGAATTGAGTATATAAAAAAATAAGTTTTCATCACTTTCAGAAATTGCTTATTTGAAATCATTTCTTCGAATGACAGTAGTTACAGACTAAGTGCCAGTGTTTTGACACAAATCTGACGATACCAGTGGATGAAAGACTTTTCACTCTGGATATTGTCTTATTCACATTTTGTTGGGAAAGATGGCTGTGGAATGTGAACATCAGAGATCCTGTCTAAATTTAAAGGGCCCTGGCTGCTATGAAATTGATTTAAAAGAGAAACCTGAAACAGTGAGAGAGAAGGAAGCTTTGTAATATTAAAAGCAGCATGTTTTGAGGTGGTATTTGCTTTGGCTCTGTGTCATGTGGCCCTGGCTGGCTGACTGCCCTGGTGGGATGGAATCCACCTTTCCACTCTGCTGAATAGCTCCGTATTGATGTAGGAGCGCCAAGCCATTTGGCTTTTCTTGGCCATCATTTTGGTTAGTTACATCCCTCCTTCTCCCTGCAGAGCACTCAAAAGCAAACAGTTCAGCAAGGTCATGACTTCTCCAAGGTTATTGCCTGAGTCACTGCAGAGGTAGAAAAAAAAGCCCAAGCTTTGCACTGCAAAGCAAGGGATACTTCTCACCAGGAAAATGATTTTACGTATGTGGGAGGGAGAAGTAGGTTAGGGTAAGTATCTAGACATAGAGATAAGTTGGTGTATCAGTAAATTTTCTGATACCCTCTGTAGTAAAACTCTTCATTTGAGGTCACTTTCTTGGGTCACTCCAAAATTTGCCCTGTTTTATTTTTCCTTTCTACTCCTGTTATCATAATCTTAAATCCAGCCCTTTTATTTCATGTCTAGACTATCCTAACTGTTTAGTCATGAGTTAATATTCAGGTTCCCTTGCTTCATTTCAAAAGCAGCAATTTAAGTGTTGTTCTTATATGTCAGTCTTATATTTCTAAACCTTCACCCCCAGCCCTCTAAACATTTGCCCCTTGAAGAAAGTTCATATGATTAGCCTGGGAATTAAATCTCTTTGTGATATGTTTTTAACCTAAATTCAGCACGATGCCCTCCACATACTATCCCATGCTCAGATCAAAGAGGTTATTGGTTTCTCCTCAACTCTGGCAGCATCTCCTCCCAGTTATTCCAACTCTCCTGTCCACCCTCGATGGTTACCACTAACCAAAATCCTTCCCATCTTTTAAGAACCTCCAGATATAAACTTGTCAGTGTAGCCTTCACCCCTGATGTGGTTTCTGTGTTTTTATTTTCGCTCTTGCTACGATGCATTACTCTGTAGCACTGGTCACATGATATCTTGCATGGAGGTTAGGTTGTATAATGACTTTATCTCCTTTTCTGGGCCAGACATTTTCAAGGAAAGGATATGTTTTAGTCCCTTCTCCAGCTCTGTTTTGTGACCCATCACAACGATTTCCATGTAGTAGGCTCAGTAAGTACATAGTGAACAATTTGGTTGTCTTGGGCCACATGGTTCTCAGAGCTGTTGTGCTGTGTGAGATGGTGATAGCTGAAAAGCTGGCCGCCCCATCGCCAGTTCCCACAGTGAGAGCTCATTTTATTCAGAGCCCTGTTTAGATGTCATCACAGTGGGAAGTTTTTGCGGGTTTACTCTAGACGTTGTTAAACAGTTTATCCTCTGTACTTTGGGTGTCTCTTTCAAACCTCTTTGAATCTCTGTTTAGAGTGCTTTATAATTTGTGTACAAATCTGAGTCCTCTCATCTGATTGTGAGCTCCTTGTGGGGAGGAACTACGTCATGGTTCTTGGTGTCCCCATAAACCAGCTTATTGTCTGGACCATCGGGGGCTCCTAGCATGAGTGTTTATTCTGTGTCTCTGCATGTGTGTGTGCACTTCTCCTGACCTTTGCTATCATCTATTTACCAGATGTAAACTTTAGACTGCTAGACTAGTCTTTTTCTCCCATAGATTTTGATTTCTGTGGATTTATTCCAACTGACTTTTGTTCTATACTAGTGAAGCATATACAGTATCAAAAGGAAGTAACATTTTACTTCCTGTCCTACTTAAAACAATATCTAGATTCAGAAAGTAGACTATACTTTGCATTTATATTCATGAAGATAGGACTTTATTAAACTTTAAAGGACATACATAACCTTTGGACATTTTTTTGAGTCCTTGCTATGTATGGAACACTTGTATTAGATATTGAAGATAAAAATTGTTTTTCTAAGTTATGGTCTCAGCCCTGAAGGAGTTTAGTGGATTTTCCTTATTGACCACTTAACTCTACCACCAAGTTTGGGATTGACTTGGCTTTCTTTGTGCCTTGTATCTTGCACATATAATAAATTTTTTCTTCTACATCTGGCTTCAACTAATAACCTACCAACCCCTTAGGGGCACATGTTCTGTCTTATTATTTTATCTAACACAAAGCCTAACATAGTATAGGGTGTTCATTGGATGTTTATTAAGTAACGGTTTTCTAAGCAAAGGTATGAGCAAATGCAAAGGCCCCAGGGTGGGAAGTATGTTGGTATATTGAAGAACAAATAACAGACCAGTATGACTGGAACACAGGGAAATTAGTGATGCGTGATGAGGTCAAAGGGAGTGGGGCCAGATCAGGTAGAACAAAGGTTCTCAGCTGCATTTCTTTGTTGGTTGTGGCTGTCCTGTGTATTATAGGCTATTTAGCAACATCTCTGGTATCTACCCCCTTGATGTCACTTTCATCCTTTCCTCTAAGTTGTGATAAACAAAAATGTTTCTAGACATTGACAAGTGTTCCCTTGGGGGGGTGCAAAATAGTTCCAGGAAAAACACTGATATGGAACCTTTTAGATGACTTTACTGTGTTTTATATTAGGCGGAAGCAGGAAGCTGCTGGAGGGTTTTGAGCAAGGAAGTGCCATATAATAATTGAGATTTTTAAAAAGATTACTCTGCAAGGAGAGTGGGCTGTCAGGGACAGGAGTGAAGCAGAGACTTCTATGGTGAGGACGGCATTGAGGGTCAGAGGTTGCTTAATGATGTCAAGGAAGTAGGGGAATTTAAGCTGGACCTTGAAGAGAGAGAACAGACTTAAATGTCAAGACTTAGAAACAGGGGACCAGTTTGATGAATGGTGCAGAATGTGCAAGTCCTGTTTGATGAATGATGAAGCTTCAGGAATCTTTGAGGGCCCCTGTCATAGCATTGGGTGGGGAGCATCTCAGCATGGCCAGCCAGACAGGTGCTTGTCATCACTGGTTCTGTCCTGTTTGACTTGTTCATCTCCTCCTCATCTTCCCTGCTCCCTCAACATTCCAGCCTGGATGGATGGCACCAATGCTGCATTTAATCACTCTCTCTAGCAGCATTTAGGGTGGAAGGAAGAAGTGCCAGAGTGGGGGGTGGGTGAAAGGGAGTGGTTAGAAGGCCCCGAATAATCCAAGTAGGACATTAAGAAAATCTGCAAAAGGCAGTGGCAATGGGGAGGAAGGGTAAGGAACAACTCACATGCTATTTTTGAAAATTGTGGTTTTCTGTATTTCTTACAGTACTATTTCCAGTAAAAGTTCCTATATTTGAATACTGTTTTTAGTCCATTCAAATCTAGTTATTCAGATACCCTTAGCTAAAGACACATTTTAGAGTTGGCTTGTTTTCATATGCATAAGTTTGTTTTGCAGGAACAACTTTTCTGACATAACCGTTTGGGTTCCAGGTCTTTATGGCAATCATTGGAGCACTATGAATTTTTTAGCATTGCTTTTACCATTCTGGTCAACAAATATGTCTCCAGTGTTCGCTGGAGGATGCTGTACTAGATAGATATTATAAGCCTCAAGCATTGAAATTTGGCAAAATGAATTCATGGCCTTTCCTTCTTTGGACTCAGTCTCCTCAAAATCTCTCCCATCTGTCCATGTCCTTCCTCCATACTATTACTTTAGTTGGAACTGGGTCAGCTCTGGCCTGGACTGTGGCAATTCTGTCATGTCCGTCCTCTCTGTCTCCAGTCTTGACCACTTCCAGTATGTCCTCTACAAACCAAAAGAGCTGTCCTTCTAAATAGAAATCTGATCATATCACTTACCTACTTAAAAACCTTTAATGGTTTCCCTTTGCTCTTAGGATAAAAATTCCAAAGTCTTTAGCAAAACATTAAAGTTCTGAACTTCTATAGCTTTATTTCCTACCTCTGCCATCTCCTTCTGTGCACCAACTCTATTTTATTTTCTCAAAATGGCAGCTTATTTGCCTTTTTATTCCCTCCTGCTTCCCCATGTCTTGCCTTCAGTTATGGCTCACATTTTAGGACTCAGCTTAAATACCACCTCCTAGGAATATCATCTTTGACTTTGGGCTTCATACCTCTTCTGCATGACATCCCAAGCTCACCCCAAGTATAGAATACGGTGGTATTGCAAATGTCTCTTGATTTGTCTAGCTCTAGCACTACATTGTAAGCCACTTGAGGACAAAGACTGTGTATTATCCGTAATTGTACTTCTAGGATCTAGACTTTATTCAATTTGCCATTTTACAAATGAATCCATGTATCCAACAAATGTTATATAGAGTGTTCACTCTGTGATGGGCACTGTGCCAGGTTCGGGCTCTCAGTGAACAAAAGTACCATGGTCCCTGTCGTCATAGAGCTTCTGGTCCATGAGGGTGAGAGGTATCATTCAAAGAATCATGCAAAATGTGACATTGCAAATGTGGCTAGTGCTGTGAAGGAGAAGTGGTGATGTTTTAAGAAGCCATAAGTGAGGGTTTAGTCTACTTCAGGAACTATAAGGAGTTCCCTGAGGTGATGGCACTTACACTGAGATTCAAGCATTAGTAGGAATTAGCTAGATGAGGGTGGATGGGAAGAGTATTCCTTTTGGGCACAAGAATCACTATGTATGTACAGGCTTTTCAAGAGGAAATAACCCGACAAGAATGAATGCCTCATAGAACAGTGTGGCAGCAACGAGAGAGGGAGAATTGAGGGTGAAGAGGGAACCAACCACATAGAGGCGTCTAGCTGGGCCTTCAATTCATGCTGATGATTTCCCCTTCCTCTTAAGTGTATCAAGAAGTCTCAACATGGTTGAGGGAAAAGAAGACTTTTTGAAGAGAATGATGTCAGTGCACATAGTAATTATGTATCAACAATTATTTTCTCCCAGAGCTTTTATTTATTTTGGTGGTTTTGCATAGTTTGCTTTGTATTCTACTTTCTAAAGTCCTCATTGCACTCTCTTTGGTATTATATGGCCCCTTTTTGTTAGCCTCCAGGATATCTTGTTCAAACTTGTTTTTGTTGAAATAGAGCAAGAAAGCATGGATTTGGCTCGTGGTAGCCTACATGATACTTTCTACAGCAACTATTCTTTTGACCCATTGATATAGACAGTGTGTATATCCTTAGGTTATTACAGTTTCCTTGATGCCAAGATTTGGCAATCCTGTCCACTGATCACCATGTTGGTACCTCTACTATAGTCTTGAGTGGTTTAGTCTAAATAGGGCTTAAAACTAAGTAATATTTCCAACTATTGTTCATCTTCTTCCCCCACCCCCAACCAGGTTGTTCATATTTCTACTGATGAACAAATCAAGTTTTAATTTTTTGTATGGCTGATTAAGTGTTTATAGTTGCCATTCAGAAGAATGTATACATGCTATTTCTGATTCTTTTTTTTTTTTTTGGCAAATATTAATTGAGAATTGACTATGCTCCACAAGCTCTACTTAGGTATTCAGGATAGAGAGAAAAAGAGACATAGTCCAGGTCTTCCTGTTTCTTTTAGCCTATGCCAAAGACAGATAAATGCACACATAATTTCAAAATAGTGTGATGAGTGCTGTGGTAAAGGAAAGCTTAGAGTTACAGGGGAACATTGAAGAGGAAGTCTAACCCAACTGGGCTTACCCATCTCACCTGGACTGAGGCAGCAAAGCTACCAGAAAAGATAAAGGCTGATTTAAGTCTTAAGGATGGGTAGGACTGATTCACGGTAAGAAGGAGGAGTAGAGGTTATTCTGGGAAAGGGTGCTAGGTGGGCAAAGACACAAAGGCATTAACATATAAGACATATTGAAGGAATTGCATATGAATGAAGGTGGCCATGGTATAGGATTGGGGCAGGGGAAAGATGAAAGATGGGGCTGCAGATGTGAACAGAGGCCAGATCATGAATGGTCTAGAGTGAGGTCATAAGACACATCCACAGGCAGGACTGAACAAATCCTGTGGATTCCATCTTGAAGTATAGTCAGAATCCAAATACTTCTTGCCATCTTGACTGCTACTACTCTGGCTCTAGCCATCATAATTTCTTACATGAATTATGGTAGCAACCTCCTAACTGGTCTCGCCGTCCTTGACTTTCTTCAGGCTGTTCCCAACACAATAGCCGTAGTGTTTAGTACATAAATAGGTCATGTCACTCCTCCCTTTAAAACACTCCAGTGGCTTCAGATCATACTCCGCATACAAACCCAAATTTTCATGGCTCTGCTTAGTATTTGGTACTATTTAAGATACTATATAGTTTACAGTTTATTTACTTGTGTTGTTTATTGTCTCAGTAGAATGGAAACATCTCAAATATGGGAATTTTTGTGTTTTAGTCACAGATATGACTTTAACATCCTTAACTGTGCCTGTTAATAAGTTGGTAGTAGTATTTATTCAAGTATTTATTCCAGTTGGAATGGAATGACTGAGAGCCAGATATATCATGATACTCACCTCATTAGTTATTGTTGAACAAGTTTATTTCAGCTCATTCCCACCCTTTGCCTTCCTTTCCCCCTACCTTGTCCCACTCCCAATTCAGACCCTATGGTTTCAGACCATTTGTATTGAAATGACCTGCTTTTTGAATATATATCAACCTTTGTTCATGGTCAAACCTGGACTAAGTCAACGTGTGCTCTTCTTTCTTTTGTCAGCTGCCCTTGCCTGTGACGAGTTCTCTGAGAACATGATTAGACCCATGTTTGGGAGCCAGGGGTGAAATCTCGGCCTTTCCATGAGAGGAGAGCAGTGTTCTAACTAACTGTAATTGGACCTGAATGATAACAGTCACCAGGTTTCTAGTGTAAATTATATTCTCATTTTTTAAAGCCAGAGTCTCCATTCCCTCAGATTGGTCACACTCTGGCTCTTGGTCCTTCTGCTTCCATGCTGTGAAAATGGACTGCTCTGTTTTTTCAGGCTCCATAGGGTATAAGCATTTGATTTCCTCATAAATAGAGCAGAGAAATATAACCACAGAATAACATTGTGGACACATTTAACAATATTTATTTAATGAGTAAAAGAGCAAGACCTTTTGTTACATAGGCTGCTCTTCCAGTCAATAAATGTTATTGTGACCAGTGGACAGTGTTTGAAATCAGCCCATTCTGATTAAGGGTGTATTACTTACCTTAATGATCATGTTTAATAGGTTATTAAACAATTATTTTCATATGCTATGAAAGGTGAGAAATTGTCTTAGGCATACCTTCTCAGGGTTGCCTCAGATCTCTGGGCTGCATATGCTGACTGCTGTCTAGGTCAACAGCTGATTGCTAAGCCGTCACACAGAGAAGGATTGCTGCCTGCTTCTAATTTGTTTATTGCGCTTATTGTTAACAACCACCAGCACCACCACTGCTACCGTCACCATTTTTTTGAGCTCCTACTATGCAACAACCACTACCTTTTAAGTTCTGATACCATGCTTTGCCTCTGTTACTGCACTGAATGATGGCAATAGCTCCTCAAGGTAGATCTTTATCTCCATTTTTCTGATTACAGAATTGGATAGAGAGAGGATAACTAGCAATAAGCAAATGGTAAGTAAGCTGTGAACTTCAGTCAATCTAGAGGAGGTGTCATGTGGCAGCTCTGTGTTCCATTGCTCAGGGGAATAATAGGAGGAAGATAAAGTCCCTTTCCTTGAAAAACTTACCTTGAAGTGGATATTCTTAGCAAGCCACGTGAGGTGGGGTTTGTTTTTTTTGTTTTTTTTGGTTTTTTTTTGGTCATCTTAATTCCCATCTGGAAATAGGACAAGATAGAAAGATGAGATTTTTTTTTTTTCCATATGATTTTGTTACCTCTTTCTGCAGAAAGGAGCTGGATACCACCTGGATCTCTTCTGGGTGGCCATCCTCATGGTGGTGTGCTCTTTCATGGCTCTTCCATGGTATGTGGCTGCGACCGTCATCTCCATCGCTCACATCGACAGTTTGAAGATGGAGACAGAGACTTCTGCCCCTGGAGAACAACCAAAGTTTCTAGGTGTGAGGTATGTTTAAGTCAGAGGAAAACGGCTCTAAGGAACACATCATGCCGCATCTATATTGTCGTTTGTAGGAAATGGGCAGAATGGGAGGAGAAAAGGCTGGTGGTGATTAACTTATTCCTTTAGTTACTGTTCCAGAAAGGACTACATTTTCATTAGAAAGAGAGTCTTCAATAATTTTTCTAGTTCACTTCTTATGTTACATAAATTTCCTTCAATTAATGAAGGCTAAATGATGCAACGTAAAAGCACAAATAATCATTCATTTTCTTCACCGTGGAGCTCACTGCAGTGCTGTGGTACTTACTTGATCCCAAGCATCGTAAAGGCCAAACCATTTAACCTTCAGCTCTGTTGAGACTCCCCAAGACTCTTGAGTCTGCTTATGATTTTGAAGATTCTATAAAGGGAAAGGAATTCCTATTTTCCAGTTATTCTTCTGTCCCCATAAGCACTGAGAAACCTTGACCTCTAGCTGTTAAATTTGTGTAGCCAGGAAGGGCTTGCATAAGACCTTCATACAGTGTTGAATACTTTTTGCAGCAAGCCCTGCTTCTAAGTGCTTTGGTGAATAGCTTGTAGGACAGAGCCATTGTTTCCCACGCCACAACAGTGGGTGATTCTTTCTTGGGGGCTGGGGGAGGGGGTGTTGGATGGGAATCCTATTTGTAAAAAAGTACTCTTGTTGTTTAGATTTGGAAATTAGACTGATGGGATTTATTGCACTCATGAAATTTCCCTGAGCTGTTTGTTAATTAGAATGCAGGACAATGTAATATCTGTCTCCTGTGAAAGAAGGTGTAATTACACAACAGTACAAGTCATTTAAAAAAAAAGGGCTTCAAAGAGGCCAGGAATTGATGGACCAAGGGCAAGTGACTTTTTTTTTTTTTTTTTTATTCTAAAAGGAGCAAAGGATTTAGCACAATCACTTTTCTCTTGAGGAATTCAAATCACATTATACAATAGTTTTAAGAGAATTTTATAGTTATGTTGAGCTTCTATGCGCTCCTCGAGGTATTCACTTATATAAAATATCAAGACCTTTGCTGTTTTAGTCAAACATTAATTTGGCCAATGTACAGTCTTTTTTGAAGGTGAAAATACAAGGAAGTTATTTATGAAAACGAGAGATAACTTGGTAATCATTTGATTTGGTTTCAGGGAACAAAGAGTCACTGGAACCCTCGTGTTTATTCTGACTGGTCTGTCAGTCTTTATGGCTCCCATCTTGAAGGTAAATATGTGAAGTACTTGTCTCTTCCTCCTTCTCAGTATGCAACAAATAATTGGGTATGTGGAGAGTAGAATTCCTTATCTGCAACATTCTCATCAGTTCTGGAACACACTGAAGCAGACAGGGGTCAGGTAGAACAAGTACTTTCAAAACTTTTATTTTGATTTCCTCACTCCTTCACTCCTTCTATTATGAATTATTATTACTGTTGTTGTAGTTACTTGGTTGAGCCATATTAAATTACCAGTATTCAAGCTTTTGACCTATACAAATGATAATTCCATCGCTTAATCTAACTGATCTCCCCTCCTCACTGCCTTTCTTACTCTCCTTATATCCTTTCTTCCCACTGCTTTCCAATTACTTGTCCCTAAATCCTGCTTCCCTTCCCCCCATACGCAGGCACACACTAGACTCCTGGATAACATGATCATTTTGTAACTTTTCTCCTAGTCTTAATTATTGCTGACTATGTTTCTCTTTTCTTTGAATCAGAAGGCCTAATCTCCACAGAGGGAAAGCTGAGTAAAATTAACTGGTCTTTGACGAGAAAACTTTAGAAATGAACTTTGGAAGAAGAAAAAAATGACATGCTAGATGATTTAGAAAATTAGGAGTCAAATATATATGTTTGATCATTGGGGTGACTATCTGACAAAATTGATGAATACGAACTGTATGGGAGAACCTATTACAAAGAGGAGATAGGGTTAAAAGTGCAGGTTTAGCTGTCATGAAGCTTCCATTTCTTTTTTTGTGACACAGGCATTTTATTCTTCTCTTCTATTACATAAACAATACTGGCCAATTATTGATAGTTTGTATTTGATGCTTTGCACCACAGTACAAAACCTGAAAATTACCTATAGACCTAGAAGCTATAAACAACCACTTAATATCCTTTCAAGTTTGCCTCTGAGAATATTTGTTTATTTTTAAACAGTTCTCATTTTTCAGATTTTTAAGATGCTTATTTAAGTACACAAGTGATGGAGCAGTACACTCTTGTAAAGAATTCAAACTATACAGAAGTATAGAGAGGGAAAGGCAAAAGACCTCTGTTTCTCTCAAGTTGGCACATTTATGAGTGGGTTGCCATTCAGATGAACTTGAGGAAAGTAGAACTATAATTTCGTAGCCTATAGCTAAGACTGGTTTTGCCCTTAGGGAATTTAGATAAACACATATGTTATGCAGAAAATACTTGGTAAACAGCTAAAAGATTTAAATATTCATCTCTTGTTCCTGGTTTCCACAATGTCAGTTAACTGGCTTAACTAATTTCTGCCTGGAATCATGAAGGAATATATATTTCATGCACACGTGGGAAAGTAAAATTTAAAATAACCTTGAAGAAGTTATCTCTGATCATGTACAAAGAACCTCAGGAGAGTACAGGTCTTAAGGTTTTGCAGGGACAGAGAGAAATCTGTGCTCCCTTTTGCCAGTACAAAGCAAGTTGTGGGGTAGGTTTGAAGTTGTGAGTTTCACAGCATCAAGTCTACAACCTGAAGGCTTTATGTTCCTTTGTTGCCCCCACAGACACCAGCACAGCAACTGGTGGAAATGTCTAGCCACATAGACCATAGAACCTCATCTGGACAGATGGACAAATCCATTTTTAGAAAGGTCATTAGAGGCAATTGTGACATCACGTTGTCGGAGGATCTATAGGAATGAATTTGCCCCTGGGTTCCCCAAAGGTGGGCTCACATGATACAACTGCAGAGTTTTTTTATGGGGTCTCTTAGTGATTAGCTCCTAGTAGGGGATGAATAGAAATATTTCCATCAATTCAAATAAGCTTATTAGCCTATCAACCCCCACCGATTTTTTCTTTTGTTTTTATATTATGTCTTTTCATTAATAGAGTATAAAATCCTAACTCAAAAAATTCAGTTGTTTAAGAGCCCCCTTTTTTTGTTGTTACAGCAAATTGGCTTTAATGTTAAGAGACTCTGTCAGCTGAGTAATCACGTATGATCCCAAAGGGACACAGAGAACAGATACTGTATAAACTGCTATTTTTAGGAAAAGATGGAAGACTCACATTTTCTGCAACACCTCTTCCTGTTTTCTAACCCTGCACCCAAATGTGGCTGCAGAAGAATTAAAGCTGAAAGCCCTTGTGTTCTTTATTGTACAATGATTCTTTTTGTCCTGATGTGCAAAGCACTTTAGTATCTGCAGGAACAGATTAGAATACAGAGAAAGGAGAAAGAGAGATGCAAGTGATCAATGAGCGTGAGTTTGCTTTTCCTTTTGACCTTCCTTAAGCTCACCCTTATTCAGCTGCTAATGTTCATAATTATGGCCATTTCAACTTTGGGAAATGCAAAGAATCATTGTAAGAATCAGTGAAAAAGGTAGTCCAGCAAACATTTTTATTGGGCAAGGCTTATACTCAAAATGTGGGAAATGAAATTATTTTGTTACTATGGCTTCCAGTATATTGTGGGAAACATAGATTTTAAAACAACAATCAAGTATTCCAGCACTGACAGTTGTGATTCCAGACTTTGGCGAGTAAACTGTTCTTTACTTTAGGCATCACATCAGCTAATTTTAGATCATGTGCCCTTCTTGCCATTGAAACTGGGTAGCTTATAAGCATTCACCAGAGAATTCTTGGTGGCTCATGTAAGAAGTCAATACAGGAAGAGGCAGATGTTGAGGGTACAGTTTAACTAAAACTTAAGTAACGACTAAGTGGAGTCAGGGTTAACAATTAACCTCAGAATTCACACAGAAAGTGGTACCAGGGGTTACTTGGGAGGAGGGAACCTTTTTCCTCCACCACTTGACTATGTGTTTTAAAGGGACAGGTGACAACTTTAGAGAATGGTTTTACTTAAGAGTCTGCCTTTGAAAGGCAGATCAAATGCATGGAATCAAGAGAAATATGTGCCTTTCACTTTTTAAAAGGACATGGCTCAACACCTTCCCTTCCCAGCTCCCTGCATCCCACTGTTTCCTTGCCTCAGAGGATGCGAGGAATTTCCTCCCTGCGCTAAGCAGGGTGGGCGGCTGTTCTCTGCGCCTCCTTATGCAGGCTTACTTTGAACAGGAAGTCTGTGACCTCTGTTTTGATCTCTTTGCCAGAGTCTCTCTTTTTACATGGAAAAAATGTAAGGAGTCATAATGTATTAGCTTTAAGTTCATGAGGATACCCCATGACCTCAACCAGCTGCACTCACACATGCCTCAAATCCCACCCCGGATCCAGTACAGAGCTGTGGGGAAGGAAGGAAAACTGGCTTCCCAGGCTGGTTACAGTTTCAATTCGTGTCTCTGCAGCAGAAGTACTGCCTGTTGAGCTCGTGTTCTGGATGGGGAAACGCTGGGGCCCACCACAGAGCAGCAAAAAGATGAAAGACCTTTCCTGGAGCTTCCTTTTCCAATGCTTCTGGCAAGCTTAAAGAAATAAAGATCCAGTAAAGTTCACTGCCCTTTCTGTGGTCTTTGCTTGAAGCAGTTCATCTTTAACATGAGGTGTAGCCGAAATTTGTCTTTCGGATTTGTTTAGGGTTCTAAAATGTGGAGGCTAGCGTTTAATTTGTACCTGGCAGGCGTTCATTGAGCTTCTCCAGTGTGCCACACACCCTGCTTGGTATCAGGGAAATGAGGAGAGAGGGTAGTGAGGAGGAGGATGGTGGTAATAGCGGCTCCCGTTCACTAGGAGCTTGGCGTTGGACCAAGAGCTCTGCACAGATTGTTTTTATTTAGTTCTCCAGTAAAACCTATGAAAAACGTATGTATAATTGCATCCATCCTACAGATTTAAAAATAAATAAATAAATAAATAACTGGCCAAGTCCCAAAGTTCTTAAATGGCAGAGCCAAGGTTTGAACTCAGGCAGTTCTAACTCCAAAAGCCTGATCTCATAACCATCATGGTTTATTGCCTTTTAAAATAAATGGTATTGGCCTCAAAGAGCTCCTTTACTTTCATTTCCCCGGAGATGATCTTCCCCAGTTTCTTTGATCCAATTTCCAGGTGTCTTACATAGAGAGAAATGTGGCATTTTAACAACCTCTTCATCATAAGTTGCTCCATGGTTTTGTCATCATAAGACTAAGGACCAGATTGCAGTTGGCAGCTTCCTTATGGTCCCAGATTTTTAGGGCTTGAGGACATTAGGATGTGTTTTTGATAACTTTTTTGATAATTTTTTTTAAAACGTTATCATCTCTATAGCTGTTTTCCTACCTGTACCCCATTCTGAGTTAATGGTACCATCTGATTTTATTTTGTGGTAGATTTGGCAAAATCTGGCATAAATTCAGAGAGAATAGACTTCAGCACTATGGTACAACTTTCCTTCACTCTGGTGCTAGAGCTGCATTAGAGAAAATATTTAGCTAAACTTAGGGGAGGGGTGGAGATAACTCTCAGTATCGCCTTTGTGATTACTTTCTTTCAAGCCAGAGAAAACACTTTACTCAGATTAAAAAGTAACTACTGCAGGATTTCTAACAACATGCCCAACTCTCTAAGAGAACTATGTGTCTCTTTTTTCCCTTTCACTTTTCTTACCCTCCCAAGGAATTAAAAATGAAATGGATATATGAGAGGAATCATCATATATTAAAGAAAAGTGGGAGAGCCCTTGCTTTCAAAGGATATTTTAAAAAATTAAAAAATGAGTGAATGCTGTGAAATGGTTTCTTTGTTGGTTATTCTTTTGGTCAATTTGTACAGGGGAATGGGAATAAGTACATTCTAAAGGAAATAAAGGCATGTGTCAGAACTCAAGTGGCTTGAATGTGATGTGCTCACCTCTTTGTGGTGATGGTAGGGTATTACAGCACACATGCCTTCCCCAACACTTCTACTGTCCCTCCTACCCCCTTAACAGTCAACATCAATTTTTTTTTCTGAGTTCAAGATCAAATTACCTATGTTACAATTATTGTTTTTTTCTAGAAAGAAAGTGGGATGTTTTATGTAAATAAATATATGTATTACATATAAATTTAATAAATCCTATAGCTAGCCGGTAACCATGGAGATTGTCATGACATATTTTGAATTTACTAATTTCCAGTAGGTGCCAAAGGGTTTCAGATACAGAATGTTTTAGGTCATTCCCAAGGTAGACATAGAAATTATATTTCATTTAATACATGTAATAGTTCTTTAAAAATTACTCTGAAGTCATACTGTTTCCTGCCTACAAAGCCTCCTTTATGTAGATTTGGTAAGATTGAACTTAATTGATTGTGGTTTTTGAAAACCAAAATTACTTGAACTTCTTTTCAAAATCCAAGCTTGAGAACCTTTTGTTGTTCAAATAGAAGACTTCCCAGAAACAGAATCAACCTTGAGTTGCTTAGTTTCTACAGTACTAAGGACATTTCAAAGGTCTAGGAACAGATAAAACTTAAGGAACATTGAATTGGAACTTCCCATTGCTAAAACACTTTGTATTATTGTAAAAAGACTCTTGCTAATTAATACATAAAAATGTATTAATTCACTTTCTAAAGATGAGTATTACTACATGTGTGTAATTAATTGCTTCCATATGCTCGATGCTCCTTTCAAGCAGGGTTCTCATTAGTTAGTCCTCTTAATATTCCTGAGAGGAAGAAAGGGGACAGCCGTTTGATGTTTGCTTAATTGAAAGAGGCATTTATACACCAAGCTGATAGATGATTTGGCAAAAATTATTAAGAAAAAATCAACAGGCTGTTGGAAAGGAACTTGGTCTCAGGAGTGAAGCAACTGTCTACCTTTCTATCTCATAGTTCATGCAAACATCTGGTTTACATAATCATTCCTTTTAAGGGGAAAGGGAAACAAATTTTTTTCCCTGTTAAAAAAAATTATTTCTGAGGTTATACATGCTTATTGTTAAAAAAAATGCCAACAGGCATCAAATGAAAGTTGAAAATCTCCCACTACTTATTTCTAGTATAGAGTTATAAGTTTATCAATGATAAACTAATTAGAGCTCACTATATTATTATGTCGTATCTTTTAGTTTCAAATTTGGCCTTTATTTAAACTACTCTTCTTCATTACTGTTTTTATTATTTTTTTAACCTTTCTCCATTTTTCTTTCTTCCTAGTTTATTCCCATGCCTGTTCTCTATGGTGTGTTCCTGTATATGGGGGTAGCATCACTTAATGGTGTGCAGGTGAGTTTTCCATAGCAATCTAAGTATAGTTGTGTTTTTTTCTACTAGTGGGAGTAGTCCAGTAACAGATCTTTGATGAAAAGTGCCACTCATTAACTGCTGAGTTTTTAGAATGTGTGTATTTACTGTAAACAAAGTGGTGGTTGCCAAAAGGGAGGTGGGGTGTAATGGATGAAATCCAGAAAGGGGATTAAGAATGTATTTAACCATGATGAGCATTGAGTAGTATATAGAATTGTTGAATCATTACATTATATACTGAAAAGAATATAGCACTGTAAGATTTATGGATAGATAGAGAAAATGCATTTGTTTTCTACTTTCTCTGCCATACATCTGCTTCTTACTTCTGGCTTAATTAAAAAAAATAATTTGTGCTAACAAATGTTACCACAGGTACCCGTTCTTGAAATAAGCTGTTAAAACCGGTCATTTAACTAGGGAAATGAGAGGGCTGTGACCTATCTTCCTCCCTCCTTCCTCCCCTCCTTCCCTCCTTCATCTCAAGAAGGAAATCAAACTCTTTGGGGTTCTTCTCAAGGCACTGTTTATCCCTCTGCCCTTAAACCATACTAAGAACAGGCTCTTATTTGATGCACTTTTCACATGGCTGAGATCAATGATCAAAAGTTTTGCACCAATAAAAGAGTAAAGTCAATGTGGTTTAGTGCTACCCTTGTCCAAAACTTCAGCTATTCACAATTTGGGTAGAACTGGCCCCCTTTAAAAAAAAAATCATTAGGGAAAACTTTGTAAGGGACTTTGTCTTTCAATTGAGGTTTAATTTAATTGGCACCAGGAGACTGGAAGTACTTCTGCTACTTTCTGGCACCTTGTTAATTGTAGCCTTATTTAGCACTTACTAATGTTTTAATGGGAAAAGACTGCATGTTCTGTGAACATCATAAGAATTTATTTAAACCCCTTCATAATAGTCCTTGCTTTCATTTATTGAATTTAGATTAATTTGGTTTTAGAGTCAGATAGAGCTGGGCAGGTGGCCAGGCCCCCAAAAGCAGAAAAGTCTGTTTTATTTTCCCCTTGTTTAGGTCCCCTCTGGGTAGAGTTCTTCACCATTGGGATATTTGTCACAAAATACAAGATGGGGCTTCAAAGATTGGACTAGATGGATGTGAATGGATTTTTGTTGTTGTTGTTCTTATGAAACTTTGGGCAAGAACAAATATATTAAAAAATACTTTGTTTTTACCTGGTTTTGTAAATATTCTTTTTTCCCCTAAACGGAAAAATATGAAACTAACATGGTTCCCAAACTAATAGGTTTTTCTTTGGGGGGGGCACTTAAATAGGTCAGTCTAGATCAGAAGTTTGATTTTTATGTGTTCTAGATGTTTAACCAATGGTTGGAGCTCAATACATGTTTATTAAATTAAATAGAAGGCAAAAAAATCAACAATTTCATAATGTTGGGGAAAAAAGTCCTTTGCTAAAGGCACAGCCAGTGGATTCCTGAATTCTGCAATGCTGTTGTCCCTCTTTCCTTTTTCTCTTGACACTCCCTCTTTTAGAACTTTTGGTAAGATTTCACTTAGCAATGAAATTTTGTAACCCAGTCTTTATACACAGCAAGGCCCGCTCTGGTCAAAAATAGGCCTAGACAGAGAAAGAAAGTTTGTTACGTAGGAGATAGCTTCCGAGAAGCTCATCTGTGATAGTCTAGTTTACTTGCACGCTTCTCCCTTTCCTCCAGAAAGAAAGCAGAGATACTCTGCTAATACATAATAATTGGAGTCCTAATACATAATAATTGGAGTCCTAATACATAATAATTGGAGTCCTAATACATAATAATTGAATTATGTATTAATACATAACACATAATAATTATGGAGTCCTAATACATAATAATTCAATTCAGCAGCTATTTAGTGAATATCTTTCGTTTGAGAGATCCTCTGATAGGTCCCAAAAAATCGTCCTTCTCATCATTATCCATGGAGACTCAGCAGTTAATCTCTGAAGCACGGCACCTGTCACAGAGGTGCTCAGCGGCCAGAATAGGACCTGTTTCTGCACAACACAGACCACCTCTCCTGGATTCCAATGTCTAGTTGTTGACCCTCTGAAACTCACTATCGTAGTCATATGGCTTTTCTTTGAAAAGAAATGGTAATGAATTTCTGACTTATTATTTCAGTTATGCTATCAATAAATAATGTGGAATTTGTGAAAATAGCAGTGCATTCCCATTTTCAAGTTCGATACTTCCTTTATACCCTTGAAACATCCCTGAAATGTCTACCATGCACAGTAGCACCTCTTCTTTCAGAAAAGGAGACTGAGACAGAGTGAGATACATGAGTGAGGCATCTTCCTTCATGACAAAAATAGTCACAAGATTCTCTCTCCAGAGACTCAGATAGTAAAAATAGAAAGTAAGAGATGAGCATCTAGAATTTATATTTGGCTTTGTGCCTTTATTCTTTGGTGGCCACTTTGTCTCCTATATCTGCATAACATTCCTGCGGAGGAACAGTATTGGAAATCCCCTAGCATGCCTTACTGTGCTGGACTGAATTTCTGAATTCCCTGACCAGAGTCCTCTGAAAAGGACACCGATTGCCTAAAATTATAGAAGAGATAAATCACTAGCTATTAGGTAGGCGTTGTGGAAATGGCTCTGTGTACCAGCTCTTCAGGTAATACGATTGTATCCTTGTCTGCTTTCCTCCCCAGTTCATGGATCGTCTGAAGCTGCTGCTGATGCCCCTAAAGCACCAGCCAGACTTTATCTACCTGCGCCACGTCCCCCTGCGCAGAGTCCACCTGTTCACCTTCCTGCAGGTGCTGTGTCTAGCTCTGCTCTGGATCCTCAAGTCCACCGTGGCTGCTATCATCTTTCCAGTCATGGTAGGGATTCCTTTAACTGAACCTCCCCATGAAGTCAGAGCAACAGCATTGTTGTCATAGAGAAGACCCACCTGTCTTTTCCGTGTGGCTCTCATTTATTCCCAGCCTTGGCAAATAGTTTTGATTTGATCAGGTGTGATTTAAGGTTCCTATGTCTGTGGTCATCTACACTGGACTTTACTGGAAAACTCAGCTGAGTTCAGATACTGACACTGGTTTCTGCGGGTCAGGGAACCTCCCTGAGGTACCATGAACTTGTCGCTAAAATGGGCATGGCTCTCGTGCGCCGTTCTGAGCCACGATGATAAACACTAAGTCTATAGCATGATGCCTGACCTCCAGTAGACACCAGTGCACATGAGTTATTTTTAAAATACTGTACAATAGACCCAATCTAAATAACAAGTACAGCACATTTCAGTCCAAATAATAAGAAAATAAATTTGTCAACTTCGGAGAGGTCCCAGTGAATTAGAAGAAATGGATTGAAAAGTGAGGTTTTTGAAGTTCTTGCTAAGCTTAAGGGTAAGTCTGGGCTCTCAGTCCTTGCCATGAACTTGATGAGAAGCAAAGTAAAATAACTAACATTGCACTTGGAATTACAAATGAAAGAAAGAAAAAGGGAAAATGCTATCTCTGCATTTGACTTTATCATTAAATTTTATACTTTACAATAATTTTCCATTTCTTGCAAGAAAATGCACATGCATATACTTGAAGCAAGTCACCAAGTGAGCCTCAGGTCTGATCTGTCTTGTCTCTCTCACAGCTTTGGAAACAGAATTCTCATTCACAGACATATTTTATTTTATTTTTTTTTTAATAAAAATCCTCTTACTCTTAGCCAGGGTTATTTTTTATCTTATGTCTGTTTGTTGTTTGTGATTTTTTTTTTCTCCAAGGAATCAGGAAAAAAATGCTATAAAATACTAGTGATATTTGTAGAGTCATATTTTTTCATGATGGTCTCTTATACCCACCCCCTTTTTTCTTGAACTCTATTAGCTCACTGGAAAACAGTAATAAGAACAAAGACTTATTTGTCAAATGATTCCCATTTGACTATTGGTATCGTCTACCTGTTAGTTTTGCTAAAGACAGGAAAACAAACTTAGACCTGGATAAATTTGAAATATGTCCAGTAAATCACTTACTGCTTATGCTAAGTAATATAAAAAAATGCATTCCCTTTATAGAGTATTTTTTAATCTTTCTAGAGCTTTTATTTGATCACAAATCAATAACGTAATATCAGTGGGCCAGATGTTGTTAATTTCCCTAGGAGATGAAGAAACAGACGTAGAACGTGACGTGGATAAACACAACTGTTGAATCTGAGACCGTGTCTTGGCTCTCATATCCCAGCGCACACTAATTTTACTCTTGAGCAAAGGCATCTTTAATGTACCTTTAGAAGTTACTGTTCAAGAGCAACTTGTAGAATCAAAGACATATATTTTAAGGATACTGATTTTAGAGGCAGACAGCTGGGGCCCTTTGTTGTATTTTTTCCTTACCTGGCTTTGTCATCTTGGATGACATACTTATGTCTCCAAGCCTCAGTTTCCTCAGTTTTAAGATGGAGATTATAATATCTACTTTTTGACTTTGTGGTGGAATAAATGAGAAAATCCTGCCCAAGAGTTTAGCACAGCCTTAGACACACTGTAAGTTGTCAGGTCATAGTAGTGATTGAAGCTGCCCCATAGATTAAATGGTTTGAGCTTATTCAAGGATTACCTCCATTATTAGTGCTGTGAAAATGTAGTATGCTGTATGTTGTACAGATTTTCTTGATTTTCAAAAATCTCTGTAATGTTTTAATTTTGAATAATTAAAAATCATAATACAGGCTTTTTTTTCTCTTTATACTTTCATGTTATTAAAAATCTGACATGGAAGAAAATGATTAAAAAAAAAATAATCCTTTTGAGTCGACATTCTAAATGAATGTAATCGTACACATCAGTGAATGAAGTATGTTTTACTTAAGACTTTTATGACCCAACATCCCCCGTAAAGAAAACATTTATGGTCCACGTGATATAAATCCATATAAGCAAGATGAGTTCTATCAAATTCTAGCCTTATGCAAGATAGTTTTCTACTGCCTTGGATAGGGTAATATCAGTGCTCACCGTGACTTCATCTGACATGGTTTCTTTCATACCTTCTATATTTATCCTTTCAGATCTTGGCACTTGTAGCTGTCAGAAAAGGCATGGACTACCTCTTCTCCCAACATGACCTCAGCTTCCTTGATGATGTCATTCCAGAAAAGGACAAGAAAAAGAAGGAAGATGAGAAGAAAAAGAAAAAGAAGAAGGGAAGTCTGGACAGTGACAATGATGATGTAAGGAACTTTCCAAAATTCCAAAGTAAAGCTAAAGAAATAAATGTGAAAAACCAGAAAACAGTTGTGGAAATTTGACCTGAAGTTAGTGAAATAAAACTTTGAAAAGTGAAAAAAAAAAAAAAAGAAATTGAAAAAAAATGTATACACATACATATATACAAATATATATACACATACATATATATGTGAAATATATAATTGTATATATATTATATATGTTGTGTGTGTGTGTATATGTGTGTGTGTGTGTGTGTGTGTGTGTGTGTATATAATCCTTTATGTGAGATATATGGCTGAATTCCAAGAATGTTCACCTGGTTGTGTTACATATCAGTCTTCACTTCCCTTTGCCCTTTATTTTCTTTCCTTAGTTTTGTGTATTTTCTGAAGTATTTTTGTATAATTTCTGAAGTCCTTCTGTAACCATTATACAAATAGCGATGAAATGACTTCCAAAGAAAACCTCACCACATCTAAAGAACTCCAGTCTCCCATCTTATAGATAGAAAGGAAATTTGCTTCATAATGCTCTAAAATGTATTTGTTTTGCTCTTGATAATCCAGATTTAAATATGAATTAATAACTCAGTTTTATGTAATTTCAAGCCTAATGTGGACAAGCACCTGTGACCTCCGCTCCGGTGGTCTGTGCGTCCGCTTGCACGGGCTCTCAGCCACGGTTCTCTTCTATTGTACTCCTCCTCACGTTGAACTTTGACGTGATTTAAGATGATCTCTCTGTAACCCTTCAATGAAAAGCAAAGGGAATTGGAGCTTAGGGTCTTTCTACATAATTGTAGTAGGTAATTTGTAGTCCAGACAAGACAATCCTCCTGCAATTGGGTGGTTAAACTGAGAAATAAAATTATTGCCCCCCTTTTTTTTCCTTGAGGAAACCATTTCACAGGTGCTCCAATAGGGGTCTGTAATCAGTACTAGGGGAACAGCTGGAATTATTTCTCTCTCTCTCTCTCTCTCACACACACACACACACACACATGAACACATACAATTATTCCAGTAGCCTTCTGAAAGGACTGCCACAATGACATTTTCCGTGTGCAGACTTGTTCTGGATTTCACGCAGCGCGGTATCCCCATTCCAATTGCATGCTGGTGTACAGTTCTAACGTGGGAGTCGAGTTAAGTTTTGGTATCTGTACGTGATCATTTTGATTGATCGTGCATACTTGTCCTGACTTGCCGTAACAGCTCTTTATAGTATCGGATTTTGTTCCTATTTTACAGGAGAAAATTTAGACTGAGAAATGTGAAGTCATTTTTCTAAGTGTACGCAGTCATAATGGCAAAGCCAAAACTCCAATCCAGGCCTGTCTGGTTATTTCCAGCTGGTCTGGCTGTCTGATTGTATTCTTTGTGGAGAATTTAGAAATAGTACAGTGAAGGAAGGCAACAGACAAAATTGGATTTCAGATAAATTGATCCAATAAAAAAAGGCTAAATATATGAGGCCCATTTAGCTGAAGAAAAAAAGAGTCCAAGGGAGCTTTTGTGACTGTCACCATCCATCTTCAGTGAGAACAGGTGTATAGATTTTCTGTTTCCAGTGATGACGGTAAAAGAGATTGCATTTAAACTGCAGTACAGATTAGGGTGCAGTGTTAAAAAGAAGGATATGTTTACACATTGAATAGAAATCAGAATTCAAAATTAATTTCTAGACCACTCAAGACAAAAAAGAAAAAAGGAATGCCTGAAATACTGACATAATTAAAGTAATATTTCATCTTGAATTTTCAAAACAAGTATGCCAGTGCATGTACACCGATACCAAACTTAAAATTTACTACATATTACTAGCATATGAACTGATATTATAGAATCATCATCTTTAATAGTTTTTAAGAAAAAAATAAAATATTGACTTTTGAGATGATTTAACTTTGTTTCTGTGGTGTCAGAAGTTGGATTAGATGAGTTCCAGAGTTCTTCTAATTCTTTGTTTCAGTTTCTAGTAAATTGTATTTTATTTAAACAGTTCTATTATGTTGTTAATGATATTTCTCATTTCCAGCTCTGTATTTCCAACAGATTTCTTGAAGATAATGTGTGATTCTTGTTCCTTTTCTTTTCCTCTTTCTCTTCTACCCCCAGTCCCTGCTAGAAAACAACAAGCTTATAGTCCTAGTGAACTCACCCAGGCAATTTAAAGTACATGTGTGTAAGAAGTTCTCTGAGCTCATTATTTGGGGCTCCCCTAGTGCTCACCTGGTAATCAGGGGTGTTGGGGTCCATGGATAAAGAGAGCCACACAGGGGCATGGCAGTTACAGAACTTTCATGAGTAGAACTTTCATGAAAATTATGGCTTGCCAATATTTTAAGCCACTCCGTCATTTTTGGATCTGGCTGGTAGGTTATGATTAAGGGTCAGCTTCCAACCTGTTCATCTATAAATGCTAGTATTGGGGGAAACGTTTGAAATACTGTGATTAAAACTTGTCCTTCCTGACATTCTCATAAAGGTACATGCATGTGGCATCTTCATTTTTTGTGTGTGTCAATTTAAGTGTAATATCTTAAATATCTGTCCTATTAATATCTTAATATCTGTCCTTTAAAATCATATTGTGGGGGCACCTGGGTGGCTCAGAGGGTTAAGCCTCTGCCTTCAGCTCAGGTCATGGTCCCAGGATCCTGGGATCGAGCCCCACATCAGGCTCTCTGCTCTGTGGGGAGTCTGCTTCCTCCTCTCTCTCTCTCTCTCTCTCTCTCTCTCTCTCTCCCTGCCTCTCCACCTACTTGAGATCTCTGTCAAATAAAAAAAATCATATTGTGGCTTATTACCCTCTTTATATTCACCTTAAAGGAATTTTCAGTGTATATAGTAGTCTACAAAGGTTTATTTTTTCTTCGACCTCTGGTTCTTTTTTCCCCCCTCCCAATATTTCTGCTAACGGGCATCTCTTTGGTACTTCCAATTAAGGGATGGATTTGATCTTTTCGGTCCAAACATAGAGTTGTATTCAATATATTGAATTCTTTAAAAAAGGAAGGTGGTAATCCTGTGAAAATCTGTTACAGTTTTGGCTCTGGTGACCTGTTTTTTTCAAATAGACCCATGAATAGCTGCCAGATTTTATCATTTTATTTTGGTTATGATTTACCTGATGATCATAAGTACTTTCCTTTTATTTTCTCACATTTTGATAAACTTTCAGATATTTTTGGTATAAGCAAATTAAAATGAACATTTGACTCAAAAATAGTTTTGATGGATTATTAGAGTAGGAGGGAGAGGTTCATTTTCAACTCTCCATCGGGATTCCTTGATAGTGAATGTTAGTCTTCTACCTGTCTTGGAAGGAAAGTCTTGGACTTAGAATCAGAAAGCATAAACAAAACAAAAATTTCAAGACCAAAATTTCAAGACCATGTTTTAGTTGAGGGTGTTTCCTAAATTTAATCTTTCACGTTGAGATTAGTTACTTTACCCTACAACAAAGCCATCAGTATTTGCTGATTGTGGATCCAGCTTATTGGCAAGCTTTACAATTGTTTTAATTTGTAGTGATCCCTTTTTGGTGTGGTTCTAGTTTTAATTGACTTTATCCCATTAACTCAGAAGAGAGGAAAGCAAACCTGAAGAAAATTGTGTAGAATTTGAAAATTTGCAAGTAAAAATGATCATATCAAAGTCTTTTCCCCTTAGACGATGTAAATGCTAATATGGTAGGTTTGATCAATACTGGGAGATAGGGAGGGCTGTATAGTAAAAACGCTCTAAAAACTGTTATAAATTTCTTTCACAGTCTGACTGCCCATACTCAGAAAAAGTTCCAAGTATTAAAATTCCAATGGACATCATGGAACAGCAACCTTTCCTAAGTGATAGCAAACCTTCCGACAGTGAGTAGAACTAACCTCTTGCCTATCTGCTCAAATATGATTTGCGCTTGCAGAGAGAAAACCTTAGAATTATCATTTACATTAACTTCCCTCTATTTTCTTTTCTGGTTTTTTTTTCTATGTGAAGATTTCCATGTAATTACTATAAAACTTCATTTTTACATTCCTTGAGCCTCACTTTTCTTTCTTTTATCCATAACCTTTTAAGTTTTTGTTTGGTAGTTTTTTGCTCTGATCCAAGTTATCACCAGTTTCTTTCAACTGCTAAACTTGTAACCGTGTTTTTAATTGATTTTTCATTTTGCCTGCTGATATGTAGAATTGCAGCTTACAGTACTACATCACTGTCTGTTACTGTTTGTCTTCCTTAGGCTTTAGCCAATGACCAAATGAGTTCAAGAGAGAAAATTGCATCATGAGTCTCTAAATGATCATTGAATCAGTTGTTCCTACTGAGCATTTGGGATAATTGTTATTTTCAATTAAATTAGCAATCAATCATAAAATATTATTACAACTTTTTAGGTGTCAAATATAAGATATATGCAGTTTCTTCCTAATTTCCTTATTCCTTTTCTGCTATTTTAGAAACGCCTTTTTAAGTGGACTGGTCTTTTGGGGTAATAGCTTAGTGACTAAAGTGTAATGGTTTCTGACATACCATCTTTTCTTCTGTAATTGAGGTAACAGACCACGTGAAAAAGCGGTAAACCCCTATCGTAACATTAGTGAATATCTCAAGCTTTTCTAGGAGCACATAGCAATTGTTTCCAAACTACTTTCACTTTGGGTTCTCACTCGAAGAAAATACCTTCTTTTAGACCCAGATGCTCTTCAAAGTCGACTGATATGTTATGGGGAAAAAAGATAGTTGAGACACTTTTATTTTCATTTGACAAAGCCAGTGCGACTTCAGCAAGAGGTTACCATGAGAAGTTGGAAATGAATGGTTTATGAAAAATAGGTATATTAGTTATCTGTTGCTATAGAACAAATTACCACAAAATTTAGCAGCTTAGAACAACAAACAAGTACTTTCTTACATAGTTCCTGACATTCAGGAATGTAGGAGCAGAGGATTTAGTGGTTCTATCTCTGGGTCTTTGGAGAGATTGCAGACAGGCTTTCGGCTGGGGCCAAGCTTGAAGACAACAGGAGCTGGGATCCACTTCTAAACTCAGGCAGAAGGCAACTGGGAGGAAGTTTCAGTTCCTTGGCCCATGGGCACCTCCGTGGGGCTGCCCGTCATGTAGTTGCCCGCAGTGCCAGTGAGAGCAGAGAGAAAAACCAAGACAGAAACTGCACTTTTTGATAACTGAATCTCAGAAGTGACCTGCCATCCCTTCTACCATGTTCTGTTGGTCCCACACACACCAACCCGGTACAGTGTGGGGAGGAATTACACAAGGACATGAATACCAGGAAGTGCAGGGAGCAGCGGGGGTTCATCCTGGAGGCTGGCTGCCACACTGGGTTTAAAGAGTCTCAGCTTTGGTGTTCAGGCCATAAAACCGTAACTTGTAACTGAGGCTAATTTCTTTTCAGTCCTATCCACGGGATTTAGTTAATATTTCTTCTCTGAATTCAAGCTCCTCCAACCATATCCTGGCTTCATTTTTCATATTATTAATGCTAGAGAATGAATAGCAAAATGAAACTGAGAAAGGGACATGGCACATATGTCTTCTGTTGGCATCGTGACCTGGTATAGCTCTTCTAAGTAACGTTTAATGGCTGCTTCAAAAATAAAAAATTTTAAAAAAGCACCACCAGCTAGAACTTGAGACTCCTGGAAAAAAGTTTATGGCAAATTGATTATTTAGTGCTAGTTGTTATTCATCTCCTCAAAAACCCATCAGGAGGATATATGGAAAATGGATATCATATTAGAAATTTACTTAAGCAAAATATCTTTGATCATTCTAACTGAAATTATTTCTAATGTCCTATTAATCTTTTATAATCCATGAAAGAACAAAATTGATAGTAGAGGTACAGGATAATTAAATTCCTCACAGTCTGTTTCTCGCCCATGAATAACAGCAGGACAAAACTGAGGATGCTGAAAATGAAAGGAAATCCAAGGGCAACACCTAAGACATTAAGTAGATGCTCTAAAATTGATTGGCTTCCTACCCCTCCATGGAAGAAAACAGCAGTGGTCCATCCCAGTATACCTAGGGGAAATGAAATAAACAGATTGTTATCTTGGTCACATAACTTCGTTTCTCAGCTCAATATGATGTCTCTGGAAATTGTCTAGGGGTGCCTGTGTGGCTCAGTTGGTTGAGCATCTGACTCTCGATTTCGGATCAGGTCATGATTCCATGGTCGTGAGATCAAGCCCAGCTCCACGCCCAGCGGGGTGTCTGCTTGTCTCTCTCCTTCTGCTCCTACCCCTGCTCATGCATACACACTCTCTCTCACGGTCTTTCTCTCTCAAATAAATAAAATCTTAAAAAAAAAAAAAAAAGAAATTGCCCAAACTTGCATTTCTCTTTCCAATTGTCATGCATGAATTTTTATGAAGATTTTTATTTTTACTCGAATTTTATACGTTACCAAAGAGTACGGTTCACAATTTAAAGAAATTTTTCTTTTCCAGGAGAAAGATCACCAACATTCCTTGAACGCCACACATCATGCTGATAAAATTCCTTTCCTTCAGTCACTCGGTATGCCAAGGTAAAGGACAAGTCCGTGTTTTATGTTGTTCTGTGGGACGATCGCCCCACAGAAATGTAGTCCACTGCAGATTATTGGCTGAACGCCTTGTTTTCCTTCCTGTCCACAAGCTATCTTCAATCAATTACTCAATCCCCGAACCTCGCCCCAGCTTTTATGTAGGAAGTATTCTAAGAGACCTACTATCCTTAGAAGTAATGGAAACATTCACTATCGTTATGGTAAAGCCCAGGACCAGTGTTTGCTTTTATCATTTTCATATCATCTCTGTTTTAAGGGGTAGCTGCCATTTTCTGGCAGCTCTCCGGTAGTTTTCTTCCCCAGTCTTAACACGGCTCTAGACATTTCAGATCCTCCTTGATTTTCCAAAAAGCAAAAAAAGCTCAGAACATTTTCTTCATGTAGGTCTCTTTGTCCTTTGATTTCTGACAGTATCACCCAGCTGGCAGTCCTCCTTCTCGATTTTTGTGGTTTTTTGTTTTGCTTTGTTTTTAATCTAGGTGTGAATGTTTATGAAATTTTCTACTTGAATCTCTTGACTCTTGTACCTTCATCCCATTTAAAAATGTTTGCTTTGAACACAGAGAGAGTAGATAAGTAAATTGGACAGAGGACACGTTCTGCTTCTGCACAATGTACATACATTTGACAGACGATAAAGGGAATCTGATTTACTTACTATTTCTTTTCTCTTTTCTCTCTCTCTCTCTCTTTTTTTTTTTCCTCTAGTCCTCCTAGAACTCCAGTAAAAGTTGTGCCTCAAATTAGGATAGAACTTGAGCCTGAAGACAATGATTATTTCTGGAGGAGCAAGGGAACAGAAACTACATTGTAACCTGTTTGTCTTTCTTAAAACCGACAGTTTTTGTTGTTAATGTTCTTGGGTTTTGTCTAGTTGTTTATTTTTTAATTTTTGTTTTGTTTTGGTTTTTGGTCATTGGCCAAATAATATAGCACTCACTCTGCTTCTCTCTTGCATAGGTAAAATCAAGACAATAGTTCACCGTTCCTTAAAAACATCTGAAGACTCCCCTTTTCTTTTCATATTTTCAGATGTGTCCTCTGACAACCAGATCCCTTTGTCACTCAAGACACGCACAGACCCTGTCCTTTCCCTTTATTAAGCAGAGGGCAAAAGCATTAAGGATTTTGTAACACCTTTGATTAAAATATTGAAGGAACTTCCAACTTTAGCTTTGGAGCTGTGCTTACTGGCTTGTGTGCCTGTCTGGTAGAAGAAACCCTGACCTCCAGGCAGAGTCCTTCCTTGCTTTTAGAGCTCTCCAGGACTGGAAAAAAAAAGTGCTGCTATATGCTAACTTGCTCTTGCTTGTCAGCCCTAATCTTAGAGTTATCAAAAGAAGAAAAACTCAAGGTACTTTACTCCCTGTAGAGAAACTATTGCCATCATTGTAGCAAGTGCTGGAATATCCCTTTTTCCTATGCAACTTTTTTTAACCCTTTAATGAATTTATCTGTTGAGTACATTGAAGAATATTTTCTTCGTAGATTTTGTTGTTTAAATTATGGGGCCTAACCTGCAACTTATTTTTTGTCAATTTTTTAAACTTTTTTTTAATTACTGTAAAAAAATGAATTTTTTCCTGCAGCAGGAAACATAGTTTTGAGTAGTTCTACCTCTTATTTGTAGCTGCCAGGCTTTCTGTAAAAATTGTATTGTATATAATGTGATTTTTACACACACATACACACACAAATACACAATCTCTAAGGTAAGCCAGAGGGCTGGATCAGATTAAAAACACCATGTTTCTTAGCATCCATTTTTCCCTTTCTTTAAAAGAAATTTACTGTTCTATGAAGAGATTGGGGGAGAAGGGAGAAGCTCTTATGTAATGGGCATAACTGACATTTTGATAATAGTAATATCTGGGCATAGATGCTGATTGTATTACCATGTCGATGTCCTATGCAGTATTTTTAGACATTGTTTTCATTTTGAAATATTTGTGTGTTTGTGTACGTACTCTGTGTGTGGCTGGTGCACATATGTGCAAAGTTGGGGAGACAGAGTGAAGGTAGGGGATGGGCAAAATTATCCAGCCTCTCGTGTCACTTTTCATAAAACCCAAACCACATGTGAAAAATTCATCAGAGGTCTAAGAGACTTACTATTATGCAAATGAGGGTAAATATAATTTTATTGCTGGATAACATCATTGATCCAAGAGCTCATATTTATAATACAAAATCCATTGGAATATTAATAGATAATTTACTTATCTGTACAGTGTTTATGGGACTGCAGACAGATCTGCACACACACACACACACACACATTTTAAAATGCTTGCACATGTTTTTATGATGGAAAGGCAATTATTCCTCATGAATAGGACATTTAGAGTATATGTGTATGTGTGTGTATGTACATGTATTTCAAAGTATCATATTGAAAATTAGAAAAAAGAAAATTAGGACTTTATTAACCAAATTTAGCATGTAATTTAAATGTAATATTTTAATAGACATTATGTATTGTGAATCTGCATTAAGAATAACAGTTTAAACATTAAATTCATAATTTTGGACTCATATAATCATATTTGTGATCCATCTAAATTAAATATATATAACTAAAACAGATTGTTGGAGGAGTACCAGAAGCAGGATGAAACCATGTATTTTGGTTTCGTAATATGCACATAGTGACTCCCATTCACTCTCATATTAATTAAATTATAATTCTGTCCCCTTAAAATTTTGATTATAAAACTTTAGTACCCTGAATTGTTGCTTACTTTTATAGTATCTGATAATCTTAAAACTTTATCCAAATTAGACATAAATGACCTGTAATTTTTTCATTAAAATGGAAACAGCAAATTACATGTTATTTGTTAAAACCTTACATGCCAAGTTCTGGCATCAGATTTGTATTTAGAGCTATTCTTTAAATGATTATATCATATAGTTTTTTCATTACTGCAGTATAAAATTTTAAGAAGCTTTTCCTTTTTCTTTACCAAGGGAAGCATCAATATAATGTCTAAGAGCCATGCATAAGTTTAGCCTGACCTATGATCTCGTTAAATTAAAGACACTTTTGTTCACATTTATAAAGGCCCTGGATGTAATACTTTATTTTTCTGATCATGAATCAAGTATTTGAGGATTTCTGCCTCTCTCCATCTCTTTCAAAGAACTCCTGAAGCAACTTAACTCAATATTTAAGCCTTTGAGTAGATCTAAAGGCTATCTGCACCTCCACTTATGATCTATATTCTGTGACCAAAGGTTGAAATTCATGATATGAATGCAGAACAGTACCTTCCATTTGCTCAAAGTAGCCGTTAATAGCAAACCCTTTCAATATTTTGGAACCCAGAGAAGCTTTTAAAAAATCATTACTTTCAGAGGAGTAGGAGTAGTTACCAAATAAGCACGCAAAACCCACAGTCCATCCAGAGCCATCAGATCATCTGTATTTTAACTGAATTTACTCATTTTCTGAGAACTAACCAGACTGTGGGATGGTTTTATTTCTATGTAAACTGCACACACAGAATATAGTACAATGAGGAATTTCTTTTCCTGATGTGAATATGGAGACATGAAATACTTGAGTTGTTAGGAGTACAAGACTAAGGGTACACTCCCAGGATATCAAGCAGAAGTCCTGTGATTGTACAGACTTACTGTTGAAGAGATCACTGGGCCAAGAGTTGGCCTTATCAAAGGACATAAAGGCCTCTGGTTTTGCATTTGAAAGAAAAATCTCTTGGAGACACTGTTTTCCTTGATAAAGATCACTCTTTTCTACTGTGTAAGACAGGGGCCTGGAATCTGAACTATTTTCTGTGCCATAGGCTGTAGTGTTCCTGCCTCTTCTTCCAGTTAAGCAGTGGAGTGGGGGTGGGAGATGGAGGCTTCAAGATGTACAAAAATAAAAAACAAAACCCTCTCTGATCAGACCCCTACCACAGAAAATGGGGGGTAGGATGAAGTAATTATCTGCTCTTAGTAATTCAGTTTGGGTACATGTTATGCACATGCACCAACACACACAGAGTCAATCTTTTATCAGCTATATATTGCTGTTCAATACAGAGAACGATTGTCTTCCGAGTTTTTTTTTTTTTTTTAACTGTGTTAAAGTACTTGAAATGTATTGACTGCTGACTATCCTTTAAAAACAAAATGAAACCATTTGAGCTGTATTACAGAGGTTGACATTGTTCAGGGATGGGACAAAGCTTTCTTCAATTCTTTTCCTACCACTTAATGATTTTGGTGCAGGAACTTGAGATTTTCTTATTTATTCCATGATAATTTCACATCTACTCTTCACAGCATGAACATAAAGCCCAGTGGCACCAAACGGCTGAATACAATCAAATGATACTTTATAACACTTGGCTGACCAATGGGCCTTGGGAGTTTTCAGACAATGATTTCATTGAGTTTCATTGCAGCTTGAAATAAAAAAGTTTTATGATATACACCAACCAGTCAAGTTGTGTTTTGACCGGAAATTTGGATATGACCTATTTCTTAGCTCATTTCTCTGTGCTCTATGGGTACATAAAAAAATCCTGAATTCTGTTTCCCAGGCAGATAATTGCAACTCAGGGCTAAAGTCATCCAGTGAAACTTTTAGAGCCAGAAGTTAACTTTGTCCCAGTCCTACAATGTGAAAAGAGTGAATAGTTGCCTCTTTTTAGCCATTTTCATGGCTGGTACATATCTGTACACCTTACTTTTCAGAATCAATACGCACTTTCAGATATTCTTATTTTTATTCTCTTAAGTCTTTATTAACTTTGGAGAAATGATGCATCTTTTTATTTTAAATGAAGTAGATCAACATGGTGGAACAAAATGATAAAGAACAGAAAACATTTCAATATATTACTAATGATTTTTTTCCAATATAAAACCTAAATTCCTATAACATTATAGTATTTTACAGTTTTATGAAGCTTTCTATTGTGACTTTTATGGAATTAAGAGATGAAGAAGATGAGATATTTTAGCATTTATATTTTTCAAAATTAAATGTATACTTAAAATAAAGTAACTTTATGCATTTATGAGTGTCAAGTGCTTCTGTTCAACCCTTCAAATAATTATTAAGTGCCTGTTATTTTATTCTTTGGGTGTTACCAGCAATACAAAGATTTGAGTAAGTTAGAGTCCCTGACTGGACTCAGATGGCTTTTTAAAATTCGAGATAGGAGGATAAAATGTGTCCAAATTACATAAAATAAGACATAGTAAGAATTGTCTATATAAGTATTAATGAAGTAGAATAATGAAAGGGTTCAAAGCTAAAAAAAGAAAAAAAAAAATTCCAGCTAAGAGCAATGGAGCCAGTGGTATGATTGACTAATGAATGGATAAAGCAGAGTCAGTATTTCTTTATAATGGAATATCACTTAGGCTTCAAAAATTGAAATCTTTCCATTTGCAATGACATGAATGGAGTTAGAGAACATTATGCTAAGTGAAGTAAGTCAGTCAGAGGAAGACAAATACTTTATGAGCTCACTCACATGTGAAATTTAAGAAAGAAAACAGATGAACATATGGGAAGGGGGAAAAGAAAAAAAGGAGCGAGAGAAACAAACCATTAGAGGCTCTTAATGACGGAGAAAAAATAGGGTTGATGGAGGAAGGTTGGTAGGGGTGGACTAGTTGGGTGATGGGTATTAAGGAGAACACTTGTGATGAGCACTGGGTGTTGTATATAAGTGATGAGCCACTGATCTCCACTGATCTCCACTCCAGAAACTGATATTGCACTGTATGTTAAATAAAATTTAACTTAAAAAAAAAAAAGATGAATGGCTAAAAAGGATGCGACATTCTCTTTAGCCATTCATCTTTATATATATATATATATATATATATATTCATCCATTCATCTTTTTCCCATTCATCTTTTTATTTTCATCTTTTATATATTTAATCTTTTATATTCATCTTTATATTCATCCATTCATGTTTATCCTTTCATATATATTATCTATATCTATATTTATAAATTTATAAATATATCTATATATAAATATAGATATATAAAAAATATAGATATATAGATATAATATAGAATATTACTCAGCCATCAAAAAGAATGAAATCTTGCCATTTGCATTGACGTGGATGGAGCTAGAGTATTATGCTAAACTAAATAGAGAAAGACAAATACCATATGATTTCACTCATATGTGGAATTTGAGAAACAAAACAGATGAAACATGAGAGAGGGGAAAAAAGAGAGAGAGGGAAACAAACCATAAGAGACTCTTAACAATTGAGCAAACTGAGGGAGGAAGATGGGAGGTACATAGGGGATGAGCTAGATGGGTGATGGGTATTAAGAAGACACTTGTGATGAGCACTGGGTATTGTATGTAAATGATAAATCACTGAATTCTACTTCTGAAATCAACATTACACTGTATGTTAACTAACTAGAATTTAAATAAAAATTTTTTTTAAAAGCAATGGAATGGTTTCATTGAAAAAGTAGTGTGGTTGCCCTTTTAGGATTTTGTTCTCTCATTCATCTGTCTTTTGCTGCACAAAATGAGAAGGCAGAAAAACTCACTTCAAAAAAAGAATATGAGGCAGTACTGAATGCTAGAGACCTAATCAATATGGACATTAGTAAGTGTCAGAACCAGAGTTGAGAATGTTGATTATAAAGATGCTAATGGGGCTTGAGAAAAGCATAGAAGATAGTAGAGAATCCCTTTCTGGAGAAATAAAAAGAACTAAAATCTAACCAAGTTGAAATCAAAAAAGCTATGAGGTGTAATAAAAAAAATGGAAGCCCTTACTGCTAGGATAAATGAGGCAGAAGAGAGAATTAGTGATAGAGAAAATCAAATGATGGAGAATAAAGAAGCTGAGCAAAAGAGAGACAAATAACTGCTGGACTAGGAGAGGAGAATTTGATAGATAAATGATACCATAAGACGAAGCAATAGTAGAATAATTGGGATCCAAGAAGAATGAAGAGAGGGGCAGAGGTATATTGGAGCAAATTATAGCAGAGAACTGCCCTAATTGGGGAAGGAAACAGCCATCAAAACCCAGGAGGTACAGAGAACCCGCCTCAAAATCAATAAAAATAGGTCCACACCCCATCATCTAAGAGTAAAACTTAAAAGTCTCAGAGATAAAGAGAAAATCCTGAAAGCAGCTTGGGACAAGAGGCCTATAACCTACAATGGTAGAAATATTAGATTGCAGAGCACACTTCTCCACAGAGACCTGGCAGGCCAGAAAGATATATTCAGAGCACTAAATGAGAAAAATATGCATCCAAGAATACTATATCCAGCTATGCTGTCATTGAAAATAGAAAGAGAAATAAAAACCTTCTAGGACAAACAAAAACTAAAATAATTTGCAAACACCAAACCATCCCTACAGGAAATATTGAAAGGGGTCCTCTAAGCAAACAGAGAGCCTAAAAGTAACAGACCAGAAAGGAACAGAGACAATATACAGTAGCAGTCACCTTCAGGCAGTTCAATGGCACTAAATTAATATCTTTCAATAGTTACCCTGAGCATAAATGGGCTAAATACCCCAATCAAAAGACATAGGGTATCAGAATGGATAAGAAAAACAAGCTGCATTGATATGTTGTTTGCAATAAACTCATTTTAGATCCAAAGCCATCTCCAGATTTAAAGTGAGGAGATGGAAAACAACTTACCATGCTATTTGTTATTCTTCTTTTATAAAGTTAGTGAAATATGCCATTTTCTTGAATCCATGGTGATGTAGATAGTTAATTCTCAAAGAAAAAAAAAACTGCTAAGGGGTGCTGGTGGCATGATCAGCAAAGTGTCCAACTCTTGGTTTTGGCTCAGGGCATGATCTTGGGGTCCTGAGATCAAGCACTGTGTTGGGCTCTGTCTTCAGTGCAGAGTCTGCTTAAGATTCTCTCTCTCTCTCCCTCTGCCCCTCCCCTGCTCATGCTCTCTCTCTCTTTTTTTCTCTCTCTGTCTGAAATAAATATTTTAAAATACTGCTAAGCACAAGCACTTATTAAAAAATAATTATTCAAATGAGCGAAATCTTAGAATGATACTCCTCAGAAGATACATGACACATACTTTTTCCTGCTGGGCCTATTCAGGCTTCTATGCAGTATCTACAATTCTCCCGGAAACTTCAGTTCAGCCCCAAGTTATAATCTGAGAGTGGTTGTTGGTTGCGGGGGTTGGGGAACAAATGGAAGGGAGGAGAAAGAACCACTGGTAGCAGTTAAAAAGTACCTTGGGAAAAAAAAAATAATGAGACAGAGACATTAGCTATAACAATCTTATAGTCTGAAAACTTAGTATAGAGGCAATAGCTGATAGAGGTAGCTGTGGCGAAAATGGGGTTTGGATTTTATCACTGAGCTGGAAAAGCAACAGAAGCCACACTCTGAATAGCCAATATGGGAGAATTTGACTAATTCTTCAATTTACCCACAGAAAATTCTAAATATTGTCATGTATAACAATACCTGAGTCAAGAAATTAGGATCAAATTGTATTTAGGTAAGTTATGGAAAAAAATTTAAAAAGGCACTCCAGCCATTCTTCATTGCGTTCCTTCACCTACCTGACTCACCTGAGAACAGGGAAGCAAAGTGCAGAGACCTCTGAACTACCAAGCCTTACGGCCTTGAGGTCTAGGCTCCACAGCTTGAGCACCAGAGCTTTGGAAGAAGAACTCAAATCCTCCCACAGAATCTGTTTAAATTGACCTTATTCTAAATGCCTGAATGTGTTAAGCTTGGTCATCTCCAAACACAGGACATGCGAAATAAGAGAGGAAGTTACTGATAGGAAAACTGAGTTAGCAAGATTGAATAGCTTTATCCTGGTAGGAAGAGAGAAGATATTTTTAAAACTACAAAATACACTTAAGAATTTAAGTATCAGAGGGTACCTAAGTGGCTCAGTCAGTTAAGCATCTGACACTTGATGTCAGCTCACGTCTTGATCTTGGAGTTGTGAGTTCAAAGCCAATGTTGGGCTCCACACTGGGTGTGGCACCTACTTAAAACAACAACAACAACAAAACCTCAGGCTATTTAGTACAGGGCAAGGACACTACAAGTCTAAGGGCAAATGTGTTGATTTTATATTGCCATGATTAAACTGATTACATGTCTTTCCTATTGAAAATATATACTCCTTATTCTGTCTCCAGGATCTCTCTCTCTCTCTTTTTAATGAAACTGACTTCTGTACAAATTGGTGAACCAAGATTTCTCCTTTCCAAGACTCCATTAAAATGATTGTAAAGGAATAAAAGAATTATGGAAAGTGGCACAAGTGGACTAGAGACCCCCACAAATTCTAATGAAAGGCAAATGCATGTTTAGATGATGAAGAAAACTGCGGAAGCTGCAGCTTAGAACATGTGCAGAGGAGGATACAGTTAACACCATGGTTGGCCCAGAGAATCTCAGTAAATCTCAGACTCAGACACTGCAATGGAACCCGGGATGGGAATGGAAAGTGGGGCTGGCTGAGAATGGACATTAAGCGATGTGTGTATGCCTAGAGCACTTCCTCTCCTACCTCTGCTTGTCAGTCAACCTAAAGTCCAGCTCTTATCCTTAGGTTAAAAAAAAAAATCAGAGAGTTCTTCTCTTAAGATAATTGAACAAATTGCCTTAGGAAAAAGCAGGAACATCTGTTTAAAAACAACAACTTTGTCATTTGACATTAATGAATAATTATCTTTCCGTACACTGAGGCAAGGCCTGAGAGTCAACAAGACATCCATTGGCAAAAAGTTCCATATCAAAAATTTTTTTTCTCATTCTAAAATGTGGAGATATGTATGGGCAGTAAGAATCACAAAACATGTGAAGAAATCCTTTAAACATGACTGAGAAAGACAAAGATTAATAGAAAAGATTAATCCTATGAAAACAAGTATTTCAAGGACTAGAAGAGTCTTTTAAAAATCATCGTAATTTTCTTTATACTTGAATAAAACACTACCTATACAAAATTTGAATAGGATCATTTAAAGGAGAACAAAGAAGAGAATACTTCTATTAAATGGAAATTTAAAGTACCATTCCAATTTTTTTTTTACAAACAGAAGATTTGGAAGATAAGGTTTATAAAATATCCCAAAATAGAGAAGCAAAAATAAAAGAGAAAATGTGTTAGAAAAGGCAAAAGGTATCAATCTATAAAATAGAGAAATTTTCTCAGAAATGAAAGTACATGTACATCTTCAGATATAAATGTGAACAACAAAGAATTATATTCGCATAACATTGTGGAATTTCAAGTAACCAAGAATAAAAATTTCAAAACACAAGACTAAGAAGAATATCTTAAACTTGTCCATAAAAAGAGGCCTCCTACAGAGAAATCAAAACCAAGACGACAATCTTTTCCAAAGCAAAATTGGATGCTAGAAGATAGAGTGCAATGTTGTAAAATTTCTGGAGGAAAGTGATTTTAAACCTGAAGTTCTAGGTGCAACTAACCTATTAACAAAGTGTAAGGAAGAATAAAATATTTAGAAATCATGAAATTCCAAACAGTTTATCTTCCCACTCACCTGTTCTTAGGATATTACTCAAGGATATACCTCACTATGATTCAAGTGAGAAAGAATCAAGGTCACAAAACAATCAACTGAACCTTGTTAAATAGTAAAGTCCCAGAATAGTAGGTGTGCATCAGGCATAGAGAGCAACCAATCAATACTAAAGCAGAAGGTTGGAAGGCTTTGGGAAAGGACATAGAAAAACTACTCCATGGAACAGCTCAAATGACTGGAAATTTGAAAAGCTTGAGTATAAATTGAAGGCATTGAAAAAAGGGGGCAATTAGAAACTTCTGGAAAAATAAAAGTTGTACAAGAAAGTCATGCTCCAAATACTAAGAAATCAATCCAAATTGGAATAAAAGGTAGGAGACGTCAAGAAAAAAATACACTAGATTCCAAGAAAGAGTAAGAATCTGAAAGATATTGGGAATATGGTAAAGAAGGCATATGTTACTTTGCAATGAGAAACTCTAGGAAAAAAATTTTTTTAAATACTATGTGAGCAGTAAGTACTCCAAATATGTTGTAGACTCATTTTTTTTTTTTTGAGCTATTAATGGAGTGAGTATAAGGAAAGAGGTTTTACTTGAACTTGACATTCTCCTTTGAGTGACTCAGGTGTAAATATTTTTTTTTTTCCTTTAAAGATTTTATTTATTTATTTGTCAGAGACAGAGGGAGAGAAAGCGAGCACAGGCAGACAAAGAGGCAGGCAGAGGCAGAGGGAGAGGGAGAAGCAGGCTCCCGCCGAGCAAGGAGCCCGATGTGGGACTCGATCCCAGGACCCTGGGATCATGACCTGAGCCGAAGGCAGCTGCTTAACCAACTGAGCCACCCAGGCGTCCCTCAGGTGTAAATATTTTATATCCAGTATATCACATCCAGTAATTTACATCCAGTAATTACATCCCATTACTTGGGTTTATTAACATAGTCATAATGTTATATTATGTACTATATATTATATAATATATAAATAATAATAAAATAAATAATATATAATATAATATACTAATATAATATAAATAATAATAAAATGAATTACATATATTATGTATAGCCATAATATATATTATATTACTATATATTATATATAGCCATAATAGAATATTAGCATAGTCATAATAATGAAAATGTGTTTTTTGGTTTCAACATTTAAAAAATGTTCGGGAACCATATGCCAATGAGATTACCCATGACCATGTACGTAAAAGGCAGCTGACAGAAGGTTGGGCAATGGCAAGAAAGAAAAGATGGGGATAAGTGCAAGGGCACTGTGTCCATCAGCGATGTGTTTAGACAAACTAATAACTCTTAATCTGGGCTTAAATAATCTGGGGTTAGGCAGCTTCTGGGTATTTCTCCCTGTGTAGGTACTGTCAGAGCTGGCGTCTCTGTAATTCTCTCAGTTGTTTGATTTGTGTTTAAAGAGAGCTGTTGCATTTTCAGAAACATCAGAACAGGAAGAAGCAGGGAGAGAGACCAAAGATTTTCCCTCCTTGGGCTTTGTCTTTGTATTTAGCAAGTTCCATCCCATAGGCTCCTCCTGTGTGTTGTTGGGCAGATCTGACTCACCCACCATGTTTCCATCAATCACTGTCTAAAGGGAATTTGATTAGCTTCTCCTGGGGGTTAGGCTATTGTGGGGGTCTATCGTTCCTGAGCTCAACGTGTCTCAGTCTAGCACCTGAACAAGCTGGAGTTGGTTTGATGCGGTGGGAAGAACAGTGGTTTAAAGGTGAAATACCACCTTAACGTGTTCTGTTTTTTTTTTTTTTAAATTTATTTTCAGCATAACAGTATTCATTGTTTTTGCACCACACCCAGTGCTCCATGCAATCCGTGCCCTCTCTAACACCCACCACCTGGTTTTGAACACGAGCATCGTCCAGTAGTGGGAACACACTTGTATTCTTTTACCTGACCTTGTATGTCAGATGGACCTGGTAAAAATGTAGCTCAGCCGGGATGATTTCTAACATTGAGATTCAGTGATAGAATTGTCAGGGGCTGCGCTGGTTAAGCATTGGCAGCTCTGGAGCTTCAGTTATTGATTAGGTTTCTCAATGGGCAGACACAGCTGCTGACTTGGGATAGAACTACAAGTATCTATGAATTAGTGGATTAGTAACTATATAGGCTGTTTTTAAAGGATCAGCTTTTTGAAGGGTGAGACTGTGAGAGATACTATGATTATATAGCGCTGAGTCTATTTTTGATGCCATGATATACATATCCTTCTCCTAAATACGTAGCTTAATACAAAATGTATCTTTTTTGTATAATGCTTCTAGAATACCGTGCAAGCTGACATCTACAATGTGAATATGAGTTAGGTTTAACATTTCAGTATCTTAATTATTTATTATCTAAGATGGGAAGCTTAAGTATTCCATTAACAAGCTACAAGATGATGCTGTTGGGTTATTTATGCATCTGTGAAGGGCAACACTGGTAGGCTATATTTTCTTTGAGTGTAGGGCTTAAGAAATCAGACATTTCAAAAACTTGGAACAGCTGAGTGTGTGGGTGACTTGTATGGAAGGATGCAGTGGTTAGGTATCAAGGCTTTGGAGTCTTACAAAACCTTCTGAGTCTGTTTCCCATCTGTACACAGAGACAATAACAATATAGTATTTATCTCTTAAAGTGGTCGTAATGAGAAACACATGTAAGATATTTAGTACAGCACCTGTCAAGAATCATATCCCTTCTATTCATATTTTAGAAATTCAAAGTATATAATAATTTGAAGAAAGCCTGAGATGAATTGTATATGCATGATTACCAAAAAGCTGCTTCCAAGCAAATTAATACTTTTCTTAAGATTTTCATGGAGAACTTCTAAACTACTTGAAAATTAACTGCTTTCAAATATTTAAAAGCACTTTTAGAGTGACGGTCCCCACAGAAAAAATTAATAGACTAATTATAAAGCTCCCCCATCTACTTCTTAAAGTATATTCCCTGAAAACCTTCACTGGACCATTATTTATTTAACAATCACTTATATAGTCTCACTGTGTGGTAGGCAATATTCCCAATGCTTTACAAATATTAATCTGTTGTCAAAACAACCCAGTAAGAGAGGTACCATTGGTTTTCCATATTATAGTCTGAGAAACCAAGGGGTAGAGAGGTTAAGTAACTTTGCCCTTAATTGCTATCATGCTGCAGGGTGCTTCTCAGCACTCCGTCAGGACCCAGGCTCTATTCTAGGTGTGTTGGCTATTGACAGTCACAGGGGAGTCCTTCCTCAGATATTTGCTATGGCCACAGAAAGCTGCTTTACCCAAGACTATTCCCTTCCCTCAAGAACAACCCACCGCCAATGCTCCTTACCTCAATTCAGGACATCTCTGAAAGCCATTCCAGCTACTGAGCAACCATGAGGGTCAGCTGCAGCCTTGTTGCAACAAGGCTTGTTGAGTGTTCATCCTAAGAGCACCTTCCAAAAGTCTCCTGCATGGAAATCTCTGCCTCGGAGCCTGTCTCCTGGAGCCCAACCCAAGACAATCATCTATCTAATAAGTGGTAGAGCTGACTGGAACAATCTAGCCCCAGGATCTCTTCCCTTAACCACTAAGCTATACTAATACATTGTAACAATTCGCTTTAAGGATATGTTTTGTAAAGTCAAAGTTTTCACTTAAGAAATATCCCATAAGACTGATTTTTTAGTAATCCATTTTTCTTCCCTATTCACCCAGGTGGGCAAGGTTGTTGATGCTGTTCCTTTTCTGGATAAATATTCTGAGACCTTTCAGCTCTGCTAGATCCGCCTACCATGACAAGTCAGTGGACTCAACAAGGTCCTCTCTGATTAAGATGACAAATACATACCTTTAGTGGTAGTTTAGAAGCTAAGAAATAGCTCTATGGTCGAGGCTTCTTCACATCCTCTTGGACATTCAAGATTTTTGAGTTTCTGTGACACCATGGGAGTAAATTTAGTTTTCAAGTTCAAACCAAGCACAATGTGCTGATGGTTCTAGTCTTTTATAGTAGATTTTCCATCTCTCGGGCATTTCGTTAGGAATACTTCTTGATCCCAAGCCAAAGTGGGAACCTGTTGAGCTAAGCTTCCACAAGTCTCTTCCCACCCTCAGTGATGTCATGAGAACCCAAGAAAGCAAGCCTGACTCTCCCAACACTACATTTTAGTATTTATTCTTCTAGCACAATAGAGTGACTCATGTTCTCAGCCAACAGCTAAAGCATCTGTTGGGTGAGGTGGGTGCTACAGGGCCCAGGTTTATCTTTCAAAAGGTCAATATGTTCAGCAAAGCTCCAAAAGAGGAAGAAAAGCCCTATCAGTTGGCTCAAGAAAAATTACGTTGAGGAACAATGGCTTCAAAAACTCATAGTTATAACAACAAAGGTGTATTTCTGCCTTCTGCAACAAGTCCATTACAGGTTGGTGGCACTCAGCTGCATGTCATCTTTGCTTCATGAGCCAAGGTAAAGGAATGCCCCATCGGTGGATATAGGGGAATTCATGGCAGAAATGAAAATAGAGCAAAAGAGAAGCATGGATAACTTCTGCTCATATTTTATTGTTTCAAGCAAGTCATAGGACCAAGCCGGAGGTCAACAAGGAGGGATACATAACACTTCCTCAGATAAAGATAAATGAAGAATAGTATAAAAAATGATTTATGCAGTCCCAAATTTTATTCAGATATTCTGCTTCCCTCCCACTGCACACAAAATACATTCATTTCCTTCCCAGAGGAGAAAAAACTCAAAACTTCAGGAATAGCATCAAGATGAAAGTAAACCATTTTGGGATTGTCTTTACCACATCAGGTCTGAGTGAGGTTTCTCTTCAGTGAGGGACCCACACATCCTCAAGTCAATGATAGATGACAGAAAGGATAATTGCAACACATATTCCCTTTCAGAAAGAGAAATAATGAGAGGCATAAAGCAATTCTGAAATTATAGTGGGTAAATTTTTCAAGAATGTGCCCCCACCCCAACCCCCAAGAATAAGGAACATTCCTTGAACCCCTCTTCCGTTCTCAGAGAATAAGCTCCCAGGCTGTTATTCTCTGTGACTCTTGGCTCTACTCTCTGGAAAGTTCCTCTTTCTCCCATGTCGTCCTTGGCTACAATTGAAGAGGACATTGGAGAATATGTCTTCCTTGGGGACCAGGCCACTTTCTCAGGCTACTTCCACTACGTGGACTATTGGGGGCCACAAGGGTCATTTTTAGTCAAGATTAGTCACAATGCTATTTAGTCCCAACTAGTACAATGAATTAGACTCTTTTATTTGATTCCATCCAACTTCATGTGCCTATAGCCTCATCCTCTATTCTTTTCAAGACATGCCTCTCTCTCTAAACTTAATTATGGGTGACTTTAGCTAATCAAGTTCCTTAGAAGTGGGAGTCAAGTCATTCCTTTAATCTTTTACCCATGAACTATTTTAACCAACTGAAAGGACTCCATCTTAATTAATTCAAACATTGTAACAAAGAATATAATGGCCACATATCAGATTTGGTCCTTGAAATGAGGTCAGTTTTACTTGCCCTTTTGTAGGTCAAACACCCTCTCAGTTTTGCCTTTTATGTTTAGGGAAGAGAAACAAATGTATCTTTCAACTCTATTGCTTTTTATCTCTGATTGCAAATTGACATTTTTTTCCTTAAATTAATCTTATAATATATAAGAAGTAAGGTGTGTATAACAAAAGTAATTAATCATTGAACCTACATAAAAAACTAATGATGTACTATATGTTGGCTAACTGAACAAAATTAAAAAATTTAAAAAATAATAAAAAAGAAGTAAAGTCTGCCACTAATTTTGTATGTCAACCTCTATACCTACACCTAAAATCTAAGGATCACTCAATATATTAACTATCTCCCAAGTAAATACAAACAACAGTCTTACCAAATGTTTTGCCAGTGCATAATAAGGATTGTCATCTCTCCAGAAACAAAGTTTCATTATTGCCTACTGACTGTCTCCTGAACCAATGTCACATAGCTTACTTGGATTTTCGTTAGGCTAGCACTGCCTTTCAGGTACCAATTTCTACATAAACCACTTTAAACTAAATAATGCTATGCTAACAAATAACTTAAAAATCTCAGTGGATTTTAACATCAAAGATTCATTTCTCAGGCTACTTACCAATATGGTCCTCCACCAGGTCATCTTCATTCTAGAGCCCAGGTTGATGGGGCACCTCTATCTAGATGCCACCAGTCTTTTGGCAAAGGGAACAGAAAACATGACCCACACAGCAGCTTTAAGAGCTTGTTCTCACAGGTGGTCCCCTTTCTTCCTCTCACTTTTCATTGACCAAAGCAAATGATGTGGCCATGACTGGAAGTAGTAAAGTGTAATCCTCCTAGATGGAGGAAGAACCCAACTCTATAAATCTGTAAATCTATAAATCAGGAAAATCTAGCAACTATAACCTCATCAGCTCTATAAAAGGAAGTTAAGGAGAGACACATTTTATCTAGCCTATAAACATATGCTGTAAAATTCCCTTGCTTTGGCTGGTCAGTAACATTAACATAATCTATGAGGTCAGAAACTATAAATCAATAAGGTGTTTCTTACTGAAGATTTCTGGCGAAGACATGATTTTGCTTTCTTCTAATGGATTATTTTTACTAAGTGCAATTCCTCATTCTAATGTAAGATAACATATGTGTGTTATATATATATGTGTGTGTGTGTGTATTTATATAACACATATATATGTTTTAAGTATATATATGCATATGTATTTTTATGTGTATATATATTCTATGTATATATAACTTATTTCTTCATTTCTATTACTTTTTTATGGCTGAAGCATACAGTATAATAAATTCAAGTATTCAGCTCAGTGAAATCTTACCTTTGTATATACCTATATAACCACCACTTAGGAAAAGATACAGAATATTTTCAGAAATCCAAGAGGTACACTTGTGAGTTTCTTAGTCAACACCTATCCCATCTCCTTTAAGTAACCACTGTTTTGACTTGCATCACCTGTGATCACCTTAGTTTTGTCTATTCTTAAATTTCATGTAAAGAGAATCATATAATGTATACTCTCTTCTGTTTAGTTTCTTTGGCTGAACATAATATCTGTGAAAGCCACCCATGTTGTAGTGTGTATTGGTAATTTGTTTTTTTAGTGCTGTATAATTTTCTAGTATATAAGTTATTTCCAGTTTGAAGCTATTATGAGGAAAGCTGCTATGATCATACTTATATGCGGCTGTGTGTACTCTAGACTCTGAGGTACATATTGAGGAAAGGAATTGCTAAGAAACTTCCCCCAAGTCTATGGCTCACCTTTTCATTTTATTAATAGTGTTTTTTGAAGACTGAAATTTTAAACTTTGATGCCAATTTTTTTCTTTTAGATTCTGTGCCTTTTGTGTCATATATAAGAATTCTACCAAACCCAAGGTCACTAATATTTTAGAAGTTTTATAATTTTAGCTCTTACTTTTAGTTTTATGGTCTATATTAAGATAAATTGTGTATATATTATGAGGTAATAGTCAAGGTTCATTATTTTGCATACGGGTATCCAATTGCTCTAGCATATTTGGCAAATAACTATTCTTCCTCCATGAAATTGCTTTGCATCTTTGCTAGAAATCAATTGATGATACGTGTGGATATATTTCTAGACTCTCCATTCTCTTCTACTGATCAAGTTATCATTCTTGACACAAATCATCTACTATCTTGATAACTGCAGCTTTATAAGTCGTCTTAAAATCAGGTAGGTTAAGGGGCACCTGGGTGGTTCAGTGGGTTAAAGCCTCTGCCTTCAGCTCAGGTCGTGATCCCAGGGTCCTGGGATTGAGCCCCGTATCAGGCTCTCTGCTCAGCGGGGAGCCTGCTTCCCCCCCCTCTCTCTCTCTGCCTGCCCCCCTGCCTACTTGTGATCTCTGTCTGTCAAATAAATAAATAAAAATCAGGTAGGTTATGTCTTTCAATTCTATTTCAAAAGTGTTTGGGCCATTCTTAATCTTTCGAATTTCATGCATTTTTAGAATTATTTATTTCTTTATTCATGAGAGACAGAGAGAGAGGGAGGCAGAGGCAGAGGGACAAGCAGCCTCCCTGCTGAGCTGGGAGCCAATGTGGGCCTCCATCCTAGAATCCTGGATCATGATCTCAGCTGCAGGCAGACGCTTCACTGACTGAGTGACCCAGGCTCCCAAATTTCATGTATATTTTAACAAGCATGTCAACTTCTAAAAAGAAAAAATACTTTTTTTTGCTGAGTTTTTAAAAATAACACTGTGCTGAATCTATAGAGCTGGTGGAATTTGATTCCTTATTATACATCCAAGAGAAATTTTTCTCATGTGGACCAGGATACATGTACAGGGAGGTCCATATTAGTATTGTTTATAGTAATCCCAAATTGATATCATAATAACTCTGAATAAAACAAACATCCATTAATATTAAAGTAGATAAATATATGCTATACAGAAAATGAAATGAACAAACTACAATTACACTCATCAATGTATTAGTCACAGGTGTCCCAGACAAATAGGACCAATAGGATGTGGAGAGAAAGAGGGAGTGGGATTTATTATAGGAATTGGCTCACATTATTATGAACAAGTTCCGTGAGATCCGCCGGTAAGTGGATGAATTGAAGACTCAGTAGAGTCAGTGATGTCGTTCCAGTCCAAGTTCTCTGCCTGAGAACCGAGAGAGGCCAAACTCAGGCAGAGTCAATATTTCAGGCCAGGTCCAAAGTCAGGGGGAAAACCAAATATTAATGATGACCCAGGTCAAAGGCAGTCAGGCAGGAGTCCTTACTCACTGGAGCATCAGCTTTTTTATTCCATTCAGACCTTCAACTACATGGATGAAGCCCATCAGCACTGAGGATGGCAATCTGCTCTACTCCATCTACCAATGCAACTATTAATCTTATCCAGAAACACCTAGAATAACATTCTAGAAATATCTGGGTACCCTGTGGACCAGTCATGTTGACACATAAAATTAACCATCACAATCAACATAAATTAATCTCTCAAATAGTATGTTGAAGAATCAAGTAATAAATAATACCAGTTATAAATAATACACTGGTATAACACTGTCTATAAATTTTTAAAAAGGCAAAAAAAAAGTATATTTTCAGAGCTAGTTATATAGTCTACATAATGGTAAAATAAGCCTAAAAATTAGAATTATGTTTACCCCTATAAGTAAGGGAAGGGGGTATGAATCAGTGGTTTCCTTCTATAGCACTGGCAATTTCTTAACCTTGGTGGTAGCTACAAAATGTTTATTTTCATCATTTTTTAAAAATTTTACCTTACTAGTTGCTATAAATGTTTGTAATTATTTTATGTTATACAATTGTTCTTCATCTATATCTTTTCATATATACACAAATAAACCTATATATGTTATACATATATGTTATTCATATTCCTTATGTTTGATACCTTTCACAACAAGATTCACCATGAGGGAGGTAGACTGGACCACATACATTGGGACCCTGACTGTCACTATTTGTGGGTCTTTTCTTTGGGTTTATCCAGAGAGCAATCCTCCAGTCTGGCTGCTTGTGCTCTGAGAGACAAATAAGAATAGGAGTAGGAAGTCTCAAAATTTCATGTAGAACCTTTTCTTTAATTCTCTTGTTTTCAGTCTGACACCCCCTCCACTAAGCCTACAGTACCCAAGTCCAGAGTCCTTTGGTTGAATTTCTCTGGAGAGTAAACTCCCAGTTCTGGACTAGCCTGGCAGAAATAATTGTCAGGCTGTACAGAGTGTAGGGAGGGATCTAGGGAGCAAAGAGCTTATCACATGGCTGTTTATCCATTCTTCTCTTGTTAGTTTATTTGCACTCCCATTTTTCAGAGGTAGCTGGCACCTCTAATTCCAAGTCTTTCTGGGGGTTCTGTGGTACCAGTTGTCTTGCTTCTTTATTTATGCCAGTGCTGGGTTACTTTTTATTTTTCATAGTTTGTTAAGAAATTTTCCAGTTGGCCAGTTACTTTTCAGCTTCCAGCATTTTTTTTTTTGCTATTATTTCTTCTATTTCCTTCATGCCTGTTTTTTTTAATTTAATTTTTTCAGTGTTCCAAAATTCATTGTTTATATACCAAACCCAGTGCTCCATGCAATATGTGCCCTCCATAATACCCATCACAATGCTCAACCAACCCTCCCACTCTCTTCCCCTCCAAAACCCTGAGTTTGCTTCTCAGAGTCCACAGTCTTTCATAGTTTGTCTCCCCCTCCAATTTCCCCCAACTCACTTCTCTCCATCTCCCAATGTCTTCCGTGTTATTCCTTATGCTCCACAAGTAAGTGAAACCATATGATACTTGACTGTCTCTGCTTAACTTATTTCACTCAACATAATCTCTTCCAGTCCCATCCATGTTGATACAAAAGTTGGGTATTCATCCTTTCTGATGGAGGCATAATACTCCATTCTATATATGGACGATAGCTTTTATATCCATTCATCCATTGAAGGACATCTTGGTTCTTTCCACAATTTGATGACTGGCCATTGCTGCTATGAACATTGGGGTACAAATGGCCCTTCTTTTCACTGCATCTATATCTTTGGGGTAAATACCCTATAGTGCAATTACAGGGTCATAGGGTAGCTCTATTTTTAATTTTTTAAGGAATCTCCACACTGTTATCCAAAGTGGCTGTACCAATTTGTAATCCTGCCAACAGTGTAAGAGAGTTCCCCTTTCTCCACATCCTCTCCAACACTTCTTGTTTACTGTCTTGTTAATTTTGGCCATTCTAACTGGTGTAAGGTGGTATCTCAATGTGGTTTTGATTTGAATCTCCCTGATGGCTAATGATGATAAACATTTTTTCATGTGTCTGTTAGCCATCTGTATGTCTTCTTTGGAGAAGTGTCTGTTCATGTCTTCTGCCCATTTTTTTGGACGTGATTATCTGTTTTGTGTGTGTTGAGTTTGAGGAGATCTTTATAGATCTTGGATATCAGCCCTTTGTAGTGTCATTTGCAAATGTCTTCTCCCATTCAGTGGGTTGCCTCTTTGTTTTGATGGCAGTTTCCTTTGCTGTGCAGAAGCTTTTGACCTTCATGAAGTCCCAAAACTTTACTTTTGCTTTTGTTTCCTTTGCCTTTGGAGACATATCTTGAAAGAAGTTGCTGTGGCTGATGTCAAAGAGGTTACTTCTCTAGGATTTTGGTAGGTCCTGCCTCACATTGAGGTCTTTTATCCATTTCGAGTTTATCTTTGTGTATGGTGTAAGAGAATGGTTGAGTTATATTCTTCTACACATAGGAACAATCCTCAAATTTGTATGGAACCAGAAGAGACCCCAAATTGCTAAGGAAATGTTGAAAAAGTAAAACAGAACTGGGGACTTCACGTTGCCTGATTTTAAGCTTTACTACAAAGCTGTGATCACCAAGATAGCATAGTACTGGCACAAAAACAGACACATAGACCAGTGGAACAGAGTAGAGATCCCAGATATGGACCCTCAACTCCATGGTCAAATAATCTTCGATAAAGAAGGAAAAAATATATGGTGGAAAAAAGACAGTCTTTTCATCCCTGTGTTTTTATCTCAGGTTATAAACACGTTGAAAAAACTCCACACCTAGTGTGCATATCTTGGTCAATAAATACTGTTATCCCATAAAATGAGACAGGGCTCACTGGGAAATGGCTGATTCTAGGACTGGTTCATGGATAGTACAATGTGATCTCATAGCATCTTGTGCCCAAAAAGCAAGGAAATGCTGAAAGAATGTAAAAGTGGGTGTCTGTCAAAGGACACCGTAGATGACCAGATAGAGCTCCCAATGACCAAAGCTGGAACAATTTTAACAAAAAGTATTTCTGTAGTGTTGAATAATAACCATGAGGTGCCTGGGTGGCTCAGTGGGTTAAAACCTCTGCCTTCGGCTCAGGTCATGATCCCAGGGTCCTGGGATAGAGCCCTGCCTCAGGCTCTCTGCTCAGCAGGGACCATGCTTCCTCCTCTCTCTCTGCTTACTTCTGATTTCTGTCTGTCAAATAAATAGGTAAAATCTTTAAAAAATAATAATAATAACCCAAAGTAAAATGTATTTGTGCCAACTGAAATAAATAAATGATTAAATAAATAAATAGGAGAGAAGGAAAAATCTTCCTTACAAAAGTATTCAAATGGTATGTGTAGATACTTTTCCCTTGAGTGCGGAATGGACTTATTGACTCTTAGGCAAAGACAAGAGTAAGAAAAGAGAATAATTAATAACTTTGCTATACTTCACAGACTCGACTTGAAGCACCTTTAACCAGGCGTTGGGGGTCAATACCAATGGTGCTGTGTCAGGTTGATACCATGTACCTTTGATTTGATGCAATTAAGACCCCTCACCTCTGTGATGTTCTTCCTGCAAACTCATAACTCCAATTCAATCACTAAAAAGACACCAGAAAAATCTAAACTGAAGGAATTTTACAAAACACATGGTCAAGTCTCTTTAAAATTGTCAGTCATGGGAAATAAAGAAAAACTGATACAACTGCCACAGAGCTGAGCAAGCTAATGAGATGTGACCACTAAATGCCATGTTGTATCCTGAATTGGATCCTAGAAGAGAAAAGGACATTGGTGGAAAAAATGGTAAAATAGGACTAATGGCTGTTGTTTACTTAATAGTATTTGAACGGCCGGGTGTGACTGCTAGTTCATAATCCTGCCAAAGTTCTCATCACGTTTCACGACTCAGTGAGATGGTGACCGCCTGAGGGACGTGTCCTCTAACTTCTTCAGGCTCAGGGTTTTCACCACATTTTGTACTTTCCTCCTTTTATAGCACATCTCACACTGTCTCCCCATCGCACTGGGCAATCTCAAGGGCAAGGATCAGGAGCCATTCCTCATCAGGAGCTATTCCTCATCCATGCCTTCCTCATGCATGGAAGGCATGCCTGCATTTAATAAGTACGTGTATGTTCGAGTCAAGTTGGTTATAGAGCAAGCGCAGCTTTTCAATGAGAGAAAGTTTAAAGAAAAGCCACCAATTACTATTCCTTAAAAACCAAGCTCCCACTGGAGTATTCCTTGCTGTTTACTGTTTGCTCCAAAACACCCTATATTCCTTTGGAAGTGAAATAATTGCCCCAAACCATTGCATCAAATTGTAGGAAACTTCAGCAACAAGAGTTAGACTGTGATGAAAAGCAAAGGTTTAATGAGCCTTGTTCCAGTGATGTTTCCCCCAGTAGTAAATTATGCACCCTGAGAAAAATCCCCCTCTTAATTATTAGGAAAATTATGCCTTTAAAAGTATACCCTGGGCGCCTGGGTGCCTCAGTGGGTTAAAGCCTCTGCCTTCGGCTCAGGTCATGATCCCAGTGTCCTGGGATGGAGGCCCGCATCTGGCTCTCTGCTCAGCAGGGAGCCTGCTTCTCCCTCTCTCTGCCTGCCTCTTTGCCTACTTGTGATCTCTGTCAAATAAATAAATAAAAAATCTTTAAAAAAAAAAAAAGTAAACCCTGATCAGATGCTGTTTAATAGGCCAGAGATGTAGGAAATATTTGACATTGGTAGTTTCTTGGTGTGGTGTTTTTCTTCTATCATTGCTGGCTTCTTTTCCATTAAATGATCAGAAAATTACCGTGACTTTATTCCCATAGGCTGAAAATTAGCCTGCTAAGCTTGAGCCCAAATCAGATTCTGATGACTAAGAATTAATCTATTTTAGCAGAAGCATGTCTAACGGAAATCAGTCTAGCTCTTCTCTGTCACAGCAGAACAGTCGCTGCTGTCGCCTGTGATTGATACACAGTAGCCAAACGTGGAAATCATTCAGGTCAGAACCCCTTTGTTCTCGGGCCAGTATTGATCCGATTTTGTTTTTCCAGAGTACATCTGTTCACATGCGCAGCCTTCACAAGGTTAACAAAACCCTCACTTGGAAGGTTAAAAAAAAAAGAGAGAGAGAGTTTTAAGAGAGTTTTTGAATCCCTGCAGTATTATAAACTGTTTTTTTCACAGTGTGTCCCTCCACTCCCCGGGATGCACCTTCCCCTCAGCCAACAATCTGTGCCTTGGAATCATTCTTTCTGCCTCCAAACTTCCCTTCTAGTCAACCTTTTAACTAAGGCCCATATCAAAGGTTATCTCCTCTTCTGTGAAGCTTTTCCAGTATCTTTTTTGATTGTTTATATCATGTATTTGATACCTAATATGTATTGCCTCATATCATAGCAATTAGGCAACTGATATATTACATTTAATGTTTACTTTAGAAGAAAGGTTTGAAATCAATGATCAAAAGACTTCACAACAAAAAGTTAGAAAAAACTTTTTGTCAGAGTAAACCCTGACAAAATAGAAAAAAGGAAATAATAAAAGTGAGAAACAATATAATTGGAAAGTGACAAATATTAGAGAAAATTAACAAAACCTAGAGATGGTTCTTTGAAAAGATCAAACTGATCATTTCTGAAGCTAGACCAATAATGAAAAATAGAAGAGCGAGTCACCAATATCAGGAACAAGACAGGGGTTATTCCCACAGTTTCAATACACATGGATATTCGGAACAGCTTTATGCCAACAAATTCAGCAATTGAGATGAAATGGGAAAATCGTTTGAAAAACATAGACTCACTAGTAGAGACCTAGCCTAATGGGGCATTTTCTTATTTGGTATTTCTTTTACTATTTCCTGTGTATTTGTTTCCTTGCATTTTTAGATCGTAATTATAGCAAAAAAGTTTTAGAAATTATTTACAATCTGCAGTAGATTTTGTCCTATGTTACATCATTTGTGTTACATTCACCATTGTTTACAATTCAAACTGCCTCAGAGGTAGCTTCTTTTAATATTTTAGGGACAAATTCTTTGTTATAGAGTTTATATTATTTGTGTTCTCAGTGCAAATGATATACCGAATTAAGCAGTCTTTACGTCCACAAATATTGTAACAACATGAGTTGAGAAACCATCTCAAATCATGCAGAAAGGTCTTCAGAGACACGATTTGTACACAGAACGTCTGTAATGAGAGAAATTCCCCTTCCACACTATTGACAAGCTTCTCTTCATCTTCACAGACAATGGAGAATCATTATTACAATCTCAGAAGAGATGAGTCCTGCTTATCTCTCTGTCCCACATCAGCTTGTGGTTCCTTGGTTAAGCACAACAGGGCAAGTATGCCCATTCTTGCCTCTTTTATTCAACACAGTATGGAAAACCTAGCCAGGGCCATTAGGTGAGGTGAGGAAAATGAATAAAATGTATCCAAATTGGAAAGGGAGAGTAAAATTATCTGTTTGCAGATGACATCATCTTGCATATAGGAAACCCTAAAGACTCTACACCTGACCTCCAAACTTCTAGGACTAATAAATGAACTCAGCAAAGTTGCAGGATATAAAACGAACACACAAAAATAAGTTGTGTTTCTATACACTAATAACTATCTAAACTGTCTAAACTATCTAAAAAGGAAATTAGAAAACACTATCATAAAATGCTTATGAAAAAAAAACCTTTTCTAAAATTCATATGGGGGTGCCTGCATGGCTCATTCAGTTAGGCGTCTGCCTTTGGCTCAGGTCATGATCTCAGAGCCCTGGGATTGAGTCCCACTGTTGGGATCCCAGCTCAGTGGGGGGAGTCTGCTTTTCCATCCCCCTGTGCCGATTCCCACCACTCATGTGCTCTCTCCCTCTCTGCCTCTCTCTGATATAAATAAATAAAATCTGTAAAAAATGAGTAAAATTCATAGGGAGCCACAAAAGGCCTGAATAGTCAAAATGATCTTGAGAAAAGAACAAATCTGAAATCATCATATTTCCCATTTCAAAATATATTATAAATCTATAGTAATTGAAAAATATGGTACTAACATAAAGATAGACATGTAGACCAATGGAACAGAATAGACAGACTAGAAATAAATTCACACATTTATAGTTAACTCATCTTTAACAAGTGAGTCAAGAATATAAAACATGGAAACAATAGTCCCTTCCACAAATGGTGTTGGGAAAACTGGATATCCACGGGCAAAAGAACAAAAATGGGCCCTTGTCTTACACAACACATAAAAATCAACTCAAACTGGATTGAAGACTTAAACATAAGACCTGAAACTGTAAAACACCTAGAAGAAACATACGGGAAAATCTTCATGACATAGGTTTTGACAATAATTTCATGGATATGACACCAAAAGCATAGGCAACAAAAAAGCAAAACTGGACGACTAGGACTACAGCAAATTAAAAAGCTTTTGTGACTCAAAGGAAATAATTGACAGAGTGAAAAGACAATCTATAGAATGGAAAAGAAAAAGAATTTTCAAAATCCCCAGTAAGGGGTTAATTTCTGAAATATATGAGGAACTCCAATAACTCAATAGCAAAAACATCTAACAATTAAATTTAACAAATGAGCCGAAGACTTGAATAGACAATTATTCAAATAAGACTTACAAATGACCAACATTTATATGAAAAGATGTTCAAAATCACTAATCATGAGAAAAATGCAAATCAAAACCATGATGAGCTATCACCTCACACCTATTAGAATAGCCATTATTTTAAAAAAGAGACATCAGTTGTTTGCAAGAATGTGAAAAAATTGGACACTATTGTATGCTGTTGGTGGGAATGCAGAATGATGCATCTATGAAAAACATTCTAGAGTTTTTTCAAAAAATTAAACTGAAATTACTAGAAGGTCCAGCAATCCCACTTATGGATATTTACTCAAATAATTGAAATCAAGATCTTTTTTTTTAAGATTTTATTTATTTATTTTATAGAGAGAGATCACAAGTAGGCAGAGAGGCAGGCAGAGAGAGAGAGAGGGAAGCAGGCTCCTGCTGAGCAGAGAGCCAGAGGTGGGGCTCCATCTCAGGACCCTGAGATCATGACCTGAGCCAAAAGCAGAGGCTTAACCCACTGAGCCACCCAGGCACCTCTGAAATCCAGATCTTAAAGAGATATAAGTGCTCTCATGTTCATCGAAGTACTATTCTCAATAGCCAAGATATGGAAACAACCTAAATGTCCATCAACAGAAGAATGGATAAAGAAAATGTGGTATATACACATGGAATATTATCAGTCCTGAAAAAGAAAGAAATCCTGCACTATGAGGCAACATGAAGAACTTTGAGAACATCATGGTAAGTGAAATAAGCCAGTTGCAGAAGGACAAATACTGCATAATTCCACTTATATTAGGTATCTAAAAACAGTGAAACTTCTAGATGCAAAGAATGAAATAGGAGTTGACAGAGACTAAGGGAAGGAGTAATGGAGAGTTGTTAATCAACAGGCGTAAACTTCATTTATGAAAGAAGAATTAGTTCTAGAGATCCAATGTACAACGTGGTGATTGCAGGTAACTAGTCTGTATTGTACACTTAAAATATGTTACAAGGGTAGATCATATATTAAGTGATCTTAAATATATAAATAAATGAATAAATAAATAGGCAGTTGTAAATGTAATGAAGAATAATACAGTCACAGACTCACATAGTATTGACTATGAGTGAGACATTCCTTCAAGTATTTTACATATTTACATTCCTTCAAGTATTTTACACATTTCATCTTCACGACACCACGAAAAATAGTATTTTTATACTTTAAAAATGAAGATTATGATACCCAGAATAATCACATTAATTACAGAATTCTTAAAAAGCTCAGAGAGGAGAAAATGATAATCAATCCAAAAGGGTTCCAGCAGGTTTCTGGCCATTAAAGGTACCATAGATGGGCTCTCTTTCAAAGGGCAACAGAGATGGGACAGAATAAAAAGAGAAAGTAACCTGTGAAAGAACAAATTCAGACAAGAATTTGAAGCTGCAGTACAAACTGAGACCTGAGGAAGGACCACAGCAGCTGTTTTCTCACAAGAATGAATCATGCGGACGGTGGCAAATAATTATTATATCTTCTAAAGTCCAAATACAAATCTCTTAAATTCCCTATTTTCCCTTTTCAGGCAACCATGTACAACTTAGGAATGGGTACAAGATGTTCACATTCTCTCTCGTATTTGTTGGAGTACTGTGCTCCCTACTTCTAACCCTAACACTAACCCTAACCCTAACCCTAATCCAAACCCTAACCCTACCCAAACACTATCCATAACCCAAACTCTAACCCTAACTGCAACTTAACCCTAACCCTAACCCTAATTCTAACCTAACACTAATCTAACCCTACTGGGAACCTAACCCTAACCCTGTCATAGCAGTGGCCATGTTCATCCTTAGACAATCTCACAGCACCCTCAACAGGGATATTGGGAAATAGAAGGGTAGATTTAAGCTCTAATTGCCATACTGATGTGAGTGGCATTATTCCAAGAAAATATACACAATATCTTCCCAGTCTAGGCTACTGAGAGAGGAGGTGGGAGGCAGGCAAACTCACATTTCAATTACTTCACACTTCAGCTGAAGGGCAGCTTGGGCCATCCCACTCCCACTCATTTTGTGTCGAGTGGTGTCCACCCCGTAGGACGCTGGCTGCAGATCCAGAGTTAAGAACAAAATGGATGAGGCAGCAGCAAAGTGGGTAGCTCAAACAAGCAATAGTATCCCTCAGAAAGAAATAATTTAAAAGGTAGAGTTATCAGACTTTGAATTAGTTTGGGTTTAAACGGGAGAGGAATGTCTGCACAGGAACAAAGACTTGCCATTGCTCTCCTGACATAGTTTCAAGATGAGTTGGGGCAATACAAGTAGACTTTAATATTTCTTCATTTGTTCTGTCCAATAAATATTTGTTTGGTCTTTGCTGTGTGAGGGGGCTGCTCTGTCTGTGAGGGGCTCACAGTCTACTGGGGGAAGACAGATCCGAGCAGGCAGTGAGGTAACGCTTATTACCTATGCTCTAAGTGATACACTTCATCTGGCCTAAAGGCGGTGAGGAAAGATTTCTGTCTTTGCTTATAATTCCAGAAGGCAAACAGAAGTTCCTGATTCCCTAGTCTACAAGTCTGCTAGTGTATATAGCCACCTAAATTTGGATCGTGAGGGGGTGGCTGGGTGGTTCAGTCACCTAAGCAACTGACTCTTGATTTCAGCTCAGGTCTTGATCTCAGGGTAGTGAGAGTGAGCCCTGAGATGGGTGTGGAGCCTGCTTGAACTTCTCTCTCCCTACCCCCCCCCGCCTCCCCACTAGCACATGCTCTCCAAATAAGTAAATAAATAAATAAATAAATATCTTGAAAATTTCCTGGACTATGTCTGAGCCTGTTGTCACTATGACGGGCCTCATCCTTGCCCACCTTCCCAAACACCTTCTCCCGTAATACTCCTCATCCCCACCTTCCTAATTCCCATACTCTCTGTCTGATTTGTTAGAATTCTTACTGAGAAAGGGAATTTTACGTATCCGATACCCCCTTCCAACCTATGTTCAGGGACTCTCTTAACCAATTACCTTTGTTTCACTAGGAACTTTGTTTTAAGTTTTCCTTAATTTCAAGATTTTGAAGTGATTCAAAGTGGTCACGTTGTTGGTTCTCTTTGTGCTCTTGGAGAACTGGTACCTTTGTGTTGTTGATTCTGCTATGAGAAACATGGTATACTTTTCCAATTATTCATTCCAGCCCATTGTTTCTGATTTCTAGGGTTCCTTTCCATGCATCAGTGATCAGGTGTGGCAAGACAATGAGGAAATCTAGCTTTATCACTTAGATTAACCCAGACTTGGAGTCCACTTGAGACGTGACAAGGTCACAGGACTCAGGCTCTGCTCCTTCCCTTGAGTGCACAGGCCACGCGGGTAACTCTCACAGGTGTCACGGTCTGTCATTTCATGAAAATTATTCTTGTTCTGAATTGCACACCATCCCCCTAAGCCCACCACAACTGCCCCCAAACTGAAGCAATTACAGGTCTGTGACTGCCCCTAACCACTGTTTACTTCATTTGCATGTCATTTTCTCATTAGGATGCCGTTACAGTAAGAGTTGGTGCTAGGCCGGAGTGACTCGGAGTTGGCTATGTGCAGTACGGCTGTGATGGATGTTTAACTCGGCTTGGCCTGTTCTGGCTGCTCTATTGTGATTAAAGGGTACAGATGATTCTGCCCAATTTCTCTGTTTGTTTTCTCTTTCTCTGAGTTCTGGCTGGCTGGCATAATGCCTCCTGGATTCAATAATCGCCTCTATTTCTACTGGCTAGTGTAGATACATTTCTCCTTCTTCAATAGCATAGTTTCCCCCTCTGACATTTTCTTCCCAGAAAATTGGTGGGAGTCTGTGATTTACTCTAGCGCTCTCTCTCTCTCTATTGTTACCCTCAACTGTAATAGAATTGAGACTCTGAATAAATGGCATGTTTTTAATATAGCCAAACACTGATACATTAATCATTTAAGCCTGTTTTCTTGAAATTTTCAAATAAGTAAACTTATAACACATTTAAATCCCTTAACTCTGCCGAGAAGTGCACAGTAGGAGAAAGAGCTCAGGGTAAGAAGTTAGCTGGCTCTGAAATCCACTTCAGGCAATTACTGCTTGCGGCTTTAGAGATTTGGGCATGTTTCCTAAACTCCTTGAGCCCTGTTATGATCACCTGCAAAGGTAACTAACAAATCCTGCACCCCAGAGACTTTGTGTGTGGGAAATGGATACGTGACGCACCTTAGTCCTTTAGCTAACAGACTCCGAGAGTTGAGGGCATGGAATCTGGGGTCACACCAGGGTTTGATTCCTGGCAATGCCATTCAATGGTTTTGTGACCTTGAGAGAGCTTGTTCTCTTCTTTCTGCTTCAGTGTTCTCATATGTCAAAAGGGAATAAGATTTCCTGTCTCTTAGGGCTACTGTATGGATTCAGTAGGATGGTGAAAGTAAGGTGATCTGTAGCCCAGTGCCTATCAGGCAAGGTCGTAAGTGTTCAATAGATGTTAGCTGTGTTACTGTGATAAGTTATCCCATAGCTATTATTATCATTTGCTCAATAAATGTAGTTACATCTAAATTTAACAAAAAGAAGGGCACCTGCATGGCGCAGTCATGAAGCGTCTGCCTTCGGCTCAGGTCATGATCCCATCAGGCTCCCTGCTCAGTAGGAAGCCTGCTTCTCCCTCTCCCACACTCCCTGCTTGTGTTCCCTCTATTGCTGTCTGTCTCTGTTAAATAAATAGATAAAATCTATAACAACAACAACAATAAAAACAACAAAAATTTGACAAAAAGAAGTTTCTCTTGGGAAAAAACAAACAAACAAACAAATGAGCAAACAAACAAACTTCTTTTGACACAAAAACAGGGAGCCCTGTGCATGATCTGACTAAGAAAAAGGCACTTAATTAGGCAGCCTAGCCCATGATCATGAGTCATTTTACAAGGAACGTCCTCAAATCTTAGAAATATCAGCATTGAGAGAGAGTCATAGAAGTTTGCTCACTTTCACTCTTGCATTAAAGTGAAACCAGAGACTGGGATGTGGGTAGTGTTCCAATATTTGTGAGATAATGGCTGTTGTATAGCATGTGGGGATTTGAAAAAAGTTTTAGAATATTTATCAAAATATATCATTATTTAACATGGGTAACAGGCATCGGGGTATGATATTTTCCTTGGCAAAGACAGACTCAACCACAGGGTTATTTTTCCATAAATGACCTGAGGAAAGACTGAGGTAGAATTTATTCCAAATGAAATGCCATGGTATACAGGTCATGTTTTTACAGAATTATCTGAATGTAGATGGTATTTTTTTTCTTTTCTTGAAACATGTTAATATTATTTTTTTCTATTTGAACACTTGTGAGGTGAGTAAATGCCATGTAAAAAAACAATTCCAACTCTACTTGGATCAGTCTGAAAGCAGGTGGAAGTTTTAAATGATATCCTTTTTTTCTTTTTAAACCTTTAAAGCTTTTCATTTTCTTGTCGCAGGATAGCTAATGTATAATTGTTGTAGTTAAATGACCATTTTTAATCCCAGAATTCTGTTCATGAAAAACCATTGCAAAAGTTAATATATCTGCTGGTTTTGTAGATGCTATTTATCGACTGCTCTCAAAGAAAATAAATGGGTCTGATAGTAGCATAGCCTGTCTCTCCTCTCCACACTTTGTCTCCCTAAACCCAGCCCTGGGGGCGGGGGGTGCTCCCATGAAGGACTTTCTGGTAAATGTGTAATAATCTGCTTTCAGGAAAATAAACAAAAAATGTATTAGATTGCAGCGTACGCTGGTGTCTATTATGTATAAATTCCCACTATGGCTGATTCCCATAGAGTGCATCTAGAGTTGGGAAGAGATGCATACAGTCAACACCCAGTGAGCTAGAACTGGCCCCAGCCCCAGTCATCGCTCCTATTCCTTACCCAACATTGACTCTGGTGGGGTTGATGTTAGCATCACTCCAGAGAAAAGAGTAGACACACGAATGAGAAACAGCCAGTTTTGGTACCTAATTCCTTTGCCCCAGGTATGATCCAAGGTAGGACATGTTGCCCAGTTAGGCCTAATCAAGGTCGTTGTCTTCTTCTTCTCCTTCTTCTCCTCCTCATTCTTCTTCTTCTCCTCCTCCTCCTCCTTTTCCTCCTTCTTCTTCTTTTTAAGGAATTTGGTACTTGAAAGCTAGAGAGAAGTTCTTTCTTTGCTCTTGAATAATAAGGGCTGTAATGTCAAAAACTCAGAGCTTCAGGATCCTTGTTCTCCTTGCATTTGTCATAGGAGAGAATGAGGGCGAGCAGAGACTTGGAAAGATGAGAGATGGATGGATGGAGAGAGAGGGAGAGAGAAAGAGAAATTGACAACATATTTGCAATACCTTTTATAGCTACATGAGGCAAAATTTCCATTAGATTCTCAAGTTAACTTGAATTCTGTTTCTCTAACTTGCCATTTAGTACTATCTGGCATATTCAAGTAATACAATACTACAAAACTATGAAAATGAGGATTTAGAAGCATAGTAATTCAATAATTCAGTAATAATTGATTTTTCTATAATTACCATGAATTTTATTTAAGATTTTTAAAAAAGTTCTTAAAGTTGCATATGAATTAAAATTCTGTATTTTCCATGGCTTTGGGGTCCTTCTGTCCCTTGAAAATTATCACTTAAGTGGGCCAAATGATCCATACCATGCACATACTAATTTTTCATTAAAATGGACACATACATATGCAAAACACCCACAAAAAACCCCCCTCAGATTCCAATGTGAGTTCAAGACACACAGATCTAGAAAAATAATGGCTGGAGATAACTACATTTTTCTTCAAAAAACAAAACCCAAACCAAAAACCCTTCTCCCAATACTGTATACATTATCTTAGAACCATCTGTTTCCATGGCTGCTCAGATAGCTGTATGATTCCTAGGGTGCCAGAAGCTGGCACCATAAAAAAAAAAAAAAGCTAAAATTTTGATTCCGAATTTTCCACAAATACCTCTTGCACATTTTTATTTATTAAAGAAGTTTCCACAAAGTTCTGAATGTTGAGTCATGGTCGCATCATCGTTCAGAGCCACGGCTGAGTCTGCATCGTGGCTTGGTATTTCCTAGCTCTGTGAACTTTGGTAAGTATTTAACTTTAAAAACCAGTTGCCTCATCTGTCAAAGAAGAATATTTATATCCAGGAGGTCATTACATTTTCATCTGTCCTGCAACCCATGCCAGCACCTTATCTGAAACTTTCCCTTTCCCACCTGTCATCTACATGACTACCCTGGAAATTGTCAAAGTGGTGAAATAAGGGTGAGCGTTTCCACTCTTCAGCCCACTCACATACCTGCACTGGAGTTTTCCTTTTTCCACCACTGCTGTATTTCGTGGGTCTGGTTTCTTGTGCTATTTTGGGGTACTCACGTGTGTCCTGAGATGATGATAAAAATAGTGTCCACAAGGGGTTTTGCGAAGTTACGGGCATGGGCTCATATGCTGGGCAATCCATCACTGAAGCAGAGGCAGCTGAGAATGACAGCCAGTCTTTGCCCCATAGTGACGATAACCACTGACGGGGCTTTTCTGCATCCACAGGGATCGTGTGTGATCTTGGCTTCCACTCTGCTTCCTAGAGCTGGCCCTTTATGATGATTGGCCGTATTTTCATGTTAACTTTTCCCTCTCATCCCTAACTCTCCTGTGATCCGTCTGGTCTAGAGATTCCGTCCTTCATCTCTCTCTCAGCCCAGGTAACCGTCAACGATCTTCCTTCCAAGTATGGGAGTTAGAGTCATTGCCTTCCCTCTATGTTGGCTTTCAAATCTTGGTTACATAAACTCTTTCACCCACTTTCTTCAGGGACTTCCTCTTCAGTCTCAAGAAACTAGTTAGGAAGCATAAGAAACAAAACAACACAAAATCCAACCAACCAACATCAATTAAACCAAACCCATAAATGAATGTGAATGTATTTTTTTTTTCATTTTACCTTGTAGAAAAATGCCAACACTTCGGGATTCCTCTGAACAATTGAGAGAAGGATGAAAGTACATGAAAGGAGGTAAAATAAGAAAGATTAAAATTTCAAGATCTTATTACCTTAATATAAGAGACATGACCTACTGAACACCACTGGTCTGGTGTTGGGCATCTGAATAAACCTTGGCTAATAATGTCCCTTTCTAGGAATACTAGAATTACAACTCCAAAAGGATAGCCTTTCTTAGGTGTAAAAAATTTAAGGTGTAAAACTTGAATGTTAGTAGTGGTCGTGTTTCATGCCAGAGGAAATCCATCCACAGACCAAGAAGGAAGAGTGTAGGAGACTTGCAAAGAGAACAGAGTTGACAGACCCAGTGAGGAACTTGAATAGTACTTTTCCCAGAACTTGGTGCCTGTGGCTAGAGTTCTAACTACATTCCTATTTTATTGGGCTTTAGGTGTTGGGTTTCTGTCATTTTTGTGACCCAGAGTCCTATTACAAATATCCGCCTTGTAAGGTTTCGTGTAATTTAGACACAGTAAGCTCTTTTGACTCCTTAGCATAATATATGGCACTTAATAAGCCCACAGGATATGGTTGTTATTGACTAAAACAATTCGCTTTTTGCCATCTCACTTGTGATATCAAAATTTCTTAATCACTACCAATACTTGTCCAAGACAAAGTGATTTATTCATTTACCAACCGTTCTATCTATTTAAGTTAAGGAATCATTCCTATTCTTTTTCACCATCACAAACTCTTAGGAACAGCCACTTACTTAGGGCAGTGTCTGACACATAGAAAGCAGTGAATGATTTGTTCAGTGAATGCGTTTGGGATGTAATAGAGGAATAATTGATTAATTTCTGTGATTTAAGAACAAGCAAATTAAACTATCACTCCTAACTGTTGCCACACATATTGAAATCAACATTTTGGGCGCCTGGGTGGTTCAGTGGGTTAAGCTGCTGCCTTCGGCTCAGGTCATGATCTCAGGGTCCTGGGATCGAGTCCCGCATCGGGCTCTCTCCTCAGCAGGGAGCCTGCTTCTCTCTCTGTCTCTCTGCCTGCTTGTGATCTCTCTCTGTGTCAAATAAATAAATAAAATATTAAAAAAAAAGAAATCAACATTTTGTGTTACTGAAAAAAAAAATTTGGTCATTTCCTTGACACTGACAGAACTTGTATTGAATAAGTGAGACTTTGGTTTTGTATTAATTCAGAAAACTGACCTACTTTTGCAGGTTTAGGATTACTTAATGAAAATCCACACAAGGTTATTGTGTTCTGAACTTATCTTGACCTAATGGAGGAAGATCGGCTTTACCTGAAGCAAAAAGTATCGAATCTCACCATGTCATAAAGTTTGCCACGTATCTTTTACTACACGTTATGTATTTAAACTTCCTTGTTTGCAGATTTTAAGAGATATTTCAAAAATGGCCTCTGTTGTGCACTGGTCGTGTGATTTATGGTAAGGAGAGAATCATTTTCTAGGAAACCACGTTAATATTAACCTCTGCTATTCAAGAGAAATGTTGACTTAACAAAAACACTTTCCTAATAACTTACCTGGATTGACATTCCATTGTGATTCCACTTAGTGCTACAGAAGCTACACATTATTTATCAGCAAGTTTTGTACCTTATTTTGCTGCTCCAAAGTGGACATAAACATCTCTAAAGAGACTTAGACTTTGGCATTTTTTCCTTCTTTAAAACCATTCTTCTCAACTTTTATTCTTTCCAACGAAGTTTTGTCTGTCTCACTTTTAGAAAAGAGAACCTCAGGTGTTACCTATTGAAAGCCTTCAAGAATAAACTATCCACGTACAAGAGGGGAAAAAAGAAACCAACCTGTGTTCGATCTTATCTGAGGACAGAGAACATTCAGGGTTTAAATTGTGGAATGAAAGAATAAAGACTGGCTTTAAAGTTATGAAAATTTGTTTTGTGATGTTTTTGTTTGCCATGGATGCCTTCAAGAAACTGATGAAAACTATGTGTCTACTCCCTAGAGAGATCTCTGCATCGATGTACACAAAATTCATGACATTTTGGAGTTCATAAACATACTGAAAATCTCCTATAAATTCGGTGTTAAAAGAACAAGTTCTAAGTAGTAAAGATTGTTTAATACTTAACTAAGTTGCTTTCCACGAAGATTGGTTCAAATGGGAACTATGGCCTTTGTTGTTTCACTTCTGGACTTAGTATCTGTTTACTGGAACACTGCAGATCTAAAGAGACTGCCTGCACTGGGAATCTTTGAGAGATATGCTTTTTGTGCAACGCATGTGCATTCATATTACAAATACTGAAATGGAGAGAAGCATCTGCTCTGTCTGAAATAGTACCTGCTATAATGGGACATGCATCATGATTTTGGGAGGAGAGTGAATTCATAAAGAGTTGACTATATAGGATTGGAAGCGAAATTAAATTTAGGTTCATTAATCATAAAGAAATCAATGCACCAAAATGTTCTAAGTATTTTCTTCCAATATGATAAATAAAATTGGGATGTGTTATTATTTGACAGAAAATAATAAATGGAGAACACAAAAGTGGTCTTGGGATATTTGTTGCTATTTTATGGCCAGAAGACTTCTGCTGCTGGTAATGAGCTTGTACACAGTTTACCAGCGTGTTAATCCACAGGGACATCACAGCTTTCTAACAGTATGTATTTTTAAAAAGTATGAATGAACATCATGGCCATCAAAGGATAATTGATGTTTTTCTTCACTACTGTATGTTTAGAACAAAAGCACATGATAATAAATAAATAAATTGCATATATAAAATTATATATTATTATATTTTATATGTAATAACATGTATGTAATAATATTTATGTGATTAAATATATATGTAATGATATAAATATCTTTAGGTGCCTCTGGAATAGATACATGCAATAGAAATTGCCTTTAGTGATACACACTACAATTTAAGAAACATAATTACTTTATTATGAGATCATTAGATCCAATTTCCTTCACATCTATTACTATCATTATAAAACTCCATTATCTTTTGCACCATCATCTTCCAGTCAATGTTCTTATTTAAACACATCCATCCAAAGATTTTAACCCTATTGTCTCCTACTTTAATTGGAAAAGTACAGAATACATGCTTTTTAGACTCCTGCCTGAGAATGCTACATGCAACTATTTGTTTTTGGTTCTCGGATCAGAGAAGACTGACATTTTCAGAGCACTTTTGAAGGGTCTGAAGTCGACGTGTACCTCTTGTTCAGTGTTTTCAGAATTTTTTGAGTGAGGGCCAGAGTAAAGATAAATATGTATGACTTATTACACAGTATGTATACATAAAAACAAAAATTTCTGAATAATATATTATGCTTACCATCTGTATTATTTAAATACATACTTAAATAAAGTGTAATCTACTTTAATATTTATTATATTCTATTCTTTCTATTTTATTTTAATCTCTTTCATGAAAAATGCTGTCCCTGAATTGATTTCACAAACTGAAGAATGAAAACAGCTTAAAAAAATCCTACTAAAAGTTAAAGTTTCTCAAAATTTAATGGGTAAAAGAAAACCTGAAGGAGCTCTTTCAAAATGTGGATTATTAGGCTCACCTTCAGATACTCTGATTCACTAGTGTAGTCCAAAAATTGACAATATTTCAGAAGCTTCCAAAATCATTCTGATGCAGATTTTGAGATGTGAATTTTATCTAGTAATCCATGTCCTATTTTTGGATTAACTTAGATCAGCTGAAAATTATACACTGACCTTAGGCTGTTTTGGCTTACTGCAGGGTTACTTTTACCGAGACAAGCTTTGGTGTCCTGCCTCAGTTTTCATTGAAAGATGCAAGAAACAATTTAATATTGCACTTTCATAGGCATGTCACTGAGACAAAAGTCTTCACAGCATAGCAGGTTGCCTATATGAAGCCTCAAGGAAAATTATTTTCAGCACTACATACCTAGGAAAGCTCCTCTTCCCTTTAAGAGTTGTTATCCTCTCTTATCAAGAAAGTATCATATAATTGACTAATTTGTGTCACAACAGCTAAGACTTTGTTATAACTATTGTATTCCTAGCACCTAGAACTATGGTTGGCTCATAGTAGATACTAGCAAAATAAATATTTGTTGAATTGAATTGAATCGAATGTTTCCTTTTCACTTCAGCTGCCAACAATATTGGAGACAAATTCACACCTCAACTTTGACACCATGGAAGATTTTATGACATATGTATATACACATCTACTGCCTTTGTGATTTTTGACAATCTATGCTGATTTGTGTGCTTCTGTATGTGGCAGTGTCTATATAAACAAATATCACCAACAACTATTATGTGTATAGTACAAAATTTTGAAATTATTTTCATGTGTATAACTTTTTCTCCTCACAAGAAATTGATATAAAAAATAGAGAGTTTTCATGATTTACCTAATTCAGGCAAGTATTTTCTGCCTATATGACTCCTATTCCTTGCATTGTGCTGAGGCTGACAATTACAGACCAGGGGCCATGTCCTGTTTTTGTGTGGTGCATGAGCCATACAAAACACTTTTAAAGGATTAAAGAAAATTTGAGGGAGATTAATATTTTGCGACTTGGGGAAATTGTTAGAAACTTAAACTTCAGTGTTCATAACTAAAGTTTTACTGGAGAATGACCGTACCCATTTGTTTACCTATCATCTATGGCTACTTCCCAAGCTACAATTATAGAGGTGAGTAATTGCTACAAAGGCCACTATCCCTACGTACAGCCTGCAGAACCTAAAATACTTACATCTGTAAATTTACAGAAAATTTGCCAACTTACTGCATTTTACCTTCTGCTTCAACCAACCTACTTCTTCTTGGGAAAATGCTGACTTGCAAAAGAGGACTGGTGGGTATGGTGCCTAGCCATGAAGTAGAATATTTACCTGGATTTAGATAAGCAGCATGAATAAATCTCTGTACAAGTATAAACGAATTCTGTTGGTTTTTTTAAAAAATAAACTCAACTATTCCTTAATATTTCTGTTCAATTTATTGTGCTTGCCAAAATTTAAGTCATTTCATATTTCTACACTTAATAGCCATCTTTCAAATGAATAGACATTCCTTTTCATCTTAGTGGGTCTATACTTTGGTATTTTCTCTGGGGATGGTTTATTTTCTATAACTTGACCTAAAGTATCAAGATAATAATATAATGCTTTGAGCTAGAATTGTTCCCAGTCTACCTTCACATCAGGTCTATGGAAAGTAAGGGAGCTTAGAGGGTCTGAATAGGGTTTCTCTCACCTTGAGATGTAGGGTTTCTGTTTTTTGAGCTTTGCAGTGTAGTTTCAACCTCATCATAGGTTGGAAAGAAAGAAGGGTAAATGGAGGAGTATAGGCAGAGGGAGGAAGACTAAAGAAAAAGGGGGAGGTTGTTAAAGAGACTTGACCAAGTGATACTCAACTCATCTTCATAAACTCCTATGGAAGTCTGGAGCTCTGGCTTTTACAACCAGAAACAAATGGGTCACGCAGTAAGTGTTTACTCAAGGTCATGATCCACCCCCCTGCTCCCGAGCTCTTGGTTTCTACAGTTTATCCCGCTGCTATGTGTGTGTCTGTCTTGAAATTCATAATCCTCTCAAGCCTTCGTAAGGGGCTGAGGACTTGGATGAAATCATTACAAGAATAGCATAAGCCTGTGGCTACAGAGTATTGTTTCACAAATATTGTGGAAACTTAGCCTCCCAAGTCTGCTGCTGACAGAGAGCTGGAGACTGCAGTGTTTGTCCAATTATGCTTCAGACCTGTCTTCTGAATCATTCCCCCCTCTCCACTCCCCATTTTGTGTTGAAGCACATTATGACAATGCCTCGTGATGTAGTCATCTGGAGTATTCTCAAGAAATATTGCTCAGTGATCCGGGAAGGTCTGCTATGGTACTGAGCAAGATATTTAACAACCAAGAAGATTACATCAGCACAGGAAAATTAGCACCTGTCTAGGTTTTCCCTGTGTATTTTCCTGTGCTCTGCCATAGAGGTTCATCTTGTTACTCTAGTCTGAAAAAGAAGGAATGGGGGCCAGAATTTTAAAATTAGTTTTGGGTAATTTTGCCTTGTTTCTGGACCTAACATTATTCTGGAGGAGCCAGCCTGGATGTGGCCGAGTCTCAGGGACCTCATCTGCCCCACTGTGGCAGGGTTTGAAAGGCAAGAAGTTAGTGACGCAGCTACCTTGACCACCTTCTCATTCCCATATGGGGGTCTGGCTACCATGTTTTACTTGTTCTCATTCTTTCATGCCAACGTAGTACTGTCACAATTTTGTGACTGAATTGTTAAAAATGTGTCTTGTCGACTATGTGCTGAGTGGGAGAAACAATTCCCCCTGCCCTCCTCTCCTGTGGAGCTTCTGTTCAGCACATGGTCGAATCACCCAACTGTTTGAGCACACTTGCCTAAGCAGTGTCCGTGAACCCATCACCTCTGCTCCTTATGCCATGAATGACTAGCAGCAGGGATACAGGTATGGTGGGAGGAAAAAGAAAAGATGGAAATGAAAATTTCTCTGGTATTTCCTAAGCGATGTGCTTTAAGTGCATTTTTTACTTGATTGCAGAACAAATTACAAACGTGATTATCCTCTTGGAAATAACCCTGGTGCATATTCTTCTTCTTCACACTTTATAGAGGATACAAACTACTTCTCAGAGTGGTTTCAGCACCTTGCCAAAACCACATGCCAGTGAGTGGGCAGCACATTTGTCTAAATTCAGTGTCTGTTTCCAACAGGCCACACACACTCACATATCCATAAGCAGCCAAGGAAAGGTACCTCCACCTTCTCGGAGAGCAATAGTAGTAAATATATTGCCGGGTTGCTGTCATAGATCATCCAGAATTTGTGTATATGCTCCTTTGTATTGGTTTTAGAATTTCTATCTTTTTCTTAATCTATATGGGTTTAGCGAGAGTCCAAATTTTGTTTTGTTTTGTTTTTAGTAAGAAGTACTAACTGCCCTGCTAAAGCACTATTTGTGCATGACATTATCTATTTATTAGCACACGGCAACCATTCCAGAACTTTTTACGGTACAGACCCTGGTCCCTGTGTATATGGAATATGTTTTTCCAGATAGGCTTTTAGTACTTCTTCCCAGAGCTTTTGTTTAATGCCTCAGGTGAAGGCCTCAGCTTCTCCCCCAGTTCTATCCACTTCAACCTCCTGACAGACTGTCTATAACATAAAGTAGGGCCCAGGGCTTTTGCTCCTTCCTAATGCAAGGAAGAAAGCATGAAAGCAAGGAAGGATAAAGGAAGGAAATGGTCTGTTCACTGGCAGAATAAAAAGGGAAGCACAGATTGTGGTAAGAAGGAACACATCTGTATTTCAGAGTCATCTTTGAAGCTTAGACATGAAGGCTGGTTATTACTGAACCCAGTGTGAGTTTACTTTCCTTCTATCATCTCAGACAGGCCTTTAGATAACCCCTAATGGCCATCTCTTTTGTGGTGGATGGCTTTTTTCTTCTTTATCTGTGGTAATTAAATATGCCATTTGAGTAAATCCCTCAACGAAGCTTAAAAATTGATGACCAATGAAACTGATCCAGCACATGACTGATCACTAACCAGTAATCTCATTACCGTTCTGGAATAAATCATGTAATTAGTTCACATTACACGTGATTCAAACCAATGGAGCCTAGAGTAATTTACATTCTAATGTTTTCGATAAAGAATGGCCCCCCAATTTCTATAAACACATCAAACAAATTAAATAGTGGGATATCATAAGGCCTCTCAGTCTTTATTCCTGAAACATGTAAAAAATTCAACAATCCCTTGGGAGAAGTAGTATACCTTTTGTGACTGTCCTTTTTGGGATTACATAGACAATGGGCTTGTGTATCTTTGGCACATGCTTTCCAGGGGAAGTGTACTTCTCCAGACCAAATCATATCATTTCCGCTGAAGTCACTTCTCTGCCTGTTGTCATAGAATTCCATGGTAGCGTGTTTCCACAGTAGACAATTTCATTCGATTAAATCAGTTTTAGCTAATACACTCAAACTTAGAAATATATTTTTGTTGTTGTTGTTGTAGAAAATATGTATTGTGACTCTTGCAGGAATTTAAGGCCGGCATTTTGATAAATGTGAACAGTGATGTGTTGCTATATCAAGCAGCAGTTTCTTACTTATGGATGTTTTTATTTCTGTGTCCCAGTCTCCTAACAATTTCAGATAAAATTTCTGTATATGATGTTAATCATGGCTCTTTAATATTTTCCAATGATCCTTCTATGCTGAATTTTAACTGTGGGTTATGGGAGAAAGAATGGAGATAATTTTTTCCCCTTAGAGTATGTCTTGCCTTTCACTCATTTTGGCTGAGCTAACAGCCCTCACCGTGTCGGCCTCACCTATTTTCTTCTTTTTTCTGGGTCTCTCTCCTTCCTGTGGGAGTAACAATGGCGGATCCACATGCACAATTGTTTAGTTTCCATCAAAGGAAAAGTAAAGAGGAAAGCAGAGGGTTCTGGGAACTCTCTATGATCCAGAAAAAGTAACGAGGCATTAAATCAATACAGAAAACAACTCGATGTAATTCACCCTCACTCTTTATTCCACAATCTGAAATACTTTCTGCAATCTGTGAACATTTCCAGGTTTTATCTGTGTTTAATATAATGTCCAGTCATGCTTCTCTCTATGGCAACGTGAGAAAAGAATGCTCTTTCCAAACCCGAAAGCTAAAAAATTCTGCTGTGGTAGAGATTATTTATACAGCAATGTATGGAAATGTTTCATTTCTTCTTCTTCTTCTTTTTTTAATGTTTGTGTATTTGTTTTTTTAAAGAGTTTCACAGTTTTTCCTTTTACTGTAGGTCTTTGGTTAATTTTTTAAAAATTTATTATGTTCTGTTAGCCAACATATAGTTTCATTTCTGATAAGTTGTAGTCCCAGATAAGAGAAGTTTTGTATAATTAAATCCCAAAAACTTAGAAAATATTTTGGTGTCATATAGACAGAATCCTAGAAAAACTTCATTTTTTTTTCAGTGACTCAGCACTATCATAGTGATTATTAAAGTCTCTTTAAAGTCTCTGTACTTTCCTAAAAGAATTCTCTCTTGATGGATTGTAAGTAGATCCTATAGTAGGAAAGGGTAAAAAAATGTTATTTTCTGGGGCACCTGGGTGGCAGTAGGTTAAAGCCTCTGCCTTCTGTTCAGGTCATGGTCTCAGGGTCCTGGGATCAAGCCCTGCATCGGGCTCTCTGCTCAGCAGGGAGCCTGCTTCCCTCTCTCTCTCTGCCTGCCTCTCTGTCTACTTGTGATCTCTGTCTGCCAAATAAATAAATAAATAATCTTTAAAAATGTTATTTTCTGATAAAATACGGAATTATTTTGCCAGGACTACCATAAAAAGTACCATTGGTCGAGTGACTTAAACAGCAGAAATGTATTTATTTGCACAGTCTGGGGGCTGGAAGTCTAAGATCAAGGTGTTGGCAGGTGATGGTTTCTTCTGAAGCCTCTTTCCTTGGTTTGCAGTTGGCCACCTTCAAGCTCTGTCCTCACATTCCAAGGTTCTAGGAAGAGAGTCTTCAACATATGAATTTTGGAGGGACACAATTTAGTTTTTTACACATACCTACTGTATATAGTAGTAGTTGGATTCTGACAACTGCATTTGTAAATTTGATTCAATTTAGGAGAAGTTGTGAATAACTAAGATATTAGGAAGAGTTGAAGAGGAAAAATGCCACATCACTCTTTCTTTTAAGACAGTATTTTTCAGGGACACCTGGGTAGTTCATTGAGTTAAAGCCTCTGACTTCATCTCAGGTCGTGGTCCCAGGGTCCTGGGATTGAGCCCCACACCAGGCTCTCTGCTTAGCAGGGAGCCTGCTTCCCTTCCTCTCTCTCTGCCTGCCTCTCTGCCTACTTGTGATCTCTGCCTGTCAAATAAATAAATAAAATCTTAAAAAAAAAAGAAAGTATTTTCAGAGTTATTATCTTAGTCTGGACTTCCCCCAAAATCTGAACTCAAAACAGAATTTTGAGCCCAAAATTTTCGCTTATTTGGAAAATGATCTGAGGGAATAGGAGTGGGCAACTGGGACTAGTATAGAAGGAGAGAAAACCAACATGAGAGTATGTTACTGAGTCTACACTACCTTGGGCAACTGGGGCTCAGTCTAGCTGGGACCCTCTGAAAAGCCATGTAGAACAAATGTTCCTCAGAATCTTCTCTTGGGAGGATGAAAGAGAGGAAGAATTACCTACTCCTGTCTAATCCCCGTTGATTAAGACTGTTGATTCCCTCACTTCTAAACTGTACATACATGGGTGTGCCGTATCAAGAAGTCAGGGGAGGACCAGAGAATGTGGTGGAGCTGAGATGAAGGGCTAGTGGGGCTCACCTGTGAGATGTTCATGGCTCCGCAATGGCTGGAGTGACAGGTGGGTGGAGAGGCTATAGACTAGGAATAGTAAATATCCAAACCCTTGACAAACACCACCTCCCCCCACTACCAGCCAATATCATTGTTATTGCCAAGATGACTATCAACATCATAATATATAGGGAAACTTGACAAAGACACTTGAAATCCCTTATCTGTGATTTTGTTTTCATCAGTTTCAGTTGTTGATGTCTGGAAGCAGGTGATCCTCCTTCTGATGAATTGTCAGAAGAGCAATGGAAGCCTAAATCTGGGTCATGGTGCCGCCTAGGTGTTTTATCTTCTCACATCATCACAAGAAGAAGGGTGAGTAAAGTACAATAAGACATTTTGAGAGAGAAAGAGAAAGAGTAAGGGAGAGAGCATATTCATATAATAATAATAGTTTTTGTTTTTGTTTTAGAGAGAGAGAAAGAGCACGAGCAAGGAAAGGCAGGAAGAGAGAGGGAGAGAGAAAATCCCAAACAGGCTACATGCTCAGTGTGGGCCCGACATGAGACTCAATCTCATGATCTTGTGATTATGACCTGAGCCCAAATCAAGAGTCAGGTGGTTAAATGATTGAGCCATCCAGGTGCCGTCTCATGTAACTTTTTTTTTTTCCCCCAATTTATTTATTTTCAGAAAAACAGTATTCATTATTTTTTCACCACACCCAGTGCTCCATGCAAGCTGTGCCCTCTATAATACCCACCACCTGGTACCCCAACCTCCCACCCCCCCCGCCACTTCAAACCCCTCAGACTGTTTTTCAGAGTCTATAGTCTCTCATGGTTCACCTCCCCTTCCAATTTACCCAAATTCCCTACTCCTCTCTAACGCCCCTTGTCCTCCATGCTATTGGTTATGCTCCACAAATGAGTGAAACCATATGATAATTGACTCTCTCTGCTTGACTGATTTCACTCAGCATAATCTCTTCCAGTCCCGTCCATGTTGCTACAAAAGTTGGATATTCGTCCTTTCTGATGGAGGCATAATACTCCATAGTGTATATGGACCACATCTTCCTTATCCATTCATCCGTTGAAGGGCATCTTGGTTCTTTCCATAGTTTGGCGACTGTGGCCATTGCTGCTATAAACATTGGGGTACAGATGGCCCTTCTTTTCACGACATCTGTATCTTTGGGGTAAATACCCAGGAGTGCAATTGCAGGGTCGTAGGGAAGCTCTATTTTTAATTTCTTGAGGAATCTCCACACTGTTCTCCAAAGAGGCTGCACCAACTTGCATTCCCACCAACAGTGTAAGAGGGTACCCCTTTCTCCACATCCTCTCCAACACATGTTGTTTCCTGTTTTGTTAATTTTGGCCATTCTAACTGGTGTAAGGTGATATCTCAATGTGGTTTTAATTTGAATCTCCCTGAGGGCTAATGATGATGAGCATTTTTTCATGTGTCTGATAGCCATCATGTAACTTTTACTACAGTATACAAACGGACCCTGATTTATGATAGTTTGTCTTACGATATTTTGACTTTAGGATGGTGCTGAAATGATAGGCATTCAGTAGAAACCCTGCTTTGAATTTTGAATTTGGATCTTTTCCCCGGGTTAGCTGGGCAGTGTGTTACTCTCCCGTGAAACTAGGAGCGGCAGCTTCAGTGAGCCACAGCACCGTGAATATAGATAACCGACACACTTACAAGCATTCCCTACCCACACAGCCATTCTGTTTTGCACTTTTGGTCCAGTATCCACTAAATCACATGACATATTCAACACTTTATTATAAAATAGACTTTGTGTTAGGTGAATTTGCCCAGCTCTAGGCTAATGTAAGTGTTCTGAGTACATTTAAGGTTGGCAAGGCTCAGCTATGGTGTTTGGTAGGTTGGGTGTAGGAAAAGCACTCTGAATTATGATATTTTCAACTTACAGTGGCTTTATCAGGACCTGACCATATCATAAGTTGAGGAAGATCTATATTGTTATAATTGTTTTATTTTTTTTATGCCAGTACAATGCTGTCTTGGTGATCACAGCTTTGTAATAAAGCTTGAAATCAGGTAAGGTGATGCCGCCAGCTTTATTTTTGTTTTTCAACATTTCCTTAGCGATTCGGGTTCTCTTCTGATTCCATACAAATTTTAGGATTATTTGCTCCAGCTCTTTGAAGAATGCCGGTGGAATTTTGATCGGAATGGCATTAAAAGTATAGATTGCTCTAGGCAGTATAGACATTTTAACAATGTTTATTCTTCCGATCCAAGAGCATGGAATGGTCTTCCATCTTTTTGTGTCTTCTTCAATTTCTTTCATGAGTGTTCTATAGTTCCTCAAGTACAGATCCTTTACCTCTTTAGTTAGGTTTATTCCAAGGTATCTTATGGTTCTTGGTGCTATAGTAAATGGAATCAATTCTCTAATTTCCCTTTCTGTATTTTCATTGTTAGTGTATAAGAAAGCCACTGATTTCTGCACATTGACTTTGTATCCTGCCACGTTGCTGAATTGCTGTATGAGTTCTAGTAGTTTGGGGTGGAGTCTTTTGGGTTTTCCATATAAAGAATCATGTCATCTGCGAAGAGAGAGAGTTTGACTTCTTCATTACCAATTTGGATACCTTTTATTTCTCTCTGTTGTCTGATTGCTGTTGCTAGGACTTCTAATACTATGTTGAACAAGAGTGGTGAAAGTGGGCATCCTTGTCTTGTTCCTGATCTCAATGGGAAGACTGCAAGCTTTTTCCCATTGAGGATGATATTTGGTCTTTCATAGATAGATTTGATGAGGTTCAGGAATGTTCCCTCTATTCCTATACTTTGAAGTGTTTTAATCAGGAATGGATGTTGGATTTTGTCAAATGCTTTTTCTGCATCAATTGAGAGGACCATGTGGTTCTTCTCTCTTCTCATATTAATTTGTTGTATCACATTGATTGATTTGCGAATGTTGAACCATCCTTGTAGCCCAGGGATGAATCCCACCTGATCATGGTGGATAATCTTTTTAATGTGCTGTTGGATCCTGTTGGCTAGGATCTTTTTGAGAATCTTAGCATCCATATTCATCAGTGATATTGGTCTGAAATTCTCCTTTTTGGTAGGGTCCTTGCCTGGTTTGGGGATCAGGGTAATGCTGGCTTCATAGAAAGAGTCTGGAAGTTTTCCTTCTGCTTCAATTTTTTGAAACAGCTTCAGGAGAATAGGTGTTATTTCTTCTTTGAAGGTTTGGTAGAATTCCCCAGGGAATCCGTCAGGTCCTGGGCTCTTGTTTTTTGGGAGGTTTTTGATCACTGATTCAATCTCGTTATTAGATATCGGTCTATTCAGGTTGTCGATTTCTTCCTGTTTCAATTTTGGTAGTTTATATTTTTCCAGGAATGCATCCATTTCATCTAGGTTGCTAAGCTTATTGGCATATAACTGTTCGTAATAACTTCTGATGATTGTTTCTACTTCCTTGGCGTTAGTTGTGATCTCTCCCTTTTCATTCATAATTTTATGAATTTGGGATTTCTCTCTTTTCTTTCGGATTAGTGTAGCCAGTGGCTTATCGATCTTATTGATTCTTTCAAAAAACCAGCTTCTAGTTTCATTGATACGTTCTACTGTATCTCTGGTTTCTCCCTCATTGATCTCAGCTCTAATCTTGATGATTTCCCTTCTTATGTGTGGAGTTGGTTTGATTTGTTGTTGATCCTCCAGTTCTTTAAGGTGTAGAGACAGCTGGTGTGTTCTGGATTTTCAATTTTTTTGAGCAAGGCTTAGATGGCTATATATTTTCCCCTTAGGACCACCTTTGCTGTATCCCATAGGTTTTGGACCGAAGTGTCTTCATTCTCATTGGTTTCCATGAATTGTTTCAGTTCTTCTTTGATCTCCTGGTTGATCCAAGCATTCTTAAGCAAGGTGGTCTTTAGCTTCCAGGTGTTTGAGTTCCTTCGGAACTTTTCCTTGTGATTGAGCTCCAGTTTCAAAGCATTGTGATCTGAGAATATGCAGGGAATAATCTCAGTCTTTTGGTATCGGTTGAGTCCTGATTTGTGACCCAGTATGTGGTCTATTCTGGAGAAGGTTCCATGTGCACTTGAGAAGAATGAGTATTCTGCTGTTTTAGGGTGGAATGTTCTGTATATATCTATGAGGTCCATCTGGTCCAATGTGTCATTCAATGCTCTTGTTTCTTTATTGATTTTCTGCTTCGATGATCTAATTCTGAAAGAGGCGTGTTAAGATCTCCTACGATTAGTGTATTCATATCAATATGACTCTTTATCTTGATTAACAGTATTATTAATCTCTCACTGTGTCTAATTTATAAATTAAACTTTCTAATAGGTATGCATGTATAGGAAAAAACAGTATATATAGGGCTGGTTACTATCTGTGGATTCAGCCATCTCCTGGTGATCTTGGAATATATCCCTCTCCAGCCAGGAGGGGACTTCCATATCATTATCAGAGTCACATTATCATTGTGCTGCCACATTCATTCCTAACCTCTGCAACTCAGAACACAACTTTATTATTTCAAATTATGTTAAGAGCTTGTATATGATCTACGTAATCTGGAAAGTCACCCTGATTATGAAATCCATTCACATATTCATTGTAGCAGAAACTTATTGAGCCTTCACCTGGTGTTAGAACTATGTGAGGTACAAGACTTAGAAACAGGAAGATCCAGCCCTTGCTTTTAAGGAACTCGTGCCATAACTGTTGGGTTTATTGACTGTGAGCAATAGAAACATATCAAATGTAACTTATGGAAAGAACATGGGAGGATCACGGGCTTGAGAATAGGTGTTGAGAGAGGTAGTGACCAAGGCACCTCCAGACAATAGAAAGGGAAGCATAGCCCAGTTCCATAGCAGGAGCTGGTTGGTTAGCCACTGCCACCATGTTGAGTGATGGATCTTTCCAACTGTTTCTTCCCTCTTTTTTTGAGTCGGTCAAGATTCAGAGCCCCAGAGAGGCACATAAGGGGCCAAGCATAGTTTCTAGGCTTGTCCCTTGGTTACTTAAGGTAGACAGGAGACCGTTTCCTGTGGTCTTCTTTACGAAACAGGAAGTTGGTCCCTTCTACCCAAGACTACCCATGACCAGTGGGGAAGAAGCAGTTGTAGGCTGCTGGACTGGCTTGTACTGCTCATGGGAGACAGTTGTTAAATTTTCAGGAAGTTTATAATCCAGTTGTTAAAAATAGTCATTAAATTATATTAACTTACAATTAAATTAGATTGAAACAAAGATTATAAATACTCAAAACCTACCACGTCCTAATGATTTTACTACATTTTACTATTATTCATGTTCTTGAGTTTATTTACATATATTGTGGCTGTGGAGTGGAAATATTATACATTGTGCTATTGTGCTTCACATCGGTGGCTTGAAATTGGCCAGGTTGGGACTACTTTATGGGGTATGCATTCACAAATGCTACAAAGTGGGACTTGATTTGTTTTTTGTTGGTTGTTCATGCTTAAGAAAGTGATGGAGAAATATAAACGATGCAGATGAAACTTAAAATCGTGTCACATCTGCAGCCATTACATTATGAAGAGGTAAAGAAATTGAAGAAATATTCTTCCAGTATTCAATCACTACTACCAGATTCAGCAAAGGACTTGTGTCATGGACAAACAAAAAAGTTCTCACGTACATCTCTGTTGTTTTCCTTTTCTTTACTCATCACATGCATGAAAACACCAACACTATTAGAGTCGTAACTATACTCTGTCATCACCTACAACTGTAGTTTGGCTACAAAAGTTACAAAAACAACCAAAGCATTCTGGGAGAATTAATTGCTATATGGAATTTACAATGAAGAGACAGTATTATATATTTTCTTATTATTTATGGATTGTTACATGTTCTTTATATGAGTAAAATTTATTATAAAACATAAAGTCTATGAACAAAATTTACAATAAAAATGTATAACAAATAACATTTTATTATTAAAAATATTATTTAAAAATATTTTTTCTCCCCCAGGAGAGCCAGTTTTTAAACATTTATCAGCATACTGGGTAGGAGTAATTCCCTAAAAGGAAATCAAGATGCTGAACAGCCAAAAATATAAATAAAAAATCTCTTCTAAGATACAGAAATGTAAGCAGGCAATTAGCACAACACATGGAGCATATATGAGCAACAGAGTTCAAAAAAGAAAATCTAAGCATGGAGAAAAGAATGGAGATAAAGGACTGAGTTGTGGGTAAGCTAAGGGGAGGTGCATTATTGATCCTGTATTTCAATCATGAAACATGAGACTACATTGTAGCCTTTGAAAATGTGGAGCTGAGGTGAGGAAGGGGGATTGACGAGAGTGGCAAATGTTTGGATGAGGTTTTGGGGTATATTTTAGAGAGTGATACATCATATTGTTTCATGTAATACCCAGACAGTACTTTGTATATGGTAGCATTGGTAAATATTTGGCCATTGGATGTATAAACCCAGCATTGTGTGTTGTATAGTGATCCTGGTTTTGCTATTTGCTAGCTGAGTGATATCAGGCAAATTAATCTCTTAGTACCTCAGTTTTCTCATCTGTAAAATGGAGGTAGTAGTATTAGCTAATTTACTGTGTAGCTTTGAGAACTGAAAATGTTTGGTGCATGTAGGGCCTTAGAATCAGCATCCAGCTTGCTGCTGTGGTGTCCCCATCCTCCAACCACGCCCCTCCTTCCTCTTTCCTTCTTCCTCCTCCTCCATCTCCCCCCTACTCCTCTTCCTCTCCTTCATCTCTCCCTCCTCCTCCTTCATATAATTATTTTAACTCTGTTTCTTCCCTTACTTATAGTTTGCAGAGGTTATTTCCTCTGTTTACCATGTCTGCTTCTTATAGGACTACTTATTTCCTTCCACCTTTTTGGTGAGAAATTAAAAACAGCCCTGATGGCAACCAGACCACAGTATTTTCAATAGAACACAAGCGTTGCTAAGATCAAGCCATAGACAAGGCTGCTACCTGACCACAGAAATGACTAAACACCCCCCTCTTCTGACTGACGTGGTTGATTGCTGTTTCTGTACCACGGGCGACTCTAGGCTTGCCTTCATCCTCCATGTCTTAGATGAAAAGCACTAGGATTGCCAATCACTGAATTTCCCCTGCTTCCTGACAGCTTCTAATTCAGAATTGGTCCCTGCTTTTTTAACTCCACAGGATCATCCAGCATAAACTCAAATCCCATAAAAAGCCTTTCTCAACTCCCACTTATGAAGATGCTCTTCTGGTGCCTAGGGGGTGCCTTGTCTCTTGTCCCTTGCTAGTAAACCTACTCACCCATTTTATTTTATTTTATTATTTATTTTATTTTTATTTTTATTTCAGCATGCTTCTGGCAATCTTGGTTTGTCAACCTCAACAGTGGTTATATAAGAAGTCATTGGCTGAAAAGACTGAAAACCAAGTATAATTTGTTAAGAACTGTGTTAAGTGGGAACCAGTGTGACTTTTAGTCAGTTGCTAAGGGAAGCAGTAGACTGCCAGGGGTTTGACAGATGAAGATCTACTTGTACCATATTTGAAATCAAGCTGAATTCTGGAGAATTGAGCTGATATGTAAATGCGATATTATTGTTTGTTTCTTTCTTTATTAAGAGGAAAACTCCAGTATAGTAAATACAAAGGACTTCTTTTTCCCTGAATCTATTTTTGAGTAAGTTGCTGGTGTTATGCTTCAGTGCCCTGGAACACTTGAATGTGTACTTCCTATAAGAAGGACATAACCCTAATACTACCCTAAAAATTAGGAAATTAACATTGATGTGTTACTATCCTCTCATCCTCAAATCACATTTAAGTGATATCCTTTATAACGAAAGGATGAAGCTCAAAATCACATTGCATATACTTGTCATGTCTCTTTAGTTTCCTTCCATCTGGAGCAGCTCCTCAGACTTTCCTTGACTAATGATCCTGACACATTTAAAGATTTCAGGCCAATTATTTTATGGATTGTCCTTCCCTTTAGGTTTGTCTGCTATTTTCTTATCTTTAGATTCAGATTCTGCATCTTGGCAGGAAGATGTCAAAAGTGATGCTACATTCCTTTCTTTGCATTTTACCAGGTGGGTCACAATTACATTTTATCCTATTGCTGGTAGAATTTGCTTTAATTATTCAATAAGGTGGTGTCTGCCAGCTTGTTCACTGTGAAGTTACCTTTTCCCTTTTGCAGTTTTTTTTTCTTGAAAAGGTATTTTAAGACTATATAAAATCCCATTTCATCTTAGTTCCAATTTGTTTGTTCTATGGATTATTTCTATTGATATGGGTGTATGATTTCTTATTTAATTTATTTTAAAAGACTTTTAAAATTTTATTCTTTTTCAGTGTTCCAAAATCCATTGTTTATGCACCACACCTAGTGCTCCATGAAATACGTGCCTCCATAATATCCACCACCAGGCTCACCCAACCCCTCCAGAACCCTCAGTTTGTTTCTCAGAGTCCACAGTCTCTCGTGGTTTGTCTCTCCCTGCTATTTCCCCCAACTCACTTCTCCTCTCCATCTCCCAATTCCCTCCATGTTATTCCTTATGCTCCACAAGTAAGTGAAACCATATGATACTTGACTATCTCTGCTTGACTTACTTCACTCAGCATAACCTCCAGTCCCGTCCATGTTGATACAAAAGTTGGGTATTCATCCTTTCTGATAGAGGCATAATATTCCATTATATATGGACCATATCTTCTTTATCCATTCATCCATTGAAGGGCATCTTGTTTCTTTCCCAGTTGGGCGACTGTGGCCATTGCTGCTATGAACATTGGGGTACAGATGTCTCTTCTTTTCACTACATCTATATCTTTGAGGTAAATACCCAATAGTGCAATTGCAGAGTCATAGGGTAGCTCTATTTTTAATTTCTTAAGGAATCTCCACACTGTTTTCCAAAGTGGCTATACCAACTTGCATTCCCACCCACAGTTTAAGAGAGTTCCCCTTTTTCCACATCCTCTCCAACACTTGTTTTTTACTGTATTCTTAATTTTGGCCATTCTAACTGATGTAAGTTGGTATCTCAATGTGGTATTTATTTGAATCTCCCTGATGGCTAATGATGATGAACATTTTTTCATGTGTCTGATAGTCATTTGTATATCTTCTTTGCAGAAGTATCTGTTCATGAAAAGATTATTTTTTAAATTTTTTTTTTAGGTTCACAGCAAAACTGAAAGGTGGGAACAGAGATATCCTGTATGCCCTCTTCCCCTGGCCACAGGCATAATGTCCTCCATGGTCAACATCGCCCTAATAGAATGGTACATTTGTTATAATTTAATTTAATTTAATTGTTTATAATGTGCTACTTCATATTTATTTTGACCTTAAAATTATTTCTGACTTGGCCAATGGGAGCCCCTCCTATCTGTCATTGGTGGCTTTTGATATGTCCACATCATCTCTTGAGTACTTCCTCACTTTCAGACATGATAAAATATTCTAGGCTCATCTTATACTTACTGTTCCCCAGCTTTGGAATCAGTTGTTTCCTTAAAGAAGCCCTGTTTCCAGTGGATGAAAGTCTTTAGAATCCAAGGTCTGGCTGCTAGGTATGCATATTACTTTTGCCCTTATCAGGCACTTGCAGCAGATGGGGCTGGGAAATATATGTAAACAGGCATACCACACACACACAGGCACCTCTACAATAGGAGCCCCTTACCTGTGGGTTGCTCTGTCCACAGTTTCAGTTACTACGGTCAACCAGCCACAGTCTGCAAGCAGATGAGTTTTTTTCTGACTGATCTTCAGGAGGTCAATAGTAACCTAACAACTATGTTACAAGGCCTCTGTCATTCCCCTCAGTTCATCTCATCACATAGGCATTTTATCATCTCACATCGTCACTGGGAGGGTGAGCACAGTACAGGAAAATGTTTTGAGAGAGAAAGAGAGAGACAACATTCATGGAATTTTTATTACAGCATCTGATTGTCCTCTTTTATTATTAGTTAGTATCGCTAATCTCTTAAATTCTGATTTATAAATTCAACTTTATAATACATCATATGTACAGGAAAAAACGAGGCAGATATAGGGTATGGTACTATCTGTAGTTTCATATGTTCTCTGGGGGTCTTGGGTCATATCTCCTGTGATACGGGTGACACAGGGAGACTACTGGATATTTATTTCTCTATCATATAGATAATTTTATAAAGCCTTGAGTTTACACTGACATTTTTAATTCCAATCAGTTAGGTTTCCTTTCCATCTTTGTAACTCCATTCTCTGGCAGTGAAAAACCTGCACTGTTATCTGTAATATACTTAACGTATATTTTATATACTGAAGTATATAGTGTATACAACCCACAATCCTATCCCCGATCCTGCCCCTTTCCTTCCCAGGGATATCCTCCTCACTCCATCTGGGTTTTAGTCCTCGTGCTAGGCACCTTCTCTATTCCAGCTGGGCTCTCATGACCCACATTGGGCCACTCTCCACACAGGAAACTTCCTCACATCTTGTGGGCTGTGACACCCTACACTGAATCACCTTCCCACCCAGACATCCTTCTCACCCAATTCTCCACACCATGCATCCTCCCTTCCCAGATGTCCTCCCCATTCTGCTTGGGCTTGGACCCCCTGTGTCAGGCACCTTCCTTCATGGGTGTCATCCTTACCTTCCTCAGCTATGATATCTGCAGTGGGCTGTGCTTCTGTGTAAATATTCAGACTCCAACACCTTATGGCAGGCTGCCCCTGACAGGGATGTCTTCTCACCTTTCCAGAGCACTGACATCCTACCCTGGGCTACCTCTCTGAGTAGACACTTATCTCACACTGACCTTGCTCCAAAACCCCACTCTGGATCCCCATGGCTCGCCTATGCTGGTGGAGGGGGGAGGGGGCACATCTATGACGTTCAGCCGCACCTGATTGTCTATGGTCGATACATCCACGTAAGCAAATGGAGGAGGAAGAGGGCTGTGGATTTATTTTAATTAGGAATTTCTAACATCTGACTTTAGTTCCCATAGGTTTTAATAAGTCTGGCACTTTTGTTTTTCTGTGGTAGAATCTGTGGATCCAGCTTTTTAAGACATAGGAAGGACATGGAATATTTCTACTTTTGTTAGATCAAAACTATGACTAGCCCTCCCTTGATCAGATCAGATTTAAGGCCTTGGTCAATCTGGTCCCAACCTGTTTCTTCTGCATTCTCTCCTTGTACTTCATGCCACATAACTGAGCCTTTCAGCTCCTCTGAACTCCTTGCACTACCACAAAAATGCCATGCCTCTCACACATGTGCATCTGCTTTTCCTTCTTTCTGGCATGTCCTCACCCCCTTTTTCGTCTAGAAAGTTCTGACCCTTTCTTTGAGATGCAGATTGAAGGATCACTTTTCAGTGAAATATTTCTCAACTTCCCCAGGATGAGTAGGTCCTACTGTAGAGAGTATTTAGAGTTCGTGCAGTAAGCGTCTGCCCCTGACTGGTTGTGTAGCCTTGGACAATGACTTAACCTTGCTAAGCCTGTTTCTTCTTCTGTGAAGGGGGATAATAACACAACTATGTCAACTTCTTAGAGTTGTTGTAAAGGTGAATTTTGACCATGCATAACCCGTTACAAATCCACAAAGTGCTAGTTATGGCTATGATGATGATGATCTGATTATGTCTCCCTGAAAAGATCATGTGTTCTTAGATATAGTCCCAGAGTTTAGCCCAACATCCAAAACACAAAGGGATAAACATTTTCTGAAGGAATTTATTCATTCTACAGATATTTTAAAGTGTGTGTTCTTTTTTTTTTTCCTTTTAAAAATTTTATTTATTTATTTGACAGAGAGAGATCACAAGTAGGCAGAGAGGCAGGTAGAAAGAGAGAGGGGAAAGTAGGCTCCCCACTGAGCAGAGACCCCCAATGCAGGCCTTGATCCCAGGACCATGAGATCATGACCTGAGCCAAAGGCTATATCTTAAACCACTGAACTACCCAGGTGCCCCTAAAGTATATGTTCTGTGAGGCATGTGTTATTCAACATTGTGACCAAAATAGAGATGTGGCCTGACCTCATGGGATTCATAGTTTAGTGAGAAATAGAGAATTTAGCAAATAATCATACAAATATATAAATGAATAAATGCAAATTGTGATCAGCCTCAAGAAGGACAATACTTGTGAGATCTGTGAGAGAATGAAGAGGACGCTAACACAGAGTGGGAGGTAGGAAAGTGTTTCTGAAAAAGTGATACTTGAGACCTGACGGCTGAGCAGAAGTTGAACAGGTGGGACGTGCACACCAGAGGAAGAGTGTGGAGGGTGGTGTGAGGCGAGAAAGAGCCTGGCTCCACGGAGTCAGGTTTCAGGATGCTGGGAATGGAGAGGACGGGGAGGAGGAGAATGAGATGAGATTTAAAAGCTGGTCTGGGTTGTGTCAAGTTGAACTAAAAGAATTTTGTGGATTATAAAGCCTATGCTAGAAAGCCATTGAACTTTTAGTCAGAGGTATGACCTTATCCTCCTTTCTCACAAAATACTCCAACAAGAACTCACAGGAGGGCACAGTTAAAAAGAAATCACAGCCTTAGGGACCAGGTTGAGAAGGCAGAGACAGAGATAAGGAGAGAGACTGGAAATGCACCAGGGAGCTAGAATGGACAGGTCTGGTGATGGGTTGAGGGCAGTCTGGCTAGTGGCAGGAGTTGTTGGGGATGACCAAGGTTCAGGCTTGCCTGGGAGGAAAAGCAAGAGCAAAAGGGCAGTTTACCAAGATGGTGGGAACTGGAGGAGGAACAGTTTTTCAAGAGAAGATAAAGAGTTCAGTTTTGGACATCTTAGTGCATTTGAAATGACTGATGGCAAGCCATCTCAGAGGAAATGTCAAGTGTGCTGCAGTCAACATGGAGATGGAGCCCTCATCCCTTCCCCCTCTTCTTCTCTCTTTATTGCCAACCATTAATTTTATTTACTTAATCTTTCTGCCTAACTGTCATATTAAATATAATGTATAGATGAGTTGTATGCACAGAAAGCTAGTGACCTTCTCTGAGAAGTAGTATGGTCTGTTCTGATGTAACACTGTTTATGGGGTCCCCAAGGTGAAAGGTCCGTGAAAACTGCAAAAACCACAGGTTTTATGGGAAAAATGGGTCACAACACTCAAAGACTTCATCAGTGACATATTTTTAAAAAGATAAAGGTGGCTGGGTGGCTCGGCCAGTTAAGTGTCTGCCTTCAGTTCAAGTCCTGATCCCAGCCTTGGGCTCCCTGCTCAGCAAGGAGCCTGCTACTCCCCCTCCCTGTGCTCTCCCTCCCCACATGCACTATCTAGTAAATACATCTTTAAAAAAAAAGATAAGAATCAAATAAAAATGGTGGCATAGCTTCATACATATGAAATATTTAAGAAATATGTAAGTACTGCAATCAATACAGCACTTTGTTTTGAGAAGGACCTGAAGTTTTATGTTTACAACCTTAAATCTTATGGCATATTTTTCTGTCTCTGGAAATTTTTTGAGGCTTCCTTATTTGTACTTAAGGATTATTCAAATAGCCAACAACTTCAGAAATTTAAGTCATGTTTAAAACCACTGAACATGTCACTAGAAGGAGTGACCTAAAGGGAGTCACTTGCTGGGTTTGGTGATTTTTATGGAAGACCTTTGTAGATAGATCACATTTTCCTCTTTCTCTCTTTTTGATGGAATTTTCATATTTGGAAAATTGAGAGAAAATGACAGGAAAACAATCTTACGGGACCCCTATTCTGATCAGATATCTTTACATGTTGGCCAAGGGGAAAAAGAGCTTAGAAAAAGTGCTTTCTCTTTGATTGTGAGAAAGACCGTTTCCAGTTCTAATTTTCTTACAGTGTGGTCTTCAATGCATATGCTTAATAATATTTCTATATTTTATGCTTCTTGAGGCCTTTTTATTGACTTTTCATGTGAAGTTGTTCCAGCCATGGAATTTTATTTCCCAGTGTTGTCCCTGGTGGTGGGGAAATACCACATGTTCTCTGATTTCTTTCAAAACGTCTTAGGATTTCAAGCTTTATTTTGATCCTTCAGGCTCTCCTTCTGCATGCACAGGTTGGCATTTTGAACCATTTAGACACATCTAAGATGATGCATAGATTTTTCCTTTTAAAGAGATAAATTTAAATGCAAAATGATAGCAAAAATCCTTGCAGTTTAACACACCCATTAAATGAGGTCATTAGTAGATGTTCAAGGTCTGTGTATATATGTACTTGGGCATTCGACTTGTCTCAGATCAGCTGGATGCAGGTCTGTTTTTTTGTTTTTGTTTTTGTTTTTGCCTTTATGTAGTGTTTTCTGCAGATGAAATCATGCACAAATCGATGCAAAATTCATATTATTCTCAAACTGTTTGCTAATGCATCCATTACCTTGGAACAAATTTGCATTTTCAAAACAAACCTTAGAGAAGAACTGACTCTATTTACTTTACCTTTCTCAAAGTTTCCCAGTAGAATATCCAAGGTTTGGAAACTAGAAATACTTGTGCTAGCCTGGGAACTAAATTTTACTCCTGAAAATTTGCAGTGATTCCATTCTCAATGAGATGGAAATGGTGGTGAAATGGGTTGATTATTTGATTCATACTCTTGATCTTTAGTGACTATTTGTTTTAACTTCAGCTTCACAATAGTTTAACTGGATTTCAAGAAGTGACAGTTTTTGTTTATAAGTGTATCACAAAAAACTGTTATCTTCTTTTCCTTCCTCATTATCTACTTATCCATCATCTATCCACTCATTTGCCTTGTGCCAATTCAATCTGAATACAGTTGCATACGTGATAAATATAAGAACCCCAGAAGTAATTTTTAGATCATTTAGTCTTAAAAAAATCTTATTTTTAGGTATAATAGAAGTAATCTAAATATAAAATTTAAAAAATCTATTAAGCTTTCTCCAAATTATGTATTTATTTTGTACATATTTTTGTAAAGGATCTGGTGTTTTAATTTTGGATCTGGTGACAAATACACATTGGTTGCTGTATATGACAAGGTTTATTTTGCTTGATAAGTACCAAAATTAGAATCCTTAAAAGCTGATGATGAAAAATTCACATCTTATTTTAAGAAAAATTAGATTATTTATTTCTACCATAAAATGAGCCTGAGTTTAGTAGAACTAAAACTTTAAGGATACAATGTAGCAGCAGTATTAAAGTAAAAATATCTTACTTTAATACACAGTCCAAACTTCTCCTACATGAGGAGTTCACAGTGGCCAGTAGGAGCTCCAATTGTCCCATCTTTGTAAAAAGCTGGATGGATGCAATTGTTCCTTTAGATCAAGAGTTTCTGAGATGTGTACTGGACACCTCAGAATTAAGAGGACATTTAGAAATCTTGGCTATGTTTTTTTATACCGTGATGGTTTGTAGCCATATTCTTGCTGTGTAATCACCACCAATGCTATTGATATTGTATGCTTTTCTTGCAAAACTGTAGATTTGAAAACACTGTCCCTTTGGGTCCTGGGAATGTTCTTTAGCATTTGAACCCTGTTTGACTATTACTACTGGCATCACTAACAGCAGGGAGGTCCCATGAAGATTAGATACAAATCATTAGTCTCACCATTTTCAATAAACAATGCTTATAAGCTGATACAAACTTCCTTGACACTTTTTGGATCCATGGGTACAAAACAACATTATAATCATATGTTTCATTCCTTGACCAGGGATAAAGGATTTTGGGTAGTTCTTTTATTTGATAAAATAACTCAGGCCAATTCTAGTCTTGCTGAAATCAATTCATGAACAGCCTGATATATTAGGAGTTAGCCTGACATGGAGAGCTGACATTACATTTGGGATTATTTTTTCAAAAGAGTGGTGAGTGTATCAGTAGCCCTTCCTAGACTGACTGATCCACTAACAGATATAGCTTTTAGATTGTGCTGTTGACTGCATATACTTACTATAACTACTACTGCATATGTGCATAGAGAATCTATCAAGAGCATCTCAGGACCTGAAGGACATGGTTGTGAATTGCTCATTTAAATGCAAATTAGACTCACCAGCTGTTGTTCATACTAATATTAGCAATCTTAAGGAGACATTTTCTTCAAGCAACCAGGGAGGATATAGGTAATAAATTCCACTCTTATAAGAAAGAAAAATGGTCACAAACATTAGAGCAATATTTCATTCAAATTCATCTATTTCACAACAAAAAACCTTTTAAACAGAATTTAAGAAGGACACAATCAATTGCTTCAAAAGATTTTAGAAAAATAACTGCCATCACCAAATGGATGAGGTCAGCCATCTACAATATTTGCTAGGTTTTTTTCCAGGCAGTGATTTTGTTTCATAAGTTAACAGAAACTGCCTGAGTAGAGTCAATAATTTAACTCTGGTTTAAACTCAGCAGCGTTGATAAAGCCATAGATTGATAAAGCATAGATTGTCTTCAACTTAGCCAAAATTGTTTTTAGGTTATTAGCTGGATCTTCTACTTTACATGGCAGATATTTATTTCATGGTCAGTATTCTTCTTGGGAAATTACCATCAAAATATTTTAAGCCACTTCAGCTTTGGATGGATAAGCTCTTGACATGAGACACTGATTTTCACTTTGCTGTGCACAGGCCCTCTTTCATAGCATGTTCTTTGTAAAAATTTACTGAATTACATCCAAATGTTACTTGATTTAGCATCAAGTTTTATCCTTTATCCAGGCTGTTCTTAAAAGCTCACTTTCTGGAATCCAAGGCTTAATCACTGCAATTTTTGTAAGTAATATTTATGACAGTTTTCTACAGAGAACACTTTTATGCAAAAAATATTTCTTTTTAGAATGTCTAGAAATATTTTTGTAAGTAATTTAGACACCATTGTGTCATTCAGCATTGTTATCCCATAGTAAAACTCAGATAGGGAAGTAGATAACCAGGGACAGATAGAGAGGAAGAGAGAGAGAGATTCCCCCCCCCGCCCCGAGGCTTTCACCACCTTGGAATGTTCCTAAAATCTCAAAGGGAAAACATTATTTGTTATAATCTGGGTTTTCAGAATTGTGTGTATTCTAAATCTGCAGCACAAAATCACTAGTAGGTATTTTTCTTTTTTTCTTTTTTTTATTAATTATTTTTATTAACATATAATGTATTATTTGCCCCAGGGGTACAGGTCTGTGAATCTTCAGGCTTACACACTTCACAGCACTCACCATATCACATATCCTCCCCAATGTACATAGCCCAACCACCCTCTCCACACCCCCACCAACAACCCACAGTCTGTTTTGTAAGATTGAGTCTCTTATGGTTTGTCTCCTTCCTGATCCCTTCTTGTTTCATTTTTTCCTTCCCAACCCTCCAGCCCCCCAACCGCCCCATCTCTCAAATTCCTTATATCAGGGAGATCATATGATAATTGTCTTTCTCTGATTGACTTATTTCACTCAGCATAATACCATCTAGTTCCATCCATGTTGCTGCAAATGGCAAGATTCATTTCATTTGATGGCTGCATAGTATTCCATTGTGTATATATACCACATCTTCTTTATCTGTTCATCTGTTGATGGACATCTAGGTTCTTTCCATAGTTTGCCTATTGTGGACATTGCTGCTATAAACATTCAGGTGCACATTCCCCTTCAGATCATTACATTTGTATCTTTAGGGTAAATACCCAGTAATGTGATTGCTGGGTCATAGGGTAGTTCTATTTTCAACTTTTTGAGGAACCTCTTTTTGTTTTCCAGAGCAGCTGTGCCAACTTTCATTCCCACCAACAGTACAGGAGGGTTCCCCTTTCTCCATGTCCTCGCCAACATCTGTCATTTCCTGACATGTTAATTTTAGCCAATCTGACTGGTGTGAGGTGGTATCTCATTCTAGTTTTGATTTGTATTTCTCGGATGCCGAGTGATGTTGAGCACTTTTTCATATGTCTGTTGGCCATCTGGATGTCTTCTTTGCAGAAATGTCTGTTCATGTCCTCTGCCCATTTCTTGATTGGATTCTTTGTTCCTTGGGTGTTGAGTTTGATAAGTTCTTTACAGATTTTGGATACTAGCCCTTTATCTCATATGTCATTGGCAAATATCTTCTCCCACTCTGTCAGTTGTCTTTTGGTTTTGTTGACTGTATCCTTTGCTGTGCAAAAGCTTTTGATCGTGATGAAGTCCTAATAGTTCATTTTTGCCCTTGCTTCCCTTGCCTTTGACGATGTTTCTTCTAGGAAGAAGTTGCTATGGCTGAGGTTGAAGAGGTTGCTGCCTATATTCTCCTCAAGGATTTTGATGGATTCCTGTCTCACATTGAGGTCTTTCATCCATTTTGAGTCTATTTTTGTGTGTGGTGTAAGGACTTGGTTCAGTTTCATTCTTTTGCATGTGACTGTCCAATTTTCCCAATACCATTTGTTGAAGAGACTGTCTTTTCCATTGGGGATTCTTTCCTGCTTTGTCAAAGATTAGTTGACCATAGAGTTGAGGGTCTTTTTCATGTGTCTGTTGCCATTTGGATGTCTTCTTTGCAGAAATGTCTGTTCACATCTGCTTATTTCTTGATTGGATTCTTTGTTCTTTGGGTACTGAGTTTGATGAGTTCTTTATAGATTTTGGGTACTAGTCCTTTATTTGATATGTCATTTAAAGTACCTTCTCCCATTCTGTCAGTTGTCTTTTGGATTTGCTGACTATTTCCTTTGCTGTGCAAAGGTTTTGACCTTGTTGAAGTCCCAATTGTTCATTTTTGCCCTTGCCTCCCTTGCCTTTGACGATGTTTCTAGGAAGAAGTTGCTATGGCTGAGGTCAAAGAGATTGCTGCCTGTGTTCTCAAGGGTCTTGATGGATTCCTGTTCCACATTGAGGTCTTTCATCCATTTTGAGTCTATTTTTGTGTGTGATGTAAGGACTTGGTTCAGTTTCATTCTTCTGCATGTGGCTGTCCAATTTTCCCAACACCATTTGTTGAAGAGACTGTCTTTTCCATTGGGCATTCTTTCCTGCTTTGTAGAAGATCAGTTGACCATCGAGTTTTCTGGGCTCTATTCTGTTCCATTGATCTATGTGTCTGTTTTTGTGCCAGTACCATAGTGTCTTGATGATTATAGCTTTGAAATAGAGCTTGAAGTCTGGAGTTTTGATGCCACCATCTTTGGCTTTCTTTTTTTTTTTTTTTTTCCAATTTATTTATTTTCAGAAAAACAGTATTCATTATTTTTTCACCACACCCAGTGCTCCATGCAAGCCGTGCCCTCTATAATACCCACCACCTGGTACCCCAACCTCCCACCCCCCCCCGCCATTTCAAACCCCTCAGATTGTTTTTCAGAGTCCATAGTCTCTCATGGTTCACCTCCCCTTCCAATTTACCCAAAAGCACATACCCTCCCCAATGTCCATAACCCTACCCCCCTTCTCCCAACCCCCCTCCCCCCAGCAACCCACAGTTTGTTTTGTGAGATTAAGAGTCACTTATGGTTTGTCTCCCTCCCTATCCCATCTTGTTTCATGGATTCTTCTCCTACCCACTTAAGCCCCCATGTTGCATCACCACTTCCTCATATCAGGGAGATCATATGATAGTTGTCTTTCTCCTCTTGACTTATTTCGCTAAGCATGATACGCTCTAGTTCCATCCATGTTGTCGCAAATGGCAAGATTTCGTTTCTTTTGATGGCTGCATAGTACTCCATTTTGTATATATACCACATCTTCTTGATCCATTCATCTGTTGATGGACATCTAGGTTCCTTCCATAGTTTGGCTATTGTGGACATTGCTGCTATAAACATTCAGGTGCACGTGCCCCTTTGGATCACTACGTTTGTATCTTTTTTTATCATTCCTCTGGCTATTCAGGGTATTATCTGGTTCCATACAAATTTTAGGGTTATTTCTTCCATTTCTTTGAAAAAAAAAATGATGGTATTTTGATAGGTATTGCATTAAATGTGAGATTGCTTTAAGTAGCATAGACATTTTCACAAAATATTTTTTCTTCCAATCCATGAACATGGAAAGTTTTTCCATTTTTTAAATGTCTTTCTCATTTTCTTTCATGAATACTTCATAGTTCTCTGAGTACAGATTCTTTGTCACTTTGGTTAGGTTTACTCCTAGGTATCTTCTGGTTTTGGGTGCAATTATAAATGGGATTGACTCCTTAATTTCTCTTTCTTCTGTCTAGCTGTGGGTGTATGGAAATGCAACTGATTTCTGAACATCAATTTTATACCCTGACACTTTCCTGAATTCCTGTATGAGTTCTAGCAGTTTTGGAGAGGAGTTTTTTTTTTTTTTTTTTTTATGTTTTCCACATAAAGTATCATCATCTGCAAAGAGTGAGAGTTTGACTTCTTTCCCAATTTGGATGCCTTTAATTTCTTTTTGTTGTCTGATTGCTGAGGCTAGGACTTCTAATAATATGCTGAATAGTAGTGGTGATAGTGAACATCCCTGGTCTGTTCCTGACCTTAAGAGAAAAGCTCTCAGTTTTTCCCTATAGTGAATGATACTGGCTGTGGGTTTTTTATAGATGGCTTTGATGATATTGAGGTATGTACTCTCTATCCCTACACTGTGAAGAGTTTTGATCAAGAAAGGCTGCTGTACTTGGCCAAATGCTTTTTTAGTATCTATTGAGAGTATCATATGGTTCTTTTTCTTTCTTTTATTAATGTATTGTATCACATTGATTGATTTGTGGATGTTGAACCAACCTTGCAGCCCAGGAATAAATCCCACGTGGTCATGATGAATAATCCTTTTAATGTACTGTTGGATCCTATTGGCTAATATTTTGGTGAGAATTTTCGCATCTGTGTTTATCAAGGCTACTGGTATGTAATTCTTTTTTGCTGGGGTCTTTGTCTGGTCTTGGGATCAAGGTAATGTTGGCCTCATAAAATGAGTTTGGAAGTTTTCATTCCATTTCTATTTTTTGAAACAGTTTCAGGAGAATAGGTAGGTATTAATTCTTCTTTTACTGTTTGATAGAGTTCCACTGGAAAGCCGTCTGGCCCTGGGCCCTTGTTTGTTGGGAGATTTTTGATGACTGCTCCAATTCCTTACTGGTTATGGGTCTGTTCAGGTTTTCTATTTCTTCCTGGTTCAGTTTTAGTAGTTTATATGTCTCTAGGAATGCATTCATTTCTTCAAGATTGTCAAGTTTGCTGACATATAGTTGCTCATAATATGTTCTTATAATTGTTTGTATTTCTTTGGTGTTGGCTGTGATCTCTCCTTTTTCATTCATGATTTCATTTATTTGGGTTTTTTCTCTTTAGGATAAGTCTGGCCTGGGGTTTATCAATCTTATTCTTTCTAAGAATAAGCTCCTAGTTTTGTTGATTTGTTCTAATGTTTTTTTTTTTGTTGTTGTTGTTCGTTTGTTTGTTTCTATTTCATTGATTTCTGCTCTGATCTTTATGATTTTTCTTCTCCTGCTGAGTTTAGGCTTTCTTTGCTGTTCTTTCTCCTGCTCCTTTAGGTGTAGGGTTAGCTTGTTTGCTTGAGACCTTTCTTGTTTCTTGAGAAAGGCTTGTATTTCTATATACTTTCCTCTCAGGGCCACCTTTTGCTGTATCCCACAGATTTTGAACAGTTGTGTTTTCATTATCATTTGCTTCCATGAATTTTTTCAATTCTTCTTTAATTTCCTGGTTGACCCATTCATTCTTTAGTAGGATGCTCTTTAGCCTCCATGTATTTGAGTTCTTTCCAACTTTCCTCTTGTGATTGAGTTCTAGCTTCAGAGCATTATGGTCTGAAAATATGCAGGGAATGTTCCCAATCTTTTGCTACTGGTTAAGACCTGATTTGTGACCCAGGATGTGATCTATTCTGGAGGATGTTCCATGTGCACTAGAGAAGAATGTATATTCTGTTGTTTGGGGATGGAATGTTCTGAATATATCTGTCATGTCCATCTGGTCCAGTGTATCATTTAAAGCATTTATTTTCTTGTTGATCTTTTGCTTGGATGATATTTCCTTTTCAATGGGGGGGGGTGATAAAGTCTCCTACAATTACTCTATTATTGTTGATGTGTTTCTTTAATTTTGTTATTAATTGGTTTACATAGTTGGCTTCTCCCATGTTAGGGGCATATATATTTAAAATTTTTAGATCTTCTTGTTGGACAGACCCTTTAAGTATGATATAATGTCCTTCCTCATCTCTTATTATAGTCTTTGGCTTAAAGTTTAATTTGTCTGATGCAAGGATTGCCACCCAGCTTTCTTTCGATGTCCATTAGCATGGTAAATGGTTTTCCATCTTTTCACTTTAAATCTGGAGCTTTCTTTGGGTCTAAAATGAGTTTTTTGCAGACGGACTATTGATAGTTTTTTTTTTTTTAATCCATTCTGATACCCTGTGTCTTTTGATTGGGACATTTAGCCCATTTACATTCAGGGTAACTATCAAAAGACATGAATTTAGTGCCACTGTATTGTCTGTAAAGTGACTGTTACTGTACATTGTCTCTTTTCCTTTCTGGTCTATAACTTTTAGGCTCTCTCTTTGCTTAAAAGACTGCTTTCAAAATTTCCTATAGGGTTGAGTTGGTGTTTGCAAATTTTTAAAATTTTTGTTTGTCCTGGAAGCTTTTTATCTCTCCTTTTATTTTCAACGACAGCCTAGCTGGATATAATATTCTTGGAAGCATGTTTTTTTTGTTTAGTTCTCTGAATATATCATGCCAGTTCTTTCTGGCTGCCAGGTCTCTGTGAATAAGTCTGCTGCCAATCTAATATTTCTACCACTGTATATTACAGACTTCTTGTCCTGAGTTGTTTCCGGATTTTCTCTTTGTCACTGACCCTGTAAGTTTTACTATCAGATGACAGAGTGTGGACGTATTTTTATTGATTTTGATGGGTGTTCTCTGTGCTTCCTGGATTTTGATGCTTGACCCTTTGACATATTAGGGAAATTCTCTACTATAATTCACTCCAATATACTTTCTGCCCCTCTCTCTCTTTTTTCCTTTTCTGGGATCCCAATTATTCTATGATTGTTTCATCTTATGGTATCACTTATCTCTCGAATTTTCCCTTCGTAGTGCAGTAGTTGTTTGTTTCTCTTTTGCTCAGCTTCTTTATTCTCCATCATTTGGTCTTCTATATCACTATTTCTCTCTTCTACCTCATTTATCCTATAGTAAGAGCCTCTATTTTTTATTATACCTCATTAATAGCTTTTTTGAGTTCAACTTGTTAGATTTTAGATCTTTTATTTTTCCAGAAAGGGATTTTATTTCTCCAGAAAGATTTCTCTAATATCTTCTATGACTTTTTTGAGCCCAGATAGCACCTTGAGAATTATTCTGAATTCTAATTCTGACATATTACTGATGTCTGTATTGATTAAGTCTGTAGCTGTCAGTAATGCCTCTTCTTCTTCTTCTTCTTCTTCTTTTTTTTTGTGGTGAATTTTTCCTCCTTGTTATTTTATCCAGATAAGTATATATGAGAGAATAAAATACTAAAAGGGTGGCAAAGTACCCAGAAATTGTACGCTAACTAAATCAGAAAAGACTCAAAACTGGAGGGAGAAGAAAGGGGGGAGATATAAAAATTAAAAAATAAAAAGTAAATTAAACATATATACATATTAGACTGTGAATAGAACAGAGCTACCCACTTGATTTTGGGCATATTCTGGTCTTTTAGAAAAAACTAGCTCTCAAAATTTTAAGGAAAGAAAAACTTTTATATACATATATATATACAAAAATAAGGGTAAAGATGATGAAGAGATGAAATATGACTGTAAAGATGAAAATTTAAAAAGAAATTCTAAAAAAGGAATTGATAAGTTGGTTGGAAAAAGAAAAAAAGAAAGAGTAGAGAATGTGCTTAGGCTGGAGACTAGAACAAAGCCATGGGCTAGAGTTAGAGTATATTTTAATCTATTAGGAAAATTGTATCCCAGTGTTTTAAGAAAATAATCCCATGTTTATACAAAAAATAACATTTACTACAATGAAGGGATAAAATATGACTATAACAATGAAGGTTTAAAAATATATTTTTTAGAAGGTATTTAGATAAAAGTAAAAAACATTAAAAGAAGAGGAAACATTGAAAAAAAGTATAAGAAAAAAATTAAAATTAAAAAATATTAACTTTGCAAGACTAAAGGATCATGGGGAAAGCCATGAATTCTATGCATTGCTTTTCCCTAGCTCTGGAGTTCCACTGTTCTTTTTTATTTTTCAGCTTGGTGTTGGCTGGATGTTCTTGCTGGTCTTCTTGGGGAGGGGCCTGTTGCCATGATTCTCAAATATCTTTGCCTGAGGTGGAATGGCACTGCCCTTGCCATGGCCCAGGCTAAGTAATCTGCTGGGTTCATTCCCTGAACATTTTCTGTCGAGTTCTGGAGGACAGGAATGAAAATGGCAGTTTCCTAATGTCTGGCCCATAGGAGCCAAGAGCTGGGGACCCCACTCCTCAGTGCACCCTCTGAGAAAAGCAGTCAATAACTCCTGTCTCCCTGGTCTCCAGCTGTGCTCTGTGCTCTCCTGACCTATGACCAAACTTTTCTGTCTCTGGTGCATGGCTCCATTTGGAGTCTCCAAACCCAGCAGATTCCTGCCATGTGCTCCTGCACTGCTCCTCCTGGAGGAGGAAGGAGTGTGTGTGTGTGTGGGTCTTTCCAGATCTGCCACTTGTGGGGTCCCTGCTTAGATATCGGCAGTGGCCTGACAGTGCCTTGGGTCTTACCGCTCAGCTCTGTCTTTGTAGTTGGCTTCCCTGCTCTAATACCTGGGAGACCACACTCAGACACCCCCAATCTTTCAGTGGCCCTGCAGGACCTGAGACCACACTGTCCCCTTGAGGCCTCCACCCCAACTTAGCCTCTTGAGTGATTTCTCTCCATGAAGCAGACTTCTAAATATTCTGATTTTGTGCTCCAGTGCTCCATCACTTGCAGGGAGCCAGCCCTTCTCCAGGTGGTCTATCTTCCCGGGGTTTCAGGTTCACTTCTCTACACATCCTGCCTTTCAGAAAGTGGTCAATTTTCTGTTCCTGGAATTGTTGCTCTTCTCTTCTATCTCCTGTTGAGTTTGTAGGTATTCAGAATGGTTTGGTAATAACTATCCAGCTGAACTACTCAGACCTGATGTTATTTCAGTCCACTACTCCTCTGCCATCTTGCATCTTTCTTTTCTTTCTTTCTTTCTTTCTTTCTTTCTTTCTTTATTTCTTTCTTTCTTTCTTTTTCTGGTGTGTGTGTGTGTGTGTGTGTGTGTGCTATTTTTGTATTTGTATCTCTCTATTCAGAAAAGAGAAAAAGACAGTTCTTGAAGAGACTAACAAAGGCTTCATGGATCGCTTGCTTTGGGGGAAGGCAAGATTGCAGGAATAAGGTGATATAAGTAGACAGATGTATGTGAGTAGTCACCTAGGTGAGAAATTTTTGTTTTTGTAATGGAGGAAGTGGATAGAATATTATTCGATATGTTTGTAGTGTAGAATACATATTATAGGGAAATGACCTGGATGAAAATGCCTTATATATAGGTTTGGCACTTGAACAAGAGCAAAATAACTAATATGGGACTTTGTTCAAGAGGTAATGACCAATGTAAGTTTTTTGAGAATGAAAGTAACGTGATTAGAAGTAGGAATTTACCTGGTTTAGGTTGTGGAATGACAGGACAGGGGGCAACCAAAGGATATTAGTCATTCATGCATGGTTATGAATTATCTTAATTCAGTAATTAAGAACATAGGTTTGGGAGGGTGAAAAACCATAAGAGACTCTTAATCTCACAAAATAAACTGATGGTTGCTGGAGGGTGGGGAGGTAGGAATCAGGTGGTTGGATTATAGGCATTGGGGAGGGTATGTGCTATGGTGAATGCTGTGAACTGTATAAACCTGATAATTCACAGACCTGTACCCCTGGGGCAAATCATACATTATATGTTAATAAAAATAAAAAAATAATTAAGATCCTGCTGAAACACTACTTTATTCCTTCTTTTCCAATTACTTTAATATTTAAAAAGTTAATTTTTAATATTTTAAATATTATTTAAATAAATAATAGATTTAAATAAATAAATAAAATTTAATGAAATTTAATAATATTATTTAATATGGGCGCCTGGGTGGCTCAGTGGGTTAAGCCGCTGCCTTTGGCTCAGGTCATGATCTCAGGGTCCTGGGATCGAGTCCCGCATCGGGCTCTCAGCAGGGAGCCTGCTTCCTCCTCTCTCTCTCTGCCTGCCTCTCTGCCTACTTGTGATCTGTCTCTGTCAAATAAATAAATAAAATCTTTAAAAAATATTATTATTTAATATTAAATATTTAATATTTTAATATTTAAAAAAAAGTTTAGACTGCACTTACTGCCCTCACTCATATAGCACTTATTGTTTCCTGAAGTTTCTGCTATCTGTTTTCTTCCCCAACTGTTTGACTCCTTAAAGACATCATGGACCTGCTGTTGTCAAGTTAAATAACATATTTTTATTTTTCATCCTATTAAAGTTCTGTTAGTCTTCACAATTTTCTCTTACCTTGGCTTCTATGAGACTGGATTATTTTCTTAGTATTCTTTTCTGTAATTTCTTCTTCTATGGCTCCAGCTTTTACTTGTTCTCTTCCTCTATTGTTGTGTGTTCATAGTTACCAAGAGTTTGCTTTGGGACAGTTAGGGTTGGGTAAAGTATTCTAAGTAATTTTATTTCTTTTCATGGCCTCAGTCATATGGTAACTCCCAAATCTAGACTGTGAACTTACTGATAGCATGGTTTGTATCTTCTTCACCATTGTAGGGCCATTGCCTAACATTCATTCAGTAAGTATGTTCCAGAAGCCTGTGCTAAACCAGGAACCCGGTAGATACAAAACATACAATAGCAATAGGATGGTCATGACCTCTGAAAAAATTATAGTAATAAATCACTCTTAAATGGATGGGTGAATATCTGTCTTCAGCCTTAGCCTCACTTTTTCTTTAAAAGATTTTATGTATTTATTTTTCAGAGAGAGAGAGAGAGAGAGAGAGATGGAGTGAGCAAGCACACAAGCAAGGGGAGCAGCAGGTAGAGGTAGAAACAGACCCTCTGTTGAGCAAGGAGCCTGATGTAGGACTCAATCCCAGGACCCTGGGATCATGACCTGAACCGAAGGCAGATGCTTAACCAACTGAGCCACCCAGGTGTCCCTTAGTCTCACTTTTAAACTCTATACCTCTCAGATATTTTAGCTGGATATTCATGCCAAGGTATCAAGAAAATTATATCTAAAACTAGTCAATCATCTTCTCTAAATTTTTCCTCTTCTTGTGTTTTTTATTTCAGATGGCTGTACTAGTCTTTTCCAAGCCTATTAAGTTAAAAATCCCAATTTTCTCTGATGTTTTTCTCTTTTGACTCTCCACCGCCAACTAATTGCTAAGTTCTTACTGATACTCTTCTAGATCAAGGAATTTTCATGCCTTCACAAACATTCTAAGAATCTACTAATGGATATTCTTCCATTTACTTTCTCCCCTCTAATATATTTTGTGCATCACTGTCAAATTGATAGTCCCAAAGCTCAGCCCTGAGCATGTTATTTCACTGCTTGAAAACCATTATTGACTAACTACTGCCAAGTAAAATGACTATGAACTTTCTCTTTTTACTGCGCAACAGGTACTCTGTATTCTAGCCATACAACTATTTAAACATGTCCCATACTCTTGATCTCTAATCCTTTACTTTCAATGTTTCACTCTCATGAGTTATCTAGGTAGCTCTGTCTCTGCAAGTTCAAATCCTTTTTTTATTCAAGGCCTAACTTAGATGAAACTTCTTTCATAAAAACTTTTTTCTTTTATGATGCCTCAGCTTTTTATCTCTCCTGAGTTCCATGGGCTTTTATTAATATGCCATCTTCATGTAATCTAACACTTTCTAAATTGAATTATAGTAAGTTTTATATTTATATATTTTAGTTTGAATGATTGCTCAGAAAATAGTCACTCCCTTCCTCCCCTACCTTTGGATGGAATATGTTTCTCTGTCCCATCAATATTGGGTTTGGCTGTATCATTTGTTTGGGCCAAGAAATGCTAGTGGACCTGACATGAGCAGAGGCCATAAATGTGTTTGTGTAGTTTGGCTTGGATCTTCTGCTTCTGCCTTTGCCGTGAGATCATGTCCTGAGAAAAACACATGAAGCAGACCTGAATGCAACATTTAGCCTAAAGCCAGGCACAGTTGACCTGTAGCTTAAGGCAAAGCCACTCAGCTGAGCAGACCCTTGAGAATGAACTGGAATCAACCTGCAGATCAGTGAATGCAAGAAAAAAATCCTTGTGCTGCAAGCTTCTAAGATTTATTTGGTTATCTGTAATGAAGCAAAGCTAATTAAGATACTATCCTATGTAATTCAACACATTTTGATTGAAAACCTGCTATGTCCCAAGCTAAGCACAACTAAGCATGATTCCTGTTCTCATGGAAATCATAGTCTATTTGAGGAGGCAGGAATTAATATAATTACATACTTCTGGGGGCAAAAAAGCCATAACCTTAGAACATGTAAGAAATAGATCTCATCTACCCATGGGCCTCAGAGATTTCCTGAGGAAGCAATTGAATCTGAGACTTGAATAAAAGGTAGGGTTTGATGAAGTGAAAATCACGGTGTAAGCAGAAGGGTGAAGGAGGGAGGAAAATGTTCTTGTATTTAAGACAGAGGCAGTAGTCAGTGTAGCAGCTCATAGTGAATAGGTATGTAGCATGTTCCAGGACTATAAAGAAGGCCAGTGTGACTGGAGCCCTATGCTAAGGGTGTTTGAGACAGAGGATAAGGCAAGGTATTGACAAAGGTTTGGGGTTTCATCCTACAAACTTTTAGAAACCATAGAAAGGTCTTTAAGTAGTGGCATGATCAGATAAATGTTTTGAAAAGAATCATCTTTGGCTGGAGAGAAGATTGGGTGTGGGCTCTCGATTTGATTGTGGAGAGACCAATTAGGCAGCTATTGCATGTGGCCAGGCTAGAGGTGATGGCAAATGACTAGTGGAAGGAGCAGAGATAGAAGAAGAGAGATTATCCACAGGAAAACATGATGGCTTGTATGTGGGTCTGAGGGAAAAGGAAATAGCAAGGAGTTACTTGGGCTTCTTATTTGCCCACCCCAGTGAAATTTGGTTCCATTTCTGGGAAGTAAGAATGAGTTTGGGGATGATTGCTTGATTTTCATGAAGCGCTAGGGAGGCACTAATGTGACATTAAAGTCAGGATGTTGAGTAGAAGTCTGGGAGTCACCTGCTGACCTCATTCCAAGCCAACCACTTTTCTGGATTTTGTGTTCACCATTCTCTGAGAGTAGATTTATTACTATTTTTTTAAAATTTAAATTCAAGTTAGTTAACATACAGTGCAGCACTGGTTTCAGGATTATTGTTTGCTTTTAAGGAGAGAGTGGGGAAGAATAGTTTGGAAGTGGGAGTGGGGAACAAGGAGGCCTTAATCTCAACTGCTGACACCGAGGCTGCCAGGAACATGAGGTCCTAAGTGAGGAACCATTAATTAAGGTAAAGAAGAAGAGTGCTCAGAAAAAGAAGGGTAGAATAGAGGAAGATTTGCTCACTATGGAGCAATGTTTCCAAAGAACAGAGATTCAATCTCTCATACTAAAATTTCAGTCATTTGAGGCAAAGGAGGGGATAATTAGATTGTTGTAAATATAAATTAGGGAGAAAATCACCAATGTCACTTTCAGACACATAATTTTCATCTGTTTTACCACAAGACTTCATGAGAGAATTAAAAAAAAAAAAAGTCTGGACAAAGTTTGACTACAGCTTTCAATGTCCTTGGAAAGAATTGGCAGTGTATCATTGGTCTTGCTTTTATGACATGAACAATTAGAATTAAAAGAGTATTTTTTATTTCCTCAGAATATGAACTTCAAGATATTTAATTATGCTCTGGTTATATAAAAGAGAAGTCTGAATGAAATTTGGGAGAAAAAATTAGTTTGTATCTATTAGAAAACATCCTACTCCTTGGAGGTTGAATCTTATCATTAGCTTCAGGTACAAAACTTCATGAAGTCTACTCATTCTAAATTCAAACCTGCCTTTCCAGTTTTAGGTTCCTTTGAGGAAACTAGAAGGCTGATACCAACTAGAGAAAGGGCCTGGGACACTATGGGGAGGAATTGCTTAGCATGGACTTGCTAGAGTCAGGAGAATTTCTGGGCATATGGCAGGCAGACCCCTTGTTGTAGGGCCAGACCTGTATCTTTATCATTTCTTGTTTTCTTTTGTGTTCTTCCTAAAACAAACAAACAAAAAAAAGTATTTTTTACCTCTAGTTTGTTTTCTACTAGACACTAAAATGAGAGAAAAGATTTTTGATAATTTTTTGAAGCAACTAATTTATCCTTGAGGACATTTTAAACTACTTACATTGATCAAAGAGCTCCTCATATTTCATGAACTCCTTTTGATGTTCCAGAAATACATTACAATTTTAAAAATGGTTCGTGGTCAAATAAGTTTGGCTGACACGGATATACCACATCCTTCGAGCATCTGAGATTGACCACATCAAGCCCACATTCCTCTTCAAGACTTCCAGATAAGCTGTCTTTATGTGAGTGCTTATTTTCAAATTGCCCTGTATCTCTCCTGACCTGCTCCATCAACCTCCCCTCCTGACCTTCCAGAACTTTCCCTTGTAGCCTCCAGAACTCATGGCCTATCACCAAGCCAGATGTAAACTGGCTTTCATTTTCAATCTTTTCCATGAGCATTCCTTCCACCTTCTTACTCTAACTGAAAATTACTTTAACATTAGTACTCTTCCTGTGATTTTTGTTCCCATATTAAATATTTCAGAACCTGGAGTTGGGATCAGTATCCTTGGTGACTCACTTTATTGTGAGGATCTTGTTCATAAAGTCTTCCCTTCCTCTTTACTTACACAGCTACCCTAATTTGAACTCCTTAAATTCTCCTAAATCCCACAATACTCACTAACTGCATTTCTAGTCCCTGGTGTGGCCTCCTTTCAATCCATTCTCCACATTGGTATGATATTGATCTTTTTAATCATGCCATTTCCTTGCTTAAAATCCTTCAATAGCTTCCCACAGCTTTCAAGGATAAAGTTCAAGTTCTTTCATTTAGTATATAAGGCCTTTCGTGACCCCATTTCATTCTATATTGTCAGCTTTATTGTCTGCTACTCCTGCATATTTACCCTTTGCTCCAGCAATACTGAGTAATTTGTAGTTCTCTGCAGTTTCACAGGGAACCAGACAACTTTCCAGGACCACTCCCTCCCACATGCACTATGCCTGTGGCCCCAACACTCTCCATCCCCATCCATTACACACTCACTTCACTGTGCATGGTCTTTGATTTGCAGCTTCTAGAGAGTGACCGTCATGTCTCAGATTTGAATCCCTAGTATTGATAAGTTTTTGTTGGATAAATGAATTAGGGGATAACCAGAGTAGCTCTACTAATATTCATGGTGCATAATTTTGAGTTGGTATTTTCTCTTTGGAAGTGGGACTGGTTTATGTTGACTTATTGATTTCCTTTCTATTGGTTTCCATGAAGTGAAGTGTTATATTTATGTGTTGGCTGTTGGTGGTGATGGGGAGAGTATGTGCCTGTGTGTGTTATGTGTGTTTGTGGGTGGGAGAGCTGAAGGAAAAAATGACCTTCCTGAAGATGCCCTCAAAAACCCAGCTTTAAGGAACAATGGAGAATAAATCCCTGGGACTACCTGTCCCAGAATGCTCTTATGGTTTAGGATTAAAGAATTTTAGGGTTCTTCATTCTAGTTTCTCTGTACATATTCTCTTGGAAAGCCATCAAATTAACATGAGGTTCTCATTAACATCAAAATCTAATCAACCAATTTACTGTTCACAGAAATAACCCTCAGAGATTTGACATGGACTAACCAGTTAATGAGGATAATGTGCTTTAAAATCAGACTAACTGAAAAATTAGGCAAGTGAAGGTGTCTTTCATGCTCTTCCCTTAGCTCGAATGTCCTCTCCTTGCTTTTCTGTTTGGCAGACTCTGATTTGTTCTCTGAGACTTCCTTGAGTGGCCCAAACTGACATAACATCTTTTCATGTTTTCTTTGAAAAGTGTGCTTTTCCTGATACTTATAGCACTGACTGAACTATAAGGTCTTCAAGAACATGGTCTCTCTCTCTCTCTCTCTCTCTGTGTGTGTGTGTGTGTATTCTATTTCAAGTATTGTGTCTAAAGCATAGTAGAAGCTAATTAATACTGCTTAATTTCTGGATCTCAGGACACAACAAAATCTGATGTTGGCTGTATGGCTTGATTTGAAAAATTACTTGCAAATACCATAACTATGCACTTGATTTATATGAAAACGTAGAGAATTTGGAATTAATATAAGTATATGAAAAAGAACATTTAAATTCCCTATAATCTTCATATCTTCTCAGGATCAATTACTGTTAGCAATCTCAATACTTTACTTCTGTGTACACACAAAATTTGAGAGTCTAATTGAAATATTTATGACACATTTAAACATTTAACTTAACTTCAGATCAAATCAAGAATCATAAAATGTGATACACTATCTAGAAATCAAATACTCCCTTGAGGCAAAGCAGTATCAAGGACAGGAGGGACATGTGAGATTAAAAAAAGGAAGTTCAATTTAGGGAAGCATTTAGCCTTGAAAGAGCTATTTATCCTGTATGAGTGAGCATTTAATTCTGAAACCAGATTTTATTTATATAGGATTAGTCTTTTAATTTTTTTCTTACTTTTCTAAATCTGTTTTATAAAGATTGAAGAATCAGTTATTCTAATCTACAGGGACTTGTTTATCCAGCTCACTAGCTGAGGGATAGCTGGCAGCCAGGACAAAAAGAAATGACTCTGAAACTTTGAGTAGAGATTTCCAGGTGGCTCTTGGCTTTCAGCCCCTTCAGTGATGTCCCAATTATTCCTAATATTCCTAGGTATATATCTCATGAATCCTCAGAATTTCATTTGAAGACATCACTTGAGAATTTGTTAGAAATATGGAAGCTCTACCCACCCCAATTCTACTGACTCGGAAACTACACTATAACAATAATGCCAGGTGACCCTAAGCACAGTAAGTTCAAGAAAGAGGGACTAGTAGACAGTAGCACCACAGGTTGCTGGAATCCTTGGAATGACAGAGATTACTCATATTTGATGGTTTTGACTTTTAAATCATTATCCAGATCTGACTGACTGAAATGGGACCCATGTTCCTATCTAGAGAGATTACAATTTTTCTTTTCTCCTCCATATAGTCAGATTATGTTGCCTGATGCTGATTCCTTCATTGCTGCACCTTTCATAAACCTTAGGCCATGTGGAAATTCCCGGCCTTCTTGTACTCCAGAAACTTCACTGGATGAAATACTCTTCCATTAGTCTTCTGCAGTCAACAACTCTCTTTTACCTCAGGTTGTAAGGCTTGAGAATAATTTTTTAGCTCAATGCTCTGACCCACTGAAGTACAGGTCCTACCTTCCAGGCACAAAGTGGTTTGGGAGAGTCCTGCCTTCTAGACATGCTGAAGCAACTGCCCTGCCCCCCACAGCTTTGCCAGGCAGGGGTTGTACCCCCCAAAGTTCTAGGTGGCTCCACCCTTATGGTGGTTCTCTGCCTGGACCCACTTCTCTTTGGGGTTGAGATCCCAAGTTTTCTGCTCTGCCAGAAAGTCCTTCCCTTTGAAATCAGGTAGAGGCAGCCAGGCTCCCATGGTTCTCCTAGGTACAGCCCACGTAGCAGCAGGGCCCATCAGAGCTGTGCCAAGTGGGGCCAAGAAGCTGGGAATGGAGCCTGCAAAGTGAGATGGCCCAAGAAGGGTACACTGAGGTCCCAAAGGCACTGGTGGTCCCTCCTGTGAAGACACTCTGCCCCTGGGGGTCCTTGCATTCTGGGCCTGTAGTGAATGTGGCAAATATGGTGATCTTTGAATTGCCTTCACCATCATTCTTTCCTTATCTTGGACAATAGCTCCTAACCACTGTTGAGATGGGCATATCCATACTTATTAAAGAGTTGCTTGGCCATACCTTTAGCATTCTCTTTGGATCAGCTTTCTCATTTTTTACAATATAGAGAGGTTGTGAATTTTCCAAATCTTTCTGCTTACAAATTTTCCAAATCTGCTGATTTGCCAAATAAGCTCTGCTTTCTTTTGCTTTAACAATTCTATCTTTAAATAATTTCTCTCTTCTGACATTTCACATAATTAGTCAGGAGAAACCAGATCGCTCCTTCAACATTTTGCTTAGATATTTCTTCAGCCAACTCTACAATGTCATCATTCACAAGTTCTACCTTCCATGAAACACTAGGGGCACAAGTATAGTTCAGCCAAGATCTTTGCCAGTTTATTACCAGATAGTCTTACTTTCAGTTTCCAATAATATACACTTTATTTCTATCTAAGACTCCATCAAAATAGTCCTTACTAACCATATATTTCTACCACTATTCTGTTCAGTATTACTTTGGGACTCTCTAAGAAGTGGAGGCTTTCTCTATAGCTCTCTTCTCTTCTTTCTGATTTCTCATCAGAATTCATTTTATTGTTCATTCAAGACAATCTTCAAGTTTTCCAACATGCATCTCAAAGCTCTCTTAACCTCTTTCCATTATTCAGGTCCATAGCTACATCCATGTTTTTAGGTATTTGTTACAGCAGTGCCCACTTCTCAGTACCAATTTCTGTCTTAGAACTTCCAGATTCCTAATTTTAGGAATTTGAACCCCATAGACTGGGTGGTTTATGGACAACACAAATTTATTTCTTAGAGTTATGGAAGATGAGAAGTACAAGATGAACTGCGCAGGCAGATTTGGTGTCTGGTGAGAGCCTACTTCCTGCCTCACAGACAACCACCTCTTCAGCTTTTTGCTGTGTCCTCATATGGCTTCAGGGGCAAGGAAGCTCTCTGGGATCTCTTTACAAGGACACCTGATCCATTCATGGGACACCCTCATGACCTAATCACCTTCCATGACCTAATCACTGTGATGGCCCAGCTCCAAAGACCATCACATTGGGAGTTAGGATTTATTTATTTTTAAAAATTTATTATTATTATGATTATTAATTGTCAAAGAGTGAAAGAGAGATTATGAGCAGGGGGAGCCACAGGCAGAGGGAGAAACAGGCTCCCTGCTGAGCAAGGAGCCCCCAGGACCCTGGGAACATGGTCTGAGCCGAAGGCAGTTGCTTAACTGACTGAGCCACCCAGGCATTCTGGGAAGTTAGGATTTACATAAATTGGTGTGTGTGTAGGGGAAGACAGAAACATTCCGTTTATAGCAAGTCGATTGAATCCTCATAAACATTTTGTGAATAAGTTATTATAAGTTCATTTTAGAGATGAGAAAATTAAGGTTCGGAAGTATTAATGTCTTTTAAGGTTCTCACAAGAGTTCAGGAAAGAGTTTGATTCCGAGGCTGTAGTTCCCTTCTCCACTACCCTGCCACTGCTCTCATCCTTGCAGGATTAAGTCTCCAGATCTGTGAAAACTAATTAAGGGATACCCTTCATTACTTGAATATTAATGATAAGATTTATAGAGGAGAGAAGCAGTATAGATAATCTAAACAAATTTATCGTAGATTTAGAAGCAAACCTTTTTTTTTTTTTTTTTTGGTGTCCTACCATCCTAATGTTATTTTCCTTTTGATACTATTAAAAGTTAGTTTGTATTCTATCTACTGAGTGACAGGAGTCGTTGACAAAGAAACATGCTGTTGCAAAGGTAGAGAAAAACCTGAATTGGCAATAAAAATTATTTTAGATAAATGCTGGCATAAACAGTTGAGGATGAGTAATTTGAAGCTATCTTTACAAATTCTTCTAAAACATCTACGTTTGAAACAATTTATGTTAAACTTGGAGAAAGAGTCCTATGACTTTAAAAAAAACACAGTTTTATTGGGATTTAATGAATTTTGAGTCCTATGGTGACCAAATTAGATAGGTTTAATTAATGCAGATGTGCTACCATATAATTATTCTCAAATAAGTATCTTTGTTAATAGAACTTATAAAATTAAAGTTGGAGAACAGTTTGAATGAATAGCCAATAGTCTATGGACTTGATCTCTCTCCACTAACACATGGGCTATAGAGTCATTGAATTTCACTTCTAACCATCACAAGGGTGAACATTCATTCAGTCAGCATTTAAAAAACACTTCATTATCATCAAATAATTGACACTACATACTATATCCAATTTGATGGACAAAATGAATTTCCTCTGTTAAAGGACAATTTGAGCAAAATTTGATTCTTTAAGCTAACATTGCTTTAAAATACAGTTTATTCTTAGGCAAGACTGAGGTGAAAAATGGAGATATTGGACTTTCAGGTATGGGCCAGGAATAAAAATCAAGTTACCTGTTAGGTTACCAGAAATGTTAGATCCCTTGATTAAAAGAGAAAGTTTAACTCTCAAAGAAATGAGAGAATGATAAAAAGTAATTTGTTTTGTTAAAATGACACATCCAATAAACTTATCTAATACTTGAACATACATTATTTTTTATTATTAGTTTCCCTTTCATTTAAGATTATAATATCCTAGCTAGAAAGAACTATATTTCTTGAATTTACCATGGTTCCAACACATCATCAAATACTAAATATAATAAATACCTTAGTAATCACTACAGAAAAAAATCCATGAAATTATAAATGGGTATCTCTCTATGCTGGACACTGTACAAAGAAAATGAAATTAATGATGCAATTCTGTATTTTCTATCCTGAGAAATAGCATCAAACTCAGAAAAATCTAATTACCTGTTTCGCTATAAAGTCATTCTGGGAATTTTCTAAGAAAAATATGAATATTTTTCTTACTTAGTTTCTCACTGATGGTTGAGGTGATTACATTCACAATGGAGAAAAAGCCTGATCCAAGAATAGTTTCAGGAGAAGGTAAAGTACCCCACAAAACACGATTAAAAGCAGAGATAAGTAGAAGGATTGTTTCAACCAAGAAACAACTTCTTCCTTAATTCTCAATTTCTTTTTAAGGCCCCGTTTTGCTCAGGAAATGTAGTATCTCTCATCCCACAGCTAAGACCAAAATCAATAGAAACCTTAGGCAGTTATTTCTCATCTTATGAGTCCAATGTCATTAAGTTCGCCTAGAACCTTCTGAGGCCAATTCGGGTACATAGAGTCATCTAAGGGAAGGAGGATTTTTTTGTGGGAAAAAAAGAATACCAACATTCTGTCATTGATTTATTAGTTCATTCAACATATACTTATCATTCCAAATGCTAAGTGGTGAACAAAACTGCCCAAAAGATTAAAAAAAATCATGCCTTCATTGTGTTTACATGCTAAAGAGGGGAGACATATAATAAAGAAAATACAAAGTATATTGAATATTGATAAGAAGAAAAATAACGCAGGGAGAGAGGATAAGGCATGCCAGGTGGTGAGATATAGAGATTTGCCATTTTATATAAGTGGTCAGAAAGGCCTCAGTCAGAAGATGACATGGAGCAGAGATCTAAAAAAAGTGAGGGATGGGGTATGTGGATGACTGTGGGAAGCATGGTCTGGTCAGAATAAACCTCATGTGCAAAGACCCTGAGTCTGAAGTGGATTTAGCATGTCTGAGGGACAGCAAGGAGACCCAGTTGCAGAAGTGGAGGTAAGTAAGGCCAAGAGAAGTTGGAGGTGAAATTAGAGAAATGAGACAGACCAGGACTTGGGAGTCCATTTTGAGTACTGGGGTTTTCCCTGACAGTGAGATAGTTTTGAACGGAAGGAAGGTACAATTTTCTTTATGTTTTAAAATAGTTACTTTAATTGAGGTTTTGAGGAAAGACCATAGCAGATCTGGTCTTGTTTGAATCCCAGTTATGAAATATGAAGGAATTTTTTCATTCTTGGGCAATTAAGATCCAATGATACTGCTGGCCACATCTGTGGATGCTGCTGGTATCTCTACCAGCATGACAAGAGCATGGGTTTCCATGTCAGAAAAACTTGCGTTTGATTTTGACCCCTTCCTTTACTTACTGAGTGATGTTTGCAAGTACTTTCATCTCAGTTGGTCTTAGTTTCCCATATCTATAAAACAGAGTTTAGTGTGCAGTATTGTCACACAGTAGGCATTCAATGAATATCAGAATTATTGTGATCCTTTCTCATTATACCAAGGTCCTTGATGCATCCTCATGCTTCATCTGGCTGCAACTTGTGCTCCAAATCATGCTCCCTTTCCTGGTGCCTGGTGTAGAGGGTGCTCCTGCCCAGGCAGTGCCCTCTCCTGATGCCTTCCAGAGTCAGATGGTGATGGTGTGGCTGTAACCCCAGCCCAACTGTTAACTTAACTGTTAACAGTTGGGCTGGGGTTTCAGCGTTAGTTAACAGTTAACTGTTAACTGGTTTCAGCAGTTAACAGTTCACTGTTAACTGTTAAGTGCTGAAACCCCAGCCCAAGAGAGGAGGCTGTGCCTCTCAGAGTTTCTTTTTCAATCTGTAGACTATGACTAGGGACACTGGAGAAAAAAGAAAACTATTCACTTGCAGTGTCCTCCACCCACCCCTTCCAATGAAATGTACTAAAAAGAAGTTGCCTAGACCAATGATTCATAAACTTTTCATGGCGCACATAGAAAATAATGATCTTTGAATAGGTCATTTGGGTAAATGGATGAGGGCCTTTGTGGCTGGAAGTTATGGGTCTAGGAACTTCAGCAACTCCAGGTTCTGCCCTGCTGCCTCTAGAGCGGAGAGGATGAATATCTTGACCCTATCATTTTATAGCATTAGGAAAAAATCATCTTGATTTATATGCAACTTAAGAATTTTCTAAAACATGAAATTTTCAGGGATACAACAGGGTAAATTCTCAGGAAATCCAGGATGTTTGTCGCCTACATGTCAGTTGGGAAGTTGGGACTAGACCACAGCCTATACATTTTGCTGAGTGTGTGGAGGAAATGAATAAATGAGAAAGGTGGGGAAAGGAGAGGCCAGCTGGATTCATCCTGGAAAAGGCAGAGAGTTATTGGTGGAAGAGGTCTGGCAAGGATGAGGAGAGAAGCCAAGGATTTTAAGATGCCTTTTGGGATGCATTCTAGAGAGATTACTTTTTGTGAAAAACTTAGAGTAGAATAAAAGGAGACCTTGAGAACAGATGTTTTCCAATTATTTTTGGGTCATAGCACCTGTTAGCATGACTGAGCCTCATGGTGACTCAGTTTTGTGTAGGTAACCCCTTGGAAGTAGAAGGGGGGCCATGCAAGCTGGGTCAGGGGTTATCTAAAAAACAGGCACTGTGACCTTCTCAACATGGTTTTTGTAAGCTGCGTGTGTGTAATTGATGCTTACTTTCCTGACAACAGAGCCAATGTTCTCAAGACAAGGCTTCATCTGAAAGCTGATGAGTCCCCTTCCTTCTGCTTTATTCACCCAGAGACTTGGGTCCCTGCTGTGATGCAGCCTTGGTGCTTCCTGGGCCTTTCTACGCCTCTCCCTCTACCCAAGTTCATGAAGATGCTGCTCTGAGATTTTAAAAGACCTTATGAACTTCCTTGAAATATTCTTGATATATATATTTTTCCATGTTCCTCCTTAATCTTAACAACTCCTCACCTGATCGAAGGAGGAATTTACTGAATAACCACTCCTTTTTTTTTAAGATTTTATTTATTTATTTGACAATGAGAGACACAGCTAGAGAGGGAACACAGGCAGGAGAAGTGTGAGAAGGAGGAGCAGACTCCCCTCCTGAGCAGGGAGCCTGATACAGGATTTGATCTCAGGACCCTGGGATGATGACCTGTGCCAAAGGCAGACACTTAACAACTGAACTACTCAGGTGCCCCCTGAATAATCACTCTTATGACTCAAAATATATTCTGCTTTACTTCTCTTCACTTATCATTTTATCTCCCCAGGGCCTGGGGCACTTGAGGAAGGCTGAGGTAACAGGTTTTCAGTAGTACTAAGACCCAGCCAGGCCATTTCTTGCCAGTCCTTCATCCCTGTATGGAGGAAAGAGTGGTGAAAGGTTAACACTATTTATTAAGTAGTAAAAATGGTGGCACCTGCCAAAATGATTTCTAAACCCTCGAGCCCTGGAAATTAGGTTGTACTTGATGTAGTTTTCCTTGTAGTACTACCAGATTTATGGAAAGCTGTTAACACACCAGAAGGTTTTCTCCCTTTCTTTGGGAGCTGGTTGGTGGCATTAAGTTGGATGAAGAGGTAATAAGTAAGGATATAATAATAGGATTTAGGAAAGTTGACAAGCTGAAGTGAAAGGACAAAAGGAAAAGTTTAAAACAGGGAGCAAAGGAATGCTAACACAGGAAGGAGAAAACAGATTATCTTCACGTTGAAGGAGAAGGGGTACACATCAAGGAGAAGGGTGTGACAGAGAAAGATCTTGGGGTCTTAGCAGATAATAAGGTGAAAGGAAGTTGGGCACTCTGTACTAACTCTGTCACTTTATGTGTTAGTTTCTCTCAATATGTGTGAATTTAAGTTGATAAAGTCTGGATACATCTTCAGTAGGACACTTGATGACTCTTTGGCCTTTGCTTAAATGGCCCTGAGTACTTTCGTTGGTGCTGGCTGAGAATATTTCCAACAGCTTTGCATTCTCTAAGTCTGCTTCCTCTCCCTTTGGCTTGTTTGTTGCGTAAAAATAATTCCTTTTGGTTTAATCCAAAGTGGTGTTGGAAAGACCTTTGTCCTCTGATAAAAGGCAAATCCTGAGGAGCGGAAATTCATTAGTTCTTAGTACACATTAAGGTATCGTTTCAGTGTGAAGCAATATGAGATCATTTCCTAAAAGCAGCCTGAGAGGGTGGGAGACAGAAGGCAGCATGAGGACAGGGCATCGGGATACAGAAGGGAGGAGACAAGCTATTCCAGAAGGCCAGCTTTGTTCCACGTCCATGTTGCCAGCCTCCTCTGCCTGTCCTAGCCGAAACAGGAACTTCTGGAAATCTCCCAGGTGTTTACTGCCTTTATTTTAGCTTTGTCATTATATTCTGCATAGTTTTAGACTTTGTTTAAAAAATTGCACTTTAAATATTTAAAATAATATAGCACAAATATATTCCTATCCAGATACCAAAAGAAAACAGGTTTTTGTGGGGTTCCCAAACTCTTGTATCTGGAAGAGTTACGTTTCTGTGATTTCGGGGATCTGGGAAAAGTTTTTAAAGGAACATGCACATACCCAAACTTACAGGTCAAAGACAATGCAGGAAAGTCAGGCTCTTGAACGGGCAGCAGCTCATTCCTGAGGACTGAGAGGTGGGCATGCTACCAGTACTCTGTGTGGACTGTGGAAAGGAAGCAGGCAAACTTCCCTGGGCCAGCCAGACTTTCCTGTTCAGAGTCCCTTGTTTGGTTGCTATAAATATCTTCATTCTTCCCTGGGGAAATTTGTCTTGTGTGGAAGAGAGAGGGAAAGAGAGGTGGGGGTGGATTTGAAGATTGAGGTAGGATGAGGTAGACAACATATTATAAGATTTTCTCCCTTGGATTTATTATGGGAAACTGGAAATAGTTTGTGAGACTTGTGGTCAAACATAATTTCCTCAGAGCTGCTTTAGATTAGAAGCAATGCCAGAAGGAAAAGGAAGCCAGAATAAAAATGTTTAATAATTCTTCCTGTTTTGAAATGTCTTTTTGCTTATTTATTTTAGCCAAACTTAATGAAAGTATTCTATTCACTTTTGAAATTCAGCCTGTTTTGGGTTTTTCATCCTTGAAAGAGATCCTTTTATCTTTCATCCAATCAGTAGATCAGACATGATTCATTACAACACTATTGAGGTGCCTACTATGTGCCAGACATGATCCTAGAGATGGAAAAAGAAAAATGAGTGAGGGCCATCGTATACTAGTCTAAGAAATTTAGGCTTTATCCTACAAGCCCTGGGCCATAAAATATTTTTTTAAGTGGATGAATTCCATGATCAAACTATAATCCTTAGAAAGGTCACTTTGGTGGCAGAGGACATATTGCAGGAAGGCAAGACCATTATAATGTTTGAGATCGATTTGGAAAGAATTGTTACCTAAATAATACTGAATCTTCCAATACAGAAACATGGTATATATTTCTATTTCTTCTGATCTTCTTTCATTTTTCTTAGCAGCGTTTTTGTTGTTTTCATTAAACAGTTCTTGCACATATTTTATTGAATTTATTCCTCAGCATTTCATATTTCTGATTCTACTATGAATGCTATTGTTTTTAAATTTCAATTTCCAATTGCTTGTTTCTAGAATATAGAAATGCAGTTGAAATTTTTGTATATTAACATTGTACCCTTTGATCATGTTAAACTAGAATATTGACTCTAATAGCTTTCTTTAAACAGATTATTTAAAAAAATTATATATATATATATGTGTGTGTAAGTATATATACATATATATATAATTTTTATATTAGTCACCATAAAATAAATCATTTGTTTTTGATGCAGCATTCTAAGATTCATTGTTTATGTAAAACACCCAGTGCTTCATGCAATACATGCCCTCCTTAATACCCACCACCAGCCTCACACAACCCCCCACCCTCTCCCCTCCAAAACCCTCAGTTGTTCCTCAGAGTTTATAGACTCTCATGGTTCGTCTCCCCCTCCAATTTGCCCCAATTCACTTTTCCTTTCTAAGAAACATGATCCTAAAAACATGACTATGTTGTCTGCAAAGAGTTTTATTTCTCTTTCAAAATTGTATGTCTTTTTTATTTCTTGCCTTTTGTGTTAGAACCACCAAAAATTTTTAGTAGAAGAAGTAATTGGACATTCTCACTTTCTTCCTGAATTTAGTGGGGAAGCATTTAGGCTTTCACTATTAAGCATTAGGCTTATTCTGTCTCTTAAGGTCATTAAATGGTTCTTGTGTGTGTTTGTGTGTGTATGTCAGATTCTGCATTATTATAATAGAAAAAACAGGTAGTGGGAATCATACTTGGTATTGGCAGCTCTAGGCCCCTGCCACCATGACCCCAGCCCTCTCAAGCCCCACGGCCTGGGTCACTCCTGCCTTCATGGGGCTCTCTTACTTGTTTGAACTAGGAAAGGCTTCCACTTTGGAAAACTACACTGGGTAGGAGGTTTCAGTGGGCACCAGCTTCTTCATTAGTGACGAACTCCCCCAGTGACAACAACAGCAAGATTGGACTTGACATTTCAGGAAAGGATGCATAAAAAAAGTATATCAGACCCACAGCACCACGTGTTAACAATGGTGCCACTGCAGAAGACATGACACTGGCATGCATCGTCATGCCCTACCATCGGCAGGCAACACGCCCACAAGAGGTGATGGCCTACGGGCAGCCCGGGAGGGGGCCTGGCACTATCACTCCCAGAATCAGAAAGAACTCACTGAGTATTTATGTTTACACTCTCTTCAAAGACAGTCAGCTTGGGAGTTAATTCTATTTGTTAAAAAAGTACATATAAGATCGGTATTACATTTCTGTGTGTTTAAAAGAATTCACTAAAGCAGCGATTGGGCCTTGAGTTTTCTTTAGTATATGTTAATATAGATTATACATCAAATTATATATTAAGTTCTTTAGTAGACTTCGGGTTGTTGAGATTTTCTATTACTTCTTTTACTTCTTAAGGCAGTTTTGGTGATTTGTGTCTTTTAAGAAATTTGTCTATTTCATCTAAGTTCTCAATATTTTGCCAAAATTTTTTGGTGATATTTTCTTTTTATCATTTTAATGTGTGCAGAATTTATAATGATGTCCTCTTTTTCATTCTGAATTTGATAATCTCTTCTCTTTTTTATTCCTTAATCAGTTACAGCCACAAGTTTATCTGTTTCATTGATTATTTTCAAGCTACTTTCTTTTGGTTTCATTGATTTTCTCTATTTGCTTTTTATTCTATTATTTTTCCTGATTTCTATTATTTATTCTTTTTGTCCTTCTACTTACCTTGTGTATAACATGTTTTTGTTCTTTTTTTCTAGCATAAATCTTAAGGCTTATGGTTAGGCCATACATATGAGATTCTATTACAGTCAGTTAAAGCTATGAATTCCTCTCTATGCAGTTTTAGTTACATCCCCCTAGTTTCCAGCATGCCAGTTTTTATTGTCATTTATTTTAAAATATTTTTTAATTTCTCTTGTTATTTCTTCTTTTACCAGTATGTTGCTTAAAATTTTAATTTCCAAATATTTGGGGATTTTCTTTTTTTTTCTGTTATTAATATCTAATTTTATTTGGTTGAAATAAAGTAGTATCAGTGATATGATTATAATCCTCCTAAATTTGTTGAAATTAGATGGCATGAAATTTGGTCTATCTTGATGAATGTTCCATGTCTACTTATGTAAAAAACCATTTTATTTTTATTTATTTTTTTTAACATTTTTTTTCCAATTTATTTATTTTCAGAAAAACAGTATTCATTATTTTTTCACTACACCCAGTGCTCCATGCAAGCCGTGCCCTCTATAATACCCACCACCTGGTACCCCAACCTCCCACCCCTTATGATAACATTCTAATATCCACTTTGTCAGGTATTAATATAGCCACTCTTACTTTGTTACAATTAATATTTGCAGGTAACATCTTTCTTCAATCCTTTAAATTTTAACCTATCTTTGTCTTATCTTGAAAATAGGTTTCTGGTAAACAGTATACAGTTGAATCTTATTTTATAATCTGGTATGACAATCTCTGTCTGATAATTAAAATGTTTAGACTCTTTATATGTAATGTAATAACTGATGATTGAGTTTTAAAAATCTATCATTTTGGTATGTGTGTTCTCTGTTTTCATTTTTCCTGGCTTATTTTGGATTGATTCAATGTTTTTAGGGTTCCATCATACTTCTACTAGTTGTCTATTCATTAGATTCTCTCAGCTTAATTTTTCTAATTAAATTTTAATTTTTGCTTTTTTCCCCCATGGATATTTTCACGGAATATAGAGTCCTTATTGATAGTTTTCCTTTCTCTGCATTGTCCCATAGCTCGCTTATTTTCTGACAGGATGTCTGTAGACATTCTTTGTTCTTCTCTTTGTATGTGTTTTTTTTTTTTTTCCCTGTGATGGCTTTAAAATATTCTCTCAAATACTTGTTTTCAGCAGTTTGATTATTAAATGCTTTTGTGTTATTTTCCTTACACTCATCTCTCTTGGGTGTCATTGAGCTTGTTGGATCTGTTTGTTGATAGAATTCATCAAATTTGGAAAACATATCATCATTTACTATTCAAATGATTTTTCTGACCATCCTTTAGACTCCAGTCATATCCATGTTAAACTACTTTAAATTATTCTATAGGCCCCCATGCAATAATCAAACTGCTGAAAACAAGTATTTGAAAGACTATTTTAAAGCAATCACAGGGAAAAAAAAAACACATACAAAGAGAAGAACAAAGAATGTCTACATGGGGGCTTAAGTGGGTAGGAGAAGAATCCATGAAACAAGATGGGATAGGGAGGGAGACAAATCATAAGTGACTCTTAATCTCACGAAACAAACTGTGGGTTGCTGGGGGGAGGGGGGTTGGGAGAAGGGGGGTAGGGTTATGGACATTGGGGAGGGTATGTGCTTTTGGGTGAATTGGAAGGGGAGGTGAACCATGAGAGACTATGGACTCTGAAAAACAATCTGAGGGGTTTGAAGTGGCGGGGGGTTGGGAGGTTGGGGTACCAGGTGGTGGGTTATAGAGGGCACAGCTTGCATAGAGCACTGGGTGTGGTGAAAAAAATAATGAATACTGTTTTTCTGAAAATAAATAAATTGGAAAAAAATTTTAAAAAAATTATTCTATAGGTCACTGAGTGTCTGTTGATTTTTTAGGCTTTTTAAATTTTTGTGTTTCATTTGGATAGGTTTTATTGTCAATTTCACTGTATTTCTTAATAATTTTAAAAACTTTTTAAAAATTATTTAAAAAATTTTAAATTTCACTGTATTTTTAATTGCTTTTAGTAAACTTTTAATTGTTTTTTAAAGATTTTATTCATTTATTTGACAGTGTCTTTAACTTTTTTTATTATGTTTATTTTGTTTCTTTGCATCCTTGAGTATTTGAAGCAAATGTATATCATTTTAAGCCCTCAATCTTCTAATTCTGTCTCTGTTATTTCTGAAAGTTTCTATTGACTGATTTATCTGGTCATTTGTCAAGATTTCTTGTTTCTTTGCATTTCTAACTTCTTTTTAATTGCTGGGTATTTTTGTTAATTTAATGAATTTTGAATTTTTTCTGAAGATAGTTAAGTCATTTGTGGATTAGTTTGATCGTTTCGTGGCTTGTTTTTAAGCTCTTTTATCTTGGGTGGATATAGAGTAGCTTCTATTCTAGAACTAAATTTATGTCCACCTTTAAGGCATGGCCCTCATACAGTCCACTGTACACTGTGTGTATTCAGTAAAGTCTCTCCATTCTGGCTGCAGGGAATGCAAACTCTTCCTGAATGGTTCTTAACTCCAGGAACTATATCTCTTTCAACTCTCTGGTGGTTGCTGTTTTCTCAGAAAATTTTCTCAGAAAATTTTCTTAGAAATTTTTCTTGTCTGTCATCATGAGATTTCACCTTATAGGCAGGTAGACTGCTGTTTAGTTAAAGACTCAAGGTGAACCTTACACAGATTTCTGAAGCTCTTTCTGTATGTGATTTTTACTCTTAGGTATGTTTCCTTGCAAATTCTAGCAAGTCTCACCTCCCTGAACTCTCATTTGTGTTTGTTCAACACAGTAATACTGTTGCACTCCCTTTGGGTTCTTTCTCCCTGCATCACTACAGTGATGATAAGGTTCATCTAGTTCCCCACCCAGTGTTTCCATTTCTCAAATGGTTGTGCTGAGTGTTGTCCAGTAACTGAAAATAGTGGTTTCTTGTATTTTTTTCTAGTTTTCTAGTGTCCTGGAGGGTAATTCCAGACCACCTTACCCTCCTATGGACAGAAAAAGAAGTGTGTTTTGTCTCATAGCCCTCAACCTGTTCCTCATTGTCATGTTCTTGAACCATGTTCCATGTCATGAACCATGTCATGTTCTTGTCATGTTCCATGAACCAGGCCAGCAGCATTTGTTTTTATCTTACTTTTTGGGGTGGAAGTGGCAGAAACGGCTTAGAACTTGTGCACAAGTAAAGAGGGATAAGGAAAATAGCACAAAGGATCAAGGCAAGCAAATATTTCTCCTTTTTTCCCCCTCTGACAAAATTAATATATTTATTTCTGACTTTTGTGTAGTATTTTTTCAGATTTTATTTAAAATCTAGTTAAATGAAAAAAAATCTAGTTAAATGTACAGTGTAGTATTGGTTTCAGGAGCAGAATTCAGTGGTTCATCACTTACAACAAACATTTCTCCTTCTAAGATTGGTTCTTCCATTAACAAGATTCCTAATCATTGCTTTGTTAAAGGATTTTCTGACCCCCTTTTCTGCCTTTCTTAATATTGCTAATTTTTTCTTCTCATAAGTCTGGTATATTATAATGCTAAAAGATTCTCTGATTTTTTTCCTTCTGTTTTAACAAAAGCGATTATTTTTTTAAGTTTCTTATGGATTAGTATCCCTCAGAAAAGAGTGAAGAGTGAAGAAACCCCAAAGATATTACAAAAGTAGGAGAAAAAATGCGTCTCACACTGTGGTTATGAGAACATTCTTCTTGCAGTTAATATTTGTTTCTCATGGAAGCATAGTTTTAATGTCTTCCCACAATCATTTATCATTCATATTTCTACCTGGGAGAGTATTTATTTAAGAGCTAGGGAGGCCAGCATGAGTACCCTGGGGAACGAACCCAGAAGATAAAGTAAATTTTTCCCATATGACCTGTTTTTTGTTATTTTTTATTTTATGAGTTTGACATAACTAGTTCTTCCTTTATTTATCTCAAAAGATACTGAGGTTATTTTTCATAGGCACTGTTTTCTTTAGGTAGAAAGAAGTCACTTTACAAACTAGTTAAGCACAACATTTATGTCTCTGTACCTTTGTATTTTAAGAAAATGCTATTTAATATTGACAGATCTTCTTTACACTATGTTGTAATTTTATTTTATGTAGTACCTGTTATCACTCTGTGTACTCAACTGGTTCTTATAGATTTACTCCTGTCCCACCTGTCCTGTTTGTTCTCCACCCTCCCTTCCATATTCACCCTTTACCCTTTGTTGCCCGGCTTTGACCTACAGATATACACAAACATTGACCCTCTTGCCTTGATGATTGGGTCTGAAAAATTGACATCTGAGTAGAAGATTGAAGGGAGAAAGAGAGAAAGAAAAGGTATTTATTTTTCCATCTCTTCCTTTCCACAGTCTAGCAGTGGCTCTTGAAGAGTGATTTTCTTCTCTTGCTTCAGTTCTCCATGGTTCAGGTACCTTCTGTTTGTCCCTTAAGAATTTGGCATAATATCAGCTCCTTTTTTTTGTAGTCCCTAGGTAACTCATTAAGATTTATTGGTTCCCTCAGACCTACCTGTGCCTCTATATGTATCCACTTCATTAAGTTATCTTCAGTTAAACCCCTTTTGAATGTGCCCTTTTTTCTTGCTGGGATCCTGACTGATATAAATTTATTTCCATATACTGTTCAGAGAGTACTTTAAAAATCAAAGTCAATAATACTACAATTAAAGACAAAGTCTATAATATTACTCCTCTCTTCCAAACTCTTTAAAGATCTTTTTTTACAGTTAGAATGAGATCCAAGTTCCTTGATAGAACCTCATGATCTTAACTCTCCAACTTCATCTCTTTCCAATATCTTTCTCTCTTAAGCTGTTTTAGCCACATGGTCTTCTTTCTTTCCCACATACATGCCAAACTTATTTATGCCCTGGGGCCTATACCCTTGCTATTCTCTCAACTTGGTAAAGCCTTCCCCTAGGTCTTTACATGACTAACTTCTTCTCATCATTCATGTTTCTCCTCAATTTTAACATCTTTGGAGAGACCTTCATTGTCTCCTCTAATAATCTAAATCCTACAATCCCACCATTTGTTATTTTCAAATAGCAATTATTACTATTAGAAAAAATTTAATTCTCAAGTTGTTTATTATCTCTTTATCCTCACTAAAATGTAAGCAACTATGTTCAAGACCTTTTAAGCCTTGTTCACCATTGTATCTTCAGTCCTAAACTAGTGTGTGGGCATGTAATATACCCTCAGTAAATGTTTATTGATGAGTGAATGAAGGGATAATTTCATGAAACATTGAAATAATAAAACTGAAGAAGTCAAAGAACTAATGTTTTCTTTTCTTTTTTTTTAATTTTACTTAATTAACATACAGTGCTCCCAGAAATTGGTTTTCTGGAGTAGAATTCAGTGATTCATCAAAAGCCAAAGAATTCATAATCCTCGGAAAGTGAACTGAGTATATAAGTCTATTCTTAGAAGATGTATTCTGTTCCTCTATAAATCTAGATGAAGGAACAGAACCGTTGGTATCAGTGCAAGCCAGTATGAGTTTGGGGGAAAAAAAAGAATAGAGTAGAATGGAACTGAGAATGTGGTAAGACTGTGAGCAGGACATGGACAAATGCTTCGGTGGGCAGAACTGTCCTGTTTTAATGGGGAAAATGCAGTTGAAAATAAAATCAAACTTAATCCAGAATGAGCTGTCTCAGTTAAGGCCATAATGAGCAAAAGGAGTCATAAAACCAAACTAATTTGAAGGTAATGGAATAGCTAATGTCATGGGAATATGAGTGAAGTACCCACATTAAGACTCAGACGCATGGTCCTAGAGGCTGTAAGTGTAGTTCTATGGTTCTTTTCCTCTCCAGTGCAGCATCTATGCCTCAGAGATGTTCCTTCTCAGTCATTTAGTTGCCCATTATTTTCCCTGATCACTTAGATATCAGCAGGGAAGATTTGGAGTTTCTCAAATGAGTTTGTCAGTGAGTGCTTTTTTTTTTTTTTTTTTTTTCCCCCAGCAGGGTCAGCAATTCTAGCAGAAGGATTCCTTTCTCTTGAGATGCTACCTCTCTGTTTAAATTTCAGGATACTCTGTACGCATGGACTATTTTAGAAACAGAGCTGTGGTGTCTCTGTGTAGTGAGGTATGCTACCTTTTGACCTCCCATTTGAAATGCAATTTTTCCCTCTGGCTACAGTAGACCTCCAAACCCTGGATCCTCTAAGTCACACCAAACATCACACTGACTGCTGTGTTCATCCCATCTTTCTTTTTTTAAATTTTTTTATTTTTATTTTTTAAAATTTTTTATTTTTTATAAACATATAATATATTTTTATCCCCAGGGGTACAGGTCTGTGAATCACCAGGTTTACACACTTCACAGCACTCACCATAGCACATAACCTCCCCAATGTCCATAACCCCCCCCAACTCCCCTCCCCCCACAATCCTCAGTTTTTTTTGTGAGATTAAGAGTCATTTATGGTTTGTCTCCCTCCCAATCCCATCTTGTTTCATTTATTCTTCTTCTACCCCCTTAACCCCCCATCTTGCATCTCCACTTCCTCATATCAGGGAGATCATATGATAGTTGTCTTTCTCTGATTGACTTATTTCGCTAAGCATGATACCCTCTAGTTCCATCCACGTCATCGCAAATGGCAAGATTTCATTTCTTTTGATGGCTGCATAGTATTCCATTGTGTATATATACTACATCTTCTTTATCATTCCATCTTTCTATAAGAGGATGGTGTGTCCTTTCTTTAGGCCTGTTGCTTATCAACCCAGAGGTTGATAAGGCTACTCTACTGTCCTAAAATTTAATGTATAGTTAATGGGACTCTACAGACAGAGCAGAGTGACCTGTACTTTAAAGGATAGATTTTGAGCAATGTCAGAGAAAGAAAATAGCATTTGGATTTGTCAGAACTGATACTGACTTTGCAGTAAGCATGTGTATTGAAGAAGAATTAGTATGGAGTTTAGTTGAGAGTGAATTGTCAGTGCAGTTTCAAACCAAAGAAAAAGTGTCATAGACCTTGTTAACCGTGTTGACTGCAAGTTTTATCAACACCACGTAAAAAACTATTTGGGAATTAACACTAGAAACACCTTACTTGGCTCTATTTAGTATGGTTCCCAGAGTGAATAGAATAAGAAGTAAGACCCTTTACAAATTGGTGCCTGAACAAGATATATTCTTGTTTATGTATGGTGCTCTTCCAAAATAGTTCTGATTATGCTAATCTCTTCATTGAATTGTACTTGATAAACAAGCAGAAGCACAAAATTTTGCAATTGTATTGTGTATATGTAGACAGATTCTAGAGCTATGTTGTCAAATATGGTAGCCATTAGTCACATGCGGCTCTTTAAATTTAAAATTAAATTATATATGCTTGAATAAAACAAAATTCAGTTCCTCACCATTCTACCTACATTTCAAATGTTCAACAGCTATATGTGACTAATAGTTTCTACAGTGGACAGCACAGATATAGAACATTTCCATCATCACAGAACGTTCTACTAAACGGTGATTTTTGAGGAGCATTTCCTCAGGGAAACATAGATATCTGATATTTAAAACTAACTCTACTATCTTTGCTATAAGGAGGAAGTGTTGGAATCTCACTCCTCAAGCACAGCTTCTTCTCACTTCTACTAAAGAGGCTTGAAGACTGTTCTCCAGGCCACTGAGATTTTTAGGAGCCACTGAGGGGAGCTCAGTTTCATTTGGTATGACTATCAGGAACCAACATATTTTGTTGGAATCTTTAGTCAATTTGAAATTTTTTTTCATACAATGACTTCATCAGTAAGTTTAACCCAGAGATAAAGGGAGAGGGAAAGAATGTTGGGTGGAGTAACACACGGTTTTACAGTTTCAACAAATCTATCAGGGAATCCTCTAGACAAAGTTAGCCAACAAAAGTCTCTGGTCTTTCTGGAATGGGATCTGCCTTAGTACCACTACTGCACTCAGTCACTGGCTGAAACAGCCAGTGGAAGGAGCAGCCTAAAAACAAATTCTGATATAGATTTCCAAAGCTGAGGCCCTTGGTTAATTACACTCTCTGTAGCAGGAGGTGGGCAAAGCACATTGTCATGCCCCACACACATTGTACAGTGCCTTCTTCAATTATAATGGATAGATAAGAAAATGAAAGATGAAAAATAGGATGACTATAAAATAAAAAATCTGAACATTACATAGGATACCCTCTAGTTCCATCCACGTCATCACAAATGGCAAGATTTCATTTCTTTTGATGGCTGCATAGTATTCCATTGTGTATATATACTACATCTTCTTTATCAGTTTCATTTGACTCCATGACTCAGAATCATCCCCACAACCCCTTACTTACCAACTTTTTGGGCTTTTCAGTTTAACTGTTAATGTATCTGTTTATAAATGGATCACAGTGGATCTGGCAAAGCAGAGCTGCATTAGTAATGCTTGGTGGTAGGAAAACTGGTCCGATATTACTTTTAAACCACTTTTATCCACTTCTAGTTGTTGTTGTTGTTGTTGTTGTTTGTTTGTTTGTTTAGTTTACAGAATATACCAAAGAGAAGTTTTTTTTTTTCGTGTTCTGTTTGCAAACTACTATTGTCACTTTATCTGTAATTTTGAGGTCTTTGAAGGGGGCTAATAAATAATAGGCTGATTCCTCATTCAGTTTCAGAATAACTGAGAAATAAGAAGAAAATCAGTAGAGAGAGGCCAAAAAAATGCCCCTAATTACTGACAAAACTACTATTGGAGACTTTGATTTATATCTGTGGACAAAGTGGCTTCCTAATGCTGACTCCAGAATTAGGAGTTTCAACTGTTTAGTTTTGCCTGCCCTAGGACCAAGCAGACATCTCCATCTCCAAATATATAATCTAGCCAAGCTGTTGAAGAAAGCACATGGTTCCTGAGAGCACTCAACAGTTATTCAACAATTAGGTTAAGTCACTCTGATTATTACCAGGATGGAAAGAGTTCAAGAGGCAGAGAGGGGTCAGGAGTGTCAAATTAAGGGAATGCAAGGTCAGTAGAAGGGAAGATGCAGACCCTCCCTCACATGAAAGGCAAAGTACCAAAATGACACATGTGAGAATCAGAGGCCATTTATTCTCTTGTTTTGGGGTGTCCAAAATAAATTACTTAGAGAATTCTGCATTCAACTAATAGTTATATTTATATATCCTTTTCTCTGGATCCTTTAACAATATGTTTTCCTTTCCTGTTTTGGCTCAAATTTTGGGTCAAAGTATTTTCAGAGAAGATCATGAAAACTATGGGTTCCCCTCTACCAAAAATAGATACAAACTCAATTCCTGCCTTAGTAGTTAAAAAATAGATTGGCTTCTTTCTTCACTAAAAATTCCAGATCTCTTTTCCACACTGTTTTTATTTTGCATTCACACACACTGAACTTGAGGTTCTAAAGGTCCTTTCTTTCATTTTTGTTTTTCTTAAGCTCACTTGAGATGAGCCAAAATCACTATAATCCTGACTTTTGAACTTGGGGAGCTTATGTGAAATGGCCCATAAACTCATTCTAAGAAAAGACTACTTAATGCCATTTCTGTATTATTGTGGAATTAAATTCTCTTTCTCAAACTCACTTTACATTATCGTTCTTAGCTCAGAAGCTTAACCTGAATTTTATGGATTTGGGGAAAAATTATAGTAATTGAGTCATTCTATATTGTGAGGTAGTATAATACATTGGGTAGGAACTCCAGCATTGGAGTCAGGTGTAGCTATACTTAAATCCTAACTCTTTGACTTCATCCATACTACCAGACCTGTCTTGGATTTCAGTTCTTCATAAAATGAGGACAATGACAGTACATATTTTATAGTGCTCTGGTGAGGATTAGAGGAGATGATGTATGGAAAGCGTTTAGTATGGAGCCTGGCATATAATCAGCAGGCAATAAGAATAAACTATTCTTATTGTTACTATAATTTTTATTCAACTCTATATCAACTCTGTATCTGCCACAGCAGTTGACACAATAAATGCTCAGAAGAGAGATTTACTAAACAAATGACTGGGTTGAATCTAGTCACTTTGTTCTTTCTGTGCCCAAGAGTAGACCGCTGTACCATAGTTTATGTCATATATGATGGAATTCAAAACAGACTCGCCATCCTTTAGCCCTTCTGTAACCAGCAGAATCCATCTGAAAAATGGTACTGAATAATGTAGTATTGCCAGCTATTCTGCTATTGAAAGAATATCTGTTGAACTTACATTTTCTCAGAAACTTCTCTTTAAAATAAGTCAGAGAGGGAGAGAAACAATAAGAGGCTCTTAATCTCAGGAAACAAACTGAGGGTTGCTGGAGGACAGGGAGGTGGGAGGGATGGGGTGGTGGGGTGATGGACGTTGGGAAGGGTCTGTGCTATGGGGAGTGCTGTGAAGTGTGTGAGACTGATGACCACAGCCCTGTACCCCTGAAACAAATAATACATTATATGTTAATAAAAATTTTTAAAAAAATAAATCAAAATGCTCCTGCTCAGTAACACCCTCACTAAGAGCTTTATTGAAGAGAGATTTCTGATCTACATCGGTGTGATTCTTTGAGATCAAAAGTCAGACTAAGTTAGGATTGACTTGAGAGGTAAAATAACCTACCTAGAATTTTTTGCTCTTTTTTTCTTTTTATAAATATATTCATATCTTTAAAGATAGATAGATAGTTGGTGATATACATATTTTGAGGCTAACTTTTACTATCCCATAATTCTAGATAACTATTATCAAGCCTCTCACCCCAGTACATCAGCAAAAGTTTTCCTATCAGTAAACACAGGTTAAATGGGTGTCTTTTTGAAAAACCGGCTCATTCCTCTAGTGTTTTTTTCACATGATTTCCCTCATCTGCCTTGCTGGACAGATAGAATCTTATGAGGATGTCAGCTTGCCAAATAATTGAAATTCTTTTCAGTAATATAGGATCCAAATCAAAAACATTCCTGGACACTAGTAAATTTACAAATGTTATTGCTTATACAGATGTGTGGTGGAATGAAATAAAATGTTAGGTATGACAACAACAAATTATAGAAGTATGAGACTGCCTTCAGGCACATGAATATATACATGAGGATAGAAATATTTTGGTGGGAATTATTACTAAGGATGTGGGATCTTTGAAACAATATTTGGGAACAGAGAATTCAAAGTTAAAAAGGAACCCAGTTAATAAATATTTCTTGAGCACTGATTATGTGCAAATCACAGAAGGTATAACTGTGAGTGAGACAAACACAGTCCTACCCCAGGCTTACAGCTGGATGCAGAGGACAGACATTAAGGAAACAAATAAGTAATTCAGGAAGGCCCACTGCTCTGAAGAAGTTCAGGGTCCTGTTGGATTTATGATAAGTATAGGTTAGGAAGGAGAGGAATATTACCTACTCTGGGATGTTAAGGGAGGTTTCTCTCTCAGAGAAATGGTGCTTACGACATGACTCAAGGATGGCGTGGTGAATCTAGTGCCTAGGTTTGCTAGGGCTGCGAAACCGAAGTACAACAAACTGGGTAGCTTAAACAACAGGTGTTTACTCTTTCACAGCTCTAGAGGCTGGAATCCCAGCATTGAGGCCTTAGCAGGGTTGTTTCCCTCTATAGGCTGTGAGAAAGAATTTGTTCCATGCTTTTCCTGCAACTTCTGGTGGACAGCTAAGCTAGCAATCTCTGGTGTTTTTTTGGCTTGTAATAGCATCACTCTCATTTCTGCCTGTCTCTTCACATGGTGTTCTTCCCGTGTGTGTGTGTTTAGGTCCAAATTTACCCTTTTGCAAGAATATCAGTCATGCTGGAGTATAGACCCATTCTACTTCAGAATGACCTCATGTTCACTGATTGTATCCGTTATGACCCTATACCCAGAGAAGGTCACACTCTGAGGTACTGGGAGTTAGAACTGCCACATAGGACATTTTAGAGGGAACCAATTCAACCCATAATGCCAGCGTGCCTCTCTTGGAGAGAGGAATGAGGATTGTGGTTTGATGTGAAATCAGAAAGATAATTAGGGTCCAGGAACATACAGCATTTCTTAGGTCAGGATTGGATTTTGTACATTTTTCTAAGGGGCATGGTAAGCAGGGAAATGAAAATGATGTTTTTTGTTTTTTAAGAGCTTGCTCTGGCTTCCGTGTGGGTGACCAGTTAGTAGGAGGATAAGACACTAACTCTATCACGTCCCTCTACTTCTCCTTCTCTTTCTTAGCATTCCTTTAGTCCTTCCCTTAGATCTATTTCTCTCTATTGCAAGGTCGCGAATGCCACTTACCCAGTCTCTGGGATGCCCAAATCTCTTCCTTAGGTGAAACGCTCTCTGAGAAGACTCTCTATGCTTCTGAATTCATCTGTCATCCATGACGCATTTTTCTCTTCTAGACGTCAACAGATTACAAGGTATAACTTGGCACAAAGAACTTAAATCAATTCTTGATCTCTTGAGCTCATTGATACCTCACATTGACGTTCCAATGAACATATTGCTAATAAAAACGTTTAACAGTTAATGAAAGGACAATTTGTGGGTGGGTATAAAATGTGCGTAAAATTAAGTATTTTAGTTTGGGCTTTCACAAAGCTATGAGAAGGGTCCTTAAGTTCCTTTTTGGTCAGTGACTTGCATAAGCAAATCCAAGTCTGATTCAGGTGACTTTCCCAGAGCTCCTTCTGACGGCCCCCTGTAAGCTGTAGGATTTTGGGTTTCAAACTCCACATCATCTGCAAGCCCTCCCCAGTGCTTTATGCTGATAGGCAGAAAACTACTTTTATTTGATCTAATCTTCTCATAGGATTACGCCTGAGGATAATAAAACTTTACTAAATGCCCGTGGGAATTTAAAGATAGCCTTTGTAGTGAAGGTAATCTATTGTCATACGGCATGGTAGTAAACTCGAAGGTTATGGAAAGTGATTAACAGAGCAATTAAAAGATCGAATGAAGGGGACTGTGAGTCTAAGTTGCTAAGAAAGAAGAAAAGAGCATCATTTCAAAATTGATCTAAACCCTTAACATGTGCTTCTGTGATCACCGTTGTCAGAATAATAAGGTTTATTCTCGTTGGTTTATTCCTACAGCAAAACTTCTCTGTTTCTTCTGTTACATCGATTAATGTTCAGAACTTTATGTTTTATTTTTATTTTTTTAAAATATTCTATTTATTTTCTTGACAGACAGAGATCACAAGCAGGCAGAGAGGCAGGCAGAGACAGAGAGAGGGGAAAGCAGGCTCCCTGATGAGCAGAGAGCCCGATGCGGGGCTAGATCCCAGGACCCTGAGACCATGACCTGAGCCGAAGGCAGAGGCTGTAACCCACTGAGCCACTGAACCACCCAGGTGCCCTTACCATTCAGAACTTGAATGTTCAGTGATGGCAGTCAGGATCCCAAGCTGGCCGGGAGGCTCTCTATCCTCATCCTGTAGCTCTCAGGCTGGGTCTCAGGTAGTGGCTGCCACTGTGGACGTTTCCCAGCCAGTGGGAAGGGAAAGAGTCTAGGTCAAGGGGCTTCATCTTTAAAGAAATGATAGAAAGATTGCAAAGTCACCTTTGGCATTTCATGACCACACCTAGCTAAAGTAATCTCTAGCTGGGCACCCCATGACTAAATAAAACATGGGGGGGTGATTATTACTACAAAGAATGCTGGGGGAATGAATGGTTTATATCACACTTTAATCCTCTGATGAGGGAATTAAGACTCAGAGAGGGGAAATGAGTAAGCAAAGATCCCATGGTTAATAAAGATTCTCGGTAGAGGACAAACTTGACTAAATGTCCCTGAGCATTGGTCCTTGTTCTCCTGCCTTCATGTTGCTGGTACTAAAAAGAATGGTAGACAAAGGTCAAGAATTTGTCATTTTGTTTCCAGGAATTTTTAGGAATTAATTAATTTTAAGGATTGGTCTGAAAAGGCCTTTCAATTTACTAAGCTGTTTGCAAGAATAGCAAGACAATGGTAAGCTTTTCTTAACTTGCTTTAGAATGGTTTTCTCCATACCAATGTGCTGTTCTCAACCCTAAATTCATATGGACCCACCTTTGCTTCTTTTATACATTTTTGAAGTAAAAGTCCAGCTTTCCGAGGAAGTCTGTCACTGTTTACCCTAGTTAGCTTTTCCATAGTATCTTTCATTTTGAATTATCATACTATTTGCTCAGATAAACCAAGTATATGTAACTTGACAGAGAATGTGATCATTCTATTTCTATTAATAGAAATCCTTAATTCCTATTTTCAGAGATATCTTCCCCTCCACTGCATGGAGAGAAACATGGATCAAACAAATGGAATAGGGGCGCCTGGGTGGCTCAGTGGGTTAAAGCCTCTGCCTTCGGCTCAGGCCATGATCCCAGGGTCCTAGGATCGAGCCCTGCATCAGGCTCTCTGCTCAGCAGGGAGCCTGCTTTCCCCGCTCTCTCTGCCTGCCTCTCTGCCCACTTGTGATTTCTGTCAAATAAATAAATTAAAATCTTTAAAAACAACAACAACAACAAAAAAAAATGGAATAGGCAAGTATTGGGTATGAGATTTTGTAAGTGTGGAAACAAAGAACTATAGTTTATTTTTTTTGTATATCAGTATTAAAAGTAATACTTTTCAAGAAGATCTAATTTATCCCTGTTTTATTCTTCAAATTGTATTGTCTTTGAGGAGGTTTCTGGCTAAAGTTAAAAAAAAAAACTGTGTCTAAGGGTGTTGTTTCAGATTCTCTCCAGCTTTGTCAGATAATAAGATTTTAATGTTCTGTTTTCTCTTGATGCCTCCAGGGCAAGATCGCTTCCTCTTTACTGCACAGTGACATTGTAATTCTAGAGATGAAATCTGTCTCAGTTATACCCTGGAGAAAGTTCTGAATGAAGATGCTTCTATCCCGCATGTCCCCTTATACAACTATTCAAGATGTGTTTGTGACTAAATATTAAGTCCTTATAAGGCCCTGAGGAGACAAGTGTGAGGAAGGCCATTTTTTTCTTTAACTATAGTAAAGGTATTTTTTCTTGTCCTTTTCTTAAATTTCCTGAATGTGCTTATCAAGTCTTGCCAACTCTAAGAATACCGTCAAAGGGGGAAGAGAATGCAGGTACTCAAAATGCTCAGATTATTTTATTCCCAAAGTCAAACATTGGAAATTTTCTTTTTCTTGACTTGGTTCTTTTTCATTTAAGAGAACTTTGCTCTGTATCATTTTTGCCACACACACACCCTGCTGCCAACAAACTGAAAATTTTCTACCTTCTCGTTTCTCATCTATACATTTCTATTACATACACCCTTATTCAGACCTAGACACATTGTGCTGGTTTGTCTCTATTTCTATGGGAACCACAGAAAAACCCAGGAGGTGAAACAGGAAGCTGGCAAAATGGAAAGATTCTGCTTGTTACTGGTACTAGGAGCTGTGCTCCTAACCTGGCCAGGTTATCAACTTCTGCTCCATACACTTTCCTGTTTGCTGTGACCCCCTTACATACTCTGAACTGAGTTTTGACCCTTTGTGAGCCTTTGTCTTCTAGAATTAATACAGGCTTCCACTGCCCATGGCTTTTAGGGTTCCAGAATACTTAAATTTTAGACTCTGAGTCCTTTCCTGAGTCTGACTTAATTCCATGTCCTCAGCCCTTTCTCAGCCATCCTAATGATCGCATGTCCATGACCAGTGTCATTTTTTCTTTAAAAGGTTATGAGCAAGCAGCCATGTCATGTCAGAAATTCCAAAAGTTCAGAGACTATATAATAATAGTGCTTGTCCCAATGAAAGCTTAACAACAAAATTAAATCAACACATTAATTTAATTTAATTATATATAATTATATATATAATTCACTTAATTATATGCATGATGTTTATTATGCTAGGGATAACACTTTATGTAGTTAATAAATTAATATTTTTTAGAGACACAGAGAGAATGTGCACATGCAAGCGCAGTGTGGGGGGCGTGTTAGGGAGGGGCAGAGAGACAGGGAGAGAATCTTAAGCAGACTCCATGTTGAGCATGGAGCCAGATACCAGACCCCATCTCAAAATCCTGAGGTAATGGTCTGAGCTGAAACCAAGAGTTGGATGCTTAACCGACTGAGCCACCCAGGTACTCTAGGAATAACATTTTAATAGTAAGATGTTCATTTACATGAAAACAATTTTTCTATACAGCCAAGGTAATGAAGATAGTCTAGAAAGTGGTTCAGAGATAGGAGAATACAAGTCTGTTACTTTGGTTTTCTCTTGTCTTGATCAAATTCCTCTTCCCCAAATCCTGAAGTATTATTTTAAGATAGTTTCTGTCCATACTCAAGCACTTACTTTGAAAACTCCTTAAAACTAGACATCATTATCCACCTGTTCTAAATTTCCAGAAGCTGAGGTAGGTAAATAAAGTCAGCCAAGGATTTAGAGTTTCACTATGCTCAGTTTAGTTTTCCAAGAAATAAAAATAAAAGAGCCACTTAGAGAAACTCATTCAGATGATTAGAAGCTAAGTTGGCAGATGATAATGAAGAAGGAAAAGAGGGACGCCTGAGAGACTCTGTTGGTTAACCATCTGCCTTTGGCTCAGGTCATGATCCCAGGATGCTGGGATCCAGCTCTGTGTCAGGCTTGCTCCCACCTGCTCAGGGGAGCCTGCTTTTCCCTTTCCCCCTCCCCCATACTCCGCTTGTGCCCTCTCTTGATCTGTCTCAAATAAATAAAATCTTAAAAAAAAGAAAAAGAAAAAGAAACAGTATGCTTATTAGAGTAATATTTCTACTTTTTTATAATTTCAAATTATTATTAAAAATTAGAAAATGCAGGGCACCTGGGTGGCTCAGTTGCTTAAGTATCTGCCTTTGGCTTAGACCATGACTCCAGGGTCCTGGGATTGAGACCTGCATCTGGCTCCCTGCTCAGCAGGGAGCCTGCTTCTCCCTCTACTTGCTTCTCCCACTGCCTGCCACTGCCCCTTCTTGTGCTCTTTTTCTCTGACAAATAAACAAAATATTTAAAAAAATTAGAAAATACAAAAGCAAGAAGGAAAAATGTCATGCACAGAATACTACTGCTGTGGGGAACTTTAACCTTAAAAAGTCACTGAGGAAGGATGTGACATTTCATTGGGAAATAAAAATGTAGGGCACACGTACAGCAACATTTTCACAAGACTGTAATTTTATCACTTTAATCAGATTGCTTTCCTAAAACCAGCTTTAAAAAAAATGGCAGTGTGGCTGATAAAGAGGTAATTTTGGTAGGCAGACAGAGGGTGGGACTAGGAATTTTTATAGAGAGAATCATGAAAGTGCCAAAGCAGGGAGCCCAGAGCCCAGGAGCAGTAGAACCAAGAACCAACCCGCCTGCACTTGGAAATGGTGCTTCTTACTGTGGGTCTTGCTCACTCTCCTCTTAGACACTTAGACATTTTTTTTGACACTTAGACATTTAAAAGAAAAAATTATTTGACAGAGAGAGACAGCCAGAGAGGAACACAAGTAGAGGGGGGTGTGAGAGGGAGAAGCAGGCTGCCCACTGAGCAGGGAGCCCGATGCAGGACTCGATCTCAGGACTTTGGGTTCATGACCTGAGCCCAAGGTTTAACAAATGAGGCACCCAGACACCCCAGACACTTAGACATTTAATTCTTTTCAAGTCAGTTCTTACACTACTTCCTCCTCTTTCTAGTACCGTCTCCTACACAACTCTTCCACCAGCTCAGCTCTCAGAGAAATAATAAAATCACAACGACAATAGCACTAAAAGCAACTACTGTTTGTATAGCACATTACAGCTGACAAATGTTTTCATATTATGATCTCACTTAATATGGATATTAGCATTCATTAATTTAACTAATATTTAATAATTGCTGGCTAACTTTCTAAGTGAAATGAAGAGGCTGAAAGAACTAAGTATTATAATCCACATTTTATGCATGAGAACATAGTGTGTAGGAAAAAAACAAAGCTTTTACTTAAATAAATTGAGGATTCAACTCTAGGACTTGTGACTCTAAGTATTCTAATTTTTTCTATGGTACCTTGAACACTGAACTAAAGGGTTAATGATCCCGAGTTTCTGTCATGAGGATCTTAGCACTCTATAAAAATAATTTGTTTCTGGGGCACCTGGGTGGTTCAGTGGGTTAAGCCCCTGCCTTCAGCTCAGGTCATGATCCCATGGTCCTGGGATCGAGTCCCGCATCGGGCTCTCTGCTTAGCAGGGGGCCTGCTTCCTCCTCTCTCTCTGCCTGCCTCTCTGCCTATCTGTGATCTGTCTGTCAAATAAATAAATAAAATCTTTAAAAAAATAATTTGTTTCTGATGAAATTTTAATCCCTGACATTTGTTTGGACCTAATTTTAAATGAATACCATGTCCCCAGTTCATTTTTCATATAAATACATTATGCTGATGGACACTGAAGAATTTCTTTGGTTCAGACATATTATCTTGCTATACAAAATCCAGGTGGCTTTTCTAAGATCCAAGAACAAAAATAGTAGATATTTTACTTTATTTTAATTTCTTACTCCTCATTTTTGACTATTCTTTTTTTTTCCAATTTATTTATTTTCAGAAAAACAGTATTCATTATTTTTTTCACCACACCCAGTGCTCCATGCAAGCCGTGCCCTCTATGATACCCACCACCTGGTACCCCAACCTCCCACCCCCCCCCGCCACTTCAAACCCCTCAGATTGTTTTTCAGAGTCCATAGTCTCTCATGGTTCACCTCCCCTTCCAATTCACCCAAAAGCACATACCCTCCCCAATGTCCATAACTCTACCCCCCTTCTCCCAACCCCCCTCCCCCCAGCAACCCACAGTTTGTTTCGTGAGATTAAGAGTCACTTATGGTTTGTCTCCCTCCCTATCCCATCTTGTTTCATGGATTTTCTCCTACCCACTTAAGCCCCCATGTTGCATCACCACTTCCTCATATCAGGGAGATCATATGATAGTTGTCTTTCTCCGCTTGACTTATTTCGCTAAGCATGATACGTTGACTATTCTATATATACATTTCATTAGAGAAAAATTTGTGTGTTTGTACAGGGCTGTATCCCCAGTATCTAGAATAGTCATCCATAGAATATGTTCAATAAATACTTGATAAATGAATGAAAACACATTGCTCTTTGTTGGTATGGAGGTAAAGATGCTTGTAGGGTGTTTTGCGTACATGATCCATTCAAGAGTTTAATCACCTGGCCAGATACTATGCTAGGAGCTGAGGACTGAAAATAGATTGTGATCTGGTCACATAATTGTGTAAGTCGGGACTTTTAAATTGCAGGCGACAGAAATGCAATAAACTGTTTCATCAAAAAGAAAAATGAAATTCATTGGCTCAGATAGCTAGAAACTTTGAGAAATGTGGCTTTAGGTTCAGTTATGTCTTCTTCCTACACACTATTTTTTCATGTATAAAAAGAAGATTTTAACCCCTAATTCTTTACATGCTACAAGAGGTATCTGCCTGCTCTTCACTTCTGTGTTTTACTTTTCTTGTGACAACTTTCTTTTTAGGTGGGTTACCCTTGAAAGACATCAAGAAAGGAAAATAGTAGCCCTGCAATGTATACTTCTTACATACTTGTAGTTGATGACTACAACCTCTTTCTAGAGGGTTTGTGATGGAGATGAAAGACGGTGAGGATCTGGACTGGGTTAGTATCAATGAGAATGATAAAAAGTGAACCGACTTGAATGATACTTACAAAATAGAACTGCCTGGATATAGAGGAAGAAGGAGAAGGAAAAGTCAAGGATGGCTCCAGTTTTTCAACCAGGGACACCAGTAAACTATTTACTGAGACTGGAAACACTGAAGGTGGTCCAGATATTTTGAAGAAGATAAATTTAGTTTGGAATATATTGAGTTTGAGTTTTTGATAAGAATTTTATTATAATTTTAATTTCTCAATTGATACTTACTGTCCTGATGTAATTATAAGACTATCCCCCTTTGTGCTCATAATTATCTCACTCTGGCTGAGAAATTGTATAGCCCTCCTACTTAGGATGGTTTCCTTTTATCTCAGTAGCATTGGAGGCGAGACACAGGCACAGGTTTGAGGAAAGGAAAAGGATATGAAGTAGTAGCTATGGAGGATGAAGAGTAAGCTGACTAGAGCCCCAAAGGCTGTAAGATGGTACTTCAGGCCCAGCCGAGTTGGGGTTCTGATTTTCTAGAAGCACCACTGTATCTCTTGCACTGTACGATAACCTTCTAGGATCTGTATTAACGTGCCTTTTTCCAGGTCTGAAAGTTGACTCAGAAGTCATGTAACTTGCTCACATTCACAGTAAGGAGAGGTAGAGCTTGGATTTGAACCCACATCCTTCTGATTCCAAAATGTGTATACTTAACTACTACCTTGCATATTTTTAGGTAGCATCAAGCACTACTTATGCCATTGACTTATAGCTGTTCCATGCTCTATTATGTAAGCTTTCTTCGATTATGATGTAGAGGTATTATTGCTTTGATTATACACATATATGCACTTTCAATTCCAAATCTGTACAGGTACTTTGGAAAATACTCCTTTCGTGGCATGTGTAAGTTCGGAAACAAAGCTAGGAGAGGGAAGATCTTAGGTTAGGACGACTGCGTGCTCTGAGTCGTAGGGTCACAACATACTGGATGGACCACTGGTTGTTGGGGGAGATCAATGGTGATATGTTACTCATAACAGTCATCACATAGCAATTTACATACCACTTATTTTTAAAATAAAAAGAATTAGAGGCTATACAAAATTATTTTTGCATGTATATGGTAGGGAAGGGGCCAGCAATTCCATAAACAACACATTATCTTCCTCCTTTCCATTAACAATGGATTGGGAAACACTTTCCACTTGTGAGGCTCCTGTGTGTACGCAGGGTAGGAGGAGTGGGGAAGGCAGGGACCTGATCTGCATTCTTTAGAGTGTTTAGGGAAAAAAAAACCTGGAACTTCAAAGTTCTCATTGGCACTTGGTGTTGCCAAAGATAAATTCCTTATCATTTTGGGGGGAGATATAGATATAGATGTCATTTTGGTTTTTGGAGTAAACTTTTGCATGAACCTTGAGTTATGTGAAGGTAAAATAAGATCCTATTTGAGAATGCCGGATTTGGAATAAAAGAAATACAACTGCGCCACAAAACAACGTAAATGACTGTGTTTTCTGTGGTCACAATAGCACGTCTGTAAGATTGTTATGGGGTTAGCTGGTCTGATTTCTCCTGAGAGGCTAGAACAAAGTAAAGATGGGTTTTCCTCAGTGGGATGAATGAATGGGCCCTAGGAATTCAGCTGAGAGTTGAGGAATGATGATTGATTTTAGGAGTAGGGTTTCCTACTGTTTTGTGCTGTAACTGCCTTATGTTTCTGTAAACTTTGCATTTATTCAACAGGGCTTTACTGCATGTTAGGCAATACTCTAGGAGTCTGCGATACCTCATGGACAAAACAAAGATCTCCAACTGAGTGTAACTTATGTTGTAGCAGGACTCCTTTAGTGTGGTGTTTTGAAGAAAAAAGTCTCATGTCAGCTGTGTTTGTAGAAAGGAAGGCCGTGTCTAGTTTCAGAGCGAGGCAGAGCAGAGACGACATCACCACCATAGAGAACAGCTGTGAGATGGTGGGGCTGGGGAAACGTGATGAGGAAGCCTGGCATGGCCACAACCAGGAGGATGTCAGCTCCATCTGAAGATTCTCAGAATTTATGAAGGAGCACTTTGTGACATCATACGTAATGGAGACCCAGATGGTAATTATTTAGGTATTAGAAGGAGGGAAAATTCAAGAAGCTAGTGGGCTCTTGTGTTATTTCTATAATAACATGAATTTAACTCTCAAATTGTTGACTATATTACCTGGAGTGAAAGAAAAAGGTGGCATCAGAAAGAGTATAGAAATAGTATAGAAACTGTATAGAAAATTGAGCTTCAATCTCATTTATGACCATTGCATATCCTCTGTGGAAGAAAGCTTGAGAATCATTGGTGTATCTGTTCCCCAGAAATATACTTACTAACATAGTGCAACAGTCACTTGTCAATATTGTCTATTGACAAGCCGCAGATTGTCCTCTGTCTAATAGAATCCTAGATTACATTTCTCATTAGCTATTGTCAGATGGAGATGTTTTTCTTTTCAACCCAAGGGTATTGTCCTTATAAATATTGCTTCCATTCACCCTATATGGTCATAATTATATGATTAATCACAAGATTATTTTTCAAAAACACACATCGTGTAAGAATAATTTTGGTTATTACGGTATTTTTCGATACATTTTTCTATTTTCTTCCCAGAGTTTTTCCTCCACCAATGAAATTCTATTCATTTTATTTTGGGTGCATCAGTAAGTCGTGCTTCTTTGTGTTCTATGATTACATTTATCAGGTTAAGATACATTTCTAAATTCAGTTTGGCTTTTATTTTATAATGCATGGTGTCTTCCTTTGGTTTCCTAACCACACAGAATACCAAATGGACTTTCATTTATTTACCTTTCAAAAAAATTATTTATTTATTTGATAGAGAGAGAGAGAGCAAGAGAGCATACAAAGGGGAGGGAGGGGCAGAGAGAGAGGGAGAAATAGACTCCTCCTCGCTGAGCAGAGAGCCCTATGCTATACTCCATCCCAGGACCTTGAAATCATGATCTGAGTCGAAGCCTGACTAAGCCACCCAAGTACCCCAAATGACTTTAAAATTCAACCTCATGCTTATGGAGTTATTGACACAAACCATTACTGACCTTTGGGTAACATTAACGAGGTATGGAGAATTTATGAGAAAAAATTTGAATTTTCAGTCATATATGAGTAAGCTTTCTTTGGTCTATGTGTGAAATCCTTCTTTTGCTTTAGCTTTGCCTTAAACATCCCAGTATCTTTTTAAATTCCATGTTGGATTCTTAAAATTCATCAGCTAGTACTTGGTCGGCTATGTCAGGAACAATAATGACCACTCAAAGATGTCCACATCCTACTCCCTAGAATCTGTGAGTATGTCAAGTTACATAGCAAGGGAGAATTAAGGTTGCAAATGGAATTAGTTGCTAATCAGCTGGATTTAAAATAGGGAGATTATCCTGGATTATCTGGGTGGGCCCAATGTGATCACAAGGGTCCTTAAAAACTGAAGAAAGAAGCAGAAGAGTCAGAGGGAAATGTAATTACAGACCAAAGGTAGAGGGAGATGTGAAGTTGGCTTTGAAGACGCAGGAAGAGGGCCATGAGCCAAGGAATGCAGGTGGCCTCTAAAACCTGGAAGAGAATATGTAAAGAATTCGGGATTCACCTCTTGAGCTTTCAGGAAGGAAGACAGACCTGCCCATACTTTGATTTTAGATTCTGAGCTCCTGAATGGTTTTATATCAGATAAATTTAGATATTATGTGGTTTTTGAACAATTATTAATTGTTATATTAATAATTAGTTATTAATAACTAATAATTAGTTATTATATTAATAATTAATACAACTAATTATTAATTAGTCTATTTCATCTATATTATTTCATCAAATTTATGTGCATAGACATGTGTGTCATGTCCCCTCATTTTTCTTTCAGTGTCGACTGAGTCTGCTGTGACAGCCCCTCTTCCGTTCCTGCTCTGCAAGTCTTTGCAGTCCTGTTTGGATCTGACCCGTGAGTATACCATATTGGATTTGCAAGTCTGGTACCTGGGCAACGATGGAACTTTTAGTTGACTTCTCAGAATGTTTCCTGGGGCATCTGGGGTCAGCCCCATGCATGCCCAGGTTGGGGGTGCAACCAAGAGTGCACAGCCAACTCTGGAAGATGGCTTCCTTGAGCTCCTCCCTTTCTGTGTTTTTGCCATGTCTTTCCATGTCCCCAAGGCCCCCCTTTTAAGTCCTGCTGCCAGAAATCTGAAATCTGATTTACTCTGCTCTGCCAGCATTTCTCATGGTCTGCCAGCGTTTGCAGCTTGGAGGTTGAAAGAGAGAGAGGGAGACAAACAGTGAGACTTTTCCTCTCCCTCCCCACTCTCGTAGGTCTTAGTAGCATAGCTCTTCCAAGCAGCGAAGTAGGGGTTCCTTCTTCAGAATTTTAGACCCCCGTGGACCCTCCTGCTCCGTGCTGGCAAGTGACCCCTCAACCACTCCGCAAGCCTAGACTAGGGAGGTTTGCCTGGTTCACTAATGCTCCTCTGGGTGTAAGCACTTTGGCAGTTAGGCCAGGGGAGAGCAGCGGTACCGAAAGGTAAATACACCATTGTTTCCACGGTGCTCCAGATGCTGTCCTCCTTCCTAGCCCACCTGTTGCGCGAATTACCTTTCAGTTTCTAGCTACGCTCCGTGGGGGAAAAAGAACAGAAGGCTGATTCTGTCTTCCTCCCAACTGAAACTGGATAGAAAATGCGTATTAGATCGGAAGGGAGGAACCTTTGCAGTCGTAGTTTTGGTGGAGGAAAGGGGCGCCCTGGAGCAGCGGCCGCGTGAAGGGGTCTTCTCATAACATCACCCAGGCTGTCTCAGCTCCCAAACACATCATCCCCCATTCCCTACCCCTCCCTGAAGGCTGTAGGACACCATACACGGGAAGCCTCAGCGTCCGCAGGAATGTAAGCTGAGTGTCCCAGAATTCCACCCCCAGGGCTCACTTCCCTCTGCCTCCCCGCCGACCCCACCATTGTCTTCTGATAATTTCATTTATTAACACTTGCTCACCATCCTTGTCATGTGACATCTGGGGAAACTTAAAGATCATGACATATAAAATTTCTTGAATAAAGTATAAAGATCCTTATATATATATTTTTTAAAGCTTAACGTTAAGCTGTTTAAAGGATTGTTTTTTGTTGTTGTTTTGTTTTGTTTTTCGCTTTTTTCGTTTTTGTTTTTCATTTTTCCATGCTCTCCGTTAACAAATTCAGGAGCGTGTTGGAACGGGGAGAGTTCCCACTGCTCTAAAGCACACAGAAAGATGATTACATGTAATTTGCTGGAATCCTCCTTGAGTTTATGTCACTAGTAAATCTCCTGTAAGCAGTTTAGTTGTTCACACACTGAAAAGTATGTGGATTAGGGAGAGTAAAAGACTGTGTGGGAATTTATACAGATCAGGAACGCCGGCTGGCCCTTGTTGAATCCAATTTTCTCTTCTTCATGATCAGCTTAGAACCAGCATATTATTGCTGAAATGGGCTATTATTGCTGAAATTAGCCTGTTAGTCTAACTTAAGAAGCAAAACAAAACAAAACAAAATTCAATGACGTGCTCGGGTCTCACGGCCGGTGGATGCCCAGAGCAGGTGCAGGCTACAGATCTTCTGACTTGCCGCCTGTTGTACTGTTTGTGAAGCGATTCTAAAGAATTCACCAGTCCTGGGAATGGTGCTCAGGGTGCCGGAGGTCCCCCGTTGTAACAGGCACGTGGGGCGTTTGCCTCCTTTGAAGCCTATATCCTGGCTTCCCTTCTTGTTTGGGGTGGTTATGTTCTTCTGTGTGTTCGTATAGGAATTCAGCTCCAAGAACAGGAGAGGGCTGAAGGTCAGGGGGTTTATGACTCTGTCCGTTGGTCACTCAGCAGGACACGATCACAGGCTTTTGCAGTTCATGTCTACTCAGTTATCATCCGCAACCACAGTAAGGAGGGCCAACCTTCACGGGGAGCGTGTGAGTGCCAGGCACCGGACGGGTCGCTGGTGAGGAAAAGGCCAGGTGTGGCGTCTGCCCTTCTGAGAGCCGTGTCGTCTGGTCTGTTAGCAGAACTGTTTCCTGAGCTAAAGAATACATAAATGGAGGTTGGCCTCTTCTCCCCGCTCTGCTGTTCTTTTATTTTGTACTCATTATTCTTTCTAAAGCTGAGATAGGCATGGGAGAACTATTTAATCTTACTTGCCTTTTGGAAGGCCCTTTGGCATCCTTGGTGAATCAAGATTCAGTGGTGGAAGCAGACGGGTTATTAATACTGCCTCATGAAAGGGGACATCACCGCTTTCTCTGGTTTCCTCATGACTCCAGCAGCCTCAGACCACCGAAAGCTCTGAAGTCTCTACGCTCTTATCCCCATCCCTGCCAGCATGTGAGGGTGCTGGGTGTTCCGGGCCCAGCCCGTCCCTGGTGCTTCCTTCTCCCCACCGGCCCTGATCCGGGGTGGTTGGGCCATGTTCTCGGATTCATCCCTGCTTGTCAGCCCTGATATCCTGACCGGACTCATCCTGTTGCACAGAACAAGTCATCGACATACATCTATACTACTGCTAAATAAATCATATACCAAACATAGAGTTAAAGAAAAAAAAAAGAGAGAGAAATTTGTTGCAATGTAGGTAGTAAAGGGATGGTTCCTGGTAGTGACTCCAGCTAGTTTTGCTTTGCTTTGCACCTTAATTTTGCTGGCTATTAGCATCCAATATTCTCAAAGCGATGATAGCTAATGAGGTCAAAGCAGCACAGAGACTCCTAGGAATTCTGTTTCAGGACTTGATGTCTTTGGCATCCTTAATATTTTATGTGTTCAAGGCTTTAAACCAATACCTGAGAGAAGGTGGCAACTCTCGTCACGTAATACATAACACAGGATGTTAATTTGGAAGTAATATAATGGATGACTGTGGTGAATCAAGAGAGCCAGTTTAAGGAGGAGCCAGATACATTGGCTCCTGCAGTCAAGGTATAGGTATCTTTCCATTACTAGTCTCTGCAGTGTTTTGCTAAGATCGGAAGCTCGCCCGCCTTACCTGCTGGCCTTCAGGTCCACCCTGCATTCCCTAAGGAGGACTCCACGAGACTCCAGGGTACAGCTCCACATCAGAGGATACTTAGAGGGCTCTTTCAAGGAGTTTTAGTGAGAATTGATTGAGGCGGAACACCTAGATCCCTTCAGGACTTAGAGATCTAAGCCTGGAACTTTTCGTAGCACCTTAGAGTGGGGAGGATTCTCTGAGGGATTTCTGGACCTGTGGGCTGGTCCTGTGCAGACTCAGCCTGTAAGTGAGAGTCAGCCTGAAGCCACTGGCATAGCCCCTCAAGTTTCAGGAGAAAGCGCTGGTAGGACCATTATATGGTTTGTGAGAGGCCAGATGCCATGGAGCAAAACCAGCACAATAAAAAATTATCACAGCTAACACTTATTAACCGCTTTACTTGTCATATCTGTTTACTCGTTATAACACCACTTAGAGATACTAATATTTTCCCCATTTTACAGATGAGGCAACAAAAATATTGTTAATTGTCCAAGGTCTCACAGAGAGAGAATGGACGTTTTCTCCGTGCCAAATGCAGATGGTTTGAATGGCTTAAGGTAGAAAAAGAGACATTCCTGTTTGAACACATCATGTTCTTGCTATGACAACAATATTCAATCGTAGCGTTAGATCTGGAAGATGTCCTTTAATGTGGTGGTAGGTAATCAGAAACCTCAACACACTCATATGCCCAAGATCATACAGTTAATAAATAGCAGAGCTGAGAGCGAAACTCAAGTGTTTTGATAACCGTGGCAAAGTCCTTCCATTAACTTTTTTTGATGTGGGATTCAGGATGATGCAGAGGGGGAACGCAAGGCCTGCAATTGTACAGTAACCAGGATTCTGCTGCCACCTAGTGGGACAATTGGGAAATCTATTTTATTATTTTTTTTTTAAATTAGCTTAAAATGTATTATTAGCCCCAGCAGTACAGGTCTGTGAATCACCAGGTTTACACACTTCACAGCACACACCATAGCACACAGCCTCCCCAATGTCCATAACACAACCACCCTCTCCCTATCCCCCCACCCCCGGCAACCCTCAGTTTGTTTTGTGAGATTCGGAGTCTCTTAGGGTTTGTCTCCCTCCCGATGCCGTCTGGTTTCATTTAGGTCATATTTTTTTAAAAGTTTCAGAACCTGGGCTTGGAGCCGCGCCACCAGCACACACAGTAAACTGCTGTCAGAGATACAAGGAGGACAAGGAATTGGAGAGGTTACTTAGTGTCCTGGCAATATTTTGCAGATGGGACTGGGGGGCGCAGATTGGGGAGTTTATTTTATATGCATGTATGAAACTCTGGTCTCTACTTTTGTTCAGCTCAGTGCTCTTTTCCTCTGGTACTCCACTGATGGGAAACAGAAGTTCCTTTCGATTCAGACTCCAAAATCAGTGTATTTGCCTGAAGTATAGTGAGGCTTTCAGCACACGTGGTATCACTCAACTTTTTATTTTGACAGATAGTTCTTATAGTACTGGAAGGGAACACTAGTATGTATAATATGGACATATATCTATGTCTCCATATCTATATATTTTACGACTATGTCTCCACCTTGATCTACAACTGCGGTCTTTTTTTTTTTTTTAAAGCTTACACTAGAATAAATTTCTATTTCTTAGGCACTTGATGACTTATGATAGCCTTCAAATACACTGGCTGTCAATAGACTGCTGGTCATTTTTTTTTAGAAAAGTTAATGAGATTAGTGGAGGCTGGGTGGCTCAGTCGGTTAAGCGTTTGACTCTTGATTTCAGCTCTGCTCCTGATCTCAGGATTTTGAGATCAAGCCCCGTGTCAGGCTCCACGCTCAGTGGGGCGTCTGCTTGAGATTCTCTCCCCCCTCCTTCTGCCCAGCCCCCCTCACATAAACAAATAAATAAATATTTTTAAAAATGTTGGTGAGATTTAAAAAGTTAAGAGTATACATAATAGAATACACAATATACATCAATAAAATACACTTTATGCCACTATAGTCTTAGCAGTAGAGGAATTTTATAGCAAGTTTCGTAGATGCTTATTTCAAAATAGATTTTTATTTCTACCTCTGATAAATTTGTTTTGTATATCAGGGTCCATACAAGATTTAAAATATTCTGTAAGAACTTGCTTGTTGAATCTATGCATGAAATGGACAGTAACTTAAAATGGTGACTTCTTCTCTCTTTGTCACATTTGCTAGTTTGTTTCCTCAGTTCTTTTACCTAAAACAATGTACTGAATATCTGGGAGAGTAAGAGCCGTTTTCATTTGGTGCTGGTGTTTTTGAAAAATAGCATGGGGGCCGGGACAGAGAGAAACAGACCTCTATCAGGAAAAAAAAAGAGCTCTTGTCTTTTTTTGGAGGATCTCAACCATAGGGAGGATTTTAAAGTTTTTTCTTATTTTTACCTCTTTTCTGTATGTTTTAGATACAATTCTTTAGTAGATGGGAACTACCACCAAGTGTCTTATCAGTTGTTATAATCTTCAATTTTGCAAAATGCTGGACACATATTAAAAATTCTGCCATATGGGGAACCTGGGTGGCTCAGTTGGTTAAGCAGCTGCCTTCGATTCAGGTCATGATCCTGGAGTCCCGGGATTGAGTCCCACACTGGGCTCCCTGCTTGGTGGGGAGTCTGCTTCTCCCTCTGACCCTCCCTCTCTCATGCTCCCTCTCTCTCCCATTCTCTCTCAAATAAATAATACAGTCTTTAAAACAAATTCTTCCATATCTTTAGCAATTCTGTGGCAGTATCAGAAAGGAAAGAAGGTTGTCTTTTGGTTTCGTTAACTGTTTCCTTTGCTGTGCAAAAGCTTTTGATTTTGATGAAATCCCAAAAGTTCATTTTTGCCCTTGCTTCCCTTGCCTTTGGCGATGTTCCTAGGAAGATGTTGCTGCGGCTGAGGTCGAAGAGGTTGCTGCCTGTGCATGAACAGACGTTTCTGCCAAGAAGACATCCAGATGGCCAACAGACACATGAAAAAGTGCTCCATATCACTCGGCATCAGGGAAATACAAATCAAAACCACAATGAGATATCACCTCACACCAGTCAGAATGGCTAAAATCAACAAGTCAGGAAATGACAGATGCTGGCGAGGATGCGGAGAAAGGGGAACCCTCCTACACTGTTGGTGGGAATGCAAGCTGGTGCAACCCCTCTGGAAAACAGCATGGAGGTTCCTCAAAATGTTGAAAATAGAACTGCCCTATGACCCAGCAATTGCACTACTGGGAATTTACCCTAAAGATACAAACGTAGTGATCCAAAGGGGCACGTGCACCCGAATGTTTATAGCAGCAATGTCCACAATAGCCAAACTATGGAAAGAACCTAGATGTCCATCAACAGATGAATGGATCAAGAAGATGTGGTATATATACACAATGGAATACTATGCAGCCATCAAAAGAAACGAAATCTTGCCATTTGCGACAACATGGATGGAACTAGAGCGTATCATGCTTAGCGAAATAAGTCAAGCGGAGAAAGACAACTATCATATGATCTCCCTGATATGAGGAAGTAGTGATGCAACATGGGGGCTTAAGTGGGTAGGAGAAGAATCCATGAAACAAGATGGGATAGGGAGGGAGACAAACCATAAGTGACTCTTAATCTCACGAAACAAACTGTGGGTTGCTGGGGGGAGGGGGGTTGGGAGAAGGGGGGTAGGGTTATGGACATTGGGGAGGGTATGTGCTTTGGGGTAAATTGGAAGAGGAGATGAACCATGAGAGACTATGGACTCTGAAAAACAATCTGAGGGGTTTGAAGTGGTGGGGGGGGTGGGAGGTTGGGGTACCAGGTGGTGGGTATTATAGAGGGCACAGCTTGCATGGAGCACTGGGTGTGGTGAAAAAATAATGAATACTGTTTTTCTGAAAATAAATAAATTGGAAAAAAAAATGTAAATTGAGAAAACAATTTAAAAATAAAAAAAAAAAGAAAGGAAAGAAGGAAGTAAGAGAGGAAGGAAACTTTAAAATCTTCAGATGCAGACAAAAATAAACGAAATGAAGCTGGCTATTAGAATATATGGGTAGACAATGCTTTCCTGACCAAACCATGAAAAATGAAAAATTTCTTCTATTGTAACTTTGGCATAATTTAGAGAAGTTGAAGTGGGGTATATACGTGTTGGGAAGGGTATGTGCTATGGGGAGTGCTGTGTATATACATATGTATATATATACACACACACACACACACACACACACAAGTTGAGGCCATGGCTCTGACGTCAGCCTGCCCAGCTCTGAATCCCAGCTCCACCGCCATTTACTGAGGGTAACCTTCAGCCAGTCACTTCATGTTCTATGTTGTCAATTTTCTGCTTTTTTCACATAAATATTGCTTAATAACTGTAGCTATTTCACAGAGCTTTGTGTGTGTGTGCTGGAATGAGGTAGTGCAGTTAAAATTGTTTTGAACAATGCTTGGCACATAGTCCACACTAATTTTCAGCTGTTAAAATAATTGTTATTAATGGCTCCAGTTAGAGATCTTGAAGGGATTAAAGTCTAGTCTTAACTCAGTGGAATCATGAGTCTGACAACATTTCTCGTGAACCAGTCTCTGTTTCAACCACATAGAACTAATTCTGTTCCCTGGAGAGTCGTTCCTCAATGTCTTGAACAGATCAGAGTTTCTTCTGAGTCTGTTAAATCTGGCTCTGCTCAGTACCGTGTGAGGGTTAGGACATTGCGGCAGGACTCAAACTTGGGGAGCCATTATCACTTTTCTGTCTCAGCAATTGTTGGAGTCGGTTGGTATTACAAGTGTAAATGACCACATAGGCTACTCTTCAAGAGCGCATAGAAGATGAAAAGTGTGGCCTGCTCCTGGCTTTACTGGTCCCTGGGCAGGAGACCACAGGTGCACCTGATCTCTGACAGATTGGGCCTGTGCCAAGGAGACATGGGTACGGGAGCCCTAAATAATTTACAATGGAGAATTTTTTTGGACACCACATAATATCTTCATCTCCCTCAGCTAGTATCACAGACTGTGGGAGAGTTCTTGGAAAAACCGTGGACAGTGTAGAGCTGGACAAGACCTCAATTGTAGGAATGACGAAGTCCTCAGGCCTTAATTTTTTTTTTAAGATTTTAATTATTTATTTGACAGAGAGAGAGAGAGAGAGAGAGAAAGAGAGAGATCACAAGTAGGCAGAGAGGCAGGCGGAGAGGAGGGGGAAGCAGGCTCCCTGCTGAGCAGAGAACCTGATGCGGGGCTTGATCCCAGGACCTGGAATCACGACCTGAGCCAAAGGCAGAGGCTTAACCCACTGAGTCACCCAGGTGCCCTATCATGCCTTAATTCTGTATCTGACTTGGGATCTTTTTCTGTTGGGTCTCACGTGCCAAAGGCAAGTTAATGATGTTAATCATACCCTTCAGTTAATGCACGCTATCATCTTTGGGGCACGGAAGGCTCAGCTCTTGTTTAATTTACCCCCATTCCTCATACCCCATTTCCCTCTGCCTATGCGTGTATGTATTTTTAATCAACATAGATGGTCATGTATAAAAATGCCATGTGTTTTGTATTTTTTTTGGCCAGCACTGTGATTTTAAGACCGATCCATGTTGCTATACATACACTGTTTGCTGTGTTTAACATGTGTGTAACTTCCCATGGTGTGCATTCTTAGCATTCTACCTGTTTATTCTTCTAGGCTAGGGCTGGAGATCCAGTTTCATTTGACTCTCCGCCTGCACGAACAGTGCTACAGAGACATTCTCCTGCATATTCTCCTGTGGACCATGTGAAAATTTGGTATGTTTGATGTATCTCCAGGCGCAGAACATACAGAGTTTATGTGTATGTGTAATTGACTACGAGCCTCTAGATTCCTCCCAGAACGCATAGACCAGCGGTGCGTGAGGGGGCCTTTGTCCCCAGATCTCCACCAACCCCGGGCTTTACACAGCTTTGTAATTTCACTCAGTCTCACAGACATAAAGTGATATCTCACGGTTGTTTTAATTAGCATTTCTCTGATAATTAACGAGTTTGATTATCTCTTTATATGTTCTTAAGGCTTTTGGATTTCCTCATCTGTAAATTGCATTTTTAAAAAATTAATAGGCTTTATTTTTTTAAAGCAGTTTTAGATTTAGAGAAAAGCTGAGCCCATAGTGCAGTTCCCACACTTTCTCTCTCCCACACAGTTTTCCCTATTAACATCTTACATTTGAATAATACATTTGTTACAATTAATGAACGATAGTTTATTTAGATTTCCTTAGTTTTTACCTCATACACTTTCTTGGTCCAGGATCCCAAACAGGTATCACATTTTATTTAGTCTTTGGGTCTCCTTGGCTCCTCTCGGAGTGACGGTTTCTCAGACTTTTCTTGGTTTTAATGAACTTGACAGAAGTTTGAGGAATACTGGCCCAGGTATTTTATAGAATGTCCCTCTCTTGGAATTTGTCTCATGTTTTTCTCATTAATAAACTGAGTTTACAGCTTTTTAGGAGGGAGGCCACAGAAGTCAAGTTTCATTTTCATTTTCTTTCTTTTTTTTTTTAAGATTTTATTTATTTCTTTGTCAGAGACAGATCACAAGTAGGCAGAGAGGCAGGCAGAGAGAGGAGGAAGCAGGCTCCCCGCTGAGCAGAGAACCTGATGCGGGACTCGATCCCAGGACCCTGAGATCATGACCTGAGCCGAAGGCAGCGGCTTAACCCACTGAGCCACCCAGGTGCCCCTCAAGTTTCATTTTCATTCCATCATATCAATCATCAGCATGATTTATGACTGTTGATGTTGATTTTGATTAGTCGGCCAAAGCAGTGTTTTTCAGTTTTCTCTCTTGTAAAATCTCTTTTCTCCCCCTTTTTTAAACATAAATAATTCGTTGGAAGAAAGTCATTATGCAACGTCCATGCAGAAGGCGTGGGGATTTATGGTCCCTTTTTTTAGGGGGAAAATGTTCACCTATTTTATTTGTAATGCTTTTGCAGGGAAGTTTTGTCTCTTCTCTCTCATTTATTAATTTACACAATCATTTATTTATATTAGTGTAGACTAACTCAGGGACATTTATTTATACTCTGGGTTATAATTCAATACTGCTGTATATGTTTTGTTCCAGCTTTGACCACTGGGAACTCTTTGTATTGGCTTCTTTGTCCCACTGACTTACCCCAGTCTTCTTGGGTTCCCCCCCCCTTTTTTGAGCACTTCCATTTTTCCTGATACTATAATATACTCTAGGCTCATTCTGAGTATTAACAGTCATTTCTCCAAGGATCCTTAACTCCTTTTGTTGGCGAGAATGGCATTAGAAACTAGGGTCAGAGTGCTAGGTATGTTCATGGCTTCTGAATTATCATTTCTTTCAGGCCTTCTCTGCGGACAGAGCAAGCACACACGTGTGTGTATGAAACCCAGTGTATATACACATATTCATAAATATTTCTGTATGTAACCATCTGTAGCTACCTTAAGTTAAACATGGGTTCTTACTGATGCCTCCAACTCGACTCCATTACCACCCGGATCATTCCAGCCTCCTCGCCTCTCTTATTTGTAAATGTCCGTTCCAACAGTGAGAAACTTGGCTCCTAGCATCTTCCATCCACTTACTAATAATTCAGTTCCAGCACACATGCTAGCAGTATCAGAATTGTTAACAAGTATCTCCACGGGAAATAACTTTATCAGCTGGAGTGTAGTGCTTATGCATTATTCCTTTTGTCCTTCGTCTTAACAGACTTCATTGGTTTCTAAAGTTGTGAGGGTTGACACCATTTCCCCTGACCCTTCTGGTGAAGTTGTTTCGTACATTTATAATACAGTTAAATTCTCTTGTCATAGTCTGCATTCTTTCCTCTGATCTTTGACCTCATAAATGATGTTTTTGAAGTTGCGTACATTAACGTTCAGCATTTGGGTTGTACAGTTCTGTGGGTTTTGACAAATGCGTCATGTCCTTTGTCCACTGTCACAGAACCGTGCAGAATAGCTTTACTACCCTAAAAATCCTCTGTGGTCCCCCTGGTCATTTGATGGTGCATTTTATTTTATTTCCTTTGTGGATTTTCTTTTATTTTCTAAATTTTAATGCCTTGTCAGTTTTAGAATTGCAAATCTATCACTATTTTGCTTAAGATTTGTCCTTTTATGAATCTTTTTGAAGTAGGTTGTGCCTGACCCCATGTTATGAATATGTTTACTTACATTCTTCCCTATTAATTCCAGAGTATTCTAAGTTTACCTTAAAGAGTTTAGTCCCTTTGTATTTTCAAATGTTATCTATTTGATAACATTCCAATTTAATTTTTCTACACATTGAAGAAAAATGTCACAATATCTACAAAACAATCCAACCTTTTCACAGTGATTTATGATGCCATTACTATAGTTTTAAGTTCCATATAGATCTGGATTTCTATTCTGTTTTAATTAACTATTTGTATGTTTTTTAAATTATATCTTAATATCTACTTATGTACATTCCCACACATTACTCTTCCTTTTTTGACTTCTTTCTTGTAGATTTGAAAATTTCTGCATACATTTTCAAATAAGGATTTTGAATGAATTTTTTAAAAATTCACCTGGAATTTGGGGAGGGTATGTGCTTTTGGGTAAATTGGAAGGGGAGGTGAATCATGAGAGACTATGGACTCTGAAAAACAATCTGAGGGGTTTGAAGTGGCCGGGGGTGGGAGGTTGGGGTACCAGGTGGTGGGTATTATAGAGGGCACAGCTTGCATGGAGCACTGGGTGTGGTGAAAAAAATAATGAATACTGTTTTTCTGAAAGTAAATAAATTGGAAAAAAAATTAAAAAAAAAATTCACCTGGGGGGCGCCTGGGTGGCTCAGTGGGTTGGGCCGCTGCCTTCGCTCAGGTCGTGATCTCGGGGTCCTGGAATCGAGTCCCGCATCGGGCTCTCTGCTCAGCGGGGAGCCTGCTTCCCTCTCTCTCTGCCTGCCTCTCTGCCTGCTTGTGACCTCTCTCTGTCAAATAAATAAAATCTTAAAAAAAAAATTCACCTGGAATTTTAACGGGGATTGTATTTAACTTATAAATTTGAAGAGGACTGATAACTTTTGTGATAGTGAGTTATTCACTTCAAGAGCATGGACTGTCTTCTCATTTATTCAGCCCATGTTTTATGATCTTATTAACATTTTAAACTTTCCTGAATGCCTGAGCAGATTATAGAAGCTTTCTTCCACTTATACTGCCCAGGGTTGAATCCACTGCACTCAACCTCTCTCCCAGTTCGATGTTCCCAAGACTAAGACGACTTTTAGGGAATTCCCCAGCCTTCAGACTCTCCAAAGATTCTCATAATTATTGTTGTTATGGTTGTTAGTTTTCCACATCATTTTAGTTTCCCTTCAATTTATGGTTTTCCAGCCTTGGAGGGAAGAGTGCCAGCAGCTTGCTTGACGTCACCATGCTGAAGAGCCTGGGTGCAATTCGCTGTTAAGCCTGTGTGAGCCCCGCATCGGGCTCTCTGCTCAGCGGGAGCCTGCTTCCCTTCCTCTCTCTCTGCCTACCTCTCTGCCTGCTTGCGATCACTCTCTGTCAAATAAATAAATAAAATCTTAAAAAAAAAAGAAGCCTGTGTGAATGAGGCTGTGTATTGTTTTCATGTTTTTGTGGGGGTCGGGGGAAGAAAAAGTCACCTACTTGATCCATTTCAGTACCTGTAAAATGAGGACCTGACCTGGAATTGCCGGCCCAGGTGGAAAGGCAGAAATAGAGGCTCACAGAGCACATATCTAAATATTTGACAGTTTGAAATACATCTGACAAACTGTTAAATAAATAAAATATGTTTTATCCTCCTTATTTGGCAAACGTAATTTTATAACAACCTGAAAATCCAGGTTTAGGTCTGAAATTCTTAGATCCCTCTGAATTCTGTAGTAGAACTTGGCAAAATGCAGAAAGGCCGCCTTGACCCTGTGGCCAGTCTCTGTTTCCCTCCCAGATCCAACTCTCTCCGCCTCTGTGACAATCTCCTAGTATGCACATGCACATGTTGGTTCATCTGTCTAAAGCCTATCTACACCTTCTACAAACAAGTGCCTCTTGGCACACCAATCATGTGGTCCCCCTAGAGAGGAGATCTATGTAGATGCTGGAATGGAATTCTGGCATCCTGGGTACTAGAATAAGGTCTGGAAGGAGGAAGAGTTGATTTTAGGGTGGGCATGTCCCTTTGGCTTGATAGATGCCTAGCCATCTATGGTGGGAGGGAAGGGGTCCTGGCTGGACAGAGGGGAGAAGAGGGTATCTTAAATTTTGTTGCCCAGAGTTAGAGCTCTGTGTGCCTAGGCCCAAGAGAGGTACTGGTCAAGTACTATTGCTTCTTTTAGGCTTTGAAGAAAGAAGTATCATGCATTCCTTTTAAATTCTGAAGAGGCTTAGTTGTTGCTAACCCCCTGATGCAGGGGAGAAGTTTCCATTTTGGGGGTCAAATAAATAAAGTATGGATTATGAGAAGAGGAACATCTTCCCCCAAATCATGAAGTATGGATTATGAGAAGAGGAACATCTTCTCCCAAATCATGAATTATGGATTATGAGAAGAGGGACATCTTTCCCCAAATCCCTCTTCTTTCTGTTCTACCTGCATAATGTAGATATGAACCACAAGTTCCCTCTTAGCCTGGCTATTTTTTTTTTTAAGATTTTATTTATTTGTTTGAGAGAAAATGAGAAAGCATGAGCAGTGGAGAGGGGCAGAGGGAGAGGGACAAGAAAACTCCCTGCTGAACAGGAAGCCCAAAACAGGCTGGGTCCTGGAATGCCAGGGTACCAGGATCATGACCTGAGCTGAAGACAGGTGCTTACCCGACTGAGCCACCCTGGTGCCCCTAGCCTGGCTGTTAAGAGAGAATGGAGTGACTTAACACAGGGGCTGGATGTGCGGATGGGGGCTGGGGAAAGTATGCCTTTCTAAATGAAACTTCACTAAGTCCGGACAATGTAGTTATTTTAAAGTTGTGTTGTGGCTGGGTTTAAAATCAAATCATGTGCTTTCTTAATTATCTATGCATAGAGAAAGGGGCTCCATCCTCAAAAGTCCTAATCACCACTGATGTTCTTAGCAACTTAGCTGATGAGATAAAAGAGTCTTTTATGAGGGAGAGGGGGGTGAGGAGCACGAGATACAACCCTTGATTCTATTTTGTAAAGATTGTGTTCTGGACTGGCAGAGTCACAGATCAATCTCCGATTGGAAAGGGGTCAGTGGTACTGAATTTTGTATAAAGCAGCAGAAAAGAATCAAATCTCTTAGGTATGCAAGTCAGAGAGACAGTGGTGTTCAAATGACTTGTTACTTCTTGTCTTTCCTTTGTCTCAAATCTTCCTGAAGGAGATGAATGATAAGTAGTGATGACCTCGTTGCCCTTGGAGCATGAACAAAGGTGTGGGTAGATCGAGGGTTTGCAGTTGGTATGCTCTGAAAGCCCGAGTTTCTAGGTGGAAGTCCAGTCCTTTCATGTTTTGCATACTCGTCTGGCAAATTTCTGAAGGGTGGAGACAGTGATCAGTGTCACAGGCACGTGCTCCGGAGAGAACTGTCTCTTCTATTTAGTTAAGTATTAACTACACATCCTGGCTTCATGGTTGTTTTTCAGGAACGGCTAAGTGATAGAAGAAAGACCTGGGCGGTCTATTTTCAGGAACGATGATCTATCCTATATTCACCGCAATAATGATGCAGTTCTAAAATTTTAACATGTCAGACAATTTTACGTAATGTTTGCATTATATTTACTCGGTGTTTCCATGGTTACATGGAAATGCTTGGAGCCACCATTTTGAAGTACAGACTTACCAATTAAAAATGATATAAATGACTATATATAATTGCCAACCAATGAGAGTGTTGATTTTACTTGTATCAAAATTAATCACAGGTTTCATCATTGCTATCTTTGTGTTAGTAACTGACGATGCATCCCTATGTGATTGTCTGCTTTTTTTTAAAAATAAGATTTTATTTGAGAGAGAGACAGAGCATAAGAGTGGGGAGGGTCAGAGGGAGAAGCAGACTCCCTGCTGAGCAGGGAGCCTGATGTGGGGCTCAATCCCAGGACCCTGAGACCGTGACCTGAGTCAAAGGCAGATGTTCAACTGACTGAGCCACCCCGGTGCCCTAATTCTCTGCTTTTTACATACAGATAATTTATTAGAAATTAGAGCAACAGCTGAGTGTATTTGTTGGTTTAACGTGAGTGTATGAGACATCAGAACTGGGAACATATGAATGACAAGGAGCCAGAAATGACAGGCTGGGTGACAAAAGCTCATTGGAGACGAATTCACTTTATTTGATGTTAAGTTCGAAGCAAAATTGACCTTATTCTGTGTTTATTATATTTGTTTATCATTTTCATCTAATTTTATATCTAAACTTATTCTACGAACTATTCCACAGATTACTAACCTAGAAAGTAATTTTTTAGAAATGTTGGTGATTTTCCTTCTGGCCAGCAGATCTACACTGGGATCTGACCCCTATTTACATCATTTCCGCAGCCTTTGGAGCGCGTTGTCGTGTTCTGCATTCCCACTGCGAGGACAAATGTGTGGATCTAAACATTTTGCACCGACGGTGGAAACTCCGTGGATCAAACGCCGCAGTGCACGTCGTCTCCTCTCCGAGCCGCCGGGGCGTCCGCGGGGCCTGCGGCCAGACGCAGCGGGAGGGACGCCGCCTGCCTGCCCAGGGCGGATGCGAAGGGACAGCTTGCGCCGGCCTGTCCTGGGAACCTGGGGCATCTGCAGCCGCCGCGGGAACGGGCTGGCTGCCCTGAGGCTGCCTGCGGGGACCCCGAGCGCAGAGCGCCCGGAGGGAGATGCTCCCGGGGCCCCGCCGTGGGTGGCCTCCGCGCAGGTCCGGCTTCTGCGCAGGAAAACGCCTTCGGGACGGGCGCGCCGCGGCCCGAGCGCAACTGCCCGGGAAACCCCGAGCTCAGTCCGCACGGACGGGGGAGCCGAGCTCTGGCGGTTCTACTGCTCTCAGCGGCTCCGTCCGACAGGCGACGGCCCGAGCAGCCAGGGTCGGGCGCGTGGTACCCGCCACGCCCGACGTTCGGAGGCACCGCGCGCTGCGCCTTCCGTGCGTCGCTGCGGGGGCTCGAGCTGGTCCCGCGGAGCCCGTGTCCCCTGTGCATTAGTCGGAGCAGGACCAGATTCTCGGCCTCCTGGAAATCTGACGAAGACGGAGCGAGATAAGATGGGAAAGTTTCCGAAAAAGTAACACTGAAACCGCTCAAGAGCGTCAAGTTGGACAAAAATCAAAACGGCTGCACCAGGGCTCCCGCGAAGCTCGATATTAAAAAATGATCGCGGCGGCTGGGTGATCAGTCAGCGAAGCATCTGCCTTCCGCTCAGGTCAGGATCCAGGGTCCGGGGGTCAAGTCCCGCATGAGGCCCCCTGCTCTGCGGGGAGCCTGCTTCTCCCTCTCCCTCTGCAGCTCCCCAGCTTGGGTGCTCTATCTCTGTCAAATAAATCAATAAAATCTTTTTTTTCCCCCAAGATTTTTATTTATTTATTTGACAGAGAGCACAAGTAGGCAGAGAGAGAGAGAGAGAGAGAGGGAGAAGCAGGCTCCCTGCTGAGCAGAGAGCCGGAGGAGGGACTTGATCCTAGAACCCTGAGATCATGACCTGAGTCCAAAGCAGAGGCTTTAACCCTCTGGGCCAACCAGGTGCCCCAATCAATAAAATCTTAAAAAAAAAAAAAAAAAAAGATTTTATTTGTTTGTTTACAGCAACAGTTATTTGTTTGTTTATTTGTTTATTTTTTAGTTTATTTAGAGAGCGATTTCGGGGAGGAGCGGAGGGAGAGGAAAGGATCTCCAGCAGCCCCGGGCTCAGTGCCCAGCTGAACCCAAGACCCTGAGATCCTGACCTGAGCGGAAATGGACTTGGATGCTGCACCCCCCCAGCCGCCCAGGCTCTCAGGGAAGCTCTATTTTAAAGAAACCTTTTAACTCTCTTCTGAAAAACTCCCCTCCTCCTTTCTTAGCCTTTTGTTTCAGGAACCTGGTACCACACCGAAGGGGGCTAAGGCTGGCAGTGCATACACGGATCCTGAGGAAACCTGTAGATCCTGCATTTCCCCATAAAACCCCCAGTCCCTTGCTCTGGGAGGGATTTGCAGCCTTGTTGTTGTTTTTAGTATGTATGTATTTTTAAGATTTTATTTATTTATTTGAGAGAGAGCGAGCGAGCAGGAGCCAGGGGGAGGGGTCGATGGGAAGGGAGCAGCCAACTCCAGGCTGAGCAGGGAGCCAGAGGCAGAACTGCATCCCAGGACCCTGGGATCATGACCTCAGCAGGAGATGGACGCTTAACCAGCTAAAAGCTATTGTTCTTCTTTATCCCAAACCGTGTCTTCCAGTTATAATTTGGTTCAGAAGCACAGAAGTCGGCTATTGACAATAACACAGCGTGTAAAAAGTGAAGTATTGTACTATTTTTTACATTTTCTTACCTAAACTTAGCAGTTTAATATTGAGATGATACTCCTACTCCATCACTAATGCTATCTTTTAAGAGAAAAAAATGGCTTAATTTTCTTTTCTCAAAATTTTAAACATCCTCAGGAACTAAGTGAAAAAAAAATTAGATCATCTGGCCTATTGTGTACAAAATGGCAAAATTTACACAGTTGCTAAAATCTCTGGGAATAAAGGTTGCTCGTTCTTTCAGCTTGGCTTTTCATGTTGCTCTAAACAGAGCTGTAGCACAAGGTGATCAGTCCCTACCCACTTTTATGAAAATCTGATTTCAGAATAGTTTTCTGCACAGCTATCTGCATTTAGGCCTGTTAGCCACAAGGTGGAGGCAAAGATATATTTATTTGAAGCAAGCATGTCCTGCCTGGCCAGGCTTGCAGCACTGGAGCGTCCAGGGTGGCAAGGATCTATCTGTATTTCTGGGCTTGTAGAATGAAAAAGACACTTAATCCATTACTGGAAACTTTCTTACTGGGGCAGAAGCAATATAGGAATTCCGAACCCCTCCTTGGTGGATGGGTAAGTAGGTATTATTGTTAACTGCAAACTAGAATTTGCCAGAAAGAATTAGTTGTAAAACGATGACACTTGCGGTGGAGCATGTAGTGGAAAGAATAATTAGGTACTTTCTTGGCCTGCTGGGGAAAAGAATATTTCAGATCCTGAAATGGACAAAAAAGAAACTGCCTCTGGGAAAGGCCATCTTTTGACTTGATTATCCATGACCGGGTTTTCTGTAATGGGAGACAAACATTTCGTTCCTTAATTGACAGCATTTTCATAATGCAATGGCAGACTGAGAGAAAGTAGTATTAGAAATTCACGCTGACCCAGTATAACCACTTAGCCCGCAGGTCCTTCACTGGTTGATTTCAGATGCTTCCCTTTTTCTAGTTTGGGTGAGGGTGCCAAGACTTTTTTTTTTTTTTTTTTTTTTTAAGATTTAATTTATTTGAGGGAGAGAGACAAAGGAAAGAGAGAGAGAGCGAGCACAGAGGGAGAGTGAGGAGAAGCAGACTCCCCACTGAGCAGAAAGCCCAACTTGGGGCCTTGATCCCCGGACCCTAAGGTCATGATCTGATCCAAAGGCAGATGCTTAACCAACTGAGCCACCCAATTGCCCCATGCACTAGGCTTCTAAAGCAGTGAGTTAGACTTTTGTACAGCAGGTTCCATTCAAGACTGATTAAAACTGAATCTCTGAGAATCACTGGTCTCTACACTGGGTGAAGGCGAGGCTTTGATGGTGGGGAGGGGTACACAGAAAGAGGGCCAGAGTCATAAAAACACAATCTTCTTAGTCTTCTTGTTTATTTCTAGCTGTTTGGAAATTGGGTAAACTGTCAAGTTGACTCAATTCTTGTTTCATTAGAGCATATTGCTGTTGGACTAAATGACATAATAGAAAGGCTTGCCCCTTGTTATGTTTTTAAATTAAAATCTCCATAAAAAGGAGCTTTGCTTTTTTAAGAATTTCCAGGAAAAGGTATTAATATACTAATCCTGTGTAGACCACTTAAGGTGATGATTCTCAGGTGATGGTTTAAGAATCACCAACGAACTGAGGGTTTTGGAGGGGCGGGGGCTGGGGTTTGGGTGAGCCTGGTGGTGGGTATTCAGGAGGGCATGCATTGCAGGGAGCCCTGGGTGTGGTGCATAAACAATGAATTCTGGAACACTGAAAAGAAATAAAATAAAATGAAATTTTAAAAAAAGTACAAAAGAAAAAAAAAGAATCACCTGTGGAATGATTTAGGCATCTAGAAAAACACAGGGTGTTAGTACTACAGTTTAAAAGACATTAGGTCTTGTATAGGACGATGCAATTTCCAGAAGTTCTGTGTGATGGCTGAACTTCATGGGTCAACTTGGCTAGAGGATGGTGGCCATTTGTTAGTCAAATGTTAGGCTAGATGTTGCTGTGAAGGTATTTTGTAGATGTGATTAACATCAATCACCAGCTGACGTTAAGTAAAAGGGATTACTACTCTTTACGATGTGCATAGGCCTCATCCGATCAAAGGCCTTAAAAGCAGAACTCTATTTTTACCTCGAGGCTGCAACACAGAAACCCTGTGTGCATTTCCAGACTTCCCGCCTGCCTCGTGAACTTCAGACTCGCCACTCCACGACTGGGGGAGCCAATTCTAGAACTCTCCCTGTTTTTCTATCTCTTGGAGAACCCTTACTGATACAGTTTGTGATCACCATTTTTAAGAAACAAGGAATTGTGTTTGTTTCTATTATGGTGAGTACCTTGTTTTTGGAAGAAGGTGATAGGTAATGCATATAAAACGGAGGATCGTTTATATACATAATAGACACTAACAAGTTAAATCACTTCTGGTTGACAGTAGATGGAAATTCAAAATCATCTCTTTAATGACGAAAAGCACTTAGGAAGTAAGTGTGAATTTTGACAATATCTTCTCAAAAGATCTCTGCAAAGTGTAACAAATACAAGCATAATTATGCATATAAAGTCTCAAATTTAAATGTATTATAATGATGGTATATTTGGGTCAGAGATCCTTAATATTAAAAAAAAAGCAATGAAAGTTTTTCAGAGTTTGCTGAGAAATATATTCAGGGGAACCATGAAAACATGCACGTGCGCCTGTGTGTACATGTACCTATGTGTATGCACACCTGTGTGCACCTGTGTGTACATGCACCTATGTGTGCATATACCTGTGTGCACCTGTGTGTATGTGCACCTGCGTGCATACGTGCACCTGTGGGCACCTGTGTGTACGTGCACCTGCGGGCACGTGTGTACATGCTGCTGTGTGTACATTATATAACTACTTCAACCATTATATAACATTTATTGAATATTTAGTGACAAAAAACACCCAATTATCCTTGGTGGGGCATAAAAATGCTTGTCCAAAATGGGCATGATTGTAGTGGCTTATGAATGATTTCTCAAGAACAGAGCAGAATTTTCCAAGATGAATTTTACAGAGCAATAATTCTGGGTGATACTCAAAAAGGATCAGTGGTTAAATTAGGGACACTAAATTGTACACGGTCGATTGTGACTCTTCAAGGAAGATACATTATATTGTTTCCAGAACTAATTTCATCAGGGAGCACATTCTTCCAATATACCTTCCAAGACTAATGGGCACGGCATCTGGACTTGAAGGCTAAGTCTCTGCTTTGTTCTTCCCTGTCACCGTAGGCCACTCATTTGCCTTTTTGGAGTTCCATTCTTTTAATTTTATCAATAATGTTTACATCCCAGAGTTGGTTTTGAAGCTTCACCAAGATACTTTGGAAGTAAAAAAGGACTTTAAGAAATTTAAAATCCTGCCTAAATATGTAGTGCATACTTTGTTGCCCCTTTCCCCCTTTTTTCCTTTGTGGCATCTGAAGAACTTTCTACTTGAGGTTAATTTCCCATTTTGGAATCTTTGTGGGATGTAAGACTGGCCCCTTCTACAGAAGCTGCAAGGAGACAGGCATTTTATTTTCCAGTTACTGGCCGCTAAAGTCCTGAGGATTTGACCTTGGCTTAGTTAATGATATATTCTTCCTGGTGAGAAGACTTAGAATCTTGAGGCATAACCAAGAATGATTTTGGTTAATGTAACTCCACTTATATTTGCTACAAAATCTGCTTCATCTCTACCATATAACTCTACATCCAGTATGAGATAAATGTAAGTTCCTTCAGGCAATTACTTATAAATATAGAAGTTTTCCTTGGCTTGTATTGATTTCAGAGAGGTGCTTATTCTAAAAGTATGACTGTTTTTTCAAAACAAAACCTGTCCACTTAGAACATTCATTTTTCCCTGAGCAAAGGAAGCACACAAAAATAATATCTTATACAGTGTACATGTGGTAAGTTGAATTAAGCTGAAATCAGGTTTTTAGAATTTTGACCCAATAAATTGCTCTGAGGGCTCATCTTTAGCAAATATAAAAATGTTCAGACCACAGAGATTTTTATGCAAGACAGATGTTACCTACTTAATGCCACACAACCTGTAGCTGGGAGCACAGAGGTGTTCTCAGGAAGGCGGTGGGGGTTCTTTAGGAAGTGAGCTATCCCAGGCTATTTATGAAAGAAGTCTGGCTAACTATTCCTTAATGGTACCTATCAAACCTGAGAAGCAATCAAGAAAGGGAGCTTAGTGTGCTGGGAATTTGAAAGTGGATACTTACTTAATGTTGTGGATCTTCTAGAAAGACAGCAGAGAACTAGAAGAAAGCAGGTGCTCATGAGGTTGGGGCTGCCTAAAACAGCATCTTTGTGAAAATCATAGGGAAAGAGCTGAAGATCAACATTGTAATATTATCCTCGATAACATTTGTGGTCTGCATTATATTTATTTTCATAGCAAATTATCAAACTTATCATTGTATAAAGATATTGTAGTTGATAAAAAGCAGGGAGTATCCTACTGGTCTCCCCAGGAGCTCTGGTTTTGCTTAGGTTAGGTCATCAGATGTTCCCAGGTGGTTTCAAAACCAGATCTATAAGAATAATGAAAATAAATGTTAGAAAAACAGCTAATGGGCAAGAGTCATAATATCGCTTAGCAGATGTTTATAAGGTCTGGTTATTTTTATGTTTAAAGAGAAACCTGTCTAGCATGACACATATATCCACCATGGCCCAATTCATGGGTCCAGACCAAAAATGTAAGAAATTCCCAAGACCTGTCTAAAAGGCCATCACTGTTGTTATGCCAAGGTACATCGTAGCTTTTCTTTTTTTCTTTGAATTAATGTTGTGTATAACTTTGCACTCAGAGAATGAATGGTTACAGCCAAAACAAAAAATGCAGTAACCAATAGCACATGAGCCTTCCTAGTCATGGGATTGAGAGAGTAATTTTTTTATAAACACTTAGTGTAAGTTTTTATCAAATCCCCCTCTATTTTGTAATGAGGCAAATATGTCCTCTCTACCCTTGGTTACCAAACCCACTGAGATGCGGCAGCAGAGTTATACCATAGTTCAATTTGTACAGTTCAAGGGATTCCATCTTTCATTGTACTGAGTTTATGCCTTTGAGGAAGAGACAGGAGAGACAGGAGACTCGTGCTTTCTTCATGGGTTTCTCTCAAGGTGCAAGCACCTGGCTGTGGTGAGTGTGATTCTGGTGGTGTTTTCTGTCCAACTTGAATCTGTGATGGGAGCCGACTCCTTTATCTGTTGGTAACCCAGGGAACACGATTTCCAAAGCTGAAGGTAAAAACAGCTAACTGGCCTCATGGGATTTCACAGGAACCTGTAATTCTCTCTCTAGTGAGGTATGCCACGATGAATTTTGGGGCTTGAAGAAAGAAAGTGATCAAGGGGACCAATATCGGTCAAGAGGACAACTCCGGTTTATAATATGATATTAGTTAAGAATGCAGTTGTGTCTCACTGTTGGCTGGAAGACTGGGATCATAGGTGTGCTTAAGGATGAGAACCCCTGAGGTCAAGGCTTCAGCTCTTCATCTGATGAAATACAGATGATATGATACAGATTGACGCAATACAGATAACTCAACATCTCTCACCAAGGTAGAATGCATAGCCAGCTGCAGTTGGCTTAACGGTGTTAGGAGCTACTTCACACTGAATAGTACGTGTCCCTTCTGCCATGGGAGAGTTGACATGTTCTTGTAAGAGAAAACTCAGAAGAATATGAATCTAGACTGGAATCTATTCTATTCTAGAGCAATTTAGAATACGAGAAGACTGATCTATCTGGAGGAAACCCATTTGAGTTTAGGTTCATGTTATTTGTAGTTGAAGCCGCAGCAGCAACTTTGTGGGTAGGACTGCCATTTCCTAGGTGTTTTCCGTACATTCCCTCCCCTTCATCGTTATAACAGTGCTGAGAGCTAGATACTGTAATGCTTTTTTCACACACACAAAAAAAGACACTGAGCTTTAGGGAGTATAATAACTTGCTAACAAAGATAAATAGTTGAAAGGGACATTCTAATGTAGAGTGGGTAATTTCAAGAGTTTCTGTGACTACCCCCATTATCCTGCCTCTCAGGATGTTAATTTTCTTTTTTACTGTTTGATATTCAAAGAGTTTATATTGGATGTGATGGAATGATTTGATTTCCTTAGTCAATGGTCTTGGCTTCCATATCATTTTGAGGAACGTTGTCAATAAATCAGCAAAATGACAATCTTATAACATTAAAAAGCCTCTGTTCAATGAAGGTCAGAAATAAACCAAAATGATTTTCATCATTTTTAATCTCAAAAGTAAATCTTTAAAATGAGTGCAATTAAATCTGGAGAGACTAATCTTGTAACATGCAGAGTTGAGGTCAACTTCCGTTTACGGTGTGAGGTTCTATTTTATGCTCTTAACATCATCATGTTTTTTTTTTTTTATGGGTGAAAGTGTAATATCTAAAATAAGCAAGTGATAATACTTTAAACATGTTGATTTAATTTGAAAAATGCCTCTTTCCTTCTAAGAACCCTGTTCTCTTTAAGACTTGATGGATTCTGACTTTAAACTGAATCTTTAAACTTGGAATGCATCAAAGTTGCTGAAATGATCTCCATGTTGTCATTATCTTAAATGTGATATTGTAATGGGTACAGTACCAAGCTGGGGACCTGGATTCTAGGCCTAAATGGGTCAGAAGTTGGTTGTGTATGTGTGTATAAGCTCCTTAACTTTTCCATATGCTTAATGTTTTCACTGTAAAATGAATTTGAATAGATGATAGTTAGCAAGGAGACTATTCAAATTGTTCTTGGATTTTTAAAGTACATATTTGGGACTTTAAAAACTATACTTACTCGCCTTTAAAAACTATACTTACCTAAGACCACACACATGCATCAGGACTATAGGATGTTTTTCATTTCAACATCAATCTGAAATGAAAAAACGTTATCTAAGTCATAAAGTATCTCATAATCTGTTGCAGAAGGTATACACAAATTTGAACCTTGCTTGGGGGAAAAGATTCTTGTCAAACGTAGCTTTATATTAAATTTTTTATTAGTCATCATTCACATTTATTTAGTTTTATACTGTCCCTGCCCTTAGAATTTACCGTGTCCCAGGAAAAACAGACAAGAAAGAAAAGACCGTAGTTACCAAGTGCCAGTTCCTGGGTGTGCATGGAATGGTAAGGGCTAGCGGAAGAGCGTGAGTGCCAGGGAAGGATTCCTAAAGGAGGTAAGGTGAGGTCTGAATTGAATCCTGAGATTTGATGCAAGAGTTAGCCAGGTTGGAGTGAGCATCAGGCAGTGTGTGGTGAGTTATTATGTGCAAAATCCTTGAGGTAAGAGCAACCTGAATGTACCTGAAAGAATGCAAGTAGTTCAGGAGGACAAAAAAAAAAAAAAAAAAAGGCAGGAGGAACAAGAAGTAATGGTTCGTCCAACTGGAAAAGAAGTCAAGGGTCCAAACTCTCTATTACAAACACAAAACTTCAGATGCAATGCAGATAGAGGAATGTGCGAACGATTTTGTATTCTACAAAGGTTATTTTGACCTCTCTATAGAGATGAGGTTCAGGGTGAGGCATGGAAGGTGGTGGGACTGAAAGCAGGAGACCAACTGGGACATTGTAATTCAGGCAAAAGTCTACTTCTGCCTACACGTAAGTACCAATAATGTAGAAGTGGGGAGGTAGAGACAACTGATGGGTTAGAATTGATGGGATTTGGTCTTTGGACATATATTTAAAAAAAAGACAATATCAAGGTCACTTGTTAACTTAGACAATGAGTAAATGGTGGTGATTTTCATAACCTTAGGAAACACAAAAGGAGGTTTTTAAGGGGAAGATTTTGGACATGTTGAAATTAATGAAACACTTTCTTAGGCTGGTTCAGAAGTTCCTTTTGTCATTCTTCCAGTGGCTGTGGCGAGTATATTTAGAAAGGTAGATAGAGATGGGTCCCTGGGTATAAATGACTCGGAGTCAATGTAGTAGATAGGCAATATTTTTAAGGAAAAATCTGTTAAGCAAATGTAGGGCAAGGAAATTTAATAAACTATATCCCAAATATTATAGGAAGGCAGGACAAATATTGACACCAAGCACTGAGAACCAAAACAAATGCTGTTCTAACATGAAGTCCTAGAGGCCAGCTCATTAACCTAGCTGCGAGATTAGTGTAGAAAACCATCTAAAGGGCTAAGACAGGGGTGCCTGGGTGGCTCAGTGGGTTGGAGCCTCTGCCTTCAGCTCAGGTCATGGTCCCAGGGTCCTGGGATCGAGCCCCGCATCAGGCTCTCTGCTCTGCGGGGAGCCTGCTTCCCCTCTCTCTCTGCCTGCCTCTCTGCCTCCTTGTAATCTCTGTCCATCAAATAAATAAATAAAAAATATATATATTTTTAATATTTTATCTATTTGACAGACAGAGATCACAAGGAGGCAGAGAGGCAGGCAGAGAGGCAGGCAGAGAGAGAGGGGGAAGCAGGCTCCCCACTGAGCAGAGAGCCCGACGTGGGGCTCGATCCCAGGACCCTGGGATCATGACCTGGGCCAAAGGCAGTGGCTTAACCCACTGAGCCACCCAGGCGCCCCAATAAATAAAATCTTAAAAAAAAATAAAGGGCTAAGACAAACAGCAGAGGGTCTCTTCACCCAGCAATCCAGACAACCACATGTGTGCGAGAGCCTCCGTTCCATTTGTCTCCCTCTTCTCTAGCCATTACTGAAAGATTGGCTCTTCGGCAGCAGCTCTGCTCTACATTTGCTGGATATGAAGTAAGAAAATCATTACAAGCTGCCTTTTCATCATCGTAATTGAAAATACAACATTTCTAAATGGCAATGTGTTATAATAAAAAATCTGAATGCAACTCAAAAATAGAAAAGCAACAGACTTGAAGGAAGCATGCGTTGTGTGCCGTTGTTCAGTTTGTCTTATATCATGTCAAAAAGGAAAGTGTGTCTGTGGATAAACTGATAACAAAAAATGCTTTTTGACAAAATGTAAAAATATAAATACTTAGTCCTTTTAATAACTGAGACTTTCAGCAAAATATGCTGGTAACAAATTCTAGGTGAAGTAATTTTATTTTTCTGGGATAAGGAAATCTAATTCAGCTGTTGTAGGTTGGTAGTAAAGGAAGGGACTGCTCAGCCGTTTTATGCTAAGCGTTTTAATGCTGAAAATGACCAAAATATTCTAGCAATCCAACTCCTCCAATTTTTGTTTAGAATTTCACTTGGCTTGCATTTTCATGAAAGATGAACATAATCTATTTCTCAGCAGAATTTAAAGACTAGGCTTTTATTCTTCATCTGGAGTTCTAACTTTATAAATGGCTACAAACAAGATTGACTAATATATTTGGTTCTAGGGTGTGAATGTACAAATTAGAAGAGAAATCAGGATCTCCTAGGATATTAAGTAGAAAAACAAGGTGATGTAGCTCAGTTTGGCAAACTAATTAGGACTTTGTTAGGTGGTATACAGCCAGAAACAAATAAAATGTCACTAAATTGTTAGTACTCAGAGCGCAAACTTGCCTAAATTTTAAGTTTTAAATTCCAGCAGTGTGATTAGTTTCAGGTATAAGACATAGTGATTCAGCATTCCCTATATCACCCAGTACTCATTATATAGTGCTCCTTAATCCCCATGGCCTGTTTAACCCATTCCCCTACCCCCTCCCTTCTCATGATCATCAGTTCTTTCTCTAGAGTTCAGGATTTGTTTCTTGATTTTTTTTCCCCTTTGCTCATATGTTTTATTTCTTCAAATTCAACATAGGAGGGAAATCATATGGTACTTGTCTTTCTCTTATTGGTTTTTTTCACTTAGAACAATACTCTGCAGCTCCAACATGCTGTTGAAAATGGCAATATTTCATTTTTTATGGCCCAGTAATATTCCATTGTGTGTATATATACCACCTCTTCTTTATCTGTTCATCAATAGATGGATACTTGGGCTATGGCCCTTAAAATCAGTATTTTTTGTAACCTTTGAGTAATTACCTCATAGTGTAATTACTGGGTTATAGACCAGTTCTATTTTTAACCTTTTTAGAAAACTTCATATTGTTTTCTAGAATGGATGTACCAGTTTGCATTTCCACCAACAGTGTAAGAAGGTTCCCCTTTCTTAGCATCCTTGCCAACACAAGTTGTTTCTTGTGTTGTTAATTTTAACAGGTGTGAGGTGGTATCTTCTTGGAGTTTTGATTTGTATTTCCCTGATATTCAGTGATGTTGAGCATCTTGAGCATTTTTTCATATGTCTGTTGGTCACCCATATGGCTTCTTGGGCAGAAGACATGAATAGACATTTATTCAATTTTTAAAAATTGGATTATTCAGTTTTTGGGTGATATCTTATAAGTTATTTATATATTTTGGGAGGCCAATGCCTTATCCATCAGGCCACTGGGACTTCTAGTTATTTATATATTTTGGACACCAACCCTTTATCAAATATATCATTTAAGACTTGACTAACTTAAAAAGTCATTTTAAGTATAAAAAAATACTTATATACATATAAGTATTCTCAATGTGCTCTAATAGAATATTAGAAATAGAAAAATGGTAGAATAATAAGATTAAATCAAGTTTTGTCATTTTCATGATTTAAATGAAGATCTTCAAGAATTTATACAAATTTATCCAACTTATAGAAGAGGACTTCTAACTGACATTAAATTATTAGCCTAAATATTGACTTACATAGTAGTTAAATTCTTTTCATGTAAAAACACAAAAATGTTGGGTCAATAATGGATCATAAAGTATGTTTCCCCAACACATGACAAAATAAATAATAGTAAAATCAGTCCAATCTCAACAGCCACGGCCAGAGTAAGAAAAGGATATAATTTAATATCATAAGCAGAAAGAGGGGAGCAAAGAAAGAAAATATTTTGGCATAGAGTTGTTCTTTTTTTAAAATACTTTTTAATTAATTTATTTGACAGAGACAGAGATCACAAGCAGGCAGAGAGGCAGGCAGAGAGATAGGGGGAAGCAGGTTCCCCGCTGAGCAGAGAGCCTGATGTGGGGCTCAATCCCAGGGCACTGAGATCCTGACACTAGTTGAAGGCAGAGGCTTAACCCACTGAGCCACCCAGGTGCCCTGGCATAGAGTTGTTCTTAACCCAGCCTCTCTATTCCAGAAGTGGAATTGGTGAGACAACACAGTTCTTGGAATTATTACTAATACCTCCAAATTCACAGTAAAGTGAATGCAATGTTATCTTTTTGACTCTTCTAAATAATTAATGACTGCTGGGGAGTAACAGGTCAAATGGAAGATGGAAATGAGCTTACTGTATCTGAAAAAGGCCAACAGAAACTCTCCCCATGGAATGGGATAGATACAAGTTGGCTTGGTAGAAGACATCCTAGCTTAAAACATTTAACAAAATCTCAGAGAGTGACCAGACCTACAGGCAGGGAACCCATATGGCTTACATTGGTCTCTCCTCCCCTCCTTTGTAGGTTCAGTCTGCATAAAGGTAGGAACTAAGTACTTGCCTCACACTGGCTTATAGGAGAAAACTGGTAGTCTCAGATATAGTAGAAAGGATACACTAACAGACTACAGAAAAAAGGGCTTGCTGGAAATGCCTGTTATGCACAAGGTAAAAAAAAAATACCATGAGAGACTATGGACTCTGAAAAACAGTCTGAGGGGTTTGAAGTGGCGGGGGGGGGTGAAAGTTTGGGGTACCAGGTGGTGGGTATTATAGAGGGCACGGCTTGCATGGAGCACTGGGTGTGGTGCAAAAATAATGAATACTGTTTTTCTGAAAATAAATAAATTGGAAAAAAAAAATAAATGACCTGGCATCTATGCAAATTTCATTTAAGGGACAGAAGGAAAGTTAGGAGGGGAATAGGGGGAAGGGAATGGAGGAGGAGGGGAATTAACATTTACATTGAAAGAAAAGTGAACACAAGACCTAGTGGGAGTGGGGAGGGTAATTGGAAGACGTGTGACTTTTGATTTCTTTAGCTTTTAAAGTTTGGAAGCAAATCAATAGTGTCTAAATTTTTTTATTTTTTGGTAATTAAAAATGACTCCTTTTTAACTTTTAGAACCTCTTACTCTAAAGAGACATTAGTGACCATTAATTTTCAGTTGCACTTTTTTCTTAAAATTAAGTTTTTTTGATTGCAAGAGAAGTTTTGTGATCCAGGTTTCTAAAAGTGTTTCTATCTACTGATACCGAAAGGCATGTACATATATGAAGTAAAATTCACAAATATTTACACTCACTGTGTGAGATGGACTCTTTCTACCACATTTTTTTTTGTCCTAAAAAGCTGTTAATATGTTATAACCTTCAGTTTGAAAAACACTGCAGTATACTTTGTTAACATAGGGTTTATGAATATAAGTAACAAAGTTTCCAACTGCCTCAATTTGCTTTCAAATTAGCATAACGAGGAAACAGTAATTGTTTTGTCTTTCCCATGAAAGTGTCAGGAAGAGTCTGGCACATAATGGCATCTCAGTAATAGAGGAGTTAGTAAATCTGAGTATAGAAGATTTTAAAATACTGTGCAGTGCTAGGTAGAAGGTTAAGTTTTCTTACCTCTGAATCACAGTAGAGTGGAGGTGAGTTTATGGAGCAGCACTTGGAGGCAAAGTCTGAGCGCTTGTCAATCAGCCCTTGGAGTTCCACGGCGCTGGCATCAGGCAATTGTGCTTTTAATTGCTCTGCTAGTCTGAAAGACCATGTGTATGTAAGGTTTTATTAGATGTATTTTATAAACCTTTCTGATGCAAGATGATTACTCCAGGTCTCTCACAAGTAAAAAAAAAAGTGGAAGTAATTCTTAAATTTCAGATCTGTGGAGTGATTTTTGGCAACTCAATTTGAGGTTAGAAAGTGAATCTCCATCTCTTTTAAGATCCTAAAAGTAAACTTACAATTCACATTGCTGGATTTGAATTCCTGTCTTTCCCCTTTCACTTGCTCAAGTATATTAACATGGCTCCTTCCTCTCCTATTCTTCCTGACTTTTCATCTGTTCTCCAGGGCTAGTTTTCAAGTTCCTTAAAGAGTATTTTCATCATGGGACTTTATGCCACCTTAATACTTTTTTTGTTCTCTATTTTATACAATTTCCCCTTCAGTGTGCCTACTTCTCAACTGGCTGTGTTGGAGAAACACAAAGAAGGTCAGAAACTTTGACTCTTGTTAGCTCTACTATCAGTTAACTTTCCATCTAGTTTCCAAGATGGTGCTAGGACTTCTGAGTCCTGAGTTCTCAGGATTGTCTGTAATAATCTTGGTATCTCTTGACTCTTCTAATGGGTAACTAAACCTGGTTTTATGACCTTCTCCAGGAACTACTTGCCAGCCTAGTTGTGGGCAATGGAGGTGGTAGAAACCCAAAATTGTCTAGTTGAGGTAAGGTGGGTTCTGGGAAAGGACAAAAGGATGAGGGGCTAGTTGACTCACAAAAGCATTCCTGAAAGTAGTAAGTCCCAAGTTGGAAGAGGAGTCAAGTCAGACCAGAAGGAACTCAGAGAATGGAGAAAGAAAAAGTGTGGATGTGTGTTTGTGTACTGTTGTGCAGGATTTCAAATACCTGGATGCAGTTGTCTAGCCTTTGATTTCATAACCCCAAACGTCAGTTCTATTCCATTGTTATTTTTAATATATTGCAATTATATAAATTGTTAGTTGCCCAGTGTAACCCTGGAGTACAAAACTTGTATTAACTATTTAATGTTATTCTATACTTTTTTCTGACAATTGAGAAATAAGCATTTTGAACTTAAGGTTTTCACAATTTTTCATTTTCTTTTAGAGTTCTGCTAAAGCAGGCTTCATGGGGGTCATTGAAGGAGGTGACCTACTTTCAGAATTCTTATGTCTTTTTGTGGAGCTCTATTTGTGTTTGCTTTAGGTCTGTGTTGATCAAGATGATTTGAAATGGATCTAAGAAATCTATTTAATGAAGTTGGGAATACCATGGATCTTTAGGAACCCAGTAAAATTTCTTTCACTGCAGTGGTCTTTCTTCTCTTACTTGAGAAACAAGACTGTTGACTCATGTACAACATGACTGATGATTAGTTATTTTCAATTTGTAAAGAACACATGTTGGTCATGGGTGATACTACACTTGATGGAAAGTTTGTGTTGTCCTGTCAGACCCAATATGCCGTAAAGTTAGGTAACCTTTTTCGGTGGTTTTCTAGTTCCTCAATTATGTGTGGGGACATCTATGTAAGCTTTAGGGCAAGAATGTTGATGAACTTTGGGCTAATTTGTTGTTTTTTGAATCAAGTTCCTGCGGGTCTTGTAATGCCTACTTCTGTGGCTATGTTTCTATTTCACCTCTCACCTGAAGCACATGACTTCTTTTCCCCCCTCTGAAAAGGACTTCCTTTCTTCCTACATAGATACTAGATTCTACTTTTAAAACTCTTGATTGTATCTCTTTTTTATTTTAATCTTCAACTCTACTTTCAAATCGCAATACCAAACTATTATTGACAAATGTGGAGAAAACAGCCAAAAAATCCTTACTTTTTCTTATACTCAGTAAAAGTATTTTCTGAATAATCTGCACATAGTTTTTGTCCCTTCTCAATGAAAGAAGATAACTCCTTTTTCAGTTGAGGGCCCTGTAAGAAAACAATTACATACAAAATTACTTGTCTCGAAGCATTGTTCTAGAAGATGTTAAATCAGAATTTTGTTTAATGTATTAAGATATGTGTTCATTATCTACATCAGACATTGGCAGACATTTTCTGCATAAGGCCCGATAGTAAATATTTTTGGTTTTGTAAGCTATATATAGTTTCTTTTGTAATTATTCACTCTGCCAATATGGCACAAAAGTAGCTATAAACTATGTGTAAACAAGGAGAAAGGCTGTGTTGTAATGAAACTTCATGAACACTGAATTTTGAGTTTCACATTTTTGTCATAAAGTTAAAAGCAAACCATTTTAAAATAGAAGACCATGCTTTGCTCACAGGCTGTACAAACATAGGCACTGGGTCAGATCTGGCCCATGAGCTACAATTTTCCAACCCTTGACTTCTACCAAGGTTGCTAAAGAAAATGGTAGGGAGTGGTACCTGAGCATTCATACAGCCAGTAGCATCTCCAGAGTCACAGCATTCAGCAAGGCTTTTCAAGGTTGGCTCAAGTATTTTACTGAGGAATACTTCTGGAAGATGAGTTCTCCTGCTTAGTTCAAATGTATACCTGGCATGAGAGGAGAAGGAGAGAATATGCTTTAACATGAGTAGATTGGTGTGTATGTGTGTCATGTTTGAAATTGGACCTCTATTATGAAGGCTGATCACCTGGCTTGTGCATCTTAATTAAAAATAAAAGATTTAGGTACAACCGACTCCAAATCAACAGGTGTGGGATTAAGAGTCTCATCAAAATGCAAATTATTAATAATTGCTTTGGAGCTATTCAGATTAGTTAATACTGAATTAAAGCTTTATGTGTGCTACACACACACACACGTTCTATATAAACCTATCTATTTAAAATGCGTATGGAACCAGCCTTTGTGTAACTAGAATACAATGAACACTACATAAAGCATCAAGTAGGTACTTGAATGGCTTTTCTGTGAAAGTAGATTTGTGTAAATCCTTCCATTGCCTTATTCCATAGCTCTCTTTGCATTTTTTAAAATATTTAGACAAATATAAATTAGTCTAAAGTTAGTCTGGATTCTGCTCTCTAATACTGGCAACTGTCTGACCCATTAATCCATCCTACTTGTGAACTATTTCTATGCCATGAATATGCACATACTCGTAGTTTATGCAGTTCATGGTCTGTGCAACATACGGCATATTTTAGTTCCTTGTTGGATGAAAAGAGACGAATGGGAAGAAATGGTAAACCTTTAATTTCTTTGTCATTTAATGCTAGTGAATATCAGTACTGTCAGGAAAAATATTACTCTGATCACTGTACTTACTGATCTATGGCTTTGGTGTTCCCTTTATCACATACATCTGAATTTGTGGGCAACTCAATGGCTGGCAGCTCTGGTGTTGGAGCGGCGGGCATGAAGTAAGTGCACACAAACACGTCCATGGGCGTTTTTTCTAGACAGCAGTCCTTAAACTTAGAATCCTTTGTGGATAAGTTGTCACAGATTTTTACTGTGTATTCAGGCAGCTATAAAAGCAATTGTGAGTTTGTGCACTGTTAGTTTCCTGGTTGGCCTCATTAAAAATAAGGAAGGGTTAGGGAGACTTAGAAAACCCAGCGTGGTTTATAGGAAAGGTTCTAAGTCAGGTTATAGAAAAACACCTATTAACCCAGACCTGTTTTCTTAGTGGAAAAAGACCAGGTAATACTACGTACCTATTTCTAATGAGGTCCACAGACTTAGAGTAACCTTTATATAAAGCAACTCTTCAAATTCATATCCACTTGGAAGGATTATATGAATGAGAAATGGTGGGAAAAGAAAGCTGACACAGTTTATAAAAGGTATAAACATGAGCAGTTTCCAATAATCTAATGGTTGCAATATTGTTCAGTAGAACTTAATGATGAAGTGATCTGAGTCTATATTGTCCAATACTATTGAGCATTTGAAATACAGCAACTGGGGCACCTGGCTGGCTCAGTTGGTAGGGCATGCGGCTCTTGATCTCAGGGTCGAGTGTTCCAGCCTCATGCTGGGTGTAGAGATTACCTAAATTTTAAAAAGAATTTTTATTTTTATTTATTTATTTTTAAAAGATTGTATTTACTTATTTTACAGAGAGTGACACAGCAAGAGAAGGAACCCAAGCAGGGGGAGTGGGAGAGGTGGAAGCAGTCCTGCTGAACAGGGAACCTGATCCCTGGGATCATGACCTGAGCTGAAGGCAGATGCCCAACGACTGAGCCACCCAGGCTCCCCTAAAAAGAAATTTTAAACTATATGGCTAGTGTTACCTAGGGACTGAAGTTTAAATACTAAGTTTTAGAAATCATAATTAAGTTAGATAACTTGTTTAATTATAATTAAACTGAATTGGGCTGTGCAGGTAGAGTAAGATCTCAGGAGTTAGATGATCTTGTCCTTGTGTGTGGACTTTGCTTCTTACTAGTTGTAAAACTTCAAATTATTCATCCTGGTTAACCTTGTTTCCTTATCTATAGAATGGAGTTAACAATACACTTAAAATTCATAAGGATTCATTGAGTGAGAAGCAACCTCGAGTGCCTACCACTCTGTACATGGCCCATGATGAGGATTCTCTTACCTCCTTGGCCATGCAGTCCTCAGAGGTGGACTCACAGCACTTGGAGAGGACTGTGTTGATCTCTTCAGCAAGTGGTAAGACATCTTCCAGTTCAGCAGTTGGCACTTTCTGAGCTAATTTTATGAGATGGCTAAATAGTTAAAAATGAATTATTAGCTTACCCACATTCTGTTTTCTTGGTTTCATTATGAACCTACACTCTGGAGGAATAATGTTTCAAATCTTTGCCCTCAATAGCTGCATGGAACCCATCCGTTACATGTGAGATGGATCCCATGGGCTAGAGCCACTATTCAAAATTCAGTCATCCCTAGGCATCCTATTTTAAGCCTGATATGCAGCTTTTCTTCTTGCCAGATTTACCTACTGAAAGCATGACTTTAAAATGTTAGATCTAGGGACGCCTGGGTGGCTCAGTTGGTTAAGCAGCTGCCTTCGGCTCAGGTCATGATCCCAGCGTCCTGGGATCGAGTCCCACATCGGGCTCCTTGCTCGGCAGGGAGCCTGCTTCTCCCTCTGCCTCTGCCTGCCTCTCTGTCTGCCTGTGCTCGCTCTCTCTCCCTCTCTCTCTGACAAATAAATAAAATCTTAAAAAAAAAAAATGTTAGATCTAAAAAAGTAATAAAGCACTAATGTCCCTGTTCATAAGGCCAATGTCCTATTTTTGTGGCCCCTCCTTGTACTTCTAAAAATGGCTTATAAATGCATTTAGAAACCATAGATTAAAAAAAAAGACCTATATCCCTAGGCCACAGAATTAATAAATATGATATTTTGGTATATAACCCTGGTGCATTTTATAACGTCTATCAAGTATTAAGTATTTCATGAGGAATTACACTCTGCCAAACTATTGATACATTTGCATTTTTCACTTAATATGCCAGAAATATTTACTGCCTTTAAGTATTCTTTTTAAATTGTGGTAAAACACAGAACCTTAAGTTTGCCATCTTAACTATTAGTGTATAGTTCAGTAGTGTTAAAATTATTTACTGTAAGTAAATAGCTGTAAATATAACAGATCCCTAGAGTCTTTTCATCTTGCTAAACTGAAACTGCATACCCATTAAATCCTGATAGCCTCTACTCCAGTCTTTTGGGAGCTACCTTCTTTCTTTGTTTCTATGATTTTTCACTATTTTAGATACTACACAGAAGTGGAGTCTTACAGTATTTGTACTCCTGTGGCTGCTTATTTTACTTAGCATAACGTCACTTAGCATTCATCCCTGTCGTAGCATGTGACAGGATTTTTTTCAAAGCTGCAAAATATTCCATTCTATGTATATTCTATATTTGCTTTATTCATCTATCAATAGATATTTGGATTTCTTCTACCTCTTGGCTATTGTGAGTAATGCTGCAATGAACATGGGTGTGAAAATATCTCTTGGAGATACCACTTTGAATACAAAAGTGAGATTGCTGAATCATAGGGTTCTATTTTTAAATTTTTGAGCAAACTCCATACAGTTTTTTATAATTGCTAAACCATTTTCCATTTCTATTAATAGTGCACAAGAATTTCAATTTCTCCATATTCATGTCAACAGTCATTTTCTGTTTTGGTACTGACCATCTTAATAGGTATGAAGTGACCTCTCTTTGTGGTTTTGGTTTGCATTTCTCTTATGATTAGTGATGCTGAGCATCTTTTCATATGCTTGTTTGCCTCTTGGATAATTGTTTAAACAACGTGAGAAACAGAATTGAATACTTTCTTATTGAGTTATGGCAGCCCCTTACATTCTGGATATTAAACTCTTGTTAGGTATACTTGCAAATATTTTCTCATTCTGTAGATGGTCTTTTTACACACAGAAGCTTAAGTTTGAAGTAGTCCTATTTATCTATTTTTGATTTTGTTGTCTATCCTTGGTCATTTGTAAGAAATCATTGTCAAATATAGTGTTCTGAAACTTTCCCTTTTGTGTCTTCTAAGAGTTTTCTAGTCTTAGGCCTCATGTTTAGATTTAATCATGTTTTGAATTGTATTATGTGTATATAATTTTATTATGTGTATAATTTTATTATGTGTATAAGGGTTCGATTTCATTCTTCAGCATGTTAATATCCAATTTTCCCAGCACCATTTGTTGAAGAGATTGTCCCTTCCTCATGGTATAGTCCAAGCACCTTTGTTGAAATTCATTTGGCCAAATATGTAAGAGTGTATTTCTGAGCTCTCTGTTCCATTAGTTCATATGTGTTTTTTAATGACAGTCCCATAATATCTTGATTATTATTGCTGTATAATGTGTTTTGAAATCCGAAAGTCTGAAGCCTCCAAGTTTGTTTTTCTTTTTTTGAGATTGTTAGGACTATATAGAGTCCCTTGACATTGCATCTGAATTTTAGGATTTTTTTTCTATTGCTGTAAAAATGTTATTGGTTATCCCTAGTGATTGCACTAGATCTTAACCTTGCTTTGAATATTATGAGCATTTTAACAGTATTCTTCCATTCAATGAGCATGGAATCTCTTTCCATTTATCTGTATCTTCTTCAGCTTCTTTTGTCAGTACTTAATAGTTTTCATTAAATGTCTTTTTATAATAGCATTATAGCAAGCCCTATAGCATTCTCATGTGGATATACTATAACTAAGAGAGTTTTCCTAATTTCCCTAAAATGGAGAATCTTCTATTTTTTTTGTATTTAAAAAGAAATGGTACAGCAATATATCAGCTAAATACTATTTCCCTGGGATAAATCCCCAGACACTAATGCAAGTATAAGTTATGATTAAGACAGATATACATTTTATGAGAGGTTTTGTATTATAAACCTTTATGTTCTATTTGCCAAATACACCATTGTAATTCAAAAGGAAAACTAAGGGGAAAATCTAGGGAAAATGCCATTTAATATTTGCATGTTTCTATTGAAAGATTATTTTTAAAGAACTTAAGAAAGTAGTTTCTATTACCGCTAGAGAACCTTGGGATCTGATGCCAGCACAAAATAGTTTTTTTTTTTTTTTCCTCATTACCATGAGCGGAAAAAAAGCTTGTTGATCAGAGTAAAAAGAATTAGAGACTGTAGATATTGGAGAGATAAATCTGTGAAGTCTAGAAGTCTGAACTGTGTTAACATAGAAACTGTCAAAGTTAAAATATAGTGTTAACAGTAGCCACACAATCAAAGTGAAGGTTACAAATAAAGTAATTAGAATGTATTCACAAAGCTTGAGAGATATACATTATATATACCACAAAACTTCATAGAACAAATAAGAATTTAGGACGTCTCATGCCAAGGGAAAAAAAATAGGCAAAGGAAGTAACAGGTGATGAACAAACGAGTTTGTTTTTGTTTTTGTGATATGTACTAACATGAATACTGAAGAAACAGTTTCTAGTGGTCTACCAGTTTTCCCATCTGTATGTGGAAAGGTTAATTAAAAGCAAATCTCATGTTTTACAACATAGCCTTATTTATTCATATTTTATGTAGAGGAAAAGAACTAGACTGTATTTTTGTGAGTGATCGGAACGTAAGACTAAGGTGTATATATTTCATTACAAAATATTTTCTCAGAGCATCCAAATATTACAGATACTGTAGAAAAAAATGGCTAAACATAGTGATGATGCTTAATCTTTACCTGAGCCTTGATTTCTCCTTCCCATAAGCAGCATATTGTGAGCAGACTCTATTTGACATGGTGGTGAGAAGTGATAAATGCTTCATCTGGAGTCTCTAGGAAAGAAGGGAGATAATCCTATTAGATGGTTTAGATCCACTGAAGACAGTGTGCAGGAAATTCTGAATTCTGACTAAAGAAACCTACTGATATTCCTTTCTAGAGGTAGTTATGTTTGTTTTGCTAGTGAACAACATGTAAAAGAGGCATTTTAGAAAGCTTTACTGATTCTAGAATCTGAACTTTCATTATTTAAGATGAATGGCATTAACAGAAGAAAAAAATAGAACATAACTACATAATCAAATGATACTTACCTCTTTCAAAAAGCATACTGTTGGGCGTGGTGAGGTACAGCAGGACCCTACCATGGAGAGGTAGCTCTTGGTGTAACCGACTAAGAGCGATAGAGGGGCTTGTCCATAATTAATGGAATATTCATACATAAATCTGTGGAGAAGGAAGTAAGATTGGTTAAAACATTTTGTGGGAAGCAGAATCTACATTTTCATAAGGCTTTTCATGGAAAAAAGGATTCATTACATTAGTTTAGTTTTATTATATAAAAAGCACCAAGGATTTAAAGAACAGGCTTTAATACTAGTCACTTTTAATCAGTATTCTCATTAATTTCTCAAATTTCCATGTGAATTACTTAAGAGGAAAGGTTATTTGTCTCTTTATGGTTAGAGTTTACCAGCTGCATGGCCCATGGTAATTGCTTATTAATGTTGATTGAACAAATTAAAAAGAGATACATTTACCTTTTATGATCTATCCCAGTTTACTATTCTTGATAATTGTTATGTGTAGGCTCGCTTATTTGCTGAAATCTAATTTTTAGGAACATAAGCCCTTAAGGGTATATAGGATACTCTGAAATCTTAGGCAAAATCCTCTCTGAAATTTTCAGGGATGAGAAAGCCAATGGATTTTTTTTTTAAATAAAATCATGACCTTAATTTCAAACTTCTAAAACCAATTTGAAAGACATTGCATTTGGCTTTTGTATATGTATTTTGCCATTATCATAAACAGAAGTGTATTGCTGTACACAGTTTAAATGTTTAATGTCCAGAAAAGTTTTTTATTTTTTTTATTCCTACATCCCTAGAAACAGTTGTGAACGTGACCTGCTATACCACATAAGTGAACATGTAACTTTGACCATCTCATTGTTTAATATTCATGAGTAGCCAGGTTGTATATTCTTATATTAGCCTTGGAAGATCACAAAAACTAACAAAAATGGGGGAAGCACCTATCTGATGGAGTATGTAAGGATCCCTCACATAATGAGAATCCCAATCCCTGTCAAATATTTGAAAACATCACAGAGAGAGGGAATCCAACTGATTCTGCTTCAGACAACAGAATCAAGTTTTGGAGTCTTAGAAAGTTGACTTCATCTCTGTCTGAGAAAGACATTTATAATAATTAACACTGATGGAGATGAGAAGTCTTGGATAAGAGTCCAGTTCTTACTGGAAATTATCCAGGTTGCTATAGAAGAGGTGTTTGTATAGAAAGGGTTAGATTTGACACACTTCTGATATTTTATGCCCTGAGAACTTTCACTTAAGATAAAAGCAGCTTACTGCTCAGCAAAGTCTTTGGGATCTTTCCTGAATGCCTCACAGATTTCATCATTTGTTGGCTCTACGTAGGTAGGAAATTCTTGTGGTTGGTGCCTCAGGGTAGCCATGCAGAGTTTCCGTTCAAGGCCCTCTCTGGTACAGCACTCAGCCGTTCCTGGGTGTACTGGGAATGGAGAGTCCTTTTCACAGGACCTAGCAGACAACGCTGAAGTCTAGAAGGAGAGGAGGGAAACAAGTCAACTCCTGTACGGAAGAGTCCAGGCTCTTAGTTCTCCATTCAATATGTCATCTTAGTTTTAAGTTTAAAAATTCTCATGAGTAACAAACTTCCATGCCAAAAGCTTCATTGGATGTCTTGTCAACATGACAATTTGCAGAGTTATAGGCAAATACAGGGTCTTGGGGTAATAAAGGGCTCACTGGGATAAAAACAGAACCTTCATTAACAAGTGGACCGTGTTTGTAGTCATTAGAGGTTGTATCCTGTAGCTCCATGTTGCGCTAGGGAGATATTAAGGGAGGTCGTTTGAAAAAGCTCCACTGGTGATTCCGATATGATCGGCCACCTACTTTCTGCTGCAAATACCCCAATGAGAAGGAGCACCTCCTTTGACTAAATGAACAGTCTCTTAATTCTGGACTGTGTTAGTCTACATTTGTTGGCATTCTCTTGCTCAGTGGTTCATGAGCCTGTTTTGGCATCAGCATCATTATGTATAAAATTAGGTGTCTGGGGTGTACGATGTAGAAATTCTGATTCATTAAGTCAAAGAGGAGGCCTAAGGAGCTGTTTCCCAAAGCCTCAAAGTTTATGCTGACATGCACAGCTTAAAAGTGGCAGGGGAGGGGGGCGCCTGGGTGGCTCAGTGGGTTGGGCCACTGCCTTCGGCTCAGGTCATGGTCCCGGCGTCCTGGGATCGGGTCCCGCGTCGGGCTCTCTGCTGAGCGGAGAGCCTGCTTTCCTCTCTCTCTCTCTCTCTCTCTCTCTCTCTGCCTGCTTGTGATCTCTCTCTGTCAAATGAATGGGTGGAGTCTTAAAAAAAAAAAAGTGGCAGGGGGGTGGGAGGTTGGGGTACCAGGTGGTGGGTATTATAGAGGGCACGGCTTGCATGGAGCACTGGGTGTGGTGAAAAAATAATGAATAATGTTTTTCTGAAAATAAATAAATTGAAAAAAAAAAACCACCAGGACAATTAATAATTTGCTGCCTCCTCACTGGTGCACTGCCAGCCCATGGGCAGGTGAAACCCATCGTAAGGGCACTGCCAAAGCAACTGGAGTAGCAAAATGTTCTTCTTGGAAAGAATTTGATAATTGGAATAAATGTAGAATTGAAATTGTCCCCATATAAAAATTATCTGGGGTTTTCCTTGGGGAAAAGTGCCTTGACATCCTTATATTTATTCTAGAAGTTAGTCATTTTTTTAAAAAACAAAACTTCTAAGGTTCTTTCCTATAAATGAAGGAAAGCAACATGATGAATTAGTTATTTAAACCAAACCTAAGCATTTCCTCCTCTCCCACACCAACTTTCCATCAGACTCTCAGAACTTCGGAATTCCTAGGAACTCTTTTCTTTAATCCTTTTCTCTTTTTTCAGTGAATTTCTTTTCCATTTCTTTCCCTAGAAGATCTTATTTTTAAAATTACCTCCTTGCAAAAAAAAAAAAAGTTTGAAAAGAATCAACATGTTTTTAAAAATGCTTTGAACAAATAGAAGGTGTTTAAAAAAAGGCAGTACCATCTCTGTCTCGTTATGATCTGTTTCTTTAAACCTGGAGATTTTCTGTGGTCAAGGGATCACTTAGAAAATACGTGTAAAATAAAAATGTGTTCTGTTAGTGATCATGGTTGGTTGTTAATTTTAAAGTGGAGCAGAAGGTCAGGCTGTAAGTGATGGATATTTACAGAGTTGGTGGTGGGAGAAAAAGATTAAAACTCCTAGAAGGTGCATAAGGTAAATGAAATAAGATGGGATCGGGAGGGAGACAAACCATAAGAGACTCTTAATCTCTGCAGAACAAACTGAGGGTTGCTGGGGGGAGGGGGTTCGGGAGAGGGTGGTGGGGTTATGGGGTTATGGACATGGCGGGAGGGGTTTGTGCTGTGGTGAGTGCTGTGAAGTGTATAAATCTCGCGATTCACAGACCTGTACCCCTGGGGCTAAAAATACATTATATGTTTATAAAAAAAAATTTAAAAATTGAAAAAAAAAAGAAGGTGCATAAGGGCCAGATGAAGAAATTAATGGGTGAAAATAATCACTGTGTAGGATATATTCTGATCAGATCTTGGGAGCATGGTTTCTGCAGGCTTGAAGAAGCAGGTAATTGTCTGTAGAGGCCTTTATCAAGATGCATCTAAATATCCTTTGCATGAGGCTCGATGACTGCATTAGTAGATTGCTAGAAACACCTGTGGTTTCACCTTTTTCAGCTCCTGTCTACATTTTTTTTTTAAGATTTTTTATTTGTTTATTTGACAGAGAGAGATGACAAGCAGGCAGAGAGGCAGGCAGAGAGAGAGAGAGAGGAGGAAGCAGGCTCCCTGCTGAGCAGAGAGCCCAATGCGGGGCTCGATCCCAGGACCCTGAGATCATGACCTGAGCCGAAGGCAGCAGCTTAACCCACTGAGCCACCCAGGAGCCCCCTGTCTATATTTTTTAAGTTATGTAATGTATCCAACTTTATTCACTTTGATTTCAAAAACAGAGGAAATTAGGGGCGCCTGGGTGGCTCAGTGGGTTGAGCCGCTGCCGTCGGCTCGGGTCATGATCTCAGGGTCCTGGGATCGAGCCCCGCATCTGCTCAGCGGGGAGCCTCTTTCCCTTCCTCTCTGCCTACTTGTGATCTGTCTGTCGGATAAATAAATAAAATCTTTAAAAAAAAAAAAAAACCAAAACAGAGGAAATTGAAACCTTTTCCTCAATAAATGATATATAACAAAAATTTTAAATAATATGTTCTCTTCTATTTTTGTTAAGTAATACAAGCTTTTTCCAAACACACCCATATTACTAGAATTAATTAATCTTTTATTTAGAGCAAAAACTTTGTAGCCAGTCTACAAAACACTGAAGATATGTGCTTGTTTGCTCAGGTGTATTTTACATGTTGGCACTGGATGCTTTGTATTTGGTCATTTTTTCATTGCTACTATACTGACCTCTTAAAATTTGAAGTTCTACATTTTGAAACTACATTCAATCTTGCATATAACTTCTTTTTTATTAACATATAATGTATTATTTGCTTCAGGGGTACAGGTCTGTGACTCATCAGCCTTACACACTTCACAGCGCTCCCCATAGCACACACCCTCCCCAGTGTCCATTATCCAGCCACCTGATCTCTCTCACCCCTTTTCCCTCCAGCAACCCTCAGTTTGTTTCCTGAGATTAAGAGTCTCTTACAGTTTGTTTCCTCTCTGGTTTCATCTTTTTTTTTTTTAATATTTTATTTATTTGAGAGAGAAAGAGAGGGAGGGAGAGAATGAGCGAGCGAGAGCATGAGAGGAGAGAGGTCAGAGGGAGAAGCCGACTCGCTACCAAGCAGGGAGCCTAATGTGGGACTCCGTCCCCGCACTCTAGGATCATGACCTGAGCAGGAGGCAGTTGCTTAACCAACTGAGCCACCCAGGCGCCCCACTGGTTTCATCTTGTTTCATTTTTTCCCTCACTTCCCTTATGACCCTGTCTTGTTTCTCAAATTCCTCATACCAGTGAGATCATATAATTGTCTTTCTCTGATTGACTTATTTTTCTTAGCATAATAGCCTCTAGTTCCATCCACATCATGACAAATGGCAAGATTTTTGGTTTTTTTGATGGTTGCATAGTATTGAACCCTGTCACTTCAGCACTTTAACTTTTGCATAAGCACGTCAAGGGAGAGTCTGGTACATGACTATAGGGCAAATTTTGAACCCCCAAATAATTTGAGGTGAAACCAAATTATTCTGGGGGCATTCGGTACCAGTCTTAACATGATAGATGTATGTGTAGGAGTGGCTTTTAAGAGAAACAATATATTATTACAGGAGGTTCATGAATTAATATATTTCTCAGTTTTCCTATTTGAACCTTGTAGGACTGATGGTCAAACTAATTCATTACACTAGAATAAGTCTGGGCTCTGAGGGAAATGGGCTTTATAAGTCTCTCAAACTTGGGAGAGGTGGAGTTGCTAAGATTTCTCGAAGATATAGAAGAAAAGCCTATCTTGGCTTCTTTCTCTGGGCCACTGTGGACATCACCAGCCATGTGAACCTACCCTCCGGTCATAGCAGTCGGGGTCAGCCCCTTCGGCACAGCAGGTTTCTGTCAAGGAGACAACTTCTTTCACAAGGTGACTGATCTGTTCAAATGTGCCACTGGGAAACTTTCTGCTGTATAAGACCATTGATCTGAGGGAAAAAAGCCAATATATATAGAATTTTTAAAAATTTCACATTTGCACAAATTAAAACATGAAACTTGTTCAGTCTTTAACAAGCATATTACACACCTTGATTAATGAAAAGAAAAGGAGGTTGACTTTTAAAACTTAGTTTTTGTTCTAGACAAACTTCTCTTGTAAAATGGAAGTTGAATTTGGGGTTTTATCTGAGCAGCCTCCTGTTCTTTCCTCTTTCAAATCTCCCTAATAGGACCCATTCTGTATCTGGTCTTTGTTCGCCATGGTCCTTCTATATACTCTTTGCATTCTCATTTACCTGAGAAAACTGTGCTTGTTCTCGTAACTCTTAATAAACTTACTGCAAACAAATTCTTAGATACTAGTAACAATAATTCAGCTAGAATCTTTGAATGTCCCCCACTGGTCGGATGTCCATGTCCACACTGAGTTTGGGTTCTTTCCTTTTAAAATGAGCAGAGAGCAGTTCAGCATGCAGAGTTGAAGTTTCCTCAGACGTGGTTTCATTCAAGGTCAAGTAGATCAAGGTTCAGTAACTGAAAGCATGAGCAAACACCTCATACTTACAAGGATGCGAAATCATCTTTTCCCAGGTTGGCAAGTTCCTTACAAACTTTATCCTTTTCATAATCTCGGCCTAGGAATCAGAAGTAGAAAAATCTTTATCTTTTCCTTCTTGATGAATGCTACATTGTATGTATAAGTCTTCTACAGGATTCATCAAAGGTGAAAGTAGCATTTTTCTCTATATATTTTCATTTTTGCTTGCCTTTTTAACCATTTCCTTACAGATGAATTTTATGGCCTACTATAAACTGTGAAATACAGCAGAACAAAAGCACTAATACTTAAAGTAGAAAAGTCAAATGAGGTCAGAGCCCTTGACACGGTAATCCTTCTCATAGGCCCCTTCTTTACAATAATGCTAAGATGGAAATTTTTAATCCTTCCCTTCTTTGTCTCCATGTCACCCAAGTGTTGAAAGAAATAATAAAAAAAAAAGTGAAGAGTATGTCTACACACATACTTAGTGGAGAGCTAGCCCCACCTGATGCAGAACTTTAAAGGGCGTATGTGAGCTGGTGTCGCCATGTAACTCCATTATCCACCTCCAATTTCTATCCAGGAGTGCTAGGTATTCAGCTGAGGGGGAAAAATGGAAATTTGACCTCTTTCTGCAAAAAATAATTTGCCTGTGTGGTGGGTTCGGAGGAATGGGTGGAGAGAGCTTCCCCTCACTTTAAGCACAACAAAAGACTTAAAGGAAAACACACAGATCCTGGTAGGTGACTCCTAGAGTCTGGGAATGATGACAGATGTCTGATTCAGACTAGAGAATGCTAGAGGAAGGGGCTGGTGACGTAGCCTGGGACAGCAAAGGAGAAGGCTTTGTGTGGGCAGCTGTTTTGTGACCTGTGGGCCTGACGTAGATCAAGCAGGAGAGTAAGCTGGTCTGGAGTGGTCTTAATTTTGGGGTGGGGCTGAGCTGTCTAGAGGGCAGTTGGCTGCCAACAGTGTACATCTCTGTGCAAAGGGGACAACTTGAAATCTGAAGGTGTGGCTGGATGTGAGCAATCCCAGAAATGATAGGAAAGGATGCTACAAAGAAACCATAAAAGGAAAAAAAATCAACCTGGAATATCTCCCATAAGCAGGGGAAACACTATCTCACAAAATTGTCCCTTGAATTAATGTTTCTGCTGGTTACCTCTCCTGCTAGCTTCTCCCTTCCCTATGTTAACCTTGGAAAAGGTAAAAACAAGTCTAGAGAATGGGAGGAAGGAGGAGGGAACAGAAGAAAAGTGTATGTGTCTCTTGTTGCCGCCACAGGCAACAGGACTGAAATAGGCCTGATATGGGGTGAGTGGCTTCAACTTCAAAACAACTTGCAAATGTTTGACAATTAAACAAACCAGATATTCCCCCAGGACTGCTAGGAGGTAGTTATTTTGAGGTTCAAAAGGACCAGAAGACCTATTTAAGTGAACGGAAATATCACTGAACCTACTCTTGGGTCTGTTCAAATGGTTGGGAAGTGATAGGTCCCACAGGAGGAGATGAGTTTTTTTATTAAGTCCCACTCGTTCAGCATACCTACTACCTAATAAAACAGGGTGGGTGTGTGGAAGCCGTCCGTGGGGTTATTTCCCAATGTATCACTTTTGCAAGCAAGTCTAGGAAACATTCCAACATTTCATGATACAGCTTTTGGGGAGAAAATGTAAGAAGTATATCAATGGCCCAGTTTCTAAGTGTGTTAAGATTTAAATAAGTTATTTTTCCTGGAATTTAAATGTTAAGCCATCCATCTCAGGTGACATAATGGCAGCTTCTGTCATGACTTTGACCCTGGGCATGGCCTTGCCTCTCACAGTTCCAGCTTTGAAAGATGAACATAAGGAAGCCAGGCAAGAAAGTGGTATTTGATGGTTTGGAATAGAGGTGGTGGTGCTTGGATACAAGCTGGGGAAAAATGTTTTGTTCTTGTATTATTTTTTTTCCTTTTGAGAAGGTTCCCTTTAGGATGTGTTAGATTTAATGGCAAAAGTGGAGGAAGCTGTTACCCCTCCATCTTTCAGGTAGACAACTCAAAGTGTATTGCTGAGGTGGAAAGAGTCAGAGTTGAGGGACAAAGACATTCTTAAGCAGCACTTTGAGTGAGACCATTATTACAAATTCCATCAAAACCCTAAAGGGTGGGAAGGAAGCTACAGGATCAAATCTCATGTTATCTTGAAAATTAGGACAAGACAGTGGGATTGTTAAAGTTAACAGTGGAGTATAAAGAACTACTTGGAATGAACCTGTTACAGCTGAGGGCATTCACATCTCGTACATCTTCTGAAATGTATCGACTAGTTTACAAGGTTGGATATGGTCACTGTTTCCAAAGGTCAAAGAGTGCCAAAAACTTCCATTAATCATTAACGGTATCCAATGAGACCAGCGATTCGGGCATAGGGAAAGAACTTAGGTGAGAGCAGTCCTCCTATAAGGAAGAATGTGCCATTGGATGTCCATAGAGTTGTTTTATGTTGTTCTTAAGGTAGAACTAGGAAAAATAGCTGGGTGTTAGATTTTAGTTCAATGTGCGAGAATTGTTTATATAGCCGTGACTCGTATATGATGAACCACTTTTTTTTTTTTTAAAGATTTTATTTATTTATTTGACAGAGAGAGATTACAAGTAGGCAGAGAGGCAGGCAGAGAGAGAGAGAGAGGAGGAAGCAGGCTCCCTGCAGAGCAGAGAGCCCGATGCGGGACCCGATCCCAGGACCCTGAGATCATGACCTGAGCCGAAGGCAGCGGCTTAACCCACTGAGCCACCCAGGCGCCCTGATGAACCACTTTTTAAACAGGTGAATTTGTTTTGCCCTGGAAATAATCAAGTGGAATTTAAATAACCTTAAGTATTAAAGATTCTTGAATGTAGTACCAGATTGTTAAAGATTTTTTATTTATCCATTTGACAGAGAGAGATCACAAGGAGACAGAGAGGCAGGCAGAGGGGGAGATAGAGGGAAGCAGGCTCCCTGCTGAGCAGAGAGCCCGATGCGGGACTCGATCCCAGGACCCCGAGATCATGACCTGAGCCGAAGGCAGCGGCTTAACCCACTGAGCCACCCAGGCGCCCTTCATGATCCCTAAGATCACATCTGAAGGTTTACAAAATAATTCCTTTTAGAAATTGTAAATTATATGGACGCCCCTCCCCCGCAAAGCTTACTGTGTTTTAAACCACAAAAGATAGCTCCAACAAGAGCTTTTCTCTTTTTAATGCAGAGGAGCTAACTCTGTTTAATAAACTTTCCCTATAAAAAGAGGTCATTTTTGTTATTCTGATTGCAAACACTCAATAACATGAAAAGTGAGAGCCTGTATTCAAATGATGCACCTCTGACGAACATTTAAAAAAATATTTTGTTTCTAGACTTGAAGGGTCAGATTTCTAACTTAACCAAAAAAGAAGTTTCAGTGTGTTATGGGAATGGGAGAACATGTGAATGTAGTATCAGTAGAGCCCACAGATTATCCCGTTCAATAGCTTTAATTAAATCAACTGGTGTTTGCACTAATTGCGTTAGAATCAACTGGTGTTAGGTACTGCTTTAGTAAGAATGCAAAATAACAGCAGTGAAGTGTGGAAACTTGATCAACTAATGACTTAAAGTTGTTTGGAAATGATTTTTTTTTTTAAGATTTTATTTATTAGAGAGAGTGCAAGCACAGGCAGACAGAGTGGTAGGCTAGAGGCAGAGGGAGAAGCAGGCTCCCTGCCGAGCAAGGAGCCTGATGTGGGACTCTATCCCAGGACGCTGGGATCATGACCTGAGCCGAAGGCAGCCGCTTAACCAACTGAGCCACCCAGGGTCCCTGGAAATGATTTTTGCTGAAAATTCAGCCTTGGGCTTGATAGAAGCAAGGAAGGAAGCTGGGAAGAAAGTCACTGAGAAAGTGTAGAATTAAAATATAAGGGTAAAAACTCTTAAAGAAATAACCTGTAGAGGAAGCTGTTGTACTGTGTATCTTTCAGGTAGACTACTCAATATGTTTCTGATTAAAACTTTTTTTCCCACTTATTTATCTACTGAGATCTATAGCTTCTAAGCCAAAGTAAATATGTTCATCATTTTCTCATGGTCCAAAAAACAAGTACTGAAGTTAATTTGCGATGTGATTATTCCAAATGGAATATTCCTTATTCCATGGAGTATTGCTAAATGTTTTCATACTGTTTGAACTCCCTTTGATTCATAGAATTAAATCCTATCTAGAATGAATTATAAACAACATAGTCTGTTCTTTAATGTTCCATGTGGCTGTAAAGAAGGCAATCTGAACTTTGATATGGGCCCGGTAAATATTGGCATAATCTCAGTGACTCTGGTGAAATCACTGTCACATTAAGTGACCCCCTCAGCACTCAATGTTTACAAATTTCATTAACCGTTTTCCTTTTTGCAATAGTCTGTCCCATTTCTATCTGTATTGTGAAATATTCTGGTAAGTGGTGTCTACTTCTAGACTTTTGAAAACTTGATTTATTTTCAGGATTTTTTATTGCTTCATTTCCTCTCAACACAGATAACGATATTCATACATGCAACAGATATGTTTTGAAGACCTGTAGCAGGTTTGGGTTCAGTATTGAATATAAATGGAGAGCAAAATAGACTCATTTCTGCCCTCATGGAACTTTCAATCTAGTGTGATAGAAGTAAGATACTACCATCTTGGTGCAAACTTTGCTTAAAAAAAAATGGTGTATTTTTAAATGCTTGAACCACTGTTAGAATATTTTTCTAAAATCATTTTGGTCCCTTACAAAAGCTGTTATATACAGGAACAATGGCTATATCCTAAATAACATTGATTTAATAAATGCTTATATAGAATGCTAGAAACTGCATTAAGTTGCCCTTTTCCTATTGTGTTCTGGAAAATCATGGTCTTTAAGAGCTTTGTTGGGCATTCTGTATTTTTTTTGTAATTTCATTCCTTCGGCATTTTCTTTTCTATTGTATACTGATAGACTCATCTGTCAGAAAAGATCAGCATATTTGGGGGGAAATTGGAGGAGGAGATGAACCATGAAAGACTATGGACTCTGAAAAACAATCTGAGGGTTTGGAGGGGCGGGGGTAGAGGGTTGGGTGAGCCTGGTGGTGGGTATTAAGGAGGGCACGTATTGCATGGAGCACTGGGTGTGGTGCATAAACAATGAATTCTGGAACACTGAAAATAAATTTAAAAATAAATAAAAATATAAATAAATAAATACATAAGAAATATAAGAACAAAAATGTACCCTGCAAGAAACTCTGAAGCCACCAATCCTTAAGGAATTGAAGTCTGGTGGAGAGAAACATGTAACACCAATAGTGCTCATTGCCATAGAGGAGATTGAAACAGAGTAATACCACATCTCAGAATGAAGAGGGCTTTTAGAAAGCTATTACTTGAAGTGGATCATGAATAGTGGGCAGGATTTTAACAGGAGTAGATGCATTGGAAGAAGCGTTTTATGTGGAGAGAACAACTTGAAGAGTGATCTAAAGGTAGTGAACCACAAGTCTGCTTGAAAAATAAAAAGTCCAATAAGGAAATGAAAATGTGGACTTTAACACATGTTTGATAGTCAAAGTTTTACTTTCTAGGTAATGGGGTATCTGTTGAAATATATTCCTGTAGGGGAGTTCAAGGAAGAATACTCTTGGATTTTAGATAGTCAGTAGTACCTTTTTCATAAGGCTGTTCTATGAAATATGTTAATCTAAGTAAAAATGCTTAGCATCTCTCCTGCCTAATGTGATAAACACCCTGTGTTAGCAACTTTTTATAGCAAAATTTAATGATGATATACATTATCAGATTCTATAATCTTGTGATATGGGCATCCTGAGTTTTTTTTTTTTTTTTCACAGTCCTTCTCGCAGGTGGTAGCTTAAATTACTTTCTGGTTAGAATATGGGAGAGAAATAAAAATAGAAAACTCCCAGAGAGCAGGGAAATGAGTTAACACGCACCCCGGTCATCTGGCGAACTCTTACCGGATCTGGCAAATAGAATGGTAGCCTGTCAACACTGAGATGTCTTGGCTCAGTGCTCCTTTTCTCTGGGAAGTTTCAACTTGTCACAGGACCCAGAAACCTACTGTACTAGACTTCTATTGCTACTGTAACAAATTACCACAAATTTAGTTGTTTAATCAATACAAATTTACTACCTTACAGTTCTGGCAGAGGTTTCATTGGGCTAAAGTCAGTGTCAGTAGGACGGTGCTCCTCTTGGAGGCTCAAGGAGATTATCTGTTTTCTTGCCTCTTCCAGTTTCTAGGGCAGTTTCTAGGATATTTCTTAAGTCCAGACCCTCTTCTCCATCTTCAAAATCAGGAATTTTGCCTCTTTTTTCCTTAGTCACACCTTCCTCTGTTCTGATTCTCTTCAACTTTTTTTTTTTTAAAGATTTTTATTTATTTATTTGACAGGCAGAGACCACAAGTAGGCAGAGAGGCAGTCAGAGAGAGAGGAAGGGAAGCAGGCTCCCTGCTGAGCAGAGATTCCAGGACCCTGGGATCATGACCTTAGCCGAAAGCAGAGGCTTAACCCACTGAGCTACCCAGATTCTCTTCCACTTTAAAGTACCTTGTGATTACACTGACCCCACCCAGATAATCTGGCATTATTTTTCTGTTTGAAAGCCAGCTGATTCCTTTTTTTCTTTTTTTTTTTTCCTTTTCTTTCTTTCTTTCTTTTTTTTTTTTTAATATGCAAACTTAATTCCCTTTTGCAATGTATCCTACCCTATTCACAGCTTCTGGGCCTTAGATGTAGACCATTTTGGAGGGCCCTCATTCTACTTACCATATATTCTTATTTAAGCCTCAGGTCACGGTCAGTTGACTCCAAACAGAGACCAGAAGTGTGGTGGATTTGTATCAGACAAAGGAACCCCGGAATCCTACCAGCCAGTTGTATATGCTCAAACTCATCAGTTCGTTAACCTCTCAATAGCGATCCTGACTTTGATATAGTCCATCTTTTGGATCCCAGCAGTTACCAGTTTACCAGGTTTTGTATTGTATCTTAATATGAATTGGGGAAGAGATGGGATTTGATTAAGAAGCCATCACAATAGTCAGGTGAAGGGAACAAGGATCTGGACAAAGACGGTACGTGGAAACGTAGTGGATATGAGAAGTAGTGTTCACAGGCCTTGAGCTAGATACACGTAGGAGGGTGAAGGAGAGAAGCAAAGGGAATACTGAGGAGCTTTCTGTAGTAAAGGGCTCTGGGTAAAGCTGATGTATTTCGGGGCTGAAATTGGTAGAATGTGGAAACGATTGGATATAGATATAGCAAAAATGGAAATAGTAAAATCCAGGAAGTGTCTATGGAATTGGACATAAATTATTCCAAGGTGCTGAGAAAATAGGGAAACTAGAAGACAGAGCCAGGTCCATGGAGTACGGATGAACTGGAGTTTGGATCAGTTAGGGATGACCATGAATTTCACTTAATTTCCCTTAAACTGGTGTTAGTGAACTGGTTTTCTCCCCTGTCCTTGTACTAGTGAAAGATTGTTGAGATCTCTGTCCTGTGAGAGGCAGCAAAGTCAGGATGGTGAGCACTGTCTTTGTAAACATAATTAATCTCTGTAAAATTCTGATTCTGCTACTTGTTAGTTTAGTTTCCTTAGACAAGCTCCTGACTCCTCCCTCCTACAGATTCTCACTTTTAAAGTGGGGATAATAGTACTGAGTTGATCAGGGTGTTATAATAATGAAATAAATCTATTTAAATGATCTTGAACATTTTAGAACATTGTGAATATTGTCTATTCTATTCAGTGCATGGACTCTAAGACCAATGTTTCATAGTGGATACTTCATAAATCTTATTTTTATAATTATCTTCGAGTTTACTACTTCCAGGATGTCCATTAGGTATTTTAATTGCAATTTAATTTTCCTTAAATACTTAAAACTATCTTTTGAGATCATTACTCTAACAATTCTAACTTTGATTTTTTTACAAAAAAAAATCTATTGAACATGAACTACCTGGCATGTAGTATTTTAAAACTGAGAATTAAGGAAAAAAATAAACACTTTGACCTCCTGGAGCTTAGGGTCTACGTTTTATATTTGTTACAGTAAACAGCTGGTGATCAGGTAAGGTAATGAATACTAAAAAGAAAAACATACAGCAGGGTAAGGGGATAGTGAAAAATGAAGTGGTCAGTGCTATTTGAGATGGGCCGGACAGGGAAGCTTCTTCTGTACATGAACTTGGAGCAGACACATGAAGGAGGTGAGGAAGAGAGCCACAGGGATCTCAGGGGTGTCAGTGCTCTAAGAGGAGGGGGAGTTAGTGCAAGCCCCTTAAGTGCAGAACATAGTGCGTGGGTGAGTGTAGAGGTCTGTGGCTGAAGCAGAGTGAACCTGGGGGAAACAGAGCAGGGTAGCTATGGGCAGAATATAGAGGTTAAGTGGCCATAGATAACCCAGGGAGAAGGGTAATCAATGCCTCTTGAAGATTCTTCATCTCTTACTCCTAGATTAATCTCATGGCCTTTAAAAGCATGCATACTTATCCCTGCACTCTGCACACGCTGGTGAGGGCATACCTGGCATTCCACCTTACAACAGTGGGGTGTCACATTGCTTTTGATTTCCAGGGAGCTTAATATGGCCTTTGATAAAGTTATCTCTCTGACTTCAGCTTCTCCTTCTCCTTCTTCCTGGCTAAGTCTCTTCTGTGCTTTGGCCCTGGCTTTGTGATTTTGAATCAGACTCTGCTTGTTCCTGGGACTTTTACATCTCCATTCCTTCAGTTTGAAACACGCTTCTAGATCTTTGCATGGCTGTCTTTTCATCCTGTAGATCTCTTATCCTAGGTCACCCCCTCAATTAACCATTATATAGGTTTGGCAGAGAGGATATAAAGACCTCTCTGGGGAAAATAAAGAAGATGTCTACTTATCCTGCATGCTGTACAGCTAATGTCCCTGAACCAAACTGAGGACCACTTGCTTTTAGTATGACTGCTGATGAAGGGGCAACTTGTAGCAAAGAGAAACCTGATTCATTGGTGATCGGGGAGATTGGGATAACCCATATAACCTAGGGCTGTTCTGGCAGGCGAGTAGGAGAAGGAAAATGCAGCTCACCCACCAACCCAAAGGACTTAGGTTCTTCTTGCTGTTTGGTATCCCATCTAGTAACGATATGCATGCAGGGAATGAGTGGCTTAAAGCAAAAAAGAAAATAAAAATGTTCATAATAAATATCCTGTTATGGCCAACAGCTCATATAAAATGCAGAATTGTATTTCCTGTAGCATCATTTCCTTAGTGATCCTGTAGCTGTGTCAGCCGCCTTCCTGCTGCTTCACTGGGAACAGGGAAAGATCCATTTTAGATTTCAGTCCTGAGGAAAGAAGCTGAGTGGAGAGGCAACTGGTACACACGGACTGCTTGCCTCTGATGGGGTCGCTAAACCGGATGTTTTCTTAGACCCCATCCATATTTGTGGCATATTTGGTAAAGTCACTCTCTCCCAAGATGTAGTCAAGGGCTTGTGAACTGAATCTCCAGGGCCATTTGTTAAGGGAAGACTGGCCTGACTAGAGCTGATATCCACGTTAAGCTATAGTGGTATCCATCTTAAGCCTGATGTTTCCCAAAGAACACTTCCTTTCCCAAGGACATTTTAGGAATGAGCCCATGTGTTTGAGAAACTGGGTGAAATAAGATTTCCTTCTTATAGGACTTCTCAGGACCTTTAGGATAACAAAGCCCTTGACTGTAAACCGACCAAGAAACACTAATGTATGGCCTAGTTCTTAAATATGTTGGCCATAGAAAGTTTTTTTTCCAAGAGGAGACTTGAATAAAACAAACTTTGAAAAAGGTGTTCTAGATATGTGCTATGGACTATTGGTCTGCTCTCTAGAGCTATAACAGGCAGAGAGAACTGCAACCCAAACCCATCCCCTACTAGTCAAGCCTCCTCTCAATTCCTTGAATCTGGGTACTTTGTAATTTTCTTCCAGGAGACTGCACAACTACCTTCCAGGTAAATCATTGGCTTGGTCATTTGGGTCATGCTTATGCATTATAGAATAGAGGACTAATGTGTCAGGACTACTCTTCCCAAATATTGGACAGGTGGTACTTACAGATGTATTTTATATCTCAGAATATCATCCGGCCTGTAGCACCTAGGTAATCTGACTGAAGTTGACCTTGAGGTTCAGATCTTTAAGAAAGGTGATTGTAGTTTTTAATATCCATTTCATTAGAGTGTAAGACAGTGCTGAATGGTGTGCAAACAGAGGGTGCAGACCCCTGCTTTCCAGAGGACATTTGTAATCCTTTGTGGTGAAGCCAACATCACTTACTGAGTCACTAGTTCAAAATGATTCATGCCCTATGCTATGGATCCGCACACAATCCCAGGACCCAGTTACTCCTAGATCTTCAGTTTCAGTGATCTTTATCTAAATATATTTCAGTAGAATTTTCCAGGTTCAGATCTGTCCCAGAGAAGCCTTGGGCAAAGAGTAAGTTTTCAGGGTTTCTTTGGACTTAGCCTATCCAGAGGTCTTGTAAAGGACGCCATTTATTTTATTTATATCTCAGACTTGTAGTCTCAACATTAGGACCCATAGCTTGCTAAGATTCTATAAGTGAGTAACTTAAAATGTCAAAGAACTTCAGGGACAAAAGATCTAGGAAGAATGAATGTAAAAAGAAGAGCAATAAGGTTAGTCACGTCACCCTTGGTGACCAACAATTTCTGGGATACACATCTACTGGTTAGATAGATTACCGATATGGATATTACCTTGTGACTTGGGTGAGACTCTACACTGAGAACAGTAGATGGAGGTTTTGGTTTGCCAAAGCGAGACCAATGCAGATTTCCTTATAAGCATTGAAGAATCAGCCAGAAAATTTAATTGGAAAAGCTTCTGAATTTTGTACTTTGGGAACTTCTCATAAAGTTGTAGGCTTCACATATTTTAGCTTGTATCATTTATAAGTTTTTAAACATTTCTCAGAAATGAAGACACCATTTGAAGAATATTAGTGAAAAATACGCTTAATTATTTTGATAGTCATGTTTCATATCTTATTAAATTCTTTTGTGTGGGATCTTTTAGAAACTATAGTATGTTTTCAAGTATTATACATACACAGAATTCCTTAAAGAGGATCAAGGATCTTAGCTGACTTCATGAATCATTGATACGGCATACTATGCTCTCAAAGACAATAAATCTTCGAAGTCTGGGGGGGCGGGGAAATGCTCAGAGGTAGACTACAGCTTCCATTTGCATTATCTTTTAGCCACTAAAAAATTCCTAATTTCAAGTGATTTGCTCTAGATCTTCATTTTCAAAACAGGGAAGGATAGTTAAAAAACAAAGATTTTTTTTCTTTTATGTGGTTCTTGATTCCTTGCAAATTCCAATTCAATGCTATATGCCCCATTTGAGCTCAGATTGGTACCTCTTTGATTCTATCATTATCCTTCACAAAGCTTACCAACTCTCTGTTCTTCACCTTTTTGTAGAATTTTTAAAAATAGTAATGGAAAATAAGATCAGTAAGAAGTCTTATAAGTGATTGTACCACTGGAATGTCTTACCTCTTTCTAGAGCATTCACAAATGCTACAGCAAGCAGAAGAACCAGGATCCCCTTCATTTTCTTGCCGACAGCTCTGCAGCACCTTGTCTCCTGTAGGTGACCCAGTACAAAGTAACAGCCCAAAGTAACCAATTTCCTTTTACTGAGATTCCTGACTGTGAACTAATCAATTATTAATCTCCACACAGAAGCAAGGGCAGTCATCCTTGGCCCAAAAGAGATAAAATAATATCTATCAAGGCAAATAGACACTCTGGCAGGGGGGAATGTAGGAGATTTTAATCATTAACTTTGTCAAACTGCACAAGAGTCAAGGAATACATAGAATTTTTTTTCCCACTGATGCTTTTTACTAAGATTGATTTAATATATTAACTAGTACATATCCCTCCCCTCGCCCCCTTGGAGGGTTATGTCTTTGGACTCTCCCTACCCTTCTCATATATAAATAGGAAACTGGAGGTTTCTCTACTGGACTGCTTTTCTTCAAATTTACTACAAATAAGGATTACCTTAAAATATTGAAGACTAGATATTTTTAAATCCTAAGGTAGAAAGGGATGAGAAGCCGATTTATCAGTTTCCTAGTTCCATAATCTTAATGATCTAAAATTTTATTGAAGATGGTAGGATAGTACTGTATGTGCTGTCTTACTTTTTGAGGCAATGACATGTTTTAATATATACTTTTAAAGATATTTATTTATGAGAGAGACAGACTAAGCATGGGCAGTTGGAAGGGCAGAGGGAGAGAGGGAAGTAGACGCTCCACAGAGTAAGAAGCCCAATGCAGGACTCAATCCCAGGACCTCAAGTTCATGACCTGAGCTAAAGTCAGATACTGAATGACTGAGCCACCCAGGCGCCCCTATTTTAATACATATTAAAGATAACCATTGATTGGGGCAGATAGCTAGGATGGTGGTGGTAAATGACTTGCCCCAAGGCACAAAAGCTAGTTGCAAATCTTGGATTCCCCAGAGGTCATTGAAAGTTCTTTCTACGGGGGCGCCTGTGTGGCTCAGTTTGTTGTGTCTGCCTGAGGCTCAGGTCATGATCTTAAGGTCCTGGGACTGAGCCCTGAGTTGGGGAAGTGAGAGGGTCAGGTCCCTGCTGAGCAAGGAGTAGGCTTCTCCCTCTTCCTGTATCCTTCCCTCTGGCTTGTGTTCTCTCTCTCTCTAAAAGCTTTTTAAAAAATTTTACCTGAATTCTATAAAATAAGTATATTATGGGCTAGTATAACTGGAGAGCTCACAGTGCCCTTGTGGAATGCTGAAGGAGAATTTTACAGAAGAGGGAACCACGTCCCAGGTATGTTTTGTAACTTGCCCAGAGTGGCACAGTTATTCATCTCCTCGTAGGAATCAGGTCAGTGCCTGGGTCTTGCAGCAGCCCTCTTTCCCAGAAACAGGGTGAGGTTAGGATTAGTATACCAGCTCTGAAACCAGATCCTTATTCAGCTCTTATGGGCTGTGTAGCCATGGGAAGTTTTGTCTAAGCCTAATTTTTCTCCTATGTAAAATAGTGGTAACTCTAGTATTGTCACAAAATTGCTGTGAGCTTAATGGAGATAATCCATGCACAGGGTTTACTGTTACATCAAACACAAAGAGATAACATTAATGTTATCTATTACTGTTGTTGATGTTAGTTATTGCTCTTATTCTAGTTATTGTTCAATTTCTTCACGGGCTCTCCAAACCAAGAAGGTCACTGGAACTCTGTGGAACATTTAAAGCCAGCCCTGTATCTCGGATTTAGGACCATCACAGACAAATGAGCTAGAATTTCGGTATCCATTTAGTAGCTAAGATTAATTGCATGGGCAGATTCCAACCAAATCCTAGTAAACTGCACAAAGCGATTACATTTTTAGCCTGACCCCCCTGCTATATTGAAAATAGTGGGGTTTTAGGTTAAGAAAATGGAATCCAGTTAGTTGGAAAAAGATCTCTACTTTGATCTGGTTTAGTTACCTCTGTAAGGCCAGTGGAAATCTATGTGGTAAAGGATATGAAAAGATACTATAAACCTTGCAAGAGGCAGTATGGGAAGATAGTCTTGCTGTACAAGAACCAACTCTATACTGTTCAAAGGTTAAATTTCTGCCTACCAAAACACTTCTAAACTTTTCTTTTGGCTAAGCTACGAGTTTACTTTGTAAGTTAATTAAACAATGTTTTAGGCTTACTGTGAATTATTTGGAAATCAGCTGTTAATGAGGGCCAAAGAGTCTAAAAATAAACCCAGAGCTGAGAATAACTGACAGATTAATTTCCATTTTTAAGATAACACAACATATGTATTCTTATAATTTTTAATTTAACAGTATTTTAGTCCTCTTTTGATTAGTTCATTCAAAGATAAAGTAGATGGTTTCCCATTAAACTTGCTACAGGGTTTAAGATCAGCCTGTTCTTGCACTTAAAAAGATGACTTTATCTCTGCTTTTGCAATAGCCTCTACCATTTCTGTTTAAGGACAAATTACATGTAGCAAGAATTGCAACATCTCGTTTAGGTCTCCTCTTGAGAAATCTGTCTACACAAGCTGCCAAATGCCTTCTCTTGGTTGAGTATCTTACTAACTGAAAATTAGCTCTCACATGCTAGTAACTAAATATATGAATCTTTGCTCTGTCTTATTTCTGTAAGTTTCCTTAATCTTTCAAATGTTGATTGCTTGCAATGATTCAAAATTTGGGAAAAAACACTCCTAATTGGCTTAAATGAGAAGTTTCATGTTGAAATGACTAGTACATCTGAAGTATTACAGTAGCAGTTATGGCAACTTAAATTTATTATTGAAATATATTTTTAAAGATAATTATTACATAAGCAGTAGGAGGGCAAGGAGTTGTCTTGCTTGTGAAGAATTGAAATAGGACTCTTGGCTGGCTCAGTTGATAGAACACGAAACTCTGTATTTCAGGGTTGTAAATTCCAGCCCATGTTGGCTGTAGAGAATACTTAAAAAAGATTTTATTTATTTGACAGAGAGAGAGCAAACACAGCAGGGGGAATAGCAGAGGGAGAGGGAGAAGCAGGCTCTCTGTTGAGCAGGGACCCCAATGCAGGGCTCAATCCCAGGACTCTGGGATTGTGACCTGAGCTGAAGGCAGACACTTAACTGATTGGGCCACCCAGGCATCCCTTAAAAATAAAATCTTAAAAAAAAAAAAAAAAAGAATTGAAGTAGTCTCTGTATATCTTGCCATTGGCTTTAGAAGAAATGTAGTTTTTTTTTTTTTTTTTTTTTTTTTTTTTTAAATCTAAGCAGGCTAGTTCTAGGCAAAATTGTGAGACCAAGCCCATCTTTAGTTCTTTTCCTATTATGTTCTCTTTTTTTATTAACTCTTAGACCATACACAGTTTACCAAAGCTGTTTTTTGAACACATCTATGCTGCTATAGGCTGCTTGGTAACTCTTCCATTATAGCATAAAAGTAGAAATTACCTTCAAAGTGATTTTATTTGCTAGGGTGTTCTTGTAATTCAGATTCCCTCTATGCTATTAAAGTGTGGTGTCAGTAACTTGCCTTGAAGAATGACCTCATGAAATGGATGTTAGTTGCATAACATAGGTATTATCCTTTAAGTTCATGAGCAGAGCAGAAATAGAACATGATCTACATTGTAGGGTACTTTTTTTTTTTAAAGATTTTATTTGAGAGAGCACATGAGCAGCGGGAGGGGCAGAGAGAGATAAGCAGACACCCTGCTGAATGGGGAGCTTGATGGGGGGCTTAGTTCTGGGACCCTGAGATCATGACCTGAGCCAAAGTCAGATGCTTAACTGACTGAGCCATTGAGGGCATCACTGGTACTTTTGTTCCCCCCCTAATTCTTTTAATTCCAGTATAGTTAACATGTAGTGTTATATTAGTTTCAGGTGTACAGTATAGTGATTCTGCACTTCCATACATCACCCAGTGCTCATCACAAGTGCACTCCTTAATCCCCATCACCTCCTTCACCCATGTCCCCACCCACTGCCCCTCTGGGTCACCATCAGTTTGTTCTCTGTAGTTAAGAACTAGTTCTCTGTAGTCTGTTTCTTGGTTTGTCTTTTCTTACCCCTCTTTGCTTGTTTCTTAAATTCCACATATGAGTGAAATCATATGGTATTTGTCTTTCTGAGTGACTTATTTCTTTTTTTAATTTTATTTTTTATTTTTATGTACTTATTTTTAAATTTTTAAATTTTTATTTTTTCTCACCATGGCACCTACCCTCCCTAATGTCCAACACCCAGCCACCTCACCCCTCCTAGACCCCCCTCCTCCAGCAACCCTCAGTTTGTTTTCTGAGATTGAGTCTTTTATGCTTTGTCTCCCTCTCTGGTTTCATCTTATTTCATTTTGACCTCCCTTCCCCTATGATCCTCTGCCTTGTTGCTCAAATTCCTCATATCAGTGAGATCATATGATATTTTCCTTTCTCTGGTTGACTTATTTCACTTAGCATAATGCCCTCTAGTTCCATCCATGTCATTGCAAATGGCAAGATTTCATTTTTTGATGGCTGCATAGTATTCCATCATATGTATACACCACTTCTTCTTTAGCTATTCATATGTTGATAGACATCTAAGCTCTTTCCATAGTTTGGCTATTGTGGACAGTGTTGCTATAAACATTCTGGTGCACGTGCCCCTTTGGGTCATGACGAGGCTTTAACCCACTGAGCCACCCAGGCACCCCTACATTTGTATCTTTATGATAAATAACCTGTAGTATGATTGCTGAGTCATAGGGTAGCTCTGTTTTCAATTTATAAGGAACCTCCATACTATCTTCTAGAGTGGATACACCAGCTTGCATTCTCACCAACAGTGTAGGAGGGTTCCCCTTTCTCCACATCCTTGCCAACACTTATTGTTTCCTGACTTGTTAATTTTAGCCATTCTGACTGGTATGAGGTGATATCTCACTGTGGTTTTGATTTGTATTTCCCTGATGCTAAGGATGTTGAGCACTTTTTCATGTGTCTTCTTTGCAGAAATATATGTTCACATCTTCTGCCCATTTCTTAATTGGATTCTTTGTTCTTTGGGTATTGAGTTTGATGAGTTCTTTATAGATTTTGGATACTAGCCCTTTATCTGATATGTCATTTGTAAATATCTTCTCCCATTATGTCAGTTGTCTTTTGGTTTTGTTGACTATTTCCTTTGCTGTGCAAAAACTTTTGATCTTGATGAAGTCCCAATAGTTCATTTTTACCCTTGCTTCCCTTGCCTTTACGGATATTTTTAGGAAGAAATTGCTGTAGCTGAGGCTGAAGAAGTTGCTGCCTGTGTTCTCCTCAAGGATTTTGATGGATTCCTGGCTTACATAAAGTCTTTCATCCATTTTGAGTCTATTTTTGTCTGTGGTGTGAGGACATGGTCCAGTGTCATTCTTCTGCATATGGCTGTCTAATTTTCCCAACACCATCCATTGAAGAGACTGTCTTTTTTCCACTGGACATTCTTTCCTGCTTTGTCAAAGATTAGTTGACCATAGAATTGAGGATCTATTTCTGGGCTCTCCATTCTGTTCCATTGATCTATGTGTTTGTTTTTGTGCTAATACATACTGTTTTGATGATTACAGCTTTGTAAGAGAGCTTGAAGTCTGGAATTGTGATGCCACCAACTTTGGTTTTCTTTTTCAATATTCCTCTGGCTATTCTGTGTCTTTACTGGTTCCATATAAATTTTAGGATTATTTGTTCTATGAAAAAAGTTGATGGTATTTTGATAGGGATTGCATTAAATGTGTAGATTGCTTTAGGCTGCATAGACATTTTCATAATATTTGTTCTTCTAATCCATGAGCATAGAATTTTTTTTCATTTCTTTGTGTCTTCCTCAATTTCATTCATGATAACTTTATAGTTTTCTGAGTAAAGATTCTTTGCCTCTTTGGTTAGGTTTATTTCTAGGTATCTTATGGTTTTGGGTGCAACTGTAGATGGGATTGACTCCTTAATCTCTCTTTCTTTTGTCTTGCTGTTGGTGTATAGAAAGGCAACTGTACATTGATTTTATATTCTGAAACTTTACTGAATTCCTGTATGAGTTCTTGTAGTTTTGGAGTGGAGTCCTTTGGGTTTTCCACATAAAGTATCATATCATCTGCAAAGAGTGATAGTTTGAGGACTTCTTTGCCATTTTGGATGCTTTTTTTTTTTTCTTTTTGTTTTCTGACTGCTGAAGCTAGGACTTCTAGTACTATGTTGAATAGCGCTGGTAATAGTGGACATCTTTGCTCTGTTCCTGACCTTAGGGGAAAAAATTTAGTTTTTCCACGTTGAGAATGATATTCACTATGGTTTTTTCAAAGATGGCTTTAATGATATTGAGGTATGTACTCTCCATCCCTACACTGTGAAGAGTTTTGATCAAGAAAAGCTGCTGTACTTTTGTCAAATGCGTTTTCAGCATCCTTGAGTATCATATGGTTCTTGTTCTTTCTTTTATTAATGTATCACATTGATTGATTTGCAGTTGTTTAACCAACCTTGCAGCCCTGGAATAAATCCCATTTGGTAGTGGTGAATAATCCTTTTAGTGGAACCGATTAGCTAGTATTTTGGTGAGAATTTTCACATCTGTGTTCATCAAGGATATTGGTCTGTAATTCTCCTTTCTGCTGGGGTCTTTGTCTGGTTTTGGGATTAAGGTAATGCTGGCCTCATAAAATGAGTTTGGAAATTTTCCTTCCATTTCTATTTTTTGAAACAGTTCAGGATAATAGGTATTAATTCTTCTTTAACTGTTTGGTAGAATTCCCCTGGGAAGCTGTCTGGTCCTGGGCTCTTGTTTGTTGGGAGATTTTGGATGACTGCTTCAATCTCCTTACTGGTTATGGGTCTGTTCAGGTTTTCTAATTTTTCCTGGTTCAGTTTTGGTAATCTATAAAACTTTAGGAATATACCCATTTCTTCCAGATTGTCAAATTTGCTGGTGTATAGTTGCTCATAATATGTTCTTGTAATTGTTAGCATTTCTTTGGTGTTGGTTATGATCTCTCCTGTTTCATTCATGATTTTATTTATTTGGATCCTTTATCTTAGTATTTCTCTTCTCCTGCTGGGTTTAGGTTTCTTTGTTGTTCTTTCTCCAGTTTCTTTAGGTGTAGTGTTAGGTTCTCTACGTGAAACCTTTCTTCTTTCTTGAGAAAGACTTGTATTGTTATATACTTTCCTCTCAGGACTGCCTTTGCTGCAGCCCAAAAAGTTTGAACAATTGTGTTTTCACTTTCATTTGTTTCCATGAATTTTTTAAGTTCTTCTTTGATTTCCTGGTTGATCCATTCATTCTTTAGTAGAATGCTCTTTAGCCTTCATGCATTTGAGACTTTTCCAGCTTTTCCTTTGTGATTGAGTTTTTTTGTCAGAGAGAGAGCAGAAGCATGGAGAACTGTAGGCAGAACAGGCAGAACAGGTAGAGGGAGAAGCAGGCTCCCTGCTGAGCAAGGAGTCAGATGCGGGACTCCATCCAGATGTGGGACTCGACCCAGGACCCTGAGATCATGACCTGAGCTGAAGGCAGACATTTAACTGACTGAGCCACTCAGGCATCCCTAAAAATTTTTTTTAAAGAAAGTTATTGTTAAGATAAACTAGTTTAAAAATGTTAAAAGGGGAAAGAGGAAAAGTTAAAAAATTAGAATAAGAAAAAAATTTTTTTTAATTTATTAACTTTGTAAGACTAAAGAATCATGGGGAGAAAGACATAAATTCCATTCTTTGCTGTCCCCTCCTCTGGAATTCCACTGTTCTCCTTTATCAATGAGCTTGGTCTTGGCTGGATCTTCTTGCTGATCTTCTGGGGAGAGGGGCCTGTTGTAGTGATTCTCAAATGTCCTTGCCCAAGGTGGAATTGCACCACCCTTGCCAGGGGCTGGGCTAAGTAATCTGCTTGGTTTTGCTCTCAGGAGCTTTTGTTCCCTGAATGCTTTCTGTAGAGCTCTAGAGGATGGGAATGAAAAGTGGCCTCCCAATCTCTGGCCTAGAGGAGCTAAGAGCTTGAGGCCTCACTCCTCAGTGCACCTTCAGAGAAAAGCACTCAATCACTCTCATCTCCCTGTTCTCCAATCACGCTCTGAGCTCACCCAGCCTGTGATCAAGCATTTCTGTCTCTGGCACACAGCTCCGTTTGGAGTCTCCAAACCCAGCAGATTCCTGCCACACTGCTCATCCAGTCAAGGAAGATGGGTCTCCCCGGATCTGCAAGTTGTGGGGTCCCTGCTCAATGAGTAGTGGTCCAACTGTGCCACAGATCACAGTTTAAGGTAACCCTGAGCTGAGAGCTCAGTCCTCACCTCTCTCTCTAAAGTCAGCTTTCCTGCTCTGATACCTGTGAGCTCTGCTACAGTCAGACACCCCTCATCCTTCTGTGACCCCGTGGGACTTGAGACCACACTGTCCTCGGGGGCCCCACCCCTGCTTAGCCTCTGGAGTGATGTCCCTCAGTGGAGCAGACTTCTAAAAGTTTGGATTTTGTGCTCCATTGCGCCAATGCTTGCCAGGGAGTGGCCCCTCCCCCTGCGGTCTACCTTCTCATCACTTCAGATTCACTTCTCTGCACGTCTTACCTTTCAGAAAGTGGTCGATTTTCTGTTTCTAGAATTTCTGCTCTTCTCTTCAATCTCTTGTTGGGTTTGTAGGTGTTCAAAATGGTTTGATAACTGTCTAGCTGAACTCCTGCAACCTGATGTCATCTCAGTCTGCTACTCTTCCACCATCTTGACTCTCCCCCGGAAATCTCTATCTTTTTATAGTTTCTATTTTACTATTACGTTTCTGTTCATTTAAGACCATATTGGCTTTTAGTTCTTCAAACATATTCTTTAAATCTTTCTTCATATTAATATAAGCTGCTTTATAGTCTTTGTATACTAAACAGCATGTGTGGGCCATCTCAGAGTTGGTTTCTATTGACTGATTTTTATCTGGATTATCAGTGACCTTTTTCTGTTTCTTTTCATGTAGGACACTATTGAATATGTTATTTAAAAACTTGCATTTCATTATATTCCTATAAATATTTGACTTTTTTTTTTTCCAGTTGGCACTTCAATTACTGGCCAACTTCACCTTAAACCTGTGTGAGATTTATTTTGCCTTTTATTAGGGTAGATGAGTGAAAAGCACACTGTAACTTGGAGGGACTTAACCCCTCCAAACACTGTCTTTTATTGCTTTTGTAATGACAAGGATATTGGGCTCTGTACAGGTGGATCTGGAATAGATTTTACTCTCCAATGAGGCCAGTATGTCTAGAATGTAGTCTTTTTAGTGTCTTAGCTGGATGTTTTGATGTTTGAGAAGGTGGTGATGAAGTCTTTCCACTAGCAGGGTCTGGGGTGTGGAAGGTTCTAGTGCTGCTTGACCTCTGTTCTCTTTTCCCTTCTCAAAACAGTAGCCACATTTTGGTAAGCTTCATATATTCTTTACTTAATGGCAAAATTACTGCGATGTAATTTAACTTGAATTCTATAATGTACATCAGATTAAGGTATAAGATCGAATGGTTTTTAGTATAGTCAGGCAACTATCACCATCTCCAGGGTTAGAGCCTTTTCATCACCCCCCATGTAGTTCCTTTGGCATGACAATATGAGGAATATCATGGGCTTGCTCCTCTAGGAAAACTAGTGAAAGTCTCCGGAAAAAGGGTATATAGCAAATGAAGAAGCATTTTTTTTTCTGCCAAGAAATTCTAAACTTGGTAAGGAAAGTGACAGTCTGTGGTATTTAAAACAAGACCCACTCACTCCTCACTCCTAGCTCAGCAAGACAAATATAACTACACGGGACTTCCTTTTCCCTCATCTCTCATTTGGTAGGGCTACCCGCCAGAGGACCAGGATGCCAGCATTCCTCCTTCTACCTTTTATCTACCTGCTACTGAGGCTATAAGCTCCAGGTGAGTGTGGCTGAAAAGCAAGTGACCCATTTCTTCCTAGCTCTTGCTTGTGGGATATAGGTTCAACCTTGGGCATGGAATCACTGAGAAAACTTGAACACTAACTGCCCTTGCTTTGGCTAGTGGGCAGTAGCTCAAGGACAAGAAAGGTACACCAAGGAGATCTGGAGCTGATGTCTGCTCACTCCACTAAGTTCTCAGCTCCATTTCACTATTTCTTAGGAGAAAGTATAGGAGTAATCTTGAAGACGATGGATTCCTAGATATGACACCATAAAGATAAGCAACAAGAGAGAAAATAGATAAATGGACTTCATCAAAACTAGTGTCCTTTGTAGTGCAAAGATTTTCAACAAGAGCTTGAAAAGATAATCCTTAGAGTAGGAGGTAATATTTACAAATCCTACCCAATAAGGGTCTTGTATCTAAAATATATAGAAAAAACTCTTACAACTCAAAAACAAAAAGAGAACTGAATTTACAAAGGGAGGGGTAAAAAATTTGAATAAATATTTCTCCAAGAAACAATATAAGTATCCAATAAGCACATAAAAGATGTTTGACTTCATTAGTCATCAGGGAGATGCAAACCAAAACCATAATGAGGCACCACTTCATACCCACTTGGCTGAATACTTGCAAAGTGGGATACTAATATGTTGAGAATGTGGAGAAATAGAAACTCTCATAAACTGCTTGTAGGGGATATAAAATGGTGCAGCCACTTGGAAAAATGGTCTGCAAATTCTCTAAATGGTTAAACATAGTTACCATGTGACCCAGCAGTTCCACTCCTACAAAAACTTTTAACAAATGTTTATAGCCACACAACTTGTAATAGCCAAATGGTACAAACAACCCAATTGCCCATTAGCTGATGAACAGGTAAACAAAATGTTACATATCCATACAGAATACTGGGAATGGAGTGTGGATACTTGTTTAACATGGATTAACCTTGAAACTGTTATGTTAAGTGACCACCTATTACATGATTCTATTCATGAAATATCCAGAATAAGCCAAGCTATGGAGACAGAGTAGCTTAGTGGATGCCTAGGTTTGGAGAAATGAGGAAATCAGTGGGGTGATAACAAAAGGATATAGCATTTTCTTCTTTCTATCCTTTTTTTTTTTTTTAAAGATTTACTTATTTTAGAGAGTGTACATGCACACATGTGCAGGGGGGTGGGAAGAGATAGAATCGTAAGCAGACTCTTACAAGAGTGTGGAGCCCAATGCTGGGCTTGATCCCACGACCCCAAGATCATAACCTGAGCTGACACCAAGAGTTGGTCTTTCAACCAACTGAGCCACCTGGGCATTGTGGTGTTTCTTTTTGCGGTGATGAAAAGGTTCTAAAATTGACTGTGCTGATGATTGCATGTATCTGTGGATAGACTAATATTTTAAATAGATGAATTGCATGTGGTATGAATTTTAATAAAGCTGTTATCAAAAAGAAAAATTATGCATAGCAAGGCTTATATGTCTTTGCCCTGTACATGCACAGCCATCTTTGTCCTAGATCATAGGCTTCCGAGCCCGTTTCCTGCTGCCATGCATATTCTCCTCCCCAACCGGTACCCTATGCTGCAAATTGCTCAGTTCAGTGGGGCCACTGCACTCCGCATGGATTGCAGCTTGTTGCAGTTGAGGTCAGCACACTTTCTACAAACAGAGAGCCAGGATAACCTTGCGGCTTACCTTCTGAGGCTCCTTATTCAGAGGGATTCAAACTTACCTATTGTCTATTGCCTGAAAGCAGGTACCTCATTAATGGTTTCTTACAGCAAAAACTCTAGCATGGTATTTGATTTCCTGTTATTCCTTTTTACCTGGAAGAGGAAATAAATACTTTTTTTTTCCATTCCAGGGATTTATTCAGAGTATTTGACAGCTAGAAAAGCATTAGAGAACTATTTTTGTCCATAACATCATATTCTTTTTTTGTATGTGTAATTTTATTTTTTTCAGTGTTCCAAGATTCATTGTTTATGCACCACACCCAGTGTTCCATCCAATACGTGCCCTCCTTAATACCCACCACTAGAATCACCCAACCTCCCATTCCCTCCCCTCCAAACCCCTCAGTTTGTATCTCAGAGTCCACAGTCCCTCATAGTTCGTCTCCTTCTCCAATTTCCCCCAACTCACTTTTTCTCTCCATCTCCCCACATCCTCCATGTTATTCCTTATGCTCCACAGGTGAAACCATATGATACTTGACTCTGTGCTTGACTTATTTCACTCAACATAATCTCCTCCAGTCCCATCCATGTTGATACAAAAGTTGGGTTTTCATCCTTTCTGATGGAGGCATAATATTCCATTGTATATATGGACCATATCTTCTTTATCCATTCATCTGTTGAAGGGCATCTCGGTTCTTTCCACAGTTTGGTGACTGTGGCCCTTGCTGCTATGAACATTAGGGTACAGATGGCCCTTCTTTTCACTATGTCTGTATCTTTGGGGTAAATACCCAGTAGTACAATTGCAGGGTCATAGGGTAGCTCTATTTTTAATTTCTTTTTTTTCATATCATTTTTTTTCAATTTATTTATTTTCAGAACAAACAGTATTCATTATTTTTTCACCACATCCAGTGCTCCATGCAATCCGTGCCCTCTATAATACCCACCACCTGGTACCCCAACCTCCCACCCCCCCCGCCACTTCAAACCCCTTAGATTGTTTTTTCAGAGTCCATAGTCTCTCATGGTTCACCTCCCCTTCCAATTTACCCCAACTCCCTTCTCCTCTCTAACACCCCCCCTTGTCCTCCATGCTATTTGTTATGCTCCACAAATAAGTGAAACCATATGATAATTGACTCTCTCTGTTTGATTTATTTCACTCAGCATAATCTCTTCCAGTCCCGTCCATGTTGCTACAAAAGTTGGGTATTCATCCTTTCTGATGGAGGCATAATACTCCATAGTGTATATGGACCACATCTTCCTTATCCATTCATCCGTTGAAGGGCATCTTGGTTCTTTCCATGGTTTGGCGACCGTGGCCATTGCTGCTATAAACATTGGGGTACAGATGGCCCTTCTTTTCATGACATCTGTATCTTTAGGGTAAATACCCAGGAGTGCAATTGCAGGGTCATAGGGAAGCTCTATTTTTAATTTCTTGAGGAATCTCCACACTCCTCAAACTCAACACACACGAAACAGGCAAACATATAAAAAAATCAGTCAAGCAGAGAGAGTCAATTATCATATGGTTTCACTCATTTGTGGAGCATAACCAATAGCATGGAGGACAAGGGGCATTAGAGAGGAGTAGGGAATTTGGGTAAATTAGAAGGGGAGGTGAACCATGAGAGACTATGGACTCTGAAAAACAGTCTGAGGGGTTTGAAGTGGCGGGGGGGTGGGAGGTTGGGGTACCAGGTGGTGGGTATTATAGAGGGCACGGCTTGCATGGAGCACTGGGTGTGGTGAAAAAATAATGAATACTGTTTTTCTGAAAATAAATAAATTGGGGGAAAAAAATGGGCAGAAGATATGAACAGAGACTTCTCCAATCAAGACATACAAATGGCTATCAGACACATGAAAAAATGTTCATCATCCTTAGCCCTCAGGGAGATTCAAATTAAAACCACATTGAGATATCACCTTACACCAGTTAGAATGGCCAAAATTAACAAAACAGGAAACCACATGTGTTGGAGAGGATGTGGAGCAAGGGGAACCCTCTTAAACTGTTGGTGGGAATGCAAGTTGGTGCAGCCTCTTTGGAAATAAATACTCTTTATACATAAATAGAATTACAAATATCTAAAATATAAAAACTCTGCCCATAAGTGTTGATAATAATTATTTAAGAATATTACTAGTCATTTTTAAATGACTAGTCTTTAATTTTTAATATTTGTAATCAGCTTTCTTATAAACTCATGATAGTTTCTTCTTTTTACCTGTTCTCAAAGTTGATTTTGAGAGGAAAATTAATCTTAGTATTAGAAGAACTGTTTGAAAATACCAACTTAATTTTTAACTTTGTAGAAGGGAGCAAAATAGCTATCTTTTTGAGCTAACTGACTTTATTGTAGTCTTGAATAATGCCTTTATTTCTTTGGAAAGGAGATTTTACTTGTCTTGGTTAAGTATTAGATATAAGCCTTTATTCTAATAGCTCCATATACTTATTATTTTAATTATTTTTCAGTCTTACCTATTCCAATGAATACTGTTTTAATAGTCTTAGGTTCTCCAGTACTTTCAATTATTGCAATTAATGTTTATTTGGATTTGAGCTTAATATTTTTATTTTGATATTTACCTTCTAACATTAGTCACATGCAAGATCCTACTGGTATTCTGCATAGAGCTGTACCTACACTGATTAGGTTAGTTCAATATGTTCTTAACAGAAAACCAAGATCCTTTGGATAGTCTAATTAGCACTCATGATGTTATCGGGAATTAAGAAATCAAACTGTACAGAACCATCAAGTTGTTTTCACATTGCTTTTTATTCATTCTTGATATCCTAGAGTTTAATTAGTGCTATTAAGACATGCTTTTGATTGAATCAATTGGATAGCTACCAAATTGCTGCCCAGTTTAGTCAAGCCACCATTTAAAGTACTCAAATGTGGGACTAAGATAAAAAGATCTGATAAACTTAGTTTGATGTACTTCCTAAAGTCTAATTTGGTTGGGGATAAAGGGAATTAGCAAAGAAAAATTTTCTGGTAACAGAAATTTATTCTCATTCTATTTCTGAACCAATTTTTTTTTTTTTTGAGAAAGGCATCTGATTACCTGCTAGAAAATTTACTTCTGATTATCACTTCAGATATGGAGACTTTCAACAGCTTAATGTGTAATGAGTGGTAATAAATTACCTATTTCTCCCTGTCTGCTTTATTCAAAGTACTGCCATGCAAATTCTGTACAAGATGTGTTCTGAAGTAAAGTCCAGTTAATATAAAGTCCAGGTAAATAAAGGGATATGCAGGATACAAACACTGGCTATTTCTGTTATGCTTTTTTTTTTTTTTTTTTTTTTGGTCCTCTTTATATATCAGGACTCTACTGCATTTCCACAAGTAAAATTTGGTGTAAAATCATAGCTCTTAGAAACAAAAAAAACAGGGGTGCCTGGGTGGCTCAGTGGGTTAAGCCTCTGCCTTTGACTCAGGTCATGGTCTCAGGGTCCTAGGATAGAGCCCTGCATTGGCCTCTCTGCTCAGCAGGGAGCCTCCCCCCCACCCCCACCTGCCTCTTTGCCTACTTGTGATCTCTCTCTCTCTCTCTGTCAAATAAATAAATTAAAATATTTAGAAACAAAAAACAGAGAACATTAATTTGGGGCGCCTGGGTGGCTCAGTCATTAAGCATCCACCTTCTGCTCAGGTCATGATCCCAGGGTCCTGGTATGGAGCCCTGCCTGGGGCTTCTTTCTCAATGGAAAACCTCCTTCTCCCTCTCCTTCTGCTTGCTGCTTCCCCTGCTTGTGCTCTATGTCAAATAAATAAATCTTTAAAAAATAAATAAAAAATAGCATGGAGGACAAGGGGCGTTAGAGAGGAGTAGGGAATTTGGGTATATTGGAAGGGGAGGTGAACCATGAGAGACTATGGACTCTGAAAAACAGTCTGAGGGGTTTGAAGTGGCGGGGGGGTGGGAGGTTGGGGTACCAGGTGGTGGGTATTATAGAGGGCACGGCTTGCATGGAGCACTGGGTGTGGTGAAAAAATAATGAATACTGTTTTTCTGAAAATAAATAAATTGGAAAAAAAATAAATAAAAAATTAAAAAAGCTTTGACAAAGAATGAATATAGATGAGTGCTAATACCAGCCATATCATATACTTCAGTTGCTTTGCAACTTATAAGTCACTTTCCTATAATTATTTCATTTGCTCTGGACAACAATTTATGCATTAATAGTCAGAAGATTATAGAATAATTTCACAAATAAGAAAGCTGAGGCTTAGAGTACCGATGGTACTTTTGAGATTAAAATGGAAGACCGGACTCTGGGCTAGGGTGTTTCTTGTTAATTGAATTAGTCCAGGTCATCACCATTGATGGCTAAGGTAGATGGTTTTCTCCTGATGGAGTAAGCAATCTCTAAGAACAGTGCGAAGAGTATGAACTTTGGTTGTTATAGACAGTTGTGCGCAAGCTTTACTAAAGGTTACAAGATTACCTAATAACCTCGATTAATACAAGTTGAATGATACCAGTGAAAGTGGAAAAATGAAGACATTTGGCTAAACCTAAATATTTGAATTCAAAACAGATAACTTCTCTTTTTTCAAATATGTTATTTTTCTATCATGACTAATTTCTAAGGAGTGTTTAAATTTTTGATTCTACAAATGTTGAGGTAACAAGTCAAAGGAAGAAATTTTAAAAAGCCTACCTTTTTAAATAACCTAACTCTGCTTAACCTGTAGTCATGTGGCATAAAAGTGGTAATCCATTGTTCCTAACATACTGTTACATTGTTAATTATAGTAATTTGACCAGCATTAGTAACACAATACTTCATTCGAAGAGACTTATATTGACCCAGACACTGTTCGAAACATTGGGGTAAGATAATGAAAATAAAGACAGAAATATTTGCCTTCATGGAATGTAATTCTAGTGAGATGGAAAAGGTGATAATTATGTTTTAATAAATAGTTACATGTTAAGTAGTGATAATTGCTTTTCATGTAAAAGTTTTTAGTGAACTTCATTCAGATAATTTACACTGGGAGAAACCTGGGGAGCCCATGTCCTTTTAAATTGTGGGTGGCAGGGTGCCTGAGTGCCTCTTTCAGTTAAGCATCTGACTCTTGATTTCAGCTCTGGTCATGATCTCAGGGTTGTGAGTTCAAGCCCTGCGTTGGGATCCATGCTAGACATGGAGCCTACTTAAAAAGAAAGAAAAACTGTGTGAGGCATATCTATTATGGTATGCACTCTTCTAGTAGATATGATTAAATATATAATTTTAAGGACATTTGAGCCACTATAACCCAAGGAAAATTGTTTTAGAATGAGCAGCCCATCTGAATACCACTTGGTTTTTAAAGCTTCATGTCTTTTTTTTTTTTTTTAATTAAAAAAAGGTTACTGAATATCCAGGAGAATTTGGCTTGAGATTCTGCTGTGTTCATTTTTACCTTGGTGTCAACAAAAAATATTTCTAACTTAATCACAGAAAAACTAGAACAGCCATGGGCAACAAACAATAAAAGCACACACAGGTATTGTGCAGCGTGTAGAACAACAGGGAATAACCACAAAGTGTATAAACACTAGATGAAGCAACCCCTCTTTTTTTGGTGAGGTGAGAGGTGCAAATAGTGAGAGAAAACCCACACCATTTCCTCTTGCCATTAACTTTCCTCTTTCATCTGTTGGATAGCCTTCATAATGTACTGAGAAGTGTACAGTTTTTAAGAATTAAGAATTCAAGGTAATCTAAAAGAAGGGTGGTTTTATGCATTGGTGCACAGAACATTGTATGTTAACTTAACAACTAATGAATCTGGAATTCTTACTAAGATTACTGATTTGTAGTCTAACGGGAGAAGTGGTGAGGATTATTCTCAAAGATAATTTTTCTTTTAATAATGAACTCGTGTTTTGGGTCATTCTGAAATTTACTCTGAAGTTGTCCAATGCCAATAAAATCTATTGCCATTCAACTTCCCAATGAGCTAACCAAAAAAGTCTCAAGACTGTACAGACACTAGCTAGTAATATCTCTCTATACTGTAGCTCTGTGGTCTTATTTTTTATTGATCAGCAAATTGGCCTGGCTAGTTTAATTAACAAAAGTGATTTTCCCATTTTTTTTTTGAGGGGGAAGTGACCAATGTCATTGTAAAAGGAAAAAAAAAAAGCCAGATTCATAAGCATACTACTAAAATTGTTAACATGAAGTTAGCTTAACATTTTTCTTACTGTTAGTACCTCTCCTCTCAAATGCTATGCTGAACAGTTCACATGCATTTCCTCATTTAATCTTTGACAGTACAAAAGTCCCCATTCTTTTTTATAGATCAGAAAGTTGTGCCTTAGAATTTTCTAGTAAGCAGAGTCTGATTATCAAGTCAAGCATTTTGATCCACAGGTATGCCTAAACAAATGCTCTACTATCAACAAATAAGCAGTGACTTATAAATGAACATATATTTTCCATGCTGCTACTTTTAATTATGTTTAGCACTTGTTTGACTATGGAAATGCAATTTTATTTAAATGTAATTAAGAGTAGTATTGGGATAGAAGAGTTGATACCTTTTTTGATAGTTAAAAAGGGTCTACATCCTTGAGGTTGGAAGCCATAATACTATAAGTTGGTAGTATTTTGGGGTCACTGGCTCAGAACTTAAGCCTATAGTACTATCCTCATGAAAAATTCTTTATGGCTATAGTTTTATCATAACTGGCCATTTTAGATGCACAGGATTTTTGTCTTAAAAGGGATGGAGAAATCAAAACAGTATAATGGAAATGGCAACACAAATCATTTGCAAAATGAAATGAATTGTGAAATCTTTTCATGTGAAAGGCAACTCTTCATAATTAGAGTAATCTGAAACCTATCATCCTCCTCTTTCTGTCTCCCTCTCTGTAAATCCACAAAACACCTAAAAATATACATATTAGGTAGGGATCTGAAGAAAGCTATATGGCACTTGGATTATGCTAGACTAGTGCATTGCTTTGCTATTGGGTAGAACAGAACATATTTCTCAAAATGAAAATAAAACCCGACTACATATGCATTATTTTGTTATGCTTTACTTCATTTCAAATATATCCTTCATGCTAACTTGGGTTAAAGAACAATCACTGAGTAATTTAATTATGTTCTGTAAGTATGAATAGACTGAACCTATAGAAACGTGAGTCTGCCTTTTATCTCTGCTATTAAGACATGATGGATACTGAGTGCCTGGATAATATGTATTTTGTAGTGCATGATAAAATGCTTCTGTGCACTGTTACTTAACAGGAATCCTATACCTATACATGTAGTAGGTAAGATTGTAAGGGCCTATTTAGCCAGAGCGATTCCATCTAGTTAAACAGTGATTTTGTTGTTTATGCAGATTAGGGTCAGGCCTGGTGGAGACATCCGATCAGTGGGGCATGCATACTGTCTCCCTAGCTACCAAGGAGTGTAGGCTCCGCCTTTTGGACGCCTTTTGGGCACCAATTCTGACCAAGGTGATAGGCTAGTTCAAATAGCTACTATGGGGTGAATTGTAATTCATCTGGCCACTCGTGTGGGACCTAGCATGACTGTGCAGCTTTCTCTGTGTGTTACAATCTCATTGGCCACCTGCGTGTGGCCATGGTCAACCACATGGCCTTTGCTCTATAAAAGTTAGTCTGTGAGGATGGAAGGGGTCGCCCTCTCTGTAAGAGGCGGCCCCAAATAGTCAGTTTGATTCTCGATGCTTGGCGCAAAATAAAGCTTTGCTTGACTTTCGCTTTGTATCAGTCTCATTCCTTTGATCATGAACCCATCAAGATGACGTGCTTCTAAATTTTCTTCCATAACAATTCAGTAAGCAGCATTGTTCACTTATTCTTTTAATCATTTACTCAACGGATATTTGAGCACTTAATGTGATACATAAGACACATCCTCTCCTTGGCTTCATGGAGTGACAGATGGTGCTCCTGACTATATATTTAAGAGGGTCTATGGTGGACCACAGTAGTGTCTACCAGCATGTCCAGTCTTTCTTTCTTACCAGGAATATGGCCAGGCTCTGCTTGTGCCTTACCTCATACTCCCTCAGTCCATTCCCCCACCCCCCATCACCTCAAATATTGCTGTAAAAGGTTGGTGTGGACAGGTGTAACCTGACATCTCATGTCAGCTGCACTGGGAACTTCATTTTCTGCCTCAGCACTTTTCTGCCATATCTGCTGGGGCCACCTGTAAAAATTCTGTCATTCTGATAGATGTTCTGGGCCGGGAAGATGAGGTATTTATCGTCCCGTGAGATAGGCCTAGACAATGGGAATAGGAGTTGGTAGATTAATACTACTCTTTTCTATCCATAGGCAGAGAATTTGAAAGTTCTAAATGGTTTCTCCGAGGAAACCATTCTGGAGGTTGAGCATATCCCAAAGTAAAATACACATATGCAAGCCCTGTCTCAGTCTCTGCCTGGGGAAGCCCAGGCTAGAATCGTTAGTACGCTAAATCACTCCAATAGTCTTTAAAACTTTTTTTTTTAATTTTATTTATTTTATTAAATTTGACTTTAGTCATCTTTAGTCAAGAAGGGACTCTAGAAGTGGTAATTCTCTGATCACTGCGTGTAGGATGATATGACCCCTGGCATGTGGAATAACATTGGTATAATGAAAGCTTTGAGGATGGGTTGAGAAGAATACTGGAGATAAGGCATTGGCTTTTATGGTTAACAAACTAGGCCTCTCTTTATATTATCCCCAAGAGACCCTCTTTTGGACTTTGTGCTTCCTGTCCCTTGACTGTGCTAGAATAGCAGAGAATATCCTGGATCCCACCAGGGAAATATTTCTACCATAGGTAAAATTTCAAATTGCCTGAAGCCCCACTACTATTTCCTCATTTTAACTCTTAATGCTGTTGAACCATTGAAAGAGTTATGTATGGGTTGGAGTGGTTGATCCTAAACATTTCTATCATAATAGAGATGTTATATACTGGGGACAAGAAGTACATCTAAAAATCCAGAAGAGTATCTTGGTGCTTCTATACCTAGTCATGACTGTAGTTAGGTAATTGCACCAACGATGGTTAAACCATGTGAAATAGCTACAGGCTTTGACTTCTCACAAAGGTCTGTATGTGTGGTCCATATATGTGTGTGATGAAGAGAACTATCAGTGTTTGTCTTGAGATGAGTTATAGCAGTGAGGACAGTATGTTGTTTTTCTGTCATCTATTGGCCTTGATGTAGGGCACAAGTATATCTGAATAGTGTAAGTGGCGGTCTGTATTGGATGACTACCCAAATTTCAGCACACTTCCTATTCCAGCTATTACTGTGGTGGTCCTCTGCTCAGAGGTGTACCTTGATGGAGCTGGCCTCAGCTGTATTGCATATCCCTTGCTGTTTGCCCTGGTGTTTTTCTGTGAAGCAAGAACCAGCTCAGCCATTTTGAAGCATACACCAACCAGACAGTGTTAGTTACTACATGGGGACAATTCTTGGGCAATAAAGTTAGAAGAATATGGATAAACACTTGAAAATCACTCAAATAGGCAATTGTCAGATACATCTTCTATGACTCCTGTGGACTTTGAGGCATGACTGAACCTGAGAGAGTATCTGCTTGCCAATAATCCCTAGAATTGCCTTTTCCTCCTTCCCTGTATTTTTCTATCTATTTTCCTCCTATTTCTAGGAATACTTTACAAAATAAATGATTTACAGGCATGCCCTTGACTCAGATTTCTGCTTCTGTAGGGAGGATGAAAAAGGCTAAGGCACAGCCCCTTAAAATGAGGGATGGTATGTGACATTTGGCCATGTTTAGAAGTACTTGAGATCCCCTGTGTGATAATTATTCCTGCTTTCTTTCTTAGTCATGGTAATCATATAAACCTGTGTTGATATGAAGCCATCTGGAATGTGGAGCCACCTCAAGGAAGCCAGCTGCTCTACAAAAATGAAAGTTGAACTTTTGTCCAGTTATGTGATAAGCATTTTGAAATTTGTTAGTGAAGCTTAGCCTAGCTCATTCTGTCTAGTTATTGTGCATGTGCAGTTTGAAGAAGGAACGTAATAGCACTAACCTCTCTTCACCTAACCCTTTTCTCACCTCCAGGAAAGAGGTCCAAACTTTAATTGTTTCCTGTATTATTCTGAACATGCTGAGCAGGATAGAGAATCTAATTAAAATCCATGTACATGTCACATAAAAATACAATTCAAGAACTTCATCTTAATCACATTTAATTACATCATCTTAATTACATTTTCCTCAGAGGTACCTTCATCATATTCTTTTTTTTTCTCTTTTCACGCCACTGAATATCTTAATATTTTTATTCTAACTGAATGATTTGCTGAACAGTCTTTTGCATGTTTCTATAATGTGGTCATCACCATGAGCTACTTTTGGGAATGTGCCTTTTTCCTCAAAAACGATTAGAAATTTACTTGGGTTGATAACAGTAACTCCATTTTCACAGCCACCTAACAATTACACGGATATTCTATATTTTATTTATCCATTCTTCTTTCAATAGACATTTAGGTTGTTGAGTGAAGGTCTGAGCTGTTCTTATACCATCCTCTCCTTCCCAGGAAAAATAGTGAGTTTGTGGTCTATGCCCATTAAGGAAGATTAACAACTATTTACCTTTGTGAGAGTGGCTTCTGTGCCCTATTGGGACAGGGGCTAAGCTGTTCTTGGGGTCCGAGTATGTAGGACATAAAAAAGAGAGAAGGGCCTGATAGTATCTGAGTTAACAGATTTTTCGGGTTCCAGATGTTTATTTTAGGAGAATCCTTGGCTAAGTATTAGGGGAAATCTCCCTTCTGCTTATTACCCTCATAAAACACTGACTGTATTTTAAGAAGTTTCAAAGCTTTAAGAGCCACCCATCAGAGGGGTTTATAACAGTTTTTATTTTCCATTAAAGATAGGATTAAATAATCATCCAATATTAATTCCATTGGAGCTCTGTTATAAGGTCTCTTTGTTTGCATTGTTTCAATAATTTGAGCATAAATGGAAATTCCTACCCCCTTAACCTATTCCTAGGACAAAAAAAATAGAAATAAGATTTTTATTTCATCAAACTTTGTGGACATGGCCTGGTCAGTGTTTTTCAACAAGCACTAACCAGTATTCATCTTTTATTATCCATGATGGCAGAAATGACTTCTGTTACAACCTTTTTCTTACCTGGGACATTGATAGTTTATCAGATGTATGAAGCCCACCTATCTGACAAGGAAGCAAGCATGGATATAGTCCCATGATACAATGCAAGATATAAGGAGTAAAAAGTACCTCCTATGTTTTCTTTTCTCTCTTTGGTAACCCTACATAAATGATCTCCTAGTTGTAAAAGGACCAAGATTTTCTAGAACCTGTTTAACAAGGTGCTCTGTTTAATGAGGCCATAAGTTTATAGATGAAGTCATATGCCACATGGTGTATGATCAAAAAGCCCCCACTTCCTGCTCCCACAGTATTGATCTGAATCCCCAGATAATCATGAATTGGTGGTGGTTTTTATGCATAAACTAAAAGTAAAAAAGAATAGTAGTGTTTTTGAAAGGTGAGCACATGGAGGAAATAGACTTTGGTGTTTATGATAGAGGAGCTAAGAAGGGTTGTCCAGAGATATACTTCTCAGGAACTGAAAAAGGTTCTCAGATTGTATGGGATGACTCATGTGTAGGAATCAGCAGTCTGCTTCCATGCAGTACCAAGGGACATAGCAGAATTTCAGAAGAGATTGAAAGCTTCTTACCAAGGGACCTGACTCCTCTACTTGGCAAAGATTGTGGTGTCCAAGATGCCCAATGAAATAACAGTGTTCTCTGCTTCATATTGACCATAGGGCTTTTTCAGTGTAGACTGATGAAAGGTCCTTGTTGAAAATATTGGAATAAATAAGAATCTGGAGCTCTTATATAACCTTGAAGAAGAGCTACAAATCCTAATGAGATTGAATTTCTTGCTGTTCATGAGGGGAAACTCAGAAGGGATTTGATTTAGAGATTAGAATAGAAGTTTAGAGACAGAAATAATAATAATACATAATTTCTTTATCTCTGAGAGATGAGTAATAAATTTCATACTTGCTATAGTTGAAAACGTTAATGTTATAAACATGTCAGTAAAAATCTGAATATGGACTCTGAAACTGTGACATAGACTAAAACTAATGGCCCTTTACTCCACTAGACTCTACCTGGAGGTTGGTACAACATCTGATAATTGTCCAGCACAAAGCAAATCAGTTTTTTTTTTTTTTAGATTTTATTTATTTGACAGACAGATATCACAATTAGGCAGAGAGGCAGGCAGAAAGAGAGGGGGGAGAAGGCTCCCTGCTGAGCAGAGAGCCTTAAGTGGGGCTCGATCCCAGGACTCTGAGATCATGACCCAAGCCAAAGGCAGCGGTTTAACGCACTGAGCCACCCAGGCACCCCAGAAAATCATAAAAGCTGTTAATAAGTCCTGTCACTTCTACTTCCAAAAGGCCATTTTAACAGTGAGAGCAATAAATAACCTTAATTATGCTCTCTGTCAAGGATGCCTCTAATCACTTCACATACATTATTAAATGTGACAGAAGGGTTATATGTTAGTATCCCAATCTTCCAGAAAAAACAAGTAAGGGCTCTGAAAGTCACTTGCCCACCTCTAGTCCATATATTCCACTTTATATTCTTTGCCTCCACCTTAGTCTGTGCTCAGTCATTTCTTTCTTTGATAACTGTAATAGCCTTTTAATGGCTTCTCTCTGTACTCTTCTGCCTGTCTTTTCCATTTCCCACAAGACAACCAGAGCGAATCTTCAGAAACTACCTTATATTCTACCACTTTCCTGATCTTTTGGGGTCTTCCCATTGCTTTCTTGTTACCATGATGTTCTGGACTCAGTTTATAGGCCCAGTTTAATTGGTTCTGTTTAATGAGGCAAATCAGGAAGAAATTGACAACCTGAAAAGACCGATATCTAGTAATGAGATTGAAGCAGTGATCAAAAACCTCCCAAAAAACAAGAACCCAGGACCTGACAGATCCCCTGGGGAATTCTACCAAACATTGAAAGAAGAAATAACACCTATTCTCCTGAAGTTGTTTCAAAAAACTGAAGCAGAATGAAAACTTCCAGACTCTTTCTATGAAGCCAGCATTACCCTGATCCCCAAACCAGGAAAAGACCCCCACCCAAACAGGAGAATTTCTGACCAATATCCCTGATGAATATGGGTGTTAAGATTCTCAACAAGATCCTAGCTGATGGGATCCAACAATACATTAAGAAGATTATCCACCATGACCAGGTGGGATTCATCCCTGGGTTGCAAGGGAGGTTCAACATTTGCATATCAATCAATCTGATAGAACAAATCAATAAAAGAAGAGAGAAGAACCACATGGTCCTCCCAACTGTTGCAGACAAAGCATGTGACAAGATACAGCATCCATTCCTGATTAAAATGCTTCAAAGTATAGGGATAGAGGGAACATCCCTCAACTTCATTAAATCTATCTATGAAAAACCCACAGCAAATGACATCATTAACAGGGAAAAGCTGACAGCCTTCTCTTTGAGATCAGGAACACGACAAGGATGCCCACTCTCACCACTCTTGTTCAACATAGTATTAGAAGTCCTAGCAACAGCAATCAGACAGCAAAGAAATAAAATGTATTCAAATTGGCAATGAAGAAGTCAAACTCTCTCTCTTCACAGATGACACGATACTTTATATGGAAAACCCAAAAAACTCTACCCCAAACTGCTAGAACTCATACAGTAATTCAGTAATGTGGCAGGATACAAAATCAATGTACAGAAATTAGTTGTTTTCTTATACACTAACAATGAAAATACAGAAATGGAAATTAGAGAATCGATTCCATTTACTATAGCACCAAGAACCGTAAGATACCTGGGAATAAACTAACCAAAGAGGTAAAGGATCTGTACTCTAGAAACAACAGAATACTCATGAAAGAAATTGAAGAAGACACAAAAAGAAGGAAGACCATTCCATGCTCATGGATCCCAAGAATAAGCATTGTTAAAATGTCTATACTGCCTAGGGGCGCCTGGGTGGCACAGTTGTTGGGCATCTGCTTTCAGCTCAGGTTGTGATCCCAAGGTCCTAGGATCGAGTCCCGCATCAGGTCCCTGCTTGGTGGGAAGCCTGCTTTTCTCTCTTTCACTCCCCCAGCTTGTTTTCCCTCTCTCACAGTTAACTGTGTCTCTCTGTCAAATAAATGAATAAAATCTTTAAAAAAAAATGTCTGTACTGCCTAGAACAATCTATACTTTCAGTGCCATTCTGATAAAAATTTCACCAGCATTTTTCAAAGTGCTGGAGTAAACAATCCTAAAATTTGTAGGGCAAATATGAAGAAGAAGAAGAAAAAACAGTGTCTGAGATTAGGCAGGAATACAAATGTTCCTATTCTAAATTATTCATGAGTCCTCATGGCTTAAAGAAGAGTTCGTGAACAATAGAGTAACAAGATGATTGGCCATATTCAGGGAAATGAACAAAAATCTTCTTAATCTTAAAGATTCAAGGGATTTTGAGAGGACCTATTGGAACTGGGTAGATTAAGAACATAGAACATAGCATAACTACTATATATGGAGCAGATTGAGAATATTTACTCTATATATAATCAATGCAGTGGTTATACCCTACTTCAGATTCAATCTTGATCTCTTAGTCCTAAGGACTGAATACATTCTCAGAACAAGAACTGAAATGACTGTCCGGGGAATCCAATTAATTAATTAATTATGGATTAAATCCAATTAATTATGGATTAAAAAAATGTACTTACTCTCTGAATTGCATTACATTTCTGTAAGATTTTCTGGACAAATTTCAAGTAGCAAATATTAACTCTGGTTCTTAACACTATTGATAAAGCTTCCTCTATCCACCAACCTATTTAACTATAATAACTTCTGGTAGACAAAGTTGCAGTTTCTTATCCTATCAACCTCAAGTTGTACCAATCAAAAAAAGATTGAAAAAAGATTCTTTTTTTCAATCTGTCCTAAAGGGAGAAATTTAGATTGAAAAAAGATTGAAATAAGAATCTTTTTTCAATCTGTCCTAAAGGGAGAAATTTAGATTGAAAAAAGATTGAAATAAGAATCTTTTTTCAATCTGTCCTAAAGGGAAAAATGGGGAGGGCAAGTAAATGTTTAATGACATACCACTATTTTGAGAAATCTGTCTTGGTTCCACCTTGATAGTTCATTTTATCCTGATATATTGTTGAGAACTCCTGTATCACCCCCTATTCCCTGCACAGCAACTGGTGTGTTCAGGTGAGATTTGTCACATATCTGGTAAACCCTGTCTGGAGACAACCTATTAGCATAATTCATACATTGCCACAGTTTGATCTATCCATAGTGATTCAGGAAGAAGTGTGTAACCTATATTAAACTAATCAGAGTAAGGCTTTGAAGAAAGGGCCTCAAGAGATGCTTTATGGATGACAGATCATAAAGTATTTTAGCTTTATTACCATGAAGCTCATATTTAGTAATGGGCAGAGCCAAGCAAATGGAATTGGAACCCTAATTAAAAACATACTTGAGCCTGTTAACTCTGTTTTTAGTTACATATACTAGTAAGTTATTCCCATTTAGCCCAGTTTGAGTTATTTGTAACCATAAGTATCTTCCCTGATAGAAAGCTATTGTCTTAACTGATACAATAACTACCATTCAATATACTATGCATTGTGTAAATCACTTGCTTTTCACATTATAAAAGTTTATTTTTTTACTTGGATCCTATCTTTTTCTCAAAATTTCTACAGAATGTACATTCATCTTTATAGATTCAATCTCACCTCTTCAGCTGTGTTTCTCAGTGACTTTGTACATGGTCAAGTGTCTTCCATTGAAATAACACACAACTTCTCATTGCTTGTCATGATTTTGTTATTTTCTCTGATATGTAACATTATATTAGTTTTCGATGTCCCATATAATTTGACACGGAAGCATCATAATAGAATGACCACTTTTTCATGGTGAAATCAAGTATAATGTATGTGTTTTTAAATGCTGAGGTTAGTGAATCTGCTAAGGATAAGTGTGCCCTACATGTTAGGTGTATACCTCTTTAGTCCTTGCAATTAGGATGAAATTAAGCACATATTTTCCCATAGGGACTGCTGAAAACTGGATGGTAGCTGTATGCATTAAATATTATGTAAAAGAAACCATTTGTAGAAAGAATAATCACAACTGTATCTCCTAATTTCATGTGGACCATTAGTTAACTCACCATGAACAAACCAGGAATCCAGCTATCCTTTTTTATGAATGCATTTTTATTTTTGGTTTACACAGAGGTAACCAAAATCAGGTACTTTATTTTATTTTTTATCATTTGGTCTCAATCAAAAAGGTATTTCTCCTCAAAATAGAAGTTCAACAGATTTTCAAGGTAACTGAGGAGAAGTTAAAGACTATTTGGGAATTTAATATGATTAAAATGAGAAAAAGTTGTTGGGAGAAAATTTCACATCTAAAATGTATCATTTGATAACATATTTTTATAGTGAAGGTGGGAAGTATAGAAAATTATTTTAATTATCTGGATATAAGAAAATATTTTTGACTTCTGAATAACCTTATAACATAAATGTGACTTAAGAAAATAAGGCACATTAGCATTTTTTCATGTGTCTGAGTGAAAAGAAGGGCCATCTGTACCCCAATGTTTATAGCAGCAATGGCCATAATCGCCAAACTATGGAAAGAACCAAGATGCCCTTCAACAGATGAATGGATAAGGAAGATGTGGTCTATATACACTATGGAGTATTATGCCTCCATCAGAAAGGATGAATATCCAACTTTTGTAGCAACATGGACGGGACTGGAAGAGATTATGCTGAGTGAAATAAGTCAAGCAGAGAGAGTCAATTATCATATGGGTTCACTCATTTGTGGAGCATAACCAATAGCATGGAGGACAAGGGGCGTTAGATAGGAGTAGGGTATTTGGGTAAATTGGAAGGGGAGGTGAACCATGAGAGACTATGGACTCTGAAAAACAGTCTGAGGGGTTTGAAGTGGCGGGGGGCTGGGAGGTTGGGGTACCAGGTGGTGGGTATTATAGAGGGCACAGCTTGCATGGAGCACTGGGTGTGGTGAAAAAATAATGAATACTGTTTTTCTGAAAATAAATAAATCGGGGAAAAAAAAAGAAAATAAGGCACATGGAATAAGTTAAAATCTTAGAAAAAATTAGTCATCTAGGAAACAATAGCCTGAGTTCAGAGAGTTGAATTTTAAGATATTCCTACTTCTTCTGAGGATTAACTTTTTGCCTAGATAAGGAATGTCAGAAGAGTGGAAAGGAAATTTACAAAAGGGAAATTAAAAACTTGATACATACACAGCTGTGTAGAAGGGTTATATTTAGTTGCCAATATTAAGAACTGTTACCTGGTTAAAGTAACATAAAACATATTCATTTTTTATCCTTTTAACTGCTATAGTCTGTGGTTATTAGTTTCCAGTCTAATGATAAATGTTACAAATGCCTAAAAATGAATAGCCATGTTAAAATTTGTTTTTCTCTTATGTGTCTTTCAAATGAATGTAAAGATGACAGAAGAAGATAGCCAATAGTCACTTCACTGAACATTCGATTATTAGAATGCTAATGAAGAAACTTGTTAACTTTTCAACAGATAGTATACAGGACCATCTTTAACTTTGGCTAAGAGAAAGCCAATTCAATTCATTTAGGTGTTAACAGAAAGCAGTCTATTTTTTGTTAAACAGGAAAAAAAGTGTTTAATTTGATTGCGTTGATTTCACACATTTCATAGAAGACTTCCTTGTCCTGTCCCTAGGGAGGCACAATGAATGAGTAATGGAAGGGGCTCTTTTCCATGTGAGCAGGAAATGTGGTCTAACAAATGGAACTTTAAAAATTTTAATATCTGGGGTGCCTGGGTGGCTCAGTGGGTTAAAGCCTATGCCTTCGGCTCAGGTCATGATCCCAGAGTCCTGGGATCGAGCCCTGCATCAGGCTCTCTGCTTAGAGGGGAACCTGCTTCCTCCTCTCTCTCTGCCTGCTTCTCTACCTGCTTGTGATCTCTGTCAAATAAGTAAATAAAATCTTTAAAAAAATTAGTATCTGTCCGAAGTTTTGCTATCCAGACTCCTAGAGGGAAGGGTTGCTAATTTTACAGTGTATTCTAGAATACTATGGACTGGCAGAAATCCAGCAAAACTTCATTATAAAAGGGATGAATGTTTTTAAAAAGCCTAGCAAAATTAAAGTACTTAGCTTCATGTAGAAGGAGTAGATATCAAGAGAAGGAAATAATGTTTTAAATTTTTTAACAACTTTTAACAATTATCTTTGCATAAGTGCAGATATGCTACCATTACTTATACCTTCTCAAATCAATATCTACAATTTCATAAAATAAAAATTTCATAATTTGAAATTGTGAAAAATAAAACAAAGTGGATAGTTAAGGGCATAGTTTTATTCAACATTCAATATACAATATTACAATAAAGAGAATATATATTAATGAGTAATATTAAAAAGAAATTACATGGGATGGAATTAAATAGGCAAGGAAGACTTTATTTAAGACTATTGTAATGGGAAAGAGAGACTATTGCAATAGAGCAGAGAGATTGAACTCAAATCCACCCAGACAAAAAGTGGGAATTTAAATGTGCTGGAATGAACAAGCAGAAAAGTATAGGAGGACCTTCAAGAAAGGGGAGGTTGATCTGTGGGATTAGACCAACACTCTTAATAAACTGGTACTTTTCAAAGTTAGGCTTCTACCTCCCACAGAGACTGGGAGATGAGTGCTCTTCTCCACCACCACCCCCCCGCCCGCTTTGGAAAGGTCAACAATTTACTCTGCATTTTTCTTAATTGTATCATTTTTTTGGGAAAATTTGTTTAAATTCAATTAATTAACATACAATGTATTATTAGTTTCAGAGGTAGAGGTTAGTGATTCATCAGTCTCATATAATACCCTGTGCTCATTATATCATTGGCCCTCCTTAATGCTCATAACCCACTTATGCCATCCTCCATCCCTCTTCTTTCTATTTTTCTTTTTCTTTTTTTCAAGATTTTATTTATTTATTTGACAGAGAGAGATCGCAAGTTGGCAGAGAGGCAGGCAGAGAGGGGGGAAGCAGGCTCCCCGCTAAGCAGAGAGCCCGATGTGGGGCTCGATCCCAGGACCCTGAGATCATGACCCGAGCCAAAGGCAGAGGCTTAACCCACTGAGCCATCCAGGCACCCATCCCTCCCCTTTCTTGATGGTTACATTTTAAAGGAATTGCCCACAATTCCTTGAGAAAGACATTCTCGGTTATAAGCTAGCAAGAGGCTGGGAAAAGATAAACACCTTGAAAGGGCATGGAATGATTTTGTAATTGCAACGTTTCTTAAGTAAATGCTCAAAGAAAAGGGAACTCAGGGGTCTATAGTCAGGAAGAAATGTCTAAAGTTTAGTCGAGTTGAAGGGAAGGTCAAGGCTTTCATACTTCTTTTTAGGAAAGTCTGAAGAGGAGAAATATTGGGGTTTTATACCAAAAAAGACTCATTGTGGGGGTGGGGATGAACATTAACTTGTTGGGGAAAGGTGGAAGTATGATCTATTTCAGAGCATATAATGGCCATTTATCAGGACATAAAAGGATGGGGGAGGATTTTTTTTTTTTTTTTTTGTCTTTTTTTATTCTCTATTCTAAACCATCCCATTCAGGGGACACAGGGCTCAGATTAAGTTCAACATTCTTAAATAGATAAAAGATCCCCTTTCATCCAAGGATGATGTAATTAGCTTAGAATACTGTTTTCTAAGTGGGAAACTGTTGCAAGATTCTTGTTTTGTTTTAATTTAAATTAAACAGGTTTGTTTACCTATAATGTAGTATTGGTTTTAGAAGTAGAATTTAGTGATTCATCACTTACATATAACACCCAGGGCTCATCTTAACAAGAGCCCTCTTTAATGCTCATCATGCATTTAACATGTCTACCCACCCACCTTCCCTCCTGTAGCCCTGTTTGTTCTCTATAGATAAGAATCTGTTTCCCAATTTGCCTCTTCTCCCCCCATGTTCATCAGTTTAATTTCTTAAATTCCATATGAGTGAAATCGCATGGTATTTGTCTTTCTCTGACTGACTTATTTCACTTAGCAGAATAGTCTCAAGCTTCATCCATGCTATTGCAAATGGTAAGATTTCATTCTTTTTTATGGCTGAGTAATTATATATATTACATCTTCTTTATCTCTTCATCACATCAGTCAGTACTTTGGGGCCCTTTCCATAATTTGGGTATTAATGCTGCTAAAAACTGTCCCTTGGAATCAGTATTTTTGTACCTTTTGGGTAAATACCTATTAGTGCAATTGCTAGATCATAGAGTAATTCTATTTTTAACTTTTTGAGGAACTCCATGTTGTTTTCAAGAGTGGCTGCACCACTTTGCATTCCCAACAGCGCAAAAGGGTACCCCTTTCTCTGCATCCCTACCATCTTTTGTTTCCTGTGTTAATTTTAGCCATTTCTGACACATGTGATGTGATATATCATTGGAGTTTTGATTTGTATTTTCCTGATGATGAGTGATATTGAGAATCTTTTCATTTGTCTGTTAGCTATTTGGATATCTTCTTTGGAAACTATCTATTCAAGTCTTCTGTCCATTTCCTAACTGGATTATTTTTGCGGTGTTCAGTTTTATAAGTTCTTAATATATTTTGTATACTAACCCTTTATAAGATATGTCATTTGCAAATTTTTCTCCCATTCTGTGGGTTGCCTTTTACTTCTCTTGATTGTTTTCCTTCACTGTGCAGAAGCTTTTTATCTTGATGAGGTCTCAAGCGTTCATTTATGCTCTTGTTTCCCTTGCCTCTGGAAATGTGTTTAATATATTGCTTCAACCAAAGTCACAGAAGTCGCTTCCTGTTTTCTCCTCTAGGAGTTTGATGGTTTACTGTCTTATATTTAGGTCTTTCATCCATTTTGAATTTACTTTTGTGTATGGTATAAGAAAGTGGTCTGGTTTCATTCTTCTGCATGCTGCTCTTCAGTTTTCCTAACACCACTTGTTGAAGAGATCATCTTTTTTCCTTTGGATATATTTTTCTGCTTTGTTGAAGATTGGTTGGCCATACATCTGTGGGTCCATTTCTGGGTTCTCTATTCCATTTCATTGATCCAGTACCACACTGTCTTGATGACTACAGTTTTGTTATATAGCTTGAAATTTGAGATTGTGATGCCTCCCACTTTGCTCTTCTTTTTCAACATTACTCTGTTTACTTATGGTATTTTGTGGTTCCATATTGATTTTAAAATTGTTTGTTCTAGCTCTGTGAAAAATTCTGGTGATATATTTATAGGGCTGGCATTGAAGGTGTAGATTCCTTTGGGTAGTATAGGTGTTTTATCAGTATTTGTTCTTCTAGTCCACGAGCATGGAATGTTTTTCCATTTCTTTGTGTCTTCTTTAATTTCTTTCATAAGTGTTCTATGGTTTTCAGTGTAGAGATATTTTACCTCTTTGGTTAGGTTTATTTGTAGTTATCTTTAGTGCAGTTGTAAATGGGACTGATTTATTTATCTTTGGTGCAGTTGTAAATGGGACCGATTCCTTGGTTTCTCTTTATGCTGATTCATTATGGGTACATACAAATACAACAGCTTTCTGTACATTTATTTTTATATCCTGCACATTTGTTGAATTTATGTCTTTCTTCTGGCAATTTTTTGGTGAAGTCTTTAGGTTTTCTACATAGAGTATCAAATTATCTGCAAATAGTGAAAGTTTGGCTTCTTCCTTGCTGATTAAGATGTCTTTTTCTTTTTGATTTCTGCTTGAAGAGGCTAAGACATCTAGTCTATGTTAAATAACAGTCAAAGTAAACATCCTTGTCTTGTCCCTGACTGTAAGAGAAAGGCTCTCTGTTTTTCCCCATGGAGGTTGATACTAGCTGTGGGCCTTTCATATATGGTTTTTAAGATGTTAAGGTATGTTTCTTCTATCCCTGCTTTGATGTAGGTTTTTATTAAGAAATGTTGCTGGATTTTGTCAAATGTTTCTTCTGTATCTATTGAGAAGATCATATGTTTTTTATCTTTTTATTTTCATGGTGTATCAGGTTGATTGACTTGCAGATATTGAACCACTCCTGGGGTCCAGGAATAAATCCCATTTGACCATGGTGAATAGTCCTTTTAACATACTGTTGGACTCAATTAGCTAGTATTTTGTTGAGAACTTTGGCATTCATGTTATCAAGGACATTTGACTGTAATTCTCCATTTAGTAGGGTCTTTGTCTGGTTTTGGGATCAAGGTACTGTAGGCTTATAAAATTAGTTTGGAAGTTTTCCTTCCATGTGTATTTTTTGGAACAGCTTAAGCAGAATAGGCATTAATTCTCGTTTAAATGTCTAGTAGAATTCTCCTGGGAGGCCATCTGGCCCTGGACCCTTGTTTGTTGGGAGATTTTTGATTACAGATTCAATTTATTTTCTGGTTATGGGTCTGCTCAAATTTTCTCTCTTTTCCTATTTCAGTTTTGGTAGTTCATATCTTTCTAGGAATTTATTGATTTCTTCCAGATTGCCCATTTTATAGGCATATAATTTTTTCTAATATTCTCTTATAATTATTTGTATTTCAGTAGTATCAGTTTGTGATTTCTCCTCTTTCATTTGTGATTTTATTTGAATCCTATGTCTTTTCTTTTATGTAAGTCTGGCCAGGGGTTTATCAATTTTGTTAATGCTTTCAAAGAACAAGCTCCTAGTTTTATTGATCTGTTCTACTGTTTTTTTTTTATTCCTCTATCATTTATTTCAGTCCTAATCTTAATTATTTCCCTTCTTCTGTTGGTCTTAGGCTTTACTTGCTGTTCTTTTTATAGCTCTTTTATTTTTTTAATTCCTTTTATATTTATTTATTTATTTTCTTTTTTTTTTTAAATTTCTTTTCAGCATAACAGTATTCATTGTTTTTGCACCACACCTAGTGCTCCATGAAATACATGCCCTCCCCAATACCCACCACCTAGTTTCCCCAGCCTCCCACCCCCCCACCCCTTCAAAACCCTCAGGTTGTTTTTTAGGGTCACCTCCCCTTCCAATTTCCCCCAACTCCCTTCTCCTCTCTAACTCCCCATGTCCTCCATGTTATTTGTTATGCTCCACAAATAAGTGAAACCATTTGATAATTGACTTTCTCTGCTTGACTTATTTCACTCAACATAATCTCTTCCAGTCCCTTCCATGTTGCTGCAAAAGTTGGGTATTCATCCTTTCTGATGAAGGAATAATACTCCATAGTGTATATGGATCACATCTTCCTTATCCATTCATCTGTTGAAGGGCATCTTGGTTCTTTCCACAGTTTGGAGACTGTGGCCATTGTTGCTATAAACATTGGGGTACAGATGCCCCTTCTTTTCACTCCATCTGTATCTTTGGGGTAAATACCCAGTAGCGCAATGGCAGGGTCATAGCGAAGCTCTATTTTTAATTTCTTAAGGAATCGCCACACTGTTTTCCAAAGTGGCTGCACCAACTTGCATTGCCACCAACAGTGTAAGAGGGTTCCCCTTTCTCCACATCCTCTCCAACACATGTTGTTTCCTGTCTTGCTAATTTTGGCATTCTAACTGGTGTAAGGTGGTATCTCAATGTGGTTTTAATTTGAATCTCCCTGATGGCTAGTGGTGATGAACATATTTTCATGTGTCTGATAGCCATTTGTATGTCTTCACTGGAGAAGTCTCTGTTCATATCTTATGCCCATTTTTTGATATGATTATCTGTTTTGTGTGTGTTGAGTTTGAGGAGTTCTTTATAGATCCTTTATGGAACCTTTTGTCTGTACTGTCATTTGAAAATATCTTCTCCCATTCTGTGGGTTGACTCTTTGTTTTCTTGACTGTTTCCTTTGCTGTGCAGAAGCTTTGGATCTTGATGAAGTCCCCAAAGTTCATTTCCGCTTTTGTTTTTTGCCTTTGGAGACATATCTTGAAAGAAGTTGCTGTGGCTGATATTTATTCTTTTCAGTGTTCCAGAATTCATTGGTTAGGTTGTGTATCTGAGACATTCCTTCTTGAGGCAGGCCTATATTTCTATATACTTCCCTTTTAAGACCACTTTTGTTGCATTCCAAAGGTTTTAGACTGTCATCTTTTCATTTGCTTCCATGTATTTTTTTTCTTTAATTTCATGATTAACCAATTCATTCTTTAGTAGGATATTCTTTATCCTCTATGTATTTGTGGGCTTTTGCAGGATTCTAAGGACAGTAATGACCTCATTGATCAGCATGCCACAGAGTCAACCTACTCTAGACAAAATATTCTATTCACAAAACATTTTTTTACTCAAAATAGCGTTTTACTGCAAGTCACAAAGAGTTATTCTGCTGATGGCCTTTGCTTTTAAAAATGTTTTATCTTTTCTGTTATAATTGTTGGTTTGTTTGTTACAATTCCCTGCTTATACCTTAGAATACTAATCCCTCAGATTTGTATTGTGCTCTACAGATCACAGAAGTTTTGTTTATATTATCTCATCTGATAATGCCCCAGTATCCTGTGAAGGAGTCAAGATCAGGAATCTGCAAACTTTTTCCATAAAGGACCACATGATAAAGATTTTAGGCTTTCTGTACCATAATGTTTCTGCAGCAACTCCTCAGCTCTGATTTTGTAGCACAACAACAACCATATTCAATATGTAAATGAATGAACATGAATGTGTTTCAGTAAAATGTTGTTCATTGAAACTGAAACTTGAATTTCATATAATTTCTCCTGAGTCATGATATATTAATCCTATGTTTCCCCCCCCCAAATATCCTTAACTTGTTCACCATCTATAACCAAGTGGCAGACCAGTATGTGGCCTCTGAGCTACAGTTTGCTGATCTTAGAGTAAAATAATGGAAATGTTTGAATTTTATCTCTACTACTTACTAACACTGAAGTCTTTGGGTAAATAACTTTTTAAAAAATGTATTTACTTATTTGATACAGAGAGAGCACAAGCAGCGGAAGCAGCAAAGACAGAGGGAAAAGCAGGCTCCTTGCTGAGCAAGGAGCCGGATGTGGGGTTTGATCCCAGGATCCTGGGACCACAACCCAAGCTGAAGGCAGATGCCCAACTAACTAAGCAACCCAGGCACCCTGGTAAATAACTTTATCGTGAGTTTCCACTTCCATGTTTTCACAGTAGAAATAAAACTGTACACTTCACAGTTCTATGAGAATAAAATGAGCATCAATGAGATAAAATAGAGATAAAAATAGATAAAAATTTCTAGAGTTGGTAATTCCTCAATTATTTTTCTCTCCCTTATATTATGCTATGGATGGGGAATCTAAGTCTCAGAAGTTAAGTGATCTGCCTGGGACCATAGAGTCTTTGGTGGTAAAGCTGGGACTTTGAATTCAAGCTATTCTGTGCTATTTAGTTAAGAGGCAAGGAGTTTCTTTCTCTCAATACCCCGATCTACCTCAAAGCAGATGCTGAGTTACATCTCTGGAATCCTAGCTTAGTCTGAGGGAACACTGCTTTAAGAACAATGCTGTCATATTAAAAGTTAAATATATCTGGGGTGTTTGGGTAGCTCATTTGGTTAAGCATCTGCCTTCAGCTCAGGTTATGATCTCAGGGTCCTGGGATTGAGATCTGTATTGGGCTCCGAGCTCAGTAGGTAGTCTGCTTCTCCCTCTCCCTCTGTCCCTCCTCACTCCCAACCTGTACTTTCTTTCTCTCTCTCCCAAATAAAAAAATATAATCTTTAAAAATAAGCAAGGGGGTGCCTGGGTGGCTTAGTCGTTAAGCATCTGCCTTCAGCTGAGGGCATGATCCCAGGGTCCTGGGATCAAGCTCGGCATCAGGATCCCTGCTTGGCAAGAAGTTTTCTTCTCCCTTTCCTACTCCCTCTGCTTTTGTTCCCTCTCTCGCTGTGTCTCTCTCTGTCAAATAAATAAATAAAATCTTTAAAAATAAGTAAAAATAAACAAATAAAAGTTATCTATATTTATCACTGATAACTTATCTAAAATTGCCATGAGCAATTTAATTCAAGACTGAACAAACTATATCCCACAGACCAAATTCAGCCTGTCCCCTGTTTTCATAAATTAGGTTTCTTGAAACACAATCATGCTCATTTCTTTACATAATGTTCATCACTGTATTTGTGTTAGAATTGTGGTGTTGAATAATTTCAAAAAAGACCAGATATCTGACCCATAAATCCTAAAATATATACTCACTCGTCCTTTACAGAAAAAGTTTGTCTGGGGTGTGGGGGCAGGGAAGGAAAAAATGAAACAAGATGGGATCGGGAGGGAGACAAATCATAAGAGACTCTTAATTTCACAAAACTGAGGGTTGCTGGGGGGAGGGGGGTGTGGAGAGGGTGGTGGGGTTATGGACATTGGGGAGGGTATATGATATGGTGAGTGCTGTGCAGTGTGTAAGCCTGAAGATTCACAGACCTGTACCCCTGGGCCAAATAATACATTATATGTTAATAAAAATAATTAATAAAAAAAGAAAGAAAAAATTTGTCTGCCTTGGTTTAATTTCTTGTCTAAAACTCCTATATTATTTTCTATTATCCTTTTAAATAAAATTTTCATGCTTCATTCATAGTAGTACATTACACATTTTTTTGGCAACCTTTTATACATTACACTATTATTTCATGGATAGTGTTTTTGATACTGATTGATTCACTGTAAACATTGTCATTTTGATCATTTGTATTTTCATAAATTGTGGTAAGTCATAGAAAAGGCAAAAAAAACATGTAAATGATTCTTCCCCAGGTTCATACAACTCCTAAATAGTTTATCTGATGTAAATCCTGAACATATATCTAAAAAGCAGACTGGAAAAATACCATCATGGGCTTCAAGCTCAGCTTCAAGCTCAGCATTACCACTATTTAATATGCCATGAGAGAGATGGGTAAAAGGAAAGACGTGTGAGAATGTTGAATATCAAGGGAGGAAAGGGTCGTATGTGGAGGAGAGCAGAAAGGGTCTAGTGTTGCAAAGATGGTGAAGGAAGAAGACAGCAAAACCCATTTTTTTCTCTTAAATTTAATATGTTCAAAGCTAATTCCTAATACTAAATACTCCTAATACTGAATATTGGAGGGAGATTCAAAGGAAAGAACTGACTTGAGAAATAAGAGGATGAAAAATTGAAAAGGCTATCCCAAACTACTTTTTCAGGAAATACAGTAGCAAAGGGAAAGGCCAGTGCATGTGAGCACTACAAGATCAAGGGAAGTTCTTCAAAGATGATGAAGACTTCTGTAGCGTTTGTGGTGGGTGAGAAAGAACCTGGTGATGGGGTGGAGGGAAGGAGGGCATGCTGGGAAAAAACAAGGACAGGGAAAGGAAGGTGAAAGACTAAGTGATGAGAGAGACTGACTAGGGCTTTGGGAACTCTTTGCACCAGGGATGGGGAAAGGCTAGAAGTGACAGAAGTATAGAGCCGGCACACCAAAGGGACTGTGTGTCACTAAAATTAAGAAAGAACTGACCAAGACAGAGGCGGGGTTTAACTTAGGATACATCAGGCTCCCAAAGAAATTTTAGTTAACGGAAAGCATTCATCAAGATCTGACTGGCTGACATAGTCAAGGGAGATATCTACCAGCTTACCTACCTCTCATCTGGAGAACAAATCTGAAGTAATATAAACCTTAAGTGGAAAGTTGCCCCATAAAGGCATAAGGGAGAAGTTAAGATGGCGGAGTAGTTGGGGACCCGAGGCTTGCCTGGTCCCTCGAACACAGCTAGAGCAACATCAAATCATTTTGAACAACTAGGAAACCGATCTGAGGATGAAGAAAAGAATATGCACAACTGGAGGGAGGGAATGTGACAGATGCGTGGTTCAGAGCTGTGAACTGGGAGAGAGAAAAGCTGTGGTGCTGTGAGGGTAGGGAGTGATTTTCATGGACTGAAGTCAGGGAGAGAGTCAGGGAAAGAGGGAGAGAGCAGGAGAGAGATCAGTGCAGAGGGTTTGCAGGACAGGTTGTGGTGAGGGGGTTCTCTGGGTTGCCCTGGGAGAGATCGTGTCCCTTCATTCTTCTTCTTTCTTCGTCTTCTTTCTTCTTTCTTCTTCTTCTTTCTTTTTTACATTTTATTTGAGAGAGAGCAAGAGCGAGAGAGCAGGAGCAGGAGGAAGGGGCAGAGGGAGAAGCTGACTCCCTCTGAGTAGGAAGCCTGCTGTAGGACTGGATCTTAGGACTCTGGGAACATGATCTGAGCCTAAAGCAGCCTCTTTATAACTGACTGAGCTACCCCTGTGTCCTGATCACACCCCTTCCTGGAATACATTTGGAAGAGGGTATATTGCTTCTCCAAGGACAAAAGTCCTGCTGGGAGCATTTGAGCATCTGTTCGGCAGCAGGGGACAGAGGCATGCCTGGAGGACAATTCGCCTGGTCCCAGCTTTTCACTAATCATCACAATAGACTCCAGTCACTGTGCTGGTGCACTGTGGGACTGCTTTTCTGGAATAGAACTGCAGCAAATAGAAGTTACACATGAGGCTTATCTTGGGCAGCTGCAAAACCTATAGATCTCTGCAACCACCTGTCCCATCTTAAAAAATTTATATAGGGGCCTTAACTACATTCAGTCACATATAATGTCCAGATAGTCTCAGCACATCACTATTTCAAGGCTATGTCCTTGGGTCAGCCTCTGGGATTGGGGAAGGCAAACAGAATTCCTGTTCCATGGACAGAGGAGGGAGTGAGGAGCCTTTGATGGTCAGGGTCCAGCTCAAGTGTCAACCAGTGATCATGGCCTCTTGACATCCTCTGACAATTTACTATTTTTCTTGTTGAGTTCGAAGCGGAGATTATTGATCTGAATGCTTACTTCTTAATTAGAAGTTTATCACTGGGCTCAATCTAAATTCGTATCTTTTTCAGTAATCCATTTATAAATCAGTTAGATGATGTTTTTGTGATCTCCTGGCTTATGTTTTTCATATGAGCTTTGATGCTATTATTATTTTTGACCCTTTGTATGTAACAGGTTGTTTTCCTCCTCTTACACTTAAAGCCAGTGACAGAGACAATATTGAGAAAGTGGATTACATTGGGCTTTGGTGTAGTTTTCCTCATTTTCTTTGTGTTTGGTATTTATGGAGATTTTTTGATGTATAAGTTTATATTTTACATCAAATATGAAATTTTCCCAATTACTATGTCTTCAACTATTTATATCCTCCACCTTGTTCTCTAATTTATGGGCTCCATTTATATACATATTAGGATACTTGAAGCTGTCCCACAAATAAATTGTTGTCCTGTGTTTCACTTAAGATAACCTTATTGGTATGTCTTCAATAATATTTTCATCTGAAATCTAATCTGTTAATCCCACATATATTTTTATTTTTCATTTTATATACTTTAGCTTTCATCTCCAGAAATTTGATGTGTGTCCTTCTAAAAACTATATTGGCCTGGTTAATCTTCTCTCTGCTTTCACAAACATGTGATGTACACCTATAGTTTTTTTTTCCAATTTATTTATTTTCAGAAAAACAGTATTCATTATTTTTTCACCACACCCAGTGCTCCATGCAAGCCGTGCCCTCTATAATACCCACCACCTGGTACCCCAACCCACACCCCCCCGCCACTTCAAACCCCTCAGATTGTTTTTCAGAGTCCATAGTCTCTCATGGTTCCTATAGTTTTTAATGTTTATATACTAAATCTGTGACTTGCATCATTTCTGGGTTGAAATTTCTTGATAGACATTTCTTTAGGTCTTGTTTTTCTACTTTGCATAAATAACTTTTTACTGCATGTTAGACACAGTGAGTTGTATTTTTCTTGGTGCTGGATATAATTCTGTTCTTACAGTCTTGAGCCTTGTGTGGGATATACCTTTTCTTATTAAGAAATGCTTTAAATCTTTTAGATCGTCCAAATTTGTCAGATGGGGTTAGAACACTGGTTCATTTGGGGTTAATTTTTCCTATTACTGAAACAACACTCTGAGAGCTCTACTGAATATCCTATAAGTGCTAAGATTTTATGTGAAATCTGGTGAGAACAGGATTTTTTTCAGCCGTTTGTGGATTCTAAGTAGTTTTTCTGCCATTTTGTAGTTTCCTCAATGTGTACATTGATCAGTACTCAATGAAGAATCAGGATGGACCCTCTACAGATCATAAGTGCTCTTTCTGTGTGCAGTTGTTTTCTTTCTTGGCCTCTTCACTGTGATGTCTAACTGCTTTGGCTTCCCCACGTTGAGTTTAGGTAGCTATTAGATGGACCCTAAAGTTTAAATTAGATAATTGGATTGAGATATGAACTTGGGCATTGTAAGCATGTATGGTATATTTAAAGCCACGAAACAGCATGATTTACCAAAGGAGTTCTTGTTGACTGAGAAGATTGAGATGTTGAGCTCTGTAGAAATCCAACATCGAGAGGCTGGGATAAAAAGAGAAGCCAACAGAAATGCAATTCTGACTTCTTAATGTTTTCCATACTTTACTATCATCTTATATTCATTAAAAATACTTATTATCCACAACTTTTAGATATCTTATAAAATAAGGTGTTTCTTAACATGTATAGTTCATCATATTTCCAGCAACATCTTCTTTTACACTAATTTTTATTCACTTTTTTAGACTGAGAATTGGTTCTATAACAAATGTCAAATTAAGGAATGCTCTATTAAAATTTTAAAAATATATTAGAGCCAGTTTCATATTAGGGCTGTTCCTAAAAAGTATATTACTGATGGATCTAAGGATCCCATCCATCTCCATCAGAACTACAGTTACTTGCTAAGAATGTTGATTACTGGGATTCCAGTCTAGATTTGGAGAGTCTACACATTTGCAGTTTTACTAAGATTTTCAAATGACTCTTTGGTATACCAGGGGTTGAAGAATTTGGACTCATTTTGTCAGTGGTTCTGAACTCTTTCTATGTGCGTGTGTGTGTGTGTGTGCACATGTGTGTGCACGTGTGTGTGCATGCATATTTAGATGATTATGCTTTGGCTCTATAGAGATTTTGATTCAGTTGATCATATTTGGGTCCTGGACACCTATATTTTAGGTCTTTCAAGAAATTCAACATGCAGCCAGAATTTAGAACTGTGTCTTAAGGTAGAGTGTGAACACATGCAAGTGGGTGTTTATGTAGGGAGGATATCTGGAGTTTTCTTTGAAATAGGCAATATAGATGAATGCAAAGAGAGTGCACAAGAACCTGGCCATTATCCTAGATCAGGTGAGTTATTGGTTAAATAGAGAAAGTTAGACAGGCATGGAATAATTAGAGGATATGTTAGTTGAAATGAGAAGAATGAAGCAGAGGTTATCTCGTATAGTCTCAAAGGACTCTGCATGTGGGCTCTAAATCTGAGAATGTCAGAGTCCGAATAGTGAACAGTGAATAGGAAAGTAAAACCTATTGGTGGTCTTAAGATGGGGATTTTTGAATCTTAAAACATTTGCTGTGTGAATGGCTTAGGGTTCAGAGATTTTTCTTTATACCAAAGAATGTAAAAAAACAAAAACCCGTGCACCCTAATTAAGGCAGGCAAAGGTACATAGATTTAGATCTATCAACACAAGTTCTCTTTGATTTTTCATTTTTTTAATATTTTTAACACTTTTCATTACTTTGACTATGTTCCCTTCATATAATATAATTCTTTTTTTTTATTTCTTTTTTTTCCAATTTATTTATTTTCAGAAAAACAGTATTCATTATTTTTTTCACCACACCCAGTGCTCCATGCAAGCCGTGCCCTCTATAATACCCACCACCTGGTACCCCAACCTCCCACCCCCCCCACCACTTCAAACCCCTCAGATTGTTTTTCAGAGTCCATAGTCTCTCATGGTTCACCTCCCCTTCCAATTTACCCAAAAGCACATACCCTCCCCAATGTCCATAACCCTATCCCCCTTCTCCCAACCCCCCTCCCCCCAGCACCCCACAGTTTGTTTCATGAGATTAAGAGACACTTATGGTTTGTCTCCCTCCCTATCCTGTCTTGTTTCATGGATTCTTCTCCTAAAACTGCTTTCAAGAATAAATTTGACCCAGAAAGAGGTTTACTTCTTCTTCTTCTTTTTTATTGTATTTATTTGAGGTGGGGGGAGGAGATAACAAACATGAGCCATGGTAGAGGCAAAGGGAGAGTGAGAAATCAAGCAGACTCTACACTGAGCAAGTGGTCTGACACAGGGATCCCACGACCCTGAGATCATGACTGGAGCTAAAAATCAAGAATCAGATATTTAACCTATTGAGCCACCCAGGTGCCCCAACGCTTGCTTCTTAGAGGTTATTTCCACCTTAATAGAAGAATTTATCAAATACATCTCTAATAGCTTGAAGAGGAGGTATTTTAAGAGTATTATATTTCCCAGTGTAGCTGAAATCACAGCACAGAGCTTCTGCTGAAGAATGTATACCCCCAAATTTCATATTGAAATCCAAACAGTGACAGTTATAGGAGAGGGGGCCTTTGGGAGGTCAATAGAGTGGAACCCTCATGATGTAATTCATGCCCTTGGAGTTCTGAGAGAACTTGCTTCCCGTCCCAGCACCAGGGAGGTGCCAGCAGTCTGCAACCCAGAAGAGGGGTCTATCCAGACATGGTGGCATTCTGGTCTTGGACTTCCATCCTTTAGACCCATAAGAAATAAACTTTTGTTATTTACAAGCTACCCAGTCTATGGTAATTTGTTACAGTGGCCCAAGCATTCTAAGACAGCTACTTTAATTACATGTATGGCCATATCCTTACCCACATATTGCTCACACACAAGTATATTTAGTTTCAGGGGAGTTGGTTAGATATACAGATAACACCTACCTTCCCCTGAGTTCTGTTTTCTCTTTGCTGTTATAGTAGTTTGATGACTTAACCTGTAAGCTCCTCAGTCTGTGGATAGCTTCCATCAATACAGACCTCTTGCATGAAACAATTTTGATTGTTATCAGACTGTGCTTTGATTATTTCTTGTGTTCTGAAGAGTCTTTTGCAGTGTTTTTGTCCAAGAGGTAAGAAGAAAAAAAGTTTTATTTCATTTTTCATCCTGAAGAGATTGATTCTTGTACATAAATCAGCCTAGTTGAGTCTTTCTATGCAATGACTCCATTGTCTCTGAAGCAACTGCATTTCAGAAACTGTTTCCAGATGATCTGAATCTGCCATTTGCAAGGAATGTTAACAAGTAGGTAGTATTGCTTAAATGGTTTCACAAAATAAATACAATGTATAAAACTGAAAGCGTTCCATGTTAGACTTCATTTATGCAAGGACAGTTTGAAAAAGAAAATGCCCATTGGCAAAAGGTCAACTTGGTTTCCAGAAAATAAACTATAGCAACACCTCAGGTGAGGATTTTAAAAACAAAGAGCTACAACAATAATCAGTGTGAGTTTTAAATAAGTATCGGGCATTGTGATATTCAGTTATACGGTAAGCATAGGATTAGACTTTTACATAGTCAACTGCTTCAAGAAGATTGAGGTAAGCTTTATTCTATACAGGTTTCATTTTGTTTTTCTATTTTCTTGTGCATTTACATTCTACATTTTCTTCAAAGTTTATTATTTCATTAGATCAAGACCACCATCCTAAAGAAAATTTTAAAAAAGGAGGAAAAGATGTTATCTACCATTAATACTTTAGTGTATTTGCTTTGTTTATTTTCTTATGCAAATTTATTTTTTTTCCTCTCTTTAAGATTTTATTTATTTATTTATTTTTGAGAGGCAGGCGGGGGGGGGGGAAAGCAGGCTCCCTGCTGAGCAGAGAGCCCGATGCGGACCTCGATCCCAGGACCCTGAGATCATGACCTGAGCCGAAGGCAGCGGCTTAACCCACTGAGCAACCCAGGTGCCCGCAAATTTATTTTTTTATACATTGATTCACATCTACAGATTTGGTCACTTCTCTTTTATTTCTACAAATTAATGTTATTTTAAGAATCAGTATGCCAGTTTGAGTAGGAAGTCTATCGCCCTTTCCATTCATTCCCTGCATGTCAGGGTTTACTCTGTCTATAAGAAAGTACATCTGAAAGCCATGCCTGAGTACAGAGAGCCCCAGTTTCTAACGGTTGCTGTAGCCTGTGATGCTATAGGTTCTTCCTCTTACCTTATGTTTCCTTTGATAGCAGTCATTCATAGTATGAAAACCTTGCCAATCACATGTGTTACCACAGCTCCTTTTATAGACCAGTGTGGTCTTTTGAGGCATGTGAGTCTTAGGATAGTCTCTTCTTTCAATGTTAGACATATCTCAGCTGCCCCATACTCTTTTCTAGGATGTTTTTCTGGTACCCAACCCATTCAGTACAAACCGTAGTCATTCCTGGTCAATGAACGGGCCAGCCTATCCAGAAATGCAGCACCTTGGTTGGGTTTATGGTGGTGTGAGCTGATCCACAGTCATATCTCTATATTCTGTTTGTTGGATCTTTTGGGGGTCAGACGGCTTTCCTTTTCAATCCCTGAATGCCAGTTGTTCATTCCACTTCCTTATTGGACAATGAAAATATCTCATGATGGCTCCTGCACAGTTTTCAGGAGCCAACCTCTCCATAGTTACCTGATAGTCTCTGTTTTAGCTTTTCAAAATTAAGTTTTAAAAATTAACCAAGTCCTTCTTGGAAAATAGAGTTTTCAAGGATTTAGGAAAAGTTTGTTTACTCCCTGCAAAAGGGACAACCATCTGTTACTGTATCAGCTGGTGAATTACCTCCTGAGTACCACCTGGGTGAACTTAAATGTTCTCTCTAAAGAGTAAAAAAACAACATAAATTCCAACTTAGCTTTTTTCTCCCTTATATCGAAATAATTGTAGATTCACACCCAATTGTAAGCCATAATGTGGAGAGCTCATGTAGCCTTCACTCAGCTTCTCTCAACTGTAGCCTCTTGCAAAAGCTATGGTGCATTATCACAAACAGGAATCTGGCATACAGAATACATAGTAAAGATACAGAACATTATCCTCATCACAAGGAATCCCTCGTCTTGCTCTTTGTCCTTTATACCTACACCCACTTTCCTCTTACCCTATTTCTTTTTTCAAGAATGCCATGTAAATGGAATTGCACATTATATAACCTTTAGGGGTTGGCTGAAAAAAAAATCTCTCTTTAAAAAAATGAGTATAATTCTCTAGGGAATCAACCAGTTTGTTGTATGTATTGATTGTTTTCTTTATGGCTAAATAGTATCCCATGGTATAGATATACAGTGGTCTGCTTAATCATTTACCTATTAAAAGACAATTGGCTTATTACTAGTTTTCTGCTATTATGAGTAAAGCTACTATAAATATTCGTGTATATGTAGGTTTTTGTGGGAACATGAGTCATTTTTCTGAGATGAATGCCTAGGTCTTCAATTTTGGGGTCATATGGTATTACCATAACTTAAGTGAGATTTATCCACATGGAAGGCCTTGATGACCCCAGTAATAACTGTTTTGGTAGAAAATTTGGGATAGAAACCTACATTGGGTAAGTTCAAGAAAGAGTGGGAAGAGAGGAATTGGAGACAGTAAATATAATGAGTCTTTTGAAGGACTTTGCTATAAGAGAACTTAGATATGGGACAGTATATTGAAGTATGAGAAAAATAATAGCCTGTTGATTTGCGGATGCAAATGAGTAAGAGGGAACCAATGGAGATTGGGATACAGGGAAGACTGCTGGCCTTGTAACCAATGAGAGAAAATAGGACACAGTGCTAACACGGAACCTTGGCATAGACATATTATCCATAACAATAGGAGATTCTGAAAAATTTTCTCATATTGGTGTGAGGATTTCCTCCAGTCTTTTTTTGAACTCCTGTTAGGTACATGTTGGATTTTTTTTTTTTTTTTGGATAACTTTTTACTTTTCCTCCTTTTGTTCTTTGCTCTGTAAGATTTCCTTAATTTCCCCTTCCTTTATTTTTTTAGCTTGTCTGCTGACTTATTTCTACAATATTTTTAGTTTGCAGTAGTGTTTTATCATTTTTTAAGTTTTCATTTCAATCCTGTTCTATTCTGTTATGATGTATGCAACATATTCTTTGCTTTCTCTGTGAGTATTAATTATATTGTTTGTGACAATTTCTTGTTCAACTTAGTTGGGCTGAGGGGTGCCCAGAGGGCTTTAGAGACATTTCTAGGTGTGTCTATGAGGGTGTTTCTGGAAGAGTTTACCGTTTGATTCAGTAGACTAAGATCCCTCCCACCAATGTGGGCAGGCATCATCTAATTCACTGAAGGCCCAAATAGAACAAAAAGGCAAAGGAAAGGAGAATTCTTTCTTTCCCTGAGCTATAATGCCCATATTCCTGCCCTTGAACATCAGAGCTCCTGGTTCTTGGGTCTTTGGATTCAAAAACTGAATTATACTCCCACAGGCTTTCCTAGTTTTCCAGCTCGCAGATGGAAGACTATAGTATTTCTCAGCCTTCATGACTGTGTGAGACAATTCCTGTATCTCTTATGTTCCTGTGGAGAACCTTGACTAATACATTGTTGAAAGTATTTTATTTTTCCTACATTGTTTCCATTTACTCCAGACTCCTTTTCTTTTTGTTGGTCTCTCCAAATCCTATTAGAGACTTCTCTTAATGTATTATGAGCCACACTGTTTAATCATTTGACTGGCATTGACTCTTTTTTTTTTTTAAGATTTTATTTATTTATTTGACACAAAGAAAGAGATCACAAGTAGGCAGAGAGGCAGGCAGAGAGAGGGGAAGCAGGCTCCCTGCTGAGCAGAGAGCCCAACATGGGGCTCAATTCCAGGACCCTGAGATCATGACCCGAGCCAAAGGCAAAGGCCCAACCCCCTGAGCCACCCAGGCACCCCTGGCATTGACTCTTAACACTAACTTAAGTAAACAAAAGAAAACTGAAGAAATAGTTGTGAGCCAGTCCAGTTACATCAAACACCCACCTTTGCATCACTTAGCTGGGTCAGGAGAGAAGAGTCCTTGTATCAGAAATATAGCACGCCCCTAAATATAACTTTTTTTTTTTAAGACTTACTGTATGTCAGCTATTATACAAAGATGACTAGATGTTTTCTAATCCTCAAAAATATCCTTTAGATCTTTCATAAGTGAAGATGTTTAGATTCGTTGAAGTTAAGTGGCTAATCTAAAGAACTATGACTTTTCTGTATTTTAATTATACTGATGGCCCCAATTAAAGGCTTCCTTATATCTAGTTCTGTAGCCTTTATAACTTTGTATTCCCAACCTTCTCTGACTCTGGAATGGTCTGTGACTTGGCCAATAAAATATGGCAGAGGTAGCTTGTGCCACTTCTGAGATTATGTATACTTCTGCTTGCTCTCTGACAAATGAGCTTGGCCATTTACTGTACCTCAATCTTGCCATGAGAACATGCCTGATCTAGCTTGCTTGAGGGATGTAAGAGACACATGGAGTCCAGTCCACGGCCTGGACATACCTGTGTGTCTCAGATTGAATCATGTGTCTTGATTCTAACATTAGTTGTGACTAATGTTAGGCTCTGAGAAACACCCTTGTGACCACTGGTTATGGGTCTCAACCAGGCATTTGTCTGCATTCAACAGAGTGCTCAGGAGAAAGACTGACACTCTGTATGATATGGGCCCTTTGGGTGACCACTAATATAGAGGAGAGCAGTTACCATGTGGTATACTGAGGTCCACATACCTTACTAGGATGGCTCACTAGGACCCTACAAAATAATTCTGTTGCTGCTACTGCCTATGCCTTTGTTGCCAAAACAAACAAACAAACAAAAAACCACATCCTCAGAGTTATAGAGGAAAAATACCCACTTATGGTATGCCCATGACTCAGCCAAGGAGTTAATTTAAAGCCAATATAAATCTAAGCTCCTTAAAACCACTAAAGCCACTATTGGCATGGAACTCTAATCTTGGTGATAATGATTAGGATTCTCTGGGGAAAGAATGTAATGTAAGTAATGTAATATAACATAATGTAATCTCATGTAAGTAGGTGAAGAGGATCTCCTCTTCTACCCCAAGTGTATCCACTAGACAGAAAAAAAAAATAAAGATGATAAACAAAAATCAAACCAAAACAGACCTAACTCAGATATAGAAAGAAGCAAAACCTGAAATAGATTTCAAATTTGACCCAATTGGAAAGCCAAAGTTTACTAAATGAATTTATCGACAAAAAGTGCAAAATAGCCTTGGTGCCTTTGAATTAGCTTTAATATCTGCTGAAATATAGTAATTGGCAAGTCTTTATCAATACTTTATCAAATTAGAAACTCTTTGGGATTGCACTAAATATAAATACAATAATCCCTATGATTGTAGGGGACTTGTAAAACATGAACCGGGTATTCCTCACCTTTACTGTCCTCTATCAGAATTTTTGCTTTGCCTTAATTATCCAATGTCTTGAAATATCCCATAGTAGGAATGGAATTTCTGACCCATTGAAATAAAAATTACTTTAAGTCTCTGGCATTTAGAATTGGTTTGACAAATGGGACTCCATGGATCTTCCTAACCAGTTAAAAGAGTTCATATATCTCAATATAAATAAAAATGGGGCCCTCAAGGAATAAAGGCCTTATTTTAGAGCTATTCAGAGAATGGGCAATTATTTTCAGTGCCTCTTTATTTAACAGTCCAGTTTGACCTCTTCTTAAGCCTAAAGCCAATGAATGCCACTTCACGGTGGATTACCATGACCTTAACGCTGTGGTCCCACCTATTTAGACCCTCCTAGCCAATGTTACTGAAATTACTGATCCATCCAGTCAGCACCTGGTAATTACCATGTAGCCATAGATTTTGGCTAGTATCTATTCAGTGTCCATTTAATAGCCTCTCAGCTGCAGGTGACCTTTTTCTGAGGAGACACAATACAGCTTCACCCTGGGGTATATCAATAGCCTCACCTTCACACACAGACTTGGCAGGCAGAATTTAAACCTTGCCCTATTTTCTCCAGGAGCACAGGTATGGCGTTAAACTGTTAACATCCTCCTCCAGCAACAGTCATTTGAAACATACAGTCAGGACCTATAAGCATTCACAAAATGTTTGAAAAAGAATAGATCATTGGCCACACATGAAGTACAAGGTTATGGCTACCTCAGTACAAACCTCTTGGCATTATTGGATTACTTTGTCTGCTCCATTCCTGATGCTGTCAGAAAACAACTATTGATACTTTCTATACAGACACCATTAAAATAATTCCAGCATGTTTTAGCCCTTTTTGATTCTAGAGGCAATATAATCCTTATTTATACACTTTATTTAGCTCATTTAAGTTGTTACTTGCAAATTGGACAACCTTGAATGGGGTTCCCTAGAACAAAAGGCTCTAGATGCTGACCACACAGAGCAATACAACAGGGCCCTTCAGAGAATCTTGCATTGTAGAGCTTTTAGAAACACCCTTTTATGGTTCCTGGAATCTCTGGACCATCCCCAATGGCCAACATTTGTCCCAAGGGTGACGCTTGGCTTGAAATTGGCTGAATTTCATGAAGTTTAGTACTGGATGCCCTTGCTTTCACTGGACTCCATCTGCTTGATTTACACACTCTTGAGCCATTGTGTAAGGTCTGTCTAGGCAGATGGTCTGGTTAATAGTAACTACAATAATTCACATCCAAGGTTTACCTTTAGGGTAAAGAACTCTGGGAACCGCTTGCCTCACAGATACCCAGAATAAAAATCAAGATCATACAAATCTCTAAATAATGAAAGCCACAATATAAGGCCTTATTCAAACCCTTATTTTCCCCTTCAGAGTTCCAGATATTATTGATAGTGACAAAAGCATTCCTCTCACTTCTGTAAATATACCATGCTAGCTTTTGGTCATATCATCACTAAATCAAAGATACAGGGTGAATATTTCAGCACTGTTATTTGCCTAAGGTTGCTGGTCTCAGAGTGCCATAATGGTTCTTTTAAACAAGTTCAATGAAATTAAATGTGGCACATTTCAGCTTTCATTCATCAAAGGTAAATTGTAATAAAGTGTCTAAACTCCATCTTTGATGGTTGTCTGCTGACCATTTTTAAGCCTCACTACTCTTCTTTCTTTCATCCCATCATTGAACAAGTTGGTAACAAGACTTGGGTATTTCCACCTTTGGGGTTGGCGGGAAGTTCAAACCAAGCAAACTGCATTTATAGTAACTCAAACCCCAGCTCCATCTTATAACCACCAGAAAAAACCCAAGCCAGTCTGCTTTCTATGCTCTCCTAAGCCATTTCTGGACAGGCTTGGGAACCTTCTCCATCCTCCCAAGGGAGTCTCATTATGTGAGTAATAAACCCTTCAATACCCTCCTGGTATATGTATGGTAGTCTCAAAAGCCAAAACAAATTGGGGGTGGGGCACTGAGTGTATCTATTCTTTGCCTGATGAGAGCATACATATATTTAAGTAATCGGATAGTTTTCTGCCCTGGACCTAAAATCCAATCTGAGTTTCCTTGGTGACTTCTAATATAAATCAGCTATTTTCATCCTTTAAGTGGGCTGTCCATTGATGAAGGATGGGTCCTGAGTGTTAGCATAATTGGCGAACTGTTGCAGCTGATGTCTAAATATTCATAATAATCTTAGGGTATTTTGTTTACACAGAGTAAACTGACTGCTTTTTGCTTATTTCTTTATTAGAAATGTCAGATTTTTGTTTAAAATGTTTCTGTTATTTACTTCATCTTTTATGGATATAGCATGTTCTCACTCAGGTAAGGCAATCACAGGCTTTATTGAAAATGTTAATATCACCCATGACAGATGAAATATAGTAAATTAGGTGAAAATTACATGAGAAAATTTGATTTTTTTCAAATTATTATACTTAACAAAATCATGTCATTACTAATTTCATGTAGGAAAGGTTTATTTTTATTTTGCATAATGAAAATTTTACAGTGATTGAGTAAATATTATGTTTGCTTAAGCAAATTTCCTTGAGTATATGTTTATATTCTTATTGGAAAATTATCTTCTACATTTCAGGCATTGAGGCGTGTCTGGGTGGCTCAATGGGTTAAACATCTGACTTGTGGTTTCAGCTTAGCTCATGATCTCATGGGTCATGGGATCTAGCTGATGTCAGGCTCCACACTCAGCAGGAAGTGTGCCTGAAGATTCTCTCTCTGCCCCTCCCCCAACTCATGTGCTCATGTGTGCATGTGTTCTCTCTCTCTCTCTCTTTCTCTCTCCCTCTCTCCCCCTCTATCAAATCTTTAAATTTCAGGTATCCAGTGATCACTGAAATGCAGTGAAAACAAAAGACTTTCTGGCTAATACCATAATTCATGATTTCTTTTGCCAAGTTAAAGACATAAAATGTGAAGTAAAAATGACTGCTTTATTCCTGAGGGTTGCTTCAAGACTATGGTATACCTAGGAAGGCACCATTTGGCCCTCACTCTCTAGGCCCTAGTGGGAACCCAGATGAAGTTTTTGGTGAGAGGAAATCTGAGGGAGTTTTCTGAACTATTTCTGGCCAGAGGTATTTGGGCTATTGCGATGTAAGACTTGAAGGAAGCTCTCCATAGCTTGAAGGCTACTATGTAAGCCACGGACAGAAAAAAATATTGGGTTTCACAGCATCAAAACTTTTCTCTCCTACATAAGACATTAGAAAGAATGGAATTCATTGCTTTATGTGATTTTTGAAGAGTAAAAAGAGAAAATGGGACAAATCCTTTGTCTCTCACCCATAAAATAATTTCTATTGTATTTAAATGAAGTTTTTCCCAAAATTTCTATGAAGTCTTCCATATTGATTTGTCTGATTCTTCAGTTAGACTTATCTGTTCAACTTCAGGTTATTTTCTGAGCTGCCTCATCTGTTTTCATGGCAGTATTCTTGCCTAACTGCAGCAATTTGCATGTGGGTCATCTTTCTTAGATTCATGTGCCTGCCTGTTTTCTAAAGAAGCTTCCACATGCTGTTGACTATGTCATGGCTGATAAACTATTTTAAATTCCTAATATAGGCAGACAGACCATCTTTCTGTTCAGGACTTTTTATAAACATAATGGAATAATTTTTGTTCTCAAAAACATTTTTTCTAGCTTGAAGCTTATACAGTTTTTGGTAGACTATTTTCATATCTCTTAAGTAAATTGATTTCCTGTGGTGATCTCATAAGAGGCTTATGTTTTGCAACATAAACCTTGCTTGTTGAAGCAAGGTTTAAATGAAAAAAATATAGTATTTTAGGCATCATTGATTTCTTTTCTCCTAAGCAATGATCATTTTCAAAAACCCAAAGAATTTCTCATAAAATATCAACTTAATTTTTTTAACTTTAAAATAAGTTATTTTGTTAGAGGGATTTTTTTGGAAACACTTATTTTTAAAGATTTTATTTATTAGAGAGAGAGAGCACAAGAGAGCATGAGCAGGGGTGGGGGGGTGGGGAAGGGCAGAGAGAGAGGGAGAAGCTGACTCTCTGCTGAGCAGGAAGCCTGACACAGGGCATGATCCCAGGACTCTGGGATCATGACCTGAACCAAAGGCAGTTGCTTAACTGACTGAGCCACCCAGGAAATATTTATATTTAAAATAATGTGATAAAGATACTTGGAATAACCAAAAATATAAACTTGAAATTAATCAGTTGGATAATCTTTTGAAGATACATACAATTTGATATTCAGAAATCTTTTAGGTGGGTAAGTTTATGATATGAGAATTTGTTTGGAATTTTTATTTGAAAATTTCCCATACCATGTTCCAATAATTCATTAACACATCTATCAAGCAAATTTACTTACAAAGAACAGAAAATATCTTCTATGTCCATGTTAAATTCTTAGTAAATATTTGAAATTTGGGGGTATGTTTCATAGTATGAACTTCTCAACACAAGAAATTTCTAGGTATATAGAGTAAGGCTAAAAACCTCTAGAAAAGTAACCTTTCGGATTTACATAAGATTTGCAGTTAATGTGAAGCCATCCCTATTTCAAAAGGACACATTCAGTGGCAAATTCATGTGAGTGATTTAGGGACTGTTGATTATTATAGTTCTTAAATCTCTGAAGCATTTCCTCCTCTGCTTTGTGAGCTTTCAAGTCTGAGGGTATGAACCAGTTATCTGTGCTCTTCCTCTGAAATTTAAACCACTAAGAACCTCCTTTCTTTTCCTCTAGGGACAGGTTCTTTCTTGGGAATGCTTATCCCCTTTAAACTTATGGAAGGCAACATATGAGGATTGTGTAGGGGGGGCCACAAAGGCTGTCTGTGCGGGCCACCAAATGTGGTGTCTGTCTTGATTGGATGTGGGCCCCCAAATGTGAGGTGGCCCAATTGGTTGGAAGCTGGAGGCAGGGTTGGGGAGTGGGTGAAAGAATTCACCAGAGGCAGAACAAAGGAGATAGAAGTTGACTAAATACACCTGAAGAAAGTGATGGGCAGGACAGCAAAGCAGAGACTGTCACCATGAGGCAGGGGTGGGGCACTTTAGTTAAAAAGGGAAGGTGAGGGGGTGTCTGGGTGATTCAGTGGGTTAAGCCTCTGACTTTGACTCAGATCATGATCTTAGGGTCCTGGGATCGAGCCCACATTGGGTTCTCTGCCCTGCAAGGAGCCTGCTTCCTCCTCTCTCTTTCTCTGCCTGCCTCTCTGCCTGCCTGTGATCTCTCTCTGTCAAATAAATAAATAAAATCTTAAAAAAAAAAAGAAAACAGGGAAGGTGAGGAGGTATGAGAACTAGGGAATTGTCCTGTTTGGTTTTTTTTTGTTGTTTTGTTTTGTTTTGTTTTGGTGCTTAGGTCTGGATGTAAGTAACCCATTTGTCAGCTAGGGTTTACGGATATTTCAAGGTGGGTCACATAATGGACCTGTTTGTATTCAGCCAGGGGGTTAGGGGTCACCTGGGCCCTTCTATCTTAGTTTTCCATCATTATAGTTAGTTGCCTAAAAGCAGCTGCTCCAGATTGCAAAATTAGTTGTCCTTGGTAATTTTCCTGTATAAATAGAAGAAACCAACATTATGGGTAACATACCAATAGGCACTGTATAAACATATGTTGATAGGGGCACTTGGATGGATCAGTCAGTTAAACGTCTGCCTTTGGCTCAGGTCATGATGGTTCAGGTCATGATCTGAGGACCCTGGGATCCGAGCCCCGTGTCACGGTTTCCTCTGTCCCTCCCCCTCCTCATGCCTGTGCACATGTTTGCACATGCTCTTCTTGAATAAATATATAAAATCTTTTAAAAAATGCATGTTGATGACAGGAGTAGAGTTTAACCTAAGTAGAGAAGATACCTTTTCATACCCTTCTGCTACAGAAGGTGTTTTTAACTGTTCTATTCTTTTTCCCCTGACCTTTTCTATGTATAGTTTTATTTTTTTCTTCATATATATGAACAAATTGTGACTTGCTTGGCTTTAATTCTAGTCCTGTATGTCTATCTCAGAAAACTGGGTATTAATGCATCAAATCTACTTATTTACATCACATCAAATTCAGAGATTTCTTTTAAAAAGGACTTGGAATTCACATATTGTTTTCCATGAGGAATTTATTTTCATAGTATTGTTGGATCTATAAAAATGGTGTATATTATTTTCCTTTAATAAAGTAACAATTATTAAAAATTAATCTTTTTGAAATTAGAGCATACTTGTTACAATACATATTCCTGGGCTCCCACCGAGGGATTCTAATTTAGGAAACATGAAGTTGGGAAAGTTGTTAAAAATCTTATTCAGAAAGAACTAAGGAATTCTAAGTTGGTGGTGGTTAGGCTTTGAAAACTTCTTAGCTTCTCAAACGTGAATGTGAAACTGAATTACTTAATTGCAGATTTTGACTGAGTGTATCTGGGATGAAACCCGAGACTTTGTATTTTAAAGATTATCTATTTATTTATTTGAGAGAGAGAGACAGTGAGAGAGAGCATGAGCGAGGAGAAGGTTGGAGAGCGAAGCAGACTCCCCATGGAGCTGGGAGCCCGATTCCGGACTCGATCCCGGGACTCCAAGACTTTGTATTTTAAATCATTTTCAATCATTTCGGGTAGAAAGCCTTTAGTGAAATCACAAGTAGGCAAGCAGAGGGGGCGGGGGGGTGGGGGGGAAGCAGGCTCCCTGCTGAGCAGAAGGCCCGGTGAGTAGCTCTATCCCAGGACCCTGGGATCATGCCCTGAGCCGAAGGCTAACCCTCTGAGCAACCCAGGCACCCCTAGAAGTCTACTGATCATAGCTATTAATTAGATATTTGTGTGATGATTGGATGAATCCTTTCTTGCTGAGACCATAAAGTCTGTGTGTGAGTACACTGCCCTCATGGTTTATGGCTAATAGTGGCACTCGCACATAGTTGGTGACTAAGCGGACGAGTGATTAACAGTGTCAAGCTCTGTTGATGCTGGCAATCTAATGGAACCTAACAGCCAAGGCTGACATGATCTCTCACCCTTATGAAGCTTATAGCCCACTAGGAAAGACAAGAGTGAAAAACAATTACATAAGCATTCATTTATATAATTGGGGTGCGTCCTACAGAGATGTCCAGGGCATAATGTGAGATTCTGGGAGTGATGGGTGTGACAGGACAGCCAGAATGCTTTTTCTGAGGAAGTGATTAAGTTAAAATCAGGGAAGTACAGCCTAGCTACGTGAAGGAGTGGCACTGAGGGTTCTGCGTCTCTCGGAGTCTTAAAGTATGTTTGTGTCCCTGCCTCTGCCCATCCGTTCACCCATCTACACATTTCTGAGAAAGAGAAGTAAGGGTAAATGTGCAGACCAAGAATTTGTTACTACCTTTGTACCCCAGTTTCACTGGGTATATATGCTTCAGTTAAATTTCCAAGTTGTTGCCTGATCTCATCTTAAATTCACCATCACAAATCTGCATTAGGTTTTAAGGAAAGCTAGTACTGCTATGACTTTTCCTTAATGAACATACTCTCTTTCAGTCCTAGACATCCATTTTCTCCCCTCACAAACTTGAAACATGTCCTTTTCTTCCTGACATCAGCTGATGTATTTTTTTTTTTCACTGAGAAAATAAGGGAAATACAGAGAAGGTCCATGTGTTCCTGCCACAAAATTATGGCATCTATACTTAGATTCTTGGCCTTCTTCCTTTTACACTGGATGAAGCTATTATCCTTCCTAAGACCAATGACTACCCTTGTTTTCCAATCTCATCCCTCCTAGGCTCCTCAAAGACATTGCCCCTAAAATTTTCTACCTCTTGCTTCCTACATCTTCAAAATTTCTGTCTCCACTGTATTGTTCCCATCACATGCAAGAAGGATATAGCTATTCCCAATTTTTAAAAAACAATCTTTCTCTAGACCTACATGCTCTTTCAGCTAATGCTCCGTTTCTATCCTCCCTCTTTTAGCAAAACTCCTTGAATAAGTTGCCTTCATTTAATGGCTTTAGTTCTTTTTTAAGTGTGCAGGCACTTCAGTCAGGGGTTTTATCTTCTCCACACCATCTAAAGAGTCTAAGCAAAGCATTACTAATTTAAAGGAGACAAAGACTCACTTCTTTGAAGGAATCCAGCAGAGTTATGAGATGTATTATGCCTTTACAAATAAAGGGAGGAAAAGGAAATCTTTCAGCTCTTTTGGCTTACAGAGAACCTCATTTTTATTTTTATTCAACCTTTTGAAAAATAAATATGTTATTGGAGTATCTTCGCCATGGCAAAAGTAAACGACAAAAGGGAAAATTAAAACAACAAAAAAGGACTCATACATTTTTTGGTATTAAAGGTAATATATCTCTGGACAGTAAGAGCAATCTCTTCAGCAATATGTTGGCATACTTTTAAATATACTTGTGTTATAAATAACACTTCAAGGACAGCAGTTTTAGAATTTTAGAAAAATAGAACAGAATTATACATTTATAGGACTTCATAGGATAAGAAAGTAAGAATTCTTCTGTGGATGTTCCCAAGTTACTACCTTATCATAACTGGTTTTATGATGCAGAACACAGTCTACTTCCTACTCTAGGGGAAGAGCAAACATTTTCTCATCTTGAAATTCTTTTCACCATCTTTTGGGAGGACTGCAGTTTGAAGGGCAAGCACTGAAATTAATACAGTTTGAAGTAAAGAAAAGAGAACCAAGAATCTTTAAATGTACAACAGAAGAGTTAAGGGCAAAAGAGAATTTTCAAAGATTGGAATATAAAGCCTGTAATATAGGAATTTGCATTTATGTCACTAATAAACTGTAATTGTCAGCTGAAGATCAATTATCAGTCTTCTGTCTACCAGCAACATTGGGCACATCTTATCACTCTTTCCTTCTTGAGACCTATTCTTAATTTCAGGACACAGTCTTTTACTTCTGATCCTACTGTACTGGACATTTCTTCATCTGCTTATGGGGTGATTTTCATCCTGTTGACTTTGAAGGTTGAAATGTCTTAGAGCTATGTCCTGGACATTCCTCCTTTTCAGTGACCTTAACAGAGACTCCTTTCCCTCTAACAATATCTAAGGAACAACTTCTACTCTTTTTCTGCACTGTTTTACTTAAAATTTTTCATCACCTGATATATTACCCATGCACACGTTTAGTTATTTCTCTCTAGAGTGGAAATTTATACTTTATTGGAGAAAATACTTTATTTTATTCACTATTGCCAGCAACTTAAAGAATACTATATCAAATGCTAAAAAATAAAGATGGTTTTATTTATGAACATTTTTACATGTAGAACAAAACTGAAAGACTTCTCTAAAGTTAGGCACTTTATTTTCAGCACCTAGGTTTTTCCATTGACATTTTACTGTCTTCTTTTTATCACATATCTAAGTACCTATTTTTCTCTGTCCATCTATTAAATATCATTTTTAAACCCATTTCAGTGCAAAGAGCTCTATATACTTCCTGTTAAATAAACATGAAATTTATTAAGTAAAGTTCAATATATGTTTGATTTTTCTTGATATAAAATTTGTGTATGATTAAATGTATGCATCTGAAGTATACACCAACTAAAGTTTGACCTGTGCAACCCAAACGTCTATTAAGATATAAAATATTACTTCAGGAAGTTTCTACTTTCCCAGTCAACTCCCCAATCCCCACCCAGCAGCTACCAGTGTTCTGATTTTTTTCAACCATAATTTGCTTTTAGAATTTTAAGTAAAAGATGCCACCACACAGATGTACTCTTTTCTGTAAGACCTTTTCAGGAGCATTATGCTTTCAGAACTCCTCTGTATGGTTGTATGCATTCAACAATGCTTTATTTTTGATTGCCAGTAGTATGAATATGTACATTTGTTTAGACATTCTCCTACTGATGAACATGATGAACACTGGGGTTTTATTCAGAATTTGACTATTACAAATAAAGCTGTTATACATATTCTTTTTTTTTTTAAAGATTTTATTTAGCTATTTGCCAGAGAGCAAGAGAGTGCTAACACAGGCCAGTGGGATGGGGGGACTGGCAGGCAGAAGGAGAAGCAGTCTCCCCTCTGAGCAGGGGACCCAATGTGGGAATGCATCCCAGGACACTGGGATCATGTTCTGAGCTGAAGGCAGACATTTAACCGACTGAGCCACCCAGGAGTCCTGCTAGGCATATTCTTACTCAAGTATTTTTGTGACTGGCCAACCCCATTAGTCGTCTCCCTTCTTAAGAGCTTTGTACTATCACTTTGTTATTGCTCAATAAACCTTGCTTTGCTGCCCCACCCCCATTTTTTGTGTGTGTGATTATATCTCTCTATTTTTACCTCTTTGTGGGAGGATAAATACCTAGAAATAGAATTCCTAGGTCCTGTGATATGTAAGTATTCTATTTTACAAAAAAAAATATTATCAATAACTTTCCAAGCAGTTGTATCATGTTAAACTGCCATAAAGAATATATGTTCATTGTTCTGTATCCTTGTCACCATTTGGTATTACCAGTCTTCTTAATTTCAGCCATTGTGGGAGGATTGTAGTGATGTATCATCACAGTTTTAGTTTGTTTCCCTGATGACTAATGATGTTCAGTACTTTCTCCATGCATATATGGATCATACATTTTTTGTAAAATGTCCTTTCAGATCTTTTGACCATTTTGTATTGAGTTATCTTCTTCTTATTATAATCCATGTGTCAGCACGTCAGTCTTTCTCTAGCCACCGGGGAAACTCATTTCTCCTTTAAGAAGTACACAAAACGAGAGTTTTCTCCATTCTCCTGGGACAAATTTGTACTTTCTCTAAGAATAGAGGCATCTTCTTTTCTATAAAAACAAAGAGGATTATTAAAAAGTTACACATCTTATGGTAACCCACTTCCTGTGAATATGTGTATTACTCTTTATAAAGTCATATAGCACATAAGGAAAACATGTAACTAAGAAATAGAAATCCAAGAAAATGATACACAACTACATGGGAAAATGCATCTGTGGGATCTTAGGCAGAGGTGAATTTAGTTGGCACTTCCTGGGACTGGATCATCATTGTTGGAGTCTCTAAATTTTAGGCCAAGTCTACATTCCTCCACTCTAGAGAGAACAAGTGAGAGAAGTCAGAGAACAAGAATCAAAATTTAAGTGTAATAAAACTAATAACCCTTTGGGACTACTTCAAAGCTTTTTTTTTTTTTTTAAGATTTTATTTATTTATCTGAGAGAGTGAGAAAGCATGAGAGGGAGAAGGTCAGAGGGAGAAGCAGACTCCCCATGGAGCTGGGAGCCCGGTGTGGAACTCGAGGATCATGACCTGAGCTGAAGGCAGTTGCTTAACCAACTGAGCCACCCAGGTGCCCCATACTTCAAAGCTTTTTGAGAAGTGTCAAATATTAAAGTCTTAAAAATATAAAAATAAAAATAAAAATAAATATAAATATATAATATAAAAATATATTAAAAAAACAAAAAACTTTTTTTCAAATTTCTGCTTAGCTGAAAATTTAGGCACATTCTTAGTTTACCGAATTAGGTATTCAAACTGGCTCTGCCTGGTTCTAGAATTAAGGGAAATGGGAGAAAAATCCAATAAGAGATGTTTTTAAATTTATTTTAAAATACTTCAGCATTGATAGTAGTATAAATTCTAATTTATACCTTAGAGGTTTTCACCTTCTCCTAGAGGGGTTGCATACTTCATGGGTGGTTGGCTAGCATTTAGTCTCAAGAGCACCCTTGAGGCTACTGGATCTGTTTGAGCTATCTCTACCCCTGATTGACACCAATGGTTTTGTTATTAGCTTCACCTATGGCAAAGTGGCTTTTGATAGGTGAAAGTCACAATATTCATGATATATGGATAGGCCAGAAATAATGAGGGACAGTCGAGATGGGATATAAGAATCCTATTAACACAGTGATTGATTCTCGTATAATTCTGGGTTCAGTTGTTAACTGAGAGTTTTCTGGAACCTTTGCCTCTAGGTGACTGGTCAGTCTGTGTCTAAAGAATTGTCACCATTACTGTGCATGTACCATTGATGCAAGTTGCTGCTGGAGCAACTAAAAGGACAGAGAGCTGTGTTTCAGTGTGTGGTTCCTATTGGTAATGTCTATGGGTAGTATACTTTTGTCTGGAAGTTGCTTTCATTGTATTCTGGTTAGGGCAGCTGTACAGTGACTGTACAGCTATCATTTATCTCTGAATCTGGACATTAACCAAAACCCCCCTAAGATTTACATATGACCAAATCATCTCAGGTCAGTTTGGCGTACACTTAATTTTAACATTTACTTTAATAATATAATCCTTGGTGTCTCTACAAATATAGAATATTATACTGTAGAGGGTAAGAGCACAGAAGACCTGGGTTCAAATTTCAGCTTTGTCATGTATTAGCTGTTATTTTACTTCAATTTGTTTCATTTTTTTTCCTCTACAGTAAAATAAGGACAATAGTAGTACCTACCATAGTTGATATGGAAATTACATAAATTCATGTTAGAAACCATTATATGGGATTCCTTTCTTTTATGCTTTAAGGAATGGAATAGAAATATGTTACTTGACCTAAACTGAAGTTAGGAGATGTGTTTATTTGAAATCACTGAAAGTTCTCAGGATTCTATAGCCACAAGCTAAGGAGCAAAATAAAAATCTATAGTAGCCTCAGGAAACGTTCCCACCTCAATGATATTCAAAAGCTATTTTCATCTCTGCTTATAAGCAGAGAGTAACAAAAGGAGAACATAAGAGCAAATGTTTCTAGCTGGTTGTTAATTATCAACTGAAAGAAATGTATAGAACTTGAAAATGATAGGAATCCAAAATGAAATTTCAACTTCATGTAGAACAGACTGCTTAGATGATATATATTTGTTAGCACTTTAACTCACATTTGAAAGAATATTCTGTCATTCATACAGTTACTAAGGGAATAAGTTGAATACTTTAAGGTAAAAATAATTAATAACTTCATAGAAATTTCATTTTAACAGTTTGGAATGTTTAACAGAATGAGAAGTGTCCATTTCTCTTTCTTTCTTGTGAGTGGTCAAACTTTGCTTGATTGGCTACCAGATGAGAAAAATGATGATGCTTGAACTTTTTCTATATATAGAAAAGTTAAGATTTTATTATTTCTGATAAACATATCAAACCACAGCCTGAGGTTATTTTCCAGCAGGATTACTGACTTATATACAGATTTCTCTTGTCAATCTTTGATTTTTCATGTTTCTGACTTTTCTTGGTCCTCTCCTGGAGAAGCAGATGACAAATCACTATTCAAGTATCAACTGTAAATGGCAAATTGGTCCCAGGGTTTTTGACTCTTGAGAATATGAGGACAATCATTTTCCATATTGCTTGACAGTTAAAGGGTATATTAGCTTATGGATTATTTTACTCTAGGGACTCGATAAAATGCTACTCATTTCCTGTCAGAAGCATAGAAAATTATTTTAATATTATATCTTTAAGATATTTGATAAAATGACTGCAGAAGTTAGGATATTTTTAACAATTTATTGTCTTGTTTTACTGACTTTAGAAAAATTTGGTGTGTAAGAATTCTTCCCTTTTTCTCATGCATACAGATGAACTGATTTCCCCAGAATAAAGGGCTTAATGTTATTTAGAATATATCAGTGTATAAAGTTTTATTATAAAATATCATATTGATTAAAACAAAACAAAAAAATGAATGGCCTAAATAAAAAATGGTTTAGAAAAACTGTATTCCCCATTTAATATCTAGAACATATTTGAGACTTTGGAAAAACTTGCTTATCGTTTAGGAAATGAAAATCTTAGATATATTTTTCATGAAAATCCTGGAGGTTAGGCCTGAATTTTGGGGTAGGATATATGTAGTTAAATATAGATGGTGGTTTGAAGTGTACTAGGAATGCAGAATGTACCTGGACCCTCCTACCCTCATCTTCTCCATCCCAAAATAGCTTGCCTGAAATTTCAGTGCCTGAAATTCTACCAGATGAGAATGATTATTTTGTATGAGGTAAGCATCTTTCTTGCTCTGTAAAGTTTTTTTGTTTTGCTTTTTAAAAGCAAATAGTACTGCTAAGGGAAATCTTTAATCAATAAGTTTGTCAGAATTTTCCATTAACTTGGCTTTCTTTTGCATGCAGTCTTGTGATACATACAGATATTTTGGGGAGGAGAGAAACTGGAAAGGGTGCTTGCAATGAAGAAAAAAGTCCTTAGGTTTAGATCTTATGATAACCCTCCCACATTAACCAATTAGATAATTGTGTGTGGTATGCTACTAAAGATGAAATTATTGAATCATCATCCCTGAATAACTACTTACTGCATGTGTGAAAAGTTCTAAAGTTCTATCATAAAAGATGTCATAAATGCTACTTTAATTAGTAAAACTATGTTATATATCTTATAGACTCTAAAAAGATAAGGAAAAAGTATGAAAAGCTTTGTGGTAATAAATTTGAAAGTTTAGATGGAATGGAAAAATTACTCAAAACAAAACTTACCAAAACTGAGTAAAAGGAAATAGAAAATCTGAGCAGTTTTCTATCAAACTAAATATATTAAAAAAAAAAAAAACTTTCCTACAAAGGATGTTTCAGACCCAGCTGTCTTCACAGGGAATTTTTCTCAAATATTTAAAGAATAAAAGACACATTTTTCATTAGTTTTTCAGGGAAGAGAATAAAAGGAGCACTGTCCAATTCATTTTATGAGACTAGCATAACCTTGTAATAAGATTTACTAAAAGAATGTTGAAAAAGCAAAGTAAAGCTGGTAACATCACAATTCCAGACTTCAAACTCTATTACAAAGCAGTTCATCAAGACAGTACGGTACTGACACAAAAACAGACACATAAATCAATGGAACAAAATAGAGAGCCCGAAATAGACCCTCAACCTTTTGATCAACTGATCTTTGACAAAGGAGGAAAGAATGTCCAAAGGAAAAAAGACAGTCTTATCAACAAACAGTATTGAGAAAATTGGACAGCCATAGGCAGAAAAATGAAACTTATACTATACACAAAAATAGACTCAAAATGGATGAAAGATCTAAATGTGAGAAAGGGATCCATCAAAATCCTTGAGGGGAACACAGGAAGCAATGTATGTGACCTTGGCCACAGCTGTTTCCTGCTATAAATGTCTCCAAAGGCAAGGGAACCAAAGGAAAAAATCAACTATTGGGGCTTTATCAAGATAAAGCTTTTGCACAGCAAAGGAAACAGTTGACAAAACCAAAAGACAACTGACAGAATAGGAGAAGATGTTTGCAAATGATATATTGGATAAAGGGGTAGTATACAGAATCTATGAAGAACTTATCAAACTTGGAGCACTTTGGAGGAGCAGTTGGTTGAGCATCTGCCTTTGGCTCAAGTCATGATCCCAGAATCTGGGAATCAAGCCCTGCATTGGCCTCCCTGTTCAGTGGGGAGTCTACTTCTCCCTCTGCTCCTCTCCCTGCTTATGGCTGCTCTCTGTCAAATAAATAAATGAAATTAAAAAAAAATAAAAACCTTATCAAACCCAACACTCAAAGAACAGATCAATCAAGAAATGGGCTGAAGATATGAAAAGACATTTCTCCAAAGAACATATACAGATGGCCAACAGACACACAAAATGGTTGTTGCCATCACTCACTACCAGGGAAATACAAATCAAAACCACAATGAGATACCACCTCACATGGGTCAAAATCAACAAGTCAGGAAAAAACAGATGTTGGTGTGGATGTGGAGAAAGGGGGAACCTCCTACACTGTTGGTGGGAAGCAAACCAGTGGAGTCACTATAGAAAATATATGGAGGTATGGAGGTTCCTCAAAAAGTTAAAAATAGAACTACCTTACGATCCTGCAATCGTTTTACTCAGTGTTTATCCAAATCATACAAACATAGTGATTCGAAGTGGCACATGCACCCCAATATTTATAGCAACAATGTCAATAATAGCTAAATATGGAAAGAGCCCAGATGTCCATTGACACATGAAAGGATGAAGAAGAGATAGAGATACGTGTGTGTGTGTGTGTGTGTGTGTGTGTGTGTGTGTGTGTGTAGGAATACTACTTAGCCATCATAAAAAAAAAAAAAAAAGAATTCTTGCCATTTGCAATGATATGGATGGAGCTAGAGAGTATTATCCTAAGCAAAATATGTCAATCGGAAAAAGACAATTATCATATGATCTCATTCATATGTGGAATTTAAGAAACAAAACAAGGATCACAGGGGAAGGGAGGGGAAAAATAAATCAGAGAGGGAGACAAACCATAAAAGAATCTTAATAATAGGAAACAAACTGAGTGTTGCTCTAGGGGAGGGGCAGGGGGTTTGTGGGTAACAGGGTGATGGGCATTAAGGAGGGCACATGAGGTAATGAGCACTGGTTATTATATAAGACTGATGAATCACTGAACTGTACCTCTGAAACTAATAATACACTATATGTTAATTAATTGAGTTCAAATTTAAAAAAATAAAAAATAAATGCCTTTATATTAAATAAGATACCTAGTGGTACAATTGCTGGATCATAAGGTAGTTCTATTTTTAACTTTTTGAGAAACCTCTCTACTGTTTTGCGGAGAGGCTGCACCAGTTTGTATTTCGATCAACAGTGCAAGAGGGTTGCCTTTCTCCACATCCTCACCAACACTTGTTTCCTGTGTTGTTGATTTGAGCTGTTCTGACATGTGTGAGGTGATATCTCATTATAGTTTTGATTTGTATTTCCCTGGTAATGAGTGGTGTTGAGAAAATTTTTGTGTATCTATTGGCCATCCATATGTCTTCTTTGGAGAAACATATATTCATGTCTTCTGCCCATTCTTAAATTGGGTTATTTTGGGGGTATTGATTGTAATAAGTTCTCTATATATTTTGAATACTAATCCTTTGTCATTTGTAAATATCTTCTCCTATTCTGTACTTTGTCTTTAAATTTTGATGATTGCTTTTTCTGTTGTTTAGAAGGTTTTTATTTTGATAAAGTCCCTATATTTTATTTTTGTTCTTGTTTCTGTTGCTTTAGGAAGCCTATCTAGAAAGAAGTTGCTATGGCCAATGGGAGAGAGGTTCCAGCCTGTGTTCTCTTTTATGAATTTACATATTTCATCCATTTTGAATTTATTTTTGTGTATGGTGTAAGACAGTGGTCGAGTTTCATTCTTTTGCAGGTTACTCTCCAGTTTTCCCAATACCATTTGTTGAAGGGACTTTTTCCCAATGAATGAAGACTAATTGACCATAGAGCTATGGATTCATTTCTGGTTTTTCTATTTGTTTCATTGATCTATGTGCCTATTTTTGTGCCAATACCATATTGTTCTGATCACTACAGGTTAATAACTTGGAAGTCTGGAAATGTGATGTCTCCAGTTTTGCTTTTCTTTTTCAGATTGCTTTGACTATTCAGTCTTTTGTGGTTCCATACAAATTTTAGGATTGTTCTAGCTCTGTGAAAAATGCGGTGTTGTGTTGATAGGGATTGCATTAAGTGTATAGATTGCTTTAGGTAGTACAGACATTTGTTAAAACTTATTGTTCTGAAACATGAGCATGGAATGTTTTTCCATTTCTTTGTGTCATCTCTGATTGCTTTCATCAGTATTTTATAGTTTTCAGAGTATAGGTGTTTTGCCTCTTTGAATAGGTTTATTCTTAGGTATATTATTTTTGTTGAAATTGTATTTGGGATTATTTACTTAATTTCTCTTTCTGTTGCTTCATTATTGGTGTATAGGAATACACCAGATTTCTATACACTCATTTTATATCCCATGACTTTGCTGAATTTGTTCATCCCTTATTTCTTGAAGCATCTATTCCTGACTCTCTCTCTCTTTGTTCTTGGATTCCACTTATGTGTATGATAGTTTTGGGATACTGTCCTACATGTCTCTGAGACATGTTTAATGTTTTTCAAATCTTTATTCTTCATATCATATGATTTCTATTGTTCTATTCTCATTTTCACTTTATAATTTACCTTCATTTTAAATCTCATTTATTTCAAATATTATACTTTTTCTTTTTTTATTAATTTTTAAACTTTTTAATAAACATATAATGTATTTTTATCCCGAGGGGTACAGGTCTCTGAATCACCAGGTTTAAACATTTCACAGCACTCACCATAGCACATACCCTCCACAATGCCCATATCCCTATCACCCTCTCCTGACCCCCCTCCCCCCAGCAACACTTAGTCTGTTTTTTGAGATTGAGTCTTTGATGGCTTGTCTCCCTCCCAATTCCATCTTCTTTCATTTTTTCTTTTCCTACCACCCAAACCCCCCATGTTGCATCTCCACTTCCTCATATCAGGGAGATCATGTGATATTTGTCTTTCTCCAATTGACTTATTTCACTAAGCATAATACCCTCTAGTTCCATCCATGTTGTCACAAATGGCAAGAGTTCATTTCTTTTGATGGCTGCATAGTATTCCATTGTATATATATACCACTTCTTCTTTTTTTTTTCCAATTTATTTATTTTCAGAAAAACAGTATTCATTATTTTTTCACCACACCCAGTGCTCCATGCAAGCTGTGCCCTCTATAATACCCACCACCTGGTACCCCAACCTCCCACCACCCCGCCACTTCAAACCCCTCAGACTATTTTTCAGAGTCCATAGTCTCTCATGGTTCATCTCCCCTTCCAATTTACCCAAAAGCACATACCCTCCCCAATGTCCATAACCCTACCCACCTTCTCCCAACACCCCTCCCCCCAGCAACCCACAGTTTGTTTCGTGAGATTAAGAGTCACTTATGGTTTGTCTCCCTCCCTATCCCATCTTGTTTCATGGATTCTTCTCCTACCCACTTAAGCCCCCATGTTGCATCACCACTTCCTCATATCAGGGAGATCATATGATAGTTGTCTTTCTCCGCTTGACTTATTTCGCTAAGCATGATACGCTCTAGTTCCATCCATGTTGTCGCAAATGGCAAGATTTCGTTTCTTTTGATGGCTGCATAGTATTCCATTGTGTATATATACCACATCTTCTTGATCCATTCATCTGTTGATGGGCATCTAGGTTCTTTCCATAGTTTGGCTATTGTGGACATTGCTGCTATAAACATTCGGGTGCACGTGCCCCTTTGGATCACTACGTTTGTATCTTTAGGGTAAATTCCCAGTAGTGCAATTGCTGGGTCATAGGGCAGTTCTATTTTCAACATTTTGAGGAACCTCCATGCTGTTTTCCAGAGCGGTTGCACCAGCTTGCATTCCCACCAACAGTGTAGGAGGGTTCCCCTTTCTCCGCATCCTCGCCAGCATCTGTCATTTCCTGACTTGTTGATTTTAGCCATTCTGACTGGTGTGAGGTGATATCTCATTGTGGTTTTGATTTGTATTTCCTTGATGCCGAGTGATATGGAGCACTTTTTCATGTGTCTGTTGGCCATCTGGATGTCTTCTTTGCAGAAACGTCTGTTCATGTCCTCTGCCCATTTCTTGATTGGATTATTTGTTCTTTGGGTGTTGAGTTTGTTAAGTTCTTTATAGATTTTGGTCACTAGTCCTTTATCTGATATGTCGTTTGCAAATATCTTCTCCCATTCTGTCAGTTGTCTTTTGGTTTTGTTAACTGTTTCCTTTGCTGTGCAAAAGCTTTTGATTTTGATGAAATCCCAAAAGTTCATTTTTGCCCTTGCTTCCCTTGCCTTTGGCGATGTTCCTAGGAAGATGTTGCTGCGGCTGAGGTCGAAGAGGTTGCTGCCTGTGTTCTCCTCAAGGATTTTGATGGATTCCTTTCTCACATTGAGGTCCTTAATCCATTTTGAATCTATTTTTGTGTGTGGTGTAAGGAAATGGTCCAATTTCATTTTTCTGCATGTGGCTGTCCAATTTTCCCAAAACCATTTATTGAAGAGGCTGTCTTTTTTCCATTGGACATTCTTTCCTGCTTTGTCAAAGATTAGTTGACCATAGAGTTGAGGGTCTATTTCTGGGCTCTCTATTCTGTTCCATTGGTCTATGTGTCTGTTTTTGTGCCAGTACCATGCTGTCTTGATGATGACAGCTTTGTAATAAAGCTTGAAGTCCGGAATTGTGATGCCACCAACTTTGGCTTTGTTTTTCAATATCCCTTTGGCTATTCGAGGTCTTTTCTGGTTCCATATAAATTTTAAAATTATTTGTTCCATTTCTTTGAAAAAGATGGATGGTACTTTGATAGGAATTGCATTAAATATGTAGATTGCTTTAGGTAGCATAGACATTTTCACAATATTTATTCTTCCAATCCAGGAGCATGGAACATTTTTCCATTTCTTTGTGTCTTCCTCAATTTCTTTCATGAGTAATTTATAGTTTTCTGAGTATAGATTCTGTGCCTCTTTGGTTAGGTTTATTCCTAGGTATCTTATGGTTTGGGGTGCAGTCGTAAATGGGATTGACTCCTTAATTTCTCTTTCTTCTGTCTTGTTGTTGGTGTAGAGAAATGCAACTGATTACTGTGCATTGATCTTATATCCTGACACTTTACTGAATTCCTGTATAAGTTCTAGCAGTTTTGGAGTGGAGTCTTTTGGGTTTTCCATATAGAGTATCATATCATCTGCGAAGAGTGATAATTTGACTTCTTCTTTGCCGATTTGGATGCCTTTAATTTCCTTTTGTTGTCTGATTGCTGAGGCTAGGACTTCTAGTACTATGTTGAATAGCAGTGGTGATAATGGACATCCCTGCCGTGTTCCTTTTCTTAGTGGAAAAGCTTTCAGTTTTTCTCCATTGAGAATGATATTCGTGGTGGGTTTTTCATAGATGGCTTTGATGATATTGAGGTATGTGCCCTCTATCCCTACACTTTGAAGAGTTTTGATCAGGAAGGGATGCTGTACTTTGTCAAATGCTTTTTCAGCATCTATTGAGAGTATCATATGGTTCTTGTTCTTTCTTTTATTGATGTGTTGTATCACATTGACTGATTTGCGGATGTTGAACCAACCTTGCAGCCCTGGGATAAATCCCACTTGGTCGTGGTGAATAATCCTTTTAATGTACTGTTGAATCCTATTGGCTAGTATTTTGTTGAGAATTTTTGCATCTGTGTTCATCAAGGATATTGGTCTATAGTTCTCTTTTTTGATGGGATCCTTGTCTGGTTTTGGGATCAAGGTGATGCTGGCCTCATAAAATGAGTTTGGGAGTTTTCCTTCCATTTCTATTTTTTGGAACAGTTTCAGGAGAATAGGAATTAGTTCTTCTTTAAATGTTTGGTAGAATTCCCCCGGGAAGCCATCTGGCCCTGGGCTTTTGTTTGTTTGGAGATTTTTAATGACTGTTTCAATCTCCTTACTGGTTATGGGTCTGTTCAGGCTTTCTATTTCTTCCTGGTTCAATTTTGGTAGTTTATATGTTTCTAGGAATGCATCCATTTCTTCCAGATTGTCAAATTTGTTGGCGTAGAGTTGCTCATAGTATGTTCTTATAATAGTTTGTATTTCTTTGGTGTTAGTTGTGATCTCTCCTCTTTCATTCATGATTTTATTTATTTGGGTCCTTTCTCTTTTCTTTTTGATAAGTCTGGCCAGGGGTTTATCAATTTTATTAATTCTTTCAAAGAACCAGCTCCTAGTTTGGTTGATTTGTTCTATTGTTTTTTTTGTTTCTATTTCATTGATTTCTGCTCTGATCTTAATGATTTCTCTTCTCCTGCTGGGCTTAGGGTTTCTTTCTTGTTCTTTCTCCAGCTCCTTTAGGTGTAGGGTTAGGTTGTGTACCTGAGACCTTTCTTGTTTCTTGAGAAAAGCTTGTACGGCTATATATTTTCCTCTCAGGACTGCCTTTGTTGTGTCCCACAGATTTTGAACCGTTGTATTTTCATTATCATTTGTTTCCATGATTTTTTTCAATTCTTCTTTAATTTCCCGGTTGACCCATTCATTCTTTAGAAGGATGCTGTTTAGTCTCCATGTATTTGTGTTCTTTCCAAACTTCCTCTTGTGGTTGGGTTCTAGCTTCAGAGCATTGTGGTCTGAAAATATGCAGGGAATGATCCCAATCTTTTGATACCGGTTGAGTCCTGATTTAGGACCGAGGATGTGATCTATTCTGGAGAATGTTCCATGTGCACTAGAGAAGAATGTGTATTCTGTTGCTTTGGGATGAAATGTTCTGAATATATCTGTGATGTCCATCTCATCCAGTGTATCATTTAAGGCCTTTATTTCCCTGTTGATCTTTTGCTTGGATGATCTGTCCATTTCAGTGAGGGGAGTGTTAAAGTCCCCTACTATTATTGTATTATTGTTGATGTGTTTCTTTGATTTTGTTATTAATTGGTTTATATAGTTTGCTGCGCCCACGTTGGGGGCATAGATATTTAAAATTGTTAGATCTTCTTGTTGGACAGACCCTTTGAGTATGATATAGTGTCCTTCCTCATCTCTTATTATAGTCTTTGGCTTAAAATCTAATTGATCTGATATAAGGATTGCCACTCCTGCTTTTTTCTGATGTCCATTAGCATGGTAAATTCTTTTCCACCCCCTCACTTTAAGTCTGGAGGTGTCTTCGGGTTTAAAATGAGTTTCTTGGAGGCAACATATAGATGGGTTTTGTTTTTTTATCCATTCTGATACCCTGTGTCTTTTGATTGGGGCATTTAGCCCATTAACATTCAGGGTAACTATTGAGAGATATGATTTTCGTGCCATTGTATTGCCTGTAAGGTGACTGTTACTGTATATTGTCTCTGTTCCTTTCTGATCTACCACTTGTAGGCTCTCTCTTTGCTTAGAGGACCCCTTTCAGTATTTCCTGTAGAGCTGGTTTGGTGTTTGCAAATTCTTTCAGTTTTTGTTTGTCCTGGGAGCTTTTTATCTCTCCTTCTATTTTCAATGATAGCCTAGCTGGATATAGTATTCTTGGCTGCATGTTTTTCTCGTTTAGTGCTCTGAAAATATCATGCCAGCTCTTTCTGGCCTGCCAGGTCTCTGTGGATAAGTCAGCTGCCAATCTAATACTTTTACCATTGTATGTTACAGACGTCTTTTCCCGGGCTGCTTTCAGGATTTTCTCTTTGTCACTAAGGCTTGTAAATTTTACTATTAGGTGATGGGGTGTGGGCCTATTCTTATTGATTTTGAGGGGCGTTCTCTGAACCTCCTGAATTTTGATGCTCGTTCCCTTTGCCATATTGGGGAAATTCTCCCCAATAATTCTCTCCAGTATACCCTCTGCTCCCCTCTCTCTTTCTTCTTCTTCTGGAATCCCAATTATTCTAATGTTGTTTCGTCTTATGGTGTCACTTATCTCTCGAATTCTCCCCTCATGGTCCAGTAGCTGTTTGTCCCTCTTTTGCTCAGCTTCTTTATTCTCTGTCATTTGGTCTTCTATATCGCTACTTCTTTCTTCTGCCTCATTTATCCGAGCAGTGAGAGCCTCCATTTTTGATTGAACTTCATTAATAGCTTTTTTGATTTCAACTTGGTTAGATTTTAGTTCTTTTATTTCTCCAGAAAGGGCTTTTATATCTCTGGAGAGGGTTTCTCTAATATCTTCCATGCCTTTTTCAAACCCGGCTATAACCTTGAGAATTGTCATTTTGAACTCTAGATCTGACATATTACCAATGTCTGTATTGATTAGGTCCCTAGCCTTCGGTACTGCCTCTTGTTCTTTTTTTTGTTGTGAATTTTTCCGCCTTGTCATTTTGTCCAGCTAAGAGTATATGAAGGAGCAAGTAAAATACTAAAAGGGTGGCAACAATCCCAGGAAAATATGCTTTAACCAAATCAGAAGAGATCCCAAATCATGAGGGGGGATTTCTCCCCTCTCACGATTGAGTGAGGGATCTCCTCTGATTGGGATCTCCTTTGATTGGGATCTCCCAATCTCTTCTGATTGGGATCTCCCAATCTCTTCTGATTGGGATCTCTTCTGATTTGGGGATAAAAAGAGGTTCAAAAAGAAAGAAAGAAAAAAATGAAAAAAAGAATTAAAAAAAGAGATAGAATTAAAAATTCAATCAAGAATTTAAAAAAGAATTAAGAAAAAAAAGATTGAAGAGATTAAGATCTCTTCTGATTTGGGGATAAAAAGAGGTTCAAAAATAAAGAAAGAAAAAAAGAAAAATAAAGAATTAAAAAAAGAAAATGAATAAAGAAAAGTATAAAAATATATATATATATATATATATATATATATTAGATAATCTAGTTAAAAAACGTTAAAAAAGAAAAGGGTAAAAGTTATAAAAAATTTTAGCAGAAGAAGAGAAAAAAAATGAAAAAGAAAAAAATTAAATTAACTGCAAGACTAAAAAATCACAGGCAGAAAGCCATGAGTTCCGTGGTTTGTTTTCTCCTCCTCTGGAATTCTGCTGCTCTCTCCTTGGTATTGAAACTGCACTCCTTGGTAGGTGAACTTGGTCTTGCCTGGATTTCTTGTTGATCTTCTGGGGGAGGGGCCTGGTGTAGTGATTCTCAAGTGTCTTTGCCCCAGGCGGAATTACACCGCCCTTACCAGGGGCCGGGCTGAGTGATCTGCTCGGCTTTGCTTTCAGGAGCTTTTGTTCCCTGAGCGCTTTCCGTAGAGTTCCGGAGGACGGGAATACAAATGGCGGCCTCCTGGTCTCCGGCCCAGAGGAGCCGAGAGCCCGGGGCCCCGCTCCCCAGTGCGCCCTCAGCGAACAGCTCCTAGTAACTTGCGTCTGCCTAACTTCCGGCCGCGCTCCGAGCTCACCGAGCCTGCGACCGGTTCAAGGCAACTCTGACCTGCGAGCTCACTGTCGGCTCTGTCTCTGCAGCCGGCTTTCCCGTTCCAATATCCGCAAGCTCTGTGACACTCAGACACCCCCAATCCTTCTGTAACCCCGCGGGACCTGAGGTCACGCCGACCCCGCGTGGGCTTCGCCCCGGTTTAGCCTCCGGAGCGATGTCCCTCAGCGGAACAGACTTTTAGAAGTCCCGATTTTGTGCTCCGTTGCTCCGCCGCTTGCCGGGAGCCGGCCCCTCCCCCCGGGGTCTATCTTCCCGTCGCTTTGGATTCACTTCTCCGCCAGTCCTACCTTTCAGAAAGTGGTTGTTTTTCTGTTTCTAGAATTGCTGTTCTTCTCTTCGATCTGCCGATGGATTTGCAGGTGTTTGCAATCTTTAGATGAGCTCTCTAGCTGATCTCCTGCTAGCTGAAGTAGTCTCAGCCTGCTACTTCTCCGCCATCTTGACTCCTCCCCTATACCACTTCTTCTTTATCCAGTCATCTGTTGATGGACATCTAGGTTCTTTCCATAGTTTGACTATTGTGGACATTGCTGCTGTAAACATTCAGGTGCATGTGCCCCTTCAGAACATCCCATTTGTATCTTTAGGGTATATACCCAGTAGTGTAACCACTGGGTCATAGGGTAGCTCTTCTTTTCAGCTTTTTGAGGAACCCCGATGCTCTTTTCCAGAGTGGTTGCACCAGCTTGCATTCCCACCAACAGTGTAGGAGGGTTCCCCTTTCTCCGCATCCTCGCCAGCATCTGTCATTTCCTGACTTGTTAATTTTAACTATTCTGACTGGTGTGAGGTGGTATCTCATTGTGATTTTGATTTGTATTTCCCTGATGCCGAGTGATGTGGAGCAATTTTTCATGTGTCTGTTGGCCATCTGGATGTCTTCTTTGCAGAAATGTCTGTTCATGTCCTCTGCCTATTTCTTGATTGGATTATTTGTTCTTTGGGTGTTGAGTTTGCTAAGCTCTTAGCCCTTAATCTGATATGTCATTTGTAAATATCTTCTCCCATTCTGTCAGTTGTCTTTTGGTTTTGTTAACTGTTTCCTTTGCTATGCAAAAGCTTTTGATCTTGATGAAATACCAATAGTTCATTTTTGCCCTTGCTTCTGTTACCTTTGGCAATGCTCCTAGGAAGACGTTGCTGTGGCTGAGGTTGAAGAGGTTGCTGCCTGTGTTCTCCTCAAGGATTTTGATGGATTCCTTTCTCACATTGAGCTCCTTCATCCATTTTGAGTCTATTTTTGTGTGTGGTGTAAGGAAATGGTCCAATTTCATTTTTCTGCATGTGGCTGTCCAATTTTCCCCAGCACCATTTGTTGAAGAGACTGTCTTTTTTCCATTGGACATTCCTTGGTCTATTCTGGGTCTGTTCTGGTCTATTCTGTTCCATTGACCTATGTGTCTGTTTTTGTGCCAGTACCATGCTGTCTTGATGATGACAGCTTTGTAACAGAGCTTGAAGTCCGGAATTGTGATGCCACCAACTTTGGCTTTCTTTTTAATATTCCTTTGGCTATTCAAGGTATTTTCTGATTCCATATGAATTTTAGGATTATTTGTTCTATTTCTTTGAAAAAAATGGTTGGTATTTTGATAGGGATTGCATTAAATGTCTAGATTGCTTTAGGTAACATAGACATTTTTGCAATATTTGTTCTTCCAATCCATGAGCATGGAACATTTTTCCACTTCTTTGTGTCTTCCTCAATTTATTTCATGAGTACTTTATAGTTTTCTGAATATAGATTCTTTGCCTCTTTGGTTAGGTTTATTCCTAGGTATCTTATGGTTTGGGGTGCAGTCGTAAATGGGATTGACTCCTTAATTTCTCTTTCTTCTGTCTTGTTGTTGGTGTAGAGAAATGCAACTGATTTCTGTGCATTGACTTTATATCCTGACTGAATTCCTGTACAAGGTCTAGCAGTTTTGGAGTGGAGCCTTTTGGGTTTTCCATATGTAGTGTCATATCATCTGAAAAGAGTGATAGTTTGACTTCTTCTTTGCTGATTTGGATGCCTTTAATTTCTTTTTGTTGTCTGATTGCTGAGGCTAGGACTTCTAGTACTATGTTGAATAGCAGTGATGATAACGGACATCCCTGCCATGTTCCTGACCTTAGCGGAAAAGCTTTCAGTTTTTCTCTATTGAGAATGATATTTGCAGTGGGTTTTTCATAGATGACTTTGATAATATTGAGGTATGTGCCCTCGATCGCTACTCTTTGAAGAGTTTTGATCAGGAAGGGATGCTGTACTTTGTCAAATGCTTTTTCAGCACCTATTGAGAGTACCTTATGGTTTTTGTTCTTTCTTTTATTAATGTATTGTATCACACTGATTGATTTGCTGATGATGAACCAAACTTGCAGCCCTGGAATAAATCCCACTTGGTCATGGTGAATAATCTTTTTAATGTACTGTTGGATCCATTGGCTAGTATTTTGGTGAGAATTTTTGCATCTGTGTTCATCAAGGATATTGGTCTGTAATTTTCTTTTTTGATGGGATCCTGTTTGGTTTGGGGATCAAGGTGATGCTGGCCTCATAAAATGAGTTTGGAAGTTTTCCTTCTATTTCTATTTTTTGGAACAGTTTCAGGAGAATAGGAATTAGTTCTTCCTTAAATGTTTGGTAGAATTCCCCTGGGAAGCCGTCTGGCGCTGGGCTTTTGTTTGTTTGGAGATTTTTGATGACTCTTTCAATCTCCTTATTGGTTATAGGTCTGTTCAGGTTTTCTATTTCTTCCTGGTTCAGTTTTGGCAGTTTATAGGTCTCCAGGAATGCATCCGTTTCTTCCAGATTGTCAAATTTGTTGCCATAGAGTTGTTCATAATATGTTCTTATAATTGTTTGTATTTCTTTGGTGTTGGTTGTGATCGCTCCTCTTTTATTCATGGTTTTATTTATTTGGGTCCTTTCTCTTTTCATTTTGATAAGTCTGGCAGGGGTTTATCAATCTTTTTTTTTTCCAATTTATTTATTTTCAGAAAAACAGTATTCATTATTTTTTCACCACACCCAGTGCTCCATGCAAGTCGTGCCCTCTATAATAACCACCACCTGGTACCCCAACCTCCCACCCCCCGCCACTTCAAACCCCTCAGATTGTTTTTCAGAGTCCATAGTCTCTCATGGTTCACCTCCCCTTCCAATTTACCCAAATTCCCTAGGGGGTTTATCAATCTTATTAATTCTTTCAAAGAACCTAGTTTCGTTGATCTGTTCTACTGTTCTTTTAGTTTCTATTTCATTGATTTCTGCTCTGATCTTTATGATTTCTCTTCTGCTGGGTGTAGGCTTTCTTTGTTGTTCTTTCTCCTGCCCCTTTAGGTGTAGGGCTAGGTTATCTATTTGAGACCTTTCTTGTTTCTTGAGAAAGGCTTGTACCGCTATGTATTTTCCTCTCAGAGCTGCCTTTGCTGTGTCCTGCAGATTTTGAACCATTGTGTTTTCATTATCATTTGTTTCCATGAATTTTTTCAATTCTTCTTTAATTTCCTGGTTGACCCATTTATTTTTTAGAAGGATGCTGTTTAGTCTCCATATATTTGGGTTCTTTCCAAATTTCCTCTTGTGATTGAGTTCTAGATTCAGAGCATTGTGGTCTGAAAGTATGCAGGGAATGATCCCAATCTTTTGATACCTGTTGAGACCTGATTTATGACCCAGGATGTGGTCTATTCTGGACAATGTTCCATGTGCACTAGAGAATGTGTATTCTGTTGTTTTGGGGTGGAATGTTCTAAATATATCTGTGATGTCCAGTGTGTCATTTAAGGCCTTTATTTCCTTGTTGATCTTTTGCTTGGATGATCTGTCCATTTCAGTGAGGGGAGTGTTAAATTCCCCTACTATCATTGTATTATTGTCAATGTGTTTCTTTGATTTTGTTATTATTTGATTTATATAGTTGGCTGTTCCCATGTTGGGGGCATAGATATTTAAAATTGTTAGGTCTTCTTATTGGACAGACCCTTTGAGTATGATATAGTGTCCTTCCTCATCTCTTATTATAGTCTTTGGTTTAAAATCTAATTGATCTGATATAAGGATTGCCACCCCAGATTTCTTCTGATGTCCATTAGCATGGCAAATTGTTTTCTATCCCCTCACTTTAAATCTGTAGGTGTCTTTGGTTCTAAGATGAGTTTCTTGTTGGCAGCATATTGATGGGTTTTGTTTTCTTATCCATTCTGATACCCTGTATGTTTTGATTGGGACACTTAGCCCATTAACATTCAGGGTAACTATTGAGAGATATGAATTTAGTCCCATTGTATTGCCTGTAAGATGACAGTTACTGTATATTGTCTCTGTTCCTTTCTGGTCTACTACTTTTAGGGTCTCTCTTTGCTTAGGGGATCCTTCTCAATATTTCCTGTAGAGCTGGTTTGGTGTTTGCAAATTCTTTCAGTTTTTGTTTGTCCTGGAAGCTTTTTATCTCTCCTTCTATTTTCAATGATAGCCTAGCTGGATATAGTATTCTTGGCTGCATGTTTTCCTCGTTTAGTGTTCTGAATATATCATGCCAGTTCTTTCTGGCCTGCCAGGTCTCTGTGGATAAGTCTGGTGCCAATCTAGTGTTTTTACCATTGTATGTTACAGACTTCTTTGCCCAGGCTGCTTTCAGGATTTTTTCTTTGTCGCTAAGACTTGTAAATTTTACTAGTTTATTAGTTTACAGAGTGTGCACCTATTTTTATTGATTTTGAGGGGTGTTCTTTGCATCTCCTGGATTTTGATGTTTGTTCTTTTTGCCATATTAGGGAAATTCTCTACAATAATTCTCTCCAATATAACTTCTGCCCCTCTCTCTTTCTTCTTCTTTTGGAGTCCCAATTATTCTAATGTTGTGTTGTCTTATGGTGTCACTTATCTCTTGAATTCTCTCCTCACAGTACAGCATTTGTTTGTCTCTCTTGCTCAGCTTCTTTATTCTCTGTCATTTGGTGTTCTATGTCACTAATTCTTTCTTCTGCCTCATTTATCCTAGCAGTAAGAGCTTCCATTTTTTATTGCACTTCATTAATAGCTTTTTTGATTTGAAATTGGTTAGATTTTAGTTCTTTTATTTTTCCAGAAAGGGCTTTTATCTCTCTGGAGAGGGTTTCTCTAATATCTTCCATGCCTTTTTTGAGTCCGGCTAGAACCTTGAGAATTGTCAGTCTGAGCTCTAGATCTGTCATATTACCAATGTCCGTATTGATTAGGTCCCTAGTCTTCAGTATTGACTCTTGTTCTTTTTTTCGTGGTGAGTTTTTCTGCCTTGTCATTTTGTCCAGATAAGAATATATAAATGAACAAATAAAATGTTAAAAGGGTGGCAAAGACCCCAGGAAAACGTGCTTTCAGAAAGTGATCGATTTTCTGTTTCTAGAATTGTTGCTCTTCTTCTCTTCAATCTCCCATTGGATTTGTAGGTGTTTGCAATGGTTACATAAGCTATCTAGCTGATCTCCTGCTACCTGATGTCATCTCAGCCTACTACTCTCCACCATCTTGACTCCTCACGTCAAATATTATACTTTTATTCACATAACTTATATTTGGTTCTTCTTTACAGGTACCCCTTTCCTGCTCTTTTGTTGTCAAGTCATTTTGGATTGCATTCTGGACATTGTAAATGTTATGTTGTAACAACTCTGGCTTTATTAAAATTCTCAGTCTTTTTTAATTGACAACATACTTGGCTTTACTCAAGCTGACAATATAGACAGTTGCTCAAATTTCAGTTTAGTTATTTTATTCCTAACTGGTCCTTGTGAAGTATGTTCTGTGTACCCATGGAGTTTCATGACTTCAGAAATGTTATTCACAAGTAGTCTACAAAATAAAACCAGTATCTTAAATACCCAAAGAACAAATAATCCAAACAAGAAATGGGCAAGGGGTGCCTGTGTGGCTCAGTTGTTAAGCACCTTCCTTTGACTCAGGTCATAATCCCAGGGTCCTGGGATTGAATCCCACATTGGGCTCCCTGCTTAGCGGGAAGCCTGCTTCTCCCTCTCCCGCTCTCCCTGCTTGTGTTCTCTCTCTCACTGTGTCTCTCCCTGTCAAATAAATAAATAAAAACTTAAAAAAAAAGAAATAGGCAGAAGACATGAACAGACATTTCTGCAAAGAAGACGTCCAAATGGCTAGCACAAATGAATATTTGCTCAACATCACTCAGCATCAGGGAAATACAATCAAAACCACAATGAGATATCACCTCACACATCAGAATGGCTAAAATTTACAAATCAGGAAACAACACATTTTGATGAGGATATGGAGAAAGGGGAGCCCTCCTACACTGTTGGTGGGAGTGCAAGCTGGTGCAGCCATTCTGGAAAGCAGTATGGAGGCTCCTCAAAAAGTTGAAAATAGAGCTACCCTATGACCCAGCAATTGCCCTACTGGGTATTTACTCCAAAGATACAAATGTAGTGATCCAAATGGGTACATGCACCCAAATGTTTATAGCAACAATGTCCACAATAGCCAAATTATGGAAAGAACCTAGATGTCCATCGACAGATGAATGGATAAAGAAGATGATATATGTACAATGGAATACTATGGAGCCAGCAAAAAATGAAATCTTGCCATTTGCAATGACATGGATGGAACTATAGGGTATTATGCTAAGCGAAATAAGTCAATCAGAAAAAGATAACTATCATATGATCTCTCTGATATAAGGAATTTGAGAGGCAAGGCAAGGGGTCATGGGGGGTAGGGAGGGAAAAAGAAATAAGATGGGACTGGGGAGGGAGAAAAACCTAAGAGACTCTTAATCTCAGGAAACAAACTGAGGATTGCTGGGGCTAGGGGGGAAGGGATAGGGTGGCTGGGTTATGGACATTGGGGAAGGTACGTGCTATGGTGAGTGCTGTGAATTGTGTAAGACTGATTCACAGACCTGTATTCCTGAAGCAAATAATACATTGTATGTTAATTAAAAAAGGAAAAAAAATAGAAAACCAGTAAAGCTTGGTTGTTCCCTATATGAAAAAAGTTTCAGATGGGAAAAGAAAAATGACAAATCAAAATTGGAGACCTAGATTTATTAGAAGAAAACATCAGTGTATATTTTTATAAAGTCAAGACAGAGAAGGCTGTTCTGTATAGGACATCAAATCTAGAAAGAGAAAAAATCATGATGGGTTTGCAGTTTATTAAACATTTAAAACCCCATATAGAAAAAGAAACCTTGAACTTCATTAGCATGTCAGGCAAATCTATAATATATTAAGCATAACTGCAAATCAATAAAAATATAAATCTAATATATTTCATTAATATTAATGAATATTCATTAGTAATTCCAATAATGGAATTCCCTATAGTTAAAATTAAAGGGGGAGAATCTTTGAGAAGAGAAATTATTTTACCAAATCATAGTTTGGCTAGGATTACTAAGTCTCCTGAGAAAACAAAATCATAGCTATTTAATGAATATGCAGTGGAATTGTTGTTGTTCTTATGTGCATGACAACTTCTTTCTGTGCTGACCCCCACCCAGAAAGTTTTCCTAGGAAGATTTATACTTAATACTTAGGGAAAAAATGCTAGCTAGCACATTCTCTGGTCAGTTAATATTTCAGAGCTGGTTAAGTGATGTTTACTTTCTGTGGTTGGTGACTTTCTTTCCTCAGTGTGATTGAAGAGGGTAATAAATTTTCTTCTAGTTACCAACTATATTCTTCTCTTGGGATCAATCCTAGCTGAGCAATTCTTTCCCAGTTCTGATCTCTGAAGAACAGGTCAGATGTGTGTGACCTGAAATAATTTTCATTGTTAATGAATGTGTGTGAGTGACTTATGTATGTTCATATTTTGATGTCATTCTGTGTATTTTTCTTAATCCTAGAAGAATAACAAAATCTGCCTATAAAGTACTGTATAGAATCCAATCTAGTAGTACCTAAGCTTTTGGAAATGTAATGAAAGAATAAGGGAAAATAGTTTTCCCTATAAGTCTAATAGAGCACAGAACATGAAATTCCTTATTTTTTCATACACCTAAGAAAGTTTGTTTTATTCACAAACTCCAGGATTTCTTCAACCAAGATAGATCTACCATAAGTTGTCTTTTGAAAGCATTTTTTTCATGTTAATAGACAAAAGAATGTAAATTCTTGTCTCATTATGGACTTCTAATTAATGAACAATGAAATCCTAATTTGATACATAAAAATAAAGTCCATTAATGATACTCCAAAAAAAGAAGGAAAAAAAAAAACAAGCAGAAGCTTTGTCTCCAAGTAATGTACTCTTTTATCTTTAATTTTATCTTTTGATCAACTCTTACTCTGAAAAGTAAAGATAAACTGAGTAGATGAAGAAAAGTTACTCTTTTTTGGAAAGAGTAGAAGGGGAAATGAAAAAGGTAGACCAGTGGCAATTCAGAAAAATGCCAAAAATTATACTCAACCTGATTTGTAACACAGGTTTTGCAGTCTTTCATGAGGCAACTAGTCTATTTGAAATTTAAGCTGCTATGACAAATATTTTAATCTTCAAATTGGCAGTATCAATTTGAAAATTTATTAAAGGCAAGTATTTTTATTTGAAAGTAAAAATTTCAGGTAATTTAACTTTATACTTAAACTTTTTCAGTTACTTTGATTAAATGATCATGCAGGTTAATAGGAACACATTTAATTTCTGTCGATTGTTATGGATTATATGAACATTCTAACAACATTAATTTTTTTCATTCCATGAACATGGGCTATCTATCAATTTGTGTCATCTTTAATTACTTGAATCAAAGTTTTGTAGTTTTTATTGTAGAGATCATCTACTTAATTAAATTTATTCCTAAGTATTTTACTATTTTTGATGCTATTGTGAATAAGATTACTTCCTTCTTTCATTTATTTAGATAATCATTGTCAATGAATAGAAATGAATGATTTTTGTACCTTGATTTTATAATACATTGCAGTTGGGTTTTTCTGTCTTTTCATAGGTAGATCTGTTGGAGATGTTTCCTCAAGGTTCATTTTATACAGTACATTTTAGATGAGCAATGATGTACCAAAAATATAATTCCCTTGATTAAATTTCTGCATGAGGTCTTATCCAGCCATTTGTTTGTTTAACTCCATTCCTTTTTCAAGTACTGGGACTAGATAAATGAGTGATAGTGAAGATAAAGGAAGGAAACATCTTAAACTTTCTGATTAAGATTTTTTTTTAATTTTTTTTTAAGATTTTATTTTATTTGACAGAGAGAGATCACAAGTAGGCAGAGAGGCAGGCAGAGAGAGAGAGGAGGAAGCAGGCTCCCTGCTGAGCAGAGAGCCCGATGCGGGACTCGACCCAGGACCCTGAGATCATGACCTGAGCCGAAGGCAGCGGCTTAACCCACTGAGCCTTTGCTGATTTTTATTTTTTTTAATTTTTTTTAAAGATTTTATTTATTTGTCAGAGAGAGAGAGGGAGAGAGAGTGAGCACAGGCAGACAGAATGGCAGGCAGAGGCAGAGGGAGAAGCAGGCTTCCTGCCGAGCAAGGAGCCCGATGTGGGACTGGATCCCAGGATGCTGGGATCATGACCCGAGCCAAAGGCAGGCTGCTTAACCAACTGAGCCACCCAGGTGTCCCAATTTTTTTTAATTTTTATTACAAGTTTTTTTTATTTTTTTCAGATTCCAGTTAGTTAACATATAGTGTTAGTCTACCTCCCCTCCAGCAACCCCTTATAGAAAAGAGTCTATTTTCTGGCTTGCCTCTGTCTGCCCCCCATGTATATTTGGGGGGCATTTCTTAAGTTCCACATATGAGTAAAATCATATGGAATTGTTTTCCTCTAACTGACTTACTTCACTTAGCCTAATACACTCTGGCTCCATCCTCATCATTGCAAATGGTAAAATTTTATTTTTCCTGATGGCTGAGTAATAAGCCATTGTGCACATACCATAATAATCCATTATGTACCTTTCTTTATCCATTCATTAGTTGATGGACATTTGGGCTCTTTCCATAATTTGGCTGCTGACAATGCTCCTAGAACCATTGGGGTGCATGTATCCCTTTTACTCAGTATTTTTGTGTCCTTTGCATAAATATCTAGTGCAGTTGCTGAGTCATAGGGTAGTTCTATTTTTTTTTTCTCAAGTTTTTTTTTTTTTTTTTTTTTTTTTTTTTATTTAAGAGAGTGAGAGAGAACAAGCAAGCAGGGGGAGCAGTAGAGGGAGAGGAAGCAGATTCTTCACTGAGCAGGGAGTCCAATGCAGGGCTCAATCCCAGGACTCTGGGATCATGTTCTGAGCTGAAGGCAGATGCCCAAATGACTGAGCCACCCAGGAATCCCAAGGTCATTCTATTTTTTCTTTTTGAGGAACTCCATATAGAGTGGCCACACCAGTTCGCATTCTCGCCAACAGTATAAGAGTGTTCCCCTTCTTCCATATACTTGCCAACATCTGTTTTTTCCTGTGTTGTTAATTTTAGCCATTTTTGATAGGTGTGAGGTGATACCTCTTTGTAGTTTTGATTTGTATTTCCCTGATGATGAGTAATATTAAGCATTTTTTTGTGTGTGTCTGCTAGGTATCTGTCTTCTTTGGGAAAATGTCTGTTCATGTCTTCTGCCCATTTCTTAACCTGATTATTTGTTCTTTGGGTGTTGAGTTTAATAAGTTCCTTATAGATTTTGGATACTAACACTTTATCAGATGTGTCATTTGCAAATATCTTCTCCCATTCTGTAGGTTGCCTTTAAGTTTCATCGATTGTTTCCTCTGTCATGTAGAAGCTTTTTATTTTGATGAAGTCCCAATAGTTTGTTTTTGCTTTTGTTTATCTTGCCTCTGGAGATATACCTAGTATGAAATTGCTACAGCTATGTCAAAAAGGTTGCTTCTTATTTTCTTATGTCTCATATTTAGGTCTTTCATTCATTTTGAATTTATTTTTGGGTATGGTGTAAGAAAGTGGTACAGTTTCATTCTTCTCCATGCCACTGTCTAGCTTTCCCAACACCGTTTGTTGAAGAGACTGTCTTTTCCATTGGATATTCTTTCCTGCCTTGTCAAAGATCAGTTAGCCATAGATTTATGGGTCCACTTCAGGGTTCTTCATTCTGTTCTATTGATCTATGTGTCTGTTTTTCTGCCAGTATCGCATTCTCTTGATGACTACAGCTTTGTAATACAGCTTGAAATCTGGGATTGTAATGTCTCTTGCTTTCTTTTTTTTTTTCCCAATTTTTTTTTTTTTTTTTTTAGTATTTGGTGTCTTTTCTGGTTCTATACAAACTTCAGGATTGTTTGTTCTAATTCTGTGAAAAATGCTGGTGTTATTTTGATTGAGATTGCATTGAATGTGTAGACTGTTTTGGGTGATATAGTCATTTTAACAATGTTTGTTCTTCCAATTCATGAGCATAGAAAGTTTTCCTATTTCTTTGTGTCCTCTTCAATTTCTTTTATAAGTGTTCTATAGTTTTCAGTATACATATCTTTTATCTCTTTGGTTAGGTTTATTTGTAGAGACCTTAAGGGTTTTGGTGCAGTTGTAAATGGGATTAATTCCTTGATTTTTCTTTCATTTTCATTATTGGTATGGAGAAATGCAAGATTTCTTTATGTTGATTTTGTATCCTGCAACTTTGCTGAATTTATGTATCAGTTCTAGCAATTTGGGGATGGAGTCTTTTGTGTTTTCAACATAGAATATTAAATTGTCTTCAAATAGTTAACATTTGACTTCCTCCTTGCCAATTTGGATGCCTTTTGTCTCTGATCTTAAAATTCATTTGGAAGCATTTATCTTTTTCGTAATTCTGTCTTTTTTGAATCAATTCTGAATCTTTAAGATTTTCCTATTTCTTTCCACATGATGTCAAAACCTTTATATGATATCATGGAAATGACAAAGATTTCACAGATTTAAGACTGAGACCTCCATAGCCTAGGGAGGCTGATGTGTTGCAGTACCTAACTGATGTTTGATGTCCCCATAATGGTGATTATCACTTTCCACTTATATTTTTAGTTTTAAAATCCGTTGAACAGCAACACTGAGGTCTTTTTTTTTTCTACGTAAAAGGTGCTTTCTCACTAAATACTGAATATCATATATGTAAATTTGATTATTTTCCATGGTTGTAAAATGTGATTTCTCACAGGAATATTTATAGTAAAGAAATGAAATCATGAAAGAGAAATGTTATTTTTCACAATTCAATTTACTGAGAAATCTTAAAATGACACCTCTTAGGAAATCAACTTGATGAAAAATGACTTAAATCTTATAGAAGTTTATACTGATAGAAAAATGTGCTTTGAAGATAAATTATAAATAAAGTAGTTGTGAATCTGCATCAGATGTGTATATAACACATAACACATTTTATCCCTTGTGCTCATTATTAAACTCTGCAGTTGTGGAAAAATTTAAGTGAAGAGATAATTAGTAGCTTTAAGGTATTGTGGGGGGTGGTAGAGATATGTTGATCTTCTGTACTGTTTTCTCTGAAGTTTTTCAAAACACCTCCATAGAGGCTGATTTTTGAAGCAGAGGGAAAAATGTAAATTAACAGTCATGAATTCTATCTGATAAGACTTTTAATATTCAGTAAAGTTGCACTCCCAAAAGATTCTGCAATCTTTTACACCCCAAAAGATTCTGCAAATAGATGTGGCCCAAAATTTGGTTCCAAGCTTAGAATCTATCTTCCCACGTCAAAGAATACTTTATATAATAATGATACAATAATTATAGTAAGCATAGAACATATTTATTTAGTGCACCATCTAATATGCTTGGTTTTTGTATGAATCACCTCATTTAATTCTAACAGTATAATGATATTGGTAATGTTATCAGCCATTTTACCAAAAAGATATCAAAGGTCAAAGTAATAGTAAAAATTAGAGCCAGGAGTTGTCTCTAGTAATTTGACTCCAGTGTATAAATTCTTGATCCTGACTAAATTTCTGTAATCAAACTTTTTATTGGAAAAAAATGTAGACTCACATGCACTTTTAAGAAAATGCAGGGAGACTGGGGTGCCTGGGTGGCTCAGTGGGTTAAAGTCTCTCCCTTCGGCTCAGGTCATGATCCCAGGGTTCTGGGATCAAGCCCCACATCAGTCTCTCTGCTCATCAGGGAGCCTGCTTCCTCCTCTCTCTGCCTGCCTCTCTACCTACTTGAGATCTCTGTCTGTCAAATAAATAAATAAAATGCTTTTAAAAAAAAGAAAATACAGGGAAATTCCTTGTACACTTAGCCCAGTTTCCCCAATAAAAACATTTTAGAAAATTATAGTAAAACACCACCAGGATATTGCTATTCATACAATTCACTGATCTTATTCAGTTTTACTATATTCATGTGTGTGTATATGTGTGCATATGTATTAAAGTCTATACAACTTTATCACCTACGTAGGTTCACAGTCAAGAACTGAACAATTTCAACACTGTAACTGTTTTGGTCAGTTGAGTCCGCTCTAACAGAATAGTAGAGACTGGCTGACTTAAATACATTTATTTCTCACAATTCTGGAGGCAGGAAAGTCCAAGATAAGGTGCCCACAGATTATGTCTGGTATGAGACTACTTCCCTTTTCACAGATGGCTATCTTCTTCTTTGTTCTCACATCTCAAAAAGAGTGTGAGCTGTGGGCTCTCATCCCCTTCTAAGAGCACCAGCACCATCAGGGGCTCTACCACTATGATTCACCCAAACCTAATTACCTCCCCAAAGCCTCATCTCCAAGTACTATTATATTGGGGAGTAGGTTTTAACATGTGAATCTGAGGGAGGAACATCAACATTCAGTTCATAGCAAAAGGATCTTGCATCTTGCCCTTTAGTAAGCATGTCCATCACTCTCCTTACGTACTCCATCTCTAAGTCCTGGCAGTCACTAATCTTTCTTCAATTTCTAAAATTTTTCCATTTTCAAAATATTATACAAATATAATAATACAATATATAATCTTCTATGATTCACTCAGCAAAATTCCTTGATGTTGGGTATATCAGGAATTGCTGAGTGGTATTCCATGGTATGGATGTACCACAGCTAGTTTAACCATTCATTTGTCCAGGGAATTTGAGTTGTTAATTTTTGGCTATTGAGTATAAAGCCACTATGCACATGGGTGTATAGGATTTTGTGTGAACATAAGTTTTCACTTACCTGGTTTATATGGTAACTGAATATTTAATTATATAAGAAATGGCAAACAGTTTTCCAGAGTGGCTGTATGATTTCACATTTCTACCAGCAATATGTGAGTTTACATAAAACTTTGATAGCATCTGGTGTTGTCACCATTTTTTATTTTAGTTATTCTGATAAGTGTATAGGGATATTTCAGTGTAGTTTTAATTTGCATTTTCCTATCGGTTAATGATATGCCACATCTTTTATTGAGTTTATTTGCCTTCTGTGTGTCCTCTTTAGTGAAATGTCTGTTCAAATCTTTTTCCAAATTTTTAATAAGATTTTTTTTAATGTTGAGCTTTGAGAGACTTTCATATATACTTTAGATACTAGTCTTTTTGTCAGATATGTGGTTCATAAATATATTTCAGTCTGTAGCTTGTTTTTTCATCTTTATGCATACTTTCACAGAGCAAAAGTTCTAAATTTTGATTAGGGTCATTTTGTCAGTTCTTCTTTTTATGGATTTTTCCTTTCAGTATCAAAGAACTCTTTGCCTAACACTAAATCCTGAAGATTTTCTCCTATGTTCCCCCCACTGCCTCCAGAGATCCATACTTTATATTTTACATTTAAGTCCATATTCATTTTGAGTTAATCATTGTATAAGTTGTGCTGCTTATGTCAAGGTATTTTTGTTCTGTTTTGGCTGTGTGGGGTGGTGTGTGTGTATGTTTGTGTGTTTTATTTTGTTTGCTTGTTTTTTTTTGTTTTTTGGTCTATGGATATTCAGTTGTTCCAGCACCATTTGTTGAAACAGATAACTATGCTTTAAAATTATTGTTTGGTAAATTTGACTGGACTACTTTAGCTTTAATAAAAGAGACAAGTTCTTTTTGAGATAGTATAATACCTTTCTTCGATGTCATCTTTGGAGTATGGGGCTTATATGACACAGGGACAAGTCACAATTGTCACAGTGACTGAACTATCACTGTATTTTTTAAAATTTCTGGCCCCAAATAATCGAGATAAATCTTCTCCTATGCTCATTTCTCTAGTTTATTTGTTTGTTTGTTTATTTATTTATTTATTGACAAATTTCCTCTCAAGTACCTCTCTAGGTCATGTGATTGATCTGTGTCTGCCCTTAGATTGGAGAATATTCTTCACAATTAACCATTTTGTTTTGATTAGAGCAAGAGGTTTGGCATATTCTTAGGTATTGTACTTCTCTTTCCACAGAAGGGATCATTTTGGATTCTACTGCCCTGATCATAAAATTTCATATTAACAGGAAATGAGAGGAAGAATCTTTTTTTATAAACTTTAAATAAGAAAGAACTCCCTAAATTTTACTATGAATTTTCTACGTGGTTACTTGGCTATTAAAAGGCTTCACCCATAAATGTGTTGGTTGAATTTTGTTCAGGTCTCGGTTTAATTTTGATCCTTATTTGAAAACATTCAATTCATTCAAGTTAGTGAGATTTTTCTGGCAATCTACGAAAAGGTCTGTTACAATGAAAGACACTCTGAACAAATGAGTTCTTTGCCTGTGGAACTATCAACATCATAGCTAATTGCTAATGTCTTTGCATCACATTTGTAAACTTTCCTCTGTTAGAATTTTGGCTATGGGTGTAAATTAAAAACAGATTTGTCTTGCTCATTTCTCCTGCCTGGATTACTTATAATATGATTCCCTCATTAATTGTTCTTTTTATCCTTGAGTTGTCTAGGTAAAACGCAGTCTCTGAAGCAAAAACAGCCAGTTTTTAGGCCAAACATTGAAATCAGTGACTTGTTCCCATAGACTTGGCAAAGACCAAGACAAGACTCTTCAAGGCACTGTATTATTATCTCTGTACCTAATCAGCCTTGATTATCATTCATTATCTCTCTACTTAACAGAATAGGGTTCTTTGTCCATCAAAATTAGCTGGTTTGTGGTTGTGTAGTTCTCCTCAAAGCTATCTTCTCTATACTGACAGGTTTTTCTGAGATTTTTATTTAATTATTTGACAGAAAAAGAGAGAGCACAAGCAGGAGGAGCCTTAGGCAGAGGGAGAGGGGAAAGGAGAAGCAGGGTCCCTGATGAGCAGAAAACCAGATGTGAGGCTCCATCCCAGGACCCTGGTATCATGACCTGAGCTGTAGGCAGATACTTAAGCAACTGAACCACCAAGGCACCCCTGTTTTGACAGTTTCTATAAGAACCTTCAGTATCCCAATGGAAAAGAAAGTGCTACCATCAAGAAACAGGAAGGTCTTTTTATGACCTTATGAAGAGAAATCTGTTTACTGCAGGGATCGGTGACAAAATTACCCTATGTTTTAAATCAACCAATTATACTTGTCTAGGAGAGTTGGGTCAAGGTTGTCTCAATTTCCCCTCACGTTTGAACTCTCATTTACCTTTGCCTTAAAAAAGAAAATGGATTTATAGACTCAGTCCTGTATTTGTGAGGCTTTCTTAACAAGGATGTGTTGAAATATTTTTCCTATTCATTGTAACATAAATTACCAATTCCACTTTTTTGTCCTTCTCAATTTCACTCTGGTCTCTAGGTAAAAACATCCAATTACATCTTATTTAGTTTTTAAAGGGTATCTTTATGAAACCATGTTTCGTAAGATGTAATATCAAATATAAGCTGTAATAGAATGTGCCATAAAAACCCTCCAACTTTAGAAGATTTCAAATGACAAAAATCCTAAAGAAATTAAAAGAAAAACAAATGCTTTATAAAAGAAGCCAAATGAAATATAACTATAATCAGGCACTGTGCTTGTAAGCCCCCTTATCTTACATTTAACTTAGCAGTGAGCAGAATAGGCAGAAGAAATAACATGTTTCAACAATCAGTACAATGAAAAAGACAGTCTTCAACTAAAAAGAATGGACCTCTTAGTCTGTTACTAGACAAGAGAAGGTATAGTGGGCTTAGAACATGGGGGTGGAGACAAAGCGAGAGCTAGAATTCTAGTTTTCTGGCTCTGGATCAGTTGCTTTTTCACACCACTTAGCTTGATAAGGTGAATTTTAATTTTAGTCAGCATAATTGTTGTTCTGCTGGTTGACTGGATGTTGGAAGTATGTATGGATATCCTAATCATTGCAAACACATGGCCTGTAAGTCTACCTTGGTTTGTATGGCTAAGAGACATTCATTGGGAGGAGAAGATTGGGGAGATGGGGAGGGAAATAGGAGATTTGTTCCATTTCTTTTACTACTGAATTTTAGAATGAAATTTCCCATATTATATACAAGGGCATAAGACCTTCTGACACAATAAAATTTAGTTCCTGAGAATGAGAGAAATAGATGGTGTTTATCCTGAATTAAAGATGATAATGTTTAGAAGGTAGCTAAAACGCTTAGGGAAAAGGCCATTTCGGCACTTAAAAGTGTAAATGATAGAGTCCTGCATCGGCTCCTTGTGCAACGGGGAGCCTGACTTTCCCTCTCCCTCTGCTTGCTCCTTCTCCTGCTTATGCTCTCTCTCTCTGTTTAATAAATAAATAAAATCTTTAAAACAAACAAACCTGAAGAGTCAGGAATAGCTCTCTTGAGTTGTTTGTTGTTTCTGTAAAAAAACATCAGCCAAACTTTAAGAAAAAATTTATGTCTTAGTGCCTGGGTTTGAATTTGCATATAACCAGCAACTTAAGCAATAAATTTTTGTCTCGCTCTTGCTGACTTTTAAAAACTTATAATGTGGTAATAAATCCACAGTAAGGTATAGAGATCTATAAGAAAATAAGAAAAGTAGGGATCTTTTTGTTTAGTGTTTGTGATTATTTATTTTTTGTGTTTTGTATTTTTTCTTTTTGTTTTGATTTTTATTTGTGTTCAGAGATTTCTATTCCCAGCATATTCTGTAAGATTTCTGTCTTCAGCTCATAAAACTAAAGTGAAGCCACAATAAAAATGGACAATTTGTTGACAATGTAGAATTGAAAGACCTAACTACCATGGGATATTATTAAATATGAATGTCAATCTCCTAAACTACTTGAGGATAGTCACATAAAGAAGGTATCTTTGTTTAAGAACAATTGCAAAAAATACCTTTTGTATTTTTGTCAGGGAAAGTAAGCTCTTATTTGGAAATTTGGAAAGTCTAAGCTTCTGTCTGGCTTCTACTTGTGAAGTAAATGTGTGACTTCTACTGGTAGTTTAGCTTATTTGAATTACAGTCTCTTAGTCTTAAAATCAAAATAATAATATAAAATTTATATTTAAGAATAACATGAGTTAACAGCAGTTTATAAATTACATTAGAAACAGCATTAAAATTGAAAATACAGTGCCTGAGGTTAGATCCTGGCTTCTCCATGTGTTTGCTGCAAAATTGGACTCTTGAAACTTCTATTTCCTAATTTTACTTATGATAAACAGGATTGTTGTGAAGACTTTATTTATGTGTATATATAAATATACAGTGTGTGTGTGTGTGTGCACGCACACACACTCTTAAATCATGCAAATATCGACTTCAATTAAGTACTGGGGCTTTATAAACACTGCATTTATACACATGTACAAATCTCATAAAAGTTATACAGTATATTCACCATGAAATCGTACATCTTTTTAGCACTTACTCGATTGCTCTAAATGCCCTCAATGTTCTTTTTTGAATTGAATTTAGAGACACTATGCAGGCCAACAAGAAATTAATCTTACTAATTTATTATGTTACACTATATAACATGGACATTAAACACTGACAAGTAAAGGCCAAAATATTACATTGCTCTTATATAAGCTTTCCAAAACTCATTGTAGAAGTGAAGCTATAAGAAAAACATGATTATGCATAATTTGGGATGGTTCATTTAAAATCACTTAGCCTCAAAGCTGAAATCCACTAAAGAAAAAATTTAATTTTAATAAAAATACACTAATGATAGAGGTAGGGAGGTAAATGAGGGCAGTGCACGGTGATTTACAACAAATAAATAAAGGTATCAGACCCTACCTCGGTAAAGACAAAAAAAGATCAATCAATAAAATTATAGTTCCTAGTACCCTGGTACTGATTTAAGAACAGAGGTTTGAGTTTGAGAGTTAATTCAAATTAGGCTATGATTGCTGCCTTGTATTGTATGGTATAGGAAACTTGTGTTCAGAGAGCTCAACTTAATTTCTTTAAATTTCATAGCCAGCAAGTGGCCAATCCAGGATCCAAATCAGTGCCCTGACCTCAAATTCCTTGCTGTAGAGACACAGGCCCTCCGTTTGAGTAGATACATTGAATGGATCAGTATGAAAGCAACGTGACCTATAAATAGGAAATATTCTAGAACTGACCTTACTTCTTGCAGTGTGGAAAGATATCCAGCAAATCCCTTTGTTGGATAAAAAAGAAATAAAGAAAGAAAGGAAGGAAGAAAGGAAGGAAGGAAGGAAGGAAGGAAGGAAGAAAGAAAGAAAAGAAAAGAAAGAAATAAACCTCCCACTTACAGGACAGTGTTCAGGCATGTCTAGCATTCTATCTGGACAGGACAAGACAAAGAGCCAGTGTAGTCAGGGTGGGCCACGTACAGTAACCAAAACCATATTTACATATACAGCTTGGACAGTCAGCCAAAACTTCCATCAGGACCATATGAGCAAATGAGGAACCAATGAGCAAATTTCTTACTAAGCTTAAGATCTTTGTTTTCTGTTTTGCCCCATCTTAATGACCATATGCATCTCTGAGTGGCAATTTCATAACAATAGATTAAGAACAAGAGAGATGAGATGCTTTCTTTGTCAGATTATGAATTGTTGTGCTAGAGCAACAGTTCATCTTTCTGAATGAATAGAAATTCATCTTTCTGTATGAATAAAAGTGTTTGCATATTGGAAAAACAGATTCTTTTATGCTGCTCTCCTTTGCTACCAACAGTTTAAGCTTTTTATATATACCCACTTCTTACAAAAAGGGCCATTGGGTTTTTGAAATTTATGTATAAAAACAGGCTCTTCTGTAAAAGCAGGATTAAAATGATAACAAAAATGGTATATGTGAATATTAAATTTAGTTCTTCTGGTAGCCACAACAAAGGAGGTAGTATAATCTTTAAAAAAATTCTCATCATAGAGAAGAAATACTAATACATACACACACTTATTCTCTTCTTTGGACTAAAATACAGAGCATTGATCACTCATTGTAAAATCTCAGATGCAGGTGACTTTTCCACTCCCCGGGTTTACTTTGTGGAATGTTATTTTTGATTTAAGCAATGGACAATGGAGCAATGAAAGATGCTTACCATGGCTGCCAAGTGGCTTTAATGATCACTAGTGTGCCAACAGATCTCAGCTTTATATTTTTGCCTTCAAATATGTTACTCTTTTTATATATATATTTTAAAAGATTTTATTTATTTATTTGAGAGAGAGACAGTGAGAGAGAGCTCGAGAGAGGAGAAGGTCAGTGGGAGAAGCAGACTCCCCATGGAGCCGGGAGCCGGGAGCCCGAGGCGGGGACTCAACCCTGGCACTCTGGGATCACGACCCAAGCCAAAGGCAGCCACCCAACCAACTGAGCCATCCAGGCACCCTCTTTTGATATTTTTGATCTCAGTAAATGTAGCTTTCATCTCTGGTTGTTTATTTTTTAATTTTTAAAATATTTATTTATTTGAGAGAGCACATGAGCAGGGTGGGGTGGAGAGAGGGAGAGAGAAGCTCCGGGTGAACAGAAAGCCCAGTGTGGGGCTCCATGCTGGAACCCCCAGGATAATGAACTGAGGGGAAAGCCGATGCTTAACAGACTGAGCCACCCAGGCACCCATCACCTCTAGTTGTTTAAAATGGGAAACTGGACCATCCTTAACTCCTTCCCTGTCACTCCTTCATATCCCCTGAATTCAGTCAGTCAACAGGATTTTTGATATTGCCCCTTGAATCTCTCTCAAATTTTCTCTTTATAACCATGGTATATATTCCACTTTCTTGATTCAGGCCATCATCTTCTCTTGCTTAGGTCTCTCTGGTAATTCATAAATGCTTTCCTTCTCTTCAGCTTCCTTCAGTTCCTTCTTTGGCATTTCTTATTGGCTCTTTCTCTTGATGACAGGAAATATATACTTCTTTTCTATATTAATAATACTATTCCTCACTTTACCAATAATAACTATTATTTCAACTATGTACCATTCTTTTGTTTGAAAACTTTTTTGGACCCTATCAAATTTCAGCTCTAGTTTGGACATAGCTTTCTAGAATTGCAAAATTCTTAGTCTAGTAATTTTTTTTTAGTGAGAATTCCTGGTTTCATGTATTTTTCTTTTTTTAGCCTACATATTTTTTCCTTTATGTATTTTTATGGGATTCTGTTTTCAAGGACATTCTTCAGAAGGATGTCACTGGTGGTAAACTTTGGGTCTTTGTATATTTTTATTTTGTTTTCATGCACAGAATATTATGTTAGTTTCCCCTCAGAATTTTACAGACAGTGTTCTCCTGTATTCTGACATAAAGTGCTGATGTGAGAAGAATGTGATATTGTCATGTGTCTCATTTTTTTGTAGGCAACTTTTAATATTTTTTCCTACCTCCAAGGAAACATTAAGGTCTCAATATAATTGACATTATGGACTTTCACAGTGATATGAATAAAAATAAACACAGACTTGCCCTGTAAGAATATTTGTCACAACTCAAGATAATAGGACTCACAAAAGTAGACAGCTTAACTGAAAGAATTTAAAATTTAAAAATTACAAATCAAATATGGAAAAATAATCAACAATAGAGCATATACAACAGATAAAATAATTTCCCTCTCCCACAAGACTTGAAGATAATAGATCAGTCTTGCAGAGGTAATAATTATATTTAAAGTTATTAAAATAACTAATCATGAAAGCCATAAATAAAGAATATATTTTGAAAATAGTTTCCTCAATAAAGCCAAATCTTCTCTCAGGAATAAAAAAACTGTATTGAAAAAAATATCCACATATAGTTGACAGATTGGATAGCAAATTAGACCTAGCCAAAGATAAAGCGTATGTATTGAAGTGTAAATCTAAACCAATTACATATGTCACATAAATCTATAGAATGATGAGAAATATGAAAGAGAAGGAGTTTCCTGGGTGACTTAGTGAGTTAAGCATCTGACTCTTGATTTCAGCTCAGGTCATGATCTTAGGGTTGTAAGATCAAGCTCCATAGGCTCTGAGCTCAGTGGGGTCTGTTTGAGATTCTTGCTCTCCCTCTGCCACCCCCACAGTCTTGTGCTCTCTCGAAAAAGGAAATAGGAAAAAGGAAATATGAAAGATGATAGAATGAGAAAAACCAATAAATATCTAGTATAAAGTACGGATGGAAAAAAATAGGTTATGATGCAATATTTGAAGTTATAATGGTCAAAAGTATTTAGAATATAAAAAATATTAATCATGTTTATATTTAGAAAGTATATAATCATTTCATATTAAATCTCTGTGAAGTCTACTTTCTCTCTTAGGAGTCCTTTTGAATGCATGCATTCAATTTAAGCTTCTTTTGTCTGGTGTAAGAAATATATATATGCTTAAGAAATCAATTAAGATGTCACCTTTTATAGGAAGTTTTGGTGACCCATCAAAGCTCATGTAGGGGCACTTAAACATGAGCTTCCAGTTATTATCCTGATCTTAGATACCTGAGTATAAGATTTCTAGTTACTCTGATCATAGCATTCCTCAACAAATTCTCATATGTTTCAGCTTACATGTGTGTCCTGTTGAAAATAGAGCAATTACATATTTTTACTATTGAATTTCCACTGACCTAGCATATAGTAAGCATTCAATAAATTTTAAAATTTTAAAATTCTTATTAAGTATAGTAGATATACAGTGTTCTACTGGTTTCAAGTGTACTCTACAGTTATTCAACAACTTTATATTGTGCAGTGCTTGCCACTGTTAAGTGTAATTCTCTGTCACCATACAGTGTTATTACGATATTGACTGTATTTTCTATGTTGTACTTTCTGGAACATTTTCTTCCACCATACACAAAAATACACTCAAAATGGATTAAAGACCTAAATGTGAGACCTGAAATAAACAAATATTAGCTAAATTAAATTCACATAATATGCGGCTCTTCTGAAGTGCATAGAATCTCAAAATATCAAGGCAAGGCTTCCCATACATTTTGATGCATCACAAAGTACCATACATTAACTTATAATTGAGTGTTACTTAATTTTTATGCATTATGTGCTTAGAGAAGAAAATTCACCTTACAGTTATGGTTATAAGATAAACATTAAAATACTGTGTTCTGCATGAGAGGATGGTGTTTTTCAAGCTTGACTCATGAATGAACCTCTCTAAAACAAGAAAAAAAGTTTGGAAATCCTCACTACTAACTTTATTCACTTAATTAAAAATATTAAGGCCTATTGAAAACATAACAAGGGGTTATTTTCATTTTAACTTTTAAATATATGTACAAATATAGAACTAATTAAAATTCTCTAAATAGAAAACAATTTGATCAAAATAAATTTAGAAATTAAGTGCAAAATCTATAAAAACAAAGGCAACAATATATATTTTATGTGATGCATGATTCTTAGCTGAAATTAAATCTCTGCTTGCTATTTGTCTTGAGTTCAGCATGCCAATTCTAATTTGTGCCTAGCAAATGTCTTAATTCTCCAATTTTTTCCTTTTTTCCCCCAAATTACTGTGGAGGTCATTTAACACTCATTTAGGATGTGGGAGGAATTACATCTTTTATGTGTTAAATCTCCTTTGTTTTTTTTCTCATCAGCCTGAGAAAATTAAGTATTACTTGGCATTACCTCCATTATAAAAACAAACCCAGACATTATGATATTCAGCAGTCTGCAGGTCACCTAATTGATTCATAATATGTCCCTTATACTTTCTGGATTATCTCAAATTAAAAACATAATATTAAAAATTTTCAGAGGAAACTCGATTGCTGAGATAATGTTTTCATAACCCCAGGTGTCCCTGTATCCTGTTGGAGAGCTTGTCTCTCTTGGTAACCTAAACCATTTCCTCCTCATAGTTCTTTATAACTATAGTCAATTCAAACGTAAGCAGGGGAACCAAACAAAAATATGTTTTATTATTTGGGATGCTGAGTCCTTGAATTAATAGGGGGAATTAGGAAAAGTTATAGAAAAATGTAGACTATATAAAATAGAAATTCTCTTGAATCTAGAATATTTGAAAAAGAAATAATCCTTTCCCTTTTCTTTGAGTTCTAAATTCATAAGCCTGATTCATCTAGAAAGGTATTTATCTTAATTTCCCTTTTGCTCTTTTTAAATTATGTGGCTTGGAAAATAACTTATGTATCAGTTTAGAATGTATTCTTCATAAATACCATTTCCTCTTCAGTGTAACTTTTTTTGTTATTTCTAAGAACAGAAGCATTAAAAATTATATTGTTTTAAAAAAAGGCACATATTTATTCCAAGATACTGGATGAGATTTCTCATAGGGTAGAGCAAATAATATGATAGCAACCCATTTTATCTTTTCTTAGAAGAAAATGCATGATAGATTGAATCATTCATGGCTCTTTTTAAAACTGTTAAGTTAGGGGCGCCTGGGTGGCTCAGTGGGTTAAGTCTCTGCCTTCGGCTCAGGTCATGATCCCGCGGTCCTGGGATCGAGCCCCGCGGTCCTGGGATCGAGCCCCGCGGTCCTGGGATCCAGCCCCGCTTCAGGCTCTCTGCTCAGCAGGGAGCCTGCTTCCCTTCCTCTCTCTCTGCCTGCCTCTTGGCCTACTTGTGATCTCTCTCTGTCAAATAAATAAATAAAATTTAAAAAAAACCTGTTAAGTTAAATAAAGTATTAATTGTCACACTATATTTTTAAAAATGTCTAATAGTCTGTACTATTGGTGAGTTGAATACATAGTTTATCCTTTAAAAAATAGTTACTGTTTTGTTTTTATTACCTCTAAGGTGTATTTTAGAAAATCAAGTAGATACTAGATGAATCATTAATTTTAAATTAAACCTATTTTATATTCATCTCAGATATAAATATTATAAGGAGATGTTCCATAATATTTACCTGTCCCCTGAAACCTAGCTTTACTTGGCAACTTAGAACAAATTTAAGTACCCCCTTGATATATGTCCTAATTCTAGGATCTCTGTTATCTAAACACATGTTTCAAAGTTTTCTTGAGTTGTGCTTTCTTCAACCATAATCTTTTTTTTTTTTAAGATTTTATTTATGTATTTGACAGAGATCGCAAGTAGGCAGAGAGGCAGGCAGAGAGAGGAGGAAGCAGGCTCCCTGCTGAGCAGAGAGCCCGATGCGGGGCTAGATCCCAGGACCCTGGGACCATGACCTGAGCCAAAGGCAGAGGCTTAACCCACTGAGCCACACAGGCGCCCCTTCAACTATAATCTTAAACTAAAACTCAATATGCAAAACTAAGGAGAGCCATGTTCTTCTGGCTTAATATAGGGTGCGGAAATATAAAAGACCCCGATTGAATTTTCTTATCTTTTTTATTTTTAAGATTTTATTTATTTAATTGAGAAAGTGAGTGAGCACGTGAGGGGGAGCAGAAGGGGAGGGACAAGCAGGCTCTGTGCTGAGTGAGGAGGGAGCCAGATGTGGGGCTCCATCTCATGACCCTGAGACCATGACCTAAGCCGGAACCATAGAGTGGTACATGAATTGAATTGAGTTGATTGGAGAAAACTGCTGTGTACTAAATTTAGGGATTATTATACCCTCAAAAGTGGTGATATTAATGCTCCAAAAAATACACTGTGTCATTCCTGAGTGCTTGAGAGGGAAGATGTAAACTTGTGATGTTTCTGAACTTGGGCTGAAAAAAATGGCTGGTTTAGAAGGAAATTATACATATACATATGAAGGAAATTATATATACATATTATGTGAATAAATCTGGTCTAGAACAGATGCATACTTTTAGGGGTATTGAAGTCAGAGAATGAAGTTCAGTTTAGGTAAAAATGATGAATAAAATATAAGGACAGACCTTGATCCACTTAGTTACAAAGTTGCTGGCCAAAATAGAGTTGTGGAACATTGAAGACAGATTGAGAAATACTATTCTAGGAGATTTACTTTTGAATTTTTATCTCTGTAAACCTCTGGTTACTGAGGATTTCTTTCCATTTTTATCTTTGACAGAATTCCTATGGAGAAAACAGAAAATTACCTTTATCCCTAAAGAGATTTTAAATCTGGGTTTCTCATGGCCTCTATCAGCCTATTTTAGGGTAGAGTGGGGCTTTGGGAAAATTAACTTTAATCCCCTTTTTCTAATGGGGTTCCAACTAAAGGTCTTACCTGTTCCAAGTTACAGGTTCACCTAAAGTAGAAATTCTGATGAATAACAACTTGCAAGATTTCATCACAGATGTGAAAAGTTCTGATGAATTCTGGCCCTTAGGCCCTCCTATCTGAACCACTGATGAGTACATTTCTTTCTTTTTCATCCAGAACTGTAATATGCAAATGAGCAAAAAATTACTGATAAAGTGTCTGCACAATGCTGTAGATTATCTTCACCAAAATTCCCCATTTAAATTAAAATTCAATGATTTATATTCAGGTCATTTTAAGTAGTTCAAGAAAAGAAAATTCTAAGTGGTTGCAGATGATCTAATTCAGGTGCTTATTGAACTAGTTAATGAGCAAAACTTTAATATCTTAAGTGTGCATCTGTTGAATGCAAAATTTATCGAACTGCCTTATCTAAAATTTAATGCTCCAATGTTGTGTGTTTTTGAAGGATTCAAAAAAAATTAAAGGAGTGTGCATATTCAAAATGTTGGTAAACTGAGCAGGCACTGGGACATGCTTATGAGCATATAACTATAATTTACATACATTTGCATGTCTAGGTTTAAAGTCAATTAAGAAGACACTTTCATTATATGTCTGATTTATATGCTTCTTATGGAAAGTAAAATGATAATGGGGTATCTTCCAGAATTTTAGTTCTTGAAGAATTCCAGATGGGTTTCCTAATCTATAAAATAATGGAGTAACTTAAATTTCAATCTGAAATGAACCTGGTCATAATATCCATATAAATTTAAACTGATGTAGGGAAGTATCTATTACTGATAGAGAGGTTTGTCTTACTTCCAGAAGTTTGTGTTTTTATTCTGTATACAGTATCAAGTGGTATATTTTCTGGTTTTGCTAAACCACAGACTGTGGTACTTTTATGCTGGAATTGATGGGTACTCAAGAAGCAACTGAGCAAAGTGGCTAAACATGCAGGCTCTGCATAAAGTAGTCCTGAATACAAATGCCTTCTTGTCCACATACTGGCCATATAAACTTAGATAATGGAACCATTGTAATAATAAAATGAAATTGTCCTTAGTGTCTGCATTATAGGACTCCTAAATAAATATTAGTTACTAATGCTGTTATTATTGCTATTATTACCCTGTCAGTTCTCATAGATGCCAAAGGCAAAAAACACTTCTTTTGGCTATAAGACTAAAACCTATAAAAGACTAAAGCTTGCTGTGGATAAATTGGGGAGTCATGAGTGAATTGCCAAAATGTATGGTAAGAGAAAAACCAAAAGAAATGATGTGACAACAAATATCTCTACTCTGCTGCCCATGCAGGCTATGTCATACTTATCATCGTGTGGTTTCCTATTCATTAAGAGAAAAAGTGGAGAAAACGCTGAAGTGTTTTAAAAAATGTACTTCCAAAGTACTAACAGAATGATTGGTTTTCTGTAAAATTAACTCTTTAGGGTCAGCTGGGTGGCTCAGTTGGTGAAGCATCTGTCTTCCCTTCAGGTCATGCTCAGCAGGGAGTCTGCTTCTCCCTCTCCCCCGTCCCTCCTCTGCCCTTATATTCTCTCTCATTCTGTTTCTCAAATAAATAAAATCTTTTAAAAAATAACTTTTTATTAGAAATCAAATATTCATGAAAATGAGATATTAATTCATAAAAGATTTTCTTTAAGCATGAGTGACAAGAGGTGTTATCATATCACTACTTATTTGGGATGAGTCAATACTCATGTTCAGTCCTCCTCATTGTGTAGGTAGGTTTCAGTGAAATTATTTGAAAGCCTTCATGTATCTTAATTATAGATATTTCCATTTTTATTGGAAATAAATACTCCCCTTCCAAACTTTATCATCTGTTGCTTTAACAACCTTACTCTTATCTACCTAAACATATCTTGTTACAGTGTAATTCTACTTGTTCTTCTTAAAAATTCAGTGGGAATATAGAGAAGTTGGTCATTTTTCTACAATAAAATAATCTTTCATGGATTCTAGAAAACAGATCTGTCTCTAAAAGGAAAATAGGGTATTCCTATACTCATTTTGAACACAAAGAGGTACAAGTAGGATTCTCAGGTGAAAATGTTAAGCAATGTATTAGAATACAAAAATGGAGACTACCAGGGTGCCTGGGTGGCCCAGTGGGTTAAGCTTCTGCCTTTGGTTTGGGTCTTGGTCTCGGGTCTTGGTCTCAGGGTCCTGGGATTAAGCCCCACATTTTGCTCTCCGCTCAGTGGGAAGCCTGCTTCCCCCACTCTCTCTGCCTGCCTCTGCCTGCTTGTGATCTCTCTCTCTCTCTGTCAAATGAACAAATAAACTCATTTTTAAAAAATGGACACTATCATGGGATTAGAGTAACATGATGAGGAAAACATATTGAGAAATGAACACATTTTATTAAGAAATGAACTTGGACATAATTATAAATATGGTTGTCTAAACCATGTTTATGAATATGGTTTATAATTCATATTTACACACTACATATTACATATTTATAATATAATATTTATAATAGAATAGAATAGAAGTAATTATATAGTTACAGTATGAATTTCTCTAAATTTCCCCTTTCCCATCTTTATTAGTCATCCTTGGCAACCACAACAAAATACCACAGATGGCATAGTTTATACAACAAAAAATTATTTTCTCACAATTCTGGAGACTGAGAAGTCCAAGGTCAAAGTCCAAGAGGATTCAGTTTCTGGTGATAGCCCTCTTTCTAGCTTGTCTATTGCCACATTTTCATTATATCTTCATAAGGTGGGGTGTGTGTGCATATGTTCTGGCCTTTCTTCCTCCTCACAGAAGGACATAAACCCCATCGTGGGGGCCCCACCCTCGTGATCTCATCTCAACCTAATTACCTCCCAATAGCTCCACCTCCAAATACCACCATACTGGGGATTAAGGTTTCAAAATAGGAATTTGGGGAAGAACACAAACATTCAGTCCATGACACCATCTTTCCTTCTCCTAATCTCTTGGAAAGGAAGTATTTAGCAAGGACATGAAAATAGCATTTCTTCTAATAGTGTTTCCTGAACAAACAACTCAAACAGAACCAGGTTTAGTGGATCAGAGATGGAACTGCAAGATGTACTTAGCTCTATTATTGTCTGATTGCTGAGGCTAGGACTTCTAGTACTAGGTTGAATAGCACTGGTGATAATGGACATCCCTGCTTTGTTGAAGACCTTAAAGGGAAAGCTCTCATCCCCCATTGCGATTGATTTTTGCTGTGGGTTTTTCGTAGATGGCTTTGATGATATTGAGGTATGTACACTCTATCTCTACACTGTGAAGAGTTTTGATCAAGAAAGGATACTGTACTTTGTCAAACACTTCTTCAGCATCTATTGGGAGTATGATATGGCTCTTGTCCTTTTTTTATTAATGTATTGTATCACATTGATTTTGATTTGCAGATATTGAACCAACCTTGTAGCTCAGGAATAAATCCCACTTGGTCACGGTGAATAATTTTTTTTAATGTACTGTTGAATCTTATTGGCTAATATTTTGCTGAGAATTTTTGCATCCGTGTTCACCAAGGATATTGGTCCGTAATTCTCCTTTTTGATGGGGGTTTTTGTCTGGTTTTGGGATCAAGGTAATGCTGGCCTCATAATATGAGTTTGGGGGACGCTTGGGTGGCTCAGTTGGTTAAGTGGCTGCCTTCGGCTCAGGTCATAATCCCAGCATCCTGGGATAGAGTCCCAGATTGGGCTCCTTGCTCAGCAGGGAGTCTGCATCTCCCTCTGCCTCTGTTTACCAATCTGTCTGCCTGTGCTTGCTCTCTCTCTCTCTCTTTCTCTCTCTCTCACAAATAAATAAATAAATAAAATCTTTTAAAAGAAATGAGTTTGGAAGTTTTCCTTCCATTTCTATTGTTTGGAACAGTTTCAGGAGAATAGGTATTAATTCTTCTTCAACTGTTTGGTAGAATTACCCTTGGAAGCCATCTGTCTCTGGGCTTTTGTTTGTTGGGAGATTTTTGATGACTGCTTCAGTCTCCTTACTGGTTATGGGTCTGTTCAGGTTTTCTAATTCTTCCTGGCTCAGTTTTGGTAGTTTATAGGTCCCTAGAAATGCATCCATTTCTTCCAGATTGTCAAATTTGCTGGTGTACAGTTCTCATAATATAATTTTATTTTTGGTGTTGGTTGTGATCTCTCCTCTTTTATTCATGATTTTATTTATATGGGTCCTTTCTCTTTTCTTTTGGATAAGTCTAGCCAGGGGTTTATCAATTTTATTAATTCTTTCAAAGGACCAGCTCCTAGTTTCTTTGATTTGTTCTACTGTTCTTTTGATTTCTATGTCATTGATTTCTGCTCTGATCTTTATTATTTCTCTTCTCCTACTGGGTTTAGGCTTTCTTTGTTCTTTCTCTAGCTCCTTTAGGTGTAAGGTTAGGTTGTGTAATTGAGACCTTCCTTGTTTCTTGACAAAGGCTTGTATCGCTATATACTTTCCTCTCAGGACTGCCTTTGCTGCAGCCCCCAAATTCTGAACAGTTGTGTTTTCATTTTCATTTGTTTCCATGAATTTTTAAAATTCTTCTTTGATCTCCTGGTTGATCCATTCATTCTTTAGTAGGATGCTCTTTAGCCTCCATGTATTTGAGTTCTTTCCAACTTTCCTGTTGGGATTGAGTTCTAGTTTCAAAACATTGTGGTCTGAAAATATGCAGGGAATAATCCCAATCTTTTGGTACCAGCTGGGACCTGATTTATGACCCAGGATATGATCTTTTCTGGAGAATATCCTATGTGCACTAGAGAAGAATGTGTATTCTGTTGTTTTGGGATGGAATGTTCTAAATACATCCGTGATGTCCATTTGGTCCAATGTGTCATTTAAGTCTTTATTTCCTTGTTGATCTTTTGTTTAGATGATCAGTCCTTTTCAGTGGGGGGGGGTGTCAAAGTCCCCTACTATTATTGTATTATTGTCGATGTGTTTCTTTGATATTGTTATTATTGGTTTACATAACTGGCTGCTCCCATGTTAGGGACATAGATATTTAAAATTGTTAAATCTTCTTGTTGGACAGACCCTTTGCATATGATATAGTGTCCTTCCTCATCTCTTATTTTAGTCTTTGGCTTACAATCCAATTTATCTGATATAAAGATTGCCACCCCAGCTTTTTTTCGATGTCCAATAGCATGACAAATGGTTTCCCACCTTTTCACTTTAAATCTGGAGGTGTTTTGGGTCTAAAATGAGTTTCTTGTAGATGGCATATAGATGTTTGTTGTTTTTTTTTTCAATCTATACTAATACTCTATGTATTTTGATTGGGGTATTTAACCCATTTACATTCAGGGTAACTATTGAAAGATATGAATTTAGTGCCATTGTGTTGTCTGTAAGGTGACTGTCTCTGTTTCTTTCTGATCTGTTACTTTAAGGCTTCTCTTTGTAGAGGACCCCTTTCAATATTTGCAGTAGGGCTAGTTTGGTGTTTGCAAATTCTTTTAAATTTTGTTTGTCCTAGAAGTTTTTATCTCTTTCTATTTTCAATGATAGCCCAGCTGGATATAGTATTCTTAGCTGCATGTTTTTCTTGTTTAATTCTCTGAATATATCATGCCAGTTCTTTTTGGTCTGCCAGGTTTCTGTGGGTAAGTCTGTTGCAAATATAATATTTTTACCATTTTGTGTTACAGACTTCTTGTCCTAAGCTGCTTTCAGGATTTTCTCTTTGTCACTAAGACTTGTAAGTTTTACTATTAGATGATGGGATGTGGACCTATTTTTATTGATTTTGAGAGGGGTTCTCTGTGCATCCTGGATTTTGATGTTTGTTCCCTGTGCCATATTAGAGAAATTCTCTACTGCAATTTGCCCCAATATACCTTCTGTCCCCTTCTCTCTTTCTTTTTCTCTGGAATCCTAATTATTCTAATATTATTTCATCTTATGGTATCACTTATCTCTTGAATTCTCCCCTCGTGGTCCAGTAGTTGTTTGTCTCTCTTTTGCTCAATTTGGGGCAATATGATAGTTCTCCGTGAAACCAATAATAAAGTTGATTGGTGTCTTACACTCATACCAAAGAATGTAAAGAGTAAAGATCTTAGAATATTTGGTCCTAATTGTCACTTTCTCAGATTCTCATGCTGCTCGATTATTTTCCTGGTATATTATTTTTATCTTAGTACTATTTAAACCCTAATTAAAAAAAAAAAGATTTTGTTAACATGTTATCCTCTCTCTTTACTCTTCATTCCTTTCTGCATCTTTGCTTGTCTTAGATCTTTTGTGTGTTGTCATTTTGGTTTGTGAGCTTATTCTTGGAACTCTATTAGTAAAGGATTGACTTGAAGTTGTTACTTCAGATTGCATTTGTATTTGTTTCTGCTGGAGTCCAGCTATAATTTCAACTGAATTCCATTATAAATAAAGTGTCTCAGCTAGCATATTTGAAAACCATGGAAAGTATATGAATTTAGTCCCCAAGATTGTGTGAGCTTGTCATAGGGTTACATTCTCAAGGGAAATATTTCTTCCCTTCTGTTCGGAGGCATGGACAAAATAGACCAATTGCCTTAAATAGTGCCTCTCTGCATTTTATTTTGTTTTACCCTTTTCCTATGAGGGCAGCATTTTGAAGATCCCTGATTAATTGATACTTCCAATCCTATTCCCTTCCAACACAACCAAGTCATTGTGTCATGTATTCATGCATGTTTGTGGCCATTAAATGAAAGGTCTTAACCTATTGGACTAATACACTTCCTCATTGCTTGCTTATCTTCCTGAATTCCTGTTTTTAGCATAGAATATTTTCTTAATTTCTTGTCAGTTTTACACATGAAGAGGCATTTTTGAACCATGTCATGTAGGATTTAAAAATATATATATTGAAGGGTTCAGTATAAAGAGAACTTCACACTATTGAGAATGGAATTCTGTACACCTAATTTCAGTATGACTATTGTATAGCTTCACTGAGACAAAATTTAGGACTCACAGTACTGCTTTTGTAGTAAATCTGAGTAGGGGCAATTTCCCCACTGGGAGCTTGTAATGCACTTTGAGATCTGGCAATATAAAAGAACAAATCAGTACCTCAGAGGATAATCATTTATATGTCACATAAATAAAAGCCAATCACATGAAGTATTGTCAGACTTTTAATGGAGACATTTATTTCTGTGTTTCTTAATGTGTGCCTTCTATATCAGTATGGTATGTGTACCAGTTGGTGCAGGAATAAAAAGTATTCTTGGTGGTTTTCATAGAATCTTATTTCAGTAAATTATGTGTACTTCTCAAGCACATTTCAGTTTTGTGGTTATTTTAATGTTTCTGTTGTAATCATTGTTTCTTCATCTTCCTTTTTATATATTCTTCCATGTATATTTTCTTTTGTTTTAAGTTAAATATGACTTTGAGAGTGCAGATGCCCTTTCCTTTCTTGACCTATTTGTGTTTTCCTTTTCCCTCCTCTCTTATAGCAGTATGGTATTTGTACCATTCACCATAAGACATTAAACTATTCTTGGCATATTCTTTAAAGTGTTTATCTTTCATATATGAAGTTCCCTTCCTCTCTGCTATCTTTCTATGTGGCTTATATATTAAAGTCAATCATAGTGATTTCTTTGGCCTACTCTGGGTTTCAGGGAACACTGAAGTGCTTCATGAATAAGTAGTAACATAAAAATAAAACAGTGGGTGGTGCCTGGTTGGCTCAGTCTGTTAAGCATCTGCCTTTGGCTCAGGTCATGATCTCAGGGTCCTGGGATAGAGCCCTGCATCGGGCTCCCTGCTCCGTGGGGACTGTGCTCCTATCTCCTCTTCTCCCTCGCCCCCTACTCATGCTCTTTCTTTCTCAAATAAATGAATAAAATCTTTAAAAAAAGACAAGAGCAAGAACTTTTTTTGTGATATGTGGATTTCAAATTTCCATAAAACATTAAGACCTTGGTGATTTCTAGCAACAACATGAAAGACAAATAATAGCATAGTCAGCTTCAGGTGAGGGGTGCAAAACAAAACAAAATTTTTCTTTAAGTCTCTAGATAACCTCTCATTTAAAGAAAACCCCCATATATATAAATCTTCTTTTACTGGAAATAATATATCAATAACAGAAACCACAAGAAGATTTTCTGATAGGCATTTTAGAAACACCTGCTTTAATCCATTACCCTTTTACTACCTTAGCTCTTCAGTCATCTTATCTGCAACAAAGCAAAAATGGTTCAGTAGTGTTAAATTCAGCAACTGGTTTTCCGGTTCAGAAAAAAAATTGGAATTATTCAGTGTTGATGGCTGGTCATGCTGATCATGTAGTATGGGCCTTTGCTTTTATTTAATTGACTCACTTTGTAAAGTACAGCACTTAAACTATATTGAATATTAAATGACTTGTAATACTTTATCATATCTTTCCATGTGTCTCATTTTCCTGATGGGAGGATTAGAACACTTAACGCAAATAAATCACTGGGAGCAGTGCCCGATGCATAGTGTGAAAGGACTATTTGTTGTTACTACCAACTCCACTTCCTGACCATTACTCATCTCTGCATCTGCTTTCTTTTTGATTGTAAGGTCCCCTCTACCTTCAATGACCTTTTCTCCATTTTCCCTTGATTCTACCATTATCCAAAGCTTTTCTTAACTATCCTCTTCCATACTTAGGTCTCCTTTTTTGGTCTTCCCACTCTTTGCTTACATTGTTACTAGAACTCTACCCATGTTCTACTTTTGTAGTATGTCCTGCTGCTTATGTTTATGTTTAGATAGAAAGTGATTTTGCACAGTAATCTCTGTGCTGGAGGGGTCATGTTTTGTTTATATAGAGTATAGCATAGAACAAATGTTTAATGTATGTTAGAAAAATGGCCATGATTATATTGCTAAGTCATAAAAGAACATTTGTAGAGGGTGATTCTGGCCCATATTTTTTCTATTGAATTGAATTAAGATTTAATAGACTAAAATAGCAATATAAACTTGGAATGATACATTGCTACTTATTTGAAAGAGTTAAAATACATTTAATATAGTACGCTTCTCTTGTCTCCTTCACTTAACGCAGACATATAGAAATGACATGTGAAAACCATTATCAGAAAATTTAATTCACTAGAAACAAAATAGGTAGTAACACTATAAAGACCGGAATTCTGGGGTCCTAACTCTCATATCAGTACTACTGCTATTCCTCTTCTTGCCAGATTCAGAGACAAGCTGACTCAGAAAGGAGATGAGCAGTTTTGGAGAAAAGTAGTTTGGATTCCAGAGCAAAATACACTGAGTATGTTTGTTCTTTCATTCGGTTTTTTTTGTTTGTTTGTTTGTTTGTTTGTTTGTTTTTAGCTCAGAGAAAGCAATTCCTAAGCTATTATTAAACATGTTAAGCACCTGAATTCCACTCCTTACTCCCATCCGACTTTGGGCATTTTTTTAAATCAGGAGTGACTGAATTTATGTCCTGCCTTATGTTCTATCTGACATTCCCACAGAGGTGCTAATAAGCAGTGCATTGAAATGAAATTTAAAATTTGACAACCAAAGGGAAAAAAACAAAGGTCATGTGTATTCCTCTTTTGGAATAAGGAAAATTGCCTCTAACTCATGATTTTAAATTTGGCATGCTGAAACTGTAGCAACGATGTAAAACTTCTTTTGATTGTTTTTGTTTTGATATTAGACTAAGGAATTATCATTTTTATATAATGCTTGGAATCAATATATTTATGATCCCTGTGCTTAAAAGTGATCCTGCATATCTCCAAAACAATATTTCTAAGTCAGAGCAGTGAATGACTGAGATTTGATTCTGTGCTTTTGTTAGTGATATATCTGAAAACATTACCTATGGAGCAAAGACATTTTCATTACTGACTTACCACCTTGTTTTTCAGTACAGGTCATTCCTCAAACACAAACAATAAGAAAAATCACTAACAATTAGTAATAATATTTCCCAGAAACAGTTAAATCATGACCTTACATAAAAGCCAGTACTTCTACCTTCCCCTCAAAGTTGGAGGCCCAGACCTCCTGGCTAAAAGAAGGGGGTCAGCATACTTTCCCATCTTCCTAGTCACTTGTAGGTTATACTAATCTCATGGAATGGTTCTAGCTGAATTTATTAAGAATTCCAATATCTTCATTTCAGGTAAGATCTTAGTACTATTAGGGAATTTTTTTTTCAGTCCTAATTACCTACATTTTCCATATCATTTCGTGTACAGATATACAACTCGCCTCAAGTTCCAACTTTCATCCCACACGATCATTCTCAATTAATGATCTCGAAACCCACTTCAGTGTGAAAGTAAAGACTCCTGGGCAGAACCCCTTTAACACCCACGACTTCAGCCTCAAAATGTGCACATGACTCCTTAAGTAGTTTATTTTCTTTCTATAGGGAGAGGAGGGTTATCAAGGCCTCTGAACTTTCCCTGTCCTTGAACCCATATCCTCCTGCCTTTTCTGGAAAATTATTTAATCAGTTTCTTATCTTCTTTCTTATAGTTTGGACTTCCTTACCTTTTATAAAAGCTTACCTTTTTCTCATCCTAGATTGAAACTTTTCTTCACCCAGATTTCATCTCAAGCTATTGTCTGATCTCTTTGCTTAACTACACAGCTTTATCAAAAGTAGTCTTCCATCCAAGATTCCATGTAAAATCTATTCCATCAATACTTGCCTACAATCTAACTTCTGTTTTCACCATTTTTGACCACTCTCAAAAGTCAATGATTTCCTTCTCACAAAGTTTAGAGTACCTCCACAAGTCTCATTTTATTGACTTCTTTTTGAATACTTCTTCTATTTTGTTTTCACTTTTTCCTGAAATGTTCTTCCACAGAGATCTTGATTGCTTCTCTTCATCATTTGCATCCGGTTATGAAGTCAAATCACTTCTACCCCTGTACGAATCCACTTTTCTATAACTGGTGTTGCTCACCTAGTTAAGAATATCATCTGTTTTCTAGACCACTGCAATAATTCCCTACCTAGTCTCCCTCAATCCTACATGTTTATATGAATAAATATGTTCTCCACAATATTCATGTTATCACTTTGATTTTTCAGTAGTTTTATAATTTTAATTAAAAAATACATAATGCATGTTGTTATAAGAGTAATCAAACAACACTGAATGTGAGGAAATATCACTAACACCACAACCAGTGGTTTATTATTTTTATTTTAACACATCTCACGTAAATTTTTTTAAACTTTTAATTCCAGTATATTTAACATAGTATTGCATTAGCTTCAGGTGTGCAATATAGTGATTCAATAGTTCTGTACATGAGTCAGTGCGCATCATAAGTATACTGTTTATGTACTCTTTAATCCCCTTTACCTATTTTATTCATCTTCTCAACCACTTCCCTCCTCTGGTAACCATCAGTTTATTCTCCATAGTTGACTCTTTTTGTAGGGGGAGGGTTATCTCTTTTTCCTTTGTTCATTTGTTTCTTAAATTCTACCGATCAGTAAAATCATATGGTATTTGTCTTTCTCTGACTTATTTCACTTAGCATTATACCCTCTAGATCATCCATGTTATTTCAAATGGCAAGATTTCATTCTTATATCTGAGTAATATTCCATTGTGTGTGTGTGTGTGTGTGTGTGTGTGTGTACCACATCTTTATCCATTTTTCAGTTGATGGGTGCTTGGATTGTTTCCATATTTTGGCTATTATATATATTGCTGCAATAAACATAGGAGTGCATGTATTCCTTTGAATTAGTGTTTTCATTTTCTTTCGGTAAATACCCAGTAGTGGAGTTACTAGATCATATGGTATTTCTATTTTTAATTTTTTGAGGAAACTCTGTACTGTTTTCCCCTGTGACTGAACCAGTTTGCATTCCCATCATCAGTGCATGAAAGTTCATTTTTCTCCACATCCTTGCCAACAAGGATGTTTCTTGTCTTTTTAATACGAGCCATTCTAACAGAAATGTGGTTATGTGAATGTAATATCTCGCTGTGATTTTGATTTGCATTTCCCTGTTGATGAGTGGTGTTGAACATTCTTCTTATGTGTCTATTGGTCATTTGTATATCTTCTTTGGAGGAGTGTATGTTATGTCTTCTGCCCATTTTTAAATTGGATTATTTCAGGTTTTTTTGATGTTGAGTTGTAGAAGTTCTTTATATATCTTGGATACTAACCATTTATTAGACATGTCATTTGTAAATATCTTCTCCTACTTAGTAGGATGTCTTAGTTTTATTGGTTGTTTCCTTTGCTGTGCAGAAATTTTTAATATTGGTGTAGTCCCAACAGTTTATTTTTACTTTTGTTCCCCTTGTCTCAGGAGACATATCTAGAATGAATGCTGCTATGCCCAAGGTCAGAGAAATTACTGCCTGTGTTCTCTTCTAGGATTTTTATGGTTTCAGATCTCATGTTTAGGTCCTTAATTCATTTTGAATTTATTTTTGTATATGGTGGAAAAACATGGTCCAGTTTCATTCTTTTTGCATGTAACTGTCCAGTTTCCCCAATGCAATTTGTTGAAGAGACTTTTTCCCCATTGCATATTCTTACATCTTTTGTTGAAGATTAATTGATCATATAATCATGAGTTTATTTCTGGAGTTTCTATTCTACTCTGTTGTTCTAAATGTCTATTTTTTTTATCAATTCCGTATTGTTTTGATTATTACAGCTTTCTGGTATAACTTGAAATTTGGGATTGTGATGCCTCCAGCTTTGTCTGTTTTTTTCAAGATTATTTTGTCTATTTGGGGTCTCATGTGGTTCCAGGCAAATTTCAAAATTGTTCTAGATCTGTGAAAAAATGCTGTTTGTTGGTATTTTGACCTGGATTGCATTAAATCTGTAGATTCCTTGAGTAGTATGGACATTTCAATAATATTTGTCCTCCCAATACATGAACATGAGATATCTTTCCATTTGTTAGTGTTATCTTCAATTTTTTCCAATCAATTTTTTAAAAAATATTTTATTTATTTATTTGACAGAGAGAGACAGAGAGAGAGGGAACACAAGCAGAGGGAGTGGGAGAAGAAGAAGTAGGCTTCCTGATGAGCAGGGGGCCTGATGTGGGGCTTGATTCCAGGACTCTGATCATGACCTGAGTCAAAGGCAGACACTTAATAAGTGAGCCACCCAGAGGCTCCAATTCATTCAATGTTTTATAGTTTGAAGAGTACAGATCTTTTAGCTCCTTCGTTAAGTTTAATTCCAGATATTTTATTATTTATGGCGCATTTGTAAATGGGATTATTTTCTTAAATTCTCTTCCTGATGCTTCATTGTTAGTGTACAGAAAGTCATTGGGTTTCTGTACATTGATTTCATGTCCTGAACTCTACCAAATTCATTTATCAGTTCTAGTAGTTTTCTTGGTAGAGTATTTTGGATTTTCTATATAGAATATCATGTCATCTACAAATAGTGACAGTTTAACTTTTTCCTTACTGATGTGGATGACTTTTATTTCTTTTTGTTTTCTGATTGCTGTGTCTAGGACTTCCAGTATCATGTTGAATAAAAGTGATGAAAGTGGACATTCTTATCTTGTTTCTGACCTTTGGAGGAAAGCTTTCAGTTTTTCACCATTGACTATGATGTTAGTTGTGGGTTTTTCATATATGACCTTTTATTATAGTGAAGTATGTTCCCTCTCATCCTATTATGTTGAGGGTTTTTAGCATGGATTGATGTTTTACCTGGGCAAATGCTTTCCCTGCATCTATTGAAATGATTATATGGCTTTTATCCTTTCCTTGTTGAGTGATGTTCAATATTCACAAATCAATCAGCATGATACAACCCTTGTATCCCTGGAATAAACCCCACTCAACTGTGATAAATTCAGTTTGCTAATATTTTGTTGAGGATTTTTACATCTATGTTCATTAGAGAGGTTGGCATACAGTTCTCTTTTTTGCAATATCTTAATCTGATTTTGGTATCAGGACAATGCTGGTCTCATAGTGTGAATTTGGAAGCTTTCCTTCCTCTTTTATTTTTTTGGAATAGTTTTGTGCTACATTATTTTGAAGTGCTTATCCCAAACAATCATAGTGGTTATTTTATAACTTTATCGGAATTATTGATTTTGGAGCATGTATGGTGCTTTTGGAATTACTTTTTAAGATCTCACAGCAAATGCTGCTAGTTTAGCTCTAGCATGGTCAAGACAACGTTTGAGATAATTTTGTAGATTAATAATCTCTTTCTGATTTGATTTATATCCACCTTTTCCTGCATAACTTGTTTTAGGTTTACTGCATATTCAGTTTCTGGGATGGTAGCTTTATATTTTATTTAAAATTAAAAATTTAGTTAAATATTTGTGATGTTACGTATAGTCTCACACCTACATGTTACAGTATTAGAAATTTAAAAATGCGTTGTAGTAAGAAACATATCAATTGGCTTGTTTCTAATGAACTAAGATGGATTACAAATTGAATATTAATAAAGAGTGTAATGGATGTAAATGATTATATTTTTCATAATTAAATGGAATTAAAATGTTATTTAAATTAAAATTTAGATAGTTTGGATATGGTTCTATACAGATACAGATTAAAATTGACCAAACTTGGACAAAATTTCTAGATGATTTCTATTAGATTCTGTGATCCTATGGTTGGGTATTTCTCATAACTCTGTGAATAGAACTGTACTAATGAATAGCAATAGCAAATATCATTTATTAAAAGTACACAACTTAAACAGTTCTGTACTCAGTACTTTGCACAAGACATTTTGAAGTAATTCAAGCAATGTTTAAAGAATGAATCCTTTTTTTTTTTTTGTAAAGGAAGGGTGATAGTGTGAGCCGCAGGTTGGGGGAGAGGTAGAAGAATAATAGAGAATCTCAAGCAGTCTCACAACCGAGCACGGTGCTCAACATGGGGCCCAATTTGAGGACCCGGAGATCATGACCTGAGCTAAAATCAAGAGTTGGATGCTTAGCTGAGCCACCCAGGTGCCCTGCAATGAACCTCATTTTTATTATCTTACTTTTGAACTTCAAAATAACCATGCCTGGGGCCCGAGGTATTATATGCATCTTTTCTAAACTTATTAATTTCTTTTTTCAAGTAAAATATTGCCAAGAATTTGTTTCAATTTTGTTTTTGTTATATAGAAAGTTTATTTTTCTTCCCATCCTAGATCACAACAGACATTTTTTATTATTTTTTTATATCAGTTGCTGATAGGCATATAAGTCATTTTAGCTTAAAGAATACTCTATAGGCTAGAATGTGCTGTACAGTGCCTTACGGTCACCTTAATGTGCCTTATTGTGCCTTACGGTCACCTGAAGGACTTGTTAAAACACAGATGTCTGGGCATTAACTTGAGAGTTTGTGATTGAGCAGGTGTGAGGTGAAATTTTTCATTTCTCGGGTAAGATGGATGCTGGTGGGCTGGGTTCCACACCTTGAGAAACTGCTCTCTAAGTATCTAAAATGAATACGGAGGGAGAATTATGGCATCCTTAGCACTGTTAATTTTACTTCTGTGAGTTTTTGTAACAAAGTTAAGTTATAGTTATTCATAATTGTAAACTATTAGGGACTTAAATATTACAAGCATTTTACATGCATTAGCTCATCTATTCCTCATTGTAAAACCAACATAGGTACTATTAGGAGCACAACTGAGGATGGTGGGGCACAGATGGTTGATTGACTTGTCCAAATTACTAATTGGAAGAACTGGAGCCAGGAATCAATCTGACTCCAGAAACCATATTCTTTACCTCTTATGCCATGTCTCTATATCTAATACAAGAATTATCACAATGAATGGTCTAAGGGAAGATGAGGCCCTGTGTTATGCTTTCTCCTACATGATCTAAGTAAGCACAGTGATTAGCTAAGGTGGGTCCTGCCTTCACCTCTCTCTCATGTGTAAAGCATCAGTGTCACATATTCTATTAAATTCACAGATTAGGGCTATCTAGAAAATGTCTCCAAATCGTTCTCTATTTTTTAGGGGAAAAGATACTATTTTTAATCACCAGTTAGTCATTTCCAGATGTCACATTTCATGAAGAGTAATAGTACTTAAAGTTTGGATAACCACCAATTTCTCTCTGAAGGGATGTTTTCTGAATAATTAAAGATAACCTAAATAAGGTGAAATCAGTTTCAAATTCCTCCATTTTACACCTGATGCTTTCCTTGACAGGCTGAAGCAGAGTACACTAAAAATATTTGTTGTAACATTTTGAAAAAGCTATAGTCTCTCACAAAATTCAAAGGCAACTTCTTTAAAAGACCTTTTTGTTTCCAGCTTTTTTGACCTATTACTGACATATACTTATGTCAATTTAAGATGTACAATGTGATGATTTGATACATGTATATATTGTGAAATGGCCACATAATGTTAAATGCCTCCATTCCCTCACATGATTACCATTCGTTTGTGTGTGATGATAACATTTAGTCTTTTAACAGCTTTCAAGTATGTAATACATTACTCTTAATCATAGTCACCATGCTGTACATTAGATCTCCAGAACTTATTAATCATACAGGTGGAAGTTTGTACTCCTTGACAAATATCTCTCAATTTTCCCTAGCCACTGGCAACCACCATTTCATTCTCTCTTTCTAGGAGTTCAACTGTTTTAGATTACACGTAGAAGTGAGAACATAAAGTATTTGTCTTTCTCTGTCTGACTTATTTGACTTAGCCTAATGCCTTCCGGTTCCATCCATGTCATAAATAAATAAATAAATAAATAAATGAATGATTCCTTTTTTATGACTGCATAATATTCCTGTGTGTGTGTGTGTGTGTGTGTGTGTGTGTGTGAGAGAGAGAGAGAGAGATCTTCATCCACTCATTCCTGGATAGACACTTTGTTTTTTCCATGTCTGGGCTATTGCAAATAATACTGCAGTGAACGTGGGGGTGTAAATATCTCTTTGAGATAGATTTTATTACCTTTACAAGACATTTTAATATTAATTTTGACAAAGTAACTATGTAAGCTGCAGAACATCCTCCTTGAAGTTCATATTTTCTTCTACCTAGAGTGACATAAAAATTATGTTCTCAGGAAATTCTAGCTTACATGTTTATGACATGTTGCATCATTTGGGTCAAACTGTGGAAAACAATGTACTATAGTAATTAGAAATGAGACCTCTGGAGGCAGACTTCCAATGCCAACTACTAAATGACTCTGTGCCTCTGTGTACTACTGTTTTGATCTGTAGTACTGGAAAAATAATAGTAATTACCATATAAGAAGTTGTGAGGATTAAATATGTAATGCTTCTGAAAAATATAAAGTGCTTCAGATACTACCCAGCATGTATCAATAGTATATAGTTCTTGGCTGTTGTAATATTAACAATTTTCCAATGGCAGAAATGGGCTTTTTCAATACTATTTCTCAGTTCAAAACCTCATATACTTTACTTGAAAATAAAAGTTCTAGAGTAGAACCTTATATTATTCATGTACATAATATAGTTTGTTCTATTGTCTTCAACTAGAAATATAATAGCCTGACTTACATCAGGCATTATACTAAGTAGTTTATATTCTTTATTACTAATACTGTAATAGCTCTGCCAAGTGAATATTAATATTTCCATTTTACTGATATAGAAGGAGATTCAGAAATCTTGTTAAATGCTAAAATTCACACATCTAATACATATTGAAACCAAAATTTAAGCAAAGTTTGAGCTCATGTTGTTTCCTTTTAGTGTTTTGTACAATGGAAAGAATGAAAGTGTCATTGTTAGATGAGAATCAGCCTTGCTTGATGGATGGTCTGTCATCGCTACTCTGAGGAACACAGGGGACAGTGTAGCTTCTTAGACCTTTCATTTTCATGATGTCATTTTGACCCAGAACTTTTAAATGCAAACAACAAATTTATTTTCAGAACTACATGTATTTGATATTGTGTTTTCAAATTCTCCTTAAGCAGATTGAAAACATACCCATGGCTGTGAATGTGACTAATTACTCGCTGCTTATTTTATTACCAAACCCTTTCAATTTTTATTCCACTTTCAGTGTTTGCGTTGACCTTGCCAACATCAATTAAATAATTGATGCCAACCCACATGAATGCTTAAATGTGAATCACCTAATTGCTAGAGGTTTTTCTTACTTAAAGGAAATCCAGAGCACATTTATAAAAAACATGAAAGTTCTTCCTAATTTCCTGCTTAGAGAATAGTATGAAAGAGCTGCTTCATCTACGGGAATATTAACTTAGAAACTTTAAGAGGATGAGAAAAATATGATGTAGAAGTAACAAGAAGTGAAACTGAAATTCACAGATTATATCTATGCTATTTTATTTCTAGCTACTTAGACTTTTTATTAAGGATATTGGTAGGATTTCATCCAATCCCGTCTGGTACCTCTATGAATAAACAATTCTAATTTTATTTTTTAACTTGGTATAAACAAATTACAGTTGTTTTTTTTCCTAAACTTTATTTGATTTTTTTCTTGTCTTATTCTTTTTTTGTTTTAAAATATTTGTGGCACTTCCATCATCTTTAATATATAGCAGAAGAAATTGCTGCCTTCGTGGAATTCAAAGTATAATAAGTTATTTAATGTGATGATGGTGAAGATTGAGGGTCCATCCAATTAAAAAAGTAATGCCTTGTATATTGTTAGACTTACTAAATCCCAAATCATCGCCTCCCCTTTTGTCACTAACACTTGTCTCAATAGAAAAACAATGTATGAAGATCATTTTTAAGGGAATTTTCTGACCTTAAAGCTAAATAAGAAGCACTTGGACTTGAGGTTACCAAGAACACAGTTATACCTGAGGGCATGGAGTTGGAAGTGTTCTGGACACACAGGTCAGTATTCAACTACACCCACCCCCCGCCCCCTACCAACCTACCTGCAGGAAACAGGGTGAAAGAATGATGGCTTTGTTGTTGATGTTAAAGCCCGGAAGGAGAGTGGTGATGGAAACAGACTTGCATGATCACTAGTGGTGGGGAAAGCATGTGTATTTCCATGGGCCAAGCCCAAACTATAAGTTAGACTATAGGTACTTGCAACTATAGGTACTTGCAAATGGATTAGCAGGGACAGGTATATCAGTGCAATGCAGAAGCTTCTAGTTAAAATGTGTATTGTGTGTTGCTCAGATATCTTCTTCTGGACCAAGACAGTTATTTGCCCCACTGCTTGGAGTGTCGTTTGTTAACTACCAATAGCAGAGTCCCTCACTGGGAACTGGTATGGCCAAAAGGAGCAGCATTTCTTAGGGGTAATGCCTCCTTGCTGTCAGCAGTTTGTATTCGATAACTGGTCCATGTTGGGGCATAAAAACCTAGGCCTCTTAAGTCAAACGAGAATATCTCCAAAGGGCATCCCAGTATCAAGACTTCCCTGTGAGACTGGCCAAAGCCTCATTGCAGCTACATCACAATTCAGCTCCTTCCTTTGTCCTGTCTTGCTGCTCTCACATCCTTACACATAGTGTTCCTGGCCTCATGTCCCTTCTCCTCCTCTTCCCATCTCTGCAATCATCTGCAAATTTCCATCTCAAAGTCTCCAAGAATCCAACATATGGCAGATGCCACTAAGAACGGTCCTCGGAGCAAACTCTAAGAACTCTAAAGTGGGATTTTGCAGGTGATTTACATTTTGGATGGCCATGAGAGGAGTACCAATAGCCCTGGCATATGGTGATCGTGTCGTCGTTCAAACTGTCACAGGTCTTTGAGAGGTACCAGGGAAAGTGTTACTGTGACAATCGATTCTCTTCTTACGCCCTCACAACCAGTTGAATGGACCTTCCCTGTCCCTGAAGAAGAAAGGTTTGTTCTCAAGATAAGAGCAAGTTTCTTGGTTTAGATATCAGCACAGGGGAGAAGAGTTCTGTTGTGCTTTTCTTTTAAATCAGGAAGATTAAGTAAGTTTCTATGAAGTAGAATGAGTTCAGTATCCCTCACTATTATTATATATAATTCTTCTGTTAGACTGCTGCTTGGCTTCTAGAAGGCTGGAAAACTTTCTTATGTCACGCAGACAGAAAACTAGAATATTTCTTTCTGTTAAAGCTACCTGTCCCAGGGAGGGATCTATAAATACTGACATTAAGGAGACTTTTAACAAAACAGTCATCTTGTATGCCCGTTATTCTACAGAGAATCCCACCAGTCCATGTGCTCCATACATGACACAATTTCTTTCTTTCTTTTTTTTTTAAGATTATTTACTTATTTATTTGAGAGAAAGTGAGCTATAGAGAGAGAAAGAGAGAGAGAGAGAGAGAGAGGGCACAAAGGGAGAAGCAGAGGAAGAGGGGGAAACAGACTCCCTGCTGAGCAGGGAGCCCAACATAGGGCTCTATTCCAGGACCCTGGGATTAGGACCTGAGCTGAAGGCAGATACTTAACCCAGGTGCCTTATACAATCTCTGAATCAGGCTTTGTAGAGTTTCATTCAAATACGAACAAACAGAAGTTTACAGAAGAGTTCTAATTTAAGAATTCATCAAAATACAGTGATAACATATAGTACCTTGGAGAGGGTGACTGGGTGGCTCAGTTGGTTAAGTGACAGCCTTCAGCTGGGGTCATGATCCTAGAGTCCCAGGATCGAGTCCCACATTAGGCTCCCTGCTCAGCAGGGAGTCTGCTTCTCCTGCTGACCTCTCTCCTCTCATTCTCTCTCTCTCCCCCTATCAAATAAATAAATAAAATCTTAAAAAAAAAAAAAAGTACCTTGGAGAAATCCATGATCATGCAGGAAGTAAAACAAACCATGTGATTAATATCCTTAGAGTATTAAGAGAAAGTAGTGTATCCATGACACAAAAAGATGCTGAGGGGAATTATACTCAACTAAGAATTATAAACACAGACAAATTCCCAATGAAGTGTGAGGGTAGGATAAATTTTGTCTTCAAAAATATCAATTCTTTTTTTAGGAACACTACTGCTCTACCAGAAAAAGGGAATAATGCAAAACAGAGTTAAAGATGGATACCTGGAAACCAAATCTCAAAAGACGCTGAGAATGCCCAGGAAAATGGTAAAGAGCTATCCCAGGATGGTATCTATGCTACAGATCTAGAGAGGGATTAGTCCTCATTAGAGCAGGACAAAAGGCATTTTGCATACAAAGATAGAAGAACTCCCAAAGGTATTTCTCAAAAATAGTAAGCTCTGAAAAACAATCTGAGGGTTTTGAAGGGGGGGGGGTCGGGGTACCAGGTAGTGGGTATTATAGAGGCCACGGATTGCATGGAGCCCTGGGTATGGTGCAAAAATAATGAATACTGTTATGCTGAAAATAAATAAAAAATAAATTAAAAAAAATAGTAAGCTGACCAATGTGTTTGACCTTATTTAGAGGTGTTTTAGAGTTATACCAGACAAAGTAAGGAGGAACAATAATAGATGCGTAGAAGGCTAACAAAATTAGAACAAGACAGCTTACTAAACCAGTTAACTAAAAAAAAAAAAAAAAAAAAAAAAATCCACAAGTAAAAGTATAGTACACACTGTGAGCCTCTAAGCATCGGTATTTACATACTTAAAATACTAGTTTCAATATATGGTATGCCTACAGTATACTGAGAGTGAGGATCAAGATAGAATAGGCATGTGAATGGTAAAAGAATAAAATCCATCTTTGCAGGAGGTCAACAAACAATGACTGAAATTTAAAAAGCAAAATAGCTTGCACCTGTTAAAAACATGGAGGTAACTACTAGAAGAAACACCTACAATAGCTGTTTTTGCCTAAAGGTCTTAGAAAATGACACAGAGCTTACAGTTATCTTTACAAACTGAGTAGTACTTTCCAAGTTTCTAAATAGTGTGAAAATATTTTTTGATAAAAGTAAAAGAGTAAACCTATCTATTTGAAAGACGAAATTGGGCTTTAGAACTATTGCAAATAGTACTCCAGGCTGATTTGTTTTGGCTGTTACTAGATTATAGCGAAGGAACTAAGCATTAAACACGTTTAAAATGTGAGTTTCATTACAACAAAGACTGGTTTAGCTTTGATATCTGTATGGCAGAGATCTAAACCCAGCATGGTTCATGATATTATATCAAAACAAATTAAATATTTTTAAAGGTGCAATTAATTTGTAAGCAAATCTAATCATGTTTGATTATAATATATGCATAATCTATCTGAATATATTAAATAATGTCAGCTAAGATGCAGTGTACAGATGTTATATATAAGGCAGTCATTAAATACTAACAAATCTAATGAAGTAGTTGCATTTTGAACATAATCATTTTTACTTTTTATGAAATTAAGTTAGGATAACGATTTTTTTCCCTGAAGAAATAGGGAACTAAAATATATCTTGAAACTGGTATACTGGTAAACATCATTAGATTTTGACATTAATACATTTGTAGTGGAATTTAGATATTGTCTTGGTATAGTAATTTATGGATGCAGTTTAGAAAGTTATTCAAGTAAATGATTTTAGGTAACATTTAGTTCTAGTTAAAACACCATCAGTTAATTCTAAAGTCTTTGGCATTATATATTCATTGGAGATAACTCTTCTTTTCCCTAGGAGGCCAGGGTTTGCCTGGGACTTCCCCACTCACTGCCTTCCTGTTTTCCTGTCCTAATTATTAATATCATTTCCTTTGATGAACAGCATAGTGCTGGTTCAAATGGGAAATTGTATTGCCACCCTACTTCTCTGACAGTTAGGGAATTATTCAAAAGTCCAAAGAATTCAAATTCTAAAATACCAATTTACCTTTTTTTACTATTACTTACTGTGATGAAGTATTGATGAGTATGCACTTTTGTGCTCTTTTCCTTCCTCCATGTGGTATAAGGCACTTAAGAAGAGTGTAACTTATACTCTGTAGGTGAACTAATCTCCATCTCCATAAAAGACCATGTTCTGGACAAACTTGACCTTATACCATGAATTTCTTAGTACTGTTGTTATTCTATAATGCATTTGCATTTGTTCATGGATATGTGGTTTTTTTTTTTTTTTCTTTTAAGACTTTGCTTATTTATTTACAGAGAGAGAGAGAGAGATCACAAGTAGGCAGAGAGGCAGGCAGAGAGAGAGGAGGAAGCAGGCTCCCTGCTGAGCAGGGAGACCCTGATGTGGGGCTTGATCTCAGGACCCTGAGATCATGACCTGAGCCAAAGGCAGATGCTTAACCCACAGAGCCACTCAGGCATCCTGGGTATGTGTTTTTATTATATTGCAAGCTCCTTGCAAAGTCTAGTGTCCTCCACTCTAAACCACCAATGCCTATCCCAGTACCTCAATATAGTTATACTAAACTGAAGCCAGATTATTAAAACATTTTAACATCCTCTGGATGAATTATCTATTTTATGTCAAGTAAAGGGTTTGAATACTTTCTCACTAACCTGGTAATCTTGTTTATTTCCTGGTCTCCTCTATACATCTCTTCCAACAGAGCTATAACTGTATGTTCTTCAGGTCCTAGATTAGGTAGGACATCCTCTGGGAAGCACCGGTTTATTGAGTGAATTGATTTCCATGGCCACATCAGGATGTATAGTGTAATTTTGAATTCTACAGAGAGACGTCTTGTCTAATTGGTAAATTCACTTTGGACAGCAGTACAGGTTTTTTTTTTTCATTTATTTATTTTCAGCATAACAGTGTCATTATTTTTTCACCACATGCAGTGCTCCATGCAATCCGTGCCCTCTATAATACCCACCACCTGGTACCCTGACCTCCCACCCCCCGCCACTTCAAACCCCTCAGATTGTTTTTCAGAGTCCATAGTCTTTCATGATTCACCTCCCCTTCCAATTTACCCCAATCCCCTTCTCTCTAACTCCCCATGTCTTCCATGTTTTTTGTTATGCTCCACAAATAAGTGAAACCATATGATAATTGACTCTCTCTGCTTGACTTACTTCACTCAGCATAATCTCTTCCAGTCCCATCCATGTTGCTACAAAAGTTGAGTATTCGTCCTTTCTGATGGAGGCATAATACTCCATAGTGTATATGGACCACATCTTCCTTATCCATTCGTCCGCTGAAGGGCATCTTGGTTCTTTCCACAGTTTGGTGACCATGGCCATTGCTGCTATAAACATTGGGGTACAGATGGCCCTTCTTTTCACTACATCTGTATCTTTGGGGTAAATACCCAGGAGTGCAATGGCAGGGTCATAGGGAAGTACAGGTTTTGATGTGGAAGGCAGAACAAACCAGCCTGGCAGGAACAATGGTTCATCTGTTAATTGATGCACCAGTGGAATGATTCAAAGTATCTTGCCAGAGTGAGTCTCTAACCAGCAGACATGTCCATTCCACAGATACCACTGCTGCTTTATCCCTGGGCAAATCAGGGAGTACAGGAAGACCTGGGTATCTGCATCTCTGTAGCTTTCCTTTGTTTATAAATCTAATTTTCCTTTGTTTATAAGTTTGAGTTAAGACTCAAATGAGATGCAAGAAACACTTATCACTTAAGTGCAAGGAATGATGAAGGCCTGCTCCCCAAGGAAGCTACCTGCTCAGAATGATAGTCTCCTCTTCCTTTGTCTCATGGGTTTCCTCACCATGCTTCTGTACCTTTGTGCATTGTGATCCTTTTACTTAGACTATCTTTACCCCCTTTAGCTACTGATCATATTCTTATCCATCCTCCAAGACCCAGTTTAATGGTTTTTTGGAGTCTCCCTAAAATTCCTATCAAGTCTGAGAGTCTCTCTTCTGTTTTTCTCTAGCTCTTATATTCACATACTTTTTATAATTCACAACTTGTATTTTAGTTTGTTGGTTTCTGTAACTCTACTGTAAACTCATGCAAGGCAGGAGACTGTCTTTTTCTTCTTCTTTTTCTCCATTTATATAATAAATAACTCATAAAAAATTTGCCCCTTAATTTATTTATTTTTTTCCCAATTTATTTATTTTCAGAAAAACAGTATTCATTATTTTTTCACCACACCCAGTGTTCCATGCAAGCTGTGCCCTCTATAATACCCACCACCTGGTACCCCAACCTCCCACCCCCCCGCCACTTCAAACCCCTCAGATTGTTTTTCAGAGTCCATAGTCTCTCATGGTTCATCTCCCCTTCCAATTTACCCAAAAGCACATACCCTCCCCAATGTCCATAACCCTTCTCCCAACCCCCCTCCCCCCAGCAACCCACAGTTTGTTTCGTGAGATTAAAGAGTCACTTGTGGTTTGTGAATAGATTCAAACTCACCAGTGGAAATAATTTTAAAAAGGTAGAACTATTGGAAATTAAAGAGACATCTACTTGAATTCCATGACCTTGACATTAAAATCCTTGCTATGAGATAACTCTTCTTAAAGATTTGGATATCGAATTATTTTTATAATACAAAAGGTATTGGGGAGAATTGAAAATGAGAAAAATATATCAGTCTTCATTTGACAAATGAAAATGTAAAGCTTAACATCAGGAATTTTTTAAAAAGTGAAATTTTGAGGGGATTGGCAGTATAAATATTGACTGTTGTGTGCAATAAATATAAAAATTTTAAAAAATGAACTTGAATCTTGTTATATTTTGGCAAGACATTTCACTTCCTTTTACTGAAAAACTTGGAACTTTTATGTTGCATTTCAATTACACATTTAAGTACTACGGTAGAATATAGAATTGTGACCCAAGAATTGGACTCTGAAATTTGTATTGCCTCCTTAAGGAGGTTGCTTTGAAATATCAAAAGATAGCTCTTGTACAGAAGAAATGCTTAACTGGTTCAAATATTGTTCAGTAGGCACATACTGAGCAGAATTCACTGCAAACAATACAAAACAGAAAACAAAAATGAACATGACTAATGTCTTTGCTTTCACTGAGCTCATGACCTAGTGAGAAGGAGAAATAAACCAGAAAGTTATAACTCAGTGATTTAGGTGCTTGATATAGGAAATGAGGGGACTATTGTGCTTTGGGGGACTATGTTGGTGGCTTATTTCCATTCTTCTCTGTATGACTGCAGAGGCTGTAACCTAATTTCTTCTCTCATTAGTATGTACATGCCTTCAATTCAGATTCTCAGTTTCCCACTCACTAGATTTGTGATCTTGGGCAAGCTACTTAATCCTCTGAGTCTTAGCTTCCTCATTTATTAAATAGGAAAATTTCTTTATTAAATAGAATGATCTTTGTCTTGCAATGTTGTTATAACTATTAATTGAAATATTTAAAATACTTAGCATGGTCTTAGCATATAGAAATTCTCAATAGTAATTTTTTTCTGAACTTTTCACTATTTTATCACTGGGATTCAAGAAGAAGCTTTAGGTTATTTGTACGCTTCTACTACAGTTTGGGTTGGAAAACATTCTATGGTCCCTTTCTTCATTTTGTTCAATCCATGACATGATGTCATGAGTGACTCCAAGACAAGGATTGTGGTTTCCTTCATTTTTGTAGTCACAGAGCCTAGTCCCATGAATTTAAGGGCTCAGTAATTTGTTCAGAGATTGGGTAATTCCTAAATTCTATTTATTTTTAAAATAGGATTGAAAACTGAGCAAAGCTGTGAATGATATCATAATCTAAGCAGTATAAAATCCATATAGTTTAAATTTCTGATTCTTCCAATTACAGTTTACTGACAATTATTACAGATAATTGCCATGATGTCAGTCAATGTCAACATAAAGTGGCAAGATGGGCTCCAATTTGATTTAATCAATGACAAGATTACTGAGAAGCTCTGATCCTACAAGCTTTCAAGTGGTGCAATGATACCGAGAAAACTCAATTTAATTACTCAAAGAAAACTAGGTCAAGGAGAAAAAAAACCCACATTTCTGGTGGGCAAGTACAATAAAAGAGACAATGGACGTATGATCAAAACAGATAATGCAGAATTTTTTCAGAAACTCTAAATCATTTTTGAACATTCTAGGTAATGGACCAGTCTTCCCTGGTCAGTAGTAGATTTTAGTTTTTTTCTGTGTGAATCAAATGTAATCAATTTGCTTGAGTGTGGCTTACAAATGTCCTTATAAGTGATTAGTATGGTTATTTAATAAATAGGGGGTTAAAATAGGGAAATGTTGCAGACATACTGATTCACTAGAAATGGATTGGTAAAAGCCAACCAAAACTTCACCCTAGTACCTTAAAAAAAAGCTAATGCTATACATTGGAAACTATTTTCTCTGAAAACAAACAAACAAACAAACAAACAAACTTGAGACTTCTAAGCATTACTTTTATCAAAATAAATATTAACAGACTGAAAAATATGCATATCTTCTTTGTTTCAAGAGAACATTCTACAGTCTCTTAATAAAAATGGTTATTTTTGTTTGTGGTATATAGGTAAAAGTTATTAAGTGTTTAGGTCTATTCTAACAACCATGTTAATCATGTTATATATTTTACGCTAATATTTTCATGTTAAAGCAGATCAGCTGTTTTTGCCTTTTACAGGACCTCAAAAGGTTAAATAATTTTTTCTAGCCTGTCAGTTATAGATCCACAGGACTTAAATCCAAATCTGTTTGATATTGTTATGGATATCATGGGTGGGAAAATCCATGCACCCGCAACCTACTGTAAAAATTTTAGTTTTATAAGTAAACTCAAATTCTCTCTCATTCATACGCCGACAAAATAATAACTAAAGGAACTTAATAGAGGTTAAGACCTGTCTTACTGACTAGATTTAACAGATTTTAACTCCAACTTGTTGCCAAATTTTAGATAAATAATTGGAAATCTGTTTTATTTTATTTTGTTTATTTTATTTTATATTTGAGAGAGAGAGAGGGAGAGAGAAAGAGCAAGAGAGAGTAAGCACGAGCATGGTGAGAGGGAGAAGGAGAATCAGACTCCCTGCTATTGCAGAGAGCCTGACGGAGGGCTCAATCCTAAGACTCTGGGATCATGACCTGAGCAAAAGGCAGATGCGTAATTAACTGAGCCACCCAGGCACACAGATATTTGGAAATATTTGTCAGGGGTGCAGAATTTATGGTTAATGGAGAAGTTGGATAAAATTAAGAGTGGAGAGGGGACAAATTTATATTTTTTAAAAATTAAAACTATTTTGAAAGGTATATTATTTTCTATTAATACCTTGAGGTTTTGTATTTCAGAACAAGATTCGTCTTAGGAGGTTCATATATTAAAACTGGGCAATCTCCAAAGTCATCACTCAGAATGTGCATTTGGGTGAGTGAGAAAAGCCTACTTTTATTTATTTATTTATTTATAGTCAGTCAGTATTAGAAGACCAATTTATAAATCCAAATTTTAATAAGCCTATAACGGGGCTAACACTCATTACAAAGCAGTTGGTGGATAACATTCAATTTCTATTCATATGCAAAGCATCTTGATTTCTTCTCAAATTTTACTGTGAGTTAATTACATTTTTATGCTTGATGTTTCTCCTGAGTTCATATCAATGACATTTTAATTATAAATGCCTTCCATATACATGAAACAGAGCAATATACTTTTTAAATATTTTTTATGTGTAATAGTGGATGAAATGTAACAGTGAATTTTTATTGTCTGTCTTGACCATTGATTGCTTTTGAATCTATCCTGAGGGTTTTCTCTCTCCCACATAACACCCCAGTGGTTCAAACTGATTAAAGTCAGGATGTGATGAAAGGAGAAAAATGGAGAATATGCAGAAAAATTGAACACTTGATTTCACACTCAATTTAAGCTCCTTTTGTGTTTTAACTTTATTTTTAAAAAGCAAATATGCATTTATTATAAAAATTAGGAAAAACATATAAACAAAGGTAAGAGTATATGTATATCACTGATATCTCTGACACAAAATAATTACTACTAATATAGTGGTTTTTAATTTCCATTTTGCTTTTACTCCTATATGTGGGACACTAAAAATATTCATAAACATGGACAACAGTTAATATTAATTGGTGAGAAAATTACTTTTTCTTCCTTCCTTCCCTACTATTCTGGGTGGAAACAAAAGTATTCCCTTTTGAACTAATTAGTTTTGAACTAATTAGATAATTTTGGTTCTCCTCACTTCTAAACATATGGGAGTATTTCACTTTATTTATCTTTAGTCAGATGGGGTCATGTGTGAGAAAGTCTGAACAATTAGTTATGATTAGACATAACGCATGCCATTATGGAGTCAAATCATTTATTTGTATATGAGAGAGTTCCTTTCTCAGCCTACATGGTAAATAGCAGCTTTCAAAATATGGTTGGGCCATTGCTTTGAGCAAGAAAGACCATCAGAGGTGCTCCTGGGTGGCTCAGTTGATTAAGCAACTGCCTTCAGCTCTGTTTATGATCCTGGAGTCCAGGGATCGAGTCCCACATTGGGCTCCCTGCTTAGCAGGGAGTCTGCTTCTCCCTCTGACCTCTCCCTGCTCATGCTCTCTCTCTCAAACTAAGTAAGTAAAATCTTAAAATCTTAGGAAAGACCATCAGAGCCCCATCCTGACCAGCAAAGGGTCTAATACCCTAAGAAATAAACGTGTTATTTTAAGACATTAGGAATGTGAGGTTTGTTACCATAGTATAATTTAACACGTCATGATAAATATAAACCCAATTCTTATCTGTCCTCAAATAACTTCAATTTATCCTCACAAAAGGAAGAAATCTGAGTCAAAGCTTATAGAAAATAATACACATTTAGGTCAGAGCATGCAAATTTAATTAAAAATTATCTTTAAGGCAAATTTTTCAGCTGTAAGAAATAAGCTGTGTGAATTAATAAAGTTTCAGTAAGGACTGAAATTTACTTGTTTTATTAGGACTAAAAATATAGTGATAATGTCTTTGTAACTGTGAAAATCCAGGAAACCAGGGCTGTTCTCATGTGAATGATAAAATAGCAGTCTGTATTTAAATATGTCCCTAAGAACAGCAAGAGTTATATTGATAAAGAAAATTTTTTTAAGAAGTAAATAACATTAGTAAACCACACACAAGACTTGTAAAAATGACAAGATACCAATTACAAATACCTAAAAGAAAAAGGAAGAAAACTGCAAAATCTATTGAGTTTAGATTAATATAAGTAGTTATTATAACAGTTTTTTCCATTACATTTAAATAGAAAATTCCCAAAATATGTATAAACCATCCATACAAATAACCAAAGGTCACAGAAGACAAAATCTGAATTCTCCAGCAACTATTTTAAAAATCAAAAATTAAAAACTTTCTTAAGAATATGATTCAAGGGTCCTACTGAGAATTATACCAAACATTTAAGAAAGACTTAATAATCACAAACAAAGATCTCCTTTGGACATCAAGAAATTGGGGAGGGTATGTGCTTTTGGGTAAATTGGAAGGGGAGATGAACCATGAGAGACTATGGACTCTGAAAAACAGTCTGAGGGGTTTGAAGTGGCGGGGGGGTGGGAGGTTGGGGTACGAGGTGGTGGGTATTATAGAGGGCACAGCTTGCATGGAGCACTGGGTGTGGTGAAAAAATAATGAATACTGTTTTTCTGAAAATAAATAAATTGAAAAAAAAAAAAAAGAAACAAGAACTTGTACTTGCAAGGTATACAATTTCTATTCAATAATGCACTGATGATATAACCTACACAATAAGTGAAAATAAAGGAATGATATACAAAAAGGAAATAAAATAGGTATTTAAAGAAGATACAATTTTGTACATAAACTAAATATACATAAATTATTATGTAGGCATTCTTTTTTTTAACCTTTTGTATATATTTTTTTAATTTTTTAAAATTTATTTTCAGCATAACAGTATTCATTATTTTTGCACCACACCCAGTGCTCCATGCAGTCCATGCCCTCTATAATACTCACCACCTGGTTCCCCCAACCTTCCACCCCCCCGCCCCTTCAAAACCCTCAGACTGTTTTTCAGAGTCCATAGTCTTTCATGGTTCACCTCCCCATCCAATTTCCCCCAACTCCCTTCTCCTCTCTATCTCCCCATGTCCTCCATGCTATTTGTTATGCTCCACAAATAAGTGCAACCATATGATAATTGACTTCTCTCTGCTTGACTTATTTCACTCAGCATAATCTCTTCCAGTCCCATCCATGTTGCTACAAAAGTTGGGTATTCGTTCTTTCTGATGGAGGCATCATACTCCATAGTGTATATGGACCACATCTTCCTTATCCATTCGTCCGTTGAAGGGCATCTTGGTTCTTTCCACAGTTTGGCAACCATGTAGGCATTCTTTTTTTAAATTTAATTTTTTTTTCAGTGTTTCAAGGTTCATTGTTTATGTACACACCCAGTGCACCATACAATACGTAACATCCTTAATACCCACCACCAGGCTCACCCGTCCCCAACCCCTCCCCCTCCCAAATCCTTGGTTTATTTCTCAGAGTCCACAGTCTCTCATGCTTCATCTCCCCCTCTGCTTTCCTCCAAATCATTTTTCCTTTCCTTCTCCTAATTCCTCCATGTTCTTCCTTATGCTCCACAAGTGAGCAAAACCATATGATAATTGACTTTCTTTGCTTGATGCTTGACTTATTTCACTCAGCATAATCGCCTCCAGACCCGTTTGTGCTGATACAAAAGTTGGGTATTCATCCTTTCTGATGGAGGCACAATATTCCATTGTATATATGGATCAAATCTTCTTTATCCATTCATCCATTGAAGGGCATCTTGGTTCTTCCCACAGTTTGGCAATTGTGGCCATTGCTGCTATGAACATTGGTGTACATATGGCCCTTCTTTTCACTGCATCTGTATCTTTGGGGTAAACACCCAGCAGTGCAATTGCAGGGTCATAGGGAAGTTCTATTTTCAATTTCCTAAGGAATCTCCACATTGTTTTCCAAAGTGGCTGCACCAACTTCCATTCCCACCAACAGTGTAAGAGGGTTCCCCTTTCTCCACATCCTCTCCAACACTTGGTGTTTACTGTCTTGTTAATTTTTGGCCATTCTAACTGGTATAAGGTGGTATCTCAGTGAGGTTTTGATTTTAATCTCCCTGATAGCTAACGATGATGAAAATTTTCTCAAGTGTCTGTTAGCCTTTGCATGCCTTCTTTGAAGAAGTGTCTATTCATATCGTCTGCCCATTTTTTGACATGATTATCTGTTTTTTGAGTGTTGAGTTTGAGGAATTCTTTATAGATCTTGGATATCAGCCCTTTGTGTGTAGTGTCATTTGCGAATATTTTCTCCCATTCCATGGGTTCCCTCTTTGTTTTGTTGACTGTTTCCTTTGCTGTGCAGAAGCTTTTTATCTTGATGAAGTCCCAAAAGTTCATTTTCACTTTTGTTTCTTTTGCCTTTGGAGACATGTCTTGAAGTTGTTGGGGCTGATGTTGAAGAGGTTATTGCCTATGTTTTCCTCTAGGATTTTGATAGATTCCTGCCTCACATTGAGATCTTTTATCCATTTTGAGTTTATCTTTGTGTATGGTGTAAGAGAATGGTCAAGTTTCATTCTTCTATATATAGCTCTCCAATTTTCCCAGCACCATTTATTGAAGAGACTTTTTTCCACTGGATATTTTTTCCTGGTTTGTCGAAGATTACTTAGCCATAGAGTTGAGGATCCATAGCTAGACTCTCTACTCTATTCCACTGGTCTATTTGTCTGTTTTTGTACCAGTACCATGCTGTCTTGGTGATCACAACTTTGTGGTAAAGCCTGAAATCAGGCAACATGATACCCCCTGTTTTGATTTTCTTTTTTGACATTTCCTTGGCTATTTGGGGTCTTTTCTTTTCCATACAAATTTTAGGATTGTTTCTTCTAGTATTTTGAAAAATGCCAGTGGAATTTTGATCAGGATGGCATTGAAAGATAGATTGCTCTGAGCAGTATAGACATTTTAACAATGTTTATTCTTCAAATCCATGAGCATGGAATGCTTTTACATCTTTTTGTGTCTTCCTCAATTTCTTTCATGAGTTTTCTGTAGTTCCTTGAGTATAGATCCTTTACCTCTTTAGTTAGGTTTATTCCCAGGTATCTTATGGTTTTTGGTGCTATAGTAAATCGAATCAATTCTCTAATTTCCCTTTCTATATTTTCATTGTTAGTTATAAGAAAGCAACTGATTTCTGTGCATTGATTTTGTATTCTGCCACATTACTGAATTGTTGTATGAGTTCTAGTAGTTTGGGAATGGAGTCTTTTGGGGTTTCCATATAAAGTATCATGTCATCTGCAAAGAGAGAGAGTTTGACTTCTTTATTGCAAATTTGAATACATTTTATTTCTGTTGGTTGTCTGATTGCTGGTGCTAGACATATAGTACAGTGTTGAACAACAGTGGTGAGAGTGGACATCCTTGTTGTCTTCCTGATCTCAAAGGGAAGCCTGTCAGTTTTTCCCCATTGAGAATGATATTTGCTGTGGCTTTTTCATAGATATATTTTATGAAACTGAGGAATGTCCCCTTTATCCCTATATTCGAAGAGTTTTAATCAGGATGGATACTATATTTTGTCAAATGCTTTTTCTACATCAATTGAGAGGACCATGTGGTTCTTGTCTCTTCTCTTATTTATGTGTTCTATCACATTGATTTGTGAATGCTGAACCACCCTTGTTTCCCAGGGAATAATCCCACCTGGTGATGGGATAATCTTTTTTAATATACTTTTGGATCCTGTTACTAGGATCTTGTTGAGAATCTTGGCATCCATATTCATCAGGGATATTGGTCTGAAATTCTCCTTTTTGATGGGGTCTTTGTCTGGTTTGGGGATCAGGGTAATTCTTTCTGTTTCTTTTTTTGAAACAGCTTCAGGCGAATAGGTATTATTTCTTCTTTGAATGTTTGGTGGAATTCCCCAGGGAATCTGTCAGGTCCTGGGCTCTTGTTCTTTGGGAGGTTTTGGAACACTGCTTCACTGTTGTTACTAGATATTGACCTATTCAAGTTGTCAATTTCTTCCTTTTTCAGTCTTGGAAGTTTATAGGTTTTGAGGAATGCATCCATTTTTTCTAGGTTGCCAACTTATTGGCATATAACTGTTGATAATAATTTCTGATGATTGTTCTATTTCTTGGTGTTAGTTGTGATCTCTCCTTTTTCATTCATGGTTTTATTAATTTGGGTCCTCTCTCTTCTTTTGGATTAGTTTGGCCAGTGGTTTTTTGATCTTATTAATTCTTTCAAAGAACCAGTTTCTAGTTTCATTGATGTGTTTTACCGTATCTGTAGTTTCTAACTCATTGATCTCTTCTCTAGTCTTAATTATTTCCCTTCTTGTGCATGGGGTTGGCTTAATTAATTTTTTATTTTCCAGCTCTTTAAGGTATAAAGAGAGTTGGTGTATTTGAGATTTTTCAGTTTTTTGAGTGAGGCTATACTTGGATGGCTATATTTCCCCCTTAGGACTGCCTTTGCCATATCCCATAGGTTTTGAACCAATGTGTCTTCATTCTTATTGGGTTTCATGAATTGTTTAAGCTCTTCTTTAATTTTCTGGTTGATCCAAACATTCCTAAGCAGGATGGTCTTTAGCTTCCAAGTGTTTGCATTTCTTCCAAACTTTGTCTTGTGATTGACTTCCAGTTTCAAAGCATTGTGGTCTAAGAATATGCAGGGAATAATCTCAATCTTTTGGTATTATTTGAGCCCTGATTTGTGATCCAGTATGTGATCTATTCTGAAGAACATTCTATGTGCATTTGAGAAGAATGAGTATTCTGTTTTAGGGTGAAATGTTCTGTATGTATCTATATACAGATAGAGGTCTACATACAGATAGAGGTATATATCTCTATACAGAGGCCTATATACAGATAGAGGTATGTATCTATATACAGAGGTCCATCTGGTCTAATGTGTCATTCAAAGCTCTTGTTTCTTTTTTGATTTTCTGCTTGGATGATCGGTCTATTACTGAGACTAGTGTGTTAAGCTCCCCTACAATTAATTATTCATGTCAATATGACTATTTCGATTAACAGTTGGCTTATGTAGCTCGCTCCTCCCATATTGGAGACATAAATACTTATAATTGTTAGATCTTCTTGGTGGATAGACCCTTTAAGAATGATGTAGTGTCGTTCAGTATCTCTGACTACAGTCTTTAGCTTAAAGTCTAATTTATCTGATAGGAGAATCATTACCCCAGCTTTCTTTTGAGGCCTGTTGGCATGAAAGATGGTTCTCCATCCCTTCACTTTCACTCTGGATTTATCTTTAGGTTCCAAATGTGTCTCTTGTAGACAGCCTATGGATGTGTCCTGTCATTTTATCCAGTCTGCATCCCTGTGCCATTTTATGGGAGCATTTAGGCTGTTCACATTAAGAGTGATCATTGAAAGATCAGTTTTTATTGAATCATGTTGCCTATGAAGTCCTTGTTTCTATAGATTGCCTCTGTAAATTTCTGTTCTATGCCACTCTTGGTTTTTTCTTCTTTTATAGAACCCCCTTAATATTTCTTGTAGTGCCAGCTTGATGGTCACATACCCTTTTAAACCTTGTTGGTCTTGGAAGCTCTTTATCTCTCCATCCATTCTGAATGTCAGCCTTGCTCTATAAAGTATTCTTGACTGCACATTGTTGTCACTTATTGCTCTGAATATGTCTTGCCAGCCCTTTCTGGTTTGCCAGGTTTCTGTGGATAGGTTTGACATTATTCAGATGGTCATTCCTCTGTATGTGAGGAATCTCTTCCCCCTAGCTTCCCTTAAGACTTCTTGTCTGAAATTATATTCGTGAATTTCACAATTAAATGTCTGGATGTCTTTCTAGATTTATTGATCTTGGGGGGTGTCCTTTCTGTCTCTAGGACATGAACACTTGTTCCATTCCTCAGATTAGTGAAATTTTCATTCAGAACTTTTTCAGCTGTATCTTCTAGTCTTCTCTCTTTATCCACCCCCTCAAAGATCCCAATAATAATGACACTGGAATGGTTCATGGTGTCATTTATTTCCCTAATTCTGTTTTCATGGCTTCTAAACTGTTTGTTCCAAGCCTCCTCCTGATTCTTCTTTTATATCAGTTTATCTTCTACATCACTAATTCTATCTTCTGCCTCAGTTACCCTAGCTGTTACAGTATTTATATTAGATTGGATCTCACTGATAGAATTTTTAACTTCTGCCAGATCGGCTCTCACTGCTCTCCTTAGAGATTCTACCTTGTCAGTAATGGTCTTCTCCAACCTAGTCATTGCCTGGATAATTGTCACCCTGAATTCCCTTTCCAACATACTATTTATGTCAATATTCAATAGTTCTGTGGCAGAGGGCATAGTCTCTAAATTTTCCCTCTGTTGGGTGTTCCTCCTCTTAGTCATTTGGTAAGAGGTGGTTTGGGGAATGTACAGCAGAATATATCAACCATGATCCAGGCCAGGTGCACCCTGGAAGGTTTTGGAGCAATCAGAATTCACCACCAAAAAGAAAGAACAAAGGAAAAAGAGAGAGAGAAAGAGAAAACCCAGGCAAAATGAGCCCCAAAAGTAAGACTTATAAAGCACATAAAAAAGAATGAACAAAAAGACAGACAAAAGTAAATGACAAAAACAAACAAACAAACAAAAAAAAACCACAGCCAAAATGAACCTTAAGAATAAGATTTACATAATACCGGAAGAAAAACAAATACACACAAACACTGACAGAAGAATGAGATGAAAAGATGGTTATAAATCCTTGATGTGGGCAGGAAGGTTATTTCTGTTCTTCTTTTTTTTTTTTCCCAATTTATTTATTTTCAGAAAAACAGTATTCATTATTTTTTCACCACACCCAGTGCTCCATGCAAGCTGTGCCCTCTATAATACCCACCACCTGGTACCCCAACCTCCCACCCCCCCGCCACTGCAAACCCCTCAGATTGTTTTTCAGAGTCCATAGTCTCTCATGGTTCATCTCCCCTTCCAATTTACCCAAAAGCACATACCCTCCCCAATGTCCATAAACCTACCCCCCTTCTCCCAACCCCCCTCCCCCCAGCAACCCACAGTTTGTTTCGTGAGATTAAGAGTCACTTATGGTTTGTCTCCCTCCCTATCCCATCTTATTTCTGTTCTTCTTAGTGAATCTTGTTATCTTTGTTAAAGGATTAAACTTTCCAGAGATAAAGGGAGATTAAAATTGGTTTATATATAGGGTGTAGTATTGAATAGGGAAAAAGGATTACCTTGAAGCTTTTATTTATATTTATATTTTAAAAAGAAAAAGAAACAGGTATATGTATGAAAAAGTTCAAGTTAAAAAGTTATTATGGAATATGTTGTATTAAACCTCTAGTTGTAATGGTAAGTAGGTTAAAAAAATTAAAAGAACATGAATTGTGAGAACAAATTAAAAAAAAGAAAGAAAAAAAGAAAAGTTATATCTTTGAAATATACAGGTTTGGGTGTGATACCAGGAGCTTAATACATTATTTTCCCCTGATGTTGACGTTTTACAGTTTTATGGGGACCCTGTGGTTGTCCTCTTGTTCTTTTGGCTTGTCTGTTCTGTGCTGTTTTCAGTCAGTCTTGCTTGGGTTGAGTCACCTGCCCCTCCCACCTTCCCCTCCCCCCACCAAGGGGTTGGGCTCTGTGGAAACCGGTTTCTCAGGCTTTTGTTCTCTGGAGGTTTTTGTTCTTTGGCAGATTTTCAGAGGATCAGATCAAATTATCTGTCTGCACCCAGACCTTTGCCTCAGAGAGAAGCCTCAGAGTGTTCTCCTCTGGGTGGCCCAGAGCATACAGACACCCCCTCTACAAACTCTGCTGAATAGCACAACCTCCCACAGGCACTGTGTACCCCTGGCCACCATATCAGTGGTCACCTGAGGCCTCTGCTTGTCTCTGCACCACCACACCACCAAAACTGAAAGTGATAATGGTCTAGGGAGCGTGCTTCCAGTGGCTGCCCTCTCAGGCATGGGCAGGAGTGCACCCAGACTGAGCGGTGGTGCAAGCAGCAGAAAGCTGGGGGCTCAGGGATCATGGACTGGAAGTCCCACTGGATTCTCTCTGGCATGGGTGTTTGTTGGCTGTGACCATCCTAGTACCCTGGGACTGTGGGCTTAGGCCCATGTCGTTGACTGTCTGATTCCATCAGTTGCCCCTTAAGATCTTTTGCTCTTTTGAGTGCTTTTAACCAGACTCTTAAGTTAATGCAGGTCCCCAATCACAGGGTACTTTCATATTGGGGTATTACTTTTCAATGGGTCACATCTGGTGGCTCCTTCCCCCTTCTGTTTATCCTCTAATATCAGTCCGAGTGTTCCCACTCCTCTTTACATCTCCACTGAAATCTTCTGCCCTTATAGAGATCCAGAAGTGTGTAATCTTCTATCTCAGGCTGATTGCATTGGTGTTCAGAGTGTTCAATGGATATTTAGCTCATTTTAGGGGACTGGTTGAAACAGGGTCTCCTACTTCTCCACCATCTTCTAAATATGCATTCTTTAAGTTTAACAAGATTATTTAGTACAAGGTCAATATGCAAAAAATTCATTGTATTTTGACTTGCCAATGACAAATCTTTAGGAAACACTATTACAATATTTTAAAGATATCTATTTCCTACTACTCAAGAGAAAGTTGACCTATGTAAATTAAAGGATTTTTATGGATTGTAACATTCGATCATCTAAATATGTTAATCTCCTGAAATTGAGCAACGGGTCTGCTATAGTCCCAAACAAAATGCTAATAGCAGATACAGAAGAATTGGGAAAGAAATTGAACAAGAAAATTTGGGTAGAATTAGAGTATGTGGAGTCAGTGACTTCCAAGAGACATAGGCAAGTTACCAGTATGTTATGGAAACAGACAAAATGAGAAAACTCTAGATCAGAGGCACCTGGGTGGCTCAGTCGTTAAGCATCTGCCTTTGGCTCAGGTCATGATCCCAGAGTCCTGGGATCAAGTCTTGCATCAGGCTCCCTGCTTGGTGGAAAGCCTGCTTCTCTCCCTCTCCCACTCCTCCTGCTTGTGTTCCCTCTCTTGCTATGTCTCTCTCTGTCAAATAAAATCTTAAAAAACAAAACAAAACAACCTGTAGATCATATGCATTCTTACTACCACAAGGATGGAACTAACCAACACAGTCAGAGTTTGATCTAATAGAGTTAGAAGGTCCAACTCTGTGACTTTAAACATAAAATCAATTTCATAGTAAATGTAGAATGTAGAACATATGAAAATGAAAACTATTTGTGTCAAGTATAGATGTCCAGTGATCTCTCTCTTGGAAGTTCTGGAGAGGTTCAGGGGAAAGGTTTATGTAATAAAGAATGAGGTAATTAAAAAAATTTTAGTTAAGAATAAAAGGATTAAATTGAGGCTAACCTCTTAAGAGCTTATTAATCACCATATTAAAGACCTGTTTCATCATTTGTGAATTTTGGACCTAAAATAATCTAGAAAAGAGATTAAATATTTACTTGTCCACTTTGCCTTCTCTGTGCTGTCTGATAGATTGTTTCATGGAAGGAAATAATTTGTGTGTGAGAACATAGATGAGGCACAGAAGGGGAGGGGCAGAAGAAGAGCGAGAGAATCTTAAGCAGTTTCCACACCCCGCACAAGAAGGCTTTCCCTCATTATCCTGAGATCATGATCTAAGGTGAAATCAAGAGTGGGGTGCTTAACCAACAGCGACCCAGGCACCCCTCATAGAAGAAAATCTTAAAGTAGATTTAAAATAAAGCCTAACATTTATCATATTAAAAAAGTTGTTCTCTAATGCAACTTACTTTTTTTTTCTTTTATGGATCATGCTTTTGGTGTTGAATCCAAGAAACCTTGACAAAACAAAGACAAAAATTTTCTCCTGTGTCAAAACATTTTTTAAAAATATTTTTATTTGTTTATTTATTTATTTATTTGAGAAATAGAGAGAGACAATGAGAGGGAAGAGGTCAGAGGGAGAAGCAGACTCCCTGCTGTGCAGGGAGCCTGATGTGAGACTCGATCCTGGGACTCCAGGACCATGGCTTGAGCTGAAGGAAGTTGCTTAACCAACTGAACCTATGTCAAAACATTTTTAAGTTTTAATTTTTACATTTAGGCCTTTGATCCATTTTGTTACCTTTTATATTTGGTGCTAGGTATCAAAGTGAATTTTTTTGCATAGGGATATCTAATTTTTTAAACACAATTTGTTAAAAAGAGCATTATTTCTACACAGAATTTTCTTTGGATTATTGTAAAAAATTAGTTGAACTTGTATTTGTGGGTTTATTTCTTCTGTTTCATCGATCTACTTACCTGTGTTATAAGAATACCATACTGTCTCAATTACTATAGACTTTTTTATATCTTGAAATTGGATAGTATTAATCCTTCAATTTTGTTCTTAAAGTTATTTTGGTCACATTATGTCTTTTGCATTTCCAAATGAATTTTAGAATCACTTTGTCATATTTTTTTACCAAAAAAAGGGGCTTTTTGGTTTTGAGGGGGGTTTGTTTATTTTGGGGGGGGTTGAGTTGACTGTATAGATAAATCTAGGGACAATTGACATCTTCACAATATTAATTCATGAACATAGTATATTTCTCCATTTAAGTATTTTAACATTTTTTTTAATAATATCTCATGGGTTTTGGTGTGCATCTATTATACACCTTATCAGATTTTTTCCCAAGTATTTCACATTTCTCAATGTTACTATGAATGATGTTTTCAAATTCCAATTTCTAGTTATTTGCTGGTAGTGATAGAAATAAAATCTATTTTTTTATAGAATTACTTTATACCTTATAAACATGCTAATTAGCTTTAATAGCTTATTTATAGATTCCACTGGATTTTCTGTATATATAGTCATGTTATCCATAAATAGAAAGTCTTTCTTTCTTTCTAATATGAGTATCATTATTCCTTTGTCTTGCCTAATTGCACTGACCATATCTTCTAGTAAAATGTTGAATAGAAGTTGCTTTGTTCCTGATATTAGTGGGGCATTTTTCAATCTGTAACATTAACTGTTAACATTAAAAAATGTCAGTATTTCATTGGGAAACTTGTGTTCCTAGTTTGCTGAGAATTTTTTTTTAAAAATCTGGAATAGGTAATGGATTTTATCAAATGCCTTTCCTGTTAAGATGATTATATGGCTTTTCTTTCAAAATTTGTTTATATAGAAAACTACATTGATTTTCAATGTTAAACCATTCCTTGGATAAACCCCATTTGGTCATTTGGATGAAATGCTCCTTTTGTACGTGATGAGCTTGATATGCTAAGTGTTATTAAATTTTTGTGTTTATGGTCATGCCTGATGTGACCCTGTAGTTGTCTTTGTGTGTACTTTGTCTAACTTTGGTACTAGCATTATAAAAGGTGACCTCACAAAATGAGTTGGGAAATATGTCCTCCTCTTTATTTTGATGGTGCATTTTTGCAGATTAGCTTTACTTCCTTCAACTTTTGGTAGAAATCACCAGTGACGTCCTCTGAGGTTTTCTCTCTAAGCATGTTTCTAAGTACAAGTTTAATTTTTTAACTATGTAGGATTATTCAGGTTATCTTATTTTCTTATTTAAGTGCTGGTAGTTTGTGTTCCAAGGAGTTTTCCAGTTTTATCTAAGCTGTCAGATTTACTGTCATAAAGTTTTCATAATAATTATATGTTAACCATCTGCAGAATGTATAATGATATCACCTCTTAGTCTTGATTCTGTGATTTTTGCCTTTTTTCTCCTTATCTTTGTGGTTAGAAGTTTATGAATTTACCAATCTTAACATGCCAGAATTTGAACTCATTTATTTTTCTCTACTTTTTCCTATCTTTAATTTATATCAGTTACTGCTCTTTTATTTTCTTTCTTCTGCTTACTTGGGTTTAATTTGCTTCTCCTTTCCATTTTTTAAAAATAGGAGTATTTACCATTTTAGATCTTCTTTTCTAATAATATAAGCATTTCATACAATAGTTTTCCCTCTGCGCATTGCTTTCAGAGCATCTTCCAACTTCTGTTAGACTTTTAAAAAAATTAGGTCACTCCAAAATATATTTTATATTCTCCTATGATTTCTTTTTTTGACTTGTGGATTATTTAGAAGTATGTCATTTAATTTGTAAATATTGGAGAAATTTTCCAAGTTCCTTTCTTATTGATTTCTAGTTTAAGTTTATATGTTGCTTGTACAAAAGTGTGAGTCTGCGTGACCACCAGTGTAGCTTTCTTCCATTGTGGTGACGTTGCTCTCCAGACTGCTCTGACTTTATGGCTGTTGGAGAGAGGGTAACCCCCTAGCGTGCTTATGCTTTCTTGCTCTTGTTAGCTGCTTATCAAAATCAGTGTGTTCAAACCCACATCTGTTTATCCCACTTAGATCTTTATGTGTTTGGTAATTTACTTAAAATTCTGTGTAATCTGACACTATAAAAATGCAAAATGTGGTTTTATTGAAACTCAGTTGAATGCTTTGGGAAGAAGTGATAAGCTGTAGTCACTAAAAAATTGGGTATAAGAAAACCAAAGAATTCTAAAAGGATTATGAACCCATGTTGTTTTGTAGGTGTCCAGTTCCTTGCTCCACTTCAAAAAAAATGAAATTGGAAATTATAGACAATGTATCAGGAGGGTGAACTATTCAAGAAAGACAGATCAGCATCAATCTCTAATCAGAGAAATTAGGTGTAAGGAAACTGCTGTGGGCTTCTATCTACAGACAAGAGGATCTCTACTGTATCTGTCAAATATTCATCACAACTTATGGTTTTGACCTTTTTCATTGGATATTCTGTTTTTCAATCTTTGTACTGATTTCAAATGGCTTGATAATGGAATGGAATAGAAATAGCTTTAATCTGCTACTGTTAACTGACTCCCTTGCTGCATTTTAAAGGAACTTTAAAAAACAAAAGTCAAACAGAATCTGAACCTGATTTGCTTTCCTCAAAGACAAAGAAAGTCAGAATGAGAACTGAGGCTAAATCAGTTATTGCAAAAACTAAAGAAAATTATAATAAATTATAGCTGCCTCCTTCTAATGTCATTATTTTCCCCCTTTTTATCACTTAAATTCACTGTTTTCTATATGCTATCTGAGTATCCAAGACTTTGATGTTTGTCAGAGTCTTGAATTCTGGTCTCTTGGCTATTCTGTTTCATTTTCAGAATCATCTTAAACTCCATGTACCTTCCTCTTAATGTCTAACTCAAGAAAGTTTGCCTTAGAGAATACAAAATCGAAAACTCTGAGTACATATTAACTATAAACACCATAAGCCCCTTATTTATTGCCTACAATATCTCCTTAGGTCAAAACCATTTAGTTGCTTGCTTCTACCTATTTTGTTCACAAAGATATACAGTACTTCTTTGATTTCTGCCTTCTGCTACAAGTTCATGTTTCTTTGACTATCTTTCTCGGCTTTTGGATGAGATTACTATCTTCAGATATCTCTCACACTAACATTCATCCTTGTCCTATCAAAATGTAGTTTGTCAATTTTTTTCAGATGCTTTTGTTTCTCTATGACCAGAATTTTATTTCCTCTTTCATTTCTTCTTATAGTGTTCTATTAGAGATCCAGGGAATCTTAAGATTTGCTCTGACATAAATGTTTGTGGTTCACAGCATACTCATTTCTTTGTAGCCTGCAAATATTCTCACATCAACATTTCATTCGTTCTTACAGGATTTATTACTATCACCACATTTTTTTAATGGAAACTGAAGGCCAAAGTCATAAACTAAAGGACATGAAGAATAAGTAGCAGAATTGGGACTATAAACTATTCTCCTGCTTTGTCCACATTGTTACACCCAAATACCAGACTAACATGTATATAACAAGTCTTCACAGCTCCAAAGATTTTGGGGTGGGTCAGATTTTGGGGTGGGCAAAAGGAATGAAACAAGATTCTTCTGTGATGCTGCTTGGGTCCTCCATGGCCAACTGTTTGGCTCACTATATTTTACATAATTTACTTTTTTCCCTGTGACTACTTCCTTCTTATTAAAAGAGTTTCTTCTCTTGGTTAATAATGCATCAATTTCTCTTCCTTATTTTTCTATTTCTCTGCTTCCTATTTTCTTTTATTTCCTTCTCTGGCCATTTTCTTGCAATAAATAGAGAAATTCAGATTAGGTTTTATATATGAAGTAGAAAACTTCTAGAATCATGGCAAATCTCCCAGACATTTCCTGATTCCTCCCAGAGATTTCCTGATTAAAGATTTTTAGTGTTTTTTTTTTTTTAAGATTTTATTTATTTGGGAGAGAGAGAATGAGAGAATAAGCAGGGGGAGTAGCAGAGGGAGACAGAGAAGTAAATTCTCCATTGAGTGAGGAGCCCAACATGGAGTTTGATCCCAGGACCCAGAGATCCTGACCTGAGCCCAAGACAGATGCTTAACCGTATGAGCCACCCAGACACCCTCATTGTTTGTTTTAAGAATTTTAGATTGACTCATTCAGAATTCACTTCTCATTCTATGACTGCTGAAGCTGTGATCATTTTGGAGGTCCTGTATACTTAAAACACCCTGTCATTGTTAAGAACAGTGGTACTAGAATGAGTTCAACAGTCAGTGGTGGGGAATGGAAAGTAGCTCTCTGCAGCTCCTTATTAATGTTCTGTTCAAATGTGTTTTTTGATCTTTTTAAAATCTAGTCTATGGTAATCCATCTCTTCCAGTGGTTCAGGACATTTGTACTGTACTTTCCCCCCATAAATCTTATCCCTCAACAAATTTTGTAGACTCAATCTCCAAAATGTCCAGAATATGCCCATTTATCACCATTTCCACAGCTACCATCTTGGTTCTAACTTCCATCATATCTTCTATGTACTACCTCAACAGTGTTTTAGGTGGAGGCTCTCCCTTCAGATTATTCTTGGTATAGCAGCCAGAGTGTAAAATGTGAGTCAAAGCATGTTATAAGGGTCTACTGATTCTGGCCTCCACCCTGAGTTTATCTCCTATCATTCTCCCCTTGCTCAATCCATTCAAGCCACACTGGAATACCTGTTCCCTCTTTAAGATATTGTATCTACTAGAGCACTTTTTCCATCCATATCCATCAAGCTGGCTCCCTCATCTTCTTTAGTCACACTTAGCTGTCTCAGCATCTTTCTTTGACTATTCAATTCAGAATTAAAATTCTTTCCCCTACACTATCTTTCTTTGCTTTGACTTTCCTGATAGGCCTTATCACCACGAATACATTTTTTCTGTGTGTCTGCTTGTTGGTTTATTTTCGGTTTCCCCAATTAGAATATAAGCCATGAGAGCAAGGATTTTTGTCTGTTTTATTCACTCCATTCCAACAGAACTTAAAACAGTTCATATAAAATAATGGACACTTGAAACAAACTAAAAAAGACCAAAAAAATTGGGCATAGTCAATGAACATAAGAATATAATAAAGATGTTCCTATTTTTGAGGTACTCTGTGATACTTTAAGTAAATGGAAAATATTAAAAGCAAACATATGTAGGAATGATATGCCTTCTATATCTTTCCTTCTTCTTATCACCCACATGAGGCCCTTAAAATAGCAGGGACTACAGATACAAACCAACCTCCGGGTAGCACATAGACCTGTAGTCCTTTGATACACTGAGGCAGCAGGCCCCACACAAAGATGGTAGTTCAGCTTGACAGAATATTGACTGTTTTTTAAACATGCCTTGCCCTGACTGTGACTTTAAAGAAGAGACTGACTTTCTCTTTTTGGGCTGTGACTTACTAGGCCTTGTATATGTCAGATCCTCTGATAAATTAATCAGTTTCTTAACCTTTGATCTGATGAATCTATTGATACCATGGCCTTTTTATATATTTTATACCTTATTAAATGTTGGATATATAATCCTTGCTACCACTTTCATTAAATATTAAAAATACACATAATGAGAATATGATTCCCCATAGTTTTGCCTTGCATAGTTTTCCTGCTATTTATATAGATCTTATTTCCATTAAATTATATGTTTCAAGTGTTTAGTGGTAAATACTATAACTGTAAGTATAGTTTGGAGTTATTTTTGTCTTCTCTACAAAATGTAGGTGGAAACGAAGATTCATTTTCTTCCTCAAAGGTTATCTGATGGCAGCCAGTTCTTGTTTGTTTGTTTTTATCTTATTTAAATTCAATTAATTAACATATAGTGTATTATTAATTTTAGATGTAGAGTTCACTTATTCATCAATTGCTTATAACACCCAGTGCTCGTTACATCACTTATTCATGTTAGTTGTATCTTTAAAGCCACTAGATGGGGCACTGGATGGAGTAGTCAGTTGAGTGTATGACTCTTGATTTCAGCTCAGGTCATGATCTCAGGGTTGTAGGATCCAGCCCCAAGCCTGGCACTGGGCTCCGTGATGAGCATGAAACCTGCTGGACCTCCCTTTCTCTTCCTGTGCCCCTTCCTGCTGGACCCCACCCTGCTCAAATTCTCTCTCATCACTCTAAAAAAAAAAAAAAGCTATTAAAAGCTTATTTACATTTATAGCTTTATTCTTTTGACCTTACAGTATTCACAATTTCTGTTGTTTTGAATACCGTATAATTAATTTTTGTCCTAAACTCTTCTGGACTGACAGGAAAAATGTTTTAAACTTTCCTGTGATTGTTATTGCTATTGATTTATCTCTTAGTTCTATGCATGTATGCTCTAAGCTTTTTTTCTAGAAGAGATTCGATTACAAAAAAAATATATTAAAAGAGTACAGAGTTCTCATATTTCCTTAGTTTTTAAGGTATTGCATCCAGGGTAACTTACATTGAGTGGTCATTAAGTTCTTCTTGGCTGTGAGAATTTCTTAAACTTTTATAGTTTTTTATAATTTTGACACTTATGAGGAATAATAGTCCCGTATTTTGTAGAAAGTCCCTCAATTGGGATTCATCTGAGAGTTTCTCATGATTACACTGAGGTGATGAATTTGGGTTGGAACATAAGAAATAAAAAGTCATTTTCATCACATCATGTCCAGAGTATATGTAATTAACATGATTTATCACCATTAATGTTAACTTAAATCACTTGGTTGAGATAGTATTTTAAAGGTTTATCCACTGCAAAGTTACTGTCCCCTCAGTCCTTTTCATACTATATTCTTTGGAAGGAAATCCACACAGCCCACGCTTACAGACTAGGGATTTATGATCCACCTGCTGAAGGATAATGTATACACACAAATCACTTAGGCTTCTACATTAGAGATTTGCCTCTTTTTCCCCATGCATTTAGTCATGCAATCATTTATGTCAGTAGTGGCTCATGGGCCATTATTTTACATTTTGTGTTATAATCCAAATGCTACTTTATTTTGTTCCTCATTTTTTTTCAGTTTTAGCTTTTAGGAGCTCTTCCACTTGGCTTCTGTATTCTATTGACAATATATCTGTTGGTGTGTGTGGGTGTGTGTTAGGACTTCCTTACTTTCTGACACTACAAAATAGATGTTGTAGACTCCTATATTTCCCACCTCAGTAAGTAGAACCAGCCATTTCTGCAAGGAATGCTTTTTTTTTTTTTTTTTGAGAATGGTTTTAGAAGTGAAGATTTGAGAGTCACTAAGTCTGGGTGCTCCTAGGTCTCTCAACTAACAGAGGAAGGAAGTATATATGTGACACTATACATACACTTATCTATAAATATTTCTCTAAATAATAATCTGTTGCTGTATTAGGCTAAACATGGGTTCACACAGATGTCTCCAACCTTCATAGTATATTAATTTTCACTGCTTTGTACCCCAGGACTTTGTATACTGTGTACAACCAACACTTACTGGATAATTGCATGAACAAAAATATTCTCTTTATCATCTTCCCACTTTTGGGCTCTTTGATTTTCTTACACCTTAAATTTAAGTGTTCTTTAAAAATACTTTCTGTGTAAAAAACCCTGACATATGATGTTTATTTGTGTGGATATACTTGTGTCATCTGAGGATGTGTGCCCCTGCCTCTCATAAATCCTGCAAACTTTTTCATGACTAACACTAGAGGCCAAGTCTCTATGACTTCAAGGTCTGGCTTTACTTCTCTTTTATAAGTGGCTACCATCTCTCCTTTCAGCCTAGCGTAATCTATCTTAAACTTGAATGTGGTGGTAACTTAAGTTCCACTTCTCCAACCCCAAATTTTTGCTTAAATCTTAATGCCCTCCTTATTCCACTGAGAGTCTAGGCTTTTGACAAAATTCAGAAGGGTGTGAACACTATATCCATTCTGATGTATCCATGCTCAAAAGCAGTAGATGAAGAAGAGCCTAATAATAGAATGCGCAAAAGTGCAAAGTTGGAAAAGAAAAAAAAAAAAGTGGAAACACACTGCCACTCCGTACATTTTGTTTCCAAACTAGAAATTCCAGTATTGCGGTATCTCTTCTATTCGTCCTTGACTTTTGTTTCCCACAGATGTGCTCCCTCTTGCTGCCAGTAACCTCTTCATTCTTATCCTCATAAAGCATTCAGTGTTTTGCTAGGGCTTCTTGCAAAGGTTCTTAGCATTGAGGGCCTTGGAAATATGGTCCAAAAGAAGATGGCCATATGCCATCTTCTTTCCCACTGGTTGCCCTATGTAACTACACAGTATTACACAAAATGTCTGATAACCTGAAAACCAGTCCTGTGCATTCCTGACTCTGTGCTTTTGCTTTTACACGTTCTTTCTCCTGGTGTTAGTTTGACAGTTAATTCTTTTGACCATAAAATCTCTTTTCTTTCTGGTAGTTGCTAAGATTTTATAATTCAAGCGCTGTATTTCACTACATATCAGAGAATTATTTTTGTTTGGTACTAAATGAAATCTCTAAATCTGAGGACTCTTTCGAGGTTTCTAAAGAGCCCTGATAAGTGACTGATCTCCATCTCACCTGGGTTTTGAACAAGCTGCTTGATGTAACAATTGAAGCCAAAATGTCATCTTTATTATATAAAAAGGCCAGGGTAGAGGTGATTCAATTTGATTAGCCTAGTGTGTGTGCTAATTACTGAACTTCAGAACTAGCCACATTTTCCCTTTCAGGCCCAGACAAGCAGATGAAGAGTCCCTCCTGCTAGCCAGGAGCAGAGATGCTGACCTGGACATGCCTAGTGATTTTCCTGAAATACACTCAGTAGAAAAATCACTGTATTTTGAGGTGGAGTGAATAAAAGGGCAGAAAAAGGAAAGAGTGAGGCACCTGGGTGGCTCAGTGGGTTAAAGCCTCTGCCTTCGGCTCAGGTCATGATCCCAGGGTCCTGGGATTGAGCCCTACATCGGGTTCTCTATTCAGTGGGGAGCCTGCTTCCTCCCCCCACCCCCACCCCCCTCCCTCCCTGACTACTTGTGATCTCTATCTGTCAAATAAATAGATAAAATCTTAAAAAAAAAAAAAGAGGACAGAGAGAGGGAAAAACTATTCCTACTCTATGTCCTTCCCTTCACCCCTCTGCCAAAAAAAACTCCTGTGCTCCTATGTCTGTTCACTTCCAGAAAAATCCTAACAAATGCCTTTTTTTTCATATATCTCTTCCTTCTGTTTTCTTTTTCTGGGAGGTTGGATGTATATTGGAACCTCTCAATTCCTTCTATACATGTCTCAGTTGGTATACTATTCTATTACCTCTTTGCAATGCATTTAGGTAAATTCCCAATACTGTTTGCCCATACATTTTCTTATTTATTACTTGCTGAATAAAGATTATCCCATTATGGCAAACACTTACAAATAAATGTATCTTTGTCCTTATGATTACAAATTGTATTTTTTGGTTAAAAGGAAGGAAGCATGTGTCTACCTCGACAGATATATTCATTTTCACATCCTTTCTTATAGTTTGTGAGGATATTGAATTCTGACCAATATACTGTGAGCAGAAGTCTACTGGGGGCTTTGGGGAGATTTGTATTTATTAATAATGGAGTTGTTGGACCTAATTTCATTGAGTTATTCATCCAGTTTTAAGAAACACCTACCTTTATACTTTGTAATGTGAAAAACAAACCTGGTTTCTTTATTGGCCAATGAACTTTTAACTTCTGCAAATTGTCTTTTAATATTTTTTCCTTTTGATAAGCAGATACTCTATACACACTCGGGATACTAATTCTTTATGAGTTTTATGCCCTGCTGCTAATCTCCCATTCTGCAGCTCATCTTTCCATTTTCATTTCTTTTTTTTTTTTTAAAGGTTTTATTTATTTATTTGAGAGACAGTGAGAGAGAGCATGAGCAAGGAGAGGGTCAGAGGGAGAAGCAGACTTCCCATGAAGCTGGGAGCCCGATGTGGGACTCGATCCCCGGACTCCGGGATCATGACCTGAGCTGAAGGCAGTCGTCCAACCAACTGAGCCAAGATTTATTTCTTTTAGAGAGAAAGAGAATGAGTGTGTGTACAAATGGGGGGAGAGGCAGAGGAAGAGAGAGGAAGAGAATCCCAAGGAGGTTCCTTGCTGAGTGCAGAACTCCACATTGGGCTTGATCTCAGGACCCTGAGATCATGACCTGAGTGGAAATCCAGAGATGGCCGCTTAACCAACTCCACCACTGAGGCGCCCCATACATTTTCTATATAATATTCTTTTTTTCCAGAAATTTCAAACTTGGTGTAGTTAAATATGTTAATATTTTCCTTTTTGTATAGGTCTTTTTTGACCTAAGAATACCTTATTATCCTGATGATGGACATAAAACTATTCTACAATTTTTCCCTCAATTTAAAAGTTTTGTTTTTCTCTGGTTATTAGGCCATATAAAATTAATATTTGTGTTTGATGTGAGATAAGAATTATTTCTGGGCTCCGTTTCATTTTAGTGATCATTTTGTCTGTCTCTGTAAGAATATTGCTTTGATTACTATAGATTAATTGTCAGTCTTGATCATCTTCAAAAAACTTTACTCTATTGGACTTTTAATGTTTCCATATGAATTTTTAAGATCATCTGTTATAAATTCATGTAAGGTTTTATTGATCTTTTTGTTGAAATTTCATTGATTTCAGAGGTTGATTTGTTAAGAAATTTCACAATATTGTTAACATATTTTTATTCTTTTGGTAATTTTTTTGAATGTTTCAAGCATTCTTCTGTGATTTTATTCTACGTTATTCATTTTATTCCAACATAATGAACAATATTTTATTGCTATTGATGATGCATACTTTTTATATTACACTTTAAATATGTGTTACTTTTATATAAGAATACTATTGGGGCACCTGGGTGGCTCAGTGGGTTAAGCCGCTGCCTTCGGCTCGGGTCATGATCTCGGGGTCCTGGGATCGAGTCCCACATCGGGCTCTCTGCTCGGCGGGGGGCCTGCTTCCTCCTCTCTCTCTGCCTGCCTCTCTCTGCCTACTTGTGATCTCTGTCTGTCAAATAAATAAATAAAAAAAATCTTTAAAAAAAAAAAAGAATACTATTGAGTTTCCTATGTTGATCTTTTGTTCAGAACTCTTAACAGATTCCCGTATTCTAATAGTTGGTCGCTTGAGCATCTTTGATTTTTTTTTTAAGATTTTATTTATTTATTTGACAGACAGAGATCACAAATAGACAGAGAGGCAGGGAGAGAGAGAGAGATAGAGGGAAGCAGGCTCCCTGCTGAACAGAGAGCCGGATGTGGGACTCGATCCCAGGACCCTGAGATCATAACCTGAGCCGAAGGCAGCGGCTTAACCCACTGAGCCACCCAGGCGCCCGAGCATCTTCGATTTTTTTAATAGACAATTGTACACATTAATTTTAGGTTCTGCTACATGCTAAGATTATATTACATTGGCTAAAAAAAATAAAGGATTTATTTGCTATAAGGAGCTTAGAGGGAGACAGTCTAGGACTATTTTAGCAGCTCAGTGGCTTCATTGCAGACCAGACTTCTGTCTTCATGTCACTCATTGGCACTTGCTTTCATCCTCATTGTTACAAGATGGTCACTGTACCATGGGGCGTAAAGTCAACATTTGAGTCAGTAAGAAGAGATAAAGCTAAAACTATGAGAATCTAGCCTGGGCCTGTAAGACCCCTAGAGAGACTTCACTTAAGCTTAGTTCTCTATCAGACCTTGCTTTTCGCTCTGGAGTAGGAAAGAGTTTCTTGCCCTGTTGCAGGCAGCCCCCTTTCCCAGGCAACACCAAGTAACAGTTGCATCCAAGTCCAGTTTACCTCGTATCCAACTGGATTAATTATCTCCCATAGCTTAGGGCTGTTCTTACATTTAGGCTTGCCAGATGGGAAAGGAGATCTAAGAGGAAGATAGACTCAGAACAAGTACAGAAAATAAAAATATTAGAACATTATCCCTTTCTCTCTATTGATACATGCCTTTAAAATTTTCCCTTTCCCCAGTAGAACTTACTCCTCAATCCAGCTACACATATATTGGGGGGGAGTATGTCCCAAATTCTGTTGTAAAGAGACAGTGACCATGATGGGATATGTGTTGCATAACATTTTCTAATTCTCATAGCTCTTGTCTGCCTTTTTTGGGAGATGGGGGTAGAGGTCAGCTAACTCCCCAATAGACAGTGAAATTAACAGTGGACATTGTTAATTTTTCCTCTTAGATAAAATTATTCCATCAGTTTTCTATTAAATATAATATTTACTGAGTGTTCTCAGTACTAATCTTTAATATACTAAGTTTCCTTCTTTTCCAAGTTTCTCATAAGGTTTTTCTTTTGCACAGTAAGTATTAAACTTTATGAAATGTTTTCTACATTTATTGAGAAAATATGATTTTCCTATTAGGGTATTTAAAGTCATGAATTTCAATGGTCACCTTTTTTCTTCCTAATCTGAACCATCCTTTGTTTCTAGGGATAATGCTATTGATAACAAAAAATTATTTCTAAAATAATGACACATTATATAGAAAATATTTTATTTAGAATGTTTACATCTACATATCTGTATGATATAGGTCAATAACTTTTTTCTTAAGTTGTTCTGATTTTAGAGTCAAGAGTACACAAGCCTCATTAAATGAACTGAGCACCATTCGTTTCTTTTCTATTCTCTGAAATAATTTTTAAAGGATAAAAATTGACTTTTGTTATAGCAAATGATCTTTCCTGAGTCACATTTCTCAAATACATTTACATTTTAAGTAAATAGCAGTTTGAATTACAGTTACTCTCTAGTTATTGACTAGAATCCTATCAAACAGTATTGCTAATTATAATATTTTTTCTGTAAAATTTTTTTCATTTTCCCTGTTATATCATCTATAACTTAAGACATTTTTATTTCTTGAATTATTTTTTATTCTCTTTAATTCCTTTTTCTAATCTAAATTGGCTAGGATCTCTAGTACAATTATAGAATTAAAACCTAGGTCCTTATTACCGATTTTACCATCGGCTGCAGTGTTAATGGCAGCTTTTGGTGGACACCCTTGATCCTGTTAAGAGAGCTTTCTTCTTATCTAGATTTATAAAGACTTTTCCTTATTAATGTTGAATTTTAGTAAATGGGTTTTGCAAGTTTTAACATGGTTAAATCCAAATTTTCCCTTATAAAAACATACATTGGTATGGGGTATTATCTCTTTTATATATTGCTGGCTTCAGATTTTTAGTATTTTATTAAGACAGTTATGTCTATAAGTGACATTGGCCTGTAGTTTTATTATCCTGTACTATTTATGTTGCCATTTGTGGTTATAGTAGTATATTATTAGAGTTGAATAATGTTGTTTTTAAAATTTTATTTATTTATTTTTTGTATTCCCTAAAAGAGTGTTAAATTTGGAGTTAGGAGTTCTTGATTTTTTTTTTTTTAGTCAAATTTTTTTATAAAACAGTTTGGGCTGATATTTTATTAATTACTATTAATTGCAACTTTAAGACATTTTCCTGTAAGAAGCTATTTCTGTTGAATTTTTCAAAGGTATTGAATATTGTTTATATATTTTTTACAAACTTTTTTGTTAATGCACATGTTTGAATATTCAGGGTGGTATCAAGGGTACATATTATTGCATATTGCTTCTTTCATATATTAGCTGTATAAGATTCATCCATGTTAATGTAGTACAGATTAATGTCTATATATAATGCTTTCCTTATGTTTCAAAGCAAAATCTTTGCTAATCTCCATTAGGATTTCTCTTTTGGCCATGAATTATTAGAAGTTTATTTCCTATTGTCTAGTTATATTTGTATTCCTGAATTTTAGCAAAATTGCCTTATGGTCAGAAAGCCATGTGTTGAATGACTTTTATTCTTTTCAGTTTGTTTCTTTACTTTATGGCCTGTTTAAGGTCAATTTTTATAAAAAGTTCCTTTTATGGTTGAAAAGAATGTATAAATGGCAGTTATTGATGCAATTATTTTCATAAATTGTTAATTCATAACATTATATTATGATTTAACATAATATGATTAATTCATAACATATATGTTAATTCATCATATTTCTAAAATCTTTGAAGCTTAGTTTGTCAATAACAAAGTGGTTTATTAAAATATGTCCAATTTAATTTTAGATGATTTATCTATTTCTCCTTGCTTTTTATCAATATGTATTTTTTATTTTTGTCAGTTTTCATAACTATTCCATAACTATTTTCATCATTTATTTAGAAGAAATTTTATTAGGTGCATACAAATTTAAAATAGTTAAATCTTTTTGCTCCATAGGACTATTTATCTTTAAAAATAAGTAACATTATGAACTAACTAATTTTAACATAACTGATTTGCTACAATCCACTGCACTTGCTTTATTTTTTCCCCTACTTGATCTTGGTGAAAATGTTTTCCTTGCTCAGCATTTTATCTCACCTAGATGTGGAAGATTTATTTTTTAATGTAAATTTTATGTTGAAAACTAACTTCTGCAAATCAAAGTGTACAAATTATAAGTGTGCAGTTTGACAGCTTTTTAGATTAAGCTCACCTGGGTAACTAGCATCCAGATCCAGAAAGAGAATGCTAGTGGCATCCCAGAAACTCCTTCATATCTTCCTACATTCAATAGCACTCCAGGAGAAACCTGTCCTGACGTCTAACACTGTAGGTCACTTTTTTTCCCCTACAGTTTAATTGCTTTGTACATTTGTGCATTTATTAGCTAAAATAAATACAGCAGAGGGAACAAAAGTTCACACTCTACACAGTTTCACAAGACATGTTTCAGGGGAAAACATGACTTAAGAGGGATCAACAGTATCCTTGAGTCTTGGTGGATGCATTTCTGGGAGTAATGGGCCTCTACTTTCTGGAGAAGAGGTCTCATTCCTGGAGGGGAGATGTCTATTGGTTTCCCCCCAACAGGGATACCAATGTCCCTGAATGGATCCACATTCTGTCACACTGTATTGATGTGATATTACAACCTGAGATAACATCAGAGGAATGAGTAGAGTTTTTTAATGAACTATCTGGAGCCCCAGGGCCCAACTGTCAGGCTCCTCCTCATGGAGACTGGTGACTGATCATGTCAAGTTGCTCTGTGCTGCCAATCTTGTGACAGGCAATGGAGGCCATGCAAGCCTGCTACTGATCCTGACTTCCAGAGATTTTCCCCTACACATGCTAGTCCAGCAAGCCTTGTGTACCAGTCATCTGGTCATTTGTCCAGGTTTGTCAGCATTACTAATTAATTGCTTCTTGATTACCTAAAAATGTAGAATGAGCTATCCTGTTAGTATGTTGATCAGTAAATCCCTCTTTACAGTGCACAATAATGCTAAATAATCATGGCTTGGCATGACCAGCCCTGTGGGGATTTGCGTTCTGACAGAGGCGCTCATGGGAACAGCAAATAGTTTGGCTCCATTTCTAAAATGTGAACTGTGTGTTGTCTTCCTATCAAAACGCTGTCAATATTCTAGAAATCTGGTGAGACTTTTCAACTTTAAAATTTTTTTTAATTAAAAAAATTATTTAAAGATTTATTTATTTATTTATTTGGGTATGTATGTATGTGTGTGTATAGGACAGAGAGCACAGGTGGGAGAGGGAGAAAGAGAAGCAGACTCCCCACTAACCAACAGCCCAGTGCAAGACTTGATTGTAGGACCCTGGGATCATGACTGCAGCCAAAGGCAGGCACTTAACTGACTGAGCCACCAGACCCCTAAGACTTTTTACCTTTTAAATATTGTTGCTTCACTTCTGGCTTCCTCTGCCTATTTCACCATTTCTTGCTGTGCTGTTTTAGTTCCTTTCACCTTCCAGAAGCCAAATTCTTTACATTCTGCTTCTGTATTAGCATTCTAGGAAAGTCACAGTTTAGCTCCTGCTAGGCCATGTTACTATGTTTTCTTTTTTTATCTCATTTATCCAACATTTTCATCTGTTTATAACAGAGGTAGTGTTAATATTCCCTGTTGACCTGTCTCTGAATTCAGGTATGCTTTTTTTTTTTAATTTTATTTTTTTTAATTTTTATTTATTTTTTTAAATTTCTTTCCAGTGTTCCAGAATTCATTGTTTATGCACCACAGCTAGTGTGCTCCATGCAATACATCCCCTCCACAATACCCATCACCAGGCTTACCCCACCTCCAACCCCATCCCCTTCAAAGTCCTCAGATTGTTTTTCAGAGTCCACAGTCTCTCATGGTTCAGGCGTGCTTATTTTAAAATCTCTTTTCTCTTATTTGAGTTTTGCATGCTCCAATTATTTATATTGTTGCCTTATCAGATATCCTTATAAGATTTAGAACTTTAGTTAGGTCATTAGTGGGAGGTTGGCCACTTATATTTCCTTTGTTTATACTCACACCTTCCTGTCCTCACCAGTCTTTTAGGCCATGGTCTAGGACAGGCTTTTATCAGTGATCCAAGACTTCCATCCTACCTAAGATAGACACAGATAGTTACATAGAGAAATACCTGCTCTTCAATATTATAAGAAAAATTTACTTTGAAAAATATTTTTATAAGATGATTACTATCTAGAGAAGCAAATAGAGATAAGAAAAAAACTATTCAAGTTAAGGTAGTCATTTGTTAAATTCCTTAACAAAAATCCATGCTATCCTCTATACATCCAATCCATCATTTTGAAAATACATTGAAAAATAAACCCATAGTAAACATGGGATGAGACCTTGGAGTTACTAAGGAATTGGAGTTACTGAGGAATTTTAGCACATTTTTGGAAGGTACAAAACAGATGAAAACTTATTTTACAAATCAAATAAACTGAGCTGAGGAAGTTAGAGATATGAAAACATAGAAGCATTGTATTCAAATTTGGATTCAAGGGGTGCCTAGGTGGCTCAGTCACTTGAGCCTCAGACTCTTGCTTTTGGTTCAGATCATGATCTCGTGTTCCGAGATCAAGCCCTGTGTAGGGCTCTTGCTCAGCATAGAGTTTGCTTGAGATTCTCTCTCCCTTTCCCCTCCCCCTTTGCTCATATCTTTTTTTTTTTTTTTTCAATTTTAGTATACACCTGAGGCTGAATTTCACTTTTAGGTGATACATTAACTGTGTAGTTTCTATTTCCATTTAACTAAGGTAGTTTTATTTATTTTATTTTGTTTCAAATTTTTATTTAAATTCTAGTAAGTTAACATATAGTGTAATTCTACTCTTGGCTTCAGGAGTAGAATTGAGTGAGTTTTAAAGACATGGATGTTGAATATTGCTAAACATCCATTTATTTAAATTTTAAAAGATTTTTAAATTAACATATAATGTATTATTAGACCCAGGGGTATAGGTCTGTGATTCGTCAGGCTTACTCACTTCATAGCACTCACCATAGCACATACCCACCCCAGTGTCCATAACCCAATATTTAAAGAAATTTTTTTTTTACCAGATCTATTGAGATGGTGTATGTGGATAGATTTTCTCTTTTCTTAAATATATTTGACTTCTTTTTATATGCATATATTTCCCCATTTTGAACTTTTTTCATTCCTTGACTCAACACAATTTGTTAGTTTCAATATACTGCTGTTTTTATACTATTTTGAAATAATTTCACACACACAAATGGTACAAGAATAACACAAAGAATGTCTGTAATCTCTTTCATCCAAATTCTACAATTAACATTTTTCTTAAAATTTATTTTCTTAAATTTCAGTATGATTAACGTAATGTTATTTTAGTTTCAAATGTGTAATATAGTGATTCAATTTTATACTTCACTCACTGCTCATCACAATAAGTGTACTCTTAATCTGCTTCATCTATTTTACAACCCACCTTACAGTAACCACCAGTTCGTTTCCTATATTTAAGAGGGTTTTTGCTTCCTTCTTTCTCTGTTCATTTATTTCTTAAATGCCATCTATGAGTACAATCAAATAGTATTTGTCTGACTCACTTATTTCACTTAGCATTATCCCCTTTAGATCCATCTATGTTGTTTAAATGGGTAAGATTTCATTCCTTTTTTGGCTGAGTAATACTCCATTGTGTATGTATACCACAACTTATCCATTCACCTGTGGATGGCATTCCCACCAACAGTGAATGAGGGTGTCACCCTCGACCCGCAAGAACGACAATCAGCCTGGTATGGTGTTAATGCTTCATCCCTTTATTTCGTCAACTTCCTTAGCTTATATGCGGCAGGGTGACCAATAAGGGGCCAAGCAATGGGGAGAGCCAATGAGAGTCCTGTTACTATGCTGATTAAATTTGAAACAGCCAATGACTATGTCCTCCTTTAGGCGGGCTTCACCAGAATGTTCGTTGTTTACTTGCTGCGTATTTTGCTGGCAGTGAGCCAAGCGCCATCTTGTAATGGCGGGGACTTTCCCGGCCAGAGGCGGTCCCCAACATGAGGGTTTATTATTCTCCCCTTCTCAACAACAATTGTTTCTTTTGTTGTTTATTTTAGCCATTCTGACAGGTGGTTAAATGAGCTAATATCTTATGGTTTTTATTGGCATTTCCCACTGATGAGTGATGCTGAGCATGTTTTCATCGGTCTGTTGGCTATCTGTATGTCTTTGGAGCAATCCATTTCTTCTGCCATTTTTTTAAAGATTTTATTTATTTATTTGATAGAGAGAGATTACAAGTAGGCACAGAGGCAGGCAGAGAGAGAGAGGAGGAAGCAGGCTCCCCACCGAGCAGGAAGCCCGATGTGGGGCTCCATCCAGGACCCGGGGATCATGACCTGAGCTGAAGGCAGAGGCTTTAATCCATTGAGCCACCCAAGTGCCCTCTTCTGCCATTTTTAAATTGGGTTATTTGTTTTTTGGTGTTGAGTTGTGTACTTTTTTTTTTTAATGTATTTTGGATATGAAACCCTTATTATATATGTCATTTACAAATAGCTTCTCCCATTCAGCAGGTTGTCTTTTACTTTTGTTGGTGGTTTCCTTTGCTGAACAGAAGCCTTTTATTTTAATGTAGTCTCAATAGTTTGTTTTTGCTTTCGTTTTCCCTGCCACAGGAGATCTTTCTAGAAAAATGTTGCTATGGCCAATGTCAGAGAAATTACTGCCTGTGCTCTCTTGTAGAATTTTTATGGTTTCAGGTCTCACATTTAGGTATTTTATCCATTTCAAATTAATTTTGGGGACTGCTGTTAGAAAGTGGTCCAGTTTCATTTTTTCCATGTAGTTGTCCAGATTTCCTGAAACCATTTGTTGAAGAAACTTTTTCGTATTGCATATTCTTCTTTCCTTTGTCAAAGATTAATTGACCATAACATCATGGGCTTATTTCTGGGGTCTCTATTCTGAGCCATTGATCTGTGAGTTTATTTTTGTACTAATAACATACTATTTTGATTACTACAGCTTTGTAATATAACTTGAACCGAAATTATGATGCTTCCACTTTTTTCTTCTTTTCAAGATTGCTTAGCTATATGGAGCCTTTTGTGTTTTCATACAAATTTTAGTATTATTTTATACAATTTTATCTTTATTTTCACTTTTTGCGAATGCTCCCTAGAATTCAAATATACATTCTTTGCTTTTTCAAATCCCTTCACTTAGCAAATCTTATTGTCTGGAAATAACATCTGGAAGTAAAAGAAAAGAGGAAGTTTAATTTTTACCACTTCTGTTAAGACAGTATTTGTTTTGAAATAAGGTATGAGAAGAAGATATCTTAAGTTAAAATATTGGTTCACAGATGCAAAAATTCTCACCAAAATACTAGCCAATAGGATCCAACAGAACATTGAAAGGATTATTCACCATGACCAGGTGGGCTTTATTCCAGTACTGAAAGGTTGGTTCAACATCCACAAATCAATGTGATACAATACATTAATAAAAGAAAGAACAAGAACCACATGATACTCTTAATAGATGCTGAAAAAGCATTTGACAAAGTACAGCATCCTTTCTTGATCAAAACTCTTCAAAGTGTAGGGATAGAGGGTATATACCTCATTATTATCAAAACCGTCTATGAAATGGAAAAAAACTGAGAACTTTTATGGTAAGGTAAGGAACAAGTAAGGGATGTCCATTATCACCACTGCTATTCAACATAGTACTAGAAGTCCTAGGCTCAGCAATCAGATAACAGAAAGAAATTAAAGGCATCCAAATCAGCAAAGAAGTCAAGATCTCACTCTTTGCAGATATGATACTTTATGTGAAAAACCCAAAAGATTCCATCCAAATCTTCTAGAACTTGTACAGGAATTCAGTGAAGTGTCAGGATATAAAATCAGTGCACAGAAATCAGTTGCATTTCTATACACCAAGAACAAGACAGAAGAAAGAGAAATTAAGAAGTCAATCCCATTTACAATTGCACCCAAAACCATAAGATACCTAGGAATAAACCTAACCAAAGAGGCAAAGAATCTATACTCAGAAAATTATAAAGAACTCATGAAAGAAATGGAGGAAGACACAAAGGAATGGAAAAATGTTCCATGCCCATGGATTGGAAGAACAATTATGTGAAAATGTCTATGCTACCTAAAGCAATCTACAAGTTTAATGCAATCCCTATCAAAATCTCATCCATTTTTTTTCAAAGAAATAGAACAAATAATCCTAAAATGTGTATGGAGCCAGAAAAGACCTCGCATAGCCAGAGGAATGTTGGAAAAAAAAAAAGCCAAAGTTGGTGGCTTCACAATTCCAGACTTCGAGCCCTATTACAAAGCTGTCATCATCAAGACAGTATGGTACTGGCACAAAAACAGACACATAGATCAGTGGAACAGAATAGAAAGCCCATAAATAGACCCTCAATTCTATGGGCAACTAATCTTCAACAAAACAGGAAATAATGTCCAATGGAAAAAAGACAGCCTCTTCAACAAATGGTGCTGGGAAAATTGGACAACCACATATAGAAAAGTGAAACTGAACCATTTCCTTATACCACACATGAAAATAGGCTCAAAATGGATGAATGACTTCAATATGAGAAAGGAATCAATCCAAATCCTTGAGGAGAACACAGGCAGCAAACTCTTCGACCTCAGCCGCAGCAACTTCTTCCTAGGAACATAACCAAAGGCAAGGGAAGCAAGGACAAAAATGAACTATTGGGACTTCATCCAGATCAAAATTTTTTGCACAGCAGAGGAAATAGTTAACAAAACCAAAAGACAACTGACAGAATGGGAGAAGATATTTGCAAATGACATATCTGACAAAGGGCTAGTATCCAAAATCTATAAAGAGTTTAGCAAACTCAACACCCAAAGAACAAATGATCCAATAGAGAAATTGGCAGAGGACATGAACAGACATTTCTGCAAAGAAGACATCCAGATGGCCAACAGACACATGAAAAAGTGCTCCACATCACTCAGCATCAGGGAAATACAAATCAAAACCACAATGAGATACCACCTCACATCAGTCAGAATGGCTAAAATTAACAAGTCAAGGAATGACAGATGCTGGCAAGGATGTAGAGAAATGGGAAACCTCCTACACATTGGGAATGCAAGCTGGTGCAACCACTCTGGAAAACAGCATGGAGGTTCCTGAAAAAGTTGAAAATAGATCTACCCTATGACCCAGCAATCACACTATTGGGTATTTACCCTAAAGATACAAATGTAGTGATACAAAGGGACACAAGCACCCTAATGTTTATAGCAGCAATGTCCATGATAGCCTAACAATGGAAAGAACCTAGATGTCCATCAACAGATGACTGAATAAAGAAGAGGTGATATATATATATGTGTGTGTACATATATATACACACACACACACATATATATATACACATATATATGTATATATATATATATATATACACAAACACACACATATATATATACAATGGAATACTATGCAGCCATCTAAAGAAATGAAATCTTGCCATTTACAATGATGTGGATGGAACTAGAGGGTATTATGATTATGCTTAGCAAAATAAGTCAATCAGAGAAGGACAATTATCATATGATCTCCCTGATATGAGGAAGTTGAGAGTCAATGTGGGAGGTTTGGGGGGTAGGAAAGGAATAAATGAAACAAGATGGGATTGGGAGGGAGACAAACCATAGGATACTCTTAATCTCACAAAACAAACTGAGGGTTGCCAGGCAGGGAGGGGGATAGGGAGAGGGTGGTTGGGTTATGGACATTGGGGAAGGTATGTGCTATGCTGAGTGCTGTGATGCGTAAACCTGGTGATTTGCAGACCTGTAACCCTGGGGCTAAAAATACATTATATGTTAACTAAATTTTTTTTAAAAATTGGTTCCAGTAATCTATTGAGGGAAATGTTTGTTATGTAAGACATTGCCTGTTTTTGTTTTCTTTTGACAGTGTAGTAATTAGGGGAAGGACACTAGTCAAGGGGTCAGGGGTTTCAGCTGGCTTACTAACTACGTTTGTCAAATTATACAAATCACTGAAACTACTTTGGGACTTAGTTTATTCATTTATAATAACACTATTAGGGTTGTTTTTTGTTTGTTTTGTGAGAGAGAACGAGAGTGGGAGCAGGGGGGATGGGCAGAAGGAGAGGGAGAAACAGATATTCCCCTGAGCAGGGAGCCGAATGCAGGGAACAGTCCATGGACCCTGAGATTATGACCTGGGCTGAAGGCAGACACTTAACTGAGCCACCCAGGTGCTCTATTTTTAGGGTTTTTATATAAAATATTATCTAGTTATCAATTCTTAATGAGATGTTTCACAACTTCTTAGCTAAACACAAAGTTAAAACCAGAAAACCTCAAAATATTGAAAAATACAAATAAGATAGAGAAATTAGGTTGGTGATCTTTAGATTTCCTTCCAAATCAGTTTTTCTGTTCTGTGAATGTTTAATGATCTAACAAACATTGAAATTTCATAGGGTTGCATTTAAGCTTCATTGTGTGCCATTATGATCCTTTGAAAAAATTTCAGCTGTTATTTGGTAGACTTGTAAATCAATTTGAATTAGGTTATTTTCTTAAAAACTTTGATATATACATTCTAAAAAGGTATATGTGTGTTAAGTTCAAGCATTTCTGTGAAATCTTAAGCTGTGGGTATTATTAGATATTATATTAACAGTAGGATTTATCCAAATAATTTTCAGTTATAAAGTGGTATGGTGTGTTCAAATTATCCCAGTGTTCATCTAAGCCTAGGCTTAGGGATAAGAAATGTTTTAGAATTTATATGAGTCAAAGCAAACAAAGTAGACTTAATACTTGAGGATTTCCTTCTGCATTATAATTTGAATGCATTTGGACATACTATGATTTCTGAGGAAGCTATTATGAAGTATAGTATTAAAATTTCACCAGCTTTCTGTTTCGGAAAAGTTGATATAGAAATTATTATTCTATGTAAAACAACTGAAAAACTGGATGAAATAAGACAGCTATTTTCAGACTTTGGACAGCAGGCAGTGTAAGACTGTACTCACTGAAAGAAGGGGAATAAAGAAGGTGAGTTCTACACTAACCCTAGCTTTCTGGCTAAAAAAAAATTTTTTTGACCTGCAGCAGGATATGGAAGGGGCTATACCTGGAAGTTATTTATACTTTTCACAGCAAGTGCTTTCATGAAAAGTGATGAGTGGCATACCTCCATGACTACCACGGTCCACAACTTAGACATTATAATTGCACTTTTCCATAGATGTTCATGGAAAAGCTCTACATAGGTCTTTCTTCTTGAGGGGGAACTTAGAAGAGAGGCTTTAGTGAACCTACAGACTGTCATTGAGCTTGGTTTTGGGGCCCACACCTGTACTCACTATCTCCTTCCACTGCTATCTATTCTAAATCATCCTCACTCTTAGGTTTTTATCTGCATGCCTTGTTGGTTTACTTGCTGGTGTGACCTAAACTGTCATCCCTGAAGAATTTCAGTCCTTGAAAACTACCCATTTTTTAGGCATGTATCCATTCCATTATAATTGGGCAAGAAGTCCCAAGAGATACCCAAGTGGATGAACTGAGTTTTATACATTCTTTCCCATTTTGTAAAAGCAACTCTACCTCTTCTTTGTGATCAAGGTAAATTATTCCTTTCAAGATTTCAACTCCTTTTCTTACTTGCTGGTTTCCAAACAAGAGATGTTTAAAAATGCCCAAAGGACAGCCACAACTTATAGTTCAAGAAGACCCTCACTATGTCTTTTGGCAAGGGTTCACCCCTCTTTAGGAATCAGAACCTCTAATTGTACAGAAACCAGAGAAGTACGATGAGAAACAAATTGCCCCAGTGAGTCATTGGGGGCAATGGTGAGTGGAACTACTGATACTTCCACCTTTGGTTCCTGAACCAAGAGTGCTTTTCTTCTAGACAAGCAGCCACACAGAGATTTTAGCTATAGTTTGTATACTGTATTTTGAAGGGTAGTCTACCATTCTTGAAGCTATTGTCTCTGAGTGGGAGCTTTAGTTGCACGTTCAGCAGGATCACTCCAGTGTTTATTACAGCAACTGGTATGGTATGTCACAAAACCAATGGATCTCATAAATGTGAGCCCACTTATTCAACTCTTTCATTGTGAAGTGGGTGCCCTGGTCAAAGGTTTTGTGTTGCGGGATTCTAGGCTTGTGAATTAGGCACTCTGTAAACCTATGGATAATGGTTCTGGCTCGAGTTCTATAGGAAGAGACAGTTGAGCCTATACCTGCAATATGTGAAAAAGAATTGGTTTCAAATGGGAGAGGCCAAAAAGAATAAGCTTACCACCATACAATGAGCTGGACTTTGTGAGGAAAAGTGCCATATAGGGGACTCAGTTTTAGTGTTTATTGCTGACAGCTTGTACATTGGGATGCAGCAGCTAAATTGGCTTTATTAAATGGGGTTCATGGTGGTGGTCCAATATGAAACATATGTTTCTACCACTGTGGCAAACCTGTTCATGTACCCATCATGCTAGTTCTAGGGTGGCCAATGGGAAAATGTGCCTCACATCAACTGGCAAGTTCATTGTTAGTGGTCCTTCCATGACAGGTGTTTTCTAAAATACATTAATATGTGATAGTAAACTCTTGGCACTTTGAGACTTTACCATATGTCCAACCCATATGTTTCTACTTCAGAAGTCTTTGTGTTCAATATTCCAGTGTCTCCCTTCCCTGTTCCTGGCCAGCTGGCCAGGCTTCTGGTCAATTTCCAGAAATGTATGTATAGTTTTCATCTCTGCCTACTTCTCCATCCATACAAAAAGGAAGCCAGATGCACCATTTAAAATCTATCTATTGGGAATGTTTTCCTTATCATTGTCTCTCAAAGCCACCCTTGCATGTGGCTGTAATTCAGCTGTCATTCTTTTTTGGCTTACACTTGTATACTAACTTGAACTATCTGAAATCCAAGCTCAGCATTTTTCCTTCTTTTTTCAGGTGGACTTCTACAACACAGCCACCATCATGCCTATAGATCGGAGCTTATCATGGAGTGCTGGTACAACTCTATGGGGTAAGATGGGGCTCGATCCCAGGACCCTGGGATCATGACCTGAGTGGAAGGCAGAGGCTTTAACCCACTGAGCCATCCAGGTGCCCCTACTCATGTATTCTTTTATTCAACTACTGCTTACAATATCCATATTTATGACTTGGTTCATTTACTCTCCTGTTTTGGTGGAATGTAGCATCTAGAAGCTTCAAGAACAAGTGCAAACAAGATACATTTTTGAGAAATTTCATGCATAATTTAATGCCTTTGTTGTCTCCTTGTGTTTGATATTTTGACTAGAATGGCATTCTAAATTGGAAATCATTTTTCTTTAGAATTTGGAGGCATTACTCCCTTGTATATGTATTTCCCTGATGATCAGTGACCTTGTGCACCTTTTCCTGTTCCTGTTGGTCATCTGTACGTCTTCTTAGAAATAATGCCTGTTCAGATCCTCTGCCCATTTTTAAATGGATGTTTTTGGCTATTGAATTATAGGAATTCTTTATATATTTTGGATATAAGCCTCTTACCAGATATATGATTTGCAAATTTTCTCCAATTCTGTAGGTTGCTTTTTCATTTTGTTAACTGCTTTTTTTTCTTTTCTGTGCAGAAACTGTTTAATTTGATGCAGTTTCACTTGTTCTTTTTTGTTTTTGATGTCAAATCCCAAAACTCATTGCCAAGACTGGTGTCAGGGATTTTTCACTAGGGATCCTAGTCGGGTCAGTCTCTGTCGCCTGTGACCGTTGATCTCAGTGTCATGAGTTTGAGTCCCATGTTGGGTATAGAGAATACTTTAAAAAAATCTGTAATAAAAAGACTTTTTCATCTATGCTTTCTTTTTTTTAAAATTTTTTATTGTTTATAAACATATATTTTTATCCCCAGGGGTACAGGTCTGTGAATCGCCAGGTTTACACACTTCACAGCACTCACCAAAGCACATACCCTCCCCAATGTCCATAACCCCACCCCCCTTCTCCCAACCCCCCTCCCCCCAGCAACCCTCAGTTTGTTTCGTGAGATTAAGTCACTTATGGTTTGTCTCCCTCCCTATCCCATCTTGTTTCATTTATGCTTCTCCTACCCACTTAAGCCCCCATGTTGCATCACCACTTCCTCATATCAGGAAGATCATATGATAGTTGTCTTTCTCCGCTTGAGTTATTTCGCTAAGCATGATACGCTCTAGTTCCATCCATGTTGTCGCAAATGGCAAGATTTCATTTCTTTTGATGGCTGCATAGTATTCCATTGTGTATATATACCACATCTTCTTGATCCATTCATCTGTTGATGGGCATCTAGGTTCTTTCCATAGTTTGGCTATTGTGGACATTGCTGCTATAAACATTCGGGTGCACGTGCCCCTTTGGATCACTACGTTTGTATCTTTAGGGTAAATACCCAGTAGAGCAATTGCTGGGTTATAGGGCAGTTCTATTTTCAACATTTTGAGGAACCTCCATGCTGTTTTCCAGAGTGGTTGCACCAGCTTGCATTCCCACCAACAGTGTAGGAGGGTTCCCCTTTCTCCGCATCCTCACCAGCATCTGTCATTTCCTGACTTGTTGATTTTAGCCATTCTGACTGGTGTGAGGTGATACCTCATTGTGGTTTTGATTTGTATTTCCCTGATGCCGAGTGATATGGAGCATTTTTTCATGTGTCTGTTGGCCATCTGGATGTCTTCTTTGCAGAAACGTCTGTTCATGTCCTCTGCCCCCAAATGGTAGTTTCTTTGAAAGCACAAATCATGGTTTCCTGGTACTCTACATAGCTCCCAACCTGGAGGACTTCTCAGTAGGGCAGCTCAGGGAAACTTGTCAGATAACTGGCTGTTTCTTAAAACTGCAACTGGAAGTAGATAAGGTATTTTCTGGATGTCTCTCTTTTTAGGAGTATTTTTTTTTCTGGAATATCTGAGATATAAGAAAAGCTATTTCTCCAGCTTCAGTATAAGTCCACTTATTACTGTAAAAGATAAAAATTTTTGTTTTTTTAGTTATAATCATGGGTATTATGTGATAAGATGTCAAAGTAACATTTTGGTAGGATATTATTTTACATTAATTCCATTAATGTAAAAATTGTATCACATTCTCAGAAGCATACTTGAGATAATCATCCTAAGCCTGAAAAATATCTGCTTTATTTTAAAGTGACACTCTTAATATATTTGGTTGCACTCTAATGTTTCCCTTGGGCTGAAAACATGTTGAACATTTTAAAACATTTTAGCTTTCTAACCTGTAAACAAATAAAAAATGTTTAAATCCCTAGGGAAACATTTTATTTCTGAAGTTTCATGAACTCTACACAGCACTTAAATGGCTTGTGCTATTTAATCTATAATGTGGGGTAACTATTCGATAAGGAGATTCAAAGTGATTATTTGCTCATTCATCTCTCTTTTCTCTCTGTCTCTCTCTCTTACACACACACACACACACACACACACAGGAAGTTTCAACACTTTGCTTGACATTGAAAGCATGTATTATATATATGGACCTTGTTTTTTGGGAGCTTACAATTTATAAGAGATTTCTTATTAAGAGATGAAATGAATGAGATCAAAACTAGAGATTTAAATCACATGGGACTAATGCAAAAATTCCATAGTCCTATAGAAGCAGGGGAGTGTTTCCAGTTTTACTTATCAGTGAAGATTTAACAGAAGAATTGGTTGGCTCTTCGAAAGTGGTTAGCACTGAAGAGAAAAATTCCTACCAGCAATTGCACTCTAGCAGTGAAGGCAAGGCATGGTAAAGGAGGTACTTTAACAGTCTTTAACTGGCAATAGATTGAAAACTGTTTTGATAAAAGTGGTTGCAAACACAACTGTTATATAAAATAAGGAGAGAACATCAGCAGGAACAGAAATGTTGAATTGTGTTAGAATCCAAAATTAGAATTAGAATTTACAGTTTAATGGTTATACCTGTTGACGAAGAAGATGGGCTTACTAGCTGCAGATTTAAGACACAGATTCAGATATATTCAGCAGATTCAGACGCAAATTCTTGAGTATCTGGGAGCATGATTGGAACATCAACAAAAATAAGGGAAAGACTTATACTGGGACAGAAGATGAGTCCAAGTATATCAAATCTTCCAGGGAGAACATCTCAGAGATAGGAGGAAAGGAAAGTGGATTCTGGGTTCTGAGATGCAGATGAGGAAAATGGATGAGGTGTTGATCAGAAGAATCCGGTCTTATTAGTAAGACTGTGACAAAGTTTAAGTGTTGATAATTCTGTTCATCATTGCATTTTCAGAATTAATTTTGATGTTTTTAAAAAACAATGCATTAAAATACTACCTAGCATACTCACTGAGTGCTTTGACGCCTCATTAAATTTTGCATGTAAGGCACTTACATTTACCCTAGTCCCAGCCTGGATAAAAAGCATGGTTTCAGCATGGGAATGGGTAGCAATTCATGCATAATAAATTAGCATATTATATGAGCTCATGGTCCAAATGAACTTCAGATAGAATAGGGTTTTTTTAAAGTTGTGCTAAAATTTTTCATGGAGCTAGAACAAACAATCCTAAAATTTGTATGGAACCACAAAAGACCCTGAATAGCCAAAGCAGTCTTGAAAAGGGAAAGTAAAACTGGAGGCATCACAATATATATATTTCACGATTTTTATAATATATATATTTCACGACAATATATATATTTTCACAATATCACTATATATACAATTCACAATATATTACAAAGCTGTGGTAATTAAGTCTATATGGTACTGGCACAAAAATACATAAATGGGCATAAAATGGGCATAAAACAGAAATGGGCATAAAACAGAAAACCCACAGATGAACCCAAAAGTATATGACCAATTAATCTTTGACAAAGCAGGAAGAAGAGTGTGCATCTGTCCAGGACAGAACCCACCTCTTATGCAGGTAGGATTTAGACCAATGTCTGGCATTTAATATTTAATAAGATATTTATAAACAAGAAAGAATGTCCAATGGAAAAAGACAAGTTTCTTCAGCAAATGTTGTTGGGAAAACTGGACAGCAACATGTGAAAGAATGAAACTATGCCACTTTCTTATACCATATCAAAATGGATTAAATACCTAAATGTGAGACGGGAAACAATTAGAATCCTCAAGGAGAACACAGGCAGCAACCTGTTTGACATAGGCTGATGTATACAGATCTTCTTTCTATATATAACTAATTAATTAAATTAAATAAAAACTTGGAAAAATGTGCTTATAAACATATAATGTAAAACTTGCCATCTTAACCATTTTTAAGAGTACAGTCCGAGGTGTTGAATTATATATTCACATTGTTCTGTAACATCTTCTCATCTTGCAAAGCTGAACTCTATACCATCTAGTTATCTTCCTGTTTCTCCCTCCCCTAGCCCCTGGTACCTGTCCTTCTACTTTCTGTTTCAGATATCTCATATAAGTGGAAACATAGAATTTGTGTCTTATTTCACTTAGCATAATGCCCTCAAATTTCATGTGACAGGTTTTCTTTTTCCTTTTAAGACTGAAGAACATTCCGTTGTATTATTCACCTTTGATGGGTATTTGGGTTGCTTCTACTTGGTTATTGTGGGAAAAGCCATGATGAGCATGGTGTGCAAATATCTCTTCAAGACCCTGCTTTTAATTCTCTGGGATATATATTTAGAGATGATATTGCTGGATAGCTTACATTAATTCTATTTGTAGTTTTTTAAGAAAATGCTATACTATTTTAGCAGTATAATAGGTTTTGACCTTCTACAATCCTGACAGAAGTACACAGGGGTTCCATTTTATCTAAATCTTCAGCAACACTAATATATTCCTCTGAATGGGTGTGAGGTGATTTTGGTATACTTTTCTCTAATGATAGTTTTATATGCTTGTTGGTCATTTGTGTATTATTTTTGGAAAGACATATATTCAGGTTTTCAGCCTAGTTTTTAACCAGGCTATTTGCTTTTTTGTAGCTGAGTTGTAGGAGTTCTTTGTATATTCTGGATATTAACTCCTTATGAGATACATAATTTGCAAATATTTTCTCCCACTCCATAGGTTTGTTGCCTTTTCATTCCATGGATTGTGTCCTTTGCACAGAAACATTTTAGTATAATGTATTTCCATTTCCCTGCTTTTGCTTTTATTTCCTGTGCTTTCAATATTATATCCAAGAAATCATTGCCACAGCCAATGTCATGAAAATTTTCTTGATGTTTTGTTCTAGAATTTTATAATTTATGGGTTTTTCATTTAGATTTTTAACCATTTTGAGTTAATTTTAGTATATAGGTTTTTTTTTTAAGATTTTATTTATTTATTTGACAGACAGAGATCACAAGTAGGCTGAGAGGCAGGCAGAGAGAGAGAGGAGGAAGCAGGCTCCCTGCTGAGCAGAGAACCTGATGCGGGGCTCGATCCCAGGACCTTGGGATTATGACCGGAGCCGAAGGCAGTGGCTTTAACCCACTGAGCCACCCCGGTGCCCCAATTTTAGTATATAGTTTAAGTCCAACTTTGTTTTGGTTATTTTTGGAGGTGCATATCCAATTTTCCCAACATGCTTTGTAGAAAAGACTGTACTTTTCCCATTAAGTAGTCTTGGCACATTTTGTAAAAAATTAGGTGACTATATACGTAAATGTTTGTTTCTCAGTTTTCTATTCTTTTCCATTGGTCTATATGTCTTCATGCTATTTCCACACTTTTTTAATGACTGTGGGTTTGTTAACATTTTTTTGGAATCAGGAAGTGTGAGACTTCCAGCTTTGTTCTTTTTAATGTTTGTTTTGATCCCTTGAAATTCCATATGAATTTTAGAATCGATTTTTCTACTCAAAAATATTTGATAGGAATTGCATTGATTCCATAGATCACTTTGGTTAGTATGAACATCTTTTTTTTCTTTAATTTATTTAAAATCAATTAACATATAGTGTATTACTAATTTCAGAGGTAGAGTTCAGTGATTCATCAGTTGCATATAACACCCAGTGCTCATCACATCAAGTGCCTTCCTTAATGCCTATCATCTGGTTACTCCACCCTACCCCCACAATCTCTAGCAATCCTCAGTTTGTTCCCTGGTAGTTAAAAGTCTCTTAGGATTTCCCTCCCTCTCTGTTTTTATCTTTTTTTTTTTTACCTTCCCCTATGTTCATCTGTTTTGTTTCTTAAATTCCACGTATGAATGAAATCATATTATATTTGTCTTTCTCTGACTTTTTTCACTTAGCATAATACCCTCTAGTTCCATCCATGTCATTGCAAATGCCAAGATCTCATTTTTTTTAAGATTTTATTTATTTATTTGACAGACAGAGATCACAAGTAGGCAGAGAGGCAGGCAGCGAGAGAGGAGGGGAGCAGGCCCCCCACTGAGCAGAGAGCCCGGTGTGGGGCTCAATCCCAGGACCCTAGGATCATGACCTGAGCTTAAGGCAGAGGCTTAACCCACTGAGCCACCCAGGTGCCCCCGAAGATCTCATTTTTTGATGACTGAGTAATATCCAATTATATATGTATACTGCATCTTTATCCATTCATCTGTTGATAGACACCTGGGTTTTTTCCATAGTTTGGTCATTGCAAACATTGCTGCTATAAACATTGGGATGCATATGCCCCTTCAAATTACTGTGTTTGTAACCTTTGGATAAATACCTAATAGTCCAATTGCTGAGTTGTAGAGTAGCTCTCCTTCTGACTTTTCAAGGAGACTCCATTCTGTTTTCCAGAGTGTCTGTACCAATTTGCATTCCTGCTAACAGTGTTAGAAGGTTCTGCTTTCCCTGCATCCTTGCCAACATCTGTTGTTTCCCGAGTAGTCAATTTTAGCCATTCTAAAATGTGAGGTGGTATGGGATATCTTAACAATATTATGTGTGAGGTGGTATGGACATCTTAACAATATTATGTTTTCCAATCCAAAAACACAGGATATATGCCCACTAATATGTGCCTTTTTAAACTTATTTTATCAATGTCCTACGGTTTTCAGTGTATGTGGCTTTCACCTTCTTGGTTAGGTATATCTGTAAATATTTTATGCTTTTTAATGCTATTGTAAAAGACATTGTTTTCTTAATTTTCTTCTTGGGTTATTGATCGTTAGTGTACAGAAACTCAGTTGAGTTTTGTGTGTTGTTTTTATATCCCACAACTTTACTGAATTCATTTATTAGTATACTGAGTACATTACAAAGTACTATGAAGTTAATATTTGATAGCAGTATGGGGCAGGGATCTCCACACTAGTCAGACTACATATGAAGGATTGTATCTGGTTATGCTTGCAACTTAAAAGGGACTCTGGCAAATTAACATGTTCTGGGATTCCAGGATTATATTATCTGCTTTTATATAATGGCCAACTGTTTTTAAGATAGAAGAATCTGATGTTATATCTGTTACTGTAAACAATAGGGAGCACATTACTAGGTATATATTTACCAGGAACAATCTACTTAAGGAATTCTCTCATTTTAGGAATTGTCTAATGAGATGAATAGATATAAATGAATAGGAAAAACCCATGTTTTATTTTTTATGCTTTTTTAAAAAATAGTTAACATACAATGTTATATTAGTTTCAGATATACAACATAGTGATTCAACATCTCTATATGTTACTCTGTGATCACCACAAGTGTAGTTACCATCTGTCACAATACAGCACTATTACAATATCATTGACAGTATTCCCTATGCTGTCCCTTATTTCTATGACTCATTCATTCCACAAGTGGAAGCCTGTATCTACCACTCCCCTTCCCTCAGGCAACCATCAGTTTCTCATCTGTATTTACAGACCTAATTCTGCATTTTGTTTGTTAATTTGTTTGTTGTTGCTTTTAAAAATTTTATTTATTTGAGAGAAAGAGTGTGCAAGGGAGCATAGGGGGAGATGCAGAGGGAGAGGGAGAGGGAGAATTTCAAGCAGATTCTGCCTTGAGCCCAGAGCCAGATGTGGGACTCTATCCCAAAACCTTGAGTTATGACCTGAGCCAAAATCAAGAATCAGATACTTAACCAGCTGAATCACCCAGACACTGCCATTTTTTTTAAATTCGACATATATACATTTAAAATATCATATGATATTTGTATTTCTCAGTCTGTCTTATTTTACTTAACATAATACCCTGTAGATCTGTCTATGTTGTTTCAAATTGCATGAGCTCATCCTTCTTTATGGCTACATAATATACCATTGTGTTTGTGTATGTACATATATATGTGTATGTGTGTATCTATTTATAGAGATATAGAGATACACACATTTTTGTCCATTCATCTGTCAGTAGACACAGTCTGCTTTTGTATCTTGGCTATTGTAAACAATGCTGCAATAAATATAGGAGTGTTTATATCTTTTCAAAATAGTGTTTTTGTTTTCCTTACTTAAATATCCAGTAATGGAATCATTGGGTCATATGGCATTTCTGTTTTTAATTTTTGAGGAACCTCTATACTCTTTTCAAGGCTGCATCAATTTTTATTCTCACCAAGTGCATAAGGATTCCTTTTTCTCCACATTTTTGGCAACACTTATTTTTTATCTTTTGGTTCTAGCCATTCTGACAGGTGTAAGGTAATACTTCATTCTGATTTTGATCTTCATTTTCCTTATGATTAGTGATGTTGAGCGTCTTTTCATATGTCTGTTGGCTACTTACATATCTTCTTTAAAAAACTGTCTATTCAGGTCCTCTGCCCATCTTTTTAATTGCATTGTTTTCATTTTGGGTATTGAGTTGTATAAGTTCTTTATATATTTTGGATATAAATCTCTTATTGGATATATCATATGTAAATATCTTCTCACATTTACCAGGTTGCCTTTTTGTTTTGTTTATGGTTTTCTTTGCTGTCAAAATCTTTTATTCTCATGTAGTTCTAATAGTTTATTTTTGCTTTTATTTCCCTTGCCTTAGGAGACCTATCTAGAAAAATGTTGCTATGGCTGATGTCAAATTACTGCCTGTGTTTCTTCTAGGAGTTTTATAGCTTCAGGTCTCAAATTTAAGTCTCAAATCCATTTTGAGTTTATTTTTGTGTATGGTGTTAGGAATTGGTTCAGTTTCATTCTTATGCAGGTAGCTTTCCAGCTTTCCAGTTTTCCTGGCACAAATTTATTGAAGAGACTGTCTTTTCCCCATTTTACTTTTTTACCTCCTTTGTCAAATATTAAGTAACCATATAATTGTTGGTGTATTTCTGGGCTCTCTATTCTGTTCTTTTGATCTATTATCTTGAAATCTGGAATTGTGATACCTTCAGCTTTTTTCTTACTCAAGATTGTTTTCACTAGTTGGGGTCTTTTGTGGTTCCATGTAAATTTAGTATTATTTGTTCTAGTTCTGTGAAAAATGCTATTAATATTTTGATAGGGATTGCATTGAACCTTTAGGTGATCTTTGGGTAATATGGAATTTTAACAATATTCTAATCCAAGTGCATGGAATTTCCATGTGTTTGTGTCATCTTCAATTTCTTTCATTATTGTTTTATAGTTTTCCAAGTATAGGTATATCAGCACTGGGTTAGGTGTATTCCTAGATATTTAATTATTTTTGGTGCACTTATAAATAGAATTTTTTTCTTAATTTCTCCTTTTGTTACTTTGCTATATTAGTGTACAGAAATGTTACTGATTTCTGAGTACTGATTTTATATCCTGCAACTTTACTGAATTCACTTGTACCTTCTTATAGTTTTTGGTGGAATCTTTTGGATTTTCTATGTATAGTATTTTGTCATCTACAATAGGACAGTATTCTTCTTTGTTAACAAGATGGATGCTTCTTTTTTCTTTCTTGTCTGATTGCTGTAGTTAGGATGTATAGTACTATGCTGAATAAAAGTGGTAAGAATGGACATCTTTGTCTTGTTCTTGATTTTAAAGGATATAATGTCATTTTATCAGCATTAAATAAGATGTTAGCCCTGGGTTTTTTATATATGAGCTTTATTATGTTCAGTTATGTTCTCTCTAAATCCACTTTACTGAGAATTTTTTATTTTTATAACAAATGAATGTTGAATTTTGTCAAATTATTTTTATTCATCTATTGAGGTCATATATTTTTTATTCATATTCTTAATGTGGGATATCACATTGATTTGTGAATATTGAACCATCCTTGCACTTCTGGAATAAATCCCATTTGATTGTGATGCATGACACTTTTAATGTACTGTTGTATGCAGTTTGCTAATATTTGGTTGAGGATTTTGCACCTACATTCATCAGAGATATTGGCCTAAAATTTTCTTTTTGGGTGTGGTGTCTTTCTCTGGTTTTGGTATTAGGGCAATGCTGGTCTTGTGGAAGGTGTTTGGAAGCTTTCCTTCCTCTGCTTCCTCCTCCTCCTCCTCCTCTTCTTTTTGAATAGTTTGAGAATAGATATTAACTTTTTTTAAATGTTTGCTAGAATTCACTTGTGAATCTGTCTGGCCTGGACTTTCATTGTTTGATAGTTTTTTTTTTAATTTATTTTTTATTTTCAGCATAACAGTATTCATTATTTTTGTACCATACCCAGTGCTCCATGCAATCTGTGCACTCTCTAATACCCACCACCTAGTACCCCGACCTCCCACTCTCCGCCCTTCAAAACCCTCAGATTGGTTTTCAGAGTCCATAGTCTCTCATGGTTCACCTCCCCTTCCAATTTCCCCCAACTCCCTTCTCCTAACTCCCCATGTCCTCCATGCTATTTGTTATGCTCCACAAATAAGTGAAACCATATGATAATTGACTCTCTCTGCTTGACTTATTTAATTATCATTTCAATTTAATTACTTTTAATCAGTCTGTTCATATTTTCTGTTTCTTCCTGATCCAATTTTGGAAGTTTATGTGTTTCTAGGAATTTATCCATTTCTCGTATGATGTCCAATTTGTTGGTATACAATTTTTCACAGTACTTTCTTATAATCCTTTGTATTTTTTGTGATATCAGTTGTTACTTCTCTCTTATTTCTGATTTTATTTGGATACTTTCTCTTTTTTCTTTATGAGTGTGATTTATCAATTTTGTTTATCTTTTCAGATAAAGACATGTTTTATTTTGGATATCAAAGTAATTTTTAGGAGGGTCTTTCCTGCAATGATTATGAGTACAAATGTACATGTATATGTAAAACATAATGTTAAGAAAATAACTATCTGAAAGTTAGTGTTTCAAATGAAAAATTGAAGGTTTCTAATCTCTAATAGGCAAAGCTGATAATATTAGGTTTTATTTATTTTCAGACTGGTTAGGAAAAAAATGAAATTTTATTTCTTTTACTATTATATAGGTTTTCAAAAAACTTTCAAATGGTCAGTTCAATTTCACATTCATTTGGGTAATCATCTTGTTCTAAATATAAAAGTAAAAGGCAAAGAGAAACAGCTCATATGGCAATTTGTGATATTACTATGAGCAACAGGCATTGGTTTATCACTATCATAATTTGGAGTTATTTAGCTTGTAAAATATCAATGTTTACTTCTATATGGCAGCTGAGTGGTAATGTGTAATAAAACCCTGAAATACTGCAATGTTTACTCAGATTCCACTATTTCTGGTTTAAGAAATAAAAATTATGGCTTAGAGATTCTGCCTTAAATAGTCACATAAACACTCTTCTCCCCAGCTCCATTCTTCCTTCCCTGGCACCCATGACAGCTGTGTTGCCTTTATAGTTGATGATTTTAAGAATGTGCTGTGGAGAGGAGCAGGGGAATAAAGGAGAACATTTTCTCTGTTCAGCCTGAGCAGATGTCTAGAGTCCATGCCCAGTGAACTTATACTCAGTGTAGGGAAATATCTCATCAAGGGGATAATTTTGTATTAGAAATTTAATGAATGTAGAGGAAAAAGCCATCTGCATGCTCTTTTTGCTGTGAAAGAGTCGCATCTGCTTTATTGATGTTTAGACATTTTAGTGGTGGCCACCCCAGTTACCAGATCTTTTTGGAGATGCCTTTCTTTCCCATTTCCTCATTGAGTTCTCTACCTCTGGCAGCTTGTTGTGATACTGAGGTGGGCTTTACTGGCCACCAGGTCTCCACTGTGTCTTACGAGTCTCTTGTGTCCTCAGACACAGTGGTATAGTGGAATCCTCTTGCTGCACAGTAGCTTGCTTAGACCTGTGAAACCTGATCAGTTGAGAAGATTTCCTTCCTGCTACCACATTTCTCCCAACTGAAGAGCTTCCCAAACCACCAGAATCCTGGACTGCAGCTACAGCTATATTGAAGTATTTGAAACCTTAGGTACTTTTTGACGACCAATAATTCTGCCATGTTCTTCTCACACTTTGTTTTCTTGGATGTGTTTACATTCCAGGTCTTTAATCTATGTATTTATGTACGTGTTTTCTGCACTAATTTACTTAACTGATTTTGTTTTGTTTTGTTTTGATTTGCTATTCCGTTCTGCTGTTCCCCGTTACTTCTGTTATTTGTGAGAGGGTGCAGTTGAATTTTTAATCCTTTGATACGCTTCTTAAGTTGGTGTCTTTATTTTTCTAACACTTTTAAGGAGGCTGCTATTTACGGAATTTAGTGTTTTCTTTTTTTCTTGCATGCTTAATGTTTCTCTTGTAAAATTCTCTCATAGTGAATGACATAAATCAATATGTTCCCCCAATTCATGCATATATTCTGCTATAGATGGCTATTTGGGTTTTTTTTTTTCAGTTTAGAGCTATAAATGGTGCTATGAATATTCTTGAATATTTTATACACATTTTATTGGCTATATACTGGGAGTGGAGCTAGTGGGTCAAAGAGTGTGCAGGTGTTTTGTCTTTTGTAGATATGGGTGAAATACTTAACACTTCTGTTTCACAAATTTTGTTTCACTTCATCCTGTACATGTGCAAGACTTACAGCCAGGACTGGGGGGTTTGAGCAGAGGAGTGTCATGATCTGCTTTCAAAGCTTCAGTCTGGCTCCTTTGCTAAGGATGAATTGTGTGGGTATAAAAGCGGAAGCAGGATATACCCAACTTTTGTAGCAACATGGACGGGACTGGAAGAGATTATGCTGAGTGAAATAAGTCAAGCAGAAAGAGTCAATTATCATATGGTTTCACTTATTTGTAGAGCATAACAAATAGCATGGAGGACATGGGGAGATGGAGAGGAGAAGGGAGTTGGGGGAAATTGGAAGGGGAGGTGAACCATGAGAGACTATGGACTCTGAAAAACAGTCTGAGGGTTTTGAAGGGGTGGGGGTGGGAGGTCGGGGTACCAGGTGGTGGGTATTAGAGAGTGCACAGATTGCATGGAGCACTGGGTGTGGTGCAAAAATAATGAATACTGTTATGCTGAAAGTAAATTAAAAGGAAAAAAAGAAGTGGAAGCGGGAAAAGCATTTAAGAGCAACAGTACTCATCCAGGCTTTGACCAGAATGGTAGCAGTGGAGATGAAGAGAAGTGGCTAGATTCTAGACACATTTTGAATATATAGTCAATAAGCCTTGAGGAGAGATTGGATATAGGGTATAAAAGAAGAGCTGAAGCTGTATCTAATGATTTCGTCTGATCAACTAACAACAATGAAGATTGAGTGTGGCATTACAGGCATCAGTGTGATGGGATATTCTGTGTAGATGTTAAAAGTGAGGTGCCTATTTGCTCCAAAGGGAAATATAAGTAGTGCACTTGATATAAATCTAGTGTTCAAAGAAGTGATCCAAATAGAGACATAAATTCCATTTACAATGACTGCATTACTTTAAAAACTTATTTAATTATACCTTGAGGATGTTATGCTGATATCCTTTTCCTTTCACAGATCTGCTTGATGTTGTATCACAGATCTGCTTGATGTTGTATAACCTCTTATTATGACTTCCGCAGTCTTTGAAGGATGTCTTCCTCCAGAACTTGTACTATGGGCTCTATTTGTGACTTCAAGAAGGCAGTTTTCATTGTATTCATGAATCTGACAGATGCTCTCAGATTTTGCTTCCTATCCTCTGTTGGATTTATTTAGAACTCCAATTAGTTGCTGGTTTAGTAAAAGAAGAAATAGTCTCCTTTACTAAAAGCTTAATTAAGACCAGTTTCTCCTAGTGCATTTCCTCTTCCCTATTATATTTGCCTATATTTGTCTATCCTGGCATCCCACAACCTCATTGCTATCATCTACTCTGTTTCTTAAGATCTCAGTCTTTTTACTAAAGAAAGGTTTTCCTTTTCCTTTAATTTTAATTTTCTCATTCTCTGTTCTGATAGTAAAACAAAAGCATGTTTTTTAAAACTAGCAAAGAGATGCCGTTTCAAGCAAAAGTTTGGAAACTGTCTTTGTATTTATAAAAAAGAAATTACAAATTCTTTTCAAAGCAAAGGACTTCATCCTTTATTATTTGTTTATTGATAAACTCATGCAGCATTTCATGGGTAAAGACATGTTGGATCTAAGAATTCTAGAGACATGTTCAAAGATTTTATGGTTGATAAATCAAGAGCCAATCTGTAATCATATGATAGGTGTGGCCCTTAAATCACTGGAGTCCATAAGATTAGATGTTCTACTGTCCACTTACCTGGACCAGAGTATACTTAGAAAGCAGTCACAAAGATATGGAATTTGGGCAGACTTTCTAGAACTAATTTCCAAGACCTGGCTGTAAAAGCTCACAGAATAAGGTCCCTTTTTTTTAAATTTCAGTAGACCTGTTCTTATCCAAAGACAAGCAAGTTCAGTTCTGCCTTTAGAAAAATGGCCCCTGGTGGGCTGTCTGAAGCAAAACGAGAGTGACATCTGTGAAAAACAACCTTAAGGTACAATATAAGCCTCTGTAAAAAAATAGAAGTAAAAGTATATTACTTGTTATAAACTACCATCAAAACATATTTTCCTGGGTACCTCGGTGGCTCAGTTAGTTAACTGTCTGCCTTCAGCTCAGGTCATGATCTCAGGGTCCTAGGATTGAACCCCACATTTTAGGGCTTCACGCTCAGTGGGAGCCTGCTTCTCCCTCTCCCTCTACTCCTCCCCCTGTTGGTACTCTCTCTATATCTCTCTCAAATAAATAAATAAAATCTTTAAAAAAAAAACCCATATGGGGTCCTTCCAGGAATCCCAATCTTTTCTTTTTCTCCCTAAATGCCAGTTCTTGTCCGTCTCTTAATTTTACTAGTAAAAATAGCAAATGTTGGAGCTTGATAGGACCCAGAAAATAGCAAAACTTACCCCACAGAAATTCTGAACTAATTGAAAGATAGAATGTGGAATAAAAGAGTTTGAAAATGAAATATCCCTTTTATTACTGAATGTTTAGATTGACGTGTGGTGCTTAGGTAAGCAGACAGACAGAATATATACTTCCTTCTTCTGAAACCCAGAAGTGGATGTATAGACCTAAGCAGTGCTAGAAAATCAGTCTTCCTAGAGGGACAGGAGTGGAGGAATAGATCATCAGGGATGCTTTGTTGAGAACCTGACTTCCAAGAGGATGAGAAAGGAATTATTTGAGCTACAATCAGCAGTTACTTTTCCAAAGTCACCAATGAAACAAACTTTACCTATTTTGGGAGAAGTGAATGCCACAATATAGCTCAAGAGCACAACGATGTATTGAAAAAATTATTCTGCCTGGCAACCTAAGAAATAACAAATAAATCTTTCCCTCCCTCTGCTGAGCCCCTGGAAATGTCATTGCCTGTACAGGATTTAAATTCTAGAAAAATCACTCAGTATAGTATGGATGGTGTGCTAGAGGCATAGAGACCAATTAGGTTATTTCCATGATCCAGATAAAAGATGATGGTGATATCCCCACCTCCTGGGGAAGTAGAAAAGAACTAGCTTGTATGTCACTCCTAGGAGGAGGAATCAATAGGATCAGACTGGATGTTAGTGGTAAAAGAAAGTAGAGATTGACCCCAGGTTTATAGCTGTATAACTAGAAATGGTAATGTCCTTTCCTGTGGAAATAGAGAAGGAATCACTATTCCTGTGTGTGAATAATAAATTCAAGTTTGCATACCAAGCTTGAGGTTCTGTGGGACACGCAAAGTGAGATGACCGTGAGGATGCTAGATATAAAGATAATATGTTGTATTAGGAGAAAATGTGATATATCATAATATATATCTTTGGGATTCATAACAATCAGGATGGAAAGTGCAGTTTGGAGAACTAATTAAATCAGACAGGAGGCTGTATTTATGGAGGCGAGGGCCTAAAGAGATCTCTAAAGAAAAGGTAAGTAAAAGGTAAGTTTTCTGAAGAAAAGGCAGGGGAAAAAAGCCCGAGAAGCCAAAGGAAGAACACGGATATTAAGGGGACCACAGGAAGAAGGCCATTTAAAGAGAGGAATGCTTATGATACAGCAAATGAAATGAAGCTGGCAATATCCACTGGCTGTAGTGTAAGAGTGTTAGGGTCCCCAAGACTTTGTCAGGTACCAGGTTGGTATTGTGCAGATAAGGTGATGAAAGACAGAGGTAGGAGGTTGAGTATGACGAAGGGGTAGAATAAAGACCTTTCTTTGAAGAGGATTATTGGGTACAAACTACCAGTTATAAAATAAGTCATGAGATGAAAGTAAAAAAGCAAACAACAAATAAACCAACCCCCCTCAAAAAAAACCTTAAGAAGCAGTGATACAAAAGAGAAAGGAATATTGTATCTAGAGTTTTTTTTTTTTAATTCCACAATATTTTCGTTGATGAAGTTCAAATAATAGTTCAAGTAATAATAGTTGAATATAACTTTCTATGTCTTTTTAAATACAAGTCTAATGAGAAGAGTGGAATTCTGTTCTGGGGAATAGATTTTGCTTAATTAGGATTCATGCTTAGTGTTCCACATCATCAAAATTGATTCCAAATATTCACCTGATAGTGCTGAATTATAATGAGATTTTACATGTTTTGTCTTTGAAAATGTCTTTTCACACAGATGTATATTGTCAAATAGTTTTCTCAAAGGTGATCATATAACTTCCACTAAAAATATTCATCCTTTGGAAGCCTGAATTTAAGAATTCTGTTAGCTGCTTCTCACAATATTTTCCTTTTAGCATATTATTACAGTGCAGACCAGTCGCTTCCAACTGAGGGTTAGATGAAAGCTCTGTATACTTACATGGATTTTTGGAAAAAAGTTTGATTCTAAACTTTATGATTTTAGAGCAATTTTAGGTTCACAACAAAATTGAATGGGAAGTACAAAAAGTTCCCAGATAGCCCTTGCTCCCCCTCACACACAGGCACTGCCTCACCTCTCACTTCATGCTGGAGTAATCGACTTATAATCAACGAACCTATATTGACACGGTATTTTCACTGGAAGGCCATAATTTACATTAGGGATCTGTTTTGTTGTTTCACATCTTGTTGTTTTACTGCCAGGATGTCATATACTTTTTCAAGTATATATAATATGTAGCCTTCAGAGTCTTTGGGGGTTTTTCACTTAGTAGTATGAGTCTAAATTCCCTCTATGTCTTTCCATGGCTTGATAGCTCATTTTTAGTGCTGTATAATATTCTATCATCTGGATATACCACAGTTCGTTTATTCACTCACCTACTGAAATACATCTTGGTTGCTTCCAAGTTTTGGCAATTGTGGGGGAAAAAGGTGCTATACACATCCTTGTGAAGGTTTTTTTCTTGGACATGAGTTTTCAGCTCCTTTGGGTAAATACTAAAGAGTGTAATTGCAGGATCATATGGTAACATTATGTTTACTTTTGTAAGACGTGCTAAGCAATCTTCCAAAATGGCTGTACCATTTTGTCAGCAAATTATTACTCCTAGCAGTGAATGAGAGTCCCTGCTCTTCCACATTCTTGCTTGTATTTGGTATCAGTATTTTTTATTTTGGCCATTCAAATAGGCATGTGGTAGTATTTCATTGTTTTAATTTACAAATCCTTAATGATATGTAGTGTAGAATGTATTTTCATATGCTTATTTGTCATCTCTATATCTTCCATGAGACGTCTGTTTGGGTCTTTTGCCCATCTTTTCATTGGGTTGGCTTCTTGCTGTGTTTTAAGATTTCTTTGTATATTTTGGGTAACAGTCCTTTATCAGATAGGTCTTTTACAAATGTTTTCTCCCAGTCTGTGGCTTGTCTTCTCATTCTCCTGACATTGTCTTTCACAGAGAAAAATGTTCTTAAATTTACTGAAGTCCTAGTTATCAATTATTTCTTTCATGAATCATGCCTTTGATATTATATCTAAAAATTCATCACCATACTTAAGTTTGTCTAGATTTTCTTCTAGAAACTTTATGGTTTTGCATTTTAATATTTAGGTCCATGTTCCATTGTGAATTAATTTTTGTGAAGTCTGTAAGGTTTTGTTTATACATATATGCATACAGATATTCAGTTCCAACATCATTTGTTGAAAAGACTGTCTCTTCATTATACTATCTTTGTTCTTTTTTTTTTTTTTTTTTTTAAGATTTTATTTATTTATTTGAGAGAGAGAGACAGTGAGAGAGAGCATGAGCGAGGAGAAGGTCAGAGAGCGAAGCAGACTCCCCATGGAGCTGGGAGCCTGATGTGGGACTCGATCCCGGGACTCCAGGATCACGCCCTGAGCCGAAGGCAGTCGTCCAACCAACTGAGCCACCCAGGCGTCCCAACATCATTTGTTGAAAAGACTGTCTCTTCATTATACTATCTTTGTTCTTTTTTTGTTCTTTTGTCAAAGATGAATGGACTGAATGTGGTTCTATTTCTGGGCTCTCTAGTCTGTTCTACTAGAACAGACTATTTGTCTATTCTTTCAATGATAGCATAATTTTATTAATTTAGCTTTATAGTAAATCTTGAATTTGAGTAGTTTCAGTATTCCAACTTTGTTCATTTTCAATATTGTGTTGGGAAAGTTTTTAAACACAGGAAATGGCGAGAGCATTTCTTTTTCTTTCTTTCTTTCTTTTTTTTAAGATTTATTTACTTATTTGACAGAGAGATCACAAGTAGGCAGAGAGGCAGACAGAGAGAGAGGGGGAAGCGGGCTCCCCACTGAGCAGAGAGCCTGATATGGGGCTTGATTCCAGGACCCTGAGATCATGGCCCAAGCCGAAGACAGAGGCTTTTAACCCACTGAGTCACCCAGGTGCCCCTAGAGCATTTCTATATAATGAGGAAATCTTATCATTATACAGAGTAAGGTTGAATAGAGAGGGAAAAACTTTATTTAAAACCTCCAATGTCTTTTTGTCAAAATAAACACCATTATACATTTTCAGTAATATCTGTCATCATTAATATTAGACCTAGTTATTTGAGTTTAGTGTTAGAGATTTAATATTTTTAATATTAATTCTAAGAAATTTTATAAAGGGAATATTTAATATATATTAAAAATCATTTATGTAATCTGTTTAAGTGCTTTATATCAAATATGATCAAGTTTATTGGCAAATAAAACTAAAAATTATAAACAATAAATTTCATTCCTGGTAATATTCTCATTATAATTCAGAACCTTCTTACTCTTTTCTTGTTATTACCAAGAGTAAATTCAGTGATCAAATTATCCATGACTTGATGTATTATACAGAACAAGAAAAAACAGAGAGGCAACCCAACAACAGTTTCCTCTTCCGTTTTGAGGAGGTGTTGGAGAGAATGCAAAAAACAACAGTTAGCATATAGAAATAAAGAATCTATAGTTTTGGGGGTGCCTAGGTGGCTCAGTGGGTTAAAGCCTCTGCTTTCGGCTCAGGTCATGATCTCAGGGTCCTGGGATCGAGTCCTGCATCGGGCTCTCTGCTCTGCAGGGAACCTGCTTCCTCTTCTCTCTACTTCTGCCTGCCTCCCTGCCTACTTGTGATCTCTGTCTGTCAAATAAATAAATAAATAAATAATCTTAAAAAATCTATAGTTTTGTACTTTTCTTCCTATATCAGGCAGTTGTCAGTGGAAAAAGGGTAATTTCATGTCAAGAAGAATAAGAATCATTAAAAAACATAATATCTGATAAAAGAAAATTTATATAGGATATACAAAGTAGGTATAAATATGCAGTACATTATTTGATTTGATATTAAATTTCATTGGTATACGGAGTGAGAATTTTTACAATGGTAATGTATATGTGTTAAAAATTGAGGTTTCAGCAAGATGGGATTGGGAGAGAGACAAACCATAAGAGACTCTTAATCTCAGAAAACAAACTGAGGGTTGCTGGGGGGAAGGGAATAGAAGGAGAGTGGTGGGGTTATGGACATTGGGGGAAAGTATGTGCTATGGTGAGTGCTGTGAAGTGTGTAAACCTGGCGATTCACAGACCTGTACCCCTGGGGCTAATAATACCTTATATGTTAATAAAAAAATTTAAAAATTGAGGTTTCAGGAAATCCAAGTTGTGTAATTCTGAATATGAGGCATTCTGCTTCATCCAATCATAAGCCTGAATACACATAACACTATATGATGATAAATAAATCTCTGTGAAATTGACTAAATTGAAATTTTATAAGTATTGTCAGAAGCATAAGAGCTGGGAATAGCCAATTATGATTAATATAATAACAAAATTATAAACTGACTCAGTGAATAACACCTTTGGAGGCAAAAGAATCATTAGTAATCTTCCATCTCTTCTTCTCCCCAAAGATAATATTTTAAAATTAAAGTAATATTAAATAATAGTTGACATTTATTTGTTAAGGAAATATAATATTTTATTTAAAAAGTAAAAGCAAAAATTCAAGTAATATACTTTTGGCTATTCTTAATAGTAATAAGAGTTAAAATGCTTTACATCACAACCAGGAAATTTGCTAATTTCAGCTGAGGTTAATATGTCCTGCTATAGTTGGAGTTTCTGGATAGCTCAGTCAGTTAAGTATCTGTCTCTTGGTTTCAGCTCAGGTTGTGATCTCAGAGTTGTGAGATTGAACCATGTGTGGGGCTCTGCATTGGGCACAGAAACCGCTTGAAATTCTCTGTCCCCATCTTCCTCTCCCCCTCCCCAAGCTCATGCTCTGAATAAATAAATAAATAAAATCTAAAAAAACTTATAATGTCCTGCTACAGCTATCCAAACCATGGTTGGTATAAGGGTTTTGTTTTCTTGTTTTTTTTTTTAAGATTTTATTTATTTATTTGACAGACAGAGATCACAAGTAGGCAGAGAGGCAGGCAGAGAGAGAGGAAGGGAAGCAGGCTCCCTGCTGAGCAGAGAGCCTGATGCGGGGCTTGATCCCAGGACCCTGGGATTATGACCTGAGCCGAAGGCAGAGGCTTTAACCCACTGAGCCACCCAGGCACCCTGTTGTAAGTGTTTTTAATGAGTTCCGAATCCAGGCAAGTTGCTAATATTGCAGCATGAAAATATTAAAAAATCAACATACCTGTGTGAAGAGATACGAGGAAGCTCATGAAATCTTAGTGTGGGATTACCATGAGTCAAGCACTGTGCTATATATTCTTACATGGCACCTATGTTATCTCATTTAATTCTTATGGATTATGTTTAACATTAACATAGTTTACCCTCATTTTATAGATGAGTAAACTGAGGTTCAGATAATTTAACTATCAGTGCCATTCACTAGATAATTGTACTCAACTCTACTGATTTAAAACCTAGTAAATATACCTTTCGTTTCACTGTGGCTAATTTAAGCATGTTAATTACTTTGTAGGAAATGACCCCCCACTTACCTTCACACCCAAAGTCAATGGAAAAATTAACAGAGAGTTCATCATTTTCTTTTTGAAGTCTTTTGTACCTGTAAAATGGAGGGTCAACTTCTAAAAATGGATTAGGGTTCTTTTGGGAAACAGAAAACTTTAGAGCATTTTTGACTCAAGCTAAAAGTGTTGGCTTCATGCAGCTTTAGAAAAGTGTTTATTTGCTTTGGCCTTAAATACAGTTAGGTTTTCCACTGTGCTTAATTTCTCCTGAAGGTAGGTAATGTTATGTTGCTGAAAAATGAACAGTTTTGCTCCTGCAAGTAGAATTTTAAAGACTTTCATAGAGAACAGATATTTTTCTCCTGAACTGTACCACAGGAAAATGGATGAAAAGATATTTTCTGTGATGGGAAGCCAAAGGTAATTCTGGAGAGAAAATACCTTTAAAGATACTACACAGTGAAGAGATTTATTTTTAAGTGAATTTGGAGAGTTAAGAAGAAAAATAGGCATGACATTTACTACATGCATTAAAGAATTAGAACTTTTTATGGTTAGTTTAAATTAGTCTCAATTCAATGGATTCTCATGCTATATATTTCTTCTCTATTTTCCCTTAAATATCTACCTCTAAAACGGTGGCTATTGGGATATAGTTGATAGACAATAAACTAAGAAGAAAGTTTTAGAAACAAAAGAAATTCTTAGAGTTAATAAAATTTATAATTTCTTCTTAAATGACTTCCTGGCTAGTTAAAACTGGGGTGTAATCTCACTGACAGTAACACTATATCAGGATAAAAGATAACAGAAAAGTGTGAGCAGTGATGAAAGCTTTGGAAAATGCAGGAACATGGAGAGCAACATATGTGGTGATTGATTCAGAAGGATGGAGTATGAGGTGCTTTATCTACTCACCTTGTGATAACGTGGCTTCCCACATAGTATGTGTCAACCATCACAACTGTTCCATCTGCCTGGAAGTTCCGTTTCACTGTGATGGAGTAAGTTTACATTTCAGTTCATTTACTTACTTCCTTGAACACTGTCAACATCCTTGACATTGGTTAAGTTTAGAGTACTGACAATATTGTCTTTATCTGTGTGAGAAGTTGAGAGCTATAACTTAGACCTTTGTAAATTCACCAAGGTAATCTCTAGAGCCTGACCAGACAGTCGGCTCCCCTCTCTGATGAACATTCCTTCAGCATTAGTAGGCAGGCGTATCATCATTCAGTAGATGAACTCTTTTTCTTCTGGGAAGTTTTATACTGTGTGATCTATAGAAATCAATATCACTGGTTTCCGGTATATTCTCTTAAAAGCCAATATTGTGAGTCTTTTAAGAATCTTCTTTCCTCTGTCCTCAGGGCTAATCACTGTGCTTGGCAAGCAATAAGTGTTGTTGGACAAATCTTCCTGGAATTAATAAGTAAGTGCATGAATAAAAGACATAATTTAAACACTAAAAAATAACTAGGTAAGAAAGGAGAAAAACTGCTAACTCCAAAACCAAAGATGCCTTAACCTACTTATTGCATGCAATGATACACACGTAACCTACTTACTAGCTTTCAGCCATGATGATAATATAATCTTAAATAAACTCTGATAATCACTACAATTAAAATCTAATTTTAGTACCATCTCTCATTTCAGTTAGGCTGAGAAAGCTGGGTTATAGACTTGTTGAAAGTGAAAAGTAAGAGGAAGAAGTTTGTAGAGTTTTGGATCCAAGCAATACCATATAAGAATTTAAAGTGTTCCATTATTTTTTTTAACTGTTTGAAATGTTAACTTTATATTTTTTTGCTTTTTATTTTAATTTTATTTTTTTTCCAATTTATTTATTTTCAGAAAAACATTATTCATTATTTTTTCACCACACCCAGTGCTCCATGCAAGCCGTGCCCTCTATAATACCCACCACCTGGTACCCCAACCTCCCACCTCCCGCCACTTCAAACCCCCCAGATTGTTTTTCAGAGTCCAGAGTCTCTCATGATTCACCTCCCCTTCCAATTTACCCCAACTCCCTTCTCCTCTCTAACTCCCCATGTCCTCCATGCTATTTGTTATGCTCCACAAATAAGTGAAACCATATGATAATTGACTCTCTCTGCTTGACTTATTTCACTCAGCATAATCTCTTCCAGTCCCGTCCATGTTGCTACAAAAGTTGGGTATTCATCCTTTCTGATGGAGGCATAATACTCCATAGTGTATATGGACCACATCTTCCTTATCCATTCATCCGTTGAAGGGCATCTTGGTTCTTTCCATAGTTTGGCGACTGTGGCCATTGGAATGCAAATTGGTGCAGCCTCTTTGGAGAACAGTGTGGAGATTCCTCAAGAAATTAAAAATAGAGCTTCCCTATGACCCTGCAATTGCACTCCTGGGTATTTACCCCAAAGTGTTCCATTATTTTTTTAAGATTTTTTAAATTTTTATTTACTTGACAGACAGAGATCACTATTAGACGGAGAGGCAGGCAGAAAGAGAGAGAGGAGGAAGCAGGCTCGCCGCTGAGCAGAGAGCCAGATGTGGGGCTTTATCCTAAATCCCTGGGATCATGACCTGAGCCAAAGGCAGAGGCTTAACCCCCTGAGCCAGCCAGGCACCCCATTGTTCTATTATTTTAAAAGGCAAGGCTTGTTAAAACAGTTTTTGGTTCTTCCTGCTTCCTTGAAATTAATTTTCTTTCTCACTATTTCTTTCTTTGGGAAAGAAAAGAACAATACAATGTGTTCAAGAAGAGGAATAGCAATTTAAGGCATTTGTGTGCATGAAGTTGGGATGTTCCAGTTAAACACATTTGAGACTGATTTCTACTTGAAACTATTATTTGAGGAAAAAGCAGACTGGTTAATATGTGAATTAGTAGGTGAGTAATGACAGCATTTACTGTCTAGATAACATACGTTTTACAGAGATTTAGAACTAATTCTCGTTCTAAAGACAAAAAAGGAAGCAATGTTTAGTTCTTTTTTAGATACTCCTATTTAGAGGTGCCTGGGTGACTCAGTGCATTAAGCCTCTACCTTGTGCTCAGGTCATGATCTCAGGGTCCTGGGGTTGAACATAGGGCTCTCTGCTCAGCAGGGAGCCTGCTGCTTCTTCTCTCTGCCTGCCTCTCTGCCTACTTGTGATCTCTGTCTGTCAAGTAAATAAAATCTTTTAAATACTCCTATTTAAATATTTTGTAGGCAATTAATGAATTTCCAACCAGTCACTTTATTTAAATTCCTAAAATTTTGTTGCATTATGACGCCCTAGGAGACTAATATTGATCTAAGAGCTTTTACCAAGAGTTGTGCCAGAAAGCTCTCAGTAAAAATGGATTCTAGAGGTAGATGACTTTCTAAAACTACAAATACATATAACAACAACACAGCAGGACAATATCACATTCTGCAGACTGCCCAGATGGTTCAGTCCCATTAGGATTATATTGTGATAGAAAACTGTAGAATTAACATAGTCCTGGGGCTAGCCCATGAATATGAATGTTTGTTTAGTCATGTTGATGAAAACTACATTTGAGCCTCCTTTTTGATGAGTTTAGAATTCATTTAACCAGATCAATAATTGAGTACTATATCCCTGAATGTATGCAAATAAACACTAATAAATGGACTATAACCACCACAGCAGCTACAATTTGAGGTATGACTTGGTTAATTTTGCAGTAGTCCATTGTCATTTCCATGATGCTTTTTTTTTTTTTTTCCTTAACCATAAGCCAGTAAAGTAAAATAGCTCTTATTTTACAAAGTAAGGAACCAGTGTGAGGGTTCTGGAGAATATTAACTACGACCATTCCAATTATACTTTAGAGAACTGAGCCCGTGATGTGTCCATGGACCTAGTAGAACCACTCTGAGACAAATCTGGGTCAGGATGCCCCTGACCCCATATTGTCACATGCTTTATGTTCCTGGGAATCAGCATCATGAGCATTGTGTCCAACAGTCCTGTAGTTACATGACAGACCATAGGTCTCTTCAGGGAAGGACTATAGGAATCAGTACTATATACATGATAGTAGTTTTTACCAACTCTTCCATGGGTAACTGGCCTTTCCTCCAATCTTTGGATTTGCTCTCAGACCTGATTCAGATCTGGAAAGTAGGCAAAAGGCTTTCTGTAGGGCAACAAACCTCTTTCTTTTAGACATATTTATTAAGCAGTATTCTTACTGGATGTTCATCTACCTTGCTATTGTGAACACCTTGCTCTATTAGCTATCTCCATAAGTCCAATAGATCAGCACCCAACTGCCATTCCAATCTTGTTGCCCAATATGCTTATCCTATTTCTGACAAGATCCTAGGTGCCTTGGGAGCCTGGTTTTTGAAAAATGCATTGCAAATCATTAACTTTGACCTACAGGGGATATCCACCTCTGAGCTTTGCAGTGATGTCAGGGTTCCCTCAACAATGCATTCCTTATTGTCCTGATAAATGAACTAATTCCCCTGAAGAACACAGTAATCTGGTGAATTTCTGGAGCTAGAGTCCATTCATTCTAGTCTGCCCGCTTCTGAGACATTTGATCCCTTTCCCCATGGTCTGTGACAGCTGTTCTGGTATCTTTACTTCTCCAGGATCCTAAGGACCATTTTTTCAGAGCATGAGATCTGTGCCTGATGTTCAGACTCAGTAGCTTCTTTGCTGCCCAATTATTTTCCTGACATTAGAGGCCTGATACTTTCTTATTAGGGTGAATCAGATATTTGACCCTAATTATGATTCTGATTGCTAGAGGGGGAGACAAGCACACCTCTGAGGGGCAAACATTCATTACATGACACTTGCATGATTTGAAGACTGCATATTTTTCAAGCAGAGTAAATGGGGAGGGAGCTCTGCCTTTCCGCAGGGGGAAATGGACCACTCTTGCAGGCTTTGAGGGTTATAAGAAATCTGAGGATTGATCGTTCTCAAATGTATCTACCCTGATAGGCTCATTCTAAGTCTCTGGGTCCTATTCATTCTATATCAGGGCTCTGACTTTGGCTTTAAGAGTCTTGCCTGGGCTGAGACTTTAAGCATTTTTTAAGGTTCTTCTACCATTATGTTCTGGTCTTGACCTCTTCAGCTCTACCTATCCTCTAACTACAGGAGACAAATGTCTCCTTAAATACTCCTGAGATAGTCATCTCAATCTCATACTTTATTTTTTTGATTACTAGGTTTGAGTATCATTTTCTGTCTTTAATGAATAATAACAGTCAATAGCTCTCTAAATCAATAATCCTTAGAGTTCGCCTTCCCCCCCCCACAGCATGTCAGAAACTATAAATAATCTTCTCACCAGAAATAGGGTTTTAGGGAATGGTCTCCCTCTAAAATCCATTTTTACTGAAAACTTTCTGACATCACTATTGGTATGAACTTATATAACATTTGGAGATGTAAGAAAATAAACGGTAGTTCTATTTTTTAGAAAATAGCTTATTCCTGCTAGACTTTTTTTTTAAGTTTAAATTCACTCAGTTTACCAGTTTTGCCATTTTTTTGCTCTCTTTCTCTGCATATACACACCTACACACATACACACACCCCTTACTATTTTTGGTTAAATCTTTTGAACTTGAGTTGTTGACATCATGATACTTAATCTTTAGTATTTATCTACAAATAATACAGCAATCTTCTAAGTTAAATTTATTATTACTAACACAAAAATATCAGAACATATACAGTTCATACAAATCACAAATCTCCTCAATTGCACAAGACATTGATTTTAGTAGGTATTTAATCATCCATCATTCATTCATTTATTTGTATTAGGTAATAAGATCCATGAGTTCTAACCAAAGTTCCTACACAGACTTTGGCTGTTTTACATCCTTAGTTTCTTTTATATATAACAGTAGAAAGGCCCCAATCTACTTTTTAAATTTTGTTCTGTTTTTTGTAGTATTGTTTTAAAGGATCCCGGCCAGTTCTGTTGTAAAATGTGCCGAATTCCGGATTGGTTTGATAACCCTCATGACGGTATGAAGTCCTGACATTTTAAGCAAGACTATACTACATTAGTGGCACGTATTTCTTACAAATCACATCAAGAGGTGTAAAATGTTACATTGTTGTTCACTAGTCATGCTAAGATTGATTGTGCTTAAGTGGAAGAAAGTATAATTTATAAATTTTCAATTATCTTGTATTATTTAATCATAGCAAATAGCATTTTTCAGAGTGCTAATATAGAATATATTGTTGAGTTTCTCTACTTCATTAAGAAGCATATAAATTTAAAACATTCAAATTTTGAATCTGAATATTAGCTGTTACAGCTTTTCTGCATCAAATCAATTATTTCTTTTTTGTGCATAAGTTATTATCCTGAGGAGCATAGAAAGGTGACTTTCAGTGAAAACTGTACATAAAATATATTAGTTGCAAAATTTTATTTTTATTTTTTAAATTAAAAAAAATTATTTGATAGAACAATCAGGAAGAGCAGAGGAGGGAGAAGGAGAAGACTCCCCGCTGAGCAGGGAACCCTAAAATGTGGGGCTCCATCCCCAGATGATGGGATCATGACCTTAGCTGAAAGTAGACACTTAACTGACTGAGCTATCCAGGCACCCCCAAAACCTTATTTTTAATGATAAAATGATGAATTAATCTCATAAGCATGAATAAGAGAGTGTGCTTATCACTTATAGTTAGTGCCATAAAACTTATTTTTTAAAATTTAATGTATCATAATTTTAAATGAGCATGAATCATTTAAGCAGGAGAAGAAACAGGAGGAAATGATTATGTTAAAATATTTTAATGAATAATCACCACTAGATTTGAAAGCAGCCTAAGATTCTGCATGTTTTGATAAATTATCATGGAAACTTCCTGTCAGTAATAGATTAACAATGAAATGCTGTTATCTACTTCTGTTGCAAACCTACCCCTTCCTTACTCTTACTGCATGTGCCTGAAGTACAAGTATTTATTAGTAACTAAAGCACTCTATTGAAATGTAATTCTATGATCAGAAAAGATAGCCTGGCAGGGATATGTTGGCATTAGAATTAGCTGAAGGGTAGGTAGACCTGATTTTATTATTATGAACTCTCTGAGTCATGGTTTGGTGATAATATTTTTATCAGTTCTTCCTTCTGGAGATGGTACTATAAAAAGAATTCATTGCCTGTCTGCTTCTTTCTATTTATTGATTCTGTAACTATGTACTCAATAGCTACCAGGAGCTATGTTATGGTTGAACAGGCATGAAGAAGACATTCCCTGTGAAGCTTACGTTTTCATGAGAGAGACAAGTGATGAACTGATTTATGTAATAAAATGGAAGATAGGGACAATTACATTAAATGCTAAGGATAAAGAATGATTAAAAATAAAGGAGGTGAACCATGAGAGACTATGGACTCTGAAAAACAGTCTGAGGGGTTTGAAGTGGCGGGGGGGGTGGGAGGGTGGGGTACCAGGTGGTGGGTATTATAGAGGGCATGGCTTGCATGGAGCACTGGGTGTGGTGAAAAAATAATGAATAATGTTTTTCTGAAAATAAATAAATTGAAAAAAATTAAAAAAAATAAAAGGGCCTTTTGTACAGAGCGATCAGGGAAAACACCTCTGTTGACATTTTGGCAGACTGTTGGATTGAGATGGAACCCTGAGTTGATTTGGGGGAACAGAATTTAAGGCACATGGAAGAACAAGCATAAAGGTCTTGAAAAAGGAGAGATTGGTGCATTCATAGAAAGCTGAGGAGGCCAAGGGTGCTAGAGCAGAATGAATAAGGACAAAATGAAGGGATATGTGATAAAGGCAGGTTAATAAAAGAACTGGGATTTTTATCAGGGTGTAAAGGAGAAAGCCCTTAGCAGTAGCACCCCCCCCCCACGCCAAGAAGGTACAGTTGGCAATGTCTGTAAAAGTTGTGGGCTGTCACAACTGAGGGTTTGGTAATGACATTAGTGAGTAGAGGTAAGAAATGATGTCAAACATCCTACGATGCCCAGGATAGGTGTCAAGAACAAAGAATCTTCCTTTCCAGAATGGCAATAGTGCTGAAGTAGAGAAACCCTGAGGATCACAGGACAAAGGGATCTTTCAGGTTACTCTGTAGAAATGGAGGTACATGTAGAACTACAGGAATAAAAGTAGGGTGGCCAGATAGGAGATTATTGCAGAATAGTGACTTGGACTATAGGCAGTAAAAGAAAAAAGTAACAAAGGAGCAATGCCATCAGATAGTGATTTAAATATATGATCAACGGGGCTGGGTGGGTGGCTCAGTCGCTTGAGCAATGACTCTTGGTTTTGGCTCAGGTTGTGACCTCATGGTCCTGAGATCAAGCCCTGGATTGGGCTCCATACTCAGCAGGGATTCTGTGGGGGGGCTCTCCTTCCCGCTTGCTTCTTCCCTGCTTCTGTGTGTGCACACATACGTGCACACACACACACACCCTCTATTTCTCTCTCTCTCCTTCCCCCTTTCTTCCCCTCCCTCTCTCTCTCTTTGAAATAAATAAACCTTTAAAAAAATAAAGTATATGATCAAACAACTACAAATCAAAGGAATGGAAATTTTAATAATGAGATGTTATTTTTCATTGACAATGTTGGGGCTGATTCCACGTTAAAACCTGTTAAACCCCTAGGGTCTGCCTGGGCCTACTTAACCATAGCGACTCCATGTTGCCTAGGTAGCCATTTTGTTGTTTAATAAATGCCTCAGCAGTTACTAGTATCGGTTCCGGGTAACCATTACTAAAACACACAGGTAGGGGACATCCAATCAGCCGAAGCCACATATGTAGATGTCTGCAATTGTGCCCTATAAAACTAGCCTGTAAGACCAAGAGGTGGTCGCTCTCTTCTGAGGTGACCCTGGCTGGTCAGTCTGACTTCTAATGCTTGGCATAGAATAAAACTTTATATAACTTTCACTTTGTCTCAGCCTTGTTCCCCTGGCTGGTCAGTCTAACTTCTAATGCTTGGCATAGAATAAGGCTTTGCATAACTTTCACTTTGTCCCAGTCTCATTCCTTTGAAAATGGACCCAACAACAATACTGAAGGTAAGTGTTAAATTGTCCCAGGCTGTTCTGTGCACCCTAGCTATCCAGAAAAAGTCAATCTCCACCCACTCGTGCAAAACCCCATGGAAAAATGTCCTGATCAATCCAAGGAAATGGACCCTAGTCCAACATGCCAGGAAAAAGACTGGTATTTACACAGCCATAGAGGCAAATCCTGTCAGAATCTTGATCTGGTAGCTACATGTCAAGCAAAGCTTTGACCCCAAACACATGGATACATTAGAAAGAGGCAGGGTGGTACTGGTGTTAAGCTTCTGACGTATATTGCTACTATAACCTAGTCCCTGATCCCACCAGAGGAGGGGTTAATGCTTCTATTTTACTATTTAAAATGTACTTTATAATATAATTTATCCCTTATTCTTTCTTTTAAATTTTTGCTTACAAAATTATAGTAGATAGTCAATAGAGATTAAAGGCTTCAAGATATAAAGCAAACATTATATTGATTAGGCTGGACTAAGGATTAATCTGAAGATTTTTGGCAATGATGTAATTCCTTATCATTCCCTAAATCTGATGGGGTAGCAACCTTAACCTCATTTTACTAATCAGTTAATAAAGGCTATATATTGATGCCAGGGTTTTATTTTATTTTACTATTATTATTATTATTTTTTAAGATTTTATTTCTTTGGGGCACCTGGGTGGCTCAGTGGGTTAAGCCTCTGCCTTTGGCTCAGGTCATGATCTCAGGGTCCTGGGATTGAGCCCTGCATTGGGCTCTCTGCTCAGCAGGGAGCCTGCTTCCTCCTATCTCTGTCTCTTCCTATCAACTTGTGATCTCTCTCTCTGTGTCAAATAAAGAAATAAAATCTTAGAGAAAAAGATTTTATTTCTTTATTTGGCAGAGAGAGAGAGAGACACAGCAAGAGGGGGAACAGAAGCAGGGGGGATGGGAGAGGGAGAAGCAGACCTCCTGCCCAGCAGGAAGCCCAAAACGGAGCTCGATCCCAGGATCCTGGGATCATGACCTAAGCTGAAGGCAGTCATCCAACCACCTGAACCACCCAGGTCCCCTGATGCAAGGGTTTTAAATAAAGAGAAAGAAATTAACAGCACACTGCAATCAGGATAAATTCTTGAATCCATGGATCCATCTTTGCCCAGTGAAGATGATTTAGAACACAGAAGACTAGTAATCAAGGAACACATGACAGTGAAGATCAGGAAACTTTGAACAGGGCTGATATTCCTTAGCCTCACCTGATAAAGTCCATACTAACTAGTCAGAAGGGCTAGGAAGTTACCACGTGGCAATTTTGTTTTGTATGCTATTTTACTCTATTGTCTCCCTCTGTGTTCATGGTAATGTAGCCTATTGTAAAGTCAAAGAATGTTTTAACCAGGGATCTCTACATTATAGAGCCTTCGGCTAGAATGAAAGCACTATGTTTTCTTTCGGACTTTGCAAGCCCAAGGCAGCAAAGTGGGAGAAGTGAAAAGTGAGGCAAAGAAAAATGATAAGTGTTAGGAAGTTATACTTGAACTTGCTGGCTGCCACTCCACCATGAGCCACTAAGCGACACTGCGTATTTTGGGGAGGTACTTGTGCTTAACTTGGGAGATTTTTCTCAGTGCCTGGAAAAACCATGGAAGAGAGGAGAGGGAATTAATTTTTCTAGCTCCCTCCATTCTCCCACTTCCCATTGGTCAACTACCTTCAACGTCTGGGTTTCATTTCATTATTTGGTTCCTTTTGTGGTTATCTGGAATACCATATTTCAACCCCTGCCATATGGTATTTCACTGAAACTCAGAAGCGGTGACAAGAATCAGAAACTCTAGGCATGTGGCTGGTCGGCCTAACTGTTTCAAAGGGAAAAGCTCCATAGTACCCCTCCCCCAACTCTCCTAGGGTAGGTGATTGGTTGATCACAGGCAGCAGAGGTCCTAAGAATGAGATGGTTGGGTATGGAAGAAACAGAGGAAACTTGTCTCAAGTGGCTCAGGGTTTAGGGAATCTGAGGAGGTACATGAGTCTTCTGCAAAGTCCTAATTAAAAAAAAAAAAAAAACACACATAAAACACTGCAGTTTGGCTAACTTGGGGTGAGTTAGCTGCTAAAATTGTTTATTTGAAAAGCTTATTCCACAGAGGGGTGGGTGAGTTGTACAGGAGCTGTAGGCAATAGTATAACAGCACATAGTAATGTAGTACAGTAGCAGGGAAACCTGCCACTGCCCCAAGGCCCAAAGGGGAACAGGGGAGGGAGCTACTACTAGGAGCTGGAAGAAGAGAACCTTAGAGCTGGGTATTTACCCCAAAGATACAGATGTAGTGAAAAGAAGGGCCATCTGCACCCCAATGTTTATAGCAGCAATGGCCATGGTCGCCAAACTGTGGAAAGAACCAAGATGACCTTCAATGGATGAATGGATAAGGAAGATGTGGTCCATATACACTATGGAGTATGATGCCTCCATCAGAAAGGATGAATACCCAACTTTTGTAGCAACATGGACTGGACTGGAAGAGATTATGCTGAGTGAAATAAGTCAAGAGAGAGAGTCAATTATCATATGGTTTCACTTATTTGTGGAGCATAACAAAAAGCATAGAGGACATGGGTAGTTAGAAAGAAAGAGGTTGGGGTAAATTGGAAGGGGAGGTGAATCATGAGAGACTCTGGACTCTGAAAAACAATCTGAGGGTTTTGAAGGGGCGGGGGGGTGGGAGGTTGGGGTACCAGGAGGTGGGTATTCTAGAGGGCACGGATTGCATGGAGCACTGGGTGTGGTGAAAAAATAATGAATACTGTTATGCTGAAAATAAATAAATGGAAAAAATAAAGAACACCTTGAGAAGACAAAGGTCCTGATCAAAGGACACAGGCAACCCCACAGAGAGGGAACCAAACAAACTGACCTCATAACCTTTTTTCTTTTCATTGTCCTGCTGGAGCTCCCCATGGGCTGAATACAAGAAAGAACCAGGAGCCTTTCAATGCTAGTCAAAAGAGCTTTTCCTTTCCAGGGCACAGAACAGGGTAGAAGAGTGGAGTGGATCAGAAGGGACAAAGAAGAGCTCTGGCACACCATTTAATAAATGGAATTTGTTATTTTGTAATATGAAACTATTTAATTTTCCAAGTAAAAGAATCTCTTCACGTTTTTCTATAGTGTACTCTGCCTCCTGCTTTTAAACAAGTCTTACCTACTAATCCAGTGGTTTTTAAATTTTAGTAAACATCAGAATCACCTGGAGGGTTTATTACAGCACAGACTGTAGGCCATTGAGCAGAAGCCCAGTTCCCGACTGAGTAGTTCTGAGACTGGCTCAAGACTTTACAAGTCTAACAAGACCCAGGGGATCCCATCGCTGCTGGTCTGGGACCACACTTTGAGAACCACTGCACTTGACTATCACAAAAGCAAGACTCAAATGCAAGCATTGTCTGAAGCAAGTGCTCAGGCGTCCCCTTCGCCTTTCACCATTTCTTGCCTGCCAATCTGTTGCTCGCCAAACCTGCTGCTCTTTCTCTCTCACCCCTGCCCATCCACAAAGTTTTGATCTTTATTTATTTTTGTTTGAGATAGTTATAAATTCATGACTTTAATGAATGAACTGACTTTAATCATCTTTGCCTTCTGCCCTTTCTAAACTACCTCTTAACCATTCCTCTGCCTCTGGATTCTCACTCTCCTACACTCTTTCTGGTTTAGCTCCACTGGCAAGGCTTTCCATCTCCTATTCTTTTTTTTTTTTTTTTTTTTTTTTAAGGTTTTATTGGAGAGAGAGAGAGCACACGCACAAGCAGGGGAAGAGGCCAAGGAAGAGGAAGAAACAGACCCATGCCAAGCAGGGAGCCCTAGTCTGGGCTTGATCCCAGGACTGCAGAATCATGACCTGAGCACAAGACAGACAATTCACCAACGGAGTCACCCAGGTACCCTGTCCATCTCCTGTCCTTGCTGTTATAGCTCCCCTTGCCTCTGATCTTTGGAAGGATTCCAGTTCCCAGACTTTCAAAACCCCATTTTTGTTCATTCTAGAGTTTCCAGACATTCCACAGTGTCTTCCCCACCGCTGGGACAGGTAGCTGTGAAACAATCAACCCCTGGGACTCTGACCCTGATCAACAAATACGATCACAGTTCTAGTACCCAGAATGAGAAGACAAAAATGTAATATATTCTACAATATAATAGAGAGGGAAATGATATTTTTCTCTAAGTCTCAGGGTCTTACACAGTATTTAAACAGTTTTGTCTGCTTACTTTTTTGGGTAGATTAAGCTGGAAGCAGTATGCAGGATGGATGGGAAAGTGAAGAGCCAAAAGAGCTCTTTAGAGATTTAGAAAGAGAAATGTATTCTGGCAAGCACATTTAACAGATGTTTAGTTTGTGTGATGACATACTCTTTGGAATCAGGAGAACAAACGTAGAAAAAGCCATTACTTGGTATACTAAGATTAAGTTTTCCAGTAGAAGAGATTTTAGGCTATATAACAGTCTTGTTGATGGCTAATTTGGACTCCCCTCTCAGTAAGTAGTTTCAAGGCACCCATTCTGCTTTCCTTCCCAGAGCTCTGACTGAGATCATACACAACCTCTGTAACTGTGCATATCCTCCCCGCCCCCCCCACTCTTATCTATATGCGGTTGGTCCTTGCGTCCTGGACATGATAGTGAAGTTCATTTATTTTCTCTTAGTTTGGGTGAAACCACAGCCATTCTGATTAAATCATGTTGTTAAACTTCCCATGGCATATTACAAAGTAATGATGACATTCCTAGTGATGCTGGAATGAGTTCTGAGAGTAAAATTAGCATCTTGTCCTCATTGCCAAAATTATAGCCTCCTGAGAAAGAAAACATACCTTAAATTTTGTGCTTATGTTCTTGGACACCTAACACAAAAATCTCTGAATTAAATATATAATAGTGCCATTTGACTCCCTGTTGGTTAAAAGGCTGTATTCCTCATTTTGTGTACTTAAATCTCTAATTTGGCATTGGTGTTGATTTATTTTTAACTGTGGTACCCTAGGATTAACTTTATCTTTCATTTGGGGGGATATAAGGAATTCCTTCTGTTGAAAAAAACTCCAAGATCTTCCAACAAGAATTCTGGAAGATAATGACATCAAACACAGCACGAAAGAAGTTCTTTCTCCAAGTGCCTTCTCCTGATTTGTACATGGTGGGTTACAACCTAACCCACTCAGTTTCTCAACTGAAAGCCTGAGCTATAAATTCATGGAGGGTATAATATTTCTTCAATCTTAAACTTAATACTTTGGCAAAACTAGAACACCTTCTAACTTTAGCTTACACATATCAAATAAATTGTTTATATCCTACTTTTCCTGAGGTGCTCTACCCATCAAAACCACTCACACGCTTTCTCCCTTTCAAAATGCTGCCTAATCTCAGACATTAAATATGTTTGGCCATACTGAAAATCCATAATGTTCAACTGGTTTCCTGATCACTGAGTTCCTGTGCTTTCCCCTATTTCAAAGAAATAGCAGAAGAGCAAAGTTTTTTTCAAAACTTTTGTTTCAAGATGTTTATATTAAGCTAGCAAATTTTTTGATATTTGTTTTCCCCAATGAGGTGACTGAGCTCTTTTAAGGAAACGTAATTCAAGAAAGTTTCACGGTTGATTAAAGAACATAAAGTAAATGAAGTAAAGCTGCTTACGAAGAGAAATGTTTATCCTGAATAAAGGATTTGGGAAAGCACATTAGAAAATGAGAGTAAGAAGTGAGTAAAAAGTTCTCTATCCCAAATTACTATATTTCCCAGATTTCATTCCCCCATTGGCTTCTAGGTGGGTTGGCTAATGGGAGGTGCTGGCCAAGGACTATAAAGTAGAAAGGGAGAAGTAGCCAGAATATTTATCTTTTCTTTCTGTACCAACTGACTGTTTTTCTTGGTTTCAATCCAGTTTCCCACCAGATTTTCCTTCCTTCTGTGGTCCCAGCTCCCTCTGGACAGGCCCTCTATTTCTTCCAGCTTCTTCTGGGGGCTCTAATGCTGTCCCCCACTCCTTGACCCTCCGGCCCTCAGAGTGATGGTAGCTTCCACCTCTTTTCTCTCTGGTTTCTTAGCTCTTCCATCTCTTGTATGCAATTCTTGACATTAAATTCTTTTTGATTGCAATATCTCAAGTCATTTCAGTTATCATGATGTATATAGTGAGTGATTTCTCTCTACCGGCTTTTTAAATAAATTTTGTATTTTAGAACAACTATGGATTTACAAAAAATTTATGAATATAGAGAGTCCTTGTATATACCCTGCACCTAATTTCTCCCATTATTAACATCTTACATTAGTATGGTACATTTGTAATGATTAATGAATCACTATTAATGTACAATTATTTATTAAAGTCTATATTCACATTTCCTTTGTTTTTTTACCAGATATCCTTTTTCTAGTCTAGGATCTTATCTAGGATACCACATTACATTCAATTGTTTTCTAGAATCCTCTTGGCTATGATATCTTCTTAAACCTTGCTTGCTTTAAACAATCCTTACAGTTTTGAGAAGTACTAGTCAGGTAGAATTTTGTAGAATGCACTGTATTTGGATTGATCTGATGTTTTTCTCATGGTAAAACTGCATTTTGAGGAGGAAGATTAGAAAAGTAAAATGCCATTTTTATTTTCTCATATCAAGGATACTACTATCAACATGATTGATCACTATCAAAGTTGTTCCTACTCATTTGGCTATGGCAATGTTTGTCAATTTTCTGCGTTGTACAGTTGCTCTCTCCCCTCCTGTTTTCACACTGTACGCTTTGGAAGAAGATTACTAGGTGCAGCTGAGGAGTATGGGTGCTGCATCAATTACAAAGCCTTTATCTTGTAATTCTACAGGATTAGTAATGTCACTTAATTGTACAGGAGGTTGGCTGGCCTCAGTCTGCTCTAGAGAGTTATCTATGTCCATCTTCGCTGTGAGCTATTTCTCTCATTTATATGTTAACAGCAGTATGTCTGTGGATTATACTGCAATACCTTTATACTAAAAGGAGGTGCTGCCTTCTCTACTTCAAGTTAAAAAATCTTAAATTAGCCAAAGCTCTCTTATTCAATTATTAAAAATTAAAATATTTGGATTACACAGCTTAAAGTAGGATACCAGAGCTATACAAAGTTTAAAGCCTCAAAGATTCCTCCTGGAAGGACACTAGAAGGACAATTAGGTTTTTGTATGATAGAGTTGTCTTATTATCTTCACAAGCGTAGATAATAGAAAACATCCCAATGGCACATGTGTAAGAGACTCAGATGACTGTAAGTCACGTACCAGGCAAATAGCAATAAGGACCAAGTGGGCTAATACTTAGCTTCTTTGCTTTTGAATAGCAAGCATGGCACAATTCTGCCACAGTGAACGGTTCATTAGTTTTGGAAATAAGTAGCTTGAATCAGAGGAATTAGTCATAATATTTTGAATGCAATATTCCTTTTGAGGGTATTTAAAAATTGTTCCTCTTAAAGGACTTTAACAACCTTACTTGCCAGACGCATTAGGTAGTGGTATAGTATTGATGTAAAAATCCCTCCTGTTAAATTTTGCACATTACAACACTGGACACTGAGTGAAAGTTCTTGTTCAGCAAAAACCTACTGACCATGTACAATGTGCTAAGCATATCTAAGTTCTGCGGAATCCAGGGCAGTGCTACTGAAGGTGCTCATCCTCAGTGAGACAAGTAAGGGGCTATGCCAGAATGGAAACCAAGACACAGTTATCTTCATTAAGTATCTTGTTATAATTTTTCTTGATCTCTTATGATCCTTTGAAATTTCGTGATGTCAGTTGTTGTTTGTCCTCCTTCCTCCCGATGGTTAGTTCTTCCTTTTTTTTACAATCTAGTCTAACTAAAAGTTTGTCAATTTTATTTATCTTGTCAAAGAACCAGTTCCTGGTTTCATTGATCTGTTCTGTTTCTTAGTTTCTATTTCATTTATTTTTATTCTAGTCTTTTATTTCCTTTTTTCTACCACTTTGGGGTTTTGTTCTCCTTTTTCTACCTCCTTTATGTGTAAGGGTAGGTACAGATTTCTCTTGCTTCTTGAGGTAGGCCTGTATTGCTATAATTTCCCCCCTTAGAATAGCTTTTTCTGCATCCCAAATATTTTAGACCATTGTGTTTTTATTTTCATTTGTCTCTGTGTTTTTGTATTTCCTTTTTGATTTTTTGGTTGACTCATTCATCGTTTAGTGGCATATTGTTTACCTTCATGTATTTGCATTCTTTCCAGATTTTTTTCTTATGATTGATTTCTAGTTTCATACCGTTGTGGTCAGAAAAGATGCAAGATATACTTTCAGAGTTGTTTTGTAGCCAAAACCGGACCACCTAGAAGTAAAGGGTAAATTTCTGGAAATATATAACCTTCAAAACCTGGATTAGGAAGAAATAGAAAATTTGATCAGACTGACTACAAGTGCAAATTGGTATAGCCACTGTAGAAAACATGGAGGTTCCTCAAAAAATTAAAAATTGAATTACCATATGATCCAGTAATTCCACCATTGGGTATTCAACCAAAAAACCCAAAAACACTAGTTTGGAAAGATATATGCATCCTATGTTTACTGCAGCATTATTTACAATAGCCAAGATATGGAAACGACCCAACTGTCTATCCATACATCAATGAATGAAGAAGATATGTATTAAAAATGTGGTGTGTGTATATATATATGTATGTATACCTATATATATGTATATATGTATGTATACCTATATATATGTATATATATACACACATACATATATATGTATACATATATATGTATGTATATATATGTATGTATATATATATGTATATATATATATGTATGTATATATATATGTATATATATATATGTATGTGTATATATATATGTATGTATATATATACATATAGATGTATGTATATATACATATATACATTTTGGGCATACTTTTTAAAATGGATTGCAATTATTATTTTTTTTAATTGTGGTAAAATACACATAACATAAAATTTATCTTAACCATTTTAGGTGTACAGTTCAATATTATTAAGTACATTTACATTATTGCGTATCCAATCTCAAAAACCCTTTTCATCTATCCAAACTGAAACTCTATACCCATTAAGAATATCTTCCCGTTCCTTTCCCCCCAACCTGGCGACCACTCTTCTACTTTCTGTCTCTAACTTTGACTGCTCTAGGGACCTCATATAAGTGGAATCATATAGTGCTTGTCTTTTTGCAAAAGGCTTAATTCACTCAGGATGTCTTCAAGTTTTATCCATGTTGTGCCCTGTTCAAAGCTTCCTTCCTTTTTCAGTCTGAAATCAGGAAGGGTAGATCTCAGAGATGAGAATAAGACACAATCATTCAGGAAGCATGCAAAGGATTAGATTCGGAAGTCAGGACAATCACATCATAGAGTCCAGAGTAATGGAAAGATTTCATTGAGAATGCAGAGTATTTTTTATAAGACGTAAAAGTCACATTAATACCTCTGTTTCCCTCATTAAGTTCAGTCCCCTAAAATGCTTGTTAATTTCTCTTTTCCCACTGCCTCTGCTACATGCAAGACTCTTATTTCTCCTGTACAATCATTCATAAAATCTTATTTTTTTTATTCACTTATTTGACAGAGAGAGAGAGAGATCACAAGTAAGCAGAGAGGCAGGCAGAGAGAGAAGAAGTAGGCTCCCTGCTGAGCAAAGAGCCTGATGCAAGGCTCGATCCCAGGACCCCGAGATCACGACCAGAGTCAAAGGCTGAGGCTTTCACCCACCGAGCCACCCAGGTGCCCCCCATCTTACATTTTTTTTCCAATTTATTTATTTTCAGAAAAACAGTATTCATTATTTTTTCACCACACCCAGTGCTCCATGCAAGCCGTGCCCTCTATAATACCCACCACCTGGTACCCCCAACCTCCCACCCCCCCCGCCACTTCAAACCCCTCAGATTGTTTTTCAGAATCCATAGTCTCTCATGGTTCACCTCCCCTTCCAATTTACCCAAAAGCACATACCCTCCCCAATGTCCAAAACCCTACCCCCCTTCTCCCAACTCCCCTCCCCCAGCAACCCACAGTTTGTTTCGTGAGATTAAGAGTCACTTATGGTTTGTCTCCCTCCCTATCCCATCTTGTTTCATGGATTCTTCTCCTACCCACTTAAGCCCCCATGTTGCATCACCACTTCCTCATATCAGGGAGATCATATGATAGTTGTCTTTCTCTGCTTGACTTATTTCGCTAAGCATGATATGCTCTAGTTCCATCCATGTTGTCGCAAATGGCAAGATTTCGTTTCTTTTGATGGCTGCATAGTATTCCATTGTGTATATATGCCACGTGCAGAAAAATGAAATTGGACCATTTCCTTACACCACACACAAAAATAGACTCAAAATGGATTAAGGACCTCAATGTGAGAAAGGAATCCATCTTACATTTTTTTGCTCATGTTTTGTATACTCTATTTTGTAAACATTTCTAACACATATGTTTTATATTAGGGTTCCAATAATTCAGAAATATCACAAGTACTTTCAGGATGTTTGAAAGTTGTTTATTCCAAGACTCATTGATGACTTCAATAATTTTAGACTGTGAACTTTCATTTAGCCAGTCTTAATCTAAGGGACTGCAAGGCCTAGTTCTATAGAGATGTAGGTTTTCACTTCCATGAACCCAAGAGTTATATTAATCTATCAGTTAACTCATTATCTTATGTACCAACCAGAGAGTCAAAGAACCAACCAGAGAGCAAAAGTTCAAATTCCAAGCCTATCCAAAGGTAGAATTATGGTTTTAATTTATTAAGAGAACCACTTTTCTCTACAGAATGCAGACTGAGATAGGTACATTTCCCTGTCTCCCACCACTTTTTCTTTGACTCTTTCCTCACCCTTTATACTAAAAAGTAATTTTTCCAGGATCCTGGTTTTGGTGGTGACTCAGTTCCAACTTACATGCATGATTGCGCATCTATGTCTTTTGTTTTCTTTGCAATCATTAAAATACAAGGACTGGTATTGGCAAAGGCTCTCAAAGGAGGGCTATAGCTTTAGCCATGTTTTTCCAACATCTTCATTTTTGATCCTAGGGATTTCCCTATTATCTTGTACTTCCAACTAGGTATTTAAAAACACTGTTATTATATTGTTCTCATCATTAATAATTTTTTAAGTGGAAATGTATCTTAGAATATCCAATTCACAAGCTCATGAAAATGGAAATTCACAGGACTTCCCTTCTGATTTTCCTTTTATTTTTTAAATATCATGAAGAAAAGATATATGTTGCTGCTTTAAATCATATTATTTTCTAATTTTATGGGGTATTGACTTACTAATTTTCTAATGCTTACTTAATAATGAACAGATACTTACACAGAATATGTTAAGACTTTAAAGAATTAGTCAGTGTTTGAAGTCCCTAGTGTATCCTTTAAGAAACTGGGTCATATAGGTTTTTGCTAATCTTTTCTCTAGCTCTCAAATTTTAATTTTCTCTGTCATTATTATGTCTAAATTTATATATTTTTAGAAACAGCCTTTAGGGTCAAGGTTTTGTTCTTTATGCCAATTCTATTTTTTCCTTAAGTGATAACTTCACTTTGTGTCCATTTGACACCTTGACTGTTGAATAGTAATTAAATGTACATTAAAAAATCCCCATTTTTTCCCCATTAAAAAACTTAAGCCATTAAGTTATTCCATGGATATTCTTTCTTGGGGGTGGGAGGAAAGCACATATATCTGAGCAAAGTCTCTTTTGAAATAGTTCTCCAAAAGGGGAGCCCTCTTACACTCCTGGTGAGAATGCAAGCTGGTACAGCCACTCTGGAAAACAGTATGGAGTTTCCTCAGAAAGTTAAAAATAGAGCTACCCTATGGCCCAGAAATTGCACTACTTGGTATTTATCCAAAGGATACAAACATAGTGATTCAAAGGAACACCTGCACCCCAGTGTTTATAGTAGCAATGTCCACAATAGCCAAATTATGGTAAGAACAGAGATGTCCTTTGACAGATGAATGGGTAAAGAAGATGTGGTATACATACATACGTACAATGGAATACTACTTAGTCATCAAAAAAAGAAATCTTAACCATTTGCAATGATGTGGATAGAACTACAGGGTATATGCTAAGTGAAGTAAGTCAGAGAAAGCTACTTATCGTATCATTTCACTCATATGTGGAATTTAAGAAACAAAACACATGATCATAGGGGAAGAGAGGGAAAAGTAAAATAAGATGAAATCAGAGAGGAAGACCAACCATAAGAAACTCTTAATTGTAGGAAACAAACTGAGGGTTGCTGAAGGGGAAGTGGGTGGGAGATGGTGTAACTGGGCATTAAGGGAGGCACTTGATATAACAAGCACTGAGTGTTGTATGTAAATGATGAATCACTGAACCCTACCTCTGAAACTACCTCTGAAACTAAATACACTATACGTTCATTAGTTCAATTTAAGTCAAATTTTAAAAAAAGAAAGAGTTCTCCAAATGTTAAAATAATAACAAATAAATTAAGATAAATGGTCTAGTGATAACAATTTCATAATGACGTAAATCTATGTGGATATAGATTGATAGGTTTAAGTGAACACTGCTGTAATACTCCATTGAAATTCAATGTTAAAATGTTTACTGTCTGGTCTGGCAGACTCTTGCTGTCCCCAAAAAAGTATTTGTACATTTTTTCATAAAAAACAGACCTGAAAGGTTATACAACTGCCTGGGTTTTTCTTTCTTTTTGTAATGGTAATATAGTCATCTAATATCAGAAACATCCTTCTGAAAAGTTTAATACTTTGGGACGTGTTCAATGGATCTCTTTGTAGAAATATGAATGAAAAAATATTTCAACTAAATTTAAATTTTAACTTTTCAATTAAATTTAAATTTTAAACTAAATTTTGTTTCTCCTCCAAATTGAAAATATTTACGTTTATCTGATTCTTTTTTTTTTTTTGAACTTTTGAGGACTGATTTGTTATTCAGAGTAAAACACTGAGAGTATAAATAAATAGACCGACTATTTTCCTGTTCTATGTAGTCAAAATGGACCAATCAGATTTTTTCAGAAATTTTAGTGCCTATATTTCATCAAAAATGTCAAAATAATGAATACATCCATTAAGTGGTAAATTTTTCTAGTTTAGATACAGAGTATAATATTTTTATTTAAAATGCATTAATAATTGGGCATAGAGCTAGTATTTTAATAGGACATCTTGATCTGTTACTAGGTCAAGCCGAATGACATTATTAAATGAATTTGTTGTCAAGAGGCATCTTCCACAGATTTAATATAAATTATGAATAAATCACTAATCTAAAGAACATGTTAAAGCTTTAATCTAATTATAATTGCATTGAAATTTCTCAACTTTATCTTCTTATAGCCCACATCCTTTGTTATAAACATATAAAAAGAGAAATATTAGCTAATTGTTTTTTTACATCCTTTAAAGTGTCCAGACTTCTTCATTTGCATAAATTGGGAACTCTTCATGGGTATGAAAAGTGACACTAAACATAAATCCCCATATCTTCTTTAATTATAAAAAATAAACTATAATATGACACATGTAATTCATATCTTTTAAAAATGATATAAACCTTATTCAAGTCTGCTGAGAAATTTGAAGGCAAGAGTTCAGAAATAAAACATTTATTCTGAAAGAAGCAAAGATCTGTTACCTGTCTCGTACTGATTTTTTAAATTATATAATTGACTCCCTATCTCTTGTACCAGTACATTTTAAAAGAGGGAAATGGGGATATATTTATCATCCAGCCCTCTGATAGACTGCTGTGAAGATTAATAGGATACTGCTTACACTATAATGGCAACCATTAAGTAGCGTAAATTCTACTTCCCTCAGAGCTGGGTGCTGAAGAGCATTTTTCATTATTAAGTGTATAACTTTTTTTTTCCTCTTAGATCCTAAGAAAAGGGAAACAATCATCTTGGAAGAGAGAGAGAAAGTCAATTAATAGGAATTGGGAAATTAATAGCTAATCATTGAGGTCTCTAATGTATCAGACATTGTTATACATTATATCAGCTAACTTATTTAGTGGTCTCAAATACCGTACCTTATGAATAGATAATATTATTATCCCCATTTTAGAGATAAGAAAAGCTAATAACAAGTTAAGTAACATGTTTAAAATTCACAAAGCTGATAGCTATGGAACTAAGATTCAGTTCCAGGTAGTCTTGTCCCAAAGTCATGCCCTCAACTATGATGCTCAGTTGCTTTTACAACAAATATTACTAGTAACTATGTATTAATGACTTCTTATCTGTCTTTCTAGTGCTGACTTCCTAAAGCAATTACTCCAACCAACATGCTTTCCTGTTACATACCAATAACAATTTTAATCAAAAGTGATTAAATCAGGACCCCCTTACTTGAGGCTAATATATAATAAAGGAGGTAGACAGGCAAATATAACCATAAAATGTGATGAATTTTAATAGGTGTATGCATGAAGTACTGAGAGGGCACCCTTTTTAGGGGAAGACTGAGATAATCGAGCATCCTAGACAAAAAGCCGGTATTGAAAGAGCAGGGCTTCATTTAGCGAAGCCCAAGCTCAGAAGGGATAGAATTTGAAAAGCAAAGGCATACTGATGAGAAATAAGAATGCAAAGGAGGAAGAGCACACACCAGAAGGCATACAGTGTTCAGTCATCTATTTGGTATTTTTCACTTTGAAAATCCCATGTTTAAAACAAAGTTCATTTTCTTCTGGTAAAATGTGGTCCTTTTGAGGTGGTTCCCATTTTGGTTAATCATGCTCTAAACGACCCACCTGACCAAGGGAAAACTATTTGAGCTATCTTCATTGCTTCTTATCTTCTCATTTTATACCAACAAGCTTCCAAGCTCTATCGGTTCTACACACTAAATATCTAGTCTCCATTCCTCTCTCTATCTAGACTGCTACCTCTTTAGTCATTACTTCTTTTGTTTTTGATATCTTCTGAGGCAATTCTTTATGCTTGCTCTCCAGTGCACTGGATGTATATAGGAAGCAATCATTCTGAAATACCAATCAGTCATTACTCTGCTTAAATCTTCAACAGCTCCCTATTACCCTTGGTAAAAAAATCTCCAAATTCTTAGCACACTCAGCTCTTTACCTTCTGCTGCAATTTGTATTTCTAGTGGTTTCTTTACTACCTAATGCAGGCACACTGGAGTCCAGCTTTCCTGAACTATTTACAGTTATTCTAACGCAGATATAGAAGAGCTTAGTGGTTAAGCTTGTGGCCTACCTGCTCAGTCTGACTCGATTTCAAATCCTGTCAATTCACTTGTTAGTTATGTGGTTTTAAGAAAGTTATTTAACTTCTCAGAGACTACCTATTCTGAGCTACAAAAGGAAAAAAACACAGAATTTTTGTAAGAAGCAAACAAGCTCATGTACTTTACAAATTCCTAGCATTAAATTAGCGTTTACTAACTTTTGTGTCTTTTTTCTTTCCTTTTTTTCTCCTTGCTACTTGCAAATATGCTCTTCTGTCTCCTTAGAATCCCGTATTTCTACCCCAGGGTTTGTCTGATAATCTTTTCCTCATGCTTCAATATCATTTGATGTGCTAAAGTGCTCCAATCACAAACGGATGAAATGTCGCCGCTCCCAGGGGATCTTGCCTAGAGTCCTGAGGGAGGATCCAGAGAATCCTATTAAGTCTCCCCATAATGCCTCTATTACAGTAGTTATCACATGAATATAATGCTCATTTGCCTGCTTCTGAGCCCTAGAAAAGGGACAGTCTTTGCACTTACCATGCTCTGGAAATATGGTAAGGGCACAATAAATTCTTGTTGACTGAGTATTAACAACATGCTCAGGTAGATGTTTTGTTGGCATCTTACCAGTTTCTGCTATTTTCTTGAGATAGTTTTAAGACTACCAAAAATCAGATCTTTGCACATTTATTCATTTATTAAATATTCATTAAGATTCTGTGCTAGGACACTTTGCTAGGTTCAGAGATAAAAGCAACAACATCCAAAAAATATTTGGTTCATACTGTTGATATTTGAAGTCAAGATTTGATGTGTTAATAACCCCTGAGCCTGAAATAATGCTGTAACTATTGGTTAACAAACTATCCAGTTAAGAACTGATTTATCAATCTTTGTAAAAATCTATCAATCTTGCAGACCCTTCCACAACCACTGTTCTTTATTCACATGTACATATGCTTGATATACAGGTAGTATCACTAAAAGACCGAGTTTACCAAAATAACATAGTAAATAGTCTTTGCATGACTTCGTATATCAGCTGGGCCAAATTTAGCAGGTAATTTTGACACTGGAAATACTTATGAGTCTACACATGCATCCGCAGGTCAGAATAGGACATCTCAGGTATAGTGGTATAGATGTAGGTTTAAAGTGTACAGGTGAGATGTTTAGCCCTAGGTCTTAGATTTGATTTTGAGCAAAACACTTAGTTTCTTTTTCTCTTACCCTCCTCAGCTGGAAAAAAGAGAAAACTGAACTATTTGATCTCTTAGACCTCTCTACAGTTCTCCAGTCTATGGGTTCCAGACCTATGACTTCATGCACTTGCCCCCAACCCCTTGTTACTGAAATCCACCAATGAAATTCTCTCAGTGCTTTTTCTCTTGACTTCTCTAGGCACTGGGTGTTACTGTGTCCTTCTTCTTCTTCTTTTTTTTTTTTAAGATTTTTTTTAAATTTATTTATTTGACAGACAGAGACCACAAGCAGGCAGGCAGAGAGAGAGAGGGAGGAAGCAGGCTCCCTGCTGAGCAGAGAGCCCGATGCGGTGCTCGATCCCAGGACCCTGGGATCATGACCTGAGCTAAAGGCAGAGGCTTTAACCCACTGAGCCACCCAGGTGGCTTTTTGAAGCTTTCCTGCTTCAACTTTATTTCCATGATGCTGGACACATTCTTTTCACACATTTCTAATTTATCCTCATTTATATCCCAGGACTATCCTGCTTTTTTCTATCATCCAGAGATCTCTTAAAGGTCTTTATTCAAGCTGTTTCTCTTTTCAGTTTTTCCCTTGCTGAGTCAACTTACTGCTTTAACTGTCACCTCCATGTGGATGAGTCCCAAAATCTATATTGGAAAACTAATCTCTCTGGTGTACTCCAATTCTGTATTTCAGCTGCTTATTTGACATCACCATCTGGCTCTCCTGAATTCACCTTAAATGAAGTGTCTAAAACTGAATCAGTGTTATCTCCAGGGTGGACATCTTTCTCTGGACTTTGTTTACATTAATTGTATTAGCATCCTCTGGTTCCTGAAATTCCAAATCGAGTTACATAGCAAGTTCCTGCAGCATGCACCTACATCCAGAATCCTCCCCTATCCCTTCTTTTCCATTTCCCTGACTCTTTAATGCAGTTCTCTCACCAAGACTACATAAAAATCCCTGCCCACAAACTCTCCCTGCCGACTGCTGCTCTCAACTTAGTTCTCTCCCTAGGATTTGGTGTACCCAAAGTTTAGGTTAAGGCTCCTTCTCCTCAGCTAGCCATGGCCATGGGGACCACACATGCCCAGCTAGCCACCCTCCCATCCCAGGTCCCTAGCCATAGTCCTCAAACCATGGGAGTAAAGACAACACAAAACATCCTAAATAATACATAACCTAGTGCATAGGACATACAGTACAGATGCTGAAAGTAATGATTAAGATATTTTAAGATATGGTCCTTTTATAGAAAAATGTTTTCCTATTCATTCTAAGGATTCAAGAAATATATCTGAAATCAATTGTAATCAAATCAAATGCATGCAAATTACAATATATTGATCACTGATAGCACCATTGATTATATTCTCTTTTCCACTTCCCTATTCCCTCAGGTTTCTACTTTGGGACATTTCTCAAAAGAATTCCCTTGATTTTCTACTTTGGGCATTTCTCTAGCAGCTTAAAATGTTAGGAGGAATGGGTGGCACAGTTGCGTGAGTGTCCAACTCTTGATTTCGGCTGGGGTCATGATCTCAGTGTTGTAGGATTGAGCCCCACATGGGGCTCTGTGCTCAGTGCAGAATCTGTCTTAGATTCTCTCTCCATTTGCCTCTTTTGCTCGTGCTCTCTCTCTCTCTCTCTCTCTCTCAAATAAATAAATAAATCTTTTAAAAAATATATTAAGAGAAAGAAAAACAGTAGATCTGTAACCAGAAGATGCTTCTGTTTTCAACATCACGGTCAGTTCTGTGAACTCAGGTCAACTTTCTGAGTGGGTCTGTTGTTGCTTTCTTTCTTAGCCGTATAATATGGAAATGATGCTTGTCCTGATTACTTCTCAGAGTTATCCGGAGGCTCTAATTAGATGTAAAAAGATCTTCAGAGACTCCCAAACCTCTGGGAATTTGGTTGATCATCTAAATCAACTGGGAGATTTTTCTGAGGTCCTGTCCCCAGAAATCTCATCTTTAAAGGCTGTCTTGTTGATCTGTCATTTGAAAACCTTATTATACAAAATTTTAACAGTGAGTAATATAACTTCTGGAGTCTAACATTTGTCTTTCTACATCTTTCGCCATCATCATTTCTGAGTTCAATAGCATTGAGATCATCTTTGGACTGCTTTTAGTTCTGAACTTTATATATGTAATTCTGAGTTAAAACTCAAAAATTTTTGATAATGACAAGTTTTGGTCTTTACCAGAAAGGAAATTCTTCCTTCTGGAAGAGGGCTGATAAATGGATTTAGTCATTTCAGATGATTAGAGCACTTCACAGTCTAAGTTGACAACATAAACCAACTCTTACATACAATGAATTAAGCAAAATTCTCTAAAGTTGTGGGTACTTCAGAAAACCCAGAAACATAGATATTTCAGAGTTAATAAAATGTCTTGAATGAAAAAATGCTTCTGGGGGTAGGAGAAGAATAAATGAAACAAGATGGGATTGGGAGGGAGACAAACCATAAGTGACTCTTAATCTCACAAAACAAACTGAGGGTTGCTGGGGGGAGGGGGGTGGGGAGAGGGGGGTGGGGTTATGGACACTGGGGAGGGTATGTGCTTTGGTGAGTGCTGAGAAGTATGTAAACCTGGCGATTCACAGACTTGTACCCCTGGGGATAAAAATATATGTTTATAAAAACTAAAAAATAAAAAATAATTGCTTCTCACTCTAATACTTCTTTGTGGTTTTGAATATCATCTCTCCAAGAACTATAAGGTTTTTTATTTCCTAGGCATTCACCATAACATGATACATTTTTCCAGTAGCAGTACATAATTTTATCTGTCATATAATTGTTACTGGAGCTTTGATAAACCATAATTTTTTAAGGCAGTAGCTTAAATGTAAGAATGAGCTGTTAGAATAGAAATCAAGCTTATAACTAGAAATTACTTTGTAATTCTTTCTACAGTTCAACTGTTCAGTTAGAACACAAAAGAGAGGTTAAGCAGAAAAGAAGCCCAATAATAACATTCTTTAATTTTTTTAACATTATTCCACAGTATTTCACAAAGCACTCATCACATTGTGGTAAAATATAAAAATGGTCAAATACATATTGTTTAGAAATCACAGTTGACTCTTGGACAATGCAAGGCTAAGGGTGCTGATTCCCATGCAGTCGAAAGTCCACATATAACTTTTGACTCTACAAAAGCTTAACTATTAATAGCCTACTGCTGACTGGTAGCCTTACAGAAAACACAAATAGTTGATTAACACATATTTTGCGTATTATATCTATTACATACTGTTTTCATAAGGTAAGCTAGAGAAAAGATGAAAATGAAAAGAAAATGTTATTAAATAAATCATAAGGAAAAGAAAATATATTTGCAGTACTATAGTGTACTTATGGGGGAAAAATTGCATGTAATAAGTGGATCCACAGAGTTCAAACCCAGGTTATTCAAGGACCAACTATATTGATTGATTCTGACTTTACATTTTCTATTGTAAAAAGAAACTAGAGTTGCTTAAACCCCAATTTGTTCCATGTGCATAACCTCCCCATTGCTTTGACATATTTCAAGTTTTAGCACACCCATGCATTCATGATCAGGCCTTATTTATTTATTTGAGAGAGAGTATGAGAGGGGAGAGGATGAGAGGGAGAAGCAGACTCCCCACTGAGCAGGGGGTCCAATGCGGGATTTGATCCCGGGACTCCAGGATCATGACCTGGAGCCACCCGGGCACACTAAGTGAATGTATTTCAATTTCCTTTTGTAGAGTTAGCATAATAGACAACCACAAAGTCTTGGGGCTTTGGGGCAAAATTGGGGTCAAACACTGTCCCTATCACTTACTAGCTGTGTGACTTTGGTTACTAACTTCTGTAGGACTGTGCTGTTCACAGTGTGTCTCTGGATCAGCAGGACCTGCATCGTCTGGGAGTTTGTGAGAAACACAGACTCTCATTCCCACGTAGAACTACGGAGTTAGATTCTACACTTTTAAAAAATTCTCCATTAAAATTGAGAATCATTGTTCTAAGCTGCAATTCTTCCATCTGTAAAAATAGGGTAAAACAGAATCCTTTTTGTCAGGATTATGAGGGGTTTGGCATATTTCATGACATAAGTCTGTAAATTAATATTTAATTTTAAAAGCACTTTTTGAGTTTTCCCATTTAAAAGGACATTATTCCATTTTAAAGGAAATGAAATTTAAAGTTTAGTAATTTCTTTGTGATCATAAACTAGTAAATAAAGCCTCCAGGATTTAAATCTCCATAACAGGGTCTCACAATGACATACTAAGATATACATCATAAATGTAATTTCTTTATTTTCTTAAACTGCTATGTTATTCTTAATAGTGGGAGGGGAGCGAAGGGACAAAACCATAACACATGTGAATTCATAACCTCACAATCACTTGTTTGGATAAGGTCTTACGGCAATACAGTCTTCTCTCCCCCATCTCCTACTAAGATGGTACCTGCCCATTACAGGTAAAAGAGAAAGGACCCCAGGCATTGATGGGTCAGATGTGGTTCCCTGAGCTAAAACCAACTTCATCAGGCCTTTTAGAGAAAGAGACTGTTCTCACTAGACTGTTCTCATGGCTGACTGAGACTGACTCTTTTTCTGTTGGTTCATTTGTGCGCATGGACTTCTTATCTAGACTAGACCCAAACCCTTTAGGCACTTTGAATATCCTCAATAGAGAATGTGGTTTTTTGTTTTGTTTTGGTTTGGTTTGGTTTGGTTCTGCTGCATTCTGCACACAATTTATGGGGAATGAGGAGCAAGATTTTGGACTCATCTATTTTGTTCCCTTATTCTATCCCTCCCATGTCATGTTGGCTGTGTTCTTGAGCTTCAAACATGGAACACCTTTTAGGGTTCACGACAAGCGACCGAAAAGCCCCACCTGCATCACTTCTGTGAGCAGCTGCACAGTGTTACAATATAGGGTAGGCCTGGTCCTAAAGAGTCTAATACCCTCTCTCCTCTCTCATGCAGCCTATGCTTCTCCCATATACCCAAGCAAGGAACTGTTTCCTCATAACCCTGAGTTCTCTAACACCTTAACTTTGCTCATACTGTTTCCTCTGCCTGACCTACTTCATCCACCCTGACCCCCAACTCCACATTCCCAAATGGAACTTATTCCTTGATACTTAGCTCAAATGTCAAGTCCTTGATCCTTCCATCTATAATAACCTTTCCTCTTTGAGTCCAAACTTCTTTTCCTAATCACATATTAATCCGTTTTATGTATTTAAGTCCCACTCATTTCTCCCTGCCCCTCCAAAGTATTAATACATGATTTTACCCAATGGTAAAGAGTCAACAAATATTATTTAAGTGAATGAAATAGACTTCTTTCTAGAAAGAAAAGGTAATAGGCTACTTTGGAAAGCAAGGTAGATGGTTTGTTTTGCCAGAATAAATAGGATAACTAGTTAGATTTTAACCTAGGCCTTTACAACTGAAAAACACTTTTTGAATCCCTTTATACTATACATGAAAAAGCTGAAATGCATGAAGCACTAAAAAGACAAAAGTGAACCAGACTCTAGGACTCCTGATTTTCCATTCTGGTGTTTTATTTAATTTAGTAACATTTTTCTTTTTTTTAATTTTACAAATGTTATTATAAAATAATTAATAAAAATTCTGGGAAAAAATATGCTCACTGTACAATCATACCACCATGACAGTATACTGTTTTGTTATTCAGGTGCTTATTCAGACATTACTCAGAAGAATTCATATTTTTGTATAGATGAGATTCTAATTTACCTAAGTGTCCTATTTATTTTTTCTCTCTGTTGGTACATTGTAATAATTAAAATTTTTCATGTTCCTATAAACTTCATTGAGTTTGTAAATCAGATTGTCTCTGGTTTTCCACCTTTTAGTTAACACAAATGAGTAATTTTCTGATTGACGCATTAATTCTTTTGACCTATTTGATGTATATATTTTCAGGAATTTGCTTGTGTCTTGGGCTCCACCACATTTAAGTTAGCAGTGAAAAGAATGGGTGGAAATGCTATTAACTGAGCTAGGAAACAACGTTTTAGGAAGAAGACCATGACTTTACTTTTAGACATGCTGAATTAGGGGTTAACTTTGAAACAACAGTTGGGAAACATCACATAGGAGTCTGGAACTGTGAGGAGTTACAAAGCTATAAATATTCAGGATTTCCTGAATATATGTGGTAATAGAGGGCACTAGTGTGTATAAGAACGCCTAGAGTTTAATCCAGAATAAGGAGAGGAATGAGCCTAGCACTGAGTCTTAAGGTAGCATATATATTAAATGACTGCGTATGAAACAAGGAACCCATAAAAGATACAAAAAGTAATTAGTAGATATTCAGAGTAAACAAAAAAAAAAGAGAGGGAAATATTGTAAAACAGATGTCTAGAGAAGAAACTATTTCATAAGGAAGCCAAGCACTCAACGACCAAGTAAAAATCCTGCCTGAAAAAAATCCAGTGTATTTATCAGCATGGAGGATATTGACGATCTTTGCAAGGTTATTGTAGAGATGGGACATTTAGAATGAGAGAGAAGCTTGGTTGGGTCAGGTTGATGAGTGAGAAAGAAGCAAGAACATGCAAATAGTAGAACTTGACTGTAGTTTACAGTATGGATGTGCCTGGGAAGTACCGACATGGGTACGTGTACTTAAAGCCTTGTGGGGACTTATTTTAATGGGAGAGATCAAGCATAGTTAAAAGCTAGTAGGAATAACTCATTTGACAAGGAGAGGAGACCTAGACAAGAGAGAGTATGTGAGAATCCTGAAAATGTGGGAGAAGGTGGGGAGTGAAGCTCACAGTTGCAGAGATAAACATTGTCTAGCAGGAAGACTAGCTTTTCTACCAAAACTGGGTAAGGTAAAGCAGAATAAATGAAAGCGTGGTTAAGGCAGTGTGTTTGGGCTTTAGGGGAAAGTAGTAATAGAAAAGCATATTTCAGGTCCCTCTTTGTATATAATTTTCTCCTGCTTATGGACATGGTCTAATATTTCCCATGAGGTTAGGAAAGTGGAATCAGGACAGTAGTACACACTGTTATTTTATAAAAGACAGCAAGTGACTTCTAATTTAATGACTATTGCATGGCAAGTATTGCATTTCTTTTAATTTGTAACAAAATTCTCATAAACTAGACATTACCTCACTGTCTCATCAGAAAGCAGTGCTATTATTCCTATTTATTTTGATGATCTGTTTTTCTAGTAGAAGCAGGGAGACACCCCATTATATGGGGTGATGGGCCACATTTTTTCTTTCAAGTAAGCTTCATGTCCAGTGTGGAGCCCATTGCGGGGCTTAAACTCACAACCCTGAGATCAAGACCTTAGCTGAGATCAAGAGTTGGTCCCTAACTGACTGAGCCACCCATTTGCCCTCCACATTCTTTTTTGCCCTTTGATAGGAGAAGCTCAGGTTAAAAACACAGCATGCTTTTCACTTCATACCTTCATTTTCCTGAATTTATTTTTCTAAGACTTGCCTCCAGTTAGTAACTGTTCAAAGTCTCCCCCGCCCCCATGACTTTCTGTGCCCAGGGATAGACAGACTTCACAGAAGTGGGAAGGCATCTCTCTCTTGAATCTGGTAAGGCTTTGGGAGAGATTCTTCTTTCTACATCCTCAACATGGTCATAATCCAGGTTTGAACAGGCATAGATCTGAATCTACAACCTTAATCCAGGACCCAGGAATCCTATTTGAAAAGGTCTCTTCAGCAGCTTTTTCCTGTATCTCACATTTATCAGTAATTCCAGCAGAGATATTTTAATAGTGAGAGAACTGAATTTGTCTTCCAAAGTTGGCTTTGTCATTTGAAAACCACCCCTGTGGTTTTGGACTAGCCACTGAACCTTGGTGCCTCTCTCTGTATGGACTGGGAATAATTATAACAACCAACTGTTTAACAAGCCTATTGCTGTGAGGGTCAGACCTGACAGCATATGCAAAAGCTTTACCCACCTTGACCCTACCTACGTTGCTATCTTAAAGTACCTTTAAGGTACCTTTAAATGTTCCATCTCAGTAATTGTATAAACCTCTAAGTTAATGCATTAAGTTTTAGGCATGATCTATTAGCAATTTCCAATGAAGCAGATTTTCTTGTCACAATCACTGAACACTTACGCCAGCTCTTCCCTTCGCCTTCTAATTATGATGTGAATTCACATTTCCAGAATTTCAGAGAGGTTTTCCTGTAACCTGAAAGGCCTTCACAAGGACTCACAGATGTGATGAGAACTTTAAAACAACAGATTTTATTCAACGCTTAATATGTCCCAAGACCCATTCCAGGCATTTTGTGCATACACATTCATTTACTTCTCAGACTCCCAGTTACCATCATCGTCTCTATTTTATGAAGGAGGGAGCGGAGGCACCGAGAGGCTAAATAATTGCCCAAGGTGTGGAGAGGCAAACAAGCAGTCATAGGGATGCTTCCTTTCCTTTGCGGCACGCCAGTCTGAATTTCCAGAGAAGGTATCCGGATGGCCCTTAGTGGGCTGAGAGGAGCTTCTGCGGAATCCCAGCAGCCAGCCGGGGCCCCTGGAGGGTGACGTTTCCTCCGAAGGGGGCGACCAGGCAGGGAGGAAGCGCAGAGCCCAGGCGCCCAGCAGGCGAGCAGGGACCTGCTGCGCGGAGCCGCGGGCCGGGCCGGGGCAGGTGGCTGGAGGAGCCCGGCCGCAGCAGCGGGGATAGGGACCGACCTGTTGCCGAACCTGGCGGGGGCTTCGGGGCGACGCTGCAGGGACTGAGTCGCCGCGGGGTGCAGGTAAGGGGGCGCCGGGCTGGTCTGTGGTCGGCAGTGCTTCCGCTGCCTGGCAGCATTCCCCTTAGCCTCTGGGGACTGTTACTTTGTATTCTGCACCTTTTTGCACCTTTACTCTTCTGACTTTTCCTCAATCCCGTTCTAGTTCCTCGGGCACCCTCTGTGGGACCACAATCCAGGAAAGTGTCACTCTGGTCACCAGCCCCACTTTAGGGGGTCTTCCTTCCCGAGCTCGCCCGCCCATGAATGCCTGTTCCCAGGCCGGCAGCGCGAGCACCAAGGGGCGCTTCTTTCTTTCTCTCTCTCTTTCGTTCTTTCTTTCTTAAAAAGATTTTATTTATTTATTTGGGAGAGAGACAGTGAGAGAGAGCATGAGCGAGGAGAAGGTCAGAGGGAGAAGCCGACTCCCCGTGGAGCTGGGAGCCCGACGCGGGACTCGATCCTGCGACTCCGGGATCATGACCCGCGCCAAAGGCAGAGGCTTTAACCCACTGAGCCACCCACGCGTCCCCAGGGGCTCTTTCTTAACCATAAAGTTCAAAACCCCTCTCCGGGGCTGTGTTGGTATAACTTGGCTAGGTCTTAAGAGAATGTGTGGGGCTGGCGAGACTTCTCCGGACTGTTCTCTTCATCTGTGGGGACTCCGAGGCGATGGCCTTTGCGTCCGTGGCTGCACCGTGTGCGCTTGCACTTGTCACGGAGGCTAAAAATGCAGCTTCTTGCGTCGGCACCGGACACCGGACGCCTCTTCGGGCTGAGATGGGGTCTCCGGACGATACGGGTGTAAACTCTCTTCTGCCAAACCGCCGGGCATTTTTCCAGCAACAGTGCAAGTTAGGGTCTGGTGTGGGAGAAGAGGAAAATTATCTGCCCTGTGCTGTCGTGTCTGCTAAAAACAGAACCAGAAGGAACGAAGATGAATGTGTTTGACCCCCACTTCCCCTCAGCTAGGCTGTAGATATTTAAAAGATTTATTTATTTTGAAGACTCTTAATATAATATGATGTAAACTAGAAGAGGCTGGGATTTTCTTTTTCAGATCAAAGTAGTCACTGTTCTAACCATGCGTCTAAATTCCTCCTTCCATTATAAACCAGATTTTTGATAACAACTAATAAGGTAGAAGATGAGCCAACTGTGATTTGTAAACTCTGAATATCCTTGTTTTCAGCTAGAATCCCAATTAACCCAAAAGGGCTTATGTAACATTATTTTAATAATGATATTTTAAGTTATGGTTGAATTTGTATAATTGCTATGATATGCCCAAAGATAGAATCATGATCATGAACAGAAAATTGAGTGGCAGTTGTATACAGATTTCAACATAAAGTCTTTCATCTGTTCAAAGTAATCATTCAAGAAAACAACTTCACTATCCACTATGCTATTTCTAAAGGTGCTAAGGTATTAAAGGTATTAATATTATTGAAGAGTAGATATTGTAATCATCTAAAATATGCTTTCATTATTGCTTGATAACAACATATTATGCATATGTCATTATCCCATGCTTTTTATCAACATGGTAAGTTTTTCTAAAATCCATTTAATGCATTAAGAGTTTTCGATCAGTCCTCCCCTTTTGTTTTTTGGTTTTGTTTTGTTTTTTTGACGTTTATAAGCCTTTTCAGGAGAGCTTGAATCTCAGTTATTTTTTCTGCATTTACTTATCAATCTATCATTTTGTCTGACATTTTCATTCTTGAAGAGTTTGTGAATATATTACTTATATTTATGAATATATTATATTTTTAATATATCTGTGAATATATTACTTATATTTAATTAACTATATATGAATATATATTTGTGAATATATAATTATATTTAATTCATTACTTATATGTAATTATTTAAAAGTATATATTAGAAATTTGTTCTTTGAGTTTTTATTCTTTCACCTTCTAGCTCCCGTGAATCATGCTGCTCACCAGCATTCTCTTTCACAGACGGCAAAGGCTATGGAATATATAGACATAAGTTCACTAGTATCAGTGGAAAATCAGCTCATTTATTGGTCTGGGCTGTTATGTGTGTGCTTTTTTAAATGAGAATCCCATGTAATTGCCTCTGGGGTAAGGATTCATGAACTTTTTCACTGTATTTTATTCAAATTAATTTCTAATTGCAAGTGGACCCACAAGAGGAGAATTTTGTTCCTCAAACCTTCTTACATTTAAAAATAGCATTTTGTAAGATACTGTCCTCTTATTATGAAAAGGGGGAATTGATTATAGGTGAACACTTTAAAGCTGTCATATATATTCAGAGAAAGTACGATTGATAGAACCTGACATTTCTAAAGCATATCTATATGCACTCTTAATAATCTTAGTAAGTTTTTTCCTTAACCACGTGAATTCTATGCTTACCACTAACCCAGAGTTGACAGCTGATCGCTTGTCTTTGTCTTTAGTTTTAAGTTCTAACTCTGTGGAGCAGAATTAAGAGAATTTTCCAGTTGCCTTGCATCTGGACATGAAGGGTTCCGAGAGTCCCTCAGTGTACTGAACCAAAGGCAATACGCTGTAAGTAGACTGCCCCAGCCATGAGTTGGAATGGTCGCCACAGCAGACAGCTGTTCAGGATGGATCTTGTGTCCTTCATGTGCCTTGTGGGACTTTGAGATGTAAGACTTCTAAAAGTGATCTGTTCTTCCTAGACAGGCTTCTGCCTGGCTCTCTGCCTGGGGCAAATCATTTAACCCCGAGTCAGATTTCTCAAAGTAAATGGATGAGATAGAATAAGTTTTCAAAAAATTCTTCACCCTTCTTGGTTTCCCTGTTTCTATAGTAAGTGGGCAAAAGATCCAGGGTGAGAAGGCTCAGATATCCTTATTTTGCCACTTGAGAGCAGCTACCTGAAAATTCTATGACCTCCATGCCTCCTGTATAAAACGGGCTATTTGAAGAAGTGAGTAGGATAGTATCTATGGCTGCTGAATGTACCTTTGGACACATAGGAGATGCACAGTGTTTTATTTGGTTGGGTTTGGTTGGTTGTTTTAAAGGCACCCATCTCTGACAAATGTAAAGATTTTTCTGGCTCTGGCAGGGGAGGTGATAAGCAAAGGGCAGAGAAGTCCCTGCTACATGGTCAGGTGCCGTTACCAGTAGAGCTCCTGTGGTAGCAGCACAGAGCAGGGGATGGAAGGTGAGAAGCTCAAGCATGTTATGAATGCTTCTTTGATGTCCCGCCCCTAAACACACACAAAAAAGTCAGAGTGAATCAGGAAAGCACAAAAATTAACTTATTGCAGTACCAGACCAGAGGGAGAAGACAGTTCTAGTTCTCTTGTCAAACTAGGTTCAATTCTCGGTTACGAGTAAGCACACCTGATATGTTACATCAGGGCATCAGAATAACGGTACAACCCAAATCACACCATGCCAATAATATGAAGAAAACAAAAGCCCACAGAAACAAAATAACGCTTATGGTGTCAAGAAGTTGGTTCTTTCTTAATTTTGTTGCCACTGAAAATTTAATGTATTTCACCAAAGTACCTTCCTTATTTTCTTCTTGGCTCTTAAAAGCGTCTCGTTTAAATGGCTGCATGGAGTCTGGGTCCTACTGTAGCAATAGCAGACTGAAACATCCTCTACAAGAACTGGATGCTCCTTTTCCAGCTCCTCACAGAAATCTCAGTTGGCCTATGTTTTCAAGCCTCCAGAGGTCTACCTCGCACTTTAGAATATTAAAGTTAATATTAAATTAATATTTAATAATATTAAACACTCTGGTTGTGTTCCCACCAAATATAAAAGATAACAATTTTCCACAGCCAAATGAGATGGTATTAGCTAACCTTGAGTGAGCTGTAACTATAATATGAGATAACCTGCATTAACTCATTTAATTTTTATGATTTTAGAAATTGAGTACAATTACAAGTCCCATTTTGTTGATAAGGAAACTGAAGCTCATAAATCATTTGCCCAAAGTAAACTTGTTAACTAGGTTGAGAAATCAGGATAATGAACTCGGGCAGCCTTCAGGTCCACATGCAGAAAATCTATACTGCAGGCCCCCAAAACATATAATAATGGCAGTTTAGAGCCTAAGTACTGATTTCTGCCTATGCCAAGCTTTTCCAAACAAAAGCTGCATACCTGGGAATCAATAAATATTCGAGCTTTGACAAACAATCTTATAAGTAGAAGAAGCCTCAGTCACTTGTAAAACTGTTTGAAGATTTCATTTTTTGAGAGAGAGAGAGCGAATGCCCGAGCAGGGGGAGAGGAAGAGGGAGAAGCAGACTCCCTGGTGAGCAGAGAGCCCAATGCAGGACCCTTGATCCCAGGACCCCGGGATCATGACCTGAGCCGAAGGCAGATGCTTACCTGACCGAGCCACCCAGATGCCTGTGAAACTCCTTCAAATTCCCACGCCTGGGTCCCACCATGGGAGACCAGTGGTTCTGGGGTTGAGTCTGAATGTACATGTATTTTTGTGATTCTGAGTGAAAATATTCCTCATGATTTCTCAGAGTGAAAAAAATTGGTTTAACCCACATTGCTGTTTGCAGCCATAGACAGAAGAAACTTCTTTTCATCTAGGAAAGAATAATGAGGATACACATTTCTTCAGTCTTGCTGGAACTCGAGTTAAATAAGTTATCTTATTAGAGTTTATCACTTACGAAACATAAAACCCCAGAAAGGACAATTTCAAGAGCTTGTTCATGACTTTATGATTCCTGTAACCTAGGAGGGAGGGGCAGGGATCTGTCACGTACACAACTGCTTCCTCTTTCAGAGACTGTCATCTCAAACACATTTGTTTTCTTGCAAAATTTAGACGTTTAGAGCGGTTTCTCCTGTAGTACCTAGGATTTCAGTGAAATTCCCTTCTTTCTCATAAGGTGGGAGAATCTCATTAAACGTCTTTTATAACGTCTTTTAATTTAATTTAAGTACCTATTTACATTTCTGAATATTCCTTTCCATTTTATTTCCTGTCCCTGAATTCTTGGCACATGGGTACTGAAGTAAATTGGGGCTTTCTCTGGGAACTTAGCTTCTGACCCTTCTTATAAGCAGGATGTATCAAATTGGTTTATAGGCAGCCTCTCAACAGTGGGCAGCCTTGCGTCTCCCTTGGGCCCTTCCTCATAATCTCCTGGTCATTTCTCTGGAATTCCCCGTCTCTACAGGTTTGCAAGCTTTATTTTGGTCCCCAGGTAGCCATTATATCATATATTTCACAGTGCTACTTCAGGCCTGGATGTCTTTGGCTAGAATCATGCCTCTCTGAGGAGGTTCCCTTTGTCTGTACTTAATTCATCTGGAATAGCTCCCTCAGGTAATTTCTGACCTGTAGTGCACTTGATGCTCCTTAAAGCTAATAGTCCTGGGGGCTCCCAGAACACCAACCTGAGCTTGATCAAGTACCCCATCTTGAGCTTGACTTTCTTGATATTTTGGTTATCCAGGTTTTAGCAACTTGTTCTAATTCTTGTTTTCCAACAGAAGTGGGGCCTTGGAAGTTGTACAGCAGAGCCTTCCGGTTCTCTCTGACATTGTTCTCAGGCCTGTTGTCTTCATTTGGCCCCATCGGGCCTGGAACAGACGAGACTTAGTCTTACTTACAGCTTTTGCACTCGCCGTTCTCCCCCCCTGGGCGTGTTCCTTGAAGAGCTGCATGGGGAGCGATTCCTGTTGCCCAGTCAGTCTCAGGTCAGCGTGTCTCACAATATCATCTGATTTGTCCTAGAGCCCACGTGCTCTTGGCGACTACCTCCATCCAGTTGTTTCCTTATTTATGATCATACTCTCCAGAAGGAGAGTCTAAGCTCTACATAATGAACTCTGTGCTTTCATTTCTACCTTGGGCTTCAGTGCCTAGAACAGAGCCTGGTATCTGGTGGATACTCAACAAATATTTGCTCATTGAAAATGTCATTTCCATTTCCTTATCAGATTCCCCTGCATCTTTTTGAAGGTCCAATTAAGCTGTTAAAATTTCAGTCTCAGTCTGATCCCACTCTCCCCTTTTGCTATTTATTTTCTCCTTTCCACTGATCCTACCTTAACTAAACCAATCTATATTTTTCCTTTTCATGTGGGAGAAAAAAAAGTTTTAATAATGTATTTTCATATATTATTTAATATAATTATTTAATACATTAATTAAATTAATATATATTATTTAATATATTTAATATAAATAATATTTTTAATAAATAAAAGCTATTTATTTGACATTGCACTATTTTGATATACATTCAGGTTCTGTAGTATCGTTGTATGTTGATTTTTAAGAAAATCTGGATTTGAGCTAGGAAAAAATACATGCAACATTTACTTTAGATTTAAGTTAAATCCACCCATTCTGTTATTTTCTTTTTTAAGATTTTATTTATTTATTTGACAGAGATCACAAGTAGGCAGAGAGGCAGGCAGAGAGTGAGGAGGAAGCAGGCTCCCCGCTGAGCACAGGACCCTGAGATCATGACCTGAGCTGAAGGCAGAGGCTTTAACCCACGGAGCCACCCAGGCGCCCCCATTCTGTTATTTTCATCAGCATGGTAATTTTTCATCTCTAAAAATATTTTATTTTAGAAATATACACATATGTAATTTTACATAAATTCCCAAATTATATCCCAATGCCATTGCTTTTGAGTTTGTAATTCCTCAGTTCCCTTTAATTGGTTCTGTCCACTCTTTGTTCTCTTCAGCTTCCATATCACAGATAAACCATGTTAACAACTGAGTTCTATTATTCTAGATTTTTCTACACTTTTGTAACATTCGCATATATACATTAAAAAACGTTTGTATGTGCAAACAGGCACATCAGTCTTTTTGTCATCATTTTTCAAAAATGTCATAATTTTCAATCTTTTTGTCATCATTTTCAAAAATATTCAAAAATACTACTTATTATGTAAATTCTAATTTTTCTTATTCATTGATACCTTGTGGAAAGCTTCCCTGTTGATTACTATAATGAATTAAAATTTTACATGTCTGTATATCCCATGTATTATCCCATGATACAGATAATAAGAAACAATCAGTTCCACCAAATTGCTGCTTTATAAACTATTCACTTTGTTTCCAGAGGTTTTATAAAAAAATTAAGGTTATAATAGAAATTGTTTATAAATTCTCTTATCTTCTAAGTTCAAGAAGTAAAAATATACGTTTTAATGTATGTTACCCTATTACTTCTGAAGTGTTAAAAATATTCACATTTTTATGAGAAAATTATGAAACTACTCATGTCCTTACAACCATAGATATTATAAATCCTCAATTTATAATTATTACATTTATTTAAGTCTCTTCACTTGTGAAGTTAGTATCTTTTCATGCTTTTCAGATATGTGGATTTGCTTTTATGTAAATTGTTTAAGCAGTATCCTTGTCCATTTTTTCTGCTAAGGTATTTGTCATCTTCTGATGAATTTTTAAGTGTTCTTGAGTATTGTGAATGTTAACTCTTGTATAGTAAATACTTTCCAATTTATCTACTGTTTTTTGTTCATAGTAACTTCTACTATGCACATTCAAATTATTTTTTAATAATCAACACACTTAATTCTTATTATGTAAATTCTAAGATTTTAGTGTTTGATTACTAAAGCTTTGTAGTATATCTTGAAATCTGGAATTGTGATACCTCCAGCTTTGTTCTTCTTTCTGAAGATTGCTTTGGTTATTTAGGATTTCTGTGGTTCCATATAAATTTTAGTATTATTTATTCTAGTACTATGAAAAATGTTGTTGGTATTTAGATAGGGATTGCATTGAATCTGTAGATTGCTTTGGGTAGTATGAACATTTTGACAGTATTAATTCTTGCAGTCCATGAGTATGGGATATCTTTGCATTGTTTGTATCATCTTCAGTTACTTTCATCAGTGTTTTATAGTTTTCAGAGTACATATCTATCATCACTTTGTTAAGTTTATTCTTAAGTATTTTTAATCTTTTTGGTGCAATTGGAAATAGTGTTGTTTATTTAATTTCCTGCAACTTTGTTGTTAATATATAGAAACCTGTGGATTTCTAGGTATTGATTTTGTATCCTGCCACTTATAAATGAGTTTATTTATTACTTCTAGTAGTTTTTTGGTGGAGTCTTTAGGATTTTCTATGTAGTATCATGTTGTCTGTAAAGAGTGAAACTTTACCTTCTTACTAAGATGCCCGTTATTATAATGATTCTTCTCCTCCCCCTCTTTTTTTTTTTTTTTTTAATTTGAGATAGAGAGAGAGAATGAACCTGACCACAACAGGAGGTTGGGAGGTGTGCGGAATTAGAGGGAAAGTCTTAAGCAGGTTCCATGCTGAGTACAGAGCCTGACCCAGGTTTCAATCTCATGGCCCAGAGATTATGACCTAAACCAAAATGAAGAGATGAACACTTCACCAACTAAGCTACCAGGGTGTTCAGGATGCCTCGTATATCTTTTCTGACTGCTGAGACGAGGACTTCTAGTACTATGTTGAATAGCGGTGATAAGAGTAAAATAAAGAGCTGTCCTAATAAGTCTTTACAATTATACTAAATGAGTGTACAGTGAGGTTTCACTTAGAAAAACAAATATTTGTAGGTATTTGCATGGAAAATATATATAGGAATTGGTTATCCAGGTGATAGAAATTTGATTCTTGTGATACAGAACACAGTTGTGTAAGGAAAGGTAAAGATGTTTGTAAAAACGAACAGCAGCTGACCAGCACATTGGCAGAGGCTCATAGAGTTCTATGTGCCACCAAGTTAAAGAGGGTATTAGAAGAAAATAAGACTCTTTCTAATGCTTTATTTCTGTGATTCAATAAAATAAAACTTCATCAAATAATAAACTCAAAAAAAGAGTAGACACCCTTGTCTTCCTAATTTTAGAGGAAAACTGTTTTCACCATTGAGTATGATGTTAGCTGTGAGTTTTTGTATATGTACTTTATTGTGTTGGTTTAAGTCTAAACCCACATTTTTGAGATTTTTTATTAAGAATACCTGTTGAATTTTGTCAAACAGTTTTTCTGCATCTATTGAGATGATTGTGATTTTTATCGCTTGTTTTGTTTATGTGGTATATGATACTGATTTGTGTGTACTGAACCATCCTTGTACTTTTGGAATAAAGCCCACCTGATTATGGGGGATGATCTTTTTAATGTATTGTATGCCATTTGCCAATATTTTGTTGAGGATTTTTGGATCTATGTTAATCATGTTCATCAGTAATATTAGCCTGTAGTTTCTTTTTCTGTGGTGTCTTTTTCTAGTTTTGGTGTCAGGGCAATGCTGACCTCATAGAATGTACATGGAAGCTTTCCTTTCTCTTCTGTTTTTTGGCATAGTTTGAGAAGAATGGGTATTAACTCTTTAAAGGGAGAGTTCTCCTATGAAGCCATCTGGCCCTGAACTTGTATTTTTGGTAGGTTTTTGATTACTCATCCAACATCATTACTTATAACTGGTCTGTTCAGATTTTCTCTTTCCTCCTGGTTGTGTTTTGGAAGACTCCATGTTTCTAGGAGGCAATCTATTTCTTTCAGATTGTCCAGTTTGTTGGCATATAATTTTTCATAGTACTCTCATAATTCTTTGTATTTCTGTGGTGTTAGTTGTTACTTCTCTCTTAATTCTCATTTTATTTGGGTCCATTTTCTTTCTATATAGATCAATTTTGTTTATCTTTTCAGAGCACCAACTCTTGGTTTCATTGATTGTTTTTATTGTTTCTTAGTCTCTTCCTCATTTATTTCTGCTCTAGTCCTTATTATTTCCTTTCTTCTATTCACCTGGGACTTTGTTCTTTTTTCAGTTCCTTTAGGTGTAAGATTAGACTATTTGAGTTTTTTCTCGTTTCTTGAGGTAGACCTGTGTTGCTATCTACTTCACTCTTAGAACTGCTTTTGCTATGTCAAAGAGATTTTGGACTGTTGTGTTTTCATTTTCACTTGTCTCCATGTATTTTTTTTTTTCTTCATTGATTGCTTTATTGACCTATTTTGTTGTTGTTGTTGTTGAGTATCATGTTGTTTAGCCTTCACTTCTTTGCATTTTTTTCCAGTTTTTTTTCCCCTTTATTTCTAGTTTCATAGGGTTGTGGTCAGAAAAGATGCATGGTATGTTTTTAATCTTCTTAAATTTATTGAGGCTCGTTTTATGACCCAATATGTAATCTATTTTAGAGAATGCTCTATTTGTACCTGAAAGAATGAGCCTTCTGTTTTTGGGTTTTTTTTTTTTGTTTTTTTTTTAAGATTTTATTCATTTATTTAACAGAGAGAGAGAGACCACAAGTAGGCAGAGAAGCAGGCAGAGGGGGAGGGGGAAGCAGGCTCCCTGCTGAGCAGAGAGCCTGATTCCAGGCTTGATCCCAGGACCCTGAGATCATGACCTGAGCCAAAGGCAGAGGCTTAACCCACTGCGCCACCCAAGTGCCCCAAGAATGTGTAATCTGTTTTTGTTTGGATAGAGTTGTCTGTTGTGCCCATCTGGTGCAATGTGTCATTCAAAGACATTGTTTCCTTATTGATTTTCTGTCTCTATGATCTATCCATTGTTTTAAATGGAGTATTAGAGTCTCATACTATTAGTGTATCACTATCAATTTCTCTGTTTATGTCCATTAATATTTGCTTTATGAGTTTAGGTGCTCCAGTGTTGGGTGCATAGATAATTACAATTGTTATAGCCTCTTGCTGGATTAATCCCTTTATCACTATGTGATGCTCTTCTCTGTCTCTCGTTGTAGTCTTTGTTTTAAAGTCTATTTTTCTGATATAAGTATTACTACTTTTTTTTTAAACTTCCATTTGCATGTGAATGTTTTTCCATCCCTTTATTTTTAGTCTGTATGTATCTTTAGGACTGAGGTGAGTCTCTTATAGGCAGTATGTAGATGGCTCTTGCTTTTTTAGCCATTCTGCCTCTCTGTGTCTTTTGAAAACACTTAGACATTTGCATTTAAGATAATTATTGATAGGTATATACTTGTTGCCATTTTAAAATTTTGTTTTCTGGTTGTTTTTGGAGTAGTTCTTTGTGCCCTTCTTCTCTTGATTACTTTCTTTGTGATTGAGGAATATCTATAGTGTTTGACTTTCTTTCTCTTTATTTTTATATATCTGTATATATTTTTATATGTCTGTATAAACAGATATATACATGGAAATATATATCTGCATAGACAGATATATCTGTATATCTGTATTCTGTTTGGCTTTCTTTCTCCTTATTTTTAATATCTGTCATTGGTTTTGGGTTTATGATTAGCATGAGGTTTATCTATAAATCCTAAATAAATAGCAGTCCATATTAATGGTCATTTAAGTTTAAACACATTCTAAAACAAATAAAAACAGAAAAATAAAAAAAACTTTTTTTTCTTTTCCCTTTATGTTTCCTTTTTACTCCTTTCTCCACCTTTATGTATATTTGTCCAAGTTTACATCTTTGCACTCATGTTTTTCTTATATGTAATTATGGTCATTTCTTTTCCACTTAAAAAGTCCCTTTAACATTTCTTATAAGACTGTTTAATGGTGATAAACACCTTTATCTTTTGCTTCTCTGGGAAGTTCTCTCTCTCAAATATGAATGATAACTTTGCTAGGTAGAGTATTCTTGATACAGGTTTTTCCTTTAAGCCCTTTGAATATATCATGCTGCTCTCTTTTAGCTTGCAAAATTTATGCTGAAAACTCAGCTGACAGCCTTATAGGGATTCATTAGAAGTAATGTTTTGTGTCTCTCTGGCTGCTTTTAAGATTCTTTATCTTTAATGTGTGACATTTTAATCATTATATACTGTGGTGTGGACCTCCTTGGGTCCATCTGGTTTGGAACTCTGCAATTCTTGGGTTGGATGTCTATTTACTTCTCTAGGATGGGGAAGTTTTCAGTTATTATTTCTTTAAGTAAGTTTCCTATACTTTTCTCTCTTCTTCTTCTGGGACCCCTATAATGTGAATGTTTGTCACTTGATATTGTCTGAGCAATCTCTTCCTATATCCCTATTAAAAAAAAATATTTTCTCTTTTTGCTGTTCAGCTTGTGTGCTTTCCATTACCCTGTTCTCCAGATTTCTGATATGTTCTTCTGCATCCTCTAATCTACTACTGATTCCCAGTAAAATGGTTTTTATTTCTGTTATTGTATTTTTCAACTTTGTTTTTTGTGGAACAGAGTAAAGAGCTCAGATATGGACCCTCAACTCTATGATCAAATAGTCTTCAACAAAGCAGGAAAAAATATATAGTAGAAAAAAGAGAGTCTCTTCAATAATGGTGCTGGAAAAATTGGACAGCTATGTGTAGAAGAATGAAACTTGACCATTCTCTTACACCATACACAAAGATAAACTCAAAATGGATAAAAGACCCCAATGTGAGGCAGGAATCTATCAAAATCATAGAGGAGAACACAGGCAGTAACCTATTCAACATCAGCCACAGCAACTTCTTTCAAGACATGTCCCCAAAGGCAAAGGAAACAAAAGCAAAAATAAACTTTTGGGACTTCATCAAGATCAAAGGTTTCTGCACAGTAAAGAAAACAGTCAATAAAACAGAGGCAACCCACAGAATGGGAGAAGATATTTGCAAATGACACTACAGACAAAGGGCTGATATCCAAGATCAAATGGAATTCCTCAAACTCAACATACACAAAAAAGATAATCACATCAAAAAAAAAAAAAAAAAGCAGAAGACATGAACAGACATCCAAATGGCTAACAGACACATGAAAAAATATTCAGGGAGATTCAAATCAAAACCACATTGAAATACTACCTTACACCAGTTAGAATGGCCAAAATCAACAAGACAGTAAACAACAAGTGTTGGAGAGGATGTGGAAAAAGGGGAACCCTCTTACATTGTTTGTGGGAATGCAAGTTGGTGCAGCCACTTCGGAAAACAGGGTGGAGATTCCTTAAGAAATTAAAAATAGAGCTACCCTAAGACCCTGCTATTGCACTACTGAATATTTACCCCAAAGATACAGATGTAGTGAAAAGAAGAGCCATCTGTACCCCAATGTTTATAGCAGCAATGGCCACAGTTACCAAATTGTGAAAACAAACAAGATGCCCTTCAATGGACGAATGGATAAAGAAGATATGGTCCATATATACAATGGAGTATTATGCCTCCATCAGAAAGGATGAATACCCAGCTTTTGTATCAACATGGACGGGACTGGAAGAGATTATGCTGAGTGAGATAAGTTAAGCAGAGAGAGTCAATTATCATACGGTTTCGCTTATTTATGGAGCATAAGGAATAACACGATGACATTGGGAGATGGAAAGGAGAAGTGAGTTGGGGGAAATCAGAGAGAGAGACAAACCGTGAGAGACTGTGGACTCTGAGAAACAAACAGGGTTTTGGAGGGGAGGTGGTTGGGGGTTTGGGTGAGCCTAGTGGTAGGATTAAGGAAGACACACTTGTATGGAGCAGTGGGTGTGGTGCATAAACAGTGAATTTTGGAACACATGCACAATAATTAAATTTTAAAAATCAATAAGGAAAATGAGTAAGAGAATAACATGTAAACTTGTAGGAAAAATAAATAAGCTCAAACTCTCCAGTAATCAAAGCAGTCAAATTAAAACAAGATAGTGATGTCACAAGAAGGCTGAATAAAATGTCCCTTGCTCATATACTCCTCTCAGCAACCGCAGTTTGGCATCCTTGCACCAATGATAGCACCTCATTGGCAACTGTAGGATCCAGATAAGAGATTGTGAAACCTCATGCAGTCTAAGAAGGAGAGCTGTTCAGAAAAAAACAAAAAAAAAAAACAGGCACTCACCCATGCAGGTGACTGTCAAGTATGGTCCCAGCTACAGACCCAGAAATAGTTCTGTACCACTAAGGATTTGGCTACAGCTGTTTGAGTTTGATTCTGTTAATGATTCTGAAAGCCACTTGGGAGTCTCACTAGTAATAGGAAGACTTCAGTCCCATTTCTGGACCTTGAAGAAGCCTGTGAACTGGCTCTAGCCCCCCTCAGCCATGGTTGAGGAGCCCTGATTTAACACTGATTTAACAATCAGCCACAAATAAGAAGGCCTTTGTGGAGGTACAGAAATCCAGGTGGAGAACTTCCCACACACCACTGAGAAAGAATATCTGAGATTTGACACATTGGAGAGAATAAGAAGAACAGGTTCACTTTACCCACACCACCTTCCCATGAAGGGGGTACAGATCCTTCCCAAGGGAGCCCTTCTTGGCCCATGATTGCTTCTGCAGGGGAATGTGAGAGCATGAGGAGTGGGCACCCAGCTTTCCTGGCTGAGGGATGCTGCCAGATAGGCCCATGTATCTCCTGTCCCCGTCAGAGTCCTGGGTCATGAGGTGCAAGCTGGGACCACAACAGCCAAGGCTTGAAATAGATGCAGATCCTAGTATCTGTGTCACAGACTGCATTGGGAGAACCACTTGTGAATCACTGGGGACTCCTCACCTGCATATTTCCCCAATTGGCCCACTGGTACCCCCCCAAAAACTTTGCATGAGTCACCCACATATCTACCCACCCACCTTGTGGTAGCTCCCATTGGGAGCTTCATAGAGCAGAGAGAAAGCTTTTGCAGGTGGTAACTGGGCATAGTCAATAAGCTAGCCTAACATGTGGGCCTGGGAGAGATCACAAACTTGAACATTTAACACTGCTCAGGAAAACAAAGGAGAGATTGTCCGCACTCAGCCTGGCTTGGTTTCAAGAGGAAACCCGTAAGTTTAAGAATCCTGCTACCAAAGGAAAGAAGCAGCATGAAGCAAGTGTAGCTATAAGATATGCATAAGCCGAAGAATACTTAGCAGGGCTAATGGAAGGTTTCTATCCTGATATCTGTCAACAAACACTGGAGAAAATGACCGTTCCTGTAAATGTGAAGACAGCCGCACAAGATTTTAAGAAACATGAGAAATTAAGGAAACATGACACCACCAAAGGAACATAGTAATTTTCCAGTAACTGACCCCAAAGACAGAGATTTGTGATTTACCCAATTAAGAAGTCAAAATAGTGCTTTTAAGGAAGTTCAACGAGCTAAAAGAAAACAGTTAATTCAAAGAAATCAGGCAAATAACACATGAATAAAACTAGAATTTTAACAAGAAGATAGAGATCAGAAAAAAAGAATCAAACACATTCTGGAGCTGAGGAATACAGTACATGAAATGAAAAATACAATAGAGAGTGTCAACAACAGAAAGGACCAAGCAGAAGAAACCATGATGTAAAGGACACAAGGAGATGTATATAAGTCTCACTGTTACATAATATTAATTCCAGTATTATCTGTAATAAAATAATCAAAGTCATTAGAAAATGGGTAAATATTCATATGATGAATATTAGACCATAATATATAATATTCATAATAATGATATAATATATGAATAATATTCATATGATGAATATTAGATGTAGGTCAAAGGGCAGCTGTCATGCGCTGGTTACATAGAGAAACTCTGAGTGGATTTGAGACCTGCTCTGTCATAATGTTAGTTATTCCTTCTTTCTCTGTAGCAGCTCTGTAAAACGTGGATAATAATACCTACCTCAAGAGTTAAGTATAGAACGAGTTAATCCATGTAAAGCATTTAGGACAATGGCTATTACACAGAGAGAACTCATTAAATATTATTAAGAGTAAAAAGAGTAAACTAGATCTATCTATATGTACATGGGGGAACATTGAAAACACCATCTTGAGTTCAAAGGAAAAAAGTTCCAGAGTTAAGTATGCACTATGATAACTGAAATCAATAGTAAATCAAATCCCCACAAATCAATACATTTTAATGTTTGCAAATTTTTTAGGAAGAATGTAAAAAATGGAATGTAATTATATATAAGTGCATATAATGATTGCGTGAAACAAAAGGACAAAGTATTGGGAGGAATTTTAAACTTACATTTTGTTTCATTCATAAAAATAACATTCTTGCAACAAATATGACAAAAGCTAATATTTGTCAATACGTAAGTCTTGCTCATAATATAAAATTATATTTAAAATTTTTCCAAAAATTTTTAAAAATAAAATTTTAAAGCTAAAAATGAAGTTAAAGCAGAAAAATTTTTATAAAAATATAAAAAGGAGGTGCCTGGGTGGCTTAGCTGGTTAAGCATCTGCCTTCAGAGCAAGTCATTCCAGGCAGGTCCTGGAATTGAGCCCTGCACTGGGCTCCGTGCTCTGCAGAGACCCTGCTTCTCCCTCTCCCTCTGTTGTTCGCTCTGTTTATGCATGCATGCTCTCTCTCTCTGTCAAATAAATAAAAACATCTTTAAAAAAAAGTAAAAGGAACTAAAATATAATTTAATAAAGTTCTCATGAAACTAAGAAAAGCACTAAAACTTCATATATTCTTTCTTTCTTTTTTCTATTTTTACATTTTAATTCCAGTGTAGTTAACATATAGTGTTAAATTAGTTTCAGATGTACAATATAGTGATTCAACTGTTCCATATGCTCCATGCTCAAGATAAGTGTAGTTTTAATCCCCTTCAGCTATTTCACTCACCACCCCCTCCACGTCCCCTGTGGTAATCATCTGATTGTTCTCTATAGTTAAGAACTGCTTTTTGGTTAGTCTCTTTCTTTCTTCCATTTATTCATTCGTTTCTTAAATTCCACATAGGAGTGAAATCATATGGTAGATGTCTTTCTCTGGCTGGCTTACTTCACTTAGCATTATGTGCTTTAGATCCATCCATGTTGCTGCAAATGGCAAGATTTCATACTTTTTGTGGCTGAATAGTATTCCAGTGTGTGTACGTGTACCACCTTTTTATCCATTCATCTATTTGTGGACATGTGGGTAGCTTCCATAGTTTAGCTCTTATAAATTATGCTGCAAAAAGACATAGAGGCGCATATATCTCTTTGAATTAGTGTTTTGAGGTAAATACTCAGTAATGCTCTTACTGGATCACAGGGCAGTTCTACTTTGAAATCTTTTGAGGTGCCTTCATACTGTTTTCCACAGTGGCTGCACCAGTTTACATTCCCAACAGTGCAGGAGCATTCCTTTTTCTCCACATCTTCATCAACATTTGCTGTTTCTTGAGTGTTCTATTTTAGCCATTCTGATTGGTGTGAGGTGATATCTCTTTGTGGTTTTAATTTGCATTTTCTTGATAAATGATGTTAAGCATCTTTTCATGTGTCTATTGGCCTTTTTTATGTGTTCTTTGGAAACATGTTTATTTGAGTTTATTATTTATTTAATTAATTAATTTTAGATTATTTGAGGTTTTTCTGATGTTGAGATGTATATATTCTTTATGTACTTTGGACACTAGCTCTTTATTGGATATGTCATTTGCAAATATCTTTTCCCATTCAGTAGGCTGTCTTTTAATTTGGTGGGTTGTTTCCTTTGATATGCAGAAGGTTTTATTTCAATTTAGTTCCAATAGTTCATTTTTGCTTTTATTTTCCTTGCCTGCGGACATACTAGAAAGATGTTGCGAAGACCAGTGTTAGAGCAATTACTGCCTGTGCTGTCTTCTAGGATTTTTATGGTTTCAGGTTTCACATTTACATCCTAATCCATTTTGAGTTTTGTTTTATGTGTGGTATAAGAATGTGGTCCAGGTTTATTCTTTTGCATTTAGCTCTCCAGTGCTCCCAATACTGTTTTCTGGAGAGATTGTCTTTTTCCCATTGTAGATGCTTGCATCCTTTGTTAATGATTAATTAACCATATAATTGTAGATTTATTTCTATTCTGTTCTGTTGATATATGTATTTATTTTTGTGTACAAGACAGTACCATACTGTCTTGATTATTACAGCTTTGTGATATCCCAGTTTTGTTTTTCTTCAAGATTGCTTTGACTATTCAGGTACTTTGGTGGTTCCGTACAAATTTTAGGATTGTTTGTTCTAGCTCTGTGAAAAATGCTGTTGGTATTTTGATAGGGATTGCATTAAATCTGTAGATTGTTTTGAGTAGCATGGACATTTTAACACTATTTGTTTTTCTAATCTGTAAACATGGAATATCTTTCCTTTTCTTTGTGTCCTCTCTAATTTCTTTCATCAGTGCTTTATAGTTTTCAGAGTACGGTTCTTTTACTTCTTTAAGTTTATTCCTAGGTGTTTTATTATTTTTGGTGAAATTATAAATGGGATTTTTAAAAATTTCTTTTTTGTTTAAATTCAATTAGCCCACATATAGTACATTAGTTTCAGATGGAGAGTTCAGTAATTCATCATTTTCATATAACACCCAGTGCTCATTATATCACATGCCTTCCATAATGCCTATCATCCAGTTACTCCATTCCCCACACATCTCCCTCCAGCAACCCTCAGTCTGTTTCCTATAGTTAAGAGTCTCTCGTGGGTGTCTCCCTCTCTGATTTCTTCCCATTCAGTTTTTCCTCCCTTCCCCTATGATCCTCTGAACTATTTACTTTATTCCACATGTGAGTGAAACCATATAATAATTGTCTTTCTTTGATTAACTTATTTCACTCAACATAATACCCTCCATTTCCATCCACATTGATGTAAATAGTAAGTATTCATTTTTTTTGATGGCTGAATAATACACACACACACTCATACATGCACATGCCACTTCTTTTTTTTAAAAGATTTTATTTATTTATTTGACAGACAGAGATCACAAGTAGGCAGAGAGAGGAGGAAGCAGGCTCCCTGCTGAGCAGAGAGCCCGATGCGGGGCTCGATCCCGGGACCCTGAGATCATGACCTGAGCTGAAGGCAGAGACTTTAACCCACTGAGCCACCCAGGTGCCCCACACATGCCACTTCTTCATCCATTCATCTGCAAGTGGACATCTGGGCTCTTTCCATAGTTTGTCTATTGTGGGCATTTCTCTTTCTGCGGATTCATTATTAATGCATAGAAATGCAGCAGATTACTATATATTGATTTTACAATATATGGTATAGTATATAATGATTTTACTGAATTCATTTATCAGTTGTAGTAGTTTTCTGGTGAAATTTTTAGGGTTTTCTCTATAGAGTATCATGACATCTACAAATAGTGAAAGTTTTACTTCTTCTTTACCAATTTGGATGCCTTTTATTTATTTTTGTTTTCTGATTGCTATGGCTTGGACTTCTAGTAGTATGTTGAATAAAAGTGATGAAGTAGAATCCTTGTCTTGTTGCTGACCTTAGGGGAAAAGCTCTGTTATTCTCCATTGAGTATGATGTTAGCTGTTGGTTTTTCATATAAGGCCTTTATTTTGTTGAGGTACCTTCCTGTTAAATCCATCTTTTTGAGGTTTTTCATCATGAATGGATGATGAATCTTGTCAAATGCTTTTTCTGTATCTGTTGAAATGGTCCTATGGCTTTTATCTGTCCTCTTGATGTTTATGATATTGATTGATTTGTAAATATTGAACCATCCTCATACCCTGGGAATAAATCCCATTTGATCATGGTTAAATGATATATGATTAATGTATTGAACGTGGTTTACTAATATTTTGTTGTAGGTTTTTGCATAAGTTTTTTAAGATTTTATTTTTAAATAATCTCTACATCTAATGTGCCACTCAAACGTATAACCCTGAGATCAGGAGTCCCATACTCTGCTAAAGGAGCCAGTCTGGCACCCCTGCATCATTTTCTTCAGAGCTATTGGACTATGGTTGGTTGGTTGGTTGGTTAGTTGGTTTCTTTCTTTCTTTATCTATTTCCGTAGTTTCTTTATCCGTTTTTGGCAGCAGGGTAATTCTGGCTCCCTAGAATGCATTTGGAAGCATTCTTTCCTTTGCTTTTTTTTTTTTTTTTGAATAAACTATTCCAAAAAGGAATAGGTATTAAATATTCTTTATTTTTTTAAAGATTTTATTTATTTATTTATTTGAGAGAGAGAGAGAGAGAAAACCTGAATAGGGGAGAGAGGCAGAGGGAAAGGGAGAAGGGGCTCCATCCCCAGACCTGAGATCATGACCTGAGCTGAAGGCAGATGCTTAACTGACTGAGCCACCCAGGTGCCCCTTAACTCTTTTTTTTTTTTTTAAGATTTTATTTATTTTATTTGACAGATAGAAATCACAAGTAGGCAGAGAGGCAGGCAGAGAGAGAGAGAGGAGAAAGCAGGCTCCCTGCCAAGCAGAGAGCCCAATGCGGGGCTCAATCCCAGGACCCTGGGATCATAACCCAAGCCGAAGGCAGAAGCTTTAACCCACTGAGCCACCCAGGTGCCCCCCCTTAACTCTTCTTTAAATCTGGCCCTCAACTTTATTGTTGTTGTTGTTGTTGGGAATTTTTATGATTACTGATTCAATGTCATTACTGGTCATTGCTCTGTCCAAATTTTCTATTTCTTTCTGCCTCAGTTTTGACAAATTATATGTTTCTAGGAATTTATCCATTTCTTCTATGTTATCCAATTCCTTGGCATATAAATTTTCATAATAATCTCTTACAATAGTTTGTGGTATTGGTTGATATTTCTCCTCTCTCATTTGTGGCTTTATTTACTTGGGTCCTTTCTCTTTTCTTTTTGATAAGTACAGCCTGAGGTTTATCCATTTTATTAATTTTTCCAAATAAACAACTCCTGGTTTCATTGATCTGTTCTACTATATATTTGTTTCTGTATAATTTATTTCTGCTCTAATATTTATTATTTCCTTCATTCTGCTGGCTTTAGCCTTCATTTGTTGTCCTTTTTCTAGCTCCATTAGGTGTAAGGTTAGGTTGCTGTTTGTTTGTTTGCTTTTGTTCTTGCTTCCTGAGATAGATTTGTATTGCTACAAACTTCTTTCTCATTTCATAGCATGGTGATCAGAAAAGATGCCTGGTATGCTGGAAGGGGGCTGGTAACTGGGTGATGGACATTAAGGAGGGATGTGATAGAATGATACTGGGTATTATATAAGCCTGGTGAATCACTGAACCCTACCTCTGAAACTAATAATACACTATATGTTAATTAATTGAATTTAAATTTTAAAAACAGATTTGAGCAAGAAGAGATTAATATAGATAATTAGATGCTTGCAAAATTGTTGGGAGAACTGGTGGAATGAAAGTCAGGGAAAGCTACTGCTTAGTCTCAGGCTTACTCCAAATTTTTAAAGAATCAGGAAGTTTCAGGACACATAAGAAACTACCACCAGTTATCAAAGCTCCCTGTTATAAGAGGGTGCGTGGCTTGCAAGAATGCTGTGAGTCCACCAAAGCACATGCTACTACCCTCTGCTGTCAGAGGAGCAATAATTTCACTTCTCTCTTCTACCCTCCAAACTTCATTAGAGTAGCTCTTGTTGTCGGTGTCTAACATGGAGCTCTGCTGGCAAGTTTAGGTACAAAGAAATGCGGTGAAGGATATGGAAATGCTGATGAGCTGGCAATAGCCATGTGGGATAGTCTATTCTTTTGGCTACTCAGCATTCTTACACATCTTTCTATGCATGTTGGACTTCCAAACTGCAAGATTAACAGCATCAGTCTTCTATCTAAATTGGTGAAAATCTCTCTCATGGAATTGAAGACGTGCTTACCCTCTTTCCAAATATAGGAAACCTATCACTTTGTCCATTTCTTTGTGGTGCTCATTCCTCTTTCATAATCCTCCTTGCATATCCAGTAATCTGAAAACTAATTATAATTTTAACCACTACCAACATGCATTGTATGTTATACTAGTAGAAGAGAAAGAAGGTATAAAATAAAAGATAAAGAATATTATGCACTACACAGATATTACCTAAGAAAGCAAGAAGAAAATATTCATAATTAATATAATAGAATATATTAGATTAGATATTATCTATCATATCATATATCTATCATTATATTAATATACATATATCTATATTAATCTAATAGATTAGAATTAATATTTGTGACTTCCATCACTACTTATTCATTGTAAATTTTATTGCAGTAGGGATGTTTATTGATTTTATTCTTTACCAAGCTGACTGATCCAAATTTTCATTCTTGATGTCCCACCTGTACTGGATTGTTGTAGATTCCATTTAGTTTTACCATTTGATGTGGAAGTATTAAGTAAGTCTTCTAGAATCTAGACATAACTTCATTGTATGTAACAACAACCCTTCATCCCCATAATAATCTGATAAATTCCTTCAAATGGTACAGTAATCTTCTTCTTTGCCTCCTGGTTAAATGATATTATGATAGTTAAATGATTTCTCAACTACCCATTCATTGGAGCTATTTCTATGTTCTCTGGTGATGGCACTCTTCATTAGGAACAAAAAAGTTAAACTAGAAATGCTTAAAGATGTAGGGCTGGCATGGAAAATTTTTTTGTTGGATTACTATGAGTACTAGGGAAAGGAACTACTGCTGTACTCTGGTATAAGGCCTGTGTATTCTGTTATGGGCAATACACAGCATAAATGGCTGTGTTTAAGAGGAAATAGAGCAATTTGTAGGATTGGCTTCAGTCTGAAAAGGGTTTCCCAAGGAGCTAGTTGACTGTTCTATGAAGTCGTCCATTGTTCCTGAGCGACAGATTCCACTGGACCATTGGACCATATGGATTCCATTGGACCATTAGACCATAGACCATTGGACCTACTGGATACCATGTGATTGCTTTCCTTATTTTTCTGTAAAATATGTCTGGAGCAGAAGCACAATGGGCAGTGTGCTATGGAAGTGACTCATGAATTTAATAACTGTTAGATAATACTATGACAAAAGTATTGCAGGAGAAAAGATAAATTGATATCCATAGTAAGAGTCTATTTTAATAAGGAACAAACCTTATTGCAATGGTGTTAACCATTGCATCAAAAAGGGAAACTCATTGACCCCATATATAAGGGTTATTGAACCCATATATAATAATCAGTGATATGCTGTTGATAAACCACTTAACTAAGCACAGGGTAGCTTGGGAAAGAGACTGGTAACTACCTAGAATATGTCATATCATACACCTCAGTATAGAGAGTCTCCATTTCGTGGGGATTCACATGAACATGACTTTACAAACTTGTGTTCATTTATTTTTTAAAAAATATCTTATCTACTTATTTGAGAGTGATCATGAAAGAGAGAGCACAAAGGCAGGAGCAGAGAGAGAGGGAGAAGCAGACTCCACTGAGCAGGGAGCCGGACACGAGGCTTGATCCCAGGACCCTGGGATCACGACCTGAGGTGAAGGCAGATGCTTCACCAACTGAGCCACCCGGGCACTCCACCTGTGTTTATTTAAATTGCCTGATCTATGTATTTCATTCCCAGGGCCCATACCACCAATAATCCAGTATTGGTCCATTAGTCATTAAAATTTATCACTATACACTCATATCTCTGAAATCTCTCATGGCAGTTAAGCTACACAACAAGATTACTAATTGATTTTTTATCCACCAAGAAGATTTCCTTTTCCTGATGTTCCTCAGAGCCACTCCTAGGCAGTCTTTTTCTAAATTGTGTCCACATCCTATGGAGCCATTCGGCTTTTCATAAGGAATTCTGCAAGATGCCTTCGGTGTAGATAGAGAGCAAAAGTAGATATGAAAGTTGTGGGAGCTTACTTGTATAACTCACTTGCAATTTCAGGACCTATTCAAGTCTGGTCATGTATATGCCAATTCAACAAGTTTGGTAGATCAGAAAATACTCAGAGCACAAATCAGGCCACATGGTCATTTATTTTTGCATTGTCAGGAGTTCTGTCTCAACCTAAGCATGGTGACAAGATAGAAACTATTTTTGAAAATGTCATTTGCCAGTTTCAAAGGAGAATAGGTACATGCCACAAAACCCTTACACCTGGCTTTGTTTTTCTCACCCTAGTTTTGCCTGACAAATTTCCATTCGTCGTCCCTTCCTGTCACAGATCTTTCAAACACAACTGGATCTCTGTTAACTTAAGGCCACTTGGCACAGCAGCTTATACCACTGCCTTAATCTGTTGCAAAAACCTTCCATTGCTCTGGGTTCTGCTAGAATTTAACAACTATAAGGTTTATTTAGCAAATACATTAGTAATCCATAGTAAATATTGTTTATAGAGGTCAGATGGGCTCATCAAGTGCTATGCTTTTTAGTTGTTGAAGGATTCAGGATGAAGAAACTTCCTTTTGGATCATTATTCCCCTAAAAACTTCATTAAGGTGGCAGGTTCTTGAATTTTTGTGGAGATTTTCTCCTACCCTCTGACACCTATATGTCTTATCAAGGCATCTACTCTATTAATTAATTTCTGTTCACCAGCTCTGATTAATATTATTTCATCATTTTAATAGACCGGTAACTAGAATGTGAACAAGGTCCCTGCAAGCTAGGTTGTGAAACAGAACTGAAGAATTTACATAGTTCAACATAGACTTGAGATAAAGGAATGAAGATTATTCCTTTACTGTCTTTTATTATTTATTATGTCCTTTATTATTGTCTCTGCACAGTGAAAGCAAATTAGTTTTATTGTAGTCTTTGGCCATGGCATAGATGAGATTTTTCAGACAAAGAACTGCATATCAGGTTCCAGGGGGTTTGCTGATTCATTCCCGTACCTGTAATATGTGTACTTCTGGAATAGTAAACTCAAAGAGAATCAATACTGGACTTAAATTACAATAAGACTCTGTAATTCTCTACGATCTGTCTTCTTTTTTTTCTCCAGTTGAAAAAAATCTATTTTAGATTTGTGTATAATTGATATATAGAGAACCATACATATTCAGTGCACACAATTTGATCAGTTCAGATATACACTGTACATCTATGCTACCATCAACACAATCAAGGTAGTAGACCTATCCAACACACCCCAGTTTCCTTGTATTTCTTTGTTTTGGTTTTATTTTATGGTAAGAACACTTAACATAATATCTATTCCTTTAACAAATTTTGAAATGTGCGTTAAAGATATGTACTATGTTGTATAGTAGATCTCTGGAATTTATTCATCTAGCATAGCAAACTTTATATCCATTGAATACTAACTTCCCATTTCCTTCATTCCCTAGCTCCTGGCATCCACTATTATATTCTTTGCTTCTATGGGTTTGACTATTTCTAATACCTCTTGTCCTATTTTTATCCTTCTGTGACTGGGTTATTTCACTTAATCTAATGTCCTATAGCTCCAAGCATGTTGTCAAAAATGGCAAGAGTTTATCTTATTTTCAGGCTGAAAAATATTACCTCATATGTATATACCATATTTTCTTTATCCTTTCATCTGTTGTTGGACAGTTGGGTTGTTTCTATATTTTAACTATTATGAATGATACTGCAGTGAACATGGGAGTGCAGCCATCTCTTTAAGATATGAATTTCAATTCATTTGGATATATATCCAGATAGCTGGATCATACAGAAGTTCTATTTTTAACTTTTTGAGGAAGCCCCATGTTTTTTTATCTTCCAGTTTTTTTTTTTAAAGATTTTATTTATTTATTTGACAGACAGAAATCACAAGTAGGCAGGCAGAGAGAGAGAGGAGGAAGCAGGCTCCCTGCCGAGCAGAGAGCCCGATGCGGGGCTCAATCCCAGAACCCTGGGATCATGACCCGAGCCGAAGGCAGAGGCTTTAACCCACTGAGCCACCCAGGTGCCCCTTATCTTCCAGTTTTTATCTAAATTCCAGTTAGTTAACATACAGTGTAATATTTGTTTCATGTGTAGGATTTAGTGATTCATCACTTAAAAGCAATACCCAATGCTCATCACAAGTGTCCTCCTTAATAGCCATTACCCATTTAACCTATCCTCCTGCCCACCTCCCTTCCAGCAATCCTCAATTTGTTCTCTATAGTTAAGAGTCAACTTTATGGTTTTCCTCTCTCTTTTTCCTCTATGTTCATCTGTTATGTTTCTTCAATTCCACATTTGAGTGAAATCATACAGTATTTGTCTTTCTCTGACTTATTCTGCTTAGCATAAGTCTCTATCTCCATCCATCTCATCACAAATGGCAAGATTTCATTCTTTTTGATGGCTGAGTGATATTCCTGTGTTTGTGTGTGTGTGCACACGTGCCACTTCTTTATCCGTTCATCAGTCAATGGGTATTTGGGATCTTTCTGTAATTTGACTACTTTTTTTTTTTTTTTGTAATTTGACTACTTTTGATAATGCTGCTAAAAACATTGGGGTTCATGTAACCTATCAAATTATTATTTTTATATTCTTTGGGTAAATACTTAGTAATACAATTGCTGGATAATAGGTTAGTTCTAGTTTTAACTTTTTGAGGAATGTCCATACTCTTTTCCAGAGTAGTTGCGCCAGCTTGCATTCTGACCAATAATGTAGGGGGGTTCCCCTTCTCCACATCCTTGCCAACACTTGTTGCTTCATGTCTTGTTAATTTAATCATTCTGACAAGTGTAAGCTAACATCTCATTGTAGCTTTGATTTCTATTTCTCTGATGATGAATGATGTTGACTATCTTTTCATGTGTCTGTTAGCCATCTGGATATCTTCTTTGTGAAAATGTCTACGCATGTCTTCTGCCCATTTTTCAACTGAATTATTTGTGTTTTGGGTATTAAATTTTATAAGTTCTTTATATGTTTTGGATAGTAACACCTTATCATATATGTCATTTGCCAATATCTTCTCCCATTCTGATGGATGACTTAATTTTGTTGATTGCTTCTTTTGCTTTGCAGAAGATTCTTATTTTTGCTTTTGTTTCCCTTGCCTCAGGAGACCTATCTGGTAAGAAGTTGCTATGGTCGATGTCAAAAAGGTTACATACTGCTTGTGTTCTCCTCTAGAATTTTGATGGTTTCCTTTCTCATATTAGGTCTTTCATCTGTTTTGAATTTTTGTTTATGGTGTAAGCAAATGGTCCAGTTTCATTCTTTCACAAGTTGCTGTCCAGTTTTCCTAACACCCAACACCATTTGTTGAAGAGACTGTCTTTTTTTCCATTGGATAGTCTTTCCTGCTTTGTCAAAGGTTTGTTGACCATAGAGTTGAAGGTCCAATTCTGTTCCATTGATCTATGTGTCCATATTTGTGTCAGTACCATACTGTTTGATCACTAGAGCTTTTTTAATATACCTTGAAGTCCAAAAATTGTGATGCCTCTGGCTTTACTTTTTTTTTACAAGATTGCTTTTGTTATTCAGGCCACTTTATTTGATAAAAAGAATCAACAAAATAAGAATAGAGGCAACATAACTCAGCATCATAAATACAATATACAAAAACCCACAGCTAATATCATCTTCAGTGGAGGAAAATGAGAACCTTTCCTCTATAGTCAGGAAAAAGAAAGGGATATCCACTCTCAGGACCATTATTTAACACTGTACTGGAAGTTCTAGCCTCAGCAATTAGACAACAAAAGGAAAGAAAAGGCTTTTAAATTCAGCAAAGAATTCAAAACTTTCACTATATGCAGATGACATGATACTCTATATAGAAAACCTGGAAGACTCTACCAAAAGTTTGCTAGAACTGATACATGAATTCGGTAAAGTTGCAGGAAACGAAATCAATGTACAGAAATCCATTGCATTTCTTTCTATACACCACTAATGAAGCAGTGGAAAGAGAAATCAAGGAATAATTCCCCTTTACAACTGCACCCAAAACTATAAGATCCTAGAAGTCAAGTTAATCAAAGAGGTAAAAGACCTGTGCCCTAAAAACTATAAAATACTTATGAAAGAAACAGAAGATGAGATAAAGAAATGGAAAGACATTCCATGTTCATGGGCTGAAAAAACAAATATTGTTAAAATGTCTATCCTAGGGCACCTGAGTAGCTCAGTGGGTTAAGCCTCTGCCTTCGGCTCAGGTCATGATCTCAAGGTCCTGGGATCGAGCCCCGCAACGGTCTCTCTGCTCAGCAGGGAGCCTGCTTCCCTATCTCTCTCTCTGCCTACTTGTGATCTCTCTCTTTCTGTGTCAAATAAATAAATAAAATATTTTTTAAAAAAATGTCTATCCTACCCAAAGCAATCTACACATTTAATGCAATCACATCAAAATATCACCAGAGTTTTTTTACAGAGCTAGAACAAACAATCCCAAAATTTCTATGGTTCCTTATGTTTTCCATAGCTGCTGCACCCACTTATATTCCCACCAACAGTGTACAAGAGTTGCAATTTCTCCACAACCTCACTAACACCTATTATTATTTTAAAAATTTAACAGCCATCTATCTTCTTTACATCACAAATAGGTAAACTTGAATGTTAGAATGAAAAACTCTGTGTCTTTGAGATCTGGGATAGTGGCACCAATCTTTACCTTGCTTCCAGGGGTTTGGTAATTTTGGTTTGTTATCTTTGCTGAGAAGAGGAAGTTATCGGGTCGTAAGCTTGGCTCTTCCTACCTTAATATCAGTAACTCTATGGATCAGGGAGCCAAGATTCCAGCTACTGAGCCCAACTATTCCAAATTTATATGTAGTAATGGAGGGGAGAAAAGAGCCATTGTGTGTTTGCAGACCCATTATAAGAGAGACCCAGGCTGATATCCCACTATCACCTGACCTCTCCAAATATCCACTATGACCTGTGATTTACATTACCATTTTGGGAACCCACATTTTTAAAAAAGATTTTTTTACATTTTTATTTATTTGATAGAAATCACGAGGAGGCAGAGAGGCAGGCAGAGAGAAAGGGAGAAGCAGGCTCCCCACTGAGCAGAGAGCCCGATATGGGGCTCTATCCCAGGACCCTGAGATCATGACCCGAGCCAAAGGCAGAGGCTTTAACCCACTGAGCCATCCAGGTGCCCCAGGGAACCCACATTTTAATAATACAAGAAATCCCAGAAGATCTGGTTATTTTTTTGCCGAGAGAATCATCACCTTTATAATTAGAGAATCATTATCTTTACCATTAACTGCAGTTTCCCTTATTAAGATGTTTATGAAAATATTTGAGGTAGTGATACATAATACTTATTCAAGTAAATCCAACTTTCCATTTATTTGAGATACTCTGAGTCTGTAATCTGGTTCTGGTCTGGAAAATGGGTGAAAGATTATGGTTTTCCACTGTAATGACTTGAGGCAAGCATCCTATCTTCATTCCTAAAATATGACTTTAAGAAGTTGAACTACTTTAGCTCAAGTCAATAACCTTTTGCAGTGATCTCTGTGAGTCAACAATTCTTACTACCAAATTGAACATGCTTCCAATATTAGGAGAGGAGCATTCACTTTTTGTTATGTGCTGTTCTTTGGTTTCTGTGACTCCAAGATCCTGGAGGTGATACATGGAGCTGAGAATTTAAAGCTCTGAGCTTGTCATTATTTTGGGAAAAGTCAGAAACCAGATCAACCAAGTCCTTTTAATCATAATTCCAACATAAAGTCCTAATACAGCAGCTGCTTGGACATTTTAAATCTTGTCTTCAGTAGACACTTCATTCCATTCAAACACCTGTGATAATTTAACTTGTTTGCTACTATAGGCTATAGCTTACAAGTATTCCATTTTCCAATGGTAGTGAGGTCATCATTTAATCAAACTGTGTTCAATAACTGATGTTTGATTGCCATTTTTGAACTTTTATTTTCTCAAACCACTTAGATAGTTAACATAATGGCCAGTTATGGTTCCATCAAAAGAACAGTCTCCCAATAGGAGAAAATCATTTAATTCAGGGAATTTTATGTTCACAAAAGCATCAGATTTTGTACTGGAGAATCAGTAATCAGGGAAAGCTGCTACTGGCTCTGTTCTCTATCAGACTTCTGAAAATCAGGAACGTGTAGAACCAAAGAACCTATCTGACTGCAAAGCTGAAATCCACAATTTAGAGAGCCCTCGGAGGTTAGTGAGAGACTTGTATCTGCTGCAGCCCATACAGCAACCTGTTATTGGTTGAGGAGAAAATTTAGGTTTCTGTCTCTCCTCCACCTTCCAAATCTCATGTAACTGCCTTTCACTATTGGACCTAACCTAGGGCCAAAGAAATTTCTTGGTTTCTAGCTCTTTTTTTTTTTTTAAAGATTTTTATTTATTTATTTATTTGACGGATCACAAGTAGGCAGAGAGGCAGACAGGGAGAGAGAGGAGGAAACAGGCTCCCCGATGAGCAGAGAGCCCGATGCAGGTCTTGATCCCAGGACCCTGAGATCATGACCTGAGCCGAAGGCAGAGGCTTTAACCCACTGAGCCACCCAGGCACCCCTGGTTTCTAGCTCTTGTGATAAAGGAAGAATGTAGACAAGGGTAAGAATGGTGCTAATCTATTACCAGGCAAACTGACACAGTGGTTAAGGGTATAGCTATACTACCTGAGTTCAGATTCTGGTTCCATCATCTCCTAGTTCTGTGACCTTTGGTAGGCCACCTAATATCTCTGTGCCTCCATTGTGCCAGGTGAAATGTAGATAAACATCCTACTTCAAAGAAATTTGGGGAATTAATGCACATAAAATATGTGTAACAATGCCTGGCATATAGTAAGGATTAATGCATTAAGGAATTATTATTAAAACTTGTAAATGCAGTTTTGTGCAAGTCTTTGGTAAGGCTATGGTCTTGCCAAAATCCAAACAAAATTACTAGGCAACAGATAGCCTGTTTGGAACTGTTTGGTACCTAAGTTTTTGTTTTTGTTTTGTTTTTAGGTACTTCTTCCTAGAGTTATTCCATGAATCATAATAATTTAATTTCTCCAAGTGTACTTTATGTTTAAGGCTACATATTGTAGTATCTAGTAGGTTTAATTAGCATTGTTTTTTAGAAGAGAAGCACCACTATGTGAAGATTTGGGGTAACATTAATTAAATCAGTATTTTTATTTATTTATTTAATTATTTTTACTTTTTCATGAAGACCAAGGAAAACTTTTTAAAAATATCACAATTTCTCTTCTGAGTAAGATTACAAATGTGTTCTTAGAAAAAAAATCTGTCTTAGGGATCTTTATATACTTAAAATACCCCAAAATTTTCTCCCTACCCATAAAATAATAAAACACAAACTAATGACCTTATAATTTTAATTTCTCTAAAATGCTTCTTCAGAAACATTTATTGGAATATAATTAAATATTTTACCCACTGAGTTTATAATTCCTTAATGTTTTAAAATCCCTTAAAAAGTAGACGTATTTTAATAGATTGATTGCAAAAAATGAGTGTAATTCTTTATTCCTCTCTGTATCGGTGTCCTTTGTATATGAACTTGGAGATTCTCTCAGAAAGAGGTAGAGACTTTCTCTAAGCATTGTGCTTGTGACTTGTTTGTCAATATGAAGTGATGGCACTCCAAGACTTGAGGTCTTGTAACTTACACTCTCTTACTGCGCTGCTTTTATCACCAGAACATGCCTAAGTCCCAGCTACTTGCTAGAGGATCAGGCTTATAGATACACATGGAGGCAGAGCCAAACCACCCCATTTTTCCAATCAAAGGTCAGACATGTAAAATAAGCCCAGTAAAGAGTAGCAAAGCCAACCTGTAGCTGACCAAAGATGACTATGGGAGCCCCACCAAACGAAGTTCAGATTAGCAGATTTTCCAATAACCTTTAGAGGGACAAAAATTATTACAGCCCTCTAAGGTTATACAGTTGTTTGCTACACAACATTTTTGTTGCAAGGCAGTGTTCTCATGTCTTTTTTTATTCTTAAGTTGTACATTGTTTTGGAAAAGTGTTAATATTCTTTTTGTTTGTTTCAAGTTTTATTTATTTATTTATTTAAATAAAACTAGAACTAATGTTCTAGTCAGTTAACATTAGTGTAACATTAATTTCAGGTATGCAATATATTGATTCATCACTTACATCTAACTCCCATGTCTTTTGATTCTTTTCTAAATATGAAGTGCAAAGCTTTCAGAAACATAAGGGGAAAGTTAAGTCACTTTCTTTGATTATCAAAAGCATGTTTGTATTTATTATTCTTCCAAAAGTCTATAAGCAACATATGCAAGTAAGATGAATTTGTTCATTCTTCACATTTTACATTCTGCATTTATTACTTGCTTATGTTGAAATTAACAAGGGAATTTGAAGAAATGGTTTCCCTTTAATATTGCTGTGCAGGAGGGAAATCAGTCTCTAAAGAAATCTGTCTCGAAGCAACTAATGAGGAAAAGAAAACAACTTTCCTAAGTATGTTGGAGTTGTGGAGATGCTCTGACACATAAGAGAAAAATGTTGCGAGTGGAAAGCAGTGCAATTTCAAACACGAAATATACAGGCTTTCAAAACAAAATATCAGCTGACACAAATAGAAATAAAAACACCCTAAAAATTTGGTCAAGAATGGCAAAAGTGGTTATTTCTCAGCAACCCCACTTTTAACTCAATACCAAGTGAAGCTTTGCAGCTGGGGTGAATAGGACATGAAAAACACTTTAGGAGAGGAGGGGGCTCAACTTAACTCAAGAAAACCAAGGCTTTCAGTCTGTTAGGTGCTGAGGATACAGACTGGGCCAAAGGTAGTGATTGTTAATCTGCATGAAAAGCAGAGTAAAAGCATACATAAGGTGTGGGCAATAAAATTTGCTTACATAATCAGAGAATGGGTCATAGACAAGGAAATATGTGGTTAGGTCTCAATTTATGTTTATAATTTATCGGATCAAATAAGTGTTGGCAATATAAAAGGGAAATATATATATATAAAACCATAGACATGTGAATAAGTGAGCCCTAAAGAGACAATTCCATCTACCTGGAGCATAGGTGCTCTGGGATAGAAGAGGATGGAGATAAGATATGACAGTAAAGGGGTGCCTGGGTGGCTCAGTGGGTTAAGCCTCTGCCTTCGGCTTAGGTCATGATCCCAGGGTCCTGGGATCGAGCCCCATGTCAGGCTCTCTGCTCAGCGGGGAGCCTGCTTCTTCCTCTGTCTCTGCCTGCCTCTCTGCCTACTTGTGATCTCTCTCTGTCAGATAAATAAATAAAAAATCTTAAAAAAAAGATATGACAGTAAAGATGACATGTTAATTACCTATTGTTGCAGACAAATTATCTCAAAACTTAGTTGCTTAAAACATTTGTGTCAGAGTTTCTTTGTGTCAGAAATTGAGTGTGATTTAACTATCTTATGGCTCATGGTCTCTTGTAAGAATTTTGTTATATTCTGTCCCTTAGAAGAAAATCACTAGGTCCTGTGCCCACTCAAGGAAGAGGGCAGAAACAGCAGGAGGAAGAAGTTGCTGGGGTTGTTTTAGAAACAACCTCCACAACGGGGTAAAAGTAATTCCTTCCATCAGAAATAATGGTATTCTAGAAAAGAGGTGGGTGAGGGAAAGATGGAAAAATGAAATTGCTGAAGTAGGCCAGTGGCAAACTGTGGAGAATATTTTCATGTCCAAGCAAAATGACAGGAGAGCTTGTAGAAGGAGACACATTGTTCCTGTGTTGAGGCTAAGGAATGCCAATGTTTGTCACCACAAAGATTCTGGAACAAAAGGTCTTCAAGTGCCTCAGCAAAGGCCTGACAGCTTACAGATGAACACAGTACTGGCCTGCAGGGGTGGGGACACCTGTTCCTACCCCACAGGTGTGCTGCTGCCAGAGAGATGTTTGCAGCCTCACCTGCCTGCTAAGTCTGAACGGAGACATGAGAGGCAAATGACAGAGGGCAATATCAATGCATCCAGGAGCCCTGTGGTCAAAGAAATGTGAAACAAAGCACCTGGAACAGGGGACTCAGTGAAAAACAGAACTGAACATGACAGACAGTTTGCCCAAAAATAGTACTGAGGAAATTAAAGCATATTTAAAGCATTACAAAATTTAAAGCATAAAACGACTGTAAAATTAAAAAAAAAATCATTACAAAATTTAAAGCATAAAACGACTGTAAAATTAAAAAAAATCATTATAATGGAATAAAATTATTCTGTAGGCAAGTGGAAAGAGAGAATATTAAGAATTGAGAACTAAATCAGTGACCTAGTATATCAAGTTAAAGAAATGGTTCTCTGAAAAAAAAAATATGAGACACAAAATACAATGAGATAGAAATAACAGATGCTTAAATTGTAAATAATACAAATTCTAGAAGAAGAGAAAGTAATGGAGAAATAACAATTAATGGAGAAATAGCAATTAATAAATAAAGTGTGTGAATAATGCTGCAATGCACGTAGGGATGTATATTCTTTTCAAATTAGTGTTTTCATATTCATTGAGTAAATACTCAGTAGCAGAATTACTGGATCATATGATAATTTTATTTATTTTTAATTTTTGAGGAACCTCGATACTGTTTTCCCGTGTGGCTGCAGCAATTTGCATTCCCACCAACAGTGCACAACGGTTCTTTTTTCCACATTCTTGGCAACACTTGTTTTTTGTGTTTCTGGTTTTAGCCATTCTGACAGATATGAGGCAATATCTCCTTGTTGTTGTTGTTGTTGTTGTTTTTAAGATTTTATTTATTTATTTGGCACAGAGAGAGAGAGTGAGAGAGAGAGAGTACAAGCAGGATGAGACGCAGAGCCAGAAGCAGACTCTCCTTCTGAGCAGGGAGCCCGATGTGAGCTCCATTCTGGACTCCAGGATCATGACCTGAGCTGAAGGCAGACACCCAACTGACTGAATCACCCGGATGCCCCTCACTGAGGATTTGATTTGCTTTTCCTTGATGAAGAGTGATGTTGAGCATCTTTTCATGTGTCTGTTGGCCATCTGAATGTCTTCTTAGGAGAAGTGTCTGTTTATGTCTTCTGCCCAGTTTTTAATTTCAGTTCTTAATATATTTTGGCTGATATCGAAGAGGTTACTGCCTATGTTCTCCTCTAGGATTCTGATGGATTCCTGTCTCACATTGAGGTCTTTTATCCATTTTGAGTTTATCTTTGTGTACGGTGTAAGAGAATGGTCGAGTTTCATTCTTCTACATATAGCTGCCCAGTTTTCCCAGCACCATTTATTGAAAATACTGTCTTTTTCCCACTGTATATTTTTTCCTGCTTTGTCGAAGATTATTTGCTCATAGAGTTGAGGGTCCATATCTGGGCTCTCTACTCTGTTCCACTGGTCTATGTGTCTGTTTTTATGCCAGTACCATGCTGTCTTGGTGATCACAAGTTTGTAGTAAAACTTGAAATCAGGTAGCGTGATGCCCCCTGTTTTATTTTTGTTTTTCAACATTTCCTTAGCGATTCGGGGTCTCTTCTGATTCCATATAAATTTTTGGATTATTTGCTCCAGCTCTTTGAAAAATACTGGTGGAATTTTGATTGGAATGGCATTAAAAGTATAGATTGCTCTAGGCAGTATAGACATTTTAACAATGTTTATTCTTCTGATCCAAGAGCATGGAATGGTCTTCCATCTTTTTGTGTCTTCTTCAATTTATTTCATGATATATTTTGTATACTAACCACTTTTTGGATATGTAATTTGTAAATATCTTCTCCCATTAAGTAGGCTATCTTTTTGTTTTGAATGTTTCCTTTGTGCAAAAGCTTTTTATATTGATGTAGTCATAATTATTTTTAATTTTGTTTCCCTGGTCTCAGGAGACATCTAGAAAGTTATCGCTATACCCAGTGTCAGAGAAATTAGTGCTTGTGTTCTCCTCTAGGATTTTTTATCATTCCAGGCTTCAGATTTAGGCCTTAAATCCATTTTAAGTTTATTTTTTTGTGTGGTGTGAGAAATAGTCCAGTTTCATTTTTTTTCCATGTAGCTGTCCAGTTTCCCCACCATTTTGTGAAGAGACTATCTTTTCCCATTGCCCCACCCCCCTTCTCCCAACCCCTCCCCCTAGCAACCCTCAGTTTGTTTTGTGAGATTAAGAGTCACTTATGGTTTGTCTCCCTCCCAATCCCATCTTGTTTCATTTATTCTTCTCCTACCCCCTTAACCCCCCATGTTGCAGCTCCACTTCCTCATATCAGGGAGATCATATGATAGTTGTCTTTCCCCAATTGACTTATTTCGCTAAGCATGATACCTTCTAGTTCCATCCATGTCATCGCAAATGGCAAGATTTCATTTCTTTTGATGGCTGCATAGTATTCCATTGTGTATATATATAACATCTTCTTTATCCATTCATCTGTTGATCACATCTAGGTTCTTTCCATAGTTTGGCTATTGTAGACATTGCTGCTATAAACATTCGGGTGCATGTGCCCCTTTGGATCACTACGTTCGTATCTTTAGGGTAAATACCCAGTAGTGCAATTGCTGGGTCATAGGGTAGTTCTATTTTCAACATTTTGAGAAACCTCCATGCTGTTTTCCAGAGTGGTTGCACCAGCTTGCATTCCCACCAACAGTGTAGGAGGGTTCCCCTTTCTTTGCATCCTCGCCAGCATCTGTCATTTCCTGACTTGTTAATTTTAGCCAGTTAACAAAACCAAAAGACAACTGACAGAATGGGAGAAGATATTTGCAAAAGACATATCAGATAAAGGCTAGTGTCCAAAATCTATAAAGAACTTAGTAAACTCAACACCCAAAAAACAAATAATCCAATCAAGAAATGGGCAGAGGACAGGACCAGACATTTCTGCAAAGAAGACATCCAGATGGCCAACAGACACATGAAAAAGTGCTCCATATCACTTGGCATCAGGGAAATACAAATCAAAACTACAATGAGATATCACCTCACATCAGTCAGAATGGCTAAAATTACCCTTACGTTTATATAAAACATCTTGTTCACAGACCTGTACTCCTGGGGCTAATAATACATTATATGTTAAGAAAAAAAATAAAAAATTTAAAAAAATCTTAGGCATATAGCAGTCTATATTAAGTTGATGGTCACTTAAGTTTGAACCCATTCCAAAAGCATTACATTTTTTCTCCACTTCTTTTATTTTAGGTTTGTGGTGTCATACTTTATATCCTTTTGTACTGTGAATCTCTTAACTGATTTTTATAGATCTATTTAATATATCTTTTCTGTGCTTCTTAATTTTCTTACCCCTGCTTATGCTCTTTCCTTTCCACTTACAGAATCCCATTTAACATTTCTTGTAAGGTTGGTTTGGTAGTTATGAATTCTTTTAACTTCTGTTAAATGTGCAGGAAACTTGTTATCTCTTCTATGCTCAGTGATAGCCTTGATGGATAGAATACTCTTGATTACAGGTTTGTTTGTTTGTTTGTTTGTTTGTTTTCTTTCACCACTTTTAATATATCATGCCCTCCCTTTGGGCCTACAAACTTTCTGCTAAAAAATCAGCTGATAGTCTTATGGGGTTTCCCTTTTATGTAACTATTTTCTATTGCTATTTTTAGAATTCTATGTTTATCACTATTTTTTGCTATCTTAATTATTGTGTATCTTGGTGTGTGCCTCCTTGAGTTGATTTTATAACATGTAGATTTGTTTGACCATCACTACAATCTGTAGCAACGGCAATGTCCCACCTTCCTAAACACTGGCAACCATCAATCTGTTCTCCACCTCTAGAATTTTGTCATTTCAATAATGTTAAACAAATAGAATCAAGTGATATGGAAAATTTTGAGATTGATAATATTTACTCAGCATAATTCTATTGAGTTTGGATTTTTGGGTTCTATTTCTGCATTCTCTATACTGTTCCACTGATCTATGTGTCTATCCCTTCACTAAAACCACATTTCCTTTATGACTGTAGCTCTATATAAAGCCTTAGCATCAGGTAGAGCATGTCCTTTCCCCTTTATCCTTCTTCTTAAAATTGTTTTAGCTACTTTAGATCCAATGTTTTTCCATATAAAGTTTAGAACAAACTTCTCTATGTATGCACACACACACACACACACACACACACACACACACACACCCTTGTGTGGATTTTGATGAAAATTGTAATGAATTTATAGATCAATTTGGGGAATCTTCTATTCTCTTTTAAAGCCCCAGATATTTTGAAGCTCATGTCATAACACAAAACTTCCTCTAACCATCCTTATTATTATCAGCTGATTTCACTTATTCAGTGACCTCTTTAGCTCTACTCTCTTTTTCTCAATGATTTTTCTAGGTGTTATCAACACAGTGCAGAGGGCTTGTTACAGCTTTAGGGTTTCTTAACTGCTTTTTCCAGAATGGCATTTTTCTACATGCTGTCACATTATTTTTATGTTTTACTGGATCATCTAGAAATCTGTGTATCAGGAAACACTCTTTAACACCCAGTTAATTATCTTTAACACATCATCTCACCAGTCCTTCACCTATATTAAAAACTTCTTTTCAATAGTGATGAAACAATAGGATATCAACATGTTAAAAAAAAAACAAGGAAAAAGATTCTTAACCCATACCTCATACCTGATACAAAATTTAATTCAAAATGGATCAGACCTTAATGTAAAACTTCAGACAATGGTGATGGGCATTAAGGAGGGGACTTGAACACTCAGTGTTCAAGTGTTATACGCACTCAGTGTTATATGCAAATGATGAATCACTAAACTCTACCTCTGAAACTAATAATATACTATGTGCTAATTATTTCATTTTAAATAAATGTTTTTGAAAATAATACATCTAGAAGAAAATATGGGGAAATACTTATTATTTTTGGCTAGGAAAAGATAAAATTCATTAACTGGACATCATAAGAATTAAGAACTTACACTCTTCAAAGGTCAGTGCTGAGAGAATGAAAAACAAATGACAGATGGGGAGAAAATATTTGCAAACCACACATCTGATAAATGACACATAGAGATAAATAAAAATCTCTCAAAGCTCAATATTAAGAAAGCAACCCAGTGAAAACTTGGCAAAAGATTTAAGTAAAAACTGAAGAAGACCCCAAACTACTAGAACTCATACAGCAATTCAGTAATGTGGCAGGATACAAAGTCAATGTACAGAAATCAGTAGCTTTCTTATACACTAACAATGAAAATACAGAAAGGGAAATTAGGGAATCGATTCCATTTACTATAGCACCAAGAGCCAAAAGATACCTGGGAATAAACCTACCAAAGAGGTGAAGGAACTGTACTCGAGAAACTACAGAACACTCATGAAAGAAATTGAAGAAGACACAAAAAGATGGACAACCATTCCATGCTCTTGGATCAGAAGAATAAACATTGTTAAAATATCTATACCGTCTAGAGCAATCTATACTTTTAATGCCATTCCAATCAAAATTCCACCAGTATTTTTCAAAGAGCTGGAGCAAATAACCCAAAAATTTGTATAGAATCAGAAGAGACCCCAAATCGCTAAGGAAATGTTGAAAAACAAAAATAAAACTGGGGGCATCACGTTATCTGATTTCAAGCTTTTCTACAAACCTGTGATCACCAAGACAGCATGGTACTGGCATAAAAACAGACACATAGACCAGTGGAACAGAGTAGAGAGCCCAGATATGGACCCTCAACTCTATGAGCAAATAATCTTCGACAAAGCAGGAAAAAATATACAGTGGGAAAAAGACAGTATTTTCAATAAATGGTGCTGGGAAAACTGGGCAGCTATATGTAGAAGAATGAAACTCGACCATTCTCTTACACCGTACACAAAGATAAACACAAAGTGGATAAAAGACCTCAACGTGAGACAGGAATCCATCAGAATCCTAGAGGAGAATATAGGCAGTAACCTCTTCAATATCAGCCACAGCAACTTCTTTCAAGATATGCCTCCCCCAAGGCAAAGGAAACAAAAGCGAAGATGAACTTTTGGGACTTCAACAAGATCAAAAGCTTCTGCACAGCAAAGGAAACAGTCAACAAAACAAAGAGGCAACCCACTGAATGGGAGAAGATACTTGCAAATGACAGTACAGACAAAAAGTTGATATCCAGGATTTATAAAGAACTCCTCAAACTCAACACACACAAAACAGACACATAAAAAAATGGGCAGAAGATATGAACAGACACTTCTCCAATGAAGACATACAAATGGCCACCAGACACATGAAAAAATGTTCATCATCACTAGCCATCAGGGAGATTCAAATTAAAACCACATTGAAATATCACCTTACACCAGTTAGAATGGCCAAAATTAGCAAGACAGGAAACAACCATGTGTTGGAGGGGATGTGGAGAAAGGAGAACCCTCTTCCACTGTTGGTGGGAATGCAAGTTGGTGCTGCCATTTTGGAAAACAGTGTGGAGATTCCTCAAGAAATTAAAAATAGAGCTTCCCTATGACCTTGCAATTGCTCTACTGAATATTTACCCCAAAGATACAGATGTAGTGAAAAGAAGGGCCATTTGTACCCCAATGTTTATAGCAGCAATGGCCATGGTCACCAAACTGTGAAAAGAGCCAAGATGCCCTTCAACAGAGGAATGGATAAGGAAGATGTGGTCCATATACACTATGGAGTATTATGCCTCCATCAGAAAGGATGAATACCCAACTTTTGTACCAACATGGACAGGACTGGAAGAGATTATGCTGAGTGAAATAAGTCAAGCAGAGGGAGTCAATTATCATATGGTTTCACTTATTTGTGGAGCATAACAAATAACATAGAGGACATGGGGAGAGGGAGAGGAGAAGGGAGTTGAGGGAAATTGGAAGGGGAGGTGAACCATGAGAGACTATGGACTCTGAAAAACAATCTGAGGGTTTTGAAGGGGCGGGGGCTGGGAGGATGGGGGAACCAGGTGGTGGGTATTGGAGAGGGCCTGGGTGTGGTGCAAAAACAATGAATACTGTTACGCTGAAAATAAATAAATAAATAAATAAATAAATACTGAAGAAGATATATACATAACAAATAAGCTCATGGAAAGAAGCTCACCACCATTATCATTAGGGAAATACAAATTAAAAGCACACCAGTGTATCTTGACATACCTATTAACATGGCTAATTTTGAAAAAATGATAATATCAAGTGTTAATAAAGAAACAAAGCAGCTAAAATCATATATTGTATATAAGAATACATAACAGTATAGCTACTCTAAAAGCCGGTTTGGCTATTTCTTATAGCTACCTATACATTTATCCTATGACCTAATAGTCCTACAAGTAGACATTTATCTATGTGAAATGAAAAACCATTCATATAAAAACCATAGAGAAATTTTACAGTGACTTTAATAGTAATTGCCTCAAACTAGTAAAAAACTTTAAAATGTCTCTCAGATGGAGAACAGGTAATTGTGGGATGGGCAAAATGGGTGAAGGAGAGTGGGAGATACAGACTTTCAGTTTAGAGTGAGTAAGTCGTAAGAATAAAAGGCCAGCATTTGGAATATAGTCAATGATCTTATAGTAACAATGCTTGGCGACAAATGGGAGCTGCACTTTTGAGCACAGCATAACATGCAGAGAAGTTGAATCACTATGTCATACACCTGAAACTAATATACCGTTGTGTGTCAGCTACACTCGTATCAAAAACAATGTTTTAAATGTGGTACATTCACACTGGAATATTACTCAGCAATAAAATGGAATGGATTTTCAATAGATGCAACAATATGGATAAATTTCAAGTGTATTATGTTAATTGAATGAAATCAGAATCAAATGGCTACATCATATGATCCCATTTATATGACATTCTGGCAAATGGAAAACTACAGGGACAGAAAATAGATCAGTGGCTGCCAGTGGCTGGAGCTGAGGAGCAGAGATTGACTAACAAGTGGTTCATGGAGGAATTTTGGGAGCTAAGGGAATTGTTCCATATCTTGATTGGGACGGTGGCTCCAGGATTATGTACCTTTGTCCAAACTCACAGAACTATACACTAAAAAGGTAAATTTTACTGTATATAAATTATTTTCAATAAACAAAAACTAAAACCCACTTCTGATCCAATGACTTTACCCATTAGGTTCTCTTGTCTACACTTGATTCTATGTCATTCATAAGTAAATTCCTTGTAAATAAATACTCTGAACTCATTTACTATCTCCTATTTTTTAACTTTTAATTTCAGAATCATTGTAGATTCACATGCAATTTTAAGATATCTCCACAATGAGATCTCATATACCCTTCACACAGCTTCTTGTCAGTAGTCACATCTCACAAAACTATATAGTACAATATTATAACGAGGACATTGACACTGATAGAGTAGATGCAGAACATCTCCATCCATAAAGATTCCCTTATTGCACTTTTATAGCGAAATCTACGTCCCTCTCACCGGTACCGCCTCAGCTCCTGGCAACCGCCCATCTGTTCTCTCATTCTATAGTCATGTCATTTCAAGAATCATGAGAGACTATGGACTCTGAAAAACAATCTGAGGAGTTTGAAGTGGCGGGGGTGTGGGAGGTTGGGGTACCAGGTGGTGGGTATTATAGAGGGCACGGATTGCATGGAGCACTGGGTGTGGTGAAAAAATAATGAATACTGTTTTTCTGAAAATAAATAAATTGAAAAATTAAAAAAAGAGAATGTTATAAAGATGCAATCATACAGTTTGTGATTTGGGGATTTTTATTTCACTGAGCATAATACCCTGGAGATTATCCAGGTTGTTGTATCTACTGATAATTGTATCTACTGATAATTTCTTTTTATTGCTAAGGAATACTCTGTGATTTATATGTATCACAGTTTGTTTCACAATTAACTCTTTTTACTTCCAGGTAGACATAAAAGTCTAGATTTCCCACTCAGAGTGGGTTTAAGGGTGAATGGTGACAGTTATTGCTGGGTAGCGGGTAGGAGAACTAATTCTCCAGTAGCTCTCTATTGATACCTTCCTGACTCTGAGAACTATGTTTCATAACTGCTTCCCAGTAGCCATCACTGACATTGGATGGGGAGGGCTTGTTATCACCTGCAGTGATGAACGTTCTAGCTCTCTACTTAGTTTCCTCTGATGTTACCATAGTAAGGAGTAGGTTCTGCTAGAGGTTTAGTCTAATCTTTTGGCCTTTGCTGGAGCCACAGTTTTTTGTGTGTTTTTGCCTGGAGGAGGGTGATTACTATTTAAAAGTTTATTGTCATTTTTCATTCTTTGGCTAAGGGGAGCAGACTTTTGAGCACCCGTTGGCATTTCTAGTTTTCTTGATTCTACAATTGCAAGTCTGAAATGCATAAAGCACAAAGAAAACCCAGAGAGCTATCCATTATGTCATTCTTTGAATTCATATATTTCTAGCTGGTCTGTTTTCTTCTTTCTCCTATTCAGAATCTTCTTGTATTTGCTTTAGGTAACATCCAGGGTTTTCAATTACTTTTAGTGGGAAAAATAGGGGAAAGATGGATACTCTTCTTTTACCAGATGCAGAAGTGTTTTCCTATTTTATTCTTTTGGGAAAAGCTCTGAATACTGAAAAGCTCTGACATTTAGTTAAAACTAAATGTCTTTCTAATCTGTGTCTATATGGAGTAACCTAATCTTGCTGGAGAAAAAAAAGATACAATTACTAACTGATAATTTAATTTCATTAATGAAGGCTTGGTCTTTGCCTTTCATTCTAGATTTTTTCTAAGTTCTATTTTTCTCTTCATTAGATGACAATTTCCTAACTTCTCTTTTTTAATCTCTAGTAAACTTTTCTCCCTATACTTTGCTCTCAACTGGTAGCTTTACTCATTAATATTGTATTTTATCCATTTTAAGGATAAGTATAAATAACTAAGAATATCCATGAATGAGGACATGTCTTAGAATTAGTGGTGCCTAACAATCACTTTCAGCAAGGTAACAGTCATTGTGTAGTTGTCATTGGTTATATTGGACAGTTTTAGCTATTCAAACTGTTATCATTTCTCTGTCTAAATCTAAAAGCATACTATTAATAAGCTCAAAATAATATTATAAGTGGTAAAAAGTGTGAAGTGTTTAATTGTCAACACTTTTTTCTTTCTTGGCAGTATATAAAATAAAGTGGCATCTTATAATTTACACATCTTACATTTGATGAAACATAATGTATTATGAAATTATAAACAAGCTGAGATGTCACCTTATTTGTGCAAATACATATTTCTACATAGATAGATGGATAGACAGACAGGTAGATGGATACTTCAAACACATGTGGTGGCTGGGTCAGGGAGAAGAGCTTTACTTATATTCACAGAAAGCAGCCAGATTAACATTGTAACATAGGTCCTCTATGCCCAGCAACTCTGTAGATTGGCACAACGTGAGCCAGATGAAGAAATTACCTACACAGTTAGCAGATTTCATTTGGTAGGTGAAGGAATTAGAAAAAAAAGGACATTTTTTGGCATTTATAAATAGAAAAAAAAATCCCTGCCCCATTTCCTGGAAGAGTCTGCTGAAGATGTAATGGAAAGAATCTGTACTCTAATTCTTTTGTATATAAATAAATCTCTTTAGGGGCCAAATAAGTTCGATGTGTCCAGGATTCACAAACTAGAGATGTTACCAAGGGCCTGGGATTCATCTCTTCTGAAGCATAAACACCTAGGAGGATAACACTAAAGTCTTCTGGCAATCTCTGGGATATTCAGTCACTTTGGTAGTTAACATAAATGCTTATCCCATGATGTAACCATTTGGCTCTTGGGGAAATGCTAGAAGATTTATTAGCTCTTTGTGAGAGCAATTAACTTCATCGGGGAAACAAATGACTACGGATCTAATCTAAATGTTTCTAGAGGAAGTGAAAGCAAACATTCTGTATTTATATTATATACCTCTCTTTGTTTCATGGACCTAAGGCATTGTTATGGAAACACTGAAAAATACAGGGAAGATTTATTCTCCTGCAGTTACATAATGCTGAAATGAGACTCTTTCTGTCTCAGTTTTATCTGCAGTTCCAAGATAAAACATACCAATTTGTTCTAGTGCCAACTTTGTTATACTCAGAACTGTGTTTCCTAGAATTTCCTTAACCTGTATATTCCTACCTTAGATTTGGATAAGAGGAGGAAATCTCATGAAGTTAGGGAGGTTAGAGGGAAACAATGACCATTACTCTTGGAAGGACCTAAAAGTGAGAGGATGACAAACAGATGAAGTGCTCAGCTTTTACTCATTCTACTCTGCTCCACATCAAACTCTCCTTCCCAACTGCTGATCTTGGGGACACACAGAGGCAGTAGTCACACTGAGACCCCAGCTTCATACAGATCCCTCTATAATTCTCTTTATACTGCCTTGGTAAAGCAGTTGAACTTGCCTGTCTTCCCAGATGTCCTCTGCACCAGTGTTTCAGGAATGACAGTTTAGTGACATTTCTGTGATCCCACAACACCCCCCTCTGTAAGTTCACTTTCCCAGCAACACCCACTCTTATGTAAAGCAGGGATGGGCAAATTATCTACAGACCCATTGCCTGCTTTCCTTTTTCAAAATAAAGTTCTGTTGAAACAGAACTATGCCTATTTGTTTATGTATCATCTATAGCTATTCTGTGTTGCAGAGGAGAGCTAAATATGTATTATCTGGCTCTGCACAGAAAAAGTTTGCTGACCTGTGATGTAAAGTAGAATTCCTACAATAAAGACAATATCCTACATGGTTCTTCATCTGGACGGAATCCTTACTGATATGCCACTTAACCACGACAAATACAGGAGGTGGCTAATCACTGACCTAGTAATTCTTTGTTGACATCCGACTACCCACCTCTGAAAAATTTTAGAGGTCCAGAAGGCAGGGAACAGGTGGAGAAGGAATTTTGCCAGAAAAAAATGGTGAAGGGCTGTAGCATTTTCTCTTGTCCATGTTGCCCTAACCTACTCATAAAGGCACATACACATGTCATAAGCAGGGATATTCCTAATAACATCAAGCCTAGTTAGGGCGTGAGATGGAGGTGACAGTGAATTTAAGAAGACTATAGGAGTTTAAGACTGAAGACCCATAACAGATTCAGACTTAATGGGTGGGGAGTCTGGTTGATGATGCTTATGGTACCAAATTGATACCTGTGTTAGGAAAGTAAATTTTCTCCCATTATAACTTCAGTAAGGATGCATGTTTCCCATGGAACACATAGAAGAACTGTAGAGACATTAGCATGGGATTAGCTTAGAAATACCTTCTTCCAAGATGCTTCCTTCAAGGAACAGGAGGAGCTCAGCAAAAAGAGGAGAAATGTTCCATGTGATGAAAGAGACAGAGGAGCATATCTTCTCTCGGGATTACTCCTTGTCATTGCCATCAGGCTTTTGTCCTGCCTAGTCTAGCCAAGAAAATCTTGTATAGCTTATCCATAACATCTATTTTGTCAAATCCAATGACCATTCTTTTGTTCTCATCTTACTCAATAGCTTAGCAGCTTTTAAACATTTGACATAATTGACTATTCTGTCCTTCTTAAAATACCTTCCTCTCCTAGCTTTAGTAACATACAATTTTCTGGTTTTTGTTACCTCACTAAGTGCCCCTTGTCAATATCCTTCACTGGTTTGACCTGCTTTGCCTAAACTCTAAATATCAGGGGACCTTGAGTGTGGCTCTGGACCTCTCTTCTTCCTATGTACCTACTCCTGTCTATATGTGACATCATCAGATTCCATAACCTAAAATGTCATAAATATGCTAATAATTTCCAAATTGATCTCATCAGCCCTTATCTCTTTCCTGAGCCCCAATTCATATAGCCAATACTTTCCACCTTCATTTGGGCTTCTAAAAGGTATCATATATATATATAATATATCTAACAGCATACACACTTCCTAATTTAAATAAATATTACCACATCCCATTCAGCTCTCAAGCCAACCCAGAGTCGTTTGCTTGTTCTGTTCTTTTCTACCCAACTCATATCCAGTTCATTGGCAAACAAAATTAGTACCACCATGACCAAAGATCACCAATTCATCCCTCTGTCTATATTTGCAATGTTGTCACCTAATCAGCAACTTCCACGTGAACTGGAATCACTTCTTATCTGACTTTCCTCCTTCCATTCCTGCTCCCTACTCTCCCCAACCCATTCCACATATAACAACCAGTAAAATATTAAATTGTAGGTCAGACCATTTTCTCCCTAGCTTAAAACCATTTCTATTAGAATAAAATTCATTCTTTTTATTATGACTTCTATTTTTATCTGTTTCCTCTTCTCTCAATTCCTCAAAGAAACAGGAAAGAGCATGTTGCAGCTGGGAAACTCCAAGTACTTCAATATAGTTGAGGCTAAAGTATGTGGAAATTTGAAAAGTGAAGACACTGGAAATATATGAGGGATCAAAGTGACAAAGACTTGGGAACTTTAAAGTTCAGATATTCTGAAGAATTTGATCAATACAATAACTAGATCCAAAATTACATGAGCATTTTTAAGACCAACTGATTGCAACTAAACCAACTTTTCTTATCTTAAATAGTGATGTTTTAAACAATGGTTCAGATTCATATTTGTAGTAGATGCTTTAAGTGACCCACTCATTCCATCAGTCTTCCTCTGATTTCAGCAGCAGCTACGGTGGACAGTTCCTGCACAATACCAGCTTTCTATTTCAGAAGTCTCCCCAGTCTAGATTCTCTGCTTTAGTACTTCCCTGCAGGCAGTAGTTCTTTCAGTCTGGGATGTGAGACACTTAACTGTCCTGACAGGCAACACTCAAGTAACAAGTCTGCAATCTGTCTGTTATGCTTTCAACATATTTTCTCAGTGGCAACCAGCTTGAGAACTCATCTTTAATGGTTTTTCTATTTTTACTTTCTCGTTTACCCTACTCATTCATTCTTAATTCCTGGAATTTCCGCCCAAATAAACTACCTAAGTCCCTGTCTTAGTCTCTGCTTTAAGTGGAACCCCAGAATGACATTCTTTTTTTTTTTTTCCAAGAGCTATTAATTGAGAACATTGTGCAATGTGTTAAAAAGTCATTAAAAAGACTTGTCATATAATAGTGGAAAGGGTTCTAAGAGTATAATTAGAAATCTATGGGACGAAAAAAGAAAAACCAACAATGTTAACACTCATTTCCACAGTCTGTAGCCATGTTGGTTTTTTCCCCTAATTATTACAACTGACATGAGGTGGCTTTCAGCTAATCATAGAATTATTTGTTTGAAGATTTATTTCTTATGTCATTGTTATGTCAAACTTCTGTGAAACTAAATAATCTTCAGCTATAAAAGAGGAGAAAAGAAAATGTATTAGGACGAAGGGTTTACAGTTGGATTTGCTTTTTTTGTATATTGCATTTCAAGATTCAAGACTGGTGATAGTATTGGTGGTGGTACTTTTCCCAACATTTTTTTGTTCTGTTTTGTTCTTACTCTCCCTCCCTTCCTTCCCCTATATGCATTAATCTACTTTTTTTTCTTCTCTTCAGGTAGATATATGCCATGTTGAGATTAGCATAGCATAAAACATGTCTTTTAATTTTAGAGTTGCTCTTTCTGCCTAATTGCCTTGACAAATGGTGTTCTACTATTACATTTTTTCCCCACTTTTTATTGATATAAATTACTGATTAAGGAGAGCAACTGAATTATGACAGGTTCAATGAATTAGATCCATAAGACAATTTAGACATAAAGAAGTGTTCATCATTATCTAATTAAAAACAAAAGCTTCTGAACCCTCCTACACTGACTATCCTTTCACCCTACTCTGTAACACATGATTTCTTAGTAAAGAAAATAAAATTTTGAGATGAAATTAATGGGTAAAAATCAAGTGACCTTTTGGCAATTTCTAAGACTCCCAGTTTAGATGTACCTGAATATTGCCATAGCAAGCCAAAATCTAAGAGGAAAGAATGGAGTAGCAAGGTCTCTTTCCTCATCCTATAAGCTGCAGGAGAGCAGGGGCTGGTCTGGCTTATGTGATACATACTAGAATGCTTGGTACATACATACTAGAATGCTTGGTAATGACTGCTGGTTCTCAACGTGTCCTCACAAGGACATTGTGAGCATTCTTTATATAAAGCATGCAAGATTATTGAGTACCAAGCATATATATAAGTGCAAAATATTTTTTTGTATCCCCTATTTCTTCTTGTTTGGTGATCAAAGTATCAATCACTGCTCTCTGTTGAAGGTTAAAAGTAGTTTTAGTCCATGAACTAGTTTAGATAGAACACGAAGATTGAGGCACCTTTCGTTGTGAAATAAGAGAAAGTTTTTAGCTTTTGAAGCCCTCAAAGTCTTCTAAGTAAGTAGTACTTTGATGGTCCAGAACATGGATGTCATGAACAACTATGTTTCTCTGTGCCTGTAGGCAGGCTACATAATCTGAAGCTATTCTTGCTACCTGTAATGTTCTATTTACATATTTTAGCATGTAAATGCTTTTAGCATATCATTAATAAACTGATAATTAAAAATTAGTTCTTAATTTTAAGTAAGGGTATTCTGGAAATTCAGATACTGAGAAGTAATCTACATGTTTTTAGGATTTTCTTACTGATTATAAGGAGATAACCCGTTGTCTATTTACTTGAATATTTGAAGCTATATCTCAGAAAAAATTTGAAAATGATTTATTACATTAATTTTGTTTAGTATTCAGAATACTTTAAAATCAGATTACTGCTCTTGTATGCCACAGTTCAAAAACGGATTCTCTTAAAGTTATTTTGGAAGACTGTTAACAGCTTATTGCTAATGCAGGATAAATGGCAAAAGGGTTGTTGGTAGGGACTGAGTTGAATATAAATAGTATAAGATGACATGATGCTTAAGAAAGAGGTACGCATCCTTTGGGAACACAAAAGTATGACTTTTAAATAATTAAACTGTTGATAAACTTTGGCATGAATATTTAAAGACCAAAAATTAATATTTTATAGGTCTCTAATTTCTTTATAAACATTGTTAGAAAAATTGGGAGAAAAACTTTTTTAAATTTTAGTTAGCATTAGAAGAGTGTTAGACTCCATCAGAAATGCCAACTGGAGTTTGGGCAGTTATTTCATGCTAACATTACTTCAGTGACGTGCATGAGTATTTTGACATGTGGTTTGTGTCCTGAAGGTACTTGACAGCTTGTAGGATTTCAATTTTTAACACTCACCTCTGATCACTGAAATCTTTGCTTGCCTCTGTCCCTAATGCACTGGGAAGAAAATCAAAACAAAATAACATACAAAAAAAAAATTCCCTGACCTCTGGTGTTTTCCCTGGAAAGACAGATAATACTATTTTTTATTGCCTTCTACTCAAAGAAATTGTGGCAAGGGAAAACTAGGCTAAAAACATAATCTAGAAAAATTTCCATTGAAACTTGAAATTTTGCTGGTTATTTGCATTGCTAAATGTTAGTAAATGATCAAGCATTAGTAAATGATTCTCTTGTTTATATAAACTTTCTTCAGTTATGAGTGAATTCCCCTTTAAAGGATCTAGAAGATACAGAGAACTAAGCTAACTTTCTGAATAATGAGATAACAAGAATTTGAGAACTTTCCTTAGGCTGAGGAAGAAAAGGGATTTGTTTGCTTTTTGGAAGCAGGTGGCTAGGATTGATGGAAAAGAAAAGGGATCAAGTGCAGAGTAAGAGCGGTTTCCACCGGGTGTTGCTATACAAAAGGAATTTCCTCCAAGGGCAACACCACTTCCTGGTAGACATGGCTGAGACTTAATATTTATAAATAAAATGTATTCAGTGTAAGGGGCGCCTGGGTGGTTGAGCTTCTGACTCTTGATTTCAGCTCCCATCATGATCTCAGGGCTGTAAGATAAAGCCCTAAGTCAGCCTCCGTGCTTGGCTCAAAGGCTGTTTGAGATTCTCTCTCTCCTTCTGACCTGCCCCTGCTCACAGGTGTGGCACACTCTCTCTCTAAAATAAATAAATAAAATATTTTTTAAATGTATTCAATTAAAAACTACTCTTAAATTTTATAAGAAAAAAAATGGAAGTAAAACTAAAGGAATTAGTATACTTTACTGAAATTTTCTAATCTGGTTGGTGGGAAGACTCACTATTCCAGATCTTATGTAAAACCCAAGAACCTCTTATCTATCCTTTTGGGAGGAGAAGGAGAGAGTGCCTCTTTAGTGTTCCATCTTGAGAGCTCTAGTCACCTTAGTCTCCATGATGACTATCCTTCCTACCTGATGTCCACTATATTTCAAATGATTATTTCTATATATTTTGTCCAGTAGTTGCTTGTTTTAGGTAGGAGAGTATATCCTCCCCATTATTCTATCTTGGCTAGAAGCAGGGTCTCCAACTTGAAATTTCTGCATGTAAAAGATTGTTTTTCAAATTGTGTTGTTGCAGTGGATGGTTTGGCATTTTTTTAACTGCTTCACTAATTCTCTACCTTTTAAAAGACTAATTGAAGCATTAAATATTAAATGCTGAAGGGCCTCCTGTAGCGCACTCCTTAAACAGTGTCCATTCCCTTGGTGTCCACAATATCACTTTTCTTGTAGTTTGCATATGTGTGGCCAAAGGAACAACTTCATGTTTTCTAAAAGGCCTAGAAAACATACGGCAGGTGCCTCTCCTCTTTCCCTTTATGTTCGTCATTCTAGCAAATTGCTGGAAGATGGTGGTTTGGCCAAAAGGCCTTCCATTTTGTTCTTACCACTATACTCTAAAATGTTTCTTCATATAATCATTAAATTACAAATATAAAAAGCTCATTCCAAGCAAGAAAGCATATCATAACAATCACATACATGGATCTCAGCTCTGTTGAGCTCTTATTCCACCTATTTTCTGATAAATTTTAGGTAAATATTGTGTCAATGTCTGTTGAACCCATATGATGCATCTGTTAAAATTGATTTCAATGAGATACATAGCGTGAAGTTTATCTTTCCCTTATTTTACCTTTTAGGAAATACCAATAGAACTAGTCGTTTAAAAATTTTTTTTAAATTAAAAAAAAATTCAACATTTTATTACTTTAATAGGCGTTATTGGAATAAGACTTCATGCTACTATTCCTAGAGAATAGACATGTGTAATGTGAATATATGACACCAGTACAGAAACACACAAATGACACACATAAAGTTTGCAATCTCAGAATGAAAATACTAATTTTAAAATATATTTGCTCCCCTCTATTTGCTGCAACATTATTTATAATTGTCAAGATACGGGCGCAACCTAAGTGACCATTAATAAGGAAATGGATAAGGAAGTATAAATGCAATGGGATATGAGGTAGCCATGAAGAAGGATGAGACTGTGCCACTTGAGACAATATGGATGGACCTAGAAGCTATTATGCTAAGTGAAATGAGTGCAATTGAGAAAAACAAATATCATATGATTTCAGTCATATGGAATCTAAAAAATAAATGAGAAAATAAAAACCAGTATCAGACCCATAAATGCAGAGAACAAACGAATGATTTTCAGAGGTGAGGGGTCTAGGGATGTTGGCAAAATGGGTGAATTGGAATAAGAGATACAGGCTTCCAGTTATTCAGTAAATAAGGCATTGGAATAAAAGGCAATGGGGAATAGCCAACGATATTGTTAATCATGTTGTATGGTGACAGATGGTACCTATCCTTGTGGTGAGCCCAGTATAACATATAGAGAAATTGAATCACTATGTTGTACACCTGAAACTAATGCAACATGTGTGTCAACTATACTCAAATATTTTTTAATTATTCATTTTAATATTTTAATTTTTAAAGGACATGAAATATGAAAACTGAACAACAAAATTAAGACTTGCAAAATACACAATAATTGAATTTTTTTAAGTTTGCAATTTTAGCACAGACCCACTGTCAGAATCTGTGGCTTCAAAATTATTGAAATATTTTGATCCCTAAAAATAAGTTAAGTCATTTGTACTTAAATTCTAACTTCATATTTTATGTAGAAATTTGATATCAAGCAATATATGATAATTCTGCTCAGATAATGTATCTTCAAAATTCCACACTCTGTGCCCCAAAAGTAAATTTTGGGGGTGCCTGGGTGACTCAGTTGGTTTAGCAAAGGACTCTTGATTTTGGCTCAGGTCATGATCTTTTGGTTGTGGGATCAAGCCCTGCATCGGGCTCTGTGCTCAGCGCAGAGTCATCTTCAGATTCTCTCTCTCTCAAGTAAATAAAGTCTTAAAAAAAAAAAAGTAAATTTTCATTCTAAATATAACTGTAAGAAGTATAAGGAAAACATCACAGAATAAAAGCATGTAGGATTTGGTCTCCATAATATACAAACGAAGAAACTGCTTACTACTGGCTAAGATGAGTCTGTAACTCAAGAACTGAGTTGATAAGAATTGTGAAGAGGGGTGCCTTGGGGGGGCTCAGTCGGTTGAGTATCTGACTCTTGATTTCCGTTCAGATCATGATCTCCTCACTGGAAGTGGAGCCTGCCTGAGACTCTCCTTTCTGTCTGCCCCCCAACCCCCACCCCACTGGCATATTCTCTCTCTCTTGCTCTCAAAAAAAAAAAAAAAAATTGTGAAGAAAACTGTACTCTGGATTCAGACACTTGGATTCAAATTTTGGTTCTTTTGTTAAATTTCTGTGTGATGGTGTGTACGTTATTTAATCTTTCTAACTCAGTCTTCTCATTTATAAAATAGAGATAATAATACATGAGTTTCAGAGTTGCTGAATGTTTAAATAAAATAATGACTGTAAAGCAGATAATACATGGCTCAATAGAATTTGTTAGTAGCAATAAATTCCTGTGTCTGATAGGAATAATAATAATAATATCATTTTTTTCCAATTTGTAGATCATCTTCAAACTAAGATAGTATAGGAAGGTTTGCTTGGTTTTATTTTCCTTTGCATACCATTATTAGTGGATTGAATTTTGGCAAGGAGGTTTCCTATTAATATAATTTCTTGAAATTGTTTAACACATAAAATATGTTATCCAAACACAGAAGAATTATATTGTAATTGAACATAACAAAGAACAGAGATTTGAAAGTGATGTAGACTTCAGAAATTTCCTGTGTTAGAAAACTGCCATCAGGAAGAGGGTTTATTTTAGGGCTGCTATCATTTTAAATCATCTAGATAGAACTCAGAAGTCTGAGAAGTATCTTTCCATGCATTTTCTATTTTCAGAGCTTTATATTGAGAGAAATAGTTCTATTTTCTTGTCAGTGATAGTATCTAGTTGTTAAAATATAATTACTTGAAAACAGTCTTCAAGAGCTATTTTACACTTCATAGGAAAAAGAAATATCTATGTTATGTCCCCTTACTTATACATTAAATAATAAAATTCCATTAAGAAAAATAAAAAATGCCTGGTCACAAAAATCAGTCTTTGTTCTGCACATTATTTTAACAAATCTATTGAGATAATTCACATACCATGCAGTTCACTGATTTCTGCTTATTACTTCTTGAACAAGATACACTTAAGCCCGGGCACCTCAACTTCCAAACATAAAAGCTAAATAAATATATATTGAATACTAAATCCATTTAAAAAAATTCTAGAGTAGAACAGAGATGCGCAGGAGGAGACAGATATTTATAACTTTTTTTTCCTTCAAGGCATTTACATTTAGAGGACATAGACATAGGTACACAGGTATTTAAAATACTAAAACATAATGTTATATCTAACAAGAGCGATCATAAGATAGTCAATGATTAATAATCAATACATAACATAAAACTGAGTTAGGAATTTGAGGGAAGAATACACATTTCACACTAGGTTAGTCGTCATTTCCTACATGAGATAAGACTTATTTTGGGAATTTAAAGAAGATAAAGGGTAAGGGACATGTTCCTGGGTAAAGAGGAAAGAAGGCATAAAATCATGAACAGAAACAAAGCAGGGGGAAATACTAAGACACCCTCAAGGAACAATGGGAGAAAAAAAAATCAGTTGGAGTGAATTGTTCTCTTGAGGAGAACTACAACATATTCTCCAACTAGGATAATCCTGAGTAAGGTTGTTAGCACTTCCACAAAGCCACAGGTATGGGCTCATTGTCCTCAACCATTTGAGTCATTTTGTAGACAAACCTGAGTATGGAGACTTGAAGGAAACTAAAAAAAATTTTAAAAAGACATGGCTGATGGGATCCATTGGGTTCAGCACGTGAAGGAATGTGAATGCCAGATAAATGAATGGCCTTCACTCAATAGAAGTGAGAGGCCTTTGAAAAAAGCTAAACACAAGTTGGAAAAACAACAACAAAAAAATAAAGTATTTTATGAAGTTACTAAGGCAACTTAATATACAGAATGGATGAATAAGGAGAAATTATAGGCTGAGGCCAGCTTAGAAGATGCAAACACCTGTGATTTATTGAGAGTTGCTCTGTTGTGAGAGCCAGTCCTGTGATTGGATTCCTAAAAGAATTTTAGGGCCTTTTCTTACTAATTTAAAATCTAAGAGACTGTTTGTAGTCAAAGAGAAATACTAGAAGGGCAGTTGCCTAGCCTTTAGGGAAACACAGTGACACTAAATTAGTGATAGTGCTATGTTGTTTCTAAATTAGACTAAGAGAATATTTTAGCCACTGATAATCTCTGTTGAGTTCATCAGGAAAAAAGTGCCTTCCAAAAGTCATTCAAGAAATACATAGTTTATATGAGAAATTAAATTCAATCATAAACTACCCTAAGTCACAAATGTTCATCTGATGATCTATTTTTTACAAATTTTTATTAACTTATAATGTATTATTTGCTTCAGGGGCACAGGTCTGTAAATCATCAGTCTTACACAATTCATGGCACTCACCATAGCACATACCCTCTCAATGTCCATAACCTAGCCACCTTATCCCTCCCCTCCCCACCCAGCAACCCTCAGTTTGTTTCCTGAGATTGTCTCTTATGGTTTGTCTGCCTCCCAATCCCATCTTGATTCATGTTTTCCCTCCCTGCCCCCCATAACCTCCCACACTGCCTCTCAAATTCTTCATGTCAGAGAGATCATATGATAATTGTCTTTCTCTGATTGACTTATTTCACTAAGCATAATACCTTCTAGTTCCATCCACGTCATTGCAAATGGCAAGATTTCATTTCTTTTGATGGCTGTGTAGTTTTCCATTACACACACACACACACACACACACACCCCACATCTTCTTCATCCATTCATCTGTCTATGGACAGATGAACTATGGGTCTTTCCATAGTTTGGCTATTATAAACATTGTTGCTATAAGCATTTGTATGCATGTACCCCTTCGGATCCCTGCATTTGTATCTTTAGGGTAAATACCCAGTAGTGCAATTGCTGGGTCATAGGGTAGCTCTATTTTCAACTTCTTCAGGAACTTCCATGCTGTTTTCCAGAGTGGCTGCACCAACTTGCATTCCCACCAACAGTGTAGGAGGGTTCCCCTTTCTCCACATCCTTGCCAGCATCTGTCATTTTCTGACTCGTTAATTTTAACCAATCTGACTGGTGTGAGGTGGTATCTCATTGTGGTTTTGATTTGTATTTCCCTGATGCTGAGTAATGTGGAGCACTTTTTAATGTGTCTGTTGGCCATTTGGATGTCTTCTTTGCAGAAATGTCTGTTCATGTCCTCTGCCCATTTCTTGATTGGATTATTTGTTCTTTGGGTGTTGAGTTTGATTAAGTTCTTTATAGATTTTGGATTCTAGCCCTTTATCTGATATGTTGTTTGCAAATATCTTCTCCCATTCTATCAGTTGTCTTTTGGTTTCACTGATGTTTCCTTTGCTGTGCAAAAGCTTTTGATCTTGATGAAATCCCAATAGTTCACTTTTGCCCTTGCTTCCCTTGCCTTTGATGATGTTTGTAGGAAGAAGTTGCTGTGGCTGAGGTCAAAGAAGTTGCTGTCTGTGTTCTCCTCAAGGATTTTGATGGATTCCTGTCTCACACTGAGGTCTTTCATCCATTTTGAGTCTATTTTTGTGTGTGGTATAAGGAAATGGTCTAGTTTCATTCTTCTGCATGTAGCTGTCCAACTTTCCCAGCACCATTTGTTGAAGAGACTATCTTTTTTCCATTGGACATTCTTTCCTGCTTTGTTGAAGATTAGTTGATCATAGAGTTGAGGGGCCATTTCCATTGATCTCTGTGTCTGTTTTTGTGCCAGTATTATACTGTCTTAATGATTACAGCTTTGTAAGAGAGCTTGAAGTCTGAAATTGTGATGCCACCAACTTTGGGTTTTTTTTTTCTTTTTTCAAGATTTTATTTATTTATTTGCCAGAAAGGGAGAATATAAGTAGGGAGCGAGGCAGGCAGTGGGAGAGGGGGAAGCAGGCTCTCCGTTGGGCAGGGAGCCTGACATGGGACTCAATCCCAGGACCCTGGGATCATGACCTGGCTATTTGGAATGATCATCTATCTTTTTAAAGAAAAATATCAATGTCTTGATCACTTACCCAAAAAAAGACTCCCCACTTACTCAGGAGGTAGTAATGTTTTTAGCATTCTTGGTAGAATATTTTTAAGGAGCAGTTTAGTTGTGGTTCCTTAGTGTAATGAAGAGGTCTTGGAATGGTAAAAACCATGAGCAAGGAAATGGCAAAGTCATGTTTCTGGATCTTTGCTGTAGCCACATAAGCTTTCAGCCAAATTTAATTCTCTCCATTTCTGCAGATAGTAAAAGATTCATAGGAAATAAAGAAGCTACCATGAGAATAAAAGGTCTTAGGGTGCCTCACCAGGCCTAAGTTTCCCTTGACAATAAGTCTGTTATTTTGGGCTTTTATTCATCTTCTTTGGAGCATCGAATCTTGGTTCAAAGAAGATGAATAAAAGTAGGACCTCAATTTCTTGAAGCTGCTGGGACAACAGATATTCTGGCTATTTGTTCTTTACAAATGCTTCCTACATGATGTAATCCCTGGTTGAAAATATGAAATTTTGTATACATTTCTGAAGAGCAGTAAACTACCTAGTTTGAATGCTCCTGTGTTTATTTTCCACTCAAGTGAACCAAGATTCAAACCTCATAACCCCAAGGTGTATATAGCTTGGAGTAAAATAAAGTGGGCTAGGGATCCCTAGGACCAGTTATGTTTGCATTAGGAATGACTCAGAAAAGTTTCTCCTCTTTATTCTTCACTTGCACTTCTTCTCATAATGCATTTCTGGAAGATATGGGTGTTGTTAACTCCTGGAAATCAGTTCTTCCTTCAAAATGGGTCCAAACATAAAACCAGAAATGTGCTATTAATGTCAAAGGGATATTCAAGTTAAAGAAGGTTTTATATGCAAAGTATATATATTGATAGGGCATTGTTAGGTGCTGCAGGAAACTAGGAAATTTTTTATCTTTCTGTAGTCCAAATATTTAAGGATCAACTATAGAAACATACATAAGAAGGAATTATAAACAACTGTAGTACAATGGCAGTTTTTGGTCAGATTTTAAAAGTGTATGAAGTCCTGACAATTAAGTGGTATGATTTATATTTAATATTTTTAAGGGATCTATAATTGATATATCTGAAAAACTTCTGCTTAATTTTCAACGTAACATATATACTTTGACAAGTAAATTTAGATGTTCAGAAAGAAAACAAATCCTTAATTACTGTAGGATTCACAGGAGCACATGTATTTGAGTAATGCTAACTTAAAACATGAAGGAAATTTAGTTAAGATTCAGATTTAAGATATTTCCATTTGAAAGGTCTTTTCAAATGAACAATATAGAAGTGATACATAATTGAAATTATAAAATATAAAACATATGTTAAATACTGTAAAATGTGAATACTTACATGCTTCCAGAAAAAAAATTTGAGAAAATACAAAGAAATAATATAATAAATTTTACTACATAAACATATAGATATTTTTTACCTAAAACACTATAAAATTTAAGTGGCAAATTGCTAGATGGAAATGGCATATGAAATATATGTAAAAACGGCAAAATGTCTAACAAAGCTTTTATGAACCATTAACAACAACCAAAAAATGAAGATTTCAATATGAAAAAAGACAAACAGTTCACTTAAAAAAATACAAATTCCAAAAATCTGGAAGTAAAATTCAAATTTATTACGGTTTTTTAATGTACATTTAAATAAGTTAACCATTTTTTTAAAAATAGTAAAGTGGCAAAATTTAAAAGGGGGTAGTGTCTAATAGGGGCAAGACAGAAGGAATATTTTTTTAAAAGATTTATTTATTTTAGAGAGAGTGAACAGGAGGGAGGGGCAGAGAGAGAGAGAATGAAACAGACTCCCCACTCAGCATAGGACCCAATGTAGGGCTCAGTCTCAGAATCCTGAGATAATAACCTGAGCGAAAATTAAGAGTCAGGCACTTAATCAATTAAGCCACTCAGGCACCCCATTAGAAGGAACATTTTTAAGCACCACTGGGATAAATGTGAATTAAGATCAGCATTTTAACAAACAATAAGTAGTATCTGTCAAGAGCAGAAAAATGGTCATGAATTTTTACCTAGTCCCACCTTAAAAAAATTCTAGAAAATTCTAACGTGATAAAATATCAAAATAGTACTTTAATATGAAAAAACTTGGAAATTTTTAAATTGTCCAATACCAGGTGAAAGGGCAAATAAATTGTACATCTTGTAAAAGATCAATTTCCAATGAAAATTTATTCTTGGGAAGAGTTTTTGATATGAACAAAAACTTCCAGTATATCCTTAAGTGACAAAAATAATATAAACTTTTTTTTTTTTAAAGATTTTATTTATTTATTTGTCAGAGACAGAGGGAGAGAGAGCGAGTGAGCACAGGCAGACAGAGAGGCAGGCAGAGGCAGAGGGAGAAGCAGGCTCCCTGCCGAGCAAGGAGCCCGATGTGGGACTCGATCCCAGAACCCTGGGATCATGACCTGAGCCGAAGGCAGCGGCTTAACCCACTGAGCCACTCAAACTTTTTTTAGTACAATTCCGATTTCAAACATGAGTGCTACTTGCTAGGATAGTCCCAGATCCTCATGTCTTTAGGGTTTATCCTTCTGATAATTATATAACAGAATATTAAAATTAAAGTATTTGGGGGGCACCTGGCTGGCTCAGCCATAGAGCACACAACTTTTGGTCTCATGGTTGTGAGTTTGAGCCCCACGTTGGGTGTAGAGATTGCTTAAAAATAAAATCAAGAAAGCAAAGAAGGAAGGAAGGAAAGAAGGAAGGAAGGAAGGAAGGAAGGAAGGAAGGAAGGAAGGAAGGAAGGGAGGAAGGAAAGAAGGAAAAAATTAGTTTCAGCTAAAACCCCAAGACAGTTATGTGGTACCACCATATAGACTTGTAAAAGAAGGCACCAAGGAACATTTATCCTCAAGAAGAGATTAAAAGGCCAAGAATTACAGATTAGAAGACGATTAAGAGAGGTTTGCTGAGGTGTGAATCATCCACTTACAAGATGGAGAAGTAGGGGTGCTTGCCCCCAACTCGTGCTTAGAAAAGGGACTGACAGAGACATGCAGAGTTTAACATATGAACCTAATATTTCAGAGGACAGAGTGAACTTGTCTCTGCTTCACATGCAAGACATTCAAAGTGCCCAGAGCTTGCTGAGTGGCTTGTTTCTCTGAGAGCAGTTGGTGGCCATTGGCCAGCCTATATTCTTAGAGTCTTCTGGGCAAAAGAGATGTACATGTTAACTGTGGGCCAGGATGACTGGCCCACCTGCGTGAGGGGTAACAGGACGCTTTATGGCAGGATTAACAACTGAATTTCTTGAGGCTGAGGGAAGAGCAACCAGCCAGAGATTAATTTCCTCACATGAAGAGAACTGTGCCTAGAAAAGTGAGGGTCAGCTTTAAAATTCTTTCTAGTCTGAGAACACCTCAAACAATGCTGGAAAGAAAAGTGGGATTTTTCTTGCCCCTGTCCACCACCCTAACATTGTCCACCCACAACTCTGGCAAGGATGGGAACCGAGAATGACAAGATGGGGTGGAGATACTGCAGAGCGGGTTAGCAAAGAGAAAAGTCAAGGAGCCATCCTTGGTGGAAATTCAAAATTTTGTTTGTTATACTAGACTGGACATATTACTGTACTGTTTTTATGATCAGAAAAATGAGTAGAAAATAAAATTTCTTTCAGATTTCACCCAGAGTCAAGGAAGAAATCAGCCTCAAATAAAAAAACTAAAGGATCACAGAATAGGAATATGGTGCTTTTACATTGCCATAGCTGTGTTGCTTCCTTTCATATTCTTAGGAGACCCTCTTTCTAGGTTTCCTGACTCTTCCAGTTATTAGCTGTGAAACCCATATCAGATTTCTTAACATCCCCTGTCTTACCTTCTTTATATACTAAATTTAGTTCTTTATATACTAAATTGTAATAATTTCTGTATTACTGTATATAAATTCTTTATATACTAAATTTAGTAGCTACTTTGTACTGGAAGATTAAAGGGGTCAACACATATAAAGCAATTCATAAAATACTCAGCACAGACTAGATATCAAAATACTCAAAGTTAATACTCAAAGATAATAGTCTGAGCAAATGTCATGACCCTACTTTGAGCTACAGTTATTATGTCCACGAGAACATTAGTCTGAATCATAAGTCCCCCTTCTTTCCCCGGAGGCATTATCCCGACGTCTGCGGGCTTGGATTGCGGGCTTGCTGCTTTAACATCTTCCATCATTTGTTTCTGACCCATTTCTTTGCCACACATTTCTCATTGTTATTATATGTCTTACCCCATTTTCTTTAATATTTGCAATAAGGAATAGTGTCTCTAGTGCCATGATGAACACCAAGACTTGATTGGAAGGCCCAGTGAGGAGTAGGAATAAAACATGTTCATAGTGACTGTGTCTCTATCTTGATATCATTTTCCATTCTCCATTACTGTTCATCTTTGGTTGTGCAGTTATTTGAAACTTTTTGTGTGATTTGATGGAGACATTTAATTGGATGTGTGACGTTTCTAAAGGCCAATTCTCTTCCTCCCCTGGATAACCCATTTTAACGTGTTTTCTATCAGTCAGGTTCAGCTCAGCTTTCTAATGTATTACCTTATCCTAGGGATCATCATTTGCAGAAGTCTGGTTTTCATTCAATTTTACCAATGAAATTACAGACCGTCTAATACATGATTTAGCTGTGGCAGAGATTTATGCAACATTCAGCACACCATGCATTAGTAAAACTCACAGTGTCATTCAGGGCCATGTGTTCCTTCTTTTTTTCAGATTATAGATTAATGGGAACCCAGTTTTTTGTTTGTTTGTTTTTCATTTTTTTTCCAGTGAAAAGAAGTCCACTGATTTTTCTCCCAATCTTGGCTATTAATCAGGACCAGATCCGAGAGAGTGGCACTGGCAAAGATCCTCCACTCTCCAATGCTTCGAGACTTGTTTCTGGTTTTTGTTTGTTTTGCTCCAGGAGGGTGCTGGAGTCTCTCCTCAGGGAACCTGGACTTCTACAAGACTCATTCATCCTCCCAATTCAGCCCTGTTAGGCTTTATCCCAAGGTGGTGGAAGGGACTGGGGCCAGCCCATGGCCTCCTGCTGGTTCCATAGCCATCTGAGGTCGGTTTGACTGTGTCTGACTCTTACTCAGTGCACAGGTGGGTGAGGCGCCTTCTCTACAGTTTTGGCCTTTGGTGCTGGATCCCACAGCTCCTACAGATGCACTTTTGTTCATAGGCCAGTGCTGAATTTAGTTGTTAAAAGGGTGTGCAAAGAGGAGGGATGTCTTTTGCTTCCATGATGCTGATGTCCATGGTGATACTTTTTTTTCTTTAAAGATTTTATTTATTTGACAGAGAGATCACAAGTAGGCAGAGAGGCAGGCAGAGAGAGAGGGAAGCAGTCTCCCTGCTGAGCAGAGAGACTGATGTGGGACTCGATCCCAGGACCCTGAGATCAAGACCTGAGTCGAAGGCAGAGGCTTAACTACTGAGCCTCTCAGGTGCCCCCATGGTGATACATTTGAAAGTGCTTTGAAAATTTAAATATTGGGCATTATTATGATCTCATAATGATTGCCAGTGATTCACCCCCAGTCTGAGCTTGTGCATTTATAACATTTCTGTCCTTCCCATTTTCCTTATCTCTCCTTTTCAATTATTTTAGTAATTTAAGTTGTTATAAATTAGTAACTGTAATACCTTTTGGTGATAATTATCAGAGTATAGTTTAGATCATCCAAATAGATGGAAGTAAATACTGCCAACTTCCTGTGCTTGAATCCTACATGGGGGGAAGAAAAGGGGAAAATGGACTCAGTTAAATTAATAATAAATAAGCTAGTAATAGAGGCAACAGGGCAAAGCCCAAGGAGAGATAGATGACCAAAATGGGGAGTGGTGGCCATAGTTCACTTGTGTGTGTCTGGCAGTCTGGGTAGCTTATGACTGGTGACAGTTTATTAGAGTCTTGGTCATTTTTATGAGTATTTGATATAGGAATGAAGAATATAGACTTTTCTTTCAGAGGACGAATTCTTTAGATGATATGTATGAAAGTGTATTTAAACTTCACAGGTTAGAGTATTTATGGGCTCTTTCTTGGTTGAATTTGGGAGACATATTTATTTTAGGTAAAATGATACCGTTGTTAGCCAGGGTATGACTTACTATGATTGTGAATTTAAGCTATGTTATGGAGGGCACATATTGCATGAAGCAGTGGGTATGGTGCATAAACAATAAATTTTGGAACACTGAAAAAATAAATTAAAAAAAAGAATTTAAGCTATGTCATCTGGTTTTATTCTGTATAATTGAATTCAGATAATGATATGATAACACATTTTTTCCAGATTATAAAAAAAATCTGGAAACAGGAAAGGTATTTAATTGAAGGAAGATTTTATTTAAAGCTTTTTAATCAACTGTATAGAACTTTTAAGTGCCCAGTGGAAAAGATGCCAGATGCAAGAATACCAAAGAGCAATTTTCCTTGGTATATTAAACTGAGATAAGGGGATCTTCCCAGGATCAGTCAGAAGCTGGCTTTTCTCTGCCTCATTACCATGGTACTATGAGTGATATTATCCTATCCCCCATTATAGGTTAACCTAATAGCTAAAATCCCAACCTCATACACAAAATTCTTACAGTTATGTGTCAGGAGGAAAGAACACTTAAATATTACATGTCCTTCTGTTACTCCTCTGTACTGCATGTTGCTATCTTGCCACATAGAGTTTTGAAGCCAATAATAGGAATAGTGAAATCTTGCTTACTCAAATTCCATTCTTTTTCTCTCTCCAAGCCCTCACCCTACCCCACACTCACTTTCTTTTCATTTTTCATTTTTATTCGGGCTTAGGGACATTAAATATTGAAAAGCAGAGATGAGCTTTAAAAATTAAAGAAAAGGGAAGAAATAAAACGGCAAAATATTGGAGAGAAATGTTTTCATTGGCTTTTTTATATTTATATACTTGTCTTATAGTAACTTACTTACTCTTTACTGTTCCTAAAATGGAAAAAACTATCCAAAGTCAAGTATCTGAAATGAATACTATGAACCTTAATCTTTATGCAGTATTTATAAGAATAAACATACTCCCCTAAAATAATAAAGTATGCACTTGAAACACTGGAAAACATAGTGATAATGAGGTATGCAGAAAAGAGTTAACAAGCAGGCCTGAACCTGCTATGTTAGAAAGGACTGCTCGCAAGGTCTGCCCTTGGTTAGAGTCTGGGAACTTAAGGCAAATACAATTACTTATATTGCTCTAAAGTGTCCATAAATGGTGAGAGTGTTCATTATACCTAATCTGTACAAACAACATCATTTCTTCTGCACACCTGCTTTCCATCAGGGAGTGTGAAATTTTGATACCGCTAGGAGGAATGTACCATGTGACTGTTCTCCAATTAAAAACCTAGGGCACTAGTTTCTAATGAGCTTCCCTGGTAGACAACACTTCACACGTGTTGCCGAACTCATTGCTGGAGGAATTATCTCATCATGTGATTCCACTGAGAGAGTCTTAGAAGCTGGTTTCCTGCAGATTTTATCTTACGTGCCTTGCTATTTGCTGATCTTGCTTGGTATCCTTTTGCTATAATAAATATTAGCTGGGGATACACCAAATGCTAAATCCTCTGAAGCCTTCTAGTAAATCACCAGATCTGGGCATGTTCTTGAGGACCTCGGACATATACGGTTGACTGACATGTCTACATGAAGATACGTGGGTTCTAAATAAAAATATTTATTGAATACATACTATGTGAATGGAATTATGTTAAGTGAAGCCAAGGCAAGTATGGGCTTATTTTAAGAAATTCCATGCGTATATAAAAGACATATTCAGGGACGCCTGGGTGGCTCAGTTGGTTGGGCAGCTGCCTTCGGCTCAGGTCATGATCCCAGCGTCCTGGGATCGAGTCCCACATCGGGCTCCTTGCTCGGCAGGGAGCCTGCTTCTCTCTCTGCCTGCCTCTCTGCCTGCCTGTGCTCACTCTCTCTCCCTCTCTCTCTGACAAATAAATAAATAAAATCTTTTTAAAAAAAAAAAACATATTCAACTAACTGAGTCAAAGCAGAATAAGAAATCTACAAAAAGCTTATTTCAAAGGCAGTTTTGAAGATGGAGACACCTCATCTTGTTTAAATTGTCAGGAAAGCTAAAATATATTAAGTTAGCCTTAAAGGAACAAGTAGGTTTTGACAGGTTATGATACCTAGAGACAGGAGAAAGGGAATTTCAAAAGGTTTCACTTACAGAGTTTCCCTTGAAGCTTTGAAAATGGATAGGAGGTATAATAAATTGAAATACAGAGCATATTGAGGACATAGAAAATATACTAATTGTTATTTATGAAACAAAGGGGAAATTTCAAGTTCTCTTGCTTAAAATCCTAATAATTTGATTGTATTATGTACAGCTCCGTTCCATGAAGAATTAATGGATTATTATAGAAGGACCATCAAAATCCCCTGGCACTTTAAAAGTGTTCCTTTTAAACTCACGTACATAACTTACGTTCTACTGGCTTCTAATTATGCTTTTTCTTTTCTACCTCTCCTTGGTTCAGGTCCATCATGAGTGAGAGATGGGACTCAAACTCTTCAGAAAACTGGCATGACATTTGGAGTGTCAATGATACACAGTATCACCTATACTCAGATATCAATATCACCTATGTGAACTACTATCTTCACCAGCCTCCAGTGGCAGCAATCTTCATTATTTCCTACTTTCTCATCTTCGTCCTGTGCATGGTGGGAAATACAGTGGTTGGTTTTACTGTGATGAGGAAAAAACATATGCACACGGTCACTAATCTCTTTATCCTGAACCTGGCAATAAGTGATTTACTGGTTGGCATATTTTGCATGCCTATCACGCTGCTGGACAATATTATAGCAGGTATGTTGACTTGTGTGTGGTACAAGGATGAAAGGAGGGAATTTCTGTCTCCTAAGCCTGCACCCGTGGCAGGCCATTCATTCATTCGTAAATTCTTATGGAGTTCCCAGAAAGGCTCCAAGTGCATACCCTCCTAGGGTCTACATTTTAAAGGAGGAGAAAGACAATAAACAAATGGATACAGTGTTAAGTAGTCAGAGATTGATAAGAATTGGGGATAAAAATAAAGCAGGTGCCACTTCAAACCCCTCAGATTGTTTTTCAGAGTCCATAGTCTCTCATGGTTCACCTCCCGAAGTGGCGGGGGCGTGGGAGGTTGTGGTACCAGGTGGTGGGTATTATAGAGGGCACGGCTTGCATGGAGCACTGGGTGTGGTGAAAAAATAATGAATAATGTTTTTCTGAAAATAAATAAATTGGAAAAAAATAAAGCAGGTGACAGAGATGAAGAATAGAAACTTTTTTTTTTAGAGTACTCACTGAAGGTTGTCAGAGAATGAGATCTAACATCTTTTACTAAAGACTTGGAATTTTTTTGGTGTGGTTCAGGACGCATATAATGTAGAAATATTATTGGTAATAGTGTGCAGTGTAAAGTACAGAAACTGATAAATCTGGTTTCAATTGACCCGATGTCTTCAATCTAACAGCAGGAATTGAGGCCCTCTTGTGGTTAGCGAGGGAGATTTCCAATAGTTTTTGAGGGAAGATGAGCAGCAATCCCAATGATTTCTCAAAAAGTGGTAGTTCATCCGTGATAAGGGACGAATGCAACACAGTAATTCCACATTGTAGCGGTTCGGGTACTACCGTAGAGTCCCTCCCGCTGTATGACTACTTCTCTGGCGCTACATCATGTACTCTGAAAGTGTGGTGTATCTCCAGCTCCCAGAACCATTATGGTGCATAGTACCTGCTTACTAAGTATTTGTTGTATTAATTAATGAACGGTACTCACGATATTCATAGTCCAGATCTGTAGAAGAAAGAAAATGATGGGAGGTAGGTGAGGGGTGGGGTAACTGGGTGATGGGCCTTCAGGAAGGCACCCGAAGTAAAAACTGGCTGTTGTATGCACTGATGAGTCGAATTCTACCTCTGAAGAGGTAGCCGAAGTCTACCTCGGAAGCTAAACACAGTGTATGTTAATTAAATTGAACATATATTTTTAAAAAAATTTAAATGATACCATAGTTGCATAACTAAAATATTTAGAGCAACATGAGCGCTGTCATAGTTCTTAGCCTTTCATAGCATTTTCAGTTTACTGAAGAATAAGAGGTTTCTCTTTGGATTTCTGTTTCCTTCCCTCCTCTGGAGCAGGAGCTGGGGAGAGTTGAAGATGCCTCTTTTAGCATCTGTGCTCATCGACTCTGCATTTTGTGAGGTCTGGCATTAAAAATAAATTATCAAGAATGTACATTTTTTTAAAATTTTTATGAACATATAATGTATTATTAACCCCAGGAGTACAGGTCTGTGAATCACCAGGTTTACACACTTCCCAGCGCTCACCATAGCACATACAAGAATGTACATTTTTAAAACTAGGTACATTTAAAGATATTGTGTGAGGCAAAAAGAGTGAAAGAATTGATTTAAATCACTGTCATCACTCTCAAGAAACTTATTTTGCCAGTAAGAAATGCTCTCAGAATCTCCCTCCTATAAGTATTTATAATGAAATTATTATCTCAGCTTCTCCATACACATTATTACCCTTCCTTACCCCTCGTTACTCTATACTGTATAGTAGTTACTCTCCTATTTCTAAGCAACTTGTTTCCAGAATGTATTCCATAATGACACCATAATGTTTCCATAATGTATTACCTTCACGTTGTGGGAGAGATACATTAGTTGTCTGAATCCTCTCTTTCCACAAGAGGTAGTCTCCCTCACCAGACTCCACTGAAATGACATAGAACAAAAGAACGTAAATGCATAGAAACTGTCAGATGCTGCTGAATACGAAGTTGGGAAAGCCGGATTGGCTGGAATCGTGTACAAATGCAATCAGATGCATTTATATAGACATACAAATACGCATTCACACTCTTTGGCTCCTCTCATTTTCCCAGTGTAATTAGAATTTTTTAAGTCAGTATGCAGAGAACACCTTCCTATCGTTACATGTATCTTAGCCGTGCTGAGGCATGCCGAGTGCTAGGATATCAATGTCTATCTTATAAAATGTTTTCTTGGATTTAATCATATTTTGATTTGCTTAGTTTAGGGTATGTACCTATAAGTCACATATCCTCAAATTCTCTTCCAGGGGTGTTAATATCTTGGAAACACCTTCAAATGTATCAGACAACCTGTGAATTGCATCTTTTTTTCTGGAGAGCCGCCCCCTGGTGCTCTCCACCCTTGTGTTCTATTCGGACATCTTACCCTTCAGGCATGGAGCTCAGCGGCTACTGCTCTGGGAAGTCCCTTCACTGAGACCCTAATGATTCTCTTCATGTCCTCTTTTCTGGAGCCATGGCTTCTTCCTTGGTTAATTCTCTGCCGCTTTCCTAAGAAAGTTTGCATTAAGAGTTAAAAAAAAATGAGATCTGGTTTGTCTGCAATTATACTTATTCTGCCCTCATATTGGATTATAGTTAGCTGCATAAAGTATTCAAGGATATTGTTATTGCTGGGAAACCTGACATTACTGCTAAAAAAAAATCTAATGACATTACACGCTTGCTTCTTTATCCTGATTTGCACTTTGTTTTTTCTCCTGAAAATTCCTAGGACTTCTCTTTATCTTTAATGTTCTGAATTTCAGGCAATTTTGCCTTGAAAAAAATCTTTCTTATTTTTCGTTTATTGTGTTGGACACAAACCAGGCCCTTTCGATTAAAAATAGAATGCCTCTTAATCCTGGGGAATTTTCTTGTATAATTCCCTTCCATTTTACCTTTTTCAATTCCTATTAGATATTAGAGGTTCTGGGTTGACGTTTAAAAAATCTTTTTCATTCTCTCTTCCTAATCGTTCCATTTTCAAAGATTTTCTCAATTTTCTCTTGTAGACATTATATTGAGTTCTATGTTGTCATGTTTTAAATTCTTTGAGCTATTTTCATTTTCTGCATGTTTCTTATACTATCAGGCACTATTTCATTGATGAAATATGTTGTCTCTGAGGTTTATTTTTTGTTTTTATTTTAATCCCAGTTAGTTTTTTTATATGACTTTTAGGTGTACAAGATAAAAATCAAAATCAAAAAATCAAAAATTACACACATCACCTGGTGCTCCTCCTGACAAGTACACGCCTTAATCCCCATCACGCACCTCCCCTTTGATGACCATTAGTTTATTCTCTATAGTTCAGACCCTGTTTCTCAGTTTGTCTTTTCCCCTAAGCTGGTTTGTTTTGATTCTTAAATTCTGCATAGGAGTGAAATCATATGGTATTTATCTTTCTCTGACAGGCTTATTTTGCTTAACATGATACTCTCCAGGTCCACCCATGTAATTGCTAACTGCAAGATTTCATTCTTTTTTGTGGTTGAATAATATTCCATTGCATGTATATATGGGGGGGTTGCACACATATATGTGCATATATATATAAAGCTATATATATACACACCACTTTACATATATATACACATACCACATTGCATATGTATATATATACATATACACATCATTTAGCAGATCCATATATACCACATTGCCTATATATACCACATATATGTATATACCACGTTGCATATATGTGTATACCTCATTGCATACACACACACACACACACACACACACACCACATCTTCTTTATCCATTCATCAATCAATGGGAAACTTGGCTGTTTCCCTTATGCTAAGTGCTGCTGAACATCTTTTCATGTGTCTATTGGCCACCTGTACATTGTCATTGGAGAAATGTCTGCTCGTGTCATCTGCCCATTTTTTAATGGGGTTATTTGATTTTTGGGTGCTGAGTTGTTTAAGTTCTTAAATTCTTTGTTAAGTTCTTTATATATCTTCTTCAATCACATAGGTTGCCTTTTAGTTTTGTTGACTTCCTTTGCTGTGCCAAAGCTTTTTTATTTTGATCAAGTCCCAATATTTTTTGTTTGTTTCCTTCCTCTGGAGACATATCAAGAAAAAAGTTACGATGTCAGAGAAGTTACTTTCTGTGTTCTCCTCTAGGATTTTTATAGCTTCAAGTCTTTAATCCATTAAGTTTATTTTTGTGTATGGTATAAGAAAGTGGCCCAGTTTTTCCAACACTATTTGTTGAAGAGACAGTCTTTTTCCCATTCAATATTCTTTCTTGATTTGTGGAAGATTAACTGCCAATATACTTGTGGGTTTATTTCTGGGTTTTCTATTTTGTTCCATTGATCTCTGTGTCTATTTTTTTGCTAATGCAATACTGTGTTGATTACTACAGCTTTGTAATATAACTTGAAGTCTAGGATTGTGATGCCTCCAGGTTTGCTTTCCTTTTTCAAGATTGTTTTGGTTATTTGGGGTCTTTTGTGGTTGCATATAAATTTTAGGATTGTTTGTTCTAGTTCTGTGAAAAATGCTGTTTGTATTTCGATAGGCATTGGGAATATAAACATTTTACCAATATTCGTTTTTCTAATCCATAAGCATAGAATGTTTTTCCATTTCTTTATGTCATCTTTCATCAGTGTTTTATCGTTTTCCGAGTACAGGTCTTTTACCTCTGATTAGGTTTCTTCCTAGGCATCTCATTTGTGGTGCAATTTTAAATGGGATTGTTAATTTCTCTTTCTGCTGCTTCATTACTAGCATATAGAAATGCAACAGATTTCTGTACACTAATTTTGTATCCTTTTCGAATTCGTGTATCAGTTCTAGCAGTTTTTTGGCAGTCTTTCAGATTTTCAATATGAATTATCAGGTCATCTGCAAACAGTGAAAGTTTTACTTCTTCCTTACAGATTTGGATGCCTTTTATTTCTTTTTTTTGTCTGATTTCTGTGACTAGGACTTATGGTACTATGTTGAATAAAAGTGGTGAGAGTGGACATCCTTCCCTTATGCCTGATCTTAGGAGAAAAGCTCTTAGTTTTTCCTCATTAAGGATGATGTTAGCTGTGGGCTTTTCATATTTAGCCTTTATTATGTTGAGGTATGAAAATTCTCTTTCTTCTTCTAATGGCAGTAATCCCATCATGTGGGCACCACTCCTGTGGCATTATCTAAATGTAGTTACTCTCCAGAGGCCCCTCCTCTAAATACATTAGGGCTTAGGGCTTCAATATATGAATTTAAATGGGGGGGGCACAAATATTTACTCTATAACAATGTAAATTGTCTCATTACATAACATATGAATAAATACTAATCTTGTTTATTCTACATGTACCTCTTGTTCCTCATAATTTATGGGGTCTATTTCCAAATTATAAAACCAATATACTTCCTGTTTTATTCATTTAAAGGGCTTTATTGCATAAGGGTTAATGGTTTAGGCTCTAGAACCATACAGCTAGGGTTGAAATCCTAAATATGTTGCTAAGTAGCTGTGGGAAGGCATGTGATATTTGTGTTATTTATTACCTAGTCTATATCATGAGGAGGAGAATAAGCCTTCGAAAGCCTGTTTTGGGAATTAGCTAAGTTAATAGATACTAAGCACTTACTACAATGCCTAGAATGTTGTAACTACTGCATTATGTTTTGACATTATTAGTAGTATACTAAAAATAGAGCTCTGCAGATATTAATGAAAATAATGAAAAACAATGATTGTTTCCTGGATATCATTTAGGAAATAGTTGCCTCAGTCTTGATTTCATGCTTTTCTGTTCATATTTTTGGTGAGAGTAAAAAGAATATATATATATATATATATATGATCTATTCAAAGACTGTTTCTTATCCCTTTCAGGATGGCCCTTTGGAAGCACAATGTGCAAGATCAGTGGATTCATCCAAGGAATATCGGTTGCGGCTTCAGTCTTTACTTTAGTTGCCATAGCTGTGGACAGGTAAGTCAGCACCAAAATCGGAATCTGGTGAAAAATGTATAATCTACCATATTTGCCAAATCTGCCCCAAATTTTATCTGTAATATCCACTCTTTTAAGAGCACAGCATATATCTGCTAAAGGTTCAGTAATAAAATAAAACTACTAAAGTTTCTATTTTTAAAATTAAATAATTAGGGATGACACATGTCTTATTTGGGGCTGTTACAATAAGATACCATCAACTGCATGTCTGAAACAACAGAAATTTATTTCTCACAGTTCTGGAGGCTGGGGCCAAGGTCAGGATGCCAGTAGCTTCTGTGTCTGGTGAGAGAATTTTTCCTGGTTTGCAGAGGGGCCGTCTTCTCCAAGGAACCGGCAGCTCTATTCTCCTCTTTTTAAAAGGTCACTAATCCTATCATGAGGACACCACCCTCTTGATCTCATTTGAACCTAATTAGTTCCAACTACCATCCAATCAGGGTTAAAACCCTGACACTTATTCAAGGTATGAATTTGGAGGGGACACAAAGTCTACAACATCATAGTTATACTATTTTTCACTACAATCAAATTTTCTAGTTATAGAAATGTGAAATCTAAAATTTTATCCAGATTTTAAGAGAAAATTTAATCACCATTTACACACAGTGTTGAGGTGTGCCTGTACTGCGCTGGTCTGGATATCATCTAAAACACATATGACAAGGACGCCTGGGTGGCTCAGATGGTTGGGCGTCTGCCTTTGGCTCAGGTCATGAGCTCCAGGTCCTGGGAATGAGCCCCACGTTGGGCTCCCAGCTCAGCAGGGAGCCTGCTTCTCCCATTGCCCCTCAAATGAATAAATAAAATCTTAAAAAAATAAAACAAGTTAGACAAAGTGCTGCCTAAAGAAGTTCACATTCTGGTAGAGGCAGAGAGATATGTTAATAAATACTTACAAATAACACTCTCTACTATAACAAACTGTACAAAGCAGAGAGTGATCAAGTCACCTCTCAGTACCGAAAGTGTCAAGTTCACAGAAGAGGTCATAACTGATTGCTCAAGATTTAGAAACTAACTTTGGGAAGAAATAGAGGAAAGAGCATCTCTTAAGACGGGGTTTTATATATATAGATATCTATATGGACTTGAAATGGAGGATACTTATCAAGAGAAACACAGAGAGGCAGGCCAGCTAGAACATGGGAAGGTGGAATGGCGCATTAGGTGTGACCATTTCTTCCACAGAAAGAGGCAAGTGGGTTTTCTATGGGCGTGTCTTCCATTTGTTCTGAAGACAACAGGGAACTCCTGAAGTCTTTTATATGGGGGAGTAATTACTGGACTTTCATTTTAGGAAAACAGAAAGGGTTTGGTGTTGTATAAGACTGGAGAAAGGAAGAACAGTTAAACTTTTGTAACAACTTAGGTTGGAGAGGATGTAAGGCAGTGGCAATGGCAATTAAGAGATATTGGGGAGAAAAACTGAATAATGCCCCAAAAAACAAAATGCTCTAGAATTGTTGACATCAAAAACCAACTTGGTAGATTGTGTTTTAAATATTAATCTATTTCTAAGAACCCATATTATAGATCTCACTTTTTGGTTTCTATTAAAAGAGAACAGAATTTGCAATATATGCTAACAAGTGCATGCCAAAGGTATCTTTTTATATTAAAATTTGGGAGCTAATTATTTCCAAATTTACTACATTCTATTGCTATTTTGCTAAATCATTGTTTGGTGTACTAATTTATATTAATACTTATTTTATACTAGTAAATAATGCTACTACTAAATTATTTTGTTGTGAATATAATACTAAACCTTAATTTTACAATTATTTATGTTACCCCTACAGTGAATAAAGGAAATATCCTTTTTATTTTCTATTGTATCTTGAGCTTATCAGATTAAGTATTATATATCCCTAAGTTTCTCTTTCACTGTTTCTACAATGTCTCCTAAGTAGAGATATCATTTTAAAAAGGTTAAAACAATAAACATATTGTGCTATGTTTATTCAACGGATAATGGTATATGAGGTAAAATCAATTAACTAGGTCCATGTATTTCAAAATGCATAAATTTCAGAAGCATACAATCTCAAAGCTATGCAATGATGCATGTAATATGGTGCCATACTATAGAAATTAAAATGTTATAAATGCAGGCTAATACTGTCAAAGCATAAAAACATTGACAGGAATGATATATTACAACTTTAGATTTCTGAGGAAAGTGGAATAGTAGATTAGGATTGACCTACCAAAAAAAATTCATCTCTGTCATGTTTTAGGTCTTTTTTTTTTAAGATTTTATTTATTTATTTGACAGAGAGAGATCACAAGTAGGCAGAGAGGCAGGCAATGAGGGAGAGAGGAGAAGCAGGTTCCTTGCTAAGCAGAGAGCCTGATGCAGGGCTCAATCCCAGGACCCTGAGATCATGACCTGAGCTGAAGGCAGAGGCTCAACCCACTGAGCCACCCAGGCGCCCCTGTTTTAGGCCTTTTAAAAAGTGATGAAACTATGGTCACCTGCTGTGACACACCCTCTGCTCTCTGCCTTCCCAACCATGTATCATTTCTCTAGAGTTTCAGTTTTCTGTTGCAGTATAACAAGTCAGCTCCCAAAACAAACCACTGAGTGGCTCATGATGCTCGAATCTATGACAAATCTATGACGAATCTATGACAAGGGCAGCTTCACTGGTTGGAAACATATACCTTGTTTCTGCTCCACTTGGCATCGGAGAGGGAGTTCTAAGACCAAGAATGAAGACTTTTCCTAACGTTGGTGCCCAGACTGGGAAGACTTGAACATCTAGGAAGGAGAACTGGGGCTTCTCAGGTCCCGCATGGGCTCCACAGCATGGCAGCTTCAAGGTAGCTGAGCTTCTCATGTCTGTCCAAGGCATGGTTATCCTAAGAGAGTGTGCCCGTGAAAGTCACGTAGTGTCACTGGCGCGTCCTGTTCCTTAGAAGTGAGTCACAAAGGCCATTCAATGGATGTTGGAGGGCATGTTCAAGAATTTAGACCTGTTTTAAAACCACCACACCTTCACCTCTATCTGAACTACTGGCACCCAAACTCATTTCTTAGGGTCGGTTCTTGGAGGAAGCCAAACTACAAAAACAAAACAAAACAAAACAAAACAAAACAAAAAAAACCCTCCCAAACCTATTTCTCCAGATTAACTTCACCTACACATCCAACCACCACCACCTCAAAATAAACAGACCCAGAATTGAACTTTCTTCCCTACCAGTCTGCCACAAAACAAACAAACAAAAAAAACTAAACAAAAAGCTCCTTTTCTCATTTTTCCCAGCCAAGGAATGGCAGGATCACACATCCAATCTAAATGAAAATCTTGGGGTTTATTCTTGAACTTTTCTTCTCTCTCCAACTTCTTTCTAGCCACTCTTCAAATCCCATCAGTTCTGGGTGCTCACTGGTCCTGAATAAGGCACCATCCCCCATTGCTGGAAAGAGAAAACTGAGACTTTTTTCTTTTCCTAAGTGGTGTGGTGATTCATTTTATATGTGAACTTCACCGTGCCACGGGGTGCCCAGATATTTGGTCAAACGTTATCCTGGGTGTGTTTGGTGAGATTTGAATCCATAGGCTGAGTAAAAGATTGCCCGTGCTCATCTGGGAAATTGAAGGCCCAAATATGAACAAAAAGGCCGACCTTCCTGCAAGTGAGAAAGTATTGCTCCTGCCCGAGTTTTGGAGCTGAGACATCAGTTTTGTTTTGTTTTGTTTTTCTGTCCTCAAACTACAACCTTAGATCTTCTGGGGTATGAGTCTGATAACTTCTATACTGGAACTTGTATCAGTGGCTGTTCCTGTTCTCAGGCCTTCAGATTTTAACTGGAAGCCCTGTTGGCTCTCCCGTGTCTCCATTTTGCCAACTGCAGATCTTGGGACTTCTCAACTACCTACCAAAACTGCATGAGCCAATCCCATAAAATAAGTATCTTTCCATATATTTATACATACTGTTGGCTCTGTATCCCTAGAGAACCCTGACTAATGCAGTGGCCAAGTCTAAATTCTAGCATGATTTTAGCATAATTAAACAATATTTTCCTTAACTATTTCCTGCCAGAGAGCATTTTCTATCATGTTCATCTTTGTCTCTCTGAACACACACACACACACACACACACACACACAATTTGTTGAGTGAATGAAAAAAGATTGAAGCCCCAACAGTTGGTTTACAAAAAGAACAAGATACCTAGAATTGTGCCTATGAAGTTACCCATAATTTAGTGATGAGTAGATGGGGAGACTCTTTAATTAGAAGATTAAAAGAGAACTTGGCAGTTAAGACAGCAGACCTTAAACATGCTTCAATAAAGGACAACAGAGCAATCAATGTTCAAGTTAATTAGTATATGAAGCTATGTGAGATAAATTAATATGGAGCTGCTGCTGAGCCATTAAAAGCTTTAAGTTTTCTTACCTGCAGATCTAGAAAGTAATAATTTTCATATTTCCACTTTCAGAGTCATTACAAAACCAAAGATTAAATAGATGATAGTACTTGGAAAAATATATTATATAGTTGTAGGTGGTATGACTAAAATTATCATAGTGAGTATGAATAATAACACCAAGACTCACAGTGCCAAAATTGCAGTTAAATGCAATCAGGGTTGTGCTCTGTACTGAGATTGAATTTCCATGCTCACCAGAGGATATACAACGTCTGGAAGGCATGTAATAAAACTAGTAATGGAAACTCTCAGACTATTTGTTATAGCTGTGACTCAAGCCACCAAAACACTTAGTGGCTTGAAACAAAAATGCTTAAACGAATCTATGGTTTCGTTGGGTGCCTCTGTGTCATCACTCAAACTTCTATTTATGTCATGCTTGCTAATGTTCAATTGGCCAAGCACAGAGATGACATGGGAAGGGGCCAAAGAAGGTCATGAGGGAGAGTTTAACAATGGACTCTGGAGCCAAACTACCTGTGTTGAAATTATATGTAGCTGTGGACAAGACTTTTTTTAATTTTTTTCTAGACCTATTTAGCTATTTTTTAAGTGGGGAAGTTTAAAGAGACAATGCAAACCAGGGAGAAAGAGTCTGGAACAGAATACTAAGTATTCATGTTCAATATCTGCTAGTTAACAATGGTCACTTTTATTATTAATAGTGACTAATATAGTGTCTGATACTCAACTTATTCATATTTTGAGATGAAATTTATATCTGTCACAAAAACACCAATGCATGCCCCTCTGTTTCTAATGGTAACTTCATTTTTTGAGAGGAACATGAACGGGAGAATTAAATTTAATTCACAACTTGGTCAGAAGTTATAAGGCAATGTTCTGCTGATACTTGCTTTTAATTGCAGGTTCCAGTGTGTTGTCTACCCTTTTAAACCAAAGCTCACGATCAAGGCAGCATTTGTAATTATTGTGGTCATCTGGGTCCTGGCCATTGCCATTATGTCCCCATCTGCAATAATGTTACATGTAGAAGAAGAAAAATATTACCAAGTGAGACTCAACTCCCAGAATAAAACCAGTCCAGTCTACTGGTGCCGGGAAGACTGGCCAAATCAGGAAATGAGGAAGATCTACACTACTGTGCTATTTGCCAATATCTACCTGGTTCCCATGTCCCTCATTGTCATCATGTATGGAAGGATTGGAATTTCACTCTTCAAGATGACAGTACCCCACACAGGCAAGCAGAAGCAGGACCAGTGGCACATGGTGTCCAAGAAGAAGCAGAAGGTCATTAAGATGCTCCTGATCGTAGCCCTGCTTTTTATTCTCTCCTGGTTGCCTCTTTGGACACTGATGATGCTCTCAGACTACGCTGACCTGTCTCCAAATGAGCTGCGAGTCATCAACATCTACATCTACCCTTTTGCACACTGGCTGGCCTTTTGCAACAGCAGTGTCAATCCCATCATTTATGGTTTCTTCAATGAGAATTTTCACCGTGCTTTCCAAGATGCTTTTCACCTCCAGCTCTGCCGAAAAAGAGCAAAGCCCAAGGAAACCTACACTGTAAGAGCTAAAGACAATGTGATCATAAATACATCTCATCAGTTAGCCCAGGAACTTACCATTCAAAAGTCACATGAGGAAAATTTGTCTTGTAGGAAAAGTACTGAAAAACCCAAACAAGAATTGATGATGGAAGAATTAGGGAAAGCTACTCACAGCAATGAGATTTTAAAAGAGCTGGTATGATGATTTTAACTATACTCTGTGTTATATATAGAAATACTCTTGCTTTCTATAGCTTTGTATTTCAGTTCCTTCTGAGAATGTTCTAAAGAAAACATGTACTGAAACCCTCTCTGGACAGAAGTGGAAAAAGCAGTCTTATGTTCATATTCAATCTTACATTATACAAACTCTATAGCGACTCACATACGAATTTGCCTAGATGAATCCATTTTCTAGGAACAATTTTCAAAGCTTAACCTTTTCCATTTTAGCCATTTGTATATGAGTCAAGCATGTGCATTATGGGTGTACCACTAAAGACAACACACACCCATTTTCCCCAAATGGTGATAAATGGGCAGTTGTTTGCATAAGAGTACATTTCCTCAATTCCATCTTTGCTTTTGGAGTTGAAATTTTAGACTAGAGAATTACTTGTGTTTTTAAAATATACTTAGGTTTCTTAGAAATAACGGCAATAGCAAATAGATGTTATTTCTTTTAAAGAGTACAGTTAAAGTTGGTGAGAGAATAACATTGTTGGCTTTTTAATATTTTCATAAACAGGGGCACCTGTGTGGCTCAGTTGGTTAAGCATCCAACCCCCTTTTGTTGTCAATAGTTTTTAATTATTTTCAATTAGCCATCATAGAGTATGTCATTACTTTTTTATTTCAGCTCAGGTCATGATCTCAGGGTCCTGTGTTGGGCTCCCAGCTCAGCAGCAAGTCTGCTTTTCCCTCTCTGTCTGCCGCTCCCTCTGCTCATGCCCTCAATCTCTTTCTTTCGCAAACGAATCTTTTAAAAAAATTTTTCATAAATAAAATTCATGCCCTAGCTACAACCATGTTTCTTACAGAGGTGACTCAGGACCCCAATTTGACCCCCTCTCTGGTAGAATCTCTAACACAAAGACGCAAATCCTTTAATAATGCAGTGGTTGGCAAAAGAGTGACCGCTCTCCTTTGTAGTGCTTAGTCAACGATGTTCAACAATCATTATAAGACTCCCATAAAGTCTATACAGAACAGGACCAATTATTCCAGATTTCCTGCTGGGCACAGCATTTAAATCCGGCACTCTTACTGAATTTGTAAATTAGTACCACTGTTAAAAAGAGACTTACAAACCCTTGGATTCTGCTGTGTTTCAATTATGTAGTAATAACAGCTGTAAATGCTAGCTTTTATTCTAGGGTGAGATTAGTCCCTAGAAAATTTGAAAATATAATAGATAGTTTGGCAAACAAAAATAAATCTCTTGGTTTAGACCTAATGTGTTTTTTCAGTCATTCATGTGGTTCAAGCTAAAGGCATTTCAACATTATGGGCCTTTGAGAAAATAACTGTTGAGTTTTCAACTGAATTGAGCTACATGAGATCTGAATATACAAGTGTTATTCCTACAACCAGGAAGGGCAACTTTTGAATTTTATGTACAGAATCTGACCTTATATTCCTTTGCCCTCATTTACTAAAATACTGTGTACAGTAGATGTTGAAGTTTATTTTGTTAGGCTATTTATTGTTTTCTGATGGGCATCCTCACATTCTATCAGAACCACAAACTCAAACTAAACCCCACATCCTTAACTGTCATCGATCTGCCTTTTATTAACTTCAACCCCCTTTCACATGTGTGTTTCCACCAATAGTCTGCTTATAACAAAGCAGGTATTATCTAAAGTGATGTATTTTCTTTATCGTGCTCATTTTCTTTTTTTTTTTTAAGATTTTTATTTATTTAACAGACAGATCACAAGTAGGCAGAGAGGCAGGCAGAGAGAGAGAGGAGGAGGAGGCAGGCTCCCTGCTGAGCAGAGAGCCCGATGTGAGGCTCGATCCCAGGACCCTGGGATCAGACCTGAGCCGAAGGCAGAGGCTTTAACCACTGAGCCACCCAGGCGCCCCTATCATGCTCATTTTCTTGAGTCCTCATAAGCAGAGTTGTTAATATCCATATTTTTACTAACAGCCTGTTCAAGACAACCTAAGTCACAAGCCCCAGAGCATTGTTTCAAAACCTTTAAACCTAGTGAGATTTGCCTGACTGGATTTCAAAATTTCTTGGGAATGGTGAACACTTTTTTCTTCCCATTTTCTCCCTTTCTGAACAGATATGGCTATAACTGATACTTATGCTTGTACCACCATTGTGTTTTAGGAACAAATAACCTGTTTCTTTAGTTCCATAGATGTTGCATAGATGGACAGAAATTCTGCCACTAAATCTGTGGTAATTTGTTATGGCAGAAATACATAGTAAATACACATCATTTTCTTTTTTATAGTTAATTCTTTGGTACACTCAATGGGTATTTTTCATAAGAGAAATATATAAATGTTTTATAGTATTTAAGCAGTTTTTCCATTCAATCATCTCTCTGCCTGGCTTCTTCTCTAGCTCAGTAAGGGATTTTAGGTAGAATGCCCTCCCTTCTAGGTGGCAGCTGCTACACCAGCTCTGCCTCATCTGTTGACTGTGCTACTCCCTTGCTTAGGGACTGTGCTGTGATACATTGTCTCCCTCTGGGTAAGAAGTTTGGCGGGGGGGATGGCCTGTGAATTATACCATGCACAGATTAAACACAAGCTCAGTTCAGCAAATTCATAAAGAAAAATCTACCTTTGATGAACTTATACAGAAAGCTATATTCCAAAGAACATTAAAAGCTATATGAATTTCAGTGTAGATATGTTTTGTGTCTGTTTCTAATCACAACATGGAACAAGGATCAGCATGGTCAGTGGTTAAGGCCAGCATGGCACCAAGGCAGTCTGTGTGGTATTTAGGATGACAGGTATTAGAGAAGGACTGACAGGTTCAAATCAAGGATTCTCTGCTTGTTACCAGTTGCATGAGTATGTGCAAATTACTTAATCCCTCCCTGTGTTGGTGTCTTCATCTGTAAAATGGGGTGATACTAGTACCTGTTCATAAGGTTGTCCTTAAATGATATCTCACATAATGCATTTGAAACAGTGCTTAGTCTCCAAATAATCATGTGTGCAATTTATGTATCAAATATTCAGGTGGAAAAAGTCAAATTTCATACTGGATTAAAAAAAATAAAGTAAAGGGAGTTTCTTCACCTGATACATAATCCCTGAGTACTTGTATATAAGGTGTTACCTATGTCACATAGTAATTGCCTTATAGAGGATGACATATATGTAACATATAAATACTAATTAAAGCAAAAATGGAAAAAAGTAAATTTAACTGAAAGTCTCAAGCCTAGAGGAATGAAGGTGAGTTAAAAATGGACAAGAAATAAGCATCGCTTCTTTGTACATAGCATATGTGGTTTCTCATGGATTTGTCTTCCTCTTTAAACTAAGGCCAAAGAAGCAGCTTTTTAATCTTTGTATCTCTAGAGCTCAGCATGTTGTCCTGAACACATAGGTGAATAATAACTGATTTTAAGTAAATTGAATATCAGAACAAGTATTCTTATGAATTTGTTACTCTACCATCTTCATTAGGATAGAACATTATGATCTGTAACTGTGAATTGTAATAAAATAAAACATTTCCCTGATAATAACTATTGTTTCTCAATTAAATATTTCTCATAAACAAATATATTACTGAAGGACTCAGAACAGTACTTTTGATTTTACTGTGAGATCCAACGTATTATGATGAGTAAAATTTTGGATAAAGAAGTTTGCCAAGAGTTATATTACTAGTTTTTGAAATTAGTTATTTAATATAATTTCTGAAGATGTATTTTAAAAATTTTGGAGTCTGACTTCTGGTTAGATGGTAGAATAGGAGGATCCTAAGCTAACCTCATCCCATGGACAGATCTAGATAACAGCCACATCAGTTTAAATAACCCAGAAAACAACCTGTTCGAGTTAACAACACTTAACAAGACTGTCAGAACAGGACGCCTGGGTGGTTCAGTGGGTTAAGCCTCTGCCTTCAGCTCAGGTTATGATCTCAGGGTCCTGGGATCAACTCCCACATCGGGCTCTCTGCTCAGCAGGGAGCCTACTTCCCTCTCTCTCTCTGCCTGCCTCCCTGACTCCTTGTGATCTCTCCCCCTCTCTCTGTCAAATAAATAAGTGAAATATTAAAAAAAAAAAAAAAGACTGTTAGAACAGACTCTCTGTACCTAAATGTAGATAAATTGGCTGCATTGAAAAAGGTAGGAAGGGCTCATGTGTAGTCAGGAATCAAACTGGCAAGACTGTCCATGGGAGGAAGGAACATCACAGGCATGAGAAAGGGAAAGAAGCAGACCTCACATCAGCCACCCAGGCCACCCCAGGCACAGAGGACTCACACAGAGAGACAAATCCCCACAACATTTGGCTTTGAAACCGAAGGGGCTTAACTTTTGAGTTCTTATAGTCAGTGGGGCTTAACAACTAGAAGTTTAAAAAATAGTGGACTCCCCTCTGGGAGAGCTGAAAGGTGATAGGAAACTGAAACAGAAACTGAAACAGAAATTATATTAAATAACTAATTTAAAAAGAGACAGCATGGAGTGAAATAAGTCAAGCAGAGAGAGCCAATTATCATATGGTCTCACTTATTTGTGGAGCATAACAAATAGCATGGAGGACAAGGGGTGTTAGGGGAAGGGAATTGGGGTAAATTGGATAGGAAGGTGAACCACGAGAGACTATGGACTCTGAAAAACAATCTGAGGGGTTTGAAGTGGCGGGGGGGGTGGGAGGTTGGGGTACCAGGTGGTGGGTATTATAGAGGGCATGGATTGTATGGAGCACTGGGTGTGGTGAAAAAATAATGAATACTGTTTTTCTAAAAATAAATAAATTGAAAAAAAAAAAGACAGCATGACAAACAGCTCCACTGATAAACAACATAGAAGCAGAAGTTTGAAAATCACCTAGGGCATATGAGAAAGAGATTTATTTACTAATCTCAGAGTATGTGCTAGAGAGGCAGGGATCTTTAGGAGACTTTAAGAACAAAATTGCTGACAGGTGCTATTTCTCTCACTCACTTCAGCACACCCAACTCCTGAACTTTTCCAGACCTGCCTCTTCCCACTGGGCCTCAGCAGTTCTCCAAAAACAACTACGGATCCCTCCCACAGCAGACCAGCACACATCTTACTAACACCACACCCTTTGCCCCTACACTGTCCTGTAGACCTGACTCCCACGATCCACCATCAGCAAGTCCATCACAGCATGGCATTGTGCAAGCAACTCCTAGAGGGGCTGGCACCAGCTCAAAGTGACTCCAACCCAGAGAGAAGGGAATAAAACCACACACAACACTTTGGGTCCCAGGCATCTGTTGTGACTACACCCCCTGCCAACCAACAAAAGCTTCTCAGAGCACGATAGAGAGAGTGCCCTGCAGATCAGTGTGACCACAGTTCTGGCAAAACCTGGTCTGATCCAACTCAAGCCCAAGGTGACCACCAACACCACAGGGCCCAAACTCTGCCCACAAGAGGCAAAGAGAACTATTTTAGATAATTGGACTGAAGACTAATGCAGCTTGGTCATAACAGCAGGGCATACACACAGCACACAGAGGAGACACCCCTGAAGTACCAGTTTCCAGTGATCAGGGACACTGCACGGCCACACACTATAAGGCCTCCTTTTCATATGGCCATGACTTTCAAGAGCAGAAGACATGGCTGGCTTTACAAACGCACAGAAACAGACACAGAGAGTTAGACAAAATGAGGAGACAGAGGAATAGGCCCCAAATGAAAGAAAAGGACAGAATTATAGCAAGAGAGCTAAATGAAATGAACACAATGCGCCTTATAGAAAATTTAAAGTAACAGTCGTAAATGTACAAAACAGACTTGAGAAAAGAGTAGAGGACTTCAGTGAGACCCTCAACAAAGAGAAGAACATAAAAAAGAACCAATTAGTGATTCAATAAGTGAAATTAAAAATACGTGAGAGAGAATAAATAGTAAGCTACAGGAAGCAGAATGGATCAGCAACCTGGAGAATCAGGTAATAGAAATTAAGCTGAACAGGAGGAAAAAAAAATAAAAGTTAAAAAATGAAAATAGACTAAGGGACTCTGTGACACCATCAACTGTAATAACATTTGCATTTTAGGGATCCCAGAAGGAGGAGGGATAGAGTAGAGTGGCAGGGATTGGACAGAAAATTTATTTGAAGAAATAATAGCTGAAAACTTTCCAAATTTGAGGACATAAACAGAAAACCAGATTCAGGAGGCAGAGATTATACCCAATAAAATCAACCCAGGGAGGTGCACACCAAGACATACTATAAATAAAATAGCAAAAAAGTAGTGATAAAATTCCAAAAGCAGCAAAAGAAAAGAAAACAGTTACATACAAGGGAAACCACATAAGTCTATCAGCTGATTTTTTAGCAGAAACTTTGTAGACCAGAAGAGAGTGACATGATATATTCAAAGTGGTGAAAGGAAAAAAAAAAACAAAAAAACATACAAGCAAGAGTGCTCTATCTCTCACAGTTTTCATTAAGCATACAAGAAGAGATATAGAGCTTTCCACAAAAACACAAGTTAAAAGAATGCATCAGCACTAAAACAGCCTTACAAGAAATGTTAAATGGGATTCTTTGAGTGGAAAGGAAAGACCATAAGCAGGAGTAAGAAAAGAAGGACACATGGGGTAAAATAAGTATACCTATAAAAAGGGATTCACAAAATAAAATGATGCAAAATATGACACCATATATCCAAAATATAGGAAGAAATGATAAGTAAAAATATAGTACTTTAAGAATGGGTTCAAACTTAAATGATTTAAATGACTGCTATTTGCATGTTATATATAAACATAGTAAGCACTCACACACACACACACACACACACACACACACACACAAATCCAGAAATAGATAATGCAAAAAATAAAGAGAAAGGAATACAAGTGTATCACTAAAGAAAGCCAGCAAACCATGAGACAGCAAGAAAACAAAGGAAAGAGAACTACAAAACACAATCATAAAACACATAACAAAGTGGCAATAAGTACATATCTAAGAATAATTACTTTGAATGTAAATAGACTAAACACCCCAATCAAAAGACATACAGTGACAGAATGAATTAAAGAAAAGCAAGTGCCATCCATATGCTACCTATTCGAGACTCATTTCAGTCCTAAAGACACATGCAGATTGAAAGTGAAGGAATAAAAACCATTTATCATGCAAATGGAAATGAAAAGAAAGCTGAGGTACCAATACATACATTAAAAAAAATAGGCTTTAAAACAAAAACTATTACAAGAGACAAAGAAGGACACTACATAAAGGAATAATCAAACAAGGAGATATAACAATTGTAAATATTCATGCATACAACATGGGAGCACTGAAATACATAAAGTGACTACTAACAAACATAAAGGAAGAAACTGATAGTAATACAATAATAGTAGGGGACTTTCACACCTCACTTACATCAGTGGGTAGATTACCCAAAAAGAAAATCAATAATTAAACAGTGGCTTTGAATGATACATTGGACCAGATAGACCTAACGGGTATATTCAGAACATTCCATCATAAAACAGAAAAATACACATTCTTTTTAAGTTCACATGGGACATTTTCCAAAACAGATTATATGTGAGGCCACAAAACAAGTCTTGGCAAATAAAAAAAAAAAAATTAATGTTTTTTTGACCACAGTGCTATGAAACTAGAAATAAACCAAAAGAAAGTCTGGAAAGAACACAAATACATGGAGGTAAATAACATGCTACTAAACAAGAAATGGGCCAACTAAGAAATCAAAGAGGAAATTTAAAAATACTGGGTGGCAAATGAAAATGAAAAAACAATGGTCTAAAATTTGGGGGGTATACCAAAAAGAATTTAAGAAGGAAGTTTACAGCAATACAGGCTTATCTCAAGAAGCAAGCAAAATGTCAAATAAACAACCTAACCTTAGACCTAAAGGAGCTAGAAAAACACAAAACCCAAAACCAGTAAAAAGAAGGAAATAATAAAGATGAGAGCAAAATTAAGCAAAATAGAGATAAACAAACCAAAAAAACCTACAGTGAAACAGATCAATGAAGCCAGGAGCTGATTCTTTAAAAAGATTGGCAAAATCAATACATTTAGCCAGGCTTATCAAAAACAAAGACATAAGAGAGAGAGAGAGAGAAACAGAGAGAGATAGGATTCAAATAACCAAATCAGAAGTGAAAGAGGCAAAATAACCATTGGGTTATAAGGGTTATAAGAGGTTATGGAAAACTATATACCAACAAAGTGGATAACCTAGAAGAAATGGATAACTATAGAAACATATAACTTTCTAAAACTGAATCAGGAAAAACAGAAAATTTGAACAAACCAATTACCAAAAATAAGAGAATCAGTAATCCAAAAAATCCCAACAAACAAAAACTCAGGACTGAAAAAAAAACTCAGGACTGGATGGCTTCACAGGTGAATTCTATCAAACTTTTAAAGAAAAGTTAATACCTTTTTTTCTCAGACGATTTGAAAAAAATAAAAGAGAAAGGAAAGCTTCCAAATTCATTCTACGGGGCCAGCATCACCCTGACACCAAAACCAGATAAATACATTGCAAAAAAATTGAACTACAGGTTGGTATCTCTCATGAACATAGAAGCAAAAATCCCCAACAAAATACAAGCAAATAAAATCCAATGATACGTTTTGAAAAAATCATTCACCACAATCAAGTGGGATTTATTCCTAGAATGTGAGGCTAGTTCATTATTCACAAATCAATCAGCATGATACATCAAATCAACAAGGAAAGGATAAAAATCATATGATTATTTTGATAGAGGCATAAAAAGCATCTGAAAAATACAACATCCATTCATGACCAAAAAACCCTTAACAAGATAGGTTTAGAGGAAAACCTGCCTCAACATAATAAAGGATATATGAAATATATGAAAAAAGTACAGTCAACATCATACTCAATGGTGAAAACCTGAGAACTTTCCCTCTAAGACCAGGTTCAGGACAAGGATGTCCACTCTCACCACTTTTATTCAATATAGTACTAGCAGCTCTAGACACCAAAAAGAAATTAAAAGCATCCACATTTTTAAGAAAGAAGTCAAACTTTCCTTATTTGGAGGTGACATATTATATTTAGGAAACCCTAAAGACTCCATTAAAAAACTGCTAGGACTGACAAATAAATTCATTAAGATCACGGGTTACAAAATCAATAGAGAGAAATCTGTTTCATTTCTGTTGACTAATAATGAAGTAGCAGAAAGGGAAATTAAGAGAACACCACTGCTTACAATTGCACAAAAAATAGTAAACTCCTAGGAATACACTTTACCAAGGAGGTGAAAGACTTATACTCTAAAAACTAGAAAACAGTGATGAAAGAAATTGAGGATGAAACAACAAATAGAAAGGTATTTCATGTTCACAGATTAGAAGAACAGTGCTAAAATATCCATACAACCCAAACCAATCTACACATTTAATGCAATCCCTATAAAAATACCAATGGCATGTTTCATAAAACTAGAACAAACAATCCTAAAATTAGTATGGAAGCACAAAAGACCCTAAATAGCTAAAACAATCTTGAAAAAGAAAAAAAAAAAAACTGGAGCTATTATGGTCTCAGATTTCTAGTTTTATTACAAAGCTGTAGTATTCAAAACTTTATCATACTGGCACAAAAATAGACACACAGATCAATAGAACAGAACAGAGAGCCCAGAAATAAACTGACAATTATGTGGTCAATTAATCTTTGACAAAAGAGGTAAGAATATGCAATGAGAAAAAGACCATCTCCGTAACAAATGGTGTTGGGAAAACTGGACAGCTACATGCCAAAGAATAAAAAATGAACCATTTTTTACACCATACTCAAAAATAAACTCAAAATAGATGAAAAACCTAAATGTGAGACCTGAAACCATGAAATCCTAGAAAAGATCTTGGGCAATAATTTCTCTTACATGAGCTATCATCAGCTATAGCAACATTTTTCTAGATATGCCTTCTGAGGTAAGGGAAGTAAAAGCAAAAATAAACTATTGGGGCTACATCAAAATAAAAAGCTTCTGCACCGCAAAGGAAGTAACTAGGAAAACTAAAAGATAACTTACTAAATAGGAGAAGATATTCACGAATGACATATCCAACAAGGGATTCCTATCCAAAGTGTATAAAGAATTTACACAACTCAATACAAAAAAAAAAAATCCAATTTAAAAAGGGCAGAAGACATGAACATTTCTCCAAAGAAGACATACAGAGACCAACAAATACATAAAAAGATGCTCACTATCACTCATCATCAGGAAATGTAAATCAAAACTACAATGAGATTCACCTCACATCTGTCATAATGGCTAAAATCAACAAGACAAGAAACCAAGTGTTGGCAAGGATGTGGAGAAAACAGATTAGTCTGAGATTAATATACATTGTTTATCATTATGTTCTCTCCCCTATTGGTGGGAATGCAAATTGGTGCAGCCACCATGGAAGACAGTATGAAGGTTCTTCAAAAACTTAAAAATAGAACTACCATATGATCTAGTAATTCTATATCTGGGTATTTATCCAAAGAAAATTTTAAATATTAATTCAAAGAGACAGATGCATCCCTATGTTTATTGCAGCGTTATTTACAATAGCTAAGTTATGGAAGCAACCCAAGTGTCCATCCACAGATGGATGGATAGAGAAGTGGTATATATACACATGGAATACTCTTCAGTCATAAAAAAGACTGAAATCTTGCCTTTTGCAGCAACGTAGATGGATCTAGAGGGTATAATGCTAAGCAAAATAAATCAGCCAGAAAAAGACAAATACCATATGATTTCTTTCATGTGTTGAATTTAAGAAAAAAAAAAATAAAGGTAAAAAGAGTCAAACAAAAACATAGACTCTACTATAGAGAATGAACTGATGGTTACCAGAGGAGAGGTGAGTGGGGGGATGGGTGAAATAGGTAAAGGACATTAAAAGTACACTTATCTTGATGACCACTGAGTAATGTGTAAAATCGTCGAATCACTATTTTATACATATGAAAGCAGTATAACACTATATGTTAATTATATTGGAATAAAAACATTAGAATCTATGTTGGGAAATTGTCTTTAAATGCCACAATAGAATAGTTTCTCATTTAAAATTACAGTCATCAGGCATTATTCCATATTAAATATTTTCAGACAAGCCTAAGTGGCTTTTATTATCCAAGTTTTTGTAAAAGGAAATGAGGCCTCACAGAATTAAAGGGAATTGACCAAGATCACCTAACAATTGAGCAATGGAACCAAATTCCTACCCACGTCAGCATTTAATGAGTGCTTAGCTTCTACTAGGCACTGTTCTCTGCTTTCTATAGTCATCATCCATTTAATCCTTACACAGTGAACTAAGTGATAGGATTATCCAACTTCCAGACAGACACAGAAGCTTAGAAATATTAAATACTAACATAAGGGAATAATTAAGAATATTTAAGAATATTTATTCAGAATTCAGATTGTCTGGGTTGCATCTACCATGTATATATTAGTTATCAAAACTCAATACTTCAGGGGCGCCTGGGTGGCTCAGTGGGTTTAAGTCTCTGCCTTTCTGGGATCAAGACCCCCACATCAGGCTCTCTGCTCAGTGAGGAGCCTGCTTCCCCCTCTCTCTCTCTGCCTGCCTCTCTGCCTACTTGTGATCTCTGTCTGTCAAATACATAGATAAAAATCTTAAAAAAAAACCCTCAATACTTCACTTTCCTCATCTGTACAATGGCTACAATAATAATATTTTTAAAAAATTGCACGTAGTACCATATTTCAATAGATTAGAATTATACTTACTATTCTTCCATTTACCTAAAGGAAATACACTTATCACTCTATTACCAATTGTTAAGAGGCTCAATATTATTTAGATAAAACTAAGATTAAAGATGTCTTTTAAATGGGCCACATGGACAATAACCACAACAAACAAACAAAAATAATAAAAAATTCAATCTCTTATTGAGCCTTATGTGTCAGAAAGGTTAAATAATTTTCTATTTGGCCTTGAACTATCAGTTAAGTTCTTGTTTGCCACCATTTTCACAGGTATAAAAACTAGAACTTAGAGACATCAAGTAACTTACCTGAAATTGTACAGCCAAACTCAAAATCAGAGTTAGCTCTAAATGGGACATTGGTTCATGAATTCCAAAATCTATGCTCTTTTATCAGCTCATACTTCTGATGAAGCTTCCTTAAATGCTCCAACGTCATATATATTTCTTATAAATACCCACTAACAGCAGAGTAACCAGAAATATGTTTTCTCACCAAATTGCAGCAGGGAGAACACAATAATAAACAACGCATAATTTATCTCAGACTAACCTGACATCTTTTGTTAGACCAATTTTTTTCCATGTAACCATTTTACCTCTGACAAAGACTACTAAAAGAATAAGAAAATGAAAACAATAGAAAGTGAAAACACTAATTCAAAAAGATATATACACCCCTATGTTTATTGTCTCATTCTTTACAATAGCCAAGATATGGAAGAAGCATAAGTGTCCACTGATAGACAAAAGGATAAAGCAGCAGTGTGTGTGGAGTCAAGATGGCAAAGAAGTAGCAGGCTGAGACTACATCAGGTAGCAGGAGATCAGCTAGATAGCTTATTAATCCATTGCGAACACCTACAAATCCAACAGGAGATGGAAGAGAAGAATAGCAACAATTCTGAAAACAGAAAATCGACCACTTTCTGAAAGGAAAGGACCGGAGGAGAAGTGAATCCAAAGCGATGGGATGATAGACCGCGGGGGGAAGAGGCCAACTCCCAACAAGCGGCAGAGCAACGGAGCACAAAATCAGGACTTTTAAAAGTCTGCTCCATTGAGGGACATCACTCCAGAGGCTAAACTGGGGTGAAACCCATGCGGGGTCAGCATGGCAGGGGTGTCTGAGTGTCACAGAGCTCGCAGGTATTAGAGCGGGGAAGCCGGCTACAGAGACAGAGCCGAGGAGTGAGCTCTCAGCTGGGGGTTACCTTGAACTGGTCGCAGGCTCGGTGAGCTCGGAGCGTGGCCGGAGCCCAGGGACACGGGAGTGATTGAGCTCTTGTCTCTGAGGATACACTGAGGAGTGGGGCCCCGGACTCTCATCTCCTCCGGGCAGAGATTGGGAGGTTGCCATCTTCATTCCCGTCCTCCAGAACTCTACGGAAAGTGCTCAGAGCTCCCAAAAGCGAACCCGAGAGGATTATTTAGTCCAGCCCCTGGTAAGGGCAGTGCAATTCTGCCTGGGGCAAAGACACTTGAGAATCACTACAACAGACCCCTCCCACAGAAGATCAACAAGAAATACAGCCAGGACCAAGTTCACTTACCAAGGAGAACAGCAGAATCCCAGAGGAAGAGAAAGCAAAGCATGGGATTCATGGCTTTCTCCCCATGATTCCTTAGTCTTGTAGTTAATTTAATTTTTTTAACTTTATTTTTTTTCTTCTTCTAAATTTTTTTTAACTTTTACCCTTTCTTCTTTTGATGTTTTTTTAACTACTTTATTTTAACAATACCTTTCATTTAAAAAAATAATAATCCTTTTTGAATCTTCATTATTATAGTCATATTTTATCCTTCATTGTATCTAACTTTATTTTGCATACACATAAGGTTTTTTCTTCTAAAAAATTTGGGGTACAACTTCCTCTAATAGATCAAAATATGCCCTAAATCTAACTCTGGGCTTGTTCTAGTCTCCACCCAAGCAAAATCGCTCCACTTTCTTTTTCTTTATTCTCCCAACCAACTTAATCAACTCCTTTTTTAGAAATTAAAAAAAATTTTTTTTTCATCTTTATAGGCATATTCCAACCTTTCATTGTGTTTACCCTTATATATTTTTCATTATTTAAAATTTTGGGAGGTACTTTCCTCTAAGAGACCAAAATACTCCCAAAATTAAGTGGGTGACCCTGTTCTAGTCACCAGTCTAATATATATTTTTTTTCTTTTTGATTTTTTTTAAATTTGTTATTTTTTTGTTGTTGTTGTTTTTCTGAACTTCTTTTTATCCCCTTTCTGCCCCACCCATGATTTGGGGTCTCTTCTGATTTGGCTAAAGTGTTCCTGGGGTCTTTGCCACTCTTTTAGGATTTTATTTGCTCCTTCATATATTCTTATCTGGACAAAATGACAAGGCAGAAAAACTCACCACAAAAAAAAAAAAAAAAAAAAGAACAAGAGGCAATACCAAAGGCTAGGGTCCTAATCTATACGGACATTGGTAATATGTCAGATCTAGAGTTCAGAAAATGATTCTCAAGGTTCTAGCCATCCTCAAAAAAGGCATGGAAGATATTAGAGAAACCCTCTTTGGAGAAATAAAAGCCCTTTCTGGAGAAATAAAAGAACAAAAATCTAACAAAGTTGAAATTAAAAAAAGCTATTAATGAGGTGCAATAAAAAATGAAGGTTCTTACTACTAGGATAAATGAGGCAGAAGAAAGAATTAGTGACATAAAAGACCTAATGACAGAGAATAAAGAAGCTGAGCAAAAGAGAGACAAATACTGGACCACGAGGGGAGAATTCGAGAGATAAGTGACACCATAAAATGATACAACATTAGAATAATTGGGATTCCAGAAGAAGAAGAACGAAAGAGGGGAGCAGAAGGTATATTGGAGAGAATTATTGGAGAGAATTTCCCTAATATGGCAAAGGGAACAAGCATCAAAATCCAGGAGATGCAGAGAACCCCTCTCAAAATCAATAAGATAGGTCCACACCCCGTCACCTAATAGTAAAATTTACAAGTCTTAGCAACAAAGAGAAAATCCTGGAAGCAGCCCGGGAAAAGAAGTCTGTAACATAAAATGGTAAAAATATTAGATTGTCAGCAGACTTATCCACAGAGACCTGGCAGGCGACAAAGAACTAGCATGATATACTCAGAGCACTAAATAAAAAAAACATGCAGCCAAGAATACCATATCCAGCTAGGCTGTCATTGAAAATAGAAGGAGAGATAAACAGCTTCCAGGACAAACAAAAACTGAAAGAATTTGCAAACACCAAACCAGCCCTATAGGAAATATTGAGAAGGGTCTCCTAAGCAAAGAGAGACCCTAAAAGTAGTAGATCAAAAAGGAACAGAGACAATACACAGTAACAGTCATCTTACAAGCAATACAATGGGACTAATTTCACATCTCTCAATAGTTACCCTGAATGTAAATGGGCTAAATGCCCCAATCAAAAGACACAGGGTATCAGAATGGATAAGAAAACAAAACCCATCAATACGCTGCCTACAAGAAACCCATCTTAGACCCGAAGACACCTCCAGATTTAAAGTGAGGGGATGGAAAGCAATTTACCATGCTAATGGGCATCAGAAGAAATCTGGGGTGGCAATCCTTATATCAGATCAATTAAATTTTAAGCCAAAGACTATATTAAGAGATGAGGAAGGACACTATATCATACTCACAGGGTCTGTCTAATAAGAAGACCTAACAATTTTAAATATCTATGCCCATAACATTGGAGCAGCCAACTATATAAACCAATTAATAACAAAATCAAAGAAACACATCGACAATAATACAATCATAGTAGGGGACTTTAACACTCCCCTCACTGAAATGAACAGATCATTCAAGCAAAAGATCAACAAGGAAATAAAGGTCTTAAATGACACACTGGACCAGATGGACATCACAGATATATTCAGAACATTCCATCCCAAAACAACAGAATACACATTCTTCTCTAGTGCACATGGAACATTCTCCAGAATACACCACATCCTGGGTCATAAATCAGGTCTCAACAGGTGTCAAAAGATTGGGATCATTCCCTGCATATTTTCAGACCACAATGCTCTGAAGCTAGAACTCAATCACAAGAGGATATTTGGAAAGAACCCAAATTCATGGAGACTAAACAGCTTCCTTCTAAAAAATGAATGGGTCAACCAGGAAATTAAAGGAGAATTGAAAAAATTCATGGAAACAAAGGATAATGAAAACACAATGATTCAAAATCTGTGGGACACAGCAAAGGCAAGTGGTACAAGCCTTTCTCAAGAAACAAGAAAGGCCTCAAATACAAACCTTAATCTGACACCTAAAGGAGCTGGAGAAAGAACAACAAAGAAAGCCTACACCCAGCAGGAGAAGAGAAATCATAAAGATCAGAGCAGAAATCAATGAAATAGAAACTAAAAGAACAGTAGAACAGATCAACGAAACTAGGTTCTTTGAAAGAATTAATAAGGTTGATAAACCCCTGGACAGACTAATCAAAAAGAAAAGAGAAAGGGCCCAAATAAATAAAATCATGAATGAAAGAGAAGAGATCACAACCAACACCAAAAAAATACAAACAATTATAAGAACATACTATGAGCAACTCTATGCCAACAAATTCGACAATCTGGAAGAAATGGATACGTTCCTAGAGACATATAAACTACCACAACTGAACCAGGAAGAAATAGATAACCTGAACAGACCCATAACCAGTAAGGAGATTGAAATAGTCATCAAAAATCTCCAAACAGGGGCACCTGGGTGGCCCAATGGGTTAAGCCTCTGCCTTCGGCTCAGGTCATGATCCCAGGGTCCTGAGATCGAGCCCTGCGTTGGGCTCTCTGCTCTGCAGGGCTCCTGCTTCCTCCTCTCTCTGTCTGCCTGTCTGCCTATTTGTGATCTCTGTCTGTCAAATGAATCAATAAAATCTTAAAAAAAAAAAAAAAATCTCCAAACAAACAAAAGCCCAGGGCCAGACGGCTTCCCAGGGGAATTCTACCAAACATTTAAAGAAGAACTAATTCCTATTCTCCTGAAACTGTTCCAAAAAATAGAAATGGAAGGAAAACTTCCAAACTCATTTTATGAGGCTAGCATCACCTTGATCCCAAAACCAGACAAGGATCCCATCATAAAAGAGAACTACAGACCAATATCCTTGATGAACACAGATGCGAAAATTATCACCAAAATACTAGCCAATAGGATTCAACAGTACATTAAAAGGATCATTAACCACGACCAAGTAGGACTTATTCGAGGGCTGCAAGGTTGGTTCAACATCCGCAAATCAATCAATGTGATACAACACATTAATAAAAGAAAGAACAAGAACCATATGATACTCTCAATAGATGCTGAAAAAGAATTTGCCAAAGTACAGCATTCTTTCCTGATCAAAACTCTTCTAAGTGTAGGGATAGAGGGCACATACCTCAATATTATCAAAGCCGTCTATGAAAAACCCACCGCAAATATCATTCTCAATGGAGAAAAACTGAAAGCTTTTCCGCTAAGGTCAGGAACACGGCATTATCACCACTGCTATTCAAATGGTACTAGAAGTCCTAGCCTCAGTAATCAGACAACAAAAAGAAATTAAAGGCATCCAAATTGGCAAAGAAGAAGTCAAACTATCACTTTTTGCAGATGATATGATACTATATGTGGAAAACCCAAAAGACTCCACTCCAAAACTGCTAGACCTTGTACAGGAATTCAGTAGAGTGTCAGGATATAAAATCAAAGCACAGAAATCAGTTGCATTTCTCTACACCAACAACAAGACAGAAGAAAGAGAAATTAAGGAGTCAATCCCATTTACAGTTGAACCCAAAACCATTAGATACCTAGGAATAAACCTAACCAAAGAGGCAAAGAATCTATACTCGGAAAGCTATAAAGTACTCATGAAAGAAATTGAGGAAGACACAAGGAAATGGAAAAAATGTTCCATGCTCCTGGATTGGAAGAATAAATATTGTGAAAGTGTCTATGCTACCTAAAGCAATCTACACATTTAATGTAATCCCTATCAATATCCTATCCATTTTTTTCAAATAAATGGAAAAAATAATCCTAAAATTTATATGGAACCAAAAAAGACCTCGAATAGCCAAAGGAATATTGAAAAAGAAAGCCAAAGTTGGTGGCATCACAATTCCGGACTTCAAGCTCTATTACAAAGCTGTCATCATCAAGACAGCATGGTACTGGCACAAAAACAGACACATCGATCACTGGAACACAACAGAGAGCCCAGAAATAGACCCTCAACTCTATGGTCAACTAATCTCCAACAACGCAGCAAAGAATGTCCAGTGGAAAAAAGACAGTCTGTTCAACAAATGGTGCTGGGAAAATTGGACAGCCACATGCAGAAAAATGAAACTGGACCATTTCCTTACAGCACACATGAAAATAGACTCAAAATGGATGAAGGACCTCAATGTGAGAAAGGAATCCATCGAAATCCTTGAGGAGAACACAGGCAGCAACCTCTTTGACCTCAGCCGCAATAACTTTCTCCTGCAAACATCGCCAAAGGCAAGGGAAGCAAGGGCAAAAATGAACTATTGGGATTTCATCAAGATCAAAAGCTTTTGCACAGCAAAGGAAACAGTGAACAAAACCAAAAGACAACTGACAGAATGGGAGAAGATATTTGCAAATGACATATCAGATAACGGGCTAGTATCCAAAATCTGTAAGAGCTTAGCTTAACACCCAAAGAACAAAGAATCCAATCAAGAAATGGGCAGAGTTCAGTTCGGGTCGTGATCTCAGGGTCCTGAGATGGAGCCCCAAGTCGGGCTCTCTGCTCAGTGGGGAGCCTGCTTCCCCTCTCTCTCTGACTGCTTCTCTGCCTACTTCTGATCTCTCTCTCTGTCAAATAAGTAAATAAAATTTAAAAAAAAAATGGACAGAGGACATGAACAGACATTTCTGCAAAGAAGAGATCCAGATGGCCAGCAGGCACATGAAAAAGTGCTCCATATCACTCGGCATCAGGGAAATACAAACCAAATCCACAATGAGATACCACCTTACACTAGTCAGAATGGCTAAAATTAACAAGTCAGGAAATGACAGATACTGGTGAAGATGTGAAGAAAGGGGAATCCTCCTACACTGTTGGTGGGAATGCAAGCTGGTGCAACCACTCTGGAAAGTTGAAAATAGAGCTACCCTACAACCCAGCAATTGCACTACTGGGTATTTACCCTAAAGATACAAACATAGTGATCCGAAGGGCATGCACACCCGAATGTTTATAGCAGCAATGTCTACAATAGCCAAACTATGGAAAGAACCTAGATGTCCATCAACAGATGAATGTATAAAGAAGATGTTGTATATATACACAATGGAACACTATGCAGCCATCAAAGGAAATGAAATCTTGCCATTTGCAATGACGTGGATGGAACTAGAGGGTATTATGCTTAGCAAAATCAGTCAACTGGAGAAAGACAACTATCATATGATCTCCCTGATATGAGGAAGTGGAGATGCAACATGGGGGGTTAAAGGAGTAGGAGAAGAATAAATGAAACAAGATGGGATCGGGAGGGAGACAAACCATAAGTGACTCTTAATCTCACAAAACAAACTGAGGGTTGCTGGGGGGAGGGGGGCTGGGAAAGGGAGGTGGGGTTATGGACACTGGGGAAGGTATGTGCTATGGTGAGTGCTGTAAAGTGTATAAACCTGGCGATTCACAGACCTGTCTCCCTGGGGATAAAAATACATTATATGTTTATAAAAAGATTAAAAAATTTAATAAAATTTTTTAAAAAAGCAGTGTCTGTGTGTGTGCACGTGCATGTGCATGTGTATACATACCCATGTATGGACTATTATTGAACCTAAAAATCTTGCCATTGACAACATGGATGGATCTAGAGTGTATAACGCTAAGTCAGACAGAGAAAGACAAATACGATGTGATTTTACTCATATATGGAATTTAAGAAACAAAACAAAAAGAGAAAAACAAAAGAACAGACTCTTCACTATAGAGAAAAACCAGTGGTTACCAGAAGGGAGACGGAGGGGGATGAGTGAAGTAGGTGAAGGGGAGTAAGAGTAGTACACTTCTGATGAGCACTAAGTTACGCACAGAATTTTTCAATCACTGTACTGTACTCATATAGCTAATATAACACTGTATACTCTGCTGGAATTTAAGAAATTAATTAAAAAATTAATTTTATATCAAAAGTAAGCTGATGCAAAACTGAAATTTGTGTCTTCTGTTAAAATGAAAATGTTTGAGGACTCTTAGTCTTTTTTAAGATTTTATTTATTTGAGAGAGAGAGAAAACAGCAGGAGAGTAAGAGGAAGAAGCAGGCTCCCTGCTGAGCAAGGAGCCCAACGCGAAACTCAATCCCAGGACCCTGAGATCATGACCCGAGTCAAAGGCAGATGCTGAATGGACTGAGCCACTCAGGCACCCCCTAGAATTATTGGGATTTTTAATTAGAAATTATAAACAAACATTTTTCTTTACCTTTTGTGTACTCTACCTGGAAAAACAAAGATTCTTTTTTGTCTATCAGGCCTTTAATTATTTAGTGGAAAAAGAAACTGAGTCTATTCAAGTTTCTTTCTAACAGATAGTTAACTAAGACTTTCTAACAGTTAACTTTCTGAATTTTCCTGTGATATCTTTAAATGCCACTGTGGTTAAATGGATAACTCCGTATGGTTTCCTAATGACCAGTGGTTCTATTTAATCAAATATCCAGATCTTTTGGTATTTGTTGATATACTCCTCAAAATCAAATTCTAAAATACAGTCTTATAACCTCAAAAAGGGTCCCTGGAATAAGTCAAAGGATTTATTCTCCTCATAAAAAAGAAATACCAAATAGATTTATTTGATATGTTAAATTACATGGGAAGCATTGTCCAATAATTGATGCTCAACCTTCTTAGGTTATATTTGTAGAAATGAATATTATTAAAATAAACGTTCTAGAAATTATAGGGAAATCCTAAAAATCAGATCTTTCCTGGAATGTTAGCCCTTATAATTCTAGTTATTGTCCTGAAGTATTATATATCACAGAAGTAACCAAACTCCTTCCTTGCCAATTGCATATTTAAACACTGCAAAAAAAATAGGTAAATAAATAAATAAAAATTAAAAACTCTTTTCAGAATTCTTGTTTGCTGGTTAATCTTCTTCTTTTTTTTTTTTTTCTAAAGATTTTATTTATTTATTTGACAGAGAGAGATTACAAGTGGGCAGAGAGGCAGGCAGAGAGAGAGAGGAGGAAGCAGGCTCCCTGCTGAGCAGAGAGCCCGATGCGGGACTCGATCCCAGGACCCTGAGATCATGACCCGAGCCGAAGGCAGCGGCTTAACCCACTGAGCCACCCAGGCGCCCCTGCTGGTTAATCTTCTAAAATAAAAATAATGTTATTACTCATATTGGTGTAAAGGGCACAGATAGGATTTGTAGGCCCTGGGATTTTAACTCTACAACTTGCCACCTATATAATTATAGGAAATTAGCTAAGCTGTTCTATGACTTATTTTCCTTATTGATGAAAGAGAAACAACACATTTATCACACTATTTATAGCAATTAACACAGGATTTCATGCACACAGAAAACTGTAGCTATTACCAGTATAAACAATTAATTTCCAGATATCTGAGTTTGAATGTGCCTAAGTAGCAACTTATTTTTTAAGCCCAAGGTCCAGAGACATTAGTGCAAGGATAATCTATTAATATTTAAAAGCCTTAAGTGGGCTTACTGGAACATAATAAATGTTTTCCACTCTTGAATACTTAAAAATCTATCATGTTCCGATTACAGCATATCTCATCTTATAATGTTCAAAACAAATTTATCTTTCTTTTTATGAAATTTCAGTTTTTCAGGGGTGCCTGGGTGGTCCAGATGGTTAAGTGTCTGCCTCTGGCTCAAGTCATGATCTCCAGGTCCTGGGATCGAGGCCCACCTCGGGCTCCTACTTCTCCCTTCCCCTCTGCCTATCCCCCCCTTGTGCTCTTTCTGCCTCTCTCTCTCTCTCTTTCAAATGAATAAATAAAATTAAAGATAAAAAAAGAAATTTCAGTTATTCTAAAAGAAATGATACTTTGGATGTTCAGATTTTTTTTTTTTTGGAGTGATTGTATTGCACTCTGTTATTACTCATGAGTAATAGGAATGTACGTGCCATTAGATAAATATTCCAAAACACTCTATATGAAGACTATTTTGAGGGACGCTGGTCAATTACTAGACATTTCCAAGTTTCATTACTCTAGTAGATGTAATACTGTGTAAGTATTTTAGTATAAATTTTAAGTTATGGAAGTAAAACTCACATCAAACTATCAGAAATAAAGCCACATGGATTACTCTAATTTTGTGATTTAAAAATTCTAAAGCCAAATACCCAGCGGGGGAAAAAAAAACTGTAGTTTCTAAGAAAATATTCTCTAATTTTAAAGGTATGCAATTTTTTCCCTCAAAGAGCCACGGAATATAGAAACCTGAAGGAAGCTTAGATACCAAGTGTGTCCTTATAACTCTGAAAAATTTCATTCAATCTGCAAAACATCCAAGCTGGCATAAAATAGTTCACTAGCCTGAATCTCGGAGCTAAAACACCTGTATCCTTTGGGAGAAAAAGGTTTTATTTTGAAGAAGAGTAAAGGGAGAAGAAAAGATAAACTCTATAAATGAGGGAAGACAAAAAGAGAGAGAGAATAATGTAGAAACATTGCCCTAAAGAGAAATTTAGAAAGCTAATGACTTCCTTGGCTATTATTGAGGCTTTACATACGAAACACCTGTTCCTGCCGCGGCAGAGTCACATGCAGAACACAGTCCTCAGTTAGGCACTGCGAGGCCCCTTCCTCAGCACTGGATCTGTAATTTCTGCACATTTAGGCTGCTAGTCGCCCCTTTTTAGGGCTAGAGCCTTACTCAGCTGTGAGTTGACTAGCCTGTCTTGTCCTTTCTCAGGTACTGCTCCATCTCTAGCTGGGCTGCGTGGAAGAAGTCTCTGGTACCAGGAAGGACAGCGGGAGAAAAGTTCAGGGCCATTGTCTAATTCTGGGTTGGAAATCCCATTCGTTTCTTTATTCCTGGTGTTGGGAGTCCTTGAAAACAACGAATAAATGGAGGTTGGTCCTTAGCAAAGACCTATCTTATCTGTCTGATTTCTTCCTTCTCCTGCTATCAGTCAGCCGCCTGATGAGCATTGTCAGTTAAGTAAATACACACTCTGATCACCTAAAATGCGTGAGGAAATATACCAGATTTTAGAGATTTAAAAAATGCAGAAGAGGGGCGCCTGGGTGGCTCAGTGGGCTAAAGCCTCTGCCTTCGACTCTGGTCATGATCCCAGGGTCCTGGGATCGAGCCCCGCATGGAGCTCTCTGCTCGGTATGGAGCCTGTTTCCCACCCCCGGGCCTGCTTCTCTGCCTACTTGTGATCTCTGTCTGTCAAATGAATAAATAAAATCTTTAAAAAAATAAATAAAATAAGTTAAAAATGCAGAAGACACAGAGCTGTCTCCGGGCAGCTCGGAGTTTAGTGGATCCCAGAAGATACACGTGCTGGAGGCTGGGCAATAGAGGAAATGCATCCACCATGAACTCGGCAAAGAATAACAACCCAGAGGAGGCAGAGCCCAGAATGTCCAATTCAGCCTGAAGGCGATAAAGGCATTTGCGCTGAAGGAGTGACACTAAATCCAGATGCTGAAGGCGAAAGTGGCAGAGGCATAAAAGGGCATAAACAGCACTGAGTTGGACATAGGACAGCTGGGAAGGAACCTGGTGGGGTCAGGCAAGAAGGAAACTGTGGCAGGAACGTGACAGAAGATGGGGCAATTCATGTGAGAGAGGAGGCTGGAACCACGTTCCAATGGTCTTCCATACCCAGGTGGATATGACAGATTTTCCTAGCAGCATCTCCTCTCCTTCCTCTTGTTTTTGTTTTTTAAGATTTTATTTATTTTTTGACAGACAGAGATCACAAGTACACAGAGGTAGGCAGAGAGAGAGAGGTAGGGAAGCAGGCTCCCTGCTGAGCAGAGAGCCCTATGCGGGGCTCCATCCCAGGACCCTAGGATCATGACCTGAGCTGAAGGCAGAGGCTTTAACCCACTGAGCCACCCAGGTGCCCCTTTCCTCTGGGTTTCTTCTTCTCCTTTGCATACATTGAGTTTTTGGTTCTCCTCCAACCTTCATGCCCTATCTTCCTCCTGACACCTTCTCAGAGAAAAGCATGGCTACATTTCATCCCAGTATTCCGTCTGCTTTCGGCCTTCTCACGGAATGGATTTGATTACATAAAAATACACTTGCCACCTTTGCGCAGCCATCGGCAATAGGTAGCATGTGATGTATTTAGCCAGGCAGCAGCTGGTCACCGTGCTCTGAACCCACTGAGGACAGTGATACAAAAACAACACATATTTTGTCAATGAGCTGAGCTGAAATAGAAGAAACCATACTGGTTTTCCTGATGCTCTCCAGAGTCTGCGGACTCTATCTACGGGCTCCTCCTTCCCTGTGCTCCCAGAGTGTGTCTAGCAGGTCCCACAGCCTTTCTGGTCCTTCTCAGCGGGTAACCTATTTTTCTGGGCACCAAAATTTCAATCCAATCAAGTACAACTTTAAAACCCTCGTAAATGAAACTGCACTCTGTGTAACTCATGTGCACTCAAGGCAGAGAAACACATACTGAGCCGCGGATGCCTCCTCGTTTCTCTTTCCCTCTCCTGCCAGTGGCTGTCTGCGGCTCCCCCAGGATCATCGAGCCTGGAGAAATGACCACGTCGTTGGTGGAGAAGAGGTAGGGAAACAGGAAAATGTCCTAGTTGATGGATGACAATTTCTTACTGCGATCTGGTTTTATGCGCCTTGTGTGCGACTGTCCTACAGTTAGCAAGTGGCTAATTCATTCTCACACAGAATAGACATGACCATTTCCTGACCGTAGGTAGCTTCGTCCCCCTGGGGGCTTCTATACTCAGTTTCCTCCTTTGGTCCTTCGTATCTAGCCTCCCGCATACTGGGGTCTCCTGGTAGGACTGCTCCGGGGCAGGAGGAGTCCCCTTCAGCATGAAGCTACTCAAGAGAGATGTGTCCGTGTCCAGTCGGATTGAAACAGATAGCTTTCATACAAAACTTGCCATGACAAACCTATCTTTGCGGACCAAAAAGGACATTTCGCGAAGAAAAAATATCCGTGCTCCTGCCTTTAGGACTTTACACTTGCTGTTCTCTTTATCTCTAATCTCTTCCTTAGAACAGCATGCCTTGCTCCCTTACTTTTAAGAAACATTCCCACTTGCAGCAGCTTTTTCGTAGAAGACATCAAAGCTGAATTCTGTGTTTCATTATGTCTATCCTAACCAGCTAATGTTACTCAAGCACTGGGAGCTTGGAGGGATTCTGGTACTCCAGAATCTGACCCTAATTGAGGACCCTTTCTAACCAACCGCCACCTAGGACACATTCCCTCCTCTCTGATGTAGTTTACAATCCCCTATTAGCATACACATCAGCACGCTCCTGCAGCAGAGCCATATTAAGAGCACTTAACACATTCTTATTGAACATATAACTGAAACAATGTAAATCAAGGTTTTCCCCTACCCACCAATGTCAGGTGTTTTCATGACAGGTTTTTATTCAGAGTAAGTTGGGAAGGAAAATAATTGTGTGGCTTTTAAATTAGTTTGTGAAAAGTGTTTACAATTTTTTGAGAGATTTTGTGATGATGTAGATATTCCCTCTTTGATAATGTTATCATATAAGAAACAAAATAGAGCTTTCCAAAGAATCATGCAAGTAACCCAATTTACTGACTACCACTACAAGTTGATGAAATGAAAAGGTACAAATTTGTACTAAAACACTAAAAGGGATCTTGGTTTTAAAATATTGTACTTAGAGAACATGTAACAGAACAAGCTGAGCTAATTTACATTGGCAATTACGATGAATCTAGCTCATTCAAAATTATACAGAGTGCTGGGTGTATATTTGCACACATGTGTTTTTCTCTAAAATTCCCAAATATCTACTGGCGTCTTAGCTTGAGGAAGACATTTCCAACAAAGACACCAAAACTTCCCAGATTAAAAAAAATCGATTGGTTTTAGGCTTTAATGAAAGCTTACCACTTTTGTTTTCTGACTTCCTTCCAAACATCTACAACCCCTTTTTTAAAACACATTTCTGGTCAGCCCATTCCCCTTGTTAATGATTCTTGATAAATCCCCAGCATCTAAATAATAAAGCCCAAGGTGGGAACACATTGAAATGTACAAGGCAACTCTCAATTCATCAGTAACCTACTTGGCTCACCTCACCTCTTGCTATTTCTTGCCATGTACCAGATGAGCGCAGCCCCCAAAGCTACGAATATCTGGACAATCTCAAGCTTTTTCACATGCCTGCATTTTTGCTCATGATGTGGTCTTTGTTAATAAATAAACAAATAAGCAAAAAAAATGATTTTTAGGGGCGCCCGGGTGGCTCAGTGGATTAAGCCGCTGCCTTCAGCTCAGGTCATGATCTCAGGGTCCTGGGATCGAGTCCCGCATCGGGCTCTCTGCTCAGCAGGGGGCCTGCTTCCCTTCCCCTCTCTCTGCCTGCCTCTCTGCCTACTGTGATCTCTCTCTATCAAATAAATAAATATAATCCTTTAAAAAAATGATTTTTAAGAAGTTTTTAAAAAAATATTGGAACGCTTGAAAGCTGGTAATTCTGTTGATCATCTCGCAATTTTACAGATGAAATTAAGAGGGGCAGAAAAGAACTTCCATGTACAATTACCACAGAAATTGTTCATTTTACTGCCTTTGACTGTTCTTGTCCAATGATCTAGGAGCAAACTTTCCACGTGTGCCCTGCCCGGCATGCCTCTCACCGATTCAAGGACTGAGTCTCCTGTGATCATCTGCTTCTCTCTTACACGTCGTAAATTCCCCACCTCATTCTTGGCTGGATTGGCTTCAGAATCAAACATACTATATAATCTGCCATCCGTAAAATACCACCCACAAAACTTCTCCTGATTTCTCATCTCTTTCTAGGTCTCTCTGCTTCTCTTTACAGCAAAATCCTCCAGAGGCTTGTTAAAGTGAGTGTCTCCACTCTCTCTGGTCATTCTCTGTGGGGAGGACATCAGTCTTTCACTTCTCCCCCTCCATTAAAAGAGCTCCAGTCAAGGTCACCTCTCAATACCACGATGCTGCCCAGTGGTCCACGATCAGGCCTTATTTTATTCAGTATCGTTATTGCCATTGATCATTCCTTCCTCCTGGAAACACTTTCTCTACCTAGCTTTTAATTATTACTCCCAAGGAGTTTATTTCCTCCCTTACTCACAACACACTCCCATTGTCCTTTCTGGTACTTTTCATGTGTTAGAGACCAGGAATTCAATTTTTTTTCTTTCTTTTTTTTTTTTTCTTCTCAAACTTCAATTTCATAAGCCAGGCAATAGAAAATTTACATGGTAATTAACAGCATTGTATGGTAAACGTGCGGAGATGAAGTGATTAGAAGACACAGATCATTTCCATTTATATGGAAGTTAACAGACAAAAACCCAATCCAGGCAAAAGGAAGAGCATTTTACTTGTTTTGCAATGGATTTAAATGACATGGAGAGAGAAATACTTGAAAGCTTAACAGAGAAAAATCCGTAACAATTAGAGGTTGAAAGAGAGAGGTCGGGCAGAGAGAAGAGAAAACAGAATAATTTAAAATCATTCATTTGATAAACTAATCCAGTAGGGTTTGAAATATTTTTTTGCTTTACATCTTTACATACATAAAACAACAATAGGGGCCAATGATTTGTAGGGGAAAATCCCACAGTCAAGTAGAATCATTGTAACAAATTAAACATGCCTTGGCTTACTGGGGTTTGTGGAAGAAAATGGTTGAAATGTTTTTTGCAGATGACGCTGCAGGCAAATCAGGTTGAAAGAGAAAGAAACATATTTTCACAGAAGCCCACGTTGCCTTTTATTTAAAGAAAAAATAAGTGCACATGGGTTACTAGTGCTGCCATTTTCAGCCTCCAGTGAGACCTGCTGGGGGTAGATCTCTTCACTGTGTTCTCTGGGTTATCTTCAATGAACACCTGCCAGAGCTCCAGGACAAGACATTAAAAGGCCTTAGCTCTTCTTTTCTAGGTTTTCTGGGGTGAATTAATTAGACGGTGTCCTGCACCCATTCTCAGTTTCGGGCAGAGAGTGGAAAAGGTCAGCCTGACATGAAGTGCTGTGTTCCTGACAAAGGAGAAAGTGAAGAAGACAGAAGAGGCTTGGAGAAGTAGTGGGGTTCACCTTCCAGTGCAGGGCACAAGTCAGGTATGAGTCTGAAATACAGTCTAATGGGAAGATCGGACAGGTGTCTACAATCGTTATTCATCTGTTTTATGACATTTGCAAAGCACATTAAATCTGACATCTATCGATTGCCCCCTGTCTCCAAGGTAGAAAAGGGAGAAACAAACCTGCCTTTTTACTGCTCCCCATGGCTTCCAGAGACAGCAGGCTTCACAGATGCCCCTTCTTCTGTGAATCTGCACCTGTTGCATTCTGTTAGATTTTCGGTTCAGCCCTTGGCTCAGTGTCCCTTTGCCTCCCTTCCAGCCTGGATGCCAGTCCCCATCCAGCAGCGCAGAAAATGACTCCTTTTAGTTATTAGTGAGTATACTCTGGGCACACGTGCTTTGGATTTGTGCCAATGCTTCTCACGGCCGCCTAAGAATATCCTCCTCCTCGGAATTCCAGATCATTCTGAAGTCTTTGCTGAGAAATCCCTAAATAGTTTAATAATTAGATATATAATCATTTGCTCCTTCCATGTTGTGGGTGACGAGAGCATGTACTCTGAGCAGCAGATACCCTGGAATCCTCCACGGTTTCCGGTTTCCTCCTGGTCCTGTGAGCTTCTCTTACTTCCCTAGTGAGAACGGTAAGTTTGTTGATGTCATGCTTTTGTTTTAAATGCTTTTGGCTCTACCCCATGCTGAACAGACAAGCAGGGACACCACAGGTGCAGGGTTGAATGATGCATTCGAACTGATTTCAGAACAGAATGTGGGAAAATCACAGAAAGGCACCCTTCTGTGTATATCTTCTTTGCAATGTTCGCTTCAGAGTGCCTTTGTATCTACTGTCGGGAAAGAGGCGAAATAAGAATTAGGGTTTCTGTGGCACAAAATTTTGAATTGGGGGGGGTGAGGTTAAATAAGTGTCAATAAGCACAAGAGAGTATAAGAACCCCGATGGCACATAGAGAACACCGTATGGGTATGAAGAACCTTGAAAGGATGAGGTCAAAGTGGCAAAGTCAAAGCCTGCTCAGACGGGCAGGCCCGAGCCACGGGCTGCCAGCAGAATTCAGTACAGGGCATAAGCAAGGCAGCTGGGGGCAAAGAGAGAGGGAGTTTCATCTGGGGCTCTCCGATCAAGGTTACTGCTTTATAACCTGTGTGCCAAGAAAGATTATAGATGAAGAGAGGAGTGAGGAATTTGGGGCCCCTCTTGATCATCCAGACTTACCCCAATGCTCAAAACAACGTGGAGTGAGACATGTGAACAGCTAGCTGCTGCACTACCGTTTCCGCCAACTCCAGAACTTTATCTTTTGCCCTGGAGAATCTTATAAACCCCAAAGAACATTAATGTCAAATAGATTCATGGTCTTGTGATTTATATGGGCGCATAAATACAAGTCTTTATGTCTATAGCGTTTCCCCTTTCATTTCAAGGGAGGGAAAACCTGAATTTGATCTCTGAATAATTTTGTGATTAATTTGCTATTATTTAATATGCTTGGGAAGTCGATGCAACATGTAGCATGAATTAAGGATGCATAATCTATTTTTCAAAAACTGAACATATTTTAAATATTTAAAGTTTTTAGAGAAACAGTTCTGAATATCTTCCTTGTGTCTCATAATGACATTAAAATTTTAATACAAAAAAAGCAATAAATGTATAAAATTGTTGGGGACAGGAGATTATAATCAGCTTATCAAGTACATTTTTTAAATATATGGAAGATGGGAAGTGGATAGAATCACAATGATGGATAAACTACAAAAGAATACAGAACACACAGAGGGCAGACTGCAGAGAACCGAGAAACCTTTCTCCTGAACAAGCAAGGTTTTCCCGTCCTGACAGCCCTACTCGTCACCTTTCGTGTCCTCTCCTCCTACCACCAAATACAGAAGATTTGCCTAGAGGCTGAATTATAATTGCAGTATTTATATGCTGCTGACAAAAACAGAAACAGACTATTGTAGTTGTTAGTTTTAAGTGTGTGTTTTAAAAAGTGTGTCCTCTGAGTCTTCTAAGTGTTCGTTTTAAGTGTGTTCTCTAAGATCATGCCCTAAAAATTCAAACATGAAATCAGATTTTTAAAAAAGATTTTATTTATTTATTTGACAGACAGGGATCACAAGTAGGCAGAGAGAGAGGGGGAGAAAGGCTCCCTGCCGAGCAGAGAGCAGGATATGGGGCTCCATCCCAGGACCCTGAGATCATGACCTGAGCTGAAGGCAGAGGCTTTAACCCACTGAGCCACCCAGGTGCCCCCATAAAATCAGACTTTTAAAAGAAACATAAAATTGATGGAATTGAGGTTTCCTAGCACATGCAGTGACAACACGTCAAGGACCACAGAAGACAGATGTTCCTGTTTCCACTCCATTCTGGATTCACTCCTACCCAGAAAGTCACTCACATATCTTCGGAAAATATAGTTCCGATTGAATGATTCTATGCATAGCCGAAAACCCTTGTTTTCTGTTTTCTCCAAACATAAACATAAGGAGGACCACACAGGCTAAATCTTCCCTTGCTAATACCCTGTTAAGTTCTTTGGCTTACGGTACTTACTTAAGTATGGCTTTGCTGTGTATGCCCAATGGCGATACTGCATGATGTTCTCAAACACTGCAGGGGATAATTTTAGAAAGACCACAAGGCCATCTTTCTGCTCCTAGTGTGCAGATCAGGGTCTTATTTTCTCTTCCCTGAGAGAATCAGGATAATTACAAGTAATAGGAAAAATACTGTATACTGTAATTTCTGATTAGTATACAAGCCTATAGCACTTAGAACAGCTGGGACAAAGGGAAGGGCATGGCAGTATCTGCTTCGCTTTGTGCTCATTTGCTGAGCTGTCAGGTATCTGCAGACAATGTCATCTTTTCATTCCCCGGTTTACTGCACTATTGGCTATATGCTTGGAGTCTTAGGAGTAGTTCTGTGAATTGCTTCCTTTTTGTCTTTGATGACTCATCTATAAACAAACACCAATGTGACAGGCATCTTAAGGACACTAAAAGCAAAATATGCATGAGATCGTTTTAGTCCATTTGATATTGTAAACTTGGCATGTGCTATAACTTAGTATTGTCAGTGATTTTTTTTATTATCAGAAACTGTGAATTTGTTATTGAAGATTTAATAAACTTATGTAACATTAAATAAACTTAGGTGCCTCAAGTTTTCATCTTTGAAATGACAAAAGGAGTGTTTTTCTATTATTTTTTCAGCTGAAAAAACTTTTCAATTGAAACACCACACTGAAGGACAAAATAGCAGAAGTGGAATGTCCCCACTGGGATGGAGACGAAGCTTCCTGCCTTCCTGCACCTTCTCACACCTCCCTCGAGTCCCTCTCCGGACTCTGTGCTCTGGGAAACACATCTGAAAGCACCAGCCAGGTCATCTCTAAGTTTATTTTCAACTCTTGGTATCTAGATGGTATAAAAACAGGAAACCCGGGCACCTGGGTGGCTCAGTGGGTTAAAGCCTCTGCTTTCGGCTCAGGTCATGATCCCAGGGTCCTGGGATCGAGCCCCGCATTGGGCTCTCTGCTCAGCAGGAGTCCTGCTTCTCTTCCTCTCTCTCTGCCTGCCTCTCTGCCCACTTGTGATCCTGTCAGTCAAATAAATAAATAAAATCTTAAATCAAACAAACAAACAAACCAGGAAACTCAATGCCACAACTCAAAGGGATTATGCTATTTAACAGGAAAGAGATACATCATGTCCATAAAATTTGCACTTGATGAATATTCATACACAGAGGTGACGTATTAGGAAAACCATGTTTCAGTGTGAGATTAAAACCATTAAGAAGGAACCAAGAACTTCAAAAGCCTTTCTACTCAAAGTGTGGTCCGCGGAGCTGTGTCACCTGCTAGATAGGTAGGCTCCCAGGCACTGCCCCACACGTACTGGTCAGGATCTGAGCTTTAACAAGATGCGTCAGTGATTCGTTTTGAATTTGAGGTTAAGCACACCAAGTAGTGGCTCTCAATACTGACTGCCCATTGGAATCACCTGGAGAATTTTGAAGAAACACTGATTCTTGCTCACCACCTCCAGATACTCTTAGTTGGTCTGTAGTGGGACAGTGATAGTTTTACATAATTTCCAAGTGAAAACACCATTGAGTGAAAAACACCATTTGAAATAAACAATAGGATCCCCTACTTGAGAAAAGTAAGAAAATCTCCCAGGCAAAACCAAACAGGAAGCATGTTTCCATCTGGCCCCCAGAGGAGAGAGCTACGTATTGTCATTAGTGACAGAGACACTATTAAAAAAGCACCGTGTCACCTAATAGTGATCTGACCAGCATCAGTGGGATGCGTGCTGGCTTTCTGAAGCATGTATATGAAGATGTCAAGACTCATATGACAAAATAATGGTTGAGTCTTGTGGAGACAGAGATATAAAAACATTAACTATGAAAAATGAAGAGATAGATGGCTAATTAAGATAGTTTCAAGGGATTTTGAGTTTCAGATCATAAACTATGAAACCAATTTGAGGCATGTGTGGTTAGCCATCTCATGAAGGATGAAAGAAACATTTTTTTTTTCAGTTAAATAAGAGTTAATTTGTCCATGACTGATTCCTTCCAGGTTCTTTGTTCAGAGAAGATGCTGGCCTCCAACGGAGCGTTATGGAAAGCAACTAGAGCCAAAACCTTAAGGCAATTAATTCAAGGATATCAAGGAGGCAGATTGGGCCACTGGCCCATCATGATATATAGTTAAAAATGCAAGACTTAAAGCCTAGACCACTCATTACACCAGAGGAGGGGTTCATGATTTTCCAAACAATGAATGTGAAGTGGCAAAATTGGGATGGATCTTAAACCATGGTTATGATACAGCAGCTCCGCTTATCATGTAGTTGAAGTACCACATCGTGGCAGAGTCTCCTTCCTAGCATCTGATGTCTGCTGTGACCAGGTCCCCATATTTTCTTCCAGAACTGTAGGCACTTTAGCAACACACACTTCATACTGATACTCTGTGACTTTGTCCTCACAAGTACTATTCCATAGGACCAGATATGTGTGACTCCCAGTGTTTTCCCAACAAATATGTTTGCCGGAGAATTGTAAAAATTATCAATAAAGATACGAAATGAAATTGGCAGGAAAGAGATGAAAATATCCAAAGAAAACTGAGAGATGGTTACTACGGTAACTGTGATACTTAATTTTATGTATCATTTCGGCTGGGCCACGTGTCCAGATAGAGGATTAACCATTATTGTGGTAGTCCCTGTGAGGGTGTTTTGGGATGAAATTACCAGTGGATGTTGAGTAAAGCAGATGGCTGTCCATATTGTGGGTGGAGTTCACCCAATCAGTTGAAGGCCTGAAGAGAACAAAAGACTGACTTCCTCCAAGCTATAGAGAATTCTTGCTAACAGATGGGTTGCAGGTCACCAGCCTGCCATCCACCCTGCAGATTTCAGATTTGCCTCTTTCTACAATCACAAAATCACGTGAGCCAATTCTTTAAAACACACACACACCCCCTATTGGTTCTGCTTCTCTGGAGAACTCTGACTAATACAGAGAGCAGATACAACATAGGGGGAAAGATTTTCAAGTAATCCTAGTAGGAAACAAAGGAGCTAAGTATCAGAAGCAATAATTTGGAATTTAAAGGTCCCCATGCCAATTCATAGATGTGGTGATAAACAAACCTGAATTTGAAGTGTTCACTCCTGGTGACAAGTAGGTCTTTGGCATCACTAAGATGATGATTCTGAACTTAAAATGGCAATATGATGTAGATCAAATGTAGGTGATTTGTAAGAAACCAATTAAATTATTCATATGTAACAATAATGATTAAGAAGCAAAAATTCTAAAGAAGCAAAAAAATGGTTTTTATGTTTCTTCATCTATAACACCATGAATTTGAGTCAGATATTTTTCTTTCTTTCTTTTTTTTTTTTTTTAGCCAAATAATTTCTAAACATGCTCTGAGAAGACAACGTAAAGGATTAGATGGTCAAACCAGACGCCTATACATCAGAAGATCTTCCCTAGTATCAGGCTTTCCTGATAGTTTCAAGGATACAAGCATTTGTGAGGCCTATGTGAAGCAGGAAAAGTCTGGACCCTCCAATGCAACACGTAGTATGCTGTGGCCCCATACCATATAACGTGCGTGATCTCTTTGCTACATATTTCTCAGATGTATTTTTGTTGTCTTACAACTTCTATCATACTTTATTACAGTTGGATTCCCTCTATAAAGTGTATTAATCATGACTATGTCCCTTTAAAAATCTTTTCATCGTCTCTCAATAGCTCAATTATTTCTTTTCCCTTCATCACCCAGGGTAATTAGAAAATTTTTTACAAGTATTATTGGAGACATTTTATCAACTGTAAATTTTTTTTTTAAGATTTTGTTTATTTTCAGAGAGAGAGAGAGAGAGGGAGGGAGAGCACAATCAGGGGGAGTGGCAGGGAGAGGGAGAAGCAGGCTCCCCGCTGAGCAAGGAGCCTGAGGTGGGGCTCGACCCAGGCCCAGGACTGACTTGAGCGGAAGCGGATGCTTAACTGACTGAGCCACCCAGGCATCCCTCCACTGTAATTTTTTTAATACTAAATTTAACTTCTGTTTCTGACTGTAGAGAGCAAGATGGGGTCACGTATGTCAAGCAGTGATGCAAGCAGCCAAGGGTATTGAGCCAAGACCCGGTATGGGCAAAACCAGCACAGCTAACCCACGCAGAACTGACAACCAGCAGAACCAGAGGAAGTCTGCAAACGGCCAAGACTGATAAACTCCTATAAAAAGGGAGGATTTTTGAGCAAACTGTCAGACATTCTAGATGCTGACCCTCTCGTGTCTGACCACATCAAAAGGTTGTGGAAGGTTCACCCTGAGTGATCTCTGAGCAGAACAGATCCTTCCCCACTTGAACGTGGGAAGCAGCAAGTTCAAGTTGGATCTGAGTCAGATCCAACCAAGACCTCATCTTGACTGCGCACTCACATTTGGTTTGTTAACTTTCTAGCCTGTTTGTCTTACTGTTGCATGACTTGTCGCGTGCTTTGCTTTGTGTGATCTGTGAGAAGCCAAGTTAAACGCGCCATGAAATGTCATTGAGTTTGGGATTCTGACCCTGTTTTACAATTGTGTTAAACTTGCTTAATGACTGAGTAAAGCTGACATTGTGGAAAGACACAACTCGTGTGTGCGCCTTCACTGATTTGAAGACCCAATTCGTGGAATAATCAAGGCAGCTAATTGGTTGGTCTCAGCTTTCTTAAATGATGTCTCTTCCCAGAAGAGAACTGTCTACACATGAATTATCAAGCCCTTGTCATCCTATAGAGCGGTGGCCAAGAGACAGAAATACTTCAGGTACCATACATCAGTTAAAAGTATCCATTCCTTCCCTAAAGAAACATTTTCCTCATATGCACATCCTTGGTGATTAGAGCAGTCACCAGAGGTCAATGTTTGGTAATTTCTGTATTACATATCGTTTATAGACATAACCATACTGATGAAGTTCTAGAATCTAGGTGGGGTTCGGTGGGGTGAGGTACAGAGCCGATGACCAAGAAAGAATTCTTGAGACATCTCTGGTGCAAAATGGTGGTTTATTAAAGCACGGGGGACAGGACACGTGGGCAGGAAGAGCTGCTGCCCCGGGGTTGTGAGGGGTGGCAGGTTATGTACCCTGGAGTTGGGGGGAGGTAGGGAAAAGGGAGGTTTCAACAGAACTTTCATATGCTAAAGAGGATCTTCAAAGATACCAGATACGGATACTGGAGGCCTTGCCATTGCCAAGGTCATTTCTCCCTCTAGCAGTGTATTAACATTAAGATGGGTGGGAGATTCCTAAAGATGGGTCACATATGTCCCACCCAGGAGTGGGGGTGGGGGAAAGTTGGAGGGTGTCAGCTTTTGCTTTGTCCTTTGTCCTTTGGGCTTCTGTTCCCTCATCAATACAATTGATATCATTGCATAGTTTTCTACTGATACCAGCTTCCAGATGTTATTACGTAACATTGATTAATTTCCCTTATAGACAATTTTGTCCCTTTATCTATCTTAACCACAAAGAAGGCAAATCTGTAGTACGTGGGCCATTTGTTAAAAATCATAAATACACAACTGCCCCCTGATAACTGAACTAACATGAGTTTGCTCCTTTGTGAGCTACAGACCCAGAGGGTAACTGACACCAGGAGGAGCTGTCACACAAAGGAAACTTGGCTGGCTGCAAACAAGGAAGTCACGGGGAATGATTTCCACAGCTGTGACTCCCCACGCAGAAGTGAAAAGGTTCTTTTTATTTAGGATTTAGGACAAATATTCAGAAAAGGGACCTTCGTCCTGGCGTGTAACGGTGGGCATAAGGTTACCCAAATGAATGTAGAAAACTTATCACATGGTAATCCTAGGTTATGTTAATGGGGGGGGCGGTGTTCCTCCTAGTGTGGAGACTTGAACACTCTCATGAAACAGAGGCTACTGGGGCAAGCAGAAGGGGCTCCAGGTGTGCTTAGCAAGCAGGTATAAACCAGTCCCGGTCTTGGGCTCCTTATCTCGGGTAAGGAATGCAGGGTCTTATTCCCCTCCGAAACAGCACTGGAAGTTTTTACCCTGGATTTGTTCTCTCTGATACGCTTGGGCTATTTCCTGGTCTGGTAGAGGCTTTTACAGTTTTTGCGTCCCCTGGGTTCCTTTGAAATCCTTAACTATTGAGATTTTTGCATTTCTCTGTCATTCTGACACCTTCTAAGAAGTTCTGCAAGCATTGCTTCTGGAACATGTGGGCAAAGTTCAGGAAAGGGATGGGGCAGGGGCACAGATAGCTGGGGACTAAAATGACTTGTGTCCCAAAGCCATGTCTGTCTTTGGGGACCCCTAACGGTTTACACAGAGATACACAACTGTGACTTGGGCTTACCATAGCATCCTCATCAATGCACCCCCTAGCCTGGCTTTAATCGAAAATCTGTTTTTCTTCCTATGTAGGGAAAACCCAGATCTTCTCTGGGTGGTTCTTCTCTGTGAGTCTCTTTTGCCCTCATTCTGCCAACTCAATTCTGACACCATGTGCCCAGAGATGGCATCAGATCCCAGGCTAAGCCTCAGTCCCACAGGACTGCTCTCCATCCTGCTCCCTCCCCTTCAGACTGGAGTGGAAAGCCCGAGTTATTACCGAGCTTAAGACCAACCAGCTACAGACTGGAGGTTCCAACAACCCTCTCCATAGGTTTGTTAGAGCAGCTCATAGAACACAGGAAAAGAGTTACTTAAATTTCCAGTCTGTTATGGGGCACCTGGGTGGCTCAGTGGGTTAAGCTCTGCCTTTGGCTCAGGTCATGATCTCAGGGTGCTGGGATGGAGGCCCACATCAGGCTCTCTGCTCAGCAGGGAGCCTGCTTCCCTTCCTCTCTCTCTCTGCCTGCCTCTCTGTCTACTTGTGATCTCTGTCTTTCAAATAAATAAATAAAAATCTTTAAAAAAAAGTTTCTGTTGGTGGGAATGCAAGTTGGTGCAGCCACTTTGGAAAACAGTGTGGAGATTCCTTAAGAAATTAAAAATAGAACTTCCCTATGACCCTGCCATTGCACTACTGTGTATTGAAGATACAGATGTAGTGAAAAGAAGGCCCAACTGTACCCCAATGTTTATAGCAGCAATGGCCACCGTCGCCAAACTGTGGAAAGAACCAAGATGCCCTTCAACAGATGAATGGATAAGGAAGATGTGGTCCATATACACTATGGAGTATGATGCCTCCATCAGAAAGGATGAATACCCAACTTTTATAGCAACATAGACAGGACTGGAAGAGATTATGCTGAGTGAAATTAGTCAAGCAGAGAGAGTCAATTATCACATGGTTTCACTTATTTGTGGAGCATAACAAATAGCATGGAGGTCAAGGGGACATGGAGAGGAGAAGGGAGTTGAGGGAAATTGGAAGGGGAGGTGAACCATGAGAGACTATGGACTCTGAAAAACAATCTGAGAGTTTTGAAGGGGCAGGGGGGTGGGAGGTTGGGGAAACCAGGTGGTGGGTATTAGAGAGGGCACGGATTGCATGGAGCACTGGGTGTGGTGCAAAAACAAGGAATACTGTTACGCTGAAAAGAAATAAAAAATTAAAAAAAAAAAAATTCCAGTCTGTTAAAGTGGTGTGGGAAAGAAACAAAGGCAGAAGGAAATGTAGATCAAATTAAATGTCCTTATAAGCTGAAGCCCATCAACAAATTCTTGCGGCAGGCAGAGCATAACATTCCTGCAAGAAGCTCTCAACACTTTTAATTTGAATGCCTTGCTGGAGGTAAAAACTACCTTGGTTGGACAAATAGCAAACAGTACCCATGAGTCTTCTTTCACATGTGAAAATCCTTTCGGAAGTCCCCATATCTTTACTTCCCCTCACCCCAAAGTATATAATCTGTTGCCCCTCACAATCAGTCTTGGGATAGCAGCTCTTTCCGGCCATGGGTCCTGTCCCAGTGCTTTAGTAAAACCAACTTTTTGCACCAAAGAGGTCTCAAGAATTCTTTCTTGGCTGTCAGGTTCGGACCCCACCAAACACACCAACATCTCAAAACTACATTTTTGCACCTTTTTGCACCAAAGATGTCTCAAGAATTCTTTCTTGACTATTGGGTTCAGACCCCACCAAACACACCAACATCCCAAAACTACATCAAAAGGATACGATAAAGGATACAGATGAATAGCAGGATGAAGAGATAAATGAGTAAGGTCAGGAAGGACCCTAAGAACAGGAGCTTCTGTCATCCTGGAGTTGGCTTTATCCTCCACCTGGCAGTTCTCCAAACCCTGTCCTTTAGGATTTTTATGCAGGAGGCTTTATTAGATAGGATGGTTGATGACATCGTTGGCCATTAGCTGTTGATTCAACTTCTAGCTCCTCCCCCACTCCCCAGAGGTCCTGCGGGTGGAGTACTGAAAGTTCTAACCCTAATCAGGGGCTGGGTGCCCTGGCAACCGACCTCAGCCTTAGGTTACCTAAGGGCTTTGCAAGTCACTCCATTAATGTAACAAAAAATACCTTGACTACTCTTAGCACAGGACGTTCCAAGTGTTTTAGGAGTTGGTACCAGGGACAGGGTCAAACACCAAATATATGTGTATATATATTTATAATAAGATAAATATCTATATTCATTTATATAAATATAATTATTTATATAAATTTATATATATTAAATATATATAAATATATTAAATATAAATATAAAATATTTATATATTTTATATAAATTTATATAATTATATGAATAATTATAAATTATTCATTTATAATAAGATAAATATATATATCTTATTATAAATGACAATATCACACACCCCTAGATTGACCTTTATTTTAAGATTTTATTTATGTATTTATTTATTTGAGAGAGAGAGAAAGAGAGAGAGCATAAGCAGACAGAGCAGCAGATAGAGGGAGAGGGAGAAGCAGGCTCTCCATTGAACAAGGAGCCCGATGAGGAACTCTATCCCAGGACCCCGGAATCGTGACCTGTGCAGTAGGGAGACTTAACCAACTGAGCCACCCAGGAGCCCCTAGACTGGCCTTTAAAGACATAAGATTGCATAGTGCTCAGAATAGCCAATAGTCTGTCCCTGGGTGAGGGCACAAGCTATCTCCCAGCATTAAACTCATTTTATTAGTCCATTCACTTACAGGCTTGATCCTCAGAACTATGAACCAGCACGCAGCGCTGTGTCACTACATTTATCCAGAAAATGGTGATGGAATCTTTAGATAAAGCTTTGAAGTTCTTCTCTGGAGAATACAGTTCCGCCATTTCCCCAGCATCAGCCATTAGTCACCGTTGTTTGTTACTAATAAATAAACTTAATGTGAACTCTATTTATTAATGTATATATAATGCTAACTAAATATAGTACTGTTTATGACAATCAATAAGTAAATTACCCATCAATAACTAAATAAGGAGGGGTGCCCGGGTGGCTCAGTGGGTTAAGCCTCTACCTTCTGTTCAGGTCATGGTCTCAGGGTCCTGAAATCGAGCCCCCCATCAGGTTCTCTGCTCAGCAGGGAGCCTGCTTCCCCCCCTCTCTCTGCCTGCCTCTCTGCCTACTTGTGATCTCTCTCTCTATGTCAAATAAACAAATAAAATATTAAAAAGGAAAGAAAGAAAGAAAAAAGCAGGTGGAGAGAAATCTGTCCCACTGGAGGGATTTATAATTATGTGAAACATAAAAGACTCACCTCTCAGACAGGAGGCAACAATGCTAAATTGATTCTTTGGCTTTGTTACAATCCTATACTTCACACGGCCACAAAACCTCGACAGACAATTCGCAATGTTGCTCAGCTGAAGTAAAGTCTTCCGGCGGCGTACGCTGTCAGCGGTGCCCCACAGAGCCTTAAATCTAGGAGTCGGCTCATTTTGCAGATAAAATCACTCGCTACTGCACAAAACAAAAACAAAACCGGACAATTTCAAGCTGAGAACAGAACAGCAGACAGCAGAGTCCAGCGTCTGCAGAGCGAACAAAACCTCGGACTGAGCAATGGACTGCAGGATTCTCTGGAGTCTCTGATTTTGTCCCTAGAATCTCAAGACGCTTTTACACGATGAAATTGACAATAGCCGCTCCCTGGCTTTAGTCATTCCAATTTAAACCAAACGAACAAACGCCTGCCTAACGTATCAACGGGACAGTGAGAGCCCGAACCCAAAGGTTTGTCAAAATGATAGGAAGTTGGGCGCCTGGGTGGCTCAGTGGGCTAAGCCTCTGCCTTCAGCTCAGGTCATGATCTCAGGGTCCTGGGATAGAGCCCTGCATCAGGCTCTCTGCTCAGCAGGGAGCCTGCTTCCCCCCTTCTCTCTGCTTGCCTCTCTGCCTACTTGTGATCTCTCTCTCTCTTTCTGTCAAATAAATAAAATATTAAAAAAAAGATTAGAAGTTTATTTTTTTAAAGATTTTTTATTTATTTATTTGACAGAGAGAGAGAACAAGTAGGCAGAGAGGCAGGCAGAGAGAGAGAGAGAGAGAGGAGGAAGCAGGCTCCCTGCTGAGCAGAAAGCCGATGTGGGACTCGATCCCAGGATCCTGAGATCATGACCTGAGCCGAAGGCAGCGGCTTAACCCACTGAGCCACCCAGGCGCCCCGATTAGAAGTTTATTTTTTCCTCTGGGTAAGGCCAACTGGCTCACACGAGTGGCTACTGTAAATACCAAGTGAATTTAGGATAAACTCCACGTGTCATATGGTGCTGTCAAGTCCTTGTACTTGAGGACTCGTTATTGTTCACCTGCGAGCAGGTCTGTCGTGGGTTCTGTCTGCTCGGTGGTGTAAGAGCATGAGATTTCTCTGTCTTTACAGTCTCTGTGGTGAATTGCCTGTGATGTGTATCAAATCCTGATTTAATGCTTATTCAGTATTGAAACTATCTTCTTTCTCTCCTATGGCTTTAGAGAGGTTTTCTGGTTTGACAGATTTTATTTTTAATTATGTTTCCCCAATACGTACAGACTAGTCCTACCGTTTCAGAACAAGCATTCAGTGTGTGGGGAGGTGTGTCCCTTTTCGTTCTCAGAGTCGGTCCGTCAATGCCCTGACTTTGTCAAATGGAGGAGGTCAGCCGTCATACCGACTGCAGGCAACTGCTCCAGGAAGTTCTCAGCCACTTGGACATCAGTCAGCAAACACAGTCCATTCTGCAGTACCTGTCATGCTAATGTACCAATAATGATGCACCAGCCTTTTGCTATGTTCTCTGTAAAGAGGCTGAGTTCTGAACAAACACCCTTGGGATTCTGCAGTCAGTAGCTGTGGCTTCCTCGTAACTATTTAGATTATCATCAATTGAATTACTTCATGAATGAACATAACATCTTTGCGGGTCACCAAAAGAGCATTGGAAGACTTACCAGGAGAAAAACAGTCTTACTGAGTTTGTGTGTTGTTTTTTTTTTTTTTCCCCCTCTAATTCCCTTTTAGAGGGCTATTAAGAAAATGCTCACTAATTTTCTCTCTACCTGCTTTTTTCTACCTACTAAGGTGTTTCACCCAGCTCTAAGTCTATTTCCACCATATCCCATGGTTACGTTTCCTCCCTCCCACTGTAGTGTACCCAGGACTTTCCCCACTTCAGTCCAGTGCTGAGTCCTCATCGTGTTTTTACATCTCAGTCTGTCTGAATGGCTGTAACAAAATACCACAGACCGGGTGGTTTAAACAACATTTATGTCTCCCAGTTCTGGAGGCTGGGAAGTCCACAAGGAGGTGCTGGGGGTTTCAGTTCTTGGTAAGGACACTCTTCCTGGCTTGCAGACTTTTGCTGTAGCTTTCAGGACAGAGACAGCATTCTAGTCTTTTCCTCTTCTGACCCCATCATGGGAACACTACCCTTGCAAGTTCATCTAAACCTAAATATCCCCTAAAGGCCCACCTCCTAATACTATCCCATTGAGGGTCAGGGATTAAAATAAGAATTCTGAGGAGGACACAAACTTTCATTTCATAACACATTTCATCCTTTTTTCTTACCAAATATTGTATTAGCCATTGTGATTCATGGGTCTAAAAAACCCATGCCAACAGTCTGATAAATGAAAGAATTGGATTGTTCAGATACCCACAGATCAGAAACCTTGCTCAGAATTAAGAATTACTAATTATTTCAAGGGTATAAAAATTAAGAAGTATGGATAGAGCCTGGAGAAATCCAGAATCTCTACTTAGCTCTCCAAGTCCTATCTTGCTACACCAAGATGGGAGTGGTTGATGCTGAAAACATAAATTATATGAGTACAAGTTGGTTGAGACTAGGTTTTCTTTGGTGATATAATAATATGTACTATGTTTAAGAATCCCTTATGGTTGGCCTCCCTCTCTCCTTTTATCTTGTTCTATTTTCCCTCCCTCCCTCTATGATTCTGTTTTGTTTCTTAAATTCCACATATGATAATTATCTGTCACTGATTGACTTATTTCACTTAGCATAATACCCTCTAGCTCCATCCATGTCATTGCAAAGATTTTTTTTTTGATGGCTGAGTGGTATTCCATTGTGTATATGTGTGTGTATACACACACACAAACACACACACACACACACTCACGCACTACAGGGACTGTATATTAAGTGAAACATGGATATATTTTAGAACATCCAAAAGAAAGCAAGGAGAACAATGAAGCCATTTTATATGAAGAATAATTGAGGACCTTAAGATTAGTTAATCTGGGGAAAGGACCAAACAAGAATTAGGCATAGAAATTAACAGAGAAAGATTTCACTTCAGAAACAAGGAAAACTTTTCAAATAACTAGAGCTCTCTAAACAAAACTTATTTGTGAGCAAAGCTGGAAAAGATGGCACCCAAAGCCCTTTTTCTGATTGTCTATATTTCATTCCAATAGAGAAAAACTTATGTAAGCAAAATAACTCCCAAAGTCTATGAAACCCATTTTTTGTTTAGCCAAAAAAATTCTTTTGAGACTTTGCATAACTTCAGAGGAAATGTTGATATAAATATAGTTATTAATAGCACTGGAGTCAGAACACAATAGTGACTAACATTTAACAGAAAAGAAGAAATATTAAATGTCAAGATTTTTATGTCTTTTTATAATGTATGCTGAACTATTCAGTACAGATAATAAAACATCTTCCTCCCTCTGAGGATTATTAATATAAACTATGACATCTCTGACAAATAACCAACTCTAAAGAAGTCTAGTAATTTTGTGGACAAACTACTAATTTAATTTCTTTTGACAGTAAAATGTTTATAGAGAACTATCCTAACTCACCACAGTGAATTATACTACTTCTTCATAAGCAACTCTTTTCTTCCATCCTTAACATGAAAATTAATAGCTCTTCTTTTACTTCTGCATTCTCTTAGCACACATCTTGGAGAAAAGGTATCTTCTCCAAAACTATTTTAACCACATTTGAGACTAGTTGCTTATAAAATCTCACTTGTGATTCAAGAGTTCTTTCCTCTGTGTGTTCATCACTTAGCACGTCAAGCCTTTTTCACAAGTCAAAAATTCCAGAACTGTGTACTCCTAAAATTGCAACACACTGATTTTGGAAAACACGTACAGAGATAGTACACAACCATTGCACTTACAGGGATATACCTCATAATTAGGTGTAGGCAATTTAGTAAATTGTTTGTCAAGATCACTAGAGGGTGTGAATTCTATTTGAGCCCCACAGTATTTTCTAGGCCTTACCCACTTTTATGAATCTACTTCTCTTTTCCCCCCAATTCCATTTTGTGAGTAAGAATTGTTAAGGGCTTTTAAAAAGGATACTGTAGTGTCTCGTGGAAAATTTAGGGTATTTTTTGAAGTGTCCACCAAGCTCACATCCATATTTTTAAAAACGCTTATTATAGATGTTCATGTTCAGTGTTCACATTTGTACTTTTGTATTTCTGGAAATAACTGAGCAAGCCCAGGATTGCACACCTGACTCAAGATGGGTTAGTGAGGGGAGAAGCAAGGAATACGACAGGGTTCTCAGACAAATGATAGGTCATGAATCTCTAGACCTCTGAACAAGTTTGCCAACAACTTGAGGAACCACCTAGTCTTTTGCCTGTGTTAAATACAGTCAGCCTCTCTGGCTCTTTGTTCTTCACCTGTAACCTTGGGCACTCTAGTCTGGAGACATGAGCTCATCAGGTAGGCAGAGAACATGTAGAGAGAGTTACAAGTGCCTTCTCAGGGCTGTCTTGCTCATCGTGGGCCAAGAGTGTAAGCTCTTCCCCCAAATTCCTCCTCAATATTATTCAACATAGAGGATTTAATGACATTGTATTGACTGATTCGTAGATGTTCATGCTGTCTAGATATAAACTGGGCTCTGGGTTCTTCACCAGTAACCTGATGCAGGTGAAGACTCTGAGATATGATGCCATGATTAGAACGGCCACGGTTAGGGCCCCATCATGTATCTCCCTACTCCTGACTATTTTCTCTTTGCCATATGGCACTGTTGTTCTCTAATATTGGATACTTTAATCAGTGGCATGGAAATGAAGTGGAATGACAAGCTCTGTTCTATACAGAGAGTTTGGAGATACGAAATGAATTTCTGCGAAACCCAGAGAGTAAACAGATAGCAAACAACCTTCATTAACATCTTCTTCATTAACTTTGGATTTTCCAATGGCACAAATCTCTCCTTAGAGAAACCCAATTTTTATATAAATATATGTAAGATGAATACAAGAAAATTCTATCATGGGATTCCAAATGACACTTTTAGGTGAAAGGGGAGTCCTATGGATAAGGAAGTGAGTAGCTGGAATCCAAAAGAACCTCTCAAACCTGTAAGCTCTCTGCCTTTCCACCTAGCCTTTATCCAGAGACAGAGGGAACCAAAAGCAGAGACATAAGAACCTTGCATGGATTGCATTCACCTTCTACTGAACTCCTGAACGGAGGCTAAAACATGCTCTAACATTAAAATCACATTTTTCAAAGTGTTTTTTTTTTTTAAATCTCATTATTATCTCTTTATAATTCCCACTAAGGAAGACAGGATTAATGATATTTACTAGCAACCTTTCAAACAAGGTTATAGCTAAATTTTTTGAGTAATCAAAATTAGCTTCCATTTTACAGATGAAGAATTCCTCAAGGTCACACAGATAGTATGTGAGCAGTCAAGTCTGGGAATCAGGTCCCCTGATATAGAGTTGAATGCCATTTCTACCATAAGTCACTGTCCCTGCCTAACTGAGAGTAAAACAAGACAAAAACATAGGGTACTACTAAAAAAACAAACAAACAAAAAAACCCCACAAAATTTTGGTGAATTAGCTTTTAATTTCAATTATTTCCTCAATGACACACCTTAACTCATTTTAATAGCTAATTATGTGACAGACACTCTTCTAATTGATTTTATATGAACTCATTCAATACTAAATACATCAGATAATCAGATCAAAGAAGTCAGAGAAGAACATGCCTATGAGGTAAACAGTATTGTTAGCCCCATTTTACACCTGAGGAAACTGAGGATCAGAAAGTTAAATTGTCTGCAGTTACCTAGACAGGGAGTGGTAGCTCTGTGATGGGAACCCAGAACCTCCAAATAACTACTGTATTATGCAGACTCCCCAGGGATCCTATAACTCATTCAATGTCTCCCACTTCAAATGCTTAAGACAGGCCTCACAACTTCATTGCTTCCTCATATTTTGCACCTACTTTCTTCCTAATTTTTTAAATTTCATATTTTAAAACTTGAAGAGACACAAAAATAAAGTCACCTATAATTCTACCAATAATGCAAAACCTAGCACTGTTCTCATTTGCATTTTGGAATATTTCTGTCTTTTCTCATACTTTCTTTTTTTTTTTTTTTTTTTTACAAATCTGAATCATTTTTCATTCAAGCTTTAGGGTCTGTGGGTAGAGAAGAAATCCTGTTATCATAAGACCCCAGTCCCAAGTACTTCTGAAAGTCCCTACGGGGATCTAGCCAACACTAGCTGGTCAGCTAAATGCCCAGCGTTATGTTGCAGATAACACGGTTCTCCCACTGGGGGCTGCTATCCTGCAAATGCCAAGATACCAAATGGATGTCCCTTCTTTCCACTGGTCACTGCTATCTCCACTGGCCACCACTGCCACCCTATCCTCCACTGGCCACCGCTGCCACACATCTATCCAATTTGGATCCCTCAAATTGCCAAAGCGCACAGCAAAAAAGCGGAGAAAGGTAGAAGCTCCTTCCCTGGAGGAATGAATGCCTGAATGAGGGAGCCCCTGAGATTCTGCTAGGACCACAGTGGTTTACAAAGTTTCACCCTAGCATTTGTTTCCGTTTCTCCTCCAGCTAGCACCCAGCGTGGATCTGTAGAGGGTCCGCCGCCATGCGAATCACAGGTTCCAGCGGGGCTCACTGTGGTTCCGTATTCACAGGACAGTCCTGAATCCTGTGCACCAAGACTTCTCGGGCTACCTGGCTGATGCATCAGACGAGCAAACAAGCCTGAGGATCTCCCACGAGGCCCGTTATTGGCCAACAAGCAAATGATTGTGAGCTTGGTGAGTTGTTGTCTCTTCCTCCTGGCCCAGGCCGTGCGCCCATCTGCACTGCATCCTTTAACACATTCCCTCCTTGGCAGCAAGATGCTTGTCTTTTTATATTTACTCTGTAGCTAGACAAAAATGATATCAACCACTTTTAAGGATTTTCTATTGTCAGTGACACTGAACACCTGCTATGTTTGTTAGCCATTGTTATTTGCTCAATAATCTATATATGTCTTTTAGACATCTTTCAAGATACAACTGCTCAGCTAAATCCATGTATAAGAACTCTTCATATTTAAGAATTCATTATTTTACTGGCTTCATTAATTTTTAGGTAAATAATTCCTTATTCTTTTTTAGTAGATCATCTTTTAGCTGAATGACACACTGTATTTATTTAAACAGAAATTTACATAAATCATTGTTCTGGAAAATGGAAAATTTCTGTTTGTGAGCAAATAACCGTGACGTGATTTTCCCTCATCTGAGAACTGGAATTGATAAATTTGCGCTGTTGACTCCAGAGCGAGGACACCACAAGGCCTTTGAACAAGTCATCCAGGAGAAAATGTGTAAGTGCTGCAAAAATAGTTGAAAGACTGATGGCAGAACACAAAGTAATCATCCGCAAAATTCATATATTTTCTTCCCAGGCCCAGAAAAGTTATGCATCTTGCTCTTTTGGTGACATGCCTGCTAGAAAATAGGGAGGGCTGGCTCAGTGGCCCCTACTCAAAAGAGAAAAAATATAATTAGAAATGATCTCCATCAGCCATTTGGGTTATAAGTGGGTGGTTAGGACACCCTCCCCACTGGAAGCAGTTGCCAGGCTCTCACTGTTCACAAAGCTTCTCTGTGAACAGCAGTGACTTTCGGTTCCTGAGACGGAGGGACCCAACTGCGGGGCATTTCAACTAAGGCAGGACCTCGGCCACCAGTCCGCACCAGCTGGTGGTCAACTAGTATTATTTATATTATTTTGGGTGGGAGCCTTCCTTTTTTGGTAATCTCTCTTTTTTGGTATTCTGAATATATTCTCTATCACTTTGAGAAGAATCAAGTGATTAAGGAAGATGCAGAAAAGCAGCTACTCTTGATTGAGGCACGGTTTCTGAAACAGCTGTATTTTGCATATCTGAAATTCTCTTCACACATGAATGAAAATTGACTGAGTATAAATTATGACATCACAAATTTCCTCTCAGCATTGCATTTTCCAAAATTTAGCACTGTGCAGGAAAATTTAGACTGAGCTCTGCACATGGCTTTCTATTTTGGTCCTGGTTTTTTATTGTTTATGTTTTTTTAAACTGAATTCCGGGTGACTTTTTTGTTTTTAAATTTCAAGAATAATGCTTTCCTCAAATTTAGTGAAAATATGGAGTATGCTTGCACTGTCAAGTCTCAAGGTTGTTGTTTATATGTTTATTTTAATTGAAATTTTTTTTTCTCTCATAGATTTCATTATTATTTTGGCTTCATTTTTTGTTTTCCCTCAAATCTGTCTTGTTTCTAAGATCTGATGCCCATTTTATGCCATACATTTTTCCATCACTCCTGGGATTTGCCTCCTCTTTGTATTCCTCATGCTCTTTTGTTGCTATGACTAAGTATAACATGAGATGAATTACACGTTACTAGCAATAGCATTACTAGCAATAAAACCAGTAATTACAGGAGGAGAAAAGATGTGTTTCACAAGAAAATTTAAAAAATTCTGATGATAAAAAGATAATAATAAAAAATAAACATTTGGATCTTATATACAAGTATATGCAGAGAACAATATAGCCCCCAAATACATAAAGGCTAGATTGACTTATTTGCAGATTTCTGTAAGATAATCTTCAGCACTGGTGACTATGTCACCTGACATGGTAAAAGGGACACTGCAAATGTGATTAAGATTAAGGACCTAGAAATGGGGAGATTATTTTGGGTTAATACAGGTGGGTCCACTCTATTCACAAAGTAGATCTTTGCTAGGTATTGCCAAAGAAAGATGGCAGCATGGGAAGGATCTGATACTTCCCCACTGCTATTTTTAAAATATAGGGGGCCATGTGCAAGGACCAGAGGGAGGCCTCTAGAAGCTGAAAAGACAAGGAAATGTAGTCTCTTCTTGAGCTTCCAGAAAGGAATGCCTGCTGACACCTTGATTTTAGCCCAATGGTTCATGTATTGGTCTTCTGACCTATAGAATGATAACATAATAAATTTGGGTTTTTTAAGCCATAAGCATATATGTATAACATATGAATGTATGTAATATATATATATTGTTATAATAATTAAACAAGGAAGCCATTAAATCGATGTGGTACTAATGCCTTTGTAGATAGACTATCTAAGCAAACCAAAACCTAAGCCAAAGTCAAAGCACTCAATTGAGCTTTCCCAGATAAGGCAAACTCTTAAGCTACGGCCAGTCAAATAATGTCCTTGCTTTGTTTCTCTGTTCTTTCTATAAAAACCTTTCTCTTGGCTCCCGTTCCTGGAGCAACCCTAGCCATTTTCAGTTTGGTGCTATCATATTGGACTAGATGTACGCTCAAATGGGCCCCTGAAAATTTTATTGTGCCTCAGCTTCTCTTTGAACAAAATCTGTATCTATCTCCACATCTTTATTCATCTTTCTATCTCCTACTCTAATCCCAAACCAAAGGGTCCATTCTAGCATTCCAGCATCCCCCATACTCATTTATAACTTCGTTCTCTGACAATGGGAAACCTGCTCTATTTATTTTAGATAAATCCAACAATAGTACATGTGGAAAGGAACCTCGAAATTGTGAACTCAAACCTCCGTGAGAAAAAAATTTACCAACTGCTTGTATATATATAGTTCCTTCCGGCTTTAGCCCTATGGTATCTAGCAGGAACATTGCTTGACTGAATGACAAGTCAGCTCCTTTCCTTCCCACCGCAGGTGACTTTCTCAACCTCTTGGCAGCCACTTCCTAGTTAGCATCTCTGCCTCTGGGTTGCCACTAAGGAATCACTAAATGCCTAGAGCAGAAAAGCAGTTCAGGCAATTAGACTCACTTCTCTGCATTTCTTTTTTGAGTATTTACACCTCGTTTTTGGGTTGCCTTGTCTGTTTTGAACTTTTTCTGTTCCAAGTCTCAGAAGATTGCTAAAACCTTTCTTTAGCTTAACTTTTTAACAACTATTTTCTGCCTGACTCATAAACATCTCTAACCAAGCAGCTTATAAACCAACTGAGGCTTCAAAAAGAAAGGTAGAAAAGAATATTAAGCTCATCTCAGTGAGTTCCATTTTTCTCTGGAATTTTAGCTTCTTAAGTGTTGGCTGCCTTAGTTGCGTTCCAAAGCTTTCAAACAGGGTATTGTTTTGTTCTCCTTCAGCTTCTCAGTTAGTAGGAACAAGCTAGTCCTACAGAACTAGAAGTGGAAGTCTCCAAAGCCTGTAGCTATTTCCCTGTACAGTACTCCTAGTGTTAATTTTAGTTTGTGTTCCTCAGTTAATCCAAAGTGAGCAGACTGCAACTGTGATGTCTTCTGTCCCTATTTCTTATGGGGGATTATCTTTGGTTTTAAATGGCATTGCACTTCTCTGCCATTTTAGAACTTCTAGTGGTAACTTCAAAGAGAACTTGCAAGTCCTTCTTGGAAAGCAGATTATTGAATGGCCTGAACATCACTACAGATTTGGGATCAAGTTTGTTTCCATCTTACTCAAAGACTAGAACACTGTTTTAAAGATAAAGTTTCATGATTAATCTGGGTAATTGCAGAATTATTTTCTTTGCTTTAAGATTTTTTAAATTCATTTGACAGACAGATCACAAGTAGGCAGAGAGGGAGGCGGGGGGTGGGGGGAGCAGGCTTCCTGCTGAGCAGAGAGCCTGATGAGGGGCTCAATCCCAGGACCCTGGGATCATGACCTGAGCCAAAGGCAGAGGCTTTAACCTACTGAGCCACCCAGGTGCCCCCAGAATTATTCTCATGAAGCCATTTGTCTTGGTGAATATCTTCAATTAGAGATATATGACCAGGGGTGCCTGGGTCAGTGAAGAGACAGTGGAGAGACAGTGAGACAGTGGAGAAAGTTAAATAAATGATCATGGGCTTCCAACAAACCAAAGTCCAGAACCAGATGACATCACTGGCAAATTCTATAGAACATTTAAAGAAGAGTTAATACCGGGGCACCTGGGTGGCTCAGTGGATTAAAGCCTCTGCCTTTGGCTTGGGTCATGGTCCCAGGGTCCTGGGATTGAGCCCCAAATCAGGCTTTCTGCTAAGCGTAAGTGGGGAGCCTGCTTCCCCCTCTCTCTCTGCCTGCCTCTCTGCCTACTTGTGATCTTTGTCAAATAAATAAATAAAAATCTCATAAATCTTAAAAAAAAAAGAAGTTAATACCTATTCTTCTTAAACTATTCCAAAAAATAGAAAAGGAAAACTTCTAAATTCATTTATGAGGCCAGTATTAGCCTGATACCAAAACCAGAAAAAGACACTACTGAAAAAAAAACTACAGGACAATATCCTTGATGAACATAGATGCAAAAATTCTGCCAAAAATACTAATAAATTGAATTCAACAATACATCAAAAAGTCATTCACTATGATCACGTGGTATTTATTCCTGGGTTGCAAGGGTGGTTCAGTATTCACAAATCAAAGTAATACCTCATATCCACAAGAGAAAAAACAGGAACCATATGATCATTTCAACAGATGCAGAAAAAGCATTTGACGAAGTACAACATCCATTCATGATAAAGACCCTCATTAAAATAGGCTTAAAGGGAACACATCTCAACATAATGAAGGCCATATATGAAAAGCCCACAGCTGATTTCATCCTTAATGGGGAAAAACTGAAAGCTTTTCCTCTCAGGCCAGAAACAAGACAGGAGGTCCACTCTTAGCATTTATTTGGCATAGTACTGAAAACACTAGCCACAGCAGTCAGACAACTAAAAAACATCAAAGGAATCTGAATTGGTAAGGAAGAACTAAAACTTTCACTCTTTGCAGATGACATAATGCTACATATAGAAAACCTAAAAGAATGCCAAAAATCTGCTAGACCTGATACACGAATATGGTAAAGTCACAGGATATAAAATCAATGTACAGAAATCTGTTGCCTTTCTATACACCGACAATAAGCAGGAGACAGAGAAATTAAGAAAACCACAATTACACCAAAAGTAATAAGATGCCCAAGGAATAAACACTACGTAAAGTGGTGAAAGACCTATACTCTAAAAACAAAAACTAAATTCAAGACGACATAAAGAAATGGAAAGACATTTCATGCTCATGGATTAGAAGAACAAATATTGTTAAAATCTCTATACTACCAAAGCAGTCCACACGTTTACTATAATTCCTATCAAAATACGAAGAGCATGTTTCCCAGAGCTAGAAACATCCTAAAATCTGTATGGAACCACAAAAGAACCTGAATCACCAAAGAAACCTTGAAAAAGAAAAGGAGAGCTGGAGGCATCACCATTCTGGACTTCAAGTTATATTGCAAAGCTGTCGTCATCAAGACAGCATGGTACTGGCACAAAAACAGACACGTAGATCAGCAGAATGGAATCGAAAATCCAGAAATAAAGCCATAATTATATGGTCAATGAATCTTCAACAAAACAAGAACAAATATACAATGGGAAAAAGACCATCTGTTCAACACATGGTGTTGGGAAAACTGGACAGTGACCTCCAACATAATGAAACTGGACCAGATTTTTAACACACAAAAACAAACTCAAAATGAATTTAAAACCTAAATGTGAGACCTGAAATCATAAACAAACAAACAAAAAAACCTAGAAGAAAATGTGGGCTGTAACTTCCGATATTAGCCATAGCAACTTCTTTCTAGATATGTCTCCTGAGGCAAGGGAAACAAACAAAAGCAAAAATAAATTACTGGGACTACATTAAAATAAAAAGCTTCTGCCCAGCAAAGGAAATAATCAGCAAAATTAAAAGGCACCTTTTAGGAGATGATGGGAGAAGACATTTGCAAAGGACATATCTGATAAAGGGTTAGTATCCAAAATATATAAAGAACCTATAAAATTCAATACCTGGGTGGCTCACTCAGTTAAGCATATACCTTTGGCTCAGGTCATGATCTAAGGGTCCTGGGTTACAGCCCCATGTGGGGCACTCTGCTCAGCCAGGAGCCTGTTTCTCCTCTCTCTCTGCCCCTCCCCCTTGCTCATGCAAGCATGTACACGCTCTCTTTCTCACTCTCTCAAATAAATAAATATATAAAGTCTTAAAAAAACAAAACAAAACAAAGCACTAAAAAAACAGACAAACATTTCTCCAAGGAAGACAAGCAGATAGCCAACAGACGCCTAAATATGTGCTATCACTTATCACTAGGGAAATACAAATCAAAACCACAATGAGATATCACCTCCTCGCACCTGTCAGAATAGGTAAAATCAACAACACAAACAACAGGTGTTGATGAGGCTTCAGAAAAAGGGGAACCCTCCTGCGGTGCCGGTGGGAATGCAAACTGGGGCAGCCACCATAGAAAACAGTATGAAGGTTCCTCAGAAAGTTAAAAATAGAACTGCTTTATGATCCAGCAATACCACTGCTGGGTATCTACCAAAGAACACAAAAATACTATTTTGAAGTGATACATGCACCGTATGTTTATAGCAGCATTATTTACAATAACCAAGATATGGAAGTAACCCAAGTGCTCAATGACTGATGAATGGATAAAGATATGAGGTGTGGGGGCACCTGGGTGGTTCAGTGGGTTAAAGCCTCTGCCTTTGGCTCAGGTCATGATACCAGGGTCCTGGGATCCAGCTCCGCATCTGGCTCTCTGCTCAGTGGGGAGCCTGCTTCCCCCTCTCTCTCTCTGCCTGCCACTTTGCCTACTTGTGATCTCTATCTGTCAAATAAATTTAAAAATATTTAAAAAAAAGATATGAGGGGTGTGTGTGTGCATATACACACAATGAAATATGATCTAGCCATAAAAAAGAATGAAATCTTGCCATTTACAATGACATGCATAGATATAATGCTAAGTGAAATAAGACAGAGAAAGACAAATACCATATGATCTCATTCATATGTGGAATTTAAAGAACGAAACAAGTAAAGGGGAAAAGAAAACCCACAGGGAGGGGGGCTGGGGGGTTAAGATAATAAGTTATGATGAGCACAGTGTGAGATACGGAAGTGTTGAATTATTATATTGTATACCCAATATAACACTGTATGCTAACCAGCTGCCCGCATCAGGCTCCCAGCTCCATGGGGAGTCTGCTTCGCTCTCTGACCTTCTCCTCGCTCGTGCTCTCTCTCACTGTCTCTCTCTCTCAAATAAATAAATAAAATCTTTAAAAAAAAATAAATAAAAATAAAAATAAAAACTTTTTAAAAAATGATGATGGGCTATTTGTTAATGTGAAGATATCTTAGAAACTCTCCACAGTTCCCATTACCTTGGCAAAATATAGAACTAATGTAATATAAAGAAACAATATAAAGAGTATAAATTAATTTTGCTATTAACAGTCATGTACTCCTCTTGCCAGCTATGTCCTTCCTTTCATAGGCAAAGCAATCAGTCATATTTCATTTAGCCTGATTTTGTCGGGTGAGACACAGGTCGGGAGTAAAGCAGGTGGAGCTGGCTATGAGCTTTCAGAGTCCTTGAAGCGCGCGCTCACTTACTCATCAAATACTCATCTAGCACTGGGAGAGTGTTAAGAAAATAAAAGTCGACAGGACATAATCCATAATTTCAAGGAGTCTAGAGGATAGATGTCTTTATAAACAGATTTTACACAAAGTATAAAAATATTTAGTGTGGTGTTCACAGTTTACACCAGTTTCTGACATGCAGAATAGAAATTAACTCCTAGAGAAATGGTATTTTAAACGTCTATCTTCAGTGTATGAAATACTACATGTAAATGTTAGTAAAGGTGGTTAGTCCCAGGCAGCATAGATGAGTAAGAGAGAATTCACTGAGGGGTGAGGAGAAATGCCCTTTCCTCTAGTCCAGTAGAGTCATCAACAGAAACCAAAGAATACAATAGTGCAAACAATGTACTTTATACGTTTTCCATTCATTTGCCATACGGTATGCCTTTTATGTGCACTCACACTTTGAGGGAGTAAAGTCCTTTCTCCTCTATTATTCTTAGGCAGATTTTCCATCTCCAGTGTTCTCTGGAACATGAGACATAAACTGACCCAGCAGCCTATTCCGTTTGGAAGAAGACAAGATCTGTATAAAACTCTTTAGGTTTCCTGTTTTGACCTGCATTCTCCCTATATTCCAGAATCTATTACTTTATTTTTACAGATGGCAAAAGTGCCTCCCTTAAGTAGCTAAGGCAGAGTAGAAACCTAACAAGGTTTCATCAGATGCATACAGTGTCAGCCAGTAGTCCATCATATTAGCCACACATTTCATCAAAGCTCCCTGTGTATCAGGCACAGTTCTAGTGCTTCTCATAGATGGCCTCAACTAACCCTCAGACATGAATATTTCACTATCCTCATTCTCCTTTTACAAAGGAGAAAAAAGAAAACATGGAGAAGTAAAGTAGGCTTAACAAAGGTCACATAGCTTATAACAGAGAGGATCAGGAAGTCCGACTAGAAAGACCATGTCCTTAAACACCATGCTGTATGCTGCCCTTCTCATTTGAACAATTATATACACATTTTCATTAAGAATGTCTTAATTTAGAGGAGGATCCAAGATGGTGGAGAAGTAGGCGGCTGAGATGACATCAGGTAGCAGGAGATCAGCTAGATAGCTTATCAAACCATTGGAAATACCTATAAATCCAACAGGAGATCAAAGAGAAGACAAGCAGCAATTCTAGAAACAGAAAATTGACCACTTTCTAAAAGGTAGGACTGGCGGAGAAGTGAATCCGAAGCTACGGGAAGATAGACCACAGGGGGAGGGGCCGGCTCCCCGCAAGTGGCAAAGCAACAGAGCACAGAATCAGAACTTTTAAAAGTCTGCTCTGCTAAGGGACATCACTCCAGAGGCTAAGCTGGGGTAAAGCCCTCATGGGGACAGCATAGTCTCAGGTCCCGCAGGGTCACAGAAGGGTTGGGGGTGTCTGAGTGTCACAGAGCTAGCAGGTATTAGAGTAGGGAAGCCAGCTATAGAGATGGAGCCAAGAAGTGAGCTCTCAGCTCAGGGTTACCTTAAACTGTGATCCATGGCACAGTCAGGTCACTGCTCTGTGAGTGGGGTCCCCACAAGATCGGGGGAGACCCCCCTGGAAGAGCACAGAGATCGGTTGGGTTTGGAGACTCTAGGCAGGGCTGTGTTCCAGAGACAGAGATGCTTGGTCACAGGCTGGGTGAGTTCAGAGTGCAGCAGGAGGCCCTGGAGACGGGAGAGATTGGGTGCTTTTCTCCTAGGGAGCACTGAGGAGAGGGACCCTGAGCCCTTGGCTCCTCTGGACCAGAGACTGGGAGGCCGGCATTTTCATTCCTGTCCTCTGGAACTCTATGGAAAGCGTTCAGGGAACAAAAGCTCCCAAAAGTGAACCCAAGCAGATTACTTAGCCTGGCCCCTGGTAAGAGTGGTGCAATTCTGCCTCTGGCAAAGACACTTGAGAATCACTACAACAGGCCCCTCCCCAGAAGATCAGCAAAAAATCCAGCCAAGACCAAGTTCACTTACCAAGGAGAACAGTAGAATTCCAGAGAAGGAGAAAGGAAAACATGGGATTCATGACTTTCTCCCCATGATTCTTTAGTCTTACAAAGTTAATTAATTAATATTTTTACTTTATTTTTTTCTTATGCTAAATTTTTTTAACTTTTACTCTTTCCTCTTTTAACATTTTTAACTAGTTTATCTTAACAATACCTTTCATAAAAATATTTTTTGAAACTTCATTATTTTAGTCATATTTTATCCTTCATTGTATCTAACTTTATTTTTTGTATACATATGGGTTTTTTTCTTCTAAAAGAAAATTTGGGATACAATTTCCTCTAATAGATCAAAATATACCCTAAATCTAGCACAGGGCTTGGTTCTAATCTCCAGCCTGAGCAAATTCCCTCCACTTTTCTTTTTCTTTATTCTCCCAACCAACTTATCTTATCAACTCCTTTTTAAGAATTTTTTAAAAAAAATTTTCATCTTTATACTCATATTCCATCCCTTCATATGTTTACCCTTATTTTGCATATATAACAAGAGCCCCAGATCAGATGGCTTCCCAGGGGAATTCTACCAAACATTAAAAGAAGAATTAATTCCTATTCTCCTGAAACTGTTCCAAAAAATAGAAATGGATGGAAAACCTCCAAACTCATTTTATGAGGCCAGCATTACCTTGATCCCCAAACCAGACAAGGATACCATCAAAAAAGGGAATTACAGACCAATATCCTTGATGAACAAAGATGTGAAAATTCTCACCAAAATACTAGCCAATAGGATCCAACACAACATTAGAAGGATTATTCACCATGACATAGTGGGATTTATTCCAGGGTTGCAAGGTTGATTCAACATCCGCAAATCAATCAATGTGATACAATACATTAATAAAAGAAAGAATAAGAACCATATGGTACTCTCAATAGATGCTGAAAAAGCATTTGACAAAGTACAGCATTCTTTCCTGATCAAAACTCTTCTAAGTATAGGGATAGAGGGTACATACTTTAATATCATCAAAACAATTTATGAAAAATCCACTGCGAATATCATTCTCAGTGGAGAAAAACTGAAAGCTTTTCTGCTAATGTCAGGAACATGGCAGGGATGTCCATTATCACCACCGCTATTCAACATAGTACTGGAAGTCCTAGCCTCAGCAGTCAGACAACTAAAAGAAATTAAAGGCATCCAAATTGTTAAAGAAGACATCAAACTATCACTCTTTGCAGATGATATGATACTATATGTGGGAAACCCAAAAGACTCCACTCCAAATCTGCTAGAACTTGTGCAGGAATTCAGTAAAATATCAGGATATAAAATCAATGCACAGAAATCAGTCGCATTTCTTTACACCAACAACAAGACAGAAGAAAGAGAAATTAAGGAGTCAATCCCTTTTACAATTGCACCCCAAACCATAAGATACCTAGGAATAAGCCTACCCAAAGAGGCAAAGAACCTATACTCAGAAAACTATAAAGTTTTCTGAAATTGAGGAAGACACAAAGAAATGGAAAAATGTTCCATGCTCATGGATTGGAAGAACAAATATTGTTGAAGTGTCTATGCTACCTAAAGCAATCTACACATTTAATGCAATCCCTATCAAAATCCCATCCATTTTTTTCAAAGAAATGGAACAAATAATCCTAAAATTTATATGGAACCAGAAAAGACCTCAAATAGCCAGATTAGTATTGAAAAAAAAAGCCAAGGCTGGTGGCATCACAATTCTGGACCTCAAGCTCTATTACAAAGCTTTCATCATCAAGACAGTATGGTACTGGGGCACCTGGGTGGCTCAGTGGGTTAAGCCTCAGCCTTCGGCTCAGGTCATGATCTCAGGGTCCTGGGATCAAGCCCCACATCGGGCTCTCTGCTCAGCAGGGAGCCTGCTTCCTCCTCTCTCTGCCTGCTTATGATCTCTGTCTGTCAAATAAATAAATAAAATCTTAAAAAAAAAAAGACAGTATGGTACTGGCACAGAAACAGACACATAGATCAATGAAACAGAATAGAGAGCCCAGAAATAGACCCTCAACTCTATGGTCAACTAATCTTCAACAAAGCGGGAAAGAATGTCCAATGGAAAAAAGACAGTCTGTTCAACAAATGGTATTGGGAAAATTGGACAGCCACATGCAGAAGAATAAAACTGGACCATTTCCTTATACCACACACGAAAATGGACTCAAAATGGATGAAGGACCTCAATGTGAGAAAGGATACATCTCAATGTGAGAAAGGATACATCCAAATCCTTGAGGAGATCACAGGCAGCAACCTCTTCAACCTCAGCCGCAATAACTTCTTTCTAGGAACACCAAAGGGCAAGAGAAGCAAGGGCAAAAATGAACTATTGGGACTTTGTCAAGATCAAAAGCTTTTACACAACAAAAAAAACAGTCAACAAAACCAAAAGACAACTGACAGAATGGAAGAAAATATTTGCAAATGACATATCAGATAAAGGGCTATAAAGAACTTATCAAACTCAACACCCAAAGAAAAAAGATCCAGTCAAGAAATGGGCAGACGACATGAACAGACATTTCTGCAAAGAAGACATCCAGATGGCCAACAGACACATGAAAAAGTGCTCCACATCACTCGGCATCAGGGAAATACAAATCAAAACCACCATGAGATACCACCTCACACCAATCAGAATGGCTAAAATTAACAAGTCAAAAAATGACAGATGTTGGCGAGGATGTGGAGAAAGGGAAACCCTCCCACCTGCCTTGGTGGGAATGAAAGCTGGAGCAACCATTCTGGAAAACAGCATGGAGGTTCCTCAGAAAGTTGAAAATACAGCTACACTATGACCCAGCAATTGCACTACTGGCTATTTACCCTAAAGATACAAACATAGTGATCCGAAGGGGCATGTGCACCCGAATGTTTATAGCAGCAATGTACAATAGGCAAACTATGGAAAGAACCTCGATGTCGATCAACAGATGAATGGATAAAGATGATGTTGTATATATACACAATGGAATACTATGCAGCCATCAAAAGAAATGAAATCTTGCCATTTGCAATGACGTGGATGGAACTAGAGGGTATTATGCTTAGCGAAATAAGTCAGTCAGAGAAAGACAATTATCATATGATCTCCCTGATATAAAGAAGTTGAGAGGCAATGTGAGGGGTTTGGGGGGTAGGTAAAGAATAAAGGAAACAAGATGGGATCAGGAGGGAGACAAACTAATCTCACAAAACAAACTGAGGGTTGCTGGGGGAAGGGGGGAAGGGAAAGGGTGGTGGGGTTATGGACATTGGGGAAGGTATGTGCTATGGAACGTATAAACCTGGCAATTCACAGACTTGTATCCCTAGGGCTAATAATACATTATATGTTAATTTAAAAAAAATAAATAATTTTTTTTAAAAAAAGAATGTCTTATTTTTTTAAAAAGTCTTCATTTGATTAGTCATTGAGATCCATGTTTTTTTTTTTCCAAATGTATTACACTTCTCAGTTTTGTTTTGAAAAAAAACTAACTCTTAGTGCTTCGTAAATATCTAAAAGTGTTGATCATCTTCAGCCTACATACACGGCAAAAATCACAAGGATTCTTGTATCTCAAACTCCAGATCCTGGTAAGATTTAGCTGCAGACAAAATATTTCTAATGTCAAAATAAAAGCTAGCTTGAGCACACTAATTACTACCACTTTGAGTTGAATCCTCCAACACCAAGATATAGAAAACTCATAGTGAGGAAAATATGTTCATTGAAATTTTCTCCATTTAATCACCTACCAAAGTGAAAATTTCAAAAGCATGTAAAATAATCTCTTTAAATAGACTACTGTATCAGGAATGTCTATCACTATTAAGCAGTTCGATAGAGAAAAATGCCTTAAAGCATTTCATGTTTTGAAAAATTATAAAGATGACTGATATCAATTTTTCTTTGCCATCAAATATCACACAAAACATCTGCAATGTCACAACGCTTTCACTGAACTCTTTAAAACACATATGTAGGGGCGCCTGGGTGGCTCAGTTGTTAAACATCTACCTTTGGCTCAGGTCATGATCCCAGGGTCCCAGGATTGAGGCCCACATCCGGCTCCCTGCTCAGCGGGAAGCCTGCTTCTCCCTCTCCCACTCCCCCTGCTTGTGTTCCCTCTCTAGCAATCTCTCTCTTTCTCTCAGTCAAATAAATAAATAAAATCTTTAAAAATTAAAAAAAAACCACATATGTATAAATTAAGTCCCACCAGTCACTATTATATATACATAATATATATGATTACTATTTATTCACAGAACTGTTTTTTTCTTTATTTTTTTTTGTGAGATCATTGGAAAGCATGGACAAAATCATTTAAAGTTTCACATGAAATTTTGAAATTTTTCTTCAGTAGATGTCCTTTCATAATTTATTTTTGTTTCAAAATAAATATTGATTTTAAATAGTATCCATTCTGCATTTACGTTTGTTAAGTGTTTTCACTAACAACTCTTTCAGTTTCAGAGAATGGAGACTTGTTCAAGTTACTTGGAGAAATGGAGCTTATTGTAAGGCTGCAGTGGCCATTACAAGGCACTCAGGCCTCTCAGGATAGGCAAATACACTGGTAGTTCACAGTCCAATTCCTTCTTCCCCCTCAGTAGCCCGAGTTCGTGGAACCGTATGTGATACTTCGTCATGAACGTGACGCAGAGACTGGGAAGACACTCATTTCTAACTAAGGTAACTAAGAGTATATCCTCAGTTCTAAGATCTAAGAAAACTCTTTTCCTCTGATGCATTTGGTATAGTGTAGCCAGACTGTCCCAAATAAGAATTAGGCAATGTTGCTTCAGAGTTGTGAACTAACATGTGGCCTTGGATAGAAAACATTTGGATAATATTAATTAAGGTATGTTGTTCACGGTAACCAAGAAGGGTGTTATAAGGTGTGGGGAAAAAGGGATGTTTAGGAAAAGATACCTCATACTAACTGTCTTTTCTTATACATCTATTATACCCTGCTATTGTAGCTTCATGCCAGAACTCAGTAGAATCTGCAGGACATTTTGGCTTGACTCCATCCATCTTTTTCACCCATATTGAAATAACCTCCCAGCTAACGTAGGGGAATGCAGTCCAAGGTTATGCTGGGTTTTGAGGTCACTTTATTTCTCTAAAGAAAGCAAATAGCTATCCTCTTAACCGTGCATATCTAAAAATTAGCAACACAACAGAGAGAAAAACATGAACTTTGGCTACCGCCTGACCTTGCCAGAGTGTTCCTAGGACTTGGGTTGTCAAGAACAGTCATCCTCCGGTGCACTCACATGAATACAATGGAAAACTACAGAGTTATGGCTTCATAGATTCTTAATATTGTGCCCGTATTTTGCAGTGCTTGTACACTAGTTTTTTGTGGTTGCTGTAATAAACTGTCACAGTCTTGGTGACTTAAAACAACAGATATATATTCTTTCACACTTCCAGAAGCCAGGATCCAAACTCGGGCTTTTAGTGGGGCCACACTTCCTCTCAAGGCTATAGAGGAGAATCCATTCATTGCTTCTTCCAGTTTCTGGGGGCCACCAGCATTCCTGGCTTGTGATCACACCGTTCTACTATTCAAGGCCGCGTTCCTCAAATGTCTCTCTGCTCCATCATCCTACCACTTTCTCTTCTGGGTGTGTGGTCAAATTCCCCGGCCTTCCTCTTACAAAGATACATGGGATTGCATTTACGCACTCCGACAATCCAGTTTACTCTCTCCATCTCAAGATCCATCATCTAATCATATCTGCAAGGGTCTTTTTCTTTTCATATGAGATAACATTCACAGATTCTAGGGATTAGGGCATGGAAATATTTTGGGGGCCACTTTTCAGCCTACCCCAATTTGTTAGTTGGTTACTAAGTAAAATCAGAGATATAGAACCTCAGTGTGGGGGTCTAAATTATCCTTCTCTGTAATCATCCCTCAGAACAATGTACTGACTGACCAAACATGCTTGAACATGTGCCAGCAACAGCCCTCTGGGGGAGAGGGTGATAATGCCTTCTCGAAGCCAAGCATCTGGGAATGCCCAGCCCGCTCAGGGTAGAACACCCCTGCTTCTTTTTTCTATTATCTCCCCTTCTCCAGAGATCACCTATAGTTAATGAGGTGATTCCTTTAAATGTGTTTACTCAACCACAAATCTTATACTGCTTGATCACACATATCTTGCTTATCTATAATCTCCTCCGAGGCTCATTTGTTGATTGTTATCTTGTATCTAATAAATACAGGACTGAGGAGTTGCTGGGGGGTGGGGGGAGGCCGACAGTCTTCTCAACTGCTGACCCCTGTTCCCGTTCTCTTGAAGCCGACTTGTTTGTGCCCCATTCTTCCCCTGTGTGCCCTTGGAAGGCAGCACCTCTCAAACTTCCCAAAGCGCCATTGGGGTCTGACCCACTGGAGACATACCAGGATCCTAATGGTGGATCTATGAAGGACTATTGAGAAGACTCAGGGAAATGACTCAACTGCCCCATTTTGTAAGAGAAATATTGCATTCATTTAACCTATGTAACAGTCTTTTTTTTCCTTTTAATTAGCATAAGATAGTATAACCTTGATTCTAGGATCTACATTCATTTTCCTTACTCATGTTTTTGAAATCAGATTGTGACTTTTCATCAACGACTACCTTTTCTGTGGTAGTTTTAAAACTCTGTTGCTCATAAGAAAGCTATAATTAAACTGATGATCATCAGATTTGATAAACTCATTAAAAGAAAATATATTAATATCCATCCACCTAAATAATTATGAACACTTCACGAATCAATGGCCATATAGATATAGATATATTATATCCAGTAGAAAACAGTGTTTGTTACAAGAGGCACATCCTACTGTATGTCAAGAATCATTTCTCAAATCATCCTATAGTTTAATGAAATATCCCTAAAGGTATATTCAACTCTACTAGCTTTGAATCCAATTACTCAAAGAATCTTTCTAAAAATCAATAATTTTTGATGCAAGTATTAATCCTAGAGCTATATTATGTAGTTATATCAACAATATTCAGATCTGCTTGAAATTATTTCCATAGTACACTAATGACCTGACAAAAAAATCTCATGACCTTGAATGTGGCCTATTGGGAGTTGTGGAAACAGGAATAAATCTATTTATTCTCTCTTTTTTTTTCCCCCTTCATTTCTAATAGGCAATGACTCTGTATGCTAGTAGATATAGTCAAATAAATGATGCTTTAAGGGGGAATTCAAACTTATGCTCTAAGTATGAGTTAATGCTGATTTTGTGTATCAATAGTCCTCTTCAATCTTAAAAATCCAACTCACATAATTGGTTTGATGACAAAGAAAGATGTGGTAGTGTCAGCACACATGAAACAGTGAGGGAGGAAGGTATAACCTATTTAACGATTGAGATTAGCAAAATCACTCCTGAGATAACCTGCTCATCATTTATGGAAAACATTGTTAATGGAAACAGGGAGCTTTTCTTTCCTGATTTTGATTTTTATATATCTCTAAAGACCAAGTTATATTGCTTTAACTTTTTCTGTACCTCATTTTTAATTTTAGTTTTAGGTTCTTTCACTGGCACAAATTCTAGTTTCTAATATAAGACAAACCTTTACCTTGACCCTCTTAATGCAGTGTGGGCTTCCGGGTGGATGGAGGAATAGACAACATTTTTGTTCTTATCTCTCAAAAAATATCTCGAATGTACTTCCTTCCTGAAACATTCTGTATTCCTCCCCTTGGATTCCTTGTACTCCTACTTAGAACTTACTCATTTCTGTGAATATAAATCCTGTTTTGAATTTATTACCATGAATTATAATGTATCACTTGTTTTTATTAGGTATTTTATGCTCTCAAATATATTTTGCAAAGAAGTCAACTGTGTTCACTTTGAATATAACAAATAATACTAGTGAACCTCTATTTATGTAAAGAGTAGACCAATGGAGGGGTGCCTGGGTGCATCTGCTTTCAGCTCAGGTTATGAGCCCCACATTGGGCTCCCTGCTCAGCAGGGAGTCTGCTTCTCCCTCTGTCCCTCCTCCCTGCTTGCTCTCTCTCTTTCTCTCAAATAAATAATTAAAATCCTTAAAAAAAAAAAAAAAAGGCGTAGATCAATGGACTATATAACCATGTCAAGAAGGCGATATGATCCCTACTGTGATAACTCAGATAAAACGACAGGTAAAAGATGGCTTAGAGGAAGATTTTCTTATGGAGAAAAGTTTTTAATGGTAATTTTCTTCTCATGGCTACAACTTCGTTATTAAATTTTTCTTATCAAAGCAGATTAATTTAGGTTGCTCAGTAATTCCTTTGCCTATTTAATATAACCCTTAAACAACTTTTCCCCCCGTCTCATTTTGCCAAAATTATAATATGCTATCTTTCATCTGCAAAGAGAATGATACTGACTTATCTCCAATGAAAAGTACACTTTCGGGGCGCCTGGGTGGCTCAGAGGGTTAAGCCGCTGCCTTCGGCTCAGGTCTGATCTCGGGGTCCTGGGATCGAGCCCCGCGTTGGGCTCTCTGCTCAGCGGGGAGCCTGCTTCCTCCTCTCTCTCTGCCTGCCTCTCTGCCTGCTTGTCATCTCTCTGTCAAATAAAAAAAAAAAAAAAGGACACTTTCATTTTTTAACCTTTAATAGACTCTTCTAATCCAATCGTAGTCCACAAACTAAACATGTTAACCAAACATTTCCAACTATAGTAACTATAGTAATCAGATTTACTTTAAAATATAAGAAAATTATTTCTCTTTGTCTTTTTCTTTAAACTATTTACTCTGAAAACTAGATAGACTCATCTCTTTTAAGTATCTAATACTTAATTCTATGGACATTAACAAATATTGTATATGTTTTTCCATAAGTTTAAGAGTTTTAGGTATTTATTCCTTATTACACTATTACACCTAACTGAGTAATTTCTGAGGATGATGAAAAAATTTGAGAAAATAGAGGTCATCAGAAAAGAATTTTAACTTACTTTTGCTACTGTATTCATGAACCCACCAAAAGTTGTATCCACTGTGTGTCCTCACTCTTATGACAGTGGACAAACATAGCTCTCATTTTACTATGGGATTGACCCCTCCACTTGGATGCTGGATCCCACCCTCCTACCCAATGAAATACATTGTTCCTGGAATATTTCTCTTCTTCCTCATAGCATCAAGTTCTTTCCCTTCTTTGGGATCATTCCCTCCCACATGCTGTATAACTTTCAAGTTCGTGAAGATTTCCCCCTGCCACCACCATCACCTCCCCCCATTCAACTGCCAAATTCTCAGTTTTCCTTAAACAGTTCTTGAAAGGATTGTCCACATTTGCTGCTCCTCTTCCTCCTCTCTCATTCTCTCTGGAAACAACCCAATCAGCATTTTTTCCCAAGCACACCACTGAAAGCCCTTTCACCGTGATCACACATGAAACCATGCTATCGAACCCAGGGGTCAAATCTCAGTCTTCACCTTCCTTAACTTGTTAACAACAGTTTTTTGGTCTGTCACTCCCTTCTTCTTGAATGTCTTTCTCATTTGTTTTCCTTGAAATGCGTCTCTTGGTTCTCCTCCTATTTCCTCAGCCACTCCTTTCCAGTGTCCTTTATCACTCATTTATAATATTAGCAATCTCTATGACTCGGCATGGACCGGGGCTCAATCCTTGGATTTCTCTCTTCAAATACTCCATTGTTAAGAAATCTGTCTTGTACATCCAGATGGCCAACAGACACATGAAAAAGTGTCCCACATCACTTGGCATTGGGAAAATATAAATCAAATCCACAATGAGATACCACCTCACACCAGTCAGAAGGGCTAAAATTAACAAGTCAGGAAATGACGGGTGTTGGCGAGGATGAGGAGAAATGGGAACCCTCCTACGCTGTTGGTGGGAATGCAAGCTGGTGCAACCACTCTGGAAAACAGTGTGGAGGTTCCTCAGAAAGTTGAACATAGAGCTACCCTATGACCCAGCAATTGCACTACTGGGTATTTACCCTAAAGATACAAACATAGTGATCCGAAGGGGCACGCACACCCGAATGTTTATAGCAGCAGTGTCCACAATAGCCAAACTATGGAAAGAACTTAGATGTCCATCAACAGATGAATGGATGAAGAGGTGGTATATGTATACAATGGAATACTATGCAGCCATCAAAAGAAATGAAATCCTGCCATTTGCAATGATGTGGATGGAACGGGAGGGTATTAGGCTGAGCAAAATAAGTCAATCAGAGAAAGACAATTATCATAAGATCTCTCCTATATGAGGAATTTGAGAGACAGGGTGGGGGGTTATGGGGCATAGAGAAGGAAAAATGAAACAATATGGGACCAGGAGGGACACAAACCATAAGAGACTCTTAGTCTCACAAAACAAACTGAGGGTTGCTGGGGGGAAGGAGGGGGAGGGAGAGGGTGGCTGGGTTATGGGTCTGTGCTATGATGAGTGCTGTGAAATGTGTAAACCTGGTGATTTACAGACCCTTACCCCTGGGGCAAATAATACATTATACCTTAATAAAAATAATTTTAAAACAAAAAAATCAGTCTTGTAATTTAAATACCATCAACATACTTTACAAGCCCGAATTTATACGTCTAGAGAACACAACTACCCTGAATTCTAGTTTCAAATGTCCAATCGCCTATTGAGCAAAGGTACCTGAATGTCTAACATGGATGTCTACTACAGGTGACTCAAATGCAGCCAGTCTCCAGCAAGACTTAACTCCACCCCTTTCAACGTCCTTCCCCATCACTTTTCTCCTCAGTATATGGCATCTCTCTTCTTCCAGTAGCTTGGGTCAAAAGACTGAAAATCTCCCTTGGCTTATCTTTTTCTCTCATACTGCTCTCATCTAGTAGAAAATCTTACGAGCTCTAACTTCAAAATGCATGAGAATCAGACTATTTCTCCCTAAGTTCAGTATTACCCACCCATGTCAGGATACTGGCCTTTCACCCTAACTATTTTTGTGATCTCCAACGAGTCTCCCTGTTTTGACCTCTGCCCTACTATACTGCAGTTTGCCCAGAAGCCTTAGGGGGCCTTATAAAGCAAGATGTCAGGTCACATCACTCTTCTGGTTAAAACCCTCCAGTGTGGGGCACCTGGGTGGCTCAGTGGGTTAAAGCCTCTGCCTTCAGCTCAGGTCAGGATCCCAGACTTCTGGGATCGAGCCCCACATTGGGCTCTCTGCTCAGTGGGGAGACTGCCCCCCCCACTCTCTCTGCCTGCCTATTCGTGATCTGTCAAATAAATAAATAAAACCTTTTAAAAAATGAAAATAAAACCCTCCAGTGCCTTCCCATCTGTCTCAGAGTAAAACTATACCCTCACCATGGAGTTTAAAGACCTACGTGACCCACCCTTGCCCAGTTCCACTCTTTCTTTCTCTTGGCATTTCATTTCCAACCAATCAATTCCCAGGCCCATTTCTGCAATCATGCTAACCTCTGTGTTCTTTCTCTAACACCTAAGACATGCTCCTCTCAAGGCATACATTTATATTTGCTGTTTTCTCTTCCTAGAATAAGTCGATTAGATTTTGGTTCAAATGGCACTTGATCAGTGCCATTCCTCTGGACCACCATATATCAAGTAGAGGCATCCCTCATCACTACATATCCGCAGGGGCCTGGCTTTGTTGTTTCATACTCAAGATTACCACCTGAATGTTTATGGAGTCTCTTCCCACTATAATGTAAGGTTTTGAAAGTAAGGACTTTACTATGCCTAGAACATGGTAAGCACTCGATCCACTTTTGTTTGATGAATGAATTGCATATCTTGAAATTTGGGAGATAAAATTTCTAAGGAGAATATTTATCTTGCCCTTTAATTTCTAGTCTTTTAAGATATCCTATGTATGCAAAGTGACAGTCAGAGGGAAGGCTTTCCATTTTTTTCAGGTAACTATAACACATAAATCAAAACATATTTAAAGAGTACAATGTTTCAGACTACACAATATATTTTATCATGTTTTTTCTTTGATGTTAAAAAGAGTCATAGAAGAAGTTTCAAAGGCCAAAATGACTCTTATGTTCTTATACATTTAAGTGAAAGACCAGCCACAAAAGTAAGACAAAGTAGGTAAAAGACTTTTAAAGTTTTATAGAGGCCTTTCAAACTTACTGAGCTACATGGATAAGAAGCTAACATAAAAGAGTGAAAGAGACCAATTAAAAACTGTAAGATAAAGTAGGAATATGTCAAACTGGGGGCTTGTACACTCAGTCTAAATGTATTAGTATTCAACAACAATAAAAAAACCTTTGTAAGTAAAAATAAATGTATATTTGTAGATATTCCCAAAGATAGTTTGTGAAAGATAGCAGAGGAAGAATATTCAAAGATAGTCTGTGAAAGATAATAGGAAATATATCAGAGGAAATAGCAAGTCTCACAGAGCTGACAAGGTTTCCTTTGGGAAATCAAGAGCGAATCTTTGTCAAAGCTGATTGTATAGTGCCAGGTCCAAAAATTCCAATGTATAAGAGAGTAGGATTCTCTTAGGTGTTAAGTGAAAAGGAGTGCTTAAAAGAGTATCTGCCCATCCCATTGAGGAAAATAAGGGGAAATACAGTTGTAATTCTTTCCATGATGTTTTTAAAAAAAATTATTACAGCTAATTGCTGGTCATTACTCCTCCTCAGAGTAGAGAGTTAAGGGTTTGGTTCGCAGAGCTCCTACTTTTTTTTTTTTTTTTTAATTAACTTATTTGACCCAGAGAGAGATCACAAGTAGGCAGCGAGGTAGGCAGAGAGAAAGCAGGCTCCCTGCTGAGCAGACAGCCCAATGTGGGGCTTGATCCCAGGACCCTGAGACCATGACCTGAGCCTAAGGCAGAGGCTTAACCCACTGAGCCACCCAGGCGCCCCAAGGTCCTACTTTTTATGTTCATTTTGGGCTTCGTGTATCAGCTGACATAGAGACTTTAATCATAAGTGTACCCACTTGTGAAGTGAATTTTTCAATGTCATTCTTATTACCCTGTAAGCTCATCTTCTATGCTCAAGTCCGCTCAAATGTGCCAGCAGAGCATATCCACATGCTACAGATAACTAGAAGTTCTCAGACATGATTTGCAAAGTGAAGCTGAGCCCTTGAAGAAATTGTCTCAGGAGCCAAGATAAAGCTAAATCTTCCCATGAGAAATGACATAAATTAGAAACTACTGTAATCCAAAATTCATTTCAATCGATGTTAGTGTTAAGAATTTTTGTTTTCTTTTCTTTTAAAAAAAAATCAGCATAACCAATCCATCTTAAATGGCAGTCCCCTATGTTGTCGTTATATCCCAAATAAATGTTCTTGTGCCAGATAATACTGTAGCAGAAAGGGCTTACATAATTTTCTGGAGAGTTTGCTACAACCTATTATCCTCCAGAAGCTTTGAACTGATAAAGCATTTCTCAATTTGCATGTCCAAAGCACTAGAGTCTATAAATTAAACACATGAGCATGTTGCTAGCAAGCTCCCTTGCACACGTATGCACACACACGAATACAAACACACATACATTCATTCATACAATGAATGAACATTTAAGTTAAAAATAAAGATTAGCTCAAATTAATTGGTTCCCAGTAAAAACAGTCAACATCAGAGTATAATAATCATAATTCCTCTTCCAACTCTGAGATTTTATATAAGGTAGAAAATACAGGGGATTCCCCTCCCTCTAATGGCTGCCTAGTTTGGTGTAGGTACCTGGTACATTAGGCAGTTATGTCCTCTTTGTCTCACTCTTCTATGTTCCTACTTCCTAAGGTGACAGAACTCTTTCCAAAAGGAGAGTAATGAGTAATATTCTTTTTTGCTTTTATATTTCCAGAAAGGCACAAGAAGAAAATGATGATGACGGTCAAGGAGCAGGAAACAAAGCATGGACGTATTCTATGCCAAAGGGAGGAGCTGCTACATGGGGTAGGTGGGTGAGGGAGAGACACAACAGTCTCTTTCTGTGGAGCTTTAGCTATACTTCTGAAGGCTTGCACCACGGAGAACAGTCATTTCTGTATTCCTAATGGCCCAGAAGACCAGAAGTATTCCTTCATTAGCAGCACTTTCAAGGCAGTCAGAGGGAGACACTGTTTCAGCCTCACGTGATCTCCTGGGAGTCACATCCCAGACCCCTTTAGCTGCAGCTAAATGATTGGTTTCAAGTCCTGGGCTGACCTCACGCCTATAAGCTCTGATACACTTGCCACGAGAACAGTTGCTGCTGCTGAATGGTCTCAAGTTTGTTTGTTTTAGCTTTAATCACGAGCGGGATTTATAAAATAATCTTCACATTTTTCTCTTTCTTTGAAGACGTATTTCATTCCTGACAGCCCAAGTTCTGTATTTATAGGTGAACTTTTGTCCCCTCTCTTCCTTTCACTCTTGCTCTTTCTCTGTGGTCTAGGGGAGATCTAACAATTGTGCTGGACTTGAGGTGGTCATTTCGGAAACCAAGAGATGTATTTCTCACCAAGAAGGTAGAGGTTGCAGGTTTTCTCCCACAGAAAAGGGGCGCCTGGGTGGCTCAGTCAGTTAAGCGTCTGCCTTCTGCTCAGGTCATGATCCCAGAGCCCTGAGAGGGAACCCCATATGAGCTCTCTGCTCAGCAGGGAGCCTGCTTCTCCCTCTCCAGCTTCCCACAAAAACGTTGAGCTCCTTGGTAAGGAAGGCTGCCTTTTTCATCATTGCAATCCCTGTGTCTTCACGGTGTGAGCCTCAAAAAATAACTGTTTACTTCGAAAGTGTTAAGTTCTAAGTGATTGTCTACACAATCTGAGAATTATCTTAATTGACTTAAGGTGGCTTTAGAATATGAAAAATGGTTCTGTTTCTGAGATTGCGGTTCAAAGATTTGTTCTTAAACAATTTTATTTACTCATTTTTTATTTCAACTATTATCTATTTAATGCTTATTGTGTCAGGAGAGCTGACATTCTAGAAGAAGAAGACACATCATAAATAAGTCAGCAAATAAATACATAATGTGCAATATGGCACTGAGTTCAATGGTAAAGCTAAAACTGGTGTGCTAGTGGATGCCACTTCATAGACAATGTTAGTGAAGACCACCTGAAGGGAGAGGGAGTGTGAACTATTTGTCTGTGGAAGAGCATTTCAGATAGAAGGAATGAGAAGCAGAAAGGTCTTGCGGCAGGAGCATACTTGACACACTCAAGAAACAGCACAGAAGCCAAGATGGCTGTGGGGGGGGGCGGTGAGTGTGTGAGCCTGGCAGAGAGTTCAGAGAGGGGTTATGTTCAAGTAGGGAGAGCAGATCGTGCAGTACCTTTCAGCCCTGTTCAGACCATACAATGAAACTCTGGGAAAGTTTTAAGCAGAAGAATAAGACTCAGCTAATATTTTTGAAGGCTCGGTCTGGATCCTGGTTGGAGAGACACAAAGGATCTTAGAAGAGACTAATTAAAGCTAGTGACCAGGATGGTAGCGGCAGAAGCCATCAAAAGTGTTCAGATTGTGGATGAAGTCAGTTCTTGTTACCCACAGAAGTTGTGTTCTATAGAGTTGCTAGGAAACTGAATAAGCAAATTTTGATCAACCATTCCTGGGATATATATGCTTGGGCTACTATGAGCTTCTGGTCACAACATTTTCATCAGCCAACCAATACACCATCTTGTATTATATGCATTTTTGTTTGAAGACACCCTATTTAATGTATGTCTTGTTAAATTGCTAACAGTGAATTCAGCCAATGGCACCATCACACGTGCTTTACCCAGCACATGGATTTTGACCATAAGGCACATCACAACCCCTCCTGCACCTAAGAACACTGGATGGCACTTCAACACCATGGGCGGGGGCCATTTTAAACAGTGAAATCAACAACAAAAACAAAAATTACAATGGCTCAAAGCATGAGAGATGACATGACAACGCAAAGTGTCACCTTGTTGGACCACAGTTGGGAATCTGATACAGAGTGACTCACATTTTTGGCTGCACTGTGCATGTCAGCAAGTGCACACAAAAGCACTTTGGGTATTGATTTGGAGATAACAAATGTTAGTGTGTAGGCAAACTCACACATAGTTGCCTTGAATAGTGAGGATCAACTCTACCTTGTATGCAGGGCTAGGCAGATTTGCCGATTACTTGAAATTGTTTTCTTTTAAATTCTATCTCTTACTTTTTTATTCCTTTAAAATTTTTTTTATTCCTTGTTAAATAGTTTATTCCTTTTTTTAATTTCTTGTTAAATAGTTTATTCTACTTTTTTTTATTCCTTTTTAAATAGTTTATTCCTCTAACTCACTTAAATTTTAATCTGAAAAACTGGATCCATAAAAATTTTCACAAATTTTAGAGTGTAGTGAAATATTCATTTAGTTCAGCTGTTTGTATCAAAGAAGCAGTTCCAACCTGGCATCTTTTTTGCTAACTCTGGAAATGGGCTGCAGAGAAAGTTGCCAGCAGCTGAAGAGTTTACAATAGTGAACTAAACTGGACTGTGTTCCTCAAGAGTCATAAGAATTGAAATTGCTTTTTTGTTTTTTGAAAACCAAGGGAAAAATGATATTTGTTTTTAAAATTTGCTTACTATTTTAGCTATCTATATGGAATTTCCAGTCTATAATGTAGTCAGTTATCTTTGCAAACACTTCTTATTTGAAGTCACATGAGAAGATGACATTATTTTTAGTTCCAGAAAATATTTTGTTGCATTAAATATTGAAGTCCTGTCAGGTACCCCCCATCCCTAGCCCCTTTCCCGTGCATTTTCTTTTCATTTTGACACATGATATATTTACTTGTATACTTATTATTCCTACTAAAAAGCAATTTCCATGAAAAAAAATCTATTTTATTTACTCCAGTGCCTAGAACAGTGTCTAGTTTATGACAGGTGATCATTAAATATTTCTTGAATAGGTAAATGAATGAGTATCCAAATTAAAGAATGACAGTGGTAAGTCCCATTTATAAACCATCTTTTTGTGCCATATACTACCAAGTGTTAACTGTGCTTTTAGTAAAAAGGACTCCTGAAATGCTTAAAGACACATTTTTTTGTTACCATTTAGCTTAATACATTCCCTTATTGGAAATGTCTGGATCTAAATTATTGAAAGAATGATTGTCAATTGCTTGGATATCTTGCTTTCATTAGCAGCCATATTCAGTTTGTTGAATGTCAGACTTTTTATTGCATAGTTTATCATATTTAAGGAAACTTTTTGGGAGGGTCTCTGTTTATAATAGAAATTCTACAATTCTTTTGAATAACACTACCCCATTTCTTTGATGATGAGAAAAAGGCCAAACTTCAGGTGAAGGTGACCAATGAGGGAATTCATCTCTGTAAATTTGTTTTAGAGCTATAAAGCCAAGAACACCATAGAACACTATCTGTACAATAAGCACTCCTTATTGGTTAGTGAGTACTTAGCCATGCGTTTAGTGACTCTGCTTGCTCCTTCTTCTGCACCTTTGGTAAAAATGATATTTCTGTGGTTTTGAAAATCTTTTTAAAACTTTCTTGATATTTTTCAAAATGTAGTTTATGGACACTCTATTCAAACTATTTGGAGGAGTTTGTTGAAAACCCAGTGTCCTTATTCCATTTATAAAACTTGGATAATTAAGATATCCACCTGTCATATGTGAGGACTCCATGAGATAATAGAATGCAGGTACAATATTTGAAACATATTAGATATCCAAAAATTAGAAATCAAAGAGTCTATTTTATATTTATTTTCATGCCCTCAAACACAGTCTTAAACATTATGGGTGCTTGACAAATATAGTTTAATTACAGGAAGATGATGCTTGTTGGAATTCAGATTATAGATGAGCAAATATAGGCACCGATAAAAACTAGAAGCAGGCATGTTTTTCTTACATTATACTCAAGCTCTACAGAAAGCCATTCATTTTTTTTCCCCATAAAATATTTACTGAGCACCTACTGTAGATCAATCACAGCTCAAGGGATACTTCAGTGAACAAAATAAGCCAAAATTCCGAATGTAGCATATATTCTAGTAAGGCTACTATTAGTACATTATAGAAGGTCACACCAACACACACACACACACACACACACATATCCCTAGTCAGTCACACTCAGAATTAGAGACTGACATATGGAAAAGGAGACAGGAAAGTAGAATGAAAGGGGAAAGAAACAGTATAATAGAGATTATATACTTCTGGATTCTTTTCCCACTTTTTCTTAGAGTATGACCTACTTGTGCCATTATTCCAACCCAAATAGTAGCTCCAAGATCTCTATGCTTCTTATTCCTAAGTTCTTTAACTAAGGGTAGGAAAACAAAAAGATGTAATTTTTCCCACTAAATTTCTATGATCATTCAGAAAGACGTTCAGTAGTTCATAAATCAACAATGTTGGACACAAGGTACAATGCTAAGCTCTTTGCGGACGTAGTATCAACTCTCAAGTAGCCATTTTCTCTTTTCTACAGAGAAAACATTCCCTCCCCACCCAAATAGACAGCTCTTATATATACTTGTGATTTTTCTGCTAAAGTTAGTTAAGATCTAAGATACTTGCCAGAATGGATTTAATTCTATAGCAAAAGCTGCCTGGCCAGTCTAGAGCTGTTTGGGTTATGTCTGTCTGTAAACAACAAATGGTACCTAACTGAGTAAATTCCGGTAAAATGCTTATATTTCACCCTGTCACCTTTCAGTGTCACTCACCTCTCAATACCTGTTTAAAGTCTCCATATTTCATTCCACCTTCTCTGATCAATTCAGCCTGCACTGAACTGTCCAGCTTCTGAAATCCTATGTACTATATGTGAGCATTTACTTAGCGCTCTTGATTTGTCATTTAAAAGTTTTCTGTTTATGTGGCATAACTCTGCAATAGGACTGTAAAATCCTTTAAGTCATGATTTGTTTTCCTCTTTATTTCCAAACATAAGCATTTAGCAAAGGTCTGGGTGAATTTGACTAAAGTCTGTTCACCAAAAAATAGCTCATCAAAGATATATCAGAACATAGTGAATTCTTATCCTTAGGGAACATGCAGAAGAGAATAAAGCATTTCCCTGAATAACTGATATGGTACAAAATATACCAAGTGCCATCAGATACATAGAGACAAAGTGAAATTTTTAATTTAAATTCTATTAGCCAACATAGAGTATATCATTAGTTGAAGTGACTGCTTACTCCACTCACCTAGAATTAGCTCATAACGGGAGGATTCATTAAATATTTTTTAATCAAATTAAGCATGGTACCAATAAAAATTATTTATAATAAATTTTCATTTAATTTAAATATAGAATTATTTAAATATAGAATTATGCTATGCCTGATTATTCTAGCATCCCTGTAATAATGATGCTTTGATCATATTTTGATCTAATTGAATCATAATTTGAATTTTTTAGCTCAATAAGCTTTTAGAAGGCATCTAATTTTATCACACTAAAAATAGAACAGTTGGAGATTTTACGATCCTGTCCCAAGCCACACAGCTAATTACTGATGAAAATGGGTCCAACAGTTGGCCTCTCAATGGGAGTCCGCTGCGATACAAAATGATCTGTCTCATTCCCCATTTTACAAAGAGAAGGCAAGAAAGGTAATAGAACTTGCTCCTGATGGTAATTCTAAAAGCAGTATCTGTACCCAAACTTCAGTAAACTAAGAGCTGAATCATTCCCCTTGTGTAACAATCAATCAGCATTTGAGTGTTTTCATTTGCTTAACAGAGAAAATATTATTATGTCTACTCTTCATTTTACTGTCCCGATTATTCTTTGATGGCAGATTGACTTAGTCAAAGCACAGCTGTGATGATATCACATCCCGGCTCAAACATCCTAGGGGTTCACCCAGCCTAGGAAGGCTAGAATCCTGAGTCTGGAATTCAAGACTTCTGCAGTCTATTTTCAAGCTTCCTTTCTAATTTTATTTCCCGCTAGTCTTCAACATACCACTGAAAATGTGTGCTATTTGTTTTTCACTTTCTTGTTGCTGAGTCATCGATCACATTGTTGTTTCTATTTGAAAATCTCTTCCTATCATCCTCCCCACTCCTCTGACCAAACTGAAAGTTACGTTTCCCTTTACTGAAATCAGTGGTACTTTGTCTCAGGAAACCATCAAAATCCTAGAGAACACAGGCAGTAACCCCTTCGAAATGGGCCACAGCAACTTCTTGAAAAAGACACCTCTCTAACAGGGAGGGAAACAAAAGCAAAAACGAACTGTTGGGACTTCATCAAGATGAAAACCTTCGGCACAGCAAAGGAAACAGTCAACAAAACCAAAAGGCAACCTACAGGATTGGAGAAGACATTTGCAAACGACATTATCAGATAAAGGGCTGGTGTCCAAGATCTGTAGAGAACTTATCAAACTCAGCACAAAAAACATAATCCTGTCAAGAGAAGAAGAGAGACTCTTCTCCAAGGAAGAGATACAAATGGCCAACAGATACATGAAAAAAATGCTCCACATCCCTTATTAGGGAAATACAAATCAAAACCACAGTGATATACTACATCACACAATGGCTCAAATTAACACAACAGGAAACAACAAATGTTGGCAAGGTCAGAGAGAGGGGATCCCTCTCACACTCTTAGTGGGAATGCAAACTGGTGCGGCCACTCTGGCAAACAGGATGGGGTTTCCTCAAGATATCAAAAATAGAGCTACCTTATGACCCAGCAATTGCACTACTGGGTATTTACCCCAAAGATACAGATGTAGTGAAAGAAGGGGTACCTGCACGCCAATGTTCATACCAGCAATGTCCACAATAGCCAAATTGTGGAAGGGGCTGACATGTCCTTCAACAGATGAATGGATAGAGAAGATGTGGTTCATATATACAATGGAATATTACTCAGCCATCAGACAGGAGGACTACCTACCGTTTACACTGACGCGGATGGAACTAGAGGGTATTAGGCTAAGTAAAATAAGTCAGTCAGAGAAAGACAATTATCATATGGTTTCACTCATATGTGGATTATAAGAAATAGCGTAGAGGCTAATAGGGGAAGGGAGAGAAAATGGAATGGGAAGAAATCAGAGAGGGAGACAAACAGTGAGAGACTCTTGCCTCTGGGAAACAAACTGAGGGTTGTGGAAGGGGAGGTAGGGGAGATGGTGATGGGCGTTAGGGTGATGGGCATTAGGAGGACACGTGAGGCGATGAGCACTGGGTGTTATGCACAAATAACGAATCAGTGAATACTACATCAAAAAGATAATTTCATTTCATCGGTGAGGAATCTAAAGTGGAGAGCATTTAGCAACTTCTCTAATGCCAAGGAGCTGTCTGAGCCCGTGACTTGGGCTGCAGCTGGACAGCACAGAGCTCATGTTTTAACCACTGTATCTATCACATGTGCCTTTCTATATACAGTATGCATCCTGCCTCTTTCTATATAGAGAGTCTTAAGGATTTTCCAGAAAATTTCCTATAGTCTATATTTTATTATCTCACTTTAGAGCAAGAGAAGAGAAAAAGCAGTTACCAACCCATGTATAGACACTTTCCTAAAGAATGTTTTCATTATCTCCACTTGAGGATTAAAAAAAAAAAATCACTTTAACTACGTATTGAGTCTATTTTTCATTTTTATGTACCACAAACGGGTGATAATTTCGGTCAGTCAACAAACCTAACTCCAGAAAATTTTTATCTCTCGTATGAACCAAAGAGTTCCCCCATGTAAGATAAAACACCCTAGCCAATAATTAGAGTTCAGAGCTCCACTCTCCTCATAAGGAAGCAAAATAATGATAACAATAATAATCTGGCCAACCTAAGATCTGATAGTTTTAAGAGATACGGGTGAGTGAGAAGTGGGTTTCTTCTTAAAGAAAAACAGGAATGAGGCATCGAAGCTTTTGACATTCGCCAAATGCATAGCAGGACTGTTAGGCGCATCTTACTTCCCCAGCTGATACTTTGAGAACCACTGATTTTTCCCACATGCACAAGCTCAGGCTTTTGAAAGCTCCTGTGCAGCTGTGCCATAATCCAAAAGGGGTCGCTAGCAGCTCACGTGTCACCAGCCGCATCCATCTTCATGGAAGACACCGAGGTCAAATCACAAGAGCATCCTGGCCACGGTAGGAAAATAAAAATGTGAATCCTAAGTACAGTTCAATTTTTTTGTTGTTTTACAACCTCCACTAAGTGATCCCATGCTCCTAAGCAGCGAATGCAAAAATTGCTAACTTTGGATCATATAAATTGTTGAGACGGGATTTAGTTAAAATGCTCAAACTCGGCGTTCAATAGGGTTCTGCCTGACAATTTCAGTGACGATTGTAACTCGTTTGAGGTTGACAGGTATCCTAATTATGAAGTAATGGTGGAGAAAATGATAGGCACTCTCACGGCTATGTGTTTGAAGTTCTAAACTGAAAAGCATGCCTCCCATATCTAAACTGGATTTTCACAACCTATCAGAAATTTCTCTTTTAAACCTAGTACATGGGGCGCCTGGGTGGCTCAGTGGGTTAAGCCTCTGCCTTCCGCTCAGGTCATGCTCTCAGGATCCTGGGATGGAACCTCACTCACATAGGGCTCTCTGCTCAGCGGGGAGCCTGTTCCCCACACCCCCCACACCTCCCCTGCCTGCCTCTTTGCCTACTTGTGATTTCTCTCTCTGTCAAAAAAGTAAATAAAAATCTTTTAAAAATTTTTAAAATTTAAAAAAAGAAAAAAAAAGAAAAGGTAATTTCGGCTTTGCAAAAAAAAAAATAAATAACAGAGCAATGAGATGAGTCATACCATTGATATCAAAACAGGATGATTTCTTATGAACAGACAGCACAGAAACAGCCTTATGTTTATATTGGATGTGGATATATGACCATGGCAGCCCTGCCAACTGAAGCAGAGCCAATTGTGATATGCAGTGATGAGAAAACTCTTTAGTTTATATGGAGGAAAACAGAGATGGGCCCCATTTGACATCATGTACACAAGTACACTTTGGAAGGGCTGATGACCTGAACGAGAAAGGAAGACAAATTTAGTAGAGGAAAATAGTCAACATTTGCAAAATTAGCACCAGAGAAGGACTTAATAGACATATGTTTAAAAAATTTGATAGATTTGCTTGAATCAAAGCCAGTGATTCCTAGTAAAAATACACAATGTTAATATATAGATGATAGAATAATCAAAGATACTTAAACATTTAAAACCGACAATGTTTAATCTGTGTTATAATTAGATCACAGCATGAAATTGTCGATTTTGGACCCACAAAAATAGCAATTACACATGGCTTGACCTAATCCAAAAAATTCTTTCTTAACATAAGAAAAATAGGGGGGGAAAAAAAGGAAAATAAACAAAGGATAGGAATAGGACAGAGAAGGAAAACCTCAAATGACTCTAAGACTGTATTTAAAATAACCAAATTCATCAGTAAGAGGAAAAAATAAAACATGGTAGTGTGCGAATTTCATTATATACTTAATCATTTAATTATATGTTACTTTAAAAAGAAGTGTAAAGACATATCTCAAACAGACATAAATAACGAGCAGGCACTCAGCTGGGTTCAAGTTAATGGTTTTCATCAAAGACATGTAACCGCCATATGCGTGTTTTCAATTCACAGTGGAGGAGACTGTCAGGGGAGGGTAAGGAAGAGTAAGAAAGTACTCCCGGATTAAGAGAAAGAATACGGAGATCAGCTCCCGTCCGGACTCCAGCCCTAGCTCTTCCCTTTGTAGAGCTTAAACAAAGTTCATTCTGGTCTAAATCCTGGGGTGGTCCTCAGTACATCTGCAGCGGTCCCAGCACATAGCTCAGGGTTATGAGAATCAAGTGACAGAACACACGAACAGGGCTTCACTAAAAGCCTGGTATACAATGTAACAAATTCATAAAGTTCATAAATGTTACTTACAGCAGTGCCTTCCTTTTCCTTACACATGCATATTTTGTTAAAATTTCTAATATTTTTATTTCTAATTACAACAAATTTTTAGATTATAGTGTAAATTTGGGATACCATGTTCTAGAAGAAAATTCTAGTTGCACAGTTTCATAATATATCTAATATAAAATCTGCACAAAATTTGTCTTGAACTAGATGTATATCTAAATTTATCCCAAGCTGATTCCGGGGTCCTGGGTTTGGGTCCTGCATCGCGCTCCCTCCTCTGAGGGGAGCCTGCATCTCCCTCTCTTTCTGCCTGCTGTTCCCCCTGCTTGTGCTGTCTCTGTCAAATAAATGAATAAAATCTTTAAAAATAAATAAATAAATAAATAAATTTAGCGCAAGTATCATTATTGAAGCAAGATCGATTTCTATTTTTTTTTCTTTCAGGAGTTTCTACATATTTGGGGGGGTGCTGGGGGAGAAGGGGTATGGCAGAAGCAAAATATTAGCCAAAAGATGGAAATCTTTATTAATATTCACAGAACTCTCAGGCAGAAAGCAAGTGCAAGAAGTGGATATGAAGAAAGGAGGTGAGTCGTCAGGATAAAGGAGGATAAAATAAAGGCAAGTCAACTGAAAATAGAACACACGTAGCATAAGGCACTGCTTTACCCTGTAATCTCACTTAAATCAGCTTATCTGTTTCCAGAGTATTCTGCTCTTCCAAGAATAACGACAGGCAACCCTATTACTGATTCTAGGTCGGCATATGTATGCTCTTTCATATTGCCCACCCTATAAGTACTTTCACCCCTACTTGTAGGCGACAAACTGAGGCATGGACTATTAAATACCCAACAAGTGGTAATTCATGATTTGAGCCAGTCTGTGTGACCCCAAAGCCTTTGCCGCATTTTCCCAAACAATTTCCCAAGGGAAAAAAAAAAAAAAAAGAACATAAAGGGGATTCAGAGGAGCATCTCATGGTCACCTGAGGGTTACTGAGATGCTGATTCAAAATGGTACTTCTCTATTCATAAAACCTATTTGAACAGCTTCATAACATTGCTCTCTAGAAAACATTTGGTGGGGGGGGGCGGTGGTGAGGGGGGCGGCCCTTGGGTGGCTCAGTGGGTTAAAACCTCTGCCTTAAGCCTAGGTTATGATCCCAGGGTCCTGGGATCTAGTCCACATCAGGCCCTCTGCTCCGCAGCGAACCTGCTTCCTCCTCTCTCTCTCTGCCTGCCTCTCTGCCTACTTGTGATCTCTGTCTGTCAAATAAGTAAATAAAATCTTAAAAGAAGAAGAAGAAGAAGAAGAAGAAAAAAAAGAAAACAGGTTGGGAGGGGTGCCTGGGTGGCTCAGTCATTTTAGTGTCTGCCTTTGGCTCAGGTCATGATCTCAGGGTTCTAGGATGGAGACCTGCATGGGCAGGGGCTGCTCAGCGGGGAGTCTGCTTCTCCCTTTCCCTATGCCACTCCCCCACTCCTGCTCTTTCTCCCAAGCTTACTCTCTCTCTCTCTCTCAAATAAAATCTTTAAAAAAATAAATTAAAAAAACATGGTGAGAAATACATCTCTCACCAAAGGAGACAGAACCTGGTGAGAAGAGAAATAAAATCAGTGATCCCCATTGTGGTATTCCTTCAACCCCCAGTGCAGGCAATTTCTTCTAGTGATTGTCTATGTCAGGAAAAATCTTTTTTTTTTTTTTTTGCTAATAAAAATGCTCTTGCAATCAAAGACCTAAGAAATATATACAGATCCCTGAGGCTTGGATTGAACTTCTTGATATATAATTTGAGACATTAATTTTAATTAACTGAACAAATATTTTAATAGTATATGCTGGTTGATACTCAGTTAAGCAAATTTTCCTACTGGGCCAGAAACTGCAATTACTTAATTTCTGTTACTAATAGATAATAACATTCATTTTTGTTCATTTGTTCAGATAAATCAAATTGGAGGACTCATTAGCTACACTTGCAAAAGATCTGAATGTGTAAGCATGCTGTTATTTACCCGTAGGAATGGTCTCCCTTCAGCTTTGCTTATCTGTATCACCTGTAAAGAAAAAGGGAACTGTGGATGTGCCATCCTATCTTGGACCAACTTCTTGTACCTTTAACACCCAGAGCATATACCTTCCAGCAAACATCTATTTATATATCTGTGTCACCCACCATACATAATTCAACAATTCAATATTGGGAAGACAAAGGTGAGCAAGACAGATGTAGTTCCTGCCTCCCCCATCCCCTGTAGAATATATTCTAGTCAGTGACACGTAACAAGTAAAAGCAAGACAATGAACAAATAATATAAAAGGACTGTGTAGAATAACGTAACAAGGAATACACAAGGTGACCTCATACAGATATAGTCATTAAGAAAGACCTTTCTGCAGAGCTAACGTTTTCTCTGCTCAGAACTAAAGGCTAAGAGGAAAACAATCATTTAAAGAATGTGAGAAAGAACATTCCAGGCCCAGGAAGCAGTATGTGCTACAGCCCTGGGGTATGGGAGGTTTCACTGTATGAGAACTGAGAAGCATTCAGCTAGGTGGAAGGTCATGATGGAGAGGAGGAAGAGCAAAACGAACTCGGAGAGATGGGTAGCGCTGGGTCACAGAGGACCTTGCAGGCCACATTCGGAGATTTTAATCTAATTGCAATGAAAATTGCAATTTTAATCTAAAGGCAACAAGAAGTACTTGACTTGGTTAGGATGGGAGGGGAATAGGATTCTGATTCGAGGTTTTAAGAGAAATCACTCCAGGTGGCCCGTGGAATGTGGATGGTCTAGAAAATACGTCGAAGGGTATTTTATCATCCAGGTGAGTGATGATGGGAACCAAGACCCAACTGGCTTCTTCTACAATTAGAAATTCAATAAGCGAGGGCAGGTGTGATGAATAAATTGTGGCTCTGTCTAATCAACAAGCTGTCCGGACCCTGTCCTTTGGAAGATGTACTTCAACGGCAGACAGCAAATATTGAGGCTAAATGCTCCACTAGTTTAGTGGGAGTGCAGATGCCCACGAGAACAAGAAGAGACTCCAAAGACTTAGGAAAGTAATGTGAGAAACAAAGGCAGAAGAAAAATTATTAAATTTTCTTACTATCTATAGCTCACTGACAAGTCCTTGAAACAGGCCGACTCAACTGCCTCAATGTTAATCCTTTGCTGAGAACAAAAGACAATCCTAGGCCAATGCCCCACCCAGGATCCTGTAAAACTAACATTTAGAAATGCTTTTGGAAACTTTCTTTATTTCTAAACCCCCAGGATACGCACTGACAATCATCCCCCAAGCATATGGTCCACTGATATATATATCTGAAGGGTCTTATGACTAAGGTTTTATTAGATGGTAATAAATGTTTTTTTCCCAATAATATCTCTAGAATTCTTCCTTGGCCTTCTGCTTCAAGCCCTCATGTCTTTCCTATATCAGAAAACTTTTAATTATTGAGTTTTCCTAAGTATAGACAATTACTTCATCTTACTGGGGAATTCTTCCTGCCAGAGTCATTATTTGAATTTGCTATTTACAATTAGCACATCATTGGTGGGACGTTTGAAGTGCTATCGTAAAGATCCGAACCTATTCTGACTCTTCAAGACCTAAGCTAACATCTAGAGAGCACCTACCAGGAATTCAGCAGGGCCTTTTCCTTCCATTTTCTCACTGACCTCTCACTGTGGAGTAGAGACAATGACTTCCCCGTTAAAACATGGAAGCATGCATTCGAAACCCTTCAGGGAAGGTCTCATTGAATATGAATTCTAAGGCTGCCTGACCAGAAAGACTACCGTATTTTCACTCTATACTGACTCTTAATTGCCACTTACTATAAATTGAGAGGGCGTCTGAAGCTTCATTAAGCTTCTACATTTGTATAAATTAGATTTATTTAATCTATGCATAATTTGCCAATTTGTATAAATGAGCATATAAACTCCTCAGTCCTCATTACCATGCAATCTGATAGAGCGCAGCTCCTCTCTCACTAAGGTTGGGAAATGATGACAAGTACATATAGGTTATAAAAGTCACTCAGAGCCACGGAACTAGTTTAGTTTTTCTTAAACACAATAAAGCTAAGTGTTAGCATAGTGAACAAGCTCGCTGAGCATGCGCCTTAACATTTTGAATTTTTTGTGTTTTTTTTTGTTTGTTTGTTTGTTTGTTTTTTTAAAGATTTTATTTATTTATTTGACAGAGAGAGATCACAAGTAGGCAGAGAGGCAGGCAGAGAGAGAGAGAGGAGGAAGCAGGCTCCCTGCTGAGCAGAGAGCCCGATGCGGGCCTCGATCCCAGGACCCTGAGATCATGACCTGAGCCGAAGGCAGCGGCTTAACCCACTGAGCCACCCAGGCGCCCCAACATTTTGAATTTTTAAGTGAATTCTTGTGTAATACTAGAAATAAAATCAGTCTTCATGACTTTATCTTTTCCTGGTGCTCACAATTTTTCTTCTCTTTCCTACATTATTTACATTTTACAGTGTCAGACTGAGTTCAGTTGTAGATACCTAGCTAGTGTCCAAGAATGGGTCAGTGGTGTTAGGAAAAAAATAAAAAAATAATAATAATCATTGGTACCAGGGTCCTAGTTTTATTTGTGGAGGGGCCATGACTTACTAATATGTAAGTGTTTCTCACACTGCTTCCCTCTCACTTTGGAACCCAAAAGGAATCTTGGTTAACTCCGCTCCTGGAATTTTTTACTGACTCAGAATCAAGACAATAGATAAAAAGAGAGAGACGTAGAAAGGTGGTTGGGAACTAGTGAGGAGGACATGGGGGCAGTTACAGCGATCTACACAGTAAAAAACCATGTGGGGGGGCCGGGAGGGAAAAAATGAGACAAGTTGGGACACGGGAGGGAGATAAACCATAAGAGATTCTTAATCTTGGGGAAACAAACTGAGGGTTGCTGGGGTGGGGGGGGGACACAGGGAGGGATGGGGTGGCTGGTGATGGACACGGGGGAGGGTCTGTGCTATGGTGAGGGCTGTGAAATGTGTAAGACTGATGATTCACAGACCTGTACCCCTGAGATAAATAATACATTGTATGTTGGTGGGGGGGGAAGCCATGCAGAGAGAGCCTGGCAAAAACTGCAGGGGCCTTTAAGGCCTTGGGGATTAGTCTCTGAGAGGGACTGCTCCAGGTATAGAGATAGAAAGAACTGGAAATTGTGCAAAAGGCTTTTTCGTATTTCTGTGGGTGGTGATTTGCATTCTGCCAAATTTTTAAATAAGATTCAAAATTCAGAATTCTTGTTTAATTACTATTTAGCAGTTGGACTGTTTCTTTGGGTGTGACTCTAGGTTCAGATGGAGGTAGATGAGATCCAAGATTACCTAGGTTGTGTTTTAAAATTGGATGGAACTGGAGGGGAGTAGGCAAAGTGAAATAAGTCAAGCGGAGAAAGACAATTATCCTAAGGTTTCAGCCGTATGTAGAACATAGGGAATAGCACAGAGACTCATAGGGGAAGAAATGAGAGAGGGAGACAAATCATGGACGACTCTGGACTCTGGGAAACAAACAGGGTTACAGAAGGGATGGGGTGGGGTAACTGGGTGATGGGCATTAAGGAGGGCACATGATGTGATGAGCACTGGGTGTTATATGCAACTAGCGAATCACTGAACACCACATCAGAAACTAATGATGTACTATATGTTGGCTAACTGCACATAAAAAAAAGTTGATATTCTCATAGTTGAGGAAACAGAGACAGAAAAAAAAGTTTCATATCCTCTAAATTTTGAAAAAGAATTTGAAGTTCAGAAGCAGTTAATAGCAGACAGTTTTCTACATATTTGTGTTTACTTTATTACCTAGAAGATGCTGCATTAAATGATTTGCATACATGATGTCACTGAACAGCTAAAAGCTTTTGCAAACAGGGGAGACTGGCCTTAGAGCAGTTACTCTGTGCATGCCTACCAGGCTAGTATATAGAGTAGGAAGGATGTAAACACAGGTGTCTGATTTCAAAGCCACTGCCCTTTCTACACCTTATCGATAATCTATATCCTTTTGACGTCCATGTCAGAAACAATCTAACACACTATGATACACAAGATGCACAAAAAATTATATTTATACTTATGTATTTTAATTTAATTCATATATATGGAAGAGAGGAGGTGCTTTAAAACCTCTTCTGTACTCCAAACATGTTTCATAGACTTCAAAGTGGAAAAAGACAAAGTTCTTCTGAGGATCTATTTTTAAAAACTTTCTGGGAGTTGCCAGTGGAACGTATACTCTTGAGCCACAAACTAGATTTTAAAATGCAAAACTGAGTTAAATATTTTCAGTATTCTTTGGACAAGGCGTTTAGCTTTCCAACGTAAATCAGAAATATTCTCACTTACTGGAGGGAAATATAGTGAAGGGATATAGAGATTAAAGAAGTACTTTCTAATGCAGTCCTCAGAACAGCAGTATCAATATTGATGTAGTTTTTGAACACAGCTTGGTCCGGAGCCAATAGCTAAGAAAGAATTCTTGAAATGTCTTTGGTGCAAAACGTGATTTTATGAAAGCACGGGGAAAGGACCTGTGGGCAGAAAGAGCGAGGAGTGGATGGGAGAGAGAGGGATGATGGATTGTATACTTTAGAGTTAGGGGAGGTGAGGAAAGAGGGAGGTATCCAAAAGGCTTTGATTGCTAAAGAGGACTCTCAGGATAATGGAAGCCTTGCTATTGTCAAGTTCAAGTTCTGGGTACTTGTAGTGAGACATTAGCATTAAGGCCATTGGGAACTTCCCAGAGGAATGTTATACTCTGCCCCTCAAGCTTTTGTCAATGGGCTGCAGGTTATAAGGACATTTAATTTTATCTGCGTGACCTTCTACCTTTGTTTCCCACATCACTATGGATGGGAGGGTGAGGCTAGGGCTCCAGGAAATTGAGTCCATGGGTCTTCACAGCTTGGCTATCGATCATGCTTTTTCCTGATGAATCACTAAGACATTTGTAAACCGTGGAGTCTCTTGTCTTGCAGGACTGTGATCCCTGTTAATTCACCATTGGCCTTTCCCTTCCCTTCCCTTAATTTTAGGGCACCCAGGAGTGCCACATGGATCCCACCTGGGAGGTGGGGCGTTTGTGGGGTGCCCGCTTGTGCTTTGCCCTCAGTTTGCCTTTTGTTCCCTTAACAAATACCACCTGGGAGCTTGTTAGAAATGTAAATTATGGGCGCCTGGGTGGCTCAGTGGGTTAAGGGGCTGCCTTCGGCTCAGGTCATGATCTCAGGATTCTGGGATCCAGTCCTGCAGCGGGCTCTCTGCTCAGCAGGGAGCCTGCTTCCCTCTCTCTCTCTCTGCCTACCTCTCTGCCTACTTGTGATTTCTCTCTGTCAAATAAATAAATAAAATCTTTTAAAAAAAAATGTAAATTATGAGGTCTAGCTCCAAATCCAGGGAGTGAGAATCTTTGGGATGGGGACATGAGACAGATATGAGCCTGGTATAAGACATGGACTGTTGAATCACTGTCGTACAGTTGAAATTAATGCAACATTGTATGTCAATTATACTTGAATGAAAAAAAAATCTAGCTTTTTTTTAAAATTATTTTTTATTAACATATAATGTATTATTAGCCCCAGGGGTACAGGTCTGTGAATCGCCAGGTTTACACACTTCATAGCACATACCTTCCCCAATGTCCATAAGCCCCCCACCCTCTCCCCTACCCCAACCCTCAGTTTGTTTTGTGAGATGAAGAGTCTCTTATGGTTTGTCTCCCTCCCGATCCCATCTTGTTTCATTTATTCTTTTCCTACCCCCCAAGCCTCCACCTTGCCTCACAACTTCCTCATATCAAAACCCCTAGCTTTTAATAGACTCAATATGAAACAGCATAATGTAGTCCTAAGTATGCCTCTAACAAGTGAACAAACCAGTTGTGGAAGGAAAGGGTTAAGGTATAGGCAGGGAGAGAGGGGAGGTCCCTGACTCCCCTGACTGGGCCCCCAGAAACCCCCCCCCCATGTGGAGAAATGCTGAGAGGCAGAAAGCCAGAGACAAGGGAACAAACCAGACCACCTGGCCCTGGATAACGGGTGTATCATTTTTTGGCAGCTACACTGTAATCACAGAACATGACCAGACCTCCAAGAAGAAAGCAATCAAGGATGTTATCGGTAGTCCTTGCTCAGACCAAGCTGGCAGGAGAAGCTCAAGGCCACGAGCTTCTCAGTCCGTCCTCCATGAAATCCCTCAGTGGAGACCCATTTGGGACCCCTCTCGCTCTAGAGGGCTTTTCTCTTTCCTTTCTGCTGTCACCTTCACTGAATAAACTTCCACCCCACCCTGTTGTGTACTGGAACTGAGCCGTCCTGCAACACAGTGAAGTCTAATCATGTCTGAATGTGTTATAATTGCATTCAGACTCCGAAGAACACACGCGCATCCCCCTCCCCGAAGGCAGACAGGGAAAAGCGGGAGAAAGAGCGAGAAGACTTGGAACGGGAAGACAAAAGGGAGGACAAAAGAAAAGGGGAGGAAAGAAAGCCCAGAGAAAAGATACTGAAGTTGAAGGTCCAGAAGGGAACATGTGAAAGAGGGAGCTAGAGAGTCTGTTACAAACTGTTTCCTGAGTTCTTTTTTTTTTTTTTTTTCCACGAAGGAGGTGCTGCACCATTTATTTTAGGTCTTTTTTTTTTTTTTTTTCAATTTATTTATTTTCAGAAAAACAGTATTCATTATTTTTTCACCACACCCAGTGCTCCATGCAAGCCGTGCCCTCTATAATACCCACCACCTGGTACCCCAACCTCCCCCCCCCCCGCCACTGTTTCCTGAGTTCTTGGTGGCTTTGTCCTGCCAATCAAATCACATGTCCCACAGCCAGAAGGATACAAATGTAGGGCAAGTCTTCTAGAATGAATCATGGGCTTTTTATTTTTTTTGACCACCCTAAATGACTTCATCATGGGATTTCAGGAAAAGGATGGTGAATAGGAAAATCTAGACAAGGAAATTTCGCATTTAATGAAATTGAATATGAACTCTGAGAATGTACAATCAGATAATTAAATCCGACAACGGAAGTCTTAGAGGAGGTATACTTTTACTTTGCTTTTTCATCAGCTTCTTGGTTTTGATCATTTTGATATTTATTGGTATTTAAAAAAACAAAAACTCCTAATTAAAAAGTTAAAATTTGAGGAAAGTCAAGTTGCTATTTGTTAGTGTGGTAACTAGGGATTAGCTTAGGGAAACAGGGAAGGGAAAGGTAAACCTTCAATTCAAAATGAAGTTTTGTGGGGTTTTTTGGAAGATTTTTATTTATTTATTTGACAGACAGAGATCATAAGTAGGCAGAGAGAGAGGGAGAAGCAAGCTCCCTGCTTAGCAGGGAGCCTGATGTGGGGCTGGATCCCAGGGTCCTGGGATCATGACCTCAGCTGAAGGCAGAGGCTTTAAACTCACTAAGCCACCCAGGCACCCTTCAAAATGAATTTTAAACACGGTTTTTAAATTATGATTACGAATTCAATCTGATAATTAACCATATCCCACGTGTTATCAAAGGTATCTAGATATTGTTATCGAGTTGCATTATTTTTGCTCCAAAGAAAGGAGTGGATGCCAGTAACGTTTTTCTGACATTGGGCCACCTCCGAAGGACAAGCACCTCTCTTTTTTTGAAAAACAGAGTAAACACTCAGAATAAGCGTGTGTGGGGGAGGGTTCTGTGATACATTTGATGAGTTACCAACGCAATTACCTTTATAAAATTAAGTTTGTCTTGGGAAAGTAAAGGAAACCTCATTTAAAATGGGGGCTCCCTGAAGGGGGCGCCCTCACCCAGGAACCGCTCACAGCATAGCCAGCCGTTAGAGAGAAGAAAACAACTAATTTTGGTAAGAAAGGACACATTGCACACAGGAATTTTATCTCCTGCCTTCAAGAAAATGAACAAATATCCCCCTCTGCCCAGCAACGATATACAAACTACCCCTTGCAGCCAATGAAAAACCACTGCGACCTCAAACTCTTGTTCTTCTCCAAAAAATTTTGTTCAAAACAACCCTCCCTAATCTCCTCCTAAAACCTCATTAAAGCTGACCTTCCATTGACCCCTTCAGACATGCCTCTGGTTCACCATAGTTTGCTTTTCCCAAATTGCAATTCCTCTGCTATTGCCAAATAATTTTTTTTTTTTTACTTAAATAAAGTTGCTCTTTGCTCTGTTTAAAATAGTCAAAACTTGAGTCAAAAACAAAACAAAATGGAAACCCAGAGAGGTCACCATATGTATTTATATTAAAATATTTCATCCACACTTAGAGACCCAAAGCATGGTAAGTAGTCCCCGAAGTTCATTTTAAGGAGCAGTAACCCCATTGGACATTTTTCAAAAAAGAAGAAGGAAGATATTCTATAGTCAAAAAGTTTGGGGCTAAAATAGACATTTTTGAAGCCTCTTGTAGTACCTAGAACAAGTACCATGGGACACTATTCTTGAATCAACATTTTGGTTCATTCTGTAGAGCTCAGATTACTAACAAAATGCACCATCTAGTAACTTCCTATGTTAAAAAGTATTCCTGCTAACAGAGTGCTAAACTTTTAAAATTATCACCGGCATTTAAAAATTTGCTATTTCTGAATTCTGGGGTTTAAGGGCAAGGATTTATATTGCTACGGCTTAACCTGGTTCTAACTTATGTTATACTTTCCAAGATTTATAATTCACTTAAACATGTTCAAGGCTATGTGACGTCCTGCAGCTAGGAAATCTGTGTAATTGTTTTACCTGGATGTTTCTTTTCCAACAGTCGGATCATACTTGAAACAATGGTTTGGTGTTTACTCCCTTTTTCTTTTGCATAAGCATTCCTTTTTTTTTCTTTTTTCTTTTTAAGCCACTTCAACGAACATTATTTTAAGCTACAGAACAATTGTGTTCTCTGTAATCAAGATGCAAAGGGCGAGGGGAAATAGTAGCATAGAGAAATACAACATTAGTTTTGGGTCAAACATTCATTTGCATTTATCTCTTATATCATAAGTTTCTCAGAGTATATTGTCTTTTAAGTCTGTTTTAATTTCTAATTTGTACCTGTGACCGTACTCATTTTTATAGCTGCTCTAGAATGAATGCATCGGAGGAAAAGATAATATCAAGAAGACGAAAGAATTACATTTTGATCTTTAGAGATTTGGTGGTAAAAATTTCATAATCCTGTTAGCACAAGTATTCATTAAATCTCTTTCCTATATGTCTGAATAGTATGAGTGAGATGAACCAGTAGGAGTAGAGAGAGGTGTCACGTGGAATTTCCTACCTGATAACGGAGACCAGATATTTGAGGAAAATAATGGGCACATTTGGAGCAGGCATTGTTCTCAGTCTGGAGATTACAATAGAAAAGACCAAGTTCCTGGAGGTTTGGAGTTCCGTCGGACAGAAATCATGATGATCTTCAAAACCCAGAACCCTGCCAGAACATGTATATTTAATATATGAAGAATATGTGTGTATTCACTTTGTGTATACACACATTAGACTTTGGCTAGTGACTTATTATTGTAAAATGCATTTTCTCTTCTAGGACTTCTGGTAAGCTTGTAATTAGTTCTTTATGCTTTTTGATAATTCATAGTCATATGATATTAGTTGACTATTAAAGAATGCACGATCTCAAACATAGCCCTAGTGCGGGCAGAAAAGAAGGAATGTATTAGCTTTCTCATTTTGCTCTAAGTACTGCTTTGATGCATGTAACTGTCATTCATTCATCTCACTGCTATGGGACAGTCTGTTGTGTGACTATATCACAATAGACTTCTTCATTCTACTTCTTCACCTACCAGTCCGCAACGCTACACATACAGTTTTGTTTTTAAGACAATAGGATGTTTTCGTCTATAATTTTTTACCAAACCCCTTTTTAAATAGTAAACTATTTCTCACAACCCTGTCAATATGCTGACGCCTCTTTCATTACTTTATGTGGTTGACGGGCATTTCTTGAATGAAGTTGTCACAATGTTACAGTCCTTTTGTTAATAACCAAGTTATTTCTATTCCGTATTTTCCATGTCTTGTACTTACAAAGCATGTTGCTAGGGACACATCTCCTGGTGTAAATACACAAGGATTTCTCTAGAGTATACACTCAGGAGTGAAACTGCTGTGTCGAAGACATATGCGCCTTCATTACTATTAAAATGTCCAGTTGCTTTTCATAAATATAACCAAGTTAGACTTCCTGAAACAATGTACTAAGTTGCTGTTGCTCTACTGTTTGCCATCATTGGGACTGTTGTCCTTTAATATTTTTGTCAATCTGGTGGGTATAAAATAGTATCTGATTGTGGCTTTGAGTTTTTATGATGGCCCAGATCAAACATTTTTATGTGTTTGTGTTCTTATCTTTGGTGAAAGGGCTTCCTGTTTTTACCCCAGATTTTTTCCGTTGAATTCTCTACTTTTTATTGACTACAAACATACCTTATTCTAGATCTCAAATTCTTCAGATTATATGTATATATCATTGGGACATTAATATTTTACTTTTGCCTTTTAGTTTTCAACCTACCTGTATAGACAGGATGATGCAGGAATCACATTTAATTTTTCCTATATGGATACCTCAGTGTCCCAGTACCATTTATTAAAAAGTTTCTTTATCTACCAGTCTGCAATGCCACACATATAGTTTTGCTTTATAAAACATATAGTTTATGTTTTATGTTTAGTAGGATGAGGATGTTTCTATATATAATTTTTACCAAACCCCTTTTTAATTTTTTTGTTTTTTTTCAAACCCCTTTTTTAAAAATTATCTTTTTTTATTAACAGATAATGTATTATTTGCCCCAGGTTTACAGGTCTGTGAATCGTCAGGCTTACACATTTCACAGCACTCACCATAGCACATACCCTCCACAGCCACCCTCTCCATACTCCCCCAACCCCTCCACCAACCCTGTTTGTTTTGTGAGATTAAGAGTCTTTTATGGTTTGTCTCCCTCCTGATCCCATCTTGTTTCATTTTTTCCTTCTCTAGCCCCTAAACCCCCCCCACTGCCTCTCAAATTCTTCATATCAGGGAGATCATATGATAATTGTCTTTCTCTGATTTATTTCGCTCAGCATAACACCCTCTAGTTCCATCCACGTCATTGCAAATGACAAGATTTTATTTCTTTTAATGGCTGCATAGTATTGCATTGTGTATATATATATATATATATATATATATATATATATACTGCCTCTTCTTTGTCCATTCATCTGTTGATGGACATCTAGGTTCTTTCCATAGTTTGGCTATTGTGGACATTGCTGCTATAAACACTTAGGGGCATATGCGTCTTCGGATCACTACATTTGTATCTTTAGGGTAAATACCCAGTAGTGAAATTGCTGGGTCATAGGGTAGCTCTATTTTCAACTTTTTGAGGAACCTCCATGCTGTTTTCCCAAGTGGCTGCACCAGCTTGCATTCCCACCAACAGTGTAGGAGGGTTCCCCTTTCTCCGCATCCTCACCAGCACCTGTCCTTTCCTGACTTGTTAATTTTAGCCACTCTGACTGGTGTGAGGTGATAACTCATTGTGGTTTTGATTTGTATTTCCCTGATGCCGAGTGATGTGGAGCACTTTTTCATGTGTCTGTTGGCCATCTGACTGTCTTCTTTGCAGAAATGTCTGTTCATGTCCTCTGCCTACTTCTTGATTGGATTATTTGTTCTTTGGGTGTTGAGTTTGCTAAGCTCTTTATAGATTTTGGATACTAGCCCTTTATCTGATATGTCATTTCCAAATATCTTCTCCTATTCTGTCAGTTGTCTTTTGGTTTTGTTGTCTTTTTCCTTTGCTGTCAAAAGCTTTTGATCCTGATGAAGTCCCAATAGTTCATTTTTCCCCTTGCTTCCTTTGCCTTTGGTGATGTTTCTAGGAAGAAGTTGCTGCAGCTGAGTTCGAAGAGGTTACTGCCTGTGATATCCTCAAGGATTTTGAGGAATTCTTGTCTCACACTGAGGTCTTTCATCCATTTTGAGTCTATTTTTGTGTGTGGTATAAGGAAATGTCAAACCCCTTTTTAAAAAATAGTAACCTATCTCTCACAACCCTGTCAATATCTTATGCCTACTTCATTACTTTAAATGGGACGCCTGGGTGGCTCAGTTGGTTAAGCAGCTGCCTTTGGCTCAGGTCATGATCCCAGCGTCCTGGGATCAAGTCCCACATCGGGCTCCTTTCTCCGCAGGGAGCCTGCTTCTCCCTCTGACTCTGCCTGCCACTCTGTCTGCCTGTGCTTGCTCTCTCTCCCTCTCTCTCCCTGACCAAAGAAAAAGAGAAAATGGTTGATAAAGATTTCTTGAATGAAATGATCACAATTTCAACAATCCTTTTGTTAATAATAAAGTTGTTTCTATTCTTTGCCAGTAAGTATGTTGCCATATCAAATATTCTAACACATCAATTTTTGTAACTTTTAATTGTGTTTCTGTAGAAGGCATTTTAAAAAGCAAAAATATTGGATCAAAATGTGTCTAATACTAATGATGTACTGTATGGTGACGAACATATCATAATAAAAAAATAAAGTTTGGGGCGCCTGGGTGGCTCAGTGGGTTAAGCCGCTGCCTTCGGCTCGGGTCATGATCTCAGGGTCCTGGGATCGAGTCCCGCATCGGGCTCTCTGCTCGGCAGGGAGCCTGCTTCCTCCTCTCTCTCTCTGCTTACACATTTCACAGCACTCTGATCTCTCTGTCAAATAAATAAAATCTTTAAAAAAAAAAAAAAAGTTTAGGGGAAAGAACGGTGCCTATTTGGGGTATGGAGAGTGGGAGATGGAGGCTCCCAGTCGTGGTATGAATAAGTCATGGGGAGAAAGACAGAGACTAGGGTATAAAATCAGTGGTATTGTGGTAGTGTTGTATGGTGACAGATAGCATCTACACTTGAGCACAGCAAAAAGCAGAGTAGTCAAATTGTGATGTTGTACACCTGAAACTAGTATAGCATTGTGTGTCAACTATACTTCAGTTTAAAAAATTGAAAAAAGTCAGAGATAAAAATTACAACACAGGGAGTATAGTCAATAATACTAAAGTAACTTTGTATGGTGAAGTTAGTACTGAGCACTGAGCAATATTACAGAACTGTTGACTCACTGGGTTGTACATCTGAAACTAACATAATGTTGTAGGTCAATGGTACTTCAATATGAAAACAAATTTTTTAAACCCAAAAGGGTAACTATTTGCAATGTTGATGTTTTCAAATCACTTTCAGAATTGTCCCAGTTTACAGTCAAACTAGCAATGAAATTCCAGGCCTTTTTCCTCTGATTCTTGGTAACATTATGAATTATAACTTTAGTCATTGTCATTCTTAAAGGTGAAAAATTATACCATCTTGTTATTTTAATTTCTTTGATTTACAGACTTCAGATTTTGAAGCATCTTATATGGCTTCTTGATAGATTTATCTTTTACTTATTTTTCCAAATTTTTTTCAAATCTGTTTTTTATCTTTTCTCTTCATTCTCACTCTTTACCCTGATATGGTATCTCTCCATCACCCCTTTGCATTTTATAGGTTTCTATTTATTTATCATCTGTGTCACCACTAGAATGAAAGTTCCTGAGAGTGAGGACTTTGCTTTTCTCATTTATTTTTAAGGTCTAGCACAGGGGTTGGTAAGCAACAGCTCTGGGTCAAATACACCCTCTGCTGGTTCTGTCAACAGCTCCGCAGGAGCACAGCCATGCCCATTCCTCCTGCCCTAGCTGTGGCTGTTTTTCTACTGCAGTGCGCAGAAGTTACAACAGAGACCTTATGGCCTGCATAGCCAGAAATATTTACTATCTAATCCTTTAAAGAAAAAAAGCTTACCAAATGCAGGTCTAGAGAACTACCATACCATTTGTGAAATGAATAAATGAAAGAGAAAGATAAATAGGTTTGTAGATGTTCTTTATGTATGTAGGCTAGCATTCATTTTTGTCACATATATCATAATTGATTTTCTTAGATTTGACATTCGACTTTCAAGAATTTTTAGTTTTGATGTGGTTACCTCAGTAGTTTCAGGATTTGAGGAGACACTAATAAAGTCCCACCTGATACCACATTCCTTACTTAACAGAAATTCACTCAGTGTTCTTTGTGGACTAATATACGATGGTTTAAAGAAGGGATACTCTTTAGGTTCTAAAAAATGGCAATTCATTTAATAGAATGTTTGTTCAAAACACTTATTCCATAAATTGAGATTTTTCTATCATTTAGATCCTCCATCTTCTAGTTGATCTGCCAGGCTGAGAAACATGTTTAACATCACCCACTTCTACCATAGAATTCATATTGTGTTCTTCTTTATCATAATACAGGTCTAAATCAGAGAAATTTTAAAAATACTGAAAAGCAGTGGTGAAATCATCAGTTCTTCTTCATTTACTTTCAAGTAACTTTCATTCTTCTGGTAATAATCAAGAGGTTATTAATAAGAAAGCCCTAACTTTCTGTGTGATAGTGAGAGGAACTCATTTCATTTGCTTCCACTCAAAGTATTTGTAATAGTTTATTTTTCTTTCTTGGTGAAGTAACATTTTGCAGATCACAAGTCTTATTTTGATAATATCAACAAAGCCTTAAAACTTGGATCAACTCTTATTTTGAATGTTATGTGAGTAAATAACTAAATAGGATTACAAGTCTCTCAAGTGTTACCGTCATCACCTGGTTAGAAAAAGGAGGAGATTATGTTTGAGAAAGGATTTTAGAAACTCTCCTGGGCAATTAAAGTCCATGCTTTCATAATTATTGGCATCATGTTACACCTGCTTGCTGCAAAGAGAGAGAGAGAGAGAAAGAGAGAGAATGTGTGTGTAGAGACTTGCTTCCTTTAACTTGTTCTCCTTTGCATGTAAATAATGAGCCATCAGAAATTGTAAGGAAATCTATAGCTCCTTCAAAAAAACTGCTGACAGCTCTGTGTTCCACCTTCAGATTTAAAGCAATCTAACGTTTGACCAGAAATGAGTTGCAGGATTGTGTATCACTCATCTGTGACCTTTCAAAGGGCAAATTCTTGCCGGAGGACAATTGGAGTAAAACATAAACTATAGCTGCACTTAAATGAAAGCCTGACTTCTGAGGCTTTGGAGAAAGAGATCCCAAGTCATATGTACTTAAACTAATCTCACCCAAAAGGTATCCCTTTTGCTCTACATGAATTCTTATTTTAAAATAACAAATGCAAATTTGATAATATCTTCCAAGATTATGTTTTTCTTTATAAAATTTCTGTATAGAGCAGTCATTCCCCAAGGGCATCAACACGGCTCCTAAACAAGTCAGCGAGGCTTCAAATAGGTCTTCTAGGCATAAATACAGAATAATGCATGGAATGCACATTTCCCAAAGATCCCCCAGGAGGCTCTGAGGGTGATGCCAGGTCCTTGATGTTTGCTAAACCTGGGTCTATTTTATTCTTTAGGAACTACAAGCACAGTGGCCAGGGGCAATGTGCTTTTCAGGGGCCCATCTAATTTTGAAACCAGAAAATACGGGCTCAGCAACAGGAAGATTACAAAACAAGGATTAACAAATATTTAGTGGTCAACAAAACATGACTTTATGCTAGCCACACTACGGTCACCTTTAGTGTTAATAAGATTTCTGTTATATTGGGGAACTATTTATAAATTCAGTTTTCCTCACTTTGCAAGAATTTCCACACCGACATCATGATGAGAGACATCAGAGCCAATTCATTGCTCAGAGCCAGATAGTTTTCAAAACAATATTATATTATTTTTGTGTGTCAAGTATTATGTGTACTGTAGGAGGTGTGTACATTTTAATGTACTTAATGTGGTCTAAAGCCAGAAATCAGCTGAGCAATTTTATCTCCACGCTTTTTCTTCATATGCTGTTGACACTGAACACTTAAAATTCATCTTCTAAGCACTTCATCTATCAGTTACTCTAATTGCTTTCGTCTCTTTTCAGGATTTGCTGCCAGAGCCTTCTGGTGGGAGAACTGAAGACAGCCAGGTAGGAGATGCTTCTGCAGGAGAGTGCACGGTGCCTCCTATCAGAGAAAAGGCCAGAAGCCTGGAAAGAGGGCGGCAGGAGTTTTGAGGGCAGCACAGCAAGCTTTCAGATGGATCCCTTGCTTTGTTATTTGACAGCACCAACATCTAATACTGCGCTAGAAGGCGGCTGTCAGCTTTATAAATTTTACAGCCCAATAAAGGAGACAGACAAACAATAAAAATGTCATGTCATTACTAAGATAGTTCAAGTCTGTACATGGTTTAGTAGAAATGCCAAAGAGTCAGTGTGGGAAGAGCCAGAAAAGGTTTGAGATCAATTTCCATCATTAATAGAAGCTCAAAGAGGTGAGGGAAGAGGTTTTTGGAGGAAGGAGCAGACTTAGGGGAAGGAGCAGCAGCAGAGATGAGCTATTGAGGACCTGGGATAAGGAGGAGATCAGACTTCTGCTTTCAGAAGGTCACACTGACCTTGCTCTTCAGCGCCTCTGCTCTTGTGTTTCGAATACGCTGTGCTTTGTGACCAGCCAGATCAGCAATTAAGAACTGGAAGGTAGAGGAGACGGAGAAGGAAGGCTAAAATACTGGTTTGTGTTGGAAAGACCTTACCATGACAGTCTTACACTCAGTATTCTGGAGGTTAGAGGTTCCAGAGAGCAAGATGCTTAAGTCAGAAGTCAAGACAATCTAGGTCGTGTTTTTAATGTTTATGAATTGTGTGCAATATTTGGGGAGGACACTTAGGAAAAGGAGTTTTTAAAGAGAGGGTTTTGTGTTGTTGTAAGGCAACCTATTCTCTCTCACCTTCACCCACACAGACACTTTCCACAGACTTTAGTAAAACTTCATTTTGAGGGGCGCCTGGGTGGTTCAGTGGGTTAAGCCTCTGTCTTTGGCTCAGGTCATGATCTCAGGGTCCTGGGATCAAGCCCCGCATCGGGCTCTCTGCTCAGCAGGGAGCCTGCTTCCCTCTCTCTCTCTCTGCCTGCCTCTCTGCCTACTTGTGATTTCTCTCTCAAATAAATAAAATTAAAAAAAAATAAAACTACTTTTGGAGTCTTGAATGTTCTACTATGCAGGAATAGGAAGGGAAATTTGCATATATGTGTGGTGTTGTATACAATATATACAATTATATTTGTAGATATGCTCAGTATTATATCCACAAATTATATATACATATATGTACATTTATGTGGTATGTGTATATGAGTTATTCATATAAACTATGGTCCTAAAAGTGACATGTTCCTACTAGTGATAAAATAATTTGGAATAATTGCTATTGATGAAAAAGTCTGCTACTGATTAAAGATTGTCCAATAAGCAAACGCGCACACACACACACACACACACACACCCCAAGGCAGAAAAGAAAAGCAAGATGGGGACCTTCAGTTGAGAAAGAGGATACTTACTTCCGTTTATTTTCTTGAAGCTATAGAATTTTTGCATGTGCGTCATGATTGCAGTATGATCCAAGGGGCTAACGACTGAGCGGAGATCTAGGAGGAAATGAGACCACCAGCGAATGCCTGATTGAAGTGCACGAGCCAGAAGGTAGTGAAGAGATGGTAACTCTGTCTGGACCCCAGGAGAAAGGTCTGTGGGTTTAAATGTGGCAGCACACAGAATTCTGGCATTCCTGGTGTGATGCTCAGTGTTGAAGACAAAGCTCCTATTCGGACAATCCGTATGGCGGAAGGACCATCAAGAAGGGCGGCGGGCGGTCTGGGCTTCGATTCCCAGGGGTGTGTTGGTAGCTGTCCTCACCTTCTCCCAAGAGTCACAGTTCTTCATGGAATTCATTATTGAGGGAATTAGGAAAAAGGCACATCCACATTGGCAAGCCATACTGAAGTTAATTAACTAGGAAGAGACCTTCTATACCTTTTTTCTTAGTTTGGTGGGTCCTATTACTTGAAGGGTACTTTACATAATTAGATTTTATTTTGAAATCTTAATTAAGATTTTGCAGAAGCATATTCAAACTTGAGTATGGCTAAATGCCCCAAAAGAAAATAAAAACTGCTCCAAATTACCAGGAAAACTTCTAAAATAGTGACACATGCCACCATGTATGTATGTAAAGAATTATCCAGTCTTAATTGCTTTATGTGAAGATACGGACACAGATACGGAGTCTGACTCACTCAAGAAAACATTAGTTTCTAAAATACTAAAAACACTAGTTTCTAAAATAGTGGATTAAGTATTTTGAGGGTCTCGGCCTCTTTGTTAAGCTGATGAGAACAATGAAAACACTCTCTAAAGACATCCGTACCTACAATATACATCACGTTATAAACAATTTCAGCACGATCTTGGATGCTCCTGAAGTCCTATCTGTGGAACCAAAGGGTCCCCCTCCTGTATTGGAAAGTTTGATAACAATCCATCTTTATTTTTTGAAGACTTTATTTATTTTGAGAGGGCGCCAGCAGGGGTAGGGACAAAGGGAGAGGGAGAGAGAAACTCAAGCAGACTCCCCGCTGAGCACAGAGCCTGGAGCCTGCCGTGGGGCTCAATCTCCCAGTGCTCAGATGGTGATCTGAGCTGAAACCAAGAGTCAGACCTTTAACCAGCTGAGCCACCCAGGTGCCCCTATCTTTATCGAAGACTTTGATGGAAATTTTAGTCGACTGTCATGCATGAAACCTATTTAAAGAATAAAAGAAGGTTTTAAAAGAAGTGGGGACCTTTTTCTTTCTTTTTTTTTTTAAGTTGTTTTCAACTTTGTGATTTGTATTTTCTGTGGTCATTTTGTCTCCTGCTCTAAATAAATATCATTCAGGAAGATTTTGTTACCCCAAAACTCCTTTCATTCTCTGCTTACTTGGCTCATGTACTACAACAACTGAGTTAAATGTGGTCAGTTTTGTTATGTAAGTAGGCGTAATCACAAGCAAATCATCTTGATTCTGGCACCACTATCTTCTCTAATATACACAGTAAAATAGGAGATTCATAATTTTTCAGATTGACTGATAATGACAGGAAAAAATATTGAAGAAAATGAGCAAAAAGCAAAATGGAATTTTCTTAGAGATCAGCAAGAGAGAATGTGAAATGCAGTTTGATTGTCAGGTTCATGAAGAAAACCACATTTGCTAAAGCTAGAAATCAGATATTTTTAGTGAAATTTTAGATTTCAAGTTGCAAAGTTGGAATAGAAATTGATCATCTTCTGATGAGGAAACCTTAAGGCTTTGAAGTTCTAAGGAATAAATTTGTCTTCACCGTTGGTGACAGTCTGTACACCGTCATAGATCATGCATACTTGTTTCTGTGATCACCGCTGAAAATAGCAGCTTCTCTTGTTTATTTAAAAACAGAAAAAGAAAAGATCCATTTGTTTTGTAACAGTTCCAGCTGGGTTAATGTTTGGAAATTCTGAATATTCTGTCCAAATAAATATGGCAACATAGGTAAATATCAAGTTCTACAAATTGTCTGACATCAGATAGCTTACAAGTGAATCCTGTCACAAGCCACAGGGTAGAGGTCTTGTTTTGCAAAGCTATCAACTTCTGCTTTAATTTTTTAAAAAGGTCTTTATTTACTTGTCAGAGAGTGAGAGAGAGAGAGAGAGAGAGAGAGAGAACATGCATACAAGCAACCACAAACAGAGGGAGAAGCAGGCTTTCCACTGAGCAAGAAGCCTGACATGGGACTCGATCCGAAGACCTGCAGATCATGACCTGAGCTGAAGGTAGACACTCAACTGACTGAGCCACCCAGGCATCCTGCAATCAGTTTTTCTTCTGAGTTTCTGATCTGTATCGACTGAATATGAATTAGAAACAAAAGGAAGGCTGCAGTTGGCTGAAGGCAATCAGTACAGTAGAAGCATTAGTTAGGAATAACTCAGAGAGTAATGAACTATGTTGAAGTGCTGCTGCAAAGATCCAGGATATGAGGATAGCTAAGCACCCACACTAGATTTGGCAGTACAGACAGGTGATGGCTATTTTTATTTTCAACTAGGGTGGGCTCCAGGGTGCCCAAATATTTTATCAAACACTATCCTGAGGGTTTCCAAAGGGTATTTTTGGAGGAGATTAACATATCAATCGACACACTTTGCATAAAGCAGATTGCCTCCATGATGTGGTGGGCCTCATCCAATCAGTTGAAGGTCTGAATGGACTTAAAAGATCTGCCTCTCGCAGAGAGAGATTTATCCACAGACTGCCTTCAGACTTCACCTGAAGTCATTGCCAATGCTGAAAGGTAGGAGAAGATAAATTTTCAACTCAAACAGAGAGTGAATTCACCCTTCTCTGCAGTTTTGTTCTGTTCAGGGCCAACATAGTTGAACGATGCCCATGAAGGTGATCACCTTCATCTGATGAATCCTTTTTTAAGGATTTTATTTATTTATTTGGGAGAGACAGAGAGAGAGCACACGAGAGCATGCAGGAGACCGTGGGAAAGAGAGCAGGAGGGGGGAGCAGAGGGACAGGGAGAAGCAGATTCCTTACTCAATCCCACGACTCCAGGATCACGACCTGAGCCAAAGGCAGACACCTAATCGACTGAGCCACTCAGGTGCCCCAAGGAAGTGATCTTTAGTCTACTGAATCAAATGTCAATCTCCTGGGACGCGTGGGTGGCTCAGTTGGTTGGACGACTGCCTTCAGCTCAGGGCGTGATCCTGGAGTCCCGGGATCGAGTCCCACATCAGGCTCCCAGCTCCATGGGGAGTCTGCTTCGCTCTCTGACCTTCTCCTCGCTCATGCTCTCTCTCACTGTCTCTCTCTCTCAAATAAATAAATAAAATCTTTTAAAAAAAAATGTCAATCTCCTCTAGAGACGCTCACAGACCCACTTAGAAATGATGTTTTACCGGTTATCTGAGTTAAAAAAAATTCTTTTTTACTCAGTCAAATTGGCACATAAAATTAACCATCACAAAGCTCTTCCATGTCATACACTTCATATAACAGTGATCTTGATGAGTATCCAGCACATATTCCTGGGGGAAAATCCTAGCTCTTTAAACTTGGTGTAATAGGTCACAGATAGTTAGCTTAAAGGTGTGTGGAAATGGAGCAGGGTTCACTTTGGAAATGACAGACTTCTACAATCATAACACACCTTTCCCATTGTCTGAACCGTGGAAGACCTCAAGTACCACTTTAGAAAATAGCATTTCAAATTTTAAAGAGTAGAACAAGAAATACATGAATAGCACAAAGAATACCTGGTAAAATTAGAGCAAAAAAAAAAAAATGTAAATGCTTAGAGACTTACTAAGATGGCAGCCTGAGGCTATTGAGATGTTTTTCAGATTATTGCTCTTTATAACTACAATCAGCTACTTACTTTATGGATTTCGAGTAAGTCAATCTTGAATTTTAAATGTGCTTTTAAATATTCATATTAAAAATTGATCTTTAGTTTCAATTAATTGCCACACAGAATATTATTACCAAGTTTGAAGGCATATCAGAGGCTTATACATTATCAAATATATTCTTAAACCTCAAAATACATTCATAGAATATAAATTCTGGTGAATGAACGCTTATATTAAAATTAATAAGTGTATTTTTACATGACAAAATGCTAAAGCTACCTGTAACAGTATGTTGGGAAGCTTTTATTTTTTCAAGTGAGAATATTCATACTATAGATCTAACTTGAGAAAGTAACTTTTCTCTAACTGTCGCAGATTTTTAGAAAAATCTAATGATTTTTCCATTTGTGTAGCTAACAGAGATTCTAATAGGATATCAGGACAGTGCTTCTAGTAGTTTCTAGAAGAGCTTCCAATATGAATATCAGCTTTAGTCTGATAGGAATATCAGCTTTAGTTCGGAGTCCTACAATTTGCAGCCCTGATTTTTCTGTGAATGCCGGAATTTGGTCCCAGATTGTTTTACTGCACACAAGGATGAATATTCATATGTCATTTCATCTATTAATATCTGCCTTTAAGTAATACACGTTATGTGTGTCTGCATGTGTCTATAAGTCTTTAGCTACCTATGTAGTTAGATACAATGAATTGGCAATAATTCACATGGTTCCAGGAAAGGTGGGAATTCTGCCAAAACAAGAAACCAACCAGTTCTAGTTATTTTATATAATATGAAGGTTGGCAGAGGGTTGAGCAGTCAACTGTAAGAAAAGTCTGCTGAGCAGGACAGAGCAGAGATGGCCACACAGCCCCAGTGCCACTGTCTTAAGAATAAACCCTCTATGTGTTCCTATCAAGTAGGAGGAGACAGTCTTGAAATGTGATGAGGAAAAACAAAAGCTATTGCAATAACCAGCAACCAGGACTTCACAGACATGGGAAAAGAGGCTCTAAAAATAGAAGTATTGGAGGATTAAAGAAAAGTTGGTGGTGGGGATGGGGAATAGGGTCTTAATATTGTCGTATTCATTTGTTCATGGGATGTTCTACTGGGATTGAGTGCCTGCCAGTTACTGTAAGTGTTTGAATACAAAACAGATGACCCTGCCTTTGTAGAACTTACATTGTAATAAAGGAAAGTCATTAATGTGGTCAATGAGAAGTAGTATGTGCTACAGAAAAAGGAAAAGTATGACAGAGTAGTAAAACTGGGAGTCCTGTGGGGAGGGGGATGGGTTGCAGGACTAGAGAGAATGGCCAGGAGTCCTCACTGAGTAAGTAAAGTGAGTTTTGAACAAGCACTACAAAGAGGGGAGAGATTCAGCCAATGGAGATCTCCAGAAAGAGTTCCTGGCAGAGAGTATAGCTGATGCACACACATGTCCTAATGCAAAGATACACCTGGAAAGACTGCCGAAAAGGAGAGAGGCTACGCTAGCTGGTGCAGAGAGACTAACGGAAAGGAGAAGAGCGAAGTAAAGAGTTTGGAGGTGGAGTGGGAGGTACAGTGTCAGATTCACGTAGACCATCATTGTCCTCATAAATATTCTGAGTAAAATGAGGAGCTACTCAGGGCAAGCGCAGTAAGAACACCAGCTGGGAAGTGATAACGTAGACAGAAAAGGAGTTGCTGTTGCTGGTTTGGAAGACTGAGGAAGGGACCACAAGCAGAGCAATCTCGGGCTGCAGTCAGAAGCTGGAGAAGGCAAGGAAATGCCTGTCCTTGAGCCTCCAGAGGGAGTGCAGGCCTTTGACACCTTGCTGTTGGCTCGAGTCTGTTGTTGGATTTCTGACCTGCAGATCTGGAAGATAATAATTAAGTAAACACCGCAATTTGTATTGTTTAATTAAGGCAGTAGGTTTCTGGTGATTTGCTAGAGCCGCAATAGAAAATGAACACAGGGAGGCATGGGTGACCCTGATTTGGGCACGAGACACTGGGAGGAATGAAAATTCTGGATGAAAGAGGCTGCGGGGCAGTAAGGTGGGAAAAATTTAAATTTGGGCTTTTCAGGTTAGAAATTTTTAGGAGCTGTTCAAATGGAAAGGTCAAGTAAGTAGTTATAATAAGTCTGGAGTTCAGGAGATCCTAGGGGCTAGGGAGGTGAATTTGGGAGTTTACAACACCAGCTATAAGATGCCTTTTAAAGACAAAAGACCAGGCAGTAGAAGTCCCTGCCTGGGTTGTTTTAGTCCAATTACCCAGACTCCACTTATCCCTCAGAAGTGAATTCAACAGCCCAGATACAACTCTTTCTCACCTAGTAGTTTAAATATATTCTAATTAATGTGCTCAAAATAAGGGCTGTGAATTTCAGATCGCTGGGCTTAATTATTTTCGTTTACCGCATGGAAATCATATTCTCAACTGGAAGCAGTGAATTGGTTATCCCTGGCCAAGCAAGTCTATGGATTTGCTAAACCTTTAGGCAGGGCAAGGCACGGGCAGGGAGAAGGGAGGGGGCAGACCGGTGAGAGACGTGTGCCTCTTATAGGAATGGTTACACCCAGTTATTTATTCACTCTGCAAACATCTGCTGAGTCCCAGTGTCTGCAAGACTTTGGGTAAATAAAGATTGCGACATGGCCCTTGCCTTCTTTCACGAAAATCAAAACCACAAGGAATAGTGGGCCAATAAGTCTGGAGAAACAGAGAGGGAGACAATCACGAGGCAATTGTGATCATTCCCATTAGGAAATGATTTGAATTAGGCAGAGACCATGGGGACAAAAAAGAGGGAACAGTTGCAGGAGACATTTCACAAGCGGAACCAGCCGGACAAGGAGGCTGGTAAAATCCGCAGAGCAAAAGGATAGGAGTAGAAAAATAAAATTAAAAAAAAAAAAAATAGGAGTAGAAAGTACAGAGGTTCAGTTTAGGGAGACATCAAGCTAGCATTCCATGTAAGTGTGTGATCACTTGGTCTTAACATGCTACAGTGCTGTGGGGATCGCAGAGGTAAGCCACCCCACAGACATTGGGACATGCGTCTGAGGTTTGGAACGGGAGATTTATACACAGACTGGGGAGTCAAGAGGAGCTAGAGGAGTTAGCCAAGGGACTAAGGAGGAAGAGTCGGAGCCGTTCTCTGGAGATCCTACAAAATCCCTGACTCCAGCTGTATCAGGTCACTTACAAGAGAAATTGGCAAAGCTGACTGCAGGAAAACTAAGGTTTACTTGTAATAAACATTTATGATAGCATTAAAAAAGAGCTTTCAGACACACGAACTCATTTGATTTACACTAGCAGTCTCTTAGGATCTTAATTCTGTTTTGTAGATGAGGGAATGAAGAGAAGTTAAAAGTCCCACAGTTCATGAAAGAAAAGTTGTCTAGGATCAAATCCTGGATTCTTTTCAGTAGATCATGGAAGGCTATGGAGAACCTGGAAGAGTAAAAGTCCTTATAATGACCCGTTAGGTGTTGGTGATTTTCAATCTGATGTTCTTCCCTCTCTGATGTTCTTCCCTCCCACTCACCCCTCAATATTTCCCACCCAGCTCACTGTCCTCCTCATTGTTCCCTGAATGTGCCAGACATTTTTCTACCTGAGGGCCTTTGCACTGGTCATTTATTCCTCCTGGAATGTTCTTAAATTAAAAAATCCTCTGGAGGATTAAAAAAATAGTACCACCACTAAAATTAAAAGAGAAGGGAGACCAGTATCCCATAAATAAGCAAACAACAGAAGCACTACTAACCCCATATACAATTATAGAAACACAGACACAAAGGACAGAGACACACATGTGGTTTACAGAAAGAAATCTTAATTTTATCTGGCAGGACATAAAAAATACATGACAAGGATACATCATAAATGAACAGAGGACAGACAAATACAGGTCCACTGCACCAAAAGACGCAGCCAAACCCTCTAACCCTCCAGCCCATGCAACAAGAACTCTAAAATCAGGGGCTACTTACTTTGGAGCACCAATGATTGCAGAAAATGATCAGAAAACTCTTTTTACAGCTACCCCAGGTAAGAAGCTCCGTGATTGATGGGACTTACTATAGCGTTACTATCTGGCCTGCAAGCCTACAGCCACTGGATATATAGAGAGATTTAATGGAGGATTAAGAAGAGAATTGCAACGGACAGAGAGAGAAGCCAGTTTTCCATAGGCCACGGATGTGGCTTGCTTTATGCTAGATTGAGAAACGGATTACAAAAAGATGGTTCTCATACGATGCTAAACACTTCTGCCCCAGATCTAGGAGAAAGGGAGAGAGACGTTCACAGCCAAACTCCCATGCAAGGAGCAGCAGAACTGAGACGATGCCGTCTCTAAACAGGAATGTGATGCTCACAGACACGGAAACACGTAGGGAGGGCCCCGCAGGCACCGGGGACGGCCACAGCTGAAGGACGTGCAGGCCCTCTCTCCCCAGGCGGTGCTGGAAGGGTAAGTGGAGCTAGTTCTCATACGGCAGATTCGAACACCGCTAGAGACTTTACCCAGTTCTCGTGCCCCTGCTCGTTGTACCACGTCTTACACTGACAAGCGCAGAGTTGGCTGAGTCAGAGATCAATATCCAATTGTACCAACAGTTCCGTCGGGATACAAATGTGCAGTGTCGGTCCTGTTTCCTGCGGATGCGGCTGGAAAGACCTTCCTGATAATGACCAATATTCTCCTAAGTCTGTGTCTTGCCAAGTCAACCAAGTTTTTCACCTCTTGCCACCACAGGAATTGCCGCAGTGATAACAGGACGACAGCATCATCCAGAAACTTAATTAACTACATTATCGGCTTCATTCACACGGCATTAGAAGAGTCAGATTTTTCCCACTAGGGAAGAGCGAGAGATGCACCAAATCCTGGACCCTCGACTGTACCGGACACCCCAGAATCTCCTGACAACTCTAGACTTGGTGTGAATAATGTGGGGGAGGAAGATCCCGAAATTAGCCTGTTGGTTGGGGGAGCCTGGGACGAGCTCTCAGAGGATACGGTGGACAACGACCCCCTGGTCACCACCGGCGCCTGCTGACTGTTCGAGCGCCGACATGGGCTGGCTCCCAGGAGGCATCTCTGTTTCAATGACTGCTTCGTAACGGAGCTAGCAGCGACACCAGGAACTTCACAGGAACTAGTGGAGGTCACAAACACAAAAGTCTCAATTGATACGAATTGGCTTTTAATATACCATTGTTGATGTCTACAAGGGCTGATGGATCAGAAAGATAATGGAGGATATAACTTTAGGCTACAACTATACCCACTTGTACCACATAAGAGCCAATATTTAGTGTCTGGTCTTACGTATTACAGCCATAAATATGGCCTATATCCTGATAAACTCAGGAGACAGCCGTAAGACTTTAGTCCAGAACCAGCCTGCACCGAAACTCCATTTTTCAAATCATGCCCCAACTGTACCAGCGCCGCCTGTACAACAACCGCTCTCTCTTCTCAAGGCTAGTTACACATGCACCTATGGCACTTTTAAAAAAGCAGCTTTAAGAGGCTTTTATACATACATCATTTTGCCAATGAGCTGTTCACTGCACACCTTTACCAAGCCATATGTGAAACACACACACACACACACACACACACACACACACTCTACAGGACTACAGACAAAATGATAGAGTGTGAAAGACCAGAGTTATGTTCATTCAATGAAGACTTTAATAAGGTCGCAAACCAATAGGTCACTCACATTATATATAAGAAAACTAAGTGAAAACATGGACTCCAGCACATCCATTAAATTTAAAAACATGAACACGGCCCTGCGTCATCTCACCACACGCATATGTGCCGAACCGAGAGCCATACCCTCATTGCAGGGCATCCAGACATCACAAGCATGAACCTTATCATACATTCATACAAATCTTTTGTCAACACACGGTATGAATTTTGGTACCAACTGGACATGGAAAAAGAGGGTATATAGTAGAAATAGGAACATAAATACCGATGAATATGAAAAACGCACATAACTTGAAATTACTAATATTAATCAACCTTCATCATATCACTTTCCAAACTTTAATACATCCCTAGACAAGGTTCCAGTGTCAACAAGATACCCAAGGGAGTACAACATATCCAGAAATGAAAATTTACATACTATGATGGTTATTGAACAGATTTTCTAAGTTTTCCATTTTCTGGCAATTTTTATAGGGGACAAAGATACGCAATAGGATAATATACCTGGCACATGGTATGCTAAGGCTTCACCAACCTATTTAACACTTGAAGAATTTTTAAAAAGAGGAAATGGAACATTCGCACCTGCAAATTGGATTGGAAATTTTAAAAAGGACCAACCTTGGCCATACAGCCCGATCACCACTTCCCACATCCAGCTACACCTGATGGACAGGAAACCCACAGAAGCGTTGTATGGACCAACTATGGCATCATGGGATATTTAGTGCCTGAGAAGCCTTCAGGGTCATTTTACCACACACCTACTATGGGACAATACTTTTAAAACAACTCTTGCAGGCTTTCAACTGAAACTTACAGCAGTACAAAGGGATATTTTTACACAGAATATTCAGGGAACCAGCACCTAAAGTATCCAGGTGGACCAATTGAGATGTTAGAACAGTGGTTTGCCGGGTGGGGCATTACCTGGATGGACTAGGGCAGGACAGAGAAGCTCAAATTCAGCACTGACCCCTTCTGCAAATCATCACGGGAGGGAATCAAAGCTCTTGAACAAAGTAGACAACTCTTTACCTAATGGGATTGAAGATTTACACTTCAATAACACAGGATTTATAATACAACAGAATGGGGACTCGAAGTTTCCAAGTGGCTGCCCTACCACAGCTCCATCTTTGGAGATCTTGTCACAGCAATAGATCATTATCCTACCATGCTCTCGTGGAATTGAGGTCGCTTCTAATGAGAACACTTGGACATAATCAGTCCTATCAAAAACTGGATGCAATATTACCGGGTGGAATGTTTCTAGCGATCATGGTTATGGCTTTAAGGACTACCTGTTACAGAGTCTTCTACTGCAGGCTTACATCGTGACTTTTAAACTACCAGTTAATATGACTAGTTGTCAGAAATATGAGCACTCCATAGTTAAAATGGTTCCCAGAAGAGCCTATGACACCCATTCAATCCTAAATGTTTTGGATTTAGGATGAGTTCTGGCACCTGAGTTCTCAATCCTAAATGTTTTGAATTTAGGATGAGTTCTGGAACCTAAGTTCTGGCACATGAGAGGAAATGGGATCTTTACCTGTGATGGCACTCTAGATAGTTTTAATAGCTTGCCAACAGGAGTCCAATCACTGTAGATTCTTTTGTACCTATAGGGCATAGGACACAACTCAAACGCTCCAATGCTATTCCCACCTCTGACACATCTTTTTGTAAATTATTTAATATGACTGGCAGTATAATGGTACCTCAGTATCCAGATCTGAAGTCGACCTATAGAACAACAAAGGAAGTGATCATATCAGTATGACCAATTAGATTCAATACATTTTTACTAACTTTTGTTAATAAAACCTCAATCATACAAAGAAGATCACCAGCATGGTGGGAAATGTTGAAAATGGATTTTAATGCAGGCTTAGGACTGATTCAGGTATGCAACAATTTTTTTTCATTGATCCAACCATCTGATGCTTGAGGGGTAGAATATACATGGTCGGCACAGCATGTTCTCTATAGCCAGAACTTGCTCTTCTGTACCAGTTTACACAGCTAAAGGAGTCACCTTTGGCAAATGGTGTATTGCCTAAAGTCCAGACCCATGTATTATTGAGAGGGGATGTTGAAATACTGCACACTGTATGAGAATGTTCCATTGGAAGCCATAATGGACCTATGGCATTACCAATCCAACACCAAAACTCCTCCAGCCAGATATGTTTGAGCTTCTATTATGTAACCTTATGAGAACTGTACACAAACCTAAGCCACAGAGAATTGAAATAACCTTCCAAATGAAAGATTCAATTTGTTCTATATACAACCTGAATGTAAGATTTATGCAATAGAGCCAGGAACGACCCCCCTATGAACTGCCCAACCTACCACCCATCAAAAGAATTAGACTTGGAAAGCCTCTACAATTCTGGTAGGACCAGGCATCCTCTCTAACTTAGTTATCTCTGGAATTCAGGAATCCGGACTATTAAGCAGGAGCTATTTGCATTTAAAAACATGTTTACCCTCTACTTAATGCAGTAGGAAATTTATGTCCAAAATCTCCTCAGCATTCAGAGAACTACATTCCATTGTCTCAACTGTGTGTGATTACCATGTCCACCAACTGGAATTTAACAGTAACATGGAGCATAGGGTCTACGCCCTCCAACAAGTTACTTAATCTTAGAAGTTTCTATAGGAGAGAACAATTGAAAAATCATTGCTACAGAATCAATAACCTACTGGAATGGAATGATATCAGAAACATTACTGTAATAGGAAAAATGTCTTCTGACTGGACAGGGTCTCTCACAGTTAGATGCCTCCAGATCATGAGGTTGTGACAACAGGACAATGTGAACATTCACTGTCAAGACTAATAAGGGGATTCCACGCTGATGAGCAGATGATACACATGTTTTACCACAACGAAGAGGAGTAACACAGCATTTCTAACACATACACTCCTGTGGATTGATAGATATTTTCTACTCAAAGGGATACAGTTTCAACGGTCTAACCGCATGTGTTATACCTGCCATGGATTAAAAATACATACTAATCTTTACCCACTTACAAAAACGTCTACTGAAAATTTGTTCTTAGACATGAGATACTTTAACTGGATAATTTGTGCTAGTAACTCCTTAGATTTAACATTCTTTAGTCGTACTAGGATGAATGATACTTTCATCACCCTAGACACTGAGGGTACTAAAACATCACATACTATTAACAGGAGATTTAACAACATTACCCAAATGGGTAATTTTATTTCAGAATATCCATACAAAGTCTTCCAGAATCCTATCACACCAAAGTAACAGAAACACCCTGGGTAAAAACAGACAGAATTGATAAAGTTTCATGTGAAAACTTAGAAGGGGTCAAACCAGCTCATAAAACCTTGACCACAAGCTAACCTATTCTGAGCACACACACAGGTCACTCGTGTGGCCACGGCACTCAACAACCCCAGCTTAACGGCACTGAACACAAATATACAAAACTCACACAAGAGATGTTCCTTTCTAGAATGGTTGACAAAACCTTTCAAATTGGTGATAGGCTCATGATCCAACTGTAACACTTTGAAACACTTTAGAAATGGGATAGAGCTACCTCTATTTATGTCTGGAAATTCATTAAGGAAATCCTTCTATTGCTTTTAGCTATTATTTTTGTTAATAACTTATTAAACACAGTATTAGGATGTTAGCCATTTTCAGGCTTAAGAAGGGAACACTCACAGACTATGATTAACCATACCTTAGCCATTCTTTCCTGGATGTACTGCAGCCCATGTTGAAGATTCCATGTATATTTTTAGATCTTGATCTACCTATATTAGGCAACGTGATTTTCATTTCACTTATTTGATTGCTTTGTTGATCTATTAACTTGCCTTAAATTTAGATTTAGTTTTTCTTCTCTCTTTTTGACTTCTTATTAGATATAATGAGTTGGAATTTTAAAATTTAGTCCTTAATTTTGCTTTTCTCTACACTGATTAACCTTTATTTGATTCAGTTTCTTTTAACTAGTTTTGATTTGGTGTAGATTTTCATCTTATGAGGTCAGATGACATTTCATAGTATTTGAAATTTGATTTTTGGGTTTTTTTTAAATTGAATACATGATTAAATGCCTTATCTTTGCCTTTGCCCACATTAGCAGAACAGCTCTGTCGACCTGGTTTAAGACCTATTTGATTCCTGCATGACCCTTACAGGTTAGTCATGAGGAACCCCAGGGTGGAACGTAGAGAGAGGACGATGGAGTCACACCTGTCAAGCAGCGACACAACCGGCCAGGGGTGTTGAGTTAAGACCAGGTATGTCCGAAACCAACACAAGCCCCACCAACTGCTGCCCGAGTCTCTGCCCACTGATCTCTGCCCACTGATCTCTGCCCACTGATCTCTGCCCACTGATCTCTGAGTGGAACACAGATCCCTCACCCCTTTGCAGGTAATAAGCAGCAGGTGCCAACAGCGGGCTTCGAGCAGACCATGTCCTCGTCCTAGCTGCTCACAGACTGACTTCACTTTGGTTCGTTGACTTCCTACCCCTTCTTCTAGTTTGTTGTGAGACTAACGCTTTGCTTTGTGCGATGTGTAAGAAACCAAATCAAACTTGTGGTGAAAGGTCATGGAGTTTGGAATCCTGACCCGGCTCTACAATTATGCCAACCTTGCCTTATGATTGAATAAAGCTGACCGCGTGGAAAGACAGAACTCACGTGTGTGCCGCCTTCATAACATGCTCAGGACACTGGGACTTCTCATAGGAACGTCACATTGAGCTTTTAATCATCTGTCAAGGTTAAGAGCAAAGCCAAATCAGACTCACCTGCAACACTTCTAGGTATGGGTTACTCCCGCTCTTCTTGAGTTCCTGCAGAATAGCTGGAGATTCCCAAACCTGCCAGAAAGTGACCTTCCTTATTCGCCTAGTAAGGTTCCTGGGAATCCTAGAAGCAAGAAATCAGGCCAGTTTTTCCCCAGGGCCTTCGTAGGCTCCATAAAGTCAACCTTAGTTCCTTAAAGCTGTCGGGTCCTATCTGAGCCTAGACAGGTCTTTCTCAAACTCAACATTCCACTCAAAGCCTTGGTAATGTAACCAGGGTTTCCAGCGGTGTCATGTTATAAGGAGAACAGAGTCTTTTGGAACCTCGAGGCAAGGGGCGGGGGTGCGAAGGGGGAGCTAGGTGATGGGGATTAAGGAGGGCACTTGTGAAGAGCGCCAGCTGATGTATGGAAATGCGGAATCACTGAACTGCCACCGGAAAGTAGTAGACCACTGGAGGACAAAACTGGAATTGAAGTAAAAACGTTAAAAAAGAAATAATAGATTTCCCATTTTGTCATCGCCACAAGCCCCATCTAAACCCTTGTGGATATGAACTTACATCTAATTCACAGCCCCCATCTGGCATTCACACCTCCAGGCCCTGTACTTGTGTTATTCTCTGAGGAACCAGCAGAGGCCTGGGTTCCCATTTTTGCACGACCCACAAGGATGGGTTTCCACTACTGAGATACCCAAGCTGAACTGGCCGGTCACTGCAGTTAGAGCCAGATCCTGTAAAACATCAGGGCCCAAATTATACTCAGAAATGGGGAAATATACACAACAGAACAGCAGGGAGGGAGCCTGCAGATCTGTAGGTAGGAATTAGTTCGGCCTTGCTAATCTGTCCCCATGACCATAAATAGCCTTTAACTCTCCCTGAAACTTTGTGGGAGCTCCCAAAGAGAGGTGTGCATTCTGCTCCACTGTTTATTAGAGCTGTATGGTCTGTTATTTAGGGCTAGATCAAGAAATTATTAAGTCACCATGGGGCCTCTGGCTGCCTCCCCATTGCATGCACTGAAGGGTGACATTGACCTAACCCGAGTCTCTAGGGGTAGGGCATATCTACCCCTGAAATTCCTCCTTGTTGGAGGGGCACTCTGAAACACGCCTGGCTTTTGGAGACTTCCTTCAAGGGCATAAACTGCTCTCCCTTAGGCAATGTCTTCTTTAGGTTTACCAAGACCAGATTGGGTTGTTTGTCTAGATTCTCTCGCAGGGTTCCAGGTAATGCTAGCTCTTGCCACAACTGTGGCAAGAAAGGGGTGGGCCCCCTTTCTACCATTTTACTATGAACAATATCCTTTGATTTTTCCTGTGTTTCAACCTGTTTATTTCCCTTTTGATGGATTTTTTAGGCTTTCCTGAAGTCAGCGACCAAGAGACTACAGTAGTGATGGGCAACCAGAGCACAGGGCAAGAACAGACACCCCAGGTCCCATATGTGCCCCAGCAGACAGTAAGATACAGTCTTCGATACCATCTTCCCAGGACCCCACAGTCAGGACACCTGAGCTGCCCCCTCTTCTCGACCCCTCTGCTTCCCTACCAGTTTCCGATGGGGCGTAGCCAGCAATCCCGCAGGGGTTTTTAGGGCATCCCCATGCACAAGCAATTGTCCAAACTGCTCAAAAGACCTGACCACGTGTCTCCATATGGCGGTGACTGGCCAGCTTGGGAGCTCCCCCAGAAGCAAAGGGCTTTCCACTGCTCAGCCCTGTCTCTCATGCTTGTTTCTTTCTCGGTACCCAGCAGAGTAACCAATTGTTAGAAGGTGGAGAAGGGTCAGTAGTGAATCCTCCAGACTGAGAAGGCACTACAATACCAGAAAGAGAAGGAAGCCCCACCGTCCCCCATGGCATTCAGAGTTTTATCCAGGGTAACTTACAGACAGGGACAATCCGGCAGCGGTCAGACCACCGGGCAATCAGACAGCACTCCTACCCGGACCTTAACCTCCAGCTTTTATGGAGCGAGGTGCACAGGGGTGAGGTCACAGGGTAGTTATCTAAAGTGGTGCCACCTGCGCGTGAGGGGCGGCCAAGACCGAGGACCAAAGGCGGAGTCAGTGTCGTCAGCACTCCTACAAGGAAGCCTAGTGCCGCCGGGAAGTAGATGGGCAACTTTTTAGGCTCTTGTCACTTACCAGGATGGGGGAATTTAGGAAGCAATTCAAATACCGAGGTGAACTTTCTGATGATTTTTGCAGAAACTGATAGCACTTTGGCTTATTTTAGAATTTGTGTTTTTGATGGCAAATTCATTTTAGATTATGCCTTTGCTTGGTAGGCAGTATTTTAATTAATTTTTATTAATTTTAATTAATAATGTCTCTAGCTCAAAATAAGTTTCTCACATATCGGAGCCCAAAAGGAATGTTTTCTAATACTAATTGATGTACTGACAAAGCCTACCCACCCTTGGGTGGTTTTTATATTTTATTGCATGTTAAGTAGCTTTAACCTTTTACTTTTTACTACCATTATCTTCAGTACTTTTGTAACAATTGTAACAAATACTTTTTGGTTGTCCACTCTTCATCATTCTTCAAGTGATTTTTTTAAAATATCATATATTTAATAGCTCATGATGAGCTATGTTTAAAGGAATAACTAGATATTTTTGCAAAGTATATTGCAAATATACGGAAAACATTTTATTTGCTGATAATCTGGAGCATTATTTCACTACTGGCTTCTATTTCACTACTGCACAGAAATAGAGAATTAGCAGTCTTTCTTTAGTTTGACTGCTTATTGTTTGTGAAGGGAGGGTGGACATAGCTAAAATTTTTCAAAACCATTGACTAGAGATAATTTTTAATGAGTTTGTACCTCCTATTAATTTTAGAACCTAAAGTGGTTTTTAGATTCCTCAAACTATGTTCTTGACCACCATTAACGGGACTCAGTGACCATGATTCAAACCAGCTGTGGTTTGAATCACAAACCTAGAGGAAAGCTATGGTTTGGTCACATGATGAAGATGAGGAGGAGGATGGGGACAATATAAGGGCAATGATGATACTTAGTATTTATTGAGAGCTACTAGGTGTCAGCCTCAGGCTAACAACTTGACTTTCTCGTTTCTCACAGCAATTATGCACTGTTGTTCGACAGTCCTGCCTCCTATTTTAAAAAAGATGAGAAAACTGACATTAAGTCTGGTTACCCGGGGTCATTCAGGTATAGAGGTACAGGTGCAGTTCAAACCTGCCTTTGCCCTTTAAAGTGACCATGGCAATCTAGTGCCTCCCCATGACATAAGCAAAGCCCCCCCCCCCGCACCTCCCCAACCCCCGTCCGAGCCTTGATGCCCTGCTTTAGCCCCCACTCCCGAGTCAGATGTCACGTAGTCCTCAGGGAATAAGCATTCTAAAGCTGTTGGCCAGCTTCTCTTTAAAAACCACTCTGGGGCTGCACATTCAGAAGACAGAAGTCCCCCTTCCCCTCCTTGTAGGTCCCAGCATTATTGCCCTTTGCTCTCCGCATCTTCATAGCTCTGCGGGACGGATTTAAACACAGAGCCACCGCTCCTAGTCTCTCTCTTTTATGATGGAAAAATGTTATGATACACCTTGGTGTGAGGCTAGGAGACACTGTCACTTTATTTGAGCCTCTTCAGACAAAGTCCAAGGAGCCAATGAATTTGACACTATTTGAACTTGTTAGGAGGAAAGTAAGCTTCCAGTACTCAATAATGAACCTCATGATAGAATCTAGATAGAGCCAGGTCTGTATTTTGTTAACATTTTATTGCTACGTGCTCCCAACACAACAAACAGCATCAGTAGTGTACACTCGGATAAAAAGGGAGTTTTTAGCTTCGCAGAAAAGGAAGCTCGAAGATGAGAAGTAGAAGAAATATGTACATCTTCATGGGAGGTGTATGTGTGCGACCGTCTTTCTCTGCATTCTCCTGTGGACCAGATGCGTACATATGCAAGCAAACTAGAGAGAATTTCATTCTGGGGAAGCTTTCCGGGAAAAAAAAAAAATGACTTCTACTTGAGGCTCAGAGGTTGTTTTTCTGTCTGGAATTCAGCTTATTCCTTTAAACGTTAAAAGCCTTGCGCGAAGTAGCAGATTCTTTAGTGGTAGAGAGTCAGTAGGTGAAACTGAGTTTACCGTGGCTAAAAGGCAAACGTCCTTGCACAGACTGTGCTCGGAGAGGCTGACATCTCTCGAGGTCGGTTGCATAACAGTTCAGGAACTGACCTCAAGAACATTGCGCTCACAACACTTTTACTTTTTTTCTTTTAAGTATTTACCTCTTTCATATACTTAAAGAAATGTTTCTAATTCCCTTTTTCATTAAACAGCTATCTGGATCTATACTATTTAAGGTTCCATCCAAAGGGAAGAAGTCATTAACTTTGTATCAGCTACTTTAAAAATGCAAAAAGGTTGCATGAGGTCAAATTTTGTTTCATATTAGCTCTTTGATTTGGTTGCCGGTTGTTTGGTTAAGTTTCTCCTCCAGGCACAAAATGTGCATCTCTAATGATGTCTCTCTAGTTTACCAAAATATGCCATTGATATTAGCGTAAATATTTAGTACATAAAAATACTATCAAGAAAAAAAAATTGACTTTTAATAAATATCTTCAGTTCTGAATTCTATATACAAGTACTTTACATCTACTCCCTGGAGAGAGCATTTCTGGCTTCACTGCGAGTAAGGTGACCACTGACATAAATTACCAGCACATGATTGCAGTCAGATGCATCGTGGTTGTGAACATTTGAATATGGACCATGCAGAAAATAAATATTGCGACCACGGACAAATACGTTCTTGAATCTTCCTCCAAAGCCCCAAAGCCCTATTACACTCAGGTGTCAATTCTAGTTCGATGATGCTTTTCTCAGCTACCAACACACAAGCAAATTATCTCGAAACATTCTTCTTTTGTCATTATTACAGTACGTTGAGTATAACCGTTTGCATATGTCAACGAAGGGAAAAGAAAAAATCGGCCCAAGAACACAGGAACTTCAGTGGTATCTACTGAGATCCTGAGAAGAGGGTTTTAATTTTGGCTTGCCTAGGCTGACTCACTAGTCTCTGGTCCTGTGACCACTAGTAGCCCAACAGATCTTTCCTAATCTTTGTTATTTAAAAAGTGGGAGGTAAGAGGGAAGCTGGGATCTGTATATCCACAGCATTATATGATTTTTCTTTTTCTGTAACTTAGGTATCACACTGTTGATCGGACAAAACCACACAACAAAAACCCTTTGTACTGTCAGTAGCTACAATTCTAACTTCTTGTTCATAATACTCGGCTTCGAAAATCGACCCATAGCACGTCAAATAAGGCAATACTCAACAACAGGCACCTAGAACATCCAGAAATGTAATATAGTAAACAATCATTTGAGAACACATCTCTTAAAATAATACTGATTTCTGCAATATACAATATTTACACAACAGCTGCAAATTCGCTCATACAATACTTCTAATATAGATAAATAGGAATACAAGTCTAAGAATTTTTTGCTCCATTTCCAAAATATTTCGTTAAAGTGTAAACTGTTGGCACCTCTTTATTTTTAGTGTAACTTCTTAAAAAAAAAAAATCCGCCGATATACATAATTGTTTCCAGGCCCTCTGCTGCATTAGAGAGGGACCGACACACTTAGCCACTTACTTTCCTTCTATTAATAATCTTTGGTGCTTTCTTCCGATGACGTCTGGCAAATGAGTCAATGCAGAGCAAGAGGTGGATGAAAGCAACTAGAAAGTGAACCAGCACTTTTCGCTCTTCCGCTCACAGACAAGACGAGCTGACAGTTACGGAGATTTACTTTCAACACGGGGACTGGCCTCGAAACCAGCTGTATGCACCGCAGGGAGAGGGAGCCTGTCCGGGTTCTCCTCTGCTTTCTGGCCTTCGAGGTTCGCTTTCTCATCTTTCCAGAGCGGCCGATCTGACCGGACGTGTCTTGTCAATGATTCTGTCATCTTTCCTTGAGGTTCTGGCCTGAGAAGCAGCACCCAGGGACTCGCTGACCGCGGGGAGGCCAGCCGCGGCCTCTTCTGCGGGGGAGCTGAGCGGGCCGCTCCTGGTGGCCGGGGACACCAGTCTCAGAGTCTTACCCACCGCTAGCGGAGCTCTCCTCTGGGCCAAGTGAGCACCATCGGGTTTACTGTGTGGCCTGGGACCCCCCACCGCGGGCAGCCTGCTCAGAGATCGCTTCCTCTCCGCAGGGGGCTCCGCACGGTGAGGCACCAAGGACGTAGGCATCAGGAGAGATCCAGGGAGGTCGCTAGGGTTAAAGACAGCATCCCCGTGAGTTTCAGCAGCTTCCGGAAGGTACGGCGGTGGCAGGGTGGTGCCCCGCTTGCTACACGACTCACAGCACAGCTTGTTATAGCCGGGGATGGAGCAGTACCGCGCCAGGACCTCCATCTGACAGAAGATGGACTTGTCTCCCAAACACGGCTCATCTGCCGAGGATGAAAGAAGACAGGATGAAACATACATCTAAGCAGGACGAAAGGGAGAAACGGAAATTGTTTCGGAATATAAAAAATTTTAAGTAGAATCCGACGTGAATTGGAGTTGTCCAAATGAGACTTTGCATTAAAAATGTGAATGTCAGGGGCGCCTGGAAGGTTCAGTGGGTTAAAGCTACTGCCTTGGCTCAAGGTCATGATCCCGGGTCCTGGGATCGAGTCCCCCATCGGGCTCTCTGCGCACCAGGGAGCCTGCTTCCTCCTCTCTCTCTCTCTCTGCCTACTTGTGGTCTCTGTCAAATAGGTAAATAAAAATCTTTAAAAAAATGTGAATGTCATGGTGAGTGGCACAGCCACTGTGGACAACAGCACGGATACTCCTACAAAAATTAAAAATATAAGCATATTTTTATATGACTTGGTAAGTCCCAAAAGCAGGTATCGGAAGAAAATGAAAACACTCTTTCGGAAAGACACACACACCCCCATGTTGACCGCAGCCTCATTTGTAATAGTCAAGATACGGAAAAAAGTTAACTACTCGCCAATGGATGGATGAATGGATAAAGAAGCTGCGGTATATGTATATAACGGAATATTATTCTGATGTAAAGAAGAATGAAATCTTGCCATGTACAACATAGATGGACATTGACCCTTTTACGTTACATGAAGTAAGTCAGACCGAGATGGACAAGTAGCACACGGTCTCCCTTGTACGTGGAATCTAGGGACAAAAGCTCCTTGATACAGCAGACAGATTGGTGGTTGCAGCGGCAGGGGTTAGGGAGGGGGTGAAATAGGTGAAGGGGGTCAAAAGGCAGAGATTTCCAGTTATAAGTGTCATGGGCCTATAATGTACACATGGTGACCACAGTTTATCAGTTTATAATGCTGAATTGCATATTTAAACACTGCTAAGAGAATAGATCTTAAGAGTTCTGATGGTAAGAAAAAATAATTTCATAATTATACATAGTGATAGACATTAACTAGACTTCACGTTGTGATCATGTTGCAACATGTAAAAATATCAAATCATTATATGGTACACCTGAAACTAATATGTTGTATGTCAACTACATCTCAATAAACAAATATGAACATTTAGATAAATTCACTGAAATATGCAGTCTTTTTCTCTGCCAAGCACTGGAATTGAACACCATTTTAATATCTCCATCAAGGCTGCACACTGAAGGTACTTTTCTCTTCCTAGTAGGAACCTAAATATGATGTTAGAATGAGAAAATAGGATTCATTTTGCCACAAATATTTTTTAGGATATAAAGAAACATCTCTCTCTGTTTTTTCTTTTTTTTTTTAACTTTATAGTATTTCTGGCTTTCTAATAGATTAGTGTCTACATTAAGTTAAAATCAAAATAAATCCTGGGGCACCTGGGTGGCTCAGTTGGTTAAGCATCTGACTCTTGATTTCGGCTCAGGTCATGATCTCAGGATGTTGAGATCAAGCCCAGCGTCAGGCTCCACGCTCAGCGGGAAGTCTGCTTGAGATTCTCTCTCTCTCTCCCTCTGTCCCTCTCCCTTCCTCTCTCTCTCTCCAAAATAAATAAATAAATCTTTAAAAAAATAATAATAACAAATAAATAAAAAGCAAAATAAATTCTAAGGACCCGTGGGAACAAATTAAATCTTAAAAACGTATTACCGAAAGAAAAACCAAGGTAACATCCACAGTCAATGTAACAGTTTCATTTTTACTACAGAATATTCTCAGACTGTTTATTATTTGAAAGCATAAATTTGGGTAAAGTCTGCCAACTTTCTTTTGAATCATTCATAGTTTTTAAATTCAATTTGACTGAATTGATAACACTTTAAAAAGTACTAAAGGACTCATAAAACAGCTGAAACACGTGTGAGCACCTCTTTTTATCATCTTTAAATTTTTTAAAGTGCAGGTTATAAGAATTAGATTTCAAAAACTCTACATGTTGAGCTCATGGACACATGAATTTATATTTATTTTCAGCCATTTTAGGGCACATCCCGTGCAGAGTCCACGAACACGGTGCCACAAAGAGATACTAATCCTATGCCAGATCCGTAAACACAAAGAATTGGAAACTGTGGCAATTACACACTAGAATAATTTAAAATTACAAAGTATTATTGGGTCATACTTCACGGCTAGGTAAGGAACCTGTATATAAATTGCCAAGGAAATTAAAGAATCTCTTTCTAAAGTTTGAAAAAAATGGACAGTTGGCAAGACCAAGAGAGAGCTAAAATTATCACCTGTATCTGTTACCAATTACCAATTCTAAAATTAATGATAAAACTATCCATTAGAGTAATAGCATGTCCCCTTCCCAAATTTTGGAATGGCCTGTGTTTGTCTGGCATTTACAGATCTACTAGATAGAATGACACATCTGAATATTGCATATTAGCTAAGGTAATCATCTAATTATGTTGTGAACGTCTGCATGTCACATTAATGGGTTTCTTCTCAAATACCCTTATGATTTCTGAATTACTTTTTCTATGCCTATATCTTAAAATAAGGATATCAATTTCTTCTTCCTGTATGTTTAAGGCTCTAGGCCCTGTGATGAGAGGACTTTATTTGACCCTGTACTCTTTTCTGTCTGACCCCTAAACTCCTTTCTGTGGCTCAGCTCAAAGCATGACCTCATCTCTCTGTGTTACAGAAGGAGCTCCTGTATGAGTCCCCCCTCTGTGTGAGCACCTCGGCACTGCAAGAACTAGTTTACAACACGGGTCTAGCTAGGGCCGGACAGAATATGCTTCCGTATAGAGGAGGAAAAGGATGAGCTATTCTGAGAAAAAAAACAGATAAGACCATAGGGATACATTCACTTTATGGCAATTTGTCTCAGGAGAGATGGAAAGAGCTTAACAGCAACAAGGAACTAGTACAATCAAAATGGGGCTTAGGGAAAGTGTTCACATGACAAAATCAATCACTAAAATTAAGGAAGCTTTTGGGCCTTCTTCTTGGCCTCATTGTAAGAGGTTCAGGAAAAGGGTATTTCATACGGTCTCAAAAAGTCATTTGATTTTAATTGCAGTTTGAGACCGATGGGAATTATTATTTTTTTTAAAAGATTTTATTTATTTATTTGACAGACAGAGATCACAAGTAGGCAGAGAGGCAGGCAGAGAGAGAGAGGAGGAAGCAGGCTCCCTGCTGAGCAGAGAGCCTGATGCGGGGCTCGATCCCAGGACCCTGAGATCATGACCTGAGCCAAAGGCAGAAACCTTAACCCGCTGAGCCACCCAGGCGCCCCTGAGACCAATGGGAATTATTACTAATTGAAATGTGTGATAGAAACCTATGGCCTTTTAGACCTCACGGAATTGGCTGTTGGGCCTGGATTTCAGAGCAATGAATCCCTAACGTAATTATGCCGTCTCATCTGTACCTCTGTTTTACAATTAAAAAGAATTTCTTTTAGCTAAAGGAAGAGAATCAAGCAATTCTTGCTGACAATCGGGCATATTCGCAGAAGCACATGCTTTATCAACTATTAAGAACAGTCAAGTCTACTCACGAAATTTTTAGCCTCTTGATAGTAGTACAAATGAGTAAAATATTATCACAATGGTAAACTTACAGCTTCTCACTGGGTAAAGTTTGTTCTGTTGGCTTTGTCTTGTGTTTTAAACTTTCAAATGTATTTTCCAGAGAAAAATGATTAAATATCTAAGTCCTTTGTCTCCCTCTCATGGCCATACTTGATCTTGCTACCACACATTTTAAATGAAAATTTGTAATGAAATGGTTTATAAGGTTTAAGACTTGAAATTTCATTAAAAAAGAAAAAAGACCTTTTTGAGAGGCAGGGCAGGGGGTTGTGGAGGGTAGGGAAGTAAAAAATGAGAGAAGATGGGATCGGGAGGGAGACAAACCATAAGTGACTCTTAATCTCACAAAACAAACTGAGGGCTGCCTGGGGGAGGGGGTAGGGAGAGGGAGGTGGGGTTATGGACCTTGGGGAGGGTATGTGCTATGGTGAGTGTTGTGAAGTGTGTAAACCTGGCGATGCACAGACCTGTACCCCTGGGGCAAATGATATATTATATGTTAATAAAAAATTTAAAAAAATGTAAGACATTTGATAAAATCGCACCTCAGGCCAATGAAAAGTCAACTTCCTAAGTTCCGAGTCTCATTACTGTCACAGCAGCATCCAGTTGTCATTAGGCACAGACCCAGGAAAATGGCATTTAAGAGGAAGTCTGTGAGGGCAGAAGTACGGTGTGTCAGGAAACACCAGAAGGGGAAGGTGCTGTCAGATGGGGAAGAGAGAGAGACAGAGGAAGGGTAGAGAGAGGGAGAGAACAGACCGCAGCTGGCACAGCGGCAGGGGACGGGAAGAAAGAGAGCCAGACACAGGCAGAGAGCGCAGACATGGGCGCAGAGAGAAAGAAAGAAGGTGACGAAGATCAGGGACCCAGAGGAGAGAGACAGGAGTGAGGCCGATGAGGGCCGGATACAGACTCAGAGCGGGAGGCAAAGGCAGAGGGACAAGGACGGGAGAAAGGGCAGGAGGACCCTGAGAAGGAGCAAGGCGGGGGGGGGGGGGGGGGTAAAGGAGAGACACAGACTGACACGGGAGGTAGAAAGAGGGAAATAAGGAAAAAGGAAGAGATAAGGAGAGAGAGAAGGAGAAGAAACGAGTGCAGAAAAAAAGAAAGAGACGGGGATGAGGATAGGGGACTAGAGAGAGAGGGAGAGTGTGGGGGGGGGAGAGAGAGAGAGGGAAGGAGGTAAACCGCACGGGAGAGAGATGCAGGAAAGCGAGCAAGGGGCAGACGAGGCAGCCAGGCCGCAGGGCACAGGGGGCGGGAGACGGAGCACAGCAAGTGCAGATACAGAATGCGCGGACGACAGAGCGGGACGTAGACGGGGAGAGCGCAGGAGAGGAGGAAGAGAGACAGCGACAGGGATGGCCCCGTCCGGACCTATTCCAAGGTCTCGGATAGGCCAAGGCTGGCAAGGGGGGAGCGAGGCGAGCGTGCCCGGGCAAGGAGTCGGTTCTGGAATCCCCTGCCGGGGGCTCCTACAGGGCTGCAGAGAGAATGGAAAAGGCCTCGCGCGTGGCACTGATCCCCCTCGTGTGAACTGGATAACTGCAGCAAAATATTTCAAAACCTTCTGCGATATTAAGCCTTTTACAGTGACGTGCAGTTATAAAGACACAGAGAGGACCTGAGTAGCTTCTGCTAGAAAAACAAATCGACGGCAGCTTCGCAGGCACGACGCGCCCTCAGCCCTGCATCCGCGCCCGACAGGACCCAGGGCGGCCCGGGGGTTCGGGGGCGTCGCGGGCGCGGGGCACAGCCTCGAACGCGGATCTGGGAGAGGACGATGAGGCGCGTGTCTCAGGGGTGAGCTCCTCAGGTTGTTTTCGGACAAGCAAACACGTTCCAGAGCTGGTCCTGAAATGCTGCCTTTTGAGGTGCAGAAACCATGGCCGGAGCAGTGAGACCGATGGGGGTCCTACGTACCGTTGCAGGGGGGCAGCTGACAGGCCCTGACCGCCTCCGGCTTCTCCCCGGCGCAGTGGTCTCCGGCCCTGCACAGGACCTGCCTCACCTCCGTCCCTTCCCCGCAGGTCACGGAGCACTAGAGAAACCGAGGCTACGATTAGAGAGGTTCGTTGCACCCACACCACCTTCCTCCCTGTGGACACACATGTGCACACGCGCGTGCACACACACACACACACACATGCGCAGCTCTGGAGTTCCTTCTCTATTTCGTTTTGGAGACAAATAATCACAGGGTCATAGCCTGACGGCATGAGGGACCCGCCTGGGCACGGGGCTGCTTCTCCGAGAGCTGGGCTGGAAGCACTTGCCTCAGGACTGTTGTTGGGACTAAACGAATGAAAAGGAGACAATGTCCTTAGAGCTGCCGTGCCGGGCAGGTGGGGAGCACGTGACAGGAAAGAAGCCATCACTGTCCTGTTAATATCTGCAAAGTCCCTCGGAACAGTGGTGGTGTCTCTTTCCAGGGAGAGATCCCATTACTGGCCTTCCCATTCCTTCTCCTTCCTTACTGACGGTAGAACTTACTGGAAGGCGAACTTGGTTCAGTCAACCTCTTTGGAGCTACTGTGATTTTATTCTCATGAACTAAGTCCGTTAAGGAAGGGGTTAACCACGTTCAGATTAAGTCCAGGATCGTCTAAGCTATTGGTCCAGGCAGGAGGAAGAGAGGAGGGACCTATATTCCAGGTCTCTGAGAAGGAGACGTGAGTTAGCTTTCGGGGTCCGTGCAGGTGACCCTCGCTCTCCTGTTCCTTCCTTCCGGGCCTGCTCTCCACATCCACCTTCCTTCTCTGTCTGCTTGCTGAGCCCCTTGCCTCCTCTAAGCTTTTCTCCCGTGATCTCATGATCCCTCCTTTTCAATCTTCAGGAATACCGAAGTGTGGCATTAGTTCAGGCCACACGACACTGAGTCAGCAAATGAACAAGGACTGGACAGGTCCTGGCTGCGTGGTGCTGAAGCAGCGCAGAGTCTTCGAGAAGTGTGTGGGCCAGTGGCCGGCACGGGCTCCAATACCAGAGTTACAGTGTCCATCGTGAGTGCCTGCTGCCTGTGGGCCACTCTGGAAGGTCGGGGAAGGACGGGGGGGGGGGGCAAGGCAGCCCCGGAAGGTGGTATTTTGGCCACTGGAGGGGAGCCCTAGCGGCTGCGGAGGTGGTGAGTCCGGAGGACGAGGAAGGGCCATCAGCTGAGAGGTGGAGACTCCCGTGAGCTCGGTCTTTCTGGAACAGCAGGAGTTTCTCAAACCGGGACAGAGTTGGAACACAGAGCAACGGGGGGAGAAGATCGCGGGGGCTTGGTGTGGGGAGTATTTGCAATATATACAAATACTGCATCATTTCGTGGGACACCTGAACTGATAGAACTTGATGTCAATCACACTGGGAGAAACAGGAGGAGGAGGAGAGGGAGGAGAAGCGTCCCCCGTCCCCCGTGTGCCAAACGGGGCAGCGCCCCGCGGTCAGTCAGGTGTTCGGAATTCATCCCGCGGGAATGGTGTGACGTCAACCAAGATACGAAATAGAAAACCAGTCCCCTTTAGATGTCACAGAGCATCCACACGTGGCCCCTACCGAGTCATCCTAAATGCAAGCCCTGTTTTAAAATCTTGTTTCCTGGCACCTCCAGGAGCTCAGGGATCACAAAGTCTGTGGTCCCGTCTGTGTGGCCGCGTCTCAACTCACACAACGCCTCCTGGATACACGTGCCCAACTCAAATATGCAGTGCACGCCTTTCGCACATGCTTCCGGGCACAGACACACACACACACACGCAAACACCCGCGCGCACTTGGGAGTCACACACCCACCTCGTTCCAGGGCCCTGTTTTCCAGTGGGAGGGGCAGGGCACGCGGTTACACGGCCGCCGGTTGTCGGGCCGCTGGGCGGGGCAGTACTTGCTGTGCACCGAGCGGTTGGTGCCGTCGTGGAGCGGCTGCAGGCAGCGCACGGTGCGGAGCTGGTAGCCGGAGCTCCCGCAGGTCTTGGTGCAGTGCTCCCACTCCTCGGCCACCCAGCTGCAGCACGGGGAGAGGGGGACACGGTTAGATGCTGCCGCCGCCACTGTTAACACCCTCGGGCTCTGCACCCCAGGCCTTCCCTGCTCCCTGAGTGAGGGGCAGCAGTGGGGGGTGGGGGGGGGAGCTGGGGAGGGTGCAGGGAAGGAGGGTGGGGGCGCGGGGGAGGAGGAACAGACTCCGCTCAGGAAGCAGTTTCAGAAGAGGGATGCATCCATGCATCCGCCACGTCCAAAGTCCGAGCATTTTCTAATAGCAACAAGCCCAACACGTCTCTGTTTAATGCGTGGGTATTTTTCTGCCTGCCCACCCCCCCCCCCCAACCTGGAAACTTCTTTATCGAAGGGATGATCCACTGACAGAGGGTTCCTGAAACTCATCTTAAGTTTGCCAGGTTAGGTTCGGGCGGGAGGGCCGTTTTCAGAAACACACCAACTGGCCCTCAGCCACCCTGCCTCACAGTGTTAAACACGTGAAAGGAAACTAAGAAAGGCCATGCATCAGGTACTTGTGACACAAACGGCTTTGGGTGCTGCTGCCTTTCCATGAAATCCTGAGTTTCCTCAGGTTTTAAGATTCTAATGGAGATGACCGTTCCATTTCTACAACTGGCCCCTGAAAAGGCTGCCTGAAAAATTCAGTTCTTCATATCAGCCGTTATGAGGCCCAACAAAAATGTAAAAGGTAGTGTGCACCTGAGGCTTGAATGCACCTGACAGAAAGATTTATTAAAAAATATTTTCAAAAGATTTCCCATGGGCCATTCCCCAATTCTGTGTTGATGTCAATGGCCCCAGCGCTTTCCACGTCAGCTGTGGCTGTGTTATTAGGGAGAGGTCTCCGTGACATGTGGCTACATGTGGTCCCAAAAGGCTGTCCCCAGTGATTCCGTCTGGTTCCACAATCTGTCAGAATGTAATTGAAGCACACTCTTTATCCTTTCTAGAATTACTCTCCCTCTGCGTTTTTTGTTTTTTGTTTTTTTCTTTTCATATATATGGGGCACTGAGACCTAACAGTGCTAAAATATTGGTAGTCTTTGGTATCTCCAGTTTAGGCTGGCTTTCACACGTCAGATTGGCAGTGGAATGTACTGTGGCAACTAAGCAATGGTAAAGCCCTCAACAGTAACTCTCATTTGAAGACAGATATTAAATGAGAAGTATACATTTCATAGTCATAGATACTCCTGGTTAACTCTATTCCCTCCTAAAATTCCTAGAATGACAACAAAGGGGAATAAATGGCATAAATCCACAAAGGTTAAAAAAAAATTGGATAGAAGGCCCCCAAAGATAATTCTGGAACCTAGAAAGCAGTGGGACATGTGGCTACCAGCTCAGCAGACCTAAGAGGGATGAATTTTAAATCAGCTATAGAAGCTGGTAAGCAGACTAACGTGGCAGCAGAGCTTCAGGAATGTGCTGGATTGGGGTCACAGGTAAAAGTGTGCACTGGGAAACCAGGGGAAGGTAGGGCTGAAAAGAGGGGACTGAGGAAAAGTCTGTGTGGAAATAGTTCCACCTCCTGCTCCTTACCTCCACTGGCTGATTGCCCCTCCTCTAATGGAGCAGAGGGTCTAACATTTATCCTCTGTAGAAGATGAACCAGACTTTTCGCTTGTGGACAACAGACATAGTCAAGAGACAACAGAGAAAGAGACCAGAGTGAAAGCAGGGGGTTAGGTAAGATTTCACGTATGGAATAGTGAAGATGACCCTAGTCATACACACGTATATACAACTTCCAGGACAGCTGTTAAATAGGCTTATGCTCTCTAGGCAGGCGATTGATTCTACTCTTTGAAATCTGATCATTTCATTAAAAAAGACCTAAATATACATTGAGGGTCTTCCAACGAAATAGCCCAGCCAGCTTGTCCAACAGTGAAGCCACCAGCAAGCAAGTCTTGACTATAAGGCAAGCTTTCAAGCTTCCAAGAAGCCTTTTAACACTGTATTCTTTGGTGGAGACAGAAAAGCCTCTAACACAAATCATGGAGGGGGGTAAAAAGAAACAGAGGAAAAGAACTCAAAAGTAATAATGCATGAAAAAGAAAACAATCTTTAATATAAAAGATATAAAAGAATATATTAACACCAGTGAAATGAACATCAAATGCCTTAACAAGGAACATGTGAGGAACAAAACAGAGTGCTTGGATATTAAAGTGCTCTTGGATACTAACACAGTAGTAAAAAAGAAAAATTTAGGAAATAGAGCAATAAACAATAGATGAGAAAAGAAAAGAAAATTAGATATCCTTAAGAATCCTAATTACAAATATCTTAGAAAAAAATACTGAAAAAGTAGGGGAAATATTTCAAAGAAAAAACACAGGAAAATGTCCCAGAGATGAAAGATACTGGTTTGTGTTTTAAAAAGTCTTTGAGTACATAGCATGATGGATGAGAAAAGTAGAGCATCAAGGCAGTGCCATTGCTGTGACATTTCAGGACACTGGGAACAAAAAGAAGATCCTACAAACTTTGAATGACAAAAACAGAAAGCATTGAGAAACAAAATGTCAGATGACTTTTCAACAGCAACACTCGAATCTAAAAAACAATGGAACAATGGTTTCAAATCCTGAAGGAAAACACATTATGGTTTGGAACATTATGGGTGTGTCCCAATCATGAAGAGTGAGAGAAGAAAGGCTTCCTATATACCCTTACACTTTAACCCCTAAGCTACATTTCTTAGGTGTATGAGAATTTTTTAGCCACATATTTTCACTTTGTATCTACATTTTTCATGAAGCTACTGGAAGACATGATCTACCAGAACAAATGAATACATGAAAAGAAAAGAAGACAAAAAATGCAGGAAACAGAAGAGCCGATGCAAAAGAGGGGCCGTAGGAGTATCTTGGAAAAGGTAAAATGACATTCCAGGATGAACAGAAGTCTGGGACAGAGCTGAAACACACTGAACTGTCTGAAATATATCTATCTCTCAGAAGTTGCAAGTGACAGGATATTTGAGTGTTTAGTATTTACAGGAGACCGATACTCACAGAAGACAGTATGGGGATGAATTAGTGAAAAGTAGGAGAAAACAAAGCATAAAAATCAAAACCTTAATTAATTCTAGAAGATAAAATGTTCACAAGGAAAGACCAGCTAAGTGAATCACCTATTAAGACAGATGGAAGTTGTTAATATAAACTCTGAAGATTAATATCAGTAAAATTAGGTTATAACAATACTGGAAATACTGGGGATGAGAGAAGTCTGGGCTATGTGTATCTGGGGAAGGATTATTAAAAAATGCTAAACCTTTCACTTTCCACCTTGGAAAATCAATATACATAATATCCAAACCCCCTCACCCCCCAAAAATCAAGGAGATGCAAACACATTTTACGTAGAGAACTGGAAACAAGGGGTTACTAGATATCCAAAGCAGCCTTATAGCTGGAGCATGGTTGTATTTGAGGAGCAGGAGTATGGTAAAGGGCAGGGAAACTGCAGCTTCAAATAATTCCTATGAAATGCCTTAGACTATTTAATCAGATACGTTTATTAGCTTTGACTAAAAATGAAATTAAAACTGAAAAGAACTAAAGACATTTAAATCCCTGTCACGTTGTGCTCAGGATATGAGAGTTAAAACGACCGCTTACAGTGGATGTGTACACTCCTGAATATTGCACATTCTTCTAATAGGTTTTGGCTTCTTGTTGACCTCACAGAAGCTGCGGTGAACCATCTTATTATCACTTTTTCTGCGGCATCCGTATTTAGTGTACTGGAAACCTAGGAAAGGAAACACATTTCTTTGGATTTACTCACTTATTCATTCTGTTATATACTTGGTCGTTCAGTCATTCATTCAACAAACATTGCCTGAGGACACAGAGGAGGCGAGGCAAGGTTGGAGCCGCTGAAGGTCCCGAAGTCAATTAAATAAACAAAATCCTGAACTTTTCAGGGCCTACATTTAATAAAGAGTATATAAATGATTAAATAGCAGTTGTGCATGTGCCAATGAGCTAGACCCCCAAACACACACAGTCTAATGTGAGGGACAGATTAGACAACCACTGGGACAATACCCAGTGACACAGGCTTTTAGAGAGTTAGGCACATCATTTCCTGTAGAAGGCGCCAAAGGAACACAGAGGGGAGGGTCTCAGCTGGCAGAGGGGCAGGGGCTGCTTACAAGACCCGCGCTTCTTGATTGGAATCTTGAAGTTCAAACAGTGCTGGGTAAAGGGAACAGAGCAGAGAAGACTCCAGGCGAAGGAAATGACATTAAAAACGGACGGTCTGTTGGAACGGCTGAGGTTTCCTCTGTGAGGGGGGTAGGGGATAGGAAAGAATCTAATCCTAAAAGCCTTGTGTGCCAGACTAGTGTTTGGACTTATCTTGGCAGTCACAGGGAGTTTGTGACCACTCACCAACCCTGACATCCGTAAATAATTAATTAATTAAAAATTTTTAAAAAATGTTTTAAAGCTACAAAAATGTTGTAAGGAAAGCACAATGCACATTTGTCATATCTGTATCTAGATTAACCTTGTGTAATGTGTCACCATATTTGAGGGCATACGTATAATCTTACATATGTAATAACTTAATTATCATATGCAATATACATAATATACATAAAATTTTGCCGAACCCTTTGAGACTAAGTTGCTGGCATCCTGATCCTTCCTAGGCAAATACTCCAGCACTGCCCGTCACCAGCACATCTTTCACATAGTTCTCACAACCAGGATATTTAACGCAGATATAGTCCTATTATCTAATATACAGACCAAATTCAAAATTTGCCAGTTGCCCCAATTGGGTTCTTCCTGGCAATGTGTTTCCAAACAACGATGATGTGGTGAATTTAGCTGTCACAGCATTCAGCAAGAATAGTTTCTGGGCCTCTCTTTTATCTTGAATATTTTTGAGATGTACAAGCCATTTGTTTTTTGTAAAACACCCCACCGTTTAGGTTTATTTGCTTCCTAATGATTAGACTCAGTTATCCACTTTTGGCAAGAAAGCTACACAAATGATGCTGTCTCTGGGACACACAGCAGGAGGGTACGGCATTTAAATCAGGCAAATGCTCTAACTCTACTCATTCATTCATTCATTCATTCAAGATTACCCTGGAAATAAAGGAAGAGAAGAAAATCAAATTAGTTGACTAGTTAAAAGACTTCTGGAATAATCTTCCCTTCCAAAGTCATGAGGGAAACCTGGTGAGGAAGGAATAGATGTGGTAGATATTAAAAAGGTGTGTCTGACAAATCCGGTAACCAGGCAGATGCTGAGGGAGCAGCAAAAGGGAAGATAAACATGTATTAAATTAAACATGTATTTTATAATGGATTGTCATTTTAAATAATTAAAAACAGTTTATATCCCCTCCACCTCAAAAAAAAAAAAAAAAAGCCTCTTTAAAAATACATCCTTGGGACGCCTGGGTGGCTCAGTAGGTTAAGCATCTGCCTTTGGCTCAGGTTATGACCCCGGGGTCCTGGGACCGAGCCCTGCATCAGGCTTCCTGCTCAGCAGAGTGTCTTCATCTCCTTCTACCTCTGTCTGCTGCTCGGCCTCTCTCTCTCTCTCTCTCCCTCTCTCCAATAAATAAATAAATTCTTTAAAAAATAAATAAATAAAAATGCATCCTTGAATTTAGAATTATAAAATAAATCGTTGACACATGCATTCCCTGCTCTGAATCATTTTTTCGTTCTCCGTTACTCGGCTTCATGACTCGGCCTTTTGCCTTGTCCTGCATGTTGGGGAAGACTCCCTGTAGCCAGCTCAGTTCTGGAGTGTTCATTGTTCAGAGGTGGGGGAATGGATGAAATGAGAGACTTAAAAACTCTGGGAATGGCTTAATGGGTTTACTTGAGCAAGGGCAGAGAGGCAGTACAAGGGAGTAAGACGTGTAGCCAGAAGCCAGACCGCCGGGTCTGTATCTTAGGGTCTGGGGAAATGATTTCTCATCCCTGTTCTTCAGTTTTCCAATCAGTACAACAGAGAACATCACGGTGCTGACCTCACAGAGCTATTTTGAGGGCTCATGCACTAATATAGACAACTTAAAACAATACCTGCTACCTGGTACAACGAATAGCTCTTTTCTTACCATCACCGATAGAAAAGAAATGCACAGCAAAAGTGGAGAAGAAGAAAGGCCAGAACCACAGGACACTGCATTTGGGAGAATCTGGGAAAATTTGAGTCAGTAAAGGGACCAGCAGATGAACATGAGACAAAAAGAACCTCAGGGAAAACGGCAAAAGGATTTCGAGAAGGTTTACCGTTGGTAGGAATGGACGCCTATCCTTTGTAGATTCAGAGATTTCAGTAAAAATGCTTTGTACTTATGTTTTGGTTGTTATGTCTGGTATTTCTCAGACTGTGGCCTCAATGAGAGGCAATCTTTAAGGTAGAAGCACTGGAAATGGCCTCCTATGAATTACATTGAACGTACTCAACGTGGTCAATTGTTACCTCCACCACAGGGTTTGGAACACTGAGACCAACTCTTCAAAGCCCATTCGAAAGTATCTAATTCTTCCTGGATGACATTGTTGCTGCTGATTGTAGGTGCAGAATCTTCATGAATGATGTACTTATACGTCAGGCTGGAGTGGGTATCGTTGTCTTGAGGTATGATCTAACAGATACATGAAATAGACAGGTAAGTCACCTGAAGGGGCTTTACATTTTCAATAAAAATCAACTATTTCAGAATAGTCATCTTATTAAAACTGGAAAACTTTCGGGGCACCCGGGTGGCTCAGTGGGTTAAGCCTCTGCCTTCAGCTCAGGTCATGATCCCAGGGTCCTGGGATCGAGCCCTGCATTGGACTCTCTGCTCAGCAGGGAGTCTGCTTCCCGCCCCCCACCTCTGCCTGCCTCTCTGCCTACTTGTGATCTCTGTCTGTCAGATAAATAAATAAAATATTTGGAAAAAAACCTGGAAAACTTTCAAGCAGTTTCTGAAAATATGTTTCTGTTTCTATCAAGTAAATTATAAGGATGCCCTGTCTAACAACAAGAACAAAAAAAGGTGTAAACATATAAAATTTGACCATAAAAAATATAAAAAATAGAGGTATAAGAGTTTACATAATAAAAATAATAAATTTCCAATGAAATTCACTGTGGATTTCCTTAAGTTATAGATCTCCTTTCTGCATTTGAAAATTATTCTTTAAAGTAACTGCTTTGTCATGATGATGAAAACAGTAATGTTCCCTCCAGAAAATGTACACATTATGGAAAAACACAAAGAAAATAAAAAATTACCATGATTTTACTAAATCAGAGAAAACCAAAATCACTTCTGTTGTTTTGCAGTATACCCTCAAGATATTTGCATCATGTGTGTGTGTGTGTGTGTGTGTGCGTGCGGTGTGTGTGTGGGGTGTGTGTGTGTACACACGTACATACTTTCTGGCTTTGCTTATTTCACTTAATGAGTCATGTACTATTTCCCAAGACAGTAAATCTTCTTTGAAAACATACTTTTCAGTGTCAGTACAATGCTTAATCCTAAAGGTAGTGTGCATTATTTAGCCATTCACTTGTTAATAAATACTAGTATTGATCAGAATTTGTCCCCCGCTTTGTGATTTCTGATTTTCCTTATAAATGGAACAAGTGCTTTTTATAATTCTTAGAACAAACTGATGAATGGCCCTTCAGAATACTCAGAACAATTATTACTTTCATAATGAAAGTATATGGAAGTGTCCCATTTGGCACTACATACTATGTAATTTTCATCTTTGTTAATTGAATGGGTAAAAAATTGTCATTTTAATTGTTATTTATTTGATAAACAGTAAAGTTTAATTTTCCTGGTTTATTATTAGTCACTAGTTTTCTGGTTTCATCCTGCCTTCTTTTTTATTGGTAAACAGCTCTTTTTTATAAATGACTGCAATATGAAATAAGGACATTAATCCTTCTTTTATAGTAATAAGCACTGCAAATACAGTCTCAGGTGGTTTGTTTATTTCTTTGTTTGTTTTTGTCCTGTAATATTGTTTATGGCAATGTACTCTTTTTATTTTTTTTAAAGTAAGCTTTTATCAACCTTCCTGCACTAGCTCTTTTAGGATTATATCAGTTACATGAAGGGAAAAAAGCATGTGCAATTTACTAGTATTTTAAACTAAACTTTTAGAAATGGCTTTTGTTTGAGAAATCGAGTAATATTAAACCCACTAGTAGGAAGGATTTGGTTATCTGGGTTCTTGTGTCTGTTTGTCCCCTAGTGTTTGTTTCTAAAGCAACGTTACAAATCAAGCCCTGAGCCCTAGACTCTAGCCAGAGGCCTAGTGCTTCCAGCCGCAGACGGGTACCGCCATGGTCCCAGGCTCTCCCAGCCTGGGGTTCCGGCCCTTTAGTGACACAGCACTGCTTGTCCAGAGCCCCGCCGTCCTAGCTACAAATCTCTCCTTCTGTCTCCAGCTCTCTTGCTCCCTGCGGTCACCCTGCTACCGGTGGACAAAGCCCGGAGGGAGGCTAGCACGGCGGTGAGCGGCAGGGCTCTGAGGCCAGACGCCTGCGCCACTGGAAAAGATCGCAGCGTAATCAGACGAGTGAAACGGACCCTCTCTTCTCCAGCCACCCAAACGTAATACAATTTTGATTACTGCATATTTTTGCTATAAAGTTATATAACCTAGGAAACAGAACAACAGTCAGAAATAAACCCACAGAAACATGAACAACTAATTTTTGACAGAGGTGAGAAGATCACTTCATGGAAAAAAAGACCTTTTTTTTCAACAAATGGTACCAGAACAAGTCACTGTGGTGGCTTTAAAAATGTGTCCGCAAACTCTTTAATACTTTCCCTCTCAAGGACTAGGGCTCAATTCCGCTCCCCTTCAGGGTGGGCTGGACTCAGTGACCTGCTTCCAGCAAACAGACAACGGCAGCATGGATGGGATGTTCCTCCCAATATTCGATTAAAGAAGACGGCCTCTGTCTTGGCCACACTCTGTCACCTGGGTCACTCATTCCAGGGGAAGTCAGCCGTCATGCGATAAGGACACTTACGGAGTCTCAGGAGAGGCTCACATGGTGAGGAATGTAGACACCGGCCACCAGATGGGAAAGCCAAGAAGCAGTCTGCTGAGGCCTTCCAACAGCTCTGTGCCTGAGCAGGGAAGCAGATGTCCCCACTGGAGCCAATGGTGACCTCATGAGATGCCCTGAGCCACAGCTAGCCGTTTCCGCAGCTCCCAGTGGCCTGACCCACAGAGGCTATGAGATAATAAATGCTGCTTTGTGTTTACCTAACAGGTTCAGGGTAATTTGTTTTGCAGCAATGGGTAATATGGACATCCATATGCAAAAGCATGAAGCTATCCCATCATACAAAATTTATATAAAAATCAACTCAAAATGTAAAATATAAAACTTCTAGTAAAAAAAATAAGAAAATGCTTTAACATTGGATTGGGCAGAAATATACATATATAAACATATAAATAAATAATGTGTGTGATATATATATCACATATCAGAATCTTGATCCATTAAAGAAAAAAATTAATAAATTAGACTTCAGGAGAGTTAAAACATTTTGCTCTGTGAAAGCCACTATTAAGAGAACAAAAAGAAACCATAGACTAGAAGAAAATATTTGACAAGTCATATATTTCATAAAGGACATATCAAGTATATATAAAGAACTCTTAAAATACAACCAAAAAAGATAAAACAACTCACTTTAACAATGGGCAAAAGATTTGGACAGACACTTCACCAAACAATTTTCAAAGAAAGAAAAAAACGTCCTTGGAATTGAGTGGGGATATCTGGTTTTAAATTAGTATAACATTTTTTGTAGAAAATCTGATAAGTTGCATACAGAATCCAACAATATTTTTCAAACCAGGTAGATGTCTTCGGCTTTCATCCATGAGCCCCGAGAGTAATACAGTGAAGGGCAGTGGTCCCTGTGAGAAGAGAAACAGGCCAGGTTCTGGCTTCCTGACAGGGTCAGGTTCTGGGCCCTGCCCAGGGAGCAGGAGTCGCTACCAAGACGGCGGCCTCAGGTTGCTGAGGGCACGGCGAGTGGAACTTGCAGGTGGGGCCCTAAAGAAGAAGGGGCTGCACGGAGGGGTGGCCCAGAAGCAGCGCACGTCCGAGACGGAAGGCTGTTCTGTGCATGCCCACGCTGAGTCACCACACTGTCCACAGCGAGTGGCAACTGTGGGACTGGGAGCAGGACAGACACACCCGAGGTCAGGGGGCACTAGGGACACAGGGGTTCTTATCTAGCCAGATGAAACGGCCTCGCTAACACTTCAGATATTCAGCTAAAGCGTCAGAAAGGCCATCCCGTAAGCATAAGGACAAAATTGAAACAGATCAGCCCCAACAAAGGATAAATTAGGCTTCAAAGATCAGGAGGAAATGACAGCCTGTAAAAAGCCCCACAGCCTGTAAAGAAGGCGACATAAACCAAATGCCCTACACCTTACCAATTTTAATGTCCAGTATACACTTAAAAAAATGGGAAGAAGCAGGAAAATGTGACTCATAATCCAGGAAAAAAAGCACCCACAGAAGCAGACAACAAGAAGACAGACACAGGACTTAAAGGAAACATTAGACATAATGGTGAAAAATATGGAAATCGCCGCATAGGAAGGGAAATGATATTTTGTAATTTTTGTTTTAAAAAGGCCACATGGAAATTCTAGGAAAGAAAAGAACACCATCTGACGTGAAAAACTAACCGGATGGGCTCAACAGCAGATTGGAGACCACATAAGACACAGTGAACTTGAACATAGCTCCATAGCAATGATCCAAACAGAAAAGTGATTACAGAGGATGGACAAAGCCCAGGAGGCACGTGGAACAATTTCAACTGGATTAGATCCGTGTACATGAGCCCTGGGAGTGAGAGGTGGGGGGAAAATGCACTTGGTACACAATGAAAAACTCAACCCAAATTTGGCAAAAACAAAAAAACAAAAACCAAAAACCAAAGAAAACCCATCGACTCAGATCACCAGGATGCTTGGTGAACCCCAAGCCAGCTACAAAGAACACCACAAACTAAGCGTATCACAGTCAAACCGCTAAACAAACGATGAAACGAAACAAAAAGCTAAAGAGAAAATCTTTCGAGAGCAGCCAGGGAAAACGGATCCATCACAGGCAGAGCAGGCACAGGAAGGACGCGGACTTCCCATCATCAGCAATGGGCTGTGGAGGGGCTGCGTTCGCAAACAGAGTCAAACAGGGTCAGAAGACAGCTCGGGCATGCTGGCCCTCTTGTGTTTCTTCACAGCAGGCTGAGAGCCTTTCGTGCAGAAACCTGCTCGCACCAAACTCAAATTTTTTATACCCAGTTCTTTTCCATGTAGCCCAAACAGGTGTATTTTTAGCCAGTTGGAACGTGCTTGCTTAGCATACCCCGATGAAACTGCGCTTGGCACCTGCTAACGATGAAGGACACGATGGCTGTAAGGGACCCCAAGCTACCACTGCTCTTCGGAGCTCCCAGAGTAGAGACTCCGCACTGTGCAGCTGCTGGACATCACCTAACCCAAAAGGCCCCCTCTCCCATCCCTTCTCTCCCAGGAGTTCGCTTCTGCTTGCTTCTCTGCAGGTGGCCAGACCTGCAAAGGCGTTAAGGTGGCGATAAAGCCGGTGCCCGCTACTGCCATCTTGTGGTCACAACTACTTCACAAATGCGCCCTTCCATTCCTTCAATTCCCCCTAACAGCGTGAAAACAACTTTAAAGTGCTAACACACACACACACACAGAGCACTAGTTACCAAAATGTTTCTATCTTCTGAAGACATCCCCTAAGAACGAGGGTGAAATAATTTGATCATAGGACGTTGAGGGAATTCTTTGCTAAGACGCACACCCACGCCACAAGAAATGCGAAGGGATGTTCTTTATGTCGAAGGCAAATGATACTACATGGAAAGTCCGATTTACAGGGAAGAAGGAAGAGCATCAGAAATGGTAAATATGTGCGTAAATATAAAAATCTATCTCGTCTTTTGTCTCTAACAGATAATGGATTACTAGCAGTTAGGGATCATAATACTATGTTATTGAGTTTATTAATGTACATATAATAAAATGTATGACAAAGTTGTACAAAGAATAGACAGCGGCTGGTAAATGGAATTTTAAAAAACAACTAAAGATTCAATGTTCAAGGTAAAGTGTTTTCAGATAAATTAATTATAAAATTATAAACTAAACCAACCACATAGTAAGCTTGTAATACCACATACCAGAACGATAACTGGATCGTGTAAAGGTCCATCTGTGTGAAGAGTTTCAATGTCATCTTCAATGTTATAGTCCCATTCCACGCCGAGATCGATGAAGGTTCGCGACTTGGCTTCCTCCCCTTTGCCATTTAAAATATAGTGGCCTGTAGCCTGGTTCTTAATAGCTAAAAGGAGAAAAATGGGTAACTGGCATACATTTTATTTTATCATATTACAGGTTTGATGACCCACAGCAAGTCTACCCCTTTCTATAAATGAAAGACTATTTATTAGCATCAAGGCAATGAAAATGAGTTAGTTCTGATAGGACTCCCATTCCCTTCATCCAGCATTCAAAATCCTCAAGCAGTACTCGTAACTAGTCAAAAACAATAGCAAGGTGGTTAAATAAAGGAGATAAAAATTAACAAATATTCCCATTTGAAAGGACTGTTAAAGATGTTACCAGTTTCTTGTTACTCCTGTATATTTCCTCAGAAAGCTGGGAATATTTTGAAAATTACGGATACCTCTATAATCATTAACACAAATCATTTATGCTAGGACAGCACATAACATAATGGCATCTTTACTTTAGGGTGCTATCTCTTTCTAGTTAGCAAAAGTATCGATAGGTATCCAAAATATTGAACTAATTTTTAGACCAACAAACAATTAGTTCTTATGTTTGTGAAATTCCAAGGCCACATCCCTACTTATATGGCTAGGAAAGGTGGTTTACTGTGATAGAATTCTTAATGTATTATTATCTACTATATATTATTTTAAAGATGCTTTCTCTAATGGACAAAACATGACCAATAGGATTTTAGTCTCAGGGTATTTACCAGCATATAATAAATTAGAAAATAAAATTTCATGTTATTACCATTCCTGAAAATGTGTAGATAACATGAGCAATTTTAGTTAAATACATTTATTCCTCTTGAGCTTTTTGAAACTATCTAATGTTTCCAAGGATAATAATTTCAGTTCTAGGACAAAAAAATAAGGAATATGAATTACTGGGAAAAGAACTATGTCTGACTGCTAGATTGTTAAGGGATCTAGTAGTGAATTCAAATTAGATATTAAAAAACAGTTCTATGAAATACCATAAAACAGTTCATTTTTTTAAGTCACACATTTAAAATAAAAGTAATGAGACAAATTTTCATCGGGTTGACAGGTGATGCTTTCATTTCAGCGAGATTCTTCATGCTTTAATAGGTCAGAGAATATGTTGAGATCGTGTTTACATTTGCACATACACTTTGGAAAAAAACCCCTTTAGAATGACATTTTTACACGATCCTCTCATAAAGGAGGGAAAGAATTCTAAACAGCCATGCAAATGCATCTGCCGGTGCCAGGCAGAACCTGGACGCATCACAGACACTGGCTTTTCAGTACAAGAACTTAAAATGCAATAAAGTAAGGAGAGGCATACGGTACGGCATCAACCAAAATATCAGAACTAATTTGCCAACATAACTATGGCAAATTTTTCTGATATTCTTCCTTAATTTAGTGCATTTTATTAACATATTCCTTTTTCTCATCCCCCATACAGAGCAAAAATGCGTAACAAACCTTTTCTTCATATAAATAATGAACCAACCCAGGTTTCACCAAAAATTAAAGCTCTGTTTTTGAATATTTTTTGTTTTAAAGAAAGAAGAGTGGGCAGAAATGACCATTGAAAACCAGTAATGCATGTTTACGTAATTCTGAATCTTGCATATCTATGTATACAGATACGTATACATACAGATACACATACATCTACATATGTATCTCTCTCTATATGTGGTATCTTTGACATTTCTCTAAGTGCATGTTACAGCAAAGCCAGCAGACAGAAACACTTACCAAGAATATGAGGAGAAGCCTCGTCTTCTTGGATTAACACATGTCTAGCACCAGGGGGTATATCAAACATCTTAAGGTACCCTTTGCATGTGTAGTAAATATTGGAGAAAGCAAAGAAGAAAACAAAAGCAACAACCATGGTTAGTCGAGCATGAAATTCTTACTGCTCCTGCATGCAGAAGAGGGCATCCATAAACTCAAAGCAGTTTCAGAAATGAACTTCAAAGCTTTGGTAGTTTTTGTGACAACCGGAATGAGATTAGAGGAGACTTCATTTTATTTTATTTTGGTATTTTTTTGTATTAAGAGGGGAGGGGTTAATCTTGTTTCTAACCTATCAGTCACTTATCTTGTATTGAACCATGAACTGTGTCAACAATTCAGGCAAATATTATACTTTCCTGTCTCCCCCTGTGAGTTTCGGTTTTCTGTTGCTGTTTGTCATAGTTTTCTGTTGTTGTCGTCGTTGCTATTAAATTAATTAATTAACTAATTAATTAATTCTATTTGAGTATTTATTAGTTTATTCAATTCATTCAGTTGTTACTGTTAAATTAAGTAATTAATTTATTTATTTATTCAACTTGAGTATTTATTAGTTTATTCAATTTATTCAGTCATTGCTGTTAAATTAAGTAATTAATTAATTTATTAATTTATTTATTCAATTTGACACACAGAATGTCACATTAGTTTCAGATGTACATAGTACAACACAGTAACCTGTCCAGTTTGTGCATTAAACTATTTTAGTTTTCTAAACCACCCTTTTGAAGTGGGGCCAGTTTTTAGTGTACTTAGTTGGAGAACTTCTTGAGATATTCTATCTGTCTACATATTATTTTAAAAGGTTTAGGGCAAGCACAGATAGCTAAACTTCTAATTAATGAAATATCTTCACATTTAAAGCCTGCTTTGTTCTAAAGAAAGTTCATAAGGAAGATCAGTGAGTGGCTTTCATTTTTCTTATGCTCAGCCATTAATTTTAAAGCCTTGAACAAGTTTTATTATGGGAAAGGTTGAAAATGCATTTTTTAGATTTGACCAAACCATTCAGCTGGAACAAGTCCACAAGTTACGTCATACCCTGCCTTAAAAATGTGCCCTAAACTCAATCTTCTAATCCAGAAATCATGAAATCAATATGCTTAATACACTGCCTTGGGTTTTAAAATCTTGTATCAATCCTATTATAGGCAATGTTAAACAAATCTTAGTATTGTCACACGTCCTAAAAATTATCTTAAGATCACTTAGAATTAAGATCCGAACTATAAATCAACAATAGGACAAGTAGAAATCAAGATGTTTTATCCAGGAAGTCTAAATTATTAGAGGGAGGTGATGCAGTAGACACCTTACCTAGGAAACATCCAATTTGGGATGAGTGTGACAGAAATTCCATTATAAATACACAACTGCTGATGTTATCAGAAAGATGTATGGTTGTCATTTCTATATGGACAATAAATATCCACCCGTGGGTAGATTTACTCAACTTCTCCACAATATTTATTACTGTCTTAACTCAACGGGACAGTCATTTGGGGGTCAGGGTTTTCAGTACCTGAGTCGGGGTCAAGTCGCGTCCGTGAACCGTAGCATGTTTGTTCTGAGTGTGCAACGTTTAGACGTAGCGTGTTTCGTTGCCGACCACGCACAGTAAAACAGCTTGAAGCCATTATGGATGCCCGTCTTTCTGCAGTTTCCTACAACTTACCCAGTACAGTTTTAGCTTCCCTTGTTTCAGCAAGAGAAACATTACGAGCTCCTTTGGGTAAAGTGAAGGCGCCTCTTGTCTTCCCTTAAATAGAATGTATTTAATTAGTGAAAGTTTCATGTTTACCAAAGTCTTGCCATTTCATTGACTATACTATAAGCTATAGAGAGTCTCTTTGGTAAGAGAGCAAATAATCCTGTAATTTTATGTGTTGAAGATCAAAAGGCATTTTCAATAGTTAGCTACTATAGTTAATAGTTAATAGTCAATGAAAAGAAGACTAAGAATGAATGAGAAATGAGAAAGGTGATTGGAAGTTGAATACTTGCAGATTTCACTTTCCAGCAACTTGAATTCTGTATGGCACCTCTTGCTTAAATGTTTCCCTGTTGGAAAACGTTAATTAGTCTATTGAGTGACTATGATGACAACACCAGTGCAAAGAAATGGGTGTTAGGTTGATTATCTTTGAATAGTCTGAGTCTTTAGGACTGAGGAAATCTTTCTTCTCTTCTGAACTTGATTCGCAGGTTTAGTCTAATTTTTGAGGTACCTGAAAAATGCGTCATGACCTCATACCACAGAATGGATGATTAATGGATGATGATAAACGGCAAAAACCTTTTTCTTTACATTAATTTACTCTGGAAATAGGGTACTATGAATGATTTTATGGAACTAGAATACTATGAATGATTTGATACCAAAAAGAAGACTAGAGCCGCCATAGAGAAAGCACTCTTAATTGCTTCAGGCTAAAATGAAGAAAATTACACGGTATTCCTCCAAAACAATAACATGTCATTTTAAGTCTGTGTACGTTCTTAAAATAATATGATCAGCCAGAAATGGCAATGTTTGTTTTTTTAACCATTTAACTATTAAATGATTGCACGGGAATATCAAAACCATTGGTAACAAAAAATGCTTCCGAGTGACCTAGCTCTGACTCGCTATGTCAAAAGGAACAGAACTGGTCTGTGTGCAGTTAGCTTGCGCAGGGTAGCGGAGGTCTATTGAGTGTATGGTGACTTGGGAGAATTATTCCATTCGGATGAAGACTAGCTTTTTTATACTTTCTCTTCTTCTAAAACGGAAAATCCCTGCCATGACCATGTGCTCAAAGTAACCAATTTCTTATCTTTATTTTTGTTTTGTCTTATTTTATCATTCTTTTTTTTTTTATTCATTAAAATAAGACTTTAGGGGCGCCTGGGTGGCTCAGTGGGTTAAAGCCTCTGCCTTCGGCTCAGGTCATGATCCCAGGGTACTGGGATCGAGCCCCGCATCGGGCTCTCTGCTCAGCGGGGAGCCTGCTTCCCTTCCTCTCTGCCTGCTTCTCTGCCTACTTGTGATCTCTGTCTGTCAAGTAAATAAATAAATTCTTAAAAAAAAAATTATAAAATAAGACTTTAATGTTGGGTAGCTCAGTTAACACATACAACTGGAATAATAAAGCTCTGTACTTAAATTTATTTTACATTTATAATTAGACATATAATAAACTTCTCATTATATAAGATAATTTTTTTTTCAATTAATAAAAACTTGATAAAGTTTTATAGTTTCAGTTTTTTCATAACACTAACGGACAGGGAGGATTTTGAAACAGTTAAAAGATCAATTTATTTCTTCATTAAACTCTTTAGAGTTAAAAACATTACATCACAAGTTACTTTTACACACTGAAGTGGAATCTTGCCAAAATATGGTTTTTTTAAATCCCTAGGGAGTACAGTATTGATCATGGAAGCATTCTAAAATAATGGCTAGAAATGGGGGTACTTTGTTTATTCTTAACAGAAAACACGTACAGTGTAAAAATAGTATCAAATTGGCAATAGTACAAAAAAAGTGTATTATTACAAAATAGTATCAATTAATCTTGTGATTGGGTCATTAAGCATGAATGAGTCTCAATTTCCTAATCATTCTACCAGAGACTAAGCCAACTATGTGGGGATGATGGAAGAGAAGTTTCTCGAGGGAAGTCCCACACCAAATGATCTTTAAATGATGAATTCCCAGAGACATTTTCCCCATAAACTGAGTAATATTTGTCACAAACTAAACTGAGTCATAACTGTTAGAAACGAAAAAAGATCGTCCTATAATAAATGTTTGTATCCAAATCTTTGATGAAAATTTCAGTAAATAATTATAAAATTACTCATAAGTTCACATGTTATTTGTATTATTTTCCTCCTTATCTGCTGAAACTTCACTGAATGCCTAAGTCCAAGTCATTGACTCTGAAATAAACAGTAACATTCACACACACACAAGCAATCATATCTCGGGGTTGTATTTGGTTGTGTACCTAATTTTGTGTAATATAAAACATTAAAATTATGTGAAATATGGAATCTAGATTTATAGACTGATAATTAGGATACACTTGTTCACCTTTAAAATAGAAGAAATACAGCTAATGCAATATTTTAAAAGTTGTGTTTAAAATTTTGTGATTTTTTTTAAAGTTCTGATCAACAATTTATGTGAACAGAAATTTCAAAATAACCCTCAATTCTAATAATTATGTCTAATGTGTTTTATTTTTTTTTTAAAGATTTTATTTATTTATTTGACAGAGACAGATCACAAGTAGGCAGAGAGGCAGGAGGAAGCAGGCTCCCCGCTGAGCAGAGAGCCCAATGCGGGACTCGATCCCAGGACCCTGAGATCATGACCTGAGCCGAAGGTAGCGGCTTAACCCACTGAGCCACCGTAAAAGCACAGAATAAGGGTGCTCGGTGGCTCAGTTGGTTTAGTGTCCAACCCTTGATTTCTGCTCAGGTCATGATCTCAGGGGTGGGGAGATCAAGTCCCACATTGGGCTCCACACTGCGTGGGGAGTCTGCCTGGGATTCTCTCTCCTTGTCCCTCTGACCCTCCCCCCTTGTATACACTCTCTCTCTCAAAAATAAAGAAAGAAAGAAAGAAAAAAAAACAAAGGAAAAAAAAAATAAATAATAAAAACACGAAATAAAACAAAACACGTATTTTAACTAACTACTATAATTTATATTGATTTTATTTGACCTTTATCTAAATTAAGTAGACAGTTTTTCATCGTGGATGCCATGGATTATGAATTTAGTCCAAGTGTTTTTATTTTTATTTTTTTGATTTTTAGTTCCTTAGAAGGTAATTTGGGGGTGTCTGGGTGGTTCAGTCGGTTAAGCGTCTGCCTTCAGCTCAGGTCATGATGCTGGGGACCCGCGTCGGGCTCCCGAAACAGTAGGGAGTATGCTTCGTTCTCCCTCAAGACCAGGGAGTCTGCTCCTCCCTCTCACTCTGCCTCTCCCCCTGCTGATGCTCGTTCTGTTTCTCTTGTCCTTGCTCTCCCTCTCACTCTCAAATATATAAATAAAATCTTAAAAAAAAAAAAAGAAAACAAAAGAAAAGGTAATCTGAATAAAAATAAATCAGCAGCTAATTTTTTGTCATGTTTATGGGGAAAATGCTACATTCCTAAAAGATGTTTCAAAAAGTACAAATCATAGAGAAGGATACCAAATTCATGAGAGACCTCATCTTACCAAACTTCTTGGGGGTTCTGGTGAATGTTCCCTTTATGGTTCGACAATGAGAATTATCTCCTCCACAGACGCCGCACTTATCCTCAACCTTAGTAGAACCGATTTCTTTATCACAGCCCACTTTCTGGAAAGAGATGTTAAACATGACTCATTTTAATAAGCCGAGTGAAGGTCAGCATCCTAGACAAGGACAAAGCATTTGTTTTATCGTGAGCCTACGGTGACGCAGTCTGACCAAATCTAGCTCTGATTTTCAATGCCTCAATCTTTTTGAGGAACTACTATGAAGCCAGATGACTTGTACTCTAGGTTAAAATCTATGTCAGATAAAACCCCCAGTCTAGTGAAATATCTACCCCAACACACAGTCATGACCCATCAAACATTTATTAAGCACAGATATTATTGTTGATGCTGAGAAGACAAAAAGTAAGATGGTATTCTCCCCTCATTGTTCTCTTATTTGGAAAGATGACTAATCAAATGATGAGATGGGCATCAGCATAAGCTTTACAAGCTGTCTAGGGATGCAAAACGAAACTTTACAAAAAATGAAATAAGACGAAATCAGAGAGGGGGACAAACCATAAGAGACTCTTAATCACAGGAAACAAGCTGAGGGTTGCTGGAGGGAAGGGGGTTGGAGGAGGAGGTAACTGGGTGGTGGGCACTGAGGAGGGCACATGAGGGCACTAGGTATTGTATAAGACTGATGAATCACTAAACTCTATCTCTGAAACTAAAAACCAACCAACCAACCAACCAACAAAAAGACTTTACCAAGTGTTGGTGGTTTTCACAGGGCCCTGTCGAAAGGCATTTCAAGAATGCAGAGGGATAAAAACAGAGCCATGGAAACTGTACGCTCACGGAAAGTGGGTTCAGAGAGCAATACTGACGCCATGTTTAAGCCAATGGAAAGTTAGTGCTGGATGAGAAGGGAAGAACAGTGCAAGATTTGCAAAGCACGGGCCACGAAAGGCCCTGAATATCAGGCAGAGTTTATGTTTTCACATGCACTTAACAGGGAACCACTGAAGGTTTCCTGAACTGGGAACAGGCCCCTTCACGGAAGTCAGTGCGGGGTCAGGGACTGTGATAAGCCACCGCACTCAGAAGTTTGGAATGAAAATGGGGAGAGACAACGACAACCACATGTTGGATGTACCAGATACTGTGGGAGGGTGAGGGATGGACAAAAGTCAGATTCTACTTTCGGGGAAATTCATTTCAAACGTGAGGTCTCTGCATACTTGAGATTCATGCCCACAACACTTCGGTTGTGCTGAAATGAAGAAGAAACAGACACGACTAACATGTTCAGCTAATAAGGCTGATTTCGTACCGGTTCAACTTGGGAACATAAACAAGAAAGTCAACCGCAGTTTTTTAAAAAAGAGTCTCAATGGGGCAAAACCCACTTTTTGCATCTTTGCCTCTTTTGTTCTGAGTGGGAATTCAGTGTTTAAAATTAGAATCAATTGAAAAGTAAGAGAGAGAACGAGAGGGCACGAGAGAGAGAATGTCTATTTTTTTTAAATAAAAGATACAATACACATAGCATTGCGTTTTCGAAAAAAGCTCTGTAGTGTAAAAGTAGATGACCACTAGTAAAATACTCAAAGCAAAAGAGGCCCTGTCCATCCTGAGCCATTGTATCCCCAACCGGAGGGATCAGAGTAACTTATAAAGGCATTTGGCTGGAAGAGGAGGAAAAGCGATATATTGACATCTCGATTCTGCCAACGGCCAAACATTGTTATGAAAAGTGAAATTTCTCCCACATTTAGTTTAGGCTTCCTCAGCTTGTCCTAGATTCTACAGATTTTACAGATAAGCCAGGGTTACCATCTTTCGAAAACATGCAGATGAGCGACAGTCAAAGCAGAACTGCACGAGAGCACTGGAAGCTTCCGGGGAAGGCGGGCGGACTCACCACACACTCTCCCCGCACACATATGCTGTACGGGTCTTTGTAAGAACAGTGTGTCCCGTCATGCACCAGCTGTTTCATGTACACCACATCTCCCGTCTCTCTGGACTGGCAGTAAAGGTGGCATCTTTTCTTGGCTGCAAAAGACGGAGCATTCAATCGACTACGTACAGAAAGTGGCATATTTGCACACTACAGTGATTTTATTTGTAAAATACGGAGTTTCTGCATGGCTTCCCCAAAACAAAACACTGTATGAATAAATTAAAGAAAGAATAGCGGAAAAGGATACATATTTGGCACACGGCTGATCTAAACTGTGAAACTTCTGAGAGTGAAAAACGGCTGAATTTAAGAACTGCATAAGCATGACCGGGACTGTCCCAGGCACAGCAGGTTTGACGTCACCCCTGGATTTGACCACAGTTCTTCAGTAAATTTTAATTAGAACCAATTTCATTTCAGTGACACTTAGAGAATGAAAAGGGTTTCTCCTTTGTTGGAACCAATGACCGAGTATGGTTTATGCCTCACGTAGGATCTCATTAGTTAAATGTAATATAATTTATGTGACTTGCTTCCCTGAAACCAGTAAAAAATAATGCATTTCTTCTCCATCCATTATAACTTGGAATTCTTAGGTGGATGCATCTTTTCTTTAAAATAGCTTTTAAACTGCACTCAGCAGTGTATTGGGTCATATGGTGATCACGTAGCCATCTGGTTTCAGCCACACAATTGTGAAGTACGGTGAGGTGTCCCCATCTGAACACACTTAACCAAAAATTCAGAGGGATAAAGTGAAACACTAAAAGGGAATCCCCAAGTGTCTTTTTAATAACTAGGATACGGTACCAAAGTAAAAGGTTATGATGTGCCTTTAGTTCTCAAGTCATGATCTTCTCGTTTCTGACTCGGCTGTAAAAGAAGAGTGTTTTTTCTCTAGTTCTTCAAAAAGGAAAGATCACAAAATTCAAGAGGGTTTCCTAGTAGAAAGATGCCAGTCAAACAAGAAAATGCAACGTGTCTCCTATGGGCTGCTTTCCCCGGGTCTTTTCTGCAGTGGGCATGCTCTTGGCCGAGAACGAGCCCACAGTCCTCACCTCACTAGGGGAAGGGCTGGGGAGCCTCACTCCTGGAAAACCAGCAGGACTTAGCCCTATAAACACCGAGTTTTCTAATTTACCGAGGAAGGCCCCAGAGTCCAGGGGCTCGGTGTTGACAAGGCTTACGATGAGGAGACCGCATGCACACAGCAGGAAAGGCGGCGAGCATCTACTCACAGTCGGGATGCTCATGTGGTAGCCAGTGGTGCCTGGTGTTCTGGTACTCGAAGTGCGGGTTACGTTGCTGGCACTGCTGTGCTCTGAAGTCCTCAAAGTGTTCGGGGCAGTCTTCTGTATTACAAAGCTGGTACTCAAAATTAACACCAGGACAATCCTGACCACCGTTGATGGGCCTAAGAGAAAAGACAACATTGAAAAAGGCCCCTTGGCTCCAGGCCAGCGGTTGAAGCTTGCAACGCAGCGCGCGAAGGCAGAACGCCAGGGCGGCCGAGCTGTGGGCACAAAGGGAAGGAACTCATGCTTCCTAATTTCCATCCCTTTCCAAAAGCACCATCCTCTCCCTGTGTGCATGTCTGGGATAGGGTGGGGAGATGGGGACCAAAAACTCAGCTTAAATCAGCATTTCCAACAGTATATTCTGAATGCACAGTGAAAGCATATAAAGAAATTTTTAAAAACTTCTATATATGGGGGCGCCTGGGTGGCTCAGTGGGTTAAGCCGCTGCCTTCGGCTCAGGTCATGATCTCAGGGTCCTGGGATCGAGTCCCGCATCGGGCTCTCTGCTCAGCAGGGAGCCTGCTTCCTCCTCTCTCTCTCTCTGCCTGCCTCTCTGCCTACTTGTGATCTCCCTCTGTCAAATAAATAAATAAAATCTTTAAAAAAAAAAAAAACTTCTATATATGGACTGAGGAAAATTATAGCTCCCCCCATGCATAATACATGGCCATGGAACCCAAAGAAATTTGATCACAGCTCTACGTCTTAATTTTCTCCTACACAGATGCGAAAAATAATCCCCCCTTCCTTAGAGAACAATGGATAGGATTGCCCAAGGGAACACATGTAACATACGACAGAGCAGGGCTCCTAGTGAACCTGAGCCACTCTTACTGTAATTTTCTTTGTTTTTGTTACTTCCACTAATACTACCGGCCTCTCTTCCCGTGAAAACAGCTACGGGACATTTGATATTCTTTATGAGAAACCTTCTCGGAGCCATCCTGCTGCCAGAGACTGAAGAAAGCACTTTTCTTACTTGGTAAACCCTAGACCAGAAAGAAGGCCCTAAGCTTTTGCTGAGCACACAAGAGGGACTCGTTGCATTTAGTCTGAGTGGGGCACTGCGGAGCTGTTCCCCCAGTGCCTCGGGCTTCTTTCGCTGTCCTTCTGTGGTCCTGCTCGGCTGTGTTGCTCTCCTAACCCTGGAGGGAGTGAGCTCCTGGCTGGAGCTGCTCCCAGGCTAACCAGATGACGGACACACCCGGGCTTCTGCAGTGGCCCTCCAGCCTCGGGGCCCAGCACAGGGACGGAGCTTCCCTGCCTCGCTCCTGAGGACTTCTACATGGCAATGCTTCCCAGATCTCGAATTTTCACTGGAGTCTCGTCTTCGCCAGTGACGATGCTTTACGAGACTGATGAATAGAGATTTACCCAAAATAGACACTTAAACCCCTGGTTTTCCTGTTTGGTATTTGACATGTACTTCATGAAGCAGAATATTGATAACATACTACCGGAGCATTCTCTCGTCTCTCCAAAAATAACTGAATTACAGGAGTTTACTCACGCGGGATTATTACACTGGCGTGTTCTGAAACGGACCCCGATTCCGCACGTCCGGGAACAAGAGCCAAATTTGGTCCAAGATCCCCAGTTGCCATCTTGCTTTTGTTGATTAGCGTTTTTCCACATGCAGTGACCCTTATAGCACCACTTAGGAAGATGACAAAAGGCAAGTAGAGAATCAGGCATAAGCTAACGCTCAAATTGTTACACAACTACACCAGTTAAAGGCCTTTGTTTCTTCTCTCCCCGCAGGTAAAAATGCATTTGAAATTAGTCCAGCACAATTAAAACAATAAGGTACCCTATCTAGGACAATTTAGACTTGCACTTTTAAGTATAAAATGAAAAACAAATGCACTCATGCAGACAAGTTCTTAAACGGCTCATCAAACAAAGCCAGTAAGAATGATCTGCGGACCTAACCTGCATAGTAGGCCTGGCTCTACCCTTTATCCCTCATTAGCTAGACCATCGGGGTCTTTTTACGTGTAACATCGTCCTCCGGAATGATTTAACTTATCTAAAACATGCACAGTGTTCAAAACACTTAGATTTATTTCAAAATTTTCATTCACAGTGATGCTGAGAGACAGGGCACTTGTTATCTTTACATTTTAGATCAAGAATATCAGGGCCCAGAAATGATCATGAAGAGGATGAGACCGACGGGCCAGCAAGTTGGTGGGAACTCTGGAGCGCGGCGACTACAGGGACACCCGGCTTACGGTACCCAGCGGACGGCGGGTGCTCAACCAGCAGCAGTTCCGCTCAACATCCCAACTTGCTTTTTTGGTCCTACCAACAATAAAATGTTTCTGAAAACTCAAATTTGGTAAATTCAAATAAAACACAAATATATTTAGAGAAGTTGGAGGTTCGGAGTTGATTGACAGGATACAGATTTCATAAAGCAAAAAATGAATCGATTCATTGGTCGCTCTTGGTTTTTTTTTTTTTCAGTCAGAAGTTTGTAACACTGAATTTTTCCAAAGCAACACACTTTCTGTAATCTGTTTAGCATAATACCTAACAAAGTTTAAACACCAATAATGGCAGATTTATTTATGGTTATTATTATTATTATTAGCATCATCAGAGCAAATACAGTTCACGCACAAATAGAGCTTTAAACGGCTTTAAAAGAATTTAAAGCTATGTAAATCTTCCTTGCCAGCTTTTGGTCCTTTCTACAATATCTTATTTCCAAACTAGTCAAGGCTCTTCAGCTTGAGTTCTTAACATGCCTTTGTTTTGGGTTTGGTGATCCTTCCCCTTATGAGTAGTGTAGCCTGGCCCCTGGCCAGTTTCTGAGCATTCAATCTTGACTACACAATTCGAGATTTAAAACCTCTGGGCATCTTTCCCCAAGGAGCAAGGCCAAATCTTCTGTATAAATTCACATGATACTTTATTTCTGGACAACTTTCACAAGGAGTGGGATGCCAGCAAGTAAATCAAATCCCATCAGCAGGAGCCCAGATACGCCCCTGAGCTGTTGCTTCCTCTTCTATCAGGAGTAGCTGAACGGTGGTCTCAAAGACGTCCTAATCCCCCAAGTCTGTAAATGCCCATATCTGGAAAATGCTCTTTGCAGATGTGATTTGGTTAAGGATGTTGAGCTGGAGAGGTTATCCGGGATTACGCAGGCAGGCCCTAACTGCCAGCATAGCACATGTGTTCTTAGAAGAGAGGGGCAGAGGGAAATCTGCACACAGAAGAGAAGGAAACCATGTGGCCACGGAAGCAGAGACCGGAATGATGCAGTCACAAGTTAAGGAATGCGGGCGGCCCCCAGACGCTGGAAGACGCAAGAACAGATCCTCCCCTCCAGCCTCTGGAGAGAGAATGGCCCAGTCCCCACATCGAATTTGGCTCAGTGAAACTGATTTTGGACTTCTGGCTCCTGGAACTATGAGAAAATATCCTTTCTGTTGTTTTCAGCCACCAAGATTGTGGTAATTTGCCATGGAAGCCCTAGGAAACAATGCTGGTGCGTTACTGTAATGAAATCCCAGACACCGTGGTTGGTACAAAAATGATTACAGCAAGGGTCCTAATTTTCCAGGCTTCTAAAGACGGTTATGAGGAAACCTATCTTAAATCTTCACTGTATAAATAGATATACTCACTTTTCCAGCAGCACATTCGGTCCCATCAAGTGGGGGTCCCTTTTTTGTCTTACAGAAGTAGGGATTATCGGGATGGCTACACCACAGTTGTTTACATGGATCAAATGTTCGGAACTGGAAGAGAGAGAATCAGGATCTCAATGAAAGAGAGATGGCATGTCCTACCAACCTGTGTCCGATGGCACCTTGTGGACACTTTCTTCATGTCATGTCCCTTGGGTATTTTAATTTTAATTTAGTAGTAACAGCTGTGGCATGATAAGAAAAAAAAAAATCCTGCCCAAGTATTAATTCCAAATTAATTCCAAGGAAAGGATACTTGTATTCTTCTTTTCTAAAATATCAATGATAAATAATAATTTGCGATTCTCCGGTTGTCTTCAACATTTCTGCATACCATTTCTGTTTTGTGGTTTTCAAACAGACAGTATGGGAATTTTAAAGAATCTGTAAATATCATGATCATTTTAAATGTGAAAACTTAAGATAGTTTTGAAGCTCTCAAGTTATTAAAACAGCTTCTCTTGTAAATAATTGTATTATAAATAATACTGAGCTGACTAGTCTGATTATAAATAACTAGTTATGAGCTAGTTAGATTGTAAATAATACTGAGCTGACTAGAAGTAGAAAATATTTATAAGGCTTGCTATGTGAGATGAGGTGTTCTAGGTATAACAAAACCTCACAACGCATTCATGTAGTTTAGAACATGTTTTCCATATATTTAATACTCAAAACAATCCATGACGAAGAACCTGAGTTATAAGTAAGGCATTAGCTATGCTTGTAAGTGAGATACCAGCCAGACCAGAACTGCAGCATTCTTACGCATGAGAATTCTTTTTGTTTTGCTAAAACACCACATTATAATATCCAAATGGAGGTGTAAGCCACATATTTGTGTATGGTCTTCACTTGTCTGATGTCTTTGTAACTAAAAATATCTGACCATTGTCTAGATTTGAAAAAAAATCAAATGCTAGTTTATTCACGTGTTGATTTTTCACTGTACTTATTACCCATATACAGCCTCCTGGACAGAACTTTTATTATTATTATTTTTTTAATTGTACTCATTTTGGACCTGGGCTTTTTGTTTTTTCTTTTGTTGTTGTTGTTCTAATTCCTATTACTTAATCTAGAAATTGTACTTTTCCGTGACATTGGGGCAAAGCTTTGGAATTGTCAGGTCGTAAAGCATTGATGCAGACAGTAAGGGACCGACAGCCTGTACCTTACACACCGACCAAATGGCTGGAGGTAGCCCCACACGGAAGATTCCAAACAGCACATCAACTTCTTCTCAGTACCTTGAGATAGTTACTTTCTCTGCTCTTACACATAAGGCTTGCTCCAACACATAAAAAGCCCCTCCTTTCTCCCTTTTCTTCTTCTGAACTACTAAAGCTCGATGTAGAAGTTTGGTGCGACACAGCTCTAACGTGCACAGCCACGTGGGGGATGGGCTTTCCTGGACCCCATTCACCATGTGCCTGCATTGGGCTAAGCGCTGTAATTACAGCATCAGGTTGAACCCTGATACCAAATCTATGAGATAAATGCTATCATTATCCACATTTTTATACCCAAGGAAACTAAGAGAGATTGAATAAAGTGCTTAAAGTCATATACTTAGTAAGTATGAGACCCACATTCTGATCGCCCACCGAGCCTCAGGAGAAAACCCATATCCCTGACCTTCCCGCTATACCATAGGATTCTCATGTGAGAATATACCAGGACGACCCTTCCCTATGGTCACAGATACATGAAATCCAGCCAACAAACTAGTGGAAAACAATCAACTGAAGGCTTAGAAGTCATCTCTGAAGGTCACAAAAACTAAGGGAGCGACAGAGCATAAAGCCTTCGAGCCTGACCATCTCAGTCTCGATGTCCAGCCCCCTTATTTACCAGATGCGTGATTTGAGCAAGTTGGGCTTAATCTCTGTAAGTCTTGGTTTTTTCATCTATAAAATTAAAATATACCAATTCCCACCTAGTCGGCCACAAGGATTAAACAGGGTAATATATTTGAAACTCTTAGCCTCAGCGCACAGTGACACATCAAACACAAAATCATGGGTAGATAGTCTTCCGCTTGAACCTTGAGCCTGCGAAGCTCACCAAGCAGGAGCGAAGCAAACAGATTTCAAGATGCAAAATCTCAACTGACTGTGAGTGACGTACCGCAGTGCACATTTTATAACCAACCCCAAAGTCAAAACGACATTGTTCATCCATAGAGTAGTTGATTCCAGGAAGTTCTGGGAGTTTGGGCCAATCATGTTCAAAAGGGTCATCGAGGAGACAGTCGTAGGAACTGTAAAAAGGAAAGTATTTCATGTCATTAAATTTTTTTTGTTTTTTGTTTTTTTTTATCCCATCCTAATGAAAAACTATTCTTAGGTTACAGACTCTGGAGTTTCATTCAGTCATACAGCAAGATCACAGAGTCCTACCTTTTAAGGTTTCTGGTTTCACTTCCATTCAGAAAAAGACCCATCATCCTTATTCATCCCAAAAGAGAAGCCAAACATGACTCAGGAATACAGTAGAATTGTGACAGCCTTATTCATGGCCCCCACGGGACCCCCACGTGGTGGGATGGCACAGATCCCAGCCCCCATCCTACAGGGCCTATGCAGCACGCTCTGCGGGCGTCACGTGACCGTCCTCTCTCTCCTAATCCCTAACTCAAGTTTGACCACCATAGATTCCATCAGGAATTTACTAAAAGGAGACCAGAGTCAAAAATCCTCTTAAATTCTAGGCTTATGGCTTAAAATACTGTGATTACATTATGGGATTATTGTGCCAAAAAAGCTCTGAGTCGTAAGAAAATGTTTATCATGAGTGACCATTCTCATTCACTGGGAGTTTGGTTAAGGTCAAATCCTAACCGTCAGTTTCATGTCTGTGTTAGGCGACGACATAAACACTCTGGGGACACACAGAAGGGGACGTACTGGAGGTATCTCTTCAGCTCTTGGCCGCTGCACCGGGACCAGTGGTAACGATGGAATGCGGCCTGCACCAGGGGAGCCATGACGCTCCCCATAGCGGTCTCATCGCCGCACCTGTTGCCTTGTCCGTCGTGCTCCATCCCCAGCCTGCAACGGAAGTGAGACCTCACGGGTAAGAACCAGAGGGGCCACGGACTGTGCTTGATTTCACTCTTGGAAATCCGTTCAGGGGACTGTGCGTTTTGCAAATTAATGGCTTTTGCGGAGGAGTCCCAGAGACTGTGAAATAGAGAACAAATGGACAGAAATGTCTTCCTTGTCCCGTCGCTATGAAAAGCGCGGGCGGGGGGGGGGGTCTCCGCCAGCCCGAGTCACTTATTTAGTTTCAGCACATGACCTCTTCCCTGTTTCCAGCTCCTCACACTTGGCAAGGAACGAGAGTGGCATGCTGGCATGTACTCTGCCCCAAGTGTGAACAATCCTGAGAGAAGCGGGAAAGAAAAGACCTTTTTTTTCGCTTTATAGCTGTCAACAGTGACTTACACATGGCCAGTCTCATGGGCTACTACAAAAGCAGATGAAAAACCATCCTCATGATTCAGGGTACAACTTCTCACTGGATGACACATGCCTGTGACCGGAGCATATCCTGTAGAGAATAACAATTACTTTTATTTTCATTTCATGAGAAAGCCCATTAAGAGCTACTACTGGACCTTTGCCTAGGGGGGGGAAAAAGAGCTTTTCAGGAAACAGAGGCAGTATTATTTTGCTGTTAGCATTGTGCCACATTCTCTTGGGAAAGCCACACACAGGTAATGGTCTCTAAAAAGATTCACTGGGTCTGCGTTTTCTCTGTCCCTAAGGGAAGGAGCTGCCTGGGGTTACCATTCTGTTCTGCCCACCAACAAAGCCCCGTCTTTCTGTTTCTAGTGAATGGTCCTTCCTATGATGGTACTGATAAAAAGAGCCAGAAATTCCATCAATGTTGAAAAGAAACTCATCAGTCTACTTTTTTCCAAAGTCTACGTCAGAATTTATTAGATAAATGTAAGCTGACTTTGGAAGAAAGCTCTTTGGCAGCAATCATTTCTCATGGCATCTCTGTTCCCTTCACAAGCAGTTAGTGGAAATCACATCGCATTTTACAGGATCCCCTCCACACCCCAAATGCACAGTCATTATTTTAAAGGCAAGTATAATTTATTATACCATTTAAGTGGCATTTAACATTGTGAATTCCACAGAAGTCACTGGAAGCAATAGAAAGAAAGTGTGTGCCTGGCTGATGCATGGTGGAAAAGGATGGAAGGGAGCTGAACATTTGAACAGACTCCTGGATTTAGGATTATTTTTGGAAAGTCATGCCCTTAAGTTTTTCTTCTGCACGTTAATAGAAATACCTTGCATTCCAGCAGGTCCAAAGTCTTGCCTGGTTAAGAAAATTGCATGATCATGGTGTTCGGGGTGGTTCGGATCAGACTTTTGTTGTTGGCAAGCCCAGCGACACACGTTCTCCAAGCTTCTGGATGGGTTTCCCCTTTCTATGAGGCTGATGGACTAAGAGGAAACGGTGTGTTGAAGAGGTGCAATATTTCAATGAGGTTCGATAATCTCATTTAGGGCTTACACATATGCCTATTCTTGTTTGGAGATTCTAAACGCCCAGGAAGGAAATCTGAACAGTGACCAGTGGTACCTGTGTGACAGGTGACCGCACGTTTATGGGGACACGTGACGCTGACCTTTGCTATCGTTGGGCAACTCAATGTTAATCATTGGGGTAAGAACTCTAGTAGTCCATTTCCTAATCCAGCTCAGATTTCTTAGTTTTATAGACATTAAGAACAGAAAAAAAAAAAAAAAAAAGAGGAAAAGATTCTGCTGTGATACTTTTATCCAGAGTTCTTAGAGGTCTTTGGTTAAAATTTTTATTTTTATTTGCCCAGAATTGAGCAACAAAGGTGAAGTATTTAAGTTCTTCAATGAGCTGGCAAAGCTGGTCAGATCTTCATTTCAGGAAATGGCCCAATGACATAAACCTTACACTGAAAAAAGCAACTAACCTTTTCTTAACCTCAGAGCAATGAAGAGAGATGGACTCTTATCTGGTATTTACAAGAGACGGACTGACATTGCCTGGACTGTTGCTACTACCACATTAGGATCAGGAGTTAAAAGTTTAGAGGGAAAGGGGCCCATCCTTCAAAAACTCAGTATCCATACTTTCCGGAGTAGCTCTGATTGAATAAGAAATTGAATTTGGATTAGTACCTAGTTGGCTGACAGGCTGAGAGTTTTGTTACATTTCAGCAAATGTCATTATCGGTGTTTACATTCTGAATAAAATGAGCCTGGTTTATTATATGCTGATCACATACTTCTCCAAACAAATCATCTAACAACCCACTGAAGGCTGTTAACATCTCCAGCTGGAGTCAACTTGTGTTTAGTGTTCGTGACACAAAGTAGGTCAGGCTTGGGGAATAAAGTAAAGATCAATGACACACTCTCATCAGAAAATGATAAGTGGGTGTTACATACATAATGAAATGCAAACACATGGATTTTTTTCCTCTTTGCTAAAGGCATAATTTCCTTAGTATTTCATAATCAGGAGGATTAATTATGGGAGGGGGACATGTAATTTTAAATATCAAGAAAATTGCCAAGTTTAGCACTTTCTGAAAGGAAGAAACCAAGGTCATCCATTTAATTATTTCCAAGGACAAGGACACATCTACTGCCATTTTAAAGCCAGCTGAAGTTAGTTACATTACATGAAATTCCTACCTGTGCATTTTGACCTAACTTTTTGTTTTCAGGAGGAATAGAGCTCTTCTAAGGCAATATGCACTGTGTACTTGGCTTTTCTTAAGTGGAATGATAGACATGTAAAATATTGTTTTTCACAAACCATGAGAGGGCAAGGATCTTTGCTGTTTTTCTTCACCGACATATTCAAAGCACTAGAAAGCATCTGACACATAGTAGGCATGCAGCAGAGATGTTTTAAAGGAATAAATGGTTCGAGAATTTGATGGTAATGGTAGACTGAGGAAATTCTCTTTCTTCACAATTATATGCATTTGTTTTCATTCATACGGTCATGCCTAGAGCCAGGACCACTACCTGTGACTCCATTAGATAGATAAGCAAATAGTGTCAGCACAAAAATCATTATCCGCTCAGACTGGGAGATGTATGCTTCTTGTGGCCGTTTCTCCTCCTCTCTTCTAACCCGCTAGTCTATGTGAGACACCAGTGCGACGTGTTCGCTACAGTTACGGAAATGCAGTCTTCCGTTTGCTAGCCCGGTCCTTCACGTTCACAGTCCACATATTTAAAGGCATTTTACCTTTGCGTACCCCAGCATTATCATGCGCACCAGGACCACATTTATATGCACTCCGAGGGACTCGTCGTGGTAAATTTCATTCACCTGGAAACGAAGCAGATCGTTGCTAAAAGAAAAGTGACACAATGATTTCATGAGATGGACAACATTTTAGGGCTCAGCCATGTGATGACACGTGCTAGAGTCAAGTCACTTTTTTAAAAAATTTGGTTTAAGCTGAACTCTCTGACCGTTAGCTCTGAAACAATTCTCAGGTATGTGACTCACTGATTCTGTAAACCCCACCGTACCTTGAACAATGGAGAAGATACCTCAAAAGGGCTTCATGAACCTATTGTTGTGTTAGAAAGAGTCCAGTGTGCTGTAGCTCACATATAGTATTCATCGAAAGCAACACGAGTGGGTGACTCAGACAAGAGTCTGCTAGCTGAGCAGAGCCATGGTCACGTAGAGGAAAACAGAAAGAGGCATTTGTTTCGTGCCCGTGTCATCACAAGCTGCCCGACGTCCAGCTGGCAGAGCCCGTGGAAATGGACTTGGCGGGCAGCAGCTGTCATGGCTAATCTGCAGGCCAGTGAGTGGGTAGCCCGCCCCCCTCCCCCCCGCCCCCGGTGCTCTAGCAGTGGGGCAGCTCAGTCGATGAGTAGTTAGAAGTCCTATAGTGTTAGAAGTCCTTCTATACCTGAATTACTAAGGGGACCGTACGCGTGCACATGAAATAAATATCACGCTTGGGTATAGTTCAGAAAAGCTAAATTCAGTCACTCCTTCTTATTTAATTTTTTGACGTCGGGCTGAAATTTCAAAAAGTCATTTGGTATACATTAAAATCATAGATACTAGAATTGAAGCAACCTCAGAGGTCACAGTCCCCAGAGATTTATACAGATGAGTGCACGGTCAGCGGTGGGCAGACAGGAATCTGCAGTGGCCCGTCGTGCAATCTTCTGATTAAGCTGGTGCGAAATCAGTGCGTGTGAAGGTTGCTTATTAAGGTGGCAAACGCCGGCAGGAATGGGAAAGATGGTGCTATCTGACTAGATCACAAAACTTCTTAGCTATTCTCCGGAACAGGGACGGCACATTTGTCACAATAACTAAAATGCGGATGGAAAACTAACTGCGGTTCGACTCGAGATCCAGAAGACTGTAGGCATGGCAAATGGAAACCCTACAGAGAAAAGAGAACCATAATCTCATAAAGAGAGACTTTAAAAAGAAACCTAACTTAAGAATGATAGAATGTCCTAAAAAGCTCCCACAAAACTCATGAGTCATAAAATTACGAAGTATCACACTGACCGAGAAATGGGAGCAAGAAATCCCAACAGAACTATTTCAAGAATCTCATGAGACCGCAGAGAACACCTTAAAAAATCACGGCCTGAAATCTAGACTAAAGGCATACTTACCAAATTTGTATGGAGTCAAAGAGAGGACTCCAACCTAACTCAGAGGTTACATAGAATAGGGGGCAGACGGAGTAGATCCTAAAGAAGACAAAGTACGGTTTGACAAGAGAAAATGCAGAATCCTCTTAAGTGGAAAAATGCATTTACACACACACACATAGAGTTTACAAACGCGCGTACACACAGAGGATGGCAAGACCCAATCTCGTACTTGTTTGAGAGAAGCCAATTAAAAAAACAAAACAAAACAAAAAAAACCTTTGTAATGTGCAGACAGGCAGCCCAGGAGGAAGCCATCGCTTTGGGAGGCCAGGGTATCCCTGAAGTATTGAATACATTTTATCTACAATGTCTTATAAAAGAGAAGTTGACAAATATGTATATACCCAGAGAAGAGCAAAAAGCAAGAAACCTCGAAAATGTGTCACATAAAGAAGGGGAGACACAGTGGCCTAGAGCCTGACACCAATTTTCTCAGTTGACCCCTTGGTTCAAAGCCTCATTGTCATCTGGTCTCCATCGTTCTTCGCCTCAGTCGGAGGGACATAGGAATACTACCAGACTGGGCTGGGGCGAGAATTAGAAGATTGAACTCATGCAAACCGCGTGCCCCCAAAATCTGTGAGTGAGAAGAGGAGCGGGACATTACGGAATAGTGGAATAGAGCAAACAGAGAAGAAAAACCGAGAAAGAAGACTTACTAGCTGCCATATGGAAAAGACTTACTGGCTTCAATTTATTCCATATATCTATAGGAAATAAACAAAAACCATGGGTTCCAACTGAGAAGGGTAAATTCTAGGTCAGTATAAGAAAAGACTGAAAACTGGACAAAAAAGCTGTGATTTGGGGCGCCTGGGTGGCTCAGTGGGTTAAAGCCTCTGCCTTCGGCTCAGGTCATGATTTCAGGGTCCTGGGATCGAGGCCCACATAGGGCTCTCTGCTCAGCAGGGAGCCTGCTTCCTCCTCTCTTCTGCCTGCCTCTCTGCCTACTTGTGATCTCTCTCTGTCAAATAAATAAATAAAATCTTAAAAAAAAAAAAAAAAAAGCAGTGATTTCTTATGACCTTTTCGGTCACGGTCACATTCTCTTATCTTACTCCACACCTGCCCAATTGAAGACTGAATCTCCTTCCTCTTCTGGATTAATTATCTGATAAGAAATTCCCAACATTATAATTCCAATGCAAGCAAAAAGTCTGAAGCCAGGCATGTTACTAACACATTCATCCAGAGACTCAGGGACATTCCAAGAGACTTCTTGTAAGTCAGCTGTTCTGAATTAGCAACTACCGGGTACTCAGCTTTATGTAAGCGAAATGTAAATGCATTCGATGCTAAAAAAAGAAAAAAAGACTGAAAGTAATGCTAGTAAATACACAAAATAGGGGAATGATATCATTTTAAACTAAAGTAGTTAGGTTAAAAAAAAATTTCTAGAGCAGAGATGACAGAAGGAGGGAACACAGGTCAGCAGTGACCCCTATATTGAAAAGGCAGGAGACACTTCTATCAGAAAATCTTAGACTCGCACATGGAGGAAAGGTGGCAACATTGGCCAACAGCTTATGGTAGTTGAGTTATAATCTATAATCACCCTAAATCAGTAAATTCATCTGTACTCGGGAAATTTTAAAATCACTACAATATCAAGGAAGTCTTAAGGACAAAATTTATGTTCCCCATGGTAATATCACATTATAAAATGATGGAGTAGAAGGCTACTTTTTTAAAAGTCAAAGATACCATTTACCAGATGAAAAGTACTATTTAATCAAAGTCACTATGATGCCAGGCTAATTAGATAGCAGGATATGCCAACAGAAACCAAATCAAAAATCAAGCAGGGAACCTCTTGGGTCAGCACACATTTGTGAAACTGTCATAGGACATGCATAAATTATTATGGGTAGAAATCACTAAAAGTAAGGCAATAGTATGTACACAGAGCAGAAAGTATTCCTTCAATATGGCAAACCAACGCACATTAGGTGTCAATGCAAAGCGTTGGATATCACTTACTATTTCGCTTTTCAAAGTTTAAAAAATACATTATTCACTTTAAAATGTACTTAGGAATTTAGCTGTTTTTCATTTCCCTAGCCTTATTAATAATAGGATACAATGTTTTTCTACTCAGAGGCCTACAGGATATGATAAGTTGAAGAAGTAATCAGCACCATAGGATAAGATATTCAAAGACCTGGATTCTGACCCAGACATGCCAGAAAGACTGGAGTGACCTTGGGCTGATCACTTGGGCTGATCCAGCTTTCAGTGGACAGTGACCTCCCTGGGCCCTCTGTTTTCTCATTGGCCAATTATGGTTGGACTTGCTTTGTCTGCTTCAAAGGGCTGTTGTCCAGATCTAGCAAAATGCCCCACAACTGCCCTCAGAAAAACACAAAGAACTTAAGCAACCTTCCATCTATCCCTGGAAAAGATTTGAAAGCCTTCTGGATGTATTTTCATAATCTACATGAATAGAACAAGAAATACAACTGCCTCCTTCTTAGTTTTCACCTAAAAGGGACTTGAAGACTCTCACACTTTAAATCTCAATTGAATGAAAGATATAATTTAAATGATATCTATAAAAAAAACTATGGGGAAAATCATTTTGATGCTTAAATTTTTCAAATACTGCCTCAATGTGCAAAACTTTCTCCAGCAGATGGCAGTATGCACATTTTTGAGGAGGGTAAAGGCGGCTTAATACACCTGGAGGTATTTACTCACCAGTTGTTATGTCTGCCTTTCCCTATATTTACACATAAATAAAATAACTTCCTTAAAATTAAATAAGAGTTTTAAAATATTCTAGTCTAAGGAAAACACTGAGTCATTTGACTCTTGAAAGCTCAGAAAAATACTGAAGACACCTTTATTTAGATTGTTTTTCAGTGTCATCTACTAAAACATATGAGAGGCACAGAGAAACTCCCAGAATCTGACTACAAATTAATCACAAATTTTAACAATCAATAAATTATGTACAGAATGAACTAAAAACACATCATACTGAATGAACCACTTGAATCTGTCAAGATGAACTAAAATAGTTTTTGTTAAGAAAGCATTTTTACAACTCTTTGTGACAAGGAAGGTGATTTTTTTCCCTAAGTAAAAATGAGAACAACCACCAAAACCAACAGCTAACATTATACAGAGCTTTCCAGATTCCAGACACTGCACTAAATACTTTATATTCATTCAAGTAATCCTTGCACCTACTTTAGAGATACCATCTCTGTTTTACATCAATGAAGTTGAGGCCCAGAGAAGTCAAGTAACTTGCCCAAGGTCACACAGTTAATAGACGCAGCAAAGGATGAAAACCTAGGCAGTGTGGTTCCAGAGCCAGCCATGTTCACCATCTTGCTACACTTCCACAGACCCACAGACCACAGCACTGTTACTCTGCACAAAACAGCTGGTTTTCGAATAATTGACAGTAGTTTGCTATCCCTGAATTTAAGAAATTGGTGTGTGAGTATATTGAGAAAGAGGACTTAGCAACCTCACTTCCTTTCATAATCTTCCTCATGTAAATTTTAAGGAAATGAGGAACTATAAATAAGGATTTCTTGACAATCAATATGATGGTATTCTAAAAAATAATGGGAAAAAGAAAGAGACGTTAGAACAGATCACTGGAAAAACTGAATAAGAAATGAAAAGATAGGGCTGAAATTTACAACCAGTGTTTTGGGTGTGTAAGGATAAATGTTCTAAAAAGTCACATATTTGACACAACAGAATGCAAACCTATGTAAAACCAAATATCCTTTCACCGCGTGAGCCAATCTATTAGAATGTGTGTAGATCATCTGCGAGGTGTTCAGGGTTGAGCCCTGAGCTTTTATTAAATTACCTGAAAGAAGGGTAAACAGAACATGAATTCAATTTTCAGATGACCTTAAATTAGAAGGGGTTGCCAATAATGTGAGAGGGGGAAAAGGTAAAATCAAGTCAAGTATTCCTTTCCTTGAAAGGAAAATTCCTTCCAGGTTTGTTCCCGGACAGGACAATTTCTCCCGGGACATTTCCCTGGCAGGACAGTCTGACCTGCTTTGTCTGACTAGCTGATGAACAGCTTTGTCTGGCTTCAACAAAGCAACACTCATTTTTCTTTTCGATGGGTGGATTAGGTCTTGAGAGACAGTAGGCTGAGTGCGTAAGAGCATGTGCTCTGCAGCCAGGCTACCTGGGTTCGATCTTGGCTCTGTGACCTTGAGCGTCTTATTTGCCTCTATGCTTCAGTCTTCTCATCTGTGAAATGGGCTAATTATAGCACTGTCCTTACAGGTTGTTGAGAGGAATAAATGAGCTCGTATACGTGACTATATGCTTATATGCTTAATAGTGCTGGCCCTTGCAAGTGTAAATTGTTAGCCATCATGAATACCATTATTCATATAGATGAAAATAAATGATACCCAAGTATGATTTTTTTTTAAAGATTTTATTTATTTGCTTGACAGAGACAGATCACAAGTAGACAGAGAGGCAGGCAGAGAGAGAGGAGGATGCAGGCTCCCTGCTGAGCAGAGAGCCCGATACGGCTCAATCCCAGGACCCTGAGATCATGACCTGAGCCGAACGCAGAGGCTTTAACCCACTGAGCCACCCAGGTGCCCCCCCAAGTACAATTTTTAAAGAGAGAAAGAGACTTGGTTTATGGAAGGCAAACACGTCTAGGTAATTTGGGCTGGACATAAAAGCATTCTGAAATGAACAAGAAGAAACAGTACTCTCTCCATAACTCATCTCTTACAGAGCTAAAAGCTCCAAATATACCCCTACTTGGATTCTCAGCCAATATTCTATATTCCTTTTACTCACAGTAAGTAGCTGACTCTCTTCTCTTTTCTCACCTCCAATCACAGACTAAAAATAACTACTTTTATTAATAATTTTATCAAATATTTACTGAACAGTTACCACGTGCCCAATTGTCCTTGGGGCAGGAAACAGAACCATGATTGAGTTTGAGTCTCTGTTCTTACCATCACTATGTTCTAAAAGGTAAAATCTGTTACATGCACAGACAAAAATCAATCAATAAATAAATAAAAGAAAAAGACATGCAGACAAGGTCATACCAGACAGGAATACGTGCTCTGAAGAAAATAAAGCTGAGTGATGAGACAGGGGACCAGAAGGAGAGAAGAAGCTACTTAAGACTTAGTAGAGCAGGGAGACCCACGATCAGGGGGTATGTCCTCAGGAGGGTATGTCTGGAGAGCAAGTGCCAGAAGCCCAACGCCATTGTGGCAACGGTTCAATGCCCTGAAAAGGAGTCATCTTTATCACTACTTTAGAAAGAGACTGAGACCCACAGAAGTCATAGGATTTTTTTCCCTTCCCCAAATTAGCACAACTAAAATTCAGATAAGTCTACATGAGGCTGATTCCTGATCTTTTTTCACAACTACCTTGCTTGCCTTTTTTTCTGTCCCAGGTAGGTGCTAAGTCTCCAGCTGCTTTGGCCCCAAAGGATCTGCTCCAAAAAATTAACACTTCATTGCCTGTATTCAATCTCTCCTTTTCGTGGAGTTCCTTTTCCTCTTTAATTAACATTCTCAGTTCTCCTGCCTCGTGAAAAAAAAACCCATCTACAGTGCTCAGCAGTACGTAATACTATTAAGCACCCTGTTCTCCAGTAACACTACTGTGCTTCTTTAGTGATATTTGCTCCCTTTTCTCTGCCTAGCTCACATGTCCGTGTGCCTCCAAGTTTGGTTTTCAACCCTTGTCTCTTCTCTGTGCTCTCCCTGCAATGTTTCATTCGCTGCTGTTTCTTCAATCAGTACTTGTAAGCTGATGAGCGTCAAATGCTGATGTCGGTGACCCTGATTCATCTCTCGGACACTCCAGAGCTATCCATTCAACTCCAACAGCAACAGAGCTACCTACTGGGAATATACCTATATCTCTCAAAGTATAATCGTCTTCTCTCAATACTGTTCTCTCTTGCAAGTGTCTCAGGTCTGTTCTCTCAATACTCTAGGTGAAGACTCAACCATCCTCCATTCCCTTCTGCCAACACGGCAGCCAATCTGTTACCCAGTCCTGCGGACATCTCTCAAGTCTATGTCTTTGGGTCCACTGCCAGCAGCTACTCTCCAGCCTAACTGAGCTGAACTGTCGCAATAACCTGGGTATTTACCCCAAAGATACAGATGTCGTGAAAAGAAGGGCCATCTGTACCCCAGTGTTTATAGCAGCAATGGCCACGGTCGCCAAACTATGGAAAGAACCAAGATGCCCTTCAACGGACGAACGGATAAGGAAGATGTGGTCCATATACACTATGGAGTATGATGCTTCCATCAGAAAGGATGAATACCCAACTTTTGTAGCAACATGGACGGGACTGGAAGAGATTCTGCTGAGTGAAATAAGTCAAGCAGAGAGAGTCAATTATCATATGGTTTCTCTTATTTGTGGAGCATAACAAATAGCATGGAGGACAAGGGGCATTACAGAGGAGTAGGGAATTTGGGTAAATTGGAAGGAGAGGTGAACCATGAGAGACTATGGACTCTGAAAAACAATCTGAGGGGTCTGAAGTGGCGGAGGGGTGGGAGGTTGGGGTACCAGGTGGTGGGTATTATAGAGGGCACGGCTTGCATGGAGCACTGGGTGTGGTGAAAAAATAATGAATACTGTTTTTCTGAAAATAAATAAATTGAAAACAAAAACAAAAACAAAAACCTCTTGCAAATGTTTGCCTTTGGGTAATTTGGGCCATTTCGGTAGTTATCCGGAAGGGTCAGATGGTTGTTTTCAATAAGCACGAATCTGTCCTTTTATGTTAATTATGACTTTACCTCCTTTGAGCTTCAAAGGGAGGAGGACCAGGAAGAGGCAATTCAGCTAAAAGGACTTAAAAACATTTCGGGCTTTTAGTGAAAGCATACCAAAAGCCCAGGTAGACCTCATTCCCTCTCATCAAGAATGAGAATGACGATTCTCTCAACACGCTAAAAAGATTTTCCGTGCTTTAGGACCCTGGGAAAAATAAAGATGGCTATAAAACTGAGAGGGATAAGGTTAGTCTGATATTTGTTGCATAACAAAGGAAAAATGAATGAATGTCAGGAAGAAAATTTGGGGCTTCAGAAACAATGGGGAAAAGGGCACCCGAGTGGCTCAGTCCATTAAGGGCTCCCTGCTCAGCGGGGAGTCTGCTTCTCCCTCTGCTCCTCCCCACTGCTTGTGCTCATGCGCGCTCTCTCTCTCTCAAAATAAATAAAAATCTTTTCTTTTTTTAAAGAAACAAAAGGAAAGGGGAGCAAGGACACCTAGATGCTTAGGTAAAAATCAAAGGGACCTCTGAGGCAGCAATACTGTGGGGTTGTCCTGCTGTTATGTTAATTTAACCTGAGATGTTCAGACACTTTTAGAACTATGGGTCCAGGGCATTCCAGGGAAGGTATGCACGTTCCTATAAGGGATGGCCAAGCGGACTTATGTTTACTCCAGTGTGTCTCCGTGACCTGTTGTGGTCAATCCACATTGGGGAAATTAATTTGTTGAGGCTGCATGATGCAGTATAAACCACAAGGGGTTTGGAGCCAGATGGACTGAGTTATCCCTTAGTTCTGGATACTATGTGTCTGTTCACAGCACAGCGTCTAACAGCGTCTCTTCCTCCAGATACGTGTAATTCACTGAGATTCTCTTCTTCTTCTTCTTTTTTTTTAAAGATTTTATTTATTTATTTGTCAGGGATAGAGGGAGAGAGAGAGCGAGCGAGCACAGGCAGACAGAATGGCAGGCAGAGGCAGAGGGAGAAGCAGGTTCCCTGCCGAGCAAGGAGCCCGATGTGGGACTCGATCCCAGGACGCTGGAACCATGACCTGAGCCAAAGGCAGCCGCTTAACCAACTGAGCCACCCAGGCGTCCCTGAGATTCTCTTCTTAAAGCACAGACTGATAGTCACTCTTCTTCTTCTTCTTCTTCTTCTTCTTCTTCTTCTTCTTCTTCTTCTTCTTCTTCTTCTTTTTTAAGATTTTATTTATTTGAGAGAGAGAGCACAGCAGAGGGAGAGACAGTAGCATGCTCCCCGCTGAGCAGGGAGCCCAACATGGGACCCAATCCCCAGACCCTGGGATCGTGACCTGAGATAAAAGCCAGATGCCTAATTGACTGAGCCACCCAGGACCCCAAAGTTACTCATCTCTGAAACTCCTTGATTCTTCATTAGCAAGGTGAAATTCAAATATCGTAGAGTGGCAGGAACATTTGTAGAACATTAACTGCAGCTGCCCTGTGCAGCCTCATTTTCTGTCATCTCAGTACCCTTCGATTTCACCTACAGACAAGCCTCCCTCGGCTCCAAAGACACCGTGTCTGTTGCCCATCTTCCGAGAGCCATCTTCTCCTTTTCTAGCAGGGAGATGCCAATTCATTCTCTCAAGTCCAACTCAAACGGCATCTCCTCTGTGAACACTCCATCTGCCACGGGCGTTATTTGCCAAACCATCCCTTTCTTTTCAGTTCATGTTTACAAAGTAATTTGTAACAAAATCATTCTAAGAAATTAGCACATTTTATTATTATTTGTTGATTTCACCTGCCTGCTAGAACTAGCTCCTTGGGAAAAAGAGCTCCATTTTCTTAAGTTTTGTCTCCCTAGAAGCAAACAGGATTTGGCCTATGGGAAGGTATGTGTGTTGGCTGAATCAGTGTCTAGAGGATTGATGTCAGTTCTAATGGAAGGAATGGATGAAAGATAATGACCCACCATAGACAACTGCTTCATGATTTGCCTACATTGCTGAACATGTATAGTCCCCAGATAAATCTGCCCTGCACTCCTGTTCAATGTTTTAAGAATCATTAGTTGAGAAATCAAAAGCAGTGTAGAGACTCCATCATCATTAATTAACCAGCAGTCACATGTATCTGCTAACGCTTGGAGAGTCATTATTCATACTATGTTAGGACCAGAGTCCTTTCACGGAGTATATGTTTTGTTTTAAAAATATTAGGTAGGGAAGCCGGCCATACTCACAGAACACAACTGGGTTATTATTTCGCTGCGCATAAGTAGCTAATTTCAGTCTAAAAAAGAATTAGAGTTCTCCTTAATTATTAATGATTACTTGGAAGGACAATTATTTCTCATACTGGGAGGCACCTTTTAAATAAATTATTTTATTTTCACTCGATAAATCCTGATATTACAATATGGACTCCGCTCCCCGCAGAACGCTGAAAATTTTAATAGGCACAACAGACCCAGATCACTTCATAGATCTTAGTATATGACAATGATACCTGCCACAGACAGTAAAGTGTGGATGACAGGGGCCATCTGGCACAGTGAAAACAACACACCCTCCTGAAAACAGAATCTACTTCATCGCCCTACGACACAGAATATTTTAAAAGATTGCTAATTGATTTGATTCAATCAGGCAAGTAACTGAGTTCTCATTTCAGTGACTTGAATGGTATTTTAACAAGACACAGAAACAGGTAAAGGAAAGACATCAGGGATTGATCTGGCAAGGGATACACAAAATGCAGTGAAGCGCAGGGAGGCAGCAGAGCGCTGGGCTCCGAAGGCAGAGGGATCTCTCTGGGCTCAAGCTCTGGCCACGACAGCTGTTAGCTGGAAGACTCTGGGAAAGCCACCTGACCTCTCTAAATCTCGATCTCCTCATTGGTCAACCAGGACTAAAAATGAACATATTTCAGGGTTGAGGAATGCTCTATAATTCAGGTAAAATATTAGCACAGAACCAGGCACAGAACAAAGGCTAAAATGTCACTTGGTATAAGCTTTCATGCTTAACGACGTGAAATCATTCTTTAGAATCTAAACGTGAACTAGATGGTTTCAAACACCCCCAGATATTTCATCACTAACCCTGATCCCACACAATCGGTTATTTTCCCCGTAGACCTCCCATCTACACAAATGGCACCATCATCAGCCAGTAATATTCAAGCCAGAAAATCGTACGTCACCCCTGTCCCTCAGCCCCCATCTGATCCACGGAGAAATCCTTTTGATTCCATCATAAACACTTCCTTGTTACAGCAATCGCCGGGGTCCGACAAGCCACATCTCTTGTCTGCACGTCTACAACTGACACTCAATCGGTCTGCCTTCATTCTGAACCTCTCCAACCTACTCTTTATGACAAGCAAGAGGCCTTCAATGGCTTTCCCTTAATTTACTTAAAACTGAATAAAGTATCCCCCTCCCACCTTAAAGGCGCTCACCTTCTTTGAGCTCTGCCTGACTCCTCGCGTGTTAGACTCCAACCACAGCGCCTTTGTTTGGCAGCTACGACGCAGGTCATTGCTCCGTGGCTGGTTCCCCACTTTACTTCAGGTCTCAAGTTTTATCATCACTTCTTGGTCTAAGTCTTTCTTTACCATCATGGCTGTGTAAAATCCCCGTCATTCACTTGCTCTGTTATTTCTTTTCCAAGCAAACTGCAGGTTCCATGCATTTCTCTTAGCGTAACCTACGATGCTTTATCTGATTTGCCCACCAGTCTGTAATCTTGGAATGGGCAGGAAATAAATCTTTTGTGTTCACCTTCATATATACCTGGTATATAGCATTAAAATATTTGCTAAAACAATGACTCAATTAAAATTTTACAGCATGTTTACTCTGTGTCAGGCACTGTTTTGTTTAATTTTATTTCATCAGTGTTCCAAGATTCATTGTTCATACGCAACACCCAGTGCTCCGTGCAATACAAGGCACCGTTCTGTTTCGTTGGGACTTTTCTTTCTTAAAGACTTTATTTGGGGCGCCTGGGTGTCTCAGAGGGTTAAAGTCTCTGCCTTCGGCTCAGATCATGATCCTAGGGTCCTAGGATCAAGTGACAAGATAGGCTTTCTGCTCAGCAGTGAGCCTGCTTTCTCCTCTCTTTCTGCCTGCCTCTCTGCCTACTTGTGATCTCTGTCAAATAAATAAAATCTTTAAAAAAAAATAAAAAAGACTTTATTTATCTGACAGAAAGAGCAAGCGAGTGCGCACATGCAGGAGGAGTGGCAGGCAGAGGGAGAGGGAGAAGCAGGGTCTCCGCTGAGCAGAAAGTCCAATGCGGGGCTGGATCCTAGGACTCTGGATCATGACCTGAGCTTAACTGATTGAACCACCCAGGGAATCCCTTCTTGGGACTTTTTGTATGTTTCTTTAGACTTAAGTTTTTAGAGTCATTTCAGGTTTAAAGAAAAATTTGCTGGCAAGCACAGAAAGTTCCCATATACCTTTTACCTCCCCGCATATTAAGATTACACCTTGCATTAGGGTGGTACATGCCTTGCAGTTGATGAATCGGTATTGACACATTCTTATCCACTGAAGTCCACAGTTTGCACACTAGGGTTCACTCCTTGTGTTCCAAAGTTCAATGAGTTTGGACAAAAACCTAATGTCTTTATACACCACTTTCAGTTCCATGCAAATGTCCTGTGCTCCACTTCTTCATTTCTCTCTCCCTCTCCCTGAACCCCCTCGTGTTTTCCTCATCTGAGGTGTCAGACACTGTTTTTGATGTTGTAAATATGAAGCTTAATAATGCACAGCAACTGCGTGAAAGGTGAAATATGGTAAACACTAGTTAGGCATTGTAGTGACTGAAAGATACTCTACTATTCAAAAGGATTAGAGTAGGGCGCCTGGGTGGCTCAGGGGGTTAAAGCCTCTGCCTTCAGCTCAGGTCATGATCTCAGGGTCCTGGAATCAAGGCCCACATCCGGCTCTTTGCTCTGCATAGAGCCTGCTTCCTCCTCTCTCTCTCTCTGCCTGCCTCTCTTGCCTACTTGTAATCTCTGTCTGTCAAATAAATAAATAATATCTTTCAAAAAAAACAAAAAAAAATGATTAGAGTAGATGGGATACATATCTTTTATGTCTTTTTAATTGCCATTCACTTAATAATTTGGTAAAAGTTTAACCAATTTCAATGAAAAATAAAATGACATGATTTTACAGAACCAGCGTGCACTTCTTTCAAATCAAACTAACACTTAGAGGAACTGTTTTCATTTCATCACCTTTACAACCTCTGTGCTTCCTGGTCTTAACCTGCCAAGAACTTCTCTGTGTCCTCCCAATGTCTTAAACGTGACAAATACCCATCCGCTGTTGGTTCAATAACTGGTTTTTAAAACAGAACTGAACAAAGAAGAGAAACCCTCACTGAGGAGTTGTAGGATTGTTTTCTATCGTGATTTTCTTATTTTGCACTGATTTCCTTCAGTGCAACCTATATAGAGCCAAACTGAAACAGGAGCGTTGAATGTTCCAATCTCCTCTCTGCCTGGAATTCCCTATCAGCATCTCCAAAGGTCTAACTTCTACCTACCATTCAAGGCCAAGTCCGTGTGCACATCTTCCTCGTCCCTGTACTTCAAAGACATCCCGAACACTCTTCCCCTATAGCACCCAATCTATACTTCCTTTCAGTTAATTAGTATTTTCTAGGTTTCATTGACATATTCATAAACCTAACTTCTCCTCGTGAAGTACATCTGCAAGGGGAAAAACGTATCTGTAATAAAAGTTTTCTGGCTTGAATAATGGGGTGCTAAGAAAATGAAGGACAAATAGGCAAGACCGAATTTCTTTGCTATAATCTCTGAAGGTACCTCAAAGAGAACTACACTGAAACAGAAAAATAATTTTAAGTAAAATCTCATCAGTCTTGTCATATGTAAGTTATACTTTAATAAAAGTTGATATATTAAGAGTAATGTTTTATGGTATTTCAATACTGACTTTATTTACTATTAAATCACATATTCATTGTGTATTTTTCTCATGTGTGGTTAGCAAAAATACACAGGCCACTCCTTTTGACTACTTGTCTCTACCCATATTTGAACTCCCCCCAACTTATATTACAATCTTTAAAGGTTATAAGCAAAGGAAATGAAACAAAGGATAGCATAAAATTAGGGGTTATTTTATGATATTTATTTTTGTTTTTTACTTCATTCTGAAATAATTTTAGAGACACAGAAAAAGAACAAAAATAATATAAAGTATTCCTATATACACAACCTTCTCCAAATTTAATATTTTGTGTAACAAATCAATGAAACCAAGTGTTGGTTCTTTGAAGAAGTTAACAAAATTGATAAGCCTCCAGCCAGACATATCAAAAGAGAGAGAGAGAGAGAGAGAGAGAAAGGACTCAAATAAACAAAATCACAAATGAGAGAGGAGAAATAACAACCAACACCGCAGAAATACAATTACAAGAGAATATTTGTAAAGAGCTATATGCCAGCAACTAGATGACCTTGAAGAAATGGAAAAATTCCTAGGAACATATAAGCTACCAAAACTGAAACAGGAAAAAATAGAAAACTTGAATAGACAGATAACCAGCAAAGAAATTGAATCGGTTATTATAAAAACTAACAAACAAAAGTCCAGGGCCAGACAGCTTCACAGGTAAATCCTTACCAGACATGTAAGGCAGAGTTCATTCTTATGAACTTAATCTATTCCAAAACACAGTAAATGGAAGAAAACTTCCCAAATCAATCTATGACACCAGCACTCCACTGATACCAAAAGCAGATAAAGACTCTACTGAACGGCACCTGGGTGGCTCAGTTGGTTAGGCGACTGCCTTCAGCTCAGGTCATGATCCTGGAGTTCTGGGATCGAGTCCCACATCGGGCTCCCTGCTTGGCAGGGAGTCTGCTTCTCCTGCTGACCTCTTTTTCTCTCTCTCTCTCAAATAAATAAATATAATCGTAAAAAAAAAAAAAAGAACCTACTGAAAAAGAGAACTACAGGTCAGTATCTCTGATGGATATGGACGCAAAAATTCTCAATAAAATGCTAGCAAACTGAATCCAACAATACATTAACAAAAATCATTCACTGCGATCAGGTGGGTTTCATTCCTGGGTTGCCAGGGTGGTGCAATCAATCAACACGACACATTATATCAATAAGACGAAAGACAAGAACCATATGATCATTTCAGTAGATGTAGCAAAACCATTTGACAAGGCACAACATCAATTCATAATTTATAAAAACAAACCAACCAACAAACAAAAAACCTCAACTAAGTAGGTTTAGAGGAAATACACCTCAGTATCATCAAGGCCATCTATGAAAACCCGGAGCTAACATCATCCTCAGTGGGAAAACAGAGCTCTTCCTGTACGGTCAGGAGCCAGGCAGGAATGTCCACTCTCACTTCTCACTGCTGCTATTTACTACAGGACCGGAAGTCCCAGCGTCAGAACTTGGACAAAAAAAGGAAACAAAAGCATCTCAATCAACAAGGAAGAAGTCGAACTGTCACTATGGCAGATGACGTCATACTATACATAGAAAACCCAGAAGATTCCACCAAAAAACTGCTGGAACTGACACACACATTCAGCCAAGTGGCAGGACATGAAATCAACATACAGAAATCTGTTGCACTTTTATATACCAATAATGAAGCAGCAGGAAGAGAAATTAAGGAATTAATTCCATTTACAATTGCAGCAAATACAAAAAGATATCTAGGAATGAACTAACTGAAGAGGCTGAAGACCTATGCTCTGAAAACTATAAAATACTAAGAAAAAAACTGAAGATGATACAAAGAAATGGAAAGACACTCCATGCTCAGGGATCAGAACAACAAATATCATTAAGATATCTATGCTTCCCAAAGCAATGTACACGTTTAATACAATCCCTATCAAAATACCAATAGCAATTTTTCACAGAGCTAGAACAAACAATCCTAAAATTTATATGGAACCACAAAAGATCCTGAATAGCCAATCTTGAAGAAGAAAAGCAAAGCAGGATGCCTGGGTGGCTCAGTTGGTTAAGCGATTGCCTTCGGCTCAGGTCATGATCCTGGAGTCCCGGGATCGAGTCCTATATCAGGCTCCCTGCTCTGCAGGGAGTCTGCTTCTCCCTCTGACCCCCCTACCTCTCATCCTCATTCTCTCTCTCACACTCTCTCTCTCAAATAAATAAATAAAATCTTTAAAAAAAGAAAAAAAGAAAAGCAAAGCTGGAGGCATCCCAATTTTGCACTTCAACTTACAGTACGAAGTTGTAGTGATCAAAACAGTATGGTACTGGCACGGAAGCAGACACACAGATCAGCAGAATAGAAAGGGTACTAAAGCCCACTAGGTAGAAATCGGTAAGTCAAAAGACTTTTTTAAAAAAAACTATATTCAGATCAAGAAAAAGTTGTTACCTGCCTAGAATACTCAGAGTTCAGGAAAGCAAGCTTCACAGTTATTCACATGATAACAGATTTCTGGCAATAGGGTTTGAATAATAAAATATAAAGAAAAACTGTTGGAGAAATTTCCAGGATAGTCCAATTACTTATATTTTTCACTCTAAGAAATTTCATTTCTATTTCTTAGATTTCTTCCCAATCTCTCCTCTCAATTCTTTCCTTTTATTGCCCTACTAGTGATTTTCAGCTAGGGGTGTTCATCCAAATTAACCCATTATGTTTAGAAAACACTAACTCTTGGGCTTATATCCCAAACACTCCTGATTCAGAAGCTCTTTTTTGACTCAGAACTTTTGCAGTTAATGATCCATGAGACTGGACTACTCCTTCCCCCGCTGTTTGCCTACGCCTCTTCCTCACATAATTTCTGTATCTCTGGCCACATAATATCCTTGTACTTCCTAACCCCCTATCCTAAACACTCCCCACACCGCCTCATCTCTTCTTGACAACATCTCTTTACTCTTCTTCATTTGTCTTCTCAATAGTTATTCTTACCTAAACTTACCTGCTTATTTCTCCTTTGACTATCACCTATCTCCTCTTTCAAGCTCCAAGAGGGCAGAGAATTTTCTATTGCGTTCTTTGGGAAAATTTCTAAGCCTACAACGGCCTTGTACACAGTAGGCAATGGATGACTATTTGTATAATAAGACACGCCCCCTTGCTGAGAACCACTTTCCCAGCAAGTCAGCCATGTTACAAAATAGCAAAACTAAAATTTCTTAACATAACAAGATAGGATATGAGATCCTAAGACAGGCTTAACACATATCACATACATCTTATTTGAAGCATAAAAGGCTTGCCAAGAATCTAGTCATTAGTCACACTGTTTTAGAATATATTCAGATCTGTTTATTTCTTCTTTATAGATGAGACTTGGATACATTTCAAGATCTACAAAAAAGAAGGAGTTAAAAATAAAAGAAGACGGAAGGCAGTTGACTATTCCCTCCTTCACAGATTCAGAGAACCCAGGGGGGTGGGTAGAGGATACCCACTTTCCCTCTTAGAAAGTTATAGCAAAATCACCTCGGGGCCTGTTCAGACTTGTTCACTTGACCCTTAAACTTCCAAGAGAAGTGCTAATTTAGGGAGCTGCCTTTCCTGTGTCCAAACGCCCAGATTCACATAGCCTATCACTTCAGAACTTCACCAAGCTCATATACAAAACCATTACTATCATTAGGCAATATGGCCCTGGAATAGAGGAAATACATTTGGTCAAAAGGGTGGCCAATTGAGGTGCCTGGGTGGCTCAGTGGGTTAAGCCTCTTTCTTCCATTCAGGTCATGATCTCAGGGTCCTGGGATCGAGCCCTGCATAGGGCTCTCTGCTCAGCGGGGAGCCTGCTTCCTTCTCTCTCTGTCTGCCTCTCTGCCTGCTTGTGATATCTCTCTCTGTCAAATAGATAAATAAAATCTTAGAGAAAAAAAAAAAGTTGGCCAATTCACACAGCTAACTTAAAATAACAGACAAATGAGGGGGAGGTGTGGGGGAATGGGCAAAGTAGGTGAAGGGGATTGAGAGGGACAAGCCCTTAGTTATAAAACAAATAAGTCACAGGATGGACAGCATAGGGGAAAGGTAAATAAAGTAGCAGATAAATTTAAAAAATGGTTAATATCAGGCACCTGGGTATCTCAGTCTATTAAATGTCTGCCTTCGGTTCAGGTCATGATCTCAGTCAGGGTCCTTGCCTTGAACCCCATGTGGGACTCCCTGCTCAGTGGGGAGTCTGCTTGTCCCTAGCCCTCAGCCCCTCCCACATCATGCTCTCTCTCTCTCTCTCAGCCTCTGTCCCTCTCTCTCAAATAAATTAATAAAATCTTTAAAGAAAGAGTTTAACATTACTCCTGACATATAACAATTAGGTTTTAAGTGTTGTTATTGGAGTATTATTACTGTCTCCCCTAAACCCCTGCCTACATCAATTATTTCAGATACAACAAACTTCTTAAGTTTTAAGATTTTCTCTACTATAGCTCCATTCTGTGATGCACTATTAACTTTAGAATAACTTCTAGTATTTGAGATGAAGACTTAGTCTATTATCTAACTCTTTTTAGTGGACTTCAAAATAAAACAGCCCTTTGGAGTATTATTAAACCTGAAGTGTGGCACTTCGTTTATTCTTTGATGCTCTTCAAATCAGAATTACCGGCTGGCAAATACACTTTATCCATTTCTACTTTCTTGTCAAAAGATTCTACCTGGAAATCCTTTACGTTTTCCACCCTTCAAAAGACAAAAGCAAACAGCAAACAACACAGCAAGAGAAAAAGCCCTAAAGACCCAGTTTAACTCCCACCTTCATGAATTACAGAATTAAGGAACATCTTATGGAGCCTTTGATTTTATAAACAGATTTCATAAACATTTCAGAAAGGAAATCCCTTTGTCGAAGGCCTCAGAGCCAACAGGCAGCAGAACGAGAAAGAAAACCCTCGCCTCCAAGTCCCAGTTTGATACCCTCAACACTCGACAACTTGAATGACTCTTGTCACAGCTGCCTTCTCCGAAGTCCTAGAGCACTTACAGAACAGCACCTGTCCCGCAAGCCTTAATAATAGCAGGACTAAATTATAAGTTCCGGGAGGACAAGGACCGTATCAGATGTCTGCTGCCTGATGCCAAGAGCCGTCTGTCGTCCTGAGCACCAGGAGGGAGCCTAGGACGTCTGTAGGGATTGGCTACCCTCCCTGGTGAGAGGGTGGCAGCAGCCCAGGGGCACAGTGAATGACGGGAGTGGGAGGGGCATCTCCCTCGGGATTTGGAAGTAAATTCCATGTGGAAAGCTAAAATAGGACTGTTTCCTTCTGCCTGCACACACAGCACAGTGACTTGTGCTTACCCATTTATTACCCATTAAATCCTCTCAACATGCCTAGTAAAATCAGTCCTATTAGTTTTCTCTTGGCAAAGATGGAGAGACTGAAGCAGGCTCAGAGAGGAGAAACAGCATGCCCGGAGTGTCTCCACTAGCAAGTCAGACAAAAAATTAATAGTCAGTTGTTGAAGAAATTCATGTAATTCACAAATAATGAGTCTCTGTACACATCTATTGTCAAAGCCAGTAATTGGTATTTTGCATGATATTCAGTCTTCATAGCAGGAAGCGGTGCCAATGAGCAAAGAGAAATAATCTCTGTACTCCCTTTCCATCTCACAGACACGTGGCAGGGGTATGTATAATCTTATAAACTGGCATCTTGATAAGCAAAAATATATTTAACACGTAGGCTTAAATATTAGTATAAATAAAATGATGATTAATAAAATCAATAGTCTTCTCCATTATAATTATTTGAAATCTAATCTTAAGCATGGAAAGAAGGTGGATACCTGAAGAAATTAACTTAAAAAATCAAAAGCTGAAAAAGAGAGAATAGGCTGAGGTAATAAATTTGCTAGATCAAAAAAAGTATTTTATGATTGTAGGAGGTAAAATATGTAAAACAGAGTGCACTGTCATCTCAATTATCTTTTAGAAGTACGTGGTTTAGATATTTCTCCTCAACTGCTCCCTGCCAGTTCACAGGGGAAAAGAGAATCCCAGTTCTAGGCTGCAGACCATATTTCCCCTGCATAGGATTAAGGTCATAAAGGAGAAAGAAAGGAAAAACACGGTGCTCCACTGTGCCCCAGCCGGACTGCGCTCCATATGTATATTTCCTTCAATCGTATGATGTCGAAAGACCCCACTCTGATTCAGAAACCCTGGCAACAGGCATCCACACAGCTATCAGCCCTAAATCATTCATCATCATCTCAGGAAACGGAATGATGCTATCTCATCCTTTGTGGTCCATATCAGGGCAGGTGGATAAAGTCACAAGAGTTTTGATTATCCCCAGAACACAATGAAAATCCTAAGTCTTGCTATAGTTCCATCTTATTACGACTTTTTCAATCTACGATTTTCCCCTTGATGACAATGGAGAACCAGCTGATCACCCCAAAGAAAATTCTGTTTCATGCTTCCTTCCTTTTTCCATTCTTATCTGTTCAATACACAGATCAATATTTGAGTTTAATGCACTCAGGTGCACATCTGGGGTGTGGGCTCCAGCAGTGGGAGTCCTCCCATCGGCTTCCAGAAGACACGAACATAACAAGAGAAGTGAATCAGAAGACCAAAAAGCCTCAGAGAGGAGGCGCTACTCACAATATTCATCAGCGTGAGGAGGTAGTTCTGGACGTGCTCTTTGCCGTGGAAGCGGACCACGGAGTCGTCTACTCCAAGCAGCACCTCGATGTTGTAGTCGTTCTCTCCCGTGTGTCTGCGGTACCTCGCTGCATCCTTCAGCTGCTGGTCGATGCTGCTGGAAATAGTACTTACATCGTCAAGGCCTCCCAGATTCGACCCTAGTAAGAAACAAAAGGAACTCAGGCATTTCAGCTTCCCCAATCGACCCTCTGACAACTCTTGACAAAAAAAGAAGCTTCTAGGAGTCTAACATTATATTATATTCCATAGTCCACATTATTTTCCTTAGTCACTGAGATGCTGTTTTTCTGTTTATTCTTCAAATACTGTACACATGCGTCTGATCAGACAGACCTCCTCTACATTTAGCACAGAAGAGCAACGCTGATGGTAACGTAGTATTACTGGACCCAAAGCAGCTCCATCAGGCCAGATGGGATGTTCAATGAGTCTGAGAATGTGTACTTTCACCCTCCGTGGCCACATCCTCAGTGCAGAACAAAGAGAGTGGATACAGACAGAACAGCCACTAAGTAGTTGTTAAATAAATGGAGATTAGAAATTAAAGAACCATGTGTTGAAAAGTTTATAGTGGTTAAGTTGCTATAATCCTGAGGGGACCGAATTTGTATCACATAAACTTAAATCACTCCTCTTGCCAGTAACCTTAACTTAAAAACCAAATTAGAGCATGGCAACACGAGAGTATCTAGTTGTATAATTATCAGTCATGATACAGAACTTCATTTCTTAGGAGTTTGGTTTTCTCGTGAATGCTGCTAGGGAGCCACTGTAGGTCTCCACGCTTGTTCTGGCCATCATCTAGTTAGCATGTCACTGTCATAGCTATACCTGGAAATCCGTGAGACCCCAAAGTAAGAAGTCGGTCAGAAAATACATCCAAGGGGAAAATAAAAGAAGAAACAATTTTTTTTCCATTTTATACAGTTGAAGGAATTTAGTTTAACTTTCCCAATGGACAACACACACATAGCCACAGACACACAGTACAAATATCCATATCTATCCATCTATCCATTTATCTATCTGTTGAGATAGATAGAGAGTGAGAGAGGCATTCTCAGGTTCTAATTATCTTGATTAATTGCTTTCATATTTCCATATTTTTGGAAGAAAAATGTTTTTGTGAAATGAAAAATAAAATTTATCACTTGGATGCTAAAATAAAAGATATTATTCAAAACTGCTGGTATAAAACTGAAAGTGGATTCATTTCCATTTCAAATATATGTAAGCTGAAGAGGATTTTATTTTACAAACTGCCCTGATGTCTACAACACCCCCCATATCTAAAAACAAGTTTGACAGAACCCGTTCTGACTCATGCTTTTGTATGGGAGGCTTACTTAATGCTGCCCTTGGGCCCGTAAACGCTTTGAATCGGTGTCTGACATTAACAAATGGGCATCTTCCTCCCCATCTTTGCAGTTTTAACAAAGTTGGAGGAGGGGGAAAAGGTGTCTCTTCGCCAGGAAGATTGAGGGCATACCCTAGACACATGGGATTAGTAGTAGAGGTACAGATCTTACTCACACTCTTTTTGCTATTAAAAAACACACAGAAGCCCCAGCAGCCTCCCCTGCAAGGACAGACATAAGCTCCGAATACGACTCCTCAGGTTTGAAAGCTATCCTGTAATTCACTTTGACCCAAGCCCAAATGCAAGATCATTAGCTGGGAAATTTCTTCTCATCAGGGGATCACACTGACGCCACAATACATAAATAGCCCTTACCGCCATCCACATCAAACAAAGTTTTCCTAAAAAGTTGTTTTTAAGAGCTGCAACCCACATTGAGGGCAGGAGACTACACCTGCAGACAGCTTTACCTCATTCGACCTCCAGCCTTTTCACACTCTTGGGAAAGTGAAAGGGTGTGATAGCTCATGTACACACAGGAAACTCATACATGAGCTCCCAGTTCTAAAAAGGATTCTTTTTGGCAGAACTGCCAGTGACCATGTCCAATGCAAATATACTAAGCAATGTCATCATATCATTAAGTCTGATGCATGAATGGAGAAGACTAAGTACTTATTTCGGAAAGACAGTTCCATTCAGCTCTAACACACCTTTGGTTTGGCCTTTGAATCCCTCCTTAAATAGGTGGTTTTCTGGTTAAGAGAAGAAAATCTCTTTTTTCATTGCATGAGGAACCTAGAAAGGAAGAAGGAAGTCTTTTTCCTTCAACCATTGCCCTGATTCAATCACATACACTTCTGTCCCTACAGTGCCCTTTCTATGATTCCTAAAGTGGGCAGTTGTCAAACATTGCAAAGAAAGACAGTGAAGGAATTTCTGGCACTTTTTATCCATATGCATCAGAAGGCATTAAAGACAATTCTGAGGCTGTGAAACACCTTCACTCATAACGAATTTTCCCCAGTATGCCCACCTTGTCACGGGCTTTGTAATCAGACATACCTGGATTCAAATCCGGGCAGTGGCCATCATTGCAATGTGATTTTTTTTTAAAGATTTTATTTATTTATATGACAGAGAGACAGATCAAAAGTAGGCGGGGGGGTCGGGGAAGCAGGGTCCCCACTGAGCGGAGAGCCAGATGTGGGGTTCAATCCCAGGACCCTGAGATCACGACCTGAGCTGAAGGCAGAGGCTTAACCCACTGAGCCACCCAGGTGCCCCCACAGCAATGTGATTTTATTTAAGATGCTTACCCTCTCTAAACCTCACTTTCCTCATCTGTAAAATGGGATAATCCCTACTTTGCAAAGTTCCTGTAAAGAGATTATAGTAAAAGCACTATTTGTCCAGTGCTTAGAAAAAGGGCTCAAGAAATAGTATTCACTGTTATTATTGCCATGATGGTGATGATGATCGTGACGGTGGTGGAGATCCCCCACTGAGGGAAGTCTTCTACGCCTTTCTTAAGCTTTCTACATTTTATTTTACAAATCAGAAATTTTACTTTTTTTTATAAATAGAGATAGGAAAAAAAATCTAGAATTAGTGAAGGGACATCTAAACTGCTAATAACTTTAGAAAGAACGAGGGTTAACAATATTTCCTGCAGAGCATAAAGTAGGTACAAGGAGAAAAGAATGTACAATATTTACTTTCAGGTAAATTAAGATGAAATCCAATGAGACAAGCTGGTTTCTTAGATTAAAACCCTAATAGGAAATTGGAAAGAGTTAGTTAATAGATGGCACTGAGCTTCACTTAATGCATAATTATTGAGTACCCGTACATGTCACAGACCCCGAGAAGGTATAGAACCACATGGAACCTCTTTGGATGTTAGAACCACATGGTTGTACTGGATTTATATTCAGAATGGAGCTGGGCTCGTATCACGTAGTCACAAACCACTACGTAGGCTTGAAAGACTTACACTCTTTCTAGCTTAAGCAGATCTCATCATGGGACTAGAACATGATTTCCAGCAATAGCTCACACCTTTACAAAGCTTCAAAGTTTAAAAGTGGACACCAGCTTTGACAACATTTAAGATGCCTCTGTGTCTAATTCTGTGTTATTTCTGTGCCCCATTTAATATAGGAATAGGAATACTTAAAGGTGAGTATCGTGCTAATCATGTCCAAACGCCTGTCCACCAGGGCTGTTTACCGCTAAGAGGATTGAAAGAAATCACAGAAAAGGCAATAGGCAAGATCAAGAAGCAAAAACAGAGTGAAATTTTCCATCTGGAGTAGCAAACCAGAACAGTGGGGGAACTCTGTTGGCAACCCCTTAAGTAAGCGCATTCAAGGTGAGTTGAATGGCAATAGCTGAATTGGACAGCAGAGAGTGACTGATGTGATAACAGAATCAGTGGGAAGACTGGGCATCTTATAGATAAATAAATAAACAAACAAGGTCCTACCATAGGTGCAGTGCGTGTCATTCCAGAAAAATGATGCTCAGAATACCTTTCAAGCTTCCCAGAAATATCAAAGGCAATCCGCCTTAGTAATGAGAGTGAGTTCCCTTTTTTCAAACTTTTTTGAAACTGAACTTTTTGAGTTACTGATAAGAATTAATTGCCATTTGGAAACATTTTGATTGTACCCATTTTTGTCCCCGCTAGCTTCCTAATTGCTGTATAGGAGTTTTCAGAAAAAGAGTAATTTTACTACGAAGCCCATTTTTATTGAAGATATATGAGAGGCACACTGGTGACCGACTAAGTCACAATAAATATAGTTACTTTTAATGTTAAAGACAGGATGGTACCTAGTATTAAATAAGAATTTTGAACTGACCAGACAGATAAAGTGGAATACAATGCATTTTGCTGATTATAAACCCTTGGGCTTCAGACATGTTCGGGATGGAGCACCACATGTTTACATTACCTAATCATATTTACAGGAAGTATAAGTATAGATTGATGAAATCACTCCCACCCCAGAAGAAATTCTATAGTCCGAAAAATGATAGGAGACAAAGGTAAAATTAGAAAAGTACAAGTTTTGATCAAGTTCTGAGTCTGATACAAATACATTTGGGGTAGGAAAGCAACCGCGAACGTACTGTGGTAGAGACCACGACAGACACGACTATCCTCATCCGTTCTCTCTTCCCTAAGGAGCAGAATGTTAGTTTTTCTTGAGGTGGTCATAAACTCAGCTAAAAGTCATTTGCAATCTCTCTTGGGACTAAGCACCCCGCATGACTAAGGATACTTCAGTGATGTACAAGCAGAAGTATTGCTTGTACTCCAGTGGCTTCAATGGGCTGATATGAAAGGCTTCTGCCAAGGCTTGTCAAAGGAGTGTAATTCCTTTTGGTAGGTTAGACCCTGTGATCCTTTACTCAGTATTCCTTCCTGCTTCCCGGACATGGACAAGATGTCAGCAGTTCTATGAGTAACCTTAGAATCAAGACATGTGCTTAGGATGATAGGGGAGCTCTAAAGGAGAGATCTGACCCCCTGCAGTGCCTAGCACCAGATTTTGTTACATACGGGGGATAGCACTTCCATCATGTTTAGGCCAATTTTGGGTGTTCTTTTATATGTCACTGAATCTAGCCCTAAGAGATAGGGCAGTGACAATAATTTTGTTGTATAAATTCCTCATTCTCTCCTGCTTCATTTGGGAATGCAAGTTAATTTTCATGTGGATAAGTGAATGATAAAGTAAGGTTCAGTTTACCAAAATGTCCCAGTTTTCTTCGTGGTACAACTTCAGAAAATGAGGAAGGAAATGTTTTACACTAACCAAAAATATAGCATGAGTCTATATGTATAAATTTAACATTTTTCACGACCAGAATATGGTTGTGAAAATGAGGTGACCAGGATGCCACAAGCTGGATTTTCCAATAGTAGGTGGAGATCCTAAGATCAGAGTTAAAAATAGGCATAGAATTCAACAAATGTCCTACGTTAACATCGGAAACAGAGAGGAGTTAAATCGTGTTGACCTGTTAAATCATCCAACAGTGATTTTTTCCACTGACATCTTTTTAAAAAAATTTATATTTTTGTAATTCCTAAAAAGATACACTAATAGCACCCCACTATATGGGGGCATCATGCCATCAAGATATAAAAGATTTCTGTGAAAAACAGCTGAATCCTTCACCAACTGGGAAATTCCATAATGATAGTTCAAAGAACTATATTCAGGCCAATTCATGATGTCAATTCTGAAGTCTCATTAAGTAACTGTTGCTTTTTTTAAAAAAAGACATTACCATTGAATGAATATTAGTTTCCGTGATTTCTTTTCCCCAAAAGTTCTAATTCTAAAGCACACATTTGCTTTTGTTTTCATTGACTACTTCAAGGGATAGCATACAGCCTTGTTTTAAAAAGTGGAAAGCATCTTGCTTTTCAAGTGAAAAAAACATTTTTATGATTTGAGTTTATGATCATTAGCTAATAAAACAGAATAGTCACCTCAATGTCCAATATTTACAACATTCTGACTTTTAGTGTGAATCTCTTATATGTCAGTTAAAATATTTTAAGCTGCGAATAAAACTTGCAAGTATTTTAAGCAACTAGGAAATATATTCGTTTGCATTACGACAGGCCCGGAAGTCAGATGACTCCTGGGATTAATTGGTTTATTGACACATCATCAGGTAAGCAGTTTTCTCCATCTTTCATCCTGCCATTCTTGGTGAATCACTTTATTCCAGATCAGATTCTTTGATTATTTCAAAATGGCAGCACCAATACCCGCATCATATCCACATACCACAACTTGTGTCTTCTAGTGCTTGTTTCTTAGGAGTAGGCAAAAATCTTTCCTAGAAGCCCAGTACATTTAACTATAGGTTTTAGTCGCCAGAACGGAGTCACAGGCTCCTGTAAAAATCATTCACAGAAAAGGAGAACAGAACCCCACCTAGGTCTTAGTCCCATCAGAAATCAGCCCCTGCAACTGAGCCTGGCCTGCCCTGAAGATGAAGTGGGGAGGCCCTGAAACCCCACCCCACCCCCAAAAAGAGAGAGAGAGAGTGGAAAACTGATGCTGTACAGGCAACCCACACTGCTGAATTCTCCATTTCAGATCCCTCTCTTCCTGCATTCCCTACCACTGATCTTCTACTGGTCTCTTTTATTCTTAGTTTGCATTAATGCAGTTTGTGTTTCATTTCTGTTACTGCAATCTGTTGGCCTAGGGATCACTTCTGCATTCTCTCTCTTTTTTTTTTCCTTTAAGATTTTTATCTTTATTTGATACAGAGAGAGACAGCGATGAGGAACACAAGTAGGGGGAGTGGAAGAGGGAGAAGCAGGCCTCCCCCTGGGCAGGGAGCCTGATGTGGGGCTCGATCCCAGGACCCTCGGGTAGTGATCTGAGCTGAAGGCAGAGGCTTAATGACTGAGCCACCCAAGCTCCCCTCACTTCTGCATTCTCTTGCAAGATAGAGTCCTTCATTCCCATGATATGGGACCCATATCATTGTTGCTTGCCCAGCCCATTCCAATTGTTTCTTGAATAAATTACTGAAATGTTCAGGTGTGGGCAGAGTTGTCAGACAAAATACAGTATACTCTGTTATACTCAAATTTCATATAAGTAACACTTTTTATATATAAATATGTCCCAAATATTGCACGAGATGTGCCTAATACTAAAAACTTACTCAAAGAAATTAAAATTTAAATGCAAATCTTGTATTTTTATCTGCTAAATCTGGCAGCTGGAGGTGTGGGGGGATCTTTCTCCAGGAGGTCCACGTAGTTACACGGTTTTATGCCCACTCACCCTCCATTTTCTGCTCTACCCCTGTATACTCAGCTCTGGTATAGTAGGCACTGATCCAGGGATGGGTCAAGAATTGACCCATTTCCTTGACTCTAGTGATCAGTGAACGGATTGGTAAGTGGTCTAAGTCATACCAATTAAACGGTGACCTTGGATTATTTTATTGATGGTTACTAGGAAAGAGAAATTCCCTCTACTAAGCTTGAAACTGGAGTGTATGACACGGAAGCTGCCTGGGACTAGCGTGAGGAGAGCTCTGGATCTATGTTTAATGCAAGAAGAGGAAAGTGAAGATTACCAATGGGGAGAACAGATTATCCTCCAAAGACAACTCTGAGCCACTGAATTCAACAATTCCTGAAACCTTGGTCTTCTCAATTTCATGAATACATAAACTACCACCACCTCATTTTCTCTCTTACAACTGAATTTGGCTTAAGACAGTTTGATGTTTGTTCCTAACAACTGAAACGAAAAGCGCCCTGGTGAATAAACCCATCTATGCCCTTCCTGCGACGGTCATCAATTGTCCTCATTTTCCTTCCTGCCCTTCTTTAATAAGTTGTTCTTGGGCTATGTAGTCCTCGGAAAAGGTTGACATGTTCTGTTTAATCTCCCAAATTAATGATTTTATTCTCTTTATCTCATTTGAAATGAAGGGCTTTACTACTAGTGATCTATTTCTTCATGTGTTTCTTCTGTTGTTCTTATTCAGCTAAAACTAAAACTTAACTTTGAAGGACAGCACAGTTTTTCATTTCCAAATATTATCCCTCTGTACAATGAATAGCATTTTAATTAACATCTCTCCTCTTCTAAATTATATTCCTTCTTACTCCTGGTTTTTGTAGATGACCTTTCCAAAATCCAAGAGTACAAGAAGGAATCCCTGCATTCGATGTACTACAGCATGTTCTAGTAATCTGACACTGCTAGAAGTCAACGTTTTCTACGTAAGCTCACCTGCACAAAGGAGAGAAAGAATTGCATTTCATAGCTGCCAACTTCAAAGCTCAAATTATGTTCATCTGTTGTCTCCTAGGTGCCACTTTATTAAGGGTAAAGAGTTTTCTTCAGTTCAGACTTTCCCAGAAACTCTATTTGAGAACACTGAACTTTTTCCAAAGGCATATGGAGTGATTTAATAAAAGGTTTAGTAAATGTGACATTTAGATTAAGTATTTACACATCTACAACACCAAACAGAATTTATCCTAAGTGACTAAAAATTCACTTAGATCAGGATTTTCCAGATAAGGATTTGGTTTTGCTAAGAACACATGTTAGTTTAGAAACTTGCCTTTTTATTGTATTATAATAAAATTTTACTATGCTATCACCAATAAATTTTTACCAAAGCTTCAAAAACATGGAATTAAACATGCATATTACCCATAAAATGAAAATACTAAAGCGGTCATCTACATTTTTTTAATCAGAAGTCATATGCTCATTTGAATAATGCTGATCAAACAGTTCTGACTTATGTTCAGATGAAAGGTTATTTTTAAACAAATTGTGATTTATTCATACTCCTCAGCAATAAAAAAGAAAAAACTGTGCATACACAACCAATATACAGAAATCAGTAGCATTTCCATACACTAATGGTGAAAACACAGAAAGAGAAATTTAAAAAACAACCCCATTCATAATTGCACCCAAAAGAATAAAATACCTAGGAACAAACTTAACTAAAGATGTGAAAGACCATACTCTGAAAACTATAAAACACTGATGAAAGAAACTGAAGATAACACAAACAAATGTAACAATATTCCACACTCATGAACTGGAAGAATTAAGATTGTTAAAATATTGTTTTAATTATATTGAATTATAATAATTCAATTATATTGAATATTGTTAAAATGTCTATATTACCCAAAGATTTCTACAGATTCAATGTCATCCCTATCAAAATACCAACAGCATTTTTCATAGAACTAGACCAAATAGTACCACAAAGGACCCTGAATAACGCAAGCAATCCTGAGAAAGAAGAACAAAGTTGGAGGTATCAGAATTCCAGATTTTTAAGATGTACTACTAAGCTGTAGCAGTCAAAACAATATGGTACTGACACAAAAATAGACACATAGATCAGTGGAACTGAATAGAGAGCCCAGAAATAAACCCATACAGACATGGCCAATTAATCTTTGACAAAGGAGGCAAGGATATACAGTAGGGAAAACAGCCCTTTTAATAAACGGTGCTGGGAAAACAGCTCCATGTAGGAGAATGAAACTGGACCACTTTCAAACACCATACACAAAAATAAGCTCAAAATGGATAAAGACCTGAAGGTGAGACCTGAAACCATAAAAATCCTAAAGAGAACACAGGCAGTAATTTCTCTGACATTGACCTTAGCAACATGTTTCTAGATGTTTCCTTAAGGCAAGGGAAACAAAAGCAAAAAGAAACCGTAGGGACCACACCAAAATAAAGCTGTTCCTCAGTGAAGGAAACCATCAACAGAACAAGAAGACAGCCTACCGAATGGGAGAAGATATTTGCAAATGATATGTCTGAGAAGGGGTTAATATCTAAAACATAGAAAGGTTAATTTTATAATCCTAACATGTCATCAGTGTATTTAAGCCATAGTAATTATTGCAAATTTAAGATAAATTATGACAGAACAGTATTTGCCATCAAATACTATGACTGGAATAGTGTAACTCCTAATCCCAAAGTAATATTATCCAGGTGAAATTTAATAACAAGGTATCTTTTGCATTAAAAAAAAATTGTTGAACCATTCCTTAAATGAATTTCCATTAAAGACACTTATTTGCTAAAATAAAACTATTCCTAATCTTACAAATAAAATCCACCCGAGGGAAAGAAATATTGTTGTTATTTACATTTTACTCATATAAATACATGCTCCCACATAGTCCTGGTCATATGGAAGCCAAAAAATTAAGCATGTTTTTATATCTTCTGTTTTTATAAACATACGGAATACAGTTTTAATAGCTGTTTTCATACACTGTTTTCTAACATTTCTGTCACTTATGCATCGGTTTTGACGGACTGATTTTTTTCCCATCCTATTGGGTTGCATTTTTCTGTCCCTTTGCATGCTTGCTACTTGTTTTTTAAGATTTTATTTATTATTTATTCGACAGACAGAGATCACAAGCAGGCAGAGAGGCAGGCAGAGAGAGAGGAAGGGAAGCAGACTCCCTGCTGAGCAGAGGGCCCCATACAGGGCTCGATCCCAGGACTGTGGGATCATGACCTGAGCTGAAGGCAGAGGCTTCAACCCGCTGAGCCACCCAGGTGCCCCTGCACGCTTGCTAATTTTGACCTGATGTGTGACACAGTGCATTTACCTTGCTGGTTGCTGATGTATTCTTACTCCCGTAAATATTCTTGAGCTTTATTCTTGGATACAGTCAAATTACCTGGAAACAGTTTGGTCCTTTCAGGTCTTGCCAAAGATAAATTATAAAGGACCAGAACAGTGCTCACGTAGAGCTAATTATTCACCACTACTGAGGGAAGACCTTCCTGTGGGCTCCATCCACTGCAGCGGGAATCTTGAGACGTTGCACTCCGTGTGGTTTGAACAAGCATTATTCCAGCCCCAGGCCAGCATGGGCACTGTTACCTCTGACCCCCTCAGGCAGTGGTTCTTTTCCCACCTTTGCAAAATTTTCTCCATATTTGTGCTGATTAGGACTTGACTAAATACTAATGGGGAACACATTCAGATCTTCTGAGTTCTACCTCTGCATAATTCTCTTGTCACTCACAGTTCTGGGAACTCTGGCTACCTTCATCTCTCAGACGCTCCGCTCTGGTTTCTCCACTCTGAATGTCTTCAGGCTCGGCCCAGTTGCCCTTCCCTGAGATGCAGGCGGAAACCGCCCAGGAAGCTCACTGCATTTGTTTCTTATCTCTTCGGGCTCCCTATCCTTCACCACCAGATACCTGGCATTTTGCAAACCACTGTTTCATATATTTTGTCCATTTCTGGTTAAGTCAGGAGGGTACATCCATCTCTGTTGTTTCATCTTGAGTAAAAGCAGAAGTTTATTTAATTTGGTTTTGCTAAGCACATATGGAAGTTTAGAAACTTGGATTTATAGGCATGTTACTCTGTAACATGACTTAGAATTTTCTACAGCAAGTCAGCTTTCCCTAAATAGCTTTCTATTCACATTTACTTGGATTTGTGGAAGTTAGGCAGTAGTGAAATGTTCAGTATAAAGAACTGACAGTACTCTTAATTAAAAAAAAAAATTCATACTTCCATAAGATACTAAATCTTCTTGAATATGTTCTTGTAACATACAATATCATATACAAAAAAGAGACATTTAAGGTTAAGCATCACTTAGAGCTCAAAAATATATATACCCTGTTCATCTCACTCCTAGAACAATCTGTATTTCTTTGTTCATTAAAAGCTGGCTGAGCCAAGAGGTACTGTAAATGTGTTTACAGAAAAAAAAAAAACAGTCTTCCAAGGGTAGGCCCCTCTCAAAAAAGCTGCTTGTTACTTAACACAAACATGGAGGGAAAAAAAAAATTAAAACCTTAGCAAACACAGGTATCACTGCACAGTCCAAAGAACACAATGTTTGAAATATTCACTGAAAATGTTTTGCACTGAGTTTTGTAAAGAATTATAAACTAGGTCTTTTAAAAAAAATCATATGTAGATGAGAGAAAATTGGGGGCGATTGGCAGGAAGTCATGTTTCAGCAGTGAAGGCAAGAAATAAATCCTTCAAATCAGGGTTCACTGTGGGACATTTCCTAAAATCAACAACATGGGCTCCAATGAGCGGGACGAAACTGCTCACTCAAAAAAGAAATCTCATCAACAGGAAAGTGAGACCTTTTTGCATCTTTAGTTCAAGAAATCTAAAAACTGGGGTTACACGCAAACAATGAAAGGGAACACTTTATCAAAAACCAATGATATACTGTGTGGTGACTACTATATCACAATTTTAAAAAAAGAAATTAACATTTATACATTCAGCTCACATTGAGGAATAGCATATCTGATGGGTTAACACAGATGTAGTGAGAACATTTCACCACTGACTGCCATCAAAATCAATAAATACTGATATTTTCTTCAAGTATTGGATGGGAAATCCAGACAAGTCTGTTTCTAAGTGAGGGTGAGCTGATTTCATCTCAACTCATTCAGGAGTTCTGAAGATCTAGTAGATGGATGATACAAAAAGAAGCTTCACAAATGGAAACACTAGGATTACGCGCAATTACTGACGTTCCTTTCCTGGCTCATTCCCCCTGCCCTTGATTTGATTTCTTTACTCTCCTCCTCCCTTGCTTGACCCATCTCTTTCCAGACATTTCTTGAGCACATCCGTAGCACGGAATCTGACCTCGTTTCTGGGAATAGAAGGTGGTTAATCCCAGTTCCTGTCATTTAGGGAGAAATAGATAAACGGATACTTTGACACAAGGTAAGGGTGTCACTGAAGTAGAACCAATGTACTCTACTTGAAGAAATGCAAGGCTATTTCAACAGAGGAGGTGACTTCTCGGCTGGACTTTTTTTTTTTTTTTTTAAGATTTTATTTATTTATTTGACAGAGACAGATCACAAGTAGGCAGAGAGGCAGGCAGAGAGAGAGAGGAGGAAGCAGGCTCCCTGCTGAGCAGAGAGCCCGATGCGGGACTCGATCCCAGGACCCTGAGATCATGACCTGAGCCAAAGGCAGTGGCTTAACCCACTGAGCCACCCAGGCGCCTCTTGGCTGGACTTTAAAAAGACTCACCGAAGTCAGACATGTGGAGAAAGAGGGAGGGCCAGTCCAGGCAACGACACACGTGCAGATGACCTGAAAAGGACCGACAGATGGCGAGGGGGGAGGGGCAGAACTCCCAAAAGGATGGAACAAAAGTAAGTGAAGATTTGTGTGGAGAGAAGCGGTCACTAAGGGAGGCTGAAGCGAGATCATGAAGAACCTTAAATAATTCACACACAGGTTTAGAGCTGGGTTTGTTGGGGGTCGCTCTGCATCATGCCCGCTATCCTGGCATAAATATTAGGAATGTTTTCCTTCACCCTCTAATGTGGCCTAGTTTGAACAACCAAATCAAGTTAAGTGAGAAGTCAGCTTACTTCTAGGGCTCTTGGGATCAGAATGTGATTTTTATTTATTTATTTATTTATTTATTTATTTTTTAATATTTTATTTATTTATCAGAGAGAGTGAGCACAGGCAGACAGAGTGGCAGCAGAGGCAGAGGGAGAAGCAGGCTCCCTGCCGAGCAAGGAGCCCGATGTGGGACTCGATCCCAGGACTCCAGGATCACGACCTGAGCCAAAGGCAGCTGCTTAACCAACTGAGCCACCCAGGCGTCCCCAGAATGTGATTTTTAGAAGGAGGACTAAAGCTATTAAGTCTCCTTCGTGCACCTACGTTCAGTGATGCCGGAGGCACGGTACTAACACCTTCTGTGTTCCGTCGCTGTGATGTTCCTTCCTAGTTGTGCAAACAGGGGCGGTGAACGTGATTATGGGGCAGTCACCACGCGTTCCTACTTCCTTGCATTGTCTGCAGCTGCAGAAGCGGGAGCTCCACCCCAGAGTGCATGCAGAGAGGATGCCCGGTGAGCATGTGGTTACGCCAGCTAGAGCGAGTTCTGAAATCAGGAGTAGCGAATGTGGTTGGGGAGATGCTATCGGACCGGGGTGCTCCAGAGCAGCCTCCTACGTCCAGTTGTGGGCTGCCCGGAGCCTGCAAGGGACATGAAGGACAGCAGTGCCAGTCACCATCATCTGAGAAGTCTTCGTTCTGGCAGTCAGCAGGTACGGGGGCAGCTCGCCGGTCCCCCCTCCCTGGCCTGAGCTGCAGGAGCAGCTGCCCGGGTGGGCGACTCGGCTGGATCAGCCCAAGAATGAGTCCTGGAGCTCAAGGCGAACGGCCACTCCTCCAATCCTTCCAACAATTTAATGCACACTTAATTCTTTATATTAAATCGTTTCATGCTTAAAATAGCTAGTGTGGTTTCAATTTCCTGGAACTGAACCTTGATATATATATGGTAAGTTATTTAACAAAGCTGGGCCTCAAGTCCACAGCCGTGTAATGAGAGGGTTGGGTCTTCAGTGATTGGCAAGATCTCTCCCACCTCTAGAACTTGCTTCCGCGATTCTCTACTTTTGTCAAGTTTGCCGAATACCTCCCTCCATATCTCCTCTTCCACAGCCCTCAGAACTGCTTCCAACCTGGCCTCTAACTTATATTTCCATATAACCATTTCACTAAGATCACTATTAACGAACTTATCGTCGTCAGAAAATGCACCAGAAGCCCTAGGATGTGTACAAGGCAGCCACTCTTCCATTCAACAAATATTTATTGAGCTCCTCTTCGTGCCAGGTGCTCCTAAGTAATATTTTATAAACTTCTTGACCTACTCCAAACATTTGTTTAGAACCAGCATTCCTGGAAGTACATTTTGTCTTTGTCTTAAATTGTTTGCAATTTAATAATAACTGTCACTCTCCCGACCTCTAGATACCTCCCCTCTCCACCCCTCTTCATTTCGGGCTTCCGTCAGTGCTCCTGTTTCTTTATAGAAACCCACCTGAGTCAAATCAGGATTACTTTTTCCTTCTCTCTAGACCAGCATCCCCATTTCCAGCCCATTTTGCTTTCTTTCATAGCGTGAATCACCACACATTCTCTTCACTGATGTGGTCTTCCAACTCGACATTTTGCTCTTCTTCCACTCTTAGTTTTCCATATGTGTCTTCAGGTGGTCCTTTGCTAGACCTTTGCTAGACCCTGTGCTCCCCACCCATTGGCTGAGAAACCCCCACGGCCCTCTGCTCTCATATGCCCTTGGACAAGTCCTTCAGCCATTGAGTTTTAATACTTTTTTAACCTTAAATTGCAGATCCTGGGTTACAGAACATTCCTACATTGCTATTCTAATATCTTCTCACTATAATTATTCTCAAAACATTAACTTATCTCGACATGATAATCCTTCAGCCATATTCTTGTACTTCCTCTCCAGGCAGTTGAAACTCTGAGTCTGCCGTCATTTTTACTTTGCTTTCCTCATCAGGCCATTCGCAAGACCTGATAATCCTTGCTGTGCACTATTAGATTTGCCATTCATCTATGATTCTGCATCCAGGATCAGATCCCAGGTTCTATATTGGACTCTGTCTTCTCTTCCCCTATTTTCTGTCTCCTATGTTCGGCCACTCCAATGATCTCCTTTAAATGTTATCACAAGAGCTTTGGGAGTGCAAATTTCCTTTCCACTTTAAATCTAAACCCTTTGTCAGTGGCCAAACATTTCACTATACATAAATACCTATCACTTACTGTAGTCTGGTTTCATTTTTTTTTTCTAAAAGAGTTAACCTAACTGTCATTACACAGTCTACTCCTTTTTGCCCTTTTACTTATTTCATCAGCCTAGAATGTTGTCCACTTGAACTAAACAGTAGCTAGAAAAATCCTTAAAGGACCTAACCAAAGTATTTCCTGTTCAAGGATCACCTCCTGTGCCTCTAGTCAATACAGTAATCCATCCTAGCTTATTAATGTCTGTAGAGTCAAAGCTCAAACAAATAAAAACCATTGAAGGGTAAAATCTTGTACTATATCTTCTCTCTCGCTCAGTGAATATCGGAGTTAAGTCCTTGGTAAAGCTAAGAATAGTCACAGATAATAAAACTCACCATAGCACATAACTTCATATAACAGCAAACCTGAAAGCTAGGTATATACTGCACAATATTCGTTATAATACAGTTGTACTCACATAAGCGTATGACATATGAGAGTCATTTCACCTTTATCCTATTTACTTTGGAACTCTTATTTATATTGATTTCGTGGTACTCTAGAGAAAGGGAAATAAACAAATATTCCTGAATGCAGAAAAATTTTGTGATTAAAAAAAATCTGATAGGGGCACCTGGGTGGCTCAGTGGGTTAAGCCACTGCCTTCAGCTCAGGTCATGATCTCAGGGTCCTGGGATCGAGTCCCATATCGGGCTCTCTGCTCAGCAGGGAGCCTGCTTCCTCCTCTCTCTCTGCCTGCCTCTCTGCCTACTTGTGATCTCTGTCAAATAAATAAATAAAATCTTTAAAAAAAAATCTGATAATTAGTGATTGTATCCATTTTTTTAAAAAATGGGGAAATAGGCTAAAAAATAGACCAAGGAGTCTGGGCAATTAAGAGATCAATAAATGTTTGTTAAATTAATCAGTGGGTTAAAGCCTCGGCTCAGGTCACAATCTCAGGGTCCTGGGATCAAGTCTCACATCAGGCTTTCTGCTCAGTAGGGAGTCTGCTTCATCTTCTCTCTCTGCCTGCTTGTGATCTCTGCCCGTCAAATAAATAAATAACATCTTTAAAAAAATAAAAATAAATAAAAATAAATGAGTAAGACATCAGGTAAATTGTTGAGTTTAAAGAAAATAGGATAGAAACAGGTCATAACCTATTAGTGTACGTAAAGTGGAAGAATGAAAAAATATAATAACTAATTGTTACTGAGGTTTCTGACAGTACTAGAAATGATAACATCAAAGAAAAATTGGAGACATATCCAGAAGTAAGTATACAACTAAATAAATTAGGTTTTATATACACACTCATGTATATATGATATTGTGTTTTATCTGTAACATGGTTAATGCTCATTATTCATGGATCTTTCTATTTGTGAATTTGCTTATTCAGTAAAAGTTATTTGTAACCCCGAGGTCAACACTGGCAGTGCCTTCTCAGTCATCTGTGGACATGCACAGAATGGCAAAAATTTTTTTTCATTAAAACAAGAAAAGAAAATTAAAAAGCAATTATGATTTATATGGGAGAAACAAATCTGTCACTATTTCCAGACAACATGTCTGTGATTACAGAAATCCGAATCTACAGACCAATGATTAGAATTAATAAATGAACTAAGCAAGTCACTGAAAACAAAGCCAAACAAAATCACTTGAATTTTATGTATTACCAGCAAAAGGTGAGAAATAAAAATTATCAACAAATAAAAACAATACTATTACAGACTATAAAAAAGAGTCTTAGGAAAGTTGAGCAAAGAGGTGCTAGACCTCTACACTGAGAACTATAAATATTACTTAAAGATGACGCATCACAGAGTTGAAGAAAATATTTGTAACACATATCTGACAAAGTATTTCACATCCAGAATATGTAAATATGCCTACGAAACAATGATAAAATAGACATTCAATTCTTAAAAGTGTCCTTAATCTTAGGGCGCCTGGGTGGCTCAGTGGGTTAAAGCCTCTGCCTTCGGCTCGGGTCATGATCCCAGGGTCCTGGGACAGAGCTCCACATCAAGCTCTCTGCTCTGCAGGGAGCCTGCTTCCTCCTCTCTCTCTGCCTGCCTCTCTGCCTACTGTGATCTCTGTTTGTCAAATAAATAAACAAAGTCTTTTTTAAAAAAGTCCTTAATCCTGCATTTCACAAAAATAGCAGTCCCTCTATGTGCTTATCTTTCAAACATATCACTGAAGTAATACCTTTCCATATTAATTAATAATTATTATATGCATTACAGCGAATAGGTGTATGTAAAGGTTCTCAACATCTTGAGACATCAGGAAAAATAAATTAAAGCCAGATACAATAGCTAAATAGCTACAATAGCTAAAACTGGACTAGGATTTGATCAAATGGAACTCTCACACACTGCGGCTTGGGGATGCCGGTCAGTGTGCTCGTGTGCGAAGTGTTCGGCATTATCTGCTCAAGTTGAACACAGGCATGCTCTAAAATACAGCAATTCTACTCCTGTGTAAAACCTAAACAGAAATGAGTGCATCTGAGTGCCCACCATAACACATGTACAAGAATATTAATAGCTACTTCTAAGAGCTAAATTTAGGAAATAGATTGGATGAATAAATTATGGTGAATGTGTTTGATGGAAGAGCATAAAGCGATAAAAGGGAACAAATTTTGCTATCCATGCAGCATCATGGATTAACCTCACCGATTAATGTTAAGTTAAAGAGACCAGACAAAAAAAGAATAAATACCTTTATGTTTCAATTTATCTGATATATATTAATTTCATGAAAAAGCCCCAAAACACTATGTTGTTAGAATTCAGAACGATGATTACCTCTGATGGATACTGAACTAGGAGATGGTACAAGGTAAGCTTTGGGGATAGTGGAAATGTTCTACAACTTGTAAGAATTAGATCTGTAGGGCGCCTGGGTGGCTCAGTGGGTTAAGCCACTGCCTTCGGCTCAGGTCATGATCTCAGGGTCCTGGGATCGAGTCCCGCATCGGGCTGTCTGCTCAGCGGGGAGCCTGCTTTCTCCTCTCTCTCTCTCTCTGCATACTTGTGATCTCTCTCTGTCAAATAAATAAATAAAATCTTTAAAAAAAAAAAAAAAAAAAGAATTAGATCTGTAAAAATTAATTGAGCTGAGAACTTAAGATTTGTGACTGTTACTCTGTATATTATAGATCAAGACAAAACTACAAAAAATAAAACAAGATTTAAATGTAAATCTCTTCTATCGTACGTTAATGCCTCATTTGACACAAGTATAGAAATACACAGCTTGGGACAACATCACAAAAATCCCCGAAGGAGATAATACAACAATCTAAATTGATGCAAAAATAATTTATGCAAGAGTGGCAAAAGACCTCCCACAGAGACTGCCTTCTTTTCTTCCAAAAGTGACTTGATAACAGAACATTGTTTAAAAGATTTTTATTTATTTATTTGATAGACAAAGATCACAAGTAGGCAGAGAGACAGAGAGAGAGGAGGAAGCAGACTCCCTGCTGAGCAGAGAGCCCGATGCAGGGGCTCCCAGGACCCTGGGATCATGACCTGAGCTGAAGGCAGAGGCTTTAACCCACTGAGCCACCCAGGCGTCCCTGATAACAAAACACTTTAAATCAAGCCACAAAATGTAGTTCCTAGAGGGTGGGATGTCTGGTGAGCGGAAGCCTAGTAGAGCACACAGGACGGCTGCCGGAGTTTTATCACAGAATGAGTGAGATCATTCTTCACAAAGTCTCCCCTCCTCACTTCTGACAGGATATGAACTGCTTTGGTATTTATGGATGCTGGACACTTCTTCAGTATACTTTATAGGTTTTTAAATAAAACCAGCTGCCACTTTAAATACCCTAGAGGTTGGGCAGGCTTCTCTGCAGCACACTAGTGTCCATTAGAATCCCCTAATTCTTGGGTCTCCACCCAGACATTTCCTGCAGTCAGTCGGCCATGGGCCTTAGAATCTGCATTTCAAGAAGCACTCCAGGACCCCCCTGAGTCAAGGGGGTTGGGTCACCCGTTTGTGATATACAGCTCTATAGGAATGCCTCAACTGTTCATTTTCAGTCCATTTGTTTATTTTAAAAATATAGTGTCCTTCCTCCATGTGATCTTAGTTTGGATGACAGAGCTTAGTAGAATAAGCAATAGACTATGTATGTGCTTATTTTCCAATTTATCATAAATCTCTTACTGTTGTCCAGATGTTATCTTTCTCAGTCACATCAGTGTAACATTGACCTATTAAATAATCCAAAAACGAAAGTAACGGAAGCAATGTTTTTCCATATTAATTAATAATCATTCTATGGACAGAATGATTTTTCACCATGTGATCTATTAATTTTTTATTAGTAAGAGAGGTCACTCAGACTTGGACCAGAGCTATCTGAATCTGCTCACACATACATTCAGAGTTAATGGAATTCAACCATTTAAAAGACCAATGTGCAGCCAAAATGTAGAGGAGAAGTTGTAACGAGAATTTACTTGGGCTGCACGAAAGACAGAGATATGAGGCTTACCAAAGGAAACAAAATGAAAAGAAAAAGACAAAACAGGAAACAAATAGAGAAAAAAATCTGACAAAGACGAAGAGACTAGAGAAGAATAAATAACTTGCAACTGAATTTGGGAGTGACTAGATGAAAATCAGAACATTCGGGTTGTTCAAAGTGAGACACAACACGTCCGAGGAGCACGTGCAGGGAACATGGTGAAAGCATGGGTGCAACATTCAACGAAATTAATGTTTGCTGCCGGAGAAATAATTTCTTAAATAAGCAACTAAGAGAGAAACCAAACAAAATAAAACAGTGAATCAGATTACAATTATTTATATCATGAGCCTTGGCAAATGCCCTTGACATTTTTGCTTCTGCCTCAGTATGAAACGGAGATGCCAGCCGAGAGACATACTCTGGACCCCAGGTATTACTGTGCAAGTGATGAATGAAGATTAGTGAATTGTTTTGAGTTTCTCAAGATACGGCATATAGTTATTCAGAGTACTGTGTTTTCATTTTGGAGTAATAAAATTATATATTAATATTTTAGTAATATTGAATATCACAAACAGGAAAAAAAATCAGGAAATGCTATAGTGAAAACCTACCATGGGGAAAAGGCCATATTAAAAAATAATAATTATATATATATATATATGATTTAGCAATATATATATTGCTAAATCTTTCAGTGAGAGAACATAATTACCTCCCCCCCACCCCACTGAACCTCCCCAGTGATACTGGAACACCATTTGAATCTGAAGCTGCTAGAAACAGGAAGACTTTGTCTGGTCTAATAACAACACTACTGAGGATATCCAGCAATGCTGACAAAATACATACTTCCTCCCAAGCACTTAGAATGCTAAATGAATGAATACATTCCAATTATTAGTAATTCTCTCGATGTCCACGCACATCACCACTTTACTATGACAAACACATTATCAATGAATGAGCATCCCAGGCAAAACCAACACAGTGTTCTAGCTTTGAGAAGCTCTCAAACTTAGAAAGCTACAATGAAAGACAGTATTATCATCATTAGGATTAGTTTGTATGTAATTAATACCTACATTTTATTACAGAATTGTAATGACTCTTACGGGGAGGACAGAAAAACGGAGCGAATCATTACCCCAACTTACAACATGGAAAAGCGACCGCAGCTCGCTGATCTCACCAGGCTATTTATGTTGCATGAGGACAGTCCTAATTCTTCCAATCCTTTTCTCCCTGGTGTAAGACTATATAGTTACAAAATCACTCTGACTACTTTAATGGCCTTTGCTTTTATTTATCTCTGTTTAGTTCGTGTGTACAATACACTCTTATGCCAATGCCTTATACTATCAGTGGATTTTTCCCCTTAAATTCCCGACTCTCTAACAGTGACCAATAGTGTAATCACGATGTAGTTAAATCCAGCAATGCTGTGGTTTGCTGAAAACGATATATATGCTCAACCAGAAAGGCCATGGTCTCCTAAGATGCTACAGGAATTAATGAATGTCAAAAGGAAACTTCTTGTTGGAGACGTTTGTTTTCCTAATTTTTGACTGCTTGACATGGCAAAATATTTTGTACAAATACAATTACCTGCTTGAATTTCTTCATGTAATAAAGACATCTTTCAAGAGAGATTGAGTCATAAATGTTTTTTTGTTTAAATTTAATTTTACACAAATGAACATTCAGTACCAAAGAGAAGAATGGGGGCACCTGGGTGGCTCAGTGGGTTAAAGCCTCTGCCTTCAGCTCAGGTCATGATCTCAGGGTCCTGGGATCGAGCCCCACATCGGGCTCCCTGCTCAGTGGGGAGCCTGCTTCCTCCTCTCTCTCTGCTTGCCTCTCTGCCTATTTGTGATCTCTCTCTCTCTCTTCCTCTGTCAAATAAATAAATAAAATCTTAAAAAAAAATAAGAATGCCACTGATTTTCTGTATTATGAAATGCACAGACACATGCAATACACACATACACATATCAGATTAAAAGACTACAAAATATTTATATTTTGCTCAATGGCATCTCCTAGACTATCACACATACCTAAGATATCTTTTCTGTTATTTCTAATACTAATATTTGTATTGTATAATGAAAATTTGCTAATTGAACTCTTTCAAAATGCATTTTAAATATGAATACGCATAAATATCTCTATTTTTCCCTCTTTGGTACAAAACAAGGATATTCTATATTTATTTCAATAAAAAGATTTTTCTTCACAATTCCAATTTTCTTTCCTTGTTTAATGTACATCTCATTAACAACAAAATTAATACTTCATAGACTAGGCACCATTGTAACAGTTTTAATATATTAATTAATCTTCCCAGCAACCTTATGAAATATTATCCTCTCCATGTTAGAGATTAGTAAAATGAGCTACATACGTAGCAAGTTGCCTAGAATAACACAGTTAGGCAGAAATGCTGGTGTTTGAACTTCTACAGGTCAAATAACAGCAACAACATAAGGAATATAAAACAAAATTCTCAAAAAATCTGCAACATGTTACATGAAAATGATGCCTATGCTTTAATATTTTAAAGACCCTTATTTTACAAAAGAAGAAAATTTACCCATCATAGTAAAATATGAGAAAGGACATGAAAGGTCTGGAAACCTCACAGTCTTCAAATCCACAGCGATATATGAATGAATACAAGAAATCAATAAACAGGAAAAAGTCAAGTTCAAAACACAGACCCATATACACATGTACACTCATAGGAAGAAGAGAGTAAAAGGTCATATAGTAAAAAAGAACTTCTTTTTTAAATTGCTTATTTCTTTTTTAAATGCCTTTTTTTAAACATTTTTTTATTAATTTATTTATTTTCAGCATAACAGTATTCATTATTTTTTCACCACACCCAGTGCTCCATGCAATCCGTGCCCTCTATAATACCCACCACCTGGTACCCCGACCTCCCACCCCCTGCCCCTTCAAAACCCTCAGATTGTTTTTCAGAGTCCATAGTCTCTCATGGTTCACCTCCCCTTCCAATTTACCTCAACTCCCTTCTCCTCTCTAACACCCCTTGTCCTCCATGCTATTTGTTATGCTCCACAAATAAGTGAAACCATATGATAATTGACTCTCTCTGCTTGACTTATTTCACTCAGCATAATCTGTTCCAGTCCCAACCATATTGCTACAAAAGTTGGGTATTCATCCTTTCTGATGGAGGCATCATACTCCATAGTGTATATGAACCACATTTCCCTTATCCATTCGTCCGTTGAAGGACATCTTGGTTCTTTCCATAGTTTGGCGACCGTGGCCATTGCTGCTATAAACATTGGGGTACAGATGGCCCTTCTTTTCACGACATCTGTATCTTTGGGGTAAATACCCAGGAGTGCAATTGCAGGGTCATAGGGAAGTTCTATTTTTAATTTCTTGAGGAACCTCTACACTGCTCCCCAAAGAGGCTGCACCAACTTGCATTCCCACCAACAGTGGGAGAGGGTTCCCCTTTCTCCACATCCCCTCCAACACATGTTGTTTCCTGTCTTGTTAATTTTGGCCATTCTAACTGGTGTAAGGTGATATCTCAATGTGGTTTTAATTTGAATCTCCCTGAGGGCTAGTGATGATGAACATTTTTTCATGTGTCTGATAGCCATTTATATGTCTTGATTGGAGAAGTGTCTGTTCATATCTTCTGCCCATTTTTTGATATGATTGTCTGTTTTGTGTGTGTTGAGTTTGAGGAGTTCATTATAGATCCTGGATATCAACCTTTTGTCTGTACTGTCATTTGCAAATATCTTCTCCCATTCCGTGGGTTGCCTCTTTGTTTTTTTGACTGTTTCCTTTGCTGTGCAGAAGCTTTTGATTTTGATGAAGTCCCAAAAGTTTATTTTCGTTTTTGTTTCCTTTGCCTTTGGAGACATATCTTGAAAGAAGTTGCTGTGGCTGATATCGAATAGATTACTGCCTATGTTCTCTTCTAGGATTCTGATGGATTTCTGTCTCAAGTTGAGTTCTTTTATCCATTTAAATGCCTTTTTTTTTTTAAGATTTTATTTATTTATTTGAAGAGAGAGACCACAAGTAGGCAGAGAGGCAGGCAGAGAGAGAGAGAGAGAGAGAGAGAAGCAGGCTCCCTGCTGAGCAGAGAGCCCAATGTGGGACTCGATCCCAGGACCCCGAGATCATGACCTGAGCTGAAGGCAGCGGCTTAACCCACTGAGCCACCCAGGCGCCGCTAAATGCCTTTTTTTAATGTTAATTAGGTTCCATGCCCAACATGAGGCTTGAATGCAAAAACCCCAAGATCAAAAGTCACGTGCTCTCTGGACTGAGCCAGGAGCCAGCCACCTGCTCCTTATGCTGTTTATTTTCCCTCCAATTTTGAAAACTATTATAACTAGAAAAAAAAAAACAGTAAATGCTACACAAAATAAAACAAATGGACAAAAAGACAGATTTCTGTGCAAATTCTCAAAAATCTTATTTAATTACAAGAATATATACTACCTCCAGGAAGCTTTTCTTTTTTTAAGCTACAACAGCACTTTATGTCTGCCTTGTAATTTCTACACGTACTTAAGTTTCTGTTTGTTTTGCCTTCCCTATTCGTTTTGTAAACTCGTTGAGGAAATGACCATGATTCATTCCCACTTACATCTACCACTGCTACACAACACAAGGCCTGGCAGGTAAGGAGGCATTCAGTAAATGATGGTTGAGGAATCTCATAACTTGTGGGAGAAAAAACAAACAAACAAAAAACTAAGGACAATAGCGTCTTCTACCACATATGAACAAAACTGTCTCAGAGGCTAATATCTACCAGATAGAGCCTCCTAACTGCATAAAGATACACCTAGCAGTGTCGTCAGAAGGAGAGCAGGTTATCGGGTAGAGAAATGAGAGACATTTTTAGCACATCTGGAAAATCACTCAAATTCCAACAACCTTGTATTACTGGTAAATATTTTACTCAGACTTGACAAACTTTTTTAAGAAACATTTCCCACAACACAATGTCATTGGTGTTTCCCATGAGTCTTTCTGCCTGCCACATTATAGTATTATTTGTGACCGTTTTATTTGGCTGCACTGGAAGCTCCCTGCAGGCGAGAATCCATCAGGACCACTAAATATAGCTTTGCAGGTACTGGACTGCACCTGGGCACCCTATTTAAAAAGATGCTGTAAACATCCCAGATATCATAGATTGGTATATTTATATCATCAGTTTTCTGGTGTGTGACAGTGAAGTTTCCTAAAAAGAAAGTACTTCATTTTCTAATTTTAAAAATGTTAATATGAATAAACATACTAAGAACTGAACTAATAACTAATGCACAAAAATTAATATATTATATACTGGTTTTATCTTTCACATTGATACGTGAGAAAAAAACAAATTCATGTGGAGGCCAAGAAAAACAAGACTATACCCATCTTGAGTCTAGCCCTGACATAAGTGCAGCCATCTTGACGTTCCAGATTATCACAAAATATTTCAATCTACTCAGGTTGGCACTTTAAACAGTCCCTCTCTCCTTTAATGATTGATTTAAACCTGTGGGCTCAGCTGCCTCTGTCTTTCATAACTCGCCAACACATTCCCCAACTGACCAGTGTTGACCTGAGTAGGTAGGGACAACTCTACACTCCTATTCAGCAGGAAGAAGTTACAGAAGATGAGACCTTCCACCTTCAACAACCTGAAAGATTTAAGGGTCAAAATCATTCAGGGGGAAATGTGGAGGCCGAGAAAATTAAGGCCATTCCAAGTTTAGCTGATGTGGGAAACTGAGGCAGAGGAGAATCATTAAAATTCCTTATCTACTGACAAGCCCTTGAAACAGAGAGAGTGGCTCTCCCCTGGGGACTCAACTGCCCTCACCTTGAGATTTTGCTAAGGACAATCCTAGCCTGACCGACCCCCTGCTCCAGCAGGTCCTACCAGGATCCTGTAAGTCTACTTTAGGAAACTTTATCTCTAAACTGCCAAGACAGATAGTGTCGAGAATCATTCCCAAGTACATGGCTTTCTGATACACATCTAAAGGGTCTCAAGAGAAGATTTTTATAATTGGTAATAAATAACCTTTCTCCCAACAACAGCTAGCCCCTCAAGGTCCTGGAGACCTTGCTTCCAAGATTCCTTGGAGACTTACGCCATCTCTAATCCCCTTTGTCCTCACCCACCACTGAATCCACCCCTACTCTGCCTTTAAAAACTCTGACTGTAATCTGGTTCGGGGTTCAAGTCCCTAATCCGCTGTGTCGGGTATACTTGGGCCCAAGCTTAAGCTTGTCAAATAAACCCTCGTGCAATTGCATGGGTGCTTGGCTCCTTGGTGGTCTCTCAGACGCGAAAACTCGGGCATAACATTCAATATGATAGATAAAATAGACAAAAATGCGATAAATGAAAGGTACTCTGGCAATAAACATCATGAATATTATGGTCTGAAGACATGTAAAGCAAATTCTCTCTAAATTGAGTATCGTAAGTTCTATCGTTACACCTCAATGCCAATGGTACCAACATGGGAACTTGGGTTTAGGAATTCTCCCTGTCTCTCATAGTGCTTATAAGCTTTCGTGTCATGAAGCATGATAAGCACTCCTACTTAGCCTTAAATACATTTTTTTACTTTCAGATCTTCAAGGGCACTGTAAATAGTAAAGAGGACAAGAGGCATTAACAACATGACAAAATAGCCTGTATTTCTTGACTCTATTTCACTTAATCAGTATTTTCTGACCATTTGTTGTATATGAATGCTATGCTGCGTACTAGCATTCTTTAGGCAGATTCACGTCACCAAACTTCTTCCTTAGCAAGATTACAGCTTTTCACTGTATTGATATTTACTGTTGGATTTAGATAGAAAACACCAGTAAGCTGGATGTTGTGAAGTGTTTAAATTTAACCCAGGTTGCCAGAGGTAGGATATAATTAAATCCAGGTTTCAGGTGGTCCCTGCTCTGAATGAAGGTGTATATCCAGATTTTCCAAGCTATGCTCTTTAGAGTTCCTTTTAGTAAACTCCCTTTGCATGTGAATGTGTAACATACATAAATGTGAATCTCAGCAGGGAAAAATACTAATAGGTTAGAATTTCCAAAAGTGATGAATGGCATCGAGCCACGAATTTGGGAAGCATTACAAAACTCAAGGGAGATGAATAGAAAGAAAACCAGATCAGGGAAGTGAAATCTAAAGACAAAGGGAAAGTTGTAGAATCAATCAGAAAGAAAAAGAAATATCACTTTCAAAGGAGCAACAATATGACTGGTAACTTGACTTCTCACTAGGGATGATGAAAGTCAAAAGGCAGGAGAATCATAATTTTAAAGTGCTAAAACAACATATGTTATTAAAATAACCTTCTAAAGTAGGGAAAAATAAAGTTATTCTCAGACAGGTAATTCTGAAATAAACAGTCAAAAAATCACTGTCAGGAGACCCACAGGAGAAGTTATACTAAGGGTCATTCTTCCGACAAAAGGAATGTATTATTCTGATGAAAACTAGTATGGAGAGGTATGAAGAGAAACAGAAAAAAGTGGACAAATAAAAATCAATCTTCATCTTTTTTTGCAGGGGTGTTGAAAGATACACGGAGAATTAAAACATATCATAGAAATGATTCAAATGATGGTAGGGAGAGGCAAATGGAATTAAGTTGTTCTAAGATTCTCGTCTTTTCTCAGAAAGTATCAAAAACTATATTAGACTATAAGAAGTAAAGTCTGCATGTTGTAATTTTGGCATAAATGCTAAGTGAATATAAAGGAATGTTTACATAAATAGCTAATTGAAGATGGAAATGGAATAATAAAAAATACTTGGGTAATTCAAAAGACAGCAAAAAAGTGGAGAAAGAGGAAGACAAATAGGAATAAAAGATAGGAAAAAAAATAAGATGGTAGATATAATCTCAGATATACCATTAATGATTGCTCTGGGGTAGAACTGTGTCTCCAAAAAAGATATATTTAAGTTCCAAATCCTAGGACCTCTGAACATAAGCTTATTTGGAAGTAGTATCATTGCAGATGTGATGAGTTAAGATATGGTCACACTGAATTAGGATGGGCACCAATTCAATGATTGGTGTCCATATAAGGAGAGGGAAATTTGGATACAGACACAAAGGGAGACAACATGGTATGAAGGCGGAAGCAGAGTTTGGAGGGGTGTGTCTACAAACCAAAGAAAGCTAAGGATTCCCAGCAACACCAGAAGCTGGGAGACAGAAATGGAATGGATTCTCCCTTGGAACCCTCAGAAGGAACCATCTGAAACCATCTAGATTTCAGACATGTGACCTATAGACTGCAGAAGAATAAATGTTTTTTTAGACCCCCAGTTTGTATACTTTGTTATGGAAGTCCTAAGAAATTAATGCAATTACATGAAGTGGAAACCTAATATATATTTGAATTAAAACACAAAAACTGTCATACTACATAAGAAAAATAAAATTTAAAAAGTGGCAGTATGGGGTACCTGGGTGACTCAGTTAAGGTCTGATTCTTGATTTTGACTCAGGTCACGACCTCTTAGGGTTGTGAGATCGAGCCTCATGTTCATTGAGATTCTCTCTCTGTCTCCCTCTTCCTCCCCACCCCTGCCAAAAGCCCCAATATGCTGCTTACAAAAGACCTATCTTAAAATACTAAGAAAGGTTAAAAATGAAAGGATGGAAAAAGGTGCAACAAGAAAACACTAAAGAAAATTAACTCTACTATTGTCAGATAAGCTAGACTTCAAAGAAAGGAGCTTATTAAAAAAAAATTATAAGATTTTAAAAATTCAATCTATTAAAAAGATACAGCAATTCAAAAATATATAGCAACTTTAAATTTACATGCAACTAATTATATAGCTTAATAATATATAAAGCACAAATTGATAGAATTAAAATGAGAAAAAAATCTTTAATCATATAGGGTGATTTTAACACAACTAACACTAATTAAAGAACAGATTTACAAAAACAGTACATTTCTAGATGACAAGAGCAACACAACAAAACTGACTTGGTAACAAACAGCACTGTATCCAACAATGACAGAATTCACATTCTTTTCAAGTGATCTTGGAACTTTTGTCTATTGCTGGACCATATCATTTTATGTTGGGCCATAAAGCAAGTCTTAACAGACTTCAGAGAACTGAAATCACTGGGAATTGAGCAACAAATCAAAAAGAAAAATGACAAATAGAAATCTTCAAACATAGAAACTAAACAATATACTCATAACCCATGTGGTGAAGAAGAAATCACAGTGGAAATTCAGAAAATATTTTGAATTGAATAATAGCATATTAGAATTTGTGAGATGCACATAAGGCTGTACTTACAGGGAAAATTTATAACCTTGAAAACCTAAATAGGAAAATGAAGAAAGAGTAAATATTTACTTCCTAAATATTCATTTCAAGAAGTTAGAAAAGGAAAAACAAATTAAGTCATTAAACTAGATAAATAAAAGCAGAAAAAAAATCAGCACAGCCAAAAATTAAATCTATGGAAAGAATGATGGATTAGAAGACTTTTACAAAGAGAGAGATAAGATACAAAAAAGGGAATACCATTAGAGATCCTTCAAAAAAATCTAGTAAAAATAAGATATCATAAGCTTTATGCCAACAAATCTTATAAGAAATAAACAAATACCTTGAACACATTTTATTTAAAATGACACAAAAACAAATAGAAAATATGAATTGAACTATATCTAGTAAAAAAATTGAATATGTCATTAAAAACCTATCCTGAAACTCAAAGGATTCTATGGACAAACTATGAAAATTAATAACTGAATTTATCAAGAAAAATAAATACAGTCAATATAAAATCATTTTTCTAGATTCCAGAAACACAGTTTTTTTTTTAAAGACAGAATTCACAATGGCATCAAAAAACATCAGATCACCAGGAATGTCTCTAAGAAAAAATACCAGTACTTGTATCTTGAAAAGAATAAAATGGTATTGAAAGAAAATACATTCTACCTAAATAAGTGTAACAAATAACTGTGTTCATAGCTTGGAGGATTCAATATTATAAAGATGCCAATTCTCCCCAAATTATTTCATAGATTCAGCACAATCTCAATAAAAATATCAATAAGTATTTTTCTGTGAAAGCTAGGAAAAATTTTTAAAAATTACAGGGCAATACAAAGGGTCAAAAACAGTCACGGTGATCTTTAAAAAGTTGTACAGATTTGATTTTGTATCAAAATCTGTTAGAAAGTTAAACCAGTTAAAACAGCCCAACACTAAAGCACAGACTGACAAAGAGGCCAATGAAAGAGAACAGAGTCCAGAATAGACCCACAGACCTATGGTCACCCAAAATAAAAGAAAACAGTACCATGAAATGCGAGATGAATGGCCTTTTCTGTAAATGTTGCTAAGTCAACTGGACATCCATATGGGGACAAAAATGAATCCCGAGCCACACCTCACATAAACACACACACACACACATACACACACAGTAGATGGCTTCAAATCTAAACGTGAAAGAAAAAACAGAAGAGCATTTAAATGAAAACAGAGACCAATTTCATGACTTTAAGAGGCAAAAATTCTTTAAGAGGCCATGAAAACCCTATGTCAACTCCTTCTAACATAAGAAAAATGGTGTTTCATATATAAACATAGAAAACTATATATAAAACTCCATGTTAACTATAGGAAAATTTTGCTACATTTGATTTTAAGATCTGTCACCTAAAGACCCCAAGAAAATGAAAAGTAAGCCACAAATGTAAGAAAAGATCTAAAAAAGTATTTATGGGGGCGCCTGCGTGGCTCAGTGGGTTAGGGCCTCTGCTTTCAGCTCCGGTCATGATCCCCAGGTCCTGGGATCGAGCCCCACAATGGGATCTCTGCTCAGCAGGGAACCTGCTTCCTCCTCTCTCTCTCTCTCTTTGCCTGCCTCTCTGCCTACTTGTGATCTGTATTTGTCAAATAAACAAATAAAATTTTAAAAAATAAAAATAAATTAAAAAGTATTCATGTGCATAAAGAACTCCTTTTCCACATATCAGTAACAAAGCAATACTCCAATAGAAAAATGGATAAGAATGGATTAAAATGGATTAACTCAAGTGGACATTCAGATGACCAATAAACATATGACAAGATGCCTAGCCTTCACGATCGCAAGGACATGTTAATTAGCAGAATGAGGTATCACTACACACTCCAGAGTGGCTGAAATTGAAATAATAATAACACTAACAACAATACAAAGTGTTAAGGATGTGCAACACGTCGATTTCTCCAACACTTTCTGTTAAAACCACATACTGATAAAGCCACACTGAAAACCAAACTCTCTACTAAAGCTGAATACAGGACATAGAAATTTCACTCCTCCCTATCTACCTGCCAGAAACATATGTGTATGTGCACCAAAAATAGGCACAAGAATGATCACAACACCTTTATTTACAATAGCCCCAAATGGAAACAACCCAGTCCCTTTACAATAAAATGGATAACGAAACTGTGGTATGCCCATGCAACGAAAAATTACACAGCAGTAAGGATGGAGTTCAACTACACATATTTGGATAAATTTCATAAAAATAGCCCTGTGTAAAAGAAACCTGCCAGAAAAAACTATATAGCATAGGATTTTATTAATAGTTCAAAATCAGGAAAAACTAACTTATGGTATTTGAAGTCAAAATAGTGGCATAAGAAGTGTCTTGGGGTGCTGACAACGCTGTAGGTCAAACACAAATCATGTCACATTCATGCAAAAACTCGTGATTACGCAACTTAATGAGGAATATTCTAAAATAAGCATACTGCCCATTTCCTCATTTCCCCAGACAGAATGTGGTAAAAAGAATCTAAAAAAAAAACCAAACAAACCACGTTTTCAAAGCCCATGGCTATGTTAGCAATAAAAGAAAAAAAAAAAAAAGTCCATACTTCGTAAGTTAGTCTGTATTTTTTTCATTTTTTAAAAGATTTTATTTATTTTTTGACAGAGATCACAATTGGGCAGAGAGGCAGGCAAAGAGAGAGAGAGGAGGAGGAGGAGGAAGCAGGCTCCCCACTGAGCAGAGAGCCTGATGCGGGACTTGATCCCAGGACCCTGGGATCATGCCCTGAGCCGAAGGCAGAGGCTTTAACTCACTGAGCCACCTAGGCGCCCCTATTTTTTCATTTTGATAAAATTATTTAACATGTATTTAAATACATGTATTTAAAGGAACTGAATCTAATTAAATTTAGTTAATTTAATTAAACAACTGAAATTTAAATTTAATTAAATTAATTTAATTAAACAATGGAGTGATAGCCTATTTGTCCTATGCATGTTTGGGAAGAGCGCTCTCTCTCTTTTTTTTTTTTTTCTTTTATGGTATAGAATTCCCTATTATTATTTTCCTGCTATGCTTTGAATCATCCACATGCCAAGAGTTGTTTTTAGCATTAAGCAGCTAACCCAGAAGGCAAAGAAAAGCAGTCACAAGAGATTATCTCCCTCAGGACCATACTAGGACTATTACACATATGAATTATTTAAAAATTGGATAATTTTATGTGGCAAAAGGAAGAAGAAAGTTATAAATAGAAACGAGAAAAGATGTCACTAATTATTAACTAGGCAATATGAAAATAAACGCTTCCATAAATAGATTTTTATATTTTTTCCTTACACTAAATTTTCTTCCACTTCTGTTTCTTCCATCCTGTCCACAGGGGTGGATTATTTACTGCTATTTCGGTTATATATTTCAAGAGAATGAGGTGACTGATTATATTTTTGCACAGTCGCCTGGTTTAAAATGCTGTGAAAGGAATTTATTTTTAAATCTGAAAGCTGTTACTATGACATCAAAAAAATGACAACAGAAATGACTGGCAAAGAAATAGTCTAAACAACACCTTTTTCTAGTGATTATCATCATTTAAGACCTCTTGCTCTTGATCCAAGCAATTACTAGCTTTAAATGAAAGTGAATATTTCTAAGAAACCTGAGTTTTGCTGTTCTAGATCTATACCAAAGTCTTCAGAAATCCTTCCTATGTCTCACAGGTTACTGCATGAAAGGAGGTCATTGTCCGTAGTCTCTGTTCTGAGCCACTGGCCCTGAAATGTTTCCTTCCACTACATTTCTTGATCTAGACCCTCCTGGCTCTCTTTTGACTACCAATTCCCCCATTTCTTTCTTCCCTAGCACAATCTCACTCTTCAGACTCACATTACGCCACCAGATGCTCGCCCCACGACTATGACTCAAGAATCGGTCTCTCGCACACTTAAGTAAATATTTTATCCTTGTGAGTTAGCAAACTGTCCCAGCAGGCTTGCCTTTACTGCAAGGAATTGCCCCCGAGCAGCTAATGCCCTTCTGGGGATTCAGTTCATTCAATCCTACAAGTATTTCTTGAGGGCCTACTGTGTGTGCAACACTCTGCCAGGTGCTAAAAAGAAAATGATGAGGAAAACAGAGTCTTGGCTCTTTGAGAGCTTTGATGGAAAAGCCAGAGCTTAAACAAGTAAATGCACAAGTATATGACCGCAGACTGTAACGAGTTCTAGGAAGAGAAAGTTCTTGGTATAAGGGTACTTCCAGGTCATATGATGGTTGGCCTGGCCCAGTCTGCAGGGTTAGAGGGCTTCCAAGGAAGTGACATTCAGCCAAGATTTAAGAATGAGAATTAGGCAGGGAGCCACAGCAAGCAAGAACTAGCCTAGGATAAGGATTTGTGTCCATGAAAGGAGGAACTTCCTTTGGGAAATTATTAAGTGATTAACCAAAAATAAGGGGGTGGGGGCAAACTGGCATCTTGAAAGAGAACTAAATTAAAATGTATTCCAGTGCAAGGATCGTTTCACTGCAAAGGAGAAAATGAATCACTCTTCTCTTCAATGTCGCTAAGAGTCTCTCTATGCCTCCAAAAAAGAAACTGAAAAAGGACCCAGAGATCACGACATGATGTGGCATGAAATTCTAGAAGGGAAGATATAGATGACAAAGGGGAAAGATGCAAAGTTAGTTATCATTTTATATGGAGAAGAAGACAGGATCAAAATGCCATACACCACAGATAGAAAAAGGAGAGGCAAGTTTAAGGTAGACACAATGCATAAACCTGCTACATCACAAGTTGTGCACCTGATACAGAGGTAACATCGGGTGTCAACTATACCCCCAAGTTAAAAATACAAACATAAATAATTTATTTTAAAGATGGACATCAAAAGAGGACCCTTAGGTAAGATCAGAGTTTGCAAGTTTTAAATACACATGCTCGAATAAATGTAACGGGTTTTATCAGCACTATATACTGTTCCATGTAAGCAAAACACAAAAGAATACGCATTTGAAGTTAGAGCAATTTCATTCACGATGTCATATGCAGGGGGAAAATATGTTAACCCAAAGAAGTAGAGTGACACAGAAGTTCTTATTTTACTCGTTTCGGCTTCCTATTTAAGTTGGACAGCTCCTGCGACTCACAGATATTATCGAGAGAGTACCTAGCATTAGCCCCAACACAGCTGCCCACAATTATTGGAGGCAGAGAGGTAAGGTGGCCAGGGCACTGGACTTGAGTCCTGACAGAACATTCCTGAAGGTCTGAGTCACTGAAACTTGACAGTGAGTCTCAGGCCTGACAGTGCATTAGAATCTCCTGCGGGGCTAATGAAAACACAGGCTGCTTGGTCCCACCCGACAGCTTCTGGCTCACGAGGTCTGGGTTGGAGCCCGAAAAGTGCATTCCGAATCTGTTTCTAGGTAAGGGTGTTATTTCTGGTTTTGAGAAGCTCTGCTCTCCCAGTATGTTTCCTTATCTGCAAAATGAGGTGATTATTGCCTCCAAGGTCGACCTCACAGAGTTCTTGAAGGAAACCTGTACATCTTCTAAGGTTATATATAAAGCATTTCATACTTTCCTTATATCACATTGTGATACAAGGGTGGTGTCTTTGAATGACCGAATGCTTCCATTTGATTAATAAAATGATACAATGGGAGCATAAGAGAGTAATGATCAAATGCCTAGAAATTTTTCAGTAGGTGTCGGTCATCTAAGTGACACAGATAAACAGGAATGCACATACTGGAGAAGAGAGAGGCAGAGTAGGTAGTCAGTTATGTAGCCAGTACTCTTCGAACATTATTTTACCAGTTATTAAAAAATTAAAAGGCTTCCATACTGATTAGCAAATAACTGCTGTCCAGGCCACCCCCCTGAGCATTGCAGGCCCACAAAGGCACCTCAAAGGAAAATACCTGTCACAGCAAGGGACTGCCACCATCCTGCCCCAGCACCTATGTCCGTGTCTCTTCTGATGAGGATGTGTCCCTGTCACACTGGCAGTGAAATGCTTGGACTATCACCCCTAGACAGGAGTCGGGATGGGATGGTTACCAGCTCCTTGAACACATCTTTCTAGATCACTCCATTGCAAATGGGTTCTTCCTCTGCATTTTTATCTTCCATCATCTAAGAAGTTCCAGGAGACTGGGGAAGTATAATGGAGAAAGGAGAAATACCAAAGGAGAAAGGGATTTAGGGCTATATGCTTTTGCAGAATAACTTCACTTGGGTATTGCTAAAACCTACTCAGAAAAGTCAATTTAGAAAGGCTTAAAGGAGAAAGTACACAGCAGTCACAGAGCATGACTGGTCTACATCTGCCTCTCTGTACCAGCACTTTCCAAATCTATGTGAACTTACCTTTATGAATGCTACAAGTATTCCAAATTGCCATCTAGTGTGACATAATTCCATTGCGGCAGCTCTGGCCCCTTGAGCAAATTAGGCCTACAGCCTTGATATTTTGAGTGGCCTTTGATGTTGCCAAGCACTGGAGAAAAATAAGGAATTTCTACTCTGGAGCTAAGTTAACGGGGTCTCTACTTGTGCTCAGAGAAAGGACATTTTCTCCATCATCTCAGTTCAAATTTCTGAGCTCCAAAACTGTGAATCACTAACCCACAACAAAAAATTGGAAAGAAGAATGAATGATTGTTGTGAATTTCTTCAAATATTTATCCCTGAATAAATGACCTCAAACTGAGCTGACTCAATACATAATCTGATTAATGAGAAGGTGAAGAATGCATACTTAGAGTCATCAGAAACATCATTCCAGGAAATTTGCTCTAGAAAAGTTCTCTTCCATAGATGGAATTGGAATGGATCGTGTATGAACGATCCCATCTGAACTTACAAAAGTCTCAGCCATATTAAAAGACTGGTGAATTCCTTTTTTGGTTTCCATAGAAAATGGTAGCATTCTTTGTATCTACCTTAATTGCAGCTAAAAAACACTACATACAATGAATAAAGCATTTAGTAAACCATAAGGCACTGAAATGGTATATTTTCAAATCAGTGTTAAGAGTCCAAATGACAATTGTCCTTCCTGTATTCACTAGAGGATGTGGTGGGAACACTTGTGTATTCTCTGTGTTTGAGAAAAAACTACTTCTAAAGGTCGGTCAACGAGAGCAGAGCAAAAGGCACGTGTGTCCCGTTCTGAAGAAATGCTCTTCTCCAGTCTGCGTTCTCACCAACATCACCTTTTTCTCCACATCCTCATCAACACGTATCACTCGTGCTTCTTGTGTAAAAAAGTTGAAAATAGGGACGCTTGGGTGGCTCAGTCAGTTAAGCTGCTACCTTCGGCTCAGGTCATGATCCCAGGGTGCTGGGATCGAGTCCCACATCGGGCTCCCTGCTCAGCAGGGAGTCTGCTTTTCGCTCTGCCTCTGCTACCTCTCTGCCTGCTCATGCGCACTCGCGCTCTCTCTCTCTCTCTCACAAATAAGTAAATAAATGAAATATTAAAAAAAAAAGAAAAACAAGGAGAAATTTTTTTTTTAAAGTTAAAAATAGAACTACCCTATGATCTAGTAATCATACTACAGGGTATTTACCCCCAAAATACAAAAACATGAAATCAAAAGGCCACATCCACCCCTACATTTATTTACAACAGCTAAATTATGGAAACAGCTTAAGTGTCCATCGGCAGATGAATGCACAAAGAAGGGGTGCTATACGTATGTATATGCGTGTGTGTCTAATATATATATATACACACACACATACACACACATATATATACACACACACATAATATGATGGAATATAGATACGCATATATATGTGATGGGATAGTAGAGCTGTGTGCTTGGCCATAAAGAAGAATGAAATGGGCCATTTGCAATGACATGGTTGGAGCTGGAAGGTATAAAGCTAGGTGAAATAAGTCAGAGAAAGACAAATACGGTATGATTTCACTCATATGTGAAACTTAAGAAACAAAACAAACCAAAAAAAAAGAAAAAAGAAAGAGAGAGAGAGAGAGACAAACCAAGATACAGACTCTCAACTCTACAGAGCAAACTGATGGTCCCCAGGGAGGCGGCGGGTGGGGGATGGGTGAAGTAGGTGACCGGGACGCAGGAGCGCACTTGTCCCGATGAGCACCGGGTGCCTTATGGAAGTGCTGAGTCACTATCTTGTGCACCTGCAACTAATATCTCCCTGTATGTTAACTACACTGGGATTACATTTTAAAATTTCATAAAAAATAATAAAAAGGAAATGTTCATCTTAAATAGGTATGGAAACTAACTGGGGGGAAAAATATGAGTAAACTTAAGAAAAAATGAGGAAATCCATAAAGCACAGTATTGTATATAGTGAAAGTTATCAAGAAATGCTACCCAGTCGGAACCGTATAAAAGGAGGGGTCACTATTTGGCTGTGCTCTTGGGGCGCTGCATGAAATCTATGGTATCATTTTATCGGCAGAATCTTCTGTGACCTTGTAAAACCTTCACAGATTTTCAATGGTAATGGAAAACAATAATACATTGCAAACACAGTAATAGTGCATAAATGTTAGAAAGTAAAATAATAAGATGCCGAATTTAGCGTTTCAGAAACATGATATATTTACCTCTATAAGCCAGAGGGGGAGGGAACAAGTGGGCAAATGTGAGGCAACATAAAATAAGGCACAAGTACAGAAAACCTGTGTAAGGGACAGTTTAATCGGTGTTTGTTGAACACCTCTGGCTCTTAAAATGACAGTGTTTTTAGATCTTCTGAGAAGAGTAAAAGGAGGAAGAGCAGATACTAACGTTTTTGGGGCAGAGAAGACTCTCTCACTGGGACATAGCAAGCTTTTTAACTGAACCAAATAACTTTTTAATTACTTAAAAAATAAAAAGGCAATTCAACAAAGCAGGTAAATAATCAGGGGACAGGTGGAGGCACAGATGCGAACATAATGGCTATTCCTTTATTTTATCCGGAGAGAAGTTTACATTTCCACCAAATATACCTAAAGGGTGCTGAGCCTTGAACTGGTTGTATTTATTGGAATCACAAATATTTGTCCCTTATAAATAAAGCTCCCAAGTATTCTAAAATCGATTACAGTGAATTATATCAGTTTTTCTGAAAGATATATACCGGCAGTTAATTACAAATTTTTACGACCAGGATTTCACATTAAAGTCTCTGGAGTTGGAAATTAACATCCAAAATAATATCATTTAAATTGATGAGGGGCTGCATTTTGTACTTAACAAGGACTATATATTAGAAATTGGACAAAAGGGATTACCATTACTAGCTTTGTCACATTTTAGGTATGCGCAACTAAGTTATTTACTCTCACTGAACTTGAGATATTTCAGTAAAATGAGGATAACAATACCATCTATTTCATCCATATCATTCCTTTATGCATTAACTCACTAGATTCTAAGAACTCTGAGGAGAAGGAGCAAGACTAGTCCATCCTTAGGAAATTAATTCTCAGTATGTAATAGATACTCTCTTTCATTTTCTTTTTTCTTGGCAAATAAATTTAAGAAAATCCTTGTAAAGCACCTAACATATCAGGCACTATGTTAAGTGCCTGGAGAATAAAATGAAGTTATATAGCTAAGTGTTTATTATAGTGCCTTAAACATAGTCAACTTAAAATGAATGTTTCTAGATGTTGAGCCCCATCTCCTCGTATCTAAGAGACTCGTGGGAGTCCAGAGTGCTCCCAGGAGTCTAGCAAATTCCCAAGGACTAGTCAGTACTTCTTCATGGGCCCTCCTTCCCCGAAGAACGTGTCCTTTCCATCTCATGCTGAGATACCAAGTTTATTCCTTTCTCTGGCTCCCAAGGAAGATCCTCTTTCAACAAATATTTGACAAGTTTAGTTACTTTCTTAAGTTTTTCAGGGAAGGGTGGCCTAGCCTCCTACCATTTCAGTGTACCCAACCTCCTCGGTGGTCCTTCTTGTCTTCCTTTTCTGGTGCCTCAAGCAAATGTATCCTCTTTCTTAAAAGGTAATTCTGTTCACATACAAGTCCAGTATGATTTTATCTTTGACTCAAGCAGGTTTTTATATTTTAATTTTTTCCCAAAAAGGCTGGTCCCTTCCTAAAGGAGAATTCTCAAATTATATGATAACCATAATATAATAATAATGCTTCACCACCTCATTATATTACCTACTATTTTTATAATTATATCATCATCATCATTAGCAGAAACTTCCGTTTCTAATTCTGAATAGAACCACATGAAACCATCTTAGATGGGCTCTTAATAGTAAGTCTGAGATTCTACGCAAAAGGCAGCTTTCATTATATACTGCCAAAATATAAGCGCTCTCTTTCATATAATCGTATATGACATCTGCAAACCACCACCAACATGATTTGGAATGTATATTGCAGTCACAGAAGTCACAATAACTAAGGCTATGCCGACTGTCTTAGCATTCCATTTGCTGTGTAACAAATCACCACAAACTACGCAATTTTAATCAACACTCACTTGTTAATTCACAGACTTGTAGGTCTGAGTCTGGGCAGAGCTGAGCTTTTGTTTTGTTTTGTTTTACTTTTGTACAAAGCTGAAATCAAAATGTCAGCCATGCTGATGTTCTCCTCTGAACTCTGGAGTCCTCTTCCAAGCTCATGGGTTGCTGACATATTTCATTTCCTTGCAGCTGTATAACAGAGATCCCCATGTTCTTGCTAGCTCTCAGCCAAGGCTTCAACTCCTAGAAGCTTCCTTCAGTTTCTTGCCACAAGGCCCACAGAGGCAGCTCACCACGTGGCTTCTTACTTTCTTCCAGGCCAGCAGGAGCCCATCTCTCTAATGTGTCACCTTCTTTTAATAGGTCCTGTGCTGGGGTCAAGCTCACCCAGGATCATCTTCCTTTTGATATCTCATCACATTCATAACGTCTGCCCACACGCAGGGGGAGGAGGTTGATTATAGAGGGCATGTAACCCCGGGGAGGGAGCGGAAATCCTGGGGCCACCTTAGAATCCTACGTACCACACCAGCTGTCCTGACCACTCTCCTCCACAGAGCAACCAGTGATCCCGAATGCACTTCTTCCCCGGAAGCCAGGGTCAAGGTGACGCCAGGGGCTGAGACTCTCATATGGAAGAGCTCACTTTCATCTATTTCACATGCTGGACTTCCTGACAGATAATTACTCTTTAATAAGTTGTTATCTGGTTAAATAAAACTGTTTAATAACTTTCACCCAGATAAATCCCTTAGAGATCACCCAGTCACCAAAACCTCTTCCTTCATTAACATTCCATGATTTTATAAGGAATAAGTTCAACCCAATCATAGAGCCTATGGTCTAAAATTTATGATAGAGTGAAAAGAGCATTTACGTTCCAATCAATTGGACTCTTAAGTTCTGCACATACCAATTATGTATTCTAAAACTCTGGGAAATCTAGAGTATCATTCACTTTAGTCTTCACAGTGAAAGTGGTGGTAATAATTGTAGTAATCATAGGACCTCCATAAGATTATTGTTATGAAGATCAAATGAGATAATGCATCGAATAGAGTACAAAATGGTATACATGTACAATTGTTACGTGTGTTATCAGTACTATCACGGGCACCCTTCCAGACTGTTCCGTGTTAAACCAGTGTTTTAATCGGCCAATTCCTCCTTCTTGTTGCATCTCACTCACGTGCGTTCTGTAGCAGTGGAGGTGGACACAAACAACACAACCTGTTGCTGTGAGGCAGTAATGACTGGTGAGGATGTGAGATGCTTCTGACCAGTCAAAGAATATGCACGTAATTCCAATCTGAACACATTTGATTGCAGGGCCAGGGGATGCCCAAACACATTCAGTACATATTTATAGTACACTTATAGTATTCTTCAGGATATATTGAAATGGGTACAAAGTTGTCAGTTTAAAAAACTTCAGACAAATGCCCGGACTGTGGCACAAGAGCCACAAGAGCTGTTATGGTAGAAAAGACCAGTGCGAGCCACTGAAGCATAAACAATGTAGTAAATTTTTTAAGAAAACACAAACAATAGTAAATTTTTTTAAAAAATTGCTGTATTCTTATGGAGCCATTCTGAGAAGATTACTAAACACAAAGACCTAAAGAACTCCGGAGTGATGACTCCTATCACTTCCCCAATGAGGCTGTGCATAGGATCAAAAGATGAGCAGAAGATCAGTGGGTTTTAAAGAATGATACGGAGTTTGTATACAAGTAATAAAATGGTGATTATAATTATAGTTGCTGTTCCAGATACTGTGACTGGATAAAATTGACCTAGCCGGTTTCACCTATGCAGTTTTCATTTGAGAAATGGATTTTACTTTTTTTTTTTTCTCTATTCTGTTCAGAACACCACCAGCAGACTGTTTTCACCTGGCAAGGCCAGCAGTTCATGTTTACCACTTCGCCTCAGGGATACAACGAATCTCACACAATCCCACAGTGTATGTACCATTTCAGTCTTTAATACTGACTTCGTGTTACTGACAGGTTCCAGAAAGCTGAAATAGCCGTTTTTCCTTATGACTCTCTAAAACAAGTATGTGGCGAAGACTGAGAAATAAATCTCATAGAAATACATGAGCTTGCCACCCCAGAGAAGTTTCTAAGAGTCCACGGGTTAAGAGAAAATCAGCATTCTTCCTTCACGGTAGAGGACAAGATGCTCTATCTTGTATACCCGACTGCCAAGAAGGAGTAAGAACATCTAGTTAGCCACTCTGACTTTGGAAGTGACATTTACCACTGACCCATTCTACAGATTATTTTAAAAGGTTGCCAGTTTTGAGGGGTCTCGGATAAAAAAAACCAAAAAACAGAAACTCTCCAACTTGGCCAAAATACAGTGCAAGTTGCTTTATTTTTAGTTTTCATGATCAGATGATTGTATTTAATAAGAGAATCACAGCAAAGCCTTTGTGAGTTTTATGGTACAGCAATAAGACCAACTATACCTAAGCAAATAACTTTCATTTTTAAGAAAATATCTCCTAGCTTCCTACTGATGTCTGGTAAAGCAGAATGTTTTACATTACCAAAATATCTGATTACGGAATTCCAAATAACCATAAAGGTGATCTTTTATTCTTGAAGTAAGTGTTATCTGGCTAATTCTGTTATTAGGACAGGCATATCCAACAGACCTCCATCTCCATCAACCAATGAAAGTGATGTATATGGTATCAAATTCTGGTGGCACAAATTGTTGATCATTCTGCTCACATGACCCAATGCATATGCTCCTAACACTTTTCTTCTTCCTTAATTCATACTTTTTACCTTTTATGTTCCTGGGGGAGTTCCTCTTTACTAATTAGCTAAAGACGAAAAACCTCAAGCGCTTCTTACGGATGCTTCTACAAGATATACAGAAACCAGGCCAAAGTGGACCACGAAAGTGTTACAGGCTCATTCAGAGATAGAGATAAAAACAATGAAGACTGACAGTCCACAGCTGGCTGAATTTAAGCACTATGCCCCACTTTCTATTTTATCTGGAAGGAGCTATAGCCCAAGGTTAGGATCTACATACCAATTCTTTGGTTGTCTACTTAAGTAATGAGAGTCATGAAAGAAATGAAATTGGAATTGGTGACCAGGAAGTTCAAAGGAAAAGTTAGGAGAGATTTTTTTGGAATAGGACCAGGATCTGAGGATATCTGAATCTCATATAAATGCTAAGCAAAAGGCTCCCTGCAGAAGAGGTTCTTAATCAGATGGGCTGGGTAACTCCTGCTGGACATGTCAGTTACTCTCCTTGTAAAACCAGCTCAGCCCTCCAGTGGCAGTAAATGAGGTTGTGCATAGGATCAAAAGATGAGCTTAATCTCTACAAGGCTAGTCTGGATCTCACTTCTGTTCATGGCCCAGCGTAACAAGTATGGGATCCGTCCCCATGATGTGATACGGAAAAGAAGATACCAGTGTGCATCGCTGGCACACATACTTTATGATGAAATATGTACAGCACACTAGAGCAAACAGTAATAATATTCGGTGCAACACTATGGGAATCATGGTCACAACATAAGACAACCCAACTAACTATGTATGGTATATGAAAGTGCCGTGTCCAACAAATTGAAAACCATCATATATTAAGAGGACCAACCTGAATGATCACACCATCCAATTTCACTATGGAAGATTGTTCTCACAGAAACAGAAACTTGTTTGGAATTTAGATTTATTTTTATTGCTTAACATGAGCCTCCCAGCAACACCAATTCAAATTCCTTAGACAACAATATTTATCTCCCATAATGATGCCTCCAACAAATGAGTTCAGTTCAAGCGAAAATAAATAAATTGATGAATAATAATGAAATAGGTTATCATTTAAGTTTTTGTTTTTTTTTTTTTTTTTTTTGGTGTATGTCCCAAAAAGTGACCTTTTGAAAGCTTAGCTTGGGAAATAAAACATTGTGAGATGTGAGATTGAGCTACTCTCTTGCATGAAATTTTATGCTATGAACCAGTTACTGACATATGATACTATTCAACAAGAGCCAAAATGTAAAAATCCATGAACCAGGGAGTTGAGTCTTTAAAAATTATATGCAATGACTAAATGTCAGTTTTTCCCCTGACCTTGTGATTCTGAGTACTGCTGACTTGGATATTTTAATAACAAAGAGAAGAATGTATCAGCAGGGAACACAATACTTCTACTGTAGAAGAAGCTGAAACTGCATGACCAAGTCATTTTAACCTCTTCATTGGCTAAGATGCTTGGTGAAGGCAAGGAGAACACCGAGTGGATAAAAGAAACTACAAATTTCTGGTATGGCTGGCTGAGTAGTTTCTATCCAGCCAACTCTCTTATAGATAACAACTACAAACACTAAAGAAAGAGATAAAGCAGCTTTCTGAAATCACCAGAAAATAAGCAAATGTAGGAAAAAACTGAAGGGGAATTGAAACTTGGAAGAGTGGAATGGCACACCAGTAAGTAACAGCTTTTCTTTCTGAGGGAGATCCACATGGATAGCTGAAACTTGAATGGGAACTTAGAGTTTTATTACTTCAAATTCAAGTACAAAGTTTGAGCACCAAAACACCTAAGGACTGGGTCAGGATGGGAGAAGGTTTGGTCCACAAAAATAGAAAACCATAGAAGGTGATCTCAAAGTTCTACAAATGTACTCTGCTCAATTCTCTGACTGAACACCGTACTGTGTGTATTTGGGGCAAACTAAGCAGCCAGCTAACTGTGAAAGAAAAAAATGAAGAGAGATTACAGTTTGGAATTTGGTTCCAGCCAAACAAACAAACAAACAAAAATATCAATACCTTCTGGTTGAGTATTAACAGAATTCAGAATTTCGATAATGTATCCCAAAAAATGTCCAAGATGCATCCCACATTACTTAGATGTGTAAAGAAATAAGAAAGCACAATGCATAATTAAAAGAAAATGCAACCAAGTGATAGCAAATCTGAGACGAAACAGATGCTACAATTAAGATAGCAAGATTTTATATTTCCTCAATGACATAAAGAAAAATATGCTCATAATGAATGCACAAGTAGAAAAGCACAACAGAAAATGAAAGAGAACTAAAAGCTACAATATTAAATACTAAAAAATGCAATAACTATTTTTTTAAATCAAGGGAATAGGTTTAACCTATATTGGAAATGACAGATCCAAGAGTCAATGAACTTGAAAACAGAACAACAAAAAATAGTCTAAAAAGAACAGAGGAAAAGATCTGAAAGAAAATAAAAGAAGATGCAGTGATCTGTGAAATAATATCCAAAGGTATGACATACATGTGAGTGGACTCTAAGAAAGAGAATAAGGCAGGAAAGAATTGGTTGAAAAGTTATTTGAAAAAATTATGACAAAAAATTCTAAAATATGGTGGAACGTATAAATTTTAAAATTCAAGAAGCTCTGTGAAATCCAAACAGGATAGAAAGAAGTACCACACATAAACATTTCATAGTCATACTGCTAAAACCACAAATAATGGTAGATCTTGAAAGCATTAAGGGAAAACAGCATAGCATATACAGGAGAATAATGATATAAAATGATCTCTAACTCCAATCAGAAAGAAGGGAGGCCCCAAAATGTTGGAGGCCACAGCATGGTTGGAGTCGAGGACCAAACCAGGCCCTGACTTGTGTCTCCTTCAAAGTCCGGACACCTTGACAAGGTTAAGGAAGGGAAAGTTGAGTGCAATGAGAAAGAGTCTATGCTTTGTGTGGTGCGCTCCCTACGGGACTTCCCACACACTCTCCCTGCAGTAGGGAACAATGTGGCCAGAGTCCTGAGTTCTTAGTTAATCCTTGTTGTTCTGTACCTCCCATGATCCACTCCCTGGTTGATTGTTTTGCTAATGGCTTTATTTATTTAATGATGCTCCTGGCATCAGGAGGTTTGCTTGTAGTGAATGTAAACTTGTTATAGGAACTTGCGGTCATCTGACTAGGTATTGATGTAATGCTCCTCCTATTCTGGTCTGTCTTATAAATGCTTGTAAGACGTGGAATAAATTTGGCACTGTTGGACATCCTCTTCGGTGTCCCTCCTGCCCCCATCTCTTTGTCTCTTAACTTTTTTTTCATCATCCTCTTAGCCCCCACGGTTACCCTGGACGATTCGTCATGCTGGCCGCGACACCAAAACTACAGAATAACATCATAAAATGCTAAAAGAAAAATACTGCCAACTTAAAAATTAAAAATTAGACAATAATTTTAATTTTTTAAATTTAAAATTAATTAAAAATCTACTGAAAATAGTTCTCAAGAAAGGAGGCAACATACACACATCTTCAGGTAATTCAAAATTAAGGTATAAAGTAGATCTGCACTACGAGAATACGGAAGTTGCTTGGGCTGAAGGGAAATGCTACCAGGTAAAATTCAGGTATTTTGGAAAGAATAATGTTCACCATAAAGATAAATATGTGGGTAAATATACATAACACATTGTTTAAAACAAAAAATATAAAAAATTGTGGAATTCATAACCAATGTGTACATAATATTATAGCATAATGGGTAGAGAGGTAGTAAATGGGCCTATATGATTGTAAGGCTCTTATGTTTTACATAAATTGGTACAATATTAACTCCAAGTAGAACTAAAAATTTAAACATTATATATATATTACAATCCCTAAGTAACCATTAAAAAATAAAGTGACATAGCTAAAAAGATAATAAATTTAAATGGAATTACATAAAATAGTCAATTAATCCAAGAGAAGGCAAGAAAGGAGGTACACAGGGACAAAGGACAAGAAAGACAAGCAGAAGAGAAAAAGTAAAACAGGGCATTAACTTCCAACCATATGAATAATTATTTTAAATAAAATATTCTATACAAAAGGCAGACATTATTAAGTGGGGTAAAAATAATAATAACAAAAAAAGCTAGACCAAGCTATAGGCTAAGATACAGGGTGAAAGCAAAAATAAGAAAAAAAGAGAAAGCATGTATAAAGAAAGCATAAGATTGTTGAGGGGCTATATTAATACAAGCACAAGTAGATTTCAAAAAAAAGAAAATATGAACATTTCATAATTATAAAAAATGTAATTACAAAGTCTTGAAACTTTTGGACATTCCCAATTTATCAAGAACATATAAAAAGGAACTTCACCTAGTTACATTTAAATATCATTGAATTAAGTGACTTCCATGTATTTTTTTTCATACTTCTTAAGTATTCTATAACGTAATAGAGAAAGTGCTCCTGAATTAGTGCATCTACATTTGTGGTGTTCATGTTTTATATGTAACATTGCTTATTTCCATCTATCATCTATACGCATACACACTTGCTATGAAGTTCTATCAAAAAGACAGCTAATTCCCATATTGGGTATTTCCTTGAAAACTCTCCATACACAGCCAAGATATGACATTCTTGGTAATACCCCTAAAATAGAACATTTTACCAACCAAATTATTTCCCACAATCATTAACCAAAATAGAGTTTTATTTTTTCTTTCATGTTTTTTCACCCCATCCACGTTTGTGTTTGTGTACATGGATGCATATCTATGGTCCTATGTTTACACAGATCCATGCCTTCTTATTTTAAAAGCACATTTCATCCATCTGTGTCACTCCAGCCATACCAAATGCTTACCCAAATGTATTAGCAAAGAACATTAGCAAAGACAAAAGCAAGAAACAGGAAGCAAGGATCCCGTGCCTCTTTATTTTTGTAATTTTTTCCCATTAACCTTATGATTAGTGTAATTAAAGAGAGGGATAATCTCATTTATTTTTCAAATCTGTCTTCAAATTTTAAACAAAGAGTGGACAGAAAGAGTGACTGAGAGGGAGCAAGAGAGAGACAACCGGACAGATACCAGGGCACTACTACAAGGTTTTCATGAGCCAGTTACAAATGAAATAGTTGACAACTTTTCCAACACTGTATACCTACTGGGTGTCAGGCTAGGATTCAAACACACAGAGTCTAACCAGCAGAGTCTGCCCTTTAAACACACTGTAGCATTTCAACAAAAATAATCAAGGTATAAAAACGCTGGGCTGTTTTAAGGGTTCATAATGAAGTGCATCTTTATGGTGAACTAGCGTGTCTTTTAGGAAATCTTTTTTTTTTTTTTTGTCTTTTAGGAAATCCTGTCCACTGTCCCTCCTATTCGAAAGGGAAGGTGAGGGATGCCTGAGTGGCTCAGTCGGTTCATCGGCTGCCTTTGGCTCAGGTCATGATCCCAGGGCCATGAGATCGAGTCCCACGGTGGGCTCCCTGCTCAGTGGGGAGCCTGCTGCTTCCCCTGCTTGTGCTTTTTTTTTTTTTTTTGTTAACAGATTTTCTTTATTTATCCATGACAGACAGAGCGGCAGAGGGAAAAGCAGGCTCCCCTGTTTGTGCGCTCTATCTCTCTCTGACAAATAAGTAAAAATCAAAAATCTAAAAAAAAAAAAAAAAGGTAAGGTGAATGATAAAAATACAGCATCTACTTAAAACATCAGAATTCACTTAGAAAAACAGACTCTTGGGGTGCCTGGGTGGCTCAGTGGGTTAGGCCGCTGCCTTCGGCTCAGGTCATGATCTCAGGGTCCTGGGATCGAGTCCCGCATCGGGCTCTCTGCTCAGCAGGGAGCCTGCTTCCTCCTCTCTCTCTCTGCCTGCCTCTCTGCCTACTTGTGATCTCTCTTTGTCAAATAAATAAATAAAATCTTTAAAAAAAAAAAAAGAAAAACAGACTCTTCTTAATACAAAAATCTCAAGAAACTATTCCTCAGATAAGTAAAAAAAATCAACTAATCAGCTAATTAATGGGTTCATTCCATCTACCATATGTTTTCTTGACACCAAGCACAAGAAAGGTCCAGAAGTCTTAGAATAAGAGGGCTGCTTAATCTCTCAAGATAATAGACATTATCAAGATGAAATTACCAACTAGAATTTCTTCTTGAATTCTGACTACATTCCCTTTAGAGGACTAAAGCTATTAGCTGATACAATGTATTAAATAACTAAGATTTATGATATTTACAGGTTGCAAAATGCATTTCAAGTGAATATTTTATTTAATCCTCATAACAATCATGTGAAACAGTCCACTTCACAGACCATGAAACCAAGGCCCCCAGAAGTGTAGACATGTCCCCTAGCTGCATGACTGGTAACTGTCAGAATTACAGCTGTTCTTAAGTTTGCAATTTGAACTTCATACTTCATCAACAATATTTGTTATCCTTTACATATAAAAATTCTTTTTTTTTAAAGATTTTATTTATTTATTTATTTGACAGAGAGAGAGAGAGAGAGAGAGAGATCAGAAGCAGGCAGAGAGGCAGGCACAGAGAGAGGAGGAAGCAGGCTCCCTGCTGAGCAGAGAGCCCGATGCGGGGCTCGATCCCAGGACCCTGAGATCACGACCTGAGCCGAAGGCAGAGGCTTAACCCGCTGAGCCACCCAGGCACCTCTACATACAAAAATTCTTAAACAGCAAATACCTCCCACAAACAATGGCATCCCAAAGCCGTTGCTGGCAGTTTTTGTGTTCAAACCTCCTAAGAGAAAGCAGGGTGTCAAGCGTCCTGTAGGTGGGCATTTGGAGGAAGAGAGTTCAGCCGGAAGGTACATATTAGGGGTGTGGTGATCTTCTCTCACTCTAGCTATCCTGCAAAGATTAATCAGCAACTAGAGGCATCTGCAGTTTTGGGGTGAAGTTGCTATAGTGAATACAGTATTATCAACATTTCTCATTGAAATTAACTTGAATTTGGTCCTTAGGGTAATATAAGTGGTGCTGGTCAAAAAAACCCCAAAAAACAAAACACAAAAACACAAAACACACAAAGGGGTCAGTCTCTTCCTAGTTGATTAAAAGGCTCAGACTCAAAAATGCTATTTAACTGCTGTCTCACAGTATATAATTAACAAAAGATGAAAAAAAGTGGCTTTTTTACGAGTTCTAAAGAATGTAATTTAGCAACATCAGACACTAAAGAAGTAATTTTCTAACATCAAAGTATAAAAGCAAAAATCCAGGTAATTACTAATTACTAGCAGCCAATCTCTGCCTCATTTGTCAGTGAGATAGAAAAAAAAAAAAGAAGAACTGAAAATGTACCACTCAATATTGCAGAAATAAGCCATATGTCATATATAAAGACAATATTGTATCCACCATTGAATAGCTGTCTACCTATTCTGAGATGCATTTTTATTTTCAGTAGAGATGATGATTCTCCTCTGTCTAAACCCTTTCATCGTATTCCTATTTCTCTGGGACAAATGGAAATACTATGTAAGTCATCTATCTAGCCACGGCAGGACTCCATCAGTATCAACTTAGAGATTCTAAGTAATTTGGTATCAGAGTAGATGGTCTTATTTGCAGCTGCCATTAGGCAACTCCAAATTTCATCTTCAGTGTAAGGAATAAAGGAGGGCAGGAAAGGAGGTAGGACAGAGGGACTGAGGGAGAGGAAAGCACAGGAGAAACCAGGAATGCTTTCTTAAATAAAAGCAACCAGGACATTTTGTTTAATTGTACATGTGTACCAGATAAGACAAAGAATTCTAGAAGCATCTTCTCTCTGGGAGAACAGCCTTTTCTTTAGTCGCCTTCTTCCATGTGAATTTATAACTGTTTATGGAAGGAAATAGTAAATTAAAAAGAAAGACCTGCAGTGTTTATATCTGGGTAAATTATAAAAATAGCTCTCCTAAACTTGTTCTACGGTTCATTAATGACCAATTCATCTTCAACTCCTTGGACAAGAAAGTCAAAAATGCTGGAGCTGGTCGCTAGGCATCACAGTAAGGAGGGGGAGACGGGGAGAGAAAGAAAAGGAAGGGAAGAGGCAGAGCAAAAGGAGGACCTTTGCTATGCTTGGACCCAAGAAAACACACAGTGGATGGAGTCAACCAACTCATCAGCTGATCAATTAGTTGTGTTTTTTTCCCCCATAAATTAGTCAGATAGGTTGAGAAGTCAATTATTTAATTGGGAACCTTGCTTTTTTACTTAAATTCAATTAGCCAATATACAGTACATCGTTAGTTTCAGATAGGAGTTCTTTGAAAAACAACAAAATCCTGAGTGTCCTTTTAGAATAGATCCCTACCACAAAAGTACTAACTATAATCAAATAATAAAGAAATACTAAGAACTTTAAAATGCTGCCAAAAAACTACCTAGAAATGGTATGTGAAATATAACCAACATTATTTTATTTTATTATTTTTTTTAAAGATTTTATTTATTTATTTGATAGACAGAGATGACAAGTAGGCAGAGAGGCAGGCAGAGACAGGAGGAAGCAGGCTCTCCACGGAGCAGAGAGCCCAATGCGGGGCTCGATCCCAGGACCCTGGGATCATGACCTGAGCCGAAGGCAGAGGCTTTAACCCACTGAGCCACCCAGGCGCCGCCAACATTATTTTAAATGGAAACCTGACCTGACAATAACAGAGAAGTCACCAGTACCAAAAATTAAGAAAGTACTGGAAGCCTTTCAGGCACAAGCCACATTAAGCACCCAAGAGAGAAACGATGTTGGGGCAGGGAGGGAGCACTGAGACGGAGAACAGCACCCACCTCGGTAAAATCAGGGCACAGATTTTTAGACCCAAGGGAGGCTAGGAAAAAAGGACAGGGGCACAGAGACTGGGGTCAAGTTAGGGCCATTAAAAGACTGACCAATATGTCAACAGAAGAATAGTTCAACCCTGTCCATTGGCATAGGGAGAAACAGGGTTTCTTCTCAACCATGAATGCTGCCGTGACGAACCCTGCCGTTGTCCTGCCGTGTCATAGCTATAAATAAAACTGGGAGGCTTGCACCCCGGCCCACCAGCCAATGTCAAGTGAAAGGCTGGTGTTCTGTCAACCTCAAACCCTCATCTGGCATTAGAGACCTGCCGACCTTCTGCGAGGTCATCCTCCTGTGTATTCTGGTCTATGACGGTGCCGGAAGACCAACTGGTAGGTCCCCGGTCATGCAGCTTACAAGCACCACAGCCAGATGTTAAGATCTCTTTCCCAAACCCTGTCATCAGGACCTGTTAGAGTTGTCTGCGCTGCCCTAGGATGCGATGGACAACAGCGGGGCTGTCCCTGCTGCCCCAGATGTTTTCCCTAATGTGCCTCGGTGATGGGGTATGTGCTGCTGCCTGGACATTTATTTCTGCCAATCTAGTGGTCTTTCAACTCCTAAACTGTTACACTAGCAAAAAAATGTAAGTTTCTTTCGCACTCAAGTCACTGCATTCTGGAATCTCTTGTTGCAGCAGTTAGCCTACATTCTAACTAGGAGAGAGAGAGAGAGAGAGAGAGAAAGCTATTTATTCCATCAGGTGTCTCCAAGGCACCTGCAGGTTTCATGACTTGCCTGGACTCACAGGACGCAACATATTATGGGGCTCATGGCCTGGACGTATTACAGTGAGAGGACACAAAGAAAAATCAGTAGAAGGAAAAGGCATATGAGGGCAAGTGCAGAGGGAACCGGGCACAAGCTTCCAAGAGTCCTCCTCTGAGTGGAGTCACAGGACGTGCCTGATTCCTCCGGCAGGAGTTGTGACCACACAGAGGAAACGCTGTCTGCCAGGGAGACTCGTTAGAGACCCAGTGTCCAGGGTTTCTCCTGGGGGTTCGTCACACAGGCAACCTCCGCCTGGCACGTACCCCAATCCCAGGTTCCCAGAAAGCAAGCAGGAGCTCAGCATCTACCACATTGTTGATATACTTGAGGCACAGCGAGAGCACATCCTGGGGCCGTGGAAAGCTGAAATTCAAGTTCTCAGATGCCAGCCAAGGGCTAAGGAGGCAGGGAGGCCCTTCAGAGGACAGCCAAGTTAGGACTGCGATGTTAACTCTTTCTTCACATACCACAAGTACTGTACATGGATCTAGTAAAAATATAAAAACATCCCCAAGAATCATTCATATAAAAATTGGTGAATGAATGCCCCTCAGATAGGAAGGAGAACAAAGGGATGAATGGTAGGGCTTTAACTCTATGTATGATGTTTTATTAAAAAAAAAAACAACTGTTATGCTGAAAATAAATAAAAAAAATTAAAAAAAAGAAAGGCAGAAAGTTCCAAAGCATGCATGGAAAAATTTTTGATTGCTATTTAAATTTATGATGCATAAATGTCTATTATTTTGTGTTCATTTTTATATCTCTGAAATACTTCATTTAAGTTAAAAGATGAAAGTAAAAATATGGCCAAAATATTAAAATCATACAAAAGGGAAACTACCTGTCATCAGAGCGTATCATCTAGAAATGACTATGCAATGGAGAAACAGCCAATCAACGCAAATGTCCCAAAGTTAAGATTTAAAAAAGTACTTAGGTCCATAATGCTAAATTAAGTGATTGTTTTAAAAAAATTTCTTAACAAATGTTTTGGAATGATAACGATAATGAGTACAGTGAAAGGGAATCTTGAGTTTAAAGCAATAGTAAATAGTCATCCAGCAGCCAAACATGAATGCCCCGCACATCGTTCTAACAATAAAGCCACAAAGTTCTCTACATATCCTAGAAACATTAGCTACAAAGCAATGACAGAGGAATCCTCCCCAAATGCCAGTGTTAATTAGCTAACCATTTCCTTCTATTTTTCTAATGATGAGGAGGGGCAGCAGGAAGGCCAGGTGCGCGCCCACGGACGTACGTGTGCAGACTGGCAAGAGAGAGACAGAAAGGCAGATGGGAAGGGGACAGAGGACAGAGGACAGGGGAGACAGAGAATGGGTATGAATGCAGGAGAATGTATTTCTGGTGTCAACCACTCATTCTGGTATTTCCAAGTCTAAAATGCCCTAGAGACGCACACATCCTATGTTTTCAAATTATACTTTTTCATGATGTCTTTTCAAGATAGCTGACCAGTTCAGCTTAGAAAAAAGAATGTAAAATCACAACTAAAACCAAAATTGAGCAAGTAGGAAGTACCGGCAGATTTAGAGAGCGACCACAGCCCTGTGCTATTAATCTGAGAAGGCCTGAGCAAGACTCACACTGTGAAATATGAACGAGCTCTTGAAGGCACTTTATCTAAAGTCATAAGCACACTGAGGTTATGGCGGTAACGGTGATGGGCCAGGTGCTGTTCCAAGTACCCGATTTCATTTCGTTCTTAAAAGAACTCAAGCAGGAAGACACGGTTTCTTCCCTCGTTCACATGGGCAGAAATGGAGGCCCTGAAAGTTTCAGTGAATTGTGCAAGGCTGGAGCCCAGACTCACCTGGCAGCCGAGATCCAAAGCCTGTATTTTTAACTTTCCTTATTTCACCCATTCATTTCCTATTATCTCATACCTTATGAAAAAATAATATTCAACCCAAAATAACTACATTTCCTATACTGATTACTCATAATTCTGGCAAAACGAATGTTATTATACAGGAAGGAGCAAAAGGGTATGTTTCTCCTGTGAATTAAAAGGAGGCCTCAGTAGCATTTCCCTGAGACCTGTAATCTAAAGCATAGCAAAAACACCTGTGTGGGAAAGCGCCTCGTTTCCTAAGCTGTTCTATAAATACCTGAATGTTCTTTTTAGAAAATAATAAAATAAACTGTTCCTGAAAATTTTCATGCCTTCCTAACTTCCCAGTGATGACCCCTTTTTCCTGGGCTCCTAGAAAACAGAAATTTGGGCCAAACATTTTTTTTTTTAAGTTCCTTTTATGTTCAATGGAAAATCCCTATGAGCTCACAAGGATAAATAACCAACTTAGAAAAAGCATATTGATGAAATTCTAGGGCCTCGAACAAGGGCCTCTTCTTCCTAACTTCTACAGCATTCTCTGTTCATCACACCGCCTCTGTGGTACTGTGTTCAGTCTTGGGGGCTTTCGCTGAAATGGGACAGGAGAAATGCTTTATAGGAAAGAAACTCCTATTCTCAATAGCAATTTTCACTTCTAAAATACTAAATGGTTTATGTATATTATCTCTCTTCTACTGCTACAGTGGGTGTCAGCCAGGCTAGAGGACAGGACTGAGGGTTAGAGGGGGGAGGGGAAGGGAGGGGGGGGGAAGGGAGAGAGAAAGAGAGAAAGAAAAGAAAGAAAGCATTAATTTTTGGCAAAAGAAATAGCATCCCCTGGAGATTTAATATACAGTAGGATGACTGTAGTCAATAATGCTGTTTTGTATGTTTGCAGCTTGCTGACAGAGTAGACATTAAAAGGTCTAAAGCCCCCACCCCCCCATACACAAAAAAGTAACCGTGTGAGGTGATGGATGTGTTAACTTGTTTGTGGGAATTCTTTCATTCCAGTGTGTAGGGCGGTGAAACCATTCTGCATGACATTGTAATGGTGGATTCATGACATGTATGGGGCAAATCTACAGAACTGTTCGAGAAAAAGTAAACTCGAATGTAAGCAATGGAATTAGTTAATAATAAGTTATCAATGCTGGATCATCCACGGTAACAAATTCACCACACCAGTGTAACACGGTAGTAATAGGAGAAACCGTGTATAGATGCGGGGAGGGAGGCCATGGGAACTCTGTATCTATTGCAAACTTTTTCTATAAACATAAAACTGCTCTAGAAATAAAGTATTAAAAAAAGACAGAAAAGGTATTCCCAGAGACCCACACTGAAGAGAAAACTTAGCAGTCCAGGAATTGAAATTTCTGTACAGCTGAACTCTGGACAGTGAGACAGAGAGAAAGAAAAAGAAAATAGATGGAAAGAGGAGAGGGGACACAGGGTAAGGGAGACAAAGAATGAATATTAATAAAAGAGAGTGTATTTCTGGTGTCTACCACTAGTAGGCGGCAGTCGACCAGGCCAAATAGGAAAGTTAGGGCCAGATCAACAAGGCGCGCAGGGAACCTGGGTGGCTCAGTGGGTTACGCGTCTGCCTTTGGCTCAAGTCAGGATCCCAAGGTCCGAGGATGGAACCCTGTGTTGGGCTCCCTGCTCGGTGTGGAGTCTTCTCCCTCTCCCTCTGCTCCTCCCCACTGCCCATGTGCTTGCTTTCTCTCTCCCTCATAAATAAATTTTAAAAAAAGATCATCAGAACCCTTGTGAGTCAGCACGAGAAGGGGCTTGGGAGGGCAGGAGCAGAAGGTCTGGAGAGAGGGAATGAGCGATCATGAGAAGCCACTGAAACGGTGAAAGCGTCACTGTCACTAGAGTCTGGATAATGATTGAGGGACACCCTAGGACACTGTCAGTATTCAACTGTTTTGGACCTACACGAGTGGCAATTACCTATGGTTCAACCTCATTAAAAACTGCCTAAAAGGAAGCCGACCTGGAGACCAGACAATCGTTACATAGTGCAGGTGAAAAGAGAGGAAACACGACACTGGGACAGTGAGGTTTGGTTACTGAAGCAGAGAAGCTGGCTACAACATGTCACGGCTATTACTGATGGGCAGTTTGCCGGGGGGTAGAAAGAAGGTTAACAGGATGACCTAAAATCTGCTTTCAGGAGTCTGAAGGAACCTTAGGAAACATAACACCTAACTCGAATCACCCAACCCTACTCTATTTTTGCAATCAGAAAAATCGTGTATTTTCGCCTTTTCATTAAAAAAAAAAAAAGTATTCTGAGTATGTTGCTGGTGCCAGGTCCTATGCTGAATACCATGACTATATAGAAGCTTCAAGGAGCTTAAAATCTGATATGTCCACTTGGAGGGTGGTTATAAGCCCAGCCGAGAAGTGAATCCCTTAGATCTCCATGCTAGTGGTAAATGGGGACTAGAACTCCTACCTTCTAACTCCTGGAGACCCAGGCTCTTTGCATGGTACTGTGTTGCTCAGATTTCCTAAGTTTCATTTGAGAAATGCAGGCACAGCTAGGTCCCTTAGCCTCACCATCCCATCCAGGAACAAGAGGGGCAGGAAGGATGAAAATTAAGTTGGCAAGTACAACACTGCTCCCTTCCACAGCCCTCTCTACTGTGGTGGCCCCACTGATGTGTGAGCTCAGGATGCCTGTATCTCTAAATCTATTTTTCCCTAAGTAGAGCCCCGTCTATCACGACCCTACCCCATCAATTTCTTCTTGCCTTCCTACAAAACAGCAACAACAAAAAACCCAACTTTTAAACCAAAGTAATGGAAAAATTGCATGATTACATCATATATTTTGTGCTGAAATTCACTTTACCTGAAAATCCAAATTATCCTTATAGTTTTATCTATGCATGTCGCTCACATAGGCTCTAGGCTTAAAGCACATCACCTATTTTCTCCAAGAACAGTTCTAGAAGAGGAAAAGTAAGAAAGAGAGGCCAAGGGAATAAAGAAAATTATTTCATTGACTTCTTTGTCTGAACCCAATTTATTTCTTTTTTTCATGTTTTTTTCACTCCAGGTTATTTCAAGGTTAACTGGAGGTAACTAACTTTATTTTATTTCTAGCAGTCAGGTACTAGAAAGGAAATATTGATGCACAATTGCTCTTGAAACAATTGTTCCTAGAAAACATTCTACTTCAATCTTTCAGATATTTTGCAGTGGTAATAATATTCCCCATTTCCTTTCCTTCTTCTTATGATCTGGAGTTTTTAAATTGGAATTAGAACCTACCATGAAATATGATCTTTTTCCTTTTTTTTTTCTACAATATTATTGACTATATTCCCTATGTGATACTTTTTGTCTCTGTGATTTATTTTATAACTGGTTTATATAAATTTCTACCATTTTATCCCCTTCACTTATTTCACCTGTCCCTCCATCCGCCTCCCTTCTGGCCACCACCAGCGTCTCTATATTTATCAGTCTGTTTCTTAAGTCTCTTTCTTCATTTGTTTGGTTTTCTTTTTTTAGATCCCACCCATAAGTGAAATCATAAGGTATTTGTCTTTCTCTGTCTGACTTATTCTACTTAGCTTAACAGCCTCTAGGTCAATTCATGTTGTCACAAATGGCAAGATGGCATTCTTTTTTATGGCTGAGTAATATTCCATTACACACACACACACACACACACACACACACGCTGCATCTTCTCTATCTAGTCATCTGTTGATGAACACTTAGGTTGCTTCTATAACTTGGCTATTGTAAATTTTGCTGCAAACATAGGGTATGAACATAGGGTATATATATATATCTTTTCAACTTAGTGTTTTAATTTTCTTTGGGTACATACCCAGCATTGGAATTACTCAATCATATGGTATATCTGTCTTTAGAGATACAATCTTTATAGACTTGGAACAAGAATAAGGAAAAGAACCTGAACTAAAATATTCACGAATTCTCTCTCAGTCTAATGGAACTTTCTCTTTGTCATCTTAACTTTTTTCCAACATAAAATGCATGAATGCATGACTACATTTTAAAAAATAACAAGAAAAAGTAAGCCAAAAGCCTTCTCTCACCGTCTCCTCTCCAATTATTATTCTACTCCCAAAGGAAATCACTATTATCTGTGCTCTCACCACCACCAATTTTGTCACTAAACATCAAGAACTAACTCTTGTTACCCTCAAACATAATATTGTGACATGTAATGATAAAATACACAATCAATCCTTTCACATATAGAATAGGTACATAAACTCAGAATTTAGGAAATTAAAAAAATGTAGAGATCATTTATCTCATAACAATAATCAAATATACTTATTTAAGAGTATACATAATGCTGGATTGATTAAAATGACAGTCCAGGGTAGGAAGTAGTGTTAAGAACATCAACTGTTCCATTTTCACATGATTAGATAAAATAATCAGCACAAATCATGTATTAAGTTTTTGGAACGTTTTCTTTTATTAAAGGAACTTAACTTGAAAAGAAGCTATGTTCATGCAAAGAATAGTAGTAAATTAAAAGTAAACAGCCTAAACAGTCTATATCTGAACAAAATACTGACTCACTCTTTTTTTTCACACTGATTTTCCCACAGGAAGAAACAGATTAAAGGGTGGATTACTTCAAGCACTATAAAGGTCTCTAGACTGACCCCACTCTTAGAGGGAACTCTTTCAGGGGAATAATGCCAGAAAGAACAGTGAAAGCCCAAGAAAACCCACAACTGAGCCCTTCAGAGGGCTCTCATTCACAGTCCTCATTGACTGCCCTGGCCGCTCTGAAGGAATTCAAAATAATTCACTGCCCACCATAATGCTGAATTCACACCAGAGAGGGAAAAAGGTGATAGAGCTGCTTTGCATCTGTTTAATTTTTTACAGAAATGTTAAGGGGGTTAATCTTCTACAAGTCCAGTCATGTGCTTTCACAAAGGGCCAAGAAAGGAGTCGCAAAGCCCGCCATGACTCAAAGGGAGGCTCTTTGTGTCTTCTTTTCTGCACCACGTCTGACAAAGAGGCTGCCTGAGTCTCTCGGCTTCCGGCTCCTGCCTGGATTCTGAAGTCAGTGAATCAACAATGATGTCATTGCTTCGGAAGACCACTGTTGGCTGAGATAATGATCTCTTCACCCGGAGCCTTATCATCTCTATGGCATACATTTCTTAAACGTTGAAATACGAAATAATCCTGCTCGTTCAGACCTTTTTTCTTTATTTTCTGCCTTATTGGAAAGACAGCATTTGGGGACATGCTTCCCTCTCACCAAAACATAGCTTATTAAGTTTAGCTAGTAGATGCTATTGAACTAGACTGATTTACTCATTTAAGAGGGGGAAAGGTTATGCTTTTTAAATGAGAGATAGGTCTGTTGTTCAATTTGTGTCATGTTATTAAAAGTCTACTACTTGGTAGGCTACATACATCATTACATAAAACAAAATCCATTTCTCCTTCCTTTTGTTGCCAATATATGTATGCATATAGCTTGAAAAAGTACATTAATTTGGGGCACCTGAGTGGTTCAGTGGGTTAAGCCTCTGCCTTCGGCTCAGGTCATGATCCCAGAGTCCTGGGATCAAGCCCCACATCGGGCTCTCTGCTCCAGGGAGCCTGGTTCCCCTTCTTTCTCTCTTCTGCCTGCCTCTCTGCCTACTTGTGATCTCTGTCAAATAAATAAATAAAATCTTTTTTTAAAAAAGTACAATAATTTACCCAAAGACTTTTAAAACAGCTTGAGGACAGTTATTCCCTCCCAGATTTTTACAATAATGGACCCGTTTCAAAACCCTTTAAAAGCTTTGGAAGCTCTCAGGGAGAAAAGGGACAATCCAGATATGCACATATATACAAAACTGGTGCCCTTGCAGACTAAGAAACTCTGCTGTACAGAGTACAATTTCATTGGAAAAGAAAAATCCTGTCTAGCTGTTTTTGAAAAGCATTTATGTACAACAACTTTCTTAATAGAGTGAACATTTTCTCGAAACATTTTCTAATTTCCGCTTCTAAATTGTCTTACAGAAGGCTCTTCTCCAATTATATACAAGGTTAATTATGAAAAAGTAGACTTAAATTATTATAAGCAAGAAAAGTGAAAAAAAATAAAATATTTATTTTTATTCTCAAAGGAGAATATTAGATGAGGTTAGACAAAATGAGTTGGCTGTATATTAAAATAGCCAAACCACATGTACCAGGGATTAAATCAAATTATCTCATTTAGCCCTCAGATATGAAACAAACTTTACTATCCCCACATTTCAGAGCCTACAAAACCCAAGACAGACATTTATTCTCTTCTCAAAAATATGGTCTAGAGTCTTCTAGGTAAAGTTTGATAAAAGCATACATTCCAACATTTCAAAAGGAAGAGATAAGCAGCCCCGCATATATAAAGACAAATGAGAAGTTGAGGTGGGGGGAAGTGTGTGTCTGGGAGTTTAGAGCTCAGCAGAGCCAAAACACAGAAGGTACAGTGAGGCAGGTGGGAGTCCCTGGTGAGTAGCAACTCAGCTACAACAGGGGAGTTCCAGTCACAGAGGACAATCCTAAAAAATGCACGTATTTTAGCAAACAGCAAATGGGGAATGCCTAAGAATTTTAGACTAGACAGTGACATAAAGTATTTCAGTTCACAAAGCTCATTACATCTTCAAGCAAAAGCAGCGATCTCCAAAACAGAGGACCAGGGTATTTACAGTCGAAACATACATAAAACTGTTGCTGGGGCACCCGGGTGGCTCAGTCAGTTAAGCATCTGACTCCTGATTTCAGCCCAGGTCGTGATCTCAGGGTTCCGAGTTAGAGCACCACACTGGGCTCCGCACACAGCGGGGAGCCTGCTTGAGATTCTCTCCCTCTCCCTCTGCTGCATGAATGCCCTCCCCCTGCCCCCACCATCAAATAAATAAATCCTTAAAAAATATATTGAGGGCGCCTGGGTGGCTCAGTTGGTAAAGGAACTGTCTTCGGCTCAGGTCCCAGAATCCTGAATCCCAGAATCCTGGGGCCGAGTCCCTGATGGGGCACCCAACTTCACTGAGAAATTAAGTCAGAGGTCTCCCTCTGACCTTCTCGCCTCTCATGCTCTCTCTCACTGTCTCTCTCTCAAATAAGTAAGTAAAATCTTTTATATAATAATCTCTTATATATAAGTAAAATCTTTTAAAATCTTATATATATACACACACACAAACATACACGCACACACATATAATTTATTCTCTTTAAAAAAATAAAAATAGTTGCTGGAATATGGAGAAAAAATAGAGCCTCTACCAATTTATCTTTATTACAGTCTTTATAATTTCTATTTCTGTGTATAACTTTAATAATGTCATGCATGTTCTATAATGTATAAACTATAATGATATATATATGCTTTAGACACACACACACACACACACACACACTCTCTCTCTCTCTCTTTCTCTCTCTCGGACACAAAAAAAGTGTTGATACATAGTCCACAAAGTCCTGTAACATTCTATCTCAAAATGGAATACAGTGAACCGGGTATAGAAGCAGGAAAATAGTTAGGAGGCTGCTGCGGGATTCATAACAAAAAATCATTGGGCTTTGATCAAAAGTAGAAACAATGGAGGCCAAAGGGGTCATTTTGACAACTTCTGGGTGTATAATTCATGGGTCTTGATTACCAAACTAGATAAGGCACAAGGGAAGTCGGAAGGCTTAATGGGTACATGTCGGTACCAATTGGTACATGTTGGTAAGAGGAAGATCTAACAGAAGAAGAAGAAGGTGATGGATGAAGATAAGCTCAATGTCAGCCACGATTAAGTTAAAGGTCTTTGCAGATATCCAAGGGCAGGCAGCAAATAAGTGGTCAGATATATAGTCTCGGGGCTCAAGAGAGGAATGTGGGCAAGACACAAGCCAAAAACAGACTTGCATGAGAAGGAAGAGGAAAAGTTATCAAGAAAGGAAGCCAAGAAGGAAATCTGAGTCAAGTCATGAAAGCTAAAGGAAGAGTCTGAGGCCACAGAGAGGTGAGTGAGGGAAAAGCAAACTGTAGCAGCACCGTCTGATCATCAAAGAGTTTGTTACTTTTGAAACTATGTAGAATAAAATTGAATGTGAGGGGAAATGTCCTACTCACTAGTAAGAAAAGAGAGCCAAACTAACTGATCAGAGATAGGAAGGGATAAGGAGGCTAAAGTGAGTGTGACAGAAGCCAAAGTAACAGAAAACTCAGAGAAACAATATCTCACCAAATGTCATGAAGAGGTCCAAGAGAATGAGCTCTGAGAAGAAAAATCTGTTGAAATTTGTATGGGTCTCTCCGTATCTGGGGGAAACTTTACATAAGTGCTGGGGATGACAGCCAAGCCCAGTGGGAGCTGGATGAGAGATGAAGTGATAAGAAGGAAGGAGTGAAAGGGGATGTGTTCTTTACAGAAATTTGGCAATGGATGGTGATGAAAAACAACAACAAATGGGCAAAAGGGCCAAAATTCCAGCCAAATATTTATGAAGACAGAAGAGACCCTAGATCATCTCTGTAGAGTCTGCATTTCCCACTGGAGACCCATGAACATCTTATGAAAGTCTGTAAAGATGAAAAATGAATGTCTTTAGAATAAGAGGAAGAGGGCACCTGGGTGGCTCAGTGGGTTAAGCCACTGCCTTCGGCTCAGGTCATGATCTCAGGGTCCTGGGATCGAGGCCCACATCAGGCTCTCTGCTCAGCAGGGAGCCTGCTTCCTCCTCTCTCTCTGCCTGCCTCTCTGCCTGCTTGTGATCTCACTCTGTCAAATAAATAAATAAAATCTTAAAAAAAAAAAAAGAATAAGAGGAAGAAATAGTGACTAAATAAACAAGTTCTACACCCTACTTCTCAAGCACCCCACAATCTCTTCTATGCTGTGCTCCCCATTCCTGAGCCCCATTCCCGCAGCTTTCTGGCACTCAGACTATGGAAGGAAGTCCCCTCAAATCGTCAGCAGGGGACTTCTTTCATTCATTTGAAATGAATGAAAGTTCAGTCATTCATTTGCTGAATCAATATGTGTTGGAAGACCTTCTCTGTGCTAGACCCTGTGCTAGACCTTAAACAAGCAATGTTGAGCAAAGAGGACCAAGTGAAGTAATCCCCCCTATTCTGTATCATGTAATTCTCAGGAGACACAAATGAAGTGAGGCTTATGAAAAAACTGGAAACTATTAAGACCATACACACCATGGTGCAAACCCTTGACCTGTGCTGTCCATTACAAAAGCAATTAGTCACAGGCAGCTCCTTAAATTACATTAATTAAAATTAAAATTACGGGCGCCTGGGTGGCTCAGCCAGTTAAACGTCTGCCTTGGGCTCAGGTCACGATCCTGGGGTCCTGGGTTCAAACCCCACATCCTGCCTGCTTCTCCCTCTCCCCCTGCCTGCCACTCCCCCCACTTGTGTGCTCTCTCTTTCTCTCTCTCTCTCTGTGTCAAATAAATAAAATCTTTCAAAAAATAAAAAATTTAGAAATTAAATTAATATTAAAAATTCAGTTCCTCAGTCGACTAATCACACCTCAATGGCTACATATGGTAGCCCTGATATAGAACATTTTCGTCATCTCAGAAAATTCTACTGGAGAGCAATTTCCCACCAGCTGAAAACAGAAACACCAAAGTGATCATGTGCATGACAGCAAAGGGATCAAAACTGAGTGATGCTTTGATAAAAACACAACAAACCACACGCTCAAAGAAAAATAGCTGATGCTTTTGTAACATTTTAAAACTACCACAAAGAGAAAATGCAGTCATAATAAAGGAATGGTAAGAGGTAATTTTTACTGAGCCTTCCGTGAGTCCCTAGAACAAAACTAAGTGCCTTACATTAAGTATCAGATTAATCCAAAGAACAATCCTGTGAAGTAAAGTGCTATTATTTTCTCTGCCTTGTAGATGAAGAGACTGAGGTACTGGTAGTTTAAGTAACTTGACATAGGTCACAAAATTTCTTAACAGAAAGACATTGCGTTAAAACTATACTACAGGGGAAAAAAAAAAAGGTTTACCAACCTTTTTGTCAGTGTAGACATTGAATCAACCTGGTTGATATACTTATTATGTGTAAAAAAAAAAAAATTCCTGGGCACCTGGGTGTCTCAGTGGGTTAAAGCCTCTGCCTTAGGCTCAGGTCATGATCCCAGGGTCCTGGGATCAAGCCTTGCATCGGGCTCTCCGCTCAGCGGGGAACCTGCTTCCTCCTCTCTGCCTACTTGTAATCTTTGTCTATCAAATAAATAAATAAAATCTTAAAAAAGAAAAACAACTCCTGAGGTGGTATGATTTATACATGTGTCCTCACACACTCAAGCCTTCACTGGTATTGCTAAAGTCACAAAACATGTTTTCTAAATCAGTCATTATAATGCGAATTGCATAATGACTTAGTGTAATTATATGGTTCTTTACCAATCTTTATTGAAGTGTACTATACTCTTGGAGGGGAAAGCACATACTGAGTACCCAATACACCAAAATAATGCATCTGTGTCAATAATATACTTGGTATTTCTCTGAAACTCAATATTTAATTTCTTATCATGTCTTCCTTGTTTTTTTTTTTTTTAAAGATTTTATTTATTTATTTGAGAGAGAGAGAGAGAACACAAACGGGGGGAAGGGCAGAGGGAGAAGCGGATTGCCTACTGAGCAGGGAGCCGACCCAGGACTCCACCCTCAGACCCCGAGATCATGACCTGAACCAAAGGCAGATGCTTAACCAATTGAGCCACCCAGGCACCTTGTCATCACACTTCTTGAAGGCATAAACTAATGGACCCCTATTTCATCTCTCATAAATGTTTTAGTTTTCTCATGAACTAGCTGAAAAATGTGAGCTCTTTCTCCTTCTCTGTGAAATAGGAAATAGTAAAGTCTGTTAGAGATACACGTTGATAGTCCTATCAAAAAAAAAAAAGTCACTGCTGAGATTTCTGATTTCTTTAGTGTTCTAAAGATCCAGTTTGAAGATCTAATTTTAAAACTGGCTCAACAGATCAGATTCAAATGTTAGAATCTGTTTTTACAGGATATCCTTGGCTGACTTTACACTAAAAAAAATTTAACACACTTGGACTGTCTTCCTTTGGCTATGAAACACCTTTCACAGGAATGGCCATTCAGGTGGGGTTAGAGTGTGTGTGGAAAGGGGATTGAACGGAGAACGTGTGTGATCCATCTTCATAATCAAAATATGTTTTCTGAAATGATCACTTATATTCTGACCCTATACCTAGAAATGTAAGGGATATTCTCAAGGGACTAAACACTGAGCAGTTCTGGTTTCCCATTCCCGTAAGTTTTCCTGCTGTATATCACATTCAAGTTGTTCTTAAAGACTTAGTCACTGGATCTGAGAACCTGAAGCAAGAAACTGCCTTCATGACTGGCCTTATTAATTTTTCCTTTGTTATTGCCAAGAACTGAAGAAGACTAAAACAGATGACCTCTCTATTTCAACTGCAGGAGGACTGGACATGCTACCTCTGTCCCTTTTAACACCATTCTTCTATCTCTGGACCAAAAGTTTAACAAATCTGCAAAAGTAAGCACAGGGACTTGTGATGATTATACTATTACGCTGTTCTATATTAAAAAAAAATCACCTAGCATATTCTATCATAAATTCTATCATAAATAACAATTCTATCATAAATAAAAGCTCAGGTTTCTATATTCACAAAGAGAATAGATCTTTGATTTCTTTTTTTTTAAGATTTTATTTATTTATTTGAGAGAGAGACAGTGAGAGAGAACATGAGAGGCGAGAAGGTCAGAGGGAGAAGCAGACTCCCCATAGAGCTGGGAGCCCAATGCGGGACTCGATCCTAGGACTCCAGGACCGTGACCTGAGCTAAAGGCAGTTGCTCAACCAACTGAGCCACCCAGGAGCCCCTGATTTCTTCTTTTAATCACAAATAAAATTCTGTGGAATTTGGGATAAAATTCTGTATTTGCAGGCATTAGTTAGAAATAGAAAATAATAGTCAAGTAGTATTCAGACTCCGAGTTTAGAGGTATAGATATGGACAAACTGAAAATTGCAGGGTTCTCTTGGGACTCTGGGTGTCAAAGCCATATTTGTGATGTAATTTAGACCCTAACTCACGTGGTAAGTAATGGCTTGAGTTATGAATGTAAATTTTTTTCCTGACATTGATTACATTTGTAACCCTGTTTGTCACTATTTTTGCATTTGACATCTTATCCTTCTTCATCCAAACTTACACGTATAAAATGAGGGGGAAAGAGTCTAATAAGAGCCCTTTCAACAACCCTTTGATACATACGGTTTCTACAAAACCGTATGTATCTACACTATGTGGTCCACTACAGCAACGTGGACCGCAGAAATATGGTAACTTGTGTAATGGGAAGGATATTTGGAAAATACAACGTTCATTCTTCCCTGTGTTTGTGTGTAGATGACTTGCTGATCATCCCAACAGTGGCTGGGAGACCTTGAGTGAGAGAGAATAGAGAGAAGAAGGAGGCCATTGGACCGTCAGATTGTTGCATCAAGAACAAAAGGAAACTCAGGGGCCTGGGTGGCTCAGTTGTTTAAGCCACTGCCTTTAGCTCAGATCATGATCCCAGAGTCCCGGGATTGAGTCGGCTCCCAGCTCCATGGGAAATCTGCTTCTCCCTCTGACCTTCTCCCTTCTCATGCTCTCTCTGTCTCTCTCTCTCTCCAATAAATAAATAAAATCTTCAAAAAAAAAAAAAAAAGAATGAAAGGAAATTCAATATTCAGCTTCTGGAGTTCAAGTAAGATTTGTCCAAAGTAAAGAGATTGGTAAGCAAGGCTGTATGGAAAGAAAGGATGCTATAATTCTCTTGGTTCTCACATAACAAATCAATACAAATCAAATCAACACATAACAAATCAATACCAGGCCTGGAAGCCAGAAAACAGCAGTTTTTTATTTGCATGCTTGGTTTTCATTTGTGTTTTCCTCCTATCAGAGGGAAGTCCTGGCCATCATGCGTCTTCGGCATGAGACTGCCGTGGTAAGGAGGAAGCTTGTAATCAGAGGAAGGAAAAGGCAAGTTGGGTCCTTTAGATCTTGCACTGCTTTTGGGACAAGAGAGACAAACGGGAATGAGGAGACAGTGGTCCTGACTTCTTCCCAGCTCCCTTCAAGGCCAAGGCTCAAAAGAGAAGGGACATGTTATTAAAATATACAGATCTATGGGGATCTCCAAGCACCAAAGCCTTTTTTCCTGCTCTGTGTTGGGGCCTCTGGAAAGAGACCACCTCAGGGCAGGTGGTCCATCCAATCTGGTGGCAGCCGAGGAAGCCACGACTCCCCTTACGTCCTGTGCTGCAAAAAGAACAGTATCCAAGTTTCCCAGGGAGCCTGTAAAAAGGGCTGCCGAACCAGACTCAACGTGGTCCCATAACAGACTGCCACGGGCCACATGGGCTGCGGCGTAAGGGTCCTCGCCAGATTCAGGGTGGTCCACTGCGCCAGGGAGAGCAGCCTCTAGTCAAATTGAGAAAGACCAGCAGGGAAAGCCAGCAGGGCCTGCAGCGGCCAGGCAGACACAGAGTATCAGCCCAGTGGGGCCTACTCAGCCAGCCAAAGAAACCCACATACCAGTTGATGTGGAAAACTCCCGCGCAAGATCAACACGTAAAGCATTCTATATTGTAGGACAACTGCCCTTCTCCCCCTGCTTTTCCTTTGTCTTCTGCATGAATATTTGTGCAGAATTAACAAGTGCTACAATGTAACTACTGTATTAATGAAAGGAAGGTCAATTTTCATAATCCCTAGTATTTAGAGTAAATTCTTGGCTTCCCATAAAGGTCTGTTTGGGATACAAAATTTGAACTTAACGCTAATGACTTGAGCTACTTTATCAAAGTTGTTCATAAGGTCACAAAAAAAAAAGAAACACTGTGAGTTGAGGTCTGAGTTGCAACATAAAATGAGCCACATAATTAGGAAAGATGAAAACTCCATCAAAGTTGGGGTTTGATTGAGAATAAAAATCTGAGGGATTATTGTAATAGTTATTTTGACTAATGTCCATGCTTCAGATCTCAAATCTATAAAAAAAAATCTCAATGTATATCATAAAGGTTCATTAATATTTTGTATATGTCTGAGATGACAGGGTGTTACAACATTTCTTCCATAAATTTAAGAGACAGAGCACTGGTCGGTGATGGGAGGGATGTCCACAGGAACCCAGACGATAGCAAACCTATAACAACCACACAAATGCTTCTGCTGACTTTCCAGATGTTGGGTCACCACAAATGAGAGAAGGATGCTGTAGAAGACAAAAAACCTAGCCTCCTGTACTTAATTAAAGCTCCTTTAAATATAAGTAGGGTGGTGCATATGCCTTACCTAGCAGTGATTTCCCTAGGACTTCCCACTGGACTCAAAAGCCAAGCCCAGGATTACAGAATGAAGTAGGGCAACGTTTACTTGCATCAAATTCCTCTGTTGGTTTTATCTAAATGGGTCATCCAAGATGCAAAATGAAGAACTCAAAAATCTGTCCTAATACCCTCATTTCCTATGACTAGAAGGCTGCCCAGTGGCATTTTATTAGTGCCAGGATCATGGCATAGGATGAAAGAGAGTCTACTTTTATCACCCACTCGTCTCACCAAAAGGGGCTTAGACGTTGCTTCTATCCTTCTAGTATAGGGAGTAAGACCCGACAGAACATGGAAACATGATGAAACCCGCCAAAGTGCTGAGACATAGAACTGAAGTCAGAATGCAGGGTTAGTACCACACAGACCTTGTTGTTCACACTTGAAGAACACGCACCAATCCATAAAGCGGACTCAAGAGAAATGAAAACTTCCACGGGAATTGGCTAGAAAATAGCCACAATTAAAGACTGTCCTTTGAATAAAAGTCTTAGGATACTTGATTTACTAATCAGAGCTCTGAAATAATGAAAACTATCTCAGGATAAAAGCACATAACAAGTTAAGGGGGAATATAAGTGGCTATAATAGTTGTGAAAGATACAAAACAGGGGCACCTGGGTGGCTCAGTCGGTTAAGCGTCCAACTCTTGATTTCGGCTCAGGTCATGATCTCAGGATCTTGAGATCAAGCCCTGCGCCAGGCTCCACACTCAACAGGGATTCTGCTTGAGATTCTCTCCTTGTCCCTCTGCCCCTTCCCTTCTCTCTTTCTCACTCTCCTCTAAGATAAATAAATCAATCTTTAAAAAAGAAAAACAAAACCAGTTTGAACTAATGCCTCATTCAGACTTGCCCAATATTTTTTCCAGATACTCAGTAAGGTACTAGACAGTAATAAAAGAAAATGCTATATATAATTACTTATCTCCAGTATACTTTATAGTCTTACTTAGGGAAATGGCTCCCATCATTCCTAAAATAAATCTTTCCACCTCACACAAAGTCTCAAGTTCAAGGACATCCATTAAGAATTTTTAAAATTAGGTATCTAGACCAGGTGGTCTGCAAGTGAAAAATTAGAGCAAAATATTTGGTGTCTAGAAAGAACAAAACCAAGGATTCAGCTCCCCTTGCAGAATTGTGCATTAGAGGAGCAATTATCTTGGCCTGAATATAGCCCTCACATTTTAATTCATAGTTCCCATAATCTAATCACAGATGATTTTCAAATAGAAATATTATTTCTCTGCTACCCTTATTTTTCCCTATTATTCTAGTTTTCTTCAACATATATCACTAACTTCCACTTCATCTACCTTAAAGATGCTCTGCAGGGGCAGAGATAAAAAGATCCCATAAAGAAAGAGAGGACCAAAAATGACACAGAAAGGAACCCACACACACAAAAAAACTATTTACAAAATACCAAAGGGAAGTGACTAGCATTTATCCTCATAAATAATTTTACATTTAAACTTAATAGTGGATGACCTAATAGGAAAAAGAAAACAATGTGTGTGTGTGTATATATATATATGTATATACATATATATATGTCTACATATATAGACATATATATGTCTACATATATATACATACATATATATACATATATATATATGTCTACACACACACACACACACATATCCTGATAGCAAATTATCTTCCATAAAAATATTTATCATGTTAGAAACAGAAATAAAAGATTTACAAAACCTCTAGAAATATTTGAATTCCTTACAATATGCTTTCCACTTACTAACATGCAAGTTTATAAGTAAGTTGTACACAGAAAGAAATTAAGTACAGGCTTTAAAATGTGTTTAAGCAGGCAGACTTGGCACGTGTGGGGTCCATTTTACTACAAATAGAGTCTATACCTTTTAAGTAAAGGAAGTTCATGTAAATAAAACCAAACACTAAAGTGTATTTTCATAATAAAATATCTTATATTTAGAAAGTCCAATTACATTTCCAATCCTCACAGATTTATTGATAATCATTCTTTCATGACTCAATAATTGAGTTTCTTCTTCTTCTTTTTTTTAAGATTTCATTTATTTATCTGAGAGAGAAAGAGAGAGAGCGTGTGTGCACATGAGTGGGAGGAGGGGCAAAGGGAGAAGCAGACTCCCCACGGGGCAGGGAGCCAATGCAGGGCTCGATCCCAGGACCCCAAGATCATGACCTGAGCTGAAGGCAGATGCTTAAAACTGAGCCTCCCAGGTGCCCCAATACAGTTACCTCTGAAAGGCAATCATTTAATTTAAGAATCAATGTCCAGCTTGCATTATCTGCTTTAGCTTTGTACCCTAATTTAAAATAACTGTTCTCAATTTTGTTCCAATCACCTAGATATATCTAAAAACTTCAAATTCTTGGGACGCCTGGGTGGCTCAGTTGGTTAAGCAGCTGCCTTCTGCTCAGGTCATGATCCCAGCATCCTGGGATCGAGTCCCACATCGGGCTCCTTGCTCGGCGGGGAGCCTGCTTCTCTCTCTGCCTCTGCCTGCCATTCTGTCTGCCTGTGCTCGCTCTCTCTCTCTCTCATTCTGCGAAATAAATAAATAAAGTCTTTAAAAAAAAAAAAACTTGAAATTCTTTGTCCTTTAATGTCACTTCAATGACTAAATAGGCATCCGGAAGTTCTCAATTCTCCATACAGTTTGTATCTTTCCATATTCAATTCTTTATTACAAAAATGGAGTTATATTTGTAGCACTTTAATCCTAGTTTATATAAACAAACTCCTTTCCTGGTACCTATTCACAAAGGGATATATTAGGCCGTGTAAGACATTTTAATACAAGGACATAAAAGCATTAGCTTCTATCTTTCACATCTGAAAGATCTCAACCATCACTCTGCTTCCTGATTATTTCATTTAACAACTCAATCTTTAATTGCCTTTTTGCCAATAATTACTATAAATACATGATTATAAAATATGCAAAACCAACCTAAAAGGAATTACATAAATATAAGTAGTATTTCCATATGAATCCTTAGTAGTAACTTTGATGAATGGCTGACCTTAGATCATATTATAAGCTAAACTGTGCAGCCGAGTAAAAATGAGTAAAATTTATCATTTAACATCTATCTAAAAGAATGGCTACTACTTGACAGATCTTCATAATTTAATAATACTGTTTCATGCCTCATTTAATAAGAAGAGATGCCAAAATGGATTTCTCTCATTTGATTTCTTTTTTTCTTTTTTTGTGGCTTGCAAAGCCCACCACTGCCTCTTTTGGATTGGGGCACAGGTCATGAGAACTTCCAAATATACTAGGTTATAGCACCTAGTATAAGAACTAGTCTTCCCATTATTCTAGCGCTTGTTTCATAGATTCATTCCCTGGCAACCAGGAGCAACTCCCAAATCATTTCTGACTTGTACATGCTTCCCACCTGGGACAAAGACACTCCTTCACAGCTCCATGACAACCACGCCAGCAACACAAGCGCTTGGGATCGTGCAGGAAAATGAAAATCCTGAAAGGAAGCTAGGAGATAAAGGCTTACTATTCCTTGTTTCCCACTGGTAGGAAGTAATTACAAAAATTACTTTAGCACAAAGCTTCTGGTGAGTGAATAGTTTGTAATTTGATGGGAAAAGCTTAAGGGCCCAGGGATTAAATAAAAATTATGAAAAGCTGAATGATGTCATCCAAGTACAGACCCCCCTTTCCCCCCAAAGAGACTGCCTAAAGCAAACTTCTTATGGGCGACAATACAGACATTCTTCAGAGATGGTCAGGGGTATGTTTTGTTTTTCATCGAAGTTTAGGCTCAGATGATTGATTTAACAGTGGAGGTGAACCTTATGACTGTTTATCGGTTGATTAACCATGCTCTTACCAAATCAAATTTCAAAAACCAAAAAATATAAAATAATTTTGTCCAAACTGAATGCACAGAAATGGATGTGATATCCATCCTCCCAAAGCAGAAATCAAAAAGAAAAAAAAAGAGAAAAAACAGTGAAATTCAACTCTCCTCCCATAATGAAGTAGATAAGGTTTTTTTGACATGTTCTTTATCATAATCATGAGCAGTTTATGTTTGTTGTTTAATGAAAAAGATGGGGTTTCTTTGCCAGAAACTGGCAGTACTATGTGTTATAAACACCTGCCAATTCTGCACTGGGAGAGGTTGTTTATATTGCCAAGCGTAAAACCGTTTTCGGTCTTAAAAGAGTAATTCTAAAGCAGAGTGCTGCATCTGTGATCTTACAAGTTCAATATATTTTCAAACAGTTCTTCACATTTTTCCACAATTCAAAAAACAATACAACTTCCTTACGAAGAATTAAGGAAAGAGAATCTGTGAACTATATGGAAATGGTTGCAGGTTTGTGTTACTGTTGAATCATAGCATTTATGTTCTCAACAGGTTCAAAGCTGTGAGTGACTTTTATTGAAAACCCAGATAAATAAGAGAATAAGGAATCAAAAGAGCCATTTGCTTTTCATCAAGTGAAACAGCTTAGTGTTCCTGAGTGTGGTATAAGCCTATTTTCTGCTTTACGTTTAGTTTTGTGTTTGTGTTTTGAGGACACAATGTCTTCCTCTCCTATAGCGATAGGTAGCAGATATCTTTAATGGGCTTCAAATTCTGTGCAAGGATCACCTTCTGATTCTCGATATGAACTTGGGAAAGAGAGGGTAGAAGGCAAGCAAAGACACTCTAAGCATCCACGAGACAAAACCTGTCCCCTGACTCCAAGCAAACCTCTACCCATCCCTTCCCCACCACGTGTGTAAGGGCCATCATTCGCTGACTCTGACACGTGATTATGAAAATATACTGTGCATTTTTTATTCACTCACTTTTCCAATGGATCTTTGAACTCAAATATCCAAAATTATACCCCTTTGTCATCCTCATCAACCCTATTTCTGTTTCCCGTTTTAAATACGAATTCTGGAAAGAGAATCTTCTCGTCTTTCAGATTAGTATTCTGAGTCATCCTTGTTCACTCTCTCCACTCCCGAGATAGACGGCGTCAAATCACCCCATCGATTTTACTTCAGCCTCAATCCAATTTGGCTCCTTCTCTCCATCTCACTTTTATCACTTCATTCAGGACATAATTGGTTTTAATTTAGAACACTTACTCCAAACTAGTGTCAGTTCTGAGTTGCTAAGCTGACAAAGCAACACATGTGGCCGGGCGATTATGGAGACAACTAGCAAAATACAGCAGAATGTTTATTTATAGGGGCCCCAAGGGTGAAACTCTGTCCGGATGATTTGCTGTCAGGGAAATTTATGAAGACCATGGCCCTCAAATGTATTTCTAAGTACCTCTTATGTATTTTAATCCTCTTCTAGTAACTTATTGAAGAAAGACCACTTGTGTCTCGTACAATAATATCCTGAGTTGATCCAGACAAAGCGCTATTTCATATGATACTGTAGCTTTCATTTATAAATCAATATACCGTCTAAACCTAGAATCTGTTCAGTTCTACATTTTAGAATGATGGAATAAGGTATAAAAATATATTCTTAATTTCACTCGGAAAGTATGTAGTCCATGAAAAAGCTTGGCTCTCGGTCTTGTGACCAAGAAGGTAAAAGAAGAATTGTCAAGTTATAATATAGTACTTAAAGTTCTGAATCTGAATCTCTTTTTACCCTAAAAAGACATTTACATTTCTGAAATATATGGTTATAATTTAAGAGTCTCAAAAGGAAGTAAATTGATAATCACTGGCAACTTAGTTCAATCAGAACTTCATAAATAAAACAGAAGTTGTTAAGCTCATACTAAGTTTTATCATACAACATTCTACGTTATATATTGTGTGAAGTTTTAAAACAATTTTGAATTAAGAGAGGAACCCCTCCACATTTGACTGATGATTGCTGAAAACCCTTCCAAAATGTATTTTATGGTCTACTTCAACTATAAAATAATCTTCTACTCATAATTGAAAAATTAAAAATAAAGTCTTCAGTGCCTGCACTCTTAAAAACAACTCATTGTAAAATCAAAGTTAAGTCAAGGTTGATGCTACTTGATATGTTAAATAATTTTCTAAATTAATATCCCAAACTGCCTTAATCTCATCTAATTCTTTTAAATTTATACACTCTGGCTTCTAAATTATTTTTCCTAATCTAGTCTCTAAAAATGCAATAGGTATTAAACATAGTATTTCCCATAACTGTCTTATTTCAACTGAAAAAAAAATCTCTCCTTCTCTTTAAATATTGGACTACTAAAAATTCCCAGGACTGATATTTATAGAAATGGATACCCTCAGGGACTGAAATAGAGCAACAGAGTAAAGCTTGGTGAGACTATAGGTGTGACGGAAGGAGCAACTGGAAGGAAGGTCACAGTGCCTTATGCACTAAGGACGTTCCAGTCCTCTACTACGATTCTATCGCATAGAGGCTACACTTGACTAAAAGATATTTAACCAGTGCCTTACAAAAGATATTAGATATCATTAACAATTAAACTATAGAAAAAGTACTGCAGGGGTGCTTGGGTAGTTCAGTGGGTTAAGCCTCTGCCTTGGGCTCAGGTCATGATCTCAGGGTCTTGGGATCAAGCCCCGCATCAGGCTTTCAGCCCAGCGGGGAGCCTGCTTCCCCCTCTCTCTCTGCCTGCCTCTCTGTCTACTTGTGATCTCTCTCTCTCTGTCAAATAAATAAATAAAAAATCTTTAAAAAAAAAAAAAGAAGAAAAAGTACTGCATCCTACTATTTATCTTTTCACATATCCAGTCTTTTGATTTAGAATGACATTTTTAAAACATGAAAGTACAAATGAGAACTAATAAGAATGTATTCACAACACGAAGGCAAGCAATGCCTAACTGTTCAACTTTAATTAAAACTCCTGAAGTGTAAATCTTTGTACAAGGTTATTATCATTAATGATTAATAACAGTAACAGCTAGCACTGATTGCCTATCTACTATTATCGAGGGCTACACTCAACAATCTGCATGCATTATTTCTAAGACATTATCATTGTGCAATGTATCTGAATTCTTTGCTCACAGATAAACTGAGGATCAGACAGTTGAACTACTAAGGTCACAGAACAACTTGATGTTTCAGAACTATTACTCTCATCTGCCTAAATATTCTCTTTCAATTACACCACCATGACCCTTGAGGACAGGCACACATTTCCCAGTTTTCCATCTATTAATTCAGTGCTGTTGCTTCGGATAAGAAATTTCTCAGAAACTCTTCAGGCCGAGTTAATTTAGAATTTATTTTAAATTGTACTATTCCATTAGTGTGGCACATTAAAGGAAACGTGGTATCTGAAAATCAAACCAGGTAATAACTCTCAGGAGGCAAGATATCATGAATCTAGAATCTAGATGGTCAACTTAAGATTATTTATATTACTGACATTTTCCCTGGGGGAAATTTCTATTCTCTCTAATCAGATAATTGGCCTGACATAAGGAAATACAGACTTTTTGAAATTTGGTTAAAAAACATAAATTCTCAAATTTCCTTTCTTTTCCATTAAGGGAATTTCTATACCCAACTTAGAAAAACATCTCTTTAATAACAAATTAGTTTCAGATTTCATTAAAACACACAAAATTAGAGAAACTTAACATGCCATAATTTAATTGACTTGAGCGGTCCAGCCTATTTTGAATTAAAATTTGGCAGAATCATTCAACTCATTCTCTCTCCCATATTGTAGAAAGATTTGCAAAATAGACCTTAAAGTCACATAGCATTTGTATTTTCAAATGTGCCTACCACATATCGATCTCTTTGCCATGTCAATATATCTCATTTTAAAGGTCTGAATAATATTAATAACTCATAATTTATACTTTTAGAAAGCAAAAATATTTTTAAGTTTTCACAGAAGAGAGAGAAAAGGTAATTTTAATGTGAAGCCTTAACAGAAATCATAAATAGCAAACAGACTGTCAACACAATAATGCACTGTAATAAAATAATAATAATACCAGTAACATTATATTCTGCTATGGGTTTCAAGAAAGTTGGGCCAAATTTCATGACTTAGGAACTTCTTTCACTACCTCCATATTATGCAAAAGCACATGATTATCACACTCTCTTAACTGATTGGGAGAGTTGTTTTCAAGGTATCTTAAAATTATGGTTAATTATTAAGTCTTGTCAAAGATACCGACCTCTGTATTGGCAGTCGTGGGACACGTTTCCGGAAGCCCCTTCTACTGCTGATCTCTTGTAGACAACATGAATCCTTCCATTTTCTTCCTCCATCTGTTTACCTCTCTCCAAAGGTTCAATGAAATACTCATCATCATCACTTTTTATCATTCCAGCCTAGAGAAAGCATAAAATTTTAAAAAAAAAATTAAAAAAAGATAAAGCATCTGTCATCTTTAGCTCACAAGTACCTTTTTAAATGGCAAGAATATAATTTGTGAAAACTCGTGCTTTTTCTTTCACTTTTGGCTATAAATTTACATGGTTAAATAATTAACATAAGATAGAAATTCATAAATGATAGGAATAAAATAATTCATATGAGGTAATAATAAGAACTTTACATAGAGTAAGAATAAGAAAATTACACAACGTATGCACTTTGTTAGCCTGCAAAAGAAGTCCATTTATATATTCTACTTGGTATTTTATCTCTAAAAGAAATCTTACAGGGTTAGGAAATAAACTCAACAAACATCTCCAATATCCCATAATCACCCATTGTGGAGCTGCTGCCCATGCACGGCTAGTATTTTTTTTAAGTCATTTACATTTTCCTTCCATACCATCATGGTAGGAAAACAATGAGTTCCTTTAAAAAGCCTCTTTAAGTTTCAGTGGAAATACTGAATTTCCAGTATTTATTAATTTGAGGAACTAACTCATATTTGTCCTATCTTCATCTAACTCTTGATGATTTTATACATATTTTTCCCTCCTCAAGCCCCATCCTTCCCTCCTAAAAAAGTTATCCTTGATTCATTAATGGAGTCTTTTTTTCTGCTGTTTCATCATTTACTTAGAAAATCCCAGGACTATGTTCACTACTATAGCTGAATAGAAATGATGTCTTTTGTCTGAAATTTGCTCTTCATTAGGTATCAAGTCCACACAACAGTCAAATACTTACAGCTCACATTTCCAATTTAAAGGTCACACATTAATATGTAGTATGAATTTAAATTTTTGTGCTTTTTATTTGAAAATTAAGTCAGAGAAATAATGTGTTAGTGTGGGAATTGTAATTATTTTGGAAACACACGCTGGATCTAGAAGTAAGTCCTATTTTTCTTCTGAGGCCCTTAGCTTATTCTATATTTTCAAATAGGAGATTACTGGCTCTCATGAAACATGGGCTGGACCTTGGGGATGTGCATCCTTTCTAGCTATTGATGTAACAGTTCTAGCACTCTCTGTTGAGCAGCACAGAAATTAAAGATTTTTTATTCATTTATTTGACAGAGAGAGATGACGAGCAGGCAGAGAGGCAGGCAGAGAGAGAGGAGGAAGCAGGCTCCCCGCCGAGCAGAGAGCCCGATGCAGGGTTCAATCCCAGGACCCTGAGATCATGACCTGAGCCGAAGGCAGCGGCTTAACCCATTGAGCCGCCCAGGCGCCCCTGAGCAGCACAGAAAGACTGTAGCGTTTCTGTTGCATTCGACTCTGCTCCCTGGTTTCCACTCTGACTTCTTCCACCTGGCATGCCCTCTGCACTCCTTCCCTGTGGAAGCGTCCCAGGGAGGTCTTAGAAACTAGGGTGTCCCCCCCACGCGCTTCTGCACTCACCCTGATGCTATGCACAAAACAGTCCTTGATTTTATGTGACCCCGTCTCACAAGAAAACACGGCCACAGCTCCTTCACTAGGCTTAGCCCTTACCCTCCCGAAGAAACTTCTAGCTTTCCCTAAAAAGAACGCTGAGCTAATGGGCATGGGACATTCATGCTGACCTTTGAGACCTAACTCCCATTTTTGGAGCTGTTTTCTCATCTGGTCAATCACTGTTCCCGTACTCCTCTACTGTGAAATGCAGTATTTTTTACAAGGGGCCTGATTACTCTTCACCCTTCAGAGTTGTCCCTACTGTCAATGGATCTCCTCTACAAATAGAATTTCCAACATTTTCTCATGCTTTCCAGTTGCCATTTTAATCTCTTTAGCATTGGTGTTCCATTCTTAAATCTCTTTTTACCAATAATTTCAACATCATTATTTTTGCCCTTCTCAGGCATGTACGGTTTCATAACATTCATAAGACACATTCAGACTAAGCAAAAACAGAGTTCTGTGTCTTAAAGGCTTAAATGTCCAGGCTCATCACTAATGCCATCCATCGGTGATAGGCAGTATTAACTGGCTTTATCTTGAAAACACTGCTCTGTTGACGCACATTTAAGTTTATAAATTGAGCTTTATCAGCAGGGGGCTTCAGCATTCCTCTTTATTCTGGTCTTGTCTTTGCACCAAATCCATGTAGTCACCATGTTCTACGAACTTTCTTACATTCTTGTCCCATCCTTCTATTTCCACCACCACTTCCTTAGTTACAGACCTCATCAGTGCCCATGTGGATTTCAGAAACTGCCTCCTAGCTTGAGACGTCCCATAAATCATAATGTTTCTCCCAGAGGAGTGTCTAACTGTGGTTGGAAATAGCGGCCCATGAAACAAGGATGAGCACTGGGCAGCGGCTAGTGGGGACACTATGGCTAGTGATGGCGAGGCAGTAAGGATTAGCTGACGTGCCTTTAAAAAACATTTCTACATACCTCCTACTGCAAATATTCAATTCCCAGTCCCCATGATATTACTTTCCCCACTAAGCCAGATTCCATTTCCTGGCTCTCTTTTCGCAGTTGGCTGTGAACCACGTTACTGTATCCTACCCAGGGAAGTAAGTGGTAGTGGTGGATACCAAGAATAGGGCTAGCTCATAAATCCTACCACGTGGGCTTCCTCAGGCTGTTTCCATTATGACTGGGCAAACATAGGTAACACAAAAATTTAATACAGCTAAGCCTCTCCCTTAGAAGGCAATGAAAATTTAAGCCAAGGAGAGGTGGTATCAATGGCAAGGCAAGGCTAGGTCACGTGACCCCTGAAAACTCCGTGGTCAAAAAATCTGAGAACCTACCCTTTTATTCATTAATTTAAGTGAAGTCTAATTTAAAAAGTACTTTATCTAAAGCACCATACTAGACATGACAGTAAATAAAAGCATCTCAAAGATGGGGTCTGATTGCCCTCTAGTTTAGGGCAATCTAGTCAAATAAACAAAATACATACCTACAAGTATTCAGTGAGGTATGTTACAGAAAGTCCAGAAAGTACATGAAAGTGCCCTTGAGACTCAAATCAAGTGAGATTTTATTCCCCCACAAGTTTACTGGACACACAGCAAATTATCAGTAGGAGCTGTTCATTCTATATCCAAAATGACCTAAAATCTATTCCAACTGACATCTCTCTAGTCCCCATGGGGACTTCATTGTTCACGCGATCTCACGTTCTCATATAGCACAGCAGCCAAAATGGCTCTTGCGAGCTACCACATTATTTTAGACAAATGAGAATGTGGCCACAAATGGGCGGGACACGTGATGGCTCAACACATCAGGTACTTCATTCTTGCTCACATAAAAGCATGGGATAGTTCTTTAAAAAAAAAAAAAAGATTTTATTTATTTATTAGAGAGATGGAGAGATACCACAAGTAGGCAGAGCGGCAGGCAGAGGGAAAGGGAGAAGCAGGCTCTCTGCTGAGCAGGGAGCTGGACGCGGGGGCTCAATCCCAGGACCCTGAGATCATGACCTGAGCCAAAGGCAGCCGCTCAGCCCACTGAGCCACCCAGGCACCCCAAAAGCTGGGGACAGTTCTATGTCAGCTGGGAGGGGGCTCCGTTGCACACAGCTGTGCAGGTGCCCACTTCCAGTGCCGGCAGCCACCAGCCCTGCCCACCCACCCCTGGCGGTCTCACCCCTGAGGGTCTCACCTGCCTTACTATGCACCAACCTCAGGGCCTTGGCTCGGCTCCATTTTTCCTTCGCTATGTCAAGCTCCTTATTGCCTCAGACTTTGAAATGCTATTGGTTCTACTTAGAAGGCTCTTCTTCCAGCCCACCACACTTTCCTCGACGGGTTCTTTTTCATTCTCCAGGTATTGGCTTCGCTGTGAATTCCTTAGAAATGACTTCCTTATCTCTACCTACCTTAGGTGGCCCCATCTACATTAGGACCATCTCAGCTCATTCTTCTGACTCAGAGCCTTGTGCTCTTTGCTCTCATGACCTTTAACACAAATTTTGGGTCGTTTTACTTAAATGTATTATCCTCCATCTCCCCAAGAGCACTGTCGGTTCCTGAGGCTGCCTCCCCATTCATCTTTGCCTCCATAAGCCCCAGAACCATTGGTAGCAAGAACTGTGTCTTCAAGATATTTTTTTATGAAAAACTACAGGAATGAATGGTACAAGGGACGGGATAACCACTTTTCAGACTTGTTGTGGTCTTCAAAAGGTAGGAGGACCGCCATGCCGGTGGTGTGAGAGAAGGCACTGGAAGCAAGACCATTTAAGGCTTCAGCAAGGTTCTGAAGCACAAAAGCCCAACACACACTTGAGGGCACGCGAGTAACCGGCTCGCTCTGAGTAGAGCCTGTACGGGGCAGCTCTGGAAAGAAGCAACAGAGGACTCGTGTCCCTCCAGTCTGAACTCTCACATGAAGAACGAGAACAGCCACAAAGCGGTTTGGAGACTGACCTGCCAGAGGGAAGGAAAGACTAAACAGCCGGCAGCAGGGGGTAAGTCCAGGAGGCAGAAGCGGCAGTGAGAGGAGAAAAGGAGAAAGAGGAGGGGAAAGGAATGAAGACTAATTACAGGAGAAAGTAAGTACTTGATGCCTTTTGAATCTAAGTTCCTCTGCTTTTACAGATGCCCACTCTCACTCGGGTGAGTAACCAAAGCTCTTCTGAGGCCCGATGGCTTCCTCTGCTCTTGGCACCTCCTCTTGGGCCCGTCTCCTCATTCACTGTTGCTGCCTCCACTACAGCCACGATGGGCTCTTGCTGATCCGTTTTGTTTTTCTTTTGTTCTTTCTTTTTTTTTTTTAATCTACTTTTTATTTATTTTCAGCATAACAGTATTCATTATTTTTAAATTTATTTTTTATTTATTTTCAGCCTAACAGTATTCATTATTATTATTATTATTTTTTTAACAAAGCCTAGTCTAGGTGACTGTCCCCCTCCTCTTGGGCCCGTCTCCTCATTCACTGTTGCTGCCTCCACTACAGCCGCGATGGGCTCTTGCTGATCCGTTTTGTTTTTCTTTTGTTCTTTCTTTTTTTTTTAAATCTACTTTTTATTTATTTTCAGCATAACAGTATTCATTATTTTAAAATTTATTTTTTATTTATTTTCAGCCTAACAGTATTCATTATTATTATTTTTTTTTTAACAAAGCCTAGTCTAGGTGACTGTCCCCCTTTCAGAACAGAAGCTTCACCAAGCCTGGCCTCTGTCCCATTCATTCACTGCTTCATCGCAGGGCCCGGAACGTCAGCCTGGGCCGGTGTCGGTGTCCAATTCTTGAGGGAGAAGAAATCAGTGTAAGCAATGGGCCAGTGAAAATAAAACACCTGAGAAGGAATGGCAAGAGGAGATGAGAGGAACCCGGAGAACAGGGTCAGGGGCATCTCAGCAGCAGAGAGTTTTATCCAAATAATAGTAAGTGCAGCGCAGAAGACACACGGGATGAAGACTATGGGAAGGAAATCAAGCAGAGGTATCTAATCAGAGGGGCAGGGGCCGAAGAAATGGTAAAAAGACTTATGGAAGAGGAAGTGGTCAGAGCCTAGTCAGATCGTAGCCAGATTCATCACGGGGAGACTTTCCTGCTGCTCTTCCCACAACGCTACATTGATTTCTCTCACTTAGTAGCTACCGAATGAGTACTTTTTAATAGTCACCCTATAGATTCTCAGACTACACCACCCCAGCATAAAATCATCAGTACTTAACAGTTACGTACTGAAGGCTCTTTTATCCACCGAGATACTCCTTTAGGGAGTCATGCATTCAGCGAACATTGCTGGAAGCCCAGAGACCACGCACGGTCACTTCGCAGTACTCAACAGCACACTCCGGCCCTCAGATCCCCAGTTTTTTTGTTTGTTTGTTTGTTTGTTTGTTTTTTAAGATTTTATTTATTTATTTGACAGAGAGAGATCACAGGTAGGCAGAGAGGCAGGCAGCGAGAGAGAGAGAGAGAGAGAGAGGAAAGCAGGCTCCCTGCTGAGCAGAGAGCCCGATGCGGGACTCGATCCCAGGACCCTGAGATCATGACCTGAGCCGAAGGCAGCGGCTTAACCCACTGAGCCACCCAGGCGCCCCAGATCCCCAGTTTTATTTCACAAATGAAAAAACACAGTGCCTTCCTTAGAGGAATAAAACCCAATGTATAAAACGAGAAAGTCTCGGACGGTGGCATTCCAAGTACCGGGATCACGTATCATGCTGCCAGTATTTACAACTTTGAAGTTATAACTTCGGAGTTTCTAGAAATGTCACACGTAAGAAGACATATGGTCCTAGAAGATTCTGTTAAACAGATGCAATCACTTTTAACCCATCTTCAACGTTACTTCAATGATGGATGATATCAAAGTAATATTCTGTGAATTTCCCTTTGTGACACAAAGCCCTCCACATCTACCATTCTCCACTCCCATGTAACAGTTCAGGAACTATTAATTGTATTTCTCAAAATTATTTCCCCAAATTTAACACAGATGAAGTTTTAAGATACTTATTATGTTTAGGACAGCATTAAGGACATTATATTAAACCCATGTTACTGTTTTAATTAAGTCTTCACTCGGGCCCTTTGACGGCATTTTGGAGGGGATATTTATAAAACAATGATCTACGCTAAAAATCCAGCTGCGTAATTCCCCTCTCATCTGGTCAACTCTTCCAGCTACATCATCAACAAACACTGCCAAGAATCCAGAATTAAGCCAACTCGCCTCTGAGGATGGAAACAGCTATCACAAAGGCCACACTCCTTACTCAGGAGGAAGGGTCCTCACAGCCTTATTTGACACTCAGTTCTAATAAGCCAGGTTAGGTGGTTTCCTAATTCTCATCAGAGTGTAAATGGCAAACAAGAGGAAGGGCTGTGGGATATAGGGACTCTCTATGAACGCCCTCTGCAAACGACAAAGCCCTAAAAAAAGGTGAAACTCAAGTCTCTGTATGTCGATAACCATAAACCACAAGAAAAGACTAAACTGCATTAACTTGGTTTAAGATAAAAATTGATATAAAAGATATTTTAAAGAGTTCCAACAAGAATTACCAAGGTTTTCTTGAAAACTCTGTGCCAGATAATCTAAAAAACTTATGCTATGGAAACATTCCATTTTTAATTGTGATACCTAAATCCTGTTTTACTGCAGTGAATCTTGAATCTGTTAAGGAAGGAGAGTCGAACTAGGTAGCTTTTGTGGGTGCCAAATAATACAACACATTATTGAAGATGAACTCAACCAGATATCCGTTATTTTGGGCTAAATTGGTTATCATGTCAATACGAGATCATAGCACAGAAAAGCAGTAATTAATTTCATATGCCCATTTTCTGTTTTTTGCTTTTTTAAATATCTATTGAGTTTTAAACAAGTTTAATTAAAATTAGGGTTTTTTTTAAAGATTTTATATATTTGAGGGTGAGAGAGAGAATGAGAGAGAGCGAGCAAGAGAGGGGGAAGGTCAGAGGGAGAGGCAGACTCCCTGCCGAGCAGGTAGCCAGACCCAGGACTTGATCCTGGGTCTACAGGATCATGAACTGATCCTAAGGCAGTTGCTCAACCAACTGAGCCACCCAGGCACCCTAAACTTAGTTTAGTTTTAGATGTCTAGAAGAGGCACTGAAAAATATTTTAATGTTGTGTGTGTATGTGAGAGAGAATATCTGTAAATATAATATTCAAGAAGGACTATCATTATACCTTAGGGGTACAACAGCTCTATATTAATTCACTAAGTTTCCTTGAAAACACATTTTGAGACTCGCCACTTTGCTACGCTGCTTCCTCCAACTCTTACTCTATCGGTGTACCCATAGACATATTGCCTGGTCCCATTGTATCATTAGGACGGACAGGTATAATTACTATTGCCAAATCTTTCCTGAATTTCAAAGAGTATTTCAATGATATCCCCAAAATTTCTACACAGGAGACATCGAGGAAGACAAAATAGTCGAGAAAGGCAAGAAAATAGTGAGTAGAACTGACTCAAAGCTGTATTTGATATGCAAGGACAGCATTTCTTTTTCACATTGAAGAAACTTAATTATTTGGGATACACTTGGAGAGGGTTTATGAAAATGGAGAAGTAGCTAAAATATTTCCCAAGCCATGTCCCTGACTTCCATAAAGTTTTCCCTTATTCCAAAGCCAGAAGTAACTTTTACTACTTTGGATTCCAACATCTTATCTTTATGTCTATGGTACTTATCATTGTCAACCATTCAATTACTTATTTTAACTGTGCAAGTCCTTAGAGATTAAGAGATGTTGATCAAGGTGTCAGCTGATTCTCTGAGATAAAAATCTGGTTAAATTCCAGATTTATATTTGGGTTTCGCTGGCAATTCATTCAACAGTGATCCCTCTGGATGACTTCTGAGTCTTAAGATCATTGAACATAATCCCTTACAAGCTGGTAACACTAAATGTGTATTTGCAGAATCCGCTCTATGAAGGGGGTGAATAGGCTCTCCTATTCAGGCAGGTATGACGATTAGAGCCCTAAATTAAAAGAGAGAGAGAGAGAGAGAGAGATTGCAAACATCTTGACTCAATTAATTAATATGGAGTCAATTAATTGCTAAAGCAAATGGACCCAACCTTACCAGCAACACTAGACGTCATCATTTCAGTTCTTCAATTAGAAAGTGTAATCTCCAACCTTCCACTGCCTGATTATCAAAATCTAGGTTGCAAAAAATGAAATTCTAGGAATATTTCCTGAAGACTGAAGGATTTTCTATATATTTAGATGAATTCCTCTTGTTTCCTCTAATCCCCACTACCAGGCCCTGCCTCAGTTAAGCCATGCTACGGTTATTTGGCCCCTAAATAAAACCATTTTCATTCAGCTATGCAAAGCGTTAAAGCATCAACCTATTATAAAGGAGATTATACCAGAAAAGCCCTATGAAGCCCATTATTATAATGATAGCGCCTTTGTTGTTGAGGACCTCTCAGTATCATACATTGTTAGCTATGTGAGAATCCAGGAAGAAAAATCTCCCAGATTTTAGTAATAGGACCAATTTTGCTTCTTCTGAAAAACTGGTTTATTTCTATTTCAAAAGCATTGTAATTATGCAACTAACAATATCTGTAGGAAAATTCTAAGTCAAATATTTATTCTAACTTTAAGACAATCTTGCGCCAGGAGTCCTTGGAGACCAACTTTCTTTTGGACATCGGTTTCCCTTCTCTCCTCTTCCCTTCTTGCTGACTTATTCTACTTTCAGTATCTAATTGTGTGACTGTGTATAAACTGCCACATATCTCTTCATGCTGAAGGACACAGGTACTTGTTGAATGAAATGAAACTACATGCCCTATGCACTTCAGGTTAAAAGTAAGACAACATTATGTCTTAATATGAAACAAGAAAACATAGTGCTGGGGCGCCTGGGTGGCTCAGTGGGTTAAAGCCTCTGCCTTCAGCTCAGGTCATGATCCCAGGGTCCTGGGATCGAGCCCCACATCCGGCTCTCTGCGAGGCAGGGAACCTGCTCCCTCTGCCCTCTGCCTGCCTCTCTGCCTGCTTGTGATCTCTGTCTGTCAAATAAGTAAATAAAATCTTTAAAAAAAAAGAAAGAAAGAAAGAAAGAAAACATAGTGCTGGGGCGCCTGGGTGGCTCAGTGGGTTAAGCTACTGCCTTCAGCTCAGGTCATGATCTCAGGGTCCTGGGATCAAGACCCGCATTGGGCTCTCTGTTCAGCAGGGAGCCTGCTTCCTCTGCCCTCTGCCGGCCTCTCTGCCTCCTTGTGATCTCTGTCTCTCTGTCAAACAAATAAACAAATAAGAAAACACAGTGTTTTGGAAATGTAGAAGTTATAGGAGCAAATACATAAACAATTGTTAGTGTTATCCAACAGATCACAAATACGCCGGTTTGATGTACCTCAACTGTCACGGTAAGTTTGGTGCGCATCATTCAGAGACATAAAATATCCAAAAATGTGAAATCACAGAATTTTCTCTGTGGAGGAAAACTGAAAAAGCCAAATTGTGCAACACTCTTAAGTATCTTTTGCGGTTAAAAAGTCAGTGTAGTGACTGAACAACTTAAAAAGGAAGCGGGAGTACCGCGGCTCACCACAACACTGTGCTACCGTGCGCTGGCACAGTTAGAGGGAAAGGACGGGAGAAGCAGGTGAAGGGACTGAATTTTAAGATGGGTGGAAGGAGAATGTTCCTTGATCCTCATTTGCAGAATCTTAAGAACCTCTAGTAAAATGATTTTCCTAAGTATGTGACATTTATGGACTCTCTGGCATATAAACTACTGTATCGGTTTAAAGAAAAGCTTCATTCCTCTTCACAAAGAGAGTAAATCACCCCCTAGTGTATCTGATTTTTTTCTCGTGTCAACTTTTCACATTAAGGCATTTTATCTAGGACTTTTCCTGAGTCATGATGAGGTTTCTAAGGACATACAAGGAAATTGCTAAGAAAAAACTTAAATTAGGCGACTAAAACCCTGATAGGATCAAAGACTGCAAACATTCATTCTCCTAACAAGGTGATTCAGAAAACCAAAAGATCCTTTCTGACTAAATACTCAGGATTTCCTTTATGATCTAGTACCTAAATACCAGGCTTAAAGAAAAGATGCACCTACCTCATCTTAGCAGAAAGAAGGAAACTAGCTTGGTTGACAAAATTTGAGTTCGGACATAGCTTTGTTATTAACTAGTGCGACTTTCGAAAAGTCATTTAAACTCTTCAGAGCTCAGTTTCATAATCTGAAAAATCACAAGAGTTTTACTAGGTAATCTCTAAAATGATCTCCAATTAAATGATCTTCCAATGTTAGATCTCCCAGGGAAGATGGGAATTTCAAAGGCTGTTCCGTGCCAACATTCCAAGACCCGCTTATTCCCGTGATAAATAACCTGAAATACGACTATAAGACTAACGTAAAGTAGGTCGCAAACTTTAGTTTGCCAAAGAAACTGGGTCCCAACCTCAGAGACTTTCCATGTTCCAACCCAGAGAGTCTGATTCAAGAGGGCTGGGATGGAGATCAGAAATATGCCATTTTAACAAGCCCTTCAGTTCCTGCAAATAGTAGTAGTCTGGAAATTATAGTTTGAGAAAAACTGCTTAACAAATATGCCAATCAAAATGAATTTCTGGATATTTATTCCCCTACTCTAAAACAAATTTTAAGATGACTATTCAAAGGAAACTTGAGTAAATGGAATCCAGAAATTGAACTCTATATTATTAAAATACATAATAGTCATCTACTAAAGAGAAAATAAAATATGTATACATTTCTTGGTTTTTAAGAGTTTGTAGAGTGAGTCAGGGTGTCTTAACTATTCTAAGAAACAAAAAAGTTATAAAAAATGAATTAAAAATCATATTCTTTCATTTAGTAGAAAATAAATATCTACTAACAGTTGTCACAGGAAAGAAAAAGCTTTATAAATTCTATCTGGATTAATGATTCTTTATACTTCCATAATAGATTATGGACTTGGCAAATAATATAAATGAATATTGGTTATTTCAAATTAATAAATACAGCATAATTTTTTTAACAAAAAACTAAAAAAATAAATTCAACAATTAAAAAATAGTTCAAGGGGAATGTAAAATCCAAAAGAACCTAACTTCTTGATCTTAGAAATTATTCAAAACAGCATTATAATACATACTAAAATACATAATCATTGCAAACTTCCTTGAGTCACAGAGATTAATTATTAAACCTAGGATTGTGCATATTATAATTTGAAGACACAAACTAAAGATATATTTACTGTTCCTGAAAAGAGTGTAGGTCACAGTTAACATTAATATAATGACAGGTATAATTTAAAGTATAGAAATGTTGCTTGTACATAGGAGTTCAACCTAGAGCTATTCAATCTATTCTTTTAGCACTTGCTATTTTTCTGCCACTGGGTGGATACTGGCAAGCCCATGTCATGCTCAATGTTCCCTAGGGCAGAGTTTCTCAAACTCTAAAATGTAAATGAATCACCTGGAGATCTTGTCAATGCAGAGTCTGACTCAGTGCTCTCAGATTCTATATTTCTAATCAACTCCCAGGCCATGTTCATGTTCTGGTCCCTGTATGACACTTCGAGTAACAAGGTCACAAGACATTTCAACCTCATTGAGTTAAACAGAGGAAATCCCATGAATTAGATATAGGTCAACGTGGCAGATTTTATTTACCAAAGATGGCCTGCAACACAATCTTCCATCCCACATTGGCTTTGTCAGTAGGACCTTGACTTGATTCTGCCAAGAGGTAGAATTTAACTGCCCTCCCTGGAACCCAGGCCAGCTTTTATGATTCACCTTTATATGTATCAAAATAATGTGGCAGATGTGCCACTATGTGATTTCTAAGCCTAGCCAGGGAGAAAACTTGCAGCTTCTGCCTCAGTCCCAAGGAACACTCAACTCTCCACATGTCCTCTCTTCGAGCCAGCGGCCACATGGAGAAGCCCAAGCCATACAAAGAGGCCACATGCAGGCACTCTGGTAACCGCTGAAGCCTTTGAATCACTCAGCCCAGCCACCAGACGTGAGAAGGAAGAACCCAGCTCCACAGAGTCCCAACACTCAGCCCTTCAAACCACTCCTGTCTTCTGAGCATTTCCAGATGAGGACCCAGACATTCTGGAGCAAAGACAAATCATCTGCACTTGTCCTCTATGAATTCCTGACGCACAAAATCCATGAACATAATAAAGTAGCTGTGATTTGACGTTCTAAATTTAGATGGCTTGGTACCCAACAATGGAAAGCAGAAAGAACGGAGTTAGCGTTAAGACGGAGAAAGAACACCTAGTGAATAAAAGAAAATTCTTGATCCTCACATAGTATTTTGAAGGGTTTAAGACAAGGTTGTATAGTGAAGATGGGGAAGGTCTGATGATAGAGACAAAACTGTCCCAAGAACTCAAGGGAAAGAAAAGTCTGGCTGGAACAAAAGGTAAGTCCTGAGATAAGGCAAGAGATCATAACAGAAATTGAGTGGGAACAATAGCAAAGAAAACTGAAAGGCATCAGCAACAAATAAATCACAACCAACTGGAAACCCGAGAATATATAAAGGAATTTAAAAATGGAACAAGGACTGTTAAGACTTCAGGGCAGTTTATGACAACATCACTGAAAACTTTCATCAAACTAACTACAATACCCATAAAGCAAGACATAAGTCAAACTGAAGCAAACAAAGGAAAAGTTGTAAGGAGAGAAACAGAAGTGATGCAAATAGACAGAACACCCAGTGGGCATAAGTAAGAATAGAAAAAAAAAAAATTATGGTGCAATGCTACAGTGACTCATGGGATCCGGTGATACTTCCTCTGAATAAAAATTTTAAGTCCCCACTGCAGGTCATCCGTTATTCCAGGAACCGGGAATACAGTCAGGACCATGACAAAGCCATCACCCCCACAAAGCTTAAAACACTAGTGAAAACAATGGACAAGTAAGTGATGTATTTTCATATAGTGAAAAAGTATTTTGAAGAAAACAAAGCAGGATAAAGGAATAGAGATATTCAAGGGGAGATGAATGGGAAAGACCTAGAAGATGTGCATCTGCTAAATATAAACAAAAAAAGAGCCTCTGAAGACCAAGTTGTAATGAGAGAAAAAGCCCAGAGTCCTTACGGATAAAGTAACCAACAGAAAAGAAGAAAGCCCACGACAGCATCCTAACCAACCACAAGCCACAGGCTGCTGGGTCAGAAAGCTGGGAGTCGTTCTTGACCCTTCTGTAGCAGGGGCTGCTGGAACTCATCATCTTTCTAGACACACAGGAGAACTACATTCCCCAGCCTTCTGTACGATCAGGTACGCCCACGTACCAACCATTTCAGTGCGGGTGAAAAGGACATATTCCACCTTGTTAGCCTGGCCTGCGGTACTGTCCCCCAGCATCCTCCGTGTCAGAGGATGGGAGAGGAGAAAGGTTACGTCTTCGTCTCTGTTTTCCTTTCCTGCCACACCCCAGGTCTGACAGTAGTACGCCTCAGCTACCCTTTGCCATGGCCGCAGTTTTAATACCACGCCCCCTGCCTTACCCCGTGGGGCCTTGGGACAGTAACAACATCCACCTCTTGATGGGCTCTGGGTGCCTCATTATCCCACGCTGGCTCCCTTATCCCTGCACACATGTCTTTAAAGAGTCCCTTCATGAAGTCCTTCCCGGTTCAACCTCTTACAGAATGGCACTGCTCCCTCCAGGACCCTGACGGATACTCTACCCTACTTCATTAAAAGCTTATGTTAAATAAAGAATATTACACCTAGCTGTTAAAAAGAACTAGTAAAAATGATAGAACTTTAAAACTGAGGCGTGATCTTAGAAATCACCTTGAGTCCTTCCATTTTAGTTCCAATGGGACCAACAACCCATAATGGAATTTCCCTTGTACATTGTCTAGTCATTCTATTTAGCTTACACCAAAAGAAAATCAATGCCAAACCTTTCATATTTTTCAGAAGTTATTTAGGATATTTATAATTTTTTTTCAGGAAAAAAAAAACAAAAAACCAAGATCCAATTCTTAAAATTCACACTCAGAAACTAGTTCTCCTTTGGAACGGCAGCCACCGCAGCTGGAACGAAAGAACATATATTTCTCAGTTCTCATTCTTTCAATGAAATCCGACTCTGTTTATACAGCTGCCAAATGGCTGAAACAGCCCAAAACAGTTTACAGTATTGAAATATACTGACTTTTTTCCCTGATGATCTTCTTATGATGGAAAAAACAAGCTTTAACCACAGCTGACCCTGAACATTAATGTCAGGTCCTGATCAAAAGCCACACCCTGCCTGCAAGTCACATTAAAATGCGAAAGCATCTCTCCAGCTAGTTTAGTACCAGCCTATGTCCACTATCAAGCCCTGCGGATAACGGCTTTCTCTAGTTCCTCTCAATTTGCGCTGGCTCTGCAGCTCTGACCTCGTATCTTGAGTTGCTTCTGATGTTCTTGCCCTGAGATGGAGCATTGGCTGATAGGTACCATCTCAAGAAAAGGAGAAAGCTTATCTGTCAAAGAAGCTACACCTTACTTCGAACTAAGCCTTGACCCTGACACATTAAGTGTGAGGCTAAAGCACGTGTTGTTTTGAATAGTCACCTGCGCTGCTCTTATGTCTGCTGGGCACAGAGGCCAGTGAGTCACACGATTTTATTTACTCCTCCCGCATCTTTCTTTGCACACCTGCGCTATATGAAAAGTGTCATATCACACAAAATTTACTGAAGTTATATGCTGGCATTAAAATAGGTCTCTTAGGCAACATGGGGAGTTTGGGGAGGTAGAAAAAGGATAAATGAAACAAGATGGGATCGGGAGGGAGACAAACCATAAGTGACTCTTAATCTCACAAAACAAACTGAGGGTTGCCTGGGGGAGGGGGGGAAGGAAAGGGGGGTGGGGTTATGGACATTGGGGAGGGTATGTGCTATGGTGAGTGTTGTGAAGTGTGTAAACCTGGCGATTCACACACCTGTACCCCTGGGGCTAATAATACATTAAATGTTAATAAAAAAATTTTTTTAAAAGAAAAGAAAAATAAATAAAATAGGTCTCTCAATGTCACAAACTCTGCTAAGTAGTATGCTTATGCATACATGATTTTGCAAGCATTTATAGTTATTATTTCTTACAAGACCTCTGAAGAGCTATGCTTTCCATTCGGTATGCAGGCTGATTAGTGCTTTTTATTCTTTTTAAATTGTAAATGTAAATCACAGAGATATGAGTAGGGATCAGAATAAAAGCTTATTTCCCACAACAAACATGGCTTTTTTTTTAAAGATTTTTTTTTAAGTTTTTTTTTTTTTTTGGATTTAATTTTGTGCACCTGATGTTTGTCTGGCATGTGTCTCGATTTAAAGTAAAATTCATTATGCAAAGTTTCCAATTTTTTTTTTTTTTTATTTGACAGAGAGAGATCACAAGTAGACGGAGAGAGAGGCAGTCAGAGAGAGAGAGAGAGAGGGAAGCAGGCTCCCGGCTGAGCAGAGAGCCCGATGCGGGACTCGATCCCAGGCTTTTATAGAATGGCTGGCCTCTCCTGCTCCCTATTACTATTTGGTACATCAACCAACTAGACAAATAAGGAAGGTGAAATCCTAGCGAAAGCACAGTTGGTGCAGCTGGGCATCCATACTGACTATCAAATACAGATGACAAGCCTCTGCCTTCAACCCCGAGCACATCCTGATGATGGCCGCGTGAAGAACGAGCAGAGACCAACGCTGGTCAGCGTCCTGAGATTCATAGGCTACAAGCAAATGGGGCCTCACTTCATTCGACACGTCCGGAGTACCCCAAGAGAAAGCAGTTATGCACCTAAGTGTTTGAGGTCCACATATACGATATGATGACAGTGATAAAAACATCAATTTAAACTTACATAGCTCATTCCACATTCATGTGTTCTCCCAATCTTTAAAACCTTCTTGTGCTATTTAGGTACAAGTACTAAAGTCAAATGACATTCCCACTGTCATGTATGTAGGTAAGTGGCACAGCTAGGACTTTAACCCTTATTTTTTTTTTTTTTTTTTTGTCTCAAGGATATATTTATTGAAAAAAATTTAAAAAATACATAACACAATGAGTATAAACCTCAGGCCACAAATTCAATTTTCAGAATTTTAACTATATTCAGTTTAAGTTATTCAACTAGCTTTCTATAACCCTTATTTTTCAACTCCTAATCTGATGTTCTTTCTATTCTTTTCAAATACTGAACCACCCTTGCAACCCAGGAATAAATCCTACCTGACTGTGATGAATAATTATTTTAATGTACTGTTGGACTTGATTTGCCAGTAACCTGTTGAGAATTTTTGCATCTATGTTTATAAGGGTTACCTGCCTATAATGCTCCTTTTTAGTGGGATCTTCTTCTGGTTTGGGAACCAAGGCAATGCTGGCCTCATAGAATGAGTTTGGAAGTTTTCCTTCCATTTCTATTGTTTAGAACAGTTTGAGAAGAATAGGTATTAACTCTTCTTTAAATATCCAGTAGAATTCCCCTGGGAAGCCATCTGGCCCTGGACTTTTGTTTGTTAGGAGATTTTTGATGACTGTTTCAATTCCTTTGCTGGTATTGGGTCTATTCAAATTTTCTATTTCTTCCTGTTTCAGTTTTGGGAGTTTATATGTTTCTAGGAATTTTATCCATGTATTCCAGATTGCCTAATTTGTTGGCATACAGTTTTTCATAATATTCTTTTTCAATTGTTTGTATTTTTGTTTTGTTGATTGTGATCTCTCTCTTCTTTCATTCATGATTTAAAAGAAGATCTTAGACCCATAAGAAATGCAAATTCTGGAGCTCCACCAAACACATAAAGTCACACACTCTGAGGTTGGGTCCTATGGTAGGCAAAATGCTAAGGTGGTCCCCATTAATTTCTTCATGATTGGCAAAGATTTAAAAGAAAAATAACCCTCAGTTCTTCAAAGTTATGGAGAAACAAACATTCATAAACATTAGTATTGGAATTACAAATTATTACAGCCCTTCAGGAGGACAGTTTGGCAGTGTGGATTCTTAAAAATCCACATATCCTTTGACTTGGTGTCTCCACTTGTAGGAATTTAAATGTATATGTGCCAAGTGGAACAATAAATAAGCATTACATATTTCAATTATAGCACAGACACATTAAAAGTTTTTCATGCATTGTACTGCCAGGGAAAGATGCTGAACTCTAATGTTTAGCAAATAGCAAAATGCCACAGATAGTTTGTTCTGCTTCATTTTAGTTTGGGAAAAATCATGTGTATAAAGCATACAAACATCTCTTAAAAGACATACAGTCCCTTCTCATTAATCGTGGTCATTTCACTTTACAAAGAACAAATGAACACTGAAATAGCGAATGCTAAATAATTGCTCCTAGGGGAAATACAGGGTTCAATTCCTGAAAGCCCCTGGTTGCAACATTTTCATCAGGCAATCAACATATAACTCTGCTTTCGATGTGTTTCTATTTAACAGGCAACTCATGGCCGACAGCATTATAATTCATGCCTGAACAAAGCTTCCCTCAGGTATTTTGTCCCTAAGGCCCACCACAGCCCCCTTGTGCTCAGTATTATTAGCCAGCACTTCAGCACTCCACTTGGGGACCATTTCAAACAGTGAAATCACCAATAAAAAACACAAAACTGCAAAAAATGTGGCACTAAGTAAACCGCAGGAAGGATACTTGTTACAGCCAGAGAGCTGAAACAAGAAGGCAGAGAGTTACCTTGTTTGACCTCAACTAGGAACATGCACATTTGGGCAACTCAAAATTTCTGCTGCTCTGTGCATGTCCGTGAATAATGGCAAAGACACCCCAGTATTGACCCCGGGGCTAAATATTAGCAAGTAAGCGAACTTGCAAATACGTAATCCATGAGTAATGAGGATTGATTATGTATCAACATGTCAACGGAAGCCACATTTATGTACTGTATTCCTGAATTTCTCAACAATGAACATGCATAAAAAGAGAAAAAGAAGCTTCTTTCCATTTTGGAAGAATAGAGGGGAATATATTTCACAGCTCAGATATAGCAAAGTCTACCTTCTGCTTAAACTGTGGACAGTTACATTAACTCTGTTAAAAATGTATGTTAACTTCCGAAACTTCTAATTGGCTGTCAGTTTGTCCAAGACAGCACATGGCATTTAGGAGGTGCTCCATAAACGGATGCATTTCCTCAAATGTCAGTTTGCCCGTGCTGCTCACATTATAATACATTCCCGATAAGGCAATGATTAAAAGTAGAACTAAAAGTTGTGACATGGGCATTTTGCAAAACTCCCTCGCACCGAAATCCCCACTTATCGCTAAAGCTCATCAGGGAATTCATCTTTGGAAAGAAATTTAGTCCCTTTAGTAAGAATCACCAGGGAAGCACTGCCCCACTAGAACACCTGACATCAAAGACTTGTCAACCAACTTCCTAAAATATTCTCAAAGTAACTGGATGTTTATAAACAACAACAACAAACAAACAAAAAAAAACAACTCTGCACCAATTTATGGAAACAAAGGTGATCAGACTGCTAGTCTTTTGCCCATGCATATGCATGCCCATGGATTTTATGGCCATGACCTGAATCCAATTTCTGTCACTATTGTTCATTCTCAAGTAAGTTGTTGAAAAACTAACACAAAATACGTTCTACAAGGTTGTGTGGTCAACAATATTCATCAGTTTCAAAGCTCTCAGCCAGGTCTCCGTATCGGTCCACTATGAACTAGTCCACCAGGGAGTCATGACCGCAGAAGCTCTCCTAGAGCCATGTGGCTTCACTTATGTCCAACAATACTCAGTACTAACGATACTAACAATAACTCAAACCCATCAAGGGAAGAAAACAAGAATTCCTTGTGCTCTCACCCTGGTAGGTAAAGTCCTATGGTATATTTAATATAGTCATTTTACTAATAAAAGTGTGTTAACACTAATAGCAGTTAATGGCAGAATATAGGCAGTTTGGAGAAAACAAATAAAAGTATCCTATACGATTCTTTCCATTAATAGGATGGGCTTTAAGTGTGAATGTAACTGTTTCAGTTTCTGAGTTCCCACAAACGTTTTGGGTTTTTGTTCCTTTTGAGTTTTAGCTATTGTAATTTGGAGAGGTTCAGCCAGAGTAAACATACAGCACCTTCCTCTACTTGTATGAAAATTGGGGCACAGGGGAGCAGCAAGGCTGCACACAGAGGTAACAGGGTAAGACATGGATTCACAGTCCCATTAACAAAGCCTGCTGAAAGGCTGAATATATATTGTTCCTTCTTTTGTGTAGAAAAATTCTAAAACAGTGTTTCTCAAACTTTTGGGTCTTTTACTCTCTTTAAAATTATTGGGGAACTCAAAGCTATACAAACCTTTGTGCTTGGTATTTATTCTATTAAAAATCAAAGTAAAAATTCATAAAATGTTTTTAATTCACTTAAAAATAAAATAATGAGTCCATTATATGCAAAATAAATAATATTTTATGAGGAAAAAAAGCCCAAACAAACTCAAAACAGAAAATTTAGTGCAAAGAGTATACTTTTTTATTTTTGCAAATATTTTTATGTCTTACTTAACAGAAGAGAAGACAGCTGGATTCTCCCACCTGCTTCTGAATTCAATCTGTTGTAATATCTACCACACCTCTTGCAGCATCTGGAAAAGTGACTGTATACTTGAATGAGAATGACAGTGAGAGAAACAAATGATGTTTTAGTATTATTATGGAAATAATCTTGAACTCACAGAATCCCTGAAAGGGTCTTAAGGACAAAGAGGGACCAAGCTGTCAGGTTTGGCGGGATTATCCTAGTTCTATTTTTTTCAGTTTTTATTTAAATCCTGATTAGTTAACACGCAGTACAATATTAGATTCAGGTGTATGATACAGTGATTCAACACGTCCATGCAATGCCTGGTGCTCAATGCAACAAGTGTCCTCCTCCACCTCACCACCTAGCTTACCCCCCCCCCCAACTGACCTCCCCTCTGGTGACCATGAGTTTGCTCTCTGGAGTTCAGAGTCTAGTTCTTGGTTTGCCTCTCTCTCTCACTTTTTTCCCCTCTGCTCATTTGTTTTGTTTCTTACATTCCACATATGAGTGAAATCATATGGTACTTGTCTTTCTCTGACTCACGTATTTCTCACGGAGCATGATGCTCTCTAGCTAGTTTTAGCATGAAAATCACACGTCCTGGGGAAAACACTTAGGCTGAGGCAAACCAGGAAGACTGGTCACCCTCTCTGTACTACACCCTAAGAATAGCAGTGCTAAACCAAAATGTAAAAGATCAATTTGCTTAAGATTACAACATCCACTGACTACTGCTATGTCTTCAAAAACACAAGACTATCTAATTCCTGGGTATGCATGGATTCACTGGGATTTTTTTTTTTTTTTTTTAGGATTTTATTTATTTATTTGACAGACAGAGATCACAAGTAAGCAGAGAGGCAAGCGGTTGACGGGAGGGGAAGCAGGCCCCTCACCGAGCAGAGAGCCCGACGCAGGACTCGATCCCAGGACTCTGAGGTCATGACCTGAGCCGGAGGCAGAGGCTTAACCCACTGAGCTACTCAGGTGCCCCTTCACTGGGATTTTTATACATTGCGTAATAATGTACTAATTTGAAATCAGTGGAATCTTCTGAGTAACAAATACCTAAGCATATATAAAGCAAAGGCTTGATATGGTATGCTAGGAAAAGTCAAAATTAAGCTATTTTTAATTTTTCTGTGGTTTGGGACCTGGGGAATGAACTAATGTAATTTAATAAATGGCAATTAAAATATATTTACTTTTTAAAAGTAGTCTGCACCCATTTATAAAGTACTTATTCACAAAATGCAATCATTCAGAATTCTTACTATCATAGTAACTAATTATCTCAGACAACAAAAAAATATTTAGCTTCCTGAGAATTAGCTCATTTTTATTTATTTTTTTAGAATTGGTTCATTTTTTAAAATGTTTTACTGAATAAGTATATTAACTTTGCTTTATGGCATTCAAACGCCAAGCCACATGTTTTCCCTCCATCACCTCTAGTTCCTCTTAAATGAAATTGTGTATGAGTAAGTCTTTAGTCAAATAATGCAGTCATCTGTTTCCATCATTTTTTCCTTTTTTAGATGAAGGATTTCTCAAACGTTATGTATAGAACAACTAACAGTACCAGAATGATCTTTTAATAATTCCTAAGATCCTTTTCTTAAAATATGAATGACAAAATCGTATTATTTAGATTAAAATGTTGTAAGAAATCACCATCGTAACCAGTGATTTTCCTTCATGTGAGATATTTTACATTATTGAATTGGCAACAGACATTCATTTCGAGCTCAAGACATTTTTCTTGCCATCTTTCTCACAAAATTAAATGTGTACCTAACAGTTGCTATGTTACTGGTATAAGCCTTACCTTGGCATAGTAATTTTGTTTAAATAAATCATTTTCTGAAAAGGTGTTTGCTGAAACCTTAAAATGTATTTCCAAAAGCAATAATCCCCTAAAAGAAAAAATGTGTTTCCCTTCTCCAATTTTTTTTGAGGTTTTTTTTTTATTCTTCAATTGTCTGTAAGCTAATTAAAAAGGATATTTATGATTTTTTTTATAAAGAGGTATGTCATAAGTCAGTGCAAAATTTAAGAAAATATGCAGAACATGATTTAATAGCTTTTCTACTTCAAATGTTTAAAAGCAAAACTATTTTATGTGAAATAGCACTAATATTTTAAATTCCACAATCTTGATAAAAGTCACTTTTAATTGCCTGAGAATAATAATTATATGATACGAGTAATGTAAAAAAGCATCAAACAGGCAATTGTAAAGTAAGCATCGCAGTATTTTTCAAACGCATTTCAAAAGGGACAAAGATCTGAATGCATGATTTGATAATCATGCATCAAAATCTGGTAAAATAGTAGAATCTAAATTTTTTTTTTTTTTTTTTAAATCATAGATCAACTGCTCTATACCAGAAACCACACTCATACACTAATGTCCCTGCCAGGGGTTTTTCCAATTTTTAGCTTACTCCCCAACAATTTTTCAAGTGGGGAAAATTACTTTCCCACTTAAAAACTTGCAAAGATATCTGTCCCTTAGAAGATGGACTCTGAAAAACAGTCTGAGGGGTTTGAAGTGGCGGGGGGGGGTGGGAGGTTGGGGTACCAGGTGGTGGGTATTATAGAGGGCACGGCTTGCATGGAGCACTGGGTGTGGTGAAAAAATAATGAATAATGTTTTTCTGAAAATAAATAAATTGGGAAAAAAAAAAAGAAGATGGAGTCTAAACTTCTGAGCACAAGTTTATAATGTTCATTCAGTCCCCAAAACACCTCATCTTATGCCAATTCATTCCTTCAACAAGTAGGCCTCGATGGCTACCAGCTCTGGCCCACAGCGGTGCTCAACCACACCTTTTGTATCAGCAATAGGAACACCTTACAAGCCCATATTCCCCTGTGCCTTTGGACATACTTCTGTCTTCCTGTAAAGACAGGGCACAGTGCAGGTGAGAAGTTTATCTAAGAGGAAATCTGGAAATTGAAAATCAGGAAAATTAAAAAGGTTCACTCTGTCAGTTTTGCCCAACCATAAATAAAATCAAAATAATTTTATTGAGTCCCATGGAGGGGAAAAGACATCTCTTCAGTTTGGATTTCTACTCCATTTTACTAAAACAATTCTGATGAGAAAATTAGCACTACTTTGTCGGTGTCATTTTTTGACTGACATGCAATAAAAACACAGATCATAGGAACTCAGTCCAAGTCTTCAAAATGGCAAACACCTGTGTAACCAACACTGAAAACAAAATATAGGACATAGCTCTAGGCATCAAAAGGTTCTCTCATGCCTCTTTTCCAGTCAATTTCTCTCTCCAATCCCTAGATAATTACTGTCTGATTCTATCATATATTTTTTAAATCTATTCTTAGACTTCATTATAAATAGAAACATAGTGTATATAGATTTTATTACTCTGCCTTCTCTCACCCACCATAATATTTTTGAGATTCACTCATGTTGTTGCATGGGTTTCTTATTACTTTGGCTGACTAGGATTAGTGTATGAATACAGTTGACCCTTGAGCAACATGGGTTTGAACTGTGCAAGTCCACTTATATGGGGATTTTTTTTTCAATAAGCACAGTACAATACTGTAAATCTGTTTTTCTCTTCCTTATGATTTTCATAGTAACATTCTTTCTTCTCTAGCTTTACTGGAAGAATAAGGTATATGATACAAATAACATACAAAGTGTGTCTTGACTCTTTATGTTATTGGTGAGGTTCCCACTGAACAGTAGGCTATATTAGCAGGAAAGTGTCAGGGGAGTAAAAAGTTCTATGTGGAGGGCGCCTGGGTGGCTCAGTGGGTTAAGCTGCTGCCTTCGGCTCAGGTCATGATCTCAGGGTCCTGGGATCGAGTCCCGCATCGGGCTTTCTGCTCAGCAGGGGCCTGCTTCCCTTCCCCTCTCTCTGCCTGCCTCTCTGCCTACTGTGATCTCTTTCTGTCAAATAAATAAATAAAATATTTAAAAAAAAAAAAAAAAGTTCTATGTGAATTTTCAACTATACAGGGGTCAGTGCCCCCCATCCCCCAAACTGTTCAATGACCAACTGTATACCAAACCTTTCATATATTTATTGACATTCCGTGTATCTTTTGTGAGACGTCTGTTCTACTCTTCCTCCATTTTAAAAAAATGAGATTGTTCAACTTTCATCACTAATTTGTGGAATTTCTTTAAATATTCAGTACACAAATTGTTTTTTTGGACCTACATGTTGCTAATATGTTTTCCCAGTCTGTGCTTTATTCATTAGTTTGATGGTGTTTTGTGATGAGCAGAATTTTTAATTTTGATGAAGTCAGAATTAAATAGTTTATTCATTATTATATTTAGGTTTTTTATTATTGGCATTTAGGGCTTATTAATGGTTTATTAATGGTATTTAGGGTTCCTGCTTTTTGTGTCTTGTTCAAGACACAAAATCCATCCCTAATTTTCTTATCCATCCCTAAATTTTCTATTAGAAGCCTTTTGTTTCTAGGTTTACATAGTAGTCTATGATCCACCTCAAATTAAGGTGTCTTTTTTTAAATTATTAACATATAATATATTATTTGCCCCAGGGGTCAAATTAAGTTTTACACATGAAGTTAGATAGGAGTTGAGGGTTCTTGAATAATTATTTGAAATATATCACTGTGTAGGAGACAGGGATCCAACCCCATGTGGACGAAGTGGGGCCTAAAGCCCTCCCTTTCTCCCCTCTGGAAAGAGGCTGAGCAGGTCCACCAGATTCAGACCCTGAGGCTAAGGCAGAGGAATGGAGTAACACTTTGGTGTCTACACATTACAGAGAGTTGATTTAGAAACTGCATGGTTTCCGACTCTTGTGGATGCCCACAGAGGACACAAATCCACTTTAATTTTTCTCTGGACTTTTTGTTATCCAAAATTGCAGTCCCATTATTCACAATTGTCCATTATTCACCCTATGTGCCAACAATTCTCTCCAGATTAGGAATATCTTGCTCCTATTAGAATGGTTTTCTCATCAGAGGTTGCAATTTGCCATTAGGAAAAGGCTAAACACAGAGGTGGTCTCGGTTTATTCCTCAGTCAACTCGATAGGACAGCTACCTGCGTAAATATTCATAGCATTCCCCTACACAGAGGAAGGGAGGGAGGAAGGAAAGAAGAGAGAGAAAAAGGAGGAGGGAAAGAGGGAAAAAGAGAAAGAGAAAGGAAAGAAAGGGAAAAAAGAAGAAGAGATACAGAAAGATCAATCGACCCAGGAAACCTCATTCATATTCCCAGTTCAACCGATCCTATTTCATGTTCCTACTATTATTAGGTCCATGATTTCCTCAAAATCCTGGCAGTAGGCAGAATGATACTGGTCATTTCGGTGGTCATTCTGCTGTGATCTGTGGGAGGCCCGTTGCAACGTACACAAGCTCATGGACGGCAAAACAGCCCTCCAAAGGAGGAAACAGGCAGGTGAGGAATGACCACATCCCACAAGAAACTTCCAGAACAGCTCAGGTACGGGCTGCAGAGGCAGCCAGGAAGAGGACGAACACCGCCCAGCTGCTGCCATGTGTCTAAGTAAAAATGGGCCGCGGGCTGACTTCCCTTCAGAGGAGAAAATACAAACACATAAATGCAGAGACAGTTCCTTCTCCTGTTCCTAGAAAAACAAGTAAGGAAAGAATTCCCGGCTCCCCTCACCAAATTCTAAATGGAGAAGGGAACGAGGTATGCAAATCTCCGTGTGTGACGCATGATAAAAATTGAGTCCTCTCATGTGTTTCCAAGATCATAAAAAAATAAGTTGGTAGCTGTCATCATGGTCTTATCCTGGACATTTGAGGATAAACATTAAACACCTTAGGGTATTTTTTTCCAATTTAAAGCTAAACCCAGGCTTCCAATGACCATCTGTATTAAAAGCAATGTGCTCATATGTGAATTCCTCAAACTTTCTAAACCCCCGGATTTGTGTATGGGCATTTGTGCTTAGATGTACACTGAGTGTTCTTTCTTCCATTCGCCTTGTTTTGTGTGGATCTATAAGCACGTTTTAAGGAATTGAGTGGTCAGTGAACAAAGTCTCACACGTGAAAATGCCATACCTAAATGCTGGATATAATCAGAGGAAAAGAGCATTGCTTGTCAAGTTGATTTTGCAAGCTGGGATGCAAACTGTAGGAGGTACAGGGTAAATTCAGATCACAATTCCAGATCATGCAGAACTGCCAAAAAGTGGGAACAGGCCAGATGCCCCCGCCCCCAGGACCAGAGAGCCATGCAATGGAACAGTATTCTGTAATAAGAAGCCATGAAGAGCTCAAGGGTGCTCCACATGGACAAACTTTGCAAACATGTGAAGTAAGAGAAGCCAGTCACGAAAGAATATATACTGTACCATTCCATCACAGGAAATGCCTAGAACAGTCAAGTCCACAGAGACCAAAAACTGATGAGCGGGCTGGGCTTGTAGAACTTGGGGAGGGAAAGGGATGGTCGGGGAAATGGGGACTGACTGCTCACGGGTACAGGGCTTGGTCCAGGGGGGTGAAGATGTTCTAAAGTTCATTGTGCTGACGGCTGCACGATTCTGTAACTAGACTAGAAACCACTAATTTTAAACAGGTGAATTATAGTATATATGAATTACAGTTCAATAAAGGTGATAAAAATTGGATAACACTTTGTAGTGGTAAATGACTTTGTAGCAGTAAAGCATTCCCTTTGTGTATTAGAAACGGCATAAAATAAATAATTGCCCATACTTTTAAGAATACATCTGGGAGAATAAAGGGAGAAGCAAACATGGGAACAAGAACTCTTCTGAGCCTAATGCCACAAACTCAACATCCTTCATCTCGGCCAACTGGTGCAGCCACCAAATGTTCTAATAATTGGTGGCAAAGTTTCTCCACCTGCTTCACAGCCCCTGTTATATACACAGTCCTTAATCCTGGGGGAAAGCAGGTCTAGAAGAGTGAAAGAGAAGGATATTTTTTTCATGCATTTTAATTTGAAAGCTTGAATAGAAAAAACAGAGCCAATAAGAACAAAAGAACAAATGTTACTTTTATCAGCAAGACCCCACTGTAAAACAGAGATCAGCTAAACAAACATAAAGTCCATGGAGTAGAGGACTTTCCTTAATGATATCAAAGGCCCAAACCTGCCAGTGTTGAATTAACTCAGGATAAAACTTCAGAAGACAAGTCTTCAACCTATCAACCATGTTAGGAGCCTTGCCTAGGTTAATGAAAGATTTCAGTTAAATATAAAAGTCCATGAAGGAAATATTACATAAATACATAATTTCAGTTAAATATAAAAAGTCCAGGAAGGAAATATTACATACAATGCTTAGGGTATCATTCACTGGAAGAAGTTGCAGGTAAATTAATATAATAGGAGGGATTGGTATCTATCAGGATCCTTAGAGCGCCACATAACAGAAAAGGAAACTATAAGAAATGGAAACAGAGCCCCACCTCAGGCTCCCTGGTCATCAGGGAGGGTCTGCTTCTCCCTCTCCGCTGCCCTCCCTCTACCACTCATGCCTCCCTCTCTGTCTCCAATAAACAAAAAATCTTAAAAACAAAAATAAGGCAACAGGAAATAATAAGTTATGTGCAAGGAGTGCTCAGCCATTCAACCTGATGTCATTTATCCCAGGACTTCTGGTCTTTCCACCCTGCCCCATACTCGAGTCTCTCTGGATGTTTCCAACCAAGTGCACCAGAGCTAGGTATCAGCTACCGACAAGTCCAAGTTTGAAAAAACAAAGAAAAGGAAGGCAGAAGGGAAGGAAGGAAGGAAGGAAGGAAGGGAGGGAGGGAGGGAGGAAGGAAGGAAGGAAGGAAGGGGCAGGGAAGCAAATAAATCTTCTTATATCTGGGAAGGTCTTTTCATACATCTGCTGGCCTACTTGTCCTCCGCCCAGGGGGCCAGGTTTGGCTGCACACCATGCTTAATCCAATCCCCAGCGAAGGGAATGAGACCACAGTGACTGGCTCATTCCAACCATGATTTGCCCCTGGAGCTGGGGAGGAGAGGTCAGTCCCCAAAATCAGCTGGGAGGGCAGAGCAATAAACAAAGTCAGGGCTCTTCCAGGATGAAAGATGAACAAACATTACAAAGGAAAGGTGATCACTGAGTGACCCAAACACCACCTTAGCATGCAGAACAAATAAAACAAGGTTCTTCAACCTTTGAGGGGGAGGCTATGATGAACTCTTCAAATATGTGGAAGATCACGTGAAAGAGAAGATCCCTGATTCATCGGAGGCTGTACAAACTATCTGCACAATATATTCAGGGCAGACCTGCCAGCGGGCAGTAATTCCACTATTCACATCAAGGCTGACTCACCATCTATTGAGAACATAGTCTCTGGATGGAAGGTCGAACTAGCTAATCTAAGTTTGGCTGAGCGGAGCGTGTAGGAAACTTGCCCATGACTTCCTTCCTCATCCGCCTTAACAAATCTGCCAATTCAAGTTAAAAAACGATAATGATGTTTGTAAATGGCAAGAAAAGAAACAACAGAAAGGTCCAACAGCCTCTTCTTGAATCTGACTTTATAGTAAAGAAAAGAAAGAAAATTCAGAGAGGGCTAAAGCAATTGTAAACTTCAGTGCCATTTTCTTTTCATTCCTCCCGTATTCTTCCCTCCCAGCTCCTTTCCCACCACAGGCAGCTCTTCCTACGGCTGGTCTAAGTAGAAGAACAGATTGCAGATCAGGCAAGGGCTCTCGCCTCAGCCAGAATTCACTAAATAAATACCTGTATCTGAGAATTCCGTATGCCTCTTTTTGCTGTTACTCTAACTGCCAACACAAGCGAGTAAAGGAGGAACTCAAGAGATGCCACGAAGACCTCAGGGGTGGGGGAGACACTTACTTCCAATCACATTCCTTTTCTCCTCCCATTGCCATTCTGACCTATTTTCATGCAACTAATATTGATGATTAGTTGGACAAATAATATGATCTCAACCCAAATTTACTTGGCTTTAAGAGTATAACTTCAGTCAATTGCAAGCAAAGTTATTAAGTTTATATTCAATTACTGCAAGATCTGAGTCAGGACATTCTCCCTAACACCACATTTGAAAATAATTTAACAAAATGTAGAAGTGAAATTTACTTAGGTTGTTCCTGTGCTCCAAAACAACCCAGGTTTCGGGATATAAAACAAAAAGGACCTAAATTTAATTGAGAAGAGCTTTTGATCCAAACTCTCCGTCATCTTAATCATTGACATCTTTGTTTACACATTTGATGGCAGATATTAAACTATGAGCACTACTGGCTTGAAGGGGCAAAATTTCTGGTCCTAATGAAGCAGTTGTCAGAGAGTTTGCCTTTTCCTTTCTTTTAGAGAGGAGAATCCATAGCCACCCCCACTTACTCATGTCTTCAAGTGTAGCCACTTCTCTCTGCTGTCTGGAGATTTCCTCAGTGTGCTATTTGCCAAGCATATCATCTTGCTACCTACACAGAACTTTCAACAAAGACCTAGACCTACTGTTTCCAACCTAACCCAACCTAGTTAATGTTTGAGTATAAACCCAATAGGAACTTCTCTGTTTTTCTCTTACCTGATCTTCTACCCATCCTGTATGCCCTTCCCCTTAGTGTTCACTCCCACCAGAGGAAGTTAACAGAGTTTAAGACAAGCACCTTACTTGATTAGGCTACACAGCCCAGGGCGGGGTCCTAACAATGTTTCCACGATGCATCTCAAGATAGAAATTGAGTTGGGTGTTCATTCAGAATGGGCTCACCGGGATGTATTTTTGTGGTTCACAGTAACTTTCTTGTATAGTTCGGTTATTCCTAGTTGTCCACAAAGTAGAATTGTCTTGCTGGATGATGACATAAAAACACCAGTAACAAACTGATTTTAAGGTCATCAACTCAAGGATCATTCATTTGGTTTTCAAAAAAGTTTTGATTTCTTGAGAGAGAGTGTGTGCCCGTGGGTAAGGGCAGAGAGAACCTGAAGCATCTCAGTGTGGACCCAAGATGGGGTCCAGTGTGATGGCGCGGAGATCATAACCTGATATGAAATCAAGAGTCAGGCGCTTAACCAACTGAGCCACCCAGGAGTCCTTCAAAGATTATTTGTGATTAGTTACGGTGTGTGAAAACTTGAAATGCCCTGAAATCACAGAGTTCATATATGAAAGAAGTTTGATAGATGCTTCCCATATTTTGGCAATAATCCTAAAATCTTACATGACATTATCAGTAATAGACTTGATGCTAAAAAACGTCTCTAAATTTGTTGATAATAAAAATATAATTTTGATAGGCCATGACACAAGCTAAATTATCTTTCCATAATCTTTGTAGAATATGACTTTACAAAATTGTTATAATATGAAGATGCAATCCCAGAGTAAGCACACTCCCTCAAAAAAAAGCTGAGGAAAAAGTGTTATGTAAGTACAACATGTGTTTTTTTGTTGTTGTTGTTGTTTTTAAAGATTTTATTTATTTATTTGTCAGAGAGAGAGGGAGAGAGAGCGAGCACAGGCAGACAGAGAGGCAGGCAGAGGCAGAGGGAGAAGCAGGCTCCCTGCCGAGCAAGGAGCCCGATGTGGGACTCGATCCCAGGACGCTGAGATCATGACCTGAGCCGAAGGCAGCTGCTTAACCAACTGAGCCACCCAGGCGTCCCGAGTACAACATGTGTTTTGATACAATTGTGTTTTTTCCAGAATTTTGTGATATTTGTGGCATTTTTTTAGTTCTGTACTTTGTAATTTCTCATGGTTTCTCGTTCAAAACACCTATTTTTGTATTAAGCACCTATTTTTGTATTAAGGTTTTTGTGTTATTTATCTTTAAAAGGACCCCACACTGATGAAACTGCAGATCCCATAAAACCTAAAGCCATGTTTGTCTCATTCTTGAAAATGCTATCTTCCCCTGGCTTCTGAGAAGTCATACGCTCCTTGTTTTCCTCCTAACTGACCACTCCTTTTCAGTGTCATTTACCAGATCCTTCTCTGAACTCTAGAAGTGTGTGAAGACTCTCTTCTATGCTGCCTCTTCCTTTCCTACAGTTCACTTCCTTTAGGTGACCCCATCCAATCCCATAGGTCTAAAGAGCATCTTCCAACTGCTGATGTCCTCTAACCTTCAGCCCTAACCTCTCTGTGACGCTCTGTCCTGCTTACACAGCTGTCTTTGTGACGCCCCCACAGGATACCTCCCAGGAGTCTCAAACTGTTTATGGCCAAAACAGAACTCTTGAGTTTGCTATCTAAACCCACTGCTCCTCCAGTGGTCCCCATCTCAGGAAATGGTCCACCGGTCCTTGTCATCAAATCTAAAATCTAAGAGTGATCGCTGTTTCCTCCTCCTCTCGCTCCACAGCTCACACTCGCCAGCAAGTCTTGACAAACTACCCTCAATATATTCCAAATCTGTTATTCCTTTCCCTCTCCCTCACTGCTACCACAATCCAAACACCATCGTCTCTCACCTGGAAAACAATAGCCTCTGCCTCAGACTCTTGGCCTTCCTCCATTCTATTACACAGCCAGGTAATTTTATTTTTAAGTAAATCATACTATATTATCCTTCTCCTTAAAATGCTCCATGGCCCCCCATCATACCTAAAATTAACTTTTTACTCCTGTTTACAAAGCCATACAAGATCTGACTTCTTCCCATCTCTTTGGCTTTGCCTTCTAACACCATCCCCGTAACTCACCGATCTGCTTAGCAGTTTTCTCCACCAAATATGTTTTCCACCCTGAGCTTCCTGATTTTCCCTACACCTTGCACTTTCTTTTCTTCAGTTCTCAACCTAAATATTATCTCTCCTGACCACCACAAATGCCTCAGTCATTTCCTCTCCCAGCACCCTATTTTATTTCTCCGCATCACACTTAGACCTCTGCTAACCTGAGAGTTTTCTGTATGTTCACGGGCTTACTAGCTGCCTCTCCCTAGAAACCTTGCATGACATTTTCACCATGGTGTCCCCACCAGCTAAAATGGTATTTCACACACCTTCTTTAGCCCTCAATAGACTGTTCTGAAAATGGAACTAATGATCTTGAGTATCTGTGTCTGTGACTCCAGGCCTGTCTCAAAAATTTTACTGTTTGGTTTGAAAAAAAGGCGGACAGAGCTGATACCACAACTTCCCTCACATGGCCATTGCTTGAAACCATATTTTTTCACTTCAGAGAAGCACCAAACCTTGTCATTGGCTTCTGTGGTCATAAATATGCTTCTGGAGCCATATAACCTGTCTCTAGAAACAAGGAGAAGCAAGTAAGGGCCTCCGGCCCTAAAAAAAAGACACCTTATTTTGTTTTTCAGGTGAGACTTGTTTATTGTATCTCTGCAAGAGGCATCAAAACTGCAAAAACTTGGGGCACCTGGGTGACTCAATCGGTTAAGTGTCTCTTGATTTCAGCTCAGGGTGTGATCTCAGGGTCACGATCTCAGTCATGAGAGGAGGGCTCCTTGGGCTCCACACTCAGCAGGGACTCTGCCTGAGATTCTTTCCCTCTCCCTCTCCCCCTCCCCCACTCTCTTTTTCTCTCTAAAATAGATAAATCTTTAAAAAATTACAAAAATTTACATTGAATACATTCCCAAATTGCTCTTCTTCTTTTTTTTTTTTTTTTTAAGAATTTATTTATTTATTTGACAGGCAGAGATCACAAATAGGCAGAAAGGCAGGTAGAGAGAAAGAGAGGAGGAAGCAGGCTCCCTGCTGAGCAGAGAGCCCGACGCGGGACTCGATACCAGGACTCTGAGATCATGACCCGAGCTGAAGGCAGCGGCTTAACCCACTGAGCCACCCAGGCGCCCCCCAAATTGCTCTTCTTTATGGAATTCCTACACAACCTTGTGTTTTACCAGGCTTGTGTACAAGTAGCAGTTGGTTTGTTGTAGAGAATTTGTCCCAGGCCTTCAACCGTGCCAATGTCACCGATGCACATAAAGCCTGCCGTGATTATGCCATCTGAGAAAGACTATGGTGAACTACCATCTGCAGCACATGTCTTACTACTCAGGAAGTATACACTACGTGAAGCCCTCCTCGGTCAGCATTACAGGACCGTTCCGTTCGGGTCGCTGGTCACACCATGACCATCTCTCTTAATTGCTTTGCCAGAGAGGCCTTCCTAAGAGCACAGGAGGAGGAAGCAGACATATAAAAACAGTATATCGACTGCTGCTACCCACCACTGCCTTCAGAAGAAGAAGAAATGGGAGGAAAAGGAGAAGGCATGCAGGGAGGAAGAGGAAAAGGAAAACAAAAAGGAAGGAAGAAGAAGAAAGGAAAGAGGGAGGGAGGGAAAAGGAAGAAGGAGCATCAAATAAGATGTTCCAAAAGAGAAGAGCACTAACACACAATTTCCATGATTTTCACTTTACAGACAGACTGCAGACAAGGGAAAGGATAGCATACCTTTGCATGAAATCATCTACAGACCTTTAGGGGTGTCAAAGCCCAATTCTGGCCAAAGAAGTTGGCCAGATATTCCAAACTGGAGAGGATCAAATCTGACCGAATCCTGGCTGGATCTAGAGATTCTTGAAGGTCAAGTAACATTTACACACAGCGACTGCCTGGCTAAAGTGGATCTGAGCTACTCAGAACAGATGTCAGCTAAAAAAAAAAAAAAAAAAAAGCAAAAAACAAAACAGTTATTAATGGGAAAAGAATGACACGGATTTCTCAATCATGTCTGAGGTCATTTCCGACTAGCAGATTCCAAATGGTAGCAAAGCAGGAGTATCCTAGGTAGGCAATCGAAAGGAAATATATGAAACCTAAATTTTCAAAGATAGATGTGGAAGCACTAGTGGAAAAGCAAGCCCTCGTCTAGTGCCAATATATTCAGAAATAAGGCCAGTGTGATTTTATGACATAAACTGAGCATTTTTCAGACCCAGAAATTTATAACGACAGATACAGAAATAGAATGATACCAAGGCAGGCAGCGGGGGGAGGTGTTTGTTACACTAACCAGCTCCAAATATTTTTCAAAATTTCAAAGTAATGAAACCAAAGCCTAATATACTTCTAAAGGTTTTTCATAAGTAAATTATGCATGTTGAAGGAAATACAATCTACCAACTGTGCTCATATGTAAATAGAGCACTATTGAAGATTTTAAACAGTAGACAATATTTTTAAGGTTTGAGGGGTTTTTCCCTTTACTCAAGGAGTCATTTATAAAACAGAAACGGATTATGAAAACAAAAGCTTAGGTTTGAGATCTTAAAAAGTACTGGTCAGCTATAAACTTTACATCTGTAAAGTTATCATCCATAACAACAGAATCATGTTTTAATATATGTAATATAATACATGCTCTTTACCAACAAAACTGATATAACATAAAATAATTTAATAAATATAGTCATAGTATGTATACCAGTTCATGAACATGTTTGGGCATTATTTCTTTTATAAAACTGATCTTTCTCTGTTTTCTCATAAACAAAATTGCCCCAATTACCTTGAGGGAATGAAAGCTGGAAACCCGATCATTTACTCTCAAATTGCTTCTAAATGAAACTGTTTGCTTGGGCTGCCATTATCTGGCTAGGTCACACCACAGGAGCACCTGAGTCCACCAACCTTTAGGACCCTCCCTCTGAAACTGCGTCTGCAACCATCCTCAATTTTTTTTTGTTTGTTTGTTTTTGGGGGGGTTGTTTTGTTTTGGTTTAATAAGCTCTATGCCCAGGGTGGCTCTTGAGCTCGCAACCTAGGGATCAAGGAGTCTCGCGCTCTCCTAGTGAAGCCCTAGCTTTAATCTTTCAACTAAGTTTGTTTAATAAATCAATTTCACTCCACTTCTCTTAATACATATGCAGACTGGAACCGATTTTCTGTATCGGAGTTGAATGTGTCTCTGCAGCACAGTTAGCCTTAGTCATACACAGCTATAAAATACAACAACTTCCCTCCCTTGCCCCGTTACCCTCCCCCCAACCTCCTTCAAAGCCCCTCCCATAGGTTTGGTTTTACAGGTAATTTGCTATAATTTGTTGTGAGCGGATTGGAACTACCAAATTAAGAAAATCCGAGGGTATGGGGAATCATGATTAGAAAATCTATAGTAATAATGAGTGTTTTACTGGCGCCTGGGTGGTTCAGTGGGATAAGCCTCCACCTTCGGCTCAGGTCGTGATCCCAGGGTTCTGGGTGAGAGCCCTGCATCAGGCTCTCTGCTCAGTGGGGACCCTGCTTCCCCCTCTCTCTCTGCCTGCCTACTTGTGATCTCTCTCTCTGTCGAATAAATAAATAAAAATTTTTTAAATGAGTGTTTTAGTCACATTATTAGTTAAATTAAATTAATTACATTATTATTAATATGCTCATATTGGGGTGCATGGGTGGCTCAGTTGGTTAAGCATCTGCTTTTGTCTCAGGTCATGATCTCAGGGTCCTGGGATCGAGCCCCACATGGGGCTCCTTGCTCAGCAGGCAGTCTGCTTCTCCCTCTCCCTCTCTCTCTCTCTTAAATGAATAAATAAAATCTTTTAAAAAAATATAGTCTTGGGGCGCCTGGGTGGCTCAGTGGGTTAAAGCCTCTGCCTTCGGCTCAGGTCATGATCCCAGGGTCCTGGGATCGAGCCCCACGTCGGGCTCTCGCTCTGTGGGGAGCCTGCTTCCTCCTCTCTCTCTGCCTGCCTCTCTGCCTACCTGTGATCTCTGTCTGTCAAATAAATAAATAAAATCTTTAAATATATATATATATATATATATATATATAGGTTCATATTAAAATACAGGATCATGTTTGCATTCAAATAAGCCCATTGCAAGTATAAAATGTTGAAAAGAGGTTTGTAGTAGTTTGAAACATAAGCTGTGGTTTCTGACAGACCTGCACAGAAATCCCAACAAGTTCAGTTTTCTCATCTCCAGAATTGAGATTAGTACAGTAATTACCCCAGAGTTGCTTCAAGGACGGGTGGTACAGTGCTTACTCAGCACAAGCTTGATTCTCAGCACTTAACACTTATTATCTAGTTGTTCCTAGATAATACCACCTTAGCTTAAAAATTACCTCAATAAAATACAGTGGAATAAAGAAGACCAGGGAAAGAGTATTAACAGGGGCAAGAGGATAAAATAAAGACAGACCCAGTCCATGGTGCTAGGCCTGGAGGTGTGGGACCAGTGGAGGATAAACAAGGCCTAAAATGTGGGAAGCCAGAATCTGGACTGTGGAAAAGTCTTCCCATCCCTAGGTGTGTACGACTGTAAGTAAAGGCATTTTAAGTGAAGGCACAAAGTAAGTGCCTTTCTTACCTTGGTGTAAACGCATTCCACCAGTGCCTGCTCGAAAGGGAAATTCTTCCGTACAAAGTAGATTTGAAAATTCAACATATGTAATTATAAACACTGTATCTGTTTGTTTTCTTTCTTTCTTTCTTTCTTTCTTTTTAAAGATTTTTATTCGTTTGACAGAGAGAGAGAGAGAGAGAGAGAGATCATGAGTAGGCGGAGAGACAGGCAGAGAGAGAGGAAAGGAAACAGGCTCCCTGCTGAGCAGAGAGCCCGATGCGGGGCTGGATCCCAGGACCCTGAGCTGAAGGCAGAGGCTTAACCCACTGAGCCACCCAGGAGCCCCTGGTTTTTTTCTTTCTTGATGAGAAATGTAAGAGATTGAATTTATCAGAATTCCTTATTTATAAGGGACAAGCTAGTAGCAACACTACAAACAGTGAAGGGGACTGTCCGCCCATGCTATAGGCATCCCAATTACCAATAATACAGTACAAATTCTGCTTAATCATGCCAGAAGAAAAACTGACTTAACTTTCTATATTCTCTATAAAAATGATATGGTGCAATTACTGACAAAGAGACAAAGTATGGGAGCCAAAAAAGAGAGATAAAAAAATACAGAAATAAGTCAAGTGGTTACTTAATAAAAATATTTTGTTTCTCCTAGAGCTTCTGACATTTGTGGTATTTGTCAGCTTTATCAAACTTGTAAGTTTATGATATTTTTTCTCTCCTAGCAAATACTCACTACTGTATCTAATTTTTTTTTATTTGTAAGGTTGTGTTAATTTTCCTAAAATGTGGTCTGCAAATCATACAAGTTTCAGGCCCCATGAAACTTGAATCCACCCCTGATTTTAGGATGCCTTGTATGCCCTAAATACTGTCCATAGTGAGTTGTTTAAATGTCTGCTGTGTCCTAAAATCAAAGAAGAAATACATTTTAAGCCATTTCTGAATGATCTCTAAAGTACTTACATCTACTGAAAATGCTGTATAATTCACTTACACCCACTTATTCTTAACCAGCATTTACTTCCTCATGACCCCTACCTTCCCTGCTAGGCCGCTGTTTAAAAAGGAACTATGGAGAAAAATGCACATTTTTCCATAATATGGAAAATGTGCATCCTCCACATACATGGTATGTAGAAAATGTGCATTTTCTACATACCATGTTGCTTAGAATAGTGGCCTGCTCTTGTATCATTGGTTCATTATTTATATTTGTTTGTTTGCTTTTCCACTGTTCTGTCTTTAAACAAAGTACTCACTGTGCAGCGCTCCAAATCAACACAGGGAGGAATTACAAAAGGACCAAAAGACATGAGAAAGTCCTTGAGAAACTTACTAAAGTGGACATATTCAAAATGGCATTTATTGGAAGATCACTGTCTTAAATTGATAGAAATAGCCATGGAAGGAAAATACCCAAAATGTAAACCATAAAGTTCTTTGAGTTGTGGGGTTGTGAGGATTTTTTTCTTCTTAGAGGTTTGAAGTATCTTTTAGCATTTCTAAATGCTAAATGAAATAAAGATGTGCCACAGTTACAACAAAAAGCAAACGAAGTGAGCTTTTATCTAGTAACCTGAAATGCCCTACATTAGTGAGTGAATTTTATTAGGCTCCATTTGCTCATTCTTAATAGTCATTACTTATAAAAAAAACTGGCAGAACAAAGCCAAAATTAGAGAAATGTCATTTACATTTATAGGCTGAAAATCATTAAAGACAAAAACAGTAATAAAACTCTAATTCATTTGCAATATAAGGGAACAAAATCACTTTTATTTTTATAGGTCTGGGGTGTTCAGCAATCCGGTATCTCGTCAGGCAGAGAGAAATAAGAACCACTCCAAATTAGACAATAAGCTTCCTGAATTGCTTAACATAGATTTTTGGACATTTTAAATAGAAGTGGTCGTCTTACTTTCAGTGGGATGCAGTCGTTGCTGGGTAAGTCACTGAAACTGGAAGATGTCAAAAGATGCTTCCATGTCACCAATGAACAAACACTTATTGAGGACTTACTATGTGCTAAGAACGCTACCCACGCTATCCATACTCGGTAGTACACTACCGTTCCCTTGTATCCTGTTGTGTAAAGGTGACAGAGATAACCAGTGGCAGGTCTAAGATAAACAGATTCTCCAGTCTGGATTTCTACTATTTTAGAATCATGAAAGACTGACTCCAAGCCAACCTTTTATCCTTAGAGTATAGAGCATACTTTACATCCTTCTTTCACAGTCTGATTTTTTCAGGAAATAAACTCATTTATAAGAAAGGCAGGTTGCTGTGACTGATCTTTAGGAGAGAGGATACAAAGCACAGGGTGAAGAAAAACAGATGATAGGGAGTCTGTGGCACTGACTTTTCAGTGCTTTCCTTTTCACTTTAGTGACTAAAGTTTATCCCACACTGAACATGAGAGCAGGGCTTTTTTTTTTTTGGTTCCCCAAAAAGTTAACAATAGAGCTATCCTACAACCCAGCAATTGCACTACTAGGTATTTATCCAAAAGATGCAAAAATAGTGATTCAAAGGGGCACCTGCACCCCAATGTTTATAGCAGCAATGTCCACAATAGCCAAACTATGGAAAGAGTCCAGATGTCCATGGACAGATGAATGGATAAAGAAGATGTGGCATATATATATATAATGGAATATTACTCAGCTCTCAAAAAGAGAACAAAACCTTGCCATTTGCAATGACATGGCATCACGGATGGAATTAGCATGTATTATGCTAAATGAAATAAATCATGGAAAGACAAATACCAAATGATTCCCCTTATATATGGAATTTAAGAAACAAAACAGATGAATATAGGGGAAGGGAAGGAAAAATTTTAAAAGGTGAAAAATGAGAGGGAGACAAACCGTAAGAGATGGTGAAATCCAGGAAACAAACTGAGGGTTGTTGGAGGGGAGTAGATGGTGGAGTGGAGTAATTAGGTGAAGGAACTAAGGAGGGCACTTGACGCAATGAGCACCGGGTATTAGATGCAACTGATGAATCACTAAATTCTACCCTGGTAACTCATAATACAGTATATGTTAACTAAACTGAATTTAAATAAAGAATTTAAAAAAGAAAAGAAAAAGCAGAAACAGACCTATAAGTACAGAGAATAAACTGATGGTTGTCCGAGGGGTGGGAGTGAAGGGGATGAGCAAAATGGGTGAAGGGGAATGGGAGATACAGTCTTCCAGGTATGGGATGAAGTCGTCTTGGGAATAAAGGGGACAGCATAAAGAATGTAGTCAATGATACTGTAATAGTGTTATACGGTGACAGATGGTAACTACACTTGTGTGAGCACAGTATAACAGTTAAATATGTTCCATTGCTTTGTTGCACACCTGAAATCAATGTAACATTGTATGTCAACTATATTTAAATTTAAAAAATAGAATAAGAATAGAAAATATGGTCAAAATAGGTATCTAAAAAGGTCTGGTATGGAGGTGTAAGTGGTTAACTTAAAGCAGATGAGGTTTTCAGAATAGGGATATTTTATAACTCTCTTTGGGTTTAGTTTTCTTTTTGGGAATCTGAATGAGTTATGATTCAATGAATAACTGAATTAATAATGAAACCTATGAAGCCTTTTTAAAATGGCCCTAGTATACATTTTCTCACATTACTCCAGGCTTTTCTAGGGTACGTGAAGCCCTCTCCATGATCCCCCGGCTACGATCTTCTAAAGAAAATAGTGATCATGATTTTGAACAGGTACCTAGTAGCGCTTCCGGATATCAGAAAGGGTTTCTATTCAAGGTGCTAAACTATTTTCAGTAAGAGGAGGAATAAATGAAACAAGAACCTTTAAACAACACTTCAATATTCTATTGAAAACTGTGACCACAAGTGATGTTAATTTTATCAAGTTCACTTCATTTTCTGCCCATAGGACATCAATTGCCAAAAACTAGCAGAACATAGGAAATATTAATGAAAAAAGCTAATGAAAAGCAATTTTGTTTACAAAAAGTCCTTTTGAATTTTCAAAGGTACATACTATAAGCCATTAAATACAAAAGCTACTATTGGATAAGGAATGTATTAGACAAGTGCTGAACTAGAATCAATTTTATTTTAAGATTGGAGTTAGAGGAATGAGGTCTAGGATTAGGGAACTGACTAAAACCAGGGAGTGAAGCTGAGATAGAACCAGTAACTACTTGCTCTGTGTAGTCGTACTGGAGAATGGCTTTCCTAGTATGTAACAATGCCTGGTCATCAAGAATATTTAGAATAAAACTTAAAAACTTATGTACTTAATATTTCAGTTCTGAAATGGTCAGACAAATCCATATGATCAAAAAAGAAGAGACTTTTAAAAAGAAATCCTGAGGGATAAGTATAAAATTGTCAAAACCAATTTATTTAACAAAGCATCATGATTAAGAGCCTAGGCTTTTAAAGCTGGACAGACCCAAGTCTGAACATTTTGTTCACTAGTAGGAAAGGTTTCACTTAACTTCTCAAAGCTTCAGTTTCATCATCTGTGAAAATGGAATAATGATAAGATTAAAAGAATAAATGCATAAAAAAGCCCATGCCTTGTGCAATTATATTTAATATTACTAAGAGCTATCATCCCAGTATCAATAATGACACTATTATCATAGAGTTATATTATCAGGGGAGATTTTAATATTTCAAATTTTTTAACAGAACCAGGAACAAAATAGTTAAATATTAAAAGGATTTCCTTTTATTAAACACTGGTCGTTAACTGATTTTTAACCAGATTCGGTCATCTTAAATAGTCACAGATTTCTGTTTCTGTTTGTTGGAGCTGGTCAAAATGAATTTTCTAGTCATGTTGCTCCTCTATAGAGTAACAGAGCTGAGGAAGGGATCATAACTATGTAACATATACCATATGAATATGTGTACATGTTTTAAAAATTTGAGACAATTTCAAAAGCCGTTAGAACTTCAAAAAATTGAATGAAGGAAAAAACAGGTGTCGAGAATGTCAAAGTTTTAGAGGCCCCCACATGAAGATTGAAAAAAAAATAATAAAGTTTACAACAATCAGTGTCCAAGCTCAAAGGTCTACCAATTCTTCAAAAGGATCCATAATTTGTAACAAAATTCTGTATTAATAAAATCCACAAACATGCTACAACCATACAAAAAAAACAAGGCCTAAAATGATAAAAAGAAAAAAGTTGTTACCTATATCTAATTTGAAAAATACTAGCTGCATTAGCTATCATGTGTCAAGAAGAAGAATTTGCCACAACTTATGCTGCCTAAGCTTAAAAAAAAAAACAAACAAAAAAAAAACTTATTTGTTGTATAAGACCAAAGGGACATTCAAATATTGAAGGCATCAATATAAGACAATGTCAACCATTCACAAATCAAGAGATATAAAAATGTTCACAATCTTTGACGAAGATAACTCCCTGTGGGAATCCACTGTGAGTCCCTAAATCAAAAGAATCATGAAGCCATGGGTGTTCGAAAGCAGAGTCAGCACATCACTACGTATAATATCGATAACCAGAAAGAAGCTAAACGTCTTGTAATAAAGCAAAGGCTAGGGCGCTTTTGGTTGGCTCAGTGGGTTAAAGCCTCTGCCTTCGGTTCAGGTCATGATCCCAGGATCCTGGGATCGAGCCCTGCATCGGGCTCTCTGCTCAGCGGGAAGCCTGCTTCCCTTCCTCTCTCTCTCTGCCTGCCTCTCTGCCTATTTGTGATCTCTGTCTGTCAAATAAATAAATTTTTTTAAAAAGTTTAAAAAAAAAAAGCAAAGGCTAAATCAATTTGGAATATTTAATTAACATCAACAAACACGAGTTAAACATGTTCTATATGCCAGGCATATCACTAACACACAGTAGTCTTGTTCCCAACATGGGCTAATTCTCACATTACGAATTTGATGAAATATGATAATGGTATTATGAAGAATGTGAAACAGGTGAGCCTTCATGGCAAAAGTTAATATATCAAAACATGAAAAAGAAAATATGAAATATAATTGTTTATATACACAATACAATCTAAGAAGTTGACAGAGTGGAAAGAAATACAATCATGAGAAGAATAATTAGTAGTTAATTATAGGGTGTTCACTAATCCATTATCACCATCCTAATTTGACAGGTCTTTTCTCAAGCCATCTGTTATGCATCAAACATCATCCTTGAGCTTTTTTTTTTTTTAGTGGACGGGAGATATTTTCTTCTGTCAATTCCATCTGTACCATCACGTACCATACAGCAGCACCAGAAATGCTAGTATGCTCAGAGAATGGGCACAAGCAACTAACAGAGATCCTGAAATTGACCAAGCAACCCCTTCTAAAAAAGAGCCTGGTAAGCATGAGAATTTTAAATATATTCCTAGGACCAATGATAAAAGTCTCAAGCTCATATTTTTTTAATATCTCTATTAAAACAAATCCGATTTCTCTGCTCAATCCTTCAGTCATAAAATGAAATGTTTTCATATTCCCTGATCTTTGGCTAACCTAATGATTTCATTTACTTGGGTTAAGTGATGTGTTTGCTCCATGCAATCCAGTTTTCACCCAAAGTTTTATTACAAACCCTAATAAACATTTCATATGTGCAGGATTGACAGGCTCCCTGTCCTGGTTTAACTATCCACCTGTTGAAGGATACTATCTGGAAAACACACAATATTTCCTTTCTTTACTTCATCCTTTATTTCTCCTTTCGTTTTCTTACTTATTCAGTCATTTGACACACATTTATCACGCACTTACTATATCCTGGATACTCTCTGAGCATTGATGGTTAAGCAGTAAATAAGAAAAAAATTCCTGTCCTCCTAGAACTCACATTGCAGGGAAGGAGATATAAAATAAAATTAAAGTAAAAATAATTTCAGGTCAGGATAATTGCTATGAAGAATAAGGCAGGTGAGGGGTTAAAGAGACACAGAGGAGAGGACTTGCTGTTTTGATTCTTTGGAGAGGCAACATTAGAGTGGAAGCCTGAACAAAGTGAGGGATTGTTACAGTCACCAACCTTAGGGGACTGTCAACACTTGTATCAACTTAAGCGATATTATACATCCCTTTTGAGAAACATAAACCAGAGAGATGATTTATACTTGTTTCCTTCCTGTGCTGTTAATTCTAAAAAGTCTAGTCATAGCCCATTGCTTCTGCAACAATGTATAATCATGATGATTGACAGCCAAAGGGTAGCTAATCCCAAGCACACCAGCCATGAGTGCGTGTTACACCGGGATGCTTGCTCCCTAGTTCTGAAACGTCCAAATTCTCAAAAAGCCAAATGCCTTCATATTTTTGGCAGGCTATCTTATGCTTGAGTATTTATGCCAAATAGAACATGTATTGCAATCCCTTGAAGAAAAAAAAAAATTCTATCTGGACCAAAGAAAGAATAAGACAAAAAGCCACAACGAAGCGCATGGTTCATTATTCTAATAAAGTATCTTCCCACAGTTCTCCAAATCTCTACCTACACGACAAGAGTATCCATTCTCCATTCTCTACCTTGCCATTAACCAAATAGAAGTCCCACTGAAAAGGATCAAGAGCTCTGTGTTTCATCAATTTAACATCCCAGCATTAGCACGGGCCAAGCAGACACAGCCCGGCTGCCAAGACAAACAAATGGGGCTTGGCAACAGGGGGCCAGTTGCTGGAGACAGCCCTCCAGTCTAAACTTCTTAAGGAGTCGGTATAAGCGTGCCTTTATTGAAAAGGTGCTGCCCCATCTGAAAAGCACAGATTCAGTTCAAACAGTGCCACCTTTCAGGGGTTGTGTTGGCTCAAGGTGTGTGCAGCTCAGCGACTGAGCATAACCTGCGTCACTGCTACCTGCTGCTCGCTTTTTTAATCCCCAAACCAAAACTTCTGGAGCCACACTGAACACTGGCTGTTTTATCAAAAAGAAAATACGAGTGAAGAAGGATGCTGGACCACAGAGCCTTTCCCTGCCTCCACCCCAACCTCATCCAAATAGGGAGTCACTGTAGGTGAATAATATTAGAGGTCCCCTCTGTTTCTCTGGCCTGGAGGACAGATTTAAATTTAGTATGGGCTATCACCCCTTCGTTTCTCCCCTTCCGCTTCTCAGCAACCAAAAGTTTCTGAAAGGTTAAGCTTCGGGGTGGGGGTGGGGGACAGTTTTGAAATCCACAGAAACTGAAAATATTTTACAGAAAATTCTAAATTTTGGTGCCATTTTTTGGGAAACATCTCTCTTTTTTTTAAGCTTACCATTGACAAAAATTTAGTAAACACCTACTGTGTGCTGAATTCTAGGGAAGGAGCCGGACACACAAAAGAGAATTCAGCCTCACTCTCCCCGAGGATGTAGCCATCTAATTCAGTCAAATACTTCTGGCAACAACTAAAAATAAAAATTACAGCATCCTGAAAGTTTGAGAGATTTGGGCTCCCAAGAATGTGCAAAAAGAATCTCTATAAAGCAATATACTGGAATTCCATGAGCCAGTTTGGAAAGATAGTCTCATGACTTAATGTCCAAACTGCATAACCATCATCCTAGAAGTTTTAGGCCTTTATTTAAATCATGTGTCTCCAAAATATTCCACTATTCACAGTAATAACGAACCGTCCTCACAGGAGTGGCAGCAGTATTTCATGTATCCATCCTCTAAGTCTTGGCCCTCTAAGATGTACCAAGCGCTCCCTTCTAGGTGTTGGGAATAGGACGGTAAAGAAGACCGAAATCACCAGCATCCTCATGAAGTTTACAACCCAGGTGGAGAGGAAGCATATTATAAATAAATGAACAATCTTGCTCAGGCAGGGACAATGTCGATGACAAAAATTAGCCTGAGTCCTAGGAAGATTCGGGGTCAAGAGGCAAGTACCGGGAACACTGTTGTAAGAGAGGGTCGTCTAGGGAAGCTTTTTTTCTGCTGAAGCAGTACTGGAGCAAAGATCTGAAGGCACAACAGGAGCCAACCATGGAGCAGGAGTGGCTGGCAGAGGGAGCAGCAAGAGGAAGAAATGAGCTTAATGAGTTCCAGGAAGAACAAGAAGGCCAATGTGGCTGGAATGTAGCTACCCGGGGCAGAGTGTCAAGGGTTAGTCTCAGCCAAGGTCCAGATCACGGAAGGCCTTGTAGACCACAGAAAGGAGTTTGGATTCTAGTCCAATGGTAATGGGAGTCTGTGGGGTTGGGAAGGTTGAATGGGGTGGAGGGGGTGGGTGGGTAGTATGATCTGATTTACTTGTTTTTAAAAGCCAATCTGGCTGTATTCAGTTATCCAAATATTTGTTGAGCATTTACTCGATTCTAGATCCTGGAGATAGAGGAGTGAACAAAAAAAGGAAAAATCTCTACTTTCATAAAGTTTAGGCATAGGATGGAGATTCTAGGGGCAATTAATACAAAGCACACAAGCAAGTTTAATATGTCCAGTGATGAAAAATTCTATGGACAAAAAGAGAACGAAGAGGTGGGACAAGATCATGGAAAGTGCTATTCCAGACAGGCGGGTTTGATCACTCTAACAGAGTGACAGAATTAGGGAAAAAGCGTTCCAGGCAGGCAAAGGTCCAGAAAAGGAGCATGCTCAGCTTGTGGCTGGTGATAATGCCCTGGGGAGGATGGAGAAGGAGAGGCTAGAGAGGTAGCCGGCAGTAGTCACTGCTGTCCAGCGGGCCATGGTAGTTTGGGTTATATTCTGAATGACAAGGAAGACCCCTGGACGGCTGTGAGCTGAGGAGGGATGGTCCGGTCTACACTCAGGAAGCACCGGTCTGACTGCTGGGTGGAGACAAGACGGCAGGAGCCAGAACAGGATAACGGGGCTTGTGCTGAGAGCAGAGCAACTGTGAGTAGCTTGGCCAGAAGGATATGGTCAGATTCTGCAGAGCCTCTGAAGGCAAAGACAAAAGAATGTGCTAATGGACTGGATGTGGGTGTGAGAAAGAATAAGAGCCTTTCAGGACAACTCTAATGTTTTCGTCTTGGTTGAGAAGCTTTTTCTAGTTAGGCTGCTACCTCTCTGCATGCATCTTCTACAGAGACACAGAAGATGTTCCACTTAAATGAGTTCCATTCAATCCACTGTTACTTGCCCAGGTTCTATCCTTGGCCATCATCTGTTCTCTGGTCTATACACTCCTCTGGACCATTTCCCTTTACACTCCCATCGCTTCAACTATAGCTGTACAATGATTCCCAAGTAATAGAGTGAGAATAGGTTGTACTTTAGATGGGACAGACCTAGACTCAATTCCAAGTCCCACCACATCCAGCTATGATCTTGGGTCAGATAGGTGACTTCTCGGAATCTGTTTTCTCATTAGTCAATTATAGATGGTAATGCCTCAAGGGAATACTGAGAAAATTTATTATGTTAAAAACCGTACTATACGGTTTTTAACATAATTTATTATGTTAAAAACCGTACAGTACTGGAAGTACTCAAACGATATTTTAAGGTTGTATTTTATTTTGTTTTCATCTCTAGTTCCAGCTCAAAGACCCCTCGAAAGAGCTTGCTTCTCTCCTCTGTTTTCCATACAGTCACACAAAGCCAAAGGCTGAGTCACCCTAGGGTCTGCTGGCCCCTTCTTATCTCAGATTATACTGCTTCTCACTGAATCTACTACAGTACCTTCTTCTGACTTCTCCCCAGTGCAATGCCTAGGATTGTACTAAAATATAACATCATGTCATTCCTTATAGAAAAGCTATGAATAGCTTCCGATCATTTAAACAAGACTCAAACATACTATGTTCTAGAGATACACTGATGTCAGCCTCACGTAGATCTCCAACTTACTCCCCTGCTTTATTCCATCTTCACTCTATATTCTTACAATTTAAAAGAGTCAAACAAACCTAAAAATTTGGAATACGGAACCACAAAAGACCCTGAATAGCTAAAGCAATATTCAAAAAGAAAAGCAGAGCTGGAAACATCACAATTCTGGACTTCGAGTTCTATTACAAAGCTCTAGTGATCAGGACAGTGTGGTACTGGCACAAAAACATAGGTGAATGGAACACATTAGAAAACCCAGAAATGAACCCAAAATGATATGGTCAACTAATCTTCATTAAAGCAGGAAAGAATATCCAATGGAAAAAAGTCTTTTCAACAAATGGTATTGGGAAAACTGGAGAGCCACATGCAAAGGAATGAAATAGGCCACTTTCTTGTACTATACACACACACAAAAAAAAAAAAAAATTATGAGAGAAAAAAATAAATACATTCAAAATGGAAGAAAGGCCTAAATGTAAGACAGGAAAGCATCAAAATCCTAGAGGGGAACACGGTCAGTATCCTCTTTGACCTCAGCTGCAGCATCTTACTAGATATGTCTCCTGAGGCAAGGGAAGCAAAAGCAAAAGGAAACTACAGGAACCTTATCAAGATAACAGGCTTCTGCACAGTAAAGGAAACAGTCAACAAAATTAAAAGGCAACTTTTGGAATGAGAAGATATTTGCAAATGACATATCTGATAAAGGGTTAATGTCTAAAATCTATAAAGAACTTATCAAACTCAATACCCAAAGAACACATAATCCAATCAAGAAATGGGCAGAAGACATGAACAGACATTTCTCCAAAGAAGACATCCAGACAGCCAACGGACACATGAAAAAGTGTTCAACACCACTCGGCATCATGGAAATACAAATCAAAACCGCAATGAGATAACCACCTCACACCTGTCAGAATGGCTAAAATTAACAAGTCAGGAAGCAACAGGTGTTGGTGAGGATGTGGAGAAAGGGGAACTCTCTCGCACTGTTGGTGGGAATGCGACCTGGTGCAGCTGCTCTGGAAAACAGTATGGAAGTTTCTCAAAAAGCTAAACATAAAATTCCCCAAGGATACAGCAATTGCACTGCTAGATATTTACCCGAAGGATACAAAAATACTGATTTGAAGGGATACACATACCTCAATATTTATAGCAACACTGTCTACAAAAGCCAAGATATAAAAAAGAGCCCAAATGTCCATCCACTGACAAATGGATAAAGAAAATGTGGTACACACACACACATACACACACACACACACAGGAATATCACTCAGCCATCAAAAAGAATGAAATCTTGACATTTGCAATGATGTGGACAGAGCTAGAGAGTATTACGCTAAGCAAAATAAGTCAGTCAGAGAATGATGAATACCATATGATTTCCCTCATATGTGGAATTTAAGAAACAAAACATGAATATATATTAAAAAGAGAGAGGGAGGGAGGCAAACCAGGAAACAGAATTTTAACTACAGACGACAAACTGAAGCTTGCTGGAGGGGAGGTGGGGGTTGGGGGTTAAATGTGTGATGGCTTAAGGAGGGCATTAATAGTGATGAGCACTGGGTGTTGTAAAATTATTAAACAAAAAAAATAAAAATAAAAATTGTGTAAGAAAACAAAAGCCATACTGTCCCCTTCCACCATCCCATGCTATTTCTTCTGCTTAAAATATGTTTCTTCCTCCCAGACCCCCAAATTCTATACCTATTATCCCTTTAAGTTCAAGACTTACCTCCCCGGAAGCATTTCCATGCACTATGTCCCAGGTAGGCTTGGAACCCTTTAGGTGATGCCTCAGTAGCAAGGGGGCATAACTTTATTACTGCCCTCACCACATCTCATGGGAATGGTCTGCTTACTTGTAGAGTCCCCCCATTAGACTACCATCCTTGAAGACAGAACAGCTCGGGATTCATCTTTGTATCCTCAGAGCCTACCGCAACACAGCAGCCCAGCAGTCCAATTACATACTAATGTTCAAGGAGATGAAGACGTATCCCAACATCACATGGCCTGTATTACCAGAGCGAATAAGATTATGAACCTTGGCCCACTGGCTCCAATAGCCATAATTTTTCAAAATTAGAATCATGGAAAGGTAATTTATTTTTTAAAGGTTTTATTTATTCATTTGACAGAGGGAACACCTAAGCAGGGGAAGCAGTGGAGGGAGAGAGAGAAGCAGGCTCCCCACTGAGCAGGAAGCCTGATGTGGGGCTCAATCCCAGGACCCTGGGAACAAGACCTGAGCTGACAGCAGATGCTTAACTGATTCACCTAGGCATCCCATAAGATACATTATTTTAGTAATCCTTCAGAAATTTTCAGAATTTGAAAAAAATCTGTGTAGAACTCAAGAAAGGTTTTCATTGTATCTATAAATAGTCAAATGGTAAACTATTTTCAATCCCCTCATTTATAAATTATTATTCAACAAAAACAAAAAAAGCACAATATAGAGACCAAGAATCTGGTTGGCAATGTTTCACAATTATCATGGTTATGATGCTCATGGAATTTCTAAATTTTTTCACAGTAATCATCACCCAAAGAGTACAGGAATCTTGAAGATCAATAAATCAGGACAAGGGGCACCTGGGTGGCTCAGTGGGTTAAAGTCTCTGCTTTCGGCTTGGGTCATGGCCTCAGGGTCCTGGGATCGAGCCCCGCATCGGGCATCGGGCTCTCCGTTCAGCGGGGAGCCTGCCTCCTCCTCTATCTCTGCCTGCCTCTCTGCCTACTTGTGATCTCTGTTTGTCACATAAATAAATAAATCTTTAAAAAAATAAAAATAAATAAATCAGGGCAATAGCCAAAAATTCTTTTCAAATAAAAATACTTCAGTGGCAAATGTTACGTAATTACTTCCCAGTTCACAATTTTCATTGTCTGAAAGTGCTCATAATTTTACTATTAATTACCCACATGGTAATTTTATAAATGAGGAACTAGATGTATCATTTATCTTAAGGGACACTCCATACCTAGCTAGCCATGTGTAAATGTTAGATCTGAAATAAAAATACTGGTTAATTAAAGCATTATCGAAATACGAACTGTCATGTAACACTTTCCTTTAAGGTTTAAATAATGTCTTAGGAAAATCGTATCATTTCTTTCAGACACCACTGCATTCAACAGATCATGATAAAGTGAAGAATGTGAAATTTCACATGTATCAAAACAAAAAAGCAAACAAACTTGAGACTAGAATTTGAATCTTCCTGACTGGCTTACTCCTAATTTTGTCAATCCACTTGACATGGTCCTTCTCTTTGGGAGCCCGTCATACGATTTTTCACATTTAGGGGCTGAAAGCAATCCCCTAAGTTTCAGTGAGAAGATAGCACAGCATCTTTCCTACCAAGAATAATCATTAGAGAAATGGTCAGAGTTTTCCATATGCCATTTCCTACAAGACATCCGTATACATCATACCACAATTGTGTAATTTAAGCCCTACTCATCAATCATGATCTACCTAACAAGTTAGCACTCTTGCTCCGCCTAGTGGTTGAATGAATACAAAATTGTGATTGTTTTACTCAGAAAGGTCAAACTTAAAGCCTGGAGGGCATGCATGTATATTCAGAAATATGCTTATAAGAGAGATACACTAACAATGGACAGTAAACAGCACAATCCAAGAGGCTCATGAACAGTTACATGAAGACTTCCATACCAGAGTGAAAAGAGATGGCTTGAATTCCAACTGCTACCCACAGGAGTGATGTAGACTCAAGCTCTTTTTTTTAACATCGGAGGTTCCGTGTCACCATCCCCCAAATGAGGCTGGCAATACTGACTTCATATGTTTGCCATGAGAATGAGGAGCAGCGTGTGTGAAGCGCCTTACACAATGGCTGGCACACAGCAGACCTTTAAGAACATCAGCCTCCTTGCCTTCTCGCTATGTCCCCGTCACATCTCAATGGCTGCCCTCCGGGGGTCTCTCCGGCCGCCCCTCCCACGAATTCTCCCCATGGGCAGGATTTTCTGAGATGTTCTTACTTGGAGAAGACTTCCAATTTGTGTACAACATGAGAAGAGCAAGCGGAGAAAGGCTCGTGCTCAATACCATTTTAGTCCAGGCAGAAGATGCCGGTTCCATTCTGACCCTTCAGATTCCAGCCTTTTCAGCGTATCCTGATTTCTTTTACAAGCAAAATGGCTTAGCTACACTGACTTGCTTTCTCCATCTCCTATAAAATCTAATTGCTACCTTTTTTCATGGGTACAACTAGAATTACCAGAACTATTTTTTTTAATTCCTCTACATTTCAAGTTGAATAATAATAATAATAATATGAATAGTGAATCTATTCTCTTATATATCCATGACTTAGAGCAGTGGTTCTCAAAGGGCAGTCCATGAACCCCTGGAGATTGTGAGACTCATTCTCTTAATTTCTGCAAGGTCAAAACTCTTCTCACCACAATATGTCGATTTTTTTGCCTTTTTTACTGTGCTGATATTTGCATTAACGGTATAAAAGCAATGGTGAGTGAAACCTCCACCTCCTTAGCATGAATCTAGGCAATGGCACCTAACCTCACTACCAGTCATTGTATTCTTTACCAACAAACACAGTAATAACAATAATTTTTTAAAAGCCAGTTGAGGGGCGCCTGGGTGGCTAGTTGGTTAAGCAACTGCTTTTGGCTCAGGTCATGATCCTGGAGTCCCGGGATCAAGTCCCGCTTGGGGCTGCCTGCTCATCAGGGAGCCTGCTTCTCCCTCTCCCACTCCCTTCTCATGCTCTTGCTCTCTCTCTCTCTCTCTCTCTTTCTCTCAAGTAAATAAATAAAATCTTTTAAAAATAAATAAATAAATAAATAACCAGTTGAATTTAACAATGTCTTAGTGAAACAGTAAGAGTTAATTTTATTAAATATTTAGACTTAAGTACAAAATTCTTAATATTCTGTGACATAAACAGGAAGGACACAAGCATACCCCACTTGGATTGCATACCAAAACATAAGGAAGATCACTTACGCTAATGTTTGAAGTGTGACCTGAACTAGCCACTTTTTTCATGGAACACAACTTTCACTTAAAATAACAACTCCCACAAATTACGGTTATTCAAACAGGTATTTGGCAAACATCTTGAAAATGAATAAAGTAAGCCTGCTTCTTCAAAGGGAAAACAACTGACAGGACTTGTTGACAATGATAAACTTGAGGCTTTCAAGTGAAAATGAGAATTTTGGAGTGCTTTTATCTGCCACTGTGAGCTTGAGGGCCTCCCGACACTGAAAGACTTTTTCTGAATTGATCTGTGAATATATTAACAAATACTGATACTGTAATATCTTGTAACTAAGTGAACCAATATGTTCCAAATGTAATTGCAAAATCATACATAGCTAAATGATCCACTGAAATTGCAACAAGGATTTTAATATAACAGAGTACAAAAATAGTTGATACGGTTTCAGATTCCACACTGCAACTAACCTTTTAAAATGCTACCATTTGTTGAGTTTAAGTTAGGATAAAAGAATATCCTCAATTATCTGAAAAGGTATTAAAATACTTCTTTCTTTTCTAACTGTATATGTTTGTAAGATAACATTTTATTCATTCATGTCAACCAAAACAATGTCTTAAAATGCAAAAGCAGGTATAAAAACCTAGCAGTCTTCTATTAGGACAAATACTAAAGAGGTCTGCACAAATGAAAACCAATGCCATTCTTCTCTCCAATGTTTTTTTAAATAAAGCCATTTTTTGTAAAAAGTTACTTATGTTATCATATAATAGCTTTATTTTTGTTATTTCAAAGGAATTAATCAATCTTTTAACATTTTCTCAGCCTTAATTTCTAATATGGCAAATGTAGATAGAAATGATGTGCATAAACAAAGTCCCTGAGGTTTTCAATACTTTTTCAAAGTCTAAGAGTTCCAAGGTCAAATGTTTGAGAACCACTACATTAGAGCAACCAAGTTTCCCCAACTCACCCACTGAATTAGACTACCAGTAAGGATCATTTCTCCCTCAGTCTGAAGTTAGAATATCAGAAACTATGCAACATAAAGCAGATATTTAAAATTCCTAAAATAAATACATGGAAAACCTAGAAATGAGAACCGAGTTTCTGAAAGTGATATTCTTTCATCACATCTGGAAATCTTGGTCCAGGAAAAAAAATGGGATGAGACTTGACAATATAAATGACAAATAGAAAGAGTAATGATATTTTTATAAAAATTCTGATATTCGTACATTCTCAATTCCATTATATCTCTTGTTTTTTGCCAAGGCCAAAATTGTATACCCCATAGGAGAAAAGATGCCTATAAAAAAAAAAAAAAAACTACATACTGAACATTTTTCTTCTGAAAATAAAATAGTATCCTCTGTTACGACAGAATGCATGCCAAATACAGAAAGCTCCCCGGGTGAAATATCTCTTAACAGCATGCAAAGCAATTCACTGTGGGTTTATACAGTATGTTAAGGACATAAACAGTGTTCTTGAACATAAAAGTTACTCATAAGTTTTTCTCCCATGAAAAGAAGTTTGTTTTCTTACTGTTTTTACCAAAACAGACTAATTTACCTACTGGTTCATATTACAAATTCCTTTCAAGTTAAGACTCTAACCATGTTATCTTGTCCCTTCCCCAATATATATCTGAAGAAAGGTATTAAAACTGGATTCCATTCAGGGCAATATTGCTTGTTTTTGCCATTCCAGTGAACCCCCAAGGTATAACAAAAAAATCGAAGTTGTGCTATCTCGAGTGCTCACACGAGAACCACTACTGGATATGCCTCACAGAAAATGGTTAAGAAGAGGCAGAAGAGTAATTCTTTATCTACAAATAGTTCACACTGACAGCTATAGAATGATTTAAGTGTTTTAGGAAACTGGCTAATGATTTGTTTTACATTAAGGTACTTAGTCAAATCTGAAGTACCTCAGACTTTGTTATAATATTTGATGATCATGACTATAAGTGAGGGAAAAATTCATCTAAAATTTAGCATGAAGTGAAGCCAGACAAAATCTGTAACTCACAACAGAGGTAACTTGGTACTCCATTTCCAACCATCTAAGAAGAATGAATTGCCAGTATTAACAAATACAACGATAACTAGCTTATGGAGAGCTTCGCTTTTCAAAAGGCATACTCAAAGCAACAGACCCTAGAGATCTCCTTAAAAAGCACATCTGGGAAGATGGATAGGGTTGATATACTTGTACTCCACCTAGGGATTCCTTCCATGAAGTACAACTCAATACCCTGGACATTATATACACAGCAAACACAAGACTCTGAAGATGAAGAAAAGAGAAACTGGCTAGAAACCTCAGGATCCATGGTAAGATGCTGGGCTTTCATTTTGCCTCATATTTTCCAGAGTTGGAGTAGAAAAACTGGAAAGTTGGGAGAAATAGGGATAGACAAAAAACAAAAACCCCAACAAAAGACTGCTTCTTCAGCCAAAGAACCAGGAGAAAGTCAAGAGAGAAAACCTTCTATAAAAATTAACTGCTCTACTCCAGCCAAACACTACAGGGAAAAAAAAAAAAAAATTGTAGCCCTACACACAACCACACTAACACAGACCAAGTAAAGAGCCTGGAATTCCTTCTTTCAATGCTTTAATGAGTCACCACAACACTTCCCTGATGTGTTAGAAAAAGCCAAGTGGGGAGTTAGGACCTTCATCTCCATTAGTCAGCAACCAACCCTTCCCCAGCCCCCTGTGTTACCACTGGAAGCCAAAACTCTCACCTTCTACCCAGAAGAATGAAGCAGCCTTCCCTATACCCACATGGTTAAACTTATGCTGACTTCAAGCTGTCTATAAACTTATATAAAGTATAACAATATATGCAAGTTAAAAGCAAATATAAATGGAAAATATATATCATGTAAGCATAAACCACAGAGGAAATCAGGAGTGGCTATATTAAAATCTGATAAAGTAGACTTAAGAAGAAAGAAAATTACCAGACACAGAAAGGGATGTTACATGATGATAAAATCATCAATCCATCAAGAAAATGTAGCAATCTTACAAGTATAAGACCAATAACAACACTATGAAATAAGTTACACAAAACTGATATAACTGAAAGGAGAAATAAACAAATCCACAATTACGGTTGCTATCGTCAATAAGCCTCTTGCAAGAACTGACAGAAAACTGTAACAAAGTCAGCAAAGATAGAGAAGAACTTAACAACAACATCAGCCAACAGGATCTAATCAGTATTTTACAACATTCCCTCCAAGAACAGCAAAATACACACTTTCAAGAGCCCACAAAAAAACACAAGATAAATCATACCCTGGTCCCAAAAAAAACTCAACAAGTTTGAAATAATTGAAATCAGACTGAGTGTTTTTCTGCTACAATGAAATCAAACTAAAAATAACAGAAGTATCACCCAAACACTTAGAAACCAATTACTATAAATAATCCATGAGTCGAAGAGAAAATCTCAAGGGGAGGAAAAAAAAAAAAAGAACATTGAACTGAATGAATATACAACATATCAAAATTTGTGGGACTCAGCCAAAGCAGGACAGAGAGGGAAATTAATAGCATGAAATGAACACATTAGGTAAGAGGAAAAGTCTCAAATCAATAATCTAGGCTCTTACCTAAAGAAACTAGAAAAAGAAGAGTAAAATAAACTCAAAACATGTAGACAGAAAGAAATAATAAATAGTTGAAATCAATGAAAGAAAAAAGAAAAACAAGAGGAAAAATCAATGAAACAAAGAGCTGGTTCTTTGAAAACATCAATGAAATTAACAAGCCTCTGAAAAGACTGACAATGAAAAAAAAGAGAGAAGACAAAAATAATATCAGAAATGAAACAGGAGATTCATTCAAGACATTAAGACATCAAATGGATAATAAGGGAATATGATGAACTCCATAAACATAAATTTGACAACACAGACAAGGTAAACTACTTCAAAAAAACATAAGCCACCACAAGTCATGCAATGCAAAACACATCATTTAAAATATTCCTAAAACTTTTAAGGCAATTAAATTCATAACTTTAAAATCCTCTCTCACACACACACAAAAGGAATCTATAGGCCCAGAAAGTTTTACTGAAGAATTCCTCAAAATGGTTAAAGAGGAATTAACAGCAACATACAATCCCTTCCAAAAAACAAAAGAGGAAGAAGGAACACTCATCAGTTCATTTTATGAAGCTAATTACCCTGATACCAAAACCAGGCAAGGACAGTTAAAAAAAAATACCTCCATATCAATATCTTTATGAATATTGATACAAACATTCTTAACAAAATATTAGCAAACAGGATTCAACAATAAACAATATAAGGATTATACAGCATGATCTAACAAGGTTTATTCCAGGGATGCAATGATGGTTCAATATTTGAAAATCAATCAACCAATAAAATCCACCACATTAACAGGACAAAAAGAAAAATCACATGATTGTATTAATTGAAGCAGAAAAATCATTAGGCAAAATTCAACACCAGTTTATGATAAAAATGCTCAGAAAAATATGAACAGAAGGGAATTTCCTCAACTTGATAAAGAATATCTTCAAAAAATATATAAATAACATTATACTTAATGATAAAATGATAACATTATAGTTAATGGTACTGGCTTTTCCTTTAAGACAAAGAACAAGGTAAAGATGTTTGTTCTCAACCCTCTTACTTAATACAGTGTAAGAAGAGGACATTAAAAAACATGCAAATTCTAAAGAAAGAAATAAAACTGTCCCTAATTCCAGAAGATACGGTTGTCTATGTAGAAAATCTCAAGGAATCTATCAAAATAACTCAGAAGTAATAAATAAGTTTAGCAAGGTAGCATGATACAAGATACACATGCAAAAACCAATTATATTTTTATATAAGTGATGAATGTGCAGACACTAAAATTAAAACAAAACAAAACAAAACAAAAACACAATATCATTTACAACCACACTCAGGAGAGTGAGAAAAAAAGATAAAATACTAGTAGGTGTAAATCTAAGAAAACATATACAGGAAGAATATGCTGAACACTATGCAATAGTAATGAAATAAATTTAAAAAGATCTAAAGAAATGGAAGGACATATTGTGATCATAGATGAAGATTCAGCACAGTACAGATGGCAATTTTCTCCAGATTTTTATATAAATTCAATATAATCCCTATCAAAATCCAAGCAATGGGGCATCTGGGTTCCTCAGTCAATCGTTCATTCGAGTCTTTATTTTGGCGCAGGTCAGAATCTCGATGTTGTGAGATGGAGCCCATGCTCAGTGGGGAGTCTGCTTGAGAGTCCCTCCTTCTCCCTTTGCCCTTTCCTCTGCTTGCCTTCCCTCTACAATGTCCCTCACTCTCTCTCTCACCTACATATAAAGATCTTTAAAAAAAAAATCCAAGCTACATTTTTATAGAAATATACAGGATGACTTTAATTTTATACAGAAAGGCACAGAAACTGGGATAGCTGAAATTATGTTGAAAAAAAAATAATAAAGTGGGAGCAAACTGTCTAAAGAGATTAGTACACAGACTAAAATTCCAAGAATTTCTAGGAAACAAAGAACTTTGAGTTTGTTAATGATTTCTTAAATAAGACACCAACAGCATGGGTATAAAAAAAATATCAATAAAATAGCAAAGTGAAAAACTTTTGCTCTTTTAAAAAAAAAAAAAAAGAAGTAAATGAAAAGTCTGGCTACAGACAGAAGAAAATACAATATTTGTATCCAGATTTCTTAAACTCAAGAAGGCAATCTGTTTTTTAAAACTGGCAAAAGATTTGTAGTTAAATCATAGAAGAAGATATATAAATGACAAGTACACATATGGATAAAACCCTCAACATCATTATAGTCATTATAGCAATAAAAAATAATCAAAACCTTAATGAGATATCCTTATTCACTCAAAAGAACACCTAAAAATTAAAAACAAACAAACAAACAAACAAACAAAAAAACACCTGACATTACCTAATATTGGCAAGGATATAGAGGAACTGGAACTCTCTTACCTTGTTATGAGCAAAGAAAAATGGTGAAGCCGGTTCACAAACTAGTTTGGCAGTTGGTTATAAAGTTAAATGTATACCTGTTATATGACCCCAGCCATTTCATTCCTAAATATTTGCTTAAGCGAAATGAAAACCTATCCATACAAATACTTTTATCCTAATGTTCATATCCGCCTTATTTGCAATAGCCAAAAAATTAAAGGAACCCAAATGTCTTTCAAGTGGGGAATGGATGAGCGAATTTTGATGTCTCTATACGGTGGAATAGTATTCTGCAGTAAAAATACACAAATTAGAGATTCAGCAATAACATGGCTGAATCCCAAAAGCATTATGATAACTGAAAAAATCCAAACTCACGCACACAAAATACCTACTGTCTGATTTCATATGTATACAATTCCAGAATAGGCAAAACTACAGTGAAAGAAATTAGAGCATTGGTTGCTGGAGGTAGAGCAAGGAAACTGATGGTTATGGAAGAGGAGAAAACATTTTCTGTATCATGACTATGGTGATGATTCCATGATTGTGTAACACTGTCAGAATTCACCAGATCGTTCACCTAAAGCTGGAGAATCCCACTGTATCTCAGTAACACCTCAATGAATTTGATTTTTTTTTAAGATTTTATTTTTATTTATTTAACAAAGAGAGACACGGCAACAGAGGGAACATAAGCTGGGGGAGCATGAGAGGGAGAAGCAGGCTCCCCACTGAGCAAGGAGCCTGATGGGGGGCTGGATCCCAGGACCCTGAGATCATGACCTGAGCCGAAGGCAGACACTTAACAACTGAGCCACCCAGGTGCCCCTGAATTTGATTTTTTTTAATTCTAAAGTTAAACTAGTCTAGTCTTGGTGGGAGTAGTATCAGGAATTAATCTTCTAATAAACGTTTTCGTTTCATTTCTGCCAGTGGTAAGCCTCTCCCTCTCTGATTTCTCTTTTTCTCAGAGGAATAACAGTCCCTCAGCAATGAATTCTAGGAAATACACTCTTCATGTGCCTCCAAGGTAGACACCGAACATATCTGGTCAACCCTGGCATCAGGCGGAGAACAAGTCTGTTGCTAACAGTGGTTTTTAGGAAGGTTTACACTGCCTCAAGCATCCATTCTCACTGAAAGAGAATACAAAGATTTGGATAAAAGGGTCAGGGGAAAGAGTACCCAAATCTCATTAATACAGCATTTATTTATTATTTATAGCATTAGAATACATTCCTATTCTAAAATAACCTTGGCTCCTTCTTTCCTTTCCCCATCCAATCTAACCCAATCCTACTCCCCCTTAACCATACTGGAATTATTGTAACATGTAAAAACTAAAGGAAAAAGAGTAATAAATCTTTAGAAACCAAACACTAGCCACTGAATTATAGTGCATGTTAAGTATAAGGGTACTAGCCTTGTTTTTCTTATGTGTGAAATTCTTGAAGTGATGTCCTGAAAGCTATTGGCCTCCTTTTTAAAAATACATAAATATTTTTCAAAATTATACATATATGTCATTTTTTCAATACCATTCATTAAATAAACAACTACCTTTATCTTTCAAAATTCAAAAGCCGGACCCACTCTGTCCTACCAGAATATTCCCTGAGTAGAACAGACTTAAAGCAGAAGAACAAAACATCGAAAGACAGAGGAGCATGTCTGAATGTCATTAAAGCACGGATGGAGTTACATCTGAGTCACTGCATCTGCTCTGCATTCCTACAGCAGACCAGAGATGAGGCCAGGAAAAAATTCCATTGCCTCGAATTCCCATACTCACCTTTGCAGAAGTGAGGTATCTCCCAGGTTCCTCACAGCAAATCTGTAAGGCCCACAAGTTTCATCAGGAAAAATGAGGACTTGCTGCTAATGGTGAAGATATCACCAGTCCTGCTACAGCAGGGAGTGTGCAAAAACGGGGGGATGGGGTGACTACTACTGTTCTGATTATAGCCCCCACTAAAGATGGGCATCTAGGGGCGCCTGGGTGGCTCAGTGGGTTGAGCCTCTGCCTTTGGCTCAGGTCATGATCTCAAGCTCTTGGGATCGAGCCCCACATTGGGCTCTCTGCTTGGCAGGGAGCCTGCTTCCCCTTCTCTCTCTGCCTACATATGGTCTCTGCCTATTAAATAAACAAAATCTTGGGGGGGGGGGAGGCGGGCACCTAAAGGATGCTCAAACAACAAAGCAGACTGGGGACCACTCCTGGGAATCAAGTTCTCAAAGCAGAAGCCCCACCCCCACCCCGCCCAAATTCTCTTCCACTTGAAAACTGCTACATTATAAATGTCACTGCCTCTCAATTCTTTCTCCTTCTTTTATCTATTTCCCACATCACAAAAATCTGAAAACCCAAGTATCTGCCTGGGACTGGAATGCTCAAAACTTCCTGAGAGTACTGTGTGAAATGTTGAGTCAGATGAAATGGGTTAAAAGGAGAAACAGAGCATGTTATACTCTTGATTATTTCTGCAGCCACCAGGTTTTCATTAAGCCTCGGGCATGTGGGTTTGTGATTATTTTCATGACAACAAACACTAAAACGGGAACAAGATCTGTCCTTTAAAGAAATCCAATCTTCCAAAATTTCTCCACATTATCCAATACACTGCTCTCGCAGATTTTCTTACAACTCTGTTATCCCATTTCTGGAACCTCTACAGATGTGTTGATCATAGGGGGCTTATGCTAAAAAAATTTTGTAGTTTAGACTAGAGTCCCATTATCAAGTAGTGATTTCAGATCTGACATAAACCTTAAAAACCGGAGCAGATCATGGGATATAGAAAATAAAGCAAAGTTATGTGTATTCTAATGCTGAAGGTTGGTAACTTTGGGCCTGTATCATCTTCAAGCACTTGTATCACTTGTATTCTGGTTTAACAGGTTATTGATCTTGTTAAAGATCATTGAGAAAACACGATCACAATAAAATCATTCAAGCAACCTTCCTGCCAGTTCTCTTCCCAACTTTCCCTTTTTAAAAAGTTACTCTAATTTTCAACCTCTGATTCCTTTTCTTTCCTCTCTAGAGATATATTCACTGATTCTAACCACTTTTTAATACTTTCTAAATTTCCAGCAGAAGCAACAACTATGTATCTACCCTCATGAAAACCCTGTGTATAGATTTACACATGTTATCTACTTGAAGCCAGACCAAAGACAAAAACAAAAAAAACCCTATAGTAAATATTATTTCCACTTTATAAATGAGGAAACTATGACCTACAGATATCAGTTCATGTTTTTCCCCAATGTAGCAGTGTCTAGATGGCAGAAGGTTCACCCAGTTCTAACTTACTTCAAAACCCAACACCTATCTTCGTCATCATGGTAGGTACTGAGCCACCCAAGTTAAAACTATCATATTTTGATATTCATACATTCTACTTATATCTCTGCTTTGTCCAGTACAGAGAGGCCCATCTGGCTGACATTTGCAAATAAAATGTTTTGAATTCACATGTTCTGTGTCTGTTTCATAAAGACAACCGACAATCTAGCTTTCCATCAAGCCTCTGAATCAAGGACCTCTTCCAACACTAATACGTGGCCTCGTCCAATACTAATAAACACAAGGCTATGGGCATGTATTTTTTTTCGAGTGCATCAAGAGGACCACAATGTAGTAAAACCAAATTTTCAAATAGGCAGTTATCTGATACCAAAAAGTTGAATCAAAAATAGGAGAAAAAAATGGTTCTTCTCTGAAACAGACGGAATTACCAGATGGAAGAAAGAGTTCAAGAACAAAGAGTGTCAAGTTCATAATTTGAGGGAAGAATGTAGGCATCCGATGGTCAGTGTGCTACTTAGAACAGGTGGTGTGCTGGCTTGGACGGAAAGCCTCGCCCCCGCTCTCTGACGCTTTTCTCTTCTCAGGTGCTCTACCACATCCTTATTCCCCTTCAGTGTCATCAGCTTCAAAAGGTGGGAGGGGGAAATAGAGCTTTGTAAATAATAGATGCTCAATAAGCTATCAAATGTTGACTAGATTTCATGAAAACTACTCATCCTTATCTTGATTTAAGAGCTTATTTTAAGGAAGATCGTATCTATGCTCACCACTATTATTTTATAGATGAGAATAAAAAAAAAAAAAATACCGAGAGGTTAAAATTTTCCCAAAGTCTTAAGAGGGCAAGAAGAGTGTCTACTCTCTGTCAGAGGTTAGGCTAGAGACTGTAAGTTCTTTACAAAAGGTATGTCAACTTACAGGTTCTCTTTTTCACAAAAAATGATCCGTTGTAAATATGTACATTAGCAGATGATATTGGCTTAATGTTCAGAAAAATAAGCAGAAGACAATGAAGGAAAGGGAAAAGCTAACACGGATTTTCTTGCTTGAGAGAGAAAAAAGGCTGTTGGTGCTAACACGGGTCCTTACATTGGCAGCAGGTCATCTCACTCCGGAACAAGACTCAGTGGTCTTCTTAGGAAGTGGCCTGGAGCCAAAACAACCCACTAGATGAGAAGAGAGAGTCACAGGACCAACCAGCAAAGTGAAATTTTAATAGCTCCGATTAAGGGGTATAGATGCTCATTTCTGTCGATCCCCCCCCCGGCAATATCCATAGATAATCAGTTATATTTTTCCTGTAACCACCACCAAAGTTCCAGATTCACTGAGTGCACAGTCTTACACTAGGCAGTGACTCATTAACAATAGCCTTTCCTACACACAGCGGGTTTTTTTCTTGTTTTCTCCCTTTACAGATACAACAAAGAATATCAATAGGACATCAACTTCTATTTAGCCAAGAGCTCTATTCTTTCTTATTATTATGTTCAATTAGCCAACAAGAGCCCTGTTCTGCTACAAGAGTTTAATATCCAAATAAGCACTGTATCATCAGTAAGAATTCTGATTAGTTTATAAATCTTGATTTATAAAAACTATGTCAATTCCCATATCTATTTTCTTGGCCACAATCAAAGTGGTGAAAAAATATAAATAACTGTCTAAATCTCATGCAGTTGGGGTGCCTGGGTGGCTCAGTGGGTTAAACCTCATGCACTTTGTGAGTCCATAGTTTCAATACTAATTATTACAGTCAGAAAAGTGATACAATCAGTTTATTACTGCAACTAAAAAAGGCTACATTTACATTATTAATAAGTTTATACTTTATATATTGTTATTTCTGTGCCTGGAGAGAATGCAAGTGGCATTACAAAAGTAACCTTTTGTTACAAATGGGGGGGGGGAAGAAAAGGGAAATTATTTATCAAACACCTTTAAAACCTGTTTTTGTGGAAATACACAGCCAAGGCTACAATGTGTGAGTCAATGACAATCCCAAGAAAACAGCAGAAGTCATCCAATCACACCTACTCATTTCTGTTCAATTATTTCTTAATCATCTGAAGAAAAAAAATACACCTTTCCCACAATAACCTATATCCATAAGGTATATTGCTAACCCAGATTTTGACAACATTACAAACAATTTGGGGACAGGGTTTTTCTATGGAATGTATATTTCAGGATGGTAGAAAGAAAAAAAAAGGACAGTCATAAACCAGATCACTAAACAGGAAGGATTTTACATAGAGACAAATTAGCACATTACTTCCTAGTTCAATACAGCACTCTTTCTGCTTTGGCTCTTCTATGTAAGCAATCTTGTTCACCTACAAACATACTGTGCACCTACTATATATAGTCATTAAGTCCTAGGGATAGAAGATGACTATAATGGAGAAGGGTTTGTGTTTTTTTGTTTTTGTGTTTTGTTTTTTTGTGGTTTTGTGTTTGTTTGGTTTTTTTACTCATTTCTTCCAATTAATCTTTTGAAATGAGTTACAATTTGGTAAAAAGGAATTCATTAGATTTCCACCCAAGGTCCACGTGTACATCCTACAAACCTGGATAAGAAAGGAGCGCACTTAATCTTACACAGAGGAAATTTTCAACCTACATGCTTGGCAAGATGAACTGATAAAATCTGGAATGATGAAGGGGTCATCAAAGCAGTAACTTTTGTGTGGTTTTCTAGCCATCTCCTTGAATGTAATAAACCCAGCACTCTTTCTTGGTTTTCCTTAGGCTTTGTCTCGCTGGAAGCAGCGTTGTTCACACAAGTGTTCATTTTGGAAATGTTCTACCAGTGTAAAAGAACTCCATCTTGTGGATTGCCATGACCATGGCATTCAGAGCCTACCTTTCTTCGAGTTTATAAAGACAGGACCAGCATCCGTCTGATCCCCTCCAATCTTCACAGTCTGGAGAATGTTTGCTGGATATTCATCCCCATAAGCATCCCTCTGTGTAGGGATATAAAAGTGCCTACCCCCTCCCAGTGTCAGCATTTCTACCACCAGGATCAGATCTAGCCCACTGAGACCAACACTGCTTCAAGTCAGAGGTAGCTGGTTTCTTGAGGGCGGTGTGGGTGGTACACCGGCCTTCATCATTTTTAATTCCATGGGCATTTCTAAAAGGAAAAATATTAAACTTAGTGAGGACGGTTCTTTAAAGTGAACTACGGGCAAGTAGGGACCCATGGGCCTCCCGTCTTACTTGGGCCTCTGTCCTTCTGCTCATTCTTCTTCTGTTTAGTTTCTGATGATGGTAATGATGAGTCTATACCCTTCAACTCAAACACATCTAAGACATACCCTGTTCTAACAATAAACACTCAACCAGACCATGAAAATCTTCCATTTTGATCCCATGCTTTGAAAGCTCAAAACTTATAGGAACTTCTCCCCTCCCTTCCCTTCATACAGGAACAATCTCTGATATCCTGTATTTCTTTCTGGCAGCATCCCAGTTTCTTGCCTTTTGTGGTTGTCAGAGCCTTGAATTCAAAGCACACTCTGCTTGTCTAAAGGGAAGTTATTAGATGTTAAATGCATGAACCCAATAACTGAAGCTTCCTTCCTGGTATAATTCACAAATTTAAGACAGATGGAAGAAAATGTTGTTGGAAACGTTTTATCCTAAGGACAAATGCAAATGTAACACCATAGAAACTGCTGCTCTGAAAATAGGTACATAAATACTACCAAACAATCCAGAATATGCTTTGTGTCATGGCTAAAAATGTATAATAAGGAAGACCTCAACATGAAGCAGAACTAGCACCTTACTTTCTAGTTTAATAGGTCACTACTTCTGTTCCACCGAATGTACCTATAAACATACTCTTCTGTAGAACTTATAAGACACGTTCCTCTCTCTTACGTTTTTATGAAAATCATATAACTGAAGCTACATCAATGAGAATCTTTTACTTACTATGAATTGCTGAATATTAAACTTTAAAATATTTTAACAGAAGATAGCTCACTAAATTATTAACCCAGAAGAATATCATAAAGTATCAGCTGAACTTTTTAAAGGAAAGTGTATTTTTGCACTCCTAAATATACCACATCATCAGGTTTACAAATATTCAAGGGTCCTGTGACTATGGAGCACGAGGGTGTAAAATATAAGTGTCCACCAACAAAACAAAAAAACTAGAATCATGAACCCCCACTGATCTACCAAACCAAAATCTCATCTTTTCTTGTTCCAGGTTAATGATCATCAGAAAAATAATGTCTGTCTACATTAATACTAGCTAGTTAATATTAACATTACCCAGAAATTTGTTGAAATAATTCAAACAACAAAGTAAAACACTTGTGGCTGAATTTAACCTCCTAACGATAATCCATCACTTGTGCCTTGAGGATCTTTTTAGCTCAGTCAAAAAGATAAAAAAAAAAAAAAAAACCCTACTAGGTTTGCTTTCCCTGCTTGAGACTTTCAAAAGCTATGGTAATTTGAAAAATACAGACTTGAGCTATGTAGCCCTTCCCTCTCTAGCCTATTTGTGCATGTGGATGCTTCTGTAGATGATTATAACTTTGTATGCTCAGGCATAACTAACAGGATAGTATGTAACCAGTTTCTGCCCCCATATTACCCACAGTAATAGGCATCCTTTGTCTTACAGAGCCAACTGCTATCTACTGAGGTAGGTGTTATTTATTTTGCTCAAACGTAGGCACTCTGTTTCTGATTGCTATATTCCATCCTGGTTTAACTGCTCCCTCTAAGTTTTTATGCAACCTTTGGTGTCTTTGGCAACTGAAGCTGGCCTTCCTGGAGTCCTTCCTATTTTACCACTGATAAAGTTTCACTCAGGAGTAATTTTTAAGTAACATTACAATTCAAACCATCTTATGTTGAGAGAAATAGATGGGATAAAGAAGGTTTTTACTAGAAAATCCTGGGGGAAAAACACTTTGCTTTTGGAAGAAAAAAATACATGCATGAAAAAATAAACTTTCAAGGGAATATGGGAGGAAACCATAGTTTTGGTGCACCTACCATACCATATTCATCAGAGAACACTGATTTATTCCAAGCAAAAACAAGGAAAAAATAAAACATTCTAACTCACCCTGGAATACCCTCAGATAAAAAATGTGCTATTAATATATGAGATGCATCTAAAACTAAAATGTTAGGCAAGAATGTAGAAGTCACTCATAAACTTTCCTTTCTCATTAACCTCATAAAGTTTCTCATTCCACATAAAGTTACCTTGCATTTTCAGTGAAAACAGAATCCTCAGTCACTTTAGTAGAAGTATGGTTTGAGAGTAAATCATCTGAATGCTCAATATTATAATAATTCCATTCCAAACCTTTGAACTAATTATACATAATTCTTCCTTCTTTGATACCAGTTATAAGCTAATAGGACATCATCTAGAACAGGATTTTCCAGCGTGTGGTCTGGAGACTACCTGCACCAGAATCTGGGGTGCTTGATAAAACTAGAATCTTGGACCCCCACTGCTCTACCAAACCAAAATCTCTGGAAGGGAAAGCATACACCTGTATTTTCAGTAATCACCCCAGGTGACACTCACATGTCAAATGAAGTCTGAGAACCACTGTTCTAGAACTTGAAAGAGCGATAAACGACTTCAGAAGACCTTTTTTTATTCTTTTGTCTCAAGTGTATGAACCACATGGAGAAGTTTCTTTCCATTATTAAAGCATAATGAGAATCGATCTAAAACAATCTATTCAGTAATGTAAGTGGCAAGCTTCAGGTTTTTATTGACGGCACTTGTACATGTTTTTAATTATAGTAAATCAAGTCCTGGGTCAGAACGCACACAGTACGCCGAAAGGAAAAGTTTTTCTCAGTAGAAGGATCTCCTCCTCCTGGTAGATAAGAATAATCACATGAGTCAATGCAACTTCTACGCAAAAAAAAAAGTGAGAACACACTTCCATGCCTAAGAAATTAAACTGCCTTCATTAATGATCAAAAAATGAATGATTTTCCATAATAGGCTGACCTCAGCACTTTCTGTATATTACACCCAACATAATGTGTTTTGGGGGACCACTTGTATGTCTTTAAATTTGCTCTTTGAGAGAAGAAAAGCAGCCCATAGAACGCCATTCAATATGTCAACTATAAGAGTAGTGATTTAAAGGAAAAAGTGGCAGAGATCTTCCAAAAGCACTGTATAAAATACATATGCATGAGTATGTATCTCTGCATATGCTCATGGGTATAAATTCAGACTTCGTTTCAGAGATCGTGCACGCCCATATTTTCACTTTTTTAAAAGAACTACAAAGTGCCATCACTGCCTATGGCACGCTTCTCATGTCGGCCTGCCTAGCATCTCTGTTCCCTTCTCTTGGTAGCCATAACTCATGCCTCTTACGGAGAGCAACCCCTCCAAAGTCTACGTGGCTCTGGTAGAACACACCATCATCATGCTGTCTTTCAAAGGGTAGCCCAATTCAAGATGACCTAATTGGAATTTCACTCCCAAGAATCTGAACCTAGAGAAAGGCCATACAGGATAGTGACAGTTGGAACCCAACCATCCCAATCTTCCAGGAAATGGATTCTGACTGAGGGCCCTTGAGACATCCTAGTTCCTGCCCTGTTGAAGCTTTGCTGTTTAGGTTTTCCTTCAACTTCTGTGAGTCACCTACCACTTCCAGTATCTTTCATTTTTCTTCCTGCTAACCAATAGATTTCTCTTGCCACCAACCAAAACCCAACCGGTACAGGTAGAATATGCTGAGAACACACCTTTTTTTGATCCACTACTTGTAGGGCACTATTTCTCAGTGAGAATTTAAACCATGACGAAATCCCAGCACTTGCTAATAATAACCTTTTAAATTGATGGCAAGTCAAAAGCCATGCTTGCATTTATCCTGCTAGCCTAACATGAAACCCTATAAGCACTTTGTCTATTTTCTACCTAAGGGCTTGACGTCTCTTGTTATTAATGCCCAAAAGAGATATAAATGCCCTTGTCTCTTGTGAACTGCATGTCAAATACCTTATTGCCCATCTCAAAGTAACATAAATAAATGCATGTATGCCTATGTACTTATGCTGATTTTTAAAAAGTCATATATGCCCTTCCACATCAAGTGTGTGAATTTTAGCTTAGAGTATGTGCAAATAGCTCAGTAACACGGAAAAGCACAGTATCATTCACATGCTTAACCATATCCACAGTTACATGCCCAATTCAAAAAGTACATCTATGCGCTGCAATAAACAAACACATGCATATTATAAAACACACATAATACAGAAGTCCCTCGATATAAATATACTCCCACTTATCCCCAAATCTCCTCTCTACTACTTCCACTAAGACCTTGGGGTGTTAACTTTGATTCTGTATCTCAGCAGTCACTCGTTCATGCCAGTGGTTTGGAAGAAGCCTCTAAGCGAGGGGCTAGGAGAGTTAAAATAGATTAACAGTTAAAAATCTCCCCCTCAGAAATAAATAAATAAATATCAAAAACTGAACTATTTTCTAAGATCTCTTTCAAGGCAGCTATAGAAAACAAGTATGGTCATATTTAACATGGAGAAGATGAATCAAAGAAAATTTAAATGACTTCCTAATAGCTGAGAAAAAGAACGATTGGGAGAAGTATTTTACATTTTTAAGAGACAAACTCTGAAATACCATCTAGCCGATTCAGATGTGAACAAACATCATTTCATGATATCAACACTTGAGTCAAAATCACTGGTAGCTATCCGTTAGTAGACTCTATAAGAATACCCTCCCAAGAACATGTTTTGGCATCATTTGAGTTAAGAAGAGCACTTGAAACAAAAAATATTGTGTAACTTAATGTTTTTTATCAATATAAACTTGACCCTACATTTAAATCCTTTAGTTTCCATAAACAGTCTACCCTCAGAGTTTTGTTTCCTTTGCTCGGCCACTTCTCTCTTCCTCCAGCCCCTACACTTCATGTTCCCTAAACATAGGTGCTCTCTGTGTATGCAGGGGTACACGGTACTCGGAGAATCTCTGTACCTTCTGCTTAGTTTTGTTTTGAACCTAAAATTGCTAATAAAAACAAATAAAATCTCCTTTAAAAATAGGCTCTATGCTTCAGCTCTCCTATCTAGACATCCTCAATTCTATCCACTGTCCCCACTTCAGTTACCTCCTTTATCCCCCTGTCTTCCAAATTCCTCCCCCGGGGCCATGTGCTCGCTCCAGAGTCTCCCCTTACCCCCAGCTGTCTGCTCAACATCTCCATCTGCACATCCCATCGGCAGTTCACATCCAGTGTATCTTGGGGGAATCTAAGAAGCATTTTTCTTCTGTTCTTCTGTTTTCCATATTCCCCAATCTTGCCTTCTCAAAACTCAGCTGATCTGTGATCACCTTGCCCACACCCTCCTCCTCTCTCTCCTCCATGCCAAATTGTAGGAATTTTACTCAATGTTATGCAACCTTTCCCCATCATTATGTCCCCAGCTACTTCTCTGGTTCCTAATCATACTACCTATTATTGTACTATATTGTACTGTTACACTGTGGATATTACAGGAGCCTTCAAACTGCTCTTCACCACTTCCCCTTCACTTCTGGGTCACTCCCCATAACGTCACTTATTTAAATTACTTCTTGAATACAATTCAGCCGGGATACTCTTCTTTATTGACACTCTGAAGCTCCTTGTATGTGCTGTGATGAAGCCAGCTGACGTTTTCACTATCTTCCCCCCTTCCCCAAACGTGCCATGTCCATGTCTTTACATCTGTATTTTCCTCTGTTCAGACTGGTATTCCCTCCTTCCTATTTCTCTGTGTTCCAGTATTAAGTATTCTTTAAGATTCCCCTCCCTAAAGTCTTCCTTGATGCCTAGGATGGGAGACGGGAGTTATCATTCTTATCACTCTGCCCTCTGAATGCCCACCTGCCTCTCCCCCCTTCCCCCCCTCCCTTTCTTTCTCAATATCTCCCTTTTATGTTCACGGGTTTGACAGTTATTTCTATAACCGCCCCCCCGCCAGGTTGTCCGGGCTTACTCATCTATAGGCATGGATGGGTCTCATTCGCAGTAATAACTTAGAAGTCACCAACTCCTGGACCTGCTGTCGTGGGATTCCTAGGCCCATACAAATGACCAGTATTGTTCTAAGACTCCAAAATGTGTTTCCCATACACAAGTGAGTAAGCCTTTTCTCACTACAATTTTTATTTAGATGCCCTCCTATATTTCCACGGAGCTCAGACATAAATCCATTTAGGGCTAAAGCAGTAAAATATATATATATAGATAGATAGATAGATAGATATAGATATATATAGTTAGATAAATATCTTTCCATCTATATTTTTAATAGATACATAGATATCTATATATATAAAGAAGAAACATTATCCTATGCTCAGAACTGTTCTGTCCCTCCATGCCCAAGACCAAGTCAAGCTCAGAAGAGCTTGATTCTTCTTTCCTGGGGTAAGCTCTCTCTTGGGAGGCTCATCAGTTTTCACACAATAGACTTGCCCTGGGCTTCCCCAACCAGTCTACCAGCTGTGCTCCCTATCTGTCTACACTTCTGCCCAGACTCAAACTGTAGTCACTATCCTTTGTTCTCCTATGAATGCCCCCAAATCCATGCTTAAACCATCTATATCCTCCCCAAAACACTACACCTAGTTTCTAATACACAACTATCTCTAAATGGTAAAATAAAATAAAATAAACAAGTAACCCAAGTTAAGGATTATTTAACAATATTTAAAAATTAATCTAAATATTTATAAGCTTTATGTCAGATAACACAGGCCCATAACTATTTGAGTCTAGTTCTACATAAAGATTGACATTCCTTCTCTATTTTTCTAATAGTCACACTCCCTTAAAATGGCAAGTATCTCTTGAAATCAGTTTAAAAAGATGAGCACAAGGGGCGCCTGGGTGGCTCAGTGGGTTAAGCTGCTGCCTTCGGCTTGGGTCATGATCTCAGGGTCCTGGGATTGAGTCCCGCATCGGGCTCTCTGCTCAGCAGGGAGCCTGCTTCCCTCTCTCTCTCTCTCTCTCTACCTGCCTCTCCACCTACTTGTGATCTCTCTCTGTCAAATAAATAAATAAAATCTTTAAAAAAAATAAAATAAAATAAAATAAATTTAAAAAGATGAGCACAAGAACTTGGTACCTAGTTTACAGGATTGTTATTAAACATAATACATACAAAGTACTTAACAGAGATTCTGGCATATAACCAGTACTAAATAAATGTTAGTTTATATTATTCTCATTACAAAAGCAAGATTTACTTATAATTATTCCAAAACAAGTTCTATAAAGAAACACCCTCAAAAGTAGCTATTTCTTAAATTAACCATAAAAGAATCACATATAGTGTACATTGCCTAAATTCTTTCTCAATAATTTCCTCCAATTTGAATTGAAGTTATCCATAGCTTTTAATTATTTGCCTCCATTACTATAATAAAGGGCAGTTACCAGAAAAATCAAGCCAAAGTTAACCACACACAAATGAATGCTTTCAGTTAGCAAAGAAAATGACTTCAACAAGCTCCCAGACTCATTAACTATACCATTGTTCTACCTAGATCTGAAATAAACTCAGAATAGGGATCTAGGTTTCCATTTGAGATGTCCCCCAAACCTCCCCCTCAAACAGAGCTTTAATGTCCCCTGAGACATATGGAGAAAGAGAACTCGAGAATTTCGAGTAAAATTATCGGAGACTCTATAAAAACAAAGCTTAAGTGACATGGCAGCTTAAATAGCTGGAACCAATACAATCGAAGAGGACCCCAAGGAAGGGACATTTCACAATCATGTAGGAAATGGTACATCCTTTCTCCTACACACAAACATATAATTGGAAAAGCAGACTGAAAACCTTCCCTCCCACCATTGGCCTTGGGAGAAGGAGTGGTCAGCCAAACTTCATCCTCAATATTTGCCACAACTTCTGATCTTTTTAACACCTGGTCCGGCCTGCAAACAAACTAAATGAAACTTAATCCACTTACTCTCTCTCCATTCAACTTACACTGCTCTTCCATGACATTTCCCACCCCCCCTCGGAACAGATTAGGCAGCTCCTCTCACGTCCTAAGGACAGTCTGACAAGACGACAGGCCACTGGCATGTTGAAGGCATCTTCACACAACGCTTCTGTCTGGCTGAGACTCCAAGGCTGGAAAGGGTATCCAAGCCAGCTACCAAGTCTATTATTCACATCGGGTACTGCGGTGGGAAAATGATGGTCCTCTGAAATCAGACCATTCTCATTGCTAACTTCAGAACAAATACAGGATGATTACGCTGATCACACCGAACGCTGCCATCCCCCACACGCTCCATCACCGCACTTTGCGTAACCGCTCTCTGGGAAACTGGCAGAGAGATGAATCATAACCAACAAAAAAAGAACAGTCTTTACTTCTGACAGTGTTAAAGTGCTTTTAAAAGGTTAAAACCATTATAAAAGTTAAAATGTTAACTTCAAACTTAAAAAAAAAGAAATATCTAAGGCTGAGTGAATACTAGTGAGCTAGTTTGCAAACACGAGAAATTGATGAACAGAATTAAGTCTTAAAAATATAAAATCCCAACCATAAGGCCACCATATAGAAAATAATGTATTCTTCTATTTTCAGATATTCTTGATAGAAGATAACTATTCTATCAAAACAAATAAGACAGAATTTCATAAACCATTAACTTTTAGGGGTCTTGGGTATTACTCAATAATCTCTCATACAGCAAAGAGTAAAGAAATGACTAGTCTAAAAGTTGGGTTAGAGAAAAGAAGAAAAATGTAGGCACAATGTATATCCAATCTACATTTGGCACATGCATTAAAAGAAAAAAAAATTCTACTTCCAATGAATTTTGGAACTTTATAAAGTTCCAACTTTACAACTTTATAAAGGTAACCCAGGCCCAGAGTAGTAACTCTTCTTTTTCCTGCAAAGCAGTTTCTGGAGTTCTTACCTCTTTACACAAGTAGGTGCCTGTTTGAAAAAAGGACACTGTGATCCTATAAATTTAACAACCATTTTGTTTTCCAGTATTATGAAGACATATTAAACCCAACAGTAAAACTGTATGCAAACATCACTGATTAGAATGAAATCTACAAGAAAATGAATTGTCTATGTGTGTAAGGTAACATGTGAGGGAATTCTACATATTACATTAAATTTTAATTAAGATTAGGGGTGCCTGGTGGCTCAGTGGGTTAAAGCCTCTGCCTTTGGCTCAGGTCATGATCCAAGGGTGCTGGGATCAAGCCCTGCATTGGGGTCTCTGCTCAGCAGGAGCCTGCTTCCCTTCCTCTCTCTCTGCCTACTTGTGATCTCTGCTGTCAAATAAATAAATAAAATCTTTTTTAAAATAAATAAATAAATAAATTTTAATTAAGATTAAACATGAATAATGTATTAGAAAACTTTTAAACAGGTTTTTTAAATAAGTGCATGACTCATTCCTGTTGCCTCTGTTATTTTTAAAAATTAGTGAAAATATCAATGTAGCCCACTCAAACATGACTCATTGGGACACTGAGTTATTTCCATAATCTGAACAATATCTTTAACATGTAACCTGATTATAATAAGGCCATCATAAAAGACAACAATACCATGAAAATGTGACTTATATGTGCAAATACTGAGTTGTCTCTCAAGTACAATGATCAATCAAGCTTTGATTACATAAGTAGGGCCTACAATTGTTATAACCTGAGTTTAGCCCCAGTTGGAAAAACATAATAATCTGCAAGATTTAATGTATCTTGTTTTCTATTGTCAGGAAACGAGAATACTGTAACCCAACATATTTCCTTTTAAGCTTCCACTGCCAGTAACTTTAGAGGAAACTTTATTCCAAGTGTGTAATCTTATTCAGTTCATGTATTTGAAAAGATTCTTTTAAGCTTCTCTCCCATGGTCTTTGTTCTTATCTTTCATTAATGACTTAACTGATATTATCCTAATATGTGATATGCTCAAGTCCTTTCAGAAGAAAGTGAAAGGGTGGGGCTGACTGGGTCGCTCAGTGGGTTAAAGCCTCTGCCTAGGCTCAGGTCAGGATCTCGGGGTCCTGAGATCGAGCCCCGCATCGGGCTCTCTGCTCGGTGGGGAGCCTGCTTCCCGCGCCCCCTCTGCCTGCCTCTCTGCCTACTTGTGATCTCTCTCTCTCTCTCTCTCTCTCTGTGTCAAGTAAATAAATAAAATCTTAAAAAAAAAAAAAAAGGAAGGAAGTGAAAGGGAGAGACTGCAACAAGAAGAGAAAGCAAAGGAAGGATGAGGAGGGAGGCGGACAGGTGGGAAGAAGGGAGGGCCGTGTGCAGACACCAAGACACACCTGACCCTCAGAACGGTCCTAGATCTGCTATTCTGTTTGTGAAAACAACTCTAGACTCTTCCTAAATCAGTACCTGTTGACAAGGTCCTATGGTTTTTAAAATGGAGGCAATGACAATGCTGTGTAAACTATAAAAACAGCATATTTAAGAAGAACCATAATAACCAACTTTACTGAATACTGACTGTGTCCCAGGCACTGTACAAAGTGCTTACGTGGATTATTCTTGCTCACAGTAACCCGAGCGACAGGTTCTACTGTAACTGAATTAGTTATCATTGTCACCATTTTACTAATGAAGAAATGAGACTTAAAAGTAGTTTCAGGACAAGAGGGGATCGGGAGGGAGACAAACCATCAGAAACTCAATCTCACAAAACAAACGGAGGGTCGCCGGGGGGTGGGGGGTAAGTAGAGGGTGACTGGGTGATGGACGCTGGAGGGTGTGTGCTATGGGGAGTGCTGTGAAGTGTGTAAGACTGATCATTCACACACCTGTGCCCCTGGCGCAAATAATACATTATACAGTAACCTGTATAAAAAAAAAGTAACCTGTATTAAAAAAAAAAAAAAAAAGCGGTTTCACATCTAGAAAGTGCACGGACTCGAGTCTATGCACTTACCCAGTGTGGATCTTTGTCAGTGTGTCTCATTCGTGGGGACGCATTTTCTGAAGAGCATAACTCGTTTTAGGCTTCATGAGAATGAGGCATAGGGCAGCCAGCTCAAATAAAATACTGAAATGGATAATCGTTTTATACTGCCAAGCCAAGCGTTTGAGTCAGCCGAGGAGAAGGGGCAAAAATAGAATTGCACAGAATGGGCAGCCGTGCTCCGACCTCTCGGAAGTCCTGTGGGTTCATAACAGGTGCTACATAGGGAAAACACTGGACAGAGATGGGAGTTGTGAGACCTGGATTCCAGTTCTTTCTCTGCCGCTGATCAGAAATGTGTGACACCGATTTCATCACTCAACTGCCCTGGGCATCGGCTCCCTCACCTATAAAGCAACGGGGATGGTTCTACATGCACTAAGGACCCCATAGCGCTATGAGTAAAACTCCAGGAGGACACACAGGCCTTCGTATCCCCATTAGGCAAGCTCACAGCTCCTGGGGTCCGCCTGGGGAAAGGCATCTACTTAGAGAGAGTCTTAGGACCCCATCCTGTTTGGTGAGAGGAAATGCCTCTCCTTCAAGAGATCCCAGCGCACGGAGGAAGGACACTCCATAGGTCAGACAGAGAAGACCCACAAAGAAGCAGTGACCGGACGTTGCTTCCACCAAGAAGTGCTCCACCACCCCAGTCTAACTTAGGAAAACCCCCTCTCCCCAGAGTTCTCCCTGGAACGCCACCAATTATTAGAGAGACATCTGAACTTGAAAGAACAAAGCAACCAGGGAGACAGGGTAATTCAGCAAAGAGGCTAGCTACCAGCTATGCGTAACGTGGAACAGTGCAACCACCGCGACAGAAGGGACACTTACAATACGCAAGTTCAGGGACTACATTTGCTTTCTTTTGCCCTCACCCTCCAAAGAAAGGGAAATGCGCCAAGTCAAGATCAGCTTTAAGTAAAACTGTGAAGATCAGTCCATGTGTAGTTTTTTTCTCCTCTTTGGCTCCTTCCTGACAGTGTGTTTTGACGAGTGTTATTCCATCCTTCACGGTCCCCCCCGACGCGGGCTTCTCGCTCACAGTCCCCCTCACCTGTCCTTTCTGCCGCCCCTTCAGGGCCCTTCAGGAGCGGGTCTGCTCCACTGCTAAAGTGATTTGATCTATGCTAGAAACTCAGAGCTAGAGAGTATGATGTCTGAGTTTTCTAACGTATAAACTCCAGGCCAAAGGACTATGAGCTGGGAGTGGAGGGTGGGGGGGCTTGCTGACCCCCGTCAATCATCCCCACATACCTGTGACCAGCACAAATCAGGTTCCCCCCGAAAAGAAACACGGAGGGGGAGAAAGAGGTCAGGGAGCTGTCTCACAAGAACTGGAGAGTCTGGGCTTCGCCAGCACCAGCCTTCTAGGGCTTCACCCCAAGCAGGAAATTGCTGCACGGCTCCACGGCTGCCCTGCCCCGGTGCCCAGGCGGCCGGCCAATCCACTAACCCCTTCCCTGGCCTCGCACAGACCGCAGCAGCGTCCGTGCAACCCTGGCCCCACGGTAACCCTGGCTGGCCTGACAGGAGCTGGCAGGGAGAGTCCAGGGCTTGCTACTTAAAGCTATAAGCAGCTACGGCGAGTGGAGATGAGCTGCTTTAGCAGCAGTGGAGAAGGCTGGGCGCAGATTTTCCCTTGCCCTCAAGAACTCACTCACCTGCTGGGGCTAGGCACGCAAACTTGATAGGGAGCCGCTCAGTTCCACGGGCCCATTACTAGTACTCATCTATCTGTCCTACCCAGCAGCTTTTCTCACGATGAGGTTGCTTGATTTCAAATGCCTAGATTCCGTTTTCAACATCAAATCATACTACTGATGTGTTTGGGTGTACATCATTACACGCGTCTGTATCTTACACATACACACACCTAAATACCCACGTGGACTATTTTATGTAAACGTATACATAGGCCTCTTCATTTACATGTGATTACACACAGGGAATACACACATAAAGAGAGACCCACATAGGTGTCTGTGTTTGAATTCAGGTTACCTGAGCTACCAGAAGTATTAGGAATACCTCTGAGAACCAGGATTAGCTGACAATCAAAGGAAGAAGTTCTGAATGCAAGTATTCACGTCTTCCAGGAGACGAGGACAAGACACTCACTCCTCTGGATTCCTAATCCACAAACAGGAACTGTTGTCAGGATTAAGATCATTCCTATAAAGGACAGATCGATGCCCGGCACACAGAGTCAGTGCTCAGAAATTTTAACTAATATTAGTATTATGATAAAACATGTACAGTAGCTCAGGAGGACTACTGCGACAAATTGGTTTTCTTCTGGAAAAATTCTATCTCAACCAGCTCTGATAATCTTCCCCCCACCCCCAGCCCCATAGTCTCCTTTGTCCTCTTACTTCATAAAATGGGCTCATCAAGTACCTCATCTAGGAAATGCCTACCCATGTTTTAAAATTCAGCTTATCAGGGCACCTGGGTGGCTCAGTGGGTTAAAGCCTCTGCCTTCAGGTCAGGTCATGATCTCAGGGTCCTGGGATCGAGCCCCGCATCAGGCTCTCTGCTCATTGGGGAACCTGCTTTCCCCTCCCCCTCTGCCTGCCTCTCTGCCTACTTGTGAGTGCTCGCTCTCTCTTGCTCTCTCTCTGTCAAATAAATAAAATCTTTTAAAAAATAAAATTCAGCTTATCTACCATTTCTTGGAAATCTTCCCTGCCCCGAGCCTAGGTCTGATGGCTTTGTTACCTTTTTCATAAAGCATGCCTCTTTCCTTCATATCTTTCTTTACTCAGTTGGATGACTTTAAAAAGTAAGGTCTGTATTGGGGCGCCTGGGTGGCTCAGTGGATTAAAACCTCTGCCTTTGGCTCAGGTCATGATCCCAGGGAGCCTGCTTCCTCGTCTCTCTCTGCCTGCCTCTCTGTCTACTTGTGATCTCTGTCTGTCAAGTAAATAAATAAAATTTTTCAAAAAAAAAAAAAAAGTAATGTCTCTATTTCCCACTCTAAGCGTGGGAACTTCAAGGGGGGCAAATATGAGGCCTGCTTCTGTTCACTGCAGCATCCCTAGTGCTGAAAAGTACCTAACACATACTCAATGATCAATAAATATTTACTGAATGAATGAACAAGTTAGCCAGATATCAATCAGTGTGTTCCCTCCTAAGAAGCACAAAGAGAGAAAATTCACTCACAGGAATATAAAGAATCTTGGGAGTTACCAAGAAACCCAAAAAATGGAAAAACTAGTATTTGCCTGAAAAAAGTCAAACCATCCAAGAAACTGAAGAGGTGTGGCTTTTTGTACTTGGCTTAAGAATCTTTATAACGTTCCATCAAGGAGAAACCACAAAAAGAGAAAATTACAAAGCAGAGTTCTGGGTACCAACAGGGAAGGACGGAGAGGGATTCTACACAGAGAACACACTTACTCCATTAAGGTTCAAGAAACCTGGAAAGGGGGTGCCTGGGTGGCTCAGTGGGTTAAGCCGCTGCCTTCGGCTCAGGTCATGATCTCAGGGTTCTGGGATCGAATCCCGCATCGGGCTCTCTGCTCAACAGGGAGCCTGCTTCCTCCTCTCTCTCTCTGCCTGCCTCTCTGCCTACTTGTGATCTCTCTGTCAAATAAATGAATAAAATCTTTAAAAAAAAAAAAAAAAAAAAGAAACCTGGAAAGTGACAGCCAGCAGATTACAGAGCCATGAAACTTAAATTCTGTGTTTTCGTTCATTCAGGAGTCATCTGATACTTATTATGCATCTACTGTATACCAGGAATTGTGCCTCGTTTTATGGATTTACTCCTTATGGATTTACTTTATGAATTTACTCCTGTTTTTTTTTTTAACCAGGAGTAAGCATGACAGACACAGTTCCAACTCTCACGGAGTTTCTAGTTGAGCACAGGGGAAAAAGGCATTAAACAGATAATTTACGTGTGACCGGCACGCAGAAAAGAGAACTACAGGTTGCTATAGTAACAACATTGCCTGGAAAGTCAGTATATATTTTGTTTTCTTCCAAGGAATTTATCCAAAGAATAATATTTTTATGTCTTTTTAAAAATCATATCTTTTCTTAAGCAACAAGTTGCCATGATGATTTGTATCTATTCCTGTTGCTTAACAAGAATAAAGTAATTTAAGAGACAGCTATACTTCTACGTATGAATCTACATGTGGGTTTTGGTCAAGATGATGATCCCCTTCACTAACTTGTATGTACAAAAAGAGGAGACAGAAAATGAGAGGGGGATAAAAGTTTAGTTCTGAAAATCACAGAAGGATAGAGTTGATTTATACGAAATCTTAAGAACCTTAAACCTTGAGGGGCACCTGGGTGGCTCAGTGGGTTAAGCCGCTGCCTTCGGCTCGGGTCATGATCTCAGAGTCCTGGGATCGAGCCCTGCATCGGGCTCTCTGCTCAGCGGGGAGCCTGCTTCCTCCTCTCTCTCTGCCTGCCTCTCTGCCCGCCTCTCTGCCTGCTTGTGATCTCCGTCTGTCAAATAAATAAAATCTTTAAAAAAAAAAAAAAAAAAAAGAACCTTAAACCTTGAAGTTCATAGCACTCCATCTGTGAAAGTTACACAGAGGGAATTCTAAACGCATGGAAGAAATATCTCTAGGGCCCACCTTTCCAAAGTGGTACTCAGCTCCTCCATTCCAGTATTGATACCACTCAGTCTATCAGTGTTGGCTTTTTGAGTACGTACTGTGTATCAAGCACTGTTAAAGACCCAGAGGAAAGAGCTCTAACCCACAATGAAGAAACCTATGCCTTTCCAAAAATAAATGTACAAAATAAATTCAAGATAAACCTGAGATGTGGAGCACCTGGATGTCAAGATAAACCTGAGATGTGGGGCACCTGGATGTCTTGGTCAGCAGAGCATCTGGACCCTTGATTTGGGTTCAGGTCATGATGTCACGGCCGTGGGATCGAGGCCCATATCGGACTCTGTGCTCAGCAGTCTTCATGAGACTCTCTCTCTCCCTCTCCCTCTGTCCTGTCCCCTCATGCTAAATAAATAAATAAAATCTTTTTAAAATAAAAGATAAATTTGAGATGCCAATAAAGGATACAAACAAGATTTAAAACACTAATATAATACAAAGTGACTAGGGCTGCTGTTTTAGCCAAAATAGCCAGGAAAACTCTTTTAGTGGAAATGCCATTTAACACTTGAAGTGATGAGAAGGAACCTCTATTTAAAGATCTAGAATGGAATATTTTGAGCTGGAAAACAAACAAACAAACAAACAAACAAAAAAGCAACACTTCCCACAGGCCAGAGATGGGGACAATTTGGATTGTTTAAAAGACAAAAGGGAAGACCCGTAGGGCTGAAATATACTGAACAAAGAAATACTATCAGAGAAGTATGCTAAGACTAGATTTTATACAACACTGGTTCTCGAAATGTAGTGTCACCTGGGAACTTGTTAGGAGAGCAAACCATCAGGCTCCTGAGCAGACTTGCGGAATCAGAAACCCCAGGTGGCTCCCAGAAATCTGTGTTCTGACAAGTCGTCCGTAAGATTCCCACACCCGCTATGGTTAGAGACCCCTTGGAAAGAATAATGATTCTCCAAACCAGCTGCTTATTAGAATTATCTGGAGCAGCATTTAATTTACTTAGGCTGAGCCTTACCCTAGAGTCAATGAATCGGTATCTCTGGGGTTGGTCTCTAGGTATCTCTATTTTCCTTAAAGCTCTTTGGATGATCACAATATACAATGATAACTGAAACTACTAACACAGGGTCTTAAAAATTATGGTAAGAAGTTTGATTTTTTTTTTCAGATTTATTTATCTGACAGAGAGAGAGCACAAGTGGGCAGAGAGGTGGGCAGAGCAAGAGGGAGAAGCAGGCTCTCTGCTGAGGAGCAGGGAGCCCGATGTGGGGGGGCAGGAGTCAATCCCAGGGCCCTGAGATCATGACTGGAGCCAAAGGCAGACGCTTAACTGATTGAGGCACCCAGGTGCCCCCAAGAAGTTTGAATTTTAATGGGAAATAACTGAAAGTGTTCAAAGTTTATCAAATTTAGTTTCAGCTCCTATGTGACGGATGAAGAGCGGCAAAATAGAACAAGAAGACCAGTTAGGAGGTCACTATACTAACCTAAGTTGTAGCACTGGAAATTCTGTAAGTGGATTCAGAACATATTTTACAGAAAAATCCTAAGACTACAGATTCAATGGGAAAGAAGAGGCAAGAAAAGGCATCCAGCATAAGCCCACATTTTGGGCCTAAGATATAGTTGCCCAAGGGCACCTGGTGGCGGCTCAGTGGGTTAAAGCCTCTACCTTCAGGTCAGGTCATGATCTCAGGGTCCTGGGATCCCTGGAGCCTGCTTCCCTCACTCTCTCTGCCTGCCTCTCTGCCTACTTGTGATCTGTCCAATAAATAAATAAAATCTTTAAAAAAAAAAAAAAGAAATAGTTGCCCAGACTTTCTGGAGAAAATCATGCATGGCATGGCCATCCAGGATTGATCTTTGGCCCTTTTAGGTCTGGGACGGCTCTCAGACCCCCAGCTGCAGATGCTGAATGGGCAGCAGGATATGCATACAAGTCTGGAGCACAGAGGAGAGGTCAGGGGTGCACATGGAATCACCCCTGTATGGATGGGATCTGAAGCCATAAAATCAGATGAGACCATCTAAGTTGAAAGCGCACATACAAAAGGGCAGGGAAAGCACAGAACTGGCAGAGCTGGTGTATGGACAGGGTGTAAGCCTGTGTCATAGAAATCTGAAGACAGTGATGGTCTTAGACTGTGACAGCTCAGGACAACTGAAGATCTTAAGGCCTTTGTGTGGCCTTTTGGCATAACCGCCACCCCCAATTCTTGAAAGCAAAGTGGCTTTAGAACCTCACAAGCACTTCTTCTGAGTACTGGCTACTGAGTAACTTAGGAGTCTCCGCTTCAGAGCTCCAACTACCGTCAGGAAATCTTTACGTGAATCAAAGAAGGAATCCAAGAATCAGACGTATTAAGTGGCTTGTCCATGTTCATACAGTTTCTGTATTCTGCCAGAACGTGACCTGGGGTGGCACTCACGGGTGCTTCCCAAAGAACATGTAGCCTCCAGGCAAGGGGACCACGAGAGGAAGTTTTAGCTGGACAAAGTTAATCCAGTCTGGGGCCGGAACTGACCTGTGCGGAGTCAGACCGGCTGGGATGATCAATGGGCAGTGGGCAAGGGCCAAAGCAGTACTACAGATCCAGAAAGAAAAAGAAAAAAAACCCTTGAAATTCCTTATCAGAGAAGCAGGTCAGTTGGGAAGAAGCAGTATTCACTATCATTGCACATAAACAAGAAACAGTTGAGCTACAGAGCCTGGCACTAACTGAAAACTTGCTAAAAATGCAAACTTTCAGACCCCTCCTCAGACCTACTAAATAAGAAACTGAGACAGCACACAGCAATCTATGTTTTGTTTTGTTTTGTTTTTAAAGATTTTATTTATTTATTTGACAGAGAGAGAAATCACAAGCAGGCAGTGAGGCAGGCAGAGAGAGAGGGGGGGGAAGCAGGCTCCCCTCGGGCTGAGCAGAGAGCCCGATGCGGGACTCGATCCCAGGACTCTGGGATCATGACCTGAGCCGAAGGCAGCGGCCTAACCCACTGAGCCACCCAGGCGCCCAGCAATCTATGTTTTAACAAGCTGTGCAGGAGATGCTGGTGTCCACTAAGGTTAGGGGTCCCTTGGAGAAGCCATGATTCTCACCTTTCACTGCATATTCTGCAGATGTAACATGTGAGGGCTCTTCCAGGGAAAGGCTGCCTCGACAAAGCTGGTACAACATTCTTATGTTGAAGTGACTTGGTAGGTACTTCCCTAACAGTATATTCAAGGGACAGTTCCTCTTGCGCTTAATATTTTATAAAAACAGAACTATATTCCTCTCTTTATATACACATAACATGTGTATATATATGAATATACATATTTCTCTTATTTCCACATTTTACTGGAAGTCAAGATGAAATATCTCCCAAAACGGTAATAGCTTGGGTTGTAATAGTTGGGTTCTTTGGAATCTTCAAGAACATAAGATTTAGTCATAGTGGATTAAAAGTAAATTTTTAAAAAGTACGTAGAAAAAGCATTAGTAGAAGCTAACCATATCCCAACATTTGGAAAAGTAACACCCACACATGCAATGCCAACCCCCCCAAATCACGATTAACGAATAATGATCAAGTATAATGCTTTGATGTCTTTCCTGGCCGGGAATGCACGCACGCCCAAAACAAACTTGTTATAGAGTCATAGAAGAGCCACCTAACGTGAATCTCAGAAAGCGTATAGTCAATAATGTCCTAATTTTATTTTATTTTATTTTATTTTTTAAAGATTTTATTTATTTGACAGAGAGAGATCGCAAGTAGGCAGAGAGGCAGGCAGAGAGAGAGGAAGAAGCAGGCAGGATACGGGGCTGGATCCCAGGATCCCGGGATCATGACCCAAGCCAAAGGCAGAGGTTTTAACCCACTGAGCCATCCAGGCGCCCCAACAATTTCCTAAGTTTAAATCACTGGGCCTGTTGGAACCAGTAGAGACCGTCATGGAAACCTGGGAAGGGCTATCACTACAAGGATAAGCAAAATGCTAATAGGTCTAAGAATGACTTAATCTTCTTATTAGAGAAGATAACCGATGGGTATAGAGGGAAAGTAAGTTGTACTCACTGGGGATTTTGACCAGCAATTTTTATGTTTTTATTATTAATAGAAAGGAAAAATGATTGATTATCTAATAAACACACTTTGGTTTACATAATATTTCAAAAGCCAAGGTCCAACAGGTAGAACAAAAAGAACCACCAAACTAATTCGAACTCCCTAGTTTTTAAGTATGGGAAGGAGTAACAGAGAAGTCCCACAAATATAGCCCTAATTTTAAAACATTCTCTTAGAGACACATGTTTCTAAAATGTTTCCAATCACAGCTATTAAAAAAAGGCCCCCTCTGAAAATTTCAGATCAATGGTTAGAGTCTAGGACCAATATGGTTCAGAATCTTACCTCATCATTATGCAGAGTTTAGATTTGGTACCAAAGTTGCAGTCAAAGGTAACAATGACATGTGGCTGACCAAACAGAGATGGAGATCTCACCATGTTTTAACTATATCTGGATCCACATCACTCTTTTTGGTCTGTTTTCTTGTCCTAGTGGCCAGTTAATCCCATCTTCAGAGCCAGATAGGAAAAATAAAGCACTATACGAAACCAGGCAGGAAAGCAGGAAATACTGGCACCCTCTGAGCAAGATCAAGTATCCTGCAAGCTTAAAGGATTATTACCCCAAGATTCTAATCACTAGGCTAAAAGCATCGTGTTTCACAGATAATGCTAAATGTAAGTTTTCCCACTGTGTTTGTGCTGCTAACATTTGCAGAATCTCTCACTAAGTGCTGTTCTTCCTTTTCTCTTGGGCTTTGCATGTTCAGTCTGGGTCCCACTAAATTCACGTGACACCCTAGCATTTAATAGCACAGTCTTCTCAATCTAAAACAATCTTTCATTTTTAGGGACATCACTAGACAGAATTAGGCCTTCCAGAAATTTTTTGCATTTTAAATTGGAGTTGGATAATCCTATCAATTAATCAAAAATTCACCATGGCCCCAAATGACATTCGATAATGTCATTTAAGTTCAAAAGTGCACTTCCTCGTAGCTAGAGTTAAGAACACACCATGCCACCTTACTCTCTGTTCCTTGCCATTGCCTCCACAAAGTTGTAAAAAATGCATACTCTTTGCTGCATTTTTTTTTTTTTAAGAAAAAAGGAATTTTTTTTTTCTGGACTGGAAAAAGAAATAGATATAAGATAACATATTGACCGTCTTCCCCTGATGAAAGAGATATGAAATGAACAAGCTTGGTAAGACTCTGAACTCCAGTATTTTGCCCCTAATGCCACTACCCCTCCCAAAAAAAGTCTCACTCTGAGACTGAAGATTTAAAACATTTTCCCAAAACAAAAAGCAGGAAAGGAATGTTAAAATTATGACTTATGCCTAGTTAAATCCATTCTGGCCAGAGTGTGGGCTATCTCATACCACTCTAGGGAAATTTCCCTGAAATAGTTTGCTTCCTGTTAGGTACAATGAACGACAGAGAGGTCAACTGCATAAAACAGAAGCATTAACAATAATAACAATAAAAGGTCAATCATGAACAGTCACTACATCCTTGTCAACTCTGAAGAACCTAGTATGTGGAACAAGATATTCTCACTTCCTATTTCTAAAAAGAACCTAAGAAAGAACTTTCTATATATGGCAGAGCTATATATAAAAAAGATGGAGAAGAGTGAGCTTCCCATCCTTTCAAGTCTCCAGGAGGCAGAGGTTAGAGCATCCCTCAGAGCCGATGATCAAGGAGGCTCTGCATCAGGGGGAGAAGGTGATGTGAACATTACAGGATTTTCACCAAGTTATTCACTTCAGAGAAGACCGAATTTTCCACAAATTGTGTCACAGGCTGCAATATTTCTTATTTTGCAAATTTCATCATTACTACTATTAATTACAAAATAGGAAGGACAAATCATTTTAAGTTGAAAAAAAGAAGTTAAAGGACTGCAGTAATAATCATCTAGTTCTTAGGGAGCAGGCTGTGTGAGAAATGTTCTAACAGTCTTGCCAAGGTCTTGACCTGACCTCCACTTTACGGAAGGTAAGAGCCCTCCAAAAGGTCAAGTCACTTGTTGAAGGTCACAGGCTGGGAGGCGGTGGAACCTGAGTTAGGTGTGGGCTTCTACACCAACGCCCTAAACACTCTCCCCGTGAGCCAATTCCCTCAACCGTTTGGCTCCAGTTTCGACTCCTGTCATCTATAGGAGTTCTATTTTCCCAAACTGAACTCTTTCAAAGTATCATAACTCTAAATAGCTTAGCTGGTGTTCCTCTTCATTGGAATTTATTGGCTATTCCCACCACAAACCACAAAATTTAACATCTTCTAAACAAAAGTAAGCTATTACAATCTAGATCATACTTTTTAAAACCTACTAGGAAAAATATAATGGCGGGTTTTTTTTTTTAACATTACCAACTCTAAAGTTAGACCTCAGTACAACTATACATCCCCGTTTCTTCAATCAGTAAACTAGAATTTTCAGAAATTCATTACAATTATGGAAGATTTGAACTTGTTTATCAAAGAACTTACAAACCACATTAAGACTAATAACAGTCTCTTGATACATTTTGTGAAGTCTAATATTGCTCAAAAATTAAGTCTCTTGAAAACTATTATTTTTAGAAAAAACATCAAGTGATTAAAGTCCCTTGTTTAAGGGACGACAGGGTGGCTCAGTCGGTTAAGCATCTGTCTTCAGCTCAGGTCACGAACCCAGGGTCCTGAGACAGAGCCCAGAATAGGGCTCCTTGCTCAGCAGGGAGCCTGCTTCTCCCTCTGCCCCCTGCTCCCCTTGTGCACAAACTCTCTTCTCTCTGACAAATAAGTAAATTAAATCTCTAAAAAATTAAAATTAAAAATTAAATAAATTAAAGTCCCTTTTTTTAGAGACAAAGAATTCCCAAAGTCTGACTACCTTAATAAAAAGTACAAGTGATTTTTCTATCCCAAAACTTGCCAGGTCACTGTTGCAGACTAACAATAGTAGTTTAAGACCTCACTCTTCAATTGTATTTCTGATTAACCTCACTCATATTTCTAACAATTTAAAAACATAAAAGTTAATCATGTGTGGCCTCCTTGTCAACAACCCACATTGTGAGAAGCATATTTAGGTGGCTTGGGGTAACAGAATTGCCACCGGCTTTGCTGTCAAAAGACACACAGGACAATATAGTTCGGCCACCCATTCTATGTCCTAACAACAAATTCTGTCGCTTGTCTTTGAATCCGAGTATTTAATTAAACATAGATTTTCTCTGCCTTTTCTATGGTCTGCCATATGTACATGCGTATATGTGTTTATATGAGTGTTTGTGTACATATATGTATGCATATATATCTCTATATACACATATAGAGCTACAGAGTATAAATACTATAAATGATACAAAACAAGATTTAATGTCAAAATTAACTCATCTATTGAGAGTTATTTTGTTTTATTTTTTGAGAGTCAGTAAGGCTGATCTAATTGTTCTTCATGTTTTTCTAACTTTCTTTACAGTAATGCTCTGTAAACAAATATCACTAAAATGACATCAGCAATACACCTTGGGGAATGGCAAGAAGTAAGAGATATGAACATAGAGTAACACAGAGAATATAATAAGAAAGTGAGGAAAACACTTCAGGTGGAAGAAATGAGAGTCATAGCAGGAGGTTTACTAATGGCACAATCACTGATCAAACCTGAAAGGTTAAAGAACCTAAATGATGGAAAAAGTCAGATTTTTCAAAGTCAAACTTCATAACCCTCTGAGATAGAACTTGGGGAACAGACTCTAGAAAAAAGTTACTATGAAAAAATATCCCTAAACTCCAGAGGAAAAGACCCCATGACTTCAGAGAAATGCTCTTCTTTTCCTTTTTAAGATTTTATTTATTGGAGAGAGAGAGAGAGAGCACAGCAAGGGGAGCAGGAGGGGAAGAAGGAGAAGCAGGCTCCCCACTGAGCAGGGAGCCCCATGCAGGGCCCGATCCCAGGATCCCGGGATCATGACCTGAGCTGAAGGCAGCCGCTTAACCAAGTGAGCCACGCAGCTGCCCCCAGAGAAACTTTGCCCATGGCAGAAACAAAAGCAACATCATTAAGGAGCAGGAATCCGCACACGCTCCTCCCATCCTGAATGCCCATGCAAGTTCTATTCACATCAACAACAGAGTCACTGCTTTATGCTCCTTTCTCTCTCTCTCCCTTTTGTGTCATATTTGGTCCTACATTCAGATAAACACTGGCCCTCCTGTGTGTGTGTTCTATACGTCACAAAGTCTGGGAGATCAACGTCCACATCCTCCCTCTGTTCTCAAGGCCTGCACGGGCAGGCCTCCAACAAGACTCCTCCTTTCTTCAGAGGCCCCTCCTCCCGCCCACCCCATCCCCACTGTCATCAGGGATTACTTTAATGTAAATGTTTATCTTTTCAAATCTCTTGTACCACAAATATTGCTTCCTCCAGGAAGCCTTCTACCATCTTCCAGGCAGAAAGCAACTTTCCACGCTCCGGGCTCTCACATCTCATGCGGTCTAGGCTTACAACAGAGAAAACACTCTCCCTTGCACTTCTGGTCTCCTAATGCCCGTCTCCTTTCCAGTGCTCTTGAACACCAAGGTTATGCCTGACTTACCTTCAGAATTTACCACAGCAATCTGTATAGCACTTCACAGAGCCTAGTGCTTCAAAATGCTTTAACTTGGATCCGTATTCCTGGAGGCAAAGATTAAGTCAAAGAACACGGTTTCCACAGTTGAAAACTTTGAGACTGGACTGAGTTTACAAGAACTCTGTGACCTCAAAACCTGATTATGCGCAAGGGTATCCTATCAATATCCAGCTGTCCTCTTGTTCTTGTTTTATGATGATTTACTCAGAAGAAGGCATTTTAAGATGGGGTCAGCACTATTTTCACAGTTCGTTTTTTTTTTTTTTTTTTTTAATCAGAAATGTTTAATATACTTTTTTTTCCAATTTATTTATTTTCAGAAAAACAGTATTCATTATTTTTTCACCACACCCAGTGCTCCATGCAAGCCGTGCCCTCTATAATACCCACCACCTGGTACCCCAACCTCCCACCCCCCCCGCCACTTCAAACCCCTCAGACTGTTTTTCAGAGTCCATAGTCTCTCATATTTTCACAGTTCTTAAAGGAGGTCTTGGGTGTCTTGAAAAATCCGTATTAGAGTAATGAAGTCATGGTTGTCAAGGCATTGGGAAGAAGAAGCATATGTCGTGATGACAGCAGAAAGAAAGAATACTTCTGTTGCCCCTTTAATTTTGTTTTTCCATGTCTGTCCAAAGGAAGATTTGCAGCCTCATATTTAAATTTTTCCCCAATTTTTAACTCATCTTTAAATTTAATTTTTAAGAAATTTACTACACCAAAGTTAAGGGAGATAATGGAAACAAATCATTATCAAAATGATATAAATTGGGCGCCTGGGTGGCTCAGTGGGTTAAGCCGCTGCCTTCGGCTCAGGTCATGATCTCAGGGTCCTGGGATCGAGTCCCGCATCAGGCTCTCTGCTCAGCGGGGAGCCTGCTTCCTCCTCTCTCTCTGCCTGCCTCTCTGCCTGCTTGTGATCTCGCTCTGTCAAATAAATAAATAAAATCTTTAAAAAAAAAAAAAGTGATATAAATCAAATAACAAGCACTCTACCGGTGATATTCATAAACAAACATGAATAATTTAGCTTAACTACAAAATAAGTATTATATAGAAATATTAGCAAAATTCAAAAACACTTCTGATAGGGGTTTTTTCTTTTTTTCCACTTCCTACTCTATGTCCTTGGATATTCTTCATACAAGATCAACCAAATCGCACAAGAGAAATAGAGCCAAAGAAATTGGGGAAGACTTGACATATGTATGATTCTCGACTTATGCAAATCTGATACAAAATGTGAAAATGATCAAGGACTATGCCAAACCTTGCCTCTTTCCCCCAGAGAAGCACATTCCCGCTGCCTTTATATTTGAGAAAGGGCGCAGAGTGGCAGATGTACCCAAACGGGGAGGCCCACAACGAGGTCAACGCTGACCTCTCCCAAGGGGCCACAGCTTAACCGAATCTCGGCAAAGCAGCAATAAGGCTCGCCACGGTACCGCATCTCCCGGAATAACTGAACTAGAGAACTTCCGACCATTCTTCATTTTAAAGGGGGCCAGTACATAAGGAATAACACGGAGGACATTGGGAAAAGGAAAGGAAAAGTGAATTGGGGGATGTCGTAGGGGGAGACAAAGCACGAGAGACTGTAGACTTGAGAAACAAACTGAGGGTTTTGGGGGGGAGACGGGTAGGGGTTTGGGTGAGCCTGGTGGTGGGCATTAAGGAGGGCACGTACTGCATGGAGCACTGGGTGTGGTGCATAAACAGTGAATCTTGGAACACTGAAAAAAAATAAAATAAAATAAATTTAAAACAAAGCGGGGGAGAGGGGAGTACCTGCTGCCCTTTTTTTTTTTCCCTTCCACTTCTGGAAATTAAAAAGTGTTTAGGGGCTTTGAGCTCCTTCTAACCCTGCATTGCTAAAACAGCCTGGTGTAGGTAGGTGCCCAGAGGTAAACCAGGTTTCAGCCCTTTGTTCCTCAAACCTTCTAATGTCTCTGAAATCAGCATATAAATCATAAACAAACAGATCTCCCCCCCTACGCCCCACCCCCCAATTCCCAACAATAAAACACAGAACACCTTTCCTGGACTTGTTCCAGGGGAGGTGACAGGCCCTCAGCAAATCAGGGTCCTCTCACAAAAGCAGATGTTCCAATGTCAACATCTAAAGATCAAGATCGGCCTTCCCAAATGCTCTTTTCCAAATCCACTGTATAAATAGCTGCAGACTTGTTTCCACTTTTAGTATCAAACATTTCTTTCACTAGATTGAGCTGTATTTACAACCACAGGTCAAACATTCTTAATCCCAGGCACACTGGCTCATAATACTTTTTAGACAGACTTCTTCAAACTGCCTCTGCAGCTAGACTTACAGAAATAGGCATGGCGAGAACATGCTGTTGAGGGGCCCAAATCCCAAAGCAAAAAAGTCTCAAGGCAGGGGAATCCTAAGGCTGTTTCCTTTACAGGTTTGCAATTATCCTCCAAGACTTCATTGGGCCATGCTCCAAATCTAAGAAAGATAAAATACCTCCCATATTAACCAGATGTGACCATCAGATATTTCAAAAAAGAGGTGCTTTTTTGAAAAGCACAAAAAAGTGGTTTCCCAATTGTTCACCTCAAGCTTCCAAGACCCCTTGCCCTAATAGTGAAGATCATCGCTGACAGATGCCTTGGGGAGCCTAAAAGTTGGTCTAAAGTGAGAACGGGGCAGGAAGAAGAGACCCCAGAAGAAAGAGCCTCTCCCACCTGTGCTGTCTGCAGGCCCTTCCTGAATTTAACCATGTCGCGTACTACTTTATTAGGTAACCCCTAGAGATTTCATCTGAAGGAAGAATTCCAAATGTTAAAAAAAAAAAAAAAAAAAATGCTGAAAATTTCTGTCCTAGATAGACTCCCTTGATCATAAAATCAGCCCACAAGGAAATCACTGAGCGGGATAACCCAGGAAGGCCATTAGCAGTCAGCAGTCAACTCCCTACCAGTTCCCTCTGATGCTAATCCAGGGGAATTAACAGAGCAATATTGTTCCAGCAAGTCTAGAGAAATTCAGTTTCCTTACGTTATGAAATACATGAAATAAAGCCTACTAACCAAACAAGCCCTTTATTCTGGCACATTTGTAGACCACAAACTATGACTCTGAGCGGCCACTGCTCACAGGGGAGATTTAATGGTGTTACAGAGTAAGCGCCAGGGCTCTGTGGAATACAGAAATCTATTTTCAGCTGGGATTCTCAGCCAGAAGTGTCTTCCCATTATGAAGCGTGTGAAATTTCAGAACTGTCGAAGCAGAGAGGTAAAGCATGTCGACGCCCTCCAGCCGGAGACCACCTGCAGCCCATCTGCGGCGGACGGGCTGGGTTTATATTCCATGTTGCACGGAAGGAGAATGCACACCAGAGGGAAGCATCAGCATTTCAGTAAAAAAAAGAGTGAGAAAGAACCATTCACGGGACTTGGGCTTCAGCTGGGTAATTTGGGGGAAGGTCTAGAGAAGCTGGGCTTTGTTCTAGATTGGATGCTATTGGAAAGCAGGGACGATTCAATGCCTGACCACCTCGGTAGCTCCCACCTAGAGGTAGGATAGACTAAAGCAAGAATAGAGCTGAAAACGGGAAAGAATTAGCAGTCACTCATAAATGATCACCTGGCAGAGAACAGGAAAAGGTCACACTAGACAGCAACATATTAGTTATTGTTGGCCACACGGGGTAAGAATCACTGTCACTTCCTTCGGGAAGACTTGGATGTTGATTTCAGAAACCCAGAGAATAACTTAGTGATGATGCATATGAATGTCCAGATCATATTCTAGACATTGGCTTCCGGTACATCACTCGAGGCCTCGTAGGTCCTCTTCAATCATGCCTTTACTAAAGCACCTTTCCTTGGACCATTTCATACAGTCACCTGAGACAGGTGAAGTCTACCTTACCAGTTCAGTCAAGTCTCTGATTCCAGAGAGGTAAAGACAAATTAAGTGCTATTGCTTTTCAAATTATCTGTGGTGAAGAGAATGTTTTCTTTTCCCCCAATTGGTCTTGGACTATTTTGTAAAATACAACAGAAATTAATTACCAGAGGGGTGCCTGGGTGGCACCGTTGGTTAAGCCAACTTTTCTCCGACTCTTGGTTTCAACTCGGGTCCTGATCTCAGACTCCTGAAATCAAGCTCTGCACCCCTCAGGCTCCACACTCGACAGGGAGTCGACTTGTCCCTCCCCCTAGGCTCCTCCCCGAGCTCAGGCTCTCTCTCCCTCTCTCCCAAACAAATAAAGTCTTCTAAAAAATAAGAAGAAAAATAAAATGAGGGGCACCTGGGTGACTCGGTTAAGCGTCTGGCTCTTGATTTTGGCTCAGGTCATGATCTCAGGGTCCTGGGATCGAGCCCTGCATCAGTATCCCTGCTCAACAGGAAGTCTGCTTAAGGATTTTTCTCTCTCTCCCTCTCCCTCCCCCGCCCCTGCTCACATGTACACACTCTCTCTCTCACAAATAAATAAATCTTTAAATTCATTCATTTGTTCACTCATTCATTCATTTTAAAAATGATAAAACTGGGGCACCTGGGTGGCTCAGTCAGTTAAGTGTCTGCCTTTGGCTGAGGTCATAATCCCAAGGTCCTGTGATTGAGATACCCCGAATCAGGATCCCTTCTCAGCGGGGAGCCTGCTTCTCCCTCTCCCTCTGCTGCTCCCCCTGCCTGTGCTCGCTCTCTCTCTCTCTCTCTCTCTCTATCAAAAAAATTTTAAAAAATCTTTTCAAGACCTTTCTAAGGTCAAGAAGGTTAAGGTTAAATCCCTATATAGTCAGTTAAAGAGAAAAAAGGGTTTAGGAAGCAGCAACCAGGCAAGTTTATTTCCGTTCCCTACAATTAAACTTCCTATTTCATCTCTGCTAAGGGCTTATCCCATGCAAAACGATTCTGCAATTTTAAGCACTTGTTCCCAGCTGAATGAAGAGGTCCTAGTGTTAGCCCACGGGGTTGTGGATTCGCTCCCCATAGCGCTGTTTGCTGTTCTTCCTGTGGTCATCACGGCGCTTCCTCCAGGCACAGGGCTACCGTGAGCTGGAAGCTCTAGGAAAGGCTTCACCCCGCATTCCCACAGAGCAGCACTGCCTTCTCTGCAGGCCGGACCCACCTTCTCCTGGACTGAGCTGAAGGCCTCAGCCAATTATCTCTGGTTCAAAACTCTGTCCTGTTCATCTCCCCGAACATATTTCTCTCGAAAACTACAATTTTCCAAGTTAAATGTGATTCTAACATATATACACACACACACACGTATGCCAGATATTTTGACACTTAAATCCCACGACAAATTTAACATCTTTGAGCTGCATGAAGATGGTAACCACGACTCCTTTCGCTGTTTCAGAGCCTAGAATGGCACTTGGCCCATTACCGGCTCCTACAAACACTGTTTAATTAACTGAATAACGGGTCAAAGACTGGAACAAATGAATACTTGTAGTGTGCAGTGGTAGTATAACACACACACACACACACACTCGATATCAATTTACATGTGATGCTAACACCATTATCTGAAAAATGAGAAATTAGAGAATCCTAATAATTAATTATTATTAAGTCTGAATGACTTTCAGACTTTGTATCTATGTTCCTCTTCCTTAACAACTTGTTACGTGCCCAGATTTCTCATATCTATGATTAGATAATTAGACATGTACAGTAAGAAAAATACTGGTTGCTGAGATGTAAAAATCATTGTGATGATGCATTAAAAAAAAGTTCCTTGCCTTTTACCTTCCTTAAACTGATTTTCCAGCCAATATCCCACATTTCAAATCTTAACTGAGAAGATAAAAAGTACATAATATTTTACGTTTTAAAACCAAAAAGTAACACTGGATTAAGTTTTATACTCAATGTATTTTACTTAAAAGTATTATAAAGTGGTACTTTTTGTATGATTTATGTTCTTTTCTATCTTAGGAGTACTGAATCAATCTCTCTCAATGAATACTTCGAACTTCATCTTCTAGAAAGTGCTTTCTTTTTTATTTCCCAGTCAATGACTGAATTAATTCACCTCTATTCAACCTTTGTACAGAATGAGAAAAATTCGAGTGATTCCTTACGTCTTCAAACCCTAGAATATGGTCTAGCACCAAACGAGGAGTGTAGAGACCTAATCTAATGCAGTCCAACTTGAACATTGGGACCTACATATGTTCTGCTGCATGTCCTCTGCACTGGCTTTTAAAACCCTACAGAACACCAAGAGGTAGGACAGGACTGCAAAAAGCCTAAAACAATGACCTTACCAACATTTGGTACAACATATGTGCCATACCACCTCTGGGTTGGGCCTATGCATGGAGAGAACAATAGCAAAAAATTCATGGTATTGTTGTAGAACCAGCTAAGGTAGGGTAATTATAAGCAGGAACATAAGGAATATTTGAGAACTCCCAGAAGAGTGGCAAAACAAAGGGAATAGCTCTGAACTCCCAAGAAACAGCAGCTTGGCAACCATCGAAAGGAAAATGGTTGCTTTTTTGAACAAAGTCAACTGTGGATGAAAGGGGCATAAACATTGACATACTTTTCAAGTAACATCTGGGGAGACAAAACAAATAAAAATATTTCACATCTGCGGAGTGTGTAGAGAAAGGTCAGTTACTACTGGCCTCGACCACAAAACAGAAGAGCAATATATGGGTATTTCAGTTCAAACTAAAGAAAGAACTGACTCAAAGCCACAATGCAAAGGGAACTACATCTCGTGTTTGTAAAGTAATGCTATTTGAATGAATTCTGACAAAGGATCTGCTCATTTCCCATTTTACCATTCTGTGGGGAAGCAAAAGAATGCATTCAAAATACTTTCTTTAAGAAGATATCCAAAGTCTCCACATAAGAAGTGAAATACTATCATTTTGGAAGAATCTACATTTCTTTAAAAATTTTCAGAATGCTTTGAAAGATATAAGGAAATGAAATTCCCCAATGTAACACAAGTGAACACGTAAGCAAAAAAATGCTAAAATAGGTATCTTTTGCTTCTCGGAATAATGCTGTCTTTGTGGCAAAATGAAGCCCAAGCACACATCTTTGACAGTCAAGTCCTTTCTCAAGCTCCTTCCTGAACTTCAAATATAGTAAGGCTTCCTTTCCACCTATCCCTTCCAAATCATGCTGGAGCCATGCTGCCCTCCCACACACCTGCAAACACACACACACAGAAGGGAGTGACTCTTACCAGACCGTCACAGTTGCTAATGGCAACAAAGGTTCCTGGAATGTCCATGATGTCACCAACATAAGCACAGTTAGTCTGCAAAAGCTCTGTTTTCCAGATTCTTTCTGAAGCATTTCCTGATTGATGTTCATCAGTGGGGTCAGTCACATTCTCTGACCCCAGATCTGTCTCGTGCCATTCCACAACAGCCCCAGGAGCGACCAGCTGAGTGTTGGGCCTTAGTCGCAGATGAAAATCTCTTCCAAACGCGGAGATGTTAAAGAACAATTGCTCAGAGTCGGAAGACACGTCCCTCGGTGACCTCCTTTTGTGAGTTGCAGAAAGAATATGGGAGAGATAGTGTCCCTCAAAATTTGTGCTGACTGGAGTCACCAGCTCATACTCACTCTGGTTCTGTATTGGTAAATCTGTGGGGTGAAAAATAGAATTGTAGAACCCTGTGTGACAAGAGAACACAGGAGGACACAACATAAAGTGCCCCACCTCAGAAGGCTGTACGTCAACTTGCATAATAAATATATTCCTGAGCCATCTCATTAAGTATGAAATTTTGAGAACTTGGATCATTTCTCAACTATACTTAGGTAACTCTGGGTTCCGTCAATGGTTTTCTTTTTTAAAAATGTACTACAATGTGAATATTCATACCTCATTTATATGTTTGAGACTATGAATATAATAAGTTTCCATAAATGATATCTGGTTTGCTTACAATCAAGACATGATCTCAGCTCATTTATTATGGGCATAATTGACACCTGCTATAATTTTTTAACAAAGTTGTTATTATGTAAAAGAATTATTTTGATTGTTTAATTTTTTTCCCTGTAAAAATCCTAGAATTTACACTCATTATAATAGCCACTTTATGTTGCATTTATGGTTGGCCTATAATTTTACACACTGTAGTTTATAGTGCTGTAGTTTATACATAATTTTTCCATCATAACAAACCTAACAATCACACCTCACAGGTAAGGAAACTGAGATTCAGGAAGTATGTACCCAAGATCGTATAACTGTGAAGCTTGGATATCAATCCAAGTTATACTCCAAAGCCCATACACTCCTTCTACTCCACTGAGCTGTGTCCCAGAAATCACAGAACATTTGCAGAAAACAAGGAGAATAGGTAAAAGAAAAGCAGAAATCATAATCTATAAATTAAATATGTAGATGTTGGTCAGTTAAGAGAAAATGGCAATGCCATTTTGCAACAAATTCCACACATGGGATAGATTCTCATTTTAATATTTATGTCTGCTTGGAATCCACCTTGCATGATGCGTGGCCAGCTACAGCTTTAACTCAATGTCACAACTAATTCCCCTCGTTTAGCCGAATATACTATGTCTGTTAAAATGCAAACACCCTGGGGAAAGATAACTCATTGAATAAACCATTTATCCCTTATTAGAAGTAATTTGGAAGCAAGACAGTGGATCCTGGAAAAGGACATGAGGAGAAGGAGGAGAAAAGGACACAAGCAAAATCTGTAACAGAAATTAAAAAATCCCCCACCTTCACGATTCTAACCTAAGACTAGTCCTGCAGTACGTAAAAGGACCCTAAAAATTCCATGACCTACGAATATTTCTCGCCTAGAGCAATCACAGGTACATCCTCCAACAAATCAAAGTGTAAGACTCATAACTGAACTATAACATTGCTGATCTTAAAGTAACCTTATCGAATATGTTCATTCTGTTCCTGCTTTTTAAATATTTCAAACAGTGTATAAAATATCAGAAGACAAAGGAAGGCATTTTACAACTTGGAAATTCTCTGAGTGCATGCTTGATATCATTATGCCATTTAGAATGCCCGATGTATTTAAACAAAATACCCTTCTTTATTAAATGCACAGATCAAATAGTTACTAGGCACAGGAGTGAGGACTGTTGCCTCCCAGAGTAAAGTGAAGCCTGGCTCCAACCTTGGGAGGAGAAACAGAGGCACGATACCTGCTTTGTGGGTTCTCTGGACCAGAGTCAAGGACCGACACTAGGCATCAGCATTAAGCACAGATGCAAAGATGTCGTCTCTCTTACAGCTTAATCCCTGGGGAATACTTTTGTAGCTTCTGGTTTATAGAAAGAACTCGAAATTGTAAGGCATGATCTCGAGTGTTGCAGGAGCAGAGTGATGGAGGGGAAGGTCTCCACAGTAAGGGGTAAATCAGGCTCTTGGAAGTAGACTGACAAAGCCTAACCCCAACTAAGTACAAACTCCTTACGGACAAGAAACTCCCCCATTCAGCTTGGTATTTCCAATATCATCTAATACAAGATTTTGTACACGCCACGGTCTCTTGTCAGTAGGATTTGTCTAAGTTAGTAACGCAGGTAACCGGAGAACCTTTGCTTTGCCCATGCTGCACACACTGACTTAGAAAATATCCTACCAGAGGGCCAAGGGCTTCTGGTTGCACCAGTAATCCCACTTATAACTCTTTCTCTAACAATTCATTCACTGTTTCAAAGGAAGGAGATTTCCCATCTCCACCGAAGGAAATTCACACACCCAAAGTCTAGACAATATACTGATGCCTGGATTAAGTTACTAGAAAACTAGAAAATTCAGGAAGAATGCAAGCAGACTCCTCCACACCCAGGAGGACACCCAGAGCCTCAGGCTTACAGCACAATGTGCATCCTAGATTCTCTGGGACAGTTCCATTTTTCCACTGTCAGACAGTATGTTCTGCATTTTTATACAAAATAAAGATGGCATATTTCTACAGAGCTTTGTCTTCTCTGATGCTAAATAAGAGGTCCTTCCTAACATGTACACATAAGACACACTGCTGAAATTAACCCCAGAATGAGTGATTTTCCAATTAGGAATTACTGTAACCAAAGGAAAAAATGCAGTTAGTAACCCCTCAGGCTGCCACCCCTGTGGGCAGTAGTTAGCAGAACTGACAAAGGAGCTACCAGGACACCTGCCACTTATTGGCAGGATAAATGCTGGGCACTGTGCTTTGTGATCAAGAATATACCATCTCTACGGCACCCGAGTAGCTCAGTCGGTTAAGTGTCTGCCTTTGGCTCTGGTCATGATCCCAGGGTCCTGAGATCGAGCCCCGAGTCTGACGCCCTGCTACCAGGGAGCCTAACTCCTCCCTCCCTTTATCCTGCTACCCCTGCTTGTATTCTCTAACTCTCTCTCTCTGTCAAATAAATAAATAAAATATTTTAAATATATATACCATCACTAATTCTCACAGCAATCGCAGCAAGTGGGTGTTAGCCCTAGTTTATCGGTGAAAAGGCAGGCCTAGGAGGCCTGACACATTGCAAGCAAGAAGCCAAGGGGAAAATTCAATTTTTATCATTTTGACACTGAGGACCATGCTGCTATGCTCTTATTCACTTCAAAATGGATAGAACGTCTTGCTGTCGATTTCTAATTTAAGATCTGACTTATAAAGGAAAACTAACACAAGAATGACCATGTTCTGTCTACCCGCAGCTAGACACCCAATATTGCCTCCAGCGTAGTTTTGAAAATTTCTGTAAAAGGCTCTTAAATTGGGAAGGCTCTTAAATTTGCTCTTTGGAAAGCAAAAAAAAAGGTGGGAGAGGGTGGCGGGGAAAGCTCACCGCCATCAAAAGTATTTTCATCTCAGATTACAATCATACAAGCAAATTAAATCATACCAGCGGTAAGTTACTGTATTCAGACATTACAAACCTCACAGGTCCAAATCCTTCCACAAAGCAGGACAGCCTGTGGATAAGGAAGGAACTGCACCATTAGAAAGCAGTAAGTTAAGTCAGTGCATGACCCTGACCAAGTTCTTCAGTTTCTCTTAGGTTTAGTGTCCTCAGTTGTTAACTGGAAGCTAGAAATACTTCCCACTTCATAGGTCTAGTGACAGGTTTAAATGAGATTATGCAGAGGATGCAATAAATGTGAGTTACTGAAACCTTCAATGCAAGTTAGCTACTCATTCAAATACTGCCGATGTGCAATTTTAAGATTCGAAACTATATAACCACCAGCAGAGACGGCCGAAGGGCCACGGCAATTCGTGTATATATAGGTTTTCGTGGGCCATAAATTCTACGAGGACAAATGGCTGGAGCCACTGTGGTCACTGAGTCACCTGAACAGGACTCCGAAGCAGTGCAGCTCCCAGCCCCGACTGGCGTCTGTGCACATGTGGTCCATCTTCCTCCAGGTGCTGCGGAGAAGCTGCCTGTGGTCTTACCTAGGAGCAAACTCTCCACTCATGCACCTTATCCTAACCCCTCTGGCCTCTGCAAGAGCTGCCTCTGCACTGTCCTCTCCTCTTTCCGTATCCGTTTCCCCACATCACTAGATCATTCCCACCGACAAATAAACGAGCTGCCCTCTTATCTCCCATCCTTAAAAAAAATCCTCTGACGTCACATCCCACTCCGGCTAATACCCCATCACTTCATGACCCTTTATAGCAAAATGCTCCAAAAGGTTGACTACAAGAGATGTCTCCAATTCCTCTCTTCCCATTCTTGCTCCTTCTCGAGCCTGATCCAATCAGGCTCTTGAGGTCACTAGAGACCCCATGTTGCTGAAGCCAATGGTCAACACGCCCACTCTTTCCTTGCTGCTTCAGCAGATTCTGACCCAGCTTATTTCTCCTTCCTTCTTGAAATAAGTTCTTTCCTTAGCTTCCAGGACATTGCCCTTGTGGCTCTCCTCCTTCCCCCGTGGTCTCCCCTCCTCATTCTCCCTTCCTCACATCCCTTGATTTCTGCAACTTGCATACACGGCCGAGCCACAGGACCTGGTCCATGGACTCCTCTCTTCTGCATTTACCCTCTGCAGGATGGTAAGTTCATCCCATGAGTTTGAGTGTCTTTATTATCTTTTATCTCTGGCCCTGGCTTCCTCCACAGGCTCCTGTCTTGTCAACTCCATTGCCTTCCCAGGTGGACATTCCCTAAGCCCTCCAACTTAACATTTCCAGAAGTAACCTTCCTATCTCCCTGCTCTAAGGTCAGTAACTGGCAACGCTAGCCTCCTAGCCACTCAGACCCAACACCTGGCTAAACCACCCTTCACTCTTGTCACATCACAAATCAGATCTTCCAACAAATTCTATTGACTCAGCCTTCAAAGATGCCACCAAACAGTGACCTCAGCTCACCACCAGTCCGGCCACTACCCTGGTCCAAACCAGTGGTCCCAGTTTTTAATGAGCCCCATACCCGTTCTTGCTTCTGCTCCTCCCCTTCATAAATTATCCTCAGAATAGAGCCAGAGTAGTTACAGTGACAGGCCAACATCTTGTTCTCCTCAAAACCCATCCCAGAGTGAAATGGCTTTGCTCTGTCCCACAGCCTGGTACTGAGAATTCTCACATCTCCAGGCCGCTGGGATGGCTTTCCTCCCGGATCTCCTCCTCAGTTCCTTCAGGTTTTGCTTGAATGTGACCCTCTCTCATTGAGCTCGGTCCTGACCAGCATCCATCTCATCACTTGATCCTCTTTCCGTGTTTTGTTTTTCCCCACAAAACTTATCACTCGCTCTGACATACCATAAATTATACTTATGTGTACTTACTGTTCCTTCCACTAGCATATAAGCTCCAGGAGGGCACAGATTTTTATCCGTTCTCTTTCTACCGCTCCCCAATGCCTAAAATAGAACCTGAAGGAATGAATGGATGAGAGCAGACTGAGCCCAAGGGTGTATCTAAAATTAGAATGTGGGGCACCTGGGTGGCTCAGTGGGTTAAGCCTCTGCCTTTGGCTCAGATCCTGATTTCAGGGTCCTGGGATCGAGCCCCACATCTGGCTCTCTGCTCAGCGGGGAGCCTGCTTCCCCCCACTCTCTCCCTCTGCCTACTTGTGACCTCTATCAAATGAAAAAACAAACAAACAAATAAATAAATAAAATTAGAATGCACCATCTTTTCCCCAAAGAACAATTTATCACCAAGCAATCAAAGACAGCTGACTAGACAAGTTGTCTATACCTCTACAACCAGAATTTTGCTTGCAAAAGTTGTTTCTACTTCTCACAGCTCTCGCTGACCCGTAATTCAAACATTTCATAGTATCTAGGTCTTAGATTTAAGCTACTAAGAACCAGAAAGTGGATCTGGTCATTAAAACAGATCTCCTGGAATGCAGACACAGAGCCCCTCATAGTTAGAAACAAGTAACAGGAAACCAACCCCATTCTGCTACTCCTTTAGATATTCATAGAATATCTATAAAGGTCGAAAATAAAAATGACCTTGAAAACCATCTAATCTTTGCCTATTTCTTACAATGAAGGCACCTCAAATAGATGTTTTTTGGGTTTTTTGTTTTTGTTTTTTTGTTTTTTTAAGTTAGAGGTGGAAAGCCTTTAACCTGCTCCTGCTTTCTGTGAAGAAAGATTTTTCTCTGACTCTTCTGGGCCCCTCCATATCTTAGCTCACCCTTTTCCCAGTTAAAGAAGAGTGATGTCTGTGATTGCTAAGTCTAGGAAAAATAAGAAGTTTGCAAAGCTCAGCACCTCCCTCCCCATTCTCCTTCCTCGGAAGGATCCTGAAAAGGAGCACAGGTTGTCCTTCACATCACAGGGCAAAAGCCCTGCCCTAGCCCAGCAGACCCTGTCACACGCCGCCTGGGGTACGTACTTCCTATCAAAGTGAGAGCCTCCTGTTCCCCTGGCCTTGTTTGTAAAGGATATATTTACTACATCTTTATATCTGCTATTTCTAACTTGTTCCCTCAAGCAAGTGAGAGAGCTGTGTTTTCATTCAAGATTTCCTCAGAAACTCAAACTACCTTTAAGAAAAAGTATCATCGTATCTCCTCTGGATGACAATACTAACAAGTCTCCTTATCAGAGAATTCTCTAGAATCCTCATTTGAGAGTTGAACTTAAAGCTTCTTCCTCCTTGGGTTGAATCAAAGAGACACATTCTTGTGAGAGAGAGAGAGAGAGAGAGAGTGTGTGTGTGTGTGTGTGTATTTGTGAGAGATATGTATACATCTGTATATATACATACTAATATTAAAAATAATCTACATCTAAGTATTTGAGGAGGCAATGTTCTATGTTTCCATATCCTTAAAGACCTTGTGGCTGATCAGGCTTTGCATTTTAACATCAACCACGTTAGAATTTTCTCACAGTTTCAAAATTGTAACCATTTCTGAGACTTTGGGCCCTTTTGCACACGTCGGTGTACTTGCACATAACAGGCCCTCTCTAAATACACGTTGAAAGAAAAAAAGGAACTTCCCTCACACTGAAATCTGAACATGGCAGTTCTTTGCCTAGAATAATGTGCCATACATTCTCTTCACCCCTAAAATATCTCAACCAAACCTCTCATTTTCACTTAAATATTCAGCTTGCCTTCCTGCCTTCACCATTTCTGTTCATGAAGTGTTGATTTTCCCAAAGCCCCAGGCTAGAAAACTAACCTTGTATCCATTTCCCGCCCCCCATTTACTATCATTCAAGTCCTACTGTTTTCTCCTTAGAAATTTCTGTCAAACTAATCCCATTTCTTCAGATTGCTTCAAGTCTTCGTCACCACATACCGCAAACCTCGAAGTGCCAAGTCCAAACTCCCCAACATCATTTCTCACTACCGAATACTGTATAAATTGTACCAAAAATATTATCTGAATTACTGCCAGGAAAATTGTTTCAAAGTCCCACATGTAAAATGCCCTAATTCTGCCACTTGCTACCTCTGTGATTTTGGTCACTTAAGACCTCCACGTCAGTACTCATCTGTAAAACAAGGGTAATAGTATTTAACTCACAGACTTGTAAAAATTAACTGACCTAATCCAAAGTGTTTAGGACACTATTTGGCACATAGGAAGGGTTCGATAAATGTTAGGTGTTGATATTACTAGGTTATTCTCTCTGAATAGTTTCAGTGGCTCATCATCACTTCAGGATAAAACACACTCAGAAAACTGATAGCTCTTTTCCATGTTAGACATGGAAATTGCCTTAGAGACCTCTACTCATCAAATCCTCTCTCTTCACAAATAACAAGCTGAAACTCGCAGACCAGATAACTGAACCCAAATCAAAACTAAATTATCATTTAAGGCCCTCCATGCTCTGTCAGCTAACTTCTTTGCAACATCATTTCTCATTCTGGCCTACTGGAACATTCTAACGGGTTGCCTAGACCCAACTTAATCACGTCTGTCCTCCAAGTACCGTTCGCCCCCAGGGAAAGGACTGCTGCTTTCTCTCCATCGGTACAATTCCAACCTGGCCTGTGGGACCCGTCTCAAGCCCCGTCTCTCCCAGAGTACACACCTTGTCCAGAGCACACCCCTGCTGGTCTAAGCCTCTTAGATCTCACCGTCGTGCATTACCTGTATTAAGTTCTAAAAATCTCTATGGGAGAACTTATATGCTTGCATCTGTCCTTTCAGAGATTTTAAGCTCTTTGGGATGAAGGTGTGCTATCTTAACTATGTTTAAGTGTTCCCTGTATACAGCAGTCTTTGGGGGAAAAAAAATCAATGGCAGTTTTTGGAAGTGGGGTTCTTGAGGGGGATTGTTTTCACAGTATGCCCCTGTGGCCCAAGCTCTGAGATCATCTTAATTCCTTCACACATTCAGTGTCCAAAGCTCACAACTGGGACAGGCAGCTTGGTATCCATCTAGTGTGTTGTGCAGTGATACCCAAATGTCTCCCAGAGGTTACCAGATGTCCCCCAACACGTTACAAAGACCACACTATAGAATAGTAAGAAAACAGAATCACTAAGACTTAAAAGGGACTACGGTACAAAGCTCACACACATCACAGCAACCGTTAGTTGATCTAACAAAGCCCAAAGCTACTCCTGTCACAGAAGATATTGGAACACTTGTGATTAATGCAATAGGGCTTGAGTTCCCAAGCAAGGAAGGGAGAAGGTGGGGTACGACAGTTGATTACCCAAGGTCTGGAGTCAGTACTGCGTTTAAATTCTGATTTCAAAGTGATGTGCATTTTGGCCTCTGCAAGCAAATTATCAAAATTAAGGCTCAGAGAGGTTGTAAAAGGAGGATACTAATGGATTCAAACAAGGGAAGGCACATAAAGGACTTAGTACATCTTGTAACAATATAAGAAAAGAAAAATGGGCTGAGCTTATTATCGCCTTGACCATTCCCATCCAGTTGGAGCTACAGAAGATTCCTTCCACGTCCCAGCACCTCTCAGGCCTCTCGTATCTCCACTCCCACCCCAGTCTGGGGTTTCTGACCAGAAGGGATCTTCGGCTCCATGCCAACCGAGGGCCCGAAGGCCAGGCCAGCCGAAACAACCCATACTCTGTTACCCCACCCAGACACGGAGATTCTCTCCCAAGAATTGGTTGATGACTATAAAGAGAGAGTTTACACAGGCAATTTCCTTTTTCAGGTACAAATTCTCAGTATGCAACAATCTGGCCACAAGAAGGAAAGCAAATAAGCACTTTCAAGATCTGCTAAAGAAGCAGCTCCAACAACAACATTTCCAAATCCTTTGCTGAGGGCAGGAGAATGAGTTTCCTCGGAAATGACAGGAGCCAGATGCTCCAGGAAAAATGTGAGCAAGGTGACAAGTGGACATTAAGGAAGACATCACACGCTGAGGGCTTCCCAAGGCTATACACACCAACGGAGAAGGGGACGCATCTTCACCGAGAGGCAATTAAAAGTTCATTGAGACACGTGCTGAACTTCTGAACACAGCCAAAGTCTTTTTCCTCACTTCATCTCCTCTAGGCTCTGATCACCACAAGGCAGAGAACCTCTTTGAAGTCTTTTACTTTAATTGCAAACCTACTCTCAGAGTCAAAGATTTCTCATCAAGCTCTTGTAGAAAAAAGAGAAAGCCTTTTTTTTTTCCTCATTAAGAAAGAAAAAATAGTTGTGAACTTAAAAATTCTTCTCATTTTTTTCAATCTGGCTTTTTCATAAATATTTGTTGCAATTGCACAATGTTTACATTCAAGACAGTCACTTAGGAAAGAACAACACATTCCTTAGTGTTCCGGATCATGAAATCAGGTAAAAGAAGATCTTTCAAGAAAAAAAAAAGAAAAGAAGAAGAAAAATGTCCAAGTATTTTCTTTGTTTGCTACATTTTTTTTTAATTTTATTTATTTATTTGACAGAGACACAGTGAGAGAGGGAACACAAGCAGAGGGAGTGGGAGAGGGAGAAGCAGGCTTCCTGCTGAGCAGGGAGCCCGATGTGGGGCTCGATCCCAGGACTCTGAGATCATGACCTGAACCAAAGGCAGACGCTTAACGACTGAGCCACCCAGGTGCCCTGTTTGCCACATCTTAAAATGATCAACTAATCGGGACGCCTGGGTGGCTCAGTGGGTTAAGCCACTGCCTTCGGCTCAGGTCATGATCCCAGGGTTCTGGGATCGAGTCCCACATCGGGCTCCTTGCTCGGCAGGGAGCCTGCTTCTCCCTCTGCCTCTGCCTACTTCTCTGTCTGCCTGTGCTCACTTGCTCTCTCTCCCTCTGTCTCTGACAAATAAATAAATAAAATCTTTAAAAAAAAAATGATCAACTAATCAATAACAGAATAAGAAGTAGAGAAGATATATTTTTTTTAATGTGAGGCTCCATTGTCAAAATGTTAATATTCAATCTCAGTTTTTAAAGAAGCTCATCTAATGGTTATATTTATCATCCCTGGAAGTTTTATAGACTCAGAAGCTATATTAGACAGTCTATAAATTCATATTTCTCATACACCTCACAATATTTTGATGGATAATACTTTTAAAGACTAATATTGAGCCCAGAATTTAAAGCCAGGAAAACAATCATTTGTCCCCGGGGCCAAAGGCTGAGGAAAATATGACAGATAAGAAATGCAAGCAGCATTTTTAAATATTTCCACAGAAACTTACTTGTGGTGATTATACTTTCCAAATCTAAAATAGTCTTGCTCACAATATAACAAAGGTATGGGAAATTGGGACAGTCCACCAGGCCACTGTTTCAGCTTCCTATTGCTGCCATAACAAATCGCCACCAACACGGTGACTTAAAACAATAATCATTAATTATCCTACAGTTCTGGGGTCTGAGGTCTGAACTAGGTCACAGGGGCTAAAATCAAGGTGTCCAGCGGGGCTGCATGTGTTCAAGAAGCTCTGGGAATAATCTGTTTCCTGGACTTCTCGAACTTCCAGAGGCCACACACGTTCCCTAACTCCTGGGTCCCTGCCTTCGTCTTCAAAACGAGAAACATCAGACAAAGTCTTTCCTGATGCTGCCATCTCTCTAGTTTTGTCTTTTTGTCTCCCTCTTTTATTTACGAGGACAGACCTCAGAAAATCCAGGGTCATCTCCCCATTTAAAGACCAGTCGATTAGCAACCTTAATTCCATGTGTGAACTTACATGCTCTTGTTCATATAACAGAACATACTCGTGAGTTCCAGGGATTCCGATGCAGACCCCTTTGCGGGGGGGCATTATTCTACCTACCCCGCTGCCAGTTCCCAAGCAGTGTGCTGGGGCGCCCTCAGGCCACGGCATTAATACATCTGTGCTCCCTGGCATCCGCCCTCCTTTTTCCTTCACTGCGCCCCAGTGTGCCCTCGGGCTGACCACCCTGCATTCTTCTCAGTCCCCGTAAATCAAGAGTGAAATATCTCAATCCAGGCCACTCAGAGCACAGCATCCCCTGACCACAGCGAATGGTTCCTGGATAAGCTTATGACTCAAGCCAAGTAGCCAATCAACCTCGTTCCCCAAGGCAGGGGGCAGGGGGTCGGGGGCGGGGGGCGGCTATCAAAAAACAAGTGCTTGGGGCACCTGGGTGGCTCAGTGGGTTAAGCCTCTGCCTTCTGCTCAGGTCATGATCTCAGGGTCCTGGGATTGAGCCCTGCATTGGGCTCTCTGCTCAAAGGGGAGCCTGCTTCCCCCTCTTTCTCTGCCTGCCTCTCTGCCTACTTGTGATCTCTCTCTGTCAAATAAATTAAAAAAAAAAAAAAAAAAGTGCTCTATCTAGTGGGGTGAAAGGCAGAACGAAAGCCTAGAAATGCTGGTGACAATACCAGCCACAGCCTGAGGGGCCACCAATCATATCCTGATAAAGAAATAGAACCAACGCAGGAAAATGAGAAGGAAAGAAGAGTTGGGGGAGGAGAGGGAAGGATTTCGGACGTTGTCTGAGCCCCTGGTTCAGCTATACCTGACTCCGATTGCCTGATCAACTTTGTCGTCCTTAACAAGTATCGAATGGGTTCCTGTTCTTTGCATCCAAAAGAGTCATGATCAATACAGGAACTTTCTCTCAATGGAACTGGAAAGACTTTCCGTAAACAAGATGAAAAGAAGAAAAGAGTTCTGTCCAGCACACAAGAAATCAAGTTGGCATGGATCTGTATGCAGTAATTGTTCTGCACAGTTCATTCCTTACCCAACTGCCCCCTGTGCTACCATATTCCAATGAGTTAAGCAATACTATATTGAGATATCAACATTCAGATAATACATGAAAATAGACTCTCGAAGAGCGGTCACATGGCGAGCTGAGTGGCTGGAGAGTTTACAAGTCCTTGACACCCAGTAAATTAAGGTTCCTGGAAATCCATGGTGGTAGGCAGACCTACCAAAAATGTACGGATTAGAATGGGGTGGCTCTCACTGAGTGAAAGTGCTTTTTAAAAAGCACAAGACTAAGATATACTACTAATAATAGCTACTATCCATTATCCTAGCTTGCCTCCCATGTGCCAGCACTCTGTGGATCCTTTCCAGTTCTATGAACTAAGCAGTAGTAGTATGCCTATGTTCACACAGAAGAAAGAGATGCTTTGAGAGGTTAAAGTCAGCTGGAAAGTAGTAAACTACACAATGAACAAGATTCTGTGCCCCTGACCATGTAATGGAAGAATGGCAATGAGTATTAATAGGTCATCTATTGGATAAGCTGGTTATGTTTTAGATTAAGAAATGTAAAAGAGAGATTTTTACATATAAAAGAACTCAAGCTCATTTGAAGAATGATTTCAATCATTTTTTTTAAATTTATGTGCATATACACATAAAAAAATACAAATACTAAATACGAAGAAAGATTGTAGGAAATGTGATTTAACATCTAAGATCCCAGTATTCGAAGATTCATATGTTTAATCCTATCTTACTTCCCATGAGTTTCCTAAATGTTTTTTTGTTTTGTTTTGTTTTTTCAGTCTCTTCAAAAACAAGGTAGACTGTTTCATGCTGGTCACAATTTATTCTAAATTCCATGAAGATTCATCATGCTATCATTTTCACAAACAAGAGACTGACATGACCACAAAATCTCTCCTAAGGATTTACAGTTAGTCAGCAAAATCATGTAAACATATTTGGAAAATCAGGATGAATAAGTTACTTGTGGGAACAGAGATTCCTAAACTAGGAAACTCTTCCCACGCTTTACTATCCATTTGAAAGAATAATACAACTCTCAAATTTTATGAGATGGATCAATCTTCTCATAGCACTACTAAAATTTACAAGAATTTTTGTAATTGATTACACTTTTGGGTATTTGATAACTAGAATAATGATTGATAACTAGAAAAAGGATTAATTCATTACATATTTCAAAGACTGCAAAATCAAAGATTTAAAAATTATACTCAGATTTAGGGAGAGCAGAGCTAAAAAACTAAGTTAAGACTGAAATTTTTAAAAATCAACATTTCCCTATACCACTAGTAAAAGTTCAGATCATACAAACTTCTTTAAAAGCCATCTGTCTCAGCAATCAGCTTCTAGGACCTTCTCTTAAAGTAGTCACGTGAAAAGCAGGCAGCTATCTATATACAACACTGGGGGGCAACGTTCGTTGTCTTGAGAAAATAGGTGTCATTAGGGAAATAAGCACAAACTTTAAGGTTTATCAGGATAATGAGATTAAAATTATGTCTATAAGGACTGTGTAATATTATGGAAAACTATACTAAAATAGGAAACAAAACAAAAACAGGTATACAAAAATTATCCACACAATCTGTGTACTGAAAGATGACTGAGTAAGAATATGCTAAGTTGTAACAGTTCGGTACTTAAGAAGATTGTCAGAAATCTGGGGAATACAGAAAAACTAAAGAAGACAATTATAATGGGCACATGTAAAACGTCTATATTCAGAAGAAAAACTAATTAAAAAGAATTAATCCAACAATTCCTAATAATACACACATCACAGTTTAGGAGTAAAAGTTGATCTCTATTGGAGCAACACAAAGAGAAGGTTCCCAAAATTCCGGCATGAGAGTCCATCTAAGTCATCACTGTCAACATATCCAGTCCAGGTAGCATAACCAAATCCTTCCTATTGAAACCATTCATGATTTTACCAAGCAATTTGGAATTATCCCTGATGGCTTTCCAGATAATCTGGCTTGGCTACCCACAAGCAAAGAATGCTTAGAGATAATCATCCTGGAAGCAGAAGTGACCACGGGGATTTCTTAACATTTCTGAGCAACATTACGATGATCTGGTACAATGGCAAGAAAAAACAATGAATGTATGAGGAAGAAATATTTCAGCTAGACAGCAACAGTAAGTTGCTAGTAACAGATTAACATGTTACACTAAATAATATCTTCATCTACAAAGCTTAAGCATTTGATGTTAGCCATCATGAGGCCCAATGGAGGGAGGGAAGCTAAATCAATGACGTCAAATGCATGATCTTTAGGTACAAGAAAGAACAATGGTTATATAGGTAGTTAAAATTCTAAATTTTAAGCCTTTAAACTCCTTTAAATCACACATTTCTGTATTGCTCCTGGCAAATTGGGTGGTGAGATTTTAATCTTAGGTCATCTTAATTCCGCTGATGCCTGAAACAGAGCAAATGATCTCAAGCAGACATTAGTGCGAAATTAGTGGGCGTTCCGAACCTGCACATAATTCTGTTCAATTTACCAAATCTTGTTGAACAGAAACAGAACAGTGTAAGAAACCAATAAACCTAGCTCCCTGAGCTTTGTGGAATGAAAAGAGAAGTCACGAGGAGCCTTGATAACACTGAATCATTAATTGTAGAGGCATTATCACCATCCTTATTTTCTTAGGGACTAATGAAACCTGGGGAGGGGCACAGACCAAGAGCATTTAAGAAAAGACAGAACACAGGTAATCCCAATCTAATACCCTGCTTATTTGATCTATGCATCGAATAACAAATATTTGGGGCCGCACAAGATACCAAGCCCAGTTTTATATACTGGGGATACAGCAATCATCACGACAAAGTGTCGGCTCTCATGAGGTCTACACCAGTAGATACGCCTACTATAAGCCAAGGACTCAGTGAAGTGACTCACACTAAACCTTGAAAAGCAAATAAAGACCTGCAAAGGATGAAACAATATTTCTCAGTAAACTGGATATTTGAGAGAACAAGATTAGTGGCCTTATTTTGTTAAGAATAAAAAGTAATGGAATTTGAGACTTGGAAACAGAAATAGGGCAGAGAAAGATAGACATGCCTGATTCCGAGAGGTGAGTGAGGGAACTCAGCCCAACACCAAAGCCTCACAGTGATTCTTCTTCTAATGATGCTCAGGCAGTATCTGAGTGGCAGCTTAGCAAACAAAGGGCTCAGAGGATCCTTCTGCAGATTCTACACATCTCCAGTTTCTACAGAACCATGATTATTTCCTGAGCCACATGTGTCCTTACCCAATCGGACCAGCCAGGCAGCTGCCCACAATTACCCTAGGCAACTTCCCAAGGCCATACTCTGAGTCAGAATGAAACGCTCCCTGATACGCCACAGATGTTAAGTGAGTGTGTCCGGAACCACACTTATACATATATGCACAATGCATACACACTCACACACGTAGCTCTATGTACATACGTGCACGTCTGTATACATGTGTGAGTGCAGGTATGTGCGGGTGCAGACAGGTAGGAGGTAAGGAGCTCCTCTTTGGCTGACCAAGCAGCAGAGAAGTAGGTCAGAGTTCAAAGCCTATTTGCCCATCTTCTCTGGGGTGAATCATACTTTCCCACATACCAAGAAGGCATTTTTCCACTCGGTATAGAGAGAAGGAAAGAAGAAAAGGCCCGTCCACACACTACATAGGTGATATTTCTTTATACATTCTCACCTGCCCTCATCACAACCACCTTCTTGCTACCTAAATAAAAGCCTTCCTACTCTAGGACCTGAAGCATATTAGACATATTTTTTTATTGCTTTCTGAAGCACATATTGCTTTTTTATTTTTATTTTATTTTATTTATTTAATTTTATTATTTTATCTTATTTTTATTTATTTATTTTTATTTGATTGATTTATTTATTAAAAACACTAAAAACTATTTTATTTTATTTTACTTATCAAAAACACTTCAAAACTGGCAAAAGTAACCTGTCCTGTCAGAGGTCAGGAGAGTGGTTACCCATCATGTGGGGACAGCGCTAAGAAGGTGTAAAAAGTTGTACTTCTTGATCAAGACGCTAGTCATACAGGCGAGTTCCCTTCCTGAAGGGTCAGCCAGGTGTGTACTTACACGCACCACCCGGCATGCATAGTATACCTCAGTGCAAACTAATTTTTTTTACTCAGCTTCTTAATAATTTGCAGTTTGTCACTGATCTACAGTTCTCTCTTCCCAAGACACGAGATTTTATAGAAGTCATTCAGAACCATGCACTCCTCTCTAGCCAATTTGGAGACCAATAAAAATAATTAATTCTACAAGCCTTATTCATCTTTCCTAATCGTACCATTAATCAAATTGCACCTCCAAGCAGTTATATAAAACCACTTTTCAATTAATTCTTGGGAAAAAACTACTTAATTATATGTAGAAGAGGGCATTTTACCAAACTTTCAGGTTAACAACATCTTTGCATGTAGGGACAAGGGAAAGAAATCTCATTCCTATACACAGATTTCTTAAAATGTATTTTTAAATCCCTTTTAAGAGCTACATAAATGATTATATTCCCAAAGCCGAATGATAGCTACATATTCACTATCACAAGTCTCATGGGTCAAACCCATTTTTAATCATTATTTCTTCTCTTCACTCAACTTGAAAATGGTAAATAAAAATGACAGTAATAAAAGAGAGAAACCCTATATAGCAGAGGAACTTGGGAGGAAGAAAATCTCCAGCAACACAATCTAAGAGTCCCCTGCTTTCCCCTCTTCCACACTGCTGGTCATCTTCCTCTATCAAATTTAAGCACACCTGTACCACCTCCTTCTCTTAGAAACATGCAACTGGGGATGCCTGGGTGGCTCAGTGGGTTAAGCCTCTGCCTTCAGCTCAAGTCATGATCCCAGGGTCCTGGGATCGAGTCCCACGTCGGGCTCTCTGCTCAGCAGGGGGCTGCTTCTCTCTCTCTCTCTCTCTCTCTCTCTCTCTCTGTGCCTGCCTCTGCCTACTGGCCATCTCTCTGACAAGTAAATAAATAAAATCTTTAAAAAAAAAAAAATGTGACTGAAGTATTTATATTAACAAAAGGACTGGACCGAAGTCTAACTCAGGGAAAATTTAATCAAAGCATATATTTTATTCCTTTGATAGAATGGGTAATCTTTTTTATAGAATGGATAATCTTTGAAAGAATAGGTAATCTTTATTCTTTTTTTTTTTTGCAGGCCTCGAACTCACAACCCAGAGATCAAGAGCTGAGCTGAGATCAAGAGTTGGACGCTTAACCAACAAAGCCACCCAGGTGCCCCTAGGGTGGGCCGTCTTAACACAGTTTTTTAATTTACAAATTGAAAAGGTGGGATGTTTAAGTAATCAAATGTTTAACCAATAAAAAAAGAAGATAGTTTTCTTTTCTACTTGTTCGACGATTTTTTAAAAATCCTTCTTTTAAAAGATATATATTCATGACTGAATGTTATCAGCTACAAATAACAAATGTCTCTTCACAGACACTGCATCTTTTATGCACTTCTTGGTCACCGTCCTCCCCTCTGTCCTACCTTACTATGGAGGTCTAAGCTTGGAGAAGAGTTCCAACAATGCCAAACCCTGCACAGGAAGGGAGCACGCTGACAGATGACAAGAGGCAGCTACATATGGACAGCTCTGGGCCTGGATCTTGGGGTCCCTCCATTAGTTTACAAGTATGGAATCTTCCCAGCTCTCCACTATGCACTCTAGCTGGGAGCTGTAGAACCTCCCAAGCCTCATTTTCTCCAAATCTGAAACAGGCACAATGGGGTCTCTACCTCATGTGTGCTTGTGAGAGGTAGATGACACAATGCACACAAAGCTATTAACACGGTGCCCCATGCACCGCACACAAGCAAGGACAGGTTACTATGCTTGTGGTAATCAAAACTTTTCATTTCAAAGGGGACCTTACAATATCATCTGACAAATACAGCATTTAGACTAATACTCTGCCAAAACGAAAATTTATCTTTAAAGTAATCCAAGTTAACTGTGTATAAAAAGACTTTGAATGGAGCTTGGTTTCTGGCCAGATGACTTTCAGTCTCTGAATTCAGAACAAATAAATAGCTTCAAAAAAAAAAAAAAAAAAATCATGTGGACTTTGGAGTGACCTATTCCAAGTCACTTAGCCTCTCTGAGCCTCAGTCTTCTCACCCATAAAATGGGAATAATTCCCACATCCTACAGTTTTAGACATTATTTGCAAAATGCCTAATAATATCTTGCACATTAGCAGATAGTTATTGTAAAGCATACGGAATAAGAGAAGTCATCAAAAAGCTTATACAAAGCTGGAAAACTTTTAAGAGAAAAATTTTCATCCTCTTTCATTTTTCCCTTCTTTGTAGCATTTTTACACTTTGCCTTCCATTCTAATCAGATGCACTTGTCCTTATGCAACACGAGTTGATTTGATTGGACTTATCTCCATGTCTTCTTCCGAACTCTACATCATCCTCCAAGTACCTTGGAGTGGCTTGTCCAGGGACAGTAAAAAACTGACGCATCACAAGTCCAATGGCAGAATTTTTATATCCCTTTAACTCTGTCTGAGAAAACTGGGACCTTCCTCCATAAAGACGAAGAGAAGAACAGCGATGTTCCTAAACTACATTTTTTTTTTTAAACCACCAATGGGAGAAATTTCAGAAACAATATTTTAATGAGCTTATTTCATTCTCTACTTTCTACCAAGATAAGAAAGATATCTGAGAACAAGGCTTACCTATTTGCACCATTTCTTCATTACCAGCCTGTAAAGGAGGGGGAAAGTAAAAAGAAACAGTTACTGGGTTTCATCTTATCACCTTGTACGTTTTATTTCTACCATTAACGCTTTTCAGGAGCTAATCAGGAGATGCCGGAGATGGGGACTGGTGCCTAAAGGCTGCGCCTGGGTTTCTAGGTTCTTGCGGCAAGAGAATGAGCCAATTAGTAAGTTTGGAACAGGGAGTTGTTTCCCCGTTTTAATTTTAATAAGTATAAAGCCAGCAAAAATAAATACTGACATTCAATATTCTTTTCTTAAAACTCAGATACTGGGTGCGGATTAGCCAAGAAAGCCTCTGTATTCATAGGCGTGAAAAGAAACCTAAAAGGGGGCCTGACAGATCAGATTTGAGGTCAAGAATCCACCAGGCAATCTTCTACTTTTTAACCTACGGCCAGAACCGGGCAGACCGGAGAAGCTACAACAACTCCCAGGGAAATTCTGTGCCCCGAGTCCCGCGGGCCCTGAGCTGATGTGATTTACAACAGACGGCGGGGCCGGCCCGCGAGCCGTCACCAGGGCTCTCCCGAGAGCATCGGCTTCACCTTGAGCCCCCGAGCGTGGGGGCTGGGCCGCGGAGCCGAGGGGCCGCGCTCCACTCCGCTCGGGAGGAGGAGGAGCCGCGCCGAGGGGGAGGGGGAGGGGAGGACCGCGGCGGCGCCGCCGGCCGCTGCCCAGGAAAACGCAGGGCAGGAAGCGTCCCCAGCCCCCCGCCCCAACTGTCAAACCCCAGCCCGGCCGCGGTCCTCCCAGGACACGTGTCTGCCGGATCGCTCCCTGCCCGGCCCGGGGACTTCCTGCAACCCCCGCCTCCCGCTGCCCGAAAACGCGGTGAGTCAGTGCGGAGGAGAGGGAGCCCCGCGAGCCCGACGCGGGCGGCCGCAGCGCGGGGATCCCGGGCGCCGCGTCCCGAGCTTCATTCAAGCGCCCAGACCGCCCTCCGGAACGGGGAGACCCAGATGGCCCGGCGAGGACAAGACCTGGCTGCACTTTGTCGCCACGAATCGTTGCGAATGCCGCAACGGCGGCGGCGGGGGGGAGGGGGGGGCGCTAGGTGGGACGAGCCGGGGCTCCCCGCGTGGGAGTCGCGACCCACCCCTGCAATCCCACCCCCCCGCCCCGGAACACCCCGCAGGCGGCGCCCGGCGTTCGGACACCGCTCCTGAAGGCGCCAGATAACAGGGACGGCTGGGAGGGGGGAGGAGGGAAGAGAGGAGGGGAAAGAGGGGAGGAACTTTTTCGGGAAAAGGTTGGGTTTGAGTTTTTGATTGTTATTATTTTCCACTTACTTGTCCATCAGCTGAAGTCCTAACCTCTACCAGAGCGGCTGCTACCAACCAGAGTGACAGGAGAACCATCACGAGTCGAGTTCACTTTTCGACTACTGGGCGAAGCCAATGCCCAGAGCAAACCCCCCAAAATAAGTTTCTTTAAAAAAAAAGAAGAAGAAGAAGAAGAAAGAAAGAAAGAAAGAAAGAGAAAAAAAATGCAGAATTTAAATTAAAAAAAAAAAAAAAACACAACTGATCTTCTGTGATTTGCTTCAATGAAAATGAAATGTGAGCTCTGAGACCGGCCCCTCGGCTCGGCGTCCTTCCCACTTCACCTTCTCACCCCGTCCTCCCAAACCGAGGGTGCCGGAGCGAGAAGGTGCTGCGAGCCGGGCACGGGCTGCGCCGGGAGAGGGGGCAGGGGCCGGGGGCTTCCCACTGTCTCTGCCCGAGGCGGCTTTCCCTGGGCTTTTCGAGCACCACTGGTTCCTGAGGTTCGCGCGGAGAATGCTTGGGCGCCCGGGAGCACAGCAGGGGGAAGTAGTGGCGAGCGAGAGGAGCGAGCGGGAGAAAGAGGCAGCGAGAGGGCGACTCCGCCGCTCGCGCAGAGGTGGGGGCGGGAGGAGCCGGAGGGGCGGAGGAGGAGGCTGGCGGAGGGGGCGGGAGGAGCGGGTCGGCGCGGCTCCTGTTGCTCTCGGCGCGGCGCTCTGCGGGCTGCCGGCGACCCGCCGGGCGCTAATAAGGCGGCCGGAGCCCCCCCACCCCGGGCGGCCCCTCCCGCCGCGACGCCCACGTCACGCGGGGCCGGAGCGCGCGCCCCCCGCGCCCGCCGGGATGGCCGGGATGGCCGGGGCGGGCGCGGCTGGCGCGGGAGGACGGCGGGGAGTGGGGAGGAGCGGGACGATCCCGCGGGCGGCCGGCCCCAGGCGGGGTCGGGGTTTGAAACCGCCTAGGTGGGGACTCGTGCGGCTGGGGGGCCCCCGCCCCGAGGTCCTCCCGTGCCCCCGCCAGACGGGCTTAGGGGAGGGGGGCGGTCCGGGGAAGCCACGGGTCCCTCCTGGCGGGACCCGCGTTGAGTTAATTATAGGAAGGGGGAGGGTCCACGGGCCGCTCCTGGGCTTTAGGACTTTCACCTCCTTCGAGCTCCAGCGCCCTTCCAGAGGCTCCGGAGGGAGCCCCAGGAACCTGCGGGGCCCCCTCATTCGCCCACCACGTTTTATGGGGGTGGTCCCTGCCCGCTTCCAGTTCTTGGGTACGCTTCCCTGGTTTGTACTACTCTGGAAAGATAACCACGTCTGTTCCTGACTCGCCCGGATGCTTCCGTTTATCACTGGGGCACACAGGCCTCAGCGTCTCTTCCTCCCTCCAAGATTAAGTTATCAAATGATTTCTGCCCCCTGGGGCTGAAGCTTCCTGGGGGGAGAGGACACCAACCGGGGCTTCCAGAGCCCTGAAGATGCGAAGACACTTTGCAGGAATCCAAGCCCAGGTCACTTCCTGAGGGAGACAGGGGCTGGGAGCCAAGGGCTGGAAAGGAAAGTATTTCCCCCCTCCTCTGACCAGTTTCGGGTCCTCCCTCCCCAGAGCAGACCATGAAAGGGGGGCGATCAGGCACAACTTGTGATCTAATCCTCAGAACTTGAGCTGGGGTCTTGAGAAGCTCCACCTAAGATAAAAGGTGTAGAAGAGGGCACCTGGGTGGCTCAGTGGGTTAAGCCGCTGCCTTTGGCTCAGGTCATGATCTCAGGGTCCTGGGATCGAGTCCCGCATCGGGCTCTCTGCTCAGCAGGGAGCCTGATTCCCTCTCTCTCTCTCTGCCTGCCTCTCCATCTACTTGTGATTTCTCTCTGTCAAATAAATAAATAAAATCAAAAAAAAAAAAAAAAAGGTGTAGAAGATAGTATTTTGCTAAGGGATTCTTCAGTAAATCAATTTTTTTTTTTTTTTAATGGCGCGGAGTCTGGAGGTTTCTTAATCTTTGATTCATTATTTAAGGCTTGCCTCTTTAACTTACACCTAGCAAGATTCTGTGGTCACCGGTGCGTTATCTGCTAAGTCTTCTCAAAATCATGTGTATGGGACACTTACATGTACAATCGAGAAACCAGATAGCGGAATGGCCAGATAACCTAAGGACCCCCAATAGGGTATTAGGTTAGTTTTGGGGTGGAATTGTAATTAGACCCCAACCCTGAAATCTGCTAAGTTACTTTTTCCCTTCAACATGTTTGTAACCTGTCGTTGACTTTCTATCCAGGAGTGATCTGCTGAATTTTATACCCAGTTTTCTTATTCATTAAAAATAATAATAATGATTCGGGATGCTTGGGTGGCTCAGGTCAGGATCCCGGGGCCCTCCCATGAGTCCTGCATTGCTCCTTGCTAAGTGCAGCCTGCATCTTCCTCTGCCTTTCTCTCTCTCTCTCTTTCTGACAAATAAATGAAATCTTAAAAAAAAAAAAAGAAAAGAAAAGAAAAGAAAAAGAAAGAAAGAAAGAATCATGTTCTATAAGTAAAACCTACATCAATTTACACTGACAAGTAAAAGAATACGGAAGTACAAGTCAGAAAACCTGGATTCTGGGCCCAGCTTGGTCTGTTTGACCTTGACAAGCCACCAAACTATTTTGGTTTTCCCCCCAGAGATATTTCAGCTCTAAAAATTCTGATTTGAAGTAACAAATACTGTCTTTAACCATGGCATTACACTAGCCCTTTTTGTGTTAAATTTTACAAAGTTCCGGCATTTGTCATCACAAACGGTGCAATAAGCAATTCATCTGACTTTCATGAGAACAGTGGCTTCAGACATCTGGGGCCATGACCACAGAGAGAAATGTACTTTGCATTGTGACCCAGTAAAAATTTCATGATTCAGTACGTGCTACACGGAACAACTCTGATATTTTCTATCTTAATTGTTTTCTGGGTCCCCCCTCTCCAGTACTGGTCAGAATTGACTTCGTTGCTTTCATGACCCTCATTGTGACAAACATAGATTTGAGCACTTATGAAAAGCTTTATATTTCTGCATTCTAAATGAGTTGAGTTCAGATTAATAAGGCTCTCTCAGTGTACTCTAAGACAAAGTTTCTCAAAGTATGTCCTGGAATGTTAAATGTTACACACACACACACACACACACACACATTCTTTGACAGCGAACTAAAGTTTGTAAAGTACTCGGATAAACAACATGAAATGGATTTCTTTATTTCAGAACTTCACAGGGACTTTGATATCCTAAGCGCCCTGGGAGTCTTCCAGAAGGAGATAAAGTGCACTATGGTCCTCATACTGATTTGACCATAGAATGCTTTTTTCTTGGGCCTTATCTTCTGAAGAACACACTGCTTGAAGGAAATGCCTTCGCAAAGACCAATTATTAAGGTAAAATGAACTCTGAGTCCAATAGGTAAGATTCACGTGCAGATTCAGCTTGAGTTTCTCCATCTAAAATTTGTTTAATAATACTGCTTTTGCAACATGTTCATGAAAATTAACAGAACCTTGCATGTCAACTGTTTAGCACGTGGTCTAGAACATAACAAGGGCCTAAATGAAGATATTTTTTTTTACTTGAAACTGTATGGCGAATGTACAGATGGCTCGATGGGAATGAAATATGGCGAGTTCTAAGAAAAGTAGGAAAATGTAAAGAGCTAAAATGTGATGAACTTTTAATTTTACCAGACATAACGCAGGGAATCAAAAGCAAAGCAGTCATTAAGTTCCTTTCACAAACTGCCCCCTACATGCCTGCTTTGAGATAAATCCCTGCCTCCCCCCCCCACGTTTCTTTGCCTCTGGCTCGCACTGTTTCCCACGCTCATGTCCATGCACTAGCTCAAATACTAAACCAACGTTTGTAGTAGGTTTTCTTCCAAAATATGTTTGAAATAGAGAAATAATTTCAAAAGTCATCACACATATGTAGTCTCCCTAATTGTGAAACCAGTCCCTTTAAGACTTAAGTTTCATGAAATCAGTCGATGTGTGGACATTTTAAAAATCTGTGCATCCTCATTGGCCACAATTAACTGGGCAGGAGTGTGTGTGTGTGTGTGTGTGCGCGCGCGCGCGCGTGTGTTTTCCATTTGAGGCTGACTGGTCAATGTTCCGCATCTTGTCATAATTTGACAGTATTTTCATCCCCCATGCGTATTGTGTTCTAAACATATAAACAAATTTTTGTCATTTCTTATAGCAAAAAAAAAAATCATTGATAATTTGTTGTTGTTCTGCTATTTACCTTTTCCACGCCTTTTTTTTTTTTTTTTAATAAGATTTGTTTTTAGAGTAATGTAAGATTCACAGCAGAGCTGAGGGGGAGATGGAGATTTCTCATATACCCCCCAGCCCCTACACAATAGAACCTCCACTAATATCCCCATCTCCAAACTGTAACAAAAGAGTGGTATGTTAGCTAGAATGCATGAAGCTGTACTGATACATCTTAACCACCAAAAGTCCACAGTTGGCATATGGTTCATCCTTGTTTTTGTATATTCTGTGGATTTGGACAAATATATAATGACTCTACATCCTTCATTATCGTACGGAGTTTTTTCACTGCCCTAAAAGTCCTCTAGGTTCCACCTTCTCATCCCTCCCCATTCCCCAACCACTGACAACCCCTCATGGCTTTTATTGTCTCCATAGTTCCACCTTTTCCAGAACGTCATATAGACGGGATCATCCAGTGTGTGGCCTTTCCAGATCGTCTTCCTTCACTTACTAATATGCCTTTAAGTTTCCTCCATGTCTTTTCATGGCTTGATTGCTCATTTCTTTTTAGTGTTCAATAATATTCCATTCCCTGGATAGACCCCACGTTAGGCACTCTGCTACTGAAGGACATCTTGGTTGCTTTCAAGATTGGCAGTTGTGAATAAAACTCCTAGAAACATCCATGTGCGGGGGTTTTGTGTGCATATAAGTTTTCAGCTTCTTTGGGTAAATACCAAAAATCATGATTGCTGGATCACATGGTTGAGTTATGTTTAATTTTACAAGAAACTGCCAAACTGTCTTCCAAAGTGGCTGTGCCATTTTGCATTCTCACCAGCAAGGAATATTTGAGAACTCCTCTTGTTCCACATCTGGTGGTCAGCATCTGGTGGTGTCAGTTTTCCAGATTTTGACCATTCCAATACGTATAGATTCGTATCTCATTATTGTTTTAATTTGCATTTCCCTGAAACCGCATGAGGTAGAGTGCCTTTTCATGTGCTTCTTTGCCATCTGTATATTTTCTTTGCTCAAGTGTCTGCTAAAAGTCTTTGACCCATTTTTTAATTGGGTTGTTTATTTCCTTATTGTTGAGTTTTAGTTCTTTATGAGAATAATTCTTTATCTTTATTTGCAAAAAACCTTTTGCAAATATTTTCTCCCAGTTTCTAGCTTGTTTTCTTATTCTCTTGACCTTGTCTTTCACAGAGCACAAGTTTTTCATTTTAATTAAGTATTCTCCCCACTTTTAATATATCTGTGACCTCCTGTCAATATTAATTAGATGGTCATTTTTATGTCTTTCCCATGGTCCAATAAATGTGAGAAATTCTCTATTCTACCTGGTTCAAAATATAAGTACAGAACTTTACTGCACCATAAGTAATCAGATTTATATCCACCCCCTCTTCTAAACTGCAAGTTCCTTGAGGACACTGACCTCTACTTTATTCACTTTCAGTTACAGGTATCTAGACAAATTTCTATCCCATGGAAGTTACAGAGTTCTGCCCTACTTCCTGAGCTTGTTCAGGAAAAATCATGTGCTCTTTTCCCTACCTGGTGATGAGCTTTATTCCAGGCCCTGGAATTCTTGGCATCTAGAACCAACACAGAGAAACATGAGAGTAGGTGGTACATGGAACTGACCCTTATAGGAACATGAGAGCTGGGCCTACTGGCTATCTTCTCCACTTCTCCAACCCCCTATAACCTCAAAGAACACTGCTACGAGATGCTTTTTCTCACTGCAAAATGAGGAAATGGGGCTGATAGCATCACCTATGGAATGAGTTTGCTGCTCATTAAGGATAAGAGTCTTCCCTCACATAACACCCTCCCCTGTTTTACGTAATACTGATTTTTCATTTGTGGATCAGAGAATCAATCATGCTGTGTATACACTACTGTCAGTATTATTAACCAAGTTGTTAGGTTGGTTAGGAATTAGGATGCTGAACTTTCATACCCATAGAATAGAGACCGGCACATAGTGGGCTCCCAGACAATATTTGTTCAATGAATGAGGGAGGCAGTATTTCCTGTCTCTACTGAGCAGAATGGAACGAATATTTTCTTTTCCCCTCCTATTATCAGTGAGTAAGCTATTTCCAACTTGACCTTTTTTACAGGCATTTTTGGAAGCCCCATTGAAAGAAAAAAAATTAAACAGGAAAATTCATGAAAAGAAGGATCAAGAAATTAGAAATGGAAAAGCCCTACTTGGTCATCAAGCTCATTCTTTGGTTTGTGGTTGAGGCAGTGCTGTTCCCACAGTCTTTTCCTTCAGAGGAAAACCATTATCTTATGTGGATAAACTTGGACATCCAGAATTTTTTTTAACTCATCATTTGCTTTTGGAAGAATAATTCCACCATGGGACAAGACATGAGGGAAAATCATTCCTCATGTTCCTTGATTTTCCTTTTTCTTGACGTGGGATTATTCATTGTACCCCTATCTTTGATTAGCACCATAAATAGCCTTCTTTCCTTAACAAAGTTTGAGTTAACAATTGATGTATTTAACTGTTTATACCTAACTAATACAAACAGATATTACTATCTACCTTCCATTACTTTTATAATCTTTCTCTTTTCTTCAAGTTTTTGAAATGTTTTTTGCTTGGAAGAAGCAAAAAAGCTTAAAAAATCAGTCTTCTTGGGGTTTAAACAGAAATAAGAGAATAATTAAAATTTAAAATTCTTCCAAATGTTCCTTGATAAGGCATACCTCAATAGTTATAGCCATTCTATTAGTGAAGCACTGAGAATTATCATCAGATTACTTTGCATTTATGCCATAATTCCCCTCTTGATAGTTCAAGGAACTCTACTGTAGTGGATGGAACTCAGGATAAAACATGAATACTTGGGCCTATTGAAGGTAGTCAATGTATTCTCTCAGAGAGGTTCAAAATCAGAGATGTGGCACAGTGCTTTTCATACAGTTGACTATGTGATAAATATATGATAAATTTAAATAGCTAACTGACTCCTACTAATTATACCAACCCTTATATTTTGAAATACCACCAAATTGTTAACTTCAAAACTGTGTGTTGTTTTCTGTAATTCTCAACTCAATGATACATAACATTTGGGAGGTACTTCACAGTACAAAAGTCTATGAATTCATTACCATTAAAAAAAATAGAGTAGAATTTACCATTTTCAATGGAATTCAAAAGAATGTATTGAGGGAGAGAGAGCTCTAGCAAATTAACACTTACAGCTCGTAAATCAAGTTCTCTTACAGGAGAATGTAAGTTACTTTCAAGCCAGAAACTTAATTAAGTGTTCTGAATTTATGCTAGAGTCCAAACCAGATGAAATGGCTTTCTGTGGAAAAAAACTGTATTAAAATGACATTTAGGAGAATCCCTCCACTTAAGGAAGAGTTGTTACTATTAGTTAATAAAGCAACTTCTGCAATAAAATTTCCTGTAGATTTTTGAGATTAGGACACTTGACTCTTTCCATGCTGTCTAAAAGCAAAGAAATAGAGTCAGATGTCTTCTGGTTATCCAATCCAATGACTACACAGAAAACCACGGTTCTGTTCTATTGGGAGGCAGCAAGGGTATTTCACACATCACTGCAGCACATCTGAACAGAGTTTATATTTTGTTATTAACTTTCTGAACCACATTTTGTATCCATTGACTGGCAAAGTGCTCACAAAATGTTTACAAGGGTTTTATCTTTTCTTCTACGGGAAAAACAAACTCTGCATTCCTCTGAGTTATCAAAAGTCATCCCCAATTTTACCACATGAAAACAACTTTTCAATAAGATTAGTTCTTGAGTTCTCAGGGTGTTATATGCATTCACTAAGGCAGCAGTTAACTTTTTTCCAGACTGAAATTAGGAATGATTTACATAGAGAAAGGGGCAGAAAACAAACCACCAGAGAAATGGAAAACTCGTTATGAAATCAACAACCAGCCTGAGACGGTCTCTTCTTAAGAAAACAAAATTCACAATCTTAGAATCTAGCTTTTTTAGGAAAAACAACAATAACAACAAAAAACAGAAATAAAAACAAAAACAAAACAAAGAAGTCTGAACTCTGATCTGGAAAGACTTAGGTTTTTATCTGAATCTAGCTTTTTTTGTGGGGGGGGGTAGCGAAACAAAAACAATAACGAAACAGAGCCCAAACGCTGATCTGGAAAGACTTGGGTTTTTATCTGAAGAGATTCTCAGCCAGATGATAAAGCAGATGTGTCAGTCTAGAAGTTGTTGCTGCTCTTACTTGGTTGCTATTATAACAAAAGTTCATTGGTTTTAAGAAAAAAAAAAAACACTAAGATTTATGTCTAGTGTCTTTATTTTGTTATTGTCACACTAAACGAAGCAAGAACCCAGAAGCCACCACTATTCTGGCAAGTTCCAATGATAAGTGCTTAGTGGAGACAATTCAAATGTGAAATTATAGAACCGTAGTCTTATGTCATCTCAAAGAGATGCAAACATTTCAGAAAAAACATTTACCATCAATGTAACTTTATAAAGAATCAAATATTCTAACGATATTTAAATGCTTTTTACACATTAGGGAAAAAATTCTCCAAAATAGTCTCCATTTTGTTTTTACTAATAATTAAAATTGTTACTAGCGTAAGGAAGTAATGCAAGTCTATAAACTTCAGTCAATCCTAAAATCTGTTGACTTAGTAGGGAAAAAATTTCCAATATATAAACTAAATACCTGCTTGTGACAATTCATGCTAAAAGCCAATCTCGGTTTACTATGGTGTTCTCTTCCCAGTATTAGAAGAAACATTAAGAAGATGACCTGTGGAGATATTTTTAAAAATTCACATTTTTGCCCTTATCATGGACACTGGGTAATGTATGGAAGTGTTGAATCACCATATTGTACACCTGAAACTAATATCACACTGTATGTTAACTACACTGAAATTACCATTTTTTAAATGCACATTTATGGGCAACTCCCAGCTATTCTGATTTAGTAGATCTCTGTGGAAACTTGGCATCTATATTTTTCCAAAGTTACACAGATAATTCAGTCTACATTGTGTCTGAAGACTTGCTGCTCAAACTTTTAGGTACCGAATAAATACGAATTCTGATGCAGTAAACTCAGGGTGGGGCTCCCAGGTGATGGTGACAGAGCTTGTCTTCAGCAAACACTGTGTCACAAGACCCTAGCACATACGACTTAGAAATAATTACAGAGGGCGCCTGGGTGGCTCAGTGGTTAAGCCGCTGCCTTCGGCTCAGGTCACGATCTCGGAGTCCTGGGATCGAGTCCCGCATCGGGCTCTCTGCTCAGCACGGAGCCTGCTTCCCTCTCTCTCTCTGCCTGCCTCTCTGCCTACTTGTGATCTCTGTCTGTCAAATAAATAAATAAAATCTTTAAAAAAAAAAAAAAAGAAAGAAATAATTACAGAAAATAAGACATGTGACAATAAAACCAAGTATGAGCTATTTAGAATAACACCTAATTTTGTGTATACCTTACTAAGTGTCCATTATACAATCAACATGTAATTCAGAGCTGGGTAGAAAGGAGCCCCAGGAAGCATCTCTGCGGCACTGATTGAGAGATTAAACGTGCTTTTACTAAAAAGTCACTGAGCCGTGTTCTTTCTCACACAGTGAGCACGTTAAATAAAACCAGTTTAAGAATGGTTAATTATTAATTCTTAAAAAATTAATCACAGTCTGCAATCTATAACCTCTCTGAGGCACATTTGTTGCCCATAGGAACACAACAGATACTTCCTCTTGAGGTGCCACATTGATGAACTCTTCATGCCATGACCACCCTTCACTGAGGCAGGAGACGTGCCTGCCGTTGGCTCTCCATGAGCCATTGGCCTAAAATCGGTATTGGAATTCAAGGAACTGTCTGAGGTCGTTCATCTTTGAGAAAAGGAAGGTGGAGACTTTTATTGAGAGACTAACCACAACGCATTCGCTAGGGACTCTAGTGAGAGGGACTTGGATTCTTTATAACATGATTTGGTTGATACCAGTCAGAGTAGATCTTAAGTAAGTCTAATATTCTAGCATATGCTTCAAGCCCACAGAGATTTTTCTTAGAGTCATAATGCCCATTTTTCTCTCATATCCATGTAATAGGATCTCTTTAAATCCTGTTTTGGGGAATATAAATGTTCCATTAATCTCTTTGATCACTCTAGAAAGTGTTGTTCTTTCATTCTCTGTGAGAATTAGATGAAGTGTTCCCATGACTCACACACACAGAGACAGAAGCTTTATTGGGAGCGTTCTATACAAAGATGTGAACTTTCTACGAAGCAGCACATATTTACCTGTTTTGTTCTCTTACTCTTCTTTTCCATCATATCCTCTCCACCTCCAACCCCTGTCTCAACACACACACACCGAGTTCTGTGTTCTCTTGCTTCAAGAAAAGGCTAAAAAGAGAAAGAAATATCCCCGTACAGCCTGTCTCCTTGCTTTTGTTTTTCAGAAGTTTAGTGGAAGAGAAGTGGGGGACCTCTCTTGACTGGTGAGACAGCGACAGAGGTTTTGGACATCTAGGTTCTCAGAAGACCTGGGAAGTCAAGGTCCACGGAGACAGCAAAGTGTTGGAAGGAAAGAGCTGTCATGGGGGCTGGGGAAGATGAAACCCAGGCACCTGTGCTCCCCACCACACCACAAAGGCCCACATAGGGGATCTGGAAGGTGACCTGTGCCACCCAAACCTAGTGAGGCTGGTCTCTGTATTTCGGTGACTGTGAAATCCCACAGATGAGACCAGGTAACTGAGATTGAATTTTTTGCCAGTGGAGAGATCTGGGGATTAAAGATGTTTTAACTAAATTTATATAAAAGAAAGAAAAGTAAGACTGCTTGAACACCCCAATTGTTGCAAAATCATACATGATAAACCTACATCTGTCCATTCTAGGCATAAGGTTATAACAGGGCAATGGTGTCCACCCATATATATAGCAATAAGAGGGTTCACTAAGTTAAGACTTCACAAAATTTAAAAAAAAAAAATTGGTGAGAAAAATCAGACCCATACCATGGATGAAGAGTTCTCATATATTTTACCACATGGTAAGTGTAAGTAGAAACAAAGACAAGGTATACTGTGAAATTCTAGTATAAACCACACTTACTTTACACCAAGGAATTGGTGAGAATCTTTGGAGTGGCTAAGAGAACAGTTGCCTTACATCTAATTGGGTCTAGACTTACTTCCCTGCATTGTTTAAGCTTAGTTGATTATTTGTGTGAATCAAGCTGATTTTGTTCTGTTTCAATTTCAAAGAGATCAGTTGCTTTCCTCTATCAAGAACCTCTTTATTGAAAGAGGTCATTGCAATGACCTCTTTATTGAACCTCTTATTGAACCTCTTTATTGAAAAAAATCATTGCAGTAGCAAATGATCACAGTTACCTTTAAAATCATTACCATCTGATTTCTCTAGAGTTCCAGAAGTTTTCTCCATCTTACAGACTTCAGAAATGCCAGTCATGTACTGTATTTATTCTGGGAGAAATTCCCAATTGCTTAGCCCTACAGCATTCTACCCTGTAGCCTCTTCATCCTTGGGGTAGAGGAAGGGCACTTAAAATTGCAGTCAGTGGAAGGAAATAGTTCCAGATCAGAAACCCAGGTGCAAAGCAATTCTTTTGGGGGAAGAACAGAACCTCCATAACAGGGGCTGTTCACATGTAATGATTTTCATTTTGAATCGTGATCACATAGACTATCAAGGTACTCCTCACTGTTCCTTTGTAATATGTGCACAAAGTGAAGGAAGAGCATTCACAAAACTCCATTTCCTAAGACAAAGACAAGCTGAAAACATCACTGACAGATAATCAACATTTAAACACAAAAAAGCCACTTATCACTGAAATGAATTCATCCTTGAAAATGTTTTCCATAGAATACCCATCAAGGCCCAATTCAGTGACATATTCTAAACCCCAGTTCTTCAAGTACTGTAGTTCGTTCCTAAAGAATATCATACATTGAGTTCATTACATTACATACTCTTGCCAAATATTTTCCCATAAGTGTCAGTGACTTCAAAAGGGAAATCTTATTTTAACAAGACAGACAAAACCCGTTGTTACCAAAAAGCTATGCATAAAAGATGAGCCATCGTAAGAAGCTTTCTGAAACAACTATTGCATTAAACATTCTAACGTGGTATTTTAACAAATGCTCTGGGATTATAACTTTTTCATACTCATTGAGCTTGGTGAAAATGAAACAAAATATAACAAAATCCTTATAAACATGAAAACTAGAGTCTTAATTTGCTGACTGACCATTAACTAGGTACGCGACATCTGTATTTCAGTAAACTGAGTTCTCAGGAAAACCGTGAAAAAGGTTAGGATTTCATTTCAGCCAAAACTTACTTCCTCCCTGTTCTTTTTGGACTGGATGGTAACTCTACCCACTATTCTATTAGGCTTGTAATTCTTTCCAAACTCCTATCTCCATGCCCTATCTCCAAACCCCTATCTCCAAGACTCCATGATATGAAGTCTTTATCCTGGTTAGTTGACTCGACTTCAAATTAAATTCATTTACCCATTTTACTGTGTGAAATTTGTGTTATACTATTACTTTTATCTATTTATATATGTAATATACAAATATTTATATATATATATATATATACACAACTATACACATATATGTAACAAAGATATTACATATATCCTAAATATTATAATGCTACTATAATTAAAATATGAAGATTATTTATACTTGTGATATTGTGACCCATAAGAAATATATATATTTGGTCATTCAGGTGACCAAAATATATTTGTCATGTGTGTTTGGTCTTCATCCATAGTTCTTGGCTCACAGTTCTTAAATACCTTGGAATTTCCTGATCCATGAGAGCAGTGGAAGCATCTTTTGTTATAATATTTGGCGTCCTATCCTCAATTCCTAAACATACTTTAGAGCCCTTATTATACACAACTGGGTTTACATCAATGAAGTTGACTTCTGGAAAACTTCTGAGGCTGGGGGCTGATTGCCATGGGTAAGCACCATAGAAGAGGGGGTTGGAAATTTCAATCCCACCCCTTGATTTCCTGGGAAGGAAGAGTGCTAGAGGTTGAATCCATCCCCAATGGCCAATAACTTACTCAATTATGCCTACCCAAAAGGAGGGGTTTCATAGAGGATTCTACAGGATCGGTGAACCAGAATGCTTTCAGGTGCCACTGCATAGCCAGGGGGCAGGGAAGTGAGATCACCTGGCTCTGGGGTCCCAAACAGACCATGTTCAGTCACTCACTGCTAATAAAATCCAAAAGCAGAGAAACGAGTGATGGTGAAAGGTGAAAGAAATTTAGTTTAATGAGGCCAACACCGGAAAGACAGCTGATTAGTGTTTCAGACTGTCTCCAAAATGCTGGAAATATTTCCAGGTTTATATAGGGCACAGGATGGGGGGTATGTGCAGGTGGGCAGCAAAGGTCAAACTGACCATTGTGTTGGGGTCAGTCACACAGGTCTTGCTGACTCAGGGCAGTCTTTACTACTTGAGGAGTTAGTTTTGGTTCCCTTCTGAGGATGTTTTGCCTGAGTTAAGAGATAAGCTGGGAAGAAGGATTTCATCAGCTGGAAAGTTTGGGCTTAAAACAGAGGTAGTTGAAGTCCCTAAATTCCAAGAGGACAGAAGCTCTTTTGTTCAGGACTTTTCTGTATGTATCTCTTCATCTTTCTGCTGATCTGTGACCTTTAATATCCTTTGCAATAAATCCGTAATCTAGCATGTAAACAAGTTTCTGAGTCCTGTGAACGGTTCTGAAAAATTAATTGACTCCAAGGAGGGGGTAGTGAAAAACTCTGATTTATAGCCAATTGACAGGAATATGGGTAACAACTGGGGATTGTGATTGGCATCTGAAGTGAAGGGCTATTCTGTGGGACTGAACCCTTTACCTGTGGAATCTGATGCCATCTCTGGTGGATACTGTCAGAATTGAGCTGAATTGAGTTGAATTCTCAAACACCCTGCTGATGTCTAAGAACTATTTGTTGGTACAGGGAAGCAAACATATGCACACACACACTCACGCATTGGGTCCAGGACCCAAAAGGCTATTCATTTATCATAGCAACATAGAGACAATGTAAGGTTGTACGTAACATAAAAACATTATATAGTCACATATACCACACATAAAATCTAGAAATTTTAATTACTATAGTATTATAATATCTCAGGGTTTGGTTTTATTTTGTTTTTGCCTAAAACTTTCTAAGTTCCTCAAGTTTTAAAAAAGCAAAGTAGCAAACAATGGAGAAGAAAATGGAGGAGAGGTAAGAAAAGGAGAACAGAAAGGAAAAAAGAAAAAGAAAATTGGAATTAGAAATGGAACTTACCTTGAGAAGAACTGTATCTATATAGAATTAAATCCTCCCTTCCATGAATGTGATATCTTTTTCCATTTAGGTCTTTTCCAGGACCTTTGTAAATTTTCATAAATTTTGTTATCACGACTGCTCTTTACTTCTTGAATTTATCTATAGTTAGTTTATGGTTTTGTCGACATTGTGAATGAGGTCTTTTAGTTTCATTGTATTTTTCTAATGGCTAGTAGTGTAAAGTTGATCTGTTAATTTCTATCAGCTTAAGTCCTTTGTCTACATCTCAATTGGTTCAGCATTCTAGAAGGAGTAGCAAATAATGTAATGAGAGTCATTTATTCCCCTCTTCCCACACCAAACACCCAACAAATATTTATTGAAGATATGCTTCCTTGGCCTATGGTTGCTGTACACTGCTTCATAAATCTCCTGACTTTAAAACAATCTTACTTTCTGGCTTAGTTCCTATTTGATCATGGTATGTTATTATATTAAAACCATGTTGTATTAAACTCACTAATATCTGCGAATGCCTGCATTGTCATAATGGAGATAGAACTACAACTTTTTGCGTTTTGTAAGATTTAGCTATTAGGCTTATATTAGCTGAATTAGAAAAATTTCCTTCTTTCCTAGGCTCTTCATATTAATTCTTCCCTGAAAGTTTAAGAAGAATTCACCAGTAAAACTATTAGGACAAGAGCCTTTAAAAAACCCAAAATATTTAATTACTTCTCTAGATATTAGTCTTTTGAGGTTTTAAAATTTTTTAGAATTGATCTTATAATTAATGTTGCATAAAATATTATACATCATTAAGATGTTTAACATTAACACAGTTAATAAGTCTATTTTAAATTTTGTATAGTTCATATTGTTAATTCTTTTTATTTAGATTTACCAGTACATTACATATTTTTAATGTTTTTCAAAAAGTCAGTTTCTAGTTTTATGAATACCTATAAATTTTAAATTTCTAATTATTTATTTTACCTTTAGTATTAGTTTTTTTTCCTGATTTCCTTAAATTTGACTACACATTTTCAAAAGTTTTGAGGGTTTTTTAATCATTTATTTTCATTCATTTGTATTTAGTAATAGAAATATGTAGGCTATCACTTTATCTATAATGGCTTTGGCCCTTTACCATAGCTTTGGTAGATTGAATTTTTATTGTTCTTATTTTCTGTGTGTCCCTATCTAGACAATCTGGAATTTTTTTCTCTTTTATTCAAAAATTACTTAGAAGTAACTGAATTCATTTTCTTTATGCCTAAGCTATTAGTTTCCCTTTTTATTTATTCAGTGAGCTTGTATTCAGTGAGCCCATTTTAGTTTCAGACTCAAGACTTTATTCAGCTCTTTAACATTTTCCTTATTGGGGTGCCTATGTGGCTCAGTGGGGTAAGTCTCTGTCTTCAGCTCAGGTCATGATCTCAGGGTTCTGGGATGGAGCCCTACATCTGCCTCTCCGCTCAGCGGAAGCCTGCTTCCCCCTCTCTCTGCCTGCCTCTCTGCCTACTTCTGATTTCTGTCAATAAATAAATAAAATCTTAAATTTTTTTTTCCTTATCATTAGTTCTTTCTGGCTTCTCTTTCTTTCTGAAGTCTCTATCATATGCATAACAAATTTCTTACTTTTCTCTATACCTCATCTTTCATTTCATCACTTTTATGTCTATTTCTCTTTATTTAGGCTCTTGGAGAGTTTATTGGGCATGTCAAACTTTTTTAAAATTCAATTTGCTATAATAAATAAACCTTTATTTGCCATCTCATTGCTTTGGGCACCAGATTTTTGTGTGTGTGAAGATTTTATTTATTTATTTATTTATTTGACAGAGAGAGAGGGAGCACAAGTAGGGGGAGCAGCAGAGCAAGAGGGAGAAACAGACTCCCTGCTATGCGGAGAGCCCAACACAGGGCTCAATCCTAGGGCCCTGGGATCATGAGCCAAGCTGAAGGCAGATGCCTAACTAACTGAACCTCCTAGGAACTCCTGATAACCATTTTTAAAAAATCTTCAAATTACAGTTGAGTTGTACTTAGATGGGTCTCTTTTTATCAGTGACCATTTTAAGTTACATAAATGTAGTGGTTTTTTTTTCTAATCTTACTGAGCCACAAAAAGTTTCCAAATGTATTCCTGTTTCTTCTAGTAAGTTCTGATGCTTCAGAGCAGTCCCCTTTTTTTGTACTAAAATAACTATGTGCCTGATGATTTTTTTCTGTCTCCTCAGACACACCTGTGGCAAAGGAAATTCTCTTGTTGTCTACGATGAGAAGCTGATAGGGAACTGTCCAAGACCGTAGGAGTCTCTCTGTTCAAACCTTTCTAGCATAAAAACACATAAATATGAAAAGTTGAGATTTACTGTAATCATACTTCGCTAGTCAGAGGTACAGTGGCCTGGGGAGAAATAGGAAGTATGTGAAGCCAAAGATAGCAAGTAGTAGCCAGGAATGAGCTGGCAGAGGACCACCATTCTTTGCCTGGCATACGTACATTTGCTCAGAGCCAGCCAAAGAAGAACCCTACTTCTTACCGAGTGGGCCAAGTAGGCAGGGAGTAAATGCCACTTTGGGCATCTCTGCTTGCCATGACCTCCTGGAACCAATTGTTTTTCCCAGAAGCAGTAATAGAATCCATATTGTTCTGCTGATTTTGGATGGCGGAAAAGGAGAAAAGGCTCGTGGTTAACGTGGATGTTGCCAGACCTTCTGCACTTGCTCTTACTACTTCACCGATAGAGGATCTTGTGTCCAATCAACCGCTTATTTATTTCAGCCCTGTTTATTCAAGCAACTAAAAATGCTTAAGCTTCTCATGTGAGAAAATCCCTGCTTCCGGGGTTATCAGAATTGGGAAAAGTTATTTCTTACTTTAATACTCCACCGGTCATTTCCATTCAAGTCATATGACCATTAGTCATATGTGCTTAATAAACCATCTTCATTAATATAGCACTTTTTGTTTTGTTTTTGCACTCATGGATGAAGATCAATGCTTCTCTTTTATTTCTAGCTCTGGTTGTGAAGTTTCTGAAAATAGTGTTAAACAACTGGGTCAGTTTGTCCTTTGACATCTGGGAAAATGCTAGACTTACGTTGGTCCATGAATGGAAGAAAATTCTATGCTATTCTCTTCACCTTTTCCTAGCTTCCAGCATCTTCCAAAACAGCTGCAAAGAAAGTTTTATTCCAGCATTTCAAAGATCCCTTTAGCCTTTTTTTTTTTTCAAACATCTTTCTCTCAGTGGATTAATAATAATCCATTCCACTACAATGTTCAGGAAAATGTTTTTATTTTTAATCTAAAGATAGGCTAACTGGAGGTTCATTCTTTATAACAAAAAGAAAAATTTCATTTGTAGGTTGAAACAATTTAAATAGTATTACTGTAAGACATACACATTTTCTCTCTCTCTTTTTAAAGATTTTACTTATTTATTTGACAGACAGAAACACAGTGAGAGAGGGAACACAAGCAGGGGGAGTGGGAGAGAGAGAGGCAGGTTCCCCGCTGAGCCAGGAACCAGATGCCAATGACAGGAGCCTAAGGTAGAGGCTTAATGACTGAGCCACCCAGGCATCCCAACATACATACTTTCTTGACTGAAAAGCAATAAAAATATAAAGGAATGAATTAAATATTTTCAGATTAAAATATAAAGAAAATATAGGAAAAGATAAAATCCTCTTAAGATAAATAAATCATCAGAAATATATCTTTTAGATTTTTATTTATAAAATCTACTTCTTTCCCTCCCAAAATTTCTCTCTTAAACTTGTGGTATCCAATCCCTTACAAATTACCACCAAATTGTACCTCAACACTGCAATGCAATTTTTAAAGGGAGGCTGTCTGTGAATGCAACCAATAATTCAAACATTTCTCTTTTAACTCGGAGGTACCGATCATGCCTGTTCCGTGGTCTGCTCACAAAAATGTCACAAATCAATCCACTACGCTCTGCCATGACACGTGTGGGGAAGACAGCAACTCCACCTTTTTGCTCATGTCATCAGTCATGGGGAATTCCCCTCAACTGTACATTTCAAAATGTACTACCTTAGACCGATGTGTAACAGATTGTAAAGTTCTAAGAAAATGCCTTCCACGTAAACCCTTTTGGACGCTCACTGGGTCCTGGAAGACAGGCTTAGTGAAAACAAGGAAACACAGGTAGAGAGGACACCATTTTGTTATGCATCAGATTCATCTAGATCAAGAAAGAAAACTGGTTATATAAAAACCTGTGACAGATATTAGGATGCTCTGTCTCCATAGAGACATCCCATAGATTGCTGGATTATGAGCCAATCTGATGTGCTAAATTAATACTCCCTCCCTCCTTCACCCATGTTGGAGAGTTTTTCCTGAAATTGGACAATCAGTTTAGGACAATACAGTTCCCTAAACTGTATCAGTAAGGAACGGTTTTGACTTCATAGGACAGAAACTCTTCGAAGAGTGATACCATTTCCCCCCAGACAACCAGAGGTCTGACAGAGGTCTCTTCTGGCTGAAGTAGGTACTTAAAAATAATACCAAGGATCTGGCTGTCCATCTTTCTACCGTGCCCTCCTCCCTCTCCTTCTTATGGACTCCTGATCACAAAAATACTGGTGCACTCTAGGCATAGAACTGATGTTACAGAGAGGAAGAGGGGAAAAAAAAAAAGATAGTGAAGAAATGTTGGTATCCATAATTAAGAACACAAAGTCTTCGCCAAAACTAACAAATACTCACTGGTCACAGCTGTGTCACATAGCCATCTCTAGCTTCCAGGATGTCTGGGACATTGCATTATTTTAGGGGGGTCAACTGCCTCTCAACAAAATTGGGAACTTTCAGTAACAAAAAAAAAAATAGATATTGGATAAAGAACATTATCTGCTAAACAGGTTTTCAGTAGCACGTTGTTAGAGACCTTGGTCATGTAACAAATGATTCCGATCTGTGCACATGAGTTGTGTATACGGTTTCTCTCACTATCTGAACAACTTGCATATTGTATTTATTTTAAATAATCACTCAATAGATTTTGTTTTGTGTACATTTAAATACATTAAATATATTTTTCTTCACATGGATGATTTAGAATAATTTATATAATGTACTTACTGAAATTCACTATAAAATCCCTATTGAATTTATTACTTCAGATCTTTTACACTATCTTCAAGAACACAATTTCCTCCAACTGTGTAATACTTCATAATATCTCACTTGATACTGATTTTGTTGAGAATCTCAAAGGCATCCCTTCTTCTACAGCTTCATCTCTCCTCCTCAAAAGCAGTACTTGACCTTGCCTTTTGTCTGTGAGAAGGACAAGTAAAGGTCAGCCCTCCATTTCAAGGGGAATCATGCAAATTTGCTGTTTTTAAAAAATGTTTTATTTTAGAATAGTTTGTGATTTACAGAACAGTTGTGGAGAATTCCCATAAGCTCCACATCTAGTTTCCACGGTTGTTAACATCTTACCTTAGTATGGTACAGTTGTCACAATAGATGAGCCGAGACTGATACATTATTAACTAAAATCTGTACTTCATTCAGATTTTTTGTTTGTTTGTTTGTACCTGATGTCCCTTTTCTGTTCTAGGGTCTCATTCAGGATACCACATTAGTTGCTATGTTTGCTTGGTTTCCCTGTGGCTGTGACAGTTTTTTTAGACTTTTCTTGTTTTTCATGGCAGTTTTAGGGAATACTGATCATTTAGAAAAATGTCTCTCAAATGAAATCTGATTTTTTTTCTAATAATTACACAAGTTATACATTGTGGGGAGAAAGACCACAAAGATAAAATAATTTTCATCATATCAATCAAGAGTACATACTATCAACATGAATTTATTGTTGATGTTAACCTTGATCACCTGAGTGAGGTAGTGTTTTCAGTTTTCTTTCCTGTGAAATTATGTTTTTTTTTGAAAGAAGTCACTAGATATAGTGTACACTTAAGAAGCAGGGAACTATTCCCTTACTCTCTTCTTTTTTGAGAGTAGAGTAACTAGATAAATTATTTGGAATTCTTCTGCATGGGAGATTTGTCTATTTCTCCCATTATTTCATATGTTCGATCATTTATTTATAACAATATGGAATTGTGGGCACTGACTTTCTATTTTGGATGATGATCCAATACTATATTGTTTTATTGCTCAAATTATCTCACTTTTGGCCATTGGGAGTTCTTTCCGTTGGTTTCTGTGACCCAATGTCATACTCCTATCATAGGTATCTGTTTTTCTTTGCTTATTTTTCTTTCATTATGGCACTACAAGATGCTATAAGATCATCTTGACTATTTCCCATTCTAGACATGACCTTGGCTCCTTTTATTGGAGGATGGTGTTAGAAATCAAGGGTTAGGCGTAAACTTACTTTTAAGTGGCAGTCATGATATAGCGAGACGTGCACCTGAATTGGACTCAAACTTGGAATGAGAAAAAAAGAGATTCAAAGACTGGTTCAGTCACTTCCTATGTTATTTTGGCTATGTTATTTAGCTTCTCTGCCCCTATGAAGGACTACTAATAATAGCTAATTCCTAGCTTCTCAACCTTGGCACTGTTGACATATGTGCAAGATGATTCTTTGTTGTGAAAATTGTGCTTGTCCATTGTACATTATTTAGCAGCATCTCTGGCCTCTACCCACTGGAAGCCAGTAGCAGGCACCAGCCATGATCATCAAATAGGACTCCAGCCATTGCCAAATGTTCTGTGGGGAGCAAAATTGTCCCTAACTGAGAACTACTGCTGTAGAATACTTACATGTATCAGGCACTAAGTATTCCAAATATGCTATTTTAAAAAAATCCCATGAAATTGGGATGTCAAAAACAAACAAACAGACAAAAAACAAAAGGGTAAAGGAAAAGAAGCTTGTCCAAGTTTTCATAGCTAAGCAAGCATGGTGCTGTGGCTTGAGCCCAGACCATCTGCCTTTGAAACTCATGGTCTTAGCAACAATACCACAACTCCCTTTGTAAAAGATGCAATAATTCTGCTCTCACAGACCTGTGGTAAGAATTAAATGTCCTTTACAAGAACATCACACATGATGCTTAAAATAGAGCAGACATAGAGTAAATGCTCGAAGAATCTGTATCTGAATGCGCTGTGGCTCCACACCAGCTTACCTTTAGTTCTCCCTTCTGTAAGTTTCCTACTTTTTTTAAGGTTTTTATTTATTTTTATTTATTTATTTGACAGAGATCACAAGTAGGCAGAGAGGCAGGAAGAGAGAGAGAGGAGGAAGCAGACTCCCCGCTGAGCAGAGAGCCGGACGTGGGGTTCGATCCCAGGACCGCAGGATCACGACCTGAGCCAAAGGCAGAGGCTTTAACCGGCACTGAGCCATCCAGGCGCCCTGCAAGTTTCCTACTTTCTGCCTACAAACAGGTTCAGCTCTTTTCCAACTGAAGAGACAGAATCTTTCCCTTGAGGAGGTTTCTCTTTCTAGTTACCGAGTAGATATTTTAACACCATATTCATATTTATTCTCCCTTCATTATCATTCCCTCATTTCATAATGTTTTAAAATCTTAATCCCTTTCTGCCTAGGAGCTCCTACTGACCTGGTCCGGAGTGATCGCACTAGAAGACGTCGGCACTAGGAGGCGCTTCAGAGGCGAAGACATGCACCATCTCTGTACAGATGAGAAAGTTGAAGCAAGGAATGTTTCATGTTTTGCCAAGGCCATAGAACGACTGTGTACTTGGTTTTTCTCTACAAAAGTCTGTCATGATCTCATGTTTATTGGTCTTTGCTTCACATGAAGCTGCTCAACACTCCCCCTTATCTCATTTCATTAATTAGGTCATCTCCCATGACCTCAAAAGTCATATACATTTCTCTCCGATCTTTTCTCTTACCCCCATATCCTGAGCCATAGACGCATAGACTCTTCAATTGCCTAGTGACCAATATTACTTAGATGTCCTACAACTCCCTGAAACATCTACAAGGTAGAAGTCATCATCTTTACTACTGACTTATTCCTTTTACCATGCTGGTCTTTCTTGATGGGAAAATTAAATCATTGTTATCTCTTCTATTTTTATCTCCATCACCCTCAAATCAAATCTCTGTCAAATTCTATGTGTTTTTACCTCTGGAGTCTTTAATAGAGCTCCATTTAATTCCAGTTTTTATTATTCTAGTTCAAGCTTTCTATATTGCCTGGAAAATTTACATAATTCAATGAATAGCTTCCTACTTCCCTTCCCTAATAATTTTGAAAATCGTGACAGATTAAACTTCTTGAAACACACCCCTCATAATGATAGGCTACTCAAAAAATCTCTGTATCTCTGCATTACTAATACCTCTACAGTTTAATACAGTAGCTACTAAACAGCTGTGGTTATTGAGCCCTTGAAATGTGGTTATTAAGAAGTGAGACCAGCTGGAAGTGTAAAATGCACACTGGGTTTTGAAAACAGTACAAGCAAAGTATCTTTATACTAATTTTTATACAGATTAAATGTTGAATTGGTAATATTACGGATGTATTAGGTTAGAGAACATTATTAAAATTAATTTTACCTTTATTAAGGATAAATAAAAATTTAAAATTACACATGCTGTTCACATTATATTTCTTCAGACGGCGATTGCCTAGACAATTAAGGGTACACTCAGCTTTCCATGCAAAATCTACTATATTTTCTCAAGTTTCTTTCCCAACTTCTTCTCCATTATTAACATATATTGGTGCGAGCTTGTGTCGATGTCACACACTCCCTTCAGTTCAGACAACTGCTTTCCCTGATCATACTCCCAGTCCCTCACCTTTGATCATGTGGTTCATCCCGACTACAGCTCCCTGCCTTCCATTTCTGCCTATTAGGATTCTTTCCTTACGAAATAACTAAGACCTAATACAAGAAAGCATAACCAAGAAGACATTTTATTGGCTGTGTAGCTGAAAAGTCTTGATGTCAGTTTCAGAAACTATTGGAGGCTTAAACAATGTTATCAGGATGTGAGATTCATTCTCGTTCTATCTCTACCTCCTCCCGCCCTGCTTCATCTCACACTTGCTTCTCCTCTCACCTCTGCTTTCCTTTGCATTGGCTTCAACTTGTTTTCAGGATCTCTCCATGCAGGAAACTCCTTTAGCTCCAAGTTCAGCAGCCCTAAAAGAGAAAACTCCTTTTCAGTGGGTCGTATATCTTCAAGGTATAACTATTACCTGACTGGTCAGATTTGGGTCACATGCAAACCATGAAACAAAAATGGGGTCAACCTGACCCAAACCACAGTGCCTAAGGGTGGAAGATGGGTTATGCCTGGAGGAAAATCAAAGTGATGATACCAGAAGACAGGAAATCGTTTTGGAGCAGATGAAACTAACAGGTGTAACTGACTTTGTCAAAAGTCTACAGGTCTTCAAAGTTTATCTCAAATGACTTTTCATAATTGAAACCTTCTGCCTCCTAAATTGGATGTGGTTTCTCCCTTCTTTAAATTCCCAATCCATATTGTTTGTACTTCTCCTGTGGCAATGGCCGTATTTAAATTGCATTATATTTATTTCTGTGATCATATTAACTCTGTTTCCTCCAACCCTCATTTTATATAAATACTCCTGATAAGGTCCCTCATGAACTATTGAGCGCACAATAGAAATCACATGTTTATTGAATTCAATAGAATTGTTGGTTAGCAACAATTGTTTTCAGGAAGTTCATGCACCTTCAGAAAAACTAGAACCATAAGCAATTAAAAGTCACTTAATATAGTTAATATAATTTCCTACAATAAACATTGTTACTTTTATAATACAAAAAATATATTAAAAACATACTGCTCTTTTGACCACAAATCTAAATAGGGCATTTAAACATTAACCATACTATTGGGATTTCAAGCTTTATTACAAAGCTGTGATCACCAAGACAGCATGGTACTGGCATAAAAACAGACACATAGACCAGTGGAACAGAGTAGAGAGCCCAGATATGGACCCTCAACTCTATGGTCAATTAATCTTCGACAAAACAGGAAAAAATATATAGTGGAAAAAAGACAGTCTCTTCAATAAATGGTGCAGGGAAAACTGGGCAGCTATATGTAGAAGAATGAAACTCGACCATTCTCTTACACCATACACAAAGATAAACTCAAAATGGATAAAAGACCTCAACGTGAGATAGGAATCCATCAGAATCTTAGAGGAGAACATAGGCAGAAATCTCTTTGATATCAGCCACAGCAAATTCTTTCAAGATACGTCTCCAAAGGCAAAGGAAACAAAAGCGAAAATAAACTTCTGGGACTTCATCAAAATCAAAAGCTTCTGCACAGCAAAGGAAACAGTCAAAAAAACAAAGAGGCAACCCACGGAATGGGAGAAGATATTTGCAAATGACAGTACAGACAAAAGGTTGATATCCAGGATCTATAATGAACTCCTCAAACTCAACACACACGAAACAAGCAAACACATCAAAAAATGGGCAGAAGATATGAACAGACACTTCTCCAATCAATACATACAAATGGCTATCAGACACATGAAAAAATGCTCATCATTAGCCCTCAGGGAGATTCAAATTAAAACCACATTGAGATATCACCTTACACCAGTTAGAATGGCCAAAATTAACAAAACAGGAAACAACATGTGTTGGAGGGGATGTGGAGAAAGGGGAACCCTCTTACACTGTTGGTGGGAATGCAAGTTGGTGCAGCCTCTTTGGAGAACAGTGTGGAGATTCCTCAAGAAATTAAAAATAGAGCTTCCCTATGACCCTGCAATTGCACTCCTGGGTATTTACCCGAAAGATACAGATGTCGTGAAAAGAAGGGCCATCTGTACCCCAATGTTTATAGCAGCAATGGCCATAGTCGCCAAACTATGGAAAGAACCAAGATGCCCTTCAACGGATGAATGGATAAGGAAGATGTGGTCCATATACACTATGGAGTATTATGCCTCCATCAGAAAGGATGAATACCCAACTTTTGTAGCAACATGGTCGGGACTGGAAGAGATTATGCTGAGTGAAATAAGTCAAGCAGAGAGAGTCAATGATCATATGGTTTCACTTATTTATGGAGCATAACAAATAGCATGGAGGACAAGGGGCGTTAGAGAGGAGTAGGGAATTTGGGTAAATTGGAAGGGGAGGTGAACCATGAGAGACTATGGACTCTGAAAAACAATCTGAGGGGTTTGAAGTGGCGGGGGGGGGGGGTGGAAGGTTGGGGTACCAGGTGGTGGGTATTATAGAGGGCATGGCTTGCATGGAGCACTGGGTGTGGTGAAAAAATAATGAATAATGTTTTTCTGAAAATAAATAAATTGAAAAAGGAAAAAAAAAGAATATGCAAATAAATAACAACAAAAAAATTCATTCCAGGGGCACCTGAGTGGCTCAGTGGGTTAAAGCCTCTGCCTGTGGCTCAGGCCGTGATCCCAGGGTCCTGGGATTGAGCCCTAAATCCAGGGTCCTGGGATTGAGCCCTGAGTCAAGCTCTCTGCTCCGCAGGGAGCCTGCTTCCTCCTCTCTGCCTGCCTCTCTACCTGCTTATGACCTGTCAAATAAATAAATAAAATCTTTAAAAAAGAAATATTCATTCCGTCATTGTGTCTGTTTTGTATTGCATGCTGGAAATCAATACTGGAGCTTAATTACAACTGAAAATTATTATACCAGATGCCCGGGGGGTGCAGGTGGTTAAGCATCTTTCTGCTCAGGTCTTGATGCCAGGAGCCTGGTTTCCAGTCTCCCACGGCGGAGTCTTACTTAGTGGTGAGCTGCTTCTCCCTCTGCTCCCTCTGCTCCCTCTGCTCCTCTCTCCTCCCCCTGCTTGTGCTCTCACTCACTCACTCCCTCTCTAGCAAATAAATTAAAAAATAATAAAAAACAAAAACAAAAAAACCCAAACCTGGAAATTACTATAAAGACAGGATGACCTCTGACCATCCTCGGGAAAGCAGGAACCCCTGAATGGTAAGCTCGGTGATATTTAAACAGCCAGAAAAAACAAAGATCATCTAAAATAAACACCTAACGGCTAAAATCGGAGGCACCAAAGGTTCAGAGACCGCAGACACAGACTGTAAGTGATCCGGCCCCAAATGTCTAGGCAACCCGCTGCAAAGCCTTTGCGGCCTCCCCTCTCCCAAGCAGGCACCCTTCTCCCCCGGGCCCGAGGGCTCTACTGGGAAAAACACTCCTTAACTGATTTCATCTGGGCTTATCTGAGGTCAGAGTTTTAGACTGGCTCTCAGTGACCTGTTTCCTTCCTCCCTGCCAACTGGACACGGTTTGCTTTCGACCCGCAAGGATGGGCTTCCTCCGGGCCAGGCTGTGCCTTCCTGTCTACGGGTCTGGCGTTCAGGTAGGGCCGCTGCGCGGTTCTAGCTGTGAGGTCCCTGGGAGGCACTTTTGTACTGAGCTAGTGTAGACCCTGGATCCTCCGAGAAAAGGTCGGCATTGTCCCCTCGGAGTTCTCTTTTCTCACGGTAGCCTGGCAACCAAAGGGCCTCGCTTTGATGGAGGGCGTTCCTACTAGAAAACAGCTTTATGGAAAGTGTCAGGGTCATCTTTAGAAACCCAAAGAAAACAAAACAAAACCCCCCAAAAAAGCCTACCACCAAGAAGGCAAAGGGGGGAAAAAAAACCCGTGCACAACTCAATTATTCAGCCGCACACAACTGCGCCTGACAGGCTCTCCTAACAACACTCACTTGAATTTAATTAAGTTTGTCCCTTCAGCCTGTGAACTGCTGGGCCAGACCTGCTGCCCTGGGATGAAAAGCCTGGAGGCAGGCCCCGTGAGGCCATTGTTGATAAGCAAGGGCCCAGCATTCGGAGGTTAGGTAAATTCCCATCCCCTCGCACATAAAGTGCCCTGGGGGTGGGGGGGTAACCTTTTGAAGGGAGCTGAGAAGTTGGGTGGCCCGAGGGCAAAGACAGAGGAGAACTTTTCCCAGCAGCAACATGTCCGCCCCTTCTGGAGGCCTCGTGCTGAGGTGTAACATGCCTGGCCTTTGGAACGGGGAAGTCAAACAATGAAACTCAAATGCCACTCGGCTCCCTCTGTTCCTATAGGGATGTTGGCAAACCTCTCTGGGCCCGTTTCTGCCTTTGTAAGCTAGGAAGGTCGAAACCACCTGGACGGCTGAGGTAATGATGGTAAAACGTCTGGCACGGTTGGCTCTCAGCGGCCCTTCGTTTCCCTGTGGAAAGCCTCGAAGATTTGCTAGGAAATCATTTCCAAACTCGGTAACGTAATAGAGAGTCTTCAGAATACAGCGCCGGAAGCACAGGCCTGTTGCCTCCAACTGCCTCACGGAACTGCCTGCCTTTCCCCTGCTGTACCTGTGTGTGCTTTTCCTTGGGACTGAACTACCCTTTCCAGTCATTTCTCAAGATTCCATTCTAGTATCCCCAAAACTCTTGCCTTAGCTCTGCCGGGGGAGTCAGGGTCTTCAGGTTCTCACAGCACTTAGGACTTCTCTCATTTGCAGACTTCTACCCGTTCAATCAAGTGCTTCTTCCCAAACCCATCAGTGATCTTCTCATGAGCCTAGCCAATTGGGTACCATTTACTTTTTTATATTATTCCAATATTTAACGGAAGTATTCCATAAATATCTAATGGATGAATGGACAATTTCTAGAACATCTTTATTTGAATCACTTTGAAATGTACATTTAAAATATTCTAGGGAGGAATGTTTTGTTTTGTTGGCATCTGCCCCAAACTACCACAAAGAACCTATATAGAAATCAGTAAACCTAAAACCTGAAACATGGTAAAGAATACTGGGATGAGAAGAAAAGAGTTAGAAAGTAAATAAATACTAATTTCTGAATCTATAGAGAGTTTAACCAGAGTGTGCTAGAAATCCTGTCCTAGTAAGTTAAACCCAGTGCAGAGACAGAATTTGGTAATTACAAGACATTTCAGCTATTCAAATATTTGCTAGCAGTTTCACTATACTAAAATTAAAAATATATATTTTTTATTTTAATTTTATTTTTATCAATTTGATTAAAACTACTTTGACTTGATTAAAAATAATTTGAAATTGGGTACCTGGGTGGCTCAGTGGGTTAAGCCGCTGCCTTCGGCTCAGGTCATGATCTCAGAGTCCTGGGATCGAGTCCCGCATCGGGCTCTCTGCTCAGCAGGGAGCCTGCTTCCTCCTCTCTCTCTCTCTCTCTCTGCCTGCCTCTATGCCTGCTTGTGATCTCTCTCTGTCAAATAAATAAATAAAAATCTTTAAAAAAAATAATTTGAAATTATTATTACTATGATTTTAATGTAGCAGGTTCTTCTCTTTCTGAAAAGTTTGTTCTATCAGTGAAAAAGAACACACTTAGAATCATAGATTTATAAGTTTTGAATTCAAAAGTACCTTAAACATTAGCTAGCTAGTCTTCCATCCTATTTTTTTACTGGTGAGAAAACTAAGACCCAGACATGTGAAGAGACTTGCCCAAGCCTTGCTGTTGGAGCCAGACTAGAATTAAGTTCTCTTGTCTCCCCATTTAGATCTCTCTTTCCAGCACATCATTGAAAGGAAGAGCCATCTGGTACTATGGAAATGATAGGAGTCTTGGAAGAATGTGGACGTCTGGTCATTGTGGTTATCTTCTACGATGAATCACCCTGCTTAGACCTAAGCCTCTGGGAAGTGTAGGATAAAGAGAATCTCATTTCCTTCACGGTTGACCATAAAAACATATCTTCATTATTGTCATCATTTTTCATATTATTATTGATTTAGTATCTGGCTAGCACTTGGAATTAAATCTTGACTTATCATGGCCATGATGACCTCTGCCTTTCTCCTGCTCGAACAATCCTCCAGCTATGCCAAGTGTGGTCTGTGCCCCAAGATCCATGTGCGGAAGTGAGAGTAATAAACTTGTACAGCCGTCGGCATCACCACAATGTTGGCATGTGTGATTGGTGGGCGGATCTTATTAAGCAAGGTATATTGTTTGCCAATAGATGCACTTTCCATGAATGTGCAACAGCTTTTGTAATTCTTTTCCCTGTCATGTTTGTTCTGATGTTACTTATTAAAATACAATTTTACGCTGCTGAATCTAAGAAATGTGAGCCTGTACTGTGTATGTGGTTTTCTTCATTTCATTTGTATGGTAATTTGGGGGTTTTGTAGAAGAACTGGGAATAAAACAAAATTGTCCTTCACCACAGGTAGTTTGAGAAACAGTGTTCTAGAAACGTGCCCCTCATTCATGCTCTAGCTCTGTTTCCCCTCCCATGCCCCTGTGCCCCAACACTTCCAGCCAGCCAAGCTCTCTCTGCCTCTGCACTTAGAACTCCCTTTACTCTAAAGGCCCTGCCCATGGGTCTTCTCACGGCCAGCTCCTTCTTCTACTCCAATCCCACTAAAATATGGCCACCTCCCTTGCCCATCCTTAGCAGCACAGCCCTTCTGACGGTCCTTCCTGTTTCCTTGATTAATGTTTTGCCTAGCTCTTAGCATTACCTAAACTTCTCTCGCTTCTTTGTTTCTTTACTAGTTAATAATCTACCGGGATTTTATCTAGTTCACTATTATCTTCCTGATGCTGAGGACAGTACAGGGCATATGCTGTCCTTGTACCAGTATTTATGGGATGTTGCAGAAGCTGCTCCGGGGTTGTTTCTGGCCCCTTATTCTCATCCTTTGCCATGGTCTTTTTTTTTTTTTTTTTTTTAAGATTTTATTTATTTATTTGACAGAGAGATCACAAGTAGGCAGAGAGTCAGGTGGGGTGGCGGGGTGGTGGTGGTGAGGGGGTGGGGGGTGTGGGGGAAGCAGGCTCCCTGCAGAGCAGAGAGCCCGATGCAGGGCTCCATCCCAGGACCTGAGACCATGACCCAAGCCGAAAGCAGAGGCTTAATCCACTGAGCCACCCAGACGCCCCTCTTGCCGTGATCTTAAAAAGTAGCTATTATTATCTCCACTAACTAAGGTATCTGACCTTCACAACAATTAAGAACGCTAAGATGACACAGTCCTGGCAGTGTTTATGATTTCCAAGTTTTTCACTAAGATAGGTATGAGACTCTTTCAAACACCAATCTCTGTAGTGAGTTTTCAACATTAGGACATAACAGGTATTATGCAAGTATTTTGGAATATTCTCTACTTCTGATACAGGGAAGGGGTGTGTGACTCACTTTAACTTGAAAACAGGAGAATGGTGACTATTGCCGGTGAGTGCTTTAATCTCATGAGGGTTGCTAGGGTTAGCAAATAAAAATAGAGGATTCCCAGTCAAATTTGAATTTCAGATAAACAGTAAGGAATTTGGGGGTATATGAGACATACTTATACTAGAAAATTATTTGTTGCTTATCTGAAATTCAGATTGAACTGGGCATCCTTTATTCTGTCTGGCAACAGTAATTTAAGGGTAAAAACAGTACTGATAGTCACAAAAATCAGTGGTCATTCCACACACACACACACACCAAAACACCGAAGTTAAAATATAGATTAAGACACGTGGCAGCGGGGCGCCTGGGTGGCTCAGTGGGTTAAGCCGCTGCCTTCGGCTCCGGTCATGATCTCAGGGTTCTGGGATCGAGTCCCGCATCAGGTTCTCTGTTCAGCAGGGAGCCTGCTTCCTCCTCTCTCTCTCTCTCTGACTGCCTCTATGCCTACTTGTGATCTCTCTCTGTCAAATTAAAAAAAAAAAAAAAGACACGTGGCAGCGATATGCAAATTTCTTTCAAAAAGATTTCTGCAGAGTTTCGAACACACCTCCAGAACAAGTTCTTTCCGAACAGGGCTCATAACAGCAGATAGACAAATATTTGGGATTATTTGCCAGAAATGAAACAAGTGTTTGTTTCAATGTGACAGATTTAAAAGGAACTAGGATAAATTGTTATTTAAAAGGAAACGACTAAGGAGCGATTTGCTAACAGTAAACAACTATATGAGAATGATTGTGTAATAGTTATCAGCTGCTTTGAATTTTCAGAGGTCAGAATCAGAAATGACTGAAGCTAGAGCATGAGGCATTTAATTTGTTTTGGATGGAGCATCTTACTGAGAGTAAAGTTTCTGAAAGTTTGTGTGTGGCATCCTTTGATAAAAAACACTCAGCCTAGCTTCAGTCAGTTCCTTTGACAAGCCAAGACTGGTTTCAGCTGTAGGCCAAAGTCTCTGTGTCAGGGGCGCAGAACGAAGGAAGACTGATTGGGATCTCAGAGACGTCAGGAAATAATAATGTCACCATAATCGAGATCAGACTGCTATGGTTTACTGTGGCCTTTTCTAAACAGAGCCGGAACACTGGTGTGTCAAGTTGGTACCAGGGCCCAGAGTGAGCTGCTTTTGAGAGATATTGTGTATCATAACCCAGTCTAAGAGTCTTGACAGATATTCACATGCCACAGAGAGGAAAGACCTGGTTATCTGGGGTTTACCCACTTTACAAAACCAAGGAAAAGCCTCTCTTGGCACAGTTTTTTAAAGGAAGACCTATTCACAGGTCTCAGAAGAGTGGCATTTCTCCTAATAGCATTTTGGAGCCTCTGTGTATCTGAATTTTGTATGAAAGCTTGAATGTATGTCCTGCTCCAGCTTCTGAAGAAGCACCAGAAGCCAGTCCTGCAGAACATTCTGCCGTGAGGGCTGAGGTTGGCGTCTCTGCACGGGCCAGGAGCCACAGGACCGTGGATGTTCCAGAATCCCAGATGTGAGCAGTGGCCACAGCCTCCAAGCTGCCTTAACCACCAAAATCCACAGGGTCATCCTTTAGGAGTTTAATGTGCCAACACAGACAACCCTCTGGTGCATCTAGAAACAACCATCACCTCCAGGGATGGCTGAGCCCAGTTTAGATGGTTTCTGATTCCGAAATAAAAGCAAATTGCAGCTTTCCACTGCTGCCTTCCTTAAATGTGCTTACAGTACTTCCCGACAACCCCTTAAAGGCTGTTTGGTTTTGGGGGTGCCTTGGTGTCTCAGTCGGTTAAGTCATGATCCCAGGGTCCTGGTCAGGCTCCCAGCCAGCTGGAGGGGTTGAGGGGTTGAGGGGTAGGGGGCGCTGCTCCTCCCACTCCCCTCGGCTTGTGCTAGCTCTCCCTCTCTCTCCAATAAATAAATAACATCTCGAAAGAAAAGCTGTTTGGTTTTCCTGCTATGTTTGCCTCTTCTCAAAAGCACGTCACAGGTGGTAAGACACAAAGAAACTTCCATGAATAAAGACCCACCATCCCCTAAATTACCAATGCTCCCATAGTGAGGGAGGAGACAGTGAGAAGGACGTGTTTAGCTACTGCATAACTCCGTAATGAGAAACTGTTAAATCTTCCATTCCTCTGTGAATTTCCACTTACTCTCTAAGTGAGGGTATAACCCCCAGATGCACTGTTCTCTCAAAATTCCTTGCACTTTTTGTTTTTAAATCAATGCCCGGATTTCCTGTTAGACTCTAAGCTCTGTGTGGGCACAGGTTGTATTTCTTAGTCACTGGGGTCCCCTCCGTACTTGGCCCCAGAGTGTGATGCATAAGAGGCACTTAATAAATGTATTTAAATTAAGTCCAAAAAAATAAAAAAAATAAATTAAGTCCATTTCTTTATATTATCTCTAGCTTGGTACATGATGGATGGATACAGGAATATATTTACTTCTAATAGAAAAAAATCAATGCTAATAAAATATATTGATATTCTAGGAAAAATACATAAATTAGTGGGAAAAATGGCCCATCATTCATACTGAACATATGACCAACATCAGCTTTCTTAACATTATTAACTGAAATTGTTGAAATCTTTCATGCCAAGCCAGTGATAAAATATTGCTCTTGTGCTTAGACCGTAAGAATGCATAATTCTGCCTCAGTGTATCCATCCAACTTTATTTCTCCCTGCTGACTAATAAGAACCTGGTGATCAAGGTAGGCTGACAGTCCCAGCACTTGTGTGCCCATCAAACACAAACACAAACACACACACACACACACACACACACACACGTTATTCCCATTTTTGTACCTTAGTTCAAGCACTTTCTTTGTCAAGAATTCCCTTCCTTTTCTTGCCCGTATGTACACAGACCACCTCCCCTCCCAGGGCCTACTCAAGGCTACCCTAAAAGTCTAGGGCCTCAATAGCTTCTATTTCCTTAAGTTTCTTTTTAATCCCCTCAGAACAATTAGCAACTTGTCTATCATCTTGCCCTGTTGTTGCCCACACATAATTCAGCTCTCACTACATCAATATAATTTTATATAATGTCATCTCACTGCTAAGTCATTTATGCATATCACTTATTCTAGTATATTGAAACATTAAACATCTCATAGCTCTTTTAAAACCCAGAGTATCTACTATAAAATTGCTTTTGTTTCCTGATAATGAGTGAATTACATGAAAGTTACTATGGGGGCCCATTTGACTTTAAAAAAAAAATTACTATCCGTAAAGCATGAGATTTCTAAATGCTTTATCATCAGGGGGTCAGGTGAAGAAAATGGAAAAGGATGTATTATGTAAGGGGCAGTCTGTAGTACTTTCCTTATGTTATCAACTTTAATTCCTAAAATATACTAGGAAGGGTATTCTCATCCTTGCTTTTATAGATGCAGAAATTAAGGCCTAGACATTAAATAATGTATTCAAGGATACATATATATCTACTATATATATTGAGAGAGAGAAACTAAAAGAGAGAGGGAGATTGAGAGAGGACAAAGAATGTGAACAAATGCCTGTTTGTTTGACTTTTTGAAATCTATGACAAATGTAAGGTTATCTATTTTTCCTAAGTCTTTTGTGCCTTGTGTCTATTATGTTCACAACCTTTATCTGAGAATGAGGGGAAATTTCTTTCTTTTAAAAAATAGGACATCAGAGTTCTATCTTTGAGGAGCCCTCTCACGTTATACAGCCTGCCTGTGCATTTATTCTTGGAATAACTACTCAAACACTGGATCATTGCTAGAATGATGAGCTGTTACTAAGCAAGCTTTATAGGAAAAGAGATCAATTTTACAGTTAAACCTTCTTTAAATATGAATAACTACAGCCCCTAACTTACTGGGTTATTGCGGGGGCGAATTAAACTAATACATGTAAAATCCATGGCACATCATAACCAGCACTCAACAGAAATTACTTCTCGTCCTGTTATTATGTTGTTATTATTACCGCCAACCCATTTTCAGCACAACTGATACTTTATTCAACAGTAAATTGTGCTCTATTCTCCATATATACCGTTCTGGGTCAGAATCTGAGATATTAGAAGGTTGCCTGATTTTCCCGATGGATTTTACTCCATATATTTTAGTATATAAGGAAGGCAAAACCCAAAGTGTGAGCTCTTTTCCTCAATTGTGCTCTGCTCTGGAAAGCTCCAAGGAGGACTGGTGTGAAGTGCTCCAGATACCCTCACACACATTCCGTGCAGCTGAAAGACACAACATGGACCCAAGCATGGTCCCAGCGATCTGCTTGCTAGTCTCTTATTCTGCTTCCAAGCTTCACACTTACGGAAACAAAATGCACCTGCTTTCTAAGGCGTCTTTTCTCTAAAAAGGAAATCTATAGGTATGAAAAAGCACATCATCATTAAATACTTTCATTTCTGAATTTCAAAGTAGGATTTGAAGTATAAATAAGCAAGCGTTAGACTTTAAAATATGAGCAAACTCCTCAACTCAAAGATTTAATATTCAAACCCGAACTCTCATTCCTAAATATTCCTAATATTCTTGAAGAACGTATGTTTTTCTCTCTTTTGAAAAACACAGTTTTCAGTTGAAGTAAACGGGTTTTGACATATGCACAGGGATAGCATTTGGTAAATGTTCTTGTATGAGAAATCCAGGAAACAGTTATTCCCATTTTTGTACCTTAGTTCAAGTACTTTCCTTGTCAAGAATTCCCTCCCAGGAAACAGGACCAATAAATATCACTGAACAAATATGAAACAGAACTGTAGAGAAATCCTGAAGACTTGAGGTGTTAAGTCCATATTTTCCACAAAAGTCTTCAATAATACATTTGTTACTATTATAATTAATCATGATTTTAATGATCTCAGGTGGAGGACAGTGCACCAAATACATGACAGCCAATGACTCAGATATCTGTCAAACATTTTTCTTTTCATTTTTAACAGGAGAGATTTAAATTTAATTTCATACCTATGGGGATCCAAAAAGACATGAGATTCCCTCAAATATATTTTCTAATTCTAAAAATTTGGGGGTGATCAGAAGGGAAGAAGAAAACATTAATAGTGGTTTAGAATTCACCATCCTGGATTACATATTTATGAAGGTGTTTTAAATAATTCCTAAAACTGATCATTTACATTTAGTTTCCTGATCAAAGTAAGAAACTAAATATTTGTTGACGATTTTACTTAAAAAAAAAAACAAAACACACAATCTATGAAAAAAAATCACTTCTAGTACAAAAAAGCCTATTGAATTGTAGATTTACGAAATATAATGAAATGAAATTCTGAGTAAACAAAAACACAGACTTAAAGTCTACTGGATCATGATTTTTTTTTTTTCATTTTCCTTCCCAACTGAACTCTGTGGCTACATTTGTGTCAATTTTAGTCTGAAGCTATTCTCTTCTAATCTCTTATGGTTCCCAGCACATGTTGCCATGTTTCTCAGAGGGTGAGCTCTTGCCCCAGATGCCTGAGCACTGCAACGAAATCTCCAAGATACCTGGTTGTGGCCCCTGGAGAGCAGAAGACAGGCTCAAGAAAGACCCTGGGTAGTTGTATTTTTTCTTTTCAGTATGAGGTAAATTTGCTGGAAGTTTTAAACAAAGAGAACAGTCCTTGGTTCATCTTGTTCATGTTTCGTTTTTTGTGTGGGTCTCGTCCCTCCTACAATAGGATGACATGTAAGCCATCTAGATTTAATATCTCAGGCCATTCTGATTTTCTCGGTGTCTGCTGTGCTTTTCTAGCAAATCATCACCCTAGACTTAATTTTGAACAATAAAAGCATGAGATATGAATGACTCCATGTGCTGTTAATCTATTCTTTTTTAGAGAACAAACTCTGTAATTGTGTAAGATATTTCACTAGTGTCCAGACAATGGTCAAATAAAATTTACTTTGATTTGCTTATTTAATGTATATTCTATGCTACATTTACAATCAATTACTCATTTTACTGAAAAAATAAAATTTTTCTGAAAATCAAACTATGATCCTTTCATTCTCACACAGATAAACTATGGATATGAATTCAAGAAAACAAAAACAAACAGCATACTATTAAAGTTATAAAATTGTACTAAGCAAAAGGCAAATAAATCTAATTATAAAACAACAAACTGTACATATATAAAACGAATCCTTATTAATTACACTTATTAAATGCATTTTATATAAAGTTTGAATACCCCTAAGCATGTTATTATAAGGGAGACATAATTTGAATAAAGGCACAAAGCAAATTATAGGATAATTAAAGAAAATCACAATAAAGTACATCGACGCAGCATGACTAGAAGGAAAAGCAATGGGAAGTGATGACTGCTTGTAGCCTCAAGAGTATGAAAATGAAAAGAGAAAAGGAAAAGGAAAGAAGTACCCACAGTCAATTGGAAACATAAAATGTAAGACTGGACAGCCAAAGGAGATATTTAAACATCCCTAAGAAAGTTATCAAATGTCAAAATTGTAATTTATAACTTCAATATTAAAAACATAATAAAATAAAAATGTGCAAGTCAAAAAACTTCCAAAGACCCAGAACATGAAACAAATTAATCTAGGGCTGGAAATAATCAGCGTGTAGGTAAATTATAATTTAAAATATAATTCAATTCAGTATATTGCCAGTTTGTGGCTATCTTCTAAAGTTGAAAGTGCTGCAAACACTAAAAGAGAAAGGAGAGATTTTAGAATGATTTGTCGAGTCAATATACTACAGATTTGCTTAGATTATGATCCCTAATCCTTGTTATGAGACTTATCTAGGTATTGATTAAAAATGCAAGTTATGGTCTTATCTACCATGTAGAAGCAGAACAGATATATAACTAGGGAAAACGTAACTTTATCAAACACATGAAAATATTCTTACATTCACTAAAATTTGCATGTCTTCTAGGATTTGATTTAATTGTAAAGGTAGAAACAGCTCTGGAGTATAGGAGATGAAAAAAGATCACAGGTGAAGTTGTTTACAGACAAATTCTCATCATAATTCACGATATAACACATTTTTCCTGGTAGTAAAAATAGTGATTCTAATCTTCCAGATTTATAAAGTAGGGATTAGATTATATTAAGTCTGGGAAGACAAGTTGTAACCAAATAAAAGTACATGTTTATTAAAAGTTATAAGGAAATATTTTGAGTTGCTTACTAACAAAATGTTTTAACTACTGATTGTAGCAGACCAATTTTTCATCTACTCCCGCCTTGTAATAGAGGATTCATTATGAAAAATATTGCGAAAGACATTCTCCCTCTTTGAAGAAATGAACAAACGTGGGATTGTTGTCATATAATAAATATACTGGACCTTGAGAGACATCAGCCAGCTGAGGGAAAAGCTTAGAGATGCAAGATGACCATCCCAGGTAAATAAAAAGAAGTCTATTTAATCTTCAGAGGAAAGCCAAGGCTAGATTAGGAATTACACCTAAAAACAGTTTAAAAATGAGGGCTGCGACATCAACAATATGGCTACATCCTAAAATATACCCCTACTGTGTAAACACAATACTGGGTAAAGAATGACAAGAATAACTTTAAATGAACTTCCAAATTACAAGAAAGTAAGAGGAAGAAATCACCAAGTATGTCATTTACACCTCAGTTTTAGAAAAATCAACAAAGATCAAGTAAAACCAAACTAACCAACCAATCAACCAAAAAAGCAATCTATCAATCATAAGTTGAAACCAGCATAGTAAACAAAAGTGGAAAACAAGGCCAGCCTGAGGGTCCATTACAATACCAGGAGCTAATATCATAGGGAACCAATGGCTGCACATGAAGGACAATAAACAAAACCTAGGGCTTGCTCAACAGAAGGTAACTGAACTAAAGCTCTTGCATTGTACAACCAAATGGGCTATTCCTTCTATGAAAATGTTGACAGAAATATTGGCCTACCAGGTCAGGAAACTGAAAGAAAATATATTTGTCTCAGAAATTCTAGATGCAATAATAATAATAGTCTCCACTGAGAATTGAAAATCACAAAGCTTAAAGTTCTTATCACCAGAAACATATTTTAAGTGTGTGAAGTGATAAAAGCTAACTGAATTTATTGTGGTGATCATATCACAGTATATACATATATCAAACCATTATGTTGTATACCTTCGGCTAATACAATATTGTATGTCAATTATATCTCAAAACTAGAAAAAAGAAGAAAACCACAAGATTCTCTCACAAAGATCTAAGATTCAAGTTTACATCACTCATATGTTTATGGAAAATTCAAACTGAGAAATGTACATGGTCCCTGATTGAAAGACACCCCCTGGCAATGTTTGGGGGAAAAAATGCCTGAGAATTTCCAGAATTATTGAAAAGTTACATATCTAGTTACAGGAAATAAGGATCAGCTCCTAAAATAATAAAACCAGATCTGCACCTGAACCATGCCAGTGAATCCAAGAACATCAAAGACAAAAAAGACAGCTAGAAAGAGAAGTCAAATAACCTGCAAAGACACGGCCAACATATTCTACAATGACTATCTGATACGTGACATCTTTGTATAATCTTCTGTTGTGTTTAAGTTGAACCTGTGACTTTCTTCTAGCCAAGAGAATATGACAAAGTGATTGGATAGTCATTTCTTGATTAGGCTCTAATATATAAGATTCTGTCTTAGTTGATAGGAGTGAGACACTCTCCCTTTCTGGCATTAAGAAGTAAACTCCTATGTGGGAAGTCCTCTGAAAGATCCATATAGCAAGTAACTGTGGAGCCTCGAAGAGCTGAGAGCAGCCTCCAGTGGATAGACAGCAAGAAAGTGGAGACTTCAGTCCTGCACCCACAAGGAACTGAATTTTGGCACAAATTATACAGAGTGGGAAAGGACCTCAAGCTCCAGAAAAGAATGCAGCCTAGCTAATACCCTGATTATAGATTTGAGAGATCCTGAACAGAGAACCCAGCTAAACCATGCCTGGACTTCTGGCCCACAGAAACTCTGAGATTACAAATGTGTGTTGTTGGGGGAGGAGTCAAGACGGCAGAGAAGTAGCAGGCTGAGACTACTTCAGCTAGCAGGAGATCAGCTAGAGAGCTTATCTAAAGATTGCAAACACCTGCAAATCCATCGGCAGATCAAAGAGAAGAAGAACAGCAATTCTAGAAACAGAAAAACAACCACTGGCGGAGAAGTGAATCCAAAGCGCCTGGAAGATAGACCCCGGGGGGAGGGGCCGGCTCCCGGCAAGCGGCGGAGCAACGGAGCACAAAATCAGGACTTTTAAAAGTCTGTTCCGCTGAGGGACATCGCTCCGGAGGCTAAACCGGGGCGAAGCCCACGCGGGATCAGCGTGGCCTCAGGTCCCGCAGGATGACAGAAGGATCCGGGGTGTCTTAGTGTCGCAGAGCTTGCGGGTATTGGAGCGAGAAAGCCGGCTGCAGAGACAGAGCCGACAGTGAGCTCGCAGCTCGGGGTTACCTTGAACCGGTCGCAGGCTCGGTGAGCTCGGAGCGCGGCGGGAGGTCAGGCAGACGCGAGTTACTGGCCGCTGTTCTCTGAGGGCGCACTGGGGAGCAGGGCCCCGGGCTCTCGGCTCCTCCGGGCTGGAGACCAGAAGGCCGCCATTTTCATTCCCGTCCTCCCGAACTCTACGGAAAGCGCTCAGGGAACAAAAGCTCCTGAAAGCAAAGCCCAGCGGATCACTCAGCCCGGCCCCTGGTAAGGGCGGTGCAATTCCGCCTGGGGCAAAGACACTTGAGAATCACTACACCAGGCCCCTCCCCCAGAAGATCAACAAGAAATCCAGCCAGGACCAAGTTCACCTACCAAGGAGTGCAGTTTCAATACCAAGGAGAGCAGCGGAATTCCAGAGGAGGAGAAAGCAAAGCACAGAACTCATGGCTTTCTCCCTGTGATTCTTTAGTCTTGCAGGTAATTTAATTTTTTTTCCTTTTTCATTTTTTTTTCTCTTCTTCTGCTAAAATTTTTTTAAATTTTACCCTTTTCTTTTTTAACGTTTTTAAACTAGTTTATCTTATATATATATATATATTTTTCTTTTTTATACTTTTCTTTATTTGTTTTCTTTAATTCTTTTCTTTTCTTTTTTTTTTTTCTTTTCTTTCCTTCTTTCTGAACCTCTTTTTATCCCCTTTCTCCCCCCCTCACAATTTGGGATCTCTTCTGAATTGGTTAAAGCATATTTTCCTGGGGTTGTTGCCACCCTTTTAGTATTTTACTTGCTCCTTCATATACTCTTAGCTGCACAAAATGACAAGGCAGAAAAATTCACCACAAAAAAAAAAAAAAAAAAAAAAAACAAGAGGCAGTACTGAAGGCTAGGGACCTAATCAATACAGACATTGGTAATGTCTCAGATCTAGAGTTCAGAATGACAATTCTCAAGGTTCTAGCCGGGCTCGAAAAAGGCATGGAAGATATTAGAGAAACCCTCTCGGGAGATATAAAAGCCCTTTCTGGAAAAATAAAAGAACTAAAAATCTAACCAAGTTGAAATCAAAAAACCTACTAATAAGGTGCAATCAAAAATGGAGGCTCTCACTGCTAGGATAAATGAGGCAGAAGAAAGAATTAGCAATATAGAAGACCAAATGACAGAGAATAAAGAGGCTGAGCAAAAGAGGGACAAACAGCTACTGGACCATGAGGGGAGAATTCGAGAGATAAGTGACACCATAAGGCGAAACAACATTAGAATAATTGGGATTCCAGAAGAAGAAGAAAGAGAGAGGGGAGCAGAAGGTATACTGGAGAGAATTATTGGGGAGAATTTCCCCAATATGGCAAAGGGAACAAGCATCAAAATTCAGGAGATTCAGAGAACGCCCCTCATAATCAATAAGAATAGGCCCACACCCTGTCACCTAATAGTAAAATTGACAAGTTTTAGTGACAAAGAGAAAATCCTGAAAGCAGCCCGGGAAAAGAAGTCTGTAACATACAATGGTAAAAATATTAGATTGGCAGCAGACTTATCCACAGAGACCTGGCAGGCCAGAAAGAGCTGGCATGATATAGTCAGAGCACTAAATGAGAAAAACATGCAGCCAAGAATACCATATCCAGCTAGGCTATCATTGAAAATAGAAGGAGAGATTAAAAGCTTCCAGGACAAACAAAAACTGAAAGAATTTGCAAACACCAAACCACCTCTACAGGAAATATTGAAAGGGGTCCTCTAAGCAAAGAGAGAGCCTAAAAGTAGTAGATCAGAGAGGAACAGAGACAATATACAGTAATAGTCACCTTACAGGCAACACAATGGCACTAAATTCATATCTCTTAATAGTTACCCTAAATGTTAATGGGCTAAATACCCCAATCAAAAGACACAGGATATCAGAATGGATAAAAAAAAAAACAAAACGCATCTATATGTTGCCTCCAAGAAACTCATTTTAAGCCCAAAGACACCTCCAGATTTAAAGTGAGGGGTGGAAAAGAATTTACCATGCTAAAGGACATCAGAAGAAAGCAGGAGTGGCAATCCTTATATCAGATCAATTAGATTTTAAGCCAAAGACTATAATAAGAGATGAGGAAGGACACTATATCATACTCAAAGGGTCTGTCCAACAAGAAGATCTAACAGTTTTAAATATCTATGCCCCCAACGTGGGAGCAGCCAACTATATAAACCAATTAATAACAAAATCAAAGAAACACATCAACAATAGTACAATAATAGTTGGGGACTTTAACACTCCCCTCGCGGAAATGGACAGATCCTCCAAGCAAAAGATCAGCAAGGAAATAAAGGCCTTAAAAGACACACTGGACCAGATGGACATCACAGATATATTCAGAACATTTCATCCCAAAGCAACAGAATACACTTTCTTCTCTAGTGCACATGGAACATTCTCCAGAATAGATCACATCCTCGGTCCTAAATCAGGACTCAACCGGTATCAAAAGATTGGGATCATTCCCTGCATATTTTCAGACCACAATGCTCTGAAGCTAGAACTCAACCAAAAGAGGAAGTTTGGATAGAACCCAAATACATGGAGACTAAACAGCATCCTTCTAAAGAATGAATGGGTCAACCAGGAAATTAAAGAAGAATTGAAAAAATCATGGAAACAAATGATAATGAAAATACAATGGTTCAAAATCTGTGGGACACAATAAAGGCAGTCCTGAGAGGAAAATATATAGCAGTACAAACCTTTCTCAAGAAACAAGAAAGGTCTCAGGTACACAACTCAACCCTACACCTAAAGGAGCTGGAGAAAAAAACAAGAAAGAAACCCTAAACCCAGCAGAAGAGAAATCATAAAGATCAGAGCAGAAATCAATGAAACAGAAACCAAAAAAACAATAGAATAAATCAACGAAACTAGGAGCTGGTTCTTTGAAAGAATTAATAAAATTGATAAACTTCTGCCAGACTTATCAAAAAGAAAAGAGAAAGGACCCAAATAAATAAAATCATGAATGAAAGAGGAGAGATCACAACTAACACCAAAGAAATACAAACAATTATAATAACATACGATGAGCAACTCTACGCCAACAAATTTGACAATCTGGAAGAAATGGATGCATTCCCAGAAACATATAAACTACCACAACTGAACCAGGAAGAAATAGAAAGCCTGAACAGACCCATAACCAGTAAGGAGATTGAAACAGTCATTAAAAATCTCCAAACAAACAAAAGCCCAGGGCCAGATGGCTTCCCGGGGGAATTCTACCAAACATTTAAAGAAGAACTAATTCCTATTCTCCTGAAACTATTCCAAAAAGTAGAAATGGAAGGAAAACTTCCAAACTCATTTTATGAGGCCAGCATCACCTTGATCCCAAAACCAGACAAGGATCCCATCAAAAAAGAGAGCTATAGACCAATATCCTTGATGAACACAGATGCAAAAATTCTCACCAAAATACTAGCCAATAGGATTCAACAGTACATTAAGAGGATTATTCATCACAACCAAGTGGGATTTATTCCAGGGCTGCAAGGTTGGTTCAACATTCACAAATCAATCAATGTGATACAACACATCAATAAAAGAAAGAAGAAGAACCATATGATACTCTCAATAGATGCTGAAAAAGCATTTGACAAAGTACAGCATCCCTTCCTGATCAAAACTCTTCAAAGTGTAGGGATAGAGGGCACATACCTCAATATTATCAAAGCCATTTATGAAAAACCCACTGCAAATATCAGTCTCAATGGAGAAAAACTGAAAGCTTTTCCGCTAAGTTCAGGGACACGGCAGGGATGTCCATTATCACCACTGCTATTCAACATAGTACTAGAAGTCCTAGCCTCAGCAATCAGACAACAAAAGGAAATTAAAGGCATCCAAATCGGCAAAGAAGAAGTCAAACTATCACTCTTCGCAGATGATATGATACTATATGTGGAAAACCCAAAAGACTCCACTCCAAAACTGCTAGAACTTGTACAGGAATTCAGTAAAGTGTCAGGATATAAAATCAATGCACAAAAATCAGTTGCATTTCTCTACACCAACAACAAGACAGAAGAAAGAGAAATTAAGGAGTCAATCCCATTTACAATTGCATCCCAAACCATAAGATACCTAGGAGTAAACCTAACCAAAGTGGCTAAGAATCTATACTCAGAAAACTATAAAGTACTCATGAAAGAAATTGAGGAAGACACAAAGAAATGGAAAAATGTTCCATGCTCCTGGATTGGAAGAATAAATATTGTGAAAATGTCTATGCTACCAAAAGCAATCTACACATTTAATGCAATTCCTATCAAAGTACCATCCATCTTTTTCAAAGAAATGGAACAAATAATTCTAAAATTTATATGGAACCAGAAAAGACCTCAAATAGCCAAAGGGATATTGAAAAACAAAGCCAAAGTTGGTGGCATCACAATTCCGGACTTCAAGCTCTATTACAAAGCTGTCATCATCAAGACAGCATGGTACTGGCACAAAAACAGACACATAGATCAATGTAACAGAATAGAGAGCCCAGAAATAGACCCTCAACTCTATGGTCAACTAATCTTTGACAAAGCAGGAAAGAATGTCCAATGGAAAAAAGACAACCTCTTCAATAAATGGTGTTGGGAAAATTGGACAGCCACATGAAGAAAAATGAAATTGGACCATTTCCTTACACCACACACAAAAATAGACTCAAAATGGATGAAGGACCTCTCAGTGTGAGAAAGGAATCCATCAAAATCCTTGAGGAGAACACAGGCAGCAACCTCTTCGACCTCAGCCGCAGCAACATCTTCCTAGGAACATCGCCAAAGGCAAGGGATACAAGGGCAAAAACGAACTATTGGGATTTTATCAAGATTAAAAGCTTTTTCACAGCAAAGGAAACAGTTAACAAAACCAAAAGACAACTGAAAGAATGGGAGAAGATATTTGCAAACGACATATCAGATAAAGGACTAGTGTCCAAAATCTATAAAGAGCTTAGCAAACTCAACACCCAAAGAACAAATAATCTAATCAAGAAATGGGCAGAGGACATGAACAGACATTTCTGCAAAGAAGACATCCAGATGGCCAAAAGACACATGAAAAAGTGCTCCATATCACTCGGCATCAGGGAAATACAAATCAAAACCACAATGAGATATCACCTCACACCAGTCAGAATGGCTCAAATTAACAAGTCAGGAAATGACAGATGCTGGCAAGGATGCGGAGAAAGGGGAACCCTCCTACACTGTTGGTGGGAATGCAAGCTGGTGCAACCACTCTGGAAAACAGCATGGAGGTTCCTCAAAATGTTGAAAATAGAACTGCCCTCTGACCCAGCAATTGCACTACTGGGTATTTACCCTAAAGATACAAACGTAGTGATCCGAAGGGGAACATGCACCCGAATGTTTATAGCAGCAATGTCCACAATAGCCAAACTATGGAAAGAACCTAGATGTCCATCAATAGATGAATGGATAAAGAAGATGTGGTATATATACACAATGGAATACTATGCAGCCATCAAAAGAAATGAAATCTTGCCATTTGCGACAACATGGATGGAACTAGAGCGTATCATGCTTAGCGAAATAAGTCAAGCGGAGAAAGACAACTATCATATGATCTCCCTGATATGAGGAAGTGGTGATGCAACATGGGCGCTTAAGTGGGTAGGAGAAGAATAAATGAAACAAGATGGGATCGGGAGGGAGACAAACCATAAGACACTCTTAATCTCACAAAACAAACTGAGGGTTGCTGGAGGGAGGGGGGTTGGGAGAAGCGGGGTGGGGTTATGGACATTGGGGAGGGTATGTGCTTTGGTGAGTGCTGTGAAGTGTGTAAACCTGGCGATTCACAGACCTGTACCCCTGGGGATAAAAATACATTATATGTCTATAAAAAATTAAAAATTAAAAACAAACAAACAAACAAAAAAACAAATGTGTGTTGTTTTAAGCCAGTAGGTGTTGCTCACTAGATATATAGCAATAGAAAGCAAACACATATTTGGTACCAGGAATGGAGTTCAAATCCACTTAGACCTATGTCCAGAATCTGTGGGACATAGCTAAAGCAGGTTTCCAAAGAAATTCATAGTATTAAATACACATAACCATTAAATGAAACCAGTGAAATAAAACATACGACTGAAAAAGAATAGAAAGAACCAACAAAGTAAAGCAAAATAAAACAAATAAAAGAAAATCTAAAGGTAAAAATTAATTGAGTTAGAACAGAGAACAAAAAGTGGATTCTTAAAAAAAAAACAAACAGGATAAACAATTAGCTCAGAAAAGAAGAGAGAATGACACATACACAAAATAAATCAAAAGGCAGCCATATGGATCAAAACAAGTTCTAGATTTTATTGTATAACTATATGCAAATTAACTTTTTTTTAAAATATTTTATTTATTCATTTAACAGAGAGAGAGAGCTATCACAAGCAGGCAGAGAGAAAGGCAGAGAGAGGGGGAAGCAGGCTTCCCGCTGAGGGGAGAGCCTGATGTAGGGCTCGATCCCAGGACCCTGAGATCATGACCCGAGCTGAAGGCAGAGGTTTAACCCACTGAGCCACCCAGGTGCCCCGCAAATTAACTTTTGAAAATTAGATGGAATGTATGTCTTCTTAGAAAGATATAATTTATTTTTTAAAGTTTTTATTTAAATTCTAGTTAGCATATGGTATAATATTGGCTTCAGGAGTAGAATTTAGTGGTTCATCACTTACATAGTACAACTGGTACTCATCACAAGTGCCCTCCTTAATGCCCATCAACCATCTAGCCCATCCCCCACCTCCCCATCAGCAACCCTGCTTGTTCTCTATACTGTTAGGTATAGAGAACAAGAGGGTTTGCCTCCCTCTCTCATTTTTTCCCTTCCCCATGTTCATTTGTTTTGTTTCTTAAGTTCCACATGTGAGTGAAATCATGTAGTATTTGTCTTTCTCTGATTTATTTCACTTAGCATAATACTCTCTAGCTTCATCCATGTCATTGTAAGTGATAAGATTTCATTCTTTCCGGTGGCTGAGTAATATTCTATTATAAATGTATATAAAGAAACTTTATGCATTCATCAATCAATAGACATTTAGGCTCTTTCCATAATTTGGCTAGTGTTGATAATGCTGCTGTAAACATGGGGGTGGATGTGCTTCTTCAAATCGGGATTTTTGAGGAAGATATAATTTATAAAACTAGCTGCAATAGAAGTATAAAGTTTAAGTAGTCCGGTTTTCACAGAAGAAATAAAAAGTCGTCAAAAAGCCTCCCCATCCCATAAAAGTCACCAGAACAAATGGTATGAAAGAGGAATTCTACAAAACCTTGAAGATCACAAAGAATAATTTCAGTTATACATGGAATCTAAAAAAACCCAAAAAACATAAAACAAACCAAATGAACAAATGAAAAACAGAAAGAGACTCATAGATACAGAGAACAAACTGATGGTTGTCAGAGGACAGTGGGCAAAAATAGGTGAAGGGCATTAAGGGGTACGATCTTCCAGTTATGAAATAAATAAGACCCAGGAATGTGATTTGCCGCATAGAGAATATAGTCAATAATGTTGAAACAACTTTGTATGGTGACTAGACTTATTGTGGTGATCATTTTACAACATATATAAATATTGAATTACTATGTTGTACACCTGAAACTAATATAATATTGTATGCCAATTATGCATCCGTAAAAGCAAGTCAACAGAAACCTTTAAGGCCAAGTAATCTCAGTGCTACTTAAACTATGCTAGGGCATTGATAAATGAGTACACCTTCCAAATGATATTCATTAGGTGAGTTTAACATTGATATAAAAACTCCACACACATACCCATACATACATACATACTTATACATGCATATAGACACACAACTACAAACCAATCTTATTTCTAAATATAGATAGGAAATCCTAAATTCAATATTAGCAAAAAGAATCCAATAGTGCATCAAAATCAGGCGGGTATTTTTTTTTAAGATTTTATTTATTTATTTGAGAGAGAGGGAAAGAGAGAACAAGGGGAGGGGCAGAAGGAGAGAATCTCACTCAGACTCCATGCTGGGCACAGAGTCCAACTGGGGGTTTGATCTCACAATCCTGAGATCATGATCTGAGCCAAAATCAAAGTTGGGCATCCAACTGACAGAGCTACCCAGGTGCTCCCCAAGGGGGTTATTTCAATGTTATAGGAAATCCTTTAATAAAATTCATCCCACTAATAGATCTAAAGGAAAATTTATTTGATTATGTCCACATATATCCCAGAAAAGCATTTCACATAAATTTCACATAAATCAACCTCAAATGGTAAGAAAATATTTGATGATATAGAAATTGGTGAATCTTTTCTTAATATGATTATATATATATATATATAATATATTTCTTAATATGATTATATATAATATATATATATTATATATAATATATATATATATAATCAACCCAAAAGCCATCACCACCCTTAATGGAGAAACGTGAGATTCATTCCTACTAAAGTGAAGAACAATATACAAGGGTGCCCATTATCTTTCTTATGATTTAACACCCTGGTGAAGGCTTGAGCCAATCTAACTCAATAAGAGAAAGCAAATCCATACAGTGGAGCTTCCTATATAGTGTCCCTTAAGTGACAGGTGTGTTAAATATTGTTCCCTTAGCCCTTGGAATCTCTGGAAGGGTCAAGGCAATTGCCTTGGACCAGGGCAACCTGATGGAACTGTCCCTGTGAATCAGAGAATGAAGATTAGTTCTTATACGTGCTGACCTGTGAAAAAGGTTGGGAACACTGTTTTAGAAAAATTCTTGGTTTTGTTCTCTGGGAGATATGTACAAGAATGTTCATAAAAGCAAAGATATTGGTGAAAAGCCTGAAAACAACTCAAGTGTCCATTGAGAGGCAATTGCATACAGTTGTGATACATTAATGCAATGAGGTACTATATAGCTGGGACATAGATGAATCGCAAAAAGGGATGTTGAGTGAAAAAAGCAAGTTGCAATAGAATATGTCCTGCATAATCCCATTTTCCAATTGAGAAATCTGTATTTTCACATAACAAAAGGCAAGGAAATAGTACATACAAAGCTCAGAGTAGTGGTCGTCCTTCCGTGCTGTGTGAGAGAAAGGGGTCTTCAAAGGGATGGTAAGGTCCTGTTTTTTCTTCTTTATAAAATTGAGATATAATTGACATATAACATCATATTAATTTTAGGTGCACAACATGATTTGAGATATATTTCTATTTATGTAGATAGATATAATGAAATAGTTATGGTAAGTTTAGTTAACATCCATCACTAAACGATTTTTTCCTTGTAATAAGAACTTTTAAGATCTAGGGTCTTAGCAAATGTCAAATATACAATACAGTATTGTTAACTATAGTCACCATGCTGTACATTCTATCCTCAGGGCTGTTTATCTTATATCTGGAGGTTTGTACTTTTTAACATTTCCCACCCATTTTGTGTTTCTTAAGATGCATGGTGGACCCTTGGGAGTTTGCTTTGTAATTGTTTTGGGGGGTGTATATGCAAATATTTTCAGATTTTGAGAACAGATGGAAAAGGCATAGATAGAAATTGTCAGAAGCTATTATTTTTTAAATCCTATTCTAATTATGTTAACTTAACAAGGAAACATTGCTACAATATAACTGATAGGCCCACATCTCATTTTTCAGAGACGCACCATGGACGGGCAAAGCCTGCTGTCATTCTCTTCAAACAGCCATACCCTCCTTCAGGTTGTTGGGGTTGCGACGCCAGGCCCAACATCGGGACCCGCCTGCTGCTATCAAACTCTAAATTACAGACAATATTTTTGGAATGAAGTAGCCTCTCCAGGGCTGTCTGTTGTAAATATGGCCCCATTAAATAGGAGAAAGCATTTGAGAACATCTAAAATGTTTATATTGGGATAGGAAAATTTGGTTCCTTGTCGCCTGGGAAATGACTAAAATAAGGTTTCTCCTTCTTTATTACTGCAGAAATGACACACTTTAAAATTCTGTGATTGGACAGCAAAAATCTACCCCTTTTCCAAGGCTTCATTGTTTCTCAGTAATAAAAAAGTCAAGTCAATAGTCCATGTTTTATATGTGGCTGATAATGAACATGATTGCAAATAAATTCAAGTATTTGTATTGTTTAGATTGAACTACAGTACGATCAATCCATTAACTGAAGAGGAATCTGTCAGATACTGGTTTGAATCTGCTCTGTTGCCATCATATGGATCAGATCCCGTATGGTAGAATTTGCAGACTAGCCCAGCAACTGTTTTCAATATCCCTATCTTTTATGACTGGCTGTTGCTCTCAGTGATTCTTAGGGGCAGCTTCGAGCTGCCCTAATATCCTCAAATGAAGGTGCTCTTGTCTTCTGCTATTATTGAGAATCCCAAGAAGAAGCCAAACAAAGAACATATATACTCTGTCAACACCCACAAGGCTATGCTTGTCAACTTCTTCCCTGGTCATTCTTCCTTCTCCTTATGGAACTTAGCGCCTAGTATTAAAAATCACACATCCACCAAAAACACCCAGGCTATAGCCTCTATGCATTTCCAACTGTGGGACCACAGTGTTAACCCAATAAATGTCATGAACAAGTGAGAAGCAGAACTCTGAGCAGGCCAGTTGCTAGAGTGAAAACTGTTTTCTTTTCTTTTTTTTTAAAATATATTTTTAATTTTTTTATAAACATATATTATATTCTTAGCCCCAGGGGTACAGGTCTGTGAATCGCCAGGTTTACACATTTCACAGCACTCACCAAAGCACATACCCTCCCCAATGTCTATAACCCCAACACCCTCTTCCTCCACCCTCCCCCCAGCAACCCTCAGTTTGTTTTGTGAGATTAAGAGTGTCTTATGGTTTGTCTCCCTCCCGATCCCATCTTGTTTCATTTATTCTTTTCCTACCCCCAAACCCCCCACATTGCATCTCCACTTCCTCATATCAGGGAGAGCATATGATAGTTGTCTTTCTCTGACTGACTTATTTTGCTAAGCATAATACCCTCTAGTTCCATCCACGTCATTGCAAATGGCAAGATTTCATTTCTTTTGATGGCTGCATAGTATTCCATTGTGTATATATACCACATCTTCTTTATCCACTCATCTGTTGATGGACATCTAGGTTCTTTCCATAGTTTGGCTATTCTGCACTTTGCGCTATAAACATTCAGGTGCACGTGCCCCTTCAGATCACTACGTTTGTACCTTTAGGGTAAATACCCAGTAGTGCGATTGCTGGGTCTTAGGGTAGCTCTATTTTCAACATTTTGAGGAACCTCCATGCTATTTTCCAGAGTGGCTGCACCAGCTTACATTCCCACCAACAGTGTAGGAGCGTTCCTGAAAACTGTTTTCTTGCCAGAACACCATGCAATGCAATGCATTTCCTTCTAATTTGCACAGGTTATATAAGAAATTGAACAGTCTTTCTGCATAGAATGATTGAATGAATCTTTCCCTTTTCTTTGTTCTATTTTGCTTCTCCCCCACCCCCAGGTAAATCCTGTCCTTTTCTATGCAAGTGTGTTTAAGTTACTTGGGGATGTATTCTTCACTTCAAGAAAGTCTTAGGAACTTACATTGCAGGGAGTAAGATTTAAGATTTCAATGTTTATTTGATGGTGTTGTAAAACACTGTATAAGTACAAAATAACAGCGTATCTCCACAACAACTTTGGACATATGATTTGGCACAGAGGTCTTAAAAAGATGGATCGGTGCACACCTCTCCTACAGAGATGCCCTTTCTTCCACCATCCCTACCCCACGCACCAGTCCGAGGGAGATGAGTGGTTTGGAAGGTGCCCACTGCCTTCTTAGAATGGAGAACCCTCACTTCTGCCCTTTACATCATCTTGGCCTTCCACTCTTTCCCCTTTCTTGGGTTTGAAGAGTTTGGGTTTTGGGTAAGAGTACGTAAAGCCTGAAAGTTGAGTTGCCTGAAATACTGATATTGAAAAGTTTTGTCCCAACCATCATCCATTTTAGGGCCAAATCAAATATCTGGCCAAAAAGAAAGGACATAGCACATCCCACAGATTCTCATAGCACAAGTTCAAGACCATAGACCTCCCACAGCAAGGATGATATTTACAACGCTTAAGATAGGATAGGGTCTCTTAGAATAGTGAACCATATCTAATAATGCTGCTGACATATCCTTTACCAGGCCACTTAAAAACTGTCATCAATTTCCACTCTCTTTCCTGAGTTCCAAGATTTTAATACCATGGCCTTCTTTCTAGGGCTTCCTCCAGGCTTGACGCTAATACACTGTCCCTCAGTCTCCACAATTCCATCTGGAATCTCACTTCTCTTGCTTCCAAAACAATAGGCTAGAAATAGGAATATATTTTCCAGACTCCGTCCCGCCCTCTTCAGTGCCAAGGCCGTGGCTGGGGGACAGGGATGGACATAGGTCTACGAAACCAACCAGAAAGTCTGCTGCACACTCTAATGACAAACCAGATAACTCAGACGCCCATGTCCCTCCGTTTCCACACCCAAATCCTATATTTTAAAGGGTAGATTAGATTTGGTTTCTGTGGTATTGGTGTAGAAAATTACCTTTAAGACATTATGCAGTGAGCTCATGCTCGGAGCATTAAGTGAGGCACTATCACGCTAAGGAGACACTGTCCAGAAGCCGTGGAGATAGCCCTGCGGCTCCTGCCCGTGCTCTTGTCTCCTGGTACCTCTGCTGCTTTCTCTACTTACTAACCCCTGGCTTGCTCTCCTGGCTACTCCTCTGGCATCCACCCTGCTCAGCTTCTGGAAAGCCTCCAGTTCCTGGCTTTCTCAGCCTCTTTGCTTGTGGAGTGAGTCGGGTGCCTGCTCTAGTTTTTCTGGACTAACCTGGCAAAAATCTGTGGTTTTGACCCTGTCCAGCCCCATGTCACCATCTTGCTTGGATGTCATTTTCAAGAGTAGTTATAAAAACAGAGATAGAATTCTTTTATGCATCCTCAGAGCCTCCAGCTGCCTATTTTTCTTTTTTTTTAAACAATGTACCTTCTTCCGTTTTGCCAGATTTTGGAATATATATCCTGTTTTTATTTTATTTTATTTTTTTTTAAAGATTTTATTTATTTATGTGACAGAGAGAGATCACAAGTAAGCAGAGAGGCAGGCAGAGAGAGAGAGAGATGAGGAAGCAGGCTCCCCGCTGAGCAGAGAGCCCGACGCGGGACTCGACCCCAGGACCCCGAGATCACGACCCGAGCCGAAGGCAGCGGCCCAACCCACCGAGCCGCCCAGGCGCCCAAACTTGGTCAATTTCTCTTTATTTTTTAAAAAATGATTATATTTATCTATTTTTCAGAGGGAGAGCTGCAGGCAGAGGAAGAAGCAGAGCCCCCCATTAAGCAGGGAGCCTGATGCCGGACTCGATCCCAGGACCCTGAGATCATGACCGGAGCCAAAGGCAGAGGCTTAACTGAATGAGCCACCCAGGTCTCCCAGTAGATCTCTCTTCAAATAAAGATGAGCAGAGTCATATTTTTAATGAATATAGTTCAATATATATGTGTATTTATTTTTAAAGATTTTATTTATTTATTTGACAGAGATCACAAGTAGGCAGAGAGGCAGGCAGAGAGAAAGGGGAAGCAGGCTCCCTGCTGAGCAGAGAGCCCGATGCGGGGCTCGATCTCAGGACCCTGAGATCTTGACCTGAGCGGAAGGCAGAGGCTTAACCCACTGAGCCACCCAGGTGCCCCGAGTTCAATATATATTAATAAATTTAATTTAAATTGAAAATTTTAAATCTAAGTTTAAATTTGTAATGAATAAGCTCTAAGAAAGTATATATCCCACATAGACATATAGAAAAAAAGAAATTTATTAATGCATACATCATCCAAATTATAAAAGATCTTAGACATCAAAATCTGTATAGGAAATATTTCAAATGAGGGACAACTGTCTCGTGCTAGAATAAGCACTGGAAATGTATCAGAGCACTTGTATTTCTGTTCTAATTCTGCCCTTTCAGGGGGAGTTGGCTTTTCTAGTCTTGGTTTTTATTTACCTGTAAAATAATAATGTGAGTATTTAAAACTGCACAATATTTCATTTAGAATCAGTACTGCTAATGTTATCAGATTTAATGTAATTTCCGGGTTTTTTTTTTTGCCTCTTGTTCTGGCTCCTTGGAAAGATTCTTTCCCCATATTCTGAGACTCATTGGGGTAACTCTCCTATGTGCCCTCAACCACGCAGTCCCCTGTCTCACTGCACACTCGAGAACACACGGCTGGCTCTGCTGTGAACACGGGCAGCATCACCACCCCTGGGTACCATCTCCCCTCCTGTGAAGCACTGTGGGTACTGCCACAGTCTCCTCCGTACAAGGTCTACTTGCCTCCGGTCCACAGAGGATCTCTTCTCTTCGAGAGAACCAGAGCCAGACAGGAGAGTGGTAAAACCAGATCATATTCCTACAGGAACTACTGACGTAGGGAAAAGAGACCTTAGTATAGCTCTAGGCTCCATTCAGAATGCAGCACGGACAACTGAGGATTTACAGCCCGGGAGCAGGATGGGTGCTAGTGGATGGAAAATTTGTAAGAGGAAACCTCAGGGGTCGGGGGGGATTCTGGCGAAATCCACCGGGGGAGAGCTTGCTGCAGGGAGGCCAGGACGACCACATGGCCAGGGTGTGGACCAGGGAGCTTGATCAGACATGGAGGGTGAGGATTCTCGTAAAACCTGCTTAGCAAGATTCTTGTTACAACTGGGTGTCCCAGACCCAGTGAGGACGGACCCCAAAGCTTAGGCACAGAGGGTTTAGAGAAGGCTGACTCAAGCTGAACGACGGAGAGAGTCTGGCCACTCCCCATACCGGGAGTCATCACCCCACGGCCTGGGATGCTGCCTGGGAGCTTCTCGGGCCGTCGGCCACGCCTGTCCCTGCTTCAGTCTCTGCTACCAGGCCCCAAAGCACCGGTGCCTCCCAGGGGAGATCATTGTGGACCTTGAAGGACCAACCATTTAGGGGGATGTAACATTTTCAGGCGATATCTAAAGCCACTCCTTTTCATGCAGGCTTTTTACTTTATTTTATTTGTTTGTTTGTTTGCTTTGGAGGGGCGGGGCCGGGGAGGAGACCGAGGATGAGAGCATCTTGAGCGGACCCCTCAGTGAGCACAGAGCCTGATGTGGGGCTCCATCTCACAACCCCGAGATCACGACCTGAGCCAAAACCAAGCGTCACACACTTAACCGACTCTACCACTCAGGTGCCTTTATGTAGCAGTTTTACTAAAACACCTTTTTACGTTTTTTTTGGTTTTGTTTTTTTTTTTCTGGTTTTACTTACACTTGTCCCCAGAAGACTTGACACATCTCCATGGCGGGGAGTGGGGAGAATCAATAACTAATACAGTTGACAAGATGATTCTACCCAGAGTCACGCCTGCCCCCCCACTCTGCTGTTTCATTTTGGGGTCCAGCTTGTGAGCGACTCTATCCTCTCAAGAGCCTCCCACTCACTCATCGGAGCAGACTCTTGGCAGGCTGCCCTCCGGTTTCCCCGCACGTGCTCAGGCATCTCTAAATCCCAGCTTATGTGCAAATCAAATCCCCTTAGTACTGTACACACAAAAACTTTTTACAGTAATAAAGATTGAAAGAGGGGTCATGAACCATTTAAGGGGAGAGAAGATGTTGTACTTCGATTTCCCTCCTTCCTGGTAGCTTCTAATGATTTTAGGCATTCTGGATGAGATGATTATTATAATTAAGCAATACTTTCAGCCCTAAGCTTTCTGGCTGCCAAGAGGAACATAATGCAATCAACATGCTTCCAAATCTCACGAGTCTGTAATGCCAAATAAGGTTACGTTTCTTCTAACATACAAATCGATTTCAGGAAGTTCACTCCTGTACTGTGTTCTTCTTCCCGGGTGATTTCTGGGGATCTCTGAGGAATTGTTAGATGTTCTACTGATCCAACCTCGTGTCTCTCAGATGTGCCGGGTGTCTGGCCTCCCCAGCTCTGGTCCGGAGCTCCTGCAGGTCACAGCCCGTCGTCTCATAAGCTGATTCTCTGGGCTGCTCTCTCCCCATTCCAGTTTTCTCCAGGCAGAGACATAGATCCCTTGGTTAATTCTCCAAAGGGGCTGGGTCCTTATTGCAGTGTTTTACAAAACTTCCTTGAATGCTAAAGTGACAACAGAAGGACACGATTCAGTGTCTCTCATGACTAATAGGGATGGGTGTGTTGGAGATTTATAGGAGCGAAGCACAGCCTAAGGGTCAGCTCCAAGCAGCTGACTCGGAGCATTTATCACGTGCACCTGCACCAGCTCTAGCCTCGAAGGGGTTCGGTTTGGGGGCATTTCCATGTCTCTAAGTCTAGCCTTATGACTCTTAATCTTACAGAATGGAGGCCCCTCTCCTCCCCACTTTAAAAATCTCATCTCTTACCCTGGTAAAATCATGGGTTGGAACATCCATTTCCAACCAAAGAAGGCACAATGCACTGGCACCTTCGGCTCAGACCATGATCTCAGGGTCCTGGGATTGAGCTCTACATCCAGTCCCACATCCGGCTCCCAGCTCAGCCAGCGGGACGTCTGCTTCTTCCTCTCCCTCTGCCCCTCCCCCAACTCGTGAGCAAGTTTTCTCTCTCTGTCAAACAAATAAATTTTAAAATCTTTTTAAAAATCCAAAAATTAAAAAAATAAAAAGAAGGCACAATCCTCAACGTATGGGTTGTGACCTGTAGTGTCTTGATAGAACAGTAATAGGAACTAATAGCTCTATATTATTTAATCTAAAACACCATCATATGACACATCTCTGCACTTTGACCAAAATATACATTTTATGTAATCATTACACTAATTTTTCAACGATACAGTGAAATGAAGAAAAAAAAATACATCAGCTTCTCTAGTGAAGAAACACAAAATATCTCAGTTGGTAGCGTCTACAGTCAGGCAGGGGTAAGACGACCTCACAATACCACCCAAGGGATTTATTGGTACTTCATTCACAGTGGAGTAACTCAAGAGTCTTCCTGGTTACTTTTCTAAAGTAAAATGTATCTGTTTTAAAATTTTTTAAATTTTGGGGGCTTGGGTGGCTCAGTGGGTTAAGCCTCTGCCTTCGGCTCAGGTCATTATCTCAGGGTTCTGGGATGGAGTTCCACATCGGGCTCTCTGCTCGGCAGGGAACCTGCTTCCTCCTCTCTCTCTCTCTCTGCCTGCCTCTCTGCCTACTTGTGATTTCTCTCTGTCAAATAAATAAAATCTTAAAAAAAATTTTTTTTTTAATTTTAAAAATTTCTTCTGTACCTCCAGAAGCCCCAAACCTACAGAAAGTCAAAAAGTACAATTCTCTCATTTAAAATATTAAGTTAAAGTTCTGGGATGCCTGGGTGGCTCAGTGGGTTAAAGCCTCTGCCTTCGGCTCAGGTCATGATCTTGGGGTCCTGGGATCAAGTCCCGCATCAGGCTCTCTGCTCCGCGGAGAGCCTGCTTCCTCCTCTCTCTCTCTGCCTGCCTCTCTGCCTACTTGTGATCTCTGTCAAATAAACAAATAAAATCTTTAAAAAAAAATAAAATAGAAGTTTGAAAATATCTTCTTGGGTAAGGTTGACAGACTTAGCAAAAAAAAAAACAACACAGAATACCTCATTAAATTTGAATTTCAGATAAATAACAAATAGTTTCTTAGTAAAATCGTGTCCTATAAATATTTGGTACATATTTATGCTAAGGAAATTCCTTGCTTCTCTGAAATTCAAATTTCACTGGGAGCCCTGCATTTTATCTGGCGGACCTATTCTACAGACACAAGCTTAAATCTCTAAGCTGTTACTTTAATTTCACCTATTGGTCATTTCAGAGTATTCTGTGAGAAATGAACACTGGTTGTTCCAATCTGTTTGGAAGTTCTGGTGTGGACCACTTAAATCGCTAAATGGCTTCGTAGGTCCCTGATAGTTATTTGCCATTACAGAGATTTATAGCATATGTGGATCTTGATCTGAACTATAGTCAACTCAAGAAACTGTCTATGATACTCTGTTATTTTCTGCTGTGCCAAAGCCAAGGTAATTACGGATTTCTCTGGAGGAAAACACATCTATTGATTTTAAGTTGTTTTGGGGAAGTTAATTTAATGTAAGTTTCCTTCTGCCATGACTGTGACTTTCATATATTGTACACAACAGTTGGGTAGAAAACAAAATGCCTTTTGTTGAGAAGTCTGGTGTTTTGACGTTTTTGTTTGTTTAGCTTTAAGGAAGCAATTTGGGGAGAGGGGTTAGTGAAATGCAGAGGAAGTCAGTGGAGACTTGAAGCAAAGGCCTTCACCGTAGGGCACCGAAATCTGAGGCTCAGGTTAAACTTTGGTTTGGGGAGTCTCATTTGCCTCCAGTGACCATCTCAGCAGCCCACCACAGACGAGACAGAAACATGAACGCCCTTCTGTCACTCCGCTGATGTTGGCTTTCAGGACCTCATGAAACCAGCTCCACAGGAAAGCCTAATATTTGAACTTTTCACTCTTGATTCACTTGATTAGACAGCAGTGAAAGTTAGCCTTGTACTAAATGCTGGAGAGAAAATGCAAAACACCTCATTAATTAGCCTTTGCCTTGCTCCTCTCTCTCCTATTTAGTTTGATTTTTAAAGATGCTATTTCTTCTTATTTCACTTGCCTGACACTGAAACGTGTTTGAAAATAAAGGTGATAAGAAGAAGGAAAATAAAAAAAGATGAGTTACGGGGAGACCACCCAAAAAAAATGTTTTGATATGCTATTAAATACTTTCCAGTCTTTTAAACTCATTTTTACTTCTGACCTGAACAGACTAGAACCAAATTTCTCAAATATTAAAAAAAAGGAAAATAACATAGCCTATGTCCAAATTCTTCACAGAATTGTGTGTTATAACTTTATAGTTATACTTTAAAAATTTCTGCATCAATAAATATCATTTAAAAAAATAAGAATTTATTCTAAGATGGAAAACTATAATCAAATCCTCATTCTTTTCTTTTTTGATGTTACTGAGTCAAAGCATTGTCCAAATACCAGCGAACCTCAACGCGGAGCAGCCTAGCCGGGGACTTCTAACCCAAACAAAAATCAAAAGCGGGAAATTGTAGTGGAGTCGGAGAGTCAGAAATGAACCCATCCAAATCTTTTATGTGTAAGTCTCCTATCTTTGGTCTCAGTATGGTAGAATGATATGTGTATACACACATTTACACACACACATAATCTCCGAGGGTTTATTCTCCAGGAACAAATCCTTTGCTTACCAGGCTAACATAGCACAGCCACAAGTTCCCCATGGCCTAACTTGAACATAACCGTCATGCTAGGATCAGAAGCTGTAAGTCCCCAAACTGACCACTCTCAGAACGAGCTGATCCTTGACTTCTATAGAGACAATCTAAATGCAGCCTCTCTCCAGACAGAGGAAACGGTTTTGGGGGGAGGACGCTTCATTCAGGACTGAGCAATCGCAAAGAACGAAGGGAGACGTTCGATTCCAGAATTCTGTTTTCAAATCAAGGCCCAAAGTTGTCAAGACAAGTATTTGGAAAGCGAGGTGGCTTTCTGGTCTGTGTGTGGGAAACAGTGGCTTCTAGTCCTAGGAAGGGCACTGGTAACTACACCGAGACAGCAAATCATAGAGCTTCCCTGAGGGGCTTGTCTGCACCACAGACGTCACGCTACCCCCCATCCCAGGAATACTAGGGTCATCTAAGGAAATACATGTTAGTTTTACAATTTAAGAAACCCGTAAAGAACTAAAAGGAGAAAGTCACTATGATGTGAACATTATAAAAATAATAATACTGGTTCTCTTATACAAAGGTTACTATTCTTGCTAGAATGGGTGGTGTTTAGGAGGTCCTGGGCCTTCGTGACCCCACACAGCTGAACAGCTAGGAAGCTGTAAAGCAGCCCCATCAGGCCTGTCCCAGAAGGAATGCAACTGAACCCTTATGAAAAACACCTCACTTTACTTTTACCAACCTACTTCACCATAGACTCATTTATTCAAGAAACATTTATTGATCATCTGCACGCACAGGGTGTTGTTTGCTCAATACCAGGGTTTCAGCACCATTGACATTCTGAGCCAGATAATTCTTTGTGCTGGGGACTGTCCTAGGCATTGTAGGACGTCGAGTAGTGTCCCAGGCCTCTCCCTTCCGGATGCCAGGAGCACCCATTCCTGTCCTGGTTGTGATCAACAAAAATGTTGCCACATGTCCCCTGGAAAGCAAAATCGATCCCAGCTGAGAACCAATGCTCTACCCTAAGACAGAGTCCAGAATTTTGTACAATACAAAACTCACTCATGATACTGGTTTGACATGGGAGTCCTGGGGCCCTACCTCCTGAGATTTAACCTGGCAAATCTGAGATGTAGACCAGTAATCCAGATTTTTAACAGGCTCCCCAAAGGATTGTGATATGGAGGAAACCTTGAAAACCACGCTGCTTGGGGAAGATAAAGCTTTTAAAAGGGGTGTTTTCTGGGGCACCTGGGTGGCTCAGTCCTTAAGCGTTGGCCTTTGATCCTGGGATGGAGCCCAACATCAGACTCCCTGCTGGGCAGGAAGCCTACTTCTCCCTCTCTCTTTCCCCTTGCTTGTGTTCTCTCTCTCTCTCTCTCTCTCTGTCAAATAAATAAAATCTTAGGGAAAAAAAAAAAGAGTGTTTCCTACTCTGAAGGAGTTGATCTTCCAGTAAGAAAGCCAGCCGTATGCTTTGTGAACTGAGAGCACAGCAACCAGGGCAAAAAGTAGGTTCTAGGTGAGAAACGTAAGAACCTACCACAGAGGCGTAGAGAACGGAAGGTGAGTTTTCTTAGATTGGGGGAAGTTAGAACTAAGTCTTCAAGTAGGTGCCAAATTGTGAGTTGTGAATGATGAAAAAAGATTTTCAGATGGTTTTGAGAGGAAAGGGGGCTCTTCGCAGAGGAAATGGCACAAACAAAGGCAGAGAGCCTGAGAAATCTAAAACTAGAATCTAAGATCTACACCTTCAGAGTGTGTTTGTGCTATACCTGGCGCACAGCAAGCAGTGACCCAATGGCAGATCCTTTATGATTCCAATTAACCCAGTTGTCTCCTCCCTGCAGGTACTACATCAGCTCCCTTCAAGAGAAGTTACCCAGCATACCCACGTGGGTCAGGAATCTGGCCATTTTCCATTCCATTTTGGTGGGAGCAATGAAAACACTGTTCTGTTCATGGGTCAGTTTCATGAATTTTAGCAGAAGGATGGAACAAAGGTGAGGCACTGGGAGGACATAATGGGAAGTAAATTAATCCTATAATTCAAAGATGACCCTGACATTCCTTCTAAATCTTATTAATTTTTCTTAGGGAAGTTAGTTTCCCTAAAGTATTTAATAAGAGATGTCAGTCCTCAGTGAGGTGATGGCCCAGAGGAGATACACCACGGAGTATATCCTCAGCACCAATTCTGGTTTTCTAAGACTAGACTCACAACTTACTGCAGGGCCCCTGATGGCCCTTAGGTCTGGAGCTGATCCCGTCACAGTCCACATCCCCCCTGGCCATTATGACTAAGTGCTTTCTGTCTATACTGAACTGAATAAGCACCTCAGCTTTCCCCTTCAAATACCCAAGATGAATCTGGGGAAAATTCTGTCAAGCAGCCTTGCAAGGTTGATATCTGTCACCCCACCATGGTACATCTAAGGCCCTAAGAGTCCTATATTCAACCCTAACCCACTTCTCTTTATAAGTCACAGTTCAAAACCATGTTGACCCCTTGGAGGCAAAGCCTACTTTTGTATCATATATTTTTTTATAATCTCTGTACCTAGTGGAGTGCTTGATGTATCAATGTGTTGGATAAAAGCTATTTTTTTTGAGTAAATGTTTTCATAAATGGCCTCTTCATCCCTCTTTGTCAACTTAGGTTCCAAAGCCCTTGACTCCTGACTTCTTGTTTTAAACTAGGCTGCTCACGTGGTCCTTGCTAATATAGGTCATGTTCATCCGAAACTACTCAAAGTTGTATAGTTTTTCTGCTAACGTAGAAGAGCAGAATTTCCTCTTTCCAAGCTCATGTCCCCTCCCCATTTTGGACACCCATAGGTCCTGCTTTTGGTCATCAGCTCTAACTACTTTCCAGATTCCTCTGTTATTGATAGATCATGCAGATATTTTCAAGAGAATAGTGATGCTCTCATTGAGGTTTTTTAATAAATGATAGTATAAACATTGATTTTATATGCAACCATAATTTTCCCTTGGAAGACTGTTCCCAAACTCACAATACTTATTGCCTGAAACCCTCCTGCTAGAAGAAAATCCATTTTCCTCATATTTGTTTTCAGTGAAAATTTAGAACAGCTGGAGAGTCTTGTTTTCTATAAAATTCTACAATATGATTTATAGGGAATAGTTCTAAATATAGTTTTTTTTTAAACGTTGTTATCTTTACAACTTTTTAGCTATCAGATTTCACACTGAACAAACAATTCCAATGAAAGACAAATTATGGCTGAATTCAGAAAACAAGTCATTTCTTTTCGAAAATAATAACTATTGGTTATAAATAATAACATGATATATATTCAGACTGGAAAATATAAATCACAGTGCCTAAATGACATGTTATATTAATGTACCTTGCTGTTATTCTATGAATTTTATCCATCCCAATCCCAGTATGTGTTTTCTATAAAATCATTTTCCCCCAATTTTTCTTTTCATAAGTAGAGCTGTTTTTTATTCTGGTACCAATTGTCTCACATGTTAGCCAGGAAAGTATTATCAATAGTAAAATAATCATATTCTATCACAAAATGTATATTTATTTGTCTTACTAAAAAACAGATGGAGGGTTGTGATTTCTTCTAAGAAATCCAGACTATCTGAGTGTATTAGTCTGTTCAGGCTGCAGTAACAAAACACCACACATGGAGTGACTTGTCAACAGCAGAAATATATTTCCCATAGTTCTGGGCATTATTATTTTCCAAAGTCCTCCTTTCCTAATATCATCACCTTGTTAGGATTTCAACCTATGAATCTGAGTTGGGGGTGGGGGGTGGAACACAAACATTCAGACCATAGCAAGGAGTAATTAAGAATATGGTTTCTGGGGGCGCCTGGGTGGCTCAGTGGGTTAAGCCTCTGCCTTAGGCTCAGGTCATGATCTCAGGGTCCTGGGATTGAGCCCCGCATCAGGCTCTCTGCTCAGCAGTGAGCCTGCTTCTCCCCCTCTCTCTGCCTGCCTCTCTGCCAGCTTGTGATCTCACTCTCTCTGTCAAATAAATTAATAAAATATTAAAGAAAAAGGATATGGTTTCTGAAGTTAAACAAATAAACTTAAACACCATTTACCAGCTCTGTGACTTTGGACAAATTTTTTATCCCTAGAAGTCTCAATTCCCTGCTCTATACACAGGGAATAATAGTAGTGCCTACCTCACAAGACTGCTGAAGATATTAAATAAAATAATGTATCTAATGTTTATGAAAGTATGCTGGAACAAAAGCAGCAGCAACTTAATTGTTAGCTGTCACTATTTATCTCACTTTTAAAAAAAATTTTATCTCACTTTTTAATCATTTCTCTGATTTTGGGATAAAGTAAGTTAGCTAAACTTCGTTACCATGTATTACCTTCCTTGGTGAAAAGAATGCAGTTCTTTTAAATTCATTTAAGAAAGCATTTCTTTTTAGATCATCCTATAAAGCTGCTGGACACGAGAGGTTATTACAAAAGCGGCGCTACAAACGATCCTTGCTCTCACAGCACATAAAAGTGTTTTGGGGGACAATCCCCAATATTAAAGAGATTAATTAACCAAACAAGGCAGTCTGTAAGCTAGCACCAGAGTAGGAGTTCAGATATAAATTTGGAAAGACACTCTGAAAACAGACACCCAAGTGGGCTGGAGTAACCATGGAAAAGTTGAGATTTAGGCTGATAAAGGGGAAGGTTGGAGCAAAGAGTGTGTTAACAAAAGGAAGGGATGAAGGGGAGAAAAATGTCCAAAACGAAACAAACAAAAAATGTGAACAGCGCAGCCTCGTGCAGGGCATGTGCTGATAGAAGCTGGAAGGGAGGAGTTTCAGCTCCTCGGTGCACCTAATCAGGAACACTTGACCGCCCGGCTGCAGAGCAGGTGATGGGGAACTGTGTGGTGGCATGAACAGATGAGTAAGGGAGAGAGAGCAGTTATTTTAAGAATGTTAGTTTGGAATGGTTGCAGGTTGGATAGGGGAAAAAGGAGGTAGTCTGCAGATTGGATGGGGAAAGAGGAGGCTGAAGGCAGGAAAATCAGTTAGGAAACTATTACACTAATCCAGGAAGAAGGCAATGAATTTCTGGACGAAGCTGGTGACAGAAAGAAGCAGATGGTTGTCGTTTTGTCCAAGAGGAATCGGTAGGACTGGGCACATTCACTGGCTGTACGGGGCGAAGGGAAAGGATGAGAAACTGGCTCCAGATCTAATCGCAGAATCGTCGGACAGATGTGTCGTCCTGCATCCATCTGAGCCCTTTCCATCTACCTGGCCCTCTCCAAACGTGGACACAATAGCTGGCCACCGCGTTGGAGGATCTATGTTGTTTTTTAGATTATTATTATCCCAGGGATCTAGAACCTGAAGCCAAAATTCAGCCAGGCTAGCAGCGTACCCATTGAGAAGGAAAGCTGAAAATCTGCATAATCAGAATATTTCGGATAATAGTCTATCTGCCTAACATTTTTTGCCACATGCCTCCTTTACTCATCGTGCCATTAAAAATGTTCAGTGCTCATTCCTGAAACCAACCCTGGGCTTCTGGATCCAACAGTAGAGTCAATTATATGATTGCTTAAACATCAAAGCTTTTCCTCCCTAATGTCCTTACCAGGGGACAAAAATAGGCAGGTCCTTTCTCTCCGGTTGCGGCAAACGCCTATGTAGTTCAAACCAGCATACTGTACATTCCTGTGTGATTTTATGTGTTTTATCGTTGGCAGATGGAATATCTGCTTTTCGCATTGCTATCAATTGAGTGTGTGCAGTGCACACCCTGTCCAAAGCAGACCTGTTTTGTCGGGCAGAAGTCAGGGCTCATTGCCCTGGGACAGCCCGTTTCTTGGAAATGCTCATAGGATTTTCAGTTTCCCTTTTTGAGGTATACAAGGAAAATATTACCCTGGGGAAATATCAAAGGATTTCCTGACATCAGCCAGAGAAACAGGTGCACACATCTTTGGTTTGATAAAAATGGGGGATACCAGTGCAGTGGCCATGGTCCAGACATCTCATTCGCCCTGCTCAACAGTTTCATGGTCCATGCAGAAAACTTCTATCCTCAGTGATCACTGTCTCCATAACAAATTTGAACGCCTTAGTCTGGAATTCAAGTTCCTTCACAATCTGGCCCCAGCTGACCTTTCCGACCATATTGTGCGCTACACCCACTCAAGATCCTGCCAAACTAAGCCATTGCTGTTCCCTGATCCACAACCCAAGCCCTGTGCTTCCTTCTGTCCTTTCTTCAACTCAAAATAACCTTCCTCTACAACCCAAATTTCCAAATTCCTGGCATCCTAGAAGTCCTTTTCATTTACCAATCTGTGAAGGCTTTCTTCCTTCCCCAGGTGGAAATCAACTCTCATTCCTTTATCCTTCCATTGCAAGTTATTTCTATTTCTCTGATGGTACTTCCAAGTTCTACTCCGAAATGTGGTCAGTGATCTCACCTACAACGTCTTAGGGTGTCTATGTCTGATTCACCTTTGGGTTCTTCCTTTTAAGGTCTTGCATGATAACATGATGGAAAGAATATATGGAGTGAAATGACGTAGGTTCAAGTCTACCCCTTTCTGGCTGTGTCATCATTATCAAGACCCTCAACCTCTCTGACTATCAATTCCTACATTTGAATATATTTTTAAGATTATATATGATAATGGTATGAAAGCCATTATTTAAACTGTAAAATATAAAATAATTTAAGATACTTTATGATATCAAATTAATATTAACATTATTATAGAGGAAAAAATAACGAAATAAATCTATTTCCTGACATGGCTAGAAAGATGATTTATTCTTCTATATAATATCACACACCTGATCAATTCAGTCCACAATTGGAACACCCCTGAATTGGACCTACTCATGAGAAGAGGACGAGTTAGAATATGATGCTGTTACTAAAATTGCTAAGTCTTCCTCTCCTTGTCTCCTAATCATTGGTCTACCCTCTTGGCATTTTTATACTCCAGGCAGCCTATGTTATAGTGATTCACAAAAGCTGCCAGTAAGGTTTAAGACTGAGGTGGTTCAAACACTGAAACCAAAAGGATTACCATTCACTCATTCACTCGCTCATTCAACAAGTACTCACTGAGTGTTCTTCAAGACCAGGCACCCTGCTAGGTTTTGGGGACAGAAAAATGAGTGAGACAAAGTTCTTCTTGTTCTTGAGATGTTTACAGACTAATAGACGAGAAAATTATCTTGATGTCCATTTCACTGCAGTATATAACATGGTATGTTAGGTTTTGAAGTGAGGTAGAAATAGAGCATGGTCAGTAAAGAGATTGTCCGATGAAACTAATTCTATGGTTTATGATAGCCATTCCTCATCAAGAAAAACATATTCCCACCTCAGTGTCTTTCAAGTGTATGTAGGTTGAGTCCAATGTGAAAAAATGTGGATGGTGAGAATGTGATTTATGCCTGTTCTCCACACTCCACAGTGGACTCGAGTCTTGAAATTCTCTAGAGAAAGGCTGCTTGAAACTCAACAACTACAATAAGTATGTTTTTCATTGTCTCTAACCAAGAGCCAAAGCTGGAAAGTATTGAAAAGGAGAGAGAAACCTCTTAGGGTTCCATTGACCAAGAGGAAAGGGGGAGGGCTGAAACAGAGAGGGAGACTTAGATGTTGTTTAGTGTTGGAAAGAGAGGGAGTCACACTTTTCCCCCACTGGAACAGACTGTGTGTGTGCACGTGTGTGCAGGTGTGTGTGTTGTAATGCTGTAAGGAGACATGATTGAACACATGGAAGTCTGGTAATATAAGGGTTGAGGCCCACTCTGCCTTTGCTTCCTGGGAGTGCCCAAGGTCCTTGGAAACCTGTCAACAGGGCGGAGTACAGAGCAGGGAGGCTGACAAGGTATGTTTAGTCTCAGGGGTCTCACAAAGGACCAGGAAAACATCCAAAATGGCACTATTCCATAGAGAAGAGGAATAGTTTCTTTACAAAGTAACTATCATAATATGTAACATGAAATACAAATAAAATATTTCTTTAAATTCATGACTTTTTTATTGACAATGAATGACCATTAGTGGATGTTATTTAATTCACTCTTAAGTTGACTGAGTTGATCATAATTTCCAGATCTGATTTTCCATAATAGCTTTTTGAACTCCATTTGAGAAAAATCTAGGAGCTGTCAATGAAAATGCTGGGAACAGGTATTTTATTTTTATTTCATTGACGTTCCTGTAAGTTGAAATAACAAACACATACCTAGATTATCCATCTTATTGACATATTCTTGGTCACTTCTTTAGCACTCTATTGAGACATCTTCTTGGTTCTAAGTTGATTTATATCTATGACATATGCCATCTTTGAAGACAGTTCTTCAAGAACTCTTTTATTATTGGAAAACATTTAAATTAATGTATTAATTTAATTAGTGGTTTAAGGATCATATATGGCAATTAGGTTTGCTCAGTTTCAGGATCATATACCTGGGAATTTCCCTGCTTCGTGCATATTTGAAAACAATGAATGTAGGGTGCTCATAAATGCTAAGGAATGACTCATAGTGGTTCAATTCCAATCAGCTTTTTAAAATCCCTTCTTCTAAATAAATAAATAAATAAACAAAACTGTTGCTTCGTTTCAAATTATTATGTTTTAATATGTGCTCTATGTGCTCTGTGTTCCAATACTTCTTAAGTCTTATCTAATTTTCTGTAGTTGATTAACATATTTACTTACTAATATGGTATTTAATTAGATAAAAATCGGTCCTCGGTCCATGCTAAAGATGCTTATCTGAAGCAAGGTATCTATTAAGTATAATTTTAGGTTTTTTTTCCAAAAGTGTCTTTTTCTAAATTTTCAATTATCAGAGAAGTATTCCATGGGTTTCATTTGTCAATCAGCATTTGACTCTATCAGCTAAACTGGAATACACTGACAACATTAATTGTAATTCTGTACAGATTTCTATAATTATACAAATATTTGTACAGATAATAGAATATATATATATAATGTTTATATATATACCCATGTATCTTGGGTATATATACACCCATATATACATATATATGGTCTGTATATGTATATATGTTCAGATATATAGATATATATAACTGCAGAGATAATAAAAGGCAGCTCACACCCACATGTTATTTTTATAGCACAGAGGAAAATTATTTATTATGTAGATCCGTAATTTTTAAATACTCATTCCCCTTCACCCATTCATTTCACTTCTGTGATATATTCTAAGGAAGTAATTATAAATATACAAGAACCATTTGCCACTAAGATATTTGTTGCACCATTATTTGTGCCAGAGAAAAATTAAGAACTGTTCACATTTACAGAACAGGAAAAAATTAGACATAGAATTATACATGTACAAATGGAAACTAGGAAGAAAACAGACTCTCAAATTATCCATTCTTTAGACATTTCACTTACTACTTAACCCTATTTCCATTACAGGTAGAAAAAGAAAAAAAACCCTAAACATAAAAAGGAATATTGGCCTAACCATAAACATCCAGGTACTTTTAACTAAGTAAAAAATAGATTCCTTTAGCTACAATATAGCACTTTTACATAATTGCTATGTATTTTTGAATAACTTCTTTAACTTCTCTGAGTCAATTTCATTCATAAAATAGTGGTGGTAATCTCAAATTATCAAAATCTCACATCTTTGTGAGATTTTTGTGAGAACTGCAATGTACTATTCTTGTGGCTAGAGTAAACCAGTGCTTGTGTTTTAGTGCTGAGTCACAACTTCTGAGTAATGAAAATACTCATACATATATATATATGCACACATAACTGTTTAAAGATTGTATTTTTATTTATTTGGCAGACAGAGATCACAAGCAGGCAGAGAGGCAGACAGAGAGGAAGGGAAGCAGGCTCCCTGCTGAGAGCCCAATATGGGGCTCAATCCCAGGACCCCGAGATCATGACCCGAGCCGAAGGTAGAGGCTTAACCCACTGAGCCACCCAGGTGCCCCAACACATTGCTCTTTAAGTCATTAGGAGAAAGATAGTAACTTCAAGGAAAAAAATTAATAATTTACAAACAAGTAAATTTTCAAAGAAAAAAGAGTCAGCATTTGAAAATAAAAATCTACATCTTATAAGCCGTTTTTCATAGCACCATAACTCCTTCAGAGGCCCTACATGAGTCATTTGAACACCAACCAACAGGTTGAGAAGCTTCTCAGGGATCTTGTCTCAGTTATTAATAATTGCTATTTCCCTTATTAATAATCGTTGCCTGGAAATTGGCCCAAGGTGACATTAAAGAAGCCAGAAGATGAAACTACATCCATTCTTAGAGGCTACTGCCCCCCTGACTGGTGCTCCCACCTTTCACGCCAAAGAGCTACTAGAGGGTAGTCGAGAGCTTCTCCTGTCCAGCATAATCCCATTAGAAGTCCACGTCAGGCCAAATTCTCGACTGCCCCTCCCAACTGGCAGCGTGGAAAAGCCCATGCCTCTGTGGTTTAGCTACACGTTGTTTTGAGTAATGACTTTTATGATGCCACAGGCCGCTGAGCCAAAATAATATGGGATCGTAAAAGAGGAATGCCTCCTCCGAAAACCGTCTCCATACACATGGCATTTGGAGACAAGCAGAGGGGAAATGAGGGCATCTACGGTTTTATCGTTAACAGCAAGGCCAGGAGTAGAGGCCAATCAGGAAAGCGGATCCCCTTGGCATCCTTTTTAAGTGGATAATCTCAAAGCAGAACATGTACTCCTGGGAATTTCCAGAGTTTATAACGTCTGACCTTGCCACTTGTGGTGCCCTAGTTAAGATTTTAAACTAGTTCTCTCTTCTTGTGGTTTTTGCTTGCCTCATGACACAGGCTACTGTGTGAGATTGGATGGAAGAGATACAGAAAGTAAGAGATGAGGTCTAGTGTCTCTTTCATGACATCACTATGCTCGCAACTAGGTTCTTCCTTCGTGGCATGGCATAAACTTGGCCTCCAGTTTCACTCCTGCCTATGTACCTTTGCTGTCTCCTGAGAAGTTAGACCATCGTGATGCTCTGTCCGGAGGGCAGTGCAGTGACATATGCTTTCACATAGTCTCACTCCGTATGATCACTCCCATGAGATTTTTGAGATTTTTGCATTATCACGTCTTTAAACCTGGGTAGACATTTTGTTGCACCTAAGAAGAATTTCTTTCTTTCTTTCTTTTTTTCTTTTTTCTTAGACAAGCTCAGTTAAAATAGAAGCTGGATAAAATGCCTGGGTGGCTCAGTGGGTTAAGTCTCTGCCTTCAGTTCAGGTCAGGATCTCAGGGTCCTGGGATGGAGCCCCACATCGGGCTCTCTGCTCAGCGCGGAGCCTGCTTTCCCCCCACCCCTGCTACCTGCCTCTCTGCCTACTTGTGATCTCTCTGTCAAATAAATAAATAAAATCTTAAAAAAAAATAGAAGCTGGATGATGAAGACAGAGAACAGCCTCTATTCTTGGCAGAAAAAAAATTAGATGAAAGAATTAGTGATGTCCTGTATATAACTGACACTTTGTGTACATTAATTCAGCGGAGCTTTAGGTATCAGAGAGTCGAGAAGAGTTCAATGAGATTAAAAACACATGCCTGTTGGGTTAATTCATGACTTAATGTGCAAAATAGTCATTTGTGAATCTTCATATTGTTTGCATTCAGAACTGTATGGACTCAATTTACTGATCTGAGGATATACTGATACCGAAACTATCAAGAAGATATTTTGTATAAATTGCTTACTAAGGGCATCTGAAGTCTGTAGCATTCAAGTTGAAACTAGAAGAGGTTTGAACCTCGTGAAATGGATTATGCCCGTCAGTGAGGAAGGAAGACAGGAAAGCAAGCATGTTATGTGCTGATCTGAGTTTGCAGGAGATGGTGAGTGCACGAACCCAAGAGTGCCAGGTTGGCCCAAGCACGAGTTGGTGAGTGGGGACAAATCTGGTGGAAATAGGTAGTGACAACTGGAGTGAGAGACAGACGAAAGGCCGCTAATAAAGTCTGAACATTGTTGATAATGTGATAGTGTAAAACATTAAATTTTGACAACTTAATATCAATATTTAATCTTTGTGTGTTAAAACCAGGATTTGCGTGGGGGGATGGGAAAAAGGAATGCAAATGACGATAAGCATACATAACATTTACGACCGTATCTCAAGGTAAAGACTCCTCTTGCACAAACTTATAAAAAGTCATTCTACAATATTTAAGATGTGTGCAAGTTTAGAGAAGAACATCTCCAGTTTAAAATGAAATATTATTGTAATAAAGTATTTCAGTGACCTCTCCCAGATTGTGCCGCTCTCTCTCGTCCTTCAATTAAAAACTATGCTGCATTGGGTGTCACTTATTTCCATGCAGTTCTTTAATTTATATACTACCTAGGCATTAAAGAACTTGCAGTGTTATTTTTAATCTAACTTCTCTTCGCTGGATGCCATACTTTCAGCTTATCTACCCCACTATCATATCGGTCTCACGGTCTGTGTTAGAGTCACATTCATCCTACCACCTGCTTCCTCTTGTTTAATAGCATGATTCTTCTTTCCTCTGTCCACACCCGCCCCCCTAGCACGAGGACATTGATGAATGGCTCCATTTTCTCAGCAGGATTAAATATCCCACATACTGTTTCACATAATTCTTTAAAAACTCCAGATGCTTGGGGCTACATTAATTTAAGGTGTCCTATTACGGAGAAGCAACATGAAGTTCAGAACTGAAGTCTCAGCTCTGTTCACCACAGACTAAGTTTGTCAAGTCATCTGTCTTCCTAGAACTCACTTTGGTAACTTACAAAATGGAGGCGCCGAACGACATGTAAATTAGCTCCCTTGCCCTTTCCAACTCTAACAGTCTCCTTTGAGTTCCCTCTTTTCCTTCAGTATGGATGAACAGACTTACCATGCCCATTATTAAATCGTCTTTCTTTAAAAAGTCTCTTTCGTCATTTTCTTGAAACATTTATGGACCAATAGAGATGAGAATGTGTCTGCACATACTCTCCAAAGTATAAACTAAACTCATTTCCAAAAAGCATTTTCTGGTCAATTTGGTTCAAAGAACCTGTCTTAGCCTGCTTAGAGTTCTGTGGGATGTATTCAGGAGTCACTAATATTGCTACTGACACTCTGAAGACGTGACCTCACATCTTTTGCTAACGTAGTCTTAATTTGAACCTCATCTAAGGCCATTACTAACCCAAGTCTCTCAAGGCTGATACATTTCCGCTTGTATGAAGTCTTCCCAGGAAAGGATTCGAGGATAGCCTCCTACCGAGACGCTAGTGCGGTGAGGATATGATTTCCATTCTCATGGTTTATACACAGTTGGCTGTTACTCCTGAAAAACAATCACTTTAAACAGAAACATTCCATGTTTAATCTCTGCCAATTTCATATTGAAGAGTGTGAGGAAAATCAATTAAACAATCTTTAAGTTCCAAGAAAATGAAATAGACTTTCCTCAATTATAAAAATGATAATTTACCATTTCTTTTCTTCCAATGAGTGTAAAAATTCATGCGTAAGTGTCTCCACGTAGGAAAAGTAGGCACATGGTTGATGGGAAGGCCAAGTGTGTGTTCTGTTTTCATTCATTAAATGCTACTTGCTTTATACAGTATATATTTATGGTCCCCGAAATTGAGCTACTTACTGAATTTAAAGAGAAAAAGTTTGTATTTGCAGGAACAGACTCTAAGAACAAGGCTGAATTTTTGATATTCCACGCTAACGCGCATTGAATCGTTGTGACAGGCAAGAAAGGGGCATAACTCAGGAGTCACCAAGCATTCATTCAAACAGTCCTTCTCAAGTTCAGCTCAACAAAAAATTACTGTGTGCCTGGGATGGCTGGGGTGCTTGGAGTATCCATATGTAAAAAACACGGATATAGCTAGAGGCACACTCTAACTTGTATAGCTACAAGTTACACATCATGGAAAAGCCTCCAGCTTCCCCTTTAAGTTGGGAAAGGAAGAAGTCCGAAGTAGACATCTATATTCACACCTTTAGAGATACAAAAACTACACTGAAGAGTTTGCTAAAATATTTTTGAGCCCCTTCCTGTTTGCTCGGTCTAGAAGTAAACACTGTAAAAGTCCAGAAGTCTGTCCTAGTATCCAAGGAAACCTGAATTGAGGGGCATATTTTCCTTTATAATTAAAATCTTGACATCTTACTTTTAATTAACACATCTATGAAGGAATTATCTTTTTTTCTAATCACCATTTTACCTCTAGCAGACATTTACAAGATTAAACTTTTTTTAAAAAAGATATTTCTCAATGAGCACCGGCAGTGGGAAATGCTGCCTCTCCTTTCCAAGTTGGGGTTGGTAAGCTAGTTAGCAATAGATGTGAGAAATGGCACATGTATTTAGGGCTGAGCTAATCACTAAATAGAAGTAAAACCACTTCTCAACAAATGCACTGTTTTCTTTCAAAAGCATGAGACTTTTCATATTTAGCTTCCAAAATCTCATTAGAATGCCTCCTTCTGGCAACTAAATTAGTTAACAATAAATAATTCATCGACCTCAAGAGGCTAAGAAAATTTTGAAAGGTGTTCTGGTTTAACAAAAGCACAATGGTTTAGTTTATACAATGTACCAAGGAATTAAAAATAGGTGAAAAGTTCATATTTGTACTCTGGAAGGACTCTTGATGAATAACACAATAGCATTTCAATTGCATTATGCAAAATATTTGCTGGATCACATCACCTTTCTCTGCACCCCTCCCGCCCCCCCACAATGAACGTGGCTTTTTTTTTTTTTGAAATATATGTACTATCTACATTTAACCAGATTAACTTCTCTATAATACATTTCTTATATCCCTAAAACTTACTCTTCCAGAGTAAAAAGACTAAATTATGCAAAGATCCATGGTCTTCATAACATGTCTGCTCAAATTGTTGTTCTCTGGAATATATTATTGGGAAAGATTACAGGATATACTCCTTCCTAGAGCTCTTTAAGAAAATAATTTGTCTGCAGTTATTGACAACAGCTATAAAAATAAACACTAGCCTGGATTTTCCTTCCTCCCTCCCTTCATTCCTTTCTTTTCCTTTCCCTAGCTTTCCTCTTGTTTTTCTCTCCTTGTATACACACGGTCCCTATTATTTGCAAGGTATCCTGCGAGACGCTGGGAATCAAAAGATGTCATGATCCTATGATATCTGTCGTGACATGGAAAAAGCACAGGATAATGATCGACATAGTACAGATAGATAAGCGCAGAGGACTGTTAAATAGATGCCCCCGAGACTTGGTATTTGAATTTAGCAGTCTGATGCCCTTTGTCTGATTTCCATGAGGATGCATTAACCCCACACTGACTGGGAAATCTCATCAAGATTAATTGGTCCCTCGGGCAAGAATGGCAATCAATAGGTGCAAGGCTTCTCCAATTTCATTTTACAGATTTTTAACAGCCCGAGCTCTCCATTCTCCTTCTCACATTACCTCCCACGTTCCCACGCATTCAGTCCCAACCCAGAGGCCACTGTCCTCCTCCTCCCATTCTTTTATTCCTCCCGAGCTGCACAGCAGGCATGCGGAGGAGGAAGACAGGAAACAGAAAACTTTTCAGTGTGGGCACCGAGCTGTCAGCCCGTTCCTGCCCCGGCGCTGGGATCTGCTCCTCCCATCCGAGCACCAGTTCCCCGGCAAATGCCAAGAAAACCCGCAGTCCAAGACGGCCTCTCCGATTCAAAACGAAATTGCATAATGCCCATTCACCGAGAACACAAAGAAGAGTGTTTCTGGGCTAAACCCCCTCCCACACCCTCCGCACCCCACCCGCCCCGGGGACCCTCGTCCCCTCGAAGCCCAGCCCTGGGGGAAGAAAGGGCACGCGAGGGGAAAAGGGAAGGGCGCAGCAGGGGTCTGTTCACGCACGCACACGGGTGGTCCCCTGAGCTCAGGTGCGCCCACAAGGGAGGAACCCGGTTACCCCCACTCGGCAGCAAGAACACCGCGGCGCGCAGAAACAGGTGCCCGTTTAGCAAACCATCCCGAGAGAGTCCTATGAGCGGACCCGCAGGCCGTTTGAGGTGATGGGGTACATGGTACCACAGACCTGGGCTCGGGGCTCTAGTGAATCAAAAAGTTAGGAAACACCTTTCCAGCGCTACTTCAAAACCGACCTCCCCCGCCGCCCTTCGGTCCGAGAACAACTTGGAGACGCAGCCCTATGGCGCTGGCACGCCAGCACCCAGCGACTACACGCCTCCTCCAGGTCAAGAACTACTCTTGACCTCAGCCATTGACGGACAGCTGTGCCCACGCGCACACATCACCCGGTATCCTTTTATGGGCGGGTGGCCCCGAAGACTTGGAGTCTGACTGCCACCTGGCAAGGTGATTTGTGCCTCTGGCCTTAAGCCTTTGATGATTATTGCAACTCCTAACTTCCCCACTTCAGTCCAATATTCACTCCACTACAGCGGCCTCTCCTAGTACTGGCGGAGTGCGAAGTCGGCTCCGTGGCATCTGTCAGATGCTTTTTACACATTTTTAAAATTTTTCATCTGAAAAGGAAGTGTCTGGAAAATGCCAGAGGATCTTTTAAAGAAGGCTCTTAGGATAGGTTGCCCTTTTGTAAACATACAAACTGGGGAGGGGTAAGCGTCATTACTATGTCAGGTATCCTTTGGTTCCACAAATTAAGCCAAAATTCTGCTTATTTTTGAGGGGAAAAAATGATACTGTGAAATGGTAATAAATGCCAGTTTTCATAGCTCTCCAACTCTCTGCAGCGACTGGATTTGGGCCATATGAGAATAATTTCTACTGTTAGATCAATATGGAAATGGAGGGAGAACCGTGGTAAGCTATTCCCAGCCTGGTAATTTAGGAGTTAAACATTAGAGCTGACACCCCAGCATTTGGTAAACCTCCCATCCCATACTGTACTGAGGCTGTAAAATCTGTGAAGTAGCCTCCTTCCGGAAGTCAGGTTCTCTTATAATACCATAATTGGCTAAGTATGTCTGATAGTGAATTTAACAACTAAGTGCCTTGATTTTCAGAACAAATGTCACCCACATGCTTGCTAGTGACCTTCTGAATTGTGCATAAGATACGCCAGGCTGCCGCAACCCATGGGGTGTTCACATGATTTCCCCCTCCATGAGTTTGAGATGCGATCTACTCTGTAATGAAATGACAAAACAGAATTATATCAGAAAAAGGACACCGACATATATACCCTAACTCATGCAAATGAACATTTGGAAATTCAGTGGTAATTTAGGAACGTGGCCTCCAGTAGACTTCCTTTCCTTACACAGGCAAAGCTAACTATTCTGTTCCAGAACCAAGCCAGAGGCTTGCTACGATTGTTCTCACAACTAGTGAATCACAAGTCAATTGTTGCTGCTAAAATGAGGGTGAATCAGTTATGTGTTGGAGAAAAAAAGGCTTTAGGACTCACAAATAATTGGAGAAATAACTAACTTATTATGTTACAATTATATGGAGCGAGCATACATTGTAAAAATGACCAACACAGAAAATTCACTTGGCTCTACTATGTCTTTACACACTAAAACTCCAAGTATGGCTATTTGAATAGTCATGATACAGTCAGAGTTCTATTGTATCATCAGATCAAACATTATAGCTCAACCAGAAGACTGAAATCCAGTTGAGAGTCAGAAGCAAAAGCAAGTGACTTATTCCCCTACTAAAATTAATTAACTTTGTATAGTATGAAATAAGTGCATAAAATACAAGAGAAATACTTTCCCTATTGATTCTGGTAGTTAACGAATCTGGAAAATTAGTTAAATTAGGGAACAATAAAAACTGATAAATATCATCAATATTTTACTATATGTTAACTTAAAGTGAATAAATATGTATTCAAGTTCCAGTCTTTTGGTGTAGGGTGAAAGCTATACCCTTGAGAATATATATCCTTTGGCGGGAATTTCCCCCTGGCTTTTCTTACATAAGCTACACCTGTAATATTGACTAAGATTTCCAGTTTCAGTTGTTTGAAAGGATACAGGAATTCAAATACTATAGTGAAGCAAAAACAATGCTAAAATCCTTCTAGATTTCCATGGTTTGACAATTCTTTTTAAACATTTTATTTACTATAATTGAGAAAGAGAGAGTGAGTGAAAGAGAGCAGGAGCAGGAGAGGGAGAAGCAGACTCCCTGCTGAACAGGGAGCCTGATGTTGGACTTGGCCCAAGACCCTGAGGTCCTGACCCCAGCCGAAGGCAGACACTTAACTGACTGAGCCACCCAGGCACCCTGATTATTTTTTTCTAAATATCTTGTTTCCCCCTAATTTAACATCATTTTTCACCCATTTTTTTTCTTTACTGAGTTATTCCAAAGCATGTAACTTAATATTCACACAAATCTCTCTCTTCCATTCCCCATTCATATTTCATTGATATACACAAATATTTAAATTATGTCATTAAAATAATAAACATTTGGCAGAAACAAAACTAAACTCAGCAAGTGGGAGCTCTAGGACATAAATATGTGAGAGTAGACTGTAAGCCCCAAGCCCTCAGGGGCTACAGGACACAGACTTATCTTTTACAGAAGAAATGAAGAATGTTCGTTATTCCATAATATTCATGAAACAAAAGTCAGTTAAGTGAAATTTAATTTTTAGTAGGTGAAATTGTTGTGAGCAACAATGTGTCATGAAAATGTACCAATATCTAACAATACATTTTATAGGAATTTACAAAAGTTTCAGCTAACTTTTTAATTTATAGTCTAGAGAGTGCAGACCATAACTCTGCCTATGAGTAGAAAAAAAAATCAACTAACAGAAGCAAACCCAGAAAGATATTTATTGCTTAAGTTCAGCAAATCTATAATGTAAAGGCTGTGGTGAAGGCCTCACCAGAATGCTGAGATGCTCCGAGCCTGTCTTCATAGTTTCCAAATGCTTTACAACACCAGGGACCTCAGTTTAAAATTTTCCTTTATCACCAGGTATATGTCATTCCCTTTATCTCTGACATTTTAATCTGTTTTCTATTTTTACTAGAAATATCTACTATTTTTAATTCCCCTCTTCCTTTTGCAGAAAGATTATCTTTTCCATCCTACTATTTACTAGATAGAAAAACTAAATATTCTCTTTTCAGTCTTTCAGTATTTACATTTAAAGTAAACACAATTAATATTTTTTTTAAAGATTTTGTTTATCCATTTGACAGACAGATTACATGTAGGCAGAGAGGCAGGCAGAGAGAGAGGAGGAAGCAGGCTCCCTGCTGAGCAGAGAGCCTGATGCGGGGCTCCATCCTATGACCCTGAGACCACGACCTGAGCCGAAGGCAGAGGCTTAACCCACTGAGCCACCCAGGTGCCCCCACAATTAATATTTATAGTAAGATTTTGTATTTTCTAATATCTAGAGTATATCACTGTCTGTGACCTCTCCCAGAAAATGTTACTAACTTTAGAAAGCTTTTAATTCTCTCATTTGTTCTTCATTTTTGTCAGTCAACACTTGAAGGGAATGAATACTAAGTTTGTATAATTTCTGTGCTCACAGTCGATTCCCACATGCCACTACTTCTTCCTGGAGTCATTAAGTTTCTTTCTGGAGTACATTTTCTAGTCTTTTAGCAGTTACCACTTACTGTATGCCTGAAATGCACCATTTTTATTTCTCAAAAACTTGAAGTACACCCTGGAACCCAACACAACACCCAGCATACAGAAGGTGCTCATTAGATGTTTGTCAAATGTGACAGTGAGTGAATGAACGAACAAGCTCTATCCAATGCATGTTATGTATTTATGTAATACAAAGTCTGCATGGAAGGCGTACTCTCCACGTATGAAGGAGGGAACTGTGCTTCAGAGAGTTTAACAGAACTTCCCCAAGGTCACATCATCCTTAAGTTTAAAGATTTAAATTCAATTCTATGCCTAACTAACATCAGATTGCCTATTTTGTTAATTTCTTGGTTTCTTGAACTCAGGAAGGATCTCACAACAGAATATGGAATGTTGAGATTTGTGAAAATGATACACTTATGGTTTAATATATACCAGGAGAGATCTTTGTCTCTCTTTTTTTGGCCATTCTCCTGTTTGCTTTCTTTTGGTTTTTCCCCTTCATGTTGGCTACTATTACCATGAAAATGACAAGTCTAGACCTCAACTGGTAGAATTAATTAACTGGAAACGACTGAATAAAAGAAGAGAACAGGAATCAAAGGGGAAACAAGAAAGGAAGAAACAGGGAATATAAATTCATGGATTTATTGTCAAAAGAAGCATCTCAGATTCAAACACTGCTTTGTAGAAAGTTTATTACAAATATGAAAGATAGTGTCTTCAGATGTTTGCAGAAGTTTTTCTTAAAAGTATTTATACATGATATTTTTGTTTTCACAATTTCTCTTGAGACAGAAAAATGATTACTAGATGAATGCACTAAAATAACCTTGGTAGAAATCAATATTATTTTCAGATTTCAAGCTTAGAGATACTGTCCTGAATATCTTGCTATGATTTATTGTACTAAAATCCAAACTTTAAAAATTCTAGAAATGTTGGATTTACTATATAATATATTGAAGTTTTATACACTTGGAAGATTAACTTTATTTTATATAGGATAAACTTTTTCAAGTGCCTACATTGCTTAAGTTACAATGAGAATAAAAATAGGACAAAAGCAAAAACATAAATGAAAAAGAGCATCTTTTTGTGATGTTGAAGTTGTGGTTAGGTCATGGAAACAAACAAACAAACAAAAAACCAACTGAGAGCTTAGATCTTTTTGTCTTAACATCCATGTACATAAGCTGTTTGAATTATATCTGAAAGAATCAATTTAGTGTTCTCTGAGATAAAATGTGATTGATTTCCAAAAAAATTATGGCTTTGATTTTTTCTGACATATGAATTAAAATAAATGCTTTATGCATTCAACTTGAGAGCTGGAATGAGGAAAAATATTTTCTTATAAAACAAGAAGAAATAATTCATAAATACAAAAGCAGAAATTAATTTGAGCTAATTGAAAAGAAAAAAGCAATTGAATTAAGTCATAGTTATCTCAAGGTGTGTCTGCTCAGGGTCTCTAAGAAGTCTACTCAGTCATGGGTTCTCCCATTTGCTATGAAGTCTAAGAAATTATGTCTCTGCCTTATTTCAGTTTACCAATCACCTGCCACTTAAATTATAAGACTTTTGGCTCTTTTAACTAAAGGCTACTTCTACAAATAAGAGTGACATAGATGTCTGTGATTTGGAATGTACCAGTGAGGATCCCATTTCTCAAACTATATCCTCGCTGGGGATTGCTCTTTGGCTGCGTCCATAGAAACCCAACTACACTGGTTTAATGGGGTTCCCTAGAAGCAGATTTGTAGAAGGAGCGTTACAACTGGAAGAATTAACTAGAAACTCCTCCCAGGATGTATACCTGCCAGTCCCACTGCCAATTTTGGAGCTGAATGATCTTTCAGAGTTGCCCCAACTTAAGGCAAAGGGCTTGGGCTTTTGTGTCCCCACATCCAACAGTCATTGCTTCTAAGCCACCCCCTTTGAGGTGATGTAATTTTGAGCACAGAAATGTTTACACCTGCTCACTGCTCCAGTGCGGGACACATCTGTGAGTAGTCAGTAGCTGTACTCGCTGGCAGGTGATGATGGATATGTCACCCCAAAGGGCTTGGGGCTGAAAGAGCATCTTTTCCCTGCTCAGGTCCACTGGCTCTGACAGCCAGTGTGTCAATCTGGGAACAGCTTCTCCAGGATGCTGGTGGCTCTCGTTTCCAAGAGAAGTACAAAAAGAGGGTTAGCAAGAGTAGGAACTGCACCTCAAGATGGTAATTGATCTCCGGTCAGTAACTAATGCTTACTGTTCTCCTCTTCAACCGCTCGGTCTAGATGCCCTCACCTTCAGCTAGCGCCTCTGCTGGTGGGGTGATCTACACCCTCATCCCTGAGGAATCTGAACTTGAGGTTTCCAGGCCCCTTCAGAGGCCATGGCTGCTGTTCTTGACTGTTCACTGTTAAAACTGGGCATGTAGCATCAAGAGACACCTTAGTGGATTAACTGAGCACCAAACATTCTTCTCTGGCCCCACACATGCCTGGCTAGGACTGGATTATTTGACTACCGTTAGTTACAAAGACCTGCTTGCTTGAGATATGAGGGGAAAAAAGTTACTATGGAACTGGGTGCACCATTGAGTCATTATAGAGAAAATAATGGGATGCGCAGGGTGACAAATCAAAAGGTAAAATTCAACGTAAAATGCAAAAGCCAGAAGAGAGGGTGTTCTGGCAGCATTTAATAAAACCCATAATCGTTTTTTCTATCCCAAAGTAGATATCCTAAAGTGGCTATACTATATAAGGCTATAAAACCCAACAGTCAAATATGTTCAGTAAAGGACCAGAGGAAACCCCATTTAGTAAATTGCTAAGAAAATCAGTGGTGAGACTGGACATCCACATTACTGGGAAGCTTGGCTGTGGTGTCCTCTGTTGAACATAGGCAGGGGCATTAGATGTTATTATTAAACTAAATTCCCAAAGCAACAGGGACCAGATGATGTTATTTAACCATCAGAAGCAAACGGTGTGCAATTATTGCAATGAGAGGCAAGGCTGAAGCAGTAGTCAGGAGTGGCCCAAACTATGAAGAACTATGGAGATGTTAAAAATAGATGATATTTCTAGAGGCATGGTGCAAAGGTAGCCAACACAGGTATCGCTTAATTTATGTTATGACAAGAAATTGAGGAAGATTGTTCAGGAAGTTGAAAGAAATTGCCTGATTAACGTCACAATCCCTGACCCAGTTTTCAGATCTGACCTAGTTTCCAGACCTAGAATCTACTAACTCCCAGAGAGGCCAGATCCCTATGAGGAAAGACCCTGAAATATCAGGACCTACGGCATTTACTTGGGTAGCCATGAATTGGGGGAAAGAATAATAGCAGGTTTTCAAAAATTACTTGTTATGGGGTATCCACTGATACTGATACTGCTACCACACTGACATCATTACCAGTAAGCCAGCTCATAGAGTAGCTGAAATTCATAGTGGGTCCCCTGGATCCGCAGAAGCATCTGGTAGACATTTCCTTGAAAGCTATCACATATTGAAATGGACTTAAAAAAAAAAAAGTGGACAGACTTGAAAGTTCATACAAGCCCACATTAATTCCTTGACCTGTGGTAGAAGAATTATCCTCGTGGTGAAGGCTAAGTGGAAATGTCTGAAATTGGTCCACTCCAACAAAGCTAATACAATTTTAAAATTACCATATGCTGAGGGGAATAATATCAATTTCACTCTTGAAGACTTAAAAGAAATGATAGTCCCATCATATCGATTTAATACATAAGTCTGCTCCTTACAAAACCACATGGATCATGATGGATGAATGAAAGCTTAAGCAAAGAAACCCCAATTTTGTTGTGCTGAACATGATATCTTTCTCTATTTTTAATTTTGGGGGGGTATGCTCCATATTGTTTTACACTGGCGGCACCACATTCCCACCAGTAGTACATGGGCTCCTTTTTCTCCACATCCTTGCCAATGCTTATTATTTCTTGCCTTTTTGAGCCTAGCCATTCTGACAGGTGTAAGGTAGTGACTTATTGTGGTTTTGATTTGCATTTCCCTAATTAGTGATGTTGAGCATCTTTTCATGGGTCTGTTGGCCATCTGTATGTCTTTGCAAAAATGTCTACCCAAGTATTCTGCACATCTTTAATTGGATTAATTGTAGTTTTTTTTGGTGTAGAGTTGCCTACTTTATTTTCGATATTAATGTTTTATCAGATATATCATTTGGAAGTATCTTCCTCCCACTCAGTAGGTTGCCTTTTCATTTTGTTGACAATTTCCCTCTCTGAGCAAAATCTTTTTATTTTGGTATAGTTCCAATAGTTTATTTTTGCTTTTCTTTCTCTTGCTGGAGGAAATATATCTAGAAAAATGTTGTTACGGCTAATGCCTATGTTCTCTTCTAGGAGTTTCATGGTTTTAGGTCTCACGTTTAGGTCTTTGATCTGTTTTGAGTTTATTGTTGTGTGTTTGTAAGAAGGTGAGCCACATCTATTATTTTGTATGTAGCTGTCCAGTTTTTCCTGTATCAGCTATTGAAGAGACTATCTTTTCCCCATTGTATATTTTTTCCTTCCCTTTCATTGATCAATTGACCATAAAAGCAAGGGTTTACTTGGGGCCTTCCATTCTATTGCATTGATCCGTGTGTCTATTCTTTTTTTGTCAGTGCCATACTGTTCTGATTACTGAAATTTTGTAGTATGTCTTGAAATCTGGGATTGTGATGCGTCCAGCTTTGTTCTTCCTTCTCAAGATTGCTTTGGCTATTTGGGACCTTTTGTGGTTCCATACAGATTTTAAGGTTATTTGTTCTATTTTACCTCTTGGTATTTTGATAGGGATTGTACCGAATCTGTAGATTGCTTTGTGTATAGTATAGAAGTATAGCCATTTTAACAATATTGGTTTTTCCAACCCATGACCATGGAATATTTTTTTATTTGTTTGTGTCATCTTTAATTTCTTTCATCAGTGTTTTATATTTTTTGGAGTATAGGTCTTTCACCTCCTTGGTTAAGTTTATTCCGAGATATTTTATTCTTTTTGGTACAAGTGCATATGGAATTATTTTCTTAATCTCTCTTTCTGCTACCTTGTTACTGGTGTATAGAAACACAATTGCTTTCCTGGTATTAACTTTGTATCCTGCTTCTAATCCTGCTACTAAACCCTGCTACTAAACTGAATTCATTTATTGTTTCTAACAGTTTTTTTTTGATGGAGTCTTTAGAATTTTCTATGTAATAGCATCTTGTCATCTGCAAATCAGGACAGTTTAAATGTGATATCTTGACAAGAGCAAATTAGCACAGCTTTGGTGTGTGGTATGTAGCTATTGATCCAGCAAATTTGCTCTTTTCCATACCTAGCAAAAAGAGGATCAGAAGCAGTTTGCGTTCATGTGAGATGGACACCTATGGTCTTACCCTATGTCTTTTCAAAACTCTCTTACCTTCTATCTTAATATAGTTCAAAGGGATCCAATTGTCAGAATATTCTGCAGAACATTCCTCTGATGCATTGTATCAGTGAGATTACATTAATCAGACCAAGACCTATAAGATATATACACAAGACTTAAAAGATACATAGGAAATAAATCCAGCATATCAATGAACTGTTAGGGTTTTGTGGTCTAGGACATATCTCTCAACATGAAGTGAGGATGAGAAATGCAGCAACACACCATTCTGCAGTATTCCTACCATGTACATACAACAGACACAAATAACTTCTAAAGCATAGAAAAAAATATAATAGAGCCTAATAATTAGAACTTAGTAAAGTCTTAGTACTTACTACCTTTGTTTTGAATATAAATTCCTTAATTGTAAGCTTATACATTCATTTTTTTAAAGAAAAAATTTTTTTAGATTTTATTTATTTGTCAGAGAGAGAGAGAGAGTGAGTGAGCACAGGCAGACAGAGTGGCAGGAAGAGGCAGAGGGAGAAGCAGGCTCCCTGCCGAGCAAGAGGCCGGATGTGGGACTTGATCCCAGGATGCTGGGATCATGACCTGAGCTGAATGCAGCCACTTAACCAGCTGAGCCACCCAGGCATCCCTATACATTTGTTTTTTACAAGATTTTATTTTTAAGGAATCTCTGCACCCAATGCGGAACTTGAACTTACAACTCCGAGATCAAGAGCTGTATGCTCTACTGGTTGAGCCAGCAAGGCACTGCATAGGTTAATTTTAATAATGACCACATTAAACACAATTTTGGCTTGCAAAATTCCTGAAACTATAACAATCAGCTCCTGTGAGTTGATTTAATTTTCTCTTGGATTGTTGGCAGAGAGAGAATATTTAACGCTCCCTTCTTCACTTACCATGACTATACTTACTACCCAGGGTGGAAAACACAGAAGATTTTCATGAAATGGAAAATGCTCTCATAGTCTAAGATGCCAACCCTGTTGGAGGTAGCCCATTGCTCAAAGACCCAGATGGTATAATTTCACCAAGCCATCTTCTTTTGTGTTCCACTTCTCTTGGCCCATTCTTCCTTGATCCTTATCACGCACACAGTTAAGTTTGGAAAAAAAACAATTTTTTAATTTCTGAAAAATGCATTTACTATTGTAGGATGAGCATACTCTGTGTTTACATCATTAAACATTGCAGACGACAATTCTGTGGAGTAAATGCCTCCAGAACTGAAGTGGAAAAGGTCCAAAGCAATTATAAGTTATTCCAATTTCCTGCACTCTGAAGAAAAAGTGAGACAAGTGAGGGAAAGAACCACGAAGATACAGCAGGCAACAGGCACTGAGGGCCCCTGCTCTGGGTCTGCACTCGAGAGGACCCCACTCAGGCATGTATCATGCTCCTGTCACTGAGCAAAGAGACTGTAGGACCAAGGGAGGCGGCCACCAGAGTCCATGACTACCTATGTTAGACCACATTTCATGCTCAAATGGCCCTGAGTTTATTTCAGGGCCTGTGCAGGCCTTATCTCCAGATTCTCACCTCGGAGGGGAATCACTTCTGTCCTCCTGGAGCAGATGGGTAGCCAAGAGACTATGGGTTGCCTAGTGGAGGGGAATTGGGATAGAACATGAATTTATAATTGGTTGTCCAAATGTATACACACAAGGTCCTTCACAGTGTAAGACAGATGAAAGTGGGAAGAGAAGGGTCAGGCCATTGGCCAGGACTCCATTTGTAGTCTCGTCAGGGCCATCAAACGGTAGAAGTGAGCCTGGGGAAGCTTTCTCCAAACAGAGAGATCAGCAGGTAGAGATGTTTCTCATCCTTGGTGTCAATCTTCTTAGTAACAACACAGAAATCCTTATGCCTCCTCTTGACCCAATAGGTTAGCAATCTTTTCTAAATTTATGACCACTGAAGAAAGGTGGTACCACCGTGACCAACACCAACCCTCTCCACCCTGGTTCCTGTCAAAGCTAATCTAGGAGTTCATATTTAGAATTATTATTTTTTTTAAATCAAGTCTCAGTTACTGGGTTTGTTACTTAAGAGACTTCTGACCTGCACATTCTCATGATTAATTAGTTGCTTATTTTGGGCCCCTCATTGGCTCTAACAAAGCTCTATGTTTGGCTTTACACCATATTCCTAGTGAAGCCTAAATCCTTAGAAAATTCTCAATCCTAGCTTATGCCGATTTAGAGTTTCTGATGGCAATCAGTTTATTGCAGGGCAAATATGTACCTCGTCAATGTGCACCATTCCACACCGACTCTGAAAGGACCCCTGTGGGCACCAGCAAATGCTGCTTCTGCTTCTGTTCAAGAAAGATCTGACTTTAGGGTCACTCTCTTCTAGTGTTGGGTTTGTCTGTTATTGTTCTGAAAAGACCATCCTCTACTGTCTCATCACCACGTTTAGTGCTCTGCTTTCTGAGATCACCGATTCCTCGATACAAGCCAAATAATTAAGACGTTTCGTGCATCTGCTGCCCAAGTGCCGTAATTATTTTGTTTGAAGTCAGTGAGATGAGCCTGAGAAATTTCTTATTCAATCTCACCGTCCTTAGAAAACGTGCAAGGCTCAGGAAGGGAAGTGATACTTAAAAAAGAAGAGAAAAGAAAAGAAGAAAAGAAACGAGAGAAAAGGAAAGGAAATCTAAGCAGGCATTAAGCTCTAAGCCATCATAGTCCCTTTGAAAGTAGACTTAGTTCCCATGTGAGTATATAGATGAATATAAACATAAATATGTAATTTGTTTGTTGTATTATATATACACATATATGTAGCATAGATACTATATACATATATATATATAATCATGTGTATGAATATTTGAGAGCAATGAAGAAGAGTGGCAGCGAGTAGAGAAGAGAGACCCTTTGGAGAACACCAGAGTATGACACATTGGTATTCTTTCACCATAACAGGGGGAATGTCTCAAAATTGAAAGCATCTTCACAAGCAGAGCTCTTAGATGGCTCCTCCCATGGCTCTTACAATCGCCCTATCTCTAGTGAGCTTTATGAACCACTGGGTGCCCATCCTCTGGAAAGCCTTCCCCCGCTGTCTAATTTGTAGTGTTCAAGTCCCCTGGGTCCTTTTCACTGGAATCTTCCTTATGGTCAGTTCCTTGAGGAATTAATTCAGCTTAATTTTAGTAACACACAGGAACACTTCTGCCTCTCTCAGTAACTTATTTTAAATCATCCTTTCAATGAGGAAATTCTCTGTAGGACCTTACTGTCACTAACTGCTTCCCAGTTGTAATCATCTTTGAAGGGAAACATCTGCTGTTGCCTCCAGGGGTAAAACCAAACCAGATACTCTGGTAACCAGAAAGCTATTTCTTCAAAGACATTAAGAAAAGACAAGAGAAAGTATTTTAAAAAGAAGTAGGAAGATATATATAAAGCATATACCAGATACTCTGGTTTGGTTTTTTTCCTGGTCTCTCACAGCCCTGATCCCCCTCTTCTTAATTCGGGGTTGTGTTGGTGAGGTAGATGGTGATACCTTTTCCCCAGCTGGGAATAAAACTCATGTAATTTAATCAATGAACAGTTAGTGTTCATTTACTTCTTAGATCTCTGTTTGTCCTGCTGACATTGTTTGTAATCATTTGTAAGCATTTTGATTAATTGTCTTTGCTTCGTTGTTTTAAATAGAAATTTCAAGTGGAGAGTAACCAAGTCTTTCTCCTTATGATTTTAAAATCTAAGAAAAATAAACTTGCAGATCTATGTAACTTCATTAGCCGTGACCACCAAATGGTAGGATGTTGAAAACCGACTTTATGTGTAACACTGTCTTAGAATGGCTAATGTGAAAATAAACAAACCATGGGTTATAAAATTCACATTTTGTTGATAGTTTATAAAACCAAATTAAAAAGGCAGAAGGTTTATAATCATTGTTATTAATAGCTTGGGTACTTTTGCAATTAAAGACCAATGAGATTTAAAGCTATTTCATAGAGACTATTTTACATATACCAAAGCTATTTCTTCAAAGACATTAAGAAAAGACAAGAGAAAGTATTTTAAAAAGAAGTAGGAAGATATATATAAAGCATACTGTGTACCCTCAAAATTAAGTCATTTTCTTCACCATTTAAGCCTTCTTTTAAGTAATGTTGCTTTAAATATATAAACTTAGATATACAGATTTGAATTAATCATAATCTTTGGTCCCTGATATACTCTCACCACTGATCTGTATATGGTCTCCCCCTTGGTACATATGTATAAATATATTTTTAATAATATTAGGCCTGTGTATTCCTACACCCATCATGAGAACTACAATTTTAACAATAATTTATATATCCCTATGATGTTTCTTCATCTTGCTCCCCTTCAACTTCCACTCAACGTATCTATTATCCTGAGCCCCTTGCATACCATAACCTTGTTTTTAAAAGAAAAAAAGTTTTGGGGCACATGCGTGGCTCAGTTGGTTAAGCATGCAGCTTTTCATTTTGGCTCAGGTCAAAATCTCCGGGTTGTGAGATTGAGCCCCACATCAGGCTCCACACGCAGCAGGAAGTTTGCTTGAAGATTCTCTCCCTATGCCTCTTGCTCTCTCTCTCAAAATAAATAAATAAATCTTTAAAAAATTTTAAATAAAGAAATACTAAAGTTTTATTTTATAAGTATTCCTTTAAAAATATTATTTTTGTTTTTTTGAAGTTTTTTAATGTATATCATATTATATATAATATTCTGGAATTTTTTTTACCAAATATTATATTATATATTTTATGAATATCCATCCATATTGTCAGTTATAGATAAAACTTTTTTCTATGTTTTGACTCTTTTTTCTTAATTTTTAAATTTTTATTATTATAAATTGTTTTTGAAGAATAAATGGATGACATATATCAAATACACATATTTGTATGGTACTGAAAATATTATTATTATTATTAAATTCAAATTAAGCCAGCCCAAGATGATAGCAATTATTATTAATATTAATATTATAATATTAATATTATATTATTATTAATTATATTTTTATTATCAATAATATTAATATTATGCTTTCACTCTGAATGGAAAGGACAAGACAAATATCTTTAAGAAAACAGTCTTACCTCAAAACTATTAACTAATTAATTGAATAATTCTAAATGTTTTACAACCATTCAAAAATATGAGATAAAATTTTTAAACTTATTTGAAGAGTTATATCATTACCAGTATGGTTTAGTTTTCTACTAAACTATTTTAACAAAAACTAGAACCCAAATCTTTAGGGCGCCTGGGTGGCTCAGTGGGTTAAGCTGCTGCCTTCAGCTCAGGTCATGATCTCAGGGTCCTGGGATCGAGTCCCGCATCGGGCTCTCTGCTCAGCAGGGAGCCTGCTTCCCTCTCTCTCTCTCTGCCTGCCTCTCCATCTACTTGTGATTTCTCTCTGTCAAATAAATAAATAAAATCTTAAAAAAAAAAAAAGAAAACAGTCTTACCTCAAAACTATTAACTAATTAATTGAATAATTCTAAATGTTTTACAACCATTCAAAAATATGAGATAAATTTTTTAAACTTATTTGAAGAGTTATATCATTACCAGTATGGTTTAGTTTTCTACTAAACTATTTTAACGAAAACTAGAACCCAAATCTTTAAACATCAGGAGCTGAGGGCAAAAGGGAGACACAGGTGCCAACCACACCCACCTTTGTGCTATGCCTGTGCTACGGTTGGGGCAAACGTTGGTACAGGTCTTGGGTGTGGGCAGTGAGAGGCTCTCTGTTGTGTAAACCATGAGAGATCAACTTCCCGAATGGCACCTGAAAATCTCAATAACGCCATCTTTCCGTATCATGCCTTTGATAATGCCCTCTCTCAGTGAGGCTCAGCTTGACCATCTGACATACTTTGACCAATGGGAAGTACACGCTTGACTCAAATAGATATTTGAAAAAAATACTTGCATGTTTCCTTTCCTCTCTTGGAACCGTGTCTGTGCCACAGGAACTGATCATCATAGCTCACCTGCCTACCTATAATCTGGTGAGGAAAAAAATAGTTATTGTTTTAAGTTACTAAGTGTGGGAAGGCTTGTTGTTTTTGTTGTTTTGTTCTTGATGTTTATAATTTCTAACTGCATGCCCCTCAACATGGTCTTAGTTTTATCAGCCTGGAAGTTGCTGGGCAGTAGTTGCTTTCTCTCTCAAACTACACCCCACTCCTTAAATATCCTAGGATAGTTTTCCAGACTTTGGGGCCAGGGTCTTCTCTCTTTTCCTACACACAATTTTCTCTCTGTTTTTTTTTTTTCTTTCTTTCTTTTTTTTTCTCTCATAGCTTCCTAATTCTTCTACTGCTATTGCCTAGTCAATTCTTGTTGCTTTCTTTCTTTTTTTTAAAATATTTATTTATTTATTTGACGGGGGTAGAGAGAGAGAGAGATGGCAAGAGAGGGAACACAAGCAGAGGGAGTGGGAGAGGGAGAAACAGGCTTTCCGCTGGCCAGGGAGCCTGATGTGGAGCTTGATCGCAGGACTCTGCGATCATGACCTGAGCCAAAGGCAGACAGACACTTAACCAATGGAGCCACCCAGACCCCCCTCTCCTTGTTTCTTTCTTAACATATCTTGCTAGCGCATTATAACCAGACCCAAATGATTACTACTAAAAAGCTGGTTTGCCTTTCTTTGAAGTCACAGAGAGAGGCTTACTTTTTAAATGCTCCCAGAAGTAGAACCAGAGCTTTGGTGTTGAGATGGGAGTTAGAGGGGTAGGGGAAATACTGAGGATCTTTGAATGCTCAGATCCCTCTAATGAAAAGAATAAGAAAAACAAAAATGATAAATAACCAAATAAGAACAAGTTGAATATTTTTTATCCTTCTATACAAGTACCCTTTGAAAGCATATGTAACCTAAATTTCATGTTAATAACAATGATTCACATATCTTAAAAGACTTTATCCTTCTATGAGTTTCCCCTATTTATGCTTACTAATACTCAGTATGTCACATGTGTCACAACCATCCTGTCAGTCACATTAACTACTTGGAATCTGACCGTTCTTCCTGCTGCCACTCATTCCTCCATGTCCACTGCGTACGAAGCCTTTTGAGGCTGTCTTAACTTGGAAGCACAGAAAGAATTCTGATGATTGTGCCAGGACCACAATATCCTGATTCTCCTGATATTACCAATTCCGAGGTGCTATATTGGAGTAGAGTTGGGAGGAAATAGTCTTCTTTCTACTAATGTCTCATATCCATATTCCTCGATGCTGCCCCAAGAGCCCTCTCTGATGTCCCCAAATCAGGATTCGCTTTAAGTCTTTCTTTCCTTAAGTCTCAGAAACAATTCCATGACATCATGCTAGGATACAAGTACTTAAAACAGACACTTTACTGCCTTTTCTGTAGCCCATCCCTCTCTCCTCTTTGGCAGCCAACCCTCCCCTTGCTAATCAACTTCTGCAACTAGATACCGTCAGACCACCCACCATATTAGCTCATTACATTTTCCTGTGTTTGCATGAATCTCTGGTAGATCCAACTTGGGCTCAAGGTGGGGTGGACCCCCTCCCCCTTTATATTGTTAAGGAGAACTTTAATATGCTGTTACTGTACACATCACATTAATACTAGTCTTTCATTTTCATGTTCTCACCAAATAAAAAGATCATCATAGAAATGAATGGGTCTGAGTACTTTCCAGTATCCGATTCAACTGTTTAGTCATCATCCCTTTGGGCTTAAACTGTGAAGAGAGAAAGAAGTTCAAATAACATCCCTCATCTCTGCTTCCCAACAAACCTACCACCCTCTGCCTAGTGTGTGGTGTGTTGAAGACACTTAATACCTATTTGATGAAGGAAGGGATGTGCAAAGTCTCCCTACGCATCCACTTCCGATTCAAGCAACAGGAAAGCAGAAGAAAGGGAAAAAAGGAAAAGAAACAAATTAAAATTAGTAGGAATGTCTGTTCAGGGTGCCCAGAGAATTCACAAACCCTGAATGAGGAGAGGGTATGACGATTGCTAGCGTAGAACCAGAATGCATTGTTCTCTCCTTCCCACCTCAAGCTCTGTATCCCCCCTTTCTACAACAAGTAATTGGGTTGGGGGAAGAATTATTACTACAGCCAGCTATGCTTTTGTTCCAATTTTTCCAAATTCTTATCCCACTCTACTTGTTTAGTGTTTATTCTCAACATAATCTATTTCATCATGGTATTCATCAACATATTCCTTTTAATAGCTAATGGCAAGACTGCCTTCATAGAGAAAATCAGAAACATCTCCTTTTCTAGGGCTCAAAATGATATACCGCAGTGAAATGACCTCTTATACCTTTAAACAATAAAAATGCTTAATAATTTTTGAATATTAGCTGAAATCTTAACAAAAGGAAAAGAAAATAGAAACTAACTGGGTCTTGGAAATGATACTGTTCAGACAGCCAGGCAAGGAGACATATTCTAGCTTCTTCTGGGATAGCCCAAATCAGCCAAGGTCATATTTACAAAAGAAAATCCAGGTGACTTATTTGTGACTTCTAGTCAAGTGCTTTTGAAACCCAAACCATTTGGGATATTTTTAAATAACATATCAGAAAGAAAATTCCTAATGTCTTCAGTTGAAGGCCCTAGTTTAAGCCTCCCTGTACCTGTTTGGAAACTAGAGAGTTTTACATTTGTAGACTGTACACAGAGAAATCTCTATTCTCATTGTATGCATTACAAAGTTATGTCATTCCTTATGAGACACTTGGAGAAATTCAGATTTCCTTTTAGAGCTTATAGACATTGGTGGATCAAAGAATCTGAGCTTAGGCAAAGAACTCTGTAAATTTTAAGTGTTTAGAATGCTAGTTCTGGAAGATTCCGAGGACCTTGCTTTGCTAAGCCAAGGAATACCTTTTCTTTCCACTGAGTATACAATCTTCTCCTATACTCCTTGCCCAAATCTTATACCCAAATCAAGCACTCATTATTTCAGTCATCTATATTTCAGGCATTTAGGATTTCTTCGTCATTTCCAGGTTCCCCTATCTTAATGTTACTTCCCACAATAGTGAGGTAGCTTTTTCCATTCCCAGATACCTCTCTATTCTATCTCCTATCTCTATTCTATCTCCAGACAGCTGAGAAATCTGCAGCTAAAAATAACAGCAAAAGCTCATAAAAATATAATATCAAAGGGCTTGAAGATGAGAAGTATTTTTTAAATTATTTAGTCCACTATCTCAATTACTTTGAAGACATGAGGCTTCCAAGAATCAAGGAGCTTGTTCAGATTATACCTAAAAAGTAGAACATCCCCACTAAAAAACACGATCTTCACAAAGAGCCTTTGTGTTTCAAGCTACTTCAGTTACTTACTCAAATAATTTAACCAATCAAACATTAGATGTTTGCAGAACCTCATGCAGTAGTTAAATAAATATAAAGTAACACTGTACTTGTCTGTATGCCTCTCCCCAGTCTGAATGATATGTCCTCAGCAAAACTAAGAAACCAAAAAAGACCTTAATAATATACAAATGACAATTTAAAACTTTAACATCTATGATGTCTATGTACTTTCTGTGTCAAATACTTTACATGTCTTGTTTGTGAATCCCTAGGATATTCTTATGAAATGAGTGTATTAAGTATAAAAAAATTGAGGATTAGAGAGGGTAAGTGGTTTGCTTAGGATCACATAGACAGTAAGTGACAGAGATAGGATTTGAACTTTTGTCTCCTCAGTTCCAGAATCCATAGCCTTAGCAATTGTGCAAATTATTTGCTCATAGCACTCCCCATGAGATTTTTCAGGACTTTGTTTTACTGTTAATTTACATACAAGCTTGCTTTTCAGGCCAGAAAAGGTCAGGAATGACCATGAAAAAGGCGTAGGACCCGGTACCACGTAACAACATTAAGAATTAATTGACAGAAAAGATTCTCAGAAGATACTAGCTGAGGTGGCTTTGAATCTCTGAAAACCTCCCCATAAAACTATATGGAGGAACAAGAATGGCAAAACCAAAAGTCCAGAGACAGCAGCCACCACAAAACTAGGGACGAGCTGTCCGCACATCAGTGGGTAGAATCAAACCACCTCCTGAACTGCTTTATCAGTGTCTATGTAAGAAGAACTGAGGGGAAGGGAGGAAGGCATATGATGTTCATGAGACGGGGATCCCCAAAGCAGCAAAAGCACGGTGGGCCATTCCGAGAACAGTAGCTGAAACGGAGAGCACTTGGGCAGGTTCTGCTTTATGCGTGAGGACAAGGACCCCGCTCTGCAACAGAAGTTTGTACTGTGTGTTGTGATGAGTGCTGCGTATTCTGCAGGACCGATGAATCACACGCCTGCACCCCAGAAACAAATGATACATTCTATGTTAAAACAAATTAAAACCTACAACCCCCTGCCCCAGCAAATAACCCAATTTAAAGATGGGCAGAGGACCTGAATAGACATTTTTCCAAAGACGTTCAAAGGGCCACAGACAGAGGAAAAGATGCTCAACATTCCTATACTCCCAGATAATAGATGAAGAAGAGAGAGAATTTTCACTCTTGTTGATACTAAAAAATCCAGGCAGTGACCATCCGTCGTTGGCAACAACACTGCAGCAGAGACGACCAATCATGGACCCCCTGATTAAAAGAAGAACATACCACATATGAAGTACTTTTGCAAAAAATAAACAAAGAATTGAACCTGAATCTTATCGATTCTCCAGAAAGTGTTAACATATTTCAGGAACAACAGGGGACAGAGGAGCATATGAAACGACATTATAGACATGCAATTAGCAAAATCCAGACTATGGGAAACCCACGGAACGTAGAATCTGGTATCTTCAATAAAAAGACAAAGGAAGGGAACCTTTATAATTAAAAGAAATGCACCACCCAATCACCATGTGCAAATATCATTTGGATCCAATTCAAAACTATATATTTATAGTTGCATGTGTCTCCCTTAAGGTCATAAGCGTAATGCAGGTAACATGACTGAATTGGGAGGGGAGGGGTAGCAAACCAGGAAACTACAAGGAAGAAAAAAGTTAATATTTTAAAATAACATACAGCAATATATTCTAAGAAGAATACTGGCATATTGGAAAATAACTAAGTAAGCATCAGTTAATATAATGAAAAAAGCTAATAAATATAGCCCTTACTGTGTACCAGGCAGTGATCTATACATAGTTATTTAAAAAATATTACCACATCTAATTCTCACAGCAACTCTCCGAAATAGGTACCAGTATCGGTTTTCTTTTGCAGATGAGGAAACCAGGCCACGCCTGTATTGAGGAACTTGCTTGGGAAGGGCTAGTTGATCGTGAGGTCAGATTGGAGTCAAGCAGTCTGATGTCAGGAACTGCTCTTCACCACTACACTATACTATTCCTTTTCTTTCTTTCTTTCTTTTTTTTTAAGATTTTATTTATTTATTTGACAGAGAGGGAGAGAGCAAAAGTAGGCAGAGAGGCAGGCAGAGAGAGAGAGGAAGCTGACTCCCTACAGAGCAGAGAGCCTGATGCGGGGCTCAATCCCAGGACTCTGAGATCATGACCTGAGCCAAAGGCAGAGGCTTAACCCACTGAGCCACCCAGGCGCCCCTACACGATACTATTTCTTATAATCAATGTTAACACGCATTTTCTTAGGGAAGGGACCAGATCATATTTTTATTTTAAAGATTTTATGTATTGATTTGAGACAGAGAGAGGGAGAGTATGGAGGGAGAGTGAGAGGGAAAAAGCACACTCCCCACGGAGGGGAGAGCTTGATGTGGGACTCGATCCCAGGACCCTGAGATTGGGACCTACACTGAAGGCAGATGCTTAACCCACTGAGCCACCATTTTATATTTTATACAAAATAAAAATAAAATATTTTTATTTTATATTTTCTATAGTATGGTCTTTGTTGGATGTAAATGAATTAGATTCAACTCTGACCATCAGTCCCTTGTGCTCTGGCCCGAGGGAAAAGGGAAGAGACGGACTGTCATTTCTTCTCTCCCCCAAAAGTGGAGTTGAAAGTTGGAGGAGTTTCAAAACTGATTTTTAGCAAAACAGTAAAGATCAAAGTCAGAGTACTTTTTCCAAAACGGATTGTTAGAGGAAGAAGGTGTATCGGATAGGTCAGGAGCCAAAGGGCAAGTTTGTATCTTCTTTACTATTTTCCCGTGATAAAATTGTTTCATGCATCAGTAAGTATGGGTTGGAATTCTTCGGAATAAATATCGGGTTGAGGTATGAAGCAAAGACAGAATGTAATACCTGCTTCAAATAACGTCAGTGTTTGAAGAAGTACGTTGTTTATCCAAGTCGGCCTCACCTTTGACCATGAACAAAAAACTAGGAATTCTACTTAATTTATAAAACATGGATTTGGTAACTGTATTTTACCAAACAGTATTCAGTAATTGTTTTGGTGGTGGTTGTTGTTGCTGTTAATCAAGACTGAACTTATTTTGCCAGTAGCTGAAATAAAACCTACTGTGTTTATGAAAAATAGAGTAAATACTGATATTTTAAGGCCTGTCCTCCCAGTAGGTGGAGCTATAATTCTAGTAGACTGGGACAAGGAAGCCTGACTCTGTTTCCTCTTTCTAAATCTGAGCACAGCAATGGAACTGCTCAAGCTTAGCCTAGAGATGCCTTGCCTGATATTTATTTCACACATTGGTTCTCAGCCCTCCTTGTGGGTCAAAGTTATTTAGTTTTTTGTTGTTGTTGTTGTTTTGTTTGTTTGTTTTTGTTTTTGTTTTTTTTGTTGTTGCAAATACTTAGGGGTACCCTAGGAAATGGGCATTTTTTTTTTTAAAAGTACTCTCATGACTGTCTTTTACAGCCAGGATTAACAAGCACTGGCCTGGTAGAAGAAAGAAAACACATTCAGAAGTAAGAACACAGAGGAGCAGTAATATCATAAAATAAAAGCCTTTTATAACAAGCATTTGTGAGTTTCAGCACGTACTCCAATAGCACAAAACTGCAGACATTGTTTTTCATTTCTAAAAACATGGTTCTGTTTGCCTAATTTTTGGAAGGTAAGAAATTTTGGCTTCCTATTTTAAAAATCTCTTCCTCAGTCCTGAAAAAATGTGTCGAGTTTTTAAAAGCAACCCTGTATTACAGGCAATATGTTAGTGCGGACCTGCCACAGCCCCTTGCCTTTTCCAATCATCTGAAGTTTGCCAGAAGCAGCAAAGGAATACAGTGATTTCTGGAATCTCTTTTCAGTTGTCCAATAACAAGCACTTTTGACTTTCTATGGCAGCTAAAAGACAGATCTGTGCCACACAGAGAAAGGTGATATTACTATTAAGCACACGGGATGAAAAAGGCATGAGTGCAGGCGTTTGAGAAGAAGCCTCAATTTCTACCTTGACATGTGCATTTCATGGTTGTATAGGAAACACCCAAAGTACCATTCCCACCATGACTTTGCCAACAGAACCTCACTTACTATGGACCTGATAAAATGTAATCTTCGGGGTCTCTCCCTTGCCCCGTCCATGCTAAGGCTACATGAGAAGCCCTAGAAATGTATATAAAAAATATATATATAAAATTTTCACTGCAGTGGATGAATATCACTGACTCTTGGCCCTCGGATTTCTTGTCTATCACACTTCCCCTTATCTTGGGTGGTGCTGGAAGAGCCACGAGCATTTTGGGGATCTGGCTAAGAGCAACTTGAAAAGGGTTAGTTTGGTTTCACGGGATATGAGTCTGTGGTTTGCAGGCATTTCTATGTATCCTAAGTTATTGGTAGCAAGGTCTCCTATGTTAGTAAGTAGCAGAGCTAGGATTCACAGTTGGCTTTGTCTAACTCTATAATGCTCTTAACATTTCCATTAGACTGCCCTTCTGTATGCTAATGATCCATCAGCAGACCTCTTAATGATTGTTCTTCAAGCTCCTTCCAGGAAGTGATATTATTTCCCTACTCCTCTCTGGCTCTGAGACTTTTTTTTTGCCTCTTTGCCTCTGCCTCCTCCTGTCTTATCTGCACACTACACTCTATTCAAACTGGACTGCTTGCCTTTGATGGACTATAACTGCTCATTCTCTTTCTTTGTTGAATTACTATATTTCACCGATTTGATTTGACATAAAACACTGACATTGACAAAGAAAATACAAAACTTAAATGTCACTACAATGAGGATATCAATGATATATTAGTTAATGAGTACCAATTCAAAATGTATTTATAAACAATCATTATACACACAAAAAAACTCAAAATCTCACAGCTCATATATGAAAGAAATATGAATGAGGTTTTCTCAGACTTGACAACAATCCTAAAAATCTACATGACATTCCTTTTAAGTTATGAAGCTGAGAGAAAATTTTCTATTAGTCATAAAAACCAATTTTTATTAATCATTCTAAAAAATTATCTTTCTATCCTTTATATAAAAGATGTTTTTACAAAATTGACTTCATATGAAAGCTGTGAATTGTTGTGTTATTTTTCTAGATGTTATGACATTTATGCTATGTGTCAGCTGTGTAAAATTTGTAATTTGTTGTATTCTTATTATAGATAAATATTCACCCCTGTAACCTAATATTTTATACACAATCATGTATTCTTTTTCTTCACAGGGAGCTCCCTAAGGAGCTCAGGCCCCCCAAAACTTAGAATTACCCCCAGAATGACAGTAAAGTGTTAATTAATAAAATGTGTGATATCAAGTTAAATGAGTTTGTCCATTCACACAACAAACCTAAAATGTCAATTATTGGATAAGTTATTAAAATTTAATATTGAATTGAAAGTTTGCCTGGTTGCCTCTTGCTGTTCTAGAGCTATGCACCTATACCCACTTTCTATATTTTCTCTCTTTACACAAAAATACTATCCTGAACAGGCACCATTACAGGTGAGGTGTACAGTAATTCCAGATGCACAAACACCGCAGATAATTTTGAGTAAAAAACTGGTTATAATCTTCTTGAAAAAGAAATCATCACGAATACCAGCATTTGCTATATTAATTGTTCTCTGATGCAAGAGAATATAAATGCCATAAAAATATACTGCCACTCTTAATTACCTACCCCATAGTATTCTTTGGATGCCTGTAATACTAATAGTTAATTTGTAGTATTCTTTGGATGGCTGTATACTGATAGTTAATATTATAAGGAAAATGGAAATACCTTACTTAAAGAAATAAAAAGAAAACAAGACTAGGTAATAAGTGGAAGAAAAGCTGAATAGTTGAATATTGTATGTATGGAGAAAAATCTGGAAAAAGTATGCATATAAATATATGTACTTATGTAGCTTTATTATAAATATCTTGATATAAATGATGTTTAGCAATTTATAAATAATATTAAAATCCATAAATTTATTTTAAATTCTATGTAACTAATTAATTCTTGCAGAATGAATGTTTTCTTTGATTTTTGTCTAACTCTTTTTTTTAATTTATTTTCAGCATAACAGTATTCATTGTTTTTGCACCACACCCAGTGCTCCATGCAATCCATGCCCTCCACCTGGTTCCCCCAACTTCCCACCCGCCGCCCCTTCAAAACCCTCAGATTGTTTTTCAGAGTCCATAGTCTCTCATGGTTCACCTCCCCTTCCAATTTCCCTCAACTCCCTTCTCCTCTCCATCTCCCCTTGTCCTCCATGTTATTTGTTATGCTCCACAAATAAGTGAAACCATATGATAATTGACTCTCTCTGCTTGACTTATTTCACTCAGCATAATCTGTTCCAGTCCCGACCATGTTGCTACAAAAGTTGGGTATTCATCTTTTCTGATGGAGGCATAATACTCCATAGTGTATATGGACCACATCTTCCTTATTCATTCGTCCGTTGAAGGGCATCTTGGTTCTTTCCACAGTTGGGTGACCGTGGCCATTGCTGCTATAAACATTGGGGTACAGATGGCCCTTCCTTTCACAACATCTGTATCTTTGGGGTAAATACCCAGGAGTGTAATTGCAGGGTCATAGGGAAGCTCTATTTTTAATTTCTTGAGGAATCTCCACACTGTTTTCCAAAGTGGCTGCACCATCTTGTATTCCCACCAACAATGTAAGAGGGTTCCCCTTTCTCCACATCCTCTCCAACACATGTTGTTTCCTGTCTTGCTAATTTTGGCTATTCTAACTGGTGTAAGTTGGTATCTCAATGTGGTTTTAATTTGAATCTCCCTGATGGCTAGTGATGATGAACATTTTTTCATGTGTCTGATAGCCATTTTTATGTCTTCATTGGAGAAGTATCTGTTCATATCTTCTGCCCATTTTTTGAAATGATTGTCTGTTTTGTGTGTGTTGAGTTTGAGGAGTTCTTTATAGATCCTGGATATCAACCTTTTGTCTGTACTGTCATTTGCAAATATCTTCTCCCATTCTGTGGGTTGCCTCTTTGTTTTGTTGACTGTTTCCTTTGCTGTGCAGAAGCTTTTGATCTTGATGAAGTCCCAAAAGTTCATCTTCGCTTTTGTTTCCTTTGCCTTTGGAGACGTATCTTGAAAGAATTTGCTGTGGCTGATATCGAAGAGGTTACTGCCTATGTTCTCCTCTAGGATTCTGATGGATTCCTATTTCACGTTGAGGTCTTTTATCTGTTTTGAGTTTATCCTTGTGTACAGTGTAAGAGAATAGTCGAGTTTCATTCTTCTACATATAGCTGTCCAGTTTTCCCAGCACCATTTATTGAAGAGACTGTCTTTTTTCCACTATATATTTTTTCCTGTTTTGTCGAAGATTATTTGACCATAGAGTTGAGGGTCCATATCTGGGCTCTCTACTCTGTTCCACTGGTCTATGTGTCTGTTTTTATGCCAGTGATTTTTGTCTAACTCTTGTTTCTGTAACCAAACCTATGGTTGCAGTTGGGATGTTGAGGAGTAAGTATAGTTTAGACATGACTGAAGGCTGATATTTTTATTTATGTCAATGAATCAGACAAAAGTGAAATTGATGAAGATATGTTGGAATTTCACTTGTTCATCAGTTCTGTAAGAAATTTATTGGTTGAGTAAGATTGTAGTTTTTGAATACAAGAAATTTATTTTCTCAACTCTTGGTGCTATTCACATAGGAACTACTAGAAACACAACACAATTCTAAGATTAGACACCATTACTAACAGTTTCTCCATCATTTTCTTATGTCTATAAAATCAACAAAATAAACCAAGACCAAATTTGCATTTGCCAATATCTCCTGTGGCAATACTCCCACCATCATCAGTTTTAATCTCACTGTTGGGAAAAAATGCACAGTAGCACACCTTCTATAGTGTTCCTACAATATAGACTCTATAGATGTAAGTAATCTGAAGAGCATAGACAATAGAAAAATATAATGAGCTTTAAGTATTTATTACCTCTGTTTTTAATTTAATTGACTTAATAACATTTATGATTTTTTTATATCAACAGTTTTTAAAAATCTTGAAAATTTAACAATCAACTCTCACAAGCTAGTATGAGCTAGCTATAGTATACAATGTGATTATTAAATATATAAATGAGAAAATAGAAAAAAGGAAATTTAATGTTAATATATTCAGTCAAAATATATTTTGAAAATCTACTCTGTGTCATGCATTAGTGAAGAATTATTATCATATGAGCCACAGAAACTTGGGCAAGAAATAGGTCACATAATGAAAATTGCTACAGTCCTAGTGTGTAAAGAGTGTTATGAGAATCTCCTGGAGAAAGGAAGTTGCAAGAAATTGTGTAGAGTGAGATTGGTATACTTAACTGGAGAAGAACAGAAAGTGAAGGAAATATCGTGAGTAAAGGAGACACGAGAAAGGCTATGATAAGTGTATCTGGAAAAGGGTGGGCTAGTGAAGAAAAATATCCTCTACAATTAGTGCATGAACCAGATCTCAGGGAAAATAAATTCAAGAAAAAATATTTTAAAGTTCATACAGGTTACTAAAAATGTGAAATAAAAAAGTATTTCTAATTTTGAAGTATTAGATGGGAGAGTGATCCAAAGAAGAATAAATGATAGACCAGCAAGAATATATGAAAAGAGAAAGGAGAAATTTACAACAAAACAAAGATTCATGGTCAGCATAAAAAACAGCTAACAGTTTCTCCATCAATCCCAAGAGATGTTGGACTTAAAGCAATAAAGGTTTGGATTATTAAAGGAAAAATGCATTTTCAGGATAAAAGGGTTTTGTTTATTTGGAGTGTGAAAATATGCTAAAACTTTGCCCCAGTTTGCCTTGTCAGCCTTAGTTTCTATGTCTTGAAGACCTTCCTATTGGATCAGATATGATGTATCTTTAAAACAATTTTTTAAGCCTTTCCCTGAACATAAGAAGAATGGCTATGGAAAATTAAAATGTCAAGAACAGGTGTCAAACTGAGAGGAAGCAAGGAGACAGAGAGATGATGATGGGTGGGAAGAAGTTTAAAAGGAGAGAGGAGAAGGGAGAAAAGGAAAAGGATCCTGCTATAAGAACACACTATCAAACAATGATCAAGAATTGATGACTATTTCATAAGACCTCAGTTTCAGAGTTTCAGGTCCTCATGAGAAGGAGCAGAGCTGAGGTCTGGATGCAAGCATCTGGTTCAGTTGATGAGAAGGTTTGAGACCCTAAGCTGTCCACTATTTTTTCTTACAGCAGCCTCATATCTGGCCCACTCACAGTTGACATCTCTCAGACAATCAAACTCATTCAGAGCAGTTTAGTCATGACCTATGCTCAAAGATGGGAACCAACTACTTATTTTAGCTGTCTTGCTTAGACACTGATTAACCATTTTAGCATAGATACCAAATTGTTAGTCATGGTTCAGTGTCCTAAATGGCAAGCCTAGGAACTTGGAAAAAATGTAACTTCAAAAAAAATAGCTTACTCTTACAAAGTACTTAGATTGCAGAGGATAACAAAAATATGCCTTCTTTATTATTTATTGTGCATATATGAAGCTTATGTGTTGAAGAGAATGCTTCTGTATTAAAGACTATCTAAAGGATACAAAAGTTACAGTAGTCACAGTCTTCTAACTAAGAAATCATCAGGTTCAAATAATTAAAAATTAAGACCCAAGGAAATTCATAGTCAACATGACAGAATAAGAACTAGCATCTAAACAGAAATTACTTCTAGCATGGCCTTCGTAGACTGAGGAGTCATTACATGGGATACAGGACTCACTTCCCTTTGGAGAATAAATTATATGGCCGAATTATTACCCTATTTTTCCTAGGGATACATTTTGAAAAAGTGATTTTTCGTTTTCCTCCTAGCTTCACAACAATCTTAATTATTATGCCAACTTTGTTCATTTGGGTGTTTGTAAAATTTTTTTAACAAAGTTGAGAAGTGCTAAATTGTATTTCTAGAATATCTAAAGGCAGGAAATGCCTAAGAATCTGGGGCTCTTCCATCTACTGGATTACTTTCAAAGAGAAGATCAAGAAAAGATAATATAACCAGCTAAACAGACAAGTTTCGGGAGGTCAGAAAGAGAGCTATTGTCAGATCTTGTCTGATAAAGCATTTTAAGAGGAGGATTGAACAAAGATAGAAAGAAGCCAAGATACAACCTTCTTACAGTCCAAATAGTCCTGGAAAGGAAGGATCATCTTCAGGAAACTAGACAACAGGAAGTACCAAACCAAGAGCAGATGCCTTCTGGGGCCTGTCAAGTTAATCCAAGTAAAGAGAGGGAAGTAACCCATTTCATCTGTTAGACATTGAAAGAAACAGGCTCCATATGGCTTGGAGGGTTGGAATGGAGTCCTTCAATTAGTAGTAGATGAAAGATAGGTCTTAGGTCTTTTTATTCTTAGAACCACCAAAACTTTTATTACAAGTCCAAATTTTTTTCCCACAAAATCCAAGGCCCTGGAACCTTGAAATCTGTGGTTCTGGATTCAGAACTGGGGAGCGACATCAAGGAAACCTACTTAAAAACAAAGGAAACATTTCTAGATTCACATTCTTCCCCTCGGCCCCTCACTAGCCCTTCCCAATTCCCCTCCCCTCTTTTGATCCTCGTGCGAAGAAGGCTCAAATCCAAACAACAAATTGGTCAAATAACCTATCAGTAATAAGGCAGTATGCTTAAAAAGAATATCTAGGTTTTAAGTTAAATGATTCTAGAATGTGAAACCCAAAGGGGATACAAAGGCCAGGTATAAAAGTAGTTAGGTGTCCCCGATTCCCTAACCAAACTGGTAACTGCTCCAGCTTTTATTATATCCCACTGGAATGTGGATCAGATCGTGCCCTAATGGCTTAAGGCTAACATCCTGGAGCCATTATATGAGTGACCTTTATTAGCAAGGCTAATAGTACTTAACCCATTTTTGCATCACAGATCTCTTTGAAAATATCATGAAATCTTCTGAACCTCCATCTTTCCCAATATGCATACTCATTTACACAGAAAATTGTGTATACATTCTCCTTAAAGTTCAAAGGCCACAGCTCATGAAGTGCTATAAACTATAAATATAAGGGCCAAAAAAAAAAAGTCAAAACATACATGAAATCAAGAAATAACTCAGTTGGGACAGGAGTGTGAAACTCTTAATATCTTAAAAGAAAAAGCCATCCAGTGCCACCCTAGTTTCCCTCCCCCTGCTAGTGAGAAGTGGTAGTCATGGCAACACCTGTGCTTGTGAATATCTCAGCTGTCAAGGAAGTCTTTGATCTACACACGTATCATTTCCCACAAAGTCTGATCATGGGATGGCCAGAACGCTGAGGAGGGGAAGGGCTTGTTGCTATTTCACCAGAACAACCAGTGTCAAGCTCATACAAGGAAAGGGGCCACAATAACAGGCCGCAAATACAGAGCAAAATGAGAAGGCTGACTCCCGAACCGGATGGCGGGCTCCCTCCAAAACTCCCTTCCGCCTTATCGGACATGAAAGGGTAAAGGAAAAGCAGAAACACTTCTGCCTTTCAGTCAACTCTGCTGGCAAGTCTGAAATTCCCTATTACCTGAGAAGGACAGCCAGCTGGCCAGGTCACCTTCCTCTGGACAGTGTCCTTGCTGCCTGACCCAACTTCTCCACTTAGGGCCTCATTTGCGTTTAATTTGGAACACAAGATCAAGAATATTTTTGATCAAATGATAAAATATAAGTGGGCAGTTTGGTTTAGCAAATGTCAGTTCACATGAAGATTTTACAGTTGTCTTTGTAAGTGGAGGAGAATTTTCCCTCAGAGGATGTGAGGATTATAGAGAAGTGGGCGGGAGAGATTGAAAAAGCATGCACGAGAGCTCGCATTATTCCTTGTTTCTCTTTTAGTAAAAACATTAGAAAAGACAACTCATGTGTGCTGTGGGTGAAGTACTAGACTTGGGGAATTATCTGTAATTTTAGTAGATTTGTTTTTTTTTTTTTTTCTTTTCTCTCTGAGAGGGGAAAAAAAAGCATTTAAATTTCACTGTCTGGAACAATTCAAATCCTTCCTTAATACCTCCACAACAGCAAAACACCTTTAAAGTCTGGTGTATTTTTTGCCACAGTGTTAGGAGATATTAGCTCAAAATTTAAACATAAGAGCATACACAGTGGTTCACACTTGCTCAGAATTATTCTAACCTACATTCAATAAAAATGGAAATTCCCTAGGTATGTGAGTAATTATAGCACTTGAAGTAAATTAGGAGAAATTTTTGCATGTACAGTCCTAGTTTTCTTTCACTAGCAAAGACCTTGACTAGTTCTCAAGTTTTATAATTGTACTTTCCATCGATAGAGTACATTATACTTTTCTTTAAAGTACTTTAGCATATGAATAAACTCAGGATAAACTAAAAAGCAGGTTAGGCAGTTGTTATCCCATCTTTTTGGTGGGTGAACAGAAACCTCAGGAAGATCTAAGACTACTGTTGCCCATGATTAGAGAGACATTAAGTAGACATGCGTTATCTGGTCTTCCTGATAAAGTGGGCTCTCTCTCTCTCTCCTGTTTTTTTTTTTTTTCTTACCATATTATATCTGTTTAGTTCTTAAGGCCTGAAAGTATAGCACCAACAACATAATTTGGTTTCTACTTTCCATGCCCTGACTTGTCCCTTTTTACTTAAGAATTGTCATTAAAAAAAAAAAAATTGTCATCAGAAGAGATTCTTCCTAATTTCAAGCTGTAAGTTAGTTCCCTTGGCTCTGCTGTGAAAAAACAAAATAACTCTACTAGATTGATGCATGATGAGGGGACAGCAATGCTCCAACTAGTTGTAAAGCAGAGATCTCTAACACAGAACAAATCAATGCCTTTGATGTCACTGACTGTAATATAATTGCCAAGTTCTAAGATAGAAATCAGAATTTACTATTTTTACTTTTTTTTTTTTTTTTTGATAAATAAGGGAGTATCTTGGCCACCAACATCTTCCTCTTGAATCACGGCTCCTGAACTGCCTGATACCACTTTTTCCTTATAGTCTATTCTTCAGAAAGTGAAGACCTTTTAAAACAATAATCTTTGAAAATCTTAACTCAGTTTGTGTCATTTCCTAACTTAAAACTGTCCAGTTGGCTTTCCATTACAGTTACAGGAATGTCCGACTTTAACTCCCAAGGTCTTAAATGATCAGGTATCTGTGTTGATCAGCCATTGCCACAGTAATGCTGCATTAAAAACAACCATAAACCTCAAGGACATCAATAATTTATTCTCACAGATCTGTGAGTGAGCTAGTGGATTTGTTTCAACCAGGCAGGCCCTCCTGAAGCAGAACTGTTCAGGCTGAAGCAGTTTAGAAGATTCGACCTGCCTCTATCCTCCTTCTCCTGGGACCAGTGAATTAGCTGCAGTAGAAATGGAAATGTGCCAAGCCTCTTAAATCCTCTGTTCAGAACTGCCATCCTGTTGTCTCTGCTCACTTGCGATTAGCCAAAGAAAGTCATCTAATTTCTTTGGACAATCCCAAGATCAAGGAGCAAGAGATATATTTTAGACTTGATAAGACAGTGAGAGGTAAAGAATCAGGTCAGTCATTCAATACCTTCCATACTTGAACCTCATCTTCTAATACTTTCTCCTATTTTAATCCCTCTATCCAGACTGGCATTTCTGTTTCTCCTCAAGTACATGAGGCTCATCCCAACCTCAGGGCACTAGTTTTTACCCTGAAATGGGTTTCTCCTAGGTATGCCATGGTTCATTCTCTAGAATTGCATCTAGATACCTCTTCAATGCCAGTCCCTTAGGAAGTCCTTCTCTGACTGCCATATTTAAAATAACTGCCACACCCACCACCTATACACACACCCCATTACATTCCATCCTGTTATCTTGCTTTCATTTTCTTTAGAGGAAGTACCTAAAGCATTACTTAAAAAATTATGTGTTTCTGGGTTTGTCTCCATCACTCTATTGCAAGCTCCTTGAGGAATCTATAAATAAGTCTGTCTTGCTCACCACCATTCTCCCAGGATGGTGCTTGGTACATAGAAATTCATTTATGAGTATTGGTTGAATGAGTAAATGAAAGTCATTACTATTTGAGTTGGAAATTCAACTATTCATCACTGGATGTGATCCTTAAGCCTAAGGATCAGAAGTCCCTTCATAAATTTTCCTTTCCAGGAAGATGCAGATACACTCCAGGCTCCCCGAAGAATTCTATTTCCCATGAATCCCTTGTAATGTATTTGGCTATAGAATGAGGGAATTTTTAAATTTTTAATTAAGGAACCATAAATGCATGCACACAGGGCAACGTCAGGACATTCTGCTTACAAGGAAGCAGAAAACCTCTCAGTCCTGCCAATAAAGAAGGCCCTTCATCTGACTGCTAATTCTCCAAGCAGGGCAGTGCTATCTTATATTTTCTCTTAGCTGACAGAAAGGGGAAAGGGGAAAAAATAAGATGTGAATTTTACCTGGACTCAGCAAAGGCCTCAAACAACTCAGTTCAGGGAATGATGCCAGCTTGAGGGAGGCATTTTTGGACTCTAAGAAACTATGCAGGCCTTCAGCATCTCCAGATCACACTAATAGGCCTCGCAAGACTATGTTTGGCTTCAAGGAGGCCATTAATGAAGTTCAGATTGAACCTGTGCAGTTTTCGTTTTAAAATGTTTCCTTAAAGTTTTACAGAGAGTTTAATTCTTATGACATTTTCGGAAATGGGAGCCAGGCTTTTGTTTGAAAGCATAGCGCAATGTGTGCAGTAATGACGATGGCAATGGCTGTAGTAATCATAGGGGTTACTAGAAGGCAAAAGGATATGAAACTGCAGGCTCCACCAGGTTAATTTAGGTATTTCTTTACAAGTGTGAAGGACTGCTAAAACACAATAATGATCAACTCTCTTGGAATGTGCTGCATGTTCTCTGTGGGTTTCCCCCTTCCTTGGGGATAGAAAGGAGGAGAAGACAGAATGAGGCTGAAACTTTCCACCACTGTTTCTTCTTCTGATTCAGCATAGCTTTTGCAAAAGACCAGGTTCCAATAAAAATACCCATGCCAGTATATTCTTCAAGGAAAAGGAATGTCCTGCTCCATCTTCATGATCACACTTGCATGTGGGAAAATCCAGCAGAACACCTATGTGCCAAAACATTTGTAGAAAGAAATTGCCCTTCCTTTCCTTCCCTTCCCCTTGTTTTTCTGAAATATTCTTCATTCATAGGAAGGGACAGATATGGAGTAGAACCATGAACATATGTCTTTGACCTCAAACTTTTTGTATTTTTGGTTTTAAGCAAAACTTGAATATTTAGGTCTGTGTAAATATAATAGATTTCCTGGTTGGATGGAGTGGGGTGGGGTGGGGATACTTGAAGTTAGCACTTAGAAAAAATAAATGCCAAAAACTCAGGAAAAATCATGAACATTGAACCACTCTCCCAAATAACAAAGCACTGAGTTACATGTAAATGAGTCAGGATTTAAAAATCAAAAGGGAAAATGTTCTGAATACATTGTGTTTGGGTTCTACTAAATCCAAAACAGTTTTTAAATATTTTGGAAAAAATACTTTTGGGATGTGTTTGCTAACTCTAATACCTGGCCATAGTGTTGTTCTTGCTGAGGGTTATCAGGAAGAGGGAAAAGTGAACTCTGTTTTTCAGATTGTAGGTAGACTTTAATGAAAAAACAAAACAGAAACTATATAATGACAAAAATAGACACATAGATCAATACAACAGTATAGAGATCCCAGAAATAAACACATGACTATATGGTCAATTGATCTCTGACAAAGGAGGCAAAAATACACAACAGAAAAAATTCTCTTCAACAAATGGTGTTGGGAAAACTGGATAGCTATATGCCCAAGAATGAACCTGGACTACTTTCTTACACCATACACAAAAATAAACTCAAAACAAAGAACTAAATGTGAGACCGCAAACCATAAAATTCCTAGAAGAAAACATAGTAATTTCTTTGACATCAGCCATAGGAACATCTTTCTAGATATAACTTTTTAGGGAAAAGAAACAAAAGCAAAATTAAACACTGGGACTACACCAAAATAAAAAGCTTTAGCATAGCAAAGGAAACCATCAACAGAACAAAAAGACAGCTCCCTGAATAGGAGAAGATATTTGTAATTGATATACCGAAAAGGGTATTACTATCCAAAATATAAAAAGAACTTACACAATTCAACACCAAAGAAAGAAAGAAAGAAAGACCTAACAATCTGATTAAAAAATGGGCAGAAGACATGAACAGACATTTTTCCAAAGAAGACATACAGATGGCCAAAGTCACACGAAAAGATGCTCAACATCACTTACCATCAGGGAAATGCAAATTAAGACAATAATGAGATTACCTTACACCTGACAAAAAGGCTAAAATATAAAACACAAGAAATAAGTGTTGACAAGGATGTGAAGAAAAGGGAACCACTGTGTACTTCTGGTCACCTACATGAAGAGAAGGACTAAAATATTGAATGCATTAATGAGGAAGTGAATGGGTCAATGAAGCCTGCAAGAGATATGACTCAAAGTAATTTCGTATCAAGCATGCCTCTGCTTCACAATTATACATTATAATATTCAGCCAGTAACATCTCTGGATATGTGCAAGAATTCTTACATAAAAGAAACAGAGCCTATAAATTATCATCAGAAATTAGGGATAGACCACGTGCATTGAAAAGGGCCACGGATCATATGTCAGTGAGGTCTATATCCCCAGACTGGATTCTTGGATCCTTTCCTTTGTTACTCAAGGACAAATTAAATTATCAACACTTTGTTTTTCTTATCTATTCAACAGAGTTATAAGAACTCAACCTCTATGCAACATATAAATTCTTAAATTTTTTTTGTTATCATTACTATCACATGAAGTTTAAACTATAAAACACTGATTTTCTGTTGCTACTACTCCAACATTTAACCTTTGCACTAGCCAGCCTCCTTACTAGTGTATAAAGTTGTCATATTCCTGAGTAAAGGCCTAGAAAAATCAATGATATGTACTTTCAGTAAATTCTCTTTCTTCCACAGGTTCAAAATGTTTCTTTTGGAGCTCTGTCCAAGTGTTCTGAGCTCCCACAGCACCGTTAAGACTGGGGCCCATAGTTCAGTGCTATGTAATACCGTCCATAGCTTACCGTCACTTGTACTGGTCTTTCCTCTTCCATTAATTGTAAGTTTCTTCAGGGCAAAGTCTTTGTCCCTTGAGGTTCTCTTGTATCTTTTAGAGCACGTAAGCAAATCAGGTACTTGACGAATACTTCATGATTAAGAAATATGCAGTGAAACCAAGAATCACTAAAAGATAGGAGAGGGCTGTCAATGGATGACAGACTTCACACAACTTTGGAAAATGAAAAGCAGGTGGAAGAGTGGTAACAGATACAGCACCTCAGAAGAGACCTCAGCTTGGATAAATGCTTGGAAAAAGGGCTCAGAAGAAAGCAAGCAACATATCCCGCAGAACTCTAGACAGAAAAGCAATGCTAGGAGTGATAAGAAAATGGGCTACAAACATGGGATTGGTTGAAGGTGTGCATACAGTTGTCCCATCCCATGTCCACACCAACACACTCCACTTCTCATGGAATATGAGAAAGAGGAGTCAGGAGTCTAATTCTTAGACAAGAGAATGAAGGCTTTTTTTTTTTTTTTTTTTTTTTTTTTTAAGAGAAAATGAAGAATCCCAGAGAACAAATGTCTGGTATTTTGACATTTTTTGAGTCCTCTGGCTCTCTGATCACTAACAGGGCTGCCAGCTGAAAATGGAATCAAACACAGAGGTCACAGCCAGATTTTTAATGGGCAATTGAAAGTCATCATGGTTTAAGAAAAAATGTGAAAAGACAAGCAATGTGAAAGACAAACAAGATAAACAGGGGGGAAAAATCCCAGAAGAAAAGAGAAAACTGAGATCAGAGACTAATAGGAACAATAACAAAAACGATACCCTCCAGTGTGTATACCAACCAGATTGATTGTCTTTAACCAGGCACTACAAAAAACAACGAAAGAAAACAAAGAGTTCTTGGGAACTAACTATTTGAAAATCAGCAGAAAGTTTGGAAAATAAAACAAATAAAAGACATTTCTCAAAAGTAAAAAAAAAAACTGAAAAACCTGAAAACATTTTCTTTTTTTAAAGCAAGAGACATAAAAGACAAAACTAGGAGATCTCACATCTGGTTGATAGAAGCTTCAGAAAAAGAAAAGAAAAAAACAAAACTAAAGCAAAACCTTACTGGAGTGAAAGAACCATAGGGCCCACATTGAAGGGCAAAGAGAGCATCTAGCAATATGATTTTTAAAAATTAGGGTTATGGACATTGGGGAGGGTATGTGCTTTTGGGTAAATTGGAAGGGGAGATGAACCATGAGAGACTATGGACTCTGAAAAACAATCTGAGGGGTTTGAAGTGGTGGGGGGGTAGGAGGTTGGGGTACCAGGTGGTGGGTATTATAGAGGGCACAGCTTGCATGGAGCACTGGGTGTGGTGAAAAAATAATGAATACTGTTTTTCTGAAAATAAATAAATTGGAAAAAAAAATATTGACAGAAAAGTACTTCGTTATGAAATTTTAGAATTCCCAAGGTAAAAAGAAGATCTTAAAATCTTCCTAGAAGGAACTGCAAAGAAATAAAAATCTGAGTATCTTCAGATTTCTCATCTGTAACACTGGATGCTATATGGCAATGGGATATTTCTTCAAAATTCCAAGGAAAAATTGTAGCTTGCCTCCTTCAATTTGGAATTTTATGGTTCTTTATTTCTTTTTACATCATCCTGCCCCAAGTTCTTTTTGTGTCTTTCCTGGAACACCTAGTAGTCAAATGTTAGAGAGCTCTGGCTTGTGTCTTACTTTTTTCTTGTATCTTAGCTCTTTACCTATTTCTATAACGTAAAAATTATCCATCGTAAGTGTGGATTGTTTAAAAACATATTCAGGCATGCATCGCTGCATATACTTGCCTTTTGAGTAACCTTATACAATAAGTGTTTAAGGAGGTAGTCATCTTTACACTAAGGAGTACTTTAAGAAGGAAAATGTTTGTGACCTAAGACAGAGTGTCTGAAACTGCCAACACTGTGGCTATGGCCTAGAGCCACTGGCCCAGACAGAGTAGAACATAAGCATACTGGAGTCTATTTTTTTTTTAAAGATTTTATTTATTTATTTGACAGACAGAGATCACAAGTAGGCAGAGAGACAGGCAGAGAGAGAGGAAGGGAAGCAGTTTCCTTGCCGAGCAAAGAGCCTGATGCGGGGCTTGATCCCAGGACCCTGGGATCATGACCTGAGTGGAAGGCACTTCAACCCACTGAGCCACTGAGGTGCCCCCATTTTTTTTTTTAACAGCAAAATGGTTCTGATGAAGCTCTGTTAGGAAATATAACCATTTTGATAAGAAAGTCCTCTAAGAAAATGTAAAATGATTAGCAACTTTAGGGGACAAAATTTTACCAGAAAAGAAATATAATCCAAGGTCATTTATCTCTTTCTAATGCAAATATTGTTAAATGATGTACCTAAAATTAAGATACATGATTATTTTGCAAGGATCGGTGTAAAGCTGGAAGGAGGTATAAGAAATTAAATCCTCAATATCCTAACAGGAAGCAGAGAATGTAATACGTATAAATGCCTTATTTAGCAACAAGGAGGAAACCACAACAAGAGTTTTAAAATGGTTGCCTCTATAGCAACTGTATTGAGGGCAGGAAAGAGTGAAAAATAGAGTGTTTCCCCTTTGTTTTAATTCCTTTAGGTTCTATTTTATTTTTTTAATGGGTGTGTCTTTTATACATATTTACATTATGTTTAATTAAATAAATCCAAAGCATGAGATGATAGAGGCATGGTACAGTTATAATCACCTTAAACGTGATGCTCAAGTTCAAAGTAATTGAAGACCACCATATCCAGTACTGAGAGAGAATCCATTCCTGAGGGCTACCTGTCATGTTTATGGCTCTTCTTAGAGCATGCCACAGTGTGAATGTATACGTCCCCTCAAAATTTATGTGTTAAATCCCAAATGCCAAAGATGATGGTGTGAAGAGGTGGGGCCTTTCCAAGGAGCTATGGGGGTGGAGCCCTCATGAATGGGACTTGTGCCTTATAAAGAGACTCCAGAAACTTCCCCAGCCCCTTCTACCATGTGAGAACACAACAAGCCAGCTTGAACCAGCAAGAGGGTCCACAGACCAGAAGGCTACCATGCCAGTACCTTGATCTTGGACTTCTCAGCCTTTAGAACTATGAGAGATAAATTTCTATTGTTTATCCACTGTGCAGTCCGTGTTATTCTGCTGTAGTAGCCCCAAAGGACTAAGCAATATGTTATTGAGGAAGGAAAAGGAACAGAGCCTTCATACTGTTTACTTTGAGAAAATACTGGATTTTAACTTTAATCTTCTGCCTATAATGGCACTCATGACAGCATGGACAAAAGAAAACTAATAACTAAAATATTAGAATTTCAGAGTCACATTGCCTAGGCAGTGTTTCTGAGTACTACTATTGAAGTATTTCTCGTGTGAATCTGGAAATTACTTGAATATGAGAGGGTCCAGGATTGATCTCCTGGAAAAAAGTGACAATGGCTCAGTAACTTCTTCATTATTGAACATGATGACTGAGCTCAATAAATATTTACTGAATTGTGTTGAATGTGAAGAAATGTCCTTGAAGTATCTTATTCTGCGATATAAAGCAGGCAGTAGCAAGAAAAGTAGAAAATCTCTACTTTCATATTTGACTATTTCCCCTTCATTTAATCTTATTTCTTTGAGTCCTAAGCATTTTTTTTTTCTTTTTTAGAGAGAGAAAGAAAGAGTACACACATGCACAAGTCAGGGGTGGGGAGGACAGAGGGAAAGGGAGAGAGAGAGACTCTTAAGTGGGCTCCATACCCAGAGAGAAGCCCAACATAGGGCTCAATCTGATGACCCCAAGATCATGACCTGAGCCAAAATAAAGAGCTGGATACTTAAATGACTGAGCCACCCAGGTTCCTAGCGTCCTAAACATTCTTAACTTGCCAAGTATATATCTATTGGAAATTTTAAATGCCTATCCTTTTGAAGTAAGTAGAACACATTATTGGAATTTGTTTTTAGTTTTGGAAATTTATTTTTCTCTATGGCAACAAATCATAAATTTTACCTGAAAAAAAAATCTCCATGTGTATTTTCTATTAACTACATATATGTACAATGCAAAATTTAGTGGAGAAAATCTCAAAAATACACTTATAAAACACTGTCTAACATATTGTTTTCTTCTATGATGAAGAACCCAATAGAGTATATTTAAATATCTCAAAATACTTTTTTATTTATTTTACATGTGGTTCAAATTATTTAAATATGAAAAACAATAATAAATACTTGAAAAGTTTCACATAACTTTAGTATCTATTCTAGATAATATTCTTAATGTTTTTGTTGCCAGATATTTTTATGTAATAAGTATGTGAATTATATATATTTGAATAAGATCCATAAATAAAATATGCTTTTCACAAAATTGATTCATTTCATAACTAATACAAGCATATCAGAATAAACCTCGTTGAGCATACATCTTTGAGTAAACATGTTTTATATCCTTAGGATACACTGCCTAGAACTGAATTTGTTGGGTCAAAGTATCTGCACATTTTGAAGACTTTCCCTTTGGAAAATTTGTCCTAGTTTACATCCCACCAGTTAGTATAAAAATGCCCTTTCATTCACATATTTTACAATTCTGGATAGAATTATTCTTTTTAATCACTACCAGTATGTGGATAAAAACATGCAACTTGCATTTCTTTGATTATTACTGAGTTTGATTTTTATTTTTAGTGTTTATAGGACTTCTTTTGTGAATTGTCTGCTCGTGCTCATTGTTACATTATTATTAGGGTGTGAAAAGATTTTAAGAAAGTTCCAACTTTCTTATTATGAATAACATTTCAGTTTCTGGATTTTAAATTAAGTTTTGGCAAATTAATGTGAACATGCATATGCAGAAGTCTCACTAATGTCTTACATTTGCAAGGCTTGCCAATGACAAACTGTTTCTTAGTCTTGTTGTAATTGTATGAAACTATGCTGAAATGTTATTTGTTTGCCATAGAAACAGAGGCAGGGAGACAGATCTATTGAAGATCATAATTGAAGATTATGATGATGACTTAAATTGCTATTTCTTTATGATAATATTTTTTAGAAGGACTTATAATTTTAAAATAGATCATTTCAGCTGCCTTAAAAATCCTTTTCCCCTATTTTTTATTCAAACACTTACCCGTATTTTCCCCAAACAAATCCATAACTTTTTCATTTGTTTTAAACTACTCTCAAATAACAAGGATTCAACTTTGGTAGCAAATATTGAAACATAGAGTGGTTTGTAATGGTCATTGTCCCTAGAGCTAACTCTTTCCTCTCCTCTCATCTTATCCTTTCCTCATTCTTTCCTTTCTTCCCCTCTTGTCACTGTATTTTCTCATTAGTTTACCTAAATGGTTGTGGTTCACTACAATTACAAGAAAAGCACACTGACTTAAAAATACAAGACAGCATTGTAGTGCATTGCATGATAGCCCTCCAGAAGATGTGTCCACATCAAATTAAATCCCTGGAAACTGTAAATATTACCTCATTTTTAAGAAAAAGTCTTTATATATGTAATTAAGTTAAAGATCTTAAATTGAACATATCATCCTGGATTATCTGGGCCCTAAATCCAATGAGCAGTGTTCTTATAAGAGGTATTCAGAGGAGATGCTCACAGAAGAGCAGCAGACAATGTGACCACTAAGGCAGAGACTGGAGTAATGCAGTCAAAGAATACCAAAGAATGCAAAGAGTCAGCAGAGGTTGGAAAATGTAAAAAACCAGATGTCTTCTAGGGCCTATGGAGACTGTAGCCCTTGAGTTCAGACTTCTGGTCTCCAAAACTGGGAGAGAACAAATTTATGTTTTAAGTGACCCAGTTTATGACAATTTATTATGACGGTCACAAAAAATTAATACAAGCACTAACACTCACCAATTAAAATGTGATCTTCCTAAATTCTGGAAAAATAAATAAGTAACCCTATAATTTGGCAAACTCTCCCTCTCTCTGGACAGTGGGTACTACCCAAAGTAGGGTTATAAGGTGCCTAGGTGGCTCATTTGGTTAAACGTCTAACTCCTGATTTCAGTCCAGGTCATGATCTCAGGGTCCTACATCGGGCTCCCTACCCAATAGGGAGTCTGCTTCTCCCTCTCCCTCTGTTCACCCCCCCCCCACCGCCAACTCTCTCTCTCCCTCTCTTTAAAAGAAAAAAAAGAGTATAGACTCCACAGGCCAACCATCCAAATCTTAACTGGGTGACTTAGAACAATTTTATAAATCTCTCTGAGAGATGGTTTTTTCTTCTACACAAACGAAGTGATAACAGTACCTATCTCAAAGGGATTTTTATAAAACTTAAATGCATTGATATATTTGGATTGCTTATAACTTAGGAATTCCTAATTGTTTAGATATTCCTAATAACTTGGATATTCCTAATAACATAATTAAGTCTTATCTGTAATAAGCATTTTTTAATACTTGTGAATAATTCTTCTAAATCTATATGGGTTTGCTAGGTCTGCTATAACAAAGTACTACAAATTGTGTGGTTTTAACAACAGAAATTTATTGTATCACAGTTTGGGAGCCAAAACGCCTGAAATCAAATCTTAAGTCAGTGGTGTAGGTTCTGTCTGAGAGCTGTGAGGGAAAGGTCTTGTTCTAGGCCTCTTTCCTTGGTTCATAGATAGCCATCTTTTCCCTATGTCTCTTCATATGGTCTTTTCTCTATATGTGTATATCTGTATCCAAAATTCCATTTTCAGGAAGAACACCAGTCATATTAGATTAGGGTCCACCCTAAAGACCTTATTTTAATTTTATTACCACTGTAAAGGTCTAAGTACCACACAGTTCAGAGATATGTTGGCAACTGGAACATGTAGAGTTAAGTGTCTTCAGTGGTGTATCAACTTGATGCCATGTCATTAAAAAATAGTTTCCAATTTCATGCATAAGAAGCTTGGAAGTCACTACTCCATCCTAAACACAAGTCAAACATTGAACAGACAAAAATCAACAACTCTTCTTGATTCCATATGAGAGGGGAAGACATAGAACAAACTGCTGCCCACAAGACTGGAGAGACAGGGAAACTCAGGGAGTCATAGCTTACCTGAATAGACTCATAAGCAGAAACCACCATAGAAAAGAGTTAAGGGATAAGAAAATCTGAACTATAATTGATGACTTATTAGAGGCTCAGTGCAGGCAATTCTGAGAATTAAAGACTCCAGGGAGAACCATATATTGTGAGATTTGCCTCCAAGAGTTTTGCTAGTTTCCCATAGCAAATATTTCAGAAAAATCATCCCAGGTTTCTGGCAAGTGAGAGGTGGGAGTGGAGGGAGGGGAGAGATTGACTTTGAAATATTCCAGAACACCCTGTTCCTATAATCAAGGCCTGACCTCAGGAGAAAGTAGTTAACTAGAGCCTAACCTGCTCAGCTATTATCAGAGTCTAATAGATATGAAGAAGAGAAACACCAACTCTTGGCCACTTCAGAAGGGGAGGAAAAACTTAAAAACATATGTGAAATTTACAGTCCAGTGGCATAGACACACTAAAAACCTGAGACCTAATTGTAGAATATATAACACTTCCCTTCCCCCTATATCTCACCACATTACTAACATTCTATCTAAAGCAGTTTCTTTTACCCAATATGTCATGTCCAGCTGTCAAGAAAACTACAAAGCATACCAAAAGGCAAAATTTGAAGAGACAAAGCAAGCATCAGAACCAGATACAGCAAGAATTTTAGAATTATCAGACTGGCAATTTAAGACAACTATAACGAATATGCTAAAAGCTCTAATGGATAAAGTAGACAATGTGTAAGAACAGATGGGCAATGTAAATAGAAGAATGCAAATCCTGAGAGAACCATAAAGAAATGCGAGAGATAAAAAACACCATAACAGAAAAGAAGGATGGTTTTAATGGGTTCATTAGTAGACTGGACACAGTTGAGGAAAAAAAAAATTATTTGCATTAGAGAATACATAAACAGAAAACCTAACAACAACTGAACACGACTGAAAAAAATTCCAGAATATCTAAAGATTTGGGGAAATCTATAAAAGGTTTTACCTATGTATAAAGGGAATACCAGAAAAGGAAGAAAGAGAGGCAGGAGCAGAAGAAATATTTGAAACAGTAATGATAGAGAATTTCCCCAAAGTAATGTCAGACACCAGACAACCATCCAGGAAATCCAGAAAACACTAAGCAGGATAAACATAAAAATATAGATATACATACATACTATACTTAGGTATATCATTTTCAAGTTACAGAAATCTAAAAATAAAGAAAAAATATTGAATGAAGCTAAAGGGGGGGGAATATATTTTACCTACAGAGGAACAAAGATAATTATATCCACCTTCTCAAAAACCACGCAAGCAATAAAGGGGAGTGCAGTATTTTAACTGTTGAGAAAAAAACACCCCACCAACCTAGAATTCTGTATCCTGCAAAATTATCCTTTAAAAGTGAAGGAAAATTAAAGAGAAGCAAAGGTTAAAGAAATTTGTTGCCAGTAGGCCTGCCTTACAATAAATAGTAAAAGGCATTCTTTAGATGGAAGAAAAATAATATAGGTCAGAAACCCAAATCTATATAGGGAATTAATAATATTCTGAAAAAGAAAGCGCCAGGCTGAGATTTAAGGAAGAAGTTATGTCAATTTCCTATAATCTCTTTCAAAGGATAGAAGCAGAGGGAACCATGAGATCAGAATTGCTCTAATATCAAAACCAGACATTATAAGATACTATTGAAGAAAAAAACTACAGATAAATATTCCTCCTGAACAAGAATATGAAAATCCTCAACAAAATATTAGCAAATTAAATCCAAGAAAAATATAAAAAAAGAATCACACTTAATGACCACTAGTGAGTTTTATCTCAGGTAGCAAAGTTGGTTGAACATTCAAAAATCTATTAATATAATCTATCATATCATCAAATTAAAAAAGAAAAATTAGGGGAGCTTGGGTGGCTCTGTTGGTTAAGCCTCTGCCTTTGGCTCAGGTCATAATACCAGGACCTGGGATCAATCCCCGTGTCAGCCTCCCTGCTCAGTGTGGAGTCTGCTTCTTCATCTGCCCCTCCCCTGCTAGTGCATCACTCACTCTCACTTTCTCTCTCCCAAATAAATAAATAAAATCTTTTTTTAAAAAATCATATGATCATAACAAAAGATACAGAAAATTAATTTGATAAAAATCCATCACCCATTAAAAATAAAAACCCTCAGTAAACTAGGAAAAGAGGGGAACTTTCTCAACCTCTAAAACTATAAAAAACCTACAGCTAACATGCTTAATAGTGAGAATCTCAAAGCTTTTCTGCTAAGATCAAGTACATTACAAGGATATTCTCTCTCACCACTCCTTTTCGACATCGTACTAGATGGCCTTGCAAACGCAATGAGGTGAGAAAAGGAAATAAAAGGTATACAGATTGAGAAGGGTTATTTAAAACTGTCTTAGTTCACAGATGACATGATTATCTTTTTTTTTTTTTAAGATTTTATTTATTTATTTGACAGAGAGTAATCACAAGTAGACGGAGAGGCAGGCAGAGAGAGAGAGAGAGGGAAGCAGGCTCCCTGCTGAGCAGAGAGCCCGATGCGGGACTCGATCCCAGGACCCTGAGATCATGACCTGAGCCAAAGGCAGCGGCTTAACCCACTGAGCCACCCAGGCGCCCGATGACATGATTATCTTTACAGAAAATCAGGAAGAACTGATCAAACAAAACAAAACAAAACAAAACAAAACTTCCTGAAACTAATAAGTAATTCTATCAAGGTTGCAGTATACAAGGTTAATATGTAAAAGTTGGTTGCTTTCCTATATGCCAACAATGGAAAGTAGAATTGGAAATCAGAAACATAATACTATTTATATTAGTACCTCCTAAGAGAAATAGGAATAAATCTAACAAAATATATGCAAGACGTAAATAAGGAAAACTTCAAAACTGGTAAACTAAATCAAAGGAAAAATGGAGATGTATTCCATGTTCATGGATAGGAGAACTCAATATTTTCAAGATGTCAGTTATTCCCAACCTGATCTATGGATCCAATGAAATCTCAATAAAAATCCCAGCAAGTATTTTATGAATTCAATAAATGTTTATGTGGAGAGGCAAATACTTTATAAACTAAAGTATTTTATTTTTTTGTATTATATATTATAAATTATATAATATAAATATATTTATATTATATTTTTATTTTATACTTTATAAATAAAGTTAATGTGGAGAGGCAAAAGACCCAGAGCAGCCAACACAATATTAAGAGAGAACAAAGTTGGAGGACTGAAACTACCCAACTTCAAAACTGACTAACTTACAAGGCTACGGTAACAAAGACTGTGGTATTAAGGAAGATTAGACAAGTACATCGATGGAACAAATTAGAAAACTCAGAAATAGAATCCCACAAATATAGTCAGCTGATCTTTGACAAAGGAGTAAAAGCCATACAATGGAGCAAAAATACTCTACAACAAATGGTGCCAAAACAACTGGACACCCACCTGTAAAGAAATGAGCCTAAATGCAAACCTTACACCCTTCACAAAAGTAACCCTTAAAAAAAGTAACTCAAAATGGACCACACACATAAATGTAAAATGCAAACCTATAAAATTCCTAGAAGATAATGTAGAAGAAAACGTAGGTGACCTTGGCCATAATGATGCATTTTTAGATACAACACCAAAGACATGATCCATGACAGAAATAAATTATAAGCTATACTTCATTTATTTTATTTTAAAAACATTTTATTTATTTATTTGACAGGGAAGCAGGCTCCCTGATGAGCAGAAAGCCCAATGCGGGGCTCCATCCCAGGACCCTGAGATCATGACCTGAGCCAAAGGCAGAGGCTCAACGCACTGAGCCACTCAGGTGCCCCAGCTATACTTCATTTAAGTTAAAAACTGCTGGGCGCCTGGGTGGCTCAGTGGGTTAAGCCTCTGCCTTCGGCTCAGGTCGTGATCTCAGAGTACTGGGATCAAGTCCCGCATCGGGCTCTCTGCTCAGCAGGGAGCCTGCTTCCTCCTCTCTCTCTGCCTGCCTCTCTGCTTACTTGTGATCTCTCTCTGTCAAATGAATAAATAAAATCTTAAAAAAAAAAAAAAAAACCTGCTCTGCTCTCCAAAAAATAATGCTGAGAGAATGAGAGGACAGGCCACAGACTGGAAGAAAATATTTGCAAAGACACATTTGATAAAACACTATTATCTAAAATATGCAAAGAACTCTTAAAGCATAATAATAAAAAAATAAACAACCTGATTAAAAAATGGGCCAAAATTAACAGACATCTAACCAAAGAAGATACACAGAGGACAAATAAACATGAAAAGAAAAGATGTACCTGGGCGCCTGGGTGGCTCAGTGGGTTGAGCCGCTGCCTTCGGCTCAGATCATGGTCTCAGGGTGCTGGGATCGAGTCCCGCATCGGGCTCTCTGCTCATCAGGGAGCCTCCTTCCCTCTCTCTCTCTCTCTGCCTGCCTCTCTGCCTACTTGTGATCTCTGTCTGTCAAATAAATAAATAAATAATCTAAAAAAAAAAGAAAAGATGCTCCTCCTCATATGTCATCTAGGAAATCCAAAAGAGAATAATGAGATACCACTGTGCACCTATTAAAATGGCCAAAATCTGGAACTCTGACAATATCAAATGCTGGCAAAAATGCAGAGTGACAGGAAATCTCATTCATTGCTGGGAGGATTGCAAAATTGTGCTTGTCACTTTGGAAGACAGTTTGATGATTTAGTACAAAACTAAACATACTCGTACCTACAATCCAGCAATGCCACATCTTGGTATTTACCCAAAGGAGTTAAAGACTTATATCTATCCAAAGATCTGCACATGAATGTTTATGGAAGTACTTTTTCACAATTGCCAAAGTTGGAAGCAAACAAGATGTCCTTTAAGTAAGTGAAAGGATAAATAAACTACGATATATCCAGACAATGAGATGTTATTCAGTAGTAGAAAGAAATGAGCTACAAACCTATAGAGAAATTTAAATTCATATTACTAAGTGAAAAAAACCAATCATATTGTATGATTCTAAGTATATGACATTCTGGAAAGACAACCTATGCATACAGTTTTAAAAATCAGTGATTGCCTGGGATGGGGGTGGGGAAGAGAGATGAATAGGCAGAAAACAGAGATTTGTAGGGCAGTAAAAATAGTCTGTATGATCGTATAATGGTGGATATATGTCCTTATACATCTGTTCAAACCCACTGAATGTACAACACCAAGAATGAATCATTAGGTAAACTATAGACTTTGGGTAAATATCATATGTCTATGTAGGTTCATCCTTGGTAAAAATGTACCACTATGGCAAAGGATGTTGATAATGGAAGAGACTATGAATGTGTAGGAATGGGGTATATAGGCAGCCTCTCTACCTCCCTTTGAATTTTATCATAAACCTGAAAGTGCTCTAAAAAATAGCTTTGTTTTGTTTTGTTTTGTTTTGTTTTGTTTTTTTTTTAAAAGGAAAATGGTGCCTGGGTGGCTCAGATGGTTAAGCGTCTGCCTTCAGCTCAGGTCATGATCCTGGGGTCTTGGGATCGAGTCCCGCATTGGGCTCCCTACAGAGTGGGGAGCCTGCTTCTCTCTTTCTCTGTCTCTCTCTGTTTTTGTCTCTCATGAACAAATAAGTAAAATCTTTTTTAAAAAATTTAAAAAAGAAAAAAAAAGTCAGAAAAAAATATATATATAGTTGAAGGACCTTGGAGTTTTACACTGGAGAAGAAAAGATACTGTCAATCTGCCTCAGCAAATTTAAGAGTTTTATGTAGATTATGCCACTGGCTTTTCTTTGTGTACCCTGAAGAGAGAATTTCAAATAAGTAGAACTCAAGTTAATATAAATTAACTTCCTAAGCTTCCTAAGTGTCAAATGTATCAGCTATGTGAGAATAGTATCTACTAATGTCTTTCTATCTTTGTATGTCCAAAGCCTACAAAATGCATGGTACATGCAAAGTACTCAGCAAATATTTGTTGAGTGAAAAGTCAGTGGATTCCTTGTTTCTGGGATCTGAAGTATAGATTACATAGGTTCCTAGCAGGGCATTTGTGCATTGGGTTAATATGGAATAGAGCAATTGTTTTTCAAATTTTTAATTCTTGTTTTCTTTTTAGTTGCAGAGGTTTTGTTTGTTTGTTTGTTTATTTGTTTTAATTCTAACATCTAAAACAGATAAAACCAGGGAAGTTTTGTTGAATTGGCTGGCAGGAACCTAGATGATCAAACCTTCTCCTTTGCCCCTACAATATCTCCAAGAAATAAAAGCTCTGGTCAGTTTTAAAATCTTAAGAATCTACGAACTCTAGATACAAGATCTAGTGCTAAAAATTAACTTTTTAACCTAAGAATATCATACAACCTCTCTTTCCTCAATTACTTCATATGCAAACTAAAATGAGATTAGTTTATGACTGATTTTCCTTGCAAATCTAAAATTACATGAAGCAAACAAATATTTAAAACAATACATATGAGATGTCATACAAAAAGTTGAAAGGAAGCAAAAAATACAATATTGAATGAGTGCTTACAATATGTCAGACTTCAAGCCAGTTCCTTTATATTCAATAATTATAAGATTTTAGTTCAGAAAAGATTACTCTGAATTAACTCAAACAGGAGATGGAATTTGAGTAAACCTTTAAAGGTTTCAATAGGTACAAAAAAGAAAGAACCTACAAGGCAAGATGCTTAATTTTTTGTTTTTTAAGAAATAGGGCTACAATAAAGTGACCACATTGTGAAGAAATTGCAAAAAAAAATTACAAAGCATTACATTATATCCAATTTGAATCATGTAATAAGCATTAAGGAAAAAATTGGTATTAGAAACAGTCTCCCATACCAGGAATGGACAAATCAACACCATGTGTCTTCTGATGTGGTCCATTAAGAAAAACACATCCCTCTGTACTTCCTGGCAGAAACACACAACCTGAATCTAATCATGAGGAAATACTGACAAACCCAGACTGAGGGATATTTTATAACATAACTGATCTACATAGTTCAAAAATGTCAATGTCATGAAACACAAATACTGGGGAACTGTTCCAGATGAAAAGACAGGACAACAAAATGGAACACATGATCTCAGATTTCATTTCTCTAAAAAGGACATTCTTGGGCAAATTTGAAAAATCTGAATAAGGACTGTATATTAGACAGTTATGGTGTATCAATGTTATTTGCCTAATTTTGATCATTGTACTTGGGTTATGCAAATAGATGTCCTTGTTTTTAGGATATGCACACTGAAGTATTTATGGATAAGATACACCATGTCCCCATCTTACTCTCAACTGGTTTAGAAAAAAAAATTACACACACACACACACACACACACAGAAAGAAAAATATAAAGTAAATGTGGTAAACTGTTAATATGTGGGGAAACTTGGTGAAGTATATATAGGAATTTTTTCTGCTATTCCTACAACTTTTCTGGAGGTCTGAAATCATATTGAAATTTAAAAAATAACTTAAAAAAACAAAGAGGACAATTAAAGTAATATTTCTATCTGTAGAAGGAAGGAAAATTACTGAAGCTATGTTAACATGCTAGAGAGTTGGTATAATTCATATCAAGAAAGATAGTTACTTGCTTAGGGAAATTATTCATGAGCCCCTTGGGAAGCCAATGGTAGCTTCCCATGAGAGAATTTAGAAGAAAATAGTATACTAGAATAATAGCTGAATTATTCTGCATAATGAAGCAAGAGAAATGTTTAGTTTCTTCAAACAAATTGAGCATGGGCCTTCAAAAGTAAAAAGAAGAGAAGAATGTGAGTAAGCAATAGGGAAGAAAAAAGACCAAAAACTTATCAACTGGGGCTTAAGGAAATAGCTAATAAGAGCTGTCTTGAAACGAAAGCAGTTAATGAAATTTCTGGACACTGATGTCTAATAATAAACTTTAAGTTATTTTTTATATCATGCTAGACTATAATATGCCTTGCTACCCCCAAATATTTAATAAAAATCTGCTATATATAACAATCTTTCATTTGAAACACTTTGATTGAAATAGGAATGGGGGACAAAGCAATCTCAGAAGAAAACAATAGCAGGAAGAGGAATATAGAGAAGGGACTGAAAATGTAGTGATTTTGTAAAATTACAAGAAAAGGTGACTGGAATACTACAAAACTTTCAAAATTCATTGGCTAGTAGGAGGGAAAGAATTTCAAGTTTCTCACAATATCCTTACGTGGACTGGAGATTCAATCATATGTTTGAAATATAAAAGGGCAAAGTGACCCAAGAAGACTAGAAAGTTTGAGAATGTAAGACTGTACACACTTGGATTACATAGACATACACAGATATTAAATAATATAATCCAAAAAATGTGATTTTTTTCCAACAAAATTACTCGTTAATATGATACCATAATTGCATTTCTGAGAATCCATCTGTTGTAACCAGTCTTTCAGAGAACCCCCCAAATTTTCATCTTCTGATGTTCCTGTCCTCCCATCCCTAATGGGGTGACCTGTGTAATCAGTGGTGTGCTGTAAAAACTAGGGAGCATGACTTCTGAGGTTACTTGATAAAAGACCTTCTAGGTTCTGCCTTACTTTCTCTTAGGTCGTTTGCCCTGAATGAGAGAGCCTCCATGTTGTGAGGACACTCAAGCATCCCATGGAGAGGCCCCTAAGATGAGGAACTAGGGCCTTCTATCAACAGATCTTCTATCAAGATCAAGTTACCAGCAGGGAGTGGCAGCTATGTTGGAAGCAGCTTCTCCAGCCCTAGTCAAGCCTTCATATGCTCGCAGCTTGAGCTAACATCTTGACTACAATCTCATTAAAGACTTTAAGCCAGAACCACCCTGTCAAACTGCTCCCAAATTCCTGACGTTAAAGCTGCAAATTAATAAATGTTTGTTAACTGTTTCAACACACTCAATGTTGGAGTAATTTGTTATACCACAAAAGATAATGAATATACTCTCCTCAAGTAACTCAATCTTTTCTCTTTCCAGGCACTGTGCTAAGACGATATATTCTACAGCCATTAAAAATAATATTTTTGAAGAATCTTTAACAACCCAGTCATAATAATGTTCTGTGAAATAAATAGCATATGAAATTATATATACAGCATGATTCTATGTTATATAACTATATATTTTATTTACCTATGAAATATATTTATAATTAAATATGTTTATTACATGTTTATAAACTGGAAGTCAAAAACACACAGGCATATGCAAACAAAAAACCCTGGCAACTAATACCACAAACGTTAACAGCAGTTATCTCCAGTTAGTTGTAGGAGTGATTTTAGTATTTAAAATCATCTTCTTTTAATTTTCTGTATTATTCTAAAATTTTCATAAAATATATGTATTACTTTATTGTCTCCTTTGTGAAAATAGTAATATAAAATTTGCCAGAGCATAAATTGTGGAAACAAAGAGTGGTGTGCGATTGTGCCCACTCACAGAATTTAATTTCAGGAAAAGCCATCCAGTTCAACACCCTCATTTCACAGATGAAAGAACCGAGACATAGGAAGGTTAGGTGATTCTTCTGAAATTCATTTAGTCGGTAATGGCAAAACCTGAAGGGGAACTCAAGTTTCCTAGTTTCTGATCCAATGTTCTCTTTACTATGTTACTGCCAAGAAATCAAAGACAAAGTTATCACAGGATCTCAAAAAAGGAGGGCAATGGGGCACCTGCGTGGCTCAGTGGGTTGAGGCCTCTGCCTTCGGCTCAGGTCATGATCTCAGGGTCCTGGGATCGAGTCCCGCATCGGGCTCTCTGCTCAGCAGGGAGCCTGCTTCCTCCTCTCTCTCTGCCTGCCTCTCTGCCTACTTGTGATCTCTGTCAAATAAATAAATAAAATCTTTAAAAAAAAAAAAAAAGGAGGGTAAACTTGAGAAAAATGGCCAAAATAGAAAAAATGGCCAACCAACTCAGAGCAGTCATCACTTGAAAAAGGAAAATTATGTTCTAGGCAATTAGGCACCAACCTTCACTACTCAAACCAGTCAATATTTAAGGACTTTTATAGAGCCACCACAACAGGTGGCCTTCATTAGGCAAAGAAGGCAGTCTAGACCCAGTAAGACTTTGACCTGAACTGATCCATAACTAACCTCTTTATGGGCAAGTGAAAAGGTAAATGCTGTTTCATGGCCTGGTGAATGGGAACCTTACTGCTGCCTCAGCCACTCTTACCACATCAGAGCATCTTTCTCCACCCCCTTTCTCACACGACTGTGTGGAGTGTTGCCCCCAGCCACAGCATAGATATTTAGAACTCCTCTGGAAGGATCTAAATGAAGACTGAAAGAGCCCCTCATATGAGGAAAAACTCAACAGCTGACTCTTTCCTTTCAGAAGAGGCCTAGCTGGTTAGCAATTTGGACTTTATTTGTGTTTGGGGCAAGTAGAGATTTTGGAAAAACTCTTATAGAAACCATAATAACTATTTTCAAACATTTAGAAGATTCTAAGTTTGTAAGTACTCTGTTGCCTCTAGCTCTAGTAAAATTATCTAGAAATAAGCAAACAAACAACAAACAAACAAAACCCACATTTACTTCCATCTGTTTGTGCCTCTTACAGGGTAAAATGTTTCATCAGAAATGACAGAACCTCTACCTGAAAAGTTTTCAGAACTCTGATATATCATCAGGAGAAATTAATATTATAGCTTTTATGTTGTTACAGAATTTCCAAGGAGATTCTCAATTTTTGGACTATGATCAAGTGTGGGATGTATTTTGCTTTTCAGGAAATAGAAAGCAACATGAAATTACTTGAGAAACCTCAAAAGAATCTATCACATCATCAGTAAAGAGGAACAATGTTGGCTATTTAATTATTTTTTTAAAGGATTTTATTTATTTATTGGCAGAGAGAGACACAGTGAGAGAGGGAACACAAGCAGGAAGAGTGGGAAAGAGAGAAGCAGGCTTTCTGCTGGGCAGGGAGCCCGATGTGGGGCTCGATCCCAGAACACCAGGACCCCAGGACCCCAGAACCCTAGGACCATGACCCAAGCCAAAGGCAGATGCCTAACGACTGAGCCACCCAGGGACCCTCTTCCCTATTTAATTGTAAACATCAGATAAGATTCCGGCTTTTGCATTGCTATTAAACCAAAGCATAACTAAACTTCTAAGCATAACTAACTTCTAAGAAGAGTTATTCCTTTCCCCAAGAGCCAACAAATGAGGAGATCATTGTTTCAAGTGATGATAGGGATGTTTCCAAATACTGTTGACTGAAGGATATGAGTGATCCAAAGGCAAAAGAAAAACTTGGTTGGTATATCACCTGCTTGTAACTTTCTGCTAGTTAGAAAAAGAGACAAGAAATTCCCTTATCATTAGGGAAGGATTTATGCTCTGGGTAGCATAAATCCACTGGATTTTATACTCTCTGCCCTCTAAACTAATCCAAAAAAGAAAGATGGCTTCACAGGTCACTGAGTACATGACTTAGTTAACAGACAGGTGAGCCCTCTTCCCAATAAATCTGTGTATAGGCACACTTCGTATTTATAAGTAGGTGTATTTACATTATTACAACTCATTTAAAAATTTATTTGATATCTATTGGTATTTTTTTTCTACAATTTTTTTTCTATATTTGTACTTAAGTAAATAAAATACAGAGAATGGCTGGCATTCTCTGGTCCTTCGCGAAAATGGAGGGCCTCAGACACCGAAGGCTACCTGTACAAACACCCAGAAGAGTTAGTTGTGCCTCCAGGAACCACAGGGGAGGCCAGTCCTGCCCTGCTCTGGAGCTCCCACCAGGGCTCTCTTGGTTGACAGGGGTCTGTCTCCAGTACCAGTCATGCCTGAGCTGGTTTCTGGATCCTGCTTGGCGGAAGCTCAGCCAGAAGAGGCAGACAGACCTTGGATCACTCTGACCCATCTTGGCCCAACAAAGACTTGTTTCAAGTGTATAAGGTTGAGAAATCTCTTGCTGTCTTCTTAGGGAAGATTTTTATCTGTTTGAGATGGTTGAGGTGTGGTCTTGCCTTGAGGTAAAAGAGAGAATCTCCCCAGATCATCAGTCTTTGGGATTCAGAACTTTGCCAAATCAATCTCCTCTGAACAATTCTGTTTGCTTCATTCATATCTTCCAAACTGTGGAAGAGAAGTTTACCACCCAGCTTCTAGGATGCTGTTTGGGGATTGATTTTTTTTTTCCCTTTATACTACCCAGCATCCTGGATTCTGTTCCTGAGCCCCCTTATAGACCAATAATTTCGTACAAATTTTCACTGCCTCCTTATCCATCAGTTGCTTCTCTGGGGCATGCCACTGAGTCTCCGTTATTCTCAAATACTGAGTTTTAAGTTGGTTTCCACTGGTTTCATTATTGTCCATCAAATTGCCAGGAGTTGCCTAACTGAATTTCTTGACCTGCTACTTACTTAGTGAAGAGTATTTTGGGAGGAGGGACAGAGGGAGGGAGAGAAGGATGGGACAGAGGATGATAGTAATAATTCTTCCAAACTCCAAAGATCTTCCTGAAGACCAAATTTTAAAAATGTATTAGCAATTATATTATAATAGAAAGCTGAGGTAGTATATATTGTATATTATAACAAGTGTATTATTATTATGAGATAATATTATTATGCTGAGATTTTATGTGGATATACATCTGTCTGTACTGGCTGGGGAAAGCCAGCTTCTCACTTGGTCTGAGCACCACACTTTTTCTTCACACTGCTCCAACTGGAATTTCCTCTCTTCCTAAATCTGGATTTTCTTCCAGCCAGCTGGAGTCCACCAAACCTCATTTGTTCCAACACTAAATACCTGTGTGGCCTTGGACAAGTGACTTGGGCAAAAAAAATATTGAGGGTCTTCTCGGCTGGATTCTAGACTTTTAGAGGGAGATGCTGATTTGCACAATGTAACACCATAAATAGCAGACCAGAAAGAACTCATCTTTTGTCTTAGAGACCAACCACCTATGCCCTATCCTGTTTCTCTAGGATTACATCAAGGAATTCAAAGATTATTTCCAAACTCAACATAGTCATACACTGTTTGTTAGTTTATCATGTCAGATGTGTCCATAGTTTCCTCTTAGAATTTTTGTGGGGATACCACGACTTTTTCTGAAAAGTCTCAGATACTAGGCTCTGTTAATAAGTATTTTTATATTTTAATAATCATATAAACCTTAAAATATTATTTTAGTTCTATTTACATTTTTAACTTTTTATCTATTTTAAATCTCTTTTTCTGATTATAAAATTAATGTCTGCCTCCTTTAGGTGATTTCTTTTTTTTTTAAGCTTTTATTTATTGATTTGAGAGAGAGAGCGTGCAGGAGAGAGAGACAGAGAGAGAAACAGAGAGAGCATGAGCAAGGTGAAGGGCAGAGGGAGAAGCAGGCTCTCACTGAGCAGGCAGCCCAAGGCGTGGCCGGATCCCAGGACTTCAGGATCATAAACTGAGCCAAAGGCAGAAGCTGAACTGACTGAGCTACCCAGGCGCCACCCCCACCCCTTGCCTCTTAAGATGATTTCTTGTCTGCATTTCAGATTATTTTTTACAATCAATATTTTTTATATACTACTTGACACATCCATAAATAAGAATACCTGTCTCACCACATTCTTAACATCAGTAAATGCTATTTCTTTTGCAAATGATCTATTTTATTTCTATATTGCCTACCCTCACTTCTGCCTGAAGAACCAGTTTTGCTTAGATCAATTGTCCAGTTTTCTAACTAAATAAGATCTTTCACCTGTATAATTATTTTTTTTCTAGTTAAAAAAAGTTTTATTCTGTATTTTATTTTTTTCCCTGCTCAAATTGTTCTTCCTTTTTTCCCTTTAAGTACCCAACACCTATGAGTTGGCTCTTTGCTCATTCTCCTTCAGATCCAAATGTCTCATCCTTGTGTTGCAAAGGGTCATGATTGATAGACATCCTCTGGAGTCTGACAGACATCAATTTGAATTCTGCTCTGTCACCTCCTGGCTATTTTCCTGGACCCAATAGGTGACCTCCTCCCCAAGTCTCTGCTTCTTCCTCTGGAATGTGTTGGTGTCCAGTAAGTTAAGTACTCATTCAAACAGAAGCCACCATTGCCCTCTTTTCTCAATATTCTTTGAGCACTTCGAGTTAGTCCTCAACCTCACTGATTCTGTTTTCTGCATGTGACTTTGGTTCTTTATGTACTCTTCTGGTATTTTAATTCTCTAATTCTTCAGTTGATTCCTTCACTCAGCTCTTACCTCTCTCAACCTGCTTCTCAATTTATTGATTTTTCAATTAATTTTTTACTTTCAAAGAGATCATATTTCCTTGGTGTTTCATTGGAGGCACAAAGCAGAACCTTCCACTGGTTTTGTTTCTTCCCTGTGGTAGATCTTTATCAAAAACATGCTTTACTTCAACTCTGTTAAGGTACTGTAGCTCTTTTTCATATGGCAGATTATTTCCTTGTGTCCTCTGTTTTTTGGATCCTGTCTTTGATGAAAACTTCGTTAGGTCTCATGACTTGTCTGCTTGCCTTTTGGTAATGGACAATATGTAGTCACTTTAAATAAAAATCATAGTCTTCATTCAGAAACTAGAAGTGTCCTGCCAGGAAATTAATCAGAATTGGGTTCCTAGTATGCTTTAGGCCAGAAACTTGTAGTAGAAATTGGGTGAAGTGAATGGCCTCTTCTACTTTTCTATATTCAATCTCCACCTTGCCTGGCTTACTAACCACTTCTGGACCCTTTCAGGTGAAATACAGAAAAAAGGAATTATTGAAGGAGAAAGGTCTTATTTAAATAGATACTCTCATAAGCTGCCTTCAGGCTCCTCGGGACTGGCAGATATTTGAAAGCCTTTTTTCAGTGGGTGTGTTTGAGGGTTCTGTGGTGATTTCCATCACTCAGAGGCCTTGTCCTACAGTTCTCTTGACCTAGGCAGATGTGTCTCTGTTTTGGGTGGTCCCTTGCAACTGATTCTGCAGCCCTAAGGAATTCAGGGCTCACCTATAACCTCTTGCTACCAGAGTTGTCCTTTCCTCCGGGGAGGCCCACTGGACATGACCTAAGATGATACCACCCTGGCTCTCTCTCCCGTCTGCCCACATCTGCTCCATTGCAAAGTCTACATGACCTGAAAAACTGGCCACAGGATGCTTTGGTTTTCTCAGACAGGGTCAGGCACCCATCTTCTGTGAAAACCCCCACAAGCCTCCAGAGGGACTTATAACAGCTGCTTGCACTGTGCTTGAGGGGAAGAAAGCAGAACCCCTTAATCCTTCCACCTCTTATGTGTGCATGTCTGTGGGAGCAAGGGCACTACCACTTTATAGTTACAGTTTCCTCTCCAAACAAATATCTTTAAAAATCAGTTTCTAATCTCTTCTAAGATCTCTGATTTGGCCGAGGGGTTCAAGGATCATAGAACAGGTGAGCAACCATTTCCATAGTATTGATCATGTTTTTTTTAACTTTCTGTGGTGTGATGTTTTGACTTCCTGGGGAGAACTACAGACATGGGAAGAAACTGCCCCTTCCAGGCTAGCCAATTCCTAAATATGGTAAACAACTGACTTGAAAGAACATCTTTCATATTCAGACTAACCAATCCAAAGCCTATACCCTCAAACATCTCCTTATCAAACTCTCTCTCATCAAGCCATTGTTTCTCCTTCATTAAATAACCCAGGGCCCCGTAATTAGGGACAATTCCTACAGCCAAGAGCTCACTGACATTATACAAAGTAGCCAATTCTGAGCTGTTTAACCCTACCTCACTTGGCTATTCTTCCGGAAACCCCAATAAAGTTTCGAACTAGGCTTTCACCTTTGCCTCCTGACCAAAACCCAATGTTTTGCCTGTGACTTTATGTGGCGTGGTATGCAGCCATCTCTTGGGAAACATAAATAATAAATTTTCTTTCAATGGCATTGGCCATTCTTTTTCATTCTTCAGTCATGCCTCTATAAATTAAATCCCAGATATAATTTTAATAAAACTGTAAATCTGCAGAGGAGATCTGTTTCATACTCACTTTGATGTCTGATGAGTATCAATTTCACTGGAGTTGAAGCTTCACTTTTTACCATTTTCTTATAAATTCATAATTGAAGTTTTTGACAAAATACAGAGCTCAGTCTACAGGTCCACATAGGCCTTCAAACTGTCCCTGGGATATGTTTGTTCATTCAGAAGCTGTTCAGTTGACATTATGTCTGCCAGACAGTACACTGGGTGACGGGCATATAAAAACCTTTGCCACACAGAAGTTTAATGTCTGCTCACACTAGATGCAGCTGATCACATAAAATCAGTGCCCTGGAGTAGACCGTCACTTAGAGCCAGAGGCAGAAACTGCCATATGACTTTCAGCACTGTACTACTTAGTTAACCAATAAAAGAACGCAGAATTCAATCGGTGTCTAAAGCCACAATGAAGCCAAAGACATAGTGAAAGCATCATGGACCTGAGGCTTTTTGTTGGAGGCATTTACCAAAACACCACCTCAAAGGGATGTTAGATGAGAGCCAGCAGGGCAGTCTTTAATCCAGCTACTATTTCAAAGGAGAGCAAGGAAAAGAGGGGGAGTCTAGTGACATTTGAAGAACATGGAGACTGGTGATGGCTAATAAGAGAGAAGTCTGGAGATGATGATGAGGAATGGAGCCAGGAGACAGTTCTGAGTCAAAAAGCAGGTGGACACAGAGCTTTTTTATCTGGCTTTTGGGAGACTGGGCATGTTAAAAAGGGCATCTGGTGGAATACACATTAGCCCAAGAGGCATCCACAGAAGCAGGTTGCAGTTCCAGATGCTGACTCTCTCATGGTTCTAATCGTCTTTATAGAGTTGATGACACTGTTTTCTTCCTTTTACAGGGTCTAAACATATTAATCTGAAATCTTGGAATTGGGACTGATGGTGAGGAGATATTGCTAATCTCAAATCATTATCTAAAGAAGACATAGAAGACCAGAATGGGACAGGAGTTCAGTGGGCACTAGTCCTTAATAGGGTACCCCCATGTATCTGTAAGGAGTCAGAATCAAATACTTCTCCCAGAAATTGATGTTCCAGTTTTCCAGTTCAAAAAACTAGCTGAGTCTCCTGAGATCATCATTACCTTGTTCTAAAGCTGGCTAGCCCTTGTTCTAAAAAATGGAACATGATACCTCCTTTGGTACAGAGGAAGACCTAAGGCTTCTTATCTTTTTGTTGATAGTGTAAGCAGTTATAGAAGTTGGTACACTCTTCTCAAAAACTGGGGACCCTGTCTCTCTGAGAATTGAACAACAATTAGTGAGTGTTCTCAATCTCCCTCTTCATATAAATAATGCCCAAGGGTTGATGTCAGTTGAGATAAGCAAATATCCGGAGTGGTTGCTAAAGATTGAGGGAAGGGAAACTCTTGCCAGTGGTGGAGGTATGTGGAGCCAGAGAAAGATTATTTGATTAGAATTACAATTTAAGAGGAAGCCAGGTCAAAATAAAGGTTTACAATCTGATCACGTGACTAAATAGATCTATATAAGAGGAGAAGAGGCATGAGAAAAAGCTCAGTGTTTCAAAGCTCACCAGGAGACTGAAGCAGACAGACCTAAAGGAATTCCCTATCCAAGAATTAATACAGCCAAGGGAGTTCATTATGTAAATTCAAAGCCAGGATTATAGGTGGTGAAGGGGTAAACGTGAAGTAGATCCCTTCCATGACTAAGGCAAATAGATGAAACCATCTCTCTCCTCTTCCAACATTCATTCTCTCTCAGGCTGGTTTTTCCCAGTTTTAACTCTTTAAGGTTGAGTTTGCTTGCTGGTTTTTTTTGTTTGTTTGTTTTTAAACCTGGTTTTACCAATTTGTTTAAACCTGGATTTACCAATTTTCATTACCATGAAAAATGAGCACACACAGTTTACATAAGCCCAGAGGTCATCTCAGATACCATAATCAACTGAAGACAGTTTGTAGACAATCCCTTGCAGCAAAGAAAGTATAGTCAAGAAATATTTCAGGACCGACTTTCACTGTTTACAATTTTCCAATTCTCATAGCATTCAAATTGGACAAAGATTGTTCTACTCTTACACTACAGTATGAAAGTTAACACCTCTTTGGTCAAGGGATGGCTTTGTAGTACTCACATTCAGAACAAATTTTATAACCCAGACACAGATCTGGAGTGGTTTCTAATTTAAAATTAGATGTTGAAGAAAATAAATCTGGATACTATAAAAAAATTATACCTGTATCAGGCTAAAAAGGATTTTTTAAACAATTGTCAGGCCAACACATCACATTGCCAAACCCATAAAATGCTTCAAGAAACAGATGGAATTTATATCACAGACTCTCAAACCTCATGGGAGGGATCTTTGAATCCGATTAACCCTTTGGCAACAGTGTTTAATCCGGAGGGATATACTCAAAGTATCCAAAAATATTTTGTCTAGACTTATCCACTGCAAAATTTTGTATGGCACATTCTTTGGATAGGGCAACACGCATCTAAGGCAGTGGGCAGGCACTGATGATATCATCCCAGAATGTAAGTCCTATTTTCATGGATCTCCATGCATATCTCCATAACAAGTTTATAAGACAAGTGTTTCACCTCAGCGGGTGCCATTCAGTTTTGCTAGGTTTTCTAAGGCGAGTGCCAAGCTCCAAGTTAAAAGAAAATATATAAGCATGTTCATATGTGCTAAGCGACTACCAACAATATCCAAAGATGGCAAAAGCTGGAGAATTAGAATATTTCATAAAAAATGTCCTTGATGCAAGTTTTGCAGATATTTTCAACCAATTTTAGAAGAAACTGGACGTGAAAAACAATTCATCCTCTTCATTATTTTATTAGCATTTTGAATACTCTCTCCCTAAGTCAGTGAGCCACATCTGTTACAAAGCAGTTCATTTAATCAAGTTGATTCTTGTGGGTATAGGTCACTTGCTGCTGCGGTACTGTGGGGGCAGAGTTAGGCCTCCTTCCCCAGAGACCTCAATAACAAGTGTCCAGCCTTTTGTGTTTGAAACCACTTGGGTATGCTCCTGTGCAGAGGTAGAGAAAAGAAATGCACAAGCACCTCTCAAAGGTCAATGACAATACTGAAGGTCCTCATCTGGTTTGCCTACGAACAGAAACACTTCATACGCTGATGACGCTGGGAAGAGAAGGGAAGAAGATAAAAGAGAGAAATTAGGTAAGCAAGGAAGAAATTTATAAAGGGAGAAATGGGAGAAATTAAAAGGTCAATTGCAAATTAAAAAGGGAGGAAAATGAAAGCAGTTGATTCAGCAATTTTTTGACCATATAGTTGAAAGGAGCCAAATAACAAGCTTAACAAATGTTGATAGAAGATAAGGATATCCATTCTCACCGCTTTTTTCAACAGAGTACTGGAAGTCCTAGCCACAGCAATCAGACAAGAAAAAGAATAAAAGGCATCGAAATTGGTAAGGAAGAAGTGAAACTGTATCTATTTGCAGATGACATGACACTATATAGAGAGAACCCTGAAGACTCCACCAAAAAACTACCAGAACTGAAAAATGAATTCAGTTAGGCCACAGGATGCAACCAATATACAGAAACCCACTGCATTTCGATAAACTAATAATTAATACAAATTAAGAAAACAATCTCATTTCTGCACCAAATAGAATAAAATACCTAAAAAACTTAACCAAAGAGGTAAAAGACCTACACTTTGAAAACTGTAAAACATTGATGAAAGAAATTGAAGATGACACAAACAAACAGAAGGGCATTTCATGGACTGTGAGAACTGAAGTTGTTAAAATGTCCATATCAAAGTATTGACAGCATTTTTCACAGAACTGGAACAAATAATCTTAAAATTTATATTTAACTACAAAACCCCCAAATAGTCAAAGTCATCTTTAAAAGAAGAATGAAGGTGGAAATATCACAATCTCAGATTTCAAAATATAGTAGCTGTGATAATCAAAGCTGTAATAATCAAAGCACTGTACTACTGACACAAAAATAGACACATAGATCAATAGAACAAAATAGAGCCCAGGAAAAAACCCATGCTTATATGGTCAATTAATTTATGACAAAGGAGGCAAGAATATGCAATGGGAAAAAGATAGTCTCTTCAATAAAGGGCGTTGAGGAAACTGGAAAGTTACATGAAAAAAAAATGAAACTGAAACACTTTCTTATATCATAAACAAAAATAAATTCAAGTGGATTAAAGACCTAAGGTGAGACCCAAAATCATAAAATTCTTAGAAGAAACATAGACAATAATTTTGTTTTTATTTTATTTTTCTTGATATCATTCACAGCAACATTTTTCTAAATATGCCTCCTCTCACAACGGAAACAAAAGCAAAATTAAACTATTGGGGTACACCAAAATAAAAAAGCTTTTGCACAGCAAAGAAAACCACCCACAAAGTAAAAAACCAACCTACTGAATGGGAGAAGATATTTGCAAATGATGCATCGAATAAGGGGTTACTATCCAAAATATATGAAGAATGTATACAAATCAACACCCCCAAAAAACCAAATAATTCTATTAAAAATGGTCGGGGGAGGAGGGACCTGGGTGGCTCAGCCAGTTAAACATCTGCCTTTGGCTCAGGTCATGGTCTTGGGGTTCTGGGACCAAGTCCCACATTGGGCTCCCTGCTCAACAGGTAGTCTGTAGGGAGTCTGCTTCCTCCTCTCCCTTTGTCTCTCCCCTACCCCTGCTCCTTCTCTCTGTTTCCCTCTCTCTTTCTCTCAAATAAAAAAATAAAGTCTTCAAAAAAAAGTGGTCAGAGGTCAGAGTTTCCAAAGAAAACATACAGATGGCCAAGAGACACATGAAAAGATGCTCAGCATCACTAATCATCAGGGAAACACAAATCAAAACCACAATGAAGTGTCATTTTACACCTGCCAGGATGACTTAAGTTAAAAACACAAAAAATAACAAGTGTTGACAAGGATGTGGAAAAGGGAACTCTTGTGCACTTTTGGTGGGAATGAAAACTGTGGAGAACAGTATGGTGGTTCCTTTAAAAACTAAAAATAGAATTACTAGATGTATAGTAATTCCACTACTGGGTATTTACCCAAAGGGGAAAAGAAAAACATTAATTCAAAATATATATATGCACGCCTATAGTTATTGCAGGTTTGCAATAGCCAAGATATGGAAACAACCCAAGTGTCCATGGATAGATGAATGGATAAAGAAGATGAGGCATATACACACAATGGAATATTACTCAGCCATGAAGAGGTAGGACGTTGTGCCATTTGCAACAACCTAGATGGATCTATCAGGCATAGGGCTAAGTACAATAAGTCAGAGAAAGACAAACACAATATGATTTCACTCATGCAGAATCTAAGAAACAAAACAAATGAACAAGCAAGGAAGAAAAGAGACAAACAAAAAGGAGAGTCAAATATACAGAACAGGGGCACCTGGGTGGCCTCTGCCTTCAGCTCCGGTCATGATCCCAGGGTCCTGGGATCGAGCCCCGCATCAGGCTCTTTGCTCTGCAGGGAGCCTGCTTCCCTTCCTCTCTCTCTCTGCCTGCCTCTCTGCCTGCTTGTGATCTCTGTCTGTCAAATAAATTTAAAAAAAAAAAAAAAAGGTCTTAAATATACAGAACAGACTGGTGGTTACCAGATGTGCGGCAGGGTCGGGATGGGTGAAACAGGTGAAGGGAATTAAGAGTACACTTACACTGATGAACACCAAGAAATGTATAGAATTGTTGAATCATGACGTTGTACACCTCAAACTGATATAACACTGGATGTTAACTATACTTGAATAAAAGTTTTCAATTAAATATTTCATAAGTGATAGGAAAAAGGCTGGAAGGAAATACATGGAAATCCTATTTATGCTGGTGGTTTTTCACTTCAGTCATTCCGTCACAAATACTGAAGTATTCTATAGTAGTTTCTGACAATGTTTTATGTTCATTTCTTTGATAAACCTCTCTTACCTCCTTGGCCTATGAATGTCCCCTAGAAATCGCTAGCTATGTTTCAGCATGTTCATTTTTATTAAGAGTAATCACCAGGGCACCGGGGGTGGCTCAGTTGTTAAGCGTCTGCCTTTGGCTCAGGTCATGATCCCAGGGTCCTGGGATAGAGACCTGCATCAGGCTCCCTGCTCAGCAGGAAGCCTGCTTCTCCCTCTCCCACTCTCCTGCTTATGTTCCCTCTCTCGCTGTGTCTCTCTCTCTCTCTGTCAAATAAATAAATAAAATCTTTTTTTAAAAAAGTAATCCCTAACATGTATACATGTCTATACGCTCTCCTAAAATACTTCTCAGGTCTATCTCAGTTGCCATGACAACCTTGCACTCCAGGTTACCAGTATCACTGCTCCATTTTACAGGTGAGAAACTGAGACTTAATGAGGCTAAAGGATTGACCGAAGGTCATTCACTAAGCCTGCCCTGCACTGACTTGGGTCTCTGCACTTTTCCCTCTGTGCTGTTACTGCTCGGTACGCAAAGTGGACTTTTGTAAATACATGATATGAGAAGGGCGGGGGGGTGTCTCAGCGGCCTCTCTGGATTCAAATATCTTTATTACAAAGATCCTTATCAAATGTTTGCAGATAGCATAGGGGAAAACTGTTAGAAGATTAAACAAACAAAATTAAGGTAAGTAATTAAACATGGTCTCTAAATTCAACCTTATTTTGAAAACTTGATTGAAAGCAGTCTGGAAGAAATTTCACCTAAGTGCCAATAGGGATAAACAAGGGTCGTTGGCACAGTACAGCAGTTAAGAGTGAGACCCAGGAATTAGGCTGCCTGTGCTTGAATTCTGGTCGCGCCACTGACTAACCAAACGGGTACTGTGCAAGCAACTTAACCTGGGCCTCCGTGTCCTCATCTCTATAATGAGGACAACGATAGTATCCGTCTCATTAAAATCATCATGAGAGTGAAAAGAATTAATATAAGTAAAGAGTTTCGAACAGTGCCTGTTACACGCTAACAGAACATATGTGCTAATCATCATCTTATAGTAACGATTATTTTTAGACAATACATATTATTTTAATTTTCTTCCTTACATATTTTGGGATTTCCAAATTTGAATATGTGTATGTTAATTTAATGATTTAGCACCAAAAAACCTATGAAAATAAGGGCACCTCACTGGTTCAGTCATTTAACTGGCTGCCTTTAGCTCAGGTCAAGATCCCAGGGTCCTGGGATCCAGCCTCATTCCTGCTCCCTGGAAAGCCTGCTTCTCCCTCTCCCTTCCACCCTTCCCTCTCCCCCTGCTCAAACTTTCTCGCTCTCACTCTTGCTCTATCTCAAATAAATAAATAAAATCTTAAAAAAAAAACCTGAAAATAATAAAAAGTAACCAGCAACAGACATTCTTCCACTCTACTTTAACTGCAAGTTCTGTCCCTGTTAAGATTCAGAGTTCCTTTATAATGCTCTCCATTTTTTAGCTCCTCGGAAAATTCGTCTTACTGACAGGTAAGTTGCCTTGTTTGCTGAAGGAAAGCGATGTGAATTACAGCTCTTCCAAAGTCTCCCTGATGAAACCAGAGCAGATGTTTGAGAAAGTATTCAAGGTATCCAGGATTCCTTAAAGGGACAAGGTCCATCTTGAAATCATCAAGCAAAAGAAACAAACACCAATTTCCAGGTAACCTTGTGCAAATGAGATGGCAGGTAAATTAATCAAGTTTTCCCGACGCAGGGTCTTTCTCTTATACAACCCTTAGCAACTGCTTTGGGCTATTAGTCTCACTGGAAATACGTGCTGAAGCAGATGCAAAAGCATTTACCCCAAAAGTTAACAAAACTAGACTCACAAGAAACATGGCACACACCAGACAACTGGGAACAAATACAGAAAGCAGGACTTCTTCCAACCAGATGCTTCTCAAAATATGTGGCAAACGTTTTAAAGAGTCCTGTAAGAATTTCAAGAACCATTCTTGTAGATGAAGAAAAGCACAGAAGGAATACAGACAGAGAGCAGATGGTATGCACGAACTGTCTAAGATTCTGAAAGGAGGGTTATTACAGTCTGATAAAGTCGTGGCCATTTCTGGACATTGAGGCAACACCCAGAGTATGCACTGTATTCCCGCAGACTGCCCCCTGCCCCCCAGAGGCTCCATCCCTCAAATAGCATCAAATTTCTGTTTGCAGTGAGCTGGAAACACTGGATATAATCTGTCTGTATACAAATTGTACTTTAATATTCCCAAATCAGCAATAATTGGGAAATGGATAGTGATTATGCTCTAAATAACTATATATATATAGTGATTGATATATATCACTATATATAAACAGTGATTGATATATATCACTATATATATATATCTCAAATTCTATGTGTGTGTGTGTATATATATATATATATACACAGAGAGAGAGAGAGCTATATATATATATATATAGCTCTCAAATTCTGTCCATTTGGCTTCTTTATGGGATTTTAAACTATTTTTCTTACAGTTGAAAATGTGACAGCATTCTTTGTGACAATACACTGAACTATGGTTTATGCCTACGGCCCCTACAGTACTCTGCTCACTACCAGGAGGATACACAGAAGTTGGCACTGACCTTGAGGAGACGCACCGAAACTGACAAAGCCTAGTACCTCAGGAGTCTAGAGACACTCACCTCTACCTCATCCTCTACCACCATTTTAGTAATTAAAAAGAGGAAAAGGGCTAACATATAAAGGATAGCTTTTGTGCATCTATCAGTAAACAAGAATTTCCTAAAAGACCCCTTAATGAGAAAATGATTAGAGAGTAAAATTGGTATCAATTTGACAATAATGTGTAGTTTTGGTTGGAATAGTGCTAAAATGTTTGAGAAAAAAAATTAGCTCTTGTGTGTTGTTTTGAATTTTCTCCATCAGTTCCTTTTTGCGTATTTTAAAAATATAACAAATGTAATTAAGGGTGAAAGAGAAAAAATTATTCTGATTATTTCTCTACTTTTCTAGCCATTAAGAACCTATAGATTGATCGAAGGAGTGTAACTGTATTACACATAGGATATGCTGTAAGTGAGCAATTTTCTATTTGCTGTACTGCATTGCTAAAAGTGGGAACGGACCAACACTGAACAAATCTAATGATACTGTCTCCAAATTTATCATGATTTCCACCCATTAGATTCTTGCCGATAGACTAAGTCTCTTTTCACTACCGTAACAGAATTACAGAGCTGTGGCCAGGTTATCTATCCAAGAGATCTATTAAAGTCTTTGCCATTGGATTAGGACTTTCCATTCCTGAGATTAATCTGCTTGACAAATTACCCTGTCTCTCCTGCCAAAATGATATTTTCCTAATACAAATGCAACCTTGGGACAGAGTATATTTCATTTTCTCCCTTATTTCAAACCCTGCTACCTACCAGAGGACAGTTTCCCCTTCTGACTGACAGCAAAAATAAATCTCTACGTGAAGGGAGATGGGGAAAATAAAACTTCTACATTGGAGGGCACAGAGTTCTACTTCATATTCAAGAACTGATACATAGGTCTCTTCTTTGTGGTTTGGCTGTATACTGAAAGCCAACTGCTATACAGAAAAAAAATTGGATTTTTCAATATTTCATTAGGTATTGTTCATTGAGCTAATACCAATTTCTGTCTCGATAGTCTTATGTACCCAGAGACTAGATGAGAGTGGTACCACTTTGTTCTTGGAATGGGTCCTACTACCCTTTTTAGCTATTATCCCATCTCTGCTACCTGGTATTGACAGCCTCCACTTCCTGCCTGCCCACCCCCCTCCATCCCTGGCCTTTGGTTTCTGCACTCTTCTACTTCCATTTAATGTGAAGTGCTCTTTTGATATTACCAGCAGCCATTTTCTAGCTGAAAAACAATGATGTCCCCCATCTTCTCTACTCTTTTAAGTTTCCTGCTGCATTCAGAACTCTCTTGAACTCTTCCTCTTTGTCTGACTGTTCTGTTTCTCTCAGGTAGTCACCAGAGAGTCATCCCCACCCCCCACCCCGCGTCATGTCCTTTCTGATTTCTCAAGGGTTTGTCCTTTGCACTCCACACTTTTCTCTCTTAACTGTTTCAGTCAGTGAGTTTACACCACCATTGTTCAGCTGTCTCCTGAGAAGGTAATCCCCAAGTCTTCATCACCATTTATTTTCCTACCAGCCCCTCCTTGAAAACAGCCACAGGGCATTTCCATTTGTACAACCCACTATAATCTCAAATTCAACCCTCAACCTCCTAGAACCTGACCTCCTTGTCTTTTTTCTGGATTATCATTCCTTCCCCAGCACTACACTTCTCTCCTTGATTTCATCATTAGCTCAGCTTGCCAACTCACAAAGCATCTTTTTTCAAATGACTTGATTGAGGTGTGAGGGACCTGGGTTCTGGGTTAAGTGTACACCCATGAAACCATCACCATCATGAAGGCCACAGACATAACCAATTACCTCCCAGCGCTTCCTCCTGCTCCTTTTATTACTTTTGTGTGTGTGGTAAGAACACTTATCTTAAGATCTTATAAAAGAAACATTTTTTACTACTTATTAGTCCCAGAATATAAACCTCAGCAGAGCACAATCTTTCTTTTGTTCACGGAGGAAGGCTGAGATCCTAGAAGAGTTCCTGGCATTAAGCAGGCTCTCAACATGTACTTACTAAATGAATGAATTGTGAGTTTTCAAAGATATAATGTACATAAAATGCTTAGCAGTACTTTGCAGGAGTAAGTCCTCAATAAATGTTACTTACCGTATATTATTATTATTAATACTATTATTCTTATTTTCAGTAGCCTCAGAATTAAAAAGTTCCCTGCCTGCATTTTTGCTACTGTTGTCTTGCATTTAGACATTTTTTTCAATACTTATTCTCTTTCATTTTAGGAGAGTGGGGACTTGCTTCGTCTTTATCTTTTTATCACTGGGTCCCCAGCATCTAGAACAACACAAAAGAAAATGTCCAAAGAGTAATCTGTGCTACTTTTGCAGAGAGGAGTCAAAGACAGAAAAGGGAGGCAGAAATCTGGAGTGAAAGAATCATTCATCTTATAAATATATTGGTTTTAATAGACACTGTATTTGGAGAAATTTTGATAGTTTTGAACACTCAGTAAGTGACAGTTGGTTTAAAGAGAATATTAAATTTCTAATTCTAATCTTCACAAAAGTAGAGGGAAGGCATTTTCAATGAATTTCAGCTGTTACAAAAATTGAACTAAGAAATTATTTTGTATCTCTGTAAGACTGTTACAACTTAATATTCTAACTCAGTATCATCAGAAAAACAAAACATAATAGCAAACAAACAAGGATATTTACCCAGACTATAAAAACACAAATTTAAAAAGATAACACCCCTATGTTTATTGCAGTATTATTTGTAATAGTTGAATTATGGAAGCAACCAAGTATCCATTGATAGACAAATGGATAAAGAAGATGTGGTATATTATATTGAAATATATAATGGAATATACTCAGCCATAAAAAAGAATGAGATCTTGCCGTTTGCAACAATATGGATGGATCTAGACGGTATACTGCTAAGTTAAATAAGTCAGAGAAAGAGAAATAGGATATGATTTCACTTGCATGTGAAACTTAAGAAACTAAATACATGAACGAAGAAAAAAAAAAGACAAACCAAATAATAGACATTTAGCTGTAGAGAAGAAACTGGTGATTGCCAGATACCTCCAGAGGGGAGGTCAGCGGGGAGACAGCTGAAGCAGGTGAAGGAGATTAAGAGTACACTTATTGGGGCGCCTGGGGGGCTCAGTGGGTTAAGCCGCTGCCTTAGGCTCAGGTCATGATCTCAGGGTCCTGGGATCGAGTCCCACATCGGGTTCTCTGCTCAGCAGGGGGCCTGCTTCCCTTCCTCTCTCTCTGCCTGCCTCTCTGCCTACTTGTGATCTCTCTCTGTCAAATAAATAAATAAAATCTTTTTAAAAAAAAAGAGTGCACTTATCATTATGAGCACTGAACAACATACAGAATTTTCCTTTTTCAAGATTTTTATTTATTTGACAGACAGAGATCACAGGTAGGCAGAGAGGCAGGCAGAGAAAGGAGGAAGCAGGATCTCCGCTGAGCAGAGAGCCCGACGCGGGGCTCGATCCCAGGACCCCGAGATCATGACCTGAGCCCAAGGCAGAGGCTTTAACCCACTTAGCCACCCAGGCACCCCCAACGTACAGAATTTTTGAATCACTGTATTGTACACCTGAAATTAATATAACACAGTATGTTTACTGGAATTAAGTTCTTTTTAAAAAAGTAAACAGAATTTAATTATTTTACTTCTGCTTTGGTTTGCCACATGAAAATGAGCTTTTAGGGTTTAGATTTGGGAATCTCTCTGTTGAGATTCCTTTGACCCATCTTGTTAGTTTATGCTGTTTCACTAATATAATTTATCTTCTTGTTTGTTTTGAGTATTTTATTTGCTCATTTTTTTCTGTGTATTTAATTTCTCTTTTCCAGACAATCTGATTTGGGCGTGCTGGAAGGTACATGTGTTGGAACGCCATGTTAGCACATCTCTGATGCTTAGGAAGAATCTCGCTTTTAATTCTTCAACTCTCATCGGTCCCCAAATTATAACAACAAAAAAATGCAGAGTCTAGACTTACAGTGGGAAAATGTTAGTCCAATTCCAGCTCTGGCCCTTCCCAGCTGTCTGAGGTTGGAATGACTGCTTACAGTATCTGTGAGCCTTAGGTGGTGGTTAAAATACCTCCCTCCAGAGCCAAACACCATGAAGCACCGCCTCAGTATTCTGATAAAACAGACACTATAACAACGCCCACCATAGGTCACAGGCATGAACTAAGTTAATAAATACAAGGTGCTCAGAATGCTGCCTCCTATGTAGGAAGTGACGTGAGGATTAAAAGGCATTAGGTGAAATGATGAGGTGCTAACAAAGATGGCAGCTAACATTTGAGAACCTGCCTGACATCAGACCATGTATGAACTCTTTTAATCATCACAACATCCTTCCAAAGCACTGTCTAGTTTCTATCCTTATTTTACAAACGAGAAAAATAAAATCCAGAGAGATGAAGTACACTGAACAAGGTCACACATCTAATAAGTGATAGAGTCCATTTTCAAAACTGTGAAACATGATGCAGGTCAGTCTACTACATGAGTAGGTCTTTATGAATGTTGTAGATGATACCTCGCCAAGCTCCTACAGCTGCATGAAAACTTTGATCTTGCAGTCATGTTTAACATCATCTTCCAAGGTTCTATGCTGAGGGCATTTTCCTCTGTGTCTCATCAGTACCTTAGCAATGTACCAATGCCTCACTGATCCCTTTCAAATGTTAGTTTATATCTGACTAACAGATTTGAGGGCAGGATTAACTTTTTACCTCCATTTTTGCACCTATATCATGAAGGGTTATCTAGCCCACCGGTTAACAACCTGAGTGGTGTCTGGGTTTGAACTCTGCTGTTTTCAGCTGTGTAATCTTGGGCAAGTTGCTTCCATAACTTTCGCAGCTTCAATTTCTTCATTCACAAAATGGAGGCAATAGCAGAGTTGATTTCATAAACTTTGTTAGTATTAAATGCTATAATGTATCCAAAGCCCTTGGAATAATAATACAGGTAATCACTAAACAAACATCGAAAAGAAGGGGGGAGAGAAATTTCTCCCTACAATAGTTTCCCAACACATGCTTTACCTATAGGAAGAGTCACAGTCCTCAAGCCAACAAGACTAATTTTCCATCAACGAAGTCACTGATTTCTGCTACAGATCTGAAAATAAATATACATTAACAGTGAATATCTGACAAACTGGTCTCTGAATTTAAATATCATGGATTAGCTTTCTGAATTTTTTTAGGGAGCTCCATTGTTCATTTATTTTTCATGATTCTCTATAGGAGTAGATTTTCCTCAGTAACTTCTCTCAATCCAGTATGTAGTGTCTCCATCGATGTCTTTCTCCTTCTCATCACACTTGAGAGCTACACCTCTACCATCTGCCTCATTCTCTTCATACAAAGGTATCTGACCTAACACTCCAGGCCAGTCTTAAGGGACTGACTCACATGAAGAAATTCTTAATATTTCAGCATCTCCTCGATGTTGGATGATTGAACTAACCATAGGGCAAATTCAGCTTCGTGAACAGTCTTCCTTAGGGTTGTTTTGTCCACAAAGACTTTTAAGGCAGAGATATGAAAGTGGAAAATATGAGCTTTGCCTCATAGACCAATGCCATCAGTTTCACAATAGTGACAAAGCATTCTTTCCTCAGAAAGCCTCAGCTGCTTTCTTCAAGAATGACCTGGTTGAGCCTCCCCGAGAGCCTCCCCGAGAGCCTCCCCAGCCTTCAGCTATTGAGTCCGTGGCAAACAGCAGAGGCTGGCGTACTTCCACCCAACCTCCTTCACACTCACTGACAGCTGAACAAGCTCCACACTTCTCTCTCCAAATGACTGGCAACACCAGCAGAAACTTGGAACAGTAGGCAGACAAAGAAAAACAATTTAATTTCTCTCTGACTGGCTGCTGCTTTCCAAATGTGACAGATTTTCGAACCAAATGGCTCATATTCTAGTCAGTTAAGACTGAAGTAGAAACAGGGTGAACAGTGACACCAAATGGTTAGAAAAGGCTGTTTATTAAGGAAGGTGTTTATATCCCATCTCTCATCAGAAACCATGGTGGGGGGGGACAGAGATAAATATCATGCAACAAGATAACAAATTAAAAGTAGATCATAGATAAGGAAACAAAATTCTTTGGGCTCTAATGGGATTCACGGGAATAAAAGGCACAGCATAGAGGACATACTCAATGGTAATATAGTATGGTCATACACGGCAGCTACACTTGGGGTGAGCACAGAGTAACACATAGAGAAGTTGAACCCCTACATTGTACACCTGAAAGAAATGTAGCATTGTGTATCAATGATACTCAAGTTCACAAAGAACTAAAAATAAGTAAGCTGAGAAAGAAAATCCCCCCTGAATTATTTAGGCTTAAAACATCTTCAGGATAGTGGAAAGATAAATAGATAGTGTGGGGCACTAATTTGACCTTAGTCTTTATAGTAGTGCGTAGGAAAAGAGGAAACCTCTTCAAATATAAAGAAGTACAATTCTTCCTGAACCTACAATGACAGAAATGTCTAATAAAGTGCTCTCCTAAATATCCATTGAAAAAATAAGAACCTTGGGGCACCTGGGTGGCTCAGTGGGTTGGGCTGCTGCCTTCGGCTCAGGTCATGATCTCAGGGTCCTGGGATAGAGTCCCGCGTCGGGCTCTCTGCTTAGCAGGGAGCCTGCTTCTCTCTCTCTCTGCCTGCCTTGCCTCTCTGCCTACTTGTGATCTCTGTCAAATAAATGAATAAAATCTTTAAAAAAAATAAGAACCTTGGAAATGTACTTTACTCTTCGCTTTTTTTTTCCCCTTCATATGTGTCTTCGTTTATGTCATATTATCTTCTCTAAATCTAATTTTGTTAACCTTTCATTTGAATTTTTTTTTTTGGTACAGTTGGATCACACTTAATTACAGTCTGTACTCAGACCCTGCCCGACGAAAACCAGCCAAGTAGACAAGTAGATCAGTTGTTCGTAAGACTTTTTTTTTTTTTTTTAAGAAAATACATCAGAGGAAACCCCAGTGAGCAAGAAGGAAAAAATGTAGGCATTTCTGTTTGGCATTATTAACCATTCATGATGATGTTCAGAACATCTTTAATCGATGTATCAAATTATTTTAAGTTGCATTAAAAGTTCATGTTTTAGGCTTTTTTTTTTTTTATTATGGATTTACTGAAGAAATGGTGGCAGACAGCACGTTAGAGAAAACAGAATTGAGTGATATGGACAGGAACAACCTAGAAAAATAAAGAAAAATGGTAACTAAGGAGTATATGGAAGGTCCAATTGAAGAATAAGAAACGGGAAAGATGAGCATGGGGTGGTAGGGGAAGGAGTGGGCTAATCATAGGAAGCAAAACCATGGCTGACTACCAGGTTATTGGTGACTTAAGCCAAAAGGGGGGAAATGAAGAACAAGATGAAAGAGACAGATAGGAGATGGTAAGGAAAATAAAACTTCAAGTCAGGAAGAGAGGAAGTCTAAGAATGCTTTTAAAATAACAGCTGGAAATTTTAGCATACTCAGGTTGAAGTGCCAGAAAGTAAAGAGAATGTAGGAAGAAACACGTAGTTGGCTCATAATGGACCCTTAAGAAGCACTTGGTAGGCTTTGGTTGATGCTGAGACAGAAAAGAGGGTAGTGAAAACATGATTAGAATTTGTAGAGAAAAGAACAGGCGGAAATTACTTTTTTTTTATATTTCATAGTCTTTCCATTATGTGATGTAAAGGGATAATCAGAGAATTAATGGAATAATGACATGTGAGAAAATAAGATCTCTGGTAAAAGACTAAATAAAATCCAATCTTCTCCATAAAAGAACACGTTAACAGTGATTAATCATGTTTTTTGAATGTTCACAAGTTGCTCTGCTAGCCATTTCTGAGACATCCAATCGAGCCCATCGTTAAAACTTTCTGTCGACCTTTTTTATCATAAGGAAATGAGAATCCTGGAAGCTCCATCCTCTTCCACTTTGTTCACATCGCTGTCATACTGGATACAAATTTTTTTAAAGACTTTATTTATTTGTCAGATAGAAGAGGGGGGGAGAGAGAGAGCACAAATAGGGGGAGACAGAGGGAGAATCAGGCTCCCTGCTGAGCAAAGAACTTGATGGGGTACTTGATCCCAAGGCCCTGGGATCATGACCTGAGCCAAGGCAGATGCTCAACTGATTGAGCCACCCAGACGTCCCTGGATATAAATTTTTATTGACTTTTTGACATGTGTTTCCTCTACTAGACTGTGAGCCCTCCAGGACCAGGGACTGTGCCATATTCTTTCTTTATATTTGTGCTTAGTACCCAATATACCTCTTGTGTATTTATGTCCTACCATTTCCAGAAAAGATTTAATGTGTTATCTGGTTTTTGTTGGGAGAACTTGCTTCTCTCAGTCTTCACTATTTCACTTACTAGCAATCGTTCATCCAGTTGCTCAGTCCAAAACTGTAGGAGTCATCCCTGACCTTTTCTTTCTCTTTCTTTTCCCAGTTTGTCCATGATCAATTCCCGTTGGTTCCATTTTCAGTATAAATCTCGCACCATCAGTTATGACCCCTTCACCATTACCACCCAGCCTAGAATACAGTTTCCCTCCATCCCCTTTTGTCCCTGGAAGTTAATTCTTCACGGATCAGCCAAAGTAATCCTTCAAACCTAATCAGATCACATCATATCCCCGAGTAAAGTCTTCTGATGTCTCCCCATTGTACTCAAAACATTCCCTACACTTTGGCTTCATTTCTTCCCCTCTTGCTCTTGCCCACTAGGCAACATCTGCAATAGCTTTCCTGTTGTGAATTGAACAAGTCAACTCATTCCAGTTCCTCTATATCCTTGCACAGCTAACCTTTTCTAATCATTCATTCACTGAGCATATGTTACTTCCTTGGGGGCATTTCTGACCACCTTTTCTAAAGGACACAAACAGATTGCCTCACTCGGTTTTATTTTCTTCTTCGTGCCTACTATTCTCTGAAATTATATACTTACTTGTTTTCTATTTTCCATGGCCACATATAAACTCGCATAAAAGCATACACTTTGTTCACTGTAGCCCTACATCCACAGGACCCTGAACAGATATAAGGTGCTCAGTGAATAAATGTCCAGTGAACAAATACATGTGTGGGACAATAGGTTCTGGGTTCACAGATAGACGCTTTCCATTCATTATCTAAAACATACGCTAGTCTTATGTCTCGATTCCTTACTATATAAAATTACTATCTTCCTTGAAAAAAAAAGTATTAAATAAAAGACAAGAAATTTATAAAGACTAATACTTCTCAGAAATTGATTCTGTGCTAATGAAGTGAATTAAAGAGGTTTGGAGATGAAAGGAAGTTGTATACATGAAACCAAGATAATGTTTTATGTCAGTTATGTCCCCCAAAATAAGGTTATCATGCTGAACTAAAAACATACCTCTTTTCTTAGTCACAAACTCAGATATCTAAGAAGGCAGTTAGACAGCTGTTACGTGAAGTTGGCCTGGAGTGGTGCCGCTGGGGCAAGGAAGAGTCTAAAGCAGGTAGTTATCATTCCCAAACTGGTGACTGTCACCATGAAAGCAAAGAGATGGAATGTTACCAAAGTTTTCTCGGTTTTCAAGAGAAGCTTTAAGAAACCACTTTTACGGGAAATGTCTCCATTTTAAAACCCTATATGGCAACATCAAAACTTGAAGACTACTGGCTGATAAATTTCTAATCTAAAGCATCATTAAAAAAGCCTTCCTCCTCCCCTGGAGGAATCCAGACTTTAGAAGTATTTAGGATATTTCCCCTAATTTTCTTTTCTTTGTTTGTTTGTTTCTTTCTTTCTTTCTTTCTCTTTTTCTTTTTTTTTTTTTAAGAATTTCTTATTTATTGGGGCACCTGAGTGGCTCAGTGGGTTAAGCCTCTGCCTTCGACTCAGGTCATGATCCCAGGGTCCTGGGATAGAGCCCCGCATCAGGCTCTCTGCTCAGCGGGGAGCCTGTTTCCCTTCCTCCCTCTCTGCCTGCCTCTCTGCCTATTTGTGGTCTCAGTCTGTCAAATAAATAAATAAAATCTTAAAAAAAAAAAAAGATTTATTTATTTATTTATTTGACAGAGAGAGATCACAAGTAGGCAGAGAGGCAGGCAGAGAGAGAGGGGGAAGGAGTCTCCCCGCTGAGCAGAGCACCTGATGTGGGGCTCGATCCCAGGACCCTGAGACCATGACCTGAGCTGAAGGCAGAGGCTTAACCCACTGAGCCACCTAATTTTCTTTTCTTAACCTGTATTTCCTCTAATGTAAACATTTTACAATTATGTTATAACTTTTTATATGGCAAAAATCAAATAAACAGATGGCTTTAAGAATCTACTGGATTAACTCAAATATTTAGGTTATACTTGAGTTTAAAAACAAACAAACAAACAAATAAAATAAAACAAAAAACTAAAGGAAATAAATATAGGGATGATTACAAGGCAAACAGCACTGTGGTAACATCTTTCCCTCTGGTATTTCATCTTGTGGCATCTTGTCCAGACCACATTTCAATCCTACCATTTTATGTACCATTAAGATTACTAGTTTCAAACTTCACACAGCACATCATGTATTTGAGGGAATTGACCCTCATTGAACCACATGTCACATGATGACTTTTAGTACAGCAAAATTCAGAGCATTATTTTAACACAAATATTATAGTGCACCCACATATATTCAGAGCAGCAGCCCTATCTGACTCCAAAAGGAAATTTACTCTGTATTACATTGTAAGAAAATCATATTCTTTTTCTTATTTCACTCCCACCCTATTTATCCTTCTGTAAAACTTTCTTTTTGTGCATGGACTAATAATGTGACTTAAGTTGAGGAAGACAATAATTAGTAAAGAAAAATAAATAAATAACTATCCCAAAACAGAATATCTGGAATTTTTAAATTACCATTAATTTTTTATTTCAAAAAAACCGGCTTTTTATAATAAAAAAATTATAGATAATAAATGGTTAAGCATAAGCAATTTCATATGGTTCAACATAGTAAATTTGAGGACAAAGTTCAAAGTAACAAATCAAGGGACTTATATACTATAAATAGAATAAATTTTTGAAACTTGATCATCTATGATTCCATACTTTTCCAATAAATTATTTCTTAAATAAGACCTAAAATCAGGAAATTAAGTTGTGGTAGAATATGTTGTATTCTATTAATGGCAAATAAAAATGTTCATATATTTTAAAAAATGATAAATAGACCTCAGAATATTATTACAGATCTGATGAAGGGAGGGAAGGATGGGAGGAAGGAAGAAAAAAAGGAGAGAGAAGAGGAGAGGGAAGGAAGAAAAAATATAACTATAGTTCCATGTACAATTAAATAAAATGTGACTACATAATGCTTCTACTCTATGTGACTTAAGTTAAAAAGTAGTAAAAGCAAAATCAAGAACTTCTGCACAGCAAAGGAAACAGTCAACAAAACAAAGAGGCTACCCACAGAATAGGAGAAGATATTTGCAAATGAAAGTACAGACAAAAGGTTGATACCCATGATCTTTAAAGAACTCCTCAAACTCAACACACTCAAAACAGACAATCATATCAAAAAATGGGCAGAAGATATGAACAGACACTTCTCCAATGAAGACATACAAATGGCTATCAAACACATGAAAATATGTTTATCATCACTAGCCATCAGGGAGATTCAAATTAAAACCACATTGAGATACCAACTTACATCAGTAAGAATAGCCAAAATTAACAAGACAGGAAACAACATGTGTTGGAGGGGATGTGGAGCAAGGGGAACCCTCTTACACTGTTGGTGGGAATGCAAGTTGGTGCAGCCTCTTTGGAGAACAGTGTGGAGATTCCTCAAGAAATTAAAAATAGAGCTTCCCTATCACCCTGCAATTGCACTTCTGGGTATTTACCCCAAAGATACAGATGTCGTGAAAAGACGGGCCATCTGTACCCCAATGTTTATAGCAGCAATGGCCACGGCCGCCAAACTGTGGAAAGAACCAAGATGCCCTTCAATGGACGAATGGATAAGGAAGATGTGGTCCATATACACTATGGAGTATTATGCAGAAAGGACGAATACCCAACTTTTGTAGCAATATGGATGGGACTGGAAGAGATTATGCTGAGTGAAATAAGTCAAGCAGTGAGAGTCAATTATCATATGGTTTCATTTATTTGCGGAGCATAACAAATAGCATGGAGAACATGGGGAGTTAGAGAAGAGCAGGGAGTTGGGGGAAATTGGAAGGGGAGGTGAACCATGAGAGACTAAGGACTCTGAAAAACAATCTGAGGGTTTTGAAGGGGCGGGGGGTGGGAGGTCGGGGTACCAGGTGGTGGGTATTATAGAAGGCACGGATTGCATGGAGCACTGGCTGTGGTGCAAAAATAATGAATTCTGTTATGCTGAAAATAAATAAAAAATAAATTTAAAAAAATGAGAAAAAAAGTAGTAAAAGCACAAGTAGATAATATCAAATTTTTTAAATTGCCAAGAATGCACTTTTATGGAACATGCTACAAATAAATACCAAATTATAACTAAGACATACATACTTTTAGAGGTCACTGTGTGATTGCATTTTTGACATTGTTTCTTGAATAGATGGAGGTAGTATGTTCACTAAAAGATAAAATCTTCCTGTGCTTTTGAGGAAAAACCAATCACCATGAGTAATAGCAAACGTTCATATGCTACATTCGTCAGAGTTCAGAGAAGCAGAACCAATGGGGTATATATACAGAAAAAGAAAGAAAGTGTGATTGGTTTTGTTGAAGAAATTGGCTCGAGCAGTTGTGGAGGCTGGCAAGGCTTGAGACCCAGGGCAGAGCTGATGTTGCAGCCTCAAGTGTGAAGACAGTGTATGGACATAGAATTCTTCCTTCCTCATGGGATCTATCTTTTCTCTTAAAGCCTTCAACTGATTAGATGAGACCCATTCGTATCATGGAGATTAAATATTAATCAATCTAAAATATTGTGCCTTCACAGAAACATCTAGATGTATGTTTGATGGAACAACTCCGTACCATAGTCTAGCCAAGCAGATGTATAAAAACATAAACTACCCTTGACATGACACCGAGGCTTCATTGATCTTCTCCAAAAAAGTTAGATCACTATTTATGATTATAAATGCTTAGCAAACACCATAATTTTTTTGTAATATAGTGTCTTAGATAACTAAATGGAGAATATAGTTTCAGGCTAATTTCAACATCTGTGATGGAGCCTACTGCTGCCTTCCTGTACAAGACTGACACCAAATAATACCCAACACACGAGGCCTGCACAAATTTAAGTCCTGGGCCAAGCTCGGGTACATGAACTCTCTGACAGTAGAGATATTTGTTTCTTCTTCTTCTCTAAAGCTTAAATATACTTACTTAAAATCCTCTTCAGTCATGAAGTCATTCTAATTTAATCATAGCTGTACTCAAATGTTTCAGTTAACTACATTCTCAGTTCTCTGTCTTTGAACAAACCACCTTTTGCTTTCTGCACGTTAATAATCATCACTATATATAATTATGTATACGCTTTTAGAGTCTGTTTATTTGTATTGCTAAGCATTTTATCTCTGTATATCCTTTTTACTCTATTTGAGGTTGTGTACTATGTCTTCTACATTCTTTGTAAACTCCACAGAATTCCACCCCCCATATTGATTTTTGCAGTAACTGGATTAATCTTAGTTAACTGGAGATAAAGATGTTTATCTTAAAGAAACATGAAGTAGAATATTATTTATGAAATAATACAGGTAAACTGTAGGATAATCCTAGTATAGGATATTTCTAAAATACTATGGAATAATTGGTTTTTAAAATTGTTGCCAAGACAAGTCGTAAAATAAACTTCCTAACAATCCCAGTAATACATTCATACTTATTGTATCATTATTAAATGGAGAGTGTTTTTTCTTCCTCCAAAATGAAAATGAGTATTCAACTTGAATCTTTAAATAAAAGTGGATTTGAATTTTTATAATTACTTATCATCTTGGTGATACACCAACAACTTCCATAACCACATAAAAACTGAGAAAAATAACCCCTATAATATTAATCATCCTACAATTTGTGTTTGATATGTCTTAGTAGAAAGATACCCAAAGACAACCTTCATTTTAAATGTCATCTGCAGCCCATCTGGGACTCTGACATATGGAACATCCAAGACCTCAGTAGAATGTCTCTGGTTCCCTGTGGTAACTAGGACCATATGCACAGTCCTCCACTGACAAACTAACATATGAAAAAAGAGAGAGAGAGAGAGAGAGAGAGAGAGAGAGAACTTTTTGATGTATTTCCATCTATAAACAAAACATTGTAGAAAAAACAAAGGCACTGAAAAAACTATTATAGCCTTCATATTTAAGCAATAAAAAAAATCCTAACTACCAAGCATACAATGTAATTTGTTACAGCCTATGACTAATCACCACAGAATAATTCCACTGGTACCAGATGGAGAGAAAATCCTTAATTACTGCAGATATATGTTGTAAGGTTATCAGCACTTTAAACCACTAAATTTGATTAAAGTTAACAATATTATCATTGGCATGATTGCTTTGGGAAAGACTTTCTGTGGTTGATGGTACACTGGGAAATAAAGTTGAAGCAAGCAGTAACATGAAACAAAAGGCATGAGAATGTACCACTGGTGTCCAGAGTTTCCAAGTGGGAATGGATATGCAAGATAGTCTCTTGGAACCCAAAAAGATTTAATTTTTATCTCACCAATTTTAAGTGCTACTTTTGTAGTTTACATAAGATACATAAAAATGCAGCACTGATTTGAGATGCATACTCCAAAATTCCCATTATGCATGCCTTGCAGTAAGAAAACCTAGATTAGACTATTAAAATATCAATAATGGCTAGGTGCCTGGCACTATTCCAAAGGCTTTTCATGTAATATTTACTTTATTCCTTACATCAATTCTATTAGATAAAAACTATTCTTAGCTGATTTGAATGAGGAAACTGTCACGGAGAATTTAAGTAACTTACTCAGGGTCCCAAGCCTAATGTGGTAGAATACATTTGAAGCCACATAGTTGGGTGCTACTGCTTTTATTAGAATGATCTCGGGGCGCCTGGGTGGCTCAGTGGGTTAAAGCCTCTGCCTTCAGCTTAGGTCATGATCTCAGGATCCTGGAATAGAGCCCTGTGTTGGGCACTCAGCTCAGCAGGGAGCCTGCTTCCCCCCTCTCTCTCTGCCTGCTTCTCTGCCTACTTATGATCCCTGTCTTTCAAATAAATAAATAAAATCTTAAAAAAAAAAGAATGATCTCATTAAAGAGGCAATGGTGATATTAAATCTTATGCTCTATTTAATTTTTACTAATTTCAAAGTCAATCAAAGAAACATATTGCATAGTATCTGGCCCAACACAAACTCTCCAGTGAAAAGCTTCCCCTCTGCGTGTGGAGTGTAGATTCCTTTTGGAAGTCACTGTTCACGGCAAACAAACATGGTTGTGTGAAACATCTTAAAGAACTTCCTAAACTTTGAGCAGCATGAATGTTTTCTACTCATCACCGCTCACTCAGGTGTTCAAGACTAGAAGCTACAGATTAGGTGGCAGAGGAGGAAGGATGCACAGAGAAGGAGAGCCGGAAAGCCGGCCATTTCCAACGGGATGCCACATAAAGGAAAAGGAAGATGAATTTTAAGTATTGATTCTGCCACTTACTAACTTTGTGATTTCTGAGCAAGTTATTTTACATCTCTGGACATCAATTTCTTTATTTCTAAAATGTAGGGACTGGCATAAATGATATCTATGAGTCTCTAGTAGCCTACAAAAGCTAAGAGCCAAGAGATCTTAACACAATTCTGCAGGAGCGGAATAACGTGGCCTGGCTGACATCACTGTTACTCAAGCAGCTTAAGGACAAAGCTAAAGAGCAAAGTTGGAGACAGTCAACATGTTCATTAAGCTGCCTCTGGAAGAGATTCTGGCAAGAAATAAATGGTAATTAATTTGTGGCTAAATTACTTAAATATACCTTAGACACTAATATTCTAAGTTGTCAATTAAAAGTAACTTTGCCTGGGTGGCTCAGGTATTAAGCATCTGCCTTTGGCTCAGGTCAGGATCCCAGGGTCCTGGGATTGAGTCCCACATCGGGCTTCCTGCTCAGCGGGAATCCTGCTTCTCCCTCTCCCACTTCCCCTACTCCTGCTTGTGTTCCCTCTTTTGCTGTGTTTCTCTCTGTCAAATAAATAAATAAAATCTTTAAAAAATTAAAAAATAAAAAATAACTTTGCCTGCTTTAGATCACAAGCAGGACTACTTAGAGGTCTAGAGGGGCTTGGGGCATTTCTATTTATTGAGATCATTCATATTTGGCAATAAAGAAATGCCAAAATATGGTTTGGAAACTCTCATATATTTCAAGTCTTTATGGTAGACAAAGTAACATCTCTACTGCAGAAAAACTCAGTGCGATATATTTGTACTATTAACATGGTATTTGCACGTTTCAAGAGAAGAGGTTAATATCACCTTAGGTAATGTTGTCTAGTCAAAGGACATATATGACACACACCTTCAATCATTTTCCTTTAAATGATGTGCAACATTACTTAAGGATGACAGCAAAAGTCTAACTGTGAGGTCTTCCTAGCACAGCTTCGTTGGCCCCTGTTAACAAGCTGTTACATGAAGGTGCCCTGTAAGTGCGCCTTCAGGTAGAACCAGTTTAATTTCAACCTACCGCACATGGCGAGTTCTTGGAGGGGAGTGAGTTGTGGACAAGGATTTGGTTGAAACTGAAAGGGATGATTTTTCTCCTAGAACATCTTTAGAGCTTCTACTACCAATCAACTGCACTGGCCAAAATGACCTCAGGTGTGTCTCCTGGAGACTTACCAAATTTAGGTAGGACTTCATCTTTGAAGACTGAAATGGTTGCAAAACACACTTTTAAGTAGTTGAATAAATTGCTTTTATGGTAGGAATATATTAGAACAATCACTTAACACATTCATAAATATCTGTCATCTTTGTTTTTCTATAGCTGATGATGAGCTATTTGTTCCTAACTGAAAAAAATTAAACCTATTTGCAAGTGTAGGGAACAACATGTATGTTCTCTTGGTGTCAGCTGGAAAACAAGCACATTTATCTAATAATTGTACCAAGTGATGTAAACTTTGGGAAGGGGAGAAGGACTAACAGTCTCATTTCAAACTATTTAGGATTAAAATTTCATGTGTTCCAAGACGCTTGTTTAATTTCTTCAAATACAGTTTTAAAGTAATGCTAATGCCTAGAATTTTTCATAAACATAATGCAATGGCATCTTATTCAAAGGTAGAAATGAAAATTAGCTTTTAAAGTGAAACTTGATTAGGAAGAAAATTGCTCTTGGATAAACCCTTAAGTTGACTATACAGTCTAAGAATTCATGGTTTTATACACTATTGTACATAATATTTTTCAGCACATTAAAGTTTAAGATAATGATGCTCGGGATGTCTGGGTAGGTCAGTGGGTTAAGCCTCTGCCTTTGACTCAGATCATGATATCAGAGTCCTGGGATCAAGCCCCACATCGAGCTCTCTGCTCAGCAGGGATCCTGCTTCCACAACCCACCCCCACCTACTTGTGATCTCTCTTTCTGTCAAATAAATAAAATCTTTTAAAAAACGATAATGATGCTGAACCAACAAGAAACAAAAGAAAATTCTGTATGCAAACATGTGAACTCTTAAACCATTTTACCCTTAAAAAGAAAAATTTGGAGGGTTCTAAAAATTTTCCTGCTTTCCTTCAGGGCTTATATTACATTATATTTAATAGTAAGCCTTTCTAGTCCTAATACACATTCATACATTTGGTTGTAAAATTTCCATAAGATACCCCCTTTTTTTTCTTTCATTTGACAAATAAGTTTGGAAGGTCTGCTGGCACTTAACCCATGGCCTGACATATAGTAGGTTCTTAGTAAATGCCAATTGTTCATTGAGAAATTGCGGAGGAGAATTTGGCTGCCAATTCCTTGTCTTTACAAACTGGCATTTTTTTGTCTCAAGTAGATAAAAACAGTGCCTCCAGCCCAGTCTCCCACATTCATGGTGACCACTGAGAACTGAAGATTTGACTCCAGAGCCCAAGACAGAACCCAGAGGTAAGCCTTGGCTCTGAAGTAGTGCATGTGGGAGCTGAGAGACTGAGGGAATGGTGGTACAAGACTCTCAAAACCACAGGGCGATAGCTAATGCGGCAGAAAAACATGTTTCCTAGACATAAATTCCAGGGGAGTTCATCAGCCTGTTCCTCTTGGGGGTATTTACCGATGTCTGAGAAGTTTCGAAGCCAAGACACATCCACCCAAATGAGAACTGATCTGACAAGGTCAACATCTGCACCTACCCTGGGGGATGAAATTACAAGAACTACCAATCTTGGGCTTCTGGACGCCGGCAAACCAGTAGCCAAGATGGACGGAACACTCTTTTCCTCTTTGTTCTCACCGAAGAATGTAATGGAGATATGTGAGGTGCATGAAGAGACCAAGACCGGGGTGGGAATTTTCACTTCACCCAAGACACCCAGCACCATATGCACTTTTGAAACTGGAATGTCTGAGGAACGGCTTCTTATCACCCCAAATAACCAGCTCCATTTCAGGCGCGCTACATTCACAACTTACTCCGGACAAGTCTGCGGTAAACTGTACTTATGGATAGAGATGTGACAGGAAATAACCTATAGATGAGCCCATAGTTCAGTCTAGAACGCCCTCCTGACTTCCCTCTTCTTCTTTTTGTTAGCTTTTTACTTGCATTTCACTCCAACTAGGCTCGTCTCAGCTTGCGAACTTTGCAGACGAGGAATGCTTCTGGAAAGCCTACGTTGGAATGTTTCCTTGAGTCAGGTGGGGTATGCAGTTTGGCCAGCTCTCAACAGAGCAAGGGCTGCCCAAGTGAACTCCAAGGAATGCCTCTCAGCACACTGTCTGCACTGGCGTGTGCCCAGGAGAAACACTATCCCGCCTGCTAACCTTTGAGGCATAACCTTTTATTCTCCCCAGTGGAGCTTTTTTTCACTGAAATTTTTGCTTGAGAGTTGTACGGAGGACCACGTTTTTTTATTATGAAAATCATTTACAGGGAGTAAGGATTTTTCTATCTCTGTATCAGTTACTCTTAATCATTTTATCTTTTAAATAGATTCCTTTCTTCCACAAAAGTGGAGTATCATGCACCGGTCTTGGCAATATCACTTTACGCAGCTCATAAAGACACGACATAGGGAGTTTTTAAGAAATTCATCAGGCAACTTGAAGCTATTGAGTTTAAACCATTTTTTAAAATTCTAAGTTATTTGTCTTTGTTGCATTTATCAGAAAAATACTGAAGTTATTCATAATAAGCTATCTCCACATATGTTTTGAAGAACAGCATCTGATCAATATTTGAATGAACTCAGTTACATGAGCCTGTTATTATTAACTCCATGTAAACCACCTAGAGCAGCGCCATCCAATGACTTTCTGTAATGACAGATATTTTCTCTATTCTGGCCAGTATGATAGCCACTAACCCTATATGGCTTGGGGTGTTCCAAATGGCCTAATCCCACTGATTAACTGAATACTTTATTTTATTTCATTTCATTTTAATTATTTTAAAACTGTGCAGGTCTAGGTTCTTGCTACTCAATGTGTACCACCTACAGAAAGCATCATCTTCACCTGGGAACTTGTTACAAACGCAACTTTCAGGTCGCACTTCAAGCCTACTGTATTCAAATCTGTATTATTGGGGGGGGCACATAGGGAGAGGGAGAGAGAGAGAATCTTAATCTCTGACACAAGCTTCAATCTCATAATCCTGAGATCATGACCTGAGCCAAAATCAAGAGTCAGAGACTTAACTGACTGAGCCACCCAGGCATTCTCAAATCTGCATTTTAATTAGATCCCCTAGCAATTTGTGTGTATATTAATATTTGAGAAGCACTTATCTAAAACAGCGGTTTTCAATGCTAGATGCACCCTTGAGGATGCCTAAAATCTTTTCAGAGTGTTAATGAAGTCAAAATATTTTCAAAATAAGGCCAAAGTCCATTACCTTTTCCACTCTATTGGCATTTGCACTGATGGTATAAAAGCAACGGAATACAAAAACTTGAAGCCTTAGCATGAATCAAGTCACTGGCACCAAACCCCTGAAGCAATCTTTAATTTCTTCGCTGTTATACCCTCCCAGGAAGAAAACAAAAACAAAAACAGTTATACTTAGGAATGTTCTTTATGATGCAGGAAAACATACTGATTTTCTTAAATCTTGGCCACTGAATAGACATTTTTTCATATTCTGTGGGAAGAAATAAACAGGTATACATAAAGAATTGCTGCTGCAAATGAAGTATAAAGATGGACTGAAGAAAGATCACCGGTGAGACTGAGTTATAAGCTAAACGAGCCTCTTTTCTGTGGAGCACCCCTTGTCTGAAGGACACAATGACAGACAAACTATGGTTATTCATAATTGGGTATTGGGCAAATAATTTATTCAAAATGAATGAAGTAACTCTGTAGCTTCAAGGAAAATAATTCACAGTATATGTTTCTAATGATAAGCTTTGAGATTTAAAGTGGAATTTAGATTTAGGATTTTAGAAAACTAGTATTTACTGCAAGGATCTTGACAGCTTCCAACTACTGTAAGACTTTTCTGGTAAGACTGGTGGTGAACTTGACAACTGCACCGGAAAGCCCTAAATAACTCAGGAAACCAATATTTTTTAAATGACCAATGTATGAGTATGAGATTGATTCAAAAACAAAATAGAACAATGAAAATGTAACAGAATATCCATTTATTGATATGGTTTCACATTGTATATAACTTTTATGAAACTATCACCTGTCAAGTTTTGATGTAGTATCAAAGAAGAATATCCACAGTTATCTGAAAATTCTATTAGAGTACCCCTCTTTTCCTGCTACATATTTGTGTGAACCCAATTTTTCTTAATATCATTCAACCAAAATGACTTAGAAAAATGCAGAAGCAGATATTGGAATCCAGCTGTCTTTTATTAATCTAAATATTAAAGAAATGTACAAAAGAAAAAATGCCATTCTTTTTGCTTTGTTTTGTTTTGAAATCTAACTATATCATAACTTCTTTTCATAAAAATATATTATATGTTAACATGTGATATATTTACTACTGTTATTTTTAAAGGAAATCATACATATTTTTAAAATTTCTCAGCTTTAAGTTCTAGTACGGTAAATATTGATAGATATTACTCCTATTAACAATAAAAGCTCTTTAATGTTCTCATTAATTTTTGAGAGCATAAGTTTTGGGTAAGCACCAAATTTGTATGCTGCTGGCTTATAGAATGCCTTGAATAGAGGTAAAGCTGAAAATTGCTACTCCCTCTACCCAAAACTGAAACATTGGCTGCTCCTAAAGATTCAAAAGAAAGAAATGTACTTGTAACTTTCAAAAGAGAAAATATGGAGTTCCTATACACACATGATGTATTCAACCCACTATTTTACACCTACTATGACAACCCATAGAAAAACTAAGTATTTACAAATATACTAACCTATTATAGCATTTTTATAGCATGACCTGACAAAAATCTGAAGGTCTATCAGGAGTAGAGTAGTTAATTAAATTATAGAACATTATACTATAAAATAGTATGCACTATTAAAAAGATTGGATTAAATCTTTATGTATCCAAAAGTGTTGTCCAGGATATATTATTAAATGAGAATGCAAGTTTCAAAATGATGTGTGAGGTTTAGCCTCTTTTAAAAATGGAATTAGCTCTCACTATACGCACAGTTATATACATATTTGGTGTTGGAGAAAGATATAAAAGGGTACACACCAATCTATCCACATTGCAACAGTTCAGTAAGAGAAGTGGAGATGAATTATATTATTTACTTTTCCTGTATATTTACTATTTTTGAAACTTGTAACAATTTTGAACTCTCTGTTTATTCAGCTCCTTTTTTTAAAAAAAAGATTTATTGATTTATTTATTTATTTGAGAGAGAGAAAGAGAGTGAGCGAGTGGGTGGGGGGAGGGGTATAGAGAGAGGGAGAGAGTGAATCCCAAGCAGACTCCACACTGAGTGTGGAGCCTGACACAGGGCTCCATCTCATGACCCTGAGATCACAACCTGAGCCAAAATGAAGAGTCAGATGCCACCCTAACTGCATCACCCTGGTGCCCCCCCACAGCTGTGTTCCCTCTATCCTTGCTTGTTCTTCTCTGTAGTTTCACACACGGAAATACGAGTGAAGTGGCCTTTGTATTACTCTCACTCTTCTGAGGAAAGGACGAAAGGAAGAATTGCAAGGGGAGAAGCAAAAATATTCCAATTGTGGCATATAATTCAGAGTATAAAAGTGGTAATCAGAATATACAATTTTCTCCCCAATTCAATAAAAGTTGATTGCCGCATCAGTGTTCCAGAAACAATTAACAGATTTGTGCTGGTGACTATGGTTTTTCTCACTTGGGAGCAGCCAGTTCCAGTTTCCGCTAGCTATAGGTATGTCTTTCATGTCTGCCACTTTCCATTCTCCCTTCCACGGCCAACCTCTTCAGCCTCATTCAGTACAATGACCCATTGTATTGAATACAATGAAACTACTTTCAGCTCTCAGCACATGCCCTGCTTGGTCTCAGTTCTGGATTTTCATGTATGTGTTCCCTGTGTTTGAAACTCTCTTCTCTTTCCTCCCCCATTTTTCTGTTTCCTCCCCTCCTTTACCCATCTCTAACTGAGGTCATAGAATAGAAAATTGTCTTCTGCAGAAAACCCGTCTCATCAGAGTACTGAATAGTGTGTCCCCGCTCCATGCTCCTCAACCACTCTACTCTGACCTTCCTTGGAGGAGAATTTACCATTCACCCTATTACAATTTTCAGTTAGTTGCTCATCTACTCAGCTAGCTTCCTTAGGGCTGGAACCAAGTCTGCACTGTTCTCTGTTGTCACCCTAGCATCAATGTACAGGGCACATTGTTGTAACAATTACATTCATTGAGGAAGTACCTTGTGTCAGGTTCTAGGCTAAAGATTTCATTTACATTATCTTATTTAACTTGCTGATAACCCTTAAGCCTACACTACTCTGCTTCCTGGTAGATACTCCATGTTGTTGGATACCCTTTGTTGCTCTGATTTCTCCTCTTCTTCTGAAATGTCCTGTGCTCTTACCCCATCAAAACAGTCTTTAACTGTGTTTACAAGATCTTAACTTGAGCTTAGCTATTATTTAGCTTACTAGATCTATGGATTCGGTTCCTCATGCTAACATAGTAAATCTAGAAAAAAAATTCACATGAAAACATAACCCCAAGAGATACGCACTTTTATGGGGCACACAAAAGGAAATAATGCCTTAAATTCAAATAGTGGCAATTTGAGTATCCCAGCTCTACCACAAGGAAGACCGTTTTAGAAATAAGATTTTTAGCCCTTCTTTTGTAGGTCGTATCTTTGGAGAATCGTCAACTCTGCTTACCTGGAAAGACAGCCCTTGGTTTGCAGCCCTTTTGTCAGTGTTCAGCCCTGATCCAGAGCTAGCAGGTACCACTGAATATCTGCATGGCTTCTAACCAGAGCAAATTAAAAAAAGCAACTGTATTCCGCCATTTATGCTTTAAATGTATTAATTTCTGATGAGACGTTTATATAAAAAACAATCAGTGGAAAACTCTGTCCTGTCCTAATAACACACAAACTACAGAAGGTTTTGGAGTCTGTTATAAAGTACTAAGCCACCCTTCCTCCAGAGAGGTCAGGTTGAAGGTGAACTGACATCCTAGGTGCTGGGAGTAGAGTGCTCTTTACCTTGACCCTCAGTCCCTCAGGGTTATCTTTGATGTCAGACCTCCAAAAAAAAAAAAAAAAGCCAAGAGCCACATGGGTATATGTGAGAAAGTTTTATGGCATCGGCCCTTAAGTTGGCAGGAATGGCAGCAAGTCCTTCTGGCTTGAGAGGCTTGGTCTCCTCCCTGAGTCATCAAGGCTAGTGAGCCAACAAAGTATCTGGGGAATAGGGATAGACAATTGCAAACATGTGACCAGAAATTATTCCTTTGATGGTGTAGTAGGAGGAGGACTTCAAAATACTAGTCTGGAGGTCTGTAGAGGTAGAATCAGAAGGGTGGATGAATGAAGGTGGGAAAAGAAAGAGATGCTGGCCTAGGAGGATGGAAGAGCTGTCAACCAGGTTCAATGCGGGATGGACAAACTCAACGCCTCCACTCTGCCATCTAGTGGGGAGAAGTCCCTCTAGCCTGTGACTCACCGGCTGCTCTAGTCTCCACTTCGACTCCTTTCATAGAGGGTTTTCCCACTCAGCGCCCCATTTACTTTCTTAAGGGAAACCTGCGAGTTAGACAATTTTCTCTGTTTTACTGATAGGGAAAAGGAAGCCCAGATAGACTGATTCACTACAAAAGGAGAGACCTGGTACACATTCCATACTCTGCAAGGCAGTATATACATGGTATACTCTCCCACCAAATCCCAGGATAGATGAAGTAAGTATAGAAAAATCTCCACATGGTAACTGAGGGATGTTCTGCTTATATTCCTCACACACAAAACAATCCTGCCGGAAAACTGAAAACTAGTAAAGCAAAGAGAAACAGTAATTCCGCCCCAACAAGCATACAAAGGCATAGAAAAAACTGGAAAAATGGTGGTGAAATCACCTCAGTGACGATGATGGCCTAACAAAAGGACAAACATGAGGGTGTAGGAGCTGGGATAATCTTAGATAACTACTAATTCAACTTCTTCGTTTTATAGTTGAAGAAAGTGAAGATAAGAAAGTCAAGTAGTTTTCCCAGTTCCAAGATGAGTTATTGTGAGAACCCAAAGTCTATCTCCTCTTCTTTTCTTTGTTTAGCTTTTTGACAAAGAAATCAATTACCTGTATTTAAACATTTCTGGAAGGAGGGACAGATGGAAAGAAAGGGGAAAGAAGACAGGGAGTGAGAGGGAAAGAAACTAAAACTAGTTTCTTTCAATTTGCACTCTGGGTCATACGTGAAAATAACAGTACCATAATCGGAGTGAACTGGAACATCTTTGGAGAAGAGAGAATTTCAGTTTTTGGAATGTATATAACCACATTTATTACAATGTGATTACATGGGAAAAATCTGGAAACATTTCATCTGCCCAACAATAAGGAATTAGTTACATGAATTATGGTATATCTATTCAATAAGGCTATGCAATCATTTCAATTTTACTTTATAAAAATATTTAGAGAAAGAGGAAATTGTTCACAATACAACACTACTGAAAAGATAAAAGTAAAACTACATATAATTCCAAGGTTGTATTTTAAAAGTTGATAATAACGAAAAAAAGCCAAAATATTAAAAGTTATTACCTCTGAAATAAAATGTTTTAACTGCTTTTAATTTTATCTTTATACTGCTTTGTATTCTCTAGATTTTTCTGAAATGTGCACTTATAGATTCTATTTATAATTCTACAAAGAATGAAGTTAAATTTAAACTACTGTATGACAATATCCCATGTTGTCAAAAATATGAAGAAATGATGGGTTCTCTTGTGTTCTGTTAAGAATACATATTAGACATTTTAGGGTGCAGTTTGACAGTCTGACTCAAAATTTAACAAGTACTTTCCTGAGATATTATCCTAAGACAATTTGAAAGATGTGTATTTCATTTAAAATATTTGCATCTCAGAAAGTATAAGATACACAGATCACATGTTTCTTAACAACCCCAGCAGGCTAGACAGCAAACCACAGTCAAATATCTTAATATTTTTTAGTAACCATAAAGTATTGAAGCAAGTTGGATAATTTTTTTTTTAAAGATTGTATTTATTTATTTGACAGAGAGAGATCACAAGTAGGCAGAGAGGCAGGCAGAGAGAGAGAGGAGGAAGCAGGCTCCCTGCTGAGCAGAGAGCCCGATGCGGGACTCGATCCCAGGACCCTGAGATCATGACTTGAGCCGAAGGCAGCGGCTTAACCCACTGAGCCACCCAGGCACCCGCAAGTTGGATAATTTAAGATGATAAACAGCCTTATGTGAATTCTAGTGAGATTTTGTACAAAACAAATTTACACCAAGTATTATAAAATATTTTTGTTTATATAGCTTTTTGGATTTTGGAAATATAGATTAGAGAATGTGGCCCCCATATTAAGACATGTCCATCACTGTACTTTTTATTATGTCAATAAAAGTATATTACTACTGGATTAGTTAAAAGGAAACTATGGAATATTTGTTTACTGAAATGTCTACCATTGGACTAAACTAGTCCATTGGACTAAAGATCTTCAAAAGATATTTTTGAGTGAAAAGTTGGTTGCAAAATGGATATTGCTTTATCAGGATTTATTATCGGTGTTTTTACTTTTGGGATGTTGGAGTAGAAATACTTTTCCATATTGCTCCTACTAAATAAAACTAAAAACCTTGTACATTATAAATAATAAGACTGAAAAATGGAAAGAAGTCAGACAATCTGAGGATATCAGGACCCAGAAAGGACACAACGGTGAGGTCCCTGAAATTTCTGTTTGCCTCATCTCAGATTTGGAGCAGAAAACCCAGCAATCCAATGTCAATGGCTACATACAAAAATAGCCTCAACAAATACCTATTCTCTCTAGCCAAAGAACCAGGATAGGGGCAGCCAATCAAGAGCAAAACTTTTAGACAAATACTACTCTCCTCCAGTCAAACACAACAGAAAACCTCTGATCCCACCACTACGCATGCCAGTCAAAGTGAAATGGACTCAATTTCTAGCTTCTGGAGGCTACAGTGAATCTATCCAATACCTCACCAAGTATTAAGGAAGGTGAGGTAAGGGGCTGGTATCTTTGTCCTTGTTGGCTGATAATGAGGCCCACCCATTGTGATGACAGTAGGTATGTGGGGAACCTACCTCCATCTCCCCCCTAGCATTAATGAGTCACCCCTTACCTCTCGTAGGAGGCCTAGGAGAGATTCAGGACTTTGACTGTCACTCCCTCTGCAGTAACAAGGCCGCCCTTACCAAGGAGTCAGTGGAGACCACAGAAAAGCTAGAATGTCCACCCCTGCCCAGTAGTAAGGAATAGTAGCATCACTGTTGGATATTAACATAGACCAAATGGGGAACTTGAGCTTCTACCTCCACCTGGCATGAGGTTGTAATGAGGTGGAATCACCCTTTCCCACGGAAGCAGTATCCAAAAGAGTTAGTTAAAACAGAAAGTTTAAATAAGACACAGAATACAAAACACAGTACTCAAAATATAATATGAAAATGACCAAGTTTCTTAGTAAAAAATTACTTATCATACCATCCAAGAAATCTCACACCAAATAAAAAAGACACAGACGCCAACACTGACACAACAGAGATGTGACAATTATCTAACAAAGTGCCAGAAAAAAGAGAGGAAAGAAAGCAGGGCTGAAAAAGTACCTGGAAAAGTAATGGCTAAAAATTCCAAAATTTAGCCAGAAATTTAAACTTAGAGATTTAAGAAGATGAGCTAATCCCAAACAGTAAAAATCAAAGAAAATCCAAACCAAGATATATTATAATCAACTTTCTAAAAACTAAATACAGGAAAAAAATCTTGAAAATAGTGAAAAAGAGATGACCTCTAAGGGGAAAAACTTAGAATGACAGCAAATTTTTCATCAGAAACCTTGGAGGCCAGAACGAAGTATTGTAATATTTTTTACTTGCTGAAAGAAAAGAATTGGCAACCTAGAATCTTACGCCCAGCAAAAACATCCTTCAGAAATGGAGAAATCAGCACATTCTCGGAGGAAGGAGAAGAGAAATTTGTTACCTTCAGACCTACCCTAAAAGAAAGGCTGAAGGGAGTTCTCTAAACAGAAAGGAAATGATAAAAGAAGGAACCTTGGGATCTCAGAAAAGCAGAAAGAACATAGTAAGGAAAAATGTGGGTAAACACAATAAACTTTCCCTCTTGTCTTGCATTTTTTTAAAAAATACTTGATGGCTGAAGCAAACACTACAACACTATCTGATGTATTTCTAAATATACGAACAGGAAATACTTAAGACAATTAAAACTTAAGATGATTATAAATGTGGGAAGGTAAAGAGATATAAATGGAGGTAAGGCCACTATCTGCATTAAAATTGGGAAAATAACAATACCAGTAGACTGAGAAGAGGGTAATACACACACACACACACACACACACACACACACACATATGGTTAATAGGAAGCAAGCCCTAAAAAAAGCTATATAAAGAGATACACTTGAAAGCATTTTAAATAAATCAAAATTGAATGAACTAACTGAACTCACAGTGAGCAGTAAAAAAATCAGAAAAATGAAAAACAGAGAGAACAAACAGGAAAGAAAAACAAAATGGAAGAATTAAGCCTTAACAGATGAATAATTAAATTAAATGTAGATGCGCTACATATTATAATTAAATGACAGAGATTAGTGAAGGGATTAAATGCTATCTACAAGTAAATTACTTAAAATAAAATGATATAGGCAGGTTTAAAGTCAAAGGCTAGAAAAAATAAACTATTATTTATTATTATTATTTCATCAAAGGAAATTTTAAAAATGGTTATTTTAATACTAAAACAGACTCCAGAGAAAAGCATTACCAGAGCTAGAAGGAGACATTATATCATGATAAAAGGGTCAGTTTACCAAGAAGACATATCATTCCTAAATGTGAATGCACCAAATACAAAGCTGTGAAATGTATGAAGCAAAAAATTGGTGGAAATGAAAGAACAGACAAATGCACATTATAGGTAGAGAACTTAACACCTCTCTCTCAACAACTGATAGGACAATTAGACAGAAAACCAGCAAGAACAGAGAAAAACTCAACAACACCATCAACAAACAGATATAATGTCATTTATAATAAACAACAACAAAATATATATTCTTTTCAAGAGCCCTTGGAACGTATACCAAGACACATTCACATCCTGAGTAATAATACAATCCTCAATAATAATTGAAATCATGCATACTGTGTTCTCTGACTACAATGGAATCAAACTATAAGTTAAAGAGCAAAAAGATAACAGGAGGATCACCAAACACTTGAAAACCAAGCATCACATTTCTAAATAAACCATGATCAAAGAGGAAGTCTCAAAGTACATTTTAAAAAGACAGAACTGAATGAAAATGAAAATACATGTCAAAATGTGTGAGACTTAGCTAAAGCAGTGTGAGTAAATTTTTAGAACTAAATACATACATTAAAAAAGAAGAAAAGCTTCACTTCAATAATCTATGTTCCTACTTCAAGAAAGCAAAATTAAGACAAAGTCAGTAAATGAAAGAAAATAATAATAAAAGTAGAATCAATAAATTGAAAACAAAAGATACAATACAAAATAATCAATTAAACAAAGCTAGTTCTTACAAAAACAAACAAAAACAGTAAAATTGCAAACCTCCGGCAAGACTGATAATAAAAAAACAAGAAAATACAAATCATGGATATTATCAATTTAACAGATTATTACCCAGACCCTACAAAAAAAAATTCTACAAAAAAAACTCTACACATCTAAATTAGACTTAGAACAGACCACTTCCTCCAAAAACACAACCTAAGCAATGTGAAATAGATTCTTTGAATATCTTATCATTGATAAGAATTCATAATTTAAAAACATCCCCCAAAAAGCCATCTCCAGGCTCAGATGGTTTCACTAGAGAATGCTACCACACATTTAAAGAAGTAAAACCAATTAAAAAGTAAAACAAACTCTTCCAAAAACAGAATAGGAGGGAGCAAGGACTTCCTAATTCATTTCATGAAGCTAATATCAAAAGTTGACAAAGACAATACAAAAAGAAAAAAGGAAAACTATAGACCTTAGCTCTTATCAATGTAGATGATCCCTAATAAAATGTTAGCAAGTAGAACTAAGCAGTATTCTAATATTATTATTATATTATTATGGTATAATATTAAAGAATTATACACTAAGTTCAAACAGAGTATAATCCAGTGATATAAGTCTGGTTCAATAGTTGAAAATCAATCAATATAACCTATAATATTAGCACACTAAAGAAAGAAAATCATGTATATCAATTGATTCAGAAGAAGCATTTGACAAAATTTAATACCAATTCATAATTTTTAAAAAAAAATCTCAGAAAAAAGAATAGAGTAACTTCCTAAACTTGATAAAGAGTGTCTACAAAAATTCTACTGCTGACATGATACTCAGTGGTGAAAGGCTGAATGCTTTACCTCTGAGATCAGGACAAAGGCAAGGATATATCCGTTCCTGTACTCTAATTCAACATAGTTATGGAAGTTCTTGTCAGTGCAATAAAACAAGAGAAAGAAATAAAAGGTATGCAGATTGGAAAGGAAGAAGTAATGTAAAATAGTCCAGTCACTCTGGAAAACAGTTCAGCAATTTCTTTAGAAACTGAACATGTAACTACCATATGGCCCAGCAGTTACAATCCTGGGTATTTACTTCAGGAAAAAAGGAGATTTATGTTAGGAAAAAAAAAAAAAAAACTTATATACCAATGTTTATGTCAACTTTATTTGTAATAGGCAAGAACTGGAAATAAACCAGACATCTTTCCACACGGAACTGATTAAAAAACGGTTACATTCACATGGTGGAATCCTACTTAGCAGTGAAAAGGAATAAGCTATTGCTACGTGCAACAACCTGGGTAAATCTATGCAGAATTATTATGAATGAAAGGGCTAACCTCAAAAGGTTACATACCGTATGATTCCATGGATGTAATAGTGAGAAAATTATAGAAATGTAGAACATGTCCATGATGGCCAGGGGTTAAAAAGGAAGTGGAGATTGGAAGCAAGTGCGGTTAACTATAAAAGGGCAACATGAGGTATCCTCCTGGAGATGGAAATGTTCTGGTTTCCAACACCAATGTCAACATCGTGGTTGCAGTACTGTACAAATTTACAACATGTTGCCACTGAGATAAACAAGGTAAAATGTAGGAGGGGTCTCTCGTAGTACTTTTCTCAACTGCATGTGAATCTACAATTATGTCAGAATTTGAAAATTTAGCTAAAAATGGCTTTAAAATGCATTATGTATGCTTCCAATTATGGAAAATTAAATATATCCGCATACTCACATGCGTAGTCAAGCGGTCTGGATGTATGCTCACCAAACTGCTCATAGTAATTGTCCTCGGGTGTGGGATTTCAAGGAATCTTGCTATATTCTTTTTGAAATTTTAAAATGTTTTAGGGGTAATATGCATAATACATAAATATTCATATTGTAAAAAAAGCAAAAGTGGAAATTAAAAGCAAATCTTCTCCCAAATAACTCTCCTCCACAAAGATAATAATTGTTAACATTTTAGTTTGGATTCTTCTAGACACAACTCTGTAATTCCATAAATATGTGAACATACATCCATATATAGGATCATATGCAATAAATAGAACTATACCAATAATTCTGTCGCTATTTTTCAGAAATATGACTTGAGGCCACCTGGGTTGCTCATTCGGTGTCGCTTGAGCATCTGACTCAGTTTCAGTTCAGGCCATGATCTCCTAAACCACGGGATCGTGTCCTGCACCCGGCTCTGGGCTCACCAGGGAGTCTGTTTGAGGATTCTCCTCTCTCCCCTTCTCCCCCTCACCCCTGTTTGTGCTCTCTCTCTTTCTCACTCTCTCTCTAAGAATAAATAAATAAATCTTTTCAAGTCATATATTTTTTAAAAGATCAAATAATTTTGAGTATTTGTAGATATTGAAATATCTTCAAATATATGACTTGAAGATATTTCAATATCTACAAATACTCAAAATATTTGATTTTTTTAAATCAGAACTAGTTGTCAGTAATTAATTAGTGTATATAGGTCTAGATTATTGTCCATTTTTTTGCAGTGATGAACAATGCCATACACAAATTCTTGCAAATCTTTTCAGAGATATAAAAATACTTCTATAGGATAAATTCTTTGAGATTAACGTGCTACAGCAAAGTATATATTTATTTCAAAATTTGAAAGAAACTACCAAATTTCCCTCCTAAAACACTAGACAAAGTATATACCTTCCAACAGTATATGAGATTATCTCTTTCAAAATATGCTAACACAGAATATTATTAATCCAACCTTTTTAATTTTTAAAATTTTAATCAAGAAAATGCAAAAATAGACTATATTAATATTTTTTTTACTCCCAGCAAGACAAAGAATAACCTGGCTTCATTTCACTTCCCTCTTACCCTGCCATACCTGTTCTGCCAGCATCCATGTTAGAATCATCTGTGGTTTAAATGACAGATTATTATTTTTGTCATATGCACCAAACTTTCAGACTTTACTAGATTTGCGGGTTCCTTTGCTCTCCAGTGTTACTTGCATCCCTTGTCTTCCTCTTTCTTTCACTTCCCTTTGTTTTTACTAGAATACAGCCTCAAGTAATTCTTTCAAATGGAATCTGTGGGTGGAAAAATTTCTAAACGTGTCCAAAAATATCCTCAGCCTTCACTCATGAATGCTACTTTGACTGGGAATAGAATTCTAAGCTTAAAATAATTTTGTCTCAGAATTTTGAAGGCCTTATTTCTTCGTTTACTATACCCGGTATTGCTTAATAAAAGCCTGGTGACCATCTGATTTTCACTCATTTGTGTTTAAGCTCCTGTCTGTGAAAGCTTTGAGACATCTCTATTCTTGGAGATCTAACATTTCACTAGTGTCTACTTGTAGGTCTCTTTTTATACATCCTGTTTGGTATTGCATGGTCTTTTCCTCCTAAAACGTTATTTTTTCTCCAGGTCTGGAAAATTTTTCTCCTCGTATTTAATTGATTCTTTTCTCTCATCTGTTCTCTCCTTATTTTCCCTGGCCATTGCTATCATTGCAAAGGAATTCTATTCCTTTCAGTGTTTTTCTCATAGTTTCTATAGTAGACAAAGGTCCCCGACCCCCCCAACCAAAGAGGTCCATAAAGTGCTATCCAGAATCTACAAATACGTGTCCTTACATGGAAAATGGGACTCTGCAGTAATTAAGTTAAAGATATTGAAATGGGAAGATTATCCATGATTATCTGGGTAGACCCAAGGTACTCATTAGAGTTTTTCAAGGAAAGAGGCAGTAGTACAAGAATCAGAGAAGATGTGACATCAGAGGCAGAGCTCAGGGACAAAACAAGAGAAAGATTTGAAGATGCTGTCTTGGCTTTGAAGACAGAGGAAGGGACCATAAATGCACTCTAAAAGCTGGGAAAGATTGTCTCCTAGAGCCCCTGGAAGGAACGCAGCCCTGCTAATACCTGGCTGTTAGGTCTCTGACCTCCAGAACTGTAAAATAATACATTTGGGCTATTTTAAGCCACAAAGTTTGAGGCCCTTTGTTAACACAGGAATAGGAAACTAGAGCCCTTTAAATAAACCTTTGTTATTCTGCCTTGCATTCTACAATAATACTTGCTTCACATCCTTTGGATTTTCATTGTTCAGCTATTTAACCTGTCTGTGGAAAAGTTGTGTTTTGATGGTGATTGCTTTTTTATTGGCAACAACTCTAACTGGTTTTCCCCCCTTTAGGGCACACTTTGTTTTTTTATGGATGCATTATCCATTCAAATCTAAGAATATTATTTGTGCTTATTATTAAGTTTTCTTTATCGCTCTTTGATCTCCATTTCCTCAGTGGTAGTTTCTCCACTTGTGAATCTGGCAGCTCCTGTGATACTAGTGTATCACCCAGATGATCGTTCTGGTTACTCTAACCAGTCCCTGCTGATTGTAGGAGAGGAACGGTAAAGACAACTTGACTGAGTGGATATAGCTTACCATTGGCGGTGAGGGAAGACGAGTGCAGCGTGAGCACCAACTCTCAGAGTAGATGGCGGCCAATCCTCCACACTTGCCAGGGCTTCCTCAGGCACCCAGCCTTCGCCCTTCCCTCTGAGACATCCTAATTGCCCGGACTCCTACCCTCTTCAGAAAGCTACCCTTCTGTGTCTCTCTTGGGGCAGATGCTAGAGTAAGTTTTTTCCCTTTTATTCCCTTTTTATTATTTTGTAGGTGGTGTCCCTGTGTACGTGTGAGTGCACTTGTGTTTTTGAGTCTGAGTCTTCCTTGTCTGGTCTTGCGATCATCTGGGTCATTTCAGCGTTCACTTCTGGCCTCCTGTTTCTCATTCAAACTCAAAGCTTATGAAACTTGACTTGCTTCATTGTTCTAAATATAAGATACGTAAATCTCTATTTTTTTATTTTGGATTTTTCTTATTTATTTTTTTTAAATTATTTTTATTAACATATGTATTATTTGCCCCAGGGGTACAGGTCTGTAAATCATCGGTCTTACACAGTTCACAGCACTCCCCATATCACATACCCTCCCCAATGTCCATAACCCCGGCGCCTTTCCTTACCCCTTCCACCCCCCAGCAACCCTCTGTTTTGTGAGATTAAGAATCTCTTATGGTTTGTCTTCCTCCTGATCCCATCTTGTTGCATTTTTTCCTTCCCTACACCCCCAAGCCCCCCACCCAGCCTCTCAAATTCTTCATATTAGAGTGTAAATCTCTATTTTATTCTAATTAGAGAATCTTGTAAAACATGGAAGCTTGCACTGGAGATTTACCATTGTTTCCAATTTCAGAAGGGAGTCCCTTAGGGTTGGGGAGGCACCGTTGCCCCATAGATTCTCTGAGAAATAAGAGTGCATGAGGCTCTGACCACGCATATGTCAAAGGAGAACTTCAGCCACATCCTGAAGTCACTTTTAAAAATATTCTGTTGTCATCTCCCTGATAGGAGGAAGTGGAGATGCAACATGGGGGGTTAAGTGGGTCGGAGAAGAATAAATGAAACAAGATGGGATTGGGAGGGAGACAAACCATAAGTGACTCTTAATCTCAGAAAACAAACTGAGGGTTGCTGGGGGGAGGGGGATTGGGAGAAGGGGGGTGGGGTTATGGACACTGGGGAGGGTATGTGCTATGGTGAGTGCTGTGAAGTGTGTAAACCTGGCGACTCACAGACCTGTACCCCTGGGGATAAAAATATATTATATGTTTATAAAAAATAAAAATTTAAAAAATTCTGTTGTCTCCTTTAAATATAAAGGTGTCAATAATTAAGTTCAAAAATAAATGAAAAATAAATATCTGTAGTAAATATCATTATACTACACTGTTCTAATTTGATATAAATCCCGAAACTCCCAAATCACAGACTGGAAGAAATGTTAAAGTCAACTCATTTGAGACCCTCAATTTACATATGAAGAAACTGAAACTCTTACAGTTTAAGTGATTTTCAAAAGAAACAGTCTTTGTCTATAGACCCAAAATGTTTAATCCTAAACCACTGTGTTTCTATGATAAACTGTTTAGAGTTTTCTTTAATCTAACATTACCTAGATCATTGGTAGCATCACCTAAGTAATTTCCTTCTTTAAGCTGAATTATCTGATTTACTATTGTATTCTAAAAACAGAAGACACGGCTTTGCTGCACATTCTACCCTGCAGAAGTGAGGACTAGCATCTCCATCTCTCTCCCTGAGTTATAGAAGAAGGTATTACAATCTAAGTACAATTTCTTTCAAAACAGATTTTTTTAAAGGTGACACTAAATCAGGGGATGCCTGGGTGGCTCAGCGAGTAGAGTGTCCAACTTTTGTCTTTCCTCAGGTCTGGATCTTAGGGTTGTGATTTCAAGCCCTGCACTGGGCTCCACATGAAAGAAGCAAAAGAAGAGGAAGAAAAGACAGAGAGAGGGAGGGAGGGAGGGACGGAGGGACGGAGGAAGGAAGAAGGAAGGAAGCCAGCAAGCAAGCTTTACCCTGTGGGTACGAGAAAGGACCTTGGCATTCACACAGCCGTGAGGCCTGGCCAGACTACGATCCCGATCCCACCCTCTCGTTCTGAGGCCCAGCTTTAGTACTAATGAGCTGGATGACCTTGAATGAGCCACGTACCTGCACGAGGTTTGGTTTCTTTATACTTCACAGATTTCACTTTTTTTTTTTTTTTTTGGCCAGCAAATCTTTTATTCATTTATTTTTTTTTCTTTTTTCTTTTTTATTTATTTTTTTCCCAATTTATTTATTTTCAGAAAAACAGTATTCATTATTTTTTCACCACACCCAGTGCTCCATGCAAGCTGTGCCCTCTATAATACCCATCACCTGGTACCCCAACCTCCCACCCCCCCGCCACTTCAAACCCCTCAGACTGTTTTTCAGAGTCCATAGTCTCTCATGGTTCACCTCCCCTTCCAATTTACCCAAATTCCCTACTCCTCTCTAACGCCCCTTGTCCTCCATGCTATTGGATTTCACTTTTATTATTATCTGATTTCCTGTAAGATTAAGAAAATTTCTTTCAAATTACAGATACATGTAATACTTTCTGCCTAACTAGATATGCTTACAAAATGAAAAATATAGTAACCTTTCTAAGCAAGGAAACAAAAGATTGTATACGAAGACGCATAAACTTGATTCACAGATTCGTGCTGCGGTCGTCCTCCAGCCCCCACAGCTCAATAGAGTTTCTTCAAATAATCACCCTGACATCAATGTGGGCTTAGCTGGCTTTGGAATCTTATGGTCCACAGCCAACCTATGTTGAGGAGAAACGTCATAACAACTAGTATTTTTCCAAATGGGGATTAAAGTTTTCACTGAGAAATGCTGCCCACACCAGCCAGAGTTACCAGATTTTTCTAAATTGCTAAATGGAAACGAGGCCAATTTAGTAATTAAGTATCATTTTAACTTTACATCAAAATACTTTTTAATTTTTTATTTTGCATTACTTGTTAGTTCCATGTTCACAGGATATTAGAAATAATTTCTGTCACTTAGTCCTGGTAATTTAACTCTTCTGCTGTTTGACGGAAATTTTTCTCCTTTCTTTTTCAATTGATGTGAAATTTGCATGACTGATGTTGCTTTCAAATTAAACAGCCCATACATAACTATTACTATTATATAGGGTACAATTATAAGTGTCAAAGCTGCAGCTGGCCGTCTGCTCTTCCTTTCAACTAAAGAAAAATCACTGAGCAACACCAGTGGGATAAAGCTCTGCCAAGATCTCTGGGACAAGAATTATGTATTACAAGCAAATCAAGCATGCTCTACAATTTTATGAAATAAATCCTCAGAAAACTCTTAGTTAAGTCCATTTTACTCCCCATATATGTAATGATGCTTTCATTAAAATATATAATAATGGTTTAATCAGTCATCATTCACACCTACTGGTTTGCGACTTGAAAAGAAAACTCTTTCAATAAGACCATGTAGAAACTTCAGGTTGGGACATTAGTTATTTTGAAGAACTATTTACTGGCAGGTTTTTATTTATAGGCTATTTAAAAATATTCAACTTTTAATAAATGATACATGCAAATGCTAATCTTTGTATCATATATTTATAAGCTGTGAGATGTATAAATTTTCTAATCATTTATATGTTTTATCTTGCTTGTGCCACAAAATAATCCATTGATGTCAGTAGAGGTGATCTCTAGTCTACAAATGTCACACACAAGGTAATATATGACCATATTCTAGAGAACAGCATCTGGCCCAGAGGGAGCACACAGTAACTGTGTTTCATGTCCTCCAAAATTTGTTGGCAACTGGCAGAACAGGGCTTGGAAGACAAGCCTTCCAGTTCCCACTGTATCATGCTTTACCTGCTGCATCATAGACTCTACAGATAAGATGTAAACTCCATTAACAAAGTATCAACCAACTCCATTAACCATTAACAAAGTGTCTCATAACTACAGGGCAAGAGATGGGCTGTTATTAGCCCTCAGAGGACCATGCTGCCATCTCCTGGGACTTTATTCGGGGGAGAGTACCAAACACCATTTTCCCCTATAAGCACCTTCGAGCCTGGTATAGAAGTTAGAAGAAAATGGGCTCTCTCATAACAAGCACCCAAGTTCTTTGTAGCTGTCCTTTTTTTTTTTTTTCACCTCCATTATGGAAACCTTCAAACCTATACAAAAGTAGAGAAGGGTAACGCAGAGACCCTCATGAACCATCACCCAACTTTAATCATTGCCAACATCTTCCAAATCTTTTTTTTTTTTTTTTTTTTTTTTGAGATGTGTTGTTTTTTGTGGTTCTGGCTGTCTCCAGACTGCGGAAAGTGTGATTTCTGCAAGGTCAAGACACTGGACTGCTGTACCCATGGCTAGAGCAGGAGAAAACAGGACTCTCACACCTCTTATTTCCTGCCCCACCTCCAAGTCAAAGGGCAAATTTACTTCAGGTCTCAGGAACCAAAAAGATACAGAAGATACACTACTTCTGAATATAACAGTTTCCTTAACATGGTTTATTTTGCTTCTAGTATTCTGCTTTAAATTACACTCAGATCTAAACGTGTCCTCCCCTTCCCTTTGGAGTCAACAAAGATTTTGCATTACTTTCACAACTAGAATGTCAACTTCTATAAAACAACTGCATATGAAATATTTATTCCTTTTCCTCATAAATTCCAAAGTTTTTCTGACAGTTTTTTTAAAAAGGCTATGATAAATTTGGACAAAATGGTGGTTCCATAAATTATAATAATCTCAAACAACAGAAAAGGAAAGTAACATAAGGACCAAATTATTAAAAATTTCTTTTAAATTTAAATTTTTTTGGAAGTCCACAATTACTTACATTGGCAGGAATAAATATCTACCTCAAGTTCCTAATATATGAATAAACTCTTCACTGAAATTACATGCATTTTCTTTCTTCTTCTGAACGTTGTGTTCTCATAATAAAATAAAATGGCTGCTATGTAAACAGCAAAAACTGAAATATTAAGTAAAAGTGGCATTTGACACACATCTGTGACCACCTTCTGATATCATACTCAGCATTCAGGGGGAGCTTTCATCCAACAAGTGAAGTTCCTTTCAGCAGCACCTTCCCAGGTCCTTAAAGTACTTTGAGAAGTGATATCACCAAAATGATGACATAGGTTGTTTCTGACTCGAGTCCCTCTCCCCCACAAGAAGAACAACTAACAACTATTCAAGAATAAGACACCAATGAGAGAATCCTAGAATACATGGGTGAGACTGAAGCAGCCGCTGTGTACCACAGAGACCAAGACAGACTGCATTAGAGGGCTAAGAGGAGTGGCGCCATGTTGACAGCACTGCTTGACTCCCACAGACCAGAGCCACACCACACAGAGAGGTCTCCCCAGGGCCTCTGGTTCCTTCAGTGGGGAAAAAGAACCTATGAGGACAATCAGCTAGCAGATGGCATCTTAGGGGCAATTTAGGGGCTTTGCAAGAGCCCCTACTCTGATCTCACATCAGAGGGATTGCACGCACAGAATCTATAGGGCTCAATCACTGGGAATCTGAGTGTGACAGAGAAGTGGGGAGGAGCTTGCAATAGTCAGCACATGGACCTTGGCAGACCAAACTCATACCTGCGGTGTCCAAGTAGCAATCCCAAGCAGAGACTTTGCTCTTCTCTGGAAGCAAATCAGTAGTGCATTCTCTCCTGGGAATGTGGCAGGGCTCAGATCTGCCTAATTCAGATCTTCAAACAAGGGGTTTTGGCAGCCCTAAAGCCCAGTTTGCTCACAGCCAGGCAAATCACACCACCACTCACTGAGGAGAGTGTCTTCCAGCCCCATCTGACCAGAAAGGTGGGAGACAACAACTGGAGGTTGTGTGGCCCAGCGGCTCTTGAGTGAGAGATGGGCAGAACAAAGCCATTGGCCCTGTATGATCAGGGAGTGTGAATTGGCTCGAATTATGATGAGAAACAAAGAGGTTTATTGGCTTTAGAGCTTCTTCCCCTGCTGCGCCCAGCCAGGGAAGCTAATTCAGAGTCCTGCTCTTCCCTGAATACAGACTTCAGTCCCTCCCACCGGGGAAGCTAACCAGAGCGCAGGGGAAGCTTCATGGTCCATTCAACAGTACTACCCACAGTGGCACTTCACAGAGAGCACCACCTGTGGCTTCCCTCCTCTGCAGATCAAAGCATGTAGCCTCATCTGACCAGAGAACCCTAGACTGATTTGAGTGCCCAAAGAATCAGCTGTGGAGGCCCTGGGTTTTGCCCTGTTGCCCTGCCAGGACAGGGACTCTAATTCATAACCCCAGCTACTGATTAGTCACCCAGGCCCAAGTAGTTAATAAACCTGACCAGAGAATCCAGGCAATTACAGAACTCATCCTACAGCATTACTTGGGTAGGGAACCAAACCAGTAGTCCTATTGGGCTGTTCTCAGCTAGCAGCACAACCCCCATCCCAATCCTCGGAGCCTGAGCTGTTGCCTCACTCAAAAATAGACCCTAATAGCAGACCCCACTTGCCCAAGAATATCACACAGACACACCCAGAACCCAAACTGAGCTGACTGGTGAAAAATTTCTCCACCAAATCAAACTGTAAAATCTACAAGAGGAACCAGGTGACTCAAATGAACAGATAACAACATAAGAAATAAAGAATCACAAAAAATCAGGTAAATGCAACATCACCATAAACTAAGAAAACTCCAGTAATGGCTGAAAACTTCCCAAACCTGGGAAGATCCATGAGACCCAAAAGACCTCACATGGGTTGAACTCAAATAGGGCACATTGAGATACATTATAATTAATCATCAAAACTCAAAGATGAAGAAAGAATTTGAAGAGCAGCAAGAGAAAAGAGAGAAGTTACATACAAGGGAAAGGGAACCCCCATAAATCTATTGGTGGATTTCTAAACAGAAACTTTTTGGGCAGGAGAGAATGAGATGACTTGTTCACAATACAGAAAGAAAATAATTGTCAGCCAAGAACTCTAAACCTGGTGTAGCTATCCTTTAGAAATAAAAAAGGGATGAAGGCTTTTCTGAACAAACAAAAAAAAATTATCACCAGACCTGACTTACAAGAAATGCTAACGGGAGTTCTTTAAGTGGAAGTAGGAGAATTTAATTAATATTATAAAACATAAAAAGAGAGTGTAAATCTCACTTGAGTAATGATAAATATAGTGTCATTGAGATTTTGTAGTACAGCTATAGTGGTACATAATTTATTTAAAATTAACTTGATTCACTTAAAATTCTAGTTTAAAAAAGCTAAACAAGAGACATCGTAAAAATAACCATTATAATAATATGTTACGAATCATACAATATTAAAAAACATGTAAGATCTAACAGCAGTAACTGAAAATGTGATGGAAGAATAAAAGTATAAAGCTTATGCATTGTATTGAAGCTAAGCTGTTGTCAGTTTAAAATAATGTGCTGTAAGCTTAATTTATTTTATGATAGCCTCATGGTGACCATAGGGGAAAATCCTATAGTAGTTACACAAAAGAACATAATAAAAAAGTCAAAACATACTTTTACCAAAAGACATCAAAACACACACACACAAAGACAGCAGGACAAAAAAACAAGCAACAGTGAATCTACAAGAAACAACCTGAAAACAATGATCAAAATGGCAATAGTAACTCCTTGCCTATCAATAATTACTTTAAATATAACCAGATTAAATTCTCCAAATAAAAGACATAGAATGGCTGAATGGATTAAAAAAAACCCATAAGATCCATAACATACTGTCTACAAGAGACTCACTTTAGCCCTACAGACACATATAGACTGAGAATGAAGGGAGGGAAAAAGATATTTCAAGCAAATGGTAACCTCCTCCTGCTGCCAAAAAAGCAGGGGTTGTGATACTTTAAACTAAAAATGGTAAAAAGAGATAAAGAAGGTTATTGTATAATGATAAAGGAGTTAATATATCAAGAAGACATAACAAATGAAAATATTTATGTGCCCAATATTGGCACACCTAAAAATATGAAGCAAAACTAACAGAGCTGAAAGAGGAAATAAATAGTAATACAATAATAATGGGAGACTTTAATACCTCACTCTCAACAATGGATATATCATCCATACTCAGAATCAATAAGGAAACAGTAGATTTGAATAATAATATAGACCAAATGAACCTAACAGACATATACAGAGAATTCTATCCACCAATAGCAAAATACACATTCTTCTCAAGTGCACATGTAACATTTTCTAGGATGGACCATATGTTAGACCACAAAACAAGTCTTAGCAAATTCAAGAAGACTGAAATCATACCAAGTATTTTCTGTGACCACAATGGCATGAAACCAGAAATCAACAACAGGAAAACTGGAAAATTCACAAACACATGAAAATTAACAACACTCTTCTAAACAACAAAAGAACCAAAGAAGAAATTAAAAGGGAAATGAAAAAGTTTCTTAAGAGAAATGAAAATGGACTCTTAACATACAAAGAGAAGCAGAATTTGTGGGATGCAGCAAAAGCAATTTTGTTTGTTTCGAGGGAAAGAGAGAACACGTGCAGGCACGGGGGCACACACAAGGGGGTAGGGGAGAGAAAGACTGAAAGAGGTAATCTTTAAGTAGACTCTATGCCCAGCATGGAGCCTGACACAGGACTCAATCTCATGACCCCAAGATCACGGCCTGAGCTGAAATCAGGAGTCTGATGCTTAACCAATAAACTGAGCCACCCAGGCATGCTGCCACAAAAGCCGTTCTAAGAGGGAAATTCACAGCAATAAATGTCTACATTAAGAAGCAAAAAAGACCTCAAATAAACAACTTAACTCTATGCCTTAAGAAACTAGATAAAGGAACAAACTGAGCCCAAAGTTACCAGAAGAATGGAAATAATAGCAACTAGAGTAGAATTAAATGAAATAGAGAACAGTAAACCAATAGAGAAGATTAACCAAACTAAGAGCTAGCTCTTTGAAAAGACAAAATTGACAAATCCTCAGACTAACCAAAAAAGAAAAATGAAAGGACCCAGGTCAACAAAATTATAAATGAAAAAGGAGACATAACTGATATCACACAACTTCAGAAGATTTTAAGACGCCACTATGAACAACCATATACCAACAAACTGGACAATCTAGAAGAAATAGAAACATTCTTAGAAACCTACAACTTACCAAGACTGAATCAGAAAGAGATAGGAAATCTGAATAGACTAATTACTAGTAAGAAGATTGAATCAGTAATCTAAGATCTCCCAATGAAGAAAATCCCAGGAACAAATGGCTTCACTGGTGAATTTACCAAACATTTAAAGATTCAACACCAATCTTCCTCAAACTCTTCCAAATAATTGAAAAGGAGGGAACATTCCCAAACTCATTTTATGAGACCAGCATTATCCTGATACCAAAACCAAGAAAGACAGTACTAATAAAGACAACTATAGGCCAATATCACTGATGAATATTGTTGCAAAAATTCTCAGTAAAAAATCTAGTAAACTGAATTCAGCAGCACATGGTCAAGTAAGTGATATTTATCCATGGAGTGCAAGGATGGTTGAACATATGCATATCAATTAATGTGATACCTTATGTTAATAGCATAAAAGAAAAGAACCATATTATCCCAATAGATATGAAAAGCATTGATAAAATTCAGCATTCATATACAATACATTCATACACAATAAAAACTGTTAACAAATTAAACATAGAATAAACATACCTCAGTGTAATAAAGGCCATATATAACAAGCCCACAACTAACATCATACTCAAAGATGAAAGGTTGAAAGCTTTTCCTCTATGATTAGAAACAAGACAAGGGTACCCACTCTCTCTACTCTTATTCAATGAAAAGCCCTAGCTAGACAAAATAGGCAAGGAAAAGAAATAAAAGATATCAGAATTGGAAAGGAAGAGGTAAAATTGTCTTATTTGCAGATGACATGATTTTACGTGTATAATAGATATGCTACATAGACGATACATAGATAGATTGATACAGATAAAAATATAAGTAGGTAGAACACATATAAGTTAAGCACACAAAGCCTATGAGCTTAACTGTACTGCCTACTTTGAGAAAGTCTTTATTGAGTTGGGATGCCTATGCAAAGCTGTCCCAAAGAAGGGATGGATTTCTGTATTTCTGGCAGGTGACAGAGGTGGGATTCTGTTGCTGTCATCTCATTTCTCTCACAATGACGGCATACAAATGGGGAGGTAGGGATGTGTTCTTGCTTTGCAATAGAAAAAACTCAGGCACTGAAAAGTCAAGTGGTTCATGAAAGATCATGCAATTTGTTAATGCCCGAGAATGTGATTAATTTAAGCCTCCTAAGTCTCACACTCAGTGTCCTTTGCATCTAATGGGTCCATATCTCTTCAGTCACCCCAACTCAGTCAATAACTCATTAAACTCTCCTTGCTCTATGAGAACTATGAGTCCCTTATTTCAAGATAAAGTTAGGAGATGATAGCCTAGAAATTTCCCTCTTATCTAATCCATGGTGAAAGTAGGGGGGAAAATAAAGCTTTGCATCCCTAAAACCAAAATCTTTTCCTTATATGAAAACTGTTGTTCTATGCCTTTTCAGCCTTTCCTTACTAGACTAAATGGCCACAAATCATCTATGCTTTCCTCCTCAACTGTGGTTCTAGATGGTTTAATTCTTTTCACAACTTTCTTCTGAAGTCTTTCCAAAGTTCTCACATTTTTCTGAAAGAGTGGGCTCCTAAACAAAATTATGATAAGAGTCTGACTAATGTTCATTTGAGAAGAATTATGAGCTTTTTTAAATCAAACTATCTTGATGACAAAAACCAGTAAATTTCTTTAACTTATTAAAAAAAGTGTGAAAATTTATCTTTTGTTGATTCATGTCTAGTTTGTCATCAGTTGCAAGCCTTTCCTTCTCTTTTCATACACGACCAATGTACAATAACCCATGAATATGGATTTAATTTTTATTTTTTATAGTCTTCTGTCCTTTGACTCTCTTTTGACTAGTTATATGTTTGTTTCTGCTTCCTGACACTACTGTCCAAGATTCCAGTGACCCATGCTGTCAGTGAAATTAATGTATATGCACTGCATACACTTGGCCATCATTCAAATGACTGATGAAAGTATTAAATATGTCTGCCCATCAATCATGTTGACATGACTACTCACATAAGTCTAACACATTGTGCACATCTACATATATATGGGTTACTGCCAAGTGTACAAATAGTGTTGAGAAAAAGCAGAACAATAAATATGAGTCTTTACAAATGGTATTGTTAAGGAAGTAAATGTTTGTCATCATGATTGGTTAAGAAATCTCTTTATTCATAAATATGAGCATGAGTGAAAAGCACTGTGAAACTTCCCATTAAGCATGATGGACAAACTCATGCTCAGTCATTAAATTTAACTAAAGTGATAATAAGGTGATAAAAATCTATAAGGACCAAGAGAATAGAGAGGAGTCCATAGTGAAACAAAAAAGAGAAAATGGCAACTGCCTTAAGAGACCCAAGAATATAGACCCTACAAAGAAAACATAGCCCCTAAAATACTACAACTTTGTGGCATGCAGATACTGCTAGACAAGAAAGTAGAAGTAGAACTAAATATTGTTGAAGATATAAGAAGCAATTAAACCACCAGATCTTTTTGACAATTCCCTTCCATAAAAGACTGAAAGTTTCTTCTCTGAAAAATTCTTGGAAGCCAGGGCATACCAGGTACAGGGCACCCTTGCAGTTGGCAGGAAAGATTCTGATCTCCAGACAAAGGTTCAAGAGACTCTTCTTGGGGAACCTGCTTGCCCAAGGAAAAAAGGCCTACAAGCACTGACATTGAAGTTCTCCCTAGAAATGACCTGGTTCAACCATCTGACAATGGAACCTGATCAACAAGACCTGCCTACAGGTACAAAGCTTCCAATTAGCACTTGAATACCTCACACAACAGCCAAAGATTTGACCACCAGCCAATATGCATTTGAAGAAAGTCTCTAATGCATAAAACAGAAGCTTAAACTAACAGAAATAAAAGACTTCAAGGAAATTCAGACTATGAACGAAAACAAATTGTATCATTAATGTCTCCGAAGAGCTAAGAGTTGGCATTCATGAAATAAGAACATGATGATCCTTTAAATTCCAGATATAAAAAGAAACCTTGGAAATTAAAAATATGATAGCATAACTGAAAACTCAATAGAGGAGTTGGAGGGTAGAGTAGAGGAAAGGTTCCAGAAAGTGAACCAAAAAGACAAAGAATAGAAAATAGAGGAAAAATAGGAGATAAAATTAAATGACAAACAGAAAAATATTCAATGTTCAATCATAAGAGTCCAAGAGAGAAGAATGAAAACAATAGGAGAAAATTATTAATGAAATAACCCAAGAAAATTCCCCATATAAGTTTTTAGATTAAAATGACCTCGTAAGTTTCCAGTACTGTGGATGAAAATAAACCCACATCATGACATTTTTATAATGTATCAGACAGGACAAACTTACAATTATAAAAATCAAAACTTCCCAAAGTATTCAGATAACTCATTAAATTAATAAATTAAATTCTTAGATGTATTAAATAGTTTCTATTCTAATATTTTTAAAAAATATTCATTCTAGGTTGGGGTACCAGGTGGTGGGTATTATAGAGGGCACAGCTTGCATGGAGCACTGGGTGTGGTGAAAAAATAATGAATACTGTTTTTCTGAAAATAAATAAATTGGGAAAAATAAATAAATAAATAAATAAAAATATTCATTCTCTTACACTTTTAAAAAATGATTTTGTTAATTTTTTTATCAGACAGAGAGAGAGCACAAGCAGGGAGAGCAGCAGGCAGGGGGAGAAGCAGGTCCCCCACTGAGCAGGGAGTCCAATGTGGGACTCCATCTCAGGACCCTGAGGTCATGACCTGAGCCACTGGGCATCCCATTCTCTGTACTTTTTAAAGCTCAAATCACAAAGTTAATATATCAAATCCTCCTGGACATAGCAAACACTCTAACAGATTACCTTGAGCTTAACACAAAAGCACTAATATTTTAGGTTTGACTGATTTTATCACCTGTGTTTTTAATTCAAAATTGTAGCACGGTTAAATCACTCAGCCATTTAGGCAGAGAATATTACTGTCTCACACAGGCTGAAGTTACTGGATTGAAACTATGGATCCTGATACCCTATGGAGCAGAGAAATAATGACTCCAGGATGATTCTACCCAAGACCACCCATATTGCTGCTAATTCCTTCCACAGTTAACTAGATTCAACAAATCTCAATGCTCCTTAATTGGATTTTGGATTCTTTTCATCCTTTGTCCAATTTTGATGATATCTTACTAGATTGTACATTCACCTAGTTATTATCATTCTATCAGCCACATTCCCTAGTCTTCTTAAGAAAAAACCATAATGTTAATTCATTTTAGTTTATAAAGAGGATTCAAATCCTGGCTCCATCAATTTCTAGCTCCGTGACATGGACGAGTTGTTTAATCTCCCTGAATCTTAGTTTGCTTTTCAATGAAATGGAAAGGAGACAACATAACTAAGCCCTTTATAGGGTTTCATTAGCACTTTATAAGCTATTAAAAAAAGCAATTGTAGTAAGGTAGAAGTTGTTCATATTCCCCAAGAAGAGCAGGAAGGGTTAAATCAAAAGTAAGTTTTCCTCCCATACTATTTAGGGATAGGACATATGGAATAGAAGATACTGTATTGTGATCAAAATAGAAGATACACTATAAAATAATGTAAATTATTTTAAAAATACATACTATAATGTATACACCCAAATTATTATAGTCTTTGAAGTATCTTTGTAATATTACCATTTTCCATAATTGTTTGGTTCACTCATTTCAGAGTCCAAAATACATTTTTGTTAATATCCACAGTGCTGATAATTCTTGTCCCTTGAAGGTGAATTTGGTTTTAAAAATAACTCACTTGAATACAAAATTATTCATTGCAAACTGTCCCTTAACTGGGGACCAGTTTACACAGTGGAGTACTCTACAGCTGTGAAAAAAATAAATGTGGAAACTATATAAATATGAGATGATCTCCAAGATTTTCCTTAATAAAGTAAGTTGAAGAACTGTTCATGAGCATATGACTATTTATATTGAAAAATACAAGAGAAGTAAACACACATATGTATTTGTATTTACTTAAAATATGTCTGAAAATGTGTCTATGAAAAGAAGACTTTGGTAGCATCTGGGTCACAGAATCGTGTAAATATATTTACTATTAATGAAATCAAGGTTTTGTTTTGTTTGTTTTTTTAAGATAATTTTTTTTGCTTTTTTTTATTTTTTATTTTTAGCATAACAGTATTCGTTATTTTTTCACCCCACCCAGTGCTCCATGCAATCCATGCCCTCTATAATTCCCACCACCTGGTACCCCGACCTCCCACCCCCCGCCCCTTCAAAACCCTCAGATTGTTTTTCAGAGTCCATAGTCTCTCATGGTTCACTTCCCCTTCCAATTTCCCCCAACTCCCTTCTCCTCTCTAACTCCCCATGTCCTCCATGCTATTTGTTTGTTTTTACAAATAAAGTCTGAAGAATAAAGTGAAGAAAGCAAGCTGAATAATATTTATGAATGAGATTAAAAATAAGGAAATGAGAGCGATTTTCTTACAAATCCCACAAATTAATTCTTCATTAACAATTTAAAAATTCATTTTTAGAAAAGATTTGGTTTCTTCCTTTGATAGACTGATGGCAACACATGCTTTGAAGTATACATTGTAGGATGTTTGTTCTTTTTAACAAGTACAATATTCTCATTACCTTATGGTCATAGCTTACATATATTAACATAAAAATAAAACTAACAGAAGAAAGTAGCCTTTCACTTTTTTATAATTTTACAAATTATTGGTACAAATGCATAAAAGCATGCATTCTCCAAGTAAACACGTTCTTTCTAATATCAGAATTAGTCTGCTTTTAAAATTCTTGGCATACCTGGGTGGCTCAGTAGGTTAAGTATCTGCCTTTGGCTTAGGTCATGATCCCAAGGTCTTGGGATTGAGCCCTGCATGGGTCTTCCCACTCAGCAAGAAGCCTGCTTCTTCCCCTCCTTCTTCCCGCTGCTTCCCTGTTTATGGGCTCTCTCTTTCTCTCTGTGTGTCAAATAAATAAATAAAATCTTCTAAAACTTCTCATTGTCATTAATTATGAATAATAGATAAACTTCTGATAAATAAATAAGTATTCCTTAAAAATTATATTGATTTTCTGCTATACTTAGAATTACAAGATACCATTATCAACTTAGCTTTTTGTTTATGTGTGTATGTGTATGCTTTTAAAAGGTCTGTGTAGTGATTAACAGATCTTTCTCTTCCTTTTCACCTGTGGCTATCTTTGTGTTGATACAGCATCTAACATTTGTAGGTATGTATGTTGTTATAGATACATTCCCAACACACAGCCATTTGAAATATTAGCCTAACATTTGAAATATTAGGACTTGCTGTTAGTAGCAAAAAAAAAAAAAAAAAAAAAAAAAGTCACTTAGACTTGTTTTGATAGCAAAATTGATCATTACCTTCTTAAAAATTTAGCATTAGTAAGGACAAAAACACAAGAATGGTAAATCACTCTTGCTTTCAGGGTCTGAATGTCCTTTCAAATAGTTAACTGCAAAATACATAAAACTGTGAAACACATAAAAATGGTATGTAACAAATAGTAAAACATAATGGAAGTTTAACTGTTAAAAGAATGAAACCTGCTAAATGAATAATAGCAGTAGCCAAGCCGGCTATGATTTCATGCTTTTCCATTGTAAAATGTAGGAATCCATTCACATACAATTCCAGAGGGAAAGTTCCACGGTTTTAAGTTATTTGTGGAGTGACAAGTCAGCTTCACTAGAATCCTCCCCATTTTCAAGACAAACAAGACCAGCTGATGCTGCACATTCCTGAGAGAAAGTAAAGATTAAACCTCCCAAGAATTAGAAAAGCTTATCTGCTTTCCAAAGTAACCTGCTCTGTGCCCACACAAAAGATGGCCACACAAGAAAGCACAAAATAAGCATTTGTTATTACAAAAGGGCACATGTGGTAAGAATCAGTCTGCTCACTTGTACAATGGCTGGTGAGCTCCATTCCATGCTTCTCTAGTTCCCTGTATTGTAAGTATTCCCTCAACAAGGCTGTTCCTTTCTTTTCTGATTTAACACAAATGGAACTCTTAACTTATATTTGACAAAAATAACTGAACTGGAAAAACTCTCTTTACTTCCTCCCTAATTCCTTTTGGTAGACTAACTGCATTGCTGACCCTAATTCTTTACTTGCTCTATTATGTGAGTTTGGAGTTCCTCCATTAAAGCAAAGTATATTTCCAAACCCAGTGTGACTTGCTTTGGCCAAAAGAATGAGGTAGGAGTCATGGTGCCCAGTTCCAAACCTAAGCCTCAAGAGGTCTTACATGCTTCTGGTTACTCTCTTACATCTCTTCCGTCATCATAAGAAGCATCTTGAGGCTATCTGCTGGTCATAGGAAGAGGACAAATGGAGCAGAGCCAACTGTAGACATGATAATGAACTTAGCGAAGACCAGCCAAACTGTCCCAGCTGAGCTCAACCTGGATATGGTGACTGGCAGAGTCATAAAAAATAATAAATAAATTACTATTTTAAGTTTTGGAATAGCTTGTTTTGCAACACACCTAACTGATATACTCTTTCAACTTTTTTTTTTGTCATTTCTTCTTTCTACTTGAATGCTCCTCTGATCAGTTTGTAAACTCACAAGCCACAGAAGTGTCTTAATAATATATGAAGAATTTCCTTAGACTAGGAGTTCTAGTTTTATTTTAGGTTTTAAGATCTCTTCTACTCTCTGAAAAGAGTCTTTAAAAAGTACATGACAGGGAATAATCTGATTTTTCTTACTCAACTGTTTTTTTTTCTTTTTTTTTCTTTTTCCAATTTATTTATTTTCAGAAAAACAGTATTCATTATTTTTTCACCACACCCAGTGCTCCATGCAAGCCGTGCCCTCTATAATACCCACCACCTGGTACCCCAACCTCCCCCCCCGCCACTTCAAACCCCTCCGATTGTTTTTCAGAGTCCATAGTCTCTCATGGTCAACTGTTTTTTTTTTTAAGATTTTATTTATTTATTTGACAGAGAGAGAGAGATCACAAGTAGATAGAGAGGCAGGCAGAGAGAGAGAGGGGGAAGCAGGCTCCCTGCTGAGTAGAGAGCCCGATGTGGGACTCTATCCCAGGGCCCTGAGATCATGACCTGAGCCAAAGGCAGAGGCTTTAACCTAATGAGCCACCCAGAGCCCCTCAACTGTATTTTTAATTAAGTTAATTAATCTCAGTAATGACCACATAATACAAGATATTTGAATTATTAAATGTTTATATATTCTTTTTTTTAAGATTTTTTTTTAATTTGACAGACAGAGATCACAAATAGGCAGAGAGGCAGGCAGAGAGAGAGAGGAGGAAGCAGGCCCCCTGCTGAGAAGAGAGTCCAATGCAGGACTTGATTCCAGGACCCCGGGATCATGACCTGAGCCAAAGGCAGAGGCTTTAACCCAATGAGCCACCCAAGGGCCCCACATATTCTCAATCTTTACAAAAGTCTCCCACACATTAATTTATAGGTGGATGGACTATCTGGAAGAAGCCAAATGAATATACTTTACAGTGAACATGCATGTACAAGGACTGGACAATCAATGAGAGTGGAACTGCCAGAAAAGTGAAAAGAGAAAAATCAATAAAAACTATTGATTAAATAGTTAAAGCCTCTGCCAGTCAGAATGGCTAAAATCAACAAGTCAGGAAATGACAGATCCTGGCGAGGATGCGGAGAAAAGGGAACCCTCCTACACTGTTGGTGGGAATGCAAGCTGGTGCAACCACTCTGGAAAACAGCATGGAGGTTCCTCAAAATGTTGAAAATAGAACTGCCCTATGACCCAGCAATTGCACTACTGGGAATTTACCCTAAAGATACAAACGTAGTGATCCAAAGGGGCACGTGCACCCGAATGTTTATAGCAGCAATGTCCACAATAGCCAAACTATGGAAAGAACCTAGATGTCCATCAACAGATGAATGGATAAAGAAGATGTGGTACATATACACAATGGAATACTATGCAGCCATCAAAAGAAACGAAATCTTGCCATTTGCGACAACATGGATGGAACTAGAGCGTATCATGCTTAGCGAAATAAGTCAAGCGGAGAAAGACAACTATCATATGATCTCCCTGATATGAGGAAGTAGTGATGCAACATGGGGGCTTAAGTGGGTAGGAGAAGAATCCATGAAACAAGATGGGATAGGGAGGGAGACAAACCATAAGTGACTCTTAATCTCACGAAACAAACTGTGGGTTGCTGGGGAGAGGGGGGTTAGGAGAAGGGGGGTAGGGTTATGGACATTGGGGAGGGTATGTGCTTTTGGGTAAATTGGAAGGGGTGGTGAACCATGAGAGACTATGGACTCTGAAAAACAATCGGAGGGGTTTGAAGTGGCGGGGGGGGGGGAGGGAGGTTGGGGTACCAGGTGGTGGGTATTAGAGAGGGCACGGCTTGCATGGAGCACTGGGTGTGGTGAAAAAATAATGAATACTGTTTTTCTGAAAATAAATAAATTGGAAAAAAAAAAAAAAACTAGGAATGGATAACATCTAGAAGGTCAGTATGAAGACTTCCATAGACATAATCCCCAGCAAAACAATCATAACTGGCAAAAGGAAAAAAAAAAAAACAATACCACTTAAATTCTACAGAAATTGTCTTAAGGTCATAGAGCAAATGAAGACGTATTTATTGGGGGGAAAAAATCTACTAAATCTCAGTAACAACAATGAGAGTCTGTAGCATTTAAACCATTATCTGTTCCATCCTTACCTCCCTCCAAGCTCAGTGTGACAGAAAATCCATTCTGGGTTGGAGAAGCCAAGAACAGAGGGCTTTCTTCCCTGCCAAGCTGCCCACCAAGGGCTAAATTATGTCCCAGGAAAGGAAGGCCACCAGCATTTCTCATCCCCATCTCCCTCGAATTCATGTTGCAAAAGCCCTATCATAGGCAAGAATAGTTGAGGGGTGTAAGATTCATTTCCTCTACCCAAAATTTATTCATAGGGCAGAAGGTCTCCCTCAGCGTCAACAGACCAAGACTATTGCTCCAGTTCACTCATAGGGCAAAGATGCCAAACCAGGAGAGGTAACCTGAGAAGACCCAGAATCACAGCCCATGCACTGCATGCCTCTTGTAAATCAGGGGTGTCATTCCTAGAGAATAAAGCCACTATCTCCTCCCTCCATGCTGGAACAGTGGTGCAGAGGTTTTTGCCCAGGAGAGAGACAAGATTTAAGAACAAACAGTTCCAAGGTGCTTTCTAAGGGAATGGCAAATTAATAGTAAACTAGGTATAGAGAGAGGGAAGTTCAGGCCTGAGGGTACTCTCAAAAGTGATGGGGATTCTGGTAGTAAGTAATTAAGAGTAGGCTAGTAGCATCATAGAGCAACAAGTTAAACCATAGGTCAGCTAGAAGTTAATCAGAGAAAACCAGGGGAAAATAGAGCTAAGAAGAGTCTTCTTGGAGTCAAAACAAACTAGAATGACCAACCTCAAAAACTTCCCCCTCAGAGGGACCCAAATTTAATTGGATCAGACCCAAATTTAATTGGATCAAATTGTGGAGCAATTTCTATCCCAGGCATTGTCAAAAACAAGAATGTAATCAATGAAGCTTAATTGCTAGGTGTGATACTCACACAGGAAGACAGATAAACAGAAAGGCAATGGAAAGAGACAAAGAGTGCACCATGGAAAGAAAAATACTACATTAAAATATTCCAATAAAGTCACTAAAGAAATAAAGGAGCAACAACAAACTCCATAGAGTAAGGGGCCAGAGAAGAAAAGGATTCTGTATACACAGGTGCTATGATATGTTATCTAAAATGTTTTATTTTCAATGAAAATGTACAAGCAAACAGAATAGTATGACCCATACATGGGGGGGGGGCGAAGCAGGCAAGTGAAAGTGCCTTGAGAAAAGCCCAGATGTAGCAAAAAAGTTGAAGCAAATATCATTAAGTAAAGAGCTAATGGAAGAGTAAATGATGATAATGTCTCATTAAATTGGGAATATCAATTAGGAAAAAGAAATTGTATTTTAAAAAACTTAAGTTGAAATTCTGGAATTGAAAACTCAATAACCAAAATGAAATACTCATTAGAGGGGCTCAGCAGTAGATTTGACCCAGCAGAAGAAATAAACAGCAAACTTGAAGACAGGTCAATAGAAATTATGCAATCTGAAGAACAGAAAGAAAACAGAGTGAAGAAAATAAACAGGGCTTCAGAGAAATGTGAAATGCTATTAAGCATACCAGCATACACATAATGGGAGTTCCAGAAGGAGAGGAGAGAGAAAGAAAGCATCAAAATAACATATAAAGAGAGGTAAATATTTGAGGAATAATGGCTTAAGCTTTTTAAAAAATCTACATATCCAAGAAGCTTATTAAACTCTAAGATAAAAACAAAGAGATCCATACCCAGACATGTCATCCTAAAAATGTTGAAAGCTAAAGACAAAGAAAAAATCTTGAAAGCAGCAAGAAAAAAGACAAAACAAGGAAACCACCTTAAAATTAACATTTGACATCACATCAGAAATAATGAAGGGCATAAGTCCATGGGATAGCATTTTTCAAAGTGTTGAAAAGCATAAAAAACTATGAAGCAATAAACTAAGAATTTTTACCGTGTAAAACTTTTTTCAAAATAAATGTAAAATAGAGACATTCCCAAAACAGAAAATCCATTGCTAATAGACTCTGCTTACAATAAACAGTATAGAAAGTTCTTTTCACTGAGAAGTAATCACAGACAATAATTAAAAGACATGTATTATTATCAGAAATAATAAACTTAAATAAATGACCCTAGAGATAAAGAAAGATATTTTATAACGATAACAAGATCAAACCATCAGGAAGATATAATCATTACAAATATATACCATCTAACAAAGTAGATGAAGCAAAAACTGACAGAATTGAAGGGGGAAAATACATAAACATTAATAGTTGAAGACCGCAATACCATACTTTCAGTAATACCAACTGAGGCTTTAATTTTTCATACAGGTTTTATGTATGCAATTAAATAGTTCAGCTTGAAGGAAAAGTCTTCATTTTTCTGTTCTGTCTACTAAAGAACACGCATAAACAATTGGATCAGCCGTGTGCTTTCTCAATTACACATTCCATTTGGTACAACTTAGTCCTCATCTCTCCTTTCAAGAACAATATTGTTTATGGAACTTTGGTTTAGATGGTGTGAATGGTTTCTTAGTTTCTCTCTTCGCCAAATTAGCCAATGCGCCCCACATCCATAAGTGACAACAGTTAAAATGTGAAAATGCACAACAGTGGGGCATGGAAAAGAAGTCTTTAAGCCATCCTGGGAGGGCATCCAGAATATATTCCAAGTCTGGTATATCTGGTTAACAGACTAACCCACTCTCACCTCCGATACATGGCTCAATTTTGTTTCTGAAATCACTTTACTTGTGTGCATTCCAGATACTTTCCTATAACCTGGCAAGTTGCTATAAATCTACGGTTTATATGAAATTAATTCTGAGAAGTTCAAATAAACAGGAGTTGTGTCCCCTACCTGGGTGTTGGGGTAGCTTCCTAATACAAGAGAAAAATCAGTATGTGGACGAAGATCCAAAGATCCTAATAAGTTACATGTGGCAAGCATTTCAATAAAAGTCAAAGAAGTATAATAAAGCAAGAATTCTATAAAAGTTTATTATGTTCAATATTTTCTATTAGTAGTCTGAATTTTCAGGAGGCTTGGCCAACTTTTTCGGAATACACTTGTGGCATATGAAAACCCTTTGTGTTCTTTTCATTCATTTATTTATTTACATAGTAACCATTGGCAAATGTTAATGAATAGCAGATAAAATATCTAACATTTAAAATTGCATCTGAAGTTAAGTGGACTGATTAGCAATGCACAAAATATGGAACATTGCAGTCTTTTTTTAGTATAGTCACCTTGAATTCACTTTTAATCACTTTTATTTAAGGGCTTTAACAGACAAACAAGCCTATTCTATTTCTCATAGATTACTCACAAATGCTAGCACTACTGGAAGTATATTTTTCTGGGACATTTCAGAGAACACCTTTAAGGCCTATAAATTATTATCATCATCTAAGCCAAAATATCTTTGAGCTCAAAATGCTTGCGTGTCCAGTGGAATATAGACAAAAATAATTAAAGCTAGATTCAACCCAACAAACAGCTTAGCCTTGGGCAAAAATCTGACATAAGACAAATTGTTATTTTCCCAAAGTTATCTTACTTTCACATTTCAATTTTTTTCTGGCCTTTTTATAGAACTTTATGGGAGGGAATATGCCCTTTTAATTAGATCATAAGCATTCACTATGGTAATTTACTCTGTAAACATACCTATAGAACATCAACTATCACCTCTGTTTAATTGGCTGAGTATTGATAGCTGGTATTAAAAAAATGACTCATGAGTAAATTCTTATTGGTTAAAGTCACTTATGGCTCAACTAAGGCAAACAGCAGTCCATGATACACATGCTCAAGAATGCAACAATTGCGACATTGACCAAGGGCTTTCTATGTACCAGGCCCTCTGCTCAGGCTTTTACACACTACTTGGTTTAATCTTCACACTAACTGCATGATGTTGCTGCTATTATAATCCTTCTTTTACACAGAAGAAATTAAGTCAAGAGGTTAAATCATGTCCATTTCACATAGCCAGCCAGTGTGCCATGGCCTCTGGGCCAAGCATCCAATCCTATAACCCTTTACTATTCACCATGTAATGTTCTCTTTCTATGGGATCTGTGATCGCCACTCTTATTGCATGGTCTTGCACAATTTCTAATATACACAGTATATGTAAGTTTTCATTTGTTCTAACTGAATACTGAGCAATGTCCAATTTAATATAATCTGAAGACAAATATCCCCAGAATACAATCTCTCTCTGAAAAATGTCATGCATATTTGCATTGTACTTTATGCAAAATCCCCACTTGTATGAACGAAGCAGGAATCTGCTAATGTGCAAAGATTGAATGTTTTGAATCTCTGAGTTCAGCCAGGGGGGCATGTTTACTGTGGCCCAGAACCAGATGTGAGGTCCAGCCAAGTGCTAGACATTTGAGTCTCAATACAGTTGCTTAGTTCACCATAAAGTACAAGCCACCTGACTTCATATCTTTGAAACTAAGTACAGTAGCTATAAGCACACTTAGCTCAGTCCTCTTTATAAAATAAGAATTAAAATAAGAATAGATTCAAAAGGTAATGGTATTTTTAACCAGTTAACTCAGTCAAGCAAAGAAATGTGGATTTTTTTCCACTAAAATCAAAAGCTATTTGTAGCATAATGGTTGAGAGCCCAGAGTGCCTGAGTTCAAGCTTCCCCAACTCCACTGTGTCTTTAGAAAAGTTACTGAAAATCTCTGGGCTTCAGTTTCCCCCTCTGGAAAGTGGGAGTTATAAGTTGGGAGTTAGGGTTGTTATAGGAATTTAATTAATAAATGGGGAGTTCTTCCAAGAGTGTGTCGTCTAATACTGCTTACTGGAAAGTGTGCATTTCTACTGCAGGTCTTGTGAAGTGCTTGGGTGCCTTGATTCTCATTTCTCATTCTCTTTATCAGTTTTTCTCAGAGGATAGAAATGATGGCTGCCCTAATAAAGAGAAGAGAAAGAATGGCCAGAATCTATCATTTATTAAGTGAAAGTTACCATGGATTATTGAAAGCAATTTTCACCTGTGGTTCATGCAAACAGGAAGATTATGGAGTCTCATTACAATCATACCAGATAAACAAAAACATGCTTCGAGATAAAAAGGATGGAAGGACTGAAAAATACTTCACATAGAAATTTTTGTTGCTGGCATCACCAATGCAGTGCACCAGCATCTTTTCCAGAGTAAAAGCAACTCCTAAATTCTGTGACATACTGTGTTTCCACCTCAACTAATACATGTTAGTGATGAATGAAGATGTTCATATGCAAGTGTGTGAGTTGCTCTACTTTACTGACCACCCAAAATATTAACTATATTACATTTTATGAGAACAAGCATCAAATTTTGCAAGCTTTCTTTTTTTTCTTCTTAGCAACATCCAGTGACTTTATGCAGAGAGTTTCCATTTCGATAGGACAGTAGAGAGAAATCTCAGGATTGGGAAAGATCTTTAAAGACAAATTTAAACAACAACAACAAATTCACCGCGCAAGGAAAACCTGAACAGTACCAAGTCCCTACTTCTTCTGTTCTGTGGGTTTCTCAGTCTGTACAAGATAGCTGAGGGCTAGTGGCCGCACAAATCTCCAGAGTGGTCAGTTGAGTACAAGAGCACTCATTTACCCGAGTTCCCCTATTCTAAAGAATTCAGCAATCATTCATGGCAATGAGGCCAAACATGCTGTTGGCTTGACCACAGAGTTAAGGAACCTTCACTTTTGGCTCACCCGGGCTTGTTCTTGGCCACATCCAAAGTCTTGGTCTGACTGCTCATACTCAGTGATAATCCTGGAAGAAGGAAAGAAAAATCAAAGATATGGTCAAACCGAGATTATGCTGGTCATGCTGTCCCAGTTCAATAGTATATGTACAACCAGAGGCATATTTGGGCGTTGAAGTAATTTTAAATTAGAACTTGATAAACTAAGTTAATGTGAAAAATAAGTATCCCAATGCATAAATATGCAATGGTCTTTAGCTGACTTGATTTTACAATGTTTTTCTGGATAAAAACCATTTTTTCCCCTTTTGTTCTAGAGATCTCACTCTACTGAGAAGAAAATCTGTCATGAAGTGCTTATGATTTCTAAATAATACACTTGTTTATTCCCAAAGGAACAACACTGTGACAGGCTAAATAATTACTTGATTCCTTAGCATATTGTCCTTTCCTTAAGTTTCTCTTTCTATCTGGGAAACTCCATATATGTGGTCTAAGAAAAAATCAAAATATCTCGTTTCCCCTTCTCATCCCAAGGCAGCTGACTCCTTCACCTTTGTATATACCTTTGCTAACCTACACATCAAATCATCCCGTCACTGCTGGTTTCTGTCTGCTTCCCTCACTAGATGGTGTCTTAAAATCAGGGGCTATATATAGTAATATCCTGGTAACCCTAGCACTCAGACACAAAAGACACTTAATAAATACTACTGGAGAAATACTACTGAAGAAATCAATAAATTACTCAGCATATATGTCAATGTTCGAATGGACTTCCTGGAAAAAGAATGAGAAAGAGGTGTTGTACAAGCAGTATGGTATTTAGCAACTGAGTGAAAGACAGACTTTGAATTTTGGTTAGGCACTGGAAAGTCAAATTTAGTCCTTAGGACTATAGATATTTTTCCAACCAAGATAGTAAAAGAGATACTCAAATGGGTTCTGTTCTTACAGCTCATCTAAAGCATCCATGATTCTAGAAGCATCCATGAATCTAGAAGGAGAACCCTGAATACTACAAGAAGTTGAATGGTGTTGCAGATATGGTGGTTGGCACGTATTTTTCAGGAGTTAGTACATTAACCCACATCTAAGAATATTACTGGACAGACTAATAAATATAGTGACTTTTAAGAATTTCTGTTTATGTAAATTTTCAGTCAGAAAATAGGCATATGACAAGAAGAGAACATGAACTAATAGAGTATCTGTATTCCCCTCAGGGCTTGAATCATTCTCTGAACACAGGAGAAGCTCATAAATGTTGATCAGTCACTCAGGAATTTCCTGCCTTCCAGGCTCAAACTGCCTTGAAGTGCTCATTGTCTTTTGCTTTTTGCCCAGTGCAAAACAGGTCTGTACCTACTGCATGTCAAGATAAGGATCTCACACTGGGAAGGACATTACTAACATGGAGGAAATTGCTCAAGGCCTACATATGCATGGATGTGCTCAGGTTTGGAGTCTAAAAAAAAAAAGGCCATATAAGCAGAAAGGTCAAAATGTAATTCAATGTCTCAGTCTTGAAGAAAAAGTCATTCAGAATTCTTTCTCCAGCTCAGCTGACACTCATTTGGGAATACTAAAAAATATCCTAGTTATATTAAACTTAATTCTCAGAATTACAAATCTTTCTAGATTTTGGAATACTCTTCCCAAATTGAGCTTCAGATTCACCTAAAATACAAGGCTCCATCAATGTCAATTTTCCAGGACCTGAAGAGATTCTATTTCCATTAGAAACCCTAGCACAAGGGTCCCTAGAGGAAAATACGGCATAATTTCACAAGAAAATATCCTCATTATTACACTTGAATGAAATCTAGAATGACAATTACGTAAATATGAAAGATCTAAAGGAACGATCATCAAGCTTAGATGTAAACCAGAGGGGTTAGGGTTGGGGCAGATGCCATCACTGGGAGTGTCTGAAGAATTCATTCAGACTTATTGTGGAATAAGGAGGGGAATTAATTAATCAGCTATTTGGAGGATATCTGCATGTCAGGCCAGACAGCCTACAAAGTTAAAAAATATATTTCTAACATGCTTTCAGTGTTATTTCAGATTGAGAAAACAAAAAAATCTGACTGCACAAGTATGGCCCAGAGTCCTGTCTTCCTTCACCTTCAGACTAATTGGTATATAGCGTGGGTACAAATTCCTACTTCTCCTGTCAGAAGCTGCAGAGACAGGCTTTGCCTTGCAAAGGGAGGCCTGAGGGTTTCCTGCTTCACTACCTAGAACTGGGTGAAAAGGTTGGTTCCAATTCTGCCAAAAGACTGAGTCATGCAATTGTGGTCTCGGGCTGATTTGCCAATTCAGCCTTATCCGAATACAACTGGTATGTTGATCTCCATCTGTGTCCTGTATCTACCTCCCCAGTGGTTCAGAAGCCACATTGGAAAGAGACATGATTATCACTCCCTAAACCCCAATAACCACCAATGTTAAAGAAAGGAGACATGCCTGGGGGAAAAAAAAAAAATAGCCCTACTGTTGAGTAGTATACCATGAGAGTGTAGTACCATGGAAACCGAGAGAGTCAATTTTCAAGAAGGAAGGGGTGATAACCATCAAGTTAACAGAGATTTTCATTTCAGTCAGGGCATCAAATGTCTAAGCAGTGGTGTAGGGCATGAGACAAAAGTTGATCTTTACTAAGTAGTCTGCTAACCAGCACCTAGCCCCTGGATTGCAGCCAAAAAGAGAATACAAAGGCAGATTTAAAGGTTTTGGTCATCAATTCCATTGTATGGCATGGGGTTTCCCATCACACCACCCAGCAAGAAATTCTTCCACACCAGCTGGGTGTCAGGTTTAAGTCAGTTCTGACACTATCTTCCTGGGTTAAAGGCTCAGTCCTACAAGGCCATCCCCCTACCCTTTGGCACCTGTGAGGTGATGACAACAAGCCTAGGTTACCACCTATGCTTCTGACTAGCTATAGACTAGAGGTTCCAGTGACCCCTCTCCTTGGTCTCCAGATGCCAGTCACATAGCAAGGCTCTTACCTGTAGCTTCTGAGTAACTGGTTATAAATCGGAGGTTCCCAGGATCCCCTCTACAGGTTTGGTTAGTTTGCTAGAGTGGCTCACAGAACTCCATTTTATTTACTGGATTTTATTTACTGGATCATTTACTGGATCACAAGTTTATTATAAAAGGATACAACTCAGGAACAGCCAGATTGAAGAAGTGCATAGGGCAAAGTATAAGAAGGGGCATGTAAGCATAGTTGATTGAATCATTGGCCATTGGCAACTGATTCAGCCTCTAGCCCCTCTCTCCTCTCCTGAGCTGGTAGGTGGGGCTGAGAGTTCTAACCCTCGGATCACAGGACTGGGTCCTCTAATAACTAGCCCCCCTCTCAGGGGCTTTCCAAAAGTCTCCTCATTAACATAACAACGGATGCCTTTTTTACTCTCAACACTAAGGAAATTCCAAGGGTTTTAGAAACTCTGCAGGAAAAGAGGACAAAGCCCAAATACATATTTCTCATAAATCACAATATCACAAAGATGCCCTTAAGTAAGATGACATAAGGAGAATAAGGTCCCAGTTATAATCACAGTGTATGTTGAGGTCGAGGGGGAGGAGGGTAATTTATAGAACTGTTCCCTGGCCACTTTTTATTTGGTCAATCCAAGCAAGTGTTCTTGTCATTGTTAACTAACACATAAATAATGGTCAACTTGGGCCCTTAGCAATGCTTAAGACAGCAGAGAAAGTTAGGACTGCTGCCAAGACTACACTGCAACTAACTAATGCCATGAGAAAGGACTGAAGTAGGTAAGAATGTAGCACTGAAATCAGAAGTATATGAAAGAATCATATGGCCTGCTTCACTTTTGCTGAGTATCCCTTGGATATGCTCAGCATAAAGCTGAGAAACAGGTCAATTTCTCTGATTATAAATGCTCATTCATTACAGAAATGACTAGAGTGGATGAACCATCTCATGAGTTCATCAATGGCTAACATGAAACTTGTGTGTGTGTGTGTGTGTGTAGGATATGTTTTTGAAACAACCTTTTGATTATTAAATAATTAAAGCAAGAAAATATAAGAAGTTTCTTCTTTCTAGCACTCAGAGAAGAGGTTGCAAATAGAGGAGAATTTGCTACTAAGAAATAGTGCTTCCAGAATGTACAAGTGTGTGAGAATTAGGGGAATAGCTACTTGGGAAGAAAAAACATAAGGTAATATGAAGAGAAACAAAGAGAAGAAAAGAACTAGGAGAGGATACTACATTTGGGGCAATGAGCAAGAGGAGCAGGGATGTCAGACATAGTTGAATTAGCTAGTACCAAGCATCTACTTGAGGGCTGACTCTAAGGTCAAATCTGGCAAAACTATTGTGGAGTCAGTCCCATGACCCTTGAGTAAGGGCAAGCAACAGTTAACGGCTGACTGAATGTGGAAGTTCTGTGTGAGCCCAGAACCAGTCGATTTAAATTCAATTACACTATAAATCAAGGGGGAAATGTTTTTAGGAGAAAATTATATAAATCTATGCCATCCAGATGAACTAAACCTAGAAGCTTCTTTCAGAAAAAAAAAATCTTATTTCAGAAATAGAACAAATGTTTTAAACTTTTACAGACAGCGGAATAACGGCATTTCATTAATAGCCCCTATTTCAAATTTTCAGTAAAATACCTAAAATAGTATAGTAAAAAATATTCACTGCCCCAGTGAAATGTAAAGGAAGAGACACTAATCCAGAAGTTGGGATGAATTTCTAAGTATAAGGCTGGTATATCAAGGTTGAGAAACACAATAAAATGTTTATGCATGCTTCATAGGCTCAAAGGATAGAAGCTCGCTATCCTAAATCCGGTTGAAGGAAGCTTTAATTGGCTCACGTCTGTGTACTTAAAACTCACCTTCACTGTCCTCCACCATCTAATCACAACTCAGATGGTGGGTCTGTTCCAAACAGAAAAATGAAGAGCCATTACCTTATGAAAATTACACTGGAGGGGCATTCAGTGATACATTTCTTTTCCTTTCCATGTGCTCTCAGAATCTCTCTTTTTACACACATTCAGAAACTGCATTCCTGGCACTATTGGCCAGAGGTGGAGGAACATGGGGGGTGATACTATTCTGCAGTTTGTAATCTTCGCAGGGAACGAAAGTGGCCTGAGGAATAGACTAGAAGAATAATTAGGGCAACGTGTGCTTCAGGATTCAGAGAAGTGTCCAGTGGGAATTAAAGCGCTTACACATCTCAGTTCTGAAGATTTGCAAAGGCTGAATCTTTGATGAACAGAAAAAATGGCATGGAAGTTATGTCCATTATTCAGACAGTGGACCATTTTGAAATAGCCACAAACTCTGGGTTTTCACAAATACTGAGTCTGCATAAATCTTTCCTCAGTCATGGGCAGTTAAGTGAGTATATAGAAAACAATCGACCATGGCTTGAAAATAAGGAAAGAAGGTCAGAGCAAAAAGATTACTTTTGAAAATAATTTGTTATAAAAACCAGAAATTAGTTTTTAGAAACAAAATGCTTCATATTTAATTAGGGAAACGGAAAGCATGTCTCCCCCCAAAATAGGAATTCTATGGAAAAATCAAGATGAGAAAAAGAGACCGTTGGCTCAGAAGCAAAGATAGAAACAGACATGAAAAAGAAGATGGACAACACAAAGAAATTCCACAAAGAGACTAAACTACACTCAATAATTGAAATCTTCATGACAGGACTGAAGAATAGAAATTCCACATGTCAGAAGTCAAAGGTACTGTCAATGTATAGCTATAAAATTCTCCCAACACAGAGAAGACAAAGGCAAAGGGGAAGACAGCTCAGAGAGAAGATGAACGACAGGGGAAAAGGAGAACAAACACCCACCATGTGAGATACTACTGGGTCCTAAAGAAGTCCTCAGAAATTAATGAAATAGAATGATTAAAATTATTGCAGGTTTAAAAAAAAAACAAAACAACTTTTCTAAAAAAAAAAGTAAGATTAGAAATGCTATCTATTTATTAGTCAAAACTGATGACAAAATTAACCTATGTCTAGATAAATTTTAGCAAAATAGTTTATAAAAAAGTTTACAAAGATTATCTCTCTCCCCCACTTTCTCTCTCTCTTCCCTTCCTCCCTCCTTCTCCCTTGACTCCCCTGTCGCTCTCTCTCTCTCTGCTCTTCTATCTCTCTTGTATATCCAGACAGCCAAATGGAAAAGACAACAAAATTAATCTCACCCTAGACCATGTAACAATATGTCTCCTTATCAACATTTCAGAAGACAACCAAGTTGTGTTTGCAGAGCTTCCAAAAAGATATATATAGGTAAGAAATCAATCATGTGAAGACAATAGAAAAAAATTCCTTTTACTTTCATAAACGGGCTGGATATGTACCATTCTTAAATAAATTTCTCAAAAATGTACTTCCAGCTAAAGAAGGGACACATTTAAGCGAAGAACTCAAATAGGGAATTCAGGTTACAAAGGGCTAGTGGTGAACAAAAAAGTCTTATCATAGAGTTAGTTTGAAGTAGTTGTGTTATTATAGTTAAAATGGTTACATAATGAATGAAAATGTGAAATAGTATACTTTTAAAGATAATATGCATAAAATAAAATATCACATTATTAATAGTAATCTAGATTTATATTTACTGATGATCTTAATGACCAGGAAACAGAAGGGAAGAAGAAAGCTGAAAGAGAGATACATGGGGTGAATAAATATCCTGTCCTTTAGGGATGTCTTTACTTGATTTTTAGAAAAATGGAAGCTTAATTATTTTTTCAGAAAACTTTATGGTAACCATAGAGAGAACTACAAGTGGACATCTTTCATATCACTCAAAAATAAAGAAGCAAACTATTGTCCTTACATAAAAAGATGGAAAGTTGGCAAGCAATGGCAATGTAGAAAACACATCAAGTACAAAGAGAAAATTTTTTAAGCTGTAAATTTTGATTATAAATAAAATAACTAAAAGGCTTAAACTTGTAGGTAAATGACATAGGCTTTGAGAGAAAAGTAAGAATGATACAAATACATGTGTTTATAAGAAATAGGCACAAATCAAATGATATTCACAAAATAAAATTTATAAATTAAACTAATTTTAATCAAGTACTAGAACCTATCACTCTGTTTTATAGATTGTATTTAAAAATAGGTAAGGCCATATTTTAAGATCACAAAGAAGTTTATTAAGCGATAAGATTCAGTTTTATATTCTATAAACAGAATTATACCTTCTTTGCCAACATCCAGAGAACTTATGTAACTATTAAGTACCAAGCCAGAAAAATTAGCTAAATTCAAAAGAGTAAAAACTATACATGCCTTATTGTGTGATCAATATATATGTAATTGCCTTAAAGTATATAGCAAAAGTTTGAGAAACAAACTCCTAAGCAATTGGAATAAAATTGGAAACAATACCATATACAATCACTCCAAAGAAAACAAAATATTTAGACATAAACCTAACTAAGCTAGAAGAGGATCTGTATGCTGAAAATGACAAAATGATGATGAAAGAAATCAGAGATCTTTGTCATGGATGAGGTATTTTGTACATAGCACATTAATACATAATAAAAGTGTCACTTTCCTAAATGATCCAGAGGATTAATGCAATTTCTATCAAGCATTTATGCTTTTAAAAGAAAGAAAAAAACAAACAAGATGGGACCAGGGAGGGAGACAAACCACAGGAGACTCTTAATCTCAGGAAACAAACTGAGGGTTGCTGGGGGGTGGGGGGGAAGGGATGGGGTGGTTGGGTTATGGACATTGGGGAGGGTATGTGCTATGGTGAGTGCTATCAGTTGTGTAAGACTGATGATTCACAGACCTGTACCCCTGAAGCAAATAATACATTATATGCTCAAAAAAAAAAAAGAATTTATCTTAATACTTATATGAAAAGGTAAAGGAAACAGAATAGCCCAAACATTCTGAAAATTAATAAATGAATAAATAAATGAAGAAGTTCATTCTGAAAATGAATAAATAAATGGCTTGATAAGACTTGAGTATATAGCTACACTAATTAAAATAATTAAGACAATGAAGAGGAGGGGAAAATGTTAAGAGGTAAAGTCATGCATGGAATGTTCGCCAGCATGCCTCAAGCAGAGGCTTTGAAGGGCATTCAGAGTTTGTCTTGGCCGCTAGTGCCCCTGATGTCTGGCATGAAAAGAACAGGTTCTGGGAGCTACTGGTCCCAGAACGAAGAACAGGTAGAGTAAAGCCAAACCCACTCCACAGTCCAAAAAAGAACTACCTCAGCCAGCCTGCACACATGTTAAGGAGAAAAATGAACCTATGTTGTTGAGCAAGGGAGGTTTGGGGGTTTGGAGGGATGTTTCAGCCAGAGAAGCGGAAATGACTCACCGTGGCCACCATCCGGAAAGTACAAAGGGCAGAGTGGATTTGCCATGAAAAGAAGACTCAGTTTGAAAAGAATACTGTTTCATTGACACATCAATTTGCCCCAACACCTGAAATTTGTTTTGAAGCAACCTACAAGGTTACTGATCACATTGACAGATAAAAGTATCAGATCATGATTGGAAACTGTGTTGACACGTGTGCCATATATATTGTTGAGCTGATTTGTGGACCAAAAAATTAAAATCAAGTGTGTTGCTGTCACTTGGTGTCAGGGAAATACAACTCAAAACCATGATGAGATATCACCCCACACCAGTCAGAATGGCTAAAATGAGCAAGCCAGGAAAGGACAAATGTTGGAGAGGATGTGGAGAAAGGAAAACCCTCCTGCACTGTTGGTGGGAATGCAAGCTGGTGCAACCACTCTGGAAAACAGCATGGAGGTGCCTCAAAAAGTTGAAAATACAGCTACTCTATGACCCAGCAATTGCACTATTGGGTACTTACCCCAAAGATACAAATGTAGTGATCTGAAGAGGCACCTGCACCCCAAGTTATAGCAGCAATGTCCACAATAGCCAAACTATGGAAAGAACCCAGATGTCCATCAACAGATGAATGGATAAAGAAGATGTGGGATATATATATACAATGGAATACTATGCAGCCATCAAAAGAAATGAAATCTTGCCATTTGCAATGACATGGATGGAACTAGAGGGTATTAAGCTAAACAAAATAAATCAATCAGAGAGATAATTTTCATATGATCTCACTGATATGAGGAATTTAAGGAACAAAATAGGATCATAGGGGAAGGGAGAGATATATAAGTAAAACAAGATGAAATCAGAGAGGGAGACAAACCATAAGAAACTCTTAATCACAGGAAACAAACTGAGGGTTGCTGGAGGGAGTGGGTAGGGGAATGGGGTAACTGGGTGATGGACATTGAGGAGGGCAGATGATGTAATGAGCCCTGGGTGTTATATAAGACTGATGAATTACTAAATTCTACCTCTGAAACTAATAATACACTACATGTTAATTAATTGAATTTAAGTTTTAAAAAGTATGTTGCTGTAAAGTCCTATTATCCAATATAAAATAAAAGACATTTCTTCTAATGTTTTGAGTCAAATCATGATAGAAAATCTTTTTCTTCCAGCACTCAACCAGATAAAACTACTTTATTATCTATAAGGACAAATGAACTCTCGTAAGGATTCTTATTTTGTGAGCCCCTCTTAGAAACTCCAAGGACAGTCAACCTAATTTTTGACAGGTTATATATATATATATATATATATATATATATATATATATATATATATTTTTTTTTTTTTTTTGCCAAGAAACACTTAAACTGAAAGAAAATTTAGGAATTGTGTGCACAAGGAACACCTGTGATGTTTGTATATACATCTACTTTTGTTGCTTTGGTAAAGAGAGAAGGAACCCATGACACTGGAATGCATTGCTGTACAGATTGTCTTGCACTGGTATCAAAGACTTGGCTAATAACATTGTGAGAAGTCTTTTTTGCTGCCCCATAGAAGTTGTGGTTTCAACAGAGTGAGATCCCTCTAGCACCACTTTTTTGGGGGAAATTTGGTCAAAAAGTAGAATAAGATTATAATTTTTTTTTAAAACTAGATACCCATTGGCATTCCAGGAGACAAGTCAATGCCCTTGGTTAAACTTCAACATAAAAAAAAATAAATAAAAGCCCACTCAGAACAATTGGAAAGAGAGATATTCATTCATTCCTTGGCTTGCTTGGCAAGTACTCTGGCCATGTGCATGATGTAAATCTCCTGACCCAAAGCCCTGCTGCGGAAAAATCATGAGCAATTTTTGGCCAAGATACCAAAGAAAGTGCTTCCACAGGATGAAGCTGAGACTGACAAATCGCTGCCGATTTCTCAGCAGGCAGAGTTGGACCCCCCCACCCCTTTTCTGAGAGCTTCTTCAATTTCTTGGACCTTAATACTGAAATAGTAATCCATGTATAAATCCATTCCTTGCTGACATGGCATCAGTAAGGCAAATGTTGTCAAAGACATCTCCATTGCCTTGAGAACTAAGTAAATTAAGTGACCCAAGCTCAGCATGAGCTGCTTTATTCAGTTCTTATGTCCCAACGGCAGCACACTCTAACCCAGCAAACCAAAAGTTAGGAGTTTTGATTCTCTTTGCTTTTATGTACATCTGTAAGTCAGGACTTTTAGAAATTTTGACTTTTAAAAAACACTAATATTCACCATCAATTCAAGACCAAGGATGACTTATATGTTGCTATGTCAAAGTCCACTCCACTAGACCAAACAGTATCAGCCTTATTTTGGAAATGTACTACTAAGAATGGAAATTCACTTTTGGCCTTGTTTGTGCAATTTGAATTTATTTGCATGCTCTTGTACTCAGAAGTCATCAATTTCTGCACACTATCCCCTTAGCCCCAAAAGAATGTATATGAACATGAACCTATAATCACACAAATTACCCCCACTATATGAGTGGTAATTTGAGAATAATCCGTTTATATCAAAACTGATGAGCCACTGGATTTCCCTAGAATACCGTGTTTGCAAAGATACACAGAGAATGAGGAAGTCCTGAACATGTAGGATGCACTGCAGTTTTAGAATTCGTTAGCAAATATCCCAGAGCTTAAAAATCTTCAGGATGATCTAGATAGAGAAAATAACATAGGAGTACATATACATCTTACTATTTTTAACTTAACCAAACCTGATTGTGATGATTAATTTGATGGGTCAAACTGACTGGTCATAGAGTGCCCAAATATTTAAACATTATTTTGGGGGTATGTCTGTGACGGTGTTTCTGAATGAGATCAGTGTGGGGAGTGCTAGGCTGAGTAAAGCAGATTGCCATCTCCAATATGGGTGGGCTTCATACAATCAGCAGAAGGCCTGAATAAGACAAAAAAAAGCTGAGAAAGGGAGAATTTGCTCTCTTGGCCTGACTGAATGAGCTGGGACACTCATCTTTTCCTATCCCCAGACTGAGATTCACATCAGTAGCACTCCTGGGTCTCATGGCTTCAGACCCAGACTGAAACTACACCACCTGTTGTCCTGGGTTTCCAGCTGGCAGTGGGCAGATCATAGGACTTCTTGGCCTCTACAACCTGGTGAGCCAATTCTCCATAATAAATCGCTTTTATGTGTATCCTATTGGTTCTGTTTCTCTGGAGAACCCTTACTAATACACTATCCTTAAACCAAAATGAGAAGGCATTCACTGGAGTATCAGAAATCATTTAAAGAAAAGGGTCTGATCTGTGTCTTGATTGTGTAATAGTATTTTTAAAATCTTCTTCGTAAGTTTAAAGAGGGTGTTTTATATACTATTCTGGGGAACACTGACTTTTGAACTTACTGCCTACAGGGCTTATTTGTATGATTCTAGTGAATATATGACTATCCCTGATGATATCTACATCTGGATACTTTGAAGAAAACAATTCTATCTTCCAGCATTCCATCAGTATTTTCAACAAGAGTTACAAACTGCATGTGAAAAGCCATTCACAGCTGACGGGTCTGGGATGGTCATCAAAGACCACTAAACCACTAATTCCAAAATCAACAGTAGTGTTAATATTACCTCTAAAAGGGGAGCAGATCATGGGAAGCCTGGGTGGCTCAGTCAGTTAAGGTGCCCAGTGTTTGGTTTTGGCTCAGATCATGATCTCAGGGTTGTGGGATCGAGAATTCCCCATACCAACCCATTGCCCCCCTTTAAGATTCCCACTTGTGGGCTCCCTCTCCCTCTGCCCCCTGCCCCTCCCCTTGCTCATGTATCTCTCTCTCTCAAATAAATAAATAAAATCTTTAAAAGAAGAACAAACCAATGGAAAGCATCGCAGCAAAGAAATTCACATTCTTTAGTATAAGTTTGTATTATTGTTTTTACCAAAAATAGCAAGCTATAAACTGAACAACTCATCAAAATTAGATTTGGATTTGTTCCCCTATATTTAGGTTTATTATTTATTATCCCTATAATATGACTCTCAAAAGTAATGAGACATACTATAAAATTGGTTTCCAGTTTATTGGTATAGATTTTTCAATTGGACGCAGTGAGAATACTTATAAAATGGTAGTTTGAAGACAGTGATGACAGAATTCCTACAGACATGATTTATTATTATCTAGCTTTATGATTGGAATTACATACGCTTTTGAAGATTATTGTGTTCTAGGTTTTGAATATAATTAAAATCTTTATTGTTTACTCTTAGTTACATACATTGATCTTCATTGAATTCAAACTTTCCATTAGAATTCTTATATTTTTCCCTTTTTGGCTTCATACAAATATTCAATGAAGTATTCTGATGTATCTTGGAATATCTGCCTTTAATGTATGCATGAGAATGACACTATAATTCCTTCAAAATTATTTTTTGCTTTATATTTTGTACCTATTATTTCATCAAATAATTTGTTTTCTAGGGCACCTGGGTGGCTTGGTAGGTTGAGCAACCAACTCTTGGTTTTGGCTCAGGTCATGGTCATGTCTGAGCTCATGGTCGTGGGGAGTCAAATTTTCCTCTCTTTCTAACCCCCTGCCCCTTGCACATGTATGTATGCACTCCCTCTCTCTAAAATAAACAAAGAAATATTTAAATAATAATCATTTGTTTTCATATACCTTTGCTAACTGTGTAGGAATTCATGTATATGAATTTTATTTTGCTTTTTTTTTAAAGATTTTATTTATTTGAGAGAAATCACAAGTAGGCAGAGAGGCAAGCAGAGAGAGAGATTGGAGGAAGCAGGCTCCCTGCCAAGCAGAGAGCCTGATGCGGGACTCGATCTCAGAACCCCAAGATCATGACCTGAGCTGAAGGCAGAGGCCTAACCCACTGAGCCACTCAGGCGCCCCTTTATTTTGCTTTTTAATGTATATCAAAGTTTATAAGATATTGCATGACTTGCATAACCTATGTAGACTTGTTCACATTTATTTTATCTCATAGATTGCTTTTTAGTCACCAATATACATTGAGATAAAGTGCTAGAATATGTACTGTGTGTGCCATGGGACCCACTTTATCAGTAAATATGTTGTATTTTATTGACTGTTATGTGTTACTACAAATATATATTTTTTAACTATGTAATTTTATATTTTTATATAATTTATTGAAAATTACTGCATATTCAGAATTGATCGCTTACTATTAGACTCTGGTATACTGTATAATGTACAATGTAATTCACTTCCAATAGACCATATCAAAAGAACACAGGAGTCCATATGAAATGGCTCCCATTAACTAAAGATGGAAAAATCTAAGCATTTTTTAATGCTGTTGACTAACACACATCAAATAAAAATTCATATAAAATAGAGAAAGCTACTCCCCCCCCAAAAAATAACAAGCAATCCTAAAATTTGTATAAAATCACAAAAGACTTTGAATAGCCAAGCAATCTTGAGAAAGAAGAACAAAGTTAGAAGCATCACACTTCCTAACTTCAAGCTATATTACAAAGCTATAGCAATCAAAATAGTATGGTATTGGCATAAAAACAGATGCATAGATTAACAGAACAGGACAGAGTCCAGAAATATACCCACCCATATATAGTCAATTAATTTATGACAAAGGAGCCAAGAATAAACAATGGGGAAATGATAGTCTCTCCAATAAATAGTATTGGGAAAACTGAACACTGACATACAAAAGAATGAAACTGCACCACTATCTTATACCATACACAAAAATCAACTCAAACTAGATTAAATATAAATATAAGAAGACCTAAACCATAAAATTACTATCTAGAAGAAAACATAGGCAGTGAGCTCCTTGACTTTGATCATGATGATGTTTTTTTGGATTTAATACCAAAAGCAAAGGCAATAAAAGCAAAAATAAAATAGAAGTACACCAAACTAGAAAGCTTTTGCACAGCAAAGGAGACAGTCAACAAAATGAAAAGACAACCAATGGAATGGGAGAAAACATTTGCAAATCAATATACTATTAAATGTGCAAAAAAATAGAAATAGAAAAATCTCCATTTTGTACCTCTTAAGTAATATTTGAGTCAGGAAAACGTCATCAGTGTGTTAAACATTAGATGACAGTGTTCATAAGAATTATAATGGAGGCATTAGGCTGTCACCACCTGAAATCAATGATCAATCTCAGCATTATAAAAGTGAGGCAAACAGATATTGTATGCTTCTTGCCATGATACCATGATACAGTAACAGTATGAAGCATTCAGTTCCACTTCGGAAAGAGTCTTACCAAAAAATTTAAACAGGCATCTAAGAAAACTTCTAGAGCTAACTTCCAATCAAATGTAATATATTAATTTAACTTAGATAAAGCAAATGTAGCAAGATCTTTGTAGTTATTAAATCTGGGTGAAAAATAGAGAGTGATTCAATGAACTAGTTTTTCTAACTTTGTGAAAATTTGAAAATTTCATAATTAAAAATAACTGACACTCAGAACTGGGATGCATTTTATATTCCTATATACCTTAAACCCCCAAATTATGGCCCCATAATGACATGACAAGGCTACACAGATCTTAAAACACTATGAGAGAAGTGATTTTTGAATCTGGTATCTATTGCCACTGTCACCAGCTTCTCACAATAAGAACTGTATCTTTCGGGGCACCTGGGTGGCTCAGCTGGTTAAGCGTCCAACTCTTGATTTCAGCTCAGGTCCGGGCTCAGGACTGTGAGATAGAACCTGACACCAGGCTCTGCACTGGGCGTGGAGTCTGCTAAGATTCTCTCTCTCCCTCCCCGATGGCCCCTCCCCACTCTGCAAAAAAAGAATTGCATCTTTCATTGATATTTTTAACAGGCCAAAGTAGATGACCAAAAACGATAGTCCAGCTGCAGTGAAAGAAACAGAACACATAGTGATTGTAACTTATCATGATAACATTTATTAAGTGCATATTCTGTGCCAGACACTGTGCTATGACACACTTCGCCCTCATTTCAGGGTGTGTGTGTGTGTATAGATATAGATATAGATATAGATATAGATAATATATATAATCGTCCCAACATAGTAGATAGTGATATAACCCAGTTAACAGATAAACTAAGGCTAAAAGAGATGTTAATTAATTTGGTTAAGGTTACAGAGCTAGTGATGGCAAAGACAGAATTCAAAGCCAGCAGATATAACACAAAGATCATATTTTTACTCTTCACAAGGAGTAGCTTATACTCATATCCATGGTCCCTTTCCTACAACCTAATATTCCTCACAAACCAAAAAAAAAAAAAAAGGAGACACCTGGGTGCTCAGTCAGTTAAACATGTGCTTCGGCTCAGGTCATGATCCCAGGGTTCTGGGATTGAACTCAACATCAGGCTTCCTGCTTGGCTGGCAGCCTACTTCTCCCTTTTCCTCTGTCTCTTGCCCTTGGCTTGTGCTCTCTCTCTCTCTCTCTCAAATAAATAAAATCTTTTTTTAAGAAAGTATATTGCAAGTATGGTTAATGTATATAATGGCATTCTTATCTATACTTTCAAGAAAGAAACCTACAGTTGACCGTTGATTGACACATGGGTTGGGATGCCAAATCCTGTGCAGTCAAAAATCCATGCGTAACTTTGGATGCCCCCAAAACTTGATTACTAATAGCCTACAGCTGGTCAAAATCTTTACTAATAACATAAAGAGTTGATTGACACACATTTTGTTATATATATTCTAAACCATATTCTCACAATAAAGATAGAGAAAAGGAAATGCTATTAAGGAAAACATAAGGGAAATGCATTTACAGTACTGTATTGTACTGGAAAAAAAATCCATGTAACAATAGATGCACACCGTCAAACCCATGTTGTTCAGGGGTCAATGGTATGTAATGTCAGCACCTCTATGCTCTCCACCATGAGAGTTTTGGAGACAGGAAAAAAGTACTTCCCACTATTGGGATTGAAAATGCAGGTGTTTGCTAATTTCCCTTGATCTAGAGTATGAACTATGCCCTAACTCTGGTAGATAACACACACACTTGCCCTAGATTTTGAATGGAGAACCAGTACACCAAAAAAACAGGCAACATAGAGAATCCTCTGTGCTTGCAGTGGCTTCTGCAGCAAGATTGATTGTCTTAGGTTGCAAGGGACTGGAAGAGCCAATGTTCAATGCTTGTGGCTTACTTGTGGAAACTGAAGGTTTCAGCACTCAGCTAGAGAAGCAGTGGGCGCTTAGAAAGATCTAAAGCCTAGCACTGGACTTTTCTATCTTCACAGCTTCCACACTGGTTCTTCAAACCTCTTGGTGATTCTGTGATCTAGCCATTTAATAAATTGCTTTTCTGCTCAAACAGCCAGAGTGCTGCAACTAAATTTCCTGCAACTAAATACATGAGTGGACTTATCAAAAAAGGATTAGGTTAGATCCTAATGTCAAAACATACACCAGATGCCAAATGGATGGATGCATTAACTGTTTAAAAATAGTATATTTAAAATGGAAAAATATAGGTGAATATCTGATCTCTAAATAGGGAAGCAGGAAGTCTTTCTTGGATGTCAAGTAAAAATTTTTTTACATAAATAAAAGAGTTCTATAATTTAAAAAATACTTGGAACATTTGTGGTATGGTTTTACTATTATATATAATATATATATAATATTTAATACATTAATAGTAAAAACATCAAGCAGTAGAATGACAAAATACGTAAATAGAAAATTCACAAAAAAGAAAATATATATATGAGTCAATATATATCTGAGAAACAGTTCAAGCTCAATAATGAAATAAGGCCCAAAAGTAACCCAGAATTCCTATTCATTTGTGCAATAAGTGCCAAGAACCTTCTATAATACATCAGTGAACAAAGGTAAGCCAATGATATCACTCTCTATCTCAAACTTCCTCTAGAGTTGTCATTAATCCTCTCAACAACCAGTTGTATTTTGCACTCTCATTTTTTTTTATTCTTGCCTGAAATCTTGTGAGAAAAGCTTAGGATTCGGACAGTAATCAAATACAGAGTATGAAACATGAGCAATTATGCATAATAATCCACAAAGTAGATAAACAGATGGGAACAGTTAACTGAAATTTATCAACTTTATGAGTAAGTGAACAATGATCAGGAAGTGAAGAAATTAGTTACTCCCAAATCTAAGTCAAAGATAAGTCATTTTTTAGGAAAAATGAGACAGACATGTTATTTTGATAAATGTCTATGACTTGCTTACTCAGACTCCAAAATTATTCAGAGGAAATTGCAATATGTGACAAAAGCTCAAATATTCCCCATAGTCCTACAAATTTGGCACTTGACGCCATCTATCTCCTCTGTACTGGTGATTTACCCCAGAAATAAAAGTGCTCCTTGATCATTTGTTTTCATTTCTAAAACTACAAATTAATCTTTAACTTGGTATGGGAGGGGCCAATTTAATCCTCATGGCTGTAACATATTTTAGAAGGAAATTCTCAGAAAGCTACAGTTCATAGGTAATACACTTCACAGTATAACTTTGCTGAACTTGTCCTGGGGCTCGGATTCATGGGCCTTGGAAAAGATATTCACTCTAGTATGTGTATTTAATTTATCCGGTGATTTGCAATTTTCTGAGTTATATCTTTAAAAAGTAGTAATTAGCTTATGAGAATTAAAATATGTTGAATTGCAGGGAGTTAAACATTGATTTAGCAATCATCTAGTACCAATCTTTACCAACTGTAGCCACTGACCCTTTCTCCCTCAAACCTGACTTACTTCAATTGAACCTGGATTCAGTCTTGGCATCACCACCTCCCATAAGAAGCCTGAGCAGAAAGTTGGTTTACAGCAATAAAGATTGCTATGGGATTCCCTTTGTTCTTACCACAGAGAAAAATGTCAACATATTTTTTTAATTTGAACAAGTCTACTAATTCTAAAGTCAGCTAAGTTTCTACCCAAATAAATAATATATTTAATTCATATTTTCAAGTTGTAGAAATAATAAAATATAATTTTAAAATATTTAAAGTGCACATTCATGAATTAATAATTTAAGATATTTTATTAATCTTCTATTGCTACATAACAGGTTACCACAAATTTAGTGGCTTCAAATATCCATTTCTTATCTCGCAGTTCTGTAGGTCAGAATCCAGATGGGTTTCTCTATGTTCTCCACTCATGGTCTCCCAAGACCAAAATCATGGTGTCAGCCTGGCTAGGAAGAAGAAATCTGTTTCCAAGTTTGGTAAAGCTGCAACAGACGGAGTGGCTTAAACAACAGAAATTTATTTTCTTCCCAGCTCTAGAAGCTAGAAGTTCAAGATCAAGAAGTTCAGGACAGCTCTAGAAGTGGCAAGGGTGGTCGACAGATAGCTGTCTTCTACCTTTCTTCATTTGGTCTTCCCCATTCTAGAAGCTAGAAGTTCAAGATCAAGAAGTTCAGGACAGCTCTAGAAGCTGGCAAGGGTGGTCGACAGATAGACAGATAGCCGTCTTCTACCTTTCTTCATTTGGTCTTCCCCATGTGTGTGTTGGTGTCCCAGTTTCCTCTTGTAAGAGCACCGTATTGGATTAGGGCCCACCCTAATGATCTCATTTTAATTTAATTACCTCTTTGAAGATCCTATCTTTAAATACAGTCACATTCTGAGGCACTAAGGGATAGGACTTTTGCATATAATCTTGGGGGACACAATTCAGGCTGTTTAACAAAGCTTTCAGGTTGCTGGTAGAATCTAGTTCTTTGTAGTTCTATGTCTGAGGCTCCTTTTTCTTTAGTGGCTGTCAACAAGGGGCCACTTGCTGCTCCTAAGGCCACCCACATTCTTTCTCTTGTAGTTCTTGTCATCCTCAAACCAGCATTGAGTCCTTGAATACTTCTCACACCTCAAATTCCCCTGGCTTTTCCTACTGCAAATCAGCTGGAGAAAACTCTCTAAGTTTTCTTTTAAGGATTTGTGTGATTAGATCAGGTCCAAAAAATACTCTCCCTATCTTAAGGTCTACTATGTCATAGCATAGCATAGTCAGGAGAGTGACAACTCCTATGTACAGATTCCAAGGGTTTAGAGCAGGACGTCTTTGGAATGTTATTTTATAAATTCTGCTTCCACAAATACTAAAGCTACATTTTCATCAAATGGGACATTTTGGCATGGCAAAAAATTGAAAATATAATCAGACATGAATTGACCTAAAATAATTTGGGTATGAGGACAGTATCCTCTATGGTTTTCATCACTTGACTGGAAAATCTTTGGAGTTTGCAGGAGGAAAGACAGGCTCTCTTCTGTAGTCTACATAGAATTTTACCAGTGCCCTCATCTATTCCATAAATCTGAAGACAGTTTTAAATTTAGAATGGCAATAGGGCCACCGGCTAAATTTCAGGACAAGAACTTAGCAGGAACTCATGTATTTAAAGGTGGTTTTTTAAATATTCAAAAAAAAAATCCCCCCAGTCAATTTTGTTTTCCTTATTGTCTAAATTACTCCCTATTACCTGTGTAGATAGTTACGCAAAAATACTCCTTCCTTTCTACTGATTGAACCCATGTGTAACCATATAGGATTTAATAAAAAGCTCATCACCTAGCATCTAAACAATTAACATTCTAATAGGAGAGGAAGGTAGGTGGTGAGTTTCTGGAGAAAGAAAATGCATTAAAAACTATGTTTATATGTCATATGACTTGAAAATGAAGTAAAAATTTGCTAGGTTCTTCATCATCTCTTGATCAGATTACTGCAATAACCTTCCTACTGATCTTTCTTACTTGGGTCTTGTTCTGTTTCCCTCCAATGCATTCTCCACTGCTATGAAAGTAATCTTCCCAAAATTCTCCTTACTACCTAGAGGATGAAATCCAAGCTCCTTAGCATGGTCCATGTCATCCACGAATCACTAATGGCCCTCAACCATACTTCCAGTCCCATTTCCTGTCATGGTACTCAGCTACTCATGCTTCAGCCAAGTGATCTATCAATGAGTACTCTTGTAAACACATTATTTTTTTACTATTTATTCCCAAGATGTAATGGATATTACAAAAATGTGTTAAATGAATGAATAAATCATGCTCTGGCATGACTCTGTATATTTTTATATGTTGGTACTTAAAAAAATTTCCTCCCTATCGTCTATTGTTCCTCTCTGAGTTCCGAATCATGCTACCAAATACTGCTCTTACATCATCTTTTCCTGAAGCTTTTTCTGATCCTCCCCCTTCTACAATGGATTTAATTATTTTTCCATTTGTCCCACCTTATATCTGTGGAAGCCGAGAAAATTATGGCCATCCCATCTCAAGTTTAGCTGATGTGGGAAACAGAGGCAGAAGAAAATCATTAAAATTCCTTACCTACAGAGGCACTTGGGTGGCTCAGTGGGTTAAAGCCTCTGCCTTCGGCTCAGGTCATGATCTCAGGGTCCTGGGATCAAGCCCCACATCAGGCTCTCTGCTCCGCAGGGAGCCTGCTTTCCCCTCTCACTCTCTGCCTGCCTCTCTGCCTACTTGTGATCTCTGTCTGTCAAATAAATAAATAAAATCTTTTTAAAAAAATTCCTTACCTACTGACAAGCCTTGAAACAGACAGAGTGGCTCTGCCCGGGGAATCAACTGCCCTCACCTTGAGGTTTTGTTAAGGACAATCCTAGCCTGACGGACCCCCTACTCCGACAGGTCTGACCATAATCCTGTAAGTCTACTTTAACAATTCCTTTAGGAAACTTTATCTCTAAACCTCCAAGATAGTGTCGAGAATCATTCCCAAGCATATGGCCCACTGATAATCTAAAGGGTCTCACGAGAAAATTTTTATTATTGGTAATAAATAACCTTTCTCCCAACAATAGCTAGCCCCTCAAGGTCCTGGAGACATTGCTTCCAAAAATCCTTGGAGACTTACATCATCCATAATCCCCTTTGTCCTCACCCACCATCAAGTCCACCCCTATTCTGCCTTTAAAAACTCTGACTGTAATCTGGTTCGGGGTCCAAGTCCCTACTCCGCTGTGTCGGGTATACTTGGGCCCAACCTTAAGCTTGTCAAATAAACCCTCATGTGGTTGCATCGGTGCTTGGCTCCTTGGTGGTCTCTCAGACGCGAAAACTCGGTCATAACATTATCCTTGTGAATGGTCAAGCATACAAATCACATTTTAATCATATGTTTTCATGTTCTTTTTGTGATTCATAGAACAACAGCATCAACATTACTGGAAACTTTTTAGATATGCAAATTTGGGATTCCCATTTTAGAGCTGCTAAATCAAAAACTCTGGGGTTGGGGCCTAGCAAGCTCTCCAGGTAATTTTGATAAATGTAAAATTTGAGAACCTACTGTCCAAAGAACTTGATTTCCTCATCTTCTATCCAAAATACCTAGCACAAAGTAGATAATAAGCAAATATTTACTGAGCTGAAACTTTAGCTTCCAAATCTTTAATTCAATAGAAACAATTGTCTTCTGGGTGACTTCCCCAGTTAAGATTCTCAAATGTTTAAAAAAAATAATAAAAAGAAGAAAACAGAGACTGAAAGACAGCTATTGACCCAGGCTAATTTATTTTGGCAATGAAACTAGTAAAAAATATGTATATAAAGTTGTGAAGAATGTTTCCAAATAATCTTTGTAAAATGTTTACAGAATATGTCCAAGAAACATGGAGCCAATACGAGTTTAGTACCAATTTATTTTTCCCTTCAAAATAATTATCTCAAACCACAAATTTAAGTTATGTGAGGGTCATGAAGTTACTGGCAGGAAATATTCTCTCAGTGAAACTTAGGAGAATTGTGTTGTCATAGTTTGTGAGTTTCTCTTTATACAAGAAATTATATGCTGGGCTATGAATCTTGAGCACTGTGGAAATTAACAGATGCTGTCTCTCTGGCCCTTTATCTCCAAAATAGCATCCTCTTTTATCAAGAAGATACTCTTAAATGGAAGAAATCAATCCTCATCTGCCTGGAATCACCATTGCCTAATTAACTGATTTCGTGCTCTTTTAAATGAGCCTAAAAAAATTAGAAGCAATCCAAAGTAGAGCCTGGCAGTAAATACTCTCAATCCAATCTCTGGGATTACAGCTATCAAATAACAGTAAATAAGAGAATTATTTGGCCCAGCAGTAACCTGGTGTTCTTGAACATTCCTCTGGCACTTTCACTATTTAAGATTAGTACACATACAAGTCACTTTAAGCATCTCATTACTGATAACATTCTCATCAATACTTTTAATATTTCTCCTTGTGAAAGAGAAAATCAGAGTAGGAGGAAAAAGATCTTTCTACATAGGATGAGCCTCCTCCCTAGAATTCACTATACCTAAGAGTACTGGTCAGTCCACCAACACTCCTCCTTTTTGAAAAGAGCTGCTCCTTATTCCATGAAAGTTAAAAATCAATGCAGAAGAGTCTAAAGTTGAAGGAGATTTTCTGAGCTGACAAGAGGGATGTACAGAACCTTCATGTTCTCTTCCTCTGTCCTTTTGCTTATCAACTATAACAAAATTGTGTAAACATCAGCCACAGAGAAGTAGTGCAGGAATTTTGATAAGGGAAGAGTTACAGCCTAATAAGTCTTTGTTCAAAGCATGCAAATCCTTAGAAGTGATTTAAGAAACAAAGTTTTACTCCCTGCATTTGAAACAACAAGATTCCAGAAACTTCTGCATTACCTACTGCTACAGTCTGTTTGTATACCCCAAAATCCATGTTAGGATCCTAATGCCCAATGTGAGTATATTGGGAGTGGGGACTTTGAGAGGTGCTTAGGTCCTAAGGGTCTGGCCCTGATGAATGGGATCACCACCTTTATTAAATAAATGATAGAGCTCCTTAGCACTTTCAATCAGGTGTGGACACAGTGAGAAGCCATCAGCTCTGAACAACAAATAAAATCCTCAGCAGAACATGACCATACAGGCACTCTGACTTGGACTTCCTAACTTTCTAGAACTATATGAAATAAATTTCTGTTGTTTACTAGCCTCCCAGTCTGTGGCATTTTTTTACAGCAGCCCAGATGGGCTAAGGCACCTACTATGTACCTGCTACATGTAGAGAAAAACTTGCAGGTCTCTGCGTATCTATCCAAATTGCTAAAAATCACTGAATATCCTACTGTGAGATCAAGGTCTATGTCAGGGAACCCAACAGAGAGACATAAAAGGTGTTTGGAAGAGCCGAAAAACCAAAGATGGGTCCTTGAGACAACCCAGAAATTAGTAACTGAAGGAATCTGTGACCCCCTTTAGGTCTAGAGGGACTAGAAGAGGAGGAGATGAGGAGACCAATCCTAAAAGCCAAGCTATGCAGTAAGAGTTGGTTTCATGAGTTGACTCCCCATAATTAGCTGGAACAATCATGGAGGGCCATCCTACAAAACCCTGTAACCATGATGAGACACAAACACTGCCAGAGAGAAGTGTCCCCAATCCAAGCAAATGAGAGGGATGGAAATGCCCGGACATCTTGTCCTCCAATCTCCCGCCAATATCTTCCATTGGCCAAAACTAGGCAGAATGTGTCTGCAAGGGGAAAAAAAAAGATGGAGTGGGTAGAGTAGAGTTGGGAAAATGGATCTGAGAATAAATAGGCTGCTTTGAGCAGCTCCTTGTTGATAACATTCCTATGGTAGAAGTCATCTCACTTTTCATCCTAGTTTTTGTTTTTAAAGCTTTGGGAGATGTTAAAATGCAATGGGATACATAGAGCTGCAGTTTAACTTTTAAAGATTAATGAATGAATCAGCAATTCTTATATATGAAGTATTCCTGTCTTAGAAACAAAAACTGTTTTAAAGCTACTCCTAGAGTATGGCCATGGGAAAATACACCCCAGCATTTTTTAAAATTTATACAGTATCATAAATGTACCCATATGTTATAGCAATTATGCTTCTCTGAAATGAAAACCTTGCATTCCATAATAGCCTGGAAGAACGGATTGCCTATGAAAGCATAAGGTATTGACTTTATAAAACTTACATGGAAACACATGGGATGAAGTGAGGTTGTACATATCTTGTAGAATGTAGAAAAGACTGATGGCTTAGGTAAGAACAACTTCTAAAAAAAGTAATAATTCTGGTGATAATAACTAAAACACATTTAATTAAAATATATTGAATACTAAGTCAAACTTAGTAATCATCTCTTACAAATCTCTACCTACTGCAACCATTGACTATTTCTCCCCCAGATTCTGATTTATTTGAATTCAACCTGGATTACATGCCTCCCATCCATAGGGAATTGTAAGCCTACAGGGTAAATTGAAAATAGATATCATGTGTTGAGTACTTGCTATCTGCAAAGTATTGTGCTAAACTTGTTAGATATTTCAATACAGATAGTCCTCCACAAAATTCTACAAGACGGGTACTGTCAATACCCCAATTTTACAGATGAAGATATCGAGGCATAGAGAGATTAAGTAATTTGCACAAGGTTATACGGCAGATTACCTAAACTGATTTTTAGTCTGGTGGAGTATGTCTTTGTCACTAAAATATACTGTTTCTCTTAGACAAAAGAAGAGCAAAACTTAATGTTGGAGATAAAGTAAATAGTAATGACAATGACCCAAAAATGAGAAAATAAATGCTACAAGAAAAGGTACAGAGTGTTGGGGTAGGCTCAGACAGGTCTGACCAGATTAGCTCGGTCCATCAAAAGTTCATTCAGCCCCATACATTCCAGGATTAATGTCAGGTTCTAAGAATGTAAAGATAAAGACATGTGCCTGCCTAGAAGTACACAGAGGCTAGCAGAAAAAAGGGATCTGCGTATATACTAATGGCAATAAGATGCACTATACAAATTATGTATGAAGACAACACATGCAAGGTATAAAATAGGCACTATCATTTTGAAATTGAGATTGCATATAAAGGTAATGATATATTGTAGATATTTTACTGATCAGGTCCTGAAAAGAATCCCCAAGAATTACAGATTCTAATTCATAACATGACTTCTAGATAGATGTTTTTATTTCTCTATTTCCCAACACTATGCATTCCTTTGCAAGAATTAGTCACTTTTAGGATTGGAGAGAACTTCAGAGGTCATTGCCATTGTCCTACACCCTTAGCCCATCTCTGTCTTAACATACCAGACAGATAAGAAAATACTCCACTTTTGGAGGCAGCCAGACGATGGGATTTCACAACCTCAGTAGCTCACTCCAAAGTTAAACAGTCCACTGGGTCAGCCAGTTTTCTCTCCCATGTTATCTTATGGGCCAGTGTTTTGTTCTTTCTAGAGAAAAAAGTTGAGGCTCTTGGACATCCTATGTGTATTGGTTCTAAACTGTGGAGATTGAAATATCCTCAGAAACTTCAAAGCTTCAACCAGAACCTTTGGTCCCCAGACATCCTTATCCCTTGCTACCGTCATCTTAACCTGTAGAACACAGACTAATAGCCTTAAATCCATGTATAAAAAACAAAAAAAACCATAATCACACTCCTGGGTATTTATCCCCCAAAATACAAAACCCACTAATTCAGGGGGATGGGATAACTGGATGAGGGACATTAAGGAGGGCACAGGATGTAATGGACACTGGGTATTACATAAGACTGATGAATCACTGAAGCCTACCTCTGAAACTAATAATATAGTACATGTTAATTCATTGAATTTAAATTTAAAAAAAAAAAAAAAGATGCTTCTGTGCCAAAAAACAAGGAACTAAGGTAAATAGAGACATAGCTATTTTTAAAAAGCAATTAATCAAAGGAATGCATACACTCCTAAGTTTATTGCAACATTATTTAAATAGCCAAATTATGGAAGTAGTCTAAGTGTCCATCAGTGGAAGAGTGGATAAAGAAGATGTAGTGTATGCATACAATGGAACATTATTCAGCCATAAAAAAGAAAGAAATCTTGCCATTTGTAATATTGATAGGTTTAGAGGGTATAAGGCTAAGTGAAGTAAGTCAGTCAGAGAAAGACAAATACTATATGATTTCACTCATATATGGAATTTAGAAAACAAAATAAGTGACCAAAGGAAAAAAGAGAGACAGGGAAACCAAGAAACCGACTCTTAACTATGGAGAACAAACTGATGGTCGCCGGAGGAGAGGTGGGTTGGGGGATTGGTTCTAATAGGGTATGGGGATTAAAGAATGCACTTATTGTTGCATCACTGTATTGTGCACCTGAAACTAATATAACACTGTATGTTAACTGTACTGGAATTAAACTTAAAAATTAAATTAAATTTAGATTAAAATTTAAATTAAAAGGATGCCTGGGTGGCTCAGTTGGTTGGACGACTGCCTTTGGCTCAGGTCATGATCCTGGAGTCCCGGGATCGAGTCCCGCATCAGGCTCCCAGCTCCATGGGGAGTCTGCTTCACTCTCTGACCTTCTCCTCGCTCATGCTCTCTCTCACTGTCTCTCTCCCAAATAAATAAATAAAATCTTTTTTAAATAAATAAATAAATAAAATAAAACAAAATTTAAATTAAAATAAAATGAAAACTTAATTTAAAAAAAAAAAAGCCTTGTCCTACAGAGTGTTGGGACTTACACCAGGCATTTTCACCTAGAGTATCCCACTTAATTCATTCAACCTAATGAGAAAAAAATATTATATATGTTCTTTAGAGGATGTCTTCCTATACCATAAGGGATATCTTTCTCCACAGAATAGGTATAATAATTTATTTTTATGAATAAGATTAATAACATTATTTTTTACATAACAACTTTATTTTCCCCAATGACAGAAATGTCAGAGATTTGAGTGTCACTATGAAAAATTATACATTGTGACACTGGTGATAAGAAAAGAAACTTAATATTCTCTATAACCCAACTGAGAAATTCTTCCTGGAGCTCATTTTCCCAAGTAAATGCCTGCAAAAACACTTTCTTCTTCTTCCATCAGAGATCCATCTATCTTTTTGCTGTTTGAGGCAAAAATAAACCCAGCACTCTCTAGCTGGTTCTTGAATAATCTTGTAGGATGTGCAACATAATTTATCTCTCAGTACTTTATATAATATTTTTAAAGTGTGTATTATCATGTTTAACACTTTAAAATAGAGTCAGACTTTTTCCAACAGAAAGTAAATCCAATTCAGTTAATTAATTTGAAGATAAAGATGACTTTAAAAATTAAGATGTTGGCCAATATGCTCTACAAATTAAATGAGCTAAATTTGCAACTTCAATATTTGGGGGAATATATATTTAGGGCAATGTGAAAAGATTAAAATATCTTTCAAGTCCTAAAACTATAAACTCCTAAAATAAAATATAAGCATTAATCTCTTGGACATCAGCCTTCTCAGTATTTTCTAGACATGTCTCATCAGGCAAAGGAAGCAAAAGTAAAGATAAAGTATTGGGACTACTTCAAAACAAAAGGCTTTTATACAATGAAGGAAACCATAAACAAAACAGAAAAGCAACCTACTGAATGGGAGAAGATTTTTACAAATCATGTATCTAATAAAGGGTTAATGTCTAAAATATATTAAGAACTTACACAACTCACCAAAAAGACAAACAGTCCAATTAACAAATGAACCCAAATAGGCATTTTTCCGGAGACACAACAATGGCCAAAAGACATGTGAAAAGATAGTCCACCTCACTAAGCATGAGGAAAATGCAAATCAAAACCACAATGAGGGGCACTTGGGTGGCTCAGTTGTTGAGCATCTGCCTTCAGCTTGGGCCGTGATCCACTGTACTGGGATCGAGCCTGCATGGGTCTCCCTGCTCGGTGCAGAGCCTGCTTCTCCCTCTCCCACTCCCCTTGCTTGTGTTCTCTCTCTGGCATTTTCTCTCTGTCAAACAAATAAAATTTTTAAAAAACAGACAAACAAACAAACAAAAACCACAATGAGATAACCCCTTCCACCAATCAGAATGGCTAATATAAAAAAGACAAGAAATAACAAATGTTGGCAAGGATGTAGAGAAAAAGGATACCTCCTGCGCTGTTGGTAGAAAAGTAAGTGGGTACAGTCACTGTGAAAGTATGTATGGAGTTTCCTAAAAAAATTAAAAATAGAAATAACATATGAGCCAGAAAGCTACTACTGGGTATTTACCCAAAGAAAATGAAAGCACTGATTCAAAAAGATATACGCACCCCTGTGGTTATTGCAGCAGCATTTACAAGAGCCAAGATGCAGAAGCGTTGATGGATGAATAGATAAAGATGATGTGATCATTTTATATACACATAAAATTTTGCCATTTGCAACAACATGGGTGGACCTGGATGGTATGATGCTAAGTGAAATAAGTCCATCAGAAAAAGACAAATACACTGTGATTTCACTCACATTGTATTTGTGAGACTCCAAAGAACAAACTGATGGTTCCAGAGGGGAGGGCGATGGGAAGATGGACAAAACGGTGAAAGAGAAAGTAAGGTGTAGGCTTCCAGCCATGGGATGAGTAAGTCATAGGAGTGAAAGGTACAGCACACAGAATACAGCAGTGGTATTGTGATAAACTTGTATGGTGACAGAGGGTAGCCACGCCTGTGGGTGAGCATAGCCTAATGTATAAACTTGTTGAATCACTATGTTGTACACCTGAAACTAATATAACATTGTGTGTCAATTACATTTCAATTAAAATGACACAATAAATAAATATCCTCACTTAAATTAAAAAAAAAAAGTTGTGACGCGTCACACATACAACACACATGGGAATATTGCTCAGCCATTAAAAAGAAGTAAGTCTTGCCATTTGTGACAAAATGGGAGGACCTAAAAGATAAGCTAAACAAAATAAGTCAGACAGGAAAATAGAAAGACCAGATAGTTCCACTTACATGTGGATTCTAAAAAATAAAATGAGAACAAAGAAAACAAAAATAGACTCATAAATACAGAGAACAAATGCGTGGTTGCCAGGGGTGGGGGGTGGGGAGAATGAGCTTAATAGGTGAAGGGGATGAAGAGGTACAAACTTCCAGTTACAAAATAAAGAAGTCATGGGGGTGATAAGTACAGCACAGGGAATATACTCAATAAATTGTAACAGCTTTGCACGGTGACAGATGGTAACCACACGCAGCATGATGAGCATTTTGTAGGGTGTGTAATTGTCAGATCACCATGTTGTACACTTAAACCTAATATAATATGGCCACGTTAACTATCTTTTCATTTTAAAAAATGTTATATTGGCAAAGATGCATAAAATTAACATCCCAAATTTCCAATCTTTTTAGTATATGGGATTAAACAAGGAGCTTCTAACTTAAAAAGCAGCATATATTACTGATAATTATTCAGTAAGTCTTAGTAGAGCCTTTTGGGGTAGGAATCCCAGAAACTGAGAAAGTAAATGATTCTAATGACAGGGTAACAAATCCTTTGGCAAGTCAAGTGATTTCTTATTCTTTGCTTTTAATTAGAGTTGAAAGAGATGTAAACCAATAAATTATTAAATATAATTTTTCATGACAGATTTAGGATATATATTAGTTGTCTACCACTGGTGATAGATCACTCCCCCCAAACATGGTGGCTTGAGAAAGCATACGTTAGCTCAAAGTTTCTATGGGTCTGGAGTCCAAGCATGGCCTTGCTGGATCCTCCAGCTGAGGACATCTCAAGAGGTTGCAATCAAGGTATCAGCTAATGCTAATGTCATCTCAAGAATCAACAGGGCAGAATCTGCTTTCATGCCCATTTAGTGGGTGTTGGCAGGATTTACTTCCTTGGAGGCTGTTGGACTAAGGGCCTCTGTTCCTCACTGGCTCCCAGCCAGAGGCTGCTGTGGTCCCTTGCCATGTGAGCCTCTCTGGAGGACAGCTCTTAACACAGCAACTGGCTTCATCAGAGGGAACCCACGGGTGAGATAGTGGGAGAGTGCCAGAGGGAAGTCCTTTATGACCTAATCTCAGAGTGATCCACATTACTTTTGTCATTCCATTCATAAGAAGCAAGTCACTGTTGAGCCCGCACTCAGGAGGAAGGGACCACACAAGCTGTGAATGATAGGAGGTGGGAGTCCCTGGCACTGTCTTAAAAGCTGCCTACCACAGATTGGTTTCTGTTGCTTTTAATAACCACAACAACAAAGGCCTAATTTAGTCTGTTGTGGAGTTTTGATGATATTAAGTTGGCGCCATGACCTCACTGAAATGAGGGAATACCAGATTCTAACAGAGTTACCCCTTTCCTGATGTTTCAGATGGAATTGTAAGCTTCAGGGACACTAATAAAAACAACAAAAAGGCAACGTAAAATTTTTTTCTTAACCGAACTTGAATTGGAAACCCCTACACACATGCACACATACGCACACACTCTAGTAAGCTTAAGCTTATGGTTTTGCCTCAAAATAATTCCAAATTCAAAGCCCTAATATTATAAAGAGTTGGCCATGTAGGAAGAAAGAAAAACTGAAGAGATGAAAATACCCATGGGCATGCCCAGATTCATACAGTAGTCCCCCTCGTCCATGGGGGACATTTTCCAAGACCCCCAGTGGGTACCTGAAACCATGGAGAGTACCAAACCCAATAAACACTGGGTTTTTTTCTTTCCATATATACCTATGATAAAGTTTAATTTCTAAATTAGGTACAGCAAGAGATTAAGAGTAACTAATGATAACTAATGTAGTAAACAGAAAAGAGTAAAGAGTAACTAATGGTACAATAAGAACAATATACTGTAATAAAAGTTATGGAAATGTGGCCTTTCTCAATGTCTATTCTACTGGACGTAGCCTTCTTGTAATGTGAGATGATAAAATGCACATGTGACCAGATAATGTGAGGCAAATAACATAGTTATTGTGACAAAATATTAGGCCACCATTAATCTTCTGACCATAAATCAAGGAAGATCATCAGCTTCTGGACTGTGATAACTAAACAGATAACTGGAAACTAGGACAACAAAGCTGAAACCACAGTTCAAAAGCAAATGATCCTTCTGACAAATAGTCAGAAGGTCAATAGTAGCTTAATGTCAAATCACAATATTTATGTCATTTACCTCATGCTCTTTGATCATGTAGGCATCTCTCATCATCACAAGAAAAAGGGTGAGTACAATACAACCAGAGAGTTAGTTTGTTTGTTTGTTTGTTTTTGTTTTCTTCTTTAAAAGATTTTATTTATTTATTTGACAGAGATCACAAGTAGGCAGAGAGGCAGGCCAGGGGAAGCAGGCTCCCTGCCTGATGCGGGGCTCGATCCCAGGACCCTGAGATGACCTGAGCCGAAGGCAGACTTTTAACCCACTGAGCCACCCAGGCACCCCACAACCAGATAATCTGAAAGAGACCACATTTATATAACTTTTAGTACAGTATATTGTTTCAATTACTTTATTTTATTATTGTTAATCTCTTGCTGTGTCTATATTATAAATTAAACTTTGTCATAGGTACGTATAGGAAAAAACTATATATAAATATGGGGTTCAGTACTCTCCATGTACTGAGGTCTTGGCTGACTTGTGGATAAGGGGGAACTGCTGTACATGCCTAAGTCCAGAAAACAAAAGAGGAAATGAGTCTGACAAATAAACAGAGTTTTAAGAGGACATTTGAAAGACAAAACCCCATGGGAACAGAAGCCAAACATGTAAATGTCATAATATCACTGCTTGCTGGCCTTGATGGAGACAAAACAGAATCTCCTTCCTGGCAACTTCGAATCATGTATGCGCCATTCTCTGTTTCATCGTAATGAAATGGAACACCTCACTTATCCAGATGTCATTTATCCAACAAATCGAAGTCATTGAAATGCAACTAAACACAAGACAGAGAAATACAGGGACGCCTGGGTGGCTTTGTTGGTTAAGCGACTGCCTTTAGGTCAAGTCATGGTCCCAGAGTCCCGGGATGCTGAGATGCTGAGTCCCGCCTTGGGCTCTCAGCTCCACGAGGAATCTGCTTCTCCCTCTGACCTCCCCTCTCATGCTCTCTCTCATTGTCTCTCTCTCAAATAAATAAATAAAATCTTAAAAAAGAAAACAGAAAGAAATACTACAGAACAGCCTCAGTAAATATACAAGGTCCATATACTTTACTAAGAAAGATTCTTGGGCTCACATTTTAAAATGCTTTACCTAAGTACACAGAAGAAAGAAAAGAAGATGGTGGAGAGCGAGTAAAAGAGAGCACCTCTATGGAACTCCTAAGGAAGAACAGAGGGACACCTGGGTGGCTCATCGGTTAAGTCTCTGATCACAGGTCCTGGGATCAAGTCCCACCTCGGGCTCCTTGCTCATTGGGGAGCCTGGTTCTCTCTCTCTGCCTCTGCTGCCACTCTGCTTGCTTGTGCTCTCTCTCTCTCTCTGACAAATAAATAAAATCTTGAAAAAAAGAAAGAAGGAAAGAAAGAAAGAAAGAGGGAAGATAGGAAATTAACAATCCATAACTTACAGGGAGATATTTATTGCAGAAAAAGCTCAGTCATCCCTGAGGTCATCACCCTAGTTCATAAGGCATCATAACTGAGGTCCTCATTTGGCAAATATTTAATGAGAGTCTACCTCGTGTTAGTCGGGGGCACCGTGAATGCAGCAGAGAAGAAAACACGTTCCTACCTTGGAACACGTCTTCTACCAAAGAGAGATATTACATAAAGAAAGAATATTTCAGAAAGTGCTAAATATGGGTATTATCAAGTGTGGGTATTTCCCTCCACTGTGGCTCTGATGAAATGGAAAAATAAGACAAAAATGAGAGATTGAGAATAGGTCAAATATCACCTTTATTATGGATAAAGACTAAGTTGAGGGATATGGCTGACAAGTAAGTAAACCAGTAATTCTAAGCCCCCAAATTAGACAGGCTTTCCCCACCCAGCCATAGGCAAGTCTAGACAAGGGAAGACATCCTCTTATGGGGAAACTGCTTTGGCTGACTTAGGGCATGTAGAGCCAGAACAAAGCTGACTGCTTAGTCGGAATCTCTCTCCCAAGAGAGAAGTGGGGGAGCTGAACCCCACGCATGCACAGTGTATTCTTTCCAAATGTTCAAATTAGGTAAGTCATTTCTCCTTCCGTAGCTGTACGCTGAGCAGAGGATTGGAGAGGGACTATTAGCATCACACTAATTTAACTCCCTCAACATGGAAGGAGACATCAGCATTAAAGAAAAAGCATTTCTACCTTTTTCTCCAACAGTTGCTCACATTTGTATCTTTTCATCTCGGGCTTAACTCGAGATGAAGTCTATGGTCAACCAGTAAGTCTATGGTCAACCATGGGTTTTGCTCTCCTTCTCAGAGTATTGGTAAGAAATTTACTAGAATAATTGCTGTTGCCTTCCTGAGGCCACACCTCCAATACTAGCCAGTTTTTTGGAGAATATTTTTGGGAGGTATAGAATTTTCTCCAAGAAAACCCTAAAATGGGTTAGAACAGCATAATTAAACCAACTCCAAGTCACTCTGTACTAAGGTTGGCTACTCACTCCCTATTCGATTTCTCATACCCAGTTGTTGATAAGCCACATTTTCCAAGAAAGCATATCAGAGATTTTTTAGTAAAAGTAAACAATTTAAGGCACTCTACAATAATACGCCAACACAGAGCTACCCCATAATTAGATATAAACTCTCTTTTTTGTTGTGTAATTTCAGAGAAAAATGGAAAGTTCAGAGATTAAATCCCTGTGATTTAATGTCCAAAAGTATGAAAATCCAATGGAATCAAATACTCTTGCCCATGTAAGCTAAAGGTCAACAAAATTCAGATCCAGATTTTTCCTCCAAAGTGTCTCACACTCAGCTTTGAAGGGGTTCTCGTTGCCTGGGTGAAGTTGGGGGTCCTTTAATCAGCCGCAGAGTGCACTGTCTCTTACGGGAAGAGAGTGGTTGCCTCAGGGCTGCTCAGCGTAATGCCAAGTCTTTGATGTCCTTCCCTTATTATAGAGTCCAAAAAGTTAATTGGACACATAAGTAGATCATGGCACCAGCCAGCACCCACTAAACTAGAAAATAAACAAATCCCCTCACCCCCCAAAACTGTTATCTTAAGAAAAATTATGTTTCAGAAAACTAAATATTTAGTGTTGCAAAGACTCAATGTTATCTTTGAAAAATGAGGCTAGTGTTGCCAGAATGTTAGTCAGCTAAACCTGGGACCCAAAGCCCCAGATCTAGAGACCTACCTTAGCTCAGGAGAACTTAAGTTTGGCTCATTTTGGCCTTAAACATTTAGCATGAGGAGGAGGACTGAGGGATTCACTTGTGTGTTCTCTCTTCTAGGTATGTGACATTGAGAAGTTACTGTCTTCTCACAAGGCTGAAAGTTTATGCTGGTAAGAGCACCAGACACCAGTTCTTTGTCAAAGACCCTTATATTCCCTTTGTACGTGTCTAATTTCCATTTCCCTCTGAACCCCCAAGTATGGCACCCCATTAGATAGAACCCAGGATACCCGCGTTCACGGTCCCTTGAAATCGGATATTTTCTCGTCCTAAGCCACAATGGTTGTTTCCTCTACTTCTCATCAAGGGATTGTTAGACCTGAAAAAGTTGTCTCCTGGAGAATATCTCTCTCTCTCTCGGACAAAATTAACCAATCAAGAACCAACCTGAGACCATGGAGTGAGAGGGAACTCTTGACCTATGTATAGAAAGAACATATACATCCAGACTTAACCTTCCACAAAACTTCCTGGATGGAATTTGGGGCCATGAATGTCCTGCTGCCTGCCGCACCAACAACTAAGGACAGACTCCCTCTCCAACCACCCCCCTCTCCCAGCCCACGCAGTAATGCCCTGAGGGCCCATGGGACTTGGTTGCTTTGCTGTTTAAAGGAAATTAATTCCCTTCCCCTACTGTCATAAAGGACCACCGCTTGGAAAACCACTTCAGTCTACTGTGGGGCCCTCACTCCAGCTCTGTGCTGAGCAGCTTACCCCGGACCCCACCGATGTGCTGAGGTCCTTGCGCTGCTTGCCAAGGCCTGCACCTGGGGGTGGCCCGCACCCCCTGCACTGTTCTTGCCATTTTTGTGAGGGCTGCCCACACAGCCAGCATGTGCCAAGGCCCAAGAGACCCCGGTGCCCTTGCTGAGACCCATTTAGCCCCCCTTTTCAGAGACCTACAGCCCACAGTCTTGATGCTATAGAAAGAGAATGGCTTCTGGAATTAGCGGTCTACCAGGGAATCATCCGCCCAAGGTAAAATATTTCATGGCTTAAGGCTGGAAGCCTCGTGCCTCAGCCACAGCAGTTAAAAACTGCCCAAGTATAATCCCCTAAAAATAGTGGAAGCCATTATACCCTAGCTACACAATGAAATCCCAATCAAAGGCTGTATGCCCTCTGGGGTGCCTGGGTGGCTCAGGCCCTTAAGTGTTGGTTAAACATCCGACTCTTGGATTTGGCTCAGGTTATGATCTCATGGGTGGCTGGTGGGGGTGGTGATGCAGCGACTGAACCCTCGCAGGGGGCTCGGTGCTCAGCAGGGAGTCAGCTTGAGGATTCGGCCCTCTGCCCCTCCCCCAACTCATGCGTGCACCCTGCGCGCATGTGTGCCCTCTCTCGCAAACAAATCTTTGGAAAAAAAAAAAAAGCACGCTTATTCTTACCACACCAGAAACCTCAACTGTTCACATATTACTGTGCTTCCGCCAGTTTCCAATCCTTTCTTTATTTCTCAGTGCATCCAACATTAGGGTCTCAAGGGTTCTGGTAGATATCTCTCCTTTTCCCTCAATTCTGAACAGATTAACATATATGATGACAAAGCAGACAGAGTCCGAAATAGCACTTTTGTTACTGAAAGGCTAGATATGAGGGTCTGGCTACAGGGGCTAAAAAGTCATCAAACCCCAGATTGAGCCAAACTTACCCCCATGGTCACAGGCAGCACTAAAGGGCGCAGGTTCCCTCACTTGCTCTAGGAGAGGAACACACCAGGAGAAAAAAGAAATGAGAGCTGAGCCCAAAACACCCAGCTTGTTCTGACCAAATATGCCCATCAGTTAAGTCATCCCACCTTCCCTGGCGGGGAGGGAACAAGGACGACACGAGTTTTGCCCTAATTGTGCTCCCTCCATATTAAAGGAGACACCTGGGTAGAGTAAGTGGCTAAAACAAGGCAAAGGCAAATGGAACAAAGGAAGTAAAACCATGTCAGCTTGGTAAGGAATGAGAGTGAGGGGCGCCTGGGTGGCTTGGTCAGTTCAGAGTCTGCCTCTTGGTTTGGGCTCAGGTCATGATCTCAGGATCGTAACACTGGGCCCCACATTTGCCTGGGTGCTGGGTATGGAGCCTGCTTGAGAGTCTCCCTCTCCCTCTGCCCCGCCCCCAATACACACGCACGTGCGCTTGCTCTCTCTCTCTTAAAAAAAATAAAAACTTGGGGCGCCTGGGTGGCTCCGAGGGTTAAGCCTCTGCCTTTGGCTCAGGTCATGATCTCAGGGTCCTGGGATCGAGTCCCACATTGGGCTCTTTGCTCAGCAGGGAGCCTGCTTCCCCCTTTCTCTCTGCCTGCCTCTCTGTCTACTTGTGATCTCTCTTTTTGTCAAATAAATAAATAAAAATCTTAAAAAAAAGAAAAGGTAAGGAGAGTGGGATGATTAACATGATACTTGAAGCAGAGACCTGGCCAAGCAGGGGAGCAGGCTATGTGGTATCTGGAAGAAGGCAGAGAATGGACGATGAAAAGGTCCTGAGCAAGAAGTGTATGTGACAGGTTAGAGCGGTGGTTCTCCATCAGGATCCATTTCTCCCCTAACCCTTGGAGACCACTTGGTGATGTCTGCAGATTTTTTTTTTTTTTTTTGGTCACAATGGAGGAATGTTACCGTCATCTACTGAGAGGCCGGGATGTTAGCAAACATCTTACAGGGGACAGGACAGCCCCAGCCCCTCCGGAGCAAGGCACTTGATAATCGGGCCACGATGGAGAAACTCCATAGGAGAAGCACACAGAGGAAGCCAGTGGAAGAGACAGAAGACGAAGTCAGAGAGGAGGCAGAGGCCAAGGCCCCTCAGACCTTAGAGATCACGGTAAGGGCTTTGGATCTGACTCTGCAACAATTATAAAGCCATTGCAGGTTTTTGACCAGAAAGGTGGCATAGTCTGATGACATTTTTAAAGGAACCCTAAAAAAATTTAGGGAACAGGTGCTAGAGAGGCAGGGGAGGCAACAGAGAGAGGCTATTGAACTCCAGCTAAGAGACAATGGTGGTGCTGGTGGAGGTGGTGAGAACTGGTGGGCTCCTGAATATATTTTGAGGATAGAATGAAAAGAACTTTCTGATGGCTTAGCTATGTGGGCTGAGAGACGAGAATGGAGAGAGAATGGAAATGTCATTTGCTGAAATAAAGATGACCGTAGGAGGAAGAGCTTGAGAAGGAAAAGTGAGGGGCTCATTTGGAGAGGTCGGGCATGAGATGTTCATTAGGCATCGAGTGAAAGAGACAACCATGTAATTGAATGTAAGAGGGAAGTTCAGACGGAGGTTCTGACTGGTGATGTTTAAAGCTTTTAAGACCTAAGAGGTTAGGGAGCTCACCTGAGCCCCAAGAGGAGACAACAGAGAAAAACTGAACATTTGAAATTTTAGGACTTGGGGAAGCAAGAAGGAACCCTCAGAGGAGACAGAGAAGCCACTAAACTAGGAGTCAGACTAAGAGAGTGGCATCTTGGAAACCAATGTTACTTATAATCATGACTTTAAGCTATTGATAAAAAGATGGAATATTATTCAGTATGCTTTTTTAAAGAGATAATAGTGGGGTTATTTAAAATACATATACATTTTAACAAGATACCTACTTGGGTGGCTCAGTCTGTTGAGTGTCTGCCTTCAGCTCAGGTCATGATCTTGGGGTCCTAAAACTGAGCCCCATATCAGGCTCCCTGCTCTTGGGGAATCTGTATCTCCCTTTCCTTCCCCCAACTCATATGCTGTCTCTCTTTCTCAAATGAGTAAATAAAATCTTAAAAAAATATATATCCACTAAAATATAATTTAAGTAGGCTTTATAAGTTATCCCAGTTATATTGAAAATTGATAGATGGTGAATACTGGAATTTCCAAATAGTGTTCTGAAGTAATATAGGCATCCAGTACAGAATTCTCTTATTTTTATTTGGCTTTCAACTTATACACTTGTTTTTTTAGCATGCTTTATTTCATTGATCTTTAAGATTCGTATTTTTAACATTTTGACAGCTGTAGAGTTAGGACGTGTCTCGCAATTGAGGTGTTGGATTGTGTTTCAATTAGCAGTGTTTTGTTTTGTTTTTTTCTTTTGTAGTGTGTAAAAAATAAAGGTGCCTCATATAAGCAGAAGATCAAAAATTTGGTAAAATATTTAGATAATATCTTAGGAATGTAACTGAGGATCAGATCTCCATATTCTAAACTGTGGAATGAGGACAAGAAACCAAGTCAACTTTAGCTGACTCACTTTTTATTAAGCAGGCAACCATCACCCCCTACAGGCTAAGAAGATTCTCTCCACCCCCACTAGAATTTGCAGGCACGGAAGGAGGAGGGATGTTGTTAGCAAACCTTCACGTTCTCTCTTTAGTTTTTTCAAGGTGCTGTGGCAGCCCAGAAGAAAGCTTAGGGCTCAGGTATGAAATGAGACAGGTGACTAGTTTTATCATGTAAAGAGTATCGGGGAACACCTCTCCGCCGTACCCACACCCTTTTACAACTACACGTAGCCAGCTTTTGGCATAAAACCCAAAAGCCAGACCTCAGTTCCAGCCTACATCACCCCTCATCTGCTTCCTAACCGGCCATCGCCCTCCCAGACTTTTACCACTTCTGGCCCCACATGCAATCCATAAACAAATCCATCAACAAATGTTTACCTTCAGAATATCTCCAGAATCCCATTGTTTCTTACTTTCATGCTACCACTCTCCGTTGCAATAATCCTCCTACCTGTTTGCCACTTTCTGCCTTTGTTTCCCCCACAGTCTCTTCTCAGCACAGATCCAGAAGGATCCTTTCCATATGTAAGACTGTGTCACCCACCTGCCCTTGAAACCTCTACTAGCATCTTTTGTCTTCAGAGTAGAGCCAAGGCCCCCACCATGGTGGCCTCTGGGATCAGCAAGTCATAACCCACCTTATTTATTTATTTTTTTCAAAGATTTTGTTTATTCATTTGACAGAGAGATCACAAGTAGGCAGAGAGGCAGGCAGAGAGAGGAGGAAGCAGGCTCCCCGCTGATCAGAGAGCCCGACGTGGGGCTCAATCTCAGGACCCTGGGATCATGACCCGAGCCGAAGGCAGAGGCTTTAACCCACTGAGACACCCAGGCGCCCCAGTCCACCTGCTTTTTAATGATAAGCCCCCGCTGTGTTTTGGACACCGCCATAACCTTTCATTACATATTGTCTAGGGCTCCTTTCATGCTACAATAGCAGAGTCATGCACGGATTATTCATTTAATAATAATGTTACTAGTGCTATGCAATAATATATAACATTTGATTCATCACAATTTCAAGAGAAGTAACACTTATGAGAAAATAAATCTAAGGAGAGAAAAGCCCTCGTTTTTCAGGGGCTGCCCCTCGTAGGGATGGTCACACTTCAGCAGTGGGGGCAGTGCCTGAGTGTAGCAAGTGTGAGCCGGAACGTGACCACATGATGTGGGACGTGGCTCTTCGGGCAAGGGGGAAAGGGGGAAATTAACAGGAAGATAGATTTATCTGAGAGACTGAGATAGGTTCTTAGCAGCTGTCATGAACGGCAAGGAATTTGGAGAGACGATGGAACAAATGACTGCAACTATTCTAGAATATTTCTTAGAAGCTTCTTTACGTGTTAGACCCTCCAAGATCTCTGGGCCTGCTTCTTTCAGAAAATAACCCCCACATTCCTACATCATTCATCAAGGCTTCTGGAGTTGGATTTCTACTTCTTTTATTTAATTCCTTGTAAAGACAGAGCCACGTGGTACATCCGTTTTTATTTATGTTGCATTTGCCAACATTCTTTGAGAGCTTCCTATGTGCCAGCAACTGCACTAAGAATTTCGCATGAATTATCCCATTAAATCCTCCCCCAAAATAAGCCATTTGGAGAATTTTCATTTCCTCATTTTCACAGATGAGGAAATTGAGGCTTGTGGAGGAACTGTTCAAGGTCACAGTTGGAAAGCTGTAGATCCTAGGGTTTGAGCCATCGGATTAGCTCTCTCACTGGAAGTTCCAAACGTGTGAATGTGAGGAACTAGTTTCCTGAACAAGGACCTCCCAGCACGGGGTGAGGGATGAGGTGGAGGGGACCCAATGGTAAGCAAGGAGCGCTTAGCACATCCCATCCCGTCGCAAAACTCACACCTCTAACTTGGGTGCTTCGTCTCCTCACAGCCCACGAACTTCCTTCCATCTTGCGGACTCAGACCATGCACAGAAGATATGACACCTCCTTTCTAGTAAAATCTTCAGTGGCTCACTGAAGACAAGAGTTTTATTTTATTCCTTTGTTTTCCTGTGACTAGGACAGTCTCTAGGAAAATGGTAGGTTTTATTAAATATGTGTTGAATTAATTCTAAGACCCAGAAGAATATTCTAATCTATCTGCTTTCCAGGGTCAAGGGGTGGTATTTAGAAAAACGAGCCCAAGCTGCTTATCAGGGGCTAGAGATGCAGAAAACTACGGTTTAAATTACAGGTCTTACGTGGGAGGAACACCCTCATTGAATGATAACCGATCACAGACACTGTACCGAAATAGAATTTTCCATTTTATCATTGGAGTCTGGAGAGCCTCGGGGGAAATGACACAGGAAGAGTCATGATGATGAAGGGTGATGCCTTGGGTTAACAGGAAAGGAGAGAAGAGCTTTGTGAAGGAGAAAGCTTAGGAGAATTATTTGATCAATTCGCTATTTTACCTATGATTTTAATTATTTCTTGCTCCATATAATTATCATTAGGTCTTTCAAAAACAGGGCAGAAATTCTATACCAAACGAAATTGCAAGCCCTTGCTCCTTCTTCCCTTAAGGTCCAGTCCAACTCTACTGAACTTCAGTCTCTGGCATAAAACATACCATCCGACCCTCCTCTCTTAGCCCCCACCAAGAAACCAAAGTGGCTCTCAGAGCGGAGCATTCCCATTGGCCCTGGTACTTTGTAGCTGTCTATTTGGGGGAAATAGCAACAATCTCCCCACACTCCACTTTCCTGGATTTCTTTTCCTTATTCTTCAAGAGGAATGTAAGGTATGAGCGGGTAGATCTGCCGGACCCTGCCAATCTGTGAGTATAAAGACATTATAAGCTGCGTATTACCCAAAACTCGTTTGCCAAGAAGTCTGACTTGATTGTCGGGAATAACAATGTTACTGTCGGGCGGCCTGTGCTACACTGGTGCATCTCATTCTTCCTCCAGAGACCCCTGTGCTCATACAGACGCTTCCTCACCAGTAGCCTCGAGTGCATTGTGATTGCCTTTCGGTTAAATTAAAAGTCACATTATCCCACCCCAAGGCAGTCACATAAATAACGCCTTATGAGAAAGAAAGTCTGCAAGGAATATATTCTGGATTCGGGTACTGGGGTATTTGGCAAAAGCTTGAACACTATTTGGCTTTTGGCTACGGGAAGCGTAGGAAATCGATCCCAGAATCTCCAGCTATTACAAGCATACCTGAGACGGTAGAAAAGCCCCGACTAGTAGGACTGGTAAAGCGGGAGTTGGGGTTAGTGCCCATATGATCAGTTTCACTAATACCATTGTCTGGCTGCCTATCAAGGCACCTACCCAAATTACTTCAAAGGCCAACATAACAGAAGTCATAGAAAACATGCAATATGTCCCATTTGAGAGCTTAATGGATCTAGGTTTTTTTTTTTTCACTGAAATTATTAAAATGCGTCTTTTTTCCTTTTCTTTCTAACTCTAAATTTTCTTGAGGCTCAGTCCAAGCAAACATTTTCTGAGGTTTCAGGGAAACATTTTTTTCACTTAACCCAGACCAATTTACACATAGGAAAAAAGGTAAAATTCAAAACACTGGGTCTCATCTTTGCTTTATTTGGTTTTATGGCTGCCTAGAGAATAATAAAAGCCATGCTGCGAGTGTTTATTTCCTGCACTGCCAAATCACAGTGCCATGGTGTTAAGTGAACGGTGAAATCCATATTAATTAATGGTTAAAAGACAAAGTCAAATAAAAAATGCTCAGTAATATAATAATACGCTCAACATTCAACTCCATAAACTGCACAAAAAATATAAGGTGTGATTCTGAAGGGTAGGCTGCCTTATTAAAAGATTGGGTTATTCACTTTTTATATACATACAGATTTCATTTAATCTTGACTTACATTCCGTTCTTCTATTTACCAATATGCTATAAAATGATTTATGCAGTCATATGCTGTTTTTAACACCAAGATGTGTTACTTAGCATAAAAAGCTGAGTTCTGGAATGCCTTGTATTCTTGATTCAGAATTACTTTTGTTTGTCTGTTTGTTTTTCAGATCTCTACACTAAGTTCAATTTCTTAAGTGTATCTTGCCTAAGCCAGTATGTGGGCCATTTTTCTTCACTCTAATCCTATCAGAATGTATTAGAATGGAAATCATCATTCTTAGTACTATTGACACTTGTGTTAGGGTTTTTAAGAGAAACAAAACTGATAGAATACATATATATACACACATATATGTGTATGTGTGTGTGCATAAACATGTATATATTACATGTGTAATATATCACATATGTTATACATAATATACGACATATATATTACATATGTAATCTCTTACATATGTATGCCTTATTACATGAAGACACTTATTATAAGGAAGTGACTCACATGATTATGGAGGCCAAGAAGTCCCAGGACCCGCAGACAACTACAGACGCAAGAGAACGGAAGACGTTACTTCCAGTCTGAAAGCTGGCAGGCTTGAGACCCAAGAAGAGCTTGTTTTTCAGTTTAAGTTCAAAACTAGGAAAAAAGACTAATGTCCCAGCTCAACAGTCAGGCACGAGGAGCTCCATGTTGTTCTTGGGAAGATCAATCTCTTTGTTCTCTTCAGGACTTCCGATGGGACCACCCACTTGCAGGAAGCAGTCTGCTTTACTCAGTCTTGGATTCAGCTGTTCATCTCATCAAAAACACCCTCCTAGACACACCCAGAGTGATGCTGGACCAAGTATCTGGGCACCCGGAGGCTCCATCGAGTGACACACAGAATTGACTATGACAACATTTGAACACATCCTTTGATTTGGTTCTTCTTCCCAAGAACCAAATTCTGGTTTTCCTGCTCATGAAGGAACATGGCCGCGCAGGGATAACAACCTAGGATGGTCTCCCTGATCCTTAATCTCCACAAACCGTGTGAAAACACTTTCTACTATTTTCCAGAATTCCCAATATCAGTTCTGCTGAGGAGTTTTTTCTTAAGATTTTATTTATTTATGCCAGAGAGAGTGAGAGAGGGAACACAAGCGGGGGGGGGGGGGGCGGGCAGAGGGAGAAGCAGTCTCCTCGCTGAGCAAAGAGCCTGACATGGAACTCGATCCCAGGACCCCAGGATCATGACCCGAGCAGAAGGCAGACGCTTAACGGACTAAGCCACCCAAGTGCCCTGAGTTCTGCTGAAGCTTTTGTCTTTTCTACAAAATATGAAATGTTTCCTCACCTACCTGTCTGTGCCACAGTGGCACAGGTACCTGGGGGTTTAGCCCACACAGGCTTCCCCAATATGAGTGGGAATTACCTGCTCCTATTCCCAACCAGATGGAAAAAACTCTGAACAATCCAACCCATTCTGGCCCTCCTAATCATTACAATTATATGCACACATTCTATCTTTGAGGTCTGTTTTCATTTTTCTTTTTTTCTTAAGCAGGCCTCCCCGCAGTGGGGAGCCCGAGGCAGGGCTCGATCCCAGGACCCTGGGATCATGATCTGACCCAAAGGCAGTCGCTTAACCAACTGAGCTACTCAGGTGTCTCTGTTTTCATTTTCCAAGGCAAAGTTGATGTCTGCTCTTTAATTTGACCCCACATGAAAGATTCCCTCATAGTGCTGATGCCTGACACAATCAGTCTGATTCAGAGATGAAGGGTATTGTATTCTTTTCCAATTGCTTTCCTTGCATTGGGTGAAATGCCTTATATATATCGCAAATAAAGACAAATGGTAACCTATAAGTTACCATTTTGAGAAAGAAAAGAATTTAGAAAGAATCATTGAGAGCCAAAAATCTAAAGTTCTTAACATTACTTAACATGAAAAAAAATGATTTGTTACTTATTTCTATATATTAATGGTACTGAAAAACCATTCTGCCCTCATTGGAACTAAATGATGTAAGTTGTATTAGCAAAATATATCTGAATGGCAGTATGTCACAGTGTGTTGAAATTGACCAAATGAGGGAAGGTATCATCGTCAGCTCCTCTGTGCTGTGGAACTACCCTTCATCTCTCAGGATCAAAGTTATTTCTACCACTCACCTCATGTTTCCATGTATCAGCAACTCTTCCTAGGGCTTTACATGCATCAGTTCATTTATCTTCAGAACGATTCCATGAAACAAATACTATTTTTATTCCTCTTTTATAGGCGAGACAAAAGAAGCACAGAGAGTTAAAGATTTCAGGGAAGGTCCCATAAGTGTTTGCTCTAAAAGATAGGACTAGGGGCACCTGGGTGGCTCAGTAGTTTAAAGCCTCTGCCTTCGCCTCAGGTCATGATCCCAGTGTCCTGGGATCAAGCCCCGCATCGGGCTCCCTGCTCAGCATGGAGCCTGCTACTCTTCCTCTCTTTCTCTCTCTCTCCCTCTCCAGAGAGAGAGACTCTCAGACTACCTCTCTGCCTACTTGTGATCTCTGTCAAATAAGTAAATAAAGTCTTAAAAAATAAATAGAATTAATTAATTAGTTAATTAATTAAAGATGGGACTAAAACCCAGACATATGGTTGCAGAGTCTGTGATCCTAGCCATGATGCACATTGCCTTCTACCTCAGGTATCAGACATGGTACCTCAAGTCCAACATGTAATCCATGTTAGGCTACCAACCTTGATTTATGTATCAGCAAAGCTTCATTTCTTTCTGAATTTTTTGGTAAAGAATAAGTAGAAATAGAAAATAAATGTTTTCTTTCTATATCCCAGCATGTCATCCTTCTTCAATGTCTGTACCCATTTTGGAGCCTTCTGGCTAAGATACCAGGCTCATTTTCACAACGGTTCCTTTCTTGGAAACTCTGAAGCTTTTCAGTACTCTCTGTTGGGCTGTTTGTTTGTTTTGGTGGAGGGTTGTATGGTGGAGGGTTTCTTTTTCTTTACTTTCTTTTTTTTTTTTTACTATCCATGTAACGAATAACTTTTGCAGCATGTATGCATCTCCTTTAGGACAAGTCAAGTTAGGGGCACCTGGGTGACTCAGTCCTTAAGCATCTGCCTTTAGCTCAGGTCATGATCCCAGGGTCCTGGGATCGAGCCCCGATTTGGGCTCCCCACTCGGTGGAAAGCCTGCTTCGCCCTCTCCTACTCCCCCTGCTGATTTTCCCTCTCTCACTGTCTCTCTCTCTCTCAAATAAATAAAATCTGGAAGTTTTCCTTCTGCTTCAATTTTTTGAAACAGCTTCAGGAGAATAGGTGTTATTTCTTCTTTGAAGGTTTGGTAGAATTCCCCAGGGGATCCGTCAGGTCCTGGGCTCTTGTTTTTTGGGAGGTTTTTGATCACTGATTCAATCTCGTTATTAGATATCGGTCTATTCAGGTTGTCGATTTCTTCCTGGTTCAATATTGGTAGTTTATATTTTTCCAGGAATGCATCCATTTCATCTAGGTTGCTAAGCTTATTGGCATATAATTGTTCGTAATAACTTCTGATGATTGTTTCTACTTCCTTGGTGTTAGTTGTGATCTCTCCCTTTTCATTCATAATTTTATGAATTTGGGCTTTCTCTCTTTTCTTTTGGATTAGTGTGGCCAGTGGCTTATCGATCTTATTGATTCTTTCAAAAAACCAGCTTCTAGTTTCATTGATACGTTCTACTGTATCTCTGGTTTCTCCCTCATTGATCTCAGCTCTAATCTTGATGATTCCCCTTCTTATGTGTGGAGTTGGTTTGATTTGTTGTTGATCCTCCAGTTCTTTAAGGTGTAGAGACAGCTGGTGTGTTCTGGATTTTTCAATTCTTTTGAGCGAGGCTTGGATGGCTATATATTTTCCCCTTAGGACCGCCTTTGCTGTATCCCATAGGTTTTGGACCGAAGTGTCTTCATTCTCATTGGTTTCCATGGTAATGAAGAAGTCAAACTCTCTCTCTTCGCAGATGACATGATTCTTTATATGGAAAACCCAAAAGACTCCAACCCCAAACTACTAGAACTCATACAGCAATTCAGCAACGTGGCAGGATGCAAAGTCAATGTGCAGAAATCAGTGGCTTTCTTATACACTAACAATGAAAATACAGAAAGGGAAATTAGAGAATCGATTCCATTTACTATAGCACCAAGAACCATAAGATACCTGGGAATAAACCAAACTAAAGAGGAAAAGGATCTGTACTTGAGGAACTACAGAACACTCATGAAAGAAATTGAAGAAGACACAAATAGATGGAAGACCATTCCATGCTCTTGGATCGGAAGAATAAACATTGTTAAAATGTCCATACTGCCTAGAGCAATCTATACTTTTAATGCCATTCCGATCAAAATTCCACCGGCATTCTTCAAAGAGCTGGAGCAAATAATCCTAAAATTTGTATGGAATCAGAAGAGAACCCGAATCGCTAAGGAAATGTTGAAAAACAAAAATAAAGCTGGCGGCATCACCTTACCTGATTTCAAGCTTTATTACAAAGCTGTGATCACCAAGACAGCATGGTACTGGCATAAAAACAGACACATAGACCAGTGGAACAGAGTAGAGAGCCCAGATATGGACCCTCAACTCTATGGTCAATTAATCTTTGACAAAACAGGAAAAAATATACAGTTGAAAAAAGTCAGTCTCTTCAATAAATGGTGCTGGGAAAACTGGACAGCTATATGTAGAAGAATGAAACTCGACCATTCTCTTACACCGTACACAAAGATCAACTCAAAATGGATAAAAGACCTCAACGTGAGACAGGAATCCATCAGAATCTTAGAGGAGAACATAGGCAGAAATCTCTTTGATATCAGCCACAGCAACTTCTTTCAAGATACGTCTCCAAAGGCAAAGGAAACAAAAGCGAAAATAAACTTCTGGGACTTCATCAAAATCAAAAGCTTCTGCACAGCAAAGGAAACAGTCAAAAAAAACAAAGAGGCAACCCACGGAATGGGAGAAGATATTTGCAAATGACAGTACAGACAAAAGGTTGATATCCAGGATCTATAATGAACTCCTCAAACTCAACCCACATGAAACAGACAAACACATCAAAAAATGGGCAGAAGATATGAACAGACACTTCTCCAATCAAGACATACAAATGGCTGTCAGACACATGAAAAAATGCTCATCATCATTAGCCCTCAGGGAGATTCAAATTAAAACCACATTGAGATATCACCTTACACCAGTTAGAATGGCCAAAATTAACAAAACAGGAAACAACATGTGTTGGAGAGGATGTGGAAAAAGGGGAACCCTCTTACACTGTTGGTGGGAATGCAAGTTGGTGCAGCCTCTTTGGAGAACAGTGTGGAGGTTCCTCAAGAAATTAAAAATAGAGCTTCCCTATGACCCTGCAATTGCACTCCTGGGTATTTACCCCAAAGACACAGATGTCGTGAAAAGAAGGGCCATCTGTACCCCAATGTTTATAGCAGCAATGGCCACAGTCACCAAACTATGGAAAGAACCAAGATGCCCTTCAACGGATGAATGGATAAGGAAGATGTGGTCCATATACACTATGGAGTATTATGCCTCCATCAGAAAGGATGAATACCCAACTTTTGTAGCAACATGGATGGGACTGGAAGAGATTATGCTGAGTGAAATAAGTCAAGCAGAGAGAGTCAATGATCATATGGTTTCACTTATTTGTGGAGCATAACAAATAGCATGGAGGACAAGGGGCGTTAGAGAGGAGTAGGGAATTTGGGTAAATTGGAAGGGGAGGTGAACCATGAGAGACTATGGACTCTGAAAAACAGTCTGAGGGGTTTGAAGTGGCGAGGGGGTGGGAGGTTGGGGTACCAGGTGGTGGGTATTATAGAGGGCACGGCTTGCATGGAGCACTGGGTATGGTGAAAAAATAATGAATACTGTTTTTCTGAAAATAAATAAATAAATAATCATTATTAAAAAATAAATAAATAAATAAATAAAATCTTTAAAAAAAAAAAAAGAAAAAAAAGGGGGCTCCTGGTTTGCTCAGTGGGTTAAGCCTCTGCCTTCATCTCAGGACCCTGAGATTGAGCCCCACATTGGGCTCTCTGTTCAGTGGGGAGCCTGCTTCCCCACCCCCACCCTCTGCCTGCCTCTCTGTCTGCTTGTGATGTCTGTGTGTCAAATAAATAAATAAATAAATAAAGTCTTAAACAAAATGATGCAGAAAAATCAATTAAAAATTAAAAAAAATAAAAGCCAAGTTAGAGGAGTGTGAGAGGAGAAGTAAAACTAAGGAATGCTTCCCCCATGACATGCATTTTGCTTCTTCTGGTGCATTAAATTAATAAGCATTTAGCCAATGGAAACAAGCATCTATAAATTAAGCAGAATTTACATTGTATCTCATCCCCTGCTCCTGTATTTAATAATCAATTATTCAATTCCTTTCATTCTTAAACAAACTGTTGCTGATCTTAAGATTTTTCATTTTTTTCTAGATAAACTTTTGGTGAGATTTTCCTACCAACTCCTTGATTTACTCTTGAGACTGCCCCCCATATCTCAAATGGATGGAAATAACTTCAGGGTCTCTGATCATGTCACAGTGATTTGATTTCCTTAAGAACTGCTTACTGCACCACACCAACTTTCTGCTACAAACACACACACACACACACACACTTCTGATCTTATGTTAGCCAATGACACTTTTCTCTTTGCAATAAAGACTCAGACACAGCTAATTAACTTCTGCCATCTGACTAGAACCAAGATAACGCCAACTTGTAGCATAATGAACTGCGGGTAGCCATCTACCCCCATGCACACAAAGAAGCAGATGATTCCAGTTAATAAAAGAGAATAAAGCAGAATGATGAGCAGATCAGAGACCAGAGACTGAAAAGAAAGAGTGTTGCCTGGGTTAGAGACTTATCTTTTCAGCTCCTGCTCCAGTAGACCCTACATGCAGATATTCTTATATCATAATATAGCGAAATATTTTCCAATACATTCTTTTTCTTGATGTTCATTGTTTGAACTATCTCAAATTGGCTTTATTCATTAAAAACACATGTTATACTGTGTTTCTCATCCTCCCCTATGAACTACTTATGGCAGTTCATGGCCTCACAAGCCCACTTCTATATCAGCTAAGAAAAATACACAATTTGATAAAACTTCACCCAGTATAGGCTGACATGCTATAATTACCCCAATCCAATCCATTTAGCACAATCACAGTGACTAACAATTTACAAAAGATGACACTCATTCTCAAAGCTGCCAGGATATGCAGCAGCCTAAGAAGGAAAGAATATTTGACAAATAAAAATCAGAGTGACTGATTGTGATGAAGATGGAGACTGGCAGGTATGTTCAGAATCATTCACTGCTTCATCAGTAATTCAGGACCATGTCCCATAACCAATGAGAATGCAGCATAGGCTGATTATATTGTAGCCCCCAAATCCCAGTGGCTTATAGTTCATGCTACCTGCCTATGTGGGCTTGTAGGGACTTTTCCACACAGAGTCCTCAAAACTCTAGGCTAAAGGAAATTTCTATCTCCACCATCTGGAATGTGCAAATGGCCACAGCAAAGGAAAAGTATTTGGTGAGTCAGACTCCAGTTTTTCTATACTTCTGCATGAAACCAACATGTATCACTTTTGCCCACGGTCAATTGGCCAGAACTGGTCACATGGTCTGCCTCACACAGGGGGCTGGTAAATGTTAGGGAGCAGATGGAAGATTTGGTAAGCATCTCTATCTCTCATACAAATCATGAACAGATTTGAATTTTCTTATTTTAATTGCTTCATTGAGCATATTTCTTAATTTCTTGAAGCTATTATCAGTCAGCATTTTTATCAAAGTAATTGTACTTAACTTAGATAAGACATTGGTGACAAAGGGCCAAAATAACTTTGTGAGAAGTTACACATCAATGGGAAGATAATGTCTAGAGTATCTAGAAGCTCAACTGACTATGTTCACACACATAGAAAACCCTGTTGTGATATAGGACTGGACAAGGAGTCAGGAGATCGGAGTTTTTGCCCTGGCCTATTGCTAAACATTTATCACTTTCTCATTAGTCTTTCTGAATCTTGTGCTTTTTGGCAAGAAAGCACAAATGGCAAAAGGTAGGCATGGCCTGGATCAGTGGCCTCTGACTACAAACCAACAGATTAAAGCTAGCCTAACGTAAACTCAACTCATACAACGCAATGGGAAAATGAATAATGTAAATTTTTCATGAATTAAATTTACTTAATAGGAGGGATAGAAAGGAATATCCTATATACTGAGAATAGATAGTTCTCAAATTGTTGTTGTTAAATAGCCTATCTTCTATGAAACGAGAATGATAGCATAAATTTTCCTTTTGTTTTTTTTTTTTTTTTTTAAGAAAGTGAGTGAGGGTTGGGAGGGGCAGAGAGAGAATTCTAAGTAGGCTCCACACACAGCATGGAGCCCATCTCTAGCACTATACCCCGAGATCATGACCTGAGCCAAAATCAAGAGCTGGACACTTAACCTACTGAGCCACCCAAGCACCCCGGTCCTTTTATTTTCTTAAACAGCAAATTAAAAGTCTTTAATCCTATTACAGCCATCAAATTTTTAAATAATACAGTATATGAATCTCTGGTTTTGGCCATGAAGAAATAACAGGAACTGGATTTACCCTCCCACATTAAATAAGTAGAAAACCAGATGAAATACATCAACAACTACTTTCAGACATTAGACAACAGAAAGTACAGGGCTGTGATCTCTGAAAATATAAAAATGAATGAGATGCGCCCTAGCTTCCTGCCTGGGAAATTTCAATGCCTCAAAATATGGAGTGGAAACACAAACAGAACACTGAGTCATCTCACTGAGTTAAGGAAATAGATATCAGAATATGGGAAGGTGAAAGCATCAAGAATCAGGGCAGAATACCTTATAGGAGAGAGTTCCTCTTAAATCTTTTGCTCAGTTTTGATCTGTGCTTGCAAGGGTCATATTCCATAAGGTGGTAATCTTAAGAACCGCCAAACAGCAGTGTGTCAAACAATCAGAATTAACTCAGCACTAAGAATTTCTGTCCCACAAGCCAGATTGAAAAGATCTCAATATAGGAGACAGTTGGTAGAGTCCTGAAAAGTATACGTTCATAACCTTAGTCTAAAGACTACTCCAAACAAAGCTTAAAAGCAAGCCTTAACAGGGTCAAACAAATTCCAAGTAACTTCCTGTCTGCCAGAACAAAGCCCAAAAATATTTAAAAGAATATAACAAAACCTAGCAACAAACAACGTGATTCACAATTTCTGGCATCAAAACAAAAATTACCAGGCACAAAAAGAAACAGGAAAATATGACCTATAAGTAAGAAAAACGCTAACCAATAGAAACAAATCCGGAAATAACACAGTTAATGGAATCAGGAGACAGGGGCATTAGAGCCAGGATGTGGTCATTCCACAATCCCAAGCTGCCATGCACTTGGAACTTAATGTTTCCTAGTGAGTAAAATCAACAAGTGCATAAATATAAGTAATATCAGCATAAAACTAACTGCAATAGATATAGAATAAAAAATGCCAATAGGGAAAATGCCGAATTTTGCTAGACCCATCACAGAGGAGGAAACTGTGGTCATTTGATTTTGTTATTTTGCCCAATATTTTTTGAGCACTTAATAATTGCTCTGCTAATGAGGAAATATTAGCTTCTAAGATACGCTTTATTTATAATTGTATTATAAGTAATAGCTTTCCTTATTATTAGATAAATGTTAAACATCAAAACAAATACTACTCCTCGTAGAACATTTAATGCCAATTCTACAATAAATATAGACCCATTCATTCTATGAGCATTTACCTAACATGTACTTTAAGGTACTATCTAGATGGACTAGACAGATATGATGATGTATGGATCCTTTTTATTGAAATTTACTTATTTGAGAGAGAGAACGTGCGCACATAAGAGCATGCATTAGCAGGGGAAGAGGCAGAGGGAGAAAGAATCCTGAAGCAGACTTCTCACTGAGCACAAAGCCCACCTATGGGGGTGGGGCTCAATCCCAGGACCCTGAGATCATGACCTGAGCTGAAATCAACAGGTGGCTGCTTAACCAACTGAGCTACTCAGATTCCCCTGATGAGATATGGTTTTTACCCAAAATAAAATTAAAGTTCATCATGTGCCAACTCTGATAAGTTTGCTGAAACCTATAATCACTCTGAAACTTACACATTGTTCTCAAAACTTAAGATTTCACATCAGAAAACTAACACATTGTCTCTAAACTTAAGATTTCACATCAAGTTCTGGGAGTTTATTTTCAATTCAGTTCACTTAGGAAAGTATTTCTGTAACTATCTCTTTTCTTAGCTTGCTATTGAAATCATGCCACACAGATTTCAACTCCACTTAATTATTTTAGCTCTAAATTGACTTTATATAAGGAAAAGTTAAAAAAAAAACTAGCAAAAAGAGAAAAAAAAATAGTACATCAATTGTAGCCAGGCACTGGGCCAATAGTTGGCATTATAAAAATGAAAAGATGGAGTTTCCCCTGAAGGGATCACAGTTTGACAGAGGGGATAAAAATGGTTGCAGAGAGCTATAATATAGCATGCTGTATGCCATACCAGAAGGGAGTATGATGTACCACGGGAAAAAATAAATGTGCAATTAACTTGGTCAGAGAGCTACAAACTACCAAAAATAAAATCCACTTGTTTTCAGATTATATAATTTTATTGTTTATGCTATTTCAAAATAGTTACATGGTGCCTAGCATACAGCTGGTACTCAAGAAATGCTTATTGATGAAAATGTAACCAGAAGGATTTTTCTGTTTTTCATTCTTCAGTTTGACTTAAAAACAAACAGCTTTTATAATTATCACTTAATGAATAACCCTCCAGACTCCTGTGCTTATTTCTATGGATTTACGAACAGGTGTGTGAATAATGTGTACATGTGTACATAAAGGAAAGCTCAAGAGCTTGATGTTTTAAAGTTGTGATCTGCTTCAAAGTCTCACAGTTATGATGATCTGCCACCTTGGACAAATCTTCATTCTTAGCTGAATCTTTCAGTGGACCATTTTGATCATATGATGTAAAGTAAAAGGCAGAACTAGAGTTTCTAGGTTTGGCCAAGTTATACTCCCGAATATGCTGAATCTGAGAATACCAGAGAAAAGATGCTTGAATTCACATTAGGAGTTAGAAAGTATCCTGTATGAAAGAGATTGAAACTGATTCCCCATCTCTTAAAATTAAATGTAAGTAGAACATCTCGAGAGGTCCCAGTTTAGACCAGCTCTCTACAAAGTATACCAAGGGCTGTGAAGAAGTCACAGGGAGGCGAGGTTTGAGCACGTCAAAAAGCCAAAATTTGAACCCATCCTCCCTATGGCATCAGTCACTCTACCACTCAAGGTCGGGTGGACTTTAAGGAAGGTGGTCATACCATTTATTACCCAAATCAAGATATTTTTGAGAGTGAGCAGGAATACTATTAATAACTTTTACTTTGTTAAAAATAGCTGTGTGTATGACTATCAGTTAAAGAGTTTTAACATTGGGAACCCAGAACAACGTGGGTATGTATCACCTTGACTGTTTATAGCACTGACCATGGGTGAGAGGAAGCTTTCCTCCCAACACCTGGAAGAATCACTGAAACCTTTTTTTTTTTTTTCCTGTTTGTCCTGGGCATGCTTTTATTTATTTATTTTTATTCTTATTAATTTTTTTGGTCCTGAAAAGCTTAAATTAATTTAAGCTCTAATTTAAGCCACTGGGATTACAGAACAAGTAACCCTTGCGCTACGCCACTCAGGGCATATAGTAATGTTTCTTTACATGAACATTTAACATTTCTTACTCTTTTGTCTATGTTCCAGTTAGGAGACTCACTGAAGCTGAATGAGAGGCCTGCATGGGTACAAATAGAAGATAAAGGCAGAGTCAAGCTCAGTGGCATCACGTCACCAAATCAGAAAGGGTAGGACCTCAACACAAGAAGAGACAGCAGCAGTAGGTGACAAATGTATTTGGAATGTTGTGTTTCAGATACCTCATGCTCGGTGGCTGACTTAAAAGCCAAGGTAGGCTTTCAGAGCTAATTTCCTATAGAAATCATTAAGACTTCTGGCCCATACTTATCCTGAAGTTCTCATACTTATCCCGAAGGTCTCTGCACTTAATATTACTCCTCAAAGAGCATTTCCCAAATCTTTCAGTATAAACTAAGTGCCCCACTAGAGTGTGGGCACAAAGGGGAGAGTTTAAACCAGAGAATAGATTATATTGCTTAAAAAAGATATGTAAAGTAGGACATGAGAGATAGAAACCCTGGAATACAGCAGCATTTGAAGGGATAGAGAGAAGTTACAGACTGGTGGCTAAAACTGTAGTAGCTAACATTTTCAAGTGACGGCTATGTGCCATGGATTCTATTGTTTCTGCACATAACATATTATTACTACTGATGAAATGTGAGGTAAAATATGAAGTCAATGTGAAAAATGTGAGGGAAAACACCACATGCTGTTTATTTGGTTGTTAATAAGACAGACACTGTAGCTGTCCTGGAGCTTGTACCACCTGGAGAGGAAGATACTAAATCACTAAACAATTGTAACTGGGGGAGAAGTCTGACAGGGAGATAGTGAGCCCTACGAACACTGAAACAAGGGAGCCTGGCCTGCCTAATAGGTATGGGAAGGATTTCTGGGATGTTCAAAAACTCAAGTCCAAGTCAGTTTGGTGAGGAAAGGGAACGCCTAGAGTTTCCTTCGAGGCACACAAAGTTGGTGGGTACCTGTGACCACACATAGTGGATAGATAACTGTGCAACTCAGAGGACAGGCCTAACTAGAAACAGGAATCTAGGAGTCATCAGGGGATAGATAAGAACTGAACCGTGGATGTGGATGAAATCACCCGGGGAAAGAATAAAACATGAGAAGAGGCTTCAAGAAACTCCAGCCACTTAAATATGAAATAAAAGAGGATGAGCCAGAAAATGTGACTAAAAGTGGAGGAGGGGAAGAGAGATTAAAAAGAGAGAGAGAGAGAGAGAGAGAGTACAGTGTCCAGGAAACCAAGAGAAGCAAATATTGTGGAGTTCAACAAGATGAGAATGAACAATGCCCGGGATTTCTGGACACAGTATTGCAAAGCGTCCTGAGCAAGTCACTGCAGGGAAGCCTGGATCTGAAGACCTCAGGGCCCTGAACCAGGGTAAAGAGCTTAGCATGTACTCGTCTCTATTTTACTGGTACCTGCCCTGTGAGGAGGACACTGTTACAACCATTATTGTACAAATGGTGAAACTGAGGTTTGGAAAAGTTGGAAAGGTTGAGAATCTCGTGCAAAGTCTCACAGAAAGTAGTAGATGCAGAATACAGACCTTGGTCTGGAAGGTCCCAGACACTACACTGTACAGTAGTGCCATGAAATCCAAGAATTTTAAGGAGTTGGTTAATCCTCTAAGTGATGCAGGGAGGAAAACTGAATGACAAACAATAAAGATTCATTTGGTTTTGTACCTATGAATTCAATGGAGGGCACCTGGGTGGCTCAGTCAGTTCAGTGTCTGACTCTTGATTTCAGCTCAGGTCATGATCCCTGGGTCATGAGATCGAGTCCTGCATCTGACTCCACCCCGGGCATGGAGCCTGCTGAAGAATTTCTCTCTCTGGTCCCTGGGTGGCTCAGTCAGTTAAGCGTCTGCCTTTGGTTCAGATCGTGATCCCAGTGTCCTGGGATCAAGTCCCACATCAGGCTCCCTGCTCAGCAAGGAGCTTGCTTTTCCTTCTGCTGTTCCCCCTTGCTTGTGCGCTCTCTCTCTCTCTCTCTCTCTGTCACTCTCTCTCTCTGTGTGTCTCTCTTTTTTTCTGTCAAATAAAGAAATAATACCTTTTAAAAAAAAACCTCTCTCAATCCGCCCCACCCTCTCCCTCTCCCTCTCTCTCTCTCTTTCTGTGTGTTCTAAAAAAAAAAAAAAAATGATGTCAAGTGGTTACTCTCAGGGTGAAACACCTCCTTCTTTGAAAATTAGAGGAAAGACAGGAAGTAGGCTCATGACTTGAGGCAAAGGAAGAGACAGTTGGCTTAATTTTCCTTCTGAAGTAGAAGACTAGATTGTCTTCTGAGACTGAAGGGTACCAGGGTCTGGCTTGAGAGATTCAGGATATTGGTTAAAGGGGAAACATGTTACTAGTGGTGTACTAGTGGTGAGGGATGATGCGTTATTTAAATCAGATGGGGTTTGGGATTCCTCAGGTCGTTAAGGGACCGACTCTTGATCCCCACTCAGGTCACCATCTCGGGGCTGTGGGATCAAGCCCTGTGTTGGGCTCCTCTACTCAGTACAGAGTCTGCTTGAATTCTCTCTCTGCCTTCCCTCCACTGTGCTAGCTCTCCTTCTAAAGTAAATAAATAAATCTTTAACAAAAAGAAAGAAAAGAAAACCAGATGAGTCTTGAGGGAACCAACAAATCTCCCCCTTTCTCCACATACATTTTCAAATAATGAGAGAGTGACACATAAAAGTCAAATAAACTGACATCAGAAGGTTCCCTTTATTGCTTTGGGAGGTGAGCTACCTTACCTGAGCAGAGTTTAAAAAAAAAAAAAAAAGTGAGGGGGGCGAACCTGCCCCTCAAAACTAACGTCCTGCAAGTGTGGTGCCCTCCCTGCAGGAGGGCAAAGAACAAGACCCCAGAGCAGGGATGTGGGCTGCGTGTGCCAGGTCTCTTGTCCCAGATTCACCAAAGGACAGAACAAAGGGACAATAAGAGACCAACCGTGTTACCTAAATGAACGTCCCTCTGCCTGGAAAAAAGAAACCTGGGGAGAAAGTATGTAGTGCATGAACAAAGCGCTCACTGTAGCCCTCTACCTTCCTGAGGAAGAGAGGCCATACCCGAGAGCCTGAGTGGCCTAAGGTGAAGGAAAATCTACCCTTGCAAAGCCTCTGCGGGGGCTTCATGCTGCGGACAGAGCACGGAGGCTTTGTTGAGCCAGCTTTTGGATCCGTCTGAGTACCCAAAAGTAGGTCTGGGCTTAAGTCTGCCGTCAGGGCTGCAGAAGGTGGGATTGCTCTGAATAATAGAATAGGATGAATTTTTGATTTGGGGAGAGTCAGCCCGAGATGGAGTGGAGAAGAGAAAACGCAGAACCGAGAGACGCCTGGAGAGGCAGAGGCAGGCATCCAGAGCCAGAGAGGAAGTCAGGGAAACCATACTCCGTACCTCCCAGCCCTGGCACCAAAAAAAAATACTTTTTTTTTTTTTTTTGGTCCAAAATTTTGGGACCAGTCTTGACTTTCCACCAACATGGGATGCAAGATTCCAGAAAGGGAGTTGCATCGGTTTCAGTTACGTGTGACAGGTGAAATAATCCCAGAAAGCTGGGGTCTTTGGAGAGGGTCCAAGCCCGGGACCCTGCAGCCCCTCCCTACTGCTGACCTCGCGTGTGCAGTGCCATGGCGGGAAGAGCGCGTTATCAGGGATGGGACAAAGTTCTGGAACAAGGGGAGGCTGCAAGATCACTGGGCAGGGGGTCGGGGGGTGGAGGGGTGGGGGGGGCACAAAGTTTGGTAACTAAAAAATTGTTCTTACATTTGGACCTTGAACATCCTTGGGGACCTTGGAAAGCTTGTTTTCCCAGGGGCTGTCAGAAACGGAGTAACCCTGGAGGCCCCTGGAGCTGGGATCTCCTTGACTGCCCCTTCCCATCTGTTCCTCCAGGCGCGCAGCCGGTTTCACTTAATTCACACATAACGACTTTCTAATCACTGATTTAAGTGCCTCGCCGGAGAGGTTTCCTTAGAAACTGCTTCAGAAACAGTTTAATGTTACAAAAATCTAAACTTAGCACAGAAAATTGAGTGGAAGATTAAAAGAAAATAAGTTGGTGTCATTATTAGAATAAATGGTGTAATTGGACCTATCAACGGTCGTCGGCGTCACATCCGAGCCCCGCCTCACGTGGCTGGGATTTTTCCTCACATGTATTCAAAAGGCTTTTCACGGGATAATAAAGATTTCTAAGATTTTTTTTCCTCCTCTCCCATTTGGAAATATTTTTATTTAAAAAAAAAAAAAAAAAGTCTCCTGCCCAAAGCAGAAACTCAGAGCCCTCCTACATCCATTTAACAACCATCACTGCGCTGGGACAAGAAAACCACTGGGTCTCAAGGGCACTTTGGCTGCAAATCTTGAACTTCTTCCTTCCTTCTAAAACAGTTCAGGTATTCAGAACTCTGGGGCAAGAGCACGTTAGTGCAATAGAAGGTTCAAGAATTTTCTTTCAAATTTCAGTTCCACCACTAGTTCTGTTCTGTGACCTTGGGTAAGCCACAAATGCTCACTGGTCTTAAAGTTCTTAGTCTCATTAATAAAAAGGATAAAAGTGGTACCTACTTGAGTGGTTTGAGGATTAAATGAGATAATGCATTGTGTATGTCAATCACAGCATCCACACGATCTTCTTTTCTGATTATTCAAACTAAAGCAGGGATTAAACTCCTGCTGCATACACACCAGGCACCCTACCAGGTGCTAGGAAGACAGTGACAAAGATGATGCAGATGGCGCTTTCTGAGCTCACAGTCATGTCCCATTCTCCATAACCATTATCAAACCGCTTGGTATCTTGGTAAGAACGAGGCTCTTTAATGGAACATTTAAAAATTTCAGGTCGTAATAATAATCCCACAGATGCCTATTAAATGTGTTCATGTTCTAGGAGTTTTCAGAATACACATTTGAATAACGTTATGTTTATTTAAAGGGGTATACTGAAGAGAGAATCAAAATTAAAATATAAGTAATGAGAGGCATTGATTGGGCTTAACTGAGAACTGAGGGTTCACTCTAAGTGTTGGAACTCTGCATCTTCATATTTGAAAAAATAAAAATAACTGTTATCTTGTGAACTTTTTTCCTGTTTAGTTTATGAATATTTTTAAAAATACATTCCTTATTTGCTCTGAAGCTCTGTCCAGAGGGAAAATTCAAAGTACAGAGTACATTCTGGGTAGCTGTAGGAAGAGAGAATTTTGAGACCTGTTCTTTCACCCCTCAGCCTCAGCCCACGCATCATTAAACATTTCACTGGAAAACTTTCAAAACTGACAAAACGTGCTATTACCATCCCTGAAATAAAAACAATAAAACTTCCCTCAAATAAAGGCAATGTGCCCTACCGACCAAGGGTTTCACTATCATACAATTAAGAATAGTAACTTGTTTCTCCTCGTTGCAGACAGAAATTCACTAGCAGCACAAGCACCAGCTTCAGATTTATTTAAAGATAACACATGAATGAGGTATCTAAAAGCGTTTGGCTCCTTTAATGATTAACACATTTTATGACATTCCTTCGAATGAAGGAGAAATACTACCCAGCATCTTATTACCTTCTGTAGTTCCTGCACATAAAATATCCCTTTCCCTGACACAGAATTTCTTTCGGTTTCTCTTTTTCCCCCTGCTTCTTTGCCAACTGTATTTTTATGCATGTTCCCAATCACATTTATCTTACAACGCTTTGGGGAGCGCTGCTGCATGAGTAGGCAAAGAAAAGAATCCCTAAGATGGATACAATTTGAGTATGTTAAGGAAGAACTTTTTTTTAATTTCTAATTTTTTTAATTAACAAATAATGTATTATTAGCCCCAGGGGTTCAGGTCCATGAATCACCAGGTTTATACACTTCACAGCACTTACCATAACACATACCTTCCCCAGTATCTATAACCCCCCCACCCTCTCCCTACCCCACTCCCCCCAGCAACCCTCAGTTTTGTGAGATTGAGAGTCCCTTATGGTTTGTCTCCCTCCCAATCCCATCTTGTTTCATTTTATTCTTTTCGTACTCCCAAACTCCCCACGTTGCCTCTCAGCTTCCTCATATCAGGGAGATCATATGATAATTTTCTTTCTCTGATTGACTTATTTCGCTCAGCATAATACCCTCTAGTTCCATCCACATCGTTGCAAATGGCAAGATTTCATTTCTTTTGATGGCTGCATAGTATTCCATTATACACACACACACACACACACACACACATATATATATATACCACTTCTTCTTTATCCATTCATCTGTTGATGGACATCTAGGTTCTTTCCATAGTTTGGCTATTGTGGACATTGCTGCTGTAAACATTTGGGTGCACGTGCTTGAAGGGAGAACTTTTGAGAGAAGAAAAGAGCATTCAGAACTGATACATGTAGAACTATATGTACAGTGGCTACAATGAGGATACATAGACACAGAATGTAAGAATTTATGTCCACAGTGAAAAGTAAGCTCAAGTTCTTGTTGTTTGATATAAATTTTAAACAAAGAAAAATCATTCCATTTTTAAACATCAAAAGAATGAATGCTTAATAAGCTAAAAGCCTGTGTGTGAAACAGAATCACAGGGTTTAAAGGAAACGGCTCGGATATTCACAAATCCTCCCGCCTGTCTCTTTCTAGTCCCATCCATACTATTAATGTTGCATTAAATACCATCTATTTTGTTATAATGTGATCCCTATGCTCCTGAGAAACCTTAGTCATCTAAAATAATGCTGTAAAAACAATAGTTTCAATGAGGGGAAAAGAGATTGGGAGCTAGAGACTTCCAGAGTCTTAACAACAAATTTCATTTTCCTGCAGGACTTTTCGTAATAAAGCTGACTTTTTAATGGCTCTAAGCTATAGATATAGGTCTAAATGGAACTTCCAATTCTTGATAATTACTAACTCGAGAGAAAGACTGGGCTTTTAGAATGCTCCATTGATTAACACAGTATTTCTCAGATTTTTTAATTTGTTTTGCCTATTGTTATTAAGAACAAATCTCAAAGCCAGTCAAGTGAGCTGCTGCAAGTGAAGGTTTTTTTTTTTTTTTTTCGTTTACCCCTACATTCATTTTCATTATGATGTATTACATTATGGCCACATATCCATATATTCTATGTAATATAAGTCATAGTCCTTTATTAACCATTACTTTTAATTTGGGAAAACCGGCATGTTTTTCCTTTCAAAATGAGTTTCAGCAAAAGAAAGTATAATAACCACCGAGTCACCAATGAAGTCTCTAATTTCTCCATAATACCCACAGAAATTTAAGGATATACCTGCACACATGGGCATTTTAAGTGCAGCTCTGCTTTGAACTAGGAGACAGATCATGATATCCATTCTCTCAACAGTAACCATCCTCACTAGAAATCTGGAGAGGTGTTAAGATATTTGTAATTTATTTAATAATTCAGCCGAGATGTTATGGAATTATGGATGTGTCCGTTAGTTTAAGCTTCAACTCTAAGGCAAGCAATTACTCTATAAAATTCAGACTATAGCCGCATCCCTATGGGTAACCCTCAGACTTGATCCTTAAATGCCCTGCTCTGAGCCCTTGGGTTAGGAGGAATTCAGTTACCTTAGTCCTGCCTCTGTACTGACGGATGTGTGCCTTGAGCAAACTGTTCTGTAATGAGGCAGCTAAAGCTTCTAAAAGGACACAGAGCTGGGACTGCATCAGGCTTCCAGAGAAAAGAATATAAACTGCTTTATACCTATTTTATTTGCTTTTCTTTTATAAGATTTATTTATTTGGAAGGGAAAGAGGGGAGAGGGAGAAAGAGAGAGAGTCTTAAGCAGACTCTACACTGAACCCAGAGCCTCATGCGGGGCTCAATTCCACAACCCTGAGATCGTGACCTGAGCTGACACCAAGAGCCCGACACTTAGATGATGGCACCATCCAGGTGCCATATTTTGTATCTATTTTCTAAAGAGCATTTATCTAAGAAGTACCTGGGTGTGCGGCATTTTTGTTCTGCAAACTGCTTTCATTCTAACGTAGTAGTCAGGTTATATAGGGTATTCTTAACTTAGACCAGGTCCCAATAAAAAGTGGCTATAGGTAGCCTAAAAGTTTGTGTCCTGGCTTCCAAGCAAAAATTTCTATGTGATATTGAATAAAATCTTATTAAAGTAAGAAATAATGTTAATTCCCTTGATTTAGGTGAGGGTGATTTAGGAGAAAAGGATGAGTAAGGTTAGAAAAAGTAGATGATCTATAATTACTTTGTTGCCGTCATCACTGGACTAAAAAATTTTGAAAACTTGCCCAGAGTAATCTTCTGGGTTTTTTTTTAAATTTGAATAATGTTGATTTCTCAGGAATAACAATTTATCCCATGTCTTAAGCAATGAAATGGTGAACAAAGTAGCATAGGAAAAACAACTTGAGGCGATACATGACCAATTCAGTAGGTAAAAGAATGATCTGTTTTTTATTCTGAATCACCAACAAATATCTTACTTCCTAAATAATCAATAAGTTAATGTTCATAAGAGATGAACAAGTGATGCAATTGAGTGAAAAAAACTGGGTGTAATACTGAAGGACTATGGTAAGCTGGAAAGAACATGCCTTTTCTAAAGTAAAAACAGCTGCTCAGCTCTTATCACTGGAGGCCAAGTTGACACATAAGCCAGTTTGTCCGCTTTTTGAGGAAAATCCCAAAATCCATATTTAATGTGAAATTTCCTAAATCTCATAGGTTTCTATTAATACTACGTGGCCTAGGATTCACTCAGCTGGTCTGGGTTGACTACACGCCACACACTACAAAGAAAGGTGTGGCGTTCGTCAGGCTCCTACAAGGTACCCTGGAAACCCTTATAATACCCTGCCTGATAAGGGTGTTTTGTTTACCTAAAGGCCTTAGACCATGTCTGAGAGTCTATGCCAACCAAGTGATTTATGGCTTCTGTGATATCAGCCTGACCCCTAGACAGAATGGACCCCTATGTGACCAACCAAGAAAAACACTGGATACCAAGTTTCAGGTGAATGTTCCTAATTGGCAGTACTCCATGCATGCCATCACACAACATTGCTGGGAGAATTAAGCACTGTCCCCATGATTACTGGGATAGGACACCTGGAAACTTTTGCTGGGAGTCTCCTAACATTGCCTTATGTACCTTTCCCCATTGTTAATTCTAATCTTTATCCTCTTGATGTAATAAACTGTAACCATGAGTATAATAATAGTTTTTCTTTGTTCTATAAGTCCTTCTAGCAATCATGGAACCCAAGGATGGTTTTGGGGACCCTGAAATACAAATACCAATTTCTAAAATACCAAACAGAGCAACTATGTGAGCCTTATTTGGGTACAGACTATTAATCTGCAATTTCTGATTCTAGTTCTAACCCCTAACAAGTTAGAAATAACCAAATATAGGTGGTACAGTGGAACACCAGTGTATGAGAAGACAAAGGGGGCATATAGCTATGCATTAGTTGCCTTCAGGAGAAAGTTCAGGAAAAAAATTCTGAAGAATTTAAATTGAACCAAACTCACTGAAAATCAACATTTTGTCTTCTTTGGGTAGGGGCTCGAAGTATATCAGGGTTTCTGTAGCCATTAACTTATTTAGAGATGGATGTTCTATATTTAACCCTGAAATTTGCCTCTAAGTCTCCTTTTGTAAGTTGATTCATAAAAACAAATGATTCATAAAACCAATGTTACGATTATTTTACTGTTACTTAAATACTTCTACTGGGCCTTAAAAGAATATCAATACCAGTGATTCCAAGATCTCACAATACAGCACAATAAGCTAAAGCTAGAATTAATCATATACTAATAGTGAGAAATCAGTTTAACTCAGCTTAACAAATATTCATTTAATAGGCAATCTTATTTGAGACCAAGGTTCCAGAGACACTACAATATATAAAACAGTCCTTGTACAAATGAAGCTAGGGGAGCAGGAGGCAAGACAATGCTCCTGTGGAGAAAGAAATGCTACCTATAGAACACAAACTATGGAAAGAACCAAGATGCCCTTCAACGGACGAATGGATAAGGAAGATGTGGTCCATATACACTATGGAGTATGATGCCTCCATCAGAAAGGATGAATACACAACTTTTGTAGCAACATGGACCGGACTGGAAGAGATTATGCTGAGTGAAATAAGTCAAGCAGAGAGAGTCAACTATCATATGGTTTCACTTATCTGTGGAGCATAACACTATATTCAAATATTTAAGATCTTCTCCTCTTGCCTTGAACCTCTGGCAAGGGTAAATTCCTTTTTCTAGAAGAATCTCAAAGATAACTGTGAGCATACCATTCTCATCTCAAAAGTAACCTCAAATCAAAGATAGTTAACAGGTGATGGTGTCTTTCTCAAAAGCTGGTGATGTTTTGAGTTGTCTTCTTAGCCACGTCCTACAGCTGGAATAGCACTCTTGTTCATCAGACTGCTGTCTTCACAGATCACTCTGACCAAGTACTTTCTCCTTGAATTTACTCGCTTTGGAAGCATGAAAAACGTGTACTCTCTACTCCAGAGTTTGATGTCCAATTTTTTCAGTCTTTAAAAAATACTGAAATTCTCCTTCATCACCTTTTCTTCTTTCTTTCTTTCTTTTTTTTTTAGGAGACAAAGTATCAGTCTCTTCCTGAGGCAGCAAAATATATAAATCAGTTATAACCTTGGCCCAAACCAAGGAGGCAGCACATAAGCAAGGAATCATGTTGAAAGAATACAAATGAGTTGTTAAGAGGGCCTGAGAAACGTTGTTGTTGCTGCTTTGGGAATTTGGCTATATGGTGTCATTATAAGCAAATATGTCATGCATGTCATTTCATAATGAAACACTTCTTTTTTTTAAGGCATATTTCACATCTGGATAGCACTAGAATTCTCAAGGTACAGAGAAGAGAATAATTAAATTAGCAAGAAAATATCATTCTGTGGGGGAAAATCTATTTCAAGAGGAGATACAGCACTACACAAACTATTTTTATTCTATGATATATATTGCTAAACTATGTAAATTTCTCTTGTCACTCAGAGAAGTATAGCCTTCATTATTCATTACATTTACCACTAAATTTGAGTAAATGTTTCATTTCTCTATTGTTCGGTAAGATGAATGTACCTTGCCCCTTCCTTTTACCTCAAAGACAATTACCAAATAAGCAAATACAAAAGAAGATACATATATTTTATATAGAACAATCTATTAAGAGTGTGTTCATTTATTTCTTGCAAAATGCCATGATTTATTGAAAAGTTGCTAAAGGAAGTAGCGACAAATAAAAATGAAAGAATTAACAAAGGGAAAGAGTAAACAGAGATAGGAAGCAGAGACTTAGGAAGAAACACAGATGACGTAAACACTGGGACATCATGAATCCATGATCTCTAATGAACACAGAGGTAGTTCTTCAGTGAAAGACATAGGTATCATTTAGGAGGAGCTATTTCTTTATAACACTATGCCCAACATTTACTCAAAGAGGAGAAAGTTTTGTCCAAGCAATTTAACTTAAAAATTCACAGTCATTTTAGCTGCCCCAAACAGCATGCTTTCCTTATCCAAATGACACTTTGATTTTTCTAATTCTGTCATTTTCCACAAAATAAAATGTATTATTATTTTATCTTTTATTAGTGCATACTTTTGTCTATTGGTAAAAGAGTAATTATACAGCAAAAATGTCCTATTTCTTTTCTTCCTAGCATGTGACAGTTAATTGTACATGTCAACTTGGCTAGGCCACAGGGCCTAGAAATTGGTCAAACATTCTCCTGGGTGTTTCCATGAAGGAATTTTTTGGATAAAATTAACACTTGAATTGGTGGACTTCAGGTAAAGCAGATTACCCTCTGCATGGGACCTTGCCAGTCACTTGAAGGTCTTAAAAGCACAAAGACAGTGGCCATCACCAACACCATCGTGTCCCAACCAAGAGAGAACTCTGTCCTCAGACTGGCTGGACTCAGAGCGCAGTCTGTAACCTATTGGCCTCCTCTGACGATTTTGGACTTATAAAGCCTCCACACTCAGGTGAACCAATTCCTTAAAATGAACACATCTTGTTGGTTCTGTTTCTATGGAATATGACTAATATGTAGTAGAATGTATATTCCTTGCTATCTAAATGTATTCAGGGGGCACCTGGGTGGCTCAGTGGGTTAAAGCCTCTGCCTTTGGCTCAGGTCATGATCTCAGGGTCCTGGGATGGAGCCCCGCGTTGGGCTCTGTGCTCAGCAGGAAGCCTGCTTTCCCCTCTTTTTCTGCCTGCCTCTCTGCCTACTTGTGATCTCTGTCAAACAAATAAGATCTTAAAAAAAAATTAAATAAAAAATAAATGTATTCAGTTACCGAATTCAGAAAAGAAAATTCAGGTGGAGGAGGGAATTTACATTTAAACCAAGATAAATCTTAGAATACATCTAATACTCTGGTGTTCATTTTTCAAAAACTCTATAGCTATTTCTTGAAATGAAATGTGATACAGAAGCCACTCTATGAAGCAGATAAAAGAACTCTACCAATTAAAACAGGAGCAGGCATCCAAAAGCCACCCCCACTGGCTCCTGACTTATTTCTAGAGTAAATATGGGGACCTCCAAGAAGGGCCCAGGGTTCTAAAGTGTGGAAACCACTCCTTTGAATTAGAAATGTTAAGGGTCGCCTGGCTGGCTTCGTGGGTAGAGCATGCGAATCTTGATCTCGAGGTCGTGAGGTCAAGCCCCATGTTGGGCATGGAGCCTACTTAAAAAGAAAGAAAGAAATAAATGGAGAGCTGCATTACAAATGTTAAAAGGTAGAGCCTGAGAGAGAAGAGAAGAGATTTGCCAAAGATGGCAATACTAGCTCATGGAAGTCTGAAGAGTGAACTCTAATATAGCACAACATTCTTTCTGACATTTTTCATTGCCTCTTGAGCTTTGGATAACTTTGAAGAAAGGTCTTTGAATGAAGGAGTCATGAGGTTAGGTAAACCCAGAAATTGTATATTAGTTATTGAAGAAATACTATAGTCCAGATTCCAGATCGAAATAATCATAAGGTTGGGACTCCTGGGTGGCTCAGTTGGTTGGACGACTGCCTCCGGCTCAGGGCGTGATCCTGGAGTCCCGGGATCGAGTCCCACATCAGGCTCCCAGCTCCATGGGGAGTCTGCTTCGCTCTCTGACCTTCTCCTCGCTCATTCTGTCTCTCACTGTCTCTCTCTCTCAAATAAATAAATAAATAAAATCTAAAAAAAAAAAGAAATAATCATAAGGTTAATTTGCATTTGTGAACGTTGGGGAGGCTGTAAACCCTTCCAGTGAGAACAAAGCTGAAGATGATGAGAATGACGGGATGAAAATCTAAATAAAATAGGTACTTAAGGACGGCACGGACGGCACGGACGGCACGGGGCACTGGGGGTGATGCATAAACAATGAATCTTGGAACACTGAAAAAATAAAATTAAATATAAAAAATAACATATTGTATACTTGCAATTTGTGAAGAGTACATCTAAAGTGTTCTCACCACAAAGGGGTGCGGGATAACCATGTGAGGTGGTAGATATGTTCATCAGCTCGATTGTGGTAATCATTTCACGATGTATGCGTATGTCAGAACATCGCATTGTACAGCTTAAGTGCAGACAATTTTTATTTACCATACCTCAATAAAGCTGGGATTAGAAAAATAGATACTTAAATATAAAAGGCAACAGTAATAAAGCACGAGAAAAATCTATTAACCAGGCAATCCTCTGTAAAAAGCATATAACATTTTTCTTTGTTAACTATAGGTTTGCAGTGAAAACACTTTGTATTAACTGAGTTAAAGGGCACTTTGCATTTGCAACACACTTAATGTTACTTAGGGTCGCGCTAAGGGAGAACAGTCAACAAATTCAAGAATAGTGCTCTGGATGCATTTCCTAACGTTCTATAGATGCCTCTTGAGACTGTATGTCACTCTGTGGTCTACAAAGGACTTCCAAATACATTGCTTGCTTTATTATGTATTTCATTATTTAGATATTTGCTGTCGAATTATTATAAACTATTAATTTTTCATACGTTTAAGTTATAAAATTGTGATTGATCAAAAGCATCAAGACAATGTCATAAAGGTTACGTATCAGCTAATACTTTCACAAGCTGACATATTAGCTTTGTGCTGCTGCATTACAAATGATCGCAAAATCGGCAGTGTGAAACAATAGCCATTTATTAGCTTGCAGTTCTGTATGTCAGGCGTCTGGCCACCTGGAATCTCTGCTTAGAATTTCGCAGGCAGGGGCGCCTGGGTGGCTCAGTGGGTTAAAGCCTCTGCCTTCGGCTCGGGTCATGATCCCAGGGTCCTGGGATCGAGCCCCGCATCGGGCTCTCTGCTCAGCGGGGAGCCTGCTTCCTCCTCTCTCTCTGCCTGCCTCTCTGCCTACTTGTGATTTCTGTCTGTCAAGTAAATAAACAAAATCTTAAAAAAAAAAAAAAAAAAAGAATTTCACAGGCAGAAATTGAAGTGAAGGCCATGGTGGGATCTTCTGGAAGGTCTGAGGAGAATCTGCTTCCAGACTCATTCACGTTGTTGGTAGGATCGAGTTTCTTGCCTGCGTAGGACTGAGGTCTTCATTTATTTGCTGGCTGTTGGCCAAAGGGTATTCTCAGCAAGTAGAAGCTGCCCTTCAGTTCTTGCATTGTGGCGCCTTCCATCTTCAAAGCCATCAGTGTTGCAGCAAATCCTTCCTGAGCTTTCCATCTACCTGACTTCGTCTTCTGCCATCAGCTGGAGAAAACCCAGCTTTTAAAGTGCTCATGTGATCTGGGGGGCCTGGGTGGCTCAGTGCGACCCTTGATGTTGGTTGGGGTCATGATCTCAGGGTTGTGGGACTGAGCGTCCCATTGGTCTCTGTGCTGTGTGTGTGGAACTTGCTTCGGACCCCTCGCTCCCTCTGGCCCTCCCTCCCTTAAAAAAGTGCTCATGTGATTACCTGAGGTCTACCTTAATGTCTTCCTTTTGATTAACTCAGAGCCAACTAATTAATAACCTTAGTTATATCTGCAAAATGTTTTTGCCATGTAAGACCACAGAATCACACACACAATATTCAGTCCTAGAGATTAAGACAAGAGATGTCTAAAGTCATCTTTAGATTTTAACCAACCAGAGTTGACATCTACAATTAAAACAACTGCTTTGCCACTCTTCCCCAATAGAGAAAGTTCTTTAAAGGATTTTTAATCTCACTCTCCCAGTCCCCAACACCTGTCGTCTCCCTCTCCCCCATGAGAATTTCATAATGCATTTGTGCTTCCCCACCCCCTTCTCTTAGGCTTTGTGGGCATATTTTAGTATTTATTTTTAAATCCAATACAATGTATTCCCTGTGCTTCAGCCATCCTTAATCACACATTATGTTATTCATTCTCAGATAGATTATATTCACCCATTAAGATTTAATTCTTGTTTATCTTAGTCCCTGCAGTATCCTTGTTGTCAACAACCATGTTGGTATGTATTAGGCACTTGGAAAATACCCGTCCACTGAAAGTGAATCCGTTCTATGGCAAGGCTCCTCGTTCATCATTTATTCCTGTCCTCTTCATCTTTCCTCTGGCCTGATTCTTAGTTTGAGTTCATTTATATCTCAGTTGGACTATCTCAAATATTTTTCTCAGAGGGGTTACTTGGACGACGCTGTCTTATCACCAATCCTTGAATGTCTATGCAGGTGAATAATACGTTGGCTGGATGTAGCGTTCTTGAGGTGTGACTCTTTTTCTCTGATGTTATTCAATTGTCTTTTAGTTTCCTTTGTTTACAGTTGGGTAGTCTAGTGGCATTATGATTCTTTTATCTCAGTAGATAATTTAATCTTTCTTCCTGGGAGACTGTAAAAAGTTTTTTCTTTATCCATTAAAGTTTAAGAATTTGACCAGAAAATAATTGTGTATCTTTTCTGAATGGTTCAGCCTGGAGCCCTGTGAGTGCTTTAAATCCTCAGACTCCAGACAGCTCAGCCTTGAAAAACATTTCCCTACAATTTGACAGGATCTCCTCCATCTGTCCTCTCTTCCCCTTCTGAATACCTACTACCCATATGTTCAGTTTCCTGGATTTACCCTCCAATCTTTTATCTCTTCCGTCGTAATTTCCATCTAGCTGATTAGAAGCCAGGCCCTCGGGCAGCAGCTTTTAAAGTATGCAAATACACCAGTCCTGTGGGACAGCAAGCCTGAGCCCCACTGGCCACCCGAGTCAGGCAGTGTACAGGTGTCCCCTGGTGGCAAGTTGCAAAAATCAGGGCACTGGACGAGCATGTAAGTTTGTTTGTGGGGATACAGTAGGCAGTAGCTGGGCAGAGGAAGAGTGCAAGGATCATGTTCATAAGCCTCCATTCCCGGAGGGCACCTCTGTTGGCCTCTAGGTATGTGCCAGACCAGAAGCCTGCCCCTCGGACCAAAGCTCCAGGACAAGCCGCAGCAAGCAGGCCTTTTTGACGAAAGACAGGAGTGGTCTCCGTCTGCCGTTTGTGCAGTGCGCCAAGAGTGGTAGCCTGCCAACAGCTGTCTCTCTGATTAATACTGTCCCATGGCACTCAGGATCATAAGCACTCCTGGCCTCAAGAGCCAGGTGACCAAAGGTTGTCCCCTGGGTGGCAGCTACAAAACCAGGAGCACCAGACACACGGAAAAGCTCCCCTCCAGGAAACACTGATGCTCTGGAGTAAGGCAGAGGGAGAGCACCATGAGGGTGGCCACTGGCTGGCATGAGGCAGAGGGAGAACATAGAAGTGGGGCCTGCAGGAAAGAAAGAGACAGAGAGAGAGAGAGAGAGAGAGAGAGAAAATACAGAAAAAAAGATAGCACCTGCTGGCTAGAGGGACGCAGAGGGAGAGTGTGAAGAAGGTACTCACAGCCAGCAGGCCCGTACAGGTGTGATGAATTAGATGCTTGCCCCTAGACCAGGGCTTTAAAAGTAGCCAATGAGCTTCGTGCACACAAAGTCTGGGCAACTCTCTATCCACTGCTGCTGCACTGAGCTCCGAGGCTGGTGAGTCCAAGGGCTCAAATACTTTATGAGCTGTTTCTCAGAGCCTCATAGCCTTGTGGGTCCCATGGACGTGAGCCCCGGTATTTTTCAAAGCTAGATGTTTTAGGGCTTGTCTCTCAGGTCTTAAAAGTTGGGTGCTTGGGGCGCCTGGGTGCCTCAGTGCGTTAAGCCTCTACCTTTGGCTCAGGTCAGGATCTCAGGGTCCTGGGATCAAGCCCCACATCGGGCTCTCTGCTCAGCAAGGAGCCTGCTTCCTCCTCCCTCTTTCTCTGCCTACTTGGGATCTCTGTCTGTCAAACAAATAAATAAAATCCTTAGGAAAAAAAAAAGTTGGATGCTTGATGTAGGGTTCAAGCCTGTCCTCTTCAGGAGGAAGCTCGCTGTTTGGAGTTCACTCCCAGTTGTGGGTCACTGCACTGGGGACAGGGCTTATGGCAAGGTTGTGTCCTAGCTTCTCCTACCTGCTTCGAAGCAACACTTCTTTCGATCACCAGATGCACGGGAGTTGCTCAGATAATTTTTAAGTTTTTATTTTTGTTTGTTTGTTATTCCCAGGAGACTTTGTTCTCTATGTAACTGCAGATTGGGCTTGTCCATGGGAGGAGGTGAACTGGGGATCCTCCTACATCGCCATCTTGAGCCGGGATGTCCTCTCCGGTGATTCTATTTCCTTTCTTCTGTGGCACGTTCTGATAGCCCCACTTGATCTTTCTCTCTTCGGTGGCTCTCAACTAGGTTGCTATCTTTCTTTGTCGCTTCTTTGGGATTTGGGTTTTATTGCTAAGAAACCGTAAAGGGCAGTGAGATCTGTGGGCAGTGACAGGCAAAGGGTTCTCAGCATCTGGGGCGTGTGATGAAAAATCAGGGTACCAGTCCTGCAGAATTTCCCTGTCATTTCCCACTCTGACTGGCAGAGTAGATGCAAATTAGCCTTTCAGCTCTCTCTTGGTCTGTGAACATCTAGGGAGGGGGAGACTTAACACACACCCGAAACTGAGGTCGATGTTCCCCCCCAAGATTTTCTGAGGTTAAGTGCCTTGTGCTTGACATGGGCTTACACAGTGCTCTGTAATCCAAGCAAACCCTGTACCAATTCTCACCAAAAGGACCTACCAGTGCCTACAGCCTCACCCACATCCCAAAGCCGACAGGTTCAACAGGGGAGTCAAATACTTTCAAACTGAAAGTGGAAGAAAGCAAGCGGTGTCACCCCATTCCTGGAATTACTCAAACTTACTTAATCACAGAAAACATTTTCACCAGGGTTTAGAATGAGAAGTTTGCAGAACATACTTTGGGAAATGCAGGGAAACATCCCCTTAGGGAGCATTTTAATGCAAACTGACTTGTTTGGTAAAAGATGTTTTCATAATGCAGGTTTTGGTTATGACCAATGCTTCAAAAACAGTGCTTTTGATAAACCAGAAAAGAAAATCCCTGAAAAGGAAATAAAAGTAAAACAAATGCTCTGACTTTACATGATGTTATCTGCATATTTTGAAAACAGTTTCACTGTGTAGTGGGAATTTAGACGAAGGCATACACAAATTTAATATTCAAAAGAGGGGAAAACTGGCATCAGGGCATTCTCCGCTCGCCAAGCTGCAAGAATGTTATTGAAGATTCCTTACATAAATGTTCCTTGACCTCTGAGTGAACCAGCAGGTCTTAAACATTGCATTAGCCAAAGCAAATTCCCATAGCAAATAAAGCTTTCAGATGAATGCGTTAGATTTTCCCCTCTTCAGTCTGAAGAGGCATAACCGTCAAGCATCACCAGGAGCAGCAAGTTAACATGTTCAGGTTGATTCTCAAAGACCACTGGGAGCCTGATAAACAGTAAACATTGTTCTGATTCTAACAGAGAGGTAGGGATCAATTCTGATTCTAATGGAGAGGTAGGGATCAAGTAGCTGATGGAAAATTGACTCAAATCCTTAATATAAGACTGTTGCCTGAAACAATCACTGCTCAAAATGTCCAGTTCACATATGCAATGGTCCTCTTGTAAGTGTGGACGGCAGTCTTTAGGGAATCGGATGATGTGGGTGTTTTAACATCCATTACAGAAATGGGATGTTTCAAATAATGTTTTATTTGAAAAAATGTTTTACATTACACTGACCATTGTGAGACTTCTTTTTTTAATTAATTAATTTCATTAATGCTTCAGTCACATGTTTAAAAGGTACTTTGGCTACCCGGGTGGCACAATGGGTTAAGTATCCAACCCTTCATTTCAGCTCAGGTTTTGATCTCAGTGTCCCGAGTTCAAGCCTGGAAGCCTACTTGAAAAAAAAAAAAAAGTACTTTGGCATTTTCCATATTGTCTCCCTACTGCTTCCCTCTTCTATTCTAGCATAGCAAGAATGCACAGTGCTTAAAATTTTCAAAATCATTTATATGTCTGGTTTCCACTATTTATTTATGAAAACATAGGATCCATCTTATTTTTCTTATCTCTCTAGATTTCAGAATTCTGTTTGTAAAAAAAACTTTAAGTCACATCAATTAGGCCCAACTTTCTCGGGGCACCTGGGTGGCTCAGTGGGTTAAAGCCTCTGCCTTCGGCTCAGGTCATGATCTCAGGGTCCTGGGATCGAGCCCCGCATCAGGCTCTCTGCTCAGCGGGGAGCCTGCTTCCCTCTCTCTCTGCCTGCCTCTCTGCCTACTTGTGATCTCTCCCTCTGTCAAATAAATAAATAAAATCTTAAAAAAAAAAAAAAGGCCCAACTTTCTCAAGTGTTAAATGACAAGTTAATGACAAGCATTTTCTGTCAAGTAACTGTGTCCTTAAGACAGATGTTAAAGTCCAAAAAAAAATTAAGTAGTTCAAAAATGCTGGGACCATAGCAGAAAAGTTTTGTTTCCTTAAGCCTTCTGCAGAAGAAAAGTTCGACTCTGAGGTGGTACGGAAGTATGACAGTGGAGTACGCGGGCTCGTCCAGGAAATGGTTAACCAAAACCAACAGTCACTTACTCTGTGGCACTGGCTTTGCCACTGTTGATGGTTTAAGTGTTGTTGTTGTTGTTTTTTATTCTCTTGTCATCTGTTGGATGCTTTTAACAGTTGCTAAGGATGAATCTGATGAAAAAACAAATACTCCAAACCCAAAATATTTTCTGGAGACTTTGCCAAAGTAAATAACAAAACAAACAACTTTCCACATGATGGCTCTTCCTTTTGTGTCTTCTGACTTTTGCTGCTCCAAATGAGCAGAACTCAGCAAGTGGGCCTCTGCCTTCAGTGGTCTCCACTGAGCTGTCACCCCCGTCCAGGAAAGGTGACCTCCGCAGCATCTGCCTACTACACATTTGCTTCTTCCAGGAGAGAAGTAATACGGTATAGTGTTTAAGGGCTTTTGAATCAGGTAGCCATCCGTGATTCCAAATCTCACAATTTTCTAGACCTCTTCTAAGCCTCAATGTCCCCCAGCAAAACAGCTCAGTAGTCCTACCTTGCAGGCTTACCGTGAGGATGAAACAGGATAAGGTTTGGAAAGTACACACTAGCATAGGGTCTGGCACGTTATAATCAGTAATGAATGCACCTGAAAATACGCAGCCTCTGTCCTGAGCCTCTTCTCTCTCTTTTCTCCTTGAACTAGAGACAAGCAGAAAGGAAGTGTTGGGACGAGGCATCGCAGTTGCATTTTCTGGTCATGAAGCCCTTCATGCTCCTGCCATCTGTTCTACAGTTGAAACAGACAAGACTTTTCCTAATCAGACCTTTTACATTCTCTCAGCCTGATCTCCTGCCTCTTCTCCACCCCACAATTAGCTTTTCTTCAACTGTCCACGCAAACACTCCAAGCAACTTCAAACTCTATGCAGATGCAGGTTGCTCTTCTTGCCCAGATGGCACGTCTCAACTTGAGTCCACCAAAGTCCTACTCGTCCTTTAGCACAAACCGACTTCCTTTGTGAATTTGAGGTACATCCCTATCAGCCTGTTGAGTTTCTCTCTCGTCTGTACTCCCACAGCACTTTGTTCTCAGCTTTCTAAGTCTTGGATCATCTTGAAATTTAGTGATGAATTACTAAGATTGTCTTTCCTAGAAGAGTGTGAATCTGTCCAGGACAGCACCCATCTCTTACACTAGCAGGATTTAGACCAGTGTCTGGCGCTTAACACTCAATTAGATGTTTTTAATTAAAGCAAATGGACACTCATCTTTTCAGTGCCCCCCACCATATATCCCAACCTTTCCCATTCACATCAAATCTCCCATAATCTCTATTTTGATGTTCCCTGCTCTGAAAACACATAAGACATATATACGTGTATCAAAATATACACTTTATAGACCTTAAACTTACACAACTATGTGTCCATTGTATCTCCATAAAGCTGCAAAACGCTTATCAACAAATCATGACAGATGACCCCTGACACCATGCCTCAGTCTGGCTCCCCCCAGAGCAGACTCTGAAACAAGAATTTTTAATGCAAGCCACTTATTTGAGAGGTAATCCCCCAAAACACCAAAAGGAAAGTGGGGGAAGTGAGACAAGAAAGAGGAGGGAGCAAATAAAAGTGGGTCCACGTGGGTTCCCAGGGTGGGGCCCTGTGAGAAAACAACATAGAAGAGAATTGTCTCACCTGAGGGATAAAGGAGCTCAAGAACCCACCCAGCAACTCCGATAGTCACTGGGGGAGACTCTTCCTGGAGAATGTCGAGTCCCTGGCCCGTACCCTGGCAGAGAAACCACCCGTGGCTTTAAAGAAAGTAGCAGGCAGATTTGGCCTGTCTTACTGAAGTGTGAGGCTTGTCTGAGAAACAAGGGCAGGGCACCCAGAGCAGCCTACCTCTGGGCACTGGTCCCCAGTGGTAGCTTTGGTATAGCCCCATCTGCAGCAGGACCCCAATTCCAACCCACATTCAGGGTGACAAGCATAGAATTTAAACAGCAAAAATTTTCTTCCCAGAGATAGCAAGCCAACATGAAAGAGCAAAAAGGATTTTTACAACAGCTGCTCCTTATTTATAGTTTGCTGCTAGGATTGCGAGCTAGAAAAATACATAAATGGATCATCTGGAGAAGAATGTTGCTTGTGGACAGAGGGGACCCCCTCACAGTCTCATGGCTCTCAAGGGAAGAATCCATTCCTTTGAAGATCTAGTCCAACATTTAAATGTCCTTCTCTTCAAACTATAAAAATAGCTTAGTGGACATTTATGGTGCATCAGGGTGCAAAGATGAGCTCACTTAATCCTCACAACTACCTTCTTAGATAATTATTGCTATATATTTATTTTTCCTATTCAAAAATTGAAGCCAGTTAAGGAATCTGCCTGAAGTTACAAACTGCAAATAAGTGATTGGAGATGGGATTCTAACCTGTCTCTTTGAATTCAGTATTCATATTTTTAACTTATATTGATTAAGTTCATTATCCCATATGCTCAATAAAGAGAAAGATCCAGGTGGTCAGCATTTTCCATATAATTCTTCAAATATCTCTTCTTTAAGCTAAATTATATTCATTGCTTTAGCCATTCTTCATGTAACTTGTTTTTCTGTCTTTTACTCACATATGTTTCTGTCTCCCCACCTCTTGATTTACTATATTCTTTAATAAAACATGTCAAACTCCTGGGTGTACAGACCTTATCTAATTCCTGGCCAGTCCATACATCACAAAACTATTATTGAAGATTATGCATAAGCGCTTATGTTCAAATCTTGAATTATGCTAGCCACATAAAAGTATCATGAAATTACTCCTAGATTAAAATGTGGGACATAAAGCAATTCTGAAGCAGAGTAAATTCATTATAATCTTAAGAATAACTAAATGGTGCTTTTGGCGGTGAAAGTATTCTGATTCTGCTCATACACTGGCTAACAAAGAAAATTCATTCTTCAACTACCACATTCAAGGAAAATTTGGTTTAAAATTGATTTATGTTTGCAAATGCATGATGCAATCTTTCAGCAAGAATCCTTTCCCAGACTCCTTAAACTGGCACAATTTCTCCCCCCCCCCATTTTACTTTATTTCTTTTCAGTGTTTCAGCATTCATTGTTTATGTACCACACTCAGTGCTCCATGCAATACGTGCCCTCCATAATACCCACCACCCAGGCTCACCCAACCCCCCCACCCCCATCCCCTCCAAAACCCTCAGTTTGTTTCTCAGAGTCCACAGTCTCTTATGGTTTGTCTCTCCCTCCAATTCCCCCGAATTTCCTTCTCCTCTCCATCTCCCCCATGTTCTCCATGTTATTCCTTATGCTCCACAAGTAAGTGAAACCATATGATACTTGACTCTCTCTGCTTGACTTATTTCACTCAGCTGAATCTCTTCCAGTCCCGTCCATGTTCATACAAAAGTTGGGTATTCATCCTTTCTGATGGAGGCATAATATTCTATTGTATATATGGAGCATATCTTCTTTATTCATTCATCTTTTGAAGGGCATCTTGGTTCTTTCCACAGTTTGGCAACTGTGGCCCTTGCTGCTATGAACATTGGGGTACAGATGGCCCTTCATTTCACAACATCTGTATCTTTGGGCCAAATACCCAGTAGTGTAATTGCAGGGTCATAGGGTAGCTCTATTTTTAATTTCTTAAGGAATATCCACACTGTTTTCCAAAGTGGCTACACCAACTTGCATTCCCACCAACAGTGCAAGAGAGTTCCCCTTTTTCCACATCCTCTCCAACACATGTTGTTTACTGTCTTGTTAATTTTGGCCATTCTAACTTGTGTAAGGGGGTATCTCAATGTGCTTTTGATTTGAATCTCCCTGATGGCTAGTGATGATGAACCTTTTTTTCATGTGTCTGTTAGCCATTTGTATGTCTTCTTTGGAGAAGTGTCTGTTCATGTCTTTTGCCCATTTTTTGATGTGATTATCTGTTTTGTGTGTGTTTAGTTTGAGGAGTTTTTTACAGATCTTGGATATCAGCCCTTTGTAGTGTCATTTGCGAATATCTTCTCCCATTCTGTGGATTGCCTCTTTCATTTGTGGACTATTTCCTTTGCTGTGCAGAAGCTTTTGATCTTGATGAAGTCCCAAAAGTTCATTTTTGCTTTTACTTCCTTTGCCTTTGGAGACATATCTTGAAAGAAGTTGCTGTGGCTGATGTCAAAGAGGTTACTGCCTATGTTCTCCTCTAGGATTTGGATAGATTCCTGCCTCACATTGAGGTCTTTTATCCATATCGAGTTCATCTTTGTGTATGGTGCCAGAACTGGAGAATTAACACAAATTAAGCCAACCCCACACTCAAAAAGGAAAATAATCAAGATTAGAGCAGAGATTAATGAGTTAGAAACTAGAGATACAGTAGAACACATCAATGAAACTAGAAGATAGTTTTTTGAAAGAATCAATAAGATTGATAAACCATTGGCCAAACTAATCCAAAAGAAAAGAGAGAGGACCCAAACTTCTAAAATTATGAATGAAAAGGGAGAGATCATGACTAATACCAAAGAAATAGAAACAATCACCAGAAATTATTATCAACAGTTATATGCCAATAAGTTAAGCCACATAGACAAAAACGGATGCGTTCCTGGAAACCTATAAACTTCCAAAACTGAATCAGGAAGAAATTGACAACCTGAATTAGCCAATATCTAGTAACGAGATTGAAGCAGTGATCAAAAACCTCCCAAAAAACAAGAGCCCAGGACCTGATGGATTCCCTTGAGAATTCTACCAAATATTCAAAGAAGAAATAATACCTATTCTCCTGAAGCTGTTTCAAAAAATTACTCAGCCGTGAGTACCAACACATGCTATAATGCGTATAAACCTCAAAAACATTGGGCTTAGTGACAGAAGCTAGGTCACATAATTGTAGAATTCTAAAAGGTCACATATTGTAGGACTCTATCTACATGAAATATCCAAAATAAATAAATCCCAAAGACAGAAAGTAGATTGGTGGGTGCCTGGGTTGGATGGGTGGGAAGGCGTGGAAATGGGGAGGGACTACTTAGTGGGTATGAGGTCTTGTTCAGAGTGATAAAAATGTTTTGTAATTACTATGAGGAAATGTTTCCACATTATGAATATAGTAAATGCCAATAAATTATACTCTAAAATGGTTAATTTTATGTTATGTAAATTTTAGTTCAATAAAAAGAATTAATCAACAGTAAATACAGTGGCCAATAAGCTTTTTACCAGCAGAGATAACTGGAGATTACTATGTTAAGGTGAGTTAATATCAGCTAAAGGCAAAAAAAAAAAGAAATAAAACAAACAACCCAGGATTTAATTTGTCCATAAACTAATCTTTTCTTAAAGATTTTATTTGTTTTTTTATTTAAATTCAATTTAGCTAACATTTAGTGTATTGTTAGTTTCAGGGGTAGAATTTAGTGATTCATCATTGCATACAACACCCAGTGCTCATTACATCAACTGTCTTCCTTAACGCCCATCAGCCATTTATCCCTTTCCCCCACCCACCTCCCCTCCAGCAACCCTGATTTTTTTTTTCCTATAGTTAAGAGTCTCTTATGGTTTGCTTCCCTGTTTTTATCTTATTTTATTTTCCTTCCCTTCCCCTATGTTCATTTGTTCTGACCTCATTAATCAGACAGCTTTCTATCTACCAGTTCTATATCTAAATTAACCTTAAACCAAGAAATGAAGTACTTTTGAGAACCTGCCTAAGCATTCCTGGTACTATACTATGTTTCATATAAATTTATATATTAACTTTCTGCTTTATGTAATAAAAGCAGTCATGATAGTAACAAACCATTGAAAATCCACAACACAAATTATTGTCGTTATCTAACATCTACTGAGCCTTTAGTATTGCCAGGAATGGGCTAAGTGCTCGAGAAGCATCATTTCATTCACACTTCACATTTTAGTCACATTATTTCACTACAATAGTAACATATGAGGTACTTTATTACCCTACCTTTTCCAGATGATGACACTGAGACTCAGAGGTCAGATAATTTGACCAAGGTCAAAATCCAGTGAAAAGCAAAGACAAGGTTTAATCAAGCAGTCTATCAGCAGCGATAGGCATGGTTATGTCCCTGCTATGCTGCTATACACAGCACTTTGGTGGATTTGCTAAGCTCTGTTTCCCTGATGACAGGCAATTCAAGCATTAACAAAACTGAGTGAGTAACGAGGCCAAAAGGTGAGGAACAGACCACATTTGGTGGTAATCCAGAGTCCTAGAAAAGACCAGACTTGGTACGTTGACTATTTGATACACCCCCAGGCAAGGTTTATAGTCTCTTAATTGAACTATAATTGATACACAGTGCAATATTACTTTCAGGTGTACAACGTAATGATTCAACAAGCATATACCTTATGTTTATGCTCACCATAAGCACAGCTACATCTGTTACCATACAATACTATTACAACACCATTGACTCTATCCCCTCCAACACTGTACCTTTTGTTCCCACGACTTACTCATTCCATAACTGGAAGCCTGAACCTTCCAGTCCTTTCACCCATTTTGTCCGTCCTCCTATCCTTCTCCCCCCTCCAGCAACCATCAGTTTGTTCTCTGAATTTATGGGTCTGCCTTGCTTTGTTTGTCTCTTTAAGTGAAATTACATGGTATTTGTCTTTCTCTGCCTTCTTTCACTTATCATAAGACCCTCTAGATCCACCTATGTTATCACAATTGGCAAGATTTCATTCCTTTATATGGCTGAGGAATATTCTCCATTGTGGATATACCCACATCTTCTTTATGCATTCACCTATCGATGGACACTTAAGTTGTTTCCGTATCTTGGCTATTGCAGTTGTAAATTGTAAATTTATTGTAATGCTACAATAAAAATGGGAATGCATATATCTTCTCAAATTAGTGTTTTGTTTTCTTTGGGTAAATACCCAGTAGTAGAATTAGTGGATCTTATGGTATTTCTATTTATAATGTTTTGAGGGACTTCCACACTATTTTTCACAGTGACTGCATCAATTTACATTCCTACCAATACTACATGAGGGTTTTCTTTACTTCACACCCTTGCCAACACTTACCTTTTGTCTTTTTTATTCCAGCCATTCTGACAGGAGTAAGGTGATATCTCATCATGGTTTTGATTTGTATTTCCCTGATGATTAATGACATCGAGCATCTTCTCGCGTGTCTGTTCACCATCTGCATATCTTCTTTGGAAAAATACCTGTTCAGGTTCTCTGCCCATGTTTTTATGTTTTATTTTTTTTCCAATTTATTTATTTTCAGAAAAACAGTATTCATTATTTTTTCACCACACCCAGTGCTCCATGCAAGCTGTGCCCTCTATAATACCCACCACCTGGTACCCCAACCTCCCACCCCCCCACCACTTCAAACCCCTCAGATTGTTTTTCAGAGTCCATAGTCTCTCATGGTTCACTTCCCCTTCCAATTTACCCAAAAGCACATACCCTCCCCAATGTCCATAACCCTACTCCCCTTCTCCCAACCCCCCTCCCCCCAGCAACCCACAGTTTGTTTCGTGAGATTAAGAGTCACTTATGGTTTGTCTCCCTCCCTATCCCATCTTGTTTCATGGATTCTTCTCCTACCCACTTAAGCCCCCATCTTGCATCACCACTTCCTCATATCAGGGAGATCATATGATAGTTGTCTTTCTCTGCTTGACTTATTTCGCTAAGCATGATACGCTCTAGTTCCATCCATATTGTCGCAGATGGCAAGATTTCGTTTCTTTTGATGGCTGCATAGTATTCCATTGTGTATATATACCACATCTTCTTTATCCATTCATCTGTTGATGGACATCTAGGTTCTTTCCATAGTTTGGCTATTGTGGACATTGCTGCTATAAACATTCGGGTGCACATGCCCCTTTGGATCACTACATTTGTATCTTTAGGGTAAATTCCCAGTAGTGCAATTGCTGGGTCATAGGGCAGTTCTATTTTCAACATTTTGAGGAACCTCCATGCTGTTTTCCAGAGTGGTTGCACCAGCTTGCATTCCCACCAACAGTTAGGAGGGTTCCCCTTTCTCCGCATCCTCGCCAGCATCTGTCATTTCCTGACTTGTTGATTTTAGCCATTCTGACTGGTGTGAGGTGATATCTCATTGTGGTTTTGATTTGTATTTCCCTGATGCCGAGTGATATGGAGCACTTTTTCATGTGTCTGTTGGCCATCTGGATGTCTTCTTTGCAGAAACGTCTGTTCATGTCCTCTGCCCATTTCTTGATTGGATTATTTGTTCTTTGGGTGTTGAGTTTGCTAAGTTCTTTATAGATTTTGGACACTAGTCCTTTATCTGATATGTCGTTTGCAAATATCTTCTCCCATTCTGTCAGTTGTCTTTTGATTTTGTTAACTGTTTCCTTTGCTGTGCAAAATCTTTTGATCTTGATGAAATCCTAAAAGTTCATTTTTGCCTTTGCTTCCCTTGCCTTTGGCGATGTTCCTAGGAAGATGTTGCTGCAGCTGAGGTCGAAGAGGTTGCTGCCTGTGTTCTCCTCAAGGATTTTGATGGATTCCTTTCTCACATTGAGGTCCTTAATCCATTTTGAGTCTATTTTTGTGTGTGGTGTAAGGAAATGGTCCAATTTCATTTTTCTGCACGTGGCTGTCCAATTTTCCCAACACCATTTATTGAAGAGGCTGTCTTTTTTCCATTGGACATTCTTTCCTGCTTTGTCAAAGATTAGTTGACCATAGAGTTGAGGGTCTATTTCTGGGCTCTCTATTCTGTTCCATTGGTCTATGTGTCTGTTTTTGTGCCAGTACCATGCTGTCTTGATGATGACAGCTTTGTAATAAAACTTGAAGTCCGGAATTGTGATGCCACCAACTTTGGCTTTGTTTTTCAATATCCCTTTGGCTATTTGAGGTCTTTTCTGGTTCCATATAAATTTTAAAATTATTTGTTCCATTTCTTCGAAAAAGATGGATGGTACTTTGATAGGAATTGCATTAAATGTGTAGATTGCTTTTGGTAGCATAGACATTTTCACAATATTTATTCTTCCAATCCAGGAGCATGGAACATTTTTCCATTTCTTTGTGTCTTCCTCAATTTCTTTCATGAGTACTTTATAGTTTTCTGAGTATAGATTCTTAGCCTCTTTGGTTAGGTTTATTCCTAGGTATCTTATGGTTTGGGGTGCAATTGTAAATGGGATCGACTCCTTAATTTCTCTTTCTTCTGTCTTGTTGTTGGTGTAGAGAAATGCAACTGATTTCTGTGCATTGATCTTATATCCTGACACTTTACTGAATTCCTGTACAAGTTCTAGCAGTTTTGGAGTGGAGTCTTTTGGGTTTTCCACATAGAGTATCATATCATCTGCGAAGAGTGATAATTTGACTTCTTCTTTGCCAAATTGGATGCCTTTAATTTCCTTTTGTTGTCTGATTGCTGAGGCTAGGACTCCTAGTACTATGTTGAATAGCAGTGGTGATAATTCTGCCCATGTTTTTAAATTGAAGTATAGTTGAGATTTGCCAGTTTCATTAGATTTTTTTATGTGTGTTAAGTTGTGTAAGTTCTTTATATAAGTTATTTATCTCCTCATCATATATATCATTTGCAAATATCTTCTCCCAAACTAGGAAACCTATTAAAAAATAGTCCTTTTATAAATATTCTTTTATTTAATAATTCATCCAGTAAATCACTAACATATTGGAGTATAATATCTATAAATAGGTTCTTCAATTTTAGACTCATAAGAGTATATCTATTACAATAGGTTCAATTTTACAATAAAGCAGCAGCAAGGTGAGCCTGTAAAGTTGTGTCACTCTGGACAACTCTTCTAATCTACTTTGCCCTAGAGGTACAGTTTAGTCAAGAGACAGATCGTTTTACATATTCTATCCAGTAGATTTAATGGCAAAGTTCTACTAGACTCATATCAGCAATTCTATATGATATATACTATTTTTTAAAGCTTTATTTATTTGACAAAGAGAGACACAGCAAGAGAGGGAACACAAGCTGGGGGAGTGAGGGAGAAGCAGGCTTCCCTCTGAGCAAGTGATGACGGATCCTGGGATCATGACCTGAGCCTAAGGCTGATGCTTAAGGTGCACCTTATTAAGGGGCCCTGATATATGCTATTTTTAAACTTGGGTGCAAAATTAAACTTCCAGTTATTTAATCCTTAAGAGAAATAAATCACTGTTATTATCAAGCAATAGTTTATTGACACTTTTTAAAAAGATTTCTTTTTATTTTAGTGAGTGGGGGAGAGAGAGAGAGATGGAGCTTGCAGCAAGAGGGGCAGAAGGAGAGGGAGAGAATCTCAAGCTGACTCCCCACTGAGTGCAGAGACCAATGTGGGCTTCAGTCAGTGAGACCCTGAGATCATGGCCTGATCCAAAATCAAGAGCTAGATGCTTAACTGACTTAGCCATCTAGGTGCCCCAGTTTATTGAAACTTTAAATTGCCAGACATGTGCAGCCATTTTTAGGACTTGCTATAGAAAACAATAACATAGAAACATTATCCCTCAATTCACGAGAACTAGAGCACACCAACGCCACTTGGAATTTATCTGTAACTATTTAAATGCGTATTTGTCATGTATATCACATATAATGTTAAAGATGCAGAATAAAGTGTACTGAACATCCCAGATGTGTCATGGTGCAAGTGATAGGAAAATACTGATTTCTCAGAATGCTTGAAAAGTAAGAGTTCTGATTAATTAAACATTCTGGTTTATAAGAAATATTTCTACATTTCTGTAGTGTTTGAGAGACTCCTTAGGCAGTGTTTGTGTTGACTATGGTATTTGTGAACACAGCAAAGTGACAATCTCTAAGAGTTAAGTATTTTTCTAATTTCTAAAAATTATTAATGTTCTCACCATGATTTGCACAAAGTGGACACTTAATACATCAATGGTCACAAAGAAATATAAAGATATCCCATGCTTATGGATCAAAAGAATAAATTGTTAAAATGCCTATATTACCTAAAGCAATCTACAGATTTAATGCAATCTCTATCAAAATACCAATAGCATTTTTCACAGAACTAGAACAAACGATCCTAAAAATTTATATGAAACTACAAAAGACCCTGTATAGCCAAAGCAACTTTGAAAGAGAAAAACGAAACTGGAAGTGTCACAGTTTTAGACTTCAAGTTATATTACAAAGCGATAGTGATCAAAACAGTATGGCACTGGCACAAAAACAGACACATAGATCAATAGAACAGAATAGAAAACCCAGAAATAAACCTACAATGATATGATTAATTAATCTTCAACACAGGAGGAAATAAAATGCAACCGGAAGGAGACAGTCTTTTCAACTAATGACGGGAAAATTGGACAGCTCTATGCAAAAGAATAAAAGTGGACCAGTTTCTTCCATCAAAAACAAAAATAAACTCAAAATGGATTAAAGACCTAAATATGAGACATGAAACCCATACAAATCTTATAAGAGAGCACAGGCAGTAATTTCTCTGACATCAGCCATAGCAACATCTTTCTAGATATGTCTCCTGAGGCAAGGGAAATAAAAGCAAAAGTAAACTATTGGGACTACATCAAAAAAAAAAAAAAAAAGAAAAGGTTTCTTCACAACAAAGGAAACCACCAACAAAACTAAAAGATAACCTTTTGAATGGGAGAAGATATTTGCAAATGACATACCTTTTTTTAAATTTATTTATTTATTTCCAGCATAACAGTATTCATTGTTTTTGCACCACACCCAGTGCCCCATGCAAATGACATATCTAATAAAGCATTAGTATTCAAAATATATAAAGAATGTATTTAGCTCAAAAATCTAAGTAATCCAATTTAAAATCAGGCAGACGACATGAACAGCCATTTCTCCAAAGAAGTCATATGGCCAACAGACACGTGAAAAATACTCAGCCTCACTCAAAATGAAAATCAAAACTACAATAAAACTACCTTACATCTGTCAGAATGGCCAACATCAAAAACACAAGAAATAACAAGTGTTGACAAGGATGTGGAGGAAGAGGAACTCTTGTGTCCTGCTGGTAGAAATGCAAACTGGCGCAGTCACTGCGGGAAACAGTACGGAAGGTCCTCAAAAGGTTAAAAATCAAACTACCCTGCAATCCAGCAATTGCACTACTGGCTATTTACCCCCAAAATACAAAAACACTAATTCTGAGGGATAAATACACTCTTCTCTTTACTGCAGCATTAGTTACAATAGCCAAGATGTGGAAGCAGTCCAAGTGCCCAGTGATTGGCGAATGGCTAAAGAAGATGTGGTTACATATGCAACAGAATATTATTCAGTCATAAAAAGAATGAAATCTTGCCATTTGCAGCAACATGGGTGGGACTAGAGAGTATAATGCTCAGCGTTATGAGTCAGTCAGAGAAAGACAAATACCATATGATCTCACTCATATGTGGAATTTAAGAAACAAAACAAACCAGCAAAGGAAAAAAAAGAGAGAGAGAGAGAGAGATACACAAACCAAGAAACAGACTCTTAGTTCTAGAGAAGAAACTGATGGTCCCCAGAGAGGAGGTGGGTGGGGGGATGGGTGAGCTAGGTGACGGGGACGCAGGAGGGCACTTCATCCCCACGATACATAGGGAAGCATCCTGTATTGAATGGAATAGTTGAATCACTACACTGTACACCTGAAACTAAATAACACTGTATGTTAACTATACTGGGATCAAAAATGAAAAACTTAGTAGATAAGGAAATCATATTTAAACATTTTAAAAAATTAAAAATTAAAAAAAAAACAACAATACATCAACTCACTGGCAATGCTCTTGATGCTGATGAATGGAGAAAGAAGACCACAAAAGGTGTTGCTACAAGAATATTCCCTGAAGTTCACTGACTTCTTCACATCCCCATTGTCTGTTCTTGCTCGGGGAAGGACTCTATGAAATTCTAAGTTCCTGCTTTGCTCACAGGCCCCTTCTAAGAACAGCAGCCCAAAAGACACTTTACTAACAGTTACTATGATTCACACCAGGGATGCTGAGTGGAAACCTGGTGTTTTGGCCCGAGAGAGGAGTGCCCGAGTTAAACGTTAAGTTAGCACACAGTCTGATGTGGAGGAGGCCATATCTCTAAAGTGGCTTGCATGAACCCTGCCAGGCCAGGAATTTCATCGTGGTTAATGACAAATAGACCACGACATATTACTTTTCTCTCAAGAAGTACTAATTCTAGTTGGGGAAAATCTGGGAACCCAAAGTGACTATATATTTGAAGATTCCGGGGTCCCTTGTGTCCTTGCAACTAAGTCTCATTACCTAGAATCACAACACGAGAAGAGTAATAAAAAATATATACAGATTACTGCTGACCAATCAGTTTTTAGTGATTAACCAATAAAAACATAATCGACCCAAATTTTATTATGTAGACAAAAGTGTGGCAGTGGAAAGAATATGGGCTTTAGAATAAAAATCATGCTTATAGCCAGATACCTTGACTTTACCATTTAATAGAACATCAGATAATGTGAGACAATTTATGAGGACCCTTTATGAGTCTCAGTCTCCCCTCTCTAAAACGGACATAATATTTTATACTTCACATTTTCTTGAAAGGAACTAGTACAGGGGTCTGTCACACAGACAGAACTCAAAAAATACTTGTTCCCTTACCAATCCTCCCACCGATTCACTATTTTAACTTTTAGATCTATTTGTCCCCCCAAACCTAGTTAATAAACTTTCTCACTGCCAAATTAAAACAAAAACAAAAACAAACAAACAAACAAAACAGATAGAGTTAAAAGAAGAATCCTGAAGTAGACAAAAATGTTGGGAATTGAGGAAGGGAGATAAGAGACCTTAAAATGGTAACAATTATTATTTTTTGAATATTAATATTGAACTTCTTATTCATTTTATAAGTAATACTTAAGATTGGATGACACTTTCCAAGTCTAACAAAGGGAATTCAGAGATAGAAAAAAATAGTCTCTTATGTTCATTTTCATAAGAATCCAAGGAAATCAGAGCACTCAAGACACAACCAAAGACTAGGACATCTTAAAAACTTTATTTCCCCCTCAACTGCATCAAACTTTTTATAACCTCACCTTTGGTGTCAGCTTAAAGTCCATGTTTTGTCTGAACAGCCCCTTCTGATACCCCATTGTAAATCCACCTCGTGCTCTCAGAACCAAGTTCTTCCTCCCGTAGGCCTTCACCTTCCATGTAATACCCTCTGCTACTTTCTTCCAAATTCCCTACAACAAATTTTAGCTCACACACAAGGAAAGCAAGCAGCGTTTCAAAATGGGCCAGAGGTAGCATTCTTAAAAATAACTCTGAGGAACAACACTCACTTATCCAATAAAAACAAGAGCAGAATTCAGAATAGTTATACTGTGGGATTTGTACATTTATCTGCTCTTTGAAAAGGTAAAATAAACATGAAACATTCCATAAAGTCCTAACCAAAAGTCACCCGCCATCACCACTACTCTCCTTTCCAATAAACACTTGCTGGCAGAAGCAGGAGAGAAATTGAAGTTTCTTGCCTCTTGAAGTGACAAGTACATTCTTTCCTCACTTGCCAAACTGCTTTTCTCCCTCCGAAGCTCCAGCTGTTCCCCAAACGCAGACATTGTGCCCTTCACTGAGGGAACTGAGCCTCACGGAGCCTCTGGCTCTGACCCTCAGCCAAGGCTGCATCTCCCTGAAATCTCTTGGGGACACTAACAGCCAAGACTTGGAAGACTGTGCCTGCTTAAATCGAGTTGGGTTTTTGGCAGGGAGAGAAAGGAGGGGAGATGAATGGGAAACATTCATCGGTGCAAGAACTCCGACAATTGCGTTTGGACAATGCCTGATGCTCTGGTGCTTCCAAGTGATGGCTGACGATTCTCATAGTGGTTTGCAGACTTTGGCTGTGGGCTTTGTTTTCACTGTGGTTCACAGCCTGGGATCCCCAAGTTCTGCTATGGAAAATAAAAAACTTTACGAAATAAGTATATCTATTATGATTACATTTTCTTTCAGTGATATGAATGAGAAGATCCATAGGACCATGGGATCTTGAGGGGGCAGATTTTTAAACCCATTCATTTCTATAAATAAGCTCCACAAAGTACAATAAGAATTAATTCTTCCTCAGAGATAATAAGGAGTGAATTGTTTATGTTTCTCTCGATTAATAATGTTCCACTCTTGGCTATAATATAATAGAGGTGGGAGAATTGGGATACAAAGGTACATTTGTTCTAGTCCAAATTGCAGGAAATCAACAATCAGAAGAAAAGGCAAATACCTGCAATTTTTAGAAATTCTGGGTTTTTAAAAATGTCAAAGCTACCCTGTGTCCAGAATACCCTCACTTGGTAGGTAACCAAGAATGAATTTTCTGTAACTCCACACATAGCTGTTAACCACTGTCTGCAGTGATTCTTGAAAGTACAACACATTAACCTACATTACTTAAGAGCTTTCAGCCAAAGACTAATCAGCTATATTAGTTAGAGCTCACATTTGGTGATGTATGAAAGGGATCTGAAAACATAAAGTCTATTTCTCACCCTTGTAACAGTATGACTGCTTAAGAGTCAATGCTAGGAATTCTAGCTCTGTTAGTTCCACCATCCCAAGGACATTTCTGTCATCTTCATGGTCCAAGATGATCTTCACTGTAGCCACTGAGAAGTGGGAAAGATGAATAAAGTTGGGGGTGGGGTGGGGAAGTCCACCACTTCTCTTTAAGAGCCTGACTCAGAATTGGCACATATCATTTTCACCTACATCCCCTTAACCATAATTTGGTCACATGATTATTGTCTGAAATATTTTGGGCATCCATGTGACAGTTAAATATCAATAACTCTATTAACTTAATACAGGAATCAGCAAACTATACCCAAGGGCCAAATCTGGCCCATAGCCTGGATTTAAGTGACCTACAAGCTAAGAATGATTTTTCATTTTTAAGTGGTTGAAAAAAAAAATCAAAAGAAGAATAATACTTCATGATGTGAAACTTATGTGAAATTCAAATTTCAGTGTCCATAAATAAGCTTTTATTAGAACACAGCCCTACTCATTCATTTAAATATTGTCTACAGCTGCATTCATGCTACAAGGGCAGGGTTCACTAGTTGTGACAAAGACCACATGGCCCACAAGGTCTAAAATATTTACCATCTGGCCCTGTATTAGAAGAACTTTCTGACCATCACTTTATAAGAAAGAAAAATTAAACAAAACAAAACAAAACAAAAATAGGAATTGATGGATAACTAGCTAACCTGGCCATAACAAAGTGGTGAAAATGGGATTGAGGAGGGTGGGTTTTAAAAGGGGGCTGTAAAAGAGTCCCATTTCTTTAAAAGTTCTTCAAATTGTTGAATTAGTTATCCATTTATATTTTAAATATTATCCTAAAACTCCTAACTCCTACAATTCCTTAGTTTCATGTATTGCTTAGTTTCTATGGGTCAGGAGTTCAGGTCACTCATCTGGGTGGCACTGGCTCACAGCCTCTCATGAGGTTGTAGTTAGGACATTGGCTGATCAGTTTCATCTGATGGCCCGACTGTGGCTGAAGGGGCTACTTGCAGATTGCTCACTCACATGGCTGTTTGTGGGAAGCCTCAGTTCCTCACCACATGGGCTTCTAGCCTAGCTGCTAGCTTCTTCCACAGTGAATTATCTGAGGGTGAGAAAGATAGAAATAGAGAGAAAGAGAAAAAACAAGCAGGAAGTCATAGTGTCTTTTATATCTAGTCTTTGAAGTCTCACACTGTCACTTCCATTATATTCTTTTCATTGGAAGAGATTCAGTAAGTCCACCCCAGCCCATACTCAGTGGACAAGGAATTATCTTCCATCAATTGAAGAGAAATATCAAAGAATTTGTAGTCATTTTAAAACCACCACAAGAGTATCTGAGAGGAAAGAGTGAATAATCTGTCTTCAGATAATGCTAGGGACATGAGGCTAGTGATTATGAAATATGTATGTTATTTGACTGGGAAAAAGGAATATTAAGGCTTATATTGAGATGGTTTTAGCTCTTTTGCTTATGCCAATCAACTGATAGTAGTTGCCTAGAGTACTATGTTGAGTAGTTGCTTAGAGTACTATGTCGCCTAGAATACTCTGATCAAGTTCACATATTTTCTATCAGTGGAGTAAAACTCAGAATTATAAGCAATGAGAATATGGAGAAAAAGCAATATGTGAGGCATGTTCAAGTCCCCACAAAGCTTTTCAAATCATGGCTCTTACACAGCTTCCTCAGGGTATTTCTCTAGAATACTGGTATCCCATGAGATTCCTTACCTCTCTCCATCAATCCTTCCTTCCATGAAGCCTTCCTTCCATTAACAAGAATTTACTGAACATGTTTGTGTTACACATAGGTACTCTGGTTACCAGAGCTAAAAAAAAAAAAAAAAAAGGAACAAAATAAATGTCTCGCCTTCATAGTAAACTAGGTATTTCAGTCTTCTGTAAAAAGTTTTCATTTTTCTTCCCTTTTCCAAAAGTCGTATGTTTTATTTCTGATTACTATCTAATTGAACTAAATAGCCTAAATCAATACCATAGAATAGTAATTATTTTTCACGTTTCTGGTCCCTATATTGCAGGGTTTCCCAGAGTATGTGTCACAGAAGTATTTCCACTGGTCATTATTAATAGGCATTACTTGGATAGAAGAGTTTCATGGCACATAAGATTGGAAAATGACAGACTACACAAAGTTAAGCAGATTCCTCTACTGCAGGCAACTTTAATAGATCCATGAATCACCAGGAAAAAGATGGTAACATGCTGTATTTCCAAAAGTTCCTTGAGTTTAAAATCCTGTGTGTTTGTTTCATTTTGTTTTTACAGAATGCTTATTCAGGTGGCCTGACAAATGCTGGAGATCTAAAGCCACGTTTCCTTATCTCCCTTTCAGCCACATCAGTTCCCTTACATTTCTTTTTTTTTTTTTTTTAAAGATTTTATTTATTTATTTGACAGAGAGAAATCACAAGTAGACGGAGAGGCAGGCAGAGAGAGAGAGGGAAGCAGGCTCCCTGCTGAGCAGAGAGCCCAATGCGGGACTCGATCCCAGGACCCTGAGATCACGACCTGAGCCGAAGGCAGCGGCTTAACCACTGAGCCACCCAGGCGCCCAGTTCCCTTACATTTCTCTAAGAACTTAGAGTTCAGCGAGGCACGTAAATGTCCATCATTACAGTAATATACAAATCCTAACTGGAAAAGAAATAGTGACAATTATTCTCATAGAGTGATTCTTTAATATCTAAGTGTTTCAAAGCCATACAAGTGTTGGCAAGTGGAAAACACATAACTTAAAATGGAATGTTTGCACATATATGCATTTATGTAAAGATATCCATCTGTGTGTGGGGAGGGGATGTGGGTGTGCATTTTGGAGCCAAATAGCTTTTTAAATTACCTGGAAATACGTATTTATTAAGTGCACACAATGTGTCAGGAACTCACAAGCATTTAATACAATGATAAGCAAGACAATGCTTTATGAATGTCAAGTCATTGATGTAAGTAATAGCTCAGAGTATTTGAGAACAAAAACCATTAAGCACATTATTGCCTATTACGGATAGTTTGTAAATAAAATACAAGATACAAGAAGAGGCTATATCAAGGGGTCTGCCTCATTTAGCATTTGTGAGTATTGTATGTAACAGAAATCTGATGACAGTGGCTTAACCAAATAGCCTCGCATAATCTGCCTCACATAAAAAGAAGTATAGAGACAAGCCACCCAGTGGCGCCATCAGTGCCCCCCAGGGTCCTTTTCCTCTCACTCCTCATTCTCCTTATGTAGCCTAATTCCTCATCCTGACGGTGGGATGTCTCCGGTTGGCTGTTACCTTCAACCTCACTACCTGCTTTCCAGGCAAGAACAAGGAAAGAAGAGTCAAGAAGTAGAATCTAGGAGATTTCATCAATTATTCATCCACCGAAACGTCATGTCAGCACCCCAAATTGTGAGCAAGTCTGGGGAAGTATTTTAGCTGGATCCATGGAACTCACTGAGAACAATTCCATTTCTGTTAAACATGAAAAAAAGCATGAATGTTTGGTAGTCCACTCACTGTATCCTTTTCAGACTCTTTCACAGTGTGTAAGGGTCAAAGAAAGAAGAAGCTAATAATAATGTTTTTAAAATAGATACACTCGTTTCCTTCTCAACCATCGCCATCTATCATCCTTCTAACCTCCAAATAACTTTACACTAGCAATTTACTTTTGTCATAAACACAAACTTGCATGGAATTCCTACTACTTCCTTTGAATACCAATGAAATAAATGTGAAAATAATTTCCATTAAATGTTTGAAATTTTCAACTTTCCTATGTTAAGAAATGGTGGCTTACTTCTGTTTTTCTTTGAACTGTTTTGGCCAGCAAAAATAATTGTTCACATTGGCAGAAGTAGAACATTTGCCAGCATGAAAAAGCACTATTTAGAATAATATTTAGCATATCATAACATATATTTTTTTAGTTTAAAACCTTAATTTTTTATAGCTGTGGCCTCAATACTTCAGAATTTTAACTTTTTTTTCAACTTTGCAGAATATAAAAGTACATGTGTGAGCTTATAATGCCAAGAAAAGTTTTCTTAACATTATTGCATTTCTAGTTGGAATTCTGGCTTCATTTTGCAGAGACCATGCCGAATGCCTTCTTATCCAGAACACAGAAATACATTATTATAGTCACTAATCTCTCTACTAATGCCTTAAATGTCTCTTTAACTCTCTTTGACACCCAAACAGCACTTTTCATTCCTTTCTTTCTTTTTTAGAATACTAACTCCATGGTACCAAGTTTCTAATATTCATCTTCTACAAATGGCTGGTGGAGCAGGTACTAGGTAATTCTCATTTTTAATAAATTCTTACAGCTAATGAACTCAAGATGGTTCCTAGAAAATGTATTCTCCCCAAATGCAATGAATCAAAATACCATCTATGAAGAACATAATTCAATTTACCCATAAAAGTACATGTTTCCCAGGTGCCTGGGTGGCTCAGCTGGTTGGGCAGCTGCCTTCAGCTTGGGTCATGATCCTGGAGTTCCAGGATCAGGTCATATAGAGGGCTCCCTGCTCAGTGGGGAGTCTGCTTCTCCCTCTGTCTCTCCTCTCATACTCCCCCTCTCCCTCTCTCATTCTCTCTCTCAAATAAATAAAAATCTTTAAAAAAAAAAAAGAGTACATGTTTCCCAATATCCCACCATAGGAAAGTGGTTGAACATACATAATACGATGAACTGGTATCCTGCCACATAAAATGATAATGATAAAGGCTATATATAAAATGCAGGAAAACATTTATAATTTAATATTAAGCAGGTTACAACTCAAGAAAAATGAAGGCATTAGACAAAAACTAGAGGGCAATGTGCAATGATGAAAATAATTATAGGGTACCTGGGTGGCTCAGTTAGTTAAGCAACTATCTGCCTTCGGCTCCATAATGTCCTGCATCAGGATCCCTGCTCGGCAGGGAGTCTGCTTCTCCCGCTGACCCTCCCCCTTCTCATGCTCTCTTTCTTTCATCCTCTCTCTCTCCCTCAAATAAATAAATAAATAAAATCTTTTTTTTTTTTAAGAAAATAATTATGGTAGAATGTTTATAGTATATTTTTTCAAAGTTCCTTTATTTTTCCCATATAGTCTGATTATTCTTCAATGTCCATGTATTACCTTCGTAATTATAAAAGGAGGGGTAAAACAACTTTTTTGATGACAATATATTATGAGAGTATTTGAGGACAATTTGAACATCTCCCTAAGTGCTCACTGCTTACCTGGATGACTTAGATGACTAAACGGTCTGCTTAGAAATAATCCCTCCTTTGTTTTTTTAACATTGTGGTTTATCTGTCAGATAATCCCATAGCTCTATGGACATTTGGCCACCCACAATGCAAGATTAACTTTCTTTTTGCCTTTGGCTGGTAGCACACATGAATTCCTAATCCTTTCTTAAACCTCTAGGTGAACTTGAATTCTCATGGGACTCATTATTTCCTTTAGAGGGTCTATTCCATAAAGGGCCATTCCCTCTGTGGAGCTCTTTCCTCATTGTTTCTCACAAACAGTTAAGTGTGAAAAATGACCACCATGGCTCACTTCCCCTCTGGTTACTTCTGTCTATCATTTGGCCTGAGTTTTAAGGTAAGATTACCACCAAGTTTTTTCCAACCTTTTGTAGCAAGATTGAGAGGGAAGGGGTGAGTTTTACTGGACACTAGTGGAAGGTTCCTATAACTCCCACATAAAGAGGGAATGTGGGAAAGCCAAAGCAAGCAGAGCAATTTAAAACCAGCTGGAATACAGCCGGGAAAGAAGTTAACACCCTAGGCTTTCCATGAACTTTTCTACCATGAGTCCAAAGCCAGAGGATCCTTCATGATCAGAAAATTATTGGAAACCCAGTTTCAAAACCCACTGGAAAAATGATACAAGAAATGCCTAACAGGGAAGGTTTTACTTAGATTACTTGATTAATTAATGACCACATTTCAACAACTTAAGGTTACTTTGTGGATGTAAATGTATGAGTAATACCCAAAAACCACAAACCCAGGAGCAATAAAAGGGCTTAGGTTGTAAGTTCTATGGTCAGAATTATCCTGATTTTCCTCTGGGCAACCAGGGAGATGAAAATAAAGAAACCAACAGGAAAATTCATAAATCTGTGACTCTGGAAGGAGACAATCACATTCTATTGAGAAGGCACTTTCCCTGGGTCCAGTAGGAACTGTTTTCTATAAAGTGTTGGGATATGAGTCCAGAATAGAAAGGTTCTTTTCAACTTGTGTCTGGACTTGTCTACTTCCCTGCTGGCTCACCCACACATTACCACCGCCTTTACCCCTGGTGAGCTCCATATGCCAAGCCACCTCTGGAAAAGAATTAGGCTTCTGATGGACCTGTCCAGCCTCCAAACAGTTCTCCAACCAGCAACGAATACCCAAAGTCTCAGTTGAACCCTCAATGTTTATTGACTCAGGACGGAAGAAAACAGAATATACAAACTTATCAACATTCTCTGGATATGAGTTAGCAATTTCTTTCCTCCAGAATTTTTTCTCCTTGCTATTTGTTGAATTGTGTCCCCCAAAATTCATATGTTGAAGGTCTAACTCCCAGTACCTTAGAATGTGACCATATTTGGAAATAGGGTTGTTGCAGGTGTAATTGGTTAAGATAAGATCATGCTGGATTAGGGTGGGCTGCTTATCCAGTAAGACTGGTGCCCTTATAAGAAGGGGAGGGGTGCCTGGGTGGCTCAGTCAATTAAGTGGCTGCCTTCAGCTTAGGTCATGATCTCAGGGTCCTGGGATCAAGACCCACATTGGGCTCCCTGCTCAGTAGGGAGCCTGCTTGTCCCCCTTCCTCTTCCTCTGCCCCTCCCATAGCTTGACTTCACTCTCTTTCTCTCTCAAATAAATAAAGAAATAAATCTTTAAAAAAATAAAAAGGGGAAATTTGGAACCAACCCTCAGAGAAGGAAGAGGTGAAGACATATAGGGAGAAGACAGCCATCTGATAACAGAGATTGGAGGGATTCACCCAAAGCCAAGGAGTGCCAAGGATTGCTTACACACAGCAGAAGGTGGAAGAGGCAAGGAAGGACGCTCCACTCCAGATCTGAGAGAGTGTGGCCCTACTTGACACCTTCAGACTTCTCTAGAACTATGAGACAATGAACTTCTGCTGTTGAAGCTACTTAGTTTATGGTACTTTGTTATAGTGGCTCGGGGAAATGAATACAGTGATCCATCACCAAAATCTGTTAATGATCTATCAGCTGATTTATTAAAGAATTGGAAACTACCATACTTTGAGAAACATTTGTTACTCACTTGAGTCACTCACTTCCTCACTTTCTGGAAGGAATTCCAACAAGTAATTTACCTAAACTTCCCAAATAACTACTAACTACCTTTTATTTTATTTGGAGCCTTCTTATTTACAGAGCTAAAGTTCTATAAAAACCAGGATAAGATAACCCTAAATATTGGAAATTAAATGGTTAATTCCCCCCTCCTCACTGTTAGGCGTATTGAACCATGTAAATTTTCCCACAATAATGCAGAAAGTCTTACCATTCTTTAAATGAATGAGGGTCAGTTTAGTATCTCACCTAAGTGAAAAACAAAACTAGGATGCGAACTCATTCAATAACCAGTCATGTCCTTTCACCAAAACTGCACTGTCCTGCCTTATTCATTTACTATGTCTCCATTTTGGAAGTCCTGGAAGTGATAAGTGAGCATAAAGGGAAACTGTAAGCCAGAATATACTAAGACAGTGAAGACGTAGTGGCTAGCTCTAGAAGCAGACCAGAAGTTCTAAATTAAACTGTTCTTTATCTTTGATAAATTAAGAATGAGAAGCAACTATCTTATAATAAGTTCTCCCTGCTGGTAGACATTATTACTCAAAATGTGGTAGGAATAACTAGAGGAAAATTTGGTGACCAAAAAAAAAAAAAAAAAAAAAAAAAAAATGGGGGTGGGGTTGCTTTAAATCAGTGTTAAATTAAGGTATGTGCATTTTAAGGGAAAAAAGAGGCATTAGCCAAGAAGCGAAAAGCAAAGAATAGCATCTGTCAGGAGATTTAAAAAAAAAAAAAAAAAAAAAAAAAACAAAGACATGAAGAACGCCACTGGAGCCCTGAAAACACCTGAGTGAGGCTGACTCAAGTTTCTCAGCTTGTCAAAACCACTAGGAGTCATAGAAGCTGCTCTTATCCAACAACGGCCTCCGTTTAATAGTCGTGGGTAAACCCATTACACACGATTACTGTAGCCTCATGATTCTTGTTTCCTTGTGAAAGTGTGTTTCCTGCTCTGAATCATCCTGTAATTTGCTCCACAGGGTTTCCCATCTGTTTGGATCAAGTGTGAAGAAGAACTGTCTGAATCACATACTTAATTTGGTAAAACGACAATCATATGGCAACGTAACAAGGTCATGCCACAAATTTTACATCCACATATGGAGGGGAAACACAGCATCTTCTCATCTTAAAACTGCTCTCATCTCCCGTGCCAATTAAAGACATCTCTTCCTGCTTAACTATTTCTTTCAGGTCAAATCTCTTTGGGGTAAATTATTCATTTTTGTAGCCAACCTTCTTTCCCTCTTTTTGCTAATATGTTATCTGTGGGTATGAGGGAAATCATGTGATTTAACATGTGATTTAACACATGATTTTAATCACGTGATAAATCGTGTGATTTATCAGAGAAAAGAGTGCTTACATGCCCCACCTGTAGGTCTTTATGCCTTTCCCTGGTATCTGGGTTTATGAAATAGTTGGGTATGGTTTGGCCTCTGGGAATTCTACGATGATATCTCCTGAAATGTGGCTGATCACTCCTACCCCTTCAGACCATCATGCAGACACCCACTGCTGAATTCAGTAGACACAGCCATTGGTTTGTTCTCGAAAAGTCCCCACACATTGCTGCCTCCTTGTCCTAAGTCCATGTCTCCAGTCCTCTCACTCCTCCTACACCATCCACAGTATGGAATCAGGTACAAGACATCAGGGTCATTCCTCTAGACACCATCCTCCATCTGTGTTTATTTCCTTCTCTCACCATGTTAAATGTGGCTTAGGCCAAAGGCAAGGCTTTGCATAAAAAATATTTTTATATAAAAATAAATATAAAATATATATTATATAATATAAATAGTATATGTAAATATATATTTTATTTATATATAAAAATATTTTATTTATATAGAAGTATATAAATTATATATAATATATATAATAATATAAAAATAAATACAAAAAATATTTGCAGATAAAAATCTGCACAAACAGCCGAGTCACTTTGATTCCTCCATACCTATCCAGATGGTTCTATAGCTTTCCCTCAAAGCTCAAACCCAAAGGAATGAATCAAGCTTACAGACATTTCACCAAACTGCTGCCCTACTTTCTCCTCTCTTCAAATATTTCATGCTTTCCTCGGGCCTAACACAACCATGATTTCCTATTTTAACATTACTTATCTGTATCTTCAGAGATATGTGCAAAAAATTCTCTGGGAAAAACACCCAAGAATCTGCCAGCCCATAGGGCATAACAGCAATGAACATACCACTCCACACACGTTCAAGTATCCATCGTTACGTATGCTGACCTGCCCTTTGTATGTGCAGTTCTAATGTTGGCTGCTCTGATAGCTTTAATACGGCATCTCACTGTTGCTTTAACATCTCTGATGACAACATCTGAAGTTGCTCTTGATGACTCTGTAGCCATTCAGAGTTCCCTCTTTATGTCGCCTTTTCATATCCTTAACCCGTTTTTTAAATCAGGTTTGTTTTTTTTGTGGTTACTTTCCTGTAAATATTTTTATTTATAGATTTAGAATTTTTAGTCTTCACAATGATGTCATCAGTTTATGCAGAAGTGCCTCTTACACAGTGTAAAACAGGGATCTAAATTTCTTCTTCCAGTGTGACACTAAAATAGTCCCTCTTTCATCTTTTTTTACTATGCCACTCTATTTGTCAGCTGTATAAATTCCCCATATTCACAGTTCAGTTTGAGTCTATATTCCATTTCACTGATCTATTTGTTCCATAACCAATAATTAAAAAAAAATTTTAAACCACATAATTGTCAAGTGTCTTAATATGCAATATAGTAAATACCCTTCCTTCTCTCTTCTTTTTCAAATGTAGCTTAGCTATTCATAGATTTTTATTTTCCCAAATTTTATAAAGAGTTTTTCAAGTTCTTCAAATAATATAAAAGGAATTTTGACTTGAACTGTAGCTTGTAGATTTGAGGAAAATTGACATTTGAATAAATGGACAGTCTGTCCATTTATTCAAAACTTCTTTTATGTTTTTAATGGGGGTTTAACTATTTCCCCACAAAGATATTGGCTTTAAAAATTTTTTTTAATTTTTTAAAGATTTTATTTATTTATTTGACAGACAGAGATCACAAGGAGGCAGAGAAGGAGGAAGAGAGAGGGGGGAGTCAGTCTCCCTGCTGAGCAGAGAGCCCAATGTGGGGCTCAATCCCAGGACCCCGGGATCATGACCTGAGCTGAAGGCCGAAGCTTTAACCCACTGAGCCACACAGGTACCCCTTGGCTTTCTTTTTTAAGTTAGTTTCTAGATATTTATTCATTTGTGGTGATATTATAAATAGCATCATATTTCAATCATATTTTCTAGTCGATAATGACCTAGGAAAATACTATTGATTTTTATAAAGGGGTTGTATACCTAAAACTTTCCTGAACTCTTTTCAGTTCTAATAGATTTCTCTTAATTCTGTTGGAATTTCTATGCATCTGATCATTTCACCACCAAAATGACACTCTGTGACACTAACATTCAGTGCTATGTTGGCTGGCATGTCACAAGTATGGAGAAAACTGCATCGTCTTCCTCTTTCCTAAACCCATAAACTCAAAGACATTCACAACTGATAGTGAAACATCTTCAAAGTAATACAGAAAAGAGCCAGCAGGCACAATATGAAAAATTCTCTACAACTCTTTTTTTTATTCTCTTGCTCAGCTTAAGTGTGATCTTTATTGTTTTCAGATTTTGAGTTATTTGAATTTTATATATTCTATTTCTGTAACTTTAGCGGTTACCTTTATAATTTCCACATGCATGATTTGACTTAAAATCTGAAAAAATTTCTCTCTCTTCTTCCTGGGTAATAAAAGGTCTGCAGAACTTTTCACTCTACTCACATTCCTCCTGTTCTACACATTATTGTTGTTAGTATTTTAACTCCACATATGTTTTGTCTTTAATCAGTACTGTCTTCATTGTTTTATAGAGTTAGTGATTATTTAGATACTGCCATGTTTACTAATTTCTTTCGATCACATTTCCTCTTGCTTCTCCTATTTTCCTTCTGTACATTCACAAGTCTTTGCTCCCAAAGTGTGTTCTTTAAGACTTTTTTTTAAGTTTATAGGTTTAATTGTTAATTTTTTTAAAGATTTTTATTTATTTGAGAGACAGAGCATAAGCCAGGAGAAAGGCAGAGAGAGAAGCAGGCTCCCTGCTGAGCAGGGAGCTTGATTCAGGGCCCGATCCTAGGACCCTGAGATCTTGACCTGAGTTGAAGGCAGACGCCTAACCACTGAGCCACCCAGGCACCCCACCTAAAGTGTGTTCTTAAGTAATTTTTCCATGAGAATATTTAACTGGTAAATTCTTTCAATATTACTTTTCAATGTCTTCATTTTACCTTTGCCATTAAATCATTGTTGGGTATACTAGATTGACAACTATGTTTTCTTTATTTTTTTTTTACATTTTATTTATTTATTTATTTTTATTTATTTTCAGTATAACCATATTCATTATTTTTGCACTACACCCAGTGAGGGCATGAATTGCATGGAGAGCTATGTTTTCTTTAAAGATATTTCCCTTCTTTCTTCATTCTTCTACTGTTGCCACTGAGAAGTTTGTTGCCAATCTAATCTAATTACCTACCCTTGTAGTTAATGTTTTTTCTTCTCTTGTTAGTATTATAAGCTTTCTCTTTATTTTCTGTAGCTGGAGCTCTGCAGTTTGATTCTGATGTGTAAAGTACAGACTTATTCATTTACTTATTTTGTCTTTCTTGGAGCTTATTTACCACAAAATTCAACTCTGAGATGATTATTAACCTGCTCTACAGAAGTCCAATTTAGACACAAATGTATTGGAAGTTAGCCTAATGGATTTACTATAAGTCATTCTAGTCTGAAAATTTGTCCATTTAGATGTCATTAGCTTTCCCCAACACAAAATCATACAAATTGAGTTACACACTGTTGACACATCTTTGGCTTTTATCAATGTTCAACATTAGCCACATACATAATGTTTCTGTAGAGTCTACAAATCATAGTTGAAAACATTATGTTATAAAACTAAGATGTGAACAGTTCCACATTTCTCTACCTCCACCCCCAACAATTAATCATTCTCTCCTTCCATCCTGGCTCTGAGAAACAGAAGTATCTTTTTTCCCTTCCCAAGTTTCACCCACCCTTTCTTCCACTATCTCTTACAGTTGGCTCAGTACTCATACCTTCACTCCAAGGCCATTTAAGTCTCTTTCACTCTGCCCACTCCTTCCTTACAGGTAAAGAAAATTCAAGTTTCACACTTCCTAAAAAATAAAAAAAAATTCTTTATCCTTCCCCATCCTTCAAGATAATTATGTCTCTTTGCCATCCTCACAGCCGGACTTCTTGAATGAGGGAAAGCTGGTCTCTCCTATACCACCCCTCCCTGACAAGACATCAATTTCATCCCAGCTCTGCTGAGATCTGGCTTCTTCTCCCACCACTCATTGAAACCACTGTAGGCAAGATTACTATTGACTTCCTAATCTCCAAAACCAGAGGAGTCTTTTCAAGGCAAATCCTATTTGGGTGCTCTAAGGCTTTAGACTTTTTTTTTTTTTTTTTAAGATTTTATTTATTTACTTATTTGAGAAAGAGAGAGAGTGGAGGGGGAGGGACAAAAGAAGAGGAAGTGAGAGAACCCCAAGCAACTGAGCCACCCAAGCACCCCCACTTCAGACATTTTTGCCTAATTTGTCATCGACTTTATCACTCCCTCGGAATTTTTCTCTGGCTTTTCAGATTCCTTAGATCACTTTTCATACTGTATTACTATTTCTCTACTTCCCTTTAAGTGAGGGAGATCTATGGCGGTATACCTGGTCCTCTTCTCAAACCACTTCTATGGCTTCAGCCTGTACTTATAAACGAAAGGCCTTGAATCACAATTCCAGACTTCAAGCTCTATTACAAAGCTCTCATCATCAAGACAGTATGGTACTGGCACAAAAAGAGGCACAAATAGATCAATGGAAGAGAATAGAGAGCCCAGAAATAGAGAGCCCAGAGCCCAGAATAGAGAGCCTCAACTCTATGGTCTTCAAATCTTGACAAAGTGGGAAAGAATGCCCAATAGATTAAAGATAGTCTCTTCAACAAATGGTGTTGGGAAAATTGGATGGCACATGCAGAAGAATGAAACTGGACCATTTCCTTACACCACACACAAAAATAGACTAAAAATGGATGAAAGACCTCAATGTGAGACAGGAATCCATCAAAATCCTGAGGAAAACACAGGCAGCAACCTCTTCGACCTCAACCACAGCAACTTCTTCCTAGAAACATTGCCAACGGCAAGGGAAGCAAGGGCAAAAATGAACTATTGAGAGTTCATCAAGATCAAAAGCTTTTGCACAGTACAGGAAACAGTCAACAAAACCGGAAGATAACTGACAGAATGGGAGAAGATATTCGCAAATGACATATTAGATAAAGGGCTAGTATCCAAACTCTATAAAGAACTTATCAAACTCAACACCCAAAGAACAAATAATCTAGTCAAGAAATGGGCAGGGAAAAAAAAATGGGCAAAAGACATGAACAGACATTTCTCCAAAGAAGACAGCCAGATGGCCAACAGACACAAGAAAAATTGTTCAACAACACTTGGCATCAGGGAGATACAAATCAAAATCACAATAAGATACCACCTCACACCTGTCAGAATGGCTAAAATTAACACATCAGGAAAGGACAGATGTTGGCAGGGATGTGGAGAAAAGGGAACCTCCTACACTGTTGATGGCAATGCAAGCTGGTGCAGCCACTCTGGAAAACAGTATGGAAGTTCCTCAAAAGGTTTAAAATAGAGCTACCTCATGACCCAGCAATTGCACTACTGGGTATTTACCCTAAAGATACAAACGTAGTGATTCAAAGGGGCATGTGCACCACAATGTTTATAGCAGTAATGTCCACAATAACCAAACTATGGAAAGAACCTAGATGTCCATCAACAGATGAATGGATAAAGAAGATGTGGTGTATATATACAATGGAATACTATGCAGCCATCAAAAGAAACAAAATTTTGCCATTTGCAATGACATGGATGGAACTAGAGGGTAGTATGCTGAGCAAAATAAGTCAATCAGAGAAATATAATTATCATATGATATCTCTAATATGAGGGAATTTGAGAGGCAGGGTGGTGTCTTGTGGGGGTTAGGAAAGGAAAAAATGAAACGAGATGGGATCGGGAGGGAGACAAACTATGAGACTCTTAATCTTGTGAAACAAACTGAGGGTCACTGGTGGGTAGGGGGGCAGGGAGAGGGTGGCTGTGTTATGGACATTGGGGAGGGTATGTGCTGTGGTGAGTGCTGTGAATTGTGTAAGCCTGATGAATCACAGACCTATGGCCCTGGGGCAAATAATACAGTATATGTTAATAAAAAAAAAAAGAAAAATATTGAAGGCTTTGAAATATCTATCTATAATCCTTGTCTTTCTTGAGTATCATACCTAATTTCCAACAGCTTCCTTAACATTTTCACTTGGATGCCCAACAATACATTAAATGCACTGTGTCAAAATAGAAGTCCTTTTCTTTTTCTTTCAAACTTTTTCCTACATTCCCTATTTAAGTGTCATTGTCATTCACTGCCCAAATTTAAAACAGTCTTTAATCCAGTGCTGTCCAATAGAACTTTCTATGATGATGGAAGTGTTCTATGTCTGTGCTGTCCAATATGGTGTCCAAGATACTCATGGTTATAGAGCATTTGAAATGTGGCTAGTATGGCTGAGGAAATGAATTTTCGCTGCATTTAGTGTTAGTTTAAATAGCCACATATGGCTATCCTACTGGAAAGCACAGCTCCAGTTCTTCCTCTCACCTAATTATTTTTGTCATCAGTTCTTAGTTTCTATCTCCTAAATTTTTCTTGAAAACATCTTTCTCAAAGCAATTCTGCTTTCCTATCTTCACTGTTACCATTTGAAAACACCAATATCTTTATGTCCTTTCTCCATCTTAAATGTTTTCATTAACCTCACATTTTATATTTTACATAAGATGACATCTGCACTTCTAGTCATAGCCTGCGAAGCCTTCTGTGATTTGGTTTACCTTCCCTCTGGCCACACTCACCACCACCACTCTCCCAGCATCCTCTATACTAAGCAAACTCAACTCTTTGCTCGTTTCCCATGTGCCCTCCAAGCTCTTGCACACTCTGTACTTCTGCTTGTATATATCTTCTCTCTCTCTGTTCCATGAGTTTCTACTCAAACTAAAGAGACCAGATCAAATGTCACCTCCTCAGTAACACTGTTCTTGACCATCCATGGACGTATAGCTACCACTTTCAATGAAAGTTCATAATACGTAATAACTATCATAGCAATTAATACTTTTTTAAGGATTTTATTCATTTATTTGACAGAGAGAGAGAGAGAGAGAGAGTGAGAGAAGGAACACAAGCAAGAGGAGTGGGAGAGGAAGAAGCAGGCCTCCCACTGAGCAGAGAGCCTGATGTGGGGCTCGATCCCAGAACCCTGGGATCATGACCTGAGCCGAAGGCCAACACTTAACGACTGAGCCACCCAGGTGTCCCAATTAGTACTTTTTCAACATTCACTGGTACATCTGTTTCATTCTACTCCAAAGCAAGGACAGTGTCCTGTAGAACATTTTGACTCCTGCATGTAAATGAATGAATGATCATAAAATTCCAAACAATTTCTTCTACAATTAAAGGCCAGAAATATATCGCCTGAAAAATTTGAGTGCTTTCTTTTTTAAAATATCTTAAATTATAAGCCTATATATTTTTTTCTAATTGTCTCTATAAGCCATTGATTCTTATATATGTGAAAACAGAGCTTTCTTTATTTTCCATAGCTGAATTTAGGCAATCATACCACACCTCTAGATATAGCACTTACTATCCCACTAAGCCCCAACCTTCCCATCTGGAAAAATGGGAGACAGTGGGAATAAAAGAAAAGAAAGGTGGGGGAGGAAACATGTAGTAAACCCTCACATGGAGGTGCACTTTCCCAGGCTTCCCCGAGTGCTCCAGGAATACACAGATGCCAATGATTTGGAGTTAAGATTTCACTAGATCTGAGAAGCATCTCTCTTTGGAATTCCCTCTGTAAAGAAAAGCAAGTTGTAGATTAATTCCAGACAACCCTGGGTGTTACCAGGATCAGAGCCTGGTACAAGTCATGGTTGAAAACTAACCCAACCGGTGCCTGACTACATTTTTAGGTGGACGGTTCTGATTTTGAGTTTGGTCTAGAGACCATAATTATAAATTCATTCCTCTGCAATAACAGTCTATAACTGAGAGGGTTTTCCTGAGGATTCAACAATATCTTAACAAGATCTTAAGGTGATAATCCTTTTAAAGTGTCTCACCCATAATAAGGGCTCAATATGGGATAGGTATGATTATTACTTATATATGTTGCAATAATTTTGCAACATCTGAAACTATAATAATTTTGAGGGCCAAATCATAAATTTCTTGTAGTCATGTGCTGAGAAGTCAGATTGGAACGTTATTCATGGCTGATATATGTATTATGCACAGCATTTACCAAGTGTCTAATTTTTTATTTGATTATCTGTTTGATGTCTATCTCCTCCACTAGAGTGTAATCTCCATGAAAGCAGAGGCCTTGTCAATTTTTGGATTCCTAGCACTTAAAGAGCTTGGCACATGTGAAGCACTTAATAAATATTGCTGAAATAATTTGCTCACTTATTTGAAAAACATTCTAGGTACTGTGGTAGAAACCATGGATACAAAGATGTTTCAAAGTCAGTCTTCGGCCATCAGTGAACTCCGGTCTAGTTGATAAGTCCCTAAATCAGGCCAATGATGACAACAGAGCAAAGTATGTGTTATAGGAACAGCATCAAGTGCTGCAGGAAAATACCAGAAAAATATAAGCTAAATAGTGACGAGTGTAGGGAAAATTAGGAGGAGATTTCCAGAGGTGATAATAGAGATGATCTCAAAATAGGCAAGGAAAAAAGAAAGCAGTTCAGGGACAGCAAGAAACACAGAAATGAGAAGTTAGAGGAACGGCAAGTTTTTCTGTTTAATTAGAGAAGTACCTCCAAAATAAAGAAAGATAAGAAATAAGGTAGGGAGAAATCAGAACATGTTTTGTGAAGCGTGTTAAGGATTTTGAATCTCATTATGAAGGCAATCTGGAGACACTGCAGGATTAACAGAGAAAGATGATAACCTGAAAAATGAGTGGGGTGGACTAGATCTCTAAGGTGTCTCCCAGTTTTAGCAGTCTCTGATTCAGAAATGTTGAAAACTGAGTTTAATACTCAAATACAGTAACCCTATGTATCAGCTGAGCTAAACTACTGTAACAAACAGATCCAAAGTGTAATGTCAGGAGAGGTTCATTACACACTCAGAGAGCAGCCCAGGGCAGGAAATTCTATTGCCTTTGGAGGAAAGAAACGGTCTGTCTGTCTGCTCCTCACACATACATTCTAGGCTAATACACCTCTACCATGTTCAACACATGACTTCTAAGATCACTGTGGTCTTCAGGTCACCATTTCACCCTTTTTGAATGGGTTATGCTGTGAAAAACACTCTGTAGGAGGCTTTATGGGTCAGATCTGGGAGTGGCACAGATCACTTCCATTTACTAGGACCCACTGGCTAGAACCAAATCACATGGCCACATCTGATCACAAAGAAGGCTGGGCATTGTAATTTAGATGTTTGCTAAGGCAGTTTCCACCACACTAGTTTAGTTTAGGACTTACAGTATATTTGTGTTCTCTTTCACCTAGACAGTTTTGTATTTTATTTTCCATTTTAATTATCTGTATTTCATTATGTCTCAAATTTATTTTAAATGAATGTAGAGTACAAATGATAAATAAAACAATAATCATAAATTTGGTTAATGTTGACAAAAGTGTATAGTATTTTGCAGTTCACAGTGGGCTTTCACACTCTTTTGTTTGTTTGTTTGTTTTAAAGCAACCCTTGGATGCAACAGGGTCTGTTGTTACCACCATTTTTAAAATACATGACTCAGGGAGGTAAATGACTTATCTTAGATTGCCCAATTACACTCATCCTAACAGACATTTAATGTGGAAAATATTTACTTCCTTGAAATCCATGTAAAAGTATTTTTTAAATCTTTTTTAAGAACTATTTTTCTTGATGCAAATGAAAAAATCTAGAGCTCTTGTTGAGGTCCATTTTTAAACACTTGGATTCATAGAACTCAGCAAAGTTCACCTCAACCACAAATACAGAGTACACACAGAAACACAACCACTGAGAATGATACTGTAAACAGACTCCATCTGAGCTAGTATCTTCCTGCTCAGGGGGGGAAAAAAATCTGCAAAAGAGGCAATGAGAAAGGCACTTGAAGCATAGATTCTGGCACTCCATTTGTTAAAGGAGTTCAGATAGTGTGCTAGTTTCCTAGGGCTGCTGTAACAAAGTATCTCAAAATGAATAGCTTAAATACCAGAAATATATTGTCTCACAGTCCTGGAGGCCAGAAGTTTGAGATCAAGGTGTCATGAAGGCCATACTCCCTCTGAAGGTGCAAGAAAAGGATCTCTTATGGGCCTCTTTCCTCTCTTCTGAGAGCTTTCTGGGTTGTGGCAGTGTAATTCCAATCTTCACAGAACTGTGAGATAATAAATTTCTCCTTTGCTTACCTTTGGCTTGGATTTAGCCAAGGAGACAAAGGCCTACATGTTAGGGAGTTAACAGCCTGCAAGGGAACGAAGAGAGCTTTCCTATGCCTGAAGAGTTGGAAAACACAGCCATAGAAAGAAGCCAACAGAAAATTCCAAATGCTCAGGCCACGTAAGGTTTGCCCTCCAGAACATTTTTACCAGCATTTGGCATGCTGCCCTCCCCAACCCTCCCCTGGAAATTGAACAATGTGTCAGCCCCCCACATCTATGTATGTTTCCCACTTGTCTCCACTGAGCAACATTCTTCCCATGAGGTCATGTTCAAGTGCCTATTCTTATTCCAAATGACTTTTCAATGCTTTTGGCCCGGATGCTTTTGTGTATTTCAACCATGAACCCATAAAAACCAAACCAAACCCAAGGTATGGTACAGAGACCTCAGCTGTTCTACAGAAAATGCCTTTGCAGTTCTTTCTCAGTCCAACCCAACTTTTCCACCCAACCCTTCTCTAGCACCCCAGAGGAAAAAGGAGGAGAGGTACCTGGTACCTGGCACCATGAACCCTCTGCTGCTTTGCTCTTCTGACTGCAAGGTCACACTTGCCAAGCCAATATCTGTGGATTGCATGGCTTTACAATTAAAGGAGGTGAAGAGTATGTGTTTAGAAAAATCTTCTTCAGAGAAGAACATCATCTTCAGAGAGAACATCTGATAGGATTTGCCCCTCAAACTCCCACACACCTTTCTCTTTCTTACTACTCCAGGGCTCTTGTCCCTAAAATTAGCTTAAGAGAGGGAATCACTTCTAGTTCAGATGGAGGCTAGTTTGGAAGCTTTAGGGATTGAATTGTGACAACTTCGTAACAATCTGCTTTTTTCTGCAAATTGCTGAGGCAATGACCTTCCTTGGCTAATTCAAAAATCAGGTGATACCCAAATAAACTGCAGCACATTCTTGTCTAGGGTTCTCATCCAAGAGCCAAAGCAAGGTGCTGCCAGAAACTTCAGGTCAAGTCTCCTGCTGAAATTCAGTCCCACCATGAGACTGGCATCGCAGGGCTGTTTCTTCTAGAAGGTGTTGAGAGGTGGGACAAAAGTTTGGAGGGTTATAGGGTAAAAGGCAGAGGAAGAAGATAAGAAGAGAGGGTAGCTGCTACTGGATGTGCTGCTTCCATCACTGTGGTCATAAAAAAGACCAAATTGGGCAGCAGTTTTATAGGGTATCACACCCAGATGTGAACAGTCTGTGTTCAGTATTAACGTATAAGAGGATCTTCTCTGTGATCTTTATTTCAACTCTCCCCTTTTTCTTCCCATTAACGTTAAATGGTATCACTGGCTTCTACCTCCAGTCTATCATAAGTCCTGTCAATAAGAGCTACTAAGTAACTCTCTCAGACACATCTGTTTTCCTTCATAACCATTGCCTTCAGCATAGCTCTAGCCATCAGCATCTTTTCACTTGGATTAATGACAATTGTCCCTTCTTACTCCTTCCCTTCCCTACTCCCACACTTTTGTTTCTTTATAATCTATTTTATAATCAAGAAGTTCCCAAATGCAAACATAAATATATCACTTGACTGCTTAAAACCCATACACAAAAATAGACTCAAAATGGATGAAAGACCTCAATGTGAGACAGAAATCCATTAAAATCCTAGTGGAGTACACAGGCAGCAACCTCTCTGACCTCAGCTGCAGCAACTCTTTGCTAGACAATTCTCCAAAGGCAAGGGAAACAAAAGCAAAAATGAACTATTGGGACTCCATCAAGATTAAAACCTTCTGCACAGCAAAGGAAAGAGTTGACAAAACTAAAGGACAGCCAACTGAATGGGAGAAGATATTTGCAAATGACATATTAAAGATCTAGTATCCAAAATCTTTAAGGAATTCTATCAAACTCAACACACAAAGAATAAAAAATCCAATCAAGAAATGGGCAGAAGACATGAACTGAGATTTCTCCAAAGAAGACGTACAAATGGCCAACAGACACATGTAAAAGTGTTCAACATCGCTGGGCATGAGGGAAATACAAATCAAAACCACAATGAGATACCACCTCACACCAGTCAGAATGGCTAAAATTAACAAGTTAGGAAATGACAGATGTTGGTGAGGATGCAGAGAAAGGGAAATCTACCTATACTGTTGGGAACGCAAGTTGGTACAGCCACTCCGGAGGTTCCTCTAAAAGTTGAGAATAGAGCTACCCTATGACCCAGCAATTACCCTACCAGGTATTCACCCTAAAGAAACATATATAGTGAAAAGAAGGGGGCACCTGCACCCTAATATTCATAGAAGCAATGTCCAGAATAGCCAAACTATGAAAAGAGCCCAGATGACCATCAACAGACGGATAGATCAAGAAGATGCGGTGTATATATACTATGGAATATTGCACGCCTATCAGAAAATGAAATCTTGCCATCTGCAATGACATGGATGAACTAGAAGGTATTGTGCTAAGCAAAATAAGTCCATCAGAGAAAGACAGTTATCATGTGATCTCACTGATATGTGGGATTTAAGAAGCAAGGCAGAGGATCATAGGGGAAGAGAGGGAAAAAAATGAAACAAACAAAACCAGAGAGGGAGAGAAACTGTAAGACATTTTTTTTTTTACTTCTTTTTTTTTTCCAATTTATTTATTTTCAGAAAAACAGTATTCATTATTTTTTCACCACACCCAGTGCTCCATGCAAGCCGTGCCCTCTATAATACCCACCACCTGGTACCCCAACCTCCCACCCCTCCACCACTTCACTCCCCTCAGATTGTTTTTCAGAGTCCATAGTCTCTCATGGTTCACCACCCCTTCCAATTTACCCAAAAGCACATACCCTCCCCAATGTCCATATCCCTACCCCCCTTCTCCCAACCCCCCTCCCCCCAGCAACCCACAGTTTGCTTCGTGAGATTAAGAGTCACTTATGGTTTGTCTCCCTCCCTATCCCATCTTGTTTCATGGATTCTTCTCCTACCCACTTAAGCCCCCATGTTGTAAGACATTTTTTTTTAACTTTATTTTTTTCAGTATTCCAAGATTCATTGTTTATGCATCACACCCAGTGCTCCATGCAATACATGTCCTCCTTAATACCCACCACCAGGCTCACCCAACCCCCGCAACGCCCTCCCCTCCAAAACCCTCATAAGAAACAAACTGAAGGATGCTGGAGGGGATGAAAGTGGAGGGATGGGGTAACCAGGTGATGGACAGTGGGGAGGGTATGTGTTGTAATAAGCACTGGGTATTACATAGGACTGATGAATCACAGACCTGTACCCCTGCCTACTTGTGATCTCTGTCTGTCAAATAAATAAATAAATCTTTAAAAATAAATAAATAAATTAGCCCTACTTAAGGAAGTAAGAACTGCCTAGCCCCAGTAGGATTATCCCAAGCCCAAACCACTCTGTTTGTCAATGCTTCACAAATGTATTGTTTCTTTGCCTCAAAGGTATCAGAGCTTCCTGCTCTGGTCATTTCTTCTTGTCCTGAGTCTCTTGTGAAGGCCTCTACATACATGTAAAATGTTAATAAATAAGTATGCTTTTATCATATTAATCTGTTTTTATCAGTTTACTTTTCAGACCAACCCCGGTATTCTAAGAGGACTGGGAAAAAAGTTTTCCTTCCCTACACCACTTTATCTCACCAGCTACCAAAAGAAAATTGCTTTCATCACTAGAAATATCTAAGATCTAGTTCAGTATTCTAATCATTCGACTCCTTACATGCAAATAGAACTATGTTAAATTTCACTTCTCTTCTTAGACAGGCCCAGTGTTCCAAGTCAGGAGCACTTCAATCCACACACCTTCCTACAAGCCATTACTATGAGGTGAACCAGGCCACAATCTCTCCAGACCCTGGGCCTGGGGCATGACCCGGGTCAGTTACTAAAATCTGCAATCTGCTCATGTATGTTGGAGCTGATACTTGGACTAACTGAGTCACAAAGTCAACCAAACAGAACACGGAAATGCTCTAACTGCTTAGAATCCACAGATAATTGTTTCCTTACATAACTAAGCTGTCTCCTATCTGATTTTGCATTTTGTAGGCACCATACCAGATAAAAGCGTGAATTTACTCATGACTAGAGACTACTAACTATAACTAGTGACCATAAAAATGAGACTACTAATAACACTATTATAAATATTATAGAAATGTCCAAAAGCAACGAAGCATAAGAACAGAGGAAAATAGGGGAAGATCATGTTCCTATTATGGTCAAAAAACTTGCAGTGAGGGGCACCTGGGTGGCTCAGTCGGTTAAGCATCGACTCTTGATTTCAGTTCAGGTCGTGATCTTACGGTCCTGGGATCAAGCCAGCGTCTTTGAGTCCCCACTCAGCAGGGAGTCTGCGTGTCTCTCTCTCCCTCTGCCCCTACCTCCACTCATTCTCCTTCTCCTTCTCCTTCTCTAAAGTAAATAGATATTTAATAAAGAAAATAAAACTTGCAATGAGTCCTCATTCCTTTAGAACAAAAGCCAAGATCTTTACAATGGCCTACACCCACCTAATCCCTCCATCTGGCTAACTTTACCACTCTGAGCTCATCTCCTCTGGCTTTCTGCTCTGCATATTCACCTCCTCACTGTCCTCAAGTATGCCGAGCATGCCCCTGCCCCAGGCCCTTTGCAATGAGTGCTCTTGCTGTCTGGAAGTCTCTCTCTCAAGGTATCCAGCGGGCCATTTCCTCATTGTCTTCAAGTCTTTGCTCTATGGTCACCTTTTAAAAAAAAAGGCATACCACCTACATAAGTGAAGTCATCTACCTAATACCCTTATTGTTTATTGTCTATCTCCCTCTGCTGGAACCAAGATAAGGATGAGGAATTTTTCCAGCTGGCTCATAAGCAAACAGTACAGGTTCCTAAGCAAATAGTATAGGACCGATACAGAGGAAACGCTGAATGATTACTTGTTGAATGCTGAAAAAGAAGTAGTAACTTAACTATACAATAAGACAAAGTGACTCTTTATGGGAAAAGTCAAGAAACACTGATGGGATTTAATAACTTTTAAAAGTGACAGAAATGTTAACTACATCTGATTATTATTTCAATAGGAAAAAAGTGCTTTTCCAAACTGATATTTTAGAAAACTTCAGGAAGAGACAGTCTCTATCTGAAAGGATTACCTACATTGGCTACTGGATATGTTGAATTTAATCTGACTTAAAATTGTATTATAGATTACTTTAATACCTCAATATGTATCACAATTATAATTATAATCTTATCTTTAAAAAAATAATGACAATTCTTCTGAAATGTTGCATTTTGCTTGTATGGTTTTTACTCAGTGAGTCACAAGCTGCAGAGATAATGAAAAAACCTTGCTCAGTGCCTGACATTTCCTCCTCTTTACCCCCAGCTTTAGGGACAGTCTCCTTTCTGCCACAGATAAAAAAAAAAAATCAAAGCATTTGGTAGAGAAGGAGGAATAGAAGCATGAAGGAAGCTGATTTTGCAAAGCTGAAAAGATACATTTCAACCTCCGAGAACCAACTGAACCACCTCATTCCAAAGATGCTTTTGAGTATGATAGTTAAATGTTGAGCTCCCCCCTGTGCCCGAGAGAAGCCATCCAACAATTTCTAGAAAAGCAGACTGGCGTTTGGAAGCCTTCAGTAATGCAGAACAACTCATGACTACGCTTCCCCCCAGAAAGAATTCTCATGATACTACTTTATAGAAAGGAGTTCTCCCCTTTGCTTGGAAAGAACAAAGACATCATTTAGCAGATTTCAGGTGCAGCACCTAAAGAAGAGAAAGGGCTGCCCAAATCCAACAAAGGCTACACAAGAGTGGTTTTTAAGGCACATGTGTGTATAAGCTTGCTTCATGAAAGAACTATGTCTGTCTTCTTCATCCCTGATTCTCATGATGCACACATGCTAGGCTTTCATTAGTTGCTGAATGAATGAATGGTTCAAAAAAAACAAAAAGAACCAATCACTGCTGGGGCACCTGGGTGGCTCAGTGCGTTAAGCCTCTGCCTTGGGCTCAGGTCATGATCTCAGGGTCCGGGAGGTCATGATCTGAGGGTCCTGGGATCAAGTCCTGCTAAGCAGAGAGCCTGCTTCCCCCTCTCTCCCTGCCTGCCTCTCTGCCTACTTGTGATCTCTTTCTCTCTTTCAAATAAATAAATAAAATCTTAAAAAAAAAAAAAAAAAGAACCAGTCACTGCTTTCTAGGTTTAATTTAGTGTGGGACAACAGCTAATTGCTGAGTAACTTTACTTATCATTCTAAGCACATAACATTTACTTTCTCAAAAAATTATTAAACCCCATAAATGTTTCTTACATTTTTTATTGCTTACTTTTGCATTTCTGCAAAACTTCATTTACCTTTTTAATTAATTCAACAAATATTTGTTCATCCTTAGCCAAACTTCTACTTCAGAGAAAATGAGAGAATAAATGCCTTGGAAACAGACATGTGGATATAAATACTTACTCCACCGATCTCTAGCTAGGTGTCCTTGAATAAACTGCCTACCTCTCCCAGCCTCAGCAACTATGTATGTAATCCAGAACCATACCCGTTTCAGTAGATTCTTCAAGGGCTTACTGACTTATCTGATAAGTGGTGTTATCTTCCATGCTTCCATTTTCTTTAAAAGGTGGGAAATTTAATGGCTGATGACCAAATCCGATTCAACCTCTCAGAAATTAGAAAAGGTCAGCCTGCGAGATCCCTTCTGATGGCACAGACTATGCTGTGTGTCATTTAGATCTCACTTCGTTTTCCTCTGAGAATGCAGAAAGACTGCATTTCTCAGACTTCCTTGTAGTCAGTGGGTTGTGTGGCCATTAGAATATAGTAGAAGTGACATTCAGCCTTAGCCTCTATAAAAATCTTCCAGTCCTGGCCCCTATCTGCATGCAGAAGGTCCAACAGAGGACTCCAAGGCCCTATGTGATGCTAGAGGTATGGGACAGAGGTACAGAGTCCTAAATCATCCTTCCACCCTCACTGATCTGTAGTGAAGGACGATCTATAAAGAGTTCAGTTTGGGAGTTGTTCTGTTTTGATTTTACAGCAGTTAACCTATCTTGAATAATTCACCACACAAATTACCACTCAATTCTAGAACTGAAAACCTGGAAACAAATTACTAGTTATTAATTCTTTCACTAGATTTCTGGAGAGATAAGCTAGGTCCTAACTTCCTGGTATTCCACTCAGCACTTAACACAATACCCTAAATAAATATATTTATAATATAAATTTTATATTTTTATTTATAAATATATAAAATACACTTATATTTATGAAACACCACATATTTTATATGAACTCCATCCTCCATACCCTATTTTAATTTAAAATATAAACCTTGTTTTCTGAAATTATTCCCCTTCAGGGCACAACCAAGATTTGATGACAATTCAAATGGTAATCAGAATGTGATCCCTGTTTTCCCAAGTCACTTGTAGGAGAAGGGCTATCATGGGGAGGAGGAAGTTATAGAGACAATCAAGTGTGTAGATAAGAATCCTAGTTGTGCATTCAATGAAATCCCTATCAAAATACCATTGACATTTTTCACACAGCCAGAACAAACAAGCCAAAAATTTGTATGGAACCAGGAAAGACCCCGAATAGCCAGGGAATGTTGAAAAAGAAAACCAAAGCTAGGGGCATCACGATGCCTGATTTCAAGCTACATTACAAAGCTGTGATCATCAAGATAGTATGGTAGTGGCACAAAAACAGACATATAGATCAATGGAACAGAATAGAGAGCCCAGAAATGGACCCTCAACTCTACGGTCAACTATCTTTAACAAAACAGGAAGAACATCCAATGGAAAAAAGACAGTAAATGGTCTTCAATAAATGGTGCTGGGACAATTGGACAGTCACATGCAGAAGAATGAAACGGGACCATTCTCTTACACCATAAACAAAAATAGACTCAAATGGACAAAAGACCTAAATGTGAGATGGCAGTCCATCAAACTCCTAGAGAAAAACACAGGCAACAACCTCTTCAGCCTCAGTCACAGCAACTTCTTGCAAGACACGTCTCTATGGCAAGGAAAACAAAAGTAAAAATGAACTATTGGGACTTTGTCAAGATAAAAAGCTGCCGCATAGCAAAGGAAACAGTTGACAAAACTAAAAGGCAGCCTATGGAACGGGGGAAGATATTTACAAGTCACATAACAAATCAAGGGCTGGTATCCAAAATCTAGAAAAATTTATCAAACTCAACACCCAAAAAACAAATAATCTGGTCAAGAAACGGGCCGAAGATATGAACAGACATTTCTCCAAAGAAGACATACAAATGGTCAACAGACACATGGAAAAATGCTCCACATCACTTGTCATCAGGGAAATACAAATCAAAACCACAATGAGATACTACTTTATACCTGTTAAAATAGATAAAATTAATGAGACAGGAAAAAAGAAGTGTTGGTGACGATGTGTAGAAAGGGGAACCCTCTTACGCTGTTAATGGGAATGCAAGCTGGTGTAGCCACTTTGGAAAACAGTATGGAGTTTCCTCAAGAAGTTAATAGAGCTAACCTATGATCCAGCATTTGCACTACTGGATGTTTACCCCAAAGACACATGTAGTGAAAGGAAGGGGCATCTGCACCCCAAAGTTCATAGCAGCAATGTCCACCATAACCAAACTATGGAAAGATCTGAGATGTCCTTCAACAGATGAATGGATTAAAGAAGATGTGGTTCATATATACAGTGAACTATTACTCAATGATCAGAAAGGATGAATATCTACCATTTACATCAACATGGATGGAACCAGAGTGTATTATGCTAAGTAAAATAAGTCAATCTGAGAAAGACAACTACTGGTGTCACTCATATGTGAGATATAAGAAAGAGCACAGAGGATCTTAGGGAAAGGAGGGAAAAAGGAATAGGAAGAAATCAGAGAAGAGACAAACAATGAGAGACTCTTGACTCTGGGAAACAAACTGAAGGCTGCGGAAGGGAAGCGGGTGGGGGTTGGGGTAACTAGGTGATGGGTATTAAGGAGGACATGTGATGGGATGAGCACTGGGTGTCATACACAACTGATGAATCACTGAACACTACATCTGAAACTAATGATGTACTATGTGTTGGCTAATTGAATTTAAATTAAAAAAAAAAAGAATTCTAGTGGCGTTCGAGCATTGAGCTCTGGATTATTCTTTCAAATCCTTAATGTTTCTCGGTCTCACTGAGTCTTGCAGGGATCATTTTCTCCTTGGATTATAGACTCCAACCACTTCTGTTTTTGCTACTGTCACTTGCATTCTTTTCTCCTGGCAGCCATGCTTCTACCATTGTTGGCTCACTTTTTAAACTAATTCTCGTATCTCACCTTTGATAAATTTCTCTTTCCAGCACACAAGCACCCATTCCCAAATGTAAAAGTATTTGTCTGGCAACTAAAAAGCAAAATTGCTATTTCAATTTTTATAATCCCCTTCCTGGTGGAATGTGGGACACATTCACCCAGAGCTCTGTTGGAGAATATTTATAAGTGATATTCTCAAAATATTTCTCCCCTATAACAAACTGGAGCCTAAGCTTTAGGACCAATTGTTAGCTATCTCCAGCTATGTTGCCTACCTATTTTCACCAGAAACCAACAATCAGTAATTGTCATTCTTAATTGCTGAAGGTGCATTAATCCCAGTGGCCTGGGTGCCTGTTAATCTCAAATTATTCTCCACTATTTTTTATTGTAAACTTTGGTAAGTATAATGTATATTCAAAAAAGTACTCACAGCAAAGTGTCCAGTCCAGCGAATCCATTCACTATTGTTAGTTAGTTGGCTAGTTTGTTAGTTAGCTTTCTCCAAAAGTCTTAGAGAAGGAGCCCTGATAACAGTCCCTGATGTCCTAACATTTTTGGTGTGAACATGAAGATTCTCCCCACTCCTCTACTGCTGCTCACATATACTCATATCCTCATGCTTTTGCTAGGTAAATAATGAATTAGAGTCAGCATTGGTAATCTAAGTGATGAAGGAGGTTTGAAGACTTGATATTTAGTTTATACCCTTGCACACACTGATTTTTATCAAGAAGCACTTCGTATTTGCATGAAAGCATCTCAGGGATAGAATAATAGTAAGCCCATACACCACACTCCAAAGGAGATATTTGTGTGGTTCACTAGCCGTGTTTATAATGGACAGAAGACAACTCCAGAAATGGGGTGGGATGGGGGAGGAACTGGTTTCACATCAGACCAAGAAATCCTTTCATGTCCTCATTCATAATTCACCACATGCTGTGTCCCCTTTCACTACTGTCCTTAGAAATTAAGAGATAAAAATACTGGATTTATAGCGGAATATAAATTTCTATGCAGCCAAATCTTTCCTGCTTTCTCAATACCTAAAAATGTAAATTATTCCAAAAGGTGGCATTCCAATGTCTGTCTCTCTCCAATGTCCCCGAGGAAGACAACTCATATTTAATTCACAGGAAAGTGGATGGTAAATAGACAAAATAAAAAGTATTCTTAGAATTATTCTTTCTTGCTGTGAAACACAACAAATCATTTCTTTTTTAACCTTCCCATTTTGCATTTAATTAAAATATGAGCCTTTTATTTTCCAAAACTCTTCTTGAACATGGTCTATTCCAGCTGCAACTCTACAACTGTCCCTCTATCTTCACATAAAACTTTCATTTTATTTAAAGAATGCTTTGGAAATCCTTTTTTGCCCCATTTCATTACTGAACAATAGTTTATTCTTCATTTTTACTCTCTCGCTCCAGTGAGGACACCCCAAAACTAAAAAGAACAACAGGTGATGAGTCTGAGATAGGCTTTATTTAGATCATTAGGTCTTTTTTTCCTAGAATATTTTCTACCCTGCATCATTTTTTCCCCTTTAAATGTTACATTAACAGACATTTCTCCAAAGAAGACACACAAATGGCCAACAGGTACATAAAAAAAATGCTCAACGTCACTCGGCATCAGGGAAATACAAATCAAAACCACAATGAGATACCACCTCACACCAGTCAAAATGGCTAAAATTAACAACCCAGGAAACACATGTTGGCAAAGACGCAGAGAAAGGGGAACCCTCTTACACTGTTGGTGGGAATGCAGGCTGGTGCAGTCACTCTGGAAAACAGCATGGCCTTTTCTCAAAAAGTTAAAAATATTACTATTCTACAACCCAGAAATTGCACTACTAGGTATTTCTCCAAAGGATACAAAAATAATGATTCGAAGGGGCATATGCATCCCAGTGTTTACAGCAGCAATGTCCACAATAACCAAACTACGGAAAGAGCTCAGACATCTATCGACAGATGAACAGATAAAGAAGATGCAGTGTATATATACACAATGGAATACTATGCAGCCATCAAAAGGAATGAAATCTTGACACTTGCAATGACATGGATAGAACTAGAGGGTGTTACGCTGAGAGAAATAGGTCAGACAAAGACAAATGCCATATGATTTCAATCATAAATGGAATTTAAGAACAAAACAGATTAACATAGGGGAAGGGAAGGAAAAATAAAATAAGATAAAAACAGAAAGGAAGGCAAACCATAAGAGACTCTAACCTGTAGGGAAGAAACTGAGAGTGCTGGAGGGGATGTGGATAGGGGATGGGATAAATGGGTGATGGGCATTAAGGAGGGCAACTGATATAATGAGCAGTGGGTGTTAATATACTATTGACGAATCACTAAATTCTATCCCTAAAACTAATAATACACTATATGCTAACTAAATTGAATTTTAATTAAAAAAATTAAGGGACATCTGGGTGGCTCAGTTGGTTGAGCATCTGACTCTTGATTTGGGTTAGGGTCATGATCTTGGGATTGTGGGATCCAGCCCTCTACCTCTCCCTCTGCTTCTCCCCCTACTCATGCACTCGTTTTTTTCTCCCTCCGGTAAATAAATAAAATATTTTTTAAAAATTTAAAAATGTTTCATTGGGGTTTTTTTATTCCCATTTAGATAACTATACTTTTTTAAAAAATCATAGAATCCGATTTTTCACATATACAACTTCCTCCATCTCAGCACACCATTACCATAGTTGCTTGGTGGAGAACAGGTGTGCTGGGATTTCTTAACACATCCACACTGCTGCTGTAGGGCCTGAGAGTATGGGAGATATGAGAGTCTGGGACTCTAAATGACTGCCCTCCCCCAACACAAACATGAATATGTTGAAATTATTTAGACATCATTAACATGGTTTGTTTTATTTTTTAAGAAAAAATTTTTTTTATTTGACAGAGACACAGCAAGAGAAAGACGCAAGTGGGGCAGAAGGAGAGGGAGAAGCAGGCTTCCCGATGAGCAGAGAGCCCCAATGTGGGGCTTGATCCCAGGACCCCGTGCTCATGACCTGAGCTGAAGCCAGACGCTTAACGACTGAGCCACCCAGGTGCCCCCAGTAACATGTTTATTTCATTGCTCTTGAATCAAGTTAAGTGAAGCCTCGTCCCCGACTTTTTTTTTTTTATTATGTTCAGTTAGCCAGCATATAGGATGTTTTAATGAATTGCAACTTTTCATGAAAAAACAGAACTATCTTCTGACACAAGTAATCCTATTTCACTGTTATTTAAGTCAAATGATAAAACATGCCCAATGGGTGTAGACTGATTTAGTAAAGGGCCAGATCACAGGAAAAGACAGTAGTATGCCCTGTGGGCAAGCAAGATATATGAATCTATAAGCAAGCTGGAAATCTGAGTCAGCACTCTCAAAACGTGCTGCTGAATTTAATTCCCATCTGCCATACATATGTCTTTAAAATATGATTATTATTTAAAAGTTTTACAAAGCACGGATTCTTTAGAGCAGTGAAACTATTCTGTAAGAAACTGTAATAGTAGATACATGTCATTGTACATTTATCAAATCCCACAGAATGTACAGCACCAGAGTGGATCCTAATGCAGACTATAAAACTTTGGATGACAATGACGTGTCAGTGCAGGTTTGTCAACTGCGAGAAACGTACCGCTCTAACATGGGATACCCAGACTGGGGGAGGCTGTGCATATGTGAGGGCAGGGAGTACACTTAAAAAAAGAAGAAGATACGCTCTAGTTCCATCCATGTTGTCGCAAATGGCAAGATTTCGTTTCTTTTGATGGCTGCATAGTATCATGCTTAGCGAAATAAGTCAAGCGGAGAAAGACAACTATCATATGATCTCCCTGATATGAGGAAGTGGTGATGCAACATGGGGGCTTAAGTGGGTAGGAGAAGAATCCATGAAACAAGATGGGATAGGGAGGGAGACAAACCATAAGTGACTCTTAATCTCACAAAACAAACTGTGGGTTGCTGGGGGGAGGGGGGTTGGGAGAAGGGGGGTAGGGTTATGGACATTGGGGAGAGTATGTGCTTTTGGGTAAATTGGAAGGGGAGGTGAACCATGAGAGACTATGGACTCTGAAAAACAATCTGAGGGGTTTGAAGTGGCGGGTGGGTGGGAGGTTGGGGTACCAGGTGGTGGGTATTATAGAGGGCACAGCTTGCATGGAGCACTGGGTGTGGTGAAAAAATAATGAATACTGTTTTTCTGAAAATAAATAAATTGGGGAAAAAAAAAGAAGAAAAGAAGCTTTCTATCTGGATTTTTTTTTTATTTAACATTACATCAAATGGAATAACTAACTATGTAATATGGATATGTCTTCTTGCTGCTCAAATTCTTCTCTAGGTGGGTAAAGGGTCACATTATGGTGGCTTCCTACATTCCTACAACTTTGGACAAATCACTGCTTCTGAAGGTCTTGTTTTAAGGAGATTTGTAGTCTTTTCTCACACATTTCCTACTTCTCCTTCTCATTGCATGCAACTTGTCTCCATTTACTGCCACATTGCCTAACAGAGACGAAATCAGCTTTTCTAAAACCTGCCTTTATTTTTAGCAAATTTTTTTGGAGTCTGTATAAAAGAAAGAGTTGCAGAATTAGGTATTACTGAGCCGCTTCTCTCCAGTCTTCTCACACCACCCACTACCCAGTCAATTCTACAAGCTCCTGTCAGAGAGATCTTGTTAAAAAGCCCAAACCCACTCAATGATTCTTTTTTTTTTTTTTTTTTCCTGACTGAAAACCTTGGCTGGCTGCCAGGTTTAAGCTTGCATGCCATAAGTACACTTCTCAATCTGACCTGCTCTTACCTTTTCTCTTTGTCCTTTCCCCAACTGACCACAGCACTCTCCCACTTCCCAAGATCGCCTTGCTACTGCTTCCCTCCTTCCACTTTCCTCTTTCCTGCCTGAAAGAAAAGTGTTTATACACCCCTGCATTTCATCTTTTCATCTCAGTGAAACACTCTTTAGCACCCCCTCCCTGAGGTAACAGCAACTAATACAATCCCCTCTTCTGGTTTTATCACCAGCATGAAACCCTGTTGTGTTATTATTCATGTAGCTGTCTTGCAACTGGACTGTAAGAAGCCGGAGGCCAACTGACCTTCATTACTTTTTTATTCCCAAATTCTACTTGAGTGGCTGGCACTGAAATAGGTATCCTAAGAAGTCAAGAATTTTTTTATAGATACACTCATACAATCAATACCTATGAGTAGTTCAAGTGACCAAAGAGAGGAGCCAGAATTCTCTAATCTCACCTATGAAAGGAAGCAATAAGGGCTTTTCCTTATTTATGTTTGGTTGGTTAGAGTGTGTACATTTTACTTGTATTATAATTTTTCAAGGGATATAATTTAACCTCTTCTAATCAATTTAGTTTAGAAGAGCAATTTTCCCCTTAGTCATGAAAATGGCTACATAAATTTGATTGATGATTATCCACAAAGATTCAACCAGCTATTCAGTCACTCAAATATATTTTGTATCTTTCATGAGGAACAAATGAAGTTCCTTCTTTTTATCCATAAGTTTTATCTGGGAGACAGAGAACAAGACTATTAATATCCATCTTAAAGTACAAAATGTCTCTGAAAATTCAAAAGCTCATGAAAATCTTGACATCAGCCAAATCTAACTCTCATGAGTTCCACAAGAATCAGCCCCTGCAGTACTCACTAAATAATGCTTTCCTTCAGCAGCCTAAAGTCAAAAGCTGTCTAATGGGTTTCAGGAAAGAGTAGTGGTTTCAGAAAATGAGAAAATATGATGATCTAGTGTTGAATGCTACCCATCTCTGCTGCTGCCATCACCACTCAATACTTTCCCTCTCATCTACAATCACACACACACACACACAAACACACACATCTTCACAACTCCCCTTTTGAGCAAGACTGCTGACAGATGCACAATTACCCTTACAGTAGTTTTTCAGGTGTACTTATATAGCATGGAACCCAGGTTAAATGAAGTCAGTCAGGTTCCAAAGATTTTCCTGACTTATAGAAACCTTAGTTTCTTAGGCACCCAGATGGAAAAGTTATTGGGTTGAAACATATGTCTGAGTTTGATGAGAAATTCATTGGGCTGGAAGTCATTGGACTTGAATTCTCATGTTGATTCTACCATGGTGATCTTAGAGCAAATTTCTACATTTCTAAATCTTAGTTCTCTCACCTACCATAGGACATAATTATCCAGTCTGTATTTTTTGTTTTGGGGTTTACTAACTCCTCAAGGTATATGGATATGTGCTACATACTACACAAAGGTGAAGGACAAATAGGGATCATTATACTTAATGGTAAGTAATTTTAAAACTATCTTTATTAGAGAACAAATAAAAATATAATTTGATATCAACCTAAAGCTGCAGAAATATTTAAAGATAAAATAGTGAACTTCAAAGACATTATATATTATGTTCTTTCTGAGTGGAACTTTCTCTTTGCCTCAGACATCTGCTGAATTGGCTCTTTTTCTGCTGCAATAGAAGTCCTCTAGTGAAAAATGATGGCAAAATACTGATACTCTCCAAAATCCTTCCTATATCTTTTCATCCTATGATTCTTCTGTATTAAATGGCAAACAGCCAATTTTCCAGTTTGGTTTAAACCCTAGTTATAGCTCACTATTAAAACATACTTCTTTGCATGGAGGGAAGTTAAAATCCCTGATTGAGGTATATCATAATCCTAAGTCAAAAGTCCTTTCTTTGTGGTGGGGAGAGGAGAGAACAGAGGTACGATGAAAGGAGATTCTGGCAATTGTGCACAGCCACAGGGGAGGAAAGAAAGCAGGCATGAAAAGTAAAGAAAATATGTAGAACTAGCCTGGAAATGTGGCTGGTGGTAAATGGATCTGTCTCAGAGAGAAGGGGCAGAGATGGCATGCTCCCTTAGGGAATGGTAAGAAAGTCAGACTTTAGTAAATACAATCTAAGCAGCTTGATTACTTTGGTTCTGGATGTCTATGGGAAGGAAACGCCTTGAAAGTTTTAATAAATACTTCGAGATCTTCTTCAAATTATACCATCCCCTCTCTCCATATTTTATGTGCACAGATTAATATAATCATAAATCTTGGTATAATAATATCCAGTCTTCATAGTTAATATGATACTTTTGACTACAAGGGCCTCTAAAATGGCCCTTGAAACCAAGGATGCATATTCATGTTATGTTCAGATATTTTATCTTGACAATCTCTTTCAGCCAAGAAGAAAATGCCCCCACTACCATTCATTAGGACTTATACAAAATGGGAGCTTATCAGAAGAAACGGTTTAAATCAAGCTCCACAAAATGAAAAATAAAATGCACTCTTGGGAAGACACATTCATGGGAAAATATTTTCTGTCACTTTAATTTCTGCTAAGGTTGTAATAATGGGGTTTGTACCAAAATACTAAAGAAAGAAACAAGGAATCTTTACAGGTAGAAATACAATTTAGCTGTATGTGCATCTGGCAACATGGTCATTTGTATATATTAAGAAGAGTGTGTGGAGATAATAATACACTGAATAGATTATCCGTGATTTATGAAAAAAAAATCAGTATCCACTACCAAATTTATAGGGCCAGCATATTCTGTGTATCTTATTGCTTCACCTGTTTATTAAAATAAAGATGAGAAAAGTAAAAATGGAAGATGACAATTTTCTTTACAGTAGAGATGGATGTTGTAAAATATCTGGTAAAATACAGCAGATAAAATTCACGAGCAAACTAGAAATTTCTATTCTGTGCATAGTTCTAATGCACCTGGAGAAGAAAACATTTCAAAGTCTTGGCTGTAGTGTTTTCTGCGGAGAACAATAAAGTTCTTAAACCTTCACTGGGCTCTCCAAACAATTCAGGGAATTGCCTTTGATCTTCAAAGCCCCAATATCATTTGGGTTCACGTTTCCATAGAAACTGCCTTTATGTACCACCATGCCTATTTCAGCAGACCAAAGAACATTTGCCAATAGGCCTTAGGTGTGAATACCAAGGGCTGGAAGCAACGTATTTTCCATGGAGAAATTCCATCTTTGGAATTCATTTTTTCTGTTGGTTTCACCAAGTTCAGGAATACTGGCCTTCAGGCCATAGAATAAAGCCCAATTACCTGATACTTATGGGAATATTTACTGGCAAAATAAACATCAAGTCACAACATTATTAAGATGAAATAAGTATCTTGGCTTAAATTCCCAAAATTCTTTGACTTCCTTTTGAATAGTTCCAAGCATGCCAACGTGTGTTGAAACTATAATTAAGTCCTCCCACTTCTCTGTAAAAAATTCAAGTCTGCCTAAATAATAAAGGTTCCTTTGCAAATGGAAGGGGTTTTAGAACAAATGGCATTGAGGTATTCTAAAAATAAAGTTCTCAGAACTAGAGCATTTATCTGTACTGCACATCTAGAGAGCTAAAGTAGGAACACAAAAATTCCCATCAAGTTCACGAGTTCATGGAGATGCCCAGGGAAGGATCATCCCCCTTCTCCAACCCATTCAGAGTTTGCAATTCAATTGGAGAATAGCCGACTATTTTTAGGGAACAGATTTTACTATGACCAAGTCTTAACTCAAGTGTTGCCTCCTCAGAGGTCTTCCTCTGCATTATAGGTAAAGTAGTGTTCACAGCAGAGTGGCTCTGCTTTCTCATAGCAGAACTGGTAGAAGAAAGAATCAGAAAACTTGAAAGTAGGTCTATTAAGATTATACAGAAAGGAAGATGAATGAAGAAAATGAACAGAGCCTCTGACAACTGTGGGAAACTGTCAAGCTACATATGTAAAATAGGAATCAAAGAGAAAAGAATAGAGCAGAAGGGGCAGGAAAAAATGTGAAGAAATAGTGGCTAATAATTTCTCAAATTTGATTTTTTAAAAAAAGTTGATCTAATGTTCAACTACTATTTGACAAGGGAGCCAAGAATAATCAATGAGGAAAGGATAGACTTCCATAAATGGTTTTGGGAAAACTGAACAGCACAAACGTAAAAATGAAATTGGACTCCTGTCTTACAGCATGCAAAAAACTAACTTGAAATGAATTAAAGACATAAATGTAAGACCTGAAACTAAAACTCTTAGGAAAAAAAAGGGGGGGGAATCTCCTTGACATAAGTCTTGGATATGACAATGACTTCTTGGATATGACACCAAAAACACAAGCAACAAAGGCAAAAACAAACAAGTGGGACCACATCAAACTAAAAAGCTTCTGCAAAGAGACCATCAACAAAGTGAAAGGGCAGCCTATGGCATGGGAGAGACTTTGCAAACCACATGTCAGCTAAGAGGCTAATATCCAAAATACACAAATAAAGCATACAAATCAATAGCAAAAAGACAATCTGATTAGAAAATGGACAGAGGAACTAAAAAGACATTTATCCCAATGAAAACACACAAATGGCCAACAAGTACGAAAAAATGATCACAACTACAATGAGATATCGCCAAATGAGATGTTAGAACGGCTATCCTTAAGAAAATAAAAGGTAACAGGTATTGGTGAGGATGTGAAGAAAAGAGAATCCTTGTGCACAGCTGATGGAAATGTAAACTGGTACCCCCACTATGAAAAAGTGTGGAGGTCCCTCAAAATTAAAATTAAAAATTAAAAATAGAACCGTCATATGATCCAGCAATCCCAACTCTGGGTATATGTCCAAAGGAAATGGAAACAGGATCTTGAAGAGATATCTGCATTTCCATGTTTACTGCAGCATTATTTACAATAGCCAGGATATGGAAACAACCTAAGTGAACACTGATAAATGAATGGATAAAAAAGATGTATTAAATATATAATTAAATATATTTGTATGTGTATTGTTTTAAGATTTTATTTATTTATTTGACAGACAGAGATCACAAGTAGGCAGGGCAGCAGGCAGAGAGAGAGGGGAAGCAGGCTCCCTGCTGAGCAGAGAGCCCGATGCAGGGCTCGATCCCAGGACCGTGAGATCATGACCTGAGCCAAAGGCAGAGGCTTAACCCACTGAGCCACCCAGTCACAAGATTTGTATGTGTATTTATACATTAAATATATTTAGTATATTTCTATAATATATTAATATTATTTATTAAATATAAGAAATATGTTTAATGATATGTAAATATTATATTTATACATAACAAAATATTATTCGGCCATGAAAAAGAAGAAAATCCTTTAATTTTCAACAACGTGGATGTTCCATCAGGACATCTGCTAAGTGAAATAAGTTAGTCACGGAAAGAAAAATACTGTATGACGTACACAGAATCTAAAAAAGCTGAGCTTAAAGAAACAGAGAGTAGAAAGGCAGTTAACAGAGGCTGGGAGGTAGGGGAAGTAGGGAGGTGCTGGTCAACAGGTACAAACTTCTAGTTAGAACATGAATAAGTTCTGGGGATCTAATGCACAGCATTGTGATTGCTAAAAATTCTATGATGTACACTTGAAAGCTACTGAAACAGTACATCTTAAATATTCTCACCCCAAAAAAGAAATGGTAATTATGTGACATGATGGAGGTGTTAGCTAACACTATGATGGTAATCATATCGCAATATATAAATACATCAAATCAACACATTTTGCACCTTAAAGTTACACAATGTTCTATGTCAATTACAGCTCAATAAAGTTGGGGAAAATTAATCTACATATTCAAGAACTCCAAGTAGGATACACTCAAAGATGAAGCATTTTTTTTTTAACTGCTGAATTTGCAGAGCTTAAAACAGTGCCTAATACATAGGAGGCTCTCAAGAAATAAAACAAATACTTGTTGAATCAGTAAATGAATTAATTTCCATTTCACAAATGAAAAACCCAGGGGCACCTGGGTGGCTCAGTTGGTTAAGTGTCTGGCTTTGGCTCAGGTCAAGATCCCAGGGTCCTGCGATCAAGCCCACACCAGGCCCCCTGCTCACTGAGGAGCCTGCTCCTCCCTCTCCTCCCAACTCGTGTACTCTCTCTCGCTATCTCATTCTCTCTTTCAAATAAATAAATAAAAATATTTAAAGAAATGAAAAGCCTGAATTCCAGAGGAGCACAGTAATTGTTCCAAAGTCAGCTAGTCAGCGATGAAGTCTGGTTTTAATCCCAGGCGGTCTGCCAACAAAACCCTCATGCTAGTCTACCTCATGGACCAGCCCTCATGGTATTGAAATATCCAGAATATGCATCTTTTTGAAATCCATGTTGAATAATTAAACATCTTCTTTTGCCTCCCTTTGCTTCCATCTGAATGAATTTGTTCACAGATAATGAAATAAGGACAAATGAGTAGAGCCCAGTGTCAGTCTCAGACTGCGCCCATCCTGCCTCTGTTGTCTCATGCCTAAATCATAGGAAGACGACCGGCTTCACAATGAAAAGGAATTTTCCTGAAAATAGATAGTTACTGTGTATTAGTCTGTGCTGATAAATCTCAAAATCTCAATGAAATAAAAGGCTGAAAGGGAAAATATACATAATCAAATATCAAACAAAAAAAGATCAATAAGCTTTGAAGAAATTGAAAGCTATCATCTAATTATTTCCCATAAAATATTTTAGGACCAGACAATTTTTTTTAAGATTTTATTTATTTATTTGACACACAGAGAGAGAGAGATCACAAGTAGGCAGAGAGTTAAGCAGAGAGAGGGGAAGCAGGCTCCCTGCTGAGCAGAGAGCCCAATGCGGGTCTTGATCCCAGGACCCCAAGATCATGATCTGAGCCAAAGGCAGAGGCTTAACCCACTGAGCCACCCAGGCACCCCAGGCCCAGATACTTTTTACTGGTAAGTAATCCAGTTCATTTTATTAAGCTAGTATGACCAAAATAGCAAAAGTGGCCAAAGAGAGTCCAAAATACAAGTTATAGGGCGCCTGGGTGGCTCAGTGGGTTAAGCCGCTGCCTTCAGCTCAGGTCATGATCTCGGGGTCCTGGGATCGAGTCCTGCATCGGGCTCTCTGCTCAGCAGGGAGCCTGCCTCCCTCTCTCTCTCTCTCTGCCTGCCTCTCTTGTGTTTCTCTCTGTCAAATAAATAAATAAAATCTTTAAAAAAAATACAAGTTATAAATCAACCTTGCTTATATGGATTAGAAAAGGGCAAAATAAGAACAAAGTAAATTAACTGATCAGCAGACTGAAGCAAACATCTAACATAATTGAATAAGATTGATTTAAAGAGTCCGATAAATTACTGTTTTTCTGAAAATAAATAAATTGGGGAAAAAAAAGAGTCCGATAATTGCTTAATATTAGAAAATCTATAAATCTTTCCTTAAACCTACAAGTCAAAGAACAAAAACCATACAATCATCAAAAGATACTAACAAGGAATCTGAATATCCATAACCCATTCTTAAGGGGAAAAAAATTAACTTAAAAACTAGAACTAGGGCTTCTGGGTGGCTCAGTTGGTTAAGCATCTGTCTTCAGCTTAGGTCATGATCCTAGGTTCTGGGATTGAGTCCCGCATCAGGCTCCCTGCTCAGCCAGGAATCTGCTTCTCCCTCTCCCTTTGGCCCTACCCCACCAACCCAACTCATGTTCACTCTCTCTCTCTCTTGCTCTTGCAAAAATAAATTAAAAATCTTTTAAAAAGCCCTAGAACCAGAAGGAAATTATTTAATGTACAAATTAATATTGTTAAATAATAACCTTATATTAAACATATATCTGAATCATTTCTATAAATAACAAATAAGCAAAAACATCTATCCAGTATCACTCTTGATCTAGTAGAGCTATGCAAATACCATCTCCTTAGAGAGGACAATGTTACCCAATACCATCTCTATCATTCTATGCTTTGCCTTGCTTTTTTTGTTTGTCACACCTATCACCACCTGACATTGCACTATACAGCTACTCCTGTTTTAGTCTATCATCTGTCTCCTCTATGAGGTTGCGAACCCCATGACAGCAGTGACTGCCTGTCTTGTTCACAATTGCATTTCATCCCCAGCACCTAGAATAAGGAGTGCCTAGCCCAGTGAAGGACCCCGTAAAAAGTTATCAAATGGAGTAGGAAAAATCCTAACTGGATAACATTACAAAGTTATTCTAAGTTTAGTCTAGAACTATAAATAGATAAGATTCAGAATAATTTTTAATGCAGTAATAAAGGTGTCTTGTTTTACCAAATATTAACATTTATATTAAAATCATAGTAATTAAGTCAATGTTGGTACTGGTAAAAAGACAAACCAACAATCAAACAAGACTGACAAACCCCAAATAACCATAGTTCATAAAAGAATGTAATATGTCACAAAGGTAACATCATAAACAAGAGAAAAAATTAATTATTCAACAAAGAATATGAGGCATATTAGGTCAACCTTTGAGGGAGAAAAAAAGAGGCTAGTCTATAAAATCTATAAAACTTCATGTTTTTAACTTGGCTTTAAAATAAAACAATTAAATGGAAAAATATAAGTGAATATTTTGCTGATATTTGATTGTGAATGATACTTGCTAGGATATCACCAAAAATATGACAAAAAATGGACATATAAAAATTTTAAGTTTACATCTATCAAAATGCTATAGCCAATATGGAAAGACAACCCCATGGTGAAAGAACTCTTGGCACAATTATGACAAAGGACCATTATCCTCACCATATAAAGCAAGTTCATAAATTATTATAAAAAGCATTAAAGCTAATGAAATATAAAATCCAACAATGCATATTAAAATGTACATTCTTGGTGGTAACCAAAAAATGTAAATTAAAACAATTCTTCTTTCAAAATGCCAAAATAATAAATGGTAAACATCATTGTTAATAAAGATACAGTGGGATAGCTCTCATACATTGCTGAGAAAGGAAAATTGGTGAAAACTAATGGGAAAAAAATTTCCTGTTTAATAAAAGCCAGTAATTCTACTAATAGAAGCCATTCCTAAAGAAATAAGTATGGGCTGAGATTTATATCTGAAGTTTCTCATCACGAGATTTTATATAACAGCAAAAATTTACAAACAAAACACAAGCACTCCAATAATATGGTGAAATAATTTATGGGATATTCACACAATGGGTGATTATATAGGTTTTTAAATTGTTTTCAAGGAATATTTAATAATATCTGTTAGCAATTATTATATATAAAGTTAGGAAGAGGAGGAGGAGAAAATAATTCAAAATTTTATATATATACATATCGTTATTACAGGATATTATAGCTGAATCAGGGCTCAGATTTGTAGATTAAAGGAATTGTGTTTCTCTCTCAACACAGCAATTGAATTTAGAGGTCTTAATATATAGTGAGCATAATGGCCTTTTGTCATAATTGTGCCATAAATTCTCCTGAATTTAGAGGTCTGTTTGATGGAGTTGAGTAGAATGATATGCTTTTATAAATGTGTATGAAGTAAAAAGTGACTCCTGGTAAAGAATGAAATGAATCCCAAAGCCACACTCTTGAGAGTCAAAGATATAAAAACATGTCTGAAGAACTAGGACGGGAGAGGACGGTTATATTCAAGCCAGATGTCAACAAGATAAGCTGCTGCCCACAAGGAAACCCACATAAGACGGGTGAGGCCACAGATCACCAGAACTGAAACTGACTAAACTGAAACTGACTGACTAAAGTCATTGAAGGGAATGTGGGTTTCAGGACCAGTGTGCACCTAATGTTGGAACCTGTTCCAACACAGACCCTTACCACCACTCCCCACCCCTCTCAGGCCCTTTGAGGACACCAGGTGGGAAATTATCCAGCCCTTAGTATTGTCCCTGACATGGAGTTAGTACTCAACAAACATTTTTCTTGAATGAAAGAAAAAAATGAGTCAATGAATCAGTAAGTGAATTGAAAATTGTCTACCTTCAAGCAGGCATTGTTGTTGTGGGCACCTCAATGAAGTATGATGTTGAGAAGTATTCTCTTTCACACCTCAAAGTGTGGATCCATAGATATTTCCACCAGGAGCAAGAATGGCATGAGGAACACAAAGACAGTGAGGAAATGTCTGGGGGCAGCTGAGTTCCTGGCAGAATTCTCCTGGGTTTAGGGGGATGCAGCCTACGGCCCTCAGGGCTGTATTCATTCTCAGATGACAGCGACAGGTGATGAACGGGTAGACAGAATGGAGGTAAGGGTGTAAGTGAGCTGGGTGAGTTTCAGGACACACAGTGAAACACACAGTGAAAAGAGTGAACTTTGCACTCCTCTGCCTAGTGCTGGTGCCCAAGCCACGTTATTTGGATGTTTCATAGAAAGCTTTATTTTGTGGACAAAGACTTTTGTGAAATAAACTCTTTAAATTATACAGTAATATACCTATTTTGTAAAAAAAAAAAAATCTAATGTAAAAAAGAGAAGTATATACACATACATGTATACTTATACCTCAACAAAGCGAAAAACATTTCTGTATTTAAAACTTTTTAAGGTCTTGGGTTGTGTAAATTGGAAAAAAAAAAAAGGTTTTTCATTTTAAAAAGGCTGAGCAAAGGGCAACAAACACTAAGCTATTTTCCTGCACAAGGAGCCGGGGAGGAGGCCAGTTTGATGGGCAGGACTGTGACTGCACTGCAGAGACTCCAGATGCTTTCAGTGGCAGCAGCAATGGCATCACTGTGGGGACGGCAGGGGTGGACAGTGGGCACCAACTCCTCCTGGGAGCAAGTGACTGACAGATGCACCCACAGAGGGAAACCCAGGCCAACTCAGAACTGGTTTGGAAGAATCCAGGGAAGCTAGAGTTCTCACACAGTGGGTAAGGATGGAGCCTGATGTATGTTTTACCCTTATTATGGAGACCCTAGTTTCAGTCCTATACCATGGTGGCCTGGAGAGAATTTTCAATCGTTTCTCCTTTAGGAGTTCTTAACCCTACAGAGGAGGGAAAGCAATGGAGACGCTGATGGTGTTAGATAATACAGGACTACGTAGGGAATTAGGAACTGATCCCTAAATGCTGTAAGAGGTTAGGAGAAGTTCTCTAGAATCAAATAGCCAGAAAATATTTTATTAAGGAAAGGGGAATTTAAATTTGGCTGTAAATGATGGGCTGGAACAAAAGAAAATGAGAAAATTAGAGGTGAGAGGCAGAGAGCATTCCTGTGGCATGTTTATCCTATATCATTTCACGGAAGGCTCTAGAAAGGTTATCTCAAGAAGCAATGGTCAAGGTAACTAATACTTCATATACAATATATGGTCTAATCTCATAAAAAGACTATTTATTTTTCATGGAATATTACTGAAGCTCCGAAAGTCAATATATTAAAGGTAAATTATCTGTCCCGAAAGGATGCACATTCTGAGGAAGAAAGGAGGGACAGAGAGAAAAGATGTAATTACAGAAAACCTGTGGTGCTGTGATTTTACTGGAGACAGAACCACCAAAATCTGACAGTATTGAACACCCCCTGGTGGTCATATTAGTGAAGACTGGTTACTTCCAAATGTTCACCCATTTTTCTATATATGGGAAAGGATTTCAAAAGATGAGATGGCATTCACTGACTTCTCTTTCCCCTTCATTAATTTGCATACAAATGTAGTTCATCTCAATTTAGTTCCCCCCACCAGCACCGTTGGGTAATTCTAAAAAGCCCCTCTTTTGACCAGAGCTATAGTAAAATGAAGAACAAGGGAGAATTTATAGATACATAAACAATAATACCATTAATTCCAGATGGTAAGAAGATACTGTTCTGTATGTTCTGTGTTTCTAAAGAAAAGACCAAACACAAGGAAACTCAATGGTGTGGAAAATTTTGGCATTTAATGCTATTCACCCAGATCTCAGTTGTTGCTGTGAGACAGGCAAAGGTTAAATAACTATGCAAAACACCTAGCAAAATCCCTGTCACAGAGAAAGTACTCGGTAAACATTATTCCTTTCCCTTGAATTCACACTGATGTATTTTTTTAAAGATTTTATTTATTTATTTGTCAGAGAGAGAGAGAGAACAAGAGAACAAGCACAAGCAAGGAGAACAGTAGGTAGATGGAGAAGCAGGCTCCCTGTGGAGCAAGGAGCCTGATGTGGGACTTGATCCCGGGACCCTGGGATCATGACCTGAGCCAAAGGCAGACGCTTAATGACTGAGCCACCCAGACATCCCACACTGATGTATTTCTAAACAGGACTCAGAACCAAAATGGACCACACACACACATACACACACACAAATGGTATCTATGTGAGGTGATGGATATGGATATGTTCATTATCTTGATTGTGATAATTGTTTCAGATTGTGTACTCATATCAAATCACCGTGTTGTCCATTTTAAGTATATGCACTTTTATTTTTCAATTATACCTCTATAAAGCTGAGAAAGGAAAAAATGGAAAAGAAGGAAACAAGACAAGGGGAATAAAGGAAACAAGTTAGGTTTCACAGGAAATAAAAATGCCATTGTTTCACAGAATTGAAAATTTTGTTATGGGATCTATTTTCTGCCTGACAAATACAACCTCTTCTTAGCTTTTGTATATGTCCTCCACTCAGCAACAGATGAAAAAAGAGAAAAATGGGGACAAGCCATCCGAGCTTCTATCTAGTCTCTTAATAAGAAATTGAATTAATAAGAAAAACTCAGTTCTCTGCTACATGCAAGACATATGACCTTAAACAAATAACTTGACTTATTTGGACCTCAATTTCTCCATCCAAAAAATGAAAATATTGTCTTAGATCAGTAGTTCTCCACTGCTGCTCATGAATTATCAACAAACTAAGAGGAGCTCATTTATCCTTGGTGAAATGAACAATGTAGAGTTTTACATAAAGTTAAATTATTAAATTAAAAGATTGATTCTGGGATTAAATCCATATGGTGTTAAAATATGCCTTCTTTTAGGGTACCTGGGTGGCTTAGCAAGTTAAGTGAGAGAGGGGGGAAGCAGGTTCCCCACGGAGCAGAGTGTCCGATGCGGGGCTCAATCCCAGGACCCTGAGATCACGACCTGAGCCAAAGGCAGAGGCTTAACCCACTGAGCCACCCAGGTGCCCCTGACTCTTAATTTTGGCTCACGTCATGATCTCAGGATCCAGAGACTAAGATCCAAGTCAAACCCCATTTCAGCCTACATTGGGCTCCACACCAAGTCCAGAGTCTACTTGGGATTCTCTCTCTCCCTCTTCTCCAACGAGCTCATGTTCTCTCTCACTCTCTTGTTCTCTCAAATAAATAAATAAGTCTTTTTTTTTTTTAATCCCTTCTTTTATGAAGCAGTGGTGAGATGCTATTAGGGGTGGCTTTCACGTCCTTGCTAAGAAAAACACTGCCAATCCTAAACTGACCCCCCAAATTTTTGGTCTATGAGGTCCATGAAAATCCAATGAAAGAGATGATAGAGGCAGTAGAAAGGCAGTGAAAGCTGGAGACAGTTGACCAGGCTGCGTTGATTCAATCCAGACTCTGTTAATTACAGACTTTCCTGACCTTGTTTGTTTTATTTAATTATTCTAAACCTAAAACATGATTAGACAATCTGTGGTTAAAAGGTTATTGATCACAAAACCAAAGGTTTGAAAACTCTTTTCCTTGCTGATCTCTAAAGGTCTTTCCAGCTCTGCTTTCTAGAGTAACACACGGACATTCACCTTAGTTCCACTGTATCATTGATAGAAACTCCAGTCACACATGATGTCAACACCTGAGTGAGCAAATCCACCTCCCCAAGGGGCAGTGAAGAGGGCTACAACACAAAGGGAGAGGAAAAGACTTGCTATGCATCGTCATTACAAAGAAAGACAGTAAAATGCTAACAGAATGCCTTCTGTGTGTACTCATTAGATATATTTTATGTGCAATATTTTCATGCAAGTGTCAATTTATCACCCCTAAAAACATAAATGGCTAGTCATAAATTTTAAAAATTCAAATTCCTTTCTGGGTTTCACCCCTTTTTTATGTCAACCTTGTGAACTCTTTCTAAGAAGGGAAAAGACAAAGGATATTGGAAAAATGAGGACTGAATAACCACATAGGGTTCCTGAGCTCCCTCGCTGTCTCTAATACTGCCTTTCTACAGAGCTTGGAAATTGGAACACACACACACACACACACACACACACTCTCCATCTCTCTCTCTCTCTTTCTCCTCTAAAGTGTTCTTCCTCTGCTTGACACACAAAGCTACTGACTCCAAATACAGGTCACAGGCACCACCTAGAGGCATTAATCAAAAGTCTCTCATTCCAGTGAACTCTGAGACAAATCAGTTCAAAAAATGCAGGTGAGTTTCCTCCCAGTCATAAACTTGAAAAACAGTAAAGTGCTCTCCTATCTAACTGCAGTCGGTGGGAGGGACTAGGACCAAATGAAGAGGAGATGTGCAGATACACACATCCTGCCAAATCATTAGAATTTCTGTATCACCATCTCATTTATTAACATCCCTGTGTTTTCACTTGCTGCCTATTCCACAAGAAAATGCATGACATAAAGTCCACAATTCTACCTTTGGGTGTCAAGGAGATCAAGAAATTGAAGCCACAAGCCTTAACAAACAATATGCCCTTTTAGTAAAAATACGTCTACAATAAAAGACACTAGATCCTGCCAGTTACCATTGTGATCAGGAACAAGGAGGGCATTTCCAGAACGCTCAGCTGTCATGTGTTGGCTTTATCTCATCAACAGTAACCACATAACTGGGTGATGTTTTAACTTAACCACCTGCACATCATATCTATGTGGCATTAACTGGAGTGAATCAATAGGTGTCCCAAACTCAAAGGCCCATCTCTAACCAAAGTATCACAAGTTCAGGGGGAGCTGAAAGTAATGCGGAGCTCTGAGCTTCCGACACAGTCGAGTTTGCAGCTCAGAAATATGTTTGACAAACACCTCGGCATTCTAGGATACTAGCAAATGAAAGCTGAGTCAGCTCAGATGGGCAAAAATTATGTCAACAAGAGACAGTGGAGTCCCAGGGTCTAGTTCCCATCTGTATCACAAAGTAGCTGTTGGATCTAAGGCTATTCATTTACCTTGTTTTTCCGATATATAAAATAAAAAGGATGTTTATTATGAATTCTAAAGCTCCATAAAAGCATAAAAAAATTTTCATTATAATTTAAAAGTCCTAGGGATAAAAAAGCTTATACAAAATACCTACCCTTAGTTGGCATTGTTACTTTGTTCCTACAAACTGCTGGTGGGTAGTATTGGGCTACCTGCCTAGGACACCTGCAAGGTGACACATGAGATTCCTCTGGCAATGAAGAAAAACTTCTGCAGCATTTTTCCAAGAACTGTCTGCAGTCCACCTACCACTACTGCAGTCGCTATCTTGTGTCTGCTATATATATATACATATATATACCAACCAAAATTTAAAGAATAAAAGTCTCAACACTAGACATTTCTTTTGTTATCACAGTAAGTTTATCATTAGTGTCTAAGTGGTATCATTTTTAGTTCAATCTTTAATTAATCACTTTAATTATTGTATCAATTCACTAAAACTACAACTGTTTAAGAAAGAATTAGGATCTTATTTAATGATCCAGAACAATTATTTAGGTTCCTGCTTTACCCAAATAGATGCGTTTCTGAAAAGATGAGTATAGCAACACTTTTCATGATGACAAAAGTAATACATTTCACCCAATGAATTTTAACTTTATGGAATAACCTATATAAATCCAACCAAATCTTAACATTTTGAAAATATCACTTTACGTTTTGTGGTTTTACCTTTCCATAGGCAAAGAATTTGCCTTTAAAGAATCTCCGCACGTATTGCTCTATAACGTGCTTTTCCCCCATTAATTAGGTCATGAATATTTCCATGACTTTATCTTCTCCATCAGCCTTGTTAGTGTCTGCACAGTAGTATTACATTAGGGAGATAGAAAAAAACTGAGTCAACTTCCTTTTTGTAAACTTAAGATTATTTCTAATTTCACAACACAGAAACGAATATTCTTACTGGTAAGCCTCTGATACATCTTTGATATCTGAGCATAACTCAAGGTTTAAAAACTAGGCAACAATTTCAGCCTTTTCAAAATTCAGATGTCTTTGTCTCAAACCGACTGTTTTAAGTCAATTCCCGAATATCTGAAGGAGCCTGGTGGTGACAGTTTTCTAATTTTGTCTTACACCAACTCAGATGCTGTCTTAGTCCATTCCCCTGCTGCAACAGAATACATGGACTGGGTAGTTTATAAACAACAGAAATTTATTTCTCACAGTTCTGCAGGCTAGGAAATCCAAGATTAGATGAGGCACCAGGAGATTCCGTGTCTGGTGAGAGCCCACTTCCGGTTCCCACACAGCTGTCTTGCCGTGTCCACACACAAACCAAAGCTGGGTCTTGAGTGGCCAGCTACACCCAAGGGGCACAAGGAACACTCCCCATGTAAGACTTCTTATTGACATCATCTACCTCAGAGCTTATCTTTTCCTCACAATTACTGGAAGGTTCTACAATAACAGAAGCTAGCAGAGAAAGTTAAGTCAGAGACAAGAACACAACAAAGAATCACCAAATAGTGAAAGGAAATCACACCCTGAAATATAAGCATCAACCTAAATATGCTGAACTCCTGAGGGGGAAAAAATACACCAAATGGAGAAAGATTTTCTTATTTTTTTAAATTTTTTTTTAAAGATTATTTATTTATTTATTTGACAGAGATCACAAGTAGGCAGAGAGGCAGGCAGAGAGAGAGGAGGAAGCAGGCTCCCCGCTGAGCAGAGAGCCCGATGTGGGGCTCGATCCTAGGACCCTGGGATCGTGACCTGAGTCGAAGGCAGAGGCTTTAACCCACTGAGCCACCCCGGCGCCCCGAGAGAGATTTTTTAAAAGTATAATTAAAGTCTTTAGAAGCATTATTAAAAAAGATACCACATCCATGTAGCAAAATAGGCTGCTATAAAAATTGATCAGAATCATTAAAATTTAAACTACTGTAACTGAAATAAAACACAGTAGATGAACTGAGTAGATGCACCTGAAGAACAGACACAGCTGAAGATCACATTAGTGAACTGGAGCACAGATGCAGAGGTCAGAGTGATGAAAAGTGGGAGGGCATGAAGAATGAGAGATGGGGCAGCTGGTATGAATGACATAAATAAAAGGACCACGAATGGGAGAAGACAGATGGAAGGATGACAGGGAATACTGAGAGGCGCAGAATTAAGGGGTGTTGGATGATGAGGAGCACCATAAAGTTAAGCAAAGGAGTCAGGTCCCTGTATAGTGAGATGAGGTTTTTTTTTTTTTTTTTTTTTTTTTTTTTTAAAGATTTTATTTATTTATTTGACAGAGAGAGACCACAAGTAGGCAGAGAGGCAGGCAGAGAGAGAGAGGAGGAAGCAGGCTCCCTGCCGAGCAGAGAGCCCGATGTGGGACTCGATCCCAGGACCCTGAGATCATGACCTGAGCCGAAGGCAGCGGCTTAACCCACTGAGCCACCCAGGCGCCCCATGTGTGAGATGAGTCTTTGGGGCGTCCTGGTATCACAGTTGGTTGAGCATCCAACTGTTGGTTTCAGCTCAGGTCATGATCAAGCTCCGCATGGACTCTGGGCTCAGTGCGGAGTCTGCTTCGTGTTCTTTCTCCCTTCCCCCTTCCACCTCTGCCCCTCCCGGCTCATGCTTATTCGAGCTCTCTCTCTCTCAAATGAATAAATAAAATTTAAAAAAAAAAAAAGACCAAAAAAATTCCATAGTGAGATGAGTTTTCTCCCACCCCACCCCTACTTCCTGGAAGCCGAAAGCTTCTATATGTAGGTGATAGAATGGTGGCTGTCCGGTGGGCAGGGGACAGTCTCTTAACATAAGATATAAGAGGAAAGGGATATGTTGACAGGAAACAAACATCTATAATATAAAGTGTCAGATGTTTTTTTTAAATTTGTATCCAACTTTCAGGCCAGACTAGCACTTTTACCTACCTCTCCTATCTTCTGCCCGGCACAGAAATGTTGTGGAACAGGAAAGGACACCTATTTCAGGGGCACCCACAGCAGAGTAGGCTGGGATCGGGAAGAAAGAGAAGTAGTTAATGAGGATGAACGACTATGGGGATACCTCAAGAAGGAGAATCCAGAAGAGAGACCCTATGGGCACCCCCTAGAGTTTATAAGTGAAAGCTCACTTAAATGAGTAGAGAATGAAATGAGTAAAATAAAGAAAACCATTCCTAAATTCTTACCCCCTATGGATATTATATGGGTTACCATATAGAGCAAACCTAAATTAAGAACAGAATGGTCTTCCTTTGCAACTCTGTTGTGTGTTTTTCCAGCTGAGAAAGAGGCAGGGCATGCTTTCTCTCATCAATTAACAGCAGATACCTGCATTTCTCCAGTGGGAAAAAACTGTGTGTTGGAACAAATGCCTTTCTTTTAAAGATTTCACCTTACTGTCACAGTCTTCCACCTCCAAGATAATAGGCACAGAAACCCAGTTACAGTTCACGGCTTCCCATGGGGGTGTCTCCAGGGGCATTTGAATGTCCAGTTGTACCTGAATCAAATCAAAAGAGAACTGAGCTAAGAAACAATCCACCATGACAGCCAAAATATTAGCAAAATAGGACCAAGAGAAGTGGCTCCAGAATAATGTGGTTTTGGGGTTTAGAACCCTCAGATGGAGGGAGAGAGAAATAGTATACCATTTTGTGATCTGGTGACTGGAACCAGTGAGTGACTATATAAATTGAGATGACTGGAACCATGCCTTCTGCAAAACCAATATTGAGCTTTCTTGCTATATATGGAAAGTGGTATATAGGTCCTCATTTTCAGACTAATTTGTTTTTGAAATCTGGATCACTTCTGGAAATAGGAGATCCATCCACAGAACTTGACCAGGGGATAGAAATGCAGAGATTATGTCAGAATCAGTGGGATGAGCTGTGATGGTCAGGAGAGAGATAAGGTTGCTTATGTTGTATGCTACTACATAAAGAAAGCTAATGGTATTTGTCAGGAGCACAAAATGTTTCTCAGATGGCCTAAATCTGACTTATCTCTAAAATGTATCAGAACTATAAACAGAAGAAGAAAGACTCTGAAACATGGGAAGCTTCTGCCTTCAAAGTCATATGTAGGTGAAACGCCACAAATGTATTGGCCTTGATGCACGATAGACTGGTGGCCTTCATCCAAGACTAAAGAATATTGAGAAATTTCATACCAACTGATCACTAGCAGCAGAGGCCAAAGAGAGTGCTAATTAGATCATGAGACTATAAATAGATAGAAACACACACACACACACACACGTATGTACACATGAATCCCACAGAGCAGCTAAGAAGCATGATGGATTCATTCCTTCCTCAAACTCCATGCATGTGGTTCGGGTTGGACTTACTCCAGCCCTGGCTCTGGGAGTGCACATAGCCCATATCTGAGCAGTGTACTATCCTTACAGTCCTACACCAAAGTTTGACCAGTTGGTTCAGGGATGGTCAATCATCAAAAGCTGTATTTGTTTCCTATCACCGTTATAAGAAATTACCACAAACTTAGTGACTTGGAAAAAGAGTTACTATTTTATAGCTCTGAAGATTGTTATCTATAATGGGTCCTCAGGTCTGTGTTCTTCTGGAGTTTCTAGGAGGCAGTGTGTTTTCTTGCCTTTCTCTGCATTCCTTGATTCATGGCCCCCTTCCTCCATCTTTAGAGCTAGTAGCAGACCTCCTGCCTCCCTCCTGTGACTAGGTCAGGCCCATCTGGATGTTCTAGGATGTTCACCCATCTTATGAGCATAACTTAATTGCACCTTCAAAGCTCCCTTTGCTATATAAGGTAGCATATTCACAGGTTCTAGAAATTGGGACGTGGACATCTTTGGGAAGCCATTATTCCACCTACTTTGCAAGCCTATTAAAGCTTCCCTGGCACATTTTCTTGAAGTGCAAAAAGCACTAACTGAAGAGATACCATGAGCCTAGAGCTTCTAGTGGCCATATTTTCCACTTGAGACTCAAGAATCAGGCCAACCCAAGGGAAAGCAAAGTTGGAAGAAAAGGAAAATGGTCCTGAAGATATTGTTTAACCTCCCGGGCCCACCCATGCCTGAAACCAACATTACCTATAGACTATAGCTACATGAATATTCCCTTTTTGCGAAAGTTAGATTGAATTAGGCTGCTATCCATTATAATACAAAGAGGTCTTGTGATCAAACAAAGGAATGGAGAAGCAAATGATCGATTAGAATTTATCCATCATCATTTATCAACCACTGAATCAGATATAAAATGTGTTAAAGAGAAATAACATTAGCAATATGAAGTCCCTCCACTTTTTAAGGAGTATCCTACAAAAAATTGCTTCATTAGAGAAAATTACTGACTTAAAAAAACATACTAATGATGTATTAATGTCAGAGTATCTGGATTTGGGGATCCTACAAAATTAAGATATATATAGAAATATGGCATGGGACAAATTGGCTAAAATAAATTAGATTAGTATTTCACGTTGGGAATTCAAAATGCTCTAACTGCTGAGCCAAGTGCTCAGTGGTAGTGGTGGGGATGTTAGTGGTGGTATTTGTGGTGACTGGTGGTAGCGGCATTTCTAAATTTAAGAAATGGGTCTTTTCCCAGAGGACTCATCCTATTGTTATGGGAGACACTGGGACCCTCAACCATTACCACATAACAATTCTTTCTTCCCACGGAAATGAAATGAATTGGTAGATTGTGAATACTATTTCTTGTTCTTCAACGATATACTGCAAGGATGTGTATGTCCCTCCCAGAGGTACACATGCTATGAAGAAAGTGAATATATATATTGTTTGTAAAAGTATTATGAAATAGCCTTCTTTTCAACTGCAAAACATTCTTGCTTTCCTTTATCTTAAAAATAGTGTAAGAGACCCTGAAGAACTCAGAAGTTTCTACTGAGTCCCTGTAACTATTCTTCTCTACTCCCTCCTACACAATGTCTTGGCCCCTCACTGTTCTCCACTCCTCTTGATAAAATCCAAATTGCCCTGGGGTGCCTGGATGGCTCAGTGGGTTGGGGCCTCTGCCTTCAGCTCGGGTCCTGATTCCAGGGTCCAGGGTTTGAGCCCCGCATCGGGCTCTCCGCTTAGCAGGGAGCCTGCTTCTCCCTCTCTCTGCCCGACTCTCTGCCTGCTTGTGATCTCTGTCTGTCAAATAAATAAATAAAATCTTAAAAAAAAAAATCCAAATTTCCCAAACCATGGCTACTACTATTAGGAGAACATCTTTGCCTAGTTCTTGGAACTACCGAATTGTCAAGTGCCCTTTCCTGTAAACCTCAATAAAAGTTTGTGCCCTGTCTCCTCCCCACAAGTTAGAATGTTCTTCTTAGGCCCAGCATTTTTGAGTCAAGATTTATTCTAATTGTGCTCTGGGTAGTTTCTGTCTACGCAGACGGAGAGGGGGAAAACCTTTTCTCTTCAGTATACAGAGTAAGATAAGAATGTTTTGATTTAATATCTCCCCAGGTCTATTATTTCTTTCCAAAAGAAAGCAAGAAATTCTGAACACTTTCTTACAGCAGCACATAAAGGACTGACTGGTGGTGGCAGGTCTGACATCTGACCCTTCTGACCAACTGAACTGACACCATTTTAGACCTGTTTGAAGATACCAGTCTTGGGAAGAGGACAGTACGCATTTAACATCTGAACATACCTGCAAATAAAAAAATGACTCTAAAGACTAATCAATATAAGTCTTATGGAAAGAAAATAAATAAAGGTCTAGCTCAGAAAAAAAGTGTTAACTCTACTTTAGGTGGAAGAAAAACACTAAATCTTGAAGTTGTATCTCTTTTTGCAGCTGAGCTAGAGAGAGGGCTTGGGAACATAAATTCCATGGACATATGGTATATCTAAACAATTTCATTCTATTTGGTAAGTCTTTGGAAGAAGAAAAGGAGACTTTAAGCAGCAGACCACCTCCAAGAGGCAAATTTGAAACTTTCCCAATCGTCAATTATGCTATTTCCCTGTGAAGTATGTGGGACAGTGTGACCTCAGCCAAAGACAAACACAGTCCCTTATAAGACCTCTGTTCAAACAGTGGTCCTGTCCCATTCACTTTAGAGAGCTAGAGATAATATATTTGGGAATTACAGGTAGGTTGTTTTTTTTTCTTCTTCTTCAAGAATTTGGATTTCTAATCTATTTTGACTTGAGGTTACCCTTTCATGGAGTAACCGCCTTGTCTTCTCTCTCCTGATGGTCCCTGGTGGCCATGGGCAATGGAGGAAGAGTGGAGTCACTCTAGCCTGGTCCTTCTTGGGGGGGAAGCCTGAAGGCAAGCATTCTGTGCCTAAGTGGGGGAGCAAATGAACACTGAGCTCATGCCGGAAAGCCTCCTCAGGCCAAAGAGAAGTGACCATTTTGCCTACAATGTGACTCCTGCAGCTAATACACTCATTTGAACATGTTACCCACCACAGTGGCATTCTGAGCTGATTTTAGATACCAAACCCATAGAATTTGTATCCATGGACCTTTATCATAAAATCAGAGAGTAAAATCTGCATACATACTTTTGTTGGTGGATCACTTCAGTCCCTATATGCAAGGAAGCCAAACTTCTAACAAAGGTTTTACAGGGGAAAATACCTTTGCTTTATTCTATGTGATTAAAGGAAAACTTGAGAGGTGGTTATAAGAAATGTCCTACTTAGTAGGGCTTTTTTTCGGGGGAGGGGGATCTATTCCCTTTTATCCTCAGGGGAACCTAAATTCTAAGGACGGCATCTCTGCAAGGTCAGCAACTCTGCATATAGAGCAAAAATGAAAATGGAGTCCGTGTGTGGGCTGCCAAGCCTATGAGGTGTTGCGGCCAGCGTGACAAATCGACCAGGAAACGTGAGGGTAAGAAGATGGTGAAAAGAAATTAAGAGACAAAGAGATGGGGGCAGGAGGAGCACTGAGGAGGATGTCCAACAGTGCTGATTTTATTCCACGTCTTACAATCATTTATAAGGCAGACGAGAATAGGAGTAATATATCAGTATCTGGTCAGATGACCGCAAGTTTCTATAACAAGTTTACATTGACTACAAGCAAACTTCGCGATGCCAGGTAGTCACGGCTAAGTCACGGCTAGTCCACTTGTCTCATTAGCAAGACAATCAGTCAGGGAGTGGGTTATGGGAGGTAGAGGAACAATAAGGACTAACTAAGAATTCATGACCCTGACCACATTATTCCCTTCTGTAGGGAGAGCATGTGGGAAGTCACGTAGGCGAGTGCACGACACATAGCACAGACCCTTCCTCACTCAACTTTCCTGTCCTTGACCCCTTATCAAGGTGTCCGGACTTTAAAGGAGACACAAGTCAGGGCCTGGTTTGATCCACGACTCCAACCTTGCCGTAGCCTCCAAGACTAAGGCCACTGGGAACTACCAGCTGCATGGCTGCCTCACCATTATTGATCTTTGAGTGTGTGTCCTCCTTCCATTAAACAACGTTAGGGTAAGTGACAAGGTATCAGAGATATTAAGCCAGGGGTGGGGCAGGAGAAATGAACATCTTATCCCTTGGGCACTGGGTTGTTGAGCACATCACTGAACTAGAGACGACATCTGCCAGGTATGGCAAAACAGGTTATGGTATTTGTACATCCCAGACATAAAAAACAACTGACCACTGGAAACTCATTGTATGTGTGTTAGAATGAAGCAATCTCCTTCAGATGGATGGCATCAGAAATCAAGGTCAGGATTATCTTGATAAGGCATTTTAATAACCTCCTGCCCAAAGAAGAGAACAAACCTTGCCTAAGGCACAGACAATAACATCCAACACAAAAACTGGAGGGATTACTTTGAATAAAAAAGCTGCCCTGCTCTCCCTACCACCATCACTGTAAGCAAAACAGGGGCTAAAGACTGAAAAAGGGAGGAGACAGAGACGGAATGACTCCTTGCATCTAGAGAGTACGGGATTATCCACCACTGTGCTGTGGAAGCTAGAGAAGCATGTTCGTGTCCGCAGATCTGAATCAAGAAGTTCTCGGACCTGAGGAACATGATCTATAAATGTGACTAAGCATTTTGAGATGGGAGGATCATCCTGGGTTATCAGGGTGGCCAAATACAATCACAAGAGTTCTCTTAAGAGGGAGGCAGGAAGGGGAGCGGGAAAGCAGATGCAACAATAGAGTGGACACAGTGAGGCAGGTCAGGAGCCAAGGAACCTTCAGAAGCTGGAAAACCTAAGAAACCAGATTCCTGACTACCGTCTCCAGAAGGAACACAGCCCTCTGGAACCCATTTCAGATCTCTAACTTCAAGAATTTGTCAGATAATAAATTTGTGTGGTTTTAAGTCACCAAGTTTATGGTAATGTGCTACAGCACCAATAAGAAAGTAATGAGTGGTTGCAATTTCAAATTTTGGAATTTTGGGCACGCTACAGGGGTAGGGACTGTGGGATCTCAGTCTCAGCTTCTTTTGCAAGATGGTGTTATTTTTGTCTTTTCTCTCTTACGGAAACGTCCTCTGCCACCCTTGTCTTCTGTGCAACATCCTAGCTGTATAATGCCTGTGGGTTTGGGCTGCTGTGATAGCTGGTCCATCATGAACCACTTACCCAACTGACTTGGTCTCTGCGTATTCATATTTTAAGAAGAGATATGATGGTCCTACTTGGGCTACACAAACAACCCAGATCCAGTTGTCTATGGCTTGCCAAGTACAAGTTGTCATCACCTGGTGAAAGCTACTCTATCTTCATGTCACAGTGGTAGATAATCCCACACTCTCTAGATGCAAGCGGTCACTCTGTTTCTATCTGCTCCCTTTTTCTGTCAGTAGCCTATTTGTTTATCAAATAGGATATGATTTGTTTATCATATGTGTTGATGTTAATGTCAGTGCCTTAGGCAGGTATGTGGACACAAACAGCTCATATTTCTGTGCTCTAAGCTCAAAGAAATCCCTCCCCTTGAGGGAATTTCATCCCATCTTGTATGAAGACTAACTACAGGCAGGTTTCTGTTATCCTTGGAAGGAACAGAAATACTTATACAGCTTAAGTCTCAGGTCCATCTCTGAGGATTTACCAGATTCTTATCCCCTAATCATTTAAATGTAGGCATGTCTCCTAAACACATCTCAACCCATCCAAATGCCTTCAATCCTAAACACATCTCAACCAATTCATACAACTAATCTGACCAGTGAGAATCCATTTTAAATAATCTATTGTCTGAGCAAAATGCCAATTTCATCAATTAAAACCCTGTGACATTGTGATGAAATAAATACATATTTGGTCTCCATCCATGGTTCCTGGCACACAGCTTCTAAAATCACTGTAACTTCTTAAGTGAAAAGTGATAGAAGCATCTTTTGTTATATTTGGCCTTCTATGCCCCTGAAACAGCTCTTAAAGGAGCTGAGTTTTGTCATTCAAAATAAAAAGGCCCTTTTGACCACACCTAAATGTATACTAATGAGGCAAGTTTTACCCCCTTCTTGGGGCATCTGGGGAGCTCAGTGGGTTAAGTCTCTGCCTTAGGCTTAGGGCATGATCCCAGGGTTCTGGAATTGAACCCCTCTTCCCCTCCACTGGGCTCTCTTCACCAGGGAGCCTGCTTCTTCCTCTGCCTATTGCCCTGCCTACTTGTACTTGTACTCTCTGTCAAATAAATAAAATCTTAAAAAAAAAAAAAGCATCTCCTTGATAATCACAGAATGGGGGCTGGTTGCCATGGGAACCAACTGAGTGAGCAGCAACTCAGAACTTTTAGCCCGACCCCATGACCTCTCAGGAGGGCAGCGCTGTAGATTCGATCACCAATGAATGGCCAATGATTTAATCAGTGGTGCCGGCATGATGATGCCTCCTACTGAGAATGGGAGCTCTGTGCACCCTGCCTGATACACTGCCGTATCCATCTTTTCCTGAGTTTTATCCTCAGTGGATAATCATAAGCGCATTTCTTAGTTTTGTGAGCCATTTTACTTAGCATATTATCAAAGCCAAGGCAGAGCTGTGGGAACCCTCAGTTTGCAACCGAGTCAAGCAGAAGTTGTGGGTAACCTGAAGATCCACGACCTGAGACTGGTGTCTGAGGAGGGGCAGTCGTCTGTGGGACTGACCCCTTAACCTGTGGGATCTGACGCTAACTCCAGGTTGTGGCAGAACTGAATTGAACTGTAGGTCCCCCAACTGGTATCCGCAGAGAACTGGAGAATTGCTTGTTGTGGGGGAAAAAATACACATATTTGGTGGCTAGAAGTGTTCTGAGGGTAGTATATAGAAGAAGAATTTTCCATTAGCTGGAGTTTATCTTTTAAACCCATTCTGCTATGATGAACTGTCCCATTTTAAACTTTCTATATTTCTGACCATTACTTTCTGTAAGTTGGGAATACCACGATGCCCGGTAATGTCAACATATATTGTATACTTTCAACACAGTGACAGAATAAACACAATGTTTGCCATCTAATTCAATAACATAACTCACACTGTACTGTGCCTTAAATGCAGGACATCTGAAGTCCACTTTTCTTATTCTGACTGAATATGAACTGGTAAAAACAAATAACAAAAAGTCACAGTAGGGCGGTAGGCAGAGCACTCTAAATGTGGAGTAAAAGCTGCATCACTGAAATCAGAGTGCGCTGAGCAGAGTAACAACCAGTCAGCTCTGTGGCAGAAGGGTGAAAGCCGCAGAAATAGGTTAACAAATAAGCACAGCTGTGTTCCAATAAAACTCTACTTATAGGCACTGAGATACAAATTTTATATAATTTTTGTATATCACAAAATATTATTCTTTTGATTTTTTTCAAGTATTTAAAAATGTAAAATCTATTCTTAGTTTTCAAGCTATACAAGAAAGGGCAGTGAGGTGCATTTAGCCCCAGTGTCATAATTTGAGGACACCGATTTAGACTATCATATGAATATCATACCCCAGACACAGGTTGAAGAAGAGTAAAATTTTCATTCCTTGTGGTAGTTTTGTTCTGTAAAGCCACTAGGAACACCAAATTCATTACTACCTTACTAAAGCAGGAGGCAGAGGAGGCTTGGACAAGTTGACCAAAGTAACGCCATTTTGGTTTTTAGGCTGACCTTTAACCTAAAAGTCAGCAGGTCATAGAAAGCGTCATGAGATTCAACTCATGAAAGACCGCAAGACCCCACTCCCTCTGACAGCGAAAGTAATAAAAGCTGGACATTCTTAAAATTGCTCCCCATGGGTGATTCCACGACCTGAAGACAATGGAAAAACTGACCACCCAATGTAAGTGATAAACCCAAAGTTAAAGAGTAAGCCCCTCTCTATCTATTTAATTTAGCTAATTAAAAAACAAAAGCAAAAACAAAAACCAACTTATAAAACCCTTCATTAGAGGCAAAGGTTGGGGGGATTCCTCTTCCTTGCCTATGGGGACAGACCACTACTTTGTCTGTGAAGCAGCTCCTTTCTTACTTCTATACTTAATAAATCCTTGCCCCTTTCTCCAAGTGGCTTGCTCTTGAATTCTATTTTGTGCAAAGCCAAGAACCCTCTTGGAGAGGGGCCTGAGGCCCTCTCGGGGCCCTGCCCATCTGGCATAGATACTATTGTTCCTAGGGGAAACACAGGGTTAGGTTCCTGCAAGCCTGTGTCCGTAACATTTTCATCAACCAAACAAGACAAATTTTCTCCTATGTGTGTGCTTCTGCTTAAAGACATCTTATTTAATATATTTTGCTGTTTCATTAATACTGAACTCCTGGCCAACAGCCCTGTGACTCATACTTGAACAAAGCTTATTTTAACATACATATTCTCTCCCCAAACTTGTGTTTGGGGGCCATTTTAAACAGAGAAATCATCAAAAAAAGTATAAAAATTAGAAAAACATGGCAGTAAATAGACCACGAGAAAGAATTATTTGCAGTATGAGAACTGAAACAAAAAGGCAGACTATCACCTTGTTTGATCTCAGCTGAGTGTGAGCACTGGACAGTGTGGGGGTTTTTTGTTGTTTTTTTTCAAGTAGACTCCATGCCCAATTTGGGGCTTGAACTTAGCACCCCGAGATCAAGGGTCACATGCCAGCCAGGTACCCCACCATTCGTATTTTTGCTGCTCCTAGCATGTATGTCTGCTAATACCAGAAAAATCACCATGAGGATATCACAAATACATTTTAGTGAGCAGATAAACTCACAAATATGAATCTGTGAATAACGTGGTCCCAACTGTATTTTAAAGTAAAATAATAACATTATCAGGTAGGTGAGAGTTAAGGGTGAGGAACAAGATAATTCATTTCAAAATCTATACTTGGTTGCAACTGTAATTTATAATGGGAACCGTAGTTTTTATTTGGACCCCAAATAGCCCATTTATATTTGAAAACTCAAGCACAACTGAAGCTTTTATAATAAAACTTTATGGGAATTTCTTACCTGTAGCAACACGTATAATAAATTTTAAACAGCATGAAATATGAAGCTGTTAATTCTTTCATAGATACAAGATTTATATTTTTAATACTCCTTACCCTCAGCAGCAACCTTCACTCAAAGAAGAGCCAGGAAGCCTGAGGTTAGAAGAAATTCCTCAAACGATTTGTGCTATGATTGGGACACGGTAGAAATGCAGCTGCAATGAAAAGACCATGGTTAGGTATATTTCATAATTCATAGTTTTAAGTTTCCTTGGAAAGCTACAATTTAGCCAGAAGACAAAAACCAGACCTAAATTAAATACAGTGCTGCCTTCCCAGCCAAGGCAAAACAAATGTAAATTGCCTTATCAGGGACACAAAGAGAAAGAAGCACACCTGTGCTGTTTTCTCAAAATGGAAAAGATAGAAATGGGGCACTTTCCAAGAGTCCTCTTTATCATGAAAATCTTGGCCCTCTGGAGTTAGCAGAGACTCTCCAAGACAGAAATTTCTTTTTGTTGCCTTAGATAGAATAACTCAGTAGCTATTTTCTTGGAGCACTTTTAGTTTTATTTCAGGTGTTTTTCCATTAACGCTTTTGTTCCCAAACACCCAGAACTCCTCATTTTATTAAATGAAACCAGCAGTACAGGACTAGGTAATTAAAGGTAAGGCTACTTTGTAAAACTTACCAAAGTACAGGGCGGTCAAGAAGGCAGTCAGTGGTAGAACACAAGGGGCCAGGCTTCTCTCTGCACCTATTCTTTTGGGATAGTTGTGTCAATATCGCCCTCATGTTCAAGTTAAAAGGAGCAAAGCAAAAAGTTACTGGTTTTTTTTTTTTTTTTTTAAAGATTTTATTTGACAAAGATCACAATCAGGCAGAGAGGGAGGAAGGGAAGCAGGCTCCCTGCTGAGCAGAGAGCACGATGCGGGGCTCGATCTCAGGACCCCCGTGACCCCCATGACCCCCATGGCCCTCATGGCCCTGGGATAAATGACCTGAGCTGAAGGCAGAGGCTTCAACCCACTGAGCTACCCAGGCGCCCCACAAAAGTTACTGTTCTAAAAGCTAGGTAAGGCCTCTGTATGAACACACTTTCTTGATTCAGCTGATTCTTGGGGATTTTGTCACCATTCGTCAGCTGGTAACTTTTTCTTTCTCTTTCTCTTGTGGCCGAGTCTTGTGGTTCCTACAGATGGGAATCAACCCAATGCTCTTATGCATTGCTCCTGAGACTGTGGAAGGCCTTCGGTGAAACAGATACGAAGGCTAGGCTTTCTGAGTGTGGGGGTGGAGACCTGTGGGGAAAGTGGACCCTCTGTGGGGCCCATTTCTTTCTCAGGGGCAATCCCTGAAGCCATCTTAGAAGAAAAACTTGGGGAAAAAATGTATCTTCTGTATCTCCACTATGTGGCAGTGTCATGAAACGATAAATATTTTTATCGTTCACTTAAAAATATTTTTACTTAAAAATATTTTTAAGAACTCCAACAAATACATTCAACGATATCCACCCCTTGGCAGCATGAGCAGCATGAAGGGCGTTGTTACCGCACTCAAAGAGAACTAAGGTACCTCATAGACATCATGTATTTTACCTAACAATAAATTCTAAAATAACACTGCAATATTAATAAGAGCAACACAATTATTGAATAAAGTTAAACACTTTCTAATAATTCCTTTGGCTTTAAAAAATTTTTTTTTTTAAGATTTTATTTATTTGTCAGAGAGAAATCACAAGTAGGCAGAGAGGCAGGCAGAGAGAGAGAGGAGGAAGCAGGCTCCCCGCCGAGCAGAGAGCCCGACGCGGGACTCGATCCCAGGACCCTACCAACGATCCTCCAGTAACTTTGTTCACCAAATCACTCCCTCTCTGTGGCAGCGTTGTCCTCATTTGATGAGGTTTCAGTTTGCTTTGTTTGTTGGCGTTCCAGCAGTGTGAAAGCTCTGACCAGGAGGCTTTCTTTTGCAGCTGTCTGCTGCCAGCCGGGACAGGGAAGAGTCTCCTGTACTTTGAGATGATGTAAAATACTCAAAACAGCTCTATCTCTGGAATCTGCAAAACAATCTTATTTCACAATTACGTGATCTGCGTACATTTTTTAATGACTATGTAATTATAACTACATAATCCACATGCATACTTTCTGGCTGAATAAGCTAGTTCTTCACCTATTATTTAATTTCTAGTAGTAGTAAAATTAATGTACTTCTATATATTGTCACTGTTTTTAAAAATTTGCTAAGTATTATCCTGATCTTTCAAGCTTTTTAAATTTAATTTGCTTTTTCCTAGACATGACATTATAAATCTTGTAATATTAAGGCCCCTACACTAACTTAATATTACATATTATCATACCATGGCTTACAGGTCTAAAGAATTCCCCCAATTAGATTAAGAGTACAGTTGCTGTGATGAGCGCTGAGAAATGAACAGAATTGTTGAATTACTATATTGTATGCCTGAAACAAAAAAAAATACTGTACATTAATTATACTGGAATTAAATTTTTAAAAATATGTGGATACACAAACATCGTAAACAATAAAAGAATTATACAAACATAAAATAATTTTTCCATCATTGAAATACAAAACATGACAATAAAATAAAATAAAGGATTCCGCCAACTAGCATTAGCTTGATCCCAGTACTAGTTTTTCACGTTCTTAAAAGATTATGAGATACCTGGTATCTCTGTATTTCATACGATTAGCAAAGAATACATGCAAATTGTCTTTAAGGTTTGCTTGGAATGTTCATGGATGAAAATTCATGTATCTGAATACATTAAAAATATATGTGAATGCATAAATTCTTATTTTACTCATTGAAACACAATACAGAAGTCCAAAATTTCAGAAGGTTTTATTATTGCACAAATTCAAATGTCCCAAAGCTAAATCTTGATTTCACAAAAATCAGTATTTAAAAGCAATAATTAGAAAATACCAATTATTACAACTTTAAAATATATTCATAAGGTTCAAATAGAAAATTTTCTGTGGATTCCTATTACTTCCAGGTAATTCGTGTCCTGGTAGAATCCACTCACAGAAGAGGCGAGCATCAGTGATGGCCTACTATAACTAGTCTCGTGTTTTATGTCATATTGGCACATTTAGCTTTAACACAGAAACCTAAATTCTTGCATGGACTCATTGGTCATACCTGAAATCTTAAATTTTGTGTTCTTTGGTAACTTCATTTATCATCCAGGGAAAAAACAAAGGACATTCTTTGTGTTTAGGATCTGAGTTACTACTGCTTTGGGGGCTTAATCTGGTATTAAAGCAATTTAAAAGGTGATTCTCACAAAAAGATAGGTAGATTCCTGGAATCCTCAGAGGAGGAACCTATGAAGACACATGGGTGAATAAAGCATAGGTACAAAACTGAGAAATTACTGAGATTTATTTGGGCCCTCATTTTTTTCCACTTTTCCCCAGAAACAATTTCCCCACTATGGTCTAGAACTGGCTGTATCTCTTCTGAAATGTGAGGGTTTGGTTTTCAGCTCTTGAGTGCTTCTGAAGGTACCTTAGAAAGGCTTGCTCTCTTCTCTGAGAGGTTTTGAAACCTCTCCGGGGTTATCTGTGAAGGTGGCAATCAAGGATTTTGCTTTTAAGTAAGCTTCATTTTCCCACGTATGACATCTGGCCCAGAGAGGGCTGCTCAGGTTTTCTCTCACAGGGGCTCTAGGGAAAACTTGGGTTGTTTGGCTATGCCAGCTCCGTCTCCTAACATACATTTGAGCTCTAGTTATCATTACAGAGTATAAACTGATCCAGGAATGAGTCCCTTTTCCTAACTCTTGGGCTGAGACACAGCTATAAAAAAGTGAATCTGGCCTAGAGACAAAAATAAGGCCCACATGGAGTTAAAAAAATAAATAAATAAAATAAAAAAGACTCCCTTTCAGAGAGGAGGAAGACAGATAGACAAATAGACTATGGTCTCCATCTGAAATTAAAAAAAAAAAAAAAACTTCCTGAACTCTGCAGGGTCTAGGACTGAGCTCTGCCAGTCCCTGAGCAGCGGAGGAGAGAAGCATCCAAGGGATCTTTACAGTGTGTGTGTCCTCTTGTTCCCATCCAACACCCAGCTCCCCGGCTCCTGGGCTCTGGAAGTGCTCCTGTGACAAAATGCTGGGGAAGTAAGATCAGAGACCACGGACGTGGGAGTTTTCAGAAACATGACTTGCTATTTATGAAAAAATCTGCCTGGAGAAAGAAGTGAGAGCAATATTTACCAGCTTGAAGTCAGGTGACTGATTCACCTCAGCTCTAACGTACCAGTTCTCTTTATTCACGAGTATTCACAGATCCCAGCCAGCTTCAACCCAACCAGAAATTATTGTGAGATCTGGGAAGAAGGATCTTGTATTTTCAAATAAATTTACATCTATTTTCAAAGCAATTCGAAAGGCCCGAAAACAGGAGAGCAACAGGAAACAAAGTAAATCATCCCTTGGAAAAAGATGTTGAAAGTACATTCAGAAATCGAGGGGAATCCAAGTAAACAAGGTAAAAGCACACTCATGAAAGGAGATGTACTGGAAAAGGGAGTCACAGCAGTCCTTTATTTCTTACTTTCAGAAAGTGGGGAAGAGAGCTGATTTCCTCCATCTCACTATGAGAGAAATACATGAATCAGTACCCAGTGATACACATGGAGAGACTCAACTTGCTCCAGAGATAGCCACAATTTTTCTCAAATTATCTTTTCTCTTTTTCCTATAATACAACGAGCACAGACATTTCTGCCTCTGCTTCCCTGATTGTACATGTTCCAAAAGGTCAATTCTTGTTATCTGAGGTAGTTATAGTCTATAAAATTACCACAAACACTGAATTCATCAACACTAAACCACTGCTCCCAGAGAATTTACAGGGTTACATCCCTACGAGCCTCTTGTCAAATTTTCAACAACCCATCAATATAAAATAATGTTGATTCATTAATGGTAAATTCATGGCCAAACAGCATCATAATTTGTGCCTGAATGAAGTTTATTTCATGTAGGTATTACTTTCTCCTTAAGGAACATCACAGGATTCTTGTGCCTAGGAAAACTAGACAGCACTTCAGATGACAACGGTTGGAGGCCATTTTAAATAGTGAAATCACCAACAAAAAGCACAAGAATGAGAAAAAAACATGGCACTAGACCATGAAAAGGACACTTGGTTATTATACAGTCGGAGCTGAAACAAGAAGACACAGTGTTGCCCCCTTTGACCTATCGGGGAATATGTACTTTGAATGACTCAAATTTTTTGCCGCTCTATGTTTATTCAAGAATAACATCAAAAGCACTATATTGATTTGGGCAAAATATAGTGCAAAAATTTTAGTGTGTAGGCAAACCAGGAAATACAAAGTTTGTGAATAATGAGGAATGATTGTACATAGGTTTCAATTCCTTCACTGTGATTAGAAAGATAGTTACTTCAATAGGGCAGTCATGACTAGGACTGGGAAGTCAGGAAACGAGAACCAGGTCCCAACTGCAATCTCTAAATTTTTGGTGAGGTGACAACCAAAACAGCTAAGATTTAAGAGACATTATTAAATGACTTTAAAACATTAAAAGACATTAAAAATGACTGATTAGGGTGCCTGAGTGGCTCAGTGGGTTAAGCCTCTGCCTTAGGCCCAGGTCATGATCTCAGGGTCCTGGGTTCGAGCCTGGCATCGGGCTCTTTGCTTGGCAGGGAGCCTGCTTCCCCCTCTTTCTCTGCCTGCCTCTGCCTACTTGTGATTTCTCTCTCTGTCAAATAAATAAATAAAAATTAAAAATATTTAAAAAAAAGAGAGACTGATTAATTCCGCTTTGGTTTTTGCTTTATTGTTAAACATGAGATGGGATACAGGGCCTCTCAAAATGAGGTTCATATTCTAACTCAATGACAACTTATAATTTATAATCTTTTCAGATGCCTGTCAAATTTATTCATAAATATCCCAACTGCAGTAGTTTTATCATCCTTTCAGATCAAACAAGCAAAAAACTGGATCCACAATTTATATTACCTATTAATTTTTCCATCTACCGTAGTCTAAGCCCATTAGAATTCTCAAACCCTCCAAATAAAGTTTATAAAATCACCTCCGTGACAGATGGCTGACTTTCAGGTTTTCTTCCTTTGGCTAAACAAACTTAACATTTAAGATTTTCTACTCTGGGCTCTAGCAGTACTTAGTGCTATACTCTAGTCCACTCTTCTTAAGATATAGAAAAAGGAATGTACCCTTCTTACATTCTTTCAGAGCAGGGTTGAAAGGCAACATCACCTACCATATTAGGTACTTTCTTATAAGGACTCCACTATTGCATGAATCTCAAGTCCATTTTTTTTAGGAGTCACACATTAACTCTTCATCACTGTGTGTTCCATTAGAGTAAGAGTAAATTTTTCAACCAGGAATTACCAGAAAGCCTCAGGGCGGGGGAAGAGAGGCTCATCAATGAAGGCCTCATGTTCTGAGTCCCAGGAGTTTTCTGAAAAGAAAACCATAGCCTTAGCAGATGAACAAATGGGTCTATGATCCTCCACACCTCCAAAATCTTAAGAATCACCTCACTGTATCCTCTTTATAAAAGCTTTAATGTATGAGATTAGTTAGTGTAATCGGACATCATTCAGTATCTAATCCGGTCTTCCAAACTTCTGGCCCCTCTAGCAAGTTATAATTTTATAAGGTACTTTGATTCTACTTTTGTATCTTTAGGATACAACCAAACATACATTTCTAGCATTTAAAGGATTTTTGGTATTGTCAAATATATTTGGATTATATCTTAACCCACAGTACTTCACACAATTCACGGTTTTAAATAAAGACAAATGAAATCATATCTGAATTTGTAAACGTAAATATACTGTGATAGTGACACTTGCAATTTTTTCAAAATTAATGGAAAGCACGTCATTTTCTTGAAATGAACTTGGCATAAAAGGCAGCCAAGAGGTCCTTATAAGGGGTGTCTGAATCGGACTTGGTCAACGGTATCCGGCAAAGGCGACGAAACCTGGGAGAGCGCAGCAGCAGGTTCTGTGAAAGGCCCAGGAGGCTGGAGCAGAGCCAGTACAGCACGATCGACTAGAAAAAGAAAGCGCGTGAATGTCAGCACCTCTCAACTCTCCAAGGGCACCGATGTCCAGACACTGGCATGCAGTACAGGAGAAAAGGACAATGTGGGGAAGCAGCAGTGGGCCAGGACGGCACGAGACCTGTGGCAGCTACCTGATACCTGTGATGATTCTGATAGGTAGAAAGAAGGCAGAAAGGGCGAAAAAGGGAAAAGAAAGCAGCAGGAGAGCTTTTCATAATAGGAAAGCCGATGACAGACAGCAGCGCTCGGGCAGAGGCTCGAGAGAGATCTCCCCTCTCCTCTCCGGCAAGAAAGCACCCTTTTCCCACACCAAGAGTCCTGACAAGCTGCTATACTGGAGGTAGGGCACCGGGGGCACAGCCATTTAGGCTCCCTAGACCCCACTGTTCTCCACACAGTGGTTTATCACCCCAGAATTTCCCAGTAATTGGTTTCTTAGTCGGGAAGGCATTACCTTTGCCTTTTTCAGAGACAGTCTCAACATTATCTTCAACTTCTTTTGTATTCCCATCCAGAGTGATTTATTTAGGTTATTGACTACATTCTGGAGCCTTTCAAGATCCTCCCATACCTGCATCTGTTGCCAACTTTTCTCTGGCATCAGAATGTGATCAGGCCCCAGAGGCAGGAGCCTGTGGTGGGTGAGTCCAGGTCCTGGAGGTGAACTGCCTGAATGGGAATTCCATTTATTTGACTGGAAGGAAGTTATTTTCCTTCTGCTTCAGTCTCCTCATCTATAAAATGGGGACTGAACTATCCCCGCCTCAGAGGCTGCTGTGAGGAAAAAGGGAGGTAACTCACACAGACAAGTCAGAACAGAAGGTGGCCCGTATTAAAGACTTGCATTTGTTCCAAAGCAAATTTTGGGGGGCAAAAGGTACCACAGCCTCAAAGCAGATTAGCATATCAGTTACAGGCAGGAGCCAAACCCCCTGCATGTGCCTGAGATACCTGCGCAATATTAAGCATCAGGTAATGGATGAGTTGACCTTGAATGAGCTTCTTACCCTCCCTGTGTCTCAGTGTCCTCAACACTAAAGTGGAGATTGTAATAGCACCTACTTCAGTGCCCACTGGATGAATTAAACGAGCTATTACATGCAAACCTTTTAAAATAGTGCCTGACACAAAGTCAATATTGAATGAGGATTAGCCGGTATCATCATCATCATCTGACTTATCCCATATGCAAAAAGTGCTCTGAAACCAATATGGTAAACTACAAACTGCCTACTAAGAATCCTTCTTCCTCCTTAGTCAGAAAATTCTCATTTTAAGCTGGGTATACTGCCATCCAAAACAAAACAAAACAAAAAAAAGACTAATTCCCAGTATCTTCTGCAATGGGTGTGGCCCAAATAACTAGGATGTGAGCACGAGTGTTTGGTGTGACACCTGGCAGGCTCCTTAAAGGGGCTAATGGCACTTGAAGCTCCCTTTCACCATTCCCGCACGATGAGCTCCAGCAGCCACCGCGACCAGCTGCGGCCTTGAGGACAGGAATGACCGGCTGAGGGTGGTGGCGCAGAATGAAAGAGGCAGTCCGCTTCCTCACGTGTCTTCACGCAGCTGCTACATCAGTTCTACACGAAACTGCCAAACTCTGAATTCCCTGTATTTGGGGGAATAAACTTTGAGGTATTTCAGACACTGCTTTTGAGATCTCTGGTACTCACTTTAAACCCAATCCCTCACTGAAAATTCACTGCTCCTATTTTATTTGCTCAGGCAGTTTCCTCAGTTACCACTGGTAGGATTTCTCCCCAGACATGCAGTGAACCTGTACTGTTCTTTCTTCACAGGGTATTTTACAGCAATATTACTGTTACATGGAAAGTACTATAATAAGCACTTGATGCTATTTTATTAGTTCTCACAGACATTACGAGGTCTACTTCAGAAATGTGGAAACTTACTTATTTTATACAGGATTAGTGGCAGTATTATGTTCAAGGGACAGCTTCAAAAATGTATTTTTGATGCTGAAAATGCACTGTTTCAGATTCCCAAGACAATGAAGTACTTTGATATATGCTGACAGAGCACTAACTAACCCCGACGAATGAATTCTACTTCATGGTCTGTGTGCTGGCCCTGAGAAAAGACAGATATAATACCTAAGACAGCTTTTGCCCTCTTTGCACTAAGTATCATGGGGAAATAAGCAAAAGACTAAAAATATGAAATAACTGCAAACCTCAGTATTTTTTTTTTTCTAATTCTATCAAAGTATAATGACATACAAATGGGGGCAGGTGTACCTACCTCACTGCATTGTTATGAGGTTAAACAAGATTACATACGAACCCGTATGGACTTGGCACAAAGCTTTGTTTCTTTTTTAAGAGCTAAATTCCTTGGCCCAGTCTATGCAAACAGAAGGAATTCAATATTTCAACTAACCAAACAGAACAAATACTATGTTTACAGTGCCGTGCAAAATGAAAAAAAGAAAAGAAGAAAGAAAAAGGAGATGAGAGTTAACTCACATTCACACAAAGGACACAAAGGAAGATTATCTAATCCCAAGAAATACCAAGTGTCACTTGGTTATAGTAACTACGACAGAAACTCGGAAACCAGGAAGGGATTTAGCAGTCAAAAGCAGCTCAGCAGAAGACACGGAGACCTAGCCAGTCTACGTTAAGCACGAGAGGACTGAGCACATGCTACACACAGTGTGGCTGCTTACTCACCGAAGGTACCGTCGCGGCAACTGGAATCATCAACAACGATACCGCACGAACGAAGTACGTAACATATGTCTGAAAACGAGACATTCCTATTTTTTGCAGAGCAAAAATCTGAGAGGGTAGAATAATAAATATACACAATGATTATTAAGCATATTAAATTAGACAAGCTTTAAAATACAATTTGATTTTTGCCTGGCCTCCACCTATATCTTAATAGAAGCAAAAAAAAAATTAAAACACTGATAAATGTATATAGCTGACATCTATGTTTCTGGAAAACTTAATAATTAGGCAGATTAAAGGAAGCTTTAATCAATAACAATAAAGGAGATTCAGCTATATTAAATAGTATCATAGCATAATTTTTACAAATCGATGTTTATGAAAAATTGTAAGACTGAAAGTCCTTTCAAGATAGGTGCTATGTATGAACCACTACCCTTGTTTTAGTATTTAAACACAGTGCCTGGCATAAAGAAGGATCACAATAGGTATCTCAAAGGTTTGTGATCTGGCTGTACGGAATGAAGGTTAGAACCAGGTTAGGAAAAGCAGTTATGACTCATAAATAACTTATTATTATTATTTTTTAAAGATTTTATGTATTAATTTGACAGAGAGAAATCACAAGTAGATAGAGAGGCTGGCAGAGAGAGAGGGAAGCAGGCTCCCCGCTGAGCAGAGAGCCCGATGCGGGCCTCGATCCCAGGACCCTGAGATCATGACCTGAGCCGAAGGCAGCGGCTTAACCCACTGAGCCACCCAGGCGCCCCTCATAAATAACTTATTTTTAAACGGTTTTTTTTTTTAAAGATTTTATTTATTTATTTGTCAGAGACAGAGGGAGAGAGAGCGAGCGAGCACAGGCAGACAGAGAGGCAGGCAGAGTCAGAGGGAGAAGCAGGCTCCCTGCCGAGCAAGGAGCCCGATGTGGGACTCGATCCAGGACCCTGGGATCATGACCCGAGCCGAAGGCAGCTGCCCAACCAACTGAGCCACCCAGGCGTCCCATAAATAACTTATTTAAGAGACAGAACAATGAAATGATTATGAGCACAGACTCCAGATCCAAATGACCTAGATTTGCATGGCTGCTCTACATTTAACAGTTACGTGGCTTTGTATAAGTTACTTAAGCCTTCTGTGACTCGCTTTCTCCACTTTAAAATGGGGATAATATTAGTACCTGCATCACAGAATTATTCTAATTAAATGAGTTAATTCATGTAAACTGTTTACAATAGTGCCTGGCACATGACGTATATTATGTAAGAATAAGTTGTTTTGGTTTTCTTAAGATTTTATTTACTTGTTTATCAAAGACAGAGAGTGAGCACTCACGTAAGTAGGGGGAGTGGCAGGCAGAGGGAGAAGCAGACTACCTGACAAGCAAGAAGCCTGCTGCGGGACTGGATCCCAGGACCCCAGGATCATGACCTGAGCCAAAGGCAGATCCTTTCCCTTTTTTTCCCCCACCCCTTCCCCGCAAAGGCAGATGCTTAACCGACTAAGCCACTCAGGCGTCCCAAGAATAAGTTTTTTAAACTTTTGTACACTGGGTTGTTAGCTGGTAAAAGGAAAGGCTTGAGGATTGACATTAATTCACTGTGCCCTTGTGTTTATCATCTTCTTCATTCTAATAAATATTCACTAAGTACCAACCACATTCAATTGTGCTGGGTGACCCTAGGGAAACATACTGGGACTACACATGGAGTCTTTCCTCAAGAAACCCTAGCCCAAAACATTACAGTATCATCTTCATTCTTCTCATCTGGTTTGGGGCACCTAGGTGTCTCAGATAGCTAGAGTCTGTCTTCGGCTCAGATCACGGTCTCAGGGTTCTGGGACTGAGCCCCATATCCGGCTCCCTGCTCAGTGGAGTCTGCTTCTCCTTCCCCCTCTGCCACTTCCCCTGCTGGTGCTCTCTCTCTAATAAAACAAACAAACAAACCAAAAAAAAAAAACCCTTAACATGAATAAATAAATAAATAAATAAGTAAGGGTGTATTCGATTTCCCAGAGACCAGTGATGGATCTTTGAGACAAAGTTCTAGGGATCATTTCTAAGGTTTCTTCCAGTTCAAAAAGTCTTTGTTCAACTCCATTGAGAACAGGTCCTTATACAATTAAAGGCTTGCTTCCACTAAACTGCTGAGTAACACAGCACAGGATAATGGCAAGACATAGTTGACAGATCATATTTTATATGTATGTGTTTTTCTATCCCATCAATTAAAGAAGTATTGATTTTTCTAGAGTCATACAGCTAAAAAAAAAAAAAAAAGACAATCAGACACTATGTTTCCAACTTGCAAATTTACATTTTAAACATATACACAAAATACCAATCTACTGTGAGAATAAAACCATACTGATTAACCATTTTAATTACTGTTTTTACCAAAAACAAATAAAAAAATTATGTGTATTAGATTCATATAATTGTAAACAGACTTTAGAAGTGTTCTAACTCAGCTCTGCCATTTCAATTATGAGCATTCTGCCCCCAGAGAGGTTAAGGAACTGGCCCAACACTTGCCAACGGCTGATCTATGACCAGAAACCAAGGCCTCTCAATTCTAGCTCAGAGCCAGAATATCACTACCAACTCGAACATTTATATTTGATCTTGGAACAGCATCAAAAATCCCAATAATTTAAATGGCACACAAATCTCATTTAAAACCACTGACCTCCACTATTAATAAATTGATGATACCAACGGAAATAGGCAGAATCCAAGTAGAATCCAGTGCAGTGAGATCAGGAAACCACAGGATTCCATCAGCAGCTAACTGTTCCTGAACAGAAAAACCTGCTAAGACAGTTTTATAAATAAAACATAGAAAGAAATATACAACACATAAGTAGTCTAATTCAAATAAGATTTCCTTCATACTCAAGACTTGCATTGGTTTCATTCACTTTTATTCCACGACATAAATTAGCCCTTCCTGCACTGAGAAAGCAGAAGCTCTCTGTGGCAAACAGCTGTAAGAGCACAAGATACATAGCAGTACTCTTTTCTAACTTATATTTATAGAATTGTCCACAGGCTACTTTCTTTCAAGTCTGTTCAGGTATTTTCTGGTTAGAAATGCCTTTAAGAAATGCTTCCGTTTATAGTTTTGTTTTTTTGTGGTTTTTTTTTTTTTTTAAACAGATTTTATTTATTTATTTGACGGAAAGAGCGACAGCGAGAGAGGAAACACAAGCAGGGAGAGTGGGAGAGGGAGGAGCAGGCTTCCTGCCAAGCAGGGAGCCCTGTGTGGGGCTCGATCCAGGACCCTGGGATCATGACCTGAGCCAAAGGCAGATACTTAACGACTGAGCCACCCTGGTGCCCCCAGTTTATAGTTTCTTAATAAATGTTTAAATTTATAACTGTTAATGCTTTTCTGGTCCCTTAATTTTATAAATGGAAAAAATTCTTGGCCAGGAAACTGAATCATGGAATTGTAACACTAATTTTATTAGGACTTCCATGAAGAACTATAGTTGACCATTAAACAGTTCAGGGCTTAAGGGTGCCAACCCTGGTGCCGGCCCTCCGACAGCTGAAACTCTCTGTATGGGGCGCATGGCTGGCTCAGTGGCGGAGCAGGTGACTCTCGATCTCAGGAGTCTGAGTCTGAGCCCCACACCGGGTGCAAGATTACTTAAAAATAAAATTGTAAAAAAAAATCTGTGTATAACTTTTGACTCTCCAAGAACTACAGAAAGCTTATTGTTGTCTGGAAGACTTACCAATAGCATTTATATGCTTTAAATATCATATACTGTATTCTTAAAATAAAACTAAAGAAAAGAAAATGTTATTAAGAAAATCATTATGAGAAACACTTGGGAAGCTCAATCGGTTAAGTACTCGACTTGATTTCAGCTCAGGTCATGATCTCAGGGTTGTGAGATCCGGCCCTGTGTGGGGCTCTGCGCTCAGTGGGGAGTTTGTGTAAGATTCTCTCTCCCTCTCCCGCTGCCCCATTCCCTGCTCTCTCTCTAATTTTAAAAAAAATTCATGATGAAAAGAAAATATATTTACAGTGCAAGACTGTAAAAAACATATCTATAAGTGGACCTGCCCGATTCAAACCTGTATTGTTCAAGGGTCAACTGTATTACTGTTGTCCTTCCTAGATTCACGTTTTCTCAACATGGCTAGTTTGCTTACAGTTAATATTTTAAAATCTATACCCTTATAAGAAAGATGGTAAAAATATTCTAATTATGAAAAGCACAGTTTTTGGGTTTTTTTTCCCCCTTTAGCGTACAAAGACAATGTTAGAGCACGTATTTGGGGGAGACAGACTGCTATAATAACTACCTTCTGAATGTGTGGCCCCAGTGCTAAAATTCCGCAGAGCAACAGACATGAAGATCCACATTGGAAACTGAATCCAGACCAATACGGTGGCTTTGAACGGGTGGCAGTTATCCCGAACATACAGTTCTGAAACAAGCCTCCGCATATTCTTTAGATAAGTGAGCCTGGTTTGAGAGAAGAGGGGAAAGAGGGAAAGGAGAAAATATTCATACCCACAGCACAAACACACCCATGTCACAGTTAATAGCTAAAGTTTTGTGTGGGATTTTTAGTGATCATACACTATACTAAGGGATTGCCTAACAAGAGGCAAAAAAGCCTTTTAATGAAAGTTCTCTAGCAATGTACACAAATTACATAATACTTTGATAAATTAAATTAAATAAATCGAATTATAAGCTTTGGCTCTGGTGGTCTTTGGCCAATCAGGTTTTAACACGTGAAATTTTACTACTGGTATGGTCTGACCAGTCTGTATCACAAATTCTAAAGGTGAAAGCACATTTAATTCAAATCCCTCCATTCCAGCCACGCTCTATTACTTGATCCCTGATACCTTTTGTAGCAATGTGATTTTGTAATATATATGCTCCTGACCTATCAAAACGGTTTCCATTCTTCAGCCAACTCTTTTATGAAGATTTTTAAAATCTGTTTCTCTGTTAACCTTATTCGTTATTCCTGTTTTTAAATCCCACTTTCTATAGTCTCCTTGAAGATCAAGTGTTGGGTCTTCACCTCTCAATCTTCTGTAGTATGTTTTATACAATGCAGACATCCAAGGGGCCTGAAGCCAATCCACTAGAATTATAGTGTATTACTGCACTAAGACAGTACACGGACATTCCAGGCTTTATAATCTAGACTCTGCCGACTCTTCCAACTTTATCTCTTGCTACTCTTCTATAGACACCTGCATATTCTGGTGCCTACATGCACAGGCTATCCAATAAATCAAACTTCTACATCAGCACGTTTTGGAAGTCATTATGTCATCTGTGTGGACAGTCCACCTGGCTAACTGTTTTAGCCTTCAAGACTCAGTTCCATCGAAAATGCAAGAAACTCTCGGATGTGTCTTCCTAGACAGTCATCTATCTGTGCAAAGAGGTGTCTGGAAAATCATCCTGCCAATGCTACATAAACAAGGTACCAGTCTCGCCAGGCTGCATTTATGATTCAGATGAGCAGCTTGCTAATCTGGTCTTCTGGCCTGGAGTTATCACTCTTAGATTTCTCTGGTCAGTAAAACTTCAAAACTGTTAAGTTTGTCAACTTTCTATTTTATCAAATAAAGATATTAAACTACCATAATGATTTTTTTAAATGTCAGATCTTTCTAACACTAACTAGAGGAGCAATTTCACACTGAGAGCTGGCAAATTTATACACATATAAGTAAAAATATACAGATAACCATATATACATTACATATATATATAATGTAAAGCCCTTATTTTTCTCATTGCTGTGAACTGGTGAACACTTGGCCACAGCCTAGTAAGGATTATAATTTGACTAAGTACTAACTTGGGCTGACGGAAGCAGGACTTACAAGTTCCCAGGGGATGGCGACAGGCACCGGATTGCAGCACGGTCAAGCACCTTCTAAGGGCTTTCTAAGAGCCCAGGCAGACAACTACACAGGGTAACCACAGCAGACAGACAGCACCTTGGCTGTCTGATTTCTTCTACCAGAGCATTCACACTTTTTACCTCCCCCTTTTTGTGGGCTGCTAGATCATTCTTTCCAAAATGGTCAAGTGTGTAAATAATCTGTATCATTTGCCGACTGAAATCCCAACAGACTAGCACAATATATCCATCCGTAAAGCCTTCCCTGACTTTCCACTATGACTGAACTCGTTGTTCATAACCCTTTCCATAGCATTTAATTTAATCATTGTTTGATTACAGGTCTTCCTCAGGAGGCTGGAGTTCCTCATGAAGGAACTTGCTGTTTCTCCATTTCTTGCTTTCACTATACAAAACTCATACCACACAAACTTCTTAAAATATTAAGGAGTGAAAGGACTCCTTTGCTGCTAAAGCTACAGAACACCCAAACCGAGAATTAATATAATCACTTACGCAGCATGTATATATATACACGTATAGACATACACACACATACACACACACATATATGGTCTATATTCATAGATTTAGCTTACCTGGCAACTCTTTTGGACCACCTCAACTGATTTGCACGAACCGTAACTTCTTGGTTAAGATGCCTTGCAATGCTTTTTATTTCTGGCTGTAAATTTTCCACCTAGCTAAAGAAAAAGTAGAATTCGTTATGAGCACATAAAGGATCTTTATTCGTAACTACTCAGAATTTTACTCTCTATTCTTCTCACTGAAAAATGTGTTTACTGATTATCTCAAGAAAATTTAAGTCTAGGGCGCCTGGGTGGCTCAGTGGGTTGGGCCGCTGCCTTCGGCTCAGGTCATGATCCCAGTGTCCTGGGATCGAGTCCCGCATCGGGCTCTCTGCTCAGCGGGGAGACTGCTTCCCTCTCTCTCTTTCTCTCTGCCTGCCTCTCTGTCTACTTGTGATCTCTGTCTGTCAAATAAGTAAATAAAATCTTAAAAAAAAAAAAAAAGAAAGAAAATTTAAGTCTAAGGATAAGGTGTCAAATTTGCTTAAGATATCCTCAGTTACAACCAAATTCCAAGTCCAGCTTACACTCTTAGCTATGTGATCCTGGGCAAGTTGCTTAAGCTCTAAAACTGTTTCCTGATATATAAAATGTTTAACAGCACCTACCTCAGAGTTATTATAAGGATTAGATAAGAACTGAACCCTATACTTTAATGTTTCATACCTGGGCTTCTGAGTAATGATACTGGAAAAAAAAAGTCGTCAATTAAGTCTTTAATATGTTCTGTGACAGCCAGAGTCACAAAAAGTTTGCATTAATTTCTGCTCTGTGTTAATTGTTTCTGTAAAATACCTCACTGCCTTAATGGTGCTGAGATTCCCTTTGCTTATGGGTTCCACCTCCAACCCCAATAATAATTTGAAAACATGAAAACCATGATTCTTGAAGTCTTACATTTGAATAATACTTTGCTTTCAGAGCACTTTAAGCCACATTATCTGACTTGATTTCATAACATGGTGAAGTAGACCACGAAGCTACTACTATCCCGATTCCACAGGAGAGAGAGAAGCCCTGAAGCCCAAGTGGCTGCGACTAACCAGAGTCGCAGGTGGTACAGCCCGAAGAAGGATATCACGTTTGCAAATGGCTGGCTCAGCAGTTTTTTCTAACAAGAAAGATGAATCGGAATCCTCGGGGACAACGATGCTGCAGACATACAGGCTCTTACGATCTTTAAGACGGCAATTTTACAGGTTTCTCCATACAATTCTGCTACCACTGCCTTTATTCGTCTCCTTCTCCAACAGCAAGCTTAGTAACAGGCTTTGAGCACGGACCCAGCAGGGTAAACGAAATGACAGACAGGCACATGTGTCACCAAACATCTCTTAACTCACATACCCAATGCTAGTCAAACGTCTTAGCAAAAAAAGTGGTCGCGATCGTGTACACTAAGCGACTCCAGAAGCACCCGTGGATTCTAAGCCCCGGCAGACACACAGCACCCCTCGCCGCCCAGGCGGACGCGCAGGGAGCAGGTGCCCTCACCTTGGCCAGGATGTAGTGTTGGTAGGCGGCCAGGGGTAGCGTGACGGCGCCGCGGAGGGCCACCGTGCTGAGACCGATGCAGGCCCACCAGGGCAGACCCGTGGCGGAGTGCACGCCGAGCAGCGCCTCCTCCGTGCCCTGCACCGGCGCCGACGTGGCTAACGCCTCGTACCAGCTGCCGGGGCCGCCAGAGGCGACCGCAGAGACGGACGCCGCCGCCCACACCGGCGGAGCAGAGCGCTGAATGCCGCCCGCTGAGGCCCGCACCAGCGGCGGGTCCCGGGCCCCCAGCGGCAGTACGGACAGCGGCCGCAGCCACCTACCGCCCGGCCGGAACAGCATGACCGCGCCCGGGCTGAGCCAAAGCACCGGCCTCCGGGACCCGCGTCGGAGTCCGGGCCGCCTGGGAAGCCACGCGCACGCGCCGGCAACGCCGGGCGAAAACTGGGTGCGCGCCCTCCCTCAGGCACGATTGACCTTCCCGGTCCAGGCAGTGACGTCTGGCGTCGCCCTCGAGATGACGCATTGGCGGGCAGGTCCCGCCTTTTCCACGCGGCACGGGGCGGGCCTGACTGCGCAGGCCCAGAACTTTCCCGCTGCCGGCTTGGGGCTCCCCCGAGGCCCGACCGAGTGCAGAGCGAGGGGCGGGGCTTGCTGCCTCGGGCCCGGCGGGGCGGTCGCTGGAAGCCCTTGCCTCTTAAATCGGTCCTCCGCGGGTGCGTTTGCATTCCTTTTCACTTAAAAGTAGTCGTTCGCTTTGTAGTGGATTAAATTTGGTCGGTGGTTTTCGTGACCTAGAGGGTAGCACCCGCCCCCGACCTCTTTACGTGCACCCTCGTTGCTTCTGCGAGAGCCGAGGTGGATCACACGGCTGGAGTCCGCGCGTCGCAGGCTGCAGAGAGGCCGGCGCTCCCGGCCGACCCTAGTTTAATGCGCATCCATTATGCACACTGGTCATAGTTCAGTATGTGGAAGAAAGATTTAACTGGCTCATCTGTTCAGCTAACATTTTCAAACCCAACTGCAAACCGAGTGTCAGTTTTTATCTCCCATTAGAAGTAGCAAAACTCAAGGATTCCAACCATCTCCTTCCTGGAGGCGTTATCACTGGCAGGGAGACCGAGTGATAGGCAGGGAGCTCTAGCCTTCACTAGAGCTTACATGTATCTTACACAAAGGTTCGAGAGCCTGAACAGTAGCATTAACCGTCTTCGACTTAAAAAGAATATGCCTCATCTATACGGACTAATTTTGACCTTTGTGTTCCCGGCAGCAGTATACAAACTGGGATGGAGTGCGAGTTTAATCACAGAAGGGTCACCCCTAAACCTAGAGCCCAAATTGCGTTGTGCGGAATAAAACGTTGGTTAAAACAAGCCTCCGACAAATGTTGGGTGATGTTAAGTTGCAGCTATGGTTCTTATTTAATTATGCACCTACATGAATTCTGAAATGCGTTTACATACAAATTCCAATTTATTGCTATACAGAGCCTTTTTAAAAGAAAGAGGTACCAATGTATCTCCCTATACATTTAAGTTTTAAAAAAGCAACCCTGGCGTCTGTGTGGCTCACAGCGGGTCTGGTGGAGGTCCTAAACCGAGACCCCGCTTGGGCTCCGTGCTCAGTGGGGAGTCGGCTTGAGGATTCTTTCCTTCTCTCTTTGATCCTCCCTCCCACTCATATTCTCTCTCTCTCTCTAGTAAATGAGTCTTTTAAAAATATTTTTAAAAATAAGCAAAAAATAAAAAAAGAAGCAACTGGTAGCTAATGACTAGTAGTTCAATTTGGGAACAATTTTTTTTTTAAGATTTTATTTATTTATTTGACAGAGAGGGAGAGATCACGAGTAGGCAGAGAAGCAGAGAGAGGAGGAAGCAGGCTCCCTGCTGAGCAGAGAGCCCGGATGCGGATGCGGGGCTTGATCCCAGGACTCTGGGATCATGACCTGAGCCAAGGTAGAGGCTTAACCCACTGAGCCACCCAGGCGCCCCTGTGGGAACAGTTTAAATGGAAATATCTTCGCCTAAATATTATGGAGGTAAAGGAGCAAATTCTATGCTGTTGCATTTCTGTCTGCCCAGAGAACTGATATCATTGGAAATTGGCCCTTCCACAGTCACAGTTAAGCCTAGAGATTCTAACCGTTTAATATTCAGGAGAAACAGAGTTGATTAAGGTTTGCCTTTTCCAGAGTCACATTATATTCTCATTCTAAAGTGTTTCACTGCTTGAGTTTCAATATTGTAACCTCAAAAAAATTTATATTTAACTTCTGCTAATTTCGTATTAACATACATTTCTAAATTCATAATAGAGATGATCAGAACTTATCTATTTGGTAAAGAATGCCGGGGGAAGTATTTGTCCGTTATATAGCTCAATACAAAGGGAGTGTTAGCGCTAATGCGTATGTACTGATTATCCAAAATTCTTGAGTTGCAGAGTACAGGACGATGAGACCATACATTGAACAAACTAACTGATATCTTGTCAAATCTAACACTGTAAATGAACTTGTGCTGCATACTAGGACATTTTTTTAAAGTTCAGCATTTATAATTAGCATTCTTGTCTTTACTATGTCACACAACTAATTTTTTTTTAACTTTAAGCACCTCAAAAATAGATACTGTTTCATTTTTTCCTGCAGTTTCTTAAATTCTTACCCATCAGTGCAGAACAGAGTGGGTTCAAAAATTCAAAACTGTAGAGTACAGGCTATTTACACATATAAACTATATAAATGTACACTTAAATTTCTCATTTCCCAAGTATGCCCTCTGAAATGCTTGACAAAAGAACTTTGAAAAGATAATTTTCATGAGTAATTGTTAAAAGGACCGCTCAGAATTGGATTTAGGTTGAATCTCTTTTTCTTTCCTACTCATTTAATGCATTGCTTTTTAAAACCAAAGTTAATGTAAAATTAGCTTTTCATTTCTATTGAAAAATATTCTCTCCTCTTTCTTAACATAGTTCTTACTTAGCATGCACACTTTCGAAAGTGTGAATGCATTTAAAGATAGAAGTCTAGGGGTGCCTGGCTGGCAGTGGGTTAAAGCCTCTGCCTTCAGCTCAGGTCATGATCCCAGGGTCCTGGGATTGAGCCCCCACAGCAGGCTCTCTGCTCAGCAGGGAGCCTGCTTCCTCCTCTCTCTCTCTCTGCCTGCCTCTCTGCCTACTTGTGGTCTCTGCCAAATAAATAAAGTCTTAAAAAAGAAAAAAAAAAGTCGAATATGAAACCTCTTTAATACACCTTAGTCATGTACTCCAACTATCATAGCACAAAGAAATTCTTATTTATGTCAAGTCATAGTTGCGTAATTTTCACTCGCTTACCCAAAATACAAGTGATAGAATTTTTGCAATCAAGGTATGTAACATAGTAAGTCGTATTAAAGCATTAATGAAGTTCACATTCTAAATTCATCATCTGGAATCAGCACTAGTTAACTGAGTGTTGTGACTTGAAGTGAGCATTTATCAGTGGAATGTATAGAGGTTTCCTGGCTATCTGAAAGTAGAGAATTCCTAGCAAATCCTTCATACGTCAAAATTGTAGAAAGCAGAGTATACTCTGCTTTCCAAAAGTTTGCATTATACTATTGCAAAAGTTCTGTAATGCCAGATATGCAGGAATGAGTGATTCTGAAAAGCTCAAAATAAAATATAGAGGAAATAGAACAGAAGCTCTGAAGAGGTTTTGGGATTTTGAGTTTCCCTCTTTAGTGTATCATTTTGTATTTTTTTTTAAAAAGTGAATAACATAGTGTGCAAAATAATTTTCATGAAATGTGTACTTAGGTCATTTGCGTCAAAAGAAAGAATAATATTTTCGTGAAGAACAAGACAGGATCTGTCAGTAAACTATAACCCCCTCCACTGTGTTCCTGAGAAGAAAAATGACAGTAAGTATAGGGATTTAACAAAAAGTTAATTTTCAATTACTAGCAACTTATTTTTACAGTAATAGCAAGCAGAAGGGGGATTATCTTTCACATGAATACTACAATCAATTTTTTTGAGTATGAAATCCCTCATGAAATGGGGATTCTGTTGGTTCTGGCAAACGAGATCATCTCTAAAATAAAATGGTTGGTATTAAAAAGATTACACAATTGGGATATTATTTTTGCCATTTAAGGTAGGAGCTAACCCAAATATTATTTTCGACACTTAAGTCACTTCTTAAAAGAATGAAAAAAAGGGGTACGTGGATGGCTCAGTCAGGTAATTGTCAGGCTTAGGTCATGATCTCAGGGTTGTGAGATCAAGCCCCATGTTGGACTCCATGCTGGATGTGGCGTCTGCTTAAAATTCTCTTCCTATTCCTTTGCCAACCCCCTCCCACTCACTAGCCCCCACTCATGGGCACACTCTCTCACTCTGAGAAAACAAAAATAAAAGACTGAAAGAAATACATTAGGTAGTCTACAATTACACATACCATATACTTTCAAAAAGGGGGTAAAAAAGACCTGTGTAGTCTCAAAAGACTATAGTGTTTTTTTTTTAAACTACTTTGCAAGTAAAAATGCACTGCATTAGGGACGCCTGGGTGGCTCAGTGGGTTAAGCCTCTGCCTTCGGCTCCGGTCATGATCCCAGGGTCCTGGGATCGAGCCTGCTTCCCCCCCTCTCTCTGCCTGCCTCTCTGCCTACTTGTGATCTCTGTCAAATAAATAAATAAAATCTTAAAAAAAAAATGCACTGCATTACATCTGAAATATAAAAAATATATATTTGAAAAATGTTCCTAACACAGACTTCAAAAATCATGGTATTGTACTCAACAAGACTGAGCTCCAAAACTAAGTAGGAAGCATGCAGTCCATATCGCCCTGTCCCATAGGTTTAAAGTCAAGAAAATATAGGTTCTTTCTTACTAATTCACCCCCATCTTAACAAATTCAATTTTGTGAATCAACACAATTCACATATTGTAATAAATACTGGGTGGTGTATCTATTATCTAACAGGATTATTTTAATTATAATTAACACAGGAAAAAACGAAGCAAGAAATTATATGATAGTGGCAAAAGTCATATATAAAATACTGTTAAATAGCATTACACACCTTTCTTAGTAAAGAGCTATAATTTCATTTCATAGCTATGTTTGTAGGCTATCATTTAGCTTTTTCCTTAAATTTGGTTGTAGCAAAACAAATTTATGTACTTTAAGACCACCTCTTAAAAGATATAAATATATTTGTTTATAAACGTCTAGGTATGTCTGAAAAACCTTTTTACTCTTTCTTCAGGCTACCAGAGTAAAGAAATTTCACTTATTTAACAGCCAAGGAACCATATTAATATTGTCAACTCTGGGTGACTTATCTGAATTCAAATTTGACCACTGTAGAATTTGTTTAAAAAAAAAAAAAGACTGATGCATTCATTACTTCGCATTTATGCTTACTTTCTATTATAATTCAACCATATAATTTATTTTTCCATATGAGACAGCGTAGGACACATATTCCTCTTGGATATGTTATTGTTTATTGTTTCAAGTGAATGGAATAGCTAAATCCCACTGAGTAGTTTAGTGTGGCCCTGCATCTTACATAAGCAGGTTAAATGAAGACATTATTTTGTATTCTGTATATTCATATAGACCATAAATTTGTCCTAATGACAAATGCAAAATTTCCTTTATTACTTGTCCCAAGTTAGCTGTTGATCCCTTTCACTATGTGTAGAGAATAAGAAGCCTTTAAAATTGGGGGAGGAAAAAAAGATACTTTCCACTAAATTACTGAAAATTGTAATTTTTATGTTGATTCTTGATGACTGCAAGGTCAATGTTAAGAACTGATATTATCCAATATAAAATAGTACATTGAATTATTTAATAATAAACAGTATCGTAAGAGCTTGTATACGCTGACTGGGAACCAGTGTGGCTTTGTAAATTCTCAGAAAGACTAAACATCTGATGGTTAGAAGAACCACAGGTGATGACGAAGGTGCTCCGCTTCTCTGTAGCAGCCATTACAATAAAAATCTTTATAAAAAATTATTTCACGATCAGCAAGAGAATTTTACTGGTATTAGCGGTAAAGGTAAGAAGAGAAGAGTGAAGAGAGAAGAGTGTATTAGTTTTAAAAGTGTGGCAAGGTAATAACATGACATGGGAAGGTAATAAATTTCTTCTGTATGTGCTCTGCTGCAAATAAACTCAAAAGAGAGTAAGATGGGTATTTTAAACAGGAAACATCCACTGATAATGCCCATTGTTTTACTTTATACTTAAATTACACAAGCAGAAAAGTTATGCTTATTAATAGTTTAATGTATGAAGGAAACATCCAGATTTCTGAATATGAAGGTACATATCTCACATTAATTTAAGTCTACATAAAGTAGAGCCTCTATACTGACATATTGAAATTTACTTTCTGCTTAGCCTTTTCTGTTATGTAAACAATTGTACATTTATTTGCCATTCTAAAACTTCAGGATCAAGTTTACATAATTTTGCTAAATTTCCGTGTTTGCTCAGAAGCAGTTTACAGTACTAAAACCAACCAGCCAAAGAACAGCTTCAACAGAAAGTTATGTCCAAAGGGGAAGAGGGAAAGAAAAAAAGAAAAACGATAAGAAAAATGCTAACTAAGGTAAAACGGATGTTGGTGGGGAATGGGCAGTCACAAATGTTCACAGAAAATAGGTCAGTTAGTAACTTCTTCTGCAAAAAGCCTACACACTTCAGTCAAGCACATCAGTAGAATGATTTGGGAGCATAAATTTTTTTCGGCCACTTGTGATTTCCTCTGAATGAAAAGGAATCTGCAGGCTAACACGCTGATCCTCATCAGCCAAGCTGGTTCATGTGCACACTGTTCATGTGAGGGGCCCAGGGTCCGGTCCACACCTAGGAATGTAGAGCATGCGTTTTATTAGATATGACATATTTAACACGTACCTGATTAAAAGCAGAACTCTTAAAAACTAAGGAAGTGCTCTTATTATCTATGAGCTAAAACAGCTAAATCTCATTTAATTTGCAACATACTTGAAAACAATGAAAAGCCCCTTTTATTTGTTTTCCTGCCTCTCCTATTTCTCAAATAAGATCTGATTTATTGTCATTTTTTGAAAACCATTATCTGAATGCATACAGACTGATGACTAAGGAAAATGGGTGAAACATTAAGCGTACACCAACATAAGCTAAAATATACTAATCACTAATCATTTCTGTGAATTTTTAGAGTTATAATTATGCACTGTTCTGACGCTTATAATACATATAATGATAAATAACCTCTAGACGGTCCTTTTCATACTACTAGTAAATTCTGAGGTATAAAGTTACAACACTTTGTAATTTAAAATCCTTTACTTACCACCTGCTACCCAATGAAATATATTATGCCTTTTATAATTTTCGCTTCAATCACTACAGTTGGTACCATTTTCCATATCCTCTTGCTGTATTAAATTTCCCTCAACTACCCATATTCACCATACTCCCTCACTAGCATGATTTACCTGTATCCTATTTGTCTTGGCATCTCATAAACACTAAAGAAATGTTCCCTGAATGATCAGCCTTACCGTTTGAGGGCCATTATTTTCTGTGGAGCTTGAAACCATCTTTATCAGGGAGTTCCAAGAGGGGTCTGCAGCATGAGGGCCATTAAATATGGGTCCTCCAGCACCATCAGGAATAGGTGCTACTGGAGGAATCATTGCATTCCCATACACAGAGAAAGGCATACCCTTAAAAAAAGAGAAAACAAAAATTATGCACATAGTCATATCTTCAAGTCACTGCTTATTTTCCCAAATAAAATCCGTGGCCTTAAAAATGAGACTTCATTTTATTTTGAAAAAGTATGTTACTGAAGTCATCTAAAAATTATTTTCCATTATATGATTTCTCTACCATTAGATTATACATAAGCCTACTACAGCCAAAATATTTGGTCAAAAACATTTCTCTACCCAGATTTTGACCTATAATTACAGGCTGACGCCTGCGCATCATTTCACAAACACTTATCCACTTGGAAGTAAAACAAAGCTAATAATAAGAAAAACATTTAGAAATTTAACAGTGCTTATGTAAGTCACCATTACCCCAACTTTAGGAAAGTCCATGTATCCTGCAGGAACATGCTGATGGAATGTACCAGAAGGAGTTACAATTCCTGTACTCTCTCGCTCCATTGCTTGATGCTGTGAGAACACTCCTGGATCGGACATTGGCCTATGAATCATAGGATTTCCCATACCAGGGTTACACCAGTCTACTTTGTCTGAGGGAAAACAAAAAGATAAAAAACGATAGCTGGTGATCTCTAAAACCAAAGACAGCAAGATAAAACATTTACTCTATTTCTATCTAGAATTTTCCACATTGAATTGTGCATGCTTTCAGAATAATGACTTACTCTTAAATATTTACTGCAGTATTTCCATGTGTAGGTAGTGGTACAACAGCCTAATAACAACAATAACCTCATAGTAACAACTGTCTAAATACTCTGTGTTACAAAAGAAAAAAACCAAGTTAAGATAAGAGCTAGAGTCCAAAAGGAAATATTAGCATTTTCTTAACATGATGAAATGAAGAAAAGAGTATGCTTGCATTAGATAAATTCAATGAGAGATAACGATAACAAAAAATGGTCTGAACTCTTAAAGCTGATTAGTGAAAACCAAGAGATATGAATACAGATCTTTTAAGAATGACTGTTAACATTAAGTATTACTTACAATATTATAGTATTTTAGTTAAATCCATAGATTTAAAACTTAATTTCTGGCAGGCAGAATAGCATGTCTTACCTTGATTGCCACCAATCCCTTCAAAGGACCAGATGCCACTATGCCCTACTGATGTGGATAAATTACTCCCAATAACAGATGGAGCTGAAGTTCCAGTTTGCCTGATACGTGCAGAACGTTCAGTCCCAATAGGGACTGGAACTTTTCTGTCCTGAGAGACATTGCTGGGCTTCTCTGACCCTAAAGGTACTGATGATGGGGCAGGCGAAGGTGCACGAACTCCAGAGGATACGGACTGTGCAGGAGAATCTAGAGAAAAGATATTTTGAAATAGTATACATGTCATCTATAGAGGGCATCATTTTGTAAAACCAAATCTTACATTCTGAAGATACCCTATATATGTGTTCTCTGAGGAAAAATGAAATATGATAATAATGCTTAAAAATTATGCATATTAAAATTTGGTTAAGTTCCATGACTTTGCAGTCATTTTTTAATTTGATTCACAGTTTTTCCATTTAGTTACGTGATAAAATGTGAAGATGTCTGAATACAGATGATGTAATATAACCCATTAAGTTAATTAATATTTTAAAAAATGCTTGATACTGAGTAAAATAAACAACCACAACAATGAGAAGACTATCTTTAAATTTAAAAGGATAAATAACAACAAAACAGAGGTGGAGGAAAATCATGCCTGTATTGGCAATTTCCAAACTGTATTCCTCAAGAACACACAGCCCTTGGTATGCTATGACAAAAACAAAGGGATTCAGGTAGGCAACAAATGTGGAAAATCTAACTTGAGAAAAAAGTTTCCTTAAATCAGAACTTCACAGAAACTTAATATGCTGATAAAATACCAATATAGGGCTATGCCTCACTGCCCAATTTGTTTTATTGTATCATGTATCACATGGGTATTCCACAAACAAGCTTTTCAAAATGACAATATAAGCTTTATGTATCAAAACAAGGCAGGTTCTTAATATTTGGGAGTATTCTGAAGTGATTCAATTTCTTCATGCACTACAGAGAAGAAAAAACAAGAACCCAAATTGTATTTCTTGTGAAAAATTTAAATATCAAGCACATTTAAATTTAAAATAGGGTGTAAATGGTGGAGCCTGAAGCTTAAAAGTCAAAAGAGTTACCTGCTTATTTACAATTTACTCATAACTGCCTGACTGTATGCCCTAGATGCCCTAGGGATAGTCAAGAATAGTTTTCCATTTTAATCATTTTTTTCATATAAGGTGTGTGTGTGTGTGTGTGTGTGTGTATTACTCCAAAGGGATTCAGGTAGTTAATAAATTTGTAAAATCAATCAACCTATCTATCTATCTGTACACAGGTATATATACACAAAGCATAGTGCCTCTACTACCCAAGATACTTTTCAGGGAATTTGAAAAAGAAAAATTCAGTAGAAGTATTAGTCTCAATGAATTGTAGTAATATTATTAACTTAAAAAAAAAAAAGGATGTGAAAATACTTTATAAATTGTTATTAATAGGATATAGATATTATTGGGGAACAAAAACATGAAGCTTACGAGCTTATCTGCACAAGTAAACCAAGAAAACTGTTAGTCTCTAATGAAAAATTAAAATATATCATCTGTGTTTATGGATCCACTAGCATTCTTAACAGTATTACTTTTAATGAATCATAAGAAAATAGAAAAGCCATGTATGTGTCTTTGAATAATTATACCTATTTCTAAATTCACCTTAAAACTGCACTGGTATAAGAAGGAATTCTAAGATGGAGGTATAGCAGCACAAGTTGTGATTCCTCCAAAATCTTTCCATAAAAACAAGCTACCAAGTTAGCAAAGCCAAACACCTCTGGATAACATCTATAACAAAACTAACAAAACTGGGGCACCTGGGGGGGCTCAGTTGTTAAGCATCTGCCCTCAGCTCAGGTGATGATCCCACGGTCCTGGGATGGAGACCCAAGCCCCGCATCAGGCTCCATGCTCAGTGGGAAGCCTGTTTCTCCCTCTCCCACTCCCCCTGCTTGTATTCCCTCTCTCACAGTCTCTCTGTCAAATAAATAAACAAAATCTTAAAAAATATATCCAAACGAATCAAAAGATGCGAGTAAATGGGGACAAATCACTGATGGCTACAAGACCTTGTGGTATCAACATCTGTGTGGAAAGAAGCAGTTCTCCACCCCTAAGAACAGAATAGGAGAACAAAACAGTCAAAGGTACTCAAAGAAAAGGAGAAAGCAGGCCGGTCTGACAAGAGCGGGTGAAACTGGGAGAGTCCTGCCTATGCACGGTCAGTGCAAGGATTTAACAAAAAGGTCTTAAGAAGCTGGAGCAATAGTGACCCTATGAACTCTCAAAAATATCTGCTGAAGACTCATTCCACGATAAAGCTTCACACTACTAAGAAACTTCTGGGAACATATTCCAAGTTGAGAAGGAAAGGGACAATAGAAGCAAAGCAGACAAAAGATCCAGTCAAGAGTGGGGGTGGTGGGAGGCTAAGGATAACAAAGCCAGATTTAATAAAGTATTAAGGCCATATTTTTGCATACTTGCCTAAATGACCAAATTCTAGAGCCTTTAAGCTAGAGAAGATAACTGATCCATGTATCCTTTCTAAAAATTCAGGAAAGTTCATTTAATTTAAAATTGTAAAACAGAATAGAAATGCAATCAAATTCCATACAAAGCTATTATATGAACTAAAAGATATGGACCCAGAACATTTTACAGATAATAAAAGCATGCCAAGAAGAAAGCTGTATTCTAATATTCCAAAGGTGTATCAGAAACAAAGCTATACTCTTAAAATTCCAATGTGAGCTAAAAGAAATGAACGGAAAACATAAGAAAGAACAGCATAATTCAGAATTAGTAAAACTGGAAACAATGAAAAAATTCAGGAAAGCAGTAGAAATGAAAGAATATTCCAGAACGTATAAGGAACACAAGAGATAAATAAAGTTTTGTTTTGTTTTTATTTTTTAAAAGATTTTATTTACATTTATCTGACAGAGAAAGAGGCAGTGAGAGAGGTAACCTGAGCAGGTAGAGTGGGAGAGGGAGAAGCAGGCTTCCTGCTGAGTGGGGAGGCCGATGCGGAACTCGATCCCAGCACCCTGGGATCATGATCTGAGTGAGCTAAAGGCAGATGCTTAATGAATGAGCAACCCAGGTGCCCTAGTGTTTTGTTTTTTAAATTGTGTATTGAAAGGACACATTTACAAACCTGAGAAGGATCAACCCAGAACAACTTTGCCAAGACAAAGTCAAAGGTGGCAAGCTGGCAGGAAGGATGGACGGATAGGACAGACAAATGAATTCTACCTCTCCTAGACTCATCCTGGGAACCTACCCTATTGGTCAGTGTCAGATTAGTTTCTCTTCCCTTTCCTGAATCCTTCCAAAAAGCAAAAGCAAAGCAAAATACCCTCTATATTCTGTTTAAATGAACAAAGTAACTAGGCCTGCCTAAAGACAAGCCCCCATTTAAGAGATCTGCCCACTTCACAGCCATACTTTTATCAGGAGACAGTTTTCTGCTTCTACCCTGAAAGCTTACTGGATTAATGACAGGTGTCTGACATAAGAGTAATCCATTCAGGCTAGCAGCAGTCTGTGTCTGACATGGCCTGACCTGAACACAGGTGGTAAGCAAATCCTATTCCTCATTCCGAACGGTACAACTGATTAGAAAAAAAAAAAAAAGAAAAACTGGTTTAACTAATTATGAATGGACTCTTTGAGGACCATATATATGATGAGATTATGAAGGAGGCTAGGCAAAGAGGGAGTAAACAGAAGAGGCTCACAAGACACAGACCATGAGTCTGTCATAAATCCTCTAGAGAGAGAGAGAAGGAACAGCCGAACGGCTCTGAAGCTGGCCCTGGATGGAATCCTGCACGGCTCTGCGGACAGTCCTTTAAAAGTCAGTACCATTTTCGGGGCGCCTGGGTGGCTCAGTGGGTTAAGCCGCTGCCTTCGGCTCAGGTCATGATCTCAGGGTCCTGGGATGGAGTCCCGCATCGGGCTCTCTGCTCAGCAGGGAGCCTGCTTCCTCCTCTCTCTCTCTCTCTCTGCCTGCCTCTCTGCCTACTTGTGATCTCTGTCAAATAAATAAAATAAAATATTAAAAAAATAAAAATAAAAGTCAGTACCATTTTCTTGGAGACTCCTTTGGTGGGTCTATGTTCTTTGTCATAAAAAGCACAGAATTATTATAATCTCTTTTCTCATCTCTAATTATATAATTAGAAAAAACCCACAAAATTTAATTCAGAGTCATCATGTTCTTTTAAAATATGCCAACTATATACTGAAGAAAAAACAGGTTTTAGAAGTTCTGTGCACTCTTAATACAATTTTGGGAACCTTCTTTAGAAAAAGAATACCAAACTGCAAACACAAAATTAGGTATAGGACCTTTGCAGGGTCCCTTGTAAAAAAGGTACCCTGAAGCTGAAGCTTCACGGGCTTCATGGTAAATCAATTTCAGTTTTGAAATGACAACAGGTCCTGAATTCAAAATGAAAGAGCAATGTGACTTACAAATTTAAAAAATACTCCTGTAGGAAAATTACTGTACTTTCTTCATCTTTCTGTTCAGGCCATCAAGATGAATGTGGTTGGTCATGACTAGCTTACAAAAAATTTTTTAAAGGTTACAGAAAACAGAATAGAAAATACCAGCATGGAACATACGTTGTAAGGGTGAGTGCTATTTTGTAAATGTATTATTTCAGCTCTACATTCACATGACATGTCCTGGCTCACAACGTAAAATTACTTCCTTCCTTTCAAAATTTTGTTTTTACTGCTTTTTGATCTGATAACAGTTTTCTAAGGACTAAATGTCAAAATGGCCCAATGACTAAATGTGCCAAGAACTGAAACTCACAGACGACAGCCAGTGATCAGTAACCAATGCACGAGTCGGCAGAGTGTTGGTAGGAGAAATCTTAGCAGTCTGAATGGAGTAAGGGTTCAGGAGATCTCTGCCCAGCCTTTTACATAAAGAAGGTTCTTGGGCATCACCAATCTATTGTTCTTGGGCCTAAAGAAAGAATTTTTTTTTCCTTTCTAAAAAAAATTTTAAAGGAAGGGGCCTCTCTCCCCCACATCCCAACTTAATTTGTCAGGGTCCTAATAACATCTTTATATCCTAAAGGAGAGGGAATGAGAAGAGGAACAGACTATATGGAGAAATATGACAGAACCTATTCAAGTACATAAAACCAGACAAATATATTATGAAAAGTAAATCACATGCCTCCACAGTTAGTTCTACAACAGCATCCAGAATGGCAACTCTTAAGGAAACTATGTACATAAACACTGAAAACGAAATTTTGAAAGACTATAATAAATGAAAACACAAAGCTACATTCATGTGAACAGATTACCTAAAAAAAAGCTGAAAGTCTGACAAAACAAACTAAATGGTCAGTAAAAAAGTAACAGTATTAAAATTTATATTGAGGAAAATGCAGACAAGTTAAAAATTCAGTATTAGAGGTAAAAGCGGGAGTCTTGAGTAAATCAATCACTTTAATGATTGTAAAACAATGACTGTAATTATAATTCCTTCTATATGTATGAGTTGTCCTTACACTGTAAGGAAGAGAGTTCCCTTCCCTTCTAAAATCTTAAATTCTTAAAAACAATTTTTTAATTAAAAAATTTAAAAAAATCTTAATCATTATGGACTTATGGATTCTTAGACTTGATCCAGTGAGCAGCCATTATTCACTTTGTTGGTCCAATTTTCCTGAATTTGGCCAGTGGGAGTCTCTCTAAAGCTGCCTTGTGTGTCCTGACATGTCCCCATAATTTTGAGCACTTAAGTACTCTCTGACACCTAAGACTTCCCCGGCTCCCTGTATGCCCCAGCTCTTGAGTCAGCTATTTCATCGAGAAAGCCTAGTTTCTTTCAGTAGACAGACATAATTTAACAGATAGATCTGGCACTGTATGTGCTCACTGATGATGAACATTAATTGCTTCTAGGCCCTTTCAGTAGATAGAGCTGATGGGAAAACAGCAACTTCATATGATTTATTCCAGTATACAGGTAACTGAAAAATCGTGAGTTCACACTGATCATCTAAATCTAATCCAATTCCATAGGGTTCTTCTTTGCCTTACTCCATTTCACACCACCTCTTCTCACAGTGAGGACTGTGGATTGTATCATTAATACACTCACTTGCTCAATCCTACAATAAACCCCATAATTTTAGAATTGCTTATCCATAACATTATACAAATCCAATGTCCTATGTAGAATTGCAAGATTTGTTTGAAATCTTTTTGTCTTTAAACTGAGGGCATATAAAGTACTATGGTTTTTTTTTTTAAAGATTTTATTTATTTATTTGACAGACAGAGATCACAAGTAGGCAGAGAGGCAGGCAGAGAGAGAGAGAGAGAAGAGGAAGCAGGCTCCCCGCCGAGCAGAGAGCCCGATGTGGGGCTCGATCCCAGGACCTTGAGATCATGACCCAAGCCAAAGGCAGAGGCTTAACCCACTGAGCCATCCAGGTGCCCCATAAAATACTATGGTTTAAGAGTTTTTTTGGATTGTTTTCTTTTAGTAGGTTTATGTCAAAAACTTGAAACACAGGTAAGTTTGTTTCCATTTATGCTCAATTTTAGTGTTTTTCCTTCATCAAAGTTAATATTTTTTTTGGAATTTATAAACATTAGCCTGATTACAAAAGCAAAACTATTATTTTTACTCAAACAAGTACTACTGCTTTGCCTGTTCCCTTATTACACTGTCTCAAAGTCTGATGAGGAGTAAGAACACAGTGTCAGAGAAACTCTCCACAGAATACTTATTAATTACAAAGGGAAAAATGATAATTTGACAGTACAGAAACCTGGCATACATGATCTTAACCAAATGATCAAATTTAACAGCACCTATAATGGTACAAACTAACATATTATGAAATATCATGTACTGAAAGAAAGATACAACATTGACCATATAGTAATATTCCTGTCAAAAACACATAACTTAAATTTAATCATGAAGAAGTATCAGAAAAACAAAATTAAGGGGAATTTTACCAAACCATTGATCTGTAATCTTCCAAAGTCCTTCTCTGAAAGACAAAGAAGGCTGAAGGAACAGTCCAGATCATTTGATACTAAAAAGACATGGAACTGAATGCGATTTGTGATCCGGATTTGAATCTTGGATGAGAGGAAATAAAAAATATTATTGGGACAATTGGTGAAAAGTGAATACGGAGTATTATGGATAGTATTGTCCAATGCACAATTTGCCACCTGTACCATAGCTGTGGACAGAATGTTCTTGTTTTTAAGAAATATTATCATTTAGGGTATTCAAGGAAGAATTGGTTTATATCTGCAACTAACTCTAAAATGGTACAGAAAAAAAATTCTACACACCCACACACCCAGAAATATACTGCAGGGAGAGAGAGGAATGTGGCAACATGTTAACAATTGGTGAAGCTGAGAAAAATATATAAGCATTCTTTGTACTATTCTTACAAGTTTAAAATTATTTTTTTAAAGTTAGACTTGAGAGACACAGTCTAATGTGATACATTTACCTTGAGTGATTCATGGTTCAAAAGGGAAAAAAAATCTATAAAAACTGTTTTAGGACAACTGGGGATATTTGAATAGGGACTGAATATCACATGATATTACTAAACTAATATATTAACTATGTGACAATGATATTGTGGCTATGTACAAAAATGTCCATATTTTTAAGATGCACACTGAAGCTTTTAGGTCTTAGGTATTATATCTGAATCCTACTTTCAAATGGTTCAACAATAAAAAAAGCAGAGAGAAAAGAGAGCAAAATGTTTAAAAAATTGGAAATTTTAAGAAATTACCAATCAAAAGGAATATGAATGCTTCTTAAAGTATTCTTGCCAACTTCTCTGTAAGTTTGAAAATTTCTGAAATTTTTTTTTTTTTATAAAGATTTTATTTATTTATTTGACACAGAGAGATTACAAGCAGGCAGAGAGGCAGGCAGAGAGAGAGAGAGGAGGAGGCAGGTCCCCTGCTGAGCAGAGAGCCCGACGCGGGACTTGATCCCAGGACCGTGAGATCACGACCCGAGCCGAAGGCAGCGGCTTAACCCACTGAGCCACCCAGGCGCCCCTGAAAATTTTTGAAATAAAAAGTTGTTGGAATGTATCAGTGAAAATTTCCTAATGACTTCAATGACATTCTCTATCAGCAATGGATTAGAAAACCTAATCTATATCGTTGCATTGTTAATGCATTTCAACAAGAACAAAAATCATGTGAACATAAAGCCAAACCAAAAAAATTAAAAAACAAAAAAAAGTGAAAAGCCCACACACTGAATTTCAGGGCAAAATAACCTATCATACTTTGTGAATTTCATCCAAAAATTTCTGAGTTTATTTCCTAAAGTAATAAATATTAGCATCTAAAGTAACAAACATTAATATCTATAAGTATGGTTTGTTTTTTTTTAAGATTTTTTTTAAAGATTTTTTATTTATATTTATTTGTTAGAGAGAGAGGGAGAGAGAGCGAGCACAGGCAGACAGAGAGGCAGGCAGAGGCAGAGGGAGAAGCAGGCTCCCTGCCGAGCAAGGAGCCCAATGTGGGACTCGATCCCAGGACGCCGGGACCATGACCTGAGCCGAAGGCAGCTGCTTAACCAACTGAGCCACCCAGGCGTCCCAATAAGTATGTTTTTATTACGCTTAAAAACATTCTCTGCTTCTAAGAAGCCATTCTATTTTAAAGATTAACTGCCAAAAAATTTCAAATTAACACTTTTCAATGAGCAGTCATGTTTCCATTTTAACTCCTTTTCTCCCAATTCCTCTTTTTTCATGAACATAAAAATAAAAAACTATCCTTATTTTTATATATAAGTAAGTGAGTATGAATCATCTATATGTATATATCTTAAGAAATCTGTATTCCTAAGATGGTTTAATTTCAGCTCAACATACTCAGAAGACACTAACCCAGATCCATTATACATTTAGGGTTAAAAATTACTTTTAAGAGGAGTTAAGAAAAAAATCAAGTAGGTAAAATCACTAAGAAATAATGATGTATTTCAGACTTTTTATTTATTTTTTAAGATTTTATTTATTTGACAGAGAGAGACACATTTATTTATTTGACAGAGGGAGGGAACACAAGCAGGGGAACTGGGAGAGGGAGAAGCAGCAGGAGGAGAGGGAAGGAGGGAAGGAGAAGCCTCCTTCCCTCCGAGCAAGGAGGCCAGTGCGGGGCTCGATCCCAGGACCCTGGGATCATGACCTGAGCTGAAGGCAGACCCTTTAACGACTGAGTCATCCAAGCATCTCTATTTCAGACTTTAATCATTTGCTATATACAAAAATGTTTGCTCCTATGTTCCCATTTCATTAGTCTTGATATATTTAAGACTTGTTCATAGCTCTTAAATCATTTTTTTCTTTGCCTTTTCCTACTTAAAACCTTTTGCTTTTCAGGAAACATATACACAAACTCTTCTTATGGAATTACAACGTAAAATACTCACCATTCGATGCTGATGAACATGGAGTCAACAAACTAAGTGGGGAAAAATGTTGTCTGTTAAAGTTAGCAGCTGTGGGTGCTCCTCCAAGGGGTGCCCCAGGTCCATACATCTGACCTCCTGAAAGGTTTGAGGCAAAGTTTCCCAAATGCGTAGAAGAAGGTGTTACAGAACCATACGGCGAGTCCATATTGACAATACCTAGAATTAGAAAAGAATTTATAATTGTTACTTGTAGGAGAAAAAAATTAAAAAAAAAAACCCAAGGGGGCACCTGGGTGGCTCAGTGGGTTAAGCCGCTGCCTTCGGCTCAGGTCATGATCTCAGGGTCCTGGGATCAAATCCCACATCGGGCTCTCTGCTCAGCAGGGAGCCTGCTTCCCTCTCTCTCTCTCTCTGCCTGCCTCTCTCTCTGTCTACTTGTGATCTCTCTCTGTCAAATAAATAAATAAAATCTTAAAAAAAAAAAAAACCTAAAATTCTAAGAGGTCCCTAATACCCCAAATATTTTAGATGGCTAAAAATGTTTCTCCTTGCTTATTCTCCCAGTCTATTGACTCATCATTTCCCTCTCTAAAGATAACTATAAAAAAAGAACAATTATCAAGGAAAATTATTTTTGTATTTAACTTTAATATCTGATATTTTAATTAGTTATTATAGAATACATGTAGATTTCATATCAACACTGGAATTTAAATTGGCTTAATGGCCAAGGAATTATATAAAATTTTATCTTTCAAAATACTCAGGGGGAGGGAGAGAATGATTGGGCAAAGCACAGACAATTTTTAAGATACTGAAAATACTCCATATGTTACTATACTGGTAGATCCATGTCACTGGACATTTGTTCAAACCCACAGAATGTACCAACACCAAGAGTAAATACTAATGTAAAACACAGACTCTGGATGGTCATTAAAATTAATGTAGGTTCATCAATTCTAACAGATGTACCACTCCTGGTGGGGAATGTTGATAATGGAATAGGCTATGACTGTTGGGGGCAGGAGGTATCGGGGACATCTCTGCACTTTTCTTTCAATTTCCTCTATACTTTTCTGTGAACCTAAATGTGCTATTTAAAAAAAAAAAAAAAATCAAGTCTTAAAAAAAACTAGAGGGAAAAAAACATGGCTATCCTTCTACTACGGACAGATCTGTTGATGAGCACTTTAAGTGGCCATTCTTTGTAATAGGTAATAGTGAAACAATTTTCATTGAATGCGTCCTGATGCAATGCAGTTTGAGGTTCAAAACATTACCCATCCAATGATTCTGCCAAAAATGTTTGACCTGAATGTAATCATGGACTTAGAAAACAGATGACTCTAATCTAATATGTGGGACATTCTTCAGAACAACTGGACTCTGCAAAGGATTCAATGTCAAAAAAAAAACAAAGGAAGGTAGTAAGATATCTTAGACTGGAAGAGACCTCGGAGACCTAACAATCAAAAGCAATGTGTAAACCCTGATTGAATCCTGGATCAAAAGTGGAAAAAAAAGAAACACACAGGCATAATGGGTGTATGTGGTATGATGGTACTGAATACTGAGTGGTACTGCTGAATTAATGTTAATTTTCTTGAGGGTAGTAATAGTGGTGGAGTTGTAAAGGCAAATATGCCTGTTTTATTGACCTGAATCAAGTAATATTCCCCTCCAATGGACTCTAAAATTAAACTTCAATGTTAATTTTGGTCTAATGAACTGTACACTCCCCCCCAAAAACCTCACCTCCCTTATAGAGCTAGTTTTTTTCCTATACCTTTCCACAAAAGAAGATTTTTTTTCTCTAAATCTTAATTTTAGTCTTGATCTCAACACAGTACCTAGATTTCATATTTTCTGAAAAGTATTTTCAATAAATTTCAACAATCATAAAAATGAAATATAAAAACATTTCCAGTGTATTAGTATATAATGCTCTTTTAAAATTAAATTATATTTATTTTAACATTTCAGTACTCAAGAGAAATTATGTTATCTTTAAAGTACACATAAATATTTCCATCAGTCCCCATACTGACCATGTTCATTACACTGTATTCACATGGCACAGAAATAGGCAAAATAACATCCAGTCCACATTAAATTTAGAAATTTTTGGTTTCAGAATGTCATCTCTACAATAACACAGACCCGCAACCTTTCTGCAAAAGGCTGAACAGCAGTATTTTCAGGCTATTATTAGAGCATGAAAGGAGCTATAACACAGTATGTAAATGACTGCGCAAGGCTGTGCCCCAATAAAACTTCATTTATGAACACTGAAGTTTTAATTTCCTATTATTTTGTGTCACCTATTATTATTTAAAAAAAATTTTTTTAAGTCATTAAAAAAAATCTTACACTATTATTGAATCTTAGCTTTAAAAAGTTACAAATATAAAAACAGACAGCAGGCCATATTTGGCCCACCGGTGATAGTTTGTCTATCTCTGGAATGGCATATCTTTATTTATTCAAAATGTTCATATTAAAACACATAGCTCTAGATGCAATTTGGTATCCTGGACTGGATACTGCAACAGAAAAAGAACATTACTGAAAAAACTTGTGAAATCTGAATAAAGTCTGCAGTCTAGTTAATCATACTGCATCAATTTTAATCTCCTAGTTTTAATAAATGAAGGATTATATAAAATATTTACATTGGGGAAAGTTGGGGTTAATTATAGAACTTTTCCATAAATCTGAAAAACATTTCAAAGTAGAAAATTAAAAAAAAAAAGCAACCACTCAAAACCAGGAGATCTTTAAATACTCTAGAAATACCAGCATTGTCCAATATAACTTTCTATGATAATAAATATATTTGATATCTGTATTGTCCATTACGGCAGCCACTAGCTATGTGTGTTTGCTTATGAAGCACTTCAAATATGGCCAGCTTAGAGCCACTATAGAAAACAGTATGGAGATTCCTCAAAAAAAAAAATAAAAACAGAACTGGTATATATGATCCAGCAATTCCACTTCTGTGAATATATCCAATGGAAACAAAAGCACTAACTCAAAAAGATACCTGCATTCCTAAGTTCACAGGAGCATTATTACAATAGCTAAGACATTCCTCACCAGATGAATGAAGAAAGATGCTGTGACGCACATGCACATGTGTGTGCACACCCACACACAGGAATATTATTGAGCCTAAAACGCAATGAAATCTTGCCATCTGCCACAACACGGATGGAACTTGAGGGCAATACGGCAAGTGAAATAAGTCAGATAGAGAAGGACAAGTACTGTATGATCTCACCTATGTGGAATCTAAAAACAGACAGACAAATTCATAGACAAAGAGATTAGATTTGTGGTTACCAGAGGTGGGGAATAGGAGGAAGGGAAATTGGAGGAAAGTGATCAAAAGATACACACTTCCAGTTATAGGGTTCATAAGTACTAGGGATGTAATGTACAACATGATGACTATAGTTAACACCGTTGCATGATATGTGTGGAAGTTGTTAAGCAAGAGTAAAATCCTAAGAGTTCTCACCACAAGGAAAAGTATTTTTTTTCCTTTTTTCTTATTGCATCTATATGATGATGGATGGTAATTAAACTTATTATGGTAATCATTTCACAATATATGTAAGTCAAATCATTAGCTTGTACACCTTAAACCTATACAGTGATGCCAGTTTTATTGTAATAAAATTGGAAAACAAATTTTAAAAAATATGGCCGGCTTGACTGAGAGGAAACTTCTAATTTTATTTAATTTTAATTTAAATAGCACATATGTGATTAGCAGCTACCTTATTAAAACTATGTAGCTCTGTACTTTTCTCATTATTTTGAAAACAAAAAAGACAGAAATGAAATCAAATTTTAAAAAGCTTTATTATTTTATGGGACGCCTGGGTGGCTCAGTGGGTTAAAGCCTCTGCCTTCGGCTCAGGTAATGATCCCAGGGTCCTGGGATCGAGCCCCGAATCGGGATCTCCGCTCAGCGGGGAGCCTGCTTTCCCCCACTTCTCTCTGCCTGCCTCTGCCTACTTGTGATCTCTGTCTGTCAAATAAATAAATAAAATCTTTAAAAAAAAAATTAAAAGATTTATTATTTTTTAAATAAAACTTCTCATGGCATTCTCTTATTAAATTCAAACATAAGAAACTGTTTTATCTGAGACAGAAAAATATACTTGATAAATTTATTTATGGGAAATTCAAGATAAAAGCCACGGTGGCTTCTAAAAAGTTTTTTTTTTTTAAATGCCATACTCAACACATCTCATACTCAAACAGCACTGGAGGTAAGTGAATTCAACAACCTCTATCTGGCCCAGCCATAGAATAAAATTATTAGAAAATGACCAAGAGTTTTCCTATCACTAGTATAAATCAGAAGCTGCAGAATGTGAGAAAGTATGAACTTACCTGAGGGACTTGGAGCGGGTCTCTGTAATGGTGGTCTAAAACCTGGAGCTTTGGAAGTATCAGACTGATGTAAAGGATCTGAATTTGGCAAATATGAGGATTTTCCTGATAGCATAGATTCTGGTGTTGACTGAGATGAAACAACAGATCCTCCCCAGAAGGCATGAGCAGAAGTAGGGCTGTTTTCGAACAATGTGCTAAAGGGCCCAAATGGTAAGGGGGCACTGAAATTGGGAGCAATAGGCTTATTTGCTGGATGTACTGAATTTTGACAAGCACTTTGTGTACTTAAGGTTGAAGGTAGCTGGACAGAAGAGGGAACACTGTGAGGTCTTTTAATGTGGTTGACACTGAGGACTGCAACAGATGAATTCTGCACTGGAGCTGGATTCTTGTGAGGGGCAGTTGTGCCATGGGAGGGTGGTCTAATAGCAGGGGTTTCCATTTTAGGAGCAGGCTGGGAGCATCCCATTTGTGTCTGAGGCATAGGGTAAGTCACTGGGGCAGTAGAAGGCACCGCCACTGGAGCAGAACTTGTTGTTGCTAAAGGAGGAACAGTCATTCTAACTTCCGGGGGAGGAACCTGAGACTGCTGAAGAGGTGGTCTTGGCTCCTGAGAAACAGATCCCGGAGGTTGCTGCTGAACAGAATGAACTGATGAACTCCCAGAAGAACTGCTGCTGTTTGAAAGTCTACTGTTTGTAGTTTCTACTACTGGTGGACTACCTGCTTCCTGTTCAGAGGAAGATGCCCCTTTGTTGGGAGATGCTGTTCCACAATCCAAAGGGCTGTTTCTAGAAACCCCTCCTGACTGGGCTGGTGGTGATGGGGAAGATGGGGATGATACTGGGTAGTGTTCTTTGGCAGTAGGCATAGGATATGTGGCATTTGTGGGTGCAGTGCTGTTGTTGCTTGCTGTCGTTGTGACTGTTGTGGTGGTGGCATTGGATGTCTTCACAACGGTGACAAAAAGCTGCCTTCGGACAGAAGGTGAACTTGGACTGCCATTTGTAGATGTACCAGGCACCGTTGAAGCTGATGAACTGGTTGTAGTTGTTGGACTTGAAGTTAAAGAACCTGCTGAATTCACCTGAGAACCACTGCTATTCTGATTGCTATGGCGAGGCACCATGTGAGGCTTAGGCGAGTTAGTAGCTCTGGCAGGGCTCAAAGGCCTGACAGGAAAAGGACCCCAAGTGGATTGAGCTGGTGGAAAAGTACCTCCAAAGTGGGTCATGGGCAACCTTGGTGGACGGATCTGCTGGAAAGTCTGAGCAGCAAGCAAAGCATGTGCAAACTGTGGAGGAGGATATGCTAATGGAAGAGAAACTGGAAAACCGGGCCTCACATTATTTACCGGGTTCTTAATGGTTTTATGAGTAGATGCAGAAGAAATTGCAGGCACAGTGAGTGCTGTGGCAGTTTGAGATGTTGATGACAGAGCTACAGTCGTCATTTTAATTCCCATTAAGGAACTGTTAGCAGCAGTGGTGGTAGGTGCTGATGACCCTATTTTGGAATTTGCTGAGGAGCTTTTCAAACGATTCTTTGGAATAAGTTCATCAATTTCTTTGTCTGGATCCTTGATCAGAGCATTGATCAACTGAGTCGCTTGTCTTGTTGATTCAGTGCCACCCCTATAAATTGACCACAAAAAGAAATTAGGCCCAATTTCCCCTACATTTAAATAGGTGAAGCCTAAATTCATTCAAGTATGTGTAAACATACATACAGAGAATAATAAAAGTTAAGCAGCAGTTTTCTAACTACTCTTAAGATATTCTGAAAAGCAATCAACTGCCCTGACGTTCCACTGTATTTTCCAAAGGGATAGTGACTTTTCATAAAAAGGTCATTTTCCTACCATAAAATACATTAGTTAAAGAAACGACTATACTCAAAAGCCTATGTAATCCATGATGATACTGTAAAGTCAAACAGCTGATCAAAGTTAAAAGCAATATAAGTAAACAACAACAAAAACAAAAAAACTGAGTAAGAAAATAGTATTTTATTTTAAATCCTGGTACCTAAGATGACCCCATCTATGACTAATCTCTATTAGTAGAACAAATTTTTATAATTCTTCTGGGAAGGTGTCTCAAAATGCGAGTGGAATCTTGATAATGCTAACAATGGCCATCAGGTCAAACTTCAGGATCTTCAGGAAGATATCGGACTGCAAGGAAAGCCTTATGGAAACCCTAAGGGGGAAACTACTCATAAAGGATATCTACTTTCCTTTTCTCTAGATAAGGCAGGTTGTGACTACCCACCTATCCCAGGAGAGGGAAAAACAAGATAGGAGAGGAGGTTAAGTACAAAACAGCTTCCTTCGAAGTAGGCTATGTAACTATTAGAATCTGCAACGGGGCACCTGCCTCTCACAACCAAACTTATGATTTCTTAGAATATCGTATGTTTATTTTAAGGGTATTCAGGAACAGACATATTCAATACAAGACAAATATCCACTACAGATCACTATCTATGACTGAGTTCATATTCTAAGGATACAATCTTAGAATAATAAATTTCAAAAGCCCGTAAGGGAATAAAGGGAAACTTATTGCTTAAAATGGGTGAGAAACCTATTCCCTCTTAAAAAGTCTCAATAAAATTTTAAGAATGCCATACGAAAAGTTTATGTAAGGAAAAGATTATCTAAACCTTTCTCTCTCTCACACACACACGAAAAATTCTTTTAAAGCCCTTTGAAATATTTCACAAGAGCACATGAATTAGAGGAAAAGAACTGTAAAGGTTATCTTCTCTCATACTAATCGAATTCCCATTTTAAAAAGTACGCTATTAAATACAAAGATCCACCAGAAATTCAAAATACTTGTACTTCATTAAGGTACAGTGCGATAAAACACAGAAGGAGAAAATATAAGAGACAAAGTTTTGCCTTATAGTTATTATCCGGTCTCCTGTCTTGTCTTTCTGCTTATCAATATCTATGTGTGCACCAGTGAACTCCCGGATAGCATTAATATTACAGCCTCCTCTTCCAATTACTCTGGATATCACAGTTGACGGAACAGATACTTTCTTTGACCTGTTTAAAAGTTGCAAAGATAAATTAAGATTATCATTAGTATCAGCAGTTATGATTAAAATATGAGGAAAGAGGCTTACTAAAATACATTTCTGTAAATACAGAATAAATTATTGCTGAGTCAGCCTCTATCTATTCTTACTTTAGGTGATAAAAGGCAACTAACAGTGACAGCAGAGAGAGACAGAGACAGAGTGAAAGAGAGAGCACACAAGCGTTTAACCACAGCTTTTCATCTCATTACCAAAAACGGTTTTTTCTTACCTTCATCTTTCATTAAGAACTATAAAGCACATACTGTGTAGACATGCACTGTGTTAATGCAAATACTAATAGCAAACAAGATAAACATAGGTTCCTGTCCATATATATTGACTATGCAGACAGCAAGGGGGAAAGCCACAACAGCATGCCACAGGTGCTCTAACAGGGTGTCGTAAAGACACACTGGTTGGGCACCTAATCGAGCCTGAGGAAACAAGAAAGGCTTCTTGTGGGTATTTCTGGGTGTTTGACTCACATTCTTTTTATTGTCTAATATGTAACTGAAAGAATGATATTAAAAATGCATTGTTTCCTTTCATTCTTTTAGAGGCATTAAAATGATTATCCACCAACACTGGAAGCTTGCTAAAGGATGTTTAATGGTGTGAGGAAAGAGAGGAGCCTGCTCAAATTTCAAAAAGACAAAACCTGTCTTAACATTTGCAAAACTGCTTTACAGTTCTAAACATTCACACTTTAGAAAAGGTACATATACATTTCTGACCAGCCTAAAAAAAGGATGCTTCTAAAAGAAATACAGTGTAATTCTCAATAAAGAGAAGGAGCCAATTATGCTTTATTGAACAAGTACATTATTTATTTAGAATGGTAGATTAAATATTAAAATGTTACATTTTTTAAAAGGATAGCTATGACCCCTGCCCTTTTATATACATAACTAAGTTACTTGGTAATTCCTTTTTTCTCTAAAGGGCAAAATAATCAGTCAGAGATCATTACTTTCAAATTAATTAAGAATTTCTTAGTATACCACAGTATAAAATACACGCACAAAAACTGAATTACCTTACTTTTAGATAGATAGTACTCTAATGTTGCGATTGATTTTAGTTAGTTCAACAGAAGGTATATACATGAATGAGTGTGTGTGTGTGTGCATGTGAATGAATGTAAGATAGAGACACAGAGACCGATGAAGACAGACATGGTGGTAGCGGGAGGCCTTGGTCAATAATATGAAAAAAACAAAAACAAAAACAAAAACAAAAAACCAAACAGTGCATTTTGGGATTAAGAGCTTAGAATAAGTTTGGCTCATTATAGCTCTTATTTCAAATATTCAAAAGCTTAAGTATTTGTTGGAATTTCTGGGAAGTTCTTTAAAATAGGTCATTAAAGATTTACAACAGATCCTCTGTGGTATCTTACTACCTTTTAGTTTGAGATACTGTTTTACTTTTTGAGACATAATTCAAAAAATCCCAAGCAAAACATAACCAAATATTTCAGTTCTAAAATCCTTTAAATAAAGGCATCATGTTGCTTAAAGACAAGAGCAGTTTAAAACCAATACTTACTCATTCTTCAAATATTTACAAGCATGTAGAAGATACCACATGCTGGGCTCTGAGATTACAAAACTGAGTAAGACACAATCTATCACCTTTAAGAATTTAAGTTAGTTCTCTACCAAACAGCAATACCTGGGAGTCCAGCAAATACCACAATCATCCTTGAAATTTTTTCGTGAAGTCTCTGTACTTTTTATGTAAAATCTCCTAATTTTAGAAGTACTAGTGCCTACTTTTTTTTTTTTTTTTTTAAATCTAAAATATGGTGTACGCTCTCGCTGTTACCAGATTCAGTTCATATTTTGGAATAGCTGAATGAATCTAACAGTAACAATACCTCACGTAAAAATAATGAGAAAAACAAAGAAACAATCACTTACCTTCTTTTTTTTTTTTTTTTTTTTTAATCACTTACCTTCTTACAACTTCCTTCCATCCTTCCTCTCTCTTTTGTCCACGCTTAGGACTTGCTACTGTTAACTTCCCATTTGGAGAGGAAAGGGGGGATGGACCAGATTTTGTACAAGTAGACAGAGAATTACTGGTTACTTCATTGACAGTCTCTGACAATCTTTAACAGAGGGAGGAAAATAATTAAATATAGAACAAATATAGAATTTTAAATGATAGAGGCAATCTATTACATAATTTTGTTTTATTTATTTTTAGAATAAATACGGTAAACAAGTGAGGAACTTATTTCTCACTTTCCAATATTTAGCATAACATGAAGAGTCAATTAGAGGTCAAAATTAGCAGAGCTGAATTATAATGACCGCTAAGAAACCATAATCAATACTTGTCATGGGCTAAAATTTAACAACCAAAATAAAGAAGTTACACAGTAAAAATAATTTTCTCTTTCATTAACAAAAACTTCAATAATAGCCTATTCTTCAGTTAAAATGAAATTGTGACTTCTTTAGCACAAAGACAAACCCTTGTTTTGCCAATTGTTAATTTGCTATTTTTACTAAAAAAATCAGCAACAAAGAATTTCATGATGATACTATAAATAATAAAAATGAAGATCAGAACTAACTTTATTGAAGCCTTGCCAGAAACAGATTTTCTCTCTTCCTTCGGAAATGTAACCAGAACTGATGGCTGCTTCTTGCTGGTCATGGTGGTGGTCACCACAGCAGGTGAATGATTGTCACTCTTTCGGCTGCTGTTGCTGTTACTGCTTTCATCACTGCAGCTGGAAATCCTCATGTTATCACTGTCCCCACTCTCACTGGTACTGCTGCTCTTGGACTCTCCGTTTACCTTCTCTGGCTGACTATATGAGATTGGTAGTGGATCATCAAATATAATCTGAACATTTTCTGGAGTAATTTTATTTTTCCTGTTTTTCCTCTTTGAACTGGTTGTAGTTATGGTGTTATTTCTTTTACCGTGGGAACCTGCCAAGGTTGTCCATGTTGCAGATATACCTATGGTAGTAGTGGTTGTGGCACTTGGAGGCTCTGTCAAGACTTCAGGCTCATCTGTAAAAGAAGCCAATACCAGCAATACCAAATTAGCAGAGTCTAAACATTTTTAGAGTACATTTAGCTTTAAATACTTGAAGAACAATAAAGACAGGAGTTACTCTGTGACTATTAGAGGAAAAGTCATCAATCATTCCAGCATTCACCAGTAATTAGATGGATATGACACCCATTATCCTCTCTGTGCTCAAGTCCTAAAAAAATGCATAGTAAGCCATTATAAAAAATATTTTCGGAACAATCTGGGAAGTATGAATATGTACATTACATATTACATATTATTATGTTATTAAATTTTATGTGTGTAATAATAATGTTACTGTGGTCATATAAAATAACGTTCTTTTTCTGGGAAATACATATTTAAGTATTTAGTGGTAATTCTGCATAGGGTGTCCAACTTACATGTAATCTGTTCAAAAAGAGAGGAAAAAAGATAAACTATATTAATGTGCCAATGTTTTAAGAATCTAGGGGACAGGTGGTCATTCCACTATTCCATAAACTTTTCTATAGTTTGGACATTTTTCAAAATAAAAGGCTGGAGGAGAGGGAAATTACACTCACACACACTGCATATATATTTGGTGGTTTAATGGAAATGGTTTCTCCTCACAATATCTTCATATCAAATAATCCTTTAGTTAGAACCTAGTTGAAATAATTCCCTCATTTTAAGAAAAAAAAAATCTAAATATGGTTAGGACAACAAATGATACTATGGAATTACTCTTAATTTTTTAGGTATTATAAAAGGTATTGTGATTATGTAAGTTCACGTCATTCCTAGAATATGTATTAAAGTTTTATAGGTACAATGTCAGGATGTGTGCAATTTACTTTCTGACAGCTTAGAAAATAATATGCATATATATTTAGAGAGAAAAAAATAAAGCAAATATGGTAAAATGTTTGTTTTAAAAATCTAGGTGGAGGGTATTGAGGTATTCGTTTTCTCATTCTTCCATCTTGTCCTGTAGCTTTGAAATTCTTCAAAATAAAAAGCTAGAGAGAAATCAATAAGTGAAAATAGTATGTAAGTACTTCAAGGGCTTAATGATTTAGAAATCTACTTTTACCTTAAGTTATTGATAGTTAAGGAAATATAATTTTGATTACAATGTATTACATGAATCAAATTAGATGGTAATCCAGAGAAAATACCTTCAACTTTATGTTTTTCTTTTTCTTGAGCAGCTTGGAGTTCAAAGTTCTCTTTATTTTTGGCTTCAATTTCTTCTAGTTTTCTTCTTTGTTCTTCCTTTTTCTTTCGTCTCTTCTCCTTTCTCTTTTCTCTTTTGGCAGCCAAAGCCAGCCTCCGGCTTTCTTCTCTTAACTGTGAAAGGATCAATAAAACAGAACTGCCTTGTAAAAAAAAGTTTTCACATAACGTCATTTTATCATAATGGAACTAGAATATCATAAAATTTGAAGTCATCTAGTTCAATTTATTGTTTGATCAAGATCATAGTCAAGCCACAGTAAAGAGAAAATATTTTTAAATGTCAAGATCAAATTAATGATAAAAAACAATTTAATTTTTCAAATGGGTGAATGATACATAATTTCTTAATCACTGAAGAAATGCACATATGGTAATCTGCTCCCAAATTACTCTGGTTAGAAGAAAAGAATACAAACTGCGGACCAGTGATCCCATTTATTGGGAAAGTAACCCTTTTATGTAGCTCTATTTGTAGAAACAGAAAAATGGTGAGGACGATACAAATCAAAGCTACTGACTACAGTGGGACTGGAAGAAGGATAGCAGAAAGATGATGACTTTCAATTTTATTTAATATAACTGTTCATTGTTTCTTATTTGTGAAAATGGTTACTCTCATTGTCAAAAAAAATTAAGAACAAGTTTAAAAGTATAACATCTCTTAATAAGTGATGTTAACTATTAAATTCTCCTTTTTGATTCATAAAGGGAGAAAATCATCTTCAAATGGTTTCATTTCCGTGTTCTCTAAGACATTTTCAAACTATGCACTATGTACTCCCTGCCCATAATCCCATATTCTGTGTATTATGTGTGTGTCTTTGTATATTTTAAATATAAGTATCAAAACAATGACAGTTTATGGAAAATATCACAATATCCTAACTAATAAAACCAGAGCTCAAATATGGGCTCCAAAGGCAAATCAGACTTCATTTCATTTTTTAAGTTTTTAAAGTCTTTTGCTTTTGCTAGACATTTCTGCCTTTTCAAATTATCCGTGTTAGATAGCCTGAAAGGTTTTGTCCACCTTGAAAGTTTTTACATCCTCGGGCAGTGCACCATAATTACATTCTCTTGCATGAAAGAAAAATCTTTTGTCCCTGAAAAGAGGAAAAATCAAAGAGAATCTGCAGAACACTGATACTTTCTCAGGCAGAGGGATTTCAGGAAGAATACAAATGGGATGTTAAAGATCAAAAAACTGTCTGCATGGCAACCCTGGAAAGTTTTGCTAGTCTTCCAGAAGTACATAAACGCCAGTCTGAAGACCAGTAAAAGAGCAGTTTTTCACCTTACAGAAGAACTGAGAAGAAAACACTGATGACTTCACTCTATTACACAGGAAAAGGAATAATATCTGACTGAAGCCATTTGAGAGAAGGAAGTAAGCATATGTGACTCTGCTCATTGAAGCCTTGCTTAAATGGAGCTAGCTGCCTGCCCTCAGGAATCGTGCTTTCTCCCTCTCAATTCCAGTGAGGTTGTCCTATCTGAACCTGACTTTGACAGAATGAGTAGGTTAAGTGGAGGGGGAAAGAAGGAGTAGAAGGGGGGGTGAAAGATATGCCAAGAAAAATGTTTTCAAAGCAATTGGGGCCAAATAAAACATTTTATCTATATCCTGTCTGTATGGATAGAAAAGCCTTGAAAAAGGTATACTGGCTATCAAAATAACCATTGAAGTTTAAGACTTATGGTTAAGCCAGGATGGATTTTTGGATTTGCTGGATTTTTTTGTCTGGTGGTAGGAGGTCATTTTCACTGGTATCAAGAGGAAAAATAACTATTTTAAGAATAGCAAAATTTAAATCAGAAAGCAGACCCATTTGGTCTAGCTGTGGGTGGGGGTGATGGGCTAAGGTAGGTTCTAGTTTATAGGTGCAGTTGGGTCTTAGGTATGCAGGTGCCTCAGGCCTTAGAGAGTTAAGAGTGGAGGACTGTCTTTGACAATAGTAAATCTGGGTTATCAGACTCATGGTATAGGAGTTCTGCCCTAAGGGCAAGGTATTTTCTCCCTAAATCTTAAAGTTCTATGGCTAGTATCTGGGTAATACCATAGATGTACTAACCCTTTCAACTCACTAAATAGTGGAGCACAAATTCAGAGGTCCCAGGAAAACTATTTCTTTCCAAAGGACATTATTTCAGACCATAGCTGTAAAAGAAGGAATCTATATGAAGGGATCTAGAAACTTAAGCAGAATTGGAAACATAGATACACATTTATTAAGAGGTATCATAAGTTTGCAGGTATATGAAACCAACAATTAGATGAGATCATCAAAGGGAAAAAGTTATAGATGAATGTGTATTTTTGTGTGTGTATTATTTATATAGGAGGGGGATATCCAATACTTAAAAAGAAGAGCAAATGAGACTTTAGGAAGACAAATCAGATAAGAGGAAGAAGAGTTTTATGAAGGAAAGTGATCAACACTGGTTAAGTATCACAAGTATGATTAAGAACTGAAAAGAGGTAGCAAAATTCGGCAGTTAAGATGCCACTGGTGATCCCTGCTATAGTTAGTTCGCTAGAGCAGGAGGGGAGTAGGCAATTGATCCTGGGCTGAGAATTAAAAATTAAATGTAGAGTCAAAAAGCATAGATTATTCTCTTATAGTATCTGGAAAAGGCAAACAAAATACTGAATTTGAGGTAAAGTTTCATTATAATAGTTACCTTGATTATGTAGGCAGAGGATAGGAGTTAGTGCAGCTGCAGACACTAAAGATAAAAGAATATGGGAGAGGTGGTAACAACAGATACAAGATCCCAAAAAGAACAGATGAAAGCAGAATAAACCATGAAGTCTGGAGGTACAGAAAACAAGTTTAGAAATTCAGTCCACATCCTATATTTTCTCACAAATGACCTCATTTCACTTACAGGGGAACTGCTACATTGAGACTATATGGGGAAGGGGAGAGCTTTGAAGAACAAAGTCAAAGTTGTAGAATAACCTCAGGGTGAAAAGGAAAAGGCCCTAACTCAAGCGGTGATTTCTAACTGAGGTTTCAGGAAGCAATGTGATTTTGAGAATCAAACTTTTTAAGATGAGAACTTAAGAATCTGGGGAGAGGCAGTCCAGACTAAAAAAATGCCATCGCATATTTACTTAAATGAAAGTAAACGAGGTATGTGAGCAGTAGAAAACAAACAAGAGCGAGTGATAAGCCTAGAGAAGTAGTAAACTGGGAGGACCTGAATGTTTGGATTTTCCGGCTCAGACAATGAAGAGAGACGGACAGTTTCTGGGGAGGGGGTAAGGTAATCCCACCTGTGTATAAGAAAACTATGGGAACTGTGGAAAAGCTACACTGGAGTGGAGAAGGATTAAAATGAAGTCAAAAGGTGAAAGAGAAAAATACCTGTTTGTAAGAAGCCCACTGCAATCCTTCAGGTGACAAATGGTAACTGAGAGGAGAGGATGGAACAGAGGCTCAACTGCCAAAGCTCAAATGAAGGTGATAATGATGATGACAGTAATATGGTTTAGTACGTGGAGCGTCTATACCAGGCACTGGGTTAACTTACTGCATGAATTCATTTGCTAGATAAGGATAAGTGAGCTGCTGAAAGTTACAGCAAGACTTCATTACTGACTCATGAGTAGTGATACCAATAACAGAAAAAGAGGTTAGGGAGGATCAGGGGAAGGGAAGGGTAGGATCCAGCAAAAATTTATTGTTTATTTGCTATGTATTAAACATGGTTCTAATCTTTGAACTAATCAGTAAACTAGACAAAAGATCCCTACCCTCATGAAGCTTATAAAACTTAACATTTAGTTGGGGGCGGGGCACACAGATGACAAACATAATAAGTACATTACATAGTCTTCAAAATATAAGATACTAAAGAAGGGGAAGACAAGACAAGTGCATATATGGGGAGAGATAAGGGATTTTGATTTTAAAGTTTTTTTTTTTTTTTTTTGAGAGAGAGTAAGTGAGGAGGTGGAGGGGCAGGGGCAGAAGAAGAGGGAGACAGAATCTTAACCAGGCTCATCGCACACAGGGTTTGATCTAATGATGTGGAGATCATGATCTGAGCTGCAATCAAGAGTTGGATGCTTACCTGACAGCCACCCAGGAACGCCAAGGGGTTCTGATTTCAAATAGGGTGGTCAGTGTAAGCCTCACGAAGGTAAGGCTTACATGAACATCTAATAGATTTGAAGGATTTCAGGCAACAGGACAGCAAGTGCATAAGCTATATAAGCAGTTACAAGTCAGAGTTGTGGTTCTGGGGTAGGCAAAGATCAGGAGTTGACTTTTGGACACAAGTATGAGATCTCTAACTGGTATCCAAATGGACAGGTTGAGTAGCTAGTTGGATACGAGACTGAAGTTTAGGGAAGAGGTCTGTGCTAAAGAGATGTATTTGGGAACAGCTGGTATATATTTAAATTTAAGAAGCAGGATGAGATGACCAGTGCAAGAAGATGTTCATATAAAGAGCTAAGGGGCTTGCCAACTAAGGGAAAGAAAAGGAAGAAGTAGCAAAGGAGACACAGAAGGACCTTTCAGGGAGATAGGAGAAAAACCAACCTAAGAGTGTCAAGTGAAAAGAGTACATTAGGTGTTAGTGGCTTAGTGAGATAAGAATGAAATGGCTACATGAAAGTCACAGACGACCATAAAAGCAGTTTTGTTGAGGTTGTGAGAGTTAAGAGCCTGACAGAAGTAGATTCGAAAAGGGTGAAGAATTCTAGGTGCCTGGTGGCACAGTTGGTTGCGTGTCCAGCTCTTGGTTTCATCTGGGATCTTGAACTCAGAGTCATGTTATTGAGCCCTGTGCTGGGCTCCACACTCAGCATGGAATCTGCCTGGGATTCTCTCTGCCTCACTTTGCCCTCCCCCCTTATGCTCTCTCTCTCTCAAATAAATCAATCTTAAAAAAAATAAATAAAATAGGATGAAGAATTGGGAATAGCCAAAATAAGACGACTTTGCTGTTACTGTTTAGCTGCAAAGAGGAGCAAAGGAATGGGCTTATAGCTGAAAATTGGGGAAAGGGAGTTAGAGGAATCAAGGGGATTTTTAAGTTTGGAAACTAATCTCTTAAGCTGATAAGAATGACCCAAGAGAAGAGAAAAAATGATATAGGACCAAGAAAAAATTGCCACAATGTTTTTGAGTAAGATTGACCAGATCTAGTTCACTAGATGGACTGGTTATAAAAAGTTTACTTAGTAAATGGGAGGAAGAATATGGATAGAAATTCCTGGGTAGGGAGACCAGGGGGTGGGGAGAGTCTGACAGTTACAAAGTCTTACTTCCGAAGCTTCAGTTTTCTCACTGAGGTAGAATGCAAGGTAGTTAACTGAGGGTGAAGGAGAGGATATATTGGAAGTCAGAGGATAAAAGAAAGTAACAGTGGTCTAAACGAGTGGGAGAGTGAAATAAATTAGGGAAATACAGTATAAATAGGCAGCATTAAAGAATTTATTGTTACCCATTTAAAGTAAAATTCATCATTAGGGTTGAATTTTTTTTCTGTACATTTAGTTACTAGGGTACATATGGGTAAGAATAAGAAGAAAAGAGTAAGGAACAGTGTAGGGGGTAGGATAAATGAATCCTACAATATACTGATAGGCAACATTGTCCGAATTGTTGGAGGGAGAATTCAAGAGGCAGTAAAGCTGAAAAGATGATCAGAGAATGAAATGTATAAAATTAAGATTGTGGAATAGGCATATTAGAAGCTTCAGGTGATGGCAAAAAAAAGCCAACTGAAAATGTCTGATAGAAATATTTTTAAAATACACTCTATACACGCCCTAAAAAGTAATTCAAGTTTACAAGGAAAAAAGTAGGGGAAGAAATAGTAGGTAATAAAGTCAAGGGGTGAAACAAATATATCAAAAATGCAGACCAATTAATATTCACTAAGGATACTAACAGTTAGGTGTTAATGCCCTAAGAGAACAAGCAATTAACTGACCAGATAAAATGCTCCAAAGCAAGGGCTCTTCCATATAATAAATGCTCAGTAAATAAATGTTTGCTGAACAAGGATAAGGGAATCTGATAAATATAATGGGTAGTATTTTCAACAGCAGTTTTTACAAACCTATTGACCCAAATTTTCAAATTAGAAAGGCTGACCAAATAATCACTTTTATATAAGCAATAAATTACCTATACAGAACATTCAACTTAGACCAGACAAGACCATTAAATTAATGGGTTTTTAATTTTAGTTAAATATTACAATGGTGACACAGTTTTTTCTTTAGTTATCTTTGCATATTTCACAGTTTAAACTGAACACATTGTAATAAAGAAAAAAAAATTAAGTTGACTGAGAACAGATATCTTCATAAAGATGTCTCCTATAAATTGCTTCCTGACTGTATAATCTATAGGTATGCAATAAATTCTTAGGTGCATTTAATGTAATGTACAAATATCAAGGCATGAAAAAATTAAAAGTTTTATTTAAAAACAGATATCTATGTTTCAGCTATAGAAAGGATGCAGATTTATAAAAATGCAAAAAAGAAATAGTATCATGAAACAACTTAGAGTCAGGAGAGTTCTAAGATGTAAAAATAGGAGAGTAATGATAAAACAGGGTATTATAGTACTTTAAGAAGAAAGAATGAGAGGTAGTTTATGTTTAGTTAAGAGTGGGAACCCAGGGGCACCTGGGTGGCTCAGTGGGTTAAGCCTCTGCCTTTAGCTCAGGTCATGATCTCAGAGTCCTGGGATCGAGCCTCACATTGGGCTCTCTGCTCAGCGGGAAGCCTGCTTCCCCGCCCTTCCTACTTGCGATTTCTCTCTCTCTCACTCTGTTAAATAAATAAAATCTTAAAAAAAAAAAAAAAAAAAAAACAAGAGTGGGAACCTGGGAATTCGGAATGAAAAAAAAAAAAAAAAAACAACAGTAATAAAAAACTGGGTTCAAACCCTCTTCTAGTTTAAGCAAGTTACTTAACTTTCCACAAATATAAGTTTCTCCATCTGAAAGAGGAAGGTAGTAATGTTTTTTAGTGAGAAAACTAAAATAATACATATTTTGTCATATCACTTGGCACTACTATATTGCTTGGTATTTAGTAGGCTTTAAATAATTAGATAAGACAATATAAAAATAGGTAAAGCAATAGTTATAATGGTTATAAATATCAATCTCTCAATGTGCTTATTTTTTAAAAAATTTCAAAATGACGAAAAAAGCTAATTTGTTTGATCAGAATTTAAACCAGATTTTTTAAAAAGATTTTATTTATTTATTTGACAGACAGAGATCACAAGTAGGCAGAGAGGCAGGCAGAGAGAGAGGAGGAAGCAGGCTCCCTGCTGAGCAGAGAGCCCTATGTGGGACTTCATCCCAGGACACTGGGATCATGACCTGAGCTGAAGGCAGAGGCTTTAACCCACTGAGCCACCCAGGCGCCCCTAAACCAGATTATTTTAAATGAAGAACCTCCAATATTAAATATATTTTCTAAAAAATAAGTGTAGCTTCACACTTGAATTAGAGTAAAATCTTGAAAGTAATTCATTTTTTTGTTTATGTAAGTTGAAATTCATAGTTTAACGTAAGTCAGCAAATACAGTAAAAAAGGGAAATTACTCAAGTCAAAAAAGGTTAAAATTATCACTATATAGCCTTTATAAGCTTAATAGTACTTTTAAGTTTGATAGCAGTTAAAAACTTTTTACAGCATTTTTAACCTTCTTATAAAAGATCAAACATGGTAGAATTTGTATTCCAACTCCTTTCCCTGCTGTGATGACTATTTGTGTTACATTCTAGAATACAGACTCATTGATAGGAAGGGGGAGAAAGAGAGCTACAAGACTGCAAAACCAAATGTTGTCTGTAGTATTTTACTCCCTGTGGAAATAGATAGGAATGATGCTCTGCCTGAAAGAGAAAAGTATAAAACAAATCATCCATTTAAAAAATGTACTCATTAAACATTCCACAAAGTGGTTGCAGTTCCCTGATTGGTTATGTGATGGTAATACATTTGGTACATCTGATAAATCAGTTGGCAATAAATTACAAAGTCTAGGATCAATGAAAGATCAATTTAGATGGGTATTAAGAGATCATCTGTTGATGTAAGACTAAACTTGATTATTGAGGTTAGGTTTTCTGACTTGCAGATCAATGCAACTCCTGTAATAAAATTTTGTTAATTTGATTACAAAGAAAGTTACCTTAATGATTTTTAAAGTAGTCATAATTCCCTCTAACTGAGCCAAACTTGGAGAAAAAAACATGTGCATTGGTTAAAGCAAGAACAAAATGAAATGAAACCAAAACACAACAGATTACCAATTAGGTGGAAGGCAAAAGAGGAAAAGTAAGAACTTTTCATATGTAAAGGTTACCATTACCTTTTCCAAGTCTAACTCCTCTAATAAAATGCTGGCATTTTTGTTTGCTTCAGCAGCCTGTCTATCTTTGGCTTGTACTATTGATTCCATACAAAGATGACACTTCTTCAGCATCTCCTAAAATAAAAAATTAAGATGTTTGCAGCCTCAAAAAACAATTCACATTTAGAGATATTCCTGAAAATACAATAGTTAAGGTACTTGAATGAACATAAGCAATAAAAATTAGTGGTAGGGCAAAAAGTGTACAAATAAAATAATATAAATGGTGCACATTCTTTAAAGTTTATTTCTTTATAATCTCTACACCCAACATGGGGCTCAAACTCAAGACCCTGGGATCAAAAGTCTCATGTTCTACTGACTGAGGCAGCCAGGAACCCTGTTATGTGTTTTTTAAAATACACAAGCAGGAGCCTTTACTGTCCTTCAAAATAATATCCATTTGACTGGTACTTTGGAAACTAAAATTATTTACTCCTAACATTTCAATGGACAAATCATATGGCAAACAGAGTTGCAGTAAATTATGCCAGCTGGCTAATGGGCTAAAGGAAAAGGTCAATGTCAACAAAGAAAATAGGTTTAAAAAAATGTTAAAGAACTTCACTGGCAGACACTGTTCTCAAAGCTTTAAGCTTGGTTGTTACAACTTCATGTGCAAGCACGCTTAAAGAAATTACAGACATGGGTACTTACGTACTTTTCTCAGTGATTTCATTCTTAGAACACACTACTTAACAGGAAAGGGCTATTTCCCTATTGAGAGTAACACTTTATTTTTAATCTCCCCACCCCTCCAAAACAAAAAACAAAAAAAACAAAACAGGAATGTTAATTATCACAGAGGAATGCAGAGGCAGGCAAGACAGTGAATTAGCTATGTAAATAAAATCCATGAAAATATAGTGCTCACTATTATGTAGTAAAAAGACATTTTGGGATTCATTGACCTTTTTCATTTTCAGAGGCCTGTCTTAGGATTTTCCATTTTCAGAGGCGTGTCTTAGGATTTTATTCAAACCTAAGTATAAACCCCAAGTCAAAACATCACCAGGGGAATATCCCAATTAGACGTCTAATAGGATTTATTTAACCTTCTCTGCTTTTCCTGCAAAACTTCTGGCTAATTCATTCTTAAGCTGACAATTACTCCAATACTGAAGACATTAAAATTTTCTTGCCCATGACTATGCTCAGTTTTGTTCAGGTATTAAAAAAAAACAAAAAATAAAAAACTACTGGGCTTGTTCCTCTCAGAAGAGACTATCAATTTGGATAAACATATATATAAATTATAATAATGATGAATAATAACAATATTTGCTTTAGTCTGTTTAGTGTTTACATAAAAATTTAATTAGTTCAAGTACTATTAAAAAATAAAATTTTATTAGAGAAAGTTTTAGTGCTTCTTCAGGTAAGAAAATAATCTGAAGTATCTTTGAAATAGAGAAGTTCATTCTCAAATACTAGATAAATGAAAACTGCTATAAGCCACACATTATTGCTCAGACTAAGGCTTTTTTTCTTAGTGGGAGACACACACATAGGTATGTATATGTGTGTGTATGTATAACCAAATGGGATTCCTAGCTCATAGAGTGGAATGAGTTTAATCAGTGTATTACCTTATCAGTGATGGTTGCTATGTATCTCATACATTCAGAATCTGACGGAAACTGATTGACTTCTTTGACTAAGTAGCGCACCACCTTCACATGACCCTAAAAAATAGATACCAATGTCAGATTGAAAACAGATTCTATGAGGATTCAGTATATCTACAGTCTGTCTTATCTAAGATTACTTTGGTATCAGTGCCACAAAATAAAGTCTTAATTAGATATTATTTGCATTGTAAATGAAAAAGAGACAGACTCTGGTTCTGTTAAGTTAAATCTATACTGTTCATCTTCATCCCACCCTCCCAAGTACAGAATAACCTGACCTAAAATTCTAAACAACAATGAATAAAAAAAAAAAAATTAGTATGAAGAATAAAGTTTTTTTTTTCTGAAAGAAAAAAGACAAAAACAAAACCTCGTTTGTTTCTAGCTACCTCGTAAGTGAGCATCCTAATTCTAAGCATTAAAAGAGTAGAAATAACAACTTTGTTCTTTCAGATAAAAACTGAATGTATAGCACTGTACTAGAAGTGTAAAAGGAATAAAATACACTTTCCTAAAGCATGAGCTATGATTATAAGATTCACTGTAACACAGTTCACTAAGCTCAAAATCATTAGACCAGCGCTCAAGAAACTCTAACTTTATCCAGTCTACACCATTACTCTCTGAACACAACACCCACAAATTAGCCAGTCCAGTTAAACAGACCATGTTTAGTATATTTCTCTATCTCTTCCTTTCTATCTTTTTCAAATATTCCTATCTTTTAATGAATAGTTCAATGCCATTCGCATCATTCCTTGATATCTCCCCAACACTTCCATAGTATTTAAATTATATGGGACACTCATACAGTTATCTGACTTTGTGTGTGGATCTTACCTCCCCAATTAAATTCTACATTTAAAAAGTACAACTGCTGCTCTCTGTACAGCCATTACAGCTGCACATGTTAAGGTACTAAAAAAAATGGAATAATACAAACACGGTTCTTAAGGAACTGAGTCTATCTGGAAAGATAAGATATATGCATGTTAGAGAATAATTACAAGGTAATTTTAGTCAAATGAATGACAAAAATAACAGACGGCAGAACTTCTACAACTTTTGGTAGATTAAGTATCTTACTGTGAACTCAAATAGGATTGGAAGAGTTTCTGTAGAAGGGGAGATTTAAACTATACCCAAAGAATGAATAACTCTGAAAATGAGGAAAGACATGAGATTTCTGAGATGAGAACAAAGGTGATGTGAGAGACAGCAACAATGAAAAGACCAAGCATGGAGAAGACTCTCCATATCAGGGACTCATAATGGGAGATGAACTTGAAGAGCACTAGATTTATGGTGGCTCTGAATAACAAACTAAGACTGGATTTCAAAGGATGCCAAAAAAGGAAAAGGCTCTAGAAGAGGATACTAACATATTGGAGAAGTTAGGAAGATTTACTTGATAACGATATATGTTAGCTTGCTTGGAGAAGAAGTAGATAGTCAATGATAAAGTGTAAGTTTGACTGGTGGGGAAAAAAACACACAGAATCAGTGTCTAGGTAGTCTAGAATACCTAGGGAAGAGGTGGTATAAAGTACAGGAGCCAGAGAGAATTAAAAGACAAAAAGGAGAAAGATGATTTTTTGCAATTTTATGTGAGAAGTTTTCAATACAACAAATCATTTGCAATCTATCAAGGGATTTTACCCTCCTGTCTCAAAATGATAAAACTCAAAATTATCAACTCTAAAATAGTAACCCAGTTTTCCCAGTAACAAATTTAAACTGTATTTAAGAGACCAATGAAAACATTAAATGAAATTATACACAGCTCTGTGCAATGCATTACAGGAAGAGAAAAAAAGTTTCACAAAATTTATTTCTATTTCTGAATGCAGTTCATTCGATATTCAGTCATTTCAAAATACTGGTAGCTGGGTTTTCATTATTTAATTCCCTAGTAATTAAAGCAAGTGATTATAAATAAAATCAATTTAAGTTGATTTTTCCCTGCCGCACTATTACAAGAAAAAATCCATCCATAAGTAATTAGTTACTCTTAACTGGATTTACATTTTGTGAAAGATTAAGTTTGCAACTAGATTTTGAAAATACTACTTAGAACAACTTTTTACAAGTTTACTTAGCTTTATTTATCAATATCAACATTAAAGGTTTTTCTGGGATACCTATATCTACCTTTCAAGTGTTGCCATCAATACAGAAACACATCAGTTTTTATTTGCATAGCATTTTACCGTGTTCGACACTACTGTTAAATCCTAAAATAAGAGTCTTCAGTGACCACTAAACTATATACCTTCTAGCCTAAGGGAAAAACATTCAAGTGAATGAGGATGAAAGACTTCTACCTTCCTAAATGCCGCCATAAGAGGAGTTATCTTGCGGTTGTCTGCTGCATCCACGTCTGCACCTGCTTGCACCAATAACTGAACCACATCAAGATGTCCACCATTTGCTGCTAGCCACAATGGAGTGTTCCCCTTCTTGTTACGTACATCAATGTGAGCTCCCCTAAATGAATGACACAGATGTCGTTGTTTAAAATGAAACGGAATGACCGAGATAATAAAAATCAACTATAAACTCAGGAAAAATATTCTATGAAAGTGAAAAATTATTTATATTATTGAGGGACTAAAATACATGTTTCTCTCAAAATTATGAAGAATTTCTAATCATCAAATTTAAGTCATCAAGTTTAAAAAATAAAACAAATAATTGCTTTTTTAATCTTAAAATTCCAAGTTTCATAATTCCAAGTTTCAATCCTGAAAAAATGTTAATTTTACTTAGTAAAAAATAAAAGTACTTCCTGTTAATGGCATAATCAATACATTAAATAAACAGTATGCCAGAGACACAAACAGTATTCTACAAGGCACTTGTATCTATTTCAGGTTACTTGTATGCATGTATTTGTATTACGCTTTGGAAAAGAATGAATCTAAAAATAACATTCAGGTTTAGCACATGGTGGGCAACATGGTAAGTAAGACTCAAGGTGAATAACAGGTGACAGAGCCACTACTAAATACTATTGCTTAGGACACCATGCAAATATCTTTAAGACTGTTAAAGCAGGAAATCCAATTAAGCAGTCAAGTATCTCTGGAAGACTGGCAGGCAACTTCTGAGTGACTGAAAGCAGAAATTCTTCTGGATTGTCTGATACCATGAATAGTTCTACAACTGTCACTTAAAAGCCCTCACTGTTATTTAACCAAACAAGACAAACGAAAAACTTTCGAGGAAATCAACAATAAACTTTAGATCGCTGCTAGATTTTTAAGATTTCAAGTGATACTCTTTTTCGAAAACTCAATCTGTATGGGAGATGTGAACACGGGGGACAATAGCTGGATGTTCAAATAGCTTATTATAGTGCTTTAAGAGTATATACACACCCAAGACAGGAAGAAAAGAAGTATTTTTAGGTTATACTGAAATAAATCAGACAATGAAACGTAACTCTGGATAGGTAGAAAATAAAAGAAGTAGGTTTAAAAATAAAATAAAGCATGCACTTGTAGTTCACGGAAGAAGTACTCACATTTACTTTTTTAATAGTACAATATAACCAGACAGAATAGTAATCACGGGTACACACAGTCACGTATGAAGAGTATGGTAACATCATACCTGCCAATGAGAAGCTCACAGAATTTATAATGCCCTTTATCTGCTGCTATGGTTAAAGCTGTATCTCTCGAAGAGGGCACTGGAGGGGCATTAACATCAGCACCTTTATCCAAAAGAACTCGGCCCACCTCTGCATATCCACCAGAGGCAGCTTCCATTAGCGGTGTGAGGCCAGTCTAGGTTTAGTGAAAACAACAATACCACCACCACGTAAGAGACTGAAAATAGCTAAAATGTTTAAAGAACAATCTGAGGAGCAACATGATATAGTTGTTGCAAAAATTCACAACTAAATTTCAGCACTGACATCACCAGCCTGAGTTACAGTGTGATCTACTGAACGATATCCTACATAATGCCAATTTCTTGTGGAAAAAAAAACTGTGTAAGATGCAAGCATTTGGCATAACTGGTGCTAATAAATGCTTCCTCTTTTCTCTTTCACAATACTATGTATTTTCTAGCTAATAACCCTAGTGTCATTATTACCTATAAAAATTTATTACTGAGGTATTTTCAAGAGTGCTTGAGTACATAGAATGATTTCTGATTAAATACATATAAGACAAGTTACCAGAAAATACTAAAATTATAATTAGCATAATGCTACTGTACACCTTAAATATTGAAGCAATAAATCCATGTATAATCTCGGACTTTTTCTTACCTTAGCTCTGTGTTCCACATTTGCTTTTCTATCAAGCAGAAGACTAACCACTTCAGTTCTTCCTTGGAAGCAGGCTAAAGTAAGGGCAGTGTTCCGATTGGTTTCTATTTGAGCATTTATGTCAGAGCCCATGTCTAACAGGAGCTTAACAGCAGCTGTGTGCCCATTCATAGCTGCTAACATCAGAGGAGAAATGCCCAATTTGCTACCAGTTCTGGGGGTGGAGGTATGGGGAGAACAAAGGTAAAGAATATAAATTTCTATAGAATTCTATTTCAGGATTTATTTAAGATTCTTTGTTTTGCAGGATTATTTAAAGTAATTTTTCTCAGCCCTTGTATGTCTGTGAGATATGACCAGGACTCCATTAGAAATTTTTTACCACCTTAGAACTAGAATACTTTCCGTATCTCATTCAACATAATGACTTGGACTGAAAAGTGATTATTAAATATTAAGTTATTATTATGATAGATTTTCCATCCTAAAGCATATACTTTCTTAATAAAAACTCCTAAGAAAACTGTGCTTACTTTTAGTACCATTATAAATACAGTAAGTGATGTTTTTTCAAGTTTATATCAATAGTTTTAAGTATTTAAATAAAATTAAAAATCTCCCAACAGTTTGGATTCTAAATTTGTAATGAAGGCATTTCCTAAATATTGCATTAAAAATATAAGTGTTCTACAAATAGCTTATCATAACATTCTTAAGGGGCTTATAGAGAGAGAATAAAACTTGCCTAGAATTAATCTCAGCTCCTGCATTTAGTAATATTTTGATAATGTTCACATAGCCACCAGAAGCAGCCAGGCTTAGAGGTGTGTAATCAGAAACATTCCTGTGCTCTTTGTTTGCCCCTCGAGCTAACAATAGCTCCACCACCTGAAAAGAAAAGAGGAAAAGCTGTGTTTTCTTCTTATGGTGAAACAATTTGCAAGGTGTCCATTTCTGATTTCTTTATTTTTCTGATATATCGTAGAAGAAAAAAACAGCAAAGTCCTTTTTTAATCCTTTGCACAAAATTAGACTCAAATGATAGCAAGAATTCTTAGAAGCAACAGTAAGCTAGCTTCTCAATTAAAATCCATTTTTAAATTGTTAAAATGACACGGTGTGTTCATGCAAGGTCTGGATCTCAGTGTGTTGTGCAATGCTATTTTAAAAATTACTATTTCTGTTACTCTATCACAGAGCAGTAAAATAAGATTTTTTTCATTTATATATGTAAGTGTCTTTATGATATATTTTTAAGATTTTATTCTTTAATTTTTAGAAATCTCTACACCCAACGTGGGCCTCAAACTTACAACCCTGAGATCAACAGTCTCATGCTCTACTGACTGAGCCAGCCAGGTGCCCCTCTTTAAAGTATTTTTTTTTGAAATTTTTAACCAATAACTAAATGTTTAAAAACTTGGAATAAAGTTAATGCTTATTTTTTCCCTAAGATTTTATTATGAAAATTTTTAAACATACAGAAAAGTTTAATAAATTTACACACACTTACTACCTAGATTCTACCATTAATATTCTACTACACTTACTTTATCATATCTATTTGTTCATTTTTTGATACATTTCATTTCAAAGTAAATTGTAGACACAGCTGCAATTTCCTTAAATACATCAATATATGTATCATTATTAGAATATTACTTGTTTTCAAATTTTGGGGGAAAAATTTCTAATTACAGCAAATGCTCAAAACTTCAGCGTACATTTACTGAATACTGACAAATGCATAAAGCTGATGTTATTTAAATCCCTATTATTTACGCATGCCTCTTTCTCAGTCAATCCCACCTATAGCCTATTTTTATATCTATCTTAGATCTTCAAATAGATGAAATCACAGTGTTTGAGAGCCATTTCTGTATATTGCATAGCATACAAATCATACAATATACATCATACAAATATACTAGAGTTTATCTCTTCTCCTACTGGTGAATAGATAAAGCAGTCTCTAGTTTTTGGCAATTTTTAGAATAAAGTCGCTATTCTTTCAGTAATGTATTTTCACTGCTCATGGGCTCTACCCAGTAGTACAATTTCTGGGTATATGTTTAGTTTGTTTTTTTTTTTTTTTAAAGATTTTATTTATTTATTTGACAGAGAGAAAGCACAAGTAGGCAGAGAGGCAGGCAGAGAGAGAGAGGGAAGCAGGCTCCCCGCTGAGCAGAGAGCCCGATGCGGGACTCGATCCCAGGACCCTGAGATCATGACCTGAGCCGAAGGCAGCGGCTTCGAGCCACCCAGGCACCCTATGTTTAGTTTTATAAGAAATTACCAGACCTTTTCTGAAAGTCATTGTACCATTTACACCCCCACAAATAATAAGCGAGTCCTGACTGCTCCACATCCTTGGCAAGATTAAGCACTGCCAGTCTTTAGCATTTCAGCCACTGTAGTTGGGCTATGTGGTGGTAACCCACTGGGATCTTAATCTGCATTTCTGATAGCTAAAAACTGGTTACCATTTATTGAAGTACTTATTGGCATCTTTCATCCATTATGCCATTTAATGCACAAAACAACTCTTTGACACACGTACACTAGTATTTTCACCTTCATTTTGCAAATGAGGCAGAGAAAAGTTAGATTACCCAAGATCATAGCTCTTACCTTGCTCTTAATACTAGTAAAATATCCTAAAATACTAACTGGAAAATAACAAATAATGTTAATGAACAGTACTTTGTCTTAACATATAAGCTGAAACTTTACTCATTTGAATAAAGCTATGTATGACCAATTTTAGATTATGACTTCTATCCATCACTTTTTTTGCTTTTAGAGCCAGTAACAGTAGGTGGCTTATGTGACAAGGTTATGAAAACCAAGACCAAAAAATGGCATTATACTGTTTATTTTACAGAGAGTCCCTTAAACAAGAAAGTAAAAAACCCTAATCAAATTTCTAAAGTTATTAATTCCATTATGCAAAGATAACTGACCTTAGCTATCTCTCAAAGGGAATGGTCTATTTCCAGAATAGAATAATACTATTCTATAGTATAGACTATACACTATAGTATATAAACACTCAATATAAATTAGTTTGTGATTTTATAGTAAAATGAGTTTCCACTGTTTAATAACTTCAAAATACTTAACTGTTCCAATGACACCAAATCAAAGCAACAGAATGTTATAGGCAAAATTATTACCCTACAAGACTTCTATATCTGTTACAACCTCATTTGTTACATTGTAGTAAGAATATATAAAGATTACAGTATGCTAGAGGCTTTAAAATTGCTTTGAAAGGAAAGGAACCAACTGATTTCTTTTTAACATTGAAAAATTTCTTCCATATAAAGCAAGAATTATTTCAAGCTATATAATGATTGAAAATTTCAGTTAAATCAAAATTTTACTTTTATTATATTCGAAAACCAAAACCTTTTGGTTTTATATTCTAAAACCTTAAGCCTTTACATTTCCAACTAAGTTTTTCAATTTAATGTTATTATTAATTTTAAAAAGTTCTGCCATAAATTCAATTTGAGATTAATGGAGATCTCCACACTTTCTGATGTGGCAGAGATTACCAAATTAAGCAGCTTTTTTTACTGTCTTACTTCCTATCATTTGGGTTAAAATTCTTTTAATATACCAATCACCTCTACTGTGAAATACAGGGGGGAAAACGATACAAATGTATTCACATTATCAACCAGAAGGAAGAGCATAGCAGAGACAGGTTCTTTGTTGTCTTCTATGCTGAACATCTGTAGAAACAAGTGCATCTAACTGTCCACACATATAATTATCTACTCCAAATATAAAGGAGCAAAAATCATATATTTAAAAACTACAAATTGGCCAAATAAAAAATTTTATGGGAAAGAAAGAAAAAGTAAAACAAAAAACAACTGTATTATCACTAGGCTCCAATTCTTTTTAATCCACAAGATAAAGGATCACTAACTTCTATCTTTCTATTCATGTACCATTTTATTGGATTTTCCATTCTTCCTGTGCAAGAATTATTCTATCTTTTAAAGAACTTTTATCTTCTAGTTTACTAAAAACTCTAGAGGGTTTAGCGGATTCAAGTTCAATATAACCTGATATTGGTGGGGGGCAGTTTAAGGTGCACAAACAGGGAGGTAATAATCTACCACTTCACTGGCCAGAATAATTTTAGACATAATATTTCAGGAGGGATACAGACATAATGGGTAGAACAGCCAGGTGAGAGATTTAGAAAAGGTATCTTCAAGCTAATAATCAAAAGAACAGGACACGCTTCAAATGGAGAACAGGTAACTAGAAGATAGAGACTCAAATATCTATAGATACAAGAGGATATAAACCTCTTCCCATTAATTCAAAGAACAGAATTAAGAATAGTGGGGAAACTTAGGGAAGGCATAACTCAAGCTTGATAAACAGGAAAACTTTGTAACAGGATGGTGGAATAAAAAAAAAGTAAAACATTTTTAAGCTGAGTAAGAAAATAACCTGTATGATCTAGGATACTTCTTAAATCTAAGATTCAACAATATCCTAAATTGAGAAGTTGCCAGTCCACAGAGACAGCACAACTGGCTAATCAAAATCCTTACAACTAGATTTAAAAAATGGATTTAAAAAAATCAGGTTGCCCAGCTGATCATTAAATGCCAGCAGAAGACATACATGGGTATAGGCTATAAATTCTTGGGCCTACACCTGATCACACCAGTGGTTCTACCCTACTTAAAAAATGAAAAGGTCATATAATCTCATCTGAGAATCTTTCTTTCAGAGTTGAGGAGTGGGAAAAATGAAAAGAACAACTAAAAATTGAATGCTCTTGATTCCCTACTAATTTTATACACCGAGAGCAATAGAGGCTGAGCTTAAGTACCTTTCATGACGGGTACTCTGGGATAGGAAAAGACAAGTGAATATAGTCCCTGCTTATCAGGAGTTTACTGATTTGATTTGAAATGGCTTAATCACTCCCTTAGCCTAAATGCAACACACAGGAATTCCCATGGTAGGTACTACTTTTAGATAACCATAGTAATAGATGTGACTTTTCAGATACAACGGCTTATACTAACACAATGTTTGAAATTATGACCTATTAGCAAAAGGACAGTTACTGTGATAAATCTAGATGTCAATCCATTATTCCCATCAAATCATACAAGTTAAAATATGTATTTGCTAAACAGATGGGACAGATATTACACTGGGGAAAATGTTACCTCCTGTCTCCCCCCAGAACAAGCCAAAGATAACGGTGTGTCCTTGGTTCTTTCTGACTGGGCTTCAATGTCTGCACCATTGTCCAGCAATATTTCCACAACACCAACATGACCAGCTGTGGCAGCCAAGATAAGTGGAGTAAAACCTGGAAAAAAATGATCTTCTCACTACATGTTAAGCAAAAAACAAAAACAAAAACAAAACAAAAAAAAACCACAAAAGACCGCACTGTTTTCCATTATATCTACCACAACAGGGGTAGAAGTAGTATTTCTTCACAGAACACAAATATTCCAGAAAAAACATTAACAAAAGTAAGCCCTACCTTTCTTGTCTCGGTGCTCAATACTAGCTCCTCTCTCTAGCAGTGTTTGTACCAGTTCCTCATGACCACCAGCACAGGCCAGTGTTAGCGCTGTATCATGATTACTTTCAGTCTATAAAAAATTAATTTTTTGATTAATTTTAAAATTACATCAATTATATAATATATACTTAAACTAAATATAAACACATATGTCCCATTCTACTGTATCAAACATTTGGGTATTAAGTTATTTTTTTCATTAGTGGCTAACCTGTGATTTTGTAAAGGCTACAAAATAATATTTGAACTTTATGGGCAATTCTTAAACATGAAGGGAAAAAAGTATGATTTTCAACCATATGCTATTTACAAATACATGATAAAAAGAAATAGTGTTAGATTCACTTTTGCTTCTAGCATTAATGGAGTAGCACAGAAAAGATCTGTCTTCCTAACTCAAACAACCAAAAAGGAAAGGACGAACTACCTGAAATGATGGTGTTTAGACAGGCAGTGTGCGGCAGTGATCACCGAGGGAAGAAATGATTAACTCAACTTAATGCCTGGAGAGTTTCCAGGCTGCTGTGCAGAGAGGGTACCCAAATACAGCCTGGCAATCTCCCTGAGTTGAGAAGACAGAGTCTGGAGCGGTCAGATGGCTAGAATTCAGGCGGCAGACTACTGGATAGGAAAGCAGGACAGAGTACTCTATAGATAATCTGCAGAGGGTCTTTGGCTGAGTCTTTCAGCTGAGTTGTGATTAGCGTATGTGCATGAGGAAAACTGAGAGGCCAAGGAAAGACCGCCAGCAGGCATAACAACACCCAGAGCTTACAGAGGGCCAGCAATAGTTTGGTTCCCACCAGCCAGAGTAGAAAGCCCTCAAAACACACAGAATATCAAGTAAAATCCTCAGCAGTGGAGCCAAATTAGCTGTTCTAAGCCCACCTAAGAAAGCTGAAAAGGAAGCCCTGATACAGAAAAAGGGCTTCCAAGTAATTTAATTGCAGTTGAAAACAAAGCCCCCAAATACTTAAAGGAACAACAAAGAAAAATACATAGTATACAGAGTATTTTGAAAGACAAAGACTATCACAATTGAAACATAATGCTTTATCTATGATTTACTTCTGACTTCTGCTAATGATACTCTATTATAGTTTAAAATGCTTGTTTCATAAACTAAGTCCTCATACTTTTAGTACTCTAAACCTGTACTATCGAAGAAAGGTAACTACTAGCAGTATGTAGCTATTATTCTACAAATATAGCTAATGTGACTGAAAAACTGAATTTTAAATTTTGTTTTAATGAATTTAAAGTTAAAAAGTGAGACTCATTTGGTTAGTAGAGAATTTTTCAGTATGGAGCACTCTGAGTAAATAAATCTACTTTCTTAATTGTACATCTAGTCAAATCTAAATGAAATCCAAGTTGAGATAAATATAGGCTAACAAACCATCATTTGCATAGGACTGAGGGGGTCTCTGGCATAAGAAGCTTCTGGTGCTAAAATCAGGGAAGTCCCAGGAAAACGAGGATGATGTGATCACTCTAAGCTGTAAGTATAACATATAGACTGAATTTTGAAGACCTTTAATATGAAATAAAAATGTAAAATATCTCAGTAGTTTTTTGGTATTACTGATTACATGTTTAAACAATATTATTATTATTAAACAATATTAAATAATATTATTATGGACATATGAAGCTAAATAAAATATATTCTTATGATGCATTTTACCTATTTTATTTTGCTTTTTTAAATGTGGTTACTAGAAAATTTTATGTGTTTTGCATTATTTTTTCTGTTACACAGTACTGTTCTAAGCTACTTTCCCTCATTTTTACATATGCATCTCTAGTACAATATTTATTACCAATCTTCCTTATGCTTCTATCAGTATATGCCTATCACTCTCAGAGAACTAGAAATTCCTGGAAGGTAATAAACATGTTTTATTCATGTTTGCATTCTCTACCTGTAAGTGATGCTTTGCCTAGGAAACAATAAATGACAGTTAAGTTCAATGAATGACAGCAGCTATGCAGGGTCACAGATTCAAAGGCTATTACTAATAAAACAAAAGGCTACATATAAGACATATATTTACTGTGTTTATATTTTTTGTAATATTTATTATATTTATGTAATAAATACAAAAAGGAAAGGCATTTTCTCCCAGAAGGTCAAGTCTCAAAACCAAACTCCATTACAAAAAATGAGTAACAAGAGACAAAAGGCAAAATCGATAGAGTCAAGAAATAAGAAAAAGCCTACTAGTCAGTGATGAAGAGGGAGACCGCAAAAGCTGCTCTGCAGAAGAGGCTGGCAGAGAGCAGAGCTACTGACTGCAGAGATCAGGGATGGCCACAAGGGAGAGATGCACCAACTACAACAATGAAGAAGGACACGAATACTTAAATGAGTGACAGCTCTGACTGTGTAATTGTATTTGATCTTCATTTCAGGTTTATAAGGAAGGAATTATTATGTTGATTTCAGAAAAAAAAAAAAAAGAAACAAAGGCTTAGAGAAATAATCCTCCAATAGTCATACAAGCTAGTAACTGATAGGGACTGGCTTAAAAAAAACCAAGGAGATCTTGGATAACAAAATCCTGCTTTCCCTATTACATCATAAAGCTAAACCAACTAGGTCAATATAATGTTTAAGGCTATCTACTTTATATACTTCCTATGTTAGTGACAATTAGAAAGTCAACTTTATGATGAAGAGTCCACTTTATAATGAACTTTATTAAGTTTCTCAATATCTTCTGGGGGTTAGAGAATAATTTAGGAAAGCAGAGCCGATCTTAAATAGAGAATGAAGAGAAAAAAATTTGAAAAAGATAAGCATGGAATATTTTAATAGTTAGTAAAATACTGTCCCCCCCCATTTATAAAACATTAATTCAACCGACGTTTACTAAGCACCTTTTACATTCAAAGTACTCTGCTAGGTACTTCAGGGTTGACAAATATAACTAAATACAGTCCCTGTTCACTAGGAGCTTAGTGCTTACAGCATAGGGCAAATTTAGGTTCAAACTATGAGAAAAATATAAACAAGGTATTAAGAGAGTTGAATGAAAAAATATTTAAAACTAAGAAAAGACAGCTTGTCAAATTCCTTGGGGAACTAAGAGTGGGTAACTTCATGAACTAATATGAAATCTTCTAAAAACAAAAATTAAAAAATTAAAAGATTCTGAAGTGAGATTTCCACCTTCCTAATGAACACCTATACAATTCCCAAGTGGTAAGACACATTATCCTGATTTGTATTACTTCAAGAAACAAATTAACTGAAGCAGAAGTTTGGGTTAAAGTAACAATGACTAACATGATATAGAATAAAAAAATACATGTTTTGAAAATTACTGATAACAATACAAGTGATAGCTTCCTGAAAGGCAATGTATCATTAAAGTCATGTTATGTTATACTGGTCAACAAGTCATATACATTGTCATGTATCTATAACTAAGAGAAACCTGAAAGAGAGACAGATGCCCAGAGGTTGTAAGGAGCTCATTCAGGTTTACGTTCTAAAGAAATTTTCATTTGGCCCACAATACCATAAAATAAACTATTTTGTATGTGACAGATGTTATGATGATTCTGTCTTATAAAAAAATGCTAAAATTATATTCAATGTAGAAGTACTCTGGTAAATTGACATGACTCTTTAAGTTCGTAAGACTGAAAAATAAGAAGGAATCATGAGACAAATGCAGTATTAATGGAAAAAGCAACTTTTAATAAGCTGGAATGCATGAAAAAACATAACTGAACTGTCTGTTAAAAAAAAAAGGCAGGGGAAGAGGACCTATTAATTACATCTAAGTAATTAATTCACTTTGAAAATCATTAGAACTTCAAGTGCTAACCTTTTTGTAGACCTCCATAACCTTCATAATTCTAGACATCTCATTCTCTAAACATGTCAGAGGTCATGTGTAAGATACAAAAAAAGTAAAAAATAAAAAGGTAAAAAGGATAGCATTTAGGGAGAATGAGAATAATGAAAATATTCAGTAAAATAGTAAACAACTTGCTTAAAACCTCACATAAACAATTAAAATGCACACATTTTAAGTAGAATGCTTAATGGCAGCATATTACATATCACCATTAACTCATTTTTCTTATTTCTTCAATTTTTCTCATTGAAAAAATGTGATTGAACTATTCTCTGTATGCAAAACCTACAGGAGAAAAATATACAAATGATATTTATACCATTAAAGGCAAAACATAATTTTACATACTTTATAATTTCAGTCCTGATACCTAAGTCAACTTTAGTGCCTACCTTCTTTAAAAAATAATCATGGATAGATGTTATTAAAAACTGGAAAAAAAGCAAAACTGCATAAAGTAGTATTTACTTTTCTCTTTTATAAAATGTACTAGAACCGGCTACTCCAAGTTTAAGGAAAGCCTTTTGAAGTTTGTGAATAAAAATGACAAGCAGTTCAGAAATACATGAAAAACATGTAGTAAGAAAATGGGAGGGGAAGGGAACACAAGTTTTACACCCATGAACAGAACAACTGGTACTTTCTCATATTTGTGGCTGTTAAGAGTCAATCAAAATCTCACACAAAACACAGAAAATATTTAACTCCGTAGTATTCAACTCTAACCTTCAGCCAGATTTACTGTTTCATACAAAACCAATCATTCTTAAAAGTCTGTAAATGATTACTAATTTCTACATGCAGAATACCCATTCAAGCACAATAAAAATTAGAGCTATGCTATTAAAAGATGTAATAAAAGTCTCAAAAAGTTCCTTCAAATTATCATTTACTGATGTTCCCTAAAATGAATTTTGGTAACAGTTCAGTATATGGTATTAAAATATATTATAATATAAATATATTAAAAATATCCAGACAAGGGCCACCTCGCTTACTTAGTTAATAGAACATACAACTCCTAATCAAGCCCCACACTGGATGCAGAGCTTACTTAAAAACAAACAAAAAAACCCAAAACAAATCGGATAAAAAAAAATACATCAAAACAAACATGATTCAATAAAACTATTACACGAAAGGTAGAAAATCTGTGGCACATACATGCACACCAAAGGTAATTTCTAGTTATCTTACATAAGATTTGAGGAAACCTTATAAAGAATACATTCAGCATTCTTCAAGTTCCAAAAATTAAACATGATTTCGCTAATCCCTGTTAAAAATACTAGTTTCTGCATATAATGATCAATTAAAGAAGTTTAAAGTATGACCATTTTAAGAATCATTAGCATTAAAGAGACATGTACTGAAGGTGTAAAAAATTTAACATTTCTTTTGTTCTTCTTTAAATTAAGATTTGATATAAATATGAGGTATGGCCAAGGAAACATGTTGAAAAGCTGTTAAGGATGAAAGACACACAACCCTTTGCCATCCAGGTGGTAGACCTATTTTCTATAATCTAATTTACCAGGTTAATATAATTAAAATCAACATTCACATCTAAGATAAAAACTGAAAAACAGGTAGCATAGTGCAGTGCTTAAGCGTATAGAATCTATAGAGCCATAATGCTAGGGTGGATGAAAGCTGGCTCCACCATAAATTACCTATTGGGCAAAGAGTTAACATCTGTAAGTCTCACCTTCTTCACCTATAAAATGGGAGTAACAATAGTACCTACACCTCATGAGGTTGTTATAAAGTTAAAGAAATTAGTATCTATAAAAGTGTTAAGATTTGTTAAATAACCAAATAAAAGATTCAAATATTAGAAAAAGTTTAATCTTTCTAAACAGGGTTAGAGTCTTGGTATGAATTTATCACATCGCTTGCCTGTTACAGCACAGTACTATCACACATAATCCACAATATCTACTACGTAAAATCTCATGGAATTTTTATTTCAGAATCTAGAAAAAACTTTGGATGAACTGAGTACAAAAGCATCTTTACAAACTGCTTAACATGCCTGCTTGGTACCATAAAAACTAGTAAACTTTAAAAACTAACATCAAAAATAAAAGAAGAAATAGTGAACAATTATTTCTGAATGTTTATTTGGTATTATGTTTTCTAAAGCAGAAACTTCCTAAACTTCTAAACAAAAAGAAAACTCCTAAACTTCCTAAACAAAAAGAATAACTCATGATAGGCTAACCAAACTGAAAAACCTTGATATGGAGATCAGATAAAAAGGAACAGATATTTAAGAACACAGTCAAATCTTTTTTACATAAGCATGTCAACTAATATCAAAACATACTTTTTTTGTTTGTTTTTTGTGGGGTTTTTTTTTTAGATTTTAATTATTCATTTGAGAAAGCAACACAAAGAGAGCACAAGCAGGAGGAGAAGCAGAGGGAGAGGGAGAAGCAGATTCCCCGCTGAGTCAGGGGCTTGATGCAGGGCTCAATCCCAAGACCTGCAGATCATGACCTGAGCCGAAGGCAGATGCATAACCATCTGAGCCACCCAGGCACCCCAAATGCAAGTTTTTGGAAATTAAAAACAAAATTTAATTATTTATGTGTTTCTTAGAAATTAATTTATAATAGAGCAATGGATAGTTGAGTAGTATAGTCCAGTAAAACTTCACCATAACTATAAGAATTTCAAATTAAATAAAATCACGATCATACTTGGAGGAACTTTTTCTTATACAAAATAATTTTTCTTAAATCCTTTTATATTTTGGCGATGTTTTTAGTTTTGCTTATGGTTCAATTCTTGATTCCACAAAAACTAAAAAATATAACTCTCCTTAAAACATAATAGCCATACAACATAATAACCTCAGAGGAAAAAAGACTGGAGGAAAATAATGCAGATTCAATACCAACTTCAACCCAGTTCCATTATGCTGTATTTTTATTTATTTATTTACTAACTTGGGGGCAGGGAGAGAGAGCGAGAAAGTGTGACCAGTGGGCAGGTGTGGAGGGAGAGGGAAAGAGAACCCTAAGCAGGCTCTGCACCCAGTACAGAGACCCACATAGGGCTCAATCCCACAACTCTGAGATCAAGAGTCGGGTATGCTCAACCAACTGAGCAGGTGCCCCTATAATGCTGTATCATTATTAAATATAAATCATTGTAGATCATCAAATGAATACTTTGTAATTTTTAAAGGTTATAGAGGGTGGTAGTTAAGGAGGTTGCCTTTGAAATCAGACCCACTAAAGTCTGACTCTCAACCCTCACTTATTAGCTAAAAGAAGTGCTCTTAAGCAAAACGTTAAATGTCTTTCTTAGCCTTGGTTTCTTCATCAGGGAAATGGGTATTTAAAAGTTGCTTCTTCATATATGTGGTCTGAAAACACCACAATTCCTTAAAATTGCCCTTGACCATTTTAAGTGCTCAAAAAAAAAAGTTAGCACATATAACACAATGAACATTTGGAAAGCAACAATAGAAGTGAAATTTCTTTTTCTTTCACAATATTGCCAAGAAGCATTTTAATGAAAAGGAAGCTTTATTTTCATAGGTTAAGAGTACACAGTCTTAATAGGACGGACACACACACACACACACACACACACACTTTCTGAAATTCAGGTTTATAAACAACTGATCATTAAAAAAATAAAAAATTTTATCATGTATACTGCCATCTTCACCTACGTCAACCCCTCCCCACCCCACACATTAATCAAAATACAAAACTTAACTGCAAACATTTTCTCAGTCCTGAATAAGGACACATAACCTTTATCTTGTCCAGCAGTCTCCTAAACTAAGCCTCTTAGCATTTCTTCAAGACAAAACACCAGCTAGCCTCCTATCTCCAACTTCACTCTGCCCTGAGATTACATGGTAAACTAATTTTCTAAAAACTGGGTGTTTAGTTTTGATTTAGTGCTACAGACACAGACACACAGATTCTCTACGTGTTTCAGTCAGCAAGATCAGAACTTTCCAAGACAATATAGATGTAACTGAGTATATACGATACATCAATGGAAGAATCTTTTATGTGTAATCCATTATGAATTAGAAGCATATCTTCTAATTCAAGATTAGAATAAAATACAAACTAATCTTAAAGAAGTTATTTCTTTTAACATCCTCTTCTAAAGTTAAAAAAAAAAAGTTACTGGACAACTGTGGAAACCAAACCATCACATAATTATCAAAAATAATCTGCATCTGGTATTTTATTTTTTAAAATGTGGATTCTAATTTATTCATAAATGTGACTCAGATTTCTGCCTGGAGACAAAGCAGTCTAAGATGATTTAAATCACTGATTAATATTTTTAATGATGGTATGATTTTAGTTAAAAACCATCCCTCCAGAATTTGGAGCTTACCTGTGCATCAATATCAATGGCAGGGTAGATAGGAAGCATGGCTGAAGGAGAGATGATAGGACTTGGAGTTGGAGTCTGAGGTTGGGAAATGGAAGCAGCGATACTGTGGGTAGGAGTGTTTGACATTGCAGATGCTCTTCCACTGACTGCTGTTGAACAAAATAACTGCACTTAATAAGGATGAAACATTGTTAGGGAACAGTAAGAAATAATTATTAGAAAATATTCAAAGATTTTTTAAAACAAAATGTCTATAGGTAGAATGCCATAGCACTAATAACTCATTTTTCTGGTTATTTTATTTCTGATTTTGAACAGTCTAAAAATAGAAAGCATATTAATAACAACCCATTTTCTAAATAATAATCCATCTGAAAATAAAATTCCCCTCTTACAGTATGTAATCATAAAACCCCAATTCAAAATAACCCTGAAAACAAAAAGGTCTTATGAACTAAAACTGAATATAAATGCAAATGGATAGTTGTCCATTATATCTTCTTAATCCGAAAAGGAATAAAAGGTAAAATAGCCAAGTTTAGAGGGAGAAAAGTATGAGTTTTAATCTGCCATTTTCACACCTCATATTCTAATGAAAGTAATTTCACTGTTTGGGGTGAACCTCACTCTCAAATCATTTAAAACACTCTCTACTCTTTTACTAACTGCAGGCAAGGGGATGATATTATTCTGAATGGTAGCCCTTTACTATGACAGAATAGTAAAATATGAAAATTTGATCCTCACACAGAAATATAGTTTCTCACACGTAGAATTATTCTGTGGGGGTTAAAATGCCCACCAATCAATCCAGCAATCACACTGACTTGAGGACAAAATTAAAAGATTAAGGTAGAAATAAATGTATGCACGCAATAAACCTTCAAATATAGATTATTGTTAGTTCTAAGTATATTGTTAGTTCTAAGTGTAATTTACCCTGTATATTATTTTAACCAAAATATGCAAATTAACAAGGGGCTAATCAGGTCAGTACTTGAGATGGGAGAACTCTAAAGGTTGTGGCAATTGAGGGTATTTTATTCTCTCATGGATTCACTTCTGGAGTTGATAAGTGAACATTAATCCTTTTCTACCCGCCCCCCCCCCACCATTAAAAACACTATAGCACTGAAGTTTGGGCATTAATCTTTGAATGGTCAACAGTAGTGTGGATGTGTGTTATCGATATACTTATCAACTACATCAGACAGAAAACAATCATGATTCACAACTGGATCTGAAACCAGGCAAAAGAGGTTATGATCCTGCCAAGAATAAAACTGAAATTGACCTTATTTAACAATTATAAACACGATTGTCAATTAAGAAATCTATTTTACATGAAATCCTTAGTTCAGGCACAAACATACACTATATACATTATAGCAACACACATTCTATAATTATACATTTTTAAGTCCACTTAAAAGCTAAAAGAAAAACAAAGAAGGAAACAAAACAAAACAAAACAGTTTGAATCCTTAGGGATCCAGATTAATAGGAAAGGGCATGTACTAATACACTAAATTGATCAATGGTCTTGTGTATTAAGAAAAAAAAAACAGGATAATTTAAATGTACATATTCTAGATATAAATTTCAAAACCATAAAAAATCTATGGCTCTTAAAATAGATTCCATAATCTCCTCTGATTGGATTGATTTTCACAAGTGAAAATGCTAAATACTAAAATTAGCTTAAACAGAATGAACACCAATCTGTCCAAAGAACTGATATTTATTTCATGATACTAAACAAAAAGTCTAAGCTTTATTGTTAAATGACTATATTGTTAATTTACATCTTAATTGGAGTAAGTTCTTTTAAAGAACATATGAAAACGAGTTTTCTTATTTTTGGTCAAATTGCTTGTTCTTATCATCTCATCTAAAAGGAGATAAGAAAAACCAGTTCCCTCATTTCATTTCCTTTGGGGTACTTAAGAAATTAATGAAATAACTGCCTGTCACTCATCCATCCCCTAGAGTGAAAGTAACAACTTGTAAATATGCAGGGATCTGAAGGAACTCTGGTACAGATCTTTACACTTGGTATTTCATTTTAGGGTTAGATTTTAAATGAGAACCAGACGCTCCAGGGAAGTTTTACATCAGGTAAGGAAGGGAGGAACCTGATAGCACAGCAAAGGCAAGGCGTTAAGACTGGTTAAACCGGGAACTGATTTTGCTATGTAAGTACAGAGAACAGGAAAGACAGAAGATTTGGGCCAGCCAAGTACTAGAGAAAGGGACTGAACCTTACAAGAGCGGTCTAAGAAATGGGAGTTAAAAAATAAAGAACAGGTTATGCTGCAGTGGGGAAGGAAGACTGAGCCTAAAGAGGTTATAAAATTTCAAGAATCCCAAAGAAAGAAACGGAAATGGTCATTAGTCAACCTAAAGAACAAGTACTAACACAGAAGTTGTTTAACGAAAAGTTGTGGAAGGGAGTGCAAGAGTATATGTGTATGTTTATGCATGTGCACAGGCATGATGACAGGGATGGACTGCAGGGAAGTGGCTGGATGTTTTTAATCCTGTTCTTCCTTCTGGTCATCTCTCCTCTCTCCATATAAATGGGCATAATAAAGGGATAAAGTATTTTTATAATGAGAAATATTTGTCATATTTCCTGAAAAGTTATGTGCTTTTGAAATTTTTGATATGAAAACACCTGAAACATATAGGCAGAATTTGTTTTCCTTTGGTAAAACAATTAACAGAAAAACTACTTTACAAATCTCCAGTAATTCAGATCAGTATAAAAATTGTACAACTGGCAAATCAACGTTTATAAGTCTGCCCAAGAACATCGTGTAGATTCTAATAGCATATCAAAAAATTTTTAAGTGTTCATTGGTAGGAATGTCCAGTCTTCATTTAATTGGATAAATAAGACTTAACTCTATACATTTTTGGTAGTTCAAGTGACAAGAGAAAGAACACTATTATGACCTAAACTAACAGTCAGTAATAGCAAACTTGGGACTTTTGGCTACTGTGCTCCAATTTTCATAAGATACTAATGTCCTTTAATTGTATTCCCAATTATTTTAACCAGCTAATGGCTATTAACAGTAATTCTTAAATCTACAGAAAAGTTTTATGTTTATCAATATAAGAATCTTTACAGTTCTTACTAATGATTAATACCATTTTTTTCAAGGCAGTTACTATACCCTCTAAAATTAGCAGAGATCTTTGTTCCACATAATACTGCTGGGATAATAAAAGAGAACTGAGAAACTTAGGAGCAATTTGTTAAGTATAAAATCTGTCTCATTAGCTGGTGTCTTAGTTTCTGAATGTTAGCTAAATATCTCAACACTATACAATTTAATTTTTTTATTCTTTTAAAAGATGAAAGACAAATTATATATAATTTCATCATAATATCTAACACTGCCCCAACAGTTTCAAAAAGTAGAAAAACTCAGTCATCTTTTAAGTGTACCAAAGAATAAAAAAAGAGGAAGACACCAGATGAAAACTACCAATTGTCAATGATTTACTGCCTTTGTTTTTCCCTTTTTTCTCCCTTTTCAAATTTTCTTTATCTTTTTCCTAAATGAAAATTACCCTTCTCAATATAGTATTCTTATGGTTTATAACCCTACAAAATCTCATTTTACTACTTTGTTACAGAACTCCTGAAAAGTACCAAAAATCAGAATCATTAAAACAACCTTCTAAAATATTTCCTCTTGCCAATGAATCTAATTATAATGGAATAAATTTTCTTTAGCTACACATTTAAAGATAAATCATCTATGATACTGTCCGGGGATAACATCTTCCTGTAATACAATTAGAAAGAGACTACACATTAACATTCACAGGGGATAAAACCACTGACATACAGTATAAACAAACCCTATTTGGTATGGTACTTTATTATTGTTGTAAAGGTGTTTAAATTTTTTTTTTTTTTAATATCCATCAGGTTTGAAGTCTGATCCATTAGGATATAACAACGTATTTCTGTTCACAAATAAGCCTCCTGATGTGTGCTACTAGTTTTGCACTTCAACTTCTATCAATTTTCCAGTTTATTGGTGTGAATACAGAAGCACAAAAGCCAAAATTCAATCTTAATGTTCTGAACTTAAAGAGAAAAAATAAAAATGAAAACAAAAACTCAAACATCAATCCCACTACTGAAAAAAACCTAGATTCCCAGCCTACCCAGTTAAGCCAAAAAGTTTCAGTCATTCGTATTGCATGAGCTAATAATCTTTAATTCGACCTGTATCCGTCTGAGAACTTCTGAGATTGAACTAGTATTTCTAAGGATATACATGGGTCAAGAGTCCAAAAATAGTTCTCAAGTTGGGTAATGGCAAAAAATTCTGGCACACTCTTACTCGCCTTAAGCAAATCATATTTGATACCTGCTCATAACAATATAAACCCACCTGCCATGATGTCATCCAGCGTGTCATTGAGGGTCTGAGCAGGGCTGGCTACCATTAACCCTTGTTGTGTTTCTGTCAGAATTCCTTGCCCCAGCCCTGCCAACTGCGCTTGGCCCAGTACTGGCTGTCCAACTATCACTCCTTGCAGTTCTGTAAGATTTGCGATGGACCCTGGAGGCAAGGGACCTGCCGCCAGAGGCAAAGCTTGAGGCATGGCCAGAGGCTGGATTGGTGCAAAACCCATCTGAGCAGCAGTCTGCTGGGGTTCATCTTTAAGCAAAACAGGATCCACTTGCTGTAACCGTGCATAGTCTCCCTCGGAAAGCTGTTCTCCAACCCCAACAGGAGTTAGTAGTCCCAGATGTTGGCAAGACTGTTGCTGCTGCTGCTGAAGTTGAATTCTTTGAGCTTTAACCTCTAGATACTGCTTTTTTAGTTGCTGCTGAGTTTTCAGTTGTAATTCTCGCTCTACTTTCTGTAGTTCCTCCAAAATCTTTTGCTTCTTCTGGATTTGTTCCTCCCTTGTTTTGTTCAGCTCCTCGATCTTCTCCTTGGTAAGTTGGTCAGCGTGAGCCAGTTCCAAGGACTGCAGCTGTGCATTCTTTTCTATGGCTTCTTTTATCCTCTGTTCCAGTTCTGTTAACTTTCCCTGAGCCTCTTCTACAATGCTCTCTGGAGACTGATTGGTGATGTAACCCTGTACATCCTGGCTGTTTGCTGGCAAATGGCTGCTGGACTTTTGTTTAGAAGCAGCTGTGTGAAAAAGAAACCCCCTCAGAAGTGCACGTGAATGGCATCCTCATTACAGAGTTACTGTTGGGAGGTTTAGTGCCAACAGTTATGCACCAAGTTATCATATCCATAGAAGGTGAAAATGTACTGTTAAGGAGTTTTAAAACAAATCCACCTTCTTTTATCATAAATATAGAATGTATGTATTTTATGTGCATAGCGTAATCTTTGGGAAGTTAATTTTAAAAATATTACATGGCTAAAATTAGACAATAGAGGGATGCAGGTCTGTGATATCGAAGTGGTACAATTAAAGTAAAATCTAAGGCTATGTGTAGACACTTCATCTGGTCATAAAGATGTAAAACTTATCATAAGAACAGAAAAATAATGCTAGATTATTAAGATGTAGGGAAAACTTAGACCTCTAAGTTAAGGTTTTTCCACATTTGATAGTCTATGCCTTTTAAACACACACACATACACACAGAGTACCCAAACCACTGAGAAGTACCAGGAAATTAAATCCAGCTAAAATTTGTCTTTGTTCGGGGCCTACCATCTTCAAGACTGATAAAGGCAAGATATAAATTCACATATTCACACAGCTACCTGGCCAGTAGAGAACTGGGATTCAGTTTCCCTGGAAGAAAAGATGCTGGACTACGCCATCCACTGTATCTTCTGACAGCCAGGTGAATAAACAGATCTGGCTATGGGTGTAGCAATCAGCTGTTTGCTACACTAACTGAAAAAGATGCCAAGGCTCTAGATTGGTAGTAGTGACTGTAAAGAGCTGGTGGAAATACTTAGTATTCTTGTTGGTAAAATAATATAGGTAGCCAAAAACCAAAAAATTATAACTGCATTGGTTCTTCAGGTGAAACTTTTTAAAAAGAAAAACTGATTCAAACTGGTAGCTGTTATGTTTTGGGACATAACTTAAGAACATGCATGGTGTAACATCCACAAGTCAAATATGGACCTCAGAATTCTAGAGAAACAAACAAGCTTATCTGAAGTAACTTTTAATTATTGGTTAAGAAAAGGTAGCCCAGATATAAAATCTATATCAAACCAGTTATTCTAAAATATATTTTAATTTTGATCTAAATTGTTAAGCCTTATATCACTACAGAAATTTAAGTAATTTATAAAAATGTCATCCAACTATACCCAGCCCTAATATTTTAACATGAATAGAAATGACCAGTTATTAGAGGAATCGTGGATAATCAGAACTGCATCAAAGATGAGCATCTGAATTTCTCCTAATAATACTGATAACTCTAGCATAAATTATGCTATTAACTATCTTCCCTCCCAGTAACAGGCCTTATTCATCAGTAAAAAAAAAAAAATCTTTATGTCAACTTAGTAAAATTCAATTTTTGTGGAAAAATGGATAGGTTTTTTTTGTAATCTTATCATTTTTACCCAGGTGACATGTAAAAGACAGTCTTCAGAGGTGTAACTGACCTTTATTCCTGATGGGAAGAGTAGTGGCAACATTCGCAGGTGGTTTGTCGGGCTCCTGAGGTGGGACAACCATGGGCAGTGCTTGAACTGGGACACGAGGAGCCTAAGACAAAGGAAACTGATTATGTTTCGGCTTTTCCCACGCACTCCATAATTTAAATTAAGAGTAAGTTATACAGACTTCTTCAAAATATTTGTAATATGGTATTAATCTCAGACACTGACATATTTACTTAAAATATGTTGGCACCAAATTATTTTCCATAACATTTGTTTAATGGACTTTGAATTGGAATGGCTATTCTGGCCATAGTAAAAAAGCAAATCAAAATCACATCCATCTACAATCTGAATGTTATACCAGATTATAACTTTAACCATTTCAAATTAAATAGCTATAAGAGAACTACATATAACAAAAAATAGTCAAATCTAGTTTAAATTGAAACCATGAGCCAAAGAGGGATAAGAAGATATAAAATACTATAGTTTTGAATCTTACCCTATTTAAATCGTGGGATGGAGGGGTTAACTGAGTGACATCTGGTGGAGGGGCTGAAAGCAAGTTATTAGGATAGTCCAAAAGATAGCAAACAACACTTGTATGGCCACCTTTCGCTGCTTCTATCAACATAGTTGAGCCATCCTAAGAGTGGATATGGAAGGAGAAAAAATATATTATAAAAATAAATTAACTTCCAGAACCATTTAGGAAGATAAAGCCAATAGGCCCCAGGCATATTCAAATCTTAGGTTTGGTAAAGAACATTTCCCTCTAATAAAACAGAAAAATATGAATATGCTTAAAATGCCATTATAAATAGAACTGGTAGTTGATATCTTCTAATGTTCAAGAGGAAGAATTAATTCACAACGCTACCTGAAACATTTGAATTACATACTTTTAAACGATGAGTAGGATCTGCCCCATGAGCCAAAAGTAGTTCCACCACTGCCAGATGACCCCCTGCACAAGCCAGGGACAGTACAGTGTGGTCATTATTAGCTGTGGTTCTATTCACGTTAGCTCCTAAAACAGACAAGACATGAAAATCACGTTAGTAGACTTAGTAGACTTAAGACTATTTCTTAAGTTACGGTCAATTTCAAAATCATAAAGAGTAGAGAGAATAACATAACGAAAATCCACATGCTCCTTACCCAGCTTCGGTGATTATAAAGACACAATCCCATTTCACATAAACCCTTATCAATTCTCCTCTCCCAACACGAATTACTCTAAAACAAATCCCAGACAAACATGACATGATTTCATCCATAAACATTTCAGTATGCACTGGCAGAAGATAAGGCTAAATGTATACATTACTTCTAATGTAACCACTGTTCGAAAAAGAAAAATCTAAAAGTTTATCTCCATGTTAAATTCTTCCATTAAAGAAAAAATGATTAAAAAGCAATAAAAATAAATCACATTGTCTTCTATGGGTTAACTACATAGACAATTAACAAGGAATAGAAAGTAATATTACTACCAAATATAAAATAATAATACTATTGATTTCTTTCACTGGGAAGTATCTGAGAATGAAAACGGGTACACCATGCCCTCAATATGACTTCACCTCTGACTTAAAGCATTGTGCTTGGCAATGTGGGAAATGGAAATAAAACAGCAGGAAGAAAATGGAACCAGAGAGAGATTTATCAAAGAGAGAGGATGGTGATTAGGTAAATAATTCCGTTCTTGAGAATATTATGGTATAAACATACAAGTGTTCAAATTGCCTAAAATAATTTGACCAAGGTTATTTCTTTTTTATTTTCTTTTCCTATAAACAATTACAAACTTGAGATTTCTTCAGTATTTATGCTAAGAAGGAAATAGTATATGTTGTCTTTTTAATTACACATGGCTTGCACAGCCTTTCTTTTATGAATGTTGAAACAAACAAAATCTTTCATCTTCTGTACTTAGGAATGAGGAAATCTGCATAAAAACTGTTGCAAGTTGGGGCGCCTGGGTGGTTCAGTGGGTTAAAGCCTCTGCCTTCAGCTCAGGTCATGATCCCAGGGTCCTGGGATTAAGCCCCACATCAGGCTCTCTGCTCAGCAGGAAGCCTGCTTCCTCCTCTCTCTCTGCCTACTTGTGATCTCTGTCTGTCAAATAAATAAATAAAATCTTCAAAAAAGAATCATTAAAAAAAAAAAAAAACCTGTTTCAAGTTGAGCTTATGTAGTGAACACCTAACAAATAACTTAAAGGAAGTAATAAGATGCTACTTTTGTCATTTAAAATGGTTTTTGATATTCAAAGTGGAATTACTGACCATAGACGAAATCCTCCATGCATTTTGGCATTTTTTTCACATTTCAATTTTGAATATTTTTGTGCTGTATTTATGACCATTTCTATATTTTACAAAGAAGGAAACTTAGGCCCAAGGAAATGTAAAGTAGAACAGTGACCTGCCCTTAAGTATCTCAGTGGCATAAACATAAAAATACAGGTTTCAAGATATATTATTAAATAAACGGAACAGATTTTGGGTTATCCAAACCCTCAAAGATTTACATAGAGATATTTTTCTTTATAAAAGTGTTTCTCAACAAGGCTGGTATTCAGTCAGTATCACAATTCTTCCTAGTTTGGAAATGTTCTATGCATTGCAGGATATTTATCAACCACCCACTCAGAAAATCTCAGTAGCATTCCTCCACCAGTGATACCCTCAAAACGTCCTTTACCTCTCAATCTCTAAATAACCCAGGGAAGGGAATAGACATCTTTGGGGAAACCTACACAAACCTACCTTTACTAATTAAGAACTGAACAGTACAAACATGACCAGCTCTTGCAGCTTTCATTAAAGGAGTCCTTCCACCTTCAGATTCATGTTCCTATTAAAAAAAAAACATAATTTAATTGCTAGTGAATAGTTGTTCTTTTACATGAATATTAAAAGGAAAAGAGCTGGACTAATTTCTGAATCTCAATATATTAAATATCATGCTTTGAAACAAATTAAGGAATACATCTTTAAATTTTAAAAATCCCAAATTAGAAACATGTTCTACAGATATAATTTAAGAACTGAAGTTATATTCATGTGATTCTGACGCCCTCATCTAAATCCATCTGGGTAATTTTTCCTTCTCTACCAAAGGGCTGTGTAACTTGAACAGTAAATGGCCTAACCCAGCCCTCTCCAGCATAATCAGCATTTTCCTTATCCACTCCAAGTGATCTTCCTTTTGTTAGTCTGTATCCTACCTATAGGAATTTCTGCAGTACATCATTTCCTTCTTTACAGACTTTCTATTAACTCCATGTTACCTTATTTGAAAACATCAGAGTTAATGATCTAATATCCAGAAAACCACCAATTATAAGGTGTTACTAGAGATTTCAGGGTCTCAAAAGGATGGAGAATCTACGGCATTCTTGTGATTGCTGAGAAATTGAGAACACTATTAGACAAATTTTCAGATCTTGGAATATAAAGGTCGCAGAAAAAAAATACAGTTTATAAAGCATTTATATATATATGTGTATATATATATACACATTCACATCTGATTAATAACTTGTTTTTTCTCTTAAGCCACACACTAAGTTATGTGAATTGCAATGAACTAATAAACAAGGTTACATTGCTGTATGTTTCACAACTACTGTGGTAAACACTGGAAATAGAGTTCTTAAGCTGAATAAATTCAAAATCTAATTTAGAAGAAATATGCACACAACTAACAAGAGTATAACATGTGTCATAACTGCTTCAAGAGCTGTACCAACACATGCAAGACACAACAGTAATCCCATTTCTAGTTTCACGCTTTCCTTCCATAAATGAGGAAAGAGAAATGAAACAAAGTTTACAAAACTGATCAATGGAGTCTCTTCTTGCTCGCATGTATGAAGTTTTGTCATAAACTATGATCTTTTACAGAAATACAAATCTGCTTGTTAATCTCAGCCCCATGAAAATATGGTTACTTAAGTTTTAACTACCTTTCCATGTCTCACTTCTACTCCCTCACAAGCTAAACTGGGAGAGTATTATCCCCATACATGTTTGCTTTTGCTTCCCTACCTCTCAGGCTGTGCTCATACTATTTCTTCCAATTGGAGTATCTCTTTCCTCAAAACAGTGCCCTATCTACCTTTTTTAAACCTTAGCCAACCCAAAATACAGTATTCTCAGATGACTTCATGACCTCTCCTGAGCTTCTCTACTGTCTGTACTTTATCTCTTTATAATCTATCATACAATGACTTCAGTATTACATCCTTTCTATAGAATTATAAATTATTTGAGTGAAAAGACTACTTATTAAATACTTACCTTCCAAAAATACCTAAGTACCTAAGAAAAAATTAATTTGTACTAACACATTAAGATTAAAATTTCCCTTTTATTATGGAGAACAAGGAGTAATAGATTGGCTAACCCTGCTATCAGGAAGAATAATAACAGAACCCAAACAGTGTGGAAAGAAAATATGCCCAAAGAGAAAAAAATGGTAAAAAGGCCAACAAAAAATTAGAAGAAACACTTTTGTCTGTAATCTCCTAGAGTTTTAAATTAATTTCTTGTCTTGGTTTTAAGTATTAGGATTTAAAAAGTGACCTAGCTTACCAGATCTGCTCCTGCCTGAAGTAGGACATCTGCTACATCAGTGTGACCATTTTCACAGGCATACGTTAATGCTGTATCCCCTGTTGCTGTTGTAGCATGAACATTAGCTCCTGTGGTAGTATTAAACAATACAGAGACTTAATAAAAGAACCGTAAGACATAATGCTGGACATAGAATTTTTTTTTTTTTTAAGATTTTATTTATTTGACAGACAGAGATCTCAAGTAAGCAGAGAGGCAGGCAGTAGAGAGAGGAGGAAGCAGGCTCCCCACTGAGCAGAGAGCCAGATGCGGAGCTCGATCCTAGGATTCGATCCCACTGGGATCACAACCTGAGCTGAAGGCAGAGGCTTAACCCACTGAGCCACCCAGGTGCCCCGGGACATAGAAATTTCTTCTACATAAGTCACATCTCCTCAAATAGCCCTATCCACTTCTAGAAACAGAGAATATTATCAGCATTTTAAAAGCAAGAAAAAACAGGGCGCCTGGGTGGCTCAGTTGGTTGAACGACTGCCTTCGGCTCAGGTCATGATCCCGGACTTCCAGGATCGAGTCCCGCATCGGGCTCCCAGCTCCCTGGGGAGTCTGCTTCTCCCTCTGACCTTCTCCTCTCTCTCACTCATTCTCCCTCAAATAAATAAATAAAATCTTTAAAAAATAAATAAATAAATAAATAAATAAAAGCAAGGAAAAACATAAGTAATTACTGCTTGAAATTAAAGCTAGATACTTCAAACTTCATAAGGTAAATTATGCAGAATACACAAAACAGTTTACCACATTTTTAACATATTTTAAATACACATTCAGTGTGTAAGAAAAAAACTATTTGCATTGTAACATTTTTATTTAAATAAATCATGTACAAACTCCTCCCAAATGCAAACATGCCTACCTGCAGCTAATAAGTATTTAACTAACTCCAAATGACCTTCTTGAGCAGCTTCCATTAAAGGGGTAGAACAACCTAGTTCAATATCAGCTCCTGCCTTTATTAGAAAGTCTGCCACTTCCAGAAAGCCTCCACAGCAAGCCAGAGTCAAGGCAGTTTCTTGAGTTTCTTCTGTCTGTGCATTGATATTGGCTCCTAGAACAAAAATTCTAATTATTTTAAGAAAGGCATTAACTTGTTTCAATAAGCAAAACGTGTTTCCTAATAACTATACTTCAAAAATGAACATGTGAATTATTTTACTGCTTATTTTCCTAAATAATAAAATGCTTCTCCCCTACTCAAAGAGGTAATTACAAATAAAGAAAATTATTAAAAATATACCCACGAGTCCATATCTGATGCACAGAGCTTCAGGAAGATTTATTCAGCCAGAAGGTACAAAACCGGGTGATAAAAGGACTTATTTAGAAAAATAAATGACACTCCCTTGTTATAAAGATTCAAAATTAATGATGTTGATGATGATGATGATGTTAGCTAACAATTAATACACTATTACTGTTTGCCAGGTAATATTTGAAAGCATTTTACATGTTCTTATTGGCTCCATTTCACAGCTAAGGAAACTGAGGTTCATTAACTTGCCCAAGGCCACAACAACATTATTATCAGTACTACCACCATTCACCATAGAATACTTCTTATATTTAAGTTTGTTATCTGTAGGGTTGTTGGGAACATTTATATATATTCTATATAAAGATTTTTGAACGTTGTTTGTCATAGAGTGCACAGAAGGTTAGGAATTTGCCTGAAGTTACAAAATCGGCAAGCACTGGAGCTGTGATTCAAATGTAAAAAGTATAATACAAAACCTCTGCATTTAAAGTTCTAGCCAATACAGTTTTTAAAAAATGTGCCACTCTTCTTAAATTTGTCCAAACAAAAACTTTACTGCTAAAAGAGATTATAAAACTTGGCTACATATACAGAGAGATAGGAGATTACTTCTGAAGTTATCTTACTTTAAAAAAAAAAAATTTTTTTTAATATGTTATGTTAGTCACCATATAGTACACCAGTTTTTTATGTAGTGTTCCGTGACTCATTGTTTGCATGTAACACCAGTGCCCCATGCAATCCATGCCCTCCTTAATACCCATCACCAGGCTCACCCCTCCCCCTACCCTCCTCCCTTCTAAAACCCTATTTGTTTCCCAGAGTCCATCGTCTTTCATGGTTCATCTCCCACTCCGATTCCCCCAACCCCTTCATTTTTCCCTTCCTTTTAATGTCCTCTATGCTATTCCTTACGTTCCACAAATAAGTAAAACCGTATGAAAATTTACTTTCTCTGCCTGACTTATTTCCCTTAGCATAATCTCCTCCAGTCCCATCCATGTGGAGGCAGAAGCTGGATATTAAACCTTTTTGATCACTGAGTAATATTCCTTTGTGTGTATGGACCACATCCTCTTTATCTATTCATCTGTTGAAGGGCATCTCAGCTCTTTCCACAGTTTGGCTACTGTGGACATTACTGCTATGAACATTGGGGTACATGTGCTGCTTCTTTTTACTACATCTGTATCTTTGGGTAAATACTCAGTAGTGCATTTGCTGGATCAGAGGGTAGCTCCATTTTTAATTTTTTGAGGACCCTCCATACCACATTGTTCTCCAAAGTGACTGTAGCAACTTGCATTCCCACCAATAGTATAAGAGGTTCCCCTTTCTCCAACACTTGTTGTTTCTTGCCTTGTCAAATTTTCCCATTCTAACTAGTGTAAGGTGGTATCTCAATGTGGTTTTGATTTGCATTCCCCTCATGGCTAATGGTGATTACATTTTTTTCATGCGTCTGTTAGCCGTCTGTTAGTATGCGTCTGTTAGTATGTCTTCATTGGAGAAATGTCTGTTCATGTCTTCTGCCCATCTTCTGAGTTGATTATTGTTTTGGGGGGTGTTGAGTTTGAGAAGTTCTTTATACCTCTTGGCTATCAGCCTTTTGTCTGTTAAACTAAAAGGTTCCTTAATAATGCAAAATAAATGTGTCACTTTTCCCAAGCATAAAGTCCACTGTGTGCTGACTCCTTGACAGCTTCTTACAAATGCATTCTTGCATTCTCATCACGTCTCATCACATCCGTCCTTATGGGAGGACTACCCACATTTTGTTTCATGAAACACTAGATACCTTAAGTTATTTACTAATAAGTGTTTATCTCCAAGAGGAATTCTCTCAATATATTACTCTGAGAAATGCTAAATCTCTTATATGCCCCTACATAATCTACCACCCTAACTCATCCCCAATTCTGTCTCTACTCACAAAGCGCACGATATCTGAAAGGTCTATCTGGTTTTGTTTTGCACAGTTCAGAAGCTATTTTCAAAGCAAATACCTTTTCATTCATTTTTGTGACAACATCTCATTAAAAATCTACTAGAAAGATGAAACACAGAAACCCAATTTTATAATATTGCAACCTTACATTTTAAATATTTGTGCTTTAGTGTTTTCACTGGTATGGTTACCTTGGCCTAGAAGTAATGCCACCATTTCTTCATGTCCTTCACGAGCTGCTTCCATCAGTGGTGTATAACCTTCATCATTGACCTCTTCCAGGCTAGCTCCTCTTTCAATGAGTAAAGCCGCAAGTTCCACATGACCACCACATGCAGCCAAAGTCAATGGTGACTCAAATGAATCAGCAGGCATGTTCACTTGGGCACCACTGTCAAGAAGTAACCTAGCTACTTCAACATGGCCATCCTAATTACAATGCAATTAAAAAAATTAAATCAGCACCATTAAAAGAAACATTAAAAATGTGAACACTTCTCAATTACTATACAACGAAGGTTTACCAATCTCCATTCAAATAAGAATTAATCTACATTTAACTGTTGAGAAAGCAAGTATTAAATGAGTATCTATATGTCTGTGGCATAGACCATGAAACAGAGATTGAGGCTATGAAACTTGTAGAACAGTAATACCTCCCTTCAATCAAGAGGCTTATTAACCTTTGGGAGAAAAAAGACATTAAGTACATGTAACAAAAGACTACTATGAAACAACACCAGCACTGAACAATATATACTTAAATGCCACATGGATAAAGCTTAGAAAGGGAAAACAGTATTTGTGTAGAAACCTTAAGGAGAAGCAAACTTCTGATTAGATAGAAAAAGAAAAATCCAATACTTTTTGGAGACGGCAGAGAATTTAGATTATGTGTTAGGGGAAAGGAAACAAAATTTGTACACAGTACTTCCCTTTTGTTGTTCAACATTCAAACGCCAGTGAAAATTAAAGGAAAAAAGAATACTCTCTTACTATCTTCTGTCTCTTTTGCTAGTCTCCCTTTCCCACAACATTCCTAACTATAGGCAACTCCAAGGCTCTCTTCTTTTTCGCCTTTGATGTGATTTTTCTTGTCTATATTACCTTACAGACATTTCATCTTCTTCTGAACATGTCACAACCATTTTTACCTCTGTACTTGCCACACTGCACAACTTTAATGCCCTATTACAATGGTTACTTTGTGTTCCTTGGGCTCAGAATTTTCTCCCTCCATCATTAACTCCTGTATTTCCTTTAAAATCCACCTTAAAATCCCAATCTCTTGGCAAGCTTCAAAATGTCTGGCCACTACCAGTATCTTTCATCTACTTATAACACTTGCAGTACATGCTGATTAGGTCTACAGAATGCTCCATTTTGATTTCTTAATCTACATAGTTCTCTAGTGGTTGTCACAAGGATGTTTTAAGTTCCTTAGCATGGGGATGTTATTGATGTGTTTTAAATACATGACATTATTTAATGCTCACAACAACCAAAGAGGAGGATATTACCCTAATTTTAACAGATGAGAACTTAAGACCCTCAAAGAAAACTCCTGTTTCTGCAAAGGATCATTTATTAAGGCAAAAACTGGCATGGCTAATTCAAGTCTTAATTAACTATCTGGTATTTTTTAAAATTAGTAATTAAAATTTAACATCCTTTCATTGAGAGAAGAAACTTAAATTTGGGGCCTTTTTCTATCTTTGGCATATTTTTCTCAAAATCAGCCTATAATGTCATTCTGATTCATTTCTGTGCCACAAATCACAGACTAAGATACAGAAGTTTAAGTAAGAATACTATTATTACCTGTTCCTAAGTATAAACCCTAAAAACAAAGTTCTTAAAAAGAAAATTAAGGGCTCAGAAAAGACCATACACAGAGGGGGAATTATGTTACACAAATAATAGTCTAATTTCCAAATTTTCATTTTTCATTCAAATTTAAATTATCAGTTTGATGAACATGCTCTGCTTAGTATTATCTCTAATTAACTTCTAATGCAATTAAAAATTTAAATTAAAAATTAAAAAGTTGCTTTTTGTGCCAACTGTGTAATACCAGCATAGTTATGCGAGAATGAGAAAATAAAAGTAGTGCTGTAAAGCTCCAGAAAGGACCTTTATTAGAAAGAAGTTAACACTATACAACTGGCTCTGAATGCTAGTGATAATTCAGATAGCTGAGGTTCTGCTCTATAATAATAAATCTATGATAAACAAATCTTTGAACTCAAGGAAAAGATGCTCGTCACACACTAGCGTTGTCTCTATGAACTATATATAGATATATTTCATGTATGTATTTCACCAGTCTTACCATGCAAGCCTCCATTAGAGCAGTGTGCATTTCATCTGTTTTATGCTCTTGATCTGCGCCTGCTTCCAAAAGAAATCGCACCATCTCTAGATGTCCTAAACCAAAAATGTGTAAGATTACTTTAAAATATTTTATTATTCCAAAAAATGTAAGAAAAAATTTATAATACTTTGAGAATTTATATTTAACTTATAGTAATACATTTATAAGCATAATATTAAAGTCAGCTGCAAACCACCCTCAACTGTAACACATAAATTATAAAGTGATACTTGTAGTTCTACTCCTTACTCTGTTGCCAATACTACAATCCTTGCTGCAAGTGAGTAAAGATGCCATTAAAATCCAAAATCCAGAATATGCCCTCCACCACCTTTTAAGAGCTAGGGCACGTTACATTTGTTTATGCTACCGAACAAATTAACTTTCATGAATTAGTAGCCTGGGATAATAACAACTGAAGTTATTTCTAAGAGGAAATGCATTTTAAGTTTCAATTACTAACTCATAAAGTTTTTAAGAATAATCTGTTTATAAATCGGGATTATATGTATATATATATCTATATATATATATATCTGAAACCACCTCATTTAGTTTATACTTATTCACCTATTTAGATATAAACATACATGCACATACATATATACAATACTCATATATTTATATTGATGCAGTTTCAAATAAACCATAAGCTTCAGTTCAAATAAAGACACCTTAGTAGTAGTTAAAAAGACAAGATGTTTTTTAGGATTTCAGACACTATGTAAGAAACAGAAAAATGACTAATTTTTTTCCAACTTTATTTGGAAGGAATTGCAATCAATTCTCAATCAATTAGGACTAAGGGGAAGCAGTGGACGGTAAACTCATAAACATCAAAAACGAACTTCAATAAGTAACTGTAACATCTGCCAAATCTTGTTTCTGCTAACTACCTACCTCCCTTTCCTCTCAGTCTTTTTCCCTTCCCAAAGATCCACATCAAGTTCAGTCTCAGCCTGAGTTCTAGCCCTTCCCCATCTCCTCCTTGTCAATCTATATCCTAGAAGACCTCACCCGAAATAGAGGAAAGGGAGAGGGTCCATGGATCCTTGTAAGTAGCAGAGATGTTCTCCACCAGCTCAGTTCTATATCCAGCTTCTAATTAAAGCCTGCAAGCCCCAACCTCAGACGCCCCTTGGAAAGCAGGGTGGGGCTACAAGCAAAGGAGAGAGGGAAGAGTAGTTATATGTAGCCCCATCTCAAAGCTCTTCTGGCCAGCTGGGACCCAACAGTAAAATACAGCCAGTTCCAGGTTCAAAAGTACTTGTGAAAAGGGGAGAGAGCCACCCAATCAATTAGCTTGCCTGGAGAGGCTGTCCCAAAGCTTTAATTCCGCTCCTCCCAATGAAGATAAGCCTCTGCTAATTACCAAACAGTACTGGGGAAGTAAGGGACCTCAGCTGTGTTTCCTACCCATCCTTAATCTGAGACTGTTAACATCAGACAACCGAAAGCAGTTTAGATAGAGCATATTTTCACATTTAACTTAAATTTTAGTCATTTATGTTATTCTAACCATGTTTTTAAAGGAAATTATCAGGGGACCTCATAAAACCTTGGTCACTATGAGATAGAACGGAACAAAACACCACCAGAGCCACAACTAGGGTGTGGCGATCAAAGCCTTAGGTGTATAATTTAAGAAGGTATTCCCTTACAAACTTGGTGGGGGAAGTGATTCAGCCATTGAGAGTAAGTGCCTGCTTAAATTCTGTACCTTAACTTGTAAGAGTTTTTACTTGATGCCTCAAGATCAAGAATTTACCACTTATTTTATTATATAAACATGACAGCAGCAGATGGTATGAAAACACTGAACTGAATGGCTATGCAGATATAAAATTTACCTTTAAAAAAAGTTCCTTGGTTTATAGCCATTTATCTGTCAAAAAGATAGTCTGAGAAGCATGTGGTAGCTCTGAGGTTATCTTTTTAGAACCTAGAATCTAGAGCATTTACTAGCTGAAGAATGAGCAACTTTCCAGACAATTGTCTTGCCCTCGCAAAGGACGGCATTTTTCGGTATTACCAATATTTTCAGGTTGATTAACATCATTTAAAATATCATATACCCCTTTTGTACAGTTAGGTACGTACAGGTAGGTGTTTTTGTCAATTTCAACCAGCTCTTCCTTCTAACTTTATTAAATGCGTTGATGATATTCCAACATTATTCTTTAGAATCCAAACTCTCCTCACACCACTTTTCATTTCTCAAATCTCCACCTATCTCTTCAGTTTTTCTCCTTCTTAGTGTCATGCGAAATAGCTTAAGCACCTTCTTGTTAATAGAAGCTACTTTTACTATATTTACTTTTAACCTTACAGGTTAAATACTTCTGGAATCAAGAGGATTCTTTCTTGTGAACCACACAAAATATTCTGACACAAAACCCATGAAAAATTACAGTGCATAATTAAAATTAACCATTTCTGATAAAACAACTGAACCATTTAAAAATCATTTTTCACTGACAATATATTTATAATATTAAGTCTATATTTCAAACTTTACATATTAAACTCTGAAACATTTTAAACTTTTTTAAGTTAATTACATATAATATTCTATTACCACCTCTTAATTAACTTTTTAATTTAAAAACTGTATTAAGTAAAGTAACAGTCATATCATGTATTTAAAAACTTCATTTTAAAAAAACGTTTTATGCCGTACCTTTGTAACAAGCTAATGTAAGTGCACTCTCTTTAAATTCATTGGAATGCGTATTAATGCCAGCCCCATTTTCTAGCAGCAATCTGGCTACTTCCACATGTCCAGCACTTCCAGCTTCCATAAGCGGAGTATGACCATTTTCGTTATGGTCCTCAATACTAGCACCGGATTCCAAGAGCACCTTTACAACATCTACATAGCCTCCAGCACAAGCATATGTAAGTGCTGTATTGCCTATTTTAATAGAGAAAAACAAAAAGATATTTTATATTTTTAATTATCATGTTCAATTAGCCAGCATATAATACATCATTAGTTCTTCATGTTGTGTTCAACAATTCACTAGTTGTGTATAACACCCAGTGCTCATTATACCACACATGCCCTCCTTGATACCCACCACCTGGTTACCCCATCCCTCCACCCCTCCCTTCTATAAACCTCAGTTTGGCTCATGGAGTCTAGAGTCCCTCATGGTTTGTCTCCCTCTCTGATTTCTTCCCATTCAAGGAAAAGCAAAAAGATATTAACATAAAATACTAAAATAAAAAGAGCCTAATTTATCATCAAGAAGAAAACTAAAATGGGAGATGGTAATTTTTTTTTCTTAAGATTTTATTTATTTGTCAAAGAGAGAGAGCACAAGCAGGGAGAGTAGCAGGCAGAGGAAGAGGGAGAAGCAGGTTCTGCACTGAGCTGGGAGCCCAATGAGATGTCAGACTCTAGATCCCAGGATGCTGGGATCATGACCTGAGCCACAGGCAGATGGGGAGACTATAATCTTAATACATTTAGATAATACATATAATTCTTTTCCCATTGCCTTTTATCTTACTGAAATCAACTCCCAGTTCTTTTCCATTTAATATCAGTGTCAAATATATGTTGAAAAGAAATTCACTTGCCATAACTGTACAGTTATAAAAGAACTGAGCAATTCTAAAATTTAAACTTTTCATAGGAGGAAAAAAGTTATGTTCATTCTAACTTTAGAGAAAAGTTTCACATGCTTTATTTTTTGTGATTATTCATCATACGTAGATATATATCATACTGCCCCTTTAATCATATATAATTGTTTTCACTGCAACTTCAAACACCAGCTAACTATCAAGGTAAAGTAATTTCAAAAATGTTCCTCTGGATGATAAAAATCTTTCACATTACAAGGGGAAAAAATTAACATTCTGGGTAAAATAAGGGTTTCTAAAACCCCTTCAAACCAGAAACTGTAAGCTCCTAAAAATTATTTAAAATATTTAACAAATGTGGGGCATCTGGGTGGCTCAGTTGGTTAAGGTCAGATCAGGTGATCCTGGGGTGTCCTGGGATCAAGCCTCACATTGGGCCCTGCTCAGTGGGGAGTCTATTTCTCCCTTTCCCTCTGCCCTTCTCCCTCTGCCCCCCCCCCCGCTCCTTCTCACTCTCTCTCAAATAAATAAATAAAATCTTTAAAAATAAATAAAATCTTTAAAAATAAATAAAATATTTAACAAATTTTAAAATCTTACATGATGAAGATGCACAAAATATATTTTCATAAAATTTTAGAACTTTCATATAAACCCACCTATGCCCAAGTTTGAAAAAAAATATAAAAGTTAAGAAAAATAAAAGTTTAAACTAAAATCATGTCCCCCTTGTGGGACACAATGTTTTCATAATACTTTGTTGTTCTATAGGCCACAATTTAGTATCAGTAGACAATGACAGACCTGCCTTTCATTCCACAGCCCTCTTGTTCTACCTATCTTCCCTTCCATTCTCCCCTGAGAAATAGGAAATCTGGGTTGGAGCACTGTAGCCCATTTCTAAGAGGGTAGTCCTTCTAAGTGAGCAAGCATTTAATTTAATCTAAAAGAACTTTAAAAGACCAAGTGATCATCCTCACACACCAAAGAGGAAAAATTTTATTCAAAATATATTCTATACGTTAAACCTAATGCATAGCCTTATGCAAATATGCAGCACTTTAATGTAGTTAGAGAACTGCCAGAGCTTTATAAGCGATGACTGCCATGTGCAATAATTATTACCAAAGGGTCTTCTTATTTAATGAAACTGAAAAAGAAATATGCATAACCTGTTGAAGACTGTGCATTGACATCGGCTTTATGAGCTAGCAGCAACTTCACAATTTTGACATGTCCTCCATTAGCAGCAGCCATTAAAGGTGTAATGTCACCTTTGATTCCCCTATCTTCCACATTTGCATGCATTGCCAACAAAACCTTATGAAAGAAAAAGGTTAAATGATATTAGAAAATGATATATTCATAACATATGGGACATACTTCCACTAACACCCACCTAGTCATTTACAGTAAAAGAGCCAAAAACCACAAAGTGTATCTAACAAAACTATTATTGAAATGAACCTAATGGCTGAGTTTTATTATATTCCTAATAAGTAGGCCAGATTAAAAAACAAAAACAACCCGTTTGATTATTATCATACGAACCTGTGCAAGCTCATAGTATCCAGCAGAACAAGCTAAACAAAGGAGGCTCTCCCCTTCCTCAGTGTGCTCATTTACACTTCGCCCTTCAATGAGTAACTTTCGCACAGCATTTACATCTCCTTCTGAACAGGCTTCTGCCAAACTGCGGCTATTGGGGAAGAACATTATAGTATCAGGATAATATAAAAATATGAAAAATTACACAGCGTACTGGCTTTTGAGGTTAAAAATTCCAACTATGGACACTTCTAAAGAATCTCTCAACTGGATAAAATCCATCCTAAGAAAAACAGTAAATCCAGTACTATTAATATTCTCTTCATTTCAAATATAAGTCAATTCTTACATCACCCTCTTGAACGTCCCGTCACTTCTGGTACTAAAGGCATCCATGGGTAACCTCTTTTCCGTATCTCTATTATTACTACCACCCAGACTCAAGAACATCATGTTTAGCCCAGATTATGACAGTCTCCTGCATAGCCTTCCTGCTGTTACCTTTGTTTTCCTTCAGACTCAACGAGGCAGTCAATGAGATCTTATTTAAAGGAAAGCAGATCATCACGTCACTCCTCTGCCCAGAATCCTCCATTTGGCCTCTAATCTCAGTCACACTAAAAGCCAAGTACCTATGAGATCTTTCCAGTGATAAAGTCCCACAGTCCTACTTTTTAACTCTCTGGTTTCATCATCTACTATTCTCACTCTTACTCTTGCCACATTGATTGAATATATAAATATATATAAAATAGCTAAATATATATAAAATTGCTAAATATATATAAAATAGCTATTATAAATGCACATCGTGTATTTTATAGCTGCCTTTCATAAAAAATGCTAACTTAAGCTCCAACTCCAAGATGTACATATTTGCTGTCCCTCTGCCAAGAAAGCTTCTCTGTCAGACACAGCTCACCCTTTTACCAACTTCAGGTGTTTGCTAAACAGCCACCTTTTAATTGTGGATTTTCCCCACTACTCTCTTAAAAATACACTGCTCTCCAACCTAAACACTGCCCTAACACCTCCCCACTCAATTTTTCCCCATAGTTATTATCATTGTGTGTCATGCTATATATTACTCATACTGTTTAATTATATTATCTCCTTACCAAAGTCAGTCTTGAATAGCACTTAGTATGCTTGTCTTATAATTTCCCATTTTTTAGGACACTGACAGTCCCCAGACCCAGTGTTCTCCATTACCTTTAAACAAATTTAAGACAAACCTTTCCCACAAGACACACCATTATAAGAACATACCTCTTCTCTCTTTCAAGTGGGCTCTTACTCTTTTTCTCTTCCTGAGGCACATACATACACTCCTCTACTACTATCCCATTTAGATTTGCATTCTATTTCCTTATGTGTGTGCTAGCTTTAAAACAAGCTTACCAGAACTACTGTAACAACAGTTGGAATTCTGAACTCAAGAGCACAGGGTCCGTTAGATCCGCACGTGGCACCACACTTAACTAATATAAAATCTAACATATAACATCACTGCACTCCACTATCTCTCTCAAGTTTTGCTGAATAAATGACTGTCACAAACATGCTCTACTATTCTTCTAGTATATTCAATGCCAAAGAATCTGTAACTTCTTTTTCTATTCTATTTCCTGTTTGAACTAGCTTTAATATACTCCTCAAGGCGTTTTTAACTTTCTTTCTTGCCAGTCTCAGCAGGCACCACATTTAAGAGTATCAGTAATACTACAGGGTAGTAAGACTGATCATTAATCAAGAAACAGAAGTTGAAGTTAACTGAAGGAGGGTCAATCCATGAGAAGAAGAATAAATTAATAAAAACACAAAAATCTAGACAAATGAAGATGAACTCAGAGCCAAGAGAAACAGTAAATTCATATTCTTGTTAACACTATACAACCTCTCTTTCATGCTCTTTAAAGATGTCACACAAAAACACTATTATATAAAAGATAATCCTTAAATTCTATTTTTTAAATTCTCTAAACCCATATATAAAAGAATACTCCCATTTTCTGAACTTAGTTTAAAGGCAACTGCTAAAATAAATAACATGGCTTCATTTCAGTTAGAGGAAAACAAGTCTCTGAGGAAGCAAAAAAGGTAATTTATATTAATAATTATTTCCTATTTGCTTTCTTGGAGCTTATACCCATTTTTCAGGTACTATCCATAACTGGTTTTTTTTTATATGAAATGGTGTAAGATTATCAGATAAACTTAAAAAAGCAAAGTCACAAAATATAAACTGAGTCCTTACTAACTATAAAGTACTATGTAAAAGGAATTGTAGGGCATACAAACATTAAGTATGTGGGACTCACATTCAAATTATGGGAACTAAATCTATGACATTTTTGAACGTTCATAAAACAAACAACAAAAAACAAACCTTGCTCTTTAAAATAGTAACTATACACATGAACTAGAAAATGGCATACCTAATAAGAAAGCATCTATTTCTTTGTCACCAAAACATTAAAATAAAACAAAATCTAAAGAGTCAAAAGGTCTTAACTTGCAGTCACTGATGTCCCAGGTCTGCCACTTGCCAACTATTTGATCTCAATTAAATTATTCGCTTCTCTTCAGGTTTTCAGAATAAAAGGAAAGTAAAACAAAATTCACTGCCTTAAGGCTTTTTGTGAGTAAAAACAAGATATTACGTATAGAGTAGTTACCTCCATGCCAAGCACAAAATAAAGGCTCAGCGAACATTAGCTATTAAGAAAACGTTTTTATACTGATCACAGAGAAAATGTACTTACTTGTCCGACTGCCCTGCATTCGCTGTGCTTTCAGCTCTCATACGGGTAAGTGCAGCAGCAGCTTCATCCAACGCACAACTAACAGATGATGTCAACCTCCGAAGCACTTCAGGGTCTGCAAAGGCTTTACCATCAGCTGTAGATAATTTTCCTATTCCTATTATATGATTTTCACACCAATATGGATACACCCAAAAGGAGAAACAAAGCAAAAGTCAAGTTACTTAATTCTATTTATCTTAATGAACAATCTTTAAATGTCACACTTCATGTATATACTGTTCGTTTGGAATCTTCTGGAAAATCACTGTTCTCCAATTCTGTAATAACCTTATTCCTCCCATGTGGTCTAGAAGTGCCTGACCCCATAACTCTCTGGTACCAGAAATGTGTCTCTGGCCTACGCTGGGACAACTAGGAGTCCCCACCCAGAGTTTTGTCATAGGTTTGGAAGAACCTCTATGTTCAAAGGTAAATGAATTGCTAAGATGTGAGTCATAAGCTTATGGCCAGTTTCATGATCCTACAGACAGACAGACTAGCCAAAATAAGTCAATATAAAGGAGGGCAGAGTAGAGAAACAGAAAGTAGTTCTGATAAAAGTTATTTTTGACTCATTGAGACCAGTAGTGCCAGAAGCCAGAATTATCCCCATTATTTTTGGTAGATGCCCACTTTTGTTTAAGACTGTTTAGGTGGCCCACTCCACTCGTGATCAAATATGGTCAAATAAGACATTACAGGCCATATAAAAGATAACATGAGTACCTATTCATTTCAAATTACATCTACAATTTATTACATGTTCTCAATAACATCTAAAAAACATCCAGAACAGCTAAAGAATAAAAATTCGTAAGTAGAACCGGTTAATAACTATCTGCATGAAATATATCTTATTGCTTTTCTGTATATCACTACAAAGCAAACTTATCTCTAACTTTCATTATTCTAACTCAGTGGTGCTGCCCATCAGTGGAGCTTTTCAAAAATATAGATGCTAAGCTCTTTTACATCTAAGGATGTAATTCAGTAAGTAGGAGGTGGGGCCTAGGCATCTAAATATTTTTAAAGCACTAAGAAGAGTCTAATGCATAGCCAGGATTAAAACCTCTGCAGCAACTTGAAGATAAAATAATGCATATTATACATCCCTGTTACTCAGTAGGTGGTACATGGACAAAAAACACCGCTATCATTTAGGAGCTTGTTAGAACTGCAGAATCTTGGGGGTGCTCAGTTGGTTAAGCATCCGACTCTTGGTTTTGGCTCAGGTCATGATCGCAGGGTCATGATCTCAGGGTCATTAGGTCAAGTCCTCAAACCCATGTTGGGGCCCCACGTCAGGGTGCCATGTGGGATCCACTCTTGAAGCAGAGTCTGCCTGAGATTCTTCGCTCCTACACACCTTGCTCCTCCTTCTGCTCCTGTGCACACATGCATTCTCTCTCAAATAAATAAAGAAATAAATAGATAGATAGATAAACAAAATCTTAAAAAATAAAAAGAACTGCAGAATCTCGGGCCCTAAGATTTTCTGATCCAAAACCTGAATTTTTAAAAAAGATCCCCCAAGCAATTCAGATACACATTATAGATTAAGAGGTTATTATCGCAGGTTTTAAAACAAACTACTTAACTAAGACATCAATCCAAAAAAAAAAAAAAAAAAAAAAACAAAACCCACACCCAAATGGTAATAATAAACATATCTGTACAAATTCCTTTTTACAGTGGAAGGGTTTAATAACATAATATAAGTTTGTGTTTAAACTTTACAAAAGTTTACAGCTGTTTGGTTCTTTTTCTGGAAAAATCCAAGATATCAAATACTGTATCTTATGGAACCAAAAATACATCTGGTAGAAAGCCTTTATGATTTTATATACAACAAATGTTCAGAGCAGTCAGTTGGTATCTGTTACAATCAAGATGTGCAAAGAATAAAGACAGTCTCAGTCTAATGAAAATGATTTTAATTTGTGTCACTAATATTAAAAATCAACCACAGTCTTAATCTGCTATAGCAGTATTTATTCAATAAGATATCTGTGGTTAGTTAAGTATCCTAACACTATGGAAACCAAGGTCACAGATACATTTTCACATGAAAGAATGAGCTCCAATTGTTTAGCCAATCCAGATCAGCATTTAACAACTATTTGGCAATGACAGCAACAGAACTAGGTAAGAAGATATATCTGGATTAGTAAAAAGTAATCACTGCCTTAAAAAGAAAGAACATCAAAAATAAAATATTCCATATTAAATTTTTATAAGCTTCTCATATCTTCATAAGTAATGGTAACTATTTTAGTAAAGATAATTAGTAAGTAACCTAAGACACATATGGTAATCCTAAAAATGAATAAACCGTGATATAAAATTAATTAATTCTAGTTACTCTGGATTATGATGATCCTTTTTAACTAGTCTTATCCAGTTATTAGGTTTTAATGAAGACCAAAAACAGAAAAGATACGTGATGATCAGATTATTCTTTCCCAAGTCTAACATTTAATCAATTGAACAAAACCATGTAATTTGTGACCAAAAATGTCCTAGTGAGACATTAGAGGCTATATAAATGATAGAAGACAGTACATTAAAAAATTACCTAGATTTCAGATTTTAAGATAATTACCTTTCCCTTTTTTTCCCCTTAGAACTTACTCAACTTAATTCTTATTTATGAAGACAAAGTTTAGAGAAGATGTAACTGACTTAACAGAACAAACAGAAACAGGGATAACAAAGAGAAACAAGGTGACCAGCCCAAGAGGGCTCAGAAATGGTAGGTACCAGAAACAAGGGTGAGGCTTGGGTCAGAAAACAGAGAGACTAGCTGAACACCTGAGAGAAGTAGTCAGACACTTGAAGACTGCATTCCCAAACTGCACAGACAGATGATTATTCTCTATAGAAACCAAACCAAAAAGGCCCAGGATTAGTAGTTATTAGACAGAGAGGAGAAAGAGAGGATATACTAAAGGGAAATAAGGATTAAGTGATATATGCATGAAAAACAGTAAGATCCTCAACCCCTCCCACTCTAAGCTCCCAAAATACAGGTAGCCAGGTTTATCACTCACCAGATAAAAACTGGTAAATGTGTCTCTTGAGAAATTGAAAAGCCCCAGGAAAAAAAAAAATTAAAGATACTGACATCTGGATCTGGAGAGTTCTCAAAGAAAGGGAAGGGTCTCTATCCAATCACTGTGTAATAGGAATTCTAAAATGTTACCAATTTTACCCAGCTCTGCTGTACTCACTCTACATAATCCATGGGACTGGGAATTTGATAGCTTTTATCCCCATAATCAGGTTACGCTATATGGTACAGTTGACGTGAAGTCAGGAATATTATCTGGATGTGCCTGACCTTACCACATGAGCCTAGAAAAAAACAAAAGATTTCTGTGGCTAACTGGAGAAAAGAGATTCAAAGCATTAGAAGGATTCTACTGTGCTGGCATGAAGATGGAGGGAGCCACACGCCACGGAATGCAGGCAACCTCGAGAAGGTAAGAGCAGTCCCCGCTGACACAGCACAGAAAATCAGGATCTCAGACCTGTAACTACAAGGAACTGAATTCTGCTACCAACAATAAACCTGAAAGCATATTTTCTCCTATAACCCACAGATGAGAACTCAACTCAGGGGTTACTTTGATTTCAGCCCATGAGACCCCAGGCAAGAGAATCTAGCCATACTATGTGTCTAAATGTCTTATTTACAAAAACTAAGTGTATTGTGTCATGCCACTATGTTTATAATAAACTGTTAAACTGCAGTAGGAAAGTAATTATGTAATGTACATAACTTATGACATATAACATATAATAAATACTTCATGGTGAAACCCAACCCAAAAAAGGCACATGTACCTTCTATTTTAGCTTTTTATGACATTGCTAATAACTACAAAAAAGGACAGGCTTCACCAGACATTTGAAGAAAATATAGCCAAAAATATTCAAGATGTGAGCAAAATTTTAAAATGCTCCAAATTCTAATGCTATGGAGAAGGATGAGAAAAGAAAAGTTGCAGAGGTAAGGGAATACTATAAGTAAGGGTGGTGTTAACTTTCTGAATTGCAACACCAGAAATTAGGAGATAATGGAGCAATAATTTCAAAAGTCTGAAAGAGATTTTTAAACTAGAATTCTATACCTTCAAACTATCAAGTATGAGGATAGCATCAGAGGTATTTTCAGGCAGTCTCAAAAACTTTTACTTCTCAAGTACCTTTTCTCAGGATACTTAAACCATGATCAATCTCTACACCATAAAAAGAGAAACCACCAGAGTAGTTCTGTGATACAAAGGAAATATAGACACCATGAATGACTATTCTTGCCAAAAACAAAACGAGTCTGAATCTGGTCAGTATCTGGATCTGAATTCTGATTTACAGGAAATACAACATACAGTGGTGCAACTAGCAAAACTGATAAAGTGGAACAAATGAATCAATTTCTTCAGAAAATGGGGGGGAGGGGGAAGGAAACTGTTATGATTAAAAGATGCTTAAACTAAATAACATGAAAAATATAAAATTTTACATGCAAAAATATGTAAATATGAAACAGGTGAAGGGGATTAAAGAGTACACTTACCATGATGAGCACTGAGTATGTACAGAATTGTTGAATCACTATATTGTACATGGAAACTAATATTACACTGTATTTTAACTACTGAAATAAAAATTAAAAACTTAGGGGTGCCTGGGTGGCTCAGTCGGTTAAGCATCAGACTCTTGGTTTTGGCTCAGGACATGATCTCATGGGTGGTAAGATGGAGCCCCAAGGCAGGATCCCGCTCAGCGGGAAGTATTCTCGAAGATTCTCTCTCTCTGGCCCGGCCCCCACTCACACACACACACTCGCTCTAAAATACATTTAAAAACCCTTAAAAATATTAAAAGCTTAATAAAAAAAGCAAAACTTGTTCGGATCCTAATTCAAATAAACCAAGTAGAAAAAGAGCATTATAGCATGCCACCAACTCTCAGCTTCACCATAGGTCATAAGCTCAGGGTTGTGAAATCAAACCTTGTGTCAGGCTCTACACTGGGCGTAGAGCGTGCTTAAGATTCTCTCTCTCCTTCACCCTCTGCCCCCACTTTCTCTCTCCCTCTCTATAAATAAATAAATAAATGAATGAATAAATAAGGAAGCAAGCGATCTTTAAATAAAGACTATTATGAAATAACTGGAGAAATATAAACACTGACAGGATATTTGACAATATTGAGGAATTACTACTATTTTTCTTTAGATATGCAATGGTATTATGTTTATTTTATTTTATTTTTTTAAGTTCTTGGGGTGTCTGGGTGGAGCAGCTAGTTAAGCAACCAACTCTTGGTTTCAACTCAGCTCTCAGATCTCAAGGTGGTGAGCTCCCTATGGGGCTTAAGTTTCTCTCTCCCTCTGCCCACCATGTACTTGGTCTTACTCTCTCTTAATCTAAAAATAAATAAGTAAATCTAAAAATAGTTCTTAATTTGGAGTATATACTGAGGTGTTCATTTATTTATTTAAGATTTTTTTTATTTTAGGGACAGATCACACAAGAGTGGGGAGGAGCAGAGGGAGAGGGACAAGCAGACCGCAACGAGTGTAGAGCCCCACACAGAGCTTAATCCCAGGACCCTGAGATCATGACCTGAGTCGAAATTAAGAGTTAGACGTTCAGCCAACTGAGCTACCCAGGTGCCCCAATACTGAAGTATTTATATATGAAGTTATATAATGTTTAGTTTGCTTTAAATTAACTTGGGGCGTGGGGCATAAGCAGGGTGGTACTAAGTAAAGAGGAAACAAGGCTGTTCATACACTGATGGCTATTAAAGCTGGATGATGGGTATTCCCTCTGGGCTTGTGTGTTAACACTTTCCATTCTTAAAGGAAGGAAATAAGGGAGAAAGGGAGAGAAGTGAGAAAGAAGATGAGGAAGGGAGGGAGGGAGGGAGGAGAGAGGCTAACTTGTTGGCTCCTGTAGAGAAAACAGAAAAAAAAAAGGGAATAAACAAAGAAATGAGAAAATGAGGCAGCTATTAGCATCCTATGAAAAGAAACTCTACCTCCAAAAGTAACCCCTCTCAGCTGTAGTCCACTTTTCTGTAGCACTTTTCAACCTGGTTCTGCCTCTTGGGAGACACAAAAACAAATTTTCCTCTTTTATTCAACCTGAGTTTTCTCATCTTCAGGAGAAACGTTATCTTTTCCTCTTATGACACACTTTCAAATAATTTCACAATCCTCCCTTCTTTCATATGAACTTCTACAGCAACACCAAATTCTGGCAAATGCTAAATTCTGTATCTACATTTTTTTTTTAAGATTTTACTTATCTGAGAGAGACACAGAGACAGAGACAGCAAGAGAGAACACCAGCTGGGGGGGGGGGGAGGGAAAAAGCAGGCTCTCCATGGAACAGGGAACCCAATGTGGGGCACAATCCCAGGACCCCTAGGATCATGACCGGAGCCAACAGCCAACCGACTGAGCCACCCAGGCACCCCATATCTACTCTCCTGAACATATAGTTTCTTATACTCGAGGACTGGACCTTGCACATGCCCTACTATGTTTTCATTTGTACTTGGTCAAGATCCCTTCAATAATCCATTCTAGAATTAAACAGGATAGAAATAAAATTTAACCATGAGTCCTCTGAATTTTTAAATGCTGTTTTACAAGATATTTACTGAAAGGATTACCAAATAGTATTAGTTTGGTCTTGTGCTATAATAAAGCAGCAGTTTACATGCATTGTATGTACACTATATAGGAAATCAGGTTGCTAAAAAATGAACAATTAATGTTCACAATATATTTATTTCCACCTTAGAAAAGTTAAGAAAATATATGGATATTTAAAAAGACCAGAGATTAAGAGTTACTATTCCCTTATACTTTAGGCGTAATGATAAATATGTATGTAATCTCTAATCAAAACACTGTTCTTGGGGCACCTGGGTGGCTCAGTGGGTTAGGCCGCTGCCTTCGGCTCAGGTCATGATCTCAGGGTCCTGGGATCGAGTTCCGCCCGCATCGGGCTCTCCGCTCGGCGGGGAGCCTGCTTCCCTCTCTCTCTCTCTGCCTGCCTCTCTGCCTACTTGTGATCTTTCTCTGTCAAATAAATAAATAAAATCTTATAAAAAATAAAAAATAAAAAAAAAAACACTGTTCTTATGGGGACAATATAATAACGATCCATTTTACAATAATACAATGATCCACTTTACAAGGTTTCAAGGTTTCAAGACTATGACAAAAAAGAGGGAAATTATATACAGTCAATGCTTATGATTCACCGTCACTGGGAAAACTTAATTAATGAATACTGAACCATTGCTCCTAGGGAAAACAAAGAACAAGCTTCCTATGAGCCTCTGGTCACAAAGCAATTGCATTAACCAAACACTGTCTTATGTATGTTTTTGTTTAAAGATGACCTTATTTAATATACAGTTGATTTATTAACACTGAACTCATGGTTAACAGCACTATAACCCATGCTGAAGAAGCTTATCTAACACAATGTGCTTTCTCCATTAGGCACATCACTACCTTCTCACATTTAGGAACACTAGATAGCACTTTCGCATTATACTTGGAGACCATTATAAACAATGAAACTGCCAACAAAAGGCACACTATGTCAAAAACATGGGTCTAAGTAGATTGTGAAAAGGACACTTGTTTACAGTTTGAGAGCTGAAATAAAAAGAGCTTCACCTTATTTCACCTCATCAAGGAACATGTGTGTAGGACAACTAAAATTTTATTTATTTATTTATTTGACAGAGAGAGACAAAGCAAGAGAGGGAACACAAGCAGGGGGAGTGAGAGGGGGAGAAGTAGGCTACCAGTGGAGCAGGGATCCCAATGTGGGGCTTGATCCCAGAACTCTTGAGATCAGGACCTGAGCCAAAGGCAGACACTTCATGACTGAGCCAGCAGGCACCCTTATTATGTGCATTTTTATGAAAGACTAAGAGGATTGTGAATACCAATTTTAGGGTATGAATACATGTTATGAAGTGGGCAAATTCACAAGTATGGAATGGGTGACTAAATAAAATCGACTATATGAAATGACTCTTCAAGGCTGACAGCAGTATGTGGATTTTACTTGGGTAACAAAAATATGTTTTAATGAAATATTCCATGTAGAAATTCTCTAATAAGCAATCCATTAACCTTTATGAACAGTATTACCCTAAATGTACAAGACCTTGTATTTATAATAATAGTAGCTTTTTGTTATTTTAATAAACTCTACACCCAACATGGGACTGGAACTTATGACCCTGAGATCAAAAGTCGCATGCTCTAACAACTGCGACAGCCAGGCACCCCTAATCATAGTAGTTTTTATTAGATTTATATGTACCTTTGAAAATTATATAGTCTAATATGTAAGGTCTGCAGACTTACCTGCAGCTTCTAGTAAAGCTTCCAGTCTAGCTTGTGTTTCTGGATCTACTGTCCTGAGGTCTGCACCATCAGCAGTACCTGACAAGAGCAACTTGGAAGCCGTTTCCAGCATTGGATTTTCCAAATCATCCTGATCCAAAATGAAAGATTCCACCTAGAAAACAAATACCAAAAAAAGGAAGGAAGGGAGGAATGAAAGGAGAAAGGGAAAGTGATAAGAGAAATAAACAGAAGAAAAAGGAAGAAGAGAGAAAAAATATTTTAATGTAAATATCATGATAAATACAATGCAATTCTAAAGAAATTCAATCTAATACATAAAGCCCCCACTGTTTAAAGGAGAAAATTATATTTGTAGAAGAATTTAAGAATGTGCTCCTCATATACAGCAGAGTCTCATTTTTTTTCCCTTTTACTGAAATTATGTATTCTTTCTATGTTAATTTGATAGGATAAGGGCAAGATGGGGTAGCTATGAGGTTAATGATTAAAGGTGAAACCTCTGGCTTTAGTAGAGGACCTAAATCAGCTGCTCTTGAATGTTTTGCTCTCAGGATCCCTTTATACACTTATAAAATACTGCCCACCCCAGACCTTCAGATAAGGGCTAAATTTATTAACAATCACCATACTGAGAAATCAAACTACAATATCAAAAAATCACATTTGTTAGTATCGCCACCAGTGATATTTTCACCAGGAAAGTTTTTAAGTACTGTGAACACAATTTAAAATTCTAATCTGTGCTTGAAAGCTTAATTTTATCATCGGTGACAAATACTGTCAATCACTCTTAAAATGACAAACTCATTTCCATCATTTCTGATAAGAACATTTGCCAAATACCCAAGTCTGCCAAGTGTATTAGGCCTGTCAATTATATTTTCCAGTTAACAATGGCATTTCATCAAAAAAAAAAAAAGGAATGGCTACTTTAATTTGCATCTCAGAAAAAAAAAAGACACACACACAGCAAGTGCTTTATGTGTACTTCTCATTTTGTCACACACAGTAATATTAAAAGGACACATATTCAAAAGTGTGGATTTCATAAAATTAATATTTATTGCTTTATCAAAATTATCCTTAAGGTAAAACTGGCTCTTCATTTTCCTCTTTTAACTGTAAGTACGCAGAATTGAAGAATACAATGACACTAGTACAATTTGATGCCATGGCCTTGACTGAGGGGCCAGCAGTTTTACCTACCACTACAGTAAAGAAGGCAAATAACAAGTCAGTACTGTGATGAAGGAGTTTTGACCTCTTAGATATCCTGAAATGGTCTCTGGGACTCTGAGGGTCCTGTGGACCATTCACTGAGAACCACTACTATAGTCAACATGAGATTCAATAAAAAAAAAAAAAATTAAAAAATTAGAACATAGCAAACACTGAAGACATGGGGAAAAGTTTTGTTGTGATATCCCTTATTATAGTGCTACTTAGAATAAGTACTAAGATATGTTCTTTCTAGTCTGCTGATAAAAAGTTGATAATTATTATATAAACTGTCACCATTTTACAGGAAATTTACTTCATAAATCTAAGGTACTTCTAACACTTATAACTAAAATAGATATAAAAGTAATTATTAACCTAGAACACAATTGTGCTCCTACCTAGTATCTTAATGTAAGAAACCTGAAAAAAACCTTAAGGAATAAAATTTTAACTACTATAACATGAGAAACTCTGAGTCATTTCATCTTTGAAAGTCACCTATCTAGTAACCAGGAATAACCAACACATATTTAGTACTGGAAGTTAAATCTGGGAGGAAACAGTATGATTCTCTCCAAATTTCCATTAGACTAACACAGTTTAACATGATTTCAGATTTCTAATATTTCAAATACAAATAGACACTGGATACTCTGAAAATAATCTCTGTAAATATTTGAAAGTTTTCACAAAATTTTGCAGTATAACCCATCAATAACGACTCCCTGTTAAAATGACAGGGAGTTAGGAAAAAAAAAAAATAAGAATATACTCTTTCTAGTTTTAAGTTCTCTTTCAAGGTAGTAGCGTAAATGTTATACTTTAAGTAGACTTTGGGAGTGTATCTCAAAAACCGAGGGGGGTGATGTTCCTGGGTCACTCAGTAAATTGAGCCTCTGACCAGAGTCTGCTCAGGTCATAATCTCAGGTTCCAGAGACTGAGCTGTACCCCCCCACCCCTAGGGTTCACTGAGCTCAGCAGGGAGTCTGCTTTTCTCTCCCTCTCTCTCTATCCCTCTCCCGCTTGCATGTTCTCTTTCACGCTAGAAGAAATAAATAAATCTTTAACAAATTAAGTAAACTTTTGGGACATGAGTTGGCCATAGCAAGATGTGATTCAAAATTATAGTATAATAAAAACTATGTCTTCTTATCTTTAATGAAGGTCCAGAAGATGAGTCATTTTAAAGAAAAAGTTGCTTCCCAGTGAAATTTTCTCTGTGAAAATATCTACAATTTTCCAACCGAATGGGAGAAGAGGAAAGAAAACAAAGGAAATAAACACGGAAAAATAAACATCGGTAAAATAAACAAATGAAAAATTAAATAATATTTCAGACTAGAGTTTTAGAAAACAAAATATTTGAAAGAGCAGGGCACGGTTAAATGCCAAGGGTATAGATCAGAGGTATTTAAATCATACGAGACATTGCATAAAGATAAATATGAAAAGATTCTGACCCAATTAATTTATGTAAGACAACAGAAGAAAAAGGAATGTAACACTGGTAGACAGCTATAAAATTTCTATATGCTAGAACGGAGTATTTACTGTAGGAAAGGTAAGAGAGTTAGAAGTTAATCATAGGAGATATAAAATTTCAATTAAAAGTAAGCCTCTGACACAAAGTGCCCAATGCCACTCTATGTCCTAACTGAGCTTGGTGAAAATTTATTAAGAAAAATGCACCTCAATCTCTTCATGAGGGATATTAATTACAGAAATGTTTTCTTACTGATTTCAAATATCCACAGAAGTTACATTAATTTTTAAGTCCACTATTCTTACTTTGTAAAAAAAAAAAAAATTGGTAAGTTAAAAACAGTAAATTCAAATGACTATGTATAGATTTTTTAAAAAGGTACTGGGGTGAAAGAGAAGAATAGGAATGGATTTATATCTCCCCCACCCCCAGTTTAATACTAAGTAGAAATTAATTTCAAGGATACTGTTAGGATCTAAAGACCTAGGTACCCTTACTGGTTCAGATGCTACCTATGAAACCTAAGCAAGTATCTCAGCAATCTCTAGATCCCTATTCTACATAATTTTTTCATAAATTCATTACACTGATATATTATAATATTTATTACCTTTCTAAACTCCATGGAAACAGGGACTTTGAGTAAATAAAAGATAGATTGGGGATTCTTCCCTTTCAGATTCTAAAAGGCTACAGTGTATTTGGGGAAGGGAGAGGTAGTTACAAAAAAATAAATTTAAGGTATATCTTACAGATTATTGAATATTTGTACATTAAGTAATAGGTAGGGCAACATCAAGTAGCAGGTAGGGCAAAATGCCCATCACTGGCCAACAGTCTTTGTGCAAGAGATACTACAGTTAACCTGCAGAGAAGAGAACAGAGATGTGTGAAATCAACTCCACCATCTAGGAACTTACTTCTTTAGTGAGAGAGCCGAAGTATGTGCATAAATGAACACTTTTACAGGGTAAAAAGTGTAGAAGGTAAAGGGTAGGGGGAAAAGGCTGTTGGAATTTAGAAGAGTAGAAGCAGAAGAGAACTTCCTCCTCTAACACTAATTCCTCTTTCCCTAACTGGGAAGATTCTTGCACTACATTACGGAACAACTGAAGAGAAACTGACATAAGGACACGCAGTCATAAAAATACAAAAATAAGTAATCCTTATGTATTCATAGGTCAACTAAGTTATGATTTATGAGCATATCCTGCTCTACCATGTACCGAGCGAAGATAATTCAGATTAAATACTAAAATGTTTTCCCACTGAAACCATACTCATTTTTATTACATTTCTACTGAAAAAAAGATTCATTCTAAATTAGAAATTCACGTGAATATTTTGAAACATTTTCTTTAAATGAAATGTAAAAATAATTTCCATGAAGAGAAGAGAGACAGGAGGAAAGGTGTGTCCTTATTAAATTTATTCCCTAAGGAAAATAACCTATCAAAGTTATCAATAACTCAATGCATAACAAGTTATATTTAAGCTATTTCGGATGTATTGTTTTCACTAGATGGATATTTTATGAAGTGATGCTTGCGTTTCAAATTCTTGTCTAATATAAAGAACCACCGAATTGCTACAGATGGAAAAACAGAAGCACAGGATTGTTATTTAAATAGCAAGTTTCTAAATATCTAGTACCAAGAGACCAGTTATCCAATTAACTAGTTCAATATTCTTTCCACTAGAAAATTCCATGCTGAAGGTTTTTTTTACTCTGCTCTAGAAAAGCTAACTTCAAATTCTATATTTAGGGACAAAGCTATACCTACTGTCTAATTACTAAAAGGAAGAGAACTAAACATTATATAACTCTGATTTATATAACATAAAATACACAATACCACCTATGACATATTCTTGCCCCTCTGAAAATAAACAATAATCTATTAGAGCCCTTAGAAATAATTTCCAGTTTGTAAAAATCAGTAAGGCAAGTATTAGGAACAAGTTAAATCAGTTTCTCAATCTTGGCACTATTGACATTTTGGGCTGGATAATTTCTTCATTGTCGAGGGCTGCCCTATATATTTCAGAATGTTTAGCAGCATCCCTGGCCTCTATCTACTAGATGCTAGTAGCAACTCTACCACATGTTGTGACACCAAAAAACCTCCAAACATTGCCAAATGTACCCTCAGAGGAAAAACAGAAACAAACAAAAAGACCCTGGAGGGTGGTAATTTGAGAACCACAAAGTTAAATAGGAAAAAACACAACTAAAATGTGGAAAATGTTTGTTGTTTTTTTTTTTTTTAAAAAGAGAGAAAACAAAAGAAAAGCTCTAAATTAGAGACACCAGAGACATGATTAGCAAAATAATATAGACCTTATAAGAAATTTTCAAGACAAGTGAAGTAATCTGAATATGCACTGGGTATTAGACAGTCTAAAGCAATTTTCTGGTTAGCTAAGAAAATGTTCTTATTTATTTATTTATTTTTAAAATTTATTTGACAGACAGAGAGCACAAGTAGGCAGAGAGGCAGGCAGAGAGACAGGAGGAAGCTGGCTCCCTGCTGAGCAGAGAGCGCTATGTGGGGCTTGATCCTAGGACCCTGGGATCATGACCTGAGCTGAAGGCAGAGGCTTTAATCCACTGAGCCACCCAGGTGCCCCATAAATGCTTTTATCTTTAGAGATGCATACTGCCATAAATAAAAATAGAGTCAGAAAACTGCTATAAAATATTTCCGGAAAACAAAGTTGTGTGGCAAATTCTTGATAATGCTGAATCTGCGAAAAAGATTTATAGTGGCTTTTCATACTTGCTCTATTCTTATGTGCAAGTTAAATTGTTTTGGTTTTTAAAGATTAACGGTGTTATTTTAATATGGAGGTTGCTTTTGTTTTAAAATATTATTACTTAACAGTAATACTATTTATTTAAATTAACAAAGTAATTAAATATCTTTTTTACTTTCTTTCCAAAATAAACTTAACACAACCACTCAACAATGAAAATCAAGGTCTTTTAACAAAGGTCAATACTGAAGGAATTTGTTTATGTCATTAATGGTACTCCCAGTCCTTCTATAGTAAAACAAAAAGTCACATAAAAATTTGGAAATACAGGGCCATGTGGATGAATTGTGAACACCAGAGTTACATTTCAAACTAACTTCCTGTCAAAATAGATAAATTATCAATGTTATATTAGAGAAGAGCAGTTCATCTTGTAATAAACTGGCATTTAGGGCGCCTGACTGGCTCAGTTGGTTATGTCTGCCTTCAGCTAAGGTCATGATCCTGGGCTCCTGGGATGGAGTCCACCAACAGGCCAACAGGCACCTTGCTTAGAGGGGAGCCTGCCTCTCCCTCTGCCTGTTGCTCCCCTTGCTTGTACTCTGTCTCTTTCTGCCAAATAAAATCTTTAAAAAACTAAAAATAAAAAATAAACTGGCATTTATTTCAAAGGATAAAGAAATTTTTATTAACTAGACATCAAATATACAAGTTCCATTCAATTTAACAAATATTCACCCCCAATTACATATAATATGCAAAATGCAGTAGGGCAGCCAAAGGAGAAAGAAAATATAAAAATGATTTTATTATAATCAATGCCTTCTACAAATATACAATACGGAAAAATGCAACTCTATGTGCAAAGAACTAACTATACCAAGATTAAAAACAGTGCTAAGTAGACACTAATATAGTGATTGTACAGAGAGAAAGGAAAAAACAATTCTGAATGAGAATGGTAAAAAGAATAATGCTTAAGAAAGATCGGGCCTTTCAATATTGTACCCAGTTCAGAATTTATATGGTAGCTTATTGAAGGATTGAAGTATTAAGATAATCAATTTTCTAAAACGATTTATTTTTTTATTTGAGAGAGAGGAACAGAGAACAGGGGTTGGGGGGAGGGGCAGAGGGAAGGAGAGTCTCAAGCAGATTCCATGCTGAGCGTAGAGACCAACACAGAACTGATCTCACGATCCTAAGATCACGACCTGTACTAAAACCAAGAGTGGGACACTTAACCAACAGTGCCACCCAAGCACCCCAAATAAGCAGCTTTTTAAAAAGATAATTAGAGATCATGTGAAAGATGGTTTTGTATAGATGTGACAACAGAAACAAGGAAACCTATTTATAACTTACTTCAATATACCAAATGAAAGATTATGGGAGGCGGGGATAGGAAAAGGTCAGTCTTTGAGGATAAACATACTTTAAAATATGAAATGCCAGCAACTCCAGAATTTGGACTTCTTGACCTTTAACACTCCACATCCTCCCATCCCATCCCTATCCACCAATTACTGCTCTTGTTCAGGAAACTACCCTGCCCATTTTCATTCAATTTAGAGCAGGTAGTCTAAATTTCAAGTTAATAATCTATATTCCAAGAAAGATAATCTAGATCTTGATTATATTAAAACATTCTTTTAAATAACAAAGAAGTCTCACACTTGCTCCAGGAAAACACAGTATCTTCAATCCAAAACTCACCATACTTAAAATCTGAAGAGCTCTTAATGAAGTCAATGCAGAAAAATCCCTCCTAAACAACATTTATGATCATTGTGTATGATTTTTACTTATAGTAAATGTTAGTGTTTAATTTTTACGACCAATTTTGTCATTTCAATGACAGTGGATTTTAAGAACACAGATAATTGATACCATTTCACCTACCAAAAATAGACTCATTAGAACAACCTGACTTGAGGTCATCATCATGGACTGAATTAATGATAACTCAAGTGTTGCCACTTTTTCAGTGATATGCAGAACAGGCTATGTAAAACCTAATTCAAAGAAACAATTGTTTCTTCTCTTCTGTACCCGACCCCAAAACCTACTAAAAATTTCTTTGATCTGTATTTTTTGAAGTCTTAAAGAGGGTAAACTTCAGGTAAAATACAACAATTCTTAAAAAAATATATTTGATGTAGTTTTTCCGTACCATTAATATAAAATCTTCAGTATGGTCAATGGACACTGATCTATGTATACGCTAAAATAAAACAGCATAAAATAAACCACTTAAAGTCCTTACTGTAAAAAGAGTATCAATTAATAATATGACTCATTATGGTGCCAATATCCTGAGATTCAAATAAATAAACTAAAGTGAACCTGACTAAAAGTAAATTTAGCTTTCAAAAAAATCTATCCATTAAGAAAACACTGATTTATTCTACATCATTTCATTCATACCCATCTACCCATCTAATAAAATTTTAGTTAAGATCTAGGAATGTGTTAAGAACTAGTGATATAATAGTTAACACAGCACTGTTCTCACAGAGCTAAACCATAACTCTTTTTCTTACGCTTCAAAGTACTTACCTGCTACACCTCAGTATGAAATTATAATTCAATATGAAATTTTTAACATTAATTGTAAATTTTATAAAGTGAACCAATTATGACTATTTAAAGTAAGTAAAATTGTACAGAATTCTCAAATCTAAAGTTTGTAAGTGGTTTTTCTGTAATAGAATTAAAGCCACAGATTTTAAAAAATTTACCCCAACTCTAAATATCAATAGTATGATGAAATTTAATTATTAATTTAACCTGTCTCTGGTATTTATCATTATTCATCAATTATCATAAAAACTGGCTCAGAATAAAATGACTCTTATTGCTTTAAAATGCATACACAGAAATACACACTCATTCTCAGATACAGACACACACAGTCATAACCTGATGCAATTTGAGCACTCCAAGGATATTTTAAGTGTAGTAAGTTTATAAGGCGAATGGTTATTAACAGAATTAAAAATCAGATTGATATCAGAGTCCTAAATATAACCCAAGATGCTAGAAGTCAACACTGCAACTAAAAGTTCTAAAGTATAATTATTTTAAAAGTAAAATTCTAAACTGTAGAATAAAATAATTTTTTAGATATGTAAGCAAACTGAAAATTTTAAAACCACAAATATTTCTGAATTTAGAGTTCGAATCCAAGAAAAGGACAACCTTGGGAATCATAACACTAAGCATCTGGAAAAGAAGTCAATATAATACAAGCTAACTTATCATGTCGGGTAGTTGTTAATAAATAATTCCTTAAAGTTAGAAGAGTAAAAACGTATTATAACATAAACATATTACTAAAATATCAGTTAAGCCAAGACTGAATGATATAATGCCAAAAATCTATGTTCAGCAAAGAGAACAACTAGTTGAAGATATGGTTTAATTCAATTCAATGTCTGCTAAAAAAGAGAAATGAAACACATAGTTTTCAAAGTGGGTAGTAAACAAAATAAAACTCAAATTCAGCTAAAGGCGAGGGGTGGCAGGTGGATGTGGAGGGAGTGAGGCTGGGCGGGTAGACAGCGACAGCAGGAAAAGACCTCTTCACAATAACCTTCAATGTGAGGAAAAAGACCAAAGACCAAAAACCAAGTTAATATAAAAGCAAGTGGGAAAACTTTTCTTATTTGAAAAAATTGCACACAGATTAAGATTTTAAAAAAAGAAGAAAAACCCCTCAACTATATGCTATCATAAGAGAACTAAAATTTTTAGTCATAAGGCTAAAAGCATGAAAAAAACCCCAAAAACATGAAAAAGCAAACCCAGTCAAGGGTACAATTATTATCAAATAACTCAAGGCAAAAAGCATTACACAGAAAAAGGATATTTTTTTTTTTAAAGATTTTATTTATTTATTTGACAGAGAGAAATCACAAGTAGGCAGAGAGGCAGGCAGAGAGAGAGAGAGAAGCAGGCTCCCTGCTGAGCAGAGAGCCCGATGCGGGACTCGATCCCAGGACTCCGAGATCATGACCTGAGCCGAAGGCAGCGGCTTAACCCACTGAGCCACCCAGGCGCCCCAGAAAAAGGATATTTTATAATGGTAATAGATTTAATACACCAAAGCGTGTAACAGCCAGAGCATGTAATAGCCAAAATATAACACTGAAATATATATAAAGTAAATATACTTGAAATAAAAGCAGCTAGAAAATTCACACAACTTAGCAGGAAACTTTTTACATACCTATGTCAGAAAATGAGGAGAGCAAGTAGATTATGCAAGGACATGGATGATTGAGAAATAGATTCCATAATGAACTACACTTACATATCATAGTGAAATGGAATTTAGTATATCATGAACACAGAATACAGTCTTTTATAGCAAACAAAAGCCTGACCAAGGAAAAATCTCAAATGATTAAAAAATATATAGAGTTTACATCTTAGTCCATAAAGCTAAGTGAAACTAAAATTTAACAATAATATTCTACTTAGAAATTTAAAAAGAGAAGAAAAAAGCCTACTAATAAACTTTCAGTATACAGGGAAAATAAAAATTAAAATCAGTAAGCATACTATTTCTTATGAGATTTAGTCATAGCTGCCCATAAAGAAAAATTTAGATTTAAGATACATAAACTAAAAATCTTCAAAAAATAAAATCCAAAAAAAAAAAAAATTTAAAAAATAAAATCCAAGTCGAAATGTATCAATATGATTTATGGTAGTAATAGAAATGAAGAAATTGAAAAGAGATTCAGAAGTAATTAGTAAGACTAGTAAGTGCTTCATGGATAGGTCTAGCATGAAGAGTCATGCCTTTGGTAAGCCTGATTACAGAAAATGAGAGGAAAAACAAAAACCATAAGGAGTTATTAAAATCAGAAAACTAAGCAAACCTATAAAATCAAGAAATACGAAAGTCTAAACAAAATGGATGATTTTCAAGAAAAAGCAGAAACATAACAGAATATACCAATAGAGGAAATCTCAGGGATAGTCACTAAACTATCCCTTAGAAGGAACAGAGCATTATTATATTTACAAAGCCCAGAAAACAGATGGGAAAATTCCCTAGCTCATAAGCATAAATAACCCTAGTAGCAAACCTGAACAAGAACAGCAAAATAACTAAACAAAATAAAAAACAAATGAAACACATCATTAGAAAATTAAATTCAGAAGTTGTATAAAAAATATTATATAATACATACAAGAAAGGAGATAAAGGAAGTACTAAGAAATATAATTATTTGTACACACAGAAATAGTGACTTTCCCTTGCCTAGAATGCTTTTCCCAAAGCGTTCATTCTTCAGGTCTTAATTTGTATTTTACCTTCTCAGACAGTACTACCCAAGAAAATACTCTACTCATCTCTCTACCATACCACTAACTTTATTTCTGCCATAGTACTATCACAGCCTAAAATTATCTTGTTTTGGGGTATCTGTTTATTATCTCTCTTCTCCAATTAAAGACAGGAACCATTCAGATTTACGCTATCACCAGTGTGTGGCAAAGTTCCTGGTACAATGCAATATCCAAATAAATACTTGCTGAATAAATGTTAAAAATGAAAAAATCATAACCAGTAGTAGGTAGATGTATTAGGTAATTCACGACATTAAAATTTAGAAGTAAAAAGAATATGTATCATCTCAAAAAGAACACATAATAAACACAATCTTCATTACCATGAAAATACTTAAGTCAAGAAGGAAACTTTTGTTCCATCCAGATAATGTGCACCACCAGAAATCTAAACCACATGTAAAATGTAAAAGTTTAAAAATTAGGATGTCATCAGGAAAGAAGCTCAAATCAGAGCTAGTAGGGAACAGATATGGAAGCCTAACCAATGCAATATGACCAGGAAAAAACAAACAAAAATCCCCTAGAAATATAATACTGAAAAAAGGAAACAACAAATGCTATCATTTGCAGAATGCATAATCATCCTTCTGGAAATTTCAAGAGAATCCAATGCAAACCAAGTAAATGATAAGATCGACAAACAAAGATCAATAGATTTCCTATATATTAGCAATAACCAATTGAAAACAACATGTAAACTGGAGGAAAGATGTAATTCACAGTAACAATGAAAACTACAAATACCTAGGAATAAACCTAACAAGAAAAGTCTAAGACCTACATGAAAAAAACCATAAAAACTTTACTAAAGGACATAAAAGAACACCTGAAGAAATGGAGAGGCATACCATGTTCCTGGATGGGAAGAGTCAATAGTGTAAAGATGTCAATTCTCCCCAAATTAATCTGTAAATTCAATGCACTTCCAATCAAAATCCCAAAGGGATTTTTAATGGAACTTGACATGTTGATTCTAAAGTTCATCTGGAAGAGAAAATACACAGAAATTGCCAAAATTTTTTTGAAAAAGACAATGGGGAGGGGTAGCCTATCAGATGTTAAATGTAAAATGAAAATAATTAAAACAATAGAGTATTAGATCCAGAAAACACATATTTTGGACTTTTAAAAGATAGAGGTAGTATTTCAAGTCAGTGGGGGAAAAAAGACATTGTTCAATAAATTATTTTGGGAGAATGGTTAGGAAACTGGAAAAAACAGGTCCTTACCACAGGGGGGGAATATATATAGATACATACATACATATATACATATACATATACACACACACACCTGTGTGTGTGTATATGTGTTATCACATATATATACATATATACACATATATATATATATATAAAATTCCAGATGAATTAAAATCTATTAGAAACATACATAAAACTAAAGACGTCACAGGAAAAAAATATGAGACTAAACTAATATAAGAAGGCTTTTCTGGAAAGACACAAAACCTAGAAGCTAGGAAAGAAAAGAGTGAAAGATTTTGACAATATAAAAATGAAAAATCTAAAGATTCTCTAAAGTAAGAAAAGTGACAGATTAAGAAGAAATATTATAAAATATGATGTATATTTATAAACAGAATAATAAAGAAATCCTAAAATCTCAGTAAGAAAAAGATAATCCCCACAATGGGTAAAATTGCATAAGTAGGCAATTTATGGGAGAAATAACAAATGACCAGTAAATATGCTAAATTTCATTGGGATTCGGGTAACTACAAATTAAAATGTGGCATTTTTCATCTATTGACAGATAATGTCTAGTGTTTTGGAGGATAATTTGACAGGATGTATAATCAGTATTTAAAAATGCAATTTTCCTTTTAAGAATTTAGTTTATAAAAACACTTGGTACATGTAAGCAAAAAAAAATGTACAAGGATGTCACACTATTGACTATAACAGAAAAAAAACTGTAAGTAATACATATGCCCATCAACAGAATGGTTAAATAAATTACACTATGAAACAGTAAATACCTATCTGTAGAATAAAGCAGATCTAGATAAAACATTCTATACCACAACTATCTAATGCCTTCACTAATTACCTTCATGAAACTTATCAATAGTAATATTTTCCCCAGATTTATTATCTTATTTGAATTATCAGTTGCTTGCGTAAGGACCATATTTTTCCCTTGCTAGCCTTAAATATTAAGTACTTAAAAATATTTACTGAGTGAGTGAATAAACGATATTGATCCAGAAAGATACCCAAATTATATGAGAGGAAAACACAAGCCCAGAAAAGCAAACATGGTATGTATCCTTTTAAGATGATTTTAAAACCAAAATGTATGCATTGCACAAGGATACAAACAAAAGAATTTCCAGATGTCGAAACCCAAGTTGTTAACAGTGGTAACTGAAGATCAAAATGAATTTTACCTTTTTACTTGTCTGTACCCTACTATATCTCTTACCTTAAGAGAAAAAAGACCACATAGTTTCTTACTGTGTGATTTTAGCAAATAATTAAAGGGGGGGGGACCTTCAGACCTTTAAAGAAAATATCAGGAATAATCTAACCATTTCCATGTTTCTTTTTTTCTTTTTCTTTTTTTAGATTTTATTTATTTACTTGACAGAGACACAGTGAGAGAGGGAATACAAGCAGGGGAGTGGGAGAGCCCAATGTGGGGCTTAATCCCAGGACCCCGGGATCATGCCCTGAGCTGAAGATAGATGCTTAATGACTGAGCCACCCCGGCGCCCCCATTTCCATATTTCTAACAAAAATTCCAAAAGAGCTATCACAACAATTTGTATTATTTTTAGATACATAGACTTAATTTGTTGGTATATGTAATTCAGTTTTTAGTATACATATGCAACCTATTTTTAAATGAATGAAAAAAGTCCTGGCAAAATAAAGTCATAGTAAATTTCAGTTAAAGTAACTGCCTGTTTTTCAAGAGAAGCAAGATCAAAAAAATATTATATTTTCTTCCTTCAATCTTTTTTCTTCTCTATAAAATTAAGTTTTTTTGGAAAGTCAGGCTTATTGAAGTATAATTTTGAATAAAAATCACCTTTTTAGTTGTACATATCTATGAATTTTGAAAATTCATAGTTTTGTCATTACCACCACAATCAAGATAATTATTTATCACTGAGAAATTTCTCTTGTCCCTTTGTAGGCAATTCCCTATCACTACCCTCTGCTACTAGCAACCATGACGTTTTTCTGTTACTTTCAGATTTTTTTTTCCCAAAATGAAATGGAATCATCCAGACTTCCGACTGCAACTTTCACAAATGCATAATGCCTTTAAGATTCACTGATGCTATAGCATGCTTCAGTAGTTCATTCCTTTTTATTACTATATAGTACTTCATCATATGGATGTACTGCAATTTGTTGAGCTAATCATCAGTTAATGAATTTTTGAATACAAAACTTTATGTGAGCATGTTCTAATTTCCCTTGGGTAAATATATGAGAAGGATATGCCATATGACAACTGTATATTTAAATCTATAAGAAACTGACAGACTTTTCCAAATTACAGTAGCATCTTGCTTTCCTACTGCAGTATATGTTCTGGTTCCTTTGCCTTCTCACTAGTATTCAGTATCAGCAGTTTTTTTTGTTTGTTTTTTTTTTAGTATCAGCATTTTTTTTTCCTTTCTTTTATTCCTCCTCTCTATTCTAATAGGATAGAATCACATTGTGATTTTATTCTGCAATTCCTTAATGGCTGAGGGTATGGAGCATCTTTCCCTCTGCTTATTCGACATCAGTATATTTCTTCAATAAAGGATCTGTTAAGAACATTTTCCCCATTTTCTGTTCAGTTGTTGTTCCCTCATTATTGAGCTGAGAAAATTCTTAACATATTCTGAACATAAATCCCTTATCAGATATACAGTCTACAAATATTTTCTGCAAGCTGATGGCTTGTCTCTTCAGTATATTCTGAAGAATAAACCTTTTTAAATTTGATGTAATCCAAATTATAATTTTTTCTTTTATGTTTGATTTTTTGTGCCCTATCTAAAATAGTTTTGCCTAACCCAAGGTCACAGATTTTCATTAGTGAACAATTAGAGAACATTATGTTCTCTTTCAGAAATTTTATCGTTTCAACTTTTATACCTAGGCTTATGATCCAATTCAAGTCAATTTCTCTATAAAGTAGAAAGTATAAAGACATGAGTTGAAGATCCTTCCATAAGAAGACATCCATATGTTTCAGCACCATTCATTGAAAAGACAACATTTTTCTTTATTGAGAAAAGGTGTGTTGGCACCTTTGTCAAAAATCAATTCATAATACACAGATCTTCTCCAAATTCTATTCTGTTCTATTAATCGATGTGTCTATCCTTTCATCAATACACTGTCTTGGTTAAGACAACTTTGTAGTTGTCTTAAATCTCGAAATCCTTCAACTTTGTTCTTTTCAAAGTTGTTTCGACTACTCACTCTCGAGTCTTTTCTTTTCTATATAGTTATCAGACACAGCTGTCAACTTCTACCAAAAACAAAAACAAAACCCAAAAGGCCCTGATAGGATTTTGATTGAGATTATCCTGAATTCTACAGGCCATTCTGGGATAAGAGGGATGGGATTTACATCTAAAAAGTACTGAATCTTCAAAATGATGAATATACTATATGTTCATTTATTTACATTATCTTCAATTTTCTCATGAATGTTTTGTAGTTTACAGCTTACAAATTATATACTTTGTTTATCCTTAAGTGTTGCATGTTTTTATTTTAATTGATGTTTTAAATTTTCATTTTGAAATGTTCATTCTTAATATACAGAAATATGAGACCTTGCTAAACTCACGAATTAGTTCCATTACCTTTTTTGTACGTTCCATCATATTTTGTACATTCTACCATGTCATCTGTGAATAAAAGACATTTTATTTGATTCTTTCCTATATTTGTGTTTTATTTTTTTAACTTACCTGCCTGAAAAATCCAGTATTATGTTGAGTAGGAAGGATGAGAATGGACATCTCTGTCTTGTTCCTTAACATTAGTGAAAAAGCATTCCGTTTTCACTGTTAAGTATGGTATCAGCTATATGTTTTTCATAACTTCACTTTATCAGAACTAAAGAAGTTCTCTGAATAGTCCTAGTTTACTGAGAAATTTTTTATTAGTGCATGTTAAATTTTATCAAATTCTTTTTTGTATCTATCGAGATTGTAAAATAATTTTTCTTCTTGAGTTACACTGATTGGTTGGGATATGCTATAAACTTTGCATACATCCACCATCTGTTCATGTTGTATAATCTTGTTTATATGTTGCTAGATTCTATTTGTTAATATTTTATTTTATTAGGATTTTCCATCAAGGGTTATAAAATATATTCATCTATAATTTTCTTTTTTTTATAATGTCTTTGCTCATTAGGGTATCAGAATAATGTTAATTTTATAACATGAGTTGAGAAGTAATCCCTCGTCCTCTATTTTCTGGAAAAGTTAGTACAGAATTAAAATAATTTCTTCCTTTAATGTTTCATATAATTCATGATGAAGCCATTTGGCCATGGAGTTTTCTTTGATAAAGGGTTTTTAATTAGAAATATTTCTCTTAGATACATTATTATTCAGGTTAATTATTGAGCAAAATTTGTATTCTGTGTTTTTCACAGAATTTGCCTATTTCATCTCAGTTAATTTTGTTGGCAAAGTTAGACATATAGTCCCTTATTAATCTTTCAATGTATAAGGGTGGGATTTGTGGTAACATCCCTTTTTTAACTGCTGATAAGAGTAACCTCCCTGTGTCTGCCTGTCTCTCTCGCTCCTTCCCCATCAGTTTGAGTAAAGCTTGCCATCAGAGACTATGGACTATGAGAAACAAACTGAGGGATTTATAGGGGAGGAGGGTTCAGGGAAAGGTAAGCCTGATGGTGGTTATTAAGGAGGGCACGTATCGCGTGGAGCACTGGGTATGGTATATAAACAATGAATCTTGGAACACTGAAAAAACAAAAAAAAAATTTTTTTTTTAAAAAGCGCTTTATCAGTTTTAATGATTCTTTCAAAGAACCAACTTTCAGTTTTATTTTCATTATTTTTACTTTCAATTTCATTGATACCTATTTTTATCTTTATTAATATCTTAATTCTGCCGGTTCTGATCTAGTAAGTTCTTTTTGCAGTTCCTTAATGCAGAACTTTAAATTGATTTGAAAACTTTTTTAAAAAAACAAGCATTTAATGTCATAAATTTCCCTCTAAGCGCTGCTTTTGCTGCATACCACAAATTCAGATATACTTCATTCAGTTCAAAATATTTTTAAATTCCTCATATGGCTTCTCCTTTGAACCTTGTATTCTTAAAATGTGCTGTTTAATTTCCAAATATTTGGGGACTTTCCAGAGATCTATTTTTTACATTAGTTTAATTCCCTTATGGTCAAAGAGCTTTTTTTTTTCCTTTTGAGCCCAACATGGGGCTTGAACTCATGACCCTGAGATCAAGACCTGAGCTGAGATCAAGAGTTGGGCTGAGTCACCCAGGCACCCCTCAAAGAACATTTTTAACCAAAATAAAAATATTTTTAAAGTTCATAGAAATTTTAAATAAAGTTAATATGAAGATAACTGGCAAAAAGGCATACCGTACCAAAACCAAACAGTAAAAATGGTAAATTTTGTTATGTACATATTACCATATAAAAATCAGGAAAAAAACAATTGTTGGTTTACAGATTTTACTGTTCAATAAACATTAAATTTAAGAAGGAAGTTAAAAAGTCGATTTAAAAAAAGGCAACTGGTATCAATATTTCTTTTAAATTCAACAAAGAGAAAAAACATGAATGCTCCATTCCAAAAATCCTAAAATTTTGGAGGAAAGTATCTTAAAGATAAGTTCCTCAAAATATGAACCTATTCTCACAGTTATATCTTGAACACTTATATCTTTTTCTAACTTTGAAGTTGTACATTTTATTAACATCTAGCCTAATTCTATAATTTTTTTATTATTCTCTATTAAATGTGTTCTTAACTGCATTCTAGGGACCTAAACCTTTCCTCTTTCATTCAGTCCATATGTTCTCCTATGGATCATTTTTTCCTGTCTGGCTCACAATTAAATGTGCCCATCATCTCAAGTACTTACTTTTTTCTTTCTTTCTTTCTTTGGTTTTTGTGTTTTTCTAAGTATTTTCTGATCAGGCCCTTCTGGAGATTCTCTTCCTTGGCCAAGTCATTCAAATACTGGCAATGTTCCCTCCATTTCACCTTCAGCTTTTTATTTAACCTATACACCAGGGTAACATCATCTATAAACACAAGTTTTAACTACGACTTGTTCTACTGATCATTTTGAAATATTTTTCTCTACAAAACAGACTTCTCTGCTCAGCTTCAGTTCTGTATTATCTACACTGCTGATATTTCTTTCCCAATGTGCTATCGATACCACTATTAAGCCCATCTTAAAATATTATCCTTCTTTTTCTTTTCCTCATCTCCAGGAAAACAGAGTTCTTCTTCTTCCAGGGGTTTGTTCTCAGAGGAAAGTATAGAGCCTTGCCTTTACTGTCTTGATCTTCTCATTGCTTCCACTGATCAAAGATAATACTCTACAGAGGGCAGCAAAGCAGGAAATTTCTAATAGACTATCATTACCCAAATAAACAATTGAACCCTATCCTAAATTTCATATATGTAATTTATATATAGAGAGAAATTATATATATGTGTATATATATGAGAGAGTCAGATTTCCAAGTATTCCAACACTCTTTAAAATATAAATAAGATCTTATCATTTTTTTGTTTAAAACTGTACATGGCTCCCATTTCACTTAAATCAGCTCCAAAGTCTTTACGAAGTCTCAAGATGGCAAAGATTATTGTTTTAGTCACTTATGTAACCCAAACTCCAAGAACAGGATAGGTACTCAAAATATTTGCTAAATGAGTAACTTCAAGGTTGGGTAAAATCCAACAAAAAAGAACATTCTTGACACACCAAATAGTAGTAAGCATGAATAACATTAGAATAGTAGTAGACCTGCTCACTCGTAGTTGAGTATATAATACTTGACAAATTTCAGTAATTACCAAAACAGATAATTGCTATCTAGTATAACAAATACTTTTCTCTACCTGCTAATTTTATCTGAGTCTAAGGAGAATATATAAAACTCACATGCCAACCTTTTTCAAGCAAAGAGAAGTAACAAGATTAAAAATGTATTCCTGGTTTTCAATCTAAACATCAGATGTCATTATAAAGAAATCTTTTAAAGGCCACTTTTTGGGGGGTGGGGCAAGGAGAGAAGGGTAAAGAGAGAGAGAGAGAATCTTAAACAGACTCCACCTCCATCGAGGACCCTGACGTGGGGCTTGATCTCACAACGCTGAGATCATGACCTGAGCCAAGAGTTGGACATTTAAACAACCAAGTCACCCAAGAGTCCTAAAGGCCACTTTTAAAAAAAACTATCAGTAAATGATTTCACTATGGAGGTCAATAACAGACAATTACACAGAAGAAAACTGAAAACCCCAAGTGTCCTAAAGGTACAGGTTTCTGTGGCTTGAGATATGATCATATATAGCTGTGATAGTATGTTATATTACACATCTTAAATTAAAGGGAAGATGTGCTTTGGAAAACTGTGTTAATGACCCAAAACACTGATTTAGTGTTAAAGACATTAATGTCAAAGGTATATATGAAGAATAAGAATAAAAGTATTTTATAAAATGTTAGAATGGACAAGAAGCAGTATTTCTCAAAATTACTTTATAAAATAGTAGATATTTAAGTAGTTCCTCTATATCCTATTGTTTATATTTAAGTAGCTATTTTACTAGATTTCATGCTTATCTAGCACCTGACCTCAAGAACCATTTCTAAGGACTGAAAATATATTAAGATAAAACACAACATTATTCAAATGGCCTCTGGAAATCATACTGTTCCTTGTAAGCTATCATTAAGTAACTCTGAATTTGGGATAATTTTACAAGCATAAATAAAATCACAATTATGAAAATACATGTCCAAGAGAATTAATCATAACTTGCCCTGTCTTGGTTTCCCCACTGAAATCTTTTTAATTCACTGATTCTGTTGTCTGCACACAGACAAGCAGCAGTAGGCACGTGGTTTGAGTCACAGTGTTTCCACAAAAGACCTGTTTTCATCCTAGGGATAGGATTATTTTATAGCTAATTTAAGCAAATATGAAATTTAAATATCTTAAATGACAAAGATTAAAGAATATCATTCACATTACTAAAAGAATCTTCAAGAGGAACTGAATGGATATTGTTTAGCTAATTAATTTAGACACATGAGTCTCAATGGTAAGATCAGTAACTCCTGCTTGGTAGGGTTTATGTCTGAGTCTATGTCTGTGTCATCTCTGTTTTCACCACAGCACTTTATACATCATAGGTCATATATAAATGCTCGTAAAAATTAACATAAAAAGCACATTTTATTTCCTGTACTTAAAATGTTTGAAAGAAATTAATATTCAATTTTCAGAAGGAAACCTAAAAACATTCTCTTGACTCAAATGTTCTGTTTGCTGCTTATTTAGAACTCAGGATGTATTATGAGTAGCACCCTTTGAGCCCCCAACTCCCCACCAATTAGTCTAAATTAAGCAGCTCTGAAACACTTGTTAGATCTTGTGCTGCTAATGCATCCCATCTATAGCAAGATTTCTTATGGCAGAAGGTGGAAAAGCAGATACTATGCAAACACCACTCAAGGCTTATATTCCTATAGTCAAATAGTGAATACAGTTTACCTTATGTCATGTTTATAGCAACAGAGACAGTTGTGTTATAATGCAACAAATGCTTCCTGACAAACCTCACATCCTGCAAGTGCCACATTAAAATAACATGGCTCAGGCAAAGACAGAACTGGGGACATTTCAAAACTTATGCAACAGTCATCAAAACATTAAGAAAAATAACTATTAGAATAAAAATACTAGCTTACTAAACAGACATATTAACTTTCCACGAATAAGAAATTACTACAGTAGGGGTGCCTGGGTGGCTCAGTTGGTTAAACGACTGCCTGCAGCTCAGGGCATGAGCCCAGGGTCCTGAGATCCAGCCCTGCGCTGGGCTCCCTGCCCAGCAGGAAGCCTGCTTCTCTCTCTCCCACTCCCCCTGCTTGTATTCCCTCTCTCTCTGTCTCTGTCAAATAAATAAATATATATATATATGTATTTTTTTTTAAGAAATTACTACAATAAAAATGTCATAACTTTAAAAAGAGGAGAACCCTGTAACAAGTATTTTCAAGAGAGAACTATCAGCCAAACTAAGCCAAGGCAAAGAAATTCGAGTGAATGAGCATCTCATTAAACACATTATTTACTGTTTGATTTGATGTATTCAACTGTGATTGCACACTTGGCATTCAGCACCTGTTACCTAGTGATACAAAACCCCAAAATATTGGGAAAAACCTGTATGAACCAATGTAAATTCAGAGTTATATTGCCATCATTTCCCTAACTTTAGAGTATCCATATATATAAGCTAAATCAAAACATTTTTGAAACATTAGGGAAAAAAGTATAAACTAGTAGTATCCCAAATGAACTGAAACATATGGGTATTCCATATACCTACTAACTGTATATAGGCATTTGTTTGATAGAAACATTCAACGGGGAACAGTTTTACTAAAATATCACCAATTTTAATCTATTACCTAGTCATGATAACAAAATAATATGAATTATCATTTAATTAGCAGTAAAAATATATGTCTATATACTAAAACCCTTAAATTACCCAAACATATCATTTACTTTAGTTTCTCACAGCAAATGAAAAATCACATTTGGTACACTGCTAATGTAAACCAAACAAATTAACTGAATAGCCATCTACTGATGGCTTAAAGACTTAGATTATTTATGGATAGCTCCACTTAACATTCAAAAACTCAAGAATTCCTATGAAATGTGACTAAGTTGTCTACATGGTATACTGACAAAGTAGCTTTAAAATACATACATATGCATAATTTCACCCCAAATCCATATTTCTGTAAAAGAAAAAGAGAACTGGAATGCTGTCACATAATTCAATATTACAACCTCAAGAATAATTCTTTAGTATTAAAGTCTAATAGAATAAAAAGAGGTAATTTACTTTAGTATACTGTAACTTCACTAAGAAGATTAAACCAAAATTATATAATTCCTTTTGTTGGACATCTGGCCCCCACCATACATCTCCCAACAAGATCAAACACTTCCCAAATAATACTAACACATGTTCTCCATAATAAATTAGATGAATCATGATAAAAATATGCTATAAATCTTAGGAGCTATGAAGATTAAAGATCCTGGTTAAGGAAGGTGACCTAAAATTTTTAACACATAAGAAAATACACAAGAATTTGAATAGTTCATTATCAAAAAACTTAACATGTAATTCCTATTCCCCAAGAGTAAATTCAAGAGATAGTGGGCTGTACACATTCTAAACATTCCCAGTCTCTTCCCAACCTCATTCTAGTCTTGGCTCCGTTTGCCTCAAATTATGCCTCAAGATTATTACAGAAGTCATCGCCATGCTTGCCTCAGGCCCTTCTCCATAGGCTGCTAAATAAATGATGTAGTCTGGTTGTATGGGGGTAGAAGGCGGGGGTTGGGGGAGGGTGTAAAAGGAGACAAAAATAAAAGAAGAAAACACTAAAAGAAACCCTGAAAGACAGGGGTACCCAGTGGTTTAGTCAGTTAAGTATCCAATTCTTGATTTTGGCTCAGGTCATGATATTGGGGTCGTGATACCAAGCCCTGCACTGGGCTCAGTGCGAGTCTGCTGGAGATTCTCTCCCTCTTCCTCTCCCCTTCCCCAACTACTCCTCTCTCTCTAAAAATAAATAAATAAAGTCTTGAAAGAAAGAAAGAAAGAAACCAACCAACCAACCAACCCACCCAGAAGGACAAAGAAAAAGTCTGGAGAGCCTTACCAGGCACCTCCTGACAAGAAGTCTTCTGGTTAACTGAAGAAAACAAATGTCTCAATTTCCCATTATCTTACACAAAATACCCTAACTCTGCCTCTTCTAACGTCCTTCAAAACATTAACTAGACCATAGCCCAGGAATTCACAATTACAATTTCCTCTGTCTGGAACTCACAAAGATTTTCAAAATGGCCAGCTTCTTCTCAACATTCAGGTTTCTACCTAAATTTGTGGTATTTTCTGACCCTATCAACAATATCTCCTCCTCTCTGTCACGGTTTACCCAATTACGGCTTCATTTTTTAATAGTATTAATGACTATAAATTGTAATGACTATAAACTGTATTATTTTCTAGTCAAATAGTACACTGGTAGTCCTTCTAATAACAATGGAAATTCTATGAACATAGGAACTTCATCTTTTTCACTGCTGTAGTCTAAGCCAAGAACAACAGTGCATAACACCTAAGAGGCAGTCAACAAATATTTCCTGAATGACTATTATATCACTGAAGATATTTAATTTTAACAAGCCCTTTATTTGGAGACCTGGAAATATATTTCTATGCCTCCTATATTTTTCATCTCCTTAAAACATTTTCTGACAACAGACTGTATCTATGAAGTGTATCTCTTACATTTAGAGGAGTACTATTGCAATGAAAATTTATATTGGTTTAGTGTATATTCTTTTTGAAGCTACAAAAACATTAAACACCAAAAATATTCTCATGCTAACTGAAATTTACATATATTTTCAATCCATCATAAATCTGAAAATCCAAAAAAAAAGAAACACTGAAAAGCTTTTGTCTCTATTTGCATCGATTATGTAATAAAACAATGTGGATTATAAAATAAAATACTGAAAAAGTCTACCATGACAGACTATGGAATCTTCCTATCTGAGAATTTTTAGAAAGCACAAGCCAATTCAAACGTCTATTTTCATCAAGCATTTAACAAAGAAGCAATTTTACTTCTTTGGTGTTATAGGCTAAACTATCTGTATTCCCTTAAAACTTCATACCTTGAAATCCTATCCCCCAATAATGGCATTAGGAGGTAGAGTCCTTGGGAAGTAATTAAAATTAGATGTCATGAGGATAGAGCCCTCATGAATGAGATCTGTGCCCTTTTAACAGTCATAAGACTGCTTGCTTCCTCTCTGCTCTCTACCACATGAGGGTACAAGTCAGCAGTCTGCAACCTGGAAGGTCTTTACCAGATCCCAACACCATGCTGCCAACCCTGAGATCTCAGAAGTCCAGCCTCCAGAATTATGAGATTAAAATTTCTGTTGTTTAATAAGGCTCCCAGTCTTTGTTCCTTTGTTTGAGCAGCCCAAATTGACTAAAACACTTGGAGAGTTTAGGAACACACTGCCTTAAATTCTCTTTATCCATAGTCTTAAAGCAGTGGTTCTCAACTTCAGCTGTACACTAGAATAAACCAAAAAACAAACATACAAAAGTACTAGCGTCTGCGTCATATCCTCAGATATTGTAACTTAATCATTCTGGGGTTTGGCTTGGGCATAAAAACTTCTTAAGCACCTGAGGTGACACTAATGCTAGAGCAAGTTTAAACTCCTGCTTAAAAGATAAGAATTAATAGCGACATCAAGAAAGTTTTATTATATGAAGATAAAAATAACTTTTCTTAATTGAAAGGCATTTGAGCATTCTGCCTGGGATTAGCTTTGTTTATATTAAAAAATAGCTAAACATTTTATAAGTCACAAAGAAGCCATAAGAACCTTTCCTTCTCATGCTTTCTCTCAGGTATTAAACAAACACTTCAAAACACCTGCACTCAACACTATGCTAAGCACAGATAAAGAAACGAGATTCCTGTACTCTTACCATCAGGCGTCAGTCTCTACATTTCAGATGTCCCCATCTCAACCACCATGATCATTCTCTTCTTTCCATCAAGGGATAACTGTATTAGGAGCACAACTATACCTTTTGGGGACTAATGTTCAGGTTGAACTACAGGTTTGTTGCATGTCAAGCTCTGTTTTTACTCAAGGATTAGTCACAAAATTTTGTCAGTATTAGTTAAGGAAAAATATATATATCATTCTGTAAAGAATAGATATCCTGGAATACAAAAGGTATGATCTCGGGGCGCCTGGGTGGTTCAGTGGGTTAAGCTTCTGCTTTAGGCTCAGATCATGATCTCAGGGTCCTGGGATTGAGCCCTGCATCAGTCTCTCTGCTCAGCAGGGAGCCTGCTTTCCCCTCCCCGTCTGCCTGCCTCTCTGCCTACTTGTGATTTCTCCCTCTCTGTCAAATTAATAAATAAAATCTTAAAAAAAAAAAAGATATGATCTCACTAATCATCTGCTTAAATAGCCTGAGGGGAAAAGAGTTAAGATTCTTATCAGATCATGTATTACAGTTCAAAATAAATTCTAGACAAGAGTTGATAAAAAAATATTTAGGTGAATATTATCTAATCTCCAGGAGGAAAAAGATTTTTCTAAGAGAAATTAATCACAAGAGAAAGTATATAAAATATGCCAAAGTTTTTTCAAAAAATACCTTTAACAAAAAATATAAATTAACAAATTCAGAAAAAAAATTTTTTTCTCACATTCAATGAAGATTCACATCAATACATAAAAATTACCTAAAAAAAATAAGTCACACTTCCATTAGCAAAATGGCCAAAGGGTATCTTAAAAACTTTTTTCTAATCAAAAAACTGGAGATAACCTAGATGTCCATCAACATAAACACACAGCAAGTTATATTCTCAAACTAGAATATTAGGTAATCACCAAAAGGATTATTTAAAAAAAAAATTAATAAAATAGGAAAAAGCTCAAGACATATATATACGTTAAAAGAACATAAAATTTTCAAGCCCAGAAAAAATAATTCAGATGTAAGCACAGACTAAAATACAAATATTAAAATATTTATATTTCTTTTATGCTTCAAAATCTTTACAATGAGTATGTACTAAAGTAATTAACAGAGGTTTCAAAAATCAATATCCCTTAATCTAGAAATCTATCAGAGTTTTCTGAAATCCAAAAGAAAACAGAATCCTCACTGTAGTATTATGTATAATAGAAAAAGAAAAACACAAAAATAAATTTGAAATATTTTTTAGAGTGATACTTTCAGTATATATTTAAAAGAGAGGAAAATATAAATAATGTGTGAGGGGGAAAAAAATCAAGACATACAATATTTTCTTTTAAATATGATCCTAATTTGTTAAAAATGTGTGTATACCCATATCTGACACAAAGAATGGGCTGAAAGGAAATATACCAGAATATAACATCATTCAACTTTCTTTGAACCATTCTACAAATTCTAAGTTTCCTATGAGATTTTATTGTAATTAATGAAGAATTCCATCCCATTACCAAAGAACTGACAATACAATGTTTGCCATTAGTTATAACCTGAAACAGTTTATTTTAAATTACCTCAAAATGTCACTTTTCTCAACATAGTTGAGAGCAACTTTCAGAATTTTAACTAAATAGGGATAGGCCTTCTTAAAATGTACTATGAAATATGAAACCTAAGCATCTTAGATGCTGCTATACGAACATGGTACACTGGCAGTCATCTGTGGCAGGAGCATCTGCGATGGTTCTGCAGTGACACTGCATCCACTGAGTACATATTGCTTACATTTGAGTAAATGACTTTACTACTAAATCGATGAGGGCTACAAAGACTATAGGATATGGCACTCTGTTAGTCATGAAAGATATTTTACTGCAAATTTACCACAGCTTACTCTGTCTATTTAATATAATTCTCTCCACAACCCAGCAATTTAAATACAGTGACTCTACAGTTTACAGTCCTAAGAAGGTAACTGGCACCTAGTGAGGCCTTCCCATATCTTTTCAAATAATGAACAACAGGCATAACAAAGGAATGATCAAAAAAAAACAAAAAGCAAAAAACCAAGAAGTGAACTCTACTACTTTCCCATCTTTTTGCCAACACCCAGCACTACTTGAGGAAAACAAAGCACAGAACTGATGAAGTGCTACTTAGCTCAGGAGACAAAGATCAGAGACTGGAAAAGCTAAGAAATCTAGTATGTGTGAGAAAACTGGAGGGAAGAATTGAGAAAATAACCTCAAGGGAACTGCAGGCATTCCCACAGGATTGTGATATATCCATATCCAACCAGCCAGACAGGGATTTCTACTGAAAGCCTGGGGTATTTGGCAGAGAATCCAGAAAGGCCACACATAACAGTAGAACTACTCTAACTTTATAGTACAGGCTACTAGAAAGATGCCGTAACAATGCTTCGAAACCTCAAAAGAATTAAATTGAAAGAAAGACAAATACCACATGATTTCACTCATATGTGGAATTTAAGAAACAAACAAGCAAAGAAAAAAAGAAAGAGACAAACCAAGAAACAGACTCTTAAAACTATAGAGAACAAACTGATGGTTACCACCCAAGGGAAAGTAGGTGTGACAATGGATGAAATAGGTTATGGAGTTTAAAGTGTACACTGTACTAGAATTAAAAGAAAAAATTTTTTAATAAAATAGATATATTAAAATTTTAAAAAAAGTTAAAAAAGAAGAGGGGAATAAAAAGAATAAAGTTGATTCACAAGTAACCTAACTGCTAATCCAAAATAAATTCCATATTCTTTAAAGGGCACTAATATTCAGACATTCAACAATGTAGTGTCAAAATGTCAACCATCAAATAAAAATTACTCAGACCATGAAGAAGCAAAATATTGTGTCCCATAACTAGGAAATAAACAGGTAAACAGAAAAAGACCTTTAAATGACAGGCATGGAATTAGCAGACAAGGACTTCTAAACTCTTTTATGTGTGCTCAACAATTCAAAGAAAAATGTGAACATGAAGAGAGAAATGAAATCTATAAAAATAAATGATCAAACAGAATTTCTATAGCTGAAAAATAGTGTTTGTTATTAAATTTCAATAGATGACAATGCAGAAAAAAGGAACAGTAAACCTAATATAGAGCAACAAAAATTATTCAAACTCAAGCATGAAGAGAAAAAAAGGCTGAAAAAAAGTACAGAGGCAACATAACATTTAGGAGAATACCATATAGTGTGTAACTGGAATCCCAGGAAAAAAGAAAGGTAAAAAAGATATCTGAAGTCATAATGCCTAGAAATTCTCAAAATTTAGACACGAAAGTATTAACTCACAAATCTAATAAGCAAACAAGCTTCAAGCAGGATAAATGTAAAGAAAACTGCACCACGCCATGTCACAATAAAATTATTGAAAATCAATAATAAAGAAAAAAAATTTAGAACAGCCAGACAGGGTAAAAATCATTATGTAAAAAGGAAGAAAGAAGCAGCACCTAGGTGGCTCAGTCGGTTAAGCATCTGCCTTCCGTCCGAGGGTCCTGGGATGGAGACCTATGCCAGGCTCCCTGTTCAATAGGGAGTCTGCTTCTCCCTCTGCTCATGCTCTCCCTTACTCTCTCTCCTATAAGTCTTAAAAAAAAAAAAAAAGGAAGAAAGACAACTGAAAAAGGAAGAAAGACAACTGCTGACTTCTCACCAGAAATGGAAGCCAGGGGCACCTGGGTGGCTCAGATCATGATCTCAGGGTCTTGGGATCCAGTCTCTCATGGGCCTCTATATTCAGTGGGGAGTCTGCCTCTCCCCACCTCCACCCCTCCCCCCAGCTAGTGCTCTCTTTCATTCATGCTCTCAAATAAATAAAATCTTTAAAAAGTTTTAAAAAATTAAATTTAAAAAAAAAAAAGAAAGAATGGAAGCCAGAAGACAAAAGAAAGACACTTTTAAAGTGCTGAACGAAGAAAAAAAAAAAAAAATCTTTCAATCAGGAATACTATATGCAATGAAAATATACTTCAAACATAAGGGGAAAGAGACATTTGCAGACAAAATCTGAGAGAAGCTCTTGCCAGCAGACCTGCGTTATTAAAAAAATAATAATTTAAGCGAAATCATCCATGTGAATAGAAATTATTCAAGTAGATACTTAATGAAACTGGATTCATGAAAAGCAATGATGAACATCAGAAATGATATAAAAATAGGTATCTTCCTTTTCCTTATTAAAAAATTACTTTTAAGTAATAATAATCTATTCCTGAGATTCACAATGTATATAGAAATAAAATATATGGCAGTAATCCCAAAAGAGACATAAAAGGAGTAGAAGTAGTAAATTATTATGTGAAGGTAGCTATAGTTAAAATACGTATATTACAAAGCCAAAACAATCATTCAAAAAATAATAAAAAGAGGTAACTAGGCAATACAGGTGATAAAATGAAATACTAAAAATAATCAAAAAAGATATGAACAAAGGAAAAAAGGAGCAACACAACTAGGACAAGCAAAACAATTAGCAAGATGGTAATTTCAAGCATAAAATATTGATTAAGTAAAAATGAACTAAATACACCAATTAAAAGGCAGAGATTGACAGTCTGGATAAAAAGGCAAGAGCTAACTATATACTGTCTACAAGAAACATACTTCAAATACAAAGACAAAGACAAAGAGGTTAAAAGGATGCAGAAAGACTATGAAAACATTAGTTGTTTCAAAACTGGTAAAGGTATTATTAATATCAAACAAAACAGAGTCCAGACAAAACCAGGAATACTAACAAAGATAAAGAGGGACATTTACTTACATAAAAGGATCAATTTAGCAAGAAGATATAATAAATCTAAGTGTTTATATACCTCATAACACAACTCCAAAATACATGAAGCAAAAACTAATGGATCAAAAACAAAAAATGAGCTACTCCACAATTATAGATGAAGATTTCAAAACTCATTTCTCAGTAATTGATAGAACAAATACAGAGATTATCAGTAGGGATATGAGAGACTTGAACATTATTAACATAATCTAACAGACATTTATGGAATACTCACCCAACAACTGCAGAAAATACACTCTTTTTAAGTGTACATGGAACATTCATCAAATGGACCATATTTTGGACAATGAAACAAGTTTCAATACATTTTTAAAAACTGAAAGTTCAGTATATTCTCTGACCACATAAGATTAAATTAGAAACCTGTAGCATCCCAAAATATTACAAATGAAATGTACCATTTTTAATAACTCACAGAACCTTTCTCAAGAAGAGTTCCTCATCTGAATCACAAATGACCAAAAATGATTTGAGTGACTATTTTCTCAATTCTCCCAAGAATGACATATAATCAGTATTATTCTACATGAACAGGAAAGAGAGATGTCTTAAGAATTAGAGCTTAATTTGCCCATGAAACCCCAGGTAAGAAAGGCAGACTAAGACAAAGAGGAAATCACAAGGGAAATTATACATTTAGAACTAAATGATAATGAAAATACAACACTTTGAAATTTGTAGCATGTATATAAATAAGGCAGTGCATAAAAGACATAGCTTTTAATACTCAGAGTAGAAAAGAATGAATATTAAAAAGACTAACCTAGGCTTCCACTTAAAGTGCCTAGAGTAAGAAGAACAAATTAAATACAAAGAAAGTACAAGGGCAATCTAAGGTAATCTAAGAGCAGAAATTAATGAAATAGAAAATGAATAGAAAAACTGATGACATGAAATGAAAAACTTAGTTTACCAAAAATAAAACAGACAAATTTCATATTAAACTATGCAAGAGAAAGGAAAATGTAAATTACCAGAAGCAGAATTGAAAGAAGGGACATTATTATAGCTGCTACCATCATTTTAAAGAGTACAAGACTATTACAAACAACTCTTAATTAATTCAACAACTTAGACTGAAATAGGTTCCTTAAAAGATTTACAAATTACCAAAACTGACAGAGAAAAAAGCTAAATAGTTCTATCTATATGTATCAAAGAAACTGAATTTTTTTAACAATGTTCCCACAAACAAAACACTAATTGCAGATTACTTCACTGGACAATTCAATCAAAAATTCACTTAAACACAAGCTTTTAGAAAACAGAACAGGAAGATAAAACTCCCAGTCACTTTATGAGGCTAACATCTTTCTGATACAAAAAATGGTCAAAGGTTTTATTTGAAAAACTTTGAACAACTTTTGAACACTGTACTTTGTGAAGAATGATAATCCTTAACAACACAAAAGTAAATCAAACTCAACCATATCCGAAAAAGGGTCATATATGAAGATCACAATGGAGTTTATCCCAAGAATACTAAACTGGCTTAAAATCTGTAAGTTAATTTATATAATTCATATAATAACAGAATAAAGAAGGAAAATAATAAGATCATCTCATCTTGACACTAATAAAAATACCTGATGATACAATGATAAAAATTCTTAGCAAATTAGTAATAGAAGAGAGAATATCTCAATCAGGTATGTGAACCAAAAGAAAAATAAAAACAAAATACTACAGTGCTGAAAGAAATTGTAAATAAACGGTCATTTTATGGGCCAACATTGTATCAGCTATCCAAAACACATCTCAAAGTCTGATTTGGCCAAGAACCCACCTATCTGCAACCTCTGCTCTAAATTTTATCCTTGGAACAAACCAGACCATCAGAAAACTGAATACTCAAGAGTACATTTTTTTTTTAAATTCAATTGCATTTTATCGTAACTCCTAGCCTTACATTCTATAGAAACAATATGAAGCTTGTCTGTTTTTGTAATGCTGAAGACATTATTTACTATAACACAAAGTAGCTCCATTACAAGGCCCAAACAGAAATTATTTCTGAGACCTAAAGTGCACAAAATGTATCACTTTTCCAGATCATCTAGTATGCCTGTGGAATTTATGGATAATTCAAACTCAAAACTCATCAAATTTCCGATTTAGCTCTGGTTGCCAGCTAATTTGATCTAAGTTAGCAACCGCATACTGTTTATACATTTCTATACACTACTTTTATCTCTGGTCTTAATTTACTAATTTTGCCATTTGTACTTTTGGAGTATTTACTCTTAAAAGCTACTTCAAATTCTTTTGAGGATGAAATATCTTTTACATAAAGGCATAAATAATTTTTTTAAAATTTAACAAGAGCCAAGGTAGCCATATTAGAGAATGTCCATTTAACCAAGGACATAATACAGACCATATAATATTTTACATGTACAGTCTCATGTGACTTTTTTTTTAAGATTTTATTTATTTATTTGAGAGACACAGATCAAAACTAGGCAGAGAAGCAGGCGGAGAAAGAGAAGGAAGCAGGCTCCCTGCTGAGCAGAGAGCCCAATGTGGGAACCCTGAGATCATGACCTGTGCCGAAGGCAGAGGCTTTAACCCACTGAGCCACCCAGCTGCCCAGTCTCATGTAACTTTCTAAGAACATTAAATGGTGGGACATAATGAACTTGAAAGAGAGACTAGGGAGAGGAAACCCTAAGAAAAGAGTAGAACGTTGAAGAATGAATAGATAGTAAGAGGGTAGCCAATAGACAATGTGAGCAATAACAGAATATTAGAATACAATATAAAGGGAAGCAGTTCAGAAAAAAAAATATGGTAAAGATAAAGATGGGTGGGTAGAGAAAAGTTATATAACAGATCAAGTGTAAAAATGAGTTTGCATTTTATTCTTTAATGTGAAATAAAGCAGTAAAACAGGTTATGAAGGTTTTGAAATATATCTGACCATCACCTCAAACTTTTTGTTTGGAAGTTATTAAAGCCAATACTTTAAGAGGGCTAGTTATAGACATGTTTAGAAGGGATTGCAGAGAATCTATATGGTACAACTTAACTTTAGAGAGTAAGAAAATCAAGAATTAAAAAAATATTTACTTCAAATAACAAAGATAATTTACCCTAAAACTGTAACCTTTGATCACCTGGGTTGATTTGAGTAGTACGAATGACTTTTTCTTCTTCCTTATTCCATGTACAGTATACACCTAAGCAAGGTTGAGTTCGAAGAACTTCTAAATGTTAAAAGATAGGTGGTTCCTTCCCTATACAAGAACACTTCAAATTAAAATAAGAAACAAGTATTTAAGTGCTCAATATACAAGACACTAAAGACACCAAGAAGAATAAAACTACTCACAGAAAATAGTATGGTGGTAACACTATATACTCAAGACAATGAAAAAACCCACTAAATATTATTTTTAAATAAATGTCAACATAATTCAGCACTCACTCACTTTAGAAAAGATTTATATTTATAACTCATTTTTACAATGTGATGATTCACCTGCCAAGATATTTTTAAAGACATATGTGGGGCTTAATCTTAATACTTTGGTTCTTTAAATGGATACAGTTTTATGGGAGACCAACTTTCTATCCACTGTTGTTTCCATTTACTTTATTTCACAGAGAAAACTAACAATAGGAAATAGAAACTGAAAAAATATTTTAAGAAGATAACAAATATTATAGAAATGTGACAAAATATTAAGAAGGAAAACTTTTCAATATGTGTGTGAACACTTAAACACCAGTATGCTTAGGTTAGGAAAAACCTAACCAATATTTCCTTATGAAATGTAAGAATTTAGAAACTCTACTTCTCAAACTTGCTTACACAGTTACACAAATACATACTGACTGGTCTTTGTTATGATGACAGGGCATAAATTAAAAATGCAGAACATGTGACAAGGACTGGGGAAGTGGCAACAGGACAAATTCAAGGTTAGAACTAAGGATAAACACTAGCTTAGAGGAATGAAAAGTCAACAAATGAGAATATCTGTGTGAAATCAAAGACTCAGTTTGACCACAATATCCAAACATCAAGTAGAGGATCAGAATCTAGACAACCTGTAGGAGGAAAAAAAAAAAAAATCAAAGTGGACAGCAGGCATCCAGATTCAAAGAGGCTAAATCATAAAAGGTCAGAAACTAAAGAAAAATTAAGACAGCAGAGAAAACCAACAAGCCATTTACCACTGGCTGTACACTGTTCCTCATCTCAACAATCCTTCAGAATCTGGAAGTAGGGAAAAGTTATTGGCATCCAAGAAGTGGAAAAGACAGGAGATGTAGAGATGTTACTGACATTCCTCATTTCCTATTGGAACACATGATTTCAATGCCAATTTAAATTAAACTGTGGCAAAACGTAGGGCATACAAAATACACATGTTGATATAAATACAAAGAAAGGTATAAATTAGATTTTGAATAATATAATTTTGCTAGTGGGCAAAGGAATTTGAAACAAATGGCTTAGCTTTTGGATAATCAAGATGTACATTATCTGAATCTTATTTTTCAATTTCATAGACAATATAAAACAGAACTAGTCCCACAGAAAAAACTTCTCTGGACTGGCTGAAAACCAGCTGGCACCTGTCAAAGGACAGAGCAAAGCAGCCAAGAGCCTTTAAAATGAGAAATATTCAAGGGGTGCCTGGGTAGCTCAGTTAGTTGAGCATCGGATCTTGTGTTTTGGCTCAGGACATGTTCTTTCTGGTTGGGAGACAGAACCCCAACACTGGGCTCCCCACTGATAGGGCAGTCTGCTTCCCCTCCGCCTCTCCCCCTGCTATTACATTCTCTCAGTCTCTTGAATAAATAAATCTTAAAAAAAAAAATTCAAACTTGACAACTATTTCATATATTTGTTTCATTTGCTAAAATATGAGTATCAAATAAATTAATGAACTGCTTTCCTAATTATTCAGAAGAATCATAACAAGATGAGAATTTACAAAACCATTTCAGTTTTTAATAACTGTATCAAAATCCAAAGTGTTACTATTTAATATTACTGTACAAGTAAAACCATTTCTATTTATTTCTAGCCTCTCCTTTCACTCAATTTCACTTAGGAGTCCTCAAACTCCTTTTTCACAAATTCTGAATGACTGACCTAGGACTTAAAATTTTAAGCAATTAATTAAATTTCCACACAAAGTTCTTCCCACTTCTTAAACATGCTTTATTATAGTTGAAGGGTAGAGAAATCCTAGAAGGAGTGTTAAGAGAGATTAAAGAAGGTGGGACTATGTGATGTTAAGAAATTTGATAAAATGGTAAAAGAAAACATTTGAATCAGACTTAAATCAGTTTTATGTCCTTACCAACTGTGAACCTGGGCAATATACTGTAAAACAGTTGTTACTCAAGTGTGGTCCACAGTATCCCTGGGGATCCCTGACTTTTCCAGAGCATCTACGAGGTCAAAACTATTCTTATAATACTAAGATGTTATTTGCCTGCCTTACTGTGTTGACATTTGCACTGATATAGAAATAATGGTGAGTAAAACTGCTGGTTCCTGAATACGAATCAAGGTCAAGTACCAACCATATTCTTTTCTGGTATGTACTCATAATTTAAAATGGGGGAGGGGAAGGCAGGAGAGAAAGCCAGTTTCCATTACAAAGCAGTAAAAAGTATTAATTTTTAAATTTCCAACCTTGAATATATGACATTTTAATATTCTTTGTGACAGAATGGAAAACATTTCTGCTATAGGTATGTTGCAGAAATGTATAGGTATAGGTATAGGTATAGGTATGCTATAGCAGTATAGCTATGTAGGTATGGTGGTTATCTCAAGACAAACACTTGTGTAAATGGGAGCTAAACCAATAGCTTTTTTTCACGGAATATCATTTTTACTTGAGACAGACTACAGTTATTCATATTTATTTGGCAGACATTTTCTCAAAAAGAATGAAGTGAGCCTGTCATTTCAAGGAAAATAACTCACTTTCTTTGTCATCAGTAATAAATTCAAGCCTTCAAGCAAAAATTAGAATTTTGGAAAATTTACCCGACACTATGAATGTGACAGCATCCCAGTTTTTGACTTTTGTAACGTAAGTGATGGTATTAGCAAATACTTTTTTTTTTTTAACACTGCAGGAATGAAAGGTAGCAATATTTGGAAGTCAGTATGTTAGAAATCATTTTCCAAGTGATCACCCACGTATAATGTTACAAACTCATGCATGAGTACCAAATCCATTCAAAATGTGCACCAAATCAGTGGATTTTAATCTAACAAAGTTCAGAAAATTCCCTGATAGTATTTTTTTAAAATTCCACACTGCAATTAACCTTTAGGAAACTAGCATTTGTGTAGTTTTAGGAGTGATATCAAAAAATATCCATATAATTATCTGAAAGGGTTATTAAAACATTATTCCTTTTATATCCTCATGTAAGATCAGATTTTCTTAGACGTCCTCCAAAATAATTACAATAGATTGACTATAAAAGCAAATGTGCATCTAATTATCTTCTATCAAACCAGACTTAAACAGCTGTAAAAGTGCGACTCTTCTCAGTTTTTTTTCCCTCAGAAGTTATTTTTTATAAAAATATGTTAACATGTAATGGGTTTATATTAATTTTTGATGAATAAATGTTAATGGTTTTAGATTTTAATTTCTAATATTAATTATTGATAAATATAACTCATAAACAAAGATCCTAATGAGTCCCCAATTATTTACAAAAGTGTAAAAGAGTCCTGAGTTCAAAAAATTTGAGAACTGCTACTCTAATCATCTCTGAGGCTAAAGTTTTCTTCGTTTGCCAAATGGGGGATGATGCTAAAATAAAATAGTATATGAGGGTTATCATCACTTTAAAAAACACAATCAAGTATTAACTATGTGCTAAGTGCTGCGCTAAATCTTTATACCAATAATCTCATTTATTCATTCTAGGAAATGGATACCTACCCCTTCAGAGAGTCATTTAGAGGATTAAATAAAACAATACTTACAGAGTACTCGGCATAGTCCCTCTGTATAACAACTAAAAATTTCAATAAATGGTAACTAATGTGCTCAGTTACTAATGCCACCGTAAAACCATGTGAGTATCCAATGTACAACATATATCCTTATATAACTAGCTGATTCTATCCAAGATCAAATTATTAGTGACCAATATTGATCTAACCATTCATTAAACCAAAAGTTATCTGAGGGACATTTAACGTTTATGAACACCTCCTGAAAGGTCTTTGTCTTTGAAAATCTGGAAGCTATATACGCCAAGTATCACCAGCGGTTAAGCAGAACTTTGACTCTCACCAACTCTGTAGTGACCAATTCATTTCCTATTAGAATGAGTTCTTTAGTCAAGTGCCGGAACAAGGACCCCGAACAACTCAGAACCAGGAAAGTGCCAATGTTTTTGCATTTATATGCAGATAATACATGATGCAGACCTTTCCTAATTCACACACCACAGCAATGCATTAACCACTGCACTATGATGGATTAACATGGGACTAGTGGCATCGGTACAATCCTGCCCGCACTCTCCCATGAGAGTAACAGATTAATTCACACATTTCTAGCTACGCTATATTTTTGCAAACTGTCTGGAGCTTTCATACTCTGCTAAAACATTAGTCTTCTTTACAGGGATTATAAACTAATATAATGCATCTCGTTCCACCATGCTTCCCCCAAATTTGGTTTATGAACGCAATGTTGCAACTTCTGCCCCTCCCTCCAAGATAAACACAATTTTCAAATAAAAGAATTCATAATGTATAATATAGCAGTGACATGAATGTGTGTATGTAAAGTATATGTGAGCATATATATGAGTGTGTTATATGTATTCAAACATCCATACGTACACAACATACTCATTTAAATGGGAATAGAAAAATCTTTAAGGACAAAAAACAGAGAACAGAATCCAGGAGACTTTCTGGATAGCCCAACATTCATAAATATGCCTAACAATTACATAAATAAGGGTAAATTAGATAACCTACAGGTGCTTAAACAAAGAAAAATATGAGCTTAGATAAAAGAAAACATATGCTTACTGAAAAACTGAGAATGCTGAAAACATGGGTTTCAAATTATTCAAACGAACAAATGAAGTAAAATACTAGCATTCAAATACACAGTTGAATGCATCTTGAATTCAAGAATATTTAAAAACCAATGGCAGAACTTTGTTTGTGAAGCAAAATTAGCTGGACTAAGGTACTCAATAAATACTAGAGTGAAGTTATAAGATTCAATCTATTCAACATGTCTAATCTTTCAAAACCTCTTAATGAATGGAAAATGCTACTTATATCAGTTCAAAAATTTACATATTTAACTGAACTTTTATGTCTCTAGATCAACTTAAACTTATGTTCTAAGAGTTACTCCAACACTTCCTTGTGAAAATGTTACCATGATTATACTAAATAGAGAACTTTAGAAATCCACTGGAAGACTTGCTGATACAATATATTCTACAGAATAAAAAGATATATAGCAAGTACCTGTTCAAAGAGTCTACTTCATGGAGATATTATATCATCACTAAAAATAATTTTCATGGAAAATAGAAAGTGGATTACCCCTGTTTGAACTAAAATGCACTGTAATTTACCATTAGCCTATCACATTGATAAATCAAAAGGAAACAACTTCCCTGTGACTCTTTCAATCTTATTTAAAAACAAAAACAAAAGCAAACCCCTCTGATGTCATGATAAATACAGAGCAAGAAATGGTTTCATAATAAATCTACTTCCTACGTTTAAATGTGACCCTTAATTTAGTTCTATGCTACAGGGTTCAGCCAAATGCTTAATCCACTGGATTTTTCTTTAAGGAACAAACAGAGTTGGGGCTTTTAGCTTAAACACAACTTATAAAATCAAGTACAGATGAAGCTAGAAACTGTGGCTTTGGTCTGAAGAAGGAACAAGACTGGGCATTAGAGTTACTATATTTAATATTCTTATTTTCATAAAACTGCTACCTTTTTAAAACAAAAATGTATCAAATGCTAATACCCTGAAAAAAGTATTCTGAATTTGATTAAAATTAAGATAAAAATATTTGTGAAATTTTCTCATTTGTAAAATAATTCTTAAAGAAAACTACTGAAATTGGTTTAATTATAAATAAAACTAGAATATACATAATCAAGTTCCTGAAATGACCTCTCATATGATTCATGTTATCATATAAAGAGCTAATACACAAACCTCTCCAGCTTATATATACAGTATTTGGTCACACAAATATGGAACATACAAAAAAAGTCTGGGAGGACTATTTTCTCATTGATCTACATACGAAAATCCATTATTACATATGACCTGTACAAAAAGCATCAAAATTCTAAAATTATAATCCTGTCTCAGCAAACATAATACAAACAAATCAAAAAAAAAGAAAGAAAGATTTATATAGACTCCTAAGCTCTTTCTATTATCTGTAGTTGGCTACCTTCTCAAATGTTAGTTAAGGTGAGCAAAAACAACACAAACACTTTGGTTTGGAAAAGAAAATTACTGACTGGATTATTTGCATAAAATGTAAGTGAAGAAGTTATTCAATTTAATCCACTATCTTGGGCAGCTGAGAAGCGATGATATTTTAGAAACTTAATGTATTTTACTTAAGATTTTGAAGATGACTTAAAAATTCAAGTTAAATACATATGGGTATATAGAATAAACAATAACAATTTAAAAGGTGAACTATAGCATTATGAGAATCTATTTGCACTATATTCACTGATACTGATTTTTTTTCTTTTTACTAAGATTTAATAAGAGCATCTTCAAGAAATGAATGATTAAAAGGACGTTATACTTGAAGGCAGAAAAAAAATAGAAGGGATCCAATGTTTAACATAAATAAGCAGAAATCTACATAAAATTCCATATGTCCAATAAAGCCACAAAAATGAACATTATGGTGACAAACTTAAAATAGCTCAGTATTAGGTATAATAATAAAATTGTCACTCTGAGATATATGACACACTTCATTATTCATTATTGGACATGCATACAAGGAGTTAACTCTTTTCAAAAGAAGAAAAAATAATTTTCTGGAAAGCTTGCAGTGTAGAATGCTCTTCACCTGCAGTACTTTAAAAAATGGTACATTTAGCTCCACAGCTAACAAGTTATTCTCTTGGGTCATTATGACTACTTATAATTTTGGAAAAGAAGCATATTTTATTACTGCTTGGTAATTTTTCTCATTTAGTATGCCAATCATTGACAAATAGTTGAATTAAATAATACAGATAAAGAGAAAACTCAGTATGGTTTAATGCAACAGGTATATGGGAAACAAACTGAGATTGAAAATTAGAAAAAACAATTAAAGTTAGAGGTTATTTTAATAACTAGTAATATGAACAAATTACATAATATAAAAACATAACATTAAACATTTTTAATGGAAATAATGAAAAGCCAATTTCTGAGACAATATTACAAAAACCTATACAAAACACACAAAACTACACTCAAGTGGGTTTTTCTCAGATTAATAAATAAGACTTGTAATATTTGTTATATATTGAAATTTTAAATAGCTAAAGAAAACATCAAGTAGATTTATTGTAATCTGTAACTGTTCTTTAAAATCCACACAAAAATTAAAAAGCACGTTAAAATGTAGCACTAGAACTTTATAATCTAATCAGACGTGTTTAAACTGAATCACTAAGTCATGTGATCACTCCTAATTACTGAAGTTCCTTCCTGAAAGTACATACCACTATTTCTACGTAGGTAATTCATACCATTTCTAAGAAAACTCAATAGTATTAAAAAAAAAAAATAAAGAAAACTCAATAGTATCAAAGTTTAAAAAGAGAGAGAAAGAGACAGAAAAGAATGGAAATTAACTGGAGAATTCAACTCAGACAATAAGCTCTTAGGAAAGGGGGAAAGAGTATGTTGGCAGGTGTCTGCAAGGAGCGAGATAATACAATGGAATCAGTTTTCATTCTGCAGAACAACCATGAGACTTGCTGCAATGTCAGCTCCAAGCACACACTGAGGGACTCCAGAAAATGCTCATTGATCATGCAGCACTTTATAATGCGCATAGGCTTTTTTCTCCTGCTAACCCCGCCTAGCTTCCCTTTGCAGCCTATTTTCCCAAGCCCTTTCCACTCTAATACAGTCTCTTCCTGAAGACAGTGAAATATTTAATAAACTGTCTTAACGGTGTAAGTATTAGGAATACCACTCACCATCATGAGCCTCTTTATCTTAATTAGCCGGTATTTTTTTCTTAACGAGGGAGGAAAAAATCTACACATCCATAGATTTTAAAATGGACATTAAATATATCTATATCTATAAATACTAATGTTTTATAGTTATACTACAACCAAGGCCAAAGCCCATTATAGTTTTACTTTGACATGTATTCCTGGAACTGATTTATACTCAAATAGGTTCTTATAAAATTGATACAACCAAGGAAAAAAAAATTAATTTAAAATCCTCATGAGTCAAATGTAGATTTTTATTGTGAACTCTCAAGCATTAATGGCTTAAATTTTAGGGTCTTTTATTTTTTAACTTAACAATTTATTTCATAATGTCAAAGTCTCATGAAAAATCCAGAACCAGAATGTACCAGCTACATTAAGCAATCAGACTGATCTATATGCTTAATTTTACTCTAGAAACAAAAATAATCAGCTGTTTCTAATAGTTAACAGCCAGCAGAGCTTCGGGCTTAGATATGTAAATGAATTCTAAGACATATGACACTAAACCTACCGAAAGCTGCTTTGTAGACCCCACCTTCTAATGAGTTAATCTAAAGGTCACCACCAGCCATCGTTTTTTATTAAGTCCGAGGCCCTTTCTTTTTTTTTTTTTCTATCAAACATATATTTACAATTTACAAAACATGAAGTTCAAACAAAATAATTCTAGACCTGTTTAGTAATCATGTGAACCCGACTGGCACATTCTCACAAGGAATAAGGTCTGACCATATCTTGCTTTTATGCTCTCTCTTTGCTCTCTCCTCTAATCTATTCATCTGCAAAATAATTCCGGCAGATAAGATTTCTTTGTTCAGATTTCAACTTTCATTTCATTTACAAACCTAGCCCTACCTCAAGAATGTCTTCTAGAACATATGCTTCCATTTCAGCCGCTGTCTCCACCATGTTTTATCAAACTGCCATGTTTCTTACTGCACTATGATTAGATCATTGCCAGCAGGAACACTCCTCTGTGTCAGCAAGGGAACAGGAAATGGAATGTTCTATTACATGCCTAAAGCAGCTTAGCTGTTCACTAGCCAGGCATCTACCAAAAGAGCAGGGGGTGACTCACTGTGTATTTTTTAAAGATACAGAAGCTCTATTCCAAACCAAACTTCTGTCAAGTAATTTCAACAGACAAAATAAATAAAGTCCCCTATTTTACCAAACCAAAATTTAAAATCCTAAAATTTCAAAAAAAGAAATAATCATACATTTTTTAAAGCTATTTAAACACGTCTGGCTTCCTGGTTGAACAAAAGAGGTTGAAGTGGGTTACGTAGCAATTTATCCTTAGTAAAGCCTTGTAGTGAGATTAATGGCTGCATTAAACACGCAAAGAAGGAGGCAAGGTAATACCAAATTAAGAATTTGCTACGTCAGGCAAATGTATTATATAACGTACACATTACAGGTGCTGACTTAAGGGTATCAAAAATAATTCTTAACGTAGATTTTTTTTTTTTTAATAGCAAACTGGTATTCTAGAAACTAAACTAATCTGTTTGGAAATATCTAAGAGAATAAAATCAACATTCAACTGACTTACAAGTACTGAAGCAAGCCATAACATGTCATGGGTATATTCATTTTCTTAGAGTATCTTTAACTTCATTTACTAACCAAAAGAATGGCCTTTTGCCCCCTTAACATAAATACTATAAAGAGACTAAAATATTTCAGATAAATTAAATTCAGAAACACTGTATCTGGATCATTAAACAGCAAATAAAGTTGGTGACTGACAGCAGAGCCAATTTATATTATATTTATTACTGTAACTGATCCTCAATTTAGCAAAAAATCTGGAATATGAAAAAATGCAATGGGAAAAGAACAATGTTTTATGCTTTGTGGTAGAAATAAAATAACTGTGCACATATAGGAGTGTCACACAAACTAAAACTGAAGTGATTCCTCAATGTACTGATTAACCCATCTAATTATAATTCTAAGGTGAATACTTCTAGTCTAATTTTCCTAATAGAAGAAAGTGAATTTTTAAAGGGCAAGAAAAATACAGGAAAAAAAATTAGAAGAGGAAGTTATTATTAACACCAAATCTAAGCTGAGAAAGTGAATGACAGTGCCAGTCAAGTCTCCTAAAATGATGTCATGTTTCAGTGGTAAAGGATTTTGTAGTTCTCTTGGGCCTCAGATTATTTACCTATAAAACAGTGTAACATTCATTCAACATGCAATATCTTCCGTATATTAGAAACAATACTAGGTACAGTCAGTAAGGCATAAAATTTCTTAACAGCATCTTTCTCAAGTCATAAAATTTCTTACTATATGAATATTAAGTGAGAAAAATTATCTACTACTTAATATCTGATATTTAGGGGGTATGTTTGATGTGTCAGGAAAAATGAGGCCTTTTTGTTAATAAACATGTTATTTAACCTTTATAATAACCCTACTAAGTGAAAATAATTTAAAATAACACTAAGAATTAAATCATGCTTACGCTATGCCACATGCCATTTTAAGTGCTTTGTATGTATTAACTCATTTAATTCTCACAATAATCCCAGAAGAAAGGTAGAACTATTATCTCCATTCTACATATGTAGAAACTAAGGCACAGAGGGGTTAAGAAACTCACCCAACTTATTCCCCAACTAAACTAATTAAGTTGAGGAGCTAAGATTTAAACCCAGGCAGTAGGTTCCAGACTCTGTTCCATCTAATAAACCTCCTCCAGGCAATATTATCCTCTTTTTACAAATAAAGAAATCATATCTCAGAGTGGGTGCACATTTTATAGCGGAGTTGGAATTCAAACCCAGAGCAGTCTGACTCCAAAGGCTGTGTGGAACTGATGGAAAACAACTGTTATTAAAAATATTTTCCCTCTGGGGCGCCTGGGTGGCTCAGTGGGTTAAAGCCTCTGCTTTCAGCTCAGGTCATGATCTCAGGGTCCTGGGATCGAGTCCCACATCGGGCTCTCTGCTCAGCAGGGAACCTGCTTCCTCCTCTCTCTGCCTTCCTCTCTGCCTACTTCTGATCTGTCTCTGTCAAAGAAATAAATAAAATCTTCAAAAAATATATATTGTTTCTAAAAAATATATATATATATTTTTTCCCCTCAGGCCATACGTAGTGCTCACAATATAAGTATGTGTATACCTGGCATTTGTGGAGGCTTCTGAAACAAAACAATTTCCATTGTTCAGACAGAGCTTAAAAGAAACTAGCAAAATGGCTTTTACTATTTCCTTTCTTCCAGGCCAATTATTTCTATGCATCAAATTGCTTCACCCTTAGATTAAGAGAAGTCAATAACAAGGTTTTACTTTCTCAAACCTTCCTCAAATATAAACAAGCAAAGATAGGTTTCAGTTCAAAGAACTCTTACGTTAGGTCACTTGTATTTCCTACGAACATAGAACAGGCTTTCCAACTTTATTTGCTAAGGAAACAGGCCTCTTATGCCTCAAGTCAATTAAAACATTTACTTTCTCCTTCCCTTCTGTTCCAAGATTACAGGGTACTTCTCTTATCTTTTCAGATAACTACTGTTAAGTTTTTATGACAAAATATGTGATTACAGCTTTCCGCCGGGATTATGGATGTTTATACCCATTTATCATCTCTTTCTCTCCTACAGATCAGAAGCTTGATGAAAACAGGTTAACATTTTGTCACCAATATATACCCAGGGCCCGCATGGTCTTTGGCACAGAGCAGGCCCTTAAACATTTGATTAACAAGAAATGCCATGAATATAGGAATTGTTGGATACTCCGTAATAAACCCTAATAATTACTGCTACCACTAGGAATAATTTCGGATGACAAAAACATTTGTTCCATGACTAGGTCACTGAAGTAAGATACTAGAAATACTCAATACAACAAGCAGAATATGTATTTCAGAATTTCTATAAATTTTTATTATACAAGCAAAACAATTATTTATTTTTATTTTATTTTCTGGTCCTTTGACCTATATGCCAAAGCATAAAATACTCTGTGCAAAGAATGTGGAAGACATTCATATGTATCAGCCTTAAAATCCTAATACTATCCACATGAGCCATCTTTCTTCTAGTTCAACCTCATCACCTAGGCAAAACAAACAAACAAACAAACAAACAACCAAACTGTTTTTCCAATTGCTTAAACTGATTTCAATGGCACAAAGTCTTTCATTTTTGCCAACAGCAAAACCATTAAAGTGCAAATAGTAATTAACATAGAACAGTTATGCAAACAAATGGAAACCAACATATGCAAATAACAAATCATAAAAGAAAATACTATAAATAAGATTTTCAAAGGTCCAAAGTGAAGAGAAAAGCCTCTCATAAAAAAAGAGGGGAAAGGACAAAAGAAGCTCAATAAATACCAAGACTGGATGAAGGAAATCTCCTAGCATTGCAATTTTATTTAGAATCAGCACTGGCTTCTTTGAATAAGGCACAAAAAAACCACACCCACACCCACACCCACACCCACACCCACACCCACACCCACACCCACACCCACACACACACACACACACACGCTGTCCAAGACAAGCAAGCAACACTATTTTGTATTAAGGCACAAAAAAACCACACACACACACACACACACACACACACGTGCTGTCCAAGACAAGCAAGCAACACTATTTTGTATGACTTAAAGTACACTTTGTTTGATGTTTGTTCCCCCACCTGGGTGGCTCAGTGGTTAAGCCGCTGCCTTCGGCTCAGGTCATGATCTCAGGGTCCTGGGATCGAGTCCCACATCGGGCTCTCTGCTTGGCGGGGAGCCTGCTTCCCTCTCTCTCTCTGCCTGACTCTCTGCCTACTTGTGATCTCTCTCCGTCAAATAAATAAATAAAATCTTAAAAAAAAAAAAAAAAGACTTAAAACTATTGTAATAAAAAATTCCTTGTAAAGGGAGTTTATTTGCATCAAATTTTTTGTTTGTTTATTTCTTTTCAAAATCCACATTCCCAAGCAAAACAAGGACAGATCACTGGTGGCAGAACAAAAGGAACAATTTCACCCACCTACATAAAAGCAAACTACTAGAAAAATGTACAACTTCACCTCTCAAAATGTGTGAAATGTAATCTTACTTTGTAATATCTTTTTCTTTTTTCTACCTGTAAGTTATATTTTAGCAGAAATATGAAACCCAAGTGCGAAATGACCTGAACCAAGCATAAATGAGATGTTAATAACATCTCATTTAATATTATACTAAATATTAATACTTATATAATATATAATAATATAACATTAAAAATAATAGATATTAAAGAATTAAACAGAACTTAAAAGACTAATAAAATCTGGTCAAATTTCTGAAAGCAACATTATTAAAACAACACTCTCTTGGACACCTGGATGGCTCAGTTGATTAAGTGTCTGCCCTCAGGATCAGGTCAGGATCCCAGTGTCCTGGGCTCATTGCTCAGGTGGGAGCCTGCTTCTCCCTCTGTCTGCTGCTTCCCCAGATTGTTTGTGCTCATTTGCCCTCTCTCTGACAAATAAAATCTTTTAAAAAAAAAAACCAAAACCACAATACTATCTCCCTGATTTTACCTGAACCAATCATGCCATAATAACAACTGAGGATTCTAGATATCTAATGTAGCACAGTGATATTCTTTTCATTACCATCATTGTTTACTCTCTTTTTTATTAACTATGGTGTTTAATTTTTTTAAGATTTTATTTATTTATTTGACCGAGAGAGAGAGAGATCACAAGTAGGCAGAGAGGCAGGCAAAGAGTGGGGGAAGTAGGCTCCCTGCTGAGAAGAGAGCCTGATGTGGGGCTAGATTCCAGGACCCTGAGATATGACCTGAGCCCAAGGCAGAGGCTTAACCCACTGAGCCACCCAGGCACCCCAAAACTATGATGTTTAATGCAATATATGTTCATGGAAAACACTCACCTAGAAAAGAAAATAAAGAGAACACTAAACCTACTTCTTAGCACCTCTTAAAAGACACATTTAGTGTATTCTTCTAGAAATTACCTACACACGATGTACAGATTATTTTTTATACAAGTGGAAGCACCTTATGCATACTTTTTTGCATCCCCATTTTTAAAATCTAATACTCCACGATAATTGTTTCAGGTTAGCAGTGCAGGTCTATTACTTTGATTTTGATAGCTGCTAAACTTTTCACTGAAGAATTATACTGTATTTAATCAGTTCCCTGTTGATGGGCATTTATGCTGTCTCTAATGTTTCATAATGCTGCGACCAGCAATGCCCAAAGCAAGGGCACACGTACTACAAGTGCCTAAATATAACTATAGGGTGCATTTCTTGATACATATATTTATTTAAATTTTTATGCTACCATACTCTAAAGAAGTTGAGTTTATATTTTGACGGAAGAGACTGACTGCTTTCATAGAAATACTAAGTATTACTGATACAAATCTATCTAAAAAACCCAGATCAGAAATCAGCATCAGTTTTTAAAATACACGTCGAGATTTATCCTTAGTTCCTCATCATTTCCGCTTTCAAGGAATGTCAAATTAAAGCTATACCTCCTCTCATTTAATTTCTGCCCCTTATCAAAATAAATTACATAAATTCATTCCCTGACAGATTAGGAACTTCATTTGCTACTAATGAAAGAAAGAAAGAAAAAAAAAAAAAAGAAAAAGGCAAAAATGCAGATTCTATCTATATACATGTATTTGGAGAAGAGAAAAAAGTGGGGAGAAAAATACCTTTTTAAAAAATTTAAAAAGGGGCACCTGGGTGGTTCAGTTGATTAAGTGTCCACCTTGATCTCAGCTCAGGTCTTGATATCAGAGCTATGAGTCCAAGCCCCACACTGAGCTCCACACTGGGTGTGGAGACTACTTAAAAATAAATAAATAAAATAACAAACTAAAATTTTAAAAAAAATTCTCTACATCTACTTCTGCTAAAATACAAATTCCATTCAGGTTTAATTGGTTCTTTAACTTAGGAGTAAGTGGTGAAGTTTCTGCCCAAATTCACCCTTCTAAAGATACAGAATTCTTTGGGTATGTTTCTTACTAACGTAAATTAATTAAATATTGTTGGATATTTTTGTTTCCCTTCCACATTTATTTCAAACTACTCATTTTTAAAGCATAAAATTTTAAAAGTAATCCTTCCATCATCATAAAAATCAAATACACAATAAGAAGACAGAGCTACACATAAGCAATTTTTATTAACATAAAGAGCACTAAAAAAAGTTTCTATCTCAGTTTCTTGACATACATTCCAGGGCCAAATCTGATAATAATACTTTTAAATAAGAATGATTAGTCCCTCACTAAAAGCTCCATACTAAATGTTAAGAGTTGGACATGCTTCTGGATATGTGCAGGAATACCTAAAAGGTTTACGTAATGAAGAATTAAATACGGATATTTAAAATTGTAACCTCATAAAATAATGCAAAGACCATCCAGTAGTATATTCTAAATTAAGGCTAAAGGTATGAACTATTTTATAACAATTTTACTGCATAAATAAAATTTTTCTCAAGGCTGATATTATAAAAGCCCTAGCAAACTTTTTTTGGAAAGATCATCATTAGAATTTTCATCATGCATTTATATAAATATCTTTGTGCTTATTAAGTGACAGGCTTTATACTGCATAAAGGATGTAGACTGATAGTTAGTCTCCTTCAAGAGTCTACAATCTAGGAAAACTTGAACCTGTTTCTCCACAAAGTTTAAAATTAAAATCTTCAATGATTTTTTCCTCTTCTTTGATTTAAAAAATAAAACCCAAAACTCTACTTTGAATAGACAGAAAATATCAATATATTTGAACAAAATATTTCATCCAGATGTGCCCTATGTACAGAATGGAATACAAGCACAGTCTTGTCCAAATATAAGTAACACAGTAAGCAAAGTAAGAAACAAAGCAGCTTGTCCCTCTTCTCACAACTCCAATAACAGTGTGCCCATTGGACAGTTGCATTTGTTGTCTCTACCCAGGATGGGTCACACCATGAATTCATTCTTTTTCCAGTATTTCACAATAGGCTCTATGTATACAAAATTAATAAAATAGTTATTGTTTTTAGGTCACATTCACTCTCCCCAAATTTGTCTGTACTGTACATTTTCAAATAAAAATTTTAAAAAGTAGATATATTAAAGAAATTAGTTATTTCAATGTTATTTTTGTTTCAAATAGGCTGTACTAACAGTACAGCACTCTCAATTTGGTCAGCAGCACATTAGCTGTCTTTTGCTCCGAAGCAACAAGTATCTCCAACAAAAAGAAATATCTTACAAACACAACCTTACCACATACATATATACCACACAGGCAGAGTGGTAGAGAAATAAGAGGGGCTGAGGATAAAAATACAAATTATAAGAAAAGACTTGAGTCCAAAACCAACTTTTTAAAGATTTTATTTTATTTATTTGAGAGAGAGAGAGACAGTGAGAGAGAGAATGAGCGAGGAGAAGGTCAGAGAGCGAAGCAGACTCCCCATGGAGCTGGGAGCCTGATGTGGGACTCGATCCCGGGACTCCAGGATCACGCCCTGAGCCGGAGGCAGTCGTTTAACCAACTGCGCCACCCAGGCGTCCCCAAAACCAACTTTTTAGAGTCACCAACTCCTACAACCCTTCTGAAGGACAACTGTCCTACACTAGGAGACTGAAGAATCAGCTCCATTCTTAAGACAATATCAAGGGCATGGGAAAAAAAAAATTAGGGTGTAAAAACTACCCAAGTAATCTTGGAATTCTACTTCTCCAAGTAATCGTGGAGGACAGTCTCTGGCTCTCCTCCTTTGGTTCCTGATGGTTTGGGGTCACTGGCAACAAGCTCCAATCAGTCTGGGCTCTCAGGATGCCTGTTACCACCCTATTTCTAACCTCATGTAGTCATAGGAAATCTTAAATGGCTTGTCAGCAAGCAATTACTGCAAATATCAAAAGACTGACTACTCTTTCAGGTTTATAACTCCATCTCCTTAGAAATGTATTACATTAAGTTCTCTTTATCCACCTAAGGCGAGGCCAAAAATCACAAAACAGAGTATCATTCTCTATTCCGCTAACCTAATTCTGGCCATAAAGAATTTTTAAGGATCTTCACATAAAGAAAATCTCAGAGCATAACTGACTTTCCAAAATTCCCAAAGTGGATATACAGACAGGATTCCAACACAACCCTCATACACAAACACACACACACACACACGCACACTGATTTCATTCTATGTAACTGAAATATCTCTTTGGTTCTTATGAAGGGATCTCACAGCTACCTGTTATCATTACTTTCAACCTCCCCCACAAAGTTCAGATATCCAGTTTTACTACCAAATCTCCAACAAAAAACAACACAATATAAGAAAACAGAAGGCAGTATTTACTAACTTTTATGTATGTAATGGATATCTAACTAGCATGCTTTATGAAATCAAATTTAACCCACATTCATATCTTTTGATTCCTTTATCACCAATTTCTTATCAGAATCAAGTATTTTTAGAAAGCCTATCAACTCCCATACTTTAATCTTAAAGCACATGCCAATGTCTCTCAATGAAGGCAGTCAATATTGCTTAAAGGGTAGACAGTGAATAACTACAGATTACAGCTTACAGATTACTGAAAAGCTAACTTAACTGCCAAACATAACTTTATATTTAATGTTTTTGTGTGCTTAAGTAAACCATTGCCCCCTTACACAATTCCACAATTTCCAGTAAAACAATTAATTTTAAAAGTACTTCTCATAATTATTTTAAAGGTATACCTTTACATAAATTGATTTTTTTAGCACTCCAACTTACATTAAAAACTATTAATTTAAGTAGATCTTAGAATCTTCTGCACTTTACACATTCAATAAGGTATATAATACCATAAAATTTCATGTTCTTTAAAATAAAATTTGCAAAACATACAAGCAGAAATCTGTTTTCAATGCAAGACTCCTAAAACTGAACTTCAAAAAATATTTTACCTATATACAGCATAAACAGGAGGCTAATGTACCTTATACTGAAATGGCATCAAAATAAAATTAATTCTAAAACAAACAAAATTAACTTTCATTCAACAAATGTCTGCTTAGGGACATAATACCAGTATCATCCCTAGAAGGATAAAAAAGGCCATTTCTATTGGCATCTTCCTTCTTCTAGTTCTTCCAAAGACATCCTGCCTTTAGTAGCTGTGGCTTTTCTTGATCAACCTGATTTCCTCCTTACAGTCTAACCAGGCTTCTAATCCTGGTCTTCAGTATATCAAAGAAAATTTCATCACTGGCAGGAAGAAAGGCTCCAAATTTTCCCATATATCCAAATTTTTAATAACAAATATTTTTTAAAAAAAGGAATCATGGAAAGGATTCAGGAACTGACATAAAAACTCAGGAATAGATGCCAGTCAAGAAATAATTATGCATGCTACATAAAAATAGCCACATTAGTATTCTATGCAACTTTCTAATTTCCTGAAATTAATCCTTATGTGTCTTCTATTTCTAAAAAACCATGTACCCCTCAAATGTCACTTTATAAATAAAGGCATTATTATCTAACTAGGTAGATGCAACTTCTCTAATCTTTTTAATGTTATAAATGTGATGCATACAAATGAGATTTTTTCAAAATTCAAAGGCCACAGAGGCACAAAATGAACAATAGATCTTTTTTGTACCTGCCTGCATCAAACTGGCAACACACTGTTACTGTTCTACTATGGTTACCAGCTTAACATTAATACTATTTTACTTCTGTTTCCTAATTGAGCATTTTTATGTGTTATCTATTGACTGTCCACTGATGAAACGAGCACTGAACCTTCCTCTATTGCCCTCAATCTCCTACTAATTTTATAGGATATTCTTTTTTGTATTATAAAGTTTTATAATATATTCCACTCCATAACCTTAATTAAACCTATTTTATGTATCTTCTAAGTGGATTCTAAAAACTAAAACTCAATTATATACATTTATAATGTGGCTAGGTAAATACTAATCACCAAGGGAAATATCATTTTGTATCATTTAGACGTCACTGATTGAAAGAACTGTCCAAGTATTCCAGTCAGATGACATTTGAATTTTTCTAGGTTTCTTCAGTTCTTTTTGAAGGCCCAATATTGCCACTCTAACCTCCCACCTACACTGCTCTACCACCATATCTTCTATGTTGGGCTATATTTTTCACTGCACTGTAATACCTCAAAATATATTCATATAAGGTGCACAGTTTTTCCAAGTATAAAAAATGTACTTGTCCTCATAAGTAGTGTGGTTGAGCATAAAAAATTTAGGTCCAAATTTCTTTTCCCTCAAATGTGAAGATACTGTTCGACTGTCTTCAAGCATTCATCAAGGCTGCTAGGAACTCAGTCATTTCATTTTTCATCCTTTATTCCCTCTCTGTGGCAGTAATTGGGGATTTTCCTTTTATCCTTAGAGTTCTGAAATTTTACCAGATGTATCTAGATGTAGATCTTTTTCCATTCATCCTGCTTGGTATTACATAGGCTCTTTCAATCTGAAATTCTGAAATCCATAATCTTTCTTCCAGCTCATGACATTTTCTTCAATTATTTCTTTGATTATTTTTCTCCTTCCCACTGTTCTGTTCTCTGCTTCTAGAACTCATATTTTTGGATGTGAAAACTTTGTGATATAATGTATTTTCCAGATATCTTTAGTTTTCTCTCAATTTTTCCAGATCTTTTTTTGCTTCATACATGCAGAGATTTCCTCCTCTTTAGCTCCAAACCAACAAATCAGTCTTGATTCATGGTTATTTAACCCATCCATTAAAATTTTTCTTTATAATTTTCAAAATCTTTTCTGGTTCTCTGTCCCCTTTTCAATGAAACTATGATTAATAATTACAACATGTTCTTAAATCTTAAATAAAAACGAATTACAGTTTTTCTTTGAAGTTTTCTTCTGAATTATATCTGACGTCAGTTGTTCTTTTATTCATCTTAACCCTCTTTCAACTGATTATCCCTATTTATATTGGCAAATGGAAGATTACTTTAGAGAGTATTGGAGCCCAAAGTGGGCTTTCCCTGAGATTGTTCAAGTTTGTTTACCCAAGTGGCTTCTCCCTTAAAAGGCAGAGTAGTACTATTTAAGCAGGCTGGCATATAAATAAGGCATCCAAGCAAGGTACCCGCATAGGAAGTCAAGCTCGCTGAGAACTGTCAAACTGTTTTGCTTTGGAGTAGCATGCTTTAGTGGCTCTGCTTCACAGATTCCAACATCTCAGCAGATGTCCTACTGAATTATTGGTCTACTTTCCTAAGGGCACAGTCCTTAGATTTCAGGTCTGAGGGCAGGCATCACTGCCACCAGAGCTGTTTAGGCTGGAGAAAGGGCAGAAAGGAGCTCCAACTAAGGCATTCTGGAAAATAAGTCTTTTAAAAATTCTTGATTATTACCCAATTACCCACTACTGTTCTTTGTATTTGTTGACTCCAAGCTTGGAGCCTTTCCGAGGTTCCCCTAGGAAAACCTGAGCTTACCTCTGGTATCTTGGGTTCCATTTCTTCTTAGATTTTGCTGTCAATCCGATCCCGTGAACTTTCTATCTTCTTCAAAATTTCTGGTCCTCTGATGATACCTGTAGTGGACTGTGAACTGTAATTTTACTGCTCAACATGCTTTCTCCCCTCCCCCTTTTTCTAGTAATATAGTCCCTCTTGTTTGTGGGGAAACTAGACCATGTGATTTAGGAGGTGATTTCTTCCCAATCACCACAGGGGTGGCCACATAACTTAGGTCTGGCTAAAATATCCTAACCCCCTTTTCTTTGGCAGCCATTATTGCCCGGCTGAAAACAACGCTAAAACAGAAGGAAAAAGAAACTAAATATTTGAAAGACATAGTACTGATGACATCATTCAAATCTGGATTTATCCACAGCTAGGTTGATCTTCTCCCTTCCTTCCCCACACACATGCAAATATACATTAACGTCACAGAGCTAATGAGGTCCTTTTGCTCCTCTTTAAGGTAGTTTGGCTAATATAATAACATCTGTTCCTGCTTTCCAGCACTGCCATTTAATTGAATCCTTACACATCAGTGGGACACTGGTTAAAGGAATGCGCTCAATCCATCATATTTAAAAGAAAAGTTAGGACAATAATTATAAAATAAGCCTGAAGAAATAAAAATAATGCTTTATGGTTTGCTGTTAAACATATAATGAGGAAGTAAGCTGTAAACTATAATATATGTTATCATTCCGTAACACATCCTTCATTCCTCTAGGAGTAAAAAAGCACACATAAAAACCAATTATCTCTCAAAGAGTTTTTTCTCCAAGTCAAGATTCCAGTGGCTTCAAAAAGAAAAAGAGCAAAGGAGGAAAGGTGATATTAATTTAAAATTTTCTAATCTATTACTGTAAAAGAAAACCAAAACTCTCTGAATGGTTATATAATGGCAACCCCTGAAAGAAAAATTCTGTAGCTACTGGTATGATTACTGGGGCAAACATGGGGAAAGTGCTGCTTATTTTTAATTTTAGAGATAATACAAAGTACAGATGGTCACTGCACTCCTCAATGGATAAAAGGTAAAATTCAGTACTCTTCACCTAAGGTCCATAATTCATGGTTCACAGACTTATGCCTTTAGAATGCCTCCTAAAACAATATGCAAAGTGCTGTATCTATGTTTAAGTACATTTTGGGGAAAATTAGGTCCACAGTGTTCATCAGACTCTAATAACTAAAATTCACAACCTAAAAAAGGTAAAGAAAACTGCTCCTGACTGAAAAAGAACAATGACAACTTCATTCAATAATTTTATGTAATAACTATAATCTGAAAAACATCTAATGAATACCTCTAACATGTAAAACAGTGTTTTAAATATATAATTTCCATTCTTTAAAAAAAAAAAAATGTTAGGAAGAAAATCATTAGCCCCAGTGTCCATGAAAATAATGAGGCTGAGCAGTAACTTTCCCAAAGTCACATGGTACTAAAGCAGGATTCAAAAGCAACTTTCCCGACTTGATTTCAAACTCTTTCCACAAATGCTTTTTTTCTAGGAGAAATATTTGTAAGAAAAGAAATACAAAGGCAATGGGTTATTTCATAATGGAATGTAATTTTATGTCAGGCACAGAAATTATCAAGTACTACCATGCCTATGGTTTAATGAAAGCAGAATCTGACCTTTTCCTAACTGCCCTTTGATTAAGATATTCAAAAAAACTTGTTTCTGAAAATGAAGTCAGGTGGACCCTACTATTTGATTAAGATATATGAATCTTAACATTGAAGGCTGCCAAAACCAATAAATGGTTCTCCAGCCAAGTATAGCTACTCTTCAGGGTTCCATGTGATACACAATGAAGTTGCTCATGCATGGAGGACAAAAAGCTAAAATGCCAAACCCTTGTTTTTGTTTTTTTCTTTTTTAATATTTTGGCATAAAAGACAAGAAGATCTGTGGATAAGGCAAAGTAAGTAAGAACTTCCACATATGAAAAGAGCTCCCACAGACTAAGGCACATTCACAACCTAAAACATATTCTAGTATTTGGATCTGGCCAAGAGAACTCAGGAACTGGAGTTCGGGCTGGAGCAAAAAATTGGGTCAAATGAGGGAAAGGATCTTGGACCGTAAGGTAACAGTTATATGGTGGCAAAAATAAGAAAAGAAATTAAGTACAAATGAAAAACCAATCCACAAAGCAAGTTAGAGATGTGTTTCAAAGGTTCCAAGATACAGAAAACAGCATGATGAAATCTTTGCTTTGATACTTTGCCATTTTATCTAGAATCACAGATTCATCTGCCTAAGTTATAGCAGAGAAGTCACAGATGTATGGTTTGCTTCACCATTCCCAGAAAAGGAGATAAAAGAGTAAGGAAAGGATGCTGAATTTTGCATTACCCTTATCAATCCCTTTTTATTAACAAGAGTATGATAAAGTACTGTAAGTTTTTTAATTCTGGGGGAATTTAAGAACTATTCTATTTAAATACTAAACATCTGTGCTTGCTTCAGCAGCACATATACTAAAGATCTAATGAGTCCAGACTATTATCCTAAAAGGGCATCTAACCCATGCAACTATCATTTGCTGAATCTTTGTTATAGACTCTCATTCCTTATGAGGGAATTGACTCCATCCAAAGTAAATTAACCCACATGTATAATTACAGCTGAGGAGTTTTGCTAGCAATCTGTGAAATAAATAAATAAATAAATGGAATGGAATTAGTAAGGAAAATGAAGAGAATGAGATTTTTCTAAACTACATATTTTAAATTGTGTTTTTAAAAAATAACCAAACCAGGGATGCCTGGGTGGCTCAGTGGGTTAAGCCACTGCCTTCGGCTCGGGTCATGATTCCAGGGTTCTGGGATTGAGCCCCGCATCGGACTCTCTGCTCAGTGGGGAGCCTGCTTCTCTCTCTCTCTCTCTCTATCTCTCTCTGCCTGCCTCTCTGCCTACTTGTGATCTCTATCAAATAAAAAAATAACATCTTTAAAAAAAAATTTAAAAAATAAAAATAAAAAAATAACCAAACCAATAACTCCACTTTCAAAGAGCTCTTCATTCTTCCTAATCCTTCACTTGTTAACAACTATTATTTATGGAGACTCCTAACAGTTTACAAATGTTTTCACATACATTATCTCACCTGATCACCGCCAAAAGAAGGTTATTACTATGTCCCTTTTTATGTGAGGCTCTGAGAGGTTCAGCTTACAGTATCATACTTACTTGACAGCATTATTTAAGAAGAGATGTAGCAGGTTCTAATATGGCCTTCAACTACTTAATATTTTGAGAACTTACAATAAAAGACATCGTCTAACAGTATGTATTTTGATGTTCCAAAAAAGGTTAAGAATACTATACTATTCATTTACAATCTATGAAAATCCGTCTCAAAATCATTCATGTGATTTTTCCCAAAATGGGTTAGGGAAACAACAAAACATAAGAGAACAGAACAACATTCCAATGGAAACAGGCTCTTCAACAAATGGTGCTGGGAAAATTGGACAGCCACATGCAGACAAATGAAATTGGACCACTTCCTTATACCACACACGTAAATAGACTCAAAATGGATGAGGGACCTGAATGTGAGAAAGGAATCCATCAAAATCCTTGAGGAGAACACAGGCAGCAACCTCTTTGACCTCAGCCGCAGCAACTTCTTCCTAGTAACATCGCCAAAGGCAAGGGAAGCAAGGGCAAAAATGAACTATTGGGATTTCATCAAGATCAAAAGCTTTTGCACAGCAAAGGAAACAGTTAACAAAACCAAAAGACAACTGACAGAATGGGAGAAAATATTTGCAAACGACATCAGATAAAAGGCTAATATCCAAAATCTATAAAGAGCTTAGCAAACTCAACACCCAAAGAACAAATAATCCAATCAAGAAATGGGCAGAGGACAGGAACAGACACTTCTGCAAAGAAGACATCCAGATGGCCAACAGACACATGAAAAAGTGCTCCACATCACTCGGCATCAGGAAAATACAAATCAAAACCACAATGAGATACCACCTCACACCAGTCAGAATGGCTAAAACTAACAAGTCAGGAAATGACAGATGCTGGCGAGGATGCAGAGAAAGGAGAACCCTCCTACACTGCTGGTGGGAATGCACGCTGGTGCAGCCACTCTGGAAAACAGTGTGGAGGTTCCTCAAAAAACTGAAAATAGAGCTACCCTATGACCCAGCGATTGCACTGCTGGGTATATATCCTAAAGATACAAACGTGGTGCTCCGAAGGGGCACATGCACCCAAATGTTTATGGCAGCAATATCCACAATAGCCAAACTATGGAAAGAACCTAGATGTCCATTGACAGATGAATGGATAAAGAAGATGTGGTGTATATATATATACAATGGAATACTATGCAGCCATCAAAAGAAATGAAATCTTGCCTTTTGCGATGACATGGATGGAACTAGAGGGTATCATGCTTAGCGAAGTGAGTCAGTCGGAGAAAGACAACTATCATATGATCTCCCTGATATGAGGAAATGGAGATGCAACATGTGGGGCTTAAGGGGGTAGGAAAAGAAAAAAATGAAAGAAGATGGGATGGGGAGGGAGACAAACCATAAAAGACTCAATCTCAAAAACAGATTGAGGGTTGCTGGGGGTAGTGGGGACGGGATAGGGTGGTAGGGATATGGACATTGGGGAGGGTATGCGCTATGATGAGTACTGTGAAATGTGTAAACCTGGCAAGTCACAGACCTGTACCCCTGGGGATAAAAACACATTATATGTTTATTTCAAAAATTTAAAAATAAAAAAAAATTTAAAAAAAAGAGAACAGAACAACATTAACTAGCTACACTCTGACAAAGTGTTTTGGGGGTGAGGGAGAGACTTGAGAACAGTTTTACAATCTGGTGTTCTAACAAACTCTTAAATATACTGGGACAATTACTACTTATGTGTAATTAGAATAAAATGTCATTCACACAAGTCTGTAAAGAGAACCTATACACAAGATAAAATTAGTGATCTCTAGTGATCTCTAATAATTTATACAGAACATATTTCTTGATTACTAGGAAGGCCATTAGACTAGTAAGAAAGGCAATGGTTTATAAGAGCTAAGAAAGCACATCTTGACGTGAGACTGCCCTGTTTATATTCCATTTCCATCATTTACTATGACCTTGAGCAAGGTATTCTTTGTCTTGATTTTTTTCAACTGTAATATGTGGGTAATATTATCTACCTCTTAGAGTTGCTGTGAGGATTAAATGAGACAAAGCAATTCAAACCATGCCTAGTATATAGTAAGCACTCTTTAAAAATATTAGTTATTGAAAGCACCTTGGTGGCTCAATCAGTCAGTCATCTGCCTTCAGCTCAGGTCTTAGATCCCGGAGTCCTGGTATCAAGCCCCACAACCCCACGTCCTCATGTCATTCCCCACGTCCCCATGTCTTCCCCACATCCCCATGAGGGGCTCCCTGTTCAGTGGGGACTCTACCTCACCCTCTCCTTCTGCCCCTCCCCCTCCTCCTCCTCTCTCTCTCACTCTCTCTCAAATAAATAAAATCTTAAATAAAATAAAATATTAGTTGTTGAGATTATAATCACTCAATGTGCTAAATGTTATGAACTTCAGGGAAGAGGTGATCTGGCTCTTTATGGATAAAGCAGTAAGCTAAGAGCAATACCCAGAGAAAATAGATATTAATAGGATTTGAAAGCGAACATTTGACCTAGCATATCCCAAAACATACTAAATCACTACAAAACTACTATAGTTTAAAAAATATAGTGTTGATACAAGTAATAAAATGGGAATTATAGAAACAGATCCATCCACCTTTGGTCTAGCACATTCACCAGTGGAACATATCCTACCAAAATGCAGAAACATATACAAAACAAATGTATATCAAAAAAAGTCCAGTGCAGCATTATTTGTAATGGCAGAACACGGGGTACAACCAAAACACTGGCTATAAACACTGTATAAAACCAGGGAAGTCATGATTCCTGACAAGAAAATACTCCCCAACCATTAAAGGAAACAAGAAACTATATGTGTATTTGTATGGAAAGAATATGATAAACTATTAATTAAAAAATCTCAAAGTATTTTTATCATGCCCACATTCATACAAAACAAGAATCTGTTTACATAAATATACATGTAGGTAAATGTGTGAAAATAGACAGAAAAAGCATGAAATTACATACACTTAAGATTTATACTTTAGGATGTAAAAGAAGTGAGATTTTCAACATTATACCTTAACTTCCTCCACTATATTAATTTTTACAGTTTACATTTACTATACGACTCAATAAAAATAGAAAAAATATAATGCCAATTTCCCTTATGATTTTACACACACACACACACACACACACAAAATTAGAAAGAAAACAAAATAAAATACCACAGTTTAGTATCATGGCTGCATACTCTCTCACCGGTTTGATTCCAAAGATGTATAATGGCCGCCTGGGTGGCTCAGTCATTAACTGTCTGCCTTCGGCTCAGGTCATGATCCCAGAGTCCTGGGGTCGAGCCCCACATCGGGCTCCCTGCTCCACTGGAAGCCAGCTTCTCCCCTTCCCACTCTCCCTGCTCGTGTTCCCTCTTTCTCTGTCTCTCTCTGTCAAATAAATAAGTAAAATCTTAAAAAGAAAAAAAAAAAAAAAAGATGTGTCATCCCACCAATGAAATTAAAACTTATCTAGCTTGAGTCTCATAGCAGCTCTTCCACGCTGGCACTTCTTGAAAAGCAACTACATTAAGTTTTAAATTACTCCAAGTTTATTTGAAATATACTTCAAAAACATTGAAACAAAACTAAAGAACACTGGAATGATAATACAAAAGAACTAAAACACATACACAGAAGTTCTTGCCCTAAATATGTATGGAGATGTTCGAGTCCAAAGACATGAAGACTAATGACATCACAAATTAATAAGAAACTACTATTTACATGCCGTCACTGCTCTTGTCATCTTCATAAAAGCACCTTTACTTCTCGTGTAAGGGAGGGAGGGAAGAGAGGAAAAAAGCCACACCTGCTCAGAGCTTTAGAGTTAGGAGAAAAAGAGATTGTTTCAAAAGACCACTGACTACATTCAACGAAAAATCTGGAAAGTTGCTTTGTTAACCATAAAACCCTGCAGATGTTAGCTATGTGTCAGAAAGCACAGGAAACTGTTTAGTACAAACAACTAATTTTAGTACGTGGGGCTTAAGATTATACAAATGCAGCACATCTGAAGATGTATATAATGAGAAAAATATCATCCAGTCTACTGTTCTCTTATCCAAATACACAAAATAAAGGTAGTACTTCAAAGAGTGGGAAAGGATAGACTGAAATAGCCAAATCAACTGATTAACCACTGAGAAATATTAAGATTAAGTTCCTGTCTCCATCCATAAGCCAATTTAAATTTAAAAGATATGAATTAAGTGTAAAAAAAAACACACAAGAGGAATATAGCCAAAGGTGGAAACATCCCAAATGTACATCAATGGATGAATAAACAAAGTGTGGTAGATATATATACAAAGGATAATTCAGTCTTTATTAAAAAGGAAGGAAATGTTCTATATGCTACAACATGGATGAATCTTGGGGACATTATGCTAAGTGAAATAAGCCAATCACAAAAATAATACTATATGATTCTATTTATATTAATCATCTAAAGTAGTCGAATTCATAGAAACAGAGTAGAATGGTAGTTGCCAGGAGGTGAGGAAAGTTTGTAAATGAGGAGTAGTTTAAGTTTCTGGGAAGTTTCAGTTTTGCAAGATGAAAAAGTTCTAGAGATCTGTTGCAGAACAATGTAAATAAACTCAGCACTACTGAACTGCACCCTTACATGGTTAAAATGGTAATTTTTTTGTTGTGTTTTTTTACCACAATTACATTTTTCTCAATTACAAAAGAGGAGGTACGCATTAAATTACTTAGGACACTTTAAAAAATTATGAAACTATAAGGAGATCAAAGTGCCTGATCAAATTCCTTTCTAACATTCAAGTTGCAAATATGGCTAAAAACATAACATCAAAGATTAAAAAGAAAAAGAATGCATAATATCTTATCTGTCAAGCACAAATCTTTATAAGGCGATATAGGAAAGGAGTGTAGTGTCTCCCAAGAAATTTAAAAATCTAATATGAAATGGATAATCTCCCAGAAAATATAAATTGAAATGTTAATGACATCAAATCCAAGAATATGTTAAAAGAATACTACATCATACTAAGTTTTCCAAACAGTTTAATATTAAAAAATTTATTATTCCAATTCATTATATGAATAAATTGGAGGGGGGGATAAATACTCATTTCAATAGATGCCAAAAATGCATTTGATAAAAGTTAGTCTACATTTCTGATAAAATTTAGTGAGCTAAGAGAAAGACATACACTAGTAGAGGATACCTGCGTGATACTTAGCAGTGACACAGCAGTCCTCCCATTAGCACTCCCTAGATAATGACTGCGTCTATCATCACTTTTATTCAACATTTTGGGAGGGTTCAAAACTGATGCACAGTTTTGAAGAAAAACAAACCAGAGGTAAAAGCACTGAAAAGGAAAAGACAAAAGAATCATTTATTGATGTCAATATAACAATTTAGTCAGAAAACTCAATAAACTGACTTAATAAGGGATTCAGTTTAGCGGCCATATACACAAGATCAAAATCTCAAAATCAAGAGGTTTCTATACTCCAACAATAACTAATTACAAAGCATAATGGAAGAAAAAATATGACACAACATAGTAATAAGAACTATAAAATAATCTGAAATAAACACCCCAAAATGTGCAAAATCTATATGGAAATTGTAAAATTTTATTAAAGACAGAAGGGCCTGAAGAAAATAGTCATGCCATGTTTCTGGATGTATTATACATCTATTTCTTCTCAAATTAATCCATATTTCAACCTATTTCCAATTAAATCTCATATTTTATGGCATATTTTATGGCAGTTTGCAAAAGCCATCTGACAAGTTAAATAAACAATATTTAAAACTCTTGACAGATCAATGAAGGAGAACTGCCTTCTAAGACATCAAAGCATTCTAACCTACTAGGTTGAGCCATATGAAATCACAGAGAGTTGGGGCGCCTGGGTGGCTCAGTGGTTAAAGCCTCTGCCTTTGGCTCAAGTCATGATTCTGGGGTCCTGGGATCAAGCCCCGCATCAGCTCTCTGCTCAGCAGGGAGCTTGCTTCCCTTCCTCTCTCTCTGCCTGCCTCTCTGCCTACTTGTCATCTCTGTCTGTCAAATAAATAAATAAAATCTTTAAAAAAAAAAAATCACAGAGAGTTGATGACACTCCATGTATTAAAAGAACAGTATCAAAAGGTCCAACCTAATAACTAAAACTGATGTGGACAAAGGAATAAAAAAACAGCTATTATTAATCTGGGAATGTTAAATACTCAAACTCCCCTACTCCCACCACCCACAAATCCCTTTTTAAGTGGTAAGAAACAGAGGAGTCCACTAAAATATTTAATACTAATAAAGCTTAGTTAAAGGCCAAGAGGGCCTCCTATTTCTTACCCCAGTAGGTCATAGGCAGAAAACTGAAAGGGACGGTGGAGAAGAGGAGAGGGGTAGGGAGGAAAAGTGTCTTTTGACAGCCCTGAACAGGAAAGGATACCTAAGCTGAAACCTAAGAGAGAAGAGGCAAAGAACTAGGGGAAGAATATCCTAGAAAGAAAGTAAAAGACCCTAAGTGAGGAAGTCTCCGTACTCTAAGAACAGGAGAGGAGGACTAGAAGACAGTGAATGAACTAAAAAATGATATAAAATGAGGCTAGAACAAGAAGGAGCAGCCATACAGAATCTTACAGGCCAACGTCGGAGTTTGGGTATTTATTATTCTAAGAGCAATGAGAAGTCAAATAATGATTTACGTTTCAGAAAGATCGGCCTAGTTGCTGCATGAAGAATGAAGTGTAAGGAGACAAGAAAGCAAGCTAGGAGATCAAACTGAACTACTATGAAGTCCAAGTAAACGGCCTGGGCTAATGTGATGGTAGCAAAGATGGAGAGAAGTGGGAAATTTCAAAGCAGACTTTGGAAATCTTATGTCCTGTATCCTTTCCCTTCCCCCTCTGCCATCTCACCTTATTGGCAACAGAAACAGTTTCTGGGAAACCATTCCATGAAACTCAGGTGAAAATGACCTCTCCTAGTCTTGAAGGCCAGAAAGACATGACTTATACCTAAACAAAGCATCTTTTTCCTTATTGACGGCTGGTTCAGGAATGGACACATGACCCAAGCTAGGTCAACAAGATTATTTCAGGATCCAGGAGTAATTTTTTTCCTTGTGTTAGCCATAAAAAGAATGTAATCCTCAAATTATATTGGTGTAAGACAATAATTACCCTCCAATATCCACACTACCCTTCTTTTAATAAAATACTTCTCCACAAGTTATATGGGGGTGTGATGACCGTACAGCAAGAACTGGGTCCTAGGTATGGACATAGAACTAAGTTCTGGTCAGGAAGTGATATTTGCAAATCCTTGGCCAATTCAATAAAAGGAAGTACCTGTGGCTGCCTTCCTGCTTCTTATTTCTCTTGTGCTGTGCATTAGTTTTCTAGGGCTGTCTTCCAAAATACCACAGACTCGGTGGCTTAAAAAACAAAAACTTATTTTCTCAGTTTTTTAGGCTAGAAATCCAAGATCAAGGTGTTAGCATGTTTCATTTCTTTGGAGGTCTCCATCATTGTTTTGTAGATAAGCCACCTTTTTGCTGTGTCCTCACATGATCTTTATTGTGTGTACATATTTCTGGTGTCTCTTTCTATGTCCAAATTTCCTCTGCTTATAAGGACACCTATCAGACTGGATTAGGGTCTACCCATATGACCTGATTTGGCTTTATTCCCTTTTTAAAGGCATTACCTCTAAATGCAGTCACATTCCTAGATACTGGGTGTTAGGGTTTCTTTCTTTCTTTTTTTTTTTTTTTTTAAGATTTTATTTATTTATTTGACAAACAGAAATCACAAGTAGACAGAGAGGCAGATAGAGAGAGAGGGGGAAGCAGGGAGCCCGATGCGGGCCTCGATCCCAGGACCCTGAGATCATGACCCAAGCCAAAGGCAGAGGCTTTAAACCACTGAGCCACCCAGGCGCCCGGGTGTTAGGGTTTCTTTGTCATTTTATTTTTTTATCATGGTAAGTAAGTGTACTCTTTAATCCCCATTTCCTATTTCACCCATCTCCCCAGCCACTTCCCTTCTGATAACCATTAGTTTGTTCTCTATAGTTAAGAGTCTGTTTCTTTGTCTGTCACTCCTTCTTTTTCACCTTTACTTGTATCGTTTCTTGAATTCCGTGTATAAATGAGATCACATGATATCTGTCTTTCTCTGAATGACTTATTTTGCTTAGCATTATATGCTCTAGCTCTATCCATATTGTTACAGACGTCAAGATTTCATTCTTTTTTACGGCTGAATAATATTCCTTTGTGTGTGTTGGGGGGGTATCTTCTATATCCATTCATCTACTGAAGGACACTTGGGCTACTTCCATAGTTTGGCCATTGTAAATAATGCTGCAATAAACAAAGGGGTACATGTATCCCTATGGATGAGTATTTTTGTATTTTGAGGGTAAATACCCAGTAGTACCGTTATTAGACCATAGGGTAGCTCTATTTTTAATTTTTTGAGGAAACCCCATACTGTTTTCCACGGTATGCGTACTGAGTTTGCATTCCCACCAATGCGGATTAAGGTTTCAATATGAATTCTGGAGACACAATTCAGTCCACAACAGACTGGAACATGGATGTGATGCTAGTGAGCCAAATTAGACTTGGTAGATGAAGTCAACACCCTAAGGCAGAGCTGTCCAATAAAACTTTCTGTGATGATGTGTATGTTCTATTATCTGGGACTCTCCAATATGGTAGCCACTAGCCACATGTGACTATTAAAATTAATTAAAACTAAATAAACCTAAATATCTAGACTCTGTTGTACTAGACATATTTCAAGCACTGAGTAGCCTAGCCACATGTGGTACACAGCTACCATACTCAATAGCACAGGTTAAGGGATGGTGTAACAAAACAGGAGAACTTACACCTATGCATGACCGGAAGGACAACCTCCACGGTATCACATAATCTATCTTGCTTCAACCACATGTGTTTTGGAGTCTCTTTGTTCTAACAACTCATCTTATATTTTAATCAATAGTTATTAGAAGCAGAGTGCTGCCAAAACAAACTACTAAAAACTCTGGTAAGGCTCAGAGGACATACAGTGAGAAAACATGCCAGGCAGGAAAACTAACCACACCTCTGTTTTGCAGTACCAAACCACTTAGTAAAACTCCTGTCTGCAATAATGGGGAGGGCACATTCCATGACTAACAGGTGCACATAGCTCTAAGAAAAGCAGTTAGAAAAACTCAGAATAATCACAGGTATTGGCTGTTTAAAGAACTGGCAATAACGTCAGCTCAACCAAGAGTTAAAACATAGAACAGAGACAGACATAAATAGAGTGCCACGGAGAGAAGCTCAGTAGCAAACCAGACCCTCGCCTCAGTCCAATAAATCGAGGCCTCTCAAGTTAGGAAAGGCAGGACTTTTGTGCTCCAAATATACCGCAAAGGTTCTTTTCCACAGAGTAGCAAAGCACATGTGAAGAGGGCCCCTTTATGATGGGTTTTGATGTGTCAACTTGGTTAGGCTAAACTAAAAGGAGGGGAAGGCAAGTGGCCATTTTGTAAGTACTTCCTCTTAAGAATTCAAACACTAATCTATATGCTGCTGTGGAGGGATCTGTAGATGTAATTGAAGTCCCTAATCAGGTGACTTTTAAACTATGGTGATCATCCTTAGTGAACCTGACCTAGTAGGGAGGTTTTAAAAGAGATTGGGACCTTCCCTGGCAAATGAGACTCCAAGTGGCAGCTGAGTCTATTGTTCTCCCTTCCTGGATCTTCCTCTCCTAAATGCCTAGGGAGAACAGTGTCAACATATGCCCATGGATTCTAGACTGCTTGAGATCCGTTCCCAAATGCCTACCTTACAAATTTCAGATTTACTTAGACAGCTCCCAGAATTGTAATCCAATTCCCTGCAATAAATCTTTTAATACCTACCTCTTTCCCCACCCCCTCATAGAAATCTGTTTGTTCTAATTCTCTGGTTAAACCCTGCCTGATACACCATTCAAGCCTATTATTTCAGATGCCCTCAAGGTAGCCCAGCAACACAGGGAAAGAGGAACAGGCCTAGCACAGAGACTAGAGGAAGAATGAGTAGATTTCACAAATGATGACTAAAAAGGGTCTGCTAAAGATAATGTCATATGGTACTGACTTAGAACAGAACAGAAATCTATTAGTAAAGTTTTTGAAGAGTACTACCAAACTACATTACTGGTCTACAAAAACCTAGGACTGAACCTTAAAAAACGTACAGGTCCTTAATCTATACCAACTGGCAGGAAGCTATAAATGTTGTGCAATTCCTAGGATGTCGTATTCTTGAATGCCTACTATTTCAAATGTGGCAAAGGAAAATAACAAGAAAGAATCACCTAAGAACAAAGCCAAGGGGACACAACAGTCAAAAGGGCATTGCACCAATAGAGCAAAATCAAAAGTTTAACCAAGGAATTTATATAGTTGCGAAAGCAGAATCTTCTGATCAGAAAGATCCGCTATCTACTTCTATTCTTTCCTTCTCCACTGTGCAATGGGTTGGACAAAAGGACTCACTGTTTTATAGATTACTTGCTGAATTAAGAAAAAAAGAAATACGTAGATATCTGTCATGTTGAGCTATGTCTAGTAACTGGATGGAACTTTGGAGAGATTCTCTTGAGAAAGGAAGAAAAGTATGTATTAGGAGAAAGGTTTGTACCAATGTTGGGTGACCAAAAGGTTCATACCAGTACTCAAGAAGAAAGGTTTAAATTGGAAATATGCACTTGATAGTCACTAGCATATACATAAATACACAAAACTAGGTAAGATCACCTAAGAAGTGAGACTACCTACAAGACCAAATAGGGTTCGGGACTAAGCAATGAGGTACCAAATAACCAAAAAATGTACAGTGAGTGAGGGGACTAGGAGGAAGAAAGAAGACCAATAAAAGCAGCTAGTAATGTAGAAATAGAAGAGGGTGGTATTACATAAGCGAAAGAACAGCAATTTTTAAGAGGCAAAAATTAGTCAACAAAGTCAAACGCTACTAAAAAGAATAAGAAATGGACACAACAATTAAATATTATACCCAAAAAGATATCTGTGTAACTTTCAAAAACAAACCACAGCAGTATCAAAAGAAAACTTCTAAGAATATTTTCTTAAAATATTGGGGTGAAGGTCTCCGGAAATCGTAAAAGAGTAAGTCATTTTACTACACAAAAATAAAAATATTCCTATGTTGTGAAACTACTGTAAATGAAGAACAAATAATACTGTGAAGGATTACTATGCATAAATATAAACAGCACCAACAATCACTAAAAAGAAGACAATTCTAATAGAATAATAAGTAAAGGATATAACAGTAAATTTTCAAAAGAAATCCAAATGAAAAATAAAAATTAAAATTTACCCAATGTCAACAGTACTCGGGAAAATAAAAACAAAAACAAAACACTGTTTTTTAACTCATTTTAAAAACTTAAGATTGCTCATTTCCAATAATATTCTTAAAATACCGTGTTGATGCAAGTAAAACTTGGGGAGTATTTATTAAATTTAACATGTGCACAACGTCTGGCCCAGCAATTCTTTCCAGGAATCCATCCCAAAGAAATATTTCTAGACTCAAAAATAACTGTAAAAGGACATTCACTTCAGCATTATACAGGTAATAGCAATGTACTGAAAACAATCAAAATGTCTACCAATACAGGGGTGCCTGGGTGGCTCAACTGGTTAAGCACCTGATTCTTGGTTTTTCCTCAGGTCATGATCGTGTCAGTCAGGGTTGTGAGATCAAGCCCAACATCCGGCTCTGAGTCTGCTTGACATTCCCCTTCTCCCTCTCCCTCTGCCCCTCCCCTGCACATGCGCACGCTCTCTATCCTTCTCTCTAAAATAAATAAATCTTTAAAAAAAATGTCTACCAATATAAAAGAGCAAATAAATTATGAACATTCATACTAGGGAACATCCCTAAGTAAGTAAGAACAATGAGGGAAATCTTAATGCACTCTGTCAGACACACAGACCCCCTTCCCCACTCCACGCTCATTCATTCCCTCCCACCAAGAAACTAGAATGTTTGATTGATATACAGCAAGCTGTTAGCAACATCTGCTTTGAGAAAGAATAAGACAAAAACTCTAGCTATTAGAAAACTTTTTTTAAAAGTATGAACGCATTCCTTAGTTTTTATAGATAAATAAGTAAATAACCATTATCTGAAGACTTCTCTCTTCAACTGATGTATTTTAAGTATGTTCATCAATGAAACTTTTAGCAGACAAAATGTGTAAGCGACAGCTTTGTTCTCTGTGACAGATAATTTGATTAACATCCACCAAGGGAAAAAAAAGAAAAAATTTAAAATAATGATTAATTGTGGAGGATAAAATTATAGGCAATTTTTGTATTCTTCTTTAGATCTTTTTCATTTTGTCAAATTTCCTACAAATGTATATAAATTTAATTAATAATGTTTAACTACAAAAACACTATATTTAGAATCTAATTTGGAAGATATTTAACATTGTACTCTACACTGTCCTATAACACCGTTTCTCATCTTTTAACATATTTGTATCTGCATTAGCCACAAGTATACCTTTACAGCCCCTATTCTCACTATAAAATCTTCAGGATAAAATTAGAATGGATGAGTCTTTGGTGTCATTTAATGGTTAAGGATATTCTAGAAAAACAGCACATACAGACTTATCTTAAAAAAATCAGAACACAATACCACAAATTAGTGAGCATTACAAGAGGCACTCATAAAAGATGTAAAGTCTATTCAACTTATACTAAAAAACAAAAATAAGACAATCCATATAATAAGACCAATTCTAATGGAACACAGTTATACTGAAAACAGATTCCCAAATAGATTAATTATACAGGACTAAAACCATTTTAACAGTTTTAAATTATTATTAATTTTATCTCTACATGATTTAAATTTTATAAAACTAGGAATAATGTTTCAGTTTCTTCAAATTCCTCATTATCCCTAATTTTGCTAGGTCTCAATAATGCTTTTTAAATTTATTTAGGAAAGTGATATTTTCTAAAACTCATAAAAAACAATTCCATCATTCTAATTTTTCATGTATACAAATTTAAGTTTTACTAACCTACAAGGTGAGTAAAATCATTCAACTCAACATAGCTATTACTCTATTAGAGCTAACTTTTCAAATGGGTGAGATTACTATATACTGAAAACAGCCACACATAGGATAGAGTCAATAAATGTTTTTAAGAACTGTACTGGAGCCTTTGAACAGGGCTATTTCTGTTATTAAATACAAATAAAAAATAAGAGGGAAATCGCATAGAGAAGATAAGAGACAATAATAAGATCAAAGACTGAACTGGAAATAGACCTGGTATGATTCAAACAAGAAGAATTCATTTTCTTCTCAGGTCTCAGATTTAGGGTGACAGGAAAGAAGAAAAGGAAAATAGAGCTTTATGTTAATATTTATTTATTCCAAATTCAAAACTGATGAAACTAATTTTTCTACAGGTCTATTTCTCAAAGGTTCTTTAATTAAAAGACAATTCAAGAAGAAAACCCCAGATCACCAATTAATTTTAGGACAGGTTTTCTTCACCTTTTTTTTTTTTTTTTTTTTTTTCTGTTCCTTTTTTGGCGGGGGGAATATGGGAGGAATGAAAAAAAAAAAAAGTTAAATGAAACTCAATAACAGCTCAGGAGGAGAATATGCCTTGCTGGAGATGCACACATACTGACTACTTTCATAAATTAGTCATGTCTAGTGTGTACTTTAAGATAATCTCAAGAAATAAGAAATAAGGAGTTATTTTCAAAATTGAAACAACACTATCTAACACACCTCTCATTTTTCTCCACAATTCAAGTTTGAGTAACTGATTAATCTGAACATTAAGTAACAAGCAATAAAAATAAAGTATAATCTGCAGTCTTCCTTGATCACGGATTCTATCCTTAACCCTCCAATCATTTTTAAACTATCCCACTCTAGAACTTGCTTAGTTTTAGTCATCATTTTCATGGTACAGCAGGCAGAAATATACATAATCGATTTTGTGCAGATGTATCATAGAATTATTTAAGAGTTAGGATTCTCCAATGCCTTATTTCATCTAATTCAACACCATACTGAAAAAGTATGTTTTGTTTCAGATCAATTGCCCAAAAAAGCCCATTTTTTTATCCATGGATTTTATCCATGACTCATAAAAACCTATTTAATTTAGCCTATTCTCAACAACCTTATTTCATTGAACACAATTCACTCTGACCTATCTGTACACGTTGAGGGGGACTTCATCATATTATCAAAAGTGTTCATAAACATACTAAAGAACACTGGATCCAAACGGAATTCCTAAAGTACTATAGACTACATTTTTTCATAACAGACCCTCTTTTACATCTAGTCTCACCAAGTTGACTCTTTTAAAAGATCGAGGTAATATTTGAGTTTTATAAGATAACAGAAAGCAATCTACATTGTGCTTTCAATAATCAGGTGAATATTGATGTCAAGTTTCAAAGCATTTTTGGAAAAAATAAAATCCAACATGTCTCTTCAATAATTAAAACCCAAGTTATAAGTAATGATAAAATGATACCTATTGTCCTTCCACAATTCCACTTCCCCTCATGACTGGAAAAGATGTTTTTAAAGATAAGAATATGGGGCGCCTGCATGACTCAATCATTAAGTATCTGCCTTCAGCTCAGGTCATGATCCCAGGGTCCTGGGATCAAACCCCAAATCAGGCTCCCTGCTTGAGAAGAAGCCTGCTTCTCCCTCTCCCACTCCCCCCACTTGTATTCCCTCTCTCACTGTCTCTCTGTCAAATAAATAAATAAAATCTTAAAAAACAAAATAAAGACAAAAACATATATACATTAAGAAGTTAAACACCATACGTTAGGAAGAGTATTTTGATTGTGCGTGCCAAGTGGATAGGCGTAACTACCAGACAGGTAAGGTTCCAGGGACCAGAAGGATATTTATATTCACTCTCCACCTTCAATTTCCTAATGTTTTTTTTTTCCAAAATGTGAAAGTTGAAGGAAGTTAGTCAGATTGAGCATAGATTATCATGGATGCTGGTGCCCTCTATTGGTCCTAACAAAAACACAAGTGGTATCAACAGGCACTACCTCACAACTATGAAGTGAAATTTTTTTCATCTATGGTCAAGTATGTAAAAATTATATGGAAATACATTACAAGGGTATTTCCTAACTCACTAAATCATCTTTATAAGAATGCAGAAGAAACTGCTGCCATAAATGCAAATACGCTGCCTCCAAGACCTAAAAACTGAACTTTTAGTCAACCAGATGGTGTAACTGGACTCTAGCAGAAACAGTCTAGTAAACACTCCTGCAACCTTCAGGGAGTCAAAATGCATTCCTCTGATGTTCCCAAATATTTCCAGAGTAAGTGGTTAAAGAAGAAATTCATTTATTACTTATTTATTTTTACTTCAGATATCTGACTTCGTGAAAGCCTAGCAGAGGTTAAGACACGAGGACTTATATAACACATATGGTACAGTACAGCAGGATATATAAAGATGTGTAAGGCAAGGTTTCCATCTTCAGATCTGGTAGTCCATAGAAGAACAGACGAAAGCTGCTTCATTAATTAAGCAATTAAAAAGGCAAAATGTGAGGATTTAAGGTAAGAGTAAGCATAGGACTAATTTAACAGAAAGAACAAGTAAGTCTTGGACTTCACAACAGAAATAGGCCTTCCGTGTTACTACATTACCTTGGTTACAAGTAGTTTCCTAATTCTAAACAATGCACATAAATGCCTGTCTGATTCCCCACTACTATTTGAGTGAGAGTGTTTCAAAATAACAAGGTGGGAGGGAGGGAAGGAGTCACAGATCTCTCTGAGAATCTAATAAAAGTTCTGCACACACACTATTGGGGGTAGGGAGAAAGAAGAGAACACCTCACAAGCAACTTCAATCAAATTTTAGGGTTTAATTTCAGTATTCACAGCCTATCTAGATCCCAAATTAACAACTCCTATTTAAGAGCAAAAAAATTTTTTTAGCTTAGGAAAGGAAATAACCTTGCAAAGTAAAAATCTTGAGAGGGAGGAAGAAGCAAGAGACTGCTTCTAGAGAGAGTAGTTTTCACTATTAAGTTTCATTTTGTTAACTATAAAGTTAACATTTGTTCATTCTAGATGGTGGGAATATGGACATACTTCATCTGTACTTTCCTGTATTTCTTCTTTTTCATTGAGTTGAGTAAGAAAAAGAGAAGGAAACAAGAAAATAAGAACAAGAAAAGGAAAGAAAAATTTGGGGTAGTCAATTTGTCTTCAGTGGTTGCCCTACTGCCTAAAATATGTTCCCCTATACCATCTGAATTTGTTTTCACACTATCCGAAATGCCAACATCTAAGATGTTGTACTCAACATCATACACATAACAGAACATGTGAATGAATGAATGAACGAACAAACAAGGCAGCTTTGAATCAAACAGACAGGTTACGTCCTGTTCTGCCACTTATTGGCTATGTGACCCTGATTAAGTTACCTAAAACCCTTCCTTCTAAGCCAGTATCTTTGACTCTAAAATTAACATGAATAACCCCTCCCAACATCTGTATATTTCTGAAACTCACCCACTTTATTCAGGATCTACGTTTAACCATTTATTCTCAGTATCATACCTCCCAAAACCTATATTTAATCACTGGTGCATTTTAAAAATCAATGTGTCTTAAAATAGTTTTGCTCACCAGTACTTACCCAGTACAACAATTTTTGGTTTATGTGCTGCCCAAACGAGCACTACCCAGTACAACAAAATGCCCAACATACAACAGGAACTCTAAACACGTACTGAATAATGAAACAAATATGAGGACACCTACTTCATAGGGATATGACGAAAATAAGAATACATGGTATCTGTATTACTTAATTCTCATACCAATGATATACCTTATCACCATTTACATTAAAGCAAACTAAGGTGCAGAAAGGTTAAGTAACTTGTCCAATATCACAATGCTAGTAAGGGATGGATCCTATCTGACTCTAAGCTATAGTCCATGCTCTTGACCATTAAGCTAGACTCGACACACAGTAGGCACTGAGTAAGTAATAGTTTTTTTACGCTTTTAAAATGTAAATATACCTAAGAGGCTTAAGGTACTTCTCAGGCATTCAACAATCAATGTACATTGGCTTAACTGGCTTTCCTCCTAACACCTATGGAGAAAGATCCCTATGGGAGAGGACTGTCACTAAGAGAAGTAATTAGTAACTGAAAGATACTGAAATCTGCTATTTGGCAGCCCTGGATCCAAGAAGGGAGAAACTCTGTTCCTTCTCTTGGTTTCCCAAATGAATTATGGAATCTCTGTAAGTACTAATATTCACCGAAAATGTTTTTTTAATCAAGTATTGTGCTTAATCAGACTAAGAGACAAGAAAATTATGACCGAACTACTTTTTCAAAGATCTTAACATCTAGTTTACAAATATTGCTATATCAATTAAGAGATGAAACTGGGGAACAAGTAAGTTTCTCTGAACTCATCTGGGATTCTACCATTAAAACAAAGGAACGTGAATGGCATTTTTCCATTAACAAACACCCCCCCCCCAAAAAATAAGATTTGGAAGCAAATTTGAGGGAACAAAATCTACTGAAATATTTTTTTTTTCTCCCTCATTCTCAACCCTACCTCTTCCAGGTCTACAAACAGATTCTCCCCAGCCTTGCAAATCCTTTCCAAAGTGAGTAAGTCAGTACTAATTTATTCACTGGCTCCCCTTGTCTAAAATTTCACCACTAGGTTTGTCTCTTAACTTGAAAGCCTCAAGTTACTTACCAAATATAGCCAGAATTCTGAAAAACTCCTACAATCTTTACATTTTATCTTTAATAAAAGTTACTTTTAAACACAAATCCTACCTTTAAAGAAAGTTTTTTTCCCCTTTGAATTCTGCATTAGCAAACACTGAAACCATTCAATTACATTTCAAAATGCCTTCAATAGAAAGCAACAGTTTTTCTGAAATGGAGTATCAACTCATGCAGTTTTAACATCTTTTTCTTGGAATATTCAAGTACGCAATTTAATTTAGTCACTAATTTGAAAAGAAGTGCATTACGATTTTATGTCAGGAAATAAATTTCTGTGTATTTTCCATATTAGTCACCCACTGAAAGCCGAAACAATTAGGCATTTTTCAATTTTTGATCTAAGATTTTTGAGTCAAATAGGAGGGAGGAGAGTAGGAGAGGGAAAAGGAGAGCTCTTGCTCTTATACCATTTTTTCCAGTTATAGACAAAGTTACACAAATTATCTAAAATGTGATTATTCTATTCTGCCATTCAATAGAAAATACAATTCTCAATACGCTACTCCAACATTTAATAAGAATCAGATGCTTGTTCTTCAACATTCAGGTAAGGCTCTTGTTTAAATTAAATCTCCTTTCCTTCCCACTTTTCCTCTTTCATCAGATATAGAGAATATCCAGCTAACATTTCTTTGTGGCAAAGGTATATATTTTTGATAAATTATCTGGTTAAATACCTGAAACCACAACTACATACAAAAACTGTAACACTTCATATTCCTTAATCTTTTGATGATTTTTATTAGCAGGATAATCTCAAGGATCATGTTTTCCATATTCTTCATTGTGTAACCAATAAGAGACTAAATTAGAAAATGGACTTAAATACAATGAGTATTAGCCACAAGATTTCCTAGTTCCAGAAAGTTAACCTTCTGCTGACATGTCAATAAAATGATAATGAAATGAAAAACACTGCACAACTCATCCATTTAGCTTACAGTATACAGTGACTGTGAGGTATGTTTACTGCTTTATTCTGGTCAAGGATGGAGGCAGGTGCAGAAACATACTGTACTCCTTTCTGCCTGCTCATCCCTCAACATGCACCTATATAGATTTTTAATGGCTGCACTTTCTTACACTTATTTCTCCTGACTCATCTTCATAACAAAGGACAAACCCACTGTTCACAGCACTGTGCACAAAACAAAATAAAGCATATTAAAAACAAAGAAACGCCCCTAGTTGGTGAAAGTCAACACATATCATTCCCATTTTCTGAGGAAAATAAACCTGACTCACAAAATTAACACACCTATAAACTTATTAAAAGTTTTATTTATTAGGCCAAATCCAGTGAACAAAACTACCTAGGTTTGTGAAGTTTACAGGCGTAATATTCCAGGAAGTACTGCACTCAAGTTGATACCAAGTTCCAAACCAGAGCCTGATATTTTGTGGGAGAATTAAAAATCTTAACAAAATATCGGCACTTTGCTCACAGCTGCATGATTGTGTTACCCTGCAATTCACTGCCTAATTTTTTGAAGGATGTCAGGAGGGGAAATAAGCTGTCATAAAAAGTGCACTGGTCTGAGCCACTAGAAACTTTGATTTCTACTTTTGCTACTATCTGCCACAATCAGTTTCGTCTAAGCCTTTTTTTCCCTCATTTTAAAAATAAAAGGGCTGAACTAGATTACTTCAAAAAATGCTTCTCATCTCTGCAAAGAATCATACAAATGAAAGATTCTCACTACCATAATAGATTTTATTAGAACTAAGAATCCCATCACATCCTCCTCTTCATTGTTTCAAACGTAGCTCAAGCAACACCCTATACTGAAAGGTCCAACTAAAATCAGTACAGAATCTATCAACACAAACCTATTCTTAGAATTCAATTGGATAACGGAATAGCAAGGAGTGTCTACCTTTTGGCATACGTACTTGAACTATTGTATGTCTACCTATATAACTTCATCCAATCTGAGGTCAAAGAATCTGGTCTTCCAGTAACGCAGTTTTCAAAAAATAAGCTCTGCACCAAGATAAACTCCGTCGAAGAGAATAAATGACAAGTGGCACTTCTAGATAATTCAGTCGTTCTCTTACAAGATTTAAAATCAGCCTTTAAAGCTGTTTTCCTTCTGCTGCCTTAAGTTACAACTTCTTTCTCCAAATCAAGATTTTCTAGCTTCCATTTCAGGGAGTGGACAAGAGAGTTACAAAAGAGCTGATAATAAGACTAACTTAGTTTTTTTGTCAGTATGGTATGCTTTACTGAGCTTTTGGGTTATATGTGGCCTTTGAATAAGGTCCTGCAACGCCGCCTGTCTGTGGACCCAGGAAAAATTATAAACAGTTATGAAACCAGATCACTAGGACAAACCAAGAGGCCTTCCTATTCCAACTCACCACAACCAAAGCTGGCTTCAAAGCACTCTTCAGCTGTCCCATATGATCTGGAAAACGACAAAGCGTGCCTTAATTTGTCCTCACTAAGAAGCATCTGAAGGTACGTATGTATGCACATGTAAGAGTCAAAGACATTTTTCAGCCACCGAGTTATATAAAAATGCATACGGATCTGAGTTCAGTTCATCCACAATCCTTGAGAGAGCAAAGAGCTAAAGGCTACTTCAGCAGCCACAATGATTATGGGAAGAGAAACAAAACAAAACCCGAAAACCCTGCAGCAGAAGAGTATGGAAAAGTACAGCTTCTCACGTGTCTCTCGCATACACAAATACTTAGCTCTGAGTCCACTACGACCTTAGCTCCCCTCAGAACCGCCCCGGTCCGCCTCACAAGCGGGAGAAATTTACCAGCGTCCCAGTCATCCCCCGGGAGACTCCGCTACCTCCGGTCCCATCCCTCCCGCTTCGGTCCCGCCCCCGCCCCAGGAACAGCACGGCCCTGCTGACCCCAGGCCGACTCCGCCGGGCGTGCGCAGGGAATCTAACCAAGTCCCTCCATCCTTAACCGTGTGAACCATCCCAAGATAACCTGCTGGTCACCCACTCGGGGGGGGGGGGGCTGTGTGGTCCTCCCACCCCCCCACGTGTCAGCTACCCTCCCCCACTCCCCCCCCCCCACCTCACGATTTAGGCCGGGGAAAGAAAGAGGGCAGAGGGAAGCCTGGCCGCTAAGATAGATCAACCCACAGGAATCTGTCCCACCGCAAGTCCCCTCCCACCCTCGGCCCCGACCCTTTACGGTCCCTTCCTCCCTCCTGCCTTGGAAACCAGGCCCTTGCCTCAGAAACCTCCTCTTCCTCGTCGTCGTCGTCCTCTTCTTCCTCGCTGTTGTTGCTGCTGGTGCCGCCGCCGCCGCCGCCTCCACCGCCGCCGCCGCCTCCACCGCCGCCGCTGTTGTCGCTGTCGCTGCTGCTTTCGCTGCTGCTGGGGGGTCGGCAAGTCCGGTTACGCTTGGCCTTGTGGTGCTGCTGCTGCGGCGGCTTCTTCTTCAGGAGGAGGTCGCAGACGCGCACCATCCCACGAGGAGAAGAGGCCGAGCGAGCCCCGCTGCCGCCGCCGACGCCGCTGCCGACCTCCGCCGCCGCCGCCGCCACGGGGGGGCCCGCCACGGCCGCCACCGCCGGGGGGCTCCCTTCTCCCTCAGCAGCCGCCGCCGCCGCCGCCGCCGCCGCCACCGGAACCGTCGCCTTCTCCATCCCCAGGGAAAGAGGGAGGGCGCGGACGGGGGAGGGGCGTGGGGGCTACGCTCTCCCGCGACTTCGGCCGCACCGGGGCCGACACAGCGCTCGGTGCCGCCTCCGCCGCCACCGCCTCGGTCACCTCTACTGCCGCCGCCGCCGCCGCCGCTCCGCCAGCTCTCACCTCGTCTCGCGATACTAAGGGCGGGGAGGCTGACGATGGGAGGGAGGGAAAGGGAGGGAGTGTGAGGGAGCAAAGGGGGGGGGGGGGTGAGGCGTACAGAGAGACCCGGTGTCGGGAGACCCAAAGGAAGGGAGACTGCGGAAAGGCGAGGAAGTGTGCCTAGGGCGACTTCCGATAGGGGGGCGGCGGGGACAGAAGAGACCCGCGGTTACTGTCGTAGCGCCGGCGAGCGCCCGGATTTCTTCTCTTTCCTCGCTATTTCCTCCACACACAGCCCTTCAGACCTCCCTTCTTCCTTCCTCGCTGGTGACTAGAACGCAGCCGCAGGCGGAAGTGCGGGTGACGCCATCAGCCGTCGCCCGAACGGTGGCGCGCGGGTGGCCGAAAGACGCAAAGTGAGATTTCGAGGGCCGGGTTCCGGGTCCCGGCGGGCGGGCCGCGCTGCGGTGCGTGCGGCCCCCGGGCAGGCGGGAGGAGAACGCCCCGGGAAGGGTGGGAAGCCGGCGCGGAAGCGCGGTCCCGACACTTTTGTTAGCGGGAGGCCGGGGCCGCCAGATCCGGGAGGTGGGGCCTCTTTCTGGACTGTCGTACGTAGTTTCGCTTCTGGCCATGTTTCCCACCTCCGAATCCTGATGAGGGCTGTGGGTCTTTGAGAGATGGCGTCGTGTGCGTGAGGGAGCCCTCCTTGCCTAAGTTTTAAGTGTTGAGTTACAGACTCCCCGGCCCTGAGTTTACAGTTGTGTGCTGCGGAGTTGGATTAGGTGAAGTCTGAGATTACCACGACTTGGAAGTTTCCAAAGGGGAGAAGACAGGAGAAGGAAGCAGGATCTGTGCCAGACTTTGCAGACGGTTCGCGGAATGACCCTGATTTAGTTCTTCCAGTCCTCACCGACTCCGCTTTTATCTGTGGAGGGAGCATTATAAATAATCATCCTTGTCTGTGCATCTCTTGGAAGGAATGTGGTGAAGGGGGTTTTGATTTGTAGATGTATGAAGGACTTCCAGGACTTTTTGAAATAATAGCGTATCTTATTGAATTCAGAATTATCCCTTTCTGGTCCAATAAGACTACAGTGGCATAAGGAAAATGAAGAAAACATCAAAGGCAGATGTACTGGCACAGGATAAAAAGTATGTCTCAGCTGACATAGTTGCCATTTTAAGACTGCTAAGTTTAATTGAGTGTGCCTGAATTTTTTTTTTTTAGCATTTTTTTTTCTTTTTAGCATTGGCATACCATATGAAATGTGGGCAGTTGCCAGTACTCTACAGAGTACTATGGCAGAATTGGCAATGACTGAATCAATTCATTCAAACAAAAATTCATCATGTTCCTACTGTGTGCATAGGTTTTGAAATCAAAGTCTCCGCTTCCAGGGGCTGTATAGTAAAATAAGTGCTGTAGTAGATATACGCACTGGGCTAACTATCTGCCTGTTCCTCTCCTACAGTGGTTGCTGAGTTCCTGTGCAGAACATTACATTGTGTATCATACCACTACAGGTTTAGGCTCTAGGAGCTCAGCTGTATATCCATCAGCATCTTCTTTTCTCTTCCCACCAAAATACTTTTTACAGTCTTAAGTCCTAGCCACATTTCATTATATGACTTTACTTCAGACGTCAAAAGAAGATTGATGGTGTTAGGCATAAAGTTCAACTTTCCAAATGCTGAAGGCTTAGATACTTCCAGAACTTTCCATTTCTCCAGTATCCGAGGAATGAGACATTCCCTGCTCTTACAGAGATGAATTATCCATCTGCGCTCTAGTTCCAGTAGCTGCTTTCTCTTCCTTTTATTACCTTTTCTATCTATAATCCTCCGTATTTCTGGTTCCACTCCATTTCCTTTCCTTCACAATTCTTTAAAGAAGATGTTATCTGAATTTTACTTATTAACCCTTTGCACTCTAACTTCTATACCTATCACACTATCAAAAACCCTCTTTAATCCCATTACTAAAAAAATGAATTCTTGCTCTTTTACATAGGAGTAAAATGAATATCTTGTTGGGACTAGTAAAATTTGGTCAAGCTACCCTGTTATTAGACAGAGTGCCTGCAGTGACTTTCTGTTATTTTTGGCAACCTTTTTTTTTTTTTTTTAAGAGCCTTGGCAAAGACTTGACTAGCCATTCGTGAAACATTTCTTCTTCCTGGACATACAGCTAGACTAAAATTCCCAATTTCCTTTGCTGTTAGTTGGGGCCATGTGGTTGACTTTTAGCAAATGAAATGTGAATGGAAGTGATGCATTCATTTTCAGGTTTAATAAAGTTCCTTACATCCTCCCTTACTCTCTCCATCAGCTTGTAGCAAGTGAGTATCATAACCTTGAAAACTATATGTTGGAGATGCCAGTGCCAGAAAAGTGGCACATGAATAGCTAAATCACGACTTGGAAGATCTCCACCTTCAAATTAGAAAAACTCTTTTTTTGGACTTATTATAAGAGAGAAAATTGAGATTTGAGAATTTATATGTTATAGGAGCCAGAATGACCATAACTAATCTGGAAATTGGTACCAGAAGGGGAATACTGCTAGGACAGTAATCTGAAATATGTTGCATTGGCTTAGTGATGATGTAGCAGATGTTGGAGAAACTGATATAGGAGGCCAGAAGAAGGAGACCCAGGTTTTGTAGGGCAACATAACTGAAAAGCATATCACCTATCTATTGAGACTAGCTCCAGGGAAATGGTTCAAGAGAATAAAAGTAATAGCGTGTTTTGAATTTTACATTTTGCTTTTAGAAAGGTTTTACTAAAAAGATAAGTTCAAGGAAAGAATGGCAGAAATGCAAATGCATATGAATACTTGGAAGGATCAGACATGCTGACTTTCTAGAACTTGAGTGGTTAAAAAATGAAATGGAAGAAGCCTTGTGGGGTGCCTGGGTGGCTCAGTGGGTTAAGCCTCTGCCTTCGGCTCAGGTCATGATCTCAAGGTCCTGGGATCGAGCCCTGCATCAAGAGCCTGCTTCCCCACCTCTCTCTGCCTGCCTCTCTGCCTGCTTGTGATCTCTCTCTGTCAAATAAATAAAATCTTGAAAAAAAAAAATGGAAGAAGATTTGAGTACAGTACAGCAACAAAAATTATATCCAGGTTTGGTGTTCCCATTCAAGACCATTATTTTAGATGGCCTGAAGATGGCTGAGATGAAGTACTAAAGAAACAGACATGGGCTCAAGGAACCAAAGAAGTAAATCAAGTTCAAGAATTACATAAGAAAGAATGTTGGGTCAGGGTGCCTGGCAGGCTCACTCAAGAGAATGTCACTCTTGATCTCAGAGTCATGAGTTCAAGCCCCAAGCTGGGTGTAGAAGTTAAATAAATAAATAAATTTAAAAAAAGAAAAAAAAAGAACAAACTTTAGGTGTAGTTACTGGAAACAAATGGAAGCAAATTACAAGACTAAATTTTTTTTTAAAGATTTTATTTATTTTATTTGACAGAGATCACAAGTAGGCAGAGAGGCAGGCAGAGAGAGAGGGAGGAGGAAGCAGACTCCTTGCTGAGCAGACAGCCCGACGCGGGGCTCGATCCCAGGACCCTGGGATCACAACCTGAGCCGAAGGCAGAGGCTAAATTTAACCCACTGAGCTACCCAGGCGCCCCATAAGATAAATTTTTGAAGGGATTTTATTACTAATCAGATCATTGACCTGATTCAGATTTATTCAAGTATTAAAATAGAGAGGCAACTGTTCAACCCCAAGCTTGCATAAGAAGGAAATAGAGCAGGCGCCTGGGTGGCTCAGTTGGTTGACAGACTCCCTTCACGATCTTAGGTCACAAACCTGGAGTACAGGAATCCAGTCCCGAAATGGGACTCCCTGTTCAGCAGGGGTCTGCTTCTCCCTCTGACCTTCCCCCTCTGGTGCTCACTCTCTCTCAAATAAATAAATAAAATCTTAAAAAAAAAAAAAAAAGGAAATAGGGCATAAACACTTTACAGTATCCCAGTACCCACATAGGATGTGGCCATGGAAAATAACGGACAACGTATCAGAGGTTGGTATCAGGTGCTGTACAGAAGACAAAAGACAACAGAGTTACTGCCAAAGTCTAGATTGAGGTCTCATCAAGACTTCCTCTGCTCTCAGGGGAGGTGGATCACAAAATACCTGTATACCACATAACCTAGTGTGTCACATCTTCCTCTCTTCCTAATGAGAGCATAATGCAATTACCATCTATGATTTGCCACAGTACATGGGGTTTGCCGAAGCTTGGGGTAATATTAGAGATAACTTGTCTTTTTAGTTCATAGGTTACAACTGGACCTAAGGAAGAGGACTGCACACTACCTAAAAACCTAGACTTTAAGCCCGACTTAGTAACTGAACAGAATTTTACATTGTCTCCATTGGGGTTGGATGTATTCTCTGTGTGGGAAGAGAAGGTAAAATAGATATTTAGTGATCAGAATACTGGGGTATCGCAGACACTAGATTCTTTTTCTGGACACACAGATTGTATTTCCCCACCTCCCTTTCAAAGGCTTGCCAGTTAGGGGTACCAGTTAGGTTCTAACAGGTGGGATGTAAGTAGAAGTGATGGGCTTCTGTTGCAGCTCTTGTACAGAAAAACAGCACATGAAAAGTCCAAGATCTCCCCACCAAGATTCCCCACCAACTTGAGGCAGATGAACACAGTTGTATTAGAAGCCATGTGTTAAAGATGGCCAAGCCACAGGTGGAAGGATTCATTTGTATTAGAGTTTATGTGCATTCTATTCTGTTAAGCCACAGATTTGGAGGTTATCCTAATACAGTCCTAGCCTTCTTTCTCAGGTGCAACTGTCCATAGCCATACCACAGTGGTAAGCCCATGAATCAGGCCAGCCAAAGTTATTACTTAGTCATAATGATTGGTTCAGGAATGGGCAGGGTAACAGAACAAAGCCAATCAGAAACAGTCTCACCATTTTGGCTAGCACTGTTAAGAAAAAGGCACCTCATTCTAGAATGAAGAAAAAATTTAACTCCCTGTGGCCTTTGATCGCCATGTGAAGTGAGCTTGACTAAGAATGAATTTGAGGCAACCTCAGTGGTATTGCAAGAGGAGAAAAGAGCCCATGTCTGAGACATGTATTTCCTGGCTTTCACCTTAGGGTTAAAACACCAAGGGGTAAGGGGTAGATACTTTCAGGGAGACCAGAATTCAAAAACAGCTTATGGCTTGTGCCCTGCTTCCCAGCAGGAAGTTTGCCCAATACAGACAACCACAATCAAGAAGAAAAACAGCATGTTCTGTTTAAGCAGAGTGGGCCAGGCGCCATTGATAACCACTCCACTCCTGCAGCTTTATGATGACAGTGGGCTGAAAAGGAAATATGGAATTTCTTAAGAGGTAGGTAAACTTGGTTCAAAATAAGCCTACTGCTTGCAGGATAGGGTGATGGAAACTCATGGCAGAAGCTGTGGTATGAATCCATGGATTAGATAGAAGATCTTACTGAGAAGACACTAACTATCCATACCTTTTGAGATAAGGGCAGAGGGGAAACAACACTTTGAGAGAGTAAATTACAAGTTGTATCAAAAATGGACCATTAAGCAACAAATTTAGACACCAAGCAAATCTTGTTTCCCTCTGGCAATGCCATAACGGTAAAGAATTTACCTCTAGCAACCAGATAAAATTTTAAGAGGAGAAATGAAAACTGTCTAATAATACCTTAACCTTTGAATTCCTGAATTTGAATAAAAAGGTGAAATTCAAAACAGACTGTTAAATTGGAAGAGAGTAAGAATCTCAAAATGTCGAAGTTTGTGTTTTTCTTTCTGATTAATGCATTAAATTGTACTGGTGTCAACAAATGACACAATCTAGAATGTAAAACCAGTGAGTCCAGGTAGGAAGCATAATAGCAAGCCTCCCTAGCCCTAGCTAGGAGATTTGGGAATACTTAACATGTACCAAGCAACAATCTGTTGAATTTTAGGTTTTAGGCAATGTCTATATCAAATGGAAGTTTTAAGAGAATTGATAGGAAAACATCAGGATTTTGGTGTGTGTCTTTTAGTAAGGTCCTATAAGAAAGATGCACTTCAGTCCAAGCTAGCTATCTGAATGCAGAAGAAAGAGAATATATTTCTAAGACGCTCTTTCTGTGTGTGCTCAGTAATCCATGTGCCTGAGAATTAAACTTGTATCTTGCAGGTTTGGAAAGCCCATGTTCTTTATCCTGAGCTAAAAGTTAGTGCACTAAATATAGGTAGGGAGTTGGACACCTAGTAAAAGTTGTAATTGGAACCATGGAAAAAGTTTAATCCTTTATCACCTCATGCATCTCCTGCTGTATTTATTCTGTCTCACGGAAGTTGACAAATTAGTCTTACTGTGAGAAGCCATTCCAGGAGATGTGACTTGGGGCCAAGGGGAGAGATAAAACCTAGCTGCACTATCGCTAAACTCATTCTTCAATTTAAAATTTTGGATGCAAAGGCCAAAATAGAAATACTTAAGTATAGTTTATAGATAAAGAAATATGTAGTTAAATTTAGTTGGCTAGAGGATAGATGTTGCATTTTAACCTTGCAACCCATTGCTTAAGAACAGAAAACAGGTTCATATACCATCTCCATTTTTGGTTTCTAAACTACAGTTACCAAAAAGCAAAGTGACCACCAGCCAACTAAGACTGCAAGAGAATTATATTGACAGAAACACCAGCTGTTGCAAACAAAGGCCTTTGATTGCTTAATTCCAATGCCCTCTTTTGTGTAAGGGATAAGGGAGTACCTTTCAGAGAGCAAACTCAAGATCATTATATTAGCCAACCAAGGACCTCATTCATTAGCTAATTAAAAGTGCCCTTGGGACACCTGGGTGGCTCAGATGGCCAAGCATCGGACTCTCAATTTCAACTCAGGTCATGATCTCAGGGTTGTGAGATCAAGCTCCGTACGAAGGCCCTTAACTCACCTTGTTAATTTTATACTACTATCTAATAATATTATCTTTATCATGTTGTATCACAAAGAACTACATCCAAACCAAAAGGAAATGCACATCAGAACTCTTGATTTTCAAGCAAGATGTGATAATTCGATGAGACTTTGGCATGTTTCCCAGATAAGTATTTCAGTTGTCCATGGGATAATTATGTTGTCTTAAGCTAGGACATTTTTGAAATTCTATGTACTGAAAGAAGCACAAGTGTAGCCAAGGGATGGAAAGTTGTGGAGAAGACTCCAACACTTAATTTTATATTTCCCATCTCTTCAGGAAATGCCTTTTCTCTACCTGATAAATCTGTCAATTATATGACTCTTTTTTTTAAACATTGTCATAAAGATAGGCAAATGAGCCAGGCCAGTATTTCCAGTTATCTATGAAAAATTTTCTGAGGCTAGAGCTGCTGACATAACATGAAGTGAGCCTATCATACCATACAGCAAAAGAAAACAGATTCGAGCAATAGAGAGTGGAGTCTAGATGGTATTTGAAATCCAGGATTAGATCCATTGTCCAATAAGTGGTCCTAAGTTCTGCCTTTTCTCTCACCTTCCTTTGCCACCCTTCTTTAAGCTACTTTAAGGTTGTTTAATTAAAAAAAAAAAATAATTCATTTGCAATTAAAATAGCCCTGACTAATGTTGTCCCCAGGGTGGTATAGTTTCATTCTTAGAGAATCTTACAGAGTAGGATTTAAGCAATAGTTATGGGTGCCCCACCAACACCATCATAGAGATATTCCCTCACTTGCCTTCCTTGGAGAAACTGACTTTATTAAGGAAGGTAATGATTTATGATTAATTCCTATTTGTCAAAGTCATTAATCTCATTTCAGCCCCTACTTTACCTGACTCTTGTGGAATTTGACATCAATTGTTCCATTTTCCAAGGGGTCTCAATAAAATAATTCCCCTCTTTTTTCCTAGGTTCTGAACAATTTGAGAAATACAGCAAGGATGGAAATGGGGGCCAAAATATCACTTTTTTTAATTGATAAGAATAAGTTGATTGATGTTGTTTAGTATGTAAACCAAATAGGCCTGCCAACTTCTCCCCAGAATTACGCCAATTTATACCTTCAATTCCTAGCGACACTTGACAAGGATAGCATGGAGGCTCAAATGACCATTTGGTTTCTCTGGACAACCTTGTCCTTGTAGGTTAGAGGACAAAGCTAAATCAAACATTCTTCACAAATTCACTAATCATATAAGTAACTCAATCTCTTCAAGTGCAGAGAAAGACTTCAAACTAGTTGAGGTCCTTTTACAAGGAAGCAAACATCAGAAACATGCAAGATGCTTTCTCTGCTAGTATCACTGATTGATCAATCCCTACTTGAAACCCACTTCCTTTAATATCCATGATAACTTCCTAGTTGCTTTATCTCTCTAATCAATCCTACTTAATATTCTTTTTAGGACTTTCTTCCTCTATCTGGCTTTTAGAAGGTAAGATTTCCCCCATGATTCAGGCCATTGCCCTATATCTGTATTATATTCTCTCCCTAAGGAAACTCATTTCAATTACCTTGTTTAAGGCTAATGAATTCATAACCCTTATCTCCAGCCCATTTAGATTCAGTTGTATCAGCTGAATTACTGCATTTAAGCTACTGTTTCCTTAACCTTTATCTCCAACCTAAACAGATCTAAGATTACCAAATCCTATTCATTTCTCCGTCCTCCTATCTAATAACTTTCTTTGTCTGCACAATTACTACCTTAATTTGGTTTCTGCCAGCTTTCATACATACTATTTCAGTAGTCTTTTTTTTTAAGGATGTGTTTATTTACTTATTTATTTATTTATTTGACAGACAGAGATCACAAGCAGGCAGAGAGAGAGAGGAGGAAGCAGGCTTCTGCTGAGCAGAGAGTCCAGTGCGGTGCTTGGTCCCAGGACCCTGGGATGATGACCTGAACTGAAGGCAGAGGCCCTAACCCACTGAGCCACCCAGGTGCCTCCCTATTTCAGTAATCTTCCTGCCTCCGGTCCTAGTCTAATCTATTTTATCCTCCGCATTGCCACCTGAGTTACTTCTTTACCTTGTAAAAATTCATTTCTGAATACAAAACAATCCATGTTCATTGTAGAACACTTAAAAAGCATGCCTTTTTTAAACTTATGAGCATAGCTTCATGCCATTAAGTATTCTCTGTAATATCATTTGTATTGAATAGATAATGGATATATCATTTTAATAAAAGCACTGCAAAATATTAATCTATAGCCAAAACCATTATATGGACACACTATATTCTATCATCACAACATTTCAAAGTTATCTGAATTTTGAGTGCCTTTACATAACACACACTTTCTTCAATTCCCCACAGTTTATACAAATTCCTATTATCCTGTGTTACTCCTTCATTTCTGTCATCTACATGTTTTTATTTGTTGTTATTTTCTGGTGGGATTTTTTTGTTGTTGTCATTTTCATCTTTATTACAAAAAGAAGAGCATGATCCCAGCTCATCTGGTTGTTTTTTAAAAAATATTTTGGGGAGCATCTGAGTGGCTTACTTAAGCATCCAACTTTTAATTTTGGCTCAAGTCACACTCTGGGGTTCTTGAGATTGAGCTCGGTGTTGCTGCTGCGCTGGGTATGGAACCTGCTTGGGATTATCTCTCTCCCTCTGCCCTACCCCCACTCCTCCAGATCATGCATGTGCACTCTTTCTCTCTCTCTCAAAAACACATATATATATATATATATATATATATATATATAATAAAACACATATATATCATATAATAATACATAACATAGTACATAATATATCATGTGATGTATAATAATGTAACGTATTATGTGATATTATATATACATATATATGCATATATATGTGTATATGTATTTAAGTTGAAATGGACAATTTATCCAACATAAGAATGGATTTTCATTCATCCACCTGTGATCTGTTCCCTACGTACTATGCACTGGTCTCTATGTCAGACAAGAAAATGGTGAACAGCACAAACATGGCCCTTTATACCTTGATGTATAGTCTAATGTGAGAGACATACAAATGAAAAAACTACTAAAACAGAAACCTGACCTAGGGACTTTCGTTTGAGGGTGGGGCTTTTCTGAGAAAATAATGTTCGAACTGAGATCTGTAGTAGAAATAACTTAGGCAAAAAAATAAAGAATATTGCTGGTCATAGTGGTGTAGGTACAAAAATCCTGAAAAGAGAAGTATCACATTGTGTGAAAAGAGCTGAAGCACAAAAAGTGAATGGAACAATTTTTTCAAGATGACGCTGGAGAAGTTGGCAAAGCCAAATCATTCAGGGCATTGTGGACCACCTGAAGGAATCTGAGATAGATGTTGAGACAAAATGTGCCTCCATTTAATTGTTATCTGTCCAATGATTCTAGTTTTCTCTTTCCTTCTTTTCAGTTACTCTTCATATGACATTATTTTGAGATTTCTTTCACCCTCTGATCACTCTTTTTTGGAACTTATAATTTTCTTAGTCTGTTGCTCTGGAAGCAGAGCCAAGTAAGAAATAGTTAAGCTGAGGGCCAAGGGGATGACAATCTGGCACAAATAGTAATTAACTACTGGTCACTTTAGTGGAACACAGTTGCTACACAATTCAAATATAATTAAATGTTATTGGGTAATGAATATATATTTTACATTAAATTTTCTTTCATAAATATGTCTCATATCTTAAAGTTTATTTAGGTTAAAGTTAAAATCATACTGCTTGTTACATGTAGTTCTAGGTTGGGCAAAAGGGAACACAGGAATGGAAAAACTGAAATATTCCTGTATAGCAAGAGAAAGCCAGAATGAGATTTAAAATATGCCAAGGATAATGTACAATGAAACAATGTGCACTATTAATTATTAAACAAATAAGCTACACACATTTAATTTTTGTTCTCCATTTTATGTTTTATTGTTTGTTTGACAGGTTTGTTATTAGTTTGGAGAACTTAAAGTGGTTATTTCATAGAACAACTTGTACTTAGAGATTTGTGAGTTCCCAAGTTTTTACTTTCAAATTGAACATCAAAAGAAACATTTTCAGAGTTCAGACTTAGAGCAAACAAGTATATTAATAACTAGCAGAAAGATTAAAAATTAGAACAATTCCTGCCATGTATCTTTCTCAGGACAAATTGAGCTTGTTAAAAAAAGTTTGGTCTGCTAATACTAGACAGAATCTCAAGGAACTTATTCACTCCTTTACTGATTATTCCACAGACATATTTGAACTTCTATATGATATACACTATTTGGAGCACCAGGTGTAGCTCATTAAAAAGTACATAGTTTATGAGTGCATTATATGCAAGAAATAGTATAATAAACTTTTGACATATAAGGGATTCTTCTAGTGATCTTAAATCCTCAAATATGCAAGTATTTTATATCACATAACTTATCACAGAAAATACAGTAAATTAGAACTAGTCTTTTGTATTTTCACATGTAACAATAAGTTTTAAAAATAGGCAGAGGATCTAGTCTGGCATGTAAGGAACTTAGAAGTGGCCACTCCATACTAATAACAAACAAATAAACAGCTGAACAAACTAAAAATTAACAACTCTTCTTAGATACGTCAGAGAAGTGAGATATGTCAGAGAATCACTGCCCCAAAAATTAGAGACACAGACAAATGGACAGAGAATCACAACTTACTGGAGCAGAAATCTTCATGGCAACCAGTGTTGGGGTAGGAAAACCTGAACTGTAATTGACAAGTTTCTGGAGGATTAATGTGGACAAAGCTGAGAGTGTAAAATTCTAGGGGGATCCAGTCATAGGAGCGCACATGATTTGATGAGTTTTACCTCTAGGAGCCCTACTAGGTCATCATAGTGACTATTGGAGGAAAATTTTAAAATACTGATTACTTTCAAAATTAACCATTTTGAAATACACCAGAACATTATGTTCTTCCCAACAACACCTGTCCTCAGAAGGAAGTATTTTAATAAAACCTAACCTGCTGGGGTTATATCAGAGCCTAACATAATGCCAAGTCACTCTGGCCATCCTGTCCTATGTGAGATAGAGTGAGAAGGGGAGAGGCTAAGAAGCACTATTGAAGTTCACACTGGCACAAACTCACTGGAGACTGAGACCTAATGATAGGACTATAGAACACTAACTATTCCGCTACATCCTATCCTGCATTACTTAAGACCTATTTGTTACGTTCCTTTTAGCAGTGTATCATGTCCACTTCCAATGAAAATCTGCAATCATACTAAAAGCCAAAAATAGATAGAAGACACTGAACAGTCATCAAAACCAGAATCAGATATGGCATGAATGTTGGAATTATTAGGCCAAGAATTTTAACAAAAATATATGATTATAAGCTAAAAGCTTTAATGGCAAAAGTAGACAAGATACAACAACAGATGTATAATGTAAGCAGAGAGATGAAAATTCTATGAAGGAATAAAAAGGAAAAACCAGCAGAAATGAGGGATGCCTTTGTCAGATTCACAAGTAGACTGGACTCAGCTGAAGAAAGAATTGCTGAGCCCAAGGTTATGACATGTAAACTTCCAAAGCTGAAAAACTGTGAGAGAAAAGACTGAAAAAATAAAAATAAAAAACAGAACAGCATATCCAAGAACTGTGGGACAATTACAAAGGGCAGAAAATGCATGTAACGGAGAAAGAGAGAAAGCAATGGAAGTAATATTTGAAGTAGTGATGACTGAGAAAGTTCCCCAAATTAATGTAGACACCAAACTACAGATCCAGGAAGCTCAGAAAACACTAAACAGAATAAATGCAAAACAAACAAACCAATAAAAAAACAACAACAAAAAAAACTATACCTAGTCATACCATATTCAAACTGAAGAAAATAAAAAATAAAGTTTCGAAAGAAGCAAGGGAAAGAAATATCTTACCTACAGGGGAGCAAAGAGAAGAATTGTTTTCACCTCCTGGGGCACCTGGGTGGCTCAGTGGGTTAAAGCCTCTGCCTTCAGCTCAGGTCATGATCCCAGGGTCCTGGGATTGAGCCCTGTATCGGGCTCTCTGCTCGGCAGGGAGCCTGCTTTCTCCTCTCTCTCTGCCTGCCTCTCTGCTACTTGTGATGTCTGTCTGTCAAATAAATAAATAAAATCTTAAAAAAAAAAAGAATTATTTTCACCTCCTTAGAGACCATGCAAGCAAAAAGAATAGGGTGAAATATTTAAAACATTGGAAAAAAAAAAAAAAACCCTCCACCAACCTAGAATTCTGTACCCTGAAAAGTTATCCTGCAAGTGTGGATAAATACTTCCTTAGACAAAAATTAGCAGAATGTGTCCCAGTAGACCTGCCTTGTAAGAATTAAGAAAGTTTTTCAGAGAATGAAAATAATATAGGCCAGAAGAACATATCTGTGTAAAGAAATTCATTGGGGAATGAATTGAAGGAGAAATAACAGTTTTCTTATTCTTGATTGATCTAACAGATAACACTTGGTTCAAAATAATAATACCAATGAAGAATTTGATTATGTATGCTAATGTGCGGGTGTGCATATGGATGTGTGTGTGTAAGTGAAATGAATGGCAGAAATGATACAAGGGTTGGGAGGGAGGAATTAGGAATATTTTGTTAAAAGGTACTCACACCACCCATGAAGTGGTATAGTGATATTTGAAAGTGGGCTTGGGTTAGTTGTAAATGTATGTTGGAAATTTTAGGAAAATCACTAAAAAAAGAAAAATTGATATGCTAGGGCATAAGAGAAAATGAAATCAAATGAAATGCATAATTAATACCACAATAAACAGAAAAAGTGTGAAAGATAAAATAGGAACAAAGAAAAAGGACAACCAGTAGAAAACAGTAGCGGAGGTGGTTAATATTACTCCAACTACAACAGTGATCATTTTACTTTTTTGAGTAAAAAACACTTTAATTTTAAAATATTCTTACTTTCTATATTATAATCTTTATTTCAAAATATTTTATCTTCAATTTATAATTACCCATTACTTCCCCCTCCTCTCTTTAAAATTGAAAAAAAGTTATTGAAGTATAATTAACATATATATTAATATATGTTAAAATATTATAAAATAAAACTAATAATATATTAGTTTTCAGTGTACAACATAATAATTAATAATTCTGTACATTTCAATGCTCACCACAATAAGTGTAGTCACCCTCTGTTACCAAGCAACATTTTTACAAACTGATTGACTTGTTTTCATCTTTGTGACTTATTTTATAACTGGAAGCTTGTACCTCTTAATCCACTTTAGCTATTTCACTCATCCCCCCACCCATTTCCCTTCTGGCAACCATAAGTTTATTCTCTGTATTTAAGAGTCTGTTTGTGGGTTTTTTTCTCCTTGATTTCCTTTTTAATTCCACATATGAGTGTAATCATATGATATTTTACTTTCTTTGACTGACTTATTTCACTTAGCATTATAGCTTCTAGGTCCATCCACGTTGTGGCAAATGGCAAGATCTCATTCTTTTTCATAACTGAGTAATATTCACACGTGTGCATGTGTGTGTGTGAGCATGTGTGGGGGTGTGTGTGTGTACCACTTCTTTATCTATGGGTGGCAACATGGGTTGGTTCTGTATATTGACTATTGTAAATAATGGTGCAATAAACAGGTGTGTATATCGTTTTGAATTAGTGTTTTCATTTTGGGGAAAATGAATACACAGTATCAGAATTACTAAATCCTATGGTATTCTTAATTCCAATACTTGAGGGATGTCCATACTGTTTTCCACAATGACTGCATCCCCACCAATGGTATATAAGTGTTCTTTCTCCTCATCCTCACCAACGCTTGTTATTTCTTGTTTTGTGTGTGTGTGTGTTTTTTAAACTCTTGCCATTCTGACAGGTATAAGGTGATATCTTATTGTGGTTTTGATTTGAATTTCCCTGATGATTAGTGATGTTGAGTATCTTTTTATGTGTCTGTTGGCCATCTATATGTCTTCTTTGGGAAAATGTCTATTCAGGTCCTCTGCCCATTTTTAATCAGATTACATGGGGGTTGGTTTTGGTTGTCCAGGTTCTTTATATATTTATGTATTTTGGGTATTACCTCTTAGTAGATAGATCATTTTTTAACATACATTGTTATGTTAGTTTCAGGTTACAATACAGTGATTCAACAATTCCGTAAGTCACCCAGTGTTCTTCACAACAAATGCACTTCTTACAGAGTCAAATTTATTGTATAAGGAGTTATTAATTTAATGCAGTTATAATTCCTTTGGAGTAGTTATAATCATTTGTTTGCTTGAGTGACTGAAATATGTTTTCACTAATGGAACGTTAAGTGGATTTGAGATTGCAAGTTCTTTAGCAAAAATGTAGAGGAAAGAATAGAAGGACTTAAGGAAATAGGAAAACTTGAAAGGATTTATCATGTTCACTCTTTCTCCTACTCTCCGCTGTCTCCCAGAAAGGCCCAAAGAATACATCCTTCAACAAGGTATTGAGAAGGCATTGATAAAAGGGTGAGCGGTCTTAAAAAGCTCTAGCATTCTATTATCTTTCATCTAGGGCCAAATTTTTTTTTAAAGGCTGCTGAGGATGAAGAAGAAACTCTCGTGTGTCTGTGTGTGTGTAGCCCAACGTAGGGCTTGAACTCACGACTCTGAGATCAAGACCTCAGCTGAGATCAAGAGTCAGACACTTAACCAACTGAGCCACCCAGGGGTCCCAAGTTTCTCTGATTTTAATAAAAATTATTTTATCCCACAGTAACACAAATCAAGTTATAGCATTAAGCAATAGAGGCAAGGTAGGTATGATTTCCATAAGTATAATACTACAATAATATTGAGAATGAAAGGATCTTTGGTAATGGCAAACTGACCATGAAGCTCCTTAGGATTTAAATAGATAGGCAGCTCACAAGCATAACCACAGTTGCCATATTGCACATATCTCTTAACAACATTTATATTGTAGTCTATACAGATGGAGTTTCCTGGAGCATAAGAATCCCTACAGTGAGAATTGTGCACCTGTGAATTGTGCAAGATGGTGGCCCCAATATAACTTAAAAAGGAAAATGGCAGCTTTTTCCCTAATCCCTATATCTAAGAACCCCAAGAAGGGTTCACATGAGGAAGAAAGTTTATAATAGGTACATGGTATAAATCTTTCTCCCTACTTTCTATAAGGAACCCATGGACAGTCACTAATGCTTCACCCTATTTCTTCACCTCTATCTCCATCCACATTCTTGCTATGTCTTTACCATAATGAGAGTGTATTTTTCTGCCCCCTCAGCAATATGACTTGCTCGGCCAATGTCGTATAGATGGAAGTAACATTGTGCCAATTCTGAGCCTACGCAAGCAGTTGCACACTTTACTTGACTTCTTGCCCCTCTGTCACTGCCATGAGAACACGTCCAGCTAGTTCACTGATCCAGGAGGAAAGAGACAGTGGAGGAAATGCACACCAGCAACCTGTAGCATAAAGCAGAACTAACCTCAGCTAAATTATAGCTTTAATTAAGCATGAAAAACAGATCAAGATGCTCTTTGGAGCCTGTGGCCTGCCCCATTAGGAGAATCAAAATGTAGGCCCTTAAGGCTTTGGATCAGTGCCATGTGATTACTCTCAATTTGAGAAACAGTCCCTGGCTTGCTTTGTGAACCTTGGTAGAGATTTAATGCCTTACCATGAGAATTTAAGGCCTTGGGATCTTGGATGACCATCACAAACTGGGTTTTATGTAACCTAATAAGTCATAAAGCTGAATATATCCAGAATCACTACAAAATCAACTGGAAGTGCCATATAGGAGATTAGGACAAAGCTAGTCCTGGAGCTACTGGTGAAAATCACAACCGCATAGGTGGTTCACACTACTAGCTGCCTACTGTTTCTATATTGCCACTATCCCATCAATCCATACTTGTGACTACATGGGGGATTCTCTATTACCAGTTCACTTAGGAAGTAAAAATTCAAGCCTGGTTTGCAGATGGTTCTGGAAAATGAGCCAGCCCCTGCCGGAAGCAGAATGCTACGACATTACAGTCATTCAGAGGTGACTGGAATACACACAGAAGGGAAAATTCTCTAAGGGGAAGAACTTTGGTCAGTGTATCTCCTTTTCTAATTTGCTTATTTTGTCCAAGCAGTGTCCTATGCCTATATATGGGCAACGGTTAATAGTTTGGCTGGACAGACAGGGACATGGGGAAAACAAGACTGAAAGATTGAAGGATAAATAAACTTGGAGAAGCAACATGCAGATGGAACTCCTGAAGTAAAAAAGTGTAAGGATACTTTTATCTCATGTAAATACCCATAAGAACAACAAAAGAGGCCCCCAGGGTAGGTTTATCATTAAGTAGGTAGCCAATATAATCTCTTCTGTGGCTACCAGTTAGTTAGCGCTTTCCCCAATAGGCGATGCTTGTTCAATGTTTCCCTGAACAAAGCATCATGATGGCAGAGATAGATACAAGTTATTTATGATCTCAGAACAACAGGACTTCTCTACTGCAAGGCCGATCTGTCTGTTGCTGTAGTTGGGAGCCTAATCTCCCAGCAGTAGAAAGCCAGTGCTGTATGCTGGAAACGTCATATATTAGGGGGACCAGCAGGCCTCTGGAAGGAGTTTGATTTTATTTGATTTCTTCCATCATGGAAGTAGCATTAATTTGTCCTCACAGAGTGGGTCATTATTGTGCAGCTGTATTTGTCTTTCTTGCTTGCCATACTTCCTCTAGCTATGCTATTTGTGTGTGTATATATATATATATATATATATATATATATATTTTTTTTTTTAATTTACTTGACAGAGAGAGAGATGACAAGTAGGCAGAGAGGCAGGGGGAGGGTGAAGTAGGTTCCCTGCTGAGCAGAGAGTCTGATGTGGGGTTCCATCACAGGACCCTGAGATCATGACCTGAGCCGAAGGCAGAGGCTTAACCCACTGAACAACCCAGGTGTCCCAACAACCCTATTTATAAAATGACAAAATGTCTTATGCCCCACAAGGAAACCTCACACAACATTGCATCTGATCAAAGAACTAGTTTTACTGTAAATGAACTAAGGCAAAAGAATAACAACCATGTGATCACTGGTTTTAAATGGTTTATAAATGTGTGGGATTACTAAACTATAAAGCAATGACTTTATAGAATGGTGGAATGATCTATTGAAGAACTCATTTATGATCATGGGACAAGTTGGGAAATGTTGTCTTACAAGATTCAACTACTGTTTCTCCTAATAACAGAACACATAGGTCTGAGAACAAAGGGATGGTAGTGGAATGGCATCAGTCACTATGAAACCTAATGGCTGGAGACACTATATAATTTATTGGCCAGACATGAAATAGAATATCAAAAATTAAAGTTACATAATAATTTAAAACATGTATTAACTAAAAAATTAGTTTTATTATATTGGTAACCCTATAAAATAGCCTGTTTAAAAACTAATTTCAAAAATAGGGGCACCTGGTTGGCTCAGTGGGTTAAGCCTCTGTCTTGGGCTCAGATCATGATCTCAGGCTCCTGAGTCCTTCCTATGAGCTACAGTTTGGCAAAATTATCTAACACAAAGCCTCTTTTATGATAAAGTCTTGAATATCTCATGTAATTTATTGAATACCATACTAAAAGTTAAAAGCAGAATGGTTATATTGGTACAGAAAGATTGTAAGTGTACTGGCTGTTTATCGTCTCGATTACATGGCTTATGGGAGCAGTGGCACACTCTCACTGCCCGGCATCATGATCGAGTACTACTGTGTATCACTAACCTGGGGGGAAATTGAATGCAAAATTTGAGGTATGGTTTCCTCTGAATGTGTATTGTTTTCATACCATCATAAAGTCAACCTGCTTGTGTTCCCTCTCTAGCTGTGTCTTTCTGTCAAACTGTCAAATAAATAAATACAATCTTAAAAAAAAAAAGAAGTAGTAAGATAAACATTCTTTTCTTGGACCTGATTTTCAGAAGAAAGCATTCAATTTTTCAGCATAGGGTTTTCATGTATATTGTTTATCAGGTTCAGGAAATTCCTTTCTGTTCCTAGTTTCATGAGACTTTTTATTAAGCCTGGATTTTGTATTTCTCAAATGCTTTTTTTCCTCTCAGTCTGTTATTACAAAGATCACATTAATTGGCTTTGAATATTAAAATGGCTTTACTTTCCTGGGATAAACTCCACTTGGCCATGATGTGTTATCCATTTTGCATATTATTGTTTTTGATTTGATAACATTTTGTTAAGATGTTTTTCAGGCATATTAATGAGATAAATTTGAGGTTTTCTTTTTCTATAATGTCATTTTCTGGTTTTGATATAAATAATGTGGTCCTCACAGAGTATTTTGGGAAGTATTTCCTCCTCATCAATTTTCTGGAAGAGTTTGTGTAGAATTGGTATTATTTCCTACTTAAATGTTTGGTAGAGGGGCGGCTGGGTGGCTCAGTGAGTTAAACATCTGTCTTCAGCTCAGGTCATGGTTTCAAGATCTTGAGATCAAGCCCCGCACCCGGCTCTCTGCTCAGCAGGGAGCTTGCTTCCCCCTCTCTCTCTGCCTCCCTCTCTGCCCACTTGTGATGTCCATCTGTCAAATAAATAAATAAAATCTTTTAAAAAATTTAGAAAAAAAATGTTTGGTAGAATTTACCAGTGAGGGCGCCTCAGTGGGTTAAGCCGCTGCCTTCGGCTCAGGTCATGATCTCAGGGTCCTGGGATGGAGTCCCGCATCGGGCTCTCTGCTCAGCAGGGAGCCTGCTTCCCTCTCTCTCTCTGTCTGCCTCTCTGCCTACTTGTGATCTCTCTTTCTCAAATAAATAAATAAAATCTTTAAAAAAAAAAAAGAATTTACCAGTGAAGCTATATGAGTCCAGTTTGTGTATTTTAAAGAATTTGCCCATTTTGTGCCCACTTTTAGCTCTGGTAATATAATTTGTTCTGAAATCTATTTTGTTTGACATTTATATGACAACCCCAGCTTTCTTTTGATTAGTGTTAACATGGGGTGTGTGTGTGTGTGTGTGTGTGTGTGTGTTTCCATCCTTTTCCTTTTAACCTATATGTTGACATAGTTGGGTCTTGTGTTTTATCAAATCTTACAATCTCAAATTTTTAAGTTAGAGTATTTAGACCATTTATGTATAATGTGATTGTTGATATCTTTGGTTTTATATTGTCTTACTATTTTTTTCCCATTTGTCCCATCTGTTCTCTCTTCCCATTTTCTTATTTTTCTGTGTTAGAACAGTTGTTCAACTTTTACTCCATTTTATTGCTTTCATGGGCTTATTAGCTAGGACTCTTTATTATTTGCAGTAAAGAGATGTACAGTTTTAGTTGTTCATTTAAGGTTTATATTATACATCTTTAATTTATCACATTTTACCTTCAAATAATATTGTATTTATTTGGGACGCCTGGGTGGCGCAGTTGGTTAGGCGACTGCCTCCGGCTCAGGGCGTGATCCTGGAGTCCTGGGATCGAGTCCCACATCGGGCTCCCAGCTCCATGGGGAGTCTGCTTCGCTCTCTGACCTTCTCCTTGCTCATTCTCTCTCTCACTGTCTCTCTCTCTCAAATAAATAAAATAAAATTAAAAAAAAATATTGTATTTATTTATTTACTTAGTTGAGATGTTTTATATCTATATCCATAAGGGATATTGGCCTTTAGTTTTCTTTTCCTGTAATGTTCTTATCTGGCTCTGGATTCAGAGTGATGTTGACCTTGTAAAGTTGACCTTGTGAGTTCGGGAGTGTTTCCTCCTCAAGTTTGATAGAATTCACCAGTGAAACCATATGGTCCCTGTCTTTTCTTTGCTGTGTAGTTTTTGTTTATTCATTCAATCTCCTTACTAATAATTGGTCTGTTAAGAGTTTCTGTTTCTTCATGAATCAGTCTTCACAGGTTGTTTCTTTCTAAGGATATATCCATTTAGCCTAGGTTACCTGATTTGTTGGTTTGTAATTACTAATTATTAATGGTATGTAATTATTAATAATAGTTTCTTATGATTTTTAGTATTTCTGAGTTATCAGTTGTAATGTCTACTCTTTCATATATGGTTTTATTTGCGTTTTCTCTCTTTATCTTACTCTAGCTAGAGGTTTGTCTATTTTGTTTATCTTTTCAAAAAACATCTTTTACTTTTTATTGATCTTTTCTATTGTTTTTCTCGTCTGTATTTTTAAAATTTTATTTCTCTCCTAATCTTTGTTATTTCCTTCTTTGGCTAACTTTGGGCTTAGTTCTGATTGTTTTAGTCCCTTAAGTTATGTTATTATCTTTTTTTTTCTTAATGTGGACATTTACCACAGGAATTTCTCTCTTACAAGTGTTTGAGTTACGTATCATAAGTTTTGCTGTGCTGTGTTTCCATTTTCACTTATTTTAAGATATTTTAAAGTTTCTCTTTTGATTTCTTTTTTTGAACCATTGTTAATTTGGGATTGTATTGTTTAATATTAATTTTACAGTTTTCTCCAGTTATTGATTTCTTGCTTCATAATGTTCTGGTCAAAAAAAAGGCTTGATAAGATTTCACCCTTCTTAAATTTGTTAAGACTTGTTTTGGGGCCTAGGACAATGTTCCTTGTGCATTTGAGAAAAACATTTATTCTGATGCTATTGGATGCGATGTTCTGTGTCTGTTAGGCCTACTTGTTCTATAGTGTAGCTCAAGTCTGATGTTCCATTGTCACTTTTCTGTCAAGATGACCTACCTGTTGTTGAAAATAGAAGCTTGAGTCCACTACTATTTTGTATTGCTGTCTATTTTTCCTTTCATACCTGTTAATATTTGCTTTATATATCTAGGGACTCCAATGCGGGGTGCAGGGAAATTATAAGATTGGTGGGGGGGGAATGGCAACCCCAGTTCTGGGGAAGGACAACAGCAGTTTTTTTTTAGGAGGGTGGTACAGCAACATATTTCTTTCTAGGAGGTCCCTGGCTACTATAGCCATTGGTCACCTCAATGAAAATGATATGGGTATCCTAGGTGGACCAGGACATTGGATCTGTATTGATGAACATTAAGGGGCTCTCTGCTCTGTAACTTGCAAAGAATTCATAGTTGTTGCAAGGACTATTGAGATAATCAACAACAAAGTGTCCTGGGGGACCACAGTGGCACCTGCCACAGTAGGGTTGATACTGATAGCCTCTATCCTTCTTACTTCCTAACTACTTTTAGATGTCTTAGCTGTGCCCATCTCACTCATGATCCTTTCTGTAAAATTACTCCCCATTTTTTTTACTCCCCTAAATTGCTATAGGTTTTTAATTTGACTCTGAGCTCTCTGAGGACTGTTTTCATTTTTGGATTGTTATATAACTGTTATTTTATGTAGAGAGAAGGCTGGTATCTTCTACTCCATCATCTTGCTAACATCCCTCCCCAGGAAAAAGTCTTTATATTTATACATGTAGTTACCATTTCTGGAGCTCTTTATTCCTTTATGTGGATTTAGGTTTCCATTTGTTTGGAAAACAATTTGGTATTGTTTTCCTTTTGCTTGAAGGACTTCCTTTACTATTTCTTACAGTGCAGGTTGGCTGGTGATTAAGTCTTTTTTTTTTTTTTTTTTAATGTCTGAAAAAGTCCTTATTTCATCTTTGTTTTTGAAAAATATTTCACATTCTAGGTTGATTTTATTCCTCTTTCAATGCTTTTAGGATGCTGTTTCTACTATCTTCTAGCTTGAATTGCTTCTGATAAGAAATGTACTCTCATCTTTATCTTTAGTCTCCTTTATACAATAATAGTCTTTTCTCTTTGTCTGCTTTTAAGATTTGCTTATTGTTACTAGTTCTAAGAAATTTTGCTGCTAATCTGTGTTAGATGGTACCAGAACAACATTTAGTCCATGATGAAATAATACCCACAACTGAGGCAAGATTCTTCTTAGTATTCTATCTGATGTCTTCTAAAATATAAAGATTTCCACTCTGGCTGTTGGGAACAGGCACCATCCTAGTCCCTATGTGAACTATGAATACTGTTTCCTCTAATCATTTTGGGTGGTTCTTCCCCCAGCCTCAGGAAGCGTCCTCACACACATGTGCTAATGAATACTTATATGAATATTGACGTGGCACTCTCTAAATATCTCTAGAATTCTTTCTCCGTGTAGTTCTCTCCTTCCCAGTACTATTCCTGTCACTTCTAGCCTACTTGACTTCCCGACTCCCAGGTCCTTCTCAATCCTAGGTTATTCCTCCCTGCATTGCAGCCTAAAAACTTTCTTGAGGCAGTAAGCTGGGGCTATGGTATAATTTACCTTATTTGTTCTCATTTGACAGGGGATAAATGTCTTTCATTGACTGAAAACCAATATCTTGAAAGCCATTGTTTTATAAATGTTATCTATTTTTCTATTTATTTCAGGCAGAAGGGTAACTCTGATCCTGGTTACTAATCTTGGCCAGAAGCAAAGTCCAGAGTTTTTTTTTTTTTTTTTTTTTTTTTCTTAAATAAAGGGAAAATTTTTTTCATATTATGCTACTTGAAAAGCAGTTAATGGCTTCTCACTGTTCTTAGGATAAAGTCCATAATTTTCAACAGGGTCTTTAAAACCTGGCTGCCTCTAGGTTATCTTGTGCCCTTCCTCTCCCCTTACTCTTTTTGTTCTAGTTGCTCAAACTCAATGGATGCTTCCACCTTTACCCCATACTTTTGTGTCCCCTTCACTTAGTAACTAATACCTATAACTTGGTTTGTCTTGAATGCCATTTTTTCCCAGCAAAGCATACTTTTGCTTCGGTCACTAAGTTATGTTTTAATGATTCCCCCATAGGCCTAGAGATCAACATTAAGGAGATACTCTCTAATTTATCAGGGTGTTATGTTAAATAATTTCTGAGGGTCTTTCTAACTATTAATTTCTATGATTTGATACAATGTATATTCTTTAAAAACAAACACATAATTTTGAAAACTATCTTATTTATTAAGATTATAGTATTTTAAAATCATTTTAAAAAAGATTTTATTTATTCATTTGAGAAAGAGAGGGAAAGAGAGAGAGACACAGAGGGAGCACAAACAGGGAGACTGGCAGAGAGAGAGGGAGAAGCAGACTTCCTGTTGAGCTGGGAGCCCAATGTGGGGCTCGATCCCCGGATGTGGGGCTCAATCCCAGGACCTGAAGATCATGATCTGAGCTGAAGGCAGATGCTTAATCATTTGAGTCACCCAGGCACCCCAATATTTAATTAAATTTAATTGTAGAAGTGTTGAATGGGATCTGGTAGCATTTATCTTCTCAGAAAGGCTTCTTTGAATGAGGTTAAACATTGCCATACCCATTGTACCTCACTAACAATTTGTTATTTCAAATTCAATATATTGATTAGTATTATCAGCACCAGAGAGGTCATATCAAATCAATCTTATTCTTTAAGAAAATTAATATTTATTTGGTAAAATAAGACTTGAATATAGGAAACAACAAGGAGTTGGCCAAATAATTCTAAGATAATAACTAAATGCATACTAAGTTGTATATTCTGTAAGTCCTGCCCTTGATACTGCAAGAGTGAGAAGGTTTAGGGCAGGTTGGGTAGAGACATCAACCTCTCAAATTTAAGCTAGAAAAGGGATTCTAGAGGCAGTAAGTATCAAGTAGATTAGTTAATTATCTGGAATAGCTAGAAGAAAAAGGAAGTAAAATAAATATAAAGCATGGTCCAAGAAAAAAAGTTGATAAAATAATCTGTTATCAAATTCAAAGAATAAATGTTGGGCCAAAAGTTAGAAGACAAATAAGAGGTTGTAAATTATGTCAACACAAGAATACAGTGGGAGAAAAAAGCAAGATGGCAATGAAGCTAGAGTATTTAGCACTCCTGATGAAAGAAGGGCTGTATTACCTGAAGCTCCCTATTAGTTACCAGAGAGGTGTACCCATTACAAAAGCTTAGCTGTTACTGGGTGTGGGTCACAAGCTGAATATGTGAGGGACCTCAATGAAAGGAAGCTTGTTGAAGGGATTTCCCTTCTGACCCCTGCGTAGTAAACACCCAAGCTTTCTTTCTCAAGGAAGGGAAGACTTTCCTAGAGTATTCCCTGTTAGATATCAATTCTCTTTGGTAAGATGTTCCAGTCCACCTCTGTGCTTTACATCAGTCATTTATGACCATGGCCCCAGGCATTCGTCTATTCTGATCTGCTCACTATGATTATTTTGTACACAACTCCCCGGTTCCTAATCTGCACGCTTCATTCCATAGTCCATCTAACCTCTGACTGTGGCTCCATTCCCAGTTCTCCTGTCCTTTGAACTAGACTTTGGTATTTGGTATCCTCTTTCTGATTCTTGGCTTGCTCTAAAAATTGTGGGGTTTTTGTTTTGTTTTGTTTTGTTTTTTCCATTTATTTATTTTCAGCATAACAGTATCATTATTTTTTCACCACACCCAGTGCTCCATGCAATCCGTGCCCTCTATAATACCCACCACCTGATACCCCGACCTTCCACCCCCCGCCACTTCAAACCCCTCAGATTGTTTTTCAGAGTCCATAGTCTCTCATGATTCACCTCCCCTCCCAATTTACCCCAACCCCCTTCTCTCTAATCCCCATGTTCTCCATGCTTTTTGTTATGCTCCACAAAAAAAATGTGTTCTAATGATCATTCCCACTTCAGACGACTTTATTATTCTATAGGGACTCAATCCCTGTTTCTGTAGGAAACATAACCATCATTTTTGGTCATGGAGCAGTGCCTCAATCAAAACCGCTGGACCTCACACAGGAGGTTAACATCCGTGGTTGTTCAGATGTGTTTTTCTCTACTAAGTACTGTCTCCACCAGATGAAGTACCAGGGCTAGCTATAATAATGGCAAAGTCCGGATCATTTCCTACTGTGTATTTTGGCTCCTTGTCTCTGGCATTTGGGGTAAGTTGTAAAGCATTGGGTTTAGAGTGGAGTTCTAGTGTCATGTGTATAGGGGCTAGTGAAAATGAATTTTGGATGCAAGAATGGCAAACTGCAAGTAGAAAGCTCCTACTTTACAGTCAGAAATCTTGTTCTTACATAGCCTAGAAAGTAGTGATGGGTGGTACCCATCTATAATGAAGAGTCACAGAGTCTGTCCTCTTTATTGTCTTTCTTAGTGTTCAAAACTGTCAACCTACGCTTTTGTTTCTTTAATGGATACTTATTGACTGCTTACCATATATGTATTGAGCTCTGGATTGGAATACAATGGTGAGCGAAAACAAACATGGTCCCTACTGTTACTCAGCTTACAAGCTTACTTAGCTTACAAGCTGAGTGTGGGAAAGACATTATACATTAATCCAAAATTTATCTAATATAATGATAAAAATAGTATGTTGATATAATGATCCATATAACCAAATATAAATATAATAGTAATTAATGAGATATTCCTATTAGTTACCAAAGAAGTGTTCCCATTACTAGAGCTTAATTGTTATTGGGTGTGGGTCACAAGCTGAATATGTGGGGGGCCTCAATTAAAGGAAGCTGCTTGAAGGGCTTTTCAATATTTATTAATATTCAATATTATATTGATGTTATATTTCATATTGTTAGATATTTATTAATATTATATTTATAAATATCCAATATTTATTTATTTATTAAAATCATTAATTGAAAACTCTAAATAAGTGTTATAAGGAAGAAAGAGAATATAGTGATATAAGAGTACTTTCCTGAGAAATTATGGTTGATCTGAGATTGTAAAGGGAAATAGGAGATAACTAGATAAAGAAAAGATAAAGTATCCCTATCCTAATTCCTTCTAATAAAAGGAATTGTTGTAGCTTCAAGTAGTTGAAAGAAGGCTATTGTGGCCATTGTGTAAGAAAGCTATGAGCAGCATGTTGCCAAATGAGTTTAAGAAATAGGTAAAGGCCAATCATAGAAAGTCATTGTAAGGCTTTCTATCTTTACCCAAAGTTAGGATGCCACTGTAGTGTATTAAACAAGAAAGTGCTATGATTTGTATTTTGACAAGATCATCCCAGTTGCTTATGTGGAAGAGACCAAAAGATGTAGGAAGACTAGTCAGAATGCTTATTAGTAGATTCAGGCAAGACGTAATGCTGGTTTAGCTACTATGTTAGTTGTAGAGGTAGCTGAAAGTTGTTAGATTCAAGATATTTTGAAATAACTTTTAGGAGATGATCTTTTCTCCTATTTCACTAGAATAGAAGTATTTAGACAAAAACTCTCTTATTTACCTGCCAAAAGAGGGGCCTACCGTGGCTGATATCTTTAAGGGAGATCCAGATTTCAGTTAAAAGGCAGGGCCTTATCTGAAGAAGGAAATGGAAAGTGCTATGGTGATGATGGTGTAGAGGATGAATGACCATACAATTTATCATGTAATGGAAGCATGGGAGAAAGGTATGTGGAATTTCTTTGAGGGGGACAGACAGTGGGAAGTAGCCAGAGGGTTTGACTTAGGTGGTCATGGACATAGAAATTGGCAATCCATCTGTTGGAAGGTCTGGAAAATGCTGGCTGTAGAAACTGAAGACTCACATGCTATAGGGCTTGAGTGAGAGTGGATATGAAAACCACAGAAACCTTGTATCAGGATATGTCCATAACTCCTTTGGGTTGCTTTGGATTTCTTCCAGGAATTGACTTGAGCCAAAGGTTATGGTGATGCTAGGCATAGAGGAAAGAAGTGGACGTGAAATCCATATTTATTGAAGAAGGGGTACATAAAAATTGTTAAAGGCCAGTTTCTCTGCTATAAGATGGATGACGCAGTCCCATTATTTATTTGATGTGTAACCATGGAAGTTTTTCTGTATCTACTTGGTCACTGCTTTTAACTTCTGTCTGTGGATACTGAGTAGGAGAAGCATGAACTAAGATGTTGAAGAATTTGAGGGATGCACTCTAGAAACACAAGACTAGTCACTGTACATGGTCTCACTGTAAATTGTCGGGTAGTTTATAGAAAGGAAATACCTTTTTAATCAGCAAGGCGTCAGGATCTGTAGAAGAATATGATCCAATGTAAAGAGTACATTGTGCCCCATCTTGGTGGAAGCACTAAGAATTGTACTAAATCAATGTGAAAGGGAAGGGTTAGGACAAATTTTTTAAAAAGATTTATTTAGTTAGTTTAGGGAGAGGAGAGGCAGAGGGAAAGAGTGTGTTGTTTTTTTTTTAAGATTTTATTTAGTTATTTGACAGACAGAGATCACAAGTAGGCAGAGAGGCAGGCAGAGAGAGAGAGGGAAGCAGGCTCCCCGCTGAGCAGAGAGCCCGATGCGGGGCTCCATCCCAGCACCCACTGGGAGCAGCAGAGGCTTAACCCACTGAGCCACCCAGGTGCCCCGGGAGAGAGTGTCTTAAGCAGACTCCAAGCTTAGTGTGAAACGCAGGCAGGACTCGATCTCATGCCTCCAGGACCTGCACTACCCAGGCACCCCTAGACAAACTCTTTTTTTTTTTTCTTTTCTTTTTTTTTTTTTAATTTCTTTTCAGCGTAATGGTATTCATTGTTTTTTGCACCACACCCAGTGCTCCATGCAATCCGTGCCCTCTCCAATACCCACCACCTGGTTCCCCCAACCTCCCACCCCCCTGCCCCTTAAAAACCCTCAGATTGTTTTTCAGAGTCCATAGTCTCTCATGGTTCACCTCCCCTTCCAATTTCCCTCAACTCCCTTCTCCTCTCCATCTCCGCTTGTCCTCCATGCTATTTGTTATGCTCCACAAATAAGTGAAACCATATGATAATTGACTCTCTGCTTGACTTATTTCACTCAGCATAATCTCTTCCAGTCCCGTCCATGTTGATACAAAAGTTGGGTATTCATCCTTTCTGATGGAGGCATAGTACTCCATAGTGTATATGGACCACATCTTCCTTATCCATTCGTCCGTTGAAGGGAATCTTGGTTCTTTCCACAGTTTGGTGACCGTGGCCATTAGACAAACTCTTTTTAATGAGCTCTGAGGGATCAGGGTTTAAGTTTTCCCAGGGCATCCTGAGCCTGCTTTGCTTCTAGATGCAAATCTTATAAACAGTGTTAGGCATCAGAAAGTTTTGTCAGAAAAAGGATTACCGCATATCCTCATGAGTCATGTTGAGGGGCTTGAATGGACCTCAGTATCCAGCCAGGTCACATTGTCTGGGCTTTATGTTAGTGCAAGCAACACTTTGACTTTTCAGGACAGCTTCCAGTAATTCTACAGCTTTTTCAGATGCTGGTTGGTCCAAGTATCTGCCTCTTCTCACTGACTGATGAAGTTTTTCATTTCTAGCTGTGGTTGTAGGGCCATGTCAGTCTTTGGGCAAAGACTCTCAGGCATGAAAAACCTTGTACATTGATAAATTTATAGATTTCTCTTGTCTTATTTGAACCTGGCATATATAAGAATATGACACCTGAGCCTGACATACACATAACTCTCTTGTCATTTGTGCTGTTCCTTATTAAGAACATCATGGAGGAGTTTTAAGACCTCTCTAGTAAGTGTATCCAGACCTTAGAGGCAGTGTTTATTTTAAAAAACACGTCCAGTCTCATATATTGTGTAACTAATTATTACCATTGACAGCTTTGTCTAGAAATATGTGCACAGAGTACACCTTAATCTGAAGTACACATATGGCAGGGATTCTTCCACAGACATGACGGAATGTTCTCTTTATGAGAGGAGGAGGTAGAAGGCAGGGTATGGTCGAGATTGAGGTGAAGAAGCTCTTCCACTCCTGAAAGATAATTACCTTTTGTAGACCCTAATGTCATTTCTGGTTTCTCTAACTTGCTTGGCTAGACGGGGCATCATTCAAGATTCTGTCAGGATAATAAAGCCATGATAAAGCGTATAAGAATAAGGGATTTGTTAAATGTGAAAGGAGCCTGTGGAAATGAAAGTCTGGAAGAGAGGAGTTAGAGACTCACAAAAATCATCACCAATCAGTACTTTCTAAATACTTGCCTGGTGGACAAGTCTTTTTAGGGAAAAGCAAGAAGCTGAGCCCTTCAGGAGGCCAAAGCACAACAATGAGGGTAAGGTCCATGGAAATTGCTGCTTCTGGGAAGTTATTGCCTTCACGTAGCGACTGCCTCAATGCATCCACAGTTAAGCACTTGATGAAGGGCCTCAAGTCACAGTTGGCCAGCAGAACCAGCAGCTGGGAAGATGAGCCAAGTGCAGGGGAGGAAAAGCTGGGAACTGCCACTACTCTGTGTCTTTTTTGTCACCATGTCTGACTGCAGTGACCTTCCAAGGGTAATCACTCCTGTTTCAAGTTTGCCTCCCAAATCTTATGTGTTCCTCCTTTGGTCAATTCTAGCTTTGTACCACAGAAGGAAAAGAACTTTGAGAAATGTAGTTTTCAGCATTGGCTAAATTCACATGACAAAATCCGGCACAGACATTCAAACCCAAAACGCTCAAAGATATATTTGTTGGAGTTTCCTCAGTGATGGTATAGCAGTTCTAGGGCCACAAAACCCAGGCAATCATAAAAGGCTACTTTTTAAAATATATCTAGATCATGGAAAATCAAAAATTTCCCACGGCTAACAAGAATTACCAAATACTTAAATTGCTCCAAGTGGGTCCGAGACCATTTTCCTCAAAATGTTCTCTTGAACATGGATTAGATTTCACACTCCCTCTGGGTTGTTCTAAGGTCTTGGGGATGGACATTCTCATATCAGCACAGATTTGCAGTTGCCACAGTTCCTGGCAGAATTGGGGTTTCTCAATATTTTCTTAAAGAGTACCAGGTGCCATCAAAGAAGCAAAGAGGGTTGAGAGGTTGTCATACATATTTCATCTATGGAATTCTAAGGGACATATAGATTTTCTAAGAATGAACTACATTCCTTTTTTGTTTTTGGGTTTGAGTCACAGATGCAAAGTGGATCATGCAGTCAACTATTTAATCACAATTATTATCTGCTTCCTGTTTCAAAACCACCATTTAATAGGCTAGACTTGTATTTATCTCTGTATCTATCCATCTGTCTTTCTATCTATCTATCCATCTATCTATGTCTATCATCTCCTCAAGAATGAGAGCATGAGGTAAAATACTTGTTCTATGCATGGCCTGTGGGAATGCTAGATCAGGTTCAGGTGAAGTTCAATGTCTAAGTCCTCCAGAAGTTTACAGTATTGTGTATCTCTGGTTAGCTGATGGCAACAGCCACCTAACAGCAAGTGCCTGCCTAACGTATGTTCCTGGACATATTCTCCCAAAACATTCTAGATAAATTTGGTGCTCAGTACAACCTCAGCTTCTTCTTTTTCCCCTCTTCCATAGTTCTCCTTTTCACTTGTCTATTTACACTGGAAATTAATCTTTCTCCTAAGAAGGAGATCATGGCTACTAGGAAGTATGATGAAATGGCTATATGTAAAGTCTGATGAAGATTTTGATGGGTTTGGTCAGGTTTTTTGAACGAGCAATCCAGGGTATGTTTTCCCAATGTAGTGACACTGATATACCACCTGGATCCCCTTTCAGTGAAGGATTGAGGCCTCAGTTGCTGAAGAGACTATCTATAAACAGCCGTCAAAGATTGCCTCAGTTACAGAGAGCCACAGGGAAGTCCTCTAACCAATAGTTGATTGATATGGGAGTATAAAGGTCTTGACATCTGAGAGGTCGTTCTAACTCCAAAGGTTCCAGTGAGGCTGGTGGGGGCTGTTGCTTGACTTCTTCCTTTCCTCACTCTTTCTTCCTTTTCCTCTCTTCCACAAATGTCAATCCTACGGTACTCCTTTGTCCCATGAATACTCCCTATTCACTAAACTCTACCTGAGACTATTTATAAGAATCCAACAGGCAACACTTCTATCTTTGTGAGTCTTTCTTGGAGTTGTGCTTGGAAAGACAGATAGATGACTATTCCTTCTTTCAGTCTGTCTCCCCTCAGAAACTAACCTTGTGGTGAGGTCATGGATTAAAGTTCTATTGCTAAAATTAAAAAAAAAAAAAACAACAACAACCAAGAAACAAAAACCAGAAATGGGCTATTGGAGTTTAGAAGAAAGAGAGTGATCAATGGTGATCAAGGAGAGCTCAAGCAATAAAGAAAGGCTTTGACCATTCTCTTACACCGTACACAAAGATCAACTCTAAATGGATAAAAGACCTCAACGTGAGACAGGAATCCATCAGAATCTTAGAGGAGAACATAGGCAGTAATCTCTTTGATATCAGCCACAGCAACTTCTTTCAAGATACGTCTCCAAAGGCAAAGGAAACAAAAGCGAAAATAAACTTCTGGGACTTCATCAAAATCAAAAGCTTCTGCACAGCAAAGGAAACAGTCAAAAAAACAAAGAGGCAACCCACGGAATGGGAGAAGATATTTGCAAATGACAGTACAGACAAAAGGTTGATATCCAGGATCTATAATGAACTCCTCAAACTCAACACACACGATACAGGCAAACACATCAAAAAATGGGCAGAAGATATGAACAGACACTTCTCCAATCAAGACATACAAATGGCTATCAGACACATGAAAAAAATGTTCATCATCATTAGCCCTCAGAGAGATTCAAATTAAAACCACATTGAGATATCACCTTACACCAGTTAGAATGGCCAAAATTAACAAAACAGGAAACAACATGTGTTGGAGAGGATGTGGAGAAAGGGGAACCCTCTTCCACTGTTGGTGGGAATGCAGGTTGGTGCAGCCTCTTTGGAGAACAGTGTGGAGATTCCTCAAGAAATTAAAAATAGAGCTTCCCTATGACCCTGCAATTGCACTCCTGGGTATTTACCCCAAAGACACAGATGTCGTGAAAAGAAGGGCCATCTGTACCCCAATGTTTATAGCAGCAATGGCCACAGTCGCCAAACTATGGAAAGAACCAAGATGCCCTTCAACGGATGAATGGATAAGGAAGATGTGGTCCATATACACTATGGAGTATTATGCCTCCATCAGAAAGGATGAATACCCAACTTTTGTAGCAACATGGATGGGACTGGAAGAGATTATGCTGAGTGAAATAAGTCAAACAGAGAGAGTCAATTATCATATGGTTTCACTTATTTGTGGAGCATAACAAATAGCATGGAGGACAAGGGGCGTTAGAGAGGAGTAGGGAATTTGGGTAAATTGGAAGGGGAGGTGAACCATGAGAGACTATGGACTCTGAAAAACAGTCTGAGGGGTTTGAAGTGGCGGGGGGGTGGGAGGTTGGGGTACCAGGTGGTGGGTATTATAGAGGGCACTGCTTGCATGGAGCACTGGGTGTGGTGAAAAAATAATGAATAATGTTTTCCTGAAAATAAATAAATTGGAAAAAAAAAAAAAGAAAGAAAGGCTTTGCAAGGACCATGGTATTTATCTGGTGTTTGTTTGTTTGTTTGGTCTTTAAAAGATAATGGATCATGTCATGATTGTACTACACAGGAGATGATCCTCTTCTCCAGTCTATTCTCCAATCTGTAGACATTTATTTCCAAACCCAAATATGGTCATATTGCCTTTCTTCTTCTTCCCCTCGCTTCTTTCTTCTTCCTCCTCTTCTTTCTTTTCTTCTCCTTCTCCTTCTTCTTTTAAGATTTTATTTATATATTTGAGAAAGAGAGAGAGAGCACAAATGAGGGGGAGGGGCAGAGGGACAGGGAAAAGTAGACCCCCTGATGAGCAGGGAACCTAGGGGTTTGGTGGGGAGGCTGGATCCCAGGACCCTGGGATCATGACCTGAGTTGAAACAGATGCTTAACCAATTGAGCTACCCAGGTGCCCTGCCTTTCTTCTTAAAGTCCCCAAATTGCTTCTCATTACTACTGGTATAAAGTTGAAATTCTCTTAAAGAATGTGGATCTGGATATTAAAGTTGGGATATGGATCCTGCTTCCTCCCCTACTCTGTCCTCCTCGTTCCTCAAGTCTACTGAATTTCATTCAGTTTCTCCAAAACACCATGTTAATGTACTTCTGGGCCTTTTCACATATAGCTCTTCTTGCCTAGACCATTCTCTGCTATCACCAAGGTCACTCCAACTTATATTTCAGGATTCACCTTCAATGTCACTTCCTCTGGTAAACCTTTCCTGACAATGTAGTTGCTTTGTTTGGCCCTGCCATAACACCCTGTACTTCCCCCTAAATAGCACTTACCAATTTCGTTTCAATTCTCTGGTTTTCCTAAATATTATGCACTCCCTAATAACATCTAATGTTCTTGAGGGCTTAGTAGGTGTCAGAAACTGGTGTATGCACTTGACATATATTATTTCCTATAATCTTTACAATAAATTTATGATACAATTTTACCCTCTTTTTACAGATAAGAAAACAGGCAAATGGAAGTTAAAGAATCTCACTATAGGTGGCATTTTAGCTTGTATTTTGACTTGGTCTGTCTGATTCTGGAGCCTATGCCACCACTACATTGTGGTTTCATGCCTGCCACATGGTAGGCACTCAACAAATATTTATTGGATGAACGAATTTAATAGGCCCAACCAGAAGAAAAGAAGGACAATGAGGATTATTGGGAATAAAGTGGAAAAGTTAGATCCAGATTTTGGAAACTCTGGGGCCCTGAGAAGTAGTTTAGGCTGGAGGTGGTTGGAAATAGGGATTCATTGTTGAAAACACTTTTTTAACAAGATTAGATTGGCAACAGTTTGTGTAACTTTTCTTCTGTGCCTTCTACCTCAACCTTCAACTTGAAGTTGGAACATTTAGAAAAAGGCATGATGAAACATTAATGGAAAAATTATGTAATGGTGCATGAAATCTAAGGGCTGACATTTTTATTTCCTTTAACTGAAGGTCATATACATTTAAGAAAGGATCTTTTTCAGATGGTTTATGGCATGATTATTAATATTTTATATTTTAAAAACAAATAGATTTTTAAAAACTCACTTCTTAAAGAATGTTTAGGAGCAAGTCATATCTTTTTGAGAATTTAAGTTACATGTTATTACCAAAGCTCTTTATAGGTATATATTTTTCACAGTTTTCTCTTATTAAAAAATTTTTTTTTTAATCAGTGCTTTAGGGCTCATGTTAAATTCAAAATAAGAATCATAAGCAACTGTGAATAAAATCATCTGTGACTATCTATAACTTTCAATAATTTTTGTTGGTTCCATGTTCACAAAGCAAATAAGACTTTTTGTTGTTGTTGTTGCAAACAAAGCCATGTATTGGCCCAAGTGTCTTTGCTGGAAAACTTTGCTGTAATCTCTAAGTGTGAAATTCCACCTTCAAGTATGTTTGCTGAGGGTGGTAAAGACTTAAAAAACATTGTCCTCTAAAGTAATCTGACTACATTAGATGAATACTGGAATCTTTAAACATGGTCATGGGGCTTACACAGGAGTAGTTTAAGCATCATAGCATTCCATTGTTTTCTCCACCCTGTCCCCACCGCACCTCCCTTTTTTACACATATTACGCTGAGTAAGAAATTGTAACAGTATCTCCTTACTATAGCGATATATTAAGTGACTTAATTATTTCAGAGCCATTATTTCAGGGTCTTCTGTTCTGAATTTTTTTTATTCTCTGTTCCCTCATTCATGTACTACATTACTGATGAACGTTGTGGCAATCTAGAGATCCACATAAGACTTTTAGTGAAACAGACAAGACCAGACTAACAGGAAAAGACTTGTCTTTGCATAGTTGAAAGGCTCTTTTTGTTGCCCTGGGCAGTACATATCTAAATCTATGCATTCCTGTTTTTAGAATTTTGGAATACAAGGGTTGGAAGATATACGAAATCATACCTTACACTTGCAGAATACCTAAGTATGGTTGGAATCTAATATAGTATAGTAGAAGTACAAACAGCAGTCATTTACAAATAATATCAGAAATAAAGTTTATGTTTCATTTATATTCTACAAAAAGTTATATGACTGTAATTGTAAATTCTATTTTCATTCTCCTTGCTCCCTCTCTTCTTCCCTCCTTCCATCCATTTATCTATCTGTAGAGTTGATTAGGTGATTAGCAGAATTTACTGTACTTGGAGGAATATTATCCTTAACATGTTTTAATATGTATAATTATTAATTTTAAGATTTCCTTAGATTGCTGGGATACAAACCAAACTGCAGAAGAATTTAAGTGACTAAAAATATTGTGTAATAGGGACGCCTGGGTGGCTCAGTTGGTTAAGCAGCTGCCTTCGACTCAGGTCATGATCTCAGCGTCCTGGGATCGAGTCCCACATCGGGCTCCTTGCTCGGCAGGGAGCCTGCTTCTCCCTCTGCCTCTGCCTGCCTCTCTGTCTGCCTGTGCTCGCTCTCTCTCCCTCTCTCTCTGACAAATAAATAAATAAAATCTTAAAAAAAAATTAAAAAAAATATTGTGTAATATATAACATAATGTGACATAATAAATATGTTATAATTTGATCTGTATTTAGAAAAAGAAGCCCAGAAAGACCCAATCTAAATAAATCATTATCGAGGGTTTCATGGAGAGCACTTCAAAAAGATAGGCAGTCATTCTCCGGAACGACTGAAATGGAGGCCTGTACTCCTTGAATTATGAGAGACAGGTCATACATATTAAAACATAATGAACAAAGAGAGCAGACAGGAGTTTTGAATTTGAACTTCAACCAAAATTCACATCAATAATAACATTTTTCAGGGGCAACTCCATGTAGTAGATGGTGCAATGTGGGCTGCAGGGGTTTATTCATTAATTAAGAATGGTTGATAAATTCCCTTAGCAACACTGGAGGGGAAAAGTAGGTATAAGTAATCATTTATTTTAATATATGTCAAATCAGTTATTTTTAAGTAGTGGAGAAGTGCATGAGGAATATTTTATCAAAAAAAGTAAAAGTTCAAATGTATTAAACGACCAGAACAGAATTTGAAAAGTTTTATAAAACAGAGAAGAGTATATATCTGGATATTTTAAATTAAAACAACAAATTGGGAAATTTTAGCCTCTATGTTGACAGAAATAGTATCTATATCTATAAAGAGTTCATGGAAAGTGATATGCTACAAATATCAAGTTCTCAAAAAAATGAACAAAAATGTAATTTTATTTATTTAATAAGAAAAATATTAATAATGAAGCATACAAAGGTACAAGTTTCAGTAATAATTAAAAATGCAACTTGGGAGTCTGGGTGGCTCAGTTGATTAAGTGCCCAACTCTTGATCTCAGTGCAGGACCTGATCGCAGGGTCATGAATTCAAGTCCCATGTTGGGCTCCATCATGAGCATAGAGCCCACCTCAAAAAAATGTAATCTGAAATAGCAACATATTCTAGTTTTATTCTTACTGACATACTAAAATTTCAGGGAAATTTAAATGACTAATGGTGAGATTATTTTGAAATTGCTATATTTTACGGTATCAGTTAAATTGCTCAAACCATTTAGTGTACCAATTAGGTAATAATATATAAAGTTACATAATGTCTTCTCTTTTTGCTTTTCTAATACTCGTAGGAATTTATTATTTTGAAAAATTCCAAGGAAGAAGAAAATGACATGCATTATAATATCATAGGCTAGGGAAGGGAAAACTATGAATGGCTAATGATGGAGAAACTCCATGGAATACTATGCTACCATTTGTAAGGTATATTTGGGTCACATGGATACAATAAGTGAGAGGTTTTTCAATAACTAAGATTTTAGAAAAATAATATTTTTGCAAGAAAGAAATAGTAAAGTTAAAGCATAATAGATCAAGTCAGAAGAAGAAAACGGCTGCCAGTCCTAAAGAATATAACTGTAACCAGAATGAACTTACTGAGACTTCTAACTAATGTCAGTTGAAGATAGGGTTGCTCTACAATGGAAGCAACAGAAAGGGAAAAGTCTTAGAGACAAAACAAGTCTGCCCATATAACACTGATGAAGACTTTATTATCCTTAGAAGTTCTTGAACCCATTATAGGGACAGGCATTTAATTCCATTAAGGACTCTGTTTGTAGTCCATTCTAATCAAGCAACCTCCCATGTAGCTTGCCTAGAGGTAGAGAATGTGATAGGTTAAAACAAACACAGGGATGTAGGCTTGTACTTTTACTTCTTCACTTCCCATTGTAAATTAATAAATTGCTATTTTAGTCTCATCATATGTCAGTCTCAGAGGACTGATAGAATGAACTGATATCCCCATACTCAATTAACTCTGGGGCAGAGAACAAATTGGGTGTCCCAGTCTGTAAAGTAGGGAACAGTGAAAAACTTTCCAAGGTGAGTGGCATGTTGTGGACATGGCTAGTCACTCGGCCTCCCGCAGGTGAAAACTTAACTCATTTTACAATTTCTTTGAGTATCTATACATTCAGATGATAAGAACCGTACAGCAAGTAGAAAAACAGTTTTGACATAATTTTAAGTGAAAAAGGTAAGGCATAACATTTTGTCTATTATGAAAGCAACAATTTAAAATATGCATGCATATGGGCATAATAATAAGAGAATAAGGAAAAAGAAACAGTAACTATATTGGAAGGGCATGCCAATATTTCATTTCTTTTACTGTTATTTTGTTTACATCATAAAAATTGGGAGAAAAAAAATAGAAGGTCTGAATTGTATGGATATAAAATTTATAACAATATGATATTTAATAATATAAATCATAACATATTTAACAATAAAGTGATAAAATATATATCAAGCAATGCTAATTTAGCAGCATTTTCATTTCTAATTTACCTATGAATCTGCTAAGGCCAAATATGTTAACAGAGAAACCTCAAATTCAAAATGAAGTTGCAATAGTCACATAATTATATACCTCATACTAAAAAAGAATATTTTCTCAGGGCATCTGGGTAGCTCAAACCTCCAATTCTTGATTTCAGGTCAGTTGTAAATATCTTCTCCCATTCCGTGGGAGAATATATATATATATATATATATATATATATATATAAGAGAATATACATATTTGCATCCCCTAGTTTCTCATGGTCAAATTGAAATTTATAAGAAATAATTCATTATCACTTCTCGGCCTTTTGGCTAAGATCAAGTGTAGAAATAATTCATTAACACAGACACTCATAATTAAGAAGCTTATCATATGGTGTTTTCCATCCACACCCTTGCCAGTTAGAGGTTTTTTAGTTCTTGAGTATTATGATCTCTGATGTAATATTAAATGAAGTTTATTGTTGAGGGCCACCAGTATTGGGCTAGTAGAACAAAATAAAGTCAAAGGTAAGCATTACCCAATTAGGGGCTCAAAATTAAAATTTCAACCTTAAGAATTTAAGTAATTTTATTCAAATAAGGATTCAATATAAGCAGAAAGCACCCCAATTCTTTCCTTTCCTTGGTGTGCTTATTCTTTTCCTTTAATCTCTCTTTTGTCTTTTTTTACCACTGAGTCGGCTTCGTGCGAATCTGCACCTCCCTCTAGAGTATGAAATAGCAGTCACTTTTCACTCATTCTAAGGGAGAAATAATCTTCCCAAAGGAACTTTGTTAGTGCCTCCACAGTTCTGCTTTCCGTGGTTCAGCATCAAAGGCTATTTTTCTCAGTGCTCCTCCTTGACTGCCCTCCCTCTGGCTGGTGTGGAAGCTGATTGGATGTGTGTCAGGCCCTGCTTACTACTCCCAGAACAATTTCTCATGGGTAAGAGTAAACAACAAGGAGTCATGGGCTATGAAGTTAAAATAGACTGCAGTAGCTTTCTAGAAAAGCAAGGAGAGAGGAGATTTCATTGTAAATAAGGAAAGAATGGAGCCAATTGAGTCTCTTGGGTATGGTATATCCCCAGTCAGTCTTAAAACACTTTGTATTCAAGTAAGCCCAAACGTATTTAGTTAGCCTCTATGTTTCACATTCATGACATACGGAGATGTGAATTTAGAGCTAGCTTTAAATTATCTTTTTTGTTTGTTTGTTTGTTTCTGAGTGCATTTTATTCTGCAATGACTTTTACCTCAAAACTCTGGGATACTTTGTAAGCCCAGATGTGTACAGCATATACAAACATAGGCATTCAGAGACAGACGCCATTTTAGGAGGTTCTAAAATACAATACTCTTTTTTTTTTTCCCAATATGAATACAGTTGACACACATGTTACATTAGTTTCAGGCATACAACCTAGTGGTCTGTCAAGTTAATACATTATGTGGTCTGTCAAGTTAATACATTATGCTATGCTCGCCACAAGTGAAGCTACCGTCTGTCCCAATACCTCCTTGTTACCCATTCCTTGCACTGTGCCTTTTATTCTTGTGACTTATTCCTTTCATAACTGGAAGCCTGTATTTCATTCTCCTATTCACCCATTTTGCCCAACCCTCCATTCCTCTCTCCTCTGGCGACCATCAGCTTTTCTCTGTATTTATGGTCTGATTCTGCTTTTTGTTTATTTATTTATTTGTTTGTTTGTTTGTTTTTTAGATTTCACCTATGAGTGGAACCGTATGGTATTTGTTTTTCTCAATCTGACTTATTTCAATTAGTGTAATAGCCTCTAAGTCCATCCATGTTGTCTCAAATGGCACCATCTCATCCTTTTTATATGTAATAATTCTGTGTATGTGTGTGCGTAGACCATATTTTCTTATCCATTGGTCTACTGAAAGACAATTAGGTTGCTTCCGTATTTGGCTATTCTAAATAATGCTGTAATAAACATATGGCTGCATACATCTTTTTGAATTAGTGTTCTTATTCTCCTTGGGTAAACACCCAATAGTAGAATTACTGGATCATAGAGTATTTCTATTTTTAATTTTTTTAATGTTTTTTTAAAAAAGATTTTTATTTATTCATTTGACACAGAGATCACAAGTAGGCAGAGAGGCAGGCAGAGAGAGAGGAGGAAGCAGGCTTCCTGCTGAGCAGAGAATGTGAGGCTTAATCCCAGTACCCTGGGATCATGACCTGAGCAGAAAGCAGAGGCTTTAACCCACTGAGCCACCCAGGCGCCCTCTATTTTTAAATTTTTGAGGAACCTTTATACTATTTTCCACAGTGATTTCACCGATTTAGATTCCCATCAACAATGAATGAGGGTTCATTTTTCTCCACATCCTTGCCATAAAATACAATACTCTTAAATATGCAAACCATCTCCCATCTCCGTAGTCAAACACAGATATGTCCTTAGATGTCTGTCCCTTCCCCTCTATAACTGTGGACATACTTGGAAAGAAAACAGGAAGACAAGAATAAACATGTTATATAATACCAACAGATATCAAAAGAAGAATCGCATAAAAAATATGGAGAGATTAATACACATAAAATGCAGAATTTTGGATACTAGTGATTCACTATCATGTTGGTTTGAAAAATTGTATCTTGCAACTATTTAAAGAAATATGCTTAAAAGCCTCTCTATCCAAATAAATACAAAAGCCTTTTCCATCGTCTCTAAATAGCTCTTAGATTATCTATGTTGAAGTACTCTACATGTGATCTTATGAAGATAGAATAGTCTTGAGGCTATATTTCTGTATGAACTGGATGTATATTTATGTTCATGCAATCTTGAATTATATTAACCTTTTTAAGCCTCTACATTATATTTTAGCTCTTTGTGAGCCTGGGCTCTGATAAAATCCTCTAATTGTTTTCACAGGATCACTATCCTGTGTTTCTGAGATTCAATTTTTGACCTTAAGGGCAGAACTTTTAATGAAATACTGCCAAATTTTATCTCATTTACTTCACTTCTTTAGTTTAGTCCATTAAGGACATCATTTTGAATCTTGATTCTTTTATCAGTCATATTATTTACTTCAGGGGTTGGTGAGCTTTATCTAGATCTATAAAATCTAGATCATGAATATTTTAAGGCTTTGTGGGCCAGAGGTATTAGCTACATGATCCAAAAAAGAAAGAAAGAAAGAAAGAAGGGAAGGAAGAAAGGAAGGAAGGAAGGGAGGGGGGACTGAAGAAGGGAAGAAAGCAAGAAAGCAAGCAAGAAAGGCATCTCTTGAATATAAAGAGCAGTCTTAGCTCAAAGGCCGTATAAGGCAGACCTCTGACCAGATTTAGCCCCAGACTGTAGCTTGCTGACTCCTGATGAGTTGTGTTGGTTATCTACTGCTGTTCAACAAATCCGCTCCCAGCTTAGTGGCTAAAAAATACCAAACATTATTATCTCCCAGTTTCTGTGGATTAGGAATCCAGGGCTTGGCTTACTTGGGTGCCTCTGCATCAAAGTCCCTCGCCAGGCTGCAAGTGTTGTCTGGGTTCGCTGTCTCATTTGAAGCCTCAGCTGAGAGAGGATCTGGTTTTGAGTTCACTCATGTGGTTGTTGGCGGAATTCAGCTCCTCACCGGCTGTTGGACTGAGTGTCTCAGCTCCTCACTAGCTGTTGGCTGTAGGTCTCCCTCAGTTCCTTTCCACACAGGCCTCTCCATAAGGCAGGTAGATTCCATCACAGCAAGTTAGCGAGAGAGAACAAGAAAGAACATGCAAAATGGAAGCCCTAATCTCTTTGTAATCTAATTTCAGAAGTGACTTCCGTCACATTTGCTCTATTATATTTATCAGCAGTGAGTCACTAGGACCAGTTTACACACAAGGGGAAGGGATTGCATGAAGGTTTGAACGCCAGGAGGCAGGGATCGCCGGGGCCATCTTACAGGCTGTTGACATCAGTCCATCCAGAACTTTCTGCCACTTAAACAAAGCAAGCTTTATTCATCCAAGGTTTTGATAAAAATATTACAGAAAGAGTGTTCATAACAGAGTCCTGTGGCATGCTTTTCCCTCCAAACTGACTCCAGTCCACTAACTAATATTATGAATATTGCTGGATGCCTAGCTATAAATTCTCGATACTGGTGTCATCTGACTAACATTTTGTCATCATATTCTTGGAGATCTCAGGGGACATTTTTGTTAAATGTATTTTTAAAAATCACACTACTTATGCTTCACTGGACAGGCGAAATCAAGTTAAAATAAGATTCAAGGACTGTCTTGAAGAATAAAATAAATCATAGCACTACTAAAGCTCAAAGGATGTCATAAATGGAGAGGACCAGTTCCATCTGCCTTGCATTCTTGACAGGTAGTTTTAGGGCTGATTGCATCTTATATGAGCCTGAAGTTTCTTAGCCAACTAGTGAAACTGTCCTTCCTTTACGTCCATTCATGCTCTCACAGAAAGATTTACCTTTTCTTGTAGATGAACTACCAGACCAAATCAGGGGCAAATTATACTTTATAAACGTTTTAACAGTAAATCATAATTATAGTTTGATTCAGAAATCTTTCAAAATTAGATAATATTAGTCATTAACACCTGCCATCTAGATAGCAACCATGTGCCAACACAATGTTTCTGCTACTCCAAGAAAAAAGTACAACACTGTAATCAGAATTGACAATATAAAGTCCCATTGTTTTAAGTGCTATATCACTCAAACTTCAATTCTATGGACAGCCCAAAGATTGCAACTCTCTCCGCATCAAGTGAGAGGATAATTACTGCTTATTGAGTTTATGCTATGAGCCAATGACTGTGCTAAACAACGTTATATGGATTTTCCCATTAGTTCTACTTAACAATCTGTGGAGGCATGTACCATTATTATGTGCATTTACAGAGAGATTAAGCAACTTGTCTGTGATCATTTGGAAGCCAAATTCTAAAACCCAGTAGCCTGAATCCAGAGTGCCTTCTCTTAAAATAGAGGTACAAGTGTAACATTTCTTTAAAAAATGTTAACAAAAGTTTTCCTAGGAAACATGGTTGAATGATTTACTAATTATTAACTTAAAAAAAAAAGTTTGACACCACTAGATGGCAACATTTTCAAAAGCTTTAATAAAACTTTTGAAAGTTTAAGGTGGAAAAATAAACTTTATTATTATTTAATTTTCATTTTTAAAAATTTCAGCTTTATTGAAATATAATTTAAAAATAAAATTGTAAGATATTTAAAATGTATGTCGTGATGATTCGATAAATGTAGTTGTGAAAAGATTCTCCCTACTAGTGCATTATTACATCCAACATCCCATTAATTAATTAATTAATTAATTGTATTTAGAACTCTTACGTTTTACTGTCGTAGCAATGTTCAGTTCTACAATACAGTGTTGTCAACTATGGTCACCATATTTTACATTAGATCCTCAAACTTTATCTTACTGCTGAACGTGTGTCCAACTTCTTCCCATTTCCCCGACCCCCCAGGTACAGGCAATCACTTTCTACTCTGCTTCCATGAGTTTGACTTTTTTGGGGGATTTTTTTTAATAAGTGATATCATGCAATATTTGTCCTGCTATGTGTGGCTTCTCTCACTTAACATGATACTCTCAAGGTCTATCTGTGTTATCACAAATGGCCAGATTTCTTTCTTTCTCATGGCTGAGTGCATATATGCATATATATTCATATATATATACACATATTTATGAATATATATACACTCTTATGTGTATACATTGTATTTATATATACAAATGTGTATATATTGCATATATACATATCACATATATATAATACATACAGACCACCCACATTTTCTTTATTCATTCATTGATGGACACTTAAGTTTCCCTATTTTGGCTATTGTGAATAATGCCGCAATGAACACGAGAATGCAGATATCTTTGATATCCTGTTTTTATTTCTTTTGGATATATAACCAGAAGTGGAATTGCTGGATCATATGGTAGTTCCATTTTTATTTTCTTGAGGAAACTTCATACTGTTTTCCATGGTGGCTTCACCAATTTACATGCACACCAACAGCGATTAAGTGTACTCTTTTTTCCCTATCCTTGCTAACACTTTTTATCTCTTGGCTTTTTGATGATGACCATTCTAACAGGTGTGAGGTGGTATTTCATTGTGGTTTTGTTTCGAATTTCCTTGACGTTTAGTGATACTGAGCATCTTTTCATGTACCTGTTGGACATCTGTATGTCCTCTCAGTTCCTCTGCCCATTTTTAAATTGGAAATTTTTGCTTTTTCCTATTGAGCTGTTATAAGTTCTTTATATATTTTGGGTATTAACCCCTTATCAGATATATGATGTACAAACTATTTTTTCCTTTCTGCAGGTTGTCTTTTCATTTTGTTGCGGTTTAATTTGTTCTGCAGAAGCTTTTTTAGCTTGATATAATCCTACTTACTTATTTTTGCTATTGTCTTCACTTTTGGTATTGAAAAAAAGCATTGCTAAGACCAATGTCAAGGAGTTTACTCTTTATATTTTCCACTAGGAGTTTAATGGTTTCAGGTCTTATTTTAAATCTTTAATCTGTTTTGATTTAACTTTTGTATATAGTCCAAGATGAGATACAGTTTCATTCTTTTGCATATGTCTCTTTGGTTTCCCCAATACTATTATTATTATTATTATTATTATTGAAGAGACTATACTTTCCCCATTGTGTATCCTTAGCTCTTTTGTTGTAATAATTGACCATATATGTGTGGGTTTATTTCTGGACTCTCCATTCTGTTCCATTAAGTATATGTGTTTTTTTTATGCCAGTACCATATGTTTTGATAGCTACAGTTTTGTAATATAGTTTAAAATCAGGAAGTGTGATGCCTCCAGCTTTGTTCTTTCTTAAGATTGTTCTGGATATTCAGAGTCTTTTGTTTCCATACACATCTTGGGATTGTTTTTCACATTTCTGTGAAAAATGCCATTGGAAGTTTGATAAGGATTGCTGTGCTAGTATAGACATTTTAAAAATAGTAATTCTTCTAATCCATGAGTATGTAAAATAGTACTATTTATTTGTGTCTTCTTCAATTTCTTTTGTCAATTCTTATAGTTTTCACTGAACAGGTCTTTCACTTCCTTGTTTAAATTTATTCCTAGGTACTTTGTTCTTTTTGACACAATTGTAAATGGAATTGTTTTTTTTAATGTCTCTTTCTGATAGTTCATTGTTCGTGTATAAGGCAGAAACTGATTTTTATATTTTGATTATGTATTCTGCAACTCTATTGAATTTGTTTATTAGTTCTAATAGTTTTTGGTAAAGTCCTAAAGAGTTTTTAATGTAAAATATAATGTCATCTGCAAATAGAGACAGTTTTACTTCTTTGTTTTCAAAATGGGTGTCTTTTGTTTCTTTTTTGTGCCTAACTGCTCTGACAAGGACTTCTAGTCCTATGTTGAACAGGAGTGGTAAAAATGGGTATATGTATCTTGTTCCTGATCTTAAGGGAAAAGCTTTAGTTTTTCACTATTGAATATGATGTTAACTGTGGCTTGTTGTTTATGGCCTTTATTATGTTAAGGTGCATACCCTTTAAAACCTACTTCCTTGAGAGTTTTTTTTTTTTTAAATCAAAAATTGATGTTGAATTTTCTCAAATTGTTTTTCTGCATCTAGAGATAATCAGGGCCCCTGGGTGGCTCGGTCAGTTAAGTTCTGTCTTTGGCTCAGATCATAATTCCAGGGTGGTGGGATTGAGTCCCACATCACACTCCCTCTTCAGTGAGGAGTCTGCTTCTCCCTCTCCCTCTACCCTTCCCCCCTGCTTGTGCTCTTTCTCACGCATGGGTACTCTCAAATAAATAAATAAAATCTTTAAAAAAATAAAGAGCTAACCATATAGCTTTTATCCTTCATTTTGTGAATGTGGTATATCACATTTCTTGATTTGTGTAGTTGAACCATCCTTGCATTCCAGGAAAAAAATCCCACTTGATCACAGGATATGATCCTTTGAAAGTTTATCAGGGATATTGATTTGTAATTTTCTTTTCTTGTAGTTTCCTTGACTAGTTTTAGTACCAGGGTAATGCTGGCCTCATAAAATAAGTATGAAAGTGTTTCCTCCCTTTGACTGTTTGTTGATATTAGCCCTTCTTTAACTATTTGATAGAATTCAGCAGTGAAGCCATCTGCTCCTGGATTTTTTTTGTTGGGAGGTTTTGATTACTCATTTAACCTTCTTGCTAGTAATTGACCTGTCCAGATTTTCTATTTTTTCATGATTCAGTTTTGGTGGGTTGTATGGTTCTAGGAATTTATCCATTTCTTCTAGGCTTTTCACTTTGCTGGTGTCAATTTTATTATTGATTGGTTTTCTATGTATAAACTATCTTTGGTTGAACAAATTATAATGCTTTATTTGCAGGAAAGTTTTTCAATGATGTAATATAACTATAGCAGAGATTTAAGTACACAAAAATTGGAGTATTATGTTGCTTTTTCTATTTACTTTATGTTTTACTTTAGTTTGAGGTTAAATATAAGTTCTTATGAGCTTATAATTTCTTCCTAGATGTTTTCCCGTGGGCCACAGTCCTGCCCCTAGTTTATTTGTTTAACATCAAGCAAGGAAAATGCTTTAAACGCACTTTTTGGAAAAACACTGTGCTATATAACAAGCTTTAGTGATTTTACAAATAGAATTTGTACTTCTTTGAATGTACCTCTCTTTCTTTACCTCATATACTCCTGTAGACATTTTGAGGTGTCACTTACATATGTTTCTTTTTCCTCTGCGATGCTCTTCCCTGTTGTGCAGGCAGATATATTCTTCTCACTGCACTATCATAGCACCATATACATGATCCATTTGAGCCTTTGATATGTTAAGTATGTCCTGGTGATAAACTTCTGTGTTTATCTTCCAACTCCAATGAGACAGCCCCCAAAAAAGTCTTTTCAAAAATTAATATTTGTAAATATCTCCTCCTCCCATCCCAGTGTCTGTCCATAGTGCTTAGTATTGTATCTGACACAGTTATAATAATGGGAGACAATAAATTCTTAACCATGGGACCAAGTGACTATTTGATTAGAGCTTCCCATAATGAACAATATGTTATCAAAACAAAATAACCAGAAAGTTGGTCATGCCCAGCAGTATTCCATCATCTAATAGAAGAAATATATGGAACCAAGGCTCAGGATATCTAGAGGCACAAATAGGTTGCAGATGCTCATAATCTGACTATGCTACTTCTTCAACACTGTCATTTCTCCCTCAACTTTATTTAGGGATTTATGGGAAATTCTTCATTACCTAAATATGTGAATCTGGTTAACAGATTAGTCTAGATGAGTTGTTGGCACTAAGTGGAAGTGAACTGCTACTGTCTTACAATCTCATTAAGGTTTGGCCTGTAAGGACCATAAAAAGGAATTCCTCCTGATGGGTGGAATTTTTAGTATATCAGATCATTTTCCAATTTTTATGAAAGGTGTGGTATCAGTCACAAATCTATACTTATTCATGGTCATTGGCTAATGGAACTGGGAGGAAGAAGATTATAATCTTAGAGATTATAAGGGGGTTTGAGAAGTAAAATACATGGATAGACCTCTTTTAATGGACCTAAAACATAAGGGTTGTGTCCTGAATGAAGGCTCATCAAAAAACTATAGAAGAGTATCTTAATAATCAGATGGACAAAATGACAATCCCTTTAACTGTGAGTCAGTCTTATTCCATGGCCACATTATTACTTTTTCAATGGGCTCATGAATAAAATGGCCATCCTGCAGGAATAGAAGCTATATATGGACACAACAACATCATTGTTTACTCCTGAAGGGTGATATTGTCACCATTACTCAATACCTAATTTACCAACAGCAGCAACTTATCCTCAGCCTTTTATGTGATAAATCACTAGTTTTCCATTGCTGCATAGAAATTATCACAGCTCATAACAACACACATTTATTATTTCACAATTTGCACATGTTGTGGCTGGGTCCTTTGCTCAGGGTCTCACAAGGTTGCAGGCAAGGTGTTAAACAGACTGTAGTCTCATTTGGAGGCTTGACTGGGGAAGGATCCAATTCTCACTCTTACTTTCTCTCTATTTTTAAAAATATTTTATTTATTTATTTGGAAGAGAGTGAGAGCATGAATGGGGAGGTGGGCAGTGGAGATAAGCCCAACGTAGGGCTCGATCTCAGGATCCAGTGGGCTTTGATCCCAGGACCCTGGGATCACAACCTGAGTTGAAGGCAGAGATGAGCAAGGGGAGGGGGGCAGAGGGAGAAGCAGACACCCTGTTGAGCAGGGAGCCTGACACAGGGCTCAACCCCAGGATCTTGAGACCTGAGCCACCCAGGCACCCTGGGAAGAATCCAATTCTAAGCTGATTCACTTTGTTGGCTATATGCCTGAGGGCTCTGGCTTTTTGCTGACTGTTGTCTGGTAGCTGTTCCCATTTCCTTGACATACAGTCTTCATGAACAGGGACACTTATTTCATCAAAACACAAGCAGAGCTGGCTTTATGGACATATATTCTATGTTATAACACAGGTCCTGTGCTTAAAAGGCCCCACACTTGGTTTAATGTTCTTCTGTAGCTGTTTTGAAATTCTAACAGTTTTTGAATAAGGAGCTCCTTTGAATAAGGAGCTTATGCACTGAGCCTCACAAATTTTGTAGTCAGTCCTACCTATAAGCACTTTTAGGTGCTAAGATGTAGTCTTTTGTAACATGATGTAATCACAAAAATGAGATCCATCATCTTCTGTTGTATAATGTAATCACAGGAATGACATCCCATTGTCTTTGTTATAGTATGTGGGTTAGAACCAGTTCTCAAGTCCTGCCCACATTCAAGGGGTGGGAATTACAAAAAGCCATGAATACAGGAAGTGGGATCATGAGGGCCACACCTTGACTCTTTCTCTTACAATACCAAAACAAGACTACTGTAGGTGGAAGACACGTCACTAGAAAGAATGTAGATCAGATTTCTCTGCTTGCCATGCTCCTCTTGCATCGAGTTTTTGACTTTTATTTACAGTCATTGTATCCCACACAGCATTGCCTCTGAGGAATTGATTTTATAGTTAATAGTTTATCCCTTACACGTGTGCCTCATAGGTTGTCAAAACGTACTTACAGTGCTAGGTAGGAATGCTGTCCCTTGAGAGGTCAGGATGTTGTCTTGTATGATGCATTCTGTGGTTGGAACCAGCAACCAGTATGTGGTGCTGTTTTTCTCACAGCTGGAATGTATGATGGGGAAGCAATGTTTGTATTTTTGTTCCCCCAGTGTCACATGGCATTTAAAAAAATTCAATTAATTAACATATAATGTATTATTTGTCTCAGAGGTACAGGTCTGTGATTCATCAGTCTTATACAACAGCCAGTGCTCATTATAGCATATAACCTCCCCAGAGTCCATCACCCAGTTACCTAGTCCCTCCAATCCCCTCCACTCCACAAACCCTCAATTTGTTTTCTGAGATTGAGACTCTCCTAAGATTTGTCTTCCTTTCTGGTTTTGTATTGTTTCATTTTTTTCCTCTCTTGCCCTATAATCCTCTGTCTTATTTCTCAAATTCCACATATCAGTGAGATCATATAGTAATTGTTTTCCTCTGATTGACTTATTTTGCTTTGCATAATACCCTCTAGTTCCATCCATGTCATTGCAAATGGCAAGATTTTATTTTTGATGGGTACATAATATTCCTGTGTGTGTGTGTGTGTGTGTGTGTGTGCATGTGTGCACATGTACACACACACACACACACACACACCTTCTTTATCCATTCATCAGTCGATGGGTATTTAGGCTCTTTCCATAGTTTGGCTATTGTGGACATTGCTGCTATAAACATTGGGGAGCACATGCCCCTTTGGATCATTACCTTTTTATCTTTGTGTAAATACTCTGTAGTGCAATTGCTGGGTCCTAAGGTAGCTCTATTTCCAACTTTTTGAGGAACCTCCATACTGTTTTCACAAGTGGTTGCACCAGCTTGCATTCCCACCAACAATGTAGGAGGATTCCCCTTTCTCTGAATCCTTGCCAGCATCTGTTGTTTCCTGACTTGTTAATTTTAGCCATTCTGACTGGTGTGAAGTGGTATCTCATTGTGGTTTTTATTTGTATTCCCCCGATGCAATGTTTTTAAGTGGTGGTTCACAAAATTATACTCAATGCTCTACTTACACATTTTTTTTTTTTTTTGCATCTTGTCTTCAATATACTAGTTTATACTAGCTTAGAGATCTTAATATCTAAAATAAGTGGTTTCATCAGGGAACGTAAGTAAAGTTGAATTGAATTGAAAGTGCACAGAGCCACTGGCCATTTGGGCAATTCATGCCACTGGGAAAACAAGAAAAAAAGGAGGTTTGAGTACTGGCAGAGGTGATTGACGCTATGAGGGGTAATAGCTTATTGCTACACAATGAGGGCAAAGAAGAAGATGGATAAAATCCTTTCTTTATAATTTTTATATTTAAAAAAATTTTTCCTTTTAAATTTCATTGTCTGAGAGTTCCAGCACATTGTTAAAGAGCTGGGGCTTTAGTTCACATCTGTGTATTATAACTCTAAAAATAATATTTCTAGTTTTTTGTCACTAAGTATGATGTTTATGAAAGGTTTTTTTTTTTTAAAAAAAGTGACTTTTAAAAATATATTTTCTTTCTTTCTTTTTTTTTTTTTAAAGATTTTATTTATTTATTTGGCAGGGAGATTCACAGCAAAAGAGGGAACACAAGCAGAGGGAAAGGGAGAAGCAGGCTTCCCCAAGAAGAGAGCCTGATGTGGGGCTTGATCCCAGGACCCTGGGATCATGACCTGAGACCAAGGCAGAAAGGCAGATGCTTAATGACTGAGCCACCCAGGCACCCCCCAAAATGACTTTTAGTTAAGTACATTTTCTTCTATTTTTGGTTTGCTACTTTAAAAAATCATGAAAGTGTATTGACTTTTTCTAATGCATTCTTTCATTAATTGAAATAATCATAAGTTATTCCTTTTATTTATTAATGTGGTGAATCACATCAGTTGGCTTTCTGAGGTTGAGTCATTTTGGAGTTCTTGGAATAAACTCCACTTGGCCACCTCTATGTCTATCTATTCACTGCTGAATGTGATTTGTTAATTTTTTATTTAGGATTTTGCACCTGTATTTATAAATGGCATTCTCATACAGTATTCCATTCTCATATTGTTCTCTAGCTTTTAGGTAAATTGGATAAAATATTAGTTAGAGTTCAGTTTAAAGCAACAGATTCTCTATTGTACAAAAAGGGATTTATCCTGTAGGAAGTTAAATGGCTTACTTAGGGATACATCACTGTGGTGGAAAGAGACTTTTATCTGAATTTCCAGGAATTACACCCAAATCTCTATTGCAGAACTGGGTCATTATGATAGATCATGCTAAAGATGCAATCAAGAGTTTGAGAGATTATGGGGTGCCTGGGTAGCTCAGTGTGTTAAAGCCTCTGCCTTCGGCTCAGGTCATGATCCCAGGTCCTGGGATTGAGCCCCGCATCGGGCTCTCTGCTCAGCAGGGAGCCTGCTTCCCTTCCTCTCTCTCTGCCTGCCTCTCTGCCTACTTGTGATCTCTGTCAAATAAATAAATAAAATTTAAAAAAAGAGTTTGAGAGATTATAATGAATAAACATAAGAAATGTATACTCAATTAGATTTTTTTAGCATTTGAAAAAATAAAAACATTATTTAAGAATCTAAAAAAAAAAAGAAGAAAAAGAAAAAGAAAAAGAGAAAGGAAAGAAAAACTAAGAAGCTGCCATCCTTGCCATGATCAGGAAGCGACTGACTCGAAATTACCTGCCAGCTGGGCTCTAGAGACTTCTCTCTTGCCAGCTCCAAAATTACATTACTTCTGCTAATCATGAAGTCATCCACAGTTCGGGCACTGCTAGCTACTGGCTCAGGAACCAGCCCCAAGCTTGTCACAGTCCCCTTGCAGCACAGGGGATGCCCTATACCCTGCCTCCCTCCCCATTTGATTCACTCCCAAATTGAAGTTTTATTTAAGTTAAGTTGCAGAGCAGAGACTGAATCATATCTGGAATTAAACAAGAGAGATTCTGGAAATGCAATGTGTTCTATGGTTTCTGCCTGCTCTAAGGAGGTAGAATAGGTACTAACTGAACCAATTTGCCTTGGTGTCCGTGTGTAACTCTCCCTTAGTTTCTGTGATCTAAAACTAGTTGGAGAGGATAGGAATGATCTGTTTCTGTAAGGTTTTATGAAATACACTTGTAAATTTTGTCCTGAAGAATCTTTTAAACCCACCAGTTTAAGGTACCTAGGTGGTTCAGTCGGTTAAGCATCTGCCTTCACCTCAGGTTATAATCTCAGGGTCCTGGGATCGAGTCCCATGTTGGGCTCTCAGCTCAGTGAGGAGTCTGCTTCTCTCTCTCACTGTCCCTCAGTGCTCTCCCTCTCTTCCTATCAAATAAACAAAATCTTAAAAAAATAAAGTATAAACCCACCAGTTTAATTTATTTTATGTGTGAGAAAAGGGTTAAGAGGAGTCATAATTATATTAATTTGGAAATGAGTGAAATGTCCTTGGAAGTGTTCAGGAATAAATGACAAATATTAATATGCTTTTGGGAAAGATACAAGGTAGTTGGAAGATATGGTGGGGGAAAATCTTTTCTGAAAATTGATTATTTTATTAGCTTTTTCACAACTAGCTTTTATATTTTCTTTAGAAAAGAAAATATTCTTTTAGATATTCTTTTTGTTTCTTTGCCATTTCTTCAGTTTTGGGGTATAGCTTTATTATTTCCTTCCTGGAGCTAGTTTGTTGTGTTTTCTCTCTCTTTCTTTCTAATTTAAATACTTATTCAACAAATTTAATTCCCCTTCCTCCCTTTCTCCCACTGCCCATGAATGCAGTTTAATGTTTTAACCTTCCATTTAGATGCACTCTGGGTACAACCTATGTGTTTTAATATTTAGTACTTGACTTCTTTGTCTTTTAAACTTTCAAAGCCATTTTTATTATACATTTTAAGAAGTTAACAAATTCTGTTGTTTATGTAAGTTAATCCTTTAAATGCACTAAACTCTACATATTATGGCCTCTTATTGCTGTGTATCACATTATAAAATAGAATGATAGATACCTTGTTCTGATGTGGAAATCAAGGAAATAAAACCAATCTACTCATCTTAATACCTCAGTTAAATGCCCATGGGGCCTTTTCAGCTTAAAAATGATAAAAGCCAAAAAATTTTTATGAAACCTATAGCATAATATCATTGTGATTATGTGATAAAATAACCTAGTCCATAATTTTTTTTAGTTCACTCATATTTTTTCTAACTTTTTATTTAAACTCTGGCTAGTTAACATACAGTGCAATATTGGTTTCTGGTGTAGAATTTAGTGATTCATCACTAAGGTACAACAGCCAGTGCTCACAAATTTTTTTGAGGTCAAAATATGAAGTCTCAGAGTTTTTTCTTCCTAGATTTTTCTTTTTGCCCTCTTTTCCCTTCTTCAGGTTCTTCCAGCTTTCTTCTCTTTATCTATTCATCCCATCAAAACCAGGAAAAATCTGACCACCAGTCATTGATGCTCATTTGCTGTCTGGGTATATTCAATCTGAGACTAATTTGAATTTCAGCCATCCACCTGCATTTAAATCCTATTCTTTATTTGTGGGTTTTAAAAGTATCCATAGGTGAGACTCTGTTAAGGGGAGAGTCTGTGAGACCCTTGAAATCTCATGAAGCAAATAAAACTGAAAGCTCTGAAAAGAAGCCCCAGGCTTCTTTTTCAGTGTAACTTGAAATGGGAGGCCTGACAAATTGATCATTCTCTTTTTTTTTTTATCTCCCCTCTCCCCTCAAGCCTGCTCTTTCGAAGAAACTGTTCAAGCTAGAGCCCAGTTCCAGAACGTTGGAGGATGCCAACTACCTACTCCCTTCTGGATTAGTGGGTTCTACCATCTGTCTTAGCACAGGTGTGCCTATTTGAATATCATCTCCCTACGGTGCGCCTTGCTCCTTTTTTGTCTAATCATCAGTGGGCCTCTTCTTACACCCAGTCTTTGCCAGGCTAGATTTGAAGCTTCTGATAAAAGTGCATTAGAACACTGCTTCATTACAACTTTTGTTGCTCTCTTTTGCTGCTCATACTGATTTGCATTATAGTTATATTTATGCCACTTGTTTCTTCTGCTGGATTTTCTCCTTAAGAAAACTACATTTTTGTATTTGACACAACAATTAGAAACAGATCTTTACCACTTTACAAGTACTTAACTTAAATGTATGAACAGAAAAAGTACTTGATAAATATCAGAAGCTTTCTATATTCCTAGTGTTTGCTGGTAAATGTTTAACAACAAGCTCTCTGAAAAAAGGATATATATATGTTTATTGTAAAGTTTATTGACATGAAGGATGTATAGCACACAATTTATAAATAATAATAAAATACTATTCTTTGTTGTGTATTTCATATAGCCATATTCTGATTCTCAGAATTCTTTCATTTACTTTTACCAAACTCTTACAACCATAGCTGCTCTCTGGTTGCCATTAATGAACAAGTGTGGTTACAACATCATGTCAGTTGATACGTTCATATACCTTAACAAGTAAGACAGAAAAAAACCTAAAAACCAATGTCAGAATTCACTTGTTTTTCAATAGTGTGACTTCTTTACTGAATCAGATAGTAATTTACAAATGCTGAAAAAATATTTCTCCATTTTTTTGTGCTATTCACAACATGGTATGACACGATGCACTTCTAAGTTGAATCTGCATTATTAACTCCATAATGTTTTAAGATCTGTCATTAAAACAACAAATCAAGACCCAATTTATAGTGTTTCTAAAAATAAAAAGAAATAATATCTCTTCTTCTATTTAGGTACCTTGTTGGAGATAAATGATACTCATCAGTAGTAGCATAACTTTGACTTTGCTTGTTGAAAGTAGTTATTCTTGGCATCTTTTTTTAATTGTTTAGGTTCATAGTTGGTTTGCCCAAACATTCCTTTTTTGTTTATAGGCTGTTCATGTAAACAAAAGGTGAATCTTTCTAGAGGGAGAGATAATCAGAGATTTGGCCCTGAGTTAGTTGCAGAACTTAGGAAATCACTTTTCCCTTTCTGGGTCTCTGACTTCTCAAGCACAGATGAGATTGAATGAGATGAAACTGATGATCGCTAGGGCTTCCTGCAGATTCTGTGATTCTTGATGATGGTAGATTATTGTTTTTACATACTGGCTGCTTCTTCCTGTGAAAAGTTGACAACTCACCATCCTGTGATGTCGAGCTCAACCATGTGACCAGTAGTACCCTTCCTGTGGAAAGATTACATTCAGCTCAGTGATACCAAGCATCACTAGGCAACATGAGTTGGTCAATGAGACGTAAATAGAAGTTATGCGTGCCTTTGCTGATCAGAAGCTCTAAGAGCCATCCTAGGTTCTGCTGTCTCCCTTTTCCCTCTTCCACAACAATGACAAAGCTCCACATAAAGACTGCATCTCTCCCTGGATATTGAAGGAGAGAGAATGAGGAGCACACAGTCAACCCCCAAATGACATGTAAAATGTCTTTGTTGTAAGACCCTGAGAGACTGAGATTTTTGTTCTTATAGCATTAACTATCAAGAGATAGTTTATAAACTCATCAATAATTGAATGTCAGTTCATACTTAAAATAACTTCCAATTAAAATTTAATATAAATGAAAAAAGGTAATAAATATATGCATATATTTATGTCTTAGTACATATATGCATCCTCAGCCATCACTCTTCAATCTCATTTCCCCCAGTCCTTCTCTTCCCTTCAGGATCTCCTACCTTCATTAAAAGAATATATATATATATATATATATATATATATATATATATATACACACACACACACCAATTTAAAAATTACATAAGGAGTTTACATTGAATTCTAATATAGATACTATGTTACTGTATATGTTATTATATATAAATATTCTATATATCTACTCAGAATAATCCTTGTAATTTCTACCTTGAATCCTTGAATGGTTCTTCCAAGTAAAAATGAATATTTTTTTTAAAAACAATTCTTCATCATTAAGGCATTACTCATCTACCCTAAATTACAGTGTTCCTTAGCAAGTCATCATTTCCAAATATTAATTCAAGAGCAGGAGTTCTCCTGAAGTAATGTGATTTCTTGATTCTCTATTTGTTGTAATTTTAAAGTTGATTAAAGAAGCCGAAAACTCTCCAAGCTTACCAATGCTTCATTTGTGGCACAAAAATGTTGACTCATTTTCCTCTTTACTCCCATAGCAAAGGGAACCTGAAAGCAAACTCTTATATCTACGGCAATGACTTATCTGCATGAACTTGTATCTTCAATACCACCAAGGTAATGTTTTCCAGCAGTTTCACTACCTTATGTACCTTTCCTTTGTGTGCTCATTAACTCTATTTTGGAAACCAATAATGTCTTTTTTTTTTTTAAATATTTATTTGACAGAGAGAGAGGGAGCACAGGCAGGCAGAGAGGCAGTTAGAGGAGGAGGGGAAGCAGGTTCCCCGCCAAGCAGAGAGCCCCATGCGGGGCTTGATCCCAGCACCCTGAGATCATGACCTGAGCCGAAAGCAGCCGCCCAACCGACTGAGCCACCCAGGCGCCCCCCAATAATGTCTTTAATACGCTTCTGTATGGCAGCTACATGAAACTGAGAGACTTGTAATATTTTACATTCATGTTTAACTTATGACATTCTATCAGAACCAGTGATTTTCGGCTTCTGTGTTCAAGGCAAGATATTCCTTAATGACGATCACATACAACTGGCTTGGTTTTTATAGTTTTATTGGGATCAATTCACATGCTCTATGAATATGCCATTTCAACTACGCTTTTCAATGGCCTTTAGTATATTCACAGTTATGGATCCATTATTGCAGTCAATGTTAGAACATTTTCATTATCTTGAAAAAAAAATCTGCCTCCCTTTAGCTGTCACCCCTCAATCTCTTCATCTTCCCCAGACCTAGACAGCTATTAATGCGCTCTCTGTTTCTATCAATTTATCAATTCCTGGCAACTCTTATAAAGGTAATCTGCAATATGTGGTCCTTTGTGACAATTTTGGTGTCGTGTCTAAGCAATCATTGCCTAATACACGATCACGAAGATTTATGCCTAAGTTTTCTCCTAAAAGTTTAACAGTTTTTACTCTTCCATCAAGGTCTTTGAACATTTTGAGTCAATTTTTGTGTACAGTGTGAGGTAAGGGTTCTATCTTATTATTTTGCATGTGGCTATTTAGCAGACCCCACTGAGTGGTCACCGGACTCTTGTCTAAAATGTGTTAACCATAGATATGTGGGTTTATTTCTGAATTCTCAATTCTATTATGTTAATGTGTTATGTTAATTTATATGTCTATCTTTACGCCAGTACCACATTATCCTGATTACTGTAGTTTCGCAATAAGTTTTGAATGATCATCATGCTTCCAAATTTTTGGAAGTGTTGACATTTACACATGATTTGATTATCTTTTGTACTTAAAGGGTTGTTTATGCTTATGATTTGGGCATTTATGGTTAGAGTCAATAAATCATAATGGTTAGAGCATAGGTATATAGAGTCAGAGAAACCTGGATTTGAACTGACTGTAGTATATCCTAGATGTGTGAACTTGCATAACCCTCTCTTCAATTTTTCACATGAAAATGAGAACAGTAATACATTCATGGACTTCTGTGAAGATTAAATGAATTAATGTATGGAAAGTACTCAGTAAAGATAGTTTTTATTTTCTTGGACAGATGTTAATTTGCATTACATGTTCATCATGCATGTACAGCAGCAATATATTGGCTTATCTTTTGATCAAGAAATGGCAACAAACTCCCAGGTTTTGGGAACTCATTTTTAATAAATATGAGAAAAAAAATGAAGCTAGAATAGGAGAAAAATAAAGTAAAATGGCCTGTGGAGAAGTGTGGGGAGGAGGAGGCAAATTGAATCCATGCATTCCTTCTCCAGGAATTTAAGGAAACTCTTTCTCCAATAATTCTTTTAAAATAGTTTAAATAGTTGGTCTGCCTGCAAGGGCTTGCAGCCTCTTTTGCAGACATCAAGGAATGTACTTTCAAACAATCTCTTGGAATCCCTTTTCAGAACTTATTATTGAATATGGGCCTTTACGAAAGAGAGCAGGGCAGGATTTTACTCAACCTACCTCAGTTCCTACATTATAATTCCCATTGTATTTTTAAACACAAGTTTTTAAAGACCCATATATTTGTAGAAAACAATAGCAGGAGTTTAAAGCAAAAGGCTAAGCATTTTCTGGCATGTAGCAACTAATCTACTAAATTCAAGCATTAGCGTCATCACTGTATTGAAAAGGTCCTGGGCTCTGCTGTACTTGTGAGGACATTTGTTAACAATTTTCTTTTACAAGTTACAAGACACTCCAATAGCCTCATCCACAAGTAGCTCAAGCGAAAACAAAGCATGTTGGGGATTGTGAACGGTCAATGATGCAACACAAGGTGGCACTCTTGTCCCATCGAGTTCTGTAAAGCAGTGCATTAGACAAGGGACACACAACTTCCAAAGCAGTGCATTAGACAAGGGACACACAACTTCCAAAGACGCGGTTGGCCTGAGTGCGTTTGGAAGTCTGCCTGATTGAACAGTCAACCAGCATAAAGCCATAGGTGGGCTTGAGAAAGTAAACTAATAAAGTAGGGCAGAGGGTCACTTAGTATGGTGACAGGTTAAGTAATATGAGACCTAGTGTCTGGACAGTGCTTTATAATATACTTATTAGTTACCTTTATTACGCATTTTCATCCTTTTAACAATCATCTTTTCACTGCCGCTCTATATGCATACTTAAAACAAATATTAGATAATGACATTTCTAGGTAGAAGTAATGGTTCCTCATGGTATTTGGGATAAAATTCCACATTGTTTCCAATCTTTACTCTTTCTTCATTACTGAAATGTCTTAAGTTTCTGCTCTCTTGTCTCTGTGATTTTGTTATTATTCTACCTAAACCTGTTTTTGCTTTTTCACCTTCATGGATGATTCCTGCTCCTACCTCAACAAAGGTATCACTTCCTCCTACAAGACTTCCTTGACCACCTCAAGTGAATAGGAATGTGAGGATGAAGTTAACATACTTAACGTACCTAACAGAGTATAGATACCTAATAAATGGTACCTGTTGTTCTGCTACAGGTACAATAATTTAATTTTATTCACATACCAATAATTTTTATTTATTTATTCGTAAGCGTGTACTACTTTCTGGGTTTATTTTTAGGTCTGTTATGTTTTTATTGTTAGATAATGAGCAAAATGCAATATGCAAGTATAATATGGCATTTTCTACTTTGTTTTCAGTGTTCTTCCTGATTAGTTCATTCAATACATGCTTTCTCAGTTCCTACGTACAAGGTGTTGTTCTAAACACTAAGATTGTAAGATTTAAAAATGGATAGCATAATAGAGAAGCTTATTGCTTAGTGATCTTTAATATTTTATTGTTCTTTAAAATTTCAAAATTAAATTGCATCATTATTATGATGGTATACTTATAATAATGATTTTTTTCCTGGATTATAACTTACAGGTTTTTTCCCAGTATTTTGTAATTACAGTTATAGTTTCTAATAGCTCATGTTAATAACACCCAAATGCATTAACCTTTGGTCACAGTGATTCTCTTAACACTTTTCTGCTAATTAATGCTGCCTTAGAATAGACTATTCATAGTCATTATTATATCTTTTGATTAAAAAAACCTCCCAAAACCCATTAGAGGACCCTAATGTCAACCATAAAATCTGTCCCCTTTTCAAGATTCTGTGCAAGATTATGAACCAAGACCCTTGAATAGTCAGGATTCTTGCCAGGAAGAATCAGAAGGCACCTCGAAGTAGGCAGTTGGAGAGGAGGACTGCTATAAGGGTGTGGGCAGAGTTTAGAAAACACACTCTTCCCAGGTTAGCAACATGGGGGGGGGGGGACAATACTCCTCTAAGGCCTCAAGAAGTTAAAGAAGGGAGCACATACTGGGACCCAAAAAGGCGAGCTATGGGGGGGGGTGCTGTCTTACCAGAGCTGAACTTTCTTATTTTATTTATTTATTTATTTATTTTTAGAGCTGAACTTCCAGTGGGGAGATGCAGCTCGTCTATGGTGACCAGTGGGGAGGGAGCCTGGGAAATTTATAACCTCATTCTCCTACCTATCCCAGTCTGCCCCCAGGGTTTCCTATTGACAGAAACCCCTGGCAGCTAGAGGATCAGAGACTCAGCTGATGCAGGTCACACAGGCCAGCCTCCTCTGCCAGAGATCAGGGTGGAGAAGGGTGTTGCACGGACCTGGAGGAGCAGGTGGAAGGAACTCAGCACAGGCCTTGTTCAGAAACGGGGAAATGCTGTGATTCATATTTTTGAAACTGAAAGAAATATGAATTTATCCTTGCACTTTGTTGTCTTGTCTGTAAGTCTGTCCCTGCTTTCATGAAAGAAAAGCCTCTCCTCTCTACTTCCATCCATAATTCATTCCATCAACATTCATCAGTCCTTCTTTGAGCAGGTTTTGGGGGCCCAGAAATAAACACAGTGTTCAGTCTCAAAGGTCACCATCAGGTGGGGGATAAGAAAATAAACAAACCTTTATCTTACAGAGCACTGTAAGCAATAATGAACTAGAGGAAAGCACAGGGGGAGTATGAGCTCACAGACATGGTGACTATCCCAGATTACAGGTTATCTGGGAAGGCTTCCTGGAGGAGGTTATTTGGGCAAATTCCTTGGTCAAGTTTAATTATTTAGGTTCTCCTTTTTTCGTCATATTAATTTAACTCTTGTTTAACCCTTCAAAGAGCTATACTCAGTTATTTGGCTATGAGGTTTTTTTTTTTCTTGCTTCTTTTCCAATTTTAGCCTCTTAGTTCTTACTTATGCTTTACTAGTTGCTTGAAATGGAGATCAGCAATTTATACAATACAAATCTCTGGCACTATTTTTGTCATCTTTCACTTGGAATACCACTGTGATCTTATTTTTTTTTTTTTAATTTATTTGTCAGAGAGAGAGGGAGAGAGAGCGAGCACAGGCAGACAGAATGGCAGGCAGAGGCAGAGGGAGAAGCAGGCTCCCCACCGAGCAAGGAGCCCGATGTGGGACTCGATCCCAGGACGCTGGGATCACGACCCGAGCCGAAGGCAGCTGCTTAACCAACTGAGCCACCCAGGAATACCACTGTGATCTTATTTTATTTGACTAATTTTACTGGGGAAAATTTTAGTGTTTTTAAAATTGCTTAATTAGGAGCTGGGCTAAAGACATGCTACGTAGGTGGAACCTACTTATGCAAGTAATCAGGGAACTAGGGTAAAAGGGAGTACTCTATCTTCACTGGACATGTTTGTGCATGTAGCTAAATTTTAATACTCTCGTAAACCACTCACTGTGAATAAATTTTGGGGAACATTTCTGAATCTGTCTTTGGGTAAAATACAAAGTCTGGATTGCTATGTCAAATGGTATGAACATTCTTATGGTTCTTGAGACATATTGCCACACTGCCTTCAGAAACGTTGTACATTATTGTACACAAATGTCACATGCTTTCGCTATTACTGTGAATAACATATTTTTGATACTTTCCAATTTTTGTTTGCTCCTTCCTGTTAGGCTGACTGTTCAGGTCAGTTTCACTAGAGCCATTTTCACGAACAACAATTGATTCCAGTTTCCACCTTTTCTTTTTCCCCTGTTTTTAAAAAAAATTAAATTCAATTAATTAACATACAATGTATTATTGGTTTCAGAGGTACAGGTCTGTGATTCATCAATCTTATATGATGTCCAGTGCTCAATCCATCACGTGCCCTCCTTAACGCCCATCACCCAGTTACCCCATCCTTCCACCCCCTCCCCTCCAGCAACCCTCCGTTTGTTTCTTATGATTAAGAGTCTCTTACGGTTTGTCTCTTTCTCTGGTTTTGTCTTTTTTTATGTCTATGCCCATACCACCCTGAAAGTGCCAGATCTTATCTGATCTCAGAAGCTAAGCAGAGTCGGGCCTGGTTTGTACTTGGATGGGAGTCCATCTTTGCTTATTTCCAGGACCAGCCTTACTGTGCCGCTGCAGAAGCAGGAGCAGCCACGGTGGTGCCCTCTCCTTAGACGTGTGGGTCCCAGATTCATTATACTATTCTTCTACTTTGTATATGTTTGAAGTTTCCTATCCCATGTTTGGATGATCTCACATTTTCCCTTTATTTCTAGTCCATTTTCCCCTGCTGTTGGAATTTTGATGATTTATAAGAGTTAACTCACCTGTGCATCGTGCCGGGAGGCAGAAGCCCCTATGATTATTATCATCATTTCATTTCTGTTCGCTCTGTGTGTATATTTTCCTCTCTTTTTTCTTGACTGGTTGTGTCAGAGGTTGGAAAATCTTATTTATATTTTCAAAGAACCATGTTTTGTGTGTTTATTGAATTTCTCTGTTTCATTTTGTTTTCTATTCCATCAGTTTCTTCTTCATCCATGTTGTCCCTTTCTTCTATGTATTCTTTGTATTCTTCTATGTCCTCTTCCTGCCTTTTAAACTCCTTCTGCAGCCCCTTCTGACAGACAGGAATTTGCTTGCAAAGGGGAAATGAAATTTTCAGAGTCATAGTCCCAGCTTTACAAAACGGGGAACAGAGGAATGGGTTTGGATCTGAGAGAAATCCCATAAGAGCCAACGAATATGATCCAAATGATGTATTTTTGGAATTTCACTTTTCTTTTCCGGGAAGGAAAATACAGAATTCCCCCCCACCCCTCCACAACTCCCTTTATTCTTTTCCCATCCTCTGTCCCCACCTCCCTCCTGTCTTCCCGTTTCTTCCTTTGTCCTAGTTCTAGACACAGGTGAAATAATAGTGACATAGAGAAGGACTGGAAAGGTTATGCCATCCAAGTCTTTCCCTGCATACCTGGCATTCTTGTAACACTGCGTTGGGGCGAAATTTAATTAAATGCTCCTGCACTAACAGCACGGTGAGCGCTATGAGCCAGGTGCTTAAGTCAGATCTGGGTCTGAATCCTGACCCGCTTACTAACTAGGGCTATGGACTTGGGTAAGTTACCTATGTTCTCCCAGCCGTATGTCCTTATTTGCTGTGAGGGCTTGAATGAAATAATATCTGTAAAACGTCAGTGCTTGGGTCATGATGAGTGCTCAGTAAATGCTAGTTTTTTTTTATTGTAATTTTACATTTTCAACCACTATGGAATATTTTTTCCTCTCATATAAAATACTGTACAAATGACTATCATCTACTCATGCCCTGAAGTCCAAAGGTAGAGGAACTTAATGTTTAAAAGCTATCACGGCCATGGAGTGAACTTTATGTGAAAAAGCAAATATTTGGATAAACACCAAGAAAGCCAGAGGTGGTTGAAATATTCGCTGGCTGACAACATAATTCGAATTGCTCAATGGTGTACAATAGCAGTGCAAAACACTCTTTTTAGAGATGTGATAGCTTTACCTTTAGGTTCTTTCTAAAGTGCCTAATGATTAGGGAAATAAGATATATTTATATTTTAAGTGTATGAGTTTTGCTTGCCTTGAGAGTTTTTGATTCCTAGAAACCCAAGAGAAAGATTTTTTTAGTGCAGTGTTATTTCTTTTTCTTTTATGTGAGTTATGTTACTTGTAAATTTCTTGCCTTTTAATTTATGTACCACTTAAAATGTATTAGACATTCAAATAATAGTCCTTAAGAAGTGGCAGCAATTCTCCTGGACCCTTTTGTTGGAACTGGGTAGCTTTCTTTGTACAAGCCTACATGCTACACTACAAAGACGTGTATAATTAGTTCAATTTTCTTCCACAAACGTGATCTGAGTACATGAAACAGGCCAAAGAGCCTTGCGGACAGGCTAGCACCCATGTGCGTGCACTGATGGACAAAGACAGCAGAGCGTACCAGTCTAAGCCACATCAGGGAAATCAGTCTAGTGAAGGGGAGACATTCTGAGCAAACACAATTTATAAGTAACTAATATACACATTTTTGGTTAATTAAAGCTAATGTTTTTGAAAAATTCCATGCTTTTCTTTGGAGTACTCTGTGGTATTTTCCAACTTTCTCCTTCTTATGCCTTCGTCACTAGACTTGCTGTTTTTTCTCTCACAACTTTGATTTACATTAAGCTTGTAGAATTCAGTGAGGCCTGTTGAGGATGGCTGCTAATGAGACACTTTCCCCAATTATCTTTTCAGCTGCCTTTGGATTGTGATTCCCAACCAATAATGTCAAAATAACGATAATGTTCTCTAACTTTGTCTGCCTGCTAGCACTCTGATGTGGGAGAGGCTGATAAGCTTTTGGCTTTACAGATGAGGACTGAGGCCCAAATGGGTTAGAAAACTCATCAAATTGCAGAGCAAATTGGAGCAGATCAGAGATCTGGACTCAGGTTCCCTAACTCCCTGTTCTGTCTCCTTTGTATACTCAACAGAATTTTCTCACCACATGAATAGTTGTACAGAGCCTTTCCACATACCCTCGAGTGCAAATAAGAGATTTAAGTATTCTAAAGTGTTTGGTCTTCCTGTCAAAATATATTTGCATCATTTATCTTTTGAAATTTTTCATGGAGTGTGTTTAATAGAAACAAGATTGCCTTAACTTTGTTGTAAAAAGCCACCTGGAGTTCTCAGTATACATTGCATAACTGGGTAAACATTAGAAATAATTTGTAATTTGGCGAGACATCAGATGAAGTGAAAAACAAAGAGACTAGGGAATTACATCAAGAAAGTCCTTAGAATCTATAGTTCTTTTCTATTTAAAAAATAATATTTCTCTATGGAAGTACTATAGCTACATTATAGAATCTATGGAAACTTCAATGGGAGAAAAATTCTGCCTCAATTCAAGAAATGTAATCATATCACTATTTTGTCTTCTAGTTTATGCACACATTTCTTCTATATATCTATTTTTTTAAAAAAATACACTTATACTCACAGGACACACAAAATTTCCATTCTGAATTTCCTTTACTTAATATCATAACATAATGAGCATTATACTTTCAAATGAGAAAATTCAAAAGGGAAAATTGCATTTTCAGAAAATTCTTGTTTAACTGTGAGTCAGTTGCAAATTGGTCACTGAGAGGATGACAAAGCTTTAAATGTGAAAGATTTGTAAGTGACACTTGTTAGGCCCAAGTGAGAAAATTATTACAAAACAGCATTTACTAGTAAAAATGAAATAAAAAGTATTTTTTTTAATGTAAAGTACTTAACAATGAAAACCATGGGTCTTTTGGTGACTTTCCAGTTTGCCAGGAAAGTTTTCTCTCTTGCATTTCCATGCTCAAAATTTTCATCTTAGCCTAAGGCACCTATTATTTTTTGAGGACTTTTAGTAGAGTTTGGACTTATAGAAAGGATGTAAAGGAAAAGAAAATTAATATTATATCTGGAATTTGTTTTAAATAACCCAGAAGAAAAATGTAAATTACAGATGAAACATCAGCACAAAACGTTGATAATTTCTGAACCCGGATGATGCGTTTATTTTAATACTGCTATAGTGATATACATGTATGGCAATTATTCCAAGTCATGCGAAATGGCTTACCAAGCAACTACACTAGACCCTAAATTACCTTCTAAGATCCCCTTTCATATAGAAGATAAATAATCTATGGGAGGGACCCTGCCAGTAGTTCACCAATACCTCTTTCCCTTAATAATAGACTCCCAAGTACAGCAGGGTAGGCCTAGGTAACAACTACATTTCCAGCCAATCTTGGGACTGGGTTCGTCTATGTAACTATACTCTGGCCAATGGGATGTACGTAAAATACGTACATCTAGATATGCCTTTAAAAGAAAAGGGGCTACTTCCCTTTAGCTTTTTTCCCCCTCTTCCTATAGCTGGAGGATGGAGAGAGTGGAACAATTATCTTGAGTTCATGTCAAGGAGGGCTACCCTATCACTCCCAGACTGCCTATATCTTACAGATTTATCTGTAAGCTTTCTTACAGATAGATAAAGTTAATATGTTATTTAAATCACTGTATTTTGAGGTCCTTTTGTTTTAGAAGATTAGTACTCCAAATAATATTATACGTATCTATTTAAAAAAAAAAGAAAAAAAAGAAGCATATTCTAACACTATTCTATATCTTGAGTTTTTATATTATTAAAAAACTTTAAAAAATATTTTCATATTTCTTTTCTATTATCATATCCAGTGTCTTTGGAAATTCTACACATCCCATTTATTCATCTGATAAGTGTTTATTTGGAGCCCATTATGTATTGCTTCCTTAAGTACTTGCTGTGAGTGCATACGAGAGCCATCCAGGCATTCATGTCTCCAGAACCAATCTTCATTCAATGAGGGACAGAGATGACAATTCTGAAGTGTTTTCCATTCAGTCTCTCAAGGAGTCTCCAGTGAGACAGGCTGTGGTCCTCACAGGAGCAAACCTACCCATCCACATCCTTCATTAGCTTTCCTTTCTTTCTGGTCTTACTTTCCAGTTTTCTCACTCTGGCTTCAGAGGTCACCTTCCAAATAAACATTTTACATCCAGTCCTGGTCCCTGAATCTGTTTGGGGGGTAAATCAAAGTCAGACAGTTGTCCAGGAGAGTTTATTTCTCAGGAAGAGACTTTTGTATTGTGAGGGAGCAAACCTTGTAAGTATCTGAAGGAAGAGGAATGAGAAGATCTAAAGGGCCAGAGGTAGAGACCTGCTTGGAAATTTTGAAGAATAGCAAGGAGACGGTCTGGCTGGAGTGAGGCATTTGAGGGGAGAGTGGTAGGTGATGTTTTTGGAGGGTTAGGCTGGCGCTAATCTTTGTGGACTGTTATACGTGTAACGGGAAGTCTTTGGATAGTGTGAGCTGGGTAATGATGTAATATGATTTAAGTTTCCAGAAGATTATTCTGGATATTCTTGTTATATGTAACCCTGAGCACACACTTATCTATATTCCCCATCAAAATAATAAAAAAATAAAAAAAAAACATAAACTTACAAGGACAAAGAGAACTGGAAAGTAAGTAACATCTCTGAAGAAATATGTAACAAAATTCTGAGATCTGGAAAGTGAACAGAAAAGGTGTAACATTTAACTAGAGAAAGCAGAAACCTAAGAGACATAGGGAGAAAAGCCGTTATAGGTTGAATTGTGCTTTGCAGAAGAAGACATATTGAAGTGCAAATCTCTATCACCTCGGACTGTGATCTTATTTGGAAATAGGTCTTTGCAGATTTAACCAAATTAAGGCAAATGAGGTCATTAGTATAGACCCTAATCCAACATGACTCGTGTCCTTATAAAAAGGGGAAATTTGGACACAGAGGCAGGCACATACAAAGGAAAAGAGTTGGGAGAACATACAGGGAGAGTGCCATGTGAAGAAATGGAATGATACATCTGCAAGCCAAAAATGCCTGAGGCTACCAGAAGCTAAGAGAGAACAGTTCTTTCCCTACTGTCTTTGTAGAGGAGCTGGCCCTACTGATGTATTGATTTTAGACTTCTGGCTTTATTCTTGAGACAATACATTCCAGTAGTTTCAAGCCACCTAGTTTTTGATACTTTTTATGGCAGCCCTAGTGAACTAATGTGAAGGTCAATGAAAATCAAATTAAGGGGCGCCTGGGTGGCTCAGTGGGTTAAAGCCTCTGCTTTCAGCTCAGGCCATGATCCCAGAGTCCTGTGATCGAGCCCTGCATCGGGCTCTCTGCTCAGCAGGGAGCCTGCTTCCCCCTCTCTCTCTGCCTGCCTCTCTGCCTACTTGTGATCTCTGTCTGTCAAATAAATTTAAAAAAAATTTTTTTAAATCAAGTTAAAGAATTTTTACTTACAGAATTTAGGCTTTATTATAAATCAAAGAAACTGCTAACTTCAAAGGTGGGTGTGAAAGATGGTAGCTCTAACTGCAAGATTAAATGAAATTGAAAGGACACTTACCTCTTCAGGTCCCTCTTCTTCTCTATGCATTCAGATGACCACCTTTCCCTTCAGATAGGAGGAGACTGAAGACTTGGTAGAATTGTTGAACCAGGAAATCTCTGGACTCAGGAAAAAGCTAGGATGAGACACCGTACTGAAAGTAGGGAAAACAAATGAAAGTCAGTACTCTAATTAGTGAGATCCCACTGCCCCCCGCTTTGTCCAATGATCTCCAGAGCACTGGCTGCCAAACTTCTATACCTAAATGGGAAACTAAGATATTCCTCTTTGAGGAAATCAGTAGACCTAAGAGTAAAGACCAGCAAAATATCTGGACCTATGATCACACTGCAGCAAAAGCCATAGTCAATAAGTCCCACAAATCCTATAAAAATTCCAAGTAATATCTTCTGTCTTATTTTAGAACATGTATGAAAAATCAAAGAATCACTATGCATTTGAGAGGAATCTCTTACATGGGAGATGAGAAAAACAAACAAACATAATTCAGAGGATGTAGAAAATACTAATAGCAAAAGAAAAACAAACTATAGTTAAACTTACAGAGATAAGAGAGGATATCACATGAGATAAATCAAGAAACAGACTCTTAATTATAGAGAATAAACTGATGGCTGGGGTGGGGTGGGGTGGGGGATGGGTTAAACAGGGGATGAGGATTAAGGGTTGCACTTGTCATGATGAGCACCAAGTGATGTGTGGAAGTGCGGAATCACTATATTATACACCTGAAACTAATATAACACTGTATGTTAACTACACTGGGATTAAAATAAAAACTTAAAAATCCAAAAAAAAAAAAAAAAAGAGAGAGAGGGGGGATATCACAAAATCTATGAAATAAGAACAGGTAGCCACAGAAACATGAATGTAAGAACTAAAAATAAATTAAAAATATGATAGAAGAGAAAAAAAAACTCAACCGAATTTGGATTGGAAAACAAAGTTGAGGAACTTGCTTAGAAATTAAAACAAAAACTACAAAGACATGAAAAATGGGAGAAAAGTGAGAAGAAAGCCAAAAGATTTGTACAAGAAGTTTAATATTCACATTATAAAAATTGTAGAAAGAGAAAAAGGAAAAGAGGAAGTTGTCAATGAAGCAATTTAAGGAAGTTTCTTAGACCTGGAGGACATTAATACCAACATAATAGTTGAAAAAGACCCATATCAAGATACTTTATGAAATTTTAGAAAATTGGTGACAGAGTTTCAAGAGCTCCCAGTAGGGATAGATAAATAATTTGTGCAGCCTTGTGAAAAACCAGAATATGGGGCTCCTTGTTCCAAAGTTATTAAGAATTTCAAGACTGTGACGGCAGACCATTAAACCAAGTGTGAATCCTTTCTGGAGAACTACCTCATCTTTCCAACTCAGGAATTACCAGCCCACGTGCCCCTGCCCTTAAACTTTATTTTCTCTTCAGTGACTGAACTATTATGGCTCCAGTCTAAAGCCAATTCTTCAACTTGCATGTTGGATCCCATGTCAACTGGCCTATTCAAGAATTTCTTCTTTATTTAGCTCCTTTCTCTGGCATCAACAGATTTGCTTTTCTTTTGGATTATTTCCATCAAAATATAAATGTCACCACCATCTTTGAGAGTGACCTTGGCTGTTGACCCAAGACCTCTTCCAGCTACAGCCTCATTTATCCTTTCCCCTTTATAACAACAACCACAAAAAAAGTTGTTTTTACTTACTATTCCGCTCCTCCTTCCTCAGCCCTACTCCCACTTCTCTCTTCTATGCTTCACTCAGGCTGATAGCCACATGACTCCACTGAAACCATCATTGTCAATGTCAACAATGACCCTCATCTTATCAAAACCAATGGCCAAATCTCAGACCTCATTTTCCTCAAACTCTGGAGAGAGTATGACATGGTTGATCATTTCTTTATCCTTAAGCTTTTGTTGGATATCACACTTTTCTAATTTTCATCCTACTTCACTGGCCACTTCTTTTTTATTTGGACTGCTCCCTTATATCTGGGCTTGACATAGTCCTATAAATCCAGAGCTCAGTTCTTGGTCTTCTTCTCTGCTACCTGTCAGCACAGAGGAAAGAGGCAAATTAATTGGAAGAGGTTTGACCCATACTTTCCTAGCTGCTGCATGAGAGTTTGACCTCTAATCAGCCTGTATCTAGTTGCTCGATGAGATCGTCCTACTATCCTAAAAGAGCAGGTGGGCACTTCTCCCGCCTTCTCCCTTGGCTCACTCCAGCGATTAAACCAACTCACCAACTTCTTCCTGGAAGGAGTCTGTCCACATAACTACTGCCCCAACTCTATGGCTGCCATCAGAGGAAAGGGTTGCAGAATAATTTAGCTCTGGTAGCCAATGCAGCTTCACACTCACAAGTCCCACAGGACCACAAGAATCAAATAAGTAGTTTCTCAGTGGGCATGCAAGCATTTTCTGTGAGAGTATTTTCATGAAAGGGAAGAATTAGTATTGTTAAAAATGTCCATATTACCTAAAGTAATTTACAGATTCAGTGCAATTCCTAAACAAATTTCAATGGCACTTTTCACGGAAATAGAAAAAACAATCCTAAAACTTGTATGTAACCACAAAAGATCCCAAATAACTAAAGCAATCTGGAATAAGAACAAACGTAGAGGCATCACACTTCCTGATTTTAACTATATTACAAAGCTATAGTTATCAAAACAGTATGATATTGGCATTAAAAATAGACACAGGGATCAATGGAACAGAATAGACAGCCCAGAAATAAACCCACACATGTATGGTTAATATTAATTTACAGTTAAAGAGCTAAGGATATACAATGGGGGAAAGGACAACTTCTTCAATAAATGATGCTGGAAAAATTGGATAGCCACTTCTAGGAAACAGATTAGAACCCTGTCTTACACCATACACAAAAATTAACTCAAAATGGATTAAAGACTTGAATATAAGACCCCAAACTATAGAATTCTCAGAAGAAAACACAGGGGGTAAGTCTCTTGATATTGGTTTTGGCAATGAGGTTTTGGATTTGACAACAAAAGCAAAAACAAACAAGTAGGATAAATCAAACTAAAAAGCCTCTGTATAGTAAAGGAAAGGCAACCTGTGGAATGAGATGAAATTCTTGCAAAACACACATCCTATAAGAGGTTAATATCCAAAATACAGAAAGAACCCATTGAACTAAATAGCAAAGACCAAATCAAAACAAATCAAAAGCAAACAAAAATGACCCAAATAACTCAGTTTAAAATGGACAAAGGACCTGGATATACATTTTTCCAAGAAGACATCCAGATGACCAAAGATGCACAAAAAATGTGCTCAAAATCACTAATCATGAGGGAAAAGCAAATAAAAACCATAGGGAGATATCACTTCACATGTGTTAGGACAGCTATTATTGAAACAGATGAGATAAGTACTGGCAAGGATGTGACAATAAGGGAACCATTGTACACTGTTGGTGGAAAGGTAAACTGGTGCAGCCACTAAAGTGTAGATATTTTTCAAGAAATTAAAGAAAGAAAAACTGCATGATCCAGCAGTCCGAGTTCTGGGTATATACCCAAAGGAAATGAAATCATTATCTTATATCAACAATAAACAAACTATGGAAAAAACCCAAATGTCCATTGACTGACAAGTATGTAAAGAAGATGTGGTATAGATACACAATGGAATATTACTCAGCCATTGAAAAGAATGAAATCTTGCCATTTGAAATGACATGGATGGAGCTAGAGGGAATTATGCTCAGCAAAATAAGTCAGAGAAAGTCAAATACCATACAATCTGATTCATATGTGGAACTTAAGAAACAAAACAGATGAACATATGGGAATTTTAAAAAGAGAGAGAGAGAAAGAGAAGCAAACCATGAAAGACTCTTTTTTTTTTGTAGTTTATTTATTTATTTTAATTTTTTTTTTAAATTTTCAGCATAACATTATTCATTGTTTTTGTACCACTCCCAGTGCTCCATGCAATCTGTGCCCTCTATAATACCCACCACCTGGTTCCCCCAACCCCCCACCCCCCCACCACTTCAAACCCCTCAGATTGTTTTTCAGAGTCCATAGTCTCTCATGGTTCACCTCCCCTTCCAATTACCCCCAACTCCCTTCTCCTGACTCCCCATGTCCTCCATGCTATTTGTTATGCTCCACAAATAAGTGAAACCATATGATAATTGACTCTCTCTGCTTGACTTATTTCACTCAGCATAATCTCTTCCAGTCCCGTCCATGTTGCTACAAAAGTTGGGGATTCGTCCTTTCTGATGGAGGCATAATACTCCGTAGTGTATATGGACCATATTTTCCTTATCCATTCGTCCATTGAAGGGCATCTTGGTTCTTTCCACAGTTTGGCGACCATGGCCATTGCTGCTATAAACATTGGGGTACAGATGGCTCTTCTTTTCACTACTTCTGTATCTTTGGGGTAAATACCCAGTAGTTCAATGGCAGGGTCATAGGGTAGCTCTATTTTTAATTTCTTGAGGCATCTCCACACTGTTCTCCAAAGTGGCTGCTTGACTTTAAGAGAGAATATACTGAGGGTTGCTGGAGGGGAGGTGAGTGGGGATGGGCTAAATGCATGATCTGTGTTAAAGAGGGCACTTGTGATAAGCACTGGGTGTTGTATGTTGTATGATGAATCACCGAATTCTACTCCTGAAACCAATATTACACTGTATGTTAACTAATTAGAATTTAAATAAAAATTTGAAACAACAAAGAAACATTAAACAATAGATATCTTTTTTTTTAAGATTTTATTTATTTGACAGAGAGAGCTCACAAGCAGATGGAGAGAGAGGCAGGCAGAGAGAGAGAGAGAGAGAGAGGGAAGCAGGCTCCCTGCTGAGCAGAGAGCCCGATGCGGGACTCGATCCCAGGACCCTGAGATCATGACCTGAGCTGAAGGCAGCGGCTTAACCCAGTGAGCCACCCAGGCTCCCAAACAATAGATATCTTGAAGAGCTATCTATATTTCAATATTCACTGCATCATTATTTACAATAGCAAAGACATAGATAAGTATCCACTGGTGGATGAATGGATGAAGAAAATGTGATATATATAAATGCAAACAGAAATATAATAATAATAAAATATATGCATACTCTTATTCAGCCTTAAAAAGGAAGAAATTCCTGCCATTTTCTGTAAAATGAATAAACCTGGAGGGCATTATGTTAAGTGAAATAAGACAGGCAGAGAAAGACAAACACTGCCTGGTATCACTTATAAGTGGAATCTTAAAAACAAAAAAACAAAGAAACAAACAAAAATAGCCCCCAAAATGAAATTCATAGAAACAGTGAAATAGTGGTTGCTAGTGCCAGATGGGGGTGTGTGGGGGGAAAATGAGGAAAGATTGGTAAAGGAGTACAAACTTTGAGTTTTAAGGTGAATAAATATGGAGGATCTACCGTATAGCATGATGACTATAATACTGACGACAGTTGATAATATTATATTGTATAATTTAAATTGGCTAGGAGAATAAATCTTAGGCATTCTCACCAATACAAGAAAAAAACATACCTATATGAGGTGATGGATGTATTAACTTTTTGCAGGAATCTTTTGCAATGTATACACATATCAAATCATCACATTATACCTTTAAAGTATATCATCATTTTGTTAATTATACCTTGATAAAGTTGGAAAAAAAGAAAAGTAGTTGCAAATGGCAATAATTGAAAATAAAACAAAATGGGGGTGCCTGGGTGGCTTGGTCACTTAAGCCACTTGATTTAGGCTCAGATCATGAAGGTTTAAGATTTGATCTCTCCCTCTCCCTCTGCCCAACCCCCCCATCTCTCTCTTTTTCTGTAAAAGAAAATAAATAAATAAAAACAAAAAGCAAAAGGAAAAATAAAATAGTTTTCAGTTTCAAAGTAAATATCTTCCATAGGAATAGCAATAATTTTATTTCATAGCTTTATCACCAATAATATTAATAACGGTTTATATTATTTATAATAAATGCTATATAAGAATCAACCAGGTTTTCAGTAAGTGATAAAACTATGATACCCTCAAAATGCTACCTGCTAATCATTCACTGGTCTTTGCACATGTGTTTATTATGATTTGAGACAAGTATGCAACAGGCCAATATACCTAAAGGTTGATTGACATTTACTTGAGCATGGCATGTGCATCTCTAAGTATTAATTTTTGTCTACCTTCCTCTCAGATATGTGAACCAAGGCTCACAAAATTTTTTTGCTCATAACTAAGGATATTTTCCCTTCAGCCAGTACACTATTATTGGGGGGGAGGGGAGTGAGGTGCAGAATATAGAAAAATCTGGGTAACTAAAGAGTAAATTTCCTTATCTTTAAGAGAAGAAATGCAGCCAGAGAAGAGGAAAGAGAAGGAATCATACACACTACTCACTCCCATCAACCAGCCAAAACGATATCCTTGACTACACGTTCCAGCATCAGGAAGCTGCACAGAGGTTGGGTGAGTTATATCTTGTTCTTATTAAAATCACTAGATCTGTTCTCCACATTTGTCCAGTTTGGAATGACATCCTCTGTACCTTAAGGTTCCATTCAGCCTCCAATCAGATAATCTTCTGCCTGAAAGTGGCCCAGGTCACTTACAGTACACACAGCTTCAAAAAGGGTGAAGATTTTTAGCCATCTTTGGGAGTGATGATGGCTTGAAGCCATATCTTCTTGACCCAGGAGGGACTAGGTAGAGTCAGTTTGAAATTGCCTGCTTAGCTGGGAGAACAGAAGAGAGAATAAATCCTTTACATAGAGTTTTATATACAACTATATGTTCAATTATGAATTTTAGAAAAATACTATTAAAAAGTTGCACCCTTCCTAAGCATTGATGTTTTCAAGAAGTTCAAATAGATGCAAAGAGAAGATTTTTCCTCAGCTTGTATAAAAATGAGCTTCCTTGCCATAAAAGTTAATTGATCATTGTCTCCAAAGTCTCCAATATATGGACATAAAACATGTTTACATATATATGCTTATATATGAATTTCTATATGTGTAAAACTGTATATAGTTTAAAAGAAGTAAGCCAAGTCAAGTATTTGCAAAATAAATACCCCAGTGTTCCATAGAACAGAATTTGAAAAATTACATTTTTGGGTACTAGTTCTACAGGGTTGAATCAGAGGTGGTATCTGCCTGAGAAAATGACACAGTCCTAGAGAGCTGCTCAATACAGTGCCCGTCCATATAGCATGATGGCTAGTTTCCAACTAGAGTGAAAAGGTACAGTTTCTGTTTTGTTTTTCCTCTCTCTTAAAACATCATTTTTACCATCCTACAGTGCTTATAAAATTAAAAAAATATATATGTGCCATGATTGAGATTTAATGGGTTTGAAAACTTCAAAGGCAGAAGTAATTTCTGAAAATTCTTCCTGAAATTTCTCATGCTCCCCAGTTATAACCAGGGTTATAAAAGGGCAATGTGTGGACCAAGCCCACCAGCAGCTTTTGTCAAAAGTAGGGGACCAGAATTTTTTTTCTGTTAATCATATGAGGAGATATCCAAAATATGTGATTTCAGACATCACCCATATTTCCCTAGGATTAATGTGATGGTGGAAGAAAATTTGCCAGTTCTTAGATTTGTAAAATACTACTTTATGACAAATGTTGATTTAATTTTAATTTCAATCTTCTTTTTGTCTTAAATATTTGGTCAATTTTAGTTTCAGATTTTTTGAATGGAGAATACATTAATACAATTCAAGATTTTAGAATGTTATAAATGAGTGTTCAATAAAAAGTGCCCATTCCATAGCTGTTCCATAGTCATCCAGTTCCTCCCCAAGGAGTCAGTGTTACCATTTTGTTGCATATCCTTCCACAAATTGTTTTGACTCGAACTAGTCAGTATTTATAAGTATGTTCCTCCCAATATGCCTCCCCTTTTATTTAACCCAAGTGGTGGGATGTTACACACTGCTCTTATTTTATATATATCTCCCCTTTTTAATATCTGTCCTTATTTTATTTTATCACACATTTTTTTTTCTGAATGATATACCTTAGATATTACTTCATATATTTTTATAAGGATTTTCTTCTTCTTTCTTTTACAGGGCATAATATTCCATTGAACGGATGCACTGTTACCTTTAGATATGGACAATCATTTTAAAATCAGGAATAAAGCATTATTAGTGTAAATATTATTGGGAAATATGATTTACCAAGAGATGTCTTATCACCCATTGATGACTGTAAGCACATGAAAAATTGAGACCTATTCCTTAAAATGGTACTGGGATCATACATGTGTTACTTTAGTTTACATATATCTAGAGGCTTCAGAATGGCAAATGCTGTTGGTTATTTCCATTTATACTCTCCTGTGTGGCCAGATTTTTAAAAACCCCATTGAATATCAACTTAGAAGTAAATAAAAGGTCAGACAGAGAAAATTCTCTCCATGCAAGTGAAAATAGGAAAAGTTAATTTTTGGTATAGTATATTTTAGTCATACAAAAAAGAAAGTCAGTAATTCTTATAGGTTGCCTAGAAGTAAATACCAAAAGTCTGTTTGAAATAATGGAGATATGGCATTTTGTGCAGAGTGAAGAGGAAAATATTGGGGAAAAGAGTAGGAAAAGCAGAAGAAAGGGATGTCTGTCCCAGGTGGTTTTCTTCCTTCCTTCCTTCCTTTTTTTTTTTTGTGTGTGTGTGTGTTTGTGTATGTGTTCAGAATCAGGTGGTGGAGGGTGGAGGTGAATGAGTGAGCTCTACCTGGAGGTACTATGTGACCTCTAACCCTGTGGTTAGTATTTCATGACCAGAATCAATAGGCTATCTGTAGAAGTAGTAAAATTTTGTGGTTGAACACATAGTGGACAAATATGTGTGGGTGAGTTCTCTGCAGTAAGACACATTGTGAATGTTCTCGATTATTTTTGTGACATTGGACTTAGTGACTAAACTGTTGCCAAAGGGACTATTACTCTCTAATAGTTTGGGTTACTCTGCTTGAGACCTGCCCAGAACAACATGTTCTTATCACAAGGCAGTTCAAGAAGGTCAGTATTGATGATCAAAATGATGGTGACTATTTGGAACGCCATTTCTTTTTGGTTTGGAACTGACTTAAAGGAGTGATTAGGACTTAGCTTCCCAAATGTTTTTTTTGCAGATTTTTTTTTTCCTCTAGTATTCCTGAATTTAATTGTCCTATTCCACGAGATTCTACAGTGTGTTATCCACACAGGGCAAAAAAATGCTAAATTCAACCTATGTACTTAGGATAAAGCTCTGTGAAAGCCATATTTGCTGCACTCAGGTACAGTAACAGATGAATTCACCAAATAGGATTGTCCTACCCCAACTTCAAACCCATGAAATAGGCATGTAAAATGTAATAATGAACAGAACAATGTTGTAGATCACAGCAAAATATCTTTCTGTCACTGTGCTATTGTGTTAATCTCTGCTCACAAGGGCTTCATGGTTGGCCAGGAGAACACTATCTTCTTTCTAAGAGTTCCAAATGGGAAGCAGGAGAAACTGTTTTGGGATTTCTCCTCAACTTATTTGTGTTTCTACCTTTATCTTATTACCCTTGATGGGGAAAGGTTCTCTGAGTGACATTAGTCATGTATTAATCCTAATTTCATTCCTTTCGAATTTTCCTTTTGCTCCTTCTATTCTCCTGCTGGGAAGCTGCTCCACATTTTATTGTTGGATAGAATGGAACATTCCTTATTCACACTCAAGAGTTCTCTCTATCTAAAGCCTGTAAACAAAGAAGAAGGAAAAAAAGACAATGTAGGTTGAGACCATTCAAGTTTTGCTTTTAATAGATGGATGAACAAGATTAAAGTAAATCTTTTCTCTGAACAAAAATCTCGCAAGGTTATTGTGTCACTTGAAAATGTAATAATGACAGATGCATATTAACACTTCTTTCTCTTTGCATTCCTGCTATCACAGTTTTAATTCTCCCCAAGGCATTGAACAGGGATATCATATACAAGGAAGCAAAAAATGAAAGCATTAAAAAAATCATCTTTTAAAATACATGTATATATTCATGTTTATGTCTATTTGTCTTATCTCTGCTTTCTTGCCTTCAGTATTCCCTAACACTTGCTTCAGAAATAATTGTATGCTCTCACTTCAGGTTTTCCTCTCCCTGTCCTGTGAGATACTTGTGGATTACTGTTGATATCCAGATCTTTATGGATATTACTTCTTTTACTGTCATTTACCTCATGCCATTTCTAAGTTCACTACTTCCTCCGATCTACTCCCACACCCTTTTAAAATCTATTTGGCACATTTGGATCCTCAGCTTTTCTCTCCCAAGCCTATTTCTTATCTCTTCTATGTACTTTCTTCCCCTAATTGAATCCTGACTCTCCAGTTCATGGATGAGGATTCATTGAACACCAACCATGTTGACAAATCTCAACCGTCTTCTCTTTTCGGCATGTTGTATGTCACCAATCCATTGGCATTCACTGCCTTAAAAAGCCTACATTTTTATCCCAAATTGGTTGAGTGATTCAGATCACTCATGAAAGGGTCTCATTCGTAGGCCAAAGAGAAACAGCTTTTCTTTGTGCACCAAACACAGGGCTCAGCGCCTTATTAGTTTGGATTTTGTTTTATAGGCAATGGAAATTCAATACAAATTTTTGATCCACATAAGAGTAATGATAACACATGACATTCTGGGAAGATATTTGTGGAGACAATGTGGAGAATTCCTTGTGGTTTGAAGTATATCCACCCATTCATGCATTGCAACAGCAAAACCGAAATGAGCGCGAACAAGAGACTGAAAGCAGAAAGAGCTAAATGACTTCTGATTGATTCAACAGAAGGCAAAGAAGTCCTTTGTTGGAAAATAAAAAGAAGAGCTGTTACCATACCAAACAGTTGGTTCAAGAAGATAAGGAACTGGAATAAATGGTGTTTTATGGGGGTCAACACAAAAGAGGCAAATCAGATGCCACTGGCCGAGTCCTTTCATTGACATGAAACACGTAGCAAAACTTTCCTACGGGAGGTGACCACTTGGCATAAGATGCAATTTCAGAGCAGTTGTGGTGACGGAAACCACTTGGGGGAAATTAAAGAGGGAATGAATATTTGTCATGTAGTGGTCATTAGCAGGTAATTGTGCATGCAGGAATCATGGCTGTGACACATGTTTCTTTTGGTCAGATCTTACTTCACGTTGAACTGAAAATTCCTGTACAGAACTGAGTACCATGTGTTGACTCAAGTGCCTTAAAGGCTTCCCATTTTGGTAATCTGTCACCTTCAGTGAACACTGCCTCTGCTGCTGTCCAGGCATCCTGTACTCTCAGGATTCCTTTTCCAAGAGCAGTAGTGAGCTTTGTACAGCTCCAGGCTCTCTGAGACTCCCCTTGTTGGTTGTGGCTATATATATGTATACGTATACATACATATATATGTATACACACACACATACACATGCATACATACATATATGTCCATATACATATATGTCCATATACATATATGTATACATGTGTATGCGTGTGTATACATATGTATACATGTATATGTATACATACATATACATATATATATTTAATTGGAGCAATTAAAAAATTATGAATGTTTCTAGATTTTTAAACAATTTCTTCTTACTTGTCATGATGAAGGAGAATCTTCCTGAAGTTGTCTTTTTTTTTTTATTTTTTTTTATTTTTATTTTTTTTCCAATTTATTTATTTTCAGAAAAACAGTATTCATTATTTTTTCACCACACCCAGTGCTCCATGCAAGCTGTGCCCTCTATAATACCCACCACCTGGTACCCCAACCTCCCACCCCCCCACCACTTCAAACCCCTCAGATGGTTTTTCAGAGTCCACAGTCTCTCATGGTTCATCTCCCCTTCCAATTTACCCCAAAGCACATACCCTCCCCAATGTCCATAACCCTACCCCCCTTCTCCCAACCCCCCTCCCCCCAGCAACCCACAGTTTGTTTCGTGAGATTAAGAGTCACTTATGGTTTGTCTCCCTCCCTATCCCATCTTGTTTCATGGATTCTTCTCCTACCCACTTAAGCCCCCATGTTGCAACACCACTCCCTCATATTAGGGAGATCATATGATAGTTGTCTTTCTCTGCTTGACTTATTTCGCTAAGCATGATACGCTCTAGTTCCATCCATGTTGTCGCAAATGGCAAGATTTCGTTTCTTTTGATGGCTGCATAGTATTCCATTGTGTATATATACCACATCTTCTTGATCCATTCATCTGTTGATGGACATCTAGGTTCTTTCCATAGTTTGGCTATTGTGGACATTGCTGCTATAAACATTCGGGTGCACGTGCCCCTTTGGATCACTACGTTTGTATCTTTAGGGTAAATTCCCAGTAGTGCAATTGCTGGGTCATAGGGCAGTTCTATTTTCAACATTTTGAGGAACCTCCATGCTGTTTTCCAGAGGGGTTGCACCAGCTTGCATTCCCACCAACAGTGTAGGAGGGTTCCCCTTTCTCCGCATCCTCGCCAGCATCTGTCATTTCCTGACTTGTTGATTTTAGCCATTCTGACTGGTGTGAGGTGATATCTCATTGTGGTTTTGATTTGTATTTCCCTGATGCCGAGTGATATGGAGCACTTTTTCATGTGTCTGTTGGCCATCTGGATGTCTTCTTTGCAGAAACGTCTGTTCATGTCCTCTGCCCATTTCTTGATTGGATTATTTGTTCTTTGGGTGTTGAGTTTCTTAAGTTCTTTATAGATTTTGGACACTAGTCCTTTATCTGATATGTCGTTTGCAAATATCTTCTCCCATTCTGTCAGCTGTCTTTTGGTTTTGTTAACTGTTTCCTTTGCTGTGCAAAAGCTTTTGATTTAAATGGTGTTGGGAAAATTGGACAGCCACGTGCAGAAAAATGAAATTGGACCATTTCCTTACACCACACACAAAAATAGATTCAAAATGGATTAAGGACCTCAATGTGAGAAAGGAATCCATCAAAATCCTTGAGGAGAACACAGGCAGCAACCTCTTCGACCTCAGCCGCAGCAACATCTTCCTAGGAACATCGCCAAAGGCAAGGGAAGCAAGGGCAAAAATGAACTTTTGGGATTTCATCAAAACCTGAAGTTGTCTTTGCTTTGATGGAATACCAGTGAGTTTAACACAGAGTTAGAAAATCAAGTAGGCAGATATGACCCAAATGTCTGAATTAGAACAGAAGTAAGATTATTGGTATTGGCTATCCTGCAGTAAACTACATAAGGGGAGCCTCACCCAATGATGTATGAATTTAAAATACTTTTAAAATGCTCTTTACTATAGAGTAAACAACATGAAAATATATGCATCTGAACAATATGTTTTAATAATGCTTGTGTTGGATTGAAATGTAGAGGAAAGGACTTCCTGCTGACTTTCTGCTACTGTGACATTATGGCTAGTCATACAACTTGCCCTATAGCAAATGGATATATAGGTTGAACCTCAGGGGGTTTTTTTGTTTGTTTCTTTTGTTTTTTAAGATTTATGTGTGTATGTATGTATTTATTTAAGAAAGAGAGATAGAGAGAGGGAGAACAAGCAAGGGGAAGGGGCAGAGAAAAAGGAAGACAAATCTCAAGCAGACTCCCCACTGAGCACAGAACCCGACCCAGGACCCGGAGATCATGACCTAAGCTGAAATGAAGAGTCCCGATGCTTAACTGACTGAGCCTCACAGGCTCCCTGAGGCTTCAGCTTTTATATTACATTTTAGCTTGTGATTGAGTTAAAAGCTTAGGAAATGAAAAGGCAATAAGAATAGTTCATTGAATTGTCATTATAATTAGCCACATTGTTATGCTAGGGCTTGGAATATGTTAATTTTTACACTGTTAATCCTGGAATTTATTCTAACCTCCATCTTCTTCTAGCCTAGTCTGAAGCTGTAGAAAAACCTACATAAAAAATAAAAGCAAATGTATTTAAAACCTTAATGAAAGACAAAAATATAAATGAATAAATATTAATGTTATTAATATTCTGAACATTATTGTCAATGTTTATGGGAAACTAATTTCTTTTATTTAATTAAGTAATTCAGGTTTTATTTGTTATAGAATTAAATGTGGCTTTAGTTTGTCAAGGGGTTATATTTTTCACTATAAAAATTTGCCTGTGAGAGGCGCCTGGGTGGCTCAGTGGGTTAAAGCCTCTGTCTTTGGCTGGGGTTGTGATCTCAGGGTCCTGGAATTGAGCCCCACATTATGCTCTCTGCTCAGCAGGGAGCCTGCTTTCCCCTCCCCCTCTGCCTGCCTCTCTGCCTACTTGTGATTTCTCCCTCTCTGTCAAATAAAGAAATAAAATCTTAAAGAAAATTTGCCTATGATTTTTCATGAAATCCAACCAAAAAATGGAATTACACTGCCAGAAGTTTACTTAGGAAACATCTCTGTATTTGAATAAAAGATATTGCAAAGCAAAAATGATGGAGTTTTATGATATTTATGATATTGTAGTAAGGTATTTTAAGATTAATTTTAAACAGGTGTGAGTCCAGATCATGCAAGATCATTCTCTTGAAAGACAGCAGAAAGGTAGAGATGTCAGTCTTTTCAAATAAAGTGTAGGTGAGAGAAAAGACAGGAAATGTATTTTCTTTTCCTTTTTTTTTTTTTTTTTTCCAGTTTAGGACTCTTTGGTTTGACTTGTACTATTTCATTCAATTCCTTACCAGTGAAATTTTCCATTTGTAGGGGACAACCTCATTAAACAGCATGTGTGTACGTCCAAGGGTTTGTTTAACTTAAAGAGATACAGTATCTACAAGTTTTCCAAACAAAAATGGCCAGTTCAAAGTTCTATGACCAGCGGCATGTAAGCTGAAGCAATCAGTGCAAGACTGATGATGTGCTGTTAAAATTTCAAAGGTTACCATGCGTGGGCTTTAGAATTTGTTCAGAGAAGCAGCGATAACCTTCACTCTCTTTCAGTGAAAGTACAAATTTATTCCTCTGAGACCCATCATCCACAATTTAATCATTAATGTTCACCTCAAGAGTCAGGTAATCCTACTCTGCTAAGGATTATTTGGTTTATTAGAGCTGGGTGCCTTTAATTTGTGTTTGCATTGTTTCAGGCCTGCCATGTTAGATGGTTCTTTTTAGAGTTTAATTTTAATGCAATTTATTCAACTCAATATCAAGTGGCCTAAAACAGTTATTAGGAGTCTTAGACAGTCTCTGTACAAACGATAGGATTAGGCTTGCAACTGAATTGCTGAACTCAAGTTTAGGCTTTCTGGTGTTTAGTTTCTGAGTTGCTGAAAGAGAAATTGAACTTGATTTTATTCTGTAAACCAGATATCTCAGTTTTAAATGAAGAGATTTTTGGGGCATTGGTTAACCAAGACTGATCTTTCAATGAAAACATACCCACAGTAATTAGTTTGGGTTGAATTTGCCAACAAAAATCATTTAATAGATGCTTAGTATGCAAGCACACTTAGTTATTCTGTGAGTACCTCCTAAAGCTCATTCGGGTTTCCCTTTTCCCAGTTTTAATGTGATAGGTTCTGTGTTTTCTTTAAAGTTCCCAAAAGAACAAATTTGCCTTTCTACTCTACAGTGTATACCCAAACCACAGTTATCTTCTGATTTCATCCTTTCACAAGACACAAAAGTAAATCTTTTTTTTTTAAAACTGTTGCTCTTAAAATATTTTATTTGACATATATATTTAAAATGTATATTTCTTGGATATTTGAATGGAAGTTGGTTAATCTTCCTCTTGAAGGGATTCAGAACAAGAATCCCCAAAATGTATGACTCTGGCATGTGAACCATTTTGAGCTGAAGGCATTGAGAGACACTGTGGAGCCAAGAGAAACTTTTGCTTATCTAGCTAACTACCTAGAAGGATCTAAACTGGGGATCTTTCGAAGAAGAAGAGTTATTACCAGAGAAATTTTATCTGAGAGGCCCCATCTCAAGGTTTGGCAAGACAAACATCTAACAACCTAACATCTCTACTTATTACCCTATGAATTGCCCTCTTCCCATTTGAAGGCCCAGGCCACTGTTCCATTCCTTAGTTCAGGATGCATATATACCTCATTTTACCTCTCTTATCTTTAAGCCTTTCATGTATGTGGGGTTCCATACATTAGAAGTTAAACTTTATTTTCTGTTAGTCTGCTTCATGTTAGTTTAATTCTGAGATGAGCCAGAATAATCTGTAAAAGGTAGAGAAAAAATTTTCCTCCCCAATTTCTTCTTTCATAGATTATCTATTTTAGGTATTTTAAATGAAAATGGGATAATGGAAAACTACTAGACCCCAACTAGAAGAACCTAGTGTTTTGTCTGGGTTCTACCACCTATTTGAATTTTCATTTTAAACAAGTTTCTTTTTCTCTCTGGGCTATTCTCATTGTCTCCAGTGTTGTTGAAAGAATGATATTTAAAATTATTTAAGAAATCATGTTGCATTGATATATAGCATTATAAGAATCATTAAAAGGTGCTGGAATAGAAGACTAGTACATATTTAATCAAGTTATATGTATCATATTTTGAACCCAAAATAAATACTCATGGTATAACAATTTCATTTTTATTTGTGAGTATAAATAGCAAGCTTTAAGGTGAGCAGAGAAAGTCAATTATCATATAGTTTCACTTACTTGTGGAGCATAAGGAATAACATGGAGGACATTAGGAGAAGGAAAGGAAAAGTGAATTGGGGTAAATTGGAAGGGGAGATGAACCATGAGAGACTGTGGATCCTGAGAAACAAACTAAGGGTTTTGGAGAGGAGAAAAGTGGAGGGTTGGGTGAGCTTGGTGGTGGGTGTTAAGGAGGACACATATTGCATGGAGCACTGGGTGTGGTGCATCAACAATGAACCTTGGAACACTGAAAAAAATAAATAAAATAAAATAAAATGTATTAAGTCATATTCAGTTATTCTTTTAAGTGAAGACAATATTGAACAGAATTTGTCTCAGAAAATTCAAGTAGTGATTTGCCATACAGAGGGATCAAATCATTTGTTCCAAAAGAAGTGAATTGATAAATAAAATACTGGAGGTAATATTGATCTCCATTAAATGTAGTTATTTTGTCCTAAGAAGAGGGAGCAGAATAAACTGGTTAGTTGTCTAAAAATAATTTTACATGTTTTATATTATTAATTCAACAAACACTTGTTGAATATCTACTCATTCATTTAACAAATATTTATTAAATGTCATGGTACCATACACACTAGGGATAGAGTGAGAATCAAGACAGATAAAGTTTTAATTCTCAAGGAGCCTACAGTCAAGAGTGAGAGTTGGTTTATAATTAAGAGTGCATTTATCAAAGAGATTACCGCCTACAGCAACTTCTTTCAAGATACGTCTCCAAAGGCAAAGGAAACAAAAGCGAAAATAAACTTCTGGGACTTCATCAAAATCAAAAGCTTCTGCACAGCAAAGGAAACAGTCAAAAAAACAAAGAGGCAACCCACGGAATGGGAGAAGATATTTGCAAATGACAGTACAGACAAAAGGTTGATATCCAGGATCTATAATGAACTCCTCAAACTCAACCCACACGAAACAGACAAACACATCAAAAAATGGGCAGAAGATATGAACAGACACTTCTCCAATCAAGACATACAAATGGCTATCAGACACATGAAAAAATGCTCATCATCATTAGCCCTCAGGGAGATTCAAATTAAAACCACATTGAGATATCACCTTACACCAGTTAGAATGGCCAAAATTAACAAAACAGGAAACAACATGTGTTGGAGGGGATGTGGAGAAAGGGGAACCCTCTTACACTGTTGGTGGGAATGCAAGTTGGTGCAGCCTCTTTGGAGAACAGTGTGGAGATTCCTCAAGAAATTAAAAATAGAGCTTCCCTATGACCCTGCAATTGCACTCCTGGGTATTTACCCCAAAGACACAGATGTCGTGAAAAGAAGGGCCATCTGTACCCCAATGTTTATAGCAGCAATGGCCACGGTCGCCAAACCGTGGAAAGAACCAAGATGCCCTTCAACGGACGAATGGATAAGGAAGATGTGGTCCATATACACTATGGAGTATTATGCCTCCATCAGAAAGGACAAATACCCAACTTTTGTAGCAACATGGACGGGACTGGAAGAGATTATGCTGAGTGAAATAAGTCAAGCAGAGAGTCAATGATCATATGGTTTCACTTATTTGTGGAGCATAACCAATAGCATGGAGGACAAGGGGCGTTAGAGAGGAGTAGGGAATTTGAGTAAATTGGAAGGGGAGGTGAACCATGAGAGACTATGGACTCTGAAAAACAGTCTGAGGGGTTTGAAGTGGCGGGGGGGTGGGAGGTTGGGGTACCAGGTGGTGGGTATTATAGAGGGCACTGCTTGCATGGAGCACTGGGTGTGGTGAAAAAATAATGAATACTGTTTTTCTGAAAATAAATAAATTGGGGAAAAAATTAAAAAAAAAAAGAGTGCATTTAAAAGGCAGGGTGGAAATTCAGATGAAATTCAGGCTGTAATAAGAAGAACGGCCAAGAGCTGAATTCCTCATGGGACTTTCATTTTCAAAATATAATAGCCAATATCATTATAATGTTGAATGGAATTTCAGGGTTATGATATTTTTACAAGGATATGTTACTTTTAACAATAGTTACATCAAATTTGTAACATCAGGAGTTTTGAGATATTTCCTTCTAGAGTTCTGACAACCCATGCGAAATCAGCCTTGCCCCTTGATGTTGGTTAAAATGTAGGGAATCTGGAAAAATTCTGTGCATGTTAATAACCAATTAACCTGTGGGTTCTGTAAATCTTAGGCATACAGCAAAGTGGAGTGATTGAGAGAATTGATTCCTGAAGCCAAACTGCCTGGATTTGCTTCCTGGCCCCTCTACTCACCAGTGTACACCCTTGAATAAGCTAAACTACTTAATCTGATGCTTCAAGTTCTTCATCTGTTAAATGGGCATAAAAATAGTACCCATCTCCATTGTCAAGACTAAATTCATGTATATGTGGAAAGTGCTTAGTACAGGGTCTGGTCTGTTTTAAGTGCTTTTTAATTATTTCTTCTTAAGAGTAAAATCTCATTTCCCCTGTCCAGTGCTACCCAGTTTTGACTCTAAGGAACTGACTAGCTTTTAGACACAGAGAGGAAAGATCTTCACTTTTTAGTAGTTTCAGGGGAATCAAAATTGTAGAAAGAACCTTCTGAATCATCCAGCTCCACCTCATTGTTTCATAGATGAGGAAACAGTGACTCAAAAAGTGAATTACTTGTCCAACATCACTAAATAAACTCCTGTTAAGCAGGTAAACCCAATAGAGTTTTGTTACTGATAGTTGTGTAGCTGGGCTTACAAAACATCCAAATGCCTTGTACTCCCCTGGATTACAAAAACCTACAAAGCTGAACTGAAATCTAAGAGCTTCAATTTACCCAAGGCTACAAAGGAGCTAAGAAAACCCAAGCCAAGTTCAGGTTTCCCGATATGCATTTATCATCCTTCTCTGATTCAAGAAGCTCTTTTGTGCTTTTAGATTTTAAGTATGAGGAGAACCTTCTGCATATGCTATTTCAAAATTTCAGATTTTAAAACCTCCTACTTTGTAGTGCTTTCCTAGGTCAACTCTGACTTTGGCCTTCTGGTATTTCTTGTGGGTTATGTGAGCCCTGAGACCAGAACCTTTGTTTAGAAGGAGCAGTGTAGAGTTACAAATGCTGAAGACAGATCAGCTAAATGAAATACTTCTACTCTCTTTGATAAAACAAAACAAAACAAAACAACAAAAAACAAACAAACCAAAAAACCAAGAGGGATTGGTGGATTATGGAAATCACAGACCATTGAGGATAGAGCAGTAGCAATCTGAGACATCTCATAAAAGGAATTCACTTGATCAATGTGTTAATTTATAGCAAGATCAAGAAAAATCTATAGGAAAAAATACCCTCATTGTATTAGGTAAAATAGGAAAAGTAACTGTACTGCAATGCTCATGTCAGCATGAAAACTCTCAAGTGTGAATTAACTAAATTCAGTTTGGTTCAACTGACCATGTGAGATATTATACGCCCTCCTGGCCGAAGCACCCACGGAGAGAGAGAGAGAGAGAGAGGCAGAGAGAGTGGGTGGTAGTAAAGGACAGCTAATATTTATAAGGAGCGTTTCTCAAAAAGTATTTTATCCCTAAAATTTTGATAGCTATTAGTTCTTTGTTGGAGTCAGCTGAGTCTTTTGATCTCAATCTTACTTTTATGCCATTCTCTGGAGTTCCATTCGTATCTGTGATGGTAGATCTCTAGAAATTGTAGATTTAAGATTCACAGTTTTAACTATTTTTAGACAACTCCAAAGGTCCTTTGTCCATACAAGTTTATCATTGCCATAAGGCATACATTTAAATTAATGATGTTGGTATGTGGAATGAATCACTCACTTTCTCGTTATTGAGCAAGGACTTGTGCATTTACTATATGCTGGTCAATCACGGAGAAGGTCTAGCCAGCCCCACATATACTTCAGTATTGCTTTGTAAGTTTCCAGTTTTCATGGGTCTGTGCAATGACTCATTAGTGTGGTGTTAATAAATTCAGAGATGGGGAAGGAATTAAGATCTTTTGTACATTCCCTAATATATTTCAGTCTTTAAACGAATATTTAATATGGAATGGTCCTTGTGACTAGATCTGATGAATGGGTTCTGATACACTCTTTCTGTTGCCTGATTCTCTAATTATGTGAGTGGCATCACACATCTCTTGGTTTACTTTTTCATAGCGCCCAGAATCTTTTGTGTTAATGTGAATCAAATTGAATTAAATTGTCAAAATGTCCTGAATTCATTAGCTCTATAGTTTCTCTGTTGGTATAGCAAGGTTTTTATGGGATATGCTTATAAACACAAGGTTTGCTACAATTTATTCTAAAATTTAAAAAAATTATGGGGCTCCTGGTGATTCAGTTGGTTAAGCCTCTGGCTCTTGGTTTGGGGTCCCCCCAGAGACACTGGGTGCAGACTCTGCTTCAGATCCCCTCTCTCTCCTCCTCCTCCTCTTCTCCTTCCACTGGCATTCTCCCTGTCGCTCTCCTTCAAGGGAATAAATAAATAAAATCTTTCACATTTTTTAAACTTGAGACCAGAATATCAGACACTACAAAGATCTATGAATTTGATGTATACTCAAAGTTGTTAGAGTTTATGAGAGGGTATGTGTGATCTCTTAGGTATTAGAATCAGTTGAGCAACTCTGATGGCAATGGATAAGTTCAAAAGGATTTGTTACTTGAAGCACTGAAGCTTCCTGTTCTGCTATATTTTTCCCTGAGGAAAGTTAAGTCTATTGATTTTTAAGGAACAGGGTCGTTTAGATCTATATTCTCTGCACTCAACTGAACAGTACAAATAATCCTTCTGGATGCAAGTAAAATACTATCTTCAAAAGATGGCCTTTAAAATACCATAGTTCCCTAATCTAAGACAGTGTTTTTTTTTGTTTGTTTGTTTTTGTTTTTTTTTTTGATATGTGTTTGTTTTATTGTTGTAACGTTTCTAAAATTTGGAGATATCAATTGATTTGTGTTTTTAATTTTATTTTTTTGAGTTTGTGTTTTTGGTGCTTTCCTTTTCTCTTCTTTCCCTCCTCTCAAAAGTTACTATTAAATTATTATTTAATTATTAAATTAAATCTATAACTGATATCATATTAAAATGGAAGAATAATATAAATCAGGTGGGATATGAAATGATCAGTTTTCTTTTCATTTTAACTTCATGAAATATATGTAGTTCAAAAGACAAGTTGAGCAGTTATTCCTCTAAATTTTTCAAATAAATGATATTTTATTAACATTTCCAATTTCCCACAGGTTTAGCAAATTACAGAACTCTGGTAGTTTATCTCATGTAGCTATAATCTTTACTTACACACTAGATTTTATGAAAACATGTTAAAAAATTCACGTTGAAAATATTTGCTCTTAACTTTATTTATTCAACAAGTATGTGTTGGGAATAAAGCATTTTACTTACATCTTTAGCATAATACCTGGTACTGTTCAGGTACTCAGTAAATATTTAGGAGATGATTAACTAAAACAATGAAAGCTCCCTATATTTCAAATGAGCTAAAGATTTCTCTAAAATCTTAACTAAGGGGCACCTGGGTGGCTCAGTGGGTTAAAGCCTCTGCCTTTGGCTCAGGTCATGATCTCAGGGTCCTGGGATTGAGCCCCACATCGGGCTCTCAGCTCAGTGGGGAGCCTGCTTCCTCCTCTCTCTCTGCCTGCCTCTCTGCCTACTTGTGATCTGTCTGTCAAATAAATAAATAAAAATCTTTAAAATCTTAACTAAGAGTATATGGTTAAATTCTGTAAATATACTTAGTAAAATAGAAACAAAGATGTGGCAAAATTCGGGTTGTCAGACTGAATCAGAAATCTGACTCTCATTGTTTAAAGATAATAACTAGTAGAAACTTGAAAGATTTTATGTGTAGTCATTGAATATGTGCAAATATATGTAATTTTTGTAACTACTTATTCAAAAGATTGATTTGCAGATATTAATGTAATCAAAATGAAGGGGCTTTTGAAAATGGGACTTACACCTGGTTTCTTCTGAAAATGTTTGAATATTATTTATTTTCACAAAATTATATCATTTATAAATAATAGAAAGAACAAATATATTTAAGTGATTTTTTTCATTGTAGGTGGCATCTTGGTTCTTACAAGTATGCATTTGTGAGAGCCTTGGACTTTGCTAAAAATTGGAGGTGACATAGATCAATTTTCAAAGTACAATTAGTTTTAATTTACTTAAATGCCTGTAGATGTGTATGTGTATGTGTGTGTTTTGTAAATAAAGTAGCTGTGTTAGAATGTAACTTTCCTTAATTTTTCGTAGGTCAAATTCATTTCAATTTCAAACGTACTGAAGTGGAGAAAGTTTCATCTTCTTCAATTTAAAGTTGATGAAGGCACACCACACAGTTATTTCTTTTACATTCTTGCAGCCTCCCAAAGCCCTTCCTAGGGTAGAACACAGGGCTCCCCTCTCTTTCTCAAGCACTGATTTTTTCTTTACCTTTCCTCTGCTCTTCAAGAAAAAGAGAATCTCTCAGGTAAGTCTTTCATTCCAACCTCCAGGGACCATATTCTTGCACTTCCCTCCACATCTTCTTTCCCCAAGAGTTTTTTAGTGTCTTCTCATGTCTTTTGCTTCTCCTCGAATATTTCTCCCCAGCATTTTGTCTACTTCAAGAATACTCTCAGCACCTCTAAGAGCTTAAGTTTTAAAAGCCAGAATCAAAAGGAATTCTGTCCATGCTGTTTATCCTTTAATATCCTTCTTCCAAAGCACTCAGAACAGATTAGCCTATGTATGACCCCCTCCCCCCACCAAACACACACAAAAATCAACATTTTTTGGAGAAAGGAAGAACATTTACCAGATCAAATGTTATTCCACTGCACAGGTACCGGTATTTTATTTTGTGGGGGAAGAGGTCATCTTCAGTTTCAATTTCTATTTCTGTTTGGTAAATATCCGGTGATTGTAGTGTCAACTGTAAAGATTTTGGGAGTCTCTATACAAAATAAGGGGATCCTGAGTCTTTTTTAACTGTCACATGAGGATAGAGGTTAGAGAAATGATCTCTCCTGTGATGAGTGGGAGAATGATAAAGTAGGACTCTCTAACAATGAGCCTTAATTTATTTTTAAAAAATTAAATAATGCTGAACACCAGAGGAAACTTATGAATAATAATACACAGTAACTATTATCCCTCGCATTTGTCGCTATAAGGTTGAATCAGAGAAGTAATTCACTCCAAGGTCACAGCCTGTTAGTGGCAGTCAGAACTGTTTTAACACTTATTTTATATCAGGATTCTGCTGGGTGTCTGGCACTATTCTATGCACTTAGCATGTATGTAGAAAACAAAACAAAACAACACAAAATGAAATAAAATAAAATAAAAAAGGTTTTTTTTTTTTAATTACCCCTCCTTAGGAATTCTAGATTAATTTTGGCTGCTTCTTTACGCTGAAGTATGGTTGACATAGAGTGTTATATAAGTTTCAGGTGTACAACATACTAACTCAACAATTCTATATCTTCCTCAATGTTCACCGTGATAAGTGTAGTCATCATGCAATGTTATTACATTTTGGACAATATTCCCTATGCTGTCCTTTTTCATCTCTGTGACTTATTTATTTATAATTGGAAGTTTGTACCTCTTAATCCCCTTTATCTATTTTGCTCATCCCACCACCCAGCTCCCCCCGATAACCACCAATTCTCTATATTTAAGAATCTGGATTTTTGCTTGTTTATCTGGCTGCCTTAAATTATATCATTCTAAGATTTTTTTAAAATGGAAGATGTAAAGGTTCTTTACAAGAAGCGTGTAGGTTAGCCTTGCAAGTATATTCTAGAGTTACTCTGCCCATTCCAGTAATGAAGAACAGGATATATGTGAGTGGACCTGTGTATTTTCTCCTCTCTCCCTCTTGCCACCTAAAGTTTATTCTGCTTGCTAAACATCTTGGACTCTTTGTTCTCATTAGTTTGCTTGGATTTTTTTAGACACAAAAATATCCACATGCACATGTACTTGTGTAACAACATGTAACAATAATAGTAGATATAATAATAAAGGAGTCTCTTTAGGTTACATGGTATGTGCCTGATACTTTCTAGACACTTCACATGTATTAAATCAATGAATCTTTTCAAATTAATGCATATCCCCAACTTATAGTTGAGGAGACTGAGGCGTACAGAAGTTAAGTAACTTGTGCAATGTCAAAAGCTACCGAGTGGCAGAGGTAGGATCATATCCAGACAGTCACTGTACTTAGTAACTTCCCTAGCTGAATATAGAAGTGAAAAAGTAAGATCTGTGTGGTCTACTTATAATATAACACATCCTGGGTTTTTGACAGCAGATTAGAGGGAGAAAGAATTTCTATAAGCTAAGCTTAATGTCTCTGGAATTGCTTCTCTAATTTGGGCGTACTATGGCCTCTCTTTGCAATATTTAAAAATAATTTTTTTTTTCACATTGGAAGAGGTAGAGTGGTCTTCCCAGGTAGAGAAATCTAGTATTAGAATCCATAGTTTTACTTACCACATTGTCCCTTGCAAAAATGTCTTTCCACTGATGTTTAAAATGAGCTTAGCAAAACATTTGAGACATAACACATCTTTCCTAGTGTTTCTGAAAATTATGTCACTGTCATATGTAAGTTAGTGATTGTTTTACTGTGTTTACCACTTGTGCTTTTCAGAGCTGTTAGCTGTCACCCACATTATAGAATGTTGGGACTCAATTGTTGAATCTCTGCCCATAAGATCTCCCTGACTGATAATACAAACACTGAACTCAGCATTTCTCTTTCTCCCAAAAGCTAGGCTACTCCCTGAAGGTCATTCTTTCGTGTGGACTTTCTGTAATTCATTTGCTCAGAGTATACTTTTCAATGAACATAGTTCACTCTTTGTTGATTAGAGTTGTAAAGTATTTGCTGTCCGCCTGAGTTTTGCAAATTATCTGTGGTAAAGGATTAAAGTGTAAACATCAGGTCATTGACCCTCAATGCAATGGATGGTCTGACAGTATAGTTTAAAAATCTTTAAATGAATTTATTGTTTAATACGTTGAAGGATTTCTTCAGGATACTTTGTTGTATGCAAAAGGATTTAGGAAACGATCCAGATGTGATTCTAAAGCTTAAGGGGTTGAATATTTCTCTATATTAAAATTTTAAGGTACCATGAATGAGTGAAAGTGCATATTACTTGTATCTCTATTTAGCATTCATAGCCTAATGTTTTGTATCATAGATTTTGTTTGGCCCATATTAGTTTTTTAATTTGTAAAATTGTTGTGAGAAATTGTGCATATTTATATTTTTGTGCTTTTCAAAAAGGCCCCAAATGAATTTTAATACAGTATATATTCTCAAGAAAAATTTTTGAATTAACTATTTGTCCAAATCAAGCATAACTATAAATCAATCTCATTTTTGCATAAGATTATCTAAATCTTAGGGTCAAGATACCAATTGCTTCCTCTATCAGAGAGTGTGGTGTGACTAATCAATTAATAGTTGTTCATGAAGATAGCCAAACGAGATTATACAGAGATATCCATTTACAATTCATGGAGCTACAGTAAAAATAGAAATTTATTATCTTTCCTATCAAGGTAAACTTGGTTTTGATCATGTCACATATATGTATAATCAATCAACAATTACTTAGTGAGTTCTCACCATATTTTCACCATATATTTAGCTCTGTAATGCTGTTGATGCAGAAATAAGAGAAGTAGAGACTCAAGACCTCTGCTGCCTTCAAGGTACTCATAAAGTAACAATAGCTGTCCTAACTGACAGTTACCAGCAACTGCATAAATGTTGGGGTATTCTTTCCCAGATTGCTACATCATAGACACTCCTGAGTTCTCCTCTTCCTCCATAGCCGTTAATGAGGTTTCCTCCTCCACCCTCAGACTTCTACATCTTATAGCACTGAGGTTTCTGTCCTCCATCTCTTCTTTGTCCACACTCTCCCCCTGGGCGATCAGATAATCTCACTTAAATCCATGCCTTCGGACACATCTCTGTATTATTTTTTCAAATTTTCACCTATAGCTAGGACTTCTCCCTTGAGTTCCAGATTCACGTATTGAACAATGATATTTCTACCAAGATATCTAACAGGTATTTCAAACTTAATGGGTCAAATGGCACCACCAATTACCTTCCTTCTCCTGTCTTCCTCTCTTCATCCCTTCCCTAAGCCTTTTCCATCTTCATAAGTGTCTCCATCATTCTTTCATTTGTTTAGGTCAAAATCTAAGATTCATTACCAAGTGCTACTTTTGCCTCCTACCTCACATCCAATTTGTCAGTAGGAACTGACAGCTCTACTCCTAAAATATATTCAGAATCTGCCCGCTAATCACCATTTCCTCTGCTAGAATCCTTGTCTAAACCACCACCATCTCTCGCCTGGGTTAGTGCCATGGCGTGCTGGTTTCCCCACAATTACTCTTGCCCACTGTGTTCTAGGACATCTAGACAGAGGTCTCTCTAAAGCTTAAATCAGATCTCGCCATTCTGTTGCTTAGAGATTGACCTATGACTTCGTGCAACAGCCAGAATTAAGTTCAGCCTCTTTCCTGTGGTCAAGAGAGCCCACATTCTGCTTCCTTCTGGACCTCATCTCCTACTCTTCTCTTGTTCACTGCACTACAGCCATGCCGGCCTCCTTTCCAGCCCCTCTAGAACCTTTTTTCCTGTGAACATCCCTTGCTTCCTGCCTCAATCTCACCATGCCTGTCTCTTTTTCATCATTTAGACTCAACTGAAATGTCACCTCCTCAGGCTGGCCTTGTCTGATACCCTTTTGTAAAGCTGTAGCTCTTCACTGGTCAAATTCTTTCTCAGTACCTGATTTTATGACCTTCAGCTTATCAGTATGTGAAATTAGCTCTTTATTCATTTATTTACTTGTTTATTTGTTGTCTTTCCCACTGGAATATAATCTCTCTGAATTCAAGGAATATGTATGTTTTACCCAATGCTCAGTCTCTAGCACCTAGAATGAAGGCTGATGGTGGGAGGCCACCAAAAAATAGTGGTTATGGGCTGTCTAACTGGTCTTTATATTCTTACCTTATTTATTTATTTATTTATTCAGTGCTATATTCTTAACCTTTAAATCAGAGGGTCCAGAGCCAATTATCTCTAAGGACTTTTCCAGTCCCATGATTTTGCTCTAGTGTCTTAAAATTGTATTGGCCTGAATAATGAGGACAGCAAAATGTCTAGGTTGAACCCATATTCTTAGACCTAGATCAAGTCATGTCTCTGACACACTGTCCTCAGAGCTCTCTCCAGCCCTTGCTATGTGGACAATTGCAGTGTCTCTGACAGCCAGACCGCGGTCAGAAGCATGCTGTTTTGTCTTCTTAGTTAACGTACTCTCATCTGTGTGTTTATATGTACAATTTCATTTGAACACTCTTTAGTATGAGACTTAGTTTATTTTTTCTCATGGCAATAATGAGAATGCTAGCTAAAATTCATCGAGTGCCAATTATGTGCTAGGCACAGTGTACACTTGACATGCTTTAATTAATTGAATCCTCATAGGAAACCCATGAATTAACATTATCCCCAATATGGAAGAGAGAAAATCAAGGCACAGAGAGTTGAAATAACGCTCTTTATGAAGGTATGATAATGTCTCATACACTATCTAGCATAGAGACTAGAAATCTATGAGAAATCTAATAGATGCCAGATATTCATTCAAATGATCTGATTAAAAATGAGAAAGAGAGCAAAAATATGCAGTAGCAATTCTATGAAGTGTCAGTACATCTCATCCAGAACACTTTTAGATAATTATGAAAAGGATACTCATTACCATGAGTACCTTGTTTTTTTTCTGGGGGCTGCCTTTGCTGTGGCTTAAATTTGTATTTATCATTCCAGTCCACTCTGCCTCTGCTTAATCCAGCATTTTTGTATCTGAGCACCCATCTGTCTTCAAACAAATTCCACAGATGTCTCATCTAACCTACTCAGCTTGAAAGGCAATCGTCAGTACAGTTAAACTGAAAACAAACTCAAACCTAATCTCCTAGAGGACCAGGTCTTTGTGTGGGTTAGAGGACTTTGTTTTTAGAGTTATGAAAGAGTGTTCTTTCTACGTGTCTTCTAGAAGTGGGAAAGCAGTAACTGAAGAGAATGTTGGTTCAGGTATTTTTGAAATTAAGCTTTGTATGACTGTTTTAAAAAGAGTAGAATTAAATAATATGAAATAGTGGAATCCAGCTTTAACGTTTTGTCAGATTACCTGAAATTTGAAATACTCATGGATATTTTAGTGCTGGGTGACCAGCATGGTAGCTGGTGTCTCTCTTCCTCTCTGGTTTACATGGTTACCTCTACCAACGATCTATCTTGCTGTTCTAGCCACTGGGATTATAAAACGCAAGGCCTGTGTGACACTTGGAGACCTTGTTTTAGGGGAGTGAGGAATAAAGCATAAAACAAAAAGGATAGATCCTCATGCCAGATTTTTACTGCTCAGACCAAAGGAAAACATATTTCGGCTGCCAGTGCCAAGGGATGTAGTTTTGTGAAAAGAATGACAGTTTTTAGGGACTATCAGTAGAGAAAAGCTGCTCTAGTTTTTGAAAGACATCATGGATTAGATCTATAGTTAGAATAAATCTATACATAGATTAGATCTATACTCTCCTGAATGAAGAATGCATGAGTTCATAATCCTTGCTTTGTTGCTCACTAACTTTTGACCTTGGGCAAGTTCCTTAATCTCAATTTCTTTACTTTAACTTCAGTTTCCTTATTTGCAAAATAGAGATAACAACGGTGCTGCCCTCTTAAGGCTGTTCATTGCTGAGGATAGGGACTGGCACATCTTAGGCACTTTGTAAATGTGGAATAAACGGCTGTCACTTTCCTTCTGACGTATTTAGCAGCGCTTAACAGAGTTGATACAGTTTGTTTGTTTGCTTGTTTAAGTAGAATCTGGGCATGGAGCCCAACATGGAGCTTGAATTCACAATGCTGAGATCAAGAGCCTATAACCAACTGAACCACCCTAGCACCACAGTTTTGATACAGTTTTAACCTAATGTAAATTAACTTGTGATTTTATTTATGAGCAATCATCTTATTTATAAAAAGGTGCAACAATATTTAAAATGAAACAAAATATCAATTTCAAAACAACATAAAAAAGTGAGTGTATTAAATCATACTCAGTTCATAACAGAGGAAAAAGGGAAGAAGAAGAATTCATGCTATCGCATGTTGCTAATATGAACTGGCAACAGAAAAACTTGGTAAAGGAAGGCAGAGGAACTCTATCTTTTAAGAATTAGAACAGAGACAATTATCATATGGTTTCATTTATTTGTGGAGCATAAGGAATAACATGGAGGACATGGGAAGATGGATAGGAGAAGGGAGTCAAGGGAAATTGGAGGGGGAGATGGACCATGAGAGACTGTGGACTCTGAGAAACAAACTGAGGGTTTTGAAGGGGTGGGGGACGGGAAGTTGGGTGAGCCTGGTGGTGGGCATTGTGGAGGGCATGTATTGCATGGAGCACTGGGTGTGGTTGCATAAACAATGAATTCTGGAAACTGAAAAGAAATTAAAAAAAAAAAAGAATTAGAACAGAGAGGCTCCATAATCATCTGGCATCCACTCAATGTTGTACCTATGGTTAGAAATGTACATGATGGGAACTCCAGGGATCGACCAGATCCTTCGTTCAAGGTCCTGGTCAGCTGTGGCCACCATATAACACAGTATAACACTTGCTGAGTTACTCTCTGTACTAAGCAGTCACCTGCATAGATTCCCTTGTGTGTGCATGGTAATCATTCAAATCTTGGATCCTTGGCAATCCTCAGAGCCACTCAATACTTCCGCCCCAGTTTCTCAATTTCAGCCATTACACAGTCAGTTATACAAGGGATTTACACTTGGCATAAAGACAGTCCATCATTGACTTTACTAAGTCAAGTTTGACTTTAATGGAAAAGTTGATAAAGTTGGTATCAACCAGGATGTGGTAAGGTCGGCCCAGCTTTGTGTTATATTGGAAGAATAAGCAGTAAGGATGTTCGGGGACTTCTATTTCCTTGAGGGCACTGGGATCTTTCTTTTCTTTCTTTCTTTTTTTTTTTTTTTAAGGTTTTAATCTATCCTTTTCTTTAAGCCTCTGATCTCAGAGACTAAGCATTCGCTTCAATAGTTGCATACTTCCTTGCTTTCTTTTGCTTCCCCATGTTTACGCCGTACTCTTCGTAACATGAGATTTTTGCATTTGTCTCCTTACCACGAATAAACATAAACTTTCTATTGCTATTATTTGCAATATTGACGATAAGCTCATGAACTTTTATTATGCTTTCATGGATATCAAGGAGTTGGTGGACACTGGACTGGAAACTGTTCATTCATTCATGCAACGAATAACTGTGGAGCACCTACGGCATGCCAGGAGTGCATGTGATTACTTACATGAACCTTCAGTCTTCTGGAGATGGATATTCAATAACCTTCCTTAGTGTTTTCCACAATATATTAACTTGGCAATTTTTACTCATTTGATTTAATTCATAGGTTTAACAACTATCTATTAAGTGTCTAATACTAAACTGACATTTTGTTGAGAATACAATGAATTGAGAAAATCCTTATTCTTATAAAATAATTAACATTTAATAAAACCATACAAATATAAAAGATATGACTAAGAACTAAAAAAGTAATAGAGATTATCAGAAGAGAGTGAAAAGAATGAGACTAGGGAGAGAATGTTCTGAGTTATGTTCTGAAGAGGAGGAGGATTTCTATAAATAGAAAGCAAGGGGCAACCATCATGGTGGGAGACAACCTAGCACGCAGATGCTTTGGTCTGGAAATGAACTTGCATTCTAGGAAACCAAGGGGATGACTTCTCCACACCTTGCACAGCCTTCTCCACACCTTGCATAGCCTTCTCACCTATACAGTGTTGCATACTTTGATATTTTGTAGGCTTGCAAAAATGTTACAGTGAATATCACTGACAATGGAGGAACTGACATGTAACAGAGAAAGAGAAAATATGCTACAGGAGACTGTTTCTTCATTTATTTGTTCATTTATTTCCTCATCCATTCAATAAATATTATTGAACACATATTATATGCAGATCATGTGTTATCCACTGGGGACATTGCAGCGATGGGGAAAGATAGAGCCTCTGCTTTTATGGATATTATAAACTAATCAGATTTCTGAATATTTTGAATACTAGGAAAAGAAGCCTGGAATTTATTTAAAATAAACTTTATAAGATTTTACGGAAAGGAAAATTTTAGGATTAACCAGAGTCGACAGGGACTTGAGGTATGTATGTTAGTTGAGTTTATCATAATAACTCAAGCATGATTTGGTGAGAGGTGGAACCAAAAGTGTGTAAGTGTCCTGGGATAAGGATAAATGTGAGATTTTGGAGGATAGATCAGACTATCTAGGGACAGATTGGATACTTGAGATTATTGAGAAAGAGATGTTAAAATTACTATCAGAGTATAAAATGCGTGACATGGAGAATTACGGTATAATAAGCCACATGGACAAAATTGGAAAAGAATTAGATTGGGAGTCCTGGTAGGAAAAATGCCAAATTGATTCTGAACAAACTGACATACTGAGCTTATTGGAAGTAGATTTTAAGGTGAAGAAAGGATCTTTAAGTGTTTTGACAGTGACCACAGTAAGAAGTACATTTTACACGGTGACCTAATATGGATGTATATAGCAAAAATTTCACAGAATAATATTTATCCTACTATATATAATGCACTCTGACCCACTCAATTCATTTTATTTTACTAAAAAATACTGGCCATGATACTCTAGATTAATTTCATGACCTTGTTTGAAAAACTGTTCTAAAGATAGTTGAAAACCAGTACCTTATAGTAGTTGATGGATTGCAGAAATTTCTGGTGATAAGGAACAAGCTAATATAGATTTAGGATTGTGCTATTAGGCATCAAGAAATAAGTTAAAGTTCGCAGGATATAGAAATTCTTCCTAGATGATCGTGGTTACAAATAGACTCCAACAAATGAATAAGTTAGTTGGATATACCACAGAGTATGGATAACAAATAATAATAGAAATAGTATAAAATATGATACTCTTTTCCTATAAAACATGTTTGAGTTTAAAAAAGAAAGATGTCTGTATTAACGTCTGATTGAGCCAGATTTTTCCTACCGAGTAAAGGAATGATCCTCTTATCCTCCCCTCTCAACCTGGTAGACACATTTCATATATTTCCCAGGAGAGTACTTAGAATTTTAAGTTATAGTTCGAATGAACCAAAGAATAACTTATACATGGACTAATTTAGATTAACGTAGCTGTCAGTTTCATTTGGCTAGTGAAGAAGCAGTGGCACCCATGCGGTCAGTGGCCCCGACAGTTTCTCTCCAGATGGCTTTGCTTCACAGGATGGTTGAATTATTGGAAAGATTTTGGGATTTGAACTCCATATTTGAAGTTTGCTTAAACCAAACTAAATACAGAAGAATATAAATGTGAATTAGTATTGGCTTTGGACGTGGTTGGATATGGATGGAGAGGGCAAAGAAATGCCAGCTGTATGGCACATGCTGAGAATTGAGCAACATTCTGGACAATAAATGTAGCTCCTAGGCCAACAGGGTGTATCACTGGGCTATTTAAATAGACCTGGTATGCCTACTGGACTGAATGTTTTTGTTTCTTAAATTGGTCAAGATCAAAGTAAGTCAACATCTGCTAGCCTGTTTACCTCAAGTTTCTCTCTCTAACCAAATCAATTCCAAGGGAGAATTTCAATGAGCATGAAGAGTGTGGGAGGATGTTGAGTATGAATTTCAGATTACTCAAGGCCTCTTGCCATATGGGTGCAGTTGCCTCTTGATTAGTCAAATTAAACTGACACTGAGTGAAAATTTTTAATGACTCCTATAACCAAGGAATGCTCAGATCTGTTGTTAGATATGGTGAACATAAGACATGGTTGATGCCTTCAAGGACCTTATTATGTTGGGGATGTAGGACACAAATTGCAACATTTCATCTGTAAGGAAACATTAATCTAACAGTCTTAATGGTCAAATGAGAGAGGGAGAAAAAGAAAGAGAGAAGTTTCTGAATGACCAAATAGAGATTCCATAGTCCAAGCACCAAGTTCAAGCCCAAATGGTAATTTATAAGGGTCAGTGAATATTCTGTAAGTTAGGACCTACCTGTTGAGAGCTGAAGAACCACGGGACTGCTGCCTCAGGTTTTTTCCTTCACTTGTTAGCTCTCTGAGGTTCCATCCACTAGGAATTCACTGACAGAACAGCAGCTTCTTCTAAAATGGCTCTATTTCTAGGAAGATTGTGTGTGGTTATGTGGAGGAAACACAGGGTCGACGAGATTGAGAACATGAGCCTGAGATATGGACAGGCTCTTAGATTTTGTGGATTTATTTTCAAGTGACTGTAGCTCTGTAACACCTACATGAATTTGTCTGAAGTTCGGAAATGACAGTTTCAGCATGGGGTGTCCATTAGAGCAGGGGCATGTGCAACTTGGAGGCAGGGTGCAGTGGGGACTTGGGGTACTGAGAAGAAGAGTAGTGCTGGGTGAGTCTAAGCCAAGTATTTGAAGTTTGCAGAGGGCAGTGGAATGGGAGAAAGGGAATATCATGGGCCTTAGAGAGAGGTCAGGAAGGAAGATGAGTTCCATAATAACTTTTCTTACTTTTCAATTTATCCCAAGGCAATAAGTCTCTATTCAGTGCATGCCCTCATTTCTTCTGACTACAGACTTCTCCATTTCCCCCAAATATTCAACTCCAAGTCCTTTATTCTATTTTTTTTTTCTTTTTGAGTATAGTTGACACCCAAATGTTTCATTCTTAAAAATCACTCTTTTACAGAAAAAATAGTCGTCATCAGTGGAACTCTTCTCACTGGCCTCTAAATGATCACAAGTAATCTTTGTCATTGACTCTCCACCTCTTCCCTTGCCCCCTTCACATGGAAATTTCTTAGAAGACTTATCTATCCTTCAGTTTTTATCCTCACCTCCCATTTACCTCTCTAGCCACTCCAATCTGGTTTTTGGTCTTATGAGTCGCATCATCAAACACAGTTCTATTTAGGACATTAGAAACCCCCATGCAACAGATGTTGTTGTTGTTGTTTTTCCAATTCTTGTCTACTGTCCCTGTCAGTAATATCTGTAACTCTCTACCTTTCCACTTTAAATATCCTCTTCCCTTACATTCCTTGGTATAACATTGCTTTGATTTTTCTCCCCTCTTCTTTGGCTACCTGTCTTTGATCTTTGGTATTTCTCAGGACTTCATAATGGGTGTCTCCTTGTTTCATGTTATTCTCTCCCCAGGCTATCTCAATCCTGCAGTGCTTGATGACTCAAATTATATTCTAAGGTTAGGCCTCACCACTGACTTCTAGACTCTGTAGCCATCTACTCGGCATCTCTTCTTAGATGTCTCAAAGATGTCTGAAATCAAACATGTCTAAATCATATTAATGATCTTTGTCCAATGTGCCATAGACCAGTAGTCATACCATAATCATTGAATTATACAAGGCAGAAAGCTAGAAATCATTATAACACCTTGATTTTTCTCACAGCTTATTTTCAATCCATCAAATCCTGCTAATTTTATCTTCTTGGAGTTTTGTACTGGGAGGAATAGCCACAACATCTGGCCCATCTCTCCTTTCTGCCTATCCCTGGCTTCATTCTATAGTATGAAGAGATCTCAGGTATGTTCATGTAGAAATGCCTCCTCAGATGTCCCCGTTCTATCCATACCTCCTCTAAACAGTTGTCTCTTGGCCACTTCAGGCCTAGAAGTAAATACATCAGGGACTTGGTCTGCCCTTGAAAGGATATACTCATGTTAGAGACCCTCTAGGCTCTCAAAAAATTTCAGCCTTTTTAGACAGGGAGTTCTAGGGTCTCGGTGCCTATATCACGGTTCAGGAAAGGAGGAAGACAGGTTTTGGTGGCACATACCCTTGGTTTTATAGACTCTATGTCCCCAGACGCAGAACACAGCCAGAGGAGGCCTCCTAAAGCATGGATTTTTTAGAGAAGAGGATTACTTGCTTGGGTCCAAGGCCAGTACCGCCCCTAAACATCTCTTCAGTCTGTCCACGTGTCTTTGTTTCTACATCATTGATGTAACTCAAGATCTTACTATCTGTTGCTAAGATTATTGATTTAGTTCCCTGACTAGTCTTCCCAAATAAATGCTTGCCCTCCCTAGTCTCTTCCCTATGCTGGAGTCAAGTCTTTCTGAAGCATTAATTAGATTTTATAATTGAGCTAATAAAATCATTCAACTTCTTCTCATTACTTTCAGAGTAAAACAAAAATTCTGTAGCTAGACATCTAATCTCATATCTCATCTCACACAGTTCTTCCCTCCAACTCTGCCTAGTTTCTCAGTTTTTTTCATGTTTTTTCTTGCCTCAAGCATTTGCACATGATGTCCTCTGTGCCTGGAAGGCTATTTCCTACCCTCATTCTTCATGTCTGTTTAAAATATTCTCAGCTTAACAGTTAGATCCTTAGAACATCCCTCTCAGACTTCTAAGCACATAGTATTGTTAAATAAATAGGTCTTGAATCAAGAACAATTTTTCATCACTAAATATTTAGGTGTTCTACAACTTTGTCAATCATCTTAGATAAACTGTTTTCCTATGTATATTTTGTAATTTTCCATAAGAACAATTTTTTTGTGCATGCTTGTAATATTAAAATGGCCAATCTCATCCTTAGCTTTACTTGGAAATCCAAATAATCACAAATTCTGTTTTTCTTTTTTGCCTACTAGTCTGCCTTTCTTTTCTTTCTTACTCCTGCAAAAATTTCCATCATATTCTAAATTGGGGCCTCTTTGCTTTCTGCTCTTTGGTCTTTTATCAAACATTTAGGAATTACATATATTTCTACCCTCCTTATTTCCTTTAGTTCTATACCTACCCACTCCATTCCTTTGGGAAGAGTTACTTCACAAGCAAAAATGAACCGAGAGAATGCAAATGCAGTTTGTTGAGTTACAGTTAGTTAAGAGGTTAAGGGCCCACATATCTTATTTATTCATGAGATGGCCTTTGTGTTTAGAGCATCTCTGCTACTACTTTATCATCCCAGGATAAAGTATCTTTTACCCTACATAAACTGATTTACAATGTTTTGTTATAATTACCTTTCTATGTGTGTCTCCCTTATTAGACTGTGGGCTCCTTGAAGTCAGCCACTGTCTTATTAATCTCTTGTGTCCACATAACCTAGCAAATACCTGACCGTCAGTGGTCGATACCTTTTTTGCATGAATGAAAGACTAGATTGTGCTACTTAAAATAGACATAAAACTTTATTTCCTGGATTGTGCCCTGTCAGCAGGAACACCGGTGTTCTTAAATAAATAGTGGGTTTGTTGATGCCAGGACAATGTTTGCTTCAGATACCATCTTTCTTGATGTGCATTTTTTTGCCAATTTTCCATGTAACCACAAAGAGAAATTTGGACTCATCAATAAGAGCCATTTGCCTTTAAGACATTAAATGCCATGAGATTAATTCATATAATTCTAGTGATTGAATATTTAGTGAGAATATACAAGTAAAGTTTAATTAAAATTGTAATTATTTGTATTTTGTCTTATAATTTAAGCTATTGATGTTAAATATACTGCATGTATCATAACTAAATCAAAAGTGTTTTGAACAGAGTGCCATTATTGACGTCATATGTTACTGAAATTATTTCTTTATGCTACTTGAATGCATATTTTTGTTGCAATAAATTATTAAATGAACAATATTTATACACAAAAACTTTAGTCCTGTAAATATTATTCTAGTAAAAGAGTTTTGTTCTTTTCAGTGTCTATATAATGAAAAACTAATTTTGAAAAATTCAAAATATGCAATAATTATATTTAAAAATCATTTTGAAAACATTTACATTATCTGGTTTATTACAATCATGCTACAAGTGAATTTCTCTTTAAAAAAAAGGTAGTCCAATTATTTATTAGATACATTTCTTAAGAGTTACGAGGTTTTTTTTAATCAAATAATTCACTTTAAAAAAAAATCACTTTTAATGTTAGCCCATACACAGATACTTGAAAAGTTGGTGAGAATTTCAAGACTTAACTTTCAAGGCTTAACTGGGTGGTGGGCCAGAGAAGTTTTGGTTAGAATCTAGCACTGGGAGATTACAAAACATCTAACAAATTCTAAGAAAAAAAAAAAATCTAACAAATTCAAGAAAAAGAATCACACTTTAATGAAAACTTTCTAAACTTGGTCCACTGTAGTTTTTTTGTTGTTGTTAGTTATTTTAGTTTTTTAAGGAGGGCGCGTATTGCATGAAGTACTGGGTGTTATAGGCAAACAGCGAATCTTGGAACACTGCATCAAAAACCAATAACGTACTGTATGTGACTAACATAACGTAATAAAAAAATAAATTAAGTTTCTTGTTTTAATTCCAGTATATTTAACATACAGTGTTATATTAGTTTCAGGTGTGTGATACGGTGATTCAACAATTCTACACAATACATAGTACTTATCAAGACAAATGTCTGCTTGAACCCCAACACCTATTTCATCCATCCCCTACTCACCTCCCCTCTGGTAACCATGAATTTGTTCTTTAGAGTCTGTTTCTTAGTTTCTCTCTCTTTTTTCCCTTTGTTTGTTTGCTTTGTTTCTTAAATTCTACATATGAGTGAGATCATATGGTACTTATGATTCTCTGATTGGGTTATTTCACTTAGTATAATACCCTCTAGCTCTATCCATGTCATATAAATGGCCAGATTTCACTCTTTTTTATGGCTGAATAATATTCCACCACATATATACATATATGTGCACACACATGTATGTATCATGTATTATTTATCCATTCATCTCCCATGTTAGTTTTTAAAATTTGAGTATAGTTGACATGCAATGTTACATTAGTTTTAGGTGTATAATCCACTGAAATTTTAGCATAGGAATATTTTAGCTACTCAACCTTTGTTGTTTTGTAAGAGATTTTAAAAAGTCCAGTTTTGTAACTTTAAATTAACCTCTTTTTAAGTAGTAAGTCTCTTCAATTATGTTTGGAAAAATATAGAATATGAGTAGACGAAGCACTTTTAAACTCTCAGTAGCGTATTAATTTATTTGATTTCCATCCATAGATGTTATTATGAGAGAAGAATTACTAGCATCAATTTCAATTTATATGTTATAGATTCTGTTGGGTGTTAACATATATGAAGAGTGAATAAGCATGGCTTTCAGACATTAGCTATATTTTTCTCGGAATGGAAAAATGATAAAAAGATGTAGGAAAGTGTCATTTTACTTGTAATAAGGCAAGTTTAAAAGATCTTTTTATTTCTTAAAAATGTCAACCTGAACTAGATAGAGGGTTATGCCTGAGGAGCCATTGGATTAAGGTCAGCAATGAACAAATTCTCAAATTTGGATCCCAATTCCTTAACTTGATATATTCATTCTACCTTCTACCAGTCAGGCCATTTTCTCATTCTATAAGAATGAGACAGTGGGAATATGGAATCAGAGAATGTTTAAGGTGAAGAGTTCTTAAAGATAATTTCATCCAGCTTGACCCATGTGGCATGGAGATCTATATGGATCTGTTTGTTTAAACTTGGAGCTAGAAGTTGGCATTTGGCATTGAGCTGAATTAAACTGCATAGTAAAAATTTGAAGTAAATTTCACAGTCCCATTGTACCGTGAGAAAAGGCATTGTACCACAAGAAAAAGGAATCCTTCTGTCATGCGAGTTTTGGAGGGAGGGACTTTAGAGATGGAACAAGCCAAAGATGGTCATCTAGTGTGGTTTTTATAATGTAAATGTTCTTCCTCTTGTCTTCTGTGAGGTCTCAGTGGTATTTTGGGGAATATTGGCTTATGGAGGGAGATAAGGGGACAGCTGATACTGGGATCACATTACAACTTTCTAAATTTACATTAGAAACACCCATGAAAGTCTACACATTTTGGACAGTTGATTTTCTTGTTTTTAATGGGTAATGTACCTTAACAAGTGAATAAGAAATTAAGAAATTGAACAACTTAAGTGTTTCAGCTAGTTAGTTCATGCTTTGGGGTCTTCTACTTGTCTACTTCTCTGTATGTCTTATACAGTAGTCCAGGCCCTTCATGATAGCGAGGGTCTGCACGTGTCCATAGGATAGTAGGAAGAAGGCTAAGAAAAAATTCTTTTGTCTCCACTTTTCATTCCAAATGGATCCAAATTTCTAGTATTTTGGAGTGAATTTGGGTTCAGTGGTTGTCTCTGTAAAGTGTCTGTTAAAATACCGAGGCTGTTATTAGACATTTTTTTTTCACATTTTATGCATGTTCCACTTTATTTCTAAGAGAAGGTAATTCGGAGGTAGTGCTCTATTCCAGAGGGAAACAGTATTAAGGACCAGAGTAAGAAGTTGGCCAGCCAGAGAGAAACCTGGATGGAATGACTTGCTGAAAAGCTTCTGGAATGCACAGAATAGTAGGAAGGCATAGGTTTAAGATTATGATTAAGGTAACAAGGAAGTGAGGGACTAGTCCAAGGAGATGCTTCATATGCTTCAAAACTGTGTCTTTCCAGGGTGTCTGGGTGGTTCAGTGGGTTAAAGCCTCTGCTTTCGGCTCAGGTCATGATCCCAGAGTCCTGGGATTGAGCCCAGCATCAGATTCTCTGCTCAGCAGGGAGCCTGCTTCCTCCTCTCTCTGCCTGCGTCTCTGCCTACTTGTGATCTCTGTCAAATAAATAAATAAAATGTTTAAAAAACAAAACAAAACAACTGTGCTTGTCTATCCTGTCAAAAAACAAACAAACAAACAAACAAACAAAAAAACCAAAAACCAAAAAACAAAAAAAGCAAAGCACAGGACAAAAGGGATTAAAACTCAGATTTAATAATTTCTAGTTATATTTTTATTTCAATTGAGTTATTTTTCTCTTTTAAATGATCAGAGGGGCGCCTGGGAGAATATTATTATTCTTTCCATATGACGCAATTTTCTTAATGACGCTCTCTTTTTAAACTTCTTCCACAAAAATGGGAAAACGTTTAAAAGTCATTGGAGATAGTTCCCTATTTACTTAGAAACTAGATTCTGTAGGCCATATTTTTAACTCCTGGTTTAAACATTTACATTTACTTGCATTCCAGAATCCTTTGATGACTAACTAAACATAAGATTTTAAAAGTTGAAGAACAGTATACTTAGAAATAACTAACAGTTATGTGGTTTTATTTCTTTCAGTATAGAATGTACATGCAGAACTAATAGAAGATAAATACAGGAACTCTTATTTTGGGAATCCACAAAATGTATTTTTTGGTGTTTCTTGTTAATTAAGATAGATTTTAAGCATGCAGATAGTGTTAAGAATTAAGTATGTTATTTCTCAACCATCTACTAATCCCTAATAAGGATACATCCGTGGAAACACTATTGGTACCATAAGGAAAAATTCAGATGTTTTTAATTTTATATTTGAAGTTATGGGATTGAAAACTTTGGAATCTTCATTAAATATAGGAAAATCAATTTCTGGTTTCTAGAACAATGATGAATTTGATTTTTTTTTTTTTTTGGTGTTGTATATTTACCACTGTATTACCATATAGTATTGTTGTGCAAAGTAGATGGTGACACTAGTATTATTTTCATTTGTTAAATGAAAGAACATTCACAAAGTATAAATGTGCATGACAAAGGCCTGGTTTTGTGAATTAGCAATACAATTACATTCAATGATATGAATAGCATGTTTGATCAAGATTTCCTCAAGGATTTATATAAAGAAAACCTAGGGTTGGACACTGACTTCAAATAAAGATGCTTACTCATTTTTGGAAGCAAAAAAATACATATATTAAATATAATTTACAAAGAAAGGAATTGTTTTTTCTACTTACAAAGCTAAAAAGTTAGAATAGTATCCTTTTTGTCTTTTCTAATATCGGCTTTCAGAGTTAAAATATTTTCCCAACAGGAACAATTCCACAGGCAGACATTCTTTTATTTCTGTTCAACTGTGGCATGAAAGGTAAGTCAGACTCCATTCTGCAGGTCTCCTTTGTGCTAAGAAAACTGTGTCTGTATCTATCTCTCTAATCTATCATCTATCACCTATTATCTCCTATCTTCTATGTATCTATAGTCTCTTCTGTGTTTGAATTATTTAATTAGCACCCATACCTGAAAATGACATAAAATAAAATATGATCATGGAAAGTATATACCTTTCATCATGTGACGGAACAAAAAAAGTGATGCTTCTCTTCAGTATTTGTTGTTAGTCTCTCTGCCTATATTGACTGACAGTATTGACTGACTCAGTTAATTAAGGGAATCGACTGTTTGAAACTAATTATTGTTTTGTGGTATCAGAGAAAGTCAATTTTCCTACTGGTTGAAATTTGTGGCTCCTTATCTTTAAAGCAAAATGGCAGAGGTAGAGTAGCTCTTCATAAGTAGAGATCGTAATCTTGGGTGGGGAGAATAAGGGCAGCAGTATGAAAAACTTTTTTTTTGAAAATCGTCTTTGCTTTGCTTTCAGACATGATGTTAAATTTATTTTGAAATAAAAAGTAACATTAAAGAAAAACATGTGACTGTTTTTTATTAAAAGGGAGAAAGGAAGGGGAAGCAGGATTAGAAAGAATATGATACCTGGTAAAGGTTTAGGAGTCTTATAACCTCTAGAGGTGTAATCAAGTCTCAACCTGTCATATATATATATGTGTGTGTGTGTGTGTGTGTGTGTGTGTATATATATATATATTTTTTCCCCCAGTCATCTCCGTGCCCAGTGTGGAGCCCAACACGGTGCTTGAACTCACAATCCTGAGATCAAAATCTGACCTGAGATCAAGGATTGGACACTTAATCAATTGAGTCACCTGGATGCTCCTATCCTATATACATTTTATGGTAAAGATTGTCATTACTGTCATTGCATCCATTTTTTCCCCCATATCTCCTTAACTGAAAATTCCATGAGATATACCTACATTACATCTAAGTATCTTACCAGAGGACCTGAATCACATGTGAGCCACAGCCGGGATGGGAGTGTAGAACTTCTGAACATCCATTTTCTTTGTTACTGTTCTTGTGGCTTTCTCTTAGTTTGCATCTGAGGAAACATCAGCTTTTTTCAGACAGAACAATTTTAGGAGACTGAAAAAGATACGGAAGCCCTCATGTGTGTATGTGAATTTTTCATTATTTATTGACAAAAGCATAACTGGAGTTAATAATAGATGCAGTTCAGAGCTTAGCTTTTTTATGAAGTCTTATTTCCAAGCTAAGTCATTGGTTTGGTTAGAATTTTGCAAGTATTAAAAAATAAAATGTCAAATGGTAAATCACAGCTAAAGAACATGGTAATGAATAATAGAGACAAATCGTTTAAACTCTTATGTAAAATTTGATAAGATGTTTTACATAACTAATGAATTGACAAGGTCGTCTTGTGGAGAAAACAGTTCCAAATGGCAAACATACGCAACGGATTTAGTCAAACAGTTTTTTTGGCAAGAATAATATGAATTTTGTAATCAGTCGGGGACCAATGAAATACAAAGATGAGTCTGGTTAATAATCTACAATTATTGGTTAAAGAAGTATATTAGTGCGAATTTCTCTCTGTTCCTCTTACCTTTTCTATCAACCCCACAAGCCTTTGGCACAATGAAGTGGGTAACTTTTATTTCCCTCCTCTTTCTCTTTAGCTCTGCTTATTCCAGGGGCGTGACTCGTCGAGAAGCACGTAAGAATTCTATTTTCCTATTATTCAACTTTTACTTTATTTTCCTAGTAAGAAAAAATTTTAGAAAACCCTGCATCTTTAAAGAAGCATTTTCCTTTAGCATACATTTCTAGATGGTGATGATATTTTGCATCTGTGATCCCTCAGGAAGTTTTTTTTTTTTTAAGATTTTATTGATTTATTTAAGAGAGACAGAGGGATTGAGAGAAAGAGAGCACCAGCGGGGGGACAGACAGAGAAACAGACTCCCCACTGAGCAGCCTGGGACCATCATGACCTGAGCAGGTGGCAGAGACTTAACTGACTGAGTCATCCAGGTGCCCCGGAAGTTATCTTATTTATATATTTCTAACATCCTAAGTGGAAAAAAAAAAGGTGAGAATTGCTTAGTAGCTGTAACTTCCTTCTGCACATGAAGGAACTTAGGCAGAATGACAAACTCCGCAGAATATAGTTGATGTTAGAATTCATAGCTCCAATTCCCAAAGGCTGCACCTTGATTTATAAAAAAACAAAAACCTGTGTTGCTAATCTTATAAATAGAACTTGTATTTATATTTTTCATTTTAGAATGTCCTTTCAGAAGCTGTTAATAGACAACGCAAGAACATTAGATCTTATCCAAGTTTGAATATAAAGCTATAAGTATTTAACAATTTTAATGATTTTTCAAATAGTATCATTGGTGATTGAATAACTCATCTGTTTTAATGCAGAAGAAGTAGTTCACCACCAACCCAAGATTTTCTGTAGGGATCCGAGGCCAGTATTTTGGAGCAAATAAATACCTAAGTCACATGGAGAGAAACACAAAAAGTACTATCATAACTAAGTTGTTTTCTTCAGAATGTAAGTAAGTCTGTTTTGTTTTTTCTTTTTTCCTCTCCAGAACAGAGTGAGATTGCTCATCGGTACAATGATTTGGGAGAAGAACATTTCAAAGGCCTGTAAGTTAAAAAAAAAAAGAAAAAACCCAACAGTCAAATTTAATGTCCCTAATAGTGTTGGTTATTACTCTGAAGTTCTTATATTCCCCTGTCGTCAGAGCCCATCTTCTAGAACCATCCTATCCAATAGAATTTTCTGCATTGATGGAAATATTCTACATCAGTGCTGTTTAATATGGCAGCCACTGGCCACATGTGGCTATTGAACCCTTTAAATGTGGCAAGTGCAGCTGAGGGTCAGAAATTAAAGTTGCATTTAATTTTGATTTATTTAACCCTGTGCAGCCACATGTGGCTACTGGCCACTGTACTGGACAGTGTGGCTCCAGAACTCTTCCATAACCTGCATGAGAAAGAATTTAATATATGGTTCCTTTTGCGGCTCACTTACTAAATTCCTTTACCTAGCAAAGAGGTATGTAGTTTCTTCAGAACATTTTACTATTTTTAGATCTGGTACAAAATGAGAAAACATTTTACTTTTTAAAGGCCAATCTCATGGTACAGCCCGATTAAGTGAGAGGTGTGTGTGGCTTTGGTTTTTTTGGTTTTAAATAGTCAAAGGACCTAGGTAATGTCCCTAGTCTTAATAATTAGATTTATTTAAAATACATTTCACTTGCCTGCTCTATGTTTGTACATCTCCTGACAGGCACACGCATGTATTTAAACATGTTGTAAATACATGTCCGCTTTGCTCAGAAAGTCACATATGCCGGTTAGACTTCAGATAACAGTTGATGTGGATAGACTGTCTGGCTAATAGTGAGATGTATAAAATATAGAACATATACAGACACAGTTTGTTGTCCAGCAAGATATATAAAATATATATAATATATAATATATAGATATAGGTAATATAAAGCAAGATACTTTATATGAACACTTCACCTTGTTACATTTTTCTTTTTTTTTTTTTTTTAAGATTTTATTTATTTATTTATTTGAGAGAGCGAGCGAGAGCAAGCAAGTGCACACCAGCACAAGCAAGGGAAGGGGTAAAGGGAGAAGGAGAAGCAGGCTTCCCGCTGGGTAGAGAACCCCACACTGGGCTCCATCTTCGGACCCTGGGATCACTACCTGAGCTGAAGGTTGACGCTTAACTGACTGAACCACCCACGTGGCCCATGCTACATTTTTATATTTGTCCTTTGTTTCAGGGTGCTGGTTGCCTTTTCTCAGTATCTCCAGCAGTGCCCATTTGAAGACCATGTGAAATTAGCAAAGGAAATGACCGAGTTTGCAAAGGGTTGTGCTGCTGACCAGTCAGGGGCCGACTGCGGCAAATCCCTCGTAAGTACCTTTTGATTTTGAGTATTATTTCTTCTTCTTATAAGTAATCCTGATCATTTCAAAGGAAAAACAATGCCACTTTTGTTTCCTCAATTATTAATTTGTAAGCGACTCTCAGAAGTGGGGATAGCCTTTGTTTCTTCTATGGCTGAGATGTTCCAGCTATACTCACAGGTTTAGAAACATTTCTTTAGGAAGACCACGTACAACAGTTACAATGGATTTAAATGGACAGTTGTGATTTGTAAAAGTCTCTTTTTAAAATCTGAGGTTTGATTTCTTTTCAGTGAGGTTAACAGTGAGAGCGTGTTTTTTTTTTTTAATTTAATTTTCTTAAATTTATTTTTTATTTATTTTCAGCATAACAGTATTCATTATTTTTGCACCATACCCAGTGCAATCCGTGCCCTCTCTAATACCGACCACATGGTACCCTGACCTCCCACCCGCCGCCCCTTCAAAACCCTCAGATTGTTTTTCAGAGTCCATAGTCTCTCATGGTTCACCTCCCCTTCCAATTTCCCTCAACTCCCTTCTCCTCTCTAACTCCCCATGTCCTCCATGCTATTTGTTATGCTCCACAAATAAGTGAAACCATATGATAATTGACTCTCTGCTTGACTTATTTCACTCAGCATAATCTCTTCCAGTCCCGTCCATGTTGCTACAAAAGTTGGGTATTTGTCCTTTCTGATGGAGGCATAATACTCCATAGTGTATATGGACCACATCTTCCTTATCCATTCGTCCGTTGAAGGGCATCTTGGTTCTTTCCACGGTTTGGCGACCGTGGCCATTGCTGCTATAAACATTGGGGTACAGATGGCCCTTCTTTTCACTACATTTGTATCTTTGGGTTAAATACCCAGTAGTGCAATTGCAGGGTCATAGGGAATCTCTATTTTTAATTTCTTGAGGAATCTCCACACTGTTCTCCAAAGAGGCTGCACCAACTTGCATTCCCACCAGCAGTGGAAGAGGGTGAGAGCGTGGTTTTTAACTTCCGGAGACGCTCACCTGATTTCTGTGTTGATTTTGTTTCTTAGGTAAAATAATAGTACAGTGATATAGTCCTCATTTTAGGGATAGTTATATTTTTACATAGAATAAAAAAATAGGCATTTATTCATTTTGAAGGACTTTGAACTTTTGGTATTTCCATGTAGGTGTTGAATTCAAGGAGAGGTTTATGTTTCTCTCACCACTCAACATGTGTATACCTGTCCAGGGCAAGGCCAGTGTTTATCACTGAAATCTCTCCCCCTCTTTTTTTTTTAAGATTTTATTTATTTATTTGATAGACAGAGACCACAAGTAGTCAGAGAGGCAGGCAGGGAGAGAGGAGGAAGCAGGCTCCCGGCTGTGCAGAGAGCCCAATGTGGGGCTCGATCCCAGGACCCTGAGATCATGACCTGAGCTGAAGGCAGAGGCTTTAACCCACTGAGCCACCCAGGTGCCCCCATCTCTCCCTCTTTTATTTCTTTCTCTCTATTTATCTTTCTGTCCAGTTAGAATCAGTACTTCAACTCAATTCTTTTAACACAAAGTTATGGCTATAAATATGAATTTTTAAAAATGTATTTTTCAGAAAATTAATAAATTCTATCTTCAGCAGTATATTTTCCCTGAAGAGCCAATTACTTTTATAATAAAAAATTAATAGGGACAGAAAGAATATATTTAATGGAATGTGTTTTGAGGCAAATGTTTCTAGAATAAAAAAGATCTACATTTTACATAATAATTAATATACAGTAAATTGTGTTACTCTTCAGTTTTTGAATAGCATCTACTTAAAAGTTGGACCTTTCAGAAAGGAGCAGATCAAATGAGAAACTATCTGAATACTTTCTTCCCTACTGTGAATTCACTTGCTACTTAGAGGATTATTTTCCCTTCATTTTTTTTTTTTTTATCAGCTCTCCTAACCTGTAGCATTACGTAGAAATAAGTGCCATGTTCATTCTTTTGTGTTGCCCTTCTGCCCTACCCACCCTAAGTAGTCAGGTGGCGGTCAATTCTTACAAAAGTCCCATACATGGTCAAATCAAGGGAAACTCTCTAACCCTGAGAAAAAAGTATATGTGTATATGATTTCCTAACCAAGGTTTACCGATACTTTCAATTTTTTATACTGCTCTCTGGGTACAAAGAAAATAAAATATCCCCCGGTGACCTGAAGCCTGCTTTCTTCCACCTAGCACACTCTCTTTGGAGACAAACTGTGTACAGTTGCTTCTCTTCGTGAAAAGTATGGCGAGCTGGCTGACTGCTGTGAGAAACAGGAGCCTGAGAGAAACGAGTGCTTCCTGACCCACAAAGATGATAACCCAGGCTTCCCTCTGCTGGTGACCCCAGACGCTGAGGCCATGTGCACTGCCTTTCAGGAAAGTGAACAGAAGTTTCTGGGAAAGTAAGTCATCTGATTTTTATGTTTCAAAATAAAAAATTATGAAAAAAGTTCAAGACTTATAGCCGTTACTATAGTAAAAAATATTCTTGACATGAACGCTTTGAAGCTTTTATTCTGAAAATTTTCAAAGCAGTAAGATCTGATACTACAAAATTATCCAGGATGAAAAAAATGGGATCAAAGAGCTTTTAGAGTTCGTTGAAGTAGGGCATATCTGTAAAAAACAAACAAAACAAAAATGGAGAGATTGGTCTGTGATAAAATATGATGAAGATATATATTTAGTTATTCTCAGAATTGATTTCATTTTAGTCAACAACATTGCATCACCAAAGTTTAACTATTTTAGACCTATGTGTGTGTATATATGTGTACATATATATAAAACATATATATGTCCGGACATAATTTATATATAGAAGTTCAACCTTTCACTGACTTTCAGAATGACCAAGGCAAGGTCGTCATGTACATATTGAGATTAGCTGGTAAATTAGGTGAGAATGTTGATTACAGTTGTTCCCATACCACTGTTTGCTATAGAAACATGACTGCCCGTTTTTCTTTTTGAAAATGTAGATACCTGTACGAAGTTGCCAGAAGACATCCTTACTTTTATGCCCCGGAACTCCTTTACTATGCTCAGCAATACAAAGGAGTTTTTGCAGAATGCTGCCAAGCTGCGGATAAGGCTGCCTGTCTGACACCCAAGGTATTGTGCAGGGGAACGGGAGGACCGATTCTCATCAAACCTTTGAGCATCTCATGGCTAGATTTAGGGAATTTGTGTCTCTGATACAAACTCCTTTACATGGTCAAAAAAGCATTCCTCCCTACTCTAGGGAATTGTGAGAGTTGGTGGAGGAGGGGTTGAGATAAATTATATGCAAAACTGAGAACTCAGCAAAGCTATATTTTCTGGGGTATTAGTGGACTCTCTTCCACATTTCCTGTCAGCGCCCTTTTCCTTGGTGATGTGTCTATTCTGGTTCTTAACTACCTAGAGTTTTCCACTAGGACCAGACTGAGGTTGCTCTCCCTGTATAGCAAAATAATTATTTGCTAATAGCCGGTGGCTTGGGAATTTAGGTGTAAATTATCTCTTTAAATTTTAATTCGGCACAGTCTTATCTGAACTTATGAGGGAGTGCTTTGCATAGAACTTTCCTTTTCTAATTTCTCCCAAATAATTTCTTTTTGCAGACGGAGGCTTTGAGGGAAAAAGTACTGGTTTCATCTGCCAAAGAAAGATTCAAGTGTGCCAGCCTCCAGAAATTCGGAGATAGAGCCTTCAAAGCATGGTATTTTAAACTTAGTTTGAATCTTTATAATGATGTAAGTGGTTATGGTTCAGTTGACAAAAATGTACATTTATATGGCATTTTATGGAGGTACTTTCACATACATCTTCCTGGTTGTTTAAAATGTAGAAATTTGACAGTGGTGAAAATCTGAGCATCAGTGACCATTCCTCATTATTTTTTATCACATTTTTTCTAGGTGGTCACAGAATTTAGAAGGTATCTTTTTTTTTGTCCTTCTAGGACAATATTTTAAATTTCACTTTTTTAGAAAGACTAGGGACCTTATTCTAATGATCCACTCTTTCTATAGAGCAGTTATCAGGGTCTTCTCCTTAATTTGATTCCCCCAAACAACACCAATTATCTGGAAATGTTTTTCCTTTTATGTTCTGGTAATTAATCTAGCCATCAGGGTTAGTCCTCATTTTCTCATAGCTCTAGTCTGTTGTTAATCCCTTGGTTTTGTCTGGGTCTCTGTTTTTATATTCCTTCACTGGTTCTAGGAGCGTCCTTCAATTTCTAAGCCAAGAGAAATCCCCTTCCCCATCCCTCACTTGCTAATCAACAATGAATCAACAGCGACAAGAGATAAAATGAAAATAGCAGACATTCTAAGCTCTCCAGAAACCATCGTTTGAGCTATCTTTGCTGGCCATCCCTACCCCCATGCCACCAAGATCAACTAACTAAATCAGTAAACAAAACACCCCCAACATGAAACGAAATGCAGTTGAACAGGTTGTGATTGGTTTGGGGGAAGAAGGAACTTTGATCCGATGGAGGAAATGTTGACATGATTTGGGAAAGCATGTGGATATTGGCCTTCTCCCTGTTGGCAGGAGGCTTAGATGCCTCGCTGGATCAATGTCTTGGTTCATTCAGTCAATCATACAGATTGACTGATTTAGTCCTCACCTCAGTCCTTCAGTGTAGCATGCTGTCATGACCGTGGAGAGGCTGAGGTTCAGAGAGGCTACGTAACTTGCCTAGTGTCCCACTGCTAATGAGTGACACAACCACATCTAGAAGTCAGGTCTGGACTTCAAACCGGATGGCTCTCCACATGTTGCCCCTTCTAGAATCTCTCTTTGATTTCCGCTTTCATGAATTGCTGGACTTCTATCCACCACACACACCCTTACAATAGCTAGTTGTGACCTAAGGAAACATTTTGCTCTCAGATAACCATGTGGTTCAGAACTAGCATTAAAATAAGAACAAATGGATTTTTATAAATTATATCTATATGTTATTTTATCATGAATTTTCTTGTTTTGAGTATTATTTTCCTAATACTTTGACATAAACTGTTGCATGTTAATCATGTTTTCACAAGGGGAATTTTCATTTTAGGTCAGTAGCTCGCCTGAGCCAGAAATTCCCCAAAGCTGACTTTGCAGAGGTTTCCAAGTTGGTGACAGATCTTACCAAAGTCCACAAGGAATGCTGCCATGGTGACCTTCTTGAATGTGCAGATGACAGGGTAAAGAATCCACAGTCTGCTCTGTTAGTAACTTACGGGCCTCAGCTGGTAGGATGAATTTGCTTTGTATTATCCATGGGGCCGACAGTGGGTTGAGATTGTTTTCTATGTCTCATCTGCTCAATTCTTTCCCTGCCTTGTGGTACCTTTTTTTTTTTTTTTTTTTTTTTTTTTAAACCTGGCTATCCCACTCACTAAATGATCTGACATAGACATTCACTAATTTGTAACCCTTTCAGTCATATTGTGAGGACAAAGGCTTACACTGACAGCACCTACCAAGGGAGATTTCTAAGCAGACATTTTTGGGAGGGGGTGGTTGGAGAAGAGCTACCACCTAAAGAGATCTTTGGAAATTATGTATTTTCCACCTTTTTATTCTCTCTTAGTTAACCATCTGTGTTAACTATACACATATTTAGCATGATATCACTTTTTTCCAAATTTAAAAATATGACCAAATACCAGCATCTTAATCTCTCAGAATACTTTCTGAAAAATTTAAGACAAAAATTTTACATGCGTAAGTGGGGCCTGTGACTATGGGCCTTTGACTAATTTTTCAAAGATCTCTCACATTTTATTTAGTTATTTGGTTTCAAAATGCATGAGGGGACTATTTGGAAAAATAGTACTGAGTTTTAATTTAGAACCTTAAATGACTTGACAGTCAAAGTATAAAACTAATAATAACTGAGATGGCTCCCTGTTACTGACCAGTCTTTTGTAATCAATTGACAATATTTTAGTAGTTCTGAGTCCCTAGTCTTAGGAACGTGAACTGAAAGTATTTATAGAAGTCATGTTGGTATATGTATGGTCTTAGAACACAGTAAACATATTTTGCCAACATAATAAAGATCTGGGGAGAAAGTGCAGTGATGTCCGTTTACATTGAAAAATTTTTATCGACTTGCTTATAGGCGGATCTGGCCAAGTACATGTGTGAAAATCAGGATTCAATCTCCACTAAACTGAAGGAATGCTGTGATAAGCCTTTGTTGGAAAAATCCCAGTGCCTTGCAGAGGTGGAAAGAGATGAGTTGCCTGGTGACCTGACCCCATTAGCTGCTGATTTTGTTGAAGATAAGGAGGTTTGCAAAAACTATCAGGAGGCAAAAGATGTGTTCCTGGGCACGTAAGTGGATAAGGAATAATCCTTCCATAGTTTTTAGATGGTCTCGGGATTTGGAAAGATAAACTAGGCTTTCCTTTGACATTGCTACAATTTCCATGTTGTCTACAATGCTTCTTTATCCTTCCCTCTCCTAGCTTTTAAATTTTGAGGGAAAATTGATTAGTTTAAAAAATTATTATAGATTAATACATGCTTAAGGCAAAAACTCAGTCAGTAGAGAAGAGAATAGAGAAGTTTCTATCTTTATTCTGACCCCATTCATTTTCTGGGATATTTTTGGGAATACTGTAGAAATATTTTTTTTATACATTAATTATGAACATATTATTTATTTATTTATTCCTTCAAAGAGTATTCCTTGAACTTACTATAATAGATATGTGTGAGTATATGTAGTACATCTTTACATCACTGTATTTCTGTATCTATCTACCTCCCATTTATCTATCTATATAAGGAAGTATAAGAGGAATTTTGCGGTCTGCTACCACGTATCTTATATTTGGTTGAACAGACCAGGAGTACAGTAGCATGGCAAGGCAACATGAAATTAAGTGACAAAATAAGTGATTATATGTAATCAGTAAGTGTGGTGATAAACTTTGCATTCTTATTGTTGGATTATAATAGTGTAATGTTGCTATATATTTCACAAAATCGCGTACCCTTCAAGATTTCCCTCCTATAAAGAGGAAAAAGAAAAATTCAAGAATACATCTCTATTTATTTATCAGAACCCTTTTGAGGTATAGTCCAAGTTACAAAAAATATACATAATAATATCAGGTGTCACTCATCAAACATTTAATATGTGCCACACAGCGTGTACTTTATAAAGATCATGTCATGTATTTCCCGCAAACCATCTTATGAGACAGGTACTGTTATCATCCACGTGCTACAGAGAAGGCAACTAAGGTTGTGATGGTTTTAACAAGTTGCTTGAGGTGATATAGCAAACTAAGTGCCACAGGCAGGATTTGAACGCAGGTAACCTGCTTTAATTCTGAACTGCAACCCCTTAGCCATTAAGCTTCCCTGCATGAGGTCTAGTCAAATTCAGACCTTTGGGATACGAGTCACTCTTGAGGTGAGTTATTTGATCTTTCTTGCTCATTTGCCCAATGAAATCTATTTTATTTTCATCTGAACTAGGTTTTTGTATGAATATTCAAGAAGGCATCCTGAATACTCTGTCTCTTTGCTGTTGAGACTTGCCAAGGAATATGAAGCCACTCTGGAGAAGTGTTGTGCCACCGCTGATCCTCCTAGTTGCTATGGCAAAGTGGTAGGTTCCTTAGTGGGAAACAGTGTAGCGCTCCCGCTCATGATCCTTAATAATGAGAAAGAGAAGTAATCCAAGCATGTGAATTGCTACATAGTGCAATTTAGATCTTTTCTTGACATGGCTTCAATCCTGTGCTTTTAAACCTTACAGGAAAAATAACTCTGAATAGAATGGTTAGTAAGACCTAGAAGAGCCAAGAAAGGAAAGATCTGAAGGGAGCAATCTCTAATTTCACAAATCTTGATCATTCTTTTTCTTTTTTTTTTAATGCTCCTGAGGACAAAATAAGATAAATTGAATTGTAAGTTAAGAGACTTAGCTTAGATACAAAGTTAACCAGATCCCAAGATTTATCAAATATCAAGAATTAGCATCTTAAGGATGATTATGAAATCTATTCATTTAGAATATTTTCAGATCTGGGGGAAAAAGTGTAGAAATTGCTTTATAAGACATGAAGTAAGGAAGGGAAACCTTGAGGATTTGGGCCATATTTAGCTATGCTTTAAAGAGGATTTTAACATGTTTAAGCTATTTAACACTCCCAGCATATATAGTGGTTTCCAAACTTTAGAATCACAGGGAAGTTATTCTTTCCTCTATCCAGAACTCACTATACACCGGGCACCATACTGGAGCCTATGACCAAGGTAAAATCTCTTATCTCAGAGAACTCAGAATCCAACTGGAGAGCTGGCTTAATTATAACGATATAGCCATAGTTATCATTTACTAAGCTTTTATTACCTACCAGGCACTGTTTTAATTTCATTAACTCAAATGGTTTGTAGAACAATTCTAAAGGTGAATACCATCTTTATCCCCATTTTCTTTCTTTATTTTTCCTTTTCTCCTTTCTTTTTTGTTAATTCTCATTTTAACAGAGAGGGTTCTGAAGCTTGGAAATACGGGAGGTGTAATTACACAGTTAGAAAATGAGTTGGATGGCCCAGCTCGGACACCAGCAGTCACAGTTCAGAGCCTGAGTAGTCTTAATCTCTTATACTATACACCCTTGCCAAATAAACAGTTTGGACATATTGTGATAGATTTGATATCAAAGATCTATTTACATGGCTTTGGGCAGAAGGAGGAAGGATCTCATTCTGCCTGCAGTCGTGAAAAAGAACCTGTGTGCGGTGCTCAGGTGGAATTCTGTTGACACAATTCTTTTATCTTTCAGCTTGACGAATTTAAACCTCTTGTGGAAGAGCCTCAGAATTTAGTCAAAGTAAACTGTGAACTTTTTGAAAAACTTGGAGAGTATGGCTTCCAAAATGCGTAAGTATTTTTGTTTATCAGTTGTTTTTTTCCTTGGTCAAGTTGTAATTATTTAAGACTTAATATATATACCACCTATCATGGAAATTTTAATCACAAAAATACATTATAGCCTTCTAATCTCTCTCCATCAAGAAAGACTAGAAGGGGAGAGAGAAAATGATTAATGGGAAGGAGAGGCCTATATTTGAGTGCAGTTTAAAAAACTGGCCTCTTGAGATTGAAAAGGAAAACAGCAAATCATGGAATGTAGGAAATGAGGATGCCCCTTGAAGGTTAAGGAATAGCTTACGGGCAAACAAAATGTAGCAATGCTTTACAAAGGAGGAAGTGGTAGGCTTTAAATAATAGTAGCTCAAGAAGTAATATATAAGCTGATGGACTAATGTCCTGATCCACATAGAGCCTTATCTGTGGAGATAAAGATAAGAGACACATCTATTCAGTCGATATTTATTGTTTGGTTTACATATGTTAGCACTCTTCCAACTGTGGGTGCTAGGTGTAACAACAGTGAACCAGATATCATCTCTTCCCTTGAGCAGATTGTAGCCATAAATGACTTTCAGTGGTGATTGGAATTCTTAGTAAGTGATTATTATGTGCTGGGTCCCATGCCAGGTTGATTTATTTTAATTTAATACTTGCACCATGCTTATGAGTCAGATACAACTTTTCCCGTATTATAGATGAGAAAACTTATAACTACCTTTCAAATTTAGCAGGGTGCTGATATATATTAAGACCCCAGTAGGTTTTATGGAAAGAAAGAAGCAATAAATAAATATATTAATATCACTGAATTATAATAAGTTACTTTCCTAGAATGATACAGCACAGGTGGAAACAAAGATAAGCTTAACTAGTTACTCAGGACAAGGTCTTCCCCTATACTATTCAACCAACCTGGAGACAAAGGGGATTTTATGAATGGATAGTTATTTTAGTTAATTTTGGCTAAGTGTTCTCTGCTTGATCTGCTATATTAGAGAAAACATGAAAACATGTGAGCAATTTTGTTCCAGGCTCTTAGTTCGTTACACCAAGAAACTCCCTCAAGTGTCAACTCCAACTCTTGTGGAGGTCTCAAGAAAACTAGGAAATGTGGGCACCAGGTGTTGTACCAAACCCGAAACAGAAAGAATGTCCTGTGCTGAAGATTATGTAAGTCTTTCAAGTATAATAAGTTAATAATGATGAATTTTTGCCTTTAGATATGGACGAAGCTAACTTTCAGAAACAGGGGTGAACTAACATGTGTGCGCATACACGTGCATGTGTGTGTATTTGGTAGTGGCACCCAGGACTTGGTCACCTCTATTGTCCTGAATGAAGATTTGTCCAAGATCCCCAAAATGATAAATTGACCAAAATTCCATGAGTTTTCAATGTTTCATCCTGGAACTTAAAAAACTTTTATATTCTTTGGGGTCTCTTAAAAATGTGTGTCTGTATAAGACTGTTTCCTTCCCACTCCTGTACATATCTGAGGACTCACATAAAATTATTTAAATCAATTATTTTCTCAAGTGAATTATTAAAATGTAGATATAAAGAGAATATCTTTAGATAGAATATCATAAAGATATAAAATGTAGACATAAAGAGAACATACTTTAAAAAGTCCCTCATTATCTGTAGTTCTAAAGTGAAACAAAATCACTTCCTCCAATCGACCTTGGATTCACTATTGCTAGGTAAAATATAATATGTCTTTGGTCCATTGGAAAGTAAAGGGAAAACTATTGTTATTTTTCTTTTGAATGTCTGCTTTCCTGCACTGTCCTTCAGCTGTCCCTGGTCCTGAACCGATTGTGCGTATTGCATGAGAAGACCCCAGTGAGTGATAGAGTCACCAAATGCTGCTCGGAGTCCTTGGTGAACAGACGACCATGCTTTTCTGCTCTGGCAGGCGATGAGACATATGTTCCCAAAGAGTTTAATGCTGAAACATTCACCTTCCATGCAGATTTATGCACACTTCCCGATGCTGAGAAACAAGTGAAGAAACAATCGTGAGTAGTATTTCATTACTATAAGCTTTTAGAGTCTTGAGAGTGAGAATTGTACATTGAAATGTGTAACTTTTTCTGAAGTAGTGATTATATTTTTTTGGAAAATAGTATTTAAGTATTGATCTTATTAGTAAGCTGATACAAATGTCAAGAATAAAATTTATAGCTTTTTGTTTTCTTAGCAATAAACTTCTATATTGGAATCTTCCCTACAAATCATTCAGAATGGTCTTGTGGCTAGAGTGGAATAAGGTCTTAAGAAAAGTCCAGTAAAAAAAGTTGAACAATTAACTGATGGATTTGTGCAAATGTCAAATTAGTTAGTAGAAATCATAGGGGAATATATTTCTAGGCATGAATGATTATTTTAAGTTTGTTCTATGGCAACCCACAGACAAGGCATATCCTCAACATACAACTTTTGAGAATGCAAGTTGGATGAAAAACATCTAGAAAAATGAGTTCTGAGGCTGTACACCCTATTGCTGTCAATAGGGGTTACAAGTGCATGAAATTTAGCACCATATGATATCATCTTGGGGGTTCTAATCATAGCCATAGACTTATGAATAATATTGCAAAACCCTTCTCTCTCTAGCACTATATTATCTCTGTGGATGTCAAGGAACTAGAACCACCAGCTCACATAAGTTTAGATGATTTTATTACCTATGGCCTTCCCAGTATTAACTAAATGGGGTAAATTTCATGGACCAAATATAAAAACTTTCAGATTAGAAACTTTTAAATGGAGTCTAGCAAGAGAATTAAGCTTTTTTAAAAAAAAAAAATCTTAATTTCATTATATTTTTTTCAGTGTTCCAAGGTTCATTGTGTATGCACCACACCCAGTGCTCCACACAGTACGTGCCTCCTTAACGCCCACCAGCAGGCTCCCCCATCCTCTCAGTCCTCTCCCTTCCAAAACCCTCAGTTTGTTTCTCAGAGTCCACAGTCTCTCATGGTTTTTCTGCTCCTCTGATTTATTTTAAGAATCAGTTTTAGCTCTTAAATCACTAGAAAATTCAATTCACTATGGTATAAACTTTTTTCTTTTTAATATGGTATAGCTTCTAAAATTTGAATAATGTATAAATGCAATGACATATCCTTCCTAGAGACTTACTGACAAGACTTACTGACTATTGACTTATTGAGATTTATTGATATTACATATGTCAAACAGTTGACATTGATTATCTCATTTGATCCTTCCACCAACCCTATGAAGATGGCTTTTAGTCTCCTCATTAAGCAAATGAGAATATTAAATCGTATAGTGGCAAGCTTGGGCCTCAAGCTCAGAGTTGCCTGGCTCTAAGACTTACAAACTTGAACAATAATACAGCTATCTTTACCATCTCCGTTTTTCTCTTTCCCTTTTTAAAAAAATCGATGCATATTTGACACACAATGTTAAATTATTTTCAGGTGTACAACATAGCGACTCGACAAGCCTGTACATTATGCTGTGCTCCCCATAAGTGTAGATACCGTCTGCCACCAAAGAGCATTACTACAGTACCATTGACTCTATTCCCTACACTGTGCCTTTTAATCCTGTGATTTACTCATTCCATGTCTTTCTTTATGTAAGGCAACCTTTTTCCTGATTTTTGTTGCTGTTGTTTTGTTTTCATTCAAATACAGTGCACTTGTTGAGCTGTTGAAACACAAACCCAAGGCAACTGAAGAACAACTGAAAGCTGTTATGGGGGATTTTGGAGCCTTTGTGGACAAGTGCTGCGCAGCTGATAACAAAGAGGGCTGCTTCGCTGAGGAGGTACTGGAATCTCTTCGTGGCAATATGGCTAATTTCCTTTCTTGTTGCATTTGATCTGGCCACGGCTTAGGGGTTATATATCCAAAGGACACAGTACATTCAGGACCAGAATCTTATTCCAGTTATACAGAGAATTACACAATTATCTGACAAAATTACTTAAATGTCTCTCATTTTTTACCTCCTATTGCACTGGAGCATATCAGTAGATGTTCCTAGTATTTATTCTTTTTCCAAGGTTGTGATGTTTATGAATATAGATAGAAATATTTGTAAGGCTCTAGTCTTTGAACGAAAATATCAATTTATTGAAACAAGTTCTTGAAAAGTGCTGGTTTGTGATTGGGTTTAATCTGAGTTTGATGTTGTAGCTTAATGGAGGAAATTTATTTAAGTGTCTGAATCATTTAATATTTTCCCTCTGACTCGAGGGTGATGTTTTTATTCCTTTGGGAACAATGGATGTCAGTAAGCTTCCTTGTAGAGATTCTGGTACTAAACTAGAATTAAAGAATGGGATTCATGTAAAATTAGTTTGTAATCACAAGTGGCTGTATAAATGTTAACTTTTTATTGTAATAGTGATGCTTACACTTTCCCCAAATCTGTCATTTCTCTGTATTCAGGGTCCAAAACTTGTTGCTGCCGCTCAAGCTGCCTTAGCCTAAAAGAACATCATCACAAACATCTCAGGTAACTATACTTTGAATTTCTGTTTTAAAAAAGTAATTATAAAAAAATTAAAAAGTAATTATAATAGTTGCTATTAAAATGGCAAATATTGACAACCATTTGCCAAGAGCCCCATAGACCAGTACTAGTCATGTTTAAGACCGTTATATATACTAACTTATTTCATTCTCAGAATAGTTGCCTAAATTGAGTGTCATTATTTTTCACATTTTTCAGATGAGAAAATGAAGGCACAGATAGACATGGGTTCCATAATTTACAAGGACAACCCAGCTCTTGAGAGGTGGATCCACAATTCAAAATTCAAACCAAAGCTTGAGAGTTAGCCAGTATCCCATTCTGACCTAATGGGACACAGTAGACAGAACCATTCAACTGAGCAGTGGTTTTGCAGTGGGCATTTTAGGTATCAGGCTGGACCATATGAAAGTGCATTTTTTAAGGTAAAAAACAGTTGAATGGTTCAATCTAACAGTCCAGTAGAAGACTAATTTCATTGAAGAGTATGACAGACCTACCTTATATGAACTTGCACTTTATAGTGAATAACTTGCTACTAAGGCCCACTTTAAAATTTAAATGTTTGAACATAAACATATTTCACCCCCTTTTGTTGTCATATTTTGGGGGAAATTAAAAAAGAGAGTATCGATTCTCTTTTTTAAATCAGATTGTCCAGCTATTTTCTAGCATCAATTATTTTCATATTTTCCAAACTGACATGAGGTGTGTCCCCACTGTGAGATTTCACTTGCTCTTTGCCCACCTGGTAGTACCTACAGATCATGCATTCAAGTGAGGAAGCAACTTTGTATGTCCTGTGAGTTTGATCTTTTCAAGATGTAGTTTTGTTTTCATACTAAATGGCAAGATTTTCTTCTGAAAGGTCTAACTTTGAGAAAACACTTGTTTTGTTGGTAATTAATTTAGGTAAGAAGTAGGTGTTAATCAAGTGACTCTGAGAAGTGATGATGAAAAGCTTGGGACTTTGAAGCCTGAGGAGATGATGACACCAGTGACGAAGGGAAGACTTTACAATATTATTGGTGTGTCCTCTTCCCTAGCCCAAGAGAAGAATTCAGAGTCCAGGACAGGCTGAATGATTTTCTTTAGTGGAAATTGCAGGAAGACAATCAAAGCAATTCAACATTCATTTGAATAGATTTCAAAAACTCATACCGCTTTGCAAACAGTACTTACATTTTTCTTTTTGCCTTTCAGTCTGCCCTGAGAGTAAGAGAAAGAAAGAGAAATGAAGACCTAGAGCTTACTCATCTGTTTTTCTTTTCTGTTGGTGTGAAACCAACCCTTTGACTAAAGAACACAAATTTCTTTAAACATTTTTGCCCCTCTTCTCTGTGCTGTAATTAATAAAAAAATGAAAAGAATCTGATGTTGTTGTCTAGGACTGTTATTTTTCACAGATGTATTGCCATCCTGAAAATTTTGTAGGTTCTGTGAATATCCCACTGTTCTTCCTTTTCCCACTTCCATCTAGTTCTTTAGGGGCTGATTAAAAGAAACATTAATAATCTTCTGAGTTATGGATCATAAGCATTCAAAGGAATATTTTAACATTATGATAATTCTGAATAAAAGGATGTAAACTGGTATAGGCTTTTCTTTACTACTAAGACTAAGAAATGTGAGGGACAAAGAGGATAGAGATGATTGTAAGGATGGTTAATTGAACTAGGGAGAAAAACTGAGCCTCAAAAAAAAGTGAATCAGTCTAGGATGGCAATACTTGAATAGTTTAAGAAGCTTAAGCAGTTTGGAGAAGCATTGTTGGGGGGGATCAGGAGATCTAGACAAAGGCACAACAAAGAGTGAGCAAGATATCTAGGATTGAGAAAGTGCAAGAGTTGGAAGAGAAAACATTCTTGTAAGAGCTGAGATGTTACACCCAAAACTGAGCCTTTTGTCCCTGTTCCCAAAGGTAAACACTGGTATCAGACAATTATCTATGAGTTTACATGCCTAAAGTTATTTATAGCCTCATTAATTCATGTACTTCAGAAATTTTTTTTTAAAGATTTTATTTATTTATTTGACAGAGAGAGATCACAAGTAGGCAGAGAGAGAGGCAGGCAGAGAGAGAGAGGGAAGCAGGCTCCCTGCTGAGCAGAGAGCCCGATGCGGGCCTCGATCCCAGGACCCTGAGATCATGACCTGAGCCAAAGGCAGCGGCTTAACCCACTGAGCCACCTAGGCGCCCCATGTACTTCAGAAATTTTTATAGTGCTGATTTCATATGTACTTGCCATCCACAACCTGCTTATTTTTCCCTAATAATGATGTTTATAGTTTCATCTTAAGTATGAAGCTTGCAAAAAGAAAAAAAAAAAGTCTCCTTCCATTCCTGGAATATTGTATCCCACAGCCCTCCAACTCCTAACCCTACCCATTCTACGCACTACCTACTTTGGCCTCACCACTGACTATATCAAATACTTTTCCACATTGGATGCAATCATCACGAAGTGGGGAGAAAGCCCAGAAGGGGAGAAGTGGAGATGGTAGGCACTGGCTTGTCTAAGACTCTGGAGACAGATCTAGAAAATTTTGAATAAGATGCTTTCCCAGAATGGGACCCACAAAGAAACAAGTCTGCGTGAACTTTCTGGGGGGTATTGTCACTCAGCAAGCGAAGGGGGACTTAAAACTTTTGGACAAAGATGCTTCAAAACATGGAACTCCCAGAGTTCAGTTTCCCTGCTTCCTGAGGGTTCGGATTCCCCTGGGGAGCTCAGACGTTTGAGTCTGAGTGGTCCAGGAGCCCAAGGCCTGCTTACATCTGACAGGACAGCCTGGCAAGCGCATTATTCTGGCTGGGCCGCTGTTGCAGTGTTCCTTTGCTGCACAGTGCAAACATTTGGGCCACCGGAATGGTGCAGACACACTGATGTGTGTGTTTATGTGTGTGTGTGTATGAGAGAGAGAGAGAGAGAGAGAGAGAGAGAGAGAAATGGTATTCTCTTCCTTTCATATGAGGGAAGCACATGCTATTCATATGATTTATTGCCAGGAATGTTAGGATTGAGCACTTGGTTAAGGTAGTGTTTGCCAAGTTTTTTCCAGTCTAAAGTTACTATTTCTCCCTTTCCATATGCTATTTTTGAAAGTCCTTCTCTATATCTGGCCTACACTCACACTGAGGGAGGGAGAGGATGAAGCTCCCGAAAGGGGGAGTGTTGACATGTATGATTTAGAATTCTTCTGTAGGAAAGATTTGTCCCTTTACTGCATTTATTTATTAATTCACTTCATATGAGTATGAATTTGTGTATGTTTACTTTGTACTGTGGGTTATAATTCAATGCTACATTATGTGTTTTGTTGCTCAAATTATTTCAGCTTTGGCCTATGTGAGTCCTTTCTGTTTAGCTTCTGTGTCCCTCTGACCTGCCCCCCAAACTTGGTTTTTTGAGCACTTCTTTACTTTCTGGCATTTTGAGATGCGTCACGCTCATCTTGTTGTTTTCTCTTTTCCAGACCCGGAAACAGCCATTTCTTCAAGGAGTATTAGTTCTATTGAATAGATAATGGTATATAAACAATAATCTGAGCACTGGTTGCACTTGTTAACATGGTCTCACTGCTTCTAGACTTTTTCATGGAAGAGAGCTAAAAAATATGGGTTTGTGTACTAACCCCTGTACATATATATACCTGTAGTTATTGTGTATTATTTGTCATCTATCTATCATCTATCTACAGATGAGTTCATACTGATGTCTCTGACTACTCCCAGAAACACGAAGTTCATTCAAGCCTTCCTTTCTTGCATATTTGTTACTTCCCTTTTTGAAAGTGACAAATTTGGCTCCCATTACCTACCATGCGTGTACTTAGCTGTTCAACCTTGGGATACATATTAAGAAGTTTCAGAATGATTGATTCATACCTCCATATGAGGCAAATTTACCAGCTAGAGTACACTGTCTAGATACCTTTTAATTTCTAGTCAAAACCCCATTTTTCAAAGGTTCTTAGTTCCATTTCTCTCCTGTCCTCTTCAGTGAGGTTGTGACTTCCGAGTTCTGGTTGAATCATCCACTTACATTGGACGCAAGATGAATTTAGGGTCTGGGAGATCGACTGACTTTTGGCTTGAGCTGTATGCGTGGGCCCATCCAGCATCTTTTTTCTGTATGTGTTCCAATAAGATAGCTTCTGACTACCATACACAAAGGTGGTAGGTGGTGACAGGTGTCCTTTATGTACTCCTTCCACCGGCACCCAGGGCAGTCACTCCAATCTCTCCACAAACTCCACATCAAGTGTCATGTAGTCTTCAGGGGTGGACATGTCTACCTGTTTCAAGGACTTTGGAGACAATTGCTCTGCAAGGCCACTAGGGCCTTCCAGTTGGTGTCTTCTCTTACCTGTCAGTTTGGTTCCGTCATGTTACCCTGCCAACTCTCTTAAACCCTACCACATATCACTTGCAGGAATGGAATCACTCTTCTTGTTTCATCTATCATTCCCGTTGGTGGTTGTGTATGGAAACCAGGAGTGCCGTTAACATTGAAAGAGATTGCACTCTAGAAATGCAGTAATTATGATCAAAGAATTCAGTAGAAAATATAGGTGGAAGATATGCTGATCTATGTTTATGCCAAGAAAGTCATAATGATAAATTTAAGATGACCAGAGAATTGCATTCGTGGTTATCATCAAAGAAGCACAATGATAGCATTCAAGAGAATCACTGGGAGCCAGAATTCATGGTGACATGATGAATGATGCATCATTGTAAATAATGATGCAACCAGTACTATATTAAATAGACGATAATTGAGAACTACAGAGGCAAGAAGGGAGATTTATTTGTTTCAATACAAATAGACTCCAAGGAGCCATCACCTCATGAATAATAACAGCATTGCTACATTTCTTTCGAGAAGGCAGATAGAAAATTAGCCAGGAATGAGATGCATTTGAATAAAGAAGATAGTACCAACAAAGAGATGGCATTTGGACCTGAACAGGAAAATACGCTGTCTGGACATAAGGAAGAATGCTCATGTACACTGACTACACCATAAACAAGATGTATGCATCACTTCTCTCTCTATTCATTATTTTACATCTTAAGGAATAAATTAGTATATGTCCCATGGGCTCATGCTGGTTTTGCATAAACCCAGAGGACATCATTAATATGGACTAAGATGTGTTGAAAAGCACAAGCCCAGTTATTTTCATTACTGTTGTTAACATTTTAGGTATTTGGATTCTGAAAGGGTGGTCGACAGTGTGATGAGCACTGTTTTATACCGATGTGTGGGCTATGTGGACATTGCACAGGGAATCACACATTTTCCACCTTTGCTTCTCACCTGAAGACTCTCTTTGTTCTTTTTCAGCCACTTCTAAAGTGATTATTTTTCCTATCTCTTCTTGTACCTTCCCTTCAAGATTCCAAGAAGTTTGAACTTCATACTATTCCTTAACACACCATACTTTTTAAAAAAAGATTTTATTTAATTATTTGACACAGAGAGAAAGCACAAGTAGGCAGAGAGGTAGGCGGGGTGGGGTGGGGTGGGTGGAAGCAGGGTCCCTGCTGAGCAGAGAGCCTGATGCAGGGCTCAATCCCAGGACCCTGAGATCATGACCTGAGCCGAAGGCAGAGGCTTAACACACTGAGCCAACCAGGTGCCCCACACCATGCTTTTCTTTTTTTTTTCTTTTTCCCAACATAACAGTATTCCTTGTTTTTGCACCACACCCAGTGCTCCATGCAATCCGTGCCCTCTCTTATACCCACCACCTGGTTCCCCCAACCTCCCACCCCCCACTGCTTCAAATCCCTCAGATTGTTTTTCAGAGTCCATAGTCTCTCATGGTTCACCTCCCCTTCCAATTACCCCCAACTCCCTTCTCCTCTCTAACTCCCCTTGTCCTCCATGCTATTTGTTATGCTCCACAAATAAGTGAAACCATATGATAATTGACTCTCTCTGCTTGAACTTATTTCACTCAGCATAATCTCTTCCAGTCCCGTCCGTGTTGCTACAAAACTTGGGTATTCATCCTTTCTGATGGAGGCATAATACTCCATTGCATATATGGACCACAAAATCTTTATCCACTCGTCCGTTGAAGGGCATCTTGGTTTTTTCCACAGTTTGACGACCGCGGCCATTGCTGTTATAAACATTGGGGTACAGATGGCCCTTCTTTTCACTACATCTGTATCTTTGGGGTAAATACCCAGTAGTGCAACTGCAGGGTCATAGGGAAGCTCTATTTTTAATTTCTTGAGGAATCTCCACACTGTTCTCCAAAGTGGCTGCACCAACTTGCATTCCCACCAACAGTGTAAGAAGGTTCCCCTTTCTCCACATCCCCTCCAACACATGCTGTTTCCTGTCTTGCTAATTTTGGCCATTCTAACTGGTGTAAGGTGATATCTCAATGTGGTTTGCTTTTTTATGGGTGCTTTTTCCTTCTGCCTTAGATGTCTTTCTCTCTCTTCTTTATTTGCTTAATCTAACTCAAAGACCACCTTCTTTGAGGAAACTTCCCTGCATTAAGTTAGTCACTTCCTTCCCTGATGCTGCTTCACTTTTTGAACTTAAATTATTATAACATTCATACTTTATTATAGTTATGGTAGCTTTTATATCTACTTTAAACATGTAAAATCTGAGTCCTAGACCTGGAATTTGAACACATATGGTGTGGACTCTTAGGTGCAAGCCCATTTAATGGTATCAGTTCATTTGTGTCTCTCTCTTCAACTAGATAGTTTTTCTCACAAAAAGGGACACAAATTTGAAGTCCCTGTATCTCTCCTGGCACTTAACATAACCTGGTACATAATGCATATTCAATAAAAATTAGAAGAATAAATTGATTTATGCTAAGTGTTATAAATATTCTAAACTACAAATCATGGAATCTTGGCTTACAATAATTTCTTGAACTTCCAAAACAGTAAATGTAGTAAAATGAATTTTATGCAAATTTGAATCATGCATTTGTGATTTAGGATAATAACAATGAAACATTTTATTTAAAAATGTGAATTAATGAAGATTACCCCAAATTACAATAACTCCAGAACTGAATGTTTATAGCTTATCGACCTAGTGATGTTCCATATGATGTCACTTTTGCATCAGCTCAACTGATCTAAAATTATTCAAATTATCTCTCAGGTGAATAACTGACAAATAAGTACATGAACAGTCGTATGACACCAAAGAAAGTGCTTTAGCATTTTGTGATATGTCTTTTAGAAAAAGTAGAATCTTTTTTCTGACTAATTATTTTTGTTTATAAAATGTTATGTATGTGGTTGGCACATAGATTGATGCATTTTGTTCACTTAATTCATGTGAACCTCATGTAATTTCTTTAGCACTAGACTATTTAGAGTTACCAGGGCAACGTATGAAAAATACCACATGCAAATCAACAGATCCTTTTTCCATATTTACTTTTTGTCTCCACTCAGGTCTTAACTCAATTCTGTCTGTTGCATATTTCTTCCTTTGTTCACTCAGTCACTTGATACCTGCACCCTAAAGGCTGTTTCCTTAAAGAGCTGGTCTCAAGAATTTCAAGGGGGGAACTGAATTAAAGACAGTGTCACTGGAAACTAAGGAGCAGTATCACAGGGTTGTAGTAAGTGGCCGGGAGAGGAAGTCCATCCTGCGTGGGTGGGTGAAAGCTCTTACCCACCCCCGGTAAAGTAATTGGCCTAGTGATGTGAGGAACCACACAGTGAGTATCACAAGCACTTCTAACGATGGAAGGAGACATCAACAAGGCAGAAGAACACTCTGAAGTTTCAGATACAGCCAGCCCATGCCTTTGGGCTTGGCACTTGGGCACAAGAGCAGAAGCCATGAGGCAGCAGTGTGCAGAGTTAGCTCCAGTGGCTATCAAGCAGAACATGTGCCATAATTAAGAGGACTCTGCATCACCGGAAAGACAATCCCTTGATTTCTGTTTTTTAAAATTGCAATAAGAAAAAAAAATGTAGATCACCACCAAAAATATTCAGATATTGGATCTACCACTTTTTTTTCAATGCTGAAGAATTGGCTCTTCTATATTCCAAATTGTCTCGGGTAAGAGAGCTGGCCTCTCTAACTTTGTGATGGGGTGGACCACAGAGTCATTGCTTGAGACAAAACTGACTCAATGCAAGGATGAATTTGAGGTATTGTGGAAGGAAATGGAGATATGCTCTAGACCATTTTATTACCTTTCTCATGGCAGAAATTGTGGGGCCACAATGCAATCCACTCACAGGCTTCTTATCTCCCACACAATACTGGAAACACATATGTTCTTTTTCTTTTTTAGGAACATCAAAGGCAAACAGCATTGCCCTAAATAAAGAGGACTTGTTTAGAATACAAGGTCTATGTTCTGGGAAGCAGTGCAATTTGCTTAAGAACAGTAGATAATAAAGAATTCTAGGTTTTTTTATTCCATGTATTTCCTATGAAAAGAATGTATATTTACAGGGATATAACACAAAATACCATAGCCCGGGTGGCTTAAACCAAAATTTATTTTCCTATGTTTTGGAAAGTCCAAGATTCAGTTTCCAGTGAGTGTTATCTCCCTGGCTTGCAGATGGCCACCTTCTTGCAATGTGAGGACATGGCAGGAGAGATAAAGAGAGAGAGAGAGAGAGAGAGCAAGCTCTGTTGTGTGTATTCTTATACATACACTCATCCCATGTTGAATGTCCTACCCTCACGACCTTGTCTAAACCTAATTACTTCCCAAAGTCCCCATCTCCAAATACCATCACATGGGGGTAGAGAGCTTCAACACATGAATTTTGAGAGGGCACAAATATTTAGTCCATAACAGTTATATGAAATCTCTGGTTCACAGAGGGGATTCTACTACATTTCCTATGACAATGAGCCACTTCCCAAACTTGCTAAGGAAAGGGAGTATCCAGCAATTATGTCGATGATGGCAGAAGGCCCAAGACCCCCTTTGCTGTTTCTCATAAAGTGTCATGGCTATCGCAGCTAGGGGGAGAGGGGTCATAGTATTTCCTCATTAGAGAAAGTATATGCCGTTGCCAAAAAGTAGAAAGTGCTTTTCCTGTAAAAGTTATTGTTCTAGGACTTGTTGGAGATGGGCTCTAAGCACGATTGTTTCCCTCAAACTGTTTATCATCTGTTTGAGTATGTGGGTCAGTTCAGCTATTTCAAGGACCCGTGACTAGCCTAGCAGGAGCAGCAGACCCATATAAGGAGAAATGTTGTTAATGGAACATAGGTTTTTGTGAAGTGTATTTCCAATTGACCCTTAACTGACTGCTCTATCTCTGCTTGTCTCATACTGATGTCTTACTAACTGACTTTGTTCTAACTCTGCCTGTCTCACACTGATGTCTTCCTTCACCTTACTGACCTTGTGACACTGTGACCCTTTCAAGTTGGGCAGGCAGATTGACAGCCTTTTCTGACTCTGATCCCTCGCACTTTGTTCTTGGTCTAGAAGGGAAGAAAAACATGTTTTCTCCCTGAAAACCAGAGGCAAAATCCCTTTGATGAAGGAATGAAGGAAAATACTTTGATAGCTTCTTGGAGCATGTGGGGGCCGGGGGCAGGGGGGCAGTTAGCAAATGTGAAAGTTGGCCTCCTCCTTCCAAAGAGTGACTTAGACAGGCTCAAATGAAACAGAGGGAGAGATGATATACTCTGCCTGAAAACAGTAATAAGAAGGGGAGTCAAAAGCAGAGCCAGATGAGAAAAGATAAGAAGGCGGAGGGGGCAGAGCAGGAGAGAAGGAGGAGGTTGGCCAGGGCTCCGCAAGGAGTCAGGTGATATTGATACAGCTGAAAAGTCCTTTTCATGTTTGATTTCAAGTTCTTTGATATGAACCTGTGTTGTGGGCTCTGTGAAAAAGCCATTGGGTGATAAGCAACATGTGGTTCAGGACAGGGAAGCAGGACATGTATAGGATAGAAGATAAAGCCCAGGTACAGAAAATTTAACAGTGGAGGATAAATGCAAGCTGTCCTCCCCACTCTTGGATTCTTAGAAAACTGCGAGGGGATGGGGAGGGGACGGTGGGTGATGGTGGCGATTCTGGTGGCCTGCTGTAGGTGGAATCAGCATGAGGCTAAATGTAATTAAATATGAAGGGACAGGAGGGCCCAGTTGGGCTGGAGGTCTTTGAAAACATTCATCCTACTGGAATGTGGGTCACCTCTGCTTTGTGGAGTTTGCTTTAAGCTACAGGACTTGCAACAAGACTCATCAGCTTCCACACAAGACCCTAGGTGATGTTCTCCTCGCAGATCTGTCCCAGGGCTTCTGGACGCTAAGTATCAGAGAAAATACAAATGCCAGCATGAGAAGTGTATTTGAGTCAAATGAATGACTGAGGGCATAAATCCCTGATTTAGTGCATAAATCCTGGCCGCAGCATCTAACTCAGCGCCATGCATTTCCTCCTTACAAAGCTTCTGCTTTGTGCCAGCGTGCTAAGCATTGTAGGAGTGACAGAGAGGAGTCCTTGAATCCAAGAAGTCATCTATCTGGGAAGAATCGCATAAGCTTACAAACATGATAGTAGGTCAAAGAAGTCCCATATGAAAACAATCTAAAGGGAGTTAGAAGTTGTCAAAGGTGAGAGGGTTTTTTTTTTTTTAAAGATTTTATCATTTATTTATTTATTTTAGATTTTATTTATTTGACAGAGAGAGACACACAGAAAGAGAGGGAACACAAGCAGAGGGCGTGGGAGAGGGATAAGCAGGCTCCTCATGGAGTAGGGAGCCCGATAAGGGACTCGAACCCAGGACCCTGGGATCATGACCTGAGCCAAAGGCAGAGCTTAACTGACGGAGCCACCCTGGTGCCCCAAGAGGATTCTTTTCCAGTTAGGGAGTAATCAGGTATACATTCATGGAAAATTATTTGATACAGACCTTAAAGGATGGGTAAAGGTTTAATAGGCATCGATGAGGAGGGTAAGTGACATAAAAGATAAAAGAAGAAAAACAAACTTTCAAGCAACTACCCACTCAAACCAACAAAGATCAAAACAGATCCTAGAAGAATAACACGTCTGGTATTGTCTGAGGGGCAGGCATTTTTCTAGTAACCACATGTACAGCTTAACTGCTTGGATGAAGAGCCCATCTAATATTTAATACTCGTAACAACCGTGTAATCATGATAATAATTATTGTTATTGAAAAAAATGTCTTTAGGTATCAGATACTTTAAATACATTATTTCATCTATATATAAAAATTCAGGGGAGACATTATCATTTCATTAAATAGAAAACTAAGAATCAGAAATTATTTGTCTACTGTTATATGACAAATAATTAACTGGCACAGCCGAGATTAGAATCTGTCTGATACCAAAATTGACTTTACCATGTTATGTTACTTTAGGGCATTTTCATTTTCGTAGATTTATGAAAAACTAAACAGGGTCAGCAACGGAAAAGCGTTTGACCTGAAATGTGTACTTAGGGCTACACTTTGAGCCATGACACATATAGATCAAGGGTTGTTTGCAGTTAGTAGGCAAACTATGGTTCAAAGCTCTTCTTTCTTGTTGTCTCTTAAAATCTGGTGTTCCTCAGGGTACCTCTTTTCACTGTGATCTCTCTTTCTCCTCCAGTCACGTGGCTGCAACGACCGTCTGCAAGTTGATGATTCCTGAATCTCCATCTCCAGCCTTGATCTTGTCCCAAAGGACAAGGAGCGCTATTCACCTGTGCATCAACTTCTCCACCTGGAGGTCTTAAAGACACTTCCACATGCAAAACCAAGGTGTTCTGCTTAATAATTACACTAAGTCAACAGGGCAAAACCCTGACTTTTTTGAGTAAACTGGCCACTCTGTCTTAAGCACAGTGTATCCCAAACTGTATGTTTGCTCAATAAGTAAGTCCCTGTGGATTTGTCTCACTCATATTACTGGACTCTACCCACAACTGTCATTTTCCATTAGCACTACTCTTGTCCAGGCTACTTCCTGGACCACTTTATTGCAAAAGCTTCGTAAGTGGTCTCCTTCATGAACTTGTTCCCTTTTATAACAAGAGAGATGGTTGCAAAACACAAACGTGATTTTTATCAGTTCCCTCTTTTGTCTGCCATTCCCTTGGGATGAGGTGTAAACTTGATTTAAAAGGTCTTTGAGATGGGACCTTGCAAGTTGTGCGAGAAATTCCCTTTACAGGGTAAGTTTCCCTATCTTTAAATCTTTGTATTTCTCTGAAATTGCATTTCTCTAGTTTCTTAAATATGCCATGCTCTTACCTCTGGGCCTTTGCACTGCTTTTTACATTTGTCCGGGACATTCTTCCTTCCCTTTATTTGGCCCACCTCCTTTTTTTTCTACTGGTCTCCACTGAGAGTTTACTTATTCTGCAAAGCCTTCCTTCACCTCCCTGAAAAATGTCAGCTGTTCCTCTTTTCACCCCGTCCATCACTGTATCATCACCTCGTTGTGATTGCTGACATAATGGTCCGTCTCTCCTAGTAGGTGTAGCTCCATGAGAGCAGGGATGATGTCTGTTACTTGTCAAGTAAAATTCCCATTCATTTGATGGTTTCCTTTCATTTTCTGCTACATGTGGCCACCCTAGGTTCATCTCCTAGGGAACAGGCTAACAGAAAGAGTCCTTGCTCTTTACGCCCAGTGAGAAATTCTGCTGATTCCCATCAAAGAGCAGTGTCTGGTATACAGACTTCAACTTTTTGAATGAATACATAAAACTTCCATTTATTAAGTGCTACTTGGTACAAGACCCTATTCTGAGCCATGTACACTCATTAATTTATTTAATTCTCATCAGTCATGAAGGAGGTATGATCATTACCTTCATTTTATAGATGACGAAAGTAAAGCTCAGAAGAATTTGATAGCTCACTGAAGTCGTGCTGGGCTAAGGGGTAGGGAAAAAATTCAAACCAGGTGCCTGAACTTGCTTGTCTAACAGTGACACTTTCCTGCCTTTCTGATCCCAGGGCAGGGAATGGCAGCGACCTGCTCCGTAAGGAAGTGTGGATGGAGATGGAAGGATGGCACAAAACCAGCTCCTTATCAGAGGAAAGATTCCAATAGGACCTGGACTGACAGCAAGGTTGTCAGCCCTGCTCTAGTCTCGTCAGTCCTGATGAGTGGGTGGCTGGTAGAATATATCTTGGCTTGATGTGTACATATTATTTGTAGCGGTGTGTCTATGTGTCGATTTATTATATTGAAGTAATCACGCTTTAGTAAATGCCTACTACTTGCCAGGAGTTTTGCATATGACCCCTCTAATCTTTTGATGAAAGGAGGAGATTAGAGTGTCCAGGCTTGCAGATTATATCTATACATTAGCATAAAACTTGAAATATGGTTCATCAAGTCACAAAGATAACAGAGCTTATAGAATCTGAGATTTGCCAAATGCAACCTCTTCCTCTACCTTCAATTCCTATCTTTGAACATACACATTCAGCATTCGCTCAGTAAATGTTATTAAGGGTTGATTATGAACCAGGCACTGTGAAAGGCTTTGGGATGTTTTTGCCCCTGCTCAGCAACACTGTTTACAGTCTGATCCATAAAATGGGTTCAGTTCCTCATAATTAATGCTGTTTCTTTCATATATTTGAGTAATGAGCCCTCTTCATGGGATAATGGGAGAGTAGTGACCCATTCATACTTAAGTGGGCAGACAAGGTCAGCCACACCTCTCACTACAGAGGAAGGAAAATGGTTTGTTCCTGGCAGTGTGTTCCTTAGGAGACAAAAACCTAAGGTGGCAAGGTGTAGCAGAAAATAAACAAAAACTATCAAACGAATGGGAATTACTTAACCAGCAATGAAGAACTTATCCATGCTATGTTAAATCATTGTAGCTCCTGGAAGTGCTAGAAGTTTATATAAAAAGGCATTGATAAACCTTTGCCTACATGTTTGCCCTAATGAATTGCAGTAAATTTTATTTTTTAAAGTTTTTTAATTTAAATTTCAGATAGTTAACATACAGTATAATACTAGTTTCGGTGTACAATTTAGTGATGCATCACTTCCACACATCACTCAGTGCTCAGTGGAACAAGTACCCTCCTTAATTCTCAACTACTACCTATTTTATCCATCTTCCCACTCACTTCCTCACTGGTGACCATCAGTTTGTTGTCTATAATTAAGAGTCAGTTTCTTGGTTTGCCTCTTTCTTCTAATTTTCCTTTTGATTGTTTGTTTTGCTTCTTAAATTCCACGTATGAGTGAAATCATATAGTATTTGTCTTTCTTTGACTTACGCAATATAATTTACTTTTAAGAAATACACTCAATTTTTGAAACTTTATTTTTAAATTATATAATCAACTTTTAATAGGACAAGTTTCGAAAGAAAGAGTGAGAAAGAGAAATTCACTTGTAATTCTACTACTTAGAGAAACCCAGTGTTGAAATTTGTGATCTACTATTTCTGTCTTCTACACTTTTTTTGAAGCAGGGGAAAGGACAGGAGAATTACAAAAAATGGGATTATTTGATATCTTTTTCCTGTTTTTTTTTTTAATTTGGCGACATTAATATGAGCCTAGGTCCATATCATTAAATATTCTTCCACAAAAGGTTGATGGCTTCGCATTACTGCACTCAAAGAAGACACCTTATTATTTATTTTTGCCTGAAGTTCATTATTTTTTTGTCATCTTAATTTTGGAAGAGTGAATAATCTGTGAAGTTTTAGAAAATACTGATGTGTAGGTCTCACCTCCAAACGTACTGATTAAATTGGTGTATGTGTAGTCTAGGCAACAGAGATTTTAAAAGTTTCTCTAAATTTACTGCTAAGATGAAGAGCCATGACAGCAGACGGGAAGGAAAGACTCCTAGAATCAGGCAGCTTTTGTAAGTGCTCCTTAGTATTAACATCGTCATTTTGAGCTGCTGAATGAACAGTGCAACTGATCCACTTCCATTTGGATATACATGCAAGACTATTTTGTAACAAAATTATTACAGGGCTTGGTTCATCAGAGTGTGTGCTCAAAGTTTTCTGTTAAGCCATACACAGTATACTAAAAATGGGACCTTGCTGACATAAAATCGGGTGAAAAGGATTTTTGAGCTAAACGTAATAATCAAGCAATGTATTCTTCATTGAAATTTGAATTGGTCAAATACAGTGTCCTGTGCCTGGCATATGACAGGTATTCACTGAATATTCTTTAAATGAATGAATGCATTTAGTTGAATTTCATATAAAGTCTGGAGTCTTTATGGCTTCACTAACTTTTTAATTTGAAAGAAATTAATAATTGTGCAATTTAGGAAAAATATTTCTTTAAATATGCTGTAGATCGAGAAGAGTACTTGTTATATTTGCAAAATAGGATGAATTTGCAAGTTTTTCTCTTTTTTCCCTCCCAAAAGAAGTCTGTGTCCTTGAACATAAAATGCAAATAATCCCTGGGCTGTTAATTATCGACAAGTTGTCCCATTTGCAACCTAAGGAAATAAAGTAACAGATATCCCCATACACTAACAAAAGATTACTAATTAACAGGCATTGCTTGAGAAGGGTATAAAAGAATTACAGCATGATTTTCAACATACTCCCCCCATCATTGCCAACAACAAAATAGCAACCATGAAGTGGGTGGTAACAATTCCTTTAATTTTCCTACTAAATTTTTCTGAATCCAGAACAGTGCATAGAAATGCATATGGAATAGGTAAGATATTTTGTGTTTTCTTTTTTGTTCTTTCCCTTTATCAAAGTTCTTAATTTTTCATTTATTCATTTGTCATGATTTATTTATATTTACTGTTCCACACAAAGGAAAAATATTTAATGATAAACATCTTTAAATGAATGATAAACTTGTGACTTTACAAGAGGTTTACAAAATCACAGCGGTGTTTAACGTTACCTCTGAATGGCTTATATAGTCCACATGGAATTAATATTTTGTACATTATATCATTTATTTAATTGGTATACACATTAACTTTGAAATATATGTATCTATATTATATCTCTAACTTTATATATGAGGCTATAATTCTGATTCCTTCACATATAAAACCTCCTCAGACTGATAAAGTAAGTAATATCTTAATTCTTCACTTCAGAAAAATGGACCATTATTAGACTAAAGAAAAAAATGGTGTGACTGTGATATAAATAGGCAAGCGAACTATGGTGTAACCACGTTCAAAAGGAGGACTGAAATGTATTTTTAATCCTTTGATTTCCAAGCTGATTAGAACACCACAGTACAGGAGGAAACCAAACAACTGGATTTTAGTGGTAACTCTATCATCAATTATTCTTGTTAACTTAGCCATTCCTTGGTCTCCTAGTTTTCTCAAGTTAAAAATGAAGGTGTTTGGATAGATGCTCCTTGATATCATCTCAGTTGCATTGTTCTGAAATTGTATAGTTTTAACTGAAATACAAAATTGTATAGTTCTAAATTGTTCCAGAATTGCATAGTTCTAACTTAAACACACACATTTCTGCGAAATAACCATCGTTTTCCTGCTTGCGGTTGAAAATGCCATTTCTCATGGAGTCTGTCTTGCCTTTCAGCTTCCATCTTGGATTATTCCCAATGTTCTGCAGAGGTGAATTTAGTCGACCTGTAAGTTTTGCTCATATAAATGCACTTCAAATATGAACTAATGATAATTTTAGTGAGGTAATTAAATGAAGCTGGATAGCCCTATGAGTTCTAAAAGATATAAAAACAAATTGAAGACATTTCTTATACTGAATATCAAATTGATTTTGAAGAGGTTGAGCTGTTGGTCCACGCCTTAGATAGTAACCTTGATTCCTTGAAATTCCCTGGGAAAAACCAAATCAGATCCTAGCAACTCAAGATGAGTATCATACCAGTGGTAACCACCATATATATATAAATGAATACCAATGAGAGGATATTACAATAGTCTCTATTCTGAATACTATATAAATCTTAGTAGCAGATACTTTCTATTATTTGTAGAGAGTGTGTTTTTCTTTTGATTGCTGTCTATTCCACACTACTGAAGTTTCTAATAAGGAATTTGAAATAGTATGTTATTGCTACTACTTGCGCCCAGAAACCTGTTAAAACCATTCTTTGAATCAATTTAGGAACACCACCTTGGATCAGATCTTGCTCAGACTGGGAGTAGTTATATGCAGAGGTCTAATGACAAATTCTTTGCTTAAATTTAAAAGGAACTATAGAATATAGATGCCCTGAGTTATAGGTACATTGCAGTGGGTGACCACAAAAGCAGGAACCACTATTATGGGAATTCCACATTGATTTTTTTTTAATTGCATTATGTTAGTCACCGTACAGTACATCACTAGTTTTTGATGTAGTGTTCCCATGATTCATTGTTTGCATCTAACACTCAGTGCTCCTGCAATTCCACTTTGATTTTTTAATGGATATGTGTATATTTTGGGGTCAAGGAAGCCAGACGATGGACATTTCTTTCTGGATGACTAGAACCTAATTTCACATAAATTTTTAGCAAAAGTTCCCCCCTACACGGGTCACTTAACAGAAAACCAAAACAAAAACTACTCTTGAGAAAAAGCAGCTTGACATTTCTGTTTCTTAAGTATTCTTATGTAATTTGTTTCAGAGCTACCATATTTTTTGCTCAGTTTGTTCAAGAAGCCACTTACAAAGATGTAAGCAAAATGGTGAAAGATACACTGACTGTAATTGAGAAATCGACTGGCAGTGAGCAGCCTGTAGGTTGTTTAGAAGGCCAGGTGAGTGAATACTAATAATACTAATACTAATACCAATACTACTAGTAGTAGTAGTAGTAGTAAAATCCCACCATGACATTTGACCAAAGTTTAGCAGGCAGAGGAGCCGACTCAGGGGTGGAATGAGAAACATATTTAAATATTTGAGGAGCTGTTACATGAAGGAGGAGTCGAATTAACTGTGAATTGCTAAGGAGGGCAGAAAAGAGTGGGTACCTGTTGTAAAGAGACAATAGAAGCACAGGGACTAAGAGCTAAGGTTCTGAAATTTCAGTATCTCGGTGACCATGAACATGTTACTTAACTTCTCAGAGATTTAGTTGCATTATCTATAAAATAAAGAATAATAATAGCTTCCATTTCAGGGTTGTCATAAAAATAGACGTAATAATAGTAGAAGTTAGTTTTTATTACTCACACAACGTGACAGGCATTATTCTAGAGAGTGTGACATAGCTATTGATAATAAAAATAGTTTATGACCTTAAGCACAGCCCGGATGAATCAGTCGAAGGCCAGTGAGCCGAGAGACCCTTGCTGGGCTCACTGGTCGAGTATCCACTTCGCCTACAAATATGAATTCATTGAATCGTTAAAATAATCCCAGCAGGTAAATGCTATTCTTCTGGTTGAGGAAGCTGAGATACAGAGAGGTTAGGCAACATTTTTAAGGGAGACGAGAGCGAGGATTTAAACTAGGTCATCGAGCTCCAAACAGCCACACTTCGTGGGTTCGTTACACTCTGTGAGCAGCATAGTACATACTGAAGACTGCCAGAATTAGCAAACGAGAATAACAAAATATGGAACTCAATTAACTTTGAATTTTAGTTAAACAATGAATAGTTTTTTTTTTTAGTGTATCTTAATGTAGAAGATCAATAAATCATAGTTATGATTGTTTACTTTATCTCAGTGGGAAAAACTAGGAACTTAATAATGATTAGAGTTAGCCACTTATGGAATAAAAGGCCAAAGAATTTTCTATCATGGTGGGGTTGATGAATGGCCAAAAGTCAATATATCTGGAATACTGCAGAGGAGATGCCCTTTAAAAGATACAGAATACTTTCCAACTCTGAAATTAATAACTTAGTAAAGCTCCTTGTTTTGCATCTCTATTTTTTGTCTTGTCTTGCTAATCTAAAAATATATATGAATTAAGCAAAATACATTCCATATTGCAATTTTACATCCAATGAGAGGTTCACAATGATGTTACCGGTTGGTGATTTATCATTATAAACTTAAAGGCATAATTTTTATGTGGATTGGGAATTGAAAATCTTACTTAAAATTTCTAGGGTTCCTTAAATTTTAGCAGTTAATAAAAGCCAAATAAAAATTTCCTGAGAAGAATGAAACATGTATTTCTCAGAGGCATTCTTTTTTGTTTGTTTTAAGATTTTATTTATTTATTTGAGAGAGAATGAGAGAGAGAGAAAAGAGGGTCAGAGGGAGAAGCAGACTCCCCACCAAGCAGGCAGCCCAATGTGGGACTTGATCCCGGGACTCCAAAATCATGACCTTAGAGAAAGGCAGTTGCCTAACAGACTAAGCCACCCAGCCTCCCTCTCAGAGGCATTCTTTAGACTCTTGATGCCATCATCTGATTTTGGTAAAATTAAAGCAACAAAAAAAGTGGTTTATGTGTTTTTAAAAAAGCTTATAGACATCATGGAGGCAAACTGCTTGTAATATAAAAGGGAAGAACTATTTCATTTTTTTTGGGGGAAAATAAAATATTGTATGGCCTTTTTCTTTTTAAGAGAAAGTAATTTTATCTAACAGTCATATGTATTTCTCAAGGTTGAAAACTAAAATTCCATTTCCCAAAAGGCATGAAAGGAATTTCTCATAGGTTAAGATTAAACATACTGGGATTTGTATAGGGAATTGTTTTTTTAGTCTGTAATTCTGATCTGGGATATTAGAAATACGTGTTTTACAGAATTTCACGGTAAACTCAGTTGCCTTCCTTAAAAGCAAACCTTTCTTGGGGTGCCTGGGTAGCTCAGTCAGTTAAGCATCTGCCTTTGGCTCAGATCATGATCCCAGAGTCCTGGGCTCGAACCCCACGTCAAACCCCATGTCAAACCCCATGTCCAACCCCACATCCAGCCCCACATCCAGCCCCATTTCCCAGGAAGTGTGGTCCTCCCTCTCCTTCGGCTCCTACCTCCACTCATGAGCTCTTTCTGTCACTCTCTCTTTAAAATAGATACATTTAAGAAACAAATAAAAAATTCTAATCTTTCTTCTAGCTGTCTGTCTTTCTGGAAAAAATTTGCCATGAGAAGGAAATTTCTGAAAAATACGGACTTTCAGATTGCTGCAGCCAAAGTGACGAGGAGAGACAGAACTGTTTACTAGCACACAAAAAGGCTGCGCCAGCATCCATCCCGCCCCTCCAAGTTCCAGAACCTGTCACCAGTTGTAAAGCATATGAAGAAAGCAGAGATATGTTCATGAACAGGTAAAGATCCCATTTAAAGGTAGATTAAAACTTCTGTAGGAGAGCAGTATCAAGCAGAATCTATATTTCTGCAATTTATGGAAGTACTCTAAACCACGGAGAAGTGGTAATAGTGTTGCATTTGCCGAGGCCCTGGGCAATTAGGGGAGCCATTTTCAGTGCAACTTTGTTTCCATAGCACGCCTGGTAGAAGTGGTAGAGACCACACACCAGACCCACCAGTTGTGCCCTTAGTATCTTGAGATGAACCTTTTTTTTTTTTTTTAACCCCATTTAATCTCTCCATTTTAGCTCACCCAAGAATATTTTAGTACCACACAAAGTGACTCCTTCTGGAGTCAAATATTTGGTGTTTCATGTTTACCAAATTTCCTGTAAATAAAACAATTTAGAGCTCTAGGAAGGTTTAAGGTACAGAAGCATGGCTAGCAATTACCAAGCAGTTAAGATGTTACAGGACCATGGGTTCTTGGCATGTCTGATCAGATTAATGCTCATGGCCTGCCTTTGAAGTCTCCTGTCCTCTTTCCCATCATTCTTCTTCCTCCCATTTTGCAGATGAGAAAACTGAAGTTTAGAAAGTTAAGATAATTCGAACTGAGGGCCGAGGGCACAGTGCTAGTGCATTCCCAAGCAGGGACTCGATCTCAGGTTCTCTGTTGGGGAATCCTATATTGAACTCTCCATCACATCTGTCTTATACATCTGAGCCAGAGAACTAGAGAGCCTGCCCTTAGACCATCTCTGCTATGGAGACTGTCACCGTGGATGATTCCATTCTGTACTGAGGAGAAAAAAAAGACTCCACTTTTCTGTTTTACTTAGTGGTGGTCTGGATTTCCTGACCCCCAAACATGTGTGAGTGTGTTTATTGAAATGGACACCTTGATAGGAATTATAGTCAGCATTTCTGCCTATTTGATTCTCATGATAAAATATAGTATTGGTGGTCAGAGTGTTTCTCCCCCTGGGGATCTGTAGTAAGTAAAATTTTTGTCAGCACATGGAAAAAATTATGACTGTTTTTTGACTCTTTAAACAAATTCCAGAGTCCAGTTCTAGTAGTTTTTTAAAAAAAAATATGTTTGCAAATCTTACAGCATTTTTTTGTTTCATAGGTACATCTATGAGATAGCAAGAAGGCACCCCTTTCTGTATGCACCCACGATTCTTTCTTTGGCTGACCACTATGGCAAAATAATTCCAGCTTGCTGCAAAGCTGAAAATGCAGTAGAATGCTTCCAAACAAAGGTATTCTATTTGTACAGATATCTGAAGCAATACTTTAATCTGTCTATGACTCATTAAAACCAAACAAAGTTAAAAATGGAATATGCTTTGCATGCACAATACCATCTTCAGAATCAAGCATATTTCAGCAGTCTGATGTTCTTTGGGCTAAAACAGCTGGACTTGCTGTTTTGTATTCATTCTTTTGACCAATAATTATTACAAGACAAAAGACATGGGTTTGGGGGGCTGGAGATAAAAGAAGACAGGGGTGTGCATGGCTGGTAACATAAATGAAAGAGAGAGGAATAGGAGGTAAAAGATTGGGTAGAATCAGCAGGAAGAGAAAAGGAGGCACAAAAGGACAGAGGAAAGAAGAAAACTATGACAAATACTTTATCACTCATTATTTCTTTTGATCCCCAGGACAAATCTGAGGTGTAAATATCATTATCTAACCAAAGGAAACTTAGGTTTAGAGAAGTGAGTAGCTTAAGTTTGAGAGCTAGAATAACACCCACAATTAATCACTTGCCACCAGAAGTCTAATAAGAAAACTTCCTAAGAACTGTGACTATTCCCAGAATGTCAGGCTGTGACCTTTTTTTTTTTTTTTTTTTTTTTTGGTGATAAATGTTTAAGAAATTATCAGGTTTCAATTCATTTAAAAGTACAGATGTTCACTCATTATCCCAAGTAAGAAAGATATAATGTCCTTGTTTTAAGGTCTTCTAAATTCATCTGTCTGGCTTTGATGTATATAAACCAATCTACAAGAAAGAATGAAGAAAGGTCCATAAAAATGTATCACATTTAAATTTTAGTAAAAATTTCTTATGGTTTGATGGTTTACCTGTATAGGTTGTTTTTCTAATTATCAGCACCTGTGAAGGAAAATACATCCTTTCCTAACACCTCGTTTCTTCTGTATCTAGACAGCATTGATTACAAAAGAATTAAGAGACAACAGTTTGGTAAATCAACATATATGTGCAGTGATGAAAAATTTTGGACCCCGAACCTTCCGAGCCATGTAAGTTTAAGCTGTATCTAGGGAAGAAGGTGAGATCTGCAAAACTACCATTTTGCTGTTTAAGCTCATTTTTCTCTTTATCACCGGGGTAGAGAATGAAAGTTCCTTTGATAAGAGCTCATGGTTTAGGATTATGAAACCCCAGGATTGGAAGGAAGCTAACCCACGGACTTGCTGCTTAACACTTTTTTTTTTAAAGATTTTAATTATTTATTTGACATAAAAGAGATCACAAGTAGGCAGAGAGGCAGGCAGAGAGAGAGGAGGAAGCAGGCTCCCCGCTGAGCAGAGAGCCCGATGTGGGCTCGATCCCAAGATCCTGGGATCATGACTTGAGCTGAGCCACCCAGGCACCTGAAAAATTACCCTTTCTCAGAAAAAAAAAAGAGATTTTATGATAACTCAGCCCAAGCATCCCTTCCCTATGTCTTCACATGACAGTCATCTACTTTAGCCCCCACTACCATGCTGTCCCACCTCCCTTCCAAACCCCACCCGCCTCTCCGGGCACAGCAGGTGTCCTCCACAAGTCTCCTTCCAATCCTGCTTTACTGCTTAACACTTGTTAAAGTCTACTTAATTGACCCCTATCTCATATTCAATCTCTGGTGTAGGATAAAGAGGAATTAAAAAAAAAAAAAAACAAAACCCAAACAGTTAATCATCTAGTTCAGCTGCTTCATTTTTACATATGACTAAACTGGGACCCAGGGAGATTAGAGCCCTTTACTCAAGCCCACACTGCCTGTCAGCAGAACCCAGTTTTCTAGGTCCTGATTGGGATTTATTTTCCTTACACCTATTTGTCTGCTAGGCCAGTGATCTTGGATTGTCTGTATGCGGACAGTTGAGACTTTGACATCAGGTGTTTCAGAATCAGAATCACCAATGGTTTAGGCTGCGCTACACGGCACGGCTGCCGCTCCCTGTATTCAGCTCCCACGCAGTGAATAAGGAACTGTGTGTGCTCCAGGTGGCAAAGACATACCAGATTTTAAAGACTTCGTATGAGAAAGAGAACATTTAATATCTTCTTGATAGGTTTCTATGCTAATTGCATACTGAAATTTTTTTAAAGAATTTTTTGATTCCGATGTAGTTGACACGCAATGTTATAATAGTTCAGGTATACAGCATAGTGATTCACATTCTCCGTAAGTTGTGGTATACTCACAAGTGTTGCTACCATCTGCCACCAGACAACACCATCACAATATCATTGACTGTACTCCTTCTGCTGTGCCTTTTATTCCCATGACTTTTTCATCCCATAAGTGGAAGCCCGTGTCTCCTACTCCCTGCACTCAAGTTGCTCGTGTTCATGCCCCGTTTCTCTGGCAGCCGTCAGTTTGTTCTCTATGTCTGTAGGTCTGATTCTGTTACTCATTTGTTTTATTTTTTAGCTTCCACAGAGGAATGAAATTGTCGGTTGAATTGGTATTATTTCTGACATAGTGGGGTCAAAAATATTATTAAGATGGATTTAACTGTTTCCTTTTTTACCTTTTAATGTGGCCACTAGAAAATTTGATACTACATAACTGGCTTCAAGTGCTTCAGCTTTTATGATGAGACATTTCTAGTTGGGGAAAATATCTGAAATGTCAATGGAAGAGTATTAAGTCCATGCATTCAAAGTTTATTTGTTTCTTTGCTTGGTAAATTATGCATTTAAGCATATTATACACAGTGGAGATCTAGATTAAGGTTTGTAGTCATGGAGTTAGTTCCAAGACTGAAATTTTTTTGCTTGGAATAGGTCAGATGTTGCTTTAAATACCTTCCAATGCTATTAGATTGATTCATGAATTGATTCATAAATTGCTTTCAGTTTATCTTACTAATAAAACATAAATTACAATATTATAATCACTATCCATAAGTGATTACCTTTAAATGTTATTCATTCATAAAGAAAATCTACCCTTGTCAGAAGCAGCAACACTACAGTTGCTTCCTTCATCTAGAGATCTCTTAAAATTTAAGGAAATATGTAGAAGTTACAAGACTTTTTACTTCTAACATCCCTTTTGGGCCACATGACGTGGCTTGGCATGTTGACATGTCTGGATGTTTAGTCTGCTGTACTTTCTTGTCTTACTTCATTGATTTGCCCATATACACCCTTTCCTGTATTCCCACAAAATTTTTTTTTTCTCCTAAGTAAAAAATGATTGTTATTCTCATGGAATTTTCTATTTTTTTAATTGTCTGTCCTTTTATTTTTTTCCTGCCAACTCACGATGGTAACTCCAAACACCCAGCGTCGTGGATGAACAGTGGAAAGATAGATTTCCTCTAGATTCACAGAAAAGGTGTTAAAGACAAATAAATCATGTCCAAACTACTTGTGGGGACAGGTCAATTTTGAAAGCAATTGCCATGAAAGATCGGGCTGGAACTGACAGGACTTAGACCCCTTTACCTTTTCTTTTGAGATAGCCAGAGCACTTCAGTTCTTTCTCTTGGGAGCAGCAACTACACTAATACTCTATTATGTAATGTTGGTAGATAACCAGGATTGACTTCCATTTCCTTCCCTCCTTTAGAACGGTTACAAAACTGAGTCAAAAGTTTTCCAAAGCGAATTTTACTGAAATTCAGAAACTGGTCCTGGATGTGGCCCACATACATGAGGAATGTTGCAGAGGAAATGTGCTGGAATGTCTGCAGGATGGGGTAAAGAGTCTTGCCTCCTGAGATGATTCCACTTCCTCTTCCTTCCTTGACTGTCATTCTAGATGGGAGAAAGCTGTCTGAGCCGGTCCCAGGGTAGGGTAACCCGGTGGCTGAGGAAAGGTAGACTTCTTGGTAGTGACACTGAAACCATCTTCTACCTTCACGTAAGCGATGTTTTCCTCCTGTGAGCTGATCAGTGCTCCTTCCTTCCTCCTTCTGAGGTAGACTGTAAACTCCACATAGGATCTTGGGGTGGGGGAGGGACAGACTCTTCATTCACAACAAATTTGTTTTTCCATCCACTTGTTATTTCACTTGAAAAATACATATTGAATCCTTTCTGTGTGCTAGACGCTGTGAAGAACACTTGTTAGGAAGGCACGCGCTCAGGGAGTTTCTAGTCTGGTAGAGATGAGACGCATAGGGACTGTCTTCTGTTTACTGTTATCTCCACAGGCTGAGAGCAGGATGCCTGGCACATGGAAGGGGCTCTTTTATATCCATCAGATAGATAGATCTATTCTGTGAATACAGCAAAGGAGCACAAGAAACAAAAAGAACACAAGAAACTGTTCTACAAGGCACAAAGCTAAACATGCCAAAGACAAGTAGGGATAGAGGGCTCTAGGAGAATTAAAAACCAAAGCCCCAAGCCCTCCAACACAGAACCCTTGAGCATGCCATAGTTGGTCACCAACTAAGCAGTGTGGCTTTCATCTATTTTGGGCCAATCTTGGGCTTCTTACCTACTGTGCCAGAGGCCTGTCTATCCCCAGATTACTCCCTCTCCAGTCCCTGGTGGGATACCTTCTTCTCCAAGAAAGTTTAAAATCATTGCTCTTAGATATTCAAATGGCTTGAAATTCTGGGCTTGAACATGGTTTCCAAAAGGTCAAATGTGAGGATAAAATGCTTATTTCAGCTGGTCCTTCCACAGTTTGGCTGAAAGAGTCCTGGAAGGCATCCAGAAGCTGAGGCTGTGAGAGGCCCCAAGGGGACAGTGTCCGAGCCTGGGCAGAGATCCTGGTATGCGGAACGGGGGAATAGTCCCAAAGACAAATTTCCAATTTCATTTATTTTTCTTTTTAGAAGTTTCTACCTGCATAGCAGGCACCATAAAAAGAACTCTTTTGTTTTTGTTTGAAGTTAGTTTTCTTGGTTTTAGTTGACAGTTTTACTATTATCTCTATAGGCACTTAAAAATTATTTTTCCATTTTTGGAGCTCATAACCACCCTTTTCCTTTAAGATGGAAAAATTAATTTCAGTACGGCATGTAAATTGATTTTAATGACTGAATAATGCTTTCTAATTGTCCTTATTGAGAATACATAGCATTTTAGTCCCCTGACAGTTATGTGGCCACTCTGCTTCCTTCCGGCCCCCTAGATGAGCTGCCATTTCATTATCTATAGCCTGCCCTCTGGAGGTCACAGCGGGTCACTGCAGACCATTCTGTTGCAATGAGCAGAAAGTTTGCTCTCCGTATTATTAGGACGTTGACCGCAAACGTTGTCCAGTAGCAAATCTCAATAGGAATAGAAGATATACACCAACGTGCATGTCATCCAGTTTGAAGAGGATATTTCTCTCTTGTTTTAAAAATCTTCCTAATACAATAAAATAGGTTTTAGCTGATAACTATGAAAAGAAGAATCGAAAAAAAGGGTTAGGTGAAAAGGAGTGAGGAAAGGCAAACTAGGGTGAAAAAGCACTAAAATGGGAGACAAGGTAGAATGCCTTTTTTTCTATTCCTTCCTTATTTCTTTCCTTCCCCTCCCACCTCTCCTTTCTCTCCTCCCTCCCAACCTCCCTCCCAACCTCCCTCCTTTCCTTCCTTTCTAAAACTGGCCCTGAGGTCCTGCATTAAAGAATAAACCTTTAAAACTTATACTTTATTTTTCCTATTACAGGAAAAAATTATGTCCTACATATGTTCTCAACAAGATATTCTGTCAAGCAAAATAGCAGAATGCTGCAAATTGCCCATACTTGAACTTGGTCAATGCATAATTCATGCAGAAAATGATGACAAACCTGAAGGCTTATCTCCAAATCTAAATAGGTTTTTAGGAGAGAGAGATTTCAACCAATTTTCTTCAAGGGAAAAAGATCTTTTCATGGCAAGGTAACACACTCTGTAAATGTATGTTCACATAAGTAAAGATTAGGATGTAGCTGACAGCTTTGGGTGGCTGAAATGGGGAATGATGGCTATGGTTTTTGAGCTTAGTATGTGAGGTTGATGCTAGAATGTTCTGAGCCAAAATATATTTAAGCAGGTAAGTAGGGAACAAGGAAATGGGATCTATCCTATACCGATGAAACTTTCACTGTTGCTGTAATTACCTGAAGTTATATTTTATTTTGTATCAATTTCTCTGGCATCAGAAGCATTGTCGTGCCATCTTCGTATGGATTACTCATATGAAGACCACCACTGAGCTACCAAATATGATATAAATGTTTTGTGATAAGAAGGGCTCATGGTGAAGAATGTGCTTTTTCATTGGGCATATTTTAAGAACTTTCCCTCAAAGTGTAACTCAGTGATAGGTAGAAGGGCTTTCATTAGAATAGTTTATTTGCTATTTATTTAATGTATGTTTTATTTTTGTAAGAAAATCAAAACATATGTTGAGACACTTGCAGCATAGTGGTTGATTGTATCACTGTAACTGATAGGACGTGTTCCCATTCTATTTGCCTTTAAGGGAAGCAAACCGTCAAGTTAAGACATTGTCCTTTAGTGTACAGTGTGTGTCTATGGACATCATCAGAGGAGGGATTTGTGCAACTCTAAAGATATGATGCTCAGTGATCACCAAAGGCCTTTATAAATTTAAGAGTCTGCTTCTAATGTGATAATGAAAAAAGGCCCAATTTTCTTTTTAATATTCCCTAAGGATATCACTCTATCGTTGCTTTCAGACTGGACATTCACACATTGTTTGCACTGCTCAGTAAAATTACGCACACAAGAGCAAAGTCCAGATTGAAGAAAGCTGCATTGACGATTTATTGGTGGCAGAATTAATATGACTTACTTCTATAACTTGGAAATACAATTAGTAAATCCAAGAATTATTTTTAAATTGACCCACCTGCACATCCAACGCTAATTGTTTAACAGAAATTGTTCTTCACTTAGAAAGGTTCTTTGCAGTAGAAATTTTCTCAGCTGAGAATGATCTTTCCCCAGATCCTTATGTGGTTTCCCTCACCTAGGGTTCTGTTCCGAAAGAGAGGCCCAAAGTGACATTTCCTAAACAATGCTGTCAATCAGGAGTCACTTTCCCCCTCTATCGTATCTTCCTTCATTTCTTTTCACTGATTTATCACCACCTGAATTTGATGACCTATTTCTTGTTTAAGAAAAGATTGCTTTTGTCTCCCTATAAGGTATGCTTTTGAGTGGTCAGGCATTTTATCTTATTCATTATTGAATCCTTACTGCCTGGAGAAACACTTACATAGAGTAGGTGCTGGAAAAAATATTTGTTGAATGAATGACTGTGAAGTTCATAATTGAAAAACCCAGGAAAAGAATGCAGAAGAAAACCAAATACCATTTTAGAACAATTGGAGGGGTTGTTATTTGTATTAATGGTTTTACCATGCGTATAGTACAAGTGATAATTTGACTTCCAGGTTTATGTATTTGAATTTTCACTTTTGCATTCCATATAACATGGGAATAAATTCTCATAATTCCAGTAACAGGAAATTTTTCACACATATTTCAGATTTACTTATGAATATTCAAGAAGACATACGAAACTTGCGGTCCCAGTTATTCTGAGAGTTGCTAAAGGATACCAGGAATTATTGGAGAAGTGCTCCCAGTCTGAAAACCCTCTTGATTGCCGGGATAAAGGGGTAAATTGCTCTAGCTTTAAGAAAAGTCTGAAAAACTTCATGGAGGTTACCCATCAAAAATGCTTTTTGTTTGAAAGCATCTAGGTATTAACTAGTAGCTACCTATTCTATTTAGTAGTCATCTAGATATTAAGTAGTTATTAAATAGTAGTAAACAACTAGTGGTCTACTTTAGAAGTAAAAATGGTAACCAAAATTTCCTTGACACACAGAATAAAACTAATATTCATTGTTGAGCAGGAATTTGTACAGAAAGAGCTGTAGTCCTTTATCCAAAGATTGAATTCTGTGTGATTCACAAAGTTTTAATCTCCCCAAAGTCCATTTGTTTTAATTCTCACAATTCATACTTCATTATCTTCAGTATTTAAAAAAATGTCTGAAATTACTTTTTTCTAAGGTTGGTGTCATAATAAAACAATGTTACTGATTCATTTTTACATACAAAGTTTTGTGTCTAGGAAGAGAAAAAAAGTATGTAATAATGCTGGTATTTTCAGGAAGAAGAATTAGAGAAATATATCCAAGAAAGCCAAGCATTGGCAAAGAGAAGCTGTGGCCTCTTCCAGAAACTAGGAGAATATTACTTACAAAATGCGTAAGTTCTTTTAAACAGTATTTTTCGTGATTTAAAATGATGAGCTAGTGAGGGAAATACCAACCTGATTAGTCACCCAACACTACTCTAATTTCAGGCCCCTTTTCAGATGGAAAATCAGTGTACTCTGATCACCCAGTTTCCCTTGGGAGGAGGTGGGCACCCCCATTTCCCTCTTTTAGGGAGGAAAAAGAATGACTTGTGAATGATCTTTGGTACTGGCTTTGGCTTCCCCCAGTGGTGCAGATTTTGGAGTCTGCCATTGTTGAAACAAGGAGTAGATCAAAATTAAAATCACTGAAGCTTTGACGTCGGCAGCGGAAGTCAGCCTACCATCCCGAGTCTGTTTTCACATTGAGATATGTTGGTCGAAAAGCAGTGCCGTGGTGGTGTTAGAGTAAATGCATCTTGAAAGGTGGTTTTAGTATCATGTGCATAAAACAAATGAGCTGATTTCAGGGCTTCTGATACCAAAAAGGGTGTTGGAGGAGTGAGCAGCCCCAAAACTCACGAATGACTCAGGATTTGATGAAAAATGCTTCTTCCAGGTTTCTTGTTGCGTACACAAAGAAGGCCCCTCAGCTGACCCCACCTGAGCTGATGGCCCTTACCAGAAAAATGGCAACGGCAGCAGCGACTTGTTGCCAACTTAATGAGGACAAACAGTTGGCTTGTGGCGAAGGAGCGGTGAGTGTTTCGCTTAGTCCCGTTTCTGCCCCATTTGGCTTGAAACAGTCTCGGGATTCCCACTTAGAGGAAATGGTAAAAACTGCTGTGGAGAAGGCTTTTCCACACTAGTTCAACTCGTTCAGGTGGAGAGGCTGTCACTCAGCTCTGAACAGCGGGCGTGTGGCCAGCCTTCCTGTCCCTCTAGAAGGGCCGGTGGGCATGCAGCCAGTGTACCCAACACTGTTCCAGCAAGCTTTATGGACAAGAGAGACAGAACAACCAACACGTCATCCCGTTTGTGATTTCTTCTTTTGGTTCACTAAATACTCTCCTGTTAAGAAAAAGAAGACGACTAAGAAGAAGAAAAGGAAAGCCGAGGAGTGAGTCTATTGGATTTCAAACTCCCCTACACCTTGAGGCCCTGCCTCTCACCGTCACCTTTCCTAAACCAACACGGAGACCGTTACTTCACCCTAATAACATAGAAATTTTTCAGGATTACACTAAAGACCCATGCTGTACTTTTTTTTTTTTTAAAGTATTATCTCATTTAATGATTATAATACTCCCTTTTGATATGCCTCATTACCATCTTCACTTTATAGATAAAGACAATGAGGCTCAAAGAAGTTATGTTAGGACAAGCTCTCCCAGATAGGAAATGGTGGGTCTGATATTTGGATGCATATGCACGTCTTTCCATAGCCCAAGCTCCAGCACCCAAGGCCATACCTTCTTCAGAGTTTCCTTGCCGGTCTCATACACCTCTGCTGCTGCTGTGCTGTTAACCCCTTACATCCAGTTCACACATATATCTCAGTTACGCCGCTTTGCACCCATGAGCCCTGAGTTCAGTCTAATGGACACAGTGAAAAAAAATGTGAATTGGGTTAAAAAAATGAAAGCTTCACTTCAGAGAGATGAAAATTAGTCACTTTATTTTCAGCCATACCTATATGTTTGCCTTTTGTAATATCATCTTATTACATTAGGGGTATTTCCCCCCCTTTAACAAGGTAAAGAGTATAGAACAGGGAAAGTCCTTCTGAATAGTAGCATGACTTTCTAGTGTCACTGGCATCATACATAAGATTGCAGGCTGAATTTTCTTTCATTATTTTTTCCCTTAAAATCACAATGGCGAATACAATTGTACATTTATTGTTGCCCTTTTCCTCTTTCTGATGCTGAGGAATTACTTGCTAGCTAGTCATCATGTCTCGGAATTTTCCACCAAAAGTGAGGAGTAAAAAGATCCCTGTGATTCAGCACCTTCTTTATCATTTATTGAATTCCACACGTTGAGAGGCTGCAGGGACACAGGATGTTGTAACCGATCAGAAGTGTCGGTTCTGGAAGCCTCCTGCCCACACCCGCTTCCCACTTGCACCACTTGTTAGTAGTGTCACTCTGGAAAGCGAGTTTTATCTCTAGGCTTGAGCTTTTTCAGCTGACATTTAGGAATAAGAATCGTACCACCCACATAGGATGACTGTCTTAAATGAGGTAATCCTTGTAACTCGTTCAGCACTGGCCTGAAACACAGTGTGCACACAAAACATCTTGCGTTATTCCGAGTTATTGCTAGGTGTTTAAGAAATATCTCTGAAGTGTGGAAGGTAGGAGGAGTCTACATTAGGAAAGCCCTAAAAGACACACACACACACACACAAACACGCTTTAGCCTTCTTTCTTTTCTTTTCCTTCTTTTTTTTTTTTTTGAAGATTTATTTATTTATTTGAGAGAGACAGTGAGTGTGCGTGCGAAGGCAGGAAAGGGGCAGGTGGAGAGGGAGAGACAGAATCTTCAAAAGAGACTCCCCACTGATCACGGAGTCCAGGATGATCTCATGACCCTGAGATCATGACCTGAGCCAATATCAAGAGTCAGACACTTAACTGACTGAGCCACCCAGCACCCCAGACTTACATTTTTTCAGTTAAGATTATATATTAGCCATATGCATGCATGTGGATATATATGTATGTATGCGGACAGGCTAGGCTTGCTCAATTCTTCCCTTCAGAAAGCAAGTCTCTGGATCCCCAAAATAAGATGGAACGCTCAGCTAGATATACATGAAATATTTAAGCCATGTATTGATTTCTTGGGTCAGGGCAGATAATTGTTTCCCCTTTGGAAGTAGGTACGTAATTGGAAATGCATTTCAAACAGCCGACAACTATGTGAAAGGGATATCTCCAACGTTACCTTGGGAATACCTGCCTCTGAACGGTGAGGTTGATACCAAACAGACGGGTAAAAATGAATCCGCAATGTGGCAACACATGACCCTCCATAGATAACAAATTTTTCTGTAATATTAATTATATATTACTGCGCATTAAAAATTGCAATGCTTCTCTGGAAACCGGAGTCACTTAGTGGCTAATGTTGAATCGCCTTGCTGTCTTCTTTCGCATTCTCCCAACCAGGCTGATCTTATTATTGGACAATTGTGCATCAGGCATGAGGAGACTCCTGTAAACCCTGGTGTCGGCCAGTGCTGCACTTCTTCATACGCCAACAGGAGGCCGTGTTTCAGCAGCTTAGTGGTGGACGAAACATACACCCCTTCACCCTTCTCTGCTGATAAGTTCATCTTCCATAAGGATCTGTGCCAAGCTCAGGGTGTAGCACTGCAGACAATGAAGCAACAGTAAGAAATCATCGTTTGCTAGCATGGAGAAGACCAATGACATGAAATAGTAGTTGAGATTTCTATCTTACACACCCGACAATCTTGGGCTTCTTAGGAGAACATTACTGCCTCAAAACACTGAAGGTGGTTTTTAAAATAGTTCTGTTTCAGTGTCTTCACAGCCTCCTTGGAACATAGATCTGGAAAAATTCACAAGGGCAGGCGATTTTTTGTTTGTAAAAATAGTCTCCATTGTAACTCTTGTTGTTTTATGTGTTGGGACTGAGGGAAAGCAGGCAATCTATTTTGGAGATTAGGATATGTCTTGGCAGTAAGTTTGGGTACTTCCATTCCAAAACACTGGAAAAACACCACTGACTCTCTTTTTTTTTTCCCCACTCTGTTTACTTTTTGAAGAGAATAAGCATAATATTTGATTCAACCATAAAGTATGGGTGTTGTGAGATGAAATGCACATTTCAGTTCATTGTGGGAGGCATTCTGTAATGGTAATGGTAATCCAAGTCAATGCAACTTATGTTCTCCAATTCCCATGCATTTTAATACTCACTTGTTCTCCCTTCATTTCGGAGATCTTGTTCTTCCCTTTCCCGCTGTCACAACCTATGTCATGTTCTAAGGTACCGTAAGGATGCTGCCTCCTCTGACAAGTCTTCCCTATTCCCTGGTCAACATTAATTCCCACATGAAGGTGTTGCTAATTGAGTAGTGTAGGTGTTTGGTGGAGCCAATGCTTAGTTAAGGGTGTGATAATTATGGATGGCAGGAGTTTGGAGATCTGGGCTTTTGAGTATAGACAAGATGTTCTTTAGAGTGGAGAACTGGAAAGGAGACAAGTAAGAAAAAGACCATGTCTTACTACATCTAAGTATGGTACAACTATAAAATCATGTTTCACCTACAATCTGCACAAACCCAGAGCAGTGGAGCACCTGCTTATTTCTAGCCTCTGTCTTTCTGATGAAGCATTGGACATAGTATAACTTGTAAGTCTGGTAGGGGTTGATGGGATGAGGGTTTGTGGTGAAGGGTCACAAGGGCTCTAAAAATTTTCCACTAGGAAAATTTGCACTAGGAAAATTTCCTTGCACTAGGAAGGCTTTAGAAAAGTGCCTTTGCATAACAGATTTCTCTTTTGTTTAAATTACAGATTTCTCATTAACCTTGTGAAGCAAAAGCCACAAATAACAGAAGAACAACTTGAGGCTGTCATTGCAGATTTCTCTGCTCTACTGGAAAAGTGCTGCCAAGGCCAAGAGCAGGATGCCTGCTTTGAGGACGAGGTATGTGCAGGTCATTTTCACACTTGAAATCCTTGTTAGTGTGTTTTCTGTAATACATAATGAAAAGAATAGTTCACTAATCTAGACCTTGAAAATAATGCCAGAGGATTTTAATTTATTAAGAAGTAGATTGAAGGATTTTGTGCTATGTAAGAAATAATTCCAATTTTCTCACTAAATATTAGAAATAAGTGTAATTTTCAAATATGTTAAGAGAATTAGTAAGTTTGATTTGTTTCCTGGTAGAGGAAACTATAAAGTGAACATATAATTAACTGATGATAATTTAGACAGTCTCTGGCCTAAAACTGATCAATTCAGCTAAATGGATTAAAAGGATTTAATAGCAAAATAATTGTGCAAACAAGGTATTGGGGAAATTTTTTTATAAAAAACATTTTGAACTCATTTAGGAGTATGCCTTGGTATTCCAACAGACTAGTGATTAGGAATTATCTTAAGCTTATCATTTAACAATTTTAACTGGATTTGTAATTGGTACATTTAGGTTTATATTACTAAATATATTTGAATATAGCATCATTATAATTTTATTTATTTTTTAAAAAGATTTTATTTATTAATTTGAGAGAAAGAGCCCACAAGCAGGGGGAGCTGCAGAGGGAGAGGGAGAAGCAGGCTCCCCACTGAGCAGGGACACCCTTCCCCCCCACCAATGGGGGCTTGATCCCAGGACCCTGACGTCATGACCTGAGCTGAAGGCAGACACTTAAACCACTAAGCCACCTGGGGCGCAGCATCTTTATAATTTCAAAAGATATCCTGTGATACTGCGTTTTTTGCCAAGTGTACATTTACCAGTGTGGCTGTGTTTTTAGTAGAAGGGGATGGAACACAGGTAACTAAATCAGATAAGACAAAACTGGTAAAAGAAGTTTGATGTAAACCATTTCGGATAAATGTTTCTTGACGAGAGAAGACATTCACGTAGGTATAGAGACCATTAACCCGTGGTGACTGTACTTTGTCTGCAAACCTTCCAACTTCCATGACTGACTAGTGGAGGAAGGTTGTGGTGGCGATTGGTTACAATTTGGAGAATGGCATTGTTAGAACAAACTCTCTCTGCTGTAGTATGAATGGATTTTTTTTCTCTGACTCCATTGTCCCAGCTTGTTGGCATCAGAGATGTACTTGAATTCACCCCTGGATAATGGAGAGTTACCTGTATACCTGACACAGTCCTTCACCTCTTTGTTTGATGACTTTTATTCATTTTTAATTTTCAGGGTCCAAAACTGATTTCAAAGACTCGTGCTGCTTTGGGAGTTTAAATTACTTCAGGTAACAAAAAGTTCAGACAAGGATAAATAGAGTGAGCATTCTCCCAAAATATTGGTCCATAGTGAAATATGTCCTAAGACCCACTGTTAAATTCTTTTCTTAAAAATAAATGCGATTCAACAAAAAGTTTATGTTAAAAACACCAGAGCAAAGTTGCATCCATAATGGTAAATCAGTGACTCAACAACCTCAAAATTCTCTTGGGTTGTTTCTAAGTTTTCAGAGAATGCCATCAGAAGACCTTCCCTTCTATTTAGTATTTCTCTGATGTAAAATAATAGAACCGGTTACCTTCTGTGCCCATTTATTGAGTTAGAATTTAACATATTTTTGTTCATATTTCAGGGGGAAGAAAAGGAGACAAAATAAGTCCTTATGGTTTGGTGTGAATCTTTTCCTTTAATTTTATCTGAGATAGTCCTTTTTGTGAATTAATGAAATGATCAAGACTTTAATGTGAGATTTCTCTATCATATAAATAAAGTATCTCCAAATGTTTCCTTTTTCCTAGTGTGCTTATTTATGGAAATTTATAGGTGGCTTTTAAAAATAGTTATGTATACCATTATCTGAAGCAGATTCTGATAAGTAAGCATTGGGTCTTGGTTGTTGTGGAAGATTAAAGCCACTCAAGGGTAGACTTACAACCCTCAAGGTTAGATTCCCCGGTGCACTAAAAAAAAAGTTCAAATTAAGCACTGTGATGCCAGGGCACTTTGTTCATTAAATGACCACTTGTGTATTTAAACAGATACACTGGAGATGAAAAAAGAAAGTATTATGATTTTATGGGATCCATCAGGAATGATACTACTTAAAATCTACTTTTTTTCACTCTTTTTCAGTTGTCTATTCACAGACTAAAATGTAAGTTTTTATTGCAGTTGTCTTGATTAAATATTATTAATATATTTAGCAGTTGATTTTTCTTAGTTCACAAGTATATACTAAGCACTCATGGGGTATCAGGTCCTGTTCTGGGTGCAATCACTATCCTCCAGGTGCTCCAGCAGAGAAGGAAGCAACTAATAGCAATGCAACAAGATTATGGTCACCATAGAGATGGCAACAAATTGTGGGACAAATCAATGGGTAGATGAGGCCAATTCTGCCTGAGGAAAGGTTCACACTGAGACAGGCAGACTTTTAAGAAGAGTCTTGGAAGATGAGTGAGCCTTCATCAGTTAATGTAAAGAAGAAGTCCAATATTTTAGAGAGGAAAACATAGTGTAGGACAAAACACAATGAATGGTTTCAGGATAGTACTGGGTGGGTAAGAAGGGTATAGATACAGAAGATGAAGCAAGATACATGAACTGTAGGACTGAGAAGATTCTCATGAGTTTTTGTCCAACCGAAGTGATGTCTAAGCAGAGAAGAGTCACCATGGTTAGCTTGTAGCAAGATAACTCATGAGATACAGAGGATGAGGAGTACTATTGGGGGGTGGTGGGGGAGGTTGTGGTGGGAAGCAGAGGGTCAAGATCAGTAAGTGGTGCAAGAAGATTAGCCCATCAGCAGGGAGGCTGCTTATCATAGCAGCTCTGAATAGAAATCTAAAAATTATATTCATGCTTTGGCCTCTTCTCCAAGAAAAAACAATTGCTCTAGAACAATAAAACGAGTTTTCAGTTCTCACTCAATTGCTTTGTACTTTACACTCTTCTTCCAATTCTGTTGTAACATTTGTGGACCTTGTCTGATTTTGGTGTAGTTCTAAAAGGTATTAACTAAGAGTTCACAATAAGATAGAATTCAAAGAAAAGTAGAATTCAAAGAAAAGCTTTAAACAGGAAATTTTTTTTATTATTAAGAGGAAAGTTCAATGAAGATAAAATTCTTAGGAAATTTTATGAGCCAAATGACATTTCATTGACATATATAAAGGAAAAAAATGATTGGAAACACAAGGACAAAGTATCACAGATACAATAGCAAGCGGAAATTTTAGAGCATTTCTGTTTCATTGGAAAAACAAGTTGGGCAAACCATAAAGTAGAAACGTGCATAGTCAAGGTTACGAAGAATTCCATGTTGCAAAATGCAGCGGTCAGTTCTCAGCCCTTAGCTCACTTGGTTTCTCCCAGCACAATTTGACACACTTAATCACTCCTTTATCCTTGAAACATTTACCTACTTGGCATCCGTATTTTCTCCCAGTCTTATTGGCTGCGTCTCCTTGGTCTTCACGACATATTCTGCAACTCTTCGACCTCTAAATGTTGGAGTGCCCCAGAGCAACTCTCCTGATTAAATTCCTTCTCTGGGCAATCTCATCTGGACTTGGTGCATTAATACCATCTAGATGTTGACAACACATATTTATATCCCCACCCTGGATTTCTTCCTTTCTTTTTTTTAAAAGATTTTATTTATTTGTTTGACAGAGAGAGAAATCACAACTAGGCAGAGAGGCAGGCAGAGAGAGAAAGGGGGAAGCAGGCTCCCTGCTGAGCAGAAAGCCCAGTGTGGGGCTTGATCCCAGGACCCTAAGATCATGACCTCAGCCGAAGGCAGAAGCTTAACCCACTGAGCCACCCAGGCACCCAATTTCTTTTTTTCTTTCCAGGCTCATGTGTCACTTTCTCCCTGGCATCTTCATGATGATAATGAAGAGACAATTCAAACATAACACATTCTAGACTGAACTCTATCTCGTCCCAAATTTGTGTCTCCTTCTATCTTGTCCATTCTTCTTTTTGCTCAAGCTAGAAACGTTAGAGTCATCTATGATTTCTTTTTCCATATCACCCCTACAGCAAAACCTGTAGCAAAGCTTGTTGGTTCTACCTTCACAGTATATCCAAAATTAGACTTTCTCCAGACCCTTAGCGTAAGCCACAATAATACCACACATGGATTCTTGCAATAGCTTCCTAACTGCTCTTCTCTCAAGTACCCTTGACCCACTCCCAGCTCTGGTCTCAACATAGTAATTGAAATGATCCTTTACACCTAAGTATATTATACCACTTTTCCGCTTAAAACCTCTAGTGTTCTCCTATTTCACTCAGAGTAAAATGCAAAGTCTGTGCACTGACCGTACATGGTGATACCTTTCTGACCTCTTCTCCTTCCCCTTTTCCATTGGGTCTTTTTGCTCAGGCACGATGACCTGTTTCTTCACTGTTCTTCAAGTCACCAATTCAATTCCTGGTCAGAACTTTGCCCTTGTGATTATTCTTGCTTAGAAAACTGCCCTCGGATATGTGGGGCTCACTCCATCACCAACTTGGACTTCAACTCGTTATCATCTGCTGGATGATGTCTGCTTTGACTGACCTATTTTAAGCTCTACCCCTTTACCTAGCTTCCACATCACTCATCACCAACTGACATGCACCAGATTTTACTTGTTTATTTTCTGTCTGTCCCCACTAGTGTAATCCTTGAGGAGAGGGACTTTAGTCTGTTTTGTTCACTTCTGTTATCCTCAGCACACAGAACAGGGCTGGGAACATAGTAAACATTGTATAAATATTTGCTGAATATGTGCATGAATCTCACATGCCACGGGCTGTATTTTTTTTTTTTTTTTTAAGTAACATGGTGAACTAGAGGGGCTGCTAGCTCCATCTTCTAAAGTTCACACTGGGAAGGAGAAACATAGGTCTGAGAAATTAATATAAAAACATGAGAAACCACTGAGGAAGTTAGAGACTTTTAAGATCTGGTGTGTGTAGCAGTCGAGGGCAACTGGCTTTAAAGAAGGTGGGTAGGAGATGGCGGGGCAGGGGGATAGATTTTCCTTCTTTATTCTTCATGTTTTTATTTACATTCCAGTTAGTTAACATACAGCATCATATTAATTTCAGGGGTAGAATTTAGTGATTGAACATGTCCATACAACACCCAGTGCTCATCACAAGTGCCCTCCTTCATCCCCAACATCTATTTCACTCATTCCCCATCCACCTCCCCTCTGGTGACCATCAGTTTGTTCTCTAGAGTTAAGACTCAGTTTCTCTCTCCCTACCACCCCCCACACCGTCCATGTTCATTTGTTTTGTTTCTTAAATTCCACATATGTGGGAAATCATATGGTATTTGTCTTTCTCTGACTGAATTTACATATATATATATATATATATATATATATAAGCTGTTACACATATATATATGTAAGAACTTCTTTTTCTTTTTCCATTTGTCAGTCAATGACTTTTGGGGTCTTTCCATGGTTTGGCTATTGTTGATAATGCTGCTATAAACATTGGGGTGCATGTACCCCTTTGAATCATTATTTTGTATCCTTTAGGTAAATGCCCAGTAGTGAAATTGCTGGGTTGTAGGGTAGTTCTATTTTTAACTTTTTAAGGAAAATCCATATTGTTTTCCTGAGTGGCTTCACCAGTTTGCGTTCCCACAAACACTGTAAGAGGGTTTGGGGGAAGGGGTAGATTTTAACTTGTGCTCTTATCTATATGCTAAATTGCAAAGAAGACTGTCACTTGCCCCATTGCCATAAATCGAAGCAGTAGCCCAGATTGCCTGGTGTCCACAGCATAATATCAGGATAGGACCAAAATGTTCGGATGACAAACTATTGAAAAGAGGTGGATATAGACTAGCCTGAATTAGCTCTTCCAGCTTCTTTCCTCCACCCCCCAATCCCCCAGCACTGGTGGATTTCCATAAAATAAATTTGTCTTCTCCCTGTGATGCTGCTTTCAAAGAGTTGAGAGATTCCAGAGAATTGCGCGATAGTATGGGATTAAATTGATAATGAATAATAGTAAGGTCTCTGGAAATCCCAGAATGTACATGAACTAAATAATACATTTCTAAGGAACTCACAAATCAAAGGGAAACAAAAGCGAAGATCAACTTTGGGGACTTCATCAAGATCAAAAGCTTCTGCACAACAAAGGAAACAGTCAAAAAAACAGAGAGGCAACCCACGGAATGGGAGAAGATATTTGCAAATGACAGTACAGACAAAAGGTTGATATCCAGAATCTATAAAGAACTCCTCAAACTCAACACACACAAAACAGACAATCATATCAAAAAATGGGCAGAAGATATGAACAGACACTTCTCCAATGAAGACATAGAAATGGCTATCAGACACATGAAAAAATGTTCATCATCACTAGCCATCAGGGAGATTCAAATTAAAACCACATTGAGATACCACCTTATACCAGTTAGAATGGCCAAAATTAACAAGACAGGAAACAACATGTTTTGGAGAGGATGTGGAGAAAGGGGAACCTTCTTACACTATTGGTGGGAATGCAAGTTGGTGCAGCCACTTTGGAGAACAGTGTGGAGATTCCTCAAGAAATTAACAATAGAACTTCCCTATGACCCTGCCATTGCACTACTGGGTATTTACCCCAAAGATACAGCTGTAGTGAAAAGAAGGGCCATCTGTACCCCAGTGTTTATAGCAGCAATGGCCACGGTCACCAAACTGTGGAAAGAATCAAGGGAAAAATAAAAAGGGCATTTTAAAATACTTTGAACTGGGCACCTGGGTGGCTCAGTGGGCTAAAGCCTCTGTCTTCAGCTCAGGTCATGATCTCAGGGTCCTGGGATCGAGACTTGCATTGGGATATCTGCTCATCAGGAAGCCTGCTCCCCCGCAACCCCTACCTGTCTCTCTGCCTACTTGCGATCTCTCTCCGTCAAATAAAATAAATACATAAATAAATGAATGAATAAAAATAAAAATACTTTAAATGAAAATTAGCAACATAGCAGAATTTGTGGGATGCCAGTAGAACAGTGCTTAAAGGAACTTTATAACACATTAATTACAAAAAAAAGGAAGATTCAAACAGTGAACCCAGCTTCCACCTTCAGAAACTAAAAAAAAGGAACCAAATTAAAACAAAGTAAGAGTAAGTTGAAGAAAGGAAATGATAAAGATCCAAACAGAAATCAACAAAATAGAAAACACAAAATATACATAAAAATAAATGAAATCTCATGTTGGTTCTTTGAGAAGATTAATAATGTTGATAGACTTCTCACCAGATTTATCAGGGGGGAAAAAAAGACCACAGACAAATTACCAATATTGGGAATGAGAGAGGAGACATCACCTTAGAAATTAAAATGATAAGGGTTACTTTGAAAAATATTTTGCCAATAACTTTGACAACTTAGAGGAAATGGGAAAATTCCATGAACTACCAAACTAACAAAGCTTAGTCAAGAAAAACCAGAGAATCTAATTATGGCCATGGCTATTAAAGCAATGGAAATATAGTTAAAATAAGGTTATTCCCACAAGGAAAACTTTAGGCTTCACTGGTGAATTCTACTAAACATTTCAGGAAGAAATAATAATAATTCTACACAAATGCTTCCAGAAAATTAAGAGAAGAGAATATTTTCCAGTTCAGTCTGTGGGACCAGTGTTACCCTGATAACCCTCTTTCTGTCACATGAGGATACTAGCGGAAGTCAGCAGTCTGCAGCCTGTGCGAGCTCTCACCAGAACCGCACCACACTGGTGCCCTGGTGCAGACCACAGCCTCCAGATGTGTGAGAAATGTAATTCTGTTGTGTGTAAGCAACCCAGTTTATGGCATTTCATTATAGTTGTCTGAATTGACTTAGACATGCCTTCTAACCTAGTCTCACTTTTTCCCTTCCTCAAACAGATAACAGCTTTTCTTAATTCTTAGTCTAGTCATTCTGTTCTTTATTTTTAATATCTAAGCAAGTATGTATTTAAATATGTTCTTATGACACCATTCTATCTTGGTGATATGAGACATAACACATTCCTTATATTGTTCTTTTTTTAAAGATTCGATTTATTTATTTGACAGAGAGAGAGATCACAAGTAGACAGAGGCAGGCAGAGAGGGAGGGAAGCAGGCTTCCAGCTGATCAGAGAGCCTGATGCGGGGCTCGATCCCAGGACTTTGAGACCATGACCTGAGCCGAAGGCAGAGGCTTAACCCACTGAGCCACCCAGGCGCCTGTCCTTATATTGTTCTATACCTTACTTTTTTCACTTAAAAATATAATCTTGGCAATCACCCCATATGATGCATAAGGTTTTTTTTTTTTTTCAGTGCTTTTAAACAGTTTCATAGAATTTCTTTGTGTGGATATGTTATAGTCTATTAACTGAACTTCTATTGATGGGGATTTGAATTATTTCCAATCTTTTGCTATTACATATAGTGCCACGATGACTAACCTAGTGCTTCGGTCATTTAGAAATATTAGCAGTGTATTTTTAGGATAAGTACCTACTAGAAAATTTGTTGGTTCAGGGGACAAATGCATGTATTTCTAGATACTGCCAAATTCTTCTCTGTAGATCTTTGCCACCATTTTGCATTCTCACGGGCAATGGATGACTGGAACTATATCCCCAGTTTTAGCTGAGCAGAGAGCCTGATGTGGGGCTTGATCCCAGGACCCTGAAATCATTACCTGAGCTGAAGGCAGAGGCTTCACACTGAGCCACCCAGGCGCCCCAGATGTGATTTCTCTTATTAGGAGAATCTTTTTTCATGTTTAAAATCTTTTAGTTTTTTTCTTCTTGTGTATTATTTGCTCAGATAATTTTACTACTTTTCTATCAGATTGTTGGTCTTTCTTCTCGCCTCCTCAAATTCCCAGAGCTCCTGGTATGATAGATCGCAGCCATCATTTGTTGGTTTTTCCTCTGACTTGACTTTGCTTAGCATTTTTCCATGTAAAATCTTGAAATTTCTTTTTATGTAGTTGAACTCATTACTGTTTCTGGATTTCGCATCATAGAAAAAATGTTCCCACTTCGATTGTGTTTCTTCCAGTACTTTTATGTTTGCTTGCTCTTCCTTTTTACATTTGGACGTCTGATCTATTTGGAATTATCCTAGTGTATAGATACTATTTGAAACGGTTGTATCTTTCTCTCTTGATTGCCCATAACATACTCTGTCTTCTCTCTCTCTCTCCAGTCTCTTCTCTCTCTCTCCCTTTCTTTTGGTGTAATAGGTCTATTCACATTACCACCGTCTACACATAACATAAACAATTTTAGTTTCTACTCTTTCTCCAAATATTATGTAGCAAATATTTCCCCTGTTATTAACATTCTTTATATTTGTTAGTTACAAAGACTAATAATAACCCCCAGCATACCTGTATCACTGCTGACTGTACACGATGGTGTTATGAACTATGATGCTTTGTTTCTAGCTACATTTATTAGTTGGCATTCTTCTATAGAGAAGATCTTTTTCCTTTCCCTACTTTTCTTTTAATTTTGGATGGATATAGATCCAAAAACTCTTAAAAAACTTTTTCAAAAACATAATGGGTTATAATGTACTCTTGTCATTATTTATGATGTCAAATTGTCCCATTGGCTTTTAACTTTTTGGCATATGACCCCATCAATTTCTGAGTACTTCCTTAGTTTCTGGCACCATGTTCTCAGCTCATCTTCTATTTTTCATGTCCCAGCTCTGGAATTATTTATTTTTCTGAGAAGCTCAGAATCCTTAGAGAACCGTGTTTAGAACTCAAAATGTGGACACAAAGTAAACTCCTTAATACTTGGTTACTTCTGTTCTCATGTCCTTTTACTAGGTGTACTTACAAATATTTCCATACTTAGGATTATATTCTTAGTGTAGATTTTCAGAATTTGAATGATTGACTCAAATAATATGAATATTTTCAAGACTATTGGTCCTTATGATAATCTGCTTTTCCAAAAGCTTTGATTATTTGAGACTTGTTTTACTATACATTTTCTAGAATTAGATATCTTAATTATTTTCTTTTTTCTAATTCTATCAGGTATATAAAAAGTATACTTTTGAAATTTAACTTCCTTTGATTTGATTTCTAATGAAACCTAGCATCTTTCTAGGTGTGCTTTCTCTTTGCTGAATTATTTGTTCTAGTCCCTTTTACTTTAGCATTTGCAAAGTTTTAAGATTTTTTTGGGGGGGGTTGTCTATTTGATTAGGTATTGTGCATACTTAACCTGTGGACTTTTTTTCTAACTCGATAGATTTTTCCAGTAAAACACAGAGATAATTTTTTTCTTAGTTAATAATTAGCAAAAAAAATCTGCAGGTGATCAAATAAAAATCCAACATGAGGTATATGAGAAATAGGTTAAACAGGTTACTTTTTTACTAATACTGTCAAAGAATAATATAAAAACTTGATCTTCCTCAGTTACATTACTTTCTTTTGTGAATGTGATTTCTAAAAAAAAAAAAATGAAACAGTTAAAACTTACAGGTTTTGTTGTTTTCCTGTTCTTTGTGCCTGAATCCCTAACCCTACCCACACAGCCTCAAGATGTAGGTAAGAAATTTACTTGTGTATTAGTTAAGGAATGTCTAGGTTGGGATAATTTCTTATTTTTTAACCTTGCTTTATTTCCATTTCATTTTTCACTTTCCCCCCACTCTCATGAGCTTATATATACTGGTCACATATCCTGAAGTAACCTTTGCAAATTTTGTATTTTCATGGTCATGTTACCCAATCTATGGACAGAGATAGTGGTTATCCCATCCAGCACATGGTCACCAGCTTTATGGCAGTATAGAAAGTGTTGCTGGGATATATAATTTGGATTTGAAAATACTAGTATTTCTTACAAATGTATTTAGTGTATGTTAACAGTGGGACACAAGATATGAGTTGGGATTTTTCTATATTCTTTGGTTGTCCAATGTATCTCCCAACTAGGTGGTAAAAACCTATGCAAGACCCTTTTATATTACATATAAATATCAAAATATTTATATATTTTATAGATATCCTAAAGTTTGTACATACTGATAAATCTGGCCAAGACAGTGTCAGCCTAGGGAAGAAAAATTATATATGTTTTCTTCCCAAAGGGAGAATATTTTGAACTTCGGTTGTGTAGAGGAGGACTTTTTGGTAACTTGCACAAAAGTTCCATAAGCATCTCAGTGCCCTGAAGATGTGATCTGTGTCTGACTTAATTTCATACCCCACAGTGCCTGCTAGTGAGACCAGTCACGGGGCTGAAAGAATGGTCATTTTTGAATTCTTCTTCTTTGCCCCTTGTAATGACTTCTTCAAATTCCCTGTAGATTTTTGTCTCTCCAATATATTTTTTATCTATGCTTTCTTTTACATTTCCATTACTCCTAACAAAATTTGTGTCTTGCTGATTTCTTAAGAAAACAATTGGAGAAGTCCCCTAATGGGCTTTTTTCCCCCTATCCAACCATTCCTTCTCCCACCCATCTATTTGGCAAATAGTTCTTGTCACTTTCTCTTTGTCAGGCACTGTGTCTAGTTCTAATTCCCTGCATATTAGATATACCACTACCTGGCCAGTATTTCTTAGCATATAGAAATAATCATATTAGGTGATACCTCATCGTGGTTTTGATTTGTGTTTCCCCTGATGACTAATGATGTTGGAAATCTTCATGCATCTGTTGACATCTGTATGTCTTCTTGGGAAAAATGTCTATGCAGATTCACTGCCCATTTTTTTACTTGGGCTGCAAGGGAGTTTTATGGTATTGAGTTGTATAAGCTCTTTATGTATTTTGGATATTAACTCCTTACTGAATATGTCATTTGCAAGTAGCTTCTCCCATTCAGTAGGCTGCCTTTTAATCTTGTTCGTGGTTTACTTTTCTGTATAAAAGTTATTATTTTGATATAGTCTCAATAGTTTATTTTTGTTTTTGCTTCCCTTGCCTTCAGAGATATAGCTAGAAAAATGTTACTAAGCCTGATGTCAGAGAGATTACTGCCTATGTTTTCTTCTAGGGATTTTATAGCTTGGGTCTTTATTCCATTTGAGTTTACTTTTGTGTGTGATGTTAGAAAGAGGTCCAGTTTCTTTCTTTTGCATGTAGTGTCCAGTTTTCCCAACACCATTTATTGAAGAGGCTTTCTTTTCCCTATATTATTGCCTTCTTTGTCACGTATTATATGTGACCATATAAACATGGGTTTATTTTTGGGCTTTCAATTCTGTTCCATTGATCTGTATGTCTGTTTTGTGCCAGTACCACACTATTTTGATTACCACAACTTTGTAGTATATCTTGAAATCTGGATTGTGATATGTCCAGTTGTTCTTCTTTCTCAAGATTGCTTTGGCTATTCAGGGTCTTTCGTGGTTGCATATGAATTAGATAAGAAATTAGTAAGTGTTGGCGAGGATATGGATAAAAATAAACACTGATACATTATCAGTGGGAATGTAAATTGGCAGAGTCACTGTGGAAAACAGTGTATGGAGGTTCCTTGAAAAATTTAAAATACCATATGATCCAGTAATGCCACTACTGGGTATTTACCCAAGGAAAATGAAATACTAATTTGAAGAGATATATGTATCCCTATATTTATTGCAACATTATTTGCAATGGCCAAAATATAAAAGCAACTCACGTGTCCATCAATAGAGGAATGCATAAAGATGTGGTGTTTAAACATGGAGAATTACTCAGCCATGAAAAATAATGAGATCTTGCCATTTGTGACAACATGGATGGACCTTGAGGGTATTTTGCTATGTGAAATTAGTCCGACTGAGAAAGCCAAACTTCATATGATTTCACTTTAATGTAGAATATAAAATACAAAAATAAGAGTCACTTATGGTTTGTCTCCCTCCCTATCCCATCTTGTTTCATGGATTCTTCTCCTACAAAAATAAACAAAAAACCCAGACTCATAAATACAGAGAACAAACTGGTGGTTGCCAAAGAGATGTGGGTGAAGGAATGGGTGAAATAAATAAAAGGGATTAAGAGGTACAAACTTCAGTCATAAAATAAATAAGTCATGGAGATGAAAAGCACAACACAAGAATATAGTCAATAATATGGTAATAATGCTGTATGGGTGACTGATGGTGACTCTATTTATTGTGGCAAGCACAGTAACATATATAATTGTCAAATCAATATGTTATATGCCTGAAACTAATATAACACTGTATGTTAATGATTTTCAATTAAAAAAAGAAATAATCATATTAATATTCTATATAAACATTTTCAGTGGCTCTTCATAGCTTCTAATTGAAGCCCAAACTCCTGGGCTTTATATGAAAGACCCCCAAAATATGGATCCAAGTCCCTTCTATCCTAGTTTCCACTCTTCTTTATGACCCACTCTCTCATGAAAGTGGATTAATTGACTTTCTCTAAATACACCCCAAGATTTCTTACCTTTGTAATTTCTCTCACATTATTCTCTCCACACAAAGAGATGAACCTCCTTATTTCTCTACTGGCTGAAATCTTGTACATTTTTTCAGACTCAACTCCTATGCTGCTCTTGCTATAATCTTTTTCTGGTTTCTCATCCAAGCATCATAAGGCATACCTGTCATAAACTTACCCATATTCCTTCAGAATGTCATGTACATTCTAAATTTGATTATAGTCATGTTCATAAGTATCTTGCACTATGAGAATACTTAGAAGATGTCTTATTTATCACTGATTGCCTCATATTGTCTAGCACAATACCTTGCAAAAGTAGAGACTCCTTAAAAGTAGTCTACGTGGACAAATATAAGTGTGCTCTGATTAATATATGCTCCTTGGCAGGGAATCAGTGATTTTAGCCTAGACCAGAGATTATCTAAATATCTGTGTCTAACTAACACTATAAACTATACTGACTACTAGCACATGATGGCATCTCTTGTTGGACCCTGTAGTAACAGTGCATCATGTCTCGGTTAATCTTCATACTTCTTTCCTACTCATACGTGATAAGTACTTAGTATGAAAATGGTACTTGGACTTGACATTTATACTGGGGAGCCATCAGTGACAAATCTGGAGTCTGGCCTGTTTGAGACTAATTCAAGCCAATTCAACTTAATGAATATCTCTTGAGTATATAGTAATCTATGATAAAGATCTCAAATTTGGTTCATAGGACTTCTCTCCTTGCTAAGTATGCCAAATTACTTTCTACAGTTAGTTTTCTATTTTATACTTTGTAAATGTAGACATCACGTATGGTTATTTGGTGGGAAAATCCTCAAATACCAGGATACATAATAACCTATATATCTTTGCTTTTCAGATGATGTCAGTATCACCCAGAAATTTATAGAGGAGAATGTTGGATATATGTGAGTTTCCTTAAACTATTTCTGATGATGATGGTGTTTACATGATCTTCTCTGATATATTCCAGAAATGTTAATGCTTCTCAAAAGTAATTCCATTAAAGAGAAGCTATATTTATTGGAAGGAGAGGTGAACCATGAGAGACTATGGACTCTGAAAAACAATCTGAGGGTTTTGAAGGGGCGGGGGGTGGGAGGTTGGGGTACCAGGTGGTGGGTATTATAGAGGGCATGGCTTGCATGGAGCACTGGGTGTGGTGCAAAAATAATGAATACTGTTATGCTGAAAATAAATAAAAAAATAAATAAATAGAAAAAAAAGTAAATACAGTATCACTCATAAAATTCAGATGAGGCATCTAAATTGTCAAGAAACTGTAAAATTTGTAGCCCTCACACTTTGATAATTTCCCGAGTCTGGTCAGCAAGTGAATGTTTCTATGAGTTTTTGTTGGACCGAAGTGGAAATTCTACAGGTGGTCATCGTGTACTCTGTGTGGACTCTTGTAGCACGATCATAGAATTCGCTCAACATATTCAGGAGGCCTCCTTTGAAGAAGTAGAAGTGTTGGTAAACGCCATGACGGAATATCGAGATAAATGCTTGGGTGACAGGACTCTCCTAATGTGTTCCAAATCAGCTGTAAGTAAATTGTTTGCATTTCTTAAACAAATACGCTTATTTGTTACACAGAGAATTTTTGGATTGAACTATTAAAAGAAAGAGATGCTCTATGCCCCCACATTTTTTTTTTTTTGCCTGACTTTGGGATTTAAGATAAGACACTTTCCTTGGAGAGATGCAATTCCGTACCATGGTGCACAGGAGGAACTGACTATGAGGTTGCAGTCCACTACATGGGTGTACAGGCAGGGAGGCAGCGAAGAGTCTGACAACGTGCACAGAAGTACAGAGGTGCCCTCCTTAGCTGCCTGTCTCCATATATGCTCAGTTTTCACATCCTCTTTTCTGGGCCACTACCAAATAGAGTCACCATCTGCATTTTAATTTTTTTTTAAGATTTTATTTATTTATTTTAGAGAGAGAGAGGGAGAGCGGGAGTAGGTAGAGGGAGAAGTAGGCTCTTTGCTGAGCAGGGAGCCCAACATGGGGCTAGATCCTGGAACTCTGGGATCATGACCTGAACCAAAAGCAGATGCTTCATGGACTGAGCCCCCCAAGTCCCCCACTATCTGCACTTCTAGAAGACTATTATGAAACACTACTGCTAATACTTCACCAACACAGTCACACCCTGACCTTCTCACCTTGAGAGAAAAGGGAAAAAGCTGTCATATAAGGGAAATGTAAGTAGCAAAGAAGGGGTAAGAGATTAAAGGGAGCCAGGATGGGGTAGAAAAAGTTCCCCAAAGGGTGGGATGGTTGTCACAGGTGTGGGTAACAATGCTTTATTGGTAATACTGGGGAAATTGGAATCTCTCTCCTGAAGGGTGACACTCATCACTCATTGTAGTCACTGTGTCATCCCAGAAGGCCGAAAAACTTTACAATGAATAAAAGATGTCTTTTACTTTTCCATTGTCCAGAATGATGTTTTATTGGAAAATATATGTGCTCTGGAGGGACTGCCACAAAAACACAATTTTTCACACTGCTGCAGTAAGGTTGACTTGGAAAGAAAACTTTGTTTCTTCCATAATAAGAAAGCTGATGTAGGATTTCTGCCTCCTCTCCCTACCCTGGATCCTGAAGAGAAATGCCAGACTTATAAAAATAACAGAGAATCTTTTCTAAACAAGTAAGTTTTCTTTTAGCAGTAGAATTACCTAACTGAAGAATTATTCTTAGGCCGAGTCCAGTATCTCTTCCAAAGGAACATAGCTAGTTTCATTGATGGATTAATTCATTCAGTGTGCATTGTGGGTCACATTATGTGTTCAGTGTTGAGGATATAAACATGAATAAGATATGAAATCTACTTTCCAGTTCCTTTCAATAAAGATGCATATTTTCCGAATGCGGTAAGCCCTAGAACAGAGTGTGTGCATGGTGCCAGATTGTTCCTGGAGGAAATGATCTACTTTTCCCAAAGGGAAGGTACAACTTTTACTGATGGTAAACATTAAATCAATGGGAGTCTATAAAGAATCTGTTTGGAATGGTGCAGTAATTACAGAAGCAGAGACTTTTTCTGGAAAGCTGGTATGCTCACTGAAACTTAAAGTACAAGTGGATTTGAACATAAGTCAATAAAGTCCCCAAATCTCAGATGGCATGTGCACAGGTAGCTATTCTTTGAATGTGGTAGGAAAAGCTACAGACTGTATGGTAGCAGCCCTAGTTCAGTGTTCCAGATGGAAACTGTAATCATCACTCTCATTTGGGGGTTGGCAACTTAATTGGCAAAACTTTTACTAGAGAGTGGATAATCCTGCCTTATATTAAAGGCTTCCTCTTCCTCCTTATATTGAAGTCCTTCCTCTTTTGGTTTTTTAACTTGATCTTCTCGTCTTTTCCTATCTTTTCATTCCCTTCCCTTTTCTTCCCACTCCTTGTCTACCATTTTTAAAAAAATTTCTTTCCTGCTTTAAAGCCCTTTCCCTCCTTCCCTCTTTTTTCTTTTCTAGTTATGTCTATGAAGTTTCCAGAAGGAACCCCTTTGTTTTTGCCCCTACGCTTCTAACTGTTGCTGCTCGTTTTGAGGAGATGACTAAAACTTGTTGTGAAGAACAAGACAAAGCTAATTGCTTTCGGACAAAGGTGAGTATTGCATTTATTTCATTAAAATGATGAGGAGTCACCCCACACTGTAGATCCTTAGTTAAACTCAAATTATAGCAAAGGGATGTTCCCATTTATCAGCCATTTTCTTGCCACATTTCAACCCTTTGTCCACCTGCTGCTGGTCTAAATTTCTTAATACTTGAGACCCTTGAAAGACAATCGCCTATTGCCAGGGTTTTTCTTCTAGCATTGTCTTCCTTGTAAATTGGAAGAGAGCCCTAGTGAGTGAATATGTCGGCTAAAAATGGCATTTATCTTTTATTCTGGACAAACTCTTTTGGGTATCCATAAAATTTAATCATCTCATTAGATGGACAAACTCACAGCACAGTGTACCACTTACCTTCCTACCGAGCATAATTCAGTTGTCAGGAAGGCAGGCCTAACTTTATAATGTGCCACAAATGCATGTGTCTTTTGATATATAAAGGTATTAGGATAAAAATCCCATAGATTTTTCTGTTTCTGAGCTAATTTTGAAAATTTGGTTAAGATATAGTTAAGAAATAAGAGAATAGTGGGATTTTGTTTTTGCTTTAATGGAATTTTCTTTTAATGGAATTTTCTCCTTCAGGCAGAACCTGTCATACAATATTTAAAAGCATCATCTTCTTTTCAAAAAAATGTTTGTGGGGCATTTATGAAGTTTGGACCGCAAGTCTTAGGATTGATGTGAGTTTTAATATGAATCTTGTCTTTTCTTATATTTTCTCCTCTGTGTCCCATTTTTGTACAATTTTTGATGATTTTCATTTTTATTCTTCTCCACGGGTGTTGAGGGAATTCTCAGTCCACATGGGTAACCTAGAACCAGGACATTAGATCCGAAAGAGAGAAGACCTGGGAGGTGGAGAGACTTTAGGGAGAAAGAGGGTTACTTCTGAGATATTCTTTGATTCGTTGGGAATCTGAATTGGTCTGGGAGTTCCCAACGAGGGTTTTAAAACCTCCAAGTGCTTTGATGGGATGTACCCCCAATCTTTGACTTTAATGACTCGGAGACAACCTTAAAAGGATACATTTTATCTCCAGTGCTCATCTTGACCAATTAGTAATGGTGCTATAATTGCAATGCTTTGAGAAAAACTCCGGGATCTCAAATAGATCAACAGGAAAGAGTTCTGGGATGGGTTATCTATCTCTGCCATGGGCTCACAGCAGGAAGCTGTGATCCTGACAAAAGTGTGTTTTGCTCTAAGAAATTATGAAGGCAAATATATATCTCAGGACTTTTTATCCTGCTCTTGGTCTAGGACTCAAAATATCAGCCTCAGAGATGCTCAGTGATCCTGCAGGCTGTGCCACACATGAACAGCTCTTTGGTACAGATATCTGTGAATAAAACAAGGGTTCCAATTCTCACTGCAGCTGTTTATATTTTGCCAGCAAAGAAGTCCCCCTTACCTTACTTGCTGTTCGAGTTGTTTTAGTGGTTTATCAATTCTTTTTCCAGAAATGTTGCTATACTTAGTCAAAAGTTTCCCAAGATTGAATTTAAGGAACTTATCTCCCTCCTAGAAGATGTTTCTTCCAACTACGATGGATGCTGTGAAGGGGATGCTGTACAGTGTATCCGTGACAGGGTAAATATTTTCTGGAGCCAAGTGCAAATGGTGATTTGGGGGAGCCATTTTTTTTTTTTAAATTCTGAAGTTGCCCTGATATGTGGCTACTTCATTTACCACACAAAACAAGAATGCTCATAAGGGATGCTTGGGTGGCTCAGTCAGTTCAGAGGCTCAGATCATGGTCTCAGGGTCCAGGGATTTACCCCCTCCCCTTACCCCCTGCCATCCAGCTTTGGGCTTCCTGATCAGCAGGGTTCTGCTTGAGGAGTCTCTCTTTCCCTCTCCCACTGCCCCTTTCCCCTGCTTTCTCTCTCAAATAAATAAATACATGTTAAGAAAGAATGTTAATACATTGTTAAATAATAACATAAAATAAATAAAATAAAAAATAAAATATTAACAAATAATCTCACATAAAACTTTGAGGGTTTTTTCTACATGGGGTTATTGTGAGATTGCTCAACAGATTTTATTTTACACAGTTAAATGTACTTGCCATAAAACTTTAGGAATTTAGAATCACTTAAGGCAGATTGAAGTTTTCTTTACTATTGCACATCTTCTTTTAGAGATATTCAGCATTAAGTAGTAAAACTCAGAGAACAGTTTTTACCATCATATTTTTAAGAACTGCTTTCTCTGAGTTTCCTCAAGCAATTTCAGAGAAGTCCTGTCAAATAAGTGGAGATGTTAATTTAAAATAACTCTTACATTATTCCTTAAAGTGATTTTCTAAGGGCATATACTGGTAAATATATCATCGACTTACTTTAAGTTGTTCATGCACACAAAAGTAACACAATTTCATTAAAAATATCTCACCTTCTGGGGTGCCTGGCTGGCTCAGTCAGTTAAGCTTCCAACTCTTAATTTCGGCTCAGGTCACAACCTTAGAGTCCTGGGATCAAGCCCTGCCCCGGGCTCCCCACTCAGCAAGGAGTCTGCTTATCTCCCTCTCTCTCTTCCCTCCTCCTGCTCTCTCTCCCTCCCTCTCTTTCTCTCCCTGCAGCTGTTAAATAAATTAATAAATAAGTAAATCTTTGAACAGAAATGAGAAAAATCTTGCCTTCTTAGTTGAAATGAGACTTTTTCTTAGTGACTTTTAATTAGTTTTACTTTTTTAAATTCACAGCAAATCTGTATGTTAATTTGATTTTTAGAATATGAAGAGATATACATTTTATTTCAAGCAGTGGACAACAGATGTCCCCAAAGATTATTTTGTCCTTAATCGGACTTCAACTAAAAACAACCTCATTCAGTATTTTTGTATTGTTTGGCTATGGAAATGTGTGGTTTATAATATTAAATGTTATATACTGAATTAGAATATAATGGAGGATTTTTCTGTGAAGCTTGGAGCTGAAACTAAGAGATCGTATGATGACCTTGATATCTCTTTATAATGCCCTCATGGGGAAATAAGAGTTATTAAATTGTAGTTTGTTTAAAACAGAAGTGAATTCCAGACATTAAAGAGATGTGCTTCCCAGAAGAGTGATGGCCTTCAGTAAAATGTATATCTATTTGCAAGGATCATCTTCCTGGTTCTACCTGGTCTGTTGGAAACGTGGTGTGACATACCACATCCCGTTTTTTTGCTTCAACCCAGAGCTTTATCCCATCCTTCATCCTCAGTGTTCACCAGAAGAAGAGGCAGACCAGCTTAGGCAAAGTCAGAGAGGCCTGGAATAGATTAGTGTTTTCTGAAACTCAACATAGTACATGTGAAAGTGGAACAGGAAGGAGGAAAATATGCAAACTCATCTCGGGGAGTCTGGAGAAGAGATGAGGGGGCAGATCAGCTTTTAAAAAATTATCCAACTAATGTGTAAATAAGAAAACTTCACCTTCTCCTATTCCCACCATTTGCCATGGAGGTCAGAATTAGGCTGAAGAGCGGAGAGAGGATACAGTAAGTGTTTTTGTTTTGTATATCATTTTGCAATTTGAACAGCTTCAGGTTAATAATAACCATGGGGAAATGGTAACTGTGAGTAGGATAGCTTCTTATGTTTGAGAGTCACCATCTGGTAGTTGCTCTGATAGTCCATTTGTTAATCATTTTGTCATTCACTTATAAGTAGTTATTCACTTAGGAAATACTTATTGAGTTTCTGCTATGTGCTTGGCCATATAGTTCCAGGGCACGAGAAAAGACATCTAGGATTATAGATGTTCTAGTCACATGTTTTTGGTGGTCTTCATTTAAAAGGAAAGAAATAACACAGAATTTAAAATGCCAATATATCAGGGTATTGGAGTGAAGTATTTAAAAGATTAATATTTAACAATAAAATGGGAATTTATAGGAGAGTCTATTTTCATTATTATATCATTTAAAATCTTCAGCAATAAAACTTGCCTTCCTGTGAAAACTTCATGTGTATTACATTAAGACAAAATTTAAATACTACTTTCCAATTATCTGATGAATAATTTTGTGTGTTGATGCAAATCCAGATGTGAGGTTCACAGTTGGTTGTGTATGCAATCATTTCATTATGAAGGAAAATCCAGCCCTGAAGGAATGATGAGAATAAAGTAATTTTTCATTCTTCTGTCATACAGAGCAAGGTTATGAGCCATATTTGCTCCAAACAAGATTCCATCTCCAGCAAAATCAAAGAGTGCTGCAAAAAGAAAATACCAGAGCGTGGCGAGTGCATCATTGCCTCGAATAAAGACAATAGACCAGAGGACTTAGGTCTAAGAGAAGCGAAATTTACTGAAAGCGAAAATGTGTGTGAAGAGCGAGATGCTAATCAAACGATCTTCATGGCTGAGTAACATAAATCTATACTGAAATTTCTAAGGCAAACAGAAACTTATGATTTGACCTATTTTGGCTAATTTGGGTGAAAGGAATGGGGAACCATTCAAATCATTGGGTACCACATAATTTTAAAAAATGATGGTTACAGACTATGGTATTTTCACCTGATTTTAAGGAGATGCAACTGTGTGATTCCTGGGATGGCTAACATTTATTGAGTACTTGATATGTGCCAGACAATAGGCTCGATACTCGATGTGGATGATCTGTTTGAGTTCTCACAACAGTCACGTGACACCAGTGCGAGTTCCCCCATTGTTTCAGATAAGTAAATGAAGGTACCGAACAGCTAAGTCGGTTGTTGAAGGGTCACAGCTAAAAGCTGGCTGAGTAAGGATTTGACCAGAGGAGGTCTGGTCTAGGAATTTGTGGGCTGAAATGCCATGGTAGGTCACTCCACAACTATTCAAGGAAATCTAGTGGACTTGGAGCCAAAGGGACAGGATTTGAGACCTGGTTGGGTCACTAGAACAAGTTAATCATCATACATAAAATTCATATAAGAATATTCATTCATTCCAAGCTTATTGGTAATGAAACCTAATCCAAGCACTATACGAGGTTAGACGGGGCTTTTATCCACAGTAAGCTTTCATCAACAGGGAATGACATGGGGAAAGAGACAGACTTATAAATAAATGAGTGCACGACACGTCCTTTTATTTCTGAGAGCACTGTGTAATCCATAACGTAAAGACAGAGGAGGAAGTGGTCAGTTCTACCTGGGAAACATGGAAAGGCTAGATAGGGAAGAGGTGTTTAAAGACATTTTGGTAATCTAGACAGAAGGGAGAGATCATGGATAGAAGTATAAAACCACTTGGTGAGTTTGTGACTTTGTGTGGGGTATTTGCAGTGAGAGAGGAGGGTAGTTAGAGGTACATGCGGTCAGATCATGCAGGCGTGCTAAGTGACGAGATGCCACTGAGGGCTTTCCCTGAAGAATAAGGAAGGACAAAATCACTTTTGTCTTTTAGAAACTTCATCTGGAATGAATCCCAGTTTGGGGCTTAGGTGGTTGGGTAAGTAGTTTTCAGATTCAATGAGATGGGAAGTATGGGTTGAAGGTTTTGTGGAAAGAGAATATGTTTGGATCTGATGGCACTGACTCTGAGGTACACAAAAAGTAAGCAACTGGGAAGGCTGTGAAACAATTTCTGTTTACTTGAGTATAGTTGACACACAATGTTACATTAGTTTCAGGTGCACACCGTAGTGGTTTGACAAGTTTACACATTATACGAGGCTCGTCACCAAGTGCAGCTGTCCTCGGATCCTGCACACCGTTATTACAATACCGGTCACTAGATTCCCTGTGCCATGCCTTTTATTCTCATGACGGATTCATGCCATAACTGGAAGCCTGTAGCTCCCACTCCCCTTCACCTATTTTGCTCATCCCTCCTGACTCCAACAGCCATCAGTTTGTCCTGTGTATTTATACGTCTAATTCCACTTTTTGTTTATTCATTTGTTTGTAGTCCTTTTTTTCTTTTTTTAGATTCCACTTATGAGTGGAATCATATGGTATTTGTCTTTCTCAGTCTGACTTATTTCATTTGACACAATACCCTCCAGCTCCATCCATGTGGTCCCAAGTATCATGAGACAATTTTGTATGTGAACCCGGAGCTCTGGAGGATGGAGATTAGGGAAAATTTACCAAATGTTAAATGCTTTTCATCTACTAACCAATTTAATTTTTGAAACAACCCTCTGTTGTTAGGATGCTTTTATTCTCCTCATTTTACAGGTAAGGAGATGGAAATGCAGAAGTTAAGTAACTTGCTCCCAAGTGACACCGATAATATGTGGTGGGGCCAGGATTCAAACGTGAGCTGCCTGGCTCCAGACTCTTGTTCTTAGAACCCAGCCACTGTGTCCTATTGTTTCTCATGAGTTCGGTTATTAACTCAAACTGAACAAAATGTTAGAGGTAGCGTGTCTCACTTCTATCTGGCACATGAGCTCACCGAATGGAAGCAATTTTTTTTATAAATCATCATCACCATCGTCATCATCATCATCACCATCATGTTACAACATAGTGTTTGAGGAGAAATCACAGAGCAACCCGAAGCATTCTGAGCCAGAGACAGAGTTTTCAGGTGCAGCATTTGACGCAAGATCACAATGGTGCACTTGATACACAATCACAATGGAACTTCCAGGCTAGGGTACGCTTCTAGGAATTTTTGTTGGAAGTTTTTTTTATTATTTTATTTTATTCCTGTAGAAAGGTTCATGGCTTATATCAGATTTTAAGAATAGCCCTTGATTCTCTGAAGGGTAAATGCAGTTGTGTTAGGGTCTGGGAATATATCACACCAATAGGATTGAGACGGCAGGTGGGGAAGCAGAAGAGACAATGTTAGAAACACCAAGATTAATCAGAGAATCAAAGCCTGCGAACCAAAAAGGGATGCAGACTTCCCTGGAATTGAGAAATTTTGTGAGGTATTACAACTTATTTTGAATGGATGGGTAAATACGATTTTTTAAAAAAGATTTTATTTATTTATTTGAGAGAAAGAGAGAGTGAGAAAGAGAGTGAGCAGGGCTTGGGGCAGAGGGAGAGGGAGTAGCAGACTCTCTGCTGAACAAGGATCCCCATGGGGGGCTTAATCCCAGGACCCTGGGATCACGGAACCAAAGTCTGACGCTTAGCCAACTGAGCCACCCAGGAGCCCCCATAAGATTTTATTATGAAGACGATTGTAAAGAGCACAGCTTGGTGCTTAGAGAAGATACCCCTCTCCTGCAAAGAGAGTCAGCTTGGTTTAGAGAAGAATGAAGTAAGCATCCTACTAGACCTGGGTTCACATATTACACTTCCCATTAATAGCAAGGTGCTTCCCCAGTCTGAGACTTCCTTTCTTGAGCTAAAAATTAGTACTGATCTTGAAGACTAAGTGCAGTTAAAGAGAAAAGTGTTTTCAGAGGGTAGGGAGCATTTCTTTATCTCTTATGCCCCAAAACTCGATCCAGTGCTAGCACCTACTAAGGGCTTAATAAGTGTTAGCCTCTTTCCACTTGATTTCTCATTTCTCCCCAAATCACACAGCCTGTGTCCTTGGAGCTTCTCACTGAGGCCATGGAAACCACTGCCAATGACTTGGAGCTCCAGGGGTGGGGAGTCCCGTATTTGAGAAGTGGTGGGATGAAGTTCCAGGCAGAACTGCTTCCCAGTCTCTCCCCAAGATGGCCCTGGAGTGGGGAGCAAGCTACATTTCCACCATCTCAAGTTGGAGGTTTGAATGCAGTTCCCAACCCGCTATGTACTTTCTCAAGTATTGGTGGCATGATATACTATTTCCGATGTTTTACACATAGATCTTCCCAATAATTAACTCAGAATAACTCATCATTCTATCCTCTCAAGTAAAGGCACGGTTGGTTTAAAATATACTACAGAAGAGAACCTTTGTAAAATGATGTCCTGTAGTCAAAATATCCTCTGAAATCACTCCCTGAGCAAACAGGAGGAGGAAATTAGCGTTTGAAAGCAGACTCAGTGTTATAAGATCAGACTAGCTTAAGAGATAGCAAGATTTGATATTTTGTTCTTTCTCTAAGGTCTAATGCAAGAAACCTTGTACACATCGCAGGTTTCTTTATGAACACTCAAGGAGGCATCTGGAACTCTCTGTACCGGAACTTTTAAGAATTGCTGGGGTGTATGAGAATCTTCTGAAGGAGTGTTGCCGCACAGAAAACCCTCCCGACTGTTACCGCCATGCAGTAGGTTCCACCGTTCTGGGCTCACAGAACGGGACAAACCAAAGCCTAACAACAAACACTTCATAACTGACATCAAAGATTTATTCTAGTCTAGGGAGTAGGAGATGTAATTGACCCATTTGAATGTACTCAAATTCGGTGCAGGCTGATCCTTGGGAAGACTGATAATGTGTTAGGTTTCTGCACAATGTTTTGAGCTACTAATTCTGTGGGTTGATGCAAAAAGAAGAAATCTTCCGATTCTTTATTTTACATTTAGATCTTTATTTATGTACTCTGCATTTTATTAAGCCATATAGAATTTTTTAATGATTGTAAAAGTAATAAATGATTGTCAAAGATGATTAGGAAAGTATCAGAAGTTATAAAGATAAAAGTGAAAGCTTTGATAGTGTCACTGAGAAATAGCCATAATTAACATAGGTTTTTCCCATGTGATTTTAGCTATTGTAGTTATAAATTTCTTGTGAAAAGTTGTCATGCCCATTGTCCATTTTCCAATTGAATTTAGTGTGTTTTAGTGTCAACTCATAAGCATCCCTAATGTATTAGATAAATTAATTATTTGACATTTCTGATTTATTTCCCATTCATTTGATATGTATTGCTTTTGCTTTATTTAAAAAATTGCTTCCACTTACCATAAAAGCCAGTTTACACCCATTCATATTTGAGCAATGAAGCAAAAGAACTTGACTTTCAGACTAGCTCTGCCACTATCTGTTCCTGACCCTTAAATGAATCATAGTGCTAGAAAATTCTCTTTTTATATGGAGGTGCAGTATGTCCCACACACCCATTTACTGGTGTGTAGTTTTCTTTCTGGTTGCCGCTCAGTAGATATCCAATTTTATGCTGAGGAGTTGGAGTTTGTCAAATATTTGAAGACAATTATTGGGGGTTTTAAGTTCCAATTCTAAATGATGGAAAAGAAGACATGAAATAAAGATAAATATGATTAAAAAGGTTCTGTAGCAATATCGACCAGCTGGGTCATTCTAGGCAAGACATTTGACTTCATAAGGCTGATTTCCTATATGTAAAGATGAGAGACTACTCTGGCCTCATGAAAGTGATTATCAGATGTGATCATTGTCAGCATAAGATTTGAGTTACACTTTGCAAGCTGGAAAGCTCTAAAAAATGTACAGGATCATAATGAAAAATTTGGAGCTTCAAAATTTAATAAAAGCCATCTCTACATTTATAGTTGAAAAGATTTAAATTCTTAACTGATAAAGAAAACTACTCTCCATTTAGTAAACAATATATGGTAATGATAGTTTCAAACTACTATACAAATAAAAGCTATTTGACAAGTTGACATGAAGCTTATGATTAAATTTTAGAGAAAATGTTCATAATTATGATTGTTCTTGTTTTTAGGAATACAAATTCAATGAAACAACTGAGAAAAGCCTCAAGATAGTACAGCGAGAATGTGAACATTTCCAGAATTTGGGGAAAGATGACTTGAAATACTAGTAAGTTGCTTGTTCAAGTTGGTTAACACTTGTGACAAGAATAAGTAAGATAAACAGTGCCACAAAGTGTCAAAAATTCAGCTCAGCCTTTTAGTTCTGGGCAAATCCATCGACTGGGGAAGAATGAAAACACAGAAGTCAAGAATGTGCATCAAGCTGCCATAGAATGAGGCTAGAAATGAAAGAAATACAAGATTCCAGAAAATTGATTCTCTAACGTTTTAGTTTTCACTTGGACTTGCTTTTGTCAATACCTCGCCAGACTCCCTGGATTCTGCCCCATTTAGGAAGGTGGGGGAAAGAGCAAACTTCAGGTTGTTGCAATTTCCCAAGGAAAAGATGGTTTGCCCAGATTTTAGACCCAGCTTATTGAGCTTATAGGAATAATTTTGGATTTATTTAACATGTTAATATTTGTTTTTTAGTGCTCTTGTTGAGCATTCATGACTGATACACAGTTTATTCTGGATTTTCTTAATGAATTACCAGGGTAATATAGTGTGTGTTTAAACCAAACATCTTGGAAACAAAACAGAGCTTAAAAAATAACTGTTTCTGCAATCTGGCTGTTGGCTGAGAACTCAAACTCAGCCCATTAAAGATATAAGTTTCCTTCACCTTAGATTATCATTTTCCAACATGGATCTATTAATTAAATTCTCCCTTTAAAATATTATTTACTATGCAAGGGATTTCAAGCAGAATTTTACATACTAACCAAGATATTTTACAACCTAGTCCAGGAGTTCCTATGCTCCCAGGTAAGACAGGATGAGAAAATTTGAAAATTTCTGAGATTACCATGAAATTAGGAGGAAACCAAAAAAGCAGAATCTAGGAGACAGGGTGTGGGGAATAGGGAGGGAAGAGACAGTTCTCCGCTATTTTATAAGAAAGCCGAGGTTCACGTTGTCCTTACCTTGGTTGTCCCTAGCCTTGAAGAGTTAGGGTTTCAAGTAGTTAGACAAGGGAAAATGGGTATCTGTGTTTGTTTAGAACCAAACAGACAAATGTTCTTTCAGCTACCTTATCAAACTCACAAAGATAGCTCCCCAGCTCTCCACTGAAGAACTGACCTTCCTTGGCAAGGAAATGGTGACAGCTCTGGCCACCTGCTGCACACTGAGTGAAGAGTTTGCCTGTGTTGACAATTTGGTGAGCATGGCCCATCTACCTAACTATTCCTTAAAAAAAAAAAAAAAAAGACATCTGCTGTACCGTACTCATTGATCTATAGCAAATAAGCAGTTACATGCCTTTCTTCATGGTTTTCAACATTGTTGAGCAAGGAATGTCAAAGTTTTTAAGGGCCTCACTGCGTCACAATCCTAAAAAGCAAAGGAGAATGTATTAAATATTTTCTTGGGGGTTCTGCAAATCATCTTTATTATTATTTTTTTTTAAATTTTTGAGAGACAGAGAGAGATGAGGAGAGAGAGAGAGAGAGCAAGGGAAGGAGCAGAAAGAGAGGGAGCAGCAGGCTGAGCATAGAGCCTGATGCATGGCTTGATCTCAAAACCCAGAGGTCACGACCTGAGTCAAAATCTAGAGTCAGGGGGCACCTGGGTGGCTCAGTGAGTTAAGCCTCTGCCTTCAGCTCAGGTCATGATCCCAGGGTCCTGGGATCGAGCCCCGCGTCGGGCTCTCTGTTCGGCAGGGAGCCTGCTTCCCCCTCTATCTCTGCCTGCCTCTCTGCCTACTTGTGATCTCTGTCAAATAAATAAATAAATATCTTTTTAAAAAAATCAAGAGTCAGACGCTCAACCTCAACCGACTGAACCACCCAGGCACTCCTCTTACTTCTTATTACTAATTTGTTATTTGTAAATTGTTAGCGCAAAAGTTTCAGAATGATATAAGAAATTTTGTAATTTTAATGTTACAAATTCAGTCTTGTCCCACCTGCTCAGTAAGAGAATTGATACTTCTGCCCAATCACAACTTGGATGTATCTCTTCAGGGCTGCGGTGGAGATTATCTTGGAGGATAACCTGGAACACCCTAGGAAAGGAATAAATCAAAGGGCCACTGTGTTTGGCTGCCACTTTCAGCTGGCTGATCTGAAGCTCTCTAGGACTCATAATTACAGATTTGTATATGTGCTAGCAAGAAATTAACCTATAGCACTTACATTACAATGGCTTGAAATTTTGTTGTAACGCAAGCTTCTACTTTGTACGTAGTATCATGCTTACAAGTGCGTGGGTTTTTCTGAGTTAACAGTCATCTTACAACAATCTAATGTTTTTTCTAACCATATTTCAAAACTCTATTCAAGTTTTAAACTCTTATCTAAATTCCGACTTTCACTCGGACAGATGGATTTAGTTCTTGGAGAGTTATGTGGACTAAATGAAAATCGGAACATCAACCCAGATGTGGACCACTGTTGTAAAACCAACTTTGCCTTCAGAAGACCCTGCTTTGAGGGATTGGAAGCTGATAAAACGTATAGACCTCCATCTACGCCTCAGGATTTATTTGTCTTTCATACAGACTTATGTCAGTCTCATAATGAGGAGCTCCAAAGCAAGAAGGACAGGTATAAACATTCTCTTCCATTCACCTTTTTCTTCAGCCTGAAGGCATATCATGTGTTAATGAGAAGGCATACTGTAATACATCGGATTTTGGTGTTCTAATCCTGTTACTGCCATCAAATTGCCCACTCTCTCCAATCCAGAAAAACACCAGGGCCTTTTCATGGCTGTTGCTGGAAAGTCAATACCTCGCTAGTCTTTTCTTTTCCTAGGCATGGAGTGTCCAGTACATTGTGATTTGAAAAGGTGACTGAGGGAAGCCAGCAAAAAGGCTCATAGGCAAGTTCATAATGAGCTGGACTTTCTTGAGGGAATATCATAGATATTTTCCCTGAGAATCTTGCTTACTGTTTGAAAAAAAATGAGAGACCTAAAAGGGACAAGAATTTCACTTTTGTCTTCTCAGGCAATGTTATAAATGCAAAAGAGTAAGACTTCAAAGGGGGATTTAGGTAGTATCTGTATCAGGTGCAGTGGAAACAGCATTCAGCTACTGAGGAAAAGGGAATAGAGGTTGTTTTGAAAATGAATTTTCTAGAAAGACCAAAAGTAATCACATAACCCACAGGACTGCACATAAGAAAGATGTAGTTTATGTTCACATTTTTTATATCATTTTTGTTTACAATGATCTCCCCCTCTGAAGAATGTTAGCGTGAAATCCATCCCACAAGTTGAACAGGAGAGCTTCAGGAGACTCCTTCGAAGTGGACTATTTTAACTTTTGTACTCCCCCCCAAGTCAAGTCCCCCCTAAGACATGTGAAATTGTGACAAGCGTTTTGGGGAAGAGGAGCTTAAGAAAGGAGTCTTGAATTAATTGTGTTTGGCATCTCTGGGCCACAGGTTCCTAGTGAATGTAGTGAAGCGAGGGCCTGAACTTCCAGAAGCAGTGCTGCGGCCGTTGCTCTCAGACTTCACGGACGTGGTGGCAAAATGTTGCAAAGCTGAGGACCCTGAAACCTGCTTTCATGAAGAGGTAGTTCCGTTTCTTTTCCCCTGAAATTCATCCAGTATTCTTGGATGGGAGCACGAAGGGTGTTTGCGAAATCTCTCCAGGGGTGGCAGGCTCACCTTCATGGGCCCTGCCGCAGCGTCCCTCAGGTGAACATGCATGTGTGTGAAGTGAGGCGTTGGTGGGGGCTGCATGCCGTGAGGGGGAAGAGAGGAGACGCCCTCCCCGAGGGTTCTCACTCCAGGGACAGGTGTGTCTTGCCAGCTTGTGGTGGATTCTCAGGTACAGGTGAATGCCAGCCCCAGGTACAGGTGGATTCTCAGGTACAGGTGAATGCTTGGAAGTAGCTCTTCACTGATTTCCAGCTTCCTTTCTCACCTTTTCATTCCCAGCAACTCCCACTCTACCCCAGACTCACAATGCGCGTGCACACACGCAAACTCGGACCCCTCGTATCCTGCCTGCCTGGTCACAGACACGCACACTCACACCCAGTCTTCATTCTGGTGGATAGCCCTCTACTTTTTCCAAGGGAGTGTTTAGTCTATGGGGATTGTGTGTGTGTGTGTGTGTGTGTGTGTTTCAAATTATTAGCTTTTACAAATATTTTTAATGTAATTTGAGGTTATTAATCAGTATCTAGCATTTACCAGAGTGTGTATGTACATTGAGGTCATGGAAAGGGAGGGATGAGGTCCCTGGCAGTCCGTAAACTGCACTGGAAGAAAGGGTGTTCATTGAATCCTCCCCTTCTACAAGATGGGGCTGCTTTAATTTTTCTTCCCAAATTTCAAGGCAACATGTGTCTCCAAATTTAAATAATCATGTCTTAAATTCTTCTATGTGTTTTTGTTTCTTTTTTTTCCTCTCTCAGGGGCCCAAGGTGGCGGCCAAAAGCCAGGCTGCTTGAGAAGCACAAAATAAAACCCAACAAAGGTAATCCCCGCTGAGTCAAGTGCCAAATGTACATGTGGCTGGTGTGGTCACTCGGGCTTTTCCCTTCTGGTGCTTCAGTGTCTGTTTCTAGCACATTCCACGTGCCTTGTACCTCACGCGCCCGTCTGGGTCCTCTCCCATCCCTCGGTCTCGACCACTCTGTGTGGCCTGTTTCGTGGCAGCACTTCTCTTGATGTTCAAGCAGCTTTCCGAGGAGTCCCTTTGGCTCTCCTCTGCCTCTCTGCTTCCGCACTCAGCGGTCTGGACCAGAGTGGAAAGGCAATGGAAATCTGTGAATATTCCATTCACAGGAGGAGGAGAGGGCTGGTGATGGGCAGAGAGGCCTCAGTAACCTGGCCTAAGAGTCTTGCCACACCAGTGTGTTCCTAAGTGAAAAGCGAGATGTTTGTGATTTCACAAAACTATGTAAAAGGTGCTCTCTTCTCCGCAGTTTAGGTAAGACACGTACACAAACTTTAGGAACAAATGATGTTCAGCATCTGAGAAGAGAGGCCTGGACCACCACAGTAGTCCAGGTTTGGGTCTACGAGAAGCACAACATCCTTACCACCCATACTTTTCTATATACATGACTTCGCATCACCCAAGTTATACGATTTCACATTCGTGTGTTGCATTAAATACTATTTTTGCTTCCCAGGTTGTGGGGAAAAGAGAGGAACACCGACTTCCCTGCTTCCTATCTTTCCTGCGGTGGGTCTTGTTTTCTGAGAAGAACGCGGTGAAAAGATTCTTCTGTAACCTTTACTGAAATCATTTTATTGTAGCGAGCAATAAACAACATCATAAAGTTATGTCTCAAAGACTGATGTCGTGCGTCAGCTTGATAACAAAATCAGTCAATCAGGATGTATTTGTCCCATCAGCATCATGGGTTCCTTGGCAGATGTACACTGCTCCAGGGAAGGTGGGGCTGGGCAGCAGCAGTGGTGTGGGCGGACGCCTCACAGATGCCTGTTCTTGCTGCTGCTGGACAGGGCATGGGGAGCTAAGGCCAGGCAGCCCTCCTGCTCCCAGCATCCCCCACTACCACTGAATGTTTTCAATGTACAAAACGTCATTCAAAGTACTTTTTAATGCATGGAACCCTAACAACTGTATGAAGTAGATAGCTTACCTTAAAAATATTTATTTATTTATTTATTTGAGAGAGAGAGAGAGTGAGCACAGGTGGGAGGGGCAGAGGGAGAGGGAGAGGGAGACTCCTCAAGCAGACACTCCGCTGAGCACAGAGCCCAATGTGGGGCTTGATCTCATGACCCCGAGATCATGGCCTGAACCAAAACCAGGAGTCAGATACTTACCTGACTGTGCCGCCCAGGTGCCCTTGAAGTAGATCTCATTTTAATTCCCATTTTACAAGCAGGAACTGTTTGTAGAGTCATCTGTTCAATGTCATACAACTGGTAAGTGGCAGAACCAGGGTTTGCATTTGACTCCTCTAATCCCAGACCAGTATTCTTGACCTCTGTACACCCGATGTCCTAGGGTGGATGTTGATGTCATTCACAGAGAGGGAGGAGCACCTAAGGCATCAGCAACAGTGGCTCTTTTGTCTTACTCTTCCAAGCCGGGATTTTTGTTAATATTGGAGATGTAAGTGCTCGTCGGTGATGTCTAGGGAGAGGGAGCTGGGGGAACTAGGAAGCGGGAAAGGAAGGTTGGTCATGGGGTTGTGGCCCGATTATCCTGACTGTTTTCTAAACTTCCAAAGTTTTTAGTGCTTCAAAATCTGGAATGGAAGATGATGACCATTTAAGAGATAATGCAGGGGAATAGTCACAGAGTTCTTTTAGCACAGCATTTATGGTGTAGTCTTTGGGATTTTCCTTTATTTCATCAACAAATATTTATTATTAGATTCCTACTGTGTGTCAGACACTGCACATACAAATATGAGGTGATCAGAGATGGTTCCCCGTGGCAGGGGGAAGGATAGTAAACAAGCAATGACATATGATGTCATAGGGATAGAAGAAGTCCCCTGCTGTGGGAGCACACTGGCACTACAACCTAAGCGGAAGTTGTAGGGGAAGTACTGGCGGGGGTGGGGCATCAAATTCCTGCGGCCGGTAACTTCCTGTACGGCCTCTGACAAGTTCCCTATAATCGGAGACCTTCATTTCTTTGTATAATGTGGGAGAATAATCTCCACCTCACAAAGGCTTTAGAGAAATGCATTGAATTACTATACAAAGTACCCAATGCCATGGCCAGCAGATAATAGATGTTTATTTTGGGAAGTTATTTTGTCCTTTTGCCATTTTGCCAAACATTTCCATTTATTAATGAGGAGAACAGGAAGAAAGTTTCACTTAGATATTGGATAGTAAGTTTAACAAACAGAAGTGAATCAGCGCCCAGTTAGGTAATTCAGTTTGGTACCTAATAGTGGATTCAGCTATGTGTCCAATACTGGGCTAGACACAACAGATACGAAACAAGAGGCCCAGGAATCTGCTGGGTTAAAATGATATCAGTTCCATATTGTACAGGGAGACAATAAATACCTTTTTAAAAAAATGATTTTATTTATTTACTTGAGAGGAAGCAAGAGAGAGCGAGAGAGAGCACGCACAGAGGGAGAGAGAGAAGCAGAGTCCCCGCTGAGCAGAGAACCCGATGCAGGGCTCAGTCTCAGGACCCTGAGATCATGACCTGAGCTGAAGGCAGAGGCTTAACTGACTGTGCCACCCAGGTGCCCAGCACCCTTTCTTCAAGTGTCTTTTATGAACTGCCAGTGACTTCATCCCTCCCTTTCCATGGCCTCAGTATGCATACTCACTCAGGTAAATGCTAGATACTTAATAATAGCCTTCAACTATAAGACTCTATAATCACAGAGGAACTTACCCTACAACTCTCTACTGATATTCCAGAGAACAAACTATTAAAAAGCATGTAATCAACTTGATGTGGGAAAAGGAAGGGGAGGAACGGTTTATTAAAAAGATGTATTTTGCCTTAAAAGAGAGGATTTGGAATGAGGGCACATCACTCTGTATTGCTTAGAACTCAAACCAATGACTAGACCATACCAGAATTCAGTGCAAGAAGAATTTTCTAGTATTAATGATAACTCTAAGCGGGGTGGGCCTCATGGTACAGCAATGAGTGTCAAACTGCACAGGCATGAGCAATCCCCGTCCAGGTTTTCTGTGGGATCCAGGAATCTAGTCCTGGTCTTTCTAAGGTTCCTTCCAACTCTGTTTCTATGACTCAGATAAGAATTTGGTTTGTGGTGAAATAATATTCATTAAACATCATCACTGTGTCTTGTATACCTTCCATGTTTCCTCTTAAAGGTCAGGATAAAGATTTCACTCTCGTAGGGAACAAGTTCTGTGCTGTTTTTCTAGTCTTACCAGGAAACCCATCCCCTTGCCTTTGCTTAAATAATCCTCACTACTTGTTTTTCCTCTGGTCTGAAATTCTGCCTTCAGTCACTGATAAAGGACTTAACATCATTTTATGTTTCCAGGAATCTTTTACTCTGAGATGAGAATTCAAATAGGATGTAAATTTTGTCCATTATTTTAATAAAAAGAGGAATTATTTCAGCACACATGCAATGGTTCCTTTTTTTTTTTTTAAGTGTCATCTGCAATCAATTAATAGTGGCCTTCTTGTGGCACTGAGTGGTGAAACGAGGCAGTGATCCCTTAGTAAGATCTGTAGTGGGTGACAGTCTGGCATCTCTCATCCGAAGTGTTGGCCATCCCTAGAGTAATAGGTCCAGTTCTAATTGTCCCGAGTAAGGCTTTAGAGTAAGGCTGAATAAGGCTCAGAATAAGAGCTCAAGGACGCAGCTCTAAGAATGCGCAACGGAAGAGCTGCTGAGCATTAGCACTGTTTAGAGGACCTAAAAAAGTAATGAAAACCTGCCAAAGATAATTTTTCATTTGTTGACCCTAGTTATAGATCATCACACATGATCTATATTCTTTATCCCTAGCCAACATGTCCTAAAGCTAAACAAGAACAGATTTATCATTATTTTTCAGGCAGATAAATCTTTCTCACTTGATATACATATATAGTAATTATTAATTAATTAGTATTAAATAAAAATATATATATATTTTGTCTAGGAAACCAGAAATAAGAATATATGGGTAGCACAATCACACAATGGACTGTCAGTCTTAGATACTATCTGGTCCAAACCCTCCATATACAAATAAGGCAACTCGGGATGGGAACTGTTCAAGTAGTAACCAGTGATCTCCAAAACATTTCCAAAACTTTCGGCTTTCACGTTTTTCTTAGACTTTTTATTTAATCAGTAAGTGCCTGTTTCTTCCCCTACCTTCCAAACTGGGTGTTAGGTGGAAGTGACACTGTTCAGGAATGCTGACGCCTCAGTTTTCTGTACTCGCTCTTGAGCGCTGTGGGCTCCAAAGTCAAACCTGGATTTCTACCCATGAGTCCATGAGCACATTATATGACCCCGAGTTTCTGGTCATTATTGATCATTTTTCAAATATCTTTTTAAATTTGAATTCCAATATAGGTAACATGTGGTACTCTATTAGTTTATATTATTATATCAGTATTATATTAGTTTTGGGAGACAATCGAGAGATTCGACAATTCAGTACAGTACTCCGTGCTCGTCATGACGACTGTACTCTTCATCGCCTTCACCTGTTTCACATCCGCCCCCCACCACGCTCTGATAACTGTCTGCTGGTTCCCTAGAGTCTGTTTCTTGGTTTCTCTCTTTCTTTCCCTTTGTTTGTTTTGTTTTCTTTCTTAAATTCCACACAAGTGAAATCATACAGTATTTGTTTTCTCTGACTTATTTTGCTTAACATTATACTCTAGCTCCATTCATGTAGCAAGATTTCATTCTTTTTTATGGCTGAAGAATATTCTATTGCATATATGTACACCATGTTTCTTTATCCATTCGTCAGTTGATGGACGCTCAGGTTGCTTCCATAATTTGGCTATTGTAAATAATGTTGCAATAAACAGAGGGATGCATTTATCTCTTCAAATTAGTGTTTTTGAATTTTTTGGATAAATACCCAGTTGTGTGATTAGTGGATCACAGTTTAGTTCTATTCTTAATTTTTTGAGGAACCTCCCTACTGTTGTCCACAGTGGCTGTACCAGTTTACATTCCACTAGCAGTGTATAGGAGTTCATTTTCCTCCATGTTTTTGCCAATACCTGTTGTTCTTGTGTTTTTCATTTTAGCCGTTCTAACAGGTGTGAGGTGAGATCTCATTGTAGTTTTGATTTGCGTTTCCCTAATAATGAGTGATATTCAGCATATTTTCATGTGTCTGTTGGTTATTTAGATATATTCTTTAGAGAAATGTCTCTTTATGTCTTCTGCCCATTTTTTATTGGACTATTTGTTTTTTGGGTTGTTGAGTTTTATCAGTTCTTTATATATTTTGGATGCTATCTCTTTGTCAGGTATGTCATTGCAAATGTCTTCTCCCATTCAGTAGGTTTCCTTTTAGTTTTGTTCATTGTTTCCTTCACTATGAAGGGAAGTTTTATTTTGACATAGTCCCAATAGTTCATTTTTGCTTTTATTTCCCTTGCCTCAGGAGACATATCTAGAAAAATGTTGCTATGGCCGATGTTAGAGAAATTACTGCTTGTTCTCTCTTCTAGAATTTTTATGGCTTCAGGTCTCATATTTAGGTCTTTAATCCATTTTGAGTCCATTTTTATGTATGGTGCAAGAGACTGGTCCAGTTTCATTCTTTTGCATACAGCTGTCCAATTTTCCCAACACCATTTGTCAAGGATACTCTTTTCCCATTGCATATTCTGTCCTCCTTTGTAGAAGATTAATTGACCACATAATTGTGGTTTTCATTTCTGAGTTTTCTATTATGTTCCATTGATCTGTGTGTCTATTTGTGTGCCAGTCTTATCATATCTTGATTACTACAGCTGTGTAATATAACTTGAATTCTGGAATTGTGATACCTCCAGTTTTGTTTTTCCTTTTCAAGATTGCTTTGACTATTTGGGATCCTTTGTGGTTCCATCCAAATTCTGGGATGGTTTGTTCTAGTTCTGTGAAAAATGCTGTTTAATAGGGATTACTTTAAATGTATATATTGTTTTGCATAGTATAGACATTTTAGCAATATTTGCTCTTCTAATCCATGAGCATGGAATGTTTTTCCATTTCTTTGTGTCATCTTCAATTTGTTTCATCACCATTTTATAGTTTTCAGAGTATAGGTCTTTTACCTCTTTGGTTAGGTTTCCTCTAAGTATTTTATTATTTTTGGTGCAGTGGTAAATGGGATTGTTTTCTTAATTTCTCTGTCTCCTGCTTCATTATTGGTGAGAGTGGACATCCTTGTCTTTTTCCCGATAATAGGCCTTTATTACAACGAGGTATGTTCCCTGCAAACCTACTTTGTTGTGGGATTGTATCATAAATGAATGTTGTAGTTTGCCAAGTGATTTTTCTGCATTTGTTGTAATGATTGCATGGCTTTTATCCTTTCTTTTGTTAATGTGATGTATCATGTTGATTAATTTGCAAACATTAAATGACTCTTAAATCCTGGAAATAAATCCCACTTGATTGTGTTGTATGATTTTTTAAAATGTATTGTTAGATTCAGTTTGCTAGTATTTTGTTGATGATTTTGGCATCCATGTTCATCAGAGATATTGGCCTAGAGTTCTCTTTTATCGTGTTTTTTTTTTTAATTTTGATCGTGTTGTGTTAATCACCATACAACACATCGTTAGTTTTTGATGCAGTGATCCAAGATCCATTGTTTACGTGTAACACGTAATATGCAATATGTGCCCTCCTTAATACCCACCACCAGGCCAACCCATCCCCCACACCCTTCCCCTCTGAAACCCTCTATTTGTTTCTCAGAGTCCACAATCTGTCATGGTTGTGGTGTTTTTATCTGGTATTGGTATCAGTGTAATACTGGCCTCATAGAATAAATTTGAAAGTTTCTCTTCTTCTATTTTTTGGAATAGTTTGAGGAGAATATGAGTAAGGGGCAGGCAGGGCTGGGTAGGGGCCATATGGTCAGGCTCACTCAAAACCCCAGAAATGCTGAGGCACAGTGAAATCAGAGATAAGGGTACAAATCAGACCACCTTGCCCTGGGCATTGGAGGTGGGGTCTTTTTATGGCAGTCATATTGTGCACAACAAAGAATAACCAGACCTGAAAGTAGAAGTAAGCCATTCAAGATGTTATCGCCAGACCTTACTCAGGCTGAGACGTCACAAGGATGTTAAGGCCACAAGCTCCCTGGTCAATTTTAGATAAAAGCCTGTCAGTGGAGTCCTACGTGGACAAACCTGGAGGGATCCTCCTACTCCTGAGAGCTTTGTCTGTATCCTTACTTAATAAGATTGCTTTGCTCACTCTCCTTTGTCCAGGAGATTAATTTTTCAACTCTGTGAAACAAGAACCTAGCTCTCGTACTTCAAATAGGTATTATCTCAAAAAATGAAAACCAAAAACAAATAGATATTAACCCTTCTTTAAACGTTTGGTAGAATTTGCCTGTGACGTCATCTGGCCCTGGACTTCTGTTTCTCAGGCGTTTGTGGTTACTGATTCAATTTCATTACTGGTAATTGGTCTGTTCAAATTTTCGGTTTTTTCCTGTTTCCAACATGGCAGGGCAATCCAAGCACTTCAGGTCTGCCTAGTTCCTGAAGTCCCAGGCTTCTGTAACAAACATGACTCCGAGTGTCTCTTACTGACAGTCAGCATGCTGGAATCAGCCCTTGCAAGGCTGATTGGTCAAGTCTCCCATGTGTTTCTTAGCAAAGGATATTCCTGCCGCCTAGTAAGCCATGCCCTTGCAAAGCAGTCCAGACTCCTCCATCCTGTACCCTACAGACAGGCGACGTGGTATGTTCCCAGGCTTCCCCAGAACTTGAGGCTCCCAGGTGCTGTTTTCGGCTGGCTTCTCAGGTCTCTATGGACGGGCCCTGGCTTGGCAGGGCAAATCTAGGTCCTCTAGGTCTGCCTCAGAAATACGCCTCAAGAGCTGCATGTGATTTCTGATTGCCTGGCCTGGGTCATTGAAAAAGTTCATTCCTAGACTCAATAGAAGAAAAGGCCCCAATTCATTGCCAATTCCCACTTCTCACTGGACGTGCTTCATCGGCACACTTGCATCCTGGTGTCTCTGCTGGTCCAGCAGCTGCATGTCGTCCTTGTGTCTGCCCTTGAGTTCCATGATGCTCTCAACCTCATACAGCTACTGGGCCAGGAGGCTGCCCGGGCACTGGTCTCGGTTCACCCTCGCCAGTGCTGTCAGCAGCTTTATGGCCTTTAGGCAGACTGCATGAGGTGTTCCTGGCCTTTTCCAGAACTTGAGTCTTCCAGGCGCCCCTTTTAGGTGGCTACCTAGTACGGTGGGCAGTGTCGTACCCAGTGTGATCCCGAGTCTTAATTTCTTATTCAAGAAATAAGAATACTATTGTTTAAATATAGTCGTATAAGGCACCAGACCCACAATAAACACTCAGTAGATTATGTTCCATTTCCTTGGGTCTGCTCCCTAGGCCCATGCTCCCCCACTCCTTCCAGGGACTTGAAAACGTGCCCAGCACTGGGACCAGCGCTTTAACCATTTATCTGAATCTGTGGCAGTACATGTTTACCTTCCCTCCTGCCACTTTAGAACTTTGTCCGTGTCAACAGTCCTTCCCAGCAAATGAGATATGTACCAAAGGTGCTTATTGATCACTACGAGGCCTACATGGTATAATCTTGGAAAAACAAGTAGATTGACATGACTCATTTTAAAACCCAGTATTCATTAATGAATGCCATCCAGTAATGATATTTCTCCATTGTCATGAATTTTTTCAATTTCATCAGGGTCATACTGGCCCAGAAAAAATATTCACCAGGAAAAGGTTAATTATTAATAGTTGTTACTTGAAAAGAGTATAAAAAGGATTCTTCAGTTCTTTGAGATGATAGAACACCTTCTTTAAAGTTTCATCTGGAACATGAAGACTCTTAGACCCATATGTTTTCTTGTTTTCTTCAGCTATGTTCAGTGTCAAACTCTTCAGAGAAGTTTACTAGCTGCAGGTAGGGAACCTATTTATAATCTACACATCCCCTGTGCCAGGACATAAGGCATAATGACTACTAAAATGTAGACTAAAATATAGGGAGTGGCTTGTCTTCCTCAATGCTTATCACTGTCAGCAGAGTCATTGGAAATTGCTAGAAATTGGTTTGTGGAAGGGATGCAGAAAGAGAGCTAATATATTGAGGCAACGCACACAGGAAGATCTCACTTTAGCCTTATTTCCACTCTAGTGAGGGAACGATACATTTCAAACTTGTGTTTAAAACTGGGTAAATGATTTTGGATAAAGCAACTGTGTTCGTAGTAGCAAGAATAATACTACGAGCTGCATTCTTCAGTACCCATTCGGTGCTAGATGCTGTGTTCAGTGCTACACTCATATGTTTCCATTTAATCCGAGCAACTATCCATCGTGGTAGAGTTTATTTATTTTTTCTAGGTAGAGAAACTAAAACTTTGAGAGCTTAAGCTGTTTTCCTAAGGCCACGCTCAGAATCAGAGTTAGAAGTTGAACTCAGAGTAACTGGCTCCAAAGCCTTTCCCTGTAACAGATATGATGATGGTTTCTTTATTTAACAGAAAGCTGCTCAGTTCTTCAGAAGCGGTTAATTTAAGAAGATACTGTTTTCAATAGAGAACTTGTGTGTGTGTGTGTGTGTGTGTGTGTGTGGTGAGTGGAGGTGATAAGAAAGATAAAGTTGATGAGTAAATCCAAAATGCGAGAGATACTGTCTTTGTTGAATGAAGCCTGGCAATGTGCTAATGATTATATGTTTGCTTCCAATGCTTTATTACATGAATTACCCTAATTTTCTTAGTATTCCTTGGATATGCTAGTAACTTCTAATATAAAGAATTAAATAACCAAATCATGTTAATTAATTCAGGTGTGTCAACACAAGTACATGCAACTATTTGTGGGCTAATGACAGATTTCAAGGACACAATATATTTGAACAGAAGAAAGTCATTCACAGAAGGCAGTTGAAACACAAGTGAAGATATAGTCTGGCGATTCATTTTAATTCTTGATGGTAAATAAAATAGATGTGGAAATTTTTAAGTGAATAAATATGTATAACAGAATTATAAAGGGTGATTTCAAATTTGAAAATATCTTCTCATGCAAATAAAATCTCTTTTTGTTTTTCAGCCTTGCGCCACATTAATAGCCAGAATTACCTGCAGGAGAACTTAAGAGACATGTGAGTTCTGTTATCAATATTCTCTTCTCTGAAATTTGAAATCGCAATCATTTTGGAAGGGAGAGGGGGCAGTGATCTAGCTATGGGGTAGGAAGAGTTTGATTTCACCTTTAACAGTCTCACAAGTGTTATGTTTCAGCACCAGCATCATGGTGGCTCAGTTTCTCCAGAAATTAACTTTTGAAGAGGTACAAACCATAGTCGAAGCAGTGGTAGATCTTGCAGACAAGTGCAAGATCCTCAAGGCACACTGGTCACCATCAGAATGCTCTCACCAGTTGGTAGGTGAATCATGTTCTGTCTTTCTCTCTCTTTTTTTAAGCTAAAATTCCAAACAAAAGGTGTTGTTATGAAGTGAGATGTTGAAGAATTAGGTAGAGGAGTTTAAGGCAACAATACGGACATCAACCACACTCAAAATAAAATCTTTGTAAGTTTATAAGCCCAAATTCTTCATGTCATCTCTGGGAGATCAGACTCAGAGAACCAAATGCTCAAGAGAATGGATTACAACCTAGAGGCCAATTTGTTCATTTTGGTTGGTTGCTCTGCCTCTGCCACTGGAGTACCACTGTCTGACATCCTCATATAAAGGTTCCTGGAAACCAGAATACTAATTTTAAAATGTTTCTAAGAGTATCTGAGACAGAAGAAAGAAGTGAATATTATTATGGGCTCTTTCCCTAGTTAGTAAAAAATCTTGGGGATTACTTCTGTCTCATAAAGTATGTGTATCTTACCATGAACCAATTATTCATGAACGCTAACATATTTGTGCAATCTACATATTTTTTGGATCACTTGTCTCATACCAAACATTTTAAACTACAAATTAATAGTTTTCTTCTTTATTGGTAAGTTTATTATTATTATTACTATTCCTTCTTCTTGGGGCTAAACCTACCTATCTTTTACTAGACTCTTAGTAGACATAGAAAAACCATGAGTCTAATTAGAAACACATTTTATTAAATTTTTAAAGATATATTTATTTGAGAGAGAGAGAGAGAGAGAGAGTGGGGGAAGGGGCAGAGGTAGAGGGAGACAGACTCCTCTAGCAGATTTCCTGGCTGAGTGTGGAATCTCATGTGAGGCTCCATCCCAGGATCCTGAGGTCATGACCTGAGCCAAAATCCAGAGTCAGATGTTTTAACTGACTGTACCACCCAGATGTTCCTAGAAACACATTGGAAATGAAGTGCTTCTGCCAGTCACTAATCTTAGTTGTTTTATAGTGATCCCTTTTTATTTCTACCTCAAATGATGTACTTTTTCCTGCCTTTATTCCCTAAATCTGGACATGTATTTTATTTGAGGTTTACCGCATCCCACACACTTACTGCCACTCCGAGGTACTTGAAAACTAACTGAGTTATTACATTTTCATTTGAACATTTGACACTGAATATACACTGCCTGAGAGTTCAGTTCTTAAAATAACTTCCTATGGAAACCAAACTAAAAACAAATAGTGAGCAAGGAAATTAAACTTCATTTATTTCTTGGTGGGTAGTTACCCAAAAAACCTTGATTTCATTAGGCTCTGGAATTTTGGCTTATGTTTACTGTCTCTCAACAGCTGTATGAAAATGAATTTGAAATCACAATTATTTTGGAAAGGAGAGAACAATAAATTCCATTTGGTCCATGTCTAGCATGTGGGAATTTAGACTTAAAAACCTAAAAAAACTTGTGGTCAAAAGAACTATGTCCAGGGATTATTAAATACAGACTATAAGAGCATGTCCTCAGTGGCCTTTTCTTGATAATAATTCTTTAACTTTCCTAGGAAAGTAGATCACACATGCTTCCCCTTTAAAGTATTATTTCCTCCTCCAGATGACTACCTTCCTAGAGCACATTTGTAATAACCAAGGAAAGGCTGACAAAGAAGAGTTTTCTGACTGTTGCAATATAAATAACAAAGCAAGACTCAAGTGCTTCCTATTATACAAAAAAGATGACGCAGGTTACAGTGATATATCCCAAATTCTAAATCCTGAGCAGATCTGTGAGATGGATGAAGAGAATCAAGTGTCAGTGAAGGAGAGGTGAGTCATTTCTCCTTGCCATAGGCTCTGCAGAAGAGTGTTTTCCGATTTTGAAGACAGATCTTTATATATGGGTCTCTAAGAACACCATGCTTTATTACATGAATTTAAGGTAAAAATTTGAGCTACAATATATATTTTGCTCCCTCAGAATGACAATTACAATCTCAGTGAACCTGACAGGACATGGAAATGTCTATGTGTAGAAACATTAAAAGTGACTAGGACAAAAAAAATTAAAAATAAACTTAATGGTTTCACTTATTTGTGGAACATAACAAATAGCATGGAGGACAAGGGGAGATGGAGAGGAGAAGGGAGTTGGGGGAAATTGGAAGGGGAGGTGAACCATGAGAGACTATGGACTCTGAGAAACAATCTGAGGGTTTTGAAGGGGCGGGGGGGGGGGTCGGGGTACCAGGTGGTGGGTATTAGAGAGGGCACGGATTGCATGGAGCACTGGGTGTGGTGCAAAAACAATGAATACTATTACGCTGAAAATAAATTTAAAAAATTAAAAAAAATTAAAAAATAAAAATAAAAATAAACTTAAAAAACGATTAGGACAGTGTTAAGGACCCATCTCCTTAATGTTAGGTTAGTCAGACCAGCAGCAAGTGATGTTGAAAGGTTCAGCAAGTAAGCAGAGCATAATAAACAGAGTATCGGGGACAGAGAGCAGGTAATAGCTCCGACAAGGGCTGGCATTTGGGAGACTCATCAAGGGATAGCAGAGAAGGTATCTGATAGGGCATGGAGAGAGTCGGTCATTGAGAACATAGGAAGAGGTAACACCTGCAGATTTGACAGAGATGAGTTTTCTGCTCATAAATTCTGATTCTATAATTCCCATCTGGAGTGGATAGCATTATAGCAAATGGGTAGGCAAGCTTCTGTTTTGTTTTCCTGGGGAGCACAGAGGTTTATTTGTAAAGAGGTGCAAGCAAGCGGCTTAGGTTTAGAGGCAGGAAACCAATGCCTAGAGAGGTAGAAATGAGAAGAGAAACAAAAAGCTTCAGTTCTCAAGAAAAGCAATTCTAGCCATCTTATCAAGACAGGCTCAGACAATGGGGATAAGGCAAAGATCTGATTGCTGGTTCTAGAGGGCAAGGAGCATGGTAGTGATTTGATTTCAGGTTTTAGACATGAAACTTTAAACCAGAGATGAGTGAGCAGAGAGGGTGACTTGATGCAAAATATGTAAACGCCTTTCATTCACCGATGTGGGGGCAGAATTGCCCCAGACATTACTGAGCCTTCAAGAGGAAATTAATTGGCCCTTACCACTTGGGTAGAAAGGACTGGGGTACCTGCTAGCAGAGTCGATTAAGAGTCCAACTCTTGGTTTCAGCTCAGGTCATGATCTCAGGGTCTGAAGATCAAGCCCAGTGTTGGGTTCTGTGGTCAGAGTGGAGTCTGCTTAAGACTCTCTGCCCCTCCCCCTTGCTTGTGCATACATGCATGTGTGTGTGTGCGTGCACATGTGCATGCCTTCTCCCTTCCCCTCTCTCTCTCTGTCTCAAATAAATAAATACATCTTAAAAAAAAAGAAAAGAGAGGACTAAGGGATGGGAATTGGGCAGGTTCTAATTTGCCTGACATCAGGGGCAACCAAATGGGAACGGAAATAGGACCCAGCTACCTATTTGCTATATTGCTGCTCTAAAGGAGAATTATAAAATCAGGTTTCGACTGAACATTCAGAGATTATAGAATCTAACCAATACTCAGGCAGTGAATCTAATCTCTTCGGGAACATTTACAATGAAGTCAATATTAGGGAGTTATTTTAAATGCTAATCTTAACTTACATGCAGACAACTATAAACATTTTATCATTACTTGTCTCATAATTATAAGGTAACAACTTCATTTAATTCTCAACCAAGGAAACAGTAACATATATCAGAGCTGGGAGGAGAGAGGTCAGCTCTTTCAGATATTTCAAAAGAAAGCATAGTCTATAAATACATAAAACCATGGTTACTGGGGTGCCTGGGTGGCTCAGTGGGTTGGGGCCTTTTCCTTCAGCTCAGGTCATGATCCTGGGATCCTTGGATCGAGCCCCACATTGGGGTCTCTGCTTGGCAGGGAGACTGCCTCCCTCCTTATTTCAGCCTGCCTCTCTGCCTACTTGTGATTTCTGTCTGTCAAATAAATAAATAAAATCTTTAAAAAAAATATATATATAGTTACTGTACCTTTGGATTATCTAAGGAATCTCTAATAGCAGTTTTAATTATTGTAAGCTTCTATTGTATGTCTGACTATAGAACCTGACTTTCAATCAAGCATGACCCTATGTTACCTTACAATAGGGATAGTCCATTTTTTAAATGGCTCTAATTATCAGAAAGCTTTTCCTTATACAAAGTTAAACTTTCGAGATTTGAAATTAGATTGGCTCATATTGAATATCTTCTAAGGGAACTGTTACTGTAGCACAAAAATGAACTCTTAATTCAGCATACACAATAAAGAGCAGAGGTATTGAATGACTTTGGGGAAATTTCATATTGACCAAGAATTTTGCCTTATGTTGGGAGGCAGGTGTATGTTGATAGTATCAGTTCTGTTGTTCTGTTCCGTTTCTACAAGTTGGACTTGAGAAACTCTGCCGATAAAAGCCTACTCACTAAAGTTCCAGGGGTTTGGGGCCCCTTGGTGAGAATGAAGAGCGGCTTTTTTTTGAGAAGCACAGACCTACTTTTCTAAGTCGTGTTAATGAATGATGTTCAGTTCCATTATTTGGTCTGTTCTTTTCCCTCCATCAATTGTGGATGATTTTTTCCTTTATAGGTTTTAATTTAAAAATTTCTTTTTCCCATTCTATCTTATTCCTTTATAGGTTTTTAAAAAGCAAAAGCAATAATCCCAGGATAAGCGAACTTTAGTGTGATGGCAAATAACCTCTAATTTAAGCAGCTCAATATAACAAAAGTTTTTTTTTTTTTTTTTCCTTCTCCCGCTTGTGCTATCTGTCCAGCATAGACTGTAGTCTAGGAGGTCTCCTTATCATGGTCACTTAGGGACTTAGGGACTTAGGTTGACAAAGACACCATCTCAACCCTTGCTTCTTTGATTACTATGGCAAGGGAAGGGGACACTAGTAAATCACGCACTCTTCTTAAGCTTGTTTAGAAACAACATTCGTCATATCTTCTCACACATCATTAACCAGCAAGTCACACTGTCATACCTCACCTCATGGGGTAGGGTGTGAATGCGCAATCCTACCATTTGCCTGAAGGGAAGGGAGTTGGAAATCTCTGATAAACAACTCTAGTGGCCACCACCTCAGTGGTCATCCACCCACAAGAAAAGATTTTGTACTTTTAACTGAAAGGAAATGTTACCACAGGATTGCTACACACCAGTTGTTAAATAAAGTCTCTGTTAATGTTTGGTTAGTGCTTCAGGTCTCCTGCAAATCTCTTGTCTTTCGTTATGACACCACCATTCCCTATCTGGTCAGAGAGCAGCAAGAAATACTCTTCAGATGAAGTCACATATGGGTATTGACCCTAGAAACTCTAGTCATCTTTGTGGACGGGATTTTCTCTTTTAGACTCTGCAGTGCAAGGGGTTTCTATTAAAATATTTTTAATATTTCCTTGGCTATTCATCATGAGATATAATTTAATTGTTCCAGGGAAGGCGATAGTAGCCATTTTTCTTTTGAATTCAGTGGTTTCTGCACCTGTATCCTTCTCTGGGATCCCAAAAGGACTTGGAGTTAGGTCCCAAAGGAGCAGGCATACAGATATGTATTGTATGTATTATCCAAGGAACAGGGGGGGTGGGGAAAGTTAAAACAGGAACCAAGTCCCTATTCTATCAATTCCTCCATTATCTTTTCAGTGTTGAAAACCTGATTTTCTGAGGTCACCATTTTGCTGGTAATATTGGCCTACTTTACAAACACTACATATTAAACTTGCATTAGGGATAGTACTATTATCATTAGGATGGACTAAGCTATGCTGTGGTCATAAGGAAATCCTAAATTTATGAATAAATTCTAAAATCCTAAATTTTGGCTGAGTTCAGTAAAGATTTATTTCTTTTTCATATCATAGTCTAAATTGGGTCATTCCCTTCCGCGACTCTTAAAGAGTCTGGCTTCTGGTTGAATCCTGGGCATGATTTTTTTTTTTCCAGGCCTGACAATAAACAGTTATGGATGACAGGCCTCCGTGGGGCAAGCTGCCCTTGCCACAGCAGAATGGGGCAAAACACATGTTGGTCTCTAAGGAGCTTCAGTCAAGGACTCAGTCCTTCCCTGATACCCACCATGTTTTCGTGCATAGTTTCATTCCTAGCCCAGGGGCCTCTGCAGAGACTTCCTAATTGGGGGAATGGAGGGAGAAACTTTGACAGACTTCTGTGCACTTTGGCTCAGCACTCAGGGCTTTCCCACTCCTGGCCTTTTCTCCTCTCCTTCACCCTGCCCCAGGGTCCTTGAAACCACAGGAGCCTTTTGTTTGGGAAGCCCTCAGGAGGAAGCCGTCCCCAAGTCTCTAGTGCTCTCCTGGGTCCTCAGCTGGTCAGGACCCTGGCGGGCAAGTGTACAGGGGGAGAGGGTGGACAGTAGACACTGTCTCCGGTTTAACCTCTTGCTCATATTATCCCAGTAAGTGACCAAAGTCTCGAGTGTTACTTTCATTTTGTTTTCATTGGCTACTCTGACACTTGGCCTCTCATCGCTCTCTAACTGGCCCCAGCTCCTGACATTCTCCTCCAAGGGGTAACTCAAGATCGCAAGATGTTTCCATCTCTGTATTATCTGAAGCCTGTGTTTCCCAGGTCACTGTGAAACAGAAAAAGAGCAGGAAATGTGCAGAGACATTAATAGCCACACCTCAAAGTAGTGCAGAGGACATTCATTCATTCTTTCAGGACATTTCATCATCCAGAGCTCAGTTACATGTTCTCAACCTAACTGCAAGGGAGTCTGGAAAAGGAGTGTCCCTGTGCCCACAGGAAAAGAAAATGGGTTTCTGTGAGCCTTGAGCCAGTTTTTGCCTGTAATGTCATCTTGTTGAGTATTTTTGCATGTGGGTCTGTGGGGTCTTTTGAGCAAGCTTTGCAAAAGTAGGAGGAGATATGTATTATAAGTGAAAGGTAGACCTGATGTCAGGCTCTATGAGTGCGAGGAATGAATGAACTAGAGAGGAAAAGAAAGACAGAGGACTTAGACTCAGACCAAAATATTGAGGGGCACATCTTGGAGAACAACGACAGAAGTTCTAGAAAGAACTTCTGGATGATCTTGAAAGGAGATCATCCTCTCCCCTAATAGTTTCTAAATTTTATCTTCCTGCACCCGCTGCACAATCGTGGGTTTATAATTCAGATTGGGCTACTGAACTTCCTTTCTTACGTAGAAAGGACAAATTTTAGTTACTTTTTCTTTCCCCACCATCCTGGAAGTTACAGTTGTTCATTTCATGGGCATTCAGTGAACGTCTGACTACACAGTGATCTGTTCAGAGTGACATGAACGTGAGATGTGTTTATGTATCGAACTACCCCATCTCTTTTACCACGAGATTCTAGAAGTTCAGGTCCACAAAACTGGATGAAGAAACTATCTTGGCACATGTTCTTGAATTCTAAATTACACAACTACGTATTTGCCGACTTACAGGTACATTTATGAAACGTCTCGAAAGCATCCGTTTTTGTATGGGCCCACAATTCTGACCATGTCTGCTTGCTATGAAACAGCTATCCAGTCATGCTGTCAAGAAAGAAATAAAACTGAATGCTTCCAGATAAAGGTAAAATATCTATATGTCAACTGTTATTTAGAATCCTGCTCTGCAGAGTGTGGACTGTGGACCAACAGCACAGGCCATGGGCAGCGCGTTGGAAATGCAGAATCTGAAGCTCTTCTCCAGACCTACTAAATAAGACATTATTGTAATGAGATACTGAGGCAATTCATATTGTTACTATAATTCGAAAAGTGAGATTTAGGATAGATATTACTTCATCATATATATCTAATATTCAAGTTATTATTGTTGCATATCAAAACACCCCAAAATGTATTAATTCAAGCCAACAACAATCATTTCACTATCTTTCCATGATTTCTGTGGGTCAGTTCAGGAAGGGCTCATCTGGGCAGTTCTGGCCAATGTGCTTTCTTGTGGTTGCAGTCAGACAATGGCTAGCTCTAGGACTCTGGGGGGCTGAAGCTCCTGGGGGCTAGTTCAACATCGCTTTCTTCTCATAGAATCTCAGGGCCTCTCCATGTGGTCTCTCTGCCTTGGCTATAGCTTGGGTTTCCTCACAGCATGTAGCTTCAGGGCAGCTGGATTGCTTACATATGGCCAAAGTCTTCAAGAATGCATATTCTAGTTTTATGGCCTTTCTATGAGCTAGTCTCAGAAGTTACTTCTGTCACAGGCTGTTGGTTGAAACACTATAAAGCTACAGGGCACCTGGGTGGCTCAGTGGGTTAAAGCCTCTGCCTTCGGCTCAGGTCATGATCCCAGGGTCCTCGGATCAAGCCCTGCATCGGGCTGTCTGCTCAGCAGGGAGCCTTCTTCCTCCTCTCTCTCTCTGACTGCCCCTCTGCCTCCTTGTGATCTCTGTCTGTCAAATAAATAAATAAAATCTTAAAAAAAACCAACACTATAAAACCTCACTGGTTGGAAAGGGTTAGTATATATACTATGTTTCTTGATAGGAAGATTGTCGAAGTCTCATTGTAAGAAGAGCCCGGGATAGAAGCTATCACTATAGCCATCTTTGGAAAATACAATCTATCACATTTAACTTTAACCATGTAGCCTTTTCTCTTTCACTGAAGAGACATAAATCAGTGATTAGTTCTATGATTAAAGTACTTGTCCTGCATGTTCATTAAAGGTTTTAAATGCCAACATAAAACGACTATTTTTAGAGAGGGCACCAGGTGAATTTTCCAAAGGTTGTCCTGAAATGAGTAGTAGTTTGATGAGCATTTTGATGAATCCCTCAAGACTAAACGCAGAGCCGTTTTATTCTCACTGTTTTCTTTGATCTTCTCAGTGCAGATTTATCTCATATTCTCCAAAACCACTATTTCTCTATTCTTCCAAACCTATTTTCCTATTGAGCTCCTTAGCATCTACCTTGAGTAAGAAATTAATGTATCTAAAGAGCTTCTGACATATGCTCAGTACTCAATAATTATAGCTATTATCATTAAAGATATTATCATTATCATATATGTGTGTGTATATATATAGATATATAACCTCCCTCTCCATCTGTCCCCTGGTGACTGCTTCAGAAATCAATTCTGAATTCCTAAGCAGGAGAGTCTTTTTTTTTTTTTTTTTCCCTTTTAGGTTTGTGTTAATTAAAAACAGAAAAACAAATGATCATGCTGACTTATATCTCATTACTTCAAACTTCTAAAGAATGAAACCTTTTGTGAAGGTTAAGCTTTTTTTTTAAATTAACTTGTGCTTACTCTTTTAAGTTAAAAGTTTTCTTAATTTCAACCCTTCTCAGTGGAGAATTTCCCTTAATGTATAATATGCCCTTATAAAGTTAGCCAAGAGTTCTTCCCTCTCCTACCCAACTTTATGATCTCTACAGTATTGCTGCCTCCAGGATACCTATTCCTAATAGTTCTTGCTTCTTTCTCAGAGAAAATGACATAACCAAGTGTGTAAAAATTGTGCCTATGATCAGAGAATGTGGTTTATGAGTTAAATCTTCAAAGGCTCTTGAAGTAGACAACTTGTTTGTACTAGATTTTGAATGAGTGTGCTATAACAAAATCAGGATTAAAGTAATAATTATGTTTAAAATTATAAAATATAATTAGTTATATTTCATAATAATTACTAAATTAAAATTTAATTATTGTGCTCGTTTTGTGGTTTGAATATTGCCTTTGTATATATTTTTTTACTTATTCTTAAAAATAGCACTGTAAGGTACAATTAGCCAAGGTAAAACTAACCTATGGTCATTATAGAGTTTTAAGTCAAAATATAGAGCTGTTCTGAAATTTTAAAATATTACTAGTATTCCTAGTACATAGATACCAATTTTAGTGTATTTCCTTTTATTCATTTTTACATTCACAGATTTTATTTTGTACATTGTTGTGATCACACTGAATATATGGGTTTTTTTTTCCAATTTATTTATTTTCAGAAAAACATTATTCATTATTTTTTCACCACACCCAGTGCTCCATGCAATCCGTGCCCTCTATAATACCCACCACCTGGTACCCCTACCTCCCACCCCCCCGCCACTTCAAACCCTTCAGACTGTTTTTCAGAGTCCATAGTCTCTTATGGTTCACCTCCCCTTCCAATTTACCCAAATTCCCTACTCCTCTCTAATGCCCCTTGTCCTCCATGCTATTTGTTATGCTCCACAAATAAGTGAAACCATAGGATAATTGACTCTCTCTGCTTGACATATTTCACTCAGCATAATCTCTTCCAGTCCCATCCATGTTGCTACAAAAGTTGGGTATTCGTCCTTTCTGATGGAGGCATAATACTCCATAGTGTATATGGACCACATCTTCCTTATCCATTCATCCGTTGAAGGGCACCTTGGTTCTTTCCATAGTTTGGCGACTGTGGCCATTGCTGCTATAAACATTGGGGTACAGATGGCCCTTCTTTTCACGACATCTGTGTCTTTGGGGTAAATACCCAGGAGTGCAATTGCAGGGTCATAGGGAAGCTCTATTTTTAATTTCTTGAGGAATCTCCACACTGTTCTCCAAAGAGGCTGCACCAACTTGCATTCCCACCAACAGTGTAAGAGGGTTCCCCTTTCTCCACATCCTCTCCAACACATGTTGTTTCCTGTTTTGTTAATTTTGGCCATTCTAACTGGTGTAAGGTGATATCTCAATGTGGTTTTAATTTGAATCTCCCTGAGGGCTAATGATGATGAATATATAGTTTTGATTCGAGATTTAAACACGCCTCCTTTTTACTGGAAGTATACTACTTGTCAAAATTAATGTGCTAAAAAAAAAAAAGAAAAATTAATGTGCTATTATCTATTTTACCATCACTCTGTTGAAACATTTTATTTGTCTCCAAAATTTTGCCATCATAACAAAACATGCATGTTCTTCTTTTTGCATAATTATGTTTTTATTTATGTAGAAGAATTTATTTGCAATAATTTCCAAAGTAAAAATCCTGGATTAAAAACTATGAATATATTGGGGGAGGGTGACTTCATTAATGTATTTCACAAAACTGGAGCATATATTGTAGATAAGCAATAGGAAACATGTCCAAGATGACAGAGCTAGTAACTTGAATAAAAACAAATACAACTTTAAGACATCATTGAAATTTATTCTTGTGGTTCTCTGGACCTTTGTTTCCTTGATTTCATGTCTTCTTTTATTCCAAATGTTTGAGGTTTTAGAAGATGTGATCTCTGGGAAATACGATGCTATTTTATAAAACAAAGAAACAAACAAAACAAACCACATTTTGCTTTTGCATTTGGTCTCTTTTAAATAAGAAATAAAGATTTTCTAATTTTGAGGGGATAGACAATTTTTATTTTTCTTTCTTGTTTACTAATGACAAGAATGATTTTTCTGTTACAACCACATTTCTTTGATGAGTTGTTTTTCTAATTACAGCTAGAACCCATCAAAAAATACGTTAAAGAAATATCTTTGAGGCATCACCATTTGTGTGAAATTGGGATTAAGTTCAAGCACCAAGTAGCAAAAGCAGTGTAAGTTACTGATTGAGATATGTGGACCCTGTGGCTGTTGGGTCACCCCATTTGATCAAACTCATTTGAAAAATCATTTTTCTTACATTTAATTATATCTCTCAATGCAAACCTGGTTCTTTTCTGCACACTAATGCTACTTGCCTGTCAACAGGGCACGCAGAGCTGGGCTTGAAACCGCACAATCCTCATCTCTACCCAATGTCTTCTGCCTCAGTTTCTTCTATCTGGTCAGATCTCTTATCTCTGTGTTAGTGCACAGAAGATTCTGTACATGAATATGTAAGCACTTAATTGTTCCACATAACAAAGGCTGGCAGACCAAGTGTATTTGTTTCTCTGGGAGGGTAGGAAAGGTTTTGGCTCCCCGGGTCATGCAGAACAGAAAAACCTAGTGGTGTTTTTTGGGTAGGGATGGAAGAATGTGGAATGAGGAGAATCTGATGTTATTCAGTGTACCTCTTTCCTGGCCCAGATTGTATTTCTGTCCAAGTTTGCCTGTGAAGGGATGTATCCTTCCTTCTGTTACCTTCTTGCCCAGGATGGGACAGCGCTGGGCTGGATGGAAGCTTCGTACTGTTTATAAGGCAGGCCCACTTTCCCTATTGTCGGAGAAATTTGGAGGATGTTGTTCGGTTGTCAATGGGAGAAGCGAGGGAGACCCAAGACTCTTAGAATTATTGTCTTTATGATGAAGAATTTTACTTGGAGAGTCAGGTCAGATAAATTTTCAAATTACCCATTAAAACAACTCAGCTTCATTAAGTGATCATTTCAATGGTGAAAATTTTGAATATTTTGCATGATTATGAATTGAATGGCATTCGTTTTGTGATTTAGATCTTTGTGTGGCTCTGAGTGTTATCCTCGAAGGAACAGGAGGCATTTAACATATACTCTCTTTCTCCTACATCTGCAAATGCGTTTCTATTATTTTGGTTACCCAATGAACTAGAACTGATTTTAGAAAGGATTGAATTCAAAATATGGTTAAAGAAGTACTTACTTTTCTTTTCAGGGAATTGGTTCTGCTGACTAAAAAACTACCAGAAGGTAACTTCTCTGAAATTGCCAGGCTGGCCGTGGATACACAAAATCTACATCAGGCCTGTTGCGAAGGAGACGTCCTCACATGTGTACTCGGCAGGGTGAGAGCCTCTCCTTTCTTAAAACTCACTTCAGCCTTGAAAACACTTGCGATTGCGATTCTTTTTTTTTTTTTTAAGATTTTATGTATTTGACAAAGGGGGGCAGCACAAGCAGGGGGAGGGGAAGAGGGAGAAGCAGGCTCCCCGCTGAGCAGGGATTCCCAACATGGGGCTCAATTCCAGGAACCTGGGATCATGACCTCAGCTAAAGACAGATGCTTAACCGGCTGAGTCACCCAGGTGTCCCCAAACTTGGAATTCTTAAAGAAAGGTGACCATGGTACAGAATGAATCTAAAATAAAGTCATGAGCATTTCTTAATCTTACCAGTAGAATAATCAGTCATGTCTCCCCTCTTGTCTTGTCCCAGCTCAGGCAATGATTTTCTTCTTCCTCCTTCTCCCCCACCTCCCTATTTTTCTCCCTCCATCCCTCCTTTCTTTTCTTTCTTCCTTACTTATCCTGTCTTTCTTCACTTTACTCTGTTATTCTTTTAGAGTTGATCTCTAATTTCCTTCCAAGTTTATATTTCACTCACCTTTGAATCCCAAGCAAGTCCCAAAACTGCAACCCAGATCCCCAGGCCACTTCAGCCTGGAGGAAGAAAAGAAGTGTGAAGACAAAGATGTGGGCCTGGGGTTTGGGAGCGTGAACACCACAGAATTCACCTTCCCCTCATTCAAGTGTAAGTTCTCTAAGTTCCAGAGAAGGAAAAATTCTAACTGTCAAAAACCTGATGAGGCTTTAGTAAATCACAGGTTACAAGTCATGTTCCTACCCATTCTGCAAGTTAGAAAATTGAATAATTGTCATCATGATAAATAAAACCCAGGGACAAAGAAGGACTAGTATCATCATTTCATGGGGATGTCCATGACTCTTATGGACAGAAGCCTCCACTTTCAGCCGTTTTAGCCTCATTCCATGAAAGATTAAGGGATATGAGTAACTATGGGAATGAAAATAAAAAGTCATCACACAGACACTCAATCTAGATGGATTCTATGTCCCCAACTATTTACTTTGCTGGAACAGAGTTGGGGGCAGACTCACAGCTCTTCTTTGGTCACTCTTATGGTTGTCAAGTCAGTGACACAGTCAGCCCCACCATTGAGAGGGGTGGGCACAGCCAGTGGCCCTTCCTACCCGGAGATGGACAGTATAATGTCCTTGAGCTTCTCTCTGTATGGCAGGAATCCCAACCAGTGCTGGAAGGAGCAGTCCCCTGCCTACTTAGAAGAAGTCTTGGCTTTTCAGGACAGGCTATTAGAATGTGATTTGTGTGAAGATTAGGTAAACTTGGGGAAAAGTAAAGAGAAAATGGGGGCCTGACTGACTCAATCATAATTGAAACAAAACAAAGCAAAATCTCTAATATTCTTTAGCACATAAATAATACCTATGCCAGCAACTCCATATAAAATCCTACACTGTATCAGGAACCCCAGAACAATCATTAATGATTTCATTGTGTTGGCTAGTATTCACAAACAACATAAAATAACTATAAATGGTTCTACCATTCCCGTCTTGGTCCAGACTTTCATGGGAACAGGTTTAAAGTTTTTGACTTGAGAAAGATACTGTGTATGTGTTAAGAGATTTTTCAATCTTATTTTAGAGTTTTTTTTTTAAAGATTTTATTTATTTATTTATTTATTTATTTATTTATTTGAGAGAGAGCATGCACATGAAGTGGGGTATAGAGGGAGAAGCTCAAGCAGACTCTGTGGTGAGCACTGAGCCCGGTAAGAGGTTGGATCTCATGACCCTGAGATCATGAGCTGCGCCGAAATCAAGAGTCCCACACTTAATCAGCTGAGCCACCCAGGTGTCCTGAGGTGGTTTTGTTTTTAATTAGGATGGATTCTTTACATTAGTAAATGTTCTTCCGTTTTCTCAGGCTCACCATTGACTTCATATAACTTATTCATTAGTGAATCACATGAAAAGATTTCTTAATTTTTAACCATCTTTAGACTGCTTACACCCATCTCATTTTTCTATATTTCTGGATTTTTATATACATATAATTTTCAAATTTTTGCATTTGTGTTTACATGAACTTTCAGGTTTTGCTATTCAGTTATGCTACCTTCCAAAAATTGCACTGTTTTTCCTTTCAAAATCTTTGAAATAATGTAACAGTATTGAGAATGGCCTGTTTTGTGAAGGTTTGAAAGAGCTTGTCCATGAAACTGGAGCAGGGATTGAGACAGAAACCAGTGGGACAGTTCTCCATTTCTTTGGCTATAGATTTATCTTGACATTTTTCAGTCCATCCTCACTACTTATTAATTCAGCGCTTGTGAATTCACCTGTTTCCAACATTTATCCGTAACCCCCAAGTCAATTCTCATGGCACTTTAGGGGTTGCCCGCAGACTTGGGCACGCTCAGAACAGTGAAGAATTCGGGTTGCTTGACACCCATATTCCCAGCTGGGAAGGAACACGACAAGGCTCTGCCTTCTTGTTTTAGCTCTCGTACTGTAAATAAGTATCCTTTCTGCAGTCTAGGGCCACGTTTTCCACATTTTTGTGTTTTTTTTTGTTGGTGAGTTAGCTGTTTGAAATGGCCCCCGAGATAGTGCTAGGGTGCTGGGAGAAAATAATGTGTTAGACGTATTAGTTCAACATTAATAAATCAATAATATATATTAAATAAGGGGTCTTTAAAAAGAAACACACATAGCACAAGGTTAGGTCTTGATCTGTTGATGACAGAAATGTGACCAGAAACTTGCAAGGAACTAATCCTGGATTCCCCTAGGGCTGATAAGTCAGTATTCACAAATTCAGTGAATTTATAACTATTGTGACTAATGAGCATCAACTGCACCATTTTTGGGTCAGCTTTTATAATACACATTTTTTAAATAAAGTCTCCTTTATCAGCATTTTCTCATTTAGGTATTGAGTTCTAAATAATAATATTATTATTTGATAATTAAAAACATAAAGTATGTAATTATGCTTCCTTTTCTCCTTATATTTTCATGCTCTCCTTTATTTAATTAGCCTTGGAAAGATCCTATTTAATGTCTTGGTCTTCTCCAAGGCAAAGTTCTTAGATTTATTTATTAATTCTACTAGGTTTCTACTTTTAATTTTATTAGTTCTCTTAGGTCTGTTTAACTCTTTGTTGTTGTTGTTGTTGTTATAAACGTAATTGTTTAGTGGACATCCATGAATTTAATACCCAACACAAGGACTAAAACATTCCCAGTCATTTGTATTATGATTGTAAATTTCCATTATTGTTCGTGCTTTCTGTTCAGCTGTTTTTATTTCAGTTGTTTGGGTTGACTTCTTAGTTTTTTGTACTATTTCTTTTTTTAATAACATTGTTAACCAGAATGGTTTCAGTTGAACTATCATTTCTTTAATACACTGTATTCTACTGTTTATTTATTTATGCATTAAAAAAAGTTTTAATTCCTGTATAGTTAACATAGTGTTATGTTAGTTTCAATGTACTGATACAGCAGTTCTGTGCATTGCTCAGTGCTCATCATGAGAAGCACATCCTTTCTACTGTTTATTTTTCATATTGGATTAATTCTCTTATTATTAGAGTATTCCTCCTCATGCTTTTATGAATGGTGTATGGATTATATGCCTTTGAATTGTGTGTCCTGGAAAGTCTTTTAAACACTTATCAGTGCTTATATCATTCCATGTGATGCTTCACAATATCACACCCAATTCAAGAAGCACACAATCTTTATAATAGATGTCAATTTTTAATACCAAATGTACAAATTAATAGGGCTTATCAGTCTGTTATATCACTCAGTCAACATCATTCAATTTTATGTTGTAGGGTTCTCTTTTTTTTTTTTTTACTTCAAGACACTATTAGACCAACATTCTGGGGTTGTATAATAATTGTTATAGTACAAAACTTGAAAATGATTTCTATATGTTAGCCACTAATTCTAAGCATTTCGCTTTTATTCAATACTTTTATAGTACTTAAGCTGGGCCAGGCTCTTTTCTTTGTTCCTAATAATTATTAATATGCTTTGTTCCCACAACCTTAGGAAGTATTCCTTTAACTCTATGTTATGGATGAGGAAAATCGAGTCATCAAGAGACAAAGCAGCTTGCCTAGGTCACAAAGGTGGGAAGCAGCAAAGTCAAGATTAGAACTCAGGAAGTCTGACTTCAGAGCCAAAGCTGTCAACCACTGCACTCGTTTATTTTTCCAGTGATGATGGCAAAGGGGTGTCTAGAAGATGATAGTGGTGGGAGAAGTTTTTCATCTACTTGGAATATCTGTATTCTCACAATTTCTTTCATCAGTTTTCTTCCCGTCTTCTACTATCCTTTAAAAATTGATATTCCCAATTGATCTGTTCTTGGCCTTTTGCTTTTTTATTTTACACATATACTCTGAGATGAATGGCCTTCGGTTTCAGGAGTAGAATTCAGTGGTTCATCACTTATGCTCATCACAAGTGCCTTCTTTAATAACCCTTCACCCTCCTCGCCCATTCTCCACCCATCTCCCCTCCATCAACCCTCAAAAGAAGTTTGTTTTTTGGTTTGCCTCTCTTCCCCTCCTCCTGTTTATCTGTTTCATTTCTTCAATTCCACACATGAGTGAAATCATGTGGTACTTGTCTTTCTCCGACTGACTAATTTCTTTTAGCTTAATACCCTCTAGCTCCATCCATGTCGTTACAAATGCCGAGATTTCATTCCTTCGATGGCTGAGTGATATTCCGTTGCATATATGCCATCCCCTCTTTAGCCATTCATCAGTCAGTGGACACTGGGCTGCTTCCACAGTTTGGCTGTAGTAAATAATGCTGCTGTGAATGTTGGGGTGCATGAGCCCCTCTGAGTTAGTATTTTCGTATTCTTGGGTAAATACATAGAAGTGCACTTGCCGGATGGTAGGGTGGTGCTATTTTTAACTTTCTGAAGAAGCTCCACACTGTTTTGCAGAGTAAGCCCCATCCATCATTTCTCAACTACAGTTTCTCAGTAACCCCCAAATATCCTATATGCCATTTCCTCAAATACATCATAGAGTCTCACTTCCAGGATTTTCTTACATATAAAGATGAATAATTTTGGAATGTTCTTCTTCATTAGTTTCCAAGTAACTTTTATTTGTCCTTCAGGACTAAACTGTGTAACATCTTCACTCCAACCTCCAGCCACCCTGGATTGCCCATCTTTTTTCTTCCAAAGCATCACATATGCACGTCTCCTACAACTTCTGTTATACTGCATTACAATCGTTAATTATTTTATTCTCCAATTAGATTGTGAGTTTCTTAAGTGTAGCGATTAATTTTTTCACACACATGTAATTATTTGTGTATGTGTGTATCAGTAAATATGTTAAATATGTAAGCATAATAGTAATATTATAGCAATATATGTGGTAAATGGCAGAGAAAAAATGTTTTCCACACTGGAATCCTAAAACAGTAACAACAAGAGCAAGACAATAAAACTCTGCATTATATCTTGCGGGGCTAACCATGGAAACAATACTATAGTCTGTCTCCCCTTCAGTTCCTTAAGAGATGAGAAAGGAGCTTGTGACCCTTGAGTGAGGTCAAATAGAGAAGCCTTCTTTATTAGAGCGAATCACTAGATACATGACGTTTTTGGTCTCTCACTCACCAATTGACATTGGTCTCTCACGCAAAGTGTGCCAAAGATAAAGCGATAGAAGATGTCAAGTTTTTCTCTGGTTTTCTGGTAATAACAATAAAAATAAACAAGTTCAGAATGAATTCATCAAACACCAAACTCTTTTCGATGTTTCATAGAGCCAGCTTATGAACTATACCTGCTCCAAACAGTTGAGCCTCTCCAGCAAAATCAGTCCGTGCTGTGCACAGCCAGTGCCGTTCCGAGGGGAGTGCGTGATCAGCTCAGAAAACGAGCAGAAGCCTCATCTTGCATCCTTGCCACTTGGCAGATTTACAGAAGACCGATCTGTGTGTGAACAATTCTCCCACGAGCCAGATGATTTCCTGCAAGAGTAATATAGATTTTTGTAAAATCTTCACAATGGAATACTGTATTTATGAATTTGGTGGGAGGGTTGTAGACTTGAATGATGACAGAGGGGCCCATAATGTAAATGGTGACTCAGATTGTTCAAGAGGAGATTCTTGGTGGGGTCGAAGGTGGCAGCTGCTTACATGGCCTCAGCCACTGGTTAGCATATGGGGATGCAGGCTTGGGCTGGCTGGGTCTGCTGCATTTTTATTTTATTTTATTTTTAAATTTAAATTCAATTAATTAACATATAAATATACTTTTAGTTTCAGAGGTAGAGGTCAGTGATTCATCGGTCTTATATAATACCCAGTGCTCATCACATCACATGTCCTCCTTAATGTCCCTCACCCAATTAACCCATCCCCCCATGGCCCTCCCCTCCAGCAACCCTCAGTATGTTTCCTATGATTAAGAGTCTCTTATGGTTTGTCTCCCTTTCTGATTTCATCTTAAGAGAATATTTTTCTCTCTCTTCTCCTATGATCCTCTGTTTTTTTTTCTTAAATTCCACATAAGAATGAGATCATATGATAATTGTCTTTCTCTGATTGACTTATTTCGCTTAGAAGAATACCTGCTAGTTCCATCCATGTTGTTGCAAATGGAAAGTAGTATTCGATTGTGTGTGTGTCTGTGTGTGTGTCTGTGTGTGTGTGTGTATCACATATATATCCATTCATCTGTTGATGGACAGCTGGGCTCTTTCCACAGTTTGGCTATTGTGGACATCGATGCTGTAAACATTGGGGTGCACGTGCCCCTTGGGGTCACTATGTTTGTATGCTTGGAGTAAATACTTAGTAGGGCAATTGCTGGGTCGTAAGGTCTATTGCATTTTTTCCCCCTATTTTGTAAATATATGTTTTTATTTAGGCATAGAAAAACACTAGAAATAAGTATACCAAGATACTACTACTAATTATCTCTACATGGTGATTTTATGGACAATTTCTATTTTTTAATTTTTATTTATTATTTTTTTAAATTTTTAAAAATTTATTTATTTTCAGCATAACAGTATCATTATTTTTTCACCACACCCAGTGCTCCATGCAATCCGTGCCCTCTAGAATACCCACCACCTGGTACCCCGACCTCCCATCCCCCCGCCACTTCAAACCCCTCAGATTGTTTTTCAGAGTCCATAGTCTCTCATGATTCACCTCCCCTTCCAATTTACCCCAACCCTCTTCTCTCTAACTCCCCATGTCCTCCATGCTTTTTGTTATGCTCCACAAATAAGTGAAACCATATGATAATTGACTCTCTCTGCTTGACTTATTTCACTCAGCATAATCTCTTCCAGTCCCGTCCATGTTGCTACAAAAGTTGGGTATTCGTCCTTTCTGATGGAGGCATCATACCCCATAGTATATATGGACCACATCTTCCTTATCCATTCGTCCGTTGAAGGGCATCTTGGTTCTTTCCACAGTTTGGCGACCGCGGCCATTGCTGCTATAAACACTGGGGTACAGATGGCCCTTCTTTTCACGACATCTGTGTCTTTGGGGTAAATACCCAGTAGTGCAATTGCCGGGTCATAGGGAAGTTCTATTTTTAATTTCTTGAGGAATCTCCACACTGTTCTCCAAAGAGGCTGCACCAACTTGCATTCCCACCAACAGTGTAAGAGGGTTCCCCTTTCTTCACATCCTCTCCAACACATGTTGTTTCCTGTCTTGCTAATTTTGGCCATTCTAACTGGTGTAAGGTGATATCTCAATGTAGTTTTAATTTGAATCTCCCTGATGGCTAGTGATGAAAAAATTTATTTATTTTCTTCAGCATAACAGTATTCATTGTTTTTGCACCACACCCAGTGCTCCATGCAATCCGTGCCCTCCCTAATACCCCCACCTGGTTCCCGCAACTTCCCAGCCCCCACCCCTTCAAAACCCTCAGATTGTTTTTCAGAGTCCATATTCTTTCATGGTTCACCTCCCCTTCCAATTTCTCTCAACTCCCTTCTCCTCTCCATCTCCCCTTGTCCTCCATGCTATTTGCTATGCTCCACAAATAAGTGAAACCATATGATAATCGACTCTCTCTGCTTGACTTATTTCACTGCATTTTTTCAAAAATATTTTATTTATTTATTTGAGAGAGAGACAGTAAGAGAGAACATGAAAGGGGAGGTCAGAGGGCAAAACAGACCCCTTAGAGCTGGGAGCCAATGTGGGACTCGATCCCAGGATTCCGGGATCATGACCTGAGTTGAAGGTAGTTGCTTAACCAACTGAGCCACCCAGGTGCCCGGGTCTACTGCATTTTGAAAGAAGCTGGAAGCCGCTTGATTTTTAAGTGTTGATAACTAATACAGAATTTTTAAAAACACAGCGAGAATCAAGTGTTTGCAAACTTTGCTCCAAGGTATTCATCCCTAAGGAGGGCTTCAGATTGGTAGACATGGTGAGAGCTTCTATTCTAATTAATTTAATACCTATTACTAAAGCGTGGTGTAGCACTTCAAGATTAGATTGATGGAATATTAACATCTCCGGTGTCCATTCCAAAATGCATATTACCTTGTGCAAGACAAACTAATTTCAATATGCAATATTAAAATAATATTGCTGTGTGATTGAAGTATTTCCAAAGTCACCTTGTGAAGCCTTATTTGGAGCAATTAAACTCCAGCAAAGCAAAAGAATTTGAGTTTTCTCCAAAGCTCTTTGTAGAATAACCTGGACAATATTCTGAAATTACATTTGATATGGTTTATGAAAGTAAATGTCACTGCCTGAACCCACTCATTCCTCAACTCACATTTGGTACTGGAAAAGTTGGTAGGCACAACTTCTGGGTGGAAATCACATTAAGCTATTAGTTGGGAGACCAGAGTTCGAAAGACGAGCTTTGTCATGCATAAACTTTGGAATGTAGGTCAAGCCACTTAATTTCCTTAGGCTCTTGTGTTCCAGCTACTCACTGAGGGGTTGGATAAGATCACTTGGAAGGTGCCTCCTGCTACTCTGTGATTCCTTTGTAAACACTCGAGGGTCCAAATTCTCTTTCTTGTGACTCAGAAGAATGTGTACATTATGCTTGAACTACTCAAGCTTCAAAGTTTAGCTGGAAAAGAGGGGAAGATGATGACTTAAGACCTAGCTAGCACTATCTATCAAAAAAATTCCAATACTTATAAAATCTAGCCTCCAAGGTGATTGAGAAAAATGTGCTTTCATCCAAACACTGAAATTAATTTCTCATAAAAGTAAGTTAGTGACCCTGAACCAGAAACTATCAGCTAATTAGATTGTCTTAGTTTCAAGTTCTGAATCTGACCCCACTTCTGTGTGACTTTGGAAAAATCAAGTAATTTTATTGATTCTATTTCCTTATCTCAAAATGTAGTCAATTAAACCTTCCTGCCATACTCCCCAAGTTTCCAAATGTCTAAAAATCAGTGAAAATATTGAATAAATTTCATAGTCGTAAGTGGGTTCTGAAAGAAAATTCATGACTTCTGAATTTTACTGTTAACTTTCTAATATGTTTCATATGGATGGATACAGGTTTCTTTATGAATATTCAAGAAGACACTCAGAATTGGCAGTTCCTGTGATTTTAAGAGTGGATACGGTCTATCAAAATTTATTGGCAAACTGCTGTAAATTAGAAAATCCTCTGGAATGCTATAGCCGTGGGGTAAATGCCTTTTTATTTTTTAACTTGTTACTCATAAGTGATTACCAACATAGGAAAAATTCCAGAGATGTTGGTAGAGCCATATTTTATATAAAATGATTGTGCATCTTCTTGCTAATCACCAATGCTGCACAACAAATATGATTTTCATCTAAACTGAAGGCCACATCATCACACTGTAGCAGCTTTCTATGTGAGTCACTGTCTTACAGATTGTATGTTTCATGAAACCTTCTCTGTGCAATCTTCTCTTTTAATGAGTGTCCACTGGACCGAAGCAAATGCCAGGCAAGCGCAGCACATTAAGGTATGAGAAGGTTGACTATTTCCACTCAGCAGTCCTGGAAACTGTCCCAGCTTCAGGCCAGAAGTCATACTGTTCACGGGCAGCAGCTGTTTGTGCATGTGACATGGAAAAAGCAGGTGACCTTATGTCCCTGACCCGATGATCACTTATCCATGAATTACCAGGAATCAGGTGGTTCTGGCTTCTTGGAAGGCTTACACATTTACAGGGGTGGGGGGGTAGTGGTACAGGTAGAGCCCAGTCCTGTCTGTCATCTACCACCTTTCTGTTCCCAGAAAGAAGGGTCAGTGAAGGTAATTTGTTCCCCTGTGGGTGAGCACCCCTTTTCAGCATCCCCACTGGACCCCCACAATAATCATCATGATAATAGCACCTTACAGGAGCATGGATGTTTCGAGTTCACAAAGCAACTTTACAACCAGTGTCCTATTTGATTGTCACACCAGCACAGTAACATAGGCCAGGCCAGAATTAGTAACTGCCTCTTATAGGTGAGAGTATTCAGTTAAGGTTTAAGAGACTTGCCCAACTTCACACAGACAGTAAGGACAAGGCTAAGGGCTAAGTCTAGGCACAGGTTTGCAAATCTGGTAAAATTTTCACTGTAACAAACACTGCTCAGTAAGATCAAGTATACTGGGTCAGATTAGTTAAGATGATAACCTGTCTTCCTACTGAAAAACTAAGCCTGAAAGGTCACTTGTAGTTTCCCACTGGAATTTTATGTACCCAGTTAAAGAACTCTTTGAACTAGCAGTTAGCTCTGAGAATTCCATTTGCTTTGCTTCAATGTGTATTTGTGGAGTACTTTACTATATTAAAGGCTGCTATATATTTTTATTAAACCGTGACTTCTTAAAACATATCTATATTTCTATGCCAATATCTTATCTATGTATTTGTGCTGCTTATGTAAAAAGGCTGTATTATTAAATATAACCAACACACTCTGACCAATCAAACTTAGATCTGTAAACTACCTTTAATGATCTCTTTGGCTTGATGAATGATTTGCCTTATGCTTATAAAGTACACCGTATCAACCCACAAATGAGTTTATATCACCAGAAACTAAGTATCAGTCTTGTTGTACCACTTCTTTTCTCCACAAAATCCGTGGCCATTCCTGTTTTACCAGAACATGTTTTTCAAGATTTGCAAGCTCACTAAGTAAATAAAGCCCTGGGTTTAGGAAAACGGTTATATTAAACTATCAGGGCTTTGCAATCTTACCTCAAGATATATTGTTACAGTGATAACATTGATTATCTTTATTTTCCAGCAAGAGATGTTCCAAAGAGTGGTTCATGAAAGCCATGAGCGTGTAAAACATCACTGTGATTTGCATGAGAAATTGGGAGAGGCTGACTTCCATGACAGGTAGGCTTCTAGTTGTCCAGATTCATACTTGTTAGTGAGTTTGTGTTAACTCCCGATGCTGAGAGCTGCTAAGAGTGTACATCCAACCTTGAAATCTCAGAAGGCAAGGGAAAAAACAGAATTAACTTAGCTATCTTTGTCTTGATAATACAGATGTCCACATGGCCTTAGGTGTTTCTACATGGCTTTCCAGGCCAGTTTCCCAATTCTGGCCAATGTTCAGAAGCTAGTGAACCAAGCAGACCCTGGCTGCCTTCCTGCAGTCTCTTCGGGAGCTTCTCCCTCCACCTGAATATTTAGTTTGGAGCTTTGCCTGCAGTTGTTGGGTGCCTTTGTCAGAGTCAAGTTAGGTCATATAGTTAATTAATTTATTTATTTATTTTACCAGGGAAGGTAGAGATGAATAGATAGCTGTCTGCTAGAGAGAACACATAAACCTCTTATGTGCAGGGAGACTGGTATTTTAAAGATCACTATATTGACCAAAAGTCAATTTTTAGGCTCTTTCGTGTCTTACTGTCTATTGAGAAGTAGAGTGTTGAGGAAAAATTCAATTTGATATAGTGTCCCATAAATTCAGCTTGAAATGGATGTCCAGTTTTAAGACTCTACTTAAATCACATTTGCTACTGTCTCATTAGCCAAAGTAAGTCATATGGCCAAGCTGAGTCAAGGGGTAGAGAAATAGACTCAATCTCTTCATTGGAAGATTTGCAAAATATTTTATATGGATGTCACACCATGTGACTTGACTTGGCTAATAAAATGTGAAAACTTTGGGGGCAGAAGCTTTAACAACCAATGCATGCTTTCCTATTTTCTCTTCTCCTTCGGACACAACAGTCAGATACATTTGAGATGGCAGCTGATCTATCTGTCTTGGTTCCAGATAAACAGAACCATCACGCCAAATTGCACTGGGCATATGGATTGAACAAGAAATAAGCCATTGTGTTTTGAAGCCATGCAACAAAGTTCCACTTTTTGTTATTGTTACAAAATCTCATCTATCTGAACTAACACAAAAATTGTGCAGGAAATTAAAGTGATATTTTAAAACAATAAAGAAATTACTTAATTAATTAAAAAATTAAATTACTGTTCAGAATAATGGATCCAGAAAAAAATTTTTTTTCAGAAAGAATATTTGGCTTATTATTTCTATATTGTGTTCATTTGCTAATGTCTAGTTTAAGGAGTAGATCGTGGTTCTCAAAATTTAGGGTATATCAAAATTACTTGGGGGACTCATTAAAACACAGCCTCATCCCCAGAGTTTCTCATTACCTAAGTCTGAGATGAGGCCTGAAAATTTGCATTTCTAACAAGTACCCAAGGCTGCTGATAATTGCTGGTCCATGAGTCGCATACTAGACCCGCTGGATTAGGTTGCCTGCTCATTGGATGTTACAGCTAAGTTCTTTCCCCAACTCCATTATAACATAAAAGCAATGGTTGATTCTAATTTTTTGTTGTCTTCAAATCCAGTAGTCTTTCTCCTTAAAATCTCCCTCAGATCCCTCTATTCCCACCACCACTCTCCTAGTTGAGACTATCACTGTCTCTTGCCTGGACTTCTGGAATGGTCTTCAACTTCTTCTTACGTCACGATGCTTCTTGCCCACCTTCATTCATTCTTTATATGGCAACCATAATTATCCTAAAAATAAAGCAAATCTGATTTTCTAACTAAGCTTTCTTTCTCTTTCTGTCTCTAATCCCCAATACCCTCCCCCCGCTAAAAAAAAAAAAAAAACTCCACAAAACAACAATCACATGCAATGGCTCCCCTCCCACTTTCACTCCCCTTCACCTGGCTTATTTTTTGTTATTGTTAGCTCTCAGCCCACATGCCGTTTCCTTTAGGAGGTGTGCCTGACCTCCCTGGGATAGGATCAGATGCTATTGTCTGTGCACCTACAGCACTCTGAATTCCTGTCACTACATTAAGTATACCTGCTATCTCACTCATTAGGGTGTGAGCCCCATGATATCGGGGCCTGTTTGCTGATTGTTGCTGTCCCCCTATTCCTACACTTGTAGACAATCAACAGAAGCTGTAATGGCCTGTGTATACATTTATTTCAGAAGCTGTTTACTAAGTCTGATTTTGTTAGCTCTTAGAGTGTAGCTCTTAGAGTTTCCTTGCTAAGCACCCACCACCCCACCCCACAAAGGATCAGCGTGGAGTAATGTGTGAGGGAGGTGTGAAGGGAATTCTAGGTGTATTGAGTAAGTTATTGGGCCATTGGAACAAGAACTAACAGGAATTAAACCTCGTTTAATGTTTTGTTCAGCCTAAGCTAGAGATTGTCAAATATTGAGGAAACTCTAGAATTCTTCATTTGAGGCACGTGGTCATTACCAGGAGTAAGAGGAAATTATTCTTTCAGGCTCATAATCCTTTATACTAAGAAAGCCCCACAACTATCTGCTCAAGAGTTGGTTATGTTCACAAAGAACATGGCAGCTGCTGCTACCAAATGTTGTCCACTAAGAGATGAGCAACGATTTGCCTGCATGGAGGACTCGGTAAGTCCATCTTGACTTCATGTTTGCCTCTTCATGGTCCTAATCTCCAACATCCAGCAATCAATCTCATGTTCCTGTACACGACTACAAACTGTCAATGGAACTTAATATTTCTGTCCCCAGGAAAACTTCTTTTAGGCCATCTCATGCCAATTGTCTTGATTAGCAGCAGAGGTAAGACTGCTACTTCCCTAAGGGTGGTGATGTCAGGTTCAACAAGTATTTACCTGGATCATACTCCAGGGTCTAATTCTTGGATTTTCAAGCCAACAAAAATGACTTTGTCAACAACTTCAAAGACAATGCTGATTTTAGACGAAGTCATCCTAATCAAATATGTAGGCAAAAAAAACAATAGTCACCATACCTCTGACACTAGATGTTTTTCCTTACAAGAAGCAATTTCTTGGGATACCAGCTGGGTGTCCTATAACTTAACTCATTCTGATAATGTTTATCTGGAGATAGCATCAGATCCCACAGATTAAGGGACCAGTCCTACAAGACTGCTCCCATCCCACTTCAGATAACAATTGCAAGTCCAGGTTGTTCCCTGTGATTCTGACTGACCAGCTGTAAATCTAAGGTTCCCAGGATCTCCTCCTCAGGTTTGATTAATTTGTTAGAACAGCTCACAGAACACAGAGGAACACTTACTTAAGTTTACCAGATAGGTAAAACATTTGAAAAAGGAAATAGGTGAACTTCCAAATGAAGAGATACATAAGGTAAAGTCTGGGAGTGTCCTGAGTTCAGAAGTTTCTGTTCCTGTGGAACTGGGATGTGTTACCCTCTTTGTATGTGGATGGGTTTACCCACCTGGTAGCTCTCCAACCCCCATACTATTGGGATTTTGAAAAGTTTCCTTATGTATACATGATCAATTATTAACTCATTCCCAGCCCATCTTCCCTCTCTGGAGAATGGGGGGTGGGGTGGGGCTGAAATTTCAACCTCCTAGTCATGGCTTGGTCTTTCTGAGAACCAGCCCCCACTCAGAAGTCCACCTAGAATCTCCTTATTAGAAAAAAAGATGTTCCTAGTTCTCTTATCACTTAAGAATTAACAAGGGTTTCAGAAGAACTTTGCCAGGAACTAGTGTCAAAGATCAAATATTTATATTTTTTATTATCTCACATCAAACTCACAAGTTCTAAATTTATTAGACAGAATGCCACCTGTGTGTTCATTTACAATGAAAAATGTCTTTCCAATAATTGGTCCTAATAACTAGACTACACTTTTTCTTGAATCAAAATACTTAGGAAGTTGAATGAAAATATGGATAGTTGTATAAATAGAATCAGAAGAAGGGAAGGGATGGTCTTATGGGATATTTCTTCCAGGCTATCCTGAGGAATGAGAAATTATGTCTTCCTCACAAGGAAGAACATCCCTCTAGGGACCTATATGCTCAAGTCTCCAAGATGTACTCTTTAGGTCTCTCTCAAGTGATATTAGTTTAACACTATGGAACTCTTATTTGGAGACAGCTTTCTCTAACCTCCGTTCTTGACAGAACATCTTGTTTTTGCGAAATTGGTCCTTCTTCTGATAAAATATAATTTTTTTGATAGCAGATTTAAAAAAATTATTACCTAACCCTAACTTTTATTTTATTATAGGTTTTTATTATCTAGTAATGTCTTCCTTGGGGAACTCTTTCAATTAGACTTACATTGTTTCTAAAACCTTATTTTTAGGTGATCTCTATGGTTACAGCACATTTAAAATAGAAAAACTCATACATGAAATGTTGATGCTTACTGGCTTCAATTACTTCATTCCCCAATACATAAATGATTGGGAGTTTGGGGAGTCATACTTGGAAAGGCATATAGGCAGGCTTGCAGGCAACATCAGGATAAGAATCAGACACACAAGGAGCAGGCAAAGTGACAGTTCTAGAAGAAGACAAGGAAATGAAGGAGGTAACTGAAATAGGATCCAAGAATTTCTCTCATCATCAGTTATTCATTCAATAAATATTCATAGACCATCTACCATATGCCAAGTTCCGTGGTCGTTACAGTTGCCCAGTTATAAAAATAGAAACAAATTGGATTTGAGTTTCTTAAGTAAGAGCTCCACTCATCAGTTATACATCTGAGTCAAAGTTGCAGTGCTGTTGACTTGAGGCTTGATTTTAATTTAAAAGTGCATAAGATCCATTCATCTGTTGAGACAAACCATAAGTGACTCTTAATCTCACGAAACAAACTGTGGGTTGCTGGGGGGAGGGGGTTTGGGAGAAGGAGGATAGGGTTATGGACATTGGGGAGGGTATGTCCTTTTGGGTAAATTGGAAGGGGAGATGAACCATGAGAGACTATGGACTCTGAAAAACAATCTGAGGGGTTTGAAGTGGAGGGGGTGTGGGAGGTTGGGGTACCAGGTGGTGGGTATTATAGAGGGCACAGCTTGCATGGAGCACAGGGTGTGGTGAAAAAATAATGAATACTGTTTTTCTGAAAATAAATAAATTGGGAAAAAAAAAGTTGAACATTCCAAAAAAAAAAAAAGTGCATAAGAAACTCCTACCTTAAGTCAACACTAGTCTACAAACTGGAATGGGAAGGAACCTGGAGGTGCAGTCCAAGTGAACTCAACTTGAAAATGGGGGGAAGAGGGAGGAGAAGTCTGGGAACCAGGCTGCATCTGACACTCCTGCTTTTTCCCAAACAGTGAAATCCAGACGAAACTAGCAGAAACCAGAATTTGAGAATATTTATGAGTCTTATTTTCTATGGAGTAAAATATATATATATATAAAAATATATATATATATATATATATATATATATATATGACCAAAACCTTATGACTCTTATTTTAATTCTCTTCTGAGAAAGGTAAAACTAATTCTTGGAGCTTTATGCAGAAGACATGAGGCAGAGCCTATCAATGCTGGTGTGGGCCACTGCTGTGATGACTCCTATGCCTTCAGGAAGCTGTGCTTTGATGATCTACAAGTCGACGGGACCTACATTTCTCCACCTTTATCCTGTGACCAAGTCATCAGCCTTAAAGAGAACTTGTGCAAAGCTCAGGAGGAGTTCCAAACTGAAAAACAGAAGTAAGAATCCTTGTTTAATTTGCTATTTACTTTGTTCTGCTCACAAGGGAGCAGGTATAGAGAACGGTAAAGTGGGCTCAGGTAAAATACTGCAGAATGAATGGATCTGCTCAGTGCTACACTGGAGGTCGGTTAGAACTGAAAATATTCTGAGGTTTTGCAGTATGGCTATCGTGGTTGTTACCCAAATGAGCTCAGTTAGTGAGACTGAAGCCTACTGTTCAAAAAATATTGACAGAGAAGTACATTAATGTATTTTTCCTAACAAGGGAAATTTGGAGCATTTGTGTGTGTATGTGTGTGTGTGTGTGTGTGTGGCTGTGTGTGAGAGATATGCATATGTAATACATATGAAAACTATGAAAACATTTATAACTTAGAAAATTTTATGAATATGAGTTATTACTTCACAAAGTGTTATTCTGATTTGGTTGCTGTTTCTAATACTTTAGACTATTGGTCAGAAATATTGCCAGTAGAATACGATGTCTATAAATGTATATTTAGATGTATATGTATATACATATGCAACATGTGTTCTATGTGAAAAGGGCTTCTGGATGAAGTCAGCAACGGAGCCTGTGGGTTGACTGGCGGAGTCTGTTGACCTGGGCCAGCCCCAGCCATTCTCTGCTGAGCTTGCTCAAGAGTGTATGGTCAGCTGCTAAGTTAGCTGAGAGCTGGCTGGCTGAGGCTGGCCTTGGCTAGGATGGCTTGTCTCTGCTGCATGTGGCCTTCCATTCTCTGGAAGGTTAACCCAGGCTTCTGCTCGTGGTAGCTGGGAGAAGGTAGATGCATGGAGGCCTCGTGAGGCCCAGGTTTGGAACCATGCAATATCACTGCTTCTGTAAGGTAGGTCATAGGGTCAGCCCAGATGAAAATAGGGTATGGAAATAGACTTCATTTCTCGATAGGAAGAGTTGGAACATCACATTGCAAAGGACATGAATACAGAGAAAGATGGATAACTGGTCTATTTTGGTAATCTATCTGCTACCTGTGGATCGTTAATGCAGTTGTTGAAACTATGGAAAATGATAAATGTCAAGATAATGGTGGAAAGCGAGGTGATATGCTGGGTCTCAAGTCATCAAAAATGAGGGAGAATGACCAGATTTTCTATATGGGATAAGTAGGGATGAGGGATGTTAGAGCTGGATAATGTGTACTTCAGAGGAGCAACGGCTTTTCAAAGAGCATGAAGAAGAGATATGCTGGAAGTAAAAGAGACCTAGATACTAAAGTAGATGGAGTTCAGGCAAAAATAGCCTTCTCTTGAAAGGTCCTGGGGGAAGCAGTGTCCTCTGGGGAGCCTCATGTTTTTGTATAGAGCAAGACCGAGAAGTTCCAAAGAGAAGCTGTGGAGAGAGAGAAAGCCTCAAGTGACAAAGGAGACAGAGGACCAGGAGAGAAGGAGATGGATCAGATTAGGGGTGTAGAAACCTCAGCATGAAGAGGGGTGACCTGGGAGACTCAGATTTCTGACTGGACAGCTGCTAAGGTGACTGAGGGTCATGGTCTTGGCTTTGGAAGTACACGTCAGTGCACATGACTTCAGAGCAGCAGACTCTCCGTTTGCCTCTGAGAGCATAAGCTGATTAAGATCTCATAGGTGGTTGGCATTTTCCCCAATTCTCCCCACTCTTGCTTAGGTGGATCAAATGGAACACTTGCTGTCAGCTCTTAGAAAAGAGACTCCTTGTTTGCTGTTGGAGACAAAGAATTGCCTTCTTAGCGGTATCAATCATCCATCTCTTTGCCTGCCTTCTACTCCTGAGCCCGGAGCCAAGATACTCCCATGGCCCAGGCATTTCTCCCTAGAATAAAATTCTGCTTCTGGTAAAATTCTGCTGTCAAAGGCCCCATTTGGCTATGACCAAAGGTGACCATTCTAGGAAAAGCCAAAGGGTGAAATTCTGGTTTCCCTGAATTAGCAGCTCTCCAGCCCCCTGACGGTGGGGCGGCAGTTCCCTTCTACTGTCCCTGTTCCTGTCCTCAGGAGCAAGCAAGGGAGCCCTCGTCCTCATTGCTCCTTCTCCCCCAAGATCATTAGAAGGGGTAGCTTACTGCCTTTCTAATTCATTGATTTACTCGAACACAGGTACTTGCAAGGTCTAAATGTAAGAGACCAGGATTACCATCTTGTTTGTTGTCTCTGGATTGCACACATACTCGCAGGCAGCAAGCACAAGCTGGTGCTTGCTCTGTTTAATCACACCACTTGCCATCTTACGCCAGCTGACCCTTGGAATCCTTTCTGCAGTTGCCAGGGTGAGCCAATCTCAAACTAGACTTTAACACTTCCAGTCAACACCTGAAGACCACTGTCGTGTTCAGTTAGCCATTCTTTTGTTTGCTCAGGCTGGACTCGAGAATGGAGGAGAACGAGGTCTCTGTCACTCCTAGCGTGCATGCTTGGCTTCTCTTGAGGAAGCTCTCTGGGCATAGATAGACACTGCGTTATGTACGGCATCTCACCAAATCCTTACCACAAATGTATGAGGCAGATAACATTATATGCCATTTTAGTTGTAAGGGGCAAGAAGATTGGTATGAGATCACGCAACAGGGGAAAAGGTTGTGGAGCTGGAAAATTCACCCAAGCTATCGGGCTCAAAGCACATACCTTTACCAACATATAGCTTTTAGTGAACCCTAATCAAGGGGTTATAATACTGGTTTTTAAAACACTGAGTTCTTGGAGTGCCTGGATGGCTTGGTTGGTTAAGTGTCCAACTCCTGATTTCAGCTCATGTCATGATTTCAGGATTATGATTTCAAGTCCCCAGTCGGGCTCTGTGCTGGGTGTGGAGATTGAAGATTCCCTGTCTCCTGCTCTCTCCCTCTTCCTCTGCTCCTCCCCTCCTACGCACACCTGCGCTTTCTCTCTCTGCCTCTCAAAAAAAATAAAATAAAGTAAAATAAGTAAATAAAATAAAACAAAGTAAAATAAAACACTGAGTTCTCAGATAAGGGCTAGCTAATAAAAAGTATGAAACATTAGGAATCATCCTTGTTCTAGTGAATTCACTATGTTCTCTGTGTGGAGAAAACAGTAGCATAGAAACACATAATGTAGAGATTTCTGGACTATTCTGGGAGAATGTGTATTGGGAATCAAGAGTCAAATTGGAAAAAAACCCTCTTACTTCCTGGGATAGTGGCAAGGGCTCTCTATGGCTTTTATCCCTTTATAATTCGGGCTGACTATCACAGCATAAATGTAAAAACAAGCAAACAAAAAACCAGTGAAGGGGCTTCTGGAGGAGAAAGTAAAAATTGAGCAAGGTAGAAGAGAAGTTGAGATTATGTAATAAGATAGAAATAATCGAAAGGAAAGAGAAGCTCAAAGTAAAAAAATTTAAAATCCAATTAAAAATATTGAATTGAAATGTGAAGATTTGAGAGAGTATATAAAGACCAGAATGTACTTTAAATGAAATGGTGGATACATTTAATGACAATAAAATATTAATATCATCGCAGTAGAAAACTGAAAAAAAGTTGGTGGTACTGAATTAAAAATAGGATTTAAGATTTTAAAAGGTAAATTAAAAATTCTAAGCTGAAAAATAGAATGAAGGGAAATATTTTTGAATAACAGCCATCAGGTTGGTAGGTAGAGAGATCGGGGTGGGAGAGGGAGGAAATGGGCAGGAGAGGTAAATCAACTGCAAGCAGATCTCAAGTGTTTCAGTTTTTAGGGGGAGGGAGCCAAGCTTCTAAGAGGCACAGAGTCCCCAGGTGTAGAAATGACTGCCTTTATGTATGGAGTTCCAAGGCAGGATAACATGACCTCCTGATACCCCTGTTCTGAATCTCATTCCCAGAACTTCTGTCTTCTCATAAAGGGAGCTTCTTCACCCATCCCTATTCCAGTACAATTCGGATGTTTCTCCTGGTTTCAAATAAGCAGCCGCTGGCTGGTGTTCTGGAAACCCAGCAGTCTTGCTGGTCCTCCCCCTACTGGTCCCTCAGGGGAAGTGCATTTGGAAACCTGCCCACGCAGCAGGAGAAAGCAGAGTGGTCCAGTGTGACCAAAGCACAAGTGAGAGAAGGAAAATAAACTTTTGGGGTGAGACTCGAGGGTTTGGGAGGGGCCGAGCCATGACAGCACTTGGACCCCACAGCTTATAAGTGAGAGAAGAGGAGGGTAGAGACAAGGGAGCTTTCCTGGCTCTCTCATTAAGTTTCTCTATTACTATTGGATCTATAGCTCGGATCCTCAGGGAAATTGTAAAGATGCTCATCAATCTTTGGCTGAATGGAATAAATGAATGAACAGGAGAAGAGCCGTGACAATGTACTATTTATTGTGAGAATCAGGGAAGAAGGAGACCATGGTTGGAAGCAACTGATAATTTGAAACGGAAGTAAGATGTGCTATTATTATTACAGCTATTGATCATTACTATTACCTTTGCCATTATTTACTGCCTGAAGTATGCCACTTACTATACTCAGCCCTTTAATGCGCTATTTTGGGGCCCTTACAAATGCCTTGCAATGTAAGTGTTCAAATTTTCTTTTTATAGATTAAAGTCAGAGGGGTTAAGTGTCTTGCTCACCATCACACTACCTAGTTGAACCAAAGTTAGTTTGACTTCAACGTTTGTGCCCTTTTTATGACATCAGAAGGAAAGAGGAGTCCAGATTTTGCATGAACCAGTAGTAAACTCTGTCTCCATCCTACACCAGCCCCTTCCCTTTCCATGCCGAATGCCCTAAGCCAGACCATAGAAGCCCTAACTACATGTTTGGAGATGAGGTATTTCCGCAGTGTAGGTACCATGACTGGTCGTTTCTATTACCGGGGACTTCTGCAAGCCTATGCTCTCAGGATGGGTCAGTAAATTTCAGCATCATGATTAGTATTGTTTTTGTAGGAAAATACATTCTAAGACAAAGTCCATCAAATTCCAATGGGATATATCCTGTATTTCTCACTTTTACTAAGTAATTTCCTAAAAACTGATAATGATTATTCAAAGGTAGTGGAAACTGGTTTGAGGATATATCTAACCATACAGACTTATATTACGTAGAGACACTTAAAAACAAGTACAGCATTTTCTTTCAAGTGGGATCAAGTTTAGATCTAATTAGAAGACTAACTACAGAACTGTAGGAGAGAAAAAATAATGTTTATACTATTCTATTTCTTTTTAAAATATTGATTTCTGTTACTATTAAAGTAATGCATAATAATTGCAAAAAATTTAGAAAATACAGGAGAGAAGAAAATCAAAATACTTTTATTCCAACACTGCAGAGCTGCCCAGTATAAACATACATGTAGTATAAGAATATATGTCACATACACATACAAGCACACGCTCCCACAATTGCCCTTTGCCCATCAGTCTGTGGTCTAATATTTAATAATACAAGTTTTGCACAATCTTGAGACTAGCTGCTTATACAAAATTTTGGCTCCAGCAATTATCCCTAGAATCCTGAGGGGAGAGCTTAGGAAACTCCCTTCACCCCCAGGAATTCTCCAAACATGCTCTCCCTGACACCACTCCTGGGCCCCTGGGAACGGTCCTGCCCTCCAGCTGCTGCTGTCTCCTGCTCAGCTATAGGATGGATCCCTTGAAATGACAAAGCTGCTTTCTGTTTTGTCGTGAAAAAAAGATCAGTCCTTCCCCCTGACCCCCAGAATTATCCATTTGCGGCAGGTCCCAGGGAAGTTCTGGGTGTGTCCCCATGGTCGGCAGGACTTCAAGGAAAGTTCCCTTACGGCACTTTTTCAAAGTGCGGATCCCGTGTAACTCAGAAATGAGACCAATGAAGGCCCAGATGGGAACCATGAAATCATTCCCCTCTTCCACTGATCAAGCTCTCTTACTGGATGGAGGTCTGCGAGGGTGACTTCTGGTCTCAGGAGGAGTTCTCCCAAGTGGTTCCCAATCCTCTTGCCTTCTGGGAGGGAGGCTGACCTCACTGGTTTGCTGTATATGCCCCAAACTGTAATATTCCCAGGAGGTCTGAAATCACAGATACTAATGCAAAGAGGAGATGACATACAGCCTTATTAAAAAGGTAAGTGACAGTATTACACAGAATAATATAAATTCTCAGCACACTGCCTGGATCATAGTAGATATCCGTACACTCAAAAGATGCTGGCTGTTGCCACTATTCTTTTGTATAGCTTTTAAAAATTGTAATGTATGCATTTTGGTCACGAATTACTCTTTAAAACCACATTTTAATGGCTCTATACTATTCCACCATCTGGGTTCCATAATGAATTTAACCATTTCTTATTGCTGGACATGAAAATTGTTTTCAATTTCTAACCAACATACATTGTGACAATGAGCATTTTTGTACATAAATCTTTGTTCCCGGTGTATGTGATTTTCCCCGCTAGATTCCTAGGACTTAGGAGGCAAACATGGAGGCAGTTAAAAGCTCTTAGCTTCTTTCAGCTCTGTCTGGCAGCTGAGGGGCAACCATGATGTGTTCTTCAAACCAGCCTCCTTTTGAGGTAGTTTCTGAAAAGAAATCATTAGTGGGGCACCTGCGTGGCTCCGATGGCTAAGCATCTTCCTTCCAATCGGATCATGATCCCAGGCTCCTGGGACTGAGTCCCCCATGGGGCTCCTTGCTTCTCCCTCGGCCGGCCACTCCTACTGCTCTTGTGCCCTCTCCCTCTCTCTCTCTGACAAATAAATAAAGTCTTAAAAAAAAAAAAAAAGAAAGAAAGAAATCATTAGCTTCTGCTTTTGTAATATTTTCAGTTCTGCTGTTGCTTTAGCTTTGTGTATCGGCCAGGCAGGCTGGGGGAGTGAGGGTTGGGGGCGGTGGGAGAGGGTGGACTTGAAATGGCAACTTCAAAGAGGCGTGTCCCATGGACGACCATTCAGCGGGAGGTCTTGTTCTCTTGTTTAATGGGAGCAGGCTATGGGCCTGTGGGCGCAGCTGATTTTGTCGGTCCCGAGGGCACTATTTGACTGGGCTACGCTTGAGACCTGCAAAGGTTCAAGTTTGCTCTATCCATGTCCCCCACTTTGCTCCCAGGCCCGCCTTCCTTCAGGTGACCATGCTCGCAGTTGCACAGTGCCTGAGCTGGTGCCCACATATGCTGGCGATGTTGCTGTTGGTCGCTACTGGGCAGCAAAAGGTGGTGGCCTCTTAGTCTAGGAGTCAAATGACTCAGTGAGCAGCTGGGGGTAGCTGGCCGCATTGACACAGCTGGAGAAGAGGACGGCGTGTCGGGGCGGAGAGCGGAACCGGCCCGGTGCGCACCTCCTGTACCTCCTCTCTCCGCCTCGGGTCCCGCCTCTCCATCGTCTCCAGCGGATGGCAGCTGGACACAAACCGTGTCTGCCACCTGTCACGTTGGCAGCCCCCCCCCCCCAGCAAATGGGAGTCTGGAGTCTTCTGTCTTGTGATATAATATTATACTTCTAAGCCTAAAATAATTACTATCTGCAATTGTTTACTAGACCCCTGGTTTAAATTGTCATAGAAATAGCTACTTCGAGTTTTGAGATATTTTCTTTTATACCCATTCAAGGCACAGATAAGGCCACTGGGTATTATCAATGAATTTGAAAATGAAGAATCAGCAAGGGTTTTTGGTTGAACAGTAAAATACCAATTAATGTACATTTTCCTGACCCCTCTTGGTTATTTTCTCTTTGGTTAAATCTGCCTTGGTCTAAAACGGTGAAAAAAAAAGAGAGGGGGGGGCGCCCGGGTGGCTCTGCCTTTGGCTGGGGTCATGATCCCAGAGTCCTGGGATCGAGCCCCACATCCGGCTCTCTGCTTGGCGGGGAGCCTGCTTCCCCCTCTCTCTCTCTGCCTGCCTCTCTGCCTACTTGTGATCTCTCTATCAAATAAATGAATAAAATCTTAAAAAAAAAAGAGAGAAAGGGAAAATATAACACTGGAAGATTTGGAATACTATTTTATTAAGTAGAGAGACAGAAACCAGGTTACACTTTTGAATATTCAAAGTGGTTGAAACTACCGTTGTGGGGGGAACTCTTCGGTGAAGGACGTCAGAGATACTGTCAAGCCATGATAGTTTGAAATTAGCTCATTGGTTTATCATTAATAATGTTGAAATACCCTTAGCTTTCAGGTGTGTCATACTTAACATATTTATTTGGAAGCTGGTTGTTCAGCATAAATGTTCCTAACAAAATATAGGAAAACGATTTAACTTACTATATCCATCTATTTACCAACCAATGCCATAAAAAGAGAAAACAAAAATCTCTATCCTAGTAATAATTATATAAAAATAATTAAATTTAATGTATGAATTATGTAAAAGAGATGTCCTGGAAGAAAAGCATGTTGGGTAAAACACGAAGATGGAGATGGGCGGTGTGACCTGTGAACACATCACCGCGTTTTCAGGGCTTCCAAGCGTCAGAGTGTGGGTGACGAAGAGGCATGGGTCATCCCAGCTTTTTTTCTTTTTTTTTTTAAGATTATTTACTTATTTATTTGACAGAGAGAGATCACAAGTAGATAGAGAAGCAGGCAGAGAGAGAGGGAAGCAGGCTCCCTGCTGAGCAGAGATCCCGATGTGGGACTCGATCCCAGGACCCCGAGATCATGACCTGAGCTGAAGGCAGCGGCTTAACCCACTGAGCCACCCAGGCACCCTGGTCCCAGCTTTAAATCAACAAGGCAGGTGTGCAAGCTGGCCTTCGAGAACTCAGCGGGTACTTGTGTTTTTGCCACTCCTTTCTGACTCAGGCTCCTCAGCCACCTCGTGAAGCAGAAGCCACACGCAGCAGAGATGCAGTTCCGATCCATGACTGACAGCTTTGCCCACGTGGTGGAGAAGTGCTGCCCAGCGGAGACAAGGGAAATGTGTTTCCGAGAAGAGGTATGTTTGTCTGTTCTCGCAGTGCGCTTAGGAGGTACGGAAGTTAAAAAAAAAAAACAGAACTAAACAAAACAAAAACCCTTTCTCCGTCCTAATTGTGGGTGAAGGCAGAGAAAATCGCAGTCCAGATGGATTGGTGGAATCCGTTATATTCGGCTTTAAGATATGTGATTGAGAAAACTAGCGGTTTAGACAGGGATAGGGTGGAATACCAGTCATGACACCAGATGGCGTGGGGATATTTAGGGTTGGGGGTGTGAGGAGGGAGGACAGACTGAAGATTTGGATAATTATAGACAAAGGGTGTCCTTGGAATGTCATGAAATTTTAAAGAAATAACAGTTTAAAAACCTGTCTGGGCAAACTGTAGTTTTGTTCTAGAAATTTCTGGGGGCACAGTCAGGAATAGTCACCAAATGTAGTTTGGGGCTTCACTAAGGAGCCAGTGGAAAGGGTTTCATTTTCTCGGTGGCCAGAAGATCATTATCGGAGAGGTTGAAGAACAGAGAGAGAGGAAGAAACCACGACAGAGAAGAGTCTGTGTGCACACCCACCGAACGGACCACCAGCAGACTGTTTTCTGGAATTCATCTAATTGCATATAGTTAACAAGTAAATGATTTTCATGCTAAGTCGTAGGACTTAAATTTCTAAGAATATCATGGTAGGATGCGGCACAGAAAATTCATGGAGGGGACCCAGGACAAACTGCTGTCCCAGGGACGTGATAGGAGGAGCAGAAACTCAGGTAGAGTAGATTATAGTATCTGAGCGGAGGAATGCAGAGTGTAGGTGTAAAAAAGTAAAGCAGACTTTATAGTGCAAATGGGCTGGGACCATTCGGACCAGGGTTAAGTTTAGCAGTGGCCCAGGGAAATGTTTTCACAGGTAACAATTTTTATGAATCCTTAGTTACCTTCAGTGGCTCTTTTCTACCTATTCAGCTAAACTGTACATGTATTTATGTTAAAAATGAAATGTCTATGGTCTAGTCAAGGGCAAGCAAATGACAGCCCTCAGGCTAATCGACTCCACCTCCTGTTTATGTAAATGAGGTGGTCTGACACACGGTCCTGCCCATCTATTTACATATTCTCTATGGCTGCTTTCTGTCCACAATGGCTGCATTAAACAATTGCAGAATGATGAGTTGTGACAGAGACTGTATGAACGGCAAAGTCCCAAATATTGATTATCAGGCTGTTCACAGAAAAACTGTACTGACTCCCAGACTCGCTAATAACAAAGTCAGAGTAATCACCTACGCTAGAGTCTATTTATTTATTTTAAAGTCTTTTTTGCTTTTTGTAGAGCATTCAGAGAACATATTTCCACCTGAGTAACAACCCCATAGCCACACAGATCAACACACTCAAGAAGGGCCTGTGTCTGCGGATTCCCAATGGAGTTTTCTTGACGTATTCTTGCTTCTACGACTTGCTCCAACTCTCACTGGAGAACAGCATGATAGGGAGAGTTCTGTGGGCTTTTCCCAGGCCTTTCACCTAACAGTGATCTAACTGAATGGTTTAAAAGCCCAACTATTTTCCTTTTTCCTCCCCTCCCCTCTCTACTTTCTTTTAGGATCTCTCCCCCAAATTAAAGGAGAAAATAGAAGCTATCTGAAGAATATATCATGTTAATTAAAGTTGGCCAGAATTACTTCTTCAGATAAAAATGCTTATTATCTGTAATTATGCCTTATCTCTAACGTTTTGTCAAGTTTATCCTTGTCTGATTATTCCAAGGCAGTGATTCTGAAATGTTAGTGTGCATCCAATCAATTCCAGAGCTTGCTGGAAAAAAATCAGCGTTTTCCTCCCACAGGGTGTCTGATTCAGTAGTTCTGGGGTGGGGTCTGATAATTTACATTTCCAACAAGTTCCCAGGTGCTGCTGACGCTGCTCATTTGGGAACCTCTTGAAGAATTATTTTGCTGGGGCACCTGGGTGGCTCAGTGGGTTAAAGCCTCTGCCTTCCGTCATGATCCCAGAGTTCTGGGATCCAGCCCTGCATCGGGCTCTCTGCTCAGCGGGGAGCCTTCTTCCTCCTCTCTCTGTCTGCCTCTCTGTCTACCTGTGATCTCTCTCTGTCAAATAAATAAATAAAATCTTAAAAAAAAAAAAGAATTACTTCGCTAAGGTGCAAGTGGCTAATCATACACTGTTCCCTATCCCCTCCCCATATTTTCATATGCCCACCTCTCAGTGAGAAGCTGGAACCAAGGATAGGAGGGGAAGTAATGTAACAATTGGAAACAACATTTATGAAAGGAAGGGAGAGAATTGGGGGATATTAAATATAAAGCTACGACTGCAATATTTTTAAAAACAGCCGTATAGTATATGAACAGGCTTAACAAAAAAATGTGGGGATAGATGACCAAACTACTTAAGAATTTTATCGCCAAGAATTGGTGTCTTTGTACTTCTACCTTTATGAGAGGGGTCTAGACTCTAGTGCAAAGGAATAAAACCTAGCTACTCTAGGAAGCCCCTTGGAACCAACACCCCAGAAGTGAAGAGGCTCAGCCAAAGGGCAGTCTGTGCTTGTTCCAAGTTAGCTAGAAAAGACTAAGCGCTCCAAGGACCTGCAGGCATGTTCTTTGTTTTCTTTTGAGATTTTAAGAGTCAATTATGGGAACCTGTTCTGCCTGTTAAAAGAGAAAGTAGGCAGGATTGAAGACTGTCTTTCTAGCTATAGCCATTGAGAGGATAAAACCTTTTTAGACAAGATGGAAGACATTTTAAGAAGCAAGCCAAATTCTGAGGAGAAAAAGGATGGACCAAAGTCAATGTTGGAATGTTGGCAAGAGTACAACTGAAATATATAAAAGGGGGAAAAAAAAAAAGAAAAGAAACTCAGCTATACAGGGTGAATTTGGATCATCCAGAGAAAAGGCATCTCAGATTTCATGAAACAATTTGTAGACATCAGCAGGTTCAAAGAGAAAATTCAACTCAGAGAAATTCTCTCTGCCAGGTCAGAGGGGAATGATAATTATAGCCCGAGATATTTCCCTATCAACCAACAGAATATAATATAGAAGAAAGTATTGTTCTTTCTTCATGAAAGCTTATTCATGAATAAGCAGAAATGTGGGCAAGTTAAAACAATGTTTTGAAAATAATATATGAAATTTAACAATGGAAAAAAGGCAAGGTTCTACTGTTAGATGTGACTTAACCCAGGTTCATGTGGAGAGATCTGCTGGTTAAGTCGTCTGTACCTACCAGCTTGTTGCATCTAGTCTCAGAGCTACCACAATCTTGGATGTGTTTCTGAAGAGAAAACAAGGATCAGATGAACCAACATGATAACCCAAACTTATGTGGATCAGGTCATTCCCGGTTACTATGTTCAGTTTCTTACCACAGTTTCTTACAGTTACGCAAGCTTTGAAAATTGTGTAGGTAATGCACGAGCATAGTAAAAGTTCATGCAGAAGACCAGGGTGCATTTCCCATTCCCAAAAGGTAACCAGTTTAAGTTTTCACTTTTAGTTCCAGTGATTACCATCATTGCTGTAGTAGTTTCTTAAAATATTAACATCACATAATGAATTAAGTGTATTTAGGCTAACTTCCAGAAGCCTATCTCTAGATGTTTTCTTAATTTATTTAAAAGTATTTTTAATTCTTTTATTAGTTATATGCTATTTCTTGGCCCTTTAATACCAGTCAGCATCTGGTGATTCTCCAAAAATAGTTACCATGTCTAAACTTCCTTTGACTTCCTTGCCAGATTTTTTTTTTAATTTCATTTTATTTTGTTTTTTGTTTTTTTCCAGCGTTCCAAAACTCATTATTTATGCACCACACCCAGTGCTCCATGCAATACGTGCCCTCCATAATACCCAACACCAGGCTCACCCAACCCTCCACTCACCACCCCTCCAAAACCCTCAGTTTGTTTCTCAGAGTCCACATGGTTTGTCTCCCCCTCCGAAAGCTATATATACTATTATGTTTACATTGTCTGGGTTTATTTATCTGAATATTAAATATAAGGTTCATATGCTTTGTTCATAAGTGGTTGTTAAAAAATGGAAACCATTAAATACTATATTTAATTGTGTGTTTAGTTGGAACACTATTTACATTAGTACCATGAATGGATGGACCAATGGAATGACTTACTCTGTTAAAAGGTGTAGAGATTAAACAAAATCTCTCTTACCTAAGTTGCAGAAAATCACGCCACTTTTATTAGTTTTGCACATTTGGATTACAATTCCCTAGTATATCCTTCTGTTTTTGAGAGTTGTTAATTGTCTCTCTTTTTCTACGTTGGCAAATAAAGCACCTACTTTCGTGACACTGCTGAAATGTTTCAGGTTCTTAATAATAGAGTTTTTGTAACAGAATATTCTGTCTTCTTAAAAGTATATTTCAAAAAGTCCTCTGACTTAATTTTTCAATGGATCTAATTATTTCTAATAATTTCTAATAATCTAACGATTCATGGCTGTCCACATGGGGTTTCATTTTAGTGTAATCCTGGGTAAATTGGACTATTTCTAAAATACTATTTTATGTTTTTTCTTGGACTATTTTGTTTTGCTGGACTACGTTCCTAACACATATGTGCATATGTATGTATTATTTCAGAATGAACAGCTGGGAAATAAACTTTCTGGGTCCTTGCATTTTAAAATATTATTTTGTCTATATATTTGCGCAATATTTTTGCTGATATGTCAATGGGGGTTCTTTGGATATAATGATAGGATTGAATTCTGGCTAAGTAAAGATTAGCTAATTGAAAGGGTAGTGATGGCTACAGAAATCTTTAAGAATTTTATAAAACAGGCTGGGCAGCAGACAAGAACTAAAACCAATTCAAAAGTCAATGACTTTCTGTTCTTTTACTACTGTGACATCTCATCCTTTTATTATCCTGAGTTCCTATTTTTGTACTTTGACATATTAGTCAATATCATACTGATGACTTTTTTTTTTCTCACTCATTTTTTTTCTCATTCCTCGTTCATTATATCTTGTTGCTTTTTTTTCTTTTTAGCATTGATAAAGATTTCTTATTCTTTTTTATTTTTTAAAGATTTTATTTATTTATTTGACAAATAGAGATCACAAGTAGACAGAGAGGTAGGCAGAGAGAGAAAGAGGAGGAAGTGGGCTCTCTGGCTGAGCAGAGAGCCCGATATGGGGCTCCATCCCAGGACCCTGGGATCATGAACCGAGCCGAAGGCAGAGGCTTTAACCCACTGAGCCATGCAGGGCCCCGATTTCTTCTTTTTTTAAAATAATATTTTTACCATTATTGCACTGGGATTTTGGAAGAGATGAGAGACAATACATTTTAAAAGAATATTGGCAAATTGTTATGTCCAGAGAGTATCTATAATTAAAAAAAAAGTAGTGTTGAAAAGCATGTCACAGGGATATGGAGAAATTGACTGGTAATGTTTATTCCAAAGTCTTAAGATGGGTGACATGATAGCGGTCTACCAACATGTCTAGGATTATAGGAAACCAGAGTGACTAATTTGGTGTCAGTGTAAGGAAAATGTCTCCTCTTTCTTTTATCTGATCTCTGACCTCCATCATAAGAGTCCATGTTTTATATTTCAATATCTTCCTTGGACTTTGCCTCAAGATATAATGCTACCATCCCTTATTTCATGCAGAACATTTCTCATTATTATGATAGTTTCTCAGAAGCCTTTCTTCTACCTTACCTTTATCAGAAACGTCCCCCTTACCCCAACATTTGTTATCATTACAAATTAGAAATTTATTGAGGAACTATGAAATAAATACAGTCGAGAGGGACAGATATAGAGAAATATGACTTACTCCACTCTTGTTAGGTTCAGAGCCAATGAACAAGATTAAATATGAGGGTCTTGAGGTTAAGCTTATGGGAACATTTCCCATGAAGATGGATTTAAATCTTTTAAATTTAAAAGGCATTTTCAAGGCACTTCTTAAATCCAAAGTCATGAGTTGCCAAAGAAACGAGGATATGTTAAACTGGGGAGCAATTTTTAAAAACAATCTTAAATAGATTCCAGTCTCCAGAGGATTTAAATGTGGTCTGTTTGAGGGCAGGAAGAAGGACTAAATTAACTGACTTCTAACCATGTCCTACAGGGTGCTAGGAGCTCTTAGGAGTGCAAGCCATCTATCACCTGGGGGGCTGTGTGTGTGTGTGTGTGTGTGTGTTCATCTCAGCAGTGGAGTTCTAGGGTCCCATTCCCACAGTTAACTAAGAGTTAACTTTTATTGATTTCTCTGGGCTTCCACAAATAACTTTTATTTCAATAAAGCCTACCTGGGTAAAAATTGAAGAGAACTTCTGGAGTTAACATCGAGATTGATTTCAGTATGTATGAAGGCAGTAGAGACACTGATAATGTTGGTGATTTTATTCTTCTTAAGTTCTTATACCTGATAATGATTTAGCATGGGATTAGCCTTGGGAAGCTTTAAAATGTAAGGAGAATCTGATGTTGATTGTCTGTTTTCTTACCCTGCAGCAAGAGTCCCATATTTTTGTGAGGAAAAAACAAATTTTTATTTATTCCGAATCTGGGGTCCTGAGCGGGGAGAGACATTGCAGTTAGTAAAGCCCTTAAGCTCAGAGACTAGGCTCTAAGAAATTCCAAGACCTTGAGCTGTGGGCACATTAGAGCCTCTCTCAGGCATATAATAGACAAGTCTTAAAGATTTTCTATTTGTGGATCATAGATATTCAGATGTTTTGTTTTGTTACAGATGTGCTTATTTGCTTTTTCTTTTTCCCCCCCTAGGGGTCCAAACTGATTGAAAAGTGCCAGTCTCTTTTGGGAAGCAAATGATTCCAGAAAATGTCCAAGTGAAGTCTTTGCTGAGCTCTGCCTTTTACTTTTCATGAGTAATAAAACGCATGTCTCCTATCCAAAATACTAATGTTGTTCATCATTTTTAAGCTACTCACAATGTTACTCAAGGATCCTTGCCAGGCTACACTAAATCTCTCCTTCCCTGCTTAGCAGAGAAATCTACTTACCATAACCCTCATACAACCAGCTGACATTCTTCCTTTCTCCCAGAAGCTTCCAGCCTCTCAGGAGCTGCACCAGAAATATGAAATCTCGGGGGCCTTTCAAAACCTCAGATAGAGGTAATGGGCTGCCATATCTCGCTGGGAACTGGCTGCTGGGTTTCCACAGTGTAAAAGACCCAAGTGAAGCTTTGAAGTTTCTGTCTATTCCCCTGCCGAACTGAGTGGAATGTGCTTTATAAGAAGTTACCTTTATAACTGTCTTGGTTTGGTTTCGTTTTGTTTGTTTGTTTGTTTTTGTTTTTGTTTTTTCTTTTTTGAAGGTGTAGAACTGGAAGGTACTTGGAACCACTTACAACATTCATTCATTCAGTAGATTTTTAGTGGGTATCTGCTGGGTACAAGTCATAGTTCTAGGAGCTTGTGACCCACCAGTGACCAAACAGAACAGAAAAAAATTCTTGTCTTCATAAGGTTTACCTTCTGGTGGAACTTGGTGAAAACATGCGTTTCCTTCTTTTTGCCTCTTTCTTTCACCATCAGTTAGACTAGAACTATCAGGACTTTGCCTCATGCCTGTGGCATTGAACACATTATGAAATCAAGAAAATATTTAACATTCTGTTTGCCAAGAGTCTTTGAGTTACTAGCAAAGCTCCAAAAGGTCAGGACTGAGGTGAGGAATAGGTCCTATGGGCGTTACCTTGTCACCTACGTGCTAACTAAGTTTGCTTTTGCAACAACCGGTGTCCTAAAGACACATAGTCAGACGTAATTCCGGCTCGTTGTCTCCGGCTGCGTACTAACAACCAGCATGGGGCTGTGTGCCACGTACTACTGTTAAGTTTTTCCCAGGAAAAATTCATTTGATCCTCATCACAATCTAATGAGGCAGGTGCTATTATTAACCTTGCCATTCTACAGACGAAGACATTGCGTGCAGAGAGGTTAAGTAACTTGCCCAGGCATTCACAGGTGGTTTGGAACCAGGAGGCAAATCTAGACCATTCAGCTCCAGAAACTGGGCTCTTCCCTAGTGCATTAGCGCTCCTCTGGCAAGTCAAGGAACACGATCTGAAAACTCAACTTCACAGTATTGAGGAGATAATGGCTATTTCCTTCCATGAACAGTTAAACAAATATCTAGTGCTGTCTCCTTTAACCATTGACTCTGCAACTAAAGCCTCGGCCTTGGAAGGATGCCTCCCATGTTCATTCAGTTTCTCATTCTTTCCTGTCCATCTCATTCTCTCATCTCTCTTTTCTTGAATATACAGTATATTATATGATCTATAAAATGTACAATATATGTAATATACTATATTATAAATATATAAATACATCAATTATTCATTAATTTATTTGTATATTATTTATTAATTTATTATTAAGTATGATATTATATTATTAATAATTTATTAATACATAATACTATAGTTAATATAGCTTATGTATATATAAAATATATACTTTCTGTATGTGTGCTCCCTTCTTTAAATTTTTAAATTGACCTCTGAGCTCCTTACCCCATTTTCCCTATCCTTCCATCTTTTATCTTTACCCCATATATGTGATGCTGACATTGCAACCCAGGGGTCCTGATATTTATCAACTCAAGATTTCAGTGATGACTTGTAATAGCAGTCTTCTCCCTAGAAATCCTGGCATAAATGACATAATGAACTTATCATTTGGACTTACTTTTGTTTTTCCAGATTTTTTAAATTTTTAGTTTTTTAAAAACTAAGCAGTGATGTTTTAGGGTTTACTACATAAGTGCGTTTATTTTGATTATAGAAAAAATTTAATCCTCATTACAGTTCACTTTATTTAATTAGCTATTTATTTTATTTGAGAGAGAGAGAAAGAGAACACACGCACAGGAATACAAATGGGAGGAGAGAGGGGGAGAGGGAAAGGGACAAGCAGACTCCCTGCTGAGGGTGAATCCCAATGCAGGGCTGGATCTCAGGACACTGAGATCATGACCTGAGCCAAAGTCAGACACTTGACCGACTGAGCCACCCAGACACCCCCAACTTACTTGATTTTAAATACTTTTTCCTCACTCCAGTGATTTTGACACATTCATATACGTCAACAAATTAGACGCAAAGAAATGTTTGTTAAGTTTCTATTGTATTCCATACATGGTTTGGTGCTGTAGAGCATCATATGAATACACTAAAAGCAGATAAATAACGAATTATATGAGACACAGACACATAAGGAATTATAACAAAGGGCAGATTTCAAATTTCCAGGTTCATGAGAGCAGAGCGAACTGATAACGTGATGCACCGGAGTCTAAGATCACACAGTGTCCCAGAGACTGGGAAACGTCACGGAAGGAATGACCCTGGCCAAAGACTCGAAACTGGGCAGGATTTGAACATACAGAGATGCGTTGCGGTGGGATGGGGGGTGAGGTGTTTTGGGGAATGGTGCGTGATTCAGTCTGGCTGGTTTTAAGACAAAAATTAAATAGGGGCACCTGGGTGGTTCAGTGGGTTAAAGCCTCTGCCTTCGGTTCAGACATGATCTCAGGGTCCTGGGATCAAGACCTGCAATGGGCTCTCTGCTCAGCGGGGAGTCTGCTCCTCCTGCCCCCCACCGCCTGCCTCTCTGCCTACTTGTGATCTCTGTCAAATAAATAAATAAAATCCTTAAAAAAAAATTAAGTAGCTGCGGGCGGTAAGACCTAGTGGAGAATAGGGATACAATGGTGGGGGGAGGGGAGCGCACTGTAGTTCAATTACAACAGCAGCTAAGATCCAGCACACCTGTTACGCGTCAAGTGCCAGCCTTCGCATGTGTGATTCCTAGAGCTCTCACAACTGTCTTCGGAAGTGGACTGTCACTACCAGATCGTCACTGTCAGATCTGTCTGACAACTGTCAGACTATCAGCTGTCACTGTCAGATGCACGGAGTGTAGTTGAGCGTGAGGTCACAGATTACAGCGGCGAAGAAGGTGGATTCTGGAGCGTGACTCACATCCTACCTAACTCTTCTCCTAAAGACCTTAGCACATCTCCTAACTTCTCCATGGCTGGCTTTCTACTTCATCCATGACCTTGGGCTGAAAGGGCCATTTCTTTGTGGGACTATAATAAACACGAAATCAGCTAATATACGTAAAGCTTAAAACACTACTTGGTAAATGGCAGTGCCGTTAGTATCATTAGAGTAACCTGAAATCGCTGCTTTTGTAGGTTAAATCTGGACAATTTCAAAGAGCTCTATCTAATAGGTGTTAGCTCTTCTTATTTAGAAGACACATGGATGCCGCTGAGGGTTTTGTCCTAATCGAACGCCTTTCCTTTCACATGTAGACAAAGCCACGTAACAGTTAAACCAGCCATGTTTTCCACCTCATCAAGCCTTGAAAATGGACTTCTTTCTCCTTCACTTCCTGCAACTGACATGAATGACCCTAAACAAAATTCCAGAGCAACATGGCCTAACTGAATACTTCACATAGCCAAGAGATAATAAATTATGCCATTAAATTAGGGGAAACCATTCAGAAAGATTCTATATTTCTTTAGCTACTGGGTCAGATTTGTGAAAAGGAGGCATATATACAGGAGATACTTAGAAAAAAATATTTCCTAATTCATGCACTCATTCTTTTACTCACTGATTCACTAAGTCATTAAGTCTTTTATTCAATTGATTTTTATCAAGCACCTCCTATACACAAGACATAACATTAAGTACAGCGAAGAGTATAACAGGTAACAGGCCCTCTACCATTAGTAAGTATTAACATTATCTGGGATCGAATCTAAACTAATAGGTAACTGGTAGTGAAATATTTGAACCACCTTGAACAAGCATAAAGAGTTTTATAATGAAACTTTATATTCTTATATTATGCAAAGATACTTCTGAAAAATTTTTGTCTTAGAAATTGTATCAGTTGTCTATTGCCATGTAACAAATTACCCTAAAATTTAGTAGCAACAAATATTTCTTATCTCATAGAGTTTCTGAGGATTGGGAATCCAGGAGTGGGTTCGCTGGGTTTTCTGGTTCGGGGTCTCTCGTGAGGCTGTAGTCAAATGGTTACACAGGGCTATGTCATCCGAAGACCTGACTGGGGACAGTTACATGACCCACTCATCTAGCTGGGGACAGGAGGCCTCAGTTGTTGCTGACTTTGGCAAAGGTCTCCATTCCCATCATTCTGACTTTCTGAAGAGCTGCTCCCAGCATGGCAGCTGGCTTTCCCCCAGAGCCTGGGATCCAAGAGAGTGAGGAAGGAGGAGGCCGTAGTGTTATATGACCTAGTACCAGAGTCCCACACTGTCCCTTCTGCTTTCCTCTCTTCATCAGGATTGAGTTACTAGGTCTGGTCCATTTGCAAGGTGAGAAGGATTAGGTCCGACCTCTTGAAAGGAGGAATATCAAAGGCTTTATGAATACATTTTAAAACTACCACAGAAGTGAAGTTAATATCTTACTAAATACTCTGATGTTTTGGCATCTAGTAGGACTCTGTGCTTACATGCACTTGCTACTTTGTGTTAGTAACTTTCTTTTTTTAAAGATTTATTTATTTAGTAGAGAGAGGGAGAGAGAGAACCTGTGAGCAGGGGAGGAGCAGAGGAGGAGGAAGAAGGAAAGGGAGAGAATCTCAAGCAGATTCCACACTGAACGCAGAGCCCAATGTGAGGCTCCATCTCACGCCCTTTTATCACGACCTGAGTGGAAACCAAGAGTCAGATGTTTAGCCCATTGAGCCACTCAGGCACCCCTGGTTGGTAACTTTTTAATCATAATTTCTCTATTCCTAATTTGGAAAGTGTTTATTATAAAATAATAAGCATGGAAAAATAAGGAACAATTCACCCAAAATTCTTTAACCCAGATATAACCACATTTAATGTGTTTTTGGTTTGTGTGGATACAAATATTAGTGTGCACACACACAGAAACCTATTTTACAGATAAAATATTTTGAATATTTGTATGTATATCCTTAGCTAGATATGTAAGAAGAATTTTCTTCTATAAAGTTTATTTGGAAACATAATTCTAATAGCTGCATACCATTCTCTGGGTAATTTTTTTTTCCTTCTCTAATCATTTGCTTTCTATTGTTGATCATTTAGGCTATTTAGTTCCTTTTACCACAAAACCAATATAATAAGTATCTTTGCATAATGTCTTTCTATGTCTGATTATTTTACTATAAGATTCTATAGGTTGAATTACAAGATGAATTTGCCACCAAATTGCTTTCAAGAAAAGTTACATCCATCTGTATTTCTACCTGGGGTCTGATTGTCATTTGTTGAGTATTTAATATCATTTCTTAATCTTTGCGAATAGATCAAAAAGTGCGTTTTGCTTTTTTTAAACTTGGTATTTTGTTGACCTCTTAGTTATTTTATTACTCTGGGCTCCCAATTCGTTCACTGTTGGTTCTGTGAAAACGGTTATGGACCTTGAAGGGAGTTTCTTTTGCATTTTGCACGAAGTCGTGCTTTGTCAGTAGAGGGCGCCGGAGAAACGCTGCGGGAGGGCGTTTGGGCTTCCCCGCCGCTAGGGGCGGACTGGCCAGGCTTGGGGAGCTGGGCTTCTTTGTCCACCGCTTTGCCCAGAGGCCTGCCGCAGGGCTCATCGCCTGTAGGTGCAGCTTTCTTTCCCATGTGTGTCCCCAGCCCCTTCTCCCGCCTTTGCTTTGGTTTGCGGTGGCACGGCCTGGAGCAGAGCGCTGGTCCGGGCCTCCAGCGGTCACTGCTCTCTGTCCCCTCCTCCGTCACGCCTGCGCACGGGGACACCCCCTCGCACCCTCGCACCGTGGCACCCTCCGCCCCAGGTGGCCATCTCGGAAGCCACGTGCCCAGGCTCGGTCCCACGGCTTCGAAGGCACCGCCGCCCACATGGCCCGCAGCGTGGCCCTGATTCCTACAGTGGAAGCCCCTCTAGCTCCTGGTCCAGGCACACCTGCAGCCGGGCCCCGATTCTCTGTGCCCCCAAACTTCCCGCAGACCTCCAGACGCAGACACTATGCGATCTGGGCCGTGGGCCTACAGAGAATCCCTAAGGCCCTCTGCACAGCTGCCCACTTACCCAGCTGCTCCGCACCCCGAGGGCTGTTTGTCCTACGACGACCTTGGCGCTGGCCCGCAGCAAACTTCCCTCTCCCACGGGCCGCAACCACAGCCTCTCCGGCGAATTCCTGAGCCCTGATTCCAAACTTTCCCTTTTTGGGGTCCTCTTCCTCAGCCTTAGGGTACACTTTGGAGGTCTCTTTCTATTCTATCATCACAGCTTGATTCTTTATATTAAACTTCTCCTGCTTCAGTAACAGTTTCTGTCTCCTTATTGGACACAGTGCATCACCATTAAGATCCCTCACCCCTCACACACACTGAGTAGCTATTTGTGTTTCCTCTCCTGTGATTTTACTTTTTATGTGGCCTTTCTTTCTTTCTTTCTTTCTACCCACGTCTCGGTATTTTTCTTACACATCTTGTAGACCTTCAGTATATTAATGATTAATCTTCTGTCCTTTATGACAGGTACTTTACACGACTTATAAGTATACCGAATGTTAACGTCTTCATTTGCCCATTTTGGCATGATGAGACCATTTTCTTAGGAACTGAGAGCTGGAAGGATAATGACGCTAGCCTCTGTTTTCTTCAAGAAAAGATTTCCTAGAACTTAAAGGTCATAGCACATTTTTGCTTTCATCTGGCTTAGGTTTCGGTTTTGGTGACACTTTGTCTTAAAAAGGTGTTGCATTTTAATTTTGATAATTAACCTTGCAACTTGGGCTTACTACAGACAACCCTTCTCCCTTAGTACATGTAATGTACCCAAACAATTTAATATAATGCTTAAGAGGAATGCAAATGGACATAGGTTAGAGAACGGAACAGTGGTGCATAAAACTCCATTCTAATATAGAGTTCATAAATAAAATCATAGAGGATACTTGTGGCATTCTCTGTGTTATTTTTCAAATTGGATTTAGCCGACTTTGGGGTACCTTGAGAGTTACCTCCTGGAATGAGTTGTCTTGAAGGAAAAGAACAGAGCTCCAGATTCCTCGCCTACCTTCAGCTACAAATTCTGCATTATCTGATCTTTTCATTTGGCAACAAATGGTTACTGTGGGCCAAATCTTGTTCTAGCAGATTAGATATATTAAGTCTCTGTGGTAAACTTGTTTGGAAAAATAAAGAAAATTAGTTCAACTGACTTTAAAAATGCTTAAGAATACTTTGGAAAGTCATGAATAGAACAGAACGGGGACTAAAAGGGCTCAGGTTGAGAAAATTGCAATTTGGATTTCTTAGCAGGGCCCATAATTGTTTCCATCCCAAAGGACAGACACCTCTGATGTTACAAATAGCCAAAGCCACTGACCATATAAAGACAGTCCTGGATTTTGTAAAGATGCTCAAGTTTTCAGGGAGCTGCGAAACACTGTCCCCCTCCAATTCCTTGACTGGGTGAAAAATGGGTGCTCCTTTTGTATTTTGAGAGCTGGTAACTTATACTTCTGAATCATTTCTGATAATCAGTTGATGAGGCTCGAGTTCTCTCAATACTTTGAGTTAAAAGAAGTTCAAGTGACATGACATCTGAAAACACCATTTAGATTTGAGTTCATTGGTGTGTTTTACTATTAAAGTATTTGGAATACACAGTATCCAAGCCTGTTTCAGTTACTGAAACTAAATTCAAGACCCTTTCAGTGCAACTGTGAACCCTCGGTAACCTCATCGCTTCAAAGGGAGACAAGCTTTTTTGACATTCAATTTCCTACAGATTCAAGTTCATATGTATTTGTATGAATGCAAGGGTCGAATGTATGCATTCATCAAATAGTAATATCCCCCTGATTCAGCTGAAGTGTTTCGGCAATTGCAGCTTGTACTGCTAAACTGTTGTCTCCGTTTTTACTACCCGTTTACTTTGAAGACATTTCAGTATAGCAGCCTTTTCTGTACTGAATCTGAAAATGAGAAGGAGAAAGAGAGTTATTAAAAATTGAACACGTTTTGTGCACTGGACCTGTTAAAGGAGTAAGCACCCGGCACGCACCTCCTGACTTACTTGGTTATTGTTCTTTGGATCGCTCTCTTCTCTTCTTCATTTAGTCTTTGAAGGATGGATTCCAGGAGAGAAAAATGAAAGTTAATGTACTGAGCCACCTGGAAAGGGAGGGAAAACAACAACAACAACAACAAAATGAAACAAAAAAGAAAGCAGATTCTGCAAGAGGTGCTGAGTCAGGAGGAAGCAAAGACAGATTCAGGGTGACAGTATCCATACATCACTGCTAATTTCTTCTGTATCTTTATCCATGAGGAAAATGCGAGCATTCTCTTTGGACGGTCCCTGCAGGAGCCTGTGCAGTAGCGGGACATCTGTTTTCTTTAGCCGTCTCCGCTCTGCAAGTGAAAAAAAAAGAATCAACGATAGGCAGGAATCCATCCTAGAGAAAGAGAAGAAAGATAGGTCATCCATTCATTTTCCTTTTTTAGCTCACATTGGAAGAAGACCTAAAAAGAACATACAACAGGAGGAACTCATTCAAATGAGTGAATTAAAATCAAAACCTTAAAAAAAAAAACAACAAATACAAATGGACTCCTTTTTCTTGCTATCTCTTAAATTTGATTTGTATCTCAGATAATTCAGCCTTGCCTTTGGTTCGGAAAATCAGACAAATCTCCAGTTCCACTTATGCTTTTATCAAGCAACACACCCCAGAAATTATGACTTTTCATTCATTCATTCAACAAATTTTTATTGATTCTTTCCTAGTTCAGTTATTATATTTTCATCTTCCCAGTTGTTGAGGTCCAAAACTTTGTAATTATCTTCAATGACTCCCTTGTTGCTCATTCCAATCCAATCCTTGGATCTTCCTTAAAAATATATTCATAGGGGTACCTGGGTGGCTCAGTCAGTTAAGCATCTGTTTTCAGCTCAGGTCATGGTCCCAGGTCTCGGGGTTGAGCCCCTGTTGGGCTCTCTCCGCAGTAGGGAGTCTGCTTCTCCCCCTCTCTCTGCCCCTCCCTCATACACACTCTCTCTCTTTCATAAATAAATAAATAAATAAATAAATAAATAAAATCTAAGAAAAAATATATTCATTATGTTTTTCACATCATGGGTATTTTTATTGTTTCATTCATCTGAGGGCTTCATTCATTCTGCCATAAGAATGAGATGAGAAAGAAAATAAATTCCAATCTGGTATATTCCCAGAACTTCAAATTCCCACCCATCTAAGCACTTCCAACTTTCTGTCAAAATAGTTTCACATCCGTGATTTTATTTTTATCAGAATGAGCCATGAGCAGAACACAGTGCCCTTACATTCATCTCCTTTCCTCTTCTCTCAAATATTTTTTGAGTTCCTACTATGTTTCAGGCATTGTTTTCTGTGCTGGGCACTTTATAATACAAAGCAGAATAAAAATCACTCCCCTCATGGACCTTACATTCTGAGGACACAGATGCTGAGGAAAATAAACCAGTAAAACATGTCATGTATTAGTGATAAGTATTCAGAAGAAAAATAAAGCAAGGAGCGGGGTAGAAAGAATATGTATGTATAAATAGGGGTACAGGGGACAAGTATACTATTATGGATAGGAAGGCTGAGAAAGGCCTCACTGAAGACGTAATATTTGAATAAAGACTGAAAGAGATGAGGTATGGAACCACGGAGCCATTTGGGGGAAGTGTGTCCCAGTCAGAGTAAGTAAATAAGTCAGGCACCCTACAGGTCACCGCATGCCTAATGCTATCAAAGAAGAGCCAGGGAACATGGTGGGTAACATGAAGATGAGGGGAGAGTTATTCGAAGTTGAAGAGAACATGTAGTGGGACCAGCGTACAACTGTGGCCTTCCTGTGGGATGAGAGACCACTGGAGGATATGAGAAGTGATGTGACATGGTCTGACTTACAGTCTGTCTGATATGCTGAAATAGACTGACAGGGAAAAGGGCAGACCAGTTAGTCCTTTCTACATTGTCGTTTATGCAATCCGTTACCTTGGGCTCTTAACAGGTCTAAGAATCAGAACTGTTCTCATCCCCTGGGAGGGACTCGGAGAGGATCTAGAGCACAATTAAAGTAATATTATCCATTCTTGTTTCCACAGTCAGAGTTCATCACTTTAATTCCTCTACATTTCTGAAGCAAGGGAGAAGCGTGATAATTCAGCTCATCTTATTAAACCACTAGAATCCTCTTCTGATCTCTACATCTTATATTAACTTGGCTTTGCATCCTGTTTGTTCACTCTCAGGATCACAGAGAAAGGTTTCTTGCTTCATGAATTTGCTTCTGGGATAAGTATTAGAAACACACATTCCCAGACTGGGATTCCTAGATCTGGATGGCTTAGGAATCTGTATTTTTAATGAACTTCTCAGGTAATTCTGAAATGCACTAGAATTTGAAAAACACTGTTACAGATCATGGGCTTGCTTAGTCAATACAAGATGTTAAAATGCACCCGTCTTTATTTTCCAGATTAATACCAAACAGGTGCTGGAGGCTCCATTCCTTTCTCTGTTCTGACCCCTAAAAGGTGCTAGTTATGATAATATTCTGTTCTAGATTTTATGTACAAGAGTTTTTGACAACAAAAATAAAATAAAACATGATTTTTACAGATAAAATTTTAAAGACCTACATTTTTGCAGTGAAAATAGACATTTTCTTTCCCGATTATAAAAATAACTCCTGCTGCCAGGGAGAGAAAAGAGGGTGATAGAGGTCCACAGTTTCAATGATCAGAAGAGTAAGTTCTGAGGATCCAAAGTCCAGCTTGGTGACTAGAGTTAATAATATGGTATTGTATGTTCGAAAGTTGCTGTGAGTAGATCTGAAGCATTCTCACAGACACGTGAAAAGCTTTAACTATGTGATGTGACAGATGTGTTAATTATCTCGATCTTAGTAATATCCCATCATGTAAATGTTTGTAAATGTAATGTAAAATGTATGTAAATACACATCAATCATTTGATGTATATCAAATCATCATACTATATATAAAATTGTATCTGTCAATTATTCCCAATTATTCCTCAATAAAGTTTAAAAAAAACCATACGTGCTATTGTAAATTGAAACTATAGAGACAAGTGCAAGGCAGAAAGTAAAAATCACCTGGAATCCCAGAACTCTGAGACAATCAGTCCTACCCTTCATGCAGCCATCCCTTAGAATGCGTCTTTATGCACACACATAAACACACAATACATAAAGGGGGTCGTGTGAAACTTGCTATTTTTATTGTAGTCATGTTTTAAAAAATGTTTACTTTTTTTTTTTTTTTTTGACTTTTATGTTCCTCTTTTTTCCACCCTCTTCTCCACATCACCCTAACCCCCTAGCTGGGTAATCAATGTTTGTGATTTGATATTTATTATTTCATACCTTTCTCCCTGATCATATGATCTTATATACTACATATTAAGATGGGATTTGTCATTCTTTTACAAAAATCGGATCAAAGTATATACATTTATAGGCATGTTGCATTTTTTCATGTAATTGGTATTATGGAATTCCCTCCATTTAACTGGTATACATCTAACACACTCCATTTAATGGCTGCCGAATAACCACTTATTTAATCATTCTCCTACAATAGGTGACTTCGTCTTTAATTAATTAATAGTTAATTAATTAATTAAAAATAGCCTTGCACGTAAATCTATAGGTACTAGTCCTTTTATTTTTGTCGAGGAGATTCTCACCAGTGGGATTGCCAGGTGAAAGGATATGTATCTTGTGAATGTTAATAATGTTAGAATGAGTCCCAAGAAAGTAAAGACAGTCATATTTCACCAGAATTGCATGAAAATATCCTTTTACCCTCCACCACACCAGACATAGGTAGAATCCTTCTGAAACACTTTGCCAATCAGCTAAATGTGAGATACTACTGCATTGTGGGTTCTGTTTTCATTGAATTGTCTTTTGTGATCATTTTGCAAGAACTCTGATATTATAGATATTAACCTTTTACCTGATAGTTTTCATAATCTACTATTTGTATCTTTTATGTTTTTATACAGTCTATTTCTGCTTTTTATTTTATAACTTTTAGTTTTTTCCTAAACAAGTAGAATATGAATATATTTGTACACACAGACCCTTAGATTTTTTAAAAGTTGTACTTCTTATATTTTAAGCTTTCAATTTGTAAGGGCTTTAATTTTGTATATTTTCAAAGACCCAATGCTCATTTTCTTCAGTTGTCCTGGCATCAAAACGTATTATTTTTTATATCATTCAATTTCCAGCTCATTCTGAGACTCAGCCTACGACTGGAGATATTTCTATAACTTAACATACATTTTTTTTCAGTTTTAGGGTTTTCAAAAAACTCATGTCAGTCTTGCCTTAGCATTTTCTCTGGTCTCTCTTTCATCCTTACTCTCAGCACCACATGTAGCCTCTCCCCAATGTCTTCAATGTCTTCCTGCCAACCTTCGCTCCCTACCACCGAGCTGTGCATATTTTCTTCTACTGAGGGAGAGAGAACACTCCTACAGTGTGGCAGAAACTGTGCAAAGAAAGCGGTAATAACAAGATCAGAGAGAAGTGGTATACATTGATGATTCCAGTAAGAGAATGAGAAGGGAAAGCCAAACAGAAAGAGGGATAGAAATCAACAATATCAATTCAGAACGATTCTTGGGAACTTCCCAGGGACACCCCCCACCCCCACCTCGCACTCCTGTGCCCTGACTGCCACTCAGGTAATTTAACGTCTGGCCAACAAGCAAACTGTTTTGTATTATAAGCTCTTCTGGGATACCTTATTATTGAGTCATCTTCCTCTGAAATTGTGAGATATAAATAACCTAAAACACCCTCCCTCTTTTCCTTCTTTCTTCCTTTTTTCTTTCTTCCACCAAATCTCAGCCAGAGGCAGAAAACTACAACATCCTGGAATCCTATAAAAAAGAGTGATCAAGCTTACCTCCTGTTGCAAAAACAATGTAGAGTGCGAAATCTTGGGCACTATTTTCAATCTGTCAATGGAGAAAAATAAGTGAACATGAATTCTTTCATATTTGATGGACTGGTCATTATCAGATGTTTTCTAAGCCAACCAGACCCAAATTATGTACCTGTTTCCTCACTTTCATTTTGTACCTTTAGACATGAAAACTTCTCTGCTCCCTAGGAATAGTGTAATTTCTCAAGCTCAATTAGAAAAAGGTGTGAGATACATAAGAAGAATTCTTCAGAACTGAACAACTTAATTTAGGTTTACATGTTCATAGGTCTTTATCAGAGGAGTGAATTTTTGTATCTACAGTTAAATTATATACAAGAGAGTTATAGCTCAGTTTCATAATAAAGTTCACCTTAAATTTTTGGAGAAGTTGCTCTATTACATCTTCAGTCTTCATATTACTGTTTATTCTGACCTTAGTTTCTGATCCAAAGGCTGGAGTGAAAATCGATGTCTGGGAAGAAAACAAAGTGCTTAAAATTACATCAAACTAACAAGAATCAATATGTTGAACCTGGCCTTATTATGCGCAAAGGAAAAAAAATCCCAAATTACCAGTTTAAAAAATTTTGTTCTCTTGTGCTTGCTTTCTTTGTTATTGTTGGGATATCATGTATCTTTTTAAGCAGCTTTACATTGTTTCTAGAGTAAGTTAGGTAAAACATCATTTGAGGATGTTCAAAACATTTTCACTAGATAATCATACCATTCTCCCCTGTGGTTCAAGATTTTAAAATAAATCAACTATACCTAAACACAAATGAAAGGTAACATGAATAGTGTCCCCAGACTCTAGAAATGAGGTGGGTTCAGAGATGGGTGGGTTTTGGGGTCTAGGTCTCGATGGAACGTTAGATGAGCCTTATACTGGGGAGTCGGTAAGTAAATGTCAAAGTGCGTATATTCACGGCATCTCCATGAATAGAAATATGGAGACAGAAATAATTTTTCAAAGTAGATGTATGGAGGATGTCTGGAATAAACCCTTGTTGAAGATGAGAGAATTCAATGTTTGTGCACATTGTGAGGCATTGATGAGTCACTGTGTGACACATATGACCTGTGCTGATGAGCTTCATGGCACCCGGAGACCCATATGATCGTCTGGCACCAAGAGGAGGGTAGGTAACATATGTGATTTGATTTTGTTTACAGGAAGAATCTTCATGGAGTTTAGCAACAGCAGAAGATCAGGACTCAGAGACCTAGATCATAATGTCTTACAACTTCAACTGTGTCAACCCACTAGACGTTAAGGCCTGAAGAGTCTTCTTTAGGATTTCATTTATAAAATAAGAGAGTGGGACTAGATGGTCTCCAAGAGCCCTTCCAAACTGCCAACATACAATGAATTTGGAATCATGTTTTTCAGAGGTTTAGATCAGTTTTGTTGGCCAAAACACACAATAGAAGAAAATCATTTATTATTATTGTACACATAGAAATAGACCACGGGTCAAGTCAGTAGTTTAACTTATGTACAGATGTCATCATCTGAGCCTCTGATACGGGTCTTGTTCATGTCCTAACGATACTGGTGTTCTCCTGGGGTTTCATGACATAAAAACACATCTTATGACTCTATCAATTTAAATTCCTAGATGCCATTCATGGCACATCTATAGAGTTCTTTTGGGGCTTGGGGGTTTGTTCTGTTTTCTTGAGTTATTAAATTGCAGCGAAAGGCATCTGCAGGACCTCGGTGTCGTTCCAGCTGGATCTCTGTTGACCAACAACAATAAAGCTAATGTAAATCACATTCTTCTTTTGGGCCAGACATTGTGCTGAGTGCTTAGCTTACCTCATTCCTTTTAGTCCTATCCACCTTGCAAAGTGGGAAGCATAAAGGAATGACAGTAAGTGATGGAGGTATGTTTTAACTTTGCTCAGCAAGAACTGGAAAGCAGGTGGTCGGGCTGCAGCACCCAAGCATGTAGCCCCTACGCGATGTTGTCATTTAGCCAGAAAAATGTCTAATTCGAGAGAAGAATTCACAAGGGAGGTTTCTCCCCACCAGCCTCCAAAGGCATGCTACAGCTTCCCAAGGGTAGAAGAAGGAATCAGGCAGAAAAGCCCTCCAGGAGAAAAGCTTCAGAGGAACGAGTTAACATTTCGTATTAAAGGGTTTAGAATGGTACCTGGCACAGAGTAAGTGCTTTTTAAGTATTTATTAAATGAATGGATGAATAATTGCTGAAGTACATGACATGAAAAATTTGAGTTCTAGGGAAAAAAATGATATATTTCCTACCTTCAGCAAAGTGAAATGCCTTACAAAAACTGTGGAAAGGCACTCATAAATTTAACATGCTAAGTGAAAAATCAGAATACAAATTATGTCTAAAGTACAACTAAGCTTACATAAAAAATATGTATATATGTACAAGGCCTGGAAGGGAACGTGGAGAAAGGAGAAATTTGATTGATTAGAATAATAGGTCTGTGGCTGGCTTTATTTCTTTATTTAAATCATGGTGTTCAAATGTACTTTGAACTCATCTCTGTTGTAGCACTTACATTATTCTAATGCCATTTGTTGATGCGTTGGTTTCCTTACCCGAGACCCAAGCCCCGTGCTGGCAGGGACCTGGACGGAGCCATCTTGCTATTCCCGGTGCTTGGCACACAGCCAGCCCCTGAGCCAGGGTTCACCCATCGCATTGGTTAATCTGGAGTTCTGGGCTCAGGCAAAGCTGGATTCAAGCTCAGAGCTGCTACTTAAAAGTAGTGCACCCTAACAAATGACGTCACCCCTGTGAACCTTCCTTACTGGATGCATGTAAGGGAGGGGAAGTAACGGTACCTATTTCATAGGATAGTTTTAGAGACTGAGATAATTCATCAAAATCCAATTTAAAACAGTTGAATACCTAACACATAGAGAGCATGTGATAAATATTAGACTACTAGATTACTGTGACTATTTTTAAGTGTAAGTCAATTTGAGTGGCATTGTTAGAAAAACAGACATTATTTTAAATGACATGAATGGAACTACCACTCACTTCATGGTTGTAGAAGTGCCCGTTAATGGAGACCCTGTGCTTCTGTCTCTCTTTTCCATCCATCGCTGGAGGCTTCATCCTTTTCCTCACCAGCGTAGCTTCACTCATGGTTCGATAGAGCAACGGGGATTCTGGCTCTTCTCCTGCGTAAGGCTTCAGAGTGCTACTGTGATAAGATAAATAATCTGGGAAGGATAAAGGTTATAAGGCCACATCATTTAGCCGCCTACCTCCTTGGGTGGATTTTAATATGTATTTGATAAGAAAATGTGTAGCTAAGCAGTGAACTATAATGTTTTCAAACAGTAGGAAACAGTATTCCATTTTACCCTGGGATTTAAAAAAAAATTCCTGTTGTAATTAGCATGTCATCCAATAGGCATGAGATATTTCATCTTCTAGCACTGGTGCTTAGATGTCAATAGGTTTTTATGGTATCTTTGATGCCAGGACATTGGATTTCCCCTGGGTTTAGAACAGTGTTTTTATTTTTTTAATTTTTTATTTATTTATTTTTATTTAAAGATTTTTATTTATTTATTTGACAGATCACAAATAGACAGAGAGGCAGTCAGAGAGAGAGGAGGAAGCAGGCTCCCCACTGAGCAGAGAGCCCGATGTGGGGCTTGATCCCAGGACCCCTGGGATCATGACCTGAGCCGAAGGCAGAGGCTTTAACCCACTGAGCCACCCAGGCGCCCATAGAAGAGTGTTTTTAAAGGGCAGACAGGAAGGACTCTTATATAAAAGATGCCAAGAGCCATTAGACAAAGATAAGGGAACCTTGGAAGGAGCATCATGTTTGTTATTAAATATGGGTTGTTATGGAGACGGCAGGAAAGACTGCGATGAAAAAAGCTTAGAAAAAATAAACATTGGAAGTTGTTGATAGATTTATGAGGCTAATGTCAGCAGGATACCCTTTTTGGTCTGGGTGGCTCAGTGGGTTAAACCTCTGCCTTCAGCTCAGGTCATGATCTCAGGGTCCTGGGATCAAGACCTACATTGGGCTCTCTGCTCAGCAGGGAGCCTGCTTCCTCCTCTCCCTCTCTCTGCCTGCCTCTCTGCCTGCTTGTGATCTCTTTCTCTCTGTCAGATAAATAAATAAAATCTTAAAAAAAAAAATCAGCTTGGTAATAGGACCACCCCAGAAAGAGGAACCCTGCTCCCAGCCTCAGTCATCAGCTCCTCCCTCCTTGGATCTCCATATATTATGTGAAAACCAAATCTATGTAAGATACACAATATCAGGCTTGATGCTTAGCAGGGTCTCAGTAAATGACCCCTGCTACTATTACTACTATTACGTGGTCATTATGGCTCCCGAGGTCCCATGTCGTAGAAGCTGCCATTTACCGTTGGTTTGTCAAGTTCGATATGAACTTATTTGATGTTCAAGTTGATTTCTCTTTTTAAAATAAGCTCCTGATGGGGCGCCTGGGTGGCTCAGTGGGTTGAGCCTCTGCCTTCGGCTCAGGTCATGGTTTTGGGGTCCTGGGATCGAGCCCCGCATCGGGCTCTCTGCTCAGCGGGGAGCCTGCTTCCCCCTCTCTCTGCCTGCCTCCCTGCCTACTTGTGATCTCTCTCTCTCTCTCTGTCAAATAAATAAATAAAATCTTTTAAAAAAATAATAAGCGCTTGAAATAATTCTATCAAATACAGTGATCCCAGTATATCCTCCTCTTTCTGGGAAGGAGTGCTATGTACATATCTATTAACTAACTAAAACATTCAACTTCTAAAAAGATGTTGAATCCAACCCGAGGGGATTGGTCTAACATAAAAGGCTACTGAGTATAATAAATGATCCTAATCCTTCAGGAAAATATTGAAGAATTTTATGTACACGTTTATTTAAACCATTAGCTAATCTAGTAAGTCTAAGCGACATGATGTAATTTAAAAAATCTTTGTATTTTTATATAGTAAAGTAAGGTTCTTAAACATCATATGAGCACTGTAGGAACTTTAGTATGATCCTAAGAGACGTTTTTAATATGAGAGATTTATTAATTAGTGGTGTGTAAAAGGTTAAAATTTCAGAGAAACATTCAGGATTCACCCCTTACATTAAAAAAAAGGTCTCTCCATTAGTTAAAAATTTGGTACTTACCTTCTTGGGAATTTGTTGCTTCAGATGCTGGAATCTGGGTCCTGTCCAGATGACTAATGTGGTAAAGATCATCAAATTCCCCCCAGCGTGTCATTCCCCTGAAAAGTAATAAAATCTTGTAATGACATCAATGCTATTTATATGAGGCTCATGGTGTTTTTCAGATTTATAGTATTAATATAGTATTGAGGGGCTCCATAGGTAAGCATACCCTAAATTATAACAATTTTAATATTATTAAAATTGTACTTATACCAGAATGGTCAGTATGTGTTTTAAATACTTTCTGTACTGATTTTAAGCAAATCTGATATAATAATTCAGTTAGAACCTGAAAGCAAGGTTATATAGATTCTATAAAATGTGTGTGCAAATAGAATTAGTAGAGATCATCACAATCCATTGTTCCACAGATAGCTCGCCATGCTCTTAGGAGAGTTTAGATGTACAAGTGTTCTTTCTGCCAGCATGCTTTGGGTTACTATTGTGTTCGGAGCATTCTTAGGTGCAGCGTTCTCCGTAAGTTGTGGTGCCTGTCTTTAAGGTTCCAAATTCAGGGGGACAAACATGGCTCACCATATGAGTGTTTGGCCCTTTTTGCTCTCTAACTCATTTTAGTAGTAAGTACCATGGTCTTTTGTTTTGCTTTTAAGGTTTTATTTATTTGAGAAAGTGAGAGAGAGCACAAGCAGAGAGAGAGAGAGAGGCAGAGGGAGAGGGAGGAGTCTCCCGGCTGAGCAGGGAACCCAATGTGGGACTTGATCCCAGGCCTGAGCTGAAGGCAGACACTTAACCCATGGAGCTACTCAGGTGCCCCACTTCTGAAAGCATCGGTTTTGAGCTCTGGGTAATTCAAAGTCACCCACACGTAAGTGTTGCACGTGACTATAGTTGAGGGCAGTTACCCAGAGCTGTTCAAAGAAAACTGGACGGAACGTGATGCGGGTCTCCTAGTGCGCCTTGCCCGAGCACACGACTGTCAGTGCGGCTCTGACTGCTGCCGGGGGTACGGTCGGTCAATTTACACTGTGGGGAGGTTTTCTGATGAGATGCAAAATAAAAAGGAGGTAGTAATTTGATAAACAAATGTGGAATGTGGTCATTTTTCTACCTGTGCTGTAAGAAAAAAAAAACAAAACGAAAACCAAACTAATTATTAAGGTTATTCAAAAGTACACCATCTGGCTTCTGTTCTCTATGTCATTCTGTCACGATCTGTACAAAATGAGCCAAAGCTGATTTTATTAAAAAACAGAACTGAAAACTGGTGCAAGCAAACATAACCTCAGTAAGGCTGGGTGGTTGTTATTGTTTTTGAGAAAAATTTTGGAAGATTTTCGACAGAAAATACTTGTACCAGCTAGGAAAGATCAAAGTACCGCCCACAGGATCGTTTCCATACAGGATCACAGGTGGTCACGGTTCAAACCAACTGATTTGTATTTAAGCTTCTACCACTCCCTCTAAGCTGACTCAGGGTGACTCATTCCGAAGATAATTAAAACAAGTTAGCCTGATGAACTGATGATGCTCTCTAAGGGTGAATGGAAAGACCAGACCGAGGCCCTTCCCACCGCTGAGTACACAACTTCCACGGCTTCTCCTCCACGTCCACCCCCTGCAGATCCCCCATCTGGGACCCGGTGGGAGCAGAGGCAGGAGCTCTGCCCACAGACAGGAGCCCAGGATGAAAAAGGGCCCTGAGAAGTGAGAACGAGGGAGGGGCGCCTGGGTGGCTCAGAGGGTTAAGCCTCTGCCTTCATGGGGCTCTCTGCTCAGCAGGGAGCCTCTCCCCTGCCCCCCCCACCGCCTGCCTCTCTGCCTATTTGTGATCTCTCTGTGTCAAATAAATAAATAAAATCTTAAAAAAAAAAAAAGAAGTGAGAATGAGGGAATCACCCCTTTATTCACAGGATTTCCTTCAAGGCTCGGAATTTAAGCGGATGCCACCTTATGGGTGGCAGCCAGAGGGACTGTGTCTAGGACCGTACTGACACAAAATAGGTCCTCAGGTGGCCCTGTGCTCTGTAGGGAACCAGAGGCTAAGGAACAGCCATTGTAAATCATGCTGCCCCTTCCTGTGGGGTGTTGAGCTGCTTCCCACGGAACATTCTTGGCTACTTGACCACCATAGAATCTAATCTTGGTCTTGAGTGTGAGAGGGGCAGCATCTCTTTCTGATCATTCTCAACCTCCAGAAGGATCTGATACACCACGAGGGTGCCCTTCACTTGGAATGTTCCAGGAAGTTTCAATGCTGTGGTAAAGGGCAAGCCAACTTCTCTAGGAAATTCTTTCTCAACTTGAAATGAAAGATCATTCCTGTTTCGTTCACAGCCATGTTCTTGCTGATAAACACTGAAAAATGCCATTGGTGTCGATGGAAGGCACATCATGAGAATATTCGTTTCTAACCCACCACAGTGTATGCAGAGGCACCAATATTTACTCTGCCCACTTGGTCTCTTGAAACTTGTGCCCAAATTGAGGATTTTTAGGAACAAGTGTTTTGAATTTTAATTTGAAAATTTAAAAATACTCTGGGGTAGCCATTTAAAAAGAGACTTCACGTGATAATCCAAGTACCTCACTGCATCTCCTCGACATCTTCCCTTAATGTTCCATACTTATTAAGTTTTCATGACTTGAATAATGAAAATGCATCAAAAGCAACCGGCTGCTCAGAGAACTTTGCAATGAGTGTTTAGGCATATGAACGATGATAGCTCATTTTGCCAAATTCATATCTTGCACAGTAATCTCAACGCAGAGCCCAGGGTTAATTTCTCCTTTTACAGGATGCTCCTAGTCATTTAGAATCATCAGCGCCATCAGTCATCTGGTCCCTGAAGGTGAGGGATGCACGGCTTCATCAGGCTGCCTACGTCTGTGGTCTCCCTTCTGCTCTTCCGGGAACACTGGACCCTTCGCCCATCGGCAACCCTTAGCCTGGATGGGAGACTAGTCAGAAGTGGTAGATGGAGACAGTTTTCACAAGAGAGCAGAGGTACCGGGCTTGTGGGCTTGATTCAAGACTCTATTTTGAGTTTCTTCTTTGTGCCAGGCACACTACGGAGTACCGAGATAACAGATGAATAAGGTATGTTCCATACCCTGAAAAAGCTTGCAGGCCAGAGAGGTATGTGCATAAAATGCAATTAATGGCGTATTTTGGAAGTGACTAGAAAAATTGTCAGTGCACCTCATACCCATGAAAGGGTCAGAAAAGGCTTTCTGTGGAATGTGTTACCTTGTTCCCTGACCAGAGTTTGAAAAGACTGAGAGAAGGGAGTCAGGCAAATGGATGCTAAAAAGCACGGGGACTTTCCAGGAGACAGGCAAGGAAGAAGCTGCGTGGTATGTATAGGGAATTACAAAATATTCAGAGCTGCTGGACCATCATATCTGAACAAATCGGCCAGGTGCAAATCAGAGTGGGTGTCAGTGGTTTTTCCAAACAGAAGTGGGTCTCCCCTCACGATGATACGTGGGCTCCCCCCGCTTACGGTGGAAGATCAGATGAGGAAAAAGTCCTGGCTCTCTCTTCATCCTCTCTTCCTAGAACCCGAGCCTATCCGGAAATAGATGTTATGCATGGCAGGATGGGTAAGGAGAGGGCTCGGTACCTCCACGTATATACTGCAGGGAGATAAGTTGGAAAGTTGAGGATTAAAAAGGAAGGAAAGTAGGGAATTAGGAAGAAAAAAGGAAAAAAATTGTATGTATGATTCCTTCTGGGAATATTTATTTTTCTAAAATTTGCAGAGGATAATGAAAAAAAAAAATCAGCCCAACTTCTGTATTCAGGGTACCGTTCTATAAACCCAGAGGATGGTCTTGTGTAGTTGCTGAACTTCAGGGGCACTTTGCTGTGCTCTGTTAAACAGGATCAGGACAATCAGGTGGGGCATAATTAAAGTTCCTTTCCAGAAAGCGGGAAGAGCCTGCTGTTCCAAGGAGAGGAGAAATTTACATTTTATCCCCTTTTGGTGACCAGACCTAATGGAATCTTGCCTTTATATTTTGTCTTTTCTAATAAAGGAATTCAGTCTTCTGGGAGAGAAGCAACACAGCAGAGGGGTACACCTGAGGTCTGCTACACGGTATTTGGAGATTTTGCACAAATTACCCAAACTCTCAGAGCCCCGGGCTCCGAACACCTACGTCACAGAGTTGCTGCGGATCAGATGAGAACGTATCATAAGCATTCGGGCTCCCATCTTTAAGAGTCTACACAATAAGGGCAGGTAAATGTGAGGGTCATCTTCTGAGACGTTAAAACACGGAAGACAGCTTACCTTCCGGAAAAGACATCGGGCGACTTCACTTTAGTAAAAGAAGGGATTTGCTTCTCATCTTGGATTTTCAGTTGTATAGGCCGTTTTACTCCCCAGGAAATGTCCAACATTCCTTCAATGATTGGTTCTCCATCTTTTGTCTGGGGAAGAAACCAATTGGCTGAAACATGGTTTTTGTATTATTGATAGAAGGTAAATCTGTTAACTGAAAATGTAGAAGTCAAGTCTGTAAGACATCTTAGTAAATAAAAATAAATCCTCCGGTGGGGTTCTTTGTTTTTTCAATTTATCCTCAAAATAATCCATTTTTGTTAATAGCTAAAACCACCCAAGTCATGGTGTACTTGATGGGTAACGACATGCCCACCAGAGGGCGCAGTACGTGGAAAATGCTTTTCTGAGCTCCATGATTCTTCAAAGAGCTCAAAGATTAATTCTGTAATCTTCAAATTATAGCAGAACTAAATGCTGTATTAAACTAGAAATCAGGAGAACAGCTCTTCAAAGACTTAGTGGCTGTTTCTTCATTTCTGAATAGAAAATTTAAACTCACAAATTATGCAGAATGAGTGAAAAATGTATGGAAACATTGTGAAATGTGTAACAAAGTTATTTATTTGAAAAAAAAAAGTCAGAATCATTTGACTAGTCTTTAAGTTGGAAATATAACAAAAGAAGGAAATTCTATGCAAACATGGACTGTGAGGGGTGTCTGGGTGGTTCAGTCGGTTAAGCATCAGCCTTTAGCTCACGCCATGATCCCAGAGTCCTGGGATGGAGCCTGTGGTCAGGCTCTCTGCTCTGGAGAGAGCCTTGCTTCTCCTCTCCCTGCCGCTCTGCCAGCTTTTGCTGTCTCTCTCCATCTCTGCCAAATAAATAAATAAAATCTTTAAAAAAAAATCAATTGTGAGCATTTACTTACTCTGTAGATGTAAATACTAATACCAAAGCATAGTTCCATAGAACTTATTTTGAAATCAATTTTCTCTTGTCTATGTAAAAGCCTTTCTGTAATTAAAGTAACATGTTGTCATTACAGAAATTTCAAAAAATATTGAAATGAAGAGGAGTCATATTCCAACCATCCAATAACAACTACAACAACCAATAACTACTATTATCATGAAAAAAAATTATTAGAAAATGTAAATGACTCAATAGAAATGACTTTTTATTTGAGAGGGTAATGAAAAGTCCAGACTCTGGAATCGGACAGACCTGTGTTCGAACCCTGACTCTGCCCCTTCCCAGCTGCGCGACCTTGGATGAGATGTTGAGCACCTTTAAACGTGCTGCTTCTGAAGAAGGCACATGTAATAATCCCTGATTCACAGGACCCGATATTTAATAAGTGCTCAATAATCATTATGACTTATTATTTCTTTGGCTGATAAACTTATTTCTGAGTCACTCCTGAAACAAAAATGTGCTCCTTCTCCCACTTCTGAGGCCGTGGTTCAGACTACTGAGCGATCAGGTTACCACGCAGCTGTTTTCAGCAACCAACCAAACATGATTTGGTCTCGGAGATGGCAGCGCGTGATGCAGGTCCTACATTTTAGCTATTGATGCAGAGCAACCCTTCTTTGTTTAATTATACTTCAACTAATCCCTTACAGCAAAAATTCACAGAATAACCGCTCTTCTAAGATGATCTAATTCTTGCTTTCAAAAAGCAATACCCCAGACTGCTATCAGACAATGCTGGGTTTTCTCATGCAAGGAGATCAGAATAGTTTTTAATTTCACAGAGCATCTCTTTAGAGATTAACTAGATAAATTATCACAGAAGGCTTGTATACACTTATTTAATCTCGTCTAAATCTGTAGGCCTCTTCTCTTCTAGATCTATGCCAGTATCCTTGGTGATCTTAAGGATCCCTATACATTAAATTAACCTAAACTAATGGCTTACAACTTTGTATTCCCAGCCCAAACTGTCCCCTGAACTCTAGGTGTCCAATTGCCTACCTGACATCGAATTTAATCTTCCCAATTAACTCTTGATCTCTCTCCCACGAATATTTTCCTCTCCAAGTCTTCCCCATCTTGGCAAATAGCACCCTTATCCTTCCAGTTGCTCAGGCCAGGAATTTTGGAGTCGCCTTACATCTTTCGTTTGCACTCAACATCCAGTGCATTAGCAAATCCCATTAGCTCCGCCTTAACCATACATCCCTAATGTGACCACACTCACTGTATCCACTACTATGATACCGGCCCACGCCATTGTCATTGTTTGCTCGGATTACTGCAAGAGTTTTCTTTCTCATTCTTTTCTTTGCCCTTTCCTATACTCCCCATCGCTAGAGAGATCCTTTTAAGATAAGTCTTTTTAGATAATGTCACTGTTCTATGCAAAACTCTCTGTGGCTTTCCACCTCATTCCAAGCACATACTAAGGTCTTCACAATGATCTCCAAGACCCTCACACCCTGGTGCTTTCCTTTCCACAGTTATGTCTCTAGCCGTGTTGTCCACTAATGCTCAATTCTCATAAGGTTCCTGTTCCACTGTCTTCCCTGTTCTACATCAATTATACAAGCCAGGCTTGGCCCCTTACTCAGGCTGCTGTCTCCGTTTGAAATGCAGGCCCCACAGACTTCTGCAAAGTTGGCTTATTCACAACCTTCAGAGTCTTTGGTAGAATGGTCCTCTTCCCCACCCCACTTAGATCCCCACTTCGTTACTGTCCACAGCCTTTATTACCATTGGATATATTGCATATTTTGTTTCTTGTCTGTCTTCTATAATGTAAGAAGCATAAAGGCAGGACATTCTCTCCTGTTTCTTCGTTGCTGTACCTGCACCTTCTGGAACAGTGTCTGGCACATGGCACAGAATCATTATTTGCTTAATTAACCAGAGTTGAAGAAAGCTACATGTTTTCCTCCATATTTTTCCTTTGAACAATGTCTGTTTTTATAAGCAAGGATACTTAGAAAATTCTGAATTCTAACTTCATTGACCAGTAAGTAAAGATAGAAAGATTAAGCACTCTTAATTGTCTCACTGTGTACTTCTCTTCATGGAATTTAAAAAAAATTAAATGACTTTTGTATTGTAAGTTGAACACTGTTCATAGAATTGGAAAGAGCATGCCTCAAATCATGTTTGTAATATCAGAATTCAAAAATTTTCCTAAAGGAAACAAATATCTTAACATCATGAATTTTGTAGAAGCTTCAAGTAAAATATAAACAATCATTTTTTAAAGTTTTGACCTTTTATTAAATTTTCCTAAACTATCTTTGCAATTATATATATTCGAGATCTATGATATAGGACAGTATTGAAATAAAATTTATACCCATTTCTTTGTAAAGGGATTGGTTATTTCCTTCTTCTATCTATTACATTTGGGAAGATAACTGAAATGTTCAATTGACCTATATCGCTTAACTTCTCTAGTAAAGGCCAGAGTAGTTTATAAGTTTCCTTCTGTCCCAACGGCAATTTTTAAGCCAAATCACAGTAACCTAAAGCCAATGCTTTACCATCAAATTTGAAGATTTGAATCAGAGGTAGAAAAGCCCAAGGTTCCCTGGGACCAGGAAGATACCATAAAGATGTGAAGTGAGCTCCATTAGGTTACAAGACTGAGCGGAGAGACATGGAGAATGAAGCATTCAAAGAAGGAGAAGAGGAAAAAAGAAAAATCCAAGGCCAGTTTGTAAAACAGCCTGCTATTTGCACTCCTAAAAATGCTTTCTAGTTTCAGGACTTTTCTGAATTGTTTCTTTCACATCTTAACATTTGTTTTAACATAGTACACATCCATTGGAATCCAACTGATGCATCTTAATGACCAAATCAAACTACATTATCGTCTGTATCATATTTATTTGAGCAATCCCCCACTGGTGTAGACTTAAGATATCTCCAAATTCTATTACTAATGATGTCACTGTGGGACAACACCACCTTCTCTATACGTTCTGGTACATTTATCAGAAAGTATTATGATAGATTTCTGGTGGAATTGCTGCGCAAAATAATTTTTATACATTGTTTTAAAAATAGAAAGTAAATAGTTCATTATAATAATTTTAAATGCTTTCCTATCCCTAAAACTGCTTAAAAAGTCACATGTACCAGGACAGGGATCTTGTGATAAAGCCTAAAAATAAAAATAATGATCAAGTCAAAGATTCACCTGTTTGTCCAGACCACTTGTGCTGCTAGATTATGGACTCCAACTTATCCTGATTCCTTTATACCTTCATGGAATTTCTTTCTGGGGATCAAACCGTATTGTATTTCTTTGGTGGGCTTACCTGTCCATATACAATATGCAGATTTTTCTGGTTCCCATAAAAAATGTTATAGGTCTTCAATAAAGAATTGAGTTGTTCTCTAAAAAAAAAAAGTTACATTTGGTTACAATCAGGCTTTTTAACAGTAAAAGGCAATAACAGTGCTTTCAGTTCATACAGGTATGAGAAAGAAATGATTAACGGAATCTACACTGTTCTGTCATTTTCACTTACTGCTGGTCATTGAAAATGAAGTCTTGGGACATCAACAAACACTGGAGGGGCTAATTCATAAATAAATAAACAAAGAAGGGAAAATGACTCAGGGCAAAGTGGTGGGGAGACTGTTCTGTGACAGGAGACAGCCACAAAATAGAGATATGGTTTCACATTTCTTTTTGGTTTTGCAACATTTAATCAGCTTAAATTAAGTGCCTAGTATGTGCCCGATACCATGTTTCCTACACGGGGTATAGTAACAGTTCAGAAATGGTCACTGCTCCCAAGTTTCTAATCCTTCGTGGCAGGTGGGCTCTGGCAGTGGGAATACTGGTTCCTGCCTCTCTACCCTTCCCCTGTGCCTCCACAGCCTAAGATCCTCACCCTCCTTAACTAACCTATTGGTCCAAGCCATCTTCTCTCACCTGGGTTACTGCGATAGTCTCCTCAAAGCCTCACGTACCTGTAGTCTGTTTTAACAGTAGCTATTATTTTAATGCAAACCTGATCATCTCTGTCTTCAGCTCAGAACTCTCCAGTATCTTTTCATTATTCAGGATAAAAGCCAACATCCTTCCAATGACTTAAAAGGCCAGATGTGATCTGGACTTTTCTTTCCCTTTGATCTCCTTTCCTGCTATTCATTTCTTCACTCACTGCACTCTAGCCACTGGCTTCCTTAATGTTCCTTGAATATGTCAGGCACACTCTAACCTCAGGGCCTTTGCACTTGCTGATCGCCCTATCCAGAATGACCTCTCCTCTTACCCCCACCCAGTGTCACACTGTTTACACAATTTCTTTAACTTTTTACTCAGAAGGCACCATCTCAATCTAAAGGTTTGCCTTCTCCCAACATTCATACTCCGCCTTCTTAATTCATACCTCTGCCCCTTCATCACCTCCAACCTTGTACACATTTAATTTATTTGTCTGATATTTGGTCTCTCTCTCCATAGCTCCATGAGAACAGGTGTTCCTGTATGTTTTGTTTGCACTATATTCCATGTGCCCAGAAAAGTGTTTGGTACATAGTAAGAACTCTATGAACACCAGCTGAATGAAATGATCAGAGAAATTCTTATTCCTAAAATATGAAACATACCAAATAAAGGAGGGAAAGCTTTTTTATACAAGCAGTTTAATGGGGGGGGATCTTATATTAAATTTCCAAATATATCATTTGTTAAAATTTTTATGATCCTCAATATCTTCTCCCTCCCCTAAGAATACTGGATCTATGAGGGTGGGGATTTTGGTCTATTTTATTCATTATTGTCTTCCCAGTGCTAGAGCAGAGACTTTTTCATAGTAGGCTCTTAATCAATGAATGCTTACTGAATATTGAATGATGGAATTCACGTATATTGACTTTTATGCTTGAGACCATGAAAATGCACTCTTTTCATCTGACACTGTAATTTTAATGAGCACATTTGCAAGGTTCTATACACTTCACACAATCACCACATAAAAAGATTCTACAGAATTCCTGCATGCTATGGTTCCATTTCCAACCGAGTTACTTTAGAATTTCAATGTTAATGAATATTTCTATTCTAAATATCATTGCACACACAAGCGACTTGTTCCCTTGGAGTCACTACTGTGGGATATTTCCTAAAAATTATTGTCCTGGTAAGGAGTATGAACACGTTTATGGCTCTCATTATTGAGTGCCAGGGAAGCATAGAGAAATTTCTGGTTCACTTGGGATGCAACTCCTGATATGCTGAGCTGTGAGGGTTGTTATTAAGGCAAATGAATTTTTATATAATCTTATTCCCTTAGCTTCTGTTTCTGATAAAACTGCACAATAAGATATGGTACAAGTATCCTTCAAAGTATTTACTTCAGGACCTTGTATAATTAGAAGATATTATCTGGGATCAAACCACTTGGAAAATGTTTCTGTACCTGAACAGTATGTGACTAAACCTTCCCCCACAGAAATAAGTCTCCAGATGACTCAGGGAGTCAGAAACTGTAGTCCTGGGGATATGTGTTTGTCAATGAAGTTTTATTATAATATAGCCACACTAAATTGTTTGCTTATTCTCTGTGGCTGTGTTTCTGCTGTAACAACTGAGCTGAGCAGTTGTGACCGAAGCCATATGACCCACAAAGCCTAAAATACTTATTATTTGGCCACTGACAGGGCAAGTCGGCCAACCCCTCCCAATCATAACACGGGGTAGTGAATACTACAAAAGTTGTCCATATTTTTCTTAGCACAGGCAGGATCATTCTGACTGAATATTAATGGCACTTTGAAAGGATTCCAGAGTATGAAAGAGTAGTAGAGCTCAGTAAAATGAAGAGTCGGGATAAAATGAGGAATTAGGGGAAAAAAGCTCACCAGTTATGTAAACCACTATAACAAATTTATAGGTTTCAGTCGTATTCTGAGGATGGGCGAGAGCTTTAAGAGTAGATGCTGCCTACAGTGAACTTCGGCGGCAGAGGGGTAGTGGGATTGAACATGAACAGTGTGAGAAGCTTCCCAGCCAAAGAGGATGTTCACAAGGACATGGGGTGATTTCCATAGTTTTTATGGAGAAAGCTCAGAGCATTGGGATTCTAAGAGTAGAACATGCAAATGGGGAGTGGTGAGCCATGAGCCAAGAAGCAGGTAGGAACCTCCTGAGCCATTTTAAGAAGCTTGAAATTCTACCTTGCGGGCAGGGGCAGCTACCAAACACTGAACATTCTAGGCAAAAGAAAGACATGATGATAAGGGCCTGTAGGGAACTTCCAGGAGACGGATTTCAGGACAGGATGGAAGCAGAGATGAGTGGGACTACTGCAGCGGTACAGGCTTGGGGGGGCACAGGAGCAAGGCTGGGTTCTGTGGCAAGGTGCTCAAGGGTCCCTCGTGCACAGAGGGAATGAAGTCTAGGTGTGTCCTAAATAAGTACTGGGATTACATGATTTAGGACACCGGAAGGTAATCATAAAAATGTTGCCCACGCAGATCCTAATCAGGTAAGGGGGCAGTGATTTAATACACACTGTGCCCTGTCAATGGTAATTGTAACAGATTTTCTGGATCTACTTAAATGTTACATATGGACCTTCCTCCCCTCAAGAAAGGAAACAAATATCTGTGCACCTTTCAGTCTCAGCCACCCGAGTTCCCTGCCGATCCTGGATCAGGCTGCTCAGGCTAAGTAACTATTCAGTTGCCCTAACAAAGCTATAAAATGGGTGAGAAGAAATGGATTTCAGATCCAGTCTTCTCAGTTTACACATCTGGGATGTCTAGAAGCCACGGGATGCCCAAGAAATAGACGTAAGGTTCAAACAGCCTATACACTTTATGTTTGATCCAGAAGACATTGGTCTTCTGATAGCTTGGAGTTTTGGAACATGAAGTACTGCATCATAATATATAACAAGATTTACAAAAAAAAAAAAAAAATCGACCAGTATATAATAAGGATAGTGTTTTAAAGATTTATTTATTTATTTGAGAGAGAGAGTGCACACACACACACACACACAGCCAGGGTTGGGGGGAGGAGGGCGAAGGGGCAGAGAGAGAAGTAGGCTCCCCACTGAGCAGAGAGCCCACTCAGGGCTTGATCCCGGACCCTGAGATCATGACTGATCAGGCCGAAGGCAGTCGCTCAATGGACTGAGCCACCCAGGCGCCCTGATACAGAAAGTGTTTAAAGAAAACTGAGGAATGGCAAACTTCCATATAAACTGGACTTCTGACTAAATGAAGGGATAGAAGGATACCCTTCTCAAGAGAGAATCTGGCACTGTGCACTGGCAGCGCCGAGATCAGATCCCGACAGAGGCGATGGACACCCAGAATTATTCACAGCAGTTCGAGAAGCATGCTACCCGCAAGACTGGACACAGGGATGACAGGTACAGCACCAGGATGCAGAAGAGGGCTCAGGGCTCCTGTTCCTTTAAGGCTCCCAGCCTGGTTTTACGAGCAATAGCGCATCTAGAATTAACTGTAAAATGCTTAGGTGTACTTTGTACTTTGTGGCCTGAATTGCAGCTGCTCAGCAGATGGGAATTACCCGCACACTGACGTCTGCCGTGAGTAATGGACTTAGCAAGAAATGAGTTCCTCAATCTTATCATGCTATTTAGCTGGCCGGAAGAAACAATATTTATTTGATCTTATAAACCTGTAATATTCATGGACACAGGACAGCATGATGGATGGAACGGAGTTATGCCTTGCATCCATAGAGAGAATGGATGTCAAATATTAGTTCTAATGAGAGTTCTTGCTCTTGTTTTAGTAATGATATACAGTGTAATTATGTGGATATCCAATCCCTTTCCTGGAAACCAAAACCCCTGTCTCACTCTTTGCTAAGTGATTCTTACTATTTGGACCCAGTAAAGACAAACCAGAAACACTGTTGCACAGTGTAACCTAACACAAACTTCAGAGGCTCCCAGGAAATAAATCAGAAAAAAATACAGCCCAGCTTAGCCAAGGAAGGGGTCTTTGGCCTCGGTTGTGCTTCCTGACTTTATGAGACTTTTGCCCCGGGGAGACTTACTGGAAAATGTCGGGGTTCCTGATCAGGCATCCCCAAACTGCATTGTGACCGCAGCCTTAGAAACAACGTTCTACTGTGCATATTGCCGTGTTTAGGAGAAGGAACCTAACCCATCTGAAAGAGTATCTTTAAGGAGATGAAAAATTGAGGGAGAATAAAAATGTTACCTCGCTGTCTTGTACATTTGGTTCTCCACCCAAAACACATGAATTTTGTTCCTAAGGTTAAATTTGAGCTATGGGATCAACAATTTTGTGGTAGGTTAAAAAACTGAATTTAAAACTTACTGTTTTTTAGTAAAATAACCATGAATAAAGTATGTAAAGGTGACCCGGCTGGAACCATGTGCTGGCCGGCAGGACAGGGATCTATTTTATGGGTCATAGTTCGGTCTACTTCTCAAACTTTATATAATAAGTGCATAAAGCATATATAATCTTGGCATAGGTTTACTTTCATAAAAACATAATATAAACTCCTGCATGTTTTTGGAGGTGGAACCAGAAACTGGGACAACAGAAAAATTAGGAGGACCTTATCATGAAACCATTTGCCAAGACAACGTGTCATTTCATATTATTGACGTCTGCGTGATGTCTGCAAACGGCAGCAGAATTCTCTTAACGCACTTTATCCTGGGGACTGTCAGCTTGAAGCCTGCAACTAAAACGGCGAACTTCTGCAGCGACTCTCCTATTAGCCGCCTCAGCTCCGGATCTTTCTGCCTCTGGCCACCTCTCCCCGCCCACCTGAACAAAGAAGGCGGCCTTTCAATCTTTGCATCAAGACCTTCCTCGGCCCAGGAGGTCCTTCACATTTCCATTGCAAATGAAGGGGTTGGGCTCCACAGTTTGAAAACAGCAACGTTGGAAGAGGCGGGCTATCTGGATGGCAGTAAAAATGCAAATCCTGAATGACTGGGGAGCCCCGAATTTGTCGACCTCTGCTGACTTCCTTCGAAAGGGCTGCCCTTTTCAAAAAGGAAGGGTTTCTAAGATTTCTAGTAATTCTGCTAGAGTATCAGTAATTACTGCTGATGAGCAGGATGAGGGTGCCTGCGGTCTGTTCCCTTTGCTCATCCAAGCAGTTCTATCCCAGACCCAACTCCCTCCCTCTTCACTGCTGACAACCCGTAATAAAAAGGGCCTGCGGGTTGTGTGAACTCCACTACAAATCTGATCAATACGGTAGTGTAACCAGATGTGCCTCTCCTCCCCAGGATCACCCCTGGGCTGGCTTAGGCCACTTTAGACTTACGTATTTTGGGGGGGGGGGGATCGTCTTTTCCTGGCGAGTCCTGTAAAAACTGGCCCAGAGCCGTGAGTAGATAGAAGTGCCAGCTTCTCTCCGGTCCTCAACCCCGAGAACCCAGATAAGAACAAAAGGATTAAGGACTTGAGGATATGATGGCTAGCTGGTGGCTACGAAACAAAGAAAAATGCCCAAAGTGTTTTCTTGATGATGAGCTAACCGTACAGTTGAAGAGAGGGGCCTTAGCTACACAGACCGATGTCACTAGATGTGGATAAGACCTAAAAGCGGGTTTAAAAGGGAGAGGCAAAGGATTATTTTAACAGTCATTAAAATGCCAGTGCTTCTGAAGAACACGGGTGAGTGCTCTAGATCTGACATCTGATTTTTTTTTAAAGGATTTTATGTATTCATTTGAGAGAGACAGAGCGTACAAGCAGGAGGAGAGGCTGAGGGAGAAGCAGGCTCCCCGCTGAGCAGGGAGCCCCATTCGGGTTCGATCTCAGGACTCTGGGATCATGACCTAAGCCAAAGGTAGACGCTTAACCAACTGAGTCACCCAGGCACCCCTGACATCTGATTTTTAAGAGAATTCCTTTCTAAGGGTGAATCTCAGTAATTGATATTTTAGCACACTAGTGTACCTTCCAACAGTTTCAGATGAAGGAAGATACTTATCCATCCCCTTTTCCTCTAGGGTTGGGCTTTTAAAGACTTTTATGAAAAGGCTTAAAAAAATTCACAATCTATTATTGCAGCTGTGAGCTGCAATGAGTTGCTCCCATCTCAGACCCCCTTTTCTGTCATCACACACAGCTGAATTCCTAGAGGCAGCCCGAGCAGTTTGTGGACAGGGAAGAGAGAAGGAAGTCTCTGCTCCGTAATCATCTTCTCCGGCCTGAAACACAGGGAGCTATGCTCTCTGGTTCACAGCCCTAATATTATTCACTAATCAGCACCAGTTTTATATTTTTATTCCAATCCAAAGTAAGGACTCAGAACTACCTCCACTTTGATGAAGTAGTCGCTTTTCTTGTTGCGGCCGAGTGTTTTGGAGAGAACCAGTACCGATGTGTGAATGGTGTTAGGACCGAGAACGGAGACCTGTTTATCCGTTTTCCTGCTTTCTCATTTCGAGATCCTTTGGCTCCGACCCCTTTCCATCTCAAAGCCAGCAATGACCATTCTCAGCAGACTCGCTCCGACAGACTCTCCTCACAAAGCTCTCCTCCCTTCCCATAGTCAAAGATCCTTGGGATTACATCGGGCCCATAAAAAAAAAATCTCTCTAAGGTGAGTTGATTAGTAATCTTAATTCTCTTTTGCCACGCAACTTGAAATATTCGCAGGTTCGGGGGCTTAGGTTGTAACCATCTCTGGGAGGCTGTTATTTTGTCCATCACAAGATTCCGGAATGACACCTATCCCGGGATTGTCTGAGCACCCGGGAGGCATCTCATTAGAAATTAAAATCTGTATTTTAACCAAGACACCCAGGAAATACGCATGCACATTAAAGAGAAGCCGAGGTTTCATCACTCTACCCCTAGACATGAAACAGTATTGAAGGGTAGCACATGCCAACACACTAAGGTTGCGATTTAGGTCTCCGAGGTCGGATACTTGCGCACTCAGGCATGATCGGAGAAAGTCTGATGGGTCACTATGGAACAGACAATGCAACAGATGCCTGGGGTACTGCAGCGCATACAGCCAATGACGCCCCTGCAGTGACGGGACTTCCTTTCTCTAGGAGGAGGACAGAAGAAAACAAAAGAGCAGAATCGGAAATCTGCTGATCTGACCCAGGATAAATGCTTGAAGCACAATGAAACAGGATCACGTGATGCATGGCATCACGTGGAAGATGTGCCAGAGGGGGACATCGGGAGGACTGACATATCCAACTGAGACCACAGTCATGGGAAGGAGCCCACCATGCAAAGAGTCAAGCAGAGCAGAGCAATGCATCTAACCAGAGATGCACTGCCTGCGTGCAAGACTAAACTTAGCGTGTTTGGAGGAGAGAAAGAAGGGCAGAGTGGTTAAGATGAGGTTCTAAACGTCTTCGGGCCAGGGGCGCCTGGGTGGCTCAGTGGGTTAAGCCACTGCCTTCGGCTCAGGTCATGATCTCAGGGTCCTGGGATCGAGTCCCACATCGGGCTCTCTGCTCAGCAGGGAGCCTGCTTCCTCCTCTCTTTCTCTGTCTGCCTCTCTGCCTACTTGTGATCTCTGTCTGTCAAATAAATAAATAAAATCTTTAAACGTCTTCGGGCCAGATCACATTGGGCCTTAGAGCCCCATTATGGTCAAGAGTCTATAATAGGAACCTGCTGGCTTCAAGCAGGATGTTGTGCCTCACACTGTAAAGGGCCATCCTGGCTGCTGGGGGCAGTGGCTACCGGGACGGCGAACGGAAGCAGGCGGCCCAATGAGGACGCTGCCACAGTCGCCCAGGCAAGAGATAATGGGGGCTTGGACTGGATGGGGAGAAGTGCTTGGCTTTTGGAGGTGCAGCCAGCTGGACTCGGGGCAGGGCTGGTATAGAGATGAGGGGATGGAGCAACTGGGCTGCTTTGCAGCTTAAACTGGGATCTTGCTTCGCATTCTCCCACGTGTCGAACTTTCATTTTGGGTTTTTCTAATCCAAGCCTTATTCATTTTTCTTTCTTTTTTTTTAAGTTTTTATTTACTTATTTGAGGGAGAAAGAGAGAGAGGAGTTTGAGCAAAGGGAGAGGGAAGGAGAGACGCAGACTTTCCACTGAGCGGGGAGCTCAGGGGGGCTCATCCCAGGATCCCCGGCCCATGACCCGAGCCACAGGCAGCCACCCAACGACCGATCCACCCCGGCGGCCCCAGGCCTTACACATTTTTAAAACCAGTTGACAAATAAACACAAGTGTGCCATGCAGCTCCGGTCATGACTGGAGCAGACGCGGGTTGCCTGTGCATAACACCCTTTGTGTGTGAACAGTTAGAGGCTTTTGTCCTTGCTGAGAAGGGCTACCCTGTCTCCTCAGCCCAAGGCCCCCATTCCCCAGCGAGGGGCAAACCAATGGTCTCTTCTGTTAATTCATCAATAGCCTCTTGGACCACGGAGATTGTTACCAGAGTGTCTGGAACACAGCAGGTGTCTGTGGTCCTCGGGACCAAGCCCCCGAGCGGGAGCTAAGGACAGGAGCTTTCTTGGTACCAAGGTACCAGGCTCTTTCCCTGCTCGTCTGCAATGCTGCCAGGACTCTGACCACTGATTCTCCTTACATTTGAAACTATATATATCAGGGCACTTGGGTGGCTCAGGCAGTTAAGTGTCTGCCTTCAGCTCAGGTCATGATCCCAGGGTCCAGGGATCAAGTCCCGCATGGGGCTCCCCGCTCAGCGAGGAGCCTGCTTCTCCCTCTCCCTCTGCCTGCCGCACCCACCCCCTGCTTGTGCTCTCTCTTTGTGTCAAATAAATAAATAAAATCTTAAAAAAAAAAAAAGAAAGAAAGAAAAAGAAGCGATATATATTAAGTGACCTCCTTGTTTCTCTTCCGGGCATCCGCCTTACATTTCGGTCTCTACACAGAGCATAGAAAACATTCCATAGCATCTGCTTTGCCCAACATAATTTCAAGAGATGCTTTTTCCTGTCTCCTGTCTCCTGTCCCCCACCCCCCACCCTGGGTACTTTTCACTTGCTGGCACTCTGAGCTCCCTCTGGCCATAAGGATTTCAGGCAATCTCCCCGTGTCAGGAATGCTCTCCCGCTCACTCTTAAACTTGCACGCTCCTCCTTGTTCAGATCTCAGGGATCGCGCCCTGATTAAGCAAGGTCCCTCTTCTCTAAAGGGTCCCTCTCCTTCTGAACACTTAGCTCACTTTATTATCAGGACTTCAGACCTGTGGTTCTCAAAGTGTGACTCCCAGACCAGTAGCACCTGCAGCAGGTGGGGACTTAGATGTGGGAACGCTCACTCCAGCCCGGACCTACTGCGTCACAGTCTGGGAATGGAGCCCTGCAATCATCTGTGTAGCAAGCCCTTCAGGCGATGCTGGTGAAGAGATCTGAAGCTTCAGGGGGCTCTTGTTCTATTTTTGCTCAAAATTCTATACTCTAGTATGGAATATTATATTATGGAATATTCTAGTACATCTTCTGGTTCATGGTATGTTCTCAGTAATTGTTTAAGGAAGAAAATATAGAAAATTAAAGCCTGGCCTATCTTTTTAAGATTTTATTTATTTATTTGAGAGTGAGAGCGAGAGCAGGAGAAGGGGCAGAGGGAGAGGGAGAGAATCTGGAGCAAACTCTGTGCTGAGTGCAGAGCCTGACCCGAGGCTCAATCTTAGGACCCTGAGATCACAACCTGAGCTGAAATCAAGAGTTAGGCGCTTAATGGACTGAGCCACCCAGGTGCCCCCTGACCTACTTTTAGAGGGGGGAAAAAAATCTTTCACCAGTGTTATACATCCTGAAATTCAAGTAAATTCCATAAGTTAATGTATTTCTCATTTCTGAATTTTGATTTTATCAGATTTTTCTATTGAAATATTTTCAGTGTATATTGGAGGGATGGATAATCTTATTTTGTAGCTGACCAAAGTGATAATAAGTAAATTTCATTGGGAATAACAGTCATATTGGTATGCCTCACTTCTGTCAATGCTGATTAAAACATCTGACATAAAGAAAGCTAAATAAATGAATTTTTTCACATATCTGGGGGGACATTATTGACCATTTTTTGACCTAGTAACTAACATGATACCCAGTTTTCATTATGAAAATTTCAAACCTAATAATGGAAATGTTAAAATACACCTTTAAAAACAATCCTCACACAGAAAAAAAAATTCTCCAATTTAAAGGAGATGGTCTCTGGGCACCTGGGTGGCTCAGTAGGTTAAGCGTCTGCCTTCGGCTCAGGTCATGATCCCAGAGTCCTGGGATCAAGCTCTGCATTGGGTTCCCTGCTCAGCAGGGAGCTGCTTCTCCCTCTCCCTCTCTCTGCTGCTCTTCATACTTGTGTTCTCTATCCCTCTGTCTAATAAATAAATAAAAATTTTTAAAAAATAAATAAAGGAGATGGTCCCAAACACGTCTTGAACTTTTTTCCTGATCTATTTTAATATCCTGACTCCTTAATAAAAATATGTCAGGGAGGGCTCCCTTATCCTTTGTTAAAGACAGTCCAGTGGCCTTCAGGAGAATGGTGTCCTCTTCCTCAGCCTACCTGTAGAGCACGCTGGGGCACGCAGTGTTTGCTCCAGTTCCTCTGATGGAGAGAAGACCCTGGCCATGGAAACTGGGCCAACGTTGCCCTCTGGCTCTACTGGCCAGGTAGGAGCAGCCTCTGGAACACTGGCTCTTTGTGCTGAATTTGTGCTAAGAGGTGCAGGTGGCTGATTCCTTTGTTTCAGCAAAGGTGCCTGGCCAGCATGCTTGGAAAAAGACACTGTTCGGAATAATGCACTTCAAGCCACACTTTATTACATCATGCTAATTAAAGTTATTTACTGAGGATGGGAAGGCACACATGCCTCGTGGGCTGCTCCTGGGAGAGCTGCAGCCTGCGAGGGTCTGTATTAGGTTCCCAAGTAGGAGAAAAAGTTACCATTCTGAGAATGAAATCTGATCTGCATTCTCAAACCGGATTTGAACATTTTTTCAAGTACATGGTTGGCATTTACTCACCTCTAAAGTGTCCTGATTTCAGCCTAGGACCTGAAATGAGCATGCTTTGCAAGCAACCAGATGGAACATTTTTTTTTTTTTTTTAAACTCTGCTCACTTAGAATATTTACCATGTGTTGCACCAGAGCAGTGATGACCCCAGGCAATGAAGCGGCAACTGGAAACTTCATTTGAGCATGATGCTGGCTCTGCCAACACCCTTTATCCAGGGAAATGTCTAAACTTGGAGAATTCTCATTGAGCAGTAAGACATAAATGTTATATTGTTGCTACACTATTAATATCATGACCTCTTATTTTCTTGATCATATGTAGCTCTCATGAAATTTGCTGAAGCCAAAATTTCCATTACACATGTTCTACTTTCCTACTGTTTTCCATTATTTTCATGTGTTTCTGTGTAGGAAAATAAAAATCCCTTCATAAGTTTATAATTTTTGTCTTGTTTGCATAGTACGGAGTGGGAGCTGAATGACTCTCTGTCCAGTGAATCAAAGAATGGATCAGTTTGGTAGATTTGTGACAAGTTGGATATCACAGGTGGTCAGTGGTATTCTTATAATTTGTGGCAACTGTTTTTAAAGATTTCCACAGGCTTTTGTTTATTCCAGGTGGTTAGAAGTTCTCAAACGTTAATCCCTTCCTCCTCTGAGCAGTGGTTCCTAGAATTGAGTATGCATCAGAAATAACCTGATTAACTGTGGAGTGGAGCCCAGGATCTGCATTGTTACCAAATTTTCTGATGGGTGGGGGGCGGCCCATGGACTGCATTTTGAGAAATGCTATCTTCCAGTCTAGTGTTTGTGTAAATGTTGCAATATTTTATTTTACCACCTGGAGCTCCAATTAAAACGTGGATACCAGTGTCTGAAAGGGGGTCTGGGTTACAGAAAGCAAACAATCAGTCCTCTATTTGGTCAATTCAAAATATGACACAAAATAAGGATCACTAGAATCTCAAACCCTCCCCCACCCCAACCAAATGTGGTTTGTCTCTTCCATCAAAATATATGCAGAATCCGGCCTTTCTTTTTAATCTCCACTACTGCCGCCTTGGCTCAAGGCACCATCATCTCGACCCTGAACTATCAGCTCCTTGATAATTTCTCCGCTTCCATCCTTGTGCCCCTTTCCAGCCTCCTCCTAACATCACAGCAGACTGATTCATTCACTCATGTGCTCCGTATCCATCAACGGCATCTCCTGTCATAAGTGGGCAAGCTGGGGTCCCACAATGGCCTGTGAAATCCCGTACGCTCTGGCCCATGATGTCAGGAACTTCAGCTTCTGCTGTCCGTCCTGCTTCGTTTCCCCACACTGGCTTCCTCCACCCTTAGAGGCATGCACCTGCCTCAGGGCTGTGACCCGCTGTCCCCTTTGCTCCCAGCCAGCTACCTGCACAGCCTGCTTTCTCACCTCCTCCAGGCTTTTCTTCTAAGGCTACCTCCCCACTAAGACCTTCCCGGGCCATCCAGTAGGACACCATGAATTCCTGCTGTCCTCCCCTGGCACTCACTATTCCCTTTCTGCTTTATTTTTATTCTTCATACCTTTGGTCTCTAATGATATACATTGTTACTCATTTGTCTTATACAGTCATTGTATCCCCTTTTAGGAGGCTACCCCATGAGGTTGGGAGTTATGTTGGGCTCACTGCGGAACACTCAGGGCCCAGAAGAATCCCCATCCACAGGGGAGCAGTTAGTAAGTTCCTAAGTAATGAAAAGAAGAATCCACTGTCTTCTACCTCCCATAGTCTTCCCCCTCTTGTCTGTCATGTGTGCCCTCCAGGTGTGACTCCAATTCCGTTTTGGACCATAGTTGTTCTCTCTCTTTCTATGGCCCAATCCGGCATCATTTACATCCATTTGCCTTTATTGTTTGTCTGGCTTTGTTCCTCGTCCCTGTGAGATGTGGGTCCGCTTCCGGACCCCTCGGTTTCTTTGTTCGTACTGTGTCATCTTTCTCCTCGTCCACTTCTGCTCCAGCTCAGCCAATTCAGTCCTCAGCTTTACTTCTAGAGGTTTCAAGTCTCTCTCTGTTGTTCCCCAACCCATGTAAGATGCTGTCTGCTGTGTGCAAGGAAACAACTGTGGATGTCCCATATGTTGCGGAACTTAACATCAAGGGGGACACGGTGAAAATGAGGTACGTCCTGAGGAGCAAGGGAGGGAGAGGAGAGGACAGGGAAACCTGTTTGGGGCCCTGGACTAATTCTTTGGTTATGTCATTTATGAGGAGCCTTGGATCTTTTACTTGAGGCTGTTTCTGAAAATTCTGCCAACTATGAAAATAGAAATTTAGCATTTAAGTAAATTAGACCACTACTTAGGAAGCATGAGGTATTCTTCCCTGAGAGGTTATGGGTTAGCAGTCTTTAGGACCATATTTTTTCAAATTCCTATTCAATGTTCCCACCGTTGATTCATATTATTGATCTTTAGGTCATATGTCATGCTTAGAATGACACAGTGCCAGGGCAGAATTCATGAACGACCATGGAACAGCATAACACATAATACAGACATATAATTACCCGGTAATAAATGTCCTCTCATTAACGAAGATCCATGAAGAATACTGGTGAGCCATCATCGTCCTCGTTTCCCCCTTTTTGTGGTCATCTGAGGATACCCTAAGACATTAGAATAATATTAATGGTCTATTCCTGTGATATACTCAGAAAAGAGTTTCTGACTTATATTGAAATGCTTTGTCATGTCCCTTGTGTGTAAAAGTATTTGGGGAAATTTTTAAGCAGTGTTTCATACATGGGCATGAAGGTTGGGTTGGGGAGGGAACCATGTGCCATGGGTCCTATACTCTATATCTGAGCCAGGCTATAGATGTCACCGTATTTAATCCTCAGACTATCCCAGCGAGGTGTGGGCATTCTCACCTGTGTTCCGACACAAGTGGTGGGACAGATCATTCGAAGCAAAGTCTGAATGTCTTTAAGACCTCTCCTTTCTTCTTTTCGCCAACATTATTTTTGCATTTCAGAAAGGTTATACAGATTAAAATCTTTGACTTCCTATCAGTTTGTCTGTTCTAAGATTCTTTCCAAAGACTTTTTCTGTATCTATGGGAATTAATATCGAGGGTAAGTGAGATGCCCTCCAAAATGTTCATTGGTAAGGAACTAAGCTCAGAGTTCATATTTGTAACTACAACTCACTTTGAGTGAGTTTCCAAACAGAAAAATCCATTTTACCTCCCATGATATACGTCCCATTTAAAATTAAAAATTATATTCTTCATATAATATAGGGGAAATAAGTAGTAAAAGAAGAGGAACATATAACTTAATTAAAACAACCTCTAAAGAAAAATGGGCATAGGGGCGCCTGGGTGGCTCAGTGGGTTAAGCCGCTGCCTTCGACTCAGGTCATGATCCCAGAGTCCTGGGATCGAGTCCCGGATCGGGCTCTCTGCTCAGCAGGGAGCCTGCTTCCCTCTCTCTCTCTCTCTCTGCCTGCCTCTGTGCCTACTTGTGATCTCTGTCAGTTAAATAAACAAATAAAATCCTAAAAAAAAAAAAAAAAGAAAACTGGGCATAAAGTGGGCATATGAAAAAATACTAGGTGAACCAGAAATATATAACTTGATATACGGTCTTCCCCTTGGTAATGAATTTGAGAGGCTGAGAACTATACAATGGGAAGATAGTGAGAGAGAAAGGCAGACATAATAGAGTGATATTTCTAAAAAAGTATGATACAAACCACAATGCGGTCGCACGATAAATGCAAATGATTTGCAAATTTGTAAGTGAAACCCTGGATCAAAATTGTGCTGAAAATCACTTTCCAGTTGGTGGCCATATTAACTATGCTTTTGGTAATGAATATACCCAGTATGGCTAAATTTGGCATAACTCCTGTTAGAAATCCTATTTCTGAATTTTTAGTATTTGATTTGGAATACACTCTTAAAGATTTTTTTTCATTTTTCAATTTATCCACAGTTCTGATACTACCAGGTTTTAGTGATACAGAAGTTATCTTTCTGTTCTATCTTTCTATAAATGCACAGATGTGCTTGGGATGTTTGAAAGCGCTGTTTCTTGGTGCGAAGCTTACTTTTTATTGAGAAGTATTAAAAAAAAATAAAAAAGAAACTGCATGAGGAACTTTGCCTGGCTGGAATAATGTTTCTGAAGCCTTGCTGGTTTTATATTTTATAGTAAAATATCCAGAAATTTATGGGAAAAATGGATGTCTTGCTGTTACCATATTTTTAAAGAAAAATTCCAGAGACTTGTGAAAAAAATTCAGTTTTAAACTTCTGCTTCCTTAGCAGCTCAGTATTGTTTTCTTTAAGAAGATATTCAATTCCCAAAGGCTTCTATAACCCCCCCAAAAGACATTTTATAATAATTGAAATGTTTTTGGCAATGTGGGAATACAGGATAGTTAAAGTAGGGAAGAAATCCTAGGGCAATGTTTGGAGATGTTCAGAAAAGAAGAAAATGTACTATGTAACTAGAAAAACTCCAGAATCACTGGCGCAAGGCAAGGAAGGGTTGGCCAGTGTGTAAGTCTGTTTTTGCAGTATTCCTAGGACGGGTTCTCTCTTATATGATTCTGTGCAAGGGAGGACATTTCTTCTACCCCAGACATTCAACCCCAATTGACTGAACCCTGCCCCAGTCCTGCAGACACGATTTTAAGTTTCCAGGCAGCTAAAATCAAGCTCTGACTCGCAAGTGCTGATGAAGTATGACGTAACATCCTTCAAGCCTCCTTCAGGCCCTAGAAACCGTGGTCACACATGAAGAACATCCTCCTCTATGTCTTCATCTAAATAGCATCAGGGTGTGACTAGAGATTTTAAGTATAACATTTTCTAGCCATCCCATTTTGCTGAAATTAAATATTTAATTACTACTACTTCAAGCTTAGAGAATCATAGTGAATATAGCCAGGATAAAAAGTTAGGCTAGAGAGAAAAGTTCAATTTTTTATTTAAAATAAGAGGAGAAGGGACTTCCTCTTCTTACTTCTAAATCAGCTTGGTTTGGTTGGAGTAAGATGTTCAGAAGGCATTTCGTGTCTTCTTTCTCCAGGAAACTAGCAATCCCCCCACCAATTCCCCAAAGGAAGGAAAAAAGAAGAAGAAAGGAAAGCTATTTTCACAAAATCCTTGGTGCATATTCTTCTCATAGCATATTATTTGAAATTATATAATTTATTTGAAAGCTATGAGCACATCTCACCAGGCAGATTGTAATAGTCTCTAAGCTCAGTGCTTGACTAATTTCTCTTCATGCTATTACCATTCTGACCATCACATCATCTTGTTCACAAACCTTCCTGGGATCTCATTCTTAGCAAATAATGTCCAAGTCACCCAACCTGACATTCAGGTTTTCTGCAATTCCACCAACACCTACTTTTCTAACCTGAAAACTGAAACTTTTCTCAAATACCAGGCCTAATAGTTTAAAGGATCTCAAACCACTGACTCTTTCCTTACCGGTCAGTCTTCTCACATGACAGGGCCCTCGTCACCAGAGGCTGAGGTCCAAACTCCTGCTTCTTCCTCCTCTCTGCTCAAGTGGGACCTGAGTAAGTCTCTCCATAGCCTATTATCTTCATTGCTGTGATGCCCATTTCTACTTTGTACTTTCTGTGATGCCCTTTCTACCTCGTACTGTCATTCTAGATGTATACCTTACTTCTGTTTCTACTCATAGCTTCTTGCTCAAAGACTTGTGGTCCTCTAGTTGGGCATATATCCCCCTTTGATAGCTCATCATTGGAAGGGGAAAATCTCATGAAGATTCATGATGAAAGGGACAGAAGCTTAGCCAACCAGGTAGATTAAGCCTGTGTAGGTCATAAGTTACATGGGTCTTTTAGGCTGCCTTAGGACAAAAACATAGCATGTCCCATGAGTCCAGCCAATCCTAGTTACTCATTCATAGGATCTGGTCTGGGATGTTTGGTTCTACAGCCTTGGCTCTTGCTTCTAAAACCTGAATTTTGCCTTTAGACGTTGTCATTCTAATTACCCATGAAAAGGGTCCTTGTTGCCCTCTACTGAGAATCCCCCAGTGGTAACATCATTGTCCAAACCTTCTCCTGGATCCCAATTATTTACCATCTATCCTCTAAATTTGCCCCTCCTTGTACCTCCCCTCCCACACTCCAGTGGCCTATGTCTTGTCAAATTTCATTTGTCAAAATGAACTTGTCAAAAACTTGTCAAAATCATTTTCTCTCCTCATTTTCTCAGCCTCTTAGCAGCATTTGACAAGGTTGATTGCTTCCTGCTCTTGAAACCCTTTCTTCTCTTGAGGCTTTTGAGACAAAGCAGTAACCCCAACAACTTTGCTTTGCTTTTGTTTTGTTTTGTTGTTTTGCTCTTTCTTAGGTCTCAAGATTTTAGTTTCCTCTCTGGAATCCTCTGTACAATCATGGGATGCTGCCTTGTTCTTCCATCCTCAGCCACGTCCTCTTCTGTGTTTGCACTTTCTCCCAGGTAACTGGATCCCTCTCTAACCCAACCACTTGGCTGAGCCACAAAGTAGATCGTGTCACTATCTACTTAGTCTACTTGGATGTAGAGCAGGCATCTCTGTATCAATCAACATGGCCAAGACAGGACCACAGACTTCCTTCTGTCTCCAGAATTCCCTCCTCCACAGTTCTTTCCCATCTACTCAATTAGGCACCATAACTAAGATTCAGTTTTATTTTTTACTCTTTCATTATAACCAGATTCCCATCCCAAGTAAATCCTATGGATTGTACCTCCAATATATATCAGAACCTCAAAAGCTTCTATTTCCAGTGCTGCCACCCTGAGCCAGGCCTTCATCATCTTCCTCCTGGATTTCTGCGTCCGCCTCATGACTCGTTCCCCAGCATCCGCACTGTGACTAGTATTCTACTGTCCACACAGCATCTAGGGTGATGGTTTGAAGGACTGAAACAGATGTCATCATCCCATGATTAAAAGCTTGCTATGGCTTCCAAGAAAGAACTAGAATAAAATATAGCCTCCTTATGATGACCCACAAAATCCTGTCCATCTCTTGCATATTCATTCCCTTATTTTCCCCACTGATTATATTTCATCTATGTTGGACTTTTTGCTGGTTTTCAGTCACTCCCTAAGCTCATTCTCATTTTAGGGATTTATATTTGTTGCTCCTGCTTGGAGCACCCTATCCTGAGCCTTTCTGTTTCCCCACATGCTGATCTCAGGCCAAGTATCTCTCTCTCTCAGAGGCTTTCCCTTAGCAAATCTCAGCCAGCCACTACCCCATGATTTCCACTGAGGTACATAACAGCATCTGGAAGGGTCTTATCCATTCACGTGTCTGTCCTTCCCAAGCACAAAATGAACTTCTTTGGACCAAGGCTTTTTATTTACCTGTGTTCATCCAGCTCTTAGAATTTTGCCTGGAGCCTGGAAGGAATTCAATGAATATTTTCTGATTGGCTGACTAAATGTCAAGCTGCAGATGTGTCTGAAGAATTCATTGTTAGTTTTGAAGTTTTCTTGACTTCATAGTTAGCATGACAGTTTTGCTGAGACTAGAAGTCAGGTGTATCCTGAACTGAAGAATCACCAGTGGAAGGTTCTTAGAATCACAAGTTGCGGTTGACTGTGATGGACTAAAGAGCCACTGAAGGAGCTTCCAGGTTAGCTCCCTGTTTATATTTATAAGAAAATAGTTCAAGTATCATTAAAGATCCCAAACCATTGCTGTGGAATCACATTGGCAAACCTGTGAGCTATGATGAAGCAAATCAGAAGATTTCAGATGTGATAAAGGACTCCAGAAGCTCTTACCTTATTCTCTGAACTTAAGAAGGAAGACGGTTAAATGGAATTTATGGAAGAAAATAAAAACTGGATAAAATTCTTGTTCATGGGCAGTATGTGCTAACTGAATAGGAAATAATATTGACTGTACAAACAGTCCCAATATCTGCAAGGTAAAAATGTAATTTGGTCAAAGTCTCATTTTATTATTAATTGCCAAGGTGAGAAATAGGTCTGTGAATTCATACAGTTTCCCCTCTACCATTAACCTTGATTCCTAGCAATTTAAACCCTGGTAGGATCTTTGTGAATATCCTCTAAATTATAGAAATTTGGTAGATTTAAGGGTCGGAGCTAGTTTCCTCAAAAGGCTTAAGAGAAGGACAACAGAGGTCATGATAAGCAGAGATGAGGATTTATGAAAAAAGGAAAAACGGTAATTCTGGAAGCCTAGAGGTCTTATGTTGGGCATTCACAATTAGCCTGGTAGAACATTATGAACTATGCCTTGAGGAGGAAGGTAGTGGTTACAAATCTATGTACTTAACTGGAAGGGTGAGTCATAGAAGCTCTCTGGTCCTGAGGCCAGAGTTGGTTGACTTAGGCTGTGTATGAAATAAGATTATTATTCAGTAAGTTCCATTATTTATGTCTTCATTTTGTCCAGATAGAATGGAGCTTATGAGATAGGAAATGAGACAGGTCCGCCATCTAGTCCTGGAGAAATAAACAGTCCTGGAAGTACTGGGTAGGTCTAAGCTCAGACGGGCCTCAGTGGTGCAACAGGGAAGGGCAGAGACTAGGAAGGTAGACTTGGTCTGAGGCAGGAGTCTGAGAAGGCAGGATCAGACAGCACCAGACTGAAGCCACACTGAGACATGAGTGTGGCAGAGAGCACCGTGCTTGGCCTCCCCCTGCTTTGTGTCCTGTCTAGACGGGGGCTTGCCAGGACTGGTCAGTTGTCAGGAGACCAGAGGATGAGAGGGGGATCCCAGCCCCGATGAACTTAAATGGGCCAGTCACATAAAGTACCTTCCTGCGCCCTATCATGCATTAAATGGCTACTTGTGTGAGAGAGGAAACATGGTTCTTGTGTCCTCAACAAAGATTTCATGAGCTCCCTCTCTGGGCCTGCTCCTGTGCTAACTCCCCAAGTGCGGCCTCTCTCTGTATCTGCAGCCCCTTAGTCCTGGGGCCGCTGTGGGTGCATGAGGTGTCAAACCAGTCATAATTCTACAACAAACTGAAAGAATACAGGTGCTAATTTTCACAGCGAATGAAATGCAGCTTTTTCATGACTCGCTGCTTTCTCTCTTGGACTGCATTTTATTTTACTGAATTTAATTGCTCCTTTAGAACAGGATTACTGCTTATTTCATTTTTATACCTCCTAGGGTGAGTGTATGTATGCAACTATATAGGCAAAAACATATAGAAAAGAAAGAATGCATTCAATATATAGGGAGGTATATTAAAATAATAACCATCAAATTGTGACCCATGAAATTATGGGTGACAATTATTTTCTTTTTGATTTCATACGTTCTTTCTAAATCATACACAATGAACATATCTTACATAACACACACCATAAAGGTTGCTTAAAAAAATAAAGAATGGAACGTAACACATTGGAATAGCAAATGTGTATTTAAATTATGAAGCAAGATTATATTCAGGTCTGCACACATGGAGTGTTTTTTTTTTTTTTTTTAATATTGTTTTGGCCTGAAGAAGCAATGGAAAGTTATATGCATTCAGCTCCAAAATAAAGATGTTTCTTCTAAGCGCTGACCAGGAAACTTGAAGTTGAGAAGAGCAGATCCATATATAATTATATGACTTCAAGGAAATTAAAAAAAAAAAAACTACCATAATTCCAACCATTATCCAATTCTTAGTAAAACAGGAAAAGAACCCAGAGAAGTGTGGTTTCTGGGAAACATCTGGCTCCACATTTTTCTAAAGAATTTGCCTCATTTGCAAAGATGGGAAAAGCGGGAGGCCGGCATATAAAAACCATCACTTTATTAAGTGATATGTGTTGCAATGAGAAAATGCTTGTTTTGAGATGCAAATGAAAATGTCTTACAGTGCTTGACTTTAAGACAGGACTGAACCGGATATGGCTCAAGCACCCAGACTTCTGCGTGAACATATCATTCCCATCAGTCCCTGTGGAATCCCATGTGAAAGGTCACCCTTGACTCTTCTCGTGTGTGCTGACAGGGCACTAATGCCATGGCTGGACTCTCCCCAGAGCGTCCTCAGGGGACAGGAGCTGTAGCACAAGCACACAGGCCTTCAGCCACCTCAGGACTCAAGGCATCTTGCTGCCGCTCAGTCTGGGAGGGAGCTGTGCAGTCCGCCAAAGGCATCTTCTGGAACTGCTGCTATGGTCTAGCTCAAGGAGTCTCGGCTTCATCTAGAATTTCCAAGAGGAACTTCTCAGCTTGACTTCCCAGGCACTGTGAATCCTTCTTCTCGTTCGTGTGTGGCTGAAGAGGGAGCACTTTCTGCTCTTGAACCTCACTGACTACTAGACTCTGGGGTGATGATAGAGAATGGGTCCTTCAGTCATCTCAGTGACTAGGATGCCACTGTCATCACATTAAAAGGAGACACCTTCACATTCAACTACCGAAAGCAGTAGCATTAGTCCGCTACCTGAAATGAGGTTATGAAGTGATAAAATCACTATATATCTGACAGCTTTGAAAGACATGGATGGATTTCTGCAACAACACCAAACTCTCTCTAACATTAGACTTCAGGACAGAGAGAAAATACTCAGAAGTTCTTTCGCAGAGGTTGTATTTTTCTGATTGACCTACATTTGAAAATCTAAAAAAAAAAAAATCTAAACTTTAAAAAATATTTAATTCCAGGATGGTTAATATATGGTATAATATTAGTTTTGGGTGTACAATGTAGTGATTGAACATTTCCATACAACAGCCAGTGCTTATTCCAGCAAACACACTCCTCAATCCCCAACGCCTAGTTAACCCATCCCCCACCTCCCCTCGAGTAACCATTAGTTTGTTCTCTACAGTTAGGAGTCTCTTTCTTGGTTTGCTTCTTTCTCTCTCCTCCCCACACCCCTACTTTGTTTGGTTTGTTTCATAAATGTCACATATGAGTGAAATCATAGGGTATTTGTCTTTTTTTCACTGACTTATTTTACTTAGCGTAATACTCTCTAGATCCATTCAGGTCATTGTAAATGGCAAGATAAAAATCAAACTTTTATAGGAAGCCCATGTATCTCTAATAATCCTAAATTCCCTATGTTCAATGAATCTGTACAAGTAAATTGACGGTTCACATTAGATTTCTATTTCGATGAAAAGTATAGGATGCTTCTTATTTTAGGAAGTTAAAAGTTAAAACAAGTATCAAATATGAAACTTTGAATTACACATTAAAAACATGTTACATTTGTGTTACACTATTTCTAATATAACTGAGAAAGTTATTTCTTTTAATCATTGCTGATATCTCTCTTTCTGGATGGACCAAAGCATTTAATAGTTTATCGTAAAATTGTGATATGTATTAGAAATAGTAGAGAAATATATGTATGCTAAAAGAGAGTTTAACTATGAAAACAATGTTTTTATGTGGTTAGGTAAATTAATCTCAAGTTAATCTCAAATATGGTTAAGTATAATCTCAGTTGGGGCTACTGTTTATTGTGTAGACATACACCATTAAGAAGTATTACATAACTTGGCTTAAGACGTTCCAACCATATCTATTCAGCATAAAGGAATATTTCCTCTTTGAAAAACAGTTGGTGACTACTGATACTGTAATTTATTCTAAGTAGATTAGATTATTTTATAAATTTTTAGATGTAAACACTAAACAAAATCAAAACCCATAGGACAATAACATAATAAAGTTCAGTCTCATTGGCTTTAGAACTCTATCCCTAATTCTCTAGTCAATTTCCAGTTATCAGTACATCGGAGAATTTCAAATCTGCAGTCCAAAACAAGAATTCATTAAAACAATGATGATATTAAGCTAAGGACAACTGCAAGCTGTTTAAATATATATTAATGAAATGAAAAGATAAAATGTTGTTAGTGAAAATACTTTGCTAGTCGCAACTTTGAAATTTGTCCCCTCATCAAAGTTACCCACTTTAATAAAACTAACAGCAACATTAATGGAAGTGCCCTTTACATAAAGTTTCATAAAGTAAGGTCACTTCCCTATGATTTAAGTTCAGAGGTAAAGACCAACAAAACACCAGTATCGTTCCTGTATGTTTCTTGTCCGCAAATGCAAATGAAAGTCTGTAACACTTGAACATAAACAACACAATATAAAGTCATGGACTACATGGTCTATTTTATCAAAGTGGTTCAAGGGCAAGCTGTCTTATAAAACGAACTGTCATGTGTCTCACAATATGGGGTTGTGTGTAACTCTCTCTTAAAATACAAAATTCTATTTCCTGGTTAGGAATAACAGGTTAATATGAATGTGAATTTTCCAAAGTAAAAGTGAATGAGTAACAAATAATTCCGCATTTGTCACACCACGTACTTGGTTGGAAAAGTGGCAAGAAGTCAGATATTTCACTGCCATTCATAGAGGTAATGTTTTGCCCATTTGGCATCTGCTCACGCCCTAGACCCACTTTCCGAAAACCAGCCTACCCTTTACCTTCACACGGTCTGACCTCCACAGCTAGCTCACCCTCGCTATCTGGCCCTTTTGGCAGACCTGTTTATTTCTTGTTGCGAACTGGAGGTATCACTTTTAGAATGCTTGCTAAGTGTTTAATTCCCATGAAAGCCCCATTGGCATATCTTGTGCTGCCAAGTGAGGCTTGCTTAGGGGAAGCAGCTTGCTAAGGGACACACTAGTAAGTGGCAAAGGCAGGATTTGAACTTAGGACTCTCCTGCTTCAAAACTGGTATCCTTGGGGCGCCTGGGTGGCTCAGTGGGTTAAAGCCTCTGCCTTCGGCTCAGGTCATGATCCCAGGGTCCTGGGATCGAGCCCCACGTCGGGCTCTCTGCTCAGCAGGGACCTGCTTCCTCCTCTCTCTCTGCCTGTCTCTCTGCCTCCTTGTGATCTCTGTCTGTCAAAAAAATAAATAAAATCTTAAAAAAAAAAAAACTGGTATCCTTAACTCATGGACTTTCATTTAATTATTTATAGTCATTCATTGTTTGGTGAAGTCTTAATAAATTATATCAGAAATCCTTTTCAATTTTTAGGGGGCTATGTCTCTGTAGCTCCATGGAAATAAAAGTTTAGGGGAACTCTCGCTTAAAAGTACTTTCAAGTCTGCTGATTCAAGAAAAGGGGGATGTCACGCAGGAGCTAGTATCTTCCAGAGGGTAAGTGCAGCTCCAGATAAAGCAATCATAGAGCTATTTCCCTTGAGGAAAGGGAAAAGGGCTTCAGTGGCCACACCTACCTCCAAGCCCGTCCCTCCTCCCCATATGCTTACCTTGGTCGGGAATAGGTATCCTGAAAACAGTGTCCACATTTCAGGCTGCACACACTTAACTTGACTGCCTGTGAATTCTGTTTTCTAATAACTGGTCCTCAACCTGACCTCAGGGGGTGGATGCAAGGGGTTCTTTCCCCTACCCCCATTTCCCCCCTGGGATTCACACTGTGGCCAGGAGAAGCCTTTGTACCTGAGTTGTTGAGCTGAGTTTGCTCGCGGGAGAGTCTGTTCCCTGCTCAGGCACAGATTCACCAACTCACTGTCAGGGAAGGCAGGGCTCGCTCACCTGTTGCGGAGGTCGGAGCCAAGTGCGGAGGAGGGGCTGCTCTGGCTCTGCGCGCAGCGGCTCAGGCTCTGAGCCCGGCAGCGTCCCTCTGCAGGACCATCAAGCCCACGGAGCTGTTAATCATTACCTCTACTCGCCCCAGCAGGGAAGGCTTGGAAACCTGAGCCACTCCCTGTGCCTCAGTGCATGTTGGGAGTGTTTACTTTCCTCCTTAGGAACCGCTGATAGGAACGCTCCTTTGCTCCCTGACACACATCTGGAGACAGGAATGGACATTAACCGCTGAATGGGACTGACTCTAAAACTGACCTCTCTACTCTCTGTGCAGATTACGGATGAGTAGTCTGTAAGAAGGGACACTACCTAGGAATGAATGAATAGGCACTATTCACATGTCTTGCCTAAAACGTGCTCTTTGAATTAGAAATGTCTTAGACTTTCTTTCCTTCGTCCTACTGCTGCCTCCTCGCCCAGCCAGCACCTTTTCACCCAGAGCAGTGGATCTTGCTCCTCAAGGCACCCCAGAACCTCTATGTGACTTGCTGAACCTGCATACCCCGGGCCTCAGCACACAAGAGACCCTGATCTAGGAGGTGTGGGGGGGCTGCAGGCACCTGTATTTTTTTGTAAGCTCCAAGGAAGAATCCAGTGGACATCAAGTTTGAAAACGATTGCACTGAAGTACAAAAGAGGAATTACATAACAATTTAGTCGTTAGCTGACTGAATTGAATTTGGGGACTTCGCTTTTGCTCAATACCTCCAGTTTCAAAAAGGGCTGCGAAGACTTAGAGATCCTCAAATGACAGACGTTCTGGGCATACAAAGTGCTTTTGTTTGCATAAGTGCACGCACGTGCGCGCACACACACACACTTAAACACACTTTTTAGTATCATTGTTCATTTGTCTGTTTCCCATATAAACTATTGACAATTCAAATAAAGTAAGTTTTTTTTTTTTTTTTTAACAAGTATAAACCATAAGCCCCCATGCCTGGGTGGCTCAGTGGGTTAATCTGCCTTTGGCTCAGGTCATGATCCCAGGGTCCTGGGATGAAGTTCCGCATCCGGCTCTCTGCTCACCAGGGAGCCTGTTTCCCCCTCTCTCTCTGCCTGCTTCTCTGCCTACTTGTAATTTCTTCCTCTGTTAAATAAAGAAATAAAAAATTAAACAACAACAACAACATCCAAAAAAACCCTTAAGCCCTCGAACGAAATTCAGTATAATTTCAACAACGAGTACGGTAGGCAGACTTGCTTTCTGGTGTCTTTTGAGTCAAATGTCAAAGTCATAGACTGAGCATTAGTTTAGATTTGCAGGTTACTTGTTTGATCAATACGGTGTTTTAAGGATTCTGTCTGTTCAGGAGGTCAGAGAGTTTATCTATTTGACTTGTGCACGAAGATGAGGGCCGACTGGCTTTATCACGTTTGAAGGTTATTTTAATAAACGGAGCAGAGTCGAACCAATGGGCTTCTTAGGTCACCATCAAAGCTTCTACAACCTCATATATGAGGACAGTGTAATTTGGGATTACTTGTGGGTGTTCCCATGATTAGCTGGCCCCAGGACCCCCTGCTGCGCAGACTGACCTTTGAATGATGACTAACGGGACCTGCACTGTCTGTGGCCCCCAGGTTCCAGAACTTTGTTTAAGTTTACGCTCGGTCTCCACGGTCTCCTCTCTCTGCGGATCATGTGCTTGTTATCAGCACCAGGACAACTTTGTTTTGCACTTTTTATCACAAGCATCCTTGAAGCCTTTGTTCTGACTTCTGCTTTCCAGTTAGTTAGCTTTAGTTAGAAGCCCAGGGACTCTTTTTATTTTTGAGTACTTACCCTTTTATAAATATATGATTTTTTAAATCATAATATGAAAAAAACCTAATTACATATGTGCAACATGTTAGTTTTGAAAAACACTGACATGCAGAAGAAAAAAATCCCAGCCCTTAAGTAGTATTACGATAAACAATTTGGTGAATGCCTCCATTGGCATAGTTTCTCTACAGCTATTTACCAAAATACTCTTACCTTTGCCTTTATGTTTGATAACTTGCTTTTATCACATAAAACATATTATGAACACTTGACCATATATCAGTCAGTTTTTTTCCTGCAATGATTTTAATTAGTTGTACTGTATCATACCATATAAAGTATTGTTTAATCAGTTTCCTATTGTGAGAAATTTGTGGTACTGTAAATAAGACTTCAGAAAATGTTTATATATAGCTGCATAGAACTACAAGAATGCCTTTTAGATAGAGTTCAAAAAATGAAATTGCAATGTGCATTTTTAAAGAAGTTCTCTCAAAAAGGTGTCACTTTTATACTCCTGGGATAACTCCTGGATTCTTCTTCTTTTTTAATTTATCAGTTTGAAAGGTAAAAAAAAAAATCATATCCTATTTTAAATATATATATTATTGATGATCTTGTCTCACTATGTCCATTCTCCACCTGCAACCGGCATAATCTTCTCCAGACAAAAATCTAGTCACAATACCACCTCTGATTTCCTTTGTTGAAAACCTTTCTGCCAGTTGCCCCCAAATCTGGATAAAGTCTAAACCTGACCTTCTTCCCATAGCCCCAGAGGCGTCCATAGCCCACTTCTTCCCTATCTCTTGGACTTGATCGGTTCTCTGCTTCCGTGGTACAGACTCTACACTTGTTGCTCTGGCTTGATGTTTTTCTTTAAGAGAAAAAGAAGAGGGAGGGGGAGGAGAAAAGGGAGAGAAAAAGTCTCTAGCAGACTCCACACAGAGCACAGAGCCCAGTGCAAGGCTCAATCCTAGGACCCCGGGATCATGACCTGAGCAGAAATCAAGAGTCAGTTGCTCAACTGACTAAACCACCCAGGTGTCCCTCTGGCTTAATTTTTTGTTCCCGGAACAGACCAAGCTGTTTCCTGCCTCATTTCCTTTGTTCTTATTATCTTGCAAGAAAGCTCTGCTCTAGTCACAGCTGGTTTCTTTTCATTTTCTGGTTTTTCTTAAATGTAATCACTTCAGAGAGACCTTCCACGGCCATCCCCTCCAAATGAGGCCACCAATCTTTCTCTAACACAATCTCCTATTCTATTGTCCTAATGGCAGTTATCGCCATCTGAATGCACTTTACTGTTTCATGTATTATTGAATGTGTATTTCTTGTTTTCGGTGACTTTATTTTACCTCTCTTCTCATTAAACCCTTAGCTCTAAGGAAACAGGGAGCTTGACTGCTAGGTTCACTGCTCTGTCTTCTGTGCCTAGAACAATGCTAGACCCATGTCAGAGGTTGAAGACACACCGGTTCAGAAACACATGATGGTGGCTTCATAAATGTGTGGTGAGTAAATAAATGTGAATCTACTTTTGTCCTGACTCGAAGAGATGCTTTTATCAAGTACTAAGGGCATATATATTTTTTAACATGATTCTAGAATTTATATTGTGTTCCACTGTGACCTATGTAACTGAACAGACATTAGTTTCCCATTATTAATAGGTTTCTAGGACAGCTTGGTGTCTGGCAGTGCCATCTAATCAGCAGGCTTTTTTCCCAGAATTTTCTTCATTATTCTAGCCTTGTAATAGTATAATTAGCTTCTCACTGTAGAATGATATCTAGGAATTTCACCATCAACCATCGTCATGGGCAACTCCTCCTAGGCCAGCAAGCTTCATCCATGTTAGCAACTGACTTCAAGTTTAGGGGAGAAAGGCTCCTAAAAAGAGATATTTTTTTTTTTGGTTAATGCATTTCTTTAGGGTTTTCTAGAGAGTTCTAGACTGACTGCAGGAAGGGCTGTTTGTTCATGCCTCCCCATATTGTTTGAAAGGACTTTCTGTACGCTGGTTCTGGGTTTGGACATGTGCCTTGCTTTGGTCAATGGGTCAATTCCAAGTGACAAAAATGGAGGCTTGAAAACCAAGCCCCAGGGGTGGGCTCCGAGGCTCCACCTTCATTGCTCTTCAAGCCTGGAACCACCCTATGAACAAGGCTGGGCTAGCCGGTAGGATGATGAGAGAGCTGTGGCCCAGTTGCTCCATTCCTCTAGCCGACAGCCTAAAGGCAGAGCCGCTGAACTCATCGGCAGCTGACTACAGTCTCACCAACGAGTCCAGCTGGAAACAGCAGGAACTCTTTCTGGCGGAGCCCAGCCCACATTGCCAACCCCCAGAACTATGAGCTATGTCAGTGGTGGTTGTGTTAAGCCACTAAGTTTTGAGGTGGTATGTTTCAGAGCACAAGCTGAAGAATGGCGCGTGTGTGTTTCTGTAAGGCACACACAAACATGCATGCACACCACTATCTCATTCATTGGAAATCGAGAGAAATACTTGGAATGCGTTTCTACCACAATTCTGCTGCAGGGATGCCGTGGCCCACAGCAATAGAACAGAAAAGAAGGAGACAAAAAGGGATGCCTGCATGGCTCAGTTAGTCAGGCATCTGCCCTTAGATCAGGTCATGATCTGGAGTCTGGGGATGGAGGCCCACGTGAGATCAAGTGCCACATCAGGCTCCCTGCTGAGAGGGGCTTTGGTTCTCTCTCCTTCTGCCCCTCCCCCTGCTTGTGCTCTCTCTCTCTCTCTCAAATAAATAAATAAAATCGTTAAAAAAAAAAAAAGAAGGAGACAAAAAGATGTGGGTTATCATTAGGTTAGGTCATTTGCACAGACCACTAAACCACCCCTGAAAAGCATTTAGAGACGTAGGTTGAAGAAAATACATGGAGAACAAGAAATTGCCTGATTCTAACACTGTGTGTCCCAAAATGCTATCAGTTTGTTGCACGGCCATCTGAAGCTGTACTTGGGGCCTATGCTAGGTGCTAAGTGAAGGAAAAAAAAAGAAGTAGAGTAACTCTAAACACTGAGGGGAACTCCCAATAAAAACCTAACTGGGTCACCTTCTTAAGGAAGCCAGCCGTTCATAATGCAACATGATATGTTACTTTTCCAACATGTAAAGGTTAAAATAAATATATTTTATAATTGAGAATTTTTATTTTCAAGATCTTAGTAAATTACAACGATTGTAACATTAATTCTTTAAGAAAAATCCTGATGTTGATCTTGAATTTGAGGAGTAAACGATTATTTCGTATTTAGATTTAGGAACATGTAAGATATAATATGTTTCCTATGAAAACAAAGACTTTAGAACTTCGATTTAAAAAAAGTAAAATTTTGCTTTGCTGAGAAAAACAAGATAAGGGTGGAGAAATTCCTTCTTAAAATTCCTCCAAAACTTTCATTAAAGCAATGCTGTTATAGATGTATAGGTCATTTAAAAACATCTCTTCATTGATGAGTTTTGAGAGAAGGTCACCTTCTGTTGTTACATTGTAGGGCTGAAGGGTAACTTTTTAAAAAAGATTTTATTTGTTTATTTGACAGAGAGAGATTACAAGCAGGCAGAGAGGCAGGCAGAGGGGGCGGGGAAGCAGGCTCCCCACTGAGCAGAGAGCCCGATGTGGGGCTTGATCCCAGGACCCCAGGATCATGACCTGGGCTGAAGGCAGAGGCTTAATTCGCTGCGCCACCCAGGTGCCCCTGAAGGGTAACTTTTGAATTGGGCTATGATTTGTCCTAATGATGGGGATCAAAGTCACACAACTGCTTTTACAACTTGAACAATGAAAAATAATACTGAGAAGTGATAAAAATAATTTCTATTTCTAAGCATGTTTCCTCTCTAAGAGAAAGTTTCTGATCTTAAATATAGACTGTTTTTCAACACTGCAATGGCCAGTGGAGAGAATTCAACTTACTCAGTCATTGAAAAATGACTGTGTGCCAGACAGAGGTAGGAGGCATGGTGACAGTAAAGGTGCATCAGACGGTCTCTGCCCTCGAGGAGCTACAATCTTCAACATGGACACAGACTCCATTCAGTCTTCTCTGCCACAGGAGAGAGCAGACTTAAACTTCAAACTTCATGCTTTCTAACTTCAGCGATAGAAGGAAACCCAGGGTTCTGGTAGATTTTAGGAGGTGGGGGCCTCAAAATTTTGTTTAAAATTTTAAAATTAGAGTTTAAGAGAGTGTTAAAAAAAAGTTAGAGTTAAAAAAGAGTGTTAAGCGCATTCTTCGAACAAATGGAGAATCCTTTCCAAATGAAACAAGCAATAATCATTCTCCCACCCTAAGTTTTGCTAACTTTTACTATTGTAATTGTGCACAAAACATAGAGAAATCCAACAGAATGTGACAATGATGCCTTTTTTCTCATACAGCAGTTATCCAATTTGATTTTTATATCATCCTTCATTCCTTCTCCTCCAACTCACACTACATCTACTTTGCACTCTTCAAGTTTGGGAAAAAGGTGGATAAAATAATAGGACTAGTAATAATAATAATAATAACAATAACATATAAAAGTTTCATTCCAAGTGACAATAGCTTATAAATTATTAAGGTCAATGTTCTTAAATCTCAATGTCAGCAGTTGACTAATGCTGAAAGTCAAGTCATGGGGTGCCTGGGTGAGTCTGTTGGTGGAGTGTCGGACTCTTGATTTTAACTCAAGTCATGATCTCAGGGTCTTGAGATCAAGCCCCACATCAGGCTCTGTGCTTGGCAGAGAGTCTGTTTGAGATTCTCTCTCTCCCTTTCTTCTGGCCTCCCCCTGCCACTCACTCTCTCTAAAACAAATAAGTAACTCTTAAAAAAAAAAAAAAAAAGAAAGAAAGTCAAGTCAGAGCCTGGACATTCTTTAATGGAGTATTGTAATAGTGACTATATCTCTCAATAAAAACTGCAATATTTGGTCCGATTTCCAGATATAACATGAACTTAGGAATCTGCTAGGAAATCATGGACATATGAGTATTAAATAACACAATTCTCATTAATGCAGACTGTAAGTGATGTGTTCTTGACCCTTGTCTGCGTTATTGCTTAAGGACCACAGTTTTGACAGCCCCCATCGTTTCACATTTATTCAAACCATCCTGTTGCTCACAGCACACACTTGGCTCAGTAGTCATATGTGGACGTAACTAAGCACGCATGTATGTTTCTAGTTTGTCATTCACAAGTTCTCATACTAATGACAGACTTAAAATGTTATATGCTATTAATTACTGCTTTTCTTAGAAGGATCACAGCTGTTTTCTATCCCACCTTTAAGAACTCCAGCTACATACAGGTGATCTATTCTAGGCACAGGCGCTTGTATAGTTTCAGAAAAAGGTGAGAGTTGGGCTTGTGTAGGTCACACCCACAACATGAAGTTCCTGGTGTATATCCTGTTTGCACTAAGGGATCCCTCCTGGGGTAAACTCTTGTGACATCAAGTAGATCACAACATATTTGTGGAGAAAGGTTAAACATTTGAGTAATGTAATTATGTATCTTCTGGATAGTGTCCATTTATTAGTTAGAGAAAAATGGGGGAGCTATTAAGGTACCCCTCTTTCAAGTATATATGTGTACAATGCCAGTTGTTGTCGATATTATAACAGACTAAAGGCAGAGACAGATATGAGAACCCAAGTGCTTTCTATTAACCCAGACATTAAAGAGATTTGCAAACTGAAAAACAATGACATTCTCTTCAGCACATGGTTTTTTTGTTTTGGAAAATAGAGCTATTTTTCATAATATGTAATTAACATGCCGTGAATTCGTATTTTTAAATTAATGGGTAAATTTACATTTTTTTCTCAGTTTTAATTTCTAACACAGTGAACATTGATTGATGTAATCTACATGAGCAAAATTTTTTGAGGTTGTCAAAACTTCTGAAAAATGTAAAGAGATTCCAGGAACTGAAAAAGTTGAGAATTGCTGATTGGGAATGAAGAGACAGATGGGACCTAGAGTATTAAATTTGGGAGTAATCAGCATTTGGCTGGTGATTTATACAGGCATGCAGATGAAACTGGCCAGAAGAAGTTTCCGAAGGGAAAAGATATGACTCATAATGAAATGCTGAGACTTAGTTTCTTAACCTGTCCAAGTGTACCTCATCCACAAAACGCCATTGTATGCATTATTGTTAGTGGGTCACCATTTGTAAAGCACTTGGCATAAAGAAGGCAGTCAATAAATGATACTTATTTTTTATTTTTGTTCTTGAATCTTTTATCTTTCTTCATTCGAATGCAGAATTAATTTTTTGGCATAATCCAGACGACTAGTCAAGTACGCTTCTTGTCCTTCATGCAGGAGCAAGTGGAGAGAGGAAGTGAGCGGGGAGAGAAAGTTTGACACGATGAAGGGAAAGGTAAGTGTAGCTTTTCATCTGCCCTTACAGTATTCGTCAAGCAGCCCCTGCCATTGAGATGATTGGCTTTATTACTTCTTTTAAATTGGGTTCAAATGTTCTTGCCATTTTTCAGTGTGGCAGAAAGAACACAAAGAACATTGAGATCAGGGGTGATTGGAATTCTGGTTCTGCTCCATACTGGAAGTGTAACCTTGGGAAGCTACTCTACGTTTTGGAGCCCTACTCTCCTAACCTGTGCAATGAGAACCTTGATAGAGACCTTAGATGAGCAGACTATTGCACAAGGGCATGTAAAGGGAAGTGCAGTGTGCCAGGTGCATAATAGTTGCTTAATAAATGGCAACCATATTGTTGTTTGCTGAGGTGTGAGCTGGAGAGTGCAAGGATCTCTAAGGCAAGAAACTGACACTTCCAACTAAAATTATGAGTTATAACTGGCAGAATGCAGGGGAAAATGAAAGTAGACTATAAACAGTAAAAAAATTTAGAAAAAAAAATTCGTAGTTTGAAGTTTTATTTTTCCATTGTGACTCAGCATCCATTTTAATCTTTTCCCAAAGGATGGACATGCATATGCATATTTATCTGTATTGTCTCTATCATTCATATAGCTATCACATTTATCTATCCACCTGTCTAAGTGACAAATGTGGACGACAAACACTGAAATTCAGTGTGGGATGGGCAAAGAGTAGGAAGAGTGGTAGAAACCCAAGTCACAGATTTCTAGATATACACAAGGACAGATAAGTATGACAGAAGACAGGTAGATCAGTCTCCACAAATTCAAAGATTGAAAGACTTTGCAGTGACTTTCAGACCAAGGCTTACCTTTTGCGATTGTGATTGTCCTGTTGTCTGCCATTTTCTTGTCTTGTGGCTCCATTTTCTTGGCATCTCTATGTAGGTTATTAATTTAAGACTTATTTATTTTCCTACAGTGCCATGAATATGTTGGAGATGGTATAACACAATAGAGTTCAGGGTTTGGAGCCAGGCAGAATTTGGTTTGACTCTTAGCCCTGCTAATTTGGGCAAAATAATGAGTGCAATCTATATTATCGAGTGCCTGTGGTGTCCCTGGTATTGCACCAATTTATTATGATATGATAATAAGCAAAGAACCTACATCCCCATTCTTAGGGACCTCAGAGTATCAGGTGAGAGAGAGACATTATTTAAAAATGACACTAATGAATATATGACTACTCGCTGAGATAAGTTCTAAACTCAAATACAAGTTAGAGGGTGAGGGAAACAGTATATTAATCAGAAACAACAGTGTAGGCAAAAGACTTTTGACAGAAAGGAGCAAGGAAAATTAAAAGAAAAATTTGGTGTAGCTGGAGTGAAGACAGCCAGAGGAGGAATCAGAAGCTCTAGTTTTCTTGTCTGTAAACTGGGGTTAATAAGGTTATCTTGTGGATTACTGAGAGAATATGATACTGCCCGAACAATAGTGGCAATTCTATTAAGTGGTGGCTACAGTTATAATTACATAGTTGCTGCAGAGATGAAGACATTTCTTCATTACATAATGTGAGATCAGACCTTCTCTAACATCGTAGTTGTGTTCACCCTCGACAACTGACCACTGGCAGACAAATGCGTCCCAGTCCTTGCAGTGCCCAGAAGACTTATAGTTTAGGGAGGAAGTGAGGTGTTTTCTTTTGGTCTTGGACTATGTAGATGCCTGTCAATGAGAGAAGGAATGTCAGAAAGCCATTGTTGAAAGGAAGGAGAAAGGAGTCAAATAAACTATGTTCTAAATAAATTTTTTCCCTAGACATGTCTTGAAATGTGACATTCCATTCCCCTAATCTGCTGTTTTCCTACCCTACAGGCAAAGGTTCCAACTTCCCAACATGTTCCTGCAAGCAAAGATCTGAATGAGGAAGCTGCTGCAGAAAAAGTTCTTCCAGCCGTATCAGGGGAATTAAATCGAATTGCAGAATTAGCTAGTCTCAAGAATACAGTGCCATTTTAAGCTTTTTGCTGTTTTTTAAGTTTTTGTTCAAATTCCAGTTAGTTAACATACAGTATAATGTTAGTTTCAGGTGTACAATATAGTGATTCAACACTTCCATATGTCACTCAGTGCTCATCTCAAGTGCCCTCCTTAATCCCCGTTACCTGTTTTACCCATCCCACACCCACCTCCCCTCTGGTGACCATCAGTTTGTTCTCTAGAGTTTAGAGTCTGTTTCTCGGCTTACCTCTCTTCCTCTATTTTCCCCTATGATCATCTGTTTCTTAAATTCCCCATATGAGTGAAATCATATGGTATTTGCCTTGCTCTGGCTGACTCATCTCACTTAGCACACTACTCTCTAGCTCCATTCATGTCATTGAAAATGGTAAGATTTTATTCCTTATTATGACTAATATTCCACTGTGTATATATGCCACCTCTTCCCTGTCCATTCATCAGCCATTGGGCACTTGGGCTCTTTCCATAATTTGGGTGTTGTAGATAAAGCAGCTATAAACATTGGGGTGCATGTATCCCTTTGAATTGGTATTTTTGTATTCTTTGGATAAATACCCAGTAGTGTGATTGCTGGATCAGAGTAGAAATAGATAACTTCCTAGAAATAGTAGAATTTCCTAGTAGAAATAGATAACTTCCTAGAAACATAGAAACTACCAGAACTGAAACAGGAAGAAATAGAAAACTTGAACAGACTGATAACAAGCAAAGAAATTAAACTGGTAATCAAAACACTCCCAACAGAGGCACCTGGGTGGCTCAGTTGATTGAGCATCTAAGTCTTGGTTGGTTTTGGCTCGGGTCATGATCTCAGGGTCCTGAGATGGGGCGCTGAGTGGGGCTCCATGCTCAGCACAGAGTTGACTTGAGATTCTCTGCTTCTCCCTGTGCTCCTCCCCCAACGTGGCTAGCAGTCTCTCCCTCTCTGTCTCTCTCAAATAAATAAATAAATAAAATCTTAAAAACAAAACCGAAAAACTCCTAACAAACAAATTCCAGGGCGAAATAGCTTCACAGGCAAATTTTACCAAACATTTAAAGACTGAATACTTATTCTCCTCAAACTATTCCAAAAAGAAAGGCAAACTTGTAATTTCATTCTATGAGGCCAACACTACCCGGATACCAAAACCAAATGAAGACACTCCTAAAAAAGAGAACTGTAGGCCAATATCTCTGATGAACATGAGTGCAAAAATTCTCCATAAAATACTAGAAAATGAAATCCAATAATACATTAAAAAAATCAGTCACCACAATCAAGTGGGATTTATTCCTGGGTTTCAAGGATGGTTAAGTATCTGTGAATCAATCAACATGATATATCACATTAATAAAAGAAAGGATAAGACCCATATGATCATTTTAGTAGATGCATAAAAAGCGTTTGACAAAATACAGCATCCAGTCATGATAAAAACCCTCAACAGACAGGGTTTAGGGAGAATATGCCTCAACATAATAAAGGTTGTATATGAAAAACTCACAGTGAATATCATTCTCAGTGGGGAAAACCTGAGAACTTTTTCCCTAAGTCAGGAATGAGACAGGGATGTACACTTTTGCCACTTTTATTCAACATGGTACTGGAAGTCTTAGCCTCAGCAACCAGACAACAAAACAAAATAAAGTCATCTAAATCAACAAGAAAGAAGTCAAATTTTCGTTATTTGCAGACTGCATGATACTTTACATAGAAAACCGGAAAGACACCACCCTAAAATTTCTAGAGGTACAGTGCCTTTTAAATGGACCCCAGCAAGTGAGCCCCTGCAGTCCCAGTACTGTAGCACTAACAGCCTGGATCCAAACCCCGCTCCACCCCTGACGCCTCTGTGACTTAGCCTCCCCATCCCTAGAAAAGAACTAATGATGAAAATAGTAATACATGTCTCCCGAGGTTGTTGTGAGGATAGAATGAGTAACCAGGGAGAAGGGGCAAAGCCTTTAGAAGAGCTCCCAGCCCAGAGTAAGCGTGTGTAAATGTTAGCTACACTTTTCCCTCCAGTTTTATTGAGATACAGTGGACATAGGTCATTGTATATGTTTAAGGTGTACTGCCTAATGCTTACATACGTGACATATATCGCTCACACATGTTGTGAGATGACTACCGTATACATATATTAGTTAATATCCATCACCTCTTACAGAAATCAGTAAAAGAGGAAGCAAAACAAGGATGTATTTTTCTTAAAAAATATATTTTTCCTTTATATATATATATTTACATATATATACACACATATATACATATATATGTACATATATTTATTTATTTATTCATCCTGCAGCAATGTGAGCTATGGTTGTCCTGTTATTTATCTTACAGCTGGAGGTTTGTACCTTGTGACCACCTTCCTCCTGTTCCTCCCCTATCTCTCCCCTCTGTTAACTGTGAATCTGATCCCTTTTGCTGGGAATTTGGTTGGTTTGTTTGTTTGTTTTTAGATTTCGCATGCAAGTGAGATCATACAGTATTTGCCTTGCTCCTTCTGACTTATTTGACCTTGCCTAATGCCCTCAGGTTCCATTCACGTTATCACAGACAGCAGAATTTCCTTATTTGTAGATATACCACAACTTGTTCATGCAATCATTCATGAACTTGTTTCCATGTCTTGGCTATTGTAAATAATGTTCGCTATTTACTTACTGCCTGAAGTAGTTGTCAGTTTTTGCCCCTCCCTCTTCCAACATACAGACACGTGTACTCATATACATGTATAAATATACAAACACACACACACGCACGCATACACACACGCAAGGTTCTTACACTCTGGATGTCAGGATGTGTGCAATCTTCTTAGGGTCCCATATACAATTAAAAGAGCTTTGGGTTTAATGAGTATTCAAATACTGTAGCTGTCGAAAGCAGTACACAGAAGGAGGAATGTTTTAATCTCCGCAGCATCTTTCTGGGGACTAGTGTTGCTTCACAATAGCCAGTGCATGCGGTAGAAAGGAGCTACTGTTGAGTCGCTCTTCTTCCTCTTCCTAATTTCATGTGTGAACACCAAGTCCATCAATCTTACCAGCTGCACATCCCCTGGCACCTGTCCCGGCAGATTAAAGCCCGGGAAACAGTGAAAGAAGATAGAGGGCGGGGGCTGAAGGAAAGAAACTCATAGCATTTGTGGGCAGTTGAGCATCCTGCGTCCAGACCAAGTCCTGTGACCAGCTTTGCTTGTGGAAGGTGGAGCTCCACTAGGTGGGAACTCGAGATGGGTTTCTGGGCTTCAAGTGCATAGGAAGAGACTAACACATCAGCCCCTCCTTACAGAACTCCACATCAGCTGTCACCAGAAACAGTGGGTCAGCTCTTTTTAGCTTTGGACTCCCATTGGTGTAGTTTCCTGGAACCTGAAACTTAGAGGCTCACATTTCCATTGCGGTTTTCTGGCCAGAGGGTTCCCTGGTTCCTGTCTATCTTTCACTTTGAGGGAGACTTTGTTGCCATTATTTTATAAAGTGGGGGAACTTGAGGCCACAAGAACCCACGATGTGAAGCTCCTGATGTTGAAACTATGGTTCCCAAACACAGATCACCAGTTTCCCCCTTTTCCACATGTGACAACTGTTGACCCTTAAACAGCATGAGTTTGAACTATGTGGGTCCACTGACACGTGGGTTGTTTCCAATAAATAGAACATAGTACTAGAAATGTATTTTCCCAACTCTGGACTCCGGGAGCCAAACTGAAGCTTACAGAAAGGAGGGGAAGTAAGGGAGGGGGATGGGGTAACCGGGTGATGGGTATTAAGGAGGGCACATGACGCGAGGAGCACTGGCTGTTATACACAACCAAAGAATCACCGAGCTCTCCATCAAAAATTAATGAGGTACTATATGTTGACTAAATGAACATAATAAAAAAAAAAGCATAGATTAAAAAAAAGAAATGTATTTTCTCTTCCTTAAGATTTTCTGGATAATGTTTTCTTTTCTCTCTTACTTTATTGTACTTTATTGGTGCAAATTGTTCTGTTCAGGTCCAGGCCTCAGAGGATCCTTCCTGTGAAGACAGGCCCCTCAGCAGCCCCAAGCAGCCTCTTCACGGCCTCAGTTGCGAATCTGAGGCACAAGATAGAGACTTCTCGTTTCTGGTCTGGTATGTAAGGAGCTTGGAAGTCACCACTCTGCTAAACAACGAGTAAAAAACTGAAGGAACCAAAAATCCCTAAATCCATAAGGGAAGGGAGGTTGCTGGGCCAAGGGCTTCCTGGAAAACTGGAGAAATCTACACATCACTACAGAGAATCACAACTTACCATAAGTGAAACCGAAGAGCAAAAACCTCTGGGGGAACCAGTGCAGGGGTAGCAAAAACCTGAACAAAGTTGCTGAATTGCTGGAGGCTCATGTGGACAAGCCAGAGAGTTAGAAACTCCAGGGGACCCAGTCCTTGGCCCAGTCCTTGGCCGGAAGCCTTTGATGGGCTTATAGATAAACTGTATGTCACTCAGGAAAGAACCTCTGAGCTCGTGTATGTCAGCAGAAACATTCAAAACTGAAAAGCAAAGAGAGGGGCTCCTGGATGGCTCAGTCAGTTAAGCGTCTGCCTTCACCTCCCTGCTCTGTGAGGGGCCTGCTTCTCCCTCTTCCTCTGCCTGCCACGGCCCCCGGCTTGTGCACGCTCTCTTTCTTTGTCAAATAAATAAATAAAATCTTTTAAAAAATGAAATGAGGAAAAAAAAAGACTGAAAAATACAGAATAAGAGGTCTAAGAACTGTGGGACAAGTATTTTTAATGGGAATGCCAGAAGAAGGGGAAAGAGAGAGAATCGGGAGAAATATTTGAGGCAAGAATGACTGAAAATTTCCCCCAAATTCATGTCAGACACCAACCCACAGAGCCAGGAAGTCCAGAACACACCAAGCAGGATGAATGCCAACATTCATATTTAAACTGCAGAAAATCCAAGATCTTTAAAACTATTAAATGAAGCCAAAGGAAAAAACCTTCCCAATAGAGGAGCAAGGATGCGAATTACATCCTACTTGTCCTCAGAGCCCAAACACATCAGAGAGTGGGGAGAAGTATTTAAAGTGTCCCAAGGACTGAAGTCCTTTTCTCTTTCCTGAACGTCCTCCAGTTTATTGATAAACTCTTCTGCCCCAGTACAAACCCACATTGAGGTATCTGAGACTCTGTCTCCCGGTTCAGTAGATACATTGAGATTCCTTCTGACTGAGCCGCTGAGTCAGTCACAGTCAAATTCATGTATTTGGTGGGTCCCCGTGCGCTGTGACAGGTGTCCCACACACAACAATCTGTAGGAAAACAGGTGCCGTGCTCCCATGGGACTTGAATTCTAATACGTGGATGTTTAAGGGTGTAAAAGTAACTAACGCTTTGAATCTGTAGTAGACTGATTTTTTTTTCAGCAGTTTCATGATTTTCTATTTCAATTTCAAAATTTTCAGTGTGGAGTAGAAAGAATTTACAGTGAATACCCATATATTCACCACACAAATTCTGCCATTAACACTTTATAATACTTGTTTTATAAAACTGCTTATCAATGTATCCATCCATCCATCCATCCATCCATCCATCCATCCATTCTTTTTTGGATATATTTCAAAGTAAATTAAAGAAATCAGTTTGTTTTACCCCTAAACACCTTTGTATGCATATCATTAAGGCTATTAGCTAGAATTCATTATTTTTATATGAGAAAACATTGTTTCATTTATTTTATATTTGACATATAATTTACATACAGTGAAATGCATAAACCTTCCATGTTCCATTGGATAAGTTTGGATGAATGCAAATACCAATGCAACCCCAGCCTTTATCAAGAAACAGAAGTTAGCATCACACCAGAAAATTCTCTCATGTGCCTTCTCAGTTCATTCCTGCAGGGGTCACCCTTCAGAGGCAACTACTCTTCCGATTTTTCTCCATTCACATTAGTTTTGCCTATTCCATGTCGATGGAGTCATACAGTGTGTAATTTTTGTGTCCAGCTTCTTTTACCTATTATCACTTCTGTGAGCTTCATTGAGGTGGTTGCCATTTTCAGAAGTATATTCTTTTTTATGACTGAGTGATATTCCACTGTACATACCACAGCTTGTTTACCTCGTCTCCTATTGCAAGACCCCTGAGTGTTCTCCAGTCTTTACCAATTATGAATAAAGTGGCCCTGAACTGCCTTGTGTAAGTTATCAGCTGGCTTTATAAAACCGTTCTTTCCATCCTAAGGAATACTATTGTCTGCATAAGTGGCCGACTTCTACAGCTGTATCTCCAGCCCAAACCGGTGCCTCCACTCCAGACTCTTAAATCCAACTGCCAACTCAACCTCTCCTCTTGGATCTCCAATAGGCATCTCAAACCTAATGTCTGAAAGCAAACTCTTGCTCAACACCCACCCCAACTGCAATTTCCCATCCCATTAAATGGTGATCCTTCCAGTTATTCAGACCATAAATAGAGTCAGCCCCAACTCCTCTCCCTTGCCCAATCCATGGGCAATCCTATTTGTTCTATCTTCAGAATATATCTAGAATGCTTCAGTTATTAGCACCTCTCCTCACCATCTGGTCGGAGGCATTATGGTTTCACTCCATCTGGTCGGAGGCATTATGGTTTCACTCATGAATTTTGGGAAAGCCTAGTAAGTGGTCTCTTGCTTCCATTCTGCTCCTCTCACACAGCCTAATCTGAACACCATAGCCAAAGTGGTCCTTTCAGAGCATGATTTTTAGATCCTTCCATTCATGCTGCTTGAAAAAGCTCATATGGCTCCTTAGTTCACTCAGAAGCAAAGTCCTGGCAATAGCACCCAAGGCTCTGTACCATCTGGCTCTCCATTACACACCTGGCCACTTTCCCATCCTCTTTCTACACCTCGTAGTTTTTTGTTTTTTTTTTTTTTCCTAGTGACACCGGTGGTCACTCAGTGTGTTCGCAGTTGCTGTTCCCTCTGCCTGGCCTGCATTTTCCCAGATGAGGAAGCAGGGCCAGTTGTGAGCTTATGCTGAATTGTCCCTGTCGGTGAATTTGAACATCTCAGGCCAATACCATATTCAGGGAGGGGTGGGGGCTTTTAGCCTAATAGACAATATTCTCTGGGAGAGATTTTTCAAAGGACTCTTTCTCCTGAATCTTGACAAAGCTGAGCGCTTTTTACTTTGTTTAGTTGCAAGGAAGCCATGGGCAAAATGATGATAATGTCTTTCTTTTTTGCTGCTTTAAGGTGGCATCAGAGTAAACACACACTGATGTGTATAATAATGATTTAAGGGTCTGTGATATTTTCCAGGAGGAAAAACTTTCCTTCCTTCCTTCCTTCCTTCCTTCCTTCCTTCCTTTCTTTCTTTCTTTCCTAAAGAGCCCATTTGGGTCATGAAGGAAAGCCCAACCTTACAGCCACGGCACCCTTAAAAGCCACAGACCGTAGAGCATCAGGACAGTGACTCAAGTTGTTCAGTTTCTGCTGCTCCCAGGGCACTTGTTCTCAGACTTCAGTGAGCCTCAGCCTCTCCCAAGGACCACCCCACCCCGGACCCAGAGCTTCCCATTCCACAGGTCCTTGGTGAAATCTGAGAACTTGCATTTCTACCAAGTTCCCGGATGATGCTCTGTGTCCGGCTTAGGGATCAGACTTTGAAATAGAGCTTCAAGGGCTATTTGCTGCTTCTCTATTCCCTGGCTGGGTGCAAACCCCTGCTCTGACCTTGCCGCGGGACCCTGAGCCCAGGTGCGGGCTCCCTTGACTTCCTTTCCACTGAGGGACTAGAAGTGATGGATGGAAATAAGCTCAGTCTCACTCTTCGCAGCTGAGCTTTGCTTCTGCCGCTGTGGGGACCGGCACCCCCATTCCTTGCAGGCGGTGGTGACTCAACAGACGCAGCAGGACCGAGGCACTAATGTAGTGAGTTTATTAGTTCCTCAGATGAAGAAAGGGAGAAAACCAAGACTAGGAGTAGATTAAACCGGTAGTTCTGAAATACACACATCGGACACTTACTAAAAATGCAGGTTCTCCGCTGACACCACCATCGCCTCACAGGCATGCTGGTATCTTGGGCCAAAAGTAGTTTAAGAGATAACATTTAGGGGCACGTGGGTGGCTCAGTGGGTTAAAGCCTCTGCCTTCGGCTCAGGTCATGATCTCAGGGTCCTGGGATTGAGCCCCACATCGGGCTCTTTGCTCAGCAGGGAGTCAGCTTCCTCCTCTCTCTCAGCCTGCTTCTCTGCCTACTTGTGATCTCTCTCTGTCAGATAAATAAATAAAATCTTAAAAAAATAAAAAAGTAGTTTAAGAGATAACATTTAGGGGCGCCTGGGTGGCTCACCCAGTTACGCGCCTGCCTTCGGCTCAGGTCGTGAGCCCAGGCTGCTGGGATGGAGGCCCACGTCCCGCTCCTTGCCCGGCGCGGAGCGCGCTTCTCCCTCTCCTGCTGCATCCCTGCTCGTGCTCTCTGATAAACAAATAAATAAATCTTAAAAAAAAAAAAAGAAAAAAAAAGAAGTAACATTTAAATAAACTCCTAGGTGATTCTATGATGGGTAATCAGGGGACCCACTTTCAGAAATACTGAATTACGGGATTCCCGGCAGCGCGGTCCGATGGGGCACCCGCGGAGCAGAGCCCAGGGACCAGCCCGCGCCCACGGACCCCCCCCCGCGCCCACCGATCCCCCCCCGCGCCCACCGACCCCCCCCGCGCCCACCGATCCCCCCCCCGCGCCCACCGACCCCCCCCCCGCGCCCACCGACCCCCCCCGGCGCCCACCGACCCCCGGCGCCCACCGACCCCCCCCGCGCCCACCGACACCCCCCCCGCGCCCACCGACACCCCCCCGCGCCCACCGACACCCCCCCCCGCGCCCACCGACACCCCCCCCGCGCCCACCGACACCACCCCCCGCGCCCACCGACACCACCCCCCGCGCCCACCGACCCACCCCCGCGCCCACCGACCCCCCCCCCCCGCGCCCACCGACCCGCCCGCGCTCCCGGAGCCCCCCGCGCCCGCAGCGCCCCAGGCCGGCGTTGGAACCGCTCCGTGGCGCGAACACACGGCCGCGCGCTCTGGGCTGAGCCGCGCCGTCGCCCCCTCGGCGAGTCTGATCCCGGAGTGTGAGATGAATTACGCTTCGTCGCGTTTCAGTGTCAGCCGCTGATATAAAGAAAGTCACCGTTAGGGCCGCCCAGTGTAGGCATCCATTAAAAAATATAATAGCAAATAGGATTTTCTTTAAGGCCAGCCAATTAAACGCCGCTCAAGTCCGCACCGCGGGACCCCACTTCACTGAACGCGATTCAGCCCAACAGAGGGCGACCCGGCCGACGCCCGCGGACCTGTCGCCGCCGCCGGTCTCGGCTCGGGCTGCGGCGCCCTCTAGTGGCAGGAACGGAATCGCCTTCCGCGGCGGCCACCGCGGCGCTTTCCCGGGGAAGGTCAACAGACCTGTCGGAGGGGAACCGGGCAGAGGTTCGCTGACTGCTTCATTCTAGAGCAGAAGGCACGGATTCAGACACTACCTGGGCTGCCATCTGAGCTAACTAATCGTGCTCTCTGTGCAGCAGATCGTTTTTAACACGTTCTGTTGACTTCCAGTGAATAAAGGAAGTAATGAGACGTTCCTCCAGCCGGCAGGGAGGGGACTGCAGCGGCGAGTACAGCAGCGTAAGAGACCCTCGGGAGTAACATAACAGAAATACAGAAATAGAATCTGTCGCGGAATACAATAGAGGAAAATCAGTATTCTCTGACATAAGGCCGTCTTTTCTGCATGGTGGGAGAGGCCCCGTCCTATGCTTGGAGATAGCAAGGAGAATGTTAGTCCCGTAAATTCCTTATTTCTGAAAATGTACATGCATAATTATAGTCCATTCAATTCATATTTATTGAGCCACGGTCATGCTGGAGGCTCCAATGAAACACACACACACACACACACATACACATTAAATCATTTCAACTGCATAGTAAACTCCTTTTCCTCCCTTGCGCATTTGATGGAGATGATGGCAGCTTTCTCGGTGCCAGGCCCTGCGTTAAGCTAGCGGAGCTCACAGTCATGGGCTGACTCATTCTTCTTATCTGAGGGGAGCGTGTCCTCTGACTGGTCATGAAATGATGTGCGAGCCCATACCAGTGGATCGAGCTCCGCTGATGCACTTAGGTGACTCTTGGCCCTCTTTTGCCCAGTGTGGATGCTAAATAGACAAGGGTAGCAATCCTGGCTTGAGAAAGTCACAGGAATCAGGGCTTTAGACTTTTCAAGAGTGAGTTTCTGGATCGTGTCACCAGGAAACCTCAAGGTCAAGTAGAGCTGCCCCCTGAAGAGAAGGGAAATCTACCAGGGATAATGGAGAGGGGAGACAGTATCGGTTGCAATTCTAAGATCATTTGCAGGGCAGGGAATACAGTTCTTCACTTAAGTTCCTGTCCCACGTTACTCCCAGGATGAGAAATCCTGGAAGAGCCGCTTCCTGTGTGTATGTGAAGTTGGGCTTGGTACACTGCAGGAGACGAGCTATGTCCCCAGATTCTCCTTCCATGCCCCAGCTACTAGAATCCTGCGAGGGTAGCTCAGAGCCTTCAGCATTTGCCTCCGACGTAGAGTCACCTCACCCAAGGTCACACCTCCCTGGGCCCTACCAAATCTGAATGGTGAAGATGAGAAAATTTACCCTCTTGCTCTAATGAATGTTGCTAAGTTGATAAAAGAATTCCCTACTCACTCACATTACAAATCCTTTTGTCTGTATTTTGGGACCTGTTTTGTGGTTTCTTGGGAAGACTTGCTTTATGCGATTGGAGACTGAAAAACTTGTGTGGTTTCGAGAAAGAGAAACAGTGGACCAGGACACAAATGAGAGCTCGCCACAACCACGACTGAACAGAGACAAAAGCTCAAATGTGGTTTAAGCCTCGAAAATGATCAACTATCCTTCCATCCTGGTAAACTGGAGCGCCTGCTGATTCATTATCGATTGCAATTTCCGCGTTGCTCGAGGCTTCCCGATGTCTGCATTAGCTTCATTTACAGACCCAATCCAGAATTATCCCCTTCTTGGCAGCATGCAACCCAGAGCAAAGCTCTGCTTCCTAGCCCTTCCCCCTAATTGCCCAACATGAGCCCAAATTTTAACAGAAGTTCTTCCAGTGGCATATTAGTTATTTTAGTGAGTCACCCCAGTCTGTGGTGCGCTTTCTCTCTCAGGCCAGAAGTAGCACACACCCCTTGTTCAGTTACAATGCCATCCAGGGGTGGGGGGGGCAGGGGGCAGAAGAACCTCTTCACGTCAGTAGTAATTTCAAGTTAGACATTGGGTAGAACTTTGAAGACAAAGGTTGATTTACCTTAATCCAGACTTCAAGGTTAACTTTTCTAAATTACGTTATATTTTCTTTCTTGACGGCCTCAACTTTCAGAACACTTTTTTTCAGACAAGTAATATGTTAACAGCAATTTTGTTAAACGTTTGGCAATCTCCCTTCTCCCCAAATATTTCAGTATGTATGTGTATGTGCATACAAATGTGTGTGTATGTATATATATATATTTCTCCCTTTAAACAATTTAATCATAGAACAGCTTATGGGGAGATGACAATGCAGTTTGTGTTTGACTGGTGTCATTTTCTTGTATGGCCTGTTGAAATTTTGAGGTTTCCTCCTCTAACTTGAACAGAACGGATCCAACTACGTGTGGGTAAGGACATGAACCAGTGAGACACAGACAGGAAACAGGCAGAGGGCAAATAGGTTGGAGTTAGGGGGAGGGTCTGTTTTGCATATAAGGCTATGATCAGGTATTAGATTCAATGAGGGGAGCCAAATTTTGCAAAAGTCAATAACTGAAGTCAGTGCAGAGACTGAGTCATGCTCCATACATATAATTCTTTGAATTCATAAGGAAAAACTTCATGACGGAAATGGTTTTGAATAAAATGAGAAACAATCAGCTTGGTCATGTTTTATTTCTCAACATCATTTCCTGTTCTTCGACTAAAAGCCACCTGTGACTGGTAACAATGTTCTCCAAATTCTCAGAAAACGAGGCTGTTTTCCTTGAGTTTGACATAAATTATGTTTCACACAGTTACACAGTTGGTGAATAGTAATATGATTGACTCAGTGTGAATGCCTTTATTTTTACGAATGTATCATGATGAATTTCAAATTACAAAATGCGGATGAGCTTATAACAATGTTCTTTTTTTTTAAAAGATTTAAAAAAATTATTATTTGACAGAGAAAGACACAGTGAGAGAGGGAACACAAGCAGAGGGAGTGGGAGATGAAGAAGCAGGCTTCCCACAGCAGGGTGCCTGACGCGCGGGGTTGGAACCCAATGCGGGGCACGATCCCAGGACCCTGGGATCATGACCTGAGCCGAAGGCTGATGCCCAACGACTGAACCACCCAGGTGCCCCAACTGATAACAATTTTTGATCACTGCTTTGGTCTGGAGACAATTCTAGATCTCTTATCTTCAGGGTAATGTCTACAGTGAAGCCCTGATTAAAACTAAGTGTGTAGAAAATAAGTCCCTCATTTAAAATTATTTTAAACACTGAAGAATACAATATTGATATCTACATATCAGTTTAGAGCTTTCAGTTGGAGAACACCTGAGTCAATGAGACTTAATGATGTGGATTTAGTAGCTCATGTAACTGAAAATCAAAGGAAGATCCAGAATCAGACATGTTTTAGTCAAGATCTTGGTACTATCTCTTCACTCTGGCTCTATTATTAGCCAGGATGTGACCCCATGGTCACAAAGATGCCTACCAGCAGCAACTGCTTCCTTATCCATTTCTAGAGTAGAAGGTGACACTTCTCCCAATATTACATGATATTTCCAGTGCTTCATGCAGACTGAACCAAGGTACATTGACCATTGTTGCAAGAGGTATGAGAATATGCCAACAGACCATCACCTGGAGCTGGAAGTCGGTAGTGCACTTAAACATCGTGGTTAATGCATGATTACTGTATGGATACAACAGATATCTCCTTAAAAGAAATCAGAGATCTGTTGGATACAGGGAAGAAAGAGAAAACACGCTGGTCTGTCTGGTCTACCCAGGATTTTCCATTTTAAACCTTATCCTTGTAGGAAGCGATATCTCATCTTACCTATAGGTGGCAGTGTTGGGCTAAAAAATTGGCTCTGGTCTTAGGTCGCAATTTCAATTCTTAGGTCCACCGATTACAAGCAGCAGGCAGGGTTTTACGCAAGTCACTTAACCTCAGCACGCCTCAGCATCTTCATTCGCAAAATGAGATCAGTAGAATCGTTCTTGTAAAGCTGCTGTGAGAATTCAATGGGATGATGGACATACAGCTCTTAGCATAGTGCTTGTTGATTTCTAAGCACAGGGAACAATATATTTGCATGTAAAGTAGTTATTTGATGGACACTTTAAGACATCCTGGGTGGCTCAGTTGGTTGAGCGGCTGCCTTCGGCTCGGGTCATGATCCCAGCGTCCTGGGATCGAGTCCCACATCAGGCTCCTTGCTTGGCGGGGAGCCTGCTTCTCCCTCTGCCTCTGCCTGCCACTCTGTCTGCCTGTGCTTGCTCTCGCTTCTCTCTCTATGACAAATAAATAAATAAATAATCTTAAAAAAAAAAAAAAGACATCACATTTATCTGCTTAGGCATCTGCGTGCTGTCCAATATATTTTGGAAGCTTCTTTTCCCATCTGAGGTCATTTTTGTCAGTTACTAAATTCATTTTAGGCAGACTCAGTTCTTTGATCCTGAGACTAGAGCGTGCTCTGACATTGCAGTAGTACAATGTGGCATAAATATTCAAAAAGAAGCCCCACCAGGTGTTCCTGATGGGGAGTTTCCTTCACGGACGGAATATCATTCTTAGGTGGTTGAGAATAGGGTGTGGGTGTCATCTTACTGGGCCTCTATAATTCTTTGCTAGGAAAATGACCACATCAAATACAGCTAAACCCATCCAGAGTGATAATGTTCTGATTATTCCTTCCTTATTTTCTTTAGCTCAAGTAATTAGAAAGCTAAATCTACTCACGTGGCAATAATAAAGTGATTTTCTTTTGGCCTGCAACTCCTATTTCGTTTTAATTGAAGCTGGGAGGTGGGTGGGGGACAGTGGAGTACAGGGAGAAGGGAGGTGAAGTGACTCTAGTTGTTTTAAAACTCACCCGAATGAGGGAAAAAATCAGAGCTTGGACTATAGTCCTTTGGGAAATCTATGTAAACTTTGTAACATATAAAGTAGGTGAATTAGGAGTGATTGCATCGAATAACTCTGCTTTTCAAAATGATTTATCTTGTGTATAAAGTGATAAACTTGGTGAATCTGAAATACAGTTAGTGTTCATATGAAAGAAATTAGATCGAGGGAAAGAACATCAGCTTTGGAGACAGAAGACTCTGTCCCCAAATCCTGACAGCACTATTTATCAGATGTGCAACCTTGGAAAATGCCTTAATATCTTGGAGACTCAGTTTCCAAATCTGTGTGAGTGGCAAAAATACTTTCTTTTAATAGAGTTTATGGGATGATTGGGAGAATTGACATCATGGCCCTGCACAGTGTAAAATACATATGAAGAGCATCAAAATTGTTCTTCTTGATAAAGATTCATTGAACATGTACAGCCGTAAGGAAAGATCCACTCCATGACATAAACCATGACGGTGCTCAGAGTTCCCTGACCTCTTGTCACTGTCCTTCATCTGATCACAAAGCGTTCTCCTGTCTCAGGATCTCAGGCCTTCAGGTCTAACATGGAGAAATTTATATATTCTGTCTTGTTACTGAGGAGGACAAACAAGCTGGAACTCCCGCCATCAGTTCACTAAATCAGTGGTTCTCAGCCTTGGCTACACATTGCAATCACTAGAGAACTTCAAGAAACCTCCATGCGCTCACTGTACCCCAGAACAACTAGGTCAGGAATTCTTAGGGTTGGACCTAGCCCCAGTTTTTTAAAGCTCTGCAGATTAAACAAGGTGCTGCCGAGGTGGAAAACCATTGCTCTAAGCCATTGCTTATCAAACTGTAAGGTGCCCACAAATCACCTGGGTGTCTTACTAGCTCACAGGCTCTGATCCTCTTGGTCTGGGATGGGGCCCCAGAGCCTGCATTTCCGACATGCTCTTGGGTGTTGCAGATGCTACTGGTTTCTTGAGTAGCAAGGCTCTAAGATCCTTATTTCCTTCTCTCTTTCTGGTTCTTAGTGGTGGGGTGGGGTGAGCCTTTTTTATTTAAAAATTTTTTTGAAGATTTTATTTATTTAGAGAGAGAACTTGTGCACACGAGTGGGGGGGTGGGGGTAGAGGGAGAAGCAGACTCCCACTGAGCCTGGACCTGGGAATCATGACCTGAGCCAAAGGCACACCTGAGCCCACTGAGCTGCCCAGGTGCCCTGAAAAAAGCCCGTTTATAAAAGATACGTTTTCTGTCCCAAGAATCACTTTTTCCCCTTTCAGTTTTATTGAGATGCAATTGACAGGCAGCACTCTGCAATTTTCAGGTGTTCAGCACAGTGACTTGATATTTATATATATATTGCAAAATGATTACCACCATGTTAAGCTAATGGCACCTCATATAATTGTAAATTCTTTCTACTTGTGAGGAAAACTTTCAGGCTTTGCTCTCTTAGCACTTTCAAATATGTCACACAGCACTGTTAACCTTACATCCCAGGTCATATTTATCTTATAACTGGAGGTTTGTACCTTTTGACCACCTTTACTCAATTCCTCTGTCCTCTACTCCCCGCCTCTGGTAACCACAAATCTATTCTCTTTTTCTATAAGTCTAGCTCTTGGGGTTCCCCATAAAAGTGATATTATGAAGTATTTGTCTTTCTCTTCTGACTTCACTCAGCGTAACACCCTCAAAGTCCATCCATGTCATTGCAAAGGGCAGGATTTCATTCTTTTTATAGCTGAATAATATTCTGTGTTGTATATGAATCTATTTATTTATATATACACACACACTTTATTCATTTGCATAAATAATTGTCTATTATACACACACACACACACACACACACACACACACACCCTCCCGCATGTTCTTTATTCATTTATCCATTGGTAGATACTTAGGTTGTCCATATCTTGGCTATTGCAAATCATGTTGCAAAGAGCATGGGGGTGCATATTGTTTTTTGAGTTAGTGTTTCTGTTTCCTTCAGATAATTGACAGGAATTGACAGATCCAATGGTAGTTCTATTTTATTTTATTTAAGATTTATTTATTTATTTGACAGAGACTGAGAGAGAGAGAGAGAGATCACAAGTAGGCAGAGAGGCAGGCAGAGAGAGAGAGGAAGGGAAGCAGGCTCCCTGCTGAGCAGAGAGCCGGATGCGGGACTCAATCCCAGGACCCTGAGATCACGACCTGAGCCGAAGGCAGCGGCTTAACCACTGAGCCACCCAGGAGCCCCGGTAGTTCTATTTTAAATTTAACTCCATAGTGTTTCCATAGTGGTTGTACCAATTTATATTCCCACCAGCAGTGTGAGTGTTCCCTTTTCTCCACATCCTTGCCAACAATTCTCATCTCTAGTCTTTCTGATATGGCCATTCTGATGGTGATGACTCACTGTGATTTTGATTTCCACTTCTTTTTAAAAAAATATTTATTTATTTATTTATTAACATATAATGTATTATTTGCCCCAGGGTTACAGGTCTGTGAATCGTCAGGCTTAAACATTTCACAGCACCCACCATAGCACATACCCTCCCCAATGTCCTTAACCCAGCCACCCTATCCTTTCCCCCAGCAACCCTCAGTGTATTTCATGAGATTAAGAGTCTCTTATGGTTTGTCTCCCTCCTGATCCCATCTTGTTTCATTTTCCCTTCCCTACCCCTCATTATCCCCTACCCTGCCCCTCGAATTCCTCATATCAGAGAGATCATATGATAATTGTCTTTCTCTGATTGACTACTTCATTCAGCGTAATACCCTCTAGCTCCATCCATGTCATTGCAAATGGCAATTTTATTTTATTTTATTTATTTATTTTGATTTTATTTCTTTTGAAGCCTGCATAGTATTCCATTGTACATATACATACCACATCTTCTTTATTCATTCAACTGTTGATGCACATCTAGTTTCTTTCCATAGTTTGACTATTGTGGACATTGCTGCTATAAACATTTGGGTGCACATGCCCGTCATAGGGTAGCTCTATTTTTAACTTTTTGAGGAATCTCTTGTTTTCCAGAGTGGCTGCACCAGCTCACATTCCCAGTGTGTGTGGGGGGGTTTCCCTTTCTCTGCATCCTCGCCAACATCTGTTGTTTCCTGACTTATTAATTTTAGCTATTCTGACTGGTGTGAGGTGGTATCTCATTGTGGTTTTTGATTTGTATTTCCCTGATGATGATTGATGTGGAGCACTTTTTCATGTATCTGTTGGCCATTTGGATGTCTTCTTTGCAGAAATGTCTGTTCATGTCCTCTGCCCATTTCTTGACTGGATTATTTGTTCTTTGGGTATTAAGTTTGATAAGTTCTTTATAGATTTTGGATACTAGCCCTTTATCTGATATGTTATTTGCAAATATCTTCTCCTATTCTGTCAGCTGTCTTTTTTGGTTTTGTTGACTGTTTCCTTGGCTATGCAAAAGCTTTTGATCTTGATGAAGTCCCAATAGTTCATTTTTGCCCTTGCTTCCCTTGCCTTTGGCGATGTTTCTAGGAAGAAGTTGCTGCAGCTCACGTTGAAGAGGTTGCTGCCTGTGTTCTCTTCAAGGATTTTGATGGATTCCTATCTCACATTGAGGTCTTTCATCCATTTTGAGTCTATTTTTGTGTGTGGTGTAAGAAAATGGTCCAGTTCCATTCTTCTGCATGTGGCTGTCCAATTTTCTCAACACCATTTGTTGAAGAGACTGTCCTTTTTCCATTGGACGTTCTTTCCTTCATTGTCGAAGATTAGTTGACCATAGAATTGAGGGTCTATTTCTGGGCTCTCTATTCTGTTCCATGGATCTATGTGTCTGTTTTTGCACCAGTACCATACTGTCTTGATGATTACAGCTTTGTAATAGAGCTTGAAGTCTGGATTGTGATACCACCAACTTTGGTTATCTTTTTCAACATTCCTCTGGCTATTTGGGGTAATTTCCAGTTCCATATAAATTTTAGGATTATTTGTTCCAGTTCTTTGAAAAATAAATGATGGTATTTTGATAGGGATTGCATTAAATGTGTTGATTGCTTTATGTAGCATAAACATTTTCACAATATTTGTTCTTCCAATCCATAAGCATGGAATGTTCTTCAATTTCTTTATGTCTTCCTTAATTTCTTTCATGAGTACTTTATAGTTTTCTGAGTACAGATTCTTTGCCTCTTTGGTTAGGTTTATTCCTAGTTATCTTATGGTTTTGGGTGCAATTGTAAATGGGATTGACTCCTTAATTTCTCTCTCTTCTGTCTGGCTGTTGGTGTAAAGAAACACATCTGATTTCTGTGCATTGATTTTATATCATGACACTTAACTGAATTCCTGTATGAGTTCTAGCAGTTTTGCAGTGGAGTCTTTTGGGTTTTTCACATAAAGTAGCACATCATCAGCAAAGAGTGAGAGTGAGAGAGAGACTTCTTCTTTGCCAATTTGGATGCCTTTTATTTCTTTTTGTTGTCTGATTGCCGAGGCTAGGACTTCTAGTACTATGTTAAATAGCAGTGGTGATAATAGACAGTCCTGCTGTGTTCTGGATCTTATGGAAAAAGATATCAGGTTTTTTTCCATTGAGAATGATATTTGCTGTGGGTTTTTCATAGATGGCTTTGATGATATTGAGGTATGTACCCTCTATGCCTATGTTGTGAAGAGTTTTGATCAAGAAAGGATGATGTACTTTGTCAAATGCTTTTTCAGCATCTAGTGAGAGTATCACATGGTTCTTGTTCTTTCTTTTATTAATGTGTTGTATCATGGTGATTGATTTGTGAGTGTTGAACCAACCTTACAGCCCAGAAATAAATCCCACTTGATCGTGGTGAATAATCCTTTTAATGAACTGTTGGATCCTATTGGCTAGTTTTTTGGTGAGAATTTCTGCATCTGTGTTCATCAAAGGTATTGGTCTGTAATTCTCCTTTTTGGTGGGATCTTTGTCTGGTTTTGGGATCAAGGTAATCCTGGCCTCATAAAATGAGTTTGAAAATTTTCCTTCTATTTCTATTTTTTGGAGCAGTTTCAGGACATATGAATTCTTTAAATGTTTGGTAGAATTCCCCTGGGAAGCCATCTGGCTCTGGGCTCTTGTTTGTTGGGATTTTTTGATGACTGCTTCAATCTCCTTACTGGTTATGGGTCTGTTCAAGTTTTCTATTTCTTCCTGGTTCAGTTTTGGTAGTTTTTATATCTCTAGGAATGCATCCATTTATTCCAGATTGTCATATTTGCTGGTGTATAGTTGCTCACAATGTGTTCTTATAATTGTTTGTATTTCTTTGGTGTTGGTTGTGATCTCTCCTCTTTCATGAATAGTTTTTTTTTTTAAGTTGGGTCCTTTCTCTTTTCTTTTTGATTAAGTCTGGCCAGAAGTTTATCAATCTTATTAATTCTTTCAGAGAACCAGCTCCTAGTTTTGTTGATTTGTTCTACTGTTCTTTTGGTTTCTATTTCATTAATTTTGGCTCTGATATTTATTATTTCTCTTCTCCTGCTGGGTTTAGGCTTTCTTTGCTGTTCTTTCTCCAGCCCCTTTGGGTGTAGGGTTAGGTTGTGTACTTGAGAGCTTTCTTGTTTCTTAAGAAAGTCTTGTATTGCTATGTATGTTTTTATATACTCCTTTGCTCTGTCCCAAAGATTTTGAACAGTTGTGTTTTCATTTTCTTATCTCTTGAGAAAGGCTTATATTGCTATATATGTTTTTATATACATTTATATAAACATTTTCATAAACATTTATAGCAATACATTGCATTGCTATATACGTTTTTATACCTTTGCTGTGTCTCAAAGATTTCGAACAGTTGTGTTTTCATTTTAATTTGTTTCCATGAATTTTTCAAATTCTTTTTTTAATTTCCTGGTTGACCCATTCATTCTTTAGTAGGATGTTCTTTAGCCTCCATGTATTTGAGTTCTTTCCAACTTTCCTCTTGTGATTGAGTTCTAGTTTCGGAGCATTGTGGTCTGAAAATATGCAGGGAATGATCCCAATCTTCTGGTACCAGTTGAGACCTGATTTGTGACCCAGGATGTGATCCATTCTGGGGAATGTTCCATGTGCACTAGAGAAGAATGTGTTTTTTGTTGTTTTGGGGTGAAATCTTCAAAATACATCTGAGATGTCCATCTGGTCCAGTGTGTCATTTAAAGCCTTTATTTTTTTGTTGATCTTTTGCTTAGATGATCTGTCCATTTCAGTAAGGGGGGGTGTTAAAGTCCCCTACTATTATTGTATTATTGTTGATGTGTTTCTTTGATTTTGTTATTAATTGGTTTATATTATTGGCTGTTTCCATGTTAGGGGCATAGATGTTTAAAATTGTTTGCTTATCTTGTTGGATAGATCCTTTAAATAAGATTTAGTGTCCTTCCCAATCTCTTATTATTAGTCTTTGGCTTAAAATCTCATTTATCTGATATAAGGATTTCCACCCAGGTTTTCTTTTGACTTCCATTAGCATAATAAATTGTTTTCTACCCCATCCCTTTAAATCTGGAGGTGTCTTTGGGTCTAAAATAAGTTTCTTGTAAACAACATATCAATGGGTCCTATTTTTTTTTAACCATTGTGATACTCTGTGTCTTTTGATTGGGACATTTAGTCCATTTACATTCAGGGTAACTATTGAAATACATGAATTTAGTGCCATTGTATTGTTGTAAGGTGACTGTTACTGTATATTGTCTCTGTTTCTTTCTGGTCTGCTACTTTTAGGCTTTCTTTGCTTAGAGGACCCCTTTCATTATTTCCTGCAGGGCTGGTTTGGTATTTGCAAATTCTTTTAATTTTTGTTTGTCCTGGAAGCTTTTTATCTCTCCTTCTATTTTCAGTGACAGCCTACCTGGATGTAGTATTATTGGCTGCATATTTTTCTCATTTATTGCTCTGAATATATCATGCCAGTACTTTCTGGTCTACCAGGTCTCTGTGGATAGGTCTGTCACCAATCTAATATTTCTACCATTGTATATTACAGACCTATTGTCCCAAGCTGCTTTCAGGATTTTCTCTTTGTCACTAAGACTTGTAAGTTTTATTATGGGGCGTTGACCTATTTTTATTGATTTTGAGGAGGGGTTCTCTGTGCCTCCTGGATTTTGATGCTTGTTATCTTGCCATATTAAGAAAATTCTCTACTATAATTTGCTCCAATATGCCTTCTGCCCCTCTTTCTCTTTCTTCTTCTTCTGGGATCCCAATTATTCTAATATTGTTTCATCTTATGGCATCACTTTTCTCTCAGATTCTCCCCTCGTGGTCCAGTAGGTATTTGTCTCTCTTTTGCTCCTTCTTTATTCTCCATCATTTGGTCTTCTCTATCACTAATTCTCTCTTCTGCCTCATTTTTCCTAGCAGTAAGAGATTCTATTTTTTTTTATTGCACCTCATTAATAGCTTTTTTGAATTCAACTTGTTTAGATTTGAGTTCTTTTATTTTTCCAGAAAGGGATTCTCTAATATCTTCCATGCTTTTTTCAAGCCCAGCTACACCTTGATAATCATCATTCTGAACTCTTGTTCTGACATATTACTAATGTCTATATTGATCAGGTCCCTAGTCATCAGTACTGCTTCTTGTTCTTTTTTTTTTTTTTTGTCGTGATTTTTTCCACCTTATCATTTTATCCAGATATGAATAGATGAGTGAGAGAATAAAATACTTAAAGGTTGACAAAGATCCTAGAAATATATATACACTAACCAAATCAGAAGAGACCCAAAACCAGGGGGAGAAGTAAGAGGGGGGAAATATATATATATATATATATATCTCAGACTGGTGAATAAAACAGAGCCTTCCACTTGATTCTGGGTGTATTATGGTCTCTTAGAGGAAACTATCTCCCAAAATTTTAAAGAAAGAAAAACACAAGTATACAAAAATAAGGGTAAACCTGATGAAGGGATGGAATATGACTGCAAAGATGAAAGTGAAAAAAGATTCTAAAAAAGGAATTGATAAGGCAAGTTGGTTGGAAAAAGAAAAAGAAAAAAAAAAGAGGAGAGAATGTGATGAAGTTGGAAACTAGAATAAAGCCACACACTAGGTTTAGTGTATGTTTTGATCTATTAGAAGAAATTGTATCCCAAAATTTTAAAGAAAAAAAACCTATATGTATACGAAAAATAAGGTTAAATACAGTGAAGGGATAAAATATGACTATAACAATGAAAATTTAAAAAAGATTTTTAAAAAGGTATTGATAAGACAGAATAGTTTAAAAATATTAAAAAAGGAAAGAGAAAAAGTTGAAAAAATAGAATGAGGAAAAAGTAAAATTTTTAAAATTTAACTTTGAAAGACTAAATGATTATGGGGAAGGAAGTCATGAATTCTATGTGTTGCTTTCCCCTAGCTCTGGAGTTCTGCAGTTCTCATTGATCAGTGAACTTGGTCTTGGTTGCATGTTCTTGCTAATCTTCTGGGGGAGGGGCCTGTTGCAGTGATTCTCAAAAGTTTTGCCCACGGTGGAACTGTACTGCCCTTGCCCGGGGCTAGGCTAAGTAATCTACTTGGGTTTGCTCTCAGTAGCTTTTGTTCCCTGAATGCTTTCCTTACAGCTTTGGAGGATGGGAATGAGGATGGCCACCTCCAAATCTCTGGCCCATAGGAACTGAGAGCTCAGGGCGCCACTACTCAGCAGACCCTCAGAGAAAAACAGTCAATCCCTCCTATCTTCCTGGTCTCCAGCCACACTCTGAGCTCACCTGGCCTGTGACCAAGGATTTTTATCTCTGGTGCACAGACCCATTTGGAGTCTCCAGACCCAGCAGATTCCTGCTGCACACTTCTATGCTGTTCCTCCTGGAGGAGGAACAAGGGGGTGTCTCTCTTCTTGAAGAGCAGTGACCCAACTGTGCATTAGATCATGGTTTATGGTAATCCTGAGCTGAGAGCACACTCCTTGACTCCATCTCTGTAGCCAGCTTCCCTGCTCCAATGCCTGACAGCTCTGCCACACTCAGGCAACCCTGGGTCTTTCTGTGATCCTGCAGGTCATGAGACCACACTGTCCCCATGAGGGCTCCACCTCCCACTTAGCCTCTGGATCGACATCCCTCAGTGGTGCAGACTTCTAAAATTCCAATTTTGTGCTCTGTTGCTCTCTCATTTGTTGGGAGCCAGCCCCTCCCCACATAATCTATCAGCTGGTGGCTTCAGATTCACTTCTCTGCATGTCCTACCTTCTGGAAAGTGGTCGATTTTCTGTTCCTAGAATTGCTGCTCTTCTTCTCTTTGATCTCCTATTGAGTTTGCAGGTGTTCAGAATGGTTTGATACCTCTCTAGCTGAAATCCTGGGACCTGATGATATTTCAGTCTCCTACTCCTCCACCATTTTGATTTGCTCTTCTCCCTGGAATTGCTTCTTCTCCTGAGGGTGCTGTCATCTTTATCATGAGAGCATAATGTTATTCTTTCTCCAGAAGTGTTTGAAATCTCTCCAGATTTCTTAAATCACTGTTGACTTGTGAGAGACAGTCTCTGTTTTCAGTACAAGATAACTCTTCATTTTATCAGAAAAAGGAAGTTGCTGAAGTATTTGACCTAATGTGGATGTTTTCAGAAATTTATTTGATTGTTCAGGGAAGCTTTTAAAGAAGATAATTTGTGCATAACTAAAAATCAAGAAGAAGGCTTATTTGGGCAATGATTATTTAGATTGAAAGCTATAAAAGTTGTTGATACTTATGACATTTGGATTTGAATCACTAAAGAAGTTTTAAAACAAATTGTCTTGTTCTGAATCATTTAGCTAAACTTTACCAGTCAGAATGCTATGATCTCTACAGCTGACCTTGACTTAGGGCAAAGGAAGCAAAAACTCCTGAACAGATCTGCCACTTGCCCAGTATATACTACTGGGATATCCACATTGGGATAACCATTGTGTACCAAGGGAAGAACCAGGATATTTAATATTCACTTTTTCCTCTCTTAGTTTTTTACTTCTTTAGTCTGGCATAATGGACCAAGCCAATGGTTTTTGAATTAGATATATCCGTATTTGAAATCTCGCCTATCCCTTCCTATTCATTATCTTTGAGCCTGGACAATGTACTTTGTTCATTTGGATAAATAATTGTTTGTTATGATTTCACATAACAGAAAGTCATGAAAAGGTTGGTTTTAAGAATGGCTAAGCAGATTGACCATGCTATCAAGGCTCTTGAAATCCTGTCACATTGATGATGCTTTTCATCATTGTTACAAGTTGAGGGTGTATCTCCAAGCATCATACTTGCACAGGACAGTGTCTTTAGTAGAAAGAGCATATCTATTGTATGCTTCTATCTTTATTGAGAAGAAAGTCCTTTCCAGGAGTCTTTCTAGTATATTGCTCTATCATCCAACTGGCCAGAGATAGGTCACGGGCCAACCCCTAAAGCAATCACTAGCAAAGGAAAATGGGATTGTCCCGATGGATTTAGATCAGTTATAATTCATCCCTGGGGGTGGTGATGGTGGGCACAGAATCCACATGGTCACATTGTGGAGAATGCATAGTCAAATCAGAATTAGGAGAAAAGGGAATTGGCTGTTGGATTGACAATTATTAATCTCTATCATGCTATTGATAAATGTTCTTCCCTGTTCATACTGTCTCTGAAGTAGACACTTAGACATTGGCCCATGGGGGTATGTCAACAAAGTTTGTTACTGCCAAATTCATTTATTTCTTTTTTTTAATTTATTTTTTATTTATTTTCAGCATAACAGTATTCATTATTTTTGCACCACACCCAGTGCTGCATGCAATCTGTGCCCTCTAAATACCCACCACCTGGCACCCCAACCTCCCACCCCCGCCCCTTCAAAACCCTCAGATTGTTTTTCAGAGTCCATAGTCTCTCATGGTTCACTTCCCCTTCCAATTACCCCCAACTCCCTTCTCTCTATCTCCCCATGTCCTCCATGCTTTTTGTTATGTTCCACAAATAAGTGAAACCATATGATAATTGACTCTCTCTGCTTGACTTATTTCACTCAGCATAATCTCTTCCAGTCCCATCCATGTTGCTACAAAAGTTGGGTATTCATCCTTTCTGATGGAGGCATAATACTCCATAGTGTATATGGACCACATCTTCCTTATCCATTCGTCCGTTGAAGGGCATCTTGGTTCTTTCCACAGTTTGGTGACCGTGGCCATTGCTGCTATAAACATTGGGGTACAGAAGGCCCTTCTTTTTACTATATCTGTATCTTTGAGGTAAATACCCAGGAGTGCAATTGCAGGGTCATAGGGAAGTTCTATTTTTAATTTCTTGAGGAATCTCCACACTGTTCTCCAAAGAGGCTGCACCAACTTGCATTCCCACCAACAGTGGAAGAGGGTTCCCCTTTCTCCACATCCCCTCCAACACATGTTGTTTCCTGTCTTGCTAATTTTGGCCATTCTAACTGGTGTAAGGTGATATCTCAATGTGGTTTTAATTTGAATCTTCCTGAGGGCTAGTGATGATGAACATTTTTTCATGTGTCTGATAGCCATTTGTATGTCTTTATTGGAAAAGTGTCTGTTCATATCTTCTACCCATTTTTTGATATGATTGTCTGTTTTTTGCGTGTTGAGTTTGAGGAGTTCATTATAGATCCTGGATATCAACCTTTTGTCTGTACTGTTATTTGCAAATACCTTCTCCCATTTCGTGGGTTGCCTCTTTGTTTTCTTGACTGCTTCCTTTGCTGTGCAGAAGCTTTTGATTTTGATGAAGTCCCAAAAGTTCATTTTTGCTTTTGTTTCTTTTGTCTTTGGAGACATATCTTGAAAGAAGTTGCTGTGGCTGATATCGAAGAGATTACTGCCTATGTTCTCCTCTAGGATTCTGATGGATTCCTGTCTCACATTGAGTCTTTTATCCATTTCAAGTTTATCTTTGTGTACGGTGTAAGAGAATGGTCCAGTTTCATTCTTCTACATATAGCTGCCCAGTTTTCCCAGCACCATTTATTGAAGAGACTGATTTCTTTCTTTACAAGGAATGTCTTACATAATGTTTGTATTATGAAATTCTGCTTCTTATTTTGTCACCATCAGAAACTTCATTTTTAAGATTTTATTTATTTATTTGATGGAGAGAGAGAGAGAGCAAGTACAAGTAGGGGGATCCATAGAAGAAGAAGGGGAAGAAGGCTCCCCCCTGAGCAAGGAGACTGATGCAGGGCTTGATCCCAGGACCCTGGGATCATGGCCTGGGCTGAAAGCTGATGCCCAGGTGACAGAGCCAGCCAGGCGTCCTGCCACCCTCAGAAACTTTAAAAAAGTTTTGCCTAGCATTTGAGAACTGCTTTGCTCCCCTGCTCAAAATCTAAGACTAAGAACATAAACTATTTATTTATAACTAACACTCTAAGATAACATCAAATTAAGTCTCCCTCAAAGAAGAAAGAAGACAAGTTTTGCTTCCCTTGTATTAAGATATCATAGATATTACTGCTTCCACTGATATGCATTGAAAGTTTGGCACTAGATGTGACCATGTCTTATGTATCTTTGTGTTCTAAATAGTTGACACATTTCCTGGCTGATGGTAGTCTTTAAATAAATGTGTTGAAAATAATCTCAAAATATATGATTTCACTCATGTAATTTGGCAAAGCTATAATACAAGTTTCTTGTCTTGGCATTAGTGAATACTTCTAATTTTCACATTACCGTACTTCAGGAAGCTTGGCAATGACCTCCCAGTGTGTTGTGAATGCACCAAAAAGGCATTAGCATTGTCAGCTAACACATGAAATGTCTTTGCTTGGCAGATACACAATAGATATGGGATTAAGTTGTTTCTGTAGCACATAGTCCTCTGTCCCAAGCTTGTTGGTATCTCTCAGTCCCTGAGTCCATAGCTGAAGGACATCAGTAGTGCTGGCAGTCAGCTCATTGCAACCTCTACCTCAAGAATGCTGATGTCTGAATCAGAGCAAGGCATGAGGGTGCAGAATTCCCCCTAACTTGTTTGGCTGGTTTTCATTAGTCAACGGATTAACTCTTAAGTCAATTCATTTCTCAGTTTGATAAAGTCTGAACCTATGTGTAATACTGAAACTTTCTTACAGTGCCTGGCTTGTTCAGTTGGGAGAGCGTGTGATCCTTGATCTCAGTGTAGTGAGTTTGAGCCCCACATTGGGTATAGAGATTACTTTAAAAAAATCTTAAAAAGATACTAAAACTTTCTTGAAAATTAAATACAGATATCTGAGGAAAGTCTGAGGGAAATGAGAACCAAGAGTGGTTGCCAACAAAGACCTTTAGAACATGAGTTTCTGGAGGGTATGGACCTATGACTTCTCTATCCTCAGGCCCTATCAATCACCTGATGTGACACTTCACATTCTGTAGAGGAAATATTCAGGGGAATTCATATATTAAGAGACCCTTCTTTCCTCTGAAACATAAGCTTAGCAGGCCAGAGGGGCACAGGTGTCCATCCATCAGCACCTCTAGGTGGTCATCCTGACCTAACATTTCTCAGTAAGAGACAGTCCTGTGAGGTTGGCCTTTGTGGCAGGCCCTGGCTAGGCCAGTTAGTTTGTGCTTTTCCAGTCATTCTCAGTCTGGGTTGCTCTTGCAGTATTTTCTGAGTGGAAGGCTAGAGCATGACCTTCCTCACCTAAGGCTCCTATGATAGGAGTTGTCTTGCCCTTTAAGCTGACATTTTGGGAATAACATTGAGTCAGAGTATGGGGGTGAAGACCTGAGACTCTGAAACCATATTTTCTGAGTTTTAATCCTGGCTCTGCCACGTGCAAGCTATGTGACCTCAGATGAATTGATAAACCTCTCTTGGCCTCTTGGGCTCTCTTTCCTCACTTTTGCTATAGGGATTTAATGAGGATTATATGAGAGCATTGTCTGCCACAGAGAAGACATAATGTAAGTAAGTAAGATTATCATTATTTGTGTCCATTCCAATTCAGATATACAGGAGCATTAGCAGTTTGCTGTGGCTTGTACACCAGTAGCATCAATTTAGAAAATTTCTTGGTTACACAAAACTGGTGCCAAAATAATATATATAGTGACTAGATTATAATCATCACTTTATATCAGTATTGCTGTTTTAAATTTTCTTAAATGTCTTTCTTATAACCATTTTCAAGTTAAAACTTAAAATTTTTAAGGCCTAGGGATTTTTTTATTAATTTCATTTTACATACCCAATGCAGAAGTGCTGCTTACATGTCAAATAAAAAAAAAAGTCTATTTAAACAAACAAACAAACAAACAAAAACAGAATGGCGAGCCCTTCAAAACATCAAAACAGATAACCAACCAATTCAGTCAAGAGGCTTTTAGGTTTGGAAGATTTAAATTCCATGGTTGATTTTATTTTTTGTGCAATAATATGACGACATAATAATCTTTCTCACATAATCTCCTCACTCAACATCCGTAAGACTTTTGGATACCTAGGCTTCATCATTGCCTTTCATCTTAAGGAGGATTGTATGCTAGGATTGCTAATGGCTTAACAGAAGATGGAGGTTGTGGTATTGAAGACCAATACCTATTTAGAGGTTAGGAAGACTCATGAACAGGCCATATACAGTTAGGATGATTTTTAACCAGAGAAATATCCAGCTGGCATTCCTCAAGTAACATAAGAGTTTCTGATGATTATAAACCATGCAGCAATGAATAAAATCTTGGCTAAACATGGTGGTGTGTCCTCTAAAAGATCATATTTTGGTCAACACTCTGATGAATGAAAAGCTGTATCTACATTACAGCTTCTTATAAGAAGTGACTCAGAATCTCAATAGGCAGTGGGTTTGGTCCAGGTAGGCCACCGCAGCAGAGTCATTAAATGGACTGGTACTGGAAACAGACCTCTTGGGGTCAGATCAAAGCACTTACCTTGTGTGTGACCTCAGGCTGATTTCTTGACCACTCCAAGGATCTATTCACTTGTCCAGAGAATTGATATAAAAATAGTCTGAATCATTAGTTTACTGTAAGCATCAAATTTAAGAAAGTTTACAAAGTGTTTAGCCCAGAAATTGTATGGTAAGAGCTTAGTACATTTTACTTACTTTTTAGTATCCTTTGAAGATACTTCTCACCTTAACCCTGCATTATCGAACAACACAATGATGGAAAGAAGGTTCTTCCCGATTAGTACCAAGTCCTGCTCTATTCGGGGATCTCTAATTTGTTTTTTGTTAAGTGATTTTAATACTGGTAAGACCAGAGGTCCTGGAATTGGATACTCACCCTATTTCTGTCAGTCTTTGTGAGTCAGATTGAGACTAGGTGCACCTGTTTCCATCCAATGAGCTGCCTTTTCCCACTGCTTTTTTTGGTAGGCCAAGGAACTATTGAGAAAACTGTCAATACAGGAAAGCAGACTCTTGGAAGGAGGAAGTGACTTGCCTGAGGACAAGTTTCTGTGGAATTCCTCCTACTGTCTTCATAATATCCAACTCAAAGGAGCATCTGTACGTGCTGGCCCTGAATGAAGCTCTTCAAGTGCGTCATCTTGCTTAATCTTCATAAGGATTGTTTAGAATGAGACTTTCATTACCTCATTCTCATATAAGGAAACTGACGTAAAGAGAGGTATGCCATCTGTTCAGAATCAGGAAATGTTCTGAACACCATACAATGTCAGATATGTAGACTTTGTGTCTGAAAATTGTTGTCCCTATGAGTCCTGTAGACTGCATATATATATATATATATATATATATATATATATATATATAAAAGTATAAGTATATGTAAAAAAAGTATATATATATATATATACTTTTTTTTTAAGGGGAGAGATTATCTTCTGCTGAACTTCTCCCTTTTCTTTATTTCTGGATGATCATTTCCTTTTACGAACTCACCAGCTGAAATTATTACAGTCACCTATCTATAGAAACTCTGACTGACCCTATAGGGCACCAGCTGGGCTTGGTATACTTGTAATTTTGTTTTTTCATTTTTAGGAAACCACAGAGAAGCTAAAACTCTTGTCCTGCACTTTAATTAGTGATCTTATGTCCTGAACTTTGATAGGCTTATCCTGAAGATCATCCACCAGGCAAAGCTGAACACCACACATGTGCACGCGCACACACACACACACACACACACACACGTCATAGATGTTGACATTCATTTGAAAGAATTTCTATTTTTTAACTCACTTGGGAAATATGGAACAAACCTCTTTGTGATACATTATGTCTGGATCCAGAAAGGATGTGAAGAGAATCTGGGATTCTATCCTCTACCATCCTTTCATGTTTGCGTTTGCTGGGATGTTAGTGGTAGTTATGCAGAAAAGTGTGCTGTACTTTGGTAAGATTGTGAAAGTTAGTATAATACTAAATAAAACAGGTGTTTTCAGAGCCTTTATTTGATGGTGTTTGTGGCAAACTGCCATGAATTAAGGTATTTAATGCCTCTATTATCATTTTTATGGAGAACAGGTGATTGTGTAAAACATACCCTGTAAATATTTCCTCTAGGAAAATTACAGCTTTAAAAGCATATCTAGAACATAAGCAACAAATGACCTTCCACATTGTCTCTGATCTCTTAATTCTTCCCTTGAGAGGAAGCCATCATCAAGCCTTCAGAAGAGCTAAAATGGGGAAGTCCAGGTGGTAGAAAATGACCTTGACAAATTCTTTCTCTACCTACCCAGTGCTTTGACTTGTTCTGAAAGGTGATCAAAGGTACTGAGTGGCTTTAATTAATGCAATCCACAAAGGTCTGTTAGGCACCTACACACTAAGCCAGACATTGTTACTGGTGCTAGGATTCAGCAGTGAGTACGTGGAAGTCTCCACTCTCACGGAGTTTAACTCTCTAGTCATGGACACAAGAAAAGCATAGAATCAAATAGATATATTTACATGAAAATATATGTCAGGGGGCGATAAGGACAATGAAAAAAAATGTAACATATGAGTGGATAGAGATTAATAGAGGAATGGCATTTCAAATGAGGAGAAGGGAGGCCTCTTGGATAGTGCCATATTTGAGCTGACACTTGAAGAAGATGAGGGAATAAACTAGGCATATATCTGTGGGGAAAGCAGCAAGTGCAAAGGCCCTTCAGCCATCCCATGTGAATGAATGACCTGGTAACTGCTCTCATTTCCACCTACACAGTAGAATCTGGTAGCAGTACTATTGGACTAGCCAGGGTTTGGTAGACAGGACAGCAACAAAGGGTACTAGATGGAAACCTGGATGGAATTAAAAATGGAAAATGGAAGATATTTTGAATTTATAGAAGTATGTATGTATATCCAAGCATCATGTACACTGAGAAAATTGCTGTGTCTCCTACTTACCTCATTGTTGGGAGGTCTCTATGCCAGCCCAGATTTCAGACTTTCTGACTTGAACATGTTCTCTGGGCTTTGACCATGTCACTCGCTGCAGCCTCCTCAGAGATACCCATTCTCCACATTTTTTTTTTTTCTTTCAGTTGCTCCAACCTTGGTGCAAAGAGTCTCTTTCTCTACAAAAGAGCTCTGCTGCTCCAAGGCTTCCTTCACTCCAAACATTTAAGAATAATCACGATTCAATGAATGTAAAGCTCTTGACTCCAAGATTGCCACTGGGAAAGTTTAGGTTATCGACAGACAGTGTCCTTTATCACCATTCTTCCTACCCACCGCCCGACCACCACCACCAAAAGAAGAACTCAATGTGTTTTCTTCAACAATGAGGGAAACTGATTCCTTATTGGGGGGGAGAACCTACAAAGTACAAATCTTCAGTAGTGAAAAATAAAACTCTCTGTCGTGTTGTCCAAAGTCAAGCTAAAGATTTCTATTTGATTTAGAAATTAGAAAATTAGAACCTTAGTAAATATTGATTGAACTAAACTGGGAGAACCTTATTTAGAAAACTTGTGATAGATTTACTGTTCTTTGTGTTGAAATCACCCTTGGCAAGTGCCATTCTTAATAAATATTCCCAATAAAAACAATTTCTTTAGGGATGATTTTGTTAATGAGGTTTACTTTAATAATACAATGTCTTCATTCTTCTCCTGATAGCTCAGTGAGATATAATCTTAATCATTGATTGCCTAAGGAAAGCTCTTCTGCGATGACTTTTTATTTTCATTTTTTTAGAGTTTAATCAAACCTTAAAGATCTCTGTGCTTATTTTAAATCCTGGAATATGAGGCCCTGAGAAATCATATAGGGGTAGGAACAAAGTTTCCGATTCTGAGGCTGGGATTTTTTTTTCATGACAACATTTTCCTTTTCGCTGTTTCCCATTATTGGTTCATATTGTGGAAACATCTTTCCTTTTCTCAAGCAGCAAGAATACAGATAAAATATACTGCAAGAAAAGCTGGAATCCTGTAAGTAACAGGTAGGTTCTTACTGGGTCTGAAAGGTCATAATTTAGGAAAAGGGACAAATCGCCCAGCCCTTAGGTGTGTCTTGGTCACAAATACATATATATAAAGTGTATTCACCATTTTATATGCAAAATTCAATGGATGATTATAAAAAATCTTCACCTCTTCTTCTTTTTTCACTCTCTTTTAAAATAAAAAAGAAGTTTTGATACCTCAGATGGAAAGAGACTTACTTAATGACAATGGGGATATTGAGCAATGTGGCAGTCATTTACAGAGTAAGTAATGTTTTGATTTCATTTTTTTCTTAATCAAGGACAGTGTACTAATATTTTCGAAGCACAATGATTACTCCACCCAAAATCTATTGTGGAAAATAATGCTTGCTAAAATAAAAGCAAACAAAGGTATTTGCATAGTAGTTACACTAACCAAAATCAAGTGACAACTTAATTGAACTCTGCCTGTACACAGTTTGCATAGGTCTCCTTTGGCAGTATACTTGTCTCTTTCTTTTTTTTTTCATTTTGTGTTGAACAATCTGGAGGAACTGTTCTATTTCCCTTGATGTTGTTATTTCTTGATCTTAAAGAGGAAGAATTTTCCCTCTGTCCACAGTTCTTCTAGCTAGACTAAGAATTTAGATTTACATGAAACAGAGTGACAAGAGAAAAAAAACCAAAGTTGTATTACGTGCTCATAGAGGCCCAATAATGAAATTGAGACCTAAAAAAAATGAACAAGGCAGGCAGTTCTTAGATTTTCTTTACAAAGAGAGAAAGAGACAATAAATCTGTGAGGAATTGACCTATACAAGGAAAAATTAACTTTGGGAGCTTCAGTTAGTAAGAAATTCTCAGCAGAAAATGGGTTAGTATCATAGATTAGAAAAAAAGTAACACTGTTTGTTTATAGTTAGAGCCTTCTTGGCTCTAAATTTCCTATCTCCCGTGATAAGTATATCTCTCCCCCTCTTGGTGCAGGGAGAGTACCTTCCATGGCAGATTTACTTCCTACTTTCAGGGACTCTCTACTTCTGAGAGTCCTTCTTGCAAAAGCTGTCTCTTAAGTAATCTTCATTTAAAATAATCATTTTGCTTAAGTGGCACATTTTGGGTGGCCTGCTCTTGGACCCTACAATCTCTTATTATTCTTTTTTCCCCTTATATTTTAGTCATCTTGATGAGAGAAAATAGAAGGAAAAAATGGATCAAAAAATTGCCATCACATTCTTTTAAAGAGGGTACCATGTGTCAGACTTCTCTAGAGCCCCCAAATATCAGTGACTTCTGCTCACCTAGAACTTACATGGGATTGGGAAAGGGCAGAACAATAAACAATGGATAGGTGAGCACAATTAATTATTTCACATTGAGAGGGTTAATTTAGTTTGGGTGTTCTGAATAGGCCTCAGTTAGATGGCAATGACTTGAGCCACGCACAACTCTGGGGACAGAGTTTTCCAGTCAGAGTGCAAGACACTAGGATAGTACTGAACTTAGCCTGTTGGAGAATCAGAAAAAGGCACAGGCAGCTGGGGCAGAGTGAGTGCCTCCTGAGAGGTAGAGACAGGACTCTGAGGAGCCATGGTCAAGAGTCAGTATTTTATTCCAGTTACAGTGGAGAGTCATTGGAAATCTTTAAGTAAAGCAGTATTTTGATTAGATTTTTTTTTCAGCATAATAGCATCATTATTTTTTCACCACACCCAGTGCTCCATGCAATCCGTGCCCTCTGTAATATCCACCACCTGGTACCCCGACCTCCCACCCCACCACTACAAACCCCTCAGACTGTTTTTCAGAGTCCATAGTCTGTCATGATTCACCTCCCCTTCCAATTTACCCCAACCCCCTTCTCTCTAACTTCCCATGTCCTCCATGCTTTTTGTTATGCTACACAAATAAGTGAAACCATATGATAATTGACTCTCTCTGCTTGACTTATTTCACTCAGCATAATCTCTTCCAGTCCCGTCCATGTTGCTACAAAAGTTGGGTATTCATCCTTTCTGATGGAGGCATAATACTCCATAGTGTATATGGACCACATCTTTGTTATCCATTCATCCATTGAAGGGCATCTTGGTTCTTTCCACAGTTTGGTGACCGTGGCCATTGCTGCTATAAACATTGTGGTACAGATGGCCCTTCTTTTCACTATATCTGTATCTCTGGGGTAAATACCCAGGAGTGCAATTGCAGGGTCATAGGGAAGTTCTATTTTTAATTTCTTGAGGAATCTCCACACTGTTCTCCAAAGAGGCTGCACCAACTTACATTCCCACCAACAGTGGAAGAGGGTTCCCCTTTCTCCACATCCTCTCCAACACATGTTGTTTCCTGTCTTGCTAATTTTGGCCATTCTAACTGGTGTAAGGTGATATCTCAATGTGGTTTTAATTTGAATCTCCCTGATGGCTAGTGATGATGAACATTTTTTCATGTGTCTGATAGCCATTTGTATGTCTTTATTGGAGAAGTGTCTGTCCATATCTTCTGCCCATTTTTTGATATGATTGTCTGTTTTGTGTGTGTTGAGTTTGAGGAGTTCATTATAGATCCTGGATATCAACCTTTTGTCTGTACTGTCATTTGCAAATATCTTCTCCCATTCCCAAATATCTTCTCCCATTCTTTGGGTTGCCTCTTTGTTTTCTTGACTGCTTCCTTTGCTGTGCAGAAGCTTTTGATTTTGATGAAGTCCCAAAAGTTCATTTTCGCTTTTGTTTCCTTTGCCTTTGGAGACATATCTTGAAAGAAGTTGCTGTGGCTGATATCGAAGAGATTACTGCCTATGTTCTCCTCTAGGATTCTGATGGATTCCTGTCTCACATTGGGAAATTAGAGAATCGATTCCATTTACTATAGCACCAAGAACCATAAGATACCTGGGAATAAACCTAACCAAAGAGGTAAAGGATCTGTACTCAAGGAACTACAGAACACTCATGAAAGAAATTGAAGAAGACACAAAAAGATGGAAGACTATTCCATGCTCTTGGATCAGAAGAATAAACATTGTTAAAATGTCTATACTGCCTAGAGCAATCTATACTTTTAATGCTATTCCGATCAAAATTCCACCGGTATTCTTCAAAGAGCTGGAGCAAATAATCCTAAAATTTGTATGGAATCAGAAGAGACCTCGAATCGCTAAGGAAATGTTGAAAAACAAAAATAAAGCTGGCGGCATCACCTTACCTGATTTCAAGGTTTACTACAAAGCTGTGATCACCAAGACAGCATGGTACTGGCATAAAAACAGACACATAGACCAGTGGAACAGAGTAGAGAGCCCAGATATGGACCCTCAACTCTATGGTCAAATAATCTTCGACAAAACAGGAAAAAATATACAGTGGAAAAAAGACAGTCTCTTCAATAAATGGTGCTGGGAAAACTGGGCAGCTATATGTAGAAGAATGAAACTCGACCATTCTCTTACACCATACACAAAGACTGGATTTGTTTTTTAAGTGATCACCCTAATTGTTGTATCCAGGTAAGAGATATTTGGACCCAGGTAGTAGCTGTGAAGATGGAGAAATGCAGACAGGTTTGAGATGCATTTTTTTTAAGATTTTATTTATTTATTTGATAGACAGAGATCACAAGTAGGCAGAGAGGCAGGCAGAAAGAGAGGAGGAGGAAGCAGGCTCCCTGCTGAGCAGAGAGCCCTGATGTGGGGCTCAATCCCAAGACCCTGAGATCAGGATCTGAAGGCAGAGGCTTAACCCTCTGAGCCACCCAGGCGCCCCGGGATGCATTTTGAATATGAAAGATGGCTTATTGATGGATTAAACAGCAATGTGACAGGGAAAGAAAGAAATCAAGAATAGGTTCTTGGCTTTTGATGTGAGCAACCAGGTAGATAATGGTACCATTTATCAAACTGAGGAAGCCTATGAATGAGCTAGTTTGTGGAAGGAATATCAGAAGCTCTGTTCTGGCCATAGGATCCTGGAGAAATTTTACTTTTTTATTTTCATCATGACTGATGGGTTAATTAGATGGGGAAAGCTGGACAAGAAGGAGACATGTGAAGACAGGAGGTGGACACAGAAGTGTGAAGGAGATGGTGCTTCCTGTTGTGGTGGTAGTTGTTGACAGCCACACTAAGCAATCCAGCCTTGGCTCTGTCATGTGCTCCTGAGAAGAAGTTCACTCCCTCCTCCTCCCTCATGCCTTTTCCAGACCATCTTTCTGAGGTGCTGAGATGAGGCACTTCCCAGAAAAAGGAAAATAGCAATCAACTATCCATTATTTGTTTTGCAACCCTCATTTGTCATTGAAACTCTACCATGTTTTTCTTTCTTTTCTTTTTCTTCCTTCCTTCCTTTCTTTTCTTTCTTTTTTCAAGATTTTATTTATTTATTTGACATAGAGAGACACAACAAAAGAGGGAACACAGGAACGGAGAATGGGAGAGGGAGAAGCAGGCTTCCCAACAAACAGGGAGCCCCATTTGGGGCTTGATCCCAGGACTCTGGGATCATGACCTGAGTCAAACGTGGACACTTAATGACTGAGCCACCCAGCTGCCCCATCTACTATACTTTTCTTCATTTATTTTTCATTCTAGTTTTCACATTAAGACTCCCTAATCTGTGAACTTTTGAATTCATTGAGGTCTAGGAACAAGGAAAAGAAAATACATAATCTTATTGAACAATGGTTCAACGTTTACCTCTTTGATATTTATATTTTGATAAATATAGTAATTCAAATGATTCATTTAAAGGAATGTTTTTAAACCATAAAGTAACACTGAGAACAGATCTTATCAATGATTCATTGTGTTTCACACATTCAGTTGCCAACTGAGTTTTAGTTTTCAGAGGAATGTTATTTAGAATTACTATATAATATTTATGTCAATGACCATTGTATTTTTTTAACTTTTTATTTTGAATAGATTAATAAGAATCACAAAGATAATACAGAGGGGTCCACTTATCTTTCTCCTACTAACAACAGTCACTTAAAAAAGTCTAATATATCTGTCTTTACTTTAAAAAAGCAAAAATTCTATCATGGGTAATCAAATCTTTGGGGAAGAAAAATATGTATATTTTCATTTTTGTTGCATATATATCCAGAATGGAATTAGTGGGTCACAAGTATGCATACATTAATTGTTCAGTTTTTAGTTTTAAATCTAATACATGTTCATTATGTAATATTTTAAGAATAAAACTGCAAACAAGGAAAAAAAAACCACTTAAACTACCTCTGTTGCAAAACTGAGACATAAGTAATACTAAAAAATTTTTATATATAAAAATTTATGTATAAAGTCTTCCTTTGTAGGTGAAGGAATGGTGTTCCCAGAAGAAGGAAAAGCCTATATAGAAGTCAAATGCCAGGGACGCCTGGGTGGCTCAGTTGGTTGAGTAGAAGTCAAATGCCTCAGAGAAAGTGTCACTTTTAAGAGTTGAGGGAATTTCAGTGTGTCTGGGTCTTAGGGTATAAGCAGGCAGTGTGGGAAACACTATGGAGAACACAGTAGGGGTTCATTAATGGAAGACCTTATAACTGCCACCTTAAATTTGGTTTTTATCCTAAGTAATCAAAAAGCCATCCTGGAATTTTTAAACTTAGAAATAGCATGATTAATTTTGTGCTTTAGAAAGATCATTTCTGCCTGTAGTAGGAAGAGTGGACTAAATGGAATAAGACTTAGGCAAGAAAAAAGACATTCTAGTAATCCAGGCCAGGGAATCCAGACAAGCCTGTGGACTGGTGAGACGTCAGGGGAGAAGAAGTCTTAAGTCCTGATAGGATGTGGGGGGGGGTAAGAGATTAGGCTGGCATCAAAAGAAATGAAAATTTGCCATTTGCGATGACCTGGATGGAACTAGAGCGTATTATGCTTAGCAAAATAAGTCAATCAGAGAAAGACGATTATCACATGATCTCCCTGATATGAGGATGTTGAGAGGCAATGTTGAGAGGGGGGTTTGGGGGGTAGGAAAGGAATGAATGAAACAAGATGGGATCGGGTGGGAGACAAACCATAAGAGAGTCTTAATCTCACAAAACAAAATGAGGGTTGTTGGTGGGAGAGGAATATCAGGAGAGTGGTAGGGTCATGGACATTGGGAGGGTATGTGCTATGATGAGTGCTGTGAAGTGTGTAAACCTGGTGATTCACAGACCTGTACCTCTGGGGCTAATAATACACTATATGTTAATTAAAAGAAAAAGAGATTAGGCTGGGCAAAGACTGCTGGATCCTGCTATCAACAGCACGTTTGTTATTTCCTTCTTAACTTATTATTCTCTTTTGCACAACTTTATAAACATAGGCTTGGGAAAGCATCTTACTGCGCCTTTTATGGAGGAACACAGATGAAAGGCATGGCTTTCTTTTCTTTAGGAGCAGACAAGTCCATGGACTCTGACCCATGATGGGGTCAGAGACCATCACACCCACCTCCATATCCCTGGTACCAAGCAAACGTATTTGCTTAAAAAAACATGAGTGTTGCAATGAAGCCAGGCACATATCCAAGCAACTTTAATGCAGAGAACTGTGACTCAATGCCATGGCAGAAACATAAATATTGCTGACAATATTTGTGGGAAACACTCCTTCTGAACACAGACATAACACACAATTAATCCACCTGATAATAAATAGATAAAATTATAGATTTATATGAAGTAAAACTCTCTATATATGAGGTCATCTAATCCACATCATTTTTATAAGCAAAATGTATTTTAATCCACCATCTGGGGCTTAGTTTGTTTCTTTCATCTGCTAGAAATTTCATATTTATGCGTTGAATTTGAAAAGCTGCTCTTTGTCAGACCTCTCTGTAAAATGTTTGATTTCATGCCTGAATATTGAATGATTCCATGGGAATTAAAGACGTTCCTATAATATAAGCATTTTGTGTGTATTTGGTACTGATATATAAGAGTGTCTATATCTGAACAATCAATAGAAACTTGGCACTTAACGCCAACAGCACCATCATATGATTGTGCATGGTGGCTCTTTGAAAGTTTATATTTACAAGCTGGTATACTTTATTTTTTATAAAAGATCACATCTCTTAAATTATGAATTTCTGTAAAAATAAAAAGAAAAGTGTTGAGGTGATTTCAGATAATCAAATTAGAATTAAAATTTCATTGACATAATTTCAGAGACTCCAATTAGGAATAAAATTTCCCTTTAAAAGAAAATTTATTAGGCAGGAAGGAGAAATTAACAGGTATTTCTGTTAATTATTTTAGAATTAGAACCATATTGAGGTGATGTTTTGTAGGAAAACAATGAATGAAATTCATTGTACATTTACCCTGTGCCAACCAGCATCATGGTCTTTGGATGTCTCTGCTTTTTTTTCCTCATCTGTTAAATGAGGGAGTAGAGTTAGATTGGGTGTATTAAACCCTATAGATCCAAACTTTTCCTTATTATAATAAATATTTTATACTATTCCCCACTATCTAAAAATGCAGAAGCAATATAATCTCTTTGTACACATAATTTAGCAGAACTCTATATAATATCCTATCCATACTATAAGGCAGAAATAAAGAGAAATCAATTTATAATTAGATAATGTGTTTTATATGATGTTCTGGCCTAGATACACTAGAAGACATAATGAAGCAGACAGAAGCTTGTACTTACTTAAAATGAGTAAGTTCACATTTGAGAGGAGTAGTTCAGAAACCACTCCAGTAAGAAGTACACAGAGATGAAAGGCCAGGAGTCTGGATGTGGACACTAGAATTAAAAAAAAAAACAATGTTAGGATAAGTAATAACAGAACAGACTGATTTGTAGGTAATAAAAGAGAAAGGGAATGGAGAAAATAAGACAGTAGGACACTTCTTTGACAGTTTTTGCTATGGCTTTGTAAAATGTTTATTTAAGCTTGATGGCATCACTGCTTAATTCCTAAACAGAAATATGTTGGCAGAATGAGCAAATCGATAGTTTAAATACCATGAGGAAGTAAAGGGAGTAGAATGTGTGAAGGGATTGCTGTTTTTTAAGGCGATTAGGAGATTTTCCTCAAGTGTTGGAAGATCACATAAGGCCCAGGAGGATCCTAAGGGAGTGTGGTTAAAATGTGGATGTGTCTGTAAGAAGACCAGCCCAAGAAGGTTGCAGGAAAACATGCAGTGGTGGAAGGTGAGGTCAAAGAGGTGCCACAGGAAGCGATCATATAGGGACTTGAAAGCCACCACAAGAACTTTTGACTATTCTCTTACCGGGGGAACCACTGGAGTTATTGTGCTGAGAAGTAACATGATAAGACTTGCATTTGAACAAAAGCCTTTCTTTCTTACATTCATTCAGAATAAATATGTTCCAACTGATAATAGAGTGTAGGATTATAAGAGAAGCAGGTAAACCAGTTAGACTGAGTAGGAGGCTTTGTCAATACTTCAGGCGAGAGAAGATGGTGGCCTGTGTTTTAGTGGTAGCAGAAGAGGAGCTAAGAAGTGGCTGAATTAGAGATACACGCTTGAGTAGTTTGAAGAACAGACCAACTATTTACTGAGAGGGGAAGACTTAAGGAGCAGCAGGCTGTGTGTAGGAGGGAAAGCAGCAGTTTAATTTTGGGAATGCCACATTTGAGAGGCATTTTAGGCATTGAAATGGTGAGTGCAAAGAAGCAATTAGATAAAGGAATATGGAGTTGAGAAAAAAGTCTGGTCTGGGTGATATAAATCTTGGATTCATCAGTGTAAAGATGGTATCTAAAGCAAGGAAACTGCATGAGATCATTAAGACAATGAATGCAGAGAGGAAAAAGAAGTCAGAAGATGGAGTCCTGAAGTTCACGGACGCTGAGAAGGGTAGCACAGAAGTTGAAGGGGAATCAAGAGAGCGCCATCCTGGAAATCAAATGAAGAAACATGCTTTCAGATCACCTGTGTTCAGGGTTTCTGGTTGATTAAGGCAAGGACCGATTTGGAAAACTGGGATTAGTAACAGGTCTTTCGTGTGTTTCGCGAAAAAATTTGTATATAATAGCAAAGATAAAAGTCTTAATTGAGCTCAAAAGAGAAATGAAAGTTAAGACAGCCAAGTTTAGATCCTCTTTCGTAGAATTGTGCCGTTAGGTTGTACGGGAAGAGTAGAGTAATATCCAGAGGAGGAAGAAAAGGCCAGGTGAGTTTTGTTTGATACATAATTTTTAAGATGCAAGCTTACAGAATTTATAGATGGGAATAATCTCCTAGGAAAGTGTCGCTCCAATAAAACTCTCACTAGATAGAAATGTTCCATCATTTGACTCTGTGATGTCCTCTACGGTCACCATTCATCACAATTTGCTATTGAGTACTTGAAATGTGGCTAGTATGACTGAGGAATTGAGTTTCAAATTATATTTAATCGTAGTTAATTTAAATTTCAATAGTCACACGTGTTCATGCTGAATTGGACAGCAGAGCTCTAGAGAGGAAAGTTGGTGAACAAAAGATAAGTCAGTTGCTTCAGTGAGGACCTTCAGTAGCTCAAAGTGGAAGGGCTCTCATACATAGATAGCACAGCTGGCCTTGATAGGGGCGTGGGCAGTTGGTTAGTTGTAATGGAAGGGAAGGCATGTGAGTCCAGATACAGGCACATGGGTAGACGTGGTGGTGTCTTATAGACTTGCTCTACTGATCACTTTTATGTTTTCAGTGAAATGAGAAGCAAGATCACTAGGCTGTATAAGAAGGTGTGGAAGCAATGTTGGAATAGTAAAGAGAGCAGTAAGGCAGGGAATAGTGACACCTAGCTTACCTAAGGTCCTCTTGAGATTAGTGGTCATGGATTTAGAAAGACACCAGTGGGCATCCATATTCAGGGGGCCCTACAGGGTACTATTGTTTACTACCTGGAGTTAACACTTGGCTGGAAAATTTAATCAAGGGATAAGGGGCAAGAAAGAGATTATAATGATGCAGTGTGGTGTCTAAGCTAGATAAGAAGCAAAATGAGAGCATGAGGTAGTAGAGGACAGTGAAAAGGTGGAAGATGAAGAATTGCAGAATATTTTAAGCATGTTAAACTTATCACTTAAAATGGAGCTACTGAAGATGATATATTTTTTAATTTTTTATTTTTTATAAACATATATTTTTATCCCCAGGGGTACAGCAGGTCTGTAAATCGCCAGGTTTACACACTTCACAGCACTCACCAAAGCACATACCCTCCCCAATGTCCATAACCCCACCCCCCTTCTCCCAAACCCCCTCCCACCAGCAACCCACAGTTTGTTTTGTGAGATTAAGAGTCACTTATGGTTTGTCTCCCTCCCAATCCCATCTTGTTTCATTTATTCTTCTCCTACCCACTTAACCCCCTCGTTGCATCTCCACTTCCTCATATCAGGGAGATCATATGGTAGTTGTCTTTCTCCGCTTGACTTATTTCGCTAAGCATGATACACTCTAGTTCCATCCATGTTGTCGCAAATGGCAAGATTTCATTTCTTTTGATGGCTGCATAGTATTCCATTGTGTATATATACCACTTCTTCTTTATCCATTCATCTGTTGATGGACATCTAGGTTCTTTCCATAGTTTGGCTATTGTGGACATTGCTGCTATAAACATTCGGGTGCACATGCCCCTTTGGATCACTACGTTTGTATCTTTAGGGTAAATACCCAGTAGTGCAATTGCTGGGTCATAGGGCATTTCTATTTTCAACATTTTGAGGAACCTCCATGCTGTTTTCCAGAGTGGTTGCACCAGCTTGCATTCCCACCAACAGTGTAGGAGGGTTCCCCTTTCTCCGTATCCTCGCCAGCATCTGTCATTTCCTGACTTGTTGATTTTAGCCATTCTGACTGGTGTGAGGTGATATCTCATTGTGGTTTTGATTTGTATTTCCCTGATGCCGAGTGATATGGAGCACTTTTTCATGTGTCTGTTGGCCATCTGGATGTCTTCTTTGCAGAAACGTCTGTTCATGTCTCTGCCCATTTCTTGATTGGATTATTCTTTGGGTGTTGAGTTTGCTAAGTTCTTTATAGATTTTGGACACTAGTCCTTTATCTGATATGTCATTTGCAAATATCTTCTCCCATTCTGTCAGTTGTCTTTTGATTTTGTTAACTGTTTCCTTTGCTGTGCAAAAGCTTTTGATCTTGATGAAATCCCAATAGTTCATTTTTGCCCTTGTTTCCCTTGCCTTTGGCGATGTTCCTAGGAAGATGTTGCTGCGGCTGAGGTCGAAGAGGTTGCTGCCTGTGTTCTCCTCAAGGATTTTGATGGATTCCTTTCTAACATTGAGGTCCTTCATCCATTCTGAGTCTATTTTTGTGTGTGGTGTAAGTAAATGGTCCAATTTCATTTTTCTGTACGTGGCTGTCCAATTTTCCCAACACCATTTATTGAAGAGGCTGTCTTTTTTCCATTAGACATTCTTTCCTGCTTGGTCGAAGATTAGTTGACCATAGAGTTGAGGGTCTATTTCTGGGCTCTCTATTCTGTTCCATTGATCTATGTGTCTGTTTTTGTGCCAGTACCATGCTGTCTTGATGATGACAGCTTTGTAATAGAGCTTGAAGTCCGGAATTGTGATGCCACCAACTTTGGCTTTCTTTTGGCTATTCGAGGTCTTTTCTGGTTCCATATAAATTTTAGAATTATTTGTTCCATTTCTTTGAAAAAGATGGATGGTACTTTGATAGGAATTGCATAAAATGTGTAGATTGCTTTAGGTAGCATAGACATTTTCACAATATTTATTCTTCCAGTCCAGGAGCATGGAACATTTTTCCATTTCTTTGTGTCTTCCTCAATTTCTTTCATGAGTACTTTATAGTTTTCTGAGTACAGATTCTTAGCCTCTTTGGTTAGGTTTATTCCTAGGTATCTTATGGTTTGGAGTGCAACTGTAAATGGGATTGACTCCTTAATTTCTCTTTCTTCTGTCTTGTTGTTGGTGTAGAAAAATGCAACTGATTTCTGTGCATTGATTTTATATCCTGACACTTTTCTGAATTCCTGTATGAGTTCTAGCAGTTTTGCAGTGGAGTCTTTTGGGTTTTCCACATATAGTATCATATCATCTGCGAAGAGTGATAATTTGACTTCTTCTTTGCTGATTTGGATGCCTTTAATTTCCTTTTGTTGTCTGATTGCTGAGGCTAGGACTTCTAGTACTATGTTGAATAGCAGTGGTGATAATGGACATCCCTGCTGTGTTTTTGACCTTAGAGGAAAAGCTTTCAGTTTTTCTCCATTGAGAATGATATTTGCGGTGGGTTTTTCATAGATGGCTTTGATGATATTGAGGTATGTGCCCTCTATCCCTACACTTTGAAGACTTTTGATCAGGAAGGGATGCTGTACTTTGTCAAATGCTTTTTCAGCATCTATTGAGAGTATCATATGGTTCTTGTTCTTTCTTTTATTGATGTGTTGTATCACATTGACTGATTTGTGGATGTTGAAGCAACCTTGCAACCCTGGAATAAATCCCACTTGGATGTGGTGAATAATCCTTTTAATGTACTGTTAAATCCTATTGGCTAGTATTTTGGTGAGAATTTTTGCATCTGTGTTCATCAAGGATATTGGTTTATAGCTCTCTTTTTTGGTTTTGGGGTCAAGGTGATGCTGGCCTCATAAAATGAGTTTGGAAATTTTCCTTCCATTTCTATTTTTTGGAACAGTTTCAGGAGAATAGGAATTAGTTCTTCTTTAAATGTTTGGTAGAATTCCCCCGGGAAGCCATCTGGCCCTGGGCTTTTGTTTGTTTGGAGATTTTTAATGACAGTTTCAATCTCCTTACTGGTTATGGGTCTGTTCAGGCTTTCTATTTTTTCCTGGTTCAGTTTTGGTAGTTTATATGTTTCTAGGAATGCATCCATTTCTTCCAGATTGTCAAATTTGTTGGCGTAGAGTTGCTCATAGTATGTTCTTATAATAGTTTGTATTTCTTTGGTGTTAGTTGTGATCTCTCCTCTTTCATTCATGATTTTATTTATTTGGGTCCTTTCTCTTTTCTTTTTGATAAGTCTGGCCAGGGGTTTATCAATTTTATTAATTCTTTCAAAGAACCAGCTCCTAGTTTCGTTGATTTGTTCTATTGTTTTTTTGGTTTCTATTTCATTGATTTCTGCTCTGATCTTTATGATTTCTCTTCTCCTGTTGGGCTTAGGGTTTCTTTCTTGTTCTTTCTCCAGCTCCTTTAGGTGTAGGGTTAGGTTGTGTACCTGAGACCTTTCTTGTTTCTTGAGAAAAGCTTGTACCGCTATATATTTTCCTCTCAGGACTGCCTTTGTTGTGTCCCACAGATTTTGAACCGTTGTATTTTCATTATCATTTGTTTCCATGATTTTTTTCAATTCTTCTTTAATTTCCCAGTTGACCCATTCATTCTTTAGAAGGATGCTGTTTAGTCTCCATGTATTTGGGTTCTTTCCAAACTTCCTCTTGTGGTTGAGTTCTAGCTTCAGAGCATTGTGGTCTGAAAATATGCAGGGAATGATCCCAATCTTTTGATACCGGTTGAGTCCTGATTTAGGACTGAGGATGTGATCTATTCTGGAGAATGTTCCATGTGCACTAGAGAAGAATGTGTATTCTGTTGCTTTGGGATGAAATGTTCTGAATGTATCTGTGATGTCCATCTCATCCAGTGTATCATTTAAGGCCTTTATTTCCCTGTTGATCTTTTGCTTGGATGATCTGTCCATTTCAATGAGGGGAGTGTTAAAGTCCCCTACTATTATTGTATTATTGTTATTGTGTTTCTTTGCTTTTGTTATTAATTGGTTTATATAGTTGGCTGCTCCCACATTGGGGGCATAGATATTTAAAATTGTTAGATCTTCTTGTTGGACAGACCCTTTGAGTATTATATAGTGTCCTTCCTCATCTCTTATTATAGTCTTTGGCTTAAAATCTACTTGATCTGATATAAGGATTGACACTCCTGCTTTTTTCTAATGTCCATTAGCATGGTAAATTCTTTTCCACCCCCTCACTTTAAATCTGGAGGTGTCTTCGGGCTTAAAATGAGTTTCTTGGAGGCAACATATAGATGGGTTTTGTTTTTTTATCCATTCTGATACCCTGTGTCATTTGATTGGGGCATTTAGCCCATTAACATTCAGGGTAACTATTGAGAGATATGATTTTAGTGCCATTGTATTGCCTGTAAGGTGACTGTTACTGTATATTGTCTCTGTTCCTTTCTGATCTACCACTTGTAGGCTCTCTCTTTGCTTAGAGGACCCCTTTCAGTATTTCCTGTAGAGCTGGTTTGGTGTTTGCAAATTCTTTCAGTTTTTGTTTGTCCTGGAAGCTTTTAATCTCTCCTTCTATTTTCAATGATAGCCTCGCTGGATTTAGTATTCTTGGTTGCATGTTTTTCTCGTTTAGTGCTCTGAAAATATCATGCCAGCTCTTTCTGGCCTGCCAGGTCTCTGTGGATAAGTCAGCTGCCAATCTAATACTTTTACCATTGTATGTTACAGACTTCTTTTCCCGGGCTGCTTTCAGGATTTTCTCTTTGTCACTAAGGCTTGTAAATTTTACTATTAGGTGAAGGGGTGTGGGCCTATTCTTATTGATTATGAGGGGCGTTCTCTGAACCTCCTGCATTTTGATGCTCGTTCCCTTTGCCATATTGGGGAAATTCTCCCCAATAATTCTCTCCAGTATACCTTCTGCTCCCCTCTCTCTTTCTTCTTCTTCTGGAATCCCAATTATTCTAATGTTGTTTTGTCTTATGGTGTCACTTATCTCTTGAATTCTCCCCTCATGGTCCAGTAGCTGTTTGTCCCTCTTTTGCTCAGCTTCTTTATTCTCTGTCATTTGGTCTTCTATCTCGCTAATTCTTTCTTCTGCCTCATTTATCCTAGCAGTGAGAGCCTCCATTTTTGATTGAACCTCATTAATAGCTTTTTTTATTTCAACTTGGTTAGATTTTAGTTCTTTTATTTCTCCAGAAAGGGCTTTTATATCTCTGGAAAGGGTTTCTCTAATATCTTCCATGCCTTTTTCAAGCCCGGCTAGAACCTTGAGAATTGTCATTTTGAACTTTAGATCTGACATATTACCAATGTCTATATTGATTAGGTCCCTAGCCTTTGGTACTGCCTCCTGCTCTTTTTTTGTTGTTGTGAATTTTTACGCCTTGTCATTTTGTCCAGCCAAGAGTATATGAAGGAGCAAGTAAAATACTAAAAGGGTGGCAACAATCCCAGGAAAATATGCTTTAACCAAATCAGAAGAGATCCCAAATCATGAGGGGGGATTTCTCCCCCCTCACAATTGGGTGAGGGATCTCCTCTGATTGGGATCTCCTCTGATTGGGATCTCCCAATCTCTTCTGATTAGGATCTCTTCTGATTTGGGGATAAAAAGAGGTTCAAAAAGAAAGAAAGAAAAAAAAGAAAAAAAAAGAATTAAAAAAAAGAGATTGAATTAAAAATTCAATCAAGAATTAAAAAAAGAATTAAAAAAAGGGATTGAAGAGATTGGGATCTCTTCTGATTTGGGGATAAAAAGAGGTTCAAAAATAAAGAAAGAAAGAAAAGAAAAAAAAGAATAAAAAAAAGAAAACGAATAAAGAAAAGTATAAAAAAGAATATATATATATATATTAGATAAACTAGTTAAAAAACGTTAAAAAAGAAAAGGGTAAAAGTTAAAAAAAATTTTAGCAGAAGAAGAGAAAAAAAAATGAAAAAGAAAAAAATTAAATTAACTGCAAGACTAAAAAATCACAGGGAGAAAGCTATGAGTTCCGTGGTTTGTTTTCTCCTCCTCTGGAATTCTGCTGCTCTCCTTGGTATTGAAACTGCACTCCTTGGTAGGTGAACTTGGTCTTGCCTGGATTTCTTATTGATCTTCTGGGGGAGGGGCCTGTTGTAGTGATTCTCAAGTGTCTTTGCCCCAGGCGGAATTGCACCGCCCTTACCAGGGGCCGGGCTGAGTGATCCGCTTGGCTTTGCTTTCAGGAGCTTTTGTTCCCTGAGCGCTTTCCGTTGAGTTCCGGAGGACGGGAATGAAAATGGCGGCCTCCTGGTCTCCGGCCCGGAGGAGCCGAGAGCCCGGGGCCCTGCTCCCTAGTGCGCTGTCAGCGAACAGCTCCCAGTAACTCGCGTCTGCCTAACCTCCGGCCGCGCTCCGAGCTCACCGAGCCTGCGACCGGTTCAAGGCAACTCCGAGCTGCGAGCTCACTGTCGGCTCTGTCTCTGCAGCCGGCTTTCCCGTTCCAATATCCGCAAGCTCTGCGACACTCAGACACCCCCGATCCTTCTGTGACCCTGCGGGACCTGAGACCACGCCGACCCCGCGTGGGCTTTGCCCCGGTTTAGCCTCTGGAGCGATGTCCCTCAGGGGAACAGACTTTTAAAAGTCCTGATTTTGTGCTCCATTGCTCCGCCGCTTGCCGGGAGCGGCCCCTCTCCCCCGGGGTATATCTTCCTATCACTTTGGATTCACTTCTCCTCCAGTCCTACCTTTCAGAAAGTGGTTGTTTTTCTGTTTCTAGAATTGCTGTTCTTCTCCTCTTCGATCTGCTGATGGATTTGCAGGTGTTTGCAATCTTTAGATAAGCTATCTAGCTAATCTCCTGCTAGCTGAAGTAGTCTCAGCCTGCTACTTCTCCGCCATCTTGACTCCTCCCCCTGAAGATGATATCTTAGGTGTTTCATTCTGTCATCAAAGATCCAATAATTTTTTATTTTATTTATTTATTTTTAGTTTGTCTTGTTAACAGTTTTGGGAAAGTCTTGTATCCTTTTTCATGGGGTTGTTTCAGGATTCAAAATCTGAAGCACCACTCTGGATAAATATGTCCAATGTTTAAAATACTTTTAAAAAATGGCAGATTTCCAGTTTCTACCAAGTTTGTGACACTTCAACATACGCTTCATCTTTTGAAAGTTTTGCACCCTCTACTCAGAACCCCATAGGTTAAATTAATATTGTTAATTATTTTCACGTATTACCAAGGAATATCCACATCTTTTGATGATAAGATCTTGTTTAAATCAACATTATTTTCAGAAATGACTTATTTGCTAAGCCTTGAAAGTCTCTGGATTGTACAGAGTTCTCCTCTGTTTTCTCATGCATATCTGGAGTGTAACCCTTTCCTGACATACTCACATGCAGATAGCGTCCTCTATTTTGCATTGTTTGAGTCTAAAAACATACGTAGATTAATAGATAAAGCTTTGTGAGATAAGAAGTAGTATAGTACTTAGCTCTGTTGTATGCCTTTTGCATTTAAAATTAGGACTCAAAATCGTAGCAAAATCAGTAGCTTAAATTTAAATTCTGGGTTCCTAACCTGCTCTTCTAAGAAGAGTCCATCTTATATCTACGATCTCTCAAACACTTAATGGTATAAACTCAGGACCCTTTAGTTATTGTCAAGCCTTGTGTAGCAAGTATGAATCTTAGACTACAACCTTAAGTATGTGGGAAAATTCACATCCCTTAAAAAAAAAAAACAGTAAATATATAAATCTGATTGTACTCCTTATTCCCCTAGAGTTTCATGAGATTTAACTTCAGACATAAATGAGGCATCTAAATTTCCACCACCCGTCTCCCAGATACTTTTATGATCCTAGAAGACATATGCAAAAGAAAATATTTGAAGAATGTTCCTCTGATCTTGCAATCCCTGAAAGACCTATTTTCCAAGCCCACATGGTCTGTGTAAGCCAGAGCTGCATGCTGGAGCACATAAACCTTTGCCAAGTTGGAAACTCTGGATCTTGTGTCTAACTTTCCTAGATGTAAAATACAACCATTGTCCCAGAGTCCTGTCACCTTTTTGGGGATCTAAGAGACGTTCAGGATTTTCATTCCTAGTGAAAAACTCAGATCTTACTGCCTTTCCTTGTCTTGGATAATGTACTTTCTCTTCACTTCTCTCTCTTTTTAAAAACACTCTCCTGTTTCTTCTCCTCCATCAGGATTGCTAGGATAATCTCAATTACGTCAGATTTTTATAAAAAAAGAAGTCTTTAGATCTCTCCTTTAGATTCAATAAATCTAGAGCTCCCTGGGGCAAGAGACTACAAAGGGCACAGGGAGTTAAAACATATAATAATAATCACATAAAGTATCCCACCATACTTGAGAAGGCCATCACCATGCTGACTAACCTTGGCCCTGAACTACTTATTATTCAGTTACTCAGGTGCTGAGGGACAGCAACAAATACAGTACACTTTGGAATCCTAAGATATTGTTGGTCCTCACTCACAATTATTTACCTAATTAGTGTAATATCTTATCTAATTAGAGTTTCCCACCAAAATTCACCTTGGTATCCAGATGAACTCTCTCACTTGTGCCTGGAAGAAACAGAAGCAAACTCCTGAGATCTGTTCTTGCATGCCTGTAGGCCATACAATCTACTTTCCTAATGCCCTACTGACCTACAAACATTCCTGAGGTTCTCAGCCTTGCCATACAATCACCTAAGAAACAGCTACCCAAAAGATTCCATCCCAAAGAAGGAGAGATGTTTCTGCTTCATTGAGTTGTGCGTGATCTCAGTATAATGGTGTTTAGAATGAAGACAAAGGGAGCTCTGAGAAAGAAAAACTTCCTGATTCATGCGTCTCACAATGCAAACATAACAAAAGAAAAAAAAATTATTTACACTTTGTGAAGAGTACAAACTCCTTGGCTCTTAATTTTCTTTGACATTACTCATTCTTGAGCTCCATGACCTCCCTTGAAGGCAGTCCTGTCACGTGCTCTCTGGGTCTTCTTCCTATGGTCTAGGTAAAGAAGAAGGCTCTGGATTCCAAATTTATTGGTTTAATTTCACATCCACTTTCCTATAGAAATTTCCAGAAATAAGAAGAAACTTCACTGGTTCCATTTTACTCTAGTAAATTTGTTTTCTACTGAGCCTATTCTGTGTGGCTCAATAGAAAACTTATTTCCTGACCTTCTGGGTAAAAGCAGGTTTTTTGCTTTTAGCATACTCATTCATTGTCCTAAGCGGTGTACTCTCTAGGTAGTTCATCTGATTTCCTGGGACTTACTTATTCTTTCTCATTGGGGTAGCTCAGACATTTAGAAAAGTAGCTCAAAGATATCAAACTAGAATTTTAAGTGATATCCTACTTAGCATCTTAAAAAGTTGGTTTATTGGGAAGGGTATATAAACATTGTCAGATTTTGTATTTTCTTCTTATTCTTCCTCCTCCTGTTGTTGTTTATTGTTCTTCCTCTTTTTCTCTTCCTCTTCTCCTCTCTCCTCCTCTTCCCCTTCTGCTGCTGCTTCTGCTTTTTCTTCCTTTTCTTCTCCTCTTCTTCCTCCTCTCTTCTCACCACCTTCTTCTTTTTCCTTCTCCTACTCTTTCTCATTTTATTCTTCTCCATCTTCCCTCCCTCTTCCTCTCACTCCCCTTCTTATTCTTCAGTTTATCAGTTTCCCCTAGAGTTCATGGAAATCTACATTTCTATATAGGGCAGTGATAATGGGGAGGGGGGCATCCTTTACTAGAGGAAAGTGTAGGTAAATGGAACTTAGAATTTAGGAAAGTATTACTAGTTTCACAGTTTTAAACTAAATTCTCCAGTCTTGGAGTTTTATTGCCAGAAACAAATGACTTGTGTATGAATATCCTTGACCATTCTTTCAGGTGAGCCAATGTGCCTCTTGGATTCTAGATTATGAGTTATACTGACTGGAGTTTCTGTTCAGTCCATATGGTGAAACTATTGCTAAGAGACAAGGGTACAAAGATGAATGGTTCATGACACCTACAAGTGCATAAACTCATCATGTAGAATGGAAGATAGAAATAATTCAGGAGTGCCTGGGTGGGACAGTTGGTTAAGTGTCTGCCTTCAGCTCAGGTCATGATTTTGGGGTCCTGGGGTAGAGCCTTATGTTGAGCTCCCTGCACAATGGGGAGTCTGATTCTTCCTCTCCCTCTGTCCCTGTCTTCCCCACCCCATCATGCTCTCTGTCTCTCTCTTCTCTCAAATAAATAAATAAAATACTAAAAAAAGAAAATAATTCAAGCAATATTATAAAATAAAATAGTAGTATAAGAAACACTTTAGATTGAATGCTCACAAAAAGTCATGAGGAAATGGAAGCATGTAGAGATTAAACAGCTAGACTGTACAGCAATAGGAGTTAAGTCAGGACTTGAACTTTACACAGCTTATGAGATAGCTCTTAAGGTTCTGAAGAAACACAAAGAAAGAAGGGCCTGAGGCTAAGGGGGAAATCATGTTTCACCTTAGTCTGGAAGGATGAGTAGTAAACTATGCATCCCAGAAGAACAAGGTGTGTGTAAATACTTCACGTAAAGCAAAGAGGGAGAGAGATGGTCCAATGGCTGAGAAGAACATAGAAACTCTTAATATCTTATAGTTCAAACCTCTTCTTTTTCTGGTCCCATTGGTCAATATATGTGTTGCTATCACTCTGTCATAATTAGATTATTGACCCATAAACAGAATTGAAAAAAAAAAAAACCCACATAAATAGACGCCTGTGTGAACAGTTAATATGAAAGATACATGCAGTGGAGAAAGGTGCTGGGCCAATTGAGTATTTTTGCAGAAGGTGATTAGATTGACTCTGTAGTGGATGCCGGCATGCTTGCTCAGATATCCTTCTCAGGGTAGTAGTACTAATTCTCCAGCTGCCAGGAGTGTTGCTTGCTGACAACTCATAGCAGAATCCTTCCTCAGGAATTTCCCTTGGCTTAAGAAAGCTGCCTTGCTCAAGGCTGTACCTCTTTGCTAAGAAAAGCACATTTTCAAAGACTGGTGAGTGTGGGGGTACAAATCTATCAATTTGAGGCATTTGGGAAGGTTATCCCAGATCAAAAGCTCCCCATGAAATCTGCTGAGGCCTCTGCTGTATCTGCTTCCCCATTCAGATTTAAGTTCAAGTTCTCCCTCTGTCCAATTCTGCTTCCTTCACGTTCTTCTGGGTGTTGTTCCTAAGAGCTTTTTCTGATAAACCACAAGTGAGCAAATCATCAGCTCAAAAACTGTTTCTCAGGGAAGATCACCTATGATAGACTCCTAACGCCTGCCTACTGCAAAAATCAATTCCAGGTAAGTCTAAATGAAGGTACATAGAGATGAAGTAATAGACACAAGGTTACGTATCTGAGAAGGGATAGGACTGGGATTTAAACCCAGGTAGTCTGGCTCTGGCATCCTCGCTCTTAACCACTAATGGCAAAGAAAATAAACCAACTATAGCTGCATGGAACATCATGGCTAAATTACACAAAGGTGTCAGGCACCAGAAATGGAAACAGAATGATTTTATTTATATAAAGTATTAAACTGGGCAAAATAGCTGTATTACCTAGGAATTCAGGCATAAAGAAAGGTAAGAGAATAATTGTTGAGAAAACTAGAAAGTGGTTATGTGAGGCGAGGGAGCAGAGGAAGAGGCTGGAGTTGAGAAGAATGTTCTGGGGCTGATATTAATGTACTATTTCTTGATCTGGGTGGTGGTCACACACATACTTACAACAATGTCTAAAACTATGGTAATAATGTTAAAAACTATACATGTTCTTATTCACTTATTCTATGAATATGACAATTCTCTCTCTCTCTCTCTCTCTCTCTCTCTCTCTCTCTCTTTTAAGTAAGAGGAAATACAGAAAGCCATAGTGGTGAGGAGTTGACAGCGGGGGAGAGCCCTGTGAAAGAGATAACAAGAGTCAGGGTCACAGAATTCTGTGTATAATTGTTAATGTGCTTTTCAATCATTAACCATGAAATTTTACAAAAGCCTTTCTAAGTTGTCTGCTTCTAAGCCAGGAACTCTGGAGTCCTGGTGGTCTAGAGAGGTGTTGCTTCTGATCTCTTCTGCTATGGAGCCATGGAAAGCTCAACAACCCAGCTCCCTCTGGAGCTTTGAGGCCCATGATTTAATCTGCCTGGACACCTTTCTCTCCTGCTTACATTTAGCACCTCAGAATCAACGTGTCTGAAACAGAACTCATCACTAGCAGGATGAGCTTCTAAAATTCTTTGCCACCCTCTCCTAGCACTGAGTTCATATTGGCCAAGACGACAAAGGAAAACAGACCACAAGAGTGTTAGTCTATGTAGCATGCAGGATTTGATAATCTTGCTGGAACCACTTCTCTCCAGCATAGTTCTTGTTCTCCCTTTACTCCTCTGTGATCTGGTAGGGAGAAGTTGGAGAGGAAGGGCTGATAATGAGCCCAGCAGGAAGGGAACCACTACAAGTTCTGAGAAAGGAGTATACAAGGATAAATGGGCTTTGGGATAGGAGAAAACAGTAGGAGGAAGAAATACAAGATCTCTCACCCAACTCTAAGGGGATGACCAACTGGGTGAACCAAAGGTCAACAACTGTAAATCACAACAATAAGAGAAATGTGTGACCAAGGCAGTGAGATAGGGCCCAGAAGCCACTTTGGACTCCTGGCTTATTCCCAACTTATATTTTCCTTGTAATTTTTTTTTTAATTTTTAAATATTTATTTATTTTTTAAATTTCTTTTCAGTGTTCCAGAATTCATTGTTTATGCACCACACCCAGTGCTCCATGCAATCTGTGCCCTCTATAATACCCACCACCAGGCTCCCCCAACCTCCCACCCCCTGCCCCTTCAAAACCCTCAGTTTGTTTCTCAGAGTCCACAGTCTCTCATCCTTCGTCTCCCCCTCCATTTTCCCCCAACTCCCTTCTCCTCTCCATCTTCCCTTGTCCTCCATGTTATTTCTTATGCTCCACAAATAAGTGAAACCATATGATAATTGACTCTCTCTGCTTGACTTATTTCATTCACCATAATCTCTTCCAGATACAAAGGATGGGTATTCATCTTTTCTGATGGAGGCATAATACTCCATAGTATATATGGACCTCATCTTCCTTAACCATTTATCCATCGAAGGGCATCTTGGTTCTTTCCACAGTTTGGTGACTGTGGCCATTGCTGCTATGAACATTGGGGTACAGATGGCCCTTCTTTGTAATTTTTTAGCTATATTTCATACCAACATTTAAGCCATGTGCAATAAGGTCTGGGCTGTTCCAAGATATCTTTAATTGTGACAGTTCTAGGGGCCCCACATATGTTTAGTTTACTAACTCTATAAACATGTGTCAACCACCAAATTTCTAAGCAGGGCTCTGAAAGTCATGATAAAACAGTTTTTTCTTCTCTTCTCTTTCTTTCTTTCTGTCTTTTTTAAAAAAGATTTTATTTATTTATTTGAGAAAGAGAGAACATGAGTAGGGGGGAGGGGCAGAGAGAGAGGGAGAAGGAGACTCTCCACTGAGCAGGAAGCCCAACACAGGGCTCAATCTCAGGACCCTAAGTTCATGACCTGAGCTGAAGGTAGTTGCTTAACCCACTGAGCCACCCAGGTGGTCCTAAAACAGTTTTTTTCTATCAAGGAGCTCACACCATGAATGAGGAGACAGGTTTGTAGGTCTGTAGGTGAGGATGGTGCCCAACTTTATTCAGGCTTTGAGTTAGACCATAAGGACAAAAGAAAGGAGTACACATGGCCCCTGCCTTTAAGGAGTTTACCTAGAATGTAAAATAAGTAATCAAGGCAGGGAAAGAGTGTCATATATTGTGTATAACTCTCTACAGAGATTGTTGAACTTGGGAGAAGAGTTTTAGAAAGGAATTCTAGAAGAAATGATCGAAAAGCTGAGTTTTGAAAATAAGTAGTTATTATGATTATTTTATATTTTGTGATCTTTTTGAAAAATTTTTTCTTTATATTTACATTTTTTTCCTCTCACACCTTTTATAGTATGCCATTTTGAACCCAGAAAGTGCATAATGAATTTGGGGAAAACGTTTTGGGAAGGCAGTGGGGTATAGCTTCAGCACTGAAATCTTCCAGATGAGACATATACACCCAGGGTACAAACATATATTCCTTTCAAGTAAAATTTCTTGGGCAGCTAATGAAAGAATTATTAAATTATGTCATGTTATAATAACATAGAACAATGGGGCATAATTAGGAAAAATGGAGAATATTGGCCTTGCCTTTCATGAATCTTCAATGGATCTTTAAAAAAAAGTGCAAACATGAAGTAGACCCACTATTTGATGGTTTAGAAACTTAGCACACTGGCATTTGTTAAGTCGCTTAATTTGTTTGGTTTTAAGAAAAAAAAATTATTACCGTGAACATAGAGAACAAAATTATATTTATTCATTGAAGAGTTTCTAAAGCATTGGAATTTCAACAGTGAAAAATTCATTTCCCAACTTATCACTTAAGAGACATCAAATAGCTCATGAATTAATATGCTGACAGTTACTGTCATTTCCTGGTGGGGAGCTTTCACCGTTAGGGCAAGAAGAGGCTGAATACCCATTGCTGTTATTCCATGTCTTGGGATATGTTTCCAAAGATCTGACGCTCATATTAATTTTATAAGAGTGAATGTCATTGGATTAAGTGGAGAGGAATCTACATGATAGAATAAGGAGTCAGACGGTGGTCCCAGGAGTGTCTGCCGTGCGTGACTTTCACCTCTAACTTCTCTTTCTTGCATTCACAGACTTGGGAAATGCTGCTTCATGTTGTGTAGCTGCCTGTCCGGCTATGACTCAAGAAACTGAAATATTAGCCAAATGAAATGTTGCACAATTCGGGCTGCTCACTCATAGCACATACGATTTTAAATATGATCATCTGCCGGCTTTGAGACTCCAAAGGGGAGCAGAAATGAAATAAGAGGTGAAGGAGTCTGACCTTGCCTGCAAAGGTCAACAGGATGTCAGCCGACTCGAGGACAGACCGTGTTCCCCCTTCTAGTGAAACGGCAGGCATGACAAATTTATGCAAATACAACATGGAAAATGCTTTCTTGAAGGCAATTTCTTTCTGCCAAGTGTCTCCTTTTTTTTTTTTTTCCCCTGCTGAGACTGTGGCTTATTTTTTTTTAGAGTCTGGCTTTTCCAATTTTCCTACAAGCTAGGGCTAAAGGGTGTTGATTTCATAGAAAGGCCAAGGCCCTATAAGCAGGGCTGGGGATAAGAGGCTCTGGGGCAGGGAGGTAGCACCAGGTAGTTTCATTATCATTCTAGTCCTTTCTCTCCCATCTCTTCCCATCTCAGAGTGGTTAGGGTTCACTAAAGGAACAGTAGTTACCCTTGAATCCTGGGAGCAGAGGCTTGAGGGTGAAGCCACATCATTATTCCAACTTCCAGTCAAAACCAGCTCTCTCCTCTTGACTAATAGGATATGAACACTGATTCCTTAAAGTGAAAATGCAGTGGTCAATAATATATCAGGAAGTTTCATTACAATAAAATAAATATCCAGAAAAATAAAGTATTCCACAGTAGAAGAATTATAGTCTCTTGGTCCTATAGGAGCTCATTGTTGGTCAGCAAGTGTTTCCATGTGTCATTTAGAGCCCCTGAGTTCCACCTGCCAGACTATGAACATACTCGCCCCTCGGGGACTCTGTCTTCCACCTGCACTGTTCTCTATTGGGTGGCTCCATTTTCCCCCCTAAGCTATCAGTTATCTAGTTTTATCCATCCTAACAGCTCTCGTGGTGAAGGATGTTTGCCTTAGGAGTGTGTTCTTGTTGGACTAAATGGTGAAGGTGTTTTTTGACTCCAACTAAAGGTCTAGAAATCAAGTATTAAAAGATCAAGAACTTACATCTCATGGACTAGATATGCTTTCCTAGATGTCCTGAACCAGTGAAGCATTCTGTGTCCCCAAATTACTATGTGTAGATTCCACATTATCAGGGACCAGCTTGGGGTCTGCTTTTATTGTTCCCACCCTCATTTCTCCTGGGAATGCTGTTCCAAGCTACAACCAAAGAAAGTCTCCTTGCCGGGGTATGTGTTAAATGTGTTAATGGGCCTAAGTGAAGATGGAGAGAGATAACATTTTACAAGTATAAAGGGTCTAAAAAATAATCCATCCCAACTCTTAATTTTGTGATGAGCGAGAGGAGGTTCAGAGAGGTTATTAATTCACAGCTGCTTGGTGATGGTAGTCAGGTGCCTGGTTGCCACTTCTGGGCACTATTAATTCTACCACGATGTCTACTATGTTAAGATCCTTACAAAGGCCACAAGAAAGTGCATTCAATCCAACAACAGGATATTAAGTCCCCATGGTGTTGTGGGAAGTTAATAGCATATGGCTTACCATATGTTAATCAAAGACCTAGGTGCTGGATGTACCCCCAAAGACCCTGCTTTCTTGGAGGTCACTTTTATTGAAGAATAGATTGCAGGAAAAACACTATTTGTGTTCTGGTTATGACCTTTAGTTGCCACACTGTACAATGAGCTAATTTCCACTGGAAGTGGCTAGCTGCAATGTTTTTCTACAAACATTTATGCATGTTGGCATCTGTTGCATTTCCAGGTTAAAACTTTATGGCTGTATGAGTACAGGTCTGGGGTTAGCCATCCTGTTCTGTAGTTCTGAAGTGTGGCCACAGTAGCCTTAGCCGGTGCTTGGGCTACTTAGAAACACTGCTAGAAGAGCAGTCATCAGAGGAACAACTACAAAAAGCCCAAACTGGAGTTTACCCAAAACTGATTGGGAAAATTTGTTTTACAATAATTCTATTTTTTTTCCTTGCTAAGGGGTGATACTGTAAAGTTTCCTGTGAATATTTCTGTACTCAAAATGCTGCTTTGACAAACATTAATACAAGAGAAATATAAAATATAACACACTTATATATAAAATACATAAAATATAAAATACAAATAAAAAAGAGTTTGGGGAGCCGGGAAGAGATTCCGGCAGTGAAGTCGCTGGCAGGTGGGGTCTCTGTGCAGAGGTGTCCCCCTAACCTGGCTGAAAAAGCCCTCTGACCCTCCCCCTCAGAATTTTGCTGACTAGATTATAGATTAGGATACTGGCATTCCAGTGACCTACCACGATCTGTGGACCAGATTGACTGAATTTTTCTAGAAAGGAATTGTGTCTATAAAATGACTTGATAATTTAGACAAAAGTAATTCCTCAAAGGGAAGTGATTTTGGTATTCAATACATAACATGTTAGGTATTCTTTCCTCAAGACGCAAGACACAATCCTGCCCTAAAATAGTTTACATTTTTGTTGGAAAGTTATCATGACAACTCCTAGTCCGCTATTCAAAGTTTAAGACTACTCTGACGAGCACCACATCATGGCTGTCTGGGATTTCATGGGAAGTCATTGTCAGAATCCCATTCATATGAAGGAGAATTCCCTCATTGAAACGATGTATATTGAGGGCTACTATGAGCCAAGTACTAATCTGGACAATTACAACAGCCCTGTCAACAAACCAACCTAACTCAGGTACTAATCTAGACAATTACCACAGTCCTGTCAACAACCTGATAGAATTCCCTACTCTTGTGGGAACTTAATTTTAGCAGAGACTTGGTTAGTTACTTGGATAGACCTCAGACTTCATATCCCGTGATGCTTCACAGCACCCGGGATAGGCCAGGTGTTTGCAGCAAAGGGGCTGAGTCATCAGAACTATGTGGAAGATCCACTCTGAGAAAGTAAGGAACGCGCTTATGACTTCTTCCTGCAATTTAAAATCTGTTGACGTTTCCAAGGCCAGAGTAATAATCCACAGACATAGGGCAATTCCAAGACAATTGCTTAGTAAAGAATAGATCATCCCGGTGTTGGCTGTCTGAGAACCCCTGAGGAAGGGAACGGAGAGTGGGCCATCTGCTGGGTTCCAGCACAGGGGATCTGGTCCCTGACTTCTCAGCTCTGCACATCAGCAACCTTGTAAATACAATTAGGTTCTCGGAACTTCAGTTACCAGTGATCTAAGTGCAAGCAGTCTGCAAAATCAAAATTATGACTCTGTGAGTGATTATAGACATGTGTATTGATGTCTAAGTTATTGAATTTTGAGACGATAGGAGGGTGGAAATTCAAATTTACATTGAGAATCTGCTTTGGGCTGGGCAATGTGCTAGCTTTTTATGTGATTTTAGATACTTAATTTTTATACCAATCTTATGAAAAGATTTTATTGTTTATTTTTGTAGGTAAAATAGCTGAGTCTTAGAGAGGTACTTACAGTCCCACAGACCATGAGCTGAGAGGCTGGGAGATTCTACCTCTGAACAACTAGACTTTATAACTTGTGTTTTAACTGGACTAAGGATCTGTTCTTACCCAAAAAATAAATTCCATCAAAGAATCTCCAAGGTAAGTGTTCAACTAAAATGCAACTTTCCTGAAGGAAGGAATGATACCATCTTTTGGTCAGAGAAGACTTTTTGAAACTACAAAAATACACATGGATCATTTATCTTTTTAAAAAATATCTTCTGGGACGCCTGGGTGGCTCAGTGGGCTAAGCGACTGCCTTCGGCTCAGTTTATGATCCCAGGATCCTGGGATCAAGTCCCACATCAGGCTCCCTACTCAGCAGGAAGTCTGCTTCTCCTGCTGACCTCTCTCCTCTCATGCTCTCTCTCATTCTTTCTCTAAAATAAACAAGTAAAATCTTAAAAAAATATTCTTCTGATATGATATTTACCATCATTCTTTCTGAAATTGGAAAACAATAGACTACTTCAGTAGAGGATTAGAGATTTAGTTTGGAACATTGCATTTATTTAGATTAGAGTTTAACAAAAATTGGTAGATTATTTATTTTAGAGGATTGGTTGGATCTCTGTCAACTTTCATAATAGTACCTACCACATAATGGTATTTGTTATGTGGCCCAATGTTGGCTAAGGGCTTTACATTTATTTCAGTTTTTCTAGATCCCTTCCAAGTCTGAAGTTCTACTTCTCTATTTTCTAGGTGAAGAAAAGGAGAGAACTGGGGGGATAAGGTTCTAGCACAGGAAGGGATGCCTCAACTGCTAGGTAATGCTCTGCTGCCTTTCCTCCTGACTCAGGATACCAACAAACAAATGATGATGAAAAAAATAGAGATTAGGCAATATTTCTAAGGATTGGGTCCCCTTTGACGAAGGTCTAGTCTTTCTGATTTCTGCCATTGCTTAAGATATTCCAAAATGTACATCCCCATGTTTAGGTGAATAAGTATGACACCAGTAATGAATACAAGAACATTCTGTTTTCTTGCCAGGACTCTGAATGGGTTTACGTCATTGTAAAAAGGGAAATGAGTTCTCTTCAAGAGGTTTGAGGAACAATCTGCCCAGATTATCAAGAGGTTTTGTTTTGTTTTGTTTCAAAAATTTAAGAACACCTTGTTGCAGTTCACAACAGTAACTTTCTAACTTGAAGGAATACCACAATATACATGAGAAATTTTTCAAAATGTAGACACCTCCCAACCCACTGTCCACTTTTGGACACAGCAAACATAGGAGGTGCTCCAGTTCCTTCTATTTTAACAATCAGCCGCTGCCAATTTTGATGACGTGGTCCATGGACCACACTTAGAAACTATCAAGAGTTTTTGAATTCCGCTTGTGATCAGTTCTTTTGACAACTGGTCTCCTTTAGTATGGGATGACAGAGCAGACTTATAAGAAATGGAAAGTTTGAAACTTTCCTAGTAAAAGATCTTTCTTCCTTCCTCCCTCTCTTCCCCATCCATCCCTCTCTCCCTCCCTCCCTTCCTTCCTTCCTTTTTTTCCCCCCTCCCAGGAAAGAAGTATGTAAGGCTGCATATTATAAATAATTTTTGGCCTACATTTTAAAATTTCCACCTGGAAATTTAATTTCGTTTATCTCTTATAAGAATTAATTCTTCCAATAACTTAGCACTAATTTTGCACTAAGCTGTATCTGGAGGCTTTACTAGTATTAACCTAATTTCTTCTTAATCGAGTTCTTTACCGTATTTTGAGGTAGTTATTAAAACATGGTGTCCTGTTTTAGACTGAGAAATAAGATATAGAAAGGATGAAATGTGCCACAAGTCCACATAACAATAATCTTTGGCAATCTCTGATGGTTTGAGCCTTCAACCCTCTGTTATCTGACTGCAGACGTGTCCTTCAGTACTACCTTGCAAGCTTTGACCAGCTCCTCCATCCTGTCACTGAGACAAATTTCCAGTCACATTGTTATAGGTGGAGATCAAGGTCCATAATAATAATAATAGCAATACTTCTTTTTTTAAAAAGATTTCATTTATTTATTTATTTGAGGGAGAGAAAGCACATGAGTAGGAGGAAGAGAAGAGAAGAAGGGAGAGAGAATCTCAAGCAGACTCCGTCCTGAGCACTCAGGCTAAATCTCAGGACCTTGAGATCATGACCCTGAGCCAAAACTGAGAGTCAGAAGCTTAATCAACCGAGCCACCTAGGCGCCCCATAATGGCAGCACCTTTGTCAACACACTGAATCTTCCTCACAACAACACTGTTGGGTAGGTTCTCTTTTTATCTCAATTTTAATGGATTATCTACTGAATTGTAACTCACCCAAGATCACAAACTGGTAGTTAGTAGAATGGGAATTGAAATTTAAATATCCAAAAGACATATGCTCTTAACCATAATTCTATTCCAGTCTTCTGAGTTATTAATTTAATTAGGATGAACTAAATATGGGTCCAATTTTTAAAGGAATTTTTCTGTATAATTAAAAATACATATATGTGTATCAAGTTTTCATCAATTTTCCAATTTCTCCATTCATGATTTTGTTCTTTTTTATATGAACTCTTAAAAAGAATAGAAATAGATGGTCCCATATGTCATAATCATATAAAGAAAAAGGTTTTCTAAGTACTGCTAAAAACTGTAACTCAATGTGAACTCTACAACTCATAAATCTTTTCTTCCTAGAATTTAATTCCCATATTAAATTTGATTCATCTATTGTTGCCTCAAGGCATCAATAATGTACAGTAATAACATCTTAGAAAAGTAGGGTATATGGCACATACAGTCTTGAGCTTGATAGAAGGAGGGCAAGGGAAGGACCACCTCACCTGGTCCTGCCAGAAAAGAGCTCTGATCCTGTCTTTTCCCTTTTCTGTAGCAGAAATCTTGATATTTCTGAGGAGAACCTAGTTCCTAGTTTTCAGAACTGTTGGTCTGCTGATGAAAATGAGCACCTTTCATTTTGGACAAGTTCTGTTCGGGGTTCCTATTGCTTCCCCAGTGAGATATCAAGTTGACAGTTGGATAGTCAAGTCTGGAGCTACTTGATGCCAAATAGAACAAACAAACAAATCAGCAAATAAATATCAAAGGCTGATCCCTCAGAATATTAACAGTAAAAAAAAAAAAACTGAGTTTTAATTTTCACTCTGTCATTCACACAGTGATCTAAGGTTCTTGATCTCATTAGAGCAATCTCAATTGCTCTAATTGTGAAATGGGGGTTTATTCAACATATTTGTACTGAATGCCTACAATGTGCAAGATACTGTTGCAGGCATTGGATATGGCCTTGAACAAAACACACAAAATTGTCACCCTTGTTCAGTTTCTATTCTACTGTATGTGTAAGAGGAGGGAGCAGTGTAGAGAGGTAAGAAACCAAGGAAATGGTGAGTTATATAGTATGGCATATGCATATGGTTATAAGTATCAAAAAGAAAAATCAGGGAAGGTGTGATGGAGTGTCTGCTGTGGGTAGAGAGAGGGGGCCAAGGACATTGAAGGGTTAGAATTGTAAATAGGATTGTCAAGGAAACTTTTTCTTGAAAGCAAAGATTCTAGGTAAGGGGAGAGGAAGAGAGCAATGCAGGTACCTGAAAGGGGGCTGTTCCAGCAGACAAAAGAGGTAGTGTAAAAGATCTGAGGTGGGGACCTGTCTGGTGGGATCAAAGGGGAAAAAAATCAGGGTGGCTGAAACAGACAGAATGGAAATCAAAAGGGCATGGGGACAATGGGGGAGTTGAGTTTTCAGACTGCACAACTGGAATAACAGAGCTTTCATTTACAGAAATGGAAACTCTTGGGAAGCACCATACATTATTTGGGGCAAGTTAAGTCTGAGTTTCCTAGTGCTGCCTAGTGAGATGCCAAGAAGCCAGTTGGATAGTCAAGTCTGGAGTCAGGAGATGGGACCAGGTATTAAATATATATAAATGTGGGAGCTATCAGGTATGAAAAACACTTCAAGTTCACAGAAGTGGATCTAAGTAGAGGAGAGAAGGGGTCCAAATTCTGAGGCTGAAGGCTGCCGTAGAAGAAAGTTAGGGAAGTGCCATGTCTTGGAAGCCAAGGGAAGAAAGTAAGCTGAGGAGGAGAAAGAGAGTTGCTGGGTCAAATGTCACAGGTAAGGTAATATTTTCCCATATTTTCCCCACAACATTATGGCGTGAATTAAATAAAAACAATAGTTGTACAACACAGCATGATACCTGTCACAACACCTGGCAAAGAAGAGTCAATGGTTTATTTCATTTTAAAAAATCTACTTGGGATTTCCCAAAGTAAAATTTAATTCCATTCATAATTTCATGAAGATATTTTATCTGCTAATAGAAACATGACTTTATATCTCCAAAGATAGTGAAACTTTTAAAATGGGAGTAAATAAAATATTTCTTAGAGGTATTTCATAAAAGCTTAAGTAAGATAGATTCTCTTTTGCCCATAAATTAATGCCCTAATAAATTATAATAGTGAGCAATCATCTGATATACGGAATTTGGCTTCATAAGTGAATTTTTAAGTATTATTCATTTTATGATTAAGGGGCAGCTAAAAGGAAGGAGAGATAAAAAGAATATGGAATAAAGTAAGACAGTCTTCATGCTCACTCTGCCTGGTACTCTACCTGGTGCTTAAATGCAGAATCAGAATTTTCTATTTCTTCTGGTCCAGATTGTTTATTTCTTGTCAAAGATAAAGAAGGCCATATGACTTTCTTCTAGTCACGTTACCATGTGACGGGAAACATTTTGGGAGACACAGCTGGCAGTACCAGATCTCTGCTTTGGGTTTGCCATGCCCACTCACAACACCGGTGAGCAGGTGAGCCCAGACGACCACGGAATGTACTCACCATGTGTCATCTGTAGATTGGATTTTCTGCAGACTAAACCGTCAGAATGGCTTAAAGTCTTACCTGTGGAGATGAATATAAAGATTGAACACAGATATTTTGAATAATCCTGGTAACTCATGGATTTAGTTTACACAGGACACTGGGTTCTTCAAGGCCACAGATAGTGGGGTTCTGTAAGCAGATGTAAGAGCTCATTGGGTGCTTGTGTCCAGTGGTGTTTACTGTGCTGCATGGATCTGTGCTGTATCACATGATAATTTAAGTATCTATTTTTTTAAACATCCATCCTTCTAAAATATAAAATTCTCTGAGAGCTAAAAACATGTCTACTGTTGCCAAAATTGTAACCCCCACCAACTACTTTATAGTTAGTGCAGAATAAACATTTCCTGTCTGAATGTGTTCTCGTTGATTTCACAGGCCTGTCAGCTCTCAATTGCATCCCAGGCTAAGAGGTGCCCACAAAGGCTACTTTTAAGGTCACCAATTTAGACTAAGGGATAGAGAGATGGGAATAATTGCTCAGGAAAATGTAGGGCTGCATTCTTAGAAATTCAGAATCTTCAGTTGGGGTTAAGGGGGGGATGTTGAGCCCTCTGGACTGTAACTCTGTGAGTGCAGGAACTGTGTTTATTTTACTCACTGTTTTACTCCAAGAGGCTTCACAGTACTGGCTTATATTACTACTGCTAACAATTAGTTTTTAGACAATCAGTTTATCAAAAAAGATATTTGATGAATAGCAATGATGAGAATGGACTGAACCAATGTCAAGTGCTACAAGTAAAAGTACTCAGGAGGGTCTTGTAATGAGTTCCAGCGGAGGAATTTCCTCTCACCACCTTCTTTGTGTAACGATAACTTCCTAGGGCTGAGCACCCAAGAAACCTTATGTCAAGGTACATTTTACTCGAGGAAAATAAGAGATGTAAAAAGAAAAAAAATTTTCAATTAATAGAAAACTGACTGAGTCAACAGGACAGCTAGTATAAAAAAAATTCTAAATTATTTAGCATCTGGTTATCTAAAATATTTTTATTTATTGTTATCGTTGTTTAAAGATTTATATATTTACTTGTTGGGGGAGGGACAGAAGGGGGCGAATCCTCAGTCAGACTGCCGTGGAGTCTGATCCCTTGACCTGATATTGTAACCACAGCCAAAAACAACCAGCCGAGCCACCCAGGCTAATAATATGATTATTATTGTCATCTTGAATCTCTCTGCCAAATGTTCTGAAAACAGTCTTTTGAAACTCTGGCTATTTCAGTAACATCTTGAAACACTCAGATACCAAATCTTTGTTGAATTAAATGTTCTACATTGTAGTTAAGCAAAGGCTAAACTGTTTAGGTCTTTATATGAACTAAGTACTTTCATCTTTAATTATATCTGTATGGATATTTTCAAAATTAGAGCTGACAGTTGTCTCATTGAGATGTAACAGTGTCCCTCAATGTTGACGAAGCAGTAGTTTCAGTAATGGTTTTCATCCCCAGGAACTGTATATGGTCATACTTTGTTATACCAGTGGTTTTCTGAGCTGTGATACCAGTTATGGGTAGTAGTCCAATAAAAACAGAAATAAATGATACACTTTTATCATTCCTTCTCCATCCATGAATTAGGCTGTATTTGCTATTCATTTGTGTAAAAAGAAAACAAATTAGAGTTTTAATCTCATAAGAGCAGAGATTCTTTTTTTAAAAAAATATATATGTTTATTTATTTGAGAGAGACAGAGACAGAGAGAGAGCAGCAGAAAGAAAGGCAGAGGGAGAGTCAGGCTCCCCACTGAGCAGAATGCGTGACGTGGAACTCAGTCCCAGGATCCTGGGATCATGACCTAAGCCAAAGGCAGAGGCTTAAGTGACTGAGCCTTACAGGCGCCCTAGAGCCGAGATTATTAATTGTTATCTGAAACTAAAGAAAGGTCAGTGAAGGGGTGCATGTGTGGCTCAATTAAGTGACTGCCTTTAGCACAGGTCATGATTCCAGGACACTGGGATCAAATTCTCTGTCAGGGGCCCCTGCTTAGTAGGGAGTTTGCTTCTCCCTCTCCCTCTGCCCCTCCCCTCTGCTCATGCTCTCTTTCTCTCTCTCAAATGAGTAAATAAAATCTTAAAAAAAAAAAAAACAAAGAAGAAAGAAAGATCAGTGAAGACCCTCAACTTGGTCCAAAATGCCAAACTGAGCTACACTTTAGGTCACACGCATGTAGTTAAAGGAAGCATTTTTTTATTCTGATTGAATTTACTTTTGGAAACTTACCAAGTTACAACAATGAAAAAGATTAAATGGAGATAACCAAGCAAAATAATTGGCACAGTGCCTGGTTCAAATAGGCACTTGGAAATGTTGTTTCCCACCCCCCCCCTCTTTCTCTTGCTTCACCTGGAGAGCCCTGAATCATGACTATTAAGATACATTATGCCTGGGCATATTTCTCTGAAAGGAATGCTTTCAGATGTCGACTCAAAGTATCTCCTTCTTACTCTCCACAGCCCCCCCATCTCCTCTTCCTTCTTTACTACAAATTAGGACACTCAATTAGTTGAAAGTAAATTAGTTTCAATGTGGTAATGCCTGGGCCACTAGGCACATGAGAGATGCTAAGTGACAGCTAGAAGGAAGGAAGGAAGGATGGTTGGAAGGGAGGGAGGGCGGAGGAAGACTCTGTGATGTTAAAGACCATTGCTAACTTGTGATACTAGCCCTAAGATGTCAAAGAAGATGACCCCTTCCTTTTGCACTTTCCAGAACCCAGACCCAGTGTAAGAGGATCTTGTTCTTCTAATCAGTGGGCTTGTTCTAGGAATGGGAGCAAGTAAGACGCTTTGCTTCTCCAAAGTGATTCTTGGACAAAATGTCTTCATGACCCACCAATCCTAAGAGTAGTTGTGGTTAGGTCCTGATTAGAAGCCTCAGGGTGACTTTGACCCAGTGAGGCTGAAACAACCTTATGACCCACTTCTGCCTCCTGTTAATGACCTTTCCTAAGTTCTTAGAAAGCTCTTTCAATAAAAGAAAGGATCAGGATAAAAGAAAGTCAGGATGCCTAAGGGCCTCAGTTGGTCAAGCACTGCCTTCAGCCCGGGACCCTGGGATCGAATCCCTCAACAGATTCCTTGCTCAGCAAGGTGCCTGCTTCTCCCTCTGCCTGCTTATGCTCTCTTTCTCTCTCTTGGACAAATGAATAAATAAATAAAATCTTAAAAAAAAAAAGATTCCATGTCAAACTTCCCATATTATCTTTAGGTTCTAGTTTGCTTTAGTTATTTTTCTCGGTTTTATCTTTGTTATCTATCAGTCTCTAGTTGTGACTCCAGTTTCTGGTTTTGGTTTTAGACTGGTTTATCCTCTGGATCCGAAATTTGACCCTCACTGTAGTTCTGAACTTAGTGCTGTTAGATCTTGGTTCCAGATGTTTATCCATCTTCTTTAGTTCCTGATTTCAGTTGTGACCTTTGCTTTTGGGAAGGAAATGTTTGTCTTTCAAATTTCCTTCAATATTCAAAATCCAGTTTAATTCCATTTCTTTCCAAGAAGGATTTCCCAATTCTCTCAATTAGAATAAACTTCTTTCCTCTTGGCTCCAGTGTTTTCTGTATTTCAGGCGTTTCTCTACTTTTGCCTTAAATGTGAAATTATCTTGAGAGCAAGGATCTCCTTCAAGTCTATGCTTGTGTAATGCCCTAGCCAAAATAACGTCCTCAATTTACTGAATTTAGGCTCTGGTTGTTCAAGCACGGTGATACCTTGTAGTGGTCACAGCCCAAGTGCTGACGGTGGATGTCATCCAAACAAAGCTATAAGACATAAGGCATACAAGAACAGACCTGTTGAGCATCAGGCTTTGTGTGGCCAAGCCTCAAACTTGAATTTTATTCTAAGGAAATAAAAAACTGCTCCATGAGGTCAGGCAAAGGACAGGACTCAAGTTTGGAATGAATTTCTGAGAAGACATGAGATCAGGGTGCATGCAGTCATGGATTACATGGATAGAATACCCATGATTTGTTTTCTAGTTCCCATAAAACAAAGGTGAAAGTGACCATCTGCTCAAGTTGAAAAGGGCTAACTATAGGAGAATCTGAAGGAAGTACTACTTTTTACAGTGAGTAAAGCACTTAAGTCATTCTTCTAACTTAGAGCTTCATAAGAGGTTCATATAGATTCACAACCACCCTTCCAGCACCCTTCAGTAAACCAGTTGTGGGATGGTAGAAAGAGAACTTGAGTTGGAATCAGGCAGTCTGATTTAGGATCTGGTTTTCCATTATCAGATATATGAACATAGTAAAGTCATGTGAATGCTCTGATTCTCATTTTTGCCCTGAAAATGGGATTAGAGTAGATCCTGCTGGTGCCCACCCCTTTCCCCCAAGCCATGTACCCATCCCTTAGCTGCTACAAGTACTGACTGGTAACAACTCATAGCTGTCCCCTTGACAGAAGAAATGCCCTTGTTGGAGGTGGTTATACGCCACACCCCCTTCCTCGGATAGCTCATGGCCAATGAGTAGCCAACACTGGTGTTGGGGAGTAATAATGGCAATCTCACAGAGTTGTTAGGATTAAATAAGAAGTACACCTGAAAATGCCTGTAATGATAAGTGTTGAAATTGAAAAATTACTAATTTATAAAGTTAGACTCATGACATGAAAGACTATAGTCATAACCTCTTACATTTTCTGGGTCAGAACCCTGGGTGGGATGGTTGGCAAATCTAAGTGATATCATTTATGTTTTCATGTATGAGGACAAACTTTTTAAATCATTAGAAGAAATGCTGCTTCATGGAAGTGCCACCTGTGGATAAGAGGATACTGTCCTTCATGTTAGGTTGTCTTCCTTGACAATTCCACGCAAATTACAAATATTCATACTTTCAAATAATTAGAATGTTTGACATAGCTCATTGCTACTCATCAGAAGCTCATTTAAGATTTGGTTTGATTTATCTTGATAAAATCCCATTAGTTCATTTTTGCCCTTGCTTCCCTTGCCTTTGGCAATGTTCCTAGGAAGATGTTGCTGCGGCTGAGGTCAAAGAGGTTGCTGCCTGTGTTTTCAAGGATTTTGATGGATTCCTTTCTCACATTGAGGTCCTTCATCCATTTTGAGTCTATTTTCATGTGTGGTGTAAGGAAATGGTCCAATTTCATTTTTCTGCATGTGGCTGTCTAATTTTCCCAATACCATTTATTGAAGAGACTGTCTTTTCTCCATTGGAAATGCAGGCTGGTGCAACCACTCTGGAAAACAGCATGGAGGTTCCTCAAATGTTGAAAATAGAACTACCCTATGTCCCAGCAATTGCACTACTGAGTATTTACCCTAAAGGTACAAATGTAGTGATCCGAAGGGGCACATGCACCTGAATGTTTATAGCAGCAATGTCCACAATAGCCAAACTATGGAAAGAACCTAGATGTCCATCAACAGATGAATGGATGAAGAAGAAGTGGTATACACAATGGAATACTATGCAGCCATCAAAAGAAATGAAATCTTGCCATTTGCGATGATGTGGATGGAACTAGAGGGTATCATGCTTAGCAAAATAAGTCAAGCAGAGAAAGACAACTATCATATGATCTCCCTGATATGAGGAAGTGGAGATGCAACGAGGGGGTTAAGGGGGTAGGAGAAGAATAAATGAAACAAGATGGGATTGGGAGGGAGACAAACCATAAGTGACTCTTAATTTCACAAAACAAACTGAGGGCTGCTGGGGGGAAGGGGTTTGGGGGAAGGGGGGTGGGGTTATGGACATTGGGGAGGGTGTGTACTATGGTGAGTGCTGTGAAGTGTGTAAACCTGGCGATTCACATACCTGTACCCCGGGGGATAAAAATATATGTTTATAAAAAATAAAAAATTATTAAAAAAAGAAGAATTCACAAATTTAAAAAATGAAAAAAAATATTTGGTTTGATTTAGGTCTTAAAAAATAAGCAACTCTGAGTAATTCTATCAGCATTGATAGTGATAATCATTTGTACTATTTACTGAGTGTTCTGTTGTGTGTTGGTTGCCTTTCATACAGTCATCATATTGGTCAATCCTTCAAGGTAGTTATAATTACCCCAGATTTGCACACAAGGAACTAGAATTTCCTTTATTTAACGACTTGCTGAATGTCATCCCTTCAGACTTTGGGTTGGAAGCCATGTTTATCTGACCGCAGAGTCTGCTCTGTAGCACTGAATTAGGATTGCATGAAGGTAAAATAAGTCCAAGTCTACATTTTTATTTTATAAATTAGACCCAGGCCTAAATATCAGAATGTGGAAGACAGGTAAGTATCATGGCGTAAACTGCTCTTAGCTCAAATGTTTATAGAGAACCACCAAGGGGATTGCTAAAGAAGAGCTATTGTTTATTGATGAATCATAAATGAGAAACAGTAATACAGTTATTTCATAAAATATGAGAATGTGGACTAAGGTGAGGGATTGTCCTTAGTACATACTTTACGGTTTGGGAAATGATATCCTCCCAACACTGTGTGCAAGATTGCTCAAAGTTTCAGTGTCGTTGAGGATACATGGTTCAAATGCAGAAGGAAGATGTGGGTAGTGATAGGTTTGGCAGACTCGGTAGCTGCAAAGATAAACACAAGTTACCAATCATGGGATCAGGTTAACTTGAGTTGAGGAAGCTAGGTAAGAATGCTATTGCTAAACAGGAATATTTCAAGTCTCCCATGAAATATTTTTGGCACGATCTCCTTTTTCAATGAATGCTTTCCAAAATTTGGTTGATCATTTTCTCCTTCGAGGATGGTGCTCAAACAAGACGGTGCCTGGAATGTGAATCTATTCTGAAAACACATTTCAGAAGCACCAATGAAGGACTCGTGAAAATTCTCCCTGGAGTCGCTATATATATATATATATATTATATATTTTAAAAATCTCTCTATATAATATATAATATTATTATATATTAATATATTAATATAATATATAATAATAAATTTAAAATATATAGATAGATAAATAGATTTTTTAATATATTTGACAGAGAGAGGGACAGGGAGAGAGAGAGAGCAGGAGAGAAGGGGAGGGGGAGAGCAGCAAGCAGAGAGAAGCAGTCTCCTGGCTGAGCAAGGAGCCTGATGCAGGACTGGATCCCAGGACCTGGAGATCATGACCTGAGCTGAAGGCAGAAGCTTAACCAGTTGAGCCACCGAGGTGTTCTGGATTAATTGTATTCTTTACAGTTGCTCAAAATTCAAAATGCTTCTGCTGATTACTTACTAAGGTATATCTGGAAATCAAGTTAGCTAATCTTTTCTAAACAGACTATAATCCTTTTCTTTTTCTTCCCCCATTCCTTTTACCTTCTAATTAATTTATTTTCTTTTTTTAATTTAATTTTATTTTTTCAGTGTTCCAAGATTTATTGTTTATGCACCAAACCCAATGCTCCATGCAATACATGCCCTCCGTTATACCCACCACCAGGCTCACCTACCCCTCCAACCCCCCTCCCCTCCAAAACCCTCAATTTGTTTCTCAGTGTCCACAGTCTCTCATGCTTTGTCTCCCCCTCCAATATTTTTCTAAGGCTGGTCAAATTATCTCAGGGCAAGGAAAAAAATAAGTCAAATGGCACATCAGTAAACTGAAGACTAGCTAGTATAACGGGGTAGTTCAAATAAATAACAAGTTTAGACTGAACATAGAGATTACTGAAAACTTTCTTGGTAATGCTTGATTATCTTTTGGACCAGCATACTTAAGCCTGGTTTTATAATGGTTCAATATATTAATGATGTTATGATTTTAAAGCAAGCGTTCACACCAGCATACATTTGAATTTTCACATTTCACATTTTTTTAGGGGAGAGAGATACACAAAAACAAACTATAATGGCCTGATTATAGCTATGCTTTGAGAAACCTCAACTTTTTTGTGGGTGATTGGATTGAGGAACTTTAAAGGAGATGACATTTGCTTTTCTGATTATCCCTTCAGATGAGACCAACACTGTTTAGGTTACCGTATATATATTAGTCATCAGGACAACTGCAGAAAGGAATGATGAAGTTGAATCCAATCCCTAGTTTAGAAGATGAAAAAAATCTAATATCCAAAGAGACTGAGTGGCTTTCCCAAGGTCCCAGAACAAGCAAGCAACTGAGTCAGTGCTCAGAACCCAGTTCCCTGATGTCCCAGCCAGTTCAAACCACCTGGAAAGTGCTTTAAAGAAAGGAAATATTGACTAAAAGCCTTTAAATGTTTAATTATCAGCTTTAATAGTGCAAGGTAGAGTCCATTGTGTGACACTTATTTAGTTTGGTGGGCATGCAACAAAATGGTGTTAATAGTTAAGAGTTTCTATAAATGCTTCATTGTGGACAAAGTGACCCAAATCTCTCTGTGAAAAAAATACAAAGGAAAATGATTTGTTTAGGTCAGTTCTAAACAACGAAATCCCAAACCCAAGTCAGGTTACTGGATAAGGAATTTTTAATAGAGTTCCTAACATATATCTTAGTTCTAGTGCCATCAATAATGTCCCTTTTAATGTTTAGAAGCTATTTCCCACTTTGTAAGCAGAAACCACTCACCCATGAAAAACACAGCCAAATATTTAAAATTCCTTGAATTTTAGCCTCTGAATACACAACAGAACATTTTCCCAAGTGAAAAATAGGACACATAACTTGTAGTGTAGAACAAGGGCTAGAGGACTTCCAAGGACACTTAAAGCTCTCCAGCTCTAGATTACAGTGGCACGGCAGCTGTCCTCGCTCACGTGTAATGGGGTTACATGCCGTAAAATTATCCATTTCACCAGCATCAACAAACAGGAAAAAAACTTTTAACATTAGTGATTATTTATTAGTGGTCTTCATATTCCACAGTCCACATATTCTAGAACTTTAAAATCGGGACGCCTGGGTGGCTCAGTCGGTTAAGCATCCGCATTCAGCTCAAGTCATGATCTCAGGGTCCTGGGACTGAGTGCCTCATTGGGCTCCTTGCTCAGCCGGGATCCTGCTTCTCTCTCTGCCTCCTGTGCTCCCCCTGCTTGTGCTCTTTCTCGTGGGCACATTCTCCCTCTCTGACAAATAAATAGATAAAATCTTTTAAAAATAACAAAAAATGAAATCACCTGAAGATGAATAAGTTTAGATAAGTCTTTTTCAAATCTTTATTATATGCAGAGAAAGTTGGACAAACAAGTCACATATCATGATTTTCATAATTTCTTCATTATGCAGCTGTTTCATATTGTGCAGTTTCTTTATTATGACACTTCATAAGTGTTTGCTGTGACATCAGACATGCAGCAAGGGTGAATGAATGAAGTCTTCGTCCTGGAAGAGCTTTGTAGCTCATGGGAAGTGGTGAAGAAGGCAGATTCTGGAATTTGATATCAGAGTTTGAATCTTGTTCTGCTGCTTAGTCCCTGTGGGACCTTGGAAAAGCTGTTTATCTTCTTCTGCCTCAATGTCTGCATCTGTAAACTGAGGATAATAATAGTTTTGACTTCTGGGGCACTTGGGGGTGCAGTAGGTTAAGCTTCTGACTCTTGGTTTAAACTCAGGTCATGATCTCAGGGTCCTGGGACTGAGTGCCTCATTGGGCTCCTTGCTCAGCCGGGATCCTGCTTCTCTCTCTGCCTCCTGTGCTCCCCCTGCTTGTGCTCTTTCTCGTGGGCACATTCTCCCTCTCTGACAAATAAATAGATAAAATCTTTTAAAAATAACAAAAAATGAAATCACCTGAAGATGAATAAGTTTAGATAAGTCTTTTTCAAATCTTTATTATATGCAGAGAAAGTTGGACAAACAAGTCACATATCATGATTTTCATAATTTCTTCATTATGCAGCTGTTTCATATTGTGCAGTTTCTTTATTATGACACTTCATAAGTGTTTGCTGTGACATCAGACATGCAGCAAGGGTGAATGAATGAAGTCTTCGTCCTGGAAGAGCTTTGTAGCTCATGGGAAGTGGTGAAGAAGGCAGATTCTGGAATTTGATATCAGAGTTTGAATCTTGTTCTGCTGCTTAGTCCCTGTGGGACCTTGGAAAAGCTGTTTATCTTCTTCTGCCTCAATGTCTGCATCTGTAAACTGAGGATAATAATAGTTTTGACTTCTGGGGCACTTGGGGGTGCAGTAGGTTAAGCTTCTGACTCTTGGTTTAAACTCAGGTCATGATCTCAGGGTCATGGATAGAGCCCCAGGTTCAACTTTGGGCTCAGCGAAGAGACTGCTCTTTCTCTCCCTCTCTCTCTCCTTCTTTCTCACTCTCTCAAATAAATCTTTTTTTTTTTTAATTTTTTAAAATATAATAGTACCTACTTTTTAGGGTTGATGTGAGAACTAAATGACTTACGATGTTGAAAGCACTGAGGAAAGTTCCCGGCACCTAGAGAGACGCTGTTAAATAATCTCTGCTCTTAACTGCCTAAGATTCTTAGTTAATAGAGGAAAGTGAAACCCATCAGGCTAAAGTGTTTTTTTTTTTTTAATAGATTAGAGAACAGAGCTTTCTCTGCCATAGACTTAGATCTACGTAGCTAATCCCAGTGGATTCTACAGCGTATAATACCATCTGTTACTGCTTATTTTGGACTTTGAAAATCTTTCTTTTTTTTTTTTTCCATGAAAAAGTGAGTTCAGTCTGACTCATGTGATCCAGCATAAGATTACTTGAAGTCTGGCCTTATAAGTCATTGGGATATGTCATCGTCTGTGTGTTCAGAGAACTGGGAATGCTCTATGACAAAAATCATTTCTCTCCAACCACTGACTGATGCCTGCAATTCCCTCTTGTCTAAGGATTTGTTCCCTATTCAAATATGCATTTATCTCTTAGGGAGAACACTCCAGGTTTTATTAGTCATTTATGTTATATCATAAAGGACAAATCAAGAGGGGCTTTGAAAAGGGGAAAGGAGAAGAGACGATGGGGGTCTTGGGCTCTGCAAGCAGAATGTGGAGGTGGGGGTGTTGAGAACTTTGACAGAAACTTCTCCACAATTCTGCTTGTAATCAATTCTGCACTGGAATATTCATAAAGTACCATAAGTCTTACCCTGTTTGTGGTGCGGTAAGCCATGTGCTGAGCACAGTGGTAGGGGTACTATTTAAATGACACAGTCCCTATCCTCACAGAGTGCCCCCTCTAGTGGGAGACAGAATATAAGCACAAACTTGCCTGCAACAGATGACTAAACACAGCGGTTATGTTAGTTAGGAGCTGATGGGTGGGTAGAAATCACAGCGTTCCAGTACTTCCCAGTCTTGCAACCAGAGTACCTCTAATGGCAAAGGAGAGCATCCGGGGCCTACAGTTTAGGGAGTAGTAGTAGCCTGATGGCCCATCCAAGAGTAAAATTCCTTTGAAAGCATTTGTTTAAACATAAAAAATTAAGCAGCATTTCCTACCTAATAATTTTTTCTTGTTTATTTGAGTGCACTATGAAACTAATATTTCAATTTTGTTTACACCCATTAAGGCTGTTGATGCAGGGAGATGCCCATGTTGATCCCACGTCTCCTTTTACAATCTGGTCTAAAGGTGTGTAATCTGGAGGCCAGTGTACTCTGGTCTGGTGCTTGGGGGTGTGGAAGCATGCAACCTAACACCTGCAGTTTTTCCTGTGCTTATGCCTCCATTGGTTATCCTCAGTTGCCTGTATAATCCATTAAAGGCTAGGGCTTATTTATAAGGAAAAATGACTTGAAATGTGTCTTTGTTGTTTGCTGTCTTTATATTTTGCTGATTAAATATCTGTAAGTTAACTCTTGGTCATTCATGAGGTACACAACTGAATGGTCATCTTGAGGTCAGCTCCCCACCCGTGTATTCATGGACTTAAGTATTAAGTCATTGGTGCCCTGATGATTATGGTGTTAATGAAGAAATAAATGCAACACAAGTGGGTGGCCCCATAAAGACTGGGCAACAATTGCAAAAAATAAAAAAAAGGGGGGGGTTAAGATATGTAGTGAGAAAGCGAGAGAGCTGTATCACTCCTACTGCTTTGTATCACCTTTTTTAGTCCTGGGAACAAAAGCTGACTTCTAAGCTTGCCTGAGGAAACGGACATTTCTCTCACAGAGGTCTTTGAAAATACAGAGCCTGGAGTAGTTCTTTAACCTGCCACCACTGTAGAAATTATTAGCAGTTTCTTAATAGAAATGATCAGCACAGTTGACAAGACTATCCTAGCACTTGCAAAGTTCCCATATGAAAATGAAACCAGCAGACTTTTGGGAAGCAGCCTTTTGGTTCCCGGCCTCGAGTGTTCATCGGAAGTTGAGTGAACCAGTGTTTTCCCTAAATTTGGTAGATTTCGATTTAGACTTGTCATGTCATCTGTACAAAAGCAGATATGGTTAGGAGGGTAGGAGGCCGAATGGACTTGGTCCCATGAAAAGCTCCCATTAGGTCACATTCGAAAGGGCTTTTCTTTCTGTAACACCATATTTTCCTTGGCATGGAATTCTGCCTTTCTTGTTCCCAATAATCTACATACGGGAAACATTTTACTGAAACTTTAAGATAAGCCTTGTGCGGCTTCCCCTATGTCGTCTTGTGGCTCCTAGTAGCAAAGTTGATGACAGACATTTAGATAATTGGTGATTTATCCACAGGAAAACAATGCTTTATTGTTCTTATCTTTGAGGCACATGTGATGGAAAATTCACTGAAGAATGGGGATTTGAAGGGAGATTTCCAAAATCCTTGGGAAATCCCACACATGGCCAATAGGCTCATACCATGACTCCTGCAGCATGTCAGCAAAGGGCCTCACGTGGAAATGTATATTGACTCATGCGTCAAAAATTTCTCATGTCGGAGCTGCAAAGGAAGTGGACTGTGGGTGGTCATGGTCCCTGTGTGGCTGCTGAGCCTGGAAGAGCTCCAGTATCAGGAAATGTTTTTATGTGCTATGTGCTGGGATCTTGGGATTCTGTTCAGACCCTGTCACACAAAAGTCACTGTCCAGGCGGGAGAAACAGACAGACAAAATTCCTTATGCGTATAAGGCTACAGCAGCAGGTCTTAAATTGTTCCCTAGAAAAACAGCATCAACCTCACTAGGAACTTTTAGAAATGCAAATTCTTGTGTTCCCTAGACCTTCTGAAATAGAAATTCTGGGAGTAGATACGTGTGATTTTTGTATCAACAAGTCTTCCAGGAAATTCCAATGTAGTCCTCTAGGCTAGAGGTGGGCTCACAGATTTAGGGGAGAGTAGATGGGGAGACCGGAATTCAGATGGGGGCAGGCTGAAGGCAAGGTAGAGAGGATGCTGTTTCCCAGATCCTGTAAGGGGTTGATAAGTTCGTTGAACAAAAGAAAGAGAGAGAGAATGAGGTTGGTGAAGGAAGGGCGTTTCAGACAGAGTGTGCACTAGGCTCAAAGAGCCAAGAATGGAAAGACTGAGGGCAGGAGAGGAGACAAACAGAGCCAGAGACGAGTTTGGAGAGTTTGGGTCCATTGGAGCAGGACTTTTATCTCAGTGAGTTGTGCAAACTGTGTCCTGGAAACCAAGGTGTACTGTGACGTCTTGAACAGAGGCTGCCCTACCAGAGCCGTGCTGAAGACTGGCTACCCAGACCTTGGCCCTGCCCCACTGAGTCAGAACATTTGCTGCTCTAGTTGTTGAGCTTATCGGGTGATTTGAATGTGTTGGAACAGTTGTGCTAAAGATTATTCTTTGATTGCCTTGGCAGCTACTCTTTTCTTCTTTCTTCCCCCTCTGGGCCCATTTCCCTGCTATAGGAAATGATACACAGTTCTAAAATAATAATAATGATGATGATGATGATGTAAAAAAATCTATGGAGCAACATGGTATGTTTGCCAAAGATCTAGGAATGAGGAAAATGGCGTCAGCAGATAATGGTAGAAAGGTTTGGAATCATCTCATTTACGAAGAAGTAATAAGTGACTACAATGACAGGAGGTCATAATAATAGCAACAAGAATACTATCATTTAGGGCCACCTGGGTGGCTCCGTAGGTTGATCGTCAGACTCCTGACTTCAGGTCAGGTCATGATTTCAGGATTGTGAGGTCAAACCCTGCATCAAGCTCCCTGTTGGGTGTGGAGCCTACTCAAAATTCTCTCTCCCTCTCCCTGTATCACATGCACAGGCATGTGCACTTGCTCTCTCTCTCTAAAAAACAAAATAAAACAAAAGGGATACTATTATTTATCACCATACTGAGCACTTTACAAACAATTATTTAATCCTCACAACAACCCTGTCAGTTTGCTTAAAAAAAATTACAGATAAGATAGACTGCCTCAGACAAAAGTGATTCCACTAAAAGTCTCAAATTGAACCATCATTTTTATTCAAAAGTCAGTACTAACAGTTCAGAAGAGGGATGATATTGGTGGCGGCACATATGAGAATGTATTTGATATCACTCAACTGTATATTTAAAAATGGTTAAGATGGCAAATTGTATGTGATGTGTATTTTACACAGCTGTTTTTTTAGAGCTGTCCTGTTGTATATCCCATTGGTACATATTCCAAAGATAATTTGATGTGACTGTTTCAACAGTCCTTGGCATGATGGAAATGCCTGCCTTTTGGTGAGAAAAACAGGTGTCCTAATATCCTGGCTCATTTCTTACATTTTCATCTCCATTCTCCTCCTCTCACTCCTCCCCACCTGAACACACAGATGGACAGATTATCCCCTTCCCTTGCACACATATACACACAACCCACAGCCCCATACTCTCTGAACAACCACTGTAGCTGAGGCTACCCAAGTCCTCATGGTGTTTCTGAACAGCAGTGATTCAGAACAATCTCACTTGACCTTAACACTGTCAGTGGAAGAAGAAACATCTGGGAAACCCCATTTCCAAGAAGCTTGGAAATCTGATGAAGATGAAACGGGAAGAACGTAGGTAGAACAGATGACAAACCCAGGTGTTTAAATCCAATAGCACACAGAGGTGCGCGCACACACGCACGCACACAGAGGAAATGAGCAGGTGAACCCATGTAATTCCAGAGAAATGAGAATTGGGAAGAAGACAGGGTTACGTGCTTGCCTACAATCCTGGCTGCATTTCCTCAAACTTTTCTCAGCCCCACCTTTTGGCAAATCTTTTGCAGACAGGAGTGTGGTGTTGTTCACTTCCGACCACAAGGTAGGGCTTGTGTTGGAACATACAGAACATTGGAAGATTCTTTGTGTCAGCCTTTTCCATTTAGAAAACTCTTTATGTTGTCACATAGATATGATTGAGGGCAACTCAGAGTAGCTTAAGACACTTTACCTTATCTGCCTGCAGGATTCCAAAAGCACACAGAATGGAATTAGTGCATAGCTTAAGACCTGCATCTGGAACACTTAGTTATCATAGGAAAGATAAAATACCTTCTCTTCTGAGTTCTTTTTCCTTTGCCATGGTGTTTTTGTGCATGTAGGTAGAGCTTTGCTGTGCAACAGGATTCCTTCACAAAGCCCCTGAAAAGTCAAGGTGAGCCTGAGCCACTACCCGGTTTGCTGTCCCTGTAGAACACAGTATATTGGAGGGAGTGAGGGGGAGAGGAAGAAGAGGAAGAAGAAAAAGGAGAAGTGTCCAAACAAGATTATAAGACTTCTTAAAATAAATCCATTGCTCATGTTTAAGAAATTACACTTTTAAGACTGCTTAAATATATTGAAATATGTTTATCTTATTTTAAGATTACGTAAATATATTGTAACATATTCATGTTACTAAAAATAAAAGCACTTCTTGAACTGGGTGAAGGGGATTAAAAGTGCACTTGTTATGGTGAACACGGAGTAGCACTGTATTGTACCCCTGAAACTGATAAAATACTAGCTTTATTATAGTGTACATTAATTATACTAGAATTTAAAAATAAAGAAAGAAAGAAAAGAAAAATAATAAGAATGAAGATAATAAAAAAGTAAAAAATAAAATAATTGAATCCCAAAGTAGTGTTGTGTCCTTTCTACAAAGGGATAGAGGAACCAAACCTTATATATATATATATGCACTTTGTAGTACATTCAGGCTCTGTGTCTATAATGGGATAAAAAGTTTAAAGTTGAATATTAAATATTCTATGAATATATTTCTGTCACTGAGGGTATGAACTTATTCAGTGATAACATCAAAGACCAACTTCAAGAGTTTTTGTGAATGCAAGATCCTGGCAAATATACTCCTGCCTCTCACCCCCATCCCTTTGATAAACTCTGTTTACAAATCACAGATGTTACTGAATAGATTTAACAGAGATGGTGGTGATGGGGCACACTTTGCTCCTATAAGCAATTTCTCACCTATCAGAAGCCTTTCCCTTAATTTCTAACCTTAAAAATGATCTCTTGAAATACAGTTTTCAGAACTTAAGACACCATGATATAAATTCTCCATGTCTGGACTTGATCTCATTCTGCAGAGAGGAAAGAGCCAGGTTTCAGGGTTGAGAATTGAATTCAGATTTGAATCCAGATGCTTACTAGCTGTGGACACATCATTTTTGCTCTCAGAGTTTCTGCTTTCTCACTGGTAAAATGGAAATAAACGCACCAAACCAACAACTTTGTGGTAAAAAATAAATGAGTTAACCTGGGTAAAGAACCTAATACACTCAATGTTATAGACAGATCCAAAACAATCCCTATCAAGATTCCAATGGCATTTTTACAGAAGTAGAAAAAGCAATTCTAAAATTCGTGGGGAACCATCTGAGTCTAATAGCCAGAACAGTCTTGAGGGCAAGGAATAGAGGTGAAGATATTATACTGGAAAGCCATAGTAATCAAAATAGTAGAGATGCAGCATAAAAATAGAAAAATGGAACAGAATAGAAAGCTCAGAAATAAACACAACCATATATGGCCAACTGGTTTTCAACAAGGGTGCCAAGAATACGCAATGGGGAAACAACAGTCATTTCAGTAAGTGCTGCGGAGAAGACTGGATATCCACGTACGGAATAATGAAACTGGACCCATACTTTACACCATATGTAAAAATCAAGTGAAAATGAATTAAAGGCTTAAAATAAGACCTAAAACTATAAAACTCCTGGAAGAAAGCATAGGAGAAAACTCCTTGACATCGGCCTTTGGCAATGGATTTTAGGCTACGACACCAAAAGTGGAGACAACAAAAGCAAAAAGTAAACAAGTGGGATCATAACAAACTAAAATCCCTCTGCACAATAAAAGAGACAATCAGCAGCCCCCAGCAACCCACAGTTTGTTTCGTGAGATTAAGAGTCACTTATGGTTTGTTGAAAAGGCAGCCTACAGATTGGGAGAAAATATATTTAGGCATGTAAGTGATAATGGGTCAATGTAAAAAATACATGAGGAACTCATACAACTCAATAGGCACAAAATAAAACTAAAAAGAAAATCCAGCCTGATTTAAGAATGGGCAAAGGACTTGAAGTGACATTTTTCCAAAGAAGACATACAAATGGCTAACAGGTATAAGAAAAGATGCTCAACATCACTAATTATCATAAAAATAGAGAACAAAACTATATGAAATATCATCTTATACCTGTTAGTATGATTATTATAAAAAATAACAGGTAACAAATGGTGATGAGGATGTGGAGAAAAGGAAATCTTTCTACACCACTGGTGGGGATGTCATTTGGGATAGTCACTATGGAAAACAGCATGAAGGTTTCTCCGGAAACTGAAAGTAGACCTACCAGATGATCCAGGATTCCTACTTCTGGGCATAAAGCCAAAGAAAATGAAATCAGCACCTTGAAGAGATATCTGCATTCCCATGTTCACTGCACAGTATTCACAATAGCCAAAATATGGAAAAAACTCAAGTGTTTATTTCTAGAAGAAGGGAGCAACCAACACATTATATATTTTAAACTTATACAATGTCATATGTCAAGTATATCTCAATAAAGCTGGAAGAAAAAAGAAATTGTGATAGGGAATATTAAAAAAGAAGGATATCTTAGGGCACCTGGGTGGCTCAGTCCATTAAGCATCTGCCTTCAGCTCAGGTCATGATGCTGGGGTCCTGGGATGAAGCCTTGTGTCAGGCTCCCTGCTCAGCTGGGAGTCTGCTTATCCCTCTCCCTCTGCTCTTCCACCCCTACCCACTTGGGCTCTTTCCCTCTCAGGCTTTTTCTCTCTCAAATAAATAAATAAAATCTTAAAAAAAAAAGTAGAAGGATACCTTGCCATTTGCAACAGCATGAATAAACCTAGAGGGTATTATTCTAAGTGAAATAAGCCAGACACAGAAAGAAAAACAACTTCACAATCTCACTTATATGTGGAAACCTAAAAAGTTGAACACACGGAAGCAGAGCAGAACGGTGGTGAAGAGGTTGTGGGGAGGGAATGGTACAAAGTTACAGATATGTAGGATGAACAATTCTAGAGATCTAATGTACACCATGGGGACTCTTGTTAGTAATATTGTATTGAATACTGGAAATTTGCTAAGAGAGTAGATTTTAGGTAACTTCATCAGCAAAAAAAAAAAAATGGTAGGAGATAATTAGCTTAATTGTAGTAATCACTTCATTATGTTTATATCAAATCATCATATTTTACACTTTACACATATACAATTTTTATATTTTAAAAAACTTAGCACAGTGACTGGAACACAAATCTACCTCTCACGTTCTCACTTTCCCTCCTGTCTTGGTCTTCAAGGAGCTCCATTCAGGACACCGTTGGAAGAGCTCTATTAGACAATAATTGCCCTATACCTCAATAATTCTGCAACAATAGTTCAAATACTTTGTCAGGTGTCCAAGCTTGCAGAGACTCCATCCTTCCAATTGCTTACACTCAAAGTTTTCAACACCAATCAGTCTTTTTCTTGTATCTCCTACTCAATCCTTCAGGATTTTGTGCTATCTTTAAAATAGCCAGAATCAGACCATAGTTACCACCTCTGCTGTTGCCACCCCGGCCTGGTGTAAACAATTATCTCTTGTATTCCACAATAACCTGTAAGTGGTCATCACGATTTGCCTTTGCCCCCACTATGAACACTTCCTCCCCTAGCCGCTGGAAAGTCATCATGCCACTGATCTGCTTCAGACCCTGCAGTGACTCTCCACTCAAAGTAAAGTCTGAAATCCTTATAACACGCTACAAAGCCTATCTGATCTGGCCCTTACTCTCTGTCCTCCTGTCCTACTCATTCTTTCCCTCTCTGCTCCAGCCACACCAGCCTTCTCACTGCCCCTCACATGCACAGCCGTGCCCACAGCTCTGTGACCCTGAGCTGTCCCTTTGCCTAGAATACTTACCCACATAGCCACTTAGCCAGTTCCCATATAGACTTTAATTCTTTGCTCAATCTCAACCTGTTAGGGCCAATTTAATGTTAAAACCTGTGTAACTATTAGGGCCTACATAGCCAGAGCAACTCCATATTGCCTAGGTAACCATATTGTTGTTTACATCCATGGACTTCATTCAGGGAATAAATGCCCCAGTAGTTCCTGGTATGGTTCCAGGTATCAATTCCGGGAGTGAACGCCTTAACAATAGGAGCCACATACCTTGGGTCTGCGGTTATGCCCTATAAAACCAGCCTGTGAGATCAGGAGGGGGTCACTCTCTTCAGAGGCGGCCCTAGCGGGTCAGTCTGACTTCTAATGCTTGGCATAGAATAAGGCTTTGCATAATTTTCACTTTGTCTCAGTCTCGTTTCTTTGATAATGGCCCCCAACAAGCCTTTCAGAGAGGCTTCCCTGACTCCCCAGTGGTATAATCTTTCTCTACTCTACCCGACTAACACCCTGATCCCCTGCCTGCTTTACTGTTTTCCCCCAATAACATTTTATCCACCCAAGACACTCCTCAAGTGTAGCCATTTTGATTTGTTAATCCCTAACGTTTCTCAAGCAACTAGAAAAGTGGTTTAAATATAGAAGGTGCTCTGTAAATATTTGTTCATAATGGAAAAGTGAAACCTCTCGACATACATTTTCAAGTGATACTCATAAAATTTGATGTGTTTTCTTCCCAGCAAATCATGTAGGCTTGCTTGCTTTCTCTGAACGAATTTTTCGAACCCCAACCACATTACTTGTTTCACAATAAGGGTCAACATCTGTAACCTATCTAAGAGTCATGAAGAAACCAAGTAAGAGGAAATGGTGTCAGGAAATAGAAGATCACACACAGGAAATATTTCCTCTTATTCTTGGGTGGGAATGGCAGATGGACAAGAATATGATGGTAACTCACACCATCCTCATGACCCCCTATTCTGGGTTCTTTCTTCATCAAACCCATTCACGTTAATGCTCTTCTTCTCTCAAATGATGATGAGAATCTTTTTTTTTTTTAAGATTTTTATTTACTTATTTGATAGACAGAGAGAGATCACAAGTAGGCAGAAAGCAGGCAGAGAGAGAGGGGGAAGCAGGCTCCCGCTGAACAGAGAGCCCGATGCGGGGCTCAATCCCAGGACCCTGAGATCATGACCTGAGCTGAAGGCAGAGGCTTAACCCTCTGAGCCACCCAGGCACCCTGATGATGAGAATCTTGAAAATGATACTTGTTAGTTAGCTACATTTAAGAATATTACTAATGAAAGTTTTGCTAAAGCTGAGGCTTGGGTAAGTATGCTCTCCTGATGTAAGTGGTTGGTCTCCCAGAGGAAGTTCTCCATCTCTTCCACATATACCAAGCTTCTTAGATTAATCCATTGGACAGAAAGGACTGTAGAGGCAAATTCCCTCATTTTACAAATGAAAAACCTGGGGCCTTGACAGGAAGAGGGAGCAGTCCTACTAGATTATGTTGTCTTTTTCCCTACACTGAATCAAGACCATATCTTCCAACCTTCTAAGTGCTCTCAGTCCACAGAAGATGGGAGAAGGAAGGGAAGTGTGCCTAAAACCAAGTCTGTGAGACTTATAGACAGAAACACATCCTAAGGCAAAACAGAGTCTCTTGTTTACATTCAAATCCTAACTCTGTCTGCTCCTTGCCAGGTGACCCTCTGCAAGTTCCTTAACCTCTCTGAGTCTGCTTCCTCATGGGTTAAATGGGAATAAATGAGACCAAAATATGTTATTATGAATGTTAAAACAAATAAAACCTATGACACACTTAGCAACAGGATCCTGTTGGTGCAATTATTCCTCGAGTTAGGACTCTGCACTCATTGCTGAAGTCCAAGTCCACGGAGTCCAGAAAAGAAATGTGCCATTTAAATGTTTCTCATTCAACTTGGCTTCCCAATACCTGCTTCGTTTCTCTTTGGGTGTCTCCTGGGTCCTTGCTATCTCTGGCTGTGTGTGTTATTTCTCCTCCTTCCTGCCCAAGTTGCTTTTATCTCCAACTCTGTAGGAGGTGGTGGCAATGGTGTTTTCCAGGGCCACCTCCACCGCTGGGGAAAGGGAAGTGCATGAAAAGTACATAAAACAGGTTTGGAGCAGACAGCTTTTCCTAAGTTTCAAAACTTGACTATTTTTGTGGGTGGTAATTTCCTCTTTTCTATTTTAGGGACCACATGGAAAGATTTAATTTTTCTGGGTAAGGTGACACAGTTAGGTAAAAGAACACCCTAAATGTGGCAAATAGTAGATTTTGCTATATAGGAAAATATACTACCTAGAAACAAGGGTCTTATATCTGGAAATCAGATACCATAGGGCACCAGATTAGGTAGAGTTGATTAAAGAAGTTCTATATCCTTTTGTATCACTTTGGAGAATTCTGAGAGACTGGCCACATCTCTAAGACTACAATCTGAATTAGTTCCCAATTTTGTTTTCTTTTTATGTTAAAACATCACTTTTTTTTCTTGAATTACATATCTTTTGGCAAGTTGAAAGAAATAATGAGAGGACTAAAATTTTTCCCCTGCCTCAGCCACATTTTGTCCCTGGCATTATCTTTCAGCCAATTAGCAAAGAGCTTGCCTCATTTGAAAGCATTATTCAGTTTTCACCTTTTTTGGGGAGGATTTGGATTTTACTCTGGTGGACAGCTGGAAAAACAAAGGTTATTCATGTCTTGAATTCACATAATATGAGGATTTGTTTCCTTCTCATTCTTGTCCTTATCCATCTCCACCTTCTCTTTTGAGGACTTCAGGAATGTTTGTTCTAAAGTCTCTGTCCTGGGCATATCTAGGGACAGCAAGCAGCAGTCAGAAAATACCATTTATCTTTCAGTTGATGTGATTTAAAAATGGTAAACTTGAGAATCACTCTCTGTTCTCAAGTGTTATATCTTGCACTAATTTTTACATTTGGTTTAGGTAAGCAAAGGGCATATAACTTTTTTATATTTTCTTTTTTAAAAATATTTTATTTATTTATTTGACAGAGATCACAAGTAGGCAGAGAGGCAGGCAGAGGTAGAGGGGGAAGCAGGCTCCCTGCTGAGCAGAGAGCCCAATGCAGGGCTCGATCCCAGGACCCTGAGATCATGACCTGAGCTGAAGGCAGAGGCCCTAACCCACTGAGCCACCCAGGCGCCCCAAGTTTTTTATATTTTCAAAAGATCACAGGTTAAAAAAAAGTTAAGAACCACTGAAGTAATGCCTAAAAAGAAAGCTCATCTCTTTCATCTTAGCACATTTAAAGTTTATTAAACTAAACCTGTGAGAGACCATTCTTGTTCACTCCCTGATCTCTAGAAATACTGTGTATGGTCCTCTGGACTCTGGTCTGTGAGAGACAGACGATGGGAAGAAGGAAGCAGTGGAGGCTTCTCCCTCAGTGAAGTTCACTCTGTCACTGGAATTCCCTGCATGCTGTTCTCCATCTCTTAGCCTGCCTGTTGCATTTTGCCTTTCACTCCAGTCCTGAAGCATACTCAAAGAATTTGGATGGCCGATTCACCCAAGGAGGAAACCGCCACCTGCCTGAGCTGGTTACTGTTTTATCAATATCCACCACCAAATGACAGCATGAACTAAAACTGTAATTTCCATACTAGATTCTTTTGGGTTCATGCAAATGAAACAACAGACAAAGATAAACATTTCCGGGTCCTTTTGCCAAGACTGCTCTTGGGGAAGGTTCTACAAAGTGGGGCATTTGTACTTCATCTAAGAAATGTTTCTAGAGCACCTGTTCATTGCAGGCACCACGCCAAGAGGCAGCACACCATGTAGATAAGACAGACATGGCCTCTGACCTTGTGGAATTTCCAGTCAAGGGAGTGAGACACAACAACAATTACACAAATGGATTGAGTACTCCTCCTCATTTTAACAGAATCTACCAACAGGGAGTTTGTACTGTGGACAAATGGTGTCTTCAGTATTTCAGCAACCCCTAATGCCAAAGCTGAGAGAATGAGTTAAGGTGAAGCTCACATTATGAAATGAAACACTTTAAAACAATCAGAGTTTTAAGGAGAGTTGTAAGGAACAAAATAAAGGAATTACAACATGAGACTTTTTTCCACTTAAGTTACTTTCTTCTATTCGCTGAGTTTCATCTCCACAAAGCTTTTTATTTTTTTCCTTATTTTTTTTAAGATTTTATTTATTTATTTGACAGGCAGAGATTACAAGTAGGCAGAGAGGCAGAGAGAGAGAGAGGAGGAAGCAGGCTCCCTGCTGAGCAGAGAGCCCGATGTGGGGCTTGATCCCCAGACCCTGGAATCTTGACCTGAGCCGAAGACAGAGGCTTTAACCCACTGAGCCAGCCAGGCACCCCAACCACACAGCTTTTTAAAGTCCCACATGCCTAGAACAATCAAAAGATAAAAATAACAAAAGAACTTTTGAGAAAAGAAGAAAACTATTCTTATAAAATCATTCAACCTTACTTCACCAGCTTCATAACATTTTTCTTCTGTTACTTGACTCAGTTGCTTCTGTGACTCTTGTTTACCTCAAGACATAAACACACACATAAGTCCAGTCATTTCTAATACAGCAACTTCCCTTTCTGCCAAGTGATTTCATTTCCTATGAACTTTACTTTACACGAAAGAAACCCTAGTGACAAACAATATATAATTGTTATTTCAAAGATCTATTTTATTGTAAACATTGGAGTAAACAATCTCTAAATAGTTTTAGTATAAATATAACAAAGAAAATAAGAGTATAAGAAATTTTTGTTTTATGGATTTAACAAAGAAATGACTACAAGTAAATATTTATGTTTTTTCTCATATTGAAGACAGATATCCCAAGTCCATAATAAATGCCTATTTTCGCAACCAGCCTCTTCCTCCAATCCTATCGTTTAAATATTGTCTCAGAATCTCCATGAATTTGGGAAATAAAATTGGCAACTGTACTCAGTTCTTTGTGTGTATTTACAGTACTTTTTCAAAACACACGGACGTGAATTGAATTACTAGGTATAAAAATGAAAGTTCTACAAATGGAAGGGGAAAAAAGGCAGCCAGATATAAGCTTGAAGAGATTTGTTGTGTTGATATATTTTTATTTTGATTGCTAAACTTTTTTTTTTAAAGTTTCTGTTTATTTATTTGAAAGAGAGAGAAAGAGTGCAAGCACAAGCAGGCAGATAGGCAATGAGAGGGAGAGGGAGAAAAGGATCTCCACTGAGCAAAGAGCCCAACGAGGACTCTGGGATCATGAGCTGAACTGAAGGCAGATGCCTAATGGACTGAGCCACTCAGGTGCCCCTTGACTGGTAAACTTTTAAAAAAGTAATGTGGTTTTCCCACTCCAAGCAAAATGTGACTAATGTGACAGATCAGAGGGGAAGAAAACTGGTATTTATTGAGTATCTCCTTGGTACCAATTCCACTCTTGGGATTATTTATGTATTTCCTCATTTAACTCTCACTGTGATCCAACGGAACCGGTGTTAGTGTCATTCTACAGATGAGGAAACACATGCAGGTTTAAAAATCTCCTCATGGTTGTTCAGATGGCAAGTGGTGGAACTAGGGTCTAAAGTAGGTTTGTCTTAGCCCAACACCTATGCATGCATTTAAAATTAAGTTATTGTGATTTGCCATTGCTCAGAACCAATACCTTTAGCTGTCTGATCTCCCAACTTGCCAAGACTGGAAAAGGCCTTTCCTTTCAAGGTAGAAAGAATACTTTTTAGCAGCAACTTTACTTGGCATTTTTGCAAATCGTATACTGGAGATATTTGAACTTGGAAATGGAACCAAAATGTCCTTGGGACATTAGAGCAAAGAAGTTATGCTATTAACAAAGTAAATAGACATGTTTGTTAAATGTAGAAGTAGGAACCCTGTTTTACATCTCTGAGCTAACTCGGAGTTTCGCTAACTAAAATTTCAGGGGATAGATATTTTATATTTATGATTTCATGTTAGTGACATTATAATTCCCTGATACATGTTTAGCATTTGTCTGTGGTTCTTCTAAAGTTGGGGACTGCTCAGCTGAAACAGTTTCCTCAAAGAGAGAAAAAATTCCAGGTGCTAGTTAAGACTTTACTACCAGGATTAGGAAAGTAGCTCAGATATTAGCAGCAGTGTGTAATAGTATTATGTACATACCTTAATCAAAAATAATTTACTGCTAAAAAATGCTAACTATTATCAGACCTTTCCATGATTACAATATTTTTGTTGATGGAGGGTCTTGACTCCATGCTGAACTGCGGACTGCTCAGAGTGATGGTTACTGAAGACTGGGATGTCTGTAGCAGTCTCTTTAAATAAGACAGTAATGCAGTTTGCCACATTGATTGCCTCTTTTATGAACAGTTTCCGTAGCATGCAATGCTGTTTGATAGCATTTTACCCACAGCTGAACTTGTTTCAGCACTGGAGTCCTTCTTCTCAAACCCTGATGCTGCTATCCGCTAAGTTGAGGTAACATTCTAAATCATTTGTTGTTATATCAAGTATTGCCACAGCATCTTCACCAGCCGTGGATTCCATCTCAAGAAACCATGTTCTTTGCTTGTGCATTAGAAACAACTCTTCATCCTTTCAAGTTTTATCAATGAAATTGCAGCAACTCAATCACATCCTCAGACTCCACTTCTGTTTCTCGTTCTCTTGCTCTTTCTACCACATCCGCAGTTCCTGCCTCCACCCAAGTCTTAACTCCTCCAAGTCATCCATAACGGTTGGATTTGTCTTCCTCCGAACTTCTGTGAATATTGATATTTGACCTCTTCCCATTAATCATGTATGTTCATGGCATTTAAAATGATGAATCCTTTCCAGAAAGTTTTTAAATTTACTTTGCCCAGATCCATCAGAGGAATCACTCTCTATGGCAACAAGAGCCTTACGAAATGTATTTCCTGAGTAATAGGCCTTGAAAGTTGAAATGAATCCTTGGCTGCAGAATCGATGCTGTATATGTTAAGCTGGCCGGCAAACAACATTCATTTCATTGTATATCTCCATCAGAGATATTTGGGGGACCAGGTTCATTGTCAATGAGCAGTAATTTTTTTTGATAGGATTTTTTTTTTTTTCCTGAGCAGTAGATAGTGGACTTGAAACATTCTGTAACCATGTTGGAAACGGATCTGCAGCCATCCAGGCTTTGTTTTTCCATTTACAGACCACAGGCAGAATAGATGTTGCATAATTCTTAAAAACCCATGCTTTTTGAGATGGTAAATAAGCACTGTCTTCAACTTAAGATCATCAGCTGCTTTAGCCCCTAGTGAGAGAGTCAGCCTGTTTTTGAAGCTTTGAAGCCAGGCAATGGCTTTTCCTCTCTAGCTATTAAAGCCCTAGATGGCATCTCTTCCCATAGAAGACTTTTTGTCTACACTGAAAATCTGTTACTTAATGTAGCCACCTTCATGAAAGATTTTAGCTAGATCCTCTGGATCACTTGCTACTGCTTCCTCAACAGCATGGGCTGCTTCTTCTTGCACTACTTTGATGTTGTGGACATGATTTCTTTCCTCCAATTTCACAAACTAACCACTGCTAGCTTCAAACTTTTCTTCTGAAGTTTACTCACTTTTCTCAGCCTTCAGAGAATGGAAGAGAATTAAGGTCTTGCTTTGGATTATCCTTTGGCTTAAGTGAATCATGTAACTGGTTTGATCTTCTATCCAGACCGCTCAAACTCTCTCCATATCAGCCATACATACTTAGAAGTAGTCCTTCTAAATATCTTCAAGAAGTTTTACTTTGTGTTTACAACTTGGCTAACTATTTAGCATGAGAGACCTCCCTTTATACCTATCTTGGCTTTTGACATGTCTTCCTCACTAATCTTAATCATTCTAGCTTTTGATTTAAAATGAAAGACATGCAACCTTCCTTTCAATTGAAAATTTAGAGGCCATTGTAGTATTATTAATTACCCTAATTTCTATTGCCATGTCTCAGAGAACAGAAAGCCTGAGAAGAGAGAGAAAGGTGGGGAACAGCTGGTGGGTATAGCAGTCAGAATATATACATTTATTGATAAGTTTGTCATCTTCCATGAGTGTGGTTTGTGGCATTCCAAAACAATTACAGTAGTGACATCAAAGATGACAGATCACAGATCACCATAGTAAATATAATAATACTGAAAACATTTGAAATAGTGTAAGAATTACCAAAATGTGACACAGAGATGCAAAGTGAGCAAATGTTGTTAGACAAGCTATAGACTTGCTCATCAAAGGGTTGCCACAAACCTATTTATAAAAAACACAATCTCTGTAAAGAGCAAAAAAGCAAAGCAAAATGAAACAATGTATGCCTATACTCAGAAATTGGATAACCTCTTTCAAAAACAATCATGACACTTCCCTCCCCACACACTTGAGTGGACAAACTTACTGCTTTAGCTAGCCTCCTGGGAAATAAGAAAATTGTTGAATCAACTGAATTACTTATGAACTGTGTACTCGCCCAGATGTGGGCAGAGATTTAGTCCTTCTCTTGGTGCTTTTTATCTGGGAAAAGAAACAAACAAACAAGCAAAAAAACAGACTAATCTCTGAAGACCAAGGGATAAAGTAAGAAACTTCATTGAGTCATAAAAAGATGGTTTGTATCTTAGTGAACTCGAGAAAAGTTCTTTCAACTCCCCTTTGTGAATATGATTTCGACCAGGGCTAACACTAAGTTTTTGAACCATTGACACTGGTACTTAGGTATATGAACTTGGAGACATTGTTAAGTTTCCTCATTTGTAAAATGAGAAACATTACTATGACATTGCTGTGAAGATCAATTAATACACACACTGTCACTGACATCAAGAAAATTGAAATGATATTTAAGCAGTTAAGCTGAAGTCACCAAACAAATCTTTCAACAAGGGAAGTTTCTTCTCCCCAAACCACAAATGCTCAAATTCTGAAACATTATTACTATTTCTTTAATTTTCAGTCATTTTTTGTCAAAGAATTTAATTTAAATCTTCTATCAGGGCACCTGAATGGCTCAGTCCATTAAGCATCTGCCTTTGGCTCAGGTCATGATTTCAGGGTCCTGGGATGGAGCCCCACAGCAGGTTCCTGCTCAGTGGGGAGCCTGCTTCTCCCTTCCTGCCTCCCCTGTTTGTGCACACACTCTCTCTCGCTCTGTCAAATAAGCAAATAAATAATAAAATCTTAAAAAAATAAATCTTGCATCAATGTTTAAGCAAGTTACTTCCTCAAGAGTTCTGGAATTCTCTAGATTTTAAGATTCTCCATATTCCAGATTTTCATCTGAAAGGGCAACTCAGATGCTAATGCAGTCATATTTTTATTTGGAGCTTTAATTTTTGCAAACCATAACTGGAACTGATGATGTTTCTATTTTATTATATTGTTACATTATATGCTGTAAGCTGGCTCAACTGGTATTTCAGAAACTGATTTTTTATCAAGAATGCCTCTAAGGCAAATGATATTTTTAGGAAATAATTGTTGGTTGAATATCCTTGCAGTATGGAAATTAGTAACCTGATAAAAATGAGAACTATAAGTCATAACATTTGAAATAGGTGGGAATTTACCAATTTAAAAATTAATCCAGGAAGTTTACATATATTAAGTTTATGAGATGGGAGTGTTATTAAATCCATTTTGTAGATACAGAAACCGAACTCAGAAAGTTTAAAAGTCATACAAAAATTAAGCGGCTGAAGCAAGGTTTGAACTTAGATGCCTTTATCCACTAAGTATAATTAGCTACTAGCCCAACCCACCCCAACCAAGTAACCTCAGTGAACCACTTCCTAGAGCACAGACATATCTTCATTCACCTGTCCTTCAACCATGTCTTTATATAGAATGGACTGTTTTTCTCTACCTTCTCTTCCTTCAATATCCTGCTCATACTGCTTATGGAATATTCCGTCTTTATGCCCTTGTTGGGATTGACATATCAGTATCACTTATCTGCTCCATAATATGGTGAAGTCCTTATATCGCTTTCTTCTTCTGATGGACCAAACTCTTTGAAAACATGTATCTAGTCTTATCTATCTCTAGATCCCCACATGACTCAGAATTTACTTGATAAATATTTTTGGAACTGAAAGATGTGTCTTTTCATTCTTTCAAACATACACTAGAAAGCCAAATCTTCTGAAGAGTTGTAATATGCTCCTTGGGAACAGTAATAGTTCCTGGAAACTTTCCAAAATGCTCAGAAAAGGACTTCTCAAAATTATGTCTTCAATAAAAGTGGTTGGTGAGATTACCTTCTCTGTCATTGAAGCATATGTAAGTTACCTAAAGAAATGACCATGCCCTTAAAGAGTAATCATAAATGACCTTACTTTAACAAATGCCAGATAGTACAATAAATTTATTTATACATAAAAATTACAACTGATAATAATGTATCAAAGAAGCTTGAATATTTAACAATGATTTTTAAATGTGCTTTAAAACAGATATGTTTTTAAATAAAATAAATTCTGTTAAAGATCCAATAGAACTTCAATCCTGCCAAAAATTTGATGAGACAAATTAGAGTCTGATGACTCAGGTCTGCTCTCAAAGGGCAAGCGGATGGTTGCATATTGTGGAATTTCCTCTGACATAATGCAAGAATGAGAGTGCATATTCTCTGCTGCTCTGAATAATATAAAAAGCCACAGGAGCTCTCCAACCAATAGAAGCCCCTTGGGACAGCAGAGCTCACAAGCCTCTGGGACAAGAGCCAGAAAGAAACCAGACCGAAGGCACCTTGCATCAACATGACTTCCAAGCTGGCTGTTGCTCTCTTGGCAGTTTTCCTGCTTTCTGCAGTTCTGTGTGAAGGTAAGCAGACTTTTCTGGTCTACAGAATTTTCCTATGTCTAAATGTGATCCTCAGATAGCAAGATTTCCCTTAATGCTTTAATAGCAAAATCCTCTTTATTCAACTAAAGGAAATAATATTTGCAGTAATTTAAAATTAAATTGAAGCTTTAATTGTTTAGGTTTTATCTCTACAATACTTAGAAAGACATCTTGTTCCTATTTTTCATACTTTATAGGATGCATACATATATTAATGCATTAATATAAATCTAAAATTTAGAGCATGGGGAGAGGCAGAGAGAGAGAGAGAAAGAGAGAGAATCTCAAGCAGACTCCACGCTGAGTGAGGAGTCAGATGCAGAGCTTGATCTCATGACCCTGAGATTATGGCCTGAGCCAAATCTAACAGTCAGATGCTTAACCAACTGGGACATCCAGATATCCCTAGAATATATCTTACTAGAGACCATAATTACATATATTATTTATTAATATCAAGTGAGGTAACTCCTTAACTTTATTCCACATGTTGTTTTATTAACAAGCTTTCCTCTTTGATTTAAAGACAACCTGACAAATTGTAAACCTTCTTGGGCTCTTTCTCTTGAAAGAAATACAGTTAGAAATGTTTGTTTTTACATTTCTTTTCTTTTCCATTAAGCATTACAGATTTTGCTAAGAGATATCTTTGTGAAACTTATATATTTCTATTAATGCTTTCTGAAGGCAACTTCTCTGTTGTTGAATCTTAGTTTACCTACTATAAGTAGCATTGTGGTATCATGGAAGATTACACAATCAACTAGAAGAAAAAGTACCATAAGGACGTCAGCATTTCCCAAAGACAACTCCAAGTCTTTATGCAGGAAGTCCACCAATGCTGTCAATAATAACAGCTGTGGTTTTCTTAATTGAACTTAGGGGCTAGGAGAATATCCAGCCTTCTCCTTCATGAATGAGTATACTAAAGAAGTGCTGTTTACCAAAAATACTGTCATCAAATTATCAGATTGGAATTAAGGAGAGAGTAGCCAACAGCTCCATGTTTGGGATGAAATTAATCCTTGTTTTTATTATTTTTCCACAGCTGCAGTTCTGTCAAGAGTGAGTTCAGAACTCCGATGCCAGTGCATTAAAACCCACTCCACGCCTTTCCATCCCAAATATATCAAAGAACTGAGAGTGATTGACAGTGGCCCACATTGTGAAAACTCAGAAATCATGTAAGTACTTTAAAAAGTGATTAGATATGTTACTTCAGCAAACCTAAAATTGGGGAAGGTGGAAGTATCCAGCAAAGTTCTAGGTTCAGGAATACAGTAGTGGGCAGAACCCCCCCCCCAAAAAAATTCTTTGTCTCCATGACATTTAAATATGCCTTGTAACTAAAAATGAGTTGGACTCAGATTTTTTTTTTAAAGATTTTATTTATTTATTTGACAGAGAGAGATCACAAGTAGGCAGAGAGGCAGGCAGAGAGAGAGAGAGGAGGAAGCAGGCTCCCCGCTGAGCAGAGAGCCCGATGCGGGACTCGATCCCAGGACCCTGAGATCATGACCTGAGCTGAAGGCAGCGGCTTAACCCACTGAGCCACCCAGGCGCCCCTGTACTCAGATTTTATGCTCATACTTCAGGAACTTGAAGGGCAAAGGGATGTCTGAAATCTTCTAAGTACTGATTTAGTCATATCTCTCTCATTTCAGTGTAAAGCTTGTCAATGGAAAAGAGGTGTGCCTGGACCCCAAGGAAGACTGGGTACAGAGAATTGTACAGATATTTTTGAAGAAGTAAGTTGTGGTTTTTGTTTTTTTTAATTCTTCATTTACCCTGAGACATACTGTTTAAGTTAGCCTATAAGTTAAGTTAAGTTACCCTGAGACATTCTGTTGCTGCTGGAAGTCTACTTTCTTGGGGATCTGAGTCTTTGATTAAAAACAAAACAAAACCAAACAAAACAAAACCATAGCAATAGTGAATTTGTTGCACTCATGACTGGGAAGACCATACATCTCAGTTTGTCCAGGGAACTGGTTCCCTTTCATTCTCAGAAGTTTCCTAGTTTGGATGATAACTTACCTGTCTCTCTACTCGTAGTTGAAAATTAGGATATTTCTAATACATGAATATCTAAGACTATTAATTTCCTAATAAATATATTTTCAAAAATGATACTTTCCTCCTCATTAGAACACTATTAATTAATTTTTCCCATTTTATTTATTTTCAGGGCTGAGAAACAGGCATCGTGAAACAAACAAACATTCTCTATGGTTTCCAAGAATTCCTCAGTAAAGATGTCAATGAGACTTCATATAAATCTACTTCAACACTTCATGTTCCATTTGGGTCTGGTGTAGGGTTGTCAGATAAAATACAGTATGTCCAGTTAGATTTGAATATTAAGTAAAACAATGAATAGGGGTTTTTTTTTGATGTCTCATACATGTTGTCTTATGCAATATCTAGGCATACTTATGTTAAAATATTATTCATTGTTTACTGTAAATTCAAATTTAGCTGGAAATCCTGGAAATATTTTGTTGTTGCTACAACTTTCCACCCCAGTCTGCTGGTCAGGATACACCAGTCCCTGTTAAACTTTGCCTTGGTTTCTTCTTTATTCCTCAGGAGAAAAAGTGTCAGTCACCATCCTAACTCACAGAAATGTGAGGACATGTGGAAGCACTTTAACTTTTTCTCATGTTGTCTGAATTATGTTCAAGTGAAACTTGTTTGCTTATTTATTATTTATATATTTATTTAAGAAATAAGTATAAGAATATCTGTGCATAAATTTGGGAAAATGGGAAAGAAAGCATTGTTGATAGACTAGTAGAATGATGGTAGTGAATTTATATTTATTTTAATACTAAATGATATTTTATTAGAGAACTATTCTGAACAAGGTTGCCAGATATAGCAAAATTAAAAACAAAAAGACACCCAATTTGTTTTGAATTCAGAAAATGATTAATTTTTTAGTATTTCATTATTTATCTGAAATTTTCATTGAACTAGCAATCCTGCTTTTGGTATTCTCATTCTTATCTTGTCATGGGTGACCTTGTTATACGGTGCTGTGTTGAATCATCAGAACTCTGAGTTAGAATTGTTTCTCAAAACAGCAGAAATTCAACAGGCAATATTAACAAAGTAATTTCTTACTAGATAAAACCTATTTATTATTTATAAATGGATTCTAAATAATTTTACTTAAATTAATGTGTTTTTAAACACTGACTTCATTTTTTTACTTTAAAATGCTTTTATGTGTTCCCAAAGAGATTTTTTCCTACTATTTTTGATATATGGAAATATAAATGTAATCATAAAATATTTAAAATAAAACTTATTGTCAAAATCATCAGGTGTTTCTCTTTCTTTGGCAGTTTTAAAAGTTATCATTTTACCTATTTTTACATTAAAAATAATATTTTGAGTTAAAAAACATAAATGCTTGGTGTCCTGTGTGTCTCAATCAGTTACAGGTCTGAATCTTGAGTTCAGCTCAGGTCATGATCTCAGGATCATGAGATCAAACCCTGTGTAGGTCTCTACATTCCACATGGAGTCTGCTTGAGATTCTCTTTCTCTGTCTGCCTCTATCCCTCCCCCGTTTTCTCTTTCTCAAAATAAATAAGTAAATCTAACAAACAAATAAATAAACATAAATGCTTCCCCTAACATTTTGTATATTGTATGTAAAATTACAAAGCTCTAGAAAAACAGAAATCTTTTCCAGAGATGGGTTACAAACTGTAGTCCCTTCCAGAGAATGATGGAAATTTTCTCAACACCCCATTGTATTCCATTTTGCCAATAAGGCTGACTTCAGATTTCTAATTAACCAACCAGGTGTTTGTACAGCTTAGTATAGCTGAGCACTCAGTGGAAAAGGGAAGTGGATACTCCTTACAAGACACTTCTCAGATCATTGAGGAGTAAAACTGACACATATGAGAGAAGGAAGTTTGAATATGATTAAAGACCAAACATATTTGTAAAAAAGTCAAACAAAACTCTAAAAATACAGTAGTTTGACTAAAATATTCAATGGAGGAATTTTATAACAGACACAACTGAAAAGAGAATCAGAGATCCGGGAACTAAAACCAAAGAACTTTATCTGGAATTCACAGCAGAGACATAAAGAGATAAAAAGGTAGTAAATAGGAAAAACATGATGAAAAATAATAATCCATAATTTCATGAAATTCAACTTACCAATGCCTAACTTTACATTCCAGGTAAAAAAAAGATGAATCTTAGAACTTCCATTCACACTTATCTACCTCCCAACTCATTTACTATTGCTTTTGGGTATTTTAAGTTGACTTTCTTTTAAAGCTCCGCAACACTGAGTGAGGAAGTTCTCTCCTATTTTCTCACTTACAGGTTCACACTGCAACCTGCTTTTCCTGTGTCATTTAGCCCCTTACAACTATTTGGGTACCTGCAGCTGCCATTCTTTCCATGTGTCGACATTATCTGTGATGTGGAACACAAAACCCATTCCATCTCTCTTCTAATTCCCAATATACTTCCCCACAAAAGTGTGCAGCATAATAGCATTAATGAAATATTTATGAGTAATACATAAGCAGGAACCAACTGGAAATTCAACCCAGCACTCACCATTCCTAAAAACGTTTTCCTCTCGAGGTGACTTCTCCCTTTCTATATTTCTCTCAGACCCTATTAAAGTCCTCTTCCTCAGAGTTCTGCCCAAGTTTCATTTCCACATTCTCTTCTGAAGATTCAAACTGCCTTGCCTTGCCACCGTGTAAAGTCTCTCATTCTGTGGATTTCATACACGATGAATAGAACAGATAGCAGATAAGTAATTTTAACAAAACGTTCATACAAAAGATACAGGATTTTTCAGAAGCAGATAGCAAAGAATTATCTAACCTAACCAGACTAGGCTTCACTGAAAAAATTTAAACTAGAGTCTGAATGGTGAGTAGGAGTTAGCCACACAAGGGGAAGAAGGATATATGGGGAAGGGTAGTCTAGACATCAGGGGAGAAGTAATTTGTAGGCAAGAGCATGACACAAATTGAAAGTGAAATAATTCAGTGTGGCTGGAGTTTAGCATGCAGCAGAACAAACACCAACAGATCAAGCTATGTTAAATGGACTAGGAAACCTCAAAAGGGCTTAAATTTGGCATTGAAAACTTCTAGTAGATTCCAATTACCCTCATTTTAAGTTGTGAACCTTATAAGCTGTTCTTCCTGTGGCTCCTCCCAAAAGGAAGTGAGAAACCATTAAAAAAAAAAACAAAAAACCTCAAAAGTCTGATCTTGGGGGATTTTTAATGTTATTTGTATTATTATTTTTATTAGAAACAGTAATGAAGTGTTCACCTTAAAATGCATTAATCATAAAATACATATGTGATACATTCAATAAGCAGAATTTGCTAATTTTTGTAACTGCTGTTTTTGTTTTTGCTAAAAATGCATTAAGAAATAGATTCATAGGTTAAAGTTACCTAAGCCGAATCTTTTATTCTCAAGATTTTGATAAATAAGTAGATAATCTGAATCATAAAAAAAACTTCCAATTTTATATAAAACCTCTTACTGTGTTGAGTACATATTGTTAATATAATCAGTGTCCAACATTGAAAGCCAGGTGAAGACATCTGCACCAATCTGGTAAATGTTAACAATGACTACTTCTCAAAGAATCTACTTCCTAATTTCATCTTTATTAACTTTACAATGTGCTAAAGGATTTTTCTCCTAAAAGAAAAGTCTCCTAAAGGACTTTCTCATCTATGCTGTCATTGTTCTAGGACAGCAAAGTATTTCATCAAGGGGTGCCTGGGTAGCTCAGTCGGTAGTGTCTGCCTTTTACTTCAGGTCATGATCTCAGAGTCCTGGAATCAAGCCCCACATCAGATCAAACTAGGGATTAGGTATCATGCAAATAAGCCAAAAAGGAACATTGTGAACGAAGAAGAGAAAGAGTATGAGAGACTAAGTGTGAGAGAAAAGGAAAAGCCAATTAATTTGATGAACTGAAAACTTTTGCTTTATTTTACATAAGTGATATTAGTAAATTTATGTATGTAGACATGGGTTTTATTTGTGTAGACACAGACTTACACACAAACCTGAACATGCAATCTATTACCCCATAACTTTATTTTTAAAGAATTTATTTATTTATTTGACAGAGAGAGACACAACAAGAGAGGGACCAGAAGCAGGGGGAGTGAAAGGGGAGAAGCAGGCTTCACGCCTAGCAGGGAGCCTGATGCGGGGGTCAATCCCAGGACCTCGGGATCATGACCTGAGCCAAAAGCAGATGCCCCTATTACTCCATAAATTTAATCTGTTTATGTGGAATACAAATTACAGATCTGATTTTACCGAGTAGAAGCACAAATGTAAATACACAGACACACACACATACAAAATAAAAAGGTACAGAGAGATAATAATAAAGTGCTCACCTTAAAACTGTATTAGTTGTAAAATACCATGATACATAATACATCATATGCATAACATACAACATCAAGTAACTTTCATAATTGCTGTTTGTGTGTTTTCTGTAAATGTACCAAGATATGGATGCATAGGTCAAAGTTACCTAAGCAAACTCCTTTGTTACCAAGATTTTGGCAAATTAGCAGATAATAATTTCTTACTATAATACATCTCTTTTGCTATTCAGGCTAGGTTTCAAAACTTCCGAAGATAAGATGAAAATGTTTTACTTTTGGTTTGTGGTAGAAATATAACAAGCAAAAATTGCTTAAGACTGTATTAACCCTGCGATAACGAAAAAAAAGCTTGAAAAGCAGTAATTTCTCCATTACTCACTTAAAAAGAAGTAACAGCATTCAGCAAGTTGCCCCAAGTTTAGTAACCATCGGCTGAATTTGCAGAGATCGCAGACAACAGATAGGGAAATTTTTAATGTAATACGGTAAATACCAGGCTGTTTGTTCCTACAAGACTTACAGATGGAGCAATCAGGAATTCTCCAAAGGATTACTTAAGGGTCAAAGAACCCAACTCCCAGTGAGGGAAGAAAGGGTTTTTTACACTTTTTGCATTCCCATAGATAAAATTCAAGTTAGATAAATATAATTGTTATAAGACCGTTAAACATCATCATTTAGTAAGCTAATAGACTTAAAAGAAAAGTATGTTGGAAAATGAAGATGAGAAAACATTTGTATATATTTTCACATAAAGTCTACTTCAGACCTATCTAGGGGAACGTCCTAATAGCTATGTAACAGATCATGTCAAAGAAGAACAAGAACCAACTGAAAGCTGGGAAAATGGCCAAAGTTTGAACAAATTGAGAACAAAATAAGCAGTGTATTATAACAAACATAACAAAAATATTAATGAGTCCATACTGATATAAATAAATGGTTGAGTAAATAAATAAATGGGGAAGAGACAAATCTCCCATGAGGAATTCCAAATAATTTACACAAATACTCCTTCCTCAAGGAGATGGAATATAACCATGTATTCCTAGGTGTGCCCTATGCATAATGACTTCATTCCAAAAAAAACACATGTTATGGAAGGGGGCAGAGGAGGAGTAACTTTACAGCAGAGAAACCTAAAAAACACTATGTCAACCAAGGTCAACATCAACAGTGATAAATTGTACTAGTGGAATGCAATGATGTAATGGAAATGGCACTTTACCTCTCTGGTCTTCCTCCTGAAAACCCAGGATTCCAGTCTAATCACAAGAAAAACATCAAATTGAGGAGAGAGCCATTCTACAATATATCTGACCAGTGCTTTTCAAAATTGTCAACGTTTTATTAAACAAGAAAGCTCTGAGGAAATGTTATACTAAGAGGAGCCTAAGGAGACACGACAACTAAGCATAATTAAGGTATCCTGGATTAATCTTAGAACAGAAAAAGAACATTAGGTAAAATCTGTGAAAATCCAAATAGTATTGTCTTGGTCAATTTGGGCTGCTATAAAAAAGAACTATCGACTGGGTGACTTATAAACAACAGATACTTATTTCTCACAGTTCTGGAGGCTGGAAAGACCAGACTGGTTGGATTCTGTTAAGGATCCTTTCCCTTGTAGTCTTCTGACTCCTGATTGTCATCTCACAAGACAGGAAGCAGACTCTGGGCCAGATCTCGTGTCTTTTCTCATGAGGGCCCCGATCCCTTCCATGGCTTAATTTCATGGCTTAATTTCTTCCCAAAGTCCTTGCCTTTTAATACCATTACTTTGGGGGTTAGGATTTCAACACACAAATTTGGGGAGGACAAAACATTCAGTCCATAACAATAATGTAGTGGTATTGGTACCCTACTAGTGTAAGATGTTAGTGATCCTGGAAACTGGCGATAGGATATAGGGAAACTCTCTGTAATAGCATCTCAGTTTTTCTGTAAAACAAAAACGGTTCTTTAAAAAAGAACAAAAAAAACTATTTTTTTAAAAATAAGCAGGGAGATGGGAACAAAATAAATAACCTACAGCAGGTAGATATTGGTATTCTGCCAATAACAGTAAACCTATATGTGGGCTATGAAACTGGTCTGTAAGGAGCATGTCCCTTGGGCAGCAATGGAGTTAAGCTGATCATTCATCACATCTGTATAGCTTTGTCTTTTCTTTCTTGAGTTTTTCTGAGTTTCTAGAGTTATGCTGGGCTTTGAGAACTTGCCATATCTCTAGATCTATTTCACAAACTATATCAAGGTTCTTCTATAATAATGATAATCATAATCAATGACCTAACAGGTTAGGAAACTGAATGTAACAGCTAAGTACCATCAGCAGAAGGTCGTAGGTAGTGTGGTGGACTGGAAAACACATAGTGTACCTAGAGTCATAATAATTTAAATTATCTTAAAACAGAGAACTTGCAAGCCATACTCTTGACCGCCAGTCAATAGTAGAATTGACTGATAACAGCTAAGCCCTCAAAGAAATTTTTTATCTAAGAGTAAAATCTGGCACTACAGATATTCCTCTATGATTAATCCTACAGTTCTATTTATGTCTACTTGCCTTAGATTAAGATTAGATAATCAATGTTGGACCTTGTATATTAAATACAATATGTTTTAGGGCTGTGGTGTTGGCTTTGGGTTTTTTGTTTTGTTTTGTTTGTTTTGCATATGGAATGGCAGAGTTGAGAAATATGAATAAAATGCCATTCAATAAATACGATTTAAAAGTCAGAGTATTCCTTAATTCTTCACTATGCCCAATTAAAAAGAAACGCAGCAACAAAACAGAGGTGGAGGCTAAAAGAAATCAAGTGTTAATGACTGTTTACACCCTGTTTTCCCCAGCTACCTATAGCCGGCTCAACAGATGGGCTAAGCCTGAACTTCAGTTTTCCCCAGTTCTTAGGCTTAAACTGACAGGATGGATAAAAATAAAAGCACTGACCTAAGGAACAGGTTCCAGCAGCCCAGTGAATGGCCTGTTGGCTCCCATGGTCTTGCATCTAAACATGTTTCCTAATAATTTGCCCTAATCAGTTCTTGAATTAATATCTCCTTGTATCTGTGTTCTGTACTGGCCTTGGTCAAAAAACAGGACCCACTGGGTGTCTGGGTGGCTCAATGGGTTAAAGCATCTGCCTTCCACTCAGGTCATGATCCCGGCATCCTGCGATCAAGCCCCACATCGGGCTCTTTGCTCAGCAGGGAGCCCGCTTCCCTCTATCTCTGTCTGCCTTTCTGCCTACTCCTGATCTCTCTCTCTCTCTGTCAAATAAACAAATGAAGTCTTTAAAAAAAGGATTCATTTACTTAAGCATCACTTTGAATTTTCTCTGTAGTTGCTCTACCATTTACCTCTGTCCTCTTCTCTCACTTTAATCTCAAGCATTAATTGGACTAGCCAGACTGGTCTAGTTCCAGGCAATTCTACTCAATGGGTCTAGAGACATCCTCCTTGTCCCATCCCCCTAATAGAAATCTTAGCACATTTGGACATATGTTCACTCCCAGAGCAAACTGAGCCATCACTTGGAATTTCCTGCCCACTTCAATGGACCTTCTGATACTGCTGACTGTTTGAGATTCCACTGTTCTTTGGAGATATAATAAACCATAGAAGTGCCTTAATTGGCATTTGTTTCTTCAGTTGACTTAGTTGTCTCCAGTCCTGTCTGAACTCAAGTGCACTTCTTGGCCACCATCTGTTCTCCACACAATTTCAACTTCCTACTCTTCTCTCTTATCCAATGTTAATAAGATCCTTGCATGATTTGAATTGTGATGACACAAGAAATGAAGACAGAAGATGGGAAGAGATACATATGGAGATGGAAAAAGAATGTAATAAATATCAGGTCTGTATATAGAGAATAAAATATGAAAACAAAGTTCCTCTTACTAGGACTTTCTTTTGACTGACTTCAACTCAGTAAGACTTGGTTGGCATTCCATAAATGTAAAGCTAAAGTCCTTTTCCTTGAACCATATAGTATTTTCTTACCTAACACTATGTTTTGGCAAACCCAGATTCTGACCATTTCTTTTTCCTCCTAACTACACCACCCAACTTTTTCTTTAGATGTAATAATTGAGATTGGATTTATAGTACTGACCCCCTGGCTCACGTCCTTGACTATCGTCTGTACTTGCCCCTTATACTGTGTCTGTCTCTGACTATTCAGAATGTCCTTCAGCTTAATTCTAACATAACCTTGAGATCTTTTTGTTTGGTTCTAAAAACAAAGAACTTGGCAGCCTAAGACAGAGATATTTTAGAAGTATTATATGTTGAGTAGAGATAAGTAAAGGATAACTAATGGAATTAGGATAAGCTATACTGGATTCCCAACTTAAGAAGCATCGAAGTCTGAATTCAAGCCTGCTCTATCTGTATTTCTTTGCCACTTTTCTTCAAGTTAAGAATTCTTTAAATAGGGGCACCTGGGTGGCTCTGTCGGTTAAGTGTCTGCCCTCAGCTCAGGTCAGGATCCCAGTGTCCTGGGATTTGAGTCCTGCACTGGAGGGGGGTGAGGAATCCCTGCTCAGCAGGATGTCTTCTTCTCCCTTTGCCCCTCCCCTTCTGAAATAAATAAAATGTTTAAAAAATTATTTAAATAAATCTCAAAAGTTTCCATCCATCTATTATCTATTTATTGATTTCTATTATCTGTATCTATCTATCTATCACCTGTCAATTATTTAACTATAAGGGTCACTGGGATTTCCTATTGTGTTAAAACTCTTTATTGTGATAAAATAAACATAATGAAGCATACCATTTTAACAATTCGTAAGTTCACAGTTTAGTGGCATTAAGTATATTCACATTGTTGTGCAACCACCACCACTATACATCTCTATCATATTCCCAAGTTGTAATTCTGTACCCAATAAACAATAATTCTCATTCCCCCTTCTCCTCTAGTTCCTGTCAACGACCATTCTATTTTTCTGTAGCTGTGAATTTGATCACTATAGGTACCTACTACAAGTGGAACTATACAATTTGTATCCTTCTGTGACTGGCTGATTTCACTTAGCATAATGTCTTCAAAGTTTATCCATGTTGTATCATGTGTCAGAATTTCTAATATTTTAAAAGTTGAGTAGTATTCCATTATATGTATAGACCACATTTTGTTTAATCATTTATCCATCAATGGACATTTGTGTTGTTTCCACCATTTGGCAATTGTGACTAATGCTATAAATATAAATTATGAATAATGTATGAACATTGGTATAGAGGTATTTGTTCAAGTCTCTGCTTTCAGTTCTTTGGAGTATATGCCTATAAATGAAATTTCTGAATTCCAAAAATTCATATGGTAATTCTATTTTTTGAGTAAACACCATACTCAAAAACAACATACTCATACTGTTTTCCATAGCAGTCGCACCATTTTACATTCCCACCAAGAATGCACAAGATTTCCAATTTCTCCATATTATTGTCAGTACTTATTTTCTTTTCCTTTTTAAAGTTATTAAATGGATATGAAATGGTATCTCAAAATGATTTTGATTTTAATATTCCTATTCCTATTACTATACCTATTTGAATTTCCATTACTAACAATTAGTAACGTTGAGCATTTTTTTTTAAGATTTTTAATTTATTTATTTGAGAGAGAGCATGAGCAGTGAGAAGGGGCAGATGGAGCAGGAGAATCAGTCTCCCCACTGAGCAGGGAGCCCATTGCAGGTAATGTTGAGCATTCTTACATGTGCTTATTAGCCATTACATATCTTCTTTGAAGAAATGTCTATTTGAACCCTTTGGCCATTTTTAAATTGAGTCTTTTGGGCTTTTTGTTGTTGAATTGTAGGAGTTCTTTACTTATTCTAGATATTAATCCCTTATCACAGGATATTATTTGCAAAAATTTTCTCCCATTCAATGGGTTGCCTTTTCACTCTGTTGATAGTGTCTTCTTGATGTGTGAAAGGGCTTAATTTTTATGGAGTCCAGTTTATCTGGGATTTTTCTTTGGTTGAATGTGCTTTTTGGTATTATGTGTGTTCAAACTTTTGTAGCATTATGTATTTCCCCAATTTGATCTATGAGATGTATTATCTGATGTTTTAGACTCTAAGAAAAGCATATCTTTATGAGAAAGCAAAATCTTGAGAGCCAAAATACAAAGAGTTCTTGGATCTATCTGAGGATTGTTCTCTTGCTCCTGGGTCCTTGTTTTGTGTTACAAGGACCAAGAACTCATAAGAAAAGCAATTACCGAATGAGCTCTCTCAGTTGGTTCAATTTTCTCTCTTTCTCTGGAAATTCCCCTGCCAGCAATCACTGGGTATTGGTTATTACACTATGGAGGAGAGTATAGGAAAAAACATTGCCATAGAAAAAAGGATTTTAATCTATGCAGAGATTTGAAAAAGCTTATAGTTGTGAATTGGGCTTGGAATGTACCATTTCCTAACTCCATGGTGCAACAGTCATCGTGAGGCTTTTAAAACTTTCCTAAATTCTGCAATGCTGACTAGTTTCTATCCTTGCTATATAAAGTTTCCTCTAGGGGCACCAGGGTGGCTCAGTGGGTTAAAACCTCTGCCTTTGGCTCCGGTCATGATCCCAATGTCCTGGGATTGAGCCCCATACCTATCTGTCAAATAAATAAATAAATAAATAAAACCTTTAAAAAAAAATAAAATAAAGCTTCCTCTAGAAGCTTAAAGAGGTCACAGTCACCAAAGGCATATACTACTAATAGCAGCAGTAAAATTATTTCTGAATTCTGAATTTTTATGAAAATGGTGAGTAAATAATGCCAGATATTTTATGTAAACACTATATTACTACAAATAATGGCAAGACACTTTTAATAAAATGTTTCCTTACTTTCAAAATAAATATCTATTTTCTCTCCTGAAAGGTAGTAATAGTCATATTGCATTTTAAATAGAAAAGGAACTAAATATATATATTTTTTATAATTTTATTTACTTATTTGACACACAGAGAGAGAGAGAACACAAGTAGGCAGAGAAATAGGCAGAGGGAGAGGGAGAAACAGGCTCTCACCAAGCAGAAAGCCTGATGTGGGGCTCAATCCCAGGGCCCCAGGATCATGATGTGAGCGGAAGGCAGCCTCTTAACATTAACCAACTGAGCCACTCAGACACTCCAGAACTAAATGTATTTATAGTTATTTAGACATACAGAGATAGAGTATTGCCACTAAAATTTGCAAATAGTTACACTAAAAACTAGAACTAAAACCTCACAGAAATGTTTCATTGAACCCCTTTTCACAGGGGCCTATAGCCATACAAAATTAAGCAAAAGTATTGTTCTAAATATAAGGAAAATAGTACTTACTATACCAAACTTTAATGCAAAAGGCTTATAATCTTTGAAGACCTGGCAATAAATGTATATTTGATTTATTTTTTAAAATACTTTTATTTATTTATTTGACAGAGATCACAAGTAGGCAGAGAGGCAGGCAGAGAGAGAGGAGGAAGCAGGCTCCTTGCTGAGCAGAGAGCCCGATGCGGGGCTTGATCTCAGGTCCCTGAGATCATGACCTGAGCCGAAGGCAGAGGCTTTAACCCACTGAGCCACCCAAGCACCCCAATAAATGTATATTTTACACACACACACACACACACACACACATACACACGTTGTATTCCTATGCTTATTATCTAATTGGTACTTTTATATTCTTTCATTTTAGTACAAGCCTTTGAGAAAGGTAATATTATCTCATTTTGCAATTAGTAAGACCAAAATTCAGAAAATTTAAGGAGCTTGCTTAAGGTTACCTTGAGCCACGATTTGGCTTAAGTCTTCTAGTCCCCAAATCAATCTTCACTTTCCATTATATTACAAGATTTTGTCAGGCTCATTTAAATTAATTTCATAAGAATTCATTATCAAGCATTTATTAATCTCTGTGATGGAAATTTTAGGTAATAGATACCTACGATAATAAACTACAGAATAAACCATAAGAATACACTTACAGAACAAACTACAGAATAAACTACAGCTCTTTTCCTTAAAAAATAGGTAGAAAATTTGGTAGTCATAGGTATTATCATTTGACATAGGTATAGTCAAATGTCCTATATCCCACAGACATTGGCAAATGTTTTAGACAACTTCCATTTCTGAGTATTTAGTACTGTCACCATTGCTTTTTAATGAAGATGTCAGCCGGAGCCCTCCTGCCCTTGAGGATTTGGTTAAACTTGATCTAAGCACCATGTCCAAACCCTAAATCTTAACCAGATTACATCTCCAAACATTACTAATTCTAGACCGTCTATGCATTTTGAAATCTGTTATAATACTAGTTGGGGAGGAGGGACAACTTGGTGGCTCAGTTGGTTAAGCACCCAACTCATGATTTCTGCTCAGGTTGTGAGCTCAGGGTCCTGATATTGAGCTCCACCAGGCTCCATGCTCAGCGTGGAGTTTCCTCATCCCTCTCCCTCCCCTTTTGCCCCTCTACTTTCTCTTTCAAATGAAAAATAAATAAATAAAATCTTGAAAGTTATACCAGTTGGGGAGGAAAGAGACCTACTGGAAATCATGGTTTTCTGTATCTCTCTGATTCATCTCCTCCATTCTCTTTCTCCTCTTTTTCTCAAGTTATTCCATTTTCTCACATGAAACAATTCAATCACATTTAGCACCCTTATGAAATTCACCATTCTCCCTATTTGCTATTATTGTTTTTTTTTTCAAAAATTACAATTTTACTTTTATGAGGAGTTCTGGCAAATAAAATACTTTGCTTTCATTATGTTTTCCTCTCTCTCTCTCTCCTTGACCTCCATTATCTGAGGACATTTCATTTATATCAACTGAAATTATTAACATTTAATTTAACTATGGCATAATCATACTGAATAAACTATAGCTGGTATCTATGGGAAAGAACTTGAATTGACTATGATGACTTTTCAGTAGGAATTGGTATGACAACTAGGAATCCTAATGTAGTAGACATGGTGGTGGTGGTGGTGGTTATTATCTATTAATACTCGGTCTCACTAGATCATTTAAAGTGTTGATCCTTGGGGCACCTGAGTGGCTCAGTGGGTTAAGCATCTGCCTTCAGCTCAAGTCATGATCCTGGGGTCCTAGGATTCAGCCCTGAGTCAGGCTTCTTGCTCAATGGGAGAGTCTGCTTCTCTCCTTCCCTCTGCCTTTACCCAGCTTCTGCTCTCTCTTTCTCTCACGTTCTCTCTATCAAATATATAAATAAAATATTTTTAAAAAGAGGTGTTGATTCCTTTTACTAGGTCCTTAAATGTTATTATTATCATTATTTTTTGAGTAGGCTCCACACCCAGTGCAGAACTAAACACAGTGTTCAAACCCATGATCCTGAGATCAAGAACTAAGCTGAGATCAAGAAAGAGCCCAACGTTCAAAAGACTGAGTGGCCCAGATGCCCCTAGATGTTATTCTTAAAAAGAATTTTTGGTCTTTCATTCTGTAATCGTTAAGCATTAACAATTCTTTTATTAAGGAACAAAAACTAAAATAAATATATTAAGGGCCCATCACATAGCCTAATGTTGTAAGGATATAAAACATACAAAATAAAACAAGATATATGTTTGTATTCTCTTGAGATTTTGCCAAGCACTGAACCATGAAATTGCAGTGTTATAAGGGCTGTTAATAATCATCTAGTTGGTGGCACCTGGGTGACTCAGTGGGTTAAGCTTCTGCCTTTGGCTCAGGTCATGATCTCAGGGTCCTGGGATTGAGCCCCACATCAGGCTCTCTGCTCAGCAGGGAACGTTCTCCACCACCCCGCCCCCCGCCGCCTCTCTGCCTACTTATGGTCTCTGTCTGTCAAATAAAAAATAAATAAAATCTAAAAAAAAAAAAAATCATCTAGTCACTTGTTCCTGGGAAAACAATCCTCTGGGAAATGAAACTCTGAATGTTGCAAATCCATCAGTTCTTTCTTGAGAAGAGTAACATGTGTCAGCCTGCTAAAATATTCTACTTCTCTGGTTGCAAAAATCTTCTCCAAGCCCGTAGCTTAAGTTTACCCTGGTAATAAAGATGACTGTGGATAAAAATAAATCTGGGCAAGAGAAGAATTTAATCTGTATTACTTTGATTATTTCCATATGTTATTGCCTTGAGCCTTGAAAACAAGTTATAAAATCACTTCCTGAGGAACTGTAGGTGTTCTCTTTGATTGTATAACTTGTTTATTGTATAACTTGTTTTTGTTTTCAAGGCTCAAGTATATATATATATATATATATATATATATATATATATATATATATTTTGCTAGTTCTGGCCAGAATGAAGAATTTGCATTTGTCAGTCTAAAATCAAGGAATATAGAATTAAGATCAGTTGGATACTAAGAAAAAGCAGAACTAGCACCCTTAACGAGATTTCAGAAACCTATTTCTGAGAGTCTTTTAATTCTGGTGATAAAATTAATGCCAGGGATGATAATAACCATGTTTCCAAGTAAATGTACTATTGATATCTGATTTACTTTTTTAAAAAATGTGTACCTTTTTGGAAACAAAGCTGGGTAATTGTATCGCACAAATGACTAAATTCTACACTGTAGGATAGCAAAAAACATATGGGCCTGTTTAGAAAGAAAAGTAAAACCACTTGTCCTTGCAAAATTAACAGAATTGTGAAACATTTGGATGAGCCTCTTGTCTTGATAAGCCTCGGGGCAGAACAGTAAGAAAAATATAGCATTTCTGCTACCCCTGGGTGTAGTAGCTATGTTGATAAGTATAAGGACTTGTCTTAGAGCTTTTCCAAAGAACACATTCAGGTAACAACCGTAGTGGTTAAAATTTGCATCACTGAGCTGTAACTAGATGTTACTTTAGTGCATAGTCACCTTATTCATCAGTGACTACAAAGAGTTTAAGGAGGAATGGAAGACAACCATGATTCTATTCATATCAGAAAGATATAAAATTAGCAACATTTCTGATGCAAAGAACAAGCAAAACATAATAAAGAAGTAGGATAACAATCAGTAGTAATCATTCTCTGCGAAGTAATGCTTCAGAAACAAAGTAATTAGAAATCCATCTAAGTATTAACACAACTATAGATGAACACTAAGCACACTCATTAGAAAGGCTAAAATAAAAAGACAGACTATTTAAGTATCAGTCAGGATGTGGAGCAACTGGAACTCTTAAACTGTACTGATCAGGATGTACATGCTATAGTTTGGAAAATCGTTTGACAGCATCTGTTTAAGCTGACATACACATTACTTATGACCCACTAAATCTTTCCTTAGGTAAACTCAATATAAGTGTACATGTGTAAGCATTCCTTAAAACACAAGTAATGGAAGATACATAGCTGAGTAATATTCCATTGTATAAACATACCACTTCTTTACCCATTCATAGTCACTGAACACTTGGGATGTTTCCATGATTTGGCTATTGTAGATAATGCTGCTATACACATCAGGGTGCATCTATCCCTTTGAATTAGTATTTTTGTACTCTTTGAGTAAACACTTCAGAGTGCAATTGCTGGATTGTAGGGAGTTTTATTTTTAACTTTTTTTTTTAAAGATTTTATTTATTTATTTGACAGACAGAGATCACAAGTAGTAGGCAGAGAGGCAGACAGACAGAGGAGGAAGCAGGCTCCCCGTGGAGCAGAGAGTCCGATGTAGGGCTTGATCCCAGGACCCTGGGATCATGACCTGAGCGGAAGGCAGAGGCTTTAACCCACTGAGCCACCCAGGCACTCCATATTTTTAACTTTTTGAGGAAACTCCATACCATTTTATAGAATTGCTGCACCACTTTGCATTCCCACCAACAGTGCAAGAGGGTCCCCCTTTCTCCTCATCCTCACCAATACCTGATATTTCTTGTGTTGTTGAATTTAGAAGATGTGGTATATTATACACACACACACACACACACATTATTCTATATAATATGCTATATAATATATATGTATAGATAATGTATAGATATATGGAATGTATGATATAAATATATAATGGGAGATGTGATATAGATACATAATGGAATATCACTCAGCCATAAAAGAAGGAAATCTTGCCATTTGCAATGACATGGATTAAGCTAGAGAGTATTATGTTAAGCAAAATAAATCAGTCAAAAACAAATACATATGATTTCACTCATATGTGGAATTTAAGAAATAAAACAAATAAGTAAGGGGAAAAAAGAAAGAGAGAGAGAGGCAAGCCAAGAAACACTCTTAACTATAGAGAACAAATGATGGTTACCAGAAGGGCAGTAGGTGGGGGAATGGGTTAAACAGATGATGGGGATGAAGGATCACACTTGTGATGAGCACCTGCTGTTGTATGGAAGTGCTGAATCACTATGTTGTACGCTTGAAAGTAGTATTACTTTGTATGTTAACTAGAATTTAAATAAAAACTTAAAAAGAATGTACATAACAATACTGTTTTGTAGCATTGCTAAATTGACAATTACTGAAAAGTTTCTCAACAATAGAATAAATAAATCAGTATGCTATATTCACATAATGGGACATTCTACAGCATTGCAACATTGAGAATAAACCATCCATAATTATACAGAAAAGTATGGTTGGATCTCACAAGTGTATTGTTAAGTTTAAAAATCCAGACACACACACACACACACACACACACAAATCCAGACACAAAAACTTACATACCACATGATTCCACTTATACACGGAAGAAAGAAAAGGTAAAAAGCAAGGTATGCTTTCAGAATTCAGAACATGGTAATCCTTGGGACATAGGATGTGATTAGAAAGGAGCATGAAAGAAGATTCTGGAGTACTTATAATATTCTGCTTCTTGATCTGGAAGTTAGTTCAATTTGTTAAAACTCAGTGAGTTTAAACTATGTGCCCTTTTTAGTATATCTCAATAGAAATCTCTTAAAAAATGAGTAAATATCCTGTGTAGTGTAGAAGAGTAGAATGTGAATGAACACGAGAGTTCACCATGGAATATGGATCTAAGGGATAGGAATGGGGGGTGACTGTGTGTGGAAGCATAGATTGGGGACAATGAAATACAGATCTGTCTGTTCATATCTCATCTGTTCATATATCTGAATTACTCATCCATCATTCAGATATTAACCTAGGGTACAGCAGAAGATACATTCGTGTATGTGTGAGTCCACACTGAGGAGTTGATGTCAGGTTTGGATATGCAAGAAGTTTATTAGAGTAAATGCCGGTGGGAGAAAATGGGGAGGGACCTGGAGGAGGCTGTGAGAGTCTGCAGAGGGGGCAGGTCTGATCCTGGGTGAAGGTGGGAGTGAACAGTTGGCTGGTGGCGTCCTGCACAGCAGTGCAGTTCAAAGGAAGGTTGGGTAAGGTCATCTGGGAATTGTAAACTCAGAGTGATCCATCGGAGGAGATCCGCCTCTCCCAGGAAGGGGATGTACCACAGCATCCCTGTTGTGCTTCCTTGTCAGTGAGGAGAAATACTTAAGAAGGCTGGCCTTAAGGCAAAACCAATAGTGGATTTCTGGGCATCACAGCTGAAGGCAAGAGTCAATTAGGCTCCTTGTGGTTGGAGGTCTGAGAGGCACATTTTCATTACCCCAAGGAAGACAAAGTTGTGACAGTCATGTGCTGGCGAAAGACTCTTCAAGATAAGAGCCCTGACTGGTAACATTTGTCAATCTCTGAGGTGTATATACTTTCATCATAACACTTTTCAAGCTACCAGAATTTTCACAACTGGCTGGTAAAGTTTCTGAGTAATCTAATGATGCGCCAGGATCAGCTAGCACACCATTGCTTATAAAGTTTGTCTCTACAAACAAGGACAAAACCATAGTTACAAGAGGAAATACCTTGACAACTTTCCATATAAAATCTCGTGTTTTCTTTCTTCCTTCCTTCCTTCCTTCCTTCCTTCCTTCCTTCCTTTTTTTCTTTTTTCTAAAGTAAGTTAATTGGCTAAAACCAAAAAGGGAATGCTCCCTGAGTAGGTTAAGAGAATTATTAGGGAGGACAGTTCTATTTCTTGTGATCTTCCTGGGAAACCTCGTGATTTGTGGCATATACATGAGGTGCGTATCTCTGTGCCCTCATCTTGGCATCTCCCCCTTACTTAAGTCATGTCTGCACTGCTTTCCTCATGATTTCTTTCTCCCCCTTTATTGACAGTTTGCTCACCTGGATGTTAGCTCAAGATAATGGCTTTTAAATACTTTCATTTTTAAAATACTTTTAAATACTTGAGTATTTAAATAGATATCAGAGAGCAAAGGAGATCAAGAACAATGAAAGCCATCAAAAATAGGAAATACTGGTGTAAGTTTAACAAAAACTAATATGCCCTAGGAATAAATTCATCCAACCATGGCTAAGTAAGAGTCTTTTCTTACAACTAATCAGTTAATTGGTGCACTCTTCCTAAAGAGTGGATTTAGATACAACAACATGTATTCATAATTGCACAGACCCCCTTGGCTAGCCAGTATATAGCTAAGGGTAATGGAACCAACAAAATATGCTGGTCAACTGAGTCCCTATAATTTGAGCTATTGATTTTTTACTTTGGGCCATGAACTAAGAGATAAACTATAGCATTAAACTATAGCTCATATAACATTCTAGTTATGTGAATTTCCAGCAAAGGCAAAGATCATCTTTAAACTAGTGGAATCCAATGTATCAGGATCAATGTATTATCTCATTGAAATAATGTAGGTTTCTATAGAGCCTACCACTTCACATCTTCTAGTGATAAGCAGAGTCTGGGTGGCTGGTCTTAGTGCACCTCATATTAACTTACACAGTCTTCTTAGAGAAGTCCTGGTGGGAATAATGAAGGGATATTATTTTTTTTAAAGATTTTATTTATTTATTTGACAGAGAGAGATCACAAGTAGGCAGAGAGGCAGGCAGAGAGAGAGAGAGGAGGAAGCAGGCTCCCTGCCGAGCAGAGAGCCCGATGCGGGACTCGATCCCAGGACCCTGAGATCATGACCTGAGCTGAAGGCAGCGGCTTAACCCACTGAGCCACCCAGGTGCCCCAATGAAGGGATATTATTGAACACCCAACACTGAGCACTGGGCTGGGAATACGAAGGTGTACAGTAATCTCCACAAAAGCCCAGCGAGACTCAGAGGACCCATAAAATCAAAACAGCAAGACAGGAGCATAGAGAACAGAGCTCGAACCTTTGACTCAGGGGTTTTCACTGTTCCACACATCATTTGGAGGACAAAGACTAAGGTGTCATGAGTGATCCCGCATAAAATAGTGGTAGAACATGGACTTCCTTAAAACTTTTCCCAAGTGACTGGCCTTTATCTTGCTAATTTGTCACAGTCTTCCTCCCCTTTAAAAATAAATGTAATAATTAGCATAATGTTACAAATTTATTTTTATTTAAGAAACTTCTAAGTAGCACCCATTTACTACTAGGACCATGTTATAAGTTAAATTGTGTCTAACCCTTCTACCCAAATTCATATGTTGAAGTGTGAGCCCCCACTGTCTCAGAATATGACCTTATTTGGTCAGTGCAGATGTAATTGCTTAAGATAAGAACATACTGGAATAAAGTGGGCGTTTAATCCAATATATTTAGTGTCCTTATAAAAGGAGAAAATTTGGACACACATACACACACAGGGAAAATGCCATGTGAAGATGAAGGCAGGGATGAAGGTGGTGCTTCCACAAGACAAAGAAGGCTAGAGATTGCCAACAAACTACCAGGAACGAGATGAGAGGCATGGGACAGATTCTTCCTCACAGATCTCGGAATGAATCCACCCTGCCAACACCTTGATCTCATACTGCTAGTCTCGGGAGCGATGAGACAATAAATCTCTTGTGTTTAAGCCGTCAGGCTTGGGATGCATTGCTATAGCAGCCCTAGCAGACTATTTGTCTAAATACAGACTATACAAAGAAAATCAATAGAAAATAATGTACTGATAAGCAGTGCTGTGTTCTTGTTATGGTGGAGTTATGTGGGACAGCCTGTATTCCTTCTTTCCAGGGAATCTGCTGCTGCAACACTTTTTATGGAAGGTCTTAGCCAGAAGTTCTCATGATAGGTGACAAAGTAGCATTGACGAGTTATTGAAAGCATGAGTCTAAACCAAGATCGACATAATGTTAACTCCTCATTCTGCTACTGCACAGCCCTGTCAGTTGAAACAAATAATCTAAGATTGAGTTTCTTCACACTTCAAAACAGTATATAATGCTAGCAGGAGAGAGTTATTATAAGAAATATATAACATGATAAGTGAAGGTACATAAAAAGCAATCAATAATTGGTAGTTTTGAATATATTGTCCTAAGTGATCTGAAAGACTTAAAATCTTAAAGATGTAACATTTCCCCCAATTGATTTATAGGTTTGATGCTGTATCAACCAAAAATTTAATCAGGATTTTCATGGAACTTGATAAGTTGAATTTAAAATTGATATGAAAAAGATTCTAGAATAGTTATGACTCATTTTTTTTTCAAGATGTGTTTATTTATCTTTAGGAGAGAGAGAGCATGAGTGGGGAGAGATGGAGAGGGAGAAAAAGAAGGAGAGAAACAGACTCCCTGCTGAACATGCTTGATCCCACAACCCTGAGATCAAGACCTGAGCCAAAATCAAGAGTCAAGCATTCAACGGACTGAGCTACCCAATGCACCCTAGCCAAGACTCTTACAAAGAAAAAGGATGGAGAGGGGAGACTTGCCATACTGGGTCTCAAGAATTATTACAAATCTATACTAATTAAGACAGTGTGGTATACGTAGTGACTGACAAATATGGTAAGAGACAAACAGAACAAAGGAACATTCAGACAAGTGGGCTCAGAAGTAGAAACCGATGGAACATGGGCACATCACAAAAACAACATGGAAAATTGGTGAGGAAAGGAATATACTGAGAGAAAAAAGGATTATCTATTTATTTAAAAAATAAAAGTAGCTCCTTACCTCACAACATGCACAAAAAACAAATCCAAATGAAATATTTAAAACTCTTGGAAGAAAAAATAAGTGTTTTTTTTTAAAAAAAAAAAAAAGTTGAGATATGGAAGGATTTTTTTTTAAATAAACTGTAAAGATTATTATCAAATAACGAGTAGATTTATCCTCAGAAAGGAGACTTCCCATCTAAAATACAGTTCTTTTGCCCAGAACCATTTTTAGTTCATACCTTTTGTGGTGGAATCTATGACTCATTAGGTTAGGTAAGGAAAACATAAGAATATAGGAATACTTAATATACAACTAGGTTTAGAAGCATTGTCAGCATACTTTGTATCTCTATGAAAATTCTGGTCTACAGACTATGAGATCATAAAACATTAGCATTGTTCTTTCAGCCTTTCTTTATATCTTTATAGATTAAGGAGTTAGTCGGATTAGAGAGTTAAGTGATTACAGGGCTTGTATATACAGTGCTTATATATACAGTGATTGTATAGTTTTTATTTTGAATGAGTTGATGTATAAAACCACTGATAAGAGAATCCCAAAACTGCTTGCTGACCGTAACAGTATCTTCCAGCATCCGTGGGTAACCTTAGTAACCCTGGTTACTAGATTCTCAAAGTGGACTCCGTCCCTGGAAAAAAAAGTTCTCAGATGGAAGATCAAACTTATGTTTAAAGAGCTGCCCACCACTAGGGGGCTGCGTGGGCTTTCTCTTCTGGACTCTGGGTGCACCCACAAAGGGAGTAGGCGGTGTTGATTTATGGCTGACTTACCCAAGGTCCAGACACTTTGTGTTCAGACACTTGGTTCTGATTGAATATCCACCCACCAACACACACACACACACACACACACACACACACACACACACGACACAGGTGGACTCAGTTGACACAGTATTTAGGAGCAGATTTATTAAGTGAGGAAATGTTGTGTCTAATGACGGTATGCAGCCATATTTCTGGATGTTAATATTCCATGAGGTGTCCAACAGACTTCACAGTTTGGTCAGAGTAGAAGGCTGTAAGCAACAAACATGCTGAGTGAGGGAATGCCACATTCTCTCATTATATTAAGGTTGTATAATTGCACTTATTACATGAAAATGATACTCCTGAATATCAGCCCCAAGTGCATTAAAATCTTTTAGAGCTACCGCTTATCATATATGCTTCCACACCATGAAAGGGGAGGTCAGGGAATTTTAAGATAGGGAAAAATAAATGTGAATGTGAATAAATAATTTATGGAAAACAAATCAGAATTGTTAGTATATAAGTTCTATTTTAAACCAGTAATCCTAGTTTTCATTACAACTCCTTTTCTTGTCTTATAGAAGCACTCTAATGAGAAAAAGTAGACAAAGATCTGACTTAGAAACAGCAGCTTCTCTAGTGTAAGCTTACTCAGAGACAATAACAGATATATTAAAACCGACATCATGCCAAAAATTGTAGTCATTAAGGGGCTAAAAGTTATACATATTAAAACTAGAAAGAGGAGTACCTGGGTGCCTCATGCGGTTAAGCGTCTGACTTCAACCCAGGTCATGATCTCAGGTCCCTTCCCACGCACGTCCCCGCACCAACCCAGCTAGTGCTCTGTGCTCCGCAGGAAGTCGTCTTCTCCCTCTCCCTCGGCCCCTACTCCCCCCGACTTGTGCTCTCTCTCCCTCTCTCTCAAATAAATAAATAAAATCGTAAAAAAAAATGGGTGCCTGGGTGGCTCAGTGGGTTAAAGCCTCTGCCTTCAGTTCAGGTCATGATCTCAGGGTCCTGGGATCGAGTCCCACATCGGGCTCTCTGCTCAGCAGGGGGCCTGCTTCCTCCTCTCTCTCTCTGCCTGCCTCTCTGCCTACTTGTGATTTCTCTCTCTCTGTCAAATAAATAAAATCTTAAAAAAAAAAAAAAAGATTTTCCCTTTCTCTTGAAGCCATTTCTAGTTAGAGATAAGGAAGTCTGAAAGAAGTCTGTTCAAATTGCCACACTTTTAAGAAAAATTAATCTTAAAATTAAGATCACAAGCTGAAAATCCTTTCCATAAACTGAAAAAAATAAAGTGTAGTTGATTGTTTTCTCCACTAACTTTAATTAAGAAAACATGATTAGTTGATGGAATTATTTTACAGGTTTAAGTTTAAAATATTTGAATATATGTTTTTATTCCTCTAATGATAGTGAATTATAACTACTCAAAACCTCATCAAAAGTATGAAACTTTAATTAGTGAAAAATTCTGAATTTCTCAGAAAGACGGAAATGGTAAAAGTTTTTCTAAATTTCCTGTATTTCCTTATATAATTTATCATTATCTAAATTGGTATTTGAAAGTGTATGAAAGGAATTGAAAGTGTAGTTTTGTAACTACATTATTTGTCAGAAAATAAAAATCCTTTACAATTGGTTTCTTTGGGGGTACCTGGGGATCCCAGTGGGTTAAGCATCTGCCTTCAGTCAGGTCATGATCTCAGGGTCCTGAAACCCCCACCAACCCCCCCGCCCCTGCCTGTATTGGGCTCCCTGCTCAGCAGGATGGCTCCTTGTCTCTCTGCCCCTCCCTCTGCTTGTGCTGAATCTCTTTCTCTCAAATAAATAAATAAATAAAATCTTTTTAAAAATAAATACAATAAAATTGGTTTCTATTGCGAATCATATGCTTCTATAAAAATTATTCCACTTAAGTTTTCCAGGTAGATTCTTTTAAAATTCTGTGACATTTCTTGGTGTCTATGTTAATTGCATATTAGTTGTTGTTAACTCCGATTTTCTGGATTCTTTAATTGATTTTTGTCAGTTTGGACTAATTCAAATCCAAAGTAATAAATTATATGTATTTATGTAAACATCTTTGAAGAAATTAAAAGTTCTGGTACCCTAACAGCCAGGCATGAAAAAAAAATTAAAATAATAAGTAATTCTAATGTGTGTAGGTCATTGAAGGCGTAGATGATACTTAAACAGAATGTAGAAAAAAATCCACTTCTGTTTGTCTACATACTCTCTCATATCACCTAGAATAGATCTAATTATCCTAGATTTTCTTTTTATCCTCCAATGGTACATCTTTCTAGACAATTCACATTGTGTTACAGACCATTGCAACATATACCCAGTAAGTTTAATTCTAAATGTATTCAGCCCCAAACAAAGAAAATAAAGATAGATAATCTCCTTGCGTGTGCTATCAATATATTTTTGTCTAATTATAAATGGTCTTGGTTCTTCATAACAGTAATAAAATAATATGGGTATTCACTTTTTAAACTTTTTACCTTAGAAGAATTCTGAATTTATAGAAGAGTTGCAAAGGTCGCACAGTGCTCTCATATACCTCCGCCCAGCTTCCTCTAAAGTTAATCTTTTGTAACCACGGTGTATTTATCAAGACTAAGAAATTAGCATTAGTGCGATACTATGAACTAAACTCCAGTCTTTTTCCCATGGTTGTCTTCTTTCTGTTCAAGAATTCAAACCTGGATAATATACTACATTTAGTTTTTGTGTCTCCATAGGATCCTCCAATCTGTGATCATTTCCGAGGCTTTTATGACCTTGATATGCTGAAGAGTATTGATTGGCCAGGTGTTTTGTATAATGCCTCTCAATTTAAATTTGCCTGATGTTTTCTCATGTATAGAGTGGATTTGTGAATTTTTTTTGAAAAATGTTGTGGAAGTGCTCTTCTTCATGTATAAATTGGAGCACATGTTATCTACATTATTTATTACTGATAACATTAACCTTAATCATCTGGTTAAATTGGTATTAGCCAGCTTGCTTCACTGTAAAATGTTTTCCTTTGTGTACCCTATTTGTTAGAAAGGAGTCACTAGGTCCAGCCCATATTCAAGGAGAAGGAAACTAAGCTCCACCTCCTGGGACAGGACTATCAAAGAATTTGTGGTCATATGCTAAAAATAGCACAGTAATTAAATATTTAAATATTTAAAAGAAAGAAGTACTTTGGGGCTAGAGGCATTTTCTTTTGATATCTCTAGTAAGTATAATGTATATTAAAACTACAGTTTTAAATGTTGTCAATAACATTGTAATTTTAAAATATTTTATAGAATGATAATCATAGCTAACATAGAGAGGTGACTGTGCTGGGCAGTGTGCTAAGTGTTCTATCTTTGTTATGTCTCGATGAGGTAAGTACTATTATTTTCTACATCGACCAGATAAAAATATTGAGACACATAGAAGTGATATGATATGTCTATTGTTATATGATTAATAAGTACAGATCTGAGATTTAAAGCTAGAAAGTGTCAGTCTGACTCAGAGCCTGCTTTGTCCTCTTAGACATGATGCTGTATTTGTCTCTCTGAGACAAATAGATATGTAAAGAGATCTATGAAGGAATATTAGCGCATTTGTATACCTAGGAGATTTTGTATGCAATATTGAGGAGTGAGGCTAGAGACTCAGGATAGATGTATAATAAATTGTAAAATTGTTCTACTGAGACCCAGTGAAATTGAAATTAAATGGGTACATATAAATGTTCTAACAGATATTAATTTTAAACAAATTAATTTTAAAATAAAAATTCTTAATTTTCCTAGATCCCAGGACCGTGAGATCATGATCTGAGCTGAAGGCAGATGCTTAACTGACGGAAATACCCAGGTATCCCCATAAAAATCAATTTTAAAAATTCTTCTGCAATGGGTATCTCAAATATATTACAAACTGCCATGTATCAAAAGACACCAAAAAACAATCCAACAGAAAATGACCAAGATCATGACTAGGTGATTTGCAGAACTTAATGGATACTTAGTTTCTTTAGTCATAAAAGAAAATGAAATTTAAACCACAATGAGATAGTGTTTCATATCCAACAATCCGTGAATCTGATGACACTGACTTTTGGTGAGGATGTGGGGAAATGGGAACCCAAAAGTAGCTGGAGGAAATATAAATGCACGTAAGCACCTGGGAAAGCAACTTAGCAATGCCTGGCTGTAGTTGAAGGTATGTACATCTTACGCTGCACTTTATTCCTTCTAAGTGTCTGTCCTAGAGAAATTCTCCATCAGGTACATGAGAAGTGATGTATAAAGATGCTGACAACATGCTATTGGTAATAGCAAGGTATGGAAACGACTGTCCCTCAGTGTTGAATTGGTAAACCTTGCTAGTATACAGAGTTAACATGAAACAACTCAGCCTAATTAGATTAATATGAGTAAGACTTTAAAACATACTTTTAGATTAAAAAAAAAAAGTACCTTCAGTCTAATACTGTTCATGCAAATGTCAAACTACCAAATTGTGGTATTGTACCTATAATTTATAGAAATGTGCATGCACAGTAAAGGGGCAGAACATTAATGAGGGTGACACTATCATTCTAGGATATGGGTAGCGAAGGGGGAAAAGGAATCAAATGGGGCTTTAGTCTCTATATTATTTTTTCATTAAAAAAGCAAGTATAATAAAATGTTAATCTTGCTTAATCTCAGAAGTGAGTAGATAGGTAAGTGTTACTAGTGTACACATTTTACTTTTTGTTTAAAAGATTTTGTAATCAACTGTTAAAAGTAGTATACATGGAATTTTTTTTCTTGTAATGGGAAAAAGAAGGGGATTTAAATATTTCTTTAATAAAAATCCCTTCGAGTTTTTATTTGAAAAACTTCCTTCTTCCTTGTTTTGGGGATTAGTAATCTCAAATTGTATTTACTTTTGTGGTTTCATTCTGAAAAAGAACATTTGGCTGGTTTACATAAAGCCCTCCAATAACCTAGATTCTAAGCTGGAGTTCTAAAAGGAAATCATTTTCTTTGGCAGGGTTGCAGGGAAAAGTCAAAACATTTTGATGTTGACACAACTTCTGGTGAAATGTTGTAAAGGTCACCAAGCCTGTGTTCCCTCATGGTGTCTGAAATGCGGGCCTTGAAACTACCTTGTTTCACCCCTCACTTGCTGCAAAGGTGTTCAGAGCAGAGTGGAAAAGCTCTGAGAACATGCATGATGTTATTTTGGGATTAATACTTCACGCACTGTTTCTACTTGTTCGCAAAAACCTCATAATTGTTTTAAAACTTTTACTTAGAGTGGCTGTCTTGATGAAAATGTATGGTTTTGCAAAGATAATAAATGACATCCAACTGGTATTATTTGAAGTCTTTGTAATCCAAAGAAATGCTTCCGAGAATTATATTCCAGTATGTAAAATGTGTGTTTGATATATTTTACAGGTAGTCTCTAGAAGCTGGATGTAGTTGATTTTGTTAACTACTCTGGTATATCATTGTAATACCACAGTGCTTGACAATTTGTTTTCAGTCGCTAGAGACACATTAAAAGCATACTATTTTCACTACTTGGTTATACTTAATTTTAAGTAAATAATGCATTTGAGCCAAAGCAAATAAAACCTTTGCTTCTGAAAAATATCTTAAGCTTAATGGGAAAAATGTCATAAATGATGACAATTTTTTCATTTTTCCATAGTTTAATTTATAAAAATTATATTTTAATAATAATGATGTAGTCATTAAATACTTCTTAAAATTAGTCTTCATCTTCTGGGTTTTTTTTTTTTTTTTTTGCTTCCCACTTATAAATTGTGTTATTTAAAATATGCCAAGTTCAAGAGCCTTTTAAAATTATTTTATTCAAATTGTGTTTTTTGGAAGAAAGGGCTCTGTAGCAATTGACTTTGAAAATTTTCATGCCATTTGGTGACACTTGATGGAATAAAAATTTCAGATGGGTTTGGTGTCCTCTCAGCCTCAGAAATAGCAGAGTGGTAGAAACCGCCCCACATTTCACGGGTGACTGAATGAATGAGTCAGCTGAGGAATGCCTCACCATCTCCCACAGGATGGCTATGCCTGCAAAACCACCGACATTCCAATCAGAGCCATAGATGAGTCTGGACGACGTTCAGGGCTCCAAAAGGGCTTCCTTCTCCAGATTCAACATCTATGATTTTGGGGTGAGGATGGCATTGTGTTTCCCATCTGTGTCAAATTCTGGGAGTGCCATTCTGACATTCCGTTTGAATAGGATATGAAGAGCAGACATATTCAGATTTATCCTGTCTACAGTAAAAACATCCTTTTAAAGAATAGAGTTTGATGTGTTTTGACAAAGCTATCAACCTATCTAACCATGAATGATCTCAGCATCTTTTCATGTGCTTATTGGCCAATTGCATACTTTTTTTCTACAAACTTTCTACATACTTTTTTCTACCTGTTTAAAATGTTTTCCTATATATTTTTAAATTACTTGTTTCCCTATTATGAAGGTGTGTGAGTTGTTATATATTATGAATGATGACGAATCTTGTCAAATATATGTGTTGCAAATATTTTCTCTCTGTTTGTGACTTGACTTTCCATTTTCTTAACAGTGTTGTTTGAAAAGCAGCAGGTTTTAATTTTAATGAAGTCAAATTAAACAATTTTTATTTATGATTAATATTTTTACTATCTTGCAAAAAAACTCTTTGCCTCTCCCCCATGTCACAAAACATTTCTCCTGTGTATTCTAGAAATTTGATAATTATAGTTTTCTATATTTAACTATATGATACATTTTAAGTTAATTTCTGTGTTTGATGTGAAACAAAGATCAAGGTTCATTTTATTGCATGTGGATATTTACTTGGCCAGAATTATTTATTAAAATGTCTATCTTCCTTTGGGTGTTGAGTTTGATAAGTTCTTTATTGATCATACATACTAGCCCTTTATCTGATATGTCATTTGCAAATATCTTCTCCCATTCTGTCAGTTGTCTTTTAGTTTTGTTTACTGTTTCCTTTGCTGTGCAAAAGCTTTTAATCTTGAAGAAGTCCCAATAGTTCATTTTTTGCCCTTGCTTCCCTTGCCTTTGGTGATGTTCCCAGGAAGAAGTTGCTGCAGCTGAGGTCAAAGAGGTTGTTGCCTGTGTTCTCCTCAAAGATTTTGATGGATTCCTGGCTCACATTGAGGTCTTTCATGCATTTTGAGTCTATTTTTGTGGGTGGTATAAGGAAATGGTCCAGTTTCATTCTTATCCATCCATGTGGCTGTCCAGTTTTCCCAACACCATTTGTTGAAGAAACTGTCTTTTTTCCATTGGACATTCTTTCCTGCTTTGTCAAAGATAGAGTTGAGGGTCCATTTCTGGGTTCTCTATTCTGTTCCATTGATCTATGTATGTGTTTTCGTGCCAGTACCATACTGTCTTGATGATTACAGCTTTATAATAGAGCTTGCAGTCTGGAATTGTGATGCCACCAAGTTTGGTTATCTTTTTCAACATTCCTCTGGCTATTCAGGCTCTTTTCTACAGGTTCCCTATAAATTTTAGGATTATTTTTTCCATTTCTTTGAAAAAAGTTGATGGTATTTTGATAAGAATTGCATTAAATGTGTAGATTGCTTTAGGTAGCATAGACATTTTCACAGTATTTGTTCTTCCAATCCATGAGCATGGAACGTTTTTCCATTTCTTTGTGTCTTTCTCAGTTTCTTTCATGAGTACTTTATAGTTTTCTGAGTACAGGTTCTTTGTCTCTTTGGTTAGGTTTATTCCTAGGTATCTTATGGTTTTGAGTGCAGTTGTAAATGGGATTGACTCTTTAATTTCTCTCTCTTCTCTCTGGCTGTTGGTGTATAGAAATGCAACAGATTTCTGCGCTTTGATTTTATATCGTGACACTTAACTGAATTCCTGTATGAGTTTTAACAGTTTTGGGGTGGAGTCTTTTGGGTTTTCCACATAAAGTATATCATCTGCAAAGAGTGAGAGTTTGGCTTCTTCTTTGCTGATTTGGATGCCTTTTATTTAGTTTTGTTTTCTGATTGCTGAGGCTAGGACTTCTAGTAGTATGTTGAATAGTAGTGGTGAGAGTGGACAGCGCTGTTGTGTTCCTGACCTTTTTGAGGGGGAAGACTAACTTCCCTCAATGAAATATCTTGGCACCTTTGCAGAAAATCAATTGGCAATATATGTGTTTCTAAAGGTTGCTGTTTAAGAACTCAGCCCTTGCAATTAGTTAGACTTTCTGAATTTGAATCCTGTCTCAATGCCAGAGTTTGGTAACCTTGAACAAATTACTTTACCATGGTAAGCTCTAGGTTACTCATCTTATTCCATGTAGAAATAAGGGAAAGAGCTAAAGTCAAGAGGACCTTAGTAACAAGACTTGTCCAAAGTCACACACATACATTAGTGACAGAGATTATTTGAGCCCAAGAATTTGATCCTTTCATAACTCCCTGGACTCTAGTACATTGACTTTCTTATTTTTTTCTGATTTTATTGAGATATCATCAATATATAATATAGTGTGTGTTTAAGGTATAAAAGGTGTTCATCTAATACACTGATTATATTGCAAAATGATTACCATCAGAGCATTAGCGAACACTCTCATCATATCACATAATGACTATTTCTCTTTTGTAGTGAGAAAATTTACTAGTGTATTTACTCTATTAGATCTAATCTCCTGGCAATTTTCAAGAATATAATACAGTATTAATAACTGTAATCAGGGTGTGTGTGTGGCTCAGTCTGTTAAGCCTCTGACTTTGGCTCAAGTCATAATCTCAGGGTCCTGGGATCAAGCCCTGTGTCACGCTCCCCACTCAGCAGGGAGTTTGATTATCCCTCTCCCTGTGCCCCTACCCCTGCTCATACACTCTCTCTCTGAAATAAATAAACAAAATCTTAAAACAAAAACAAAAACAAAAACAAAACTATGGTGAGTGAAATAAGTCAAGCAGAGAGAGTCAATTATCATATGGTTTCACTTATTTGTGGAGCATAACAAATAGCATAGAGGACAAGGGGAGTTAGAGAGGAGAAGGGAGTTGGGGGAAATTGGAAGGGGAGGTGAACCATGAGAGACTATGGACTCCGAAAAACAATCTGAGGGGCTTGAAGGGGCGGGGTGAGGTCGGGGGAACCAGGTGGTGGGTGTTAGAGAGGGCACGGATTGCATGGAGCACTGGGTGTGGTGCAAAAACAATGAATACTGTTACGCTGAAAAAAAAAACAAAAAAAACCAACAACCTATAATCACCATGCTCTATCTATATCACACCTCTAGAAATTATTCATCTTGTAACTAGAAGTTTGTACCCTTTGGCCAACATCTTCCCATTTATCCCACTCCCAGCCCCTGATAACCACCATTCCACTCTCTGTTTCTATGAGTTCAGCATTTTTAGATTCCACCTATGAGTGGTATCCTCAGAATTTGTCTTTCTCTATCTGCCTTATTTTACTTAGCACAATACCCTCAAGTACTACTCATGTTCCTGCAAATGGCAAGATATCTTCTTTTTTTGGTTGAATAATAGTCCGTGATATATACATATACCACATCATCTTTATTTATTCATCCATCAACACTCGGTTGTTTCCATATCTTGGCGATTGTGAATAATCCTGCGATGAACATGAGAGTGTAGTATCTCTTTGAGATCCCGTTTTCATTGCCTTCAGATATATACCCAGAAGTGAAACTACTAGATCATATGGCAGTTCTACTTGAAGTTTTATGAGGAAATTTTATATCGTTTTCCACTGTGGCTGCAAAAATTTACACTCCCACAAACAACAAAACAGTTCCCATTTCTCCAGCCTTGGCAACACATGTTATCCCTATTTTCTTTTTCAAGTTTATATTTAAACTCTAGTTAGTTAACATAAATGGTAAATTAGTTTCAGGTGTAGAATTTACTGCTTCAGGTTACATATAACATCTAGTGCTCATCATGAGTCCTCCTTAATACCCACCACCCATTTAACCCATCCCCCATTCGCCTCCCTCCAACAACCCTCAACTTGTTCTCTCTAGTTAAGAGTCTGTTTTATAGTTTGTCACTCTTTTCCCCCCATGTTCTTGTGTTTCATTTCTTAAATTCTACATGTTAGTGAAATAATATGGTATTTGTCTTTCTCTGATTGACTTATTTCATTTAGAATAATACACATTAGCTCCACCCATGTCATTGCAAATGGCAAGATTTCATTCCTTTGATGGCTGAGTACTATTCCATCATATATATGTATATATATACATATATATCACATCTTCTTATCCATTGATCAATCAATGGACCTTTGGCTCTTTCCACAGTTTGACTATTGTAGATAATGCTGCTATAAACATCAAGGTGCACGTACCCCTCTGAATCTGTATTTTTGTATCCTTTGGGTAAATACCTAGCAGTACAATTGTAGGGTAGCTCTATTTTCAACTTCTTGAGGAACCTCCATAATCTTTCTCAGAGTGGCTGTACCAGCATGCATTCCTACCAACAATGCAAGAGGGTTTCCCTTTCTCTGAATCCTCACCAAATCTGTTTTTTCCTGTGTTGTTAATTTTAGCCACTCTGACAGGTGTGAGGTGGTGTCTCATGGTCGTTTTGATTTGTATCTCCCTGATGACGAGTGACGTTGAACAACTTTTCATGTGTCTGTTGGCCATCTATATGTCTTCTTTGGAAAAATGTCTGTTCATGTCTTTTGCCCATTTCCAACATGATTATTTGCTTTTTGGGTGTTAACTTTGATAAGTTCTTTATAATTTGGAAATTAACCTTTTGTGGGATATGTCATTTGCAAATATCTCCTTCCATTCCATAGGTTGCCTTTTAGTTTCGTTGTTTCTTTTGCTGTGTAGAAGCTTTTTATCTTGATGAAGTCCTGATAGTTCATTTCTGTTTTAATTTCCCATGCCTCTGGTGATATGTCTAGAAAGAAACTGCTAGAGCTAAAGTCAGAGAAGTTGCTGCCTATGTTCTCCTCTAGGACTTTGATAGTTTCCTGTCTCACAATTAGGTCTTTCATCCACTTTGAATTCATTTTTGTGAATGAATGGTGTAAAAAAGTGGTCCAATTTCATTCTTCTGCATGTTGCTGTGCAATTTTCCTAACACCATTTGTTGAAGACTATCCCTTTTTAATGACAGCCATACTAACAGGTGTGAGGTAATATTTCGTTGTGGTTATGATTTGCTTTTCCTCGATAATTAATGATGTTATTTTTTCACTTACTTTTTAGTCATTTGTATATCTTTTTTACAAAAATGCCTATTCAGGTTCTTGGCCCACTTTAATTACATTGACAATTTATATTTTGTTATTGATTATATGAGTTCTCTATATGTTCTGGATATTAACCAGTTATTAGATATATGATATGTAAATGTTTTCTCCCATTCTGTATGTTGCCTATTTCTTTTCTTGATTGTTTCCTTTGCTGTGCAGAAGCGTTTTATCTTGATGTAGTCCCACTTACTATCTATTGTTTTTGGTGTCATCTCCAAATAATCATTGCCATAATAAATGTCAAGGAGTTTTTTTGTTTTCTTCTAGAAGTTTTATGGTTTCAGTTCTTGTGTTTAACTCTTTACTTTAACCCATTTGGGTTAGTTTTTATGAACAGCATAAGATAAGGTCCGATTTCATCCTTCTCGCTGTAGTTTTCCAGTTTTCCCAACACCATTTATTGAAGAGACTACCCTTTCCCCATGAAGTATTCTTGGCTCCCTTTTCAAATATTATGTGACTGTATATGCAGGGGTTCATTTCTAGATTCTGAGAGGGCTCTCATTTCACTGGCCCATTCTATTGGTCTATTTTATGCCACTGACATACTGTTTTATTTCCTATAGCTTTGTAGTACAGTGGAAATCAAAAGGTGTGATACCTCCAGTTTTGTTCTTCTTTCTAAGGTTTCATTGACTATTTAAGGGTCTTTTGTGGCTCCATAAAAATTTTAGATTTTTTTTCTGTTTCTATGAAAAATGCCATTGGAGTTTTGATAAGGATTACATAGAATCTGTGGATGGCTTTGGATAGTACTGATATTTTAGCAATATTAATTCTTCTAATCCATGAAGACAAGATATTTTTCTATTTGTTTGTGTCTCCTCTAATTTCTTACATTAAAGTCTCAGTGTTTTCAGTGCAGATCTTTCACCCCCCTAGTTAGATTTATTCCCAAGTATTTTATTCTTTTTGATGCTAATATGAATAGGATTGTTTTATTTCTTTCTTATTTAGATGTTTCTTTATTAGTGCATAAAATCACAACTGACTTCTGCATGCTTTGCATCTGGCAGTTTTACTGAATTTACTTATTCCTTCTAAGAGTTTTTGGTGGAGTCTAGGATTTTCTATATATAAGATCATAGCATCTACAAAGACAACTTCACTTATTCCTTTCTGATTGGATGTCTTTTGTTTCTTTTTCTTGCCTGACTGCTCTGTTTAGGACTTTGATTGGAATAGAAGGAATAGAAGTAGTGAGAGTGAACACCCTTGTCTTGTTCCTAATGTCAGGAAAGGAGCTTTCAATCTTTCACTATTAACTATGATGTTTGCTGAGGGCTTATCATATAGGGCCTTTATCATGTTGAGATATCTTCCTTCTACACTGTGGGTTTTTTTTTTTTTTTCATCATGAAAGATGTTGTATTTTGTCCAGTGTGTCTTATCCATCTACTAAGATGATCATATATGGTTTTTATATTTCATTCTATTAATGTAGTATGTGTAATTTGTTGACTTGAGTCTGTTGAACCATTCTTACATCCCAGGGATAAATCCTGCTTGATCATTGCGTATGATCATATGCAGGCTTGATCCAAGCCCACAGTATCTCAGGGGCCCAGCCATTGGTGCATTCTCCTGTGACAGCACAGTCTCTTCCTAACCTTGCACAAAGCAGTGGAGTTTGAGGATAGATGTCAGGACAGCAGTGCACAAGTACACAGCTGGTGAGAGGGCATATAGTGGTAGGAATCAGTCAGAGGGGTCCCACTTGCTCTTGTGTTCTACAGCAGCAGAGACCTGCTCGGGCTGCCAGCGTGGTTCCTGGCTCTAGTAGGGTAGCTGGGAGAAATCAGAGAGGAATGTAAGTGATTGACATTAGTGAATGTGAATGCCTGTGGATTGAAAGCTAGTGAAATCTGCAGAGGGTAGTCTATGGCAGAAATGTTGGTCATTGTTTTTTTCAGGACAAAAATGGTATATTTATCTGCTGAGCAGGTCACTGTGAACTGTGATTGCTATCTCTGTGTGGGTACTGGTAGACCTTGCTATCCTTTCTTGTTCTTTGCCATCTCTATATGTCTCAGTTTTGCTGGCTTGGGTTGGGTGAAACTGAAGTGAACCCTTTGTACAGTGCTCTGTAAGTCTAGAGAAGTTTTCATTCACTGTGTTCTTAATTTCCTGGTAAGGGGAATTTTTCTAAGTGAGAGTTCTCTGTTGGCACAGAGCAATTCTGTTTATGGGGGGGAGGGTGGATAATGCAGGCAAAATGAAACTGTCTTCATTCTGTTTTGTGTGTGGTATTCTCAGATTTTTTTGTACTATTGAAGTTTCTTCAGAGGACTACATAGCTCTCCCAGAGGTGTTTGTTTTGTAACTTTGTGACAACTAATTGTTAATCTTTGTGGGGAGACTGAAGCTGGGGTCTCCTAGGCTATTAATTTGGTAATGTCACTTCTAGACTGACTTTCTTAAAAAGCATGACTGTGAATTATTTCCGTGAGTTTGGGGAAATATTCACACTTAATGACTTTTCGTATGCTTACTTGTGATAGAAAAGCAAGAAATCTACCAAGCCATTCGCAGTTTTATGGGAATAAAATCCTAGTCTTAGTAATTCCTGTAAAGTTCTTCCAACCAAAAAATTGACCCAGAAGTCCAAAAATAGTATTTTTATATTTTAAACATTCATTTCAGGTATCTCTTCTGTTTGTATGTTACATTTCCCTAAGAGCTTAAGACAGTCATTTCAAAATAGCTTCAGATGATCAAGGGTTCAGAACAAATAAATGAAATTAATAATTAATGCAGAATAAGTATTGTTATTTTAGAAGCAGTATGACCTTTCAAATCCTTTGAATAAGGCTAGTCCCTCTCTAAATCTGGGATTATAACCTTCTAAATCAAAGCAGAGACATTGGAATAACAAGTCATTCCAGAGAATTTCACCAAGAAAACAACAGACTGAGACTCTTTCCTACTTGAATTTATATCTGTCATTCTGGAATTTTCATTCAAATTTTACAAAAGGACTTTATTCTATGAAATCAAATATTGTGTTGCCATATTCTCCCTGATAATACACTTCACAAAACTTGTGACATGACTGTGTACAGTGTCAAATGAAATTGTGCTATAAGCAAATTTGGTATGGCAAAATATTTAAGAAACTGAAGCATAAAATCTGTTTCAGATGAAGTATTAACTTCTCTTTTCTTTGAAATACACAAATTCAAAAAACTAAACATCAGGACAAAGCATTTACAGAACTTCCTTCTTTCAAAGATAAAGTGTTGGAGAACTGTCTCTTTTAACAAAACAGGTTTTGTTCTGGTAGATAACAGCATATCTCTGAATAATGTGCTTGATCAAAAATCTTTTAATTTATACATTTTAATTGACTTTCTACTATGTTTTGCTATAAGAACTGATAATCTAGTCTCCTTAATTTTTTCTGCCACATTTTATTCTATGATCATAATTAAGCTATCTGGACTTCTTGACTGTAAAATTTATAAACCACTAAACAATGTTTACCTAGTCTATGAAAGTATCGTTTACTGAAAAAAAGTATGATATAGTGATAGCATTAATTGCTATACAAATTTTGGATTATCTTGAGATTCAGTGCACTTTTTCTTTTCTATTCCTTACTTGTTCTTATCCTCCCCTGCCCCATCCCCGGTTCAATTTTCCCTGTTCCAGGATCCTATCTAGATTACCACATTACATTTAGTTGACAGGTTTCCTAAATTAACTTTTGGTTGTAACAGTTTCTCAGACTGCCCTTGTTTTTGATGACCTTGTCAGTTTTGAGAACTACAGACCAGACATTCTGTAGAATGTCTCTCAACTTGAATTTGTCTGATTTTTTTTTTTTTATAATTATAGTGGAACTATTGGTTTGGGGGTGGAAGCCCACAAAAACAATATGTCATTCTTATTACATTATCTCAAGAGTATTGTATCAATTGTATCATATCAATATGACATCGCTATTGATATTAACTTTGGTCATCTGGCTAAAGTAGTCTTTATCAGGTTTATGTCCTTTGTGTACTATACTCTGTGGAAGGAAGTCAGAATGTACAGCCCACGCTGATGCTGAAGCTGCTTAAAGACAGATTACCTACATAAATTTGGAATTCTTCTGTAGGGGAGATTTGTTTAGTCTCTCTCATTTATTTATAGAAATTTCTGAACTCATGAATATTTACCTTATACTTTGCTTTATTATCCAGTATTGTTTTATTTTGTTGCTCAAATTCCTCCAGCTTTGGACATTGGGAACTCTTTCATGGGCTTCTATGTCACTTTGTTAGACCCCATCATTGTGTGTTTCCTTTTAAGAATTTCTTGCTTTCTGGAACTCAAGATGCTCCAGAATCATATAATGTATGTTGTGTTCCAATCTTAGAATCGCCATTTACCCAAGGATTCCTGGTTCTTTTTTTTTTTTTTTTGGAGATATTAGAAACTAAGATCTGAACAATAAGTATGCTCATTTTTCTTGGGGGATTGTTGCTTATTGACCCATTCACCTGACAAAGCAGGAAAACATGTGTGAATAGTAACCAAAGTATGTACATGTATCTATAAATAACTCTGTATGCAATCATCTATATCTATATTAAGCTAAACATGAGTTCACACTGATGTTTTCAATTCTAATCCATTTCTATGTAGATCAGCAGGCCTTCTCCCCTTGCTTATCTCTAACTTCTCACTTCAACAACATATATAAATAGTTTTATAAATGAATTGTCATTTTGTAATTTTACAATTAATAATTTGCTTTATAGGTTGGATGTAATTATATAAACAAGAAATACAGCATTTAGCACATTATTTATATTGCCGTGCATGTTTTCATTTACCATGAAGTTGATGGGCATTCAGTGGGAAACAAAGGCAGAAGAAAAATTATTAAATTTCTTTATTACCTACAGCCCATTGGCAAGTCCTTGAAACAGTCAGAGGGACATTCCTCTCATTCCTCTCATTCCTAGGCAGCGACTCAACTGCCTAGATGTTAATGATTTGCTATGGTCAAAAGGCAACCTAACCTAACCCCCCCAACCCCCACCCCCTGCCCAGAATCCTGTATGCCTACTTTAACATATAAAAATTCCTTTAAAAATTTCCTTTATCTCCTAATCCCCCCAAGATTTGGTTAGCAACCATCTCCCAAGCATATGGCTCACCAAAAGGGTCTCATGACTGGTTTTATTAGATGGTAATAAATTACGCCTTCCCAACAATAGCTAGCCCCCTCAAAGTCCTAGAAATCTTGCTTCCAAAATTCCTTAGAGACTTATGCTGTCCCTAACCCCTTCCCAACTTGGAAATATATAACGGGCTACTCCTCAAGACCCCATTGCAACTCTTTCTGCCCACAGATCCTGGGCCTGTGCTTTAATAAAAGCACATTTTTGCACCAAAGATGCAAAGAATTCTTTCTCGGTCATCAGCTTCGAGCCCTAACATCATGTCCTATGCCAGGCATTATACTCATACTGTTTTGGATAACTCATTTTTTTCCTAAAATTTTCAGACCCCTTTTGAAAAGTCACCAGAAATTTTATATGCTTCATGGTCAGAAGGGTTTTTTCTGGCACCCAAATGACCTTTTGTTCACAGGACTTCCAACTGGCCCTTAGGGGGCCAATTTACACATTTTCTTTACATCTAGAGTTTTAAATATCATACATTATTTTCTCTGACTTATATGCACCTCTGTTCTTATTCCATTAAACTACTAACTTGTCATTAAACTTGATTAAAGACATGGAGAGAAACATTATATACAGATATTCTATGTTCTTCAGTTTATATTCACACCATTAATATTTTTTCCATCTAATCTAATTACCCAAGGTAATTGATAGAGAACATAAAAATGTACCTTCAAGGAATATAAGCAACGGAACAGTTAAATAGAAATCTTCTCTAAGGTTGTTGTATCAAATTCACATTTTTTTTTAGTCAATTTCTTTCTTAAAATTTACCAGAGCACAATTCTTTCTATGTATGTTCCAATGCTTCACCTGGCAATAGCATGTTGGAATCTAGTGGATGATCAACTGTAGGACAACCAGAGCCAATATTCTGTCATTTGAGTTTGTAAAGTTTTTGTTTTTTTGGGTTTTTTTTCCTTTTTTTTTTTCTTTTCTTTTTAAGATTTTATTTATTTATTTGAAAGACAGAGATCACAAGCAGGCAGAAAGGCAGGCAGAGAGAGGAGGAAGCAGGCTCCCTGCTGAGCAGAGAGCCCGATGTGGGGCTCGATTGCAGGACCCTGAGATCATGACCTGAATCCCAGGACCCTGAGATCATGACCTGAGCTGAAGGCAGTGGCTTAACCCACTGAGCCACCCAGGTGCCCCGGTTTTGTTTTCGTTTTCATTTTTCAGAATAACAACAGAATTTGAAATGTTAAGCAGTCAACTTATAGCACTGGGGGGAAAAAAAAACAATTAACAAACACCCATCCCCATTCTTGCTGAGGTGTTACTGTGGGCCAGCTCTGCACAAGAGTGATGTAGTTTCAGAATATAGGTGAGGTATTGTGTGGTGATCCAGAGCTGATGGCCAAGAAAGAATTCTTGAGATATTTTCGTGGGAAATGGTGGTTTTAATTAAAGCACAGCAAAAGGACCCTGGGCAAAAAGAGCTGCACTGGGGTAGTGAGGAGAAATCCATTATATACTTGGAGTTGGGCAGGGTGGGGGGCGGGTGGTAAGGGAAAAGGCAGGTTTTCTAAAGAACTTTCATATGCTAAAGAAGACTTAGGATATAACTGAGCCCTTGTCATTGTCAAGTTGTTTTTTCCTTCAGTAAAGCATTAACATGAAGACAGTTGGGAGCTTCCTGGAGGAACCTTATTCTCTCTGCCTACCTCAAGTTGTAAGGATATTTACTTTTATCTACATTTCCTTCTGGAAGTTGGGTTACTGAATAGAAAGATTTTTTTTTTCTTGTAAATCACTAAGACATTTGTAAACTGAGGTAGACTCTTGTTTTGCAGGACTGTAATCTCTATAGGTTGACCATTTTTTTTGTTTTGTTTCTTTGTTTTTTGTTTTTATTAACATATAATGTATTATTTGCTTCAGGGGTACAGGTCTGTGATTCATCAGTCTTACACAATTCACAGCACTCACCCTAGAACATACCCTTGCCAATGTCCATCACCCAGCAACCCTATCCTTCCCCCCCCCACCCCCAGCAACCCTCACTTTGTTTCTTTAGATTAAGAGTCTCTTATGATGGGGCTCCTGCCTGGCTCAGTGGGTTGGGGCCTCTGCCTTTGGCTCAGGTCTTGATCTCAGGGCCCTGGGATCCAGCCCCTCATCTCATTGGGCTCTCTGCTCAGTGGGGAGCCTGCTTCCTCCTCTCTCTCTCTGCCTGCCCCTCTGCCTAATTATGATCTGTCTGTAAAATAAATAAATACTCTTAAAGAAAAAAAGAGAGAGGATCTTTTATGGTTTATCTCCTCTCTCCCTCATATCATCCTGCTTCATTTTTATCCCTCCCTGCCCCCCATGACCCGCCCACCCTGCTTTTCAAATTCCTCATATCAGAGAGACCATATGATAATTATCTTTCTCTGATTGACTTATTTTGCTTAGCATAATACCTTCTAGTTCCATTCAAGTCTTGCAAATGGCAAGATTTCCGTTTTTTATTGTTGTTGTTGTTGTTTGGTGGCTCTCTAGTACTCCATTGCATATATATACACCACTTCTTCTTTATCCATCCAACTGTTGATGGACATTTAGGTTCTTTCCATAGTTTGACTACTGTAGACATTGCTTCTGTAAACATTCAGGTGCACGTGACCCTTTGGATCACTACATTTGAATCTTTAGGGTAAATACCTGGTAACGCAATAGCTGGGTCATAGGGTTGCTCTATTTTCAACTTTTTGAGGAACCTCCATACTGTTTTCCAGAGTGGCTGCACCAGCTTGCATTCCTACCAGCAGTGTAGGAGGGTTCCTCTTTCTCTGCATCCTTGCCAACATCTGTCCTTTCCTGACTTGTTAATTTTAGCAATTGTGACTGGTGTGAGGTGGTATCTCATTGTGGTTTTGATTTATATTTCCCTGATGTCGAGTGATGTGTGATGAAGTTCTAGAACCTAGGTGAGGTTCGATGGGCTAAGGTCCAGAGCCAATGACCAAGAAAGAATTCTTGAGACATCTTTGGTGCAAAATGGTGGTTCATTAAAGCAAGGGGACATGTCCCATGGGCAGAAAGAGCTGCTGCCCCAGGTTGTGAGGGATGGCAGGTTATGTACCCTGCGGTTGGGGGAAGGTGAGGGAAAAGGGGGGGTTCCGGATGGAGCTTTCATATGCTAAAGAGGGCCTATAAGGTGCCTGGATTCCTGAGGTCTTGCAGCTTGATCAATGTTGTCTTTTGGCAAGCCATTCACATTTCTGCTATCAAGCATCTTTGTTAGTGGGATTTGAGTTTAGAAGAAATTTAACTTTATTTAGGGCTTGAGGAACTGAGTTATTTGCCTCTGTTGTGCTATTATTAAGATAGCTTCTTTGTTTTAAATCTCTAGGACATTTGTAAACCAAGGGAGACTCCTGTCTTGCAGGATTGTGATCTCTGCAAGTTAACTATTTGTTTCTCATTTATGGCAGTCAGGAGTGCCTGGGGACTGTAACATATATTACTGAGGGGAGGGGAGCAGGTGGAGAGGGGGTGCAAGTTCCCATCTTTTGCTTTGTCCTCAGCCAGCCTCCTGCTCCCTCATCAATGTGGAAGACTTTTTCATGTGTCTGTTGGCCATATGGATGTCTTCTTTGCAGAAATGTCTGTTTATGTCTTCTGCCCATTTCTTTATTGGATTCTTTGTTCTTTGGGTGTTGAATTTGGTAAGTTTTTTTATAGATTGTGGATACTAGCTCTTTATCTAATATGTCATTTGCAAATATCTTCTTCCATTCTGTCAGTTGTCTTTTGGTTTTGTTTACTGCTTCCTTTGCTGTGCAGAAGCTTTTGATCTTAATGAAGTCCCAATAGTTCATTTTTGCCCTTGCTTCCCTTGCCTTTGGCGATGTTTCTAGGAAGAAGTTGCTGCGACTGATGTCCAAGAGGTTGTTGCCTGTGTTCTCCTAAAGGATTTTGATGGATTCCTAGCTCACACTGAGGTCTTTCTGATGAGGGAGCAGGAGGCTGGCTGAGGACAGACAAAAGCTGGCACCTTGCACCCCCCTCTCTACCCGCTCCCCTCCGTAATATGTGTAGCATTCCTCAGGCACCCCTGACTGCCATAGACGATAAACAAATAGTTAACTTGCAGAGATCACAATCCTGCAAGACAGGAATCTCCCTTGCTCTACAGATGTCCTAGAGATCTACAAACTGGGAGGTTACCTTATCAATAGCACAAATTTCCAGAAGCAAATAACTCTCAGTTCCTCAAGCCCTAATGTCTCCCTCCCCATCATAAATGAAACTGGAGGAGGCTGAGGTAGAAGGGAATGTAAATGATAGCAGGATCATAACACCCCACCAACAATCTCCCAACTATCTTGATGTTAATGGCTGACCTAAAGACGACATTGATCAAGCCACAAGGGCAAGGTCTCCTCCTGGCACCTTGTAGGCCCCCTTTAACATATGAAAACTTTGTTGAAACCTCCCTTCCCTTCACCCCCCCCCAACGGTAAGGTAAAAAACCTGCCATCCCTCAAAACCCAGGGCAGCAGCTCTTCCTGCCCACGGGTCCTGTCCCCGTGCTTTAATAAACCACCATTTTGCACCAAAGATGTCTCAAGAATTCTTTCTTGGTCATCGGCTCCGGACCTCAGCCCACCGAACCTCACCTAGGTTCTAGAACTTCATCATTTCAACCATTTTGAGTCTGTTTGTGTATGTGGTATAATGAAATGTTCAGTTTCATTATCTGCATGTGGCTGTCCAATATTCCCAACACCATTTGTTGAAGAGACTGTCTTTTTTCCATTGGACATTCTTTCCTGCTTTGTTGAAGGTTAGTTGACCATAGAGTTGAGGGTCTATTTCTGGGTTCTCTGTTCTGTTCCATTGATCTATGTGTGTGTTTTTGTGCCATCACCATACTGTCTTGATGATGACAGCTTTGTAATAGAGCTTGAAGTCTGGAATTCTGGAATTTGATGCCACCAACTTTGGCTATCTTTTTCAACATTCCTCTGGCTATTCAGGTTCTTTTCTGGTTCTCTATATTTTAGGATTACTTTTTTCCATTTCTTTGAAAAAAGTTGATATTTTGATAGGGATTGCATTAAATATGTAGATTCCTTTAGGCAGTATAGATATTTTCACAATATTTGTTCTTCCAATTCATGAGCATGGAATGTTTTTCCATTTCTTTGTGTCTTCCTCAATTTCTTTCATGAGTACGTAATAGTTTTCTGAATACAGGTTCTTTGCCTCTTTGGTTAGGTTTATTCCTAGGTATCTCTTGGTTTTGGGTGCAATTTTAAATGGATTTGACTCCTTAATTTCTCTCTCTTCTGTCCTGCTGTTGATGCAGGACATCAACAGCAGGAATGCAACAGATTTCTGTGTATTGATTTTATATCGTGATACCTTACTGAATTCCTGTATGAGTTCTAACAGTTTTGGGGTGGAGTCTTTTGGATTTTCCACATAAAGTATCATATCATCTGCAAAGAGTGAGAGTTTGACTTCTTTGCTGACTTGGATGCCTTTTATTTCATTTTGTTGTCTGATTGCTGAGGTTAGGACGTCTAGTAGTATGCTGAATAGCAGTGGTGATAGTGGATAGCCCTGCTGTGTTCCTGACCTTAAGGAAAAAGCTCTCAGGTTTTCCCATTGAGAATGATACTTGCTGTGGGTTTTTTATGGATGACTTTTATGATATTGAGGTATGTACCCTCTATGCCTATGTTGTGAAGAGTTTTGATCAAGAAAGGATGCTGGACTTTGCATCTATTGAGAGTATTATATGGTTCTTATTCTTTCTTTTATTAATGTATTGTATCACATTGATTGATTTGCAGATGTTGAACCAAACTTGCAGCCCAGAAATAAATCCCACTTGATCATGGTGAATAATCCTTTCAAAGTACTGCTGGATCCTATTGGCTAGTATTTTGGTGAGAATTTTCGCATCTGTGTTCATCAAGGATATTGGTCTACAATTCTCCTTTTAGATGGGGTCTTTGTCTGGTTTTAGGATCAAGGTAATGTTTGCCTCAGAAAATGAGCTTGGAAGTTTTCCTTTCATTTCTATTTTTTCAAATAATTTCAGGAGAATAAGTATTCTTTCTTCTTTAAATGTTTGGTAGAATTCCCCTGGGAAGCTGTCTGACCCTGGGCTCTTGTTTATTGAGAGATTTTTGATGATTGCTTCAATTTCCTTACTGGTTATGGGTCTGTTCAGGTTTTCTATTTCTTCCTGGTTCAGTTGTGGTAGTTTATATATCTCTAGCTATACATCCATTTCTTCCAGATTGTCAAAATTGCTGGTATATTGTTGTTCATAATATGTTCTTATAGTTGTTTGTGTTTCTTTGGCGTTGGTCTCTTCTCTTTCATTCATGACCATTTGTGTGGTTCCCCCATCCCCCTTCCCTTAGCTTTGGGGCAGTTGGGAGTGCCTGAGAAATTGTCACACCTATTCATGATTGGGGGAGGTAGGCGGCAGGGAGGGTTGTTGTGGAGTGTCAGCTTCTGCTTTGTCTTCAGATTGCCTTCTGCTCCCTCAGCAATAGGATTTTTTTCATTATGTGCACTATCTTATGAAATATTCATTAAGTTATTTGTATTATTTCAAGATCATGTACCAGTCTGGAAAACTCAAGCACAAAGTCAGCACCCACTATTTTTCACTTAACTGTCCCATTCCATGTAGTAGTTTTGGAATTGTTGACCTGCACTTCCATGGTAACCAACTTTGTCAACTAGGATAGTTTTTGTTTTTTTTTTAACGATTTTATTTATTTATTTGACACAGAGAGAGAGAGAGATCACAAGTAGGCAAAGAGACAGGCAGAGAGAGGGGGAAGTAGGCTCCCTGCTGAGCAGAGAGCCAGATGCGGGGCTCGATCCCAGGACCCTGAGATCATGAACTGAGCCGAAGGCAGAGGCTTAACCCACTGAGCCACCCAGGTGCCCCATCAACTAGGATAGTCTTAAGTACTGTTCTTTATGCCTTTAAAATTCCTACAGAATCCACTCATTTCCAGAGATACTTAGGTCTGCACCTTTTTTTCTTAACTCCTTCAGTGAGATTATTTGTCTTTAAATTACTTGTCATACTCTGCATTCTATTTTGGGAATCTCTCAGTCTCCTAATTTCTTTAGTTGTATATCTTAAGGCTTACACTTTACACTATAAAATTCTATTAGTTTTGAAGAATGAATAGTGTACTTTCCATGCTAGTACAATATCATATAGGAAAGCTTCACCACCCTAAAGCATCCTCTGCATTTCCTCTGCTGAATTTACCTCCCCTTCTCCCCCACCTAAAAATCCTTGGCAACACTGACCTTTTCAATGTCTCCATGATTTTTCCTTTTCCAGAATGCCAAACAGCTAGAATAATATAGGAGATAGCCTTTTTGGGTTGGTTTCTTTCACTTAGCAATATGCATATAAAATTCTTTATCCGTGTCTTTGTATGGCTCAATAACTCATTCCTTTTTATCACTGAGTTGCATTTCATTGTATGAAAACACCAGTTTATTTATATATATACCAACCATCTTGGTTGCTTTTGGTAGTTATAAATAAAGCAGCTATAAACATTCTTGTAGAGGTTTTTTGTAGACTTAGATTTTCAAATCAGTTGGGTAAATACCTCAGAGCATGATTGCTGGGTGATAATGTAAGATTATGTTTACTTTTGTAAGAAACTAACAATCTGTAACCAAAAGTACTTATAGCATTTTGTGTTCCTATGGGCAATGAATGAGGGTTCCTGTTGTTTCACCTCATACACTTGCCAGAATTTTGGGGTTGTCAGTGTTATGGGTTTAAGCCATTCTGATAGGTTTAAGACAGTATCTCATTGTTGTTTCAATTTGTGATTCCTTAATGACAAATTATATTGAACAACTTTTCATGTGATCTGTATATCTTCTACAATACAGTGTCTCTTCTGATTTTTTGCCCATTTCTTTCTTGGGCAATATGAAAACAAGAAAACAAGGACTGCTTGTTTTCTTATTGAGGAGCTTTAAGAGTTCTTCATATATTTTGGATACAAGTCTTTTATAAGACTTGCAACCTTCAAATACAGCAATAATATGCTGGGCAACTACAATTTAAAAATTCACCATGCAAATTACTTAGAATACAGAGATGAAATATGTTGTTGTTGTTTTTTCTGCAAGAAGCTTAAAGAGGACATTAAAAGATTAAGAGACAAAATAAAAATAGGTTTTTAAGGATGAGCCTGGTGGAGGGTGCATAACCAATGAATTCTGGAGTGTGGTGGATATGGTGCATAACCAATGAATTCTGGAACACTGAAAAGAAATTTTTTAAAAATTGGTTTTTAAGGGAAGGAAACAAGCACTATATAAATGATGTAGCTGACTAGTGATAGTGGTTCTCACGGGAAAACAAGAGAGCTAAAAGGAATTTGAGAATGTAGCATCTAAAAAGAGTTTCCCCAACAGTCGAATACAAAAATAGTTATTTTGAAGTGGTAGCATTGGGAAAGAGTAATGGTTAAGTGATCCTACTTCAGAGCTGAGAGAGAAGAATGGAGAAGCTTGTTTGTTGTAATCAAGAAAAACAAAACTTTCAACTTAAGTGGTTTTCTGCTATTCTCTGTAAATGGCAAATAAATGTGTCATTTGGAAGCTAGAAACATAAATTAATCACAAAATAATGATGTTATTAGTTCGACTAAGTATAGTGAGACTGGTATATCTGAGAATAATATAGAAAAGTGACTAAGACACAAAGCACTGTAGTTGAAGTTTCAAAGCATCTGACTCAAAGTAAACTAGGTTTTCTTAGAGCACAGTACTGCACATTTTCTATGGACAGGATTATCCCAATTTCAGGCTGAGTGGAAAGTACCTCTTTTCTCCCTCAAATTCCCCATGTATACTCTTGTGCCTGAAATTCTTTTGTGGGCATAACTGACTTTTACTCTTCATTAGGCACTTGGCCTGAAAGGCCAAAAACAATGGCTCTATCTCCCAGTCAGACAAAAAACTTTGTAGTAAGATGTGCATGATCAAGATAAGATCTCCCATCTGAGAAAAGAAAAGTTGATAATGAGGAAATACCAGGAGAGAAAAGGAGAGGTTTGGAGATGATAGTTAGGTAAAGAGGAAGAAAAGTCCCCTCCCTCACTGCTTAATCATGAACCAGGCTTGCCTGTTAACTTCTGTGGTCACTACTTTTAGTTTCACTGTGGTGCCCCAGTGTTTTACATGGCCAATTACCTACCACCCTCTCTAGTGTCAGAAGCAAAACAACAGCGTTTCAAAAGGCAAACACACTTCAGCCAGTCATTACCTGTCCTGGGTGGAACAAGAAGTTAAGCAGATAGAATACACAGGTGTGGCTTTGCATTATATTTTATATGGACTGAACTTACCAGGAGGGAGGTAATTCTTAAGTAGATGATTACTTCCTTTATGGTAATTCCAAGAATAGAGTTTTGGAAAGTCTTATTCTTGGAGAAGCCATTTCAAATCCATGACTACTCAGTAGGGGCAAATAGTTGATATTCTTAAAAATTCATTTCTGGTGCTTTGGGCTATATCACTTCTTCTTATATTCTATTACCATTAAGGTAGAAAATTTTGCTTTTATAGGAACATAGAAGAAAGAGATCTACTCTGGAAATCCCCAGATATTTAAATACCGTTTATTCATCTGTGTTTTAAAATAAACAACAAACAGTGTGTGTGTGTGTGTGTGTGTGTGTGTGTGTGTGTATACTCATGGAACACAACTGTCTTGTTACATGAGTAATATGGAAAAAATATGACTATGAAAAACTGAGGAAAACCATGAAGAGTACACCAGACAGTAAGAAAAGATCTTTGGTCCTCAGGATGCCAGACTTGCTATAGAAACTCATTTTTGTACGTTCCTTTATTTTCCACTTCATAGTTTTCTGCTGCTTCAAAAAGCACAGAATTCTTTTTTAAAACAAAGTTAACAGAAATATGTATTTTCCACAATTTCAGGGCCATTCCTCTGGGAATTTCTCTGGAAGGGACTATCAACTTGATACACAGGAGTCAGTTCTAAATGTACCGTATCTCCAAAGAGGCAGTAAAATCTTTATTTGAATTCCTATCCTCAAATATATTTAATGTAACATTAGATATGGCTATGACCTGAACACATCTTTAGCATTTTGCGAATGGAGATTGTGGCGGTGAATTTTGCAGTTAAAATACGGTGATGGTTGCCACAATGGCCAAAAATAACACACAAGGTCACGTCTCTGTAATTCTTAGAAGTCCCTGAGGAAATTCCCAGCCTCATAAGAAAGTTAGCAAGACTTTAGTAGGAATGAAGGGTCAGAAAGTATCAAAAGAGTACATAGATACTGCCACAAAGAGAGTGAGAACAAAACTTGTTTTGCAGCTAGAAAGAAACAGGTTGCGAAGCTTCTGAACTAGAAAATCACACATAAGAAGAGCAGAGATTGACCTAGGGATGCAATGGATAGTTATCCTGGTTATGCAACTTACAAATTACTGGGGTTTCCACCCCTCAGCCTGGCTATGAAGATTTTTTTCCATCAACCTGTTATTGATTCATCCCCTCCATTTTGGAAGTTGCTGGAAAGGGAATGTCAAATCCAGAAGCATACCTCATTAGCATAAATTGGTTGGCCAGGTAATTGCTTCTTCTTACAGTGTGTCCTTAAGAGTTTAAGGCCTTTAGGGGTTCCCCAATAATAGACCACCCCAACAAGCTAGGCACACAGTTTTAGTCAGCCTTCTAAAAGGGCTCTGCTCCTAGACCTTCCCACATCAGTTGGCCCACTGCTAAACTGTGTTTTCAGTTTGGTTAGGCCAATAGATAGAAACAGAACTGACTCCTCTCTCTCCAACTTTCCTGTCCTGTTACACGCTAATTCCTCTATTCCCAGAAGTTGAAAAGAGCCCTTCTTTATCTTCTCCATTCCAACATATGCACTTAGATATCTTTGTTAATTTTAGTGTTAAGAAGAAAAATATTTGAAATTTGGAAAGATTGCTGCACAACTTCTCAGAGCCATACTAGAGTATTTTCTATCAAGCCCATGTAAGTTAAATCTCTCTCTCTCTCTAGTTGATGTAGTTTGTTGTTGTTGTTGCAGAATTTTTTATTGAGATATAATTGGCATAGACCATTACAGTCATTTCAGGTGTACAATATAATGATGGGGATTACAAATTACATAATAGTGGATGTAATGTTGTTTGATTTCCTTTTTACTATAGTTGTGTCCATCCTCTGCAAAGCTAGATGTTAATTTGTAGAGGCTTGATCAGTGCAAATTGCTTTTGTCCTTGAGTGATACAAATTAGTTTTGTCCCATAGAAAAAATAACATCAAGTGTTAAAATTTTATTACCCTGTGGGATGCTAATCAGTTTTATCTAGTTTTGCAATTTAGTCCCAACATTCTCTTTTCCTACTGGTTACATATATCTTTCCTCTCCTTCTTTGAACCAGTGTTTACCATCCCTTTAGTTTTCTCAGTAATGAATAAAATAACTCATTTGGCACTTTCTTACTTTATGTCTGAGCCACAGTTTTAAATGATTTATTAAGGGGCACCTGGGTGGCTCAGTTGGTTAAGCATCTGCCTTCAGCTCAGGTTGTGATCCCAGGGTCCTGGGATCAAACCCCACATGGATCCTGAGATCGGGCCCTACATTGGGCTTCCTGCTCATTGCGAAGCTGCTTCTCCATCTCCCTCTGCAGCTCCCCTTGCTTGTTCTCTCTCTCTCTCTCTCTCAAATAAATAAATAAAATCTTTAAAAAAAATTTTTAAGAATAGATAAAGATTCCCTCACTGTAAAAGTATAACATAGTTTATAACTTCATAGTCACCAAAAAGATTAGTATACACTTGGATGACAAGTTATGCACATGAAATTTTTGGGTAAAACCAGATAGTGTGAAAAGCAGGGTTTATGCATTAAATGATGCAGTGATATAATTTGAGAAAAGCTTACTATATAAGAAGGTGCTATGTGTACTATAGGAGCAAGTGAATCAGAAGTTTAAGAAGGAAACAGTCATCTCTTAAGGGAATAAAAAGTGCTCTCAAGCAGTGATGAGACACTAACTCATTAGTTGTGATATCATCTCTAAATTGTCCATAAATTTTCAGGAGAAAAAAAAAAAAAAAAAAAAAAAGGATTTCCCTACTGTGGGTCTCAGGAAGGCTTGAATTTCTAAAGCTCCTCTCAAGAAATAATGCAACCCAGAGCAATATCAGATTTCCTGAGCTTATCATTTCACTTAACACTTGTAAATGAAGGCATTTTATTGCTTAATTAACATTATCAAAATAAACATTATGGGAAACCTTGTTGTTTTCAAATATGAGGTCAACAAAACCACAGAATTGACATTGGCAGAGCTAGTAAGGCCACACTATGAAGTGCAATGGTACAGGCTTACCCTGCCCTAAATACAAATTCCCACATCTGTCTTATTTCCTTCCTCCTTCCCATAAATATACTTTGAGTGCTTAGATGAGGTTAGTCATTTGATCAGGGACTATAGATAAAATGGTTAGGAGGCAGACACAGTCCTTTGCTCAGATTGGATTCTCAACCTAATGAGAAAGTCAAACAATAAGCTAGTAATTGGACAAAAAAAAAATTGTAATTGTAAAAGTATTGCAAAGAGAATACATTAACCTATTAATACACATAAAAACAAAAGTTTATAAGATAATGCTTATCTTTTTTTTTAAAGATCTTATAATTTATTTGACAGAGAGAGAGAGAGATCACAAGTAGGCAGAGAGGTAGGCAGAGAGAGGAGGAAGCAGGCTCCCCGCTGAGTAGAGAGCCCGACACAGAGCTCCATCCCAGGACCCCCAGACCATGACTTGAGCTGAAGGCAGAGGCCCAACCCACTGAGCCAGCCATGCCCCCCAAGATAATGCTTATCTTTATAATGTGCAACTTACCCCAACATTTTTCTGTTCCATTCTGCCCTATTTACTTTAAAAAACAAAAACAAAAACAAAAACCACTAGTCATAACTTCCTAAACTTATTTCATAACCTAGTACCAATGGGGTAGGGACTTTGACTTAGTCTGAAAAGTCAGAGAAGCCTTACCTAAAGAAATGATGATTGAGCCAAAGTCAAAGGATGAGTAAGGTTAATTATGTGGAAGAAGGGAGGATAAATCATTAGAAGATAGAGCAAATGCAAAACCTGGGGACAAGAGGAAATAGATGTGTACTTGGGCTTAAAGTAAGGACAGTGTTTGCAATGCAGAGAGCAAGGAGATGGATGGTGCCTGATGAGGTGGACAGACAGATGGCTTCACCTGATTCTCTGATTGTAAATACCATCCATATGATAATCACTCCCAACTTTACATAATCCAAGCCAAACCTCTTATTCAACTACACACTCCTATATCCAGCTGTGTAATACTTTAAATTTTCACTTGAATGAACTAATAAGAATTTCTAACATTAAAAGACACAAATAAAATTTTAAATCTCAAACCATTCCCCATCTAATCTTGAATTTCACTATCTCAATGACCGCAACTTCATGCTTCCACTTTGCTTAGCTAATCTCAGAGGCATTCTTAATGCATCATGCATATCATATCTTGAATCCAGTTCATCCTCAAGTCCCATTAGCTCTACCCCAAACCCAAAACTTCTCACTAGCTCTAAGGATCCCACTATAAATGAAGGCATCATCACCTTGCAACTGAATTATTGTAAAAGATTTCACACTGATCTCTTCCCATCTTTTTTCACTTCCTTGTGTCCTATTTTTCACATTGCTCGTGGTATACTTTTGAAAAATGAGAGAGGTTATTTTACCCTTCTGTTAAAAATCCTCCAAATGGATTCATCATCCACTCAGAGAAAATCTGAAGTTCTCATTATACCCTACAAGTCACAAATCCTGTAATCTTACCACCTCTAACTACTTACTAATAATGCTCAGATACACTTTTTTTTTTTTTTTTTTTTTTTTTTTTTTTAATATACAAAGCAAACTCCTACCTTGGGACCTTAGCACCTACTGTTCTCTCTGCCTGGAATACTTTTTTTTTTTTTTTTTCCCTAAAGCCTTTAAGCTTATCCACTTATTTCAGGCTTTTGCTCAAATATCATTGCATTAGGGTCTTCCTCAGAACACACTTTATAATACACACACACACACACACACACACACACACACCTTTTTTCCTTAATTCATCAATTATCACCTCCAATAGAATGCCCTTTCCTTGAGAGTTGTGCATATGCAAAGTGGACCTCGGAGAGGCAAGGAAGACTATCAGGCATCAGTTACTTGAATGGGCTCTGCTATCACAAGGCTTGATTTGGAACTCCAGTTCTACCACATTCCCATGTGACTTTAGCCAAGTCACTCAACCTCTCTAAACCTCTATGTGCCTATCTAAAAATGGGCTAAAAGATGAACCATGAGACACTGCAGACTCTGAGGAACTAACTGAGGGTTTTGGAGGGGAGGGCGGTGGGAGGTTGGGGGAGCCTGGTGGTGGGTATTAAGGAGGGCACGTATTCCATGGAGCACTGGGTGTGGTGCATCAACAATGAATTCTGGAACAGTGAAAATAAATTTAAAAAATAAATAAATAATTTTTTAAAAATGGGTTAAAAGAGTTTGTTGTTGGCAGGACTAAATTAAGATAATTCATAAAATGTACTTTGCACAAAGTAGTTGTTATAAAATATTAGCTATTGTTTATTATTACATGATAGAGTGGGGCTGGCTAGTGGTGAAATAAAGAAAGAGGAAAAAAAAAAAGGATATCGAGAGCCAAGACACTGGGCTTACTCTGGAGCAAATATTTAGATAAGTAAGGCCCTTCTTACCTATTTAAATGCTTGTTTAGAATAAGAAGTAAATGGCAACAGGACTGACAACAGTCACAGTATTTCTAGTGTTGACCTAGCTTGACCTTCAGTTTTCATGAATAGAGGTGAGGCATAATTAGATCAACTGTCAGATGAAAGAGGAAGGTAGTTGAGAAAAACAAAAAACCTGATTCAGCAGAGGATTTAGTGCGTCATGTAACACCATATCCTGTTATTTTTTCAGCTATTAACCAGTATCATATGTCCTAGCAGCATAAGGATAGTTAAGCCTAATTTATTCAACGTCAGCAACCATTGCCAGAGGCCACTAACTCCAGCTTTAGTGAACATGGCCATAAAATGATGAAGAAAAGTCCAAGTGAGAGACCTCTTTATAATCCCTGCGTTTGGAGAAATGATAGATGTATTATAGCATTATGTAAATACAGAATTACATTTCTGTATTCAGTCACAATAATAAAGAAATCAAAAAACTCTGTAAGGATATGTTTAATTATATTTACTTTGTCATTTCTATCTCTTACTCATTTCTCCAATATGTATACCTTTAATATGTTGGTAAATCCAAATATTAGCTTATATCCAATCACACCATTTGAGATTTCTATGATTCATAAGCATGCTCAAATCAATTTGGAGCCAATTCACAATTTTAGTATTTGCGAAAACATTAAATACTAAGATTTGCATCACAAGTATCGACATGATGAAGGCAACCAGGTTGGTGAAACCTCTCTCACAGATGACTATCTCAGAAACGGAAATGCACAGTTGGGTATTAATATTGTTTTTATTGGGAATCTCCTAGTTGGCACTCCAACATCTCATACTCCTAAATCAACAGACAGCTCATTCTTACCTGTGTCATGAAATATCAGGGGTTTTCCATAAGCTCAATATCTGATGACTTGGCCAGTAGCAAATAAGTCTTAAGTAAAATATTGAAGCAAAGCAGTCTCATTGTTGAGCATGAAACAAATGTTTCAGTGTAAAATTTGAGGTTTAAATCACATCTGCTGTGGCACCCTGGGGAAAGGTATCTGCTCTGAAGATGGATTTAAGTAGACTTGGAAAGGCTCCCCCTAAGTGTGTCCATCCATACAGAAAGAAGAACAATACAAGTCCCTGTTTTGGTGGTCAACTGTGGCATAAGCAAAACAGCCATCAGTCTAGGGCTTAGCAGGATGAGATCTGGTCCAGGTTGACAGCTGAGTGGAGCAATTCCCCTGTCAAGTCTTTCTGTGATAAGAAGAGGACAAATAAAGAAACGAAACAAGGCTGCCCTGTTGATAAATCAGGAGGAAAAGTCTCTGATGCTCTTTAACTCCTCATACAAGGTAGAGTGTTTGCCTAGTCACTGAGGCACAGAGGCAAGCACAAAACACGTGAGCAAGGCAGATTATTTCTGGTCAGTCCTTTTCTCAATCTTGATAACTGAGACAGCTTCTTACCTGCCTGGAAACTAACATCTGAAAATGGTTTAGGGGTAAGTGGAAATGTAAATTCATGAGTCGTTTCTAGAGAATAATAGACTTCATAACTTAATAACATTTGATATGCTAAAAGCCCACCTAACATGATAGCCTTTAGGGTTTTAAACATGGTGTGTTTTAGGCATCTGTGATGCCTCAGACGTAGAGAAGGAGAGAGGAATCACACATTTCACCATCTCAGACATCACTATACCTAGATAGAATTCATGGAAACATCCTCTGCATGGCTGCCAGATTGTGAACTAAAGGGTTACATGAACTAAACAAACTAAAGAGTTCATTTTGGACCTCTCTATGTCTGCTGGTCTCCACAAGACCACCTAGAGATGATGGGGCAGTTGTTAAACCACTTCTCTTCCTGTATCAGAGCCTCTATATGAATACATAGCACCTGAAAGAGAGGGACACCTAGGGTTTGTGGGAACTGTCCAAGGTGGCAAAGGAAGAGGATCTCTTAGGAACTAACCTCTAAATCAGTACTTATGGTTACCAAAGTTTAAAAAAAAATTAAAAAGAGGGAATTTTTCAGTACATAGAAGCCCTAGTTTTTTTTTTAAATTTTTATTTATTTTTAAAAATTTTCAGTGTTCCAGAATTCATTTTTATGCACCACACCCAGCTCCATGTAATATGTGCCTCCATAATATCCACCACCAGACTCACCCAACCTCCCACCCCTCATCCCTCCAAAACCCTCAGATTGTTTTTCAGAGTCCACAGTGTCTCATGATTCATCTCCCCTTCCAATTTCCCCCAACTCCTTTCTCCTCTCCATCTCCTCTGACCGTGTTATTCCTTATGCTCCACAAATAAGTAAAACCATATGATAATTGACTCTCTCTGCTTGGCTTATTTCACTCAGCATAATCTCTTCCAGTCCCATCCATGTTGGTGCAAAGTTGGTTATTCACCCTTTCTTTTTTTTTTTTTTTTAAGATTTTATTTATTTATTTGACAGAGAGAGATCACAAGCAGGCAAAGAGGCAGGCGGAGAGAGAGGAGGAAGCAGGCTCCCCGCTGAGCAGAGAGCCCGATGCGGGGTTCGATCCCAGGACCCTGAGATCATGACCTGAGCAGAAGACAGCGGCTTAACCACTGAGCCACCCAGGCGCCCCTTATTCACCCTTTCTGATGGAGACATAATACTCCATAGTATATATGGACCACATTTTCCTTATCCATTTGTCCACTGAAGGGCATCCACAGTTTGGTGACTGTGGCCATTGCTGATATGAACATTGGGGTACAGAAGGCCCTTCTTTTCACTACATCTGTATCTATGGGGTAAATACCCAGTAGTGCAATGGCAGGTTCATAGGGAGGCTCTATTTTTAATTTCTTAAGGAATCTCCACACTGTTTTCCAAAGTGGCTGCACCAACTTGTATTCTCACCAACAGTGTAAGAGGGTCCCCTTTTCTCCACATCCTCTCCAACACTTGTTGTTTCTTGTCTTGTTAATTTTGGCCATTCTAAGTGGTGTAAGGTGGTATCTCAATATGGTTTTGATTTGAATCTCCCTGATGGCTAGTGATGATGAACATTTTTCCATGTGTCTGTTAGCAATTTGTATGTCTTCACTGGAGAAGTGTTCTGTTCAGGTTTGGGCTATAGTTCAGGACCAGTGATTGGATGGGTCCAATCCTAGGGAAATATAGCTAAATAATCAGCTAAAAGAGAAAGAGACTGATGAAAAATCTATTGACAATGTTCTCATCTGGAAGTTGTTCAATGACCAAAGATTTTGAATATCTCTGAGTCTGTGGCCTTACTATTAAAGACTATTGAAGAGATATTTGGAATATGGGGAAGAAAGAAAAGGAAAGGGAAGGAAAAGGAAATAAAATGAAATGAATGAAAAAGAGATATGTCTGTTAACTCCACCAAAGGACAGGAGAAAACAGAAATCTCTTATGTTCTGATGCTGAAAAGCTATTTCTGAAGACAATGGAGAAAGGATTAATGAAACAAATTCTAGAAGATTAAGTTCACTTAGAAAATATGAGAACAAATGCTAGCTGAAACTAAGTAAGTCTTCTGTATAGATATAGGTGAGCTGAGAATGCTGAGTGACCACCCCCATCACCCTAATTTTTGGTGGCTATAGCTAAAATTTGGGAGAATCAAGATAGGGAAGTGGTATTCAGGGCTTAAAATGGGGACAAAAGGAGAAGATTACAAAAACATTCCTGGAAACTCAGCTCATACCTTGGTTATAAGCACTGATGTGTTCAGGACAGCATGTGGAAATCATGCCTTCCACATTAAACCCACATTTGGGTTTTGTGGCTAGCCAGAGTTCCTTCCCTAAGTAGAGTTAACATATCCTCAGTCCTTGAAAAACCAAGGTCCCAGTGGCATACTCATATCTCTGCTACCACCATGAGGCAATTTAGTTACCCACCAAAGGAGTACTGCTTGGAACTAAGAAAAGGCCTCTCTGAACGAGAGAAGGGATAAAACAGGGATAAAAATAATATAGAAATTTAGTCTGTTAATGACAAACTAGTCTCTGAAGTACTAAACTCTATTCTCTAACTGATAAGCCTCTATCAGTTAGAGAATAAACAGGGTAGAAGAAAGGAAAATTTCTAAGACTTTTTTCTGATTACTATCTGACCTTCCTATTACTTAATGTTGTAAGACAATAGGTTTGCCCATTATACAGTTGGTGATCAATAATGTCCGTGAAATAAATGCATTGTTAAGTTAATTAATGGGTCTTTGTTGTTTGAGAACTGGTGCTTTTCCAATCTAGAGTACATTACAGAGAGACTAAAATTCTTTGATTAAATTGCAAGATTGTAGTGCTCACTTCAACAGCACATATACTAAATTTAGAAATATACAGAGTAGATTAGCATGGCCCCTGTGCAAGGATTACATGAAATTACATTAAGTATTTCATATTTTTAAAAGGATTAAGAATATACTTATCTAGATGAGCACAAAGTAATGTATAGAATTGTTTAATCATTATACTCTATACCTAAAATTCATATAATTAGTATAACTAACTATACATTAATCATACTTTAATTTTTAAATTATGATATTATAACAATATAGGATGGATCATATAAATGCTATATCACATGGGAATCCAACATGAACTATAGTAATAGTAACATTGATAGGATTATTTTTATCCTGTCTAAGGTCGTAGTACATTATCACAAGAGTAGTCTGGTAAAAATCAGTTACCTCACCTACTTTGAGGATCTTTTTTAGAAGACCCTACCAACTAAGTCCAAATAGCTTTTAACTGATGAAAGCTAAATGATCTGTGGATAGTACAATATATCAAAGGAAAATTCATGGCTAGGGTTCCTGTACTGTCTCTACATGAAATGAATGCTGGCTATTTACAAGGCAAATGACATCAAAATGTTAAATGATTGTGAAAATATTAGAATAAACATTGGATAATTGCTTTATTTAAGATTAGTGACCTAGAGACATCTGTTATATTAAAGTTCTTGGCTAACAATTGGCCAGAGGTTAGTATAGGATCCCACCATCCAAATACCTTACCAACTGAAAAATAATCCTGAAAAAAGCACGCGAATATCTGTTGAGTATAATACTATTAATTGTCTACCTAAGGCTGGCCAAAAAGCTTGTCCCCCATGCCAAGAAACATGAATTTTTTTGGCTTGCTACAAAATTAGAGTTTGTAATTAAAATGCTGGGTACCAGCAGATGATGAAAACGAGAGAAAATCCTCCTTTGTCTCTTCAGTGAGGTTTTTCTTGCATTTAAATAGATGTTTCAGGATGTATTATCAGAAGCCCCTGAGAGGTTTCAGCACTTACTGAAGAAAATATCTGTGGTGAGACTCATCTCGAAGAGGTAGGGTAACTCCAGCAATGGGCAGTGGCAGTGATGGTGGCTACATCTTGTTTCAGCTGCAGCAGTTCTGATGAAAGCATCCACTGCCCAGTATAACAAGTGTGTAGGACTAATGCAAACTGTGGTGTCCATGACCATTAGCAGAAGCTTGTGCTGTCTGCACCAGCCTGGTTCTGCTATGTGGTTTTGGACATTTTTCTTGATGTGTATGTTTTGAGACTGGTTCTTCGGCCTTGCTGGAAATTGTGTGAACCTGTCAGTATCTTTTGAATGCATGTCTTTTTTTTTTTTTTTTTGCTTAAATTGTTATTTGTTATCTGCTAATGATCATTGCCCTAGCAGAATATTAGAATCACAGGAGAGTCAATATGAAGTCTCTTTGACTAGGTCTCTGAAAAGAGCCTGTTTTGTGAAGTTTTTATATATGGTGTGAAGCAGATTTCACTCCTGACAGAGTGAACAGCAAGAGGAAGTGATAGCTGATAGCACTCTCTAGCCACATTCCACCAAATGTGGCATAAAGGCTTTCTCTGGAAAGCAATGTGGCAAAGTGAAAGAGCATGGGCCTTGGAATCCGAAACTACTATTTACAAGATATGTCATAAGACAATGAAACTCTCTGGAACTGTGTTTTCCTTATATGTACAAAGAGTAATAGCAGAATAGCATTTGTTTGGCAGGCCTGTTATAAGAATGGTAGAAAATCAATATAAAGTACTGATCCAAAACCCGGAGATAAGCAAGTATCAGAAATCCAGGGATGCCTGGGTGGCTCAGTGGGTTAAGCCGCTGCCTTCAGCTCAGGTCATGATCTCAGGGTCCTGGGATTGAGTCCCGCATCGGGCTCTCTGCTCAGCGGGGAGCCTGCTTCCCCCTCTCTCTCTCTCTCTGCCTGTCTCTTTGCCTACTTGTAATCTCTCTCTGTCAAATAAATAAATAAAATATTAAAAAAAAAAAAAAGACATCCAGAAAAAAGGAAGTGTCTTGAACATGAGAACAAATACTCTCAGACAGCAGACCACTAAATATTGAAGTACTCGAGTCACTTTTCTAGAACATGACTTCTTTCTAGCTCTCTTGCTAGGTAGATTCCATAAGTTATTCTACATGCTGGTGTCACTTACACAAGAGCTCCAACACAGACCAGTTTTCTGAGTTTCAGACTCCAACTTCCTCCTTGATACTTCCACTGGGATATGTCACAAGCATTTCAACCTCTATCTGTCTTAAAGAGAATTCTTAATTCCACAACCATCTACACATGTTCCTTCTCCAGTCTTTTGCCTCTCATTAAACAGTATTAGCATACACTCCATTGTTTCCTTCAAACAACTAGGAGTAATTCTTGAATTTTCTTTGCCTGCATCCAACCCATCAGCATGGAGAGAAGGTTGTATCTACAAAGTGTATTCATAATATTCCAGCATCTCTAAATCTCCATTTAATATCTTCTCCATTCACCTCATATCGCTCATCTAGACAAGAGGATGGCCTACTTCTCTAAAGAACTAAATGGTAAATATTTTTGCTTTGCAGACTCTGTGATCTCTGTCACAATTATTTAATACTGTCATTATAGCATGAAACCAGTCATAGCCAATGTGCCTACAAATCACCAATGGTTGTACTTCAATACAACTTCAGTTACAAAAATATGTGGCAGGCCCATGAATGTTATAGTTTGCCTAAAGTTCACCTAAACTGTTAGAGTTGCCTTCTAACTTAGGTTTCTGTGTCTAAATTTTACACTACTGTTTCAAGCAGAAGTTAGATGTTTTCTAAAACATAAAACAACTCATATCTTCTTGCAACATAAAGTCTTTTAAACGCTTTATACTGGAAATAAAATAAAGTATGAATTCTGTTCCCTGGTCTAGAAATTTTTGTACGATTCAGCTTATTTATCTTTCTGACCTCACTCACACTACTCTTCCTCTTTCTAACCAAGCTCTAGCCATCGTCAGCCTTCTTTTAGTTATTAAAACACAAGCTCCTCAGCAACTTTTAGTTTGTTCCCTATAGTTAAGAGTCTCTTATATTTTACCTCCCTCTCTGATGGAAGAGATTTGGGTGGGGGAGAGGGTAACTGGGTGATGAGCATTAAGGAGGACATTTGATGTAGTGAGCACTGGTGTTATATGCAACTGATGAGTCACTAAATTCTTCTCCTGAAACTAATGATACACTATATATTAACTAACTTGAATTTAAATAAAATCTTAAAAAAAAAAAAGATTTATGATGTTCAACACACACACACACACACACACACACATGCAAGGTCTTTCTTACCTCTGCCTTACTGTTCTTTCTGCTTGAAGCCCTCTTCCCTAAGCTGTATGCAGGACACTGTCATATGTATGCATCTGGTTTAAAATGTCATCTCTTCAGTGGCCATTATTTGAATGTAAGTCCAGCCCATATTTCCTTTTCCCATGCTATAAAATTACTCTGCCTCCTTCATAGCATCTATTGAATATTGCAATCTCTATCTTATTTCTTTCCTTCTTTTATTTTGACTTCTTTCATTAGATTATAAGGTGGCCACCCTGTTCATCATTGTATATTTAGCTTCTAGTGCTCCTAGCTCAGTGGAGATTTTCAATGAATAGAAATTGAACATAAGAATTAATTAATTGGAAAGAAAAGAGAAAGGACACAAATTAATAAAATCATGAATGAAAGAGGAGATAACAACCAACACCAAAGAAATACAAACAATTATAAGAACATATTATGAGCAACTATACACCAGCAAGTTTGATAATCTGGAAGAAATGGATGCATATCTAGAGACATATAAACTACCACAACTGAACCAGAAAGAAATAGAAAACCTGAACAGAATATACCAGTAAGGAAATTGAAGCAGTCATCAAAAATCTCCCAAAAAACAAGAGCCGAGGGCCAGAAGTCTCCCCAGGGGAATTCTACCAAACATTTAAAGAAGAAATAATTCCTATTCTCCTGCAACTGTTCAAAAAAATGGAGACGGAAGGAAAACCTCCAAACTCATTTTATGAGGCCAGCATTACCTTGATCCCAAAACCAGACAAAGACCTGATCAAAAAAGAGAATTACAGACCAATATCCTTGATGAACACAGATGTGAAAATTCTCACCAAAATACCAGCCAATAAGATCCAACAGTACATTAAAGGGATTATTCACCACAACCAAGTGGGATTTATTGCTGGGCTGCAAGGTTGGTTCAACATCCACAAATCAATTGATGTGATACAATACATTAATAAAAGAAAGAACAAGAACCATATGATACTCTCAATAGATGCTAAAAAGCATTTGACCAAGTCCAGCATCCTTTCTTGATCAAAACTCTTCACAACATAGGCATGGAGGGTACATACCTAATATTATCAAAGCCATCTATGAAAAACCCACACCAAATATTCTCAATAGAGAAAACCTGAGAGCTTTTTCCCTAAGGTCAGGAACACAGCAGGGCTGTCCACTATCACCACTGCTATTCAACATAGTACTAGAAGTCTTAGCCTCAGCAATCAAACAACAAAATGAAATAAAAGGCATTCAAGTCAACAAAGAAGAAGTCAAACTCTCACTCTTTGCAGATGATATGATACTTTATGTGGAAAACCCAAAAGACTCCACTCCAAATCTGCTAGAACTTGTACAGGATCTCAGTAAAGTGTCAGGATATAAAATCAATACACACATATCAGTTGCATTTCTATACACCAATGACAAGACAGAAGAAAGAGAAATTAAGGAGTCAACCCATTTGCAATTATACCCAAAACCATAAGATACCCAGGAATAAACCTAACCAAAGAGGCAAAGAACTTATACTCAGAAAACTATAAAGTACTCATGAAAGAAACTGAGGAAAACAGATAGAAATGGAAAAACATGCCATGCTCATGGATTGGAAGAATAAATATTGTGAAAATGTCTATGCTACCTAAAGCAATCTACACGTTTAATGCAATCCCTATCAAAATACCATCAATTTTTTTTCAAAGAACTGGAACAAATAATCCTAAAATTTATATGAAACCAGAAAAGACCTCAAATATCCAGAGGAAAGTTGCAAAAGGAAACCAAAGTTGGTGGCATCACAATTCCAGACTTCAAGCTCTATTAACAAGCTGTCATCATCAATACAGTATGGTGCTGGCACAAAAGCAGACACATAGATCAATGGAACAGAATAGAGAGCCCAGAAATAGACCCTCAACTCTATGGTCTTCTAATCTTGACAAAGTAGGAAAGAGTGTCTAATGGAAAAAAAAGAGAGTCTCTTCAACAAATGGTGTTGGGAAAGTTGGAGAGCCACATGCAGAAGAATGAAACTGGACCATTTCCTTATACCACACACAAAAATAGACTAAAAATGTATGAAAGACCTCAATGTGAAACAGGAATCCATCAAATTCCTTGAGGAGAACACAGACAGCAATCTCTTCAACCTGAGCCGCAGCAACTTCGTCCTAGAAACATCGCCAAAGGCAAGGGAAGCAAGGGCAAAAATGAACTATTGGGACTTCAACAAGATCAAAAGCTTTTGCACAGCAAAGGAAATAGTCAACAAAACCAAAAGACAGCTGACAGAATAGGAGAAGATATTCACAAATCACATATCAGATATGCTGAGTGAAATAAGTCAAGCAGAGAGAGTCAATTATCATATGGTTTCACTTATTTGTGGAGCATAACAAATAGCATGGAGGACAAGGGGCGTTACAGAGGAGTAGGGAATTTGGGTAAATTGGAAGGGGAGGTGAACCATGAGAGACTATGGACTCTGAAAAACAGTCTGAGGGGTTTGAAGTGGCGGGGGGGTGGGAGGTTGGGGTACCAGGTGGTGGGTATTATAGAGCACGGCTTGCATGGAGCACTGGGTGTGGTGAAAAAATAATGAATAATGTTTTTCTGAAAATAAATAAATTGGAAGAAAAAAGAAAAAAAAAGAAAAAAATGTATGTAATAGAGGAAATTTAAAAAAATAAAATAAAATAAAATAAAATACCAAAAAAAAAATCACATATCAGATAAAGGGCTAGTATTCAAAATCTGTAAAGAACTTATCAAACATAATACCCAAAGAACAAATAATCCAATCAAGAAATGGGCAGAGGACATGAACAGACATTTCTGCAAAGAAGATATCCAGATGGCCAACAGACACATGAAAAGTGCTCCACATCACTTGGCATCAAAACCACAATGAGATAACACTCCACACCAGTCAGAATTGCTAAAATTAACAAGTCAAGAAATGATAGATGTTGGCAAGAATGCAAAGAAAGGGGAACCCTCCTACACTGTTGGTGGGAATGCAAGCTAGTGCAGCCACTCTTGAAAACAGTATGGAAGTTCCTCAAAAAGTTGAAAACAGAGCTACCCTATGACCCAGCTATTGCATTACTGGGTATTTACCCTAAAGATACAAATGTAGTGATCTGAAGGGGAACATGCACCCGAATGTTTATAGCAGCAATGTCTGTAATAGCCAAACTATGGAAAGAACCTACATGTCCATCAACAGATGAATGGATAGAGAAGATGTGGTATAAACACATACACAAACAAACACACACACACACACCCCACACACAATGGAATGCTATGTAGCCATTAAAATAAATGAAATCTTGCCATTTGCAATGACATGGATGGAACTAGAGGGTGTTATGCTGAGCGAAATAAGTCAGTCAGTGAAAGACAATTATCATATGATCTCCCTGATATGAAAAATTTGAGAGGCAATGGGGGGGGTGTTGGAGGGTAGGGAAGGAAAAAAATGAAACAAGATGGGAGGGAGATAAACCATAAGAGACTCTTAATCTTATAAAACAAACTGAGGGCTGCTGGGGGGGTGTTACAGACATCGGGGAGGGTATGTGCTATGGTGAGTGCTGTGAAGTGTGTAAACCTGGCGATTCACAGACCTGTATCCTGGGGCTAATAATACATTATATGTTAATAAAAAAATAATAATTTTAAAAAAATTTAATGAATTGGGGTGCCTGGGTGGCTCAGTGGGTTAAGCCTCTGGCTTTGGCTCAGGTCATGATTTTTAGGCTCCGTGATCAGAGGAACGAGACTGACACAAAGCGAAAGTCAAGCAAAGATTTATTTCATGCCCAGCATCGAAAATCAAACCGATCAGTCGGGGCCATCTCTTACAAAGAGGCAACGATGACCAGGACACTGATCCCAATAATTCCCTTTACCTGACGCTTCCCTTTACCCAACGCTTCCCCTTCGTGGTGAGGCAGCTCCCCGGCGACGCTCATAATGTTCCTGACGCTCCTGACGATTCTCCTGACGATGCTGCTCCCAGTGATCCTTATGCTCCCGAGGATGCTGCTCCCCACGACCCCGATGCTTCCCACAACTGGACTCTATCACTACCACTCCCCTGCCTCACAGACTAACCTTTATAGAGGTGGTTGAGCCTGGCCCACACAGGTGGCCAATGAGCTAGCAACACACAAGGAAAACTGCTCAGTCATGCTCAGTCAGCAATACGGGTGGCCAATTGAATTCCAACTCACCATAGCAAATACATGCGTGCCCCACTGATTGGATATCTCCATCTGGCCTGGCCAGACCCCATATCCGGATCCTGCAAGCAAGTTCCTCCGGGAGGGGCAGGGTCAACACAAGCCCACAAGGAAATGGCTCACTCTGGCAACCAGACCCTTACAATGATCTCAGGGTCCTGGGATCAAGCCCTACATTGGGCTTTCTGCTCATTAGAGAACCTGCTTCCCCCTCTCCCTCTGCCCTCCTCTCTGCCTACTTTTGATCTCTTCTCTCTGTCAAATAAATAAAGAAAATCTTTAAAAAAAAAGAATTAATGAATTAGATGCTCAACTTCACCCATCATCAGGGAAATAGAAATCAAAACTACAGGGGCGCCTGGTTGGCTCAGTGGGTTAAGCCGCTGCCTTCGGCTCAGGTCATGATCTCAGGGTCCTGGGATCGAGTCCCGCATCGAGCTCTCTGCTCAGCAGGGAGCCTGCTTCCCTTCCTCTCTCTCTGCCTGCCTCTCTGCTTACTTGTGATCTCTCTCTGTCAAATGAATAAATAAAATCTTTAAAAAAAAAAGAAATCAAAACTACAATGAGATATCACCTCACATCTGTCAGAACTAAAGCCAACAGCACAAGAATAAATGAATGGGAAGAAGACAAAGCTAGGTACAAATATAGAAGAGTCTGAAGACAGGGAGATGTGAATTAAAGAACTTTCTACCAGAGAGTGAGTACTTGAAGAGAACAGATCAGGAATTTACTGCTGAGGGGAATAGGAGAAAGAGTTGACCAGCAGAAAATAAAAGGCTTTACACTGCATTGAGTCAGTAGAAAGAATTTGGAGAACATGAGGTGCTGTGATCTGACTATATGATTTTTAAAATTCTGCTTGGCACATGTAGTAGGCATTGTTGTTGCTATAAACGTATGAAAAACTTTTCATTATTATAAAGCTCTTTAAGTATATACCCTGAAGCCTTAATAAGAGAAAAGTGCCAGAAAGGACATTTTAAGCACTAGTTTGCGAGAGTCTTTTAAATTATTTAATGTTTTATGGGACACTTGAGTGGCTCAGTTGGTTAAGCATCTGTCTTTGGATCAGGTCATGATCCCAGGGTTTTGGGATCAAGCTCCTGAGTGGGCTCCTCACTCAGTGGGGAGTCTGCGTCTCCCTCTCCCTGTGCCCCTCCCCCTGGTCATGCTTTCTCTCTTTCTCAAATAATAAATAAAATCTTTAAAAACAAATAAATAAAATTACTTAATGGTTTTAAAAAGAGGACTTCTGAAACCTAGTGTGCACAGGAATCTCCTGCAGAGCTTGTTAAAACATAAATTCCTAGCAACCATCCCACACCTTCAATCCTTATTCAGTAGGAATAGGATAGTGTCCCAAAATATTTTTTATTAGGATATACTTCATATGACATAAAGTTCATCCTTTATTTTATTTTTAGTCTTATTTAAATTCCAGTTAGTTAAAATATAGTGTAAATTAGCTTCCAGAGTAGAATTTAGTGATTCATCACTTCATCAACAGCCAGTGTTCATCACGAGTACCCTCCTTAATGCCCATCACCCATTTAGCCCATCCCTCTCCCCCCTCCTCTCTATCAACCCTGTTTGTTCTCTACAAAAGGAATCTGCTTTATAGTTTACCTCTCCCTTTTCTCCCCTATGTTGATCTGTTTCATCTCCTCAATTCCACATATGAATGAAATCATATGGTATTTGTCTTTCTCTGATTGAGTTATTTGGCTTAACATGATACACTCCAGCCCCTTTCATGTCACTGCAAATGGAAAGTTTTCATTATTTTTTAGGGTTAAATTATATTCCATTGTATATGTATACCACAACTTCTTTATCCATTCATCAGTTGATGGACATTTGGGGTTTCTTCATAATTTGGCTATTGTTGATAAAACTGCTATATACATCTGGGTGGTGCCTCTTTAAATCAGTATTTTTTTTTTAAGATTTTATTTATTTATTTGTCAGAGAGAGAGGGGGAGAGAGCGAGCACAGGCAGACAGAGAGGCAGGCAGAGGCAGAGGGAGAAGCAGGCTCCCTGCCGAGCAAGGAGCCCGATGTGGGACTCGATCCCAGGACGCTGGGATCATGACCTGAGCCGAAGGCAGCTGCTTAACCAACTGAGCCACCCAGGCGTCCCTAAATCAGTATTTTTGTATCCTTTGAGTTAATACCTAGTAGTGCAATTGCTGGATTATAGAGTAGTTTTATTTTTAACTTTTGAGGAATCTCCACACTGTTTTCCAGAGTGGAATCCACTAAAAATTTCTAGAACTGATACATGAATTCAGTAAAGTTGCAGGATACAAAATCAATATAAAGAAATCTGTTGCATTTCTATACAACAATAAAGAAGCAACAGAAACAGAAATCAAGGAATTTATCCCATTTATCATTGCACCAAAAACCACAAGATACCTAGGAACAAACCTAACCAAAGAGGTAAAAGATCTATACACTTAAAACTATACAACACTAATGAAAGAAATTGAAGGTAACATAAAAATTGGAAAAACATTCCATGCTCACAGATTAGAACAAATATTATTAAAATGTTTATACTATCCAAAGCAATCCACATATTTAATGCAATCCCTATTAAAATGTCACCAACATTTTTCACAGACCTAGAACAAACAATCCCCAAATTTTTGTGGAACCACAAAAGACCCCAAATAGCCAAAGAAATCTTGAAAAAGAAAAGCAAAGCTGGAAGCATCACAATTGCACACTTCAAGTTATATTACCAAGCTGATATGATCAAGACAGTATGATACTGGCACAAAAAATAGACACGAAGATCAATGGAACAAAATAGAATACCCAAATCGACCCAGAGCTATATGATCAGCTAATCTTCAACAAAGCAGGAGAGAATATCCAGTGGAAAAACAGTGTCTTCAATAAATGGGGTTGGGAAAACTGGACAGCAACATAAGAAAGCAAAAAATGGACCACTTTCTTACACTGTATGCAAAAACAAATTCAAAATGGATGAAAATTCACCCTTCTAAAGGATGTAATCCCATGATTTTTAGTATATTCACAAAGTTGTGCAAGTATCATCACTAAGCTGAGAATGTTTTCATCATTCCCAAAAGAAATTTCATACCCATTAGAAGTCATTTTTTATTTCTCCCTTTGTCTAGTCCCAGGAAACCACTATGGATTTATTTATTCTGGATATTTTATGTAAGTGGAATTATATAATATATAGCTTTCTATGTCTGTCTTCTTTCACTTAACATAACACTCCAAGTTCATCCACATTGTAGCATAAATCAATTATTTTAATGGCTGAGTAATATTCCACTGTATAGATATACCATATTTTGCTTATCCATTTCACATTCGCGTTGTTTCTACTTTTTTGCTATTTACAAGTAATACTGCTATGAACACTCATGGACAAGTTTTTGTGTGGACATATCATTTCAAAACTTGGGGTTATATACCAAAGAATGAGATTGCTGTCTCACATAGTAACTATATTCAGCATTTTAAGGAACTGCTAATCTATTTTCTGAAACTGCCACACTATTTATATTCCTACCAATGTATGAGTATTCCATTTTCTCCACTTACAACACTTGAGATTATCTGACTTTTTGATTATAGTCATCCTAGCCAGTATAAATTAGTTTCTCACTGGAGTTTCTTACTTGCACTTTCCTAAATCAATAATGATGTTGAATATTTTTTTCATTTGCTTATTGACAATTTGTATATGTTTTTTAAGTTTTTATTTTAATTCCTGTTAGTTGACATATAGTGTAATATTGGTTTCAAGTGTACAATATAGTGAATCAACACTTCCATAAGACACCCAGTGCTCATCACAAGTGTCCTTCTTAATCCTCATCACCTATTTAACCCATTCCCCTAATCACCTTCCTTCCAGTAACCATCAGTTTGTTCTCTATAGTTAAGAGTCTATTTCTTGGTTTGCCTTTCTCTCTTTTCCTTTGTTCATTTGTTTTGTTTCTTAAATTCCACATGTGAATGAAGTCATATGCTCATGCTCTGATGGTGGGAAAGCAAACTGTGCAAACACTCTGAAAAACAGTATGGAGTTTCCTCAAAAAGTTAAAAATAGGACTCCTCTACTATCCCCACAATTGCACCCTTAGGTATTTACCCAAAGGATACAAAAATACTAATTCAAAGAGATACATGCACCCCAATATTTATAGTAGCATTATCAACAATAGCTAAATTATAGAAACAGCCCAAATGTCCAACTGGATAAAGAAGTTATAATATACTGTAACATGCACACACCCACACCCACACACACACATGCACACACGCACACATGCACACATAATTGAATATTACTTAGCCATAAAAAAGGATGAAATCTTGCAATTTACTATGACATGGATGGAGCTAGAGAGTATTATGCTAAGTAAAATTAGTCAGAGCAAGACAAAAGCCATTTGTATATTTTCTTTGAAGAAACATGCATTCTAATACTTTGTCCATTTTTAATTGGGCTGTCTTCTTAATACTGAGCCATAAATTTTCTTCATATGTATGCTACATTTTATCATATATATGATAAGCAAATATTTCCTACCATTATGTAGACTGCCCTTTCGATTTCTTTATAATGTCCTATGACAAATGTCTTTTATTTTGATGAAATATAATTTATCTATTTTTCTTTAATTCTTTGTTCTTTTGGTATTGTACCCAAGAAACCATTGTTTAATTGAAGGTCATGAAGACTATCATCTATGATATCTATATTTTCACTTAAGAAGCTATAGTTTTAGCACTTTTATTTATGTCTTTCTTCATTTTGAGCTATTTTTTGCATATGAGGTGAAGTAGATGTACCTTCAGTCTTTTGCAAGTGCATTCATATCTGGTTGTTCACCACCATTGTCGAAAAGATGTTCTTGCCCCTATTTACTTGTCACAGCCCCTTGGTTGAAAATCAGCTGATCATAAATGTACAGATTTACTTCTGGACTCTCAGTTTTACTTCATTGATCTATATATCTACCTTTAAGCCAGTAGCATATAAACTTGATTACTACAGTTTTGTAGTAGGTTAGGAAATTGGGAAATGTGAGTTCTCCAACTGGTTCTTTTTCAAGATTTCTTTAGTTATTCTGGGTCTCTTGCATTTCTACATGAATTTCAAGATCAGCTTATCAGTTAGACCACGTCATTTTAACGCCTTAAATCCTGAGGTCTTAATGAAAGGATGTCTGTTTGCTTGTCTGTTTGTTGTTTTTTTGTTGTTGTTGTTGTTTTGAGATTTTCTTGTGGTTAGACATATAAGGTTTTAGTGCATAATCAATAAAGGACTTTGGGCTACCATTGCTGGATTCTAAATAAGTCCTTCAGGTTTTTTTTTTCTTAAGATTTTACTTATTTATTTGACAGAATCACAAGTAGGCAGAGAGAGGGAGAAGCAGGCTCCCCACTGAGGAGAGAGCCCAATGGGGGGCTTGATCTCAGGATCCTGAGATCATGACTTGAGCTGAAGGCAGAGGCTTAAACCTCTGAGCCACCCAGGCTCCCCCTTTAGTTTTAATTCTAATATTAATTTTAAGGATCTATAATTCATTTCATCAGGATAAAGAGGAATAAGAATTTATGGATTTTTTTCCTTCAAAATACATCATCTTATGACCCAACATTCCAGAATCTCTTCCTTTAAGGAAAGCAACAACAAATGTCTTCAGGCAGAATATGTCCCGTATAGAATATGTCAAGTATGAACTGACAGCAACTTCCTCTCTTACCTGTGTCTTTACCTGAGCAAAAGCAAACATAGATGGACAAAGGTATTTGGCAATCCTACTTATTGTCACTTCAATATATTCTGTAAAGTCAGATGCTGGCAAAAAGGATGCTAAAAAACTTTTCAAGTTAAAAAAAAAAAAAAAAAAAAATATATATATATATATATATATATATATATATATATATATATTCTTTTAACTTTTTAAAAGATAGAAGAATGTGAACCAAAATAAGACAGGAAAGAACTAGAGAAAAGCATTTAAGAACGATTAAAAAAATTAAGACCATCACTCTAGGCAAACCAAAACTTTAAATACATAAATCAGAACTCATTTTGCCCCTAGAAGTATTAGCTTCTATTTTAACAGTATTACTTTACAAGTTAATAATCCAGGAAGAGAAAGGAATTTAAAACTGGGATTAGTCCAGGTTTGATTGGTTGGTTGATTGACTGATGGATTGATTGGCCCAAAATGACAGAAGGCATCCAATGTAAATGTGAGACATGCCTATTGAATATAAAACCAAAGAGATTTAATTAGGTCTTGCTAGTTGTATTGTGTACACTTAAATAAAAATTAAAGAATTATTAGAGTCAGCTATTGCAATCTTGAAACAAGTTTATGCAGTGGGATAATACTTCAAAATATTAACTTCTATCTGCCAACAGCAGCAAAGTGAGCAGATGCTAACCAAACATTGTTAGTCCTAGGGAGTCACAAACAACCTAACCTAAAACCTGCAAATCATCCATCTGCAGTCAAATGAGAACTGTATATCCCTTTGTTGAAAATTTGTATGCTTTTTCTGGTGGCCACCATTGAAGACCTACCCCGAGCATCACCCATTATGTCATTCATTGAGCACCAAGAGGTAATCATGACTCTCTATTTATCTACACTTTACTCAGCTTCTTTCTAAAATATACCATGTGGACAACTCACTTTTCCATCTATATATAATTTAAAAATAAAAAGTGAAATACTTCTATAGGGTTAATGGTAGCATATAAAGGAAAATCTAACATGTACTAGGACAGAAATAGTTAAAGTTAGTTAAAGAAAAACTAACTCTCCTCCTATCCCAAGCCACAAGACTGATGAAACTCACCACTACACACAAATATGTACTTATCTTTTATACTTGTAATGCTCCCAACAATGCTCTGACTGGCTTTGTTTCTGCTTTTGTGTGTTTGTTCCTTTTTAAAGATTTGGTTAAAAGTTACGGCTACCTACAGATATTTGATATGGAGTGGAGATTCTAGATGCTCAATTCAGTATGTAGGTAAAGGAAAGAAGACAATTTAAAAAGCTAAAAATAGAAAGGAAGCATGCAAATTGGTCAATGCTATGGACCGTAAACACTGCATCATTAAATGTAATCATCATTAAGTGTAAATCCAAGTGCAGCAAACCAGTCTTTAGTAAAATTCAATAGTTGTACACTGAACACCTATAGAATTTGGGGAGTCCTAAGCAGACATAAAATAGTTGACCAAGGGAAAATTTCACCCTTCTTAGTCATGACATGGTATGGCATATAATCTATATATATTGCAAGAAGAAAAAGCAAAATGAAATGCATATATAATGAAATCTCTTACTAGTGACAGAACTCAAATTAACAAATTTTAAGGCAAGAAAATGAGACACTCCTCCTAGAAGATTCTGCACAGACTTGAGAGGCAAAGAAGCTAAACTGAGCAAAGAAAAAGGAGTATTTAATATTTAGGTACACTCCCAGATGAATTAATGAAATTTAATTTCTGAATCCATGAAGTTACTTTTTTTTTTTTTAAAGATTTTATTTATTTATTTGATAGAGAGAAGGATCACAAGTAGGCAGAGAGGGCAGAGAGAGGGGGAGAAGCAGGCTCCCTGCTGAGCAGAGAACCCGATGCGTTGTGGGGCTCAATCCCAGGATTCTGAAACCATGACCTGAGCCAAAGGCAGTGGCTTAACTGGCTGAGCCACCCAGGTGCCCCTATGAAGTTACTTTTTGAGACTCATCCTGACACACCATCTTACTTAACTTTACTACCACGCAGGAATATTACCATTAACATTAACACTACTTAGCTTTGTACATTTTATAAAAAGTTTTCCAGGTCTTTCTTTCATGGCCATGATGGAAAAACTAGCAATAAACTTGCCCTTCTGCCAAAAATAATTAAAAACTAACAAGATATATTGGGTAATACCTTTCAGGTATTGTGCAATAGGCAGTGAAGAATCATAGAGAGAAGACATGCATATTGTGTGAGCCCTTCAATCATTCTGTCATTCTGTGTTAGGGGATATTTAACTTGAAATGAGGAGGAACTCAAATAGAGCCTGAGCACAGTGGGTTCCTGAAGTAGCTGCAATAGGTGAAGCAGAGAACTGGAGAAAATGGAATACTGCAGTGCCCTGGCCAAAGGCAGGTACAGGGGGAGCCTCTGAGACTTAGAATGTATGGACTGCTGTGTGACTGTGAGCAGGATAGTGCCACCTGAGGTCACGTAGCACTAGGAATGGTGCAGCCCTGGCCTAGAAAGAGTAGACACCTCGTTGAATATCTCCATTATTCACATGAGATGAGAGAAACCTATAGTGTTTGTCCTAAATTAAAGGACATATCTTGGATTAAATACAAAACCAAATAGAAAAACAACTCATCTTGCAAGGACCAAAATAATCTACCAATACTGTAGTATTTCCCAGAGAAAAAGCCAACACCTTTTAAAAGAAAACATTATTCCAACTACTCACGATGTTACATATACAATGTTCTGCATGTAATCGAAAATGACTAGACATATCAAGAAGCAGAAAAATATGACTAAAGTAAAAAAGAAAGAGGTCATTTAAATTAGACCCAAGGTAAATTGGATGTTGGAATTGGCATACAAGGATTTTAGAGCAGCTATTATTAACATATTTCAAGAATTTAAAAAATAACATAATCATGAGTGAATAGATGAGACAGTCATAAGAAAATGACAACCATAAAAATAGAAATTTTAGAACAAAAAATGCAACATTAGAAATAACTTCACTATAAAAAAGAAATAACTTCAGTGAATAGGCATGAGAATTAGAACATGGATCCAAAAATCCTTAAAATTTAATTATAAACAAAAAACATGGTAGGCTTAAAAGTAGCCACATCAGTAATTACATTAATGTAAGGTGACTGAACCTGATAATATTTTAAGGAAAGTTCTGTAGAAGTTGCATGTACCCTAGAGAAAATTGTCAGTTTTCCACAATTGGTAGCTTATTTCCTCCTTGATATCTGTATGCTAAGATTGCAAGTATGTAGGGGTGCCTGACTGGACCAGTTGGTGGAGTATGCAACTCTTGATCTTGGTATTGTAAGTTTGAGTCCTACACTGGGTGTAAGGTTACTTAATTTTTTTCTTAAATTCCAATAAAAAGACAGAACCTGTGATGAGCACTTCATTTTGTATATAAGTGATGAATCACCAAATTCTATACCTGAAATTAACATTACACTGTATGCTAACTAACTGGATTTTAAATAAAAACTTGGGGGAATAAAACAAAGATTGTCATACTGGATTTAAAAAAAAAAAAAAGACAAAATTACAATTGTCCAGAAGAAATGAACTTTTTTTCCCCAATTTATTTATTTTCAGAAAAACAGTATTCATTATTTTTTCACCACACCCAGTGCTCCATGCAAGCCGTGCCCTCTATAATACCCACCACCTGGTACCCCAACCTCCCACCTGCCCTGCCACTTCAAACCCCTCAGATTGTTTTTCAGAGTCCATAGACTCTCATGATTCACCTCCCCTTCCAATTTCCCCCAACTCCCTTCTCCTCTGTAACGCCCCCTGTCCTCCATGCTATTTGTTATGCTCCACAAATAAGTGAAACCATATGATAATTGACTCTCTCTGCTTGACTTATTTCACTCAGCATAATCTCTTCCAGTCCCGTCCATGTTGCTACAAAAGTTGGGTATTCATCCTAAAAAATGCACTTTAAATATAAAGGCATATATACATTGAAAGTCACTGGATGGAAAAAAAAAACACCATGCAATAAGTAATCATACGACACCTAGAGTGGCCTTATTAATATCAACCAAAACATCCTCCAAGAAAAGGAGTTTTTCACACTGAAATATCAAAGATAAAAAAGAAAACATTTCATAATGATGAAGAGACAATTCATCAAGAAAACATAACAATCCTAAATACATATGTGCCTAATACAAAGCTTTAAATTACATGAAAAAAAACCTTAAATTCAATCTCAGAGATTTTTTTTTTTAAGGTTTTATTTATTTATTTGACAGAATAGAGAACACAAGCAAGATGAGCAGAACTTGATCCCCAGAACTTGGACACCGGGATCAGGACCTGAGCAGAAGGTAGACACTCAACAGACTGAGCCCCCCAGGTGTCCCAATCACAGAGATTTTAATATCACTTAGCAATTAATGGAAGCAGGCAAAAATATTAGTTGATAAACAGACATTTTCAACAGCCCTATCAATCGATTTAACCTACTTGAGAGGGAATAAGGAAATTGTATCCATTCTCACTATTTCAACATTACATTATGCTGGAGATTTTAGCCAGTGCAATAAGGCAAGGAAAATAAATAAAGGCATAAAAGATTGGAGAAGAAGAAGAAACTCTCTTTATTTACAGATTAAATAATCTTTTGTGTGGAAAAATCTGATAAAACAATCAACAAAATGAACATATGAAATGGGAAAGAATACTTGCAAACCATACATCAGATGAAGAGTTAATCTAAAATTTGTAAGGAACTCTTACAACTCAATAACAAACAAACAAAAAAAAACCCAAATAATCTAATATAAAAATAGGTGGAGAACCTGAATAAACATTTTTCCAAAGAAGACATACAAATGACCAACAGGTACATGAAAAGCTATTCAACATCACTCTAATAATCAGGGAATTTGATGTGAATCAAAACCATAATGAGATTATCACTTTGTGCCTGTTAGAATGGCTATTATAAAAGACACAAGAAATAACAAGTGTCAACAAGGATCTGGAGAAAAGGACACTTTTTCTCCACTGTTAAAGGAATGAAAATTGATGCAGCTGCTAAGGAAAACAGTATGGAGGTTCCTCAAAAAATTAAAAATACAAGTATCGTATGATCCAGCAATTGCACTTCTGTCAAAGAAATAAAATCACTACCTCAAAGAGATATTTGTATAACACATGCTCATTGCAGCATTATTCACAATAACCAAGATATGAAAACAACCTGTGTTCATTGAATGAGAAATGAATAAAGAAAATGGAGTATATGTGTATATACAATGGGATGTTATCTAACCATTAAAAAGAAAGCAAATCTTTCCATTTGCAACAACATGGATGGACCTTGAGAAAATTATGCTAAGTGAAATAAATCAGACAAAGAAAGACAAATACTGTATGATATCATTTATGTGTGTAATCTACAGAAAGGCAAACTCATAGATACAGAATGTAGAATGGTGTTTGCCAGGGGCTGAGGAGTAGAGGGAGTGGGAAGATATTGGCCAAAGGGTACAAATTTCCAGTTATAAGATAAATATCAATGGGAGATCTAATACAGGAGAGAGAGAGAGAATTAGAGAGAAAGAGAGATTTACCAGAATTAATAAGTGAAGGTGGTAAGATTTCAGGATATACGGTCAACATATCAAACTTTTATTTCTGTATTCTAGCAGCAAATAATTGGATATAAAACATTTAAAATATCACAATAGTGTCAAATTTGTAAACTACTTAAGGATAAATTTAACGACTCTCTCTTTTTTCGTCTATGTTCATTTGTTTTGTTTCTTAAATTCCACATATGAATGGAATCATATGGTATTTGTCTTTCTCTGACTGGCTTATTTCACTTAGCATAATGTACTCTAGCTCTATCCACATCACTGCAAATGGCAAGATTTCATTCTTTTTTATAGCTGAGTAACATTCCTTTATATACGTATACCACAACTTCTTTATCCACTCATCAATCGATGGACATTTGGGCTCTTTCCATAATCTGGCTATTGTTGATAAAATCGCTATAAACATTGGGGTACCTGTGTCCCTTTGAATCTCTGTGTTGTATCTCTTGTGTAAATACCTACTGGTGCAGTTGCTGGGATGTAAGTGAGTTCTATTCCTAACCATTTGAGGAACCTCCATACTGTTTTCCAGAGTGGCTACACCAGTTTGCATTCCCACCCATAGCTCAAGAGCATATGATTTCACTCATGCAGAATTTAAGAAATAAAACAAATGAGCTAAGGGAAAACAGAGAGTGAGGCAAACCAAGAAATAGACTCAACTACAGAGAACAAGCGGGGTTGCTGGAGGAGAGCTGGACAAGGACGCACTAAATGGGTGATGGGTATTAAGGAGGGCACTTGTTGGGGTGACTGCTGGGTTTTATATATATGTGATATATATGTCTACTCCTGAAACTAATAATACACTATATGCTAACTAGCTAGAATTTAAGTAAACTTGAAACAAAAAAGGAATAACTTCAAGAAAAGATTTTAAAAATTCTACATTATAAATTATAAAACATAGCACACAGAAAAAAAGATCCAAATAAGTGGGAAAATATTTATGCTGTGTTCATAGATTAGAAGACTCAAACTGTGAAAATGAAAATTCTCCCAAATTGATATACACACTCAGTGTAATATCAAACAAAAATCCAAGTAAGCTCTTTTTTTGAGAAATTGGCACATCCCTTACAACATTTACATAGATAAGCAAAGGAATTATCACAGCCTATACGATTTTAAAAAGAAGAAGAAAATTGGAAGAATCACACTATCTGATTTCAAGATTTCTAAAGCTACATTAACAAAGACACTGGTATTGGTATAAGAAAAGATAAAGATAAATCTTATATATATATCTTATACTATCTTTTAAGATATAAGACGACACTGGTATTGGTATAAGAAAAGATAAAGATATATCTTTAATATATATCTTATACCATCCTTTAAGATGGCATAAGATAGATCCATGAAACCAAATAGAGTACAGCAATAGAGACACACACACACACACACACACACACACACATATATATATATATATATATATATATATATATATATACCATTAACTGAATTTGATAATGGCTTCTAGGAAAGTCTATAGGAAAAGATCTCAAAAATTTTTGCTGGAATAATTAGATATCTCTATGAAGACAAATATAAAGCAATGATACTCAACCACTACTTTGAACGATTCATAAAAATTTAATTGGCCACAGTCCGTATCCCTAACATAAAAGCTAAGAATGTAAAGCTTCTAGAATCAAACACAAGAGAATGTATTTCAACCTTGGTGTAGAGAGCAATTTCTTAGAAGGGACTTAAGAATTCATCATAAAAGAAAAATTTGGCTGGGTGGCTCAGGGGGTTAAGCCGCTGCCTTCGGCTCAGGTCATAATCTCAGAGTCCTGGGATCGAGTCCCGCATTGGGCTCTCTGCTCAGCAGGGAGCCTGCTTCCCTCTCTCTCTCTGCCTGCCTCTCTGCCTACTTGTGATTTCTCTCTGTCAAATAAATAAATAAAATCTTTAAAAAAAAAAAAAAGAAAAATTTGGCAAACTGGCCAAATTCAAAATTGAATTTGAATAAATTCAAAAGAATTTAAAACTTCTTTTCCTCAAAGACACTCTTAAGGAAATGACAATTCAAACTGTAGACCTGAAAAAAATCACAATACATTTATCTATCAAGCAAAGGACTTGTAACTAGAATATATAATGGACTTCTACAAATCAGTAGGAGAAAGACAATCCAATTTAAATCAAAATAGGCAAAAGATTGAAAATATACTTCACCAATGAAGATTTCACAAACAGCAAAGCACATGGAAAGGTGTAAATTAGCAATTAAAAGCATGATTTTTTACCACTAAGAGCCTAACTGAAGCTAAAATTTTGAAAAGATGGGTGATGAAAACTGGAATAACGAGAGCACTTACTTTGCTGGTGGAAGTACAATCAGGTGAAAGTTTCCTACAACGTTCAGTGTAGACATGCCTCGTGGCTTGAGCCATTCCAGGCCTATATACTTATCCAAGAGAAATGAAAATATCTATTTTATTTATTTATTTCTGTTAAAACAAAACAAAACAAAACAACTTATTCCAAAACTTAGTGACCTCAAACAGTAACTGTTTATTGTCTCAGGATTATCTGGGTTGACTGACCTCATTTGGGTGGTCCTCTGGCTCTGGAAGGCTAGACTGCAGTCCTCAGAAACCTGACTGGGCTGGCAGGTGCAGGATGATCACTCATGGGACAGTCAGTGGGTGCCTACTCTTAGCGGGCAGCTCGGGTGAGGCAATCTGCTGGTGTGCTCTGTCACATGGTCTCTGCATAGAGCTTAGGATTCTCACAGCACAGCCACTGGGTTCCCAGAAGCAGGGTTCCAAGCCTGCAGAGGTGGAAGCAGTGATACACATTCAGAAGTTACACAGGATCAATTCTGGCAAATAATATGGATCAAACCCAGTCACAGGAGCAGCTCAGATTCAGAGAGAGACCACATTTCAATGAGAAGAAAGGGAATGCATCACCACTTCCTCATATCTGGTGGTGATGCAACATAGGGGCTTAAGTGGGTAGGAGAAGAATCCATGAAACAAGGTGGGATAGGGAGGGAGACAAACCATAAGTGACTCTTAATCTCACAAAACAAACTGTGGGTTGCTGGGGGGAGGGAGGTTGGTAGAAGGGGGGTAGGGTTATGGACATTGGGGAGGGTATGTGCTTTTGGGTAAATTGGAAGGGGAAGTGAACCATGAGAGACTATGGACTCAATAAAAATCTCTCATGAGAGACTAAGAACAATCTGAGGGGTACCGGGTGGAAGGTATTGTGGAGGGCACGGCTTGCATGGAGCACTGGGTGTGGTGAAAAAATAATGAATACTGTTTTTCTGAAAATAAATAAATTGGAAAAAAAATGCAAAAAAAAAAAGAATAGCTACTCAAGAGCACTTGTGATCAGAAGAAAGGGAATGCTTTGGTGGTTATCTTCATCCCACAAAAGTATGTTTGTATGCATTCCATAAAAGTATTTTGGGATATATTCATCCCACAAAATTCCCTGTATTCATCCCACAAAAATATTTTTGCACAAAAAAATTTTATAATGTTTTTAGCTGCATTATTCATAATGGTCAAATTATTAACCCAAAACTGGAAAAGATCCAAATGTCCATCCACAAATGAAAGGATAAACAAATTTTGGCATCTTTGTACCTTCGAATACTTCATGTCAATTATTCAAGGATTATTGTACTGAAAAAAATAAAAAGGAGTGAGGTACTGATAGTCACAGTAACATGGGTAAATGTCACAGATGCTAAGTTTAGCAAAAGGAAGCATACACAAAAGAGTACATATTGGATAATTCTCCTTAAATGAAGTTCCAGTATAGACAAAACTACAAATCAGAATAGCGGTTGTCTCTGGAAGAAGATTGAGATAAATAAGATTGAATAAATAGATAAATAGAATACATAAATAGAATAAATAATAAATAGAGGGAATAAATAAGCACAGATCTTCTGGGAGGATGAAAATGATCTGTATCTTGGTTCATTGTTCACTTTTTTCGAAATTCATTGACCTACACACTTAAGATGTATACATTGCAGTGTGCAAATATTATCTCAATTAAAAACATAAAAATAAAAAATGTTTTTTAAAGTCTTCATAACTATTGTTCCTCTTGATATTTTTATGAAGAAAAAAAAAAGGTATTGGTACTTTCACTTAAGGAAGTGTTAAATTGTTTAAGGTTACACAAAAGGTTAGTGGCATAGAAATAGAATCCACATAAGGCAATGATGAATGGATGGCTGAAAAAACATCTTTTTTTAAATCTTAGAAATTAATTTTTAAAATGTTAAAATTGACTTTACTTTTAGAGCAGTTTTAGGCTCACAGCAAAAGGGAGAGGGTACAGAGATTTCCTATGTATCCCTGCCCTCACATATGCATAGCCTCCTCCATTATCAACATCCCCCATCAGAACAGTGCATTTGTTACAGGTGCTGAACCTACCTGGACACATCATTATCATCCAGAGTCCAAGGTTTACATCGGTGTTCACTCTTGGTGTGGTGCATTCTATGCGTTTGGACAAACGTATCCTGGCAGGTATCGACCATTACAATATTGCACGGAATAATTACTACTCTAAATATCTCCTGGGCTCCTTCTCCCTAGTTCTTAAACCCGAGCAACCACTCATCTTTTTACTGTCTCTGTAGTTTTGTTTTTTTTCTAGAATGCCATATAATTGGAATCGTAGGGCTTTTCAGATTGGATTAACTATGCATTTTGCTTCCTCCATGCCTTTTTTCAGCACTGAAGAATATTCCATTGTCTGGATGTTCCACAGTTCATTTATCTGTTAACCTATGAAGGGCATCTTCCTTGCTTCCAAGTTTTGGCAATTATCCATAAAGCTGCTTTAAACACCCTTTTACAGATTTATGTGCCAACATAGTTTTCAACTCCTTTGGGTAATTTCCAAGGGATATGACTGCTGGGCTGAAAGTTTAGTTTTATAAGAAACTGACATTTAGCATTCCCAGCAGCGGTGTATGGAAGTTTCCATTAATCCACATTCATACCAGCAATTGGTGTTATCAATATTCTAGATTTTGTTCATTCTAATATGCCTATAGTGATATTTCAATGGTTTTTTAAATTTGCATTTCCCTGTTGACATATGGTATGCACCATGTTTTCATATGTTTATTTGCCATCTGTATACATGTATTTTTAGTGAGGTGTCAAGGTCTTTGTGTGATTTTTAAATAATATTATTTGTGTTCTTACTGTTGAATATTAAGCGTTTTTTGGTATATTTTGGACTACAGTGTTTTATAAAATGTACTTTTTTAAATATTTAATCCTGGTCTGGTCTTTTCATTCTCTTGGTAGTGTCTTTGGCAGGATAGAAAATTTTAATATTCATAAAGTTCAGCTTACTAATTTTTTCCTTCACCAACTTTACTGCCTAATTTACATTATGATTTTATTTTCAAACATTCATGGAAAGCTAATTAGAAACACTTCATATAAAACTTTCATAACTTTCTATTTTCAACATTTTGAGGAACCTCCATGCCGTTTTCCAGAGTGGTTGCACCAGCTTGCATTCCCACCAAATAACTTTCATTTATTACAAACAACTAATTTGTACATAATCATATTATGAGAGGAACCAGCTTTGGTCTTTTTCTACTACAGTATCAGCTACTGTTTTTCTCTTTTCTCTCTCTCTTTTTTTTTTAATATTTTTCTCTTTTCTATGACGCAATCCCTGGTCATAACATTCACAAGTCTGGTTTTCAAATTTAAATTAGGGAAAAATAAAAGCTGTTTCCAAGGGACATTCTGTTCCAAAGAAAATGATTTGCAGTCTGATTTACTAATGCTGAATTTTCTGGAAACCAAAATGATTCAAACATTTTACTCAAGTGGTTTTGTCAATTTACTCCCCAGGAGAAACCATTCTTTAAAATCCCAACTGGTTAGGATGATACTCATAGCCCAGTTTTAGCCAGAATTTCTAGGATTTTGTGATTTTTGCTTTGGTAGTGCAACACCTTGTAAGTCAGTGGGATCAATTTCTCAATTCTTAAAAATTTTTTTGCATTAACTGTGGTCCAGGAGATCAGGGGTGTGTGTGTGTGTGTGTGTGTGTGTGTTTTGCAATTTTTTAAATTAATGAAATGCTTTTAAGTTGAAGTATAATTGACACACAATGTTACATTACTTTCCAGTATGTAACATATTGATTTGACAACTGTATATATTAGGGTATGATCACCACAAGTGTAGCTGCCCTCTGGCACCATACAACGCTATCCTAATATCATTGCCTATACTCCCTATGCATTTAGACCTTTCATTCCTGTCACTTATTCATGCCATCACTGGAATTCTGTGCCTCCCACTTCCTTCACCCATTTTGCCCATCCCCCACCCCTCTTATGGTAATGTTTCGAAAATGCATAAAAGCAGTTACTCCTGAGATTTCATTATCAGATTTATGAAAAAAAATCTGTGGCAAAAAGTCAGCTATAAGATATGTTCTATTCTTATTTTTCTCTTGATCTTATAAACAACAGAAATTTATTGCTCACAGTTCTTGACACGAGGAAGTTCAAGTACAAGGTGTTGGCAGGTTCAGTGTCCGGTGAGGACCTACTTCCTGCTTCATCGATGGCACCTTCTTGCTGTGTCTTCACTTGGTAGGAAGGGGTGTGGGACCTCAGTGGGGACTCTTTTATAAGGACACTAATCGCATTCATGAGGGATCTGCCCTCATGACTTAATTTCTTCCTAAAGGCCTGGCCTCCTAATACAATCATACTAAGTATAAGGATTTCAAAGTATGAATTTGGGGGAGGGGAGCACAAATATTTGGACCACCGCATTGTTGTTGTTGTTGATGATGGTGGTGGTGGTGGTGTGTGTGTATATGTGTGTGCATGTGTTTGACTTTTAAGTACATGAACATCATCTTAGATACTTGTCAAATGATGAGTCTGCTATTTGTTCAAGTGATGATAAGGAAGTCTAACAGAGAGTTTTGATTATCTATAAAATATATAAACCACAAACACACAAATACATCACAATTATTCTTATTCCAGTAGCAATCAATGAGGTTCTAACATATATTAAATGAGAATGAAAGAGATTGTGAGTTCGCGAAGAAGTGGATATTCTCCTAAACTAAAAAAGTTATGAAGGTAATGGTAGTCAAAAAACAGTATAGTAGGGGCTCCTGGGTGGCTCAGTGGGTTAAGCCGCTGCCTTCGGCTCAGGTCATGATCTCAGGGTCCTGGGATCGAGTCCCGCATCGGGCTCTCTGCTCGGCAGGGAGCCTGCTTCCCTCTCTCTCTCTCTGCCTCTCCATCTACTTGTGATTTCTCTCTGTCAAATAAATAAATAAAATCTTTAAAAAAAAACAGTATAGTAAATAATAATTATCAAGCACAGCATTAGAAGTCTAATTATCATAAAGGACCTCTGCACTATCAGATAAATGGCTCCTCAAAAAACTTATTTAAAATAGCTAACCCCTAAGAAGACGTTTATTGTTGTTCTGCTGAGTCCAGACGAAATTTCTGAAGAATATGATAAGTACTTCCTATTTCTGAGAAGCCCAGGGCTTTGGGAAACATTCAAAATTTATTCCTCAACTTTGTGTCTTCTCTGGTCAATGAAACATCTTACAGCTTTTGCACAGATGAACAAAAGTAACTAGCTACCCCACCCCCCTCCTCCAGAGGTGGCAATATAAAGGACATTTATGGTTACTGGGAGACTTGCTCAGTCTGGACCAGTTAAGGATAATTGACTTACTCCTTCTTCAGGCAGATTTAATCTGAAATGAGCAGCAAGGAAAATGAGAGAATGGAGAAGTGAAGGGAAAACCTTTCTGATGTTTCACAGTATAGCTGGGGCAACTTTGAAGCAAAATTGTTCCCGAAATAATATTGTTTCTTCATTGGACTGCCAATCCAATGTGGAAGGAGACAGATTTCATGGATGTTGCAAAGCTAACCATAAAGAGCTGGCTTTTTCCTTTTCTTTTGCATATAAGCAGGTAACTCTACCCTCCACTTAAACTCTTACTGGTCAATAAATTCTTATACTGATATTCTTTATGTGCCTAACCTGACAATTATATGTCTACATCTTTCATTACTGTAATCATATAGCATTTCTTAAAAATAATGTAAAATAAATAGAAACTTAGAAAATATTTAAAAGGTCTAGGTCATATACTTAATCACACAGTTAAAAGCCTTTTTGATTTGTTGGAAGAGATCAATTTAGAATAATAATCCCACACTGTTAACATTCAACACAGTATGACTTAACCAGAATTTTTCCTTATCATCACTCTCCAACAAAGTCTAAGTTCCAGAAAAATTTTAATCTGGGGGACGCCTGGGTGGCTCAGTCAGTTAAGTGGCTGACTTCCACTTGGGTCATGTTCCCAGCGTCCTGGGATCTAGTCCCACATAAGGCTCCTTGTTTGGCAAGGAGCCTGCTTCTCCCTCTATCTCTGCCTGCCACTCTGCCTTCCTGTGCTCTCTCTCTCTCTCTCTGACAAATAAATAAATGAAATCTTTTAAAAAATTTTAATTAGGTTGATACTACAGTTGTATAATCTTTTTCTTTTAATATCAAATATCCTGCTGGTTTCTGAACATTCTTCTGAGTTGTTCAAATTCCAAAGACTAAAAATATCATTTGAACTGTCCCTAAGAATAACTGAGAAATAAATTTCAACACAAGGGAAAGCTAATTCAAAACTGAGGCATACAAATGATTAATGGCTGCGATCCATCCTATTCTCTTCTTTCAACTTTAAGGTCCACTTGTAATTCAAAGAACATTGCAAGATAAAAAGTTATCATTATCTGTTATTAAATTTTCATAGACTGTTACTGAACCTGGAAATGTGAGAAATATAAGACGTTACCACTGATTTTATTTTTTTTTAAGTTTGTATCTAAATTCCAGTTACTTGGCATACAATGCATTATTAGTTTCAGGTATATAATATTGTGATTCAACATTTCCTTCCCTTCGTTTTAATGAGTTTATAGTTGACTTGAGAGAGACAAAAGCAAAATTAAGGAATAAGTTAACTCTGTCTCAAGAGATAGTTATTACAAGTACATCAAGTACATTGGGTATCCAAAGACTGAAGGTAAAAAGAGTACATAATAATTGGCTTTGCCAGAATAAACCTTCTATGGGAAGACAGGATCCCACACCAGTCCTGAAGAAAGAGAAGAATTTGGAAAGTAGGTGACAATTTCAGGCTGGTTAATCTGGAAATCTCTCTGCTGTTTGACATCACCCTTGCCTCAAAGGTCAGGAGTACATAGACTGGGAATTTCAACAGCTTAAAGTATGTTTGTTGGGCAATACAAGTGGTTAACCAGATGTGGAGAGCCACGGGTATTTGCTAATGACTACGAAGAATATGGTTTGTAATCTGAAAAATATTAACATTTTTTTGTGAAAAGAAAAAATAAACAAATGGGGTTACGTTAAACTAAAAAGCTTCTGCACAGCAAAAGAAGCCATCATCAACCTACTGGATGGGAGATGACTTTTTCAAATCATATATCCAATAAGGATAAATATCCAATATGTCTAAAGAACTCATACAATTCAAAAACAAACAAACAAACAAACAAAAAAACTCAGTGAAAAAATGGGAAGGGATTTTGAACTAAGAAGACACACAGATGACCAACAGACACGTAATAAGATGCTCAACATCACTCATCATCAGGGAAATACAAATCAAAACCACAATTAGATATCACCTCACATCTGTTAAAGTAGCTATTACCAAAAAGACAAGGGATAACTAGCATCAGAGAAGATGTAGAGAAAAGAGCACACTCGTGCATTGTTGGTAGGAATGCAAAATGGTGCAGCCATTATGAAAAACAGTATGAGAATTCCTTAAAAAATTAAGACTAGGACTACTATAGGATCCAGCCATCTCATTTCCCAGTATTTATCTGAAGAGTACAAAAATGCTGATTCAAAGACACATATGCACCCTTAGGTTCATTATTCACAATAGGCAGGAAATGGAAACAGTCTAAACATTCATCAATGAGTAAATGCATAAAGAAGATGTGGGTGTGTGTATGTATATGGAATAATAATGGATAGTGAGGGAATATTACTCAGCCCTAAAAAAGAATGAAGTCTTGTTTGTGACAAGATAGATGAAACTTGAACCTTTAAAGGATTATGTTAAGTAAAATAAGTTAACCAGAGAACAACAAATATATGATTTCACTTATATATAGAATCTAAAAAGAAAAAATAAAACTAAACCAATGAACAAACAAAATGAAAACAAAAACAAACTCATTGATACAGAATACAGACTAGTTGTTACCAGAGGGGATGAGAGGGGGTGAGCAAAATGGGTGAAGGGTGTCAATTAAAGGGTAATGGGTGGTATCTAGACCTCTAGTGGTGATCACTGTATAGTGCACAGGTACTGAACTGGAATGAACTAAATGTTGTACATCTGGAACTTATATAATATTATGTACCGATTTTACCCAATTAAAAATATTCTTGTGAACGATTCTCTAGCACTTCACTTCTAGTCATTGCTTTTCTATTTAACTCTCTGGCCTTAGTTTTATGATTTTAAAAAAATTATTACTATTTAATTTTTATTTATTTATTTATTATTTATTTTTATTTTAATTTTTTTTTGCTTAGCCCAGACCAAATGGATGGTTCTATTTCTGAGAAGCCCAGGGCTTTTGGAAACATTTAACACTTTAATTCTCAACTTCTTTTTTCCTGTGTATCATCTCCTGTCCACAGGAGAGGAGGTTAGGAGAATTTTTCTTATCTGCCTTGAAGTATTGATATGAGTCTCAGATCATAATGAGCAAGAAAGTGGTTTGGAAGTCACTAACCATGGAGAATGTTTTAATTCCTATTACACGAGTCTGTGGTATTATGACTCTGTCTCATCTATATACACATACATACGACTCTGCTTCTGACAAACAAGTCAGTCTCAGGCTCTCAGGTTGTCGGTGTCATTTTGTGGATTGTTTTTATTGTTTAGGGCAAAATAGCGCAATACCTTTTGCCACTACCTAAACAGAATGCAGGTAAGGCAAATGGCCTCCCTTTTTAAAGGGCAAGAAAGAAACAACTACTTTTAAAGAGCTCTGTCTCCTGTGGTACTTGGTGCTGTCATTCTCAATTGCAAGGAATCTTTAGACCATCCACAGTCCTATCTGTCTTTGCAAAAGGCCCACACCAGCGATGCCTAGACAAGAGCTAGGCATGGGCAGCGAGCCACAATGAATTTAATGAGAACCCAGGTTAAGTTACACATTGTTTCCTGGTTAGGTTGGGCAACCCAACAGCCTACATCTACTGGGGACTTTCTATTACCTGCCCACCAGCTGAAGAAAAAAAAATTTCTTTGCCTTATATTCTGTAAATAATCCTCGGCAAGTTGATTCAGAATGCAAACCAGGTGAACCATGAACATCTCTAGAAGAGTGTCAGGAGGAACTGGAAATCATGTCTCATGACCCTTCTCTGATCTTACCATTTAGCACCCAAATAACTCATATGCTCATTTATATTCAAATGTGTTATTTGGAACTAATCTAAACACGCACATACCCATAACCCTAAATAACCTATGCCATTAAGTATTTTTTTACAAAGTCTTATTATATTGTGGTTTATTCACTGTGATTAACCTGAATTCAATTGCCCAAAATTTTTCATCACATTTTTGAAGTTTTGTTTTATTCACACCAGTGAGGTTTACCTTTTGTCTTTAGATACATTCTAATCTCTAAAAAGTCAATACAATAAATCTTCAGGCAGCCTGTTTTCCCAGATGACCACTCCCTTGAAGGATGAAGGATTATATTAACTGAGTCAGGTATGATGATGATGGTATCAGGAAGCTGTACAGAATAGAGAACTTTCCATTTAGCTTCCCACAAAATGAGGCCAAACCTCCCAGCCTTCACCGATTTCTTAATATCCTTCCAGACTAAAAGTTCTAAAAGGTTTATGAGGTGAACCATGAGAGCCTGTGGACTCTAAAAAACAAACTGAGGGTTTTAGAGGAGAAAGGTGTGGGGGATGGGTGAGCCTGGTGCTGGGTATTAAGGAGGGCACACATTGCATGGAGCACTGGTGTTGTACCTAAACAACTAACCTTGGACCATTGCATCAAAAACTAATGATGTATTTTATGGTGACTAACATAACACAATAAAAATTTTAAAAATAAAATAAAAAATAAAAGGGTTCTGAGATGTCCTCCTTATTCACCAATGGAGGTGAAAGGAAGGTGTGTGGAGGAGTCAAAAAAAAAAAAAAAAATTCCCCAGGGTCTTCAGGGACAAGGAAAGTAATTTCTTTCCATGACTGGCTTCTCATTGCTGTTGTGCTTACCCATTGCCTTTGCTGACCTACTGTGAGGACAAGGTATTGAGAACAATCCAGAAGAGGATTTAGCTAGATTTCCATGAAAGAAAGCCCACGTGTCATCCCAATATTGTACTTTTGCCTTCCATAGAGTTAGACAGAGGAAAGAGTTGCCGTTCAAATTTCAGTGTTCTGGTTCCACAGTTGAGAGAAAGAGAAGAGAGAGCATGCGGTAGTCCTCACCCCTCAACTTCAGGAGGCAGCTCTAGATCACGTGAATTCAAGCAGGCCTGTGGATTAAAGCAGCCGCTGATCCTGAAGCTAAATCACTCCAGAAGCTTGTGGTTCTTCCCTCCCGTGAAGCTGAGAGAAACCAGAACTGGCGTTGTCTTGCTGCCAGATTGACTCACATCCCCAGACCAAACTTCCAAACTTCCAGAATTGCTCCTCAAACTCATCAGCCCCTCCCACGGCCTGTCCCAACTGGGTCAGTTACACACCTGGCTAGGGTCTGGAGCCACAGTGGAACAGGCTCAGCTCGGACTCTGCTTTAGTCTGCACTCACTGCACCCATCACTTACACCCCCCTCCCAAGACCCCACCTCTTCCAGTTGACCAGCGTATTGAACCACGGAAAGCAAGGCATTGTCTCCCAGGGTAATTCGCTGAGTGATTTTGGAAGACCACCCGGACACACAGACGCTTGCTGAACAACAAGGAGACATTTCCAGTTAGCCGGATTGATTCTGGAATCCCTTCCTGCCACTGGCTTCAAGCAGGAGGAGAGAGATTTTCATTAAAGTGTCTTGGCCTCTAAAACTAGCCAAAGTCCAAGAATCATGAATTAATTTGAGAAACCTAGAATGAACTGCCTGCAAGCAGAAGAGGAAGGGCTTTCTGTTTCATGCAGTTTTTTTTTTTTTTTTTTAAGAATTTATTTATTTTTTTATTTGACAGATCACGAGCAGGCAGAGAGGCAGGCAGAGAGGAGGAAGCAGGCTCCCTGCTGAGCAGAGAGCCCAATGCGGGGCTCGATCCCAAGACCCTGCGATGGATCATGACTTGAGCCGAAGGCAGAGGCTTTAACCCACTGAGTCACCCAGGCGTCCCCTGTTTCATGCAGTTGTGTTTTTTTTAATGATCTCAAAAACATTTTCTTAAGTGAAAAGAGCAAGTTTCAGAAAGTTATCTACTGAAAGAGTTAACTTACAAGCTGGAACTGTTATCCTTAGAAAAAACGGCTTGCACAGTTGGCCTATGGCTAGTGTCTAGGAACTTGGATTTCAGGAGCAGTCACCGTGTTCTTTGATAAGAATGATGCACTGAGGGGCGCCTGGGTGGCTCAGTGGGTTAAGCCTCTGCCTTCAGGTCAGGTCATGATCCCAGGGTCCTGGGATCGAGCCCCACATCAGGTTCTGCTCTGTTTCATGCAGTTTTAATCACAGCTTACACTTCCTGAATTGTGAGGATGAAGAGGATGATGATGATGGTAAATGATAAATTAGGAAGGCCGTTCAGAAATTTTTCTAAAGTCAAATCTGCCGGTTTGGTTCCAGTCTTCCTCCTTGGATGGGAACGAGGGCTCTATCCCCGGGAGGAGCCGACCTTCGCTAGCCCCGGCTGGCCTGGGGGGTGAGCGCCCGGCAGGATTGCTCCCCACCACCTCCCGGAGCGGCAGCACCATACACGGTCAGGTCGGGCTACCAAGTCCCGGGCGCTATCAGTGGAGAAGGAGGCAGCTCCTCCCAGCCACCGTCCTCCCCCACTCCCTCCGCTCAGCCCCCCACCCCCCACCCATCGCCACCCCCCTTCGCCCCCCTCATCCAGGGAGTTTCCCAAGCATCCCAGTGCTGAGTTTCCTGCCTGGGGGGAAGGGGCCCGCGCAGATAAAAGGCATGCAAAGGACTTGGGGAAAGCCACAGTGCCCTGGAGCTCCAACTCCTGGTTCCTCTCCCGCCTCTAGAGCCCTCGCCCCTCACCGCCCTCCGTGCCGCAATGAGCCTCCGGCCCAGCCGCGCCGCCCGCGTCCCGGGCCTCTCCGGCTCGCGGTGCGCGCTGCTGCTGCTGCTGCTGCTGCTGCTGACGCCGCCGGGGCCCCTCGCCAGCGGTGAGCGCGCGGCACGCGGCCGGCACCCGGCTCGAGCGTCCGCGGAGGCTGCGGCGTGGGCAGGCGTCCCGGGCGGGCTCGCGGGGGAAGAGCTCCCCGCCAACCTGCCCTATAACGGTGTCTCTCTTTGTGCCCCAGCCGGTCCCGTCTCAACCATCTTGAGGGAGCTGCGCTGCGTGTGTCTAACCACCACACCGGGGATCCGGCCCAAAATGATCGCTAAGGTGGAGGTGATCGCCCCCGGCCCGCAGTGCTCCAGGGTGGAAGTTGTGTGAGTGCTGGTGCGCTGCGCCCCGGTGTCCGCGGTGACCTCGACCAGAGGGGCGTCCCTCAGCCCGCGTCGTCAGCCCCCGTGGCTCACGGGCTCGTCCTCTTTCCGTTTCTGCAGAGCCACCCTGAAGAACAAGAAGGAAGTCTGTCTGGACCCAGAGAACCCGGTGATGAAGAGAGTCATCCAGAAAATTTTGGACAGGTACCCTGTCGCTTTCATCTTTGCGCTTTCTCCTCTCTTTCGAGAGTTCCCGCCTCTCAGGGTCCTTATTCTCTGTATGGAATTTGCTGACCACACTCCAGGTCACGCTTAGAATAAAAGTTCGCTCAGGAGAAAGGGGGGAAGTTGTTCTGGAATGTCCTGGGAAAACTCTTGTCCCCAATTTCACATGTAATTGCCTAGTGGGTTCCGCAGAGCTCATTACTGAAATGTATTTTTCTGTTGTCAGTGAAGTCCTGGAGTGCGCCCTTTGCTTTTTTTCATTGATCCTAAACTCTTGTGTTTGGAAAACAGGTGGGAGCAGACAGGAGTGTGGAAACTTGGTTAAACTAATATGATTCTTTTCTCAACAGTGGAAGAAAAACTGATTAAGAGGAAGGACCATGCCTTGGAAAAGCTGTCCAGTTCCTTAGCAGAGCAGTTTTCTGAGTGTCTTGGGACCCAGTGAAGACAAGAAGGCTGGATTCATTTTCTCCAATGAGTTAGGCTTCCTCATAAATCTCTCACTTTGAGAGAAGGATGGTGGGGATGCACCTACGTTTGTCCCTCAAGTGTAATGCTCAGCTCATGAAGTATTTAATATAGTATTTCCTGCTATTTATTTGCTGTTATTTTATCTGTCGTGCTATTGAAATCTTTGGCTATTGACTAAATTGTGAGTCAAGAACCAGTGGTTGTTAAGCTTTCGAGGTGACTGCTGTATTTTTAGAATATATCCCTTACAGTGTTACTGAGAAGGCTGTGGGTCTAATATGTGAATGTTATTTCATTAAAATGCTGGATGTGGAGATAAATTGTTATCTTCACGCCTCATGAAACGGGAAGTATTTTGGTATCTTTTCTTGAGGAATATGTTAAGTTTCCTTGCTTTTGACTCTGGGATGCTGAGTTATATTGCCTTAAAAAGCTGGTGTAACATGCAATTATCTGTGTAAAATGTATTTCTTTATTTAGAATTTGTAAATGTTCAATTCCATAAGGACGAGTATGTTCTTTTCCTATAATTTTAGACATTTGATGTCTTTTCAGTATGGCATAATGTCATGACTTACTCATTAAACTTTGATTTCATGGTGTGTATTAACCATTTTACTAGGAGTACTATAATTCTAGTCCCTAAATATATGATTTGGACAGATAAAGAAGCTAGGATATAGGCAAGTTCCCTATTTCTAGCTCTTTTATAGAAATGCTTTGTTTGAATTTTTTTAGGAATTAAAGCAAACTTCACAGTGATTTGTACTCATAAAGGTTTGAAAGGATATTTGAGCTATTTAAATATAGATTCACATTTTGTTTTCAAAAAACATACACAGATTAAGTTTTTGACTATTTTGTGATTAAAAAATTATCTACGCATCACACTTACATTGTGAAAATTACTCTTGTTTGTAGCACTTCTTTTGTACTTTGGGAAAAAAATAAAAGATTTATAAAATTTATTTATGTCATTTCTCCTTTCTTACACTGTTACAAAATTTCTATTTATTTTTAATTCCAAATTATCTTAAAAATCACTATGCTAGTCTCTGGCCAGCAGAGAGGACCCTCATTTCCCAGGGACATTGCATTTGTCCCACCTTTCTCCAAGCTCAGCCACCTTCTAGGTACTCCTCCAGAGCACCTCTAGACAACCTCCAGGGTTGTTTAGAAAATACAGACTTTAACTGGCTCCCTTTTCCCTAGAAGTGACATCAAAGTTGCAAGGCAGGACAGATTAGTCTCTGTCTCATCTGACCTGTGATTCCTGCTTAAACGTCCCTTTCCCCTTGAATCAGTGTGGTCAGGAGCTTAGTTCCCTAACTGGGCGTGTTCTTTCCTGGGTCCATGCCTTTGTATTTGATAGAGCCTCTACCTGGAAGGGCCTTACCACTTCCTGCCTAGAGGAGGAAGCTCATTCATCCTTTAGAACTCAGCTCAAACAACACCTTTCAGGAAATTTTCCCTGACACTCCCTGAGGAACTCATGGTTTCTATCTTGATGTTCTGCTAGCATCTTCTAGATATTTGAGTTTCTTTGAATAGTAAATATTGTATTGGGTGCCTTTTTTTGCTTGTTTGTTTGTTTGCTTGTTTGTTTGAAGATTTCCTTATTCTGAGTTCCCCCAGATCATCAATCATATGTTATTCATCTCTGCATCCCCAATACCTGACACAGATTGGCTTAATGAATTAATAAAGTATCCTGAACCTCAGGTAATCTGATAGTGCCCTGACATCAGTAAGCTGCTCAGTATGGTGTTGAAGAAATCCTAATGCCTTCACTCTCTTTCCTTCTTCGTATCTATAGGTAATCCAACAAGAGCTTTAGCATATGCAGTCCTCCCAATCTCTCATATCTACCCCTCACTTTTACCTGGCTGACTCCATCCTCCCTCTGAGGACAGCACTTAGGGCCTCCAACTGGTCCTTGCCCTTACCAGATGAAGGCCTCTTTCATATCCTCTCATAGAACTTTGTTCTTTTCCTTTCTAACCTTTCGTCACTGACATGATTACAGAATCTATGGAGATGATCATTTATTTAGTGTCTATCCAACTTCTCTGTAAGCCTCATGAGGTCGGGGATATATTTATCACATTTTTCTTGTTTCTAGGACACTACCAAGTGCATAGTAGGTGCTTAAGCAGAAGAGGGGTCCAGGCTAGACAAGTACCACTGTCTCTAAGGATCAAAACAGCAAATTCATCTAAATAGCTCATTCTTAGGAAAAGCAAGAAAGTGGAAGGAAGGAGACTAACCCAATTGGCATGCATAAATACACATACCCCACTGGATTAATATCTTGGCTCATACTGACATATATATTCAGTAGTAGAGGCTAATGTATTATTAGTATATCTATATCTAACTTAAGTTATTCTACATCTCTTTGTCTCTCTTCTTAGATGTAAAATACCAATTAGATTCATATTTTTAGTAACATTATTAATTAATGTAGTGTATTAATTATAGTAATACATTATTATTATATATTAATATAGCTATAGGACAGAGAAAAGGAAAAAAGACAGAAAGATACAAAGATATGGAAAAATTCAGAGATGATTTGCTGACAAATTTTTTAAACAATAGAGAAAAACACAAAATACCTCAAAATTTTTTTAAGAAATCATTACACTTCTGGGGCATCTGGGTGCCTTTGTGAGTTACGTGTCTGCCTTCAGCTCAGGTCAGGATCTCAGGGTCCTGGGATGGAGGCCCGAATTGTCGGAGCCTGCTTCTCCCTCTGACTCTGCCTCTGCTCTTCCCCTCATTTGTGCTCTCTCTCTCAAATAAATAAAATCTTAAAAAAAAAATCATCAAGCTTCTGTGATATCTTTTTACTCTCTCAAACAGTATTTTTTTCCCTTTAAAACTATAAATCACATACTACTATTAGGTAAACATTAAGAAAGCAAGCCAAATTACTATAGATGTGCAAACTATAAATTTCAGTGTTTTAAAAATCCCTGATTTGTCATATCAGACCTCAAAATACTCATTGAGTAAGTGCGTAACAATAATAAGTGAAAGCATATTACATGTCCTTTGAATAGGAGAAAAGTATGTTCTGTGAAGAAATAAACATTACCGATTACCTTTTTCTTTGTCATCATTCAAGATCTTTATCTTTTTACAGAAGCAAGATTTGTAAGTTTGTCTACAGACCATAGAATATGACCTCATATGTAATATTCTGACAATTCTGTATGTCATATTCATACTATAATTGATTGTTCTATAAAGAAAATAGATTATTTCACTGACATATATAACCTATACAAGAACCTTGGTGAGAGCTGCCACTCACTAATGATATTACTATTCATCCTACCACTAGCAAATTCAAGGGCTGACATATCTGGGGGAAATTAACCCACTGAAGCTCTTCTAGGGATATACTTATATTTTCCTCATACAAACTCCTAAATACTGCCCTCCCTCTGTTCCCCATCTAAAACTCACTCTCAGTTATGTATTCACTAGGACTTGAACAAGAGGTCAGCTAAAATATCTGTTACTCTCCAAACCAGACAATTTTCCATGTTTAGTTAACGCCTTTCATTTTACCACATTTTCCTGCTTGCCTCTGGGTGGGACAGCTTCACCTAATCCTTCAATTCCTGAAGCTATGATGAGATCTATGATAAAATCTGACTAGTGGCTTTGGTTTTTTTTAATCATACTTTTAATTCCTGCATAAGGAAAAGAATTGCTGTGGGTAACTCCTATTGTCCATCATAACTTCAAGTCCTTCCTGGATGTTACAAATTGAGAAATTTACCACACAGAAGGAGCACCTGGGGATTTTGATCCGCCTCCCTGACTAAATCACGAAAGACAAAGAGAATGCACATGATTCTGATTTTGGCTTATGGTCCCGGTTTGCTTTTAGTCAGCAAAATTAATATTATGTTCCCGAAAAGGATTGTTCATACTTCAGATATGGGTCATGAAATAATGACATAGAAAGACCTAGAGTTTTTGTGTAAAATTTTGTTTCTACAAAGTCTAGAGTCCCATTTTTTAAATATTGAGAAATTATAAGAACTCTTCCTGCTCTGAAAAATCCACCTTATTTTTTTAAAGATTTTATTTATTCATTTGACAGAGAGATCACAAGTAGGCAGAGAGGCAGGCAGAGAGAGAGAGAGGAGGAAGCAGGCTCCCCGCTGAGCAGACAGCCCGATGCGGGACTCGATCCCAGGACCCTGAGATCATGACCTGAGCCAAAGGCAGCAGCTCAACCCACTGAGCCACGCAGGAGCCCCTGAAAAATCCACATTCTTAATAGAGGTGATTCTGCTGCCCCATAAATGTGGGGTGGTTGTTTCTGGCCTACCTCTAGGTTGAACAAAGAGAAAAATGGCTAACTCATTTCAACTGATGAGAGGCCAGTGATAGCTCCTTACCCTTCGTGGTGCAATACAAAGTCAGAGTAAGTGTGTTTCAGATCTAGTTTTGAGCACTTCAGCTATTTGACCTTGGCAATTTATTCAACATCTCCATCCCTCAGTTTTCTCATCTGTAAAATCAGTACAAAAATATCTTTCTCACAGGCACTAAGGGCTAATCCTGGACCAAAGTAGATACTTGATAAATATTGGTTTCTTTCTCCTAATTCAAACTCAGAAAACTGAGACCTCCATAGATGAAGTGCCATGATTTTCTCCCCAAATGTATCTGCATTCTTTCTATCTATGCATGAATAATTAATGTTTAGTATACCTAAGTATTTGTTTCCACAAGTCTTTTTTTTTTTTTTTTTTAGGAAGCTTCTGGAAACAATGTATTCATACTCTCTTTATTTTTCTGTCATTCACGTGTTATCATTCATCAACGTGTACGGTGTGTTGCTTTCTTACGTGTTAGCATTCACCAACATGTACGGTGTGTTTCCTTCTTACGCGTTAGCATTCACCAACGTGTACAGTGTGTTTCCTTCTCACATGTTAGCATTCATCAACGTGTGCGCTGTGTTTCCTTCTTACATCCATCAACACCCATTTATTGACAATCTTGTTACATACTAGACAGAGCCCAGGATCCTTACGATGTGGAGATGACAAAAATGAGCTTTCAGACTAAGTTAAGGACTTCTGATGGCAAATATTCTGAGTTCTGTCTGACAAAGCTCTACTTGAGATCTGAATGAAAAGGGACTAGATTCTTTGTAAACAGGGAGAAAGAGTCTTTTCAGGGGGATTCCCTAGAAGCACACTGGAGAGGACATCAGTGTGGCAGCAGTTCACTGAGGAGTGATCTAAGACTCCCATCTGTCAGGAAGTAAAGAGAGGGTCGGGGAGAGGGAGAGAGAGCTGCTGCTGCACCAGAAGATCCAGGTGATGGCTCTGAGAAGCTCTGGACCTGGGGGAGCCTTTCCCAGCGATTCTGAATTGTGGCAAGGGAGCAGACCTCTGAACTCCCCCCTGCTGACCGGTCACTAGATGTGGGCTATTTCTGGGAGGCGGTTACAAATTTGGGTGAGACACTCCCCTTGGGCCCTGGGCCTGCAGCCATCATGGGCAGCAGAGGGACACAGCCGTGGTGAGCCACCAGGAAGGAGGCTCCCGAAAGGGAATGAATCCGGTAGATACATCCCGGTTTCCGGGGCTGGGGAGAGAGGCAAGAGCTGGAGGTGGAGAAAGGGAGGAGAGTGGAGGTCTTGTGTCTTCAGTTTTCTTTTCTTTTTTCCTTTTTTTCTTCCTTTCTTTCCCTTCCCAACTCTCCCGTATCCTCACTCCCTTCTTTTCACTTTTCCCCCCTTCCTACCTCCCTTCCATTCATGTTTTCCTGAGAAGTAAAATAACTACTGGAAAGAGGAGGAGCAGGAGTCCAGGGTGTCCAGCAGGACCCGCCACCAGGCCCTCCGGGGTGGGCGAGGCAGGGGTGGAGGTCTCAGCCCTCTAGGGGTGCTCTGCCTACACCCACCTAAACGGGGCCCAAGCGCCCCTCATTCACATACAGAATTATTAGAAATAAATTGTTGTTGTAGGCCACACATCTGGGATGGGCTTGTTCCACAAAAGTATCACTACACATTTGAGGTTCCGTGGATGATGTTCATAAACATAAAGGTAAAGTGAACGTCCTCAGGCCTACGGAACTTTGCAGTGAGCGCCTCTAACAGCACCCAGGGAGTCATCGCCCCTCGATTCCCCTCCCCCTGCGTCCCCTCCGCTGCCGCCCCACCACCCTTCACTTCTGGGCGGCACCCAGCCTCAGCGGACTTGCGTGCCAGACGAGTTAAGCTCTGGATCATTCTTATCTACTCAGAATTACACAAAAAAATGTATTTGGTTTCAGCACATATAGGAAATCTTTTATTGGCCAGTATTTCAATGTATTGCTTAAGGTGCTTTAATAACAGAGCCCTAAGATTTTCTGTACCGATTGCTTTTATGACTAATTTTTTTAAAAAAGATTTTATTTATTTATTTGACAGAGAGATAGAGAGAGAGCATGAATGTAGGCAGAGCAACGGACAGAGGGAGAGGAAGAAGCAGGCTCTTCTCTGAGCTGGGAGCTGCATGCGGACTCCATCCCAGGACCCTGGGACCATGACCTGAGCCGAAGGCAAACGCCCAACGAACTGAGCCACTCAGGCACCCCTATGACTAAATATGTAAGTCACAGGTTATTTCCTGCATACTTGGAAGATGTCAGTTCAAAATCTTTTATTAAAACAGAGTTAATATATGTCTTAATTTTCATGGATAATGCTCCTCCTATGTCTCTAGATATTTTCTTTGAAAATAGCTAACAGGTGAGTTCTTTCAAGTCTTAGAAAACTTGCTAGTTTCCCGAATGACTGTATGACTCTGCAACTTATACAATGACATAAAGGAAAAAGAGATAACATAACTTAACAGAATAAAATAAAATAAACAGTATGACAATGTCAGATCAGTAAAAGGGCTGTCCAGTTATTTTAAAATCCAAGAACCCTCACACTAATTTCCTAGCATTCATTCAAATACACTATTTTGTATAAGCTGACTTCTTTAGGTTGAATAACTGATTTCAAAGTATTTTTTCTAGTAGTAGCACGTTAGTATTGATGTCCCAATGGCTTTACACAAATATTTGAGGTCTCACTTTTTAAAAAGAAACAGTTCAGTGGCCAAGTCACACAATAAAGAAGAACTTTTAAACACCCAATACATAGTAGATGCTTAATATTTATTGAATCAACAAAAACTAGCAAAACATTATTTACCTCAAATGCCAACTAATGGGCTCGTGAAATTTTAGTGACTCAAGAAATTTGTTAATGCTTCCTCATGAACCTTGCTGACAATGTGTCTTTTGTGACAAATTTGTTGATTAAGACAATGACTTAATGATACTCTGCTATGTGCCTACCTCTTTCCTGGTACTAAATGAACCAGGAAAGAAAGTTGGATATTGTATGTAGGGAGAAAAAGTGTCCAGTGAAGCCAATAAATGTGGCCAACAATCTGTGTTGGGGGTTATGATGGGTGGAAAGAGAAAGATACTAGGATGCTTGAAAAAACATCTTTGTATCTTGCCCTGGAAATGGTTTTGAGTTACATTTGAATAAAGATGTATCTGACTGGAGAATTAATAATATTTCAGTCACAGTAATGAGGAAAGATGATAAGGTCATTGCTCAGGAAGAACTAGAAAGAAGTTAATTCTCCTTACTCTGTTTCCTGCTGAGAATTTCTCTGCCATTTCACTCCCTATCTCGGGTTTTTCTTGAGCTTGTTTCTTGGACGATGAGTTTCTGAGTGAGGAAAGGTGGAAAATCATTTTAAGATATTCTGCTGTGGGGCACCTGGGTGGCTCAGTGGGTTAAGCCTCTGCCTTCGGCTCAGGTCATGATCTCAGGGTCCTGGGATCGAGCCCTACATCCCGCTCTCTGCTCAGCAGGGAGCCTGCTTCCCCCCACCCACCCCCGCCTGCCTCTCTGCCTACTTGTGATCTTTCTCTATCTTCTTGTCAAATAGATAAATAAAATCTTTAAAAAAAAAAAAAAGATGTTCTACTGCTAGACTGGAATTTACAAGAGGAAAGCAAATGGGTGAGAAGGATAAGAAATGCTCTTATAAAACAGGGCCTATCTTCTTGAGTAGGTGTAGTCAGTCACTGTTAAACAACGGGGACATTGGCTTAAAAGTTAAAACAAGGGACTCCTGGGTGGCTCAGTGGGTCAAGTGGCTGCCTTGGGCTCTGATCCTGAGGTCCTGGGATCAAGACTTGAATCAGGCCCCCTGCTATTTGGGAGCCTGCTTTTCTTCTCTCTCTGCTGCTCCCCTTGCTTGTACTTGCTCTCTCTCTGTCAAATAAATAAAATCTTTTTTTTTTTAAACATTTTCACTCTTTTTTTTTTTAAAGATTTTATTTATTTATTTGACAGAGAGGGATCACAAGTAGGCAGAGAGGCAGGCGGAGAGAGAGGGAGAAACAGGCTCCCCGCTGAGCAGAGAGCCCGATGTGGGGCTCGATCCCAGGACCCTGGGATCATGACCTGAGCTGAAGGCAGAGGCTTAACCCACTGAGCCACCCAGGTGCCCCAAATAAATAAAATCTTTAAAAAAATTTGGAAAAAATAATTTACTGTATACATTCTTTTGATTAAAAAATGTAATTTTGTACATTTGGATATTTTGAGAGTTTCTTCCAGAATTTTAAAGTTATAAAAATTAGGCCAAAAAATGGGAAGTTTAAAGAGTAATGTGTAAGATTCATACATATTTGTAATAGGAAGACAGCAACTTTATCCTTTATTCCCAGCCTTTTTTATTTCATAGGTACTTGGGACAACATGGAGTTTGGTTTGGGGATTGTGTCTAATTAAAAAGGAAAGAGAAGCTTTCCTTCATGTGGTACACAGGCACTGATTTACCCACTAACACTGCTCAGGACCCACTGTATATTGCATTAGCCTACACCTCGAAGGATACCTACAGCATGCAAAGAAACCTAGGGCATGCCTTGGCTTTGACAATTCTGCAGTCCAGCTGAGGAGGCAAGTCTTATAGAAGAAACAGAGATCCAGACAATAACACACACGAATGGGCATGTGACGCGTAGGTCCGCCCTGCGTCTCTGCAGGGCTTTGTCTGCATCCTGCGGGGTCTGAGATTGAGAACCATAATTAGGGTCTGAGAATCGAGGAATAGAGGTTTTATTGCAATCTGTAATACTGCAAAACTGGAAACACCCTCGAGGTCACCAATAAGACAGAGGTTGGACAAAGGATTGCACATGTGATAGAAAGTTATGCAGCCATTAAAAAGGATGTAACGTTGTATATTAACTATACTCGGGTTAAAATTTTTAGAAGACTTTTTAAAAAAAAATTATTTATTTATTTATATATTTGACAGACAGAGATCACAAGTAGGCAGAGAGGCAGGCAGAGAGAGAGAGGAGGAAGCAGACTCCCCGCTGAGCAGAGAGTCTGATGCGGGGCTCCATCCCAGAACCCTGGGACCATGACCTGAGCTGAAGGCAGAGGCTTTAACCCACTGAGCCACCCAGGCGCCCCACTTTTTTTTTTTTTTAACCTAGCATGTGATCTATCTTAGAGAAAGATTCATGTGCGTTTAAATAGAAGGTGTACTATGATGCAGTAGGGTGCGTATGTCTGTTAGGGCCGTTTAGTCTACAATGTTAGTAAAGTTCTGTTTCATTACTGAAAAAAAAAAAAAAGGATGGGACAAAACTACATTGAGGTAGCATGAAAGGATACTGAAGGCATATGTTTGAAGGACAAAAGTAAACTACATAATGACCCCATTTCTATTAAAAATTCTGCGTCTACCTCTATATATGCACTTCTCTACCTATGAGTGATGTGTGTTTGTCTCTGTATATGTATTCGTGTGTGTATATAAGTGCAGATAGAATAGAAAACTAAGGTCAGGGATGCCTGGGTGGCTCCATCGGTTAAGCATCTGCCTTTGGATCAGGTCATGATCCCAGAGTCCTGGGATAGAGGCCCTTATCGACTCCTTGCTCAACAGGGAACCTGCTTCTCCCTCTACCTGCTGCTCCCTCTCCTTGTGCGCTCTCTCGCGCACTTTCTCTCTTTCTGGCAAATAAATAAAATTTTTAAAAGAAAGAAAGAAAACTAATGCCAGATTGTTACCAAAGTTACCCCTGGAGAGGGATGATATAGAATAAAGATGAAGAGAAACTTGTGCTTTTTATTGTACATACATCTGCAGTGTATGAGTCTTTTACAATAAATTATATTACATATTTCCCTGTAATATTAGAAGTAAAAGAAAAAAGTAAATATGCTGCGGCTTACTTTTTAGGGCAGGCTAAGGTGTCAGAAACAAGCAGTTTATTTTATAACACAAGGGGGGGAAGAATGAGTTTTTCTTCTACCTTCTGGATGAAATGGTAAATACTATATTTGGAAAACAGAAAGCCACCCATAAACTAGTACACAGACTGAGCCTTTTATGGTTATTGGCTCATATTTTAACCACATACTAAAAACAAATCCTAACATTTGTCAACAATCAAGTTGGGAACAACTGCTTCCCTTGTCAACCAAAAAGGACGGCGTATTTATGTTTTCAGATACTCATAAAGTGTCTTTTAAGCCTATTAATTGCCTTATCAGGGCATCATCACGTAGTTATACAGAGAAAATATGTACAATACTTCAGTCTTGTTCTTACCTCCCTAAGTGGGAGGTTATATTTGTCTAAAGGAAATGGGGACTGAGGAAGGGAGGGGGGTGGTGTGAAGGGAAGGGAAAATGAAATTTAGCAGGAGCCCTGCCCGCCTGGTGTTTATCTGGGTTGGGCACAGCTTGACCACCCTTCCACTTGTATGTCCCTATATCCTCACCTCTCCTTCCCTATCTTTTTCCTCCTTACTGGCCTTGAGGGAGCTTGTATAAAAGGCATCAGGAGAGCAGGAAAAACCCCATTGCCACACCCTTCTAGGCAACCCTACACTCTCACAGCGAGGTCTCCTGTCTCTAGGAACGACTCCGGCTTAATCTTCTCCACCATGAGCCTCAGACTTAAGGTCACCTCCTCCTGTCCCGGCACCAGCCCCCTCTGGGTCCTACAGGGGCTGATACTGCTATCCCTGCTCCTGACGCTGGTTCCCTGGACTGCTGGAAAAAGTAAGAGAAACTCAGGGAAAACTGAGTCGAGTGTCTGCTGCCCTGCAGCAGTGTCTGGGGGAGGGTCTGTCCTGGTTCTCCTGGGGCTGGAGACAGGCTCGTGAGTGATGAGAGGATGTTGCGCGGACACTTAAGATGTGCCCAGCACTCTGCTAAGATACTTCACAGAAGTTTTGAAGACGATGGTAGACCCAGTGGCTTTATGAGAGAGGTAGAGTTAACAAATAAGGGGACTGGGGAAACACATCAAGAGATAAGATCTCCACTATAATGGCGACCACTAATTGAGCCACACTTTCTACCCTAGCTCCCAGTGTGGACAAGAAGCGGTTCGTTGAACTTCGCTGCATGTGCTTAAATACCGTCTCTGGCATTCATCCAAGTAACATCCAAAATTTAGAGGTGCTCAGAGCAGGACCCCATTGTGCCAACGTCGAAGTGATGTAAGTCCCTGCTTCTGTATCATCGCCTTATTGGATTAGGGAAACTCTCCACTTCCACGCCCACTGACACTATTGCTTCCAGCCCTGTGCGTCCCTTCTAATGCCCGGGCACTCACAGAAAATTCCCTTCTCTCTTGCAGAGCCACACTGAGGAATGGGAAGAAAATCTGCTTGGACCCAGAAGCTCCCAAAATCAAGAAAATAGTCCAGAAAATTTTGGAAAGCAGTGGGTCAACAGCTTAATCTGTTCACTTTCTGTCAAACCTCTTTATCTCCCAAGAACAGTAAGAGTTTGAAGGCTTGACTTCCTGGAGTTCTTATTTATCCAAAATACCTCTTCATATTTTATTAAATTTTGGATGTGTTTTCCATTCTGCCCCCAAAAGTCATGACATTCTGAGAAGACTGGTTAATAGATGACAGAGAGAAGGGGACAATAAGCAAACTTACTTTCAAAATATAATGTGGGGCTTGTTCTCTAACTCTTGGTTAAATGTGGCACTCTGTTTTGCATCCCTTTATCTAAAATTTTCTCTTCAAATACTTGTATGTGCATTAACCCTATCTTGCTCCACCTTACTGTCACACTAGCTGTGCTCATGATGATTAATAGATTTCAGAATGGTTGATGATTTTCGGAATCGCACAGATCCCAGAAAGGAGCACTTGCTCAAGAAATGTTTGTTGATTTATTTAGGCACTTAATAGAGTTTTTCAATGTCTTAGTCTTAGGATGTCTTGTTTCAAAGCATTTTCTGAAATATTTTTCTAATGTTTATTTTAGGCTTCAAACTGTAAAAATAATAAAGTTGTAGAATGTGAGTCTTGTAAGCAGTGGTTCCTTATTTTAAAGAGAATATATTTAATATGAGTAGAATAAAAAACACCATGAGGGGCGCCTGGTGGCTCCGTCCATTAAGTGGCTGCCTTTGGCTCAGGTCATTAACTCAAGGTCCCGGGATGGAGTCCCACATTGGGCTCCTTGCTCAGCAAGGAGTCTGCTTCTCCCTCTCCTTCTGCTGCTTTTCTCTTCCTGTCTCTGTCAAATAAATAAATAAATCTGTTAAAAATATGATGAAAAGCTTTAACGTTTTCTATTAAAAAACTCCAGCATTTTCAATATAATAATAATACAGGTTCTATATAGTGCTAAATGTTTTAACCTGACATGTTTGTATATATTTGCATTTACCTAATATCTCCATGGTTACAATTTTAATATTAGAATCAACCTTGTAGATAAGTAAAATAAAAAATGTAAACTTTATCAAACTTCTAATTATTGCTTTATAATCAAGAGAACTTTCATTCTTTTAAAAATTGTTTTTATTTGAATATAGTTGACACCCAATGTTGCATTCATTTCAGCATAGTGATTAAACTTCCCGATACCTTATGCTATGTCCACCAAAAATGTAGGTGTCTCATTACAACATTATTACAACATCATTTACTGTATTCCCTATGCGGTGCCTTTATCCCCATGATCTCCTCATTCCGTAACAGGAAGCCCATGCTTTCTATCCCTCTTCACCCATTTTGCCCTCTCTCTTCCTCTTCCTTCTGGTATTTCTTAGTCCCTGAAATTTACACCCACACTATTCTTACACAGTTAACACAAAATCAAAATTGCTATTGCTTTGTTGTCATATATTACTAATTTTAACCAAACTGTTGGGGGGAAAATGCCTTCATTACCTTTTTATTATTATTTTTTTACATTTCAGTATTCCACAATCTAGCAAACAAAATATCTCGTTGACAATTTATGTCATTTTAATTTATTATAATAGCTAAACTTTATTGATAAATTTTAATACGCCAGACATATTGAGTGTTTTGTAGGCATGAATTATATAATTTTCACAAGATAGCTATGATCTGGTTAACACGACATCCTCTGCAGAGAGGATAATTGGGTTTAAATGGTTCTGTCAGGGGCACCTGGGTGGCTCAGTGGGTTAAAGGCTCTGCCTTCGGCTCAGGTCATGATCTCAGGGTCTTGGGATCGAGCCCCGCATCAGGCTTTCTGCTGCTTGGAAAGCCTGCTTCCTCCTCTCTGTCTGCCTGCCTCTCTGCCTACTTGTAGTCTCTGTCTGTCAAATAAATAAATAAAATCTTTAAAAAAAATTTAAAAAATGGTTCTGTCATTTGCTAGTTACATAACTTTGGGCAGGTTGCATAACCTCTCTGTGCCTTGGTTTCTTCGTCTCTAAAATGGTATAATAATATTGCTTATCTCCCAGAGTTGATGTGAAAATTAAGAGTTAATAAATTCAAAAGCTAGAAGTAGTGCATGTCACACAAAGACTGGTATATAAATGTTAGCGACTATTTGTTATTGTCACTATTCGTATCCACAGCATTATAGAGAAGAAAACTGAAGTGCAAAGAAATTAGGAAATTTGCCCCAAGATCAGATAACTAAGTAAGTGAAAGAGTGGGGATTTGAAACTCTGCTTTTAACCACCGCACTACTTTCCTTGATTCTTCTTTCTCTAATAAAGAGATTACTCTGTGTATTATACAATGTTATTGGCACACAAAATACAACCTGATCATAAGTAGCATACTGTGATGGTTATAGGAGTAGAAGTAAGATCATTAACCCCAAAATGCACACGGACTTTGGAGAACACTCATGTATTAAGCATTCAGTTCACGAATTTTGTATATTACAATCTTCTTTTATTATCTCCTCACCATAAGTTCAGTGCCTTAACATGTTTTGTCTACAAAATAAAGGCATTTATTAAGTAATAGTTAACAGCTACAACAAATTTATGTGTATGTTTATATTTATATCAAAGCAGTAAGTGGGGATTACAGTCATTTTCATTAGCTCTTCTCCAGTAATTCAAAATGGGGGCTCCTGGGTGACTCAGTGGGTTAAAGCCTCTGCCTTCAGCTCAGGTCATGATCCCAGGGTCCTTGGATCGAGCCCCGCACCGGGCTCTCTGCTCCGCGGGACGTCTGCTTCCTCCTCTCTCTGCCAGCCTCTCTGCCTACTTGTGATCTCTGTCTGTCAAACAAATAAACAAAATATTAAAAAAAATAATTCAAAATTGCTCAGACATCTTGTTTATTTCCCTACTGGTTTGCTACTAAAATACAACACTGCCAGCTCCTGAGACATGACACAGTTTTTTCACTAAGCTATACCTCCTCAGAAGAAGATGTCTTTTATTTTTGTGCATGGATGTTGAACAATTTCATTTAATGCAGAGAAAGCATCATTTAATGGTCACTTACCACTTCCTGCAAATATTGAAATCCAGGGGTAAGGTTGCACAAAACCAGGGTGCTGCCCCTTCATACCCCAAACCATCCCTTTTATCCCTTCTCTCTGTCACTAACCCTATTTGGGATCTCAAGTTTTAATGCAATACACTTGTCTAAGTCACAGCATATTCTGTATGAATCATTGCATTGGATGCTGGGTATTAAAAAAAAAAGTGTAAGTCACACAGAATTGTCCTTCAAGAGATCATTGTCTGGCAGAAGGGGCAGATAGCTTAACAAATCATCACACCATGCGGGACACACACTAATATAGAAACAAGCTCTAACTACATAAAGAAACAACACATCAGTAAGTCAAAGCCTCAGAATCATTTTCAACATGTATTATCTTCTTGTCTGTAGTACATTATATCAAGTCCCTACCCATGTGCTAGAATAAAGATAAACGTTACGATGTCTTACCTCGTAGAGCTTTTAGGAAGAGAAAACATTTTAAACACTTCCAAATAGACACACAGACACACATACACATGCATATACACCTGTGTGTCTAATGTACGTGAGTGCAGGCTGTCTGGGTGACTGTCCGTTGAGCATCTTGATTGACTCTTGATTTTGCTCAGGTCATGATCTCAGGGTCTTGGGATGGAGGCCCATGGTGGGGTCCGTGCTCAGTGGTGAGTCTGCTTGAGATTCTCCCTCCCTCTGCCCTTCCCCCCACTCATGTGTGCGCTCTCTCTCTTTCTCTCTCTCTCTCAAATAAGGAAATAAAATCTTTACCCCAAAATATACAAGTGTGCGTGTTTGGAAGATGTGTGAGAAATTGCAAAGGCAGAAGGTGCCAAAACACAATTAGCTGTAGCCATCAGGAAAGGCCTCTCTGAGGACGTGATAATTAGGCTAACACCAGAAATTTCAATAGGACTTAGTCAGCTGAAAGGCAAGGGGTGGGATCCTAAGAGAAAGAACACTGGAGGCCCAGGAAGTCAACTGCACACCGTGCAGAGGTGTGGTCCCGCTGAGCATTCGGAACCAGCTAGTTGCCTACAAGGGACTATGATGCCCTTCACTGCTATTAATCAGCATGAGGGAAAGCCTTGGCTTTGAGATGAGGTCGTCCTTTGCCCTAATCAAGAGCCCAAGTCAACCTTTTTCAGGAAAAGGGAGGATGTTCCATATTGATCTCTTGACCTTTCCTGTGTGGAATTCTGTCACCTGCCCTCCACCCACTCTTCTGAATCTTCCCCACACTCCCCTTCAGGTGCTCTGTGTCCTCCTGAGAGCATCACTGCTCTGGCGATAGGACAGCCTGCCTTAAACCGCCTGGGCTGGGTCACAGGAGCCTCTGGGGAAAGTGGCCTGGAAACTCTATTTCTTCACCTCATTCTGGGCCCAGCCCCATGGAGAAACATCTAAGCACCAAGTTTTTAAAGAAAGAACACGTTCAAATATTACTTCTGCAATTTTTCTCAGAGGACCATGTTAGCTGAGAATAAGACATGTAAGCGTCAAGTACTGTTTCTAACTGCACTCAGGAGCCTGTCTATGAGTTCATGTTGGGGTTGTGGATCCTGCTTTCAGACTTTGCTCCCTAGAGTAGACAGGATGAAGGGTGGTAGCGTGGGAGAGATCAAGAGACTGAAGAAGACTTCCACATTCGGGCGAAATTCAAAACTGAGTCATCATCTAAAGATCAAAATACCACATTCAACTTTTTACCAGCAAGAATACAATTACTAAGGACACACCTTGAACACCCACGACCACCCAACTCAACTGTTAATCTATAACTGGAAATCTGTAGGAAAGGCAGGGGAGAGTATGTGGTGCTTGGAAAGTTGGGAGTTGAGAAGAAACAGAAACTGCCTCCGGTGGGAAGGTACCAGCCCTGTACACTGTAACATGGTGACCACAGAGAAGTCTTCGGTAACGTGTGACAAAGGCAAGACATGTAAGCGTCAAGTACTGTTTCTAAGTGCACTCAGGTGTCTGTATATGAGTTCATCTTGGAGTTGTGGATCCTGCTTTCAGTGCCCAGCCAAGACAGCTGACCTCAGGCTCCCCGCCCCCCCTAATCTTAGCTGGCCAGGGCCTAGCTCTTCCCAGAAGTATCCCAGCTTCCCATCCTCCAACCCAAGCTTCCGGACCCTGGGGATAAAACGGGCCTGGAGAGTCTTGGGAGCCACTGGCCTGCAGAAGCCCCAGCCCCTACTGCCTTGCACTCTCGGCTTCTGCTTGTTCCTGCTGGACATGAGCGTTGCCGCACGTTCCCGTGCCCCCAGCCCCTGGCTGGGCCGGGGGCTGCTGCTCCTGGGACTGCTGCTCCTGCCCGCGGTGGTCACCCTCCCCACAGGTGAGACCTGAATAAGGCATTGTGGGGTCAGAGGGAAGCAGAGAGAGAGAGAGAGTCAGGGAACCCCTAGGGATGGGGCTGAATCGCTCATTCTTTGAGTTCTTTCCAGTGTGTGGGGGCTGTGCCAAGCGCTGCCAGGGGCGCTTTACTATCCAGTCAACAGCGCTCCTCCGAGGGAGGTATGATTTGTGGGGGAGGACATGAAAGCCACTTTACTACGGTTTCCCAAGAAAGAGCCCTAAGGTAAGTTTGGTGATTCCCTGAGTCAACACTCTCTCTTCCGCTGTCCTCTCCCTGACCCAACCCCCAGGGGACCTGGAGGGAGGAGACGAGGACCTGCGCTGCGTGTGTCTGAAGACCACCTCCCTAGTCCGCCCCAGGCACATCAGCAGCCTGGAGGTCATCGGTGTGTCAAGCTACTGTCCCACCCCCCAGATGATGTGAGTCTTGCCGCCAGCTTCTTAGCGCCTGCCCTCGCTCTGCTCCTCTCCCTTCCCTTGTGCCTAGGAGCCCCCTCGGAGCCTCGGCCCCGCCCCTCCTGGCCTGCCTTCGCCGGGTCCCGCCTCCGCACCCTCCTGCACCCCTCATCTAATCACTCTCGGGTTCAAATCCAAGCCCTGAAAGGCGGGTCTCTTCTCTCCCTGGCAGAGCTTCGCTGAAGGATGGGAGGAAAATATGCCTGGACCCGAATGCCCCTGTGTATAAGAAAATAATTAGGAAGCTTTTGAAGAGCTAGTTACTGGCTGCCTGATCCTGTACCTTTTCGACAGAGCATGTTTTTTATTTTAGTTTTTCCATGTTCAACCTAACTGTGGAAAAATCTTCTGAAGTTTTTATGATACTTCAAATTCTTGATAAATAAAATAAATCGACTTATGGTATAGTCGAGTTATTTCTTAATAGACCAAAGAAATAGCATCCACACATCGTTTCATTAAAAAAAAAAATCTCCAAAATTTTAAGCAAAAATGCATTTGAGGTAAAGTTTGGCTTAGTAAAGACTGGCTTCACTTGGTGTTATGCCTTGACAGATACAGATTTGCATATTTACGTACTGCATTACTTCATTCATTTACATATTAATGTTGTAATTAGATCTGCCAGTAAAAATTAATCACACTTAACTGTTATTGGCTTTTTAAATCAGAGAAAGGCAACTATCATAGGGTTTCACTCACGTGGAATGTAAGAAACAGCTCAGAGGATCATAGGGGAAGGGAGGGAAAACTGAATGGGAAGTCACCGGAGAGGGACACACGCCGTGAGGGGCTCTTGACTCCAGGAAAACAAACTGAGGGCTGCTGGAAGGGAGCTGGGTGGGGGGATGCAGTAGCCTGGTGATGGGCATTAAGGAGGACACCTGATGTAATGCGCAATGGGGGTTATACGCAACTGATGAATTGTTGAACACTGCCTCTGAAACTAATAATGTAAGTTATGATGGCTAATTGAATTTAAATTTAAAAAGTTTGGTTAAAATAATAAGTTATTAGGTTTTTTAAAAATCAATCAATCAGATACTACTTTTATCCTCTTAAGATTTACACTCTACCCTAGTATTAGAAAAATTAATAAAAATAAAACTAAGATTCTCTACTACTTAAGAGAAATATGTGTGTACTTTCCAGAGAATTACATTAAAATATTTTACTCTTTATTCATGCTTTGATAACATTGACATTTCACAAAAGTGAAATGCTAAAAAATGGTTCTTATACCCACATTACTACCTTTAGTGAATCCCATATTTGGAAGACCTACAGAGTTGGCTTTTATTACGTTCCATTCATATACCATGAGTGTTGTTCTCAGCCTGAAGATGTTTTGGATGGATTTTTTTTCCTTGGCATTCTCACGTTCAGTAACACTTTATTTGCAGTCATCCACCATTCCATGAATCCCTTAACACTGGAGAAATCAAGATTGTATGTTAAACAGCTGTGGAAAGTAGGAGGAAAAAAAAAAAGAAGGTAGGAGAGGTTCAAGTTTATATTTTCCATTCACGCCTCAGGAAGATACTACTACATTTTGGGGAGAAAGGAGGTTGCTACAAGACGGGCATGTTAGTTACCTATTGCTTCTATAACAAAGTACCATGAACATCATGGCTTCAACAACACAGATTTATTATCATCTGGTCCTGGAAGTCACAAGTCCAAAATGGGGCTTACAGTCTAAACTCAGGGTATCCTCAGAGCTGCGTTCCTCTGCAGGCTTTAGGGGAGAATCTGTGTCCTTGTCTTTCTTACCTTCTAGAGCCTATCTGCTGTCCAGGGCTGGTGGCTCCTCCCTCCATCTCCAAACTACATCACTCCAACCTCTGTTTCTGTTATCACATTTCCTCTCTCTCCTCTGACTGACCCTTCCACTTCTTATACCCTGCCAGTCTCTTAAAACAAAACAACACAAAACAAAAAACAAAAAAACAAAAACAAAAAAAACAACAAAAAAACCCTTTTGTGATGATATTGGGCCCACTTGAATAGTCCAGGAAAATTTCACCTCAAGATCCTTAACACATCTGCAAAGTCCTTTTTCCTCCCTTTGCCATATAAAGTAACGTTTTCACACATTCCAGGGATTAGGGCATAGGAATTTCTGGGAAAGGGTGGCACTATTCAGCCTACCATTGTGGGCAGGGATGTAGAATCTAGTTGAGGCAGGAGAACACTACAGACCCTTACTCATGATTTCATGTCATTTCAACCTAGTACAACCATATGTAGAGGTAGGATTGGTTTGCTGAGAAAAAAATGGAGCCTGGAACAATTCGTTCTCTTTGAGGGTGGTGGAGGGCCTCTGAGATGACCAGCTATTTAAATAAACACTATTTATAGAGGTTTTTAAAGTGCCAAAGTATCATCTAAATTACCACACCCACTTTGCATGATGGGAAATATTATTCCCATTGCAAAGTTGAGGTAAGTCTCAGAAAGGTTCAGGAACCTCCCAAAGCCACAGCTGGGTAGAGGTTAAACAGATGCGTCTGACTCTCAGTTCCCCGGATGCTGCCTTTCACCCCGGCCGTGGGCCTGTCTGCTCATTCTTCAGAGAAGAAATGTCCCATGTACCACCCTTGCAGTTTACAAATGAAGTTTCCTCGCTCTTGGAGGAATACGAATGAACTCTGGGGGTAAAGGGAGGAATAGAACTGCCACAGGATTAAAAAAAAAAAAATGAGTAGAAAGACACAAGACATTAACTCCTTAGCACAACTGGAGGGTAGTTAATCATTCTCGAGAGCTGATGTGTCTTTTGGGAGCAAACGATGTCTTCCTACTAGTTTTCACTCATTTGGTGTTTTTCACCTTCAGTCTACCATATGAAGGTCACCTGAATTCTCATTCCAAAAGTACAGATACTTTCTTGCATAAAACCTTCAAGGTCCAAATCCTTAGCATGGCTCCCAATGATGGACACCGACTTCCCCTCTGTGCCCGAGTTTCTTCATTTCATTTGTGAAGTGAGAATAGTATGAGCATCTACTTCATCAGTGACCACGAGGGCTTAAATAGATGACACACGCAAAACGCTTAGCATTGTTCCTCCCGCAAAGGCTGTGCTTAAGAATTAACAACCATAATTACCGCTGTCAGCATCCCCATCCCAGCCATTCCAGAGCGTGGACAAAGACATTTAACAGAGTGTCTCTTGGTGTGAAGTAGCAATAGGAGTAAAAGTTCCTTAAATCCACGAACTTTGGGAGGCAAAATATTGGAAGTGGAGGTGGCTGGTAAGATTGTTTTTATCTTTGTTTAGCTTCCTTTTAAGGCCCTCCTCAAACAACTTACTTACTTAGAGTCCATAATCTGTGACTCAAATGGCCCCGATGCTTTTTGCAAAAGTCACCCCGTGCTACTGCTTTGCAAATCTCTCCTTCAAAATTGCCAGAGATGACTTTCAAGTAGCTGCCTTTATCAGCAATGGCATTGGGGGAAATTTCCTGCCAGGGGAAAGCCCAAATTAGAGAGCAACTAACTGCAGCTTCCTGCTCTTGGAACATTTATGGAGTGATAAAGTTTGAATGTACTTACTTTTTGGTTTTTTTTTTTGTTCCTGCAAAAAAGGTCCACAGACTAGGCACTTACTGCACAGTCATGGACCTTATCAACCAAACAAAACCACAGAAGGATATTTTGCTCTTGGAAGGCATTCTGCATTTTTCTAAGTATTGTGTCTTTTTCTCCTGGAAAGGCCTTTGTTGTAAAAACAGTTTCCTCTTCATTGCATAGATCACCGAGGGTTTAATGGGCTTAAAAGATACATTCAAATGCTTTTTTCTTATAAAAGACAAGAAACTCATTCTCATTATGGATGACGTTGAAAACATAGTGGAAAATATGAGGAAAAAATTTAAAATGAGTGTAATTTTGCCACTCAAAAATAATCTGTTTTTCAAAATATTAGTTATTGGATATTGGCTATAAAGTGAACTATTAATTTTCAATAAATCATCACTATAATTACAGGAAATTAAAGGAAAGAGTAATTATTTTATTGTTAGGGAGCATTCCTGTCCAATTTTGCAGGTAGGAAACCAAGTCCTGGGGAAATAAAATAAGTTATTCCTTGGTCAGAGAAAGAATGTCAGACTCAGATTCACTTTCATATTTATGGGTATTGTGTGTGTAGCTATCCACATTATGTGTGTTTACACATACCGCTAGAACAAGTTCACAATACACTTATACTTGTTTCTTTCGGTGTGCTTTGTTATTTTATTTTCTTACTGTTCTATTTTTCCCACTTTTTAGAAACTGGTGGCCACAAGCTCATGAAGTATTTCATAACCCACTAATGGATCATAATGTATAGCTTTAAAACCTTGCTGTAGTTCTTTGATTAAAGATGTGAGTTTTTTTTGTTTTTTTTTGTTTTTTTTTTAAAGATTTTATTTATTTATTCAACAGGTAGAGATCACAAGCAGGCAGAGAGGCAGGCAGAGGGAGAGAGGAGGAAGCAGGCTCCCCGCTGAGCAGAGAGCCCGATGTGGGGCTCGATCCCAGGACCCTGGGATCACGACCTGAGCCGAAGGCAGAGGCCTTAACCCACTGAGCCACCCAGGCGCCCCTAAAGATGTGAGTTTTAACATGTCCTGTTGGAGGCCATATTCCAGTTAGTCCTTCTCAAGACACTCAGAGAGTCGGTAGGGACAGAATGTTAGGACCAGCTGGATAGTCATGTCTCCTTGCTTGTGGTCCGTTTTCAATCTCAATCTGCAGGTGTGACCTGGGGTTGGAGTCTTTGGAAACCCCATGAGGAGCCAGCTTTTGAGTAGCTATGACACCACACAGGGACTTGTCTCAAGTGTTGAGATTCTCTGTCTTTTTCAGCTTGGGGCTTCCTCTTATACTTAGTGCTCACTGCCCATTCAGCTTCATTCATGCACATTCTGTGTGGGTCTTCATGTAAACTGAATCGAGGACAGAAAACATTGCTTTCCAGGAGTGCTTGGAGAAAGTAAACACATTCGGTACATTCATCTGGTCGTTTTATAGCCATTTCGTCCTCCGTTACCGTTCTTCTCCTTATCCCTGGAGTAGCTGTCTTTAGCTCAGAGGGCTTTTTGATAAGGCAGTCTTGGGTTACAGAGTTCTGACTCTGTGTGACCCGAGTCTCCCACTTTCCTCATCCAAAAAACCAGGGCAGTAAAATCCACCTCACAGCTTGCTGGAAAAGGGTAAATCTCCCTTAGAACAGGACCCAGCATGGATCTGACTTGGAAGTGGAAAATAATGACTAAGAGCTACTTTTGTTCTCGTTCATTGGGAATTTTACCCCATAAAAGCACGTACCATTTCCTTTCAAAAGTGGTCACATCCTTAAGCTAACAAGTGAGCATTGAAAACATGGTGGACAAGCCTGAACTTACCCCACACAGAACCGCAACGCCAAGCGTGGGTGCAGATAACTACAGCAGTGACCCCTTTCTGCAGTTTTGTGTTCCTTGGTTGCAATTACCCTCAACCATGGTCTAAAAACTCTGAAAGCAGATGGTCCTACTTCTGACTTAGCATGGGAAGACCCAGAGTAGCCTAACACTAAGTCACCATGTGTATGCTCTTCACCTTGCTTCTTCTCATTATGTAGCCATTTTATCATCACACATCATCACAAGAAGTAGGATGAGTATAATACAATACAATATTTTGAGAGAGAGACCACATTCAGATAACTTCTATTACAATATACTGTTACAGTTGTTCTATTTTGTTAATTCTTTTTTAAAAGATTTTATTTATTTGACAGACAGAGATCACAAGTAGGCAGAGAGGCAGGTAGAGAGAGAGAGAGGGAGAAGCAGGTTCCCTAGTGAGCAAAGAGCCCGATGCGGGGCTTGATCCCAGGACTCTGAGCTCATGACCTGAGCCGAAAGCAGAGGCTTAAACCACTGAGCCACCCAGGCACCCCTATTTTGTTAATTCTTACTGTGCCTAATTTATAAGTTAAACTTTATCACAGTTATGTCTGTATTAGAAAGAACACAGTGTATATAGGGTTCAGTACTATCTGTCTTTCAGGCAACCACTGAAGGTCCTAGAACTTATCCTTGGTGGTTAAGTGGGGGGTGGGCAGCTACTGTGGTTAAGAAACAAGTTTAATGTGACAAATACAAGTTGTGTTTTCCACTTAGGATAACAATTAAAGGAAATTAAATAGCAAAACCACGATGTTTATCACCCAGCATTATCTATAAAATATTTAGGAGATCTGGTGAGTGGAAGCCTGGCATAACTGTTTATCTTGTAAAGAAAACAAGGACAAGAAATAAACTTTGGTTGTCACCTTGTGTAATATTTGTATCTTTGCTGAAGCAGAGCCATGGGAATCATGCACTATTAGGCAGTGTTGTGATGAAAGGTAGTAAATCTTGAAGGCAGAGCAGTCACCAAGCAGAGTTGGAGCAGTCAGCTCTTACTTAGCAGCTGTGCTGGAGAATTGGTGAATTATGTTCACAGTAATTCTAGGAACGAAGACAGGATCAATTGAGGAAAAAGGGAATAAAGCAGTGTATATCAATCTCCATCGGAATAAAGATTAGACCACACTGTGATTATTTATCTGTTCCTTCCTTCACATCAAGGAATCAGGGTCTTGCCTCTTCTCTTCATTCCCACTTCCAGAGAAGTGCCTAACAGAGTGGGCACTAAATAAATGTTGGTTGATATTTATTCACTACGTGAAGGGAGGCAGTAATGCAGTTAGCACCATAATGCAATGGTGCAGTTGGGGGCTGGACTAGGCACCTTATCAATAAAAAGTGGGTTGAACAATAAAGACTCTGTTTTCCCACACCTGACTTTGTTAGGCTCAAAGATTTCACCAAATTATTCACAGACGTTATAACACATCCATGCCATTTACCCTATCAATGATTCGTATGACTCTTTAGTTAGAGTCACATCCATATCTATTAGGGAATCTGCTAAGATTTCCCCTTGTCTGTCCATCCACAGTCTTCCATCACACAGATGCTATAATATGTACTCATTAAACATAATTTTACTGTGGATACTCACATTCAATGTGCAACCTACACACATGTAAAGTACAAACAACCAAGTCATCTTTTCTTCACTTCTACCATATTGCCACCATATTTAATTGGATCTCATATTTCCTTAACGCCCTCCACCACTTCAGAAATGTCCATCAACAAACTGGCTCAGGCATACACCAGCAGAGCCACCCCTTTGAAAGAAGTATCATGCGGAATCCTATGCCTCCAAGATTGCCTGAGTATATGGACAGAGTCTAGGAAGCAAAAATAAAAACAAAACATTTCTGGCCAAAAAATTGAGAGATAATGAATATTGGAAAATACTGTGGACAGCATGCTCATTATCTGGTCTTTATGATGATTCACATTTACTACTTGAAATCTGTATCCTTATGCTATGCATTTTCTTTTGCAGTTTATACATTCATCTTTTGACTTCCTAAATTTGGTTTCCATAATACGATAAGGTCATAAGGGTGTTGTCATCTCCAAAGCAGCTTTCTTATGTGATTATTTCTAAGAAAAGTTTTCTCATTTCCTTATTCTTTTGCAATTTTGGCAATCCTATACTTCTTCCTGTTACATGTGTCATCATGATGCCATTGATTTAGTGAGCAGAACGTTCAGGGAACAATTTTAAGAAAATGGAGATAAAAAGCAATTTATAAAACATTTAAAATCAATAAACCTAAAAAAAAACCTGATAAAAACTAGTATATCAAATGGTTCTCAGTGTTAACTAAATGATATTAAGTATTTGTAGACTGATTAAATCCACGGATGATCACGTCAGGAACAGAAAATTAAATGATCTTCCATTGCAGAAGAAAGCAGACAGGCTAAATAAATTTGTGCTAGAAACTGAACTTTATATAATTTCATATCTCCTACTCTAGCCATCACTGTGCCTTACACACATAGATGAACCAAAAAATATATGGGATAAATAGCTATTATCCATTCACCACCTGCCCAGATCTTATACCTTTAATTGGCTGGATCTACCCATATACCATGATGCAGATGGATCTTAAAGCCCAAACATTCTGCTCCAGTTCCACTTGTGGCAGTCAACCTGGACTTCCTTTGTTTAATTCCTGACCTTGTTCAGGTGCTCCGGCTTTGAATATTTTTGTAGGTCTTACTGGTGTTCTTTGGACATGTTGGCAGACCATGGTCTCAGAACTTTCTAGACATGTTGGTTCAGATTCATTTCTCTGGCTGCCTCAGTTAGATACTCTTCCTGAACTCTTTCACTGTAATTCGAATGCTCGCTCATCTGTATTCCCTCACGTCCCCAGAAAGGCTGATGCTGAGTGGTCAAAGCAGGCAAATGTAAGGAAATCTAAACTGTTGCCAATCCTTCAAGGATGGTTTCCTGATGTCCTGACCTCAGGACACTTTAGTTACATACAACATTGGCCTGGAACCATTTGTTCATGCATTGTCTCAACAAACATTTGTTGAATGCTTTGTATGGATGAATTCATACTGGAGATGAGGACACAAAGAGAAATGAGATATGATGGCTTCTTTTCAGAGTGGGAGTATGTAAACCAGTGGTTCCCAATAACACGATCAGTAGCCAAGAGTCAAGGTAACCTTGTTATGAACTTTCTGATGGAAGTGCCATTTGAAATGGCTCCTGAGTGTCAAGTAGACATCGCTGGGCCATGCATGTCTGCCTGTTCTGTATCTCTGCACTTCCTGCTTCAGCGTTAAACTTGGAAAAAAAAAAATAAACTGCTTATTTTTGTAGTCATGTCATACCACAGTGATTCTTCCTTTCATGCCTTCGGTTATTTGATCCTCTTTTTCTGGAATGGTTCCCTACTCACTCACCTTAGATAGCATCCTCCTCCAGAAAGTTTTCTCTGATACCTCCCACCCTTCCAACAAAGGGAATCAGATGCCCCCCTCCTCTCAGGGTCTATAAATCTCTGTGCACTGGGGCTCCCTGGTTGAGCTCAGGGAGTTGAGAGATCGGTTGAGAGATCGAGCCCTGCCTCAGGTTCTGCCCTTGACGCAGAATCTGCTTGAGACTCTCTGTCTCCTTTCCCCTGTGACCCTCCACCTGCTCTCCCTCATTCTCAATATAAATGAAATCTAAAAAAAAAAAAAAAAAAAAAAAAAAAAGCTCTATGCATTGGTAAATATCATGGACGTCCAGACAACTCCATTTTTGTTTTTCTTACTCCTATAGATTGTGAATTTGGTAGTGACAGAAAATGTCTTTTTCCTCTGTGTAGCTCAATTTGTTTCTTAGCTTATAAGCAGTTGATAAATGTTGAAGGAATAAATGGATAAGTGGATTAGAAATAGAGTAAATAGAACTAACTACTTGTGTTGGCAAGTCACCTCTAGCAGAAATGTGGAAATGAACGGTGTTGAGCCAGGCAAGAAAGAGACATCTAATTTAAGTGGTGAGGGAGAGAGAGAGAGAAGGAAGGGAGGAAGGAAGGAAGGAAGGAGAAGAGAAGAGAAGTGAAAAGGAAGGGAGGGAGGGGGGAGGGGGGATCTGTTGGCTGACATAGCATCCATGAATCAATCAGAGTCACCTGGAGGACATGGGTGTCCAAACAATGTCCTTTGTAATTTGTTTGCATTTCATGTGCTTTCCTCTGTGCCAGCTTCATCCTTAGGCAGACTCTCCCCAAGCACTGGGTCACCTCTGGATCCCCTCTTTACCAGTTTGGCAGCCTAGGAAGAATTAGACAATTCTTTTCAATTCTTTTTCAATTGTTTCAACAAAAATTCTAGGGACTGTTTCTCATTTGAACAGACCTAATTCACTTGTCCATCTCTGAATCAACCAGCAGGGCTGGGTGGCGAACTAAGAAATAGTTCATCCCCCTGAACTTCATGGACTGAGAGGAAGTAATTCTAGGGTGTGTTAGCAGGAAAAAGAGAAAGGGGAGCCCAACATGCAGTTTCTGAGGAGGCTGGATAGAGAGGCTGACCTATTCCTGGTACACCCTAATGCCTTTGGCCTGTAGGGCAGATGAATCCAAGAATTTAGTGTCATTTTCAGACATCCTCACTCTTCTCCCCTCAGAGCTGGAGTCAGTCCATCAGAAGAGGTCATTTTGGACAAGCTGGGAGTAGTCAGAGATCTTCTGCCCATTCCTGCTTGCCAACAACATGTGTGGTTCTCAGGATGGAGCAGTGTCTCAGCTTCTGTGCCCTCCAAAAAGGCAGAACCTGAGTCATCAGCCTGCCATACAGGCAGATTTATTTGGGGAAACATTCCCAAGGTTGGGACTGGAGAACCGGGAAGAGTGAAACAGAGTGTAGGCACCTTTGGGGTTTAGTCCTGCTGGGGATCTTGTGAGAAGTCATACAGAATATCTGCCTAAACCATGACAGAGGAGGAAATAGTTACCATTGCCTCTTCCTTATTGGCAAGAGATTTTCCATGTCAGTGACAGAGAAACTTTGGGGCAGAAAGTTACCTGGTGTGGCCAAGATAAGAGGTGTAAGTTTACAATGGTTTGCTTTGGGCTGCTGCAGCCATGACCAGCGCAAAGCAGTGAGCCCAGAGGGTGTGAACATTCTGGATTTTATTAACTGTCAATCCCAAAAGATTTGTAATAATTACAGAGGGCAAATGGAACTTAACCACCAGAGCATGTCTCTTAAAGACTCTTCCATTCCTTAAGAGTTGTTGCTTGTCCTGGCTTAAAGAGTGTTCATTAAAAACTTGGTGTTTAGGGGCACCTGGGTGGCTCAGTTGGTTGAGCCTTTGGTTCAGGTCATGATCCCAGAGTCCCAGGATCAAGTACTGCATCAGGCTCCTTGTTCAATGTGGAGTCTTCTCTCCCTGACCCTCTCCCCTCTCAAGTTCTCTCTCCCTCAAATAAACAAATAAAATCTAAAAAACAAACAAACAAACAAACAAACAAACAAAAAAACCCAACACACAACTTGACATTTAACTCTTGCAGAAGTAATTGGCTTAGAGAGGCACATATTCAAATAAGAGAATGGACTTGTTTATTGTAGTAGGTTACAGCAGTCCTGTGCTTATAAACATATCTGCATTTCAGTTGAGAAAGATTTCATGGATTTAAGTGGCATATTAAAGAACATATAACAAACAACCCTTTCCTCTTTACTTCATTTCCAAAAACAAGTGATGCGAGGTTATTCCTGGAAGTTAAACTCCACAAAATCTTCAAGTGTCACTGCTTCTTGACATGCTTCATTTACTCCTATTTTTTGGCAGCTTCTGTAGATAAATAAGAGTTCTGATCTCCCTAAACACCCTCATTTACGTCAGTCTTGGGTTGGGTCTGGAGATCATGTCTGTTTTTCTTTAGTTACATGAAATTGAGAGATTTGTGCAGCATGATTAGTGCTGAAGTCAAACTCTTTAAGCCTCTAACACATGACGAAGTGTCCGATCTGGAGCAGTGGATATTTCAGCTTTTCATAGCTGAGCAAATATGAACTCAACAAAAATTCTTTTTTCCCCCCAGGAAGCTAGCAGTAAAGCACGCATGTCCACTGATTTCATTTGGGTGGTACTCTAAATAGATTTTAAAAGAGCAAGTTTTTTAAAATAATACCTTTTTTGTGTGTTTTGAAATAATTTTAAATTGACAAAATTGGTAAAAATAGTAGTTTTCTGTACTCTTTACTCAGTTTCTTCTTTTGCAAACCTTAGCAAGGTGACATTGCCAAAGCTACGAAACCAACATTGGCACATTTTTACTAATGAAAACTCCATACTCTCCTGGACTTCGCCAGGTTCTCCCCTCACTGTCCTCTTTCTTGTCCAGACCCAACCCAGGAGACCACACTGAAGTTCACTGTCACCTCTCATACTTCCCTCTGAACTGTGACTCTTTCTGAGTCTTTCCTTATTTTTCATGACCTTGACATTTTTGAAGAGCTCTAGTCAGCCATTTGTTATTCCTCAATTTGGGTTTGAAGGACTTTTTTTTTTTTCCTGGTGAGACTGGAGTTATGAACTTTTGGGGAAAATACCAAAGAGTTGAAGTGCCCCTTTCATCATATTGTATCAGGAGGCACATGATATCCACTTCACACTGCATTACACCATTAACCTTCATCCTTTAGTTAAGGGGATGTTTGCCAGATTTCTGCATGGTCGAGTGACTAGTTTCTCAAAATTGGACAATTTAAGAAAATAAAACAAGCTATATGAAAGAGTTGTAACAGGAGAGTTATGTAGAGTGAAACAAAACGATGCAGGTGCATGATCATTCTGTTATGTCTGTATTGTAGAAAAAGTAAATTTGAACTATTCAGCTAGGGGATTAACAGTTTTTTTATTTTTTAAAATTTTTATTATTTTTGTTTATTATTATTTTTAAGATCTTATTTATTTTATTTATTTGACAGAGGGAGAAATAGAGCACAAGCGAGTGGCAGGCAGAGGGAGAGGGAGAAGCAGGCTCACCACAGAGCAGGGGGAGGACAATGTGGGACTCCATCCCAGGACCCTGGAATCATGACATGAGCCAAAGGCAGTTGCTTAACCAACCGAGCCGCCCAGGTGCCCTTTTTAAATTTTTGTTTTCAGAGAGAGTAAATACATGGGGCAGAGAAAGGGCAGAGGGAAGGGGAAGAAAGAATCAAGCTGGCTCAATGAGCCACATAGAGCCCGATGAGGGCCTTGATCTTATCACCCTGAGATCCTGACCTGAGCAGAAACCAAGAGTCCTATGCTTAAACGACTGAGTCACTCAGGGGTCCAAAAGCAGCTCTTTTTTTTTTTTTTTTTTAAATCACTCCTCTCTAGAAATTCTTAACCACGTATCACAGAGCATCTTTATCATAGCATAATGGTTCAAGGCCATTCTCTCGGAGTCTGAGTCCCGGGCTGAACACCTTGGGATGTAGGGAAAGTTACCTCATCTCTCTTCACCTTAGTTTCTTTATTTGTAAACTTAAAGCCCCATAAAGATAACCTTAAAGTCTCATATCTACTTCACAGCGTTCTTTGGAAGATTGAATGAGTATTTGTAAAACTCTTAGAAAAGCTCCTGCAGTTTGCACAAAACAAACATGCTAAGCCTTGGGGTGGGTGCAGGGCCTTAGTAATTTGCTCATGTATGTGGCAACTAAATAAAGGAAGTGGCCTCTTTCATATTTACTCAAAATCCTGTAAACGCTTCTTGTTCACCACTATGTTCATTGACAGAAAAAGCAATTTTTTGGTGATTTTCTTAAAGTTTGTTCTGTAGAACAAACAAAAGAGATTATAGGGAAAAAAACAACTCTTCATGTCTCTCTGATTCTATAAACTTCATAAAATGAAACTGTTTTACAAGTACAAGTAAAAAAATACATTTTTCAACTTTTAAAGAATATTTTTGGGATTCTGAGCCAGTTTCCCATCAAATCCCACAAAACAATTTATAACAAGAGGAGAACCACAGCTTTAATTATTCATAAGCTAGTAACATATTGACAACTTTTTTCTCACTTCTTACTGCTTAAGACAAATTTTAATCTTTTAATATTCTAATTTCCCTCATTTGCCCTCTCAGAAGCATACTGATCAAGGCTAGAATGTTTTTGAAGGTAGACATTCATTTTATGAATCTTTTCCAACCAATGACATGGAGAGTAAGTCAAACTCCTTTTATAGATGAAGTGATTGAAAACAGTGTTGCCTATGGCTCAGGTCCTGGGATAGAGACCTGCATGGGCTCCCGGATCAGCAGGGAGTCATCTTCTCCCTCTCTCTCTGCTTCTCCCTCTGGTAGTACTCCCTCTCTGTCAAATAAATAAATAAAATCTTAATTTAAAAAAAAAAGAAAAAGGAAATAGGACTACAAAATAAATCAGTCATAGATCTCAACAGTAATTTTTTTTTTTAAATCCTGTGTATGTCTTAGTAGAGTACAGATGTGCCTTCTTTTCAGAAATCCTAGTACAGAAAATTTTAAATGTGAAGAGAAAAATTAGGGAGTGAACCTTTCCATTACTTTTTTTTTTTTTCTTTATGGAAGGATTTACAACAGGTTGAGTTTCTGTTTAGGCAATGCTGGGAAAAGCTATCTCACTTAACGAACATTTATAAAGTGCTTAATCTGTGCTGGCTCCCACAAATGTTGAGTCATTTCTCATAATTACCTCGGGGTAGACAAAGAAATGTTTAACAACTGCAAGTGATAGGTGGCAACTGGAGGTAAGCAGTTTCGCTGCGTGCCCAGTGGCGGGCTACTATGTACAGGCGTGTTCCCTACACGGGGCTGCCTGGAGCCTGGTTCTTAGAGACCCCACCCCGGCCAGACGCCATTCCTGTCTGCTCCCGGCGCCCCCCACCCACCCCAAACCCCCGCCACGCTTCCCATCGGATTCCACGCCTCCAAGAATTCTGAGTGTACCCTGGAGAATTATTACACTCCAGACCTATATACCTCATAGTGAATTAGTAAGAGTTCTCTAACACTTCTGGTGCAAAAGTAGTCAAGGTGTCAGGTTCAAAGACTGAAATCCCTAGTCAGAAAAGAGAGACACGTCATCCCTGCTAGAGAAAGGGGGACCAACACCGAAGGTCCCGTAGTACAGGGAAGGGGATTCTGAGCGTGATCTGGCGGTTCGTGCTTGATCCGCACACAGCAGGACCAAGGGAGCTACACAGCAGGCGCCCACTCGCTGGGGACCGGGTGCTGTATTGTCCAGAGATGGACCAGAGGGGGCGAATTCCGCCAGCCTGCCCGACTAGCCCCTCTACAGCTTTGACGGCCGGTCCCCTATTTCGTCGATCAAATCTGAGCCCTTCTTGCATTTGGAAAAGGAGATCTCCCCGGAACCTGGGGAGTTCCCGCCTCTCATAGGGAAGAAGGACGCTCAGCAGGATACAGAAAAGAGGTCACGTCAGTCCTCAACTCTGAAAAAAATCAACACTGGAATCAAGTTTAGACCCTGATCCCTCTTCCCACCAAGTGGAAAACGTGAGCAACACGATCTGAGCGCGGTTTGAAAATACACCAGAGCCGGCTCGGAACCCCCTCTGGGATCCGAGACGGCCGTCGCTTCGGGTGCGCGGAATACGCAGAACGAAATCGAGAGACAGCACGTAGAGATAAAGGGTCGTTAAGCAAATTTGCCCCTCACTGTCCTTAATTCCCCCGAAACTGATAACTAAAGAGGGAGAACTCTCGCTCTAACGCAGTGCTGCTGCCCTTGTCCGGGGCGCCGAGATCCTTTCCCGCCCGGCGACCCGGGACCGCTGGGCGCCCGAGCGGCAGCGCGACGGCCACTCACGACCCCTTTGGGGATTCCGGAGGGAGGAGAAGGTCCCCGACTCGCGGGGACACGCGGGAGGCCGGGCAGGCGGGTGGCCGGGCGGGTCCCCCTCCACCGCGGGGCGGGGCCGCCACGACCTTTCCGACCCCGGAGCGACCTGCGCTGCCGGGAATTTCCCTGGCCCCGGGCTGGCTCACGGCCCCGCGCCGACCGGGCATAAAAGCGGTTCTCCCGACTCCGGGAGCCACAGAGCCCGCTCGGCCCGCGCCCGCTCCCGCTCCGCAGCGCCCGCACCGCCGCCCCGACTCTCCGAGCTGAGCCCCATGGCCCGCGCCGCCGCCGCCCCCCGCGCCCTCCGGCTCCTCGGCGCCGCGCTGCTGCTGCTGCTGCTGCTCCCCGCCGGCCGCCGCGCCGCAGGTGACACTCGGGGCCGCAGCCCCCGGCGGGGCGGGGGGCGGGGGGCGGGGGGCGGAGGCGGGGGGCGCCCACCCGGGACGGCGCGCTCACCCCGTGCGCTCTCCCCGCAGGGGCGCCCGTGGCCGCCGAGCTGCGCTGCAAGTGCCTGCAGACCGTGCAGGGGATTCACCTCAAGAATATCCAGAACGTCGTGCTGACGCCCTCGGGACCCCACTGCGAGCAGACGGAAGTCATGTAAGTGACCCCCCGCGCCGCTGAGCCCCGGCCGCCCCCCTGCCCCGCTGCCCCCGCCCGGCCGCCCGGCCGCAGCCCCGCCGACGCGGACTCTGCCTTCTCTCCGCAGAGCCACTCTCAAGAATGGGCAGGAGGTTTGTCTCAACCCCGAAGCCCCCCTGGTCAAGAGACTCATCAACAAGATGCTGAACAAGTGAGTTGTGCCTTTTACTCACGTGGGACGAGACCCATAGGTCACCACTCCTGGGAGTTTTCATCAAGAGTTTAGCTGAAGGACTGAAAATCGTTATTATTTCACAGTGGAATTTGCCAGTAAGATCATTCATTTGTTCTAGTGCCAGAAGGATAGTTCCTGTGCCTTCAGTCCCCATGCAAATGAGTGTGGGTATACCTGCTTTCATTAGATTCTGATTGGTGTTAGTTATATTAAAAAGTTTCCACCTGTTGAAAAACCCAGGCCTATTCCTCTCCCCACCCCTCCCATTCCTTCTAGGCTTCACATCTGAAAAGCAGAACTCTTGGCTTTTCTGCACCATAGGCCCTAAAGCTTAGAGGTGAAGAGCAGACACTTTGTAGTGACCCTGCACTGGGAATAAATCTGGATTCTACCATCTATTAGCCACGTGACTCAAGGACAATTACTATTGTCCTTTCTGTCCATTCTGAGCCACGTGACTCAAGGACAATTGCTATTATTACGATGATGATGATGATCTAAAGCTTCAGTTAGGCCCCACAGGCCCCCACCTGCGTTCCTAAATAAAAGCATCCAAGAACTTAGAGGTCTCTGCTGCACAGCGTAGGGAATAGCCTTTGGATGCTAGGCTGGGGAGACTAGATTTAGAAAACTCTGGAACCTCAGGGTCAGGACAGGAGAAGAGGGCTGCGCTGGTGGTATCTTCCCTTAGCAGCTACAAAGGATGACATTTCTCTCCTTATTGGGCAGCTCCAACCGACCAGAGGAAGGAGGAAGCTGATTGGTGGCTAGACCCGGATCAGGCCCCGCCCTAGCAGGAATCCAAGAGGAAAAGTGGAATCATCAGCTCCCAGTTCCCAGCTCCACCTGAACTGGGCTTAATATGTTTGAGCATCTCCTAGGAGAGTTCTCCTATTTATTTATTTATTGGTTGGTTGGTTTATAAAGATTTCCATATTAATATTTTACACATAAAATAATTAGGATGTAATTGAATCTATTTGTGTACTGTACCGCTATTTTTATCTATTTTATGTTAAACCCAATTTAGCTCGACCTGGATTCTTATTTAATTTGAAGGTAAAAGACTTGCAAATATTCTCCAATCATTAAATTAATACTTCTGGTGGGCCAACGGAATGCCAGCCACTGTGACGGAGGCTGGGGAGAGAGGGGGATCCGAGCAAATAGACGGCGAGTTCATTGTCAATTTGGGGAATATATGTGTACATCTGCTTTTGTAATCGTTTAAAAGAATGTCAGCTATTATTTACTGAAATAATTTCACAGTATGTGGTCAACATTTCTCATGTTGAAGCTTTAGGAACTACAATGTTCTAAATATCCTTTGGACATTTTATGTCTTTCTTGTAAGGCATAATGCCTTGTTTAGTCTTAATTATACATTGTTTTTCTATGTCTTCTAACAGAGAAGTTCAAATATTTATTGCTGTTTTTGCAAAAGAACTTGAAAATAAAGTATCTCAAAGTAAAAAAAAAAATGCTTGTTTCATTTAGTGGGAAAAGGCTATCTTTACTGGATAAGCTAATGATTTACACCAATATTTCTCAACCTTCTAAAAAAATTTTTCCTCCTGGGCATTCAATATGCTACATAGAGAAAAGGAAATAATTTAGGCTTAACTTTATCTGATGGTAGATATCACTCACCTTGAGTTTCCCAAACCCAAGAATGTGCTTTTTCAAAATGCGGGTTTCCCTTTGCCCCTCAGTGTGAGAGTTACTGGTATATATTACCGGTTTTTGTTGTTGTTGCTATTATTTAGAGAGACAGTGAGACAGCAAGAGAGCAAACACAAGCAGGGGGAGAGGGAGAGAGAGAAGCAGGCTTCCTGCTAAGAAGCAAGCCTGAAGCCATGGTCTCAAAGCTTTATTTGAAGACACTGGGATCATGACCTGAGCTAAAGGTAGATGCTTATCCACTGAGCCACCCAGGTGCCCCTATTGCTGTTTTGTTTTAATAAGGAGCTCCTTTCTACTCTACTACCTAATCTTCTCTCCTCAAAAACATTTACATTCTTGTAGCACTCTTAATAAGGACCCTTATTTCATTCCTTTTGCTAAATGATTTTTCAATTATTGACAAGTTAGTGAAACTGGCTGTGAAATGGTGATAAAGTGGATTTTTTCCTTCAAAATTCAAATAATTTGTGTCACCCATAGAAGCACAAAGAGTGAATGGTTGAGTACTTCACTTATGAAAAGATCTAACTGACTTTGGGGTTCAATTTTCTAACTTTCATTTATAAGTAACACCACTGAGTTTAATGCTATTCCAATTCTTTATACCAATTTGTCAACTAGAACAGTTTTGAGATTTGAGTCCCTTGGTTCCCATCCATCTGAGTGCAATTTTTACGGAACCTAATAGATTGTCTAACCTGAGAAAGTTTTCTGGTCTTGGTATTCAAAACTGTCCCCTGGAAGATACCAACACTCCAGTATTCCAAGACAGAAAGGAAATTTATATGTAAAGAGAAGAATGATCCCTATAATCTGAAACTACACTCCAGACCTGAAAAGGAAGAATATTTGTGGATGTGCAGAGTGTGCCTGTCCCCGAGTGGAAACTTATTCAGGAAATGGTGAGCCTTACTTCAGCAGAGGCAAGAAGACAGGGCTTGGTCCCCTCAACACCTGAGATCAGGTTCTAGTTTGCCAAGCAGCTGGGTAAATAAGGATTTCAAGTAGCAAGAAACAACCTCTGTGAGCTTTTTCTCCTTGAGGTTAAAAATGGCAACCTCTTTATAACTCCAATGTTATTAGTTATCGAGGAGATCAGAAGGAAGAAAATTTGTGAATGGTGCCGAAGTAAATAAATGTCAGCCATTCTAGGGGATCCACCAATGCTAGCCTTCCCTAACCCCAAGTGAAGGGACAATGGAAATTATTTATAAGGGGAACCCCCGAAGGCTTCAATAAAGCCCTCACTCCTAAGACTAGCCCTTATATTCAAACATTGGCTTGAGCTTGTTGTACTGGCCACTGAGCTCTTTCTTGTCAATATGGAACATGCAACATGGAAAAGAGAAAAGAGATATTCTCTTCCTATGGTGGTTAAGGACATAGTTTTCAAAGAATCACATAGACTTTGGATAAATCCCAGCTGTATTGCTTGACCATGTGCTCTTGGGTACATTTCTTGACTTTACCCAGCCTCGTTTCCCCTATAATAGAACAGAGATAATACAATTTCTGAGGTTTTTTTAGGGACTAAACATGATCGGTGGCTCCAGAAATCTGCCATTGGTCCTCAGGCCAGTTCCATGAACATCATCTTAATGTCTGTCCTGGGTTAAGAGGATATGCGCTATACTTTTCACACCATACTGCCCTGAGACTTTGCAAGTACAAGGCAGTCTCCCATTGAGAGTGTTATGGCAGGAAATGGGACACAAGGGTGTGTGAGGTGGTGGTCATGAAGTGAAGTAGGGAAAGGATATGGGGTGATACGGCATAGTTTCCAAAGGTCATCAGTAGAAAACAGCAGTGACGACATTGACTCAAGTTTCTTGAACAATGTTGCCAAAGGAGGTAAACCCAGAAAGAAGGAAATATGGCTGATCCTACTATGTCATTATGAGTCCTTCTTTTGAATGCTGTTGAGATATCCTCTCAGGACTTCCAGACATGACTGGAAAGACAGTGGGGGATGGTGAGGTAGTGCACCTCAATAGTACAATGGGCAATCCAGAATAACAGGTGATCTGATTCTCTTTCTTTTTCTGACTACCCACACAAATAATGAGAGGAAGATCTTATCCTACCTTCACTGTTGATGCCCCGCTCCATATTTCCTTCACTTACCAATGACTTCCACAGTTGCAATGGGCAGCATCTGTTCTTGCTGACAGCTTTCCAACTCAAGCTCCCCTATCCTTCTGTTTCACTTCTTGAGGGTTCTCTCCATTTGGGTTTGAGGAGGCGGGAATGAGGGAGAGAGTTTGCTTAGCTCAGAGACAAAATGGCCTCTGATATTTATTTATTTATTTATTTATTATTTATTTATTTATTTTTAAGATGGCCTCTGATTTACTGCCTTCAGAGGCCAGTCTCATTGAGGTGCAGGAGTTAGTGGATGAATATTCTATTCTCCAGTCCCTTGACTGGACAATTCCAGAAGTGACACTGTAAGTGTGTGTGTATGCATGCATGTGTATTTGTGTGTGTGTATGTTTTATGAGGATTTCTTTCTATCTTGCTACTCAAATTTATCTCCTCAAAAACATTTACATTCTTATAGCTACCTTGACAAGGACTCTTCATTTCATTGCTTTGCTAAATGATTTATTTATAAATATATTTATTTTATATATGCTTTCCACCTCTCTCTTCATTATGTTCACATTTTCTCTTAAATCCTTCTTTCTCTTAAATCCTTAAATCCTTCTCTTAAATCCTTGAGCATACTGGGTGCCAGGGTGACTCAGTTGGTTAAGCATCCAACTCTTGATTTCAATCTCAAGGTCATGGGATTCAGTCCCTGTTGGGCTCTGCACTCAGTGAAGAGTCAGTTTGAGATGCTCTCTCCCTTTCCTGACCCCCCACCAAACTCTCTTTCTCTCTTTCTATAAAATAAATAAATAAATCTTTAAAAAAATATCCTTGAGCACGTTTATAATGACTAGTTTAAAATCCTTGTCTACTAATTCTATCATTCTGTCATTTTTATTTCTATTGACTGAACTCCATCCCCTCTCATCCCATTACAGATCATGGTTTTCAACCTGGCATGTGTAGCATTTTTTATTGGATGCAGGAAATTTTGAATCTTATGTTGTTGCATGTCAAGATTTTTTTTTTTTTCTTTAGAATCTTGTCCTCTGTTTTGGCAGGCTGTTAAGTTACCTGAGAATCAGCTTGATCTTTTGTATGCTTGTTTGGAAGCTTGATGAGGATGATCTAGAGAGAGTTCTCTACAAAATCATGCCCCTTCTGTGTCTCTGCTGAATGCCCTGAGTACTTACAACATCCCTCCACTCTAATAAGTCCAACCTCAAATATCTCCCCACTTCATGTGGTCAAAGAGTGGCTCAGCTCACAGATTTCTGGCCACTCTCTGCCTGACCATATACATGAGCCTTAGTGTTGATCAGAGAGACCCAGTGGAATCTCAGTGCAGATTTCCAGAGCTCTAGTTTCCTCCGTGGATCTCTCCTTTCTACAACCCTATTCCATAACTTGTCGTCATCTCAGTTTCCCTGAATTCAAATCTCTGTCTCCTCAACTCAGCAAAGGATTGCTGCGTTCTGCTTGGGATCTCCCTCCCTGTGCAATTTGCTCCAGCAAAAAAACCAGGGGGATCATGAACCTGATCTCCTGTTTCCCTTTCTCAGGGATCCTAGTCTTCTGCTTCTTGTTATTCCAATGTCTAAAAGCCGTTGTTCAGTGTCTTCTATCGAGTTTTCTAGTTGTTTATGGCAGGAGGTGAGGACTGTTCCCTTTGATTTTAATATGGCTGGAAATGAAAGTCTCAGTGAGACAATTCTGAGGAACATTTTACAAGATCTCTCAGACTTCCATAGCAAGATTCATCTCTAGTTACTTATAGTGGTAGCACATTTATTACATGGATTTTATTAGTGTTTTTTTCTTCCCTACCCCACATTCCCCCATTCCCTCACTTGCTCTTCTATGATTCTTCCCAAGCTAAACTAGGACACACAAGTCTCAGTATCAGTATCTGCTTTCAGGGGAACTTGGTCACTTGGATTCCCCGGAAGTTTGATCTCAGTGCTAGGACTTGTGTACAACTATTTTACTAGGGAGAATAATACCAGAGGATCAGGAAAGAGGAAAATGTGAATTGGGACAAGGAAAATGTCAAAACCTGGAAGTTGGATCCATAAGGCCTTAAAATGGATCTGTGGAGAAAACAGTCTACCAAACCTACATTCAGAACCTTATTTTCCCCTGTGAAGAGGACGGTGTGCATATTAACATTCTGTCCTCAAAATTAAAATTGATAATTGTTTTCTTTTTAAAGTGAGAATTAGTTGGGATTGTTTCTTTGGCTTTCAGTAGTTCCCTGGGGGGAGGATGAACACATAATTTGGAGAGGAATAGACAAGTCACGTACTAAAACTGGAAACTTTTTTTTTTTTTAAGCAGCCAAGTAGGAGATTAATTCAAAACCTGAGAGACCACACAAAAAATCAGTTCTCTCATTTTACAGATGGCACTGCAGAAGCTCAGAGACCACCAAGAAATTACCAAATGTCACAGAACTGTCTTATTCAAAATGGACTAGGACTTAGCTTTCGACAGTCAGTACAGGACTGAATTTAATCAGATTTCATTAATTAAATTAAATTAAATTAATTTTTATTAATTAGATCATTATCAAATTAAATTTCTTTAGTTTTGGTTCTAGGGTGGCTTTCTAAAATTTGTAGAACCAATCTCAGATTACTCATTAATAACTAGTAGTCCATCCATACCACAGGCTTCTGTGGGGTATTCTAAAAGAAATACGATGAATATTGTAGCCAAACAATTTGAAGTAAAAGATGGTTTCAGCCACATTGTGTGATCTGCAAAGTTATCTATCACCTCCCTGAAAGGTAGTGGCTTAAAGCGACAACCATTTTATCCTGTTCATGACCCTGTAGGTCATCAGACTGGCCTAAATGGATCTTCTGATTGTCTCTGCAGTCATCTGTGCCTTGAGCAGCACTGTTTGCTCGCTTTTCTGGTCCTTGGTGCTGGCTGTTGGCAGGGCTTCATATCTCTAGTAGATGAGCTCTGTCTTCTTATAATGGCAGCAGCTTTCCAGGAGGGCAGGATTAGAAGCTCCTAAGTGGCTCATGTTTTCTTTCCATTTTATTTTTTTATTCAAATATAATGAACATAGGGTGTTATATTAGTTTTGGATATACAATAAAGTCATAAAGTGATCCAAAAATTCTATACATTCCTTAATGCTCATCGAAATGGTACCTTTTTTTTTTTTTTTTAAGTAGGCTCCACATGAAGCTTGAACTTTATCCTGAGATCAAGAACCAAGCTGAGATCAAGAGTCGAATGCTTAACTGACTGAGCCGCCCCAGTGTGCCATGATAAGTGTACTCTTAATCTCCATTATCTATTTTGCCCTTCCCCCCACCCACATTCCCCCAAGTGTACTGGCATTTTTGCTTCGAAATATCCATATCGCTTCTACCACATTCTACTGCCCAAAGCAGTATCAGCATAGGGTTGAGAGGTTTGGGAAATGAATTCCACATTTGAAGTGAGGAGCTGTTAAAAATTTGCAGCTCTTTTTAACCTTTCATAATTATTTAATCTCTCTGGGATATTCGATTTTCTCATCTGTAAGATAGAAACGTCTCCGGTAACGTTTCCAGATAATGTCATAGAGTTACGCTGACACGAAGCAGAACTCGATAAATGGCTGCTACTACCCTTACATTATGTTGTTGTATCTCTGTTAGGGTGGGTAAATATTTTGAAGAAAGAAACATAAGATTATGGTTAAAAATGGGATTTTTTTTCTTGGTGACTTGCATGTATATATAAGTGTCAGGTTTGTGGGAAAATTCAACTAATGAAATAGATGTCTATAAAACTTAAGCTTACAATCTGAATATTTTAAACAATCTAGGTCCAACTGTACATTAATTCTGCTCCATATCTGGCAGAGATTTTAGTAGGTCTAGAATGAGAGACCCACATTTGATAAGGAAGTTCTCCGGATTTTTTATCACTCTCTTTAACAAACTTCTTGACAGCCATGATGTCTGTTTTTGAAATTTTGGAAAGCTAAATTATTTTGAATCTTTCAATAGTTTATTATCTTTGTATTATCTTATCTTATTCTCATCATAATATCTAGGTATAGCATTTCACTTGGTGATAGAAAATGAAACTCAAAGAAATCAAGATTGCATCTCAATGGTGTTTCTAACTGATGTGCAGCTTTTTGGTTTCTATAAAAGCCAATATCTGATCAGTCCATTGAATGCTGTCAAGATAGTAAAACTTAGCTGATTTTGAGATTGGAATCACTTTTTTCTCTTCCTTAACTGTGTCAAGATCCTTGTCTTGGTTTGTCCAGGCTGTTGTTACAAAATGCCATGGACTTGTGGCTTATAAACAACAGAAATTTATTTCTCACAATTCTGGAAACTGGAAATCTGAGTTCAAGGTGCCAACATGAGTTAAGCAAGGGCCTCTTTTGGGTCCCAGACTCATCTTGTCTCACCTGGCAGAAGGGACAGGGGGAGTTTGGGTCTCTTTCACAAGGTCACTCATCTCAATCATGAGGATTTCATCCTCATGCCCTAATTACCACACCTTCTAACACCACCACCTTGGGGCTTAGGATTCAAACACACAAATTCTGAGGAGAAGCCAACATTCAGACATAGCAAACCTTTGGGAACCTGTGCTCTGGTGCATTTCTCTGTCTAGAATATTTGTCAGTCTTTTGCTGTGATGAACTTCCTTTCATCTGTAACAACTCCAATGTGACTTCTCCAGTGAATTCTCCCAGCTGCCCCACCCTCCCCTCCAAGTCCCCCTTCTGCCTGCAGAGGGCCTCAGGTTTACATCAGACTAATAGTAGTTTCCTCTACTTACTTGTTGGTCTCCAAACAGGCTGTGAATTCCTCAAGAACAGAAACTCAGTTTTTATTCTTTGAATGTTTAATGACCAGCAAAGGTCTTGGCAGGTAACAGATGTTCAATGATAACTGCCAAAAGAAAAGACCTTCTTATTTAAGCTTGCTTTACCTTCAGACTATATCAGCCCTTAAAGAAGTACTGATTCTTCAGTTAAATGCTATTATGAGTTGAACTGTGTGCCCCACAGCTACTCCTCAGATTCATAGGTTAAAGTCTGAACTCCCAGTACCTTGTTGTGAGGTAAGGTCTTTATAGAGGTCACCAAACTAAAGTGAGATCATTAGGTGGTCCTCACTCAACATGACTGGTGTCCTTACAATAAGGGGAAATTTGGAGGCAGACGAGCACACAGGGAGAACACTGTGTGAAGATGAAAACAACCATCTATAAGCCAAAGAGGAAGGCTTGGAGCAGCTCCTTCTTTCCCTGCCCCTTGTAAGAACCAGCTGTGCCAACACCATGACTGTGGGCTTCTAGTCTCCAGAATCTTCAGAACTCCAAGACAATTTTTTGTTGTTGTTTAAGCCACCCAGTCTGTGGTTCATTGTTATAACAGCGTGAGGAGAGCAATGCCAATGCCTTGATATTTGATTTGTTAATGCAAATAAAAAAAAATGTGGCCACTATGAAATAATAATTAAGGTCATTTATAAAATTGTTTAAGGAAAAAGTTCATGGTTCACTGTTGCTTATTATAGCTTCAAGCCCATTAAAACTGCTGCCTTCAAACCACAAGTAAACTGTAATTTGCTCTTTTTGACAGGATAAGGGTTATCGTAGTCCGAACTTCAGTTTCTTTGTAGGTTACTTGGAGGTGTAGTTTGAGCTTGGCAGATTCTATTAACACCTTGAGTGGGATTATGCAAATAGGAACAAATGCTAAAAGCAAATACTTGTGGAGGAAAACACATTTTAATTACTTACTTTGTACAAACATGACCTTTAGAAAGTGTATAGACATTCCTGACTCCATTCTGTAAGTTACTATTAACTAACTGGCACTGAACTCTTCAGGATTATGCAGTTTCCCTCCCCAGGAAATAATAGGTTCATTTCTCCTTTCAATAAATTCATATCCTGACCCTAAACCTCAGCCCTCTTCCAACTAAAACAACACTTGAAAAACAAACCCTATTTCCTTATCAGCTTGTGACAAGCACACTACTTTATAAGCTGCTCCTTTCATTCTTTAGTGGGAAGAGAGTACATGAACAACAGATAATTTTCAGAGAACAGAAGGCACATAAAAGAGGGCTGCTGTGTTGATTCCACCATTCAGACCAAGGTCAAGACTGACCACAGACCTGGCTGCCAAGAGCCCACAGAAATTCTTCCTGCTGTCTGTCCTTGGCCTGAGCATCTTTGGTAAAGCAGCTATAGCTTTTATAGTCTCCTTGGCAAAATTTAGAAAAGATTCCAGATCTAATGTAGCAAATGTAGAAATTGTAAGATTAAAACCTAAACAGAACGTATGTTTACAGTGTGGAGTGTCAAAGAATTTCTTATTAAATGAATTTTTAAAATTTTAACTTCCTGGAAAATGTTTAACTGTAAGGGTCTGTGCTTGTCTTACTAAAGACAACAGCAGGAGCATTACTGCAAATAGGTGTAGGGTATTTATTCTAATGATGGTAGGCAGATGGGAATCACCGCTTTCAATAGAAAGATAGAATTCACCTAAAATATTTATGTTCCCAACTTTTCATAGGAGAAAATAAATTTGATTTTGCCACGAAATAAGTTATTTTTTTGACCAGGCATAGTTTGAAACAATGAATTATTGGTCTAGTGTACTTAACCACTCCTCAAACATCGTAGATGCTCCTTAAATGTGTACTGATCTTAAATAGAACAGATGATTAGATTTGTATGATTATCTCTCTAAATAACCCGATTGGTACTTATTTTGTGAATTGAGGCTCCTGCTGCATTGATAAATAAAGGATATGGGGGATAAGGCAGGATAAGATGTGGGGGAGAATGGAAGCCACTAGTATTGGGCTCCTCAAAGCTGGTGACATTTGCATTAAAAGTGTGCTAGATGGAGAGTATAGGAGACCAGGGCTCTGAACATTATTCATGTACAGCAGGGGAAGATCATTGTCCAGTGTTTGTGTTCTCCTTTCTGAAAACATCATGTACCCTTTCCAGAAAGAAAAGGCTCTCGAATGGGAACATGATTAGGATATGAAGACTTTTGAGTGGCCTTTGATGTCAATGAACATGTACAACAAGCAAAGATACATGGTCCTCAGTAAGAATACATGGGTGAACCTTGATTGCCTAGAGAGCTCTCTATTAGGTCCTTGGGTTACACAATAAATCCAGTATGGCCTAATGGCTTTCCAAGCTAACTTGACAACTTTTCTGAACCATCAGCTGACAAATATAGCACTTAGTGGCTGTGGGAAACACTTCTGCATTTTACGGAAACTTTTTAAAATTTGGAACTATATGATATATACTGTTTCGGTTCATTGCTAAGTAACAAGTCAACCACAAATTAGTTGCATAAAATAAACCCATTTTTCATCTCAACAATACTACTGTAAGTCTGTAGTCCAATGGCTTGACTAAGGTTCTTTGCTTAGGGTTTCATAAGGCTTAAATTAGGTTGTCAGCGGGGTTGAAGTCTCCTCTGGAGGCTCTAGGGGGAAACCACTTCTAAGATTATTTGTGTTGTTGGCTGAATTCAGTTCTTTGCAGTTGTAGCACTGAGGTACTCATATTCTTTCTGGCCATTGGTTGATGGTCACCTGCAGCTCCTAGGGGTTACTCTCAGTTCCTTCCACATAGCTCCTTCTGTATCAGCAGCTGCGAATCTGCCCCACACTGAACCAATCCCAGGCTTCAAATCTCTCTTTCTCTTTTGCTACCAGTCAGAGATAACTCTCTGCTTTTAGGACCCATGTGATTACATTGGGCCCTCCTGAATCACCTTTATTTGGACTAATGTATGCAACTCATCAGTAACCTTAACTGTATCTGCAAATCCTTTGCCTCCTCCTGTGACATAATCATCATGTAGTATCTCATCATATTCCTGGAGACCAGGGAGGGAAACTTGGTGGTTCTTCTTAGTATTCTGCCTAACAAGTATACAAAAGAGTGTATGAATATATATACATACAGTTTAAAGATCAATAATAAAACAAATACCCATTCTCTTGGCACCCAGGCCAAAATCTGGAACGTAATTAGTACCTCAGAAGCCTGCACATGCAAAACACCTATTATGGGCTGAATCGTATCCTCTCTAAATATTTATGTTGAAGTTCTAACACCCAAAGGCTCAGAGGGTGATCGTAATTGGAGACAGGACCTTTAAAGAAGTACTTAAAGTTATATGAGGTCACAAGCCTGGGCCCTAATCCAATGTGACTGGTGTCCTTAAAGAGGGAAAGACACCAGAAAAGCATACACATAAGGACACAGCAGGGAGATGGCCATCTGCAAGCTCAGGTGAGAGGTCTTAGAAGAAACCAAACCTGCCAATACCTGGACCTTGAACTTCTAGCCTTTATAGGGAGGTAGTAGGTTTCTGTTTTTAGGCTACCCTGTCTGTGGTATATGTTATGGCAGACCTAGCAAACTAATCAAACTAATACATTCCCCCATCATATACCCGTCCCAAACTAAGAAATAACTACTATTTGAGCTGTGGTTTCTTGCTTTTTAAAAATAGTTTTACCATCTATGTTTGAAATCTAAAACAATTACTAATTTGCCTGTGTTGTGAATTGAATATGTGTCCCTGCTCCCCAATTCATATGTCAAAATCCTAAGCCCCAATGTTACCACATTAGGAGGTGGGGCTTATGGGAAGTGGTTAGATCATGAGGGTGGGGCCCTTATCACTCATCAATGGGATTAGTTCCCTTGAGAAAGAGACCATAGAGGGGCACCTGGGTGGCTCAGTGGATTAAGCCTCTGCCTTTGGCTCAAGTCATGATCTCAGGGTCCTGGGATCAAGCCCCGCATCCCTGCTGAGCAGAGAGCCTGCTTCCCCCTCTCACTGCCTGCCTCTCTGCCTACTTGTGATCTCTCTCTCTCTCAAATAAAAAATAAATAAAAATTTTTAAAAAAGAGTAATAAAAAAAAAAGAAGAAAGAAAAGAAAGAGACCACGGAGCGCTCCCTAACCTTCCAACATGTGACCCCAGAGTCAGAAAGTGGCCTTCAATGAGCCAGGAAGTAGGTTGTCCTCAGACACCAGATCTGTGGCACTTTGATGATGGACTTCCCAATCTCCAGAAATAATGTTTGTTGTTTAAACCACCCAGTCCGTGGGGGTTTCTGTTGTGTTTTGTGGCTTGTTTGTTTGTTTATAGCAGCCCAAATGAACTAAGACAGCCTGCTTTTTTAAAATTTAAATTCGAGTTAGTTAACATATAGTGTATTATTAGTTTCTGAGTAGAGCTCAGTGATTCGTCAGGTGCATATAACACCCAGTGCTCAGCACATCAAGGGCCTTCCTTAATGTCCATCACCCATTTTTCCATCCCCCCATGCCCTTCCTCTCCATCCACCTTCAGTTTGTTCCCTAGAGTTAAGAGCCTCTAATGGTTTACCTCTCTCTATAAGACAGCCTGCTTTTGAACTTCAGGATGCCATGCTGAATATATTCTTCTGTGACTTGCTTCTCCTATCCAACATTTTATTCTGCAGTACATGCACTCTGATATCTGTGGCTGTAGTTTATTCAATTCAAATGACATTTAACATCCCATCATAGGAATACTAAATCAATAAATACCAAATTTGTTTATCCAGATCTCTATTGGTGCACATCTGGGTTCTTTCCAGATTTGTGCTATTATCAACATTCTCTATATAAGGTTCATGTGTATGAGAGTTTCTCTAGGAATTACTTGCCGGGTTTAAGGTTTGCACACCTTTGACCATACGAGATTATGCCACACTGTATTAATGTATTAAGATACCAAAGAACATTCCATCCTACATAAAACCATCTGCTGCTCCACATATTGGCCAATATCTGGTGGTGGTAACATGATGGGTTTAAAATGGTATCTTTTAATTGTTCTTTTCATTTGCATTTTTCCATATTAATGAGGTTGAATATTTTTTCACATGTTTATAAGCATCTGTGTTCTTCCTTTGGTGAAATTTCTGTTCCTTTCTTTGGTTCTTTAGCTACTTGGATACTATCTTTTCCCTATTGATTCATAGGTATTCTTTATATATTCTGGATATTGATCTCTCATTTTATATTTATATATATATATATATATATAATATGCACATGTTATATAATATATATATTATATGTAAATATAGATTTACAGATAGCAAAGCCCATTTTACAATTTGTGGCTCAGATTTTCCTTCTTTCTAGTGTGTCAATTAGCATAAGTTTGCGGATTTAATATACTGAGTTAGGTGATATGCTTTTTTTTTCTTCTGATTAGCACATTCGGTATCTTGTTTCAAAAAACTTCCTTCCACAGACTTCACAGAAATATTTTATATTGTCTTTTATATGGTCTTCTAAAATTTTTACAGTTTTTTCTTTTGTATTTAAGACCTTAACCCAAGTAGAGCTGATTTCGTATGCAATGTGATGGAATTATACAATTTTATTTTATTTTTCTATACAGCTCATCAGTTATTCCAGCACTGCTACTTGTATCATAAACTGAGTTCCCATCGATGTGCAAGGGTATTTCTGACTTCTCTATTCTGTCCCATAAATCAAATTGTCTATACTTGTACACCATCTTCATTAACATTTTATTCTAATTTCTTGACATCAAGAAAGGAAATTCTCCCATTGTCTTCAGAGCAGATTTTCTTAGACTTCTGCTTGCTCTTCCATATAAATATTAGAAGCAGCTTGCAAATTTGCACTGATTTAACTATAATTTTGAGTGAATTTCTTTGATATTTTAGGTTGGTTTGTGAATTATTAACATCTTTACAGTTCTGAGTTATTTCAAGAATATAAAATAGCTCTCAATTTATCAAGGGCTTCTCTAATTTTTTTTTTAATATCTTATTTATTTATTTGACAGAGATCACAAGTAGGCAGAGAGGCAGGTAGAGAGAGAGAGGGGGAAGCAGGCTCCCCGCTGAGCAGAGAGCCCGATACGGGGCTCGATTCCAGGACCCTGAGATCATGACCTGAGCCGAAGGCGGAGGCTTTAATCCGCTCAGCACCCAGGCGCCCCTTCTTTAATGTTTTTAAACAAAGTTTCATAACTTCCCCAAAAATTCCATGTCTTTTTATTACTTAAAAAAAAAACACATTTCTAGTCACTTTATATTTTTTGATGTTTCCCTTCCATGTACTTTTTATTAGTAAAAAAAAAAAAAAAAAGCACATTTCAAGTCACTTTATATTTTTGGATGTTATTATAAAGAATAGCTTTATAAAATTTTATGTTCCACTCATTATTAGGATTTAAACACAAAATTTTGCATTGACTTTGTGACTGTCAGTTTCTTACTTGGGTGGTCCCGTCATCTGGCAATAATGTCCATTTAGGTTCCTTCTTTGGAATTTTATGCCTTTTATCTCTCTAGCTTTGTGGAGATGGCAGGCCCTCTAATCTTCTTTCTGCACACAGAGGAAACACTTTCCACTATAATGCTTGCTGTTTTGTGGCTATCTTTGTATTGGTAATTTGTTCAAGGGTTATTATTACATTATTATCATTATCATTTTTATTATGATCTGGTCTTCATGTAATGAACTTCAAAGAGGTAGAGATTTGTGGTTCTGTGAAGTACAGTTGAAAACTAAAGAAACAATTTAAACTACAGAATTACTTTAAATAAGCAATTTATGTTCTCCTTCCCTCTCCCTATAATAAATGAGGTTTCACTGAGGTCCTAAAAGCTTACACAATTAGCACAGGTATGATGATAAAGAATGTATAGGAAGTGGTTGATAACTCTCAGATTGGAAGATATTACTTTTATGTAGATTTTCCAGAGTCTACCACCTGTGTAGCATAAGCCCAAAAAATGCTAACACCTGTGTAATAGAAGTCCAAATAAGAAAAAAATTATTTTAGTCCATTTTTAAAATTCCATTATGTACACAGGTATGACTGATAGTCATATTCCAATAATATGATTAATATAGTTTGGGAAATAAACCTATATGTTCATTTTAAGCATAAAATTTCATGTTGCTGAATTTTAATCAATAAACTTAAAGCATTATTGAATTACATACCATTATCATTTAAGCAAATGCTCCTTTTTTTTTTTTTTTTTCAGAGTCCCACTGAAAGATGGGGCATTAATTTGTTTGGATTCTGAGGCTGAATGGGTGATGATTGTTATCAAAAAGATTATCAACAGGTAAAATTAATGCCAAGGATTCTTGTATTTATACTCTCTTTTTTCTTTTAATTAAAGATATTTTTGAATTATAAAAACTCTGCTATATGTTAGAATAAAATTATAATAAGATCTGAATGAGTCTACACCAGAAAATCCAAAAATGTCGTTCCCAAGGCCAGCTAGGAACTTGTTAGAAATCTAAATTCTTAGGCCTCAGCCTAGATTTACTGGATCAGAAATTCTGGGGATGGAGCCCAACAGTCTGTGTTTTAACAAGCATCCCAGATGATTCTGATGCATGACCAAGTCTGAGAACAATTGGTCCATGCATTGTATTTTTTTTTTAGATTATTTATTTATTTATTTGACAGAGAGAGATCACAAGAAGGCAGAGAGGCAGGCAGAGAGAGAGAGAGGAGGAAGCAGGCTCCCCGCTGAGCAGAGAGCCCGATGCGGGACTCGATCCCAGGACCCTGAGATCATGACCTGAGCCGAAGGCAGCGGCTTAACCCACTGAGCCACCCAGGCGCCCCCATGCATTGTATTTAACATACTATCCGACTGACCTGTGTTATAAACATCCCCAATAAATACAAAAATGATCTAAAAGTCCTAGAAACTGCCTTATGCAGACCAGCTAGCCAGGCATTTGATGAGAGAAATTTTCAGAAAAAATAATTCCCCTTTGAAAAAAATTTATCTCCAGCACAACATTTCTAGTAACTAGACTTCAAATAGAATTTGCAAATTGATGAATGGAGAAGATACACTAAGTATAGGCAGGTGATAATGGGAGTATATTTGGATTAACTTCTGGGAAAAAAAAATCAAAGTAAGATTTTGTGGGGGGCATTTTTAAGACATAGCAGTGTATAAGAAGAGAGTGGGGACCAGTCATATGGAAAAATTAAATTTTCTGGGTTTTTTAATTAAAAAATCAACAGGAAAACAAATTAAGTGTATGTGGAGCTATGACTCACCAGAGGATCACCTTGGCAGTTGAGTGGTATAATGTGGTGGGAAGAACCTGGGTTTGCAAATCCTATAGCTATGGCTTAGTGTTCTAGATCCACAGCTAAAAGTTATGCCATTTTGGTTAATTCACTTAACATTGGGATTTACATGATTTCATTTGTTCTTACTTTGCTCTGTCATGGAGGAATTAGAGATGAAGTAGTTAATTATGGCTGTTATTAATTTTCAGCTGACCAAATACATAGGCTTTTGTCTTTATTTGTCAAGGTCTTTTCTTTTTTCTTGCAAGGCACCACACATGGGTAATCCTGCATATCTGTATAGTTAAATGTGGCTCTGATTGTATTGTGGTACTTTTTTTTTTTTTTTTTTTTTGTAGTGCTCCTAACTGATGGCCACACAGGGCAAGTCACATCCTATGGTTGTTGAGAGCCCTTGGAATCATGGTGAGCTTGGCCATCCTCCAGAATTTTCTTTGAGACTAGCACCAATTGGGGCACCTGGGTGACTCAGATGGTTAAACATCTGTCTTCGGCTCAGGTCATGATCCCAGGATCCTGGGATCTAGCCCCACATTGGGCTCTCGGCTCAGCAGGGAGCCTGCTTCTCCCTCTCCCTCTACTACTCCCACTGTTTGTGCTCTCTCGCTCTGTCAAATAATCTTTTTTTTTTTAAATAAAATAACACCAACTTATGCTAATTTATGACTACAATGAACTGCCTCCTTTGCTCATTCTAACAACCTAAATATTGTTTTCAGCCAGGTGATTGACTACTTGTGTGGGAATAATGGAAGGAGAAGTAATGAAATTTCTATTATGTTGGGAGAATAAGCTCCCAAATCTATATAGTGGGTGAGATGTTTCCTTCTTATGCTCAATATACCGTAACAGAGTCTACCTGTTCCATGTTGTACCCAACCACTTAACTTCCCTTGGTTCCCCTTGCCCTGCCTCTTTCCCCTGCACCTGACCTAACATACAAAGGAACTAAGATTTGAGGAATGGTCTTTGTATATCACCTCCTTCAGGAGGCCTTCCCATACATACCTCTCCAGTCTGGGTTATTGGCTCCACATCTATATAACCTGTCAAAACTACATTTACTTCTCATTTTACCTCATTTCACAGGGGAAGCTTTTAAATCAACACAAACAACTGACTTGCCAAAGATTATAAAACCAGATAGTGGCAGAGAAAAGGTGGGATGCCAGGAATCGTGATTTTTTTTTTTTTTTAATCCTCTATTACTCTTATCTCCATTACTTCTGCTTTAGTTAGCAGAACCGGCTCCACCCTGGTTACACCCAGACTACAGGATGCTGAGACATAAAACCTCTAGAAAGAGACCCTCTGTGGGTTTCTGGGTGAGGTGCATTTCTTCCCCATGACACAGTAACTCATCAAGGTGCTTAAGACATCCTCTTGGCTACTCCCTCCAGCAATACCAGCCTTTCCCCACTGGATCCTCAAATGCTATCATCTTGGTCTGGACTGATGATACCTGCTTCCGCATTTTCTTCTTGGTGCCAACAAAAATATATTGTTTTAATTTAGCCAAACCTCCTTCCAGAACCTCAAGCTTTCCACAGTTTCCCTGAAATAGCCTCCTAACTAGTATCCATGACTATTCCTATTCCAATCAGTCTGATTCACCACAAAGTGACTGTTCTAAAACATGAATATCAGCATTTAAGAAGAATCCCTCATCTATGAGGCAGGCCAATCATTCAGAACAACCATTAATCAGATCCTTCCTGAAAATTATCCATCATTCTTAAGATTTGCCTCAAAATACATTGGATGGACCCAATTCTGACCCATTTTTCCTGGAGTTATTCAAATTTTGATAACCCTGGGTCAAATAAGAGTCAAAAAAGACCCATATTTCTACTGTCACTTCATTTTATTTAATTTTCTATTTTTTACCCATGGGCCGAAGTTTACATCAGCAAATAGGTAAAAGTGTTAGAGTTATTGAAAGAAAACATGGATGGTAAAAATGTAAATGGTGTAAGGGGTTATATCCTTTTTTTTAAAGGAAAAAATAAATTTTCCCCCCACCCTAAATCCTGAGTTGTCTGGTTTCCATCCCTAGGAGTGATAATAATTTTTTTTTAATTTTACTGCATGTAAATTACATTAATGACTTTATTTTATTATTTTTATTTTATTATTTTTTTTCCAATTTATTTATTTTCAGAAAAACAGTATTCATTATTTTTTCACCACACCCAGTGCTCCATGCAATCTGTGCCTTCCATAATACCCACCACCTGGTACCCCAACCTCCCACCCACCCCGCCACTTCAAACCCCTCAGATTGTTTTTCAGAGCCCATAGTCTCTCATGGTTCACCTAGTGATAATAATTTTTACCAATTCTGGTGGGTATATATTCCCAGAAATGTTCTCTAGATGAACCAGCATATTTGATGACATGAATGAGAGCATTGTCTCATTCCAGTACATTTATTTACTTATTTATTTACTTGCTCAGGATGGAGAGTGGTGATAGAATATTTTATTGCAGGTATGTACCATTGTTCAGTTTACCTGTCAATTCTGATGGACATTTAGGTCTTTTTTTTTTTTTAAGATTTTATTTATTTATGAGACAGAGAGTACACCAGAGAAAGAGAGCATGAGCAAAGGTAGGAGCAGATGGAGAGGCAGAAGCAGGCTCCCCACCGAGCACGAAGCCCAGTGGCGAGGGGTGCTCCGGAATCATGGACCTGAGTCTAACGCACTTAACCGACTGAGCCACCTAGATGCCCCCATTTAGGTCTTCCCAGACTCTATTTTATGTGAGAAATAATCCCTTAGTGAATATTTATATATTCATTTTTTGTGTATTCAAGTTATGCAAGTACACTTGTAGTATAAATTTATAGAAGAGGGAACATTTGAATCAAAGGGCCTGTGCATTTTACATTTTACTAACATTGCCCAAACAGTTCCAAAGAATTTGCACTCATTTAAACTCCCTCTATTAGACTATGAAAACAAAAGGCACTGGTGTTAGTGCTTTGTCCTACTTTTTGATCTTTGCCAAACTGATTGGTAAAAACTACCATCCCATTGTTTGAGTCTGTATTTCTCTAATAATGAGTAATGTTGGGCTTCCTTTCTTTTCTTTTTTGCAGTCATTTATATTTTGCTCTCTAGGAAATTTTTCTCCTTATTATTGGTCTTATCATTTATTTGTAAGCTACATGTACACATTAAGAAAATAAATATTTTTCTGGAAATAAACCCCAACATGTTTATTTTTTATTTTCCATTTGTGTTTTCATTTTATTTTGGCTTTCCCTCATGGAAAAACTTATTATTTTAGTGTAGCTAATTCACTAAATTTGTTTTTAATGGCTTGTCTTTTGCCACCGCAGCACTTCTCTGTCTTGAAGCTCAGTTTGTTCAAATTGAGAGGTTTGAACCAACCACTCTCCAAGATAAATATTCTAAATTAGGACTGCTGAAAAATAGGCTTCTTAATGAGTGGGTCACATACATCACATAAGAATAATAACTTATATTTAAAAAATCTTTTCAATATAGAATACTTAAAAGTAGGTCATGTCTTAAATTGAATTGCTACATTACAGCAATGTCATCTTTTGGAAAGAACAAAGGTAAGTTTAAGCTTTAAACATAGAAGTGTGTGTGTGTGCATGTTGATGGAAACACACAGCACAGAAGTATATGTGCATGTACATGTATAAATATTCAATAAAACTATATATGTAGTATTTTATATTGAATGTAAGTACATAAACATTTCGTATATTATACAAAAATACTATACATACTTATATACAAAATATTCTAATATTTACTTGCATACAAAAATTATATATACATATATTGTTTTTTTACTGAAAAAGAAATTTAACCACATTACAACATACTTTCGATAATAGATGAGAAAGTTATTACCCAAGTCCCCCTATATCAATGTAATCACTGCCATTATTTTAATACATCTCCTTTCAGTCTGTTTTCTCATGTGTATATAGTTATAAATATAATGGCTAAGTCATCTTTAAGAGACTCTATAAAGGACACTTCTGTTAGATCTAAGAAACACCAGCAGAAAGAAACTAGAGGTATAGTGACTTAGAAGCAGAAGTTAAGGGGAGGGGTTCATAAGAAGTTGGGTGAACCGGCATCCCATCCTTGCCCACACCCCGAATCAGGGAGCAGAAAGATGCAGGGTACCTCATGTAAGAACAGCTGGAGAACTAAGCCACATGTCCATAAAAAGGCAGCATGTGTAGCCTGCTATAAAATAGTGCATAGCCAGCCAGCCACCCAAGAAGAACCACAAACAGTACCAATTAAATTGGGAAAAAAAATCACCCTATATCCTTCAACACTTGTTCTGACCTTGGAAAATGCAGAAGCAGTACAAAATGAGTAGGGAAGGAGAGAAAGAATTTCAAAGTAGAGAAGTAGAAAAAGAACAGACCCTGGTGATCTCATCCAGTCTTATGACTACACATCATCTCTGTGTCAATGATTCCCAGGCTTCAGGCTCCACACTTGAACCCTCCCTGAACTCCAGACTTATGCCTCTTCCTACGGAACATGACCACTTCAGACTCCAACGGTCATTTCACAGTTACTAGATACAAAATGGAACTCTTGGTCATCCCCAACAATCTGGTCTACCTGCAAGTCTCTGTTACAATGGATGGCAACTTCACCTTCCCAATGGTCCACACCAAAACACTTGGGGTTTTCTTGATTTGTTTTAACTTACATGTTAGATATTATTTTGGTCAGAAAATCCTATTGAATCCACCTGAAAAGTATTTCTAGACCTTGACCATTTTTTACCACCTCGGCTACTACCCCCTTAGTTTGAGCGAGACTTCTCTCTCACCCGGGGATGCTGTCATGTCCAAATTGACTTTTGTTCTATACTTGCCACCCTCACATTCCCCGTTTGTTTCGAAACAGTAGCCACAGCAGTGTTTTTAAAACATGGATCGGATGCAACATGGGGGCTTAAGTGGGTAGGAGAAGAATCCATGAAACAAGATGGGATAGGGAGGGAGACAAACCATAAGTGACTCTTAATCTCACGAAACAAACTGTGGGTTGCTGGGGGGAGGGGGGTTGGGAGAAGGGGGGTAGGGTTATGGACATTGGGGAGGGTATGTGCTTTTGGGTAAATTGGAAGGGGAGATGAACCATGAGAGACTATGGACTCTGAAAAACAATCTGAGGGGTTTGCAGTGGCGGGGGGGGTGGGAGGTTGGGGTCCAGGTGGTGGGTATTATAGAGGGCACAGCTTGCATGGAGCACTGGGTGTGGTGAAAAAATAATGAATACTGTTTTTCTGAAAATAAATAAATTGAAAAAAAAATAAATAAATCTACATATTGCTTAATCTAAAAAAAAAAAACAAACATGGATCGGGAGGGAGACAAACCACAAGAGACTCTGAATCTCAGGAAACAACTGAGGCCTGCTGGGGAGTGGAGGGGTAGGGTTAGAGTTGCTGGGTGATGGACACTGGGGAGGGTCTGTGGTAGGGTGAGTGCTGTGAGTTGTGTAAGACTGATGAATCACAGACCTGTACCCCTGGGACAAATATTACGTTATTTATTAATAAAACAAAACTTAGATCAGATAATGTCATTCTTTTATTCAAAACTTTCATTTCAATCACTTCCCATCTCACTCACAGAAAAGCCCTAGTTCTTGGAATAGCCAACAAAGCCTTATGTCTGCCAAACCGCCCCTCCACCTCACCCCCTGGTTCAGTCTGCTTGAGCTTCTGTAACAAAACATAGACTAGGCGGCTTAAACAATAAGCATGTCTTTTCTCACCCTTCAGGAGGCTGGAGCATAGGCCAGCATGGTCAGCTTCTGGTGAGAACTCTTTCTGGCTTATAGACAAATGCCTTCACACTGTGTGCTCACATGGCAGAGAGAGAGAGAACGAGAGAGAGAAAATGAGCTGTCTGATGTCTCTTCTTATAAAGACTCTAATCCTTTTGGATCAGGGTGCCACCCTTATGTCTTCATTTAACCCTAATTACTTCCATAAAGATCTTAGTTCCAAATACACATTGAAGGTTACGTCTTCAGCATTCGAGCATTGAGAAGATACATTCCAAATACACATTGAAGGTTACGTCTTCAGCATTTGAGCATTGAAAAGATACATCCAGTCCATAATACCATCACTCGCAATAGGACCTCACTTCCTACCAGGTCTCCTTGCTCCTCTCTTCCTGCACATTGACCTGCTTAATGACCCTTGAACAACTCATACATATGCCTGCCTTAGCATGAATATATATATATATTATGCATGCATATATTATATGTATAATGCTAATATTAATTGCATATATACATTATGCTAATTTCTCTGCTTGGAATATGTTATTTCCAGATATCCCTGTGGATAACTTTCTCACTTCTTCAAATCTTTGTTCGAATATCAGCTTCTCAATTAAGCCCACCCCAATCAGCTTATTTATAATTGCTACCTACCCTCACCAGCACCCTTGGGCCTCCTTATCCTGCTGTCTCTTTTGCTGTTGCATCAAACCTTCTAAGACCCATTACAAGATGCTGGTCATATCCTGGCAACTCAGACAGGTGGAGCAGGGCAGTGAGAGCCTGGTCGGGTGGGCTTTCTCTTCTGGTCAGAGTGGCTGCTGTTGCCTTGGGGACGGGGTGGGGAGTGGGTTTTAGAGAGGAGGCCACACAGAAGCTAAGACTAAAGGCAACTGGGAACTTGATAAAGTAGGTGTGTAGTAGTGAATGGGCAAAAACTAAATAAACCTTAGCTCACCCGGAAATGAATGCAATAGTAGAAACTCGGGCATTATGATAGAGCAATGAGGCAGAAAATTTAGGAGCAGGTGGAGAATTAAGTGGAAGAAATAAGGGAAAATTTGGCCTTACTGTATATTTGGGCAGAGAATTCTGGCTGACTGGAGGACTATTTCTTGAAGGTAAGTCCCCAGCCTGTTAGTTTAAAGAATGGAATGTCACCTCATCCGACTTTGCTATTGCTAAGTTCTTTCTTTTATGTGGGCATTGTCTTAAGAAATATATCCTAAATATCTACCCTTTAACAACTATGAACAGACTTGTTTCTAATCTTGCTGATGAATAAATGAAGGGGTGCTCTATTTAATCGAACTGGGATCTAGAAAATGACCAGCTTTCTCCACATGTAAGAGGTAAGTACTATTCAAACCATGGTCATCCCAAGGCAAGTCAAGTTTGTTCTCTGACCCCATGTCTTCTCCATCCCTTATCTTACACTCAAAATGGGTGACTGTCAACACTCTACACAACTATTTCTTACATTTAGGGATTCTGTTTTCAGGTGTATATGTGCCATGTTGTCATGTCTCTGGGAAAAACTCCTCTTCCATCCGTTCAGTAGCTAGTCAAGTCAAGGCCAAGCTGGAATTTAAAGTCTGTGAGGCTATTTGTATGACCATTAAGCTGACAGTTTTCACCTTGCATTAATTGATTATGGATATCTTTTTTTTGGTGGTAGAAGGGGATGGCCAAGAAGGAGAGAAGGAGGGAGTATAGAAAACAAAGCCCCCAGAGAAGATTAATGTCCTCTGTCTCTTGCTTGAGATGTTGTTGAGGACCCCAGTGGAGAGAGGTGAGGAAGCCAGAAAACAGCCTGAGAGACCTGGGAAGACTCAGTACAAACAATACCTAATGAGCTCATCTCTCTATTATTAAAAAAAAAAAAGACTATATTTACCTATATTGACGTGATTAACTTGGACAATGACAATTTTGTTGTATGACAGAATTTTTTGTAACATATCTAAAAAAATGGCACAGAGAAATAGTTATGTTCAAAGATTAAGAATGAAGACTTGATTCAGGGTTGGCCAATTATAAAAGATCACCTTTCTGGGATTTTCTTTTATTCTTCATCCTTTAGGATAATTTCCAAGAAAATTATATAAACCAGTTTTCAACAAAAAACTAATCTCAGGAAGTGGTCGGTGAGGACAGTAAATGTAACAAAGAAGTATATTTGTATGCAAAATGGTGAAAAGCTGATATTCCTAATTTTTATATATTTAGACAGAAAATATATGTCTAAGGAAAAATATTAAAACATAGGTAAGGCAGAAGTAATATATAGATATACGAATATAGACATATCACAAAGGAAGATACATAAAAAGATGTATGCTTAAAGATAATTTATTATTATGATAAAACAGCAAATACAACCATTGACTTTGACATTGATAATGTTTATAGTGAATGAAAAAAAAATGTTGCCCTCAAAAAATATATTTATTCTGGTGCCCTGTTTTTCAAAATGTGTTCTCTACTTGTGAAAATGCCACATTTGATATGTCGTCCTCTAAATTCATTCAGATTCTTAGTGTGGAAGGGGGTATCCAGGGGAAAAGAATTCATATGATATGCAAATACCTAAGATGTTTCCTAGGCACAGTAATGTTTGAGAACTAGAGACCCAGTAAGCCATTGTTTCATCTAATCCTTCTTTCAAGGTAGATTGAGGTTAGGCATACTAGATGACTCATGACCTCTGAGATTTGAGACTGTAGGTTTAGAAATCCAAAACTGGACAGGAACCCCACCACACACACACACACACACACACAGGGGAAAGGTGGAAAATGTTCTAGAGATAGAAAGAAAGAAGCGAGTATTACTGTATCAGCCACTGTTTGCTATCTGGACATGTCACTGCAGAACAACAGTTCTCTATGTCTTATAACATTGATTCCATCCTCAGTCCACAAAAGTGTTTGGTACATAGGAAGCACTTTATAAATACCTAATAGACAGACAGAGAGATCAATTGATCAATCATGCTCTGCTTTCTCTCATTCCAAGAACAACAAAATCCTTTTCTATTATCCCTTACATTAGGAAATGTTTCCCCAGACCAGCTTAGATGGAAATTTATACAACTTAAATCACCTACTTTCTTTAGCTAAAGTTTACATTTGTTTCTAATGACAACTGAGTATACAACCTGGAGTTACATTAAAATTTGCATCCGCAGTGAGAGTGATATTGTCCCTAATGAGACAAACAATTGGTTTAGGAACGTAGAATAGTCTTAGAAATTACACTTGTTCATGACCTTTCAAAGGGCCACATTACATGAACAGATACATAGTATGTTCATGATTTTCAAATTTTATGGAAGAGGATCAGAAGAATCATGTATAAAAAAGGTCTTTGCAGATCATAATAACCAGTAATATACAGCAATAATAACCATACGAATACTAATATTGAGAACCACTGCTTCAAAACATGGAGAATCAATGCCCAATACCCAACTCTTCCACAACTGACTTACATTTTACAAAAACCCAGTGCTGAACCTACTGATGTGATATTCCCAAAGAGTTCATGGGGAACTAGACAGGTTCACAGAGAAATAACACAAGTGGGTTGCCTCTCTATAATTCCACTATGAGATTATTTAATGAAACTAAAAGCATGTTCTTTAAAAAAATAAACAAAATTGGAGGTGGTGGGGGATGGGCTAAATCGTGATGGGGGTTAAGGAGGGCACTTGTTGTGATAAACACTGGGTGTTGTATGTAAGTGACGAATCACTAAAAATTCTACTCCTGAAACCAATATCACATGATATGTTAGCTAACTAGAACTTAAATAAAAATTTAGAAAAAAGAAAAAAATAGTAAATTTTATTTTTATTAAAAAATAAAAGGAATATAAACATTAAAAAATTACATAAACAGAACAGATAAACCTTCAGCCAGACTCATCAAGAAAAAAAGAGAAACAAAATAAATAAAATCAGAAATGAAAGAGAAGTAACAAGATCATTTTATCTTTTGGTAATATAGAAAAGACAAAAAAAGAGCAGCCAGCATAAAAAGCTCTTTCTTTTTTTTAGTTAAAGATTTTATTTGTTTATTTGTTAGAGAAAGAGAGAGACAGAAAGAGAACAAGCAAGGGGAGTGGCAGACGCTTAACCGACGGAGCCACACAGGGGTCCCCATAAAAAGCCCTTTCGTAGTTATACTGACACAAAGAAAATTCAACATTTACACAATGAAGAGTAAAATGGGTACAGCACAGGAATATATTCTTTTGACTCACAATTCTGGAAAAAAAAAATGCTAACACAGTATTAGCCTAACATACTGGCAGTTCTTGCTTTGCATGATTCTGGCTTCAGTAGGCACAAACTTCTTTTTTTTTTTTTTTTCCCTGTTTTTTTTTTTTTTTTTTTTTTTAATTTCTTTTCATCGTAACAGTATTCATTGTTTTTGCACCACACCCAGTGCTCCATGCAATCTGTGCCCTCTCTAATACCCACCACCTGGTTCCCCCAACCTCCCACCCCCTGTCCCTTCAAACCCCTTAGATTGTTTTTTCAGAGTCCATAGTCTCTCATGGTTCACCTCCTTTTCCAATTTCCCCCAACTCCCTTCTCCTCTCTAACTCCCCTTGTCCTCCATGCTATTTGTTATGCTCCACAAATAAGTGAAACCATATGATAATTGACTCTCTCTGCTTGACTAATTTCACTCAGCATAATCTCTTCCAGTCCCATCCATGTTGCTACAAAAGTTGGGGATTCGTCCTTTCTGATGGAGGCATAATACTCCATAGTGTATATGGACCTCATCTTCCTTATCCATTCGTCCATTGAAGGGCATCTTGGTTCTTTCCACAGTTTGGTGACCATGGCCATTGCTGCTATAAACATTGGGGTACAGATGGCCCTTCTTTTCACGACATCTGTATCTTTGGGGTAAACACCCAGTAGTAGGCATAAACTTCTTAAAAAGTCATTTGGGGCCCTACATCTCTGTGCAAAGTGAAGACAGAGCAGCCTGTATCAGATACAGTAAATATTACAGTAACATTTAATGAATGTTTCCATATGCAAGATATAAAGAGTAAGAGTAATCTATTACTGGTTAAGAAGGAAACTCTAAATTAAAAGTAACAACAATAATCTTAATGGCAACAGATAATACTTATTAAGTACTTATTATATGTCGGTTCCCTTAAAATACTTTTTGGCTTTAAGTTATTTAATTTCCACAGCAATCTTATGATGTAAGCACCGTTACTATCCCCAGAAGCAGATATAATGGGATAAGGGATTTAATAATCTTATTATGTAAGGACACCTGGGTAACTCAGTCAGTTAAGTGGCCAACTCTCGATTTCAGTTCAGGTCACATGATCTTAGGGTCATGAGATGGAGCCCGGCATTGAGTCCCATACTGGGCTCATTAGGCATCAGGCCCAGCACTGAGCTTGGAGTCTGCTTAAGATTCTCTCTCTCCCTCTCCCTCTGCCCCTTCTCCACAACACGTACTCTCCTTAAAAAAAAAAAAAAAAAAAAAAAAAGTCATATGGAATGAACAAAGAACTTTTTACTTAAGTTTAACCAGTTTCCAAGTCCAGATTCTAGAAAATGGAGAGTAAAGAGGATCTTTCATTTTCTTGGACTAAGCCATCTTTAGCCTGTTAGTAAATGTAAATCCCTTTCCAGGTCATCTAAGAGCCTGGAATACTGGTGTTCATCCATTAATGTGATGAGTGTCTCCATATTCTGGCTTATTTTCCAAAAACCAAAGATATGGTAAAGCTCTGGCCTCATGGAGCTTGTATCATTGTGTAGGACACAAGGCAATCACAAATAAATATATCACATAATATCAGGTTATATTATTATATATTCTGAGATTTATATCAGAAAAATTAGATAGGGCAAGAGAGAAACATAAATGGGCAAGGGAATTGCTAGGATGGTCCAGAAAGTTTTTTTCTGAGAAGAGGACATTTCAACAAGAAACCAAATAAAATGTAAGAGCAAGGCCTTTGAATGGTGGGAGAATATTCCGGGCAAGTGAAAGAAGAGCAAAGTTCCCAAAATGAAATTATGAATGGCACACTCTAGAAAGAATAAGGAAAAAGGAAAGGTTGACATTGTGGCGTGAATGAGAGGAACGGTCTCAAAGATAAAGCTCAAGAAGTAGCCAGGGACTGTGATAAAGGACTTTGCAGGCAAGGAAAAGATTTTAGATTTTCTTCTTGGCGTAATGAGGAGACATTGAAGGACAGAGAGCAAAAGAATGAAATGTTTTGTTTCACTTTAAATATCACTCTGGCTGGAGTGTCGAGAACAGTGAGGGTATGGGGTAAACAGGTGAAGAGGCAAGTTCAGTGGCTTTCATGGTTGGTTCCCATGAGACTGTGATGTTGGCTTGGACTAAGGAGGTAACCGTAGGGAGAATGAGAAATATCAAATGAGTGATATATTCTGAAGATTTGCTGATGGATTTGAAGCAGGGTATGAAAAAAGAAAGTGAGGAATCAGAGCCTTCAATGCAGTTTCGGTCTTAGCAATTGAGTGAATGATGGTGGGTGGCTTTTACCAAATAAAGACGAGGAATAAGTAAGTTGGTTTCGGAGGGTAACTAGAGTTCTCTTCTGGACATGCAAGATTGGAGATGTGTGTTGGACATCTAAGTGGAGACACTGAACCATTGCAACATCTGTCTTGATGCTCAGAGGAAAGGTGAGAGGTGGAGACATCAGTGGAAACGTCCTCAGCATACAAGGGATAAGGAAAGCTTAGTTAACCTAGGTCTCGGCTGTAGATAAAATTGAGAAGGGGTCACAGGATGGATTGGACACACACGAACTCTCAGGAGTCAGAAAATTGTGAAGACGATCCAACAATGGAGACTGGGAGAAAAAAAATCCTTTGTGTTTTATACTCATATTTCAAATGACTAATGATGCTGGCTACAGTATGCATATCCCAGATATGTTACGCCTTACAATAATCCAAACTACTGAAGGAAATTGTCTGTCACACCTATTGAGAAAAATTAGCTTTTTTATTATAAGTTCCCAAAGGACATTGATCCATGATTAGCATATTTTGAAGACAGAAATTCCTTGAAAGGACTCACTATACTTACTACGATTAGAATAAGAAACCATTTCATGTAAGAAAGATATGAAATACAGGGAAAATATTGAGCTGGATATTCTTAACCCACTGAGCCACCCAGGCGCCCGTGGATATTCTTGACTTAAATATTCATCAGTATCTTTATTTGAGAAAATCACAAATGCAGGCAGATTCTTTGTCTTTAAGGATGCCAGTTTCAAAATGTGGTAATTTATAGTGTAATCACACCCCCCCCCACACACACACACTTACACAAAGTTAGTAATGTCAGTGTCTGTATGGATGTGGTCATATCCTTACCAGCAGCAAAGTATTTTGACTTTGAAGATAGTGTATGCCCACTTGCTGGTCATTGCCTATCCCCAAGTTGATTTGTATTCCAAATCTCTATCAGGCCAGGACCACCTTAAATCTTTAAGTCTGAAGTTTAATATTCCTGGACTTAGACATTCAGTGTGAAATACGGTTGAGGGCTGGCTTACACCTGGGTCTTCTTTGGCCTGTCTGTGCAGTGTCCTAGGTTATGAGCTCATCGACAGCTGTTTTCTATTAGACTGGACATTACCTGTGGGTCAGCAAAACTAAAGTTCAGATTTGGGGGAATGAGCAAGTCACCTTATAAAAGTGTCTTTTATACTCTACTTATTTGTCTGATTTCCTGATTTTCTTCAAATCTTGATCTAATGATTCTTTATTGCTTTAGTTGTTTAACTTTTAAAAGAGTTTTTAAAAATATTTTACCTACTTTTTAAATTTGTTTTCTGTGAGAGCGGGGCTCCAGATAACCAAGACTGCCATTATTAGAAACCAGAAGTCTCAGTCACATCTCAAGTTAAAAAAATTTCACCTAAGTTTTTGAAGCTCTGCCATTGCTTAAATGATGTTTCTCTTGATTCTCTCAGACATACATAATTTCTTCATTCTTCAAAACCCTGTATCACCTATCTGACCCTCTCATTCTTCTATTAGTCTTGACTGCAGTCCCTGTTTTTGTCATATTAGGTTCTCAGTGGCAGGTGGCATGTCCTATCTCCTGAAGCAACCAGTTCACACTTTGCACAAAGGAGACACTTACGATTTATTTAACTGAAAAAATTCAAAGCCTTGCTTGAGAAACCAACTATGAAATAATCCCTCGTTATTTCCCACATTTCTTGATTGCAAAAGAGAATAGTCTTAAGCAATAAGAAAAGTTCCCTAGCTTTTTCCCTCACATTCCACATGAGTTGACAACAAGTGTCAGCCCTACAGTTTGTTCTTCTAACAAGGCCCAGCTGCTGAAACATTTCAATCACCATCAGTCCAACTTGTGATAATGATATGTTTCATCAGTCCACTTCATAAAACTCATTGAGAAGCCTTGGTTCACAAAAGAAGGAATTTGGCTCCCACAGAGCATAATTCTGTACAGATGTGGTCAAGCAAGACCGAATGCCAAACGGCATGACAATATGTGAAATGCTGTGGGGAAGGGAGGAAATCATTTGCATAGAACATGAAACACACGTGTTGCCTTAATTGCCTGAATATTTTAAGGTAAAAGGGTTGTGGGTCAAAAAATAGTCTGAAGTTTGAAATCACACAACCCAAGTGACAAATTTGAGGCTCATCATTTATTAACTACTTGTTCATTCTTAGACACTATAGATTGCAAGTCATCATTATTTTACATGCCATTTAGTAGAAATATCAGTCAGCTAATCTGTGTTTCCCATTAGTGGTAAGCATATCATGACTTTGGAGGTGTTAAAATGTGATCAAATATGAATCTTAGAATCACTGAAATAGTATGTATCTTATTATCTTTGAAGCTTTCTTTCTCCATTCAGTAAACAAATGGGTATAAAAAAACTTTCTTCAAAAATTTTAGTTTCCTTGTCATCCTTTCCTTATCAGTCTCAATACTGACCCAGGAAAGTCAAAATCTAGAGTGACAGAGCGAGCCATAGTGTGAAGGTAAGATATCCCGCAACAAGCCTACCCACAACAAAGAGATGGGGGAGGGGTGGGGTGTGTGCCTGTTGACCTGCAGTTTGTACAGCTCAGAAAAAGAAGATCTTTTACCTGTAAACTTGCTTTTACTCCCTCTTGATGTATCTGCTTATGGAAAAGAAGGTGTATTAAAAAGTGAATTAATCTGGTCTCTGCTTCTGAGAGGAAAATTAAGATTATTTAGATGGAGGAGCACCATTGTGGAGCTTAAGATTCTCTATCTCCCTCTCCCTCTGTCCCTCCTCCCTCCATTTACATGCACTTTCTCTGTCTCTCTCTCTCAAAAAGAAGAAGAAGAAGAAGAAGAAGAAGAAGAAGAAGAAGAAGATGATGATGATGATTTGGATGGATGACTTTGCAGTGAACCAAGTAGATCTGCATAACATAACATCTCCCTCTTACCTTTCTCCTGGGAGCCACCTGGGCACCTATAGCGAGTGATCTGCTCTGTTCTCTGTCATGTGTGAAAGCAGCTTATCCCACAGGGATGTCTGCGATTTTTCGACCCAACTTGTTGTGAGGTATATAAATCTGCCTAATTCTGAGTTTCAGTATTAAGGAGTACATCAACCGATAGATGTAAATTGTGATCTTTAATACTAGCTTTATTAGTAGTAAGGGTGGTATTTTGGTCTTTTATCTAACTTACTTTTTCTTGTCTCATAATTCAGGAAGTTGTAAGGAGCACTATCTGTAGGTTCCTGAAGAGCAACTAGCATTCCTGACCTTGACTTTGATGAACAGCAGGCCTCTGTACTAGAACACAAAACTATGGTAAAGTTTGTCCAATCTAGGTGCCATTGGGAGATCCTGCTCATCATGTAACCGCCCCTTCCTCATCCTGTTTGACAGTCAGGATCAGAACCCAGGTGACATCTGAATGTGTTCTTTCTTGTCTGCCAAGGAAGAGGACGACTCCTTTCTTCTTCCCATTCTCTGCGTTCTCTTTGTTTCCTTCAAGCAACAGTGTTGTCTAAGGCTTTATTTCTGACCCATGACGGACTTGGCTGACCTCCCTTTACCACTAGCGAGCAGAAGAGCCACCTAGGCACAGATCCAAACCAGCCAAAGGGCAGGCAGCTGCAGTCTATTGGAATGGCAGTGACATTACCTAAAGCCCCAGCCAAAGCATATATTGACTCACTCTGAGCCATCAGATTAGGAGAATAAGGAACTTTATCAGTAATACCACAACTTACTTTGCTTGGCCACATTCTTAGAGACCAACAAACTGGGAACAAAGGGATACCAAGTTGTTCAGGGATACCAAGAAGTAGGATGCAAGAACTGTCAGAACATTGGACTGGAGGAATCTTGCCTAGCTCTATGCTCAATTTATTTCCTTGGATATTTGTCTGTATCCAGACAAATAAATCACATTTTTCCCAGAAAAATCCATCCAGAATGCTTAGTTTTGTTTTCTGCACCAAGAGAACACATTCCCACACATAGATTTCGTATTACTTACTATTATTTGTAATTATTGTATTGGGTTGTGCCCTGCCTCACATCCTCCACACTCACCCCCTATCCAGCCATTTGTGCAGTAAGCCACTCTGAGTCGGTATTACCAGACCACACCTGGCCTTAGCTACACAGCATGTCTCTTGCTTTTACGCCCTGGAACTTCTGTGACATGCGAGCACCCACAAGGTAGAGGCAGTTGACTCTCTTGTTGCCACCAGTGGATATTGAAGGATGCTAGTGGTGAATTCACCCTGCGCTTTTTCCCTAGGGCAGACAGTTGTGAGGTACCTCTACATTGGACCCTGTCACTGTCTCTACACCTGGGATAAGCTGTAAATGTCCCATCCCTGAAGATCAGGAGGAGCATGATAAAGTATGGAGTTCCCCAAAAGGATAGAACAACATTTGGGGGTAGTGAATTTGGAACGATGCATCAGGAAATGGTTAAAGGAGTTTGTACTAAGTTTGATCTGACATCTTTGAAGAGAAAGGCACTTGGCTCTGGTGGAAGGATGTTTATGTAACTCTTTAAAATAAGAGGATGTTATCATCCTCAACCAGAAAGAGAGACAGAATGCAGTTGGGAAGCAAAAGCAAGATTCAGTGCATACTGAAAACAAAATTCAGCCTAAGGCAGACTCCGCTTGCAATGATTTTTTAAAATACTAGCTTTGAGTTTTTTAGAAGGTTTACAGCACTATTGGATTTAATCCATTACCACATGTTCTCTAGACATCATAATTTGCAGTGAAATGATTGTTCATTAAGCCACTTAATCACAAAGCCTCGCCTCTTTCTTTTCAAATCAAGATGGTCACACTACCATACGATGTCAAGCACAATAACAGATTATATACTTGCGAAGTTTTTGTAAGTGATACATTTCCAAAGCAAAGTTGGGGCAGTAACTAGATGAGGTCCAGATCAATGACAGAATAATTATGCCTATTCCTGGTCCTATCTGAAGTTGGGTTACAGTGAGGAAGGAGTGAAGAAGGGGTTCAGAAGGCTGCTCTGAATCACAGAGGTGATTCTTTCCCTTCAGGTTATATGTGAGGAAGGGCCCCCTCAGACTGCTGCCCTCACTGGTAGCTCTGGCTCTAGCACAGAAAGGAGCTGTACATGAATCCCAATCAACCCAGCAGCCCATCCAAGCAGCATCACTCAAGAAACTTGCCTTGGTGGCCTCGAGAGTCCCACTTGTTCAGAATACACACTTGGCTTACTTAGAAATACTCTGAAAATTTTGAAGCTGGTTCTATCTAGAAAGGAGAGGAAGAAAACAGGACTCAGTCACTGACAAGAGTAAAGAAACTATTTGTGCGTAACTTCTCTTGTCAAGAACTAGCAGAGAATCATCAGAGGACAAGGAGCAACAGCTTCACTGGATGATGCGTTTCACCAGCCTGGCTCTACCCTTTACCACTCAGGGGCATTTCCTCCTTTCCTGTTTCCTCTACTTACATATCTCAGACATCATGTGCTTACATAAAGAGACACCTTAGCAAGGGGCAACTTGGGTCACAGATACTGATAAAACCCATGGAACCTTTCATAGGTTGTTATACTTAAAATCATCCAAGTTCAGATCATTACCAGAATGGATATTAACAAATTCCCAGAAAAGATCCTGTTTTTATTAAAGACATTTTTGCAAAGTCTATTATGGTTAGCCTCTTACAAGGTGCTTTGTCAGCAACTCCATTTTACACTCGGGAATAGTACACTGACAGAGAAGTTGTTCACTCTGAAAGTTCAGGATGATTATTGCATTGTGTAACATTTTGACATGTTTAGAACCAATAAGCAAAGACCTGTGACTACTTAGTTTAAAACCAAACATTCTGGAACCATTTTAATGGTGCTAAGGTCAGATTCAGGACTTTGAGATACAAATAGATATAGACAGATATAGACAGATATCTCTCTATGAACTTACCATTTGTGCTATATAATGACCCTTCAAGAGGTCCTTACTAATATGGCAACATGATGGCAAACACAAATTACATTGGGGAGAATTCGAAGTATAAGTATCAAGCTGCTGTCTGAGGTTATTCAGCCTGGGCCACTGTGAGTCTGATGTCCGTTTAGGAAAGTTTATTGAGGTCAAAGCAGAGAAATCACTAAAACCCACTTAATCCAAACTATAGCTAATCCACTCATTGGAGTAGCTGCTAAGCCTCCATTTGGTTAAATGTAGTCCCACGCTGAGAGAGCCTTTATTTTCTCCCCCTCAAAGAAGTCTGACTTTGATTAAAAAAAACATTTTTTTACTTTGCCCAACATTTAAAATCATCAGGACGTTGATTTTTGATTGGGCAAAATAAACACCAGAGCATTTGGAAGAAAAAGGGAATAAAAGAACTAGGTAGGGGCGCCTGGATGGCTCAGTGGGTTAAAGCCTCTGCCTTTGGCTCAGGTCATGATCTCAGGGTCGTGGGATCAAGTCCCGCATTGGGTTCTCTGCTTGGCAGGGAGCCTGCTTCCTCCTCTCTCTCTGCCTGCCTCTCTGCGTACTTGTGATCTCTCTGCCAAATAAATAAATAAATAATCTTAAAAAAAATAAAAAATAAAAAGAACTAGGTAGTCACAGAGTTATGTCTAGTCAGTGGTTTTCTCTGGGACTCTTAGGAGACCCTGAGATCATTTCAGGGTGTCTGTCAGGTCAAAACATCTTTACCTTAGGATGTTCTTTGCTTTTCCCCCCTGCAACCCTCTCACAAGTGTACAATGGGGTTTTCCAGGGACTATATGATATGTGGTAGTGTCATTACTCCGATGGCTAATGGAATGTAAGTTGGTTTAAATTTTCTCAGTTTTAATTCTAATACACTAAACATCTATGGTTATAATTCATATTTTAAGGAAAGCTCTTTGGGATCCTCAATAATTTTTAAGAGTTTGAAAGTGTCTTAAGGCATTTAAAAAATGAAATCGTGCCATTTGCAACAACATGAAGGGACTTTGAGGGCATTGTGCTAAATGAAATAAATCAGAGAGAGAAATACTGTATGACCTTACTTTTCTTTGGAATCAGAAAACAGAAAACAAAAACAAAGAAACGAGCTCATAAATAGAACAGACTGGTGGTTGCCAGAGGCCAAGGGGTGGGAGGTAGAAGAAATGGGTGAAGGGGGTCAAAAGGTACAAACTTCCAATTATAAAATAAATACGTCCTGGGGATATAATGTACAACATAGTGACTGTAATTAACAATACTGTATTGCATATTTGGAGTTTCTAAGAGAAGGTCTTTAAAAAGTTCTTATCACAAGAAAAAATTTGTAATTACATGTGATGATGAATGTTAACTAAACTTATGGTGATTATTTTGCATTATATACAAATATTGAATCATTATACTGTATACCTGAAAACAATATAATGTTGTAAGTCAGTTACATTTTAATCTAAAAATAAAATAGAAGTTAAGAAAGTGAAACACTAAAAAAAAAAAAAAATGTTTAAAGGGTTTAAAAGTGTCCTGAGACCAAAAAATTCCTGGTCTAGAACAATACTGTTCAGTAGAATTTATTACAATGATGGACATTGTCTGTGAATTTGCACTGTCTCCTATTAGACACATGTGACTGTTGAGCATCTAAAATGTGGCTAGTGTGACTGAGGAACTGAGTCTTTTTAAATTTAATTTATATTTAAATGCAAATAGCTACCATCCTGGGCAGTGCAGACCCAGATCCTGGGCACTCTGACTCCTGATTTACTACCATCCTCAATCTTCTACACCAGACTTTACAGCTAGAGATTTTTCTTGTGCTAAGTACGAAAGTCTTGGCTAGGCTGGTGTGTGCAGGCTTTACCGCAAACACGCAATAAGAAAATAACATGCATAACTCTAAAATATTAATCAACCCCTGATCTAATCCTGGACTCAAACAAAGAAAAAAATAATTTAAAAAATCTGGTAGTTGCTTCTTTGGGAGTTCCAAAGACTGTTTCTTTGTGCCCTAGTTTGAATTAACCACCCAGGCTTTAGAGAGTATCTTTAAATTATGAATAGCTTTTAGGCTTTGATCCTTTTGTAGTTACACAGAGATAAGAATGTAAGTGTTGCAGTTGCACGGAAAGTCCGCTGGGTGTTCACAGCAAAACAAGTCTGCTTTGGTGTGGTCATAATTCACTAGGATCTAAATTTCAATTAGTGGAAGTCTTGGATTTCTCAGTTAGCAGAACTCTCTGAATATTATGCACACAGCTCTTGCTAACCATACTCTCAAGAGATACAGGACCACAGAAGAAAGTCTCAACTTGAAAATATAAGCTTGGAACTAAGTTAAACTGTATGGTTATTGAACCTCCCTAAACCTCTGTTTTTCTAGTAAACTGGGATTCCGATATTTTCAGTGGCTTCTCTGTGTGTTGTTGGAAAGATTGAATAAGATAATGCATGTAAAACACTTAGTACAATTTTTAAAAATTGTAAACATTTAATAAGTGACCATTATTGCCCAAATTATTACTATTAGCTGTATTTTACTTCACAAATCTCTTTTGGGAGCCCCCTATGTGCCTGACGGTGCATTAGTGCCGGAGAATGAGCAAATGCAGTCCTTGTGCTCCTAGAACTTATGATCCAGCAAGAGGGAGAGATCATCAACCACATCAATAAAAAGAGTTCCAGACGGCCGTGATCTTCCTAAGAGAAAAGAGCTGGATCGAAGGACCCACGTGTCAGGGAAGACTGTTTAGACTGAGAGGCTGGGGAAGACTTCTTCGAGAATGGAATATTTAAGCTGAGAGCGAAATACCAGTAGGATTTACTACTGTTAGAAGGTGTTCTGGGGTGTATTAGTTGAGGTTAATGGTTAATAAATAGATTCGAAAATTTAATGACTAAACAAAACAAAAGTTTATTTCTCTTTCACGTCACAGGCCAGAGTTGGCCGTCAAGCTGTGTTCTATAAAGTCATCTAGGGATCCAGGCTGAGAAGGGCAGTTCCGTCGTCCTTCACCGTGACTTCTACAGTTGCTTCCAGCCAGCAGGAAGGAAGGAGAGATGGCCACCTTGGAAGAACGTCTTTAAACAGATGACTGGAACGTTGCACTTGTACAGGAAGTTTGGCTGGATGTTCAGGTATTTGGAGTATTTGGATAGGCTACCATGGAACTAACTGGCTTGCCTGGGTGCGGTTGTCATTCACTAGGGCTTGGATGCCAATTACAGATACCCCACAACTGTCTGGATTTTGTGCACCTGACTCTTGCAAACCAAACACCTCAGATACATGAGGGTAGAAGTGTTTCAACTTGAAAGTATAAGCTTTTAATTAACGGAATTATGGAACCTCTGTAAGCCTATATCTTCCCTGTGATGTTGGATAATGATAGTATTAGTGCCATCTCTATATGTTGGAGGTAATTACTTACACTGATATCCTGTTGGTGTCATATCGTTTTGCAATATGGCTACACCTAGGTGAAAGTCCAAGTAAGAAATGTAGTCTCTTGCTCGGTAGTCATATTAAAAGAGAAAAGAGAAGGAAAGTTGCAGTTTCTCCTAGGTGTCTAACACACAGGCAGAGAAAACCAAAACTTTAAAGCCCTAACATTGGAAAGAACTTGGCACACTAAGGAGCTGGAGGGAGGCTAGGATAGCTTGGAGAAAGTGGTATAACAGGACACCAAATGCGAGGACCCCCCACCTGCAATTACCTTATAAACCACTAGGAGAGATACAGGAGTAAGCCAACATGATTAATGTTATTATAATTGCAAAAAACACCATGTTTTCATAAGAGAGAATAAGAGTAGATTAATTTTCCTCTAGAAAGTTTATGGCGAATGGAACATATTAGATGGACCTCTGTGACTAAGAATTTGGGCATGATGTGATGGGTGGGAGCATGGTGAGGAAGATGAACATTTGGACAGAGAAAAGGCAAGAAGCCAAGAAATTTATAGGGTGTTTCCCAAGAGGAGGAAAAGTTACCGCTTAAAGCATTATCAGAAAGTGTTTGCCTCTGCTATACTTAAATCATCCCCAGAGATAAATCCTGCACCAGTAGTAAGATAGCTAGAAAAGTAGTACAACCAAAAATCATGGGGTTAAAATATAATATCAACTTCTTGAGTTATATTTTGAAAAGGCTAGAAAAAACAGTGCTCTCTACCTCCACCTAACATCAGAGGACCAACTCTATTCATCCTTCCAACTAAGGAACAACTCCTTTCATCAAAGTCTTGTTGAGCACGTTAGCAATGTGCTAATTCTATCAAAACCAGAAAATATTGCTATACTCTTGTCTTAAAAATGCATGCAATGCAGAAATAATTTTTATTAACTCTGAAAGTTAATCTAGTTCCACAGCACTCAGAAATTCTACTGTTTTTTTTTTTTTCCTCAAAGTTTAAAACGTGTTCAACACTTTCATTCACTTACAAATATACTCATTCACTCCGCAGTATTCATGAAGCCCAGCGATCCGCACTAAATACGAGGCACAGTTATGGGCATGGTAATAAGACACAGTGCTTGACTTCGAGAGATCCAGGGTCTCACCTGAATGGGAGAAGAACAAATACCACAATATGACAGAAAGATAGGGTGAACAACTGTTATTATGTAAGTATACACAAATCCAGAAGGCAGCAAGTGTAACTATGTGAAGAGGAAAAAAGGAAAGATTAGTGGGGAAGAGAGTTATTAAGAGAATATGAACATTGATTTGGATTTTGAAAACCAAAGAAGACATTCCCAATCTGAGAAGAAAATCATGAGTAACTGAGCATGACTGGTTCGGCGAGTTTAAGGGTGGCCGCTGGTCTAAGGTAGACGGAGCAAGTGAATCAAAAACAGAAATGAAAGTGCAATGGCAAGAGAGAGCAGAATTGTAAAGAGCTTTGTATGACGAGTGAAATATTTTTAAATTTGTCTCATAAATAATGGGAAATTGCCAGTCTCTAAGGGGACAGACAAGACTGGAGCCAAGTGTTAGGCACAGAGCTCCGGCCGCAGTGTGCGTAAGAGGCAGCTGAGCTCAGTGAGCGTAGAAGCCCGATCTCTGAGCAGAGTCCTGACCCTCGATGGCTGCGTGACAGGCAAATGAGTTACCCACATCGTGCCTTATTTTCCTCATCTGTAAAACAGAGATGATAGTGATAGCTACTTTCCAGGATTTTTGTAAAGATTAAATTAAGGACTTCCTACCCAGAGTTTAGAACAGTGCCTGGCATTTAATAAGCACTACCTAAGTATTTACATACACACGACAACATATACCTCCGAGAGAAAAGGTGACAGGGTGGTAAACAAAAACATCTAGTTTTTAGGCCTATAAAGGGCCTTTGGGAGATGGGAGTAAGATGTTTGCGATCAGATTACCTGGTGTCTAATCCCAGGTAAAAACTACTTTTTAATCTTGCTAAGGCTCTTTTCCCTTCTCTGTAAATTAGAAATAACGACAGTATCCATTTCATAGAGTTGTGAGGAATTAGTTTAGGCAACCATGGAAGGTGCTCAGCAAAGAGCCCGGCACTAGTAATCACTCCCAAGAGGATAGTTTCGTTATCAAAAAGTATGTGCAAGGAGTTTGTAATCCCGTAACTCCTTACTCCGGGCAACTCCCAGCCCTTGGGTTACAACTGACACAGAGCAGAAAGCAGACTTTGGGATCAGGTGAACCTGAAATGAATTCTTAGTCTGTCATTTACAGCAATGTGAATGTGGGCATTTTTCTACAACTAAAGCCACCTGGTTTCCTCCTGAAATAATCAGAATGCTTCCCATCTCAAAAGATTATTGTGAAGATCAGAAATAATTTATGTAAAGTAGTTAGGCTGGTACACACTAGGCACATACCAGCTGTTGCATCCCTCCCTCCGCTACCTCTTCTTTTTGGAGCTCCCTCCCACATCTGCCCTGAAAAAGGAAAAGCCACACTACCTGACCTCAGCCTCTTGCTTGGCCTCAAAGACAACCATGGCGACAAGCCAGGCCAAGGATAAGCCACGATTCTGGATCATGAATTATGGGTCTCAGAGAAAGACAAAGTAGAACCAAACTAACCCAAGCTCTCCACTTGCCAGACCTCTTGCTATTTGACTCCCACTGATGTCTAACCAAAATTAACCACAGACCGCTAATGAGCCAATGAACCCTTGTGCAATGTTGTCAACTGGATACAGTGTGGAAAATTGGGAAAGAAGGAAGGACCAACAGACAGCTGGGGTTAAAAGTAGAAAGGATGATCATGATGGCATTGGGACAGAAGACCGCATATATGTTAGTTTGGAGGAAGAGGTATTTTTTTGCTGTTGTTTTGTTTTTGTTTTTTTCACATAAAAAGACACAGAATTAGACTAACCCAAGTGAATAAGCTTTCTTCATATTTGGGGGTATGATGGTTAAGAGGTATTAAATTGTTAAGAGAGCTGCTTAAGAACAGTGATTGTTGAGTGTAACCCTTGGACCCACAACTTGTGAGCAGTGTACGCCAGTGTAATTCAGTAATTCAGTGGGCAACTTGCTTAACACATCCAAGTTGAAGTTTCCCCAGTAGTCCTAAATCATGACATTAATGCAATAATTAAATATGATAATCTATTTAAAGCAGGTGAGATAGATTTTATAAAAATATTTGCTATTTGTAGTTATCATTTAGTCTTTTAGCACAGTCAGTACAATTCAAAATAAGGAAGGCAGAGGTAATTTTCTATTTATTGTCAGGAGTGCAGACGACAAGGTGAATTGGACATTTACCTGGCTGCCTGAACCATCTCATTCTTAGATTTATTTCTAAGAATTTATTTTATACGATTTATTTCGTATACCATTAACCTAAAATTACTCACCTGAAAGTGATTTTCCTGCTCAATTTCATCTTCTCCCATTTTTAAAAGATTCTCTTCTTCTAAGCTTCTGACAAATGGCACTTCTTTGTTTCTTATGAAATTACTATTACTAAAATTTTGTATCTAGTGACTTGCTCCTCGAGTGCCTTCAGGCTGGACTGCTGCTCATAGATGAACTTTCCTCTAGTTTGTTCCATTCCCCTCTGGGGTTTGCATCTTTCTGTTTTTGCTTCTTTCTCAATGTGGTCATTATAATATAGATAATACCCATTAAAGGAAACAAGTCCATTTACCTTCTGGCTTTATGATAGTGTTCTCGTCACCTGGAAAATCCCTCCTGCTCTTCACTTAGCATTTGCTAGGTATTAATTTTGTGTCTAGAGTTGTGTTGGATACTCTGATCTGTAGATGAGAAGGTGGGTCTTTCCTCCAGTGGTTTAGAATGACCAAAGAAACAAACTTCATGTGCATGATATAACTAAAGAGTAGAGAGCTATGAAACTTTCATGACAGTTTTAAGGGAAGTTATGAAAAGGAGGAGGATAATATGGTAAAGACAGGCCCACCGAAGGAGGGAGAATAGACAGACATCGCTTTCTGGGAAGCAGCCATCACTACAGCTGGGAAAGGGAGGGGAGACAGTGAAGAAATATTTCCGTTGGCCAGATGGCTGGCTGGCAACACCACAGCTGGGGGAGTTAGTTTCCTGACATAACTATAGCCCATTTTAACACACTATGCACTTTCTTCTATAGAAACATTTTAAATAACATTTGTTTTCCACATCCTTTATGAAGGGTGATTTAATCCAGAGAGTAGCTGAACCACAGAGCACTAGAGTACATTAATAAGTTACATTTTGTAGGACATTGCAATGTAAACAGAACTTTTGCTTACCTTACCTTACGTCATCCTTACAATCAACCACCCTGTGAGGAAGTTAACCATCCACCTGTATAAGGAATTTATAATTATTTTTCCTCCTTCCTTCCTTCCGTCTTTCTTTCTTTCTTTCTTTCTTTCTTTCTTTCTTTCTTTCTCTCTGAGAGAAAGAGAGAGCATACATGAGTGAGAGGCAAGGTAGGGGAGAGTGAGAGAGAATCCTAAGCAGGCTCCACGCTCAGAACAGAGCTGGACTCAGGTCTCGATCCCATGACCCTGAGACCATGACTGGAGCCCAAATCAAGAGTCAGATGCTTAACGAATTGAGGCACCCAGGTGCCCCTGTTTTTATTTTCAAATGAATAAAACAAAAATGATAGAAATTAAGCAGTTTTTCTAAGGTCACTAATTCCTCCCATAATAACTCCTGGTAGGTTATTACGGTGCCCCATTAATCAAAGCCTGTGCTGTGTCATGTTGCCTCATACTTGAAAGTGTGGATTTGCGTGTATGTGTGCCTGTGTATGTATGTATTGGGAATGTGCTGGGACAGGGGATATTCAATGAAGTATAACCCACCATTCACAACATCATTTCTAGAGGAAAAACATTTCAAATACTAGCAAAACAACTTTGTTCAAAATTATTAGAACATAATCTAGGAGAGGGAGAAGCAGGCTCTCCACTGAGCAGGGAGCCTGGCTGGATCGCAGAACCCTGGGATCATGTTCTTAGCCGAAGGCAGACACTTAACCGACTGAACCACCCAGGAGTCCCTGGTCTAGTTTGTCTTATCTAAGATTGAGCGTTTGGTCCTAGACAATCAAGCCATGTTTGTCTCAGTGATTTTTAAGTCTTCCAAGCCCGTGGCTATCTGTCTCTAAAATACTCCATCACCTCTCTGCTGTGTTCCCTGACCCCTCGGGAAGCTAAGATACTTTCTTTGCTAAGAAATTTCATTAACCGTGAGACATAAATATTAAAAACTGTTTTGAAAAAGATGGACTCTCTTTTGCCCAGATTTCTCAAAACCCATCAACACGTAGTTGACAGAATGAGCCTGTACTTTTCTTCTTTTGGGAAATGAAAAAATCTAAGAGATGCAAAGTCACCAGGGCTTATTTTCACAAGGCTTTGATTTCCATCACTGCCTCTACCACTTGGCCAACATTTTAGGATGGTTTCAATGTTATATTCTAGTAGGTATTATTTTATTTTATTTTTTAAATATTTTATTTATTTATTTGAGAGAGAGACAGTGAGAGAGAGCATGAGCGAGGAGAAGGTCAGAGAGCGAAGCAGACTCCCCATGGAGCTGGGAGCCCGATGCGGGACTCGATCCCGGGACTCCGGGATCATGACCTGAGCCGAAGGCAGTCGTCCAACCAACTGAGCCACCCAGGCGTCCCTAGGTATTATTTTATTATTTCAAAATTGAAATATGTAAATATGAAAATTGTAAATATGAAAGCTGCAGCACACACACTTAGAAGATGGCGTGGGCTGCAAGTTGAGCGGAGACTTCTCTCTAGTCCTTCTTCTCTAGATGAAGAATTGACTAGATGGATTGTTTCGTTGTTCCCCTTACAGTTCACACTTGATATTGTAATGTCATCTCCCTCTTATTAGAACTTCCTGTTGAGAAACAAAAGTCAAAATAACTTGTCCAAATATGTGAAGTCATTGTCATGGCTGGGATTGGACCCCCAAATTTTCTGATTTCTACCTCCTAGTCCTCAGCTAAATACATGGGACTCTACTCGCCTGATCTCTGTTTCTATAAGGAAAATAACGGTAATCATTGAAATAGTGAGCTGTCATGGATGATAGAGTTCGTCTTTCATGGTCTTCTGCAGGCTCCCATTGTCATCTCTGCAACTCACAGAACACTTCTTGATCCTCTCATTAAAAAGATGAGGTTTGTTTACCAGCTAACTTGTGTTAACCTGTCTTTTGTTTGCAATATGGGTTTAGCCCCAAGTGTGCAAATGAAAAGTGGAGCTTATTTCTTCATAGTGAATTTGCTAAGTGTTGACTTACAGTGTTGAGAATAGTTACAGTTCTACTTATGTCCAGGATCTTCAATTCTTCTTAGGTCGTGCCTGAGAGACATTTTGTAGATTGGAAGATTATCCCTTTCCCTCCTACCTAGAGATGATATGTTATGCAATCCCAAGTAAAAGCCTGGCCGCAAAGCCCAGCACCCAGAGGAAGTCAGTGACTTGGAAGGATGGGCAGCTGTCTTCAAATGCAAGATCTGGTGACGCAAAAAAAAGCACACAAAGTACAGAAAGCTTCCAGACACCAGAGAAACTAGGAAAGCAATAGGTCTAGTTGAAATGGGGAAGTAGAGGTCACCTTTGAATAATATGCTGAGGCAGAGTGAATATGAAAGCATGTAAGAGAGAGACTAGAAAGACTCCAAGAAGACCTGGACATTCTAGAGTAAGTGGCACCACAGACAGAACTCTCTAAAACTTTCTGGAAAGCACTAAAGACTCCAAAGCCTGTGTTTAAGGAGTGAAATGGTTGACTTGGGAGAGAACACAGGGTAAGGGTTGCAAACACTATATCAACTTGTTAAACTTATATCTGTTGAAGTGAGTAGCTGGATCCCATTTGGAATACAACTTGTCCTCTAAATGAGAAGAAAGTTGGAATTCTTCACAGGGTGAGAGCTGCTATAGAGAAGTAAATAAGGGGTTGGCAGGTAAAGAGAATAGAAACTCTCGTGAGAAGCTCTAAATAAATTTTCACTCAATGGACTCCGGAGCTTTAAAACAAAATCATGCCTTTGACATAGGAATTACACTTCTAGGAATATATCCCAAAAGACAGTCATAAAAAATTGAATAAAAAACATTAAACACAAAGATATCAATAAAATGTTTTTATGGTGAAAAATGAGAGCTAGGTGAATTCTTAAAAACAGTGAAATCATTAAATAAATAATATATATTATAGAAAATGAAGTCATAATATTCAAACAACTTAAAATACTTTAAATTGTGCATTATGATACATCAAATGAAAACTTTGCACTGGCGTAATATTTTGTATGTGCACAAAAACGTGAAAATATAGACAATGATTAGCTCTTAATGTAATTATAGTGACATTTATTTCTTAATTATTCTCAAAATTTTCTAAAGACCATGGGAAGTGGTCTGACACAATGCATAAAAACTCAAGATCTGCATTTAGCTGTCTGACTTCTCATTTTTACTAGCTCTACAACCTCAGATACTCTACTAGCCTTGTGATCTTGGACGTTTTACTTAAAATTCTTGGACCCTCAGTTTCCTCATCTGTGAAAATGGGATAAGAATAATATCTACCTCATAGGGCTGTTTTAAAGATTAGTGAAATAATGTAAATTATTAAATGAAATTAATTAAATGAAATAATGTACTGCATGAACAGTCCTAGCAAATAGTTAACTATTCAATTTTAGCCATTCATTACCTTATAAAGAAAAAATACACGTGCATGTGTATGTGGGTGTGTGTGTGTACACACCCACTCAAGCATACATATTCAAGTTTTAAAACAATAAAAATAAACACAGCTGATCACATAAAAAGGCAGTTGAGTATTGTTAAAAGCCCACTTTAATCATGCTTAGTTTGCTGAAGAAACACCCAGGGAGGACCCTGACACAGGGCAGGGTCCTCAGGGCAGCGAGTGTCGGCTCTGCCCCAGCAGAGTGCGCTTCTCCCCTGCAACCTTGTTCATCCCTGTTCCTCATGGATCCCGTTTGTTTGGTCTTCTCTGGACTGCTCAGTGCTTTGGAATGAACGGGACATGATAGATGTTTTTCTTCTAGAAATAGAGGTCTTTGTACAAACCATTGGAAGTGGGAGGTCTAATGCTCAAATACTTTTTCTTCATTCCATGAGGGCCACAAACTCCATCTTCTCTACAGGCCTGCTGTAGAAAGGGAGAAAATATTAGAACAATTCTTTGAATTAACTTTGCATATTTTTTCTAGTACCCTTCAAGTTAGAGTAGATCTCTATCTCAACATAAAGAGAGCAAAGGGTAGATGGAAAGGGCCAGCCCTCCAGACAGTAAAAGTGCTGAAGACCCGAGCAGTAATCCCAGTTCTCCGTTAATGATCTTCGTCCATGGTGTGGTTTAGAAGAAAAATATAGATCAAATTTTAGCTCTGGATTTATTAGAGCTGAGTCAAGCAAATTATTGAGTTTCTGAATGCTAAATTTCTCACCTATAAATTGGGATTATAAATAGTTAATTCAGAGAGTTATGGGAAAAACTAATAAAATATTACTTGGGGTAAGATATGTGAGATAAGGGGCTCCTGGGTGGCTCAGTTGATCAAACGTCTGCCTTCAGCTCAGGTGATGATCCCGGGGTCCTAAGACTGAACCCCATCAGGGCTCCCTGTTCAGTGAGAAATTTGCTTCTCCCTCTCCCTCTCTTCCCCTCTTGTTCTCTCTCTTTCTCTCTCTTAAGCAAACAAACAAACAAACAAAAAATCCTAAAAAGATTAAGATATGTGGTATACAATAAGCATCTATTAAATAGCAGCTACTACTAAAGAATAGCAGCTAAACTAAAGAAGAAAGGAAAGTGTGGAGTTTCCATGATGATAACAAGTGCTAACAATTGCTAACATTTAATATGTGTCAAGCACTAGTTTCAACATTTTATCTACAATAATGCATTTAATCCTCACAACAGCCTTAAGACTTGGGTAATATTATTAATCTATTCAATATTAATTTGTACAATATTATTTCTCTCTGTTTTATATATATGGAGACTACTGAGTATACTGAGTATAAAATGTGGTTATACTGAGTATAAAATGTGGTTTGTAGATACTTTGGAGCTCCTTGAAACTCTGTTAATATCCAGATTATAAAACTTCTCTCTCTCTCTAGACTCTGAACTCTCTCTTTAATGACAGATCTCTGTATTCCCACATTTGTTTGGTTTATGGAAATTTTACAATAAGTATATTTTAAAGAGAACCACTCTGCCTCCAAGGATGGAACTTAGTTCTACACTCAGTGCAGTAACTCAGTTCATTTAAGATTTCAGTGGCTACAAAGGAACAGACAAGTTGTCTTCTTCACCTACAATACATATTTTGAGATCAAAGTTTTATATTAATGATCAAGATCATTCATCAGTTGGCATTAAATAACAATTCACAGAGATCATATACTGGGTGTCAGAGATTATACTGCTACTTTGGCTCTCTGCTGCCCATTGTGTTTTGGGTACTATCTGCTATTTCCATGAGTCGACCAAATCAACCACAACGTGGTTCAGTCCATTTATCTGGTTTTGCTCAAAGCCTATGTCCACACAATTAATCAACTCACATGTGTAGAAATTTGAACCAGCCTTTAGATGATAGAAATAACCAGGGACCAGGCCACAATCTGAGGAATTTGGTTAAGTGACCACAAATATGGCTGAAGCCAAAGACGTTGAGATGGGTACATCACTGAACTGCAAGCAATCCACTAGAACATGTGCTAGCAAAAGGTCCTGATCTGAAATTCTCCTCTGCATTAGGACATCAAAGGAAGCAAATGGCAAAGAATGTTTACTGTCATCATAATAAATCTGCTGGAACTCTACAATGTTCTTCAGCGTTGCATTTTTTGAAATGAGTGAATTTCCTTGAGATATTTCAGGGAAGAGTGAGTGGTTAAATGACTTTTGCACAATTTATTTCTTCTCTAATTATACAAATATTTAAAAAATAGGACATTTACATAACTTTAAAACATTCATATGTAAGTGGTTTGTGGCTTGGGTATTTAACTTGCTGAGTCATCATTTTATTATTGGCTTATGGAAATGCTGTGGTTGTTCAGGAATGCGTTTTTATATTCCAACAGCGACATGAAGTAGTTAGAAAAGCCTTTAATTTCCTTTAGACTTTTGTTCTTCGGTGATACAAAATGACCCTCGTTTAAAGACGCAGCTACCATGCTAACGGCTGCCAGAAAACATCTCCTTTGGAAGAAACATGCAATCTTTCTTTTAGAGAACAGTTTTGATTATTGTTTGCAAGCCCTGTTAATGTTTATATCACTTTCTTTTTGCCACTGTTTTATGGATCTTACATAACTCTGAAATAAACGTTGGTCAAATGTTGATTTTGGTACCACAACAGAAAGATGGAGGGCAGGGAGAACAAGGCTCTATAAAATACGTTACACATTTTGTATTAGAATGCTCCAAAATTAATGCATCCTTCTCCTGAGAACTTCAGAGGGAGATGCCATATAGGTAGGAGTATTATTCACTATAGGTCACCAATTCCACATTCTAAATTGAATGGTCAGAGATAATGGAATGTAGAAAGTCCTGCACATTTTAGCAAAAGACTGTGATATATAGGACATGATTCTAGACAAGTCAAGCTGACTGGTAAGGACATAAATATATAAATAAAGACTGCTATCCTGAATATAAACACCAGTTTCCTGGCAGTCTAAAGATACATAACCAGGGGCGCCTGGGTAGCTTAGTTGGTTAAGCATCTGACACTTGATCTCAGCTCAGGTCTTAATCTCAGGGTCATGGGTTCAAGCCTCACATTGGGCTACACAGTGGGCATGGAGCCCACTTAAAAAGCAAATTATTGATTTATTTAAATAAGGTGCCTGGGTGGCTCAGTCGATTAAGCATCGGTCTTAGGCTCAGGTCATGATCTCAGGGTCCTGAGATTTAGTCCCGTATTGGGTGGGGAGTCTGCTTCTCCCTCTCTCTCTACCCCTCCCCCTGCTCTCTCTCTAGCTCTCTTCCTCTCTCAAATAAATAAATAATTTTTAAAAATTTTAAGGAATAGATAGATAAAGATACATACCCAACTACTAGTGAATAAAATACTGAGAGGTAAGGCAAAGGTAGGTTAATGACCTACTGTGGAAGGGGAGATGCCTGTATCTACACAATGAATAAAAAAATAGTGTAGGGTCTCAGCCAGACAGACGCTTAAAGAGAAGTCATGTATTCTGCAAATTCCTTTTTTTGAAAATAAAATTTCCTTTTTTGGAAAATATCCATCAGGTCCTTGAGGGATACACTTGCACTTCCTAAAGCCAAGGGTGATCTATGGCTTCCCGGGAGTTTTAATGCGCAGTCTCAACACAACCTGGAGGCAACTGTATCACCTGCCGAGACTTCTGGGGTCAGCATGGATTTTGTAAAGACAGAGTTCACTTGGCTCCATGGTCAGATGAAATCGGGTAATATAAGAGTCAAGGAAAATAGAATTTCCTCAAAGAAGGACTCCCACAGAACTGCTGGGGCCTCAGAGCTTCCACCCTCCATACGTTACCTGAGGCGTGCCCACCTCTCCACACAGGCAGAGAACGGCGAGACCTGGGTTCTCCGGACCACTAAAGAAGCGTGGGTAATGTTGGAGGGGATGCGCATCATTTAACCCTGGCTACGTTTTCAATTAAAATCCCAATTCAGTAACACAATTTATAGTGAAATGGGTAAAAACTTGAGTTCATAATCGTGGGTATCTAAGAAATGAGGAATAGATCTCTATTTTTCTGTAGTTCAGCTCAATTCTTATTTTGAATCTTATCCTACCTGGGTGGTGGACACACAATTGCACTTGGCATTTGGTTCTTTTCTTTTTTGAGGATTGTTTCTAAATTAGGAGTTACACACAGCACAGAAATCACAGGATGTGCTGTAAGTCCTGGTGGGTGGTTTTTCCTTTTTGTAATTCGAGTGCCTGACTTAAGATTTGATCACCCAGCATCCTTCAGTGAGGCGTCCTCTTCAAGGATGGCTGTTTCCAATAAACACGCTGCCCGCTGCAGAACTAGATAAAGAACTGGGCACCTCCCTTTGAGGCCTTTATTTTATTTCATTTTAATTTAATTTAATTTACTTTTATTTTATTTTATTTTATTTGAGAGAAAGAGAGAGAGTGCAGGGTCAGGAGCAAGGCAGAGGGAGAGAGAGAATGTTAAGCCCCCTCTAAACCCAGCAAGGAGCCTGGAGCCAGGCTCCATCTCATGACCCTGAGATCATGACCTGAGCTGAAATCAAGAGCAGGTCGCTTAACCAACTGAGCCACTCAGGTGCCCCAAGTCTCCCTGTTTTAGGTTTCTTGGTTGATTTTGTTAACTGACCATTTGGGCTGCTTGTTTTTTTCTCTTCTCATGCTTTAAATTCCTGATCTTATGTTTAAAATTTACCAATACAGAGTGAGCCTACAAAACCCTAGGCTCTTACCCTTGATCTCAATAAACATTCCAGTCCTATGTCCTCCTTGTGTGTACGTGTGCGTGTGTGTGTGTGTGTGTATAATAATATAATGCATCATTTTTGACAAATGTTTGCCAATTTTTGCCATCTACCTAAAGGTTGTGTAAAAGCTATTATGCATAGTAGGATTTATATGATAAATGTGTTATATAAATGTATCAAAAATTATTATGAATAATATGATTTACATTATAAATGCTAGAGACCAAATTTCATTTATTGGATTGGAATGCCCTGTTCAGATATAATTGAGTCACCTTATCTGCCAAGTTATCTCCCAAGGGACTAGCAGTATGTTGTGTGACCCCAAGTACACCACAGAGTTTCCAGGACTTATAAGTAATAAAACTTTTATTTTTTTTTCCAAAGTTTCTATATGATTGTTACTGAGGGCATCTTGCAATCATACTAGGAACCATAGAGCTGGTCCGGCCACAGCATTAGTCACGGATAGGCTGAGACCAGTACACAACATAAGGTACCCCTCTGCGTGTTGATGTTGTCTACTCAGCATCCACAGTTACGCATACATAAGAATAATATAAGAATTCACTGTGTACTTGAGATTTCATTCAATATAAATACATATGATGAGAACAGGCATATATAGGAATATGTACTCTTTGTGTTTCTTCCTCTTCCATCTGAGGGTAGAGCTACCATGTCCCAGGATTTTTGTCCTATTGGTAGGAGGGAGAACTACGAGGGAGGCTTAGAAGGAGATAAAACCCTAGGTTTGTTTTCATTAGAAAGAACAGTGAACATATCCAAGGAAAGCCCACTGAACCTCAAACACTAAAAACGGGAAGGATCAAAGAATTGAGAAGAACTCTATGGGAGCCAGTTCTAAAGGCTTTTTAATAAGGTTGGGACTGACAGAGAGAAGAGATTCAGGGGAAGGGAGTATCAGGAGGGCTTTAGGGAGATAAATGAGTGGAATAGATAGATTCCTAGGTTTTGCTCTGACCCGGCCCTGTGATTCTCCTCTGTGACTCTGTAAGCACATTTTGGTACAAACGAACATTATTCTCCAGGTGGAATGTGCCAGCTCGGGGCTGACACTCAAAGGCTGGGGCGCTGGCCTTCAGGACCTGGTAAACACATACATGGTCAGGGGAAACAGGGCAGAGGAGGAGCTCTGACCTCTCCCACCACCAGGCCCAGCTTCCCACTTGCAGATCTTGTCCTTCTGGAACTCATGAGGCTAACTCAACTCCGACAGCTCACTCTGGTCTCCGGCTCGGCAGTTCACAGATGAGCTGCCAGCATCCAAGGCCTTGTCCTGGGTTCTGATTTTAGGAGAGTGAAAATTACAACAATTCTTTCAAAGAGGGAGTATGCAAAAAATTTCTTTGTCTATACAAATATGTGTCTTTCTAAGTATTCTATAGATAATAAAACAGTTATCTATTTAGTTTCTCACTTTAAAGGTCTTTGGTTTGCATTTTTTTGTTCCTATGTTGTCTTCTTTTTTTGGAAATAGCAAGTTAGCCCAAAACACTCTTCTTCGTTTAATCTCAGGACGGTGGTAGTGTAACCCCTGATGTTCTGCCCCCTATTTGCTCTAGCTCGCTCTTACGGTACACAAAGTTAACATAGCCCCAGAGTTCTGGGATCTGTTTAACACTTGCTCAAGAGTTTACAGCATTTATACATTTTTCCCGAAGGGTCTGACTTCCTCACAGTCCCTGTGGTTGGTTTTGTTTGGAGATTTTTGGCTACAGATTTAAACATCTAAGTGTGGTCTGCCTTTAGAAAACACTGGACTGAGTCAGACACCCTTGATCCCTTTTTATGATCCTACTCAATATGTTGAGTAACCTCCCATCCTCTCCAGGCAACTTTTTTCATCTGCAACAGAGTCACCCAGCACCTAACTGTATTCCGGACTAAAGGGAACAGAGTTAGGGGCGCTTGGGTGGCTCAGTGGGTTAAGCCTCTGCCTTCGGCTCAGGTCATCTCAGGGTCCTGAGATCGTGCCCCGCATCGGGCTCTCTCTGCTCAGCAGGGAGCCTGCTTCCTCCTCTCTCTCCGCCTGCCTCTCTGCCTACTTGTGATCTCCATCTGTCAAATAAAATAAATAAAATCTTAAAAATAAATAAATAAATAAAAGGAGCAGGGTTCATTGACCTGGGAGCCTCTTGGATACTGAAATCAGGGATGCGCCTAATTCCGCTATACTTCCTTGTGTTTGTAATCGAAAGTATTTCTATTAGTTACTTTTATTTTGATGCAGTTGGAAATATGCTTCAACTACAAAATAAGAAAGAATGACCTTTCATACTTTCATTTAATAACTGAATTCTAATACAGGCAAATTAAACTGTGAGAGAAAAATCACTGGAAGTACTGAGTGATATATAAGTTCTTCACACCTCTTTCTGAACCTCATTCTGATCAAGTCAATACTATGTTGCCTTCTAATACCATTGCTTTGGATAAAGCAATGCATGAATCTACAGGACAGCTCCAAAAGAGAAGAATGGCACCTAGGAGCACTCACAAAGAGACACATAAACCCTTTCTACACTAAGGCTCTGGATATGAAAATCTAAGTTGGTAGGAAGAGGAGGAGTGTGGGAAGAAAGGGTTGCATAGGACCGCAAAGCTCATTTTTTGCCATAACTTCACTTTTGGCGTGAGAAGGGGGTGTGGGAGGGCTCGTGTTTATGTGTTGTTAACGTGTTGTTAGGAGGTAGTCTGCAATGAAATATAACCATCACGTATTTTCCTTTTAGAGATGGCTTTTAGTTCTGCAGATACTTTTTAAGAAAAAGAAAAATTATTTAACAATTGTGACTGCAGCTTTGCCTGGTGAATTCACAGTAATATGTCCAGGTGTGTACAAAGATGACAAAATGTCTCCCTATTGATTCATCCCGGCTTTCCCAGTCATGTGAGGTCCCCAACTGGAAAAAGAAAGGGGTTCCTTTTAAAAAATTGTGAGGGAAGTGTATATGTTTCTCTACCCTCTCACACACATGAGTGTGTGAGTCCGTTTTCCCCCTCATTTTTATTTACCAGTATATTAAAAAATTGGGATTTATATACCCAAATATTTATCTTTTATAATTATTATGCAATATGTTAAGAAATACATGGAAGAAATTGATGGTTCAGAGCAAGAGAAATGAGAGCTAGTACAGAGTTATCTGAAGGATGGGATTAATTACAAGGAGGCTTTTGATATAAAGTAAAAGGTTGTAAAAAATATATATTTCCTACACTGAGGAGTACATACCTTTAAAGCTAAAAGGATGATTTAACCACCAGTTCTTATAAATTTTACACCTCAACAGCTTTTGGATCCATGCCAGTCACTCTAGCTGCCTTGTCCCTACCCATATATCTGTCTCCTGGAATATTATTAAAAGCCACCTTGGAAGTTATCCTCAGCTGTTCTTTTCTCCTCACGTTCCATATCCAACACAGCAGGATATCTTGGTTCACTTTCAAAATTTAATCAAGTGCGCTGTCACCCTCTGGTCTGGGCCACCATCTTCAGCCGCCTGAATGACTGCGATGACCTCTTCCCTGACACCCTTAAGCTCACCCACGTCTACTCCTGATGCCCTTCCAGTAAGGTCCTTTCAGAACGTACCAGACCGGGACTCTCCTCTGTTTAAATCTACCTCTGTTTAAATTAGCTCCCCTCTCTCGGAGTTAACACCCAAGTCCCTGGAAATGAGTCCGGAGGTTTGGCATGTTGTGTCTTTTGCTCTTTCTCTGACCACATTTTTTACCATTTTCCCCCTTGCTCACTCACTCAGCCACACAGGGCTCCATACTCTTCCTTAAACCTAAAGCCGCCACACTTCTGTTTTGCCACTATTTATTCTGCCTGGAATTCTCTCCCACCAGATATCTGCTTAGCTTAATCCCTCACTTCCTTGAGATCTTTGTTCACACCTTCCCTTCCCCAGGAGGACAACTTCCTGAGCTAGCTACTTTGTCTTTCAACAAATCCCTCTCCGTTTTTAAGCACTTCCTCACCTTCTCATGTGAGCAGCTCCTCCAGGCTCCCTCTGTACTGTTTCTTCAGCTGCTCTCAAGCCTTCATCAAAGTGCCACGCATCTGTGTGATTCAGTGTGTAGATCCTGTTGGCCACAAAGGATGACATGGGACGGGAGATGCCCAACATTTACCCTTCCACTGACACCTCCTCAAGGTAGCAGCTGCCAGTCACAAAGCGTCATCATCCCGAATTTCAGACTCCCACAGCACCTGCATAAACTCCTTAAGACTCCATTACTTTCTGGATTCCATTTGTTGTTGCAAATGTTTTATTAAATTAATTTAAAGTAAGCACATTCATTTATGTCCTCTTGATATTGCGTGGGTTCCTGGCATCTTGGATCATACACCCTTGCACATTTGAAGCCCCAGATTTGGGTATAGTTTCCAGCACTTATTGGGTGTTTAACAAATATTTGATCAAGAAAAGGAGGGAAGGGCTATCTTATCCATTCTATCAACAATTCAGATAAAAAAAAAATAGGGAATGCTTCACTCTCCAGATCCTGTGGCCAGTGCCTGGCAAGTTGCTGGTATATTACAAGAGCAACTGAAGTAAAGTTAAAGAGTTTTTCACAATCTGCTCATTCTGAGATAGAAGCAGGAGGATATTTTTGTGTGGTGTATTGTCTTTTCAATATTCCCATTGACAAGACAATAAACCATTTAAAAAATTATGAGAAAGCATACTTAATGTTACTCCTGTCCAAACCCAAATTTTGGTGTTTCAAGAAAACTATTTTATAAAGTGTAATGCTAAATTGAATTTTCCTCATTGAATCAGTACAAAGTGAGTGGTGGTCAAGAAATAATGCATAAATATGAAATGAAAACCACAAAACCAACAGATGAATTCTGAGCAGGAAGTACAAAATCCGAGAATTATGCTTACCATGTTCACATGAGTCAGTGACTACCAAAACATTGATGCACTTTTATGCGAACTAAAAAAATTTTAAATAAATTAATATCTAGACTTTAGAAATAGCTTTAGAAATAGCTCCATTTATAACTATAAGAAAAAAGCAAAGTTTAGGGTTGTAATTGACTCTGGAAACAGAGAAACAGAAGAGTGGAGGAACATAGATATATTTGATTATACTGATAAAGCTCTAGATCCAATACCCATGAGGTGTAATCATGAAAATCTGTTTTGATTATGCTTTTTATTGTGCTTTAAACCTTATATCTTTAGTAAATGGTTTTGTTTTGCATGTATTGATTATTACATAATAAAATAGTTTATAGTCAATATTTTGAAAACTAGTGGTCTAGTATATTAAGTCTTTGGTTTTCTCATATGTTAAATGGGAACAATAATCCTCATTAGATTGTCTTTAAAATTATATGAAATAATATATAAAAAATCTGCAATGTGGTACCTGGCACATATCTATATATTATTAACCCTGCATGTATGCTAATCTTTGTTCCAATTTTTATCTTTTAAAAGTGTAACTTAGGGGATGCCTGGGTGGTTCAGTTAGTTAAACCTCTGCCTTTGGCTCAGGTCATGATCCCAGGGTCCTGAGATCAAGTCACGCATCGGGCTCTCTGCTCAGCAGGGAGCTTGCTTCTCCCTCCGCCTACCGGTCTCCCACTTGTGTTCTCTCTCTCGTTAATAAGCAAATATAATCTTTTTTAAAATGTGTAGTTTAGTTTTTGGTAAGTTTCAAAACATCATGTATAATAAACATTGCATTTGAATCCATCTTGAAATGTTTTAGACATATAACTACTTGATGAAAGTGACTACATCAGTAATATATTTATCTTAGAAAATAAACACTAAACAGCCTTCTCTAAAATGCGGGAAAAATATCAAAATATGCTCTGCATCTAGTGTTACTGCTGTCCTGATGGCTAGCTGCAAAAGTCCTTGCCACAAATCAACTGACAATTGAATATTAACAATTCATGTAAAACATTGAGCTGGAAATTTTGGACATAAGATGAGTCACGTTTGATTATGAATTGTGATGTAGTCACACAACAATTAGACTGTCTACCTTCTTACTTACAGGACATTTGCAGGAAAGACTTTCTAGAATAAGTTCTACAATTCTGTCTTATTTCTGCATCTGTTCCTGAGATAAAAATCAAATATGTAATAGAGTGGACACAATCAAATCAAGTCTCTCTCACTTACTTTGAAAAGTCTGTGAATTCACTCAAAACATAATTTGCTATATTTTATCCAAAATATATACTCAGATAAATAAGCTAAAAATAAAACAAAACAAAACAAAATCAAATAAATAAACAAATAAATAAATGAGAGAAAAATATACATATACTCAGACCATCCAGTTGAGTTCTAGGCTACACTCTTTCAAACGATGTTGGGCTCTCCTCCCTTCTGACCACTTCTCCCTCTGCAAAAACAAGGAAGATATTGCTCCTTGTAGGGCTGGATTTGAGGCTCAGTTCAGAATCCATTGAGAAAAGTCAGCATGGATATGTTCAGGTCTTTCCATTGAAGATGAAATTAAGCATTGTCATCCTCCCATGATATTGTGAGTAAAAGCAGTGATGCTAATGAAAGTCATTATTATGTCCTTACCACATATTCCAGGCAAAATGTTCAGCATTTTACCTATGATCTCATTGAATTCTCACAAAAACCTTCCTTCACTAAGCAAGTATGATTTATCTGGAAATGACTTATCCAAGTTACACTGCTATTACGTTAAACTAGAATACCAGACTTCTGACTCTAGCCCTAAGACTCTTAACTGCTAATACTACAATATGGTGGTTCTTAGATGCTCTGTTCCACCATATTAATTCTTTTACCATTTATTTAAATATTATGTATCAGTTGCAATCAATCACCAAGAATTTCTTCTAGCATTACATTACATAGCCTGGAAAGACTTTTTCATTGTCTGAAAAAAAATTTTTGAGGCTCCATCTGAAGACTTCAAGAATTCTGAGATAAGAGGAAGAAATAACGAATTAGTCATGATGTGACAAAAGCTTTAATCTGACAGGATCTTTCCTGACAGGATCTTTCCTGACAGGATCTTTGAGATTGTATAATCTGCAGTTTTGCTCTGTGTTTCAGGTGGAAGAAGAGGAGGAAAGGGTTCTGAAACTGGTTTGTAAGTACTCAGGTAAAGCCAAAAAATGATTAATTGTTAACTAACCAATTTCTAAAAGCGAGAAAGAGTAGAGATCTTCTGCAGAAGATCTCAGAGATCTTTCTCAGCCTAGCACGCTGGGCCATGTACTATTTGAAAAGTTCAACATCAATAGGATGATTTATTGACATCTTTCATTCAAACGAGTCTTGAAGAAAACTATCTTTCTTGCCCATTACAAACATATGACGCTTGCTTTTCTCTCTTCTAGCCAAAAGCACGCTGATTATTAAATGGACCATCTGCACTTTGGATTATTATCACCATGGATTTTTGCTGCAGAATCTCCTTGTTATTTGATTTATTTTCCATGAGTGCAGAGCCATGAAGGCTGTGGATGTGGGGCCACCTGGTGACAGATGAAGAGAAGTCCTGGAAACTGCACACTGAGATTAGAATTTGGGTTTCCATTTCTACACTTGATCTTAGCCAAAAGGCCGAGAAGCGATTCCATTTCTAAACTGTTCATTTTCAACAAACACCTTCTGCAAAAGGGCATCCTGTGGCAATAACTGATTTCTGCTCATGAAGGGATGGTTACTATTATTTTTTTTTTAAAGATTTTTTTTTTTATTTATTCATTTGAGAGAGAGAGACAATGAGAGAGAGCATGAGCGAGGAGAAGGTCAGAGAGCGAAGCCGACTCCCCATGGAGCTGGGAGCCGGATGTGGGACTCGATCCCGGTACTCCAGGATCACGCCCTGAGCCGAAGGCAGTCGTCCAACCAACTGCGCCACCCAGGCGTCCCGGGATGGTTACTATTATTACCATATACTCAGTTACATTGCTGGCCTGTTTCTACGTGCCAGCCACTGCCATAAGCAGTCTGCACATATTCTATCATTTAAGGCTCAGAGAGATCCTAGTAAGTGCCAGCATATCGCCATTCTACAGACGAGGCAACTGAGACTTAGAAGAAATAAGTAATTCATTTAATTCATGAAGAGACTAAGCGTGATCTGAGGAAGACTCAGAATATTCTGCTTGAAAATGTGGAAAGAAATGTCGTTCTACATGAAAGTGCGAAATTACATGAAAATAATAAGAAGTAAGTCAACATATCTACCTTTTTGTAACATTTTAAAGCTTCAAATTGCTATTTTCTTTAAATATTTTATTTATTTATTTGACACAGAAAGAAAGAGAGCCCAAGCAGGGAGAAACGGGGTAACAGACTCCCCATTGAGCGGGAGCCCAACTCGGGATTGATTCCAGGAGCCTGAGATCATGACCTGAGCTGAAGCAGATGTTTAACTGACTGAGCCACACATGTGCCCCTCAAATTGCATCTTCTTAGTGTATTTTGGATTAGATACTGTTTTTATAAAAATACAAATGATCAGGAAAACATTAAAAATGTTCAAAGAACCATAAAAACTGATAATATGAATAAATTCAATAGTATAGAAATTTAAAAAGCATAAATATATTACATTCCCCATACCCCTAGCCCTATGATCTTATTTTTTACCTTTATCTATGTTATGTTACAAGAGGGTGTGTGTATATGTGTGTGTGCATGTGTGTGTGTGAAAGCAAAAAACAGATATTTTGTAGCTAAAATGAATACTAAGTACCCTTGGATTCTATTTTCAGTGTGCTGAAATTATTAGTGAATCATGTACTCTGTTTCTGTATTTCTATAGAAATCCCTTCAGGGATTTCAGGTGATATCTTCAAAAGTAAAGTCATTACTTTCCCCTTATGTGGTTATCGGTATTTCCTGTCTCCAACGATAGTAACAGACATGGAGCTCCCCTGCCCAAATGCCACTTCAAGGAAGAACTTGCTTCCAGGCTGCAGACACTTGCCGTTACCAAAGTCAGACCCCTCGCTGGAGAACACTGCCTCCAGTGGCTCAGTGAGGGTATAAAGATGGGTCATTTCAGCTCTAGGTTGGGGGACAGTATTTGCTCAGGGAGGGGGTGGGGGCTTAGCATGCTGGGTTGTCTAAGTCTTAAATAGGGTCAGCATCGCAATGCACCTATTCTTTTCAACCCAATCCTGTTGCCTCCCCCTTCTTTTCATAAGTTTTGATCCTTAACATGTCTTCAAATTCAAAATCATTTCACAATCTGCTTCCTATTTGTGTGAGTGTGTGTGTGTGTGTGTGTGTGGTCAAAAAACACATAAAATCTATTACCTTAACCATGTCTAAGTGGACAGCACAATAGTGTTAACTGTATGCACTTTGTTGTACACCAGATCTCTAGACCCTTTTCATCAGCATCTGTTTCTTGAGAAGCCAATCCGTGATAACACTTTAATGGTCTAAATCCTCCTCAGATGTTTTGGCGTGAGGCTCTCATTTCTGGTCATACCCTGGAAGGTCTGCCACATAAAAATGCGGTGGTGAGAAACATGGTGGACAACATATACTGCAGAGTACTTGCAATGATCACATCCTTTTCTGTGGCACCTGTGAGAATTCCCCATACAAATTGAAGATTGGAGTGTTTCTTTTTCTAGCCCACATGAGAAATAGATAGGAACTGGAAGGCTTTGTCCTGGGAACCTCTAAGCAGCCTGCTGAAGGTTTTTGCTTGTTTGTTTGTTTTTGTTTTTGTTTTGTTTTTGTTTTTAATTAAAGGGAGGCCAAAAGCAACGTGGCAGGTACCAAAGTTTTTGACTTAAATCTTTCCAGAAGTCTTGAGCATGATAATTGGAGTTTTGGAGTAAATTATATTTATTTCAAAGTGAGGTCACATCAAAACTCCATGCTTTGGTATCTGTATCTCTAAAATGGGGAGTTTGGGCTATTATAATCATTTCAATTTCAGTGTGGTAATTTAAAGATGGTAGAAAATCTTTTGCTACTCCTTCTTGAGAAGAGGAATCTAATCTCCATCCTCTTGATTCTGAGTCGATATTAGTGACTTGCTTAACAACTAGGATGAGGCACAAGAAATGTGGCATGAATTCTGAGCTAGATCATACAAAGCCTGAGGCTGCACCTTCATCTCTAGGACCATTCTCTGTGGGAGCCTCTGCGCAAACCAGCATTTTTAGGGGGAACAGACCAGCACTTTTCTGAGCAGCAGGGTTGGAGGGAGGAATTACAAAGGGAAAGGAGGAAACTTTTGAGGGTAATGGATATATATATATTCATTATCTTGACTCTGACAATGCTTTCAGAGATGTAAATGTATATCAAAGTTCATCAGACTATAAATTTTAAATACGCAAAGTTCTTGTAGGGAAATTATACCTTAATATAGCTATAAAATGAGAGACATTGGTGAGCTCAGAGAATTTCTCTAAGAACCAGAAATTTGGATCCAGTGGATCCACTAGCTGGGGGAAAAAAAAAAAAAGGCACCTGAATTTCACAGTAGAATTAGGCTGACAAAGGTAACGCAACTATCCCTCATTGGACGGTGACACCACGGATTGCCTAATTGACCTCTGGACTCCTGAAAAATGGTTACTTTTATGAGAGTGATTGTTTTGGGTACTGCCTCTGACAAAGGATGGCTCTGCTCACCCATTGCCAGGTTAATTCAGCTCTTCCAAGTGAGTCTCACCACAGACCACTTTGTTTGTTGGTACTGAACCCTACTGGCACCTCTTAGATAAGTCCAGAAGCATCTATTTAATTTCATAAAAGCCTTATTGAGCAAGTAAAAGTGGTTTTCTCCTTATCTTCAGCTCTTAGAACCTGGCAATATCATCTCACCAGCCAAACATGATACCCTGGCTTCAAAGAAAGCTGAACCAGTCATGAGAAAGCATGGAAGTTAAATATTTATCAGTCTGAGTTGATCAATAAGAGTAGGGAAACCCACAAGCAACCACATTTTTTTTTTTTCAGGACTTTTTGCACTATGACAAAGACGCTCTGATAATAAGTAGAATAACTGTACTGGCCAATGTTCTTTAATAGATGTTCTTAGACTATTGGTTTCCAACAAAACAAGCCTCTAAGGTTATTGGCCTTGTGTTACTCAGTGGTATGGTTTCTTGCTTCCTTTGTACATATCAAGTATCCTTTTTATCCAAAAAATGTGCCTTGACTCTAGCACAAAGCTTCTCCTCTAATTTATCCTTCTATTTCCCAGGTACTTAGGTTTCCCCTAAATAAAAGCTGTTTTGAATCCTACTCATGGGGATTTCTATAACGATGACCAGGAGAGAAAAAGAGTGCACTTTATTTTCTTTTCTCCGTATCTCTATCTTCTATTGAGATAATGAATTCTCACTGGTCTACTGTGGCACTATATGTCAGGACTTTAAAAAAAAAATAGGAATATTCTTAGCTAATGCTCTTTCTTCCTGCCCTATTAGTCACACGACCAGAGTTACCAGCTCCATCCTAGTCTTTCTGAAAACAGAGACGATTCTCTTAACTCACTGATTTGTTCATTCATTCAGTCATGCATGGGTCCAAGATCATCATCAAGTTGCTGGGACGAACCAGGCTGACCAGTTTCAATCAGGTTATCTTTTACTTGCGCATATGCCTGGCTTCTTTTCTACCCTTTTGCTACTCAGATAAACTTTAGCAAGTTATTAAGCTTCTTTGAGTATCAGTTTCCTTATTGACAAGATGAGGATACCAACTACTTTGTGACGTTATCGTCAATAGTTAGTAAGATGTAAACTATATGACACAAATAAGACATACAATAAAAGTAGGTAAATTTATCCTAGATCGTGTAGTCAGAGGATTTTCTCTGCTTCATTTAGGTAAATTTCATTTCCTTATCCAACTGATCAAATCATCAGTTATATTTTTCTCCCTCCTTCCACTGAAAGCCTAGGAAGTCTAGTCTTGCTGTACACAACCACTGGTTGATGGGCAGTCAAAAGTCAGGCTCAGGAACAAGTACCTAAATGGTAAAGCACTAATGTTGAGGACTTGAGAAGGAAAAAATCCCAGACTAAGAGACTAAAATACATAAATCTTCCCTGAATTTGTTCTGTTCTGTATTTTGAAAACAAAGATATAAAAGGTATAAAAAATTCCATAGAAAATTTTAAACTTTCTAAGTCAAAATGTGATGGGTAAAATAAAAACCTTCTAGGAAAGTTTACATTTGCATGTTAAGAGAAAAGGGAAGGCAGAAGAAAGGCAGGATAGGAGGGAGCGAGGAAGGAAAGAAGAGGAGAGAATGGAGCAAATATGTGGAATTCCCAACTCCAAAATGGTAGAGATAAAAGAATCCATCCTCGGAGCATATGAAGAAGCATCTTTTTAATTAATTTATTTTTTTTAAAGATTTTGTTTATTTATTTGACAGACAGATCACAAATAGGCAGAGAGGAAGGCAGAGAGAGAGGGAGAAGCAGGCTCCCTGTCGAGCAGAGAGCCCGATGCGGGGCTCGATCCCAGGGCCCTGGGACCATGACCTGAGCTGAAGGCAGAGGCTGTAGCCCACTTAGCCACCCAGGCGCCCCAGAAGCATCTATTTTAAAGTTAAATAAATAAAACCTGGTGTTGACCAAACATTTCATTTAAATAAGGTAATGACAACCTATGGTACATAATAAATAATGTTGACCAACCAACAGTGGCACTGGGTACATTGTCAAGTGAATCCTTGCATTTTGTTTTTCAGATGTAATAAAGCCACAACAGGGATGCTTCTCTAGCATAAAAGCCTCATGGTTAAGCTGTAATTGAGAAAAGGTGAAAGGCAGGCTAAGCAGAGTACCAGGAAAGATGAGAGCAGTAGCAACAGAGCTCTGTAATATAACATCAGTGAGTCTAAAACAAATAAGAACTTTCTACCAGACCCTCATATTATTGTCTTAATATTTTTTTCTTTGCAATTTGGTTATATTCAACATTTGGTTAATCTATTCACTACCAATATATGTATATTATATTATATTTGAACTAAATTACACTGGAAAGTAATCTTTTATACGACTATTGAAAAGCTTTAAGCATCTTACGTGGCCTCACAACTTGGTGTGATAGGAAGTGGCATATTTTTACCTTGCTTTCAAAATTCAAGACACTAAACCCACTGGTTCCTTTTCAGCCCCACAGAGTACTCCCAGCTCTTGCTTTCGTTAGGGTCTTCCTAAGAGCTGTCATTCAGAGACAGATTCAAGTGTAAATAGTTTATTTTGAAAGTGATCCCTATGAGCACAGGAGGGATAGAGAGAAGGAAAGAGAAAGCACTTGGTCAAGTGTTAGTTGTCAAACAAGTTATTGCTGTGAATTAACTGGAACTTCACTGGATCCATGTGAAACATGGCCATTAGGGTTATCCCACCTGAGGGGTGAGGGAGCTGGGGTATGTACGCTACTCTGGCAGGTCATTAGTTAGAGACTGCTGAAAGCATCCATTTTCCAGTATTTCCAGCCCTTGCTCTGCTGGTTTACTGGGCTCTGGTGGCCAGAGAAAGCTTCCTGAAGACTAACTACAGTGAAGGATGCAATAGTGAAGATGAGACGATGTGGGAGAGGGGTGGGGGGATCCGTCAACATGGCCAGAGCTCTGACTTCACTTATGTGAAATTTCATTAGCAGGATCACTAAGAAACTTGGGGAAATCATGGAGGAATTATCCTATACTTTTGGTATCTTTGATTTTTCTCATCCCTAAAATCAATTAAAAACAAACAATGGATTAAGAAAGGGTAAAGAGGGCACCTGGGGGTGGCTCAGTGGGTTAAGCCACTGCCTTCAGCTTAGGTCATCATCTCAGGGTCCTCGGATCGAGTCCTGCATCTGGCTCTCTGCTCGGCAGGGAACTTGCTTCCTCCTCTCTCTCTGCCTGCCTCTGTGTACTTGTGATCTCTGTCTGTCAAATAAATAAATAAAATCTAAAAAGAAAAAAAAAGAAAGGGTAAAGAACTTTCTGTTGTGTTCTTTTTTTTTTCAGAGACATTAATACTCTTAGATTTACTGCTTTGCTCTATATTTTCAGTTATCAAAAAGGCAAAACTGCTATTGCTATTCTTTTTTTACCACTGAAGAGGCAAAGACATGAATGAAACTTTTTGAGGAGCAGGAAAAAAGGATTAGTGCAATTCCAGCAAGTGATTGAGCTGACATCTGAAACCTCTTATTAGTTGCATGAGAAATGAAGAATTTTAATTGAGAAAAATCAACTCACCTCCTCAAAACTATCTAGAAACTTCTAGATCCATTTCCACTGTAGAGCCAGGTAGAGGTCTCTTCAAGAATAAGCTTCACACTAAAATAATGAGATTTTTGAGATGAATTATTTCTCTGCTTTTAGATAGTCCTTTGCCATGGTCCTTTGGGGTTCCCTGGTGAACCTAAATGATCCCAACAGGATTTCTTCACCATTTTCCAGAAGCCATGGGCATCTCACTTATATTGCCAAAGGCCGTTGGACCCAGTCGTCACGGTGAAAGGAACTCCCAGGTTATGTGGAGTCAGATTGCTGGGGGCCAGCCAACATGTGCCTGGGGTTGCTGCAATCACACTAGCTCTGATTCAAATTTAATTCTTATTTCAGAAACTTTCCCCTGCTTCTCTAATTATTTTAACTCTGCAGAATGGATGTTAGCCTGCTCTCCAAACTGGGTCTTGGAGTTTGCTTCTATGAAAAAATGAAAACTTCGCTCTAGAATTCAGAAGCAAGGGGTCACAATAGCTAAAACAAAACTGATATCTGTAGCATGTAACCTTTCATGGGGACAGACATTTTTTTTTCCTTACTGTTTTGTTTACCATGAATACCCAGCACCTAGGCATTCTACATTTGCAGAAGCATAATAACAGACATTTTTTAAAGTATTTACATGATTTCCCAATTTTTATAACATGAATTATTCTGAATCTTTCTCTTTTTTTTCCCCAATTTATTTATTTTCAGAAAAACAGTATTCATTATTTTTTCACCACATCCAGTGCTCCATGCAAGCTGTGCCCTCTATAATACCCACCACCTGGTACCCCAACCTCCCACCCCCCCCCGCCACTTCAAACCCCTCAGGTTTTTCAGAGTCAATAGTCTCTCAATCTTTCTTAATTCTTCAATACATTTGGGATGGAAAGAAGTAGACTGTGTCCTCATGCACTGGCATTGAGATGTTTCACTCACACTTGGTCAAATGGAAACAGTGGAAACAGTAAGGGTATAGGGACTGGTTTCATCAAAGGACGCAGCTCTGTTAGATACCCGTTAAAATCCAATGTGATGATCTTGAGGACCATGGAAAATGTCTTAATTTTAAGAAAGAGTTTGCAGGGCGCCTGGGTGGCTCAGTGGGTTAAGCTGCTGCCTTTGGCTCGGGTCATGATCTCAGGGTGCTGGGATCGGGTCCCGCATCGGGTTCTCTGCTCAGCAGGGAGCCTGCTTCCTCCTCTCTCTCTGCCTGCCTCTCTGCCTACTTGTGATCTCTCTCTGTCAAATAAATAAAATGCTAAACCCATGTATTTAAAAAAAAGAAAAAAGAAAAAAGAAAGAGTTTGCAGCAAATAAAGACCTAATTTTTGGCCAACCCTTCATATCAATCTCCTTTTTTAAGAAAAGTGATTCATTCTCACTGACTCTTTTAAATACATTTCTATATAAAAACTAATATTTGTAGTTTTTAAAATAAACATGGACACTCCATATGACATTTTTTCCTTCTATTTGATTTTGCAGAATCTTCTGGAATACCATAAGACTATTTATAGGAGGTAAGCTATGATCTCATCAATAAAGAAGTCACCCTCAGAAAAAATTAATAGAAACATGCAACTATTTCACAGTGATATCATATATATATATATATATATATATATACACACAAATATATATTAATTGATGCAAATAAAAGAAAAAGAGCAAATTAGAAACCACAGGATAAAAATACAATATTATTGGGATGCCTGGGTGGCTTAGTTGATTAAGCATCTGCCTTCAGCTCAGGTCATGATCTCAGGACCCTGAGATGTGATTGCATCTCCCTCTTCCTGCTGCTCCCCCCCACTTGTGCACTCTCTCTCTCTCTTTCTGGAAAATAAATAAATAAAATTTTTTTAATATATATATATAATATTTTTTATAGAGCAGGATTTTATAAAGCAGGATCTCAGAAGGGTCTAGGATGCATTATGGGTCTTCAAAGCCAGCAGGAGATGACAGTTTTCTGAGCCTTTGTTAACAGAACCCTGAGTAAAAATATATGGGTTCAATATCTGGTTCAATATTAAGAGACAATTTTTATGAACTATGGCTCTCTAATTATATATGGATATAAATACACATAGTGAGACATGGGCCTATAAAATTCAACTAATATTCAGACATATAAATATATTTCTTATAGAGCAAGGTCTGATTTTTAGCAACCAGATGGCTACATCAATTCAAATCTTACTTTCCTTAGAGGTCTAGAGATAGAGACTAAAAAATTCCAAAATCTAATTCATATCAGGGCCAGCTGACTTATGCATTAGGTACGGTAGACACAGAGCGTAGCCCCCACAATAAATTTTGTGATCCATAAAAATGTTTCAGTTTCTTTTAAGATGAAAATAAAGAAGATTTAGAGTTAGACTTGCTTTTTTCTCACAAAAGAGAAAGATGACTAAAACAAAAGAAAAAGTTTAAGTACTTCCAGTTATGTCAAAGATAATTTGACAATGTTTAGGATGAGAAAGCCCCATAAAGGTAAGAGTGTCCAGGGCCCATGAAAGTCCTTTGGCAACCCTGTCAACATTCAACGAATGCGAACAGAGATTTGTTTGTTTGTTTGAGTACAATTAACATTTGTTATCAAAGCATCAGACAAGAGAAAAATCTATTGATCAGAAGGTGTGCCTACCTTCATGCAGTGCAACAGAAAGCAAGAAACTGCCAAGAGAGCAATAGAGCAATGGTCAGCTTGGAAGTTATATTTACACTGGATCTCTTCCTCCAGCTCCCTATGGCCCCTAGACTCTGTATGCTTAGCTGTCTCTGAGGACTTGGGCTGGCTGAAGTGGCTTTTTATATTATTGCAACACTAACCATGTGGGAGCCTTCATCCTTGCACTATGTTACTGGAAATGACACCAAACCCAATACGCCCCCCTGCCCTTTGAAACGAACCCTGAGAGAAATAAACACTCTTAGGACTCTTAACAGATTTTCAGCATGCTTAAATATTAACCTGAGTTCGTATAAAAACTACTTGTTTAATGTGTGTGTCTTATTCTGTTTGGGCTACTCTAACAGAAACATCATGGACCAGGTGGCTTGAACAATAAACATTTATTTCTCAGAGTTCTGGAGCCTGAGAAGTCTAAGAGTAAAGCACTGGTAGATCGTGTCTGATGAGAAATTCCGCCTGGTGTAGAAGGCCGCCTTCTTGCTGTGTCTTCACATGATAGAAGGTGCAAGAGGGCTCTCTGGGGTCTCTCTCTCTCTCTCTCTCTTTTTTTTAATGTTTTATTTATTTGACAGAGATCACAAGTAGGCAGAGAGGCAGGCAGAGAGAGAGGAGGAAGCAGGCTTCCCTTGGAGCAGAGAACCCGATGCAGGGCTTGATTCCAGGACCCTGGGATCATGACCCGAGCCGGAGGCAGAGGCTTTAACCCACTGAGCCACCCAGCTGCCCCTGGGGTCTCTTTTATAGGAAAACTTACTTTTTAAAAAATCTCATTCAGGAAAGCTCCACCGTCATGATCTCATCACTTCCCAAAAACCCCACCTCCAACTACCATCACGTCGGGGTTAGGTTCAATGTATGAATTGGAGAGGGGGGCACAAACATTCAGCTCATAACAGTACACATGTCTCAATTCGATTATCTGTATTTATAATCCCAATTTTATAATATTTTATTTTGAAGTACCTTTAAAGTTACAGAGGAGTTGCAAGAAAAGAATGAAGAATTCTAGAAAATTCTTCACCCAATTTCCCAGGAACTCCTAAAAACAAGAAATTGTTCTTAGAGTTAGAGTTCTCAGAGTTACAATGATCAAAAAGAGAAAATTAATGGTGATTGAATACCATTATTTAATCTATAGACTTTATTCAGCTTATGACAATTGCCCCAATGATATTCTTCATGTAGACGGATCGCTGGATAGGTTGGTAGATGGATGGACAGCGAGAGAGATGCGGAGATAAAACTTCAGGATTTAAATCTAAGATCACATATAGCCTTTAGTTGTCAATATCTAAGAGCTGGTCTCCTTTATTCTGGAATAGAGTCCCCTCAGTTTGGATTTGTCTGATGTTTCTTCATGATTAGATTCATTTTGTGCAACAATATTTCAGTGTGATATTGTGTACTTCTCAGTGCCTCTTCTAAGAGCCTTACTTCCATATGTGCAAGTAATAATTACAAGGATTTTGAATCCTAGCAAAAGTTTCAATTTATGTCTGGGGGAAAAAACAGTTGTTGAATGAAACTTCCTTGATCGATTCCCACTGCTGTTCTTATTTTACAAGAATCATTTCTTGCCATCGTTATAATTAATAAACACTTGATTCTGAGAGTCCTTCTCTGTCTTCCAGAGTGCAACACAGCAGTAAGCAGTTGCTCACAGAAGGTGGATACATGTGCATGCGTGTGTGTGTGTTTGTGTGCGTGTGTGTGTTTGGGGGAAGGAATCGTGAAATTCATATTAAAGCACTCACTAATGAAGCCAGGCAATTGTTATTAAGTATTTGGTTTTTCCTGTTTTTAACTTTTGTATTTTTTCTGAATTTAATCATTTATTAACTTGATAATGTCACTTAATAAAACCAGGGATATTAATTATTTACTTAAGTGTTTTTTCATCATGTTATGTGCCAGGCATTGTGGTACATTCTGTGAATACAACAGGAATAAGATCTAATCTCTTCCCCTTAGACCTCGCGGTCTCGTGAGCAACTGTAAGAGGAGTCAAGTGCAGGGGTAGACCGCTGTAATGGGGAAGTACAGTGGCCTTGAGAGCACGAGAATGGGACCTTTCAACCATCTTGAGGGAACTGAGACCTTGGTCTGAGTGTCGAGTCCATAAGGCAGTCACGTCATGGAGAAGAGAAGGGAGAGGAGAGGGTTTTGACTGCATGGTCTCTGTCCTTCCAACCCTGCCTCTCCTCAGAGGCAGTTCTGACGAGGGACGTGACTACAGAAAATTGCAGCCACTAACTCACTCTCCTTAGAAAGAAACCACACCCAAAATGTGAACTTTTGAATACCCAGTGAAGCTATTGACCCTCTCTAGGAAATATATTGGATTGCCCATTTTTATCATCACGGTCACCAGTTTTATTAATATAGTGATGGGAATCCTCGTTCCTTTTCTAAAAGCTTAGAAAAGAATAAGCAACTGCCAACACAGTTAATGAATGGCTAAGTACCACAGAGTTCTGTTTTAGCACATTCAAATTCTCAACAACCAAGGCATCAAGTGCTCTGAGTCAGGGAGGGGCTGGACAGAGACTGGGTAGTGCTGGATGACCGGCCCCAGCTCTGACTCAGCAGGGCAGCGGCTCCCCAAGAGATCAGTCTCAAAGACTGCTGCTCTCCTCAGCTCAAATCTATCTAGCTAAGCCAACGGTCAGTCAGGAGAACACAACTTTGTTAGTCTCCGATCCCAACTCTCATCCCTTGTTTACTCCCCCGTCTGCTATACATCAGCCTGGATGCCATAGTCTATAATGCTCATCTTGTAGAAGCTTCTAGAATAGGTTAAGTTAAAGAAGCTCCTGTAAGAATCATAACTCTCTCTCTCTTTATGGAACCATTCTTACTTCTCATATACCATGAAGTACATCTTCACAGCTTTGAAATGTCTCTTTTCTTCTTTCTTCCTCTTTCCCCTTCTTTCCTTCCTTTCTTTTCTTCTTGCCATTTGACATAGTTCTACATCACAAATACTATTCCTTCTGAGCATAGAAAAGTGTGAAAAAGAAAGTAAAAATGATCCCTCACCTCACTATCCGGAGACAAAGGCTGTTAAGATTTTGATAGATTTCATCTCAATCCGGTGTGCTCTGTATATTCTACAATTTTATGTCCTGCTTATTTCACCTTCTATTGTGTCATCACTATTTCTTAACATCAGTCAGTACTGAGGGGCGCCTGGGTGGCTCAGTCGGTTAAGTGTCTGCCTTCGACTCAGGTCATGATCTCAGGGTCCTGGAATTGAGTTCTGCATTGGGCTCCCTCCTCTGGGGGGGGGTCTGCTTGTCTCCCTCGCGTTCTGCGCCCACCCCCTGACTCGCTCAAGCACGTGTGCATGCATTCTCTAAAATAAATAAATCTTTAAAAAACATCAGTCAGCACTTCTACTGAATGATCATCCTGTCAGCATTTCTACTTCTACTTCTACTTCCACTTGCATTTGTGCCGTATCCCAACACGTGACTTTTGAAAAATTCCATCGTGAATCTCTTCTCCCTTCCTAGGCCTCCTGCACTAGACTGAGTCCTCCTTTCGTTCACCCAGATTACCACAGAAATCTCCTTCATGGCCTGACCTCCAGCTTTCCCCCTCTCCACCCTCCTCGGTTTTACCAAGTGAACTTTCTAAAATAGGACTCTGGTCGTGTCTTTTCCCAGCTTTAGTCTCCAGTGTTCACCCCTTGCTGTGGTCTTTGGGATAAGTTTATATTTTCATCCTGATGAAAGTGTTTCTCTGCTTGGCCCCTTCTGGCCGCCTCTCCAGACTCCTCTTCCGATCTGTCTCTCTTCCCTGCCTCAGGGTCCATCTTTTAAATTCTCATTCCTCTGAGTCTTTGTTCATGCTCTTCTGTCTGGTATACCTTTTCCATTTCTTTGCATGACAAGAAATTCTTTACATCCTTTCAAATTCAACCGAGATAGCACCACTGCTTGGAAACTTCCTGAAAGTTCTTCTTTCAACCTCCACCTCACCATATGGGCTAAGATCACAAGGTTTTCTCTTCCCTGCCTGTAAACAGTCCTATTGCCAACTGAAGTGACTTCTTGGGGGTTTTTCCCCTTAACAACAGGAGCTAGATTTGAATCACAAGCACCTCACGCAGAGTGAACCCTCAAGACAACTCTCCTGAAAAGTTATCCTGTCTCAGCAGCCAAGAGTTCCTGGTCTGAGGCCAGTTTCCTTCTGTTGACTCCGTTACAATGTCGCATGCCTAACGCATGACTCATGGAATCTTGGACAATGTCATTTCTCCAAATGGCTATGAGGCCTTGTCCACTTGTGGAATTTCCCAAGGATTTCAGAATCTCCCTTTAAAATCCCTTCTCTCCAACATTTCTGTCACAGATGCCTCTAGAGAAAAATAGTAATAGGGCATTGTTACCCTGAACATAAATCAGTACTGAAAAAATTCCCCACATTAATTTTGCTTTAAGAAAAGGAAACCAAATGAAAGTTTGTTTAGAAATATAATGATTTAAAATGTTTACATGCAAATTTTTTTGTAGTAAATGTGAAAGTGGTTTGGGTGGAGATCGGAACGACAGATAGAAATCAAAACGTCACTTTAGTGTCAAGGAAAAAAAAATCTCTTTAAACCTAACCTGATGATAATTTTTCATAAAATCATTCTGGTGACCTAGACCTGATTCACACTTTTTTGAACATACAACAGAATCTTCTCATATTTGTCACAGTTACCAGTTACTAGGGGCACAGTTATTACCCCAAACAAAAAGATGAATATTGGTACAACCTTTTTTAAGAAATGATGTCACCGTCACTGGGGAAGATGAGAACTTTATGGCAACCATGGGCGGATGTATCATGAAGCTACAGAGCTTGAACTCCAGGACCCTTCACTAGGTCAGCCTTTTTTCAAGGCTTTTGCAGGGGCCCTAGCAAGACTTCTATATTTTTATAAAATTATTTTATAAAATATATTTTATAAAATTTCCTGTTGTATTTTAACCAAACTGTTTAGGAGTGCTAATTTTCCTTGCTCCCATTTCCCTTTTTCCACCTCTTGTTTCAGAAAATGTTGATGTTTCATTTTTGATAACTGACTAAGGGGAAGTTGAGATGAGGATATTAGTTTAGATGTGGCGATATATGTATATTTACTAGTTCACAGCCACGTTATAAATGCTTCTGTGTTTACTAGGCACCCCGGCACGAACATAGCTTCTAGGAAAACCCTTCTCTTCACTGTGCCTGTTCACCTGGACTCCTGCGGTGGAGAGCGGGCTTTAAGGCACACACCACCAAAACGCTGCAGGCATGGGAGAAACAAGGTTGAAATACACAGAGGCAGAGTGAGTCTGGGGAAAATTCTTCTAGTTGTCAGAATGGAAAGTTGCACCAGAGGACTCAGTTCACAAAATAAAACCCCCACCCCATTTCAGGACTATCTTAATAATGTAGGGTATATGGTCAAAAATGTTTCATATCTTTTTTTCTTTTATTTGGCTGGAATCATGTTCCATAGAATCTATCAGATTCTTGAAAAGGGTGCAAAAGCAGTAAGTACGTCTGACAAATAAGAAGTCTGTACATGGTCACATACTTTATGCAACCAACTCTCAATGATAAAAACAGACTTTGATCAACCCCCCAACAGAAAGAAAAAACCATCTTTCTAGTATTTGTATAGATGATTGTCTTAAATGTCCTTGTTATATGAAGAAGATATGAGTGTTATAACCACAAATGTAGAGTCAAAGTGTTTTAGAGATGCTGCTGATAGTTACCTAACAAACATATTCTATTTCACCGGATTTTCTCTTTGTGGTATTTTTCAGCTTTATAAGTTTATAATTTGGTAGGATTACTTTTCTTATTTAGAATAAATGTTTCTTCTTTTTTTTTTTTAAAAGATTTTATTTATTTATTTGACAGAGTTCACAAGTAGGCAGAGATGGGGGTGGGGGGAAGCAGGCTCCCGCTGAGCAGAGGGCCCAATGTGGGGCTTGATCCCAGGACCCTGGGATCATGACCTGAGCCGAAGGCAGAGGCTTACCCCACTGAGCCACCCAGGTGCCACGAATAAATGTTTATTCTTACACTGTAATTTGTCTTCCCTCTTTTAGATCATCTCTATAATTGCATGAGCTTCAGGCTCTACAAAACCTGGATCTGCCTAATTCATGATTTTTTTTAAGTTTCATGTACATATTGTCCTTCACTGTCTTCCACAGAGCACCCCTTATCCCCTCACTTGGAGTCACATGGCATTAGCCAGCACTCAAGAGCAGCACACACTAAAGGCAGTTCTCCCGGGTTTGAACCACAGCTACTGCTTACTCACTGTGGGACCTCGTGGTTCTCTGTCTCCATTTCCTTACCTGTAAAACAAGGGTAATGGAAGGAATGCAGAGGAGGGGCTGAGGGCTAATTAAGGCAAAGTTTTGAAAACCACTTAGCCCACTGTCTAACACAAAATATATAATCAGCTAAATGATAGATACCATTATTAAGGTGTTCCAGAAATTTGATCATATTTTTCATATGTAATATGCATCATCTTTGCAAGACTTAGATCTACTTAATCAGAATAACTAAACAATAGGGTTTTTTAAAGATTTTTTATTTAGTTATTTGAATTAGAGAGACAGAGATAGAGCGCACTAGAGAGAAAGAGAGAGCACAAGCTGGGGAGGACAAGAGTAGAGAGAGAGGGAGAAACAGACTCCCCACTGAGCAGACAGCCCAGTGCAGGACTCAATCCCAGGTCCCTGAGATCATGACCTGAGCCGAAGGCAGACACTTAACCAATTGAGCCACCCAGGCACCCCAATAATAGTTTTATACCAGATAAATATTTGAAGATGAAAAGGTCCAGAGAATCTAATACATGAGATAATGATCGAAGTTGATAAGGTTGTGCTATATAACTAAAATTTGCAAGAGACTAAAATGTACATGCTCTCACAAAATTGAAAGAAAAAGATAAATATATGATGTATTGGATATGGTAACTAACTAGATAGAAGAAAAAAATTTTAACAACACTTACATATATTAAATCATCATAATGAACACTTTAAAAATCTTAGTTTTGTCAATCATATCTCAACAAAGGCAAAAACAAACCCAAAAAAAGCCATTATGTTCATAATCCAATAAATTTTTTGAAATTTTTTTTAAAAAAGTAAAAGAAATAGGGACACCTGGGTGGCTCAGTTGGTTAAGCGGCTGCCTTCAGCTCTGGTCATGATCCCAGCATCCTGGGGTCAAGTCCTACATCAGGCTCCTTGCTTGGTGGGGAAGCTGCTTCTCCCTCTGCCTCTGCCCACCACTCTGCCTGTGCTCTCTTGCGCGCACTCTCTCTCTCTTACAAATAAATAAAATCTTTTTAAAAAAAAAAAAAGTAAAAGAAATAGTTCTCATATATGTTTAAATATGCTCAAAACATCTCCTTGGGTTGGAGGGAGTCATTTTCTCTAACAATCCAGTGAGAGTAAACTCTTAAAAATCTTCTGTGCCTGCAAGTTCTTTAAATAGGGAAGCCCAAGAAAAATCAAGAATGAAAAAGAAAACCAACTAAAGAAGGAAAAATGTCCAACAGATCTGAACAGAAGGAAGCTAGGTAGCAGAGGCTATAGAAAGGGGGAGGGAAGAAGGGAGAACATTTATACAGAGCAGAGAAGGATTATATGTAGTAGTGTGTTTTGAAAGCAGCTTTCAAAAACTGAAGCCCAGATTTGTAGCATTTGCTAATTTCCACTATGACCAAATTTATGTTCCCAAAAATTAACAACTGGTTAACAGAATTTTCAACAATTCAACATTCCAATCTCATAATGATTTGAGCCCAGCAATGACTGTAAGTGACACTGGGAAACAGTCACTGACTAAGGATGAGCTCCTATGGGACCTTTGGGATGGTAACTCTCCAATTACAGACTTTTAATGAAATTATGACTATGTTTTACTCTAGGACATCAGTGTGCATATTCTGTGCATCAAGAGGAGTTTTTTGAGTAAGCTATTGAATAAAGTAACGTGGTTTTACCCCTCAAATTCTGGGCACCTCTGTTCTCTGGTTTCAATGACAACGGTTATCCGTTTAGTGAACTCAAACCACTCAAGTGGGTGGAAGAGAGGGAGAAAGAAATAGAGTATCAGGGAAAGAGCCCTGTGTTCTCTCCCTGCCCTTTTGCCTCACCTCCCCACCCCCTCATTCCCAGGCCTGCTTGTAAAGTCTTGGCCTCTCTGAGAAATGAACACTACTTGGCCTTGTCTTAGAGGAAAATTACAAGAGCTAGGCTCCAAAATAAGCTAATATAATTCACAGTCTAGGACAAAAAAACAAAAACAAAAGCAAAACAAACAGGTAATATTTGGCATGAAGAAGTTGTCTTTGAGAAATTATTTGCCATCATGTATTTGAATAAATTTGCCATGGGCCTGCCATTTCAATAGAAGAGGGAAAATGGCCTATCCTTGAGTTAGCTGGCATCCCATTGTCCTTTATAGCACCAAAGTCAGACTATTTCATTTCTTGCTTTATTTCTGCTCTTAGTGGACTCAAGCCTGGCAGATCTGACATTGCAGGCTGAATCCTACTGATTTTTTGCCCCCAATGCTGCATGCTCTAAGTAATGTCTGTTGTGCAACAAGATTTCATTTTGCTGATTCTTGTTTTGTTGAGTCATGAGTCCAACATGTCGTTCAAACCAGGAAGTAGCATTTCCTGTGGCAGTTCCAGTAGGAGAGAAGCTGTGGCCAAAGGTCAAGTACCAAAGATGCACTTGGCAAGACCATCTGACTCCACATTCTTCCTCTAAAATCCAAATTCCTCCCTACCCAATATTGTTCCTGCAAGTTTCCCATGAGGATCAGCCAACTGACAATATATCCCAAGACACGATGACCAGTTCAGACTTCTGTCCTGTGAAAGTCTTCCACCAGGAAATGACAATGGCTGTCCTGCTGTTAACGCATGAAGAATTTGAAGTCTCTTGAGTCATAAGAAGTTGAGAAATGAACTTCCTGCTGTTGAAATTCCTACACCTTGGAGTACTTCAATCAATGGAAGTAACTAGTGTTTTTTATTTTAATAATGAAAAGAGATTTGCTGAAAACAAGACCAAATTAACTGTCTTAGAACAAATGAGCAGAATCAGGTTCTTCGACCACTGAAAAAATAGGCCTATCTCTCATTGCACAAGTTGTCAAGAATAGTTTGAGGCCCCACTGAAGACAAGATGATAATTCTTTGCTTTTCCTAATAATGCCACATTGTGTTATGTTATCAAGATTGATCATAGTTAAAATAGCATTTATTCATTGGTCAAGAAGTTCTACTTGAAAGAAAAACATGCATTTCATCCCTTGGTGTGGCTTTGCCAATCTGAGGTCTCAACCATCAAACTTTATCATCTATACTCCATTTCTCTTCCTTCCCAAGAACAACTTATTTCAACTTATTTAGCACTGTTGCATTCCAAGCACTATAAAATGAACTCTGTATGTATAAAAACATAGAAAATAAATAATTTTTGTTTCCAAAAAGCACTAAATCCTCTGAGGGGTTATCAAAATAAGCACAAATTTGGGTAATTATAAAAATACTTAACTTTTATCCAAAATTCATCTCCCAGTCATCTGTTTTAGCACGTCTTTCCAAAATTCCTTCCCCAAATGCACACTCCCGATATCCATGAACTCAGGCCTATATCTAACAGTTGTGAGGTCTTGGGGAAGATTTCAGAGATTCACATTTTTCTGTCTAAATGTTTAAAACTTTCTAAACAAGCTAATAAAATGTTCAGAGAATAGTTCTATCCTCCTATCTTGACAAATATACCTTGATAAATAATATTTAAGAAATTTTTAAAGCTATAGATTTTATATGATAAAAGTAGGTAAAAGAGGGGTGCCTAGGTAGCTCAGTAGGTTACACATCTGCCCTCGGCTCAGATCTTAATACTGGAGTCCTAAGATTGAGCCCTGTGTCTGCTTCCCTGCTCAGTGGGGATCCGCTTCTCCCTCTCCCTATGCCACACCCCCTGCTTGTTTATGTTTTATCTTTCTCAAATAAATAAATAAAATATTAGGAGAAAAAAGAAAAAAAAATTTTAAAAAGAAAAAGAAATGAAAAAAGTAAGAAAAACATCAAAGATTACTAAATTTAATTACCCCATGTATCTGGGTGTTTTATTATGAAGGCCATATTTGAATGTGTATAAAATAAAGACATATATCCTTTATTATTAATACTATATTTATGGTTAAAATTCATTCTTCCTGAATACAAACTTCTCAGCAAAATTAATTCTTAAGTTTTCATAATTAAAATTTGTGTTCTATAGGCAGTCAAGCAAAACTTGATGTTATCTAAATCATTAATCTTTAGATAACTATTATTAATTTAAATTTGGAAGTTTCACTCTGCTAAAGTAGTGACTTGAATTGTTAATAAGATTCCTAAAACATTACTTAGATTCAGAAATGAACCATGAATTTCACATCATGTTCATACATTGTAATGGGCTGCCTTTGATAAACTATCTAGACACTGAGAATAAACGAGAAAACATACAGTGGATGGATTCCTTAGGTTTTATTAACTGCTATTAACTGATCTCTGAGTGAAAGGAAAGGGAAATTATTGGTCATAAGGGTTCTTGGCTCTCTTGACTTCACTCAAGCTTCTTAGGCTGTGAATATTCTGAGTTTGTTGTTATTGTTGTTTTAAAGGTTTTGTTTTGTTTTGTTTTGTTGTAAAGATTTTATTTATTTGAAAGAGAGTGAGAGAGAGGGAGAACACAGCAAGAAGGGACAGAGGGAGAGGGAAAAGCAGCCTCCCCACTGAGCCAGGAGCTAGACATGGGGCTCCAGGATCATGACCTGAGCTGAAGGCAAACGCTTAACCTACTGAGCCACCCCTTGTTTTTTTGTTTGTTTGTTTGTTTAAATACACCTCCAGCTCCTCCTAGGTATTCCAGGACAGAAGAGACTAGAAGAAAGCCTAACTGCCACCTTTATTTTTCATTAGCCTCTCCAGAGCTTGGGACACTCACCCTTGGATCTAAACTTTGTTAGTCAAGAGGGGTAGATATTTAGGATGTTTAAGATGTTAAAGGTCATTTGATGCCACACAGCTCTCTGGCTCCTCATGTGGCAGAGGTACTCATATGTTCTCCAGTACATTTATTTTTCTATATGTTTGTAATAAGGTCTTCTCAGACTTTGGCTAAGGAGAGAGAGTCATTCTTCCCCAAGTCTAAGGGCATGTAGAATTTGCCTGATACACTTTTGTTTCTTTATCTATCCTAGCTTTTAGAATTTAAGCCCTGTAAGAATAGGGATAGTATTTTACTCCTCTTTCTATCCCTATTTCTTTATATACATAATATCTGTCAGGATTTTTATTACCTGTTGGCATCCCTATAGCTCTTGAAAATGAAGGGGTAGATATTTTGATTTCTGGATCTCAGTGTCACCCAATCCCGGAAAGGTGGTCACTCTTTAATAAATGAGTCCATTAATATGTGTGTAACCTTAGAACCGTACCCTTACTCTGGAAAAAAGGAGACAGTATAGTCCATGTCCTGCATGGTCTTATTAGTTTGAAAACATCCAGAAGAAGCACGAAGAAAATATAGAAAAAGAAGGGCACTAGAACCAAAAGCGGCGACTAGTGCCATTCCACATTTTGGCTACGCAGGCCAAAATTTTCTGTTTCATAGTCACCCTTCCTGAGTCTTTTATTCTCTTTTTCTTACCTTCTTTTTGAATTCATGATCAATCCTCCACCTCCACCTAGTTCCCTGCTAGATACCACAGAGACAGAAGAGTGGAAAGGGAAAGGATTGTCACAGTATTTTTCACACACTGCCAAGATCAACAATGTTGTTCCTTCTCTAGCTCTTTCTTTCCAGGAAGGTAAGAGGACTTTGGAAGAATGGCTGTGATCTGTACTTGGAAGACCAGGAAGCCCTGGTACTACCAACTTTAGCAACAGTTTCTGTGCTACGGAACAGAAGAAAAGCTACTCGGTGCTGCATCTCAAATGACCATGCCAATGTTTGTCCTTTTATAGAAAATAAGCTCCAGCCGAAGTCCAGAGGAGCACTCCTGGATGTTCTGCCTTGAATAAATCCTTTGCACTACAGAGAAGTATGGACAAGGAGACACAATAATAACTGATAAATAATTTTCTCCATGGTGGAATGAAGGCATAAAGGCCCATTTAATCAGTTTTAAAGAAAAACAATTTAAATGCTCCTGAACACCTGAGTTTATAGGGCAAAATTCAGACTTATTGTCCAGTGTTTGAAGACTCAAGCAAGCCACTTGAAGGACAGTAGAAAGTAAGTTTTTTGTATAAGAACAATTCAGAATTTAAAATATAACCACTGACTTGTTTGAAGCATATGAAAGAATAAATTGCCTCTTACCTCATAAAGATTTGCCCACTTTTCATTTATTTTTATGATGGATGTGAATGCAAGATAGAGGAAAAAATAACTTAAAGATGTGACAGAAAGAAATTTTACCCTAAATGAACATATTACTAAAGAAATTTTTCTGCAACCTAAAGATTTTCAACTTGTTTCCAATGACATTTTATGTAGAATTATATTGACTTTAATAAAGTTCTATAACAAACAGAGAATATCAACATATTTATTATTTTATGGGATTAAAATTTGTCCTGAAGAATTCAAAGCACACTTTAGGCTCAAAAGTAGAATTCTTTCAAGAGTATTGCTTCAGTGCAGGGGTCAAATTTTTAGTGTTTTTGTTTTTGTTTTTTGGGTTTTTTTAAAGATTTTATTTGTCAGAGAGTGAGAGAGAGCACAGAGGGGGTATGGCAGGCAGAGGCAGAGGGAGAAGCAGTCTCCGGGCCGAGCAAGGAGCCTGATATGAGACTCAATCCCAGCACCACAGGATCACAGCCCCAGCCAAAGACAGATGCCCAGCTGACTGAGCCACCTAGGCATCCCACTGGGGTCAAATTTTTAATCCTTGCTTAAAGTGTATTCTGGATCCATGCTAAGGAAGTCTAAAATCAAGCCTTGAAAATATCAAACTGATCCTAAGTAGCCTAATTACATCCCAGGGCAAATTGCAAAAATATTTAAAGTAATATAAAAATGTGTCATTTAAAAAAATCCAGTCCTGGGCCACCTGGGTGGCTCAATGGGTTAAAGCCTCTGCCTTCGGCTCAGGTCATGATCTCAGGGTCGTGGGATCCAGCCCTGCATCAGGCTCTCTGCTCAGCAGGGAGCCTGCTTCTCCCTCTCTCTGCCTGCTTCTCTGCCTACTTGTGATCTCTGTCTGTCAAATAAATAAATAAAATCTTTAAAAAAATAAAATAATAAAATAAAATAAAAAATAAAAATCCAGTCCCAACATAAAATTCACAATATTTAACATCCAATCAAAAATTACTAAATAATCAAAGAAGCAGGAAACTATCGCCCTAACTAGCAGAAGAGAAAGACATGAGAATGGCACAGATAATAGATTAGTAGACAAAGATGTTAAAAGTTATTAATAATAAAATCCATTTTTCAAGAAAATAAAAGGAAGGATGAGCATGATGAGGAGAGAAATGGAAAAAATCAAAAACACCCAAAGCAAACACTTAGACATTAAAAATACCATAGGTGAAATTTAAAAAAAAAAAAAAACAACACAAAAAACAAACAAACAACAACAACAAAAAAAAACAACACTGGATGAATTACCAGTAGATTAGACACTGCAGAAGAAAAAAATTGGAACTTGAAAACATAGCAAAAGAACTACAAAATCAATTACAGAAAGGAAAGACTTAAAAACAGACACCATCAGTGAACTGTAGGACAATATCAAGCAGTCTAAAATACTTAGAACTGGAGTCTCAGAAAATGGTGAGGAAGAATGAGAGCCAGAAAAATTATTTGAAGAAATGTTAACCAAAATTTTTCCAAATCTGACAAAATTTATATCAGGAAATGTAATAACCCCCAAGAAGAAAAAACATGAAGAAAATCAAACCAAAACACAATATAATCAAACTGTACCAGAAAAAAAAAAAAAAAAAAAAGTGACACAGTCAATTTTAAAGCAACCAGAGGGGGGGAGGGGAAAACAACATTATGAACAGAAGAACAAAGGTAATATGACAGCAGACCTCTCATCAGAAACCATGCATCTTAGAAGGCAATAAAATACCATCTTTATAATTCTGAAAGATAGCTATTAACCTAAAATTGTATACTCTAAGAAGACTTTTTAAAATGATGAAATATGGGGCACATGGGTGTCTCAAGTGGTTTGGGCGTCTGCCTTCAGCTCAGGTCATGATACGACCGTCCTGGGATTGAGGCCCCTGCTGAGAAGGGATCCTGCTTCTCCTCTTCCCACTGCTGCTCCCCCTGCTTGTTCTCTCTCTCTCTCTCTCTCTCTCTCTCAAGTAAATAATTCATCAATGTCATCTATGTAGATAAAATTTCAGTAAAGCTTATGAAAAAAATCCACAATTCATTGATCATAGTTCCATTCACATGCAGTGTTGAATCCGTCCCATGCTCTTTCTAAAAGCTAAATAAATGTAATGTTCAGTGAAACTGACTGTGTTTCATCAGTTTTCCTTCTGAGTGTTGGACTGCTCCTGCTGATTAGGCAATGAGTGTTAGACTCATCAACTCCTATAGGTCTGCCCATATAACTTTCAGATATTTATCCATTCTATTACTGTCCCCAGGATAGGCACACATCATTCATTTCAACAATAGTCTATGGAGGTCATCTCTTTCAGTGCCAGACATTGTGCTATACACGGGGATTGGAAATGAGCCTCTGGGGGGCATCTGGGTGTCTCAGTGGGTTAAAACCTCTGCCTTTGGCTCGGGTCATGGTTTCGGGGTCCTGGGATTGAGCCCCACGTAGGGCTCTCTGCTCCGCAGGGAGCCTGCTTCCCCCTCTCCCTCTGTCTGCCTCTGCCTACTCTCTGTCAAATAAATAAAATCTTAAAAAAAAAAAAAAGAAAGAAAAAGAAAATGAGCCTCTGCCCCTGCTCATGAGCTAATATAACTCAATCTAATGTGTCAGTTGTTTATGTAGGTTAGGAATAATATGCCATAAGAGATGGAAACGAGAATGATTCATTCTGGGTGACTTTGGAAAAGCATAATTATAAATGGTATCAGCACCGGGGTACCTGGTGGCTCAGGCTCTTAGGCTTCTGGCTCTTGATTTCAGCTCAACTCATGATCTCAGGGTCATGAGATTAAGCCATGGGTCATGCTCCATGCTCATTGTGGAGTCTGCTTAAGGTTCTTTCCCTCTCTCTCCCTTTGTCCCTCCCCTGCTCACGTTCTCTATCTTTCTCTAAAATTTATAAATAAAATCCAATAAATAAATAAATACACAAATAAAATAGTACCATCATGTAAGTACTTCTTAGATGCCAAGGATCATAGCTAATGCCCCCAATAATTCTTCAACGTAGAGTATTATTTCCATTTTACAACTGAGGAAGCAACCACAAAAACCCTTAAGAAACTTGTTCAAGGTCACACATGTTTAAAAAGCAGAGGAAATCTGGCTGATTCCCAACCCACTATATTTTTTGCCATTTCATGCTATTTATATAGGCAAATAGAACAAAGTAATTGCTTTATAGAGGTACCAACACATGAGATTGATCTTGAACAAAAAGCTTTAATTTACTAGTGATAGGGAAGAACATAACTTCAAAAAGAGATACAAACACACTTAAGTCTAAAAAATCACAGCATATTTAGAGAAGAGTTTAGTTTATCATTCCGTGTAGGTGGAATATGTGTGTGGGGGATGGGGCAGACATATACTGGAGACAGTAGATAATCATTTCTTGAAGAGTTTTGTCCCCATTTTGTGTTTCCCTCTTAGCATTTCACTTCAGTGTCATTAGAATCATCTTGCTAAATACAGATAAAATTATGTCACTCATCTTGCACAAACATTCAGGATTTCTATCTTTATCCCAGTGTAAGGTCCAAATTTATAAGCCTGGAACACATGCTTTATTTTCCTAATCTTTGAAATGGGTATATTTTGAATTTCTATTTCTTGGGTTACGATTATAAGGAAATTTTACACACACACACACACACACACACACAATCTCAGTCCCATGTCATATAAAAAAAACATACAAAATGGTGTGTTTTTACTAAGTGTTAGCGATTATTAATAATTATAATTGCTATGTTATTATTATCACTATGCTTTGTGCTATCATAGTCTGGTGGGTTGAGTTACACACAAGCAGAGATGTTTCCGTGAAAATCAGCTGAGTGTCGAAATTGAAATGCAAGTCGTCCAGCAAATTTTTTGAAAAGTTAGCATGGGAGGAAGTGGGGAACAAATGGTAAGGTATTACAGTTTTACTTTTTTCCTTATTTCTCTTCTGAGGCTTGCCACAAACATCTTTAGTTGGGTATCATAATCCGTAAGTATGACCTAACAGGCCAAAAGACTGAAACGAGTTCTGCTTGCTTTACTCTTTGTTTTAGATTAACTCTGCTGAGAGCATTGTAAGGCTGTCACCTTATCGGCAAGAACATCTAAAGGCAGCATTTCCGTCGAGAAAAGCACAGGTTGTATTGCAATTTACTGTAGGTCCTTGTTGTGCAAACTTTCAGGGAGTGATGAAATTAAAATGGCATTACTTCAATTTTTTTTTTTTCCCTCACTGAAAATTCTTAACAGACAGTATCTACAAACAAAGAACTTGTATGGTCACAACCTGGATTAATGAAACAATTACTAAAGGGATACGTTTGTTCGTAGAGGTCCGTTTCCTATATCTTGTGCATTGAGGATTTAGTTTTACAGTGACCCATGTATATAAGCAACAAAAGTTTTACAAAATAAGACAAGCTGATCATATATGATGCATGATGGTATATTTTTTATTGTATCCTATTGTATTTAATTCCACTATGTTTCCCAATACAAGTTATAACCCACAAGATTGATTTTGCAACCTACTAATGCATCCATCATGACTTAAAACTTAAAAGCATTACTGAAGTCTCTTAATGACAGAGTCAAGCTTTGACAGTCCGTGATAGAGTCAACCTCCTTGTTGAGAGTTCCAAGATGTTAGAAGTGTCACCAGAGGTAGAAACCTTAAACTGGCTAGGCCCTCTGCACACCCTGCTTATCGTCTACCTCCAGATTATATGATCTGCAGATCCTAACCTCGTGTTGGAAGTCTCTGGGAACTCCATGGGGTGAAACATTTGGAGTGGAGATGGCACAGTAAGCAGAGAATCTCTGCGCTGTTGAAACTCCAGAGGCGAGCCGCTGTCATTACCCCATCATTTCTGTTTACTTCTAGTACAAACTAGATAGAGCATTTCAAAATGCACTGTTGGGGCGCCTGGGTGGCTCAGTCAGTTAAGCGGCTACTTTCAGCCCAGGTCATGATCCCAGAGTCCTGGGATCGAACCACCTTACCTGCTTCACCCTCTCCCTTTGCCCCTCACCCTGCTTATGCTCCCTATTTCTCTCTCTCTTTCTCTCAAATAAATAAATAAATCTTTTAAATAAATAAATCAATAAGTAAGTAAATAAAAATGCACTGTTTTCCAGAGCTCCCGGCTGGCTTAGTTGGTAGAACATGCCACTCTTGATCTCAGGGTCATGAGTTCCAGCCCCTCACTGGTTGTAGAGATTACTAAAAAGTCAATAAATAAACTTACCAAAAAAAGCTTATAGGTAAACTTTTAAAAAATAAATAAAAATGCAATGTTTTCAAGGGGGTTTGTAAAATAAAATGCACTCCATACACTTAACATTTACACGGTCTCCTTCTTTCCAATCTGATTCTTTCCTGGTGCAGAGAAAAAAAAATGACTTTGAGCCCATGGACTTCTAAGTCAGAGGCTCTTGAGTTTTAGTTTTAACTCCACTTTTAAGATTTTCTATCTCAGTTTCTTTGTCTCTAAAATGAGAATAATAATATCAACCCCATAGCATTCTTGAGATGATTAAAAAGACATTATAAAGTGCTCACACACAGCATCCGACCCAGAATTGGGGCCTAAGGAGAATTACTCTCCTTCCCTTGCCTTCATGCATAACCCCAGAGCACACATTTCCAAACAGCAGTGACCACATCCCTCAGCCACTTAGCAACCCACTAAGGGTACAGCACAGGCAAGCAAGAATTTTTTTTCAACAGAACCACAACCCAAAGCCGGGGTGCTACAGTTAGTAAAGAAAAATAGAGCACAATGAATATAAACCGTATTTCCCCAAAAATCAAACAAAAAACTCTGCGAAGTTTATCAAACACTGTGTTTAAAAAACTAAGATATATACAGAGTATCTGGTGATTGAGATCTGGCCTTAACTTTCTCTTTGGTAAAAAATAATAAGACAAAATAAACATAGTACGTATTCATGTTAATTATTTGTATCTTCACTGAGTCAGACACAAAAAGGGATTGTAACAGTGCCCAGTTTTATGTGGGTGGCCATAAAGCTTGAAAGCAAAAGGAGTCCTCAAACCTAAATAGAGTTAGGACAGTCAGGTCTTAATTATGAACAGTGTTGGGTAATTTGTCCTCTATTCAGTGATTCCAAAGCAGCATATCCCAACTTTCATCAGCTCTAACTCCAAAAACTGTTGTATTTATTTGTTTGTCCTTCTGATTTGTTCCTCTAGAGGACCAAACTTTATCCCCTAGAGTACATTACATTCTAGAAAATGCCAACTGCAATAAATGCTGAAAACTATATTTTTCCAATCTGAACCACAGGGAGGAAAACAATGTGATCACTGTAAAAGTTTTGGATAAGGACTTTTTTTTAATTGCTGGGATAAGCGACTCAACTAACCAAGAACAACACAAAATGTGCTCACTAAATGATATTTAGCTGTGTAAGTACATGTGTAATGTAGAGTGTATCGTATGTGATATATAACCAAGCCATCCTCCTTCCGCGTTTCCTCTATATTTTCCACCCAACTGTCCTAATGGGATCTCATGTTTCTTGACCTCCTCTATCTACTTCAGAACACTCAAACGATGCTAGCTCGTCATCTGCAAGCAGAACCTTGCCTTTGACATCATCATGTTCAGAGCAATGCCACAAGATTATCAATGATGAAAGGCTCTTCTGAGACCAGAACCCTTTATCCTTTTCACACTCCTGCTCTCAAACTTAAAATGAACATACCCGGCATTCATGGGGACCAAAAAGTCCCTCGAAAACCCCACCACCATCGTTTGCTTCTGTTTCTCATGTCTTATCCTCCCTCATTCACCTTCTAGCGCACCCTGGACTCCAGGTTAGTCATTTCTGCAAATTACTCTCTGCGCAGTTCATACTAGGTGAATCCCCCATTCTTGCTCACTCCCGTTGTCTTTCTCTGCTTTGTCCCTGAACTACAAAATATGGCGGAAGAAAATGAAGTCCTGTGAGTTGGTATCAGTGTCATTTAATGCTTTCCAGTTCTAGGTGAGATTCTCTGATATTTTCAATGCTTTTGTTCTTTAGCGTGAACTACCTTTGGACTTTCAAAAACTCTGGTCCCAGATCCGCCTCACTTCTGTCAAATACGCAGCCCTGCCATCAGCCCTGACCCCTCAAGCAATGACCTGTCTTCCCACCTTACTATGCAAGCCCTAAACTTAGCTCCCTTCATCCTCAGTCTCTCTGGATCTTTACCTTTTTCTCCTTCTGCTCTTTGGTATTAAAGAACGTTAATCCCATCCTGAACCCACTTGCTAAATATAAACAGTCAACAATACTTATTACTGGAGCACCTGGGTGGCTCAGTGGGTTAAGCACCTGCCTTCAGCTCAGGTCATTATCCCGGGGTCCTAGGATTGAGCCCCGCATCAATGCTCAGCAGGGATCCTGTTTCACCTTCTTCCTCTGCCTCTCCCCCTGCTTGTGCGCTCTCTCTCTCTCTCTCTCTCTCTCTCTCTTTGGCTCTGTTTTTCTCTCAAATAAATAAATAAAATCTTTATAAAAATAATACTGATTACTTAGCCTTAACTATGGAAGTACAAATTTTTGCACAACTTATTCACTTTAATTTGTAAAAGCTATTCTTAATTTTAATTATTTTATTATTTTTTCTTTATTTTATTTTCATTTCATAAATTATTTTCCTTATTTTATATAGAATTTACTTTCTGGCACATTTTACACATGCAAACCGATTTGTTTTTCATAATAATCTTATGAGGATTCTTTCCAAGACCTTAAAAGGAGTACAAATATTTAGGCTGGCTAAGCCAGTGGGACACAGAATACACAAAACGTGAAGCAGACACAGAGAGAAATGCCAAAATGAGAGATTGCATGGTCCAAGAAAAACAGACAAAATAAGCTTTATTCCTGAATTTCTGCTTCTCAGTTCCAGCCCCATCTAATAATTTGCTATTTCCTGCCCTGGCCTGCCTTATTGGCCTGCTGTTTATACCAAATAAGTCCTAAATACCACCACCGTGGCGCACAGGATTTTTTGTTTTGTTTGTTTTGTTTGGCTTATGCTGGTTTAGTAAGATTTCAACTGCTTGTTATCAATCACATGTAGGTATGCAAATCTCTGCATATCTCTATAAAAAATAAAAAAGAATGCACACAGACAAGAAGAATAAAAACAAGGGCGCCTGGGTGGCTCAGTGGGTTAAGCCTCTGCCTTCGGCTCAGGTCATGATCTCAGGGTCCTGGGATCGAGCCCCACTCATCCCTGCTGAGCAGAGAGCCTGCTTCCCCCTCTCTCTATCTGTTGCTATGCCTACTTGTGGTCTCTCTCTGTCAAATGAATAAATAAAATATTTTTTAAAAAAGAAGAAGAATAAAAACAAAAATATATATAAAAGCATTTCTGGTGAAAAAAAATACATGAAGGTGCAGTGAAAAACATTGAAAAAGGTACTATGGACAACATTTAAAAATCAAGTTTTTTATTTTTTATTCATAATTCTCCCGGCTACAATACATAGTGTGACACTGTATGTGACACTTTATATTAGTGGTTTATACAGTCATCTACTGACTTCCTAAATTTTGCTTCCATAATGCCAAAATCATCATGATGTTTTCATTCTCCAAAAACATCTTCTTATAACATAAACTATTTCCGTGGGGAAGTTTCCCCTTTCCTGTGTTTACTTCCCTTTTGTAAATTGGTCATACCACCCTTTCTTCATGTTGCATGATATGATCATAGCAGTATTTATTTCATCAGGACTATATCCATGAACATTTAAGAAACAATTCACCCACTTTAAGAAAACAGAAGTGAGAACTTAGACTTTTTTTTTAATTTTGAAATTCTTTAAAAATGTTGAGTGTTTCTTGGTGTGACCCAAAATGATTTTAAATAATTGCAAATTGCTCAAATCACCAGCATCTTCACCACATGGGCAGCAACAGCAGAAGTGAATTCAGGGAGTATATTGGATAGATATTAAAGAATGTCAAGTCAGGAGTCTGGCATTTACCCAATTTTGCATCTCATGTAAAACCTGCCCTAGCACCTTATATACCAGGAGGGCTTGGTAAAGGTCTGTTGAATCAATCCACTATCTCCTCATTTCCTGCCACATGCTTTGACTTCTATTCACTTGCATCCCACACTACATGATGAATCTGTGCACGTACAGTCATGAAAACTGCTGCAGATGGGTGTAAGAGCATTCCAATGGCAGTAACAACTGAAAGGGATCCACACACAGCTTTCAGTGACTGGGTTCTGCCTCCCGGGCGAAACTCCAGATATATAAGCCATGGGGAGCTCCCAGTAGACACAAGGCTCATTCTGGCCTCTCTGACTTTGTGTATTTGGTCATCGCATTCTAGAATGCTTTCCCCACCCTTCAATCTCCACATTCACCTGGGAAAATCCATCCTTTCCGACTTAGTTCGGGGGCACACTTGGCCTAGAAAGGCTTCTGCAAAGATTTCCGAGAATTCAGGCCATACCAATGAGAATCAAGGTTAGGGATTCCACTTCTATGCCCCTCTCATATCCTGGACATAGTCTATCATGTCATTTACCAGGCTACTTCATAATATTCTATTTATATGTCTGCTTCTCCTATTAGCCTAAAAATGCGGTGGTAGTACAATGCATCTTACGCTTTTTGGTATTCCTGGGAACTAACTTGCTTCCAAATTCATAAATCCTAACTTATGAATGAATAGATGGAGAAAGGGAGGGAGGGAGGGATCTAAATAGTGAAGAAATCACTCTGTAACTGATAATTTTAGCAGCAATATGAAAGATGGAGGGGCACCTGGGTGGCTCAGTGGGTAAAGCGTCTGCTTTCTGCTCAGGTCATGATCCCATGGTCCTGGGATCAAGCCCCACATCAAGTTCCCTGATCGGCAGGGAGCCTGCTGCCTCCCATTCCCCATGTGCTCTTTCTCTCTCTCTCTCTGTCAAATAAATAAGATCTTTATATATATATATATGAGATGGAAGTATTTTTCAGGACTCTTTAATCTTAAGTGATGGCAACGTGACTCAGATTCGCTTCCTAAGGAAAGAAAATCAACCACTGTATCATAATGAAAGTCCGTGGATTAGGTTGGGTAAAGCTAGATTCAGGTGCTCCAATAATGTCCCAAATAATCCGAGGTCAGTGAGGGCCCATGCCTTCCTCTGTGGCAGCTCCATGCTCCGGCAGACCCCTCCCAAACAGTGGCCAGACTCCAAATTTCAATCTTACCAATTTAGCAATCCCAGCAAGAAGCAAGAGCCTCTCAATATCCTTTCTTCCAACACAACTGGCATCTTCTCTGACTCAACCAATCTTAAATCCCTGGCTCCACTCTGAACCCACACTGGCCTGGGCGAGGAAACAAGCAGGAAGGAGGGACCCACACTGCCAGAGGGTCACAAACTCCATTCGGGAGCTCAAAAGCCAAGTCATCTCACCTTAATCATGTGGACTGATAAGGGCAAGGATGAGGATTCCTGAAGGAAAACTAGGGCTCTGTTTGAAGGAAGAGTGGGTACCAGACAGGTAGAAATAGCGGCTGTAGTAGAGATTGGAAGAGGGGGTTAGCACAGATGTGCAACTGAGGGCCCTTAGACAAAGTGATAGCTGATCTCATTAGTGACAAGCTCCCTTCAGCAGAACCATTATACAACAAGCTAAAGCTGTTGGGAAATGGGAGGGAGAGGGTGGCAAATCTGCCAGCACAGCTTTCAAGCAAGTCAGGATAAAGCAGAGCCACAGGACTCACTCTTTGGGGTTGATTAACAAGAACATTGCTGAGGGCAAAAGGGCGACACAAGCTTTTACAAGCATATTGCAATGTATTTGTCAAATCTGAAAGCTACAGTAACAATTATAGGGTAAAATAGAATTTAGTAAACTGAATTTATATTTTAGAGAAAACCTCATGGGGTTAGTGACAGCATGGACTTAGAGCTTGCGCATATAAAAGTAGCATTCAATATATCTTAAAACAAGAAGCGATTTGTTTATCATGGCGGGCTTTTTTTTTTTTTTAAGATTTTATTTATTTGTCAGAGAGAGAGGGAAAGAGAGCGAGCACAGGCAGACAGAATGGCAGGCAGAATGGCAGGTAGAGGCAGAAGGAGAAGCAGGCTCCCCGCTGAGCAAGGAGCCCATGTGGGACTCGATCCCAGGGTGCTGGGATCATGACCTGAGCCAAAGGCAGCTGCTCAACCAACTGAGCCACCCAGGCGTCCCTATCATGGCAGGCTTTATAACACTGGTGCTCTGAAAATTTTCTGAAACTTAGTAGGGGGTGAATTAAATGAATTAAATAATGGAAAGTGGCACATTAAGAAAGGAAAAAAATACCTTTCTACTTACTTCCTGAATGCCAATAATTCTGATTTAAACAAGTCTTAGAAGTCACACTGTAGATAATTCCACAGATAATGAGTTAATTCTTGAATGTCTCATCCTTTTGGCTGCTATCATATGCAAATTGAAATTCTACTCTTCCTGTGTATTTGCTAACATCAGTACTTTGGGTTGGGCCCGGGAATCCTTACAGCTAATACATTCTATTGTTTGGGCATCCAGCTGCTAATGCCCAAGGCATAGAGACAGTCATAACTGAAACGTTTTCCCATAAATGGATTGGGGAGAATTTTTATTCTTCTTCCCATTTTACATACGAAACTAAAACTTCAAACAATGGATTTTAAAAATCTGTTCTAAGAGCTTGAAAGAATATAGATGTACCTTCCTTTCATAATTCCTGATGCTGAAAATTTTAAAAGACAAATTGAAAGACGTTTTCCCCCTGTTTACCTAAGGATTCACCGCAGGTAAGTGCCTTCATCAGCTCATCAATACCATACACCAGCTGGCTTAAATAATAAACATTGATTTCTCATTGTTCTGGAGGCAGGAAGTCTAAGATCAAGATCGGCAGATTCAGTATCTGTGGAGAACTCTCTTCTTGTCTTGCAAATCGTTTTGCTGCACCCTCACAAGACAGACAGAGAGATATATCAAGCTCTCTAGGTGTTTCCTCTTATAAAAGCATTTAATTCCATCCTAAGACTCCCACCCCCAGAACCCCATATAGACTTCATTACGGCCTAGAGTCCCCACTCCTAATACATCATCACAAAGTATAGGGCTTCAACACTGGAATTTGTGGGTGGCATATTTAGTCCATTACAGGAAGGTTTTAAAACACAACTTCTATTTTAACAAGTATTTATAGAACGCAATAGGTGCTGATGTTTTGCAAATGTTAACACATTTAATACTCATAACAACCCTGTGAGGCAGGCATTAATTACTTGTTCTCCTTTACAGAGGAAAACCAGGAGCCCAGAGAGAGTAGATAAATTGCCCACAATCAGAGGGTCACAGGGTAAGAAATGGTGTAGCTGAGGTTCCAGCTTTCAGGGCTTTACCACTCTCTCCCTGTTCTGGAGGCAGACCAGCTCCCTCGGTCCCCAGCCCTTCCCACTGGCACTACCGGCATATCTTCCACATCTGTGAGGTCTGGGCTACCCTGGAGAGTCTACTGAAGCTATCCACTTTAATCTAAAAAGAGATATCAAAACTGATGCTGGAAAGTGCATTGCCCCGGTGAGAAGACCTCAGCTACAAAGACTGAAAAGTTTTATTGGCATTCTTAGAAAACTCAAGTAGCTGGCAGTTGTTTCCCTAGGCGATCAAATTCAGGAGCCAGATACATTCAGATGACCCCGCGGTGGAACAGCCTGGTAACCTAGTATTTACATACTCAGAAACCTGTCTGTTGGCGACTCAGAGGAGTAAAGTGGGATTCGCGAGGTCCTGGCTCTCTGGTGTCCGTAATCCTTCTGCCAGGACTAGAACAGCTGGACCTCCCAAGCCAGCCCTCACTGCTCCCGCACGCCCGCCCCGAAACACCGGCTCCTAGACAACCGGCGCGGGGCTCCAGGAGTTGCTCGAGGGCGGGAAGTCCCAGAATTCCGAGAAGAAACAGGGCAGGTTACCAAGTGCGTCCTCAAACAAACCGGGCTCCGCTCGGGGGCAGTCTGTCCCCGTCCCCTGCAGCCGCGCCCCGCTGCGCAAAGCACAGGACTAAGTGCGATGTATCTGCACTGGTAACACACCGAAGAACGCGAACCTTCTTGCATGTCATCTGAGATGACACTTTCAGAGCTTTTACCCGGGGACGATACCATCTGCAAAACCCAGTTTAGACTGAGAGGATGTGTAGCTAAGGGAGGCTGCCATTCCCGCCTCAACTGTTCCAACTGCAACAGCTTCAGTGTCTGGCAGAGTTTATTCTCTCCCCTGAAGGATCGAACTGAAGGGTCCGACCAAACCTGCCCCGCGCCCCGGGACCGCTGGGCGCCCACGCGACCCCCGCAGGGACAGCAGCAGCGCGACGGCCACTCCCGCCCCTTTTGGGGATTTGGGCGGAAAGAGGGCGTCCCCGACCCGCGGGGACACGCGGGAGGCCGGGCAGGGGGGTGGCCGGGCGGGTCCCCTTCCACCGCGGGGCGGGGCCGCCACGGCCTTTCCGACCCCGGAGCGACCTGCGCTGCCGGGAATTTCCCTGGCCCCGGGCTGGCTCACGGCCCCGCGCCGACCGGGCATAAAAGCGGTTCTCCCGACTCCGGGAGCCACAGAGCCCGCTCGGCCCGCGCCCGCTCCCGCTCCGCAGCGCCCGCACCGCCGCCCCGACTCTCCGAGCTGAGCCCCATGGCCCGCGCCGCCGCCGCCCCCCGCGCCCTCCGGCTCCTCGGCGCCGCGCTGCTGCTGCTGCTGCTGCTCCCCGCCGGCCGCCGCGCCGCAGGTGACACTCGGGGCCGCAGCCCCCGGCGGGGCGGGGGGCGGGGGGCGGGGGGCGGAGGCGGGGGGCGCCCACCCGGGACGGCGCGCTCACCCCGTGCGCTCTCCCCGCAGGGGCGCCCGTGGCCGCCGAGCTGCGCTGCCAGTGCCTGCAGACCGTGCAGGGGATTCACCTCAAGAATATCCAGAACGTCGTGCTGACGCCCTCGGGACCCCACTGCGAGCAGACGGAAGTCATGTAAGTGACCCCCCGCGCCGCTGAGCCCCGGCCGCCCCCCTGCCCCGCTGCCCCCGCCCGGCCGCCCGGCCGCAGCCCCGCCGACGCGGACTCTGCCTTCTCTCCGCAGAGCCACTCTCAAGAATGGGCAGGAGGTTTGTCTCAACCCCGAAGCCCCCCTGGTCAAGAGACTCATCAACAAGATGCTGAACAAGTGAGTTGTGCCTTTTACTCACGTGGGACGAGAGCCATAGGTCACCACTCCTGGGAGTTTTTATCAAGAGTTTAGCTGAAGGACTGAAAATCGTTATTATTTCACAATTAAATCTGCCTGTAAGATCATTCATTTGCTCTGGTGCAGGAGGATAGTTCCAGTGCCCTCTGCCCCCATGCAGATGAGTGTGGGTAAACGTGTCTTCCTAAAAGACAAGTGGATTTGGCCAATGATGCTAAAATGTTTCCTGCCCCTTAAGGAAGGAGCAGTATTTACCTCCATCCCTGATGGGTTTCAGCCCTGAGAAGCGGCACCCCTGGTTTTTGGCAACATGGAGCTCTGCAGCTTAGCTGTTGAGAGCAAGGACTCTGAGACCTCCCTAAACTCAAATCCAGGATTCTTATGAAAGTTTTCTAATCCCTTTGAGGTTCAGCAAAATGGTATAGGTAATAATAGCTTTTTCATGGTTTCTATGAGGTTTAAGTGAGGGCTTGCATGTAAAATTTTAACCCAGTGTGACAGTGAGTACTGTGTTTTAGTTCTTTCAAGGCAATAATAGAGGCCAGTCCACAGCCCTGCCCATCCACAATAAAGAGCAAGTCTCTGTTGTGCAGGGCAGTGGGTACCGTAGGTGCAGGGCTGGGCCAGGGTCTCCATACAGAAATCCCTCAGCCTCAGGCGCCAGTGTGAGAGAAGAGCAGGGTTCCTTAGCACCTGTACCAGTAACCCTCTCTCATCATAGGGACAGCGCCAACTGACCCCAAGACAAGTAAGAAGCTTGCTGGTGGCGGTTCCTGAAAAGCCCTTATGGGAACTGAAAAGGAAGAAGAGAACCTTCTACAGACATCTAGAAAGGCCTTAGCGTGTTAGACTATGATGAGCTCTATTTATTTATGTTTGTATTTATTTTTCAAAGCTCATATTTAATATTTTATATGTTAGTATTTAAAGATGTGGATGTGTTTAATCAGACACAACTCAGTCCTGATTGTTATTTAATCTGAAGATGATGGGTTTTAAATGCGTTGTGAAACCAGTGTTTCCAGGGAAATCATCAAGTGCCATCGCATATTGATGGGGTGAGTGAGGAGGGAAGAAGGGAGGGGAAGCAATTAAACAGTGTGCATGGATCTATTTTTGTACTTGTTAAAAGAATGCCAGTTATTATTTATTGAAACTGTTACACGTTATGTGGTCAACATTTTTATGTTGAAGTTTCCCTTGGACATTTTATGTCTAGTTTGTAGGGCATAATGCCTTGTTTAATGTTCATTATGCAGTGTTGCTCTGTCTTGGAACAGAGAAGTTAAAACTACTGTTACATTTTTACAAATTATATGACAATAAAGTTTCGCAAAAAAATAACAAGCCTGGGTTTTGTTTTATTCTTCTCCATCTTTGGTTCTACTGGGTGTCCAAGGTGTTATACAGTTAGATTGTAGGTCACACCTAACTTTAGGCCTGCTACTAGTTTTCATTTTCCTTACCTTTCTCTTATTTAAGTGATACTTGACATACTACTCTCCCCAAGCACCTTGAGAATTCTAGTTGTACACAAAACATTACTGCTTTTCACGCTGTTTCAATATTCAAGGTTACTTCTTTATAAACTTCTGGATTTTTACAAATATTGTAACAAGAGCTCCTATTAAAGGCTTTGAGTGAGTAGATTTTCAAACAATTATGCAATTCTTTCCCTTTTTGATGAGGCTGGGACCAAAAGGTGGAAAAGTGGACTGTTCCTAAGAACTTGAAAAATTTATATTATTTAATAAGGATAGTGATCTATGCTAATACTTACTAAAGCAAGAAGAAGAAGGAAGGGTAGGGGAAGAAGGAGGAGGAGGATCTATGGAAATAAGTACATGCTGTAAACTAAAATATATAACAAAAATAGCAAAGGATAAGTAGGAAGAGAAATGGATTTAGACTATAATACATGATGTGTTATGGTGAGTGCTATGAAGTGTGTAAACCTGGCGATTCCCAGGCTGTGCCCCTGGGGCTAATAATACATTATATGTTAATAAAAAATTTAAAAAAAAATATATATATATATAATACACGTCTTCAATTGTTGGAGAAAGTATTAATTGAAAGAAAATTGTAATGTGACAGGAATATAGGTTGCATTTTTAGGCAATCACTAAAACAGAAATGAAAATTTTGGACTTATAAATCTGAAAAGGAGATAAAATGGAATAAAAGAAAATATCTGAATAATACAAAAGAAATTAAGGAATAAAGAAGAGAAATGGCAGATGGGATGGGGGGAAGAAGGGAACAATCTTTCTTACGGAAGAATACCTAATAAAACAAATCTTTCTCCTGAAGCTGAGTTTTAATTCACCTCCCCACATGGGTATGGGCTGGGCTTTTTGCTTTCTTCCAAAGAAGAGATGAAAAAAAAGAGGAAAATAACATTTTCCATAATGGAAACATAATGGAGAATCTGGCAGATCCTACTTCAACCAAGTGATGAAGGTTATTATGACCGTTGTGTCGTGTGAATATTAGGAACGCCCCCAACATGATATGGTAAGAAGAACACTTCGTCTCCATCATATTCTTCCCCAAGACACACAAGCCGAGTATGGTCATGAGAAAATGATCATGAAAATTCAATCAGAAACATTCTACATAATACTTAACAAGTATTCCTCAGATCTGTCCAAGTCATGAAAATCAAAGCAATAATGAAATTCTGTCACAGATTAGAGGAGACAGAGAAGACATGCTGACTAAATCCAATGTGGGGCTTGAACTTATGACCATGAGATCAAGACCTGAGCTGAGATCAAAAGTCTGACGCTTAACCAACTGACCCACCCAGATGCCCCAAAGATTGACTTTTTTTGTGCAAAGATTGCATAAAGAAGGCCAAAAAAACCCATGCTTCTTAAAAGAGACACATTTAAATATTGGGACCCAGGTAGCTTGAAATTAAAAGAACTGAAAGTGTTCTATCATGCTGAAACTAGAAACATGAAAACATGAAAGAAACCTAGTGTGGATATCCTGATGCATTACTTGTTAGCGTTACTGTAAATTTTTAGTACATAGGTTAATAATTGCTACCTTAATTAAGGCGTACTTATATTAAGACTTAAGGAAAGAAGTAGACTAGAAATTAATAAAAAGACTGATTCAAAATAAAAAGGAGGTACTTCTACAAGTCAAACAATTCTAAAATTCCGTGAACTGAATATTTATGAAAATATATTAAGAGAGGGGCTCCGGGGTGGCTCAGTGGGTTAAAGCCTCTGCCTTCGGCTCAGGTCATGATCCCAGGGTCCTGGGATCGAGCCCCACATTGAGCTTTCTGCTCCCCCCTCTGCCTGCCTCTTTGCCTATTTGTGATCTCTGTCTGTGAAATAAATAAATTATATATATATATATATATAGAGAGAGAGAGAGAGGGAAATTAGAAAGGAGCAATGCACGAAACCATAACCACAGTTAAAAGTCTAATAAGCCTCTTTCAGTACTTAATAGGCACAGCAGGAAAGAAGCAGTAACAGTATAGATGGGCAAAGCAGCAGGATCCACCAATCTGACCAGAGTGTTAGTAATACAGATTCCTCACACAACAACTGCGTAAATCATACATATTTTTCAACACACGAGGAACATCTTACAAAAGAGACCATGTGTGTGCCATAAAAAATGTATTAACACATCTCAAAGCGTTGAAATGTCCCAGACGGTATTCTTTGATCTTCAAGTTTTTTTATGATTTGTCACATTCCCTGCTGACTGTGTATCCACGCATATGCATGATGTGTTTGTTGTGGTTTCTAGTTCATCTCTTAACTTCCCAAATTTCACTTCCATAATACAGAAAGCATCAAAACACTGTCATCGTGCTGTTTTCATGCCTGTCATAGCCAAATACGATAAACAATATTTCCATGAAGACATTTCCTCATTTTCTGTATTTACTTCTTGACCTATCCTTCTGTAACCTTGGAATTTCTATATTTCTTTGATTTGTGTCATATGGAATGTAATTTGATAACTCATTACTACTGCCACAAAAATTTTTTTTTTTTAATCTTAAGAAAATGGATTACTTGGGTGGCTCAGTAGATTATGCCCAACTCTTGTTTTCAGCTCAGGTCATGGTCTCAGGGTTGTGAGATTGAGCCCTGCATCAGGCTCCATGCTCAGTAGGGAGTCTGTCTGCTTGAGATTCTTTCCCTCTCCCTCTGCCCCTCCTCTCTCTCTCTCTTTAGAATAAACAAACAAAAAAAAAAAACTTAAGAAAATGGAAATATAAAATTTATGTTGAAATCTATTTCATAATAGATTGAATAATGCCCAAATCTAATATACTGGATGTTTCTCAGAGTTAACTGAAATGAACCAAGTATTTCTAGATGGTTAAAATCATCAGAATGGCCTTACCACGGGAACAGAAGGAAAGACTAGCTGTGTTGCAGAAGAAAGTATACAAGTTAGTATTGAAGAAGAACTTCACATTTGGAGTTCCAGTTTTATCCACTATATGATCACAGTCCCTTGTATCTTGCATGTACCTAGTAAATGTCTTTTAATTCAATAACTACCACCCCCCCTCATATCCTGAATCTTAGGTTATATCCCACCCACCCTATGGTAGATAGCCAATAAAGGTCATAGTGTGGTCTGTGCAGGAGGGCCATGGAAACACCTTGAGATGCCCACAGAGGTCTCCCAGTTAAAATACCATTCATACTGGATCCTGACCGACAAACAGGGTCCTACCAGCACATGGGTCTCCAGTGTCAGAGGACTGCCACCTCCTTCTGCCTCAGTCTCTGCTCACAGAGTGAGTTCCAGCTTGCTGTTCCTAGGACTCACCATGTTCTACCCCACTGCTATGCCTCTGCTCATTTGGCCCTCTCCTCAATGTTTTCTGCCCATCAGTGTTGCATGTTTACCTGGAGAACTCCTCATCCTTAAGAGTCATGTGAATGACCACCTTTATCAGGAAAACTTCTCTGACAAGTTTCATAACCCCCCTCTGTAAGAGTTGGGTTACGTGCTCCTCCTCACTTCTAAAACCTTGGGAATAGTCTACTATGATAATTACAGGCCTTTCTAAAATCTATTTGTACATTTATTTTCCCTACTGCATGGAGAGTCAGAGGACAGCAAAGTCTTATTCCTCTGGATATTCCTGGCCAAACTTTATTCTCACCTTATACATACTCAGTAAATGATCAATGACAGTGTTGAAACAAAGAGAGAGAGAGGAATTCAATTGGAGTTGAACTGCCTTTCTGGTTAGAAAGGTAATAACAGTAAGTGGAATCGGTAGCAAAACCCAACTCAGTATGGCTTTGCGAAAAGGCAAATCATTCGACTTATAAAAGTAAAAGACTGATAAGTACATGAGGTAACACTGGATTTTGCCGTTCAAAATGTCTTTAGTCATTAGTCTCACTCCAGATCAGGATTCTTTGCTTTGTGCTTACTTTACAAAGCTCTCCTCAAGCCCTAGCGAGGTTCCAAGTTTCTGTTCTTGTGGTTATAATCCTTCAAGGAAACAAAGGCTTGTTTTTCCAACCATTTCCTGATAAAAAAAGATTCCAGGAAATTTTTCTGACCTGGTCAGTCTTAGGTCACTTGCCTATCCCTGTACTCATCAGAGCTCGGCTGGGGGTTAGACCCAGACCAGTATTAGTTTGGGTCATCAGCCCACTCCTGGAGCAGGGTCATTCTACCTGGACTATCCAGACTGGAAGGAAGAAAGAAAGGATGTTCTCCAAAAGAAAACCAAGGTTCTGCAACCAGAAGAAGGGGGAAGCTCAAGCCAGGTAGAAATGACCAATGTGCTAGAGACTGGACCAGGTTTAGGGCATTAACACTGGACGAAATGCTCTAGACTGAAGAAGTGGGTGGATTGAGGGACTGAATGTCACATCCAGACATCTCCGTTCTTCTTCCCTCAGAGCCACAGTCATTCTACCTGGAGCAGCCATAGCAAACCAAGGGGCGTGGCAGTTGTGACGTCATGACTTCCGAGGTCCCTGTGGAGATAGCCACTCCCCAGAGCGCCATCCTGCGGCTCCATCATCTCAGCAGGCGGCACCAAACCTGGACTGTAAAGGCAGATGCTTTGGATTGGATCTGGAAAGCATTTGAACAATATGTTTTTGGGTTTTTTTTGTGTTTTTTGGTTTTTGGGGTTTTTTTTTCCCCAGAACTTTATTATTTATAATATATTTATTTATTTATTATATACTATATACTATATAATATTTATAATATAACTTTATTATTCTCTTATAAAGAGAATAAATTTCTGGGTAACTCCTGTTAATGCTGAAGGCAAAATATTTCCATTATTAAAATATGATAGAGTGAATAGAGTGTTCATTCCACTGACCTGATTTTGGAGGCCTAAGTCCATGGATGTGGAAAATCAGAGAGATAGATAAATGTACGTTTTATTGAATCTCAGAATATCATATTCATTCCACAAAAGAAGCTTCTTGTGGTTTGTGAAATAAGACACTGGAGACTTTTGAATAGTTTGTTATTTTTAATAGTTTGTTATTTTAAGCTTTATTTATTTAAACCAACTAAAAACAAACCTGCTCTCCTGAAGCTATTACTTGTTTTAGGAAAAAAAAAAAAATTTTTAACATGCAGTGGCTAGAGCAGCACTGGCTAGAGCTCAAACTGTGAATTATATTAAATGCAAGACCTTGGCAAATTACCTAAATTTCCTGCCCCTTTGTTTTTTTGTGAAGAAAAGCTGTGGAGACAAAGTTCAGAAGATTAAGTGGGTTTTATATATACAAAAGGTTTAGAACATTGATTATTAGATTAAAGTGCTATATTATAATACTTTATGTTTGCTAATCATCTTGAGAGCACATAAACATATGGAAATAACTAAGGATGATGAAAAATAATGGGAAGATCTGTTATAGATTGTTTCTTGGACAAAAGTCAGAAAGTCTTCATAACAATCTCTTTGTGTCTTTTTTTGTCCTTCATAATTTTTCTATAATAAGAAGATACACAACTAAAATCAGAAAAATAAAACCATATTTTAACATTTAAAGAACATTTAGTATAATTCTGAGTATCTTTAAAAAAAAACCCACAGTATTTTTAATTGAGAATCCCAGAAAAATAAGGATAATAACAGTAATATCTATACAAATTCTCAATTATTGTTGTTACTAATATTTTATAAATTCTAGGTCATCTTCCACTTTCTACTTCTTTTTAAAAAAATTTTAGACTTCTGGGGTGCCTGGGTGGCTCAGTGGGTTAAGCCTCTGCCTTTGGCTCCCCCATGATCTCAGGGTCCTGGGATGGAGTCCCACATCAAGTCCTACATTGAGCCCCACATGGAGCCCCATATCAGGTTCTCTGCTCAGCAGGGAGACTGCTTCCCCTCTGTCTCTGCCTGCATCTCTGCCTACTTGTGATCTCTCTCTCTCTGTCAAATAAATAAATAAAATCTTTAGAAAAAAAATTTAGACTTCTTAGGTTTTTTTTTTTTGCAGGATTATACTGAAGATTACTGAAAAAATGTAAAGACAAATCTATATTTATAATTTAGTCACTCATAATCTTTTCTAATAAGATGGATCATCTTTAGTTTTAGTCTCATTTTATAGTTGAAATTCCTGAAATTAGAAGTATAAAATCACTGAACAATTAAACTAACCAACAAAATATTCATTTTGAGTTTTCTCTTAAGAAAAAAACAAACATAGTACAAAAATTTTATATTGTTTGAATGAGGTGTTTTCCTTTTTTTAAATTTTTTTTCCTAGGTGAGTTTCAGTTTGGTAATGTAGAAAAAGCAATTTCTATTTTAACTATTTAAGAATGATTTAAAGCATATTGTATGTACTGGTGTTTTATAAACGTTAACACATTTATTCATCATTCCAACCTGTTGAGGTAGATACTACCTTTAACCTTCATTTGACAGGCGAGAAACAAGGCAAAGACAGGTTAGTGTCTGTTATCTGTCATGGGAACCAAAATTCCTTACCCTGGGAGTGTGGAGCCCAGTGTCACTCTGAGCCTCTGGGCATCTCTATAGCATCTTTTCCCCCCACCTGCTACACACCGATGCACTGGGTAACCTCACTCTACTCACAGACCTGCGTCCAGACTCACACCCTAGTCATCTGAAACCTACATGTAATCCAACAACAACAAAAACCCATTAAGACTAAGGGTGAAAAATGAGATCCTGAAGGACAAAAACTAGTGTTAACAGTTTGACATGTCTTACTAGAGATATGATGGCAGTTATTTCTCTAGAGAGGATATCAAATCACCGGAGACAGGAAAGTCCACCTAACATGGAAATGAAATGAGATTTGGGAACATAAAACCAGGAAGTGCGATTAGATTCTTGTTCTAGCACTTAAATATTTCACAGAAACACGTCTTCTAGCTGTTTCTGGGAGCAAAGGGTGCTACTCACACTAAGCATTAGCTCCTGGTTCCTCTGACCCCTTTGTGCTTGGAGAAAACTAAAAATTGTGGACCCCATAAGCCCAGGGCAGCTTTTCCTCCCCACAACAGCTGTGCGTGACCACCAGTCCCTTACTTCACGGATTAATCCACGCCCTCTAGACCGAAAAGATGATGTTCATGGAATTCCTCCAGCTCTGGAAGTTCCAAAATTGCATAGAGGAAGGGAGGTATGTGGGGTTAAGACGCTTTATCCTCAAGTAAACACTGAATTAAACGCTCCACACTCTTCCTCCCCTCACCCCTTCAGGATATGACACAAAGTATGATTTGTTTGTGATTGTAAAATACCAGGAACAAGGAGAACATTCTCGTGTCTAGTGTGAGATGACAAATGTATTTTAACAGAGTCTACTTATGCAGGCAAAAGCAAAACCATCAAAGCAGACGACACTGATGCGTTAAGCATGTCGCCCCTCCCCCGGCCTTGCTCCCCCAATCCGGACAACTAACGTGCAAGAGGCAAGTCCCCAGTAAGTGGCACAGACTCAAGCAAGGCCACTCCCGCCCCCTTTGGGGGTTTGGGCGGAAAGAGGGCGTCCCCGACTCGCGGGGACACGCGGGAGGCCGGGCAGGCGGGTGGCCGGGCGGGTCCCCTTCCACCGCGGGGCGGGGCCGCCACGACCTTTCCGACCCCGGAGCGACCTGCGCTGCCGGGAATTTCCCTGGCCCCGGGCTGGCTCACGGCCCCGCGCCGACCGGGCATAAAAGCGGTTCTCCCGACTCCGGGAGCCACAGAGCCCGCTCGGCCCGCGCCCGCTCCCGCTCCGCAGCGCCCGCACCGCCGCCCCGACTCTCCGAGCTGAGCCCCATGGCCCGCGCCGCCGCCGCCCCCCGCGCCCTCCGGCTCCTCGGCGCCGCGCTGCTGCTGCTGCTGCTGCTCCCCGCCGGCCGCCGCGCCGCAGGTGACACTCGGGGCCGCAGCCCCCGGCGGGGCGGGGGGCGGGGGGCGGGGGGCGGAGGCGGGGGGCGCCCACCCGGGACGGCGCGCTCACCCCGTGCGCTCTCCCCGCAGGGGCGCCCGTGGCCGCCGAGCTGCGCTGCCAGTGCCTGCAGACCGTGCAGGGGATTCACCTCAAGAATATCCAGAACGTCGTGCTGACGCCCTCGGGACCCCACTGCGAGCAGACGGAAGTCATGTAAGTGACCCCCCGCGCCGCTGAGCCCCGGCCGCCCCCCTGCCCCGCTGCCCCCGCCCGGCCGCCCGGCCGCAGCCCCGCCGACGCGGACTCTGCCTTCTCTCCGCAGAGCCACTCTCAAGAATGGGCAGGAGGTTTGTCTCAACCCCGAAGCCCCCCTGGTCAAGAGACTCATCAACAAGATGCTGAACAAGTGAGTTGTGCCTTTTACTCACGTGGGACGAGACCCATAGGTCACCACTCCTGCAAGTGCCCCCGGGAGTTTTTATCAAGGGTTTAGCTGAAGGACTGAAAATCAGGGACTCTGCAGTGATTCCCTGCCCTAAGGGTAACGCAGGCTCCACTTTTGATTTTTCCTGTAACCCCAGGGAGAGTACTGAATCTCTTTAAGTCTCAATAATGTGGAAAAATAAAAACAGCTACGATAGGTGTTTGCTATGAGGTTTAAGTGATGTCCCAAATGGAATTTTTTAGTCCACTGTGACATCACATTCCAGCTTTTTGAAGCTAATAATACCATTGGGATCATAGGCCGCTTATTCCTAATTAGGATCCAGGAGCCTGACATTTTCTGCCTCGTGGGGCAGTGATGTAGGTAGTGGCTACATGGCAGGGGGTTTTGCAGTCAATTTATCGAATCCTATTAATGGCAACAATTTTCTCCTCACAGGGCCAGCACCAACTGAGATAGAGAGAAGGCAGAAGCCTATGGCTCACTGTTGCACTTAGTGAAATGGGGCCAGAAGACGAAAACCTCCTGAGACTCCCTGGGCTGTGTTTTAATGTATTTGACTATTGCCGAAGAGTATTCTTCTATTTTTTTTTTTTAACATATGTATTTATTTATTTATTTATTTATTTTCTCAAAGCTAGCATATTGATGTCCTAGCTAATATTTAAAGACATGAATTGGGTAATTTGCTGTACTCTTATTTTAAAATTTTAAAATGACCTTTTAAAAGGTCATTTTCATGTTCCATCAAAGTTGGTTCAGCTCTATTATTTAATTTGTAGATGACAAATCTTAAACATTCTTCATTCATTAAGTTATTATTTCTAGGGGGAACAGTGGGGGGAAACCATGCCATATCATTCACCATGGTAAAGGCTGGAGAGAAGTGGTGTGGGATCCAAGCAAGTACATCCCTGTTAAGGTCGTGGGATGTGGGCGCACATCTGCTTTTGTACTGTTGAGTAGAATGCCGGTTGTTATTTATTGAGAGAGTTTCACAGTGTGTGGTCAACATTTCTGATGTTGAAGCTTTAAAAACTCCAATGTTTTAAATATCCCTTGGACATTTTATGTCTTCCCTTGTAAGGCATAATGCCTTGTTTAGTGTTAATTATGTGGTGTTTCTCTATGTCTTGAAATAGAGAAATCTAAATATTTATTGATGTGTTTTTACAAATAGCATGGAAATAAAGTTATTTACAAAAGTTTCTTGCTTCGTTTATTTATTTTTTCTTTTTTCCTTCTTGATTTGTTGTTCCTTCTGAATACCCAAGCACTGTAAGTTTGTAACTGTAGGTCACACCCACCTAGAGACTGCTGTGAGCGTGCGCACTCCTTAGTTCTGTTCACAAAGGTGTATTTGATGCTTTTTCCAAGCTCTTGCAGTCCCCTACCTTGAGAATCTCCGTTTTACAGAAAATATTCATTTTGTTTCCGTATAAACAACTGTTATTCAGTCAGAGCTCTTTAAAATTTTGTGAATGTTAATACATGTTTTTTTAAAAAGAGCCCTCATTTAAATTATCTTGTGAAATGGTTTTTCGATTATACAATCTTTTCCCTCTTAATGAAGCTGGGGGCTAAACTGTACATTACATTCTTCCTTAGAACTCGAACAATTTGTGTAATGGGGGGAAAAAGCAGGAAAAGTGAGTTGGCTGAGTGTTTCAATGCCTAGGGTCTAAGTGAGAAGGTCTTATTTCCTTATCTCAAGACGTGGACCGATAATAATCACCAAGTGTAATGCTGTTCCAGTGCTTCACAAGTATAGTGATAGTTCAAATATTTCTAAACCTGAAAGTTTGGATTTAAATGCCCCCTGGGTCAGTGGGAGTACCTCCAGCTTTCACAGCAGAAACAAAGGCTGTCATCTCATGACTTGGATAGCATTTGAGCTGCCTGGAAGAGAATGTATTCTCAATCTGAAAGGGAGAAGAATTTATGCACCTATGGGGAGGGCCAGGTAGGGTGTGTGCCTGTTTCTGACTCAGGACCTATTTCCCGGGCACATTCGTAGCCTTCAGCAGGAGGAAGTGTGGCACAAGCCCACACTTGTCTTAAGTTGCTGGGTAACTGCAGACAAGAAACAGGAACTTGGAACCTCTATGCTCTCCCCTGAAAATTAAGTATACTAGTCTCTTCGGAACTCCTATGGTACTTGCTCAGAATGAGGGAGATGGACAGAACAGCGATCTTTAAATACCAAGGTAAACACATGCAAACCATTCTGGAAGATCCAGAAATGCCAGCACCAACTCCTTCCTTAACCCCAAGTCAAGGTCAATGTGTTTTAGGCTGTGGGAAAGAAAACTTCCTTGGGTTTCTCAGTGATCTTGTAAAAGTTCTCACCTCTTCACATACCATAAGTGTTAATCTGTCATTTGTCTCATGAATTGCTCTGATCCTAAGAGATGATAATATTTTTCTAATCTCCTAAAAGAGGACCTAATGGTTACATCCCCACGTCAGGATAAGCTTCAGGGTGGTGGGAGACTGGAAGGCTAGCCCTGCAAACATTTACAGGTCAAAAGAGATAAAGCCACAGACTTTGGAGGCACCTGTAGGTCTTACCAGTGGAGAGGAGGGGTAATCTGACTCTTGGAAAGATTTACTTATATAACACGGAGTTAGAGTTGGGTTTTAGTTTTAGCAAGTTATGAAGGAGACCCTTCAAGGAGGACAGTGGAATAAAGTCCTCCTTCCCCTTTATAAGCAGAGACGATTGTATCCCCCAGCTCCCCTTTTTGGAGTGAGACAACTCATCCCACTTTTGACACATTACCCCAGGCGTAAGGCCTGAGGCAAGCAGGAAGTGACACTTCTGCTTTATTGCCTCACTGGGAAGTAATAAATAAGAAATCTGTCTGAGGCAGAACATCTCCATATACATTCAGGATAAAATTTTAAGATATGAATATGACAAGCTCTACATAAGCCTTGTTAACTTGAAAAGTTAACAAGGTGACTGAAAAGAAAGATGAAGAAGCTTCAGCTGGTTCATGCGTTGTTTGAGAGAAGAGGCTGTGAAGAATCAGACTGGTCTGACCATGACTTTCCACTCCTAATGCCTTCTGTGTGACTAGAGGTCAAATTTCTCCCTTCATCGAAACCCCATTGCTCCTCTCATAAAAGGGGTACAAGAGTAGAACCTCCTCCGTGTAGTTGTTACAGAATGAAGCATTATAATTTGAGTAAATTGCTAAGCAGTGCCGAAGAGATGATGGTGACCCCTGAATTTCTGGAAAAGAAGGGGAGCAATCTGACCCAAGCACCAGTGTTCTATTGCTGTTGCAACAAATTATCTCAACTTTAGTAGCTTAAGACAATACAAACTTACACTCTTCTAGTTCTGGAGGTCAGAAGTCAGAAGTTAGTTCCACTGGACTAAAGTCAAGGTGGCCTCAGGGCTGGTACCTTCTGAAAACCCCAGGAGAGAGTCCGTTGCCTTGATCTTTCCAGCTTCCGGAGGCCATCAGCCTTCCACAGATCGTGGCCATCTTTCTGAAACTTCCCGGCGATCAGCATTGCCTTCTCAATGTCTTTCTTGTCCTTCTGCACTGCTACCTCCCCTTCTGTCTGATTCTGACTTCTGCATCCCTTTCCTGAGAATTCCTGTGATTATATCAGGCCCACCCAGGATAATCCAGAATAATCTTCCCATTGCAAGATCCTGAATGTAATCACACCAACAAAGTTTATTTTACAATGAAGGTAGAAGTTATATACGAATTGTGTAGGTTCTGGGGATGAGAATGTGGACATCTTTGGCAACCCATTATGCAACCTTCCACAAGAGACCTGAATTCCAGTGTTTGAAGCACTTTTCATTAGATTAACAAAATGTACCTGTTGCAGAAGGGCAGTTTGAGGTTGTGGCTAATGGCTAATGGTCAATAAATGCAGCTACTGTTAATGTTCCTAAGTTAAACCAAAGGAGATTTAAGTCTTTTATCCAGATTGCTACTACTGGAAAGCTTCCAAGTGAAACCAAATATATTTATCACACAACGGGAGGGAAGACACGAATGACTGGAAGAGCAAGAGGAGGGTCTGGGTCCGCATCCACCGTGGGTCCTCTGGCTTGTTCTTGTGAGAATGTGTACAATTTCTGGACACGAGCAGCTCTGTTTCAAAGCTCCATTTTCCTTTCCAATGAACTTTTGAACTGGACAAAAGTAACTTTAAAACTGAGCCAGTCAGGGTGATTGTTTTGCAAGCAGTTGTTGGTAAAACCAACAGGACAGTTGGTGGCCAGACTAAAAACTACTGGTCTGGCTTTCTGAGAGTAGAGTAGTTCATGAGCGCATACCAAGAGTGGTGTCATCAGACAACACCAATACATTTGATCAGTGTGTGAACACATTTGGCTCAATCTGTTAGTACCAGTCATGACTTTTTTCCCTCCTCCTCCCTTACTCAAGTCATGTGACTTCCCCTCCCCCAACCCTTCTTCAGCTCATAAAATCTTTGCTCCCTCAGCTTGGGTGTGGCACTTTTCTGGTTACACAGGAATCTGTGCTCCCTCCTGGAATTGCCATTCAGAAATTCTAAATAAAGGCCTTTGTTTTTCAGTTTTGCCTCCTTTTCTTGGTTGACACTCATAGATATGAAAGATTTCCTGTATCAAACTAAAAAGGCAAGAGAGGGTATCACATGAAATCGTCCACATGAAGTTGAGATTTGGAGTACCAGACAGCCTTCCACTGGGGAGCATCAAGATAGCAAGTGGAGGACGGAGTACTGAGAGGATGATCACCGGTCGATGAGGGCAGGAACGATGTTCTTTCTTCAGATCAGTCTTAGAACAGTGAGGCGTAGTGTGACCTTTGACTCTGAGAAACCAACAGGAAATAGTAATAGAAGCAGCACCTGAGGTTTCCTGGGAAAGAAGCCAGGACCGAAGAAGAGGAATGATGGGTGATCCCATTCTGTGAAGATGATTCCTTGTTTGGGAGTTCTTCTGAGATATCTCTAGAGAATTCCAGAAACTACAAACTGTGAGCTCTATGAGACACATCTAGCAATACCAATGTAGATCAGTGGTATTTCTGCTGGAACAGAAAAATTTTAAGATGAGAGTCCTGTTTTCTTTAAACATCTCCATAAAACAGAGGCTGAGGCAGAAGTCTTCTGGGTAGCATTTTATTAAGTTCACCAGCCCACATCTGGGACCTTGTCTTCACCTGTGTGCGTGGCGTTCCTGGGGGAACGTTTCATCCTCTGCCCTCAGAGTGATAGCGACAGGTGACTAGGACTATACCTTTTACTTTGAGCAGTCCTCTGAAAAGAAAATGAGGCTGACCTGGGCAGTCCTGAACAGATCAAATGGACCCAGATCTGAAGAAGCCAATTAGAATTCAGAGAAGTCTGCTCTTTGGACCACAAAACACACAAGCACACAGATCACCTAACTCAGTGCCCTCAGAGCTATCTAAGTACAAAGCAAGGAGGAGAACCAAGGTTTTTGAATATTAGTCCGATCTAGAGGACCATCAAAGAGGCCTGTGGGTTGACCGTGACTCTAGCCTCATCTGTGAGCATATGGTAGAGCCACCATTTCCCTTTGCTTCTCCAGAATCCCCTCAGACCTCTCTCCACGAGCCACTGCAGTGTGGGCTAAAGAAAAATTATAGGCACGGTGACCAAACACACTTGAAAGAAAAAAACAGTCTCTTCCTCATCTTGTGACCTTGCCAAATTACTTACCTCATCTGAGTTTCAATGTTGTCCTCATTGGTAAAATAAAAAGGATCCTTGCAGCATTGTTGTAAGGTTTCAAGATAGATACACTAAAAGCTGGACTTTTATAAGTTTTTATAGACACAATTCAATGACACCTCCCTTGTGAGGACAAATGAGATATCCTGATTATTGAGGTTATGCACATAGTGGTACTGTATCAGTAACTATATTATTTAAGGGATTTGACTTATTGATGCAGAAAATAATGTTAAATATGACATAACCAAGGCCATTTAACAAAACAATGAATAGAACTTAAGCTCATAAGCCACAGCCAGTAATTCAGTTTTGAGAACTTTTGAAGCTTAACATACTGCTCTTGACAGGACAAGAATTATTAATTTATCAGTCAATGGCAGATTCTATTAAGACCTTAAATATGATTGGGCAAGTAGACATAAAAGACAAAGATACATGAAAGCATATTCATTTCCTACTTTGTGCAAACATGGTTTTTTAAAAAGATGCACAGACTTTCTCATGACAGTAGTCTCTAAATCATCATTAGCTGAAAATCACATTGGATCTGCTAAAAAATAAAATTCAACTGAATAATTTGAAGATCTACTTGGCTTCATTAAACAATTCATGAATCAGGCAGCATTCCATGTAGCAAGTAGAGGGGAGCTCTGCTGAGCAAGACAACAAGAAAGGTTCTTAAAAAAAAATTGTATTTATTTATTTATTTGTTTGTTTTTTTATTTTTGAAAAAGGAAAAAGGAAAGAGAACCTTCCATATTAGAATCCTGAGATCATGATCTGAGCTAACATAAGAGTCCAAAGCTCAACTTACTGAGTCACTCAGGTGCCTCCAACAAAAAAAGTTCTTGAAGGTAGAAAGACAGTATTAAAAAAAAAGAGAAGGAAAGTTAGAAGGGAGGGAGGGAGGAAGGAAAAAAGAAAGGAAGGAAGTTATTAGCAAGGAATGCATTGTTTAGATAAAGCAGTCCTAGAAGACATCTATCAGTAAATTTCCTAGTATTGACCTGGAGATTCCATTTTGAGTGGTTAAAGATTACAGTACTCTAGGAATGCAGTTGAAACTGCATTTAGATAAGGTAGTAAGTCTTGGATTACTGATTTGAGGTTTTAATCCAAGTGATGTCATGTGGGGTTTTTGTTTGTTTGTTTTTTATAGATCACTCTAAGTTGCACAGTTCCACTCTCAAAAAATAATAAAGCAAAAAGTTTATATCTCTGTTAACAAATTTATGACATTCTGTACTCCCCATCCCTCCCAAATAAACAAACAAGAAAAATAAATTTTACTTCCTTATTGACTTGGAAATACCCCTCTGATAATCTTTTCCTTTCAGTCTTCAACAGGGAAAGAGAAAGCCATAAAAATTCATCTCCAGATTGCAGTCTATAAAGAACAGTATTGTACTAAATCCATCGAGTTCTGAAATCAAAGGTGCCTACTGAGACCTTACAAACTTTTTTAAGATTTTTTTCCTTTTAGCCACTGGACTGTTTCATAAAAAAGAAACTAGATCTAAAGAGATTTTTTTTTCTTGGCTTTAAGCAAATATCTAAAATTAAACCAGACATACAGGCAGATTGTGGAGTGTCAAAGAAGTCTATGCAGAGGCAGAACAAAATCTATTAATTACCTTGAGATACTGACTACAATGGTTTGTACTTCTTTTATTAAGGATGATAGTAGTAATATGACTGCAAGACAATCTCAGACAGCTATTTTTTTTTTTAAAGATTTATTTATTTATTTATTTGACAGAGAGAGATTACAAGTAGGCAGAGAGGCAGGCAGAGAGAGAGAGGAGGAAGCAGGCTCCCTGCTGAGCAGAGAGCCCGATGAGGGACTCGATCCTAGGACCCTGAGATCATGACCTGAGCCGAAGGCAGCGGCTTAACCCACTGAGCCACCCAGGCACCCTCAGACAGCTATTTTAATGTCGGGTTGCTGATGAAATTATTATATTCACCTGAGATCTCACATTTCATTATCATATTAATAAATTTTCAGAATGAGACAATTAATTTTATGCTTCTATAGGTTATCTTGATGACACTACACTGTAGGAGCTAAGGCAGGCTGCCCCAAAGTGTGCCACTTTGGCACACTGATTATTTTAAATAAAACTTACTTAGAAGCCAGCATATTTAAGGACATTCAGCTTCTCCTCTGTCCCCCTCAAAGTAGGGAATAAATTCTCCCACATGAAAGGTACCCTCCCCGCCCCAGTAAGTGAAGACACAGCCTCATCAGCAAAGATGGGAAATTCAGGGCCTAGAAGGTCGTATACACACCTTCAACTTCATCCAACAATGCAATTTTACAAATGGTTGCACTTGATTTAGTCTGCCCACAATTTATGAATGTTCCTCTTCCTCCCCCTACTGGCCAACACTTGTTTTAGCAGAAGTATAAAATTGTTGACTAATGGTATCTAACTGTAGTTTTATTTTTTTTTCTGTTCCCTCTCTTTATTATTTTTTAAAGACTTCATTTATTTATTTGACAGAGATAGCACGAGAAAGGAGGAGAAGGGGGCAGGCTCCTTGGAGCCCCATGAGGGGTTTATCTCATATGACCTGAGTCGAAGGCAACACCTAACAACTGAGCCACCCAGGTGACTCATTTCTCTCTCTCCTTTATTTTTTTTTTAATCTTTTTTTATTAATTTTTTTATAAACATATAATGCATATAATGTATTTTTATCCCCAGGGGTACAGGTCAGTGAATCGCCAGGTTTACACACTTCACAGCACTCACCATAGCACATACCTTCCCCAATGTCCATAACCCCACCTCCCCCCAGCAACCCTCAGTTTGTTTTGTAAGATTAAGAGTCACTTATGGTTTGTCTCCCTCCCAATTCCATCTTGTTTCATTTATTCCTTTCCTACCCCCAAACCCCCCACATTACATCTCCACTTCCTCATATCAGGGAGACCATATGATAATTGCCTTTCTCCGATTGACTTATTTCGCTCAGCCTGATACCCTCTAGTTCCATCCACGTCATCGCAAATGGCAAGATTTCATTTATTTTGATGGCTGCATAGTATTCCATTGTGTGTGTGTGTGTGTGTGTGTGTGTGTGTGTGTATAAAACACACATCTTCTTTATCCACTCATCTGTTGATGGACATCTAGGTTCTTTCCATAGTTTGGCTATTGTGGACATTGCTGCTATAAACATTCGGGTGCACATGCCCCTTCGGACGACTTCGTTTGTATCTTTAGGGTAAATTCCCAGTAGTGCAATTGCTGGATCATAGGGCAGTTCTATTTTCAACTTTTTGAGGAAACTCCATGCTGTTTTCCAGAGTGGTTGCACCAGCTTGCATTCCCACCAACAGTGTAGGAGGGTTCCCCTTTCTCCGCATCCTTACCAGCATCTGTAATTTCCTGACTTATTAATTTTAGCCATTCTGACTGGTGAGAGGTGGCATCTCATTGTGTTTTTGATTTGTATTTCCCTGATGCCAAGTGATGTGGAGCACTTTTTCATGTGTCTGTTGGCCATCTGGATGTCTTCTTTGCAGAAATGTCTGTTCATGTCCTCTGCCAATTTCTTGATTGGATTATTTGTTCTTTGGGTGTTGAGTTTGCTAAGCACTTTATAAATTTTGGATATTAGCCCTTTATCTGATATGTTGTTTGCAAATATCTTCTCCCATTCAGTCTGTTGTCTTTTGGCTTTGTTAACTGTTTCTTTTGTTGTGCTTTTGATCTTGATGAAATCCCAGTAGTTCGTTTTTGCCCTTGCTTCCCTTGCCTTTAGCGAAGTTCCCAGGAAGAAGTTGCTGTGGCTGAGGTCAAGGAGGTTGCTGCCTGTGTTCTCTCAAGGATTTTGATGGATTCCTTTCTCACATTGAGGTCCTTCATCCATTTTGAGTCTATTTTCGTGTGTGGTGTAAGGAAGTGGTCCATTTTCATTTTTCTGCATGTGGCTGTCCAATTTTCTCAACACCATTTATTGAAGAGGCTGTCTTTTTTCCATTGGACATTCTTTCCTGCTTTGTCGAAGATCAGTTGACCGTAGAGTTGAGGGTCTATTTCTGGGCTCTCTATTCTGTTCCATTGGTCTATGTGTCTGTTTTTGTACCAGTACCATACTGTCTTGATGATTACAGCTTTGTAATAGAGCTTGAAGTCCGGAATTGTGATGCCATCAACTTTGGCTTTCTTTTTCAATATTCCTGCGGCTATTTGAGGTCTTTTCTGGTTCCATATAAATTTTAGGATTATTTGTTCCATTTCTTTGAAAAAATGGATGAAATTTTGGTAGGGATTGCATTAAATGTGTAGATTGCTTTAAGTAGCATAGACATTTTCACAATATTTGTTCTTCCAATCCAGGAGCATGGAACATTTATCCATTTCTTTGTGTCTTCCTCAATTTCTTTCATGAGTACTTTATAGTTTTCTGAGTATAGAGTCTTTGCCTCTTTGGTTAGGTTTATTCCTAGGTATCTTATGGTTTTGAGTGCAACTGTAAATGGGATTGATTCCTTAATTTCTCTTTCTTCTTTCTTGCTGTTGGTGTAGAGAAAGGCAACTGATTTCTGTTCATTGATTTTATATCCTGACACTTTACTGAATTCCTATACAAGTTCTAGCAGTTTTGGAGTGGAACCTTTTGGGTTTTCCACATATAGTATCATATCATCTGTAAAGAGTGATAGTTTGACTTCTTCTTTGCCAATTTGGATGCCTTTAATTTCTTTTTGTTGTCTGATTGCTGAGGCTAGGACTTCTAGTACTATGTTGAATAGCAGTGGTGATAATGGACATCCCTGCCATGTTCCTGACCTTAGGGGAAAAGCTTTCAGTTTTTCTCCATTGAGAATGATATTTGCAGTGGGTTTTTCATAGATGGTTTTGATAATATTGAGGTATGTGCCCTCTATCCCTACACTTTGAAGAGCTTGATCAGGAAGGGATGCTGAACTTTGTCAAATGCTTTTTCAGCATCTATTGAGAGAATCATATGGTTCTTGTTCTTTCTTTTATTAATGTGTTGTATCACATTGATTGATTTGCGGATGTTGAACCAACCATGCAGTCCTGGAATAAATTCCACTTGGTATGGTGAATAATCCTTTTAATGTACTATTGGATCCTATTGGCTAGTATTTTGGTGAGAATTTTTGCATCTGTGTTCATCAAGGATATTGGTCTGTAATTCTCATTTTTGATGGGATTCTTGTCTGGTTTTGGGATCAAGGTGATGCTGGCCTTATAAAATGAGTTTGGAAATTTTCCTTCCATTTCTATTTTTGGAACAGTTTCAGGAGAATAGGAATTAGTTCTTCTTTAAATGTTTGGTAGAATTCCCCTGGGAAGCCATCTGGCCTGGGCTTTTGATTGTTTGGAGATTTTTAATGACTGTTTCAATTTTCTGACTGGTTATAAGTCTGTTCAGGTTTTCTATTTCTTCCTGGTTCAGTTGTGGTAGTTTATATGTCTCTAGGAATGTATCCATTTCTTTAAGATTGTCAAATTTGTTGGCATAGAGTTGTTCATAATATGTTCTTATAAGTGTTTGTATTTCTTTGGTGTTGGTTGTGATCTCTCCTCTTTCATTCATGATTTTATTTATTTGGGTCCTTTCTCTTTTCTTTTTGGTAAGTCTGGCCAGGGGGTTATCAATCTTATTAATTCTTTCAGAGAACAGGCTCCTAGTTTCATTGATTTGTTCTATTGTTTTTTTGGTTTCTATTTCATTGATTTCTGCTCTGATCTTTATGATTTCTCTTCTCTTGCTGGGTTTAGGCTTTCTTTGTTGTTCTTTCTTTAGCTCCTTTAGGTGTAGGATTAGGTTATGTATTTAAGACCTTTCCTGTTTCTTGAGAAAGGATTGTATCACTATATATTTTTTCTCAGGACTGCCTTTGTTGTGTCCCACATATTTTGAACTGCTGCATTTTCATTATCATTTGTTTCCATGTATTTTTTCATGTATTTAATTTCCTGGTTGACCCATTCATTCTTTAGAAGGATGCTGTTTAGTCTCCATGTATTTGGATTCTTTCCAAATTTCCTCTTGTGATTGAGTTCTAGCTTCAAAGCATTGTGGTCTGAAAATATGCAGGGAATAATCCCAATCTTTTGATACCCGTTGAGACTTGATTTATGACCCAGGATGTGATCTATTCTGAAGAATGTTCCATGTGCACTAGAGAAGAATGTGTATTCTGTTGCTTTGGGATGAAATGTTCTGAATATATCTGTGATGTCCATCTGGTCTGGTGTGTCATTTAAGGCCTTTATTTCCTTGTTGATCTTTTGCTTGGATGATCTGTCCATTTCAGTGAGGGGAGTGTTAAAGTCCCCTACTATTATTGTATTAATGTCAATGTGTTTCTTTGATTTTGTTATTAATTGGTTTATATAGTTGGCTGCTCCCATATTAAGGGGCATAGATATTTAAAATTGTTAGATCTTCTTGTATTACAGACCCTTTGAGTATGATATAGTGTCCTTCCTCATCTCTTGTTATAGTCTTTGGCTTAAAGTCTAATTGATCTGTTATAAGGATTGCCACCCCAGCCTTCTTCTGATGTCCATTAGCATGGCAAATTGTTTTCCATGCCCTCACTTTAAATCTGGAGGTGTCTTCGGGTCTAAAATGAGTTTCTTGTAGGCAGCATATTGATGGGTTTTGTTTTTTTATCCATTCGGATACCCTGTGTCTTTTGATTGGGGCATTTAGCCCATTAACATGCAGGGTAACTATTGAGAGATAGGAGTTTAGTGCCATTGTATTGCCTGTAAGGTTACTGTTACTGTATATTGTCTCTGTTCCTTTCTGATCTACTACTTTTAGGCTCTCTCTTTGCTTAGGGGACACTTCTCAATATTTCCTGTAGGGCTGGTTTGGTGTTTCCAAATTCTTTCAGTTTTTATTTGTCCCGGAAGCTTTTTATCTGTCCTTCTATTTTCAATGATAGCCTAGCTGGATAGAGTATTCTTGGCTGCATGTTTTTCCTGTTTAGTGCTCTGAATATATCATGCCAGTTCTTTCTGGCCTGCCAGGTCTCTGTGGATAATTCTGTTGTCAATCTAATATTCTTACCGTTGTATGTTACACACTTCTTTTCCCAGGTTGCTTTCAGGATTTTCTCTTTGTCACTAAGTCTTGTAAATTTTACTATTAGGTGATGAGGTGTGGACCTATTCTTATTGATTTTGAGGGGGGTTTTCTGCACCTCCTGGATTTTGATGCTTGTTCCCTTTGACATATTAGGAAAATTCTCTACAATAATTCTCTCCAATATACCTTCTGCTTCCCTCTCTCTTTCTTCTTCTTCTGGAATCCCAATTATTCTAATGTTGTTTCGTCTTATGGTGTTACTTATCTCTCGAATTCTCCCCTCGTGGTCCAGTATTTGTTTGTCCCTCTTTTGCTCAGCTTCATTATTCTCTGTCATTTGGTCTTCTATATCACTAATTCTTTCTTCTGCCTCATTCATCCTAGCAGTCAGAGTCTCCATTTTTTATTGCACCTCATTAATAGCTTTTTTGATTTCAACTTGGTTAGATTTTAGTTCTTTTATTTCTCCAGAAAGGGTTTTTATCTCTCCCGAGAGGGTTTCTCTAATATCTTCCATGCCTTTTTCGAGCCCAGCTAGAACCTTGAGAATTGTCATTCTGAACTCTAGATCTGACATATTACCAATGTCTGTATTGATTAGGTCCCTAGCCTTTGGTATTGCCTCTTGTTCTTTTTTTGTGTGTGTGTGGTGAATTTTTCCACCTTGTCATTTTGTCCAGATAAGAATATTTGAAGGAGCAAATAAAATACTAAAAGGGTGGCAAAGACCCCAGGAAAATGTGCTTTAACCAAATCAGAAGAGACCCCAAATCATGGGGGGAAGAAAAAGGATAAAAAGAAGTTCAGAAAAAAAAAATTAAAAAAAAAAAGAAAACAAATAAAGAAAAAATACAAAAAAGAAAAAATATATATATTAGACTGGTGACTAGAACAGGCTCACCCACTTAATTTGGGGAGCATTTTGGTTCCTTAGAAGAAACTACCTCCCAAAACTGTAAAGAATGAAAAACATATATAAGGGTAAACACAATGAAGGGATGGAATATGCCTATAAAGATATATTTTTTTTTAATTTCTAAAAAAGGAGTGATAAAGTAAGTTGTTGGGAGAATAAAGAAAAAAAAGTAAGTGGAGAGATTTTGCTCAGGCTGGAGACTAGAACAAGCCCGGAGCTAGATTTAGGGTATATTTTGATCTATTAGAAGAAGTTGTACCCTACATTTTTTAGAAGAAAAAACTCTATGTGTATACAAAAAATAAAGTTAGATACAATGAAGGATAAAATATGACTATAATAATGAGGATTCAAAAAAAATTATTATTTTTTTAATGAAAGGTATTGTTAAGATAAACTAGTTAAAAAACGTTAAAAGAGGAAAGGGTAAAAGTTAAAAAATATTAGAAGAACAAAAAAAATTAAATTAACTGCAAGACTAAAAAATCATGGGGAGAAAGCCATGAATTCCGGGCTTTGCTTTCTCCTCCTCTGGAATTCTGCTGCTCTCCTTGGTATTGAACCTGCACTCCTTGGTAAGTGAACTTGGTCCTGGCTGGATTTCTTGTTGATCTTCTGGGGGAGGGGCCTGGTGCAGTGATTCTCAAGTGTCTTTGCCCCAGGCGGAATTGCACCGCCCTTACCAGGGGCCGGGCTGAGTGATCTGCTCTGGTTTGCTTTAAGGAGCTTTTGTTCCCTGAGCGCTTTCCGTAGAGTTCCGGAGGACGGGAATGAAAATGGCAGCCTCCTGGTCTCTGGCCCGGAGGAGCTGAGAGCTCAGGGCCCCACTCCTCGGTGAGCCCTCAGAGAAAAGCGCTCGATCACTCCTGTCTCCCTGGCCTCCAGCCACGCTCCGAGCTCACCGAGCCTGCAACCGGTTCACGGTAACCCCGAGCTGAGAGCTCACTCCTCAGCTCTGTCTCTGTAGACGGCTTCCCCGCTCTAATACCTACGAGCTCTGTGACCCTCAGACACCCACGATCCTTCTGTGACCCTGCGGGACCTGGGGCCATGCTGACCCTGCGTGGGCTTCACTCCGGTTTAGCCTCTGGAGCGATGTCCCTCAGCGGAACAGACTTTTAAAAGTCCTGATTTTGTGCTCCGATGCTCTGCCACTTACCAGGCGGAACATGGCCATGTGAAGTTTGTTTTTGCCCATTTTTTTTCTGTTTTGCTATTTGTTATTTCATAAAAGCTTTTAAAAACATGTTTTGTGTACTAACTGCTGTCATTTATGTATGTGGCAAAAAGTTTTATCTGTGGTATTTTTTTAAAATAAATTTTTTGCACTATAACTTTTTTTTTAATGTGTAGTCTTCTCAAAATAAAAAAAAACTTTGTATTTCCTTCTAAAAATTGGATAGTTTGCCTTTTATCCTTAGAACTCAGAATTGATTTTTCTCTACAATGTGAGGGAGAAATTCACTTTTTATTTATTTCTCACATACGGATAACGAATTGTGCGGGCACCATTTATAGGGAAGTCCATCATCTTGCAGTCTCTGCCATAAATCAAGATAACATATATGTAATGGGTTTGTTTCTAGACTCTGTCTTTTTCTCATTGTTTCTTTAATATGTTTATATCTACATCAGTGCCGTATGGGCTTAACTACAACAGCACCGTAAATGTTCTTGATAAGTGGAAAGACAAGCTCCCCAGCATACTGTTCTTCCTCAGAAGTGTACTTAGCTCTTCTTAGTTCTTTCAAATATACCTTATACCAAATATACCATAGCTTGTCAGTATGGGAGTTTTGGTGCGAGTGCACTGAATTTATAAATCATTTAGGGTAGAGATCGTTGATGCACCTTTAAAATAATTTTAATTAGTTTTCACCTTTCATATAGGCCATTATGTCATCTGCTTCTAATGGCAGGGTTTTTTTCCCCCCTTTATTGTAATTTTTTTTTCCCTAGGCTTACTACAACTGGTTAAAATCTTCAGTGCAAGCTTCAAGAGATAGCAGACAGTCTTGTTTTGCTCTCAACAAAGCTCTTAAACATTACTAAGTATAGTACTTATCAGAGATGCTTTATAGATTTTTGAGGTCAAGGAAGTCACCTGCTATTTATAATTTCTGAAGAGTTTCTTTTTTAAACCAGAAGTGGATATTGAATACATTAGCTTTAAATCCTGGAATTTCCACTCTGAGTTGAAACTATGGTGAGATAGTCATGCGAGAAGCAGGTGAAGTCCTGTGGTCTGTGACCAGCCATGGAGACTTCAGAATTAATTTAAATGGGAACCTAAATAGCAACACAGACCACGTTCCTTTTGATTTTGACAACACAGCCTCTCCCTACTCAGACATAAGCGAGATTTTAGTGAGATTCTGAAAGCAGGACAAAAAAGCAAACAAAAGAGGCCGAAAAAGACTGTTAACCAATATATGCAGGATAGTCTATGGTGGTAACTTGGAAGAACCACTTCCAGATTAGCGAAGACAGAACCTGTGCATAGAGCTACACGTATTATGTACCAATTACATGCACAGTCATAAGTGCTTTCTGATTGGTTATTGCTGAAAGGATTCTATCTCACATCTTAACTAGCATCACTCTTAGTCAATGGTAGAAAATTGTGGTAGTCACTGTGGAATGTTGTATCCTAAATATATGGTTGCTATAATGTCTGGGACACATTTATTTTGATGTGTATTTGTAGTTTTTTTAAACCCATAAATACCATTAAATCACTCTAGAATTTTAAATAAACCATTTTCTAAAAGACAGTACTCTCATTTTTAGTAATCAAATGGTCTCTTTCAGAGTTGCACTGAAAGGTGGAAAATTAATTTGCTTGGCTCCTGAGGATGTATTATTAAAAAGATTGAAGACAAGAACCCCACATATCAAAGGTCCTGAGGCAAAAGTTTTTCTTCTGAAGTAGATGGATATTTAAATAAAAGTTCTGCTATAGATGGGAATGAATCATGACTATGCCTTTCATGTAATAACTATCCCTACTAAACGTGGAAGTGATCAAATTGGCGTAAGTTATCTTAGGCAGATCAAAGCACAGGTATTTCAGCTATGAGGAATTTTGAGCAAAGTTTCCTTTTTTTCCTTCCCCCTTGGGTAGAAATCCTTTAACTACAAGAAGTGTTGCTGGAAGTCCTACTTCAAGCACAGGTGACAAATCCCTGGAGGGAACTGGGAAAATGAGGACAGTCTCGGGCTTGAGGTGGGAGTATGCATTTGAGAGGTGCAGGGGAAGCCCAAAGAGGAACATAAGAAATGTAGGAAATGTGGGAAAGCAACACCGAGAGGTGACCACTACCAGTGAGAGGTGCACTGTGAAGCCAGCCTCCTCCCTGAGACATTGCCGGAGCTCCTCTGGTGGGCGCTGTCGGAGGAAGGTCTGAGCCACACACCTCCACGGTCCTCAGACAGCAAACATCAGATTCTAGAATCCCGGCAAATCACATGGAGGACAAACAAAAATAATTCTTCAGCTTACCGTGTTGTAGCAGAACATGAGAACATGGAGGACGAAGAGAAGATCTTAGAGCCAATGTGTGTGATCTTCTGTGGATTGGTGCTCCGGGGAAGAGGCACAGACGGACCAGATGGTCCCGTCTCTGGATCATATGTAACACAACCACCCAACTGCTAGTCCATTATAAGACTGGAGGGATCTGGATCTGGGTTTGGTTTTGTTTGTAAAATAAAGGCAATTACTGTGGCTTTTTCGAGCTCATTTTCTATTTTGTGAGTGGTAAGTAAGTTTATAATAGAAAACTAATCACTGAGATCTTGTGTTAGTCACAAAATCCGTTTCGAGATGGTTTCTTTCTTTTCTGGAGGACTCGAATGAAAGCAAGGGTTAGTTAGTAGGCTGTTGGTTGAATTACCTAAGTTTAGCTTACTTCCGTTGGAGGTCTGATTCTATATACCTAATGATCCTTGTTCTAACATTCTCGCCTGGATTTTTCTACTTAAGCTCAAGTGAATATTCACTGTGTGACTTTCTAAACACATTGAGAAATATTAAGCCTTCACCACCCTTGGCAAAGGTTTTCTTTTTGTATAGTGCTGTAGGGAGGCTGTATAGGATTAATAGTTTAAAGACTTTGAGGGAGAGAACGAGCCCGAGCAGGGGGAGGGGCAGAGAGAAAGAGAGAGAGAGAGAGAGTCCTCAAGCCGATTCCCCACTGAGCATGGAGACTGACTCAGGGCTTCATGTGGGGCTTGATCCCAGGACCCTGAGATCATGACCTGAGCCGAAGTCCAGACAGACACTTAACCGACTGAGCCAACCAGGCACCCCTAGGATAAATAATTTAATGCAAGTCCTGGTACAGGCACGTTGAATTCACAGATCAAACCCTATTGCTATGTGACCTTGAACAAATTACTTAACCGCTTGCAATTTCTGTTTTCTCACTTCGTCCCAATGGAACTCTATGCTCTAGTTGTATCAAATCACTTCTTAGTTCTCTGAAAACAGCATTTTCTGTTTGGGCTCAGGGGCTTACAGATGCTATTCCCTGTTGCAGGAACACCTTTCACCTCCACACCTCCTTGACGTTTCTTCCGGTTCCCTTTTTATGCATTCTTCAGCTCTTACTTTATAAATCACCTCCAGGGGGCTTTTTCTAACCCCTGTAAGTATTAATTAGCTAATAAAGTGTCGTAATAACAATCACCTCATGTTTACCCTGATCTGCTAGTGAAAGGAAAGAGAAGTCAACTGACTTGCCCAAGGTTATAAAGCCTGTTAAGGGCAGAGCCAAGGCATAATGCCAGGATCGTTCCATCCCTTTCCTGTCCTTGCTGCTCTTTCCGATAGCACGGCCAGCTCCACCCAACTGCGCCCAGTCTGCGGCATGCCCTCCACAAAGAGACCCTCTGTGTGTTCCTGGGTGAGGTGCATTTCTTCTCCGTGACACGGTATTCCATCGGGTACTGCAAACATCCTGACTGTTACCCCTTGCCAGCTCTGAGCCTTCCCTTGCTGGGTCATCAAATGCTTTGATCTTAATCTGGATTGATGCCTATCTCCTGGATCTTCTCCTTGCCGTTTGCCGTTGGTGTTAACACATCACCACTGTAATTTGGTTAGCTCTTCCCAGAGGCCACATGGGGAGCCCACCCACCGCTCCTGTGTTTTCCCACTTTATAAACAATTCACTTCGAGCTGCTTGGGTGGCTCAGGTTAAGCATCTGCCTTCTGCTCAGGTGATGATCCCAGGACCCTGGGATCAAGCCTGCTTTGGGCTCCCTGCTCAACGGGTTGTCTGCTTCTCCCTCTACCACTCCCCCTGCTCATGATCTCATCAGCTTTCACTACACCATTGTTGTAACTTCCTAACGGGTCCCCCAGACCCCCAGCTATCCCTTCCCAACAATCGCATGCATCGCATAGTCATTGTTCTAAAGAGCAGACTGGTTTTTTTTTTCTCTTTTAGATTTTATTTATTCATTTGAGAGAGAGAGAGAGAAAGCCTGAGAGGGGGAAGGTTGAGAGCGAGAAGCAGAATCCCCACTGAGTAGGGAGCTGGAAGTGAGACTCGATCCTGGGACTCGGGGATGATGACCTGAGCTGAAGGTAGTCGCTTCAACAACTGAGCCACCCAGGGGGCCCCTGAAGAGCAGATCTTAAATGGTCCTTCTTCTACTCGAGATTCTTCACCGCCCGCATATCACCTGCAGCCAGTATCACCGAGCTTAGGCTGAGTGTCAACTTTGCGCCGGCTGCCATAACCAAGTAGCTCAGACCGAGTGGCTTGAGCCACAAAAATGTGTTCTTCTTGTAGTTCAGGAGGCTAGAGGCCCATATCCAGGTGTTCTCAGGCTTTCTTCTGAAGCCTCTCTTCTTGGCTTGCCGATGCTCATCTTTTCCAAGTATGTTTGTATGGTCTTCCCTCTGTCCTTGTCCCTGACCTTAATCTCCGATGCCGATTTGGACTCCTGTTATATGTGTAAGTTGTTACTGTTGTTCTTTTTCATATTTTAGAAATACCTATGGGAAGAACACTCTGCCAGCCCCGGTTCTTTTTAAACTGAACTAGCTCGATTTGCATAACATTCCTGGTCTTTACTTTCCCTATTTTATGACTCTCCAAGGAGGAGAAATCACTTATTTGGAAAGAATGAGTCAAGCATGCTAAGTTCAGTACCTCCTGTTCTCCCATGGAAGCAAGTGCTCCACATGGATGAAACCCCTCTGGTTCAAAAGGTGCAGTTGACTTAGCGCTTGCTGATTTATACCATTCAGGTGGCAGCCTATGTGACTCATACACCACACTGCATCTTTTAATGAGTTTGTAATCAATATTGTATTAAATATTGGTTTCTGATTCTATACACCATTAATCTCCCATTTCACTTTTTTCTTTTTAAGTGTTGAGGGGTTTTCTTGAGTTCTTTAGACATCCTAACAGCAAGTTTGTAATCATATTTTATTAAAAGCCTTAAAAATCTAGGTGCCTGGGTGGCTCAGTCAGTTGAGTATCTGACTCTTGGTTTCGGCTCATCTCATGATTCCAGGGCCATGGGACTGCACCCCTCTTTGGGCTCTGTGCTCAGCAAAGAGTCTGCTCAAGATTCTGTCTATCTGTCTCTCTCTCTGCCCCTCTTCCTGCTTGGGCACTCTCTCTCTCTCTTTTGCTCTAAAAATAAAATAAATTTAAAAAAATTGAAAACAGTTTTAAAGATCTAAAATGGATGTCTAATCCATTTTTAACAATGTGGACAATTTAATCAATTGTCAGTTTATTGATATAGGCGCATAGTATGTGCTAAATAAATGATTATTTAATCAAATTTTAAATCATTGTATTCATATATTCCAAAGTAAATGCAACACTATCTTCACAGTTTTGTGCTTTCAGATCTGATTCCCCAAATTACTCATTCTCACACCTGAATAGCAGTTAAGAACCTTCAATAAAGAGCATCATGGGAATGCAGATTATTCTAGTTTTAGAGGCTAAGATAGGGTTTCATTTCCACTCAAATAGAGTACCAGAAAGGTGTCTCTTACAACAAATTAATATACTACAATTATCCATGTATACAAATAGTGTTATAGCTACCAGGATGTATAGCCTGTGGACAATGAAGGCGATTGTCACAAGGGCAAGAGCAAACCACTCCTCACATCGTTATTTAATAAACCAGTGAATTTAAACCAAGAACCTCATCTGTGCTTTGTATTAGGCATAAAATTGCCCTATGGAATTCTTTTCAGGGACTGAAGTTATATCAGTTCTTTCAAATTAATTCTTTAGGCAAAGTTTTCCTTGGGCACAATGTGATGATGTTCATAAAGTACTTTAAAGTAGAAAAAAGAAGTCCTGCTTTGAAAGGGTTACGTAAGTGAAGTTCCTGGAAGGAAGAGTGTTAGAGTTAAAAGTGTGGCTGTTACAACCAGATGGACTTCTGTATGAACCCCAACTTTGGCACAGACTAGCTGTGATGTTGAAAAAGTCGCTTGAATTCTAAGACCCTCAGATTCTGTATCAGTAAAATGAGAAGGAAAATAGTTCCTTATAAACCATTACAAAGTTGTTGTAAGGATTAAGTAAAGGAAATGCATGTAACACAGTACTACAGTACCAAGAGTATGGTAAGTTTCCAATAAGTATTAGCAAATACTATTTATTTTTAATAAAATTGTTGACATTCACATTAACTCTCTTCCCTTTATCCCTTTCTTCGGTTAAAATCTATGTACAACTCATTGTGCCAAGTAGATTTCAATAAAAGTATGGGTAATTCCACAAACAAGGCCCAAAACTTATGTTTATGATTTATTTCATTGTCCTTTCTACCTAACCACAAGCACATTATTGTTATATGGCAAGGAAAAGGTGAGTTGGAATGTATGTACAGTTTCTTTTCTCCTTGGAAATGTACCATAAGCACAGTATGTAAAAATCAAAAAAATGTTCATCTGAGACTTTTTACTGTTCATAGGTTACATTTTTGTCCTCTTAACATCTTAAGTGGGGAGTGTTTGGGATAAGGGAAAAGGAGTTCTGCTATCCACTGCCCACCCCTTTTCAGTTATAATGACTCAAGTGGATTTTCCTGCATAAGGGAGTCAGAGCCACCAAAGAAATATGGACAAATATTAATAACAATTCATTATAACTTTTCTAGTTGAATACTATTAAAAACATTTCAAAAGAACATAATTAATCATGAACATTCTACATTATGAATAAGCATGTATTTATTTTTTAATATTTTGTTTATTTTTTGACAGAGAGAGAGAGAGACAGAGAGAGAGGAACACAAGCAGGAAGGAGCGGGAGAGGGGGAAGCAGGCTCCCCACCTATCAGGGAGCCTGATGCAGAGCTCGATTCCAGGACCCTGGGATCATTACCTGAGCAGAAGGCAGATGCTTAACCATCTGAGCCACCCAGGCACCCCTAAATAAGTATTTATTTTATTCTTCATTTTCATGGCTAGACAACAAATAGTGGTTAAGTTTTAACATTTTGTTATGTGATTACAATCAAGCAAAAATAACATATATGGAATCTCCGGAGCAGTATGCCCAAACGTTGACAGCATTCATCTCTGCAGACAGTGATTATGATGAGGAGAGTGGCTTCTACTAATTCTTCTCCTCTTCTTCCTCTTCTTTCACTCAGTTTTTCTGTAACTTTCACATTTTCTATGATGAGCATGTAACCAAGAATATAACCTTTATTTAAAAAAATTCCAAGGTTATGTCTAAATGACCTACAACATCTAGATAAAAGTCAAACTTGAGTCTACTATTTAGATACACTGATGAAAGAAGTTTCATCTCTTCCACAAGCAACATTTTGATTTTCTGTATTATTATGGCCAAAAAATGTTTGAACAAATTTTATTACTAAATTCTTCCAAACCTGCTAGTGAAAAATTTTCATACATACTGTTCTTTCTTGTGCGTTTACATTTATAGGTGGTATTCAGTATTTATTTAAATTCGATTAGCCAACATATAGCACATCATCAGTTTCTTTCTTTCTTTCTTTCTTTCTTTCTTTCTTTCTTTCTTTCTTTCTTTTAAATTGTGTTATGTTAGTCACCATACAATACATTAGTTTCGGATGTAGTGGTTGATGATCGCTTTTTAAATCATCGCCAAACTTTTGAGTTCATGAAATATGAGTGCCCTCTAGAGGCCGAATTACTTACAGAAAATCAAGGTGATTCATAATTCTCTTAGAAAAGGGGTTTCTTCATTAGAGAGGGATGTGAACTACATCTAAAGAGAACCAACACATGTTTCAGCCCTGTGTTTTACCAATTTTGATTCCGTATAATTTACATAATAAAAACTTTCTTAAGTGTTTAATTTGATGCATTTCACAATTGTATAGACCATGCACTATATATATCATGATCAAAATACGGAACATTTCCGTCAACCTCAAAAGCTCTTTTGTACCCCTTTCAGTCAGCCTCAAATAATCAGTACAATATGGAATAGAAATGGTTAGAAAAGACAACCTTGCCTTGTTCTTAATCTCAGGGATCTTTCATCACGAAGTGTAACTTTAGCTGGGTTATTCATAGATGTCCTTTACCAGCTTGATGAATATCAATTACTTTTATCATGAAGAAGTGTTTAATTCTTTCAAATATTTTTTCTACATCTATTGAGATCATTTTTTTTCTTCAATCTGTTGTTACGGTGAGTTACACTGATTGATTTTTAAATGTTGAACCAGACTTACATTCCCAGAATAAACTCCTCTTAACCGTGATTTATTACATATATTTATACATTTTGCTATTAAATTCAGTATTGTTTTGAAGATTCTTGTTACCATGCTGCTGAGGGATCTTGGTCTGTAGTTGGTCTTTCTTGTAATGTTTTGATATCAGGGCAATGGTGGCCTTATAAAGTGAATTGAGAAGTGTTCCTTCTTCTATTGTCTGAGAGATTTGCATAGGGTTGTTATTACTGCTCTCTTAAATGTTTGAAGGAATTCATCAGTGAAGCCCACTGCCTGAAGATTCTTTGTCAGATGGTTATTAATTACGAATTTTTTAATTTAAACTTACATAGATTTAAAAAATCTACATACAGTTATTAAATTTAAAAAAAATGGGGGGTAAGTTTTAAATGATTTGTGTTTTTAAATAAAGTTATTTTATTTCAATAGTCAATATACTCCATTAAAGCTGCTTATATTATGACTTTATTAATATTTTAATGCCTTCAGCATCTGTAGTAATAACCCTTCTTTCATTCCTTATCATGACAATCTGTGAGCTTATGAGGAAGTTAATTTTGCCCTACCTACATTTACTAAGTTAGCCTGCCACAGCTGCATGAGCACTTGCAAGAGACATGAGACTCCTGGACAGAGACAAAAAAACTTGTTACGGAAAAAGTTCTTGCTAAAAATAACCAGTCCAGAAGGGAAATTAAGAAAATAATTCCATTTATAATAGCACCAAAAAGTTCACATGACAAACATAGTAATAGACCTAACCGAGGAGCCCTTGTACACTGAAAACTACAAAATGTTGCTGGAAGAAATTAAAGACATAAATAAACAGAAAGACATCCTGTGTTCATGGAGAGGAGAACTTAATATTGTTAAGAGGCCAATATACCCAAAACAGTTTACATTACTAGATTTAACGAAATGCCTATCAAAGTCCTAAAGGCTTTTTTTTTTTTTTCCACAGAAATAGAAAAACCCATCCCCAAATGCATACGGAATCTCAAGGAACCTTGAAAAGCTAAATAATCTTGGAGGCGGAAAAAAGAACAGAGTCGGAGGTCTCACACTTCCTGATTTTAAAACTTATTACAGGACATGTTGCTAACTTGGATTTGCATATATTATTTTATATCCTACCACTGTGCTAAATTGTTGAAAAACTTGCTGTTCTTACCTACACTCCTCTGTACTTAAAGTGTTTTTTCTCCTCCTGGCTGCTTTAAACATATATATTTTTTTCACTTTGCCATTGGTTTTGATCAATTGGATTTCTTCAGGTTTCTTCTGCTTTGGGTTCACGGAGCTACTTAGAGTTAATACTTTTCACCAAATTTGGAAAATATTTAACCGTTATTTCTTTAAAAAGATTTTTGTTCTCCATCTCTTCTCCTTCGGGAACTCCAGTTATATTTGGTGTCTTGAATTTGTCCCAAGGCTCATTGATGCCCTATTATATTTTTTAGCCTTCAAAAAAAACACATTTCACCTTTGATAGTTTCTGTTGTTTTCAAGTTCACTCATCTTTATTTCCGCCACATCATTCTGCCAGCTCGAGGAAGGGACAGACCTATGGCCATATAGACAGATCATACAAGAAAGAAGTGGGAGGCACCTGGGTGGCTCAGTGGGTTAGAGCCTCTGCCTTTGGCTCAGGTCATGATCTTAGGGTCCTGGGATCGAGCCTGCCTCTCTGCCTACTTGTGGTCTCTGTTTGTCAAATAAATAAATAAAATCTCAAAAAAAAAAAAAAAAAGAAATGTGGTGGCATAAATGCATTCCTTATAAGCCTTCATAAATTAGTTTTCAAGAAATTACAGAACACCTACTCTTTGCTCAGTGCTATACTAGTATAATGGGGATGTAAAAGAAATGGGCTATGATACATGACTTCATGAAGGGCATGCCTTCTTCCATCCCACATAGAGCACAGAACACTGCCTATGTTGCTAGACTCATAACTACTGGGCTGGAATCCCTGGAATCCCTTCTGTGGGATAATCACTCCTGGCTGTTATCCTAGACTACAACTGCTGGGGACAAAGCTACAGCAAGATGCATGCTAGGATAACTGACTCCTTGTCATGAGGAAAACTACATACCAGAGGAACCCAGAAATGTCTCATCAGTTAGAGAGATGGAAGGTTATTGTAAGATTTGGGGAAGGTTGGAGGTGAAATTTACATAAAATGGTATTTTGGTAGGCTCAAGGGCAGAAAAGAACTGTGTGTAAAGAGGTCAACATCAGGTTGGACTGCAAAGTGGACCCAGGGGCTTATTCTTTGGAATTGATAAAGTCAAGATAGATATGGAATGTATTCAGAAATCCCTCATCTGAAGCTTTTTTAGGTAGGTTGGAAAAAATGGCTGCTTCTTTGTTTGAAATTGACTTAGATCATGCCAAATAGGAAGAACAGGATGTCTCGTTCTTATTGATATGATTTTAAACAGCAGATTTTCTGACAGTTACGATTTTAGAAAAAAAGGATTTTAAGTAAGAAAGCAGTGGTCAAAGAGATTGTGATACTTCACAGCTGCAGCCTGACCATGAGAGAAATACTCTTTCCTTCACCTTTGCAGCTGGTTTGTATCTGTCTCTTATCTGGGTTTGTTATTTGTTAAAGCAAAACAAAACAAAACAAAACAAAACAAAAAACAAGGCAATAGGTCCAAAATGGAGTTGCTTATGTTAAGCCCCATGTCATCAAACTGAGACTTAGTAGTGTAGAGGCCAAGGACAGGCCACCCCAAGATGGGCCACTTTGGTATGAAAATTATTTTGACTTGAAAACAGTCCACACCCAGAAAATTGTGTAAAAGCTTTTCACTTCCCCCTCAACTGCCAGCTTTACCAGCAAGAGAGCTATTAATATTCTTCTTTAAGAAACTTATCTGCATAATATGGCACTTTGTTTTCCGAAACATCTCCTTTCACCTTCCTACTAGTGGTCTCTCCCGCTTTGTATCCTCAGACCCCCTACCCCTGTCCTTAACTCATATAAGCATCATGTTGCCTGATTTTGGAATTTCCATGTCTGTGTGGATTCTCCATATGCATGCGATTAAATTTGATTTTGATTCCCTGTACATATGGTCCTAAATCTGATTTTCTCCGATTAATCTGTCTCATATCAATTTGATTTTAAGTTTGTCTAGAAGGACCTCCCTAATTCTTCTTCCCCATTAGTTTCTTTTGTCCTAGATATGGCATCTTAAACCAGAAACCAGGAATCACGTGGTCAGCACTAGTCAGGTATTGTACCATCCCTGAAAGGAAAGTGATTTTGCAATAACAAACACACTTTTTTGCTACTATAACTTTCTTCTTCCTGCTCCCTTCTACCCGGAAAAGTCTATCATTTTGCAAAGCTCCTCAGCGCCTTTCAATCTGCTAGATTGGATGCTGCCTGATTCAAATTGATTTTTGCTCAAAGAAACTCTTCATTTTTAAAAATATGCTTTAATTTGTCTTTTAACCTATCCCGGCATAGTCTGATTTTTACTTTTTCAAAGGGAGTTGAGTTTGCTTTCTCCTTAGTTGTCAATTCACCACACAATGCAGGCTCCTTAGCTGTGTTAACTTGGTCATCAACTCTGGAAAATGACAAACATTGGTCAATGCATATCCTCCCACGAAGGTAGAGCCACCTAAATCCCGAAGCTCAGGCCTTCTTCAGCTAGGTCCCCCTGCTCGCTCCACACACTCACACCTTTGTTTCCCTCTCCTGCTCCCAGGTATCCCGAGAGCAGCAAAGGAGTAAGAAGCAAAGCAGCGGTTAACGTGCTTCTGGCTTTAAATCAATTCCACAGAGCGTCGGGGGTGCTAGGACAGCTCTGGCTCTGGTGACAGGGACCACGCTGCGTGGGCTGATCAGTTCAGACGCCGTACCTGCGCCCTCACTATGAGAAGACCAGAGGTGTCTGGGGTGGGTGAGAAGTCACACCGCTAACCGGAGTCTCAGGGACGCCTTCCCCGCCCCCGACAGCCGCCCGAGTCCCGCCGGGCGAGCCCCACCCCTCTCATTTTGCTTAGATCCTGGCCCCGCCCCCAACAGGCCCGGCGTTTCCTCGGCCCCGCCCCCGATCGGTTCCGAGGCAGGTTCCTGGCCCCGCCTCCCGGCGTCCTCTCGTCTCCGCCCCCAGACCTGAGGTTGGCTCCAGGCCCCGCCCGGGCATGGCGCCCGAAGCCCGCTGCTGGAGCGACCGGCTCTCAGGCCGGGCCGGCTGGGGGCGGAGCCCGGTATGCAGCGGCGAGGGCGGCCGCGAAGGGAGGTGGAGCCTCTGCCCGGAAGCCGGCGATCTGCGGCCATGGCAGCGCCGGCGCGGGGCTTCTTGCTGCTCGGCGGCCGACTCGGCCGCGTGCGGGCGCAGGGCGGGAGCGTGTTCCGGGGCTTTCGGAGCAGCGGCGTGAGGTACGGGCGCCCGGGACGTTCAGTGCCCTCGTGTGTGGGTGCGGGCGCGTGCGGAGCCGCCGGCCGCGGGCGGGTTGGCGGGGCGTGGGCCGCGGGCGCCGGCCGAGCTCTCCCACGTCCCGCCCGAGGCTGGGGCGGCCGCGGCGGCCGGGGGGCGCGGGGCGAGGCCTGCGTGGATTCCGGACTTGGCCTTGAGGTCCTTGCGGGCGGGTCGCGTCGGCCTCAGTCGGCAGCTGGGACGCGGTCAGCTTCGAGCCGAGGCGCCAGAATAGTCCCACTTCGCCGGAAGCGCAGTGAGTGCTTTAGGGGGACGGTCGCGGCCCGGGAGAGGCGCCCTGGAAACAGGTGTCCGGTTTCGGGCAGCTGCCGCCGTTTGCGTTACGGTTTGTTTCCTAAACAAAGGAGCGAGCGTGGTCCCGATGGTTCACGAGTGTTCGAGTTCCGGAGTTCCTTGGTTGGTTCTGGGGTCTTTTCTAACCTGAAATTCGTGATGGTTTCACAAATTCAGATGCTGATCTTTTTAGGTTTTTTTCTCTCTGGCGTTTCCAAAACCTCTTCAGTCTAAGATTGAAATAGTCAATCCTAGAGTCAGTGCACGTCTTTGGACCGGTTGCTGGCCAGTGCACTGCGCGGGCAGAACGGGGTGTGGTTTCACTCTTCGGCACGGCGGTGCCCTCGAGCTCTTCGCCTTTCCGCCTTCCGCTCGTTGCAGTTGCAACTCAGACCGGAGCATCTAAAAATACATTCTCTTGACCCAGAGTCAGTGAGTCCAGAGTCTGCTGAGTTCAGACTCTCTGGGCTCCCAGTAACCCGTGCTCACTGCAGTTCTGCGCTCTCAGAGATGGTGTCTCTTTCATCTTTTTGTATCTGCAGTGACCCGCGCAGTTCCTGGAAGAAAGTAATAATCAGTAATGTGGAAGTGTGGCTGCTGCTTATTTAATTTAAATTGATTAGCTCCCATTTTATACACGTTTAGTTCTCAGACTTGAGTGACTAAAATAAGAAAATATATTATTTCCAGTAGGGTTTACTTGAGATGTAGTTTCTGTTGATTTGGTCTTCCACGAGGATATGAGAATGTAACTGATTCTGAGTTCTGCTGAATGACTCTGAATGTGCCAAAGAATTTGCCGGTTGGTTTGGAACTGTACTACCTAGGAAAAGCAGATTCTGTAGAATTCTGTTGGAATTGCAGAATTAAAGGTATTATAGTATATAATATACTATATAATAGAATATAATAGTATATTGTACTATAGTATATACTATATAATAGTATATAATAATATAATACTATATAGTATGTACTATATACTATATATAATATAGTATATAATAATAATATATAGTGGGACTATAGTATAGTCACTTTTTTTTTAAGGAAGGATTTCTTGATTTTTTTTTTAAGAGTTTATTTATTTGATAGAGAATACAGTTAGGCAGAGCACAGGCAGAGGGGGAGGGAGAGGCAGGCTCCCTGCTGAGCAGAGAATCACTCTATTTTTTTCAATTTCAGTTGCTTTAAGGCTTCTTTTCAGAGTGAGGATAGCCTTTTCCAGATTGTATACATTGATGAATTTCCCTTTGTCATCTTGATCTAAAGAACCCATCACCCTATCCTCTCCATGTACATTGAATGGGGAGTCCAACAGTTACAACCCAAACATTTCCTGGAAGCCACTTGCTTCATACACATGTGCAGGAGCAAAGGGATAATTCAAATCTTTTAAATTGTATTAATGGTCTCTTTATAATTTAAAATAATTGAATGCCACAATTGGAAAGATATTTTTTTTAAAAGATTTTATTTATTTATTTGTCAGAGAAAGAAGGAAGGAGGAGGAGAGATAGGGGAAGGATAAGCACACTCCCCGCGGAGCTGGGAGATGGGCAAGGGACTCCATCCCAGGACCCTGGGGTCATGACCTGAGCCAAAGTGAGCCACCTAGGGCTCCCTGGAAAGCTAGGCTTAGTATAAAGAAGTATTACTTCGAACTCAGCTGCTTTCACCCCCATTTGATATAGGTTATGACTGTAAAAATAAATAATACTTTTTTGTAGTTTTTATTTTCTTAAGGCAGTGCTAATCAAGTTTGGATAGGGTGGTGGTTTTGACATCCTCTTGGCACTGAATACCATGTATGAAAGTGAGGTTGGCTGTCAGGTAGAGAAACACCTGTGGACTGTTGGGTCTCGGGTGGGGAGGAATTCGGACAGTGTGTTGATGCTTACTGGTGTCTCTTTTCTCTTCTAGGGCCAGCAGAGAGAAGAGATTCCATCTTCCAGAGGTCGCCACTGTCTGCCTCCCCACTTGTCCCCATCCTCAGTCATCTTTTTTAATATGTAGTTACACGTTAGTTGTCTAGTTCTTCATAGTGAATGTGGTTTAATCTGACATCAATCCTATTGACTTGAAATTTGAGCCTTAGTGTTATTTTTATTGAAAATTATCTTTGAGTTTGATAAACTCTTTCCCCAGTATTGACTGTTCTACATTAACAGATTTATTGCCAGTTTCTGAGCTACCTAGAGCCTTAAATGAAAAATAAAAAAGCACCTTTTATTATTTTTATACTTATACCGAGAGAACATACAAGTACTTCTTTAGTGAAGTTTTTTCTTTAATTGGAATTTCAAGAAATAATCTTTGACAATATTGAAAATTATAAAATGTTGAAGTATTTAAGTTTTCTCTCATTTTTTTAAGATTTACAGTGAATTTATTTCCTCATGAGAAATTAGATCTTATTAATTGGAAGAACATATATTTACTGTCAAAGAAATAAATAAGCCCTTATATTTGTTGCAGCTTATTGTTTCATGAAATAAATTATCTGAACAGCTAAAACATTAAAAATTTAAAAAAAATTAGTGATTAAAGTTCTACTATTTTTGCCTTTTTATTTGAGTTTACAAATCAAAATGTCATTAGATTATAAACATCAATGCATCTTTGGCCCAGTGCTTTCAGTGTACACAGCTAGGCAGCAGCCTTTCCCATTTGAAAGGGAGGTTACGCACCTTGTACATTAATGCCATGGTCAAAGCAGATTTGCAGGTATCCTACAACAGGGACTTTCCAAATGCTGCTTTAGGTCATCCTGCCTGAACTCATTTTCAGTAATTAAATGGCTATCCTAAGCATTGGTTCCCTGTTTATCCTGTTGGAAAGTGATTTCTAAAGTCATTAATTTGGCAGATCTCTTTTGTCCCCTTCTCCTGCTATGATGCCTTTTAGTATTTGCAAAATTTTGTGTCCAACCTATAGCTTTTTTTTTTTTTTTAAGATTTTATTTATTTATTTGACAGATCACAAGTAGGCAGAGAGGCAGGTAGATAGAGGGGGAAGCAGGCTCCCCACTGAGCAGAGAGCCTGATGCAGGGCTCGATCCCAGGACCCTGGGATCATGACCCAAGCCGAAAGCAGAGGCTTTAACCCCCTGAGCCATCCAGGTGCCCCTCTAAGCAATTCTTAATGTCACTTTAAATTTAGAACCTACATGATTTAGCATTTAGTATCTATATCTGAGTTTTATGTCTACGTCCCAGCCGTTCAGCAATAATGTGTTCTAATGTAATGTCTTCAAAATAAATTTTCTGATTAAAATGGGTCAGTAGATGAAAAAGGACTAGTAGTAATCTCAAATCTTGTTACTCAGTCATGATGTTTGGAAAAATTAAGCAGTTTCTTTAATGACCTGAATCTTTGTTTTTCAGATGTTATCTTTTCATTTTAAAACCTTGGTTGGATGATTAGAAGCAGGAAAAAACAAAAACACTAATAATTTTCCATGGTAACATACTCTCTTAGGATTCTGTGGAGCCCAGTGGTAGGTTTTAAAATAGTTTGGCTTGGAAATGATTAAATTACAGAGGGAGGCTTAAGAGCTTGGCACTTTGGAGAAATTTGAACTGTCAATGAGTGGGATAAATTAAAGATCAGTGATAAATGAGATTTGCTGTTAGGTGCCATTTGGACCAGATTTAAAGATAGAAAACTTTGTGGTCAGAATGGAACATAATCTAAACCTAAATTAGTGTCAAAGAACTCAGGTTGGGTGTTATCCAAGAACAGCTACCCAAGCTGCGCCACCTAACATTACATCATGTCCATTTTCTATGTTGTTTTTACTAACATTTTGTTGGCTGCGTTGTATTACATTAAGTCAGTTGGTCATAACTTACATTATGGTATCATTCAGGTCTAGTTCTTAGAACATATGAAATATTTTACTCTTCAGATTCAGATCTTGCTTTGTCAACATATCAGCAAGGTTTGTTCACTTAATGATCTGAAAATGATCAGTGATCTATGTTGGTTTCTGTAATTACTCACAATAAAAAGTGTACCTAGATCCGAAAGACTATCCAGAGATTTATAATTCTAAAGTTAGGGCATATATAGTTTGAAATAGATGTCCGTCTCTTCTCCTGTATCTCTTTTGTTTCTTAAATTCCACATATGAGTGAGATCATATTAAACAAGACGAAATCAGAGAGACAAAACATAAGAGACTCTTGGGGTGCCTGGGTGGCTCAGTGGGTTAAAGCCTCTGCCTTCGGCTCAGGTCATGATCCCAGGGTGCTGGGATTGGGCCCCACATCGGGCTCTCTGCTCCGTGGGGAGCCTGCTTCCTCCTCTCTTTCTCCGCCTGCCTCTCTGCCTACTTGTGATCTCAGTCTGTCAAATAAATAAATTAAAAAAAAAAATAAGAGACTCTTATTTTGTTTCTTAATTATAAGAAACAAACAGGATTGCTGGAGGGAAGGGGTATAGCGGGATTGGGTAACTAGGTAATGGACATTAAGAAGGGCACATGAGGGCACTAGGTATTGTAAAATGTTGATGAATCACCTCTGCTTCTGAAATTAATAATACATTATGCATTAATTAATTGAATTTAAAAAAAGATGTGCCCGCCCTGCTTTGATTGTTTATGAGTAATTGCAACAAATATTAATTGCCTTTAATCCAGTTGTGTTGTTGAAAAATAAAATCTTACTAGTATTCAGTGAACCTTTATTCTGCTAAATTCTTTCCTGAGATTTTTTGCATTAGTATATCATTTTACCCTCAAAACAGCTGAAGTGGACTATTACTGTTCCTAATAGATTGGGTGATTGAGGCTTAGAGAAACCAAATAACTTGCCCAGGTTAACAGTAAATAAATGGTGACAGGGTTTGGGAACTTTAATGATACACACAGTACGTTGCTCTATAAGCAATTTTTAATTATTGATGTATCTCACTGTTGTTCCTCTTTTTGAAAACATTAAATCTCATAGTACTTCTCTGAATCAGGAAAGCTAATTTCGCATATAAATCTTAAAAATTATCTTGTCAGAGTCCCTTAATGAAGGGTACTTTTTCTTTTTTCTTTTTTTTTTTAAAGATTTAACTTATTTTTTTGTCAGAACAGGGGTACACAAGCAGGGGGTGCAGCAGGCAGAGGGGGAGGCAGGCTCCCTGACCTTGAGATCATGACCTGACCCGAAGGCAGATGCTTAACCCACTTAAATACCCAGGCATCCCGTGAAGGTTATTTCTTAACCTGAGACTTAATGAAATGTTTTAGGGGATCCATAAACTCAGATAGGAGATAACTAATCTCTACAAAATTTAGCATTTTCTTCAGTTGTAAATGTTGGCAACAAATCACAGTAATATTAGCAAGTATTTGAGATATTGCCAGTAAAAACCACAGGTACTTAAATATGAGTGTTTAGGTAGCTTCTGATGTTCTAATTTATAGGTTAGGGACCTGAAAGAGATAAATTGCAAAATTGAATAACAGAATTATGCAAAATGAGAACTGGGCTTTAGGTTTTGTTTATATTGGTTTACAGAAGTATAATTTCTGATAAAATAACTTTTAAGGTGTTAAAGTGTAGTATTTAGGATGGGAAATGAAATGTTTTTTAAAATTACATAAACTTGGGGTGCCTGGGTGGCTCAGTGGGTTAAAGCCTCTGCCTTCGGCTCAGGTCATGATCCCAGGGTCGTGGGATTGAGCCCCGCGTCGGGCTCTCTGCTCAGTGGGGAGCCTGCTTCCTCCTCCCTCTCTCTCTGCCTGCCTCTCTGCCTACTTGTGATCTCTGTCTGTCAAATAAATAAAATAAAATCTTAAAAAAAATTAAATAAAATTCATAAACTTGATATTCCTAAGCATTCGCTCACTTTCAAAAAATTTACTTCAAAAGGTTCCCTAGTATTAGTGATTGGTTTTATTCAATATATAATTTTTCCCTGGTTCCCTTGAGTTTCATTTCTGTTGTACTAATCAGACTGAAAATTTCTAGGTGAGACTGTGAGATACATAGTGATTAGGCTATGGTATGACCTGCAGAGAAATTTGAATTGCTAATGATTGTATTACGCTTAAAAAAAAAAAAATCTTTACAGATCAAAAAACAATCCATTGCAGCTCTAAAGTTGTGGTTGAAAATAATAGTAAAATCTAGATGCAGAAAAAAGAGCCATGTATACACATTAAATGTACTGCAGAAATTGGGTAGATTTTATTTGTGGTTATTTTACTCTTTTATGAAGGAGTATTTTAATACCCAAGAAAAGTAATGGTTTTTTTTCCTTCTATTTGCTACTTTGCTTTAGTTAATTAAATACTACATTTTGTTCTAGTACCCATAGATTAGGATGGTTATGGTTTATTTCCTGGAAAATACAGAGAAATAAACAGTCTCATGCAAACAACACGAAATGATGGCTCCTTGGTGGTTTGTGTATGTCACCATCTGTCACTTAGAGTGATTTTTACAAATCAGCCAGTGAACATTTAGCCAAATCCCTTTCTGTAAGTTAAACAGGGAACATTCCCATTACATAGATAAGGAAATTGCATTCCGTTCCGAGCAGTTAAGTGACGGATCCAACCTCATTATATAGCTCCTGATGACCAAGAAAGAATTCACTGGATGTGTAAGCAAAGGCATTTTTTTTTGGCAATTAAAATTGCAGTTTTGGAGATCCAGATTCAGGTAGAAATCTGACTGAGGGAGACAAAGAGGGGCAGAATTTTAAAGGTTAAACGTCACAAGTGCAGTTCTCATTTAGGTCCTCAATGCAAAACGGATTGAAAGTAGGTTAACTGGATTGGTTGGAAGGGATTTGAAGTGAGGAGGCTAAGTCTAGGCTGAGGGCACGTAGCTGCCAAAAAGTCAAATGAGTTCTCCAGTGAGGACCTGCATAAATTCCTCCTATAGCCTTTCCACACAATTTTAAAGAGACTTTCTTAGGCTTGCTTGCTCCATTTTGAAATCTCCTTTTACACTATTAATGGTGAACTGGTTGATTTCTGGCTGGAGGTAACTAATTTGTAGTACATTATCCTGCCCTACTACTCATCCCCCCCACCCCCTACTGTGATTTAATTGCTTTTTGATGAAGCCACATTAGTGCCAGCCCAGCAATGGGAGGAGAATACTGAAAGGGAGAGCTCTTTGTTCTGCCTTTTTTGGCGGTCACTTGCAACATTACCTATTCAGGAAATGTCACCTGAGTTAGTAATGACAGGGTGCATTGTGTGAATCTTAGGGTCAAATTGACTGCCCTTGTATTAATGGCAATGTGACTATATAAGTTTTAGACCAAACCACATTTTCAAGAGTAAAAAGAGATGTTAAACTAATGAAAATTTCATGGGGCGCCTGGGTGGCTCAGTCAGTTAAGTGTCTGCCCTCTGCTCAGGTTGTGATTTCAAGGTCCCGGGATCCCACCCCACTGTTGGGTTTCCTGTTCAGCATAGAGTCTGCTTGTGCTTCTCCTTCTGCCCCTCCCCCTGCTTGAGTTCGTTCTTTCCCTCTCTCTCTCTCAAATAAAAAAAAAATTTTTTTGAAAAGTAATGAAAATTGCATATTTGGAATATTTTACTGATTTACAAATATTTTAGGACCTATTAAAAGCATCCTGTTCAAACCTGTTTTCAAAATTAACATTTTAAAAGATAATTTATATCCTTATACATTAAAACAATTGAGACATTTTGATCTTTCTATTATATTCAATTTTTTATGTTAATTATGTGACCATTAGCTTTCAACACACCCTGAAGTCTTGCTGCGTATTCTTGAATCAGTTTCTTAGCTATATCTTTAACACCTTGACACTGATCATTTTCTGGAAAAAAAAAATCTTACGCTTAATGTAAAAATTAAATTTGCTGTTGTAGTTTTTTTTAGAAGTTTTAAATTGTTCTTTTCTTTAGACAATGTACTTTCAGTTTTCAAAGTACTTTCTCTACAGATGCCAGACACTCAGAGCAAGCTGCTAAATCGAACATAGTCTCAATTCTAGTTTTTTCATGCTGGAATGTGAAGCTATTTTAGCCTAAATATTTTTACGATTGCTGTCTTTGTGTCTCCTTTCAGCATTCTTTCTTTGGCAAATACGTTAAATGTCATCACAGAAGTTGTTTCTTTTTAGGACTTTTAAAACATTTTGTCATGTTTGTTTATTTTTAAATTTTTCCATGTTTAGATGCAGTAAAATTACACATCTTCTCAGTTTTATGCTATTACATTCCAAAATCTAAATGTATTCCATGAAAAATTGCTCCATCATAAGATTCTTCCCATAAGGGGCGCCTGGGTGGCTCAGTGGGTTAAGCCGCTGCCTTCGGCTCAGGTCATGATCTCAGGGTCCTGGGATCGAGCTCTGCATCTGGCTCTCTGCTCAGCGGAGAGCCTGCTTCCTCCTCTCTCTGCCTGCCTCTCTGCCTGCTTGTGATCTCTCTCTGTCAAATAAATAAATAAAATCTTTTTAAAAAAAAAGAAGATTCTTCCCACAAATTAGAAAATTTTAAATTAGGATTATAGATGTATTTGTTTACTAAGGCTGCCATAAACACAGTACCACAAAGTAGATGGTTTAAAGCAACAGAAACTGAGCCTCACACTTCTGGAGGCTAGAAGATAGAAATCAAGGTATACTCACAGAACCTTGCTGTCCTCTCCTCTCCCTGTTGGCAGTCCTTAGTTTTCCTTGGTCTGCAGCTGCAAGGCTCCAATCTCTGCCTCTTTGGTCACGTGGCCATCTTCTTGCGTGTCTTCACGTGGAGTTCTCTGTGTTTGTGTCTCTGTGTCTTTTCCAATAGGGGTGACAGGCATGTTGGATTAAGGGCCCACTCTACTCCACGAGGTCACTCTATGACCTCGTCCTCATGCTACATCTTCATTATATTCGCAAATACCTTATTTCCAAATAAGGTCACAATCATAGGTGCAAAGAATGAGGATTTGGGAGACACAATTCAACCCACAGCAATAGACTTTCAGAATTGCTTTTGTATCATTTAAGCCATTATTGTTCAATTAGTTCTCATATTGCTTCTCATGCTTTTAAAGGGATAAATTTCTTCCCTTGCTTTTGAAGGGATATGACTTCTGTTTGTAAGCTTTGTTTTCAGTGACTGCAGGTCAATTCTCTAAAAGTTACAGACCTCAATCCCCTTTTTTGGTGTATTTTTTAAATGTGTTTATTAGCAGTTTCCAACAGATTTTTAACAAAATGAAACAATCTTAGGTCTTTTAGGCTAATTCACAAAATAAATTTTCAAACATTTATTTTTAAAATATGACACAGGCAGTGAGGAGAGTACATTCTGCCATGCTGAGGGTTTTTGTTTTTGTTTTCTTTTGTGTGTGGTTTTTTTTTTTTTTTTTAAGAATAAACCTAGTAAGGCTTGCAATTGAGTTACAGTATCTGGGCTTATGTGTACATTTTTGGTTAATTTTTGTTTTTGATTCACACTTTAGTTAGTACTGGGTTATAGCTTGTTTGCACATAGCTCTAAGGCTTTCGGGCACATATGCTTCACAGGTTTCTTCATATTGAAAGGGACTGACCCCCTGTCAGAATATTAGAGGGGGCATTCCTGCTCTGAGAGTGATGGGGTCCTAAAGAAGTGGCTCTTCACGGAGACTCCAGAATCACTTTACCCGTGAATACAACACTGTGGGGTTTTAAGTAGTAGTCTATAGGGAGTGTGCCTGGAAGTTTCTTAGCTGGTTTGTTTCACCAACTGAGGGTCCTGTCATAGAATCATGATGGGAATTTGTCAGAGTTTGCACTTTTTGTGCAGACCAGAGGCAAAAATGGTTGAGTTTTTCATTAGAATTAAGAACTTTTCATCCTACGTAATCATAAACTGAATGAAAAGACAAGCCGCATGATGGTGATACCTGATACAAAGACCTGATATAAGATTAGTGTTCAGAATGTGTAACTAATTCCTACAAATTAGATACAGATTAATAATTCATTAGAAAAATGGTCAAAAGTAATAAAAGTCATTCCATAGAAGAGGAGCCCCAAATGGCCCATTAGCCTGTTAGACGTTCAACCTCTAGTAATTAGGGAAATGGATATTATGAGCCCATTTAAATGCCATTTAACTAATTAGTTAAAATTTTTGACAATATCAAGAAAGCAGAACAAACTTTCATACCCCACTGGCGGACCAGCGAACTAGTGCAGCAGCTTTAGGAAACAAGTTGGCATAAATTGAACACACATATATATCCTATAATCAGCGATTCCATTCTGGTGCATATACCTTTATGGAACATACGTATATATTTTACTTTATGTATCATGTATGTTAGTGTATCTTTAATGTTTAGAGTTACACACATTGGGTGATAAAGGAAAGCAGTGGAATCATCAACCCACATTTCAGGATTGTGCTTACCTCTGGGAGAGGCTAGGGTTTGGGTAGGAGAGGGTTACAGAACGATTTTGGTGGTTATGGTGATACTGTAAACTGGGTGGTAAGATTGTTAGTTGTATTATTTTTCCTTTTTATATGTTTTAAAGATTATTTATTTATTTATTTGACAGAGAGAAATCACAAGTAGATGGAGAGGCAGGCAGAGAGAGAGAGAGGGAAGCAGGCTCCCTGCTGAGCAGAGAGCCCGATGCGGGACTCGATCCCAGGACCCTGAGATCACGACCCGAGCCGAAGGCAGCAGCTTAACACACTGAGCCACCCAGGCGCCCCCCTTTTTATATGTTTTATAGATATTTTCTATCTGTTCTTATATAGTTCAAGAAGAACTCTTAGGATAACATCTAAAAAACGTTTTAAGATGGCTAAAGATCCAGAGTACTCCCTCCCACCATTTTATGTTACATATTCCTTCTTCATCTTTAGCTGTATGTGGCACATTTTAAATTAAAATTATGTACCTACAATTTTTCATCTCATTTTTTCACTCTATGCAGAATATTTTCACTGCTGTAAACAACAATACTGCTGTTTTTAGAGTTACTCTTCAGTGGCAGCGTAAGAATTCCAACAAATTATAATACAACGAACAATTCAACTCTGATAATTCCATAAATATTTAGTAAACACATACATGTGCAAAATACCCTTTGGTGTTAAGAGCATTGTAGTTAATGTCAACTTCCTGCCCCGCACAGCTTTGAGTATAGTGTGTGCGCAAGGATTTGCCACAGGACGGAAGGGTCAGAGTTGGGTGCTGTGGGGCCTTATAGCAGAGGCAGTTCCCTGGGGAGAAGGGGTCAGAGAACATTTCCCAGGGGTCCTTCTAAGCTGTGACTTGAGGAATATATGGGAGTGAAGGAGGAATAGATGCGCTAGGACGTTGGGGAGGTCAGAAGGAGAAAGAAGGGTGTTTCGGGAAGAGGGAGTAGTGCATGTGAAGGTCCAGAAACAGCAACCTGGCCCGGTGGATAAGTTGAAAGGCAGCTGTGTGTCATGTAGGACTTGACAAGTATAGTGTTCTCTAGAAGTGAGGCAAAAGAAAACTCATGCAGGGGCTTGTAAGCTACAGGAAATTTGGATTTTAGTTAAAGCTGCCTTTTCTGGGGTGCCTGGGTGGCTCGGTGGGTTAAGCCTCTGCCTTCAGCTCAGGTCTTGATCCCAGGGTCCTGGGATAGAGTCCCACATTGTGGTTCTCTGCTCAGCAGGGAGCCTGCTTCCCCTCTCTCTCTGCCTGCCTCTCTGTCTACTTGTGATCTCTGTCAAATAAATAAAAATTAAAAAAAAACAACAACCTGCCTTTTCTTAGTTTTTCTGGTCAAAAATTCATGTTTGACTTCTTTTCCTTATCCTCTGCACCTACTTTCGGTAAATCCAGTGGCTCCATGCTCCGAATTAACTCAGATTCAGACTACTTTGCACCTACACTCCTACCCTCATTGTCCAAAGCCCCCTCATCTCTTGCCTGGGATACCGCACTCGCCTCTTACTGGTGCCCCCACTCCCCTCTTGCTCCCACAGTCTGTCTTCCACATTTTCACCAGTGATTGAATAATGAAAATCGGCTAATAGCACTACGCAAAATCACCAGATGGCTTCCTACCTCATGGTGGAAGCTGACATCCTTTTGAAGGTCTGCGGGACCTCATGTGATCTGATATTCCATGACTTCTTTGACTTGTGTCCTGTCCTGGTACATTTGCTTCTACAGCAGCCACTAACCTTCTTGCCATTCATCAACTGTGCCAGGCACACTCCTGCCTAAAGTACTGCTCTGTACTTCCTTTGGCCTAGAATTATTTTGTCCAGATAGCCACATGACATATTCTCTCATTTCCTTCATTTAAGATAAAATATCACCTGGTTCATTGGAGAAGAGACACCTAACCCATCCATATAAAATGACAATTAAGCCCTGTGCCTGGTTAAGCGTCCAACTCTTGGTTTTGGCTCAGGTCATGGTCTCAGAGTCTTGAGGTTGAGTCCTGAGTCAGCTTGTGCTCCGAAGAGTCTGCTGGAGCTTCTCTCTTTCTGTCTACCTTTGCCCCTCCCCCTGCTCACACTTATGCCCACATTCTCTTTGAATGAATGAATGAATGAAGTCCTTAAAATGACAACTCTGGCTTCCAGATATGCCCTTTCCCTCTGTTTTTCACACATGATATGTCAAATATTTGCCTTTTAATAATTTGTCTTCTTTAAAAAAAAACAACAACTGTCTTCTTCATCTAGACTATAGTTCCCATGAAAGTGGGCAGTTTGTTTTGTGTACTGCTATTTATATTTCCTAGAATAGTGCCTGGTCGATAGGACGTTTTCAGTTGGTATTAATTAAATTAATAAACAAGGAGCTTGAAGTAAGGAGTTTTAACAGGGAACTGGCATGATTACATTTGGAAAACAACTCTGGCTGCAGTGTGGAAAATGGATTGGCAGAGATTGACTTGAGCCAGGGAGAACTCTTAGGAGCTGTGTGCTTCTGTGCCTGAATATTTGCACTGTTATTGAAGTCAATATTTTTCAACAGTCCTCATGTTGACAAATCTCATTTTCTTATGCACTGAAGACTATGTGAGCCAGAGAATATGTGTGTTTACTGGTCTTCCAGCATGTGGATTGGTACGGGCATCCACACTTTAGGCCTCCACTAATACCAGGTTGCTTCGTTTATCCTTATGTCTTATCTCCCCCCGAGCCAGGCTTGCCAAGGCTCTGCAGGGACTGAGGGAATTGATGGGCTGAGCCAGCTGCTACGAAAAATCCTCACAGTTCCTATTTAAAATTGGGTGGCAGTCTCCTGGGTGTTTGCCCATAAACACCCAACTCAGCCAGGCTATAACATGTCAGCTATAATTAGCAAGCTCACTTAGCACATCAGTGCTATAAAGTAAGCCCTCTCACTCTCTCAGATCCCAACATACAGGGTACAGTCAAATTTAATCTGTATGTAGATTGTCTCTATGGAAACGAGGAATGAGTTTATGCCATTACCAACTCTGACATTCTCAGGGTCACACAGCTTTTTAATATTCTAAGGCATAATCATCCTGGATTTTGTTTGGTGATTGCCAGTTTCACAGCAGCCTATGAACCAATTATTGTGTGTAACAGAGAATCAGCTAATAAAAGATGTCAGCAGCATTTCTATGCATGTGCTATAAAATGTAACATAGAGCTCAGGTGATTTTGTAATTTAAAACACAAATGCATGTTTTTAATGATAAAAGTGAATTCTAGTATATTAGCAGATAAACCACTTCTATATAGTATTTTACCCCAACTGAATATTGCTGACCCAATTTAATTTATGGAAAGTATGTATGTATGTATGTATGTATTTGACAGAGAGAGAGAGAGAGATCACAAGTAGACAGGCAGAGAGAGAGAGAGGAAAGCAGGTTCCCGCTGAGCAGAGAGCCTGGTGTGGGGCTCGATCCCAGGACCCTGAGATCATGACCTGAGCCGAAGGCAGAGGCTTTAACCCACTGAGCCACCCAGGTGCCCCGGAAAGTATTTATTTTTTACCATCTCTTAGAAATGAGTCATGCTGGAATAAGTTGCCATATCTGAAGCCTTTAGTATTTTCTAATGTAAGAGGACCTAGTTCTCTTAGAATTAAAAGGTCACTTAAATAAATTAGTAAAATATGGGTACTAGAAATTCATAGTAAATAGTAAAAAAAGTTTGTTATCTAATCTTGAAGATAAAAATTTAAACTCAGAAATAAGTATTGTATCTTGATTTAGTCTATAATATAATTGTGCACTAATGATTAGAATGTACAAAGACACAAATTATAAAAGCTCACTCAAGAAATAATAGATAACCATAAATAGCGCTCTATATTAAAGAACTTAAATTTGCAGTTTTAAAACTTTCCACAGTGAAAGCTCCAGGACCAAATGGCTTCATGGGTTAATTCTTCCAAACATTTAAAGAAGAAATAATACCAATTCTGGACAAACTCTTGTGGAAATTTGAAGAAGATGGGATATTTCCTAACTCATTTTGTGAAGGGAGCATCACACTGATACCAACACCGTACCAAAGACATCACAAGAAAAATAGACAAACACCTCTCACGCACAGAAATACAAAAAATTTTACAAAATTTTAGGTGAAATCCTCAATATCTAGAAAGGATAGGTACATTATGGCCAAGTGAGGTTTATCCCAGGAATGCCACATTGATTGAACATTTGAAAATCAATCAATGTAATTCATCATAACAGACTAAAACCAAAAAAAAATCTGATCTTATAATTATCTCTATAGACACATAAAAAAGCATTTGACAATATCCTGATATAAAGTCCCATCAGACTAGTGATAGAACTAAGTCATAGAACTAAATGTGTAACCTGAACCCATAATACTTCCAGGAGGAAACATTGAAGAAAACCTTTGTGACCTTAATTTAGGCAAAACTTTCTTATACACATCACCAAAGGCATGCTCCATGAAAGGAAAACTGAATGAAGAACATCAAAATTGAGAACCGATCTCCCAAAGACACAATTAAGAGAATGAAAAGGCAAAGCACAGACAAGGAGAAAATATTTCAAATCATATATTGGTAAAGGACTTGAGCCTAGGAGTTATGAATAACTCTCAAAACTCAGTAATAAGGAAACAACCTATAGAACAATAGGCAAAACATGAAATTACACAGTTCACCAAAGAGTAGAGGTAGATGATAAGTAAGTACCTGAATAGGTGTGTAGCATTATTATTCATTATGAGAATGCAAATTAACAGCACAATGAGATACCACCACATAGCCCACTGAATGTCTAAAATTGGAACGACCAGCCTTACCAAGTTATGGCAAGTATATGGAGCAACTGGAACACTCATTAATGCCTGTACAAATGTAAAATGGTACAACCACTATGGAAAACAGATTGAGAGATTCTTACAAATGTAAACATACCTATCATATGAACCAGCCATTCTGCTCCTAGACATTCGCTCAAGAGAAAATATGTGCATACAATGGCTTGTGCATGAGTGTTTATTATAGCTTTATTTGCCATGACTAAATACTGGAATCAACCCAAATACCCATCAGCAATTGAGCAGATAAACAAATTTTGATATATCCATACAACGGAAAGCTACTCAGCAATAAGAAGAAATGAGCAGCAACATGAATGACTCTTAATTATGCTGAGTGAAAGTAGCTGGATAAAATGGAGCATGTAGTGCATGATTCCACTTTTGTAAAATTAATGATGATTCAAACTAATATATAGTGACAGAAAGCAGATCAGGGGTTGCCTGGGGATAGGGAAGGGGGTGTGGCAAGAATGGCGGAATGGTGAGATTACAATGGAGCACCAGGATTCTTTTGAGGGTATCATTTGCTTGATTGTGGTGACAGTTTCCCAAGTATACACGGGTAGTAAAACACCAAATATCATGCTTTAATATGTGCCATATATGTCAGATACTTCAATAAAGCTATTATAAAATTAGGACAGTGGAGCAAGATTGATACACTGAATTTGCCATAATTTTCCTTGACTTGAAAGCTATGGGATTTTTAGTGAAAAGTAGATATATTAGAAATAAAATTCAGTTTACCTACAGTTATAAAGTTGTATTGTTTCATCAGTTTATTTCCTCAATTGTTTACCTATGGGAATAATTATTTCAAAATTATACTTTTGTGTTGAAATAAAGAAGTGGTTTTCAAACACGGTCATGCCCAAAGAATGTCTGGGGATTTGTTAGACTTGAAGATTTCCAGACTGTTCTGAATCATGGGGTAGGAATCTGCAAGTTCACCAAGCTTCTCAGGCAATTTTAGTGTGTGTATCTATAGACCACATTTCAGAATCACTTCTTGGTAGAACAATGTTCTTGTCAAAATTGGCGGAACTTGGATGGACACTGTGAATCACTGGTGTCAGACTGAAATGGAACATTCTTGAATATTCTTGAGACTAAAATGGAATATTCTTGAATATTCTTGAGACTGAAATGGAATATTCTTGGTATATACACACACACACACAAATATATACATATACATACACATATACATATATGTGTGTGTGTGTATATATATATATATATACACATATATATACACCAACCTCTTAGAAAGGACATTTGACTTATTTGAAAGGGGTAGCAAATTTGCATTTTGTTTGTGCTGATTGTTACTCATGATGCCTGCCCCCATTAGAAAATAAAAAGTGTACACGTGCTGGAAAGAATTCAGGTGCGATAAGGTTTCCTTTTCTCCTTTTCCTCTTCTGCTTCTTCCCCCTCTTCCTTTTCCTTTATTCTTGATATTCGTTGATCTGCCTTTGGTGTTTGTGAAATAATCATGTGCTACATACAGATGTTTCTTTCACCAGGCCTTTCAATAGTGAAAGGACAGGGGCAGGAGAAAGAAAGAACCATCTTATACTTTATCAAGTACCTTAAGAAAAATGAATACACAGTAAGAGTAACCTGAATTCACTTTTAACTTTGAGATCACAAAGAGCAAGAAAGCCCTTTCAGTACACACATTTCTTTTTGCCTTTCTGAGACTGATTGATGGCTGCTCACTTGAACAGTCGTAGATGGGTAGTTCACACTTGTACCTCTTACCTTAATGAGACTGAATGTTCCTTATTGAATTTTGTACTGTACTTATTCTTTTGTTTTCCACAGACATGATGCCGTTATTATCTCAGGAACTGAAATGGCCAAACAAATCCAGAAAGAAATACAGAGAGGTGTGGAGTCATGGATTTCCCTTGGGAACAGAAGACCTCACCTCAGTATCATTTTGGTGGGCGATAACCCGGCAAGTCATACGTACGTCAGGAAGAAGATCAGAGCTGCCTCTGCTGTAGGTGGGGATGCATTTTCATTGTTCTTGTTACTAAATCATGTGTTCTGGAAGTATCACACTTCAAATGTGATAATTATCAATGATAATTGTCAAATAAGTGCTATTCGAATAACATTTACTGTTTTTAACTATTATTGTTAGTTTACATTCATTTCTTAATCTTTTTCTTCAACTTTCCTACTGAATTCACTCAGCGTGACTTCAGATCCTATGGTGACATGTCGGGGAACACTGCACATTTAAAGGGCCCATTTTTAGGCACAGCATAGGGAATTTGGTCAATGGTATTGTAATAGGGTTGTCCGGTGATAGGTGGTAGCTGCACTTGTGATGATACAGCAAAATGAATAGACTTGTCATATCACCAGGTTGTACCCCAGAAAAACCAATGTAATATTTGTATGTCAACTATATTGCGATTATTTTTAAAAGGCCCATTTTTATTATATCTTGTTGAATCAGATAATAAATCTGGCCAGTTCACTCTGCTATATTGGTATCTTTACTGTATTCAAATCCACTAACACTAGCTTATCACCAATAAATGCAGTGGGCTACTGGGCCAAAAGAACCCATGTGCATCATAAGAAGACATCTGTGCTATGTGAGAAATCCCTTTTAATGGTGCTTTGAACATCATTTTGTAGAAGGGCCTTTCCTTCCAGTCGGATGGGAGCAGAGGAAACCAATTGCACACCGTGTAAGATACCATGAATGGAAAACCACATCTTCGTTAGTCAAGTGACTTTCTGTATTTGTTTCTCTTCCAGGAATCTGTAGTGAGATCATTCTAAAACCCAAGGATGTTTCTCAGGAAGAACTTTTGGACATAACTGATCAACTGAATATGGACCCAAGAGTCAGCGGTATATTAGTTCAGTTGCCACTACCAGGTACCTAAGGCTCTTCTACATGTCTGCTTTGGTTTTAGGTTAAAAGGCATCTTTTGACATTGTATCATGATACCACAAGTAATTTAGTAAATACATTCATAAAGGGACTAGCTATTAGCATGTAATTGTTGACAAATGTCAACATGTAATTGTTGACAAATCCCAAATGACTTATACTTACCATGACTGAAACTTGTGAAAGAAAAATTTAGGCAAAAATTACATGCAGTCCTTACTTTACAAAGTAGTGTGAGACCATAAAAATGAGTGTGTAAGCTGAAACCAGGTGAACCGATCTTAAAAATCAATAGGAAAAATAACAGCTGTTCTGTGACCTTTGAAATGTTCTCCCAAAACATTAACTCACTGTGGTTCATAAATGTATAGGGAGATGAAAAAAAAAAAAAGTAAGACAAATATTTGTTTAGCATACAATAATTTAAAACATTAAAAACATCGAGGGGCTGGGCTTCTGGGTGGCTCATTTGGTTGAGCAACTACTTTCATCTCGAGTCACGATCCTGGGGTCCTGGGATCAACTCCTGCATCAGGCTTCCTGCTCAGTGGGGGGGTTTGCCTGTCCCTCTGACCTTCCCTCTCTCATGCTTGTTCACTTTCATACTCTCTCTCTCATTCAAATAAATAAATAAATAAAATCTTTAAAAAGCAAAACCAAACGAAACCAAAACCTTCGAGGGGCATCTGGGTGGCTCAGTCAGTTGCGTGTCTGACTGTTGATTTCGGCTCAGGTTATGCTCTCAGGTTCGTGAGATTGAGCCCCACATAGGGCTGCACACTGGGCATGGAGTCTGCTTAAGATTCTCTCTCCCCCTCTGCCTCTGCCCCTCCCCACTTCTTCTCTAAAAAACAAATAAATAAACTTAGAAACATTAAGAATTAAAGTTATTTCTTTGCAAAAAACTTGATCAGTGGAGTTGAACATCATATAACTTAAAATATAGTATAGGGCAGGTGTCTTTCCTGTGCCTTGATGGACTGGACTGTATATCCCTTTCTAAGTTTGGGTCAGCTTCCATTTTGTCCTTTGTAGTCATTTGCCTAGCGATCTTCCTGGGGTTTGTAGTCTTTTTCAGAGTTGTGAAGTATCCCTGAGAGTTTCTTTAATGTGATGCTTTATGCTGGTCCCACTTACTCTGGGATATTGTCGTCCTTTTTGTCACAAGAACCTTCTTCATTTGTGGGAAACAGTTGGCCTTCACTAAGCTCCCGTGGCTCACATCCGCATTGCTCCAAAGGGCACTGTGTCAACATTCCAGCATCACCTCGTTCTTGGACAATCCATTTACGCTCAACTAGAATCCTCCCAAAGTGGCTTCATCTTGTCTTCCGCATCCATGGTCCTTACCTTCCAGTGGGCCCAGGCCTCTGCTGTCTTTGCTTTGTTGTCCCCGTTTCCAGACCTTCTGTCCACATCTCACTTCACTTCCAGTGTTGCCGCATTTTCTTTGCTGCCCTGTGACCGTTATAGGTTACTCCCCTTTGTCAGTGATCTACTTTTGTGAAATGTCTCATGAGCTGCTCGCTGGGAGACGAGGAGGGATGGTTTGCCACTTATGTTTGAGCTGAATAACGAATGCGCAGTGACCGGTCACCAACAGATTGGCAGGCAGTGACATGTTCTCACCGACACTCATCTTTATTTACATAGTGATTGCAGGACCAGAGGGCTGACCGCTCTTACATAATCACTACTCAGTTAATTTACCGCAGTATCTGACATCTGCACTGTGTTATTGATGACTGGTGTTCTTTAACTAACTGGTGGCTCTGAAATTCAGACCTATTTCAACTGAGTACAGTCAGGACTGCCAGTAGAGCACAGAAGGCAGTAATTTTGAATTCTGTATATTTTGCAGAAAGCAAAAGCTCAATGGTGCTATTGCATGAGATCTTTGTATGGTATTAACAGGATACTTTATCCAGCAGTAGAACTTAATGCCTTAGTATGTAAGTTTTGTGCTGTCCAAATTGTACCAGAAATTAACATTTCTAATTCCGAGTGGTTTATTCACATGACAGATTGGTCCCAAAAGATTCGGCAGTGGGCTTAAACCCAGTTGTTTGGTTTATATTAAAAAACAGTCTTTTTTTTTTTTTTTCTCTATATGCCAAGCAATCTTCTTGTGGTTTGGTTTTTTAAATTTCTCCCTCCTGGGGCACCTGGGTTGCTTGGTGGGTTAAGCCTCTGCCTTCAGCTTGGGTCATGATCTCGGGGTCCTGGGATCGAGTCCCACATCGGTTTCTCTGCTCAGCGGGGAGCCTGCCTCCCCCTTTCTTTCTCTGCCTGCCTCTCTGCCTGCTTGTGATCTCTCTCTGTCAAATAAATAAATAAAATCTTAAAAAAAAAAATTTCTCCCACCTGTATTTGTATTGAATTCAAATAGTTATAAAAATGTCACAAATTTATAAATTTACAAATTTAAAACATGATATTGAGTTTGTCTTAGAAATTAAGTTTCTGTCTGTAGAAATTTTACCATTTTGGGGCAACATTTCACATTTGGTGAATTGCCACTAGATGGCACTGTTGATCTGCCTGTACTAAATAAATTGCTTTGTTCTGTGTTCAGTTTAGATGGTAAGAAGCACAGAGGCAAAGGGACCAAAGGTAATAACCAATATCTGGGTGCTTCAAGAAAGGACAATTCTCTCTCTTTTTTTCTTTGCTTATTAGAGAGAAAGATAGACCACAGAGCTAGAGGGAGAGAGCACAACTAGGGCCACAGGCAGAGGGAGAAGCAGACTCCCCACCAAGCAGGGAGCCGGATGCGGGGCTCAATCCCAGGACTCTGAGAACATTACCTGGGCAGAAGGCGGGGGCTTAACCCCTGAGCCACCCAGGCGACGCAAGAGAGGACAATTCTCTATCTTGCTGAAAAGTCGCTAATATACGAAATAATACTGGCTGAAATGTATTACATTAAGCATTTGTTATGTCTTGGCACTTCTACATGTATCACTTCACTGAATCCTCACGATAACCCTTAGGGGTTGGAGCTATTATGGACATTTTACTAATGAAGGATTTCAAGCAGGGTGTGGCTGAGTCACTTCCCTTAAGGCCGCTGGAGCTGGTAAGTAATTGAGCTGGGATGTGAGTCCAAAAGACTGGCTCCTCGTGCCATTTCTTTCAACTAGAATGTTACCCCTCACCAGCACATCAGTGTTAGCCAATGAGTAATGTGTCCTACCGTGTGGCAAGCAGTCCTTGACAGGGAGAGTTTTATCTAATCCTCAAGGCAGCCTTAGGAGTAGGGATTTTCTTCTGTATTTTATATATGAGGAGACTCGTCTATATTACTTACCCCACTTAATCTACAAGATACTGGGACATATGGTATGTTGATCCACAGAAAAAGCTTGTTATCATAAAACAATGCATATTTACCTTAAATATTGTATTATAACATGAATCATTTAAATAGTCATTCATTCATCGATCTTTTGATGGGGGTCCACAGCTCTTTGGAACCTCCTGATTGGAATTTTGAATCATTTTCTGGCATTAATAATACCTGCGATTCGTTGCCTCTCATTTTCAGTTTGAGATGAAGCTATCTCAGTGAAAATTCATATTGATTTTTAAAATATCTCCCCATCTGGGGCTTCTGGGTGGCTCAGTCAGTTAAGCATCTGACTCCTGATTTTGACACAGGTCATGATCTCATGGTTGTGAGATTGAGCCCCACTTCAGGATCTGCACTCAGTGTGGAGTCTCCTTGGGATTCTCTCCCTCTCCTTCTTCCCCTCTGCCTGTTTGTGCTCGCTAAATAAATAAATAGATAGATAAAACTTTTTTTTAAGATTTTATTTATTTATCTGACAGACAGAGATCACAAGCAGACAGAGAAACAGGCAGGGGGTGGGGGGAAGCAGTCTCCCCACTGAGTAGAGAGCCCGATACGGGACTCAACCCCAGGACTCCGAGACCGTGACCTGAGCCGAAGGCAGAGGCTTTAACCCACTGAGCCACCCAGGCGCCCCAATAAAATATTTTTTAAATCTCCAAATCTTAAAAAAAAAAGACCTCCAAATCTTCATGATTGTCTTATCTGTAGCTAAATCCTTACTAATTCATTTTAGTTCTTAAGAGTTTTTCCAAAATATTCAATTTAGTTTTTATAGAAATAGCAACTGTTTTCTTCTCACACTCCATTGTTATTATGTTTTATTGTATTTTATTTATTATATTTATTATATATTTTTGTTTATACTATTTTTAATTAAAGTACATATTTATTGTGAAAGAACCAGCAAAAACAGTGTAAGAAATACACACAGTGGTCAGTTGAGTATCATGAAGGTCAACTGGTATGGGCAGGAGTTAAAAATACTGCTTTCTGGTTTCTTCATCAAGCCCCGAGCATCAGCTTCCAAATGTTACAGAAGAAATGGAACTCCTTTAGTCATTTTGGTAGGTTGGCTATGTGGAAGCAGGTTGAGATACCCCCTCCCATCCAGGTCTTGATAAGAGGATTGCAACAAATCAGTGAAACAATGAGCAGATGAGCAAATGAGATGATTCTCGTTGATCACACCTCTAGTTTTCTATCATTTGCTTAATAATTTGGATTCTAAATTATATCGTGATTAGAAAAGGGAGGTTATTTTTCACAATTAGGGCAGTATCTTGAGTAAAAGAAATTCTAACTTAGAATTATAATTCTGATGTTGCAGGACAAGTTTGCATAAGATTAATCAGAGTATACAAACAGCTTCCATGCATCTCATTTGGATAAAAACCAAAGAAATGAGATAGAATTCTGCCTTGTTCAGTGGTAATGAGTCTGTCTCAGGACAGACCCCCTTTTATGTTCTTAAGGGGTGCAGATTTGGTCAGGATTGGAATTGGTCAGGATATAACTGTGTGTCTGCAGTCATGTAGCCTGACTGTTTTCCTGAAGCTGATCCATGAACTACAGAGAAATAAAAACAATCACATGAGATGCTTCCCTACTCCTATCCTGACTGTGTGCGGTCTGTTAGCATCATAAGTGGTCATTTTGTGAAGGCCAAAAATATGTCTTTTATTCATGTTCTGTATATTTTTTCTCCTAATCAGGTATTATTTGTGTTTAGCTTTTATTGAGTTATATGTATTGAAGTGATATTATGTTAAAAGTTATGGCATTTGTAGGGTATGTATCAGTATGTAATATGAAAAAAAAAGGCTGAAATAATGAGCTTTAAAAATTGAGAGCCTTTCTTTTCTAACTAAAACAATGAAGAGAAATTAAAATATCTAGAAGCTTAAAGTGTGCTGGAAATTTGCCATAAATATTTGTTATAGTATGGGATTTAGTACAGGAGAAGTTTGGATTAAGTGGATTTCAATTATATGAACTATATGAAAGCATTCAGATATAACCCTATAAACAGCAAGCACTAAATGATATTTTAATGTGGTGTTTCACTATTGCTTTATGACAACAACTATTATTGGTATGCGTAATTGCAAATATTTACCATTTACTATTGCCAGGCACTGTTCCAAAGTGCTTTCTATATAGTAAATCATTTAATACCCACAGCAACTCTTACCAGTAGGTGCTGTTTTTTTTGTTTTTTTTTTTTTTCGATCTGTGGTGTATAGTTAAGGATATGAAGTGAACTGAGAATCTTGTGTGAGGTCAGGGAGGTAGTGAGTCATAAAGCAATGCCAGGAGAAGGAATGATAGTGTCCTTTCAGCCATAATCACCATCCTACAACGGAGACTGCAGGGCAGGTGCTGAGAGACAGGCTTGCTCATCTCCTTATGTTTTCTTGCTTTCTGAAGTCTACTTTTCATCTATTTCTAAAACAAAATTATTAGGTAGAATGGGAAAACTCATTCCATCTTATCTATCTTATTCTAACATAGCTTTTCAACTGTTTCCCTTTAACCCTTTAATTATCAAGGTTGAAGTCTTTGATATTAACATCTTCCAATTCATGTAAGAGGATTAAACAGAAAAATTAGAATGAAATCTAGGATTAAAGGATTAAATCTGGAGGAATTGAGTAAGAAAAGTTAGAGTTTATTGTGTTGATTTAACAAAGATAAACTTTTCTAATAATTAGTAAGCATAAAAATAGGGATATTGACCTAATTAGTAAGGATATAGATATATGCATTGCCTAAAACTTAATTATTCATTTGGAGAAAAAAAATCTTGGCCATATTGCTTTTCTTAAGAGATTATACAATTTATGTATACAGAATACTTATTGCTTTATTTTTAATGTTCTTGACAAGAGTAGGAAATTTCATCACTCTGGACTTCTTCATGTTTGTAGAGTCATTTATTCTGTTTATTTCTAACTGATATCCAAATTTTGACTTGAACTTTATGACAACATTTTTGCTCTTTCTCTAGGAAGAAAGCCCAGTTCTGTGTATGAGTCTTTGGGACAGTTCCACATGGAATATTTTATTATTTTTTTAGTAATATGTTTCCTCCACTGGACTGCTAGTTCCACCAAAGTAGGGAGAATTGCAGTTAATATTTTATTCTGAAATCCACTCTGTATCATGGTCGACTTTTAGTGAATGTTGCTGCTGGAATGACTGAAACCTGTAGCTTCCCAGCAACTGCTTTTTTTGTTTGTTTTAATTCAAGTCTCATCCTTCTGCATATTTTCTAAGAGTGGTGTATAAGTTCTGACACTGTTCAAGATTTGATGAGGATCCTCTATCTCTGTACCCCTGAAATCTTTCTATACCTATAGTATTTATTATATAGAAGACATGCCAGGATAATGCACATTTATTATGTGAATGGGGCTTTAACCTCTGACCCCTTAACTATATCGGTTCTCTTTCAAACATACCAGAACTGACTTCTTTCTACCCTTCACGTCTCAGCTTAAATGCCATGGCCTCACAGAGCTCTTCCCAGCTCATGTCCTCTGAAATTATTTTAATTCTGTTATTCCTAGTTTCGATGCTGCCTTTCTCTGTGGCAGAAAAAGTTCTCCAATAGCCATATGCTCCCTCACATTTCCCAGCTTCTCAGAGCAACTAGGTTGTAGCCATGTGACTACTCTCTACTGGATTGTGAGGGGAAGTGACTTTTTTGGAGCCATTTCTGGACTGAGAATGGCTAAAAGCTGTTGTGTGCCCTTGCCACTCCTCTTTTTGTTGCAGTTATCATGGAAGCAAGGTGTTATGAATGATTGCAGATTTTAAGAAGGAGGGAAGTGGGATTTTTTTGGAGCTTTATGAATAAGAATTAAGTATCCTTTCATAAGTGACTCAGATTTCAGATTAAAACACACATGTACACACACACACACACACACACACACACAAATTTGATGACAACTATAAACCTACAGATCTAAGAAGCTCAACATATACTTCAAGCCATATACTATGAAAAAAACTATACCAGAAACATCACAATCAACTTGTTCCAAAACAGTGTGATAGAAAGAATATTAAAAGTAGCAGGGTGTGTGGGGATTGCATTAACATATAGAGGAACACAAAGAAGAAAGACAGGAGGTTTCTTGTTAGAAACAATGTAAGCTAGAAAGCAAGCAAATAGTTTGAGCTTTAAAGTATTGAAAAGGAAAAAAACCTGTCAATCATGAATTCTATACTCAGTGAAACTGTCTTTTAAAACAAAGGCAAGATAAAGTATTTTTCCAGAAATTTAGGGAGAGGAGAACCCAGACAGAGATGAAAACAATCATCAGCAGACCCATAGTACAAAAAAATGTTAAAGGAAGTCCTTTGGACAGAAGGAGGTGATAGCAGATGAAAATACATGTCTATCCAAAGGAACGAAGAGCACTGGAAATGGTAGCTATGTGAGTAAATACATATCATATTTTTCTTATCATTCAAATCATCTTAGAATTGATATTTAACCAAAAACAAAAACCATGTAATATGTGGTTTGTAACATAAATGAAACTAAAATGTACAACAATAGCATAAAAGTTGGGAGAGAAGAATGGTAGGATATTAATGTTAGATTTTTCTACTGTATGGAAGTTATATATCACTTGAGGATAGGCTGAGATAAATTAAAAGTATATATAATAGAAGCACAAGTGACCACTAAAAAAAAAAACACACAATAAAGTACTATAGCTAGTAAACCAATTAAGGAAATAAAATGAAATCACTAAAAATATTTAATTATTCTAAAGGAAAGAAGAAAGGGGGGGGAACAACAATGAAATCACATATAAAGATGATCATTTTAATCACATAAAATATAATGTTGTAAATAACCCAATAAAATGTCAGAGGTTGTCAGATTGGATAAATGCAAGAGCCAACTGTATGCTGCATGCAAAAAACACACTTCAAGTGTAAAGACACAGAGAGGTTATTAGCAAGGATGGAAAAGATATACCATGTTAACACCAATTGAAGGAAAATTAGAACGGTTATGCTAATATCAGGCAAAGTGTATTTTAGAGCAATGAATATTATCAGGGATTAAAAAGTTTATGGCACAGTAATAAAGGGATCCATTTATCAAAAAGAAATAACAATCTCTTTTTTTTTTTTGAAGAGTTTATTTTATTTGACAGAGAGACACAGCAAGAGAGGGAACACAAGCAGGGGGAGTGTGAGAGGGAGAAGCAGGCTTTCCTCTGAGCAGTGAACCTGATGCAGGGCTCCATCCCAGGACCTTGGGTTTGTAACCTGAGCTGTAGGCAGATGCTTAATGACTGAGCCACCCAGGCACCCCAGAAATAACAATTTTAATCCCTTACATACCCAAGAAGAAAGCTGCAATAAAAAACTAATAGAAAAATTTTAAAAAACTAAAAGAAAAATAGACAAATCCAAAATTATAATCATAGATTTCAATACCTGTTTCTCAATAATTGAGAAAACAGAAAATCTATAAGGATTTCAATTTGACCTAATTGACATTTGTAGACCACTATCCCAGAAAAGGACAGAATACACATTTTTTTCTTAGGTTTACATAGAACATTTACCAAGAAATAATGTATTCTAGACCATAAAACAAATCTCAAATATAAAAAGATTCATGTTGCCCAAAGTGTTTTCCCTGTCTGCAATGGATTAAATTAAAAATAACTAATAGAAAATTATCTGGAAATTTCCAAATACTTAGAAACTAAATAACACCCTTCTAAATAACCCATGTATTGAATTTTAAAAAGGGAAGTTAGAAATTATTTTTAACTTTTTATGAATATACAACATATCGAAATTTATGGTATGCTGCTAAAGCAGTACGTGGAGGAAATATATAGTACCTCTATACTTAATAATACCTACCTTAGAAAAGTAGATAGATCCCAAATTAACCTCAGCTTCTGCCTTAAGATACTAGAAAAAAAAAGCAAGTTAAAGACAAAGGAAAGACAAGAAAGAAAATAATAGAGATCAAAGCAGAAATTAATAAAATAGAAAACAAATAGTAAAGAAAATGAATGAAACAAAAGGTAAATTGATCAAGGAAAAAAAGATACAAATTACCAATATCAGGAATGACAGAGGTGACATCACACAGATTCTAAGGCAATTAAAAGGACAAAAGGAAATATTTCCAACAACTTTATGCCCAGTAATTTGACAATTTTGATGAAGTAAACAGCTTTCTTGAGAGACACACACTGCCAAGGCCCATTCAAGAAGTAGGTAGTGTGGGGCACCTGGGTGGCTCAAAAGTTCCTTAAGCATCTGTCTTTGGCTTGGGTGGTGATCCTGGGATCAAATACCATATTGGGTTCCCTGCCCAGTGGGGAGCCTTCTTCTCCCTCTTCAACATCTTGTGTTCCCTCTCTTGCTATCTCTCTCTGTCATGAATAAATAAAATCTTTTTTAAAAAGTAGATGATAACGTGATTAATTCTATTAAAAAGTTGACTTTGAGGGTATGTGCTATGGTGAGTGCTGTGAAGTTTGTAAACCTGGCGATTCACAGACCTGTACCCCTGGGGCTAATAATACAATATATGTTTATAAAAAAATTTTTTTTTAAAAGTTGACTTTGTACTTCAAATTAATTCCACAAAGAAAGCTTCATATTCAGTTGGCTTCACTGGTGAATTCTATGAAATATTTAAGGAAAAAATAATGCTAAAAAGGAAGAAATACTCCTGAACTCATTATGTGAGGCCACTATTACCCTGATACCAAAAACCAGGCAAAGACATTACAAAAAAGGAAAGCCATAGACCAGTATCATTTATGAACATAAATGTAAAAGATATTAACCAAATCTAACAAAATCTAGCAATAATAAAGGGGATCATTCCTTATGACCAAAAGTGTTTATTCTAGGAATGCAACATTGCTTTAAATTAGGAAATCAAACGTGTATTTAATCACGTTAACAAACTAAATACGGAAAGTCATATGATCATCTCAATAGATACAGATAAAATATTTGGTAAGATGTATTGTTGATTTCTGATAAAAGGCCATCATAAAACTAATAATAGAAGGGAACGTCCTCGAACTGATTAAGGGGCATGTGTGAAAAATTTACAGCTAGTATAACTGATCATGAAAGACTGAATGTTTTCCTCCTGTGATGAGAAAGAAGTCAAGGATGTTGGTTTAACATTGTACTTGAAATTCTCAATTAGCAATAATCGTGCCTCGGAAAAACATCATTGGCTACGATACTGCCACTGCGCAAAGCTTGTACTTGAAATTCTAAGCAGCACAATAAGGTAAGAAGAAGAAAAAAAGCAAATAATACAACTGTCTATGTGTAAAATCCATTGGAATCTAGAAAAAAAAAGGACTACCAATACTACTAATAAGTGATTTTAGCGAAGTTGAAAGATACAAGATTAATATGGAAAATGCAACTGACATTTTGTGTATTAGCATCAAACATCAGGTATTGAAATGAAAAAAATTTAAATAACATCAAAAAATGAAATCATTAAGCATAAATTTGACAAAATATGAGAAAAACATGTACATCAAAACTAGAACATTCCTAAGAGAAATGAAATAAAACCTAAACAAATGGATCAATACACTATGTTCATGGACTGGAAGACTAAATGTTGTTAAAATGTCAGTTACTTTTACATTGATTTGTAGATTCAAGGCAGTCTCAATCAAAATCCCATCATACTTTTTTGTAGCAGTAGACAATCAGAGTGTCAAATTCATATGGAAATATGAAATACTTAGAATAGCTGAAACAGCTTTGAAGATGGGTAACATGGTTGGAAGATTATTAACACTACCCAATTTTAAAATTAATCAAAAATCTTAAAAGGTACAAACCTTCAGTTACAAAATAAGTCATGGGCATATGATGTGCAGCATGTACTAAAATTAATACTATATTGCATATATGAAAGTTACTAAGAGTAGATCTTGAAAGTTCTCATCATAAGAAAAAAATGTAACTGTATAGTGATGGATTTTAACTAGATTTGTTGTGGTGATCATTTTGCATTATATGCAAATATCAAACCACGTTGTATACCTGAAATTAATATAGTGTTAGAGTTTAATTATACCTTAATAGAAAAAAATTTTAAAATAGACTACAAAAAGAAAATATTTGCACGGCATATATCTGACAACATAGGAATATACAGAATATATGAAGAGCTCTCAACAACCTTTGTCAAGAAAATAAAAACAACCTAACTGAGAAAAGCCAACTTCTAGCCAGAGTAATGTAAGTCCTTTTGTCCTTACCACAAGAAAAAGCTGAACAAACTGAAAATCAGTTCTTTTCTCGACCATCAGAGAACTGAGGATGTAGGGCAAACCACCATCCCAAAATCTGGAGAGCGGCGAATACAGTCACAACCAAGATCTACTGACATTAAACAGAAGCTACTGGGACTATACACTGATATCTTAAAGAGACTCTGAAATGGAATTTTGATGAGCTTTTGGAGGCCAACGTATGCTAGTTTAAGAGTGAGAAACTCCTGGGCCCATAGTTTTGGGTGTGGCGCAAAAAAATCACAAGGTGTGACAAAAGGCAAATGAAAACAGTTTGAAGGGACAAAACAAGCATCAGAACCAGATTGACTCATGACAAAGGTTTTGGAATTATTGAACAGGGAATTTAAAGTAACCGTGATTCATATATGAAGGGGTCTAATGGAAAGAGTAGATAACATGCAAGAACAGATGGGCAAGGAAATCAGAGAGATGGAAACTCTCAGAAAGAATCAAAAAGAAATTCTAGAAATCAAAGATACTCTAACAGAAGAATGCTTTGATGGGCTCAGCTGTAGCAAGAACAGATGGGCAAGGAAATCAGAGAGATGGAAACTCTCAGAAAGAATCAAAAAGAAATTCTAGAAATCAAAGATACTCTAACAGAAGAATGCTTTGATGGGCTCAGTTGTATCCTTGGACAGGCCAAGGATAATTGCTTGAGAACATGCCAGGAGAAACTTCTCAAACTGAAATGCAAAGAAATATTTTAAATTAAAAAAAAGAAGAAGAAGAAGAAGGGGGGGGGAACCCCCAGAGCATCCAAGAATTGTAGGCCATTTTAAAAAAGTTAACACTCATGCAGTTGGATACCAAGATAAGAGAGAAACAGAACAACAACAACAACAAAAAGATTTGAAGTAATACTGGCTGAGACTTTCCAAAATTAAAGACAAACACCAAACCCAGAGAACACCAAGCAGGATAAATTCCAAAAGTGGTCAAAACATTTGAACAGACACTTCATCACAGAAGAAATAATTACATGAATAGATACTCAGTGTAAGTAGTTATTAGGGAAATTCAAGTGGAAACTGTAATAAGATACTATTAAACTATTAAACAGTTAAAATGGCTGAAATGAGAAAGACTACTGACCTTACCATATATTGGTGAGGAGGTGCTGTTGCTGATAGGAATGCAAAATGGTGCCCTTTGAAAATAATTTGGTCATGTCTTAGAAAGTTAAATGTATTTCCATTATATAGTATAGCCATTTCATGTCTACATATTTACCTAAAAGAAAAGCAAACACATATCACTATGAAGACTTGTATATGCATGTTCATAGGAGCTTTATTTCCTTACAATTCTGAAAGCTAAAAATCTGAGATCAGTACCAGCATGGTCAGAGTTGGTGAGAGCTCTCTTCCTGGCTTTTGGACAGTCCCCTTTTTTTCTTCTGTATCCTCACAAGGTGGAGAAAGAAAGCAAACTCTCCTGTGTCTCTTTTTATAAGGGCACCAATTCCATCCTGAGGGTTCCATCCTGATGACCTCACCTAAACCTAATTACTTCCCAAAGGCCCCCTCTCCAAATACTATTACATTAGGATTTGGGGCTTCAACATATACATTCTGGAGGGATATAACAAGTGGTTACTGGTGGTTGGAGGTTAGGGGACAGGAAAGAGGAAGGAAAAGGGGTTTGAGGAAATTCCAGAGTGGTGAATGTGCTCACTGATTGTGGTGACGGTTTTCACAGGTATATACATATATCAAAGTTTATCAAATTATATACTTTAATTATACATAGTCTATTATATTCAAATATTCTTAAATAAAGCTATGGTTTAAAAAACCAGATCTTTTAGGAATACAAAGAAATGCAATAAAACTATGTAGAAAGGAAGTCGAGGGAATGATAAACACAGAATGTAGAATGAAGTTCCCACTATGTTGGAGCAGGAAAAGGGATGGCTTAGTGGATGTATTGTGTGCTTGAACAGAGATTGCTATCAAGGCCATAACTTTTGTTTTGGGTGGTGTATTTGCATATGCCTAGCTTATTATTAAAAATAATTAATTACTTAAAATCAGACCTTGCTTGAACCAATATTGAAGTTGTGTCAGAGCCATGAATTATGATGTAACCAATTTCTGTATTTGAGGCTCACTCAAAAAAAAAAGGCCAGATTTCAAACAGAGTATTTTGTTCAAATCATTTGTGAGGTCATTTGAATGTTTACACAGAAACAAAGCTATCCCTGTGATAGCATGTTCTCATTTAAAAAAATTTTTTTTTCTAACAGGTAACATTTTTATCAAATTATATGCAAGAAAATGCAAAGAAATTATATGCAAGGTGAACAAAGTAGAAAACAATTCTCCTGCATGTGGTTATGTTAACCAAGTGGTGGCAGCACTGAGTAGTGTTGTGTTTTTTTTTGTTTTGTTTTTTTAAGCCTAATGGTTTATAGTGGACGCTGAGTAAATTATTTTGATGTGATTTACATATTCGTATGATTGGTTGGTCCTGGTAGCTGCGTATGTATCTCCCTATTTATTCCTAGGTGGAAGCCATCCCAAGGTCACTGAGATCAATAGAATTACCTCTTTTTTAGCAATTGCTCTCATAACCGGGTTACCTCATGTAACTCAAGATGCCTGACTACTCAAAGTATCTTCAAGATCCAGAATTGCCTGGAACCACTGTGATTACTTCTTTTCGTTTTCACTTTTTTTTTCTTTTTCCCTTACCATGATGTTCTAATTTATTTTTTGAGTGCATTCTGCATTGATAAAGAATTTACCAAAATCAAAAGGCCCTTTGAAACATCTGAATATTTCTTTGTAGAAAGTTTTTTAAAAGATCTGTTTGTATGACTGCCTTCTGACCCTCTTTATTCATTTAACAGTTCAAACAAGATGTACTGATCTGCATATAACTGTGCCAGGCACTAGGGGAAAGAGGTAGTTAGGACGCGGGGGAGACCAGCTGCTCTTGTAAAATTTGCAGGCGAGGTCCCCCAAATACAACATCTCTTCTTTTCCCTTGTGTGTTAGAGAAGCTCATCAGAGCAGACGTGTTCGCTCATCTGAGTGTTCTCCTCTGTAGAATATACACTGCTTGGAGTGTAGGTAGTACATTTGACAGAAGTCACTGCGTCTAGTGCCTAGGAAACCAAGGGCTTAAACCAGGGCAACTTTTAGATATCCATATACTCTTGAGGTCACTTAAGAGAATTATGAAGGGCAAAGGCAGCAACCTTTGTGTTATGTATAGGTTCCCACTTCCTATTAATATGGTTCTTTCACAGCCTTTAAAATAGGTCGACCTAGGAATGTCCTGCGAATTTTCTGTGGCTCTAGGAGAAAGAGACTAAGGAAGGGTGGAGGGCCAGCCAGTTCCACCCCTTTCTGGCCTAGACAATACCTCCCACTCCACCTCCGAGCTCTACCAATTCTCATATTTGGGGGTGGAGTAGCAGAGTGAGATTAGACTCACTTCCCATTCCTTTTTTGTCCTCTGACTCCTCAATGATGAAACAGCTCTTAAATGATGTTGGGCAAGTACTTATCACCTGATAAGTATTTTCTGTCTCGAAACCTTTATGTGGAACCCAAAGGATTTAAATATTTCTTATTGGCTTGAGAACAGGAAGCACAGCTTCCAGAAGTATCTCCCTTATTTACTCCTTCAGAATAATTAACTCATTAAGAGACGATAGCTAAATAATTTGATTAGGAAGACATTTATTCCATTAGAATGTAGGCTCCAGGGGGTAAAAATTTTGTCTTTTTGGTTTGCTATGTATCCTAAATCTTTAGGACAATATTGGGCACATGGTAGACACCCAGTAAATATTTGTTGAGTGGATAAATGAGCACATTTTCAAGGGCCTATATTCGTCTTCAGAGTGTGGACTTTGTCTTTAAGCATAAAACTCTGCCTTAAATTTCTGACTTTTCAAGTCCTGAAAGGAAGAAATCAATAAAGAACAGACAAACATGAGTCTTACTTCAGCTTTATATTGGAAGATGTAAAAATGCCAGTTATTTAACAATGTTTACGCAAAGATACTGACAAATAAAGATTTTAATGAAAGCGACCTTTGGTTTTTTATTATGTTTTTAAAGGATGGAATTCAGAGGTTGTAGAAGGATCAGACATCTTTTCCTTATGGTGGCCTGTTCTAATTGTTCCTGGTTGTCCCCTAGATTTTGTCTAGTTTCTTTCTATGAGTCAATAATGATAGTAATCATTTATGCAACAAACGTTTATTGAGTCCCTCTTGCCGCAGGCCCTGTTCTTCGTGGTAGGAATACATCAGGGCAAGAAAGACAAAAAGACAAAAATTTCTATCCTCGTGGAGTAGCAGGAGAGATGGACAATGGAAAATAAATGTAATAAATATCCGTTTATATTTATTAGAAGTTGATGTGCTGTAAGAAAAAGAGGCGAGCACAGTAAAGGGGATCAAGATGTTGGGGGATGGTTGTATTTTTGTTGTAACTTTTGGTTGTAATTTTTCAAAATTTTATTATGAAAAACTTCAAATGTATAACTAAAACTTCAGCGTGCATATCATTAACTACAGATCAATATGCATGTTTTTAGGTGAAATTTATGTTGCATTGAAACGCACACATCTTAAGCGTACTATTTCTTAAGTTTTAAAAAAAAGTAAACTTTCATGTAACTTAAACCCCTGTCAGAATACCAAGTGTTGGGGCGCCTGGGTGGCTCAGTGGGTTAAGACGCTGCCTTCGGCTCAGGTCATGATCTCAGGATCCTGGGATTGAGTCCCGCATCGGGCTCTCTGCTCAGCGGGGAGCCTGCTTCCCTCTCTCTCTCTCTCTGCCTGCCTCTCTCTCTGCCTACTTGTGATCTCTCTCTGTCAAATAAATAAATAAATAATCTTAAAAAAAAAAAAAGAATACCAAGTGTTTTGTTTTGTTTTGCTTATGAATTGAGAGAGTTTTCTGATGTTCCTTTCCTGTCAGTCCCTGTACGTACCTTCATCCTCACTCCTAGGGAACCGCTGGTCTGTTGTGTTCGTTTGTTTGTTTGTTTGTTTTCCCACATGCATGTTGCCCATATGAATACCTTCCTTTGTAGAATGCCTGCTTGTGTATTAAACTCATTTAAAAAAAACTGATTTAATGTGCTGTTGGATCCTGTTGGCTAGGATCTTGTTGAGAATCTTAGCATTCATATTCATCAGTGATATTGGTCTGAAATTCTCCTTTTTGTTAGGGTCCTTGCCTGGTTTGGGGATCAGGGTAATGCTGGCTTCATAGAAAGAGTCTGGAAGTTTTCCTTCTGCTTCAATTTTTTGAAACAGCTTCAGGAGAATAGGTGTTATTTCTTCTTTGAAGGTTTGGTAGAATTCCCCAGGGAATCCGTCAGGTCCTGGGCTCTTGTTTTTTGGGAGGTTTTTGATCACTGATTCAATCTCGTTATTAGATATCGGTCTATTCAGGTTGTCGATTTCTTCCTGGTTCAATTTTGGTAGTTTATATTTTTCCAGGAATGCATCCATTTCATCTGGGTTGCTAAGCTTATTGTAATAACTTCTGATGATTGTTTCTACTTCCTTGGCGTTAGTTGTGATCTCTCCCTTTTCATTCATAATTTTATGAATTTGGGATTTCTCTCTTTTCTTTCGGATTAGTGTAGCCAGTGGCTTATCGATCAATCTATACTTTTAATGCCATTCCGATCAAAATTCCACCGGCATTCTTCAAAGAGCTGGAGCAAATAATCCTAAAATTTGTATGGAATCAGAAGAGACCCCGAATCGCTAAGGAAATGTTGAAAAACAAAAATAAACCTGGCGGCATCACCTTACCTGATTTCAAGATTTATTACAAAGCTGTGATCACCAAGACAGCATGGTACTGGCATAAAAACAGACACATAGACCAGTGGAACAGAGTAGAGAGCCCTGATATGGACCCTCAACTCTATGGTCAATTAATCTTTGACAAAACAGGAAAAAATATACAGTGGAAAAAAGACAGTCTCTTCAATAAATGGTGCTGGGAAAACTGGACAGCTATATGTAGAAGAATGAAACTCGACCATTCTCTTACACCGTACACAAAGATAAACTCAAAATGGATAAAAGACCACAACGTGAGACAGGAATCCATCAGAATCTTAGAGGAGAACATAGGCAGTAATCTCTTTGATATCAGCCACAGCAACTTTTTTCAAGATACGTCTCCAAAGGCAAAGGAAACAAAAGCGAAAATAAACTTCTGGGACTTCATCAAAATCAAAAGCTTCTGCACAGCAAAGGAAACAGTCAAAAAAACAAAGAGGCAACCCACGGAATGGGAGAAGATATTTGCAAATGACAGTACAGACAAAAGGTTGATATCCAGGATCTATAATGAACTCCTCAAACTCAACCCACACGAAACAGACAAACACATCAAAAAATGGGCAGAAGATATGAACAGACACTTCTCCAATCAAGACATACAAATGGCTATCAGACACATGAAAAAATGCTCATCATCATTAGCCCTCAGGGAGATTCAAATTAAAACCACATTGAGGTATCACCTTACACCAGTTAGAATGGCCAAAATTAACAAAACAGGAAACAACATGTGTTGGAGGGGATGTGGAGAAAGGGGAACCCTCTTACACTGTTGGTGGGAATGCAAGTTGGTGCAGCCTCTTTGGAGAACAGTGTGGAGATTCCTCAAGAAATTAAAAATAGAGCTTCCCTACGACCCTGCAATTGCACCCCTGGGTATTTACCCCAAAGATACAGATGTCGTGAAAAGAAGGGCCATCTGTACCCCAATGTTTATAGCAGCAATGGCCACAGTCGCCAAACTATGGAAAGAACCAAGATGCCCTTCAACGGATGAATGGATAAGGAAGATGTGGTCCATATACACTATGGAGTATTATGCCTCCATCAGAAAGGATGAATACCCAACTTTTGTAGCAACATGGACGGGACTGGAAGAGATTATGCTGAGTGAAATAAGTCAAGCAGAGAGAGTCAATTATCATATGGTTTCATTTATTTGTGGAGCATAACAAATAGCATGGAGGACAAGGGGCGTTAGAGAGGAGTAGGGAATTTGGGTAAATTGGAAGGGGAGGTGAACCATGAGAGACTATGGACTCTGAAAAACAGTCTGAGGGGTTTGAAGTGGCGGGGGGGGGGGGGTGGGAGGTTGGGGTACCAGGTGGTGGGTATTATAGAGGGCACGGCTTGCATGGAGCACTGGGTGTGGTGAAAAAATAATGAAATAAATAAATTGGAAAATTGGAAAATAAATTGGAAATAAATTGGAAAAAAAACTGATTTATTTTCTTTTTAAGATTCAGTTTTGAGAGTTCTTTATATATCTGGATGCAAGTTCTTTGTCAGGTACGGGTTTTGCAAATATTTTCTCCCAGTCTTTGTCTTGGTATTCGTTTTGTTAATGGTGTCTTTTCATGGGCATAAGATTTTAATGTTTCTGAAGCTGAATTGATCAGTTTTTTTTCTTTTGTCCTTTACGTTTTGTATTCTTAGAAAACTTTGCCTGTATCTAGCACACAAATTAAAGTTTTCACCCAGAAACTATTCAGTTTTAGCTTTTATGTTTAGATTTATAATCCATTTGTAATAAAATTTTCTGTATTCTCTGAAGTAGAGATTACAGTTCAGTTCCCCTCCACCTCCCAATATGGCTGTCAAGTTGTCAAGTGCTTTTTGTTGAAAAGATTTTCCTTTCTCCATTGAATTGCTTTAGCAATTAATAAGTGTGAATCTAAAGCGGGGCTCTTTATTCTGTTCCACTGATGTATATGCCTATCCCTACACCAGTACCATGCCATCCTGATCGCTGAATCTGTGTAGCGAGTCTTGAAGTCAGGTATTGTGAGTCCTCCAACTTCACTCACTTTCAAGATTGCTTTGGATTTTCCTGTGCCTGGTCATATAAATTTTAGAATCAGTCAGCCTCTACCAAAAAACCTCATAGAATTATGATTGAGATTACATCGAAGCTATTGATCAATTTGGAAGAATTGACAACTTAACACTATTGAATCTTTCAGTCCATGCACATAGCATGCCTTCCATTTACTTGGGTCATCTGTCAGTGATGTTTTCTAGTTCCCATTGTAGAGGTTACCCTCAAACTTAAAAAATTTACTCCTAAGTGTGTTATGATTGGTTCACTATTGTAAGATGTATTTTTAACATTTCATTTTCAATTAGTCACTCCTTATATACAGAAATACAATAGATTTTTTTTTTTTAGGATTTTATTTATTTATTTGGCAGACAGAGATCACAAGTAGGCAGAGAGGCAGACAGAGAGGCAGGCAGAGAGAGAGAAGAGGAAGCAGGCTCCCTGCTGAGCGGAGAACCCAATGCAGGGCTCCATCCCAGGACCCCGGGATCATGACCTGAGCTGGAGGCAGAGGTGTTAACCCACTTAGCCACTCAGGCGCCCCTACAATAGATTTTTTTAAAAAAGATTTTATTTATTTATTTGTCAGAGAGAGAGACAGGGCACAAGTCGGGGGAGCAGCAGGTAGAGGGAGAAGCAAATGCCTTGCTGAGCAAGGAGCCCAATGCGTGACTCAATCCAGGGACCCTGGGATCATGACCTGAGCCGAAGGCAGAGGCTTCACTGACTGAGCCACCGACGTGTCCCAACAATTGATTTTTTGTATTGATTTTGACTTTGTACTCTGTGCTCTTGCAAAATCTACTTTATCAGTTCTTTTATTGTTTTTTTAAATTTTTTAGGATATTCTGCGTTAATAACCATGCTGTCTGTGGCTAGGTTGTTTCAGTTCTTCCTTTCCGATCTTAGACCTCTTTTTTCTTTTCCTTGTATTATCACATTGCCTAAGATCTCCAGTAAAACACTGGATAGTAATGGTGGGAGTGACACTCATGTCTTCTTTTCTTGAGGAAAAAGATTGAGCATTCCATTATTAAGTATAAGTTAGCTATAAGTTTTTTTTTTTTTAAGATTTTATTTATTTACTTGAGAGAGAGAGAGAGAGCAAGGGAGAGAAAGGGACGAGGGGGAGGGGTAGAGGGAAAGGGAGAGGCAGACTCCCCACTGAGCAGGGAGCCCTACGAGGGACTTGATGCCAGGACTCTAGCATCATGACCTGAGCCAAAAGTAGATGCTTAACTGACTGAGCCACCCAGGCACCCTGTAAGATTTTTTGTAAATGCCTCTCACATTGAGGACTTCATGTTTTGCTTTGCCTTTGCTGAACCACATGTGCAATCTCTCTGTAGTTCTCTGAGCCTTGATGGGCTTCTTGGAGTTTTTCTCGTGTGTATGTTGATTAGGGGTCAGAGAATTGGGCAGAATTTATGGATAACACTTTGAAGCTCTACTCTGTGCCTTTCTCCTTTTCTGGATATATCCCTTCAATTTTCAGCTGCTGTGATAGCTCAAACTTTGTGCCTTGATTCCTTAAGCACGTAGGGCCACAGATGTCTATCCAACTTCTAGCTGTCCTGTGTCTAAGGAAAGTCTCCAAAATGGGAAACTCTCTGAGTGCCATTCCTGTCTTTCAGATGCCCAGGTCTGTCCGTGTCTAGTGACTCCCCAGTGTTTTCCGGATAACTTTTTTTAAATAGCAGCAATAGGACTATACTTTGAGATGCATTTTGTGGTGTGCCTGGGTGGCTCAGTCGTGAAGTGTCTCCATCAACAACTGTTGATTGTTCACAAAGACCCAATTTCTGTATGAACATAATTCAGATTACTACTGGTGTATCTGTAAGAAACTTTGGAGTTTCATGCTGGCAAATCAAATTTAAAGTAAAATGGCGGTAGTATCCCATTTAGAATACAGAAGATCTAAGGAACAAGGCATAGCTCTTTGAGAACAATTTTAACTTGGGCTTTGATAATGTTCTTAAAAATTATATCTAAATGACATCCATTGTGTGATGAACAAAGAAACTTTTATGTAGCAAATAATACCTTTATTTCAGTATATTAGACACATGGGCTTATTGTAGGGTTTGGGGGAAGCTTTATTACTTCTACTTATTACTTTTCAAAATGAAATGATGATTAGCATTTCCTATCTCTTCTGATTAGTTTATTACTCTTATTATTTTTTTCCTTCCAAAGAGAAAACCAAAATGGTATTTTTGGATATCAGTGTGCTAGTGCTTCAGACAAAGGAGGCCTGTGTGTGTGTGCATGTGTGTGTGTGTGTGTCTGTGTGATTTGCTTTTTTGTTATGTCATTTGGGAGGAAGTTAGGCACATTAATGATGTTATGATTATTTTAATACTAACAAGGCCCTTTTAATCTATAATGCTGGAAATATTTAATAGAAGCCTATTTGTGGAAATGTCTTGTATGGGAAAAACAAAGATTTAAACAACTAAGTAGGTAAACTTATTGAAGCAAAGATTTAGGACCTGGCTGTTTCCAGTTTTCATTGGCTTTGTTTTATTTCACACATTTTCCCCTCTCACCACGCCAGCCCTAAACTCTTGAGGTGGTTAATTATAGCCGTCAGCCAAGCACACTTTGGCTTACTGTTTTGGTGGAAAGGATAAGGACAGAGTAATGATTTTACACCTTTCCTGAAGCCAAATCATAATGTGGGTCTTCAGATTTCAAGGAAAGACTTCCAAATAAATGACCATTTTAAAGTTAGACCAATTTTATTTACGTTTCAGACCATGTGGACGAGCGAACCGTGTGCAATGGAATTGCCCCTGAAAAAGATGTGGATGGATTTCATATCATCAACATTGGAAGACTGTGCCTTGACCAGCATTCTCTCATACCTGCCACTGCCAGTGCTGTTTGGGAAATCATCAAGAGGACAGGTTGGTAACTTGAGGTCCATGGGACGCATTTGTGCAGTGCTCTGATAGAACCGTTTCCTTACTGAGTGAAAGAAAATGACAAGCCATAAAACCTCAGTCTGTAGAAAGCTGTAAACTTTTAGAAGTCAAAGAATAATCCAAAATTGAATAAAATGAGGAGCGCATGCCAGTTTACAGATAACTGCCATTGTACCTTGTAAGAGTTAATTTTCCCAAGAGTAGGTTTGTCTCCCTCATTTTAAATTATACACTTAATGTGCATTTTCCAAAATGAATTGTGGTTTTCCTTAGCTTTAAAAACAAAATGTGATGAACATATTGGAGCCATCTCTAAAGATCCTAGGTTTTTACTATAGGCATTTACATTTGAATTATGCTCTAAGTACAGTAATACTCCCTCGGAACCTTGAGGTGTATAGAGAGACGTTTGTCTCTACTTTAATTAATTCCATACTGCCTTTATTTTTGTGACTGTCCTGCCTCCCTACTGTCCCTTCTGTTTCTGACCACATCTTCTCCTTGTATCTTCTAGGATGGATTCTAGCACCATCCTCTTAGGACATTACTACTTGTAAAAACCTTAATTCTAACTTCTTCATTTTATGTACGAATCAATTGTGCCCAAACCAAGTAGAGTGTGTTATATCTAACAAATTTTATCTTTCCTACCTTTTCGAGTCCCTGAAGTTCAGTACCTCTTTCTGATGGGGTAAAGGGCATGAGCTTTGTTAAAAAAAAAAAAAAAATACATACATACATATATATATATATATATATACTATATACTTTTCCTCCACTTCATTTTGTTCCAGATTTGCTGAAAGTTTGATTGCCAATTAAGCTCAACATTGTTTTACTTTGCTTACTTTATAATTAGTAGTTAATGTATTTTAAGTCTTTTCATATCTAACTCTTCATGTGAATCTCCATGTTTAAAAGTAATTTAATGGCAACTTGAAAGTGTAGTTTTTTAATGAGGACAGTTACAGAGGAAGTGACAAATCTCTGAAGCATAAAAAGAATATTCATAAATAATGAATGTGGCACATTATAGAGAAGCCACACAATAATGCAGATTTAATTAGAAGTTTTTAAAGAATGTTTTAGTTGGCTGTTCAGATGTTTAATCTGCTTCTTATTGTTGATTCTTCATTTAAATCAAACTCTATGTTTTAAGGAATTGAAACATTTGGGAAAAATGTGGTTGTAGCTGGAAGATCCAAGAATGTAGGGATGCCCATCGCCATGCTTTTGCACACTGACGGAGAGCACGAGCGGCCGGGAGGTAGGTCGGGCCTTGATTCCATATATTCTTGTGATTTTCTTCGTTCTTAAAATCGAGTCAGGACGTTTGGAAACGTGGCTCGGTATATTCGTGGATTTATGCAAATAAAAGCTTCCCTCCTCCTTCATCTAGTGATATGAGCACCATGAAAGTGAATAAAAGAATTGCTGGAAATATATGGCCCTTTTGTCCCTATTACTATTATTTTGGCCATATACACTTCCTTTAAATAATTGACAATACGAACATAAAGGAAAGTGGAAAGCCACTAAATACATAACAGTCTACGTTGTCAGTAGACTTCTGCATGCACACACACACACACACGCACACAGACACACTGATGTATAGAAATAGAGATTTCGTATCATTATTAACCTTGGTGAATTCTAGTGTCTTGATCTTAAATTTTTAAGCATCCCTTTTGGGATCTTTGCTGACATAAGACACCTGGAATAATTTCTTAAGCCACAAAGTCCTATGGAAAGAGAAGCCCAGCCATGACATATCACTTACCTAAAATAATGAATGAGACTTTTGAATATTCCTTTTCCTTCCTGGGCCTAAGGATTTAAATATTGCCAGTAATCAAAACGCATGTGCGGATCACAGTAAATTAGGGCCTGATGATGACGCCAGATAACTTCAAAAAGCTTCAGTCTTGAGGAGCTCTTTGAAAGGCGAAATCTAGTAGTACGCACACAGTTTTCATGGTGAACATCGACAGCTCTAGCGTTACTGTTTGCTTCCAACTTAATCTACTAGGGCTTCTCTGTCTCTTAGGATGTAATATATTGATTCATATTTGCCTTTATGCAGTAATTTCTATGGCAAACAAGTTAAAACAACCAGAAATATTTACCTAGGTGTACGATTTTTGTTGGAAAAAAAATTTTTTTCCAAAGATTTTATTTATTTATTTGACAGAGACACAGTGAGAGAGGGAACACAAGTAGGGGGAGTGGGAGAGGGAGAAGCAGGCTTCTGATCAAGCAGGGAGCCGGATTTGGGGCTCAATTCCCGGACCTGAGATACCAGGACATGGATCCTAGGATATGGGATCCCAAGACATGGGATCATGACCTGAGCCAAAGGTAGACGCTTAATGATGGAGTCACCCAGGCACCCCTGTTGGAAGGTTTTGACTCTGTGTCAGTGTGCAAATTTTACTTCATTTTCAACATTTTATTTTCTTACCTCATCAATAACATAACAAGCAGCATTGTGTTGTTCCACAAGCTGTATGGTACTTTCTGGTAAGTCCTCTTATTTCATTCTCAGTCGTTCTGGCATATATTAATATTATTTGCATTTTGCAGCTAAAAGAAATGAACTTTAGAGGGTTCGGGTGACTTACCCAAGGCCACACAAGGAAATGCTGGAACCAGAGCTGGCAGCTGGATGCTGTCTGTGTTTAGGAGGACAGACTCGGTGAGACCCACCTCCTGCCGCACCCTGTGTCCTTGGATGAGATATTTATGCCGGTCGAGTCTCTACTGCCCATATCCGTGAAGCACAAATAATATTAATATCTCCTTCACTGGGTTAATGTGAAAATTAGATGAGATATGAACGTAAAGTTCTAATTCTGGTGCTGACATAATAAGTTAAGTACACGCTTGCTCAGTGTGAATCGTGGCTGTTACTATTATTTCTTTTATATGCTTAACTCAATAATCTGTGGACATATTAACCATAATGTTTTGAATAACATGATCCAAGGCTAAGGATGTATTCTTCACCTTGGTTTGAAACTTTATTGTCTTTCTCTGGTAGGTTTTATGTTTCCTTTTTTTGGATCAAATCTAGTCTTTGCTGCAATTATTTGTGTAAACATAGAATTTATAAAGTCTGTAAAGTATTTGATTGGAAATATGACATCATACTCTTCCAAATCATACTTTCCATTGTACTTTTTCTTATAGATGTCAGTATATTGTATGCTAAGTTCTTGATAAGTTTCCATTGTCCAAAATTCCTAAGTCTAAGAAAATCAATTTATTCCTTCTTTCCCTTCTTTACGCAATTTTTAAATTAGACATCCCGTCATAATGCATATTAACTTTATAAATACTGTATATACTTCATATTATAAAATATTCTCATGAATGCATGTTGAAAATTGAATTAAAGTGGAATTAGTTATAATACTGGTTACTTACAGGTCAGATAGTTAACTTTCCACTTATTATAGCAGCACCTAGGTGCCGTTATAATTACAGTATCTAAAACGTAACAAATTATATTAAAAATGATGTTGGGCCGTTTGCAACATGAGTGGTGTTAAACCTCATGCATATTTAATGGGAGTGTGGTGACATATATGATTAATATAATGAATTGTTGAGAGCTGCTTACTGAAGATTTGGAGTCTGTGGGAAAGTTAATATTTCAAACGTCCCTGTCTGTTAGAGCAGTAATTATGTGCTGTGACTACATATGCATTGTTAGCTAATGGAGATAATGAAGGGGGATTACCTCGGCAAATTCATATCTATAGAACTGTTCTGATGACACTCGCAATGTTGAGCGTTCAGCTCACGCTGTCTTTCTTTGCCAGAAGAGATTCAGAACCCCAATGATTCATTTGTGTCTTAAAGCCAAAGATAATCGTACGAGAAGAGAAATGGCCATACTGTAATTTAGCTTGATTAATATGTATCTACTCCTGGCTAGCTTTGAGTCCTGATTATTTACGACATCAATCCCAGCTGTTTGGTGAGAAAGAGCTTCTTTTAATTCCTCCAAGGCTTGAAATATTTAAAGGGCTGAGAATGTGCTCGAATCTTGAGGTAAAGAGAAGTGCTAATGCTTGACCCAGTGGGGTTCTACAGGGAGAGTATCTTCTATCTTCCGTTGAGGACATGGCATCACAGAAGGCTTTGTGGAGGACACGGCATTTGAGCCACTCTGTAGTTTATAGAGAGCAGGTGAGAGATGGTTCCTATCTTTCAAGAGCTCACAGTCTTGGTGGTGAAGGGGGACGTTGATACAGAGGTACACAATACACATGTAAGGGTGTTTTAAATTATAAATATTCAATGGCATGAAATAAAATTCGCCATCTCTAAGCAAACATTGCATTTGCTTTGGGAAGCCTGTGGCTAATTTAGGGGATATAAAGATATTGACGATGGAGAATCTCTTCTCTTGAGCTCCACTCCTTAGAAGGATGTTTGAGTACAGTTGTGACCACCTACCTAGAGGACACTGTGTCTTCTTTTAACTTCATTGTATGTGGCAACCTACCCAGGTTCACCTTTTTTTCAGAATGGAAACTGAATGCCATTGGTCTCAGCCCAATGTCTTTATTTTTTAGCTTTACTGGGAGGAAATAAGAGAGACATTCTTGAGTTTCTCTAACACAGAAGTTCCTACAAGATAACAAAGTACCATAATGACCAGGTGTTAAGATTATTACTTGTCATCAAAAGAATACAGAATCTAATTTTATTTCAAGGTTTTTTTTAGAGTTGGTGTTTTTCTGTGTATTTTATATTCTTATGTAGGACATCGCATCTAGACAGACTCCCCCAAAATTGTCACGACACGTAGTTACATGCTTCTCCTTTGGCTGAAAGGTTGTCTTATCATTGCAGTTCCTACATTGATGCAGGAACTTTTTCTTTTTTTAAAGATTTATTTATTTGAGAGAACCAGAGAGAGAGAACACATTTGTGTGAGCGGAGAGGCGGGGCAGGGCAGGGGGATGGGCAGAGGGAGAAGGATAGAGTCCCAAGCAGACTCCGGGCTGAGTGCGGAGCTGATGTCGAGCTTGATCTCACATCCCTGAGATCGTGACCTGAGCTGAAACAAAGAGCCGGATGCCCAGGCTCCCCTCTACAGGGACCTTTTCAAATAGCATTTGAAAGGGACAGCAAGCCGATTATGCTTAGAGTTCTATGGGCTCAGGCGTCTTCTTGATTTCACTCAGACAATATGCATTCAGTACTTAATTCTCCTGTGAAATGCTGCAGGGAAGACTGGTAGAAAAGACTTAGCTCTCTGTGTCTGTAAGATGACAGTCCGCATCTGCAGAGTTCATCTCTGGACACTGTTTTCTCCAAATGCAGCTTCTGCATTGGGGCTCAGCTTTTGAATTCCATCTGCCCTTCTGCTGCACCTTTCTATGTATCAGTCATTTCCATTCAAGGGGCAGGCTATGTAAATGGGAAACCGTAAGATGTTTCGCCAAGAGAATGCCCTTCCTTTGTGAAAATGGGCTCCAGGTGTGAAAACGAACACCTGCCCGACTGGGACCTTTCTCTCTCACCTCCAGGAGGTGCTGTCGGAGGCAACCCGGGAGCAGACATTCCAGGCAGTGCAATGTGATCTGAGTGGTTTGTGTGATTGAGCTCAGCCCAGTGCCGGGCTGGGCCAGGCACTCTCGGGTTTCAAAGAGAGGAGCCAAATAGGAACGCCTAGGAATGCAGGAGTCACGCAAAGGCTCACACCACAGGCACTGAGACTTCGTCTTGTCGGCAGCGGAGTGGAGTGGGACGTTTGCTACCTTCATGGGGTGAACCATTGTCAAACTGGGGCAACGAGGATGGCAGCCATTTCCTCTCTGCTCCTCCCATCCCACTACCCCTGTTAGAAGGACCCGTGGTAAGAGATTGGAGATAGTATGTCTTGTGATGCCTCTGTGCCCGTGAGAGACCTTACTGAATTCCAGCACTGAGTTTGCATAGAAGAAAGCAATAGGAAATAAAATGATTGTTCTAGTCTCCTTTTCTAAGCTGAATGATAAGAGTACTGCTGCATTGTTTTAAGATTTTATTTATTTGACAGAGAGAGAGCACAAGCCAGGGCAGGGTCAGAGGAAGAGGGAGAAGCAGACTCCATTGAGCAGGGAGTCTGATGTGGGGCTCAATCCCAGGACCCCTAGATCATGACCTGAGCTGTAGTCAGACACCTAACTGACTGAGCTGCCCAGGTGCCCTGAGTACTACTTAATTTTTAACATCTCCTAAATTCAACCAGCTCTTATCTGGAAAGCACTGTACTTGGAAAATAGCATGTTTTCTTACTTCAGGAGGCTGGAACTATTACATTCTCGCAACCATCATTAAACATTATTTATTGATTCATTTCTTTATTTTGCTAAGATTTTATTTATTTATTTGAGAGAGAGAGAGACAGAGACAGAGACAGAGCAAGTGAGAGCAAGCACCAGCAGGGGGCAGAGGGAGAAGCAGGCTCCCCTCTGAGCAGAAAGCCTGAAGTGGGGGCTCCATCCCAAGACCCTGGGATCATGACCTGAGCCAAAGGCAGGCTTAAGTGACTGAGCCACCAAGGCACCCCTAACCTTTAAAAGGTAAAGTAACATTCACACTTTTCTCTTTCCCTCTCATTTTCTCTCTTTCCCCATGACCTCAGAGCATGAGACATTTATTTTATGACCAGCACAAACCAGCCCTTTTCTAGTATGTCTAAGCCTGCATGTTCAAGGTACCACTCTACAGCTACATTCTATTACAGAAAGCTCAACCTCTTTTGCAGCTCTTGGCACAATTATGGTGATTAACCATTCATTCCTAACTGTTTAATGGCCGGCTTTCCTACTAGACTGCAAGCTCAGGAGGACAAATAAATAGCTGATTTATTCACCTTCATATTCTCCACCTCCATGACAAAGAAACCAGCTCCTCTGTCAGAAGACAGCAGTATCTATTAGCAGCTCGAGGGGGGGGGAAATAATTGTAAAGGGAAGGATAGATCCTGAGTGTTCTACTGGAAAAACACGGTGATCTCTTTCAATTAATGTTGCCAGCAGTACCCTCCCCTCCATTCACAGTGTCCTGAGATCTCCTCTCTCCTACCAATGACAGTCATAATCTTAAATCACTTAAGTGTCATTTAATTTAAGTGTCATTTAAGATTTAAAGTCTGCTACTGTTCTTCACTTCAGACCAAAAAATCCCACCTATTAGGCAAAAACAAAACTATCTTCTACTTGAAATTAGGAAAAATTTTGTCTATGGCATATTGCCCTGAACACACTTGATCTCACCGGAAATTATTAGAAATTCCTAAAATCTGGAAGAAAACATTTCGCTCTCTACAAAAGAAATAATTCATGCCATAAATATAAATGATGATTTAGTGATTTAAAAACATAAAGTCAGGGGTGCCTGGGTGGCTTAGCTGGTGGAGCTCCCAGCTCTTGGTTTTGGCTCAGGTCAGGATCTCAGGTCCGTGAGGTACAACTCTCTGGGCTCTGCACTCAGCGGGGAGTCTGCTTGAAGAGTCTCTCTTTCCCCCTCTCTTTCCCCCTCTCCCCACGTACTTGCTCTCACTCCAAAATAAATAAATCAATTTATAAAAATAAATAAAGTCCGTGCCAAGAGTGTTATTATATAAAGGTACTAAATATACTTAAATAGTGTGGGCTGCACTCTGTTTAATCAGTAAATATCTCTGAAGTCTCTTCTCTTTTCTTCTTATAATTTGTTGCTTTTTGTATTTTGAGGTCTTTTTCTATTTCCCATTGTGTATATTTCTCTACACTTTCAAGGCATCTCAGTGCTGCTCCTCTTTGCCCCCTCCCTCGTCGCTCTGTTTTAACCCCTTACTTGTCATTCTTCAGCCTCTCAGGTAGGGGCACGCCCTCTGACTCATGTCTGTATGTCAGCTCAGATATAAGCCTGGGGCAGGCTCTTCTGATGGCGCGTCTCACCCTCTCACACACACCATCATGGATGCACTGAAGAACTTTTCCTTCACATCGTTGATCAGTTTGTGATAACCATTTCTTAGTGTCCTTATTTAATTACTGTTCATCCACACTCACTAGACTGTTAACCCCACAAAAGCAAAGACCACATCTGCTTATCTGCCCATTTTATCTCCAGCACTCACACAATAGCTGTCCAGAGTCTTTGTTCAACAAATGAATGGGTAAATTTACTTTACTCCTGGAAGAGTATCATGAAAATTTTAATACAACTATTCATAAGCTGTGTTCTTAGCAATACCGATGTACCACAAAATCTTAAATGGGTTTGATTTTTTGAAAAAGGGGGAGGAGTTGTTCAAAATAAATTTGGGAAATCTGGATTAAATAAATCAATCCAGGGGTACCTTGGTACCTTGGGTGGCTCAGTGGGTTAAATCCTCTGTCTTCGGCTCAGGTCATGATTCCAGGGTCCTGGGATCGAGCCCCGCATCAGGCTCTCTGCTCTTCGGGGAGTCTGCTTCACCTCCTCTTTCTGCCTGCTTCTCTGCCTGCTTGTGGTCTCTGTCTCTGTCAAATCAATAAATAAAATCTTAAAAAAAATCAACCAATCACTTGTCAGTGTTATTTCTCAGAGACTTTAATCTAGTGATAGAGTATACAGTCTTTAACATGGTAAGCACTGTGACTCTCTGGTTCTGGAAGTTGCTTTTCATTTTTTGTTTTTTTCCCTAACAAAATACATATCTCTGTATTTGTATTTGCTGTATTTGCCCCTGGATGCTTGCTGTGTTTGCACTAGCATGCCCCCAGAGGTCTACCCTTTCTCCACAGAGAGGTTGCCGAGAAGGGCTGTAAGCAGCGCAGTGCACTTCAAGATGCCTGAATATTTCACTCTCAAATGCAGGCAGAAATCTTGGGTTCTTGGGGACACTTACTTAGTATTCGTGTCTGATCTTTTAAGCCATGTTTGCCGAATCGGACATTGTAGGAAGGTCCTTGAGTTTATTTTCATCTGTTAATCTTGGAGAGTAGAAAATAAGTGCATAGTTATATAAAGCTGTAACAAACAGACCCCTCCCCTACCAACACACACACACCCCTTCCAGTCAGAGCAGCTAGAGAGGAAAGAACAGTACTTTGGCTCGTGCCAGCACCCCTTGTCCCGTGGCTAAGCCGACTGGCCCATTTTGGCTAGAGTGTGATCACTTTTTTTTTTTTTTTTTTAATAGCTTAAAATCTGTTTCACAATCAAAATTCTATCAGTCCTCACTTGGCAACTTGGTACTGTGGAGAATTTGGTCACCTGCAGAACTGATTCATGTCAATGACTCAAAACATTTCATTCCTATTAATAGGAAAATAATCCTAGAAATAGAAGGTTTCAAAACCAATATCTTCGTTTATGACTGCCACACTGTTCACACCATAGCTGCAGCCTTGAATGGCAAAGACTGACTCCTGGAGCAGGAGAATCTGGTGTCAGTGAGCAGGGACTCTCTGGTCCCATTGCCTGAACACATATTCTGTTCCTGCATGTCCCTGTGAGGTCAGGGTGTGCATGATTGTTGGGAGAGTTACGCGAGCTGGTACCTGTAAAGGATTTAGTCTTCACGCATGGTGAGTATTGAGGACATGCTAGCTGTCCCAGTATACTTATTCTAAAAAGTATTCAGAGTGGGCCACAACAGTATATGAAACACCATGCCAATGTGAAATAGTTAAAAGGGAGAAGCAAGGCCTAGAGCTAAGAGCCAAGAATAAGGCTATTAAAAATAGGCCTGTCATTAAATCTTCATGGATATATTACCACTGCCAAGCACATTGCTTTTTATGTACTAGTGCTGAATATATGTTGGGTGAATGTGTTTGAGTCTAAGCTATACTTTATGATTAGGTCACTAATTTCATTTTGAGAGCTCCTTCACAGGAAAAAAAGGATTGGTTGTCCAATTACATGTCTTTAGAATTAAAAATAAATACATGCTCAGGATAAATAAAACGGTTTTTGGTGTTAAGACTGAAAAATAATTTCTCCTGAGGGTTCTTATAAGCAGGAAACTGTGTAATGAACTGAGTAATATTCCTAACAGGCTTTTTAATTTGATGAAATGGCCACATTATATAGGGCTATTTCTGTTATTGCTTAAGCACAGATTAAAGCTACCACTGGCATGCATTTCTTTTATGTCACTAGATATTTCTTCTCATTCTCTGTTTCTGGGTCATTCTGTTCTTCCCAACTTCTAAATCAGTGTTCCTCAACTTCAGCTGCCCACTGAAATCACTGTGGGGCTTTTAAAAATGCGGCTGCCAGAGCCCAACACAGAACAATTGATCAGTACCAGTATCAGTACCAGTATCAGTATCCGTATCTTTTAAAATGCTCCATAGAGGATTCTAATGTGGTCAGGGTGAGGACAACTGCTGAGAACATTGGAATAAGCCCAGGGCTTCGCTTGTCATTCCAGAGCCATTCCTCGGTCATCTTTTCTAGTCCCATAGCCTTGAACACCCTCTGTATTTCCTATGCGTCAAGACCCATGTGACCACCGTCCACTTGACACGTCCACTTGGATGGCCAATAGGCACTTCAAACTTACATATGCAAACCTTCAATCTTAACTTTACTCCCCGTAGTCGGTCCTGTTTTCGGAAGTGGCACTGTCACTTCGCCCCACTGCTCAGGCCACCCTTTACCACTCTCTCTTACATCTCTTATCTTACCCTTTAACCCATGTTTAAAATATACCCATGATCACCTCCACCGAAGGTTCTAGTCGACAGCCATTGTCTTTCCCTCAGAGCACTAAGAAATTTATAAACCAGTTTCTCAGCGTCCATCCTTGTCCCTTCTCTCACCCACGGCTTCCCGTAATACTTAGCACAACATGACATCAGAATGAAATCCAGAGTCCTTCACGTGATATGCGAGACTTGCAGGAGCTGGCCTGGGTGCGTGTTTCTACTCACTTCCTGCCGTTCTCACCTCCGCCGCCGCCCCCCAGCCACGGCCGCCCTTTGCTTCCCTGGAACACACGTCACACGTGCTTGTGTGTCAGGGTCTTTGACTTGGTTTTCCTTCTTACCGGAATGTTCTTTTGGGAGGTTATTTACATAAAATATTTTTCTGGTTTCCTTTTCTGATTTCCTCACCTGTGCTGTTATTCTGGATTCACTTACTCTGCATTCCTTTCTTCATAACACTTATTCCTACATAGAATATTACTATATACCCTCTTTGTTGAATAAATGAATCTGTAACTTAAATAATTTTTGGCCAAATAAAGGGGCAGATTTTTTTAAATATCTAGAGACACTGCTGATGAGGACTTAGTCCTCTCTAATACTCTTTGTCTCAAAGGTAGTTTGAGATGGTCGTTTAAAAGGAGTGAGCTTGGGGCGCCTGGGTGGCTCAGTGGGTTAAGCCGCTGCCTTCGGCTCAGGTCATGATCTCAGGGTCCTGGGATCGAGCCCCGCATCGGGCTCTCTGCTCAGCGGGGAGCCTGCTTCCCTCTCTCTCTCTCTGCCTGCCTCTCTGTCTACTTGTGATTTCTCTCTGTCAAATAAATAAAATAAAAAAAAATAAAAATAAAAAAAAAATAAAAGGAGTGAGCTTGAAGTGGTATTTGACTAATCAAAAATGAAACCACATTCCTTAGCTGTATCCACCAAGTAGCCCAGGGTGTCGGGAAGGTAACTGAAGGACTGATCGATAGCAAATCAGACCAAAGAGGTCTTGACCGGATACAAACGCATTTAAAGCCTGGCCCGTTTTAACCCTGAAAAGCAGGCTTAGCTCTGAGTGCTCTGTAACTCTCTCTAAAATTATTTAAGCGATTTAATCTAGAAAAAAACAACTGAAGTTGAAATAGAAAACTTACAGGGTCACCTGGTGGCTCAGTGGGTTAAGCCTCTGCCTTCGGCTCAGGTCATGATCTCAGGGTCCTGGAATCCAGCCCCACATCGGGCTCTCTGCTCAGTGAGGAGTCTGCTTCTCCACTCCCTCTGCTGCTCCCCCCACGTGTGCTCTTTCTCTCCCTCTCTAGCTCAAATAGATAAATAAAGTCTTTAAAAAGAGAGAGAGAGAGAGATTAAAAAAAGAAAGAAAGAAAGAAAGAGAGACCTTACAGTAAATGGAATTCAGGAGTTGGGAGAATGAAGTACTGTTTCACACTGTCTCAAGATCTGGAAAATGACCTCTTGATCATTTTACAAACAGTAAAAAGTAAAGCTAAAACCTTTTTGTATTACAGGCATTAGCTGGCCCCTTATCAGTGTTTTCCGTCATTAGCTGGCCGCTTATCGGTACTACTGCTACAGGCCAGCAGTAGATTCAGATTCAGTGGGATCTGAAGGTAGAATTTATCCAGAGGAAAAAGAGGTGTCATCCAAGATCCCTCAGTGGCTTCCCAAAAGAGGCAGGACGATTGTCCATGCTGTTCTGCCAACTCACGTGACGATGTCGTGGTTGCCAGCTCTGATGTTGTAACTGTGAACCCGGGCAGTGTTGCTTTTGTCCGCCCGATGCAGACAGAGGCTGTGGCTTGCCATGATTAGAGCTTGGACGCTAGAGCCAGACGGAATTAGTTTGAATTCGGGCTCTTAGATGGTTTGTAGGACTTTGGACAAATTACTGGACTTCTTGTGTCTCCTCAGGTTCCTCGTTTGTCAAATACAAATAACATTAGCGTCTACCTCATAAAAAACACTCTCGCGGTGTCTTGTGAAGATTGTGTGATAGGAAAATGTATGATAATTTTGTGTAAGGTGCTAGAACAATGTTCGACGTGTAGCAAGTTCTTACGTAAGGGTCATCGTAACCACGTATATATAGGCTCTGTCCATTTAGCTGCTACAGGGTATTTCTCTGTAGAGGGGTTTTTGCTCTTTTGTTGTGTGCTACAAGCTGTGATCACAGCTTACGACGAGGGTAAGAAACACATATTTCCAGTCCAGAGTCTTTAGACCTCTAGAGGCATTTGTCCAAAAACAGAACTCAGGCCGCTTTTCTCCTTTGGATACTGTTCTGGTGTTGAATGCTGAGTTTTCCTGTCTATAATTTTCTCAGTATTTTGCCTCTATTTTTATTTTTATTTTTATTTTTTTAGAGGGAGAGGCAGGGGGAGGGGGCAGAGAGAGAGTGCGAATTTTAAGTGGGCTCCACACCCAGCATGGAGCTCGACACAAGCCGCACGACCCTGAGATTGTGACCTGAGCTGGAATCAAGAGTTGGACTGACTGAGCCACCAGGTGCCCCTCCTTTAAACCAGACCATTGAATGAGTTAATGTATATCCAGAATGACTCCGTTTTCTCTTATCCAGAGAAAACGACAAGGCAAATGCATACGTGTAAGAGTCGACTGGACTAACCCTTTTGCTTCATCCACCAATGCAGGTATTTAAAGATTTGCCTCATGGAAAAGGACGTTGAGACTTGTTCTGTGCTGCTGTTGAAGACAGATCTAGGATCATGGTAAAAGTTGCAAAAAGTGAGACCTCGGCTCTTGCGAGGAAGAAGTTTCTAACTGGGCTAAATAAATGCCCTTCTTGCATTTTTATGGGAAATAGTTATCGATGGGCCTGGATGGTGAAAACATAGGGGGAATGAAGCAGAAGCAAAATAAATTCTACTCACATCAAGAATCTTTCTTCCCTAAGACCTTTGACTGCTCCTACACTGTTCTCAGCTACAGGAGAAGGTAGTGCTCGGTGCCAACCCTGTGGCTTATACCGCCTTTTAATGTGGGACTGACCACACTGTGTTCTCATCCCGATTTACATAACTGTTTCTCCCGTGAGCATGTGGGATTGTCTGTCTCCGTTGCTTAGCATGGTTCTGGGATTATTTCTTGATTATCGAATAAGTGAAGCCAGGAAATGACCTAGAAACGTCCAACAAAAATAAACTCCTCATTTCGAGTCATTTAAACAACAACAAAAAAATGCTACTTGAAAATGAAGCATATTGTGCTGTTTGTTCTAGCGTCTTTTTAAGTAGCAAATATTTTTTTCCTCAAATTGGCACTCTGTGTTAGTTGCTAAAACTCTTTGCCACAATCTGCAGTTTTGCATAAATTACAGTGTAATCATAGCCTAGAAAACTGCTCAGACAGCTCCCAGTAGACAATTCTTGATTGACCGTGGACTTCTCTACAGCAAGAAGCCTATCTTGCCCAGCAGTTAATTATTAAGTTCTAACAGAACTCTCAGATTCCAGGAGATAGGTCCTAACTTTTTTTATTCTTGCTGTATCTTACAAACATGATGTCAAACACCGGGTACCGCGAAATTGCTTAAGACTCTGCTTATAAAAGTTTTTATCTGGGTCTGTGCGATAGTTAGAAAAATTAGGCCCTCGCCCAGGCTGGTATCACATGCACAGTAAGAGGATAAAGCCAAGTGTGGGAAAAAGTCATCTGAGGGTCAGAGATATGCATCATTCTGCCGAGTAGGTGCTGGGGCTTGTCGGTGCTGGTCACCCCAGGGAAGAGCTGAGGAGTTAGGATTAGGGGCAGCGAGCCAGAGGATTCGCGGAAGAAAAGTAAGAGGGCGCCAGACCTGAAAACAGGAATGAGGAGACCTCTCACAGCTTCACTAAGCAGACAGTGTTCAGCCTCGCTGGCCCGCAGCCCCGGGAGCAGGTACCACGGCTCTCAGCAGCCAGGGCCAAAGGCCGAGAGACTGAGGCATGATTTAAACACATTTGCCTGTAACTCCCCCGGTTTACCTCTCTTTTGCTGTCACCCTTGGTCTTCTGAGTTGTAGGCTGAAAGCCTCTCCGTGGGTTGGTGGGTTGATACCGTTATAATCAGAAACTCACCAAGGTTGGGGGGGTTGGTTTTGATTTTTGTGGGGGGCTCTCATGCAGCAGGACACTCTCGCAGGGGTCCCTAAAGTCTAAGGGGACCTTTCCGCTTACAGGGGGACTGTCCTAAGGGAGAGGTGGGAGGATGCTCCGTAGGTTCGCCGTGGGGTCGTCTGAAACAGGTACTCGACATTTACTGGCGGTGTCGAGCAAGTGAAGGGGAGAGGAGGCAGAAGGGAGCCTCCCAGACTTCTGCCCAGGGTAGCTGGGCGCAAGGGGAACCGTTGACCGAAATACAACTGCTCTCAAGCACCAACAGGTCCACGGCCTCTCCTTGTTCTTCCTTTCCGAACCCGACCTCGCTATTGTCTTTTACTTGTCCGTAAATACTGACTTTAGGATGAAATTATATTCTTCCAAAAAAATGCACAACTACCAGTTTTTATTGGAATTTTATTAAATATGTAATGAACAGAATTATTAATCTTCAGGATATGGAGTCTTTTATCCAAGAATATATTTTTTTAAATTTAATTTATTTATTTATTAACATAGAATGTATTATTTGCTTCACGGGTACAGGTCTGTGCCTAGTTCTTCAGTCTTGTGTCTTTTGGTGTTGTTCTGGAGATTTTTCTTTTTTCAGATGGATTTTGCACATTTATGTTAAGTTTATTTAAGATATGTATTTTATCTTTTGTATTGTTATTATAAAGGAGTCTTCTCTTTCACTTTTTCTTCTAAGGTGTTGTTACATATGAAAGCTGTTTATTACTGTATATTTTCTACTTGGTAATTTATTGAATTCTCTCACTGCTTTTGAAAGTAGAAGTCTTAGACTTACTTAACATTAACACCTTACCTTCTAATTTCTTTTGTTTCCTTTTTGTTCTTTATCTAACTTTTTAAAGTTGAGTTATTGATTTTCTTATTTAATTTATTGATATAATAATTTAGGTCTATGAGTTTTCCTCTGTGCTTTATCTTTATTTTATAGGATCTAATATATAGTAATTTCATTATAAATGTTTCTAGAAATCCTGTACTCTTATTTTGTGTTTTCTTTCTGACTCAAGAATTATTTATTATTTATTTATTTTTTAAGATTTTATTTATTTGAGAGAGAGAGGCAGAGAGAGAGAGAGAGAAGCAGGCTCCCTACTGAGCAGGCAGTCCAATATGGGGCTCCGATCCCAGGACCCCGGGATCATGCCTTGAGCTGTAGGCAGAGATTTAACTGCCTGAGCCGCCCAAGTGCCCCAACCCAAGAAGTATTCAAAAAAATTCCAGTGGAAGAACCTTGTAATTTCTGATCTTTTTTCAATAATTATAACTTTATTGATTTGTGATCAAAGGAAATATCTGAGTTTTATATAGCTATTTTTTTAGTATTAATTGAATTTTTTTAATATCTGAAGTCGTATCACTTAAAAAATATTCATTGGTCACATGGAAAAAATATATGTTCTACCTTCAAAATGTGATATATTACAATCAGGCACATAACATTATATTATGTACATTTTCTATATCTTTGATCTGTTGTGCATTGAGAAAGATGAATTAAATTCAGCAAATACAATGTGTTTCTTTTTCAGTTTGTAGCCCCTGTAATTTCTGTGCATGAACTATATTTCTCTTTTATATATTATATATTTGTCATTGTTGTATGCCCTTTTGAATCATGTCTTTGCATTATAGTGTGTATTTCTTTGTCCTATTTAATGCTAAATTTCTCTTTATTTGACAATAAGAACATATTATCTTTTTTGTCATTTCCCTGTTACACATTTGCCCATTTTTTTTATTTTTAACATTTCCAAACAGCTTTGTTTTAGATATACCTTATATAAAGTAGAGAATTAGATTTCGTTTTTGCTTTGTGAGCCAATTTGGAAATATTATTCTTTTAAATAGGTAACTTGGGAAAATTTATTATGATGATAAATATATAAGATATGAACTGTCATTATTTTCTGTTCTATTTGTTTTTGTGGCTTTTATTGTTTTTTACATTCTTTTCTTTCTTGTGTATGGTTCTTCTGATACTTAGGGAGGTTTATTTTTACTCTAATAGTTTTAACTTTACACAGTACTCTTAGTTCTCTTTTCTTCATATGGTATCTATTGATACTCTAATTTTAAGAAATGATAGAAATACTTTCTTTTTCTTCCCTGATTCCATTTCTTTTTTCTCCTCCTTGATATTTGCCAATAAAAATGATCTCTTAATGTTTTACCTTACACTTCTATTATTTGATTGATTGACTTTACATGTTTTCTGTTGATAGTAGGTGGACATCAAGCTTTCTCATCTTTGCCCATCTTTGCTCATCTTTTTTTTTTTATTATGATATGTTAGTCACCATACAGTACATCATTAGTTTTTACTGTAGTTTTCCATGATTCATTGTTTGCATATAACACCCAGGGATCCATGCAGTCCTTGGGTTTGCCATTTTTAAAATGCATTCTTTTATTTACTTTAAAAATAGAGTAAAATTCACTCTTTTGGGTGTACAGTTCCATGGATTTAGACAAACGCATGTAGTCACATCACTACCACTGGCATCAGAACAGCTCCATCACGCCCCGGATGCTCCCGGGCTGGTTTTCAGATGGCATCTTTTTACTAATTCTGCGTCAGATCTTTTTGTTGTTGTTGTTACTCACCATTGAATGAGTTGGGTTTCTTGGATCTGCTGTTTGCAGGGTAGTTCCGCTGGGGGTTGGCGAGGAGGTGCCAGGCTGTCCTCAGATCCCTCCTTCACCACTTACACAGACTCAGACTGCTTCCTGCTGAAGTGGCTCCTCCATGGGAACTCTCCTTTACCAGCCGCCATGAGCTTGACTGGATCCAAGAGGGCTTCTTCCGCATGTATTTCTCTCTTTGCTACAGATGAGAGATTGACCTGAGCCCCCCGCCTTCACACAGTATGCTTCTGCGCTCATTTTCAGAGATGAGCCGCTCCTGGCCATCTCACTCTCTGCCTGTCTTTGCGGCCTGTCCTCCTGCGTGGTGTATGCTAGCTGTGCCAGTCCTGGGTAACGCTCAGATATTTTTTTGGTGTCTGTGGAAAATATGTCTTCTAGTTTTGCTGAAAATGGAGATCGTGGAGTTTTCATTGTTGTGATTAAATGTGTAGCATTTGTATGTTCTAGGAGAAGAGAGAAGGCCCTGTCTCACACAGCTGGGTCTTCACTGGAAGTTCTTCTTTGACTTTCCTCTCCCAGCGTGTCTTTCACTCCTCTTCCCTTGGCTCACTCTTGAAGCGCTGCAAACCCCTCAGGCTGCTGAGCTCTCTTATTCACGTATCAGTTCCTTAAATACTTCCTCTTCTATTTTATACCTCTTTGTCATTTCCTAAACATACAACTTCAAAATTAGTCTATTTTCTTCTGGTTATTCTGTTGGCTTGGAATGCCCTTTCTTTCTTTCCTTAACTAGTATGCCCTTGCTCATACTTTGAGACCTAAAAAAAGGATACTATCTCCTTTAGGAACCCTTCCTAGACACCCTCAAGAGAAGACGCAGAATTAATCTCTCAGCTGTGTTCCCACAATACATTGCCCCATTTTGGGTGCCCTTATCTTGCTGTTTTCAGTATTTACATACCTTGCTATCAGACCAATGAGTATCCCCTGCATTTATGTATTAACCCATCAATACAGAACTTTCTGATGCTGTGTTTCTAGAACCTTACTTTTAGCTCTCTTATGATGGTCAGCACATACTCTCATATGGTCTTAGCTGATTTTCTGCTGGTTAATTGAAGAGTATGATATTCTGGGTCATCTAGGTTTTCTTTCCTAGATTTGCTCTTAATTTCAAAGCAATTTTCCTGCTCTTAGGCTGTAACTGAATCTCCTCTAGAATTGGAACATTCATAAATTTTGAAAAAGCTCAGTAACCATTAATGGACATTCTTCTTCATTCCAGGTGATGCAACAGTGACCATAGCTCACAGATATACTCCGAAAGAACAACTGAAGACCCATACTCAGCTGGCAGATATTATCATAGTAGCTGCTGGTAAGTCTTCGGTGGCTGTTAATTTGGTAAAATGTCATCAGCAGAGCAATTCCTGCCCTAATTGCTGACATGTCCATAAAAACAGTTTCTTGGGAGAGTTAGGCCTACATATGACTAACTTCCCTTGACCGGATCTTGTTTCTGGGCAATTATTATATTGGCTCGTTGTGCCTACGTTAACATTTGTCACTTCATTATGGAAAACCCAAATAGCCTTTGGAATGACAGATTAAGCACAAGAACGAACATGCACGTTGCCAGTTCCTTCAGAGATGTGGTTGATTCTAAACATGAATGAGTTATAGGGAAATGGGTAGGAAATGCTCTTGAAAAGATAGCCAGGGCTAGCTCATGTAGGGCCTTGGGAAGGACTTTGATATAAGCCAAGGATGGCTGAGAGCAGGAGATTGACGTGGCCTGGCTTATGGTTTTAAGAGTGCTTAAACTATGTTAAAGAGTGTGGACTTGAGAAGGAGGAACAGAGAAGAGATATTGGGTTTTCATTTATGGGATCAAGGATTTTTCACAATTTGTTTTATATTTGAAACATACAAAATAATTCTACCCTGTACTTCTACCTCTACTCTTGCCACATAACATTCCTACATTGAAGACGATTGTGACTCTTCTTGCTTTATCCAGGGCTTGAATGAGAGCCTTTTTCATTTTGTTTATCAATTAGATATTATTGGTGATTTCTAGACTTTACATTTGAATTGCTGGGTGGTTATAAACTGTAAAGGAAGAGTAGAAGTTCCAAAGGAAATTGAGTTTGATGAAGAGAATGATAGCTCAAATTAGTTTCAACCAAATTTAGTTTACTTTCTTATTCTGATATAGGCCCTTCTCTGGAACTCAGAATATATGTGTGATGACTCCAGGTAGAGTAATTTGCATCCTGATAGAGTAAAAATACAAATACTCCCTTTTTAAGAAGTCCCCAGTAAGCTGGTACATCTAACCACATTTCCAGTTTTTCTGAGTAACTATATATTCAGGTGATATTGAATGCAAATTTTTGAGTGGGATTGACAGAAGGAAGACAGACATTTAGAGAAGCAATAAATTTATTCGGACCCCAGATAACGTTAAGTGAAATACTGCCACAGCAACTGATATATTCATAGAAGACAAATATTAAACTGACTTCTTTTTAGAAACACTTGGATTCACATGCCGGAGTCAGAATCTGGTGAGTTTAGGGGCGTTGGGTCATCGTTGTTCATCTCAGACTTTAGAGAGAATGAAATTTACATTATCTTAAGAAGGCGCTACTTGACTCTAATGTTAACAACTTGTAAAGAATATTTCACAGTTGATCTTAGTTTCTGTTTCTCTGTTATAATACTGAATGGATATTTTCTTCTAGTGAGATAAAAATCCCCCGATGTGCATTCAGCTTGTGTTTTTCTTGTCGTGGGAAATGGAAGATAGGCGATCCTCTCTCAAGCACTGCGACATTCTCTTGGGATTAAAGCAAGCTGTATGTCCCAGTCATTATGGCCACCCTGTCATCATCCTTCACTGTCTCCTCTACCCTCACCACATGCTCCTTTGTAAAGGCCTAAATCAGCACTAAGTATGAGGTGTTAAAAAATAAAATGAGAAAAGAAAAAGGAAAATGAAGGGAAGGAAAGGGAAGGGCCAAGCCTATATCGAATCAATAAAATAGGAGCCAGGAGGTAGCAGGTGCACCAAGCCAGCAGGTGGTTCTGTCTAGTGCCCATCCCAGTCCAGGCATCCTGTCACCACCAGAGGGCGCCAGGCAGGTGGCTGCTGTCGTAGACAGCCACGCTGGATCCACAGTCCACGGGTTTCACCACACCCCCTCCCCGTGGTGGCTGGAGGACATTTTGAATGACGGTAATGCGAACGGGCCTTGTATTCCAGCCCTAATGCCAGTCCCTAGACGCAAAGGTATGCTGAATGCTGGAAGACAGTCCCGTAGATGATATTTATCAATTAGATAAATTGCAGTCGTCCTGAAGAAATAAATAAATATTTGGATAATGGGAAATTGGGGGGAAGAAAATTGAGAGCTTATAAGAAACAACTAAAGATTGCTCATTTCCCTGCCCTTACTAATCACCTGGAGAATTTAAGGATAAAGTTTGTCGATACTGGTAAATTACAGTGAAATTATAAAGAAGGAGCAAGTTAACATATAAAAGAAATTCCATATCACCAGACAGTAGGACTGAAATCTTACTAAAATGAAGCACATCTCGCATTCTGTGTGGGAAATAAACAAATACAATTAGCAGTGGGTATTAAAGAAGGAGATAGTGATCTAATGGCAGAGGTAGCTGGAAAAGGGAGGGCTGGATCGTTGGCACAACTAGAATGTCAGCATATATGGAAGCAGTCCCATCGAGCAGTCGGGGAGAGTAGAGGAGGAGGGGCGCGTGATGTATCAGAAAGACTGATAACGTCTGAGGGATGACAGTGAAGAATGTAGTGATGAAATCTCGGAATGGGCTTGCAGAAGAAAGAAGCAAAAAAGGAAATCATTGTGTAAAGATCCTGAGGCATGAATAAAATCAGCATATGTTAATATTCAGCTCACCCCTCCAGTTTCTCAAATTCCCATGATCCTGTCCTTATAGGTTTAACTATGTATCACTTCCTCTTTAAAACCTCTCTCTGCACATTCAGGATTTAGATTAATTTAGAAGCTCAAATTTGAAAATCAGATTCTGTCAAACTATGCATTTAGAAATAAGAAACTTCAAGTGTCTTCTCAAAACCTCTGAGTTCACAGAGAGAATGAATCTGGGGGACTTTCCTGGACTGTGGTTATGGCCCTTAACGTCTGTTTATGGTTGTACGTCACCGTCACTAGACTGTAGTAGGGACGGGACTGGTTTTTGTTTTTTTAATGCGGTATATAAGTGCCTCAAACAAAATCTGACACACAGTGAGTACTCGATTAACGTGTGTTGTATTCATTTTGAAATTACAACTGGAACAAGGACTTCAAGTTGATACAAATTTAGATGATAAATTTTTAACATATAATTTTATAAAGAACCGTTCTAGCTACTGATTGATTCACATAGTGGTAGCATTATTTTTTGTAACTACTAAACATTCCTAGCTTGTCATTATAAAGTAAGTTGAAAAGGTCATAAAGGTGAAAGATTTGTATATACAAGAGCAGTTTGTATCGTAAAGTGGATAAGTGAACTGATTTGATTTGAAATACTAAGCTTAAGAAATTATAAGCAAGGTGATGATGAAAGAGACTAGTATAGACATCTAAAATATCATAAGAATATTAAACAGTTGAATTGAAAGAAATGGTTTAAGGGAAGGCTGTGTTGGCTTTGTGTGAGGCTAGTGATAAAGAAGGGAAAGCTAGGGGTGCCCGGGTGCCTCAGTTGGTTGGGTGTCTGCTTTTGGCTCGGGTCATGATCTCGAGGTCCTGGGATCGAGTTCCACGTCAGGCTCCTTGCTCAGCAGGGAGCCTGCTTCTCCCTTTTCTCTTCCCCCTGCCTATGCTTTCTCTCTCTCTTTCTCTCTCTCTCTCTGACAAATAAATAAATAAAATATTTTTTAAAAAGGAGAAGGGAAAGCTAGCCAGGATAGGGTACCAGTGCTGAGAGTGTATGAGAAGACCGTTTGATTCACTTCTATCTCATGTTTCCAGGACACTGGGGGATATCCTGAGTCTGTCACAGTTCTAGGAATCCTCATTATTCAAGCAGCACAGACAGGTTTTTTTCCAGACATGGTCTGAAAGACCCTCCACCAGTATGAGTAAACTGTGGAACTAGCTCTGTTCAGGAGATGAGCTGCTGAGTCAATGCCACTTGCATATTAACCTGTGGGTGCCGAGTGTCGTAGCTGGTGAAAGCTGGCATTTTGTCCACTAAGCCATCCCCTCCAGCAGGATGAATGAACCTTGCAGCTGTAACTCTTGCGTCTCTATTGCAACACTTTTAATGATAGACACTGCAATAGAAAACAGGATAAAGAGGCAATTCTGTAGAGTAATTTGGAGTATTCCTACTTACTCGTCATAAAATAAAGGTGACCGACCAACTTCTTTCACGACTTCTCCCATTGTATCATCAAACTTGGACACACTCCCATCAAACATCATCTTAGGTTCTCAATGGAGTTTTCCTTCTGGTGGATTTCATCTTCCTTGGAGCGAGTGCCAGGACACTGAGAAATTCCCAGGGTGGGGCCTGGAAATCATCGGTTCCACCATCCACCGCTCACGCCATTGTCCTTTGCGTATCCCAATTCGTATTCTCCATCTTGCCATTTCAGCCTCTGTTTCTCCACTTAGAAGTCCTTCCTTCCTTCCTAAATGTGTCATTTGTCTCAATTTTATTAGTTATTTTACAGAGTAGTGTAAATGCCCAGGCCTTGCTAGAGCAGAGCTTCCAGAATTTAGATTCCAGCTCTGCCACTTGCTAATTCTGTAACCTTGGTCAAGTCATCCCATCTCTGAGGCTCAGTCTCTTTCATGGGAAGAATCATGATGTCTAACGTAGTGTTGTTAAAGCCAGTCCCGGCAAAGAACTTTGCACAGTGGCTCGCATATTGCAAACACTCAATAAGTGTTATATGCTAATATGTTATATGTTACTCCTTCTTAGGCCACTGCACATGAATTTAAACAAAAATTTAGAAACAATAAAGCAGTTGATTGTTAACCTACAACTTCGATGTAACTGGAGGCATATACTTTTGGTCACTTTGATATTAACGTAGTATCAAAGTGGACTGGTCCTCATAAACATAAAAAAAAAATAAAGGAAGTGACTTACAGATAAGAGACTAACTTCATAAAAGCTTTATTTTTACTTAAGATTTGTGGCTTCTCTGGATGATACCTGCTTTTGCTCGTAGCTGTGCGTTCTGGTGTCCCTGGATACACCCCTCGTTCCCACCATCTTTTGAAACAGCCTGACTTTGTGAGGGGTTAGGGAAGGGAGAGGTACTTAGGTGAAGGGGTTTGTTCTCACAGAACTTTTCCCACCTTCTCAGTCTGTCACCCTCTCCCTTTCCCCACGTCCTCCCCTTCCTCAGTTATAGCCCCCCCCCCAACCCATCCCCACAGCCTCCCTAATCCACAACAGATAAGCTTCATCAATGTATGCCAGGGTGCTTAATTATTGCTGTGTTCCTGAGTATTGGTTATTTTCTACATCCCTACCATAAAAACTTAGCAAACATGCACAATAATCTAACCAAAGCCAAGCGCAGTTAACAGTGTGATAATGAGCCTTCCCTTATTTTATACTTCCATGGAAATATACATATTTACACATTTCTTTTCACCTTGCATGGACTCTTTGCATTTTATGGTTCTACACTGTCTATGTTTCCCCATCAGATGCATTCTTCTAAAGCATGGTTTCTACTGATTTTGTAGCATTCTATGCTGTAAGTATAATTTATTTATTCAGTTCTTGATGATTGGACATTTAGGTTGCTCCCAGTTTTTTAATTATTTTTAATTATAAACATTTATAAAAAATTAAATTATAAAAATTTAATTATAAACATTGCAGTAAACAACTGGGGACATCTTTGTAAACACCCAGGATTATGTGCACGAGGAACCTGTAATATTTATTAGATTGATCTTTAGTTATTTGGTAATGAATGGTTACTTGTATTCTCAAAAACAAAACTGGTATTTAAAGCTTTGTGCATAACCCATGGCAGGCTCCCTGCTCAGTGGGAGTCTGCTTCTGCCTCTCCCTCTGCCCCTCCCCACTTGTTCTCACTCTCTCTCTCTCAAATAAATAAAATCCTTAATAAATAAAAAATAAAAGACTTTCTTTCCCCCTCTGTCTGTTCCTACCCTCTCCCCTGGAAGAAATAAAATATTTAAAAATTTTTTAAAAGTAAGGAGGATCTGGGTGCAAATTGAGTTTTAATCTTAAAAATCACATTTAATTCTCTGGGCTGCATTTTCAACTATTGTAAAAAGGAGATACTAATCCTAGTGGTACAGGCTGCTGTAAGAACTGGTCTGAAATAAACATAGTTTCCCTTCCCTTCAGTCTGACATTGTATTGTGACCCTCTGACTAAAATTACAATATGTTTTAAATGAAAATACATGAGTTTGTCATCTAGCACCAAAAGGCTTATTTAAGTTGCCAGTAATTGGATATGTGGACTGTAAAAGTTGCATGTGAACTTGTACATTTTTCCCTGATCCGTGTTAACCTCCAAAAAGCAAAAACATCCCCCCAAATTCAGCACCTAAGAAGCATCCCAAGGCTTTATTTCTTTTTCTTAACTTGCTATATGTATTTTGTTCTTAACTTGTTATGACTGCATGGACTTGTGAAAAAGGGGTTCTTACCTTCTCGTCACCAAGTGTTTTTACTTTTTATCATTATGTGGGAAGCAGAGGTTGATTTTTTTCTTTGGAGGGTCTTCTCTTTACACATATATCTACTTCCTTTCTTGAATAGAGTAAGTGTTCAGCAGCAGTATCCAAGAGAACTTCAGTAAAGAGCAATTAGATAAAAGATCTGTCTTTATTATGAGGAAACATAGATATTTCCTTTGAAATATATGTGTGTGTGTATATATATCTATGTATATATTTAAAGATTCTATCCATCCATTTGACAGACAGAGATCACAAGTAGGCAGAGAGGCAGGCAGAGAGAGAGGAGGAAGCAGGCTCCCTGCTGAGCAGAGAGCCCGATGTGGGACTCAATCCCAGGACCCTGAGATCATGACCTGAGCCGAAGGCAGAGGCTTTAACCCACTGAGCCACCCAGGCGCCCCTGAAATATATTTTAAATTGTTAAATTATATGTCATTTGTGGCTAATTCTACTTGATTGTATATGTGTATATCACAGGGAGGAAGAGCCTTTTCAAGACAATATCTCTCGCTATTGGCATGATCTTTGTGACGTTTTTATGGCTAGGTCTTTACAATTTTACATGACAAAATATCAAAAATGCACATAAAAGTGAGCCAAAGAACAATATTACCCCCTAGACACCAGCAACCAGTTTGTCAGATCTGAATATCATTATCGATGTTTTTCATTTCTACATGCTGTACATTTCTGCAAACTTGTTTTGTTCTGGTTAACATCGTGTTTTAGAGATGTGTTTATGCAAATACATGTGGCACTGGCTGTGTAATACTCAGCTGCCTGAGTGTCTATTTTCTGTCGATAGACACACATGCTGTTTCTCCTTTACTGCTATCGCAAGCAGTGCTGTAGTTAAGTGTGATTTCAACAGATACTAATTTTGCCACTGATTCTATTGGGCCCTCCATCAGATACTGAAAAACAAAGATATGTAAAATATAGTTCCAGAACTTGAGAAGTTCAGAGTTTAGCAGAGAAAAAGATGATGTACAAACAGACTAGTGTAATGTGGTTCACTAATACAGTATTAGAGGGGTGTGTGTATCTGTGTATGTCTGGCTGTCTATACATCATTTAGAAAAAGGGAGACAGAAAGGGAGACAGAGGGGCAGAAGCCAAGAAGGACAAAGACAGAGAAAGAGAAACAAAGACAGAGACCAAGAGAGATGGAGACTAAGACCAAGAGAGATATATAGAGACCAAGAAGGATGGAGACACACCCAGAGAGGGAGAGAGACAGACAGAGAGGGACCGAGAACAAGAGAGATGGGGAGCGAGCTCCACAGATGCTTCACCGCCCCTGATGAAATGGTGGAGCTGGGTCCCGGCCCACGGAACGAACAGAGAGTCACGGGGCAGAATCCCAGGGAAGGGGTCTTCTGGCAGATTGGAGGGTTTAAAACGCTACACAGGTATCAAAGAAAATATTAGATGCCTGTCGAAATGATAGATGCCCGACTGTGGGTGGTGAATGATGAGGCTGAGTCTTTCGGACAGTCCAGACAGCAGAGGAAATGAAGAGCTTTGGGTTCTATCCTGTAGGCCAGGGGCAACTTTCAAAGAGTCACAAGCACTGGAATCACATGATCATATTTAAATTCCAGAAGGGTCCCTCTGATAGCCTCTGGGGGGGGGGATGGGGCTGGAACTAACGCTGATGTGGCTCTAAATACAGGGGGCATTGAACGTGAGATAGAAAAACAGAAAGTAGACTGGAAGGACGTTGTCGCTTCGCATCCTGGGTGTATGGTGTGAGCACAAGGAAGAGTCGGGGAAGGAAGCGGGTGTGGGAGGAGTCCAAGACGGCTGCGTGCGAATTTTGAAGTGTAGCAAAATAAAAGAGGAAAAGCAGAACGGAGAAACAGGTCTGTGTTGGGTACAGAATAGTGAGAATTACAGGGACAGCATCAAGGGGACAGCCTCGAAGTGACTCCCATGGCACGGTGCCCTGCAGTAACCAGGACTGTGCCCTGTTTATCTTTGTATTTTTGTAAGAACCTGGCACTGGAGACTAGAAAACTCACTGCTGAATGAACGCTCTTCCTTCTTTAGAGTGCAGGTGCTTATCTTGGTTCCAAGCATTTTTCTTGCAAGTTGAGGAGGCCCTTCAGAGAGGCAGATGAGCTCCTCCAGGTCCTTTCAGCCCTAGACTCTCCATCAGGCCTTGTTTGGGGCTGTTCCACTTCAGAGTGGCTTCCTGTGGCATTGCATCAGCATCATTGACTCAGAGCTCGCACCTGCAGGGTTCAGAGGCGAGGCAGGGAGGCGGCAGGGGAACAACCGAGAAACGATGACTGTCTTCAGTGAGAGAACAGGAGAATACCACAGGTCTCCTTCCTAGTGTGGGTAAGAAGCTGAGCCCTCCTTTGGTGAAGTCATCCTTCCTGCGCTAGATTCAGAGCGTGTGGTGCTGTGGGATGTCTCTTCCGAACGTGTGTTGACTGGCAGAAAGTGAAATGATTTCATTAGATCTGTAGCCAGTCGTTATTAGTTGTGGCTTTGCAATAGCATCCGCTCGTCTCATTAAACTCCAGAAAAACTGAAAATTGAAAAAAAAAATGGGGGATCAACATGTCACCTAGCAACCCTTGTGTGACAATCCGCACAGAGGTGGTGTTTGAAACACTCCGTGTGGACTCAGACTGCACCCGGCTCACTGCGTCAGGTGTGGCTCTGGTTTTGAAGGAGAGCCCTGAGAAGTAAGGTCTGTTGGCACAGATCTCCTCAGGCAGCTTTCTATGAAAGTCCTTTCTTTTTACCCCTTTCTGCCGCCAGAGAAAGGTTTCTGGCTTGGCCCTTCATCTTAAGCTCAAGTCCCTTGCCCCCAAACTGATTTCTGATTTGGCTCATTAATAATTGCTTATTTTAGAATGACTTACCTTTGTTACAAAACCCGAGAATTAATGAGGACTGTGTATGAATGTGGGCTTTATGACTGTGGTTGGAACAAACTCAATTAATTCATAGTTCTTCTCTGAGTGTGCAGATTACAGGCAATCCACTCTTAGGAGCCCAGTATGTGCCCTTCAGCTCGAGATGGTACTCAATATCGGATCAGATATCTCACTGCAAAAAAAGGCAGGTGCATTTCAGTAATGTTTCTATTGAGTTTCTATTGTGTCTCATAATTCCCACTTATACTTATTTTTAAAATTACCAGGGTGATTCCTTTTCTTTAGAAAATACACACACATACATATGTGGACACACATGGCACATAGACACTCGCACGACAAAGGATACTTTTTCCTAAAAGATTTTATTTTTTTATTTGATTGAGAGAGCAAGGAAGAGAGAGAGGGAGGGGGCAGAGGGAGAGGGAGAAGTAGACTCCCCACTGAGCAGGGTGGCCGATGTGGAACTCTATCCCAGGACCCCAGGCTCATGACCCCAACTGAAGGCAGACACTTAACTGACTGAATCACAAGGCCGCCCCCAAAGGATATGTTATAATATATGTTCTTCTCAGGGTAGTTGGTCAGGATATTTGTGGTTAAATAATGTGGCATACCATGTCAGAATGAATGAGAATTCCTTCTTGTATGCTAAGAGTGCCCTAAATTCTTTTAGGTCACTAAGCTATCACCTCAAATTTACTTTATTTGAATAAAAAACTATCTGAAGGAGTTTCCTCCTTCAATGTAGGAATTTATCCTAAGGAGAAAATTGGGTACCTGGATGGCTCAGTTGGTTAAGCATCTGACTTCAGCTCGGCTCATGATCCCAGGGTCCCGGGATTGGAACCCCCCTCTAGTCCCTGCATCAGGCTCCATGCTCAGTGGGGTGTCTGCTTCTCCCTCTGCTCCTCCCCCCACTAAAGTATACACTAAAGTATATACTCTCTTCCAAATAAATAAGTAAATAATAAATTAAAAAATATTTAGGAAAAAAACTATAAGGAGGTTTACAGAGACCGTATTCAAAAATGTCCATCACAGATTCATCTGTGATAACAAAAAGTTGGGAACAGCCTAAACACCCAACAATATGGGAACATTTACTATGAATGATGGTGTAGAAATCAAAAGGAACTCTTATGGCCTGTTGTATTTGAAAATAATTATATTTGATCGCATCTATGATAGAAATCCAAATAGGTGCACGTGCGTGCACACACACACACACTCATTGACAAACAGAAAAACAAAGAGGGAAGAAAAAATACAACTTGAGAGGAGTAGTTACTTCTGGCTAATGCATAATAGATGATAGATAAATGTTGATTCCTTCTTCATCTTCCTCTGAATTCTTCAAGTAAATTCTCCAAGAGATATTTATTTTATAATTATGAAATAAAATAAAAAATATTAAGATGACTCATTCCCTGTTCCTGGAAAGATTTTGCCTGCTGCCCATTTGTCTTCTGAGGCTGTTGACTTTTTACGACAGAGAAGTGAAGGAGCGTGGGAGATGTTTACTAAACTGAAATGGCTCATTTCCTACCAGGCGCCACATATGCTAATTAAATGGCTGTTCTTTTTTCCGTTGGATATTTTTTCCTGGTTTGTCAAAGATTAGTTGACCATAGAGTTGAGGGAGTCTCTATTCTGTTCCATTAATCTATGTGTCTGTTTTTTGTGCCAGTACCATATTGTCTTGATGATTACAGCTTTGTAATAGAGCTTGAAGTCAGGCAACATGATGCCCCCAGCTTTGTTTTTCTTTTTCAACATTCCCTTAGTGATTCGGAGTCTTATCTGGTTTCATCTTACACCATACACAAAGTTAAACTCAAAATGTATGAAAGACCTCGTTGTCATACAGAAATCCATTAAAATCCTGGAGGAGAACACAGGCAGTAACTTCTTCGACATCGGCCACAGCAACTTCTTTCAAGACATGTCTCCAAAGGCAAAGGAAACAAAAGTAAAAGCGAAGTTTTGGGACTTCATCAAGATAAAACGCTTCTGCACAGCAAAAGAAACAGTCAGCAAAACCAAGAGGCAACCCATGGAATGGGAGAAGATATTTGCAAATGGCATTACAGATAAAGGGCTGATATCCAGGATCTATAAAGAACTTCTCAAACTCCACACCCAAAAAACACATAACCCAGTCAAAAATGGGCAGAAGACATGAACAGACACTTCTCCAAAGAAGACATACAAATGGCTAACAGATACATGAAAGAATGCTCAACATCACTAGTCTTCAGAGAAATACAAATCAAAACCACAGTGAGATACTACCTTATACCAGTTAGAATGGCAAAAATTAACAAAATAGGAAACAACAAATATTGGCAAGTATGTGCAGAAAGGGGAGCCCTCTTACACTGTTGGTGGGAATGCAAGCTAATATAGCAACTCTGGAGAACAGTATGGAGGTTCCTCAAGATGTTAAGAATAGACCTACCCTATGACCCAGCAATTGCACTACTGGGTATTTACCCCACAGATACAGATGTAGTGAAAAGAAAGGGCACATGCACCCCAATGTTCATAGCAGCAATGTCCACAATAACCAAACCGTGGAAGGAGCCAGGATGCCTTTCAATAGATGAATGGATAAAGATGTGGTTCATAAGTACAATGGAATATTACTCAGCCATCAGAAAGGATGAATACTCACTATTTGCATCGACATGGATAGAACTGGAGGGGATTATGCTGAGTGAAATAAGTCAAGCTGAGAAGGACAATTACTGTATGTTTTCACTCATATGTGGAACATAAACAATAGCATGGAAGACCATAGGGGAAGGAAGGGAAAACTGAAGCAGAGAAATCAGAGGGGGAGACGAACCCTGAGAAACTATGGACACTAGGAAACAAACTGAGGGTTTCAGAGGGAAGGGGTGTGGGCAGATGGGGTAACAAGGTGATGGGTATTAAGGAGGGCACAGGTCGTGGTAAGCACTGGGTGTTATACGCAACTAGTGAATCATTGAATAGTATATCGAAAACTAATGATGTACTACACAGTGACTAACTGAACATAATAAAAAAAATAAATAGCTCTTCTTGGGAGAAAAGAAGAAATGAAAAGAAATGTGACTAGATGAATTGTATGGGGTATAAATTACATCTCAGTAAAGGTTATTTTAAAAAAGAGAGATGGGAAATGGAAAGACCTACTGATGCTAAAACTGAGGGTAATTGTGGCTCTTCTGTTCATTTTTAAAAATATAGTAGAAAGAAATCATCTAGATTTCTTTAGCACCAAGAGGATGGAGCAGGGCAGGAATATGAGGGAAAGAGATAGGAAAGGGAAATCTCTACCTGCTCCCCTTTGAGCTCCTGACCTCCACCTTTGCTCTGCTGTCTGGAACACTACTTGTTGCTGAAGCTCTTCTTGCTTCACGCTCCAGGGGCTATACCTGTGTCATGAATGCCTCCTTCTGCTTCAGTCAGCTAAGGGCAAATCTGTATTTGAACTGTAACAAGCTTTGTAAGAAATAGGAGCACATTCTTTTTTTTTTCCCCTTACACAGATATTTTAAATGTAAGGAAAACCTATTTACTTTCAAATTTATCTCCAGCACTAGCTAGTTCTTGATGTCTCTTAAAAAGCATATACAGGGATATTAACATTTTTTTTCTATAACATTAAATAATTAACACATTCTCATTTCTGATTATGATTTTTTAATGTAGTGATTATCAAACATATTTAAAATAATCTTTGAATAGAGCTTTCAATATAGGCATTTCATTATTTTATTTATTTAAATATCAGTGTTCCTAATATTTATTTTAATTATTTTTTTAAGATTTCAAGTAATCTCACCCAAAAAGTATACCAATGTGGGGCTCAAACTTATAACCCTAAGATCAAGAGTCATGTGTTCTACCAACTGAGCCAGCCATACATGCCAATGTTCATATTTATTTTAATAATTATCATGACAAATATTTATTAAGCATTTCTGAAACATTGTCTTATTCAAATCTCACAGCATCCCTAGGAGATCAGCAAGGTTACTAGCCTTATATAGTAGATGCGTACAGCACAACTGTTTCTCAAGACTTGATAGTTATGTTGGTCACACTCCGCATTTTATTAATAACACTTTTTAATAGAACCAAAGGAATATATTGGAGGAAGAAAAAAACTAGCATGAGTTTAAATTTGCAAATCTTGAAGAGTTGTGACTACAATTCTATAACTCTCTGCCAGTAAATCACATTTCATATTCGTGTATTCAAATGGCAAAAAAACCCAAAAGTTGGCATTTTCCCCTGCCAAGTAGGGTATCACTGTATCTTTATTCCAGTTCTGTTTTTCTAAAACACGGTCTGCCATGTATGTCCCTTTCATAATGTGTGGCCATGAAGAAAAGCATACTCTGAGTGATGCTGACATTCTTGAGGAATTAATAATCTGTCTCAGAAAAGGCAAAATTATCCCTTCATCTTCATTGCTTTTGGTCATAGACCCATATTTGTTTCTAGCAAAATACGTGGTTTCAATTGGAAAAACTTAAAAAAAATTTTGTATGATTCTGATGGCCAAGGATTTAATTTATAAATCAAATCCAGATTTTTTAACCTATTGTTTATTTTTGCATATTCATTAAATATTTTCTTATCATCAAGTGTGTCTCATTAAGGATTCTGGTCTATAAACTCTAGGTGGAGACTAGTTGGTACCCTGCTAATCCTAGAACAATTACGTAAAGAAAGGAGAACTCCCCCCAACCCTCAAAGAGACAAAAAAACAATGATTCGCTAATTATGACATTGGTTTCCTGGAACTAGCTGGAGATCATAGTCATATAACAGTAGTGGCTAAAACAGGTAAAATCAGGTCGATTTTAGTTCATTTATATGTGATCTTTCAGCCACATTTGTTTTTCACCTTACGGTAATAGCTAAAGATATTCATAAACTAAATTCAATTGCTAAAATTGCCAAAAGGAGATTAACAATGACATTTACTTGTGAAAATTAATTATATCTTGATTTTTTTTTTTTTTGGAAAAAGAAAAGATTTGAAATGTTTGCTACAAAAAGATAAGCATTTTAGTTACACAGAAAGAAAGTCACTTGCAAGATTCCTATTGGGTTTGAGATTTTATTTAGCAAACTAAGAAGCCAAAGGCAGTCGTCATTCATGAAATGCTGCCGTACGCCAATCACCATGCTCTCTGCCTTCCTCTATTGAGTTTTACTTTTACAGCAAACCTAGGAAATGTTCTTGTGTTTATTTTTGTAAATGTGGGATATAATCTTACTATTAGTGGTGAGATCACACAATTCATCGTTGTCGAGGTGGAGATCTGTTTGTCTCCAGAGTCCCAGTTCTTCACAGTGAGTCCGACGGCATGCTTGTGCAGACCAAATGGCAAGGCTGCCTACCCGACGGGTTAACTCCGCATTCCCGATGTAGACTTGCCGCTATCGTTCTGTTTTTCCATGTGAAGAATTACTCAGGCTGTACTCAGTCCTGTCCTGCCACATGGTTCGGAATAACTGGTACGTATCCAAGCTTCCCCCTGGGATTTGGGATTTGGAACTCCTAGAATTCCTGCTCACTTCTTGTCTCCTCCTGCTATCCTTGCTTCTGCAGCCAGGTCAGACACTCCCAAGACCTACAGAGGCATGGAGGGCTGTCTCGAACCTTCTTGTTCCTTCCCTGCGGCCCTGCAGTACCGGCCAAGCCAATCACGCTATAAGGCACAAATGAGAGGAACTGCTCAGGTTTCTCTGTTCTCTTGGAGGCTCTCTCTTCGGCACGAGCAAGAAAAAAAGAGACTTATCTCACAAAAAATATTTCAGATTCATTGGTCAGAATCGTAAGCATTTACCTGTTATCTGAAGATTTCCGATGTGTGATTACCGAACTGGATTTCGTTGCCTTCTCGTATTAACTCCTCTTCACCAAGTTCAGATACACAGAGCAGAAGCCTTGATAAGTCTCCTACTTTCCTATGGAACCCTGCCTTGTGTCTTTCTCCCAGTTAGATTAAGGGGCCACCTCTAAGGATTGACGCATCAAGCTGGTCTAAAGCTGCCCACCACCTCTCTCACTTTATCGACCTCTCACTTTTATTGAGCACCTGGTAGGTCAGGAACTGGGTTAAGCAATGATTGTACTGTAAGATTTACTTAGTTTCGACCCTCGTGGAGCTTATGGTCTAAATAGCTATTAATCATGTAGCAACATGCAAATGTAATGGCAGAATTTGAAAATTGGTGAGGAAGTGCAGGGCCACAGATGCATACAGAGAGAGGGACCTGTCAGGATTGGTGCGGGATCCCTGTGACCTCCCAGAGGAAGTGGCTGTTTGGTTGACATATGCTTTTCAAGGGTTTGTAAATAATCAGCAAGAAAGACCTTTGCAGTTTTCTTTCCCTTGACCACTTTCCACTAGGCATCTGGTATACATCTGGTATATCTTTACGACAGTGCATTTCCGTTTTACAAGTCTGTTCCACACAGCACATTTGAATTCCCCAAAGACAGGGGCTCTGTCCATCAGTGACCCTCAAACTTGGAAATGTCAGTGGGCCGCCTCCTTACACTCCTGTTAGACCATGTGGGGAGGGTCTTGACGGCAGGACACAGACTCTACCAGGAAGTCTGAAATCTTTCTCAAACCTACTTGTGTGGATTCCATTCATTTTTTAAAAATATGTACTGGACTTTTTTGGTATTTAGTATCATTTTATTGGCTTTTAATGAGCATTTAAAAAAATAATCAGAAAACCATTCCTGTAATTTCCCTGCTTTTATCTCAGGCCTCTTCAGAGTTCCATGTTCTGAATATTTTTGATGTTTCCAAAATGAATATGAATGTGTTGCCCTTATTTTTTGTTTGGTTCTTAGGTTGCAAAGCGTGTTATAAACAACTAGTAATTCTCCCAAAACAAAGCTGTAGGCAAGATAACAGAGCCATCCACTAAACTTTATCCCAAGAAAACAGAGAACTTTTTTCATTCCCTCAAAGTGCCCCTTCTTTCCTGATTTTGGCTTACGCACTGAGCTTTTCTATGGCAGGAGACTCTATGAGGTTTGGCCTTAATCATTGTTCAGTAATATTGTTTTTATGCTTTATGGAGGACCAAAATTAGAAGTAAAACCGTTCAGTTCGTTGATAGGTGTGACAGAACGATCTTCTTGTTACTATTTGTTTCAACGGTTGTTATGTGATTATAAGTTCAAGGCCACTCCCTATTTGTGGGGGGTGGGGTCTCAGGTGAAGAGTGAAATCATTCGTTATATTTATCACAGTCTTTCCAGTCTGCTGGGAAGTGGTATTATCTTTAGACAGAAAGATGGATGGGGGGTGGGGGATGTCGTGCCTACTGGTAGAGTCAGATCCTTCTGCTGGCTTTGAAGGAAATGAATTAGTGCTCAATGATCTGCTTTTGTCAGTGGGAAGGAACATATCAAAGCAAAGACTGGTAGTAGGTACAAAAGGCGTGTGGGTGAGTTGTGGTAGCATGTACTAGCCTTCCATGTTAGGCTATAGTTTGATTTCAGTCAAACTTCGAATTTTGCAAAAGCAATGTTTCCTCTGTAAGCTTGACAGCTTCCCAGTACTAACTTCTGTTTTTTTTTTCTCAGGAGATCAATGGTGATATTAACAGATACGATTTTTTTAAATTGTATAATGATAGGTGGTAGCATTTGGAACATCTGTATAACTTAATGAAGAGATGTTTTCCAAATAAGCAATATGTGATGTCACCAAATCCATTCAAAATTCCAGATAGACCAATATTGGACTATAATATTACAAAATACGGAAAGGTCATCAAAATGGCTTCAAATTCCACATTGCAACTAATCTTTGAGAAATTACTGCTTGTCAAGTTTTGGTGTAGATTCAGAGAAAGATAACCGCAATTATCTTAGAAGGCTATTACAACATTTCTTCCTTTTCCAACTACATATATGTGTGATGCTGGATACAGAAGCAGATTTGAGAATCCAGCTGTCTTCTACTAAGCTGAACATTAACAGATTATCAAAATTGTAAAACAGTGCCTCTCTTCTCACAATTCTTTTTGCTTTAGAATAGTTATTTTAATTAAATCGCATTTTTATTTTAACATGTAATAGATTTTTTATTATTTTTCCAAAGAATTAAATAGATATTTAACAATCTGTCAGTTTTAATTGCTTAATAAGGTAAAATCAATGGATACAAATTGCATAAGCAAAGCTCTTTGGGTCTTCAATAATTTTTTTTCCAATTTATTTATTTTCAGAAAAACATTATTCATTATTTTTTCACCACACCCAGTGCTCCATGCAAGCCGTGCCCTCTATAATACCCACCACCAACGCCACTTCAATAATTTTTAAGAAAAAAAAAGTGGTCTTGAAACCAAAATGTTTCTTAAACCACTCATTTGCATAGGAACAATCTTTTTCATTCATGTCTCTATTCAAATGGCATATGATTAGAGAGAGGCCTATCTAAAAATAGCAGCCATTTATTTTTCTTTCTGGCATTTACCATTATCAGACATTGTATTATGTATCTATTTTTTTATTAGCTATCTTCTCTATGAAAATGTGGGCTCTGTTAGGAAAGAGATTGTTGTCCGTCTTGTCCATTACTTTATCTCCTTCACTTACTGTAGTACCTGGCACGTAGCGGCTATTCATCAAATAGCTCTTGAAGTAATGAAAACATTCCCATGTGGATATTTTCCTTGCAGCGCTAAAGCTTTAGAGATTCTGTGTCGAATTCCTTTTTAATTATCCCTCACACTTTGGCTATTATTTTTGAGTCTCTCATAGGTTTTTGTACTACCGACCACATCCAGTCAGTTTTCACATAATGTTCCCCAGCACCTTCTCCCAACGACACATTCATGTAGGTATCAGGTTCCATGTTTCCTGCCAAGAGGAAATTGGCACCATTTTCCTCTGCTGCCACCATGGCCAGACACAGTCTCTTAACTACACACCCCATCCTAGGTGTGCTGGAACCCTCAACAGAACTGCAGGAAGTTCTACTGCAAAATGGGAAGGAATACACCTTTGTGGTATTCTCTCTTTGAACGTCACAGAACATGCTCTAGAATTTTTAAGGAAAGACCCCTTGCCATGGTTTATTTATGACTTGTGCCTCTCTAGTGATCCTGAATATGGGAGAATGTAGAGCCCAATCCAAGTTAAGATCCCTATGATCTGCTTAGACTCTCTCTCCCCTAACAATAATACTATGCTGGTGTAAGCTCATTACCTACACCTGACTTCTTTCATTAGAGCAGGATCTAGACCTTGGCTACACATTTGAATCAACTGAGGAGCTTCAAAATGTTGATGCCTAGTGTCCCACCCACTGAAGTTTGGACTTAGTTGACCTGGGATGCAGCCTAATCAATGAGAGTATTCAGAGCTCCCCAGGTGATTCTAATGTGCAGACCTGGGTGAGTTTCCCTTCAGAGACTCCTCAGTCCTCCCCACAGGAACTTCTGTCTTGCCCCTCCTGCCAGATCATTGCCGACACCCAGCTTTAATTTTTTCCAAGAATTGAATATCACATGAAACTAAGCTATTTCTAATTTTTTTCAAAGGAAGAATAAGTCTTTTGTAAATGTGGATTGTATTGGAACTGTAATGTGATCAATTGAATGAGAATCGGCCTTTGTTTTCTCCTAAGTGCACAGTGGGATATAAAATATTTTCTCCACGATTAGGTGGTTGTATTCAGACTCCTGATGCATCTCCAGCTGTTGCCCTCAATATGCATCCTAGACTAATAATCTCAAACTCTTTTCAGTTTCCTTAAACCTATGCAGTTAATTGAAGTCCATATTTCTTTGTAGAGTTGAGTTCCTGTGCTTAGAACAGCTTTTCTTACCCATTTACCTTATACATTTCAAGGCATCTAAGAATCATCACAGTCATCTGGAAGACAAGCCTTCACCACCACAAGGCAGATTAGGTGTGCCCTCCCTGATGGAGTCCTCTCTTCATCCTACACATTTCTACATCACAGGGCTGTATTCTGTTATAGTTGTCTGACTCTCCTATTTGATCATGAACTCCTAAAAACAGACCATGTATTCTTCTTAATTTTTGCATTATCAATACCCAGACAGAGCATAACACATAATACACCATCAGTAAGTGCCTGTTAAGGAGAAGAATAGACCGATGCATTAAGTGTTGGGAAAAGTTAGTGAATATTTTATGAAATATTTATATTTGAAGTGTTCTTAGGGAGTAGATTTCCATAACTTTGACTTTATATGTGATGTCCAAATAGCCATATGATTTATCTTGGATCACACTCCTAGTCATTGTGTACCTAGAACTAAGAATTCCTGACTTTAATTCAGTGCCCTCGCTGTTTAGAACTTTCTGTAGGTTTTTTATTGTAGGTTGTTTTGCTTGGCTTTGATTTCAGTTGTGTGAAAATTGTTTAGGTGCTGCTATGTGAAAAGCGCTTTCTTGAGTATCAGTCAGATATTTGGGGGGAGTGCTTAAATTCCTAAGCTGCTCAATCACCACAGCTTACACTCTGCTCTAATGGTTGAAACCATGGCCATTGACATCCTATGGTAAATGCTCAAATAGTTCCTTCAAAATACATGAGATCATTAATATATCATAGTATCTGATAATGTGAACTGCACAGTACTTGCACTTAACCTAGGTAAATTTTTAAAGCAACAGTAAGAGCATAAAACAAGAGTGAGAAATAGCATTTTAAATAATGCAGGCTATGTTACTTGACATTCTATTTAATTAGGTATGCCCAAGAGAGAACACAGAATAGAAATATGAATATGCTCTATCTTCAGACAGTCTCTGGTTTTACATGACTCTTGAACTCAGGCATCATGCTGTAGTGTGGGTGCCTGGAGGTGAAAGGTAGGATTTATTTTTCATTCAGCATGGCCCTTAAACTGAGCCAGCTACCACCTCTGGTGTCAACCAGAGAAACTAATCTGACCAAGTAATGGAGAGAAAACTAGCCATGTTGGATTCACTGAGAGACAGTAGATTGTTCTCCAACATGGTACCTTCAAGAGCAATTTTCAAAGTCTTTAAAACCTATTACCCCATTAGATAGGATGTTTCTGTTTCTATAAGTATGAGAAAATTATATTTCTGCATATTTTATGATAAATGTTATATATCACATGCACTGTTTATATTATTGATAAAAAGAACATTTTATATAAAGAAAATATTTGTATGATTTCTGGTCAATAATGGTGAATTGTACACATGCTGAAACATAGCTCATTCTATCTGCTATAAATTCAGATATCAGAGCAAATCATTTTTAATATTAATAAACATCGGGTGCCTGGATGGCTTAGTTGGTTAGGTGACTACCTTTGGCTCAGGTCATGATCCTGGAGTCCCAGGATCAAGTCCCTCATCGGGCTCCCAGCTCTGTAGGGAGTCTGCTTCTCCCTCTGACCTTCTCCCCTCTCATGCTCTCTCTCACTCTCTGTCTCTCAAATAAGTAAATAAAATCTTTTTAAAAAATTAATAAATATGGTTGTTCTAGGAAACAAGAAAGAGATCTCTGTAGACTGGAGTAAGAATATTTCCTTAAAAGGAAAAAACAATGGGGGAACAAATAAAGTTCAGAGCAGTCTGAGCTGTGAAGACAGTCTATAGACAGGAAAGCATTGGGACCCAGGTGAATGCTTGGAAAAAGGTGCTGGCATCTTTATGCCCACACAAGTTGTGTAGTAGCTCAGAGCCACATCTGTACAACCTGTGTAAAATTGGGTGCTGGGAAAGATGCTACCGGCTTTCTACTCCCGGCTGAGCCAAGGACAGCAGTATCTCCTGCCATTTAGCTTGGGGCTCTTGCAGCACAGCTTAAATAGTTATGGGAGTCTGGAGCTGGGACCTGGCAGGGACAAGTCTGGAAATGGAACTGTGAGGAATGCAGCCCTTCATGCCAAGCTTGCAGAGGAGCCAGACTCCCAGTGCAACCTCTGCAGAGGCCCCCACAAACTTACTGTAAGAGATCAGGATGCCCTTGTAGGAGATACCCTGTGGAAAATGAGTATATAGGAACTTCACAAAGACAGTAAAGGATAAACAACAAACCTGGTAAACAGAAAAGCTGACAGTGAGAAAAAAAGGAAAAAAAAAAAGCTGACTGTGAAGAAAACAGACATACTAGTACGATCAGAAAAGGACTTCAACGTAAGCACTCTTGATGCCATTAACAAGATAAGGGATTACAGCCATGAGAGAATGAGAGAAGAATGAAAGTTTAAAAATAAGAATACAGGGTTATACTACAATAACAGATAATTATGAAAACTAAGTAATTAGAAACATTAGCCATAAAAAATATAGGTATTGCAACTAAAAAATAAAACTTTAAAAACAAACTGAATAGCAGCGAGCATAGCAGAAGAATAAACCCACTGGAATAATAAAATGAAGTTATCTCAGAATTCAAAACAAAAGATATAAAGAGCTAGAAAAAATGCCTTAGGATATGGATGATAATTTAAGAAACTCTTCCAGAAGAGGATAGTAGGCATAATATAGACAGCACCTTAAAGAATGATCACTGATAATTTTATGAAACTAAAGAGAGATATGGATTTAAAAAAAAAATTCTCTGTGATGAGAAATATTAAGCAAAATATTTATATTTAGCACATAACATTAAAACTTCAGAACATTAACAATCCTAACATTTATAAGGATAAAAGAAAGTATCTGCAAATGAACAAAGATCAGAGTGAAGACTGATTACTTATCAATGGTTTTAGATGCCAGAGGTAAAAGGGGTAATGTCTTCAAAAATTTGAGGAAAAAAGCCCCTAAATTTATAAGTTCATACCTAGCCAAACTATCACTCAGAAGTGATGATGAAACAAAGAAATTTCCAGATTCATAAGGACTCAGAATGTTTATCTCCTCTAGAATGAGTCCCTAAAACAGTAGTGTAGAAGGCAAGATGTGAAGGTGAGCTCTCCCCCAAAAATATATGTCTGTCTGAGTAGAGACTGTATAAAATAACATTAGTAATTCAATTTGACATGGTCAGTAAGTTGGAAATGAAATTTTCAATCAACAATACTATAGGATCTGTATGAAGAAAGATTGTAGAGGGTGAGTACAAGTATGAGACAAAGAAAACCACATCAGTTGAGACCTTCAGAGTCTCTGGCTCTTCTTTGAAACTCATTACAGCTATGGACCACTGTCCCCTACACTCAACCTGGAGAAATGGCTCGGAGTTTTTGCCTAGGGGGACAAGGGCTGTAAGAACAATGGACCTCTTTCTAAGGCAATTGACTTTATTTGGAGAGATTGGAGGGAAGTTCAAGCCTAAAGGCACTTTTATTTTTTTTTTCTTTTTCAATTTATTTATTTTCAGAAAAACATTATTCATTATTTTTTCACCACACCCAGTGCTCCATGCAAGCCGTGCCTTCTATAATACCCACAACCTGGTACCCCAACTTCCCACCCCCCCCGCCACTTCAAACCCCTCAGATTGTTTTTCAGAGTCCATAGTCTCTCATGGTTCACCTCCCCTTCCAATTTACCCAAATTCCCTACTCCTCTCTAACGCCCCTTGTCCTCCATGCTATTTGTTATGCTCCACAAATAAGTGAAACCATATGATAATTGACTCTTTCTGCTTGACTTATTTCACTCAGCATAATCTCTTCCAGTCCCGTCCATGTTGCTACAAAAGTTGGGTATTCATCCTTTCTGATGGAGGCATAATACTCCATAGTGTATATGGACCACATCTTCCTTATCCATTTATCCGTTGAAGGGCATCTTGGTTCTTTCCATAGTTTGGCGACTGTGGCCATTGCTGCTATAAACATTGGGGTACAGATGGCCCTTCTTTTCACGACATCTGTATCTTTGGGGTAAATACCCAGGAGTGCAATTGCAGGGTCATAGGGAAGCTCTATTTTTAATTTCTTGAGGAATCTCCACACTGTTCTCCAAAGAGGCTGCACCAACTTGCATTCCCACCAACAGTGTAAGAGGGTTCCCCTTTCTCCACATCCTCTCCAACACATGTTGTTTCCTGTTTTGTTAATTTTGGCCATTCTAACTGGTGTAAGGTGATATCTCAATATGGTTTTAATTTGAATCTCCCTGAGGGCTAATGATGAGCATTTTTTCATGTGTCTGATAGCCATTTGTATGTCTTGATTGGAGAAGTGTCTGTTCATATATTCTGCCCATTTTTTGATGTGTTTGCCTGTTTCGTGTGTGTTGAGTTTGAGGAGCTCATTATAGATCCTGGATATCAACCTTTTGTCTGTACTGTCATTTGCAAATATCTTCTCCCATTCCGTGGGTTGCCTCTTTGTTTTTTTGACTGTTTCCTTTGCTGTGCAGAAGCTTTTGATTTTGATGAAGTCACAGAAGTTTATTTTCGCTTTTGTTTCCTTTGCCTTTGGAGACGTATCTTGAAAGAAGTTGCTGTGGCTGATATCAAAGAGATTACTGCCTATGTTCTCCTCTAGGATTCTGATGGATTCCTGTCTCACATTGAAGTCTTTTATCCATTTTGAGTTTATCTTTGTGTACGGTGTAAGAGAATAGTCGAGTTTCATTCTTCTACATATAGCTGTCCAGTTTTCCCAGCACCGTTTATTAAAGAAGGCACTTTTAGAAATAATGGAGATTTTGGTGGTAGACAATTAAGAGGGGGCTTAGAGCCCTTGAGAACAACATGCTAAAACCACAGGTCAGCTATATGTTTAACAGAGAGAAACAAGGAAAAATGAGCTAAGACAACACCTGCAGGGAGTGGAACAAAAGACTAGCCTCAAAAACTATACCTGTAAAGAAGCTTAAATCTAACTGATTCAGACTGCAGAGCAATTTATTCCCCAAGGTCCTATTAAAACAATAGAGCAGTCAATTGACAATTAGTGGAGCCTGAAAGCTGGGTCTAATAATGATAGAGGAAGACTGACTAAAATAAATGTACAATTTGTATTACAATACACCAAAATTTTCATGAAGATATGTTGCCATTAGGAGCAAATTTAGGGAGTGGGGGGAAAGGGAAAAAAAAAAGATGGCACAAAAAGTAACATCAGAAAAATTTTAATTGCATGTAACCATGAGATTGTGAAACATTACAATAAAAAATTGTATAAATAAATGTATGCTACTGAATTTTAAAACCTAGATAATATTTTTAAACCTAAGGGGAAAAAATGACCAAATGTGACCCAAAAAGTAGGAAATCTGATAAAGATATTAAATATAAAATAAATCGAAATGGTAGGGTTCTTCATATTTAAAAAATATAAGTGATAGATGGTTTTAAGATAATTTCTATTAATTCTTTAAATAATAAATAATTGTGTCTTATACAAACTGATTTCTGGGAAGAGAAGAAAGAGAGAGAAGGGAAGAGGAAATTTAAAGACCCAGAAATGCACACATATGTATGTATGAAATGAGGTGTTGTCATTAAACATTGAAGGAAATAACAATTCAGTATATAGTGTTAGAACAATTGACTTAGCATATAAGAAAAAGAAAAACTCCAGTTAGATTCCTACCTCACACCATACATAAAAATTAATTACAGATGGAATAAAGAGAATACAGTAAAAATAATAATAAATAAAATTTAAATTATTGGAGAATTTAATAGAAAAAATATCTTCCTGAATTTGGAGTAGGTAAAACTTTCTTAGAAAAGATATAAACACAAAGATACAAACACAAGTGAAAAATCAATAAAAAAAAATTGACACAATCCAACAATCAAATTTATTTATTATTTTAGAGGGAGCTATGAGCAGAGGGTGGGGGGTGGGAGGGAAAGGACAGCAGGAGAGGGGAGAGAATCTTAAGTAGCCTCCATGGTCAGCATGGAGCCCTATGCTGGGCTTAATCTCACAGCCCTGAGATCATGACCTGAGCCGAAATCATGAGTGGGAGCTCAATCAACTGAGCCACCCAGGTGCCCCTAGCATATCAAATTTTAAAAACCTACCAACAAGGTCCCCATTAAAGTTAAAAAAAAAAAAAAGTTAAAATACAAGCATTATATTGGGACAAAAATGTTTTCATTATATCCAGTATGTATAAATACATTTTTTTATTTTATTTATCATGCAAACAAAAGGTCTCACATATTTACCACTGAACCAACCTACTAGTGCAGAAGTGAGATATGGAGGAGAACCGTTTTCCCACTAAAACATGTGTATTGTTGAGGTAGGCATGATGTTACAGCCTGATGTGGTAGGAGAAAGGAGCTTTGTGCAGCACAAATTCGAGTGCCATCTCATGCGGGATTCATGGTAGACCCAGCCTGGCTCTTCTCCTAGGTCTCCTGTTGGAGTGGCACCGGATTATATTACTAATTTCCATCTGAATGCACTGGGGAATGTGAAAATTGTGCTTTTATTTCTTGGCCAGGAATCCCATGACCCTGCAAGTCTTATGAGAATACAACTTAGTGGTTTAGGGCCAGTGAGCTTGAGGAGCCCCCAGCTCTCAAGGGAAGGTATGCTGGAGCTGATTGTCCCATTTGACTGGTTAGACAGTGCCGTGGGATGGGGTGACCCCAGCGAAGCAGAATGGACTTTCTGAGCTGAGGAGAATGAGCTGTGAGTCTGGGAAGACCATAATGGCTGAAATTCACAGGACACAATCGGGAAGAGGAGAGGTACACAGAGAGACTTCAGATGGGGAGAGGAGAGCTCTTGAGTACTCAGAGTGCACATATATGAGGAAACTCTCCATGGCAGAGAAAGAAGCACCTGAAGAATAGAGATAACAGTGCCCAGCATCTACACAGTGCCACAAATAGTGCCTATTTTTACTATCCAGGCCAGAAAAACTCAAGATTCACAAGGCTTTGGGTAGAGTATGTAGAAAAGGTATGTACTCGACATACTTCTAGCCAGACTAATTAGGGGGAAAAAAAACCCAGAAAACACAAATTACCAATATCAAGAATGAGAGTGTCAATATAATTATACATTCTTCAGATGTTAAAAGGATAATAAAGAAGTATGATGAAAAAATTTGTGCCAATAAATTTAACAAGGTAGATGAACTGGATGAAGTTTTTGAAGGACATGAAATATCAAAGCTCACAGAAGAAGAAATCTAGAACCTAAATAGCCCTCTATCTGTTAAAGGAATTACATTTATAAAGTTCCTCTCACAAAGAAATCTCGATGTCTGAATGGCTTTACTGGTGACTTTTACCTAGCATTTAAGGAAGAACTGTAAGCCAGTTCTATACCAACTCTTACAGAAAAACTGAAAAAGAAGGAACACTTTCCAGCTGGCCAGAATTGCTCTGATACCAAAACTAGACTAAGATATTACAAGAATAGAAAACTTTTTAGGGGCACCTGGGTGGCTCAGTTGGTTAAACATCTGCTTTTGGCTCAGGTCATGATCTTAGGGTCCTGGGATCAAGCCCCACAATGGGGTTCCCTGCTCATCTTGAAGTCTGCTTTTCCCTCTCCGTCTATCCCTCTTTTCACCCCACCTGTGTTCTCTCTCTCAAATAAATAAAATCTTAAAAATAAGAAAACGGGACGCCTGGGTGGCGCAGTTGGTTGGACGACTGCCTTCAGCTCAGGGCGTGATCCTGGAGTCCCGGGATCGAGTCCCACATCAGGCTCCCAGCTCCATGGGGAGTCTGCTTCGCTCTCTGACCTTCTCCTCGCTCGTGCTGTCTCTCACTGTCTCTCTCTCTCTCAAATAAATAAAATAAAATCTTTAAAAAAAATAAGAAAACAATAAACCACTATCTCTTGTGACTATAGATGCAAATATTCTGACTGAAACTTTTCCAAATTTAATATAGTGAAAGGATAATGCATCATGACCAAATGGAGTTTATCAAAGGAATGCAAGATAGGTGTAACTTTAGAAAATTAATCCATGTAATTCAGAATTTTAACATACTAAAATCAAATAAAAATAAAAATAATTTTTAAAAAATCTCGATAGTCCCAGAAACCACATTTGACCAAGTCCATCATTCCACCATCAGTTCACCAAAAACTATCTGCAGAGTGAGAAAGGGACTCCTTCAACCTGACAAATAGCATTTATGAAAACCTTACAGCTGACATCATACTTCACCCCCTAAGATCAGGAACGAGACCAAGACCACCCTCCTAGGACTTCATCTAACATTGTACTGGAAGTTCTATCCAGTGTAACTGGGTAAGGAAAGTGATAGAATGTATCCAGGTTGGGAAGGAAGAAGTAAAATGGTCTTTATTTTCAGACAACAAGATTATCTGAAAATCTGGTGGACTATACAGAAGAACTGCCAGAATTCATGAATCAGTTTAGCAGGTTTGCAAAATATATGGTCAATATAATAATATCTTCATGAATACCTGGGTACTTACCCCTTGCCAAGAAGTAGAATATTACCAGTAACCGACATCTAGCATGTGCCTCCTATTCCATCCCTATGTTCTAAAAATCCCTCAATGTTTCACGTATAGTTGATATGCATGAGCACATACACGTAGACAAAAGAATGAGAAAAAGGTTAGAAGATTGGCAGAATACAGAGCAGTCTAGCAAGAGGATGAGAATGGAGATTAAGTTTGAGTGATACTTCACCTAGCCCTACAGTTTTAATATTTTAAAGGGCAAGAAAGTATAAACTTAAGAAAAAAAATATTTGCGATAAATATGCCAAATGTTGACACTTGTTGACTCCGAGTGGTGGCAGTGTGGGGAGGATTTTTTTTTCTTTACTTTCTGTGTTATTTCTTTGTTATTTATGTATCTTTCTATGTTACTTGTCTACGTTTTTTAAATTTCCAGAAACAAAAAGGAGGTGATGGTTATATAACAGCATAAATGAGAAGTCCTGATGTACAGTGATTTGAAGGAATAGTAGAAGACCTTTCATACTATCGTACATGGAGATGTTAGGGATCCGCTGGAATCAGGGCCCATTGTAACTGGTAGAATATATGTCACTTTCTAACCTGCGTCTTTCAAGCACTTTAGTTATGGCCGGTTGGTTTGTTTTACTTTGTGCGGTAGTAACTGCGAACCATGCCAAAACTCTTGGCTTAAAATAACAGTCATTATTATAACTCACAAGTCTGGTTTGCTGGGAGATTGAACCACCAGGCTAGGCTGAGCTGATCTCAGATTGATTCATTTGTGTATTTATAAGTCGACTGGCTTACGGATGTGTCTCTGAGTCCGCTGGGGGCTCTGTTCCGCTCTGGGCTTGGCTGATACACTGTAGCTGTACCTTGTGCGTCTCCTTCACCTGGGACCTGCACACAGGCCCCGACGGGACCTCATCATGATTGGGGGTTGCCAAAGGGCAAGGAGAAAGAAGACGACCTTTTGAGGGGAGGTTTTGAACTGGCATGTTGTCATTTCTGCCTTATTCTATTGGCCAGATTGATTACCACCTCCAGGTTCAGGTTCAAAGCATGGAAAAAAGACATCTCCTAAAATAAAGGAAGTGCAAAGTCACATGGTAAGGAGTTTGACTACAGGTGGAATGGGCATAAAGAATCAGGGCCTTTAATGCAATGTATCATACATTTCTTGACTTAATGTATACTTACATATACATGCATAAAGTAAGATCGATTTTTGCGAAGGATTTTTCACTACGTGTCTTGCTCTTTGATTTATGCCATGCTATGTCCTGCTGTGCTATTCCTTTAAAAAGGAAAATGCTGGTTGCCACTGGATTATTTCAGGACTCATTAGTGGGTTACAACTCACAGTTTGAAAAATAACCAGTGGGAGCGAACTGCGTTGTGTGAATGGGGGTTTCAGCTCCTCGATTTCCACAGGAAGGATCTACATGAGGATTTGTGCTCACAAAAAGACAGCCAAAAGGAAAGTAGCGAGCACAAAGCCATCTGGGAAGGACAATACATGCTCCAGATGGGAGAGCTGGCAGCCCAGAGGGAGCAGTGCCCTGAGGCCACAGGAATCCTTTCCTTTTTTGTGAGGGGGGGGTGTCTTGGGTCATGGATAGCTAGTCTCTAATGAAGGCTGCTTCCAGTCATTTGGGGCCATACTCCCGCAGGTTGGGAAGGGAAGTTTTTGATCCTACAAGGTTTGTACCAGAACCGTCATGGCAGCCTTCACCCGTGGTGGTGGTGGGGGGGCTAAAACCTCATAGCAAATGTGTTATAATGAGTGTGGGGGTTACCTTGGGGCAGAGGTGAAAGAAGAGAACACGTGTTCTGTCCCTGTGGCTCTTGATCTATTAGCCCGGGGTCTTGGAAGCTAGAAAGCCAGGATGTTGTGGGGTCTTAGAAGCCCCGTAGTCTGGGGGAAGTGCTCCCAGGCTTCTAAGTTGTGACATTGCGCTGCCTGTGTTTGTCACCGTCCTTGCCTCTAGCTCCCATCTAACTCACTGCCTCCTGTATCAATACATTATAACAGAATGACAGAATGTACGCAGGTACAGTATCTTTCTCTTCTTCCAGTTTTTTTCTCCAAGGTAATATGTGAATGACTCTGGCATATCTTGAGGAAGTATTGGGTATTTTCTAGATGCCAGGCAATGTGCTAAGCACTTTATATACATCATTTCATTTACTTCTCTGGCCATGTTTATGATGATATTATTCTAGATATATAGGTAAAGAAACTGAGACTGAAATAGGCATTTCTCCATGGTTACCCAGGTTTTAACCGTACAGCCTGAGATTTGAACTGGAGTCTTAGATATTGACCAAGAAACAGAGGAGGCAGACAAAGCACTTAAAACTTGCCAGGGCTGGGATTTTCGTCATGGATAATCCTAGATATATAAGTCAGTAAAATCGTAATGGGATACATCGTACCACCTGTCAAGTTTATTCTTCTCTTTATTGAGGTTTGTCTAGCAGCAAGATTTCTAGAGCAGTCCTTGTCTAGTAGAAATCCAGACAAGATTTCTGGTCTTGTGTGGTCAATGAAAAAGAAATGCAGTTCACCCAATTTGCACATGCGGAGGCTTTATTATTTTCTTTTCTTTTAAGAAGCATCACACTGTTAAATTGTCTTTCCAACATACCTTAACCTTGAAAGGTGGAAGTCCATTATCTGTGCTTGAGGTTCTGGTAGTGGTAGATCTGATTTAATTCTAGAAAGTATTTCAGGTGTTTGGTGACCAGTTATCTCAACCATTGTATCCTTAAACATCCGTTAGCCTCCCCTCCCCCCACCCCCAGTCTTTATTGACTTTTTCATTAATATCTTTGAGATTTTAATTCAAAGTGGTAGAAACTTGAGTTTCATCTATTTGGATTCTCCTTCCACCTTCCCTGAGGGTGTGTATAAGTACCCCGGCATGGTGGGGCATTTAGTTCCCACTGTTATAAATTCCTATTTAGTTCCCACTGTTCTAAGTTCCTAACCTGGCACCCAGTGAGATATCCTTCATCTCATTAGGTCCTTGGCCAACTGTCTGCCGATGTGCTGGCCCTTTTGTTTCCAGTGGCTTTATCCCTGTGTGACACGAAACTCTAAGAAGGTATCTGAGGCATCTGCTTAGGCTCTTCTTACATCCACTTAATTATTTGGGGCCATGACACCTTCTCAGTCTCCACCCAGACGATGAGGAAAATATCCCTTTGTTTTTGAACATCTCAAACCAATACTGGGTTTTTTGCCAGCTCTCCAAGACACAGCCCAAGGCACATTGCCTAGCAACCCCTCCCTGGGAACCTCTCAAGTCTAAGCTCTCACCACCTCTTCCAGTCTCCTGACTTTGTATTTAGCCCTTCCGTTTTCTAGCTTGAGTCCCTCTGTCTTTCCTAAGTGTTGGTCTTTTGAAATCCGGGAGCCAGGGAGTAAGTGCTTTTTCTCTGTTCTCTTACTTGTCTGGATCACTCCTCTGAATCAGTAAGCACAGAGGGTCTCAGCCCCTGCTTGAAGGCTTAAAAGGAGGTGTGTGTAGTGTAAGCCCTGACGGCTGGCTTTCCTTTTTATAATAGGAGTGCCTAATAAGTTAGGCCTCAGAGCTTTGGTTGCTGGGGCATCCACTTCAAAGAGGCGTTCATTTCAAAGATGGTTATCTCCAGTAAACACCTCTCCAGCTGCTAGATGAAAAGTCAGGAGTCACCTCTCCGTGCCAGACTTCTTTGTTTTAGAGCTCTTGGTTGGTTTTGATAACTGAGCATTTGGGCTGCTTGAGTTTTCTCTTCTCGCACCTTAAATTCCCACCCTGAACTGCAATAAAAGCAGAATCCCATGCACTCAGGCCCATGCACTCACTCCCTACCAGTGACCTCACTGGGTGCTCCTTGGTGTATAAGTAATATCCCAGTCATATAATTTTTTTTCTCAGAGTTCCCTGGTGGTTATTGCTGATGCTGTTTTACAGTCATCATAAAAACCACAAGGGCCAGTCCAGCCACAATATTGGTTACCAATAGTCTGAGATCAGCACACAAGGAGGTGGGTGAAGGGAAGGTCTAGGCTCTAGACAAAGGGAGTTATAGGGGTTATCAAAAAATGGCTTGTGTTTCCTGATTTCTGGGTCTCATTTGTATGCATTATCTAGACTATCTGGCCTTTAGGAGATGCATCCTTAAAGCAGAGAAATTGGGGCTCACTTGTTTTCAAATTTGACTTTGGGGAACCTAAGGCACTGTTGGCTGGCAGTAGAGCACCCACCATCCAACCCCATCTTCGCTTTGCAGCTAGTACATCTCTCCTTGCTTTGATCATGTTACATATTGAGCTTGGTAAACATTTCTCCCTTTTTTTTAAAGATTTTATTTATTTACTCATGAGAGAGAGAGAGAGAGAGAGAGAGGCACAGATGCAGTCCCATAGAACAGGGAGCCCGATGCAGGACTCAGTCCCAGGACCCTGGGATCATGACCTGAGCCAAAGGCAGATGCCCAACCAACTGAGCCACCCAGGTACCCCAAATATTTTTCCTTTAAAGAAAGGGTTAAAAAATGTTTGAAGCCCATTCCACTTGACTTTAATACTCTGTATATAGCATGGTGGTTAGTAATATAGACCCTTGCCTATGACCCCACTGACCTCCAACCTCTACTGATGCCTCAGATCCACCAAAGTCTATTTGAAGGGAACAAGGTTGGTTGATGAGAGGAAGAAAAGAGAAGCATGCATTCAGCCCCCACAAGGTCCCTGGAATTTGCAGAGGAAAGATTCCAGTCAGAAGTTGATAGTGAGCCTGTGAATTTCTGAGAACAAGGGGATTCCATACTCCTAAATGATGAAATACGGCACAGAGCAGGACCCTGCTGGCCCTTAGCTCTGTAAGGAGCCTGGCACTCTTCTGGCACCCCAAAGATTAGAAGTATTGGAGGCATCCAGAGATCATCCTTGGTATGGACAATATTTTCTAATGATACACAGAGTCGCCAAACAAATATAGGAACCAAAGAAGCCCGAGAAAAAGAAGATATGCTCTGTAGTCATTGCCACTGACTCATTAGTTTATAAATACTTCTTGAAGATTCCTAGAAATAACAGGGGGACTTTTGGGGAAGACACTGAAGTATAGGTTCTGCTTAGCTGGGATACATTTAGCCATCACAGGACTGTCTCCAAAACAAATAATGCTGAAGAAAGTTTTTCTAATCTAGAAAGAAACATATACATTCAAACAAATACCACTGCAATTACTCTTGTTATTTATGTAGTAGGACAACTTCCAGCCGAAGGAGTAATCCACCTGAATAAGCATTTCCATGGTGTTACTTTTATATCTGAACAAAAATTCTGGTTTTGTTCCCAGCCTCCCCTTTGACTCATCATTGTGAAACTAAGAAATCATTTAGCCTCTCAGCACCTCAGAATCTCTCTTCTGTGAATGAGGATAATGGGTAAACCTTCTCTTGCTTCACTGAATTGTTGTGAAGTTTAATTAGATAATGTTTGTACAGCCCTTTGAACTCTACTAATTAAATTGATGTGTAAATATGGTGCTTCATTTTATCAGGATGCCTTGACTGAGCCATTTCATAAAGACTTAAAGATGACTGTGATAGGAGGATTCATAGGGGAAGGATTTTTTTTTTTTTTTGATTCATGTGAACTCAATTCTGAGATCGTCAAATAGGCATCTGAAAATACTCAGTTGGAGTTCTCACTAAGAGGAGTAAGGATATAGCCTCATACTTGCTCAAGGGGTAATGGTTACACTTTCATATCAGGGTAAACTTAGCACCTAGGCTGTGCTTACTGTGCTCTGTATGTGCTTTAGGTGTTGGCATAGTTTTTGTTTTTGTTTGTTTGTTTTTTTAATTTTATTTATTTATTTGAGAGAGACAGACAGACAGACAGAATACAAGGAGGGGAACAGAGGGACAAGCAGATGCCCCACTGAGCAACAAGACCTATGCAGGACTCCAACGCAGGACCCTGAGATCATGACCTGAACCAAAGTCCGATGCTTAACTGAGTGAGCCACCGAGGCACCCCATGTTGGCATTGTTTTTAAGGTGTTATGTTTATTCATTATATTTTACAAAGAAAACACTGGTGATTTATTTCACATATGTCATATAAGGATTCACACAATAACAGATTTGGAGTCACCTAGTAAGAAATTCATAGCTTTTGAAGTAGCGTGATTCAGTGTAGCTGGCCCAAGGTTTAGCCTACTTACCAATCAGAGATTTCCACCCACAAGAGAGAAATCTTAGACATGTCAGAAATCCTCTTATTAAATTTTCTGATGAGAATAGTTTACCCTAAAATAATTATCCCAATTATTTCTGAAAATGTTTTAATAATATGTCTTTTTTTCTGTCAGAAATAAATTCATAGATGGATTAATTGGCTTGGGGAAAAAACACACAAGCCTTCCTCTGTAAACCTGCCTTGGGCTTCAGTATATAATTATATTTGTAAGCTGGAATTTTTTAATGATGATATCATAAGTATATGGCAATTAAATTTCATATGTTACTGAATATCCCAGAATATAGAATTGAAGTGTTTTATCAGGAACTTGGACAACTGATAAGAGTTTTGAAAACTATTAAATATTAAGGTAGAAGTTCGCAACAGCAAATGCTTCTGTAAAATCTAATAGCTAGTTTATTAAACTTGTAATGTTTCTTCTGTCGTATGTACTTCAGGAATATATCTGCTGCTGGACCAGCATAACATAAAAGCACTTTGAACTGTTAGAAACTTCAAATTCAGCTTCTGATTCCTATCTTCTGAAATGGGTGTTCTGCCCTGAATCGTCATCTGAATGAAAGCGTAGAATTCCTGGGATTCTATAGGCCCTAACTGAGGGCTTGGGAAAAGTGTGAAGTGCCTTGGTAAACTCTGGGCGTAATGACCCAGGTAGGTATAGTGTTGATATCTTAAGAAGAACGCAAATAAGTATTGATTATTATGAACTAAAGGGACAAGAAAGAAAACAAAATAGAGATCTAAAAGCAAAATATATTGCCTTGGGAGGCACAAAGACAAAATAGAATTTGAGCTTGCTGCTATATGGAAAGGAAATGGACATTCTATTTATGGCTCTAAAATTCTGAACGAATCTATATCCTCACCCACTGGGATTTTTAACTAGGAGGATGAATGTTCTAAGAAACAGTCAATTCTCTATTAGTTTAAGTCTAACTTTAGCTTATTTTGGAAAACAAAACTTTTCCAGGTATCGGAAAATCTTTAACACTGGCTTTCAGCTCAGAACAAGACTAGATCTTAAAACCAAAGCAGTTTTCCGTGTACTGTGGGGGATTTAACTTTGCGGGGTTCTGGCCAGCCAGGAGCTAAAAGAACAACTCGGAAGGAAGTGGCGGAAATAGCTGAGGGAAGAGGAATAATAGGATGAAGCTTGTTAGGGTTGTGTTGAAATTTGGAGGAATCTAGAAGACAGACCTTTTTTAGGTTTTTATCTTTTGTTTGCCATGGCCAAAACATCTTTTAAGGGAACAGTTACAGAATCTGAATACCTTTGAGTACTTCTGCAAAAACATTAAAAAATGCAGACCACTGGATGGATGGAATTTTATTCCTTTAGGTCCTAAAATACCTCTCCAACGAACACTTTTGTTCACCTCAAAATTTCTTTAGAATGGCTGTTATAGTTTTCAGTTATCCTTGGTGAAATGATGCCATCTAGAAAGAGGTAATAAGGATTTGGGATATGGTGTAAATGCATGTCAGAAGCAGGAGTCTGTATCAGAGGGGAGAATGGTGTTGGTTTTAGAGTGAGGCAAATCCAGGAGAGTCTGGGGCTGGTCAGTTGAAAGTGCTATTTGTACACCTTGTGCCTCACTCCCCCACACCTAATGGCTGGCGGCTCTCCAGTTGCAAACCTGACCAATTTGCGGTTCTCCCCCGACACAAAGGTTTGGGGAAATTTCACAGACAAAACAAGGTTCTTGTTTTATGAAGAATGTCCTCATGAAATTTAACTTAGTGACCTGAAGCACAGTTCTTCCACAGGATTTCCCAAAGTTCAGAAGACACTCTCTGAACTTCTCAGTTCTTAGAGCTGATTTGAAGAATGGATTTATCCAGGTTACTCACATCTCCTCCCTGTGAACTTCTCCCATGTAGAGATACAACAAAAATGACAGGGACATAGGCAAATTTCATTTTAAGTAGTGAGACTGATCTCTACTAAGGATAAAATATATTTTTTTAAAGATTTATTTTAGGGGCGCCTGGGTGGCTCAGTGGTTTAAGCCTCTGCCTTCAGCTCAGGTCATGATCTCAGGGTCCTGGGATCGAGCCCCACATCAGGCTCTCTGCTTAGCAGGGAGCCTGCTTCCCCCTCTCTCTCTGCCAGCCTCTCTGCCTACTTGTGATCTCTCTCTGTCTATCAAATAAATAAATAAATAATCTTAAAAAAAAAAAAGATTTATTTTATTTATTTATTTGACAGACAGAGATCAGAAGTTGGCGAGAGGCAGGCAGAGAGAGAGGAGGAAGCAGGCTTCCCACAGAGCAGAGAGCCCGATGCGGGGCTTGATCCCAGGACCCTGGGATCATGACCCGAGTTGAAGGCAGCGGCTTAATCCACTGAGCCACCCAGGCGCCCCAAGGATAAAATATTTTTAACTGATTAAGTAATCAAAGGATTCTTAAAAAAGGTTCCTTACTCTTGGAGACAAAATAAGTTCAGCATTTGGGGAGCTTTAATAAAAGAAACCAAAGTTCAGACTCAGTAAAAGACTTACCTCATCATTTCAGGGAGACCAATAGTTCCCTATCCCAGCAAGAGGCTCAAGAGGCCGCAGAAGTACCCATGGTTTCTGAGTTGAGATCTTGAATCATGGCCAAGAGTGGTTACTGATGAGATCTTCGTGGATCTCCAGTATTGTTGAATTTTGGCTCTCCCTAAATACCCAAACAATCCATTGGTAAAACTATCTAAGCTTACGGTTACAGAGATGTGGGAAGATACTGTCTTGGCGGTCTATTAGGAAGAGTGGTGTCCTGTACCTTCCTACAATCATCAACCCTGTGAAGGTTAATTCTGAGCATCTCTTTCTAATTCCATGTTCAGTTGATGTCACTTGCCATCTTGAGGTCCTATGGTAGGGGTATTTATGCCATAGAAGAGTTTTTATACCACAGAAATGATCAAATTCCACAAATCAGGGATTCGCCACCCCCCCCCCCGACAACTCCCTGGGAGCCAGTTTACTTTAGTAGTGTCTTGGGGTATGGAAGTAAAGTTGGGATCTTTAGATGTTGGAATTAGTTTTAAGGAATTAGTTTAAGGCAAGTCTTTCAACTTGCATAGGATTGGGTAAGGAGCATAATACAAAAGTTTAGGATTGGTGGGTACAACAAGGTAAAGGATTTTGAAGCAAGGATTTTTCAAGGGTCTTGGAGAACAAATAGTCATGTGATACTATCTACTGAAAAGCTAAATAATTAGATATTAATTAAAATGAGTTTTTTTAATAACTTCCCAGGACAGTGAAATTAATTACAACTTCGATCTTTCTGAGCAAGAGTTTCCTGGAATAATAGTCATGTTGATGAAGACAGTGGAATAGCAAAGTCATATTAATGTATACAGTAAGCTGTGTGGGTGTGGATGGTTTCGGTTCTCACATACAATGCTTGAGCCTTCAAATTATATAAGAATTAAGGATAGGTTTCCATGGAATTATCAGCAAAATAAATAAATAAATACATACATACATAGATAAATAAATCTCATAGGAAATAGTTATTTGAAATCACTATTCATTTTCAACTTAAAAAAAAAAAACCCTCTGACTCCACATCCTAATAGCATTTAAAATCTGTTGGTGTTTAAATATTTAGCAAATATTTAAATACCTTTTAATTCTATTTCACTGTTATCAAATATAAGAATTTAAATATATCACATTTGTATACCTGGGGAACTAAGTACATCTTGCCTAAGAAATTTCTTTTCAGTGTATTTAAATATATAATTAATGAACAACTTTATACTTCCAATCATTTGCCTCTACAAAATAACAATGTAGATAGATGCCTAGGAGTATTTATAATATCTGAGAGAAATTTTATATGTCCGTTTGTTATAATTTGAGCACTAAATATGGTTTATATTATTTTTTTCTTTTCTTTAATAGAATGATAGGATGAGAATCAGATCCTTGATTCTGCAAGGATCAGAAATGAATTAGATGAGAGAGAAAGAAAGGGACCTTTAATTTTACTATACAACAGACAATGTTTGAATCATAGAAGTGGAAAGCATTACTAACCTTCCCAGATCAATTCCTTCTTTAACTGATTGTGAATATTTCTAGTGAGGAATAAGGGCATTATACAGTTTCTCATTGTAGAGCATTTCCTTCCTTCCTTCCTTTCTTCCTTTTTTCCTTCCTTCCTTTCTTTCTATCTTTCTTTCTTTCTTTCTTTTCCTTTCTTTAGGTTTGTATGATTTATTTATTTTTTAAATTAACATATAATGTATTATTTACTTCAGGGGTACAAGTCTGTGAATTATCAGTCTTACACACTTCACAGCACTCACCATAGCACATACCCTCCCCAATGTCCATAACGAGCCACTCTATCCCTCCCCCAACCCCCCAGCAACCCTCCATTTGTTTCCTGAGATTAAGAGTCTCTTATGGTTTGTCTTCTTCCCAGGTCCCATCTTGTTTCATTTTTTCCTTCCCTTTCCACCATGAACCCCTGCCCTGCCTCTCAAATTCCTCATATCAGAGAGATCATATGATAATTGTCTTTCTCTGACTGGCTTATTTCGCTCAGCATAATACCCTCTAGTCTTAGCAGGGAGCCTGCTTCCCTTATTTGACAGGCAGAGAGACAGGCAGAGGTGTGGTGGGGGAAGCAGGCTCCCTGCTGAGCAGAGAACCCAATGTGAGGCTCGATCCGAGGACCCTGGGATCATGACCTGAGCCAAAGGCAGAGGCTTTAACCACTGAGCCCCTCAGGTGCCCCTTTCATGAATTTTTAATCAAGTGCAACACCTGGTCAGAATTATACATTTAACTCCTCTTTAAATTCTCTTGTTACTTACAGTCCCCATCCCAAAGTGCGCTACATGTTAACTGTTCTGATTTTGTTCATTTACACATATAGGCTGTGTAGCTACTGCTGTGTTCAAAAACCAAAACATCTCAATCACTAAACAGCCACCTTTTTTTTTTTTTTAATTTCTCATTATTTTGTGTTCAGCTGGTCAGTTATGGTGACCTTGGCTTGTTTCTTCTGAGTTTGACTGAGCATTCTCTAGCATCTGCCTTCAGCTGATTAGCTAGAGTCTAGTCTACGATGGCCTCAGCTGAAATGACTCAGCTTTCCTCCACAGGATTTGTATCATCCAGTAGGCTAGCTTGAGTTTATTCTCATGGCTGTCACAGGGTTCCAAGAGATATCAGAAGAACGCAAGACCTCTGTAAGATTAGCACCAGAATAGAGTAGAGCAGAGAAAGGCAGAAAATAGACCTGGAGGAGAACAAAGAAGAAATCACCATCATGGTGCCAGTGTGTTCTTCTATGTTCATTATAAAAAATTTTTTAAATGGCACCAACAAATACTTTTCATGGAAAACCTCTATAGAACTTCTTACAGATGCATTGATTAACAGTTTTAGAAAACATTATTTAACTATCCCTGACATACCAATGAGAGCTTTTATCCAACCATGTTTCTCCATCATGTTAATAAGGGTTTAGTGAAAAATTTTGTCAAATTTGATGCTGCAATTAAGAAATCATCCAGAATCTTGGAACACTGGAAAAAATAAAATAAAATCACACACACAAAAAAAGTCAAAAGTTAAAAATAAATAAATAAATAGAAATCATCCAGAGTTTTCTGAACAGAAATGATCATCACTGCATTTAATTATAATAGCAAAATATTAGAAAGATTTCAGAACTGTATAACTTATTATGTTAATCCATATAAGAAATTATTTCATGTGGGTTTTAAGTTTCAAATAATTGATAAAATGGGGAGATGCTCACAATTTAATTTTAATGACAGAATGGTAGCATACATAAACACAGTATTGGCAAATTTATAGGTATCATATTTTATATATAACATATAAATATTTATATATCCTAGAAAAACAATAAAAATATACTTACTATCTTTGAATGTCATGATTATGTGATTTTTATTTTCATCCTAAACTTAAGATATTTTCTAGATTTTTCTAAAATGGACATATCTGATGTCATCCTCAGAAAAAATTAATCATGTATTTAAGGTTTTTCCATTTTGTAATTTTCCTGAGAACTAAAGTCAAACATGCATTTCTTTCTATTTGAAAATTGTACATTTGATTATTGTGAGTCTGATATTCTCTGAGAAAACATAATGAACAACTACAGCTGGGAGGGAAATTTGAGTCTTTCTCAAAAGCATAGTAGCTGGATTTTAATACCTGTTTCATCAACATTTTCATCTTTAAAATATTTCCTGCAGCTATATCATATATCAATATATATGCCCTTTTTTCTTTTTAAAGAGAATATTTACTTTTATTAACCATCTGTACAACTTCCATTCAGATCACTACAGCTTAAAATAGATCACTACCCTTTTGGAGCTCTGCAGTAACTAAGAACAATGGATAAAATCCATACAACAACAGTTCAAAAAAGTTCACACCACCCTCAGTTCAGAACATGATTCACCAAGCTTAGATTATATAAAAAGAATGATTAGAAATTAAATACCTCAATAAGGTTTTTTAAATTATTTATTTATTTATTTTATTTGTCAGCAATAAAAGTCTGAATTTTATTTTATTTTATTTTATTTTTTAAAGTCTGAATTTTAAACTGATTCTTGGACTGGTGGCTCGCATCCATCAGCTCATTCAAGTTTAGCACTGGTCTCATCCCCAGTGGCTTCTCCAGAACAACTCCTTTCATCATGAAGCTCCATGAGCTTTCCCAACTCAAACTTGGCCTTCTTCAGCGTTTTTAATTTTCTAACAAAGAAAAATATCATGCAGTGAATAAATAGATTGACAAGGCCATTCTGTGTCTTTCCTGAGGCTATCCGGAATCAATTTCTTGGCCACTTCTTTCAAGTTGTTTGTCTGCACCTCTCAGGTCATGATTTCCATCATCTTTTTCCGAATTTGGTGTGCCTGTCGGTGCTGAGCAAAATCTGATTGTTGCGTTTTTCAGTAAAACCAACACAAAATAGACAAAGTAGTCTTGACATCAACATGAGCTTCAGTCATGGTCTGCTGGTTTTTGACCATGGAGCACATTCTGTCATGGGTAAGATCCATTCCATGGAAGTTAGTAAGGCAGTTTTTACCCTGAACATCCTCAGTAATGAGCTTGAATTTTCTAAGTACAATTTCATCATTCTACAGATCAGCAAGGCTCACTTTAAATACACGGCCCTTGAGGCCATCAGATCCTATTTTGGTTCTTTGTGTTCTTGTAACTAATGTTTTTCCAAAATTTCTTGCATTGGTCAAAGCTGGTGCTTTCACATCATACCAGTCTTTCTTCGAAAATGGATCAACCGCTTTCTTCTTGGCTCCCTTTTGCCACCTTTCATAAGGTGCTCGTTCTTGTTGACCGCCGTGGCACTGCTCAGAGAGCCAAAAGGCTATGTTTTCTTTTTCTATTGGATTCCAAGAAGAAATAGGATTTATGACTATCTTTAGAACAGTATTTAGTATCTATGCTAGACCTGATAAAAAGGAAGAAGTTCTATGGGCTAGGATAAGAAAGCAAGAGAAAAAACATATTCCAAACATCAGTGCCTCATTGGTTATATTATTATATGGTTGAGGAACCTATCAGATACTACATCTATTTTAGCTCTGATCATTTCCTTATGGCTTTTAAATTTTTTAAAAAGATTTTATTATTTATTTATTTATTTGCCAGAGAGAGAGAGAGAGAAAGAGAGCGAGCTCAAGCAAGCACAGGCAGAGGGAGCAGCAGGCAGAGGGAGCAGCAGACTCCCACTGATCAAAGAGCCGATGTGGGATTCTCCTGGGATTATGACCTGAGCTGAAGGCAGACACTTAATCCACTGAGCCATCCAGGCATCCCAGCCTTTAAATTCTTATTTGTACTAAAAATCATTATGTCGACAATGTGACATTTAAGCCATCTGAAATGTTTATTAATTTTTTTTAAGATTGTGTTTATTTATTTGACAGAGACAGAGAGATACTGAGAGAGGGAACAATCAAGGGAGTGTGAGAGGGAGAAGCAGGCTTTCCACTGAGCAGGGAGCCCAATGCGGGTCCCAATCCCAGGACCCTGGGATCATGACCTGAGCTGAGGGCAGCTACTTCATGACTGAGCCACCTAGGCACCCCATGGAATGTTTAAATTAATAGTTTAAATGTAGTAGAAAGCCTCTGACAACACAGCATGTGTCTTTTTCTTCCAAGGGATGTAGAATGTGAAAATGAGTAAATCACCTCCTAGACACAGTGGTTGTAAAGATGGCCTCAAAATCTTTGATTTTCCTCTCACTAAAAAGTGGACTCTGTCCTTGAAATCCAAGTGGATTCTGTCACTGCCTAGCTGATAGAATATGACAGAAGTGATACTGTGCCAGCTCCCAGTTTCCATCCTTGAGCTAGTGGCAACTTCTGGTCCCCGTTTCTTGGAACACTCATTCTTGGAAACCAGCTGCCGGGAAGCCCAAGCCACAGGAGAGGCCATGTCTGCGTGCTCCAGCTGATAGCCCCCGCTGAGCTCCACCAAGTACGAACAGCAAGTGCAGCCCTATGAGTCAGCCATCTTGCACAATCAGCCCAGTCACATGTTGGGATAGCTCCAGCCTTAGCCACCGTCAGATTGCAGCTCTATGAAAGACCCCCAAGAAAGACCCAGCTCCTGAGCTCAGTCAACCCACAGAACCATGAAATGTAATAATGAAGTGTTGTTTTAAGACACTACGTTTGGGGGGACGCCTGGGTGGCGCAGTTGGTTAAATGACTGCCTCCGGCTCAGGGCGTGATCCTGGAGTCCCGGGATCAAGTCCCACATCAGGCTCCCAGCTCCATGGGGAGTCTGCTTCGCTCTCTGACCTTCTCCTCGCTCATGCTCTCTCTCACTGTCTCTCTCTCTCAAATAAATAAAATAAAATCTTAAAAAAAAAAAAAAAAAAAGACACTACGTTTGGGGATGGTATCTTAGTAATTAACAAAAATAATTGGAACATTAACCCCTGTTAGCTGGCACTGTCAGACTTGAAATAAAGTTAAGAAAATAGTTCTAGAAAATGAATGGCAACGTAAGACGTAAGTTATCTTTCACTGCAGTGGAGAAATAGTGAGTAGAGCTGAGTATATCATATACCTTTCCAAGTCATTTACAAACATAATGAATCAAAGAAACCAAGAAAAAATAAAAAGAAAGTCCAAGGTAACATCGTGTTTAGAGTTGATGGGACACCATGACGTGTGCAGTACTTGACCATTTACTACAACCCTGAGAAATCAAATTATTATCACCTCATTGTTTTCTTTTTATTCACCTTCCCCACCCACTCCACGCTTCCTTTTCTCTACCTCCAGTTTCCAAATAGTTTTCACTCCACCCAACCTGGACAGGAGGCTGCTTCATATCCATAAGGTCCCCATGTTATTTACAGTGCATGAAATACGAAAGGATGCTACTCCACTGGGGTTCCATCTGGAGAAGTCTGGTAGCAATCTCAGAGGTGAAAGGGTCAATCCAGGCAGGATTTCATGCACAGAAGCCACCATGTGCCTTTCTTCTTCTGCTTGATCAAGAAATGATCAAATGATCACATTTCTTCCTAGAAACAGTGTATTCTGTACGTCTTTTAAACCCATGACAATGAAACAGATCTATAAACCTTTGCTATGCTCAAGGATGAAGGTGAAGTATTTTCCAACTCTGTTTTGCTTTCAGGTATTCCAAAGTTGATTACCTCGGATATGGTTAAAGAAGGTGCTGCTGTAATCGATGTGGGTATCAACTATGTCCATGACCCAGTGACAGGAAAGACAAAATTGGTGGGAGATGTGGACTTTGAAGGTAATAAACTCTATCTCTTTTTAGGAGTGAAGCAAATGAAAAATTCTACTTTTCAGGTTTTGATAGTGGAAACAGAACCTTTGTATTTGATGCAGACTTTACTACATTATTAATCACTGCACCTCTTTCCTCTGAGGGACAAGAGTGTAATCACTCACTTATTTCTAACTTTCCTTCCTCCCTCTTCCCTCCCTGCCTCCCTCTCTTCCTTCTTCCCTTCTTTTCTTCCTTTCTTCGTTCCTTCTTTTCTTTTCTCCTCTTACTTCTGGGAGAAAAATACAATTACACCATTAATATTTAGTTTTAAGATTAAAGTCCTTATAATGCAGGTTTTTAGTGAAAGAACTCAGCTGGCCTTCTGTACCAGGCATTATTTTTATTTTTTTCAAGTGTGTCTCGTCCTTTGCCCTCTGTGCTGTATATTCAGCCATTCACTCTTAAAACCAGAAGGCATCTTGGGGTGTGTTTGCTAATCCTAACAATATTTCAAATCTAGAGAGTTACCTGCTTAATTCAAGACAACATTCTTTACTTGTGTTTTAAAGGGGATGAGGAAGAGGAACTAGATTAACATTTCTGTGGCCATTGATGGAGATAAGGCATCAAATGAATAGTAACAAACAATTCTAACTCCATGCCTTATCTCTACTGAGCCCCTGCAAAGATAGTTTCCCCCTAATCCAATTTTCCTTCCAATATCTTCATCAAATGCTTATAGGCATTCAGGTTTTCAGTATAATCTAGGAATCTTAGATGTCCAATAAGATATGAATTAGTCAAGGAAATGGATTTTTTCATATTAGAAATACTATATATTGGATTGATCATCTGGCCAAAAAAAGCGAGGCCATGTCAACAACTGTATCAGCTATACCTGTGTCTTTATAGACAAACTGAAAGGAATAATAGATGATGCCCATTTTAAAGTAATTCTAAATTTTACATTTTGTCTTAGAATCTGGTCATCAGCCAATGGTTTACCCACATCCTAGCATGGTATTGAATGAAACCAAACACCCAGGCACCCAAGCATACTGCCTGAGCCTGATGCTTAAAAAAGAAAGAAAGAAAGAAAGAAAGAATCTCCAAGGACACTTGTACTGCAATACATTGTGGGGACAGAAGCGCAAATAAAAATAGTGGGGATGTGGTATATATACACAATGGAATACTATGCAGCCATCAAAAGAAACGAAATCTTGCCATTTGCGACAACATGGATGGAACTAGAGCGTATCATGCTTAGCGAAATAAGTCAAGTGGAGTAAGACAACTATCATATGATCTCCCTGATATGAGGGAGTGGTGATGCAACATGGGGGCTTAAGTGGGTAGGAGAAGAATCCATGAAACAAGATGGGATAGGGAGGGAGACAAACCATAAGTGACTCTTAATCTCACAAAACAAACTGTGGGTTGCTGGGGGGAGGGGGGTTGGGAGAAGGGGGGTGGGGTTGTGGACATTGGGGAGGGTATGTGCTTTTGGGTAGATTGGAGGGGGAGATGAACCATGGGAGACTGTGGACTCTGAGAAACGGTCTGAGGGGTTTGAAGTGGCGGCGGGATGGGAGGTTGGGGTGCCAGGTGGTGGGTATTGTGGAGGGCGCGGCTTGCGTGGAGCACTGGGTGTGGTGAAAAAGTGGTGAATGCTGTTTTTCTGAAAATAAATAAATTGGAAAAAAAAATAGTGGGGAGAACACAGTGCTGTCCTCACAGGCTGTCATTCCCGCAGTCCCTGCTAGGGATGGAGCTTCCCGTGAAGAAGTGTGGCTCTCCATGTGACCATGGGCGCTTGTGTGTATGTGTGTCACATCTATGTGCCAAACTCTTTAGGAAGTGACCTCATTTCTTTATTTAATTTGTCATGTCCAATCAGTAATGTCAGGTATCGATGATTTATTTGAATTTCTCAACACAAAAAGAGTAAGGGAAACGTTTCATTTTAAAACCTGACCTTATTTTATTTCTTATCCTTGTACGGTCATTCTGCTTCCTGATAACATTACAGTTACCACGCGCTTATTGCAAAATCACTGTACGCTTATGATGTACCCAGGTAGCATAGGCAGAACCCAGCATGAGGCAAGAAAAGCAGATATTTGCAGTGCACAACCTTGACCATGCTGGTAGGGCAAGCTTCCTCAGCAGTTCAACACATCTTTTAGGACCCTTCTCTCATGTGCTTGCCCATGGGTCTCAGACAATTTCCATGCGTTCTTAGGTGTAGCCCAGAAGGTTCTTTTGCTTGTGGGGGTATTCTACAAACATTAAAAAAAAAAAAAAGTGAGCATTTTGGGGTGTGTCCATATGACTAGTCACACATAGATAATATACCTCACATTGCACATCCCTCCACTTGGTAGAATCTATTAAACTGAATGGCAGTTACGTGTATCTAAATGTATAATGACACTTTAAAAAAAGAAAGTGGCAAAAAGAAACAAGGATATAAGATAACCGGGAAAGAACACCAGGCTGGGAGATAGGGAGGTGATTTTAGGCCTAGGAACTTTATGTCCTCTCTGGTTGTTGGCTATGTTACCAGTTAAATGGCAACCGTGATAACAGAGGCTCTTCCCAGCCCTAACGCTTGGTACATCTTGGACCTTGGATGTTTAGCTGCCTGATCCCGAATGATTAGGTAAAAACACAGCCACCTCTGGAAGGTCAGGGTCTTCTAATCCTGTCATAAGGTATGCCCATCTGCTGGATTATATTACTCCTGCTCCCCGCCCCTGGTTCGTAGACCCAGGACCCTAAGAAGACCCAGACTTGGTCTAAAAGGCCTTGCCAGCGAGGACATGACTCAGGCACCCAGAGGGGTAGGCGGGTGATGGGTTTTGACAAGTTGCTCTTCAGGTTGTTCATCGGGACTTCACCTGAGGTGAGGGATGATCCCTTGGCTGAGAGGGAGGAACTTGAACTTGGCTTAGGCCACAGAACTTAGAGGGAGCACTTGGCTGCAAAGTGCCCTCGGGAGAGTGTGGTTGCTTTGTGAGTATCGGTGAGCATTTTGCTCTAACCATACAGCCAACAGAAACAAGTGGATGCCAGTAAAGTCAAATGCGAAAATAAGTCGTCCTTTTAGAAATGTGCAGCTCGCTAGTAAAGGGAAACAGGGTGGCCTTTGGTGGGAACGATTTTTAAAGAATAATTTTATTAACTGACCCCCTTAGGGAAATAGCAGAATTAGGTAAATAATGCAAATTCAATGATTTGTAAAACCAGGAGGCGTTTTGTCTTTTTGCTTTCTAAGAAAATGTGGATGCGTACCAGTAATCTGCTGTATTATTAGATGTTTCGGCCTCACTTTTGAATCGGGCTCCTCGTTTATGAGTGATATTTTATATCAGACACAGCATGAGAGCTCCCTTACCCTATACTATACTTCTTGACAAAAGGTGACATAAATCACCCTAAGTATTTCTTTTTGATGTTCTTAATTTAGATATAATGTGCAACAGATGCATCCTCCTTCATCTACAAGTGTTTCTTGTTCTCATTTTTCCCTCTGTTCCATTCTCTGCTTCCTTCCCTCTTCATTCTCCAGAGCCCAGAATAGAATCGAGTAGCCCTTCTTGAGCTGGTGGCCTGGTATGGGGGTCACGACTCAAGGTGGCCTAGGGAGAAAAGATTGTCTCTCCATTCATCAGTCCTCCAATAATTGTGTGCCACCTCCGCCATAAAATTGCCAATATTCCTAGAGAGGAGGCAGGCAGATCTAGTAGAAAATTATATGGAGGGTAAGGAAGGTGGGAGAAGCTTTCTGACATGGGGACACCCTCTTCTCAGATCATTTGGAATTATTTTTCATTTAGTAATAATAGTGTTTGAGAGGTGCTTACTGTCCTTTCTCAACCTTTTACCTGAATTATTCATTTAATCCTTATGATAACCCTATAAGGCATTGTTATCCCTCGTTTTACAGAGGAACATGGAGCCTGGGCATCATCCCTCAGCTGACGCGTGATGGGACACTGTGGGTTCATAGCCAGGCACTTGGAATTTCAACCCTGCGTTGTCTCCACTATTCTTTATTTCACTGGGTTAATACTTTAGTTTTGAGACACAAACTTATTTCTTTTATGTTTCCCCCAGGACATGTGTGATAGCAAGTTCTAAAAGTGCCCAGATAATAGTATCCACATCCACCTGTCCTCACTCTGCCTGGTCTAATGTGCCCAGATTTCAGTTACCACGGTTTAGGGACAGAAGGACAGCAGTTGAGAGTTCAGGGAGCGTGCCGTGTTAACTGTAGCCACAGGCAGGGTGAACTCCTCTGCTCACTCTTCCACCTGCAAATCATGATGCAAATAACCAGTGTGCCCTGTGACCAGCAGCTGATGACGTCCCTTCCTTCAATTCACATTCGTGGCACACCTTTACTTGGTTCAGATGACCCCCACTAGTAAACCACATGACATTTTGCAAAAAGAGATCCCAGACCGAGGGAAGTGCGAGGAAAAAAACGGAAAGCAGTGATGTGGACGGTAGAGTTTCCAGTAGGTGACATGGGATATTGGGATCGCCACCACTTGCCCTTTGCGAGATTCCGGGCACACAGTCGGAGGAACTCAGCAAAGGCGAGCTCACCCACGAAAACGAGGAAAGTGGTGCTGGCGTAAATCTTCACATTGAAAGAACTGTCTTTCGTGACGTTGAAAGGGCAAGTACAAAATGGTGGAAGCAGACTCAGATTTGGAAAGGAATCTAAAAGTCCCCAAGGAGTAGGGAAGATACTTACCCAGTACTGCATGGTATATAAGCAGAAGAACACAAAACACTGTTCAAACTACTCTTTATAAGTCTTTGAAAATAAATAGAACACATTAATTCTCAATGTTTCTAATGTTTTCAATAAATTATGGCATACTAAATACATTTTTTAAAGATTTTATTTATTTATTTGACAGAGAGAGATCGCAAGTAGGCAGAGAGGCAAGACAGGCAGAGAGAGAGAGAGAGAGGGAAGCAGGCTCCCCGCTGAGCAGAGAGCCCGATGAGGGACTCGATCCCAGGACCCCGAGATCATGACCCGAGCCGAAGGCAGCAGCTTAACCCACTGAGCCACCCAGGTGCCCCCTAAATACATGTTTTCCTACTATTTTCAATTCCCTATACATGTACAAACCATAGGAAGAGAGTTTTTAATATTATGACAAACATTTTTATAGGTCATTGAACAAAACCAACAAAACCATTCCTCTCTGTGTGCCTTGAGGAGTTCATAGTGCCTTGAAGTTATTACTAAATTGAAATGCTATTTTGGTTTAAGTTGTTCCTTAATTATAGCATTCAAGATAGTTCATCATTGCTTCCAACATTTGACAAATGCTCACCCTTCCCCTTCTATTACCTGAACGAGCCTCTCCCCTCTAATTTAAGGCATTGCACGAAGAAACAGTATTTAAAAGCATCCGTGATAAAATTATTTTGTGTCTAAGAATTGTTTTCCTTACTAACAACACACAATAAATAATCTATCTTGAAAAATTTAGATTTGCTATACAGATTTTTAAAAATAGCAACAAAAACAACTGGATCTATCTACTTTCACCTGGTCATTTTCTACTAGCAGCTTTGAAAGAAACTTCATGCATTTCTCACAAAGAAGAGTGTATCTTCATAAGGTAGAAACAAGAGATTATGTGGCATGAATTGTAAATCACTTCTGACTGGGAAACCGTCTGGAGCACTGGACAAGCTCATAACTACACTGCTTTTATGACTGCAATTCGCTGAATGGATTCAGTGAGCCGAACGATCTAATTACTGACTTCCCGTGCTGTTAATTCAGCTAACTTCATTCATGCTGGCAAATTCTCAGGCCTCATTTGCACCTCGTGGCTACCACACAGATGTCTCTACAATCTTCGGCAGCTTTTAGTAGCTTCGCTTCAGTTTTATGATGAATTCCTCAGGGACTGCAGTGGAACGAAAGGAACTGGAATGTCTCGCTCATCTTCCCTCCCATCTCTCCTCCCTGTGTTTCGTCTCTGAGCACACCTCCACACTCCTTGTCTGGACCAAAGACAGGAGTAAGGCAATGCTGGGAAGAACTGCTGAGAAGGAAGGAAAGAAGTAGGAACAATATGGAGCTTTTCTCCAAGTCAGAATAGGTGAGGCTAATGTCTAAGAGCAATTCTGTCCTCTGACTTAAGGTTAACAGGAATACATAGAAGTTACTGAGAAAAGTCTAAAGGGTACATTACAGTGTCAATGAAACAGATTTAAATTATAAAAGTAGAGAAGCCACATTATTTGGAAAAGAGTGTCTACTCTGACGCAACCATTTTTTTTTTTTAAACTGTACTTCCTTCCAGATATCTCGTGTGCCTATTTTAGGTAGTTTGAGGAATATGTGCCTTATACCCTTAGATTTTTATCAGCAGTTTTCCACGCTGAAGCCCTGGTTCCTGGTTATGTTTAGTGAATATATCATAGTTTGTCTCACTCTGTCTCTTTTGTTAAATGCTGTTTGTGCTTTTCCCCCTCTAAGTATTGTACTAGAGGATAGGTTAAGTAGCCGTTACAAAGGGACCCCAAAAGAGATGAGCTTCAACCAGCTAGTTTAGCTTTCTCCTGCCAACATCTGGAGTTAGCTCTTCTTCCTTCAGGGATAACTCTTTCCTCAAACTGTTTGTATTCACTTGATAAAAGTTCCGTAACAAAGTACTAAACATCGTGTGGCTTAAACAACAGAAAGTTATTTCTCACCGTTCTGGAGGCTAAAAGTCAAAGATCAAAGTGTCACCAGCGTTGTTTCTCCAGGACGCAGAGGTGGCCAACTTCTCCCTGTCTTCACATTGTCTTTCCTCTGTATATTTCTGTGTCCAATTTTTCTCCTCTTCCAAGGACACCAGCCATATTAAATGAGGGTCCACCCTAAGGGTGTCATCTTAATCACCAAATGTAGTCACATTCTGAGGTACTGATGGTTAGGACTTCAGCGTATGAAGTTGGGGGAGACGCAGTTCAGCCCACAACACTGTTCCACTTGAGCGTTCTCTTCTTATCTACACAGCTGAAGTTGAATTGCCTCCTTATCCATGTTTTCTTCCATTGAAAGGTGAAAGAGAGATGAAGACAAGTGGCAGCTCTTTAAGAAAATTGACCAGAATATAGCCACAGGTCCACTCCACATGGGAGGGAAAGGGGTGTGGAATCCATCCATAGTCTCTAGATGGGAAGTCATGCTTGGATGAAGAATGATCCATTTTGTACGTGAGAACTTGAGAACTGATCTCTTACTCGGAGTACAGAGAGATTTCTTCATCCAGCCCCCACACACCATTCAGTCTACCCTTAATTCATTTGGCTGTGAAAACCTCCAAATACAATCTCATTACTTGCTTTTTAGTCAGTTTCCAGGCCTGGTCCACTTATCAGCTCTTTCCTGTGGAGTTAGTGGATGCCCAATGTCAGTGAAGTCCTACCTTGGCTCAGATCTTCCAGTATTAACCATGAACTCTGTAGATAAAGTATATGTAGATTTGTAATATGTAAATAGTACAATCTCACCACAATGTCTTCAGTTCTAAGTAAGCTTAATTTTATTATTCAATCATTGGTAAAGACTAGACACTTTTGTTTTTTATTTTTATTTTTTTAGAGAGAGAGCATGCATATGAGCGGGTGTGGGGGACTGAACAGAGGGGGAGAGAGAGAATCCCATGTCTCCATGCCCAGCACAAAGCCTGACATGGGGTTCAGTCTCACAACCCTGAGATCATGACCTGAGTCCAAATCAAGAGTTGGGTGCTTAACCAACTGAGCTACCCAGGCGCCTGAAAACTAGACGCTTTTGACAACTTCATGCCATGTTGAAAATCAAGTCCTTTTGTGGTTTCCAATTCTTAGTTCTCTTTACTGACCTTATTTTTGATCTCTTGATCATTACTGATGTCTTCAGTGCAGCCCTTCAAATTCACTAAGCTATACTTTTACTGCAATGCATGCCATGCAATATATTCAGGAGTCGGAAAAATAGCAAAGGGAATAGATCTAGGTCTCACCCTGACTCAGATGCCATCGACAACTGGTCCCGAATAGGAAAGGCGTATGAATTACCACCTATTGTGACCAAACAAGAAAGAGAAACCCAGACAGCGAGGCATGTCAGGAGAACGTGAGGTCTGCTTTGGGCAAGCTCCTAGGAGGGGCGCCAGCTGGGGTCATCCCTGAGCTTCCTTCTGCCCTGCTGGTCTTGCTGTGACACATACTGGCCCCAGGTGACCTACCTCTTGAGAACAGGTTCCTAGAGTTCCAAGGATAGATCAGAGTGGGTGAGGCGAGGATCCCAGATATGTAGAATAACAACAGACAGGCCAGCCTTGACTGAATTGGGTCATTTGGCCAAAAAAGTGGGCTGGAGACCTCAGATGAGAACCTGCAGAAGATGCAGGACCCTCCAGCCTCAAGAGATGGGGCTGTTGCTACTGCTGTGAGGCTCTGCTGGAGATCAAAGGCCTGGGCCAGGCACTCCCTAGAGACACTCCAGTAGTGAGAACAGTAGTAGTAGTTCTAGGCAGCTTTAGGTAAGTACGCTCTGGGCAAACCTGCAGGAACTAGGGACAAGCCTGTGAGAAAGCCCATCTGCTGATCCCCACACAGACTCTGCATGTCTCCTGGTTCAAGTCCTGAGGTTTTTGTGTGTATGCCCTGCCAGATAGTTCCCTGATGATGGCTGATGTTGAGCATCTTTTCGTGTACTAATTGGCCATTCAGATGTCCTCTTTGGGAAAATGTCTGTGTTGTCTGTCAATTTTTTAATTGGATTTTTTTCCAATTTATTAGTTGTTACATTCTTCAGGTACTTTTATAAGGTATTTTGGATAATAACCCCTTATGTGATACATGATTTGCAAATATTTTTCCCATTTTATAGAGTGCCTTTTCATCTTGTTGATCATTTCTTTTGCTGTGCAGAAAGGTTTTATTGTTGTTGTTGGATGTAGTTCCACTTGTTGATTTTTGTTCTTGTGTCCTTTGCTTTTGGTGTTGTATCCAAAAGATCATTTCTAACACCAGTGTCAAAGAGCTTTCCCCCTATGTTTTCTTCTAGAAATTTTATGGTATCTGGTTTTATGTTTAAGTTTTTAATTCATTTGACTTAATTTTTGTAAGCAGAAAAGACAGGGGCTCAATTTCATTTTTCTATGTATCGTTCTTTAGTTTTCCCTGACCCATTTACTGAAGACCATATCCTTTCCACATTAAGTGTTCTTGGCTACCTTGTCAAATAATAGTTGACCTTACATGCAGCAATTTATTTCTGGGCTTTCTACTTTGTTCCTTTGGTCTGTGTGCCTGTTTTTATGCCACTACCATACTGCCTTGATTACTATAGCTTGATAGTATAGTTTGAAATCAGGAAGTGTGTGCCTCTAGCTTTGTTCTTCTTTCTCAGAATTGCTGTGACTATTCAGGGTCTTCAGTGATTTCATTCAATTTTTTTATTATCTCTCTGAAAAATGCCATTGGAGTTTTGGTGGGAATTGCACTGAATCTATAGATGGCTTTGGGTAGTATGGACACTTCAACACAATTAATTCTTCCAGCCCATGAGCATGGGATAGCTTTCCGCTTTTCTGTGTGTCTTCTTCAATTTTCTTCATCAAAGTCATGTAATTTCCATTGTACAGATCCTTCATTTCCTTAGTTCAATCTATTTGTAAGTATTTTATTGTTTTTGATACTGTTGTGAATGAGATAGTTTTCTTTATTTCTTTTTCATTTCTTTCATTGTTAGTGTATAGGAACAAAACTGATTTCTGTATGTTGATTTTATGATCCAACAATACCACTTCTGAGTATGTATCCAAAGCAAATAAGAACAGGTTATCATTTTTTGATGTGATTATCTGTTTTGTGTGTGTTGAGTTTGAGGAGTTCTTTATAGATCTTGGATATCAGCCCTTTGTCTGTAGTGTCATTTGCGAATATCTTCTCCCATTCTGTGGGTTACTTCTTCGTTTTGTTGACTGTTTCCTTTGCTGTGCAGAAGTTTTGATCTTGATGAAGTCCTACTTTCACTTTTGTTTCCTTTGCCTTTGGAAACATATCTTGAAAAAAGTTGCTGTGGCCGATGTCGAAGAGGTTACTGCCTATGTTCTCCTCTAGAATTTTGATAGATTCCTGCCTCACGCTCAGGTCTTTTATCCATTTCGAGTTTATCTTTAATATAGTCTAAGAGAATGGTTGAGTTTCATTCCTCTACACATAGCTGTCCAATTTTCCCAGCACCATTTATTGAAGAGACTGTCTTTTTTCCACTGGATATTTTTTCCTGCTTTGTCAAAGATTATTTGACCATAGAATTAAGGGTCCATATCTGGTCTCTCTACTCTGTTCCACTGGTCTATGTGTCTGTTTTTGTGCCAGTACCATGCTGTCTTGGTGATCACAGCTTTGTAGTAAAGCTTGAAATCAGGTAACATGATGCCCCCAGTTTTCTTTTTTCTTTTTCAACATTTCCTTAGCAATTTGGGGTCTCTTTTGGTTCCATATAAATTTTAGGATTATTTGTTCCAGCTCTTTGAAAAATGCCAGTGAAATTTTTATTGGGATGGCATTGAAAGTATAGATTGCTCTAGGCAGTATAGACATTTTAACAATGTTTATTCTTCCGATCCACGAGCATGGAGTGGTTTTCCATCTATTTGTGTCTTCTTCAATTTCTTTCATGAGTGTTCTGTAGTTCCTCGAGTACAGATAATTTACCTCTTTGGTTAGGTTTATTCCCAGGTATCTTATGGTTCTTGGCGCTATAGTAAATGGAATAAATCCTCTAATTTCCCTTTCTGTATTTTCCTTGTTAGTGTTTGAGAAAGTCTGTGTATTGATTTTGTATCCTGCCATGTTACTGAATTGCTTTATGAGTTCTAGTAGTTTAGGTGGAGTCTTTTCGGTTTTCCATATGAAGTATCATGTCATCTGCGAAGAAAGAGAGTTTGACTCTTCATTGCCAATTTGAATACCTTTTATTTCTTTTTGTTGTCTGATTGCTGTTGCTAGGACTTCTAGTACTATGTAGAGCAAGAGTGGTGAGAGTGGACATCCTTGTTGTGTTTCTGATCTGAAAGGGAAGGCTGTCAGCTTTTCCCCATTGAGGATGATATTTGCTGTGGGTTTTTCATAAATAGATTTTATGAAGTTGAGGAATGTTCCCTCTATCCCTATACTTTGAATCATTTTAATTAGGAATCGATGCTTTTTCTACATCAAATTCTTTTTCTACATCAGTTGAGAAGACCATGTGGTTCTTCTGTCTTCTCTTACTGATTTGTTCTGTCACATTGATTGATTTGCGAATGTTGAACCATCCTTGCATCCCAGGGTTAAGTCCTGCCTGGACATGGTGGATAATCTTTTTAATGTACCATTGGATACTATTAGCTAGGATCTTGTTGAGAATCTTATCATCCATATTCCTCGGGGATATTTGGGTGAAATTCTCCTTTTTGGTGGGGTCTTTGCCTGGTTTGGGGATCAGGGTAATGCTGACTTCCTAAAAAGAGTCTGGAAGTTTTCATTCTGTTTCTGTTTTTGAAACAGCTTCAGGAGAACAGGTATTATTTCTTTATTGAATGTTTGGTAGAATTCTCCAGGGAATCCATCAGGTACTGGGCTCTTGTTCCAAAGAAGACATACAAATGGCTAACAGACACATGAAAAAAATGTTCATCATCATTAGCCATCAGGGAGATTCAAATCAAAACCACATTGAGAGATCACCTTACACCAGTTAGAATGGCAAAGATTAACAAGACAGGAAACAACAAGTGTTGGAGAGGATGTGGAGAAAGTGGAACCCTCTTACACTGTTGGTGGGAATTCAAGTTGGTGCAGCCACTTTGGAAAACAGTGTGGCGATTCCTTAAGAAATTAAAAATAGAGTCACTCTATGACCCTGCAATTGTATTACTGGGTATTTGCCCCAAAGATACAGATGTGGTGAAAAGAAGGGCCACCTGTACCTCAGTGTTCATAGCAGCAATAGTCATGTCACCAAACTGTGGAAAGAACCAAGATGCCTTTCAACAGACTAATGGATAAGGAAGATGTGGTCCATATACACAATGGAGTATTATGCCTCCATCAGAAAGGATGAATACCCAACTTTTGTATCAACATGCTTGGGACTGGAGAGATTATGCTGAGTGAAGTAAGTCAAGGAGAGAGAGTCAATTATCATATGGTTTCACTTTTTTTGTGGAGCATAAGGAGTAACACGGAGGTCACTGGGAAATGGAGAGGAGAAGTAAGTTGGGGGAAATTGGAGGGGGAGACAAACCATGAAAGACTGTGGACTCTGAGAAACAAATTGAGGGTTTTGGAGGGGGTTGGAGGGTTAGGTGAGCCTGGTGTGGGTATTAAGGAGGGCACATATTGCATGGAGTACTGGGTGTGGTGCATAAACAATCAATTTTGGAACACTGAAAAGAAATAAAATAAAATATAAAAGAATAAGTTATCAAAAAGATACCTGTGTAACCATGTTTATTGTAGCATTATTCACAATACCCAAGCTATAGAACAAAAGTGTCAGTCAATGGATAAGGGGTAAAGATGTGAGATATATATATATATATATATATATATATATATATATATTTTTTTTTTTAAATGAATATTTTCAGCCATAAGATAGAAGGAAATCCTGCCACTTGTGACAGCATGGATGGACCTTGAGGGGATTATGCTTAATGAGATAGGTCGGACAAAGACAAATCATGTGTGGTATTACTTATATGTGGAATCTGAAAAAACTGAACTTTCCAAAGCAAAGTAGAATGGTAGTTACCAGGGGCTGGGGGGTTGGGGAACTAGGAAGATGTTAAAGGATACAAACTTGCAACTAGAAAGTGAGTAAGTTCTGGAGCTCTAATGCATAGCATACTGATTATAACTAACAATACCATATTATATATTTCAAAATTGCTTAAAAACTAGATCTTAAATGTTTTCTCACAGAGAGGATATTATAATTATGTGGTGTGATAGAGGTGTTAAGTAAAGACAGGGTGGTAATCATATTATAATATATAAATGTATCAAATCACCAGGTTGTACATTTTAAGTTTAAATAATGTTTTATATAAATTATATCTAATTAAGTTTTTTTAAAAAAATACAGTGTGGGGGCTCTAGGTTCAGGATGGTACACAGTGGGTACTGGGGCATGGGCAGGGTGTTCCCTCCTAGTGTTATTTGTTTGCTCTCTGCTCTTCAGTGTCTTGCTTGCTCTTCAGAGCCTTCTGTGGGGTCCTCTTGTACCCTCCCATGGATATGCTGGGAGAGCAATGGGACCAAATGCCCTCCTAGAGCTGGGCTACCTCACCCTCTAGGCTGCAGAGGGATGACACAGAACCAACAGCAGTTCATTGAACTAATGAGAAGAACTAATTTTCATGATGTTCAGTGCTTAAACTTGGAGAGGAGTATGTGAATAGGGAGAGGACGGTCCTAGGGAGGGAAGGAAAGGGGACCCGTAGGCCAACTGCCATAGATAGTAAGGAAGAAAAGAAGGCCCAGATCCCAGCTTACAACTTGCCCTTTTCTTAAACTATGCCAAGGAGGGTCTTTATCAGCTTTGCAGGGGTCACAACAGCTGAGCCCATTTCCTGCTAGTGATTTTCTTCCTGGCCCATGATTTCCAGCACTGTAGTCCAAGGGACTTCTCTGGTCCCTCACAACAACCCTTTGCAAACAGAGCTAAGGAGCAACAACCCTTTGCAAACAGTGGGAAGGGAAGGAGCCTCCCTTGGCCCTCCCAGGAATTCCTGGAGGCCAGAGAGAGGCTGAGGCTGGAATGCAGAAGGATTTGGAGCAATGTTCTTTGTCAGACATTGTGATAGGCACTCGAGGCGCGACACTGATCTGAAGAGGCAAAGTCCTAACCCCCAGGTAACTTACATCCGGTGGGAGAAGACAGATAATAAACAAATACATACACATCCATGTATGTAATGTATCCATGTATGTAATGTATCCATGTATATAATGTATCCATGTATGTAATAAACAAATACATACATATCCATGTAATATATCAGGAAGTGTTTGCTGTTACAAAAACGAAACAAGATAAGGGAGACTAGAGAATTATAGAGTAAGGTTGTTTAAAGTGGGTGTGCAGGGAAGGCGCACCACCAGCCTGAACAAAGTGAGGGAGGGAGCCATGTGGATATAGGGGAGAGGACTAGTCCCCACACACGGAGCAGCAAGTGTGAAGGCCTTGAGGACCAGCATGACTGCTGTCTATCATGAGTGCCGTAAGGCCATTGTAACGGGCTCAGAGTAAACAAAGGGAAGAATCATGGAGAATAAAGTCAAAGAAGCAACAGCAGAGATACCATATCATGCAGGGCTGTGGAAAGAAATTTGGACTTTACTTTAAATGCATTGGAAAGCTATTAGAAAATTTGGGGGAAAGAAATGACATTTGACTTGCTTTTTAACAGGATTACTCTGGCTACTGATGGCAAATAGACCTTAGAGAGGTTAGGATATAAATAGGGTACCTGTTAGGAGGCTACTATAATTATCCAAGTAAGAAATTATCCAAGATGAGGTGTGGGCCAACACAGTAATGGGTGAAGGTGTTAACAGGTGGTTAGATGATAGATAGAATTTAAAGGACGAGTTGGAAGGATTGGCTGAATGATTAGATATAAAAGAAAGAAGAGAATCAATTATGACTCTTAAGAGTTTTCAAGTAAGCAAGAGTGAAGGCGCCAGTTCTAGAATCCTTTTGAGATGAGTCTGAAAAGATGAATTTTACCCAAGTGTGTGTGTGTATAGGGTAGAGAGTGGACAAAGAAAGAGAAAAGGGGGCTCTTTCCAGGTGAGAAATAGCAGACCAAAGGAAAAAAAGAAAACTGAAAAAGGTCTTTTGGACCCAAGAGTATGCTCACCATTGTTGAACAAGGGAAATGAGACATTGTAAACAGTCGTGAATTATGCCCCAAGTAGCTGGAGGCTTACTTTGCATTCTTCAAAGCCATGAAAGCCCTCCTACAACAAAAGGGACTCTATAATTTGGGACTCTATCTGGTCAGAATTATTCTGCAAAATTCTAACCCAGTAGTCAAAATATCAGGACAAAAGAGGTCTAGAATTATTATAGAAGCCCAATACCATTTTCTAAGAAACCACTAGATGCGGAACTAAAACCACAGTCACTTCCAGACGTCTTTGTATGCACAGTATCTCACCTTTGAAACCTGAGATTTACATTGTCCCTCCTTTCTCTTTCGATATTGTGTCCAATCTTTCTTAAAATATTATAATTTGCAGTCAAGCTGACTTAGTTTTGAATCCTGGTTCTGTTGCATAAAACAATTATGATCTTAGGCAAATCACTTCACCTCTCTGAGACTTGATTTTATCATCTGAAAAACTGAGATAATAATGGCTATCTTATAAAGTTGTTATGAAGATTAAATGAAATAATCGCCTCACCTGAGCTAATGTATGTGACTTGCTGAGCACAGTGCCTGGCAAAAGACAGAGTGTGTGTGTATGTGTGTGTGTGTGTGTGCGCGCGCACTTGTGCACTCACATGACTCACCTCCCTCTCCATGCTCACTTCTGAACTAATCCAGAAGTATGTAACTTTGCATTACCACCCTGTCCCTCGTTGCTTTTCTGGCCTCAACTTTCTTCTGGCCAAGTCTGCTCTTCACCCACAAATCATACAAAGCCACTTTAAAGCACTCATGCCTATCCCCACCTTCTCCAAGTTCCTGTAGCAGGTCCCATATGCCTTGTTCATTTTGTTCTTAATCCTATACTACCTTGGACTTCTACTCAGCTGTTGTCTACTGGATTATATGCCGCTGTACAGTGAGCTTCTTGTCCTATATTTCTTTTATCTGTCCATCCCCACAGCAGGTCTCAGCCTTCTTAGTCATACCCTTGGTCAAGTGTATGATCCTCCTCTGTACTTATAAATCTCTAATGTGACTCTTCCATTACAGAAGTAGTTCCTTCAAATTGTCTTAATGGGGACAAAAGCTGCCACTCAAGTTAGCATCAAGCATGTTATTAACCTACAACAATCCAGATCCAGTAACAATACATCCATTGAGTCATTCGTTGATTTACTCAACACGTATTTCTCATGCAGCACACCTTCGAGGTACTGGGGCGATAGCCATGCACAGGATAAAGTTCCTGCTTTCATGGAATTTATATTCTCCAGATTAAATGTTAATATAAGTTTCTTCTTCCTCTTTTTTTTTATGCTTCAAGCTTTTATTTAAGTACTAGTTAGTTAATGTATAGTGTAAAACCAGTTTCAAGAGTAGAATGTAGTCATTCATCACTTACAAGTAACACCCAGTGCTCATCACAGGTGCCTTCCTTAATGCCCACCACCCATTTAACCCATCCCTCTACCCCCTCCCCTCCAGCAGCCCTCACTGTGTTCTCTATAGCTTAGAGTCTGTTTTATGGTTTGCTTTCCCCTTTCCTTTTTTCTTTTCCCTATGTTCATCTGTTTTAATTTAAAGTAAGCTTCTTTTGGAAGGGATTTTAGTACTCTTTAGTCCTAAGTATGTGTTCTACAAGATGGGAAAGTAAGAGAGTATTGCCAGTTTCTAATGAAATGGTACTATCTTTGACGTAGATCACTTGTACAGAACTATTAGTCTGTGGTATTGTAAAACCAACAAAAAAAAAAAAAAACAGAAAAAGTTAAAGAGACTCCCCACCAACTCAGTATTCAGTGTTAATCATTTAATTTGATGCATGTGTCTTGTTCAGGTTGCTTTAACAAATTTCCACAAACTGCAGCTAAAACCATAAGCATTTATTTCTTTTAGTTCTGGATGCTGGAAGTCTAAGATCACAGTGCCACCATCGTCAAATTCTGATGAGGACCCTCTTCTGGGTTACAGCCAGCTAACTGCTCGTTGTATCCTCACATAGTGCAAAGAATGAGAGAGTTCAATGGGGTTTCTTTAATAGAAGCATTAAGCCATTCCTGAGGTCTCCACCCTCATGACTTAATCACCTTCCCAAGGCCCCACTTCCTAATACCATCACATCCCAGGTTAGGATTTCAACATACAAATTTTGGAGTGACACAAATATTCAGTTCATAACAATATGGCCAATTGGCTCAAAATATCAGCTTTTTGTGGTAGATGATTACAAGGTAGCCCAAAAGCCCAGCTTTAGGATAAGGGAGGAGAGAACCTAACACTTTAACCCAGAGGTGATTTCTTCCAATCTTTTTTTTTTTTTTTTTAAGATTTATTTATTTATTTGAGAGAAAGAGAGAATGAGCAAGAGGAGGAGAGGGAGAGGAAGAAAGAAACTGAAGCAGACTCCATGCCCAGCATGGAGCCCAACACAGGGCAGGATCTCATGATCCTGAAATCCTGACCTGGGCTGAAACCAAGAGTCAGACACTTAACCGACTGAGCCACCCAGGCTCGCCTCTTCCAGTCATTTTTAAAAAGTGGATGGAATGTTGTTCCCCCTGCTTGTGCTTTCTTTCTCTGTCAAATAAATAAGTAAAATCTTAAAAAAAAAAAAAAAAGTGAATGGAAATTTGCAAACATCTCTGTTAGAGAGACTGTTACCAACACTGTGGTCTAGTGCCTCTACAGGTCATTTCATAAAACAAGTAGTCATGGTCACTGTGAGATCCTTCTCAGGGAGCCAGCTACCCTGACTGTGGCTCACTGCACACTTATATTTTACAACGCGGTGCTCATTGTGAAGTCTACGTTCTTTGAAATCAGATCAGCTTTAAAGACATTCTTTGTAGAAGAACATATTTGAAATTATGCAATCTACCCTCACAGAGGAGGTAAAAGTTGAAGCACAGAGAGGACATCCCCAGCAACAAGAGAAGGGCTGCTGCCTCTTCAAGTCCTTCTTCTTCTTTTACACCTAAGGATGCAATTCTTTTGTAGTTGTTTGCCAGGGCTCCATACTAAAGTACAAATATCTCTAGATGGAGATTTTATCTCCTAGCATCTTGGTTTGACGATGGCAGGAGAATCCTCCAAACAGCCTATCTAGTTTACACATTTCTCACTGTATGATAGGAATGTTCGGTGGCTTGAGGAAAAAGGACTTGGGGGGAATGAGATGAGTACATGATGATTATGTTTTTCTCAAGAAGTAATGAAAGGGAGACAGTGTTAGTCTTTTTAGTTAGTACTTTAGGTAAAGTACTAGAAATACACATGGCGGTAACTCCTGCCTACTGAAAGGGAAACGGACACTGGTAGGTGATACCATCCATGGTCAGGAAGGAGGTTCCACAGATGGATCATAGACAAAGTTCACAGAAAGCAATTTCAGATTTTCATTTGGTGATTGATTTGCTATTTGACTCCACTTGAATGCATTCTGAGTGATATGAGATTATCTTCTGGTATTCACATCTATGAGGCCGGTAGCTGGATATATGGAGATTTGATTTAATGTAAGGAGAACATTAGAGGGGAAAAAAGGCTTAGCCACCTTGCACATACAGACAGCACGGTAAATAGGTGAAGAATGTATGTGTAAGTGCAACTTACAAGGCTAATGAAACCAGCACAATCCATCCAGAAATGTGGATCAGAGTCTCACTCTTTTACTCCATTAGGGGATTAATCCTGTCTGTCCTATTACTGCCCCAAAGGGTGCTGAGATAATGAATGTCCTAATATATGTGGAAATTTTGTAGAAATCCCAGAATCAGGCAACCAGATAAATGCCAGAGGAAGCATAGTGAATTGCCTTTGGGGTCTCTGACTCCTTGTAGCCTTGCGAGAGTTCAGCGGTGAGCCATTCACTTGCCAAGGAGCCCTTTACTCTCTCTGGTTCCTCGTGCTCATAAGTGTCATTTTTATATCAACCATATGAGAAAGTGGAGTGTTTTCCATCTTACCTCCTGAGTCATACTGTTTCTCCAGTCCTGAGCCAGTCAGGTTTTTCTGGTTGTTATTCATGTACTTCATTTTCCTGGAGCTTGTCTCCACTTCATTATAGTGGATGTGTTAGAGAGGTCATGTCTAAATGGCCTGCATTTAGAAGCATGGGAAAATTCTCCAAGCATTTAATTGAGACAATTACACTTGTATACTAGAATGCTGAAATTCATATGAGAAAAACAGGAAATTTTCATCTGCTGTTTTGCCACACATAAGGAATCATTCCTTTTCCTTTTGGGGATGGAAGTTTGTTTTAAAAGTTAGTTGCAAATCTGACATGGGTCATGGAGTACTTCCTCAAAAGTGGCAAAGAACTGGACAAAATGCAAAGAGAAATACAACAATATTACAGGAACTTGAGACATGAGTTCTTCATCCTCTACCTGAAACTACCTTTATAAAGCACAAATATATTCTTTGACTCTGCCAGAATAATACAACTTCCAAGGCATACCAGAAAGTCAATTGTTTAGGTACATCTGGAAATTCCTTTTGGAAACTTTGGCATAGATTATAATGTAACAAAGCAGAAATTCACTATGTGCCAAAGAACTATTGAGTCTTCCTAACACAGTACCTTAGCGAGAGTTTGGATTATTAAATCCAGACCCTAGGAACCTGGGAATACAAAGTTTCTAGAGGAAATAATGGCACAGAACATACCAGCCAGAGATACCCTGTCATGAAACATGAGTTGCTGTACCAAAGGTCAATGGTCACATCCGTTTTTTCTTTTATTCTCACCGGAGTTGTTAAAAGACGTTTTGTTGTCTCTTATGTTGCTGTTAGTATCCTTCATGAGTAATCTTTCCACACCTTGTGATCACATGTCACCCCTGGATTTTTTTGAAACACATAGACTGGACACCTCATTTCTTCCATCATCCCTGTCATCACCTCAAATTTTAAACATGAAATAACCTAATCTCTTCTGTTCTGTACTTCTTGTTTTAATCCTGACCATGACACATGGTTGTCTTCAAGTAATAATGTTGGAAAATCGGTCAAGCCATGCCCATCTGAATTCTTTATCCTGGACTGAAGCTAGGTACCAAAAGAAAATAGTCATCCACAGGGTGGAAAAAAGGGAACATGACAGATTAGCCTCTGGATTTCAGGGTAAAAAAGGATTTCTTGGATAATAATTTAATAATGTTCAAGGACCTAAAACTTTGTGAAAATGCAACATTAACTTCTGTGTTATTATGTGGAAATTATTAAGCAGTATACATTTTTCACTCCCAGTTTCTCATTTTGTAAAATCGGTTGTTCCTACAGATAGAAATAACCAAGTTTATTCACAAAAGACTTCGTTTAAAAAGTCATCCGGACACAATAACTACAGCTGCCATCACCCAGCCTAAATGTCCTGCCCCCTCCCTGAGGGGTCATGTAACCCACCCCCCCACCCCCCCCCATCTCATTTTACTCTGTTTTCCTCCTGTGCTTAGGTCATAATGAACTTCTGTTAACTCCTCCATTGCATCAACGTCATTGTCAGATCAAACCTCCTTGCTTTTATTATTTCCTTATATCTGCATTGCATTCTCTCCTTTTTCTTACTCCTCAGGCATCCGTCAGATCTGGAAGTTTTTCTGTCACTTTACAGAGCTTTCTTTGATGCCCATTTCTGATTCCTGTTCCCTCCTTGAGCTGCAGGAGAACCAGAATTTACTACCATCTTAGCACATCTTACCTTATGTTCTTACTTTCTGTTTATCTCCCTTTCCTCTGCCCCAGATGATAAACTAATTTCATTAGAGAAATATGCCAATCCAAAACAGTTTCTCCATTTGACCTTATCTTGCTTCGGAATATATATATATATATATTCCCCCCAAATTTTAAAAAAATATTTTAACCATTGCTCTTAGGTTAATATCCAGAATTTTAATATATTCTTCTGGGCTCTACAGGAGCATGGCTCTTCCCCTTCATTCTTGCACAGACCTTGCCTCCCCTAACCAAGAACACTGGCTACATACCACCTCTTTGTTTCATGGGAAAGGTTGGATTTATCCTTCACATATCCTAGGCCTGGCCTAGATAAACACCACCCACATATGCAAGGCTCAGTGAGGGCCTTCTCACATTCACACGTGTGGCACATTTCATAGCCAGAGTTCAATTATTATTTGGGTGATTATCTTTTTAATATCCATCTCCTAGCTACACTATCCGCTCCAAGGGATAGTGGCTCTGGCTGTCTTCCTCAAGAAACATTTGTGGTGACTCTATCTGGGCCCAGCTGGAGCCAGTGTGGGAACAGTGAATAAGTTAGGAAAATATGCAAGGGTTGGGAAATAATGCCAGACCCGGGTGGAGGGCCAGATCCTAAAAGACCTTAATTGCCACAAGTATAAACAGTTTAGACTTTATCCTAAAGACGGTGAAGATTCATCAGATGTTTCAAAGCTGAAATGATCTAATAATCTGTGTTTAAAAGAATGAATCTGGCAGCAGGTTAGAGATTTTGTCTCTAAACTGAAAAACTATTATAGTAGTTTATTTAAAAAAAATTCGACCAGGTATTTCTTCTGTCCCTATGCACACGTCCCTTTGGCTATGTGGCTTTACCATTCTTCTTATCCCAGGACTTTCAGTGTGAGTTTGACCACGTGACTTGCTTTGATTGATGGGGCATTAGCAATTGTGACTCAAACATTTGCATGTTGGGATTCGCCTGGGGCCTGACTGGGAAACCAGAAATCCCCAAGTGAGGTAGCTTAACGAAACAGTGAATTTCAACCACGTTTTAAACTTCCTCTTTGCTGCTGTTAACATGCATAACCCACTTCCCCTCACACCCCATTATTAGAAATCTCACTCTAGAAAATGATTCTCAGTGGCGTGCACCAGAATCACGAGGTGGGAGGAGGCATATGTCATGTGACTACGTCTCTCAGGAGGTTGGTTCCAGCATACGCTATGGCTGCAAAGGGAAGATCACTGCTGAGTTTCATGGGTTGGTCAGTGAACCGTTAACTCAGCCTGTGGAGTTAATGAGCACCACGAAGGAACTCCCATTTAGCCAGATCTGAAAAGGAAGAATAAATATTCATCAGGTGCAAAAATGCAGGAAAGGTATGTCAAATAAAGAGGAGAATGTGCAAAGGCAAGTCCTGTGTTCCCAAATGACTGATTTTAAGTGGTCATCTCTTTTCTTTCTGTACAACTGAACATACTCTTTGATATTCTAGATCATGCTGGCAGAACTCTATCACCCTCAAGGAAATCTACAGAATTTACTTTGCAGTGTCTACAGTGTGTAGAGAGGTCACTGAAATAAATTGTCATGCTAATCGTTGCCTTTCCTCAAAATAGTCCTTATTTGCAGAAACCTGCTTGAAGCATGGCCACGTCATTTTCCTCTGAATCTCTTTCCCAGAGCGGATTCCATGCAGATAACAATAGGATCTGTGATGATCATTTTATCTGTGTTTACTGTCAGTTTCAGTAGCTCTAGAATCATCTTAATTCAAGATCTAATACATGTGCCCCCATTTTTTGGAAGTTCATGTTGTCACTTTGCTTTTACCAAAAAAACTACATTAGTTTCTGTTTTTGCTAAGTCAAAGACATCTAAATGAGGATTGTAGCTTTCCTGAAAAAAGAAATAAAGAAAAGGTACAAAGTAAAAAGCGTTAAGTATTTACTTCACAGTGAGCATCACAGAGGCAGTGGACACCCCAAGCTGCGGGGGGGGAGGTGGGGCACCAAGCTCCTTTTCTGGGACCTGCACTCAGCAGATCAGCCTCCGGCCACCAGAGCTGGGAATGATGTCTGTGAGCATCTATGCTTAGCCCCATTTATTTTGTGCATCTGTTAGCAAGAGATGTCCTAAGATGTCAGGAAAGCCAAAGCGAGGTTATTTTTTAGATCTGGGCATGCTCAACATTTTTTCCATATAAATTAATGGCATAATGCTGCTTTGATTACACTATTTTAGCTTCTGAAAGGCTTCCTAGGAATGCTCTTTCTACTTTTGGATAGCAGGGGGGAGCCTGTACCTGCTTCTCATCCATACAAAATTTTTGCTATTTTTCTTCACACACACAAACATACTCCCTCACACCTGAATGCAAAGTAAATAAGTCTTTGAAGGAAATTTTGCCTTAAAGTGCTTCTGTAATTCATTTCAATAAAGCATCTAGAACTCTTTCCCCCACATCTAATAGGATTAATCTTTAAAAGCATCATCTTCTCCAAGCAGGTGCAAACCTTTGTCTGCCCTCAGGGAAAGACCAGCCAATGAGAGATTATTCTGGTGACGTAATGCTTGTTAACTTACTCTCTTGCAGACACAATTGGGGAAGATGCTTTTCAGAGCATCAAACATATTGAATTTAACTCTTTCTCACCGGACTAATTACAGCTCACAAGCCACTTCTGCTGCTTCGTAAACATGTTGTGTAGGACAGCCCTGACATAGTTATGCAAAATCACTAGACTAGAGAATTTCTTTTGAGCATTGGCATCTGTACCAACTGGCATTCCCTACCTTTCTTGGGAAATCAGTACTTCCATATCTTGGTTCTTATGGAAATAAATGATACATTAACCCTAGCCAGCAGCAGATAAACTTCTAGTTCTTTCTCAGATACAGATTCCCATGAAAATCAATTCAAAAGGGATAGAGAACTTTATATATATTTTTTCTTTCCCATCAAAATCACAGTTGAGGGCACCTGGGTGGCTCAGTGGGTTAAGCCTTTGTCTTCGGCTCAGTTCATGATCTCAGGGTCCTGGAATCAAGTCCCGCATCGGGCTCTCTGCTCAGCAGGGAGCCTGCTTCCCCTCTCTCTCTGCCTACTTGTGATCTCTTTCTCTGTGTCAAATAAATTAAAAAAAAAATCTTTAAAAAAATCACAGTTGACCTCTTGTGACTGTGTACTAACTCGATTTTTCATATTCTTCCACTTTATTTCAAAGATTAAAAGAAATACTTGAAACAGCATTTGAATGGCCAGATATGTTCATAGTGAAATAATCTTCTGCTTAGTGAGCAGTGCACAGGGCTCTGTTGATGCAAATGAATGCTTCTGAGTATCTAGAGAAACCCGAGCCAGGGCAGGTGAAGACCCACTACCCATCACATAGTGTATTTCTATGAAGTGGTGGGCAAGACGAGATAAATGTGTGTTACTTTCTACTGGTAAAGAGTGCAAAAAAGCAGACACGAGGTACAGATTTCAGGCGGGTGTGATTTTGTGCCCCAGCTTGTTCCCATCCCTCTCCCTCCACCCCAAACCTCACTTTTTTGGGCAAAAGAATGCAATAGTAAGCATATTGGGAAAAACCTAATTTGAAAGAGGAGTGTCATGATACCTGAGCAGACCCGTGGTTTATCTGATCTGACACCCAAGAAGAAAGCAAACTCCCACTGCTCAGCCAGCTGTGTAATCGGAGGTGCTGGATGTAATTTAGAGATGATGAGCTGTGAGTACTTGGAGTAAAAATGTTGGAAAGTTACTTTGCTAGAACTTTCCTGTTTCCTTTTTCAGACCCCCCCTCCAAACCCTTTGAGAAAATTCTGTTAATTTTTGGCTCATGAGTCTTTCTTGGGACTTTTCTACGTATTCAGGTCATGGTATTCCGGTTGCATTGGCTGGGGTGCAATTATGGAACCGTAGAATGTTTCAGACCTGGCTGTAAACAGCATCTTTACCATAAAAGGGAGTGGTATGTCACTCTAACTTCAGGGAGACACACTTTCTCTGTCTATTAAAATGAACTAATAATCCCATAGGAGTCTGAAAAACAATCTGAGGGTTTTGAAGGGGTGGGGGATGAGAGGTTGGGGGAACCAGGTGGTGGGTATTATAGAGGGCACGGATTGCATGGAGCACTGGGTGTGGTGCAAAAATAATGAATACTGTTATGCTGAAAATAAATAAAAAATAAATTTTAAAAAATAATCCCATAGGAGTTATTTAAATAGTACTTATAAAGTTCTTGGCAAGTCGCAAGTATTCAATCAATAGTAACTATGGTTATTACTACTTTTATATATGCATTATTCCAAGCCACTTTACCTTTCAAAGTTGAAAACTGCATTATATAAAATGACTACTACCCACAGCAGATTCCCTGACATAAATTTTATCAACCTTTGATTGTGAAATGAACCATTCTGTTTTCCCTTGAAGATCTAGTTGTACTTGATTCTTCATTTACCACATCATCCAGTTGTCTTTTATTTTTATCCATTAATATTTCAGAGTCAGAACTTTACAAATACATGATTTTAAATATTATCAGAATAAAGAATAGTAGCATAGTACATTTCTTCTAGAGATTCATTGATATTTTAAGGCCATGGCTTTTCCAATTCTATACTAAAGTTCCTGGAAGGCACTGGTCATGCAAAATTAGTAGCTTGAGGTTTTCAAGCTAATTTTCAATTAGCTTAAACTAAACTGTTTGTATCTACTGACACATTCCTGCAAATTGATTTCAGATTTTAAATTTCAAGGGCTAGGGGCACTTAGGTGGGTCATTCAGTTAAGCATCTACCTTCAGTTCAGGTCAAGATCCCAGTGTCCTCGGATCAAGTTCTGCGTCGGGCTCCTTGCTCAGGACAGGAGCCTGCTTCTCCCTCTGCCTGCTGCTCCCCCCGCACGTGCACTCACTCTGTCTCTGACAAGCAAAGAAAGAAAACCTTTAAAAAAGTAAAGATAAAAATAAATAAATCTGAAAGGCTATTACGTTCACTTTATCAAAATTTACTGAATGCCTGACCTGTACATGGAGAGACTCTAAGATGAAACCCAACGGTGACAGCACCCAGCTGTAAAGTCTTGGTTGCTACCATCCAGGCACCAGTGCCCGGCAAAGGGAACAGACAGCACAGTGTGTTAGTTTCCATGACAGAGTTGTGTAAAAAGTTACCGGAAATACAGGAAGGGGGGCTCTTAATTGAATACTGGAGGGGTGAGTTTTTGAGGAAAATTATAGCCAGGTAATATTTTATTGGCTTTCAAAGAATAATAAGGATTCTCTTATTTGGATAAAGTAGAAGAGTATTCCAGGTGGAAGGAATAGCTAGGGTGAAGGAGGAAAGGATTGCGGACTCATAGCTATTTGTGGGATGGCTACTGACCTAGGCTAGTGTTTGGTATTGGATGGATATGTGGCAAGGGAAAGAAATGTTCATGTGTAGAGCAGTTTTTTGGAAAACTAATCTGTTACCTTCCAGATCATAAGTATTCTCATCTTTGTTACGTACCATGAGAAAATCAATAATACATACTAGCTGGATTTTTTTTTCCTTTTTTTGTGATGTCTTTAAGCCTATTTGTGCTTAAACGAAAGAACCCTATTCCTTTTTCTTCCTATGATTAAAAAAAAAATTCTAGTGTACTATTAGACTTCAAATAAGGTAAGTGTAAATTTTACAAACCCTATTTCAAGAAAGCAGTATAAATTGTACAAAAATAATGCTTGAGATCCAGATAACATCTGTTAGTTTTGATTCTTATAGAAGGATACACGAGCAAACTTGTAAAAGGCCATAAATCTAAATAACATGTGACTAATAATGTCAGAGTATGCATTAGAGAAGTATTGTCGATGCTAACTTTGTGTAAGAGTTACCTGGGAAAACCTCGTTGTTCATATTCACATGGTGAAGCATAAAACCATCGGGTCAAAGCATGGAGCCATTCACGTGTGATAATGTGGGTGTGAAACATTCTTAAATAAAACTTGCTGAAAGTTCTCTGTCGTTTTCTTTGAGTTTATTCACTGAATAAGAAGTCTGCATACCTTAGGACAGGACTATGTGTATATGCTCAGTAATTCAAGTATGTTCGGTGATTTTTATTAAAGGTGCACTGAAACGTATTATCCACACATAAGTGATGCTATTGTTAGAACAGGAATTCATCAATTTAACAAATGATGTGTGCTGAACTGTCTATATCCTGTTCCCCCTTTGTGACCAATATCATGTAGATCACCGGAATTACAGGTAGTTGAGTCCCTCCTGGGTTATAGGTTTTCATCATGTAAAAGCAACTGCGTGGAGATTCAACCCACCTCTGAGGCTGATTAGATAACACACACAGGATTATCTCTCTGAGTGAGTGGAGTGTTTATAGGCTACCTCATTCTGAAGTGTTTAGAGGTTCTTAGAGTTATTTGTGTAATGCAGGAAAATCCACTATAATCTCTTAAATTCATGAAACAAGGAGGCTGGAACCGGACTCTATTGCCATGACAGCCTATGTAAGCAAACCAAAATCTAAGCCTATAAATGCCTCAAGGTTACAGAGTCAAATCCTGAGGACAACCAGTTGCAAGAAGCCAGCTGGGCTCTAAGTGATAGCCTGTCCACAATGACCTTGCTTTATTTCCACCTCTTCTCTTGGGAGTCTCTGGCCAGCTCCTCGCTGGTGGAGCACTCCTGACCACTTCCAGGTCGCTGCTGTCCAATACAGACTGATAAATGCTCAAATAAACTCTTAACAACTTTTGGGGTGCCTAGCTGGGTCAGTCAGTAAAGTCTGCAACTCCTATTTTTTTTTTTTAAGATTTTTTTTAAATTTATTTGAGAGAGAGAAAGACAAAAGAGGGGCAGAGGGAGAGGGAGAAGTAGATTCCCCATTGAGCAAGGAGCCCGATGTGGGTCTCCCTTCCTGGACCCAAGATCAAGAGTCACAAGCTCAGGGCACCTGGGTGGCTCAGTTGGTTAAGCATTTGCCTTCGGCTCAGGTCATGATCCCAGGGTTATAGGTTTGAGCCCCATGTTGGGTATAAAAGTTTCTTTAAAAAAAATCTTTTAAAAAATGTTTTATATGCCTCAGTTTATCTTTTAACAAGTTATTTAAAAATACGAAATTCTCAGGAAAATTTAAAAATAAAGATGGCTTTCTGTTTTCTCCATCAGCTGTAAAGAAGAAGGCTGGCTTTATCACTCCAGTTCCAGGAGGTGTGGGACCCATGACGGTGGCAATGCTTCTGAGGAACACTCTTCTGGCAGCTAAAAAACTCATTTACTAGGTCACATGAACGAATAAAACAGAATGAAATCATGCTCTTTATTTATTTGACAAAGGGCAAACACCTTTATATTTTACTACAAAGCTATTTATTTCTACATCGTATTTATTTTTTCATGGATGGAATCATCGTGGATCAGATGATTCATGCAACTTGACGCATTTCCTGCTCACGGATTTTGAGTTTTAGAGGAAAAAAAAAAAAGAAAAACAAACAATTCCAGTGAAAACTTTGGTAACAGTGGTTTATTTTGTGAACAATATTTGTTCATAATATTAAACAATAAAGGGCTCATAACAAATGAATATATTTTTGACACAAATATCGCACACAGTATGCTTTCAACAGATGTCTTATCAGCCAAATGGGTGCCCACGGATAATATAATTGAGGTTTTGACATAAGCAGGCTCCATTTTTATATATCTTATGTTTATTACATGCTGAAAAAGAGCTTACATGCTAAAAGAAAGATAAAATATTAAAAGTAAAATCTTGATCTCACGTGTCTCCCAGATGGATGCTGTGAGGCATCTTAATGAGAAACGATACTCCATTCAAGGTAAGAAAAGTAAACAAAGAAGGCAAAAAAAAAAAAAATGCAGTGGTGCTTAGAAAGGTAGTGGTCATTTCGAACTGTGAATGACTACTTGCCGTAGTAAAAATGTAATGAGAATATGTTAGGCTTACGTGTAATTTCTTTCTTCTAGAAAAATATTTGGATAATACCTTCCTTGAGGAATAATGGAAAATCCAAACCAAACATATAAAACAAAACTGTGGTTGTTTCTTCCCACAAATAGTAGAAAAATATGGTATAGTATGAGTGAGGACTTCATTAAAGAATGAAGGTTTGTTCATAGATTTGGAAATTAATAGGAAAACAATACATTTACAATGTGCCAAAGCTAAACCTTAGACTATAACTGAAAATCTACTGCTTTGTTGCCCCCAATTCTTCCCTCTTTTGTTATGGCAGTTGAGTTGGTTCTCAGAGTAGATGCCACATTTCTAACACAATTTAAATTAGGAAATACACCTGAATGTCACTTGAAGGCTATTTTGAGACTACCCTAGTCACTTAATTGTATTGTTTTCATGCCGAATGCCGGTGTGTTTGTGTACCAATAACAATTCTTACCCAGTGCATGTTTTTATCAGTGTGTGACCTGATCAATTGTGTGAAAATAGTCTAGATACTTATAATTAATCATATTTCAACTGTATAATAAAAGCGATTTGAAGAATACCTGTCTTCTTTCTTCCTTAAGATATTTATGAGATTTTTTTTCATGTATTTGTTACCTCTTTCTTTTTTAATGGTTTCAAGTTTTTATTTAAATTCCAGTTAGTTAACATAAAGTGTAATATTAGTTTCAGGGATAGAATTGTTACGTATTTCTTTACCGCCTACTGGGGAAATGTACAAGTTTCTTCAGCATGCAAGTAAAGGTTCTACAGTCCATTCCAAAGTCAGTCCAGACCAATCTTTGTGTGGTAACCTCGACAGAAGTTTACATTCAAAGCTCCCAAGTAAACATTTCAGAAAGGGCCCCAGATTTCCCCAAACAGACAAAACTGACCCAAAATACATGTACATGGAAAAAGTAAAGTCTGCAGTTTTGAGCTTACCATCCCCAACCCCCGAAAGTACAGCAGGAATTATTTTGGGAAGATTTCTGCCCCTTGACTAAGCTAAAATTCAGGAAGGAATCTTTCTAGAGACTAAAATACTGGAAAAGAGAAATTGTTCTGACATTTGGTAAAAGCGGTAAGGAATAATTTATCCAAGACTGTAGCAGTGGGATCAAGGCGACTACAATAGAAAAAGATTGAACTCAACTCCAAATACAGCAAAGATGGCTGTGGATCTGTATCCAATGAGCAGGGTAAGGGGATCAGTAGGTGGGAAATTACTCTAAGAGGAAATTGATTATATTTCAAGTGTAGGAAGACTCTTGCTAAACTAGCTTACCAGGATTCTTGCTGAAGGTAGGCCAGATATCAAGGGTAGGACAAGGGAACCTGATCAGATGTTGGAGAGGGGGTTTTCCATAAACTGACTTAGCAGCATTCTTTGCTAAAACTGGGTTCAGCGGGCCTCGTCAAGAAGAAGACTCAGGAGTCTGACTGAAGTCCAGTCAAAAAGGAAGCCTTTGTCAACACATAACGGAGATCAAGTTGGTTCGTTGGTACCATGACTTCATTTATGGATATTTGGGGTGAGTAAAAGGTAGACATCAAAAAGATGACAGCCAGATGGGGCGCCTGGGTTGCTCAGTGGGTTAAGCCTCTGCCTTCAGCTCAGGTCATGGTCTCAGGGTCCTGGGATCGAGCCCCACATGAAGCAGGCTCCCCGCTGAGCGGAGCTCCTCTCTCTGCCTGCCTTTCTGCCTACTTGTGACCTCTGTCGAATAAATAAATAACATCTTCAAAAAAAAAAAAAAAAAGATGACAGCCATGCAGCAGGGATTTGGAGAAGTAAATTTTCTTCTCCTATAAGTCTCTATAAAAAGAATGAAGGGGGATTGCACAATAATACAAAGATATGGAGATGAGGACGAGTTTAGCGAGTATATATGAAAGCGAGAGTCAGACTGAAATGAATGGTGTGTGTTGGACAGTGGTGGAAATCCAGCCGGATAAGTGAGTAGAGATAGATTTAGAGAGTGCCTGGATAACTGAGGCCACGTTTGGCGAATTAGGAGAATTGCTGTTAGAGCCTAGAAGATATTATCATTGATTAACATGAGAAAGTGACAAGGGGAGCTGATTTCGGAGAAGAGATTATGTTCAGTTTAAGAGTGTCACGTGATGACAAAATACATAAAGTCTTGGTATAACTTCAGTCTGGGAAGAGACTAGTGATGAAAATTTAGGAATCAGTACCATGTACTACCACTAAATCCCTGACCTTATTGACCATTCTACACACCCTGTGTCTCTACTCTTGCTCAGTAGTAACAGCTGTCCCTAAGAGAGCACCTAGCAGGTGCTAAATGCTTTACTTTTTGTGTTGTTATGGACAATCTACATTTGATAGATGAGGAAATTGACCCTTGGGGTTATTAAAAAGCCTTAGCCAGGGCCTGATGGATAGTGGACGTGGAGTTAGAATTCAAAACAAGGTCTGGGATGATGTGAGTCAGAGCTCACTTCTCTTGTCATTGTAGCACACTGCTTCCCTCAGTGCCTGCCCGACCTGGAATCCTTTCTCTTCTTATATACCTACATCTTCCTTGTTATTCCAGTTTCCCTCCATGAAAACTGCCACGAGAATTTGATGAAGTCCCACCCCTGAACTCTCACAGCCATTTTTGCACATTCGTGGACCTTCTCAGTTCCCACCAAGTGCTGTAGTTACGTATGTGCTTTCCTTAACTCCCTTCAGTACTTTGAGGGCAGAGTCATGCATGATTTGTCTTTGTCTTGCTAACACCACATCCAGCTCAGGGCAGGCATTCGATATTGAATGAAGGAATGGCAACTGCATACATGAGAACTACAGAATAAGTTGAGAGAGAGAGAAAGCAATGCACCGACGATCATTTCCTGCCATTGTCTAGCAATGGATTTTTGTTGAGTTACTGGAAGAGTAAGAAAGAAGGCAAAGAAAGAAAAGAAGGAGAGAGGGGTGGGGAGGGAAGACACTTTCAGAGATGCTTATGACCAGAGGAGAGAGATGAGTAAATTAAAAACAACAACAACAACAAGAAAAAAGCGACAGAAGGGAAGATAGTGGAGGGTTCTTAGCCTTCTTTCCCCTTTTTCCCACGTGCTCTGATGTGCCTCAAGAAAGAAGGTATCAGTAATGCCACCTCGCAATGCCCACTCCCCCATTCTTCAGGATTGGGTAAGGGCCTTTTTGTGAGAAGACTGAAGAAATGAAGGCAGGGGATTCTTTTAAAGAGTATGTAAGTGGGATCCATTACTAGGAATCCCAGAGGAAAGACACGCGTGAGCTGACTAGAGCGATTTTCTGGTATGTCTTCCAGAAAGTGGTAGGTGAGTTTCTGTGTTATGTGGCCTAATTTCACCAGAGCGGGGAAACATCAGGAAAGAACAGAGGCCATTCCTCTCAGCCCACATGTGAGTGAAAGCCACAGTTGATTTAATATTTAGATTCTTAGGATAGAGGTAATTTAGTTAAAGTTTGATTTTAGGAGATCCTTCAGAGAATTCCTCTGAGATCCATATGTGGATTTCTAACAGAGAACACAGCTGGGGAAGTAAAAGGGACATGAGATCTGGAACCCGAATAGAGATTTGAGTCCTGACTGTAGGGGACTTGGTACATCACTCTTTTGAGCCTCTATTCCTCAGTTTTCATATATCTTAATAGAAATAAGACTTCTTGTTTATTTCTTCATTCACTCAAGTTGGATTCATTAGGTATATACCATATGTTAGGTGCTGGATTCTTTGGGGCCAGCATTACTAAAGAAATAATGGAGATGTGCGTGGAAGTCTTTGGCAAAATGTAAAGCATTATGCAAACTCCACTTAACCATTAACAACCAAGATGGCTGTTGTACTATGTCCCAGTCTTACAGATAAAGATATTCAAAATTAGTTATAGCATCTTCCTTCAAGAACTGCAATGGTCATAATAGTTTATTTAATCCTTTGCAAAGTTTTCCTTCTTAAATTCAGTCATGCAGAGGACGATTATTTGATTTATAATTCAAATAATATTTGCCTGGGAAAAGTATTATCCAGAAATTGTTTTAATAATGAACAGTTAAAAGAAAAAGACCTACAAAATTAGAAATATGAAATGTAGGCACATTTGAAGTAAGCCAAGTCCTGTATATTCTTTTAACTTTAAAATGATGACTCTTGTGGTGATTGCCCAAGTTATAATGAGTTGAACAAGCTCATTCTTGTGTGATTTCTGAAGCCAAATTCATATTTCAATAGTGAAAGAGATCCTTTCTGGTAAACCAAATTTGCTAGATGGACATGATGCAAATGATAACTTATCTTGACTTAAACAAGTTTTCAAGGTCCAGAAAATATGAGCAATTGAAATTCCTGGTAGAAAGACATGCCACCTCAGTAAAACATATTTATATAGGTTCTTGATAATAATTTATATAGGTTCTTTATAATCTTTATAATATAATAATAATAAATTTATGGGAACCTCCTACACTCACAAAATCTAATAGCAATCTTCACATCTTGGCCTTTAAAATGGTATTTTAGTAATCATAACTAGATTAACAGAAACATTTGAATGTCGTGTTAAATTTAGAACTTTCTATTCATTAGACATACCGAACTTAAATATTTTAATTTTATCTTAGTGGATACGACATCACCATCATCCCCACCACCATCATCATTATCATTGTGGTACCTCACTGGTTCTCTCTAGCCAAATCCCTTTAGCACAGACGGAAGCACGGTAGCTCTAAGGAAATTGGGAGCCCATTCCATTTCATCAGAAAAATCTTAAATGGCAGAATCACATAAAGGCAAACGTTATGCTCTTCAAAATAATTATTTTCACGGAACTTGTAGTAGCAACACAAAGTAGCAAACAATTACAATGGAATATGAAACCTCTGCTTTTACCCAAATTTTATTTTTTCCCCTGCTTCTAAATTCCATAATATCTTGATTTGCTTGCAGTCTGTACTGAGAGGTGGCGTAATTGACAGCAGTTTCAGGGATGTTTGAGTTACTACTGCCTGGTGATGCTGTTTCCTGGTTTGCAAATACCAGTGCTCTGCTGGGTTGGAATCCTATGTAGGTCATGAACAACCTTGGAGCTGGTATCAGTCTGTTCCCAGCAATGGGGCCTTTCCCGGATTTCGATTCTTTTTTGTTGTTTTAAGTACTTTTACATACACGATTATGCCCACAGGTAACAAGAAACCAGTGTTTCAAAAGAAAACCTGATCACATTGCTAGATAACGCAGGTATCCTAAACAAGTGTGGTAGCGCCTGGAGGGCTCTACCTGCAGCTGCTGCCAGGAGTACATATTTTTTTGATTGGTAAGAACTGGCAGATGACGCTTCATGAAATATAAATGCAAGAAAGGCTCCAGAGAGCGCAATAAAAACCTTCCACCCGTCAGTCTCGGAGGATAAGAAAGATACTGTTAACAGCGGCAGGAAATGGCCTTCGGAGTCTCAATATCAGTCTATCTCTTATTCAAAGGTAGGTAGTTCCTTTTTGTCTTGTTAATTTTGTGTCCGTGTAAATTATGCATAGAATTTATTTTCTCTGAAGTAACGAGCAGTTGGCTTTTAACCTTCGTTCTTCCTGACAAAGAACAGAGCAAGAAATCTGTGAATTAATTCTTATGTAAAGCAGGTTGGGTTCCTAACAGATTGTTACAACCCCTTTTTTGAGACCTGTATGCTTGCTTTATACAGCAAGAGCAGTTGATACATTTGAACTACTGTGTCCTAGCAGCCTCGTGATTGATTTAGTAACCCACGTATCCACTTTCTCGTAAAAATAAATGTATTTCTATTTTCCGTAATTATAAGGTAGTCCCTGGAATCGGTATGGATGAGAAACAGTCAGGAAACTGCCCTGGTCAGGTTTTGGATTTCAAATGTAAATGAATTAAAATAGAACACACGTGGGAATAAGTAGACTAAGAAGAATTTTGGATCTGTGGCTTGCACCTAACTTTCAATCTGTTGCTTGCACGTAGAAGGAGGCTCACCTGCTAAAGATGCCTTTCCCCCCCTCCTTCATATAGCAATGACAGCCTTGACTGCAGAGGTAGCCGTGTCGGGAACACCCCCAATCACAACCCAGCAAAGTAACTGGACAGTTAACAAAACGGAAGGTATTTTCTTCACACTTGTGTATTTTAAGTGCCTTTTTTTAACCTTTTGAGAGATATTTGGATTGTGATCAATAGCAACATTGGAACTTTTGAAATATATATTTTATTATTAGATAATCGACTCTTTCAGCAAGATGTGACAGTCTATGTGCCCGCAAAAAATTGCCTTTATAAAAGGGGCAAGCAAAGTGGATGAGAGACTCAGAAATCGTTTTCAGTTATGGTCCTGAATGTGAAACATGCCACATTTTCTGAACCACGCGTGTCCCAAGACGGTTTGTCCCCATTTTGGCATTCTTGATGACTGCTGTTTTGATACAGTCTTTTCATCTGTGACCATGACTTTGCAGCCAAAGAAACTATGACAAGATGAAGCCTTAATCCATCTTTGGAAAGATCTTTTTTCTTGTTTTGTTTTGGGGGGATTTTGTTGTTCTTTTAGCATATGCTATACTTCCAAACCATTTATACCCAATTTTGGTTGTTGGTGGTGATGACATATCATCACCATGACTATTATTATTAGTATAGCTTCTGGCTGCTTTTGCGCATCATTATTTTTTAAGCCTCTTTGAACTCTCAGAGGTGAACATGGTAAACTTGTGACTTGCCAAGACCTGTGTACCCAGTAGTTACGATCCTCACACAAATCACTATTGCCTCTTGTGAAGACAGGTAATAAGACATAGGACAGAGAAACACCATATTTTGCTCTCAGAGCCAGGCAAATAGGTCAAGTCAGATGTTTTGTTTCTGAATACAAAGGCTAGTAATATTTAAACATTCTATATTTCACCAGTGATTTTAAATTAAAAAAAAATTCACTTAAAATATTTTGCCCATGTGAGTTTTGAATAACTACCCGCTGGCAAAGAAAATCTGTGTGAGCTTTAGAATAATTTTTAGCCAAACTTATTCATGTCCTCTGAGTCTTTGAGCCAAGAGGAAAGATCTTTACTGGGGGATAATGCTTTAGAAAATTCAAGAACAGTTTCCCCTCAATGACTGGCTTCGTAAAAGTGCACCCAGTACCACCTTTTTACTTCCTTAATAGTGAAAGTCTTCCAAGTTACAGAGAATAATAATAGAAAACAGGGGACTGAATGTATCATCTCTACAGTTTTCCTTTGTTTTCTTGATGGAGAACTTCAGTTTTTCTGTTTTGAATTTAATTTAAAAATCTGAAACCAATATCTTGGGAAATTTTTTGTAAACTTATACCTAATATTCTTCTCCTTAGGGGAAAGATGAGGCTCTCTAGTACACTCTTTCTTTGAAGATGTTTTCTTTCAGTTCTCACATTATCTAGTAAATCCTGCTTCAGGCTTGGCTAATTCAATTGATTTAGTCTTGGAGCAGGAAGAACCAAATACAGTGGACAATGGGAAATTCTTACTGGCTTAGAGTTAATTATTAAAATGAGACTCTAGATTCACAATATTGCATTCAACAAAATGAAGGTGAATCTTAAGGTAATATTGTATGTTCTCAGCCAAAATGAAGTTATCTTATTGGTGACTTAGTACCTAAAATTCGGTGTTTTAAATTTAAGAAAAATATGCATTTTTAGATCTTTTTTTCCCTTAAGAATAAATAAGTAGGATTCTATACATCTACTTAGCTAGCAAGGCAAATATGGTGTCACATGATAACTAAAAATGGGGAAATAAGTTTTCATAACAAGACAAAATGGAATGTCACCAATTCTGCTTGGGACAAGTTTAAGAATCAGTAATTAGATTTTTACTAAAGAGGACTCAATTACACGGCTTTACCCAAGTATCATCCCCACTGCATAGGCCCCAAGGATAGCATATGTCTTTGGTCCATTAGAGAATGAGGAATAAGCATCCTGAAATGTATACATTTTGCCACAAGACAGTTTCCCAAAGGAAAGCTTCCTTTAGAGATTCTAGACACTTGACCATGGACGTTTTGCCAGATATCATTTGCATAGTGTTAGAAGTCAAAACCCAAATTTTCTCATTCTGTCTATCTCGAGGTTTTTCTCTATTTTCTCAGAATGTCTCTTAACGAGTAAAATTTCCAATTAATATTCAAAAGTGTTGTTTCAACTGTGTGAAGCTTGAGCCGTAACTTGTTTCTGGCTTCTTGTATAGGTCATGAAAATTCCTCTTCTGAAATCAGGCACAGGGCTCCGTTTACGAGTCCTTTCTCAATTGATAGTCCACAGAAGAGGAAGCGGGGAATTCTCATCTTCTCAACTTCATTATCTCCGTAAATCCCGATTCCCTAAGTGCTGACTTCTCAGGTGTGAATGGGAGAAATAAAAAAGGAGAATCAAGGCTAAAATGAGAATCAATGCTGCCACCTTTAGGCAAACTTGTATCTCGACCACATTATGTAGAAGGAACAGAACAATCATCCATCCACCTCCAGCCCCTAATTAGTGATACGTCTAAATGATATTAACCTAGAGTCTGTGACTATAACATGCCGACGGAACCAGTCAGTAGTTTAAAAGCAGAACCAGTCAGTAGTTTAAAAGGCAGAGCACCCAAAGAATATTCTTAAATTTAAAACTCTCTTTACATACGTGTAACAAAACTCTCTTTACATACGTGTAACAAATCTACTATAAGAGTGTGACCCACTTCATCTGTTAACATTGTATGTCCTTTTCCTAGTTGACTACACAGAAGGACCCATAGCCTTGAAGTTCTCACATCCTTGCCTGGAAGACCACAATAGTTACTGCATCAATGGTGTTTGCGCATTCCACCATGAGCTGGAGAAAGCCATCTGCACGTAATTGCAAAGAACTTTACAAGTCCTAGAGATGGGAGGAGATGAATTTACGTTTGACACGTTTCTCTGCGGTTCACATAGTACATTTCCACACACCTGTTTCTTATCTAGTAAAAAGGGTACATCATCTGGACATGACTCATTGTATTTGAATATCTAAGGAGTCTTTTTCTAAACTACCTAACCCTCATTACTCAAAAATAGGGTCCCCACATTAGCAGCTTCTCTGTAACCAGGGAGCTTGTTACAAATGCAGAAGCTTAGGCTCCACCTCAAAACTACTGAATCCAAATGTGCATTTAAGCAACATGCAAGGATGATTCTGGATTTTCACGGGATTGATTACAGATGAGATGAAATAGATGGTAGCAAACACTCTTGAGGAATATGAAGTTCTAGAGCAATTAAGTACTATTTTTATGATCATTGGTTTGCTAGGCATTCTCCTGTGAAAGAGTAGATTAACAGTTTTCTAGATCGACTCATGCAAGCAGACTACCTTTCTCTTCTACCCGTGTGGGAAGTTACATTAATATGGGGCCTTAATGAATTGGCTATTTTGAAATACCTAACTTCCTCAATACATTTACAGTTGGCTTTCATTTGGCATTTTTCTCTTTAATTTACATTACTTATTTTCTATTGACATTTTTATTCTTTGAAATTGGTCATTTCTGTATATTTCTACCACTATGGGTTTTTAAATTATGCATTCTTTTCTTTTTTTTAAAAGGTGTTTTACTGGTTATACTGGAGAAAGGTGTGAGCACTTGACCTTAACTTCATACGCTGTGGATTCTTATGAAAAATACATTGCAATTGGGATTGGCGTTGGATTATTGTTAAGTGGTTTTCTTGCTATTTTTTACTGCTACATAAGAAAGAGGTAGGAAAAAATGAAAATGTGAAGTTGCTGGGCACTGGTTCACTTGATGAATATTTATTGAGCCCCTAGAATATACCAAGCACTGACATGTGTAATGTTTTAGTTAAAAAAAAATGATCTGGCAGTTTCCTACATATTTGTTTTGATGCTTTTCCTTATAAACACAGACATGCAGTAAAAATTGGCCTGCAGTTGCACTAGAATTGCTCCAATCTACAGTTTCCCTTCATCCTCCTCAGTCTGCCCACATCAAAGTTGGTGAACCCCACAAGAGCAGAGAGTGTAACTTGTTCACAGTTGTATATTCAGTGTTTATTACTGAGCCTGGCACATAGTGGACACCCAGCAAATATTTGTTGAATGAACAAATCAAGAAATTAACATTAAATGAATGAAAATATATGGCCAACATGGGCCATTTTCTTTTTAGACTTCAGGTAAGGGTTTATTCAGGAGATTTTGTTGACTGCTAAAAGCCTAAGAAAATAAGCTTGATGCACACATACAAATTCCTTCTGTTATCCACACTGGTAATTTTTTCTTAAATCCATGTCACTAGGATAAAGGCAAGAAGTAATGGGAGAAACTTTAAAGAGAAAAGTGCAAATACATTTCCTTGGCTGTACTCTATTGACGAAGTTGCCATTTTAAAAAATGACCAACACTGACCAGACAAAATAAAAGTTTGTTTGCTTAATAATTATATCTTAGAGAGAAGAATATCTATTACGTTGATTGTAGATCAATTGATATAAAATCTGTTCTGTCAACTGATGTTGTTGTATCAGTTGCCTAAGAAACCAAGAAAGGAAAGAGGAAAAAAAAAAAAAGGAAGGAAAACCTTTTAGTGTTAACAAGACTGCTGTGTGAGGTCAGGCTCCTTGTGATGTCAGGTTCCTTAGCAGTGAAACCTAAGATGGGGATTCTTGTGCAAGTCACTGGCCGAGGGAGTGCTCTAAGGTGAACCCTGTAACAGAGTAAGGAAAAATAGAGTGGAGGAAGAAGGTGAGCAAAGTGTAGACTTTGCTGAGGTCTAGCCTTGGCCCAATTCCATAGGGAGATCTAGAATATGAACGCCATGACAGATGTCTCCCACTAGAGCGAGGAGTCTTGGTTTTAGTGCTCTGCATCATCAAGCATGGGTGGCAGGATGCTCCTGGTGAGAAAAGAGCCAAGGGCTTGGAATCTCCCAGGAAGCTTCGGTGCTCTCTAAGAGAGCTAAGTGCTCTCTTGGCCAAGCAATCCTCTGGAGAAGGATGCAGCTGTGAGTCTGGGGTATGGGTCCACCCCATGGATTTGGGGTAGGGCACCAAGAGCATAGATGTCATTCTCTATTAACTATAGAAACAGCCGTCAAATTCACATGGAAACCAATGTTCTGTTTTAGGTGTCTAAAATTGAAATCGCCTTACAACATCTGTTCCAGAGGAAGACCACTGTGAGGCCTTTGTCAGAAATGTTCACGAGGCATTTATAAAAATCAGTGGGCCCCAAACTGAAATCTTCAAATGGAACAACAAAACTTCCCAAGCTGACTAGACTGGAAAATAATGGAAGTTGGGATCATGAGGAAATGAGAGAATAAATTTCAACGTTGGTCTTTGGCCTCTGCCATCGTTAGGGTGCCATGGGAGACGAGTGAACAAGCTATGGTGACAGAAGTCAAGTTCATAGTCCTACTCTGGGTTGGTCGCTGTTGTTGTGTGGTTACTGTTCTTACTGCAGAAGGACCCAATGTCAGATGTGAAGTCTGTGGGAATCATTATCAACCTTGCAGCAAGCCAAGGCAAGGCCAAGCTTGGGTTCTTCGTGTGCTTTGCTACCACCAGTATTTTGGATCACTGCTCTCTGGACCTAGTCCCAAACATGCTGCTTTCACGGTGTCTGAGAGAATGTGGTGTCAGCTGTCGGGTGAGGTCAGTGTTATGGCACCTCCAGGGACGCAAGCATGTGCCTGAAGTCTAAACCAGAGAAAAGAAAATGGAGTGTCCAAGGCAAACACGAATCATGCCCAGCTTGGGACAACACTATGTAGCCTTTATCTGTGAAATACGGAGTAAGCTAAAGAGTTCTCGATGACTGAAAGCTGACTGGAATCGGTCCTGAGTAGGTGAAACATTTCTGTTTCTGCATGGATTATAAAACTTTGTGCTGGACTCATTGGTCCCCTCAGGCCTATGGTCATTACCTCTTCCTGTCATTAGTGGAACTACCTGGGGACTATCCATTTTGACTGCAATTCTAGAATTCTACTAATAAAATTCAACCATTGGCCCTGAAATAGAAACTGAAGAATTGGACATAGGAATCTTCTCACCAGCCAACAGCATGTGGAAACTTTCTTTACCATTTCTGAATACTTGATAGCAGATTTGCACATAGCGAGAGAAAAATGGAGCAATGGCAAAACTACTTATTTGGGGATTAGGGTCCTTCCTCTTTAATCCTGTTTCTTCCACGTAAGTTGAATAGACTTGTGCAGGTCCTTTAATTTCTTTGGGCTTTGGTTTTATTTTCTACAAGGCCCTGACAGCTTCAGAATTAGACAGTGGGTCAAGAGAAATTTTTCCGTATTTGTTCTGCAAGTGGGATTACTCTTAACCCCACCCACCCACCCCCGTACCCCCTCGAACACCCGGACACACCACTGGATATCATCTCAGGTGTATAGTTTAGTGTGTGGTTTGTAGAATAATAAATTATAATTTTGTTTTCCAAGGAAATGAAACAGGAATTAAAGAATAATGATACCTACCAATTTTCTTTTGGATTCAATCTAAAACTATGGACTTTTTTTCTCCTTCATGACAAAGAGAAGCAAAACAGTTCTGATCACAAGATGGGTTAAAAGAGAATCAAACATGAACGTTCTTACAATGTTAACAGGACGTTAGCTTCTAGTGACTTTCCATTCACTTCTAAACAAAACCTCACATTCTGCTTTCCTTTGAGGAGAAGGTATTTCTCCAGCTTTGTTTTTCCTCCCTGAGGAATTTCATGCAGATGAATCGCGTGTCAGCACTTTCTGCTTGTCCTTGCAAACTATGCAAAGGTTACATCATACCAAAAAGTGGGGAGGAGGAGAAGGATCCTCCCAGTGACTCTAGCGACCGCACCTAGAAAGCTGTGCCCTTCCTGGGCATTTCAAAAAGGTGTTAAAAAGCTGGGGAGAGTCCCGGAAGAAGCAATAAAGCTTAATTAAGGACTGCCTCTTGATGAAAGGAAAGAGGAATTAATGCTGGAGTCCGGGGAGGTGATAACCAAAAAAGTTATAAATATCTGGTTATAAATATTTCTAAATTGTAAGCCCAATATAATTGAAATTGAATAACACCAGGCAGAGAATTGAAATTTCCAGATTGCCAAACCAAAACAGAAACCAATAAGGAGTTAGATTTTTTTTCACTGAGGAATAGGATAAGATCCCCTCCCAACCCCAGTGAGCCGGGAGAAATTTAAAGTGTGGTTTATGAGAGGCCAACGGTTCGTGGTCTGTCGTACAAAATGATCAACCTAGAACGGATTTTGCAGGGAGGAATGAATCTCTGGCATTCCTACGGCAGTATTTACATATGTAAGTGAGACTCCAGTGAGAAAAATGCTTACCAACAATATGTTCTGCAAACTTTTCTAGTCTGTTCTTTTCCCTGTTGCAGTAAGACCCTGAGAAAAGTCTGCCAGGGAGGCCCTGCCTCAACACAGCATTTTGAGCTCTCAGTCATGAATTATTAGGTGGGCTGGATCTAGGAAAGGACTGGGAACATGCTTCTGGCATCTTTGATTAAAACAAACTGGATAAAGGGCTCATCGATTTCATTCACTTCCCATTTTGTCTTCTTCTTGTGTCTGTCCTTTAATCTTTGAGAATACATTCTTAAGTCATCAATATCCATAAGTGCTTCATTAGTTAGCATATTGGACCATGATAGGGGTGGGGAAAAAACACTGTAACTTCACATTTGAACCAGTTACATTTGAACCAGTAAATTTACCAAAAAAAAAAAAAAAGTGTTATTACTTATTATTGTAACCTCTGTCCCCAAATTATTATTATTTTTAAAAATAATCTCTCTACCCACCATGGGGCTTGAACTCATGACTGTGAGATCAAGCGCTGCACGCTCTACCATCTGATCCAGCCAGGTGACCCAGCCCAAATGCCTTTTGGTATCTTATATTTTTATAATGTTTGAAGTAGATGAAATTAAAACATAGATTATCTTTCTGCGTTTCCGGGCACAATACAAATCTAATCCTTTAATTTTGAATGGTCCATTTTGGTGACGTCAAGAAGATTTCCATTCATTATATGCAATTGAAGAAAAAAAGGTCTTAAGAAAATAACAAGGCAAACATCAGCAATTTGAGCTTTTGATGTTGGACATAAGGACAATTTTTGTCTGCAGAAGACTGTGAGTAAGCCATCTAACTTCTAGTATTGCAAAATGTCACAAACTCTCCGTAGTGTGATGTAAATATCGATATCCTGCAACCCACACTCAAGGGAAGGGTTACCAGAATCTTTCTATTGCAAAATACCGCTCTTTCTGGCTTACATCATGGCTGCGTGACATCAGGTCACTAGCAACTGCCAAGATGAACTGGACGTGTTGAAATTTAATTTGTCAAAGTCTGGCGCTGTTCATCTGGGTGAGTCCACGTTTCTGTCCAAACCTTGGTGCGGTCCTGTTCAGTAGCACATTCAGAAGCAGATCTTCCAAATTCAGCTCTGATTTCTGTTAGTTATTCAGCCCATGAGTCTAAGAGCCCAAACCATTCATTGCCTACAAAGGCAAAGGCTAGGCTCCTGGAGAAGAGCTCCATGAATCAGCAAGTTCCACCGTTCTATTTCATTCCTCTGCCAAAGCGGAACATGATGGCTATTCCAGATTGTGGGCAACTCCCACAGCCTCCAAAGAAACATCCCATAAAGATTAGGAGTGTGATTATAGGCTATCAAGGAGAATTGAACTGTTTAGTTGGATCTTATCTGGAATATATCTCATAGCCTTTCTTTATAATTTTCATGTCTCAGGTGTTATTGGAGCATAAACCACTTGGATTGAAATCCAGTTAGGATTGCAGTCAGGCAGGATCAAACTAGCAGTTCTTTTGATCTTCAAGAGGCTGTTAATTAGGCTTCATAGTCTTCTGGAAAGAATGGCATCTAAAGGTCTTAAAAACTGCACGGAAATATCGATTCAGTATTGAGTCTCCTCATAAGCCAAGTTAAAGTGTAAATATAAAGTATAATGTAGCTACAACTCATGAGCACTTACATGTTTGAAAAGCATTACTAGCATTATTTTAATTAATCCGTGAGTGTGTAACTGAGGCTTGGAGAACACACTTCCCTTTTTCAAGGTCTCTTAGCCTCTCATTAGCAGAGCCTAGACCTGAACCAGGTAAATGCCAAAGTCCCACATCGAAACTCTGTATGAAAAAGGTTCCCAATATTGTAGGGAAAATATTGGTGTTGGGGGTTTCTTGATGGGCTTAGAGATAATATCTAATTGGTTTGTATGCAAATGAAAAGAAAGCCCCTTTCCTTAAAATATATAAAATAATAACTTTGCCATGGATCAACCAGAAAAACTCCCTGTTGTCACCTGCTGATTAGTAACAAAGGCATACCATCCTTCGAGTGGGACTAGAGCAGGGCTCATGTGCCCACGGACAGATGAATGTACATTTTGGGGAGAGACGATAGACTGTAAGTAGACCCTGGTTTATCTTCACGACTCTGGGGATGAGGAGGTCCCTTGGGAACTCTTGACCCCAGCCTCCCAGCCTGTGAAGAAGGGTTCTCTGGCGCTGGTCCCCTAACTGGGACACTGGTTTAGTGTGGTGAGGGGATGGGCAGTGAGTGGTTTTCCCATCTACAGAAAAATATCATCATTCTCCTTCCCACAACTTCACTCTCACGCTCCTACCCCGAGTCCCATGTACACTTTAAAGAAAGAGGCTCAATGACGCTGGTCCAGCGAGGGGCAAAATCTGGAAGCAACACTAACAAATCAGGGTAAGGCACAGACACTTAAATGACTTGCAGTCTGGTCCAGCTGCGTGGTTGTTTAACTCTGTCAGGCTCCTTTGTGTGATTTTTCTCGTCTGTTAAGTGGAAAAGTTAGACTAAGGATGATCTCTCCATCCCTTTGCTGGCTGAAAGGTGTGTGTGGAAAACCTGCGGCTTCTACAGTAGATCTGGCCTGCAGACACGCTGCCCTCGACCTTCCTGGGGTTTATTTTAAAACAAGCTCACATGTAAAAATCTAGATATTTTAATGCAGTTTTAAAAATCTGGCTTCTTGTAGAAAACAGAGAATCTACAGCGCCGGTCCTACTTATTTGCCTTGCTTTGGTTCGGCGCGGGCCCTCAACGCCTCGTCTGCTTCTGCTCAGGGTCTCTGTGGGCCTTTAAAATCCGCAGCCTTGGTCCTTTGACTGGATTGATTTTAAGATCCCGCCTCATCTCCATAGCCCTGAGTCTAGCCATCAGTTTGTCTGCAGAGGGCCTTGTTGGACTGCAAACCACACAAGCCATAAGGGAAGGGCAGAGGCTGGGTTGCCTAGGAATGTGCTCTGCAGGGAAACCCACACTCACCTGGAAGCAGACACACCGTCCAGCCCACGCCCTCAGTCACTGTCGGCTCTAATCCCAACCAGATTTGTGTTCTCAGAGCTCAAGCCTGTCTGCGGTAGGGTCTCCGTGTTCACTGCACATTCGTTACCCTTCTCCATCTCTGTGTGCCTGTTTACAGATACCACATTTCCCTCCTGTGAACTCCCCGGATATTTATGCTCCCTTCTTCCCTTGCTTTTTAATCTCCCAAACACTGTTTACATTTTACCTTGTTTTATAATGATTTTTGTTCTTGGTAATTCCAGTGGTAATAATAAGGGACTCCGTTCACTGGGTTTGTACCTGGGACTGAGCACAGTGCCAAGTGATTTATAGAGAGCCTCACTTTCACTCTGCAGGTGCAGGCAGGAGAAAGGTTTTATTGGGGGCTGTGGTGGCGCGGGGTTCCGGAGAGTCTCCGGAGTTTAACAGACTCAGGCTAAATCCCAGCTCCAGCCTTACTCGCTGCGCCGCTGTGACCTAATTTCTTTACTTTCCTGAGCCTGAGTTCCTTCGTTCGTAGAAAGGGGATAGTATTTCTCCCCTACGGTGTCTTGAGAGAAGTTGTTAGTGCACCATAAACAGTAGCTGTATTATTACGATTGCTCTCCATTTTCCAGATTAGGAAACTGATTACAGAAGGTTCACGTCACTTGTTCAATGACAAACATCTAGGAAGCAGCAGAACCTGGACCAGACTTCAGGGCCGCCCAGGTTCAAGGCCTCATTCACCTGGCACAGTCCTTTGACCACGGCTGATGCTCAGACCTGCGGTTGGTTTGAAGCAGGATCTGCAATCTCAGAGAGCTCGCTTGTGAATTCCAACTTTTATTAGTTCTGTGATGGAGAATACATTATTTAACTGCTCTAAATCCTATTATAAAATGGGGACAATAATTACACCTAACTTAGGGTCATTTTAAGACTAAATTAAATTTGGGGCATCTGAGTGGCTGAGTTGGTTAAGCCACTGACTCTTGATTTTGGCTCAGGTTATGATCTCAGGGTTGTGAGATCCAGAGCTCTGAATCAGCTTCCTGCTGGGCATGGAGCCTGCTTAAGATTCTCTCTCTTCCTCTCCCTCTGCTCCACCCGCCCCCAAGTGCTCGTACTCTCTCTCTTTCTCTCTTTTTGAGAGAGAGGGACTAAGTTAAATTAGATAGCTAATATGCGTAAAAATCTAAAACACAGTGCCCATTCCATAAATATTACTTGTAATTATTTAACAATGGGAGCTTCTGTTGAAGAAGCTTTGTTGACATTCAATACAGTTGGTTTTATAATAATGTGACATATGCCTTCCTAAAAATCACTGCCTAAAAAACTGAGTAATAAAAACCACAGGGCTTACGGGAAAACTGGAATTAGGGGCACCATGTTCAAAAACTGTCAGTGATATGTTGAAGAAGGAGGAGGAGGAGGAGGGGGAGGGGGAAAAGAGAAGAAACCTAACAAAACCAAAGCACAGTTTTGTGCATTTTAAACAGTTAGGAAATAAACAGGAAATAAACAGTTCAGTATACAGGGCACCTCGGAGGAACACATGCAGCTGTTCGTGGAAGGGAGTATCGGAGAGTGGATTGTGCATTATGTCAAGGGATGGAGGAAGCATTGCAGAAACAGGATGGAGAGCTCTACCGACGGACGTGGATGGGTGCAGTTCAGAATGCAAGTGTGAACCAAGGTGTTATGTTCGGGATCCCAGCACGCACCTGCGTTCTGAGCAGCTCACGCAGCTCGCTCAGCAGCTCTGTGCCTTCGTTTAGCAGATCTAACAGCTGAAATCATGCATCAGCAAATACAAAATCCTCTGTATGCTCAGAATGTCCCTTTTTGTTGGAGTAAATTGATGTTTTCGCACATTTTTAAAAAGAGTATATCTATTTATGAGAGAGAGATAGCAAGCAAGAGAGAGCATGAGCAGGAGGGAAAGGGAGAAGCAGGCTCCCCGCTGAGCAGGGACCCCCTCCAACTTGGGGCTCGATCCCAGGACCCCGAGTTCACAACCTAGGCTGGCGGCAGACACTCAACCCACGGAACCACCCAGGGGCCCCTAAATTGATGATTTCAAAATAAGCTTTCAAAGTATCACAACATCTGTCTCTCAACGTAATTCTCAACTTAATTCTTATTATTAAGCACTTGAAATATCCTGATTATATTAGACACTAAGGGGGGATTATGAGAACCCTCATTTCTCCCACTAAATTTTAGCGGAAATGCCAAGGACATAATTCCAATTTATTACTGTGGATTCGAGTTTTCTCAGACAAACTTATTATAGTGTTTGTTCCTTCCTTTGTTAAGCTATAAATAGATAGAAAACCGCCTTACTGTGTTTTCCTTTCTTAATTAACACTAAGATGGTTTTTCTCCAAATATTATTGACTTTCAGTATGAATGCGAAGAGATCCAGTTTTTCTTCCTTCATCATGATTTATTTTTCTCACCTTCTGAGGAAACTGTTGCTTTTGTTCAAAGATCTTTAAATGATGCAGAATGGGGAAAATAGTTTGCTTCCATCAGCAGTCTGTATCAGGCAATAAATTATGCCAAACTACAGACCTTCCAGCAGCAAGAACTTTCTTAGGAATTAACAAAACCACGGGGTGCCTGGGTGGCTCAGTGGGTTAAAGCCTCTTCCTTAGGCTCAGGTTAGGATCTCAGGGTCCTGGGATGGAGCCCCACATTAGGCTTTCGGCTCAGTGGGGAGCCTGCTTCCTCCTCTCTCCCTGCCTGCCTCTCTGACTACTTGTAATCTCTGTCTATCAAATAAATTAATTAGTTAAAAAAAAAAAAAAAGAACCGCAACGAAGGGGCTCTCAAGCCCAAGGAAATCCATAAGAAAGCGAAGTCACACATGGCATATATTGGAGTCCTCCGCTGGAGCCTTTACTGCTCTGGTCCAGGGTCCAGGCCTGGCTGAGTGAGCCGGGCCTTTCCCCAGGAGTGTCTGCAACCCGGGGCTCCAGGCAGGCTGAAGTCCATGTGCTTGAGGGACAGGAGGGCACCCTGTGAGTGAGCAGACCTTCAGATGCTTCTCAAACCTGATCAGAGTGGACTATTCTCCAGTGGTTTGTTTCCATGGCTACGCAGATAAATGGCATGAGGTAGCATGTCGGAACAATTCCTGTGTTTGCCTTGCCAGCATCCAAGCTGCTTCTGTGAACAGCACCCCAGTGGCGGTTGGGAGTACCTGGTTTAGCTGTCCTTAGCTCACCCCTGATCCCACGGCCACTCAGAGAATTCCACCACCTTCAATACAATACGAGCTACTCACTGAGAGGCAGGCTTGTGACCTAATCCAGGTCAATGGAAATCAGCCCTGGGGTGTTTTGTTTTGTTTTTAATTTTATTTATTTATTTGAAAGACAGAGATCACAAGTGAGCAGAGAGGCAGGCAGAGAGAGAGGGGAAGCAGGCTTCTTGCTGAGCAGAGAGCCAGATGCGGGGCTCAATCCCAGGACCTGAGATCATGACCTGCTGTAAAATGTGTGTTGTTACTAAATTTGTGGATGATGTTCATAAATAAATAAATTTGTGAACTGCTTCATGGTAAACCAACTGAAGACGTTTTTAAAGAGTTTTTTGGTATTCTTGGTTTATACCGGGGGGGGGGGGGAGTACAATGTTTACATCTATGTGTCAAGTTTATGACACACAATTTCTTTTTTTTTTTTTTAATTTTACATACTTATTTGACAGACAGATAGCAAGAGAGGGAACACAAGCAGGGGGAGTGGGAGAGGGAGCAGCAGGCCTCCCACTGAGCAGGGAGCCTGATGTGGGCCTCAATCCCAGGACCCTGGGATCATGACCTGAGCGAAACGCAGATGCTTAGCAACAGAGTCACCCAGGCGCCCCACGACACACAATTTCTGATGGAAGGGTCCACGTCAGAGCTGTTGTGCACGGTAGCTGGACTCTCTGTCTTAAAGAGTTTGTTCTATGCTTCTCTCTGTATATCTATTGGGATCATATAAATATTCACATTTATTAAAACTAAACAAAATAGAAATGACAGTTGTTTAATGTTTTTGTTTTAGATTAATGCGTAACACAATACAAATAATTAAGAAGCAATAAAATAAAATAAAAAGGTTTTGAAAACTTGTTCTTTTTTTTTTTTTTTAGGATTCTATTTATTTATTGAAAAAAGAGAGAAAGAGATTGCAAGAGATAGAGCACAAGTTGGGGGAGAGGGCGAAGCAGGCTCCCCGCTGAGCCGGAAACCCCATGCTGGACCCCATCCCAGGACCCTGGGATCATGACCTGAGTTGAAGGCAGCCACTTAACTGTCTGAGCCATTCAGGCACACCTGAAAACTTGTTCTACTCATATGCTGGTATAGAGGATCACAGGTTCTTGTCTGTTTTCAAAACTAAAATTGAATAATTGTTTTCTATATTAAAAATAATGATTAAAAAGTCATATTGATTAAATATAATAATGATTAAAAAGTATATTGCATTATATTGCAATAATGAATTTTTTAAAGCAAAAAGGGAAAATGAATTTGTGGATTATCTTAATAACATTAGGTTTAAGAGCTGGGTAATTTAACAAACAATAATTTTAAGACTTTTCAATCAACTAATATAAGTACTTTCATGAATAATAAATTTGATTGTGTGTAATTTCAGCCAGTTATGGGTGAATTTCTGCTAGTGATAATCTAGTAATCTAATTACCTAAATTCAAGTAAATTTTAAATTCTATTAATTTGTGTATTTTTTTAACCTAATCCATCAGCAAACTATAAGAAATCACATGTTATATTAGGGTTCATTCATTATCAAAATCCCTATGGTTCAGACATTCTTCTTTTTATTCATTTACATTTTAATCACCTCTCTGGTGACATTTCTCCCTGAAAATTGTTCTTGGTATTTTCCTAATTTAATTGTTCAGATCTATTGTATAGTGTATGAATTTTTTTTGTTTTATTAGCATTTTTTTTCAAGTTTTTATTTAAATTCCAGTTAGTTATCATATGGTGTAATATTAATTTCAGATATACAATATAGTGATTCGATACATACATACAACACCCAGTGCTCGTCACAGTTAAGTGTACTTCTTAATCACCATCACCCATTTAACCCATTCCCCTCCAGCCTACATCCTCTCTAGAAACACTGTTTGTTCTCTATAGTTAAGAGTCTGTTTTATGGTTTACCTCTCACTTTTTTTTCCCTCCCATGTTCATCTGTTTTGTTTCTTAAATTCCACACATGAGAGAAATTGTATGGTATTTATCTTTCTCTGATTGACTTATTTTCCTTAGCATAATACTCTCTAGCTCCATCCACGTCATTGCAAATGACAAGATTTCAGTCTTTTAAATGGCTGAGTAATATTCCATTTATATATATAAATATACATATACACACATATATTTATATATATACACCAATTTTTAATATATGCACATCTTTTCTTAAAAATGTTATTTGTATATTTATATATTTATTTATTCATGAAAGACAGAGAGAGAGAGAGAGGCAGAATTAGAGGGGGAAGCAAGCTCCCTGCTTAGCAGGGAGCCTGATGTGGAACTCCATCCCAGGACCCTGGGATCATGACCTGAGCTCAAGGCAGACACTTAATTGACTGAGCTACCCAGGTGCGCTATACATCTTTATGCATTCATCAGTTGATGGACTTTTGGGCTTTTTCCATAGTTTGGTTATTGTTAATAATGCCATTATAAACATCAAAGTGCATGTGTCTCTTCAAATCGGTATTTTTATATCAAAATTTACTGTGCCCAGGAATCATGTGGAAGGGATATTAGTTAGAATGCAGATTTTTGGGCTCCAACACAGATCAAGAGAATCAGAATTTCAGGAGACAGTTCCTAGGAATTGATATTTTTAAAGGTACTCTGTATCCACCTCCCCACTCCCAATTAGTCATAGAAACACACCGTTGGAGATCTTGGATAGCAAAGATGTAAAGCAAGCAATACAGTCATTTTCTTTGCAAGGAGAATATTGCTTCTAGCTCTGTCATTGTTTTCTTTATGTTTTTAAAAGATAGGAAAAATAATCTGAAATATTAGCCCTGGAGATTTTCAAACAGATTGCTCTTAAAACCTCCTGTTCAAAGTATGTGGATACAGATGTTTATGCAAAATTTAGCCTCAAGACTTTTCTTGGTATCAGAATTATGTGATTACATTTGTTCTGGCTTGTTAAGCAGAAGCATGAATAAAAGAGGAAATAAATCTCAATGTAGTTAAAATTACGTGTCATGGCTTTTCCTATGTGTCATCCAAGTAACATTTTTCATATGCTAATTCTTATTGATGTGAGCCTGTCAGACAAAATGAAATTTGATTAGTGTCACCTTCACTACAATAAGTGAGGGGAATTTTTTTCTTTTTAGAATAGGTCTGAAAATGTTCTGACATGTAAATTGGTACTGAATCTTCTTGGGCTGGCCCTGGGAATGTTCTACACTTTCTGTTGTCTTGAACTGCTACCTTTCAGCACATTGATTTTGGTAATTTACCTCTCATTGGCTATCATGTAATGCATGCAATATCTTTTCAAAAGTAAGATGGCCTTTCAACTATCAGTTCTGTTTTGAAGTACTTTGAAAACTCTGAAGTATAAAGTGAGACAGGCTGACCTTCAATAATCTCACTTCAGTGAGAGTGCTTTACCATTACTACAACTCTGTCACAACAAAACTATGCATTATAGATCTGCCGTATTCCTCACGTAGCACAGCTGCCAGACCTAATGCCATCACAGGAGTTCAAAACATAACTTTGTCAAGTTCTTTTTCTTTGCTTTCTGCTATCATCACAATTGCATCATTTTTATGCTTATATCTTAACCTGGGAAAATGATTTTAGTGTCAGAAAGTGCTGTTGCATGACTGAACTCAGAAGAAAGAAAGGGATCTCATTATATATCAAAGAGAGTGGTCCCAGAGCCATAGAGAAGTTGAAGCTATACAGGAAGAAAAGGATAAGTGGTTGGAATTTGTAATAGATATATGTCTTTGGGCTGAGGGTGTTAAGATCTTCTGAGCAAATGCTTGGAGATCTGAGCTAGAAAACCTTTGCTCTGTTTATGTACAAGGACTAGAAAAGTTATATTAGATAGTCAAGATCTCAGTCAATGGAATAATGCCCAACCTAGGCTATGAGTAGAAACAGAATCAATTTCAAGAAAGCAGAGCTTATCAGACACATGAAAAAATGCTCATCATCATTAGCCCTCAGGGAGATTCAAATTAAAACCACATTGAGATATCACCTTACACCAGTTAGAATGGCCAAAATTAACAAAACAGGAAACAACATGTGTTGGAGAGGATGTGGAGAAAGGGGAACCCTCTTACACTGTTGGTGGGAATGCAAGTTGGTGCAGCCTCTTTGGAGAACAGTGTGGAGATGTCGCCCTCGGCCCGCAAGAACGACAACCAGCCTGGCATGGTGTTAATGCTTCTTCTCTTTATTTCGACAACTTTCTTAGCTTATATGTGTCAGGGTGACCAATAAGGGGCCAAACAATTGGGAGAGCCAATGAGAGTCCTGTTACTATGCTGATTAAATTTGAAACAGCCAATGACTATGTCCTCCTTTAGGTGGGCTTCACCAGAAAGTTCGATGTTCACTTGCAGCGTATTTTGCTGGCAGTGAGCCAAGCGCCATCTTGTAATGGCGGGGACTTTCCCGGCCAGAGGCGGTCCCCGACATCTCCCCCTTTTTTGTTTTATGGCGGAGATCGTGCCTGTCTTAGGTTGTCAGTAGCAGAAAACATCCTTACCCGTCATCAGACACAAGATATCAATGATCTCTGTCCTGTCTTAGGTTGGTATGCTTCTCTACTGATCTTACCCGTCTTTGACTACCGATCTAGCATGCTTAGCCATATCTGGGGAGATGTTCCAGCCTCTATTGACATAAGGGCTTGTACTATAGCTCGGCTCTGCTCTCGCTGCTGTGTTCTCCATTGGCGAACTTTTCCGAATAGAAGCAGAATGCCAATAAGAAGGAGGACAAGAAGACCAATTGTGCCAGCCCATTGTTTGGTAAACTGGAACATATTGCTGAATGTTTGAAATAGCTCTGGGAGGGAAGCTGGTTGCACACACGTACTCGTGTGAAATTTTGAAAATCGTCAGACCAAGCACCCTGCAAATACTGGGAGAGCTGTCGGGAGACATTCTGTAAGTTACTCATATTAGTATAGGCTATGGGAGTTACACAAATTGCCGGGAAGGGTGCTATACATCCCAGTCCCAATAGGGCCCCCAATATGTCCACTTGTTCTTGAACCAAATCCACTCTCTGGTTGACTAGGATTCCTGCTTGCAGATGTGCATTGATCTGAGTCTGTGTTCGAAGGGCAGCCGCCGTTCCTGCTGCAAGGGTGTTCACAGCTTCCGCAGTGGGTCTAGTTGCAGCAAGCGAGACTGCTGCTGCCGTGGCAGCTGCTGTAGATATAGGCAATGCTCTCACAATGGCGGCTGTGATACCAAAGTCTCTCTTCTTTCTGGATAGCACCACCGGTAACTTGTCCTCTGGAATGAAAACTGGGATAGGAGTAGGGATACGCATAATCACAGCCAGCTTGAAGGCCGTGACATTCCAGCACTGGGAAAGATAGCAATTCTTAGTGCAATTCAACGTGCTTGCTAGCATTCGTTACGAGGAAAAGGAACGGTGGCGAGACTCATATGGGAGTGGGCTGATAAGTAATATTATTGGGACAAGACACATTAACTGTTGTCTCAAAGGTACTAGAGTCATTTTGTTTATAAGAACAGTTGAGGAATTTGCCACCATTTAACATGGACACTGCTGAGATATCAGTACATGCTCCTAGCAAGTTACAGACCTGCCATGCATCAAAGGGAGAGGAGGGAATATGAGAAAAGAATTAGTCACTGGTAAAGGATATAGCCATGCTTTAACCACTGCTCACAGCTCTCTGGCTTGAGTCTGCCACAGGAGGTGTAGCATCCCCAGCGTTATCATCAGCATCTTCAGCATCATGACTGGTGTTCGGAGGCAAGGCTGCACGCACCAGCCGCTCTGGGATCCAAATTGGAGCCTCTTTTTCCTGTGGAAAAACACATACAGACCCCCTACTCCATACTAACACTGGATCTGGTCCATTCCACTTTCCTGTGAGGATGTCCTTCCAAAGTACTAAAGGCTTAGGGGGAGCAGCAGCAGCACTTGCATGTCTGTCTGTAGCTGATTTACCTGTTTTGTCCAATGTTAAAAAATTCAAAATAAAGAGAATGGTGTTGAGCTTATCTTTAGGGGACCTGAAGGTGTCCCCTATTCCCCCTTTTTGTTTATAAAGCGCATTTTTTATTGTAAGATGCGCGCGCTCCGCAACACTCTGTCCTTGTGGGTTATAGGGTATTCCATGTATCAGGTGAATGTCAAGTTGTTGTAGGAAGGCTTTAAAGGGTTGTGAGGTGTAGGCTGGACCATTATCTGTCTTTAACTCATATTAGTATAGGCTATGGGAGTGCCTTCCCCCATGCCGCGAAAGCCTGTAGGCAATGGGCGATAACATCTTTGGATTTTTTCCCCCGTATGCACTGAGACAAAAATTATTCCAGAGCAGGTATCTACAGAGACATGAACATATCTTAACTTTCCAAATTCTGAAACATGTGTGACATCCATTTGCCATATATGATTAGGTAACAGACCCTTAGGATTAACCCCCAAAGACGGTGCAGGTAGTAAAGTCACTCAGTTTCTGCAGGAGACTACTATGTCCCGTGCCTGTGCTTTTGTTATGTTAAATTTGAGGCGAAGAGTTAAAGCATTCACATGGAACAGCTTATGATAATGTCTGCCTGTTGCACCGGGTCCTCAATGGCAAAGACAAATTCTCCTCTGGTTAAGGAGTCTGCTAACCGATTACCTTGTGTCAGGGGGCCTGGTAAGGTTGTATGAGCTCGTATGTGGCCAACATAAAATGGAACCTTCCTGTCCCAAACTAATGTTTGGATTTCTTGTAATGCCTTAGAGATAGTAGACCTGGCATTAATAGAACCCACATTTTCAATGATAGAGACAGCTTGCACCACATATCTACTATCTGATAAAAGGTTGAAGGGTTCTTGATGAAACATTTGAAATGCTTTTATCACTGTGAGCAGCTCGGTTTCTTGGGGAGAGGAGCTTTGAAATAGGAAGGTCCAACTCTCTTCTTTGGTAACTATAGCTCCTACTCCTTGCTTAGATCCATCAGTGAATATAAGCCTTTCATTACTGAGGGGTTTATGGTGAGTGATCCTAGGGTATATGATTGGATTGGATAAACTGAACTGTAGCCATGGATGTGATGGGTAGTGGTTATCAAATTGAGCGCACGTTATAGTTATCAAAATGGCCCAGTCATCATCACAGGCTGCTAGGCACTTTATTTGTTCCTGCGTATATGGTGTTATTATAGTATCTGGTTGTTTACCAAACGCTGCTATACTAAGTTTAATCCCTTTAAGTATAATTTGCGCAACGGCGCTTGGGTACCAAGGCAAGACCTTCCTTGGAGAGTGGGCCAAACTAACCCATGATATGGGGCCAGATTGCCAAAAAACTGCAGTGGGAGCTCGTTTTTCGGCGAGGACACAAAATAGCAAAGGTTTGGAATAGTCAATTCTGTCTATCTGAGCAGCTTCTAGCCTTTTCTGGATCAGACTGATGGCTGCTTTTGCCCCCTCAGTCAACTGACGAGGAGAGGTGAGGTTAGGGTCTCCTTTAAGTGTCTTAAATAAGGGTGACAATTCCTGATCAGTGAGTTTTAGATAGGGCCTGATCCAATTGATATCTCCTAACAATTTTTGAAAATCATTTAATGTGTTTAGGTGATCTGTCCGCAGGGTTATCTTTAAAGGTCTGACTTTAGTATTCTCTAACCTAGTTCCCAAATACTCTTTAATGGGCGTCATTTGGACCTTTTCTGGTGCTATGTGTAATCCGAATCTCTCAAAATGTTTGAAAAGAAAGGAAAGGGCCTTCTCAATATACTGTTCTTCTTTATGGCACAGCAACATATCATCCATATAATGATACACAATGAGTGGGGGAAATTGTGTTCTCACCTCCTTCAGGGCTTGATCTACATATAATTGGCACATTGTAGGGCTGTTGGCCATGCCCTGAGGCAATACCACCCATTCATAGCGTTGATCCGGACTAGAATGATTAATGGTAGGTACTGTGAAAGCAAAACATTGGGTGTCCTCGGGGTGCAATGGGATGGAAAAGAAACAATCTTTAACATCGATTACCACAGAGGGCCAACCAGAGGGCAGGGCTGAGACTAAAGGCAGCCCCAGCTGTACTGCTCCCATGGCCACCATCCTTTCATTAACGGCTTGTAAGTCATGTAACAATCGCCACTTCCCGGACTTCTTTTTAATCACAAAAATAGGCGTATTCCATGGTGATGTGGAGGGCCGAATATGCCCGGAGGCAAGTTGCTCTTTTACCAACGTGTGGGCAGCTTCCTTTAATTGCTTAACTAGTTTAAAATCAAGAGGCTGATGATACCGCTGGTTGTTTTGGTCCTCTAAAACCGGAAAGGCAGAGGTCAGGTCATGATCTCTCCAGCTCGAAGCCCTGCCACTACCGCATGTGGTGCAGCAGCTACAAGCTCCTTGGCACGCCATAGGATTATACGGCGGAGGGCACTAGGCGTTGCTGGAGTCGACAGTTTCAACTGTTCAAACTTGGAGTACATTTTACGGTCTAACTTTTCCCCTGACATTTCTTCTTCCTCTTCACTAGAACTACCCCCCTCTGAGGCACAAGAAGACCACTCTTTAGATACTTCAGATCCCATTATGAACACAAAGACAACAGACGCAGACGTTAAAGACACTAACCAACACATTGACTTTTTACACGCATATACTTCAGTCGACCTTTACTCCCCGCTTTACCGCGGAAGAAAATCCCGGCTCTATGGCCGCCCGCTTCTTATTGCGGTCTTGTACAAGATTCCCACCACTTTAATCGTGGACCCTTAAGAAAATCCCGGCTCTATGGCCGCCCGCTTCTTATTGCGGTCTTGTACAAGATTGCCACCACTTTAATTGTGGTTCCTTCACCGCTTACCTGCGGTTTTTCTCCTTGCAAGGTTTACTTACTCGTTAACTATTCCCGGGTCTCAGCACCATTTGTCGCCCTCGGCCCGCAAGAACGACAACCAGCCTGGCATGGTGTTAATGCTTCTTCTCTTTATTTCGACAACTTTCTTAGCTTATATGTGTCAGGGTGACCAATAAGGGGCCAAACAATTGGGAGAGCCAATGAGAGTCCTGTTACTATGCTGATTAAATTTGAAACAGCCAATGACTATGTCCTCCTTTAGGTGGGCTTCACCAGAAAGTTCGATGTTCACTTGCAGCGTATTTTGCTGGCAGTGAGCCAAGCGCCATCTTGTAATGGCGGGGACTTTCCCGGCCGGAGGCGGTCCCCGACATGGAGATTTCTCAAGAAATTAAAAATAGAGCTTCCCTATGACCCTGCAATTGCACTCCTGGGTATTTATCCCAAAGACACAGATGTCGTGAAAAGAAGGGCCATCTGTACCCCAATGTTTATAACAGCAATGGCCACAGTCGCCAAACTATGGAAAGAACCAAGATGCCCTTCAATGGATGAATGGATAAGGAAGATGTGGTCCATATACACTATGGAGTATTATTATGCCTCCATCAGAAAGGATGAATACCCAACTTTTGTAGCAACATGGACGGGACTGGAAGAGATTATGCTGAGTGAAATAAGTCAAGCAGAGAGAGTCAATTATCATATGGTTTCACTTATTTGTGGAGCATAACAAATAGCATGGGGGACAAGGGGCGTTAGAGAGGAGTAGGGAATTTGGGTAAATTGGAAGGGGAGGTGAACCATGAGAGACTATGGACTCTGAAAAACAATCTGAGGGGTTTGAAGTGGCGGGGGGGTGGGAAGTTGGGGTACCAGGTGGTGGGTATTATAGAGGGCATGGCTTGCATGGAGCACTGGGTGTGGTGCAAAAATAATGAATAATGTTTTTCTGAAAATAAATAAATTGGAAAAAAAAAAAAAAAAGAAAGCAGAGCTTGAAGGATATGGAGCCTGAAATCACAGTACTTATGCAGTATGGGAATCCCAAGTTGAGAAATGGAATGTAAGACAAAAAAGAGAAAGATTCAAAACCTATGATCCTTATTGCACAGAGTTCATCATAATGCTTTATAGTGAGGTCTCTGTAGCCAATGGTATATGATGGCCTTCCAGAGAAGATAGTTCCCACTTAAGATGATCTCATGAACAAAAATTATAAAACACATGAAGAATATCAGGGATGAGAGTCCACTGACCAAGAAATGTGAAATTCACACCTAAGTAATTTGAAGACATGTGATCCAAAATGCTTTTTAAAAAGGGTAGCTGAAATTGTTCAAAGAGAGAAAGGAACTGATAAAATAAGAGCAGAGAATGGAAAAATAGACAAGAGAAAATCTTAAATACAGTCTTTGGAATTAAATAAAATCCTGCATCTAGATTAATCAGTAATTTAGGCACAATAAATAGAATCTGCAAAAGGGAGGCAAGATCTGAAGAAATCACCTAGAATGTAGCACCAGGAAATAAAGAGGTGCAAGGCATGAAAACTTCCACAGTGAGTCTAATAAGAGTTCCAGAAAGAATGAATAGCTCAGAGGGAGCATTCAAGGAATGATGGCTAGCGGCTTTCAGCATCAAAGCAGGACATGAACTTTTACTGTGGAGATGTACGCCTGCTCTTGAGATAAGTGAGTAAAAACAAGTCCACACCTAAACAAATCACAATCACACTACAATACATGAAAGACTCAAAACTCTTAAAACTTGCCACAAAAAGAATATAGATTGCCTGAAAAAGTCAATCAGAATAACAGCAAATTTCCCATCAGAGGAGTAGATTATTATACAGTGGAATGAAATGAAATGAAATATTAAAAATATTTAGGTAGAATCAATGCTACCACGGAACTCTACCTCATTTAATAGTAAGAACAAAATAAAGACATTCAGCCACAAAAGACATTGATGCTTTCTACAAAGTGTACTCAAACCACTTAGATGTAATTGGGATGACAAAAATCCAGTGAAATCTAACATAATGGCTCTATTTTATACCTGTTTTCTGTGACAAACAAAGTGAATAGTTTACTAGGGCAAACATTTAAACATATGGTGTTTTGTTTTTATTTATATCATTTATTTATTTATTTATTAAAAATTTTTATTTATTTGACACAGAGAGAAACACATACACAATGAGAGAGAAAATACAAGCAGGATGAGTGGGAGAGAGAGTAGTCTTCCCTCTGAGCAAGGACCCTGATGGGGGCTCACTGAGGACCCTGAGATCATGACCTGAGCCAAAGGCAGATGCTTTAAAACTGAGCCACCCAGATACCCCCAAAATGGTGTTTTAAAACAAACATTTGGGGTCTCCCTGTTACAAGGTAAGCAAACCATACTATATACATTATTTTTTTTTAATCTAATGCATCTTTGCAGATTTTTTTTCATGAAAGCACATCCAAGGCTGCATCATTTATTGGAGAGTTTTACACTATTAATCAACTGGTCCCCACTAGATGGCCATTTACATTGCCTCTAGCAAATAGGCCTGCGGGGACTATCCGTGCACATACATCACGTTGCAGAAATGGAAACATATGGAAGATATGGAAAGATGAGCTCCCAGAAATCAGGTAGCTGGTTCTTAAGTTGGGGTTGCTAGTCCAGACCTACCTCTTCCTGTATTTAAAAGACATTAGTATTTCCATTTCTTTATCAACCCAAGGGCAGATAAATAAGTCGGAAATAAGGCACCATTTATAGAAAGAAAATTACCCCTTTTCTTTTGACATGTCTTGCAAATATTTGTTGTTTATCTTTAAATTTTTTTATTGTGCTTTCTGATACCTGTAACATTACATGTAATTGAATTTATCCATCTTTTATTTTATGATTTCTGTTTCTTTTTCCACACTTGAGGAAACTTTCATTTGAGGTTATGAAAAAAAAATTAAAATTAAAGAAAGAAAGAAAAAGAAAAGAAAAGAAAAGAAGAAGAAAAAAGATGAGGAAAGAGAAGGAAACAAAAGAAAAACAAGAAGAGAAGAGAAAGAAAAAAGAAAAGAAAAGAAAAAAGAGAAAAGAAAAGAAAGCACACTTTCCTGGTGCTCCCTAATACTTTTATGGCTTAAAACTTAATCCCTCTAAAACTTGGTTTAGTGCAAGGAAGAAGTAAATAAAGTAATTTATTATTTAAATGCCTTTCTGAATTTCCCAACAATTCTTAAGTAATTTCTGTTCTTATGCACTGCTCTGCAATATTACCTTAATATTCTATACTACTCCCATAGTGCTTTCTGTCTTTGGATTCTGTTTCATGTCATTGATTTACCTAATCTATTTTAAAAATTGCAATGTTGTTATTTTCTTACAATTGTATCAAATGCAGAGCCTTATTTTAGAAAGAATGTACACTGTTGTGATGTTGAGTGTTTCTGTCCAAGACTAGGCTACATCTTTCAATTGATTCAAGTCTTCTGTTATATCAAACAATAGCATTTTAATATTTTGTTCACAGAGCTATTGCACATTTCTTATGAAAGTTACTCATAAATATTAAAAATCATATTGGCATTCCTATATGTCCAGTCTTCTTCCATTTTATATTCTAACTGGTTGTTGATTCTATATAGAAAGGCCATCAAATTTTATATATTGAATTCATTTCAGCTGTCTTATTGAAATCTCTTTGATTGTAATAGTTTGAGACAATTCTCTTGTTTTTTAAAGATAGAAAATCATTTCTCCTATTAATGATAAATTTATCTCCCACTATACAAATATTTTGCCTCTTATTTCTTTCTCTCATCTAATGCTGATAATTATACTAGCTAATAATGTCTCATTTAACACTTTAGTATAAATATATCTAGTAGTTTCTGTTAACATAATATAGATTCTTGAGTTCATCTAATGTATAATTAAAACATCTTTTCATTTATGTTTTACTGAAAGTATTTTTTAAAAAGTGGATATTGCATTTTATCAAAAGAATTTTTAACATCTATGGAGATTATTATGATTTTGTCCTTGTATTAATATTTTGAATTAAATTAGTAATTTTCTTCATGGTAATTTTATTCCTCTTTGCACTGTTAACATGGATCACACCTGCTCTTCTTATATCACTCTTTTAATGTGCTGCTAAATTTTTTTCTGTATTTTTTTCAAGATTCCTGTATCAAAATTTATATGTGAAATTGGTCTAAAGTCTCATTTGTGCTGTTGTTGTTGTATTTAGGATGCCAATATTGTGAAGACTTAATACTGTAGTATGATAATAAAAAGCATGAACTCTGGAGCCAGACTAGCAGGTTCAAATACCAGCTCTGCTATAAGTCACTGTAGGACCTTGGGCCAATTATTTAACCTCTCTGAGTATCAGTTTCCTTGACTGTAAAATAGGAGACCAGGTTTATTCTGGTTCTTTCTTACTACTAGCATGTAACTCTTCAAGTACCCAGTGAAAGGCTGGACAATTGGTAACAAGGAAACTCCTTTTTGTTCTAAAGTCTAATTTTTGTCCCCATTCTCATAAGTGTGTCAATAGCCCCTTCAGGTTTTCAGTCCCTCCTCCTCTATTCTCTGTGCTGGGGGGATCCTCTTGAGGAAGAGCCGTCCACAGTGGGGCTCACCACCTCTCCCCAGATATGGATTCTTCCATTTCTTACTGCTTGGCCCACTGTCTGATGCTTCAGATCAATGCCTTCTTTCATTTTGCTTCAGTTTTTCTAGCTATTCTCAGTGGAGAGGTTAATTCAAAATACTGTAGTCTCTCCACTTTCTATCATTACTGCAAAATTGAAACTAAGATTTTTCTGCCCTGTAATTTTGCTTATATACAGGATTTCACTAGTGTTTCTCAATTCTGTTCTCTATGCCACCTATGTGTTTTAAGTATATTGTCTTTTTTTGCGATTTCGAAAAGGTGTCCATTTATACCAAAGTTTACTTTCCTTCCATATTTTCCTTAGGTGCTGACAATGTGCCTCCAGTCATTCTGTTGTCTCATCACAGGTCTTGAGGTCTTCTGTGTTATCTGCATGAGCTTTGATTATTACTTTGAGCCATGCAAGTTGATGGCAACGTATTGTCATGGTTTTTATCTGCTCAGTGGAAATATTTTCCTTATGAATGTTCTAAACCTGCGTTTTTTTCTCTTTCCCTTTCTGCCTTTTTCCCCTATCATAGCTTATAAACTGTTTTTACTATCAATATACTCAGACAATAAAATAAATATGTACAACATAAATATGGTTTTAATCACAATGTATATAATGAGCAGTAAGGGAATAAGAAACTTGGACGTCAAAGGCAAGACTCTGATTTTTTTTACTGCCAGCTTCAAGTCCTGTTTCCTGTGTTTTAGTTGTTACAGTGGTGGTGGTTATTCTATAAAATAACAATCAATTTAAAAAAATTATAACTCTACCTTCCTCCTAGGGGTTTGTAAGAATCAAATCTATGTTAGTTTGCTAGGGTTACTGTAAAAATTACCACAGAGGGGGCACCTGGGTGGCTCAGTGGGTTAAGCCTCTGCCTGCTGCTTAGGTCATGATCCCAGGGTCCTGGGATCAAGCCCCGCATGAGGCTCTCTGCCCAGCGGGGGGCCTGCTTCCCCCCCTCTCCCTCTGCCTGTCTCTCTGCCTACTTGTGATCTCTCTCTCTGTCAAATAAATAAATAAAATCTTAAAAAAAAAAAAAAAAAAAACCCACAGAGGAGGTAGGTCGAAGAGCAGAGATTTACTTTCTCATAGCTTTGGAGGCTGGGATCTCCAAGATCAAGGTATTGGCAGCTTTGGTCTCCTCTGAGGTCTGTCTCCTGGGCTTGCCTTCCTGCCATGGACTCACATTTTCTTTGCTCTGTGCTCTGATTACCTCTCTGTGTGCAAGTTTCCTTTTCTAGAAAGACTCCAGCCAGATTGGATTAGGGCCCACCTGAAAGGCCTCAACTTAGTCACCTCTTTAAAGACTCTGTTTCCAAATACAGTTGCATTCTGGGGGCCTGAGGATTAGGATGTCAACCTATGAATTTTGGAAGGAGAAAACTCAGCTCAGGACACAAATCATTGCCCATTCTGTTTCAGATGGTATTGTTTTTATCTTGATAGTGCAAATTTGTTCTCAAACTAATGAAACCAACACAATTAGTTGATCCAGCAGAGATAATAAAGGTAGGAAAAAATAATGACCTTGTAAATATAAATAATTGTTTCTAAAATGTTTTATAGTTTAATTATAACATTATTATATCACATATTATAGTTTAAGTTACGTAAAGTCCTGTGGTCTATGGCTAAGATTTAAGTGAATAAATAATGTGAGGAGTATTTGCAGTCAACATTAGTTAATCTTCAGTTTTGTAGATGACTACAGAATTTATAGATTCTGGAATCTTTCAGATTGCCTACAATGTTGCTATTGTTTAGGATGGGTGTTTATAACTTCTATAACTTTAGAGGAATAACATTGTGCTTTCACGGATTCTCTACTCCGGATTTTATTGTATTTAATAACTTCATATGTCCTTGAATGAAATAAAGCTTTAAATAGGCAGCTATTTCAAGCCTGTTATAATGGTTATGCTTTTTGAAAAATAATTCTAAGGAAAAAATTAAGCTTTGGCTTACAAAGTTTATATTATAGCATATACAATATTAAATTGACTTCAATTAACAACCCAAATGAAGATAGATGTCACACTTAACAAGTAAACTAAAACAAGGGAAATGAATCATTTAAAATTAATTCTTTATTTTTGTCCTTTATGCTTACATGTGTAGGACAATATAAACAGCTGAACGTAAAATTTTCTCACATATTGTTCCTTATGGTAAGTATATTCCTGTTTTTGTTACTTATTTCCCCAAAGTTTAGACATTCAAAAAAATGTCCTATTGTTAACCTTCTTCTATAAAAGGAAAAGATCTTCCCACTCTAAATTTTGAAGAGTCATTGTTTATAATTAAGTATCCTTCTGATATCCAACAACTATGCATCTATGAAAACATTGTAAACTGTTACAGCATTGCAACATTCTCCACAATGAGGAAGTTTATATCTACTAAAGTTTTGTTTATTTTGGAATAAAATTAAAGGGTCCTTTCTGACATTTTGGCATATATTGTTTATCTATGACCTTCATCATAGACAAGAGTTGTTTCTTGGTTACCGTGTGTGTGTGTGTGTGTAGGGGGAATTGACATATCACTTCTTAAATACCTTACATGGGCCAGGAATTCTTCTGAATGTAAGAAATTATTTCAACTTCAAAAGTATCCTACGATACATATTGTGTTAGCTCCATTCCATAGATAAAACTGATTTGAGTTTGTTAAATAACTTGATGCTAAGATGTGTAGGAGCTGGAGTTTAAGAATGAAGTTTAAAAAAAAAGCAAAAAATCATCTTTAGCAGAGTCAATACCCTCAAGAAGTTATCTGATCCATTTTATTGTCTATTGACAAAAATTGCCCTCCACCCGTAGATGGCAGTCTGCCTCTGCAACCCCAGCTGCATCTTCAAATACAACATTGTACCAGTCCTTTGTGATCTAGTCCAGTCCCTATACTTGTCAGCCAGAGGACTTCCCGGAAACAGCTTCACCTTTGAGAAAAGCCCTATTTGTCTTGTTTCAGGGAAGAGACAGTCAGTCCACTACCACTCAAAACTTAAAGATTTTCTTTCCTTGCAGCACACCCCATTCCTGTGGCTGTTTTTGGTTTCCGGCTTAGCCCAGAAATTCCAACACAGACACAGATCTGAGTCTGTTCCTGGGTTACACCATGGCTTCCCAGGGTGATCCTGCCACCAAATCACAGTTCTGTAATCTCTCCAAGTCCATTTGGTACTTATATGAACAGGCTAACTGCTAACCTTAATCCATGTTTTTATTTCAAATGGGAATGACTCTCAGTTGGGCCAGATCTCTTGGGGCTTACTCAGTGTGTCTTCAATACCTATATGACTTTTTTAAACAAGGAGATGAACAGGAATAATAGAATGAGTTTAAATACATAAAAATTTCCTCAAATAGATAAATGAAAGAAATCCAAAGCATTTTACCTGTGGTTTTTTTTACCAGTATATTTCTATACCCGTATCTATGACATAATTATTGTTTGTTTTTACATGATGTAAATAATAGAAGTTATTACATGGTATCTTTGCATGTCCAACATTGTCTTTGTTTCTGGGTACAAACTGTAAGTTCATAGGCACTTCTTCTCTGGAAGTTGTCTTTATCTGATCTCTGATGTTACTAAAAATTTTGTCACATAATTAAAATCGCAGGTTCCATGTGGGATGAGAAAGGGCCAAGGGTAAAATAATAAGTTCACAGATAGAAGATGAATACACATAGTCTTCTGATATTCGATGGCAAAATTGTTGTGTCTCAGATTATTTTAAGGGCTTTTCTACAATTTGGAAAATGTATGAATAGAGTTTATTTGAGGACTGCTATTAAGAATGAGATTTATCTATCTCAAGTAAGAATGTAATTTATGACTAACATCTTCACTACTTAAGAAATGATTTGATGGTTATCTGGTTCCAGCTCCAGCATGTTAAAAGCTTAGAAGGTAACACTTCCAACCTACAATAAGAAAAAGTTGAACAAACTAAAAATCAACAAATTTTCTTGGGTCTCTCAGAGAACTAAGCTCCCAAGACACACTGCAACCCCCAAATCTAAGAAGACAGAGGGGAGCGAGATGAGATCTGCTGCTTCTATCTGAAGCGGAAGCCCTCGGAGCCGTACACTACTAGGTAATTTTGATGAACAGGTAATTCATCAAGTGTTACTAGTAAATAGATGGTAATTTTGATGACTCATTAGAGGCTGATTATGGAATACTGTGGAAGTGAGAAAAGTTTAAGGGCTGTAGTGTTGGGGGGGGCAGGTAGGAGGCTCTGTCCTTTAATGGGTTTTAGCTTCAGAAGCTATAACTCTTTCTTGGTGAAGAGGTAAGAAAGAGACCCTCCTGGCTCTGACTGAGGACAGAAATACACACAGAGCATTCTCCATAACAAATGCCTATTTTCCACAAGAAATACTTCCCCAGAGCCTTATCCCACCTGGGACAAGAGCATTTATACCACTCCAGTTCTCTCTAGTCTTCTTAACTCATCTAACGGAGGAAAAAACAAGCTAAGGAATACTTGTCAAGCTCACAACCCAGAGACAAAGACTCATGAAAAAGTAGATCTCATCATAGGATTATAGAACTGTTCTCTTCCCACACACCTTATAGCAATGCAATGAAATTCCAGCATTAAAGAGTAGATTATAGCAGAAAGAGCTGCAAGATATGCAGATTTTCTTTGAGGAGGAATACTTAGGGAAGCCTAAAGCAATGAGGGAACACACACACACACACACACACACACACAAAGACTCTAGAGGAATTTTTAAGCCTCCACACTTACAACTGCAACAAAGATTGCATACAGCCCAACTCCTAGCCAAATCACCATAAAACCTCCCATGGAAGCTTATTTACCTCAGTTTCTATAACCCGATACATAATGTCCAGCTTCTAGCAGAAAATTACAAGGTATGATAAAAGGCAAGAAAAAACACGAACAAAGTCAGTGACAGAAAAATAGTAGAAACCTAGAATGGAAACAAGGAACAAATACAATGGGTGGAAAACAGCTATAAGCATGGTCGATATTAAACCAACTATATAAAAAATCAATTTAAATGAGAATTATCTAAATACAGCAATTAAAAGACAGATTGTTAGGGACCCAATTACACAGCATCTATAAGAAATTCTTTTTTTAAAGAAACTAATTTTAAATACAAAGACTCAGAAAAGTTAGAAGTTTAGGGATGGAGAAAGACATACCATGTTGACACTAATGAAAAATAGCTGGAAGAGACAAATTGATGTCAGAAAAGGCAGACTTCAGAATAGGGAAAATTACCAGGGATAAAAAGAGCATTAGTTAATGATATAGGGTTTCATTCTCCAAGAAGGCAAAACAATCCTAAATATGTATGCATCTAAAAACAGAGTATTAAAAATGAAAGCCAAAATTGATAGAAGAAATAGACAAGAGAAATAGAAAAACTCATTATGATAGTTGGAGACTTCAGCACCTCTCTTCCAGTACTTAATAGGTCAAGCAGGTAGAAAAATACAGTTGACGTGAAGAAAATATCAATCAACATGACCTAAATGACATTTATAGAATACTTCACCCAACAGAACCAGAGAGCACATTATTCTAAAGCTCACATGGAGCATTCACGGAGATAGACCCCATACTGGGCCATATAACATACCTCAACAAACTTCAAAGTATAGTGATCATATAAAGAATGATTTCAGAGCAGAGTGGAATTAAACTTTAAGTAAGTAACAGAAAAATAGCTGGGAAATCCTCGATGTTTTATAAGTAAATAACACGCTTCTAAATGATACAAAAGTCAAAGAGGTCTCAAGTGAAAATAAACACATTTCGAAATAGCGAAAATAAAAATACAACTTACTAAAATTGATAGGTTACGTGCTTCTTCAGGGAGCCGGGAAGTTCTGTTGATTTTGGATGGGCTCCCTTGTGAGTCGGAAATCTGCCCGGAGGAGGGTTGATCTTGACGGGTTTCTGCTCAGCGAGGGACTTGGGTCTTTGTTCTGCAGGTCCCTCATCCTACTCTGGGGACCAATGGCTCAACCAACTGTTGGTTTCCATGGTAACGGCGGAGGTGCAAGAAGGAAAGGACATCAATGCACATGCTTCCCAAGCCTCAGCTTGCTCCAGTTCTGCTCACTTCCCATTTGTCCCAGTAAGTCATGTGGCTGAAAGTAGAATCAAGAGGTAGGGAAGTACCTTCTACACATGAAAGTGGGAGTAGGGGAATGAATATTTTTGAGCAATAATCTATTACAATAATGGTTAGCTTCAAAGCGTTGTGAATATTGAATGAGATATTAATTGATGTCAATTATATAAGCCCTTAGCATTGTAGCTGCCACAGTAAACCTACCATATTTTTAAGCTATTATCGTGTTAGGTTCCAGAAATAAGACAGACGCCATCCTTGTTCCTATAGTTCTTATTAGTAAAATAAATAATGACTATGAAATTACATGAGGTGTCAGGTGCTGAGGGCAAGGTTTTGGGGCACACGCTCCAGAGAAAAGTCCATCTTGCATGCAAGACTAACAGCACTGGGATTGACATTCATGAATAAGTCAAATTACAAATTACTCCACGTTACAACCTTTGGTACTGAAAATAAACAGACTTAAATTATGAAACAATCGAATGCTGTGGGTTTACCATATCACATTAGCCTTTTATCCAACCTCAGTCATTTTAAAAATAATGAAAACCTTCTATGGTTTATAGTTTCCAAAATGCTAAATTCCAAGTGGCAAAACTTTGCTGAACTCTTACAAGAAGCCAGGCACCGTTCTAAACAATTCAGGTTTATTGAAGACCCACAGGATCTTAAAAACACAGTAATACTATTATTCCTACAGGAAAAACTGAAGTACAAAAAAAGTTAAGTGACAAAGTCACACTATTGGTAAATGGAGTAGCAGGATTTCAACCCAAGAACTCTGGCTCCAAGTCGATGCTTTTAAGCCTCCCCCTCTTTCATGCTTTCACAGGTGTCATTCCATTTAATGCCCAACCCTTTCACTCACCTGAAGGACATTGACAGGGCACTGATTATGCTCCCAGGCACAGAGCCAGGTGCTGCAGGATATGAAAACAGTGCGAAATATGGAGCCTGCTTCACCCTCCGGCAAAGCAGAGACACTTTAAAAGTGTTCCTCAGGCTTTTCTAGTGTGGCCTGGGGAAATTCAGTCTCCTCCTCATGTCCTTCTCTGATCTACAGAAGAGGAGATTCTTTTGGGCGTTCTGTACACCAGAGTTCTCCAGATGGTCAGTAAGGTTCTAGGTGCAACAAACCTCCGTTCCTGAGGATCTAGACTTCACTAGAAGAAAGCTCTTCATTGTTTTCTTTTACTCAGGCTGAAAAGCAAGGAGAAATCTCTTTTCCCTCAACAGCATTATAATCTGTTGTTATGTCACAAAGGAACTGTGTCTCTATACCCTCAGTTTTCTACAAAACCAGATATTATAGCTTTGTGGTTGACTTACAATTCCTGCACTTTCTGTTTCGCCTCTGAAACCCTTCTAGAAAACATTACGAGTTTTCTGCCTTCTATGCTCTCAGTAGTCTCTCACTCACAACCACTAATTTCTTTCCCACTTCAAGCAAATGACACCCAACAATCATCTCCTCTGAATGGCCCTCTTCATTACCTGATATATGGCTTGGAGTGGGAGAACAGGGTGGCTCAGCTCTGCATGCTCCTGAGGATTTCATTTGGAGCTAGTTATTCATCTCAAACAGTCTGCTCTTTTGGGCCTCTCAATTCTCCAGCTCCTCTAATTTTCATGCCAATAGACCCTCAAATCTCAGATCTAAGTATTTTCTCACCAAAGCCTGAGTTATGGTGAGGTGAAGTGTCTGCATACATGTTAATCCTCTACTCTTGGAGGTCGAGCATAAGTTGAGGAGATGTCTTTCTTGTAGGAGGAATGACCCAGTGGGGCTCTAGTACTGCTTTCAACCAAAAGGCATATTAACCCAAGGCAGCCTTACGCCCTGTATTCGAAAGTTAAAGCTAAACCAGGGTTAAGTGCAAGCCAAGGAACAAGATGGCTGAGACCAAAGGGTGGGATAGGCCCCCGAATGGGAAGGGGAACCGCAAAGGGATTGGCCAGAAGAGGACCAAGGAGAGGGAGAACAGGAGGAATGTGGCTCAGGGTTCTGACCCTGATCAGTGAGAGAGCTTGTGCCTGGGCAGGAGGGAGGAGGGCAACTGAGGAAACCACACACCAGTAGACTGGTCTTGGGAAGCAAAGGAACTACAAGGAAAGGCCAGGTATTTTAAATCTAACAAACCTAGCATGACCACCACTGCATGACCTTGGAGGTGTTATCTGAGTCTCAGTAAATTGGTGATTATTACATCTACTCAGTAAGTTGTTGTGGGATTAAAAGACAGAATATGTGTCAAGCTCTTGGCTTAATATTTCATACATAGTGAATATTCAATCAATACAAGATCTCTCCCTTCTTTGGCTTCCTATGTGTCTCCTCCCCCAACTCTATCCCAATCTTGATTCATCTTTATAAACTGGTTTTGTTTCCTTGTTCCAAAGACATGTGATTTTAGGAAGTTCTAATAACCAGTCTAAGTTCTTTCCAATTAGTTTAAAACTGTGGAATGTCACTTTTGTGCTTGAAATATCACATACTTCTCTGGAAACAATCTCTTTCCATTTTTGATGAACTGATAATGTCTAAAGAAATATTTGAATTTTCCTATTAACTGAAATGAAAATGCTCTATTTTTCGCCAAAAGCATGAAGAATTAAGCAATCACTAAACAATCCTAACCTTTAAAGAATACATATAGTCACTTATCATAAACAAAAACAGTGGCCGCCCAAAATTCAGCAGTGAATTTTGAGCAAAGGGATTAAAAACCATGTAAATTATCTAACCAGATTAACACAAGTTTATAACATAAACTCCAAAATTCTGATGCCAGATACAAAGTGTCAGAAAATATAAGGAAACTTGCATTATAAGAAAATGCTAAGGATCCAGGCAAACACGAGTTTTATTGCAACTTTGTGCCTAGAGTACTCAAGGTATTTAAAGTAAATAGAACATCATATGAGAAATCTTTTATTTTATATAGTGATTTCAGAAGCAGTGTTTTTTTATCATAATGTACAGAGGTAATTGCCAAAACTTTTAACCAATGATATCGGTTTAAGTGAAATTTTATGTGGAAGACCTGTATACATAACAAAATGTATCAAAAGTGCGAGTAACAACATAGAATCCATCCACCCCAGAAACCTATGGTCTTTCTCCTATCTTTGACCACTATAGAGACTCGGAGTCCCCCACCCCATCACGTAGCTCATAGGGCTCTGGGATCCATAGGAAAACGACTGCTTATGTACTTGCTTTTCTTCTAAATTGCATATTGCACCCAATCAATGTGTCATTAAATAAATTTTAATGAGTATCTACAATTTTTAATCTTTCACATAAAATAAAATAGAAGACATCCCTTAGGTGATCTGTACAAGAGTGCACCTGAGCAAGATAAAATATTGTTTTTAAGATTTTAAGATATATACAAAGATACACTCCTGGGTATGCTGCCTCATACTGTAAAATGATTGCAGTCTCAGTCAAGAAAAGTCTACCTACTCCGTGAGGTTGAGGAACCTCATGAAAATGATCACATTTTGGTAAAACGATTTTGTGATGACAACTCTCTGTAAAATATAATGAAACTCTATTTAGAAAAAAAAATTATGGTTGAACACATGAATAGACCAATGGGTGAGGAAGTTGGAAGCAAGAATTTTTGTTAGCAAGAAAAAAAATGTAGCTGGGTCAAAAAAGCAGTATGATGGCTATTAAATTTATAATAATTTATTAATTATAAATACCATGCTAAAATGGTTTCGTGTCTATCAAAAAAGTGTTTTAATGTCAAACCTAAGACTGTTGAAGAACTCGGGCTGCCTTATGCCTTCTATTATGGTTGCTAAGTGAATCAGGGAGGGATACACAAGTAAAAGTATTTCAGATACTTCAAATGGAAAATGTGGCAATCAATAACAATAACTTAGTTAATCCATGGTAAGCCACTTCTTCTAACAACATTGCAGATATGTTCATCTTTCGGGTCTCAGGATCATTCCTGTGTTCATTTTCATAATAATCGGCATCCAAATGTCCACTGGTCCTTTCTCACATGGAGACAGGGTTTTGGGTTGGTTGAGCTCCTAACTGGTGGGTTTCCAATAGAAGGAAGCTGCAGTGTTTTCAGAAAATGTCATTGCATCATCTGACCAGTTCTCTATGTGGTTCAAAATATTTATTCAGCATGTTCTGAAGATTGCTTAAAGTATTTCTTCTGATCAGTAGGCTTTTAATGGTCCAACCCAAATCCATCATATGGCATTGTGACTTGAAAGTGGTACTAATGAATGCAGAGAATTATTGATAGGAGGGCTACTTAATGGATAAGTCTTCCTCACCATCAGCCCTAAATCTGATTCATAGGTGTCTAACAAACCTGTCCAGGAGCTAGTTGGGATAATATGCCCATCATTAATATAATAGGAATTACAATGGCAATAATTATTAACATCATAATGTCTGATCACTACCAAATATAGGACAACTGAGTCCCAACCTAACTTCCTTCTCTTCCTATAATTTATAATATGGAATTCAGCTTTGGTAATCAGCAAATTCATTCATCAAATATGTATTTGGTTCCAACTATATGCAAGACAGTAAACTAGAAGCAGCAAAATCAGGCATGATTTTGACTTCAAGAATATTCGAATTTGGTATTAAGAATACAACCTTTAGGGCCACCTGGCAGTCTCAGTCAGTAAAGCATGCAACTGTCCATCTCAGGGTTATAGGTTAGAGCCCCACGTTGGGTGTTGAAATTCCTTAAAAATAAAAATAATAATAAAAAAAAGAGAACACAACTTTTAAACCACTACTAACAGTAATAATAGTCAATACTTGATGAGGAAATTCTACTTGCCAGGCACTATTGTAAAACTTTTAATTTCATGGTTTAGAGCATAACCCAGCATATACATTACTCAATAAGCAGAGTTGTTGAACCTTTCTTCATAGAATTTATCTCTTAGTGGGAGAAGCAAGGAAACTAATGCATGAAGAACTGCTAAGTTTTATGGCACAACAGATATTGTAACCGAGAGTAGGTGGCTTCATGTTTGGGTGCTTTAATATCAATTAAGAGACTGGTCAACACAGGGTAGCTGCAAAGGGAAAAGCAGTTTACAGCCATTCCTTCTGGAAACCCACAGCCATTCGGGTGATATGCTTTCCAAATCCAAAGACACACTCTGTCATCTGGGTACGGGACAGAAGACCCCTAAGAAATGGGCTCAAAATTCATGTGAAACTCAGGTTTTCTTTTGGTGAGATCTTGGGTTTTATTTAACTTCATTTTTCATAAAAGCTAAGGCATGCAGTTGCTTTCAACGAAGAAGAACAGGCCCCAAATACGGTTTCCTCTGGTACCTAGGTAGAGTGATCACTGGATTTCACAAATAGGTATGTGTTAGGAGGTGCCCTTAGAGGAAGGAAAATTAATCCCATTTCAGGGCATTTGTGGGGATGATTGGTGAGACGACAGGAGTTCTGAAGAGTATCGAGTCCGGATTCACAGTCCACGAGTCTCAGGAACTCGAGAGTAGCGTCAAGGGGTGACCAAACTGATATTATTTTCATGTCATCATTTTCCCAACCTTATGTTCATAGTCCCAATGAGTTCATGTTTCAGGGCACCGTATAAAGACTGAGGAGGTTGATTCATGTCTGATTCTCTGCAGTCAGATTTGCCCACCAATGACACACAGAAGACTGTATGTTTGTATGAGTATCTATGTGTGTGTGTGTGTGTGTGTGTAAGTATCTGTTGTTTGTATCACACACACACACACACACACACAGACACAGTAGAATAGGGATAGGCAGGAAAGGAATAAATAAGGGGCGAGACCAATGCATTTAAATAAGGAGTGAGTAAGATCCTAAGTATAGAATCTTAATAGCTCAGAAAATCACTTTGTCCCTAATCCCTCTGTTACAGTATATGAGGCTATTTTCTTAGAGCTACATGATATTGGAAAAAAGAAATCGTTTGTGGTTTCCCTCCAAATTAAATAAGGAAAAGTTAAGAAATGCATGTCCTGCGAAAATCCAACAGGAGCAGCTTTTCTCTCCCAGTCATGTGACTTCAGTATGGATTGAACAAAAGCCCATGAGGAAAGGCTCCTGTCTACCACGTGAGTTTTGCACTGGGTTTTGACCGTTTATGAGAGGCCTGTGTAGAGGCTCACAGACAGATGACATGGTAATATCTGGTATGACATCTGCCTTCTCTATTCGACTGAACTTTCTCCCAAAAGGTTACCAGTGACCTCATAATTGCTAAATCTCTTCCTCCATTCCTACTGTCTTGACCTCACTGTTTCAGCTAGTGATGTGTCTGCCTCTTCTGTGGAACTCCCACTTCCTCTTTCCGCTAGGGGAGCACAGCACCAGCCTGGCTGTCCTTTAAACTTCTTTGACTTTGTTAGATATCCTGTCACGAAATACATGTCTGATATTTATTACTATCAGCAATCCATATCACAGTTTTATTAAACATTATCTCATTTGATTCCCATGAAAATACCGAGCTGAATGAAAGACAGAAACCATTATCTGTAAGTCTTACATTGTTTTTCCACCAGAAAGTGAAACTTTCTTTATGAATGTGGTTTGGGTCATATAACAATACAGTCATCTTTATCTGAAATTGGACCTAGATTTTCTAATTTTTAAATTCCCGTGTGTGTGTATGTGTGTGTATGTGTGTGTTTATGAAGTTCATGATTCTTAAGTTGTGAGCAAAGGGAAGAATTTTACTTTTTATTTTTTTGTTTTATTTTTGTAGTAGACTCTGTGTCCAGCTTGGAGCCCAAAGTGGGGCTTGAACTCATGACCCTGAGATCAAGACCTGAGCTGAGATCAAGGGTTGGATGTTCAACTGACTGAGCCACCCAGGTGCCCCAAGAAAGAATTTTTTTTTTTTTTTTTTATAAAAACAAGTCCTAAGCAAAGATCCAGGGGAGATTGAGGCAAGATTTTAGAAAAGTGGAGAAACCTGTTTAGAAGATGAACTACTTTTGCATATCCTGAGGACATTATCTCTGCAATCACTCTGGGATATTTAAGTCAATGCCTTTGCACACTTGCCTAAAATCGCTCAATGCTAAAAGGCACAGCCAGTCGAGAGATAATAAAACTGTGGTTCCATCTTAGTACCGTATTACAGAGGTCACAGAAAGCCATTCCATTAGATGTCATGTAATTCAAACCTACATTTTAAGGACAAGAAGAGTCTGGACCAGAACAGTTAGGTGATCTCTACAAGATCACCCAACAATTTATTTTTAGTCAGAAATAGAACTTGAATCTAAAATATGTGCTTTAGTATTATTTCTTTTCTTCCATATTTTGGTTAAAGCATAAGGCTGTCTGTTTATAAAAATTTATTTATTTGAGGCCCTCCCAAAACCAAAGAATCAGAATCTCTGGGTAGGTAAGGCCCAAGCATCTACTTTTTCTGAAGCCAACCAAGTGATTTTCAAATGCAGCAATGGATGAGAACCTGTGTGTTGTCAGCAAGCAACAAAGTATTAACAATTTACACAAATAATTCCTCATAGAGAAGTTACATTGCAAGATAAAGTGTAATCTTATCTTTGTGTAATTTTATTGGCAACATTTTCCAAGTCAAATATTACCAGTAGTATACATACATTGAAACAGAGACTTTTACAGCTATTGTTTTGTTGCTTTTGCTAGCAATTTTTTACTTGTTTGTGAGTGGTCATGCTAAACCAAGAAAAGAATATCGATCATAAAACATTCCCAGGATTTTTGTGGCATTCCATTCTGTCTTCTAGGTATTTTTACCCCCAGGGGCTTCATAAAGTAAAGCTTATTGAGACTTAAATTTAGAAAGCAATTCCGGTAACTTTGGGAGATTGAAAGACGAGACAGTTTCAAGCTTCAATATCTGTTGTGTGTAGTTTCTCCTTCTTCCACACCTGAGAAGAACACTAACATTCAAAACTTCTAAAACCACGTAAGTACACATGTAATCCTGCAATGATCAGACAAATGATCAAGCAGTACAATGCGAAGTTCGTCAAAGGCTGAATCGTGATGGTAAGAGACATGTTTGCTGATTGACCAAACATGAGATGGTTATTTTATCAATGACTTTGTGGAAGTTAACATTTTAACATAAAATGTTGGAGTAGCAGCAGGGATGCGGGCCCCAATGATTGATTACAGGCAAGTAGGCGTCAGCTCAACGTGAAAGAGCAATGCTATAAATAGGAAGAGTGGCATTCCTGGTTCATCACCACCGTGTGTGTGATTAATGCTCTGTGGGCACGCACTAGTGACGGGAGGGGAGGTTTTTCTATGACGAGGGCGCAATTCAGGGCAAGTCCAAGGAGCAGCAACCCCAGAATCTGCCAGCAACTCAGATCAAATAGTATGTGGATCTTTTTCCATTCTGGGATTAGAGAGGGATTTTTTGGTGGATTCTGTTGATGAGATTCACAGATGCCGTTTTAATGTGACATTTTTAGAGTAACATGTTTTCCATAGGCACAATGAAGAGTCAAAACCAGAGATTAACCTGTGCTTTTGTGTTAGAAGTTGGAAGACTGGCACCTGTGATTTTCTCCCTTTCTTTCTCTCTCTGTGTTTCTCTTTTATAGGAAAACAACAACATAGAATGTCCTTCCTAATGAGAGGGTATAAAAACTATCCACAGAGGGACATGAATGCTCTTTGCAAGTAGTTAGAGACTAGAGACGCCCCCAACACGTTGTTTTGATGAAAATATATGAAAGCAGCCCACACAGAGCAAACAAACCCCACACTTTCAAGGCACTAAACGTTACAGGTAAAACCAACTGAGCTTGGGGTGAGGAGTGTGGTGTGGGCTAGCGTTGGGCTGTCCGATCTGAATCCTGTCTCTGCTGTTCATGAGCTGAAGGGCCTGGCACTAATTTCTTAATATTTTTTGCTTTAGTCTCATCTGTAAAGTGGGAATAAAATATAGGGTTGCTCTGAGGAATAAATAAGCAAATATATTTTAAGCTCCCGAGGTGGTTAAAAATGTTAGGTTTGAATATTAGTTACTATTATTAGTAGTATTATTAGGCTCAACACATTTAGGTTTAAGAACAAATATCAAGTACCTTCATGTCCCTTTCCACCTATAGTCCTGAATCCAAATTAAACAGAAGATATTGTTCGTAGTGACTCTGCTCATCTAATCAATTAATTAGCCATTCACACCATTCACTCAACATTTAAATGCTATGTAAATTTTCAAATGTTTTGGCATCACTTTTTTGTTTTTTGTTTTTGTTTTTTTTTTTTTTTAGATTTTATTTTGAAGTGATCTCTGTACCAGTGTGGAGCATGAACTCACAACCTGGGGATGGAGAGCCGTGTGCTCCACCAACTAAGCCAGCCAGATGCCCCAGAATCACTTTTAATCTAAGAAAAAACTCAAATTACCAGGTAACTCAATAAGAAAATGTAATTTACTATTTAGTAGACTTGAAAGCATTCTCAATTTCTATTGTTTTCTACTTCTTTAATTATACACAGAAAGAAAAACAAGGGAACTTTCCATTTTGAATCCCTTTTTTTTTTTTTTAAGATTTTATTTATTTATTTGAGAGAGAGAGAGAGCACACATGAAAAGTACACAAGTGGAGTGGAGGGGCAGAGGGAGCTGGAGAAGCAGACACCCCACGGATGAGGGAGCCTGATGTGGGACTAGATCCCAGGACCCTGGGATTATGACCCGAGCCAAAGGCAGATGCTCGCCCAGGCAACACAGCATTTTAAATTCTTAAACTACTTCTCTATTAAGAATGGATTAGTCCAGAGAAAAAGACCCTTTTAAAAAAGTCTATGATAGAGGCTATTTAAATAAAAGAGAATATCACTACATTCAATATATGTTTCTCCTTTTCTCTGTTTTATCTCTAAGTGGCTTAAAAGTTCTTTGGATTCAGGGATGTAACTGTGTATCTCTCCTGACCTAAGCAATATAATAATGCCATTACAGACACATTCATAAATATTTGCTGAACAAACGAATAAATGAGACATGTACCTAAATAGCATTGTATTCTGTTGATTTTTAGTCAAGGAGAAAAGCAAAATATTCACTGTCCTATGGAGGTTATGGGGAAATAGAGAGCCCAGAATTTTGCTTAGAAGTTTGTGCTTTATTTGTATTTTATAAGATATTATTTAATTTAAACATATATTTAAATAAATTACCATAAGAGACATAAATTCTTCATTCAGGTGGAACTTGTTAAAAAGGCCCCATATGACGAAATTTAGAATAAAATCTGTTTTTTCAAAAGTTGGCATCTGACAGAACAGAATTCATGTTCAAGCTCTCAAATTATTGTTTTAAAAAGATTTTATTTAGAAAACAGAGGGAAGGGCAGAGGTAGAGAGCGAGGGAGGGAGCAGAGGGAGGGACAGAGGTAGAGAGAGAGAGAGTGAGAGAGAATCTCAAGCCGACTCTGCCCCAAGCACGGGGCCAGTCTTGGGGCCTGATCCCAGACCCAAACCCTGAGATCATGACCTCGGCCAAACTCAAGAGTCCAAAGCGCAACCAACTGAAGCACCCAGGTTCCCCTAGGTCTTATATTTTAAATATGAAATTTAGCATTCTTATCTTGGACACTTTCCTAGATTTGTCAATGCCTGCCCTGTAGAAAAGCAATCCAATACCATTCCATCTCTGTGATTCTTGCCAAGGACTAGCTAATAAAAGACTTGAAACCTTTTGTGTCATATAAAAGCTAATTCACCAAAATAGGTATGCTTAGCTGTCAGTTTGAAAAGCAGTGATTTCATAATAAATACATGCCTGCTGCAGTCCCAAAGAGGGCTAACCTGAGAGAAAAAGCAAAAGATGAAATTATTGCAAACTTTCTCAGTTCTCATCTGAGGCCAGATGCTGGCTCTCTGATCAGGCCTGGGGCCCGCTCTGGCTGGGGTCTGTAGTGCTGACACCAGTCTGGGCCTTTACGTGTATGCCCCCAGTCCAGGTTCCTCACATGTAAAAGGACCTCCTTTTAATGTAAAAACATTCTTTTTAGAGCATGTTCCCCACGACCCCCCCAAAGGTGGTTACATGTTAGTTATGTATCAGCTGAAAAACATATACCACCAAGCCACCTTGAATTCAGGATCAATTTAAAATGAATATATTCTAATCATCACAATAAAGGCTCAATATGTTAAACTAGCATTAGATAGATAGATATTTAGTTTATAGATATTGCTTAGACTTACTAAGCCCTTGGAAAAATAATCACAATGCAATGATACTTAGATTGGGAATTGCTGATCCAACTGATGTCTCTTCCCAGCTAAGAAATTCACTTTGACTGCATAATTTTCTTCTCAAACTGTCCTGTCTTGTACTAAGTGTGTGCCTTTAAGAGGAATTATGATTGTACTTCAGACTATGTATATATATTTAAATGAACGATTAATGAAAATTGTTCCCAATTATTAAAAAAAAAAAAAAAAGAGGACTGTTTTGCGGAGGCAGTAGCAAACATTCCCTGATGTGTCATGACAGAGTCATTCTCAAAAACTAATGGCTAGAAAATTGAGTAAACATAGAACCAATAAAGAAAAGATTTCTTCACACCATGTGAAATCAGCGCAGAGGAGAGCACACTGCCATGGAAAATTTCGGGATAAGCACCGGGATTTTTTCATGATGATATCTCATGCTTGCAAGGCATCAGCTACAAAATGAAAAAATTCCTCCCCACGTATTAATACCACGGAGTTGACTGTTGCAGCCTGACCCCATTCTCCCCAGGGCCTTCCCACCCTATCCTTCTTTTGAGCACAGAGCACGACACCATATTTGATGAAACAGGACATTAATCAGGACTAATAAGATTCTTCTTCCTGTCACTTCTTGCAAGTATCTGACAGCATCTCTGAATAAGGAAACATTTCCAGGGGACACCCAGTTGTTGGGATTTCTGTTCTAGTTTTTGAGTCCCTTGAGCTCTTCCTTTTCCCCATGCAATCTGTAAAACAAAAGGCATTACCTAGCCAGCAGTGGGTCCCTTTTCCAAATTTAAATTTACCAAACCTGTGATCCCTATCAATGCTCCATGAAGCTAACCCAGGGCCAGGGCCATCTTTCCTGGTTCCACTAGTTCTTTTATGAAAGAGAAGCTAAGAGAGAAGTCACTTACTGCCTATTTTCTTTTTTATTTTTATTTAAAGATTTTATTTATTTATTTGACAGAGATCGCAAGTAGGCAGAGAGGCAGGCAGAGAGAGAGAGGAGGAAGCAGGTTCCCCACTGAGCAGAGAGCCCCATGTGGGGCTCGATCCTAGAACCCTGGGATAATGACCTGAGCCAAAGGCAGAGGCTTAACTCACTGAGCCACCCAGGCGCCCCTGTTACTGCCTATTTTCCAGGTAGATTCAGAAGCAAGACTTAGGAACTCAAAATCCTGTCTCTAAGCCTACCCTCATTAATTCACTTACCTCATGAATATTGACCAAGTACCATCATCTCATGCACCAGTGTTTATGTACAATAATAAGTATTTATAATGCATGCCAGCTCTGTGCTAGGCACTGTGGTAAGCACTTGCATTATCTTCCTATTAGATAATATTATCCATATTTTACATATGAGGAAACAGAGAGAAATGAAATAAGTTGTCCAAGACTTCACATGCAGACAAGTCTAAATGCAAAACCCATGGTTTTCACCAGTGAGGGAAGGACAAAGTAGCTGTTTCCAAGGTGGGAGTTCTGGACATTACCAGGTACCCCTTGGGATGAGGAAGAAAAAGGCCAAGACTAAAAAAAAAAAAAGAAAAGAAAGAAAGAAAGAAAGAATTAATAGAAAGAAAACAATTAAAACATAGAAAGGTAAGGAGCTATCATCATCCAGCAAATACAACTTTCCATTCAAATATGTTTTCATTACTGCTAAACTGACTCACTTCTTACGCCCTACAGGTAACACAAGAAAAAGTAAGACAATTCATGTATTCATATAGATCTGAACATGAGACTCACAAACCAGAAAAAAAAAAAAAATGAAAGCAATCAAAAGTGGTTTCATCCCGTGTGAAGTCCCAGATGTAGAATCGACGAGCTTAGGGGACAGAGAAACAACACAAGCCGTTAAGAGGTCCGCGTGAAAAGAGGCCCCTGTGGGTCCAAGAAATCGAGGCCCTTTGGAAGTAACAGCAAAACGAGGATTTGACACGAGCGCCAGGAAACACCAACCATTACCCCAAACTGTGACCCCATCAGCGAAGCCAGGAGGGCAAGAGTAAGCAAAGGCATGGAGAGTTGTGCAGCCTCGCGGAGGTGGGGCAGTTCGTCTGGTGAGCTAGTGGGAGCCGAGGGTGAAAAGACGGTTTGGGCCACATCTCGGCCGGCCTCGTCTGAAGGGCAGCCGGACGTCATGGACAGATTTTGTTCAGGGGAGAGAGGATTAAGGCAACGTTCGTGGAAGCACCATCAAAAGCAGAGGCTGGTGGATGACAAACAGGACAGAGGGGAAAATAATGCAGGGCTTTTCCTCTGGACTAGACTTTGAGGGTCAAAGGTAGACGCCTGCCCCCAGCTGAAGCAGAGCGGCTGGGAGGGGAGGTATAGACGGGAAAGACCGACTTGAGGCGTGACAAGGCCCCCACGCGCAAGGCTCTCCGAAGCGCACGCAGCGAGGGCAGCGCGGGCCGGTGCGCGGACCCATGCAAGTTGGGCCTGTCCCGCAGAGCAGCTAAAACCGCGCAGTCCAGGGCAGGGGACCCCCAGAGCAGGCCGATCCGTCGGGTCCCCGCTCCCCGGCTCCTTCCGCAGAAGTCGAGCCGCAGATGGAAAAGTCTGGGGAGTCGTCCCCGGCTAGCCGGCTAGCCAGGAGGGCATTTTCTCATTCCTCAAGCGTCCAGGTGTTCAGAAAGGGAGGGTGACATCCGGACCGTCTCGGCCACTCCTCCCCCGGGGCCTATTGTGACACTGGCCTCCTCGGACCTCGCCCCGGGGCCGCGGCCCCTCCTCCCCGAACTATAAAGGTCGCAGCGCCGGGCCGCGGAGCTCACTCGCCGAACACACCTGGCGTCACGGGGCCGCGGCCGTCGGGTGGCCCGTCCAGGCTCTCCGCCGCGCTCCAGCCGCCGCGCCGCCGCCCGCGGGTCCCGCCCCCGCCGTGCGCTCCCGCCGCCTCGGCCCCGCAGCCCGTGCCCCTGCGCCGCTCGCCGCTCGCCGCTCGCCGCGGGAAGGAGGATGGAGCCGCGCCGCGCCCCCCGTGCCCCCCGCGGCCCCGCGCTGCTGCTGTGCCTGGGTAAGAGCTCGGCGCCCCGCCCGCCGGCCTGGGCGCTCCCGCCCGGCGCTCGCTCGCCCCCCGAGGCTGGGGCGCCCTCGGGTTCGCGGGACGCCGCGGGTGGGGCGCTCCCGCCGGGGGAGGGCAGGGCCGTTGCACGGGGTGGGCCGGGGAAGGGGCGCGGGCTGCCGGAGGTCTTTCACTGAAAAGCGTGCGGTTGCCCTCAGTGCTCGGCAGCAGGACTTCGTGCCGCTCCGTGCCAGGCCGAATAAAACGTTGAAAAGCCTCATTTCTTTCTTTTCGAAAACTGACCGTTCTAGAAATCCGGAGACCGGGGAAGCCCGGTTAACATTCCGGGTTTTGCTCTGTCTCGTTGGGGGGAGTAGAGACCAGAGCCCTGCAAAAGAGACCTTTTGGTAAGAAGTGCTTTTCCTCCCGTCTTGGCAGTTTTCTCCATCAAGTCTGGTCGAGCTTCTGGGGGCGCTGGCGTATGCGGGGGCAGCTTTGCGGGAGCTCCGGGGGTCACAGATTAAAACGTTGCTCTTGAGAACCTGGAGCTGGAGGGGCCTGGGCGGGTCCTGGCGGGGCTGCCAGCTCCTGCACCGCCAGCACCTGGAGGTTTCTGATTTCCTCCGGAAAGCCCGCGCCCAGGGAGGCCGACCCGCACTTTTCTCTTGCTGCGTATCGCTGCCCATAGCCTGTAATTGATAAGTGCATTTTAATGCCTGCTTTTCTGTATTTGAGATGATTCAGTTCTTGTGAATGGGAAAAAAAATCCTTCGTGACGCCTCTGGTTTGAAAAAAGATACATGGTTTTTCTCTAATTCCCCACATTTCAAGAAGAATTAGGAGGTGTATAGGAAAATTTTAATAAGGAAATAAAAGTTGCCAGCCACACATTCCTCTTGGGGTTGCAGTGGGGCAAATTCCCCTAACAAATTAACTCTACCTATGCAGGATGTGACAGTTAAATTATTATTTCGACACGCCTTATCTGAGGGCTTGGAGACCTAATGACACGCATACTATGCATAGTTGGGACTTACTTGTACACGTTTAGGAAGAGAAGTAGAAACTGGATCTGTGGTGTCTGCCAAAACTGCTAAGAATGACTTGCTAGAAGATTCTGAGTAAATAATGTGGCTTTTCTATCTTTGTTTTGAAGGCTCTGTGAAAGGAATACAATTAATTGGAAAGGTGACAGGCAGTCTTCCTAGAGTTAGAAATTAACCTAGAGGTCAGAATGGCTCAGTGTTTTGTTTTGTTTTGTTTTTTTTCCTTCCACCTGTAGGGTTGCATCGGAACAATGTCTGTGTCTGTTCTGGGTCACTCATTGAATATTCTGATTTGAGACAGCAAGAGCCTATGAATAACCTGGTTACTACCCACCTAGAGAGTGTGTTGTGTGTGTTTTTGTTGTCATGAAAGTGTTTAACTTCTTTATTGCATTACTTAATTATAGTTCACCTATTTCATCAGCTGCCAAGCCCATTTCCAAATGAGCTAGGTCAGTTTCTGTTTTCCCAGTTTGTTTAGATATTTCTCTGCCACTAGGAAAGTTCCTGTTTGAAGTTCTCTATCATCTCTCTATATCCTAATCGGGTCTGCAAGTCCAGTAGTTTTATTCTAAAGCACATGGAAAAAAGACAAGGCTACCTGGCATTTCTGAAATTGCCTCCCCACGCCAAACAAAAGATTACCTAGAAATACTTTTCCCAGATGTCTGTTCTTGGAAAGAAATTTTTTTTCTGATTTCACAAATATTTTGTTACTTTTTTGTGTGTGTGTGCAACTTAGGTCTCTTTATGACTGTGGGAGAAAATGTAGATGACTTCAGCTCATCCTCTTGTCTCCAACACATGTGGACTTAAATTGCTGCACATTCACACGATCAGTTGGTCACTTTTACATTTCGTAAATATTTGATATTGATGTTCTTGCTTTCTGTAGTGGGAAAGTATGACCCAAATTCCCGCAGAAAAGTAGGGCTGAACTGAGAAGGTTCACACTTGGATTTGCTGGCACTTTTAGCTTACTGAAAACTATGTAAAAGGGTTGAGGTTCTCCCAACTAGATAACACACTTCTAAGTAATCTACAATTGTAGAACTGAAATACCGTTTTTAATTTTGTGACTGCTCCAGAGCAAAGAAGAGAAATTTTCATCTTGAGTTCTGCAATTAATGTTTAGAAAGGCTCCCTATCTAGAAGCCCACACTTTCATTGGTACCCAAACGGGCTTCTGAGTATGTTCCTGAACACCATCTCCAAGACAGGTTCGTCCTACTTCTTTGTACAGCAACTGAGACTGAGCAGAATAAACATTCTTGCCTGAGAATATGAGAAGCACAGGTCTCAGTAAGACATTGCTTCAGCTCAGAACTTTACTGTTGACTCTGAGGGCTTATGAACTGCCTGAGTGTGGACACCACCTGCTTGCTTTCCTCCAGCATCTTACCATGTAAACAGTCTGGGTGACTGGGGTGTGTGGTTCAGCACGGGGGCCCAAATCCAGGAAGTGGGAAAGAAATGAGCAGAGCTCAAGAAATGCGAGCTAGCCATGTTGTGTGGCAAGTGTTTTAGAGGTATCATCTCATTTATTCCTTAAAATCACTGTATGAGGAGTGCCTGGGTGGCTTAGTCTGTTCTGCTTTTGGCTCAGATCATGATCCTGGGGTCCTGGGATGGAGCCCTGCGTGGTAGGGCTCTCTGCCCCGTGGGGAGCCTGCTTCTCCCTCTCCCTCTGCCTGCCGCTTCCCCTGCTTGTGCATGTGCTCTCTCTTTGTCAAATGAATAAATAAAATCTTTAAAAAAATTATTATTGTATGAGGTAGGTATGATTAGCCCTGTGATAAGTGAGGAGACGAGCCCTAAGTGAAATCCAATGCATTACAAGGATTTAGAAATAGTAAACAGTGTGGTTGTTCTGGAAAAATGTGTGAGGAGGCAAAGGGGCTTAATTATCAGAAGCAGAATATAAATTACAGGTTCTAAGGAGGAAGTTTCAGGGTGGTCTGGGGGCTGCCCCAAAACTTTAAACCTGTTATGGGGACAAGCATATGTATAAGAATGGTATTTTATGGTATCACTCAAAACCAGGCCCAGAAAGCACATGACTATTTTCTTGAATAGTTGAATTTTTACTTAACATATTTCAGCATTTTTCATCAACACGGTTCCCAGGAAATGGCTTTTTCCCCCCCACGTAGTCCTTATATCACTTGATTGAGGCCTTATTTCTGCATTTGCCTGATGTATATTAAGTCAATCAAACAAACGGAAGGGTATCTATGTCTTTTTTATTCTTTGTATCTTTTTATAGTGTTGTGAATTTAATGTAGTATTATTAAGGGACTAAGTTGGAATCTACAACACGTTTTTTTTTAAAGATTCATTTATTTGAGAGAGAGAGAGAGAGAGAGAGAGAGAGCAAGTGCTGTGGAGGAGGGGCAGAGGAGAGGGAGAGAGAGTCCCAAGCAGAATTCCCACTGAGCCTAGAGCCCACATGCTCTGGATCCCAGGACCCCGAGATCAAACTGAGCTGAAACCATGAGTCAGATGCCCAACTGACTGTACCACCCAGGTGACCCTGTAATATATTTCTATTAACACTGAGGAAATAAAAAAAAAGACAATTGTTAAAAATTGTTAAAAAAAAAGACAATATTCACTTTCAGTTGCTTTGGAAACATTGAATTTGAATGCCTCCGTCCATTTTTGCCCAAGAATCTTAGATTTCCTGGTTAATGATCAGTTAAGAGATGCAAATGAAATGTGAGAAACCCTCTTGGAAGAGGTGGTAAGTTAAGGCGTGGTTCCCACAACTCTCAAGCTTCACGCTGAATATAGGCTATGCAAATAGTCTAAGTAATACGGCTGTGACTGCTTTTGGAAACATTCCTTTGGAGACAATGGGAAGACTCCCCAGAGCCTTAATAGGAGAGATCTTTAGGGAGGAGCACGCTGACAGCCATCACCTTGGTATGGCAATTCTGGGAACTTTGAAAAAACGAAGTAATACAACTGATTCCGTGTCCTCTGACAGCGCAGTTGATGAAAAGTTGGTGTTTAGTTACAGGGCAAATAAAGGTTCAGTGACATTCTAGGTGAAAGCTGTGATTTTGTTAACAAGGACACTATTTATACTTAAAATTATAAAATAAATTATAATTTCTTTTAAAGATTTATTCATTCATTGCAGAGAGAGCGAGAGAGCAGGGGTGTGGGGGGGAGGGGCGAAGGGAGAAAGAGAGAGAGAATTCCAAGCCAACTCCGCTCTTGGAGCTGGTCTCAAGGGTTGATCTCAGAACAAGACCAGCACCCCAGCCGACACCAAGAGCCAGATGCTTAACCGTCTGAGCCACCCAGACACCCCTATAATAGTATCTATGATACACAAGACAATTTGATAGTTGTCCCAAAAGAAATGTTAACCCATAATTTCTTAGGTCAAAAATACTGAATTTTCAATTTGAGGCATGAAAGTGAGTGAAAAACAAATCCTTCTGAAAATACCCTCGGGATAAGGAGGCGGAAGCCCCCTTCTCATATATATAGATAAACACACACATGTTTATATATGTCGAACCTTATAGTTTTGAGTCAAGAGACCTAGTGTAAAGAACAGAGTCCGTACCTCTGTTCCTTTATTTCATACTTTTAGGAAGATTTATTGCTCTTTGAGTCTCAGGTATCTCATCTGTAAAGTGTTTTCAGGTTATTGTATATAGATGTGACAAATATAATGCTATTATAAAATAATAAAAAGCACTTTTAAAATTAGAGCTATTATCATCATCAAGTGCTTTCTTTGAAAAAGCCTCATCGGATCCCAACAATAATGCCCTTTTTAGCTAGGAAGCGTCTTATCAATTCCATTTTTCAAATGAGAAAACAGACTTCCAAAGAAGTGAGTAAGCCAGGTTGTAAGGTTCGGTGTTTGAACACGCCATGCCCTCTGCTGTGTCCGAGCTCACACTGTACTTTTAGCGCAAGCTCTACTCATCCTTTAAGACTGAAGAGAAGTTTCAAGCCTTCTTAGTGACCTGCTCCTCCTTCCTCCCACCATCCCCAAGTGAACCCGCAGCCTGCCTCTCTCTCCTTTGCAAGGTCCCCATCCCTGGTCCTACCCTTTTCACATTCGACTGTACGCATCAGCCCTGTCTCCTGACTCCTGCCGTGTTTCTCTTTGACCGTCCATATTGTTATTGACTAAAATGCTCTACGTGATTGTTGGCTGCATGATTGGAATGGTACTTTTTTTCAGAGTCCTCACCGCTATCTGTAGACTTCCAAACTGTTTTCTGAAAATGTGCTTGAGAGGCAAAATACTTTGAGACTAAGCAATGGTTGTTGAAAATTCAATTGTGTTTAATAATAAAGTTTAATATTTTTTCTTCCCTGTTTTTCTTTTTTCTGTCACTTAATATAGTTTGTATTCGCCGATGGTATGCCTAATAAAATTCAAGCATATCTGCACTGTGTGCTTGTGTGAGAGAGAGAAAGAGAGACAGAGAGGAAGCCATCAAGCAGTGATATGACTGGACGATGGATAGTAAGAGAAAGAGAAGTATTGTTTTAGACATGAAAGCAACCTTAGAGTAATCTAATCTAAATTCCATTCCCCCCTCCCCCTGGCCCAGTCTACCCCATTCCTGAGGTCTGTTTTCAGAGATAAGGAAACCCAGGGGCAGGGGGATGACAGTATTACCTGGACAAGAAGTGGACTCCATACCTCACAGGTTTAGTACAGGTTTTTTCTGCCTTGGCTTTATTTACATTATGGACCAGGTAATTCTTGGTTACCGACTCTCCTACGCCTTGCTGCGTGTTTAGCAGCAACTTCCGTCTCTAGCCACTAGATGTCAGTAGTGTGTACCCAGTCGTGACAGACAACAATGTCTCCAGACATTGTCCAATGTCCCTGGTGGACAGTATTACTCCAGATTGAGAATCACTAGGTTCGTGTATTTGCCATTGCTATAACACATCACCACTCATAATTCACAGTCTGAATCAGTGCTCAAGTTGCCAAGGCAAACAAAATTAATATTAATGGTAAGCTGGATGCAAATACAAAATCAATGCTAGTGTTTAAAAAAATCAAGTCGGCGTTGGGGAGGGTATGGGAAATGGTGAGTGCTGTGAAGTGTGTAAGCCTGACGATTCGCAGACCTGTACCCCTGGGGCTAATAATCCATTATATGTTAACAAAAATAATAAATTTTAAAAAAGCAAAAAAAAAAAAAAAAAAGTCAAGTCAGCAATTTTTATTGCTGAGTTTAGCACCAGTTTCCCTGAAGAAAGATGACTCTTTATACCTCTTACAATCATTGTGTTGCTAACCACCCCGTGCTTCCTTTTAAAACTCAGTGCTTTCTTGGATCCCACCACCCTGAACTTCTTTTTCCTCCAGTTCCTTTGGCCATTTCTATCCTTTTCTCATCACTTCTTTCCCCAAGTTCTAGTATTTTCCATTCCATATCATTTCCCTTGGAACATGTGAATGGCTCCTATGCCTTTAATGGTCATATTTCCATATATGACTTTCAAATAGACTGCATAAATGTATTTGTCTTCTCTTATTTAAGAATGGTATTCCCAAATGTCTCCTAAGTAGAAACAGATTATATAGGAACTACAGCCTCAAAGCCCTTTACTCATGAGGTCTTTCCTTCCTGTCCACTAGCTGCCACCACAAAACCACTGTTCTGCCGATGTCTTCTACTCTCTATGGCACCACCATCCTTGGTATTTTCAGAAACGTGGCATCACCCATGAATTCTCTCATTTCCTGTACACCCACACATCTCTAGCCTGTTAACTCAGTTGAGGACAGAAACTCTGTCTTCTGCATTTATATTCCTTTCAGCATTTTGTTCAATCTCTTGTATACAGAAAAACATCAATATTTATCGGACAAATATAATTTAAGATACGTGGTTACTAGGAGTCAGTCTAGGCTCAGGGGCTCCCCTTATTTCCCATTTATGGGGCATAACTAAGCCCTTTCCACTCTTTCCACCACAGTTGCATATGTGTTTCTCGCTGAAGTTGAAGTTTCCCGTGTTAACCAAAAAATACATTTTCGCAAAGTAAAATTTCTTAGAGCTTCCAAAGTGCTAGTTGCATTATATAGGTTCTATGAAAGAAAAAAAGTAATTGACTTTGAGGCTTTTAAAATTACCTTTTATGTACCCATTTTTTGATGTTCACTTATTTAAAACTATTTTTTTTATTTCACTTTCAATAGTAGGCTTCTATAAAGAATGAATGATATGCTCGTTGGTATGCTTTTAAAAATACCATTAAGTATTCAAAGCTTCAGACTACAATATGGCCATGATGAAAAGAAGGCCAACGGCAAACATTCCATACTGTTGCTCCTTTAGAAGATTTGTCTTTCGATATAATAATCTAATAATAATTTCAATGTCTGAATTGGGTCAGTAGGAATGGGTGTGGGAAGCAAGATGGATGGGACTGAAGGTAGGAAGGGTTATAAAAAGACTCCCCCACGGAACTCTTGAAGAAAAAAGGATTTTCAATAGAACATTTGAAATACTACTCTAGAGATGAATCTTTGGCTTTTAGAGAATGGGAGTCCCATATGGAGAGCTCTTCATCCCAAAATTCCAAACACCCAGATGAATATAAATTGTACCCTTTCCACGAGAGTTGATATGCATTCTCAGGAGAGCACTTCCATTATGAATAAGATATGCATCTTTAAATCCATTTTTAGGTAAAATAAGCTATATCTTCACATTTTAACTCACTGATTTCATGATTGAATAGCTTTAAGTATGGTCTTGTATGCACACTAAAATGTATGAGCACACTGAAGTATGATTTAGGAATTACTTCTAGAATTGAAGAGTATTATTTAATGCCTATGAATTAAAAAGCATAGCCTATTAAATCGTTTCTTGCCATCTGACAAGAAGATTCTATGGCTACCTTTTAAAACTCAAAATTAAAAGAAGTACTTATTTGTAACATACCAATTTCTGGTTTCATCCTGTGTTATTTGAAATAGTTATAGTTGGTTTTTACATTTATTATTTAAGGAAGCTTAGTTATAAGGTTAACACTGAAAAACTGTAGGAAGAGGATGGTGGCTGGAAAAAGGCAAGGTTTATATTCTCTCTCTCTCTCTCTCTCTTTGTAGTTCTCTGAAAAGTAGGCTGTTACTAAGAAACACTGACAGTAGTTCTTTTCAGGATCTGTTGTGCCAAGGTGAAGCCAGACCTTTTCTAATACTGGATTTTAATCTTAAATGAGAAGGCATCTGGATATGTGGAAGGCTTATTCACCCACAAGACCCTACAAGCCTCCTATGCTACATACAAATCCTAAAATTATAGTCTGCGTGGAAGAAGGTAGGAAACTAACAGTCCATGAGCAGGGGAGGCATGTGACCACACCAAAAGTGTGAACAAAGCGGATTTTGCTCCCTGTTTGGGCTGGGCGAACATTATGATTCATTATGAGTTTACTGTTCTGGTCTAAATATTCTAAAAGTTCAAAGTGGGAAAATGAGGTGCATTCCTTTCATTCTGTACTGATCTCATTTTACCTGGGCTCGCTCTGATTTGCTTCGTTGTTATTGGGGAGAGCCGTTTTATCCCTGAGAATTGCCAGTTGACTTCACAGAATCGGCCAGTCGGTCAACCGATCACCGGATCCCAGGCTCCTTCTAGATGAGCTTGTCTGTGGAGTCGTGAGGAAGGCAGGTCAGAAGAAACCATGTGAAATAAAGACATTTCCCACCTCTGGCATTCCCGTTGGGCAAGCACTTCTTAGTGGTTGGGGGCCCACAGCATTGAGTGCTACCCCCATTCGGATGAAGATCCTCCGCCTCTCCCACGCACGGGCCCCAGCATTGTGTAAGGATGTAGGCTCGGCCCTGACTCACAAGCAGAGGTGATTTGTATCCTGTGAGTCACCTACACCACTTCCTGCTGGCACATTTGCGATGTCATTGAAACACAATCTCTGAAAGGTGAAGGCGGAGAGATGAAGGGGTGTGCTTCGAATTCCTAAAACTCATTTGGGGATTTGACAGAAATAATGGCCTCTAAAGGAATTTTGACTTTTATAGCATTATTGGAGCAGAGTCCCAAAAGCCAGTTTTTGAGTTTCTAGATCATTTACCCCATACCACCTTGCACACAATTCCTCTATATTTTATTCATTTATTTCTTAAAGATTTTATTTATTAGCTTGTCAGAGAGAGAAAGAGAGAGAGAACACAAGGAGGGGAAACAGCAGGCAGAGGGAGAAGCAGGCTCCCCGCTGAGCAAGGAGCAGGATACGGGCCTGATCCCAGGCCCGTGGGATCATGACCTGAGCTGAAGGCAGACACTTAATGACTGAGCCACCCAGGCCTTGAGGTACTTTTGTTACTTAGAGTTTTTCACCCGATCTGTTTTCTGGCACACTGACACAATCCCAGATCCTTAATATCCTAGTGAATTATTTTCTTAGCAGAGACCTGTGGTCAAGGATTAAAAACTCAGAAAGAGTATTTGCAATTGAATCAGAAGCCATCACTGTTCAAATAACACTAAATCATGAAGAAAAAGAAAGCAAAACAAAACCCTCTAAGATTAAGGAAATATATGTATAGGACCTGAGCATCTTTTCCTTCCCTGTATAATTTTCAAATAATGAGTGATGATTCTTAAGGGTGACAGGGTGGTAGATATCAGAATTCTCCATGGGTTGACTTTTTCAGTATTTGGATCTGCTCGTCCTCCTGTTCTGCCAGAGTTCACAAGGGCGTGGGACAGAGATGAACCAGACTGAGAATCACTCTTTTAAAGCAACAGAGCTGTGCAGAGGGACTGGGATTTCGCACCCATTTTGCTATTTGTTTGACTGTGTACATCCACGACGGAACTGCAGCCTTTCATCTGAGAAAAATATTTAGAAGTATGTACAGTTTCATCTGTAAAAGACCCGGAAGTTGAATTCACGAGGCGATTCTCATAGAAACCATCCCCAAGCCATGGACTATGTCCAAGGGAGCGTCACAGGTTAGGAGAGCCCAGTTTTTGTGGAGGCACGCCCTGCACTGAACATTCTTTAATTCACAAAGACAAGTATTTCACCTGTGGCCTGACCAGGTGGAACCAATGGGAAAACTAACAACTACTAAAATCCTTAAAAAAAAAAAAAGGCTAAGAAGCAAAACCCCAAGACAATTAGCTAAATTCTGTAATAGTTGTAGGTTGCTGTTGTCAGCAAATTCAAACAGGAAAGGCTAGTCTCTGATTTCCACAAAAGATAGAGAGATGAGCTTCAAATGGATGTTTGCCCGTGGTCCTGGGGTTGGCCTGAGAATTGGTAACGTTTTGGCCAAAGCCTTTCTCTTAGTTGAGGAAGCTTCTAGGCATAGGAGTGTCAAGGATGTAAAAACACACATCTAGAGCGCCAGTTTGTGTGGAGCGGACTGTGTGAGTTAGAGGGTTTAATTCTTTGATAGGAAAAGTTCATGGCCGAATCAAATTGAGAAGCAGAACAAAATTGGCTTGGATGAGAATCTAGCCCCACCCTCCACAAAAGGCTATGTAGACAACGTTATCTTTTTTCCATCTCTGTTAGAATGACAATGAAATCCAAACTTTAGCCTTTTTTTTTTTTTGGCATTTAAGAAAGATGATTTATTTTTCCTTTAAGACCGATGGAAGCAGTATTTTTATTGCAGGAGAAGTATGGAGTGGGGAGAAGATAGTTCTAAACTTTTCCAAACAGGGTTGTCAAATCACTGAAAGATTATGAGACTTGCTGAACAAAGATGAATTCCTAACTCTTATTTTCTAAGGTTGCTAACCACATACTCCGTCTTGGACAAGACATTTAATTTAACTGCACTAGGTCGTTTGGGGTTAATAACTACTTAATAGGATTGTTCTAAGGGTCAAGTTTGAAACATTATGAAACCATAAGCTATGATGCTGATGTGTAATTCCGTTTTTAGCACCTCAATAATATGCAATATGCTTAAAATATACACATCTCTGGTTGAGAAAAAAATCAAATAAAAAAAAATAAAATCCTTTCTTAAGTGGATTAAATCATTCTTTAAAATAGCCAAATACAAAGCGATTTGTAATCTTACTATCGACCAGTAGAGGGCACTACCCACATGCAGTGCTAAAACTGGAGGCAGGATCAAGGGCATCATGAACTCTGGTGGGAGTCTCCAGTATGCTGGGCATTTTGGAAAAAACATCATTTCATTTAATTTACCCCCAAACTCTGTAAGGTAGAGGAAACTGAGACCCAGAAAAGTTAATTAAGTTTTCCAAAATCACATAACTCGAACTTTCTCCCAGGATTGCCTTTCCATCATATTTCATTTTCTCCCTACGGGATTAAATACCCTGCTTCAATTATATTTACCCTGGTTTGTCTGGGTGATGGTTATTATCCTCTAGTATTATTGTCCCTTTCCAAGTTCATGATTTGGTCCCTTAACAGCGTTGCTATGCACCCTTGGGAAAGTTACTTAAACTCTCTTTTTCTCCGTTTTCTTTCATGTCTAGTGGGGATAACAGTGGTATCTTCTCCCGAGAGTCATCGAGTGGATGAAATAATATAGATGAGGAGGATAAGCACCACGCCTGCACATGGTCTATGTTCATAAGTGTTAACCGCTGCCAACTACGGCAACTAATGGTCTCGCTGCCATTAGTACTTATTATACAACAGTTACTCCTGTCGACTAGAAAGAATGGTGAAGGGCAGACGCCCGACTCATAGACAGAAGCAGCTGAATCCTCTTCAGGTGCAATTTAAAGGATTCCTCTTATGCTTTCTCTGCAAGTCAGAAACTACTCGAGTCATTCTGGAGCCTATTTCCCAACATTTATCTTTAAGTGGCAAATACATGATAAAGAACCTCAGACTTTTGCAGGGCTGATGGAAACTGGGTTCTGGGGCTCCGTAGTTCATGTAGGATGGACGTTCATTCCCATATTAGATAGGATATGTTCTGACTTGACTTAGATTACATTTTATTAACTAACACCTACTTTTGCACATAGTACCATGCAAAGAGTAATGTAGGCACTTAGATCAACAAGGAACATATCTAAGGTTGAGAGTCTTTTGTTTTGTTGCCACCGGAAATAGAACCTGAGTTTCACTGAAGCCTTCTTTTGTTGATAGGTTCTACTTTGGAGCGTTGCTCTGAACACTCCATGGATGAAAATAGTGAAAATTCTCCAATTTCAATTGCTAAGCTTCTTAAGAAATAAAACTTCACAATCAGGTCTTTGACATTTAGAGCAGGTCAGTCCTGTAACCAGGAATGTCATGCCAAGTTTTTCACCCTTGGTCAGGGAGCCAGGGGCTCATTTATTTTCAGTGATGTGCCTGTTTTCATGAGTTAGTTTCTTTTATGGTTTTGATGAATCAAATTAGAATTCTTAAAATAATTAAAATGACCCTAGAGTACTGCAGTTATCTGGAAATCTAATCAGGGTTTTTTTTTTTTTTTAAGCACTATTTATATATTTGGTTTCTTCCCCAATAAATAGGTCTCCATCTTCTCCAAGCAGTTCTGGGCACCACGGTGATTCCTTCCTGCATCCCGGGAGAATCTGAAGATAACTGCACAGCATTAGGTAAGCCCAGCTTTGCCACAGGGCATCAGCAGATCACGTGTTTGTAACAGAAATGTACTCAAAGAGGACGGATATGTGATAACGTAGAAGAAAGGGGGGGATAACTGCTAGGTTAGAATCATTTTTTTAATGCCCTTATGAACTAGTGGTCTGGAAATTTTATATAAAAGACTAACTGTTGGGAGAGGGACTGGGCATCTTGTTATATAGAAAAATTGGATCTTAAGGAGATAGGAAACAATGAAATAAGATTCTGATTTCATCTGGCTTTGCTGTGAAACCATCGTTAGAGGTTGGATCCCGGGCTAAAATGGGAAAATTTAAACTTTGTATTCAGTAGATAATCAATATATTTTGTTATTTTTTATAAAAGGGACAAATGATGCCCTTTCTTTCTAGTTAAAACATTCATTCAGAAAATATTTACGGAGTACTTAATACCTGTCAACCACTGTGCGTAGGCATAGAATCCAAAGAGAAGTGATGCGTGGTCTGGTTCCCTCCAGGACTCCCGAGGACTCTGGATGTGGTCCAGGAGATCTACTTTATTTATTTATTTACTTTTAAATTTCTTTTCAGTGTAACAGAATTCATTGTTTATGCACCACACCCAGTGCTCCATGCAATATGTGACCTTCATAATACCCACCACCAGGCTCCCAACCCTCCCACCCCCCACCCCTTCAAAACCCTCAGATTGTTTTTCAGAGTCCATAGTCTCTCATGGTTCATCTCCCCCTCCAATTTCCCTCAACTCCCTTCTCCTCTCCGTCTCACCATGTCTTCCGTGTTATTTGTTATGCTCCACAAATAATCGAGACCATATGGTAATTGACGCTCTCTGCTTGACTTATTTCACTCAGCATAATGTTCATCATCACTAGCCATCAGGGAGATTCAAATTAAAACCACATTGAGATACCACCTTACACCAGTTAGAACGACCAAAATTAGCAAGACAGGAAACAACATGTGTTGGAGAGGATGTGGAGAAAGGGGAACCCTCTTACACTGTTGGTGGGAATGCAAGTTGGTGCAGCCACTTAGGAGAACAGTGTGGAGATTCCTTAAGAAATTAAAAATAGATGCTGCAATTGCACTACTGGGTATTTATCCCAAAGATACAGATGTCGTGAAAAGAAGGGCCATCTGTACCCCAATGTTCATAGTAGCAATGGCCATGGTCGCCAAACTGTGAAAAGAATCAAGATGCCCTTCAGTGGATGAATGGATAAGGAAGATGTGGTCCATATTCACTATGGAGTATTATGCCTCCTTCAGAAAGGATGAACACCCAACTTTTGTAGCAACATGGACGGGACTGGAAGAGGAGATCTACTTTAGATCTCATCTGAGTATTGAGTCGAGGGTTGTCTTGAGGAACCAACCTATTTCCCACAACAATTTCACCTTTGCTCTTGTCCTCCTTTGTGTTATGACTCCAGTATTTAGGTTTTGTTTTGTTTTGTTTTTAGTTTTATTTAACTTCCAGTTGGTTCACATATAATGTACTATTAGTTTCTAGTGTACACGATAGTGATTCAGCACTTCATGGCTTGGTGCTCATCACAAGTGCACTCCTTGATCCCCACCACCTATGTCACCCATCCTCCTACCATCGCCCCGCTGGTAGCCATCAGTTTGTTCTCTAGAGTTATGAGTCTGTCTTGATTTGTCTCTTTCTCTTTTTACCTTTTACTCATTTGTTTCTTAAATTCCACATATGAGTGAAATCATACAGTATTTGTCTTTCTCTGTCTTATTTCATTTGGCATAATGCTCTCCAGCTCCATCCACGTCACTGCAAATGACAAGATTTAATTCCATTATATACATACCCATGTATACGTATGTATATACCGCTTCTTTGTCCCTTCCTCAGTTTGTCTCCCCACTTTGTCCTTTCCTCAGGACACTTGGGCGGTTTCCATAGGTTGGCTATTGTAGATAATGCTTCCATAAACATCGGGGTGTATGTACCCCCTCAAAATAGTATTTTTGTTCTCTTGTCCTCCTTCATCATTGGGCTCTCTAGAAGTTTGGTCTGAGTCCCTCCTTTTTGTTGTTGTTGTTGTTTTGTTTGTTTGTTGGAGCAGGAGTATTACAATCAAAATTATATTGTTTGATTATTTCATAAGCATCCTTCACATTTTAGTAACCAAATCATCCTAAAGTGAATTTTACATACAGGTTGCAACACTATTTCTAATGAGGCTCCTGTTTTCATTATTGTATTTGTCTATCCAAGACACCTGAAAGTCAGGATTTTCGTAGTTCAGATCTTGTGGTTACAGACGTTGGGGAGGCTTTGATTGGTGTTTTGTTTTTTTTTTTTAAGATTTTATTTATTTATTTGACAGAGAGAAATCACAAATAGATGGAGAGGCAGGCAGAGAGAGAGGGAAGCAGGCTCCCTGCTGAGCAGAAAGCCTGATGCGGGACTCGATCCCAGGATCCTGGGATCATGACCTGAGCCGAAGGCAGCGGCTTAACCCACTGAGCCACCCAGGCGCCCCTGATTGGTGTTTTTGACAGTAGCTTTAACAATTTGGGAATGCGGGGGCGCCTGGGTGGCTCAGTGGGTTAAGCCTCTGCCTTCGGCTCAGGTCATGATCCCAGGGTCCTGGGATCGAGCCCCGCACCAGGATCTCTGCCCAGCGGGGAACCTGCTTCCCTCCACCCTCTCTCTGCCTGCCTCTCTGCCTACTTGTGATCTCTCTCTCTCTCGCTGTCAAATAAATAAATAAATAAAATATTTTTTAAAAATTTGGGAATGCGCATTAAAACATGCCTTCCTGTCTTAAAACCCACTGTAGAATTTTTCTCTCTTGAATTAATTAATGGATTCAGTTTGCAATAGCTTTTGGAATAACGTACAGCACACTTATTTTGAGATTTGAAAAAAATCAGGCAAACTTGGGTTAAGTGAACAAGTGTGGAGGATAATGATTTTTGTGTGTCTTAAAATTGCTTTTTCTGCCCTTTAAGATTCTCATTTGTGAATTAAATCCCCAGGTCTTACTTTGTTTATTTAGTCTGTGCGACATTTTCCTTAGGGGCCAAATGTTTGTTTATTGGTATAGAGAATGTGATAACTACAGGGACTTCCTACTCCTAAAATTTCTCTTCAGCTGATTGGCACCTGACGTGCTTTGTTGCAGTAGCTCAGTGTTTATCATAAGAAAGGGGGAGGAATGCTTTAAAGGAAGCCGCAAACTATATCCAGCTTTCCATTCCCGTCACAGTTCAGGTAGAAGACAACCCACGTATGGCTCAAGTGTCAATAACCAAGTGTGACTCCGACATGAATGGCTACTGTTTGCACGGACAGTGCATCTACCTGGTGGACATGGGTCAGAATTACTGCAGGTAAGACGCCAAAACCAAACAAAAAACAGCGTGGTTTTTTTTTTTTAAACCTATATTCTAGGTTTTTTATTTTTTACTTTTTTTAGTTTTTGAAGTTGACCTCTATTTCCATGGGCCATAGTCTATACATACTATTAGCAGGCAGTTATACAAGCTATTAGGAACTTCATTAAGTGAGTTTTTTAAAGGTACGGAACAAACAGTAGTTCTCCAATCATACAGACACTTCAGGGGTGCAGAGTGGGGAAGGCGTGGGTGGCTCTTTCTCATAACTTGTCACGATGGCGGTTCCATTGGACCTCTACCTCAGCCCTGTTTTATCTGTTAATTGCACTGATTTAGACAAAAAGCACCTCCCCCCTACAAACCTTACAAACACCATTGGAGGTCCTCAGCCAGCCTGTCCTGTTATCCCCAGGGTTGAGCTTCGAGCAGTGAGGTGCCCTTTATCAATGTTGGCCCTGCTCTAGGGTCAGTATCTGGATTCCTGTCTCCAACTTTTGGCAAACCTTGTTGAATTCTTGCATGACAGTGTGAGATTACTTCTTAGACAACTAATTCATAATAATAATTTCTTTTTTAAGTAACTGATCTTTTTCTCGTATTTTTCTTTAGGTGTGAAGTGGGGTACACTGGTGTCCGATGCGAGCACTTCTTTTTAACCGTCCAAAAGCCCTTGAGCAAAGAATATGTGGTGCTGACCGTGATTCTCGTTATCTTGTTTCTTGTCATAGTCGCCGGTTCCATATACTACTTCTGCAGATGGTAAGCCGGGGCTTTGCACCTGCTTCTATAGACTATTTTTAAACAATACAGACTTACAAACTGGGTAAAACTATGAACAAAGTATAATTTGGAAGGATAAGGTAGATTCTGCAATGATGATGTTTACGAAGAAGGTTTAGTGGTGGAACGTATGGATTTAACTCTACTATTAGCTCTGCTATTTCCTTTTTTCTTTTTCTTTCTTTCTTTCTTTCTTTTTTTTTTTTTTTTTTTTTAGATAGAGAGCAGAGCAAGAGGAGAGAGAGATCACAAGTAGAGGGAGGGGCAGAGGGAGAAGGAGAGGTAGGCTCCTGCTGAGCAACGTGATTCTTGATCCTGGGACCTGAGCCAAAGGCAGACGTTTAACCAACTGAGCCACCCAAGTGCCCCAGAAATACTGGTTTTTGATTAAGAAAGAAGGAAGGAAAGAAGAAAAGAGGGAAGGAAGGAAGGAAGAAAAAGAAACAAGAAAGAAAGAAAAGGAAGAAGAAAGTAAAAAGGAAAGGAAAAGAAGAAGAGAAGGAGGGAGGAAGGAAAGAGAAAGAGAGAAAAGGAAAAGAAGGAAGGAGGGAGGAACGAGAGAGAGAAAGAGAGGAAGGAAGAAAAGAAGGGAGGAGGGAGGGAGGGAGGAAGAGAGAAAAGGAAGGAAGGATGGAAGGAAGGAAGGAAGGAGAGAGAGAGGAAGATACTGAGAGAGAGAAGGGAAGGGAAGGAAAGAAAAAGAAGAGAGAGAGAGAGAGAATGAAACACCCAGGCTTACATTTGGTCCCATGCTCTGCTGGAATTTTGTAATTTTCATGACATGTTAAAGTCTCAGAGAAGTCCTTTAACTGTGTTTCACCATTTCCTCCTCAAATTGACCACAGAACACTTCCCCTTTCTCCTTCTTTTTTTCCCTCTTGTCCAACCTAAACCTGTTGACCTTCATCATTTTGGAAACACTATGCTGATATACCTTTTGAGTCCACATGTTGGTTTATTTGTTTGCAAGCTTTTTTCTTATTACTATTAACTATGGTGCTAACAGCTTCATTTCTGAATATTTCTAGGTACAGAAATCGGAAAAGTAAAGAACCCAAAAAAGAATACGAAAGGGTGACGTCAAGGGATCCAGCATTGTCACAAGTCTGAATGAGGCCGTTAAGCTATGGACAGGAAGTCATAGCATAGCTAGTAATGTTACTATTCCTATTTTATTAATAATATTTATGTTGGATCACATGTTAAGTCTACAATGATACATTTTTAATATACTTGTATTTTTTTATTTTTGTTTTATTTTTGACAGACTATTTGCTAATATATAATGTATAAGAAATATATAATGTAGAAAAAAGTCAATATTTTTGTAAGAAATAATTTCCTGGGACTAAATGCCTTAGCTCCAAAGCTAGTTGCTGGCTACACAATGTCTCGGAGTGAATGATGTCTACCTTGTAGCTCAGGAAGTGTCACAGATGACAGATTTCTGTTAAGCCTAAATATATGGTCAAATCAACTCAATAAGTGTATTTTCTTACTCCTCCAATTAACAATTATTGGTTTGACCGTATTGTAGTTCGATGTATGACTTGGTGCATGGTATTATGTATTAAAACACTAATGCAATGGAAATTGAGGAGAAGCCAGTCTAGATCCTGGGCTAAAGGCTGCACACTGGGGACAACCTAAACTGGGAAGGACCGCATCGTACCCCATCCTCCACTGTGGCTGTGTTTAGTGCTCGGGAAGGCAGGTGGGCAGCTCCTTATTCCACCTCACAGCTCCTGAGGACACGAGTCATCCACCTCCAGTGTCTCCTTCATTAAATGAATTGACAACTTCATTTCATACCATCTTTCATGTAAATAGTAGGCATTTTATAGCTTTTCTTTTCAGTACATTTATGTGATGTAACTTACTCACGAGACAATTAAAAAAAAAATCCACACTTGGAGCCCACATTTGGGCTTCTTTTCAAGAGTACCTCTTTTCGTAGGGACTTTGACTAAGAATCCTAAGATTAAATCATAGTCCAAAGTTTGAGGGACTAATCATCATTTTAAAGCACAAGACAAGAATTCTATCTATTGTCCAAAGATGGAAATACAGTTATTTCATCTTCTATGAAAGAGTTTTAACTTAAAACAATGCAGTTAGGTAGCTCCTTCTACAACTTAAAATTATATGTTTAAAATAATCTCCTGATATAGGAAATGGAAGAAATAGATCACAGTGTATTTTCCCAAATGAACAAATTCATTTGAAAGCTTGTAAAATTTAGAGACTTAACCTAAATGCCTTCTTTTGGAGACTTGAGATGAAACCAGGGCCCTGTCTTCTGTCTTTTGTTTATTCTGGGGGGAAGAGACAAAGGTTTTTCTTGTGTTTGAGTGCATGGTCTCGGTGAGTTAAAAAGGGTGCTTGGGGCAACCACATAAGGAACCACACTTGCCAACAGCTCCCCATCTCAGACTGAATACCAGACCTGGGGTACAGTCTCTCAGCATTACACACCTTCTTAGGGAGGGTCTATCCTTTTCCCACCTTTTTTCCTGGCAGGTGCAAGGGCAACAAAGGGACAATAAATCATGGCTGACTTCTGAATTGCCAGGTGCCAGGATTTGTCTCCATATGGATCCCTTCATTGGTACCCTGGTTTTTTTGTATGACTCTTTCCCAAAGTATTGTATCTGGTCCCTTACCTTTAGGGGAAGAATGTGTGTGTGTGTGTGTGTGTGTGTGTGTGTAAAATATACATATATAAAATACATATAAAATATACAGATTCATATACAAATACACATGTACTCATGAGCCCGATCATAGAACTATATTCATTTGTAGCTCTTTCAAAAATATATGAAACTTAAAAACAAGATAAGAGAAATAAAATGAAATTCAGTGAGATCTAAAAGGATATTTCTGGCTCCCATTTAATCCAACTGAAGTCAAATGTGCTGTGTAAGAACACATTTTATGTCCTACACATCCTTACTGACACCTACTAGATGTAAATGGAGTCTGCCTATTTTAAGTGATCTTGATGGTGTCAAAGCAAATTGACTTACTGAGAAATCAACAGCAATTCACATATTTTATTTACAAAAAGGGAGTTATATTGGTTTGTCTTAAACATATCAACTCATATTATGTATGTAACTAATTGTAAATAGTTTGCTGTGTTTCTAATCTTAAGGATGCTCAAGAAACTAGCCCCTGTAAAATCTAAATCTTCATTTATAAATGGATATTAAATAATAAAGAGATATGACCTAGACTGTGTTCTATGGGTGAAAATAGGCCAGAAACAATTGTTTTAATGAGGATAATGCTGAGCACACCTAGCAGATGGTTGCCGTCAGCTCACATTTCCTACAAACAATGGAAAGAGTTGGGTTCATATTTATCTTCTTTATTTTACAGATTTCTAACTATATATATTTCTAGGAGAGGTTATATCCATCCAATGTACTGAGAACAAATGCTGTCAGGGATTGTCAATTTTTATATTGGAAATACACATACTAGTTTCTAATCTCTGTGGAATTCAGTAATCTTGTTTTGAAAAGCACATGTCTGATCCACATTGTCATTTTTGCTCCAGTGTCCACCTTGTGGACTTTGGAGGGAAAAAATGTGTTTAACTTGTTGCCCAATATTTTCTGATTTTTTTCTACTCTTACTCATATGGGAGAAAGGGAGTAACAACTTGCAAAGCAATGTAAATTTTTAATGTTTTAGCGAAAAGTAATTTTGTCTAAAACATGTCTGTTATCCAAACTGGATGGCACTAGCTGTAACACAGTATATTTTCCTCTTTGCTGTTTTTGCACTCTGTAATCGCACTTTTTAAGTTCAAGAGCCATTTTGGTATACAGTTTATATTGAAGATGTTATGGAACATAAAGTTGTATTGCATACAGTTTAAACTAACTTATTTGACAATGGATTTTATCAGAGTACTGAATTGTATCAATTTGTTTGTGTTCAATATCAACTTTGATAATTGTGTACCTTAAGATATTGAAGGAGAATATAGTACTTTACAAGATGTTAATGTTTATTTATTTTTGTTGGGAACTGGAAAAAAAACACAACTAAGGAATAAAAATGTATTATGTATTGTGCATTAAAGAGTTTCACAGGTAAATGGAGTCTCTCTTTTTTCTTTTTTTTTTCTTATTAAATAAAAATAGTGACAGGGCTACAGTGTGTTTAGATATAAAGACTTAGAAAGGTAGAAAGATAATAGTCTTCGTTTGGGAAAGCATCATATAAATTTATTATATTTATGGCTTACCACCATGAAGAATTTCTTTGAAATTAAAAAGAGCTACATTCATTATAAAATTTTAGTTATTATTTTTTAAAATACTTTCAAGGAGTATTTAAAAAGAGTATTTCTAAAAAGAACTGATATCTACAGAGAAGTAATTTATGCAAGGACACATTAGCTGGAGTGCGTCTCTTGATTCCCTCAGCATGGGCCAACCGAGAGGCTTGGCTTCTGTGGACCTCCAGGGCAAGAAATTTTGGTCCCTCCGAACCTCAGACCCAGTGATGGTGTCCTCGGTACATACTTCAACAACCTGCCGCGTGCTCTACCCACTGATCAGCTCCTTGAATCGTCTCATTAGCTTATGCATAGGGCAGAGAGGCCTAACTCTGATCATTTGATGGGAGGCGAGATAGTTTGTCCGGAGGCACCGTGGTAGTAAAAGGTGGAGCTGGCAGGAGAAGTAAGGTCTACTGCTCCCCGAGGTCTGCCCTGTCAGGCAGCAGAGGCATCCTGTGTGTTAAGGCTCAGATGCAGTTTAGAATTTTCTGAGGAGAAACAAAAATTCTTGTAAAATGAAATCTCGCGATCTCACAGTCCTCAGACTGACTCTATTCAAAGTCTGGAACCCAGAGGGCTAAGGAAAAGAACGCTCTGAAGCACTTTTTCCACTTGGCTTCTGGAACAAGACATTCTCCTTGTTTTTCACCTGCTGCTTTGTCTCCTGTGGGATCTTCCTTAATATCTCCTGTCCCCCACCACTGGCATGTCCTCAGGTCTCCATCTTGGAAATGTTTTCTGTATATAGCCACTCTCTATTTTATTTCATAAAGTTCTGTGCCTTTAATTATCATCTATATACTGATTCAACCTAGATATTTTCTCTGAGTCCTAAACTTCTTTTTCTAAATTTTTATTTAAATTCAATTTAGTTAAATTCAAGTTAGTATAGTGTATTATTAGTTTTAGGGGTAGAATTTAGTGATTCATCAATTGCACTGAACACCAAGTGCTCATTACTTCAAGTGCCTTCCTTTTTTTTTTTTTTTTTAAAGATTTTATTTATTTTATTTGACAGAGAGAGAGATCACAAGTAGGCAGAGAGGCAGGCAGAGACAGAGGGGAAGCAGGCTCCCCACCGAGCAGAGAGCCCGATGCGGGGCTCGATCCCAGGACACTGAGATCATGACCTGAGCCGAAGGCAGAGGCTTAACCCACTGAGCCACCCAGGTGCCCCTTCAAGTGCCTTCCTTAATGCCCATCACCCAGTTACCCCGTCTCCCCACCTACCTCCCCTCCAGCAACCCTCAGTTGGTTCCCTGTAGTTCAGAGTCTCTTATGGTTTGCCTCCCTCTTTATTTTTTTTTAAAGATTTTATTTATTTATTTGACAGACAGAGAGCACAAGTAGGCAGAGAGGCAGACAGAGAAAAAGAGAGGGGGAAGCAGGCTCCCCAATGAGCAGAGAGCCTGATGTGGGCTCGATCCCAGGACCCTGAGATCATGACCTGAGCCAAAGGCAGAGGCTTTAACCCACTGAGCCACCCAGGTGCCCCTCCCTCTCTTTTTATATTATTTTATTTTTCCTTCTCTCCCCCTATGTTCATCTGCTTTCCTAAATTCCACATATGAGGGAAATCATATGGTATTTGTCTTTCTTTGACTGACTTATTTCGCTTAGTTTAACACCCTTTGGCTCCATCCATGTCATTCAAAGGCCAATATTTCATTCTTTTTGATGGCTGAGTAATATTCCTCTCTCTCTCTCTCTCTCTCTCTGTGTGTGTGTTTGTGTGTGTGTGTGTGTGTGTGTGTGTGTGTGTGTGTAGCACTTCTTTTTTATCTATTCATCTGTCGATGGACATCTGGACTCTTTCCATATTTTGGCTATTGTAGTCCTAGACTTCTTTATGCCGCTACCTATGTAACATTTCCACTATACAGTGGATATCCACTAGACATTCAAAAGTAACATGTTCAATAATTGATATTTCCCTAAATCATTGTTCATTATAAAGCGTTTCTATCTTAGTTCAATTTAATTTCATTCTTCCTGTACTTTAGGTTGAAAATCTGGTATGATCCTCTGGAGGTGTCAAATGACTCACTTTCAAGAAATATGAGAGAGGATTACTCTCAACTTTTTACAGCAATGTCAAAACTACTCATTTTTAAGAGATTCTGCAGAAGGAAGAAAATTCTAGGAAACCAGAGTTAGAATATCACAATTTTCTAAAGGTGAAAATTATAGGTCCTTAATTCGACTTTGACAATTTCTAGAACATATTTATCCTCAAATGGTCACAAAATATTATAAAACATAAGTGCTATCCATTAATTTCTAACATGGATTTATTAAGAAAGAGACTTAAAACATGGGTCTCTTTTCAATATCCCATTTGGTGACCAGCTAGTAGTAACTATTCATCATGGTAAACCAAACACAGAGAGCCCATTCAATCTATCTGAATTTCAGCAAAATATTTGGGAAAAGTCTTCCAAATATTTCCTATGAGGCTGAAGTGCAATATACCTATTAAGAAAATAAACACAGCTTATTCTCATTTAATACAGGCACTGTGAGTAGACCATTACATGCTAACCAGATGGAGGCTGCGTGACCACATCATTGAAAACACTGGGGATACAGGAGCTATACATAAAAAATACAGTCAGTAGAGTGGTGATGATTCTAATCCATCTATCAGAAGGGAGCAATGTCTTCCTATTTCTCCTTCTGGGGATGGTAGGATTGATACCAAAGCAACTCATGTCATGTTTCTTGCCCTCAACTTGCTGTCAGGAATAATTCATTCTGGAAAAAAAAAATCAGTATTTTATGAATTACTCAACCAATATTTATTGAAAAGCATTTTTTAATCTAGTAATATACAAGGGGTTGTGGAGTATTCAAAAGAAGTGTAAAATATACTGTAGTTAAAAAAAGAATTTGAAGTTGTGAATACATTTAAAGAACAATGCAAGCCTTCAGCAGTTAGGATTCTTTGAATTTTATGAAACAGAAAATAATGATTCTGGCCTAACCAAGAAAAATTTGTAGGAAGGATATGGGTGGTTTGATAGAATTAAAGTAAAAGCCAAAGAATCAAGATAATTCCAGTGATTTTTGTTAGTAGCGTGCTCCTTCTAGAAAGTGTGAATTCCAACCATTTTTACTTCTTGGGTGCCTGTGGTCTAGTGAGATACATATGATTGCCTAGCTGAGATCACAGACTCACCCCTCGACCAGGAAGGAAATTAATTTCATTTGAGAAGCCACCAAGTTTTTAATCTCATGGGAAAAAGTTTTCCCCGAAAGGAAAACCAGTGTGCTATTACCAGAGAAAGAGTGAATGAACTCTGAAGAAACACAAACAACATCATATCAAACAATTTAGAGAAAGGTGGTATCAGTTGGGAAGTTTTATTGAAGGGGTGGATTTGGAAAATTGACATGACTTTGATAGCAAAGGAATGATTGATTTTAGGACATGTCAAATGAAAGAATAATCAGCAAAAACACTAGGAAAATTATAGCATATCTAAGGTAAATCAGGGAGATTATCCTGATAGTAGTACAGGATCTCTATTTTGGAATAGCTAAGAATTTAATTTGAAGGATCTTCAAAGCCATACTGGGAAGATAAACTTTACATTAATGGGTAATAGGGAATCATTTAAGCTCTTGGTCAGGAAAGAGACACCACTATGTTGGTGTGGTAAGCAGAATAATATCCTTATCCCCTGAAAATGTCCATGTCCTAATCCCCAGAACCTGTGGCTATATTATCTTGTCTGGCCAAGGGAACAGTGCATATGATGACAGTTAGAGACCTTGAGATGGGGAGATGATACTGGATTAGCTCAGTGGGCCCAGTCTAATCACCTGAATCCTAAAAAGAGGGAAATCTTCCCATCTGTGCTTAGAAAGCTGTGATCTGAGAAGGATTTAACCCACAGTTAGCTAGCTTTGAAAACTAAGCAAGGGGGTCATGAGCCAACAAGTGTTGGTGACCTACAGAAATTTGAAAAGGCAAGGATAGTCATGCTCCCCCAGAGCTTCCAGAAAAGAATGTAGCACTGCCAATAACTTGATATTTACCTGGTGCCAACACTTTGATGATAACTGGGTGAGGCTTATGTTGGACTTCTGAGTTACAGGACTATAAGACAATAAATTCTATTGTTTTAAGCTGCTAAACTTGTGGTCATTTGTGACAGCAGTAATAGAAATCTCATACAATTTTGAGAATATTGAAATGAGATTATTTGAGAAGAATGATTGAGAGAAAGGCAGGAAGCGGAGAGACTCACTAATGGATTGCTGTAGTGACCTACCTAGATGTACACTGAAGAAAGCTTAGAGTAAGATTATGTCTGGGAGAAGAGAGAGCAGGAGGCAAATTTTAGACATACCACAGAGGGAGAATGAAAAGTGCCTAGTGATGCATATGAAAAATGAGAGAAAGTCAGAATTCAGTTTGGGGAAAAAGGAAATTATTGTGTTTGAAATACGTTGAATCTAAGACAGCAGCAGGGGATAGATGTATAAATAGCATATTGGAGGTACTTGACAGCACCTCAAAATTATATGTACAGTTTTGCAGTTTACAGAACACTTTTACTTTTATTAACTCTTTCTTTCAATGCACTATCTAAGATGGAAGGTAGAGATTAATAATTATTACCTACAAGAGGATATAGTCTCCAGAAGGTGGTGGTTTGCTCTGAGTCACAAAGCAAGTAAAGTTACAGGACTTACGCCCATTGCCAGGTCTCCCGAGTCTCAGGCCAAATTTTCATCCACTTAGAGCTGCTTCCCCAGTGTAGAGCTTGGACTTATGGTCTGAGCTAAAGATGTGATTGTGGGAACTCCCATCACAGAAAGTATAACTGAAGCCAGAGAAATATTTCAAGTTAAACACTTTAAAGGAGTGAGGGTAGAGGAAAAATGCCAAGGAAACCAATGAGTGACTCCAAGGAAATATCTTCACACAAGAAACTGGTAGAAGAAAAAGAGCCAGTGAGTGACGGCAAAAGAAATGGTGAAATATTTTCATTCATTCATTTATTTGACAATTACTTCCTGAAGGCTTAGTCTATGTTTTACTATTCTATATCCTAAGAATAAATGAAAAACAGACAGGTAATGCCTGGAATTTGTATTTTAATGGGAAAAGCAAGAAAATCAATGGATACTAATAACAATAATATTAGCAAACACATATAGGGCTTACTTTTCGGTGTTAAGCCCTAAAATGTAATAACATTAAATCCTGATAACAACTCTATGAGGTATGTAACTAGTTTTGTAAGACTCACTTCTCAGGCACAGAGTAACTTGCACAAGGCCTCATGGGCAGTTTCAACATAAGGGAGTAACACACGATATACTCTGGCCTCAGGGCTGCTGTAGCAAGGGTGGTCAAGGAGCCATCTCTGTGGTCACACATGAGCAGAGACACGGAGAGATGAGGAGAATGAACTCAGCCGTATGAACTTTGCGGAACCAAAGTGTTTTCGACCTGGACAGGAAGTAAAAGGACTTTAATGTTCAAAAGACAGTCAATCAGTGTGGCTGGAGCATGCTTCATGGACAGGGACAAAAGAAGTCAGAGAGATAGGCAAGGATAGAAAATTTAGGGGTGATAGGCTTTGCATTCTGTTAACAAGGCAATAAGCCACTGGAGGGTAAGTGGAAGGTAAGTGATGGGGTGGTGATATAATTTGTATTTTTCAAGATTAGTTGATCTGTTTTGTGGAAGACAGATTAAAGAGAGGCAAGACCAACCTGGAAGATAAGGTGGATGGTAATTTTAATCACCCATTTAAATTACAACATGACTAAGACAAAGATGGTAGTAGCAGCTGTGATGAGAAGTGTTTGAACTTGGGCGGTTTTTAGAATTTACTTCCTATCAACAGGACTTGCTGATGGCAACTACGTGAACACAATGACATGAAAGGAGGCAAAAAAGCCAAGATTTACAACACTGTCTAGTACAAAAGGAACCTAGAAAAAAAACCTGAGGAGGAGAGAAAATGCCACTGGCTTTGACTTCTGAATGTTGAGAGGGTTGAAAGAGTATTTTCAGCAGATGATGAAAATGGAGGTCAGATTGCCCTAGATTAAAGGAGTTGGTGGTGGCTGCTCAGGAAAAAACTTATCTAGAATCTTGGCTGTGAAGAAGAATGGAAATGATAAGCATTCAACTGTAATGATCATATGGGTTTTTAAAATTTTTTTTTATTTACTAGACCTTATGCTTTTCTGCATGGTCTTTTCTATGTTCATTAAAATCAATAGTAAAAGAAAATTGAGATCATAGAGGAAGTTGAAACTATGGGTTAAGATGAAAGCTGGGAATCACTGATGGATGGATTTCATTTCTTCCAGTCATCTCTGGCACTCATACCACAGATAACTGAGAGTTGGCTCTCATCCCAAATTCCAGGAAAGGGACCAATGCATGTGAGTCATGTGCTTACATAAGATGAAGCTGAGATTACAGTGGGCGAATCTGGTTGTGGGAATATAAATAAGCCCCTTATCACAGGTAGTGCTTCTTTCTAAAACATGGGTTGGGCTATGAAGCAGAAGGTTGAACTGAAGAACATGCACAGGAGATATACTGAGAATTTATTCTCCTCCTCCCCATACACAAGAGAGCTCCTGATTTGTCAGTAGTGTCACATAATTGAAGAATCATGAGTAGGAGGGTTCAAATGAATGGCTACAAAACATAGCTGACTTCTCAGAGGTACCAATTTACTCTCCCTAATGTAGCAAGACTGGGAAAACTAGGGAGGACTTGTAGTTGAAATAAAATGCCACCTTACGATGTTGTTTCTGCCTCCTTGATCTGTGCTTCAGAGTCTCTGACAGATCATAGCCTCCATTGTACTATTCCAGAGATTGGGACCCAATCTCTAGTAGCTTATATGTTTAATACATACTTGTTTTCTGACCACTTGTCATACTGTGGTACTTAGTAGAAGAGTTCAACATGTGTTACTAATAGAGTAATGTAAGTAGTGATTCCTCCTTAGGACTGATTTAGATTGTAAACAGCCCCAAACCAAGACTATAACAGATACAGTGTCCACCTTTTTAGGCACATGAACACACATGGGCACATATGCAAAATATGCATCGTTTTTATAGCAGTGTGCTGATAAAACTACAGACAAATACAACCAGAGTTGAATGACAAAGAAAAAAATTTAAAGGATCACAGAAATATTTTCTGATTCCAGGCCTATACTATCTAAAATGTGGGGCATATATAACATGAAAGGGACTAACCTTGGACAACCTTGGAAATACCACAAGAAAAATAAGTGAATTTGGACTTTCACAAGGACTTTCAAAGTCCTTGACATTGAAAATATGAAAATTTAGCATATAATAAGAGTATGCCTTTTTACAGATCATAATAAACTCTGTTGCATTTTCCTTTCTCTTAAACGATTTTATTTATGAGAGAGAGAGAGAGAGAGAGAGAACATTGGGGGAGGGGCAGAGGGAGAAGCAGACTTCCCCTCACCCTGCTGAGCAGGGAGCTTGATGCAGGGAACACAATCCCAGGACCCTGGGATCATGATCTGAGCTGAAGGCAGATGCTTAATGGACTGAGCCAACAGGTGCCCCATGACATTGCATTTTCTTATCAGAATGAGCAACATTTGGTTTCAGGCTTGATTCTGTCTTCAGGAAACAAATGCAATAGGGCCATGCCCCTTTATAACAGCCCTACATCGTTTACAGCAATAGTAAAAGGATTCCCTGGTGTTGGTTCAAAAATGGGGCCCTCTACATGAAGGGCTATGAGTCCAAAGGAAGAGGCAGGCCACTTCAGGTAGGTGACAAGTTTGATAAACAAGGGAACTTATAGACGAGGCTTGTATTGGGCAGCCCCGTAATGAGTAGATCTCCACCTCACCTACAAGAACCTTAAAAGTTTATAGAGATATTTTAACTTGGTTCAGTCACATACCTAGTCTGGATGGCCTCCACAACCTCTTGTTCTTTCAAGGCTTCATCCTTGTAAATGGTGTGCAGAACGTACATTCCCAAGACAGTGGAGGGGGTGAGGAGCCTCCAGTTGTCTGGATTCAGCTAAAGGGTCAACTGGTGGTCAGTTCCTCTCGATGACCTCCTTTAATGTTCTACTAGAGGGAGGGTTTATGGGTCATGTTCTAAATACCACCCACCATATTCAGCAGCAAGGGCTTGTGGAACTGGAAAGAAGTTACAGTATATAATGGGGGGGGGGTAAAAAGAGCAGGGATTTTATTATAATTTATTGTTACCTCTTTAAGGATATACTCTTTGTCTTCATAATTATTTGTTTTTATAATTATTGTTTTTCATTACAAAATACATTTTTAAAATTTATTTTTTATTTATTTTCAGCATAACAATATTCATTATTTTTGCACCACACTCAGTGCTCCATGTAATCCGTGCCCTCTATAATACCCACCACCTGGTTCCCCAACCTCCCACCCCCGGCCCCCTCAAAACCCTCATATTGTTTTTAAACAATAATTAAAACAAAATGTGTTGTTCTAATTACAAAACATTTGTTTTTAGAAAATTTTCATAGTACAGTAAAAATGTAAGTAAAAATATGTTTAAAATTTACCTTCTCCCCTACACCTTAAAATCACCACAGTAACATTTTAATTTATAGTTTTGTAACCTTTTATGTGTATGGGATTGTGAGTATATTTGTATGTACATCGACATGCAGAAATGGAGTCATTCTGGGTGTAAAATTTTGCATCTTGTTTTTACCACTTAATGGCACTTTAACATATCATTAATACTCAATAGCATTTTAATGACAGAATAATTGTAAAACAAAGCTATATCACTAGATGTGTTAGTTTTTTCCAATTTTCCAAAATTGTATACCCGTTTTGATGAATATCCCATGATAAAACCATTGTGTCTCCCCAAGGCATTTCTTTAGAATAAATATTCTGAAGTTAAATTATTGGAATAAAGTTGAGGATGTATAAAATTTTCCTTTACTACAACCCTTGGCAATTATTTTTTTAATTTTGGATAAAATAAATTTCTTAATGTCAATAAAAAACTTTGGCAACTTTTGTAGCAACATGGACGGGACTGGAAGAGATTATGCTGAGTGAAATCAGTCAAGCAGAAAGAGTCAATTATCATATGGTTTCACTTATTTGTGGAGCATAACAAATAGCATGGAGGACAAGGGGAGATAGAGAGGAGAAGGGAGTTGGGGGAAATTGGAGGGGGAGGTGACCCATAAGAGACTATGGACTCTGAAAAACAATCTGAGGGTTTTGAAGGGGCAGGGGGTGGGAGGTCAGGGTACCAGGTGGTGGGTATTATAGAGGGCACGGATTGTATGGAGCACTGGGTGTGGTGCAAAAATAATGAATACTGTTATGCTGAAAATAAAAAAGAAATTAAAAAAAATAAAATACAAAAAAAAAAAAAACTTTGGCAAATGGTTCAGTCATGATTTAACCCATGAGATTTTCATCCCCTTTTTGCCATCATTCCTTCTCTGTAAATATGAGAAAAGTTCTGGATATTGTGTTGCTCTGCCTTTAATTATTTCAGTATTTATTTCCTAAGAATAAGGATATTCTCTTGCATAACTATAGTCAAGTTATCAAAATCAGGAAATTTAATATTGGTACAATATTATCCAATATTCCTTCCGTATTCAAATTTCATCAATTGTCCTACTAATGTCTTCTATGGTTCTTTCTTTCTCTTTTTAGTTTTTTGGTCCAGAATTTAATCCAGGCTCACATGTTGCATTTCGTTCTCAAGCCTCTTTAATTTCCTTAAATCTGGAACAGTTCTTCAGCTTCTCAATCTTGACATTTGTAAAGATTACAGTACAGCTATTTTCTAAAATGTCTTTCATCTTAGATTTCTCTGGTGTTGGTTTGTGATTAAATCCAGGTTGTGTATTTGTGGAAAGAATATGCTGAAAGTGGTGGTGTGTTTCTTGATGTGTATTAGGAACTGCATGATATCGATTTGTCTCAATGTTTGTGATGCTAACTTCTATCGTTTAGGTAAGGTACTGTCTATCCATTAGATTTCTTCACAGCTGTTACAATTTTCCTCTTCATAATTAATAACTAGTTTATAAGGAGATATTTTTGAACTATGTTAGTATAGTCCAAAATTATTTTTTTGTTTCTCATCAAAATCTCACCCACTTGTTTTGGCATCTACTGATGATTTTTCTAATCCATTATTTCTTTTACATTTGTTGTTTGGCATTCCATAATAAATATTCTTTTTTAAAAAAATATTTTGTTTATTTATTTGACAGACAGAGATCACAAGCAGGCAGAAAGGCAGGCAGAGAGAGAGGAGGAAGCAGGCTCCCCACTGAGCAGAGAGCCCGATGCGGGACTCGATCCCAGGACCGTGGGATCAGACCTTAGCTGAAGGCAGAGGCTTTAACCCACTGAGCCACCCAGGTGCCCCATTCATTCCATAATAAAGAAGAGCCTTTGCCTAAAGCATTATTTATTTATTCATTTTTAGTCAGTATGAACATATGAGTCCTTGTTCTATCACCGTTTTTAATAAATTAAACAGAAGTGGCCTCTCTTGCCAATTCAGTAAAGGGATAAGGGGACACGCTCATGATTGAGACTAACTGAGCTCCAGTCAAGGCTCTGGTACCCTGGGCATCTTACTGAAACTGGGAGCTTGGCCATGTTACTAAATCTCTCTGTGCCTCCATTTCTTCATCTTTACAGTAATCCCACCTCATAACGTTACTATAAGGATTGATGGAATTAATACATATAAAGTGTTAAGCATAATACTTGGCAGATACTAATGTCCCCATAAGTGCCTTCTGTTATTACTGTCTCAAAAAAAAAAAAAAAGACTATTTCGCCATCACTAGGCGCTACTTGGGAGTAACTTCCAATTTAAATAATTTCTTCAAACCACATCTACTTATTTCTAAATTACATCTGGGGTGAATTGTTTTTTTCTCATCCATGTAATTAAACCAGTTACGCTTCTGGACTTTGGGTTTCTGAGAAATTTTTGGCATGGCTTTCTCTATCTTTGTCAGAAGTCCTCCTGGGCAGGAGAAAGCAGAGAAATGCACAACTTTCCCAGATCATCCTGGGCCGTGTAAGGTGGCCTCACGGGAAACTGGTAGATGAAGCATTTCCTTTTAGTGAGACACTGGGTCTCCTTGGCGTCCTGACGGCTGCAGTACAGCATACTGACGTCTTTAGAGACACGCTGTCATCAAATATGAGGAGAAAAGACTCAGCACCACCTCAGAGGGCTGGTTGTTCTGCTTTCAGAGGCTGGATTTCAGGAATGGGGAAGAGGAAGTAAGTGGTTTACGCAACCTTCTAGGAAACCCCATAAAAACAAGAACTGCAGTGATTAAAAATCAGGAATGTGAGCAAAGAGTTATTGATAAAGTTATTTGTTGAGCCATTTTGAAGAGCATTAAGTTTCAATTAATGGGGAATACACCAGTTAGGCCATATGTTCATACTGTCCTCTTGAATATCTGTTTTGCACAATTCAGCAAATTTAAGCTGCTAATTACACTTTGAAGAATCCCCTCTAAAGAGAAAAATCTCAGAATCATATAAAGAATCTGAACAAGGATGGTCGTCATAATATTATTTATGATTGCAAAAAGCTGGGGACATTCTATACTTTCATACAATGAATCCATAAAATGCAAATGATGTTTATGAAAATACTCTAATGCCATTGGGAGAGGCTCACGATTTAATATTAAGCAAGAGAATGAAGATATTAAACTGTGTTGGGTGGTCCTCTGGGAAGCAAAGTCTTGGGGGCAGAATAATGTCTGTGAAAGACAAATGAGAGGGGTTATGGGACCTGGGGACAGACTTCAGATGGCAGTGCAGGTCTGGTACCTCTCCTGAGAGGGTAGAAGGACTGGGTAAGAGGAGACTCAGCCTGTGGTTCCACACTGAGAAAGTCTCAGCCAGGCCAACAAGGGGCTCTGTCCCCAAGACTGTGGGCAGAGGAGTCTCTCATTGAGCTGAAAGGGCAGGCCCTTACACCCATTGCTGTGCCTGGCCATGGCCACACCTTTCCAACACCGTGGCAGACGTCAGAGTCTTCTGTCTGTCTGCTAGCTTCATGCGTTCCAGCAGATCAGGACACTAGTTTTTGAAGGGAGATCAGATTGGTTATCTCCACATTCCCATAAACACTATTCCGTGTCATCTCATTCTTGAGAAAGAAAGAAAAAGAGAAAGGAAGAGTGGCAAAGGGAGAGAAAAGAGAGAAGGGAAATAAGTAAAAATCTGGTTGTTATTGATTATCTTTGGACTGTGGAAAGATGTGTTTTGTAAAAAGTCATTTTCATATTTTACAAATTTCTACAATAGGCATATATTACTATTATCCTAAGAAAATTGAGTCAAGAAAGAATTCACATGGAAATTAGTGTGAAAGGGATAAAACATCCCCGTGCCACAGAGATTTCCAGCTACCTTTGCTACTCTAAGAGCAGTGTAGAATCCTTCCATGAATTAGCAAAGAAATCCTAGTTTTCATTACCTTTTTCCCTGTGAACTGATGAGAACTTTCAGCACTATTTTAAAAAATATATTAAGTCAACATTTATTACAATCCAGTGGCATGTCCTGTTTCTGTTCTACCTCTCCCAACAAGGGAAAGAAAACCTACAACATTAATAATCTCACACTTGCCTACAAAATCACTTTGGAAAAAGGTTGACTGTATGATGTGGAGAAGGTAGATGTGGAGCCTTGGACTGATGAAGTGGGCAGATGAGTCAGGACCTTATAGTCCTAGTAAAGATTCCATACTGTCCCAAGAGCAACTGTGCACCACCACCAATGTCCTCCCTTGCCCAGCACATTTTAAGGAAACTGTTGCTCAAAAGTTACAAAGACTTTGATTGTTAATCTTTGCCTCTCTTCTCTGGCTCCCAGACTTGCACCAGATGGAGGGGTTTAGGTTGCTGGTTCAGACAACTAGCAAGACCCTCATCTGTGCCCAGCTCCAGAAAAGAAAATTTGTTTAAGACGAAGAAAGAAAGTGGGGTATCAATGGGCAATGAAGCTTTTCAAAGTTTCAAATATAGAATATATGACACATACTTTTAAAAATCCCTTTTCCCAAGTATGTTTGACTTTACATTTGAGGTTTGGATTTGAGTCTAGTCTTTCAGATTTTCTTTTTTCCTATGCCTGTACTGTTCTCAATGCCTGTAACTCACTTAGCTGACAAGGAGCTTAGTTGGATGGGAATATAGGTGTCTATTTTTTCAAATTATGTATTCACATCTATACAATTAATATGATGACAAATTTTAACAGCATACATTTTAGTCATCGCAAATCGTTTTTCTTTTCTACCCTTTAAAATCAGTATAATTCTCTCTCCATACTTCTGGGATTGCGGTGAGGAACACATGGATGACATGTCCAAGGGATGTTTAGTACATGCGTGTGATCTTCCCTTCTACCTAAACAAGGACTGTTCTCAGGGGAAGCCGGGGCTGACCAGGAGGAGCTGACCCATTGCATCTATTTTTCATTTTCCTTGGTCTGCAACGCTACAGTTGGCCTTTGAGGCTATAATCAGAGGATATGAAAGGAAGCTGAACAAAAACCCCAGTGAATGTGATGGTATCTTGAATACCATTTCTCAACAAAATTGCCTTCTCCAAAGAAGATCTTCGTAGTCATAAATCCACAATAACTTGTCACATTTTGTCCAGGTGGAGCCGAACTGAAAAAAAGAAAAAAAAGATAAGAATTCTAGCAAAATAAACTGCCCTAGGCTATCATTCCTGTGACTCATTTGAACGGAAATGTGAAATTATCTGAAGGTATAAGAAAATTTTTATATTAAGTGATCTGAATTAAATGAGTGTAATGCCAAGGGATGATTCAATTCTTTTCTCCAAAAACACTAGAATTTCTGCTGATGATTCATTCAGAATCATATTCCCTTAATTATCCCACCTTTTCCTTCAGCTTGCTTTTAGTCCTCAGTTCTACATTTAAATCACACAAATTCTCAAGATTGTAAAGCTGGAATGCTAGTATTTACATTTTTTAAAAATTAAAGCTGGTGATTTGCCCTTGATGGAGGGTATCTGGGTCTTTCAATAAACAGTCGATTTTGTAATACTTTCTCTTTATAAACAGGTGCTATGATACATCAGAAGGATCCACTTATAAGACAGCTCTGATAACTGATCATCCAAACAGTATCATGCATTACACAATAGAAGTATTTACAAACACATGAGAATTGAAATACACAGTGTTTTGTTTTATCCATGTAAGATGTGCAAGGGGTAAATAGTTTCCTTTCCAGATGGTGGTTTGTATAGGTAGTGACATCTGTGTTGAAATGATCACACACGCTTGCACGCTATTCATGCCCAGACTTTTTCCATCAAAGAGGGCTGACTAAGGGTAACCATGCCAGCTCATAGGGCTAAGAATTCCAGGATAGACTTCTTGCCTGCCCAGGCCCAACCTGTCAAAGTTTCAGGGATAGAAATTCTTTCTGATCATCCTCATAACCACTTACAACTGGGAAAAATTAGTTAAACAGAGTAGTCTCTCTTTAAATTTTTTTTTATTTTTTATTAACATATAATGTATTATTAGACCCAGGGGTACAGGTCTGTGAATCGCCAGGTTTACACACTTCACAGCAACAGAGTAGTCTCTTAAACTGGATATTACTTAGTTCAAACAGATGACCAGTGATAATAGGCAATGACAAAAACCATATTTTCTCCACAATTAGAGATAATTTCTTGCTATTCCTTAACTCTGTGCATATCGACCCTGGGTATACATTACTACTGAATTTAAGAACTGAAGCCATAAAAATCCTAGAGAAGATCACAGGCAGTAACTTCTTTCACATCAGCCAAAGCAACTTTTTTCTAGATATGTCTCCTGAAGCAAGGGAAATAAAAGCAAAAAATAAACCTTTGGGACTTCATCAAAATAAAGTGAAAGAATCAACAAAACTAGAAGGCAACCTACAAATGGGAGAAGATATTTGCCAATGACATAGCTGATATGACATATCCACAATATATAAAGAGTTTATCAAACTCAATATCCCAAAAACAAATAATCCAATTAAAATATGGGCAGAAGACATGAATAGACATTTTCCCAAAGAAGACATATAGGTGCCAACAGACTTGAAAAGATGCTCTGCGTCACTCATCATCAGGGAAATGCAAATCAAAACCACAGTGAGATACCACCTCACGCCCGTCACACTGGCTAAGATCAACAACACAAGAAATAAGAGCTGATGACAAAGTGCAGAGGAAGGGGAACCCTCTTGCACTGTTGGTGGGAATGCAGACTGGTGTAGTCACTCTGAAAAAAAGTGGAGGTTCCTCAGAAAGTTAAAAATAGAGCTATGCTATGACCCAACAATGGCACTACCCAAAGAATACAAAAATACTAATTCTAAGGGATACAATGCACCCTGATGTTTACAGCAGCATTATCTACAATAACAAATTATGTAAACAGTCCAAGTACCCATCAACTGATGAATGGTTAAACAAGTGATGTACATGCACACACACACACACACACACACACACACACGAAATATTACTCAGCCACAGAAAGAATGAAATCTTGTCATTTGCAAGGGCATGGATGGAGCTAGAAAGTATTATGCTAAGTAAAATAAGTTAGTCAGAGAACGATAAATACCATATGATTTCACTCCTATGTGGAATTTAAGGAACAAAACAAATAAGCCAAAAGGGGATAAAAAGAGAGAGGCAAACCAAGAAACAAGCTCTTAACCATGGAGAACAAACCGATGGTACCTGAAGGGAGGTGAGTGGGGGGATGTGTGACATAGGTGATGGGGTTAAGAAGGGCACTTGTGACGAGCACCAGGTGATGTATGGAAGCATTGAACCACTTTATTGCACACCTGAAACTATATTACACTGTATGTGAACTAACTGGAATTCAAGTAAGAACTGTTAAAAAAATGAGATTAGGAAATATGTCTATGCATAGGTCCTACTCAACACAAATTAATCAACATTTCTTGGGGTGAGATTTGGTTTTTAGAAGCTCCTGGGGATGCTTACGTGCAGTCAGGGTGAGAAACAAAGGTCTCAACCAATGGGTTCATTGGGTGAGCTTTACAAAATAGGGACACTTGTGGTTTGGGGTTCAGCCTGAACACTGGGAGTTTTAAGAACTCTGAAGGTGATTCTAATGTGCAGGTAGGTCAAGATAGTGATTTTGTAAATTGCCTGCATCTTCTCTTTAGAGCACTGTGGAAATCTAGCCTCTCGAAATAGTGTTTCCAGCATTAGATCTCTTCAGAGATAACAAAGCCATTTTTAACTATAACTCTTCATATTTATTTAGCATGCAACACATATCAGAGTGTTTTCCAGGGCTTTAGATTATATTAAATTGGTATGGAACAATTTTGAAAATAATTAAAATGCACAAAACCAATACCTCTCAATATTACCTATTATTATTATCTTTTATTTTGACCCTTACTAAGTTTCCCTAATAGACTAGAAATTCCTTAAGGTTAACTTCTGTATCTTATTTATCTTTGTAGTCTACACAAATGCTCAAAGGATGTTTTTACTTGGTAAGTGTTCAATAAATTTCTCCTGTTTGCTTCAGTGAATATTATTGAATATTGTGCCTGCCTCTCTCCAAGCCTTCTAGATATATGAACCCTGTGACCATAGTCCTGTTTTCATGGAGTTTGCATTCCGGGGAATGAATAAAAGACTTAGATTTTAACTTCCAGTATTACTCCAATGTCTTGCGTCACTGCTACTGACATTCCACAGCAGAGCTCCAGACTGGGACGAGCCAAAAAATTCAAAAGACACGTGCCTTTTCCTTTGCTAACAGGAAGTCAAAAATTAGACTGTCTTGGGTCATTACAGTCCTTCCACCATTTTACAAGATCAACTTCCTATCCCTTTGATCTTCCTCATACCGGGGATCTAAAAAGCACAACCAAAGGAATGTCTAAGCAATGCTTAGAACAGAAACTCAAAATCTTAACGGAGAATATAAATACCTCCATTTGCCAGCTAATCAATGTTTTAATTTCTCCTTTGGAAGGACTGTGCCTAAGGCTTTCATTTGAACTGGTGATGTACACCTACAATGTTTGAAACGGATATATTGCTAAGAAGTCTTGGCCTGAGAAAACACTTAACATAGGATTTAAAATTAAATGTGTGTATGTTTAATGATCTCCCACGGACAACACTGAGGAGAACAAGGGTGGCTTTTCCTTAGGTTATGTGAAATTGAAGAAGTGATTAAGAAGAGGCTCAATATGTCTGCTGTTCATATAAATTCTCGTTCTCCCAAAAGGCTCCAGTGTCTGATGCTAGTTTCTCGATTTTAAGCTAAGACCAAATCCTTCATTTTCTTCAAGGGAAATGATTGGCCATCATGAGAGAGTCACTGGGGGCTATAACATAATCTGAAGACAGGAGATTTGCGAATCAGACTCACTGGCCCTTCTCATTTCAAAACTGCCCAGGGCAAGGTGGAGGAGAAATGAAGAAAAACCATAAATGCCCTGACTCTACCCAGAACTACATCTTGATTCACTGGCTCGACTGCAGGGTGCTGCGTGAGGCTCGGTCCCAAATAAATTTGCCTGCATCTATGAAAATTCTACTTACGATTTTAGAATTTGAGCTCATTGGATTTTGTGGTCAACTGTCTTAAGAACTGACAGGCCAAATGGGGCAATGATTGTGATTCTGTTCAAAAATTCTGTGTGCTTAGGGACACCTGGATGGCTTAGTTGGTTATCACGCAACTCGACTTTGGTTCAGAGCATGATCCTGAGATCAAGTCCCAGGTTGGATCTGCACTCAGCATGGAGTCTGCTTAAGAATCTTTCTCCCTCTCCCTCTGCCCCTTCCCCTCTCTATGCTCATTCATTCTCTCTCTCTCTCTCTCGTAAGCGTGTGTGCTCTCTCTCAGGTGCATAAATAAAATTTTTAAAAACAACCACCTCCCCAAATCCTTGTGCTTAAACTGGGGCCAAGATAATAGTCAATACAAACAACGATTAAAGAGTTACCATTTTCCTGGGATGTGGGGTGTGTAGGTAGATTGGGGAGAAGAGTTATTCTGACTTTTGAGTCCAAATATAAAAATGATATACACAGATGGAAAAATATTAGTCTACCTTCAAGTTTAACTTCCAACTAAAATTATTTATCACAATAATTCTAATTACTTTAAGAAGCACCTTGAAAAAAACATAAAAAGTAGAAATCATCTGAAGGTTAGAATCTCAGAGTCTGATCTAAAATTAGGGTTTTCTTTAATACCCCTTGTTATGTTTCTACAAATGTGAATCTCAAGTTTAGGTTTTTGAAGACAGTAGATGTCTCTCAGCCCTTATTATTCTTTTGAAATGAGTTAATAAAGAGAGCTAATAATTACTAAGGAAGAGAAAAAACCCACTGCATATCCAAGAAGCTAACCTATATTAAGTATCACTTTCACTTTATTTCCTAAGGCAGAAAAACAGGATGATGATCCAGTAACTTTTTTTTTTAAAGATTGGAAATCTAATAGAATATAATCATCTTGGCATGAAGCTTGTGTAGAAAAGACTTTGTTGCTACCCAGTAATTAAGCAAGATAAAAATATCAATCGATGTTTTTTTTTTTTTAAGATTTTTTATTTATTTATTTGAGAGAGAGAGAGACAGTGAGAGAGAGCACGAGCGAGGAGAAGGTCAGAGAGCGAAGCAGACTCCCCATGGAGCTGGGAGCCCGATGCGGGACTCGATCCCGGGACTCCAGGATCACGCCCTGAGCCGAAGGCAGTCGTCCAACCAACTGAGCCACCCAGGCGTCCCGATCAATCGATGTTTTATATAAAGGCAAGGGAAATTTCTTTGAAAGCACATTTTTATCTTGCAAATATTAATATTTGAAGGAAGAAGTATAGTTATTTCAGTTTTCTGTTACCTAGCACTCTATTAACCAGAATTATCTATTAATTTGCACTTCTGAGCACAGATAGTAAATGTTCATTATTATAACACTGGCATATTGAAATATTGTGAAGAATTACTTAAAGGCCAAGCATATTCCTTAAGAAATTAAAAATAGAGTTTCCCTATGACCCTGCAATTGCACTGCTGGGTATTTACCCGAAAGATACAGATGTCGTGAAAAGAAGGGCCATCTGTACCCCAATGTTCATAGCAGCAATGGCCACAGTCGCCAAACTATGGAAAGAACCAAGATGCCCTTCAACGGACGAATGGATAAGGAAGATGTGGTCCATATACACTATGGAGTATTATGCCTCCATCAGAAAGGATGAATACCCAACTTTTGTAGCAACATGGACGGGACTGGAAGAGATTATGCTGAGTGAAATAAGTCAAGCAGAGAGAGTCAATTATCATGTGGTTTCACTTATTTGTGGAGCATAAGAAATAACACGGAGGACATGAGGAGATGGAGAGGAGAAGGGAGTTGGGGTAAATTGGAAGGGGAGGTGAACCATGAGAGACTATGGACTCTGAAAAACAATCTGAGGGTTTTGAAGGGGCGGGGGTGGTGGTTGGGTGAGCCTGGTGGTGGGATTATGGAGGGCATGGATTGCACAGAGCAGTGGGTGTGGTGCATAAACAATGAATTCTGTTACACTGAAAAGAAATAAAAAATAAAAAATAAAAAAAAAATTTTTAAAAGGCCAAGCATATTTTTGAAAACAAACTATGTTTATATAAGTCATGTTTGATATATTTTAATTAACCATAACATTATTTCTTAGGGATGCCAGATAACAAACTTATTATAAATAACATTTGAAGGATTCTTCCTTAATCTAGTAGAAGAAGATTCATCATTGAGGCCAAATAAAAAAGTGAGATATGTTGAAGAAGAAAAATTATTAATGGGTCATTAGCTCATACTTCAAGTGACAATGAATGGGAACTCATTGATTTCACTTCTCCATCAGTTTCAGATTAAGGTTGGTTCTTCTTGACTTATCCATCATTTTTGTTATTTGGAGAATAATATTTAAGGCCCCCGTTATTTGGAGAATAATATTTAAGGCCCCCGTTATTGAATTTGAGCACAGATATGCAATGATGGCAGTGATTACGAACTGTGAGAGGTATGAAATCTCAATCACTAAAAAACATTAAATAGCATTTTGCAAAGCACAGTCCATGGGCCACTTGCATCAGGAAGCTATCTGGGATGTTTGCTATACATGTGACTTTCTGGACTCCACTTTAGATCTAATAAATCAAAATCTTGACGCAGGAATGGACATTTTTATTAAGTGCCTCAGTTGATTCTTATTTCTGCTGAAGACTGGAAATATCTCAAAAAATGGTTTCTTTTCCAAACGTAAAACCAAAATGTTGTAAAACCAGGGAGTAATGAAAAATTTGGACTTTTGGTGAACTCTAACCTCTGATAAGCCTGTCTCTGATGGAATGATATGAATAGCATGCCCTACTATCAACAGAAACATCCTTGAAGGCAAGGATTTGATCAGAGACAAGGAAGACTTTATTGCCTTGCAGTTTGCGAGCTGAAGAGATACAGCATTTGCCTATAAACTAAAAGTGTACTCTGAAGGGGGAAGGTTTGGGCTTCAGGTTAAATACATGAAACTACATGCTATTTGTTATGCTGCACAAATAAGTGAAACCATGTGATAATTGACTCTCTCTGCTTGACTTATTTCACTCAGCATAATCTCTTCCAGTCCCGTCCATGTAGCATGGAGGACAAGGGGCGTTAGAGAGGAGTAGGGAATTTGGGTAAATTGGAAGGGGAGGTGAACCATGAGAGACTATGGACTCTGAAAAACAATCTGAGGGGTTTGAAGTGGCGGGGGGGGGGGGTGGGAGGTTGGGGTACCAGGTGGGGGGTATTATAGAGGGCACGGCTTGCATGGAGCACTGGGTGTGGTGAAAAAATAATGAATAATGTTTTTCTGAAAATAAATAAATTGGAAAAAAAATAAATACATGAAACTTACCAGTTTTGTGCCCTTCCTGTAATTTGGTCAGACTCAAGTCCCAAGCTCTAAGTTCAGGAGTGGAGTCGGACGGAGGATACAGTTCACTATTTGTGGTGGCAGTTTCAGAAGGAGAGCTGTTCAAGGGTATGACAAATGTTGTGGAGCACAACAAATAGCATGGAGGACAAGGGGTGTTAGAGAAGAGAAGGGAGTTGGGGTAAATTGGAAGGGGAGGTGAACCACGAGAGACTATGGACTCTGAAAAACAATCTGCAGGGTTTGAAGTGGCGGGTGGGTGGGAGGTTGGGGTACCAGGTGGTGGGTATTATAGAGGGCACGGATTGCATGGAGCACTGGGTGTGGTGAAAAAATAATGAATACTGTTTTTCTAAAAATAAATAAATTGAAAAAAAAGGGTATGACAAATGATTTGCAGGTGTCTTTTTGCAAATTTTGCTGAATTTGGGGCAAGCTTGTCATCTTACACTGTGCAGTTGGTTTGGTTCCTCATAATCATTCAGCCTCATTAAAATTTAAGTTTCTCTCCTTTGACATGAGGGAACCTTGTCTGTCGGTTATTACTCTAATTATTGGGTCTTTGGTTCTCACTATGAAGCCTTGAGGAAGCTTTTCCAAGTTGCAGGATGATGATGATGATGGAGGTACTGGTTGCGGGGGTGGTGAGGAGGAGGAAGGTGGTGATGGTGATGATGATGCAAAGACATTAATTTTAGCCATAATTCTGGAATGTTCCTGGACAATATTAAGTGCAACACTCATCTCATAGCCTTTGCATTTAATTATGTTCCCCTCCCTGAAGTTCTCTTAGATTCTAAATAAGCTAATTTTTATTTGTGCTCAAGAATCACTTCACCTGAGAGATCTTCCTCAGCTACCCCAAAATTTCACCACTTTCCCTTACTCTGTTGTTCCGCTTGGGTTTATTTTTTTTCATAAGTACCGTCATATTCTCTATTATGTATTTATTTGTTTACTTGTGGAAGTTCTTCTTCCACCAGAATGTAAGACTGAAGAGAGTAATGTCTTCATGTGTTTTGTTCACTGCTCTATTCCCAGTGCCTAGGATGGGAACTAGCACAGGAGAAATCTTAATAAATATTTGTTGGAAGCAAATGAACCAACATGTACAGTTGTTAGTGAATCCCTCAGCAAATGCATGCTTTAAAGTGGTCTAAAAGGGAACTTGAGTGTGAGCTTATAAAGCCCCAGCAAGCCTCACGTTTTTCATGCTCTGGCAAAGTTGTCTACACACACACACAAATGTGCTAAAGGAAAATTTATGTTCCTGTGTTTGAAGACACTCCCTCATTCAACTCATCTCCCTGTTTTCACTATTGTCACATCTAATTCAGCCTCCATATTGAAGCCAAGGTGATCAGACCACATCATTCATCTGTTTAAAATCCTTCAACAGCAGCCCATTGGGTCCAGGATAAAATACCCCTAAGGGCTTTGCATGGTTCAGCTTCATCTGGATTCACACAACTCTGCAGCATCAGCTCGTCCAATAGTGCCAGCTCTGCCAAACTCAAAGTTATATCCATGTGGACCCCTCTATAGAGACTGCCCCCAACTCCTTGCCTTGGCCAACTCCCCTACTCATTCTTTGGGTCTTAGATGAAATGCTATTTTTCTCCTCAGAAGCCTTTTTTAACCTTGTGATCTAAGTTAATTCTTCTTGATGTCTATTCTGATAGCATCTTATGATTCACTTCCATAATACTGACCACAGTTCAGATAGTTTTTGATGGTATGACTATGATTCTAAAAAGAACCCACTTCTCTCTAGTAAACTCTAAGTTCCATTTCACAAGATCTTCACATCCTTTTGTGTCCCTAGTCATTGGCACAGTGCCATATGGACTCCCGATCAATATCTGTTGACTGAATGAATGAGGCATGCACAGCTACCCTCTGCTAAGAGTGTGTTAAGATGCAGGTATTTTACACCATGTGAGTACTTGGAATTTTCTGGAGAGTTGATTACCTTTCAAAATAGTCTTAATTCTAGTGTCCTCTTTTCATTGTTAATAGTGACTCCCATGAATAATTTGGACTCAATTGAATCCTTTAAAACTTTTCTGAGGTAATGATTATCGTTTACTCTTAGATGAACCTCGGTACAAATAATGGGTGCCAGGATTTGAGTCCAGTCCTATGGATTCCTCCAGACTGTGTTGCCTCAGCCAGAGTATCACCTCCACAGGTCTCTTGTTCCTTTCGAAGCCTGGGACACTTGTATTCTTGCAGAGGGCCCTGAATTCACATTCATTGAAACTTTGTTCTCTGCTCATTGAAGTATTTACACAATCGAAAGGAAGTGAGCTCAGGCTTCCTACTTAATCCATACCCACTGCAATCGAATACTCTCTTTAGTAATTCATGGATGGTTTTGTATTTTTAGGTTCTGGAGTTAGGGCCTTATAAGACAAATTTGTACTTTACCATGTTTTTTCAATACTATGAGTCAAAAAATTTTAATGAGTACAACTCTATATGTTAAGTCTTTATATTAAAATTTTCTTAATACGCAAGATTCCTATTTGGCAGCTACCTGGCACGTTAAATGCTGAACTTAAACATGCCCTAGCATGTTGGAATGAGTTTGCTCTCTCTGCCCTCTTTATGACATTCAGGCTGATAAAGACGGCTCATATGTCAATGAGAATGCCAGATCAGTTATGGAATTTATAACATTATTTGCTTTGAATCAAAGTTCATTTGATCAGCCCTGGGATTTTGGCTATTGGCTGGGCTCCTTCTAAATTGTCCTTGTTTATTCTAAAGTAAACCTCAGTTGATATTTTAAAATCTTGATTAACAGGAAATCAATGAACTCTATTGAAATAAGTAAAAGGCAAAAATTCTTTTTGCATGAAAGTCCACTGGGCCTTTGAAGACAACATAATTGACATGTGAGTCACCACTGTGAATGGGTTTATTACATACCATTATGATTTTACCTTTAATCACTAATTTTTTTATGTGAGGCAATTGTACTTACTTTAAAACTGTTCTAAAATTTTAAAACTCTGTGTACCTTTATGTTTATTTTAGATTAGATCCCAAATCTAATTATTCTTTTTTTTAAAGAATAATTATTCTTTAAAAAGAATTATTATTTATTTATAAAAAGAATTAATTATTTTATTTATTTATTTGACAGAGATCACAAGTAGGCAGAGAGGCAGGCAGAGAGAGGGGGAAGCAGACTCCCTGCTGAGCAGATAGCCCAATGCAGGGCTCGATCCCGATCCCCAGACCCTGAGATCATGACCTGAGCTGAAGGCAGAGGCTTAACCCACTGAGCCACCCAGTACATTGTTAAACCACAGCTCATGATTTGGTAGGCTAGGACCTGAGATTCACCCTTTCTATAAAGCTCTAGATGCCAATGCTGGTGCAGTCAGTTCCTGAATCCCTCTATTCAGGCCTCACATGGAGTCAGAATTCAATAAAAGCTGCTTTTAATTGAATTCATGAAAATTGATCTCCTGAGGTCATGCTGTAACTTTGTCATTCTTGTGTTTATTGAGCAAATGTACTGAGCGCCTATCCAGATCCTGGTAGGCATTAAATATGCTCAGTGAGAAAACCAGACCCATAACACCCCTTACAGGCCATGGTAGTGAGAACGGCTAAATGCCCATTCTTCCCCTGCCCTGGCTTCAGAGTCCTGTGGGGAAGACAAATACTAAAGAAATAAATACAGGGACGCCTGGGTGGCTCAGTTGGTTAAGCGGCTGCCTTCGGCTCAGGTCATGATCCCAGGGTCCTTTGCTCAGCAGGGAGCCTGCTTCTCCCTCTGCCTCTGCCTGCCTCTTTGTCTGCCTGTGCTCGCTCGCTTTCTCTCCCTCTGTCTCTGACAAATAAATAAATAAAATCTTTAAAAAAAAAAAGAAATAAATACATATGCAGACATTGCATTACAAATCATGGCATATGCGATGAATGGTAAAATGAAAGAAATGGACAGGCTTATCCAGGGGGTGTGCAAAAGCAGATTTGAAAGATGCCTAAGTGTTAGCCACATGAAAAGGAGGAGAAATGCATTTCAGGTAGAAGGAGGGAGGATTTGGGCAGTGACCCTAAGGCACAAAAGTGTTTAGCTTCCTGGGGGAAACCTTATTTTTATCTTTATCTTTAGATGGCCAGTGTTAACTAAAACAGAGTGAAAGACTAGAAGGGGCAAAGAAATGGGTCCGAGCTGAGTGACCACCTACCAAGCTTATTATCAAATAAACTTTTTGAGAGTAAAAGAATGCATTCTTAATAATTACTTTAAAACAGTTAGGTATAAACCACAAGGTCAGGTGACTGCCCTAGTACGGATAGGCAGGCAGAGGCCAAATCACACAGGCACTTTGGGCTATGAGGCTGTTGGGGATTTTGGTGTTGGCTTTTCCTCTTATGAAAAGAACTCCTAGGAATGGCAGTAACATAATCTCATTTATGATTTAATAGAAACTCTAGAAGACATAAGTGTGTGATAGTGAAATCAAAATCTTTTTTACTTTCTTTCCAAACACGTTTGGTTTACTTCAGAAGAAGCAGTGTCAAAGAAATACAACATGAATTGGAGAAAAACTAAGGTCATATTTTGATTTTGTCCATTAATTTGTTTCATGGGGTAACATGACATTGGATTACTATAAATGGCGTATGAAGTTAAATAGTTTCCATTTGTTTAATTTTAAGTGCATAAGCACCAAAGTAAGAAATTCCCAAAAAGAATTTTAAGATCTTTGGGCTATCAAGTGTTACATACATAAATTCAAAGAATGTTTATTGATGGGAAAGTAAATATGATGAACAAGATATGATTTAAAAAGAATTTGTAAAAAATATCAGGTGTTTATGTTAGCAGCTTGAGGTACAGAGGAAGATATTCACAGAAAAGATGTTCTTCCCCTGTATGTGTCAATTGAAAAATTAAAATACCTCACACAGATGATATAGAGAGACCTCAGGGCACCTTAAAATAACTAACCCAATTCCACCCACTTTCTCCACATTTCTTCTCTTCAAGAAGTGATTTCAATATACTTTGTTTTATTGCTTTTACATATTAAAGTGATTTATATATCTAAAGTGATTTCATGTATTTTGTTCTAGTGATCTTAACTATAGAAAAGCTGAATATTTCACCACTTTGAACTTTTTACAGTACTCACATCATAAACTCTTTCTTGTACACCCTTATCTCCTGTCCCCACAAAACTCCTTCAGACAAATTTCCAATGTGGTGCTTGGTTACATGTGCTGAAGCATTGAAAGGGGAGGGAAAGGATTAAGGAAGGTTGTGTGACTGGAGTTAAAGCAGTGAGGGAAGGAGGGCAGGGAGAGGGAGGAAAGGGGAAGGGAGGGAAGAAGGAAGAAGGAGCAGAGGAAGAGATATTGAGAGGAAGAAAGTGAGGAGAAAGAGGGGAAGGTAGGGGAAGGAGGAGAGGGAGCAGATAGAGGGGAAGGGGTTGAAATAAAGTAGGAAGGAGCAAGCAGGAAATGAAGAATTAATGAGTTGGTTGAAATAGAAGAATACAAAGATCATAGTCATACTGCTCACTGATGACCCGACCCTGATTTTTAAAAAATTACCTGTCTACCTATCCATCCATCCATCCGTCCATCCATCCATCCACCCATCTACTGGGCAGTAGATTCTTTTTTTAAATCACCCTCTTCAAGGGACAAAGCACTTGAAGAGAAGACTGAATGCTGTCCCAAATTCTTCAAGTTTCTCGTTATTGGTTTTTTGTTTGTTTGTTTGTTTGTTTTTCTATTCCTTCCATAACCAAGGAAATTCTGAGCCACCGAATTGGACAGTCAGTCTTATTTCTCAGAATTGTAAGTTCTTGTTGCCCTTGGAAAATGCGGCTCTTAATCAACAGAGGGCTTGGAGGGGCGTCAGAACAAACTACACCTCAGTGTTATCAGATGACTTAATGGTCTTGCTCTCTTTCAGAAAGCTCCTTGGACAGCCACTCCATCTGGACCTGCTGGCGGAATTTAGTTGGGTCCAAGATAGTTTCTTCTCCTGTTTTATCGATGGGAGAAAAAAAAAATCAATCTTTCCTATTAGTGCTTTTTTTTTTTTTACACAATATTTATGATCAGCACAGTTTGTTTGCTATTCTGATTACCTTAAAAAAAATGGTAAGATGGAGAGGAGAAGGGAGTTGGGGGAAATCGGAGGGGGAGATGAACCATGAGAGACTGTGGACTCTCAGAAACAAATTGAGGGTTTTGGTGGGGAGGAGAGTGGGGGGTTGGGTGAGCCTGGTGGTGGGTATTAAGGAGGGCACGTATGGCATGGAGTACTGGGCGTGGTGCAGAAACAACGAATTCCAGAAGAGTGAAAAGAAATTTGAAAAATAAATAAAAATTGAAAGAAATGCTTGGAAAGGCTGTGCAAAATGAGTTTTTCTTGGTCCTGAGATACTCCGAATGCATATATACATTAAAATGCTTTTTCCCTACCTGAGTGATATAAAGATTTGGACCTATAAAATCCGACTGATAATAATTCAATATTGGGGATAGATCTGGAGCTATAAAGAAAGTTTCAAAATAAGTAGTTCTAACATTTTTTTTCTATTATCAAAATTAATGTCTGATGACTGATCAAGAAAGCATGCTCAGATTCATTGATTAAACTTAAAACATAAAAAAAAATATGCTACAACCATTGACTCACGTTCATGAGGGAGGGAGCATTTGAGTGTTATCTAACTTCATCAAAATTTATGTTCATCTGGCAAACATTTATACTGTCACATTCATCATTAAAATATTCAATGTTTCTGAACTACTTGGTAAATACCTGCTACACTGAGCCCCTGATGCCCCAACCACACTGTCCACTCTTTCAAAACCTTGATTTCTTTCAAATTCTTGATTTCAAAACCAAAAGCACTATCTAGGAAAAAAAATTTCTTCATTTCCTTCCCAACCTTTCCAAATAGAAGACGGCAATGCTGACAATGCACAAAGCTCTTCTGTTGCAATGATTCTTCTACTTTCATCACCCCGCAAACTGTGGTGTGTCAGACCCTCCCCCAGAGCCAAGCTAGTTTCTGGCAGTGATTTGGTTGCTGGGGGAACCCAGTCACTCTCTCAGGACACTGAGTACTCTTCTTGTACCCCAGGATCTTGGTGTGTGTCCACGGGTGTGGGAGGGAGGGCATGCAAAGGCCCCACTGCTTCCTTTCTTCCCTCTTCCCCAAGCCCTTGCTGCACGCCCTCTGATGCCCGTTGACTCATTCATTCTCCATGACCCATCGCCTCCTCTGGAAGCAGTCCATGTTCTCCCCGCCTTCCCATTTCCTCTGCCTGCAGCTTTAAGCGCAGAAATGCTTTCCTAAAGAGATGAGTGATATCACATCCTTTTCCAAACTGTTTATCTTATCCCCAGCTCATGCTACACCCAGCAAGTTTAATTCCCTTTGTGCTAGAAACGTCTGTAACATTTGTTACGGAACCAAATTTATTTTAAATGCATTATGACATCTTTGCTACTGAAAATAGTTCTCTGAAGAATGCTTAAGTTAAAGAAAATGAAGTGGTATTTTTATCAGCCCACCGTCATTTATCCTTCTTATAGGTAAAGATTTTCACTGATTCTCTTTGCCAAAAAGGGGTACACCTCTGTAAAACAAGGCTGCTCAGCCATCTCAGGTAATTAATGCAGCTCCTTCAGCATGTAACATCTGGAGACCTCTGCAGTTACTGGGAAAAATAAGGGCCATTTTCTGCTTTAAGTACTTTTATGAGACTATATATATATATATATATATATATATATATATATTTGAAACAATATCTTTTTAAAATAATTTAAGAACTCTAATTTTTTATGTTGGTTGCAAAATACAATTGAATACAGAAGAGGACAAAGAAAAAAAAATCACCCTTAATGTAACCACCCAAGGATAAGCAAGGTTAACTTTGAGGACCACTTAGATCACATTTCCCAAATGAGTTTCTATGTTCTCATCTGAGTAGGCGGGGCTAGAAATGGGGGTAGGGATGAGAGAATGACAATTATGACCAATAGCACCAAAGTATTTCTAAGTGGGTGGTAGGAGGCATACATCATTTCCTTGTCCATGTGAGGTGTCACAGCTGTAGCGACTGGAGTAGGAAGGTAGGGGTGAAAGCAGAGGAGTGTATGTGACCTAAACTCCCATTCCTACCTTCCTCTGGACACTTCCTCAAATGGTCAGAAAAGTCAAAGAATAAAATTTAATACAACTCACTATATTAAGTAATTCATCAAGTCTCTTCTGTGAACACATGACCCTGGTTCTTCTTGCGAATGTGACGTGATGATAGATTATTAACTTGGATACCGGAAGGATCATACTCCATTCCCTGCAGTTGAACCTGGATGGCTGGGTATGTTTGTAATTCTAACTTTTTCACGGATGACACAATTCCATACAATTATTAGTGTTACTTATTATTGTTCTTAAGGCTCCTAAGGAAGTATATTATACCCTAAAATGATTCTAGCTTCAAGGGGCTGCATGTTTGCTATTCCTTCTGCCTTGAACAATGTTCTCCTAAATCTCTCCATAGTTATTTCCTCATCACTCATCCAAGCTCAAATGTATACCAAACAGAACTTCCCAAACCCTTTCAGGATGCAGTAGTCATGGGTACCCCATCCCTCTTGAATTCATTTAAAATATTTTACTGGCATTTTAAATACTTGTTTATTGCTTGGGTCCGTACATTATAATAAGAGGGGGGACCACCTATGTCGAGTTCACTGCTCATCTCCAATGTGTAGAGAAGCACCTGGCACATGGTACTTTTAAATGTATTTATATGAACTAAATATTCATTAAATAATGAATGAGTGAAACAATATATAATACATTACACTAATAAGATAATTTCACTGAAAGCAATGAACAAAGCTTAAATGTTTGCAACTCTCTAGTCACTTGAAAGCTGAAGCAAACAAAAGTAGAAAATTCTGGGTGAGTATAGTATATGGATTACCCAGAAGATGAATAGGTTCCAAGGGTTCTCTTTCATCTGCTTACTCATTTCCTTCCTCCAGATCCTCTTAATTGACACATGGGAAAACATTTGTACACTGTGACGTACTTTATAAACATAAATGTTTTTATTTTTATTCCAAGAGTCATCTTACATTAGCCCGGCTTCTTTGTTAAAGAGGTCGACGATGGTTATGTTGGGGAGAACCAAAAGGCGTAAAGGGTCCCGAGGTACAGCACACAGAAGGGAACCGACATTCACCGCATAATCATGGCAATTGCAGCTTTCAAAACAACCCTGTGAAATACTCCTTGTCCTTTCCATTTGTCAGATGAGGTAACTGAGATCGTAAGAGTTTGAATAGCCCGTTCAAATCGCATAACGTAACTAAAGCGAGTTTTGGTTCCAAAGTTAATGTTTTCTGCTAACCCATAATGCTCCAGGATGGCAATGATGTGTGAGAAAGGAGGCTCACTCTGTTCCCACTGTCCCTCTCCTTACTCCACATTAGGTACAGTATCTACACATGATGGCTTAGAGCAATGCAATTCCTTGAATTATGCAGGAAAACACGGATCACTTGCTTCTTCTGGCATTTCATGACCTTGTCTCTCTCCTTGAGCTCTCCTTTCCACTGTGTCTTTGACTTAACTTACCATCACCACTGTGGAGAAGAAAAGGAAGAAGGGAAAGGAGGAGAAGAGGGAGGAAGGAAGAAGGGACAGAAGGAAGAAAACAAATGTATTCAGGCTCTGAGCACCAGGGTTCTGACTACATTTTTTAAAAAATCTTTCTGGCCTGTTTTACATAGACATCTCTATTTCTTGCTGTAGAAAATGAGACCAGTGAGAGAGAGATCCATCTATCTCTCTGTATATCTACACTCATATCTATTCTATCTATATATCTATCTCTCATTTCCTCCCTGTGTATCTTGCACCAAAATATCCAGCTCAACACAGATCTAGATTTTGTGTTTTTCTCTCACGACCAATATTACTCTCCCTTCATGCAATTTCTGGCCTCCAGGTTGCTTTTGATAGTCTTCATTGAACAACCTTTAACAGTGAAAAAAAAATTTTTTTTTGCCTTCTCTGTAACTGTTTTTAAGAAATACTCATATCTTTAAATAAGATTCGGGAGAAACTGGGGTATGGAATTGGAAATGATGAAAGAGGAGAAGAGACGATGTTGAAGCTCAGTTTTAGATGAAAAACTTTGGAAAGACATACAGTAACCTCAGCACTATCTGTAACTTAGCCCTTAAGAAGAGACAAGGTGGAGCAGGAAGATTATTCCCTAAATGGGGCAGGGCATCCAGTGCAACCACGGCCATTTTAGTGTGGGTTCTAAGCTTAAAGTCCCACCGTAACTGGTCAGCACTTTGCTGGCACAGTCACTCTCCATAACCCCCATCCCTGTGCTACATACGAGAACCGATTGTGTTTGTAATGAGGTGGGGAGATTTTTCTGTCCTCGGCCATCCTTGGGTGGCTTAACATCAAGCCATGTTTGGGGCTGCTTCCCCTCTGACTGGTGCGTCCTCCAACTCTCCCTGATTATGGTAATTATGTCCTTATATGTTCCAGCAGTTAAGCCTTTAGCTGGTTCATCCTCCTGCAACTCTGATTTGTGTCCTTTTATATCCGTCTGGAGTCTTACTTTGCACTCCTGACCCCAGTTTGATGAGTTTTGATGGACAACATATCCATGCAACAGCCACCTAAAACCAGATGGGAAATGTTCTTATCACCCTAGAAAGTCCCTTTGTCCCCTTTCCAATTAATTCATCTCTTCCCCTGTTCCTACAGCATCTACTTTCTGAATTATGACCCTCTAGGTTAATTTTGCCTGTTCTTGGACCTCATCTAATTGAAACCTTACAGTATTTAAACTTTTGTGTATGACTGCTTTCACTTAAAATTCTTTTGAGGTTCTGCCATGATATTGTATGTACCCTTCTACCATACAAATACACCAAAATTGTTTATCTCTTCTTCTGTTGATGGATGTTAGTCTGTTTCCAGTGTAGGACCTCCATGAAGATGGACGCTATGAAAAGTCAGTAAATACAAAGCAGTGGGATTGCTGGGGTGTAAGTTAGATGTGTGTTTACCCCTATTAGAAAGTGCCCAACAGTTCTCCATAGTATTTGCACCATCTTACACCTGAGTCCCACAACAGTACAGGTGAGATCTAGTTGGGGTACATTATTACCAGCACATTGTGTTGTCGGTGTTTTCAATTTTAGCCGTTCTCGTGAGCATGAGATGGTATCTCTTGTGGTTTGTGGTTCTAATTTCCATTTCTTTGACAAGTAATGGTATTGAAAACTTTTCATTCATTATTCCTCATTGATATATTCTTTGTGCAGTGCCTTTTCAATAGTCATTATTTTGCTGAATTGCTCATTTTTGTATTGTTGGTTTAATTGAATTTTTAAATGAGTTTTGATACAAATTCTTTATCAAATATATGTGTTATAAATATATTATTCTAATCTGTGGTTTGTCTGTGCATTTTTTTAGTGGTGACTTTTGAGACTCAGAAATTTTGAAAAGGTCGAAAGTGTTATTTATTTATTTATTTATTTTTATGGTTTGGTGTTTTTGTGTCCTGTCCAAAAAATCTTTGCCTGTGCCAAGGTCTTAAAGATATTTCCACATGTTTTCCTTTAGAACTTTCTTAGATATTGAACTTTTTGTCATAACAGTACTATTCAATACAGTAGACTCTAGGCATTAAACCTATTAAGTGGCCACGGTCGCCAAACTGTGGAAAGAACCCGGATGCTCTTCAACGGACGAATGGATAAAGAAGATGTGGTCCATATACACTATGGAGTACTATGCCTCCATCAGAAAGGATGAATACCCAACTTTTGTAGCAACATGGATGGGACTGGAAGAGATTATGCTAAGTGAAATAAGTCAAGCAGAGAGAGTCAGTTATCATATGGTTTCACTTATTTGTAGATAACAAATAACATGGAGGACATGGGGAGTTAGAGAGAAGAAGGGAGTTGGGGGAAATTGGAAGGGGAGGTGAACCATGAGAGACTATGGACTCTGAAAAACAATCTGAGGGTTTTGAAGGGGCGGGGGGTGAGAAGTTGGGGTACCAGGTGGTGGGTATTATAGAGGGCACGGATTGTATGGAGCACTGGGTGTGGTGCAAAAATAATGAATACTGTTATGCTGGAGAAAAAAAAAACTATTAAGCACTATTAAGCACTTTAAATGTGCCTAGATGGTTACAGGAGAAAGGAGGTGGGAAGGTGGGCAAAATGGATGAAGGGGAGTGGGAGATCCAGACTTCCAGTTATGGATGAATAAGTCATGGGAATAAAATACTGCATAGGAAATATAGTCAATGGGATTGTAATAGCATTGTATGGGGATAGATGGTAGATACACTTGTGGTGAGCACAGGTTTACATATATATATGTTATATATAAACTTGTCAAATCACTATGTTGTACAGCTGAAATTAATGAATATCAGGTATCAACTCTGCTTTAGTTAAAAAGAGAGAAAGAGAGAGAGGGACACAAAATGTGCCTAGTGTAACTGAGGAAATGATTTTTGGATTTTTAAAATTTTTTTTAAAATTTAAATAGACATAAATATATGTTGTATTATATACCTCTACTAGACAGAGCAATTCAAAAAGTGTTCAGATCCTGCATTTTATATTTTATTATATAATAAATTATGTATAAATATATAATACAATATATTTTATATTAGATCTAGATCTTAATCTTCATGTGTGAAGTAAAAAAGAATCATAGTTCATTTTTATTTCCATATGGATATCTAGTTATTGGAGCAAGATTTGTCAAAAGACTTTTTTTGCCCTCTCAGATTAATTTGGCACCTTGGTGAAAAAAATCAATTGACTGTATAAGTGTGGATGAAAAAAACTCTTAATAAACTGTATGAATATTTTTTTAGCACTGTTATGCTCTAGGCTGTGTTCTAAGCCCTATGAAAATAAGGAGTCCTCTATTTAAGTATCAATCAAAATGCTATTACCCCATTCTCATTAAGATCTCAGTGCAATCAGGAATAAATGACAGTCACAGAAATCTGCAGTATGGTGGTAGATGGTAGGTGAAATATAATTGGCCTCAGATACATGTAGAAAGTTCATACAATCTGGACTAGGAGGGCAAAGTTATGGGAGGTTTCCTTAGAGGAATGAGTGTCTAATTGAAGACTGAAAATATGTATAGTCAAAGAGTAAGAAAATATGTATTAAGTAAAAGAAGAATAAAGCATCTAAGAAAAAAATAATGTTTGAGTGCTTACAAGTGGTCTTTGCTTTATTTTAGTTAACTTTCACAATAATCTATTGAGGAACACTAACACCACCATTTTGCAGACAAGTAAATTGAAGCAGTCAAAGGTTAAATAAATTTCCAAGTTTTTTTTTCCAATTTATTTATTTTCAGAAAAACAGTATTCATTATTTTTTCACCACACCCAGTGCTCCATGCAAGCTGTGCCCTCTATAATACCCACCACCTGGTACCCCAACCTCCCACCCCCCCCCCCCGCCACTTCAAACCCCTCAGACTGTTTTTCAGAGTCCATAGTCTCTCATGGTTCACATCCCCTTCCAATTTACCCAAATTCCCTACTACTCTCTAACGCCCCTTGTCCTCCATGCTATTGGTTATGCTCCACAAATAAGTGAAACCATATGATAATTGACTCTCTCTGCTTGACTGATTTCACTCAGCATAATCTCTTCCAGTCCCGTCCATGTTGCTACAAAAGTTGGATATTCGTCCTTTCTGATGGAGGCATAATACTCCATAGTGTATTATGTAGTAAGTAAAGATACCAAGATTCTAAAACAGGCTGCCACTCCAGAAGCCAAGCTCCTAATCCCCACTCAATAAGCCTCCTATTATTTGATATTTCTTTCTTTATTCTATAATATTTTATTTTATTTTTAAAGCCATACTTTGCATTAGATCTCCAGACCTTATTCATCTTATAACTGAAAACTTGTACCCTTTGACCAACATCTCTCCATTTCCCCCATTACCCCCAAACTTCAGCAACTACCATTCTACTCTATTTCTGAGTTCAGCTTTTTTAGATTCCACAAATAAATGAAATCATACAGCTTTTGTCTTTTTCTGTCTGACTTATTCTACTTAGCATAATGTACTTCAAGGTCCATCCATGTTGTCATTTGCAAAATGGCAGGATTTTCTTCTTGCTTATGGCTGAGTAATATTCCATTGCATGTATATGTAATATATACATACACACGGATACATATTACATACTTTCTTTATCCATTTATCTTTCAGTGGACCTTGGGTTGTTTCCATGTCTTGATATTGTGCTATAGAGAATGTGGGGGGTGGAGATACATCTGTAAAATAGTGATTTCATTTCTTTTGGATATGTATCTTAAGAGTGGGATTGTTGGATCCTAAGGTAGCTCTATTTTAGTTTTATGGGAAACCTCCATTTTCAATAGTGACTGCACCAGTTTACATTCCCACCAATCGTGCACAAGGGATCCCTTTTTCCACATCCTTGCCAACACCTGCCACCTGTTGTGTTTTTGATAATTATCATTCTAATAAGTATGAGATGATATCCCATTGAGACTTAGATTTGCATTTCCCTGATGATTAGTAATATTCTATATTATTTAAATAAATGTATATATTAAAGAATGATAAGGAATATAAGCCTCCCCCTTTTATTTTAGTAGGCTCCATGCCCAGCATGGAACCCAATGTGGGGCATGAAATCATGACCCTGAGATCAAGACCTGAGCTGAGATCAAAAATTGGATGCTTAACCAACTGAGCTACCTAGGCATTCTGGAACATAATCCCTTCTAATCATTAGATCCTTCCATCAAGAATCAAGTTACCATTATTTATCTTGACTAAAAATTATCTCTGTCACCACTTTAGCCAAAAGCTTAAGCTTCATCTCTAATAATATTAAAGAATTGTAAGTTAGAATGTTCTACAGAGTTCAAACAATTCTGTGCCCACTGAAGACTGGTCAAGTCTTTTAACCTTGGTAAAAGTGGTAAGTAAGTATCATACCTACTGGCTGAATTTGGTCTTTTCTCATTGCCCTTATTTGCACTTAGATATTGTGATAAAAGTTCTGGTTTTAAAGAGTCTGATGCTCCATCACACAGGCTACTGTAGGGAAGAGAAACCGGTTCACAGAGTACATAATGAGTCCCTGAGTTATCAAGAGCTGGTTGTAATAAACTAAGAATAGCATGTAACTCACTTCCAAGTCGTTGGTGTTAGCTCTACAGTGCTGACAACAGGGAAAGTAAACAGTCAACACAGGGCTGTGACTCAGACACAGTGCACCGTATGTTTATAGAAAGCCAAGTCTGGCTTCTTTGTATCCCACATAGTTCCTCCTTATGCTGAGTTCCTTTTGAAGTCAATTAAAGCTCTGTGATGGAAATTCATTAAGAAACATGTAGAAGAAGACAATTAATGTGACAATAAGTGGTTTAAACAACAATCATTTGGGGAAAAAATCATTATGTCTAATGAGGAATCTAGCTCAGTTAATTTCCTAACATCATGCAGGTGACAATTAGACTAAAGCTAGAGAATGGATACTCAGGTGTTCTCTATTTTTTAACATGTTCTTTATATAATTACATATAGGTTATAAACATGCTTTTGTTTGATATTTGATAATAAAATTTGAAAATAAAATGGAAATATTTGATAATAAAAATGGAAAAATGTATCACACCACAGTTCCCATTTAAAGATACAGCGATACATTTTTATTCTGCGCATTTGCATTTCATTGTCTGCATTATTAAGCTTTCTTATCTATTGCACTATCATATCGTTTGAAATTAATTACAGCTGACAAACAAATTCACTTACACTTGAAAATGTGAACAATTTGTATGAAAATATAATGTTGACCTTTCATTTGATTTTAAAACAATATCTAAAATTCACAACCATATGCCATATGAAAAAATCCTAAAAACTTTCAGAGATCAATGAAAGGCAGAGAGAAGAGTCATCCTGATGACGCTGGGTTTCTCAGCAGTAACACTGAGCGTTAGAAGACAACGAGGCAGTGACTACAATGTTCTGAGTAGAATCCTCTGAAACTAGCCCTTGATACACAGCCAACAATCAACCAAATGTAAAAGAAAGGACTGGAAGAGATTATGCTGAGTGAATTAAGTCAAGCAGAGAGTCAATTATCATATGGTTTCACTTATTTGTGGAGCATAACAAATAGCATGGAGGACAAGGGGTGTTAGAGAGGAGAAGGGAGTTGGGGTCAATTGGAAGGGGAGGTGAACCACGAGAGACTATGGACTCTGAAAAACAATCTGAGGGGTTTGAAGTGGCGGGGGGGGGGGGGTGGGAGGTTGGGGGAACCAGGTGGGGGGTATTATAGAGGGCACGGCTTGCATGGAGCACTGGGTGTGGTGAAAAAATAATGAATACTGTTATGCTGAAAATAAATAAATTGAGAAAAGAAAAGAAAGTACATTTTAAGGTGTACGAGAACCCGGACGACTAACAGCTCACACACCCTCTGTCCAAAAAGTTTTGTGAGGAGATACTCCAGGAACAGAAAGCAAAACAAAACAGAACAAAAACAACCCAGTAAGTGAAAGAACGTGAAAGCAAATGACAGGTGGCGCAAGAGAGAGTGGCGGGAAATACAACCCGTGAGACTTGGAAGGAAACTCCGTGGAGGGACACTCTGAGACAGACTGAAGGACAGAGAAGCCCGGTAGATTCTTCTTTCAGCAGCAGAATTTAAATGATCTCTTTCTCCACAGATGCAATATATTACTTGATTCTATAACGCTGCAAATGCTACGTGTGATTGTTACTTTTTAAATCATCTATATAAAAGGCCAAGTGATGTTAACTCTTGTAATAGAATAGGATGTTAGAGTTACAAAATGGAGTAAGATTAATGTAAAAAATAACCATTGGAAAGAAACTAGGGAGGGAAAAGTAAAGAAATGAAGAGGGTAAAGTGAACTTATTTCTATGTGTTTTTTTTTTTTTTTTTTTGGAGGGAGTCAGTATTTTCTATGTGAGGTAGATAAATCCAAAGCAGTGTTTCAAATATCTTGTGTAAAGTTGTAAAGGCAAGTGAATGAAAAAACTACAATTGTAACTTGCCAAAGCTTGGGAACCAAGTGAAACTGAGAGGCAGTGTTAATTCTATTTCTCCTCCTACTCTGGTAAACTAAACCATGTGTAAAACAGATTAAGTCAAGAATAGAGCTACCACAGGGGCACCTGGGTGGCTCAGTGGTTAAAGCCTCTGCCTTCGGCTCAGGTCATGATCCCAGGGTTCTGGGATCAAGCCTCACATCAGGCTCTCTGCTCAGCAGGGAGCCTGCCTCCTCCTCCTCTCTCTCTCTGCCTGCCTCTCTGCCTACTTGTGATCTGTCTGTCAAATAAATAAAAATCTTTAAAAAAAAAAATAGAGCTACCACAAAGTGATAGTAACTGTCAGAAGAACCGAAAGGCAGTGGACACCAGGGATTGCATCTGAGAAACAGCACGGTGGGAAGTGGTAGGAGAGGCAGAAGGCCCTTCCAGATTATTTTGTGCACACGTCTACTCTTTATTGATTTAATTGTGTTTAATGATTACTTGGAAAATTTAAGAATGAAATGAGTAAAACAATTTGTTTAAAATTCTGTCGTTTAGTCCATAAATTTTATTCATTGACATTCCAAAAAAATAATTTAAGGAGGCTCAGTTCACTGAGTGTGGGATTTTATATTTATTAAAGGTTTTTATCTTTCATCAGAAAAGCACTTTGACTTCTTTTTTTTTTTTTTTCCCCAAGGTAGGCTTTGGACATCTCAAGTATATAAGAAGTCAAAGGGAAAAGTCCTTAAAACAAATGCCTGGTTATTGTGAGGTGGCTATAAGGTACCATGTTCATGATTTAGGGGCTGTCAAAGAATGATTCCCTCATGATCCCACCACACCGGCAGCCATCCCTCATTGAGGAAAAGGCAGACCCGTGTGGAGTGACACACACTAAAGCCTTCCTATGCAGGATATACCAACATTCCTTACTATTGTAGACCATTCTCAGTCTTATTCTCTACTAACATGAGCCCTTTTCATGTTGAAATCCTGAAGAATGTTCTCTTCAGCTCACACTGTAAAAGTCATTTCTTGATTCCTTCTACAAAATGTTACAGGATAATATTAGAGGCTTCCAACCGTAGGCTCCGAATCCCAGTACCATGCATCATTTGTAAACAGTGCCCGAATTGAGAACTTTCGAATGCATTAAGGGTGCTACCTACGGGAAGGTCTGTGGAATGACTCATGTGTAATAGCAGTACCACAGCAACTGTTCTGGGTAGGGGATGGCCTTTTCTTGAAACATGAGGAAGCAAAGCAAGATAATGTCATCAAGGATCCCGCGCAGAGGTACACAGCCGAAAGTCTGGGCTTTGGCCTCCTGTCTGTTTCTGAGGCTTGTAACGAAGAAAAGAAGAAACAGAAGAAGAGTATTTGTTGCTCTAAGAATGAGCAACATTCTTGTTGTTTGAAGAGTTAGATCTATTTCACTGTAACTGGAAGACTACTGACAGTGGCCCAGCCAGCTCACAGATGGGGCTCTATTGACAGCTAGTGCCCAGCTCCTGATTAGATGAAGGCCTTCGCAGATGCGGCTCCCCTTGCTGGAACATGACCATTCTCCTCACCCTCACCCCCACTCCCATGATAAACTTACATATACCATCCCTTACTTATCACCTAACCAGTCCAACCCATCCATCCCAGATGTCATTTCTCCCAGGATCTCCCGAGTCTGTGCTACATTCCCACACAATGTCAGTCTTAAGGTACCATGTCATTCCCTTAGTCATTTCCTTAGGCCACCTATTATAGGGCATTGTCATTATCTGCTTCTCATCCTTATCTGTTTCAGTACTCTGAGCTGTTTAAAGGATTGTCTTGTTCATTTTTGGATCTCTAGAGCCTATCACAGTGCCTGGGATATAGTAGATAACATATAATTATATGTAATACATAGTAACACTGAATAGGCGGCAGATATGCAGTGGGTATACGAATAATTTGTAGGTTTAGGACACCATCATGGACATTCTTGAAGGACAAACTTGACTTTCAGAGGTGGTCTGACAAAACTTGCCCAGTGAGGTAGAAATCCAGATGTCAGTTTAGTAATTTATGGAAAGAATGGTAGTTGCTGAGGTGCCTGTATGCAGGACGTTCTCCAGCCTGCAGTGACTTTGGACAACTTAGGAAGGATGACAAATTCTAATCAGGAAGTTGCAATAGCATTAAGGTGAGATGAGATGAGTGAGATGGATAGATTTATATTTTCACCATTAATGTGCTAGCAACCAGAATAAAAGAGATGGACTCCTTGAGCCCAAGAAGATCTTTTCTGGGAATGTGTTTGGATGGACAGAGGCAATGTCAACCTTCTTAGAGCTCCCTTCTGATTGGCATATTTGTCCTTTGATTTTATGAAAATAGTCACGTCTATGAGCCATTTTGATCTTTTATTTCACATATATCTCTGTTGTCTTCACATCACATATCTGCTCTACTAGTTATTACAAACTCAGAGGTCAATTTATTCCTAGGTTCTTTTACCTTATGGTATCATCAGCATATGAGTTTATCAAGGAATCAGTTTCCATTTTAAGAGTATTTGATAAGCACCTTCTGTATACCCACTGCTGTACTAGTCACAATATGTAATAGTGATTAAATGCATGGGCTTTGGGTCAAAGCCCATCCTAGGTTTGGATGCCACCTCTATGAAATAAAGGTGTGACCTCAAGCAAGTTATTTGAACCCTCGATTTCTTCATCTGTTACATGGGGATGATAACATCTATCTGAAGGATTTCATGAAGGTCAAATGAGGTGAAATCTATGAAGTGCTTAGAGCACAAACTCTCAATAAATGTTATCTAAATTGTATGATCATATAATGATATATAATCACATATGAAATGGGTATGATTAAAGGTACTCATTTCAGTCAGAGGCACCTCTTACTGTAAAGGAAAGGGAAACCCAAATTAAAAGTTTCAGAATTAGTAATAAATTATGAGGTTTTTTTTTTTTAAAGATTTTATTTATTTATTTGACAGGACAGAGATCACAAGTAGGCAGAGAAGCAGGCAGAGAGAGAGAGAGAGGAGGAAGCAGGCTCCCTGCTGAGCAGAGAGCCTGATGTGGGACTCGATCCCAGGACCCTGAGATCATGACCTGAGCCGAAGGCAGCGGCTTAACCCACTGAGCTACTCAGGCGCCCGAGGTTTTTTTTTTTTTTTTTAAGTGTAGAAAACATTTAATTGATTTCTGTTCTTATCTCAGGTACTCTATACAATAATAAATAATACTGTTTCCTGAAAACATCCAACATATATAAAGTTGTGTTAGGAATTAAGGGTGATGAACAGCTGAAGAGAATCCATCCCTTTCCCTATTCTTGCAAATTGTCCATGTTGGATATAGTGAATTCTTATTCTAGGTAGAATTTCAAGTATCTGTTTCACTTAATTTTGGTAATCATGTTAAATTAATGATTACACAGTTTTCTTATGTGAAAAAATCATTTTAAAATGATACAGGCTAATTCAAATGTTACCTTGGCAACTGTGAAATAAAAGTAGTAATGGATGTTCTTGACTTGTTTATTAAGCACCTTTCACTCCTTCATTTAACTAACACTAATTGAGCCGTTAGCCTTCTCTAAGCACAGTTCCAGCTGAGAAAGAGAAAAGCAGGCCTTGACATCCAGAAGCTGGTCTAGGACTATCACCTTTGACTTGATGTTCTCCTGCTGAACATAAAAAATTTCACAGAACATCAACATCAGACAAGGCCACTCTGTGGCCACATGGATTATGGTAAAAGCAAGACCATTCCATAATTATTTTTGAGCACAGACAAAATATAAATATTGCCCAAGCCACAACAGTGACCAAATCTCTTGACTAATATGGGTGACTGCTGATTCCCTAATAGTTATAGCTTTACTCTCTCTACTTCTATAAGAGATCAATTAAGATAACCAATCATAAAATTATGCCTACATCCTCTCAGTATCCAGTCTGCAGCAAAATGTTTTTCCTTCAACTTTCCCCCAAATTACCTAACAGAAGCCCAAATCCTGTATGTCCGTCTTCACACTTAATCTACAATATCTTCTACTGAGAAACCCACAGTTCCCCATGGTGCACATTCTTCCTCACTGCAACTTGTTCAGCTGTGGTCCTGGTGGTCTTTGGCTGGAGGGCATCAACATAAAAGGGAGCATCATAACAAATACAAAAGAGTTTAATGATTTATGAATCATTTAGTATTGGGCTCAGCTATGTATATCAGAAAACCTAAAACAACAGTGGCTTAAAAAAGACAGGAATTTTCTCTCTTATGTAAAAGAAATTTGAAGGTAAGAAATACAGGGCTGATGTCAGGGATTTGGACTCTTTCTTTCTCTTCCACAATTCTAGCACATTCCGTCCAGAGACAGGGTTAGTTCATGGTCCACTAGGACTCCTGGAAATGCAGTCAAGGGTCCATAGTCCAGGCAACTGGAAAGCAGTAAAGGGAGAGGGATGATGGGAGTGGTTCCCAACTTCCTCAGTTCCCTTCAAGAAGCCTTCCAAGAAAGCCTACACATCACTTCTGCTTACAGCGTGCCAGACCTCACCAGTGGAACTGAGGCCAGCATTATCTTCAAGGAAACCTGGGAAATTCTATGTTTTAACTGGACCCATAGTCAGTCTGAATAATATTACTAGGGTTCCACTAAGGAAAAGGATGAAAACAGATATTAACTAGAGTTTATGATGAAATTATTGGCATAGTAATTTGGATTGAAAAAATAGCTGTCTCTTTTCCTTTGGTGTCATTTGGGTTAGTTTATGGTGAGAAAGAACTTTCATTACAAGCCATGTATTTACAGCATAAGTGGCCTGATTCTGGAGGAAATTATGGTGTGACAACATTATACGGTAGGAAATTATCAGACAGCTAATAAAGGAAAAGAAAAGTGAGGTAAGGATCATTTCACATAGATTTTTGATGTTTAAGAACAAGAAATGTTTGGTGGGCCTGAATGGCACAGCTGGTTAAGTGTCCAACTCTTGGTTTCAGCTCAGGTTCCGATCTCAGGGTTGTGAGATCGAGCCCCATGTTGGAGTCTGCTTGAGATTCTCTCCCTCTCTGCCCCTTCCGCTTATCCTTACTTTTCTCTCTCTAAAATGAATAAATAAATCTTTTAAAAAAAAATAAATGCTCTAGAAATGTCATATTCCTGGAATCAGCAGTGTAAGCTATTTGAAATAAGGCCTTAAATAACAGAGCTCACTCTTGCTGCCTCATTGTTCCAAATTTTTGAATTCTTAAAGACTTATCAGCCACAGTAAGCAGAAGCTCTCAAGTTATGAAATCAATACTTTAATAAATGTCAAATTAAATCAAATCAATCTAACAATTTACTTTTTAAATCTTTTTTAAAAAGTAGATTTTTTTAAAAAGTACTTTTTAAAAAGTAGAAAACTTTTCACTGTGATCTCTCATACTTTCTTCATTGGTCTCAATATGAATAATAATAATAATAATAATAATCCATAAGGTATTTTGAATAGCCATGAAAGGCCAGGTACTGTTCCAAGTGCTTTACACGCATCATTTAAACCCTCAAGAGCCCTATGATTTAGTTACTGTTACTATCATCATCTCTACTTTTAGAGATGAGAAACTAGAGCCATAAAGTACTTAATTTATCCTACTTGGTAAGGGGAAGAACTGTACTAAAATCCAGTCATCTCAACCTCACATGCTAAAGCCTTAACCACCTCAATCTACCTTCTCCCACCGCGGGTGAAGGACAGCACAGACTTGAGGCAATTTACCCGGTATGAAAGGGGGAGGGGCTGGGAAGCACAAGGCCATGTATTTACAGCATAAGTGTAAGTGTATAGTATACATTTAAAATGTATACCATACATGTATACATACATGGTATGCATACATGTATGTATACCATACATTTTAAATGTTAATATGTATGTTTATAAAACTTTCTTTTCTTTTCTTGTTTTACTCTTAAAAATAACGGAGTCTTTAAAAACATAGACTTGCTCTTATATGGTTCTTTTTCCTCATGTACGTGGGTGCTTATGTGTGTGTTACACTTCAAACATCTATGAATGTGAAAATAAAGTTAGACATTCAGGTTTTCCCAGGAAAATGCCATCGAAAGTAAGCATCTTGTGCAGATTGAAATACTGTTATAAGGAAAATAAAAATGAAGCGTATTTCATAAATTGGTATAGACATATTCTCAAATATCCAAATTGGGCAAGTGTGTAAACACAACATTTTGTAAAAGTTCTTACACCCTTCACTTTCAGATGGCTAAAATAACGTTTAAAAGTGCAAGCTGCATGACTTTTCCCAAAGACACAATTTTAGGCAAAATATATCTTTGAAGTTTTTATTTTTTCCTATTTCAATAAATGTAAGGATTTTTGTAAATACCGTTTTTGAGATAGGATCACTTGACCACATTTATATTTCTTTAAGAAATTCTTTAAAAACGTTTTCTATGGTGGTAGTAGCACTCCCTCACCACTACGTCAGGATTAGCTCAGGCCAGTTGTACTGTCAAAAAGTCAAGTATTGGGGCGCCTGGTGGCTCAGTGGTTTAAGCCTCTGCCTTCAGCTCAGGTCATGATCTCAGGGTCCTGGGATCGAGCCCCATATCAGGCTCTCTGCTCAGCAGGGAGCCTGCTTTCACCTCTCTCTCTGCCTGCCTCTCTGCCTACTTGTGATCTCTCTCTATCAAATAAATAAATAAAAATCTTTAAAAAAGTCAAGTATTTCCATATAGTTCCACCTTAAGGTCATGTTTGAGAATCCCGAAGTCACCTAGCAGTTTGATATTAAAGGTATGTTGTTGGAATGTCTCAAGATAACAATCTTGAGACACGACCAAAACTAATGACTTTTGGAATTCCTATGGGAAGAAACAAAGCTAGGAGTGAAATTACCTCTCCATAGGGCAAAATTATTTGGGGGCACAAAAATATAGGTTTAAGACAAAAATATTGATTCCAGGGGTTCTTGGCTGGCTCAGTCAGAGAGCAGTCTTGATGCCGGGGTTGTGAGTTTGAGCCTCATGTGGGGTAGGGAGATTACTTAAGAAATAAAATTAACATATATACAAATATTGATTCCAGGAAGAATACTGAGGGACACACTTCATATTTATAAAATTTATAACTGTATTTTAAATTCATCTTTTTCTATGAGTTCTACATGTGTCTGTTCTTTTCCATATGAACTTAAAATTTTCTGTTTTTTTTAATCTGGCCGTGTAATTTCAGCTCACACACGCAGAGAACTCTGGGAAGCATGGCTTCTGAAGGCCAGTTTCTCTGTGGCTTAACCTATCCCTACGTAGGGCAGACTGTACAGGAGTGGTTTATTCAACTAATTAGTAATTTCTTCACCTATGAAATTTAAAAGTGGCTATTCTTATTGAACTTGAAACAAAAGCTTATTGTGTTCATGGGAAAATAGGACAAAATTATACATACTATAGCCCAGCTTTGCTAAAAATGTAGGAACATTTAAAGAGACTATTTAAATTCATAAATGTATTCATAATGTATTCATAAGACTACATTAACTATGGATCATTGATAATAGGATCATGTAATTCTTAGAGGTATGCATATATTGTCAATTTTTAAGTAACAATAGGACAATCAGGAATATTCAGCAGCTATGAAAAATATTGAATGTACAATAACTCAAAGGATAAATTATAAAATAAAATATAAGAAAATTTTAAAAAGAAAGCATTAATAAATATTAAGCACATGTAAAACATTTTTAGAAATAGCTAAAAAACAAGGATATAATTATTTAATGACTATAATTGGTAGTCCATAAGAATGATTTCATTGTATCCTACTCTGACCATCTGACTTCGATTTACTAATTTCTGAAATAAAAATGTGCCAAATATTGATCTAATTCATAAAGTGTTAATAGAATACTAAAATTTCACATGCTTCCTGATTCAGTGTATGATGGTTGCTGACATCCTGTTTTCTGATCTCACTCCATTCAGACCGGAGGTAGTGAGAGTTTACAAATAATTTGTTATAGATAGGATTCCATTTATGTGACAAATTGGTTTCTGAAAATAATATGCAAAGTGGATTTTTTTCTTTTTCATATATTCAGATGTATTTTTATCACATTAGTTTCATATTTAAAGGACTTGTATTTGAATCAGTTTGTAACATGAGTTCCTCAGAGATAAATGTCTTCATTACACTTAGTCATATGCTTCCTGTTGAAATTCATTTCTCCGTCCTTCACATTTTCAGCAAAATTTCCATATACATGAGCATGTAGTCCCACCAGTTTACAATGTACCTTGAATGTACCTTGGCTTTTTTTCACTTATGTATCCCCTAGTGGAGTAGTTCGTTCTTTCTTTCTTTTTTAACATTTTATTTATTTATTTGACAGAGGGAGGGAGTGAGAGAGAACATGGCAGGGAGGGGCAGAGGGAGAAGGAGAAGCAGGCTTCCCACTGAGGGGCTCCATCACAGGACCTTGAGATCAAGACCTGAGCTGAAGGAAGATGCTTAACTGATTGAGCCACCCAGGCACCTCTAGAGTAGTTCTTAATCAGAGGTGCACATCAGAATTTTCTTGAATGTTCTCTTAAAAAATACGCAGGCCTGGACCCCACACCAAATGTACTGAATCAAGAGAGGAGGATGGAGAATACCTTTAGAAAAAGTTCTCAGGTGTTTCTAGAGAGCTAGAGAACTCTGGTCAGCAGGGCTTTGTGGGAGGGGGGGTTCTGAGAAGTGACAAGTGGAATGAATTCTTTTTTTTTTTTAAAGATTTTATTTATTTATTTGACAGAGATCACAAGTAGGCAGAGAGGGAGAGGGAGAGAAGCAGGCTCCCTGCTGAGCAGAGAGCCCGATGCGGGGCTCAATCCCAGGATCCTAGGATCATGACCTGAGCTGAAGGAGAGGCTTTAACCCACTGAGCCACCCAGGTGCCCCACAAGTGGAATGAATTCTTGTGCAATGTCCTGAAGTCCTCCATATTTTTGAGGGTCCATTCAAGCATCCCACTTTCTTCTGGTCTATGCCAGTATCTATCCTTCATTCCTACCTATACCTATCTCTGCTTTCCAGAGTTCTTATTATGCAAAAAAGATAGCCCTCTCCATTTTATCCTGCCCTCTGTTTCCTCTAGAGAGAACACGTGAACTACTTAAGTATAAGGGCTACCTTGAATTTCCTTCTATTGTCTTCCTGTACCACCCCAAGTCCTCTAGATCACATATTTTATTTGCTTTCTAGCACTTCATTACCCACAATTATTTTATGTATAGTGTCCTTGTTTATTATGTTTCTCCTAAATAGAATGCAAGGTCCTTAAAAACAAGGACATTATAACTTATTCAGAGTTTTATCCCCAGTGCCTAGAACATCTAGTTCTCAAAAATATGGGCGCCTGGGTAGCTCAGTGGGTTAAGCCATTGCCTTCGGCTCAGGTCATGATCTCAGGGTCCTGGGATCGAGTCCCGCATCGGGCTCTCTGCTCAGCAGGGAGGCTGCTTCCCTCTCTCTCTCTCTGCTGCCTCTCTGCCTACTTGTGATCTCTCTCTGTCAAATGAATAAATAAAATCTTTAAAAAAATATATATATATTTGATGAGTAATTGAACAGCCTAGAGGATTCATTTTTCACATGTATAAATGCAGTTAGTTGTACGAGACATTGACTTAGTTTCTATTGTGTCAAATTATCTGCTGCCTTCAGTCCAGTCTTTTTGCATTCTGCAAAAAGTATCAAGTTAAGGTTTTAAAAGGCAAGTAATTTTACTAGTATGTCAAGGGATCCAACAATCAAATTCGTGTAAGGCCTGTTTTTGAAGAAAGTAGAAATTACATATCCTTTAGCATGGATAAATTCTAAGGTGAAAAACAGAAAATGATACCTAAATGGAGCTAGTGTATTTGTTAATATAGGGAATGTAATTTTAGGGTTTTAAGGTCTTAAGTTTAGGGTTTCATGCGTTGACTCATTAAAATGACCATGAAGTAATACTTACTCAGACCTGCCCTCTCTATAAAAACTCAAGATCAATTATATGAACAAACACATAGTTATTCTTTGGTTCTAGAGCACACCTTCTAGCAGAGTCAGAGTGAATTTGTTTTCACTGTACATATAAAATATTATCAGGATCCAGATACAAGGCATCAAAGTGAATGGCTGGCTAGGAGCATTTGCCCACAGGCCTGCCCTTAACCTATTAGTAGGTGTGGGAACCTCAATATTTCAAGATAAAGAAGAATAGCTTCTCTACTTGAATTTCTTGAAATTGTTCCTCCTTGTCTCAGCTAAGCATGCAGAATGTAAAGTATCCTACGTGGCATGGAGTTGGTTTCCTTCTCATGCACATATTCCAGAATGCTGTGAGTGACTCATAAAGGGGTGCTGCACTGTGATGTAATTATGGTGATGCCCCATGGTACCCCATGATGAACCGTAAAATCTTCAAAATGCTTAGTGTTCATGTGAAGAAGGTACAAAGTCCATGGGCTTGACAATACTGAGGGGGATTATTTCACTTGCTCTGTGAGTAGCTCCATTTATAAGAAGAGTTCCTTGGTTCTTCAATCTGATTAATACAATGTAACTATCATAACGCCAAGATTAATAATATGTGTTAACTTTTATTGAGCACTCCACATACGTTAGGTTTTGTGTTACTTGTTTATGTATCTTATTTCATTTTATCTGCTTAACAGAGGGTAGGTATCTTTTTATTTTCAGATGAGGAAGCTGAGTCTTTCAAATATTTATTAAGTACATGGTGGAATTTGTATATGAAAACCCGACTGGTCTGAATGGAAAGCTCATATCATAATGCTGTGTTACATTGCACACTGACATAAATTGTCACCCTCTCCGTTTCCAATCGGAAAAAGACTTAAGCCATTTTGGTGTCAAGAGGTCACTTTCACTCCACTCAAAGCGAACCATTTCTGATGGCAGATGTACACAACTCGCCTTCATCTCAATGAAGATGGGAAAGGAAAAAAAGGGAAAGGAAAAAACCAGAACAAACGCGAGGCCTGCGAGGAGAATGGCACAACAGCTTGAACCCTAAACAAAATCTCCGCCATCTTTTGAAATCTGCGTGTGGGCAAGGCTCTGATTCTGTCTGAATCACAGTCTTCTCATCCAGCAAAAAAGATGATGATGCAGGTCTCTGCTTCACCCTGGGATGGGCACTGCCATCTTCCTAGTCTTATTGTCCATTCTGGGGCATACTTGGCCAGCAGGTATTCTTTCCACTTAAACTTTCTGCTGGAAAGGGCATGGCAGAGGACAAAATTATACCGCACCCTTGTTTTCCATGGAGCACTGAATCCTTCTTTGCATCTGATATAACGAAATTACTTTTCTAAGTATCTGACCTATGCCGCATGCAGCTCTTGGAGAGAAGGAAGCGGTCCTCATTTAATTTCTCTCTTTACCTGCACCCCCCGCATAAAAAATAAAAGAAGTGGATCACACAAATATACTCTCGACAAACACTGAATGGGAGAGAAGGCAGGAGTCATGATTGTTTATTTCATCCTATTAAACGTACGGTATTATTTAACCTGCTCACTTTGATATGTCATTAAGAAGTAAGTAGCTTTTTTCCCAGAATTAGGATAGATGCACTGTGATCCACATTCCTAAAAAGGCTGTTTTACTGGAAGAATTCAGGAAGAGATACGGATCTTCAGGACAAGGAACCAGTTAGAGAAAGAGAACAATGCGATTTTTTTTTTTTTTTTTCCTCCTCTTCAAGTCAAGAAAAATCCAGTTCTGGAGTTGAGTCTACATCAAAGTGAGTCAAATTGAGCAGCTCCCTCCCTCTTCATTTTAGCTTCTTTGAATGAATTGCCCTACCAGATTCAAACTGGGCCCGCAAAGCTAGACATTTTATCTTGGGATTTGAGTTGCACAGGCTTGGGTACCAACTTCATTTAAATGCCAATACCTTCCTTAGGATCAAGTCTTGTTCTCCCAGAAGCTCTCTTTTTCAGAGATCAGTGTAGTCTAAATTCCTTAACAGAGCAAAGAGAGGTTTTAGAGTCAGAAGCACTTGAATTTAAATCGTCTGCCTTCTGCCTTGACCAGCTAGGTCAAGTCTTCCTTGGAATATAGTGAACTGATAGTTAACCAGCAAGGCTGCTGAGTGAGATGGTGCAGGTAGTATTTAGTGTATAGTTTGGCAATAATACATGGTCAGTAAATCCGAATTTTGAGGGAAAGGGATTTGGAATTCTGGCCACTTGCCAGTAGTGGGTAGAAAAGCGCTGGTGGTTGAGATGAGGCCCCATCATAAATAACCCAGTTCCTCATTAGGAGGCGCTCTCTCTAGTCATTTAATGAACTCCATTATCCTTGTTCGAGACGTCGGGTTCTCATGCATTAAGTGACTCTTGGTCTTAAAGGACTTTTGCACCTTGATATGGAACTTTTCTAATTAACCCCCGTAACTGGTAGTTTTCAGATCAACCAAAGCGTACACGGAGGGTTTTCGGATGGTTGGAAAGAGCGGGACTTCGCGCGCTCAGGTAGGAGCTCGGGACTGGACGCCCACCGGGGACCCCGGGGCTGCTCTCAGCCGACTGCCAGGGTTGAATCTCCGTTCCTGCCGACGGCCCTCGGCGCCCCGGGGAGGTGGGGCTGCCCTCCGCGCGTGGTTTTGGGGTAGGAACCTCTCCCGGGGCGGCCTCCCGCCTCCACCCACGGCGGCGGCCGTGACGTCAGGACCCGGCCGGGTCCCCGCCCGGCCTATAAAGCGGCAGGTGCGCGCCGCGCCTCCGGAATGCTCGCACACCTTGTGCCTGCGCCCGAGTCGGAGCCCAGAGACCCGGAGGCGAGCGCTCGGGGCTCCTCCGAGCTCCCCAGCCCGGCCGGGCCGCGAGCACCGCCGCACCGTCCCCCGCGGCCCCTCTCTCTCCCACCACCTCCTTTTCCAGCGGCGACTCCCGGCCGAGTTGCCCCAGAGACCGCGACGCCGCCGCGCCCAGGGACCAATGAGAGCCCCGCTGCCGCCGCCGGCGCCCGTGGTGCTGTCGCTCCTGCTGCTCGGCTCAGGTAAGGACATCCCGGCTCCGAGTCTGCCGCCGGCGCTTCTCCCACGGCGGGCACCACCCTTCCCGGGAGAGGCGCCCGCGTAGCTCCGTCCCGGAGCTCACTACCGGGGAGGAGGAGGACAGCGCGCAGGTGTCGCTGACGTTCCAGGCCGGGAAGACGGTGCGGGACAGTCTCCGAAGTTTTGCTTTAGTCCAGCAGCGGGAGACCTCAGCGATCCCGGGGTCCAGATCCTTCCTTCTGCAGATAGAGAAGCCGAGTTCAGGCAGGTGAAGTGACTTCCGCAGATCTTAAGAGCAGTTAAGTCCTGCACCCAGAGCGCTTGCCTCCTGCCGAAATCCTCCATCTCCTCCGTCTGGTGATTCTATCTTGACCTTCCTAGAGGGCCTCACGCACGACGTTCCAGGGAGAAGCCATAGCTCCACGCTGATGCTGTCTTAGTGAGACCTACAAGACAGAGCAGGGGCTTGCAGCTTGAGGCCCCAAATTTCACCCAGGCCCCAGTTTCTTCCCTATGTAGGAACAAGGATAATGAAATAGTGACAATGAGAGTCATTATTATCAAATAGCATTTATATGGTTTTGCATTCCTATATGTGATCCTTTAAAAAATGTGAACCCATGTTGAGAAAGTCTGATATTTCGATCCAGAACCTGTCCATCCCAATGGGACATTCTGGCAAACACGAATGCCCCTGGCATGTGAGGTGATGGGAATATCCAGACAATACCTGTTAAGTAATTAGAATAACGTGCCTATCTGGCAGTGTTATTTGATGTGAAAAGTAGCGTAGATCATCTGTGGAAAAGAAAACCTTGATGAAAGCAGCTCTGTAAATTGGAACAGCTGACTTTGCTTGTTGGCAAAATGTGAAGATGCTTTCATAAGTGACTCAATCCCAAACAATAGCACATGTGCAATAACTGCTTTGATATCAGAAGACAAACATTTCTCCTGAACACAGCTGCCTGGTGAGAAGGCCACTCGGCTTTACCTTTTCTTTTCTTCCGTTGTTCTTTCTCCCACAGCCCATTATGCTGCTGGATTGGATGTCAATGACACCTACTCTGGGAAAGGGGAACCATTTTCTGGGGACCACAGCGCTGACGGGTTGGAAGTTACCCCGAGAACTGGGATGTCCTCAGGAAGTGAGATTTCCCCTGTGAGTGAAACGCCTTCTAGCAGGGAACTGTCCTCAGGGATCGACTATGACTATGCAGAAGAGTATGATAACGAACCGCAAATATCTAGCTATATCGTAGATGATTCAGTCCGAGGTGAGTGGAGGAGAAGGCCAAAACACAGCCTCTCAGATGTGTGTTTGCATGAGCAAAGCCAGTCCCTGCATCTTCGGGTGGTTTTCTTGTGTGTGTGTCTGTTGCATACCCCGTGGCTAAGCTACAACCTGAGACCAAAGAGCTTTGTGTGGGCACATCTGATATGTCCAGAGCACTAACAAATGTTTTATGTCTATTAAGTCTACTTCACAAGTGGGGATTGTTATCATTTTACAGATGTGATAACTGAAGTGCAAGGTTGTTTTGCCCCAGGTTCCACAGCCAGCAAGCAGTTGAGCCAGAATGAGAACTCTAGTGCTGGACTCCGCATCCTCTGCTCTTTCCCACGGGACCACATGACCCCCACGCTGAGCGACGGGCCAGGCGTAGACATCGCCAGTCCTCAGCTCTTACATCCATTCCCCACCGCCATGCTTCTTGAAATACCTGCATTTTAGAACAAATAAGGGAACAGAAAGTAATGGGAAAAGGAGCAATTGGACTTTAGCCTTTAAGTACCAGGTGCTGAGAAACTGGTGATTCTTAAACAACAATAACAGAAGCGGCAGCAGCAGAAGCAGCAATAATAGTACAACCTTCTGGAAATATTAAAGAAGGACAAATATGCATGGATTTCAAATGGCTAAAATCATGATTTAACCCCAAATCCCATGTGTTAGTTAAATATAGTGACCCTTAGTTTTATTCTTTCATGCTGTTATCTGATCTTTAAAAAAAAACAAAAACAAACAAACAAACAAACAAACAAAAAAAAAAACCTTAAATTTGCTTAAGGTGAAGAGGACCAAAGTAAGATATAAGTATTGTTCATTACCCTCCTATTACTTTGAAGTTTCAGGGATGATCAGGTCATTAGTAAATAGGCTCTAAATATCCTAGGAACATTCATTATGGAGGCAGGACGTAATGCCCCTTCTCTCCTGACCTAGTTTCCCTGACTTCTCCCCCTCTGGCTCCCAGACCTGAAGAAGGGACAGAAGGTGACAGCACAGGGACAGTGACAGGGTTGAGCAGGCAGTGAGGAAAGCTTTAGGGAGCACGCTACTTCATACTCTTTGTTTAGTAACTTGTGCTTTTATGTAAGAAGGGGAAGAGATCGGCTTATACTTCTTATTTTAGGAGAAAAGATTAGAAACTGTTCTCTTTTTTTTTTTTAAAGATTTTATTTATTTATTTGTCAGAGAGAGAGGGAGAGAGAGCGAGCACAGGCAGACAGAGAGGCAGGCAGAGGCAGAGGGAGAAGCAGGCTCCCTGCCGAGCAAGGAGCCCTATGTGGGACTCAATCCCAGGACGCCGGGATCATGACCTGAGCCGAAGGCAGCTGCCCAACCAACTGAGCCACCCAGGTGTCCCTAGAAACTGTTCTCTTGAAGAGGTTTCAAGTTGTTAGCATTTGAAAAGGCCAAATCAGTTGTTAGCAGTGAAACGGACTAGTGCATTGTGAAATAGTGAAACTAGTGGTTGAGCTCCTTGGAAAGGCTGCGGAGCCCAGGGGGTTGATGGGTACTACAGTTCTTCAGCATAGTGTCGATTTGTAATATATCTGATAATGTTCAGTAATATGCATTTAAAAATTTCTATTGGGGAACTGACTCTAACTCACGGTATTTTTTTACCATCAAAGTTTCAATAGAAAAATTGTGTAACTGGTTAAACATTGCTCCTAATTTGACTATTATTAATGTTATAATAACCTGCTGAAATACTCATAATATTTATTTGTTGCTTCCTGAAGCACAGGGTTCTATCTTTGATACCCTTCCCTATGTTTCTAATATTTTCTATTTAATGGACCATTATGCAGGACCATTATGACTAATGGTATTATGATACTGTGATATTTTCCTCTTTGCCCTGGACTCTGTTTACTAAATACTTGCTTAGAGAAGGCTGTTCAGGTATTAGTATAACAAAATGCACAGCTCCAATGTAAAAACTCCTTCCTGTATTTAGCCTGTGGGTATACTATACCCTGCATAGTTATAACATGGAACCGGTGCTTCTGTAGATCTGGAGTTAAGAAGAGCGAGTCTCTGAAGCATCACATACAAATATTTCCGATTCTTATTTTTCAAACATATTGACCACAAAAATTAGCCCCATGGAACTAATTATAACCCATTGTCATCTGGGAGTTGGAGAAATTGATTAATTCTAATGTGTAATTCTCAGATTTTTCCCACTCTCAAGTAATACACAGTAATGCCCAATTATGGTAGTGATCACAAGACTGAAATGAGTAAGTAAAATCAACAAATGTACTATAGTCTCGGTTTAATCTGTGGCATTGACCCGTCCAAGAGAAAACATAGCGTGGGAATGACAAGCTTTGAAACCCCAGCACTGTCGTATTCTAGCCGCGTGTCCTTGGACATGCTACTTGTCTTCACTCAACTCCAGTGTCTTCCATATCAGCTGTATAGCAATATATTCACCTGGGACCTGGCTTTAATCAGATTAATGCTCATTAACAAGAACTTAGCATGTATAGGAAATTTAAGAAATGTGTAAGATATTTCATGGATTTTTTTTTTAGACAGGTAATAAATAGTATTATCAATAATAATAAGAACAGTACAAAAAAATTCAAAATACATTTCTAAGCTAATAAAATAACAAGGAGGCTCAGGTGGTTAAGTGCCACACCATACAGATATTCTCTTTAACCAATTATTATATGTGAATTGTGTTGAATAATAAGAAAAGTATGGTCATTGTCCCCATGAGCTCTTACTGCTAAGACTTCTTTCTCTTACATCTCCAAAACAATTTTCAAGATGAAGAGAGATTGTTGTCAATAAATCGTTTTTTTTTTCAGTTGAACAGGTAGTTAAGCCCATGAAAAACAAAACAGAAAGTGAAAAGACTTCAGATAAACCCAAAAGAAAGAAAAAAGGAGGCAAAAGTGGAAAAAATAGAAGAAACCGAAAGAAGAAAAATCCGTGTGATGCAGAATTCCAAAATTTCTGTATTCATGGAGAATGCAAATACATAGAACACCTGGAAGCTGTAACATGCAAGTAAGTCTTCCTAAATTATATGGAAATCTGTATTTATAACACCACGTCTGAAACTCCTTGATGCAGAAAGCCATTTATTTTTCCCACATATAAACCAAGTGTCTGTAACATTTTTCTTAAATGACCAGCTGAAAAATACTTTATGCTTCCTTGATCAGGCTTATGTATGTACTTACAGAACCAATTAAAATGTAACCATTTAAAAATGTAAAAACCATCTCATTGACTTGCATACTGTAAAAAACCTGGCAAATGGCCAGAATTGACCTATGGGCTATAGTTTGCTGATCCCTGGTATAAATATATTCATGATAACATATTTACAAACCATTTAAAAAAAAAAGGCCTAAATGTACTCTTCACATAATCCTCCTTCCCCCTCAAAGCCACTAACACATTAAATGATAGTGGAATGTATTAGCTGCATAACAAGTCACTGAACTCATCAGTTGGTCATAAAAGGAGCACAAAGAATGAAAAGGTGTGTCTTCTTGGAATATCACACCCAAACTCATCTCAACTTGTTCTTATACTAATAGATCTCTGGCTTGAGTGCATTGTGTCTCATGATTTTGAAATACAAATAGATGGCATGACTTTTTTTTTTTTTCTGTGAGTGTTACAACTAAATGCCTATTGATGACCTGGAAAGTAAACTTAAAATATATGGACCGTTTTCAGTTATTACTGTAGTTTTTGAATGTGGGCTGTTTACAGATGCCATCAGGATTACTTTGGCGAACGGTGCGGAGAAAAGTCCATGAAGACTCAGAGCATGGTTGACAGTGATTTATCAAAAATCGCTTTAGCCTCCATCGCCGCCTTTGTGTCTGCGGTGAGCTTCACGGCCATTGCCGTTGTCATCACAATCCAGTAAGTCTTGCATAACCTACACATTCGCACTAAAATAATGCCAGGTTGATTTTTTTTTTCAATATGCCTATCCCAATGTCCTATATCCTATTTTAGATGACTTATTCTATCCGTGGCATGTGACCTTTGCTAATATCTTTACACTTCATTGACAAAGACCATAGATTCTGGTCAAAAATCATATTACTTTGGCCACCACGGAAACTTAATATGTAAGGCTGTTTTTCAAACACCCTATAGACCTTTTTTGAACTTAAAAATCGATGGCTTTCTTTCATGTCATATCTCCACTCATGGCTCCCTGCAAATCCCAGAGTGTTGGTACCGACTCTGAACATCTATAAGCATAAGGAAGCCTCCCAGAGGAGCCTAATTAAGGCCTGGTTCACAGCAGGTTGTTAGAGAGTCTGCTTTGGCACTAAAAAAAATAAATATAAATAAATAAATAAATAAATAAATAAATAAATAAATCACAAAGAGCTTCAAACCAGTAGCCAAGAAAAGCTCTATCCTCTGCTTCTAGTAAAATGCAAAATTCTAAGTTAGATATCACAGCATGGTACTGATTTAACCTAGAGCTTATGCCAGTTTTATAATTGTCAAAGGTGATATGGGAACTCAATTACTAAAACAAAACAAAACAAAACAAAATTTTCCTCCATATGGCATGGCGTAGGAAGCAGGGACAATTCCATTACTGTTCTACTCCTGCAGTATCTGTCCTGTCTTCACAATAACAGATCACCACACTTCACTTCATGTTAGAAGTAGACTGTTCCTGGTAGTAGGCACTGGTGGGTATGTCAAAATGGCATTGTCTGTCAAACAGAAGTCAGTGAATTAAGGAAGTTGGGGGAGGGTGTGAATGGCTCTGTAATGACTCATGTGCTACTCGAGCTTGGGAAAAGCAATAGACTCATTATTCTAATTTTAGGTCTTGGTAAATTACTTTAACAACTGGATTGTGTGCATGATCTACCACTCCTGCCATTCAGGAAACAAGGGGTTATCTTCTGCCATTGTTTACTATTATTTTAAATGCAGATCAGATAATGATAAAAAGGAACATTTAAAAAAAACTGTTTTATGATGCACATAGAGTTTGATGTGTGGTTTAAATTTGTTTTGCACACCCTGGAAATTATTTTGATCTGTTAATACCTCAAGCCAGATATGCAAATTCCTCAAGCCAGACGAATCATGATTGTTTGACATAGAAGGATAGAAAGAAAAAAATAGCCAGTTACGGAAGATGTTTTGAAATAATTATTCAAACTTGGGATCATTCAGGGTGAAATATTTAATTATCCTTCGGAAAGGCATGGAAAAACTTTTGGTCATGTTGGCACTCTTAAAACTAAGCAGTGACTTCTCTCCTTTTCTATCATATTCTTGTGTTTGACACATAAACAGCAGCCAAAGCTGCATTTTGCTGTCTTTTCCATAATTGGTTTTTTTCCCCTCAAACCTCATGACAAAGATCATATGATTTTAGGAGTAATGTTTGGTAGACAGATTAGAGACCCATTAAAAATATAATTTCTTGTATGACACCCAAGACATTTTTAAATGATTGAATTTTACTAGAGAGTAACAATGAATAAAACCAAAAGGACATATTTATTATATATAGAAGTAAAGAAAACCCAACTTGTTTTATAAGCTTCTGTGAAAAAATTCTGATCATTTAAATTAGTTGATACAAATGTAAAGTCCTTTGTGATAAAACTATACTATCTTCTTCTTCCTCCAACTGTACATGCACCTGGGCTAAGGGTTGAGGAAAAAAGCAAAGAATGAGGTTTTGCCATTTGCAACAACATGAATGAACCCAGAAGGTATTGTGCTAAGGGAAATTAGTCAGACAAAGAAAGAAACATACCATATGATTTCATTTATATGTGGAATCTGAAAAACAAAACAAATGCATAAACAAACAAACAAAAAGCAGAAATAGACCCATAAATACACAGAACAAAATGATGGTTGTCAGAGGGCAGAGAGTGGGGAGATGGGCAAAATGGGTGAGGGGTAGTGGGAGATACAGGCTTCCAGTTATGGAATGGATAAGTCATGGGAATAAAAAGCACAGGATAGGGAATATAGTAAGGATATTGTAATGGTGTTGTATGGTGACAGATGGTAGCTACGCTTGTGGTGAGTATAGTATAATGTATAGATTTATTGAATTGCTATAATATACACCTGAAACTAATGTAACATTATCAACTATAAAAACCCACACGTATAAATGTGTTCCATGCCTTCTGAAAGTTTGTGTCTCAAGGGGTATCTATTTAAATCTCAGTAATCTGGGAATATGTTTATATAAAGTCACCATGAACATCCTCTTAAAAAGAATGGTAGTAATTTATAGCAAGGTCTAAGTTTTGATTTGGAATAGAATACAGTGTAATGGCCTATCAGGACTCACAAAAAGGAATTCCCTGTACTCATGAAAACCCCAGTCAATATATAGATGAATAGAACTTTGATGACCGTGGAATATCTTGTTGTCTGAAGGCTTCGAAAACGATACTTCAGGGAATATGAAGGAGAAGTTGAAGAACGAAAAAAACTTCGACAAGAAAATGGAAACGTGCAAGCCATAGCGTAACTGAAGATAATACTACAGGTTTGAGTTTTAAAAGATAACTATAGATGATATCTTACAATTTTGAAAAATATAACATCTGTTATCTCATGTGAAGAAAGTAATAGTTCTTAATTATGAATACACTATTAACATTGGCTACACTGAAGTCTTAATCTTTGAGCATGAGATGGAGTTCAACAGAGAGAAAGGACTACTACTACAAAGGATGTAAAGATGAGGCAGACACAAACACTCTTCTCAGAGAAGTTAGCATTTAGTAGACAAAAAATAGTATAAGGAATCAGAATGCTAGGGCAAGTAAAAAATATATGTCATATAAAAGGAATATGAGGAGTTTCCAGTGAAGGAGAAGAAGTCCTGTGGATCATGTGTAGGGAGCTGGAAAGGTTGTCCTATATAGAGTGGCACTGGAAGTGAGCCTCCAAGGACTGACAAGATTGGGACAGGCAGTTATGAAGGAAGAGGAAGATTAATACTGTAAAATGGGCTGGGTCACTTTAGAAACTTCAGACAAATGGCTTAGTTCAAATGGGTGTTGAGGAGAGAAAGCTAGAATGAAGGTTGAGCTCACATGGTGGGGAGCCAAGTCAGGTACATGACTACAACTCTGAGGAAGTGGAGGGAGCAGGTTGAACATCCTTTTAAAGAAAGGAAGGGGGTGGGCGCCTGGATTGCTCAGTTGGTTAAGCATATGACACTCAATTCCCATCCACTCACGTCATGATCTCAGGGTTGTGAGATCGAGCCCCTCATTGGACTCCACACTGGGCATGGAATCTGCTTAAAATTCTCTCTGCACCTTCTCCACCTCCAAAAAAAAGCGAAGTAGGAAGAGATAAGGGGTAAAAATTTGAGAGATAGGTTGGGTAAAGGATATATTGTAGTTCTTATTTTTAAGGTTTTTTTTTTGTTGTTGTTGTTTTTTGTTTTTTTTTTTTAAAGAGGCAGAGCTGAGCATATTGTAGGGAAAAGTAAGGAGCTATGGAGAGGAATATTTTATTAATAACTAAAATGGACAGCTAATGAAGCAAACTTCCAGAGGAAAAGCAGACAACAAGATCAAGGACACGTGTAAAGTTGGTCAGAAGGAGGAGGTCCATTTCCTTAGACAATCAGGAAAGATGTCCCATCAAGTCATTGATTCGCTACCTTCAGTGGGTTTAAGAATTGCTTGAGATGCTGGTTATGTATGTACATTCCTAAGCCAAACCCTAAATCTACTAAATTCACTATCTCCCTTTTTATAGAACACCACAGATGCTTGGAGAAACACCCCATTTAGCATTGGTTAAGTGCAAGTATTTCATTCTGAGCCTGTTACAGAATTGGCTTAGTAACTCCTGAAATGGATAATTATTGATGCAATGCTGTGTTCAGTACTTAGTGCATCAACATTTATTATAATTTTGGCTTAATGTACTGAAGCTGACCACTGACATGAAGAAAGGTAGATTTTTGGTTATTTAGTGCAACTGAGATTTCTCAAAGAAGATCTGAGATGATTTTTGTAAAAGGAATATGCTGTGTTGGCACATAGTGGCTGCCATTAGCTGGTAGCTACTATTATTATGCCCTCAGTACTAATTATCCTAAATTAACTGTATATCACAAATACACCGAGCCATTTAATCTTTCTTTTTAATTATGTCCACTGCATAGATTTGGTTAGGAAAACTGCTTCCCATGAGTGTTGTTGTTTTTTATTAAGTGGAATTTGACAAACCAGGTTTCAGCGTAGGCAGCTCTCTACCTAAATAGACATCCAACCAAAGCTGTGAAAGATGGACTCAGGTCAAAGTGGTAGTTTATCTCTGAAAACCTTTTAGCATTTTTTAGAAGACATTCTAAATTGATAGAATTTCCGATTCCTGATTTTTTTTTTATATTTTCTTAAAGCTATATTGAAATTGAGCTTTATCTCTAATATTTTTATTTTCCTTTTGACTAGGGTATTGGATCGGAGTCACTGCCAAGTTACAACCACGAGTGATGAGTTGGTTCCTCTTTTCGGTGGATCATAAAAAAACAGAACCTTTTTTGTTCTGTTGGTTTTAAACTTTCAGTTGTCGCTTTTTATGCTAAGTTCTTATTTCTGTACATAAAGTTGCATGGAGATAAAGTATTTTTTCAAGTTGTAAATAATTTATTTAATATTTAATGGAAGTGTATTTATTTTACAGCTTATTAAACTTTTTTAAGCAAAGAGATTGAGAGTTTGAATATTAGTTTTGAGATTTCAAGACTCTAGGGTATCTTTCTCCTAAAGCCTTGATGATCATTTTGAAAGAAGTTCCTACACCTTTTTTTCTGGTATTTATGTTGATCTTCAGAACTTATTTCTTTTCCTAGAAAACACTCTTCATGGAAAATTATAAACTTGAGTAGTTCAGTCCTCCCACAAACACTAATATCTAAACTGGCCTTTCTTATTCCTTGTAGAACTTATTCCAAGTCCTCGTAGTTTGAAAATTTCTAAAGTCAACATGTGACACTGCCTCTCTGTCACAGTAGACACACATATTATGAAAGAGAGAAAATCCACTGCCCAGCATCATCACCACCACAAACAAGAAAAAGACAAGAATAAATTTGAAGATTACAAATATGGCATTGCAAAAGAACCAGGAAGTGTTTAGAGACTTCTTTCTCTAATATCATGACATGAATGTACAAAGCATCTAAAACCCACTCCTCCTTTTCCTCCCTTTGCTACTTTTTTTTTTTTACATGATTTTAACCAAATCCACGTGCATTTATGCTGAGTGTTCTTTCAAGAATGTAAATTCCCTGGAATGACCCACTGTTTGGTTCCTAGCTGACCAACTAAGTTACCTGCATATAAAGCGAAACAAGCCAAGCTATATAATGTATGGGGAATATTTTTGAGGAAATTAGCCAATATTAAGTATAATTCCAGCAATCATCTCACTGAATTTCATAAATGAAAGGTGCCTTAAGGATCAAGAGTTCCATTTCTCTCTAGGATATCATTCTCCAATCCTTGTCTAGTGGTCATCAAACCAACCAATTACTAGTCTCACCTGCACATTATCACATGAGTTTAAGATGTCTAAATGCCCGGGCCTCCCTCCCAGAGCTTCCAATTTAAACGAACTGGTTTGGGTCATTGGTATGTGGATTTTAAAAAGGTCTCCAGGTATTTCCTACATGCAGCCAGTATTGAGAACCTCTGATCCTGCTTGAACATCTTCAGTACACATTTTCTTCAACCTCATTTACTAAATAGTTATGGTGGATGATTCCAGTATAGTGCTGGGGATACAAGACAGAAAAGCCCTGACTTGGAGACATTTGCTACCCAGTTGGTGCGAGGGGGTATGTTTTGTCAATGCAGTGCAATAAGTAACTAGGTGAGGTGTGTACCAGGAACCCATGGGAGACCAGGGAGCTGTCACCTACCCTGGCCTGAATGAGTCAGGGAGGGCTTTCTAGGGAGATGCCAGCTGAGAAGATCCTTGAAGGATGAGTGGGAATTATGTGGAGATCATTACAAGGGCAAGCGAAATTACCAAGTCATCAAACAGTATGACCCAAAAGAAAAATACATAAAGCAGCTCAGTATTACTGAAGCAAAAAGTGTGAAGTCCACAGAGGCTGCAAAGGCAGCTGGAATGGTGAGGACAGGGTCACATGGCGCCTTTAATATATACTGCAGGCCATGAGGAATCATTCCAGCCAGTTGGTCAAGGGTAGAAACATGATCAGATTTGCATTCCAATTAAGTTATAAGGCAACAGTGTGGGGAAGGGGTTTGAGCCAAAGCCAAAGGTCAAAGATTGGCTTGGAAGCATTTGAATGAACACCTGAATCTGAGAAGGTAAAGGAGGGAAAGAGAAACTCAACAGGTATCTGAAGGTTTGTAATAGATTAAAAATGTGAAAACAAGGCTAACTGTTATAAAACAAGACTGTGGGTAATGAGATAGCAAGGGAATTGAAAAAGTCAAAGATGACCTTCAAGTTCCTGGCTTTGGTGGCTAAGTGGATGGTGATGCAATTTTAAATAGGTAATCTCTGTAAGTATATTGAACATTCTAGATAGGAAGCATTTTTTTTTTTATCCTTGACTGAAAAATAGTTCTTCTCTATTTTGTAAAGACATCCTTTCTAATTTGCATTGGATTTATGGGAAAATAAGGACCAGCCCAGCCAATTAGTCAACTGAATCAACCATAGTCCTCACTTCACAACTAAGATTGAGTATATGAGGGGAAAAATCTGCATGTGTGATAATGAGTTCAGCTTTGGATCTGTTGAATTGGAGATGCCAAGAGATATCTACTCAGCAGTTTGATATACAAACCTAAAGGTCATTGAGTGGAAGAATTATATATTGGAAGTTCTCAAAATATGTATGGTAACTGAAGCCACAGAAGTGGCCAAGATTACCAAAGGAGGCTATAAAGAGTCCACAGAAAATATATTTATATTGACCAATCTCCCCAGTCATCACTACACAAGTGTATAGAAAAGCCAGGCAACTATAGCCACTGTGAAGGTTCTAGGCACTTGCCAGCTTATCCCCTGTACTTTTCTAGCTCTTAAAAAGTTTATTAAACCATTATAGTGGAGTAGAAGGAAAGAAAATAAAACTTACTCTTTCATAATAAAAATAATAATCTTAAATTTCTTGAGGACACAGATACACCATGGATTATTCTAACTGCTTTGCACATAGTCACTCATCAAATGCTCATATCCTTAAAAAGTAAATACATTTACAGGTAAGTAAAGTAAGGCTCAGGGCACCTGGCTGGCTCAGTTGATGGAGCATGCAACTCTTGATCTTGGAGTTGTGAGTTTGAACCAACATTGGGTATAGACCTTACTTAAAATAAAATACTTTTAAAAATAAAAAATAAAAAAAATAATAAAGGTTCAGAGAGATTAAGTAACTTTTCTATGGCCATACAGCTGGTAAATGATAGAGTCAGACTTTCTGGCTCCAGAGTGGGCCTATTTTAACTACTTTCTCTACTACTTCCTAGTCAGATGTTTATTTGAGGTTTAAAGAGTATTATCTGCATATGAATTTAGCATGGTTTAAAACTCCCACTCATAAGAAATCTGGTTTATTTCTTCAAGACTCAGATGACACTTTTATCTACCTCTGCTGCCTTCACAAAACATCCTAGCCTATAAACTCCCTCATGATACATAGAATACACAACTTAGAATTAGCCCACTACAGGGGTAAGAAAGCTGGATTTTTTTCCATAAACCCATAAATTTTATTCATAAATTTAAAAATCAGTAAAGAGTTGCTTCTGGGGTAGAGAATATTAATTCCCTGGAACTTCTGGCCAGCTTCATGTGTAGGCAAGGTGAACTCCAGTGGTCGGAGGAAGTCCTCAGGCAATGAGATACTGGAGGTAGAGCTGATATGCTTAGAAACAGAAATGACAGGATTTGTAGGTGGAGTACAATGAGCATCTGCTAAAGTGGCTGGTTTGTTGCTGAACAATTTAACTCTTATTTCTTGACTATGTTGTTATTCATTCAATAAACAATTATAATTATTAAACTCAACTATGTACAAGGCAAACATAGATTACTAAAAAACATCTCATATGTCCTAAGAAAAGTATTTACAAAGTTAACAACAGAAGGGAAATGGCAAAGTCAAAGATTTAAATAGTGCCAAACTAGATAATAATTTTATCAATAATTAATAATTCACTTTGTCAGACGGATCTGAACTTTATGAGGAATAAGTAAAGTAATGACACTGCTTTTCTTCCATGACTTAGAAATCAATCTCATTACTCAGTAGTACCTCATGTAAATACACTCACATTAATTTCCAACCCTTTAAATTACACATGTATAATACGTTTGTTAAATCATTCATAAGTATTTCTTGAACATCTACTATAAGTATAATGATGCTTTTCACAGTGCAACCCAAATTTCTTTCCAATATCTCTGCGTAAACTGATTATGTCATCAGCTTTTCTGGGTGTGTATGTGTGTGCATGCTGGTGGTGAGGTCATTGGCAGCTCGAGTTATAAAGTTAAAATGCAATACAATTAGAAAACTTGAAAAAGATCACCAAAAACTACTATATGTCCAGACTCTAATATAATATAAAATCTTTTGAGTTAAAAATCGTTAAAAAAGTTACAAAATGCTTAAAACTGAATAAAAATGTTTTGTCAAAATGTGTGAGGCACAGGTAAAATAGTACTTGGACAACTTGTTGATTTAAAGATATTTGTCAGAAAGCAAGATGGGCTTGAAAGGAAAACAACTTAAGCTAAATATTTAACTCAAAATTTAGAAAAAGGCCAATAGAATAAGCCCAAGAAGTTTAGAAGGAAGTATTTAAAATAAGGGAAGGGATGAATGACAGAGATTATTGGAAAACAAAGCCAAACGGTCATTCTTTGGAAATACTAGTAAGATAGGCCTCTGTTAAAATGGGTCAAAATAAAAAGATGTATAAAAATATATATATATTTTATATATAAATATATGTATATGTAATATATAAAAATAAGCATAGATATAAAAATTCAAAAGCATGTTTAAAAATTACATTATGATGGCACCTGTGTGGCTCAGTTGGTTAAGAATTATCTGACTCTTGGCTTTGGCTCAGATCTTGATCTCAGGGTTGTGAGATTGAGCCCAGTGTGGAGCCTGCTTAAGATTCTCTCCTCCCTCTCACTGTGCCCCTCCCCCCCACTCATGCATGCTTTCTCTATAAAAATAAACAAATGAATGAATGAATAAATAAATAAACATAAAAATTTGCATCATGAACATATAGTTTTTTGTCAGGAATGCAAGGATGGTTCAACAACAGAAAGCCTATCATTGTTATATTTAAAAAAAAGTAAAAAACATTAGAAATCAAAATACAGTTAAAAAGCATTTTTTAAATTTTTATTTTATTTGAATCCAGTATGGTTAAAACCTTTTTTTAAAATTAAAGGCAGAGAAACTGATTTATATTTTAAAATAATTTTAGGGGCACCTGGGTGGCTCATTGGGTTAAATAAACCTCTGCCTTCAGCTCAGGTCATGATCTCAGGGTCCTGGGATCAAGCCCCACATTGGGCTCTCTCCTCAGCAGGGAGTCTGCTTTCCCCACTCTCTCTGCCTGCCTCTCTGCCTACTTGTGATCTCTCTGTCTGTGAAATAAATAAATAAAATCTTTAAAAAAAATTTTAGAACTAGGAATAGGATACTTCCTGAGCTTGATATAAGCTATATATGAGAAGTAATGACAGAATTTATACTTAGAAACAGATCTATAGATTCTCTCCTTTTAAAATTAAGAATAAGACAAGGATGTCCATCATCACTACCACTAACTACTGTTTAACCTAGTATAAAAATTCTGACTAAAGTTGTAAGAAAAGGAACAGAAGAAGTATAAGAATTTGTAAAAGAAAAGTAAACATTTTCTTGTTCACAAATAATATGATTGATAGTCTACCTAGAGTAACCACAAAGTTAATATGCCAATTATTAGAATTTATAAGAGAATTTCATGGGATCACCAGATAGAATATAAATTTTCAAAATTAATAGTTTTTTTCTTTAATGACAAATTAGCTCGATCTTAAAATAAAAAATAAAGTAGGACTCACAATTGTTAGCAAACTATATGTGTGCATATACATACATATGTGTATTTAAAAGTACATAGGATTTTAAAATTAGATATGTGTTAAAAGAAAACAAATCTGTCATGGAGAGAGTATCTTAGACTTTAGAATGTAGAGAGGTTAATTTTCTTCCCAAATAATCTTTAAATTCAACAAAACGCTAATCAAAATTCCAGCTGGGTGTTTTGAGGAACTCTGTACATCATATTCTAAATTTGCATGGGAAAATAATAGTTCATGAAAACCTACCATTTTGACAAAGAAAGCGAAAAAGAAGCTTTGTATATAGAGACATATACAATGTAAAGTAGTAAAACAGTGTGGTTCTTGATTGAGTATGGACACGAATATGAACAAATAGACCAACTTAACAACACAGAGAGCTCAGAGACAACTAATTATGGGATAAAAACTGCACTATAAATTAGTAAGGAAAATACTGACTGCTTAGCAAATGTTGTAGAAAAAAAGGAGTCTTCGAATGTGGAGAAAAATAAAATCAGATGATTATTTTACATCGTAGCTAAAGGTGGACCCCACAAAGATGAAAGACCTGAATGTGAAATGCAACTCTATCAAGTGAATACAAAATAATGCGAGAAAATATGCTTGTGACTTAAGATTTGTAAGGATTTAAGCGAAATGCCACAATTTAAAGACATGAAGAGGAAAACTGCTTTTTTGAGTATGTCAAAATTAGGGAGTTCTGTTAAAAGAAAAATGCCATGGGTGAATTTGACAGATAGTTGACAGAATTATAGAAGAAATTGGCAATGTCTGAAACCAAAAAGAGATTCTAATATGCAAGAAATGACTAAAAATTAACAAGAAATTACAAGACCTTCAACTTAATGGGGGAAAGGATATGAGCAAAGAATTCCCAGAATCTGAAATGTAAGTGACTAATAAGTATGTGATCTGGGCTAGTGCTAGCCCATATGTTGCCTTGCTGCAAATCAGCAAAAATCAGCCTTTTCTGCAGATAGCTCATAGTCATGCCAGGGCACGCAGAGCATGGTTTGGATCTTACTTCCCACTATCGTTCTTCACTGGGGACACTTGTGTAACTATAAATGCACATTCAAACATCATGGTGCTGACCAGAAAGATATGCTTGAACATATTGGAAATGACAGAAAAACAAAACATAGGGTATCCCTTGATACCCTCAGATTTGCAAAAATAGATCATGTTGGCAGAAGCTTGCGGATGTAGAGACCCTTAAACATTACTGACTGGAGGGGCACCTGAGTGGCTCAGCAGGTTAAGCTTCTGCCTTCGGCTCAGGTCATGATCTCAGGGTCCTGGGATCGAGCCCCATATCGGGCTCTCTGCTCAGCAGCGAGCCTGCTTCCCTCTCTCTCTCTGCTGGCCTCTCTGCCTACTTGTGATCTCTTTCTCCCTGTTAAATAAATTAAAAAAACAAAAAAACATTACTGACTGGAGGTCAGCCTGGAGGTTACCCTCATGATGATGGTACTTAATCAGATTAAAGGTAAATATGCCCCATTACCCAAGGCGAACATATCCCTGGGACAGGTGGGCTCACAAAGGGACTTGCCTGAGGATGTTCCTTGCGGTGTTGTTTACAATAGTGGTGAATTAGAGGGAGTCTAGTGTCTGTTACTGATACCACAAAGGTCTAACATGCTGAGTACAAACTGGAAGACAGTATCAGCCATCAGAAGCAGAGGAGGTGTATTCGTAGTAACATGAATAGATTTTTTTTTAATGTTAAAATTTTTAAACGTGGTACTGAAGCAAGTTAGAAATAAACCAAGATTGATTCATACTTCTTTATGTTAATTAGTACTCATTTTACAAAGGTCACAAATTACTAATATTAAGTAACACTTTAAGTAAATATAAAAAAGGAAGGCCACATAAAACACATCATAGTTGTCACCTAATGGTGAGGGAAGGGTGCTGGGAGCAGAGGGATGGCAAGGAAGGTATTGAGAATTAACTAAATAAAACAACAGGAAGTCTGAGAAGTATGTTTAATTTAAGCTTCTAACCCTATGGTCAAAAACAACAAAACAAAACAAAAAAACAAACACAACAAGCAGTAGAAAAAAACATGTGCATAAAATGATGACAAGTAAATGAAGTTAATAAATATGAGGTTTAAATTGTGATTAAATTATGGACATGGGGGAAGGTGTTGTAGACCGTAGAAGGCTTCACTGAAGTGAAGGTGTCATTTAGCTGATATCTGAAGGCTGAAAGGGACCCGCGTGAGAAGCTTGGGGCAGGTCGCAAATAAGACAACGAGTGAGAACGTCCCCCTTGGAGGAGCTGTGGTAAGAACGGAGTGAGGGAGGGAGGGCAGGGCCGGATCTGCCACAAGGCACTGGAGTTTAGGTTCCTGCATGAATACGAGGGGAGGCCATGGATTGACTTAAAAGCGAAAAGTCTCAGGGTTTGATCAGCGCACCATGTTGCTGTGTGGAGAACGGACTGGAAGAGGACAGGGAAGAGCCAGAGAGATCCGTGGAGGCAATGGCACTTTCTGGGGGCAGGACAGGAGATAAAGGAAGCTTGGCTGAAGATGGTGGTGGTGACAGTGGAGAGAACTAGACGCTGCTGGAGAACATGAAAGACAGCCTGCAGGACAGAGAACTTGGAGAAAGTAGTCACTCTAGTTATGGGTCTAAATCTTATCCACAAAAAAAGAATTACAGTTTTCTCCTGCTCTCCAAAAGTAGAGATGAAAACTTTCATAACCTCAAATAGCATACACCAAAGAAACAAGTACCATTAATTTACATGGAAAAAATTTTTTTAACTAAAACAGTTGTCAATCTGGTCTTCATATTTCACAATACAAATGAAAATCGCCTTTTTTTTTTCAGTCCTGCCACTCCCCTGCCAAAACTATTTTTGCTTTGATAGGAAGGGGGAGCAGTCTTCCCTGTCTTGATATGAGAAGACATCTAAAGTCACAGTGCCATCATCTCCTGGTAAAGAAGAACAAGTAATATAAAATGGATATAAAGAGGTTCCTCTCCCTCCTTACATGTCTGGTCAAGTCCTGGCTCGATGGGGCACCCTCATGGGACAGGCAGGAGTCATGGGACGGGTGGGAGGTCTCATCACTGTGGGGAGGGGTGCAGACATCATTGGCATGTGACCTTCTGTAGATGGCCTCATTCCAGGAGCAGGTCCCACTGGCATGATCCCAGGAAGATGAGGGCCTATCACTGACATCATGGCAGGGGCCCCCATTTTAGGTGCTGGCATCATAACAGGGTGAGGAGCCCTGGGGAGATTGCGGGGAGGTGGGATCAATGCCCCGCAGGAGAAGCCAGCAACGGAGCAGGAGGTAACTTTCTTGTAAAGGCAAGGAGGCTGCTCCTGCATCCATTTCTGATAGCAGCCTTTCACGTTCTTTGGGTTTCCCCCAACGGCAGCGTGTCTTTCTCACAGATGTGGTGTCTTGGGTGAGGCGTGGGTCACTGCAGTCACAATAAAGCTTAGGCATGTTGCACAAAATAAATCGAAAGAAGCCCAGATGTTCACAGATAAGTTAAAAACTCTGGTGGCTGGTGGCTGGCTGCTGAGATGCAGAGCCCCATTGGGGGTAGGAGCTTGGCGGAGCTGCTCAGGGTCACCCTCCCTCTTTAATGGCTCAGTACAAAATAAATACTGAACACTGCTTTCCCTTTTTGCCTTTTGCCCTAGTGGGCAAAATCAGTTTCCTATTTCTCTTAATGAATGCAAACTGGTACTAAACTGGTTCTTTCTAAATAGCGAAGGGGTATAACTCAGACTTTCGAAAAGCAGGGGTTACCCATACTCAGTTACTCTAGAGAAAATGCAGTATTTCTATTGCTCCAATCCCTTAAGGGTTGACTTGATTTAATGCCAGTAAGGAATACCTGAAAACTAACGGTCCCCATTGCTGCCCCTGAATTCCTGGATCTTAGTCTATGAAATCATTTAAGCTGAAACTGTATCTGACTCCATGGCGGTAGGGTATGTAGGTAGTGGTGAAATGTACTTCATCTGCAGAGGCCGGACTGTGACCATTTGTGTTTCTTCCAATGTTAAGTGGCATTCATTCTATGAGAAAAGCAGAAATCTGTTTAACCAACTAGAATGTGAGAAAATATTGCTAAAGCCTAACACGGTAAAAACATCGATATTATCATCAGTAGAGTCAGAATGGATAGAATCAGGTCTCAAATACTTTCTTGAAGGCACTGAGCTTGAATTATTTTCTGAAAAATAACTTTAGAGAAGTGTGTAATCATTGTTGAAATTCAAGGAGGAGAAAAATAAGTATCACCTCAAATGCCACCAACTGGAAATAACACTTCTAATACTCTGGTGTAAATTCTTCCAAACATTTTATCAACATGTATCTGTTATCTAAGAAAAATTTTTTCATACTTATCATACTGTTTTGAAAATTCTATTCCATTGAGCAATGTATTATAAATATCCCTTCTATATTATTAAATAGTATTCTATTATGTAACTCTTAATGCTGGAAAGTATCTCACCATTTAGCCAATCCCTAAACACTTTGTAGATAATTTTGAAAGTGGGACTTGGGGGACACAGGATGGGTAAGACTTTAGATACATATTTAAAAATTTATGGCATATGCTGTAAAATTGTATGGTTAGGAGGAGAAGGTTGGAAGGATCTCTTTTACTGGGCAAAATCCAAATCCTTAGCAAGTAACAACTAAATTTAATTGTTACCTTGTATCAAAGAAGGTTTAAGCACTTTCCAGATATAAATTCACTTATTCCCTATAGCAACCCTCTTAAATATTAACTGCTCATGTCATACAGGAAGGCATGAAGTTTTCGTCACTTGCTCAAGGCCACACAAGTGATGGATCTAGGAATGGAATGCAGGAGTCAGGCTCCAGGCCTACCCTCTTAGCTACCGTGCTGTGCTATCTTAGGCATGGTATCAGAAGGGGTAAAGGCCAGACATTAGCAGCCTCACCTGTGGATAGAACAAAGGTTACACTGACTGAACTGACTGAATTTACTTCTGTAGGGCTCAGTGAGGAGTGGATTTTGGATGACGTATATCCCATCACGTTCCAGGAACCCATATCCCCATACCACATTTGCACAAAGGCAAAAGGACTCCCCCTTAGTATTGGATTATTTCTGCTTCCCCACACCCCCCTTACTTAATTTTCCCTCAAATAAGATGGATGACGTTACTTGGTGAATTAGTAATCATTAACAATCTAATGGGCCCGGGTCAGCAGAAAGTGGAGTCACTGCCTTGCAGAGGACCAGCCTCACCCCTACTCTCTTTCTTCTTCTTGAATGACTGTGAGCAAGCAAGCTAAAACATCATTGTTCAGTCCATTCTTCACTATTCTTTACCATGAATTTGTTGGTCCCAACTTGGCTACATTTAATCTATTCTCAGTTGGGTTGGGCCTGCAGATAGGAGGAGTCCTTGAAACCCCAAAGCTCCAGCCATTCTAGTTGGCTGATTTTCTTTTCTTTTCTTTTCTTTCTTTTTTTTTTTTTTATTGTGGGTCTAACCTGGGGATCATTGGGATCACAAAATCCTTTGAAAATAAATGAAAGCTTTCCCCACTCATTTATACTTGTTTTGTTGTTTTCAGTTATAAGAGGCCCACAGATTCCCTGAAGCGGATTAGAAACTTGGGAGTAAAAATGCCTTAACAGGTTCTATATACCTTGATTTTTTTTTTTCTTGTTCTTTTTCTTTTTAAAACCCTCTAATGCTCAAAACTTGTTTACTATTCTCAAAGACTCAGCTCCAGTTCTGGAAATTTGTAAGCAAATAACAACACCCTTAATCCTAGCCCTAACCTTCCTGCTGAACTCAGGAATGCTTGGTGGAACCCACGAGACACAGGCTTTTCCATTCACAGGAAGATGGTCAGAGAAAATTTCCAAGACTAGGGATGGCCATTGGAAAAAATAAATGAGTTTAGCAGTTTTGGGTACCAAGAAAGTGATGAAGTAGAGGAGGAAATTAAGTGCAGAAAGATTGGCAGGATAAGAATGGTGCTGGCCTCTGGGGCATGAAGAAGCCTTTCCTTCTGGTGTTGAAATGTGCAAAGCACCTTGTTGTGAAAAATACCAGGTATGGGCAAACAATCCAAAGATCAGGAGGGCCGACTGGAATCCCTGCTCAGGCCTAAACAAAGGCCTTTTGAGGCTCTGTATAGATCGGTGAGTTTTTTCTACGCCCCTGCCTCTCCTTCCTGATTCATTTGGTGACTATTCTTGCCAGGTAAGGAGAATTCCCAAACTCTTTTTTTTCTTTTCTTTCTTTTTTCCTTCCTTTTTTTTTTCTGGAGAGATTCTCATTTTGTAGGCTGAAGATTGGGTAGAAATCATGTTTTACTGTCAAGAAAATCACTGGAAATATACCCAGGATGAACTTAGGAATAATCAAGTCATATATACAAATATGATATTTCTTAAGAAGCATTTACATGATATGAGTTTAGAGTTCATATATGTAAATATATAAGTATATATAAATATATATATGAATATATATATTATATATATATATGAACGTGCATCCTACATTCATATGTTCATGTATATGATGTATATATTCATACACATCCCGGTTTATAGTAATATATACTTATTTCACTGTAGAAATATTAATAAGTGTGTTATGGAATAAAGAACTCTGAGATACTTAATGTACCTTTGTGATCCTTACCCATGAAAGAAGAGGAGGCATGAGCAAGGGCCTAATCCCAGGGCACTGGTTCCTAATCACTCTATTATCCCATCTAGATAAACATAGATCCCTTAATCCAGAGATCCCAGTGCTGGGTTATTAAATATTTAATTAATTGATTGATTCTAAGTTTCCATGAATGACCTATTAAGATTCAGGCACTTTTCTTAGTCAAAGGTCTGCTGCACCTCACTTGGCAGCTTGCCCGTTTGATTCCCCCAAGGATTATTTCAAGCACATGACTCATTCCATGGATGCTTTTAGAGCCAATAACCTCAGTACTAAAGACAAGGACTGGAGATGTGGCTCATTAAGTTGACTTCAATTAAGAGTGAACAGGGAGAATTTTAACTGGCCAACGTTTGATTGGAGATAAGTTATAGACAAGGGAAACAAAATACCTAATTCAATCTCAATCAACTTGGATCTGTGTCACTCCTGTCCCCAGAGGACTACACAGAGACCATGTAGCTGATTGGGCTGGACCACCGCAGGCCCAGTACTCAGGTACTCGATCGGCACTCTGTCCTGTCATGTGCGCTCACTGCAAAGGCAAGTGTGCTGAGAAGGGGCTCTAAGGAACTTGTGCCTGTTCCTGATTACACCTGGACTTGTTGCATGATTTTGTATTTCTCTCTTCTGCATGTCATGTTCCCTGATTTATAAATGTTTGGGCCCTTCCACTGAGAGAAGATAATGCTTGTATGGTATGTGCTGAAATAGCTAGTTTGTACAAGCTTACCCTTGATGCCCCTGTTAATTGCTATCTTGAAGTAGAGATCCCACTCACCCTCTATATTCCCATCATGCAGATAGTGCAGAAGAACATGTGGTTCAGTGTTCAAGGTCAGGGGCTCTAGGGCTGGCCAAGCCAGAGTGTTTCCTTTGTAGCAAAGACTGTCTGGGTAGCAGGCCTTGATCTCCTTAAACCATGCAAGGAGGGCAAGGGCTACAGAGAGTGGCTAGACTGAATTGCTATGCTATGAAAGCTTGTTGCACATAGATCCCAGCAACAGATGCTTTGTCCACTAGCCTGCTCCTGGACTCCCTAGAAGTAAGTTCTCCCAACAAACCTAGGTCTTGATTGCTGACTCCAGGTCTTTTCTTGGGTCTCTCCCGGCCATCAGCCACCCTTGGTCTTCTGGGATTCTGCTACACAACGAAATCATTAAAATACGGTCAACTTCACAGAAAGGAATGCCGGAAAGAACATGGAACCCCAAGGCAGGGAACTAAGGCTTGGTAAACAGGCTTTCCATCCTCTCCTTAGCTGTAGGGCCTTAGGAAGGTCCTGTAACACATAGCTTAGGCCTCAGCTGAAAATGAGGCTCTTAGAAGAGATGTTCATGCGCTTTCTTTTAATACTGAAATGGTTATTTAGGCACAAGTTGAACTTAATTGTTTCTGCTCTGAAAAAAGCCTTATAAAAATTTTAGAAAATGTAGCTAGCACTCCCAGTTAGTTGGGGATCTGAGTTCCTCTATAGTCTTCCAAAAGACAATTTTTGAAAGTTACTTAAGTGAGAATTCTTCTTTTTTAAAGATATATTTTAAATTTTCATTTAGCTGAGAGAGAGAGAGAGAGAAGCCAGGGGAAGGGGCAGAGGGAGAGGAGAAGCCAACTCCCCACTGAATGGGTACTCAACCTGGGGCTCAATCCCAGGTCTCCAGGATCATGGCCTGAACTGAAGGTAGCGGCCTAACCAAATGAGCCACACAGGCACACCCTTTTTTAAAAAAAGATTTTATTTATTTATTTGAGAGAGACAAAGAGAGTGTGAGTAGTGGGAGGGGCAGAGGGAGTAGGAGAGACTCTCAAGCAGAGGCGCTCTCTGCTGGGCCTGAGGTGGGGCTTATCTCACAGTCCTAAGATCACGACCTGAGCTGAAATCAAGAGTCAGACACTTCACGGAGTGAGCCACCCAGAAGCCCCAAGAATTCTTTCTTTTAACTGAGCTGGGACTGTGATTCCCCTACAGTATTTTGAAGGGTGCCTAGGAACTCATGGTACACAGCCAATACATTTTATTTTTAATATATGAGTAAATGAGGGCTTTTTAACCCATGTAGAGAGAATGGATGGCATCTTGACAATGTAGAATATCCTATAATAAGGTAAAATACGTTATAATGAAAGGCTGGATTCAAAGCAAAATATAGTGAGATGAGCACTTGATTTGCCATCAGATACCCCAACTGTGAGGCCTGAGTGGACTTTCACAAGGCATGTGGATTTTCTAAGCCTCAGTTTTCCCATTCACAAATGGAAATAAATAATAATATCCATATTATTTGCCCCCACAGTGTTCTGGTAAGAATAAAATGCTACCTAAAAATGGTTTATAAACAATAGTGTTATAAAAACACTTGATATCATAATACCTGAACAGTGCAGTTATTGGTGATGATGGGTTAATGACCTATGCATTTCCTTCAATATTAGCTATTAAGTTTCATTAGTAAGCTTTAACTTTAACTCACAAATTAAGAAAAATGTTTCCTACAGAAATTTATCTATTGTTTTCAAATACAATATAAATGGTCACTTTCTTTGATGTACATTTTTAATCTAATGAGTAACGTGTATGTGTGTATTATGATGACATCGACATCTGAGCATACTGTACTTCCAAAAGGCTCCTTAGGGGCCTTCAAAATACATATCCTTAGTTCCTTATCTGTGACTGCCAAATCTACAAATATCCAAAACCAACTTTGCTTGTTTTTATATATTTATCCCAGTTAGTGAGACCATTCATTTCATTGCAGATGTATCAGCATGTGATTTCTCCTGTTGCCCATTTGATGGAGATATTATAAAACAGACAGACTATGTAAGGTATTACCTTTCTAAAACCAGAAAAACTAAGTTTCATAGCACATTTAGTTTCAAAGATTTGTGATAAGAGATTTTGAGCCTATGCTATCAGAAGAAGTGAATGAAAGCATAGCAACAATAGCAGCTCAGGCACATCGGTTAGGAATTTTCTCCTTGGAAATGTATCAGAACGTAACCACTATGGTCTGCATTGGCCTGCTGGGAAGCACTATTCTTAGACTGATGGGACTTGATCTTCCCACTGAAAACATCCCTTATCGACAGCATCACTTTCCTTTGGAAATCCTCAATGATGGCAAATCTTCCTGCTCTTCTATGGATTACATTCTTGAACCCAACCCAAATCACCAAAAAGCAAATCTGGGGGAAATGGTGGACATACAATCTGGGCAATAGGTAGTCATTTTTGTTGTTATTGTTATAAAACATAAATCTGGATATAGGAATATTGACAAGATGTGAAACCAATAAAATGCGCTGTAATTAAGTATTTTCATAACTCGCAAGGTCTCTCAGATGGTTTATAATTGCTATTTTATAGGACTAAGTGACTATTAGATCTTCTTGATAAATTCTGCATAAGCAATAGGATTACAGAAAAACAAACATAAAACATTGTTATCCGAATATGATAACTTTTGTATTCTAGAATAGCAGAGTATTCATAGAAGTTTTTTTTTGTTTTTGTTTTTGTTTTTGTTTTCTGAAAATTTGCTTCTAGACATCATTTAGTAACTGGTACTAAACTTGCTTTCTTGTTGTTAACAAAGAACCAGAAAACTAGTGGGGAAAATGCAAGAACTCTTTCCAGACTATGGACAACAGATAACGCAGAACTATGATCCATGAAAAAAAAAGAGAACAAATGAGGTGGGCCTTACTATCGTTCTGAATTTCTGCCTGGAGGTACTTTCGGTATCCCAGCGCAGGGTGGGGAAAACCTAAGTAGAGCATGGAGTTCTCCCTAAATTGAGGAGTCAGATTTGAGTAGAGGGTGCAGAGACAGCTGGTTTACTCGTTAGAGTACCATATGCAGAGAAAGAAGTCTAAAAATCTTAGGGGTCTCCTAAGCCTTTGGTTGAATATTAATGTATGCACAATTAGATTTAAATTCCACAAGACCAGGTAAAGAACAACTTCTGGATCAGAACTGGCCCAAGAAGGTCCTTATTTGAATAAACTCTTCTACAATTTAAAAATAATAAAAATCATTAATACCATTTTACATTTTTATTATTATCTCATAAAATGAATGGAAAATAGATCAAAGCCAATAACTCATCTAAGTCAAAGATACATACATTATTAGACTGCCAAAGTGACAATTTTTTAATATTGGTTGATTATTATTACTATTTAAAGTTTATTTATTTTTTAGTAATCTCTATACCCAGTGTGGTGCTTGAACTTCCTACTCCAAATCAAGAGTTACTAGCTCTTCCAAATGAGCCAGCCAGGCTCCCAAGTCAGATAATTCTTGTGATCAACTAGCATATTGCCTTTATTTGGGAAGAGAAAAAACAAAATTAACAAGTAGCTTCAAAACTATGTGATTTCATTCGTATATAGAATTTAAGAAACAAAACAAATGGGAAAAAGACAGAGAGAGAGAAAGAGAGAGAGGGAGAAATCAAGAAAGGGACTCTGAACTCTAGGGAACAAAGGGATGGTCACCAGAAGGGGGGTGGGTGGGGGGAGGGGTGAAATAGGTGATGGGAATTAAGGAATCCACTCCCACTGTAATGAGTGCTGGGTGTATATGGAAGTGTGGAATTATTATACTGCACAACTGAAACTAATATTGCACTGCCTGTTAACTAACTGGCATTTAAAATAAAAACTTTAAAAGAAACTATTTAAGAGAAGCATAATTATGGATTTTAAGATATGTTTTTACTTTCTGGGAGCAAAACTTCATAAAGCATATAAGTCCCTGTTAGATTTGGGTAGCTTCAAACTCATTATATGTTTTCCTTTAAAGTAAAAGCAAGAAATACTTTAACTAGGTAGTGAAAATGAATCAAAATCATATTTACAGGAAGTCTGCCTTCTCAGTTGGAAACATAAATTGTCTTTTTCTTATGCATGATGTTCCAGAAGAACTCCTTTTGGAATGTAATGCAGCTGAGCTCTCTGGAAATCACTGAAGACAATCAACACACCTCCACGGGGAGGAATAAAGAGAGAGCGAGAGGGGAGGGGGGAAAGCCGGGAGATCTAGGGAGACATTTCAGGGAAAGGCACTGTTTGAACTTGTCCTGGGAGGGCCCAGCTGATCAGTTAGATTACCTCTCCAAACACAACAAAAGCTCTTCAGGGTAGAGCTGCAGTCCCTGGGTAAAGCTTCCTATTTAAAAGGAGAGATTGCCTGTGGCATTGGGACACACCCAACCAAGTCCTCCGACAACTGGTTTCAAGGCTTGAGGAGGTAACAAAAAAAATGGGACTGAGGCAATGGGATTTCATCAAAACTGTAGAACTGGCAGCTAGAGCAGAGGTAGAAGGAATCATAGAAGGTGGGGGTGGAGAGGAGAAGGGGGGAGGTAAGATCAACTAGGAAAGAGGGGTGGGTTAAGAGGAAAAATCTGGCCAACCCGAACCAAAGTAGTCCAGAGAAGTCACTCAGTTCCATTTCTTTTGCAGGTTCATTGACCTCCCAGGCTTCTATTTTCTCCAATTTTTCTCACTCTTTTCCTCTGAATAGCAACAGAAGAGTATGCATGAGCTTTTTACAGGGATGATTTCCCCCCAAATAACAGTTTTATTGTCAGCTAAATGTAAGTTACAATCTCACATCTGATCCCGTTTCAGCTCAATGACCTAGCTTAGCCCACTAGAGTTCCTCACTTGAAAACTGGGAAAACTATGGGTGCCACCCAGGCTGGTTTTGATTAAATTCCATGAACACAGCAGACATTCAATAAATATTAGTGAACTCACTGAAGCCTAAGCCAATGGACTGGCTGAACAGGTTTGAATTGTTGTTACTAGCTATGTGATGGTGGACAAGATAGACCACTTGGTTAAACATCAGTTTCCACAGCTAGAAAATGGGAAAGTTATAGGATGGTTAATTGCCTACTTTGTGTGGTTGTCTGGAGGGTTAAATGGGAAGGAAAAAAAATAGAATTATTATATTCCTGGACCTATCATATTATATAATGATTCCTGGTAAGAAATCACTAAATGTTAGCCCTTATTAGCACCTTTCTCTGCAAATGGCTGCTGATGAAGTATTCTCACTGGGGACTCAGTGCCTACCCTTTGAACAGTGTAATAAATAGGGTCAGCCAAATAGCACATTGCCTCACTGTATGACATCAAATGACATGTAAACAGTGATAACAAACTGAGGACAGAAGGTGAGTCAGAAATGCTCACGTTTCATTGTACTTACTGCCTGAAAGCAGACGAAACTGAAAACCAGAACCCACACTCCATCTGACTGTCCCGGCATCAAGACAAGTGGCTTTCGTTTTAAATGGTCCCCAAGTCCCTCATTGATTTAGAGATCAAAGGCCGATGATAGAAGTGATTTAAATGGTGATGTGCACTGAGGAGAGTTAGAGAACAAGAGTTTTCTTCTGTTGAGAGGAATTGGCCAGGTACATGATTTAACATAACCTGGCTCTCAGACACAGACCAGCCCTGTGACTTGGGAAACAGCCCACGGGTGCTGAGTCCAGCCCCACTCACCCTCAAACCGAGCCCATTTCTGTGTGATCTATAAAGAGAGACACGTACCCTCAGATGGTGTATTCCAGCAGATAGCAGAGCTCACCTACTGATAACAGTTCTTCCCTTTCTTTATGCGGAACATAAAAATGGCTTCCCAGTCTTCTGTGTGTCATGCAGACTGTTCTAAGGATGGGCTGAGGGGAGTTGTCAGCAGAGCCCACAATGATCCTCCTTTTGGCAGAAAGCCCAACTTAACAGAATGAGAATAATGAATAGGTTTCCAGCTCCTTCTAGAAACCCGGCCATGTTCTAAGTTTTACTTGCATTAGCTTATTTAATCCTTACACGGAGTCTTTGAAATAAATACCATTATTGTAGTAAGCTGAGACCAAGGAGATCCAAAAAGACTTAGAAATTTCACCAAGATGACTCAGCACTAAAATTTGAATTTACATTCCGAGTTCAATCGAACAGAGTTATCAAATAAAAAGAAAAAAATAGTGTTTAAAACATTCAGCTGAGATCATGATCTCACACAACACATATACTCTACTATTATATCTTGTCCTGTTAGATCAGCCATAGCAACATATTAATTGAAAATACCGGGCAATGGCTTTAAACACATCACAGTGTGAAATGGTCTTGAGTGTATCTTTAGTGCATAGATGCAAACAAGCAATAATCTATAGGTAATGACAGAACTGGACTGAGTTAAATCATGACAAAGCCAGCTGATGTCAGATATGACAGCTTTCTTCTTTGCCCATGGCTTAGAATAATAAAAACAGCTACATTGGTGGTGAATAAACTATCTTCCAGGCACTTTTCAAGTGTTTGAGTTGTATTAACTTATTTAATGGTTGTCACACTCCTGTGAGCAGGTATTACTTGCCTTCTACAGACCAGAAAGATCCGGCGGTAGTGAGCTCAAGTAATTTAAGCCAGATGCCACCCGGATAGTAAGTGGCAACTACATGCAACTGAGGACAGAAGGTGACGCGTATCTTGAGCAACTACATGCTGCCACATCTGAGAAATGAATCAAAGCGCCAGGTCTGGGCACCATGGTGGAGGGGAGTTTGGTTCACAAGGATATTCTCAAAGACTACAGAGTGCTCAACAGAAGAAGTGCCTTCTTAGAAAAAACCTCACTGATAGCAGAGCAGAGACAGAACTGCCTCTATGACCACGTTCTAGATCATTTCCTTCAAAGTGTGGCTTCTTGAACTATCCAATTATATTGGGACTTTGGATCCATCTGTGGATATGGCCATCCTGGTTTCCCCACCAAGTTCGCATGACTGCTTACCCTTGTTAACATTAGATTGGCAGCTTCTGAGCAATTCATGGGGTGGGCTGTGGCATTTCTCCTTAAAGGTCCGTGCTGCTGGGATGGTTCCATGGCCTTTCCCGGCCTTCCTGTTGCTCAGCATGTCCCTGCCCTAAGGGACACCACTGTGCAAATTACCAACATTGATGGAATCTCAGGGCACGTGAGAAACCAATCGAATGCAACATAATGCCATGTTACACAATTAATTTAAGGAATTGAAGGAGTTAAGAGAGTCTTTTTCCAGGCATAGTTTTGACTCCCTTTCTAGCATGGCCCCCCCTTCCCGTGTATCACCAATCTTTCAACCCTCATCTTTTCTTCTTTAGTGCACTCCCCTAGCTAGATAGACACAGCTCGAGTACTTCCTTTCAGGTTCCCTAGGTCGTTTATGAAGTAGGGACACAACTTCCTCTCTGAGCCGCAGATACATTCTTTTGCTCCATAGACCACACTGTTCTGCTCAGAGGTCTGTCAGATCTTTCAGGAACAGAGCCCTACTGACTGAGGCATGCCGGCACTCAGACAGGAGAAAGAATCAGCCGAAACTCAGTTGCCCTGAGGGGACTGGACAAGGTAAATATTGACTCTGCAAGGAGCAGGTTCTAGGGAAGCTCGCCATCTAGCTTCGGGTCTGGTTTCACTATCCCATCCGCAAATCTGTTGGGAGAAGATGGGCTGGATGGAACAACTTTGAGACATGTTATTGTTCTCAGGCCTAGATGAGATTTTGGCCAATCATCCAGGGAGGTGTCAGTCTGAGATGATGATGGGAACAGGAGACACAGAGAATCAGGTTTCAGAGCCCCCCCTGCCCCCCAACGCTGCCCCGGCTTCCCACAGGGCATCAGAGAAGTAGATAACGGGACAGAAGATCAACGACATAATAATATGGTTACAGAGAAAGGCAGCTTCCTGGTCAGGCCAGGATTAGCCCTCCAGCTTAATGAAGGACAGAAGAAACAAATCCATCCCCCACTTTCCCAGAGAAGAGGAGCAAGCTGTCTTTGACCCAAAGCCTCAGTGGGGCTGAGTCCATACCCAGAGCAAAACAGGAAGGAATCCAGCACTGGACCCTCCCACCATTCATCCCGTCCCTCTAAAGAAAGCCTCCCAGCAGCCTGCCCTCTCTTCCATACACACGTACTCAGGGTCGCACAGTTCCTCTGTGAAACCAAACCAGAGATTGCTGAGTCCAGCTTCGGACATCTAGCATCCTCTTCTCATTTCCTTGTCCTTGGTTCAAAGCTTTCCAGGGGAACTTACTCCCTTCGCTCTAGATTTGGGTTTATTTATGTTATTTTATCCTTAGTATTTTTTAAGAACATAGGCCATCTCTGAACAGCTTGATCTTCTTCTCCAGGACCTCTCTGTTTCTTCAGAGCTGGCTTTTTCTCCCCAGGCTGCCCCACTTATACCAGACTTGCCCTGTTTTCTCCTTGGTGGGCAAGGGGAGGGGGTGCGGTCAGCCCACCACTCTCTCTTTTATGACAACCCTTCCTTAGACCTCCAGGCTGAGATGGCATTGAAATCAGAACTTCCCACAGAAGGACTCACCTTTATTCCTAAACTACAGTGTTCCCTGTTTTTGTTCATTGCTTACTCATCTACACTTCTTTTCTCCTTTCTATACTGCATAGCAAAGCAAAATCATACTAGATGTATTCAAATAAAACTTCTTAGATTGGGTCCCCTATTTTTCATCCTGCCTGCTTCTGTGGAGCCCCAATTATCTTTTGCTCATATAGTCGCAAAGCCATCCGATAAATGTCCCACACCTTCACCATTTACTAGTCTTCCCCACAATTAATCTTCATAGAACTGCCTGGTTACTATTACTGGAAAAAAAATCACTGATCACATCATTTCCTGCAGAGACGATCCTAAGTTTTTAAGTTGAGGCCAAGATTCTTATCCTCACCTACCTCTGTGTGGTCTGGATAATCTGGATTCTGGAATTGAAACACTGCTCCTTACCCAGTGCTCAAGCATGCCCAGAAGTTCTTCTTTTTAGGTGATGGTTTTCTAAGATACGTGTGGGTTGGAACAGTAATAGCAGATCAATGTGAGAAATTAGCCTTGGGTTTTCTATGCAGCAACTTCGCAAGCTGTTTTACCAGGATGGCAATTTTAATGAGAGATCCAGAATGTTCTGGGCACCCCCCTGCCTCCCCACCCCTCCAGGAAGTACCTTGATTGTGGGTATTTATCAGCCCTGATGGACTGTTCCCACATCATCAGGCAATCAGTCATGAAACGGAACCAGAAAGTTTTTTTCTCTAGCCTACTAGTTCCTTTTGAACTCTCAGTCATATCAACAATATGGAAAGTGATAAGCTGCAGGAAATTCATTTGCGAAGTGGGAAGGGATGGGTGCAGATGTGGAGAGAAGAGGCCCTATGATCTGTACAGTTTTATGTATAGCTAAGACACCCTTAAATCTGGGCAACTTGACAGCTTAGGTTGATCTCTTTGCCTTGCCAACTAAAATGCTCTGTAATTCTTCTTAAGTTGTTGACAGGTTGTTAAAGCAAGGCAACGTGCCCTCATCTAACCTGCCTCAGCGTGAGTCTTTGCTCATGGCCCTGAATCCTGGCCTTGCTAGAGGAAGGTGTGGCTTTGGGAGAGTGTACCAAGTTCATAGTCTTGAAGTCTTAGTGTAAGGGACATCAAAGGGGTTGTGCTCCTCTACATGAGCACAACGAGCAGGGCCCGGTCCTGGTAGGTAAGAGGTATGCCCAGGCTGCAAAAGAAGGTTTTGAGAGACAGAGAGACAGAGCAACAGAGAGAGGGGCAGGTCAGAGTCTATATTTGGGTGCATTTACTTACGTTTGTACAGTGAAGGTCAGCCTTTCCGAGAGCCATCCAACTCATCAGGCTCTGCTGTGGTCCAGTCGTCATTTAATTCAAGGATGTCATATAGTTTTGGTTTGATGAGCTTTGTTGATGAAGTGGTGTTGGGTTTGCTGCAATAAGTTTGGAGCTGATGTAATAACCTTTTGAACATAAACATGATAGCAAGGAAGAGAAAAAAACAAGATCGTTTCTTTTCACCCAACAAAACAAAACAGAACCACATTTCAAATCCCTTTTCAGTTGGAATCAAAAACACGTAGATAAAAGCCTTTTCCAAATCTTTACCCTCTATGAAGAGTAAAGTCACAGAAGTCAATTTCATAAGAGTCAGAGCACAGAAGGCATATATAACCCAAATATTCTCCAGCTCCAGATGAAGCAGAATTAATACCAGTAGTTATCAGCGGTAGTTACAAAATTTGTGGATCCTGGTGCAAAGTGAAAATGAGGGGCTGCTTATTCAAAAAGCAGGAAAAAAGTAAAGGAACTAAATATATAAAATATATTAAAGGAACTAAAATATAAAGCCTTTTCATTCTTCAGCACTTTTTTTAAACCTATAATTGTTTAAATGCCCCATGTAAAGAAAACTTAAAATTCTGTATTTTTAGCTTGAATTTTGCCACTCATTTCTATATTGTGCCATGTGATTTTTTTTTTTTAACCGAATGTCACAGTACTTCACTTGTTTGCAAAATAAATGACATTACGCAATTCTTCCATCTAGATCACACATGCATATGAGTTCTTCCTTTCCAGAATAGCGGAAACACTGGACAAAACTCAACAGTTTTTATTTCACTTCTTGATATGTGCACATTGTGCCAACACTCTACTTTTGGCTTACTAATTGGTAGGGAGGAACAAAGACAACGAACTGTAGGTGACCATATTTTTCCTTTCCCTTCCATCTCATTATTTTTAGGCTAAGTGATTGGCTAATACAAGGAACTAAGGCAAGAAAAAAAAAAGGAGGTTGTACATTGTGTGGGGCTCTTGGGGACTTAAAGTTCTCCTAATTATTACCAGGTCTAGTTGCAATTATTAAAAATAATGTAAAGACAAAAGTTACAATGAAAGAAACACAGTGATGGGACAGGTATTACCAACCGTGATGCTCTGCTAAGTTAGTATTAGGGAGAACTAGAGAATGTCAGAGGAGAGAGAAGACAGAGTGGGAAAGGTCAACCCCATTGGTCCCATCATCCTCATCAAATTTTAAATAAAAGGAAGTAAGAGTCTCTTAAGTGGAAGATTCTGAATCATGGCTGGCATCTAGAGAAGCAAAAATGGAAAGAAAAACCAAGATTAGGGCCAATGTGGTGAAAAATTAGGGCAGAAAGATAGTCCTGGATCTGAGTGTGAGACCTAAAAAAGCATTTCAACTATTTCTATAGCCATTATTATTATTAATAAGAAAATAATAAGAGCTACCTTTTGGTAATTCCCTGCTCCATGCTAGGAACTGTGAATTAATCATAGTTATGAATTAATTAACCCCTTTCATCTTCATGACAAGACATGAGTTAGGTGCCATTAATCAGATTCATTTTTACAGAAGAGGAAATTATGTTAAATAACTAGCCCATGACCTCACAGCTAGCAAATGGAAGTGCCAGAGTGTTTAATGAGAGATAACTGAGTCTCCCCATGATGAGCAGGCCCTGTAGATGGGGCTGTCTCGTGGCAGCTGTCAAGTGAAAGGCAATACAAAAATATACACATCAGGGACTCCTGGGTGGCTCAGTCGGTTAAGCGTCTGACTCTTGATTTCGGCTCAGGTCATGATCTCAGGATGCTGGGATCGAGCCCAGTACTGGGCTTTGTGCTAGGTATAGAGTCTGCTTGGCAGTCTCTTTCCATCCCTCACCCCACTCATGTGCACGTGCACATACAAGCTCTCTCTCACTCTCTCTCTCTCAAAGAAAGAAAGAAAGAAAGAAATATATACATGAAAAATTTTAAAAACATGGACTAGAGAGCAATGGAAATGGGAAAGGAAAAGAAAGACATTAGAAATAATGGAGTAGAAAAATCAAAAGGTTTGCAGGCTGGGTATGTCATTGGCTAAAAGACAGCTAAGAATCAAAGATGGTCAGTTTATACCAGCTATATACTAATCCAATCCTGTCACACTTGTGTGGATTAACCAACAATTTAGTGAAGTAAAGGCTGTATCTTGTAGCATTGGTACTTCCTATGTATCTTATATTTGCTCATGTATTCATGAGTATTTATTAAGTGCTACACAAGGCACTGAAACAACCAACATTTCAAAGAACAGTATTTTATTCACCACTTAAACCCCCCTAGATACCAGGGTTACAAAGATGAGTAAGATAAAGTCCCTACTCTCAAAAGCCTACACACTATTGTAGAAGAAATAAAATAGACATAAATAGGAAAGGGGGGAAAAATAGCCACCATCCCCCCAACATCTCAAAGAACCAATAAGTAATATGAAATAAAAATTAAGATAGTGTCAGAAAATATAGGTGTTATGAAGCAAACCAGTTACAAAGCAGAGTGATGAGTTTGAGAGTGACTAGGGAGTATACATTTAGATAGGAATGGTCAGGGTCGGGGTACCTGGGTGACCCACTCAGTTAAGCCTCTGACTCTTGGTTTCAGCTCAGGTCATGGTCTTCGCATCATGAGATTAAGCCCTGCATTGGGCTCCACACTCAGCGCAGAGTCTGCTTGTCCCTCTGCCTCTGTTCCTCCCTACTCCTGCTCTCTTGTTCTCTCAAATAAGTAAATTAAAAAAAGAAAAAAGGAAGAATGGTCAGGGTCATGGGAGGACTACAGCTGAGCTGCAATTTGAATGCCTTAAAGGCAGCCGTGTGGTGAATGACTTTGGTGCCAAAGGCCCCCAGATGAAATGCCCATGGTATGTGGGAGAAACAGCAAGACCAGTCTGGCTGGAGGGTGGTGAGGGAGCGGAAAAGCTGGATGTGCTAACTTGAAGGCTTGGACAATGGCGAGGTCACGCGAAGCTAAAAGACCCAGTTTCTCTGCCCAAGCAACTCCCAGCTGAGTGCAGGAGACAGACTCATCAACAGATGTTAACTCCTCGCTGACAGCAAGCAGCCTGCACAGGTGATAAGCAAGTAGAGAAGATCAGCTGCACCTCCTGGGACTTGCCGGGCTCTGTGATGTTTCCCCCGCCAGGACCATCACCACGCCCACGACACGCACAGTGCCCTCCAGCAGCGTGGTTGCAAGGCCACCACTGCTCCCCCACTTTATCCGAATGTCCCTCTGAACTGGCAAGCAAGGAATTGGGCTTGCTGCCTGTAAACCACTTTGAGCCCTTGGGAAGAGAGGCCCTAAGTAAACAAGGCCTGGGATTATCTCACTGATTCATGAGATCAAAGCACTTTACAAACATTAACTAATTGAGCCTATCACCTTGCAGAATGTTAGTGTTGTTATGAGTCTCTGTTGAAGCTCTGTATTCTTCCTAAAATGCCTACCTACTCTTGGAAGGTGTGACTTTCACCGTGATTTCAGTGGGCAGAAAGGCTTTATTGGTCCCTCCTTCTCTACTCCCCCCCCCAAATGATCTCAGGTCTGGTGGATATTGGTGAGGAGGGCACTTGACAGAAGCATTTGGTTCCTCACCTCATAGCCGATCTGAGAACATTTTGTTAAATGAAACTAGGACTCTAGTGTCCAACTCTGTGTGGTCCCATCCCCTCTGCATGCTCTGTGAACTCAGTGACCCCTTTTATCTTGGCCAACCATCTCACAAATAGATTTTGTCACAAGAGAGCCTGAGAAAGAAAGCATAGATCCCTCAATGCTTCAGCATCATTGGTTAGTTTGTTGAAAATTCAGGTTCCTAGATTTCTCGCAAGAGCTCTTGCTGCAGAATTTCAGGAATCTACATTTTAATAAGCTTTCTAGTTGCTTCTTCTGCATGTGCAACTGAGAACTACCTCAGAAAAAACTCAAATCTCAGGTCAGTTTGTTTCCATTCAGTACATACTTATTAAGAACCAAGGGCACTTTGCAGAGCAGAAAAGAATATACAGTGGAAAAAAGACAGTCTCTTCCATAAATGGTGCTGGGAAAATTGGACAGCTATATGTAGAAGAATGAAACTTGACCATTCTCTTACACCATACACAAAGATAAACTCGAAATTGATAAAAGACCTCAACGTGAGACAGGAATCCATCAGAATCCTAGAGGAGAACATAGGCAGTAACCTCTTTGATATCAGCCAAGATATGTCTCCAAAGGCAAAGGAAACAAAAGTGAAAATGAACTTTTGGGACTTCATCAAAATCAAAAGCTTCTGCACAGCAAAGGAAACAGTCAACAAAACAAAGAGGCAACCCACGGAATGGGAGACGATATTTGCAAATGACAGTACAGACAAAAGGTTGACATCCAGGATCTATAAAGAACTTCTCAAACTTGACACACACAAAACAGATAATCATATCAAAAAATGGGCAGAAGATATGAACTGACACTTCTCCAATGAAGACATACAAATGGCTCTCAGACACATGAAAAAATGTTCATCATCACTAGCCATCAGGGAGATTCAAATTAAAACCACATTGAGATACCACCTTACACCAGTTAGAATGGCCAAAATTAGCAAGACAGGAAACAACAGGTGTTGGAGAGGATGTGGAGAAAGGGGAACCCCTCTTACACTGTTGGTGGGAATACAAGTTGGTGCAGCTACTTTGGAGAACAGTGTGGAGATTCCTCAAGAAATTAAAAATAGAGCTTCCCTATGACCCTGCAATTGCACTCCTGGGTATTTACCCCAAAGATACAGATGTCATGAAAAGAAGGGCCATCTGTACCCCAATGTTTATAGCTGCAATGGCCACGGTTGCCAAACTGTGAAAAGAACCAAGATGCCCTTCAACGGACGAATGGATAAGGAAGATGTAGTCCATATACACTATGGAGTATTATGCCTCCATCAGAAAGGATGAATACCCAACTTTTGTAGCAACATGGACGGGACTGGAGGAGATTATGCTGAGTGAAATAAGTCAAGCAGAGTCAAGTATTATACGGTTTCACTTATTTGTGGAGCATAACAAATAACATGGAGGACATAGGGAGATGGAGAGGAGAAGGGAGTTGAGGGAAATTGAAGGGGGAGGTGAACCATGAGAGACTATGGACTCTGAAAAACAATCTGAGGGTCTTGAAGGGGCAGGGGGTGGGAGGTTGGGGGAGCCAGGTGGTGGGTATTAAGGAGGGCACATATTTCATGGAGCACTGGGTGTGGTGCAAAAACAATGAATTCTGTTATGCTGAAAAGAAATTAAAAAAAAAAAGAAAGAATAAGAAGAACAACCAAGGGCACTAAGCCAGAGGCTGCTAAGAACGAAGAAAAGGAGAATCCACTTCCAGCTCAGGAAATACATATTCCAGAAGGAAGAAAGAAAGAGACTAAGAACATAGGTGATTTGAATACAACACCGAGCAAGATAAAGATATGCAGAACATAATGGTGAGTCAGAGTACTCAGAGATGGTACTCATTGGGACTCCAAGGAAGGACTAGTATAGCCCATCCAGTTGGACTTGGAGGGATGACAAAGATTTCAACTGATCATATCCTAGTGGTCAGGAGCACAGGCTTTGAAGGACAAAGTCCTTGGATCTTGGTTTTGGTTTTGCTAGCTCCCCATGTGATCTTGGGCGAGTCACCTAACGTGTTTGTGTTAATTTATTCATCTACAAAATGAAGTGGCTGGCAAGATAACTTGAGGTTCTTTCTACTCAAAAACTTTGCATCCCTGGGCTGGGAGATCTACAGGTAGGCATTACAGCTTCTCAGATGACTGGGTAAAGCTGTTGGATTGCTGGATCACTGTTGGTAGTGGGAGCCAGGTGCCAGATGGAGAGGTGTGTTGAAGCCAGCACCCCCTTTGGCTGGGCTCCCAGATGAGTTTGTTGAGAAGGAGAAGGCTGCCTGTGTTGTATGTCACTGCAGGTTCAAAGTTCTTATTAAATACTCATCATAAGGACAGACTACAGACTCCTGTGGCTGCTGCCGCCTTGTGATCTGTTCTAGAAATAAACAGATCTTCTCACAAGAAAGAACCCTTAAGCTCCGTAACTGATAGGGAACAAAGAGGAAAATAAAGACTGGGAAGAAATACCCTGAGTGGGACCTTTGTCCTGGGAATACATGGATCTCAAGGGGGACAGGGCTCAGGTATTTGGAGATGGGTTTGCTGGGGATTTGCCCTGGCAGTTCCTTCTCCCCAAGTCCATTTACTCCCCAGATCATGGTGATAAATATTTTTCTTCCTGCTTTCATTTTAAGGACAGACGCTTTGCGGGCGCCTGGGTGGCTCAGTGGGTTAAGCCGCTGCCTTCGGCTCAGGTCATGATCTCAGGGTCCTGGGATCGAGTTCCGCATCGGGCTCTCTGCTCAGCAGGGGCCTGCTTCCCTTCCCCTCTCTCTGCCTGCCTCTCTGCCTACTGTGATCTCTCTCTGTCAAATGAATAAATAAAATCTTTTAAAAAAAATAAAAAATAAAATAAAAAAAATAAAAAAAAAAGGACAGACGCTTTGCAGGGCATGGTGGGGGAATTTGTCCAGTAAATATCAGGCTGATGGAGTCTTCTGGTGCCACTTGTGGGATCTTCTGGAGAATGACCACTGTTCTTGGACAAGCAATACCTAGGTGTTTCATCTATTCCAATATGACTGCTCCTTTATAAGAGCAGAGAGGAGGAGTTAAGTCTTGTGGGTTTCTCAAAGTACAGAGTGTGATTCGAAAGACCTGGAACAACTTTAGAAGTTTCTGTGTTCATGATTTAAAATGCCTTGAGGTTAGTGGCATGCACGTAAACGTTGAATTGTCTAAGGGAGCCTCGATTTATAGTGTTTGCTGATTTGTGTGGTATAAATAGTTCCCATCATAGCCCATTTCAGTAACAGGAGGTCACTAAGCTCAGAGGCAAGGAGAGAGGCACACAGTCAGCTTTGGCAAGGGAGTCCCACCTGGCCCTACTGCATCACTGTTGAAAGATATTTCTTTTTATTTTTTTATTTTGTATAAACATATAATATATTTTTATTCCCAGGGGTACAGGTCTGTGAATCGCCAGGTTTACACACTTCACAGCACTTACCTTAGCACATACCCTCCCCAATGTCCATAACCCCACCCCTCTCCCAAACCCCTTCCCCCCAACAACCCTCAGTTATTTTGTGAGACCGTCCTCTCCTGCACAAAACCTGGCTAGCCACTTAGCTGAAAGACTGAGTTTCTGAGGAAGAACAAACCCGAATTACTTCAAGATACTCAGTGACCTCTAAAGTACTAAGACCATACTTGCTGAGTCCAGTCAATCTAAATCAAGAGCCACTGGCCAAGGTCAAAGGTCACAACTGGAACCTAGCCACTAGTCGCAGGAGCTTTTCTCCAGAAACTCCATCTCTGCTTCTGATCACTGCTAGCGTGAGTAATCACTGTTTTTATCCCATTCTAAAATGATTCAGAGGAGTTGAGTTGGGTCATACGGTTGGGGATAAGGGGAGCCAGCTGCGTCTTTATTCAGCGTTGCGAGGGTGAGAGTCTCATGGAAGACTCTGAGCTCTCATCCACATGGATGGAGGTTCTTCAGTGTGAACTCCAAAAGGATTATGAGATATAGAAATCTCACTCAGTACTTATTCAAATGTGGCATTAGGGATTTCAGTATTTGGATAATGTTATGTATCAGTTCTCTCTGGATATATTTTCTTCTTTTCTTTTTAAATTTCAAAGCAAAGTAATAAAGGATCATGGACATAAAAATACAGTAAGATAGCCACCTATAAAGTAAAAGCGATATTCTTTTCCTTCCCACCTCCAGTTACACTCCTCAGAACTAACCATTACTAATACTTTGGCGTGTTATCATTCCAGGTTAATTCCTATTCACATTTAAACACAGGTGTAGGGCTTTTGTTTCTGTTTTTAATGTTTGTTTGAGAGCATACAAATGAGAACATAATACATATAGTTTAAAACTTGTTTTCTCAACTAACGATATAAAGGGTGTCTTTTTGATTGGCTCATCAGCTGTATATAGCTCATTTTAATGCTTAAAACTCCAAGAAGTAGCTCAGAAGTGGTGCTAATTAGATTGCTTCATCATTCTCCCTGCTACAAACATGCTGAAGTAGGTTGTTTGTTCAAGTGAAGGTAACTGGAGGCATTGGGTGATTCCCTGGGAGACCGACTGCTTGAGTTCAAATCCTGGCCTGGCTACCTGTTATCTGTGTGATGTTAAGCAAGGTATTTATCCTCCAAATTTCATAATCTGCAAATTGAGGTTGAAAATAGTAGCATCTCATGGTGTTGTAAAGATTAAGCAGATTAAAATGCATGCTTAAAACAAAACCCAGCACATGAAAAGCTCTCAGTAAATGTTAGCTTCTATTATTTGTATCAGTATACACTCACAGTAGCTTCTCAGTTTTCTAGATAACTAGGACTCAGTCAAAAGGCAAACAATCAGCTCTAGAAAGTTTTTAACTGGCTCCAGGACTCCTCTCTGTTGGGCATTCCCAAAGCCATACCTGAAATCTTCATACTTGAGGGGAACCTGGGTGACTCATTTGGTTAAGCGTCCAACTCTTGGTTTTGGCTCAGGTCATGATCTCATGAGTCATGGGATTGAGCCCCACATCTTAGGGCTCAATGCTCAGTGGGGAGTCTGCCTGAAGATTCTCCTCCTCTGCTCCTTCCCCCTATTCCAGATGTGCCTGTGTGCTCTCCCTCTCTCTAAAATAAATAAATACATCTTAAAAAAAAATAAAGCATTCACACTTCACATTTTGATAAACAATGTCATGTTGTTCGAAACTGTCAAGGTTGTACCATTTTGAATTTTGATAACAATGTAAATTTGTGCCTTTTGCTAACACCAGAGATTATCAATTTTTTAAAACATTACCAGTTTGTCAGGAGCAAGAGAAGAATGTCCACTCTCACCATTACTGTTCAACATAGTACTAAACATAGTAGCCTCAGCAATAAGACAACAGAAAGAAACAAAGGGCATCCAAATTGGCAAGGAAGAAGTCAAAATTTCACTACTTGCAGATGACATGATACTTTATGTAGGAAACCTGGAAGACTCCACCTAAAAATTGCTAGAACTAATTAATGAATTCAGCAAAGTTGCAGGATATAAAATTAATGTGCAGAAGCCTGTTACATTTCTATACACCTATAATGACACAGCAGAAAATCAAGGAATCAGTTCTATTTGCAATTGCCCCCAAAACAATACAAAACCTAGAAATAAACCTAATGAAAGAGGTAAAGGATCTGTACTCTGAAAACTATAGAACACTTATGAAATAAATTGAAGAGAGCACAAAGAAACGGAAAAGCATTCCATGCTCATGGATTGGAAGAACTAACATCATTATAATGTCTATACCACACAAAGCAATCTACACATTTGATACAATCCCTATCAAAATACCACCAGCATTCTTCACAGAGCTAGAACAAAGAATCCTAGAGTTTGTACGGAAACACATAACACCCCAAATAGCCAAAGGAATGCTGAAAAAGAAAAAACTAAAGGCATCATAGTTCTAAATTTCAAGCTATATTACAAAACTGTAGTCAGCAAGACAGTATGGCACTGACACAAAAACAGACACACAGATCAGTGAAACAGAATAGAGAACCCAGAATTGAACCCTTAACTATATGGTCAGCTAATCTTTGACAAAGCAGGAAAGAATATCCAATGGAAAAAAGACAATCTCTTCAACAGATTGCATTGGGAAAACTGGACAGCAACATACAAAAGAATGAAACTGGACCACTTTCTTACACCATACACAAAAATAAAATCAAAATGGATAAAATACCTGAATGTGAGACAGGAAACCATCAAAATCCTAGAGAACACAGACAGCAATCTCTTTGACCTTGCCATAGCAAATTGTTACTAGACATGTTGCCAGAGGCAAGGGAAACAAAGGCAAAAATGAACTATTGGGACTTCATCAAGATAAAAAGCATCCGCACTGTGAAGGAAACACTCAACAAAAGTAAAAGGAAGTCTATGGAATGGGAGATAATATTTGCAAATGACATATCAGATAAAAGGTTAGTATCCAGAATCTCTAAAGAGCTCACCAAACTCAACACCCAAAAACAGACAATTCAGTTAAGAAATGGGCAGAATACATAAATAGACATTTTTTCAATGAAGACATCCAGACGGATAATAGACAAGTGCAAAAATGCTCAACATCACTCAACATCAGGGAAATACAAATCAAAACCACAATGAGATACCACCTCACACGTGTCAGAATGGGCTAAAATTAACAGCTCAAGAAACAACAGGAGAAAGGGGAGCCCTCTTTTACTGTTGGTGGCAATGCAAACTGGTGTGGCCATTCTGGAAGATAGTATGGAAGTTCCTCAAAAAGTTAAAAATAGAACTACCCTACAACCCAGCAATTTCACTACTAGCTATTTACCCAAAGGATACAGATTCAAAGGGGTACATGCACTCATTATTAACAAGAGTCAAACTATAAAGAGAGTCCGAATGTCCATGAACTGATGAATAGATAAAAAAGATGTCCTTCATATACACACACACACACACACACAAATACTTGTGTATACATATACATACATACATATGTGTGTATGTGGGTATATATATATGAAACATATATATGTGTGTGTATGTATACACACACATACTATGGAATATTACTCAGCCATCATAAAGAATGAAATCTTGCCATTTGCAGTGATGTGGATGGAGCTAGAGTACATTATGCTCAGTGGAAGAAATCAGAGAAAGACAAATACCATATGATCTCACTCATATGTGGAATTTGTGAAAGAAAAGAGATGGACATATGGGAAGGGGGTGCAAAAAAGGGAGAGAGGGAAATAAATCATACAAGACTCTTAACTATAGAGAACAAACTGAGGGGTTCTGGAGGGAGGAGGGTGGAGGGATGGGCTAGATGGGTGATGGGTTTTATTTATTTATTTATTTGTATTTTTTTGGGGGGGTGATGGGTTTTAAAGAGCACTGGGTGTATGTAAGTAAAGAATCACTGAATTCTACTCTAGAAACCACTATTGCACAATTGAGTATTGTTAATTAAGTTAAATTTAAATAAAATAAGTAACAGTAATAATTGTAAAGAATTTTTTTATACCAGTGTGTCATAACACATATTATGAGGCTCAATTAGTCCAAAGAACAAATTCTGTAGGAACTGCAGGTCCTGAAAAGATTCATGAAGAAAGGGCCAGGGGAAGTGGAGATAAGAATCTCTTATGTCCTTTTTACTGAGGACAGAAATCTTCTGTACTGAGAAGGCATATTGCGGCTAATGCACATTTAGCTTTTCTCCAGTTGATGTTTTCAGGTGAGACACCTTTCCCCCCATTCTTATCTAGAGTCCATGTGGTCTGTCTAGAGACACAGACAAGTCACAGGTGGTTTGGGATGATTTTGCAAGCACGTCTGTATCATGTATCTGCAGGTAGAGACCATAATACTAAGAGTGCCTCAGATAGAATGGCATCACCTCTCTCTCCAAAGAACAGAACATTCTCCCAGGCACTCTTTGCTAAGGTAGGTTGGCCAGGTTATAATTGTTACTCATCGTACCTCCCACATGCGTAAATTTCCACTTCTTTTTGTAAAGTGGCATTTGAAGCATGAGGAGTAAAACAAGAACCATATTTCTGAGCATCAAACTTAGCTGGTATAAGCTATATTCATGGACCGAATCCCATGAGGCATGCTTTGGGAAGTCCAGCCTCACCCAAGAAGACACACCACGCTCTCTGAGATCAAGGTATACTTTGCAAGGGTAATGTGATCTTTTGCCAAACAGTATAACCACCTTTGTCATAGTAACGTGGCAATCTCATTCTGAATAATCATAATCTGGATAATGGAGCCCTCATTAACAAATCAGAAATCACCAGACTGTGGTTCAGAACAACATACCGAGAAATCAGCTGTTGCTGTAGTCCTAGAATAGAAAGGGAGAAGGTGAAACTTTTAGAGACCTGCTCAAATAAAGTGATGTGTTTTCCTGGATCCATCACATAATTACATACGCTATTAGAGATTGGAATGGAGCTATCTGGGATGTGTACATTTGCAAATAAGCCATAGTCCCATCTGTGAAGCAAGCATGTCCTGCTGAAGTGGAGATCTTGTAATTATCCCAAATCAATGTAGACAATCCACAGGATACAACAATAGACAAAAATAAATATACTCTCTTTGTGGCTTCGATTATCTGTTAAATACTAGAAAAACCAGTTGGTTAACAAATAGGTACTTTTAGTCTCAATACATCTCATCAGTAGCCTCTCTACAAAACTGATGACATAGAGCATGTAATCAGAGTAACTCTCCATTTTATACCTTCCAGAACACGGAAAGAAGAACACTGTGCTTTGCTTCCCACATCTTTCTCAGATTATTAATAATTGGATTCAGTGTCTATTAAAAGTCATTGACTAGTTCATAGGCATACGAGGATTGTCCATATTTTTTAACATGATTTGTTCAGTGGGAATTAGAAGAGCAAATGAATCATTTAAAATTAAAGGAATGTTCTCGCTGGTTTGGAAAAATGCATGTCCTTGGAGACGACAGAAGAGTATATTTATTGACAGAATGGTTTAAAGTCAGATTTTAGGTAAAAACACTGAGATTCCTATTTTTAGGAAAAGTTTGAGGAACGTCTTTTTATAGCACAAAGCATCCAATTAGCCCCTTGGTTCTCTTCAGGCTGTATCTGTTTTTCATCCAAAGTCTCCTTTGAAGTCAACTATGGCTCAGCACAAATAAAAGACAAAGTACGTGGGATAAGAATCTAGATCGAGATGAGCAGCAGACTCTGCCCCAGCCTCAGGTGTCAGGCAACCAGAAGGAGCTAGAGATCTACCAAAACTCAACAACAAAAATGTAGGGAATGCCTGAGAAGAAACAGAGGCTGAGCGGGATTTCCTCAACGGCATAAGGTGTCTTATAATGATAAACACATCTCGTTGCTATTTTAAAATGTTATCTTTCTCTGGAGTCGCTAAGCATTTAGAGAACGGAGACTAGATTCCTTTCAAGCTTGTAGGCGCAAGATTCCAAGTCCGCACCCACGGAAGAAGCTTACGTTTCTACCAAACACATGGAAATCTCCATGCTCTTGTGTGTAGAATAACCTGGGCCCTTGAACTCCCAGACTCCCTAAAAAATCAACTGAAAGAAACACCCTAGTAAATCCAGCTACTTCCTTTATCTTGCAAGGGTATCTGAAAAGCAAATCCAAACAACCTTCTAATTTCTCCACTCATAACCTGCCTGCGATTATAATCGGTTGTACTTGTGTGTAACTGGGGCTCACAAGTGGGCACTGAGCTTTGAATCCACGGAGAACTCAAGCTTGGGAAACGCAAACCTATTCACAGATTCAGTCTCAGTGCATTCGAGCAGAATGCTGAGCGCTGGGGATGGACAACTGCACGAGGTTCTCTCTTGTTACAGGTCTACAGGGAGAAACAGAGATTCAAATACTTACAATTCAGTGTAAGTTGCGGTAAGAAGTGCTAGTTAACACCAATGATTATGAGCTATGAGGTTAAAAATAGTGATCAGTGACCACTGGAAAAATGTTCCGCCTTCCTTTTCTTTCTTTCTTTTTTTTAAAAAAGATTTTATTTATTTATTTGATATATAGAGAGAGACAGCGAGAGAGGGAATATAAGCAGGCGGAATAGAAGAGGGAGAAGTAGGCATCTCGCCAAGCAAGGATCCTAATGCAGGGCTCCATCCCAGGACCCTGGGATCATGACCTGAGCCAAAGGAAAATGCTTAACCAACTGAGCCACATGGGCGGCCCCCACCTTTCTTTTTAAAGACAGAGCCCCCAGTTTTTGTGGTTTTCGAATAGTTTTAAAAGCTCCCTGCATTTATGCAGACTGATTTGGGCAGATATGCTTCCTCACTTGCAAATCAAATAATTTTAATAATAAACTCTGATTGTTAGAGATGCACACTAGGTTAAGATGTAAGGACAAAGGGTTGCGACCTAGCAGCTTTCTCAGGGAAATGCTGGGTAAACAGCCTACTCTGTTTGACTGAGTTTACCATGTGGGTTAACCACAAATATTGGAAATAGGAAGGTATTTCCAATGCAGGGCCCAAAGAACACTGCTCTAGTCCTGTGAGAGAGTTAGCAGTGGGTACTTACTTTCTCTTAGAAGGCCTGCTTTCCATGTAACCCCCTCAGATGGATAACAGCTGCTTTTCCTTGCTGCTCCAGTGGCCCCGGGAGGGAGGCATGGCAAACAATCTGGGTAAAATATGTCCCTGAAGTTGTCCAGTGATTCTCAACCTGGATAAAAGTCAAAGCACATACACATCTCTCTTGGTGCCTTTGGGAACAAAGAAATAATGCATGAAATAAAGACCTTTATGGTGTTTCTGCTTGAAGCAGTAAACATCTTTTATAAAAATTGTATTCTTTGCTATTAAAACCACAATATTGGGGCAGTGGGGTGGCTCAGTGGGTAAAGCCTCTGCCTTCGGCTCAGGTCATGATCCCAGGATCCCGGGATGGAGCCCCGCATTGGGCTCTCTGTTCAGCGGGAAGCCTGTCCCCCCCACCCACTGCCTGCCTCTCTGCCTACTTGTGGTCTCTCTCTCTCTCTTTGTCAAATAAATAAATAAAATCTTTTTAAAAAATTTAGAAAAGTAAAACCACAATGTTACACATTCTTGAATTTTTCTCACTTTGTCTCCGCATTTCACTCTCTGTTTTAATGGAAAATGGTAGATGATATCCACAGTTTGGCAAACACTCACTGAGGACCTACTATGTGGCAGGGACATGTCAGCTATAGTTAATTAGGTCTTAAGTGGCTTGAGACTAAGGAGGACTCTGTCAACCTGTGCGGGATCAGTAGTTTGGGGCTTGGGAAGGGGTAATGCCAGTGTATTTGTAGAGATTATTCTTTTGTTTGGGGGAGGGTTTTTTTTTTTTTTTCTCACTCTAGTCATGGTGTAATTGGCAAAGTTGAGACAAGTTTCTTACCTTAAAACAGTTTATAGTCAAGCAGTCTAAAAACATGTTTGTGTCCTTATTCATCTGTTCATTTATTTTTTCTTCCACAAAAGATTTCATGTTTATCTATTGTAAAATAAATGAAATGTAAACTATTAAAAGAAGGGAGAAGAAAATTCATTTTGCACAATAAAACAGAAGACACACGTTTTCCCCGGAAAAATATATAATCTAGTTGAACATCAAATAGATCATTCATATATGTGTGTGTATATGGAGAAAATAATCCATGAGTTCTAAGAAATATCTAACTAAGGAGCAATTGATGTGGGGCAGATTATTTTTTAAATTATTTAATAGGAGTGTTATCTGGCCCATAAGAGCTTGTTCAATGTTCACACTTCTCATGTAGGACAGAACTATCAAGGTGATGAACATTACACAATTATAAAGATGAAAGCCCACAAGTATACTGATAAATTGTTTGTATTATCATAAGTATCCTATGAAATGAGTTATTAATCATTTTTCTTCTTTTTTTTGTGCTTTATGAACACATTGTTCTTTGCGTGCTTTCCTTGGTCTTTACATTTCTCACTAATGTAAACAAAAAATGTTCATTGTTAATACGCATGTTGATAAATGTCAACTACTGTGCCCAAACCACCAGAGGATTATGTGAAGAGTGCCCCAATCCAGCTGGTGTTCAGTGTTCTATGGGCAGCCAAGCTTCTCTACAGCTTATTCTCATTGGGTTACATTAAGTCCACTTCTTAAATTATTTTCCATGTCTTTCTTGACAAAGAGTGGGAAAAATGTGGAACTGTGAAAGGACAGCTCTTCTAAACCTCGGTCTGACTTTGTCCCTAGTTCTCTACAGATGCAATAAACGAAATTCTGCCCTTACTATCTAATAGCTAGATTCCTCAGTTTATACACACTTTAGGATCTTGAATACGCAATGCTTTTTAAATAAAGGTCCATGGAAAGGAAAGCCTGTTAATAGCATTTTCAGCTTACATGTGTGCTTTTTATTGAATATTGAAGTTCCACCAGCGATGCCTGGGTAGCTCAGTCGGTTAAGCATCTGCTTTTGGCTCAGGTCATGATCCCAGGGTCCAGGGACTGAGTTCCACATCGGGTTCCCTGCTCAGTGAGGAGACTGGTTCTCTCTCTCCCTCTGCCTGCCTCTTTGTCTGCTTGTGAGTTCTCTCTCTGTCAAATAAATAAATAAAATCTTTTAAAAAATAAAAAAATAAAGTTCTGCAACAGTTTATCTTTTACAAATTCTACTTGCCACGTTTGTCAATCAGTATTTGTATTAATTAAGTCACTGTAATACGTTTTGGTTGGTTTCCTGAAATAACCAAGCATTGGTATCTGATTTGTTTTCTATCTAAAACTAGACATATGATATTTTTTGCAGAAAAAAAATGCAGTATTAAAGAAATAGCTTAGATAGCAGGAATGCATAGTGAAAATTCCTGGAAAACTAGTTATGACTGAGTCTATATATGAATTGAAGGATAAACAAGTATTCCTTCTCTAGGAAATGTTTATTTCTGAGAGTGGACTTTAAAACTGCATCTAGATATGTGCATCAGAGGCCGAGACGTGCATGAATGTAGAGCTTCTGCCTCTGCCGGATCATTTGGGTTACAACCACTTCCACTAACCTGAAATTAAACAAGGATTTTTAAAACCATGTCTATATAGCCAGGCAAGATTGGAATTGGGGAGTCTTCATCTTTTTTTCCTTGCTGGTCCTGATGGAGCTTCTCTATTTTACTTTACTTTCTGGCTATCTTCCAAGAAAGCATGTTCTCAGGTCCCTGGGTGGCTTGGTTTCTTAGTCATCTGCCTTTGGCTCAGGTCATGATCCTGGGGTCCTGGAATTGAGCTATACATTGGGGGGTCCCTGCTCAGCAGGGAGCCTGCTTCTCCATCTCCCTCTGCCTGCCCCTCTACCTGCTTGTTCTCAATCTCTGTCAAATAAATAAATTAAATAAATAAAGTCTTTTAAAAAAGAGAGAAAGAAAAAACAAAGTATGTTCATGTTGCTCTTTCTTTGCTAGATTTAGTTTGGAATCACACTGTCATGGGGCAGTCACTGAGTTTATCGTTGTATGGCTCAACATATGACACCGTATCCAGCCAGTCACTCAGCCGTCCATCAGTTATTCATTATTTGTCCATTCTTCCCACAAACATTTATTGAGGTAATTAGATTTCCCAGCATTGAACTAAATGCTAACAAATAAATTGTCAAAGTATCCCATTTCAGCCATTTAAAAACTTTGTAACCCAATGGGTAACTACATTAGAAAACTAAAAGAGAAGAGTAGAATCTGGTAGTTACATAAGAATCAATGTTCTTACATAGTTTTATGATTTCCAGACAATCTTAAGTACATCACACCTCTGTAATCCTATCTCCGAAAGTCAAGCAGTTCTTGGGATTGTGCTATAATCTGTCTCTAAGTATATCTCTCTATTACTATTCTAACTGAAAGAATTCAAGAACTTAGATATGTAGGATGTTAACACATACAGAGTTTACCAGAAGGCCCCCCTAAAAATTACTTTGACTTGAGCATGTACATTGGCTTAAAATAAAGGTGTTCTCCTCTCAAATTTTAGTTTTTTGACATCTAGAGTTGGACACTCATCAGGAATCCTTCTACTAAATAGGGAAAAAGGTTAAACTCATTTTATTTGACTCTGGTATAAATAAAATGTTTATTGTCTGCTTGAAGTTTGTCTTGATCGGTTCCACTTAGTAAAGTAGCTGTAGGACTTGGTGTAATGGGGTTGCAGTCTTCTATGCCTACAGCTCTGTCTGGGAAAGCATGAAGTCAGGGTCCTGGCTGTGCTTGAGGTCAGCAGAATGAGAACAAGTGGTGTGAGAGGGATTGCAACTGTGGCATGAAGCAAACAGGATACACAGCTTTGGGAAATAGGAGACAGACAGACAGACAGACAGATAGAGATAGAGAGACAGAGAGATTGAGAAATAGGGCTGAGTCCATTTAGGAATACCTGAGTTGAAGTCCTTGGCAGGTAAGGTACCAGAAAAATATGGAGTCAATATAAGTATCTTCTTTCTTCAACCTGAAACTATTTTTTCCCCTCATCTCTCACACTCTTCCTCCTTCTTCTTCTAAACAGAGGTGCTCTACTCATCCTTTCTTTCCTTCACTTTCCCTCACTTCCTTTCCCTTTCAGACCATCCCTCGTGATAAGCCTGTCTAGTCTCATTGCTTCAAGGACCCAATTCATATGGATTGTTACCCAATCTCTACCTCTAGCACATACCTCACTCCTTGGAGATAGCCCTGCATTTTTCTGACTCCACCATCTGGATCCCACTAGCCCTTCCAAGTCAGTGTGTCCAAAACTATCTTGAGAGAGTTTGCGCAATACATGTTGCATTATTTCTACAGGTGTGGATGTCTTCTCTTCCCTAAAACCATCAACTCCTTGTAAGATCTGGATCCTGTTCAGCATTGGGTTCCCATCAATACCAGGCTTAATGCTCTGCATTTTGATGATAAATGAGTTACTACAAATTCAATGTGCCCCTAAAAGATATGTTAGAAGGTAGAAATCAAGTGTTTGCTTCACATGGAAATGTTTGCCATAGGAATTAGGACTTAAGAGATCCCTTCACAAAAATTATTTACTAAATTCTACTCTTAACAATAATAGCCAGTGTTTGTTTTGCTAGTTTATGCAAAATATTCCTGCAAGCCTAATATAATTGTGTTCATTTGATACATGTAAAAACTGTGGTTCAGAAATGCCAAGTAGCTTGCTACAATCACTGAGGTGCAGACTTATTTTGCAGGAGGCCTGACTGTTAGAAAGCTCTTCGCATCTGCATCTCCGTTACCCTAAGATGCATACTCAGCCATTCTCACCAAGCTTCTGTTCTGAGAGAATATAGTTCAATTAAGGTTGAACCATTTTTGTGTTTCCAGGAATGAATATCTGTGTTCTTCTTCAACATACAATGAACTCAACCATTGTAAATTCTGTCCTCAGAGTTTATAATTTCCGTACCTACTAGTGGTCATTTCTCCTATAATCCAAATGGTACCCTATGATATTTCACATAAACTTACAATTGATGGCATCTTAAAAGGCAATTGGAAAATTTCTGTGGGGTTTTCCTTTGCAGAGTTACTCTTACGCTCACACAAAGAGCTTTGAGTTGATGACCTGCAAAATCCAGATGAGGAGTCTGAGGATTGTTCATCATTCATGGTTTAGAAGAAAGACAGCCCACAACATCCCACGTGTTTAGGTGAAAAAACGCATTAGACTCTTCCCAGCTGCACTGTTTACCTGGCCCTCATGAGAGGCTGATTGAAATTAATCGGAAAGTCACAAGTGTTGATAAACACTTCATGAAAGGGAACAAACATGAAATTAGGTGACTTCAGGGAAATAGTCATTGATCTCTTTGGGATAAGCTTCTAGAGTAGTGCTGGGTAGTCAACACACAGCAAGAGCCACATAAGTAATTTTAAATGTAGTAGTAGCCACGATAAAGAGTAAAAAGAAACAGGTGGAATTATTTTGGATAATGAAATTTATTTAACTCAATATGTTTAAATTGCCATTTAACATGTGACCAATATAAAATTACTAATGAGATATCCTACATTTTTTTTTTCATACTGGATATTGGAAATCGGGTGTGTATTTCCTACTTCCCATGCATGTCAATTCCGACTAGACACATTCCAAGTGTTCCACAGCCACACGTGGCTAGTGGCTAATTTCAAAACCACTAGACAGTAAAAGAATAGATAGACTAGATTCTCTTCTGGTTTTGTGCCCAGAAGAATGCTCACCTTTTGTCTCTGGGCTTTGCTCCAACCATTCTCCTCTTGGGCTTTGGGATCTCTGTGAAATTGCACCACTTTCCAGAAGTCACGTAATCAGTAGTTTCCTTCAGGGATCAAGTCACATGAAAATTTGATCCAACTGATGATGACATCCATGTTGGGCCCAGTGTCACATTTTTATGAAAGTAATGAATATTATGATAGGCTTCCTGACAGTAGTTTTTTTAAATGCTAGAAGAACTGGAAAATTTCTACGGGATTTTCTTTTGAGAAAATTTTGTCAGAGTTACTCTGACAAAACCAAAAACCTGCCCCAGCACTACCTGAAGATTGTGGTTGGTCAAAACTTGACAAAGGCATCATTATATTCTAAGCAAGTGAATAATTTTCTTGCAACAAAATGAGTTGTGGGTTTAGTCTATTCATCACCTATAAAGCTAACATGTTTTTTGTATGCAGAAGAGTGACTCATTACCACCCTCCACATAATAATTGCACACCCTAAAAGCATTATTAGCTTGCATTATGTGTTTCACACCTATATAATCATTGATATAAAAAGCAAAGGGTCTCAACAGTAAAAAGTCTAAAATTCTTATGTGACTCCTATTTTCTCTTGTAGAAAAAAGTAGAGAGACTATTTCTCCTGTAATTATTCTGAAGCATCAGAAAGGCACAAAGAAGAAATGATCCATTAGTAGTCTGTGTCTAGTAAACAAAAGACTATAAAGGGCATCTGCACCATGTAGAAAAGCGGATGGCATTTGCTGTCCTACCCAGACCAGTCTTAAAGGACTATTTGCATCAAAGACTTCCCAGGGCTGAATAAGAAGGGCCTCACACAGCCACAGAGGACTCGGACACAAAGCATCCAACTCCCCAGAGATGCCAGAGCCAACGGAGGTTTAAGAGGTTCATTTATCATCCAATGGGATGGATTAGAAATGGCAAGACATTTAAATGTTTTTCCTCCATATGAGGTACTGGGGGTCCATTTCAAAGCCTGAAAATTGGCTAAACCATATTTCTCCTCTTCCTTTCCAACCCAGTAGCCCCTCTTTCATTCCGCTCTTTATATCTGCACTACCCCTACTGTTTTGTGGGAACCCATGAAGCATGCTGTTCTCATCCTCCTTTTTCTCTCCTCCTCTCCTTATCATTATTCTTTTTTTTCCAATTTATTTATTTTCAGAAAAACATTATTCATTATTTTTTCACCACACCCAGTGCTCCATGCAAGCCGTGCCCTCTATAATACCCACCACCTGGTACCCCAACCTCCCACCCTCCCGCCACTTCAAACCCCTCAGACTGCTTTTCCTTATCATTATTCTTAAATAGCCATGGTGTCTTGAGCATTTACTCTGTAACAAATCCAGTACTAGGCATTTTTCCATGCAGCACCTCATTTAAGCCATATAATATTTGGTGGTGAACATTTATTTATACTCCAGCTGAGGGAGGAGGAAGTGAAGACTTAGAGACACAACCTCTGCAAAGTCACACAGCTTCGGAAGTGGCAGATTTGGGACATAAACCCAGTGCTGTTTAGCTCTAGAGCCTCTGCTGGCTTTTTTACTACATGACCTTTCACTACCTTTTACTACATCACTACAACATCTGTCCTACATCACCAGGATCTCTTCTACCATTCAATCAGTGCTTTTTAAATACATGAATATAAACGATGAAGGAACCCTACAAACACATATAGTTGCTCACCTGGTCTCCTTGAAGCCTCTTTGGGACAACACAGACAGTACAGAGACTAACAGGGCTCTCGGCCCCAGTCCCAAGAGGATGTGTCAGATGGCAAGGAACGTGAACTCTTAGTGTGTTCAGCTCATCCAGATTCTGGGTCCTGAAGCATCAGGAGGAAGCAGTGATATCCTTTCAACCAATGAGGACTGTTAGAACCAGGATGACACAGACTTTGTCTAATCGTTCAGCTATAGGACCTTGACCTTTCTACAGGTCCTAAGTAGGAATGAACCATGACTGTAGAATGTTGCTGCTAGACAATTTTTAACAGCCTAATGCTATTACGCTATTTTAGCAACAGCCCAAAAAAGATAGTGACCTAGCCTGGCAACCACTTTTCCTATCTCTTCTGCTTCTCCTCTTCAACTGCTCCCATCATCTGTGTGTCCTTTCCACTTACTCTCATTGCAGTCCTCTGCTGGGAGTACTGTCCCCACAGAAGCCCTCCATCCATCTATCGATCCCTGCCAACATGACTAAAGTTATCCCAACACTTCTAACCGTTCAACCTTATCACTGTCCACCCTTACCCCTCCCGAGCAATGCCTCTGCTCACTTTCCCTTCTTGTCTATAACATTTTATATTCCATGTGTGGTCCTCTTCATTGGATGAGATAATATTTTGGGGAAGGTAAAAGACAATTCACTGCAGTGCATCAAGGCCTTAGAAGGTGAGAAGGAAGTTTCCTCTGGGGGTGCTGAGGCCCATCTCCTCTCCCTGCCAGTTCTGGAAGAATAACTCTCTTTATGCTCATCATTTCATTGTTGGTCATGGCATGCCAAAGAGTACCTGCAATGGACAATGGGAAATGATGCACTTACCTTCTCTTGCAGGCACTTCTACTTTTCTAGTCCCACTTTCTGCTGTGCCCCAAGTCCTGCTGCATGGACTGATGACCCCGAGGGACCCATGTTTTCTCAGAAACACTATGCCATTGTAGCTTTCAGCCACCTGTGCATGCAGCTACTTATTCCTGAAATGCTACCTTTCCTCTCAGTTTATTTGATTAATTTATTTTCATGCTTCAAGCCTCAGCTCAGGTGCCCTCTCTGCCAGGTAACTTTCCCTGGGTTAAGTGAGCCTGCTAAGTTAACCAATATGCATTCATGTGTAGGTGCTAATTAACCTGAAATTACCTATGTTTGCCCCTATCTTTCTTTTTCAACTGTAAGCTTCTAGATGGCATAAAGATGTCTTTATTTTTGTACTATCAGAAACTGGAACAATGATGTGGTTTGCACTCAATAAAGTTTTTTAAAATTTGACTTGAACTTCTTACCCTGATCTGTAATCTGTTCCTCAGCATCATATTTATGACATAAACAAGAAATGACGTTGTCTAGTAGCTAGCTCACGCCTTCCAGAGGCACAATTAACCCTATGGTAATGATAATGCTGATAACACAATACATAACTTATTTAGTTTTGTTTGTTTGTTTTTTATCATATTCTTTCATTTGAGAAAAGTATACCAAATCCCTTCTATTTTTGCCACTAGTCAGGGTGACACAATGAAGGAGGTAAATGGAGTTTTTGCCTTCCTAGACCCCAGAGTTTAACTGGATGTTAATTAAATATATTAAACAAATATACAAATATATTTAACAAATATGTAAATGTATATTTATATATAAAAACATATAAGTATATAAATAATTATTTAAAAAAATAAATAAATAAAGATAAGCAATTGCTACATAGTACAGAAAGTTCTAGGTGCTGGGGTTGTGCCCAGCAGAACACCTAAATCAAAATAAGTTAATATCTTGCTATAAAAATTGATAACTTGGAATAGATAGTGGAGTATTCGCTACAGAGTCAAGCTATTTGGGGTTCAAGTTCTGGCTCATTCATTTAGTATATGTGCTGCTGAAGCGAGCATTGGCTCATTCATTTAATTACGAGCTTAGGAAAACTTCTTTTCACTGTGAGAATCAATTTCTAACTTTGTAAAGTCTACCTTATAGATTGGCTGTTAGATATAAGTAAAATAATTTATGATACTTATAATTAAGAAGGAAACAACCAATTTGAGTTTAAAAATAGGTATCCCCAATCTTGAAAATGTGGAGGTCTTGGCATTGATGTTTGCTCCAAAAGAAACTGAGGAATTTGAACCAGATAACCCCAAAGGATCTAGACTAGTTGTTCTCTTAACACAGTCAATAACTTTTCTTATTTCCTCACATACATCTCCAATAAAAAAAAATAGCATTAGTTCAGTAAGCAACATATCCAGTCTCATTTATAATCAAACTACATCTAAAATTGAAACATTTCCCCTCTCGCAATTTGGTCTTATTTCCACGTACAGTGTAGAAAGAGGTGTGGGCAGATGCTTCTCTCTTTGCCCGTATAGCAATGTTTCTCTCCCTGCAGGTGTTCTAACCTTGGGTTGGTTTAGTCATGGGGATCTGGGACTGGGGTTCTCCAGGTGTTTGAAGGGGGCATGTTCCTCTCAGGAGGTGCCTTGAGGAGAAGGTCCACTTTACTGGGATCTATCAACTGCAGTTCAAGCTACGTAAAGGCATCTTTTTCTAGCTTTTGTTTCTAGCTTGACTTATTCTTAATTTCCAAGTATCTGGTAGCTACATCTACTGATTCTTTTCATGAAAACCACCCACTTTACTAGGTGGTCCTCTTGGATGGATCTAAGCAATCCCATTCCTGTCTTGCACATAGCCCACATCATACCTTTTGTACACACTCAGTAGGCTTTGTTTTAACATCTCCTGTATGATTACAATAATCGTCTCTACCTTCATTTTGAATTTATGAACATGATGTCAGTCCACTGTGTCACACACAGTCTTGGAAATGCATATCGAGCTCTCTTGTCATGTTAGAACTCTTTTCTCTAGGGTTTAATTGAATGAAAATGTCTTCCCTCTTCCACAAGATATGGAGTAGACTCAGCATATCTATACTCTCTTAAAAATACTTTCTTATTATCCAGCTACTAACCTTATATCCTTAAGGTATGAGAGAAGTTTAGACCAGTTACATTCACCTCCTTTGCAGATACTGCAAAATGGTTTCACATCTCATTTTTAAAAGAATGTGACATCTATCGCTTGGTTAAAACTGAAACTGAAATAGTTTTATTTGTAGTATCTACTACACATCTATTACATATGTTCAGAGCAGATTGAATTGATAAAGAAAAGCTATTAGAGAAAGGGATTATTTAGTTATAGAAGTAAAGTTCAGCAGGAAGCTATAACAATTCTAAGCATGAGTATTTTTAATAGTGTAATCTCAAAACATAAAGCAAAGAGTCAACACAATTAAAAGTGGAAATCGACAAATCTATGGTCATACTAGGCAATTTTTATATAGTTTTCTGAGTAATTGATAGATTATGAGTCCAAAAATGTCTGTAAGGATACAGAATATGTAAACACAACTAACAAGTTCAATTGGCTGGAAATATAGAGAATGTTGAACCCAGAAGTTATTTTCCTTAAAACCACATTACTAATATTTAAAAGTTGACAGTGTTTCTAGTCATAAAACCTGTTATGATAAATATGAAAGACTTAATATTATACAGAATACACACTCTGATGAAACTGAAATTCAGATAATGAAAAAGTAACTAATAAAGCTATATATATTTGGTGATTTAAGAATATACTTCTAAATAACTCATAAATCAAAGGAGAAATTCTAATAGAAATTAGAACATATGTAGAATCAAATGATACTAGTGTCCAAAATACCATACGCCAAGAGTTAAAAAGCTAACTTTACAACCTAAAAAGCTACACAGAGTAATCCAAATGATAGGAAAAGATGAAATGTTTCCTAAATGACTTTATTAACATAATCTTGAAACCAAAACCAGAAACTGATACTTTGAGAAAAGAGGTTATGCTAGTCTTTGTTATGAACACTCCAAACAGAATACTAGCTTATAAAAATATAAAATAGCTTACAACAAACTGAGTTTATTTATACTAAAAATGCAAGTATTGTTTATGCGGAAAGGCCTTCATTGAATGGACACATTCATTCCTTTAATAGATTAAAGGTTAACCAAGGAATGAGTGAAGGGGCTCAAAAGATAAAAAGAAGGTGGGAAGTTGGGGGAGCCAGGTGGTGGGTATTAAGAAGGGCACGTATTGCATGGAGCACTGGGTGTGGTGCAAAAACAATGAACACGTTATGCTGAAAAGAAATTTTAAAAAAATACAGAAAAAAAAAAGAAATGCAGCTGATGTAAAACAGACATAAAATTTTTGAATGACATTCAAATACTGGTCATACATACATCTATGTGTTCATATATATGAAATAGGCATATTATATATAATATACACATTATATATAACATACACAAAATATACACAAAATCACATACCAAAAATTTATAAAATAAAAACATACCATATCCAAAAAAATTAAAATTATGTTATCTTAAGAAAAAGAGAAAAGCATTTGGTAAAATTCAATAGTTTCAATGATAATAACTTCACCAACTAAAATATAGACTTTTTTTAAAAAAAGAAAGACAAATTGTGGTAAATAGCCTACCAGATAGCAAGACTTGTGAACATGGCATTTAAAACTATGTGGGACTTGGATGGGGGAAAAAACAATAAACAGGTGGAACAAAATTTTAAAGAACTGAACTAAATGACCATTGACATATGAAAAATTTCAAGGTCATACTGGAGATCTGAGAAGAATGATAAATGTTCTAATAAATGATGTTTGGAATTTTGGTTTTCCATTAAGGATAAGTCCTACTCTAATATGAATCATAAGAAATCTATTATCGGTGAATTAAAATCTGTATGTGAAAAACACAACTTAAAATTTTGGAAGAAAACATGGTAGAAAACTTTTATAATCTCAGTGGAAGGAAGATTTCTTAAGCAAACTACAAAGAAAAAAACATAAATAGAAACATTTATTGATGATACTGCATTAAAATAAAAGCTTTTGTGCTTCAAAATACATAATCTTCAAAAAAAGGAAAAAAGTAAACCCTAGTCTGAGAGAAGTTATGTGCCATACATTTTTTTCCCATTTAATCAACAAAGGGCTCATATTCAGGAACATAAAGAACACACAAAAATCAATAAGCAAAAGAAAAAACATTAAGAAATAAGCAAAAAAGTTATGAGTAGACAACTCAATAGAAGGGACACTCTAGTAGCTAAGAAACATGAAAATATGTTAGTCTCAGTAGTCATCAGGAACATTTAAGTTAAATAATAATATGGTACCACTTCCCACATATAACACTGACAAAAAATTAAAAGATCTGAGAAATACTGAGGGCTGGTTTGGTTCCTAGAAGATCCAATAAACGACACTTGTGTACCCCACTATACTTAGTTGATGAACTCAGTATTCAGGAAAGTGGAAAGGAAAACATTGCCTTTATAGGTGATTGTGGAAGATTGAATTATAATTTATCAATTATTTTCTTCTTTCCTATGACAGGATTCTATGTTTGCATTCATTGTTTTGTGCATTGTTTCTTCGTGTGGGAAGAGTAGATGTCTGTCTGTACCTTCCTGACTTTGAGCCCAGGCACAGGGCATGCTTTGACTCATGGGATGGAAGCAGATGTGGTATTTGCTACTTCTGAGAAGAAGCTTAAGTTAAATTGTGTGGTTTGTCCTCACCAATTAGAACAGGATGTGTCAGATAAGGGCCATTACAACTGCCTGAATCTCAGCACGAAGAAGACATATGGAACCAATTTGGTTGAGTCAAATGCAGCAGTGCTAAGCCAAGGTGTCAAGGATCTGCAGCTTATGTAACACGAGAAAGAAATAAATGTTTGTGGTTGTTAACCACTGATATATCGACATCATTAGTTGCCGCAGAAAAAGCTAACTAATGCATGGATAAAGCTGAATGGTATTCTTCAATGCAGCCTAATGTTAAAGCTATCCTTCACCAACCAGGTAACTAAGGCCACCTTCTTGGGGAGGAACAAAGGATGACTGGCCAGCTGTGTTCAGGAAAATCCCTTCTCATAGAAATCAGAAAAGTTAGGAACAAATATTCATCCATAACATACCCAAATCATGGCTATTCCACTCGGGAGGACAGGGGAGCAGTCTAATAGGACAGTCCTCTTTCCATCTTCATGGGGTCTCTTCCTCAACACCAACCACTCTTCCTTTGTGGATTCTCCCAAAACCTCTGGTAGTAGTCAGGATTGAATGGGCTCAGAACAGTCACTAATCAAATAAAAGGAATTTGACCCTGGGTTGGGGGGAGAGTCTGTTTGGGTCACACACTAAAACGGAAGTTTGGATGGAGAATACACAAATCAGGATCTGGAGTTAGAGGTGATTGTTTGAACACAGTCTTATCAGATATCTCCTGGCTTATTTTGCTTGTGCTATGACATTTTACATAACAATTTCCCAGGACTCTCTAGCCAGATCTCCAATCTGGAAGCTGACACCTGGTGTTTCGAAGGCATTGAACACGGACAATGTCTGACCTTGCTTAGCACCATCCAGAGCGTAAGGCTGTGGACATCGCTTTGGGATGGTAGCACCTCCAACTAGAGATGATAGACTCATTTCTCATTCAAACTGGGCAAAGGAGGAAGGATAGTGATTCTAGAGGGAAGTAAGCGGAGATGACCTCCTCACTAATTGTAATAATATCCCCACTTGATGGCTCATCGTTATAGCCTGATGCCTTTCACCAAGGAGCAGCAGACTGATTATCCTGACTCCATTTGCTAAAAAAAGGCTAAGTATGTCGTTGAGAACTCTGTTATCAGGTCTGCTGGGCTGAACCTCTGGCATGAAGAGCCAACTACCTGGCTGTTCTTCAGATCAAGAGCAATGAAGAATCCCACTGTATTAGCAATAACAGAGGAAAGAAAAATTGAACTTTATTTTCATAAATAAAGAATTTGACATAGAAGAGAAGAGTTATATTCAAATTTCTGACATTTAAATGTTGGTGACATTTTATTACTAGAAATGTCAATTCTTATTAATTAATTGAATGATTAATTATCTATATTGGACAACATGGATTGCACAATTTAGGATACAAAATATAAAAGAGGGTAAAGATACTGCTGGGCAGGGCATAATCATGAAGCTAACTTAATTAGTGACTGCTCCTATTTTTTTTCTAGTCATCTCAGTGCTGCCACCAATCAAATATTAAATAGGCCAAGTCGGGGTGCCTGGAGGGCTCAGTCATTAAGCTTCTTCCTTCAGCTCAGGTCATGATCCCAGAGTCCTGGGATCTAGCCCCACATCAGGTTCCCTGATAGGTGGGAAGCCTGCTTCTCCCTCTCCACTCCCTCTGCTTGTGTTCCCTCTCTGGCTGTCTCTCTCAGATAGATAGATAGATAGATAGATAGATAGATAGATAGAAAAGCAAGCCAAGTGTATATCCCTCTGGTTGTGTCCTACAGACTGTATAATGTTTATCAGAAATTTTTTAAAGATTTTATTTATTTATTTGACAGAGAGAGAGAGAGAGAGATGGTAAGTAGACAGAGAGGGAGACAGAGAAGAGAGGAGGAATCAGGCTTCTTGCTGAGCAGAGAGCCTGATGTGGAACTCGATCCCAGGACCCTGAGATCATGACCTGAGCCAAAGGCAGAGGCTCAACCCACTGAGCCACCCAGGCGCCACCATCAAAATAATAGCTAGATATTTTTAGAATTCTTACAGCTACAAATTTTCCTTTGGTTAGGGAGTTAAGGACATTATCTGATAATCTGGATCTCCAGTGACCTCGGTAAGGCTAGTTCTCTATATACCAAAGAATACAGTTTTTACCATAAGCCCTTAAGTCAGCAATGATAGATTGGACAATACCAGAGTTTATAATAGTAAGTTACTCTTAGTACACTGATGGGCACAAGGATGAGATATCCTCTGATCTATGTATGACCTGTATATGTACGTATATATTACGTACGTAGGTATGCATCTATCTATCAATCATATAGCTATCATCTATCTATCTAATGGCATGCTGAATTGCAACAGAACAGTCCTGGAAATTAGTCATTCTTCAGGCTTGGGTACCACTGTAGTTTCTCAGAAAGTGACATTACATAAGATGGTCAGGCTGTCACTCAGCTATGGTTCACGAAGTCTGGCTACACTAGAGAAATAGATCCACTATGACAGGTATTTAGGTGCACAGTCACAAGCTAGAAAGTGTCATCCTGACACTTGATCTTCAGTGCACAATTACGGTTACTTAGATCGCAAATTCAGTCTCCTGAAGATATAGTTTTCAAATTGAAAAAAGTAAAAATTTGCATCCTGGTCTCCAATGATTGTTCCTCAAAAAGAACTCATATGTTAAGTATGTACTTGGTCCCAAAGTTTCCCACAACACTTGAGGGAGTTCGGAAGTTTTCATATTTTCCTACTGTCTTCAAGGAGTACCAGGAGTCTCAGCATTTCACAAGGCCAGTTCTCCAGTCATCTGTTTCTCTCAGTCTCTAAAATACAGCAAATTGAATGATTAAAAAAATCAAAGTTCAGTAATGTCAATGAACAATTACACAGTGAGTCCCAGCTCTGGTTGGTTATTCTTGGGCCGGCTGAAGGGCTGAAGATGTGTTGGTTTTCCATAAGCATGTATGGGATGGAGTAGGGAGGGCATAGTAGAGAAGAATAGAAGAGAAAAAAGAAGAGAAGAAAGATGATGTGCCTATTTCCTTTACCATAAATTCAATAGCTTCCATAAAGCTTAAGCTTAGGCTCCATTTGTTCCATCGTAGTTAGGGAGGCTCCCGGAACAGACATAAACTTGCAAGTACATGGGTTATTTAGAAGGTGATTATAGAAAACGCACATGAGGGAATGGGCAAGGTGAACTGAGAAGGGGAGGAAAGCCAATAGATTCTACGTTATTGGTTAGATTTCCACTGTGGACAGTTGGGGCTCAGTCCCCCAGGGGGCCAATGAGCTATTATGGGGCATGCACCCCAGAATTGTTCCCCTGAGGGTCAGAGAGGGTGGGGTATTCATCCACTGACTCTGACCTTTCATCAGTCGATAGTTGCTCTGCAGGCATAAAATCCTGATATTCCCAGACTGCTTTAGGTAGGCTGAGCAAGCATTCCTGGAACTGGAAAAAGCACACAGAAGCAGGATCCTGTGTTGGAACTCTACCGGCATGTGTGGTATTGTTACCTATCAACTCTGCATACTTTTTTGGGTGTCTGACTCCAAAGGCAAATTATGTGAGTTCATTAACTTCTTTGGACAGAAGACCCTGTCCTAACTTAAGCACTCTTATTACTGCTGATGGCAAAACCTATCTGAAATGATTATCAGTTGAGCTCAAAAGCATTGCTATGCTCCTGAACACATAGTCAGGATTGGTGACAAAGATAATGCCCATTTCTGTCCTGCCCACCCCATTTTAAAGGTAACTGTTTCCAATTCCTGAGCATTTGCTGGGGCCCTTGATGTTGCTGGTACTAGTTTTCACACACATCCTCACTATGTATATTTGTTATACTAATTCTTAAGATACTTGTATTTCTACCAAACGTTGAACAATCATTACTCTAGCATGCAGAATCTCAGGTCTGTTGGATCGCCTGCCTAATGGATGGGCTGTTGAGGTTTTATGGGAACCCAGGATCATAAGCATGCCCTGAATATGGTTTTGCCCTAACAACAGATTCTCATAGAGTTCTGTGCAGAGTCTAAAGATAGAATACATGAGGCAAATGTGTTTGTTACTTAACTTTCTTATAACATCTCCCCTTCTGACAATGAATGGGAGAGGTTTGGGTAGAGCTAGATCTGGATATGTGGTCCCCACATCCTTATCTACCAACTTCTAAGTCATGCCAAGTAATGCACAAATAGGACTTTTCATGTTACTAATATTTTATCTCAACACAATGAAGCACTGAGGTAGTATAAGCCACAGGTCATTTTTCTCACAATATATTTATATTAGGCCTATAGCTACTGTATCATATGAAGTTATGTTGGTTTTTACATAGTAAAATATTATTAAACTATTATAAACTATAAATATGAAGGCCTACCTGAAATTTTATAACATGCTCCTGGCTTATTTTTAAATGAAAAAAAAAAGGTTATTTATCAAGTTATGTGTACACGCTGACATAGGTAGACAAGGATTTGAATGAAATACAGAGAAGAATAGTCTACTGGTTGGTACCATGGAGTTATGGGTAAATGTATTTGAATTAAAAATGTATTTCCATTACTACTATAATTATAAATTATGATTAAAAAAAGACAAAGAAGACCAAACATCATCTTGTTCAAAGAATTCTATTTAATCATAATTAAGCATAAAGAGCAAATTCACTAAGTTTAGAACCTAGGTGGTTGAATGAAAATTCACAGAGCAAGATTTTTAGAGGTTTATATAAATAGGGACATATTTTAGAGCATGAGAGCAAATAAATGACACTAGCAATTATCTCATTACACTGATCAAAGCACAGTATCTTTAGGTTTCTTTTTGGATTGGGACCATACCCATGTTAGATAGTTGCCTCAACCCTATCTCATGGAGACATAGTGAAGGCAAACCACAAGCTCAAAATCTGTGTGTGACACAGCTCGTTGCTCATGTTCTCTAAAGGAACATACCAGATTTAGGCTCTCATTTTATTATTTATTCTATTGTTTTCCACTAGTTTTTCTATATATGAAGTTTAAAGACTGGAGACTTGTTTTTCTTGGTATCCAAGCAGCAGAAAAAGGAAAAAAGTCATGACCATGGGCAGGATAGTTTGAACAATGAAAATGACAATGACTATCCCTTTGAGAGTCTTTCAAACTGAGTAGTGTGCTAGCTTAGAAAACACACTCTAATAGAATCTTCTAATGGTTCTTTCAAGAACAACAAAGACAGAGAACCAGAAAAACATATTACTTATGACAATATGTTTTTTAATCCTATTATTATAAATTTGCAAAGAGAATCCCTGTTACTCATGAAAAATAATATCCAGAATCACCTTCAGCCTCTCCCACACATTACTGTAATTTTCTGGCGAGACAAACCCATCTTAAGTCTTAACCTCAACATTCCACAGCATTACCTCTAAAAAATTATGCCATTTGTAATTATAAGCATTTATGCCAATTGAAAATTAAATTTCCCAAGGCCTTAAATATGATGTAGTATATAAAGTGTGAAAAGATGTTTTTGTAAAAAAAAAAAAAAACATTCTCTGGAATTTGGCTATATTAATATAAATTACTTGGAAGCACATGGTAAAGGACAGAATGTTGCATTGTTAATATTTCTGGTGTCCTGGGTGTCCAGCCCCAGTTTATGCTAACTATTACTTACTAAAGAAAGTGAAAAGCTGTATGGACAATCCAAATCAGGCCTTTCACCCAAGTGGCTAACACAATTCCAACTTCAGCACTCTTCCCCAAATAATCAACTTTCCACCAAAATAATCAACAGGTGATACCATCAAGTTGGTCATTTAGAGATGTTCAATGGCTGTGTGGCATTGGGGGAAATTGGAGGGGAGATGAACCACGAGATACTGTGTATTCTGAAAAACAATCTGAGGGTTTCGGAGGGGCGGGGGATAGAGGTTGGGTGAGCCTGGTGGTGGGTATTATGGAGGGCACGTATTGCATGGAGCACTGGATGTGGTGCATAAATAATGAATTCTGGAACACTGAAAAGAAATTTAAAAAATAAATAAAAATTAAAAAAATTAATCTGGTTAATATATCAATAATAAACATAAGATTTAGCACTTTTGGATAGATTCAGTCAGTATGCATAGTACCCACTTAATATGCTCCAAGATGGACTGAACCATGTATCACAATCATGATATTTTATCTGCACAGTTTCAGTAGAATCTATTGTGAAATCCCATAGCATGAAGCATGGATGGAGTTATACTACAAGTCTTTGTCTTGGTTGCTTAACTCAGCTGGTCAGAACACAGCACAGGGAAGACAAAAATGTGGTAATAATCACAGGAAGGATTTTATCTACATAAATTACGCTTGGCTTTTGGAATATTTTTAGCAATTAAAGTTAATGTGGACATATAAGTCTTGGAATTAATTTCAAACCAAACAAAGCCACACCGTGAAACCTTAGAACAGAAGGTGTGGCAATGTTGTCTTATTCTCCCTACTGCCTTTCAAATATTCCTTTCCCATAAGACTTCTCCATTCGTTTGGGAGAAGAGGGAAGCAATACTTAATACTCAAAATATTAAATTCTCCCTTGCTCCTTCTGGTTCTAACTTTTCCCAATGGGATGATAAAAATAAATTAATAATAATAATAATGATAATAATAATCATGCTATGATCTAACATCTATTGATTACTTGCTGTATGCCAGCCTTATATTACAGGCTTTAAATGCTTTCTTTCACTGGGTTCTACCAACACTTTCATGAGCTAGGGAACCGTTAGATGGAGGCTTCAGCAAGTCTGACTGACTTACCCAGAATCACTTAATAAATGACAAAGCTAAAGTTCAAACCCTGCCTGACTCATGTAAACAAGACTTTTGCATTTAATAGCATTTTCAGGTGCTAAGGCAACTATAGAAAGAAAAACTTGTAAAATTACATTAACTCAGGAACAGTTTGAAGTCCCACTCTGTTCTCAACTCATAGAGTCACTTGGCCTCACCACTAATCATTTAAATATTTGTTTCCGATAAACCATGCTATGTACTGATGACTAATGGAGTGTTGATAATGACCTTTTGGTTAATGAGGGAAATGTACTGTTCTTTGAGAGGATGATGCTACTGAGATGATCCAAACATAAAAGGGCCATGAACTTCGTGTTGATTTCCTAATTTTGATGATGCATTGGCTTTGATTTCCCCTTAACCATTCACTTTATTTTAGGAGGATAAAATCCTTTCTGTTTCCATTGTTGATACAACCATGTAAGGTTAAAGTAAATGAACTGGCCCACATAGATTATGCCTACATCTTTGTCCTCCCCTGAACTGTGTTCTGACCAACTGAACTGAACAAAGTAAACCAAAGAATTCCAGTTAATAATTCCAATCACTACCCACACTCGGCCTGAGGATTCAGCACGAGAGCTTCTAGTGAACTTCCAGAGATATAACAATATAGTTATGCAACCTGAGAACATTGGTTCAGCCCATCCTTTGACTGAGAGTGTACTGTCAGTGTGCATTCTCTAGGCCTATCAAATATTAATCAATGTGTTTCAGAGTCTTAGGATGAACTACGGAATGACTCAACAGGAATCGATTGCAGCCATTTATCTCAAATACCTAATCGGTGGTATTACCAAAGCAAAAGGCAAATATCTTCTTTGGAAAGAGTATTGGGATTGAAACTGACTTTACCACACAAATTCAGAAGATATAATTTTGCCTTTTACTAGCTGTATTCTTTTGAGTAGGACATAAGATGGACGTCTGTACAACTCTTCAGCTATACAGTGGATGTTATAGCTGCGTCTTCTGATAATAACAAGAACAGATGGATGAAAGACAAAGAAGTATATTAAATAGTGTAAATAATTAAGAGAGATAATTATCATATTGGCTTGACCTAATAGATACTTAATTGTATTGCAGCTCTGAGAATTCTGAATGAGTTTGGGGGTCTCTGAAAACCTTTTACTTCTGGTATAACCTTTCCAGTTAATATGTACCTCTTTTACCATATCTTTCCTTCAAATCTGTAGGCCAAAAAGGTCTCCTAATGAGTTTTGGTCTTCATGAGAATTCCAAACATTTATATTTTAAACCCTTTAAACGAAACAGCTTGTTTAGTCCAACATTATTCACAGCTTTTTTTTTTTTTTAAATCCTCAAGATAGGTCAATAATTTGGTCATGGTATTTCTTTTTTTCTTTCTTTATTTTTTTTAAAAGATTTTATTTATTTATTTGACAGAGAGAGAGATCACAAGTAGGCAGAGAGGCAGGCAGAGAGAGAGAGAGAAGAGGAAGCAGGCTCCCCACTGAGCAGAGAGCCTGATTCGGGGCTTGATCCCAGGACCTTGAGATCATGACCTGAGCGGAAGGCAGAGGCCTTAACCCACTGAGCCACACAGGTGCCCTGTGGTCATGGTATTTCTGTAAATAAACAGTGAATATTCCTATTCAGTTCATTGTAACCTCCAGGAAATTAAATAAGTGGAAAACATTGGAATTTTTTATATTTTAATCTGGTAAGTCTGATCCTGCACTTTGGATTCCTTTCATCAAATTTCTGTAATTTATTTGGCGTATTTTGGTGTTGCCAGCAGTGGTTGAGAATACAGTGATGTGTGAGAAAAAAAGATACAGAAGGTAACATGCTAAACTACAAGTGAAATTTTCCTTTCTGGTTTATTTTTTAATTCAATTTTTTCAAGATTACACTTTTAAAAATATACTTACTTGAAATGGTCAACTAAATTAAAAAAAAAAAAAAAAGAATTTTGGTGTGATTTAAGGGCTCACTGTATATCCAGAAAATAAAGGCTGAGATTGTTCCAGAAAAGAGGTTTTTTTTTTTTTAAGATTTTATTCATTTATTCAACAGAGATCACAAGTAGGCAGAGAGACAGAGAGAGAGGGGGGAGGAAGCAGGCTCCCTGCTGAACAGAGAGCCCAACACGGGGCTGGATCCTAGGACCCTGAGATCATGACCTGAGCCAAAGGCAGAGGCCTCAACCCACTGAGCCACCCAGGCGCCCCCAGAAAAGGGTTTTAAAGGAAGTTACAATAGCTTTAAAAATAACCTCTCTTCAGACTCCCTTGAAAGTGTAAGAGAGTGACCGCCCGCTGCTCACCTTGCCTTTTGACAGTCTTGCAATGTTTCTTGCATCCCATTCAGACTAAGCTTCCTGTTCTCTAAAACACCTGGTGGTTCTTTTCAATGGATGTTCTTTCTGGAACACTACATCAAAAACTAATGATGTACTGTGTGGTGACTAACATAACATAATAAAAAAAAATTATAAAAAAAAAAAAAAAAGAAGAAGTGCTCCATCTCACTTGATCACCTCAGCAACCTCTTCCTTCAGACCTTTGCACTGAAGGATTCTTGTTTCCCCAGGCGGTGTGGGATGCTCATGCTTCCGCACCTTCAGTGCCCTTTGTATTTATTTCTACTTTGCAATTAGCTGATCCAAGCCTCCATCCATTCATTCATTCCTTGAGCATTTTTTGAGGACCTATTATGTAACAGGCACTAAGTCAGGTAAAAGGGGTACAAAACCAAGAATACACAATCTCTATTATAGAAAGTCTAAAATGTTATACAGAGCTTCTTAGCCTGGGTATTTCTTAACTGACATGAGATTTTACGGTTCCATTTAGCATGTTGAAGTTTTATGCACACATTTGTGGGTATGTGCATGTTTGAACTACTCAGCAAAGATTGTCTTAGATTTCAGAAAATTCTGGAGGAAATCAGAAACCCTAAGAAGGTTCAGACTTTGGTTTAGTGGAAAAGACAAGTAATCAGTTAATTACAAGGAATTGTGTAATCAATGATAAAATAGAGATATGCATAGGACTAGATACGTTGACAATTTAAAGAACCCAGCGAGTGGTGGTGGTATCTGTGGAAATTGGGGGGCAGAGGTAGTTTCCGGCTGAGTCCTGAAGGATGGGTGGGTAACTCACTCTCTACTCTTCTTCGCTGTCAAATGTCTCTTACTTCCTCTTCACACATTTCTTTCTTAACCCATAGAAATCTAGCTCCCAGGCCCACCATGTACTGAAACCACTATGGTAAAAGTCATCAGTGAGGACTTCATTCCTAAAATCAACTGTTTTTTTTTTTTGTTTGTTTTTTGTTTTTTTTTTAACCAGGTGGCAAAATCAATTCCAATTTCAAATCTTTAACTTCAAGGACTTAGCATAGCCCAGTTGCTCTCTCATTCATGTCGGAGCCCAGTGGGGGTGAGGCAATTCTCCTGTGCAGCTCCCTTCCAAAGCCACTGTGAGACTTAGCAGGCTCCCATCATACAGTTTCTCCTCCTTGAAGTCCTTTATTTCCAGCCTCAGAAGGCAAGAGAATGCAGATAGTTAAGAGCATGGATAGCAGCCCTAACTTCAAAGGAGGCTGAGGGATGGGGGGAGAGCAGATGGGCCATTTGTTGAGTTCTCCTTGCCATTGCCACAATATTTTATATGTATACCACATCAGTCATGGTGTCCGTGTTTTCCTCCAAATTTTAGCAGTTTTCTGGGCTCTCTTAATCTGGGCTAACTGTCATTTTAACAGGGATTCCTGCTCCTTTTGTCACCATGTAAGTAATGGAGGAGCTGGGGACCATGTGTGTTTGTTGTTGGAGGGCCATTACCATCAGTGGGAAATGCACATCTTTGGAGATTTAATACCAAGGCAAACAGAATTTCTCTCATGTTGAGGTGATCCGCTCCATTTGATTAGACAATGAGACCTGTATAACCCATTATCTTCTATCGTTATTTATGAAATTCTTACAATTTCATTACTAAACCAAAAGTTGGGTCTCATCATCTGATACGGATGAGTACGTTTATTGAATTGATGGAACAGAAGATTCGAAATCAGAATATATAAGAGGGAGCTGCTTTTCCCAAGTCTGGCTAACTTTAGCAATTTAATGCACATGAGAGGTAAATTTAATGAGAACCCCCCCCTTTTGGGTGGGGTCTCAAAACTATTATGGTTTTAAAAGCTAGGTTATGAGAAACTTCTTTGTATAATGATAAGTTAAAGATGGAAAATTTGATTGTGTACATGCCTCTGATTGGTGCAGACAAGTTCACAAAGCCTTTGAACTCACATTGATCTTTCACACACCCTGGGGTGGGTACCCAGCCATGGTGAAGGTGTCATCCCATCCGCCTTTGCCTTATCTCATTCCTCCTCCCCTTGCCAGAAAGCAATGGCAAATGACTGTCTGGGAACTTCCCGAAATCTGCCTCCTCTTCCACAAGCAAACCTGCTCCTCCTGCTCTTGGAGGTAAAACAGCCACCATCACGACAGGGCTCCAAGCAGGCCCCTGGACTTCACAGTTTCTGGAATAACTGGTCTGCATTTGGGACCAGGAAGCTATCATTACTAGCTCACACCATGGTGTTCAAATAAAGCAGAGAGTAACCATATTTTAGTCCCCAAAATGACATAAAGGAAAACATAAACAAATCTGTTTCCCACGTGCCAGCTTGCACAGTGAAGGCCATTGTTCCCTGGTAACTCTAACTGACACACACCCACTATGCCGGATTGACCGGCTCGTCCTCAGTTTACAGGCGTGAAGTCACAGCAGCGAAGGTCCCATCCCTTGGGTGATTTTCCTCTTTGGTTGCACTGAGCTGTTTCCTGATGTACCTAAGGTGCCTGAATTCAAAGCCATGAAGACAAAGAATCTGGCTCATATCCTTAATTTTATCCTTAATAATATCTCAGGAAATACCTCAGGATATCTCAGAAAATAATATCTCAAGGAAAGAAAGATGATGGAAACTGGATCACAGGTCATTTATAGATAAATCACCCAGGCAACTGACAACGTTTTGGCCTGTTTTGTCTACAACAGTTAAAAAAATACAGACAGAGCAAGTCTGAATAATATCGATTCATTTATCTGTAAAGGTAGAACTTAAGAAAAGGATTTATGCTCTCAAGGGATGCTTTGGAGCTAAATGAAAACTTCTAGGGGAAACACATCGAACAAAAGAAGAACAAATTTTCAAGGAAATGAACACTGGCTGATGTGCATGCCTGAGTCATGTTTGTTAGTCAAGCTAAACAAATGAGGCCTATTCCCTGTTAGGGATGAGTGCCCAGTGGTTACATGGCCCATCTCACACCCCATTGGCCTTCTTGTAGTAAGAGCAGTCCTGAGTTTCAGGAACATACTCCAAAGCCCATTTTTCTTGACTTATTGTCTAGTAAGTTCTTCTTTCTTCTACACTTCAAAGCAACATTAGAAAGGAATAAAAATGGAAGCACAATTTCTGTTTCAGTTCTACTGTCATGGGCAGAGGCCATGCATGGTAGGCAGGGATTTCTCTTCCAACATGGGAACAGATGGTATGATGGGAACAAAGAGAGATCCAAAAATGTTAGTCCCATCAGCTTGTCCTAGCATCTCATCAACAAAAGCTTAGACCTAAGTACAGCATGTTAATCACGGGCCAAGCATGATACTATGATACAAGCCTACAGAAGATTAATAGGATCCTCTTAAAGTACTGATGGGCATTGCCATACCAAACTACTCTGTTCTGCCTTGGAGTTTACCTGAAGCGTTATTATTGTTAACCATTACTTATCTGTCTCTCCAGCTTTGACCTTGAAGGTAGGACCTTTAACATTGGTAGCCCCCAAATGTGACAGGGACTGATGTAGAGCAGCAGCTCCATTCGTGAATGGTGGGTAATGAATACATGAGTGAAAGGATGGGAATGTGGCACATTTAATCTGTTATTTAGTTATTGATTAGACCCTTTTCAGTGAGGAGGTAGTCTTTGGAGAACAGGACTAGAAAATCTTAACGGAGGGCAGAAAAGAGTGAGTTAGAACTAAGGTAGCGTTCAAGGACAACTCATTAATTCACATCTGTGTCAAAAGATGATTTTGCAGTAAATAAAACTTGATGAAAATACAGCTTATGGAAAAGATTAAGTATTTCTAACCTAACTTCCCATAAACCAAAATTAAGGGTTTGTAGGAGACGTCTCTTGAGTTATCAGTCAGTGGAGGCAGTAGATCTCATGTGGGATCGATAGGCACACTGATCATTGCATTGGGGTTTGGTATTGGAAGCCAGCAATACCTTTTTTTTTTTTTTTTTTTTTCCTGGCATTAAATAATATCTTTTACATTTGTGGCTCAGATTTATTCATCTGTGTGTAACAACATACTCTTTCTGGACCTCTCCTCTCCTGAACAAAGGCAGATAATGAACCCAGCATGCAGGTACATTTCTCCTGGAGAGCCCAGGGTTTCCACTTTGGATATCTTTCTGAAACAGGAGCTTTTTGCCAAGCCAGGTCAATTCTTGAGGACAACAGCCAACCGTTCAGCCTGCGGGTCAGCTCAGACTTAGAAAGAAGGCCGTCATTCTCTAACACACTGCCCTCTCTCGGCAGTGAGAAGAATAGCAAAAAACACAAAAGAAAGAAGGCCTTGTGACCTGTGGCTTGTCTCAGTCCACTCATGAAAGCAGTGCTGATGCAACCACCCACTCCGCTGGTAGAAGTTCTCTGGAACCGACAGACAAAACAAAACGAAACAAAATGGAGCCACACTCATGAACCTGTTTATAAATGGTTTGCCCCGAGACAATTTCAATCCAAACCGAGGTTTTCATTCTTTTTTTTTAAAGATTTTATTTATTTATTTGACAGACAGAGATGACAATTAGGCAGAGAGGCAGGCAGAGAGAGAAGGAAGCAGGCTCCCTGCCAAGCAGAGAGGCTGATGTGGGGCTCGATCCCAGGACCCTGGGATCATGACCTAAGCTGAAGGCAGAGACTTTAACCCACTGAGCCACCCAGGCATCCCGAAGAGGTCTTCATTCTTTAATCTGTTAATGCGTTCTTTAAATTGTTAACTACTACAAGACCTTTGATGGTCTTATTTTTTCATCAAAGTATAGTTGACACATAATGTTAACGTTAGTTTCGGGTGATAATATAGTGATTTGAGAAGTCTGTACAATGCACCATGTTCACAAGTGTAGCCACCTTCTGTCACCATTTAATACTGTTACAATACCATTACTATTTTCTCCATGCTGTATCTTTCATCCCCGTGACTTATTCATTCCATAACTGGAAGCCCATACCTCCTACTCCCCTTTTGCCCATCCCCTCTGGCAACCATCAGTTTGTTCTCCGTATTTATGAATCTGTTTCTGCTTTTTGTTTGAGTTTGTTTTGTTTTTTAGATCCCACATATAAGAGAAAACATATATCCTTATATTGTATATGATCCTCTAATACAAAAACAGGCAACATAGGTTACCTAAGGGCCGTATATTCTGGGACTCTTAGAGCACAATCCACGCTATCAGAGACAGGTGTTACTCATTTAACAGATGTTTTTGAGCACATCTGCTATATACCAAGCCATGTTCTGCGTGGTGGGGACACAGCAATAAACAAGACAGATATGGTCTCTGTCCCCATGGATGTTGCAGCTTAGTGTGAGTATTGGGCATGTGGGATAAAGGCTAATACGGAAAGGTGCAGGGATAATGTAAGAGTAAGAGGGGAATTTTGTCCATCAGAAATCAAAGTTTGTCAGCTCAGGAAGTGACATTTAAAGAGATCCAGAGTTGGGTGCCTCCGTGACTCAGTCGGTTAAGCCCCAACTCTGGATTCCAACTCAGGTCATGATCCCAGAGTCTTGAGATGGAGCCTCACCTTGGACTCCCTGCTGAGCACGGAGCCTGCTTAAGACTTTTCTACCTCTCTCTCTGCCCCTCCCCCTCTGCTCACAAGCACTTTCTCTCTGTCTCTCCCAAAAATAAATAAATAGATAAATAAAACCAGAGGGGCCAAAAGTTAGCATGACGAAAGTAGGGGCCAGGGTGATGGGGAAGGGTGGGGAAGCACTGCTTTCCATCAAAAAGAATGAATCTGTGTAGTACCAAGCATGGGACCTCATGAACTATCAAGAGGGTTCTTGATTTGCATAAGATGCTTTATAGAGATGTTTAAAATTTATATTTTCATCTCCTAAAATATATTATATACTAAACATAGTTAACAGGAGGTGGTATGGTGGTGGGCATAGCAATTTCAGAGGCTTGAATTAAAATCTAATTAGCTCTGCAATTTTAAGTGGCTTTACTCTTCTGACACTATTTATCTTTCAAATGATTACAAGGCCCTTAGCTTCTGACCATGAAAATGAGCAAAAGAGTCACATACAGTGCAGACACCTCATAAATACTACATTGTCTTTCTTTTTCAAGTACGTTGGGATGCTTGAGACCTCCTGCCTTTAGAAAGACTTGTTCAACCATCGTCATATTCACGTCTAAAAGGCCCGTTTTTGATTACAGACTTGTGGTTAGTGTGTGACACGTTCGGTGCATCATTAATCCCTTGCATTTATTATTAATAAAATTGTTGAATGTACCGCTTCCGCAAGTGGTTGGCCAGGCTGTTTTTGTCACTCGTCGACCAAAGTCTGGGCAGAATGGAAAAGTGGCTATGTCCTTAAAGAACGTGAAGTTTCCTCTTTCATGATTCAGAACCCCTCCAGTTCACTTCAAAATAATGCCACTCAGTAAGCCTCAGCTGTGTAGAACTAATCACAGATCACTCCCTGAACGGCCCAAAGTGTGTGTGTGGTGGTCGGCAGTCAGAGGGTGCAGAGCTAGTACTTTTAGCTACATTAGACTCTCATGGTGTATTTTTAAAGTTGTGTTGATCTTACAAATTTAGCACAAGCAACCAGTCAAAAAATATGGAAATATTTTAAAATGTGGTGATAACTCATTGTAACTTAAGTCCATTTGATAAAATTTAAATGTCTTCTGTTGAATGTCTCCTGTGTAGAGGCACAAAAATATTAAAGCTGAAAGGGATCTTAACATCACCTCCTTTAGTCTGTTCTTCTACAAATCAGGAAACTGAGGTACAAAGCTTTAGTTTTCCTAAAGCCAAAGGGTGTCAAAACATGGATTCTTATACAGTGGTTCTGGTTTGCAAATCAAAGCATTATTTTTCCTGTTTCTTACTGCACCTGTATTTTACAAGGTAGTTGATGAGATGGGCTCTTTCTTCTGAAACAAATTTTATAAAATACACTTGATGAAAGGATTCTAAAATAGCACTATTATTCTAATTATTAATTAGAAATAATTTAAGTGGTTCTTTTGTGTATCCAACTAGAATAAACTTTACCAAGTCTTTCTTCCAATAACATTGCGAAGACGATTGTTAACCATTCATTTATTCAACAAATATTTACTGAGCATATAGTGTTTGGAAGACACTGTATTAGGTAATTGATTTCTATCCTATTTTATTAAACAAGGTAAATAAGGGGGGGGAGGGAATGCTCCCAAGAATATGCCACCCCTCACTTTCTGCATATCCCGAACTCTATTGATATTGTGCTACTGCATAGCATTCTACAGTTTCAAAGCACTTTCTCATGACATGAATTTCTGTATCATGTTATTTCAGCCTCTTAAGGCTCTTAACACTTTCAACTTGGTGTTCTTAGTGTTGATGTCATTGATCTACCTCTTAGATTTTATTTTCACTTTAAAACTGAGGCTATTTTAAACAGCACCAAATCTGCCACAATGTCTAGCCTACTTTCTTAAATATATCAGGTGGCTAGTATCTGATGAATGAATGAATGAGTGAGTGAATGAATGAATGAGATTTCATTTGAACCACGGAAGCAGAGATGGCATAATTGCCATCATGTAGGAGGACACCACGCTTTGGCTCGGAGAGAGAAAGTCTTGTTTCTCATTGCTGGTAATCCTTAGAGGTCCTAATGGGGTGTTTTTCTACTTCAACTCAATCGAAATCATGTGGTAATCCTTACTCAAAATAGAACCATTTCTTCTCCTGGAACCCCAATGACAAGAGCTGCTAAGTAAGCTATCATGTTGACTTTTATCAAACTATCTGATCTCTTAAGTCTGCATTCACTTTGATTACACACACAATCATGGAATGATACTTGTATGGCTTTGGGCTGTAATTCCCAGTTCCAAGGTGATTGGAATAGAACACTAAGTTCTCTGGTAAAGAGTAAGAGATACATTTTTTTTTTTCCTGCATGTCATTCAATGCTGCTTTATTCATGTTTTCCATTGTCCATAAATGACTTCCTCTTCTTTATCATGACTTCCAAAAGAATGAGACTACAGCATCCCATCTCCCCATTACTGGTAGTGGCAGAACCCTTTACAGGCCAAACACTTCTCCAGAATTTGTGAATTCCAGTAAAAGATTTCCTTTTAAAAGTAAGAACCTTAAGATGTGGTCCATATACACTATGGAGTATTATGCCTCCATCAGAAAGGATGAATACCCAACTTTTGTAGCAACATGGACGGGACTGGAAGAGATTATGCTGAGTGAAATAAGTCAAGCAGAGAGAGTCAATTATCATATGGTTTCACTTATTTGTGGAGCATAACCAATAGCATGGAGGACAAGGGGCGTTAGAGAGGAGTAGGGAATTTGGGTAAATTGGAAGGGGAGGTGAACCATAAGAGACTATGGACTCTGAAAAACAGTCTGAGGGGTTTGAAGTGGCGGGGGGGTGGGAGGTTGGGGTACCAGGTGGTGGGTATTATAGAGGGCACGGCTTGCATGGAGCATTGGGTGTGGTGAAAAAATAATGAATACTGTTTTTCTGAAAATAAATAAATTGGGAAAAAAAAAAAAGTAAGAACCTGTCAAGGGAACATCTAAATACTGGCTTAATGTTCTGTCCTTCAGCAACAACAAAAGAACTTATTCTTTTATGGCCAAAGAATTGTGTTTTCTTTAGGCTTCTCTTTCCTTATGCCTCTCTCCTAGGACCATGCCTTAGAATCTTTAAAAGAAATTTCCAGTCATGTGCCCAAACCTTCTTTAATATTCAACTAATTCTATTTTGACAAAATGACTGGAGAAAGCAATCATGTCTGCAAATTAGTACAAATAGAAGTAAAAACATTAAAAAAATACTATAAAAGTTTTCTTTATGTTTTACTTTATATTATTTAAGGAATGTTAACCCCATTTCAAGTTTGATATCTGTGGTCCTTGGGAAGGACAGAGTTGCCTTCACGTGAGCAATCCAGTGGCAGGTGACTAACACCTTGCATTTAACTGGGCTTAGTAGTTCAGAAGCACTTTCATACACCTTATCTCGCCTGACCCTGCTACCTGCCTTGTGGAGCCGACAGGGAAGCTATCATTATCTTCACTTCGCAGATGAGAAAAGTGAAACTCAGGGAACATCAGTGGCTTGCCTGAGGTCAAACAACCATTCAGGGGAAAGTCAGGCCTTGAACTGAGTCTTCAGACTTCAAACCCAGCATTGTTAACTCATTAACTCGCTGGACAGTAAGAAAGAGATGAATCGCAACATCAAATCCTACTAGGACTTTGGTGAATTAAACCACTTTACACTAAAGGTATTCAAAATTGTAAGTTAAAATTAGTAGTCCCGTGGATGAGGCCTTAGGTATAAATGCAAATGTTAGAATATTTCATTTTCATTACCAGGAAGAAGTTTTTATAGCCAACAGGTCAGCCCCAGTTTAAGTATCAGAAACTTCTGATAAACGGAGCAGGTATAAACTTCAATAATGATCTACATTGACATAATTGTCAGCCTATGTATGTGTTTGATTGTTTAGATTGGCTTTGTGAGTGCAGGTATTAAATTCTAAATGCAAGTCCTTTTTTGAGTAAGTCTCCAACCCCCGCCCCCTTTTTTTAAGTTGGACCTCTGGGCATTAATTTGATGCAGTTACTAAATGTTTTTCAATATTAGGCTTTTCATGCTGATTTACACGTCGGATCCCGTAATAGATTCAACGATACGATGCTGAACAAGATTGTATATAATGTTTCATAGTTAAAAGTGTGTGCTTAAGTTGAATAAACTTGGTCAAGTAATCCTACCCTCAGTTTCTTAACTATAGGATGGGGATAAGAATTGTATGCTTCTAACTGGCTTGTCATAAGATTAAAAGAATTGATAATATGTAAGGTACTTAGTTTTAGCATATGGTAAATGTGAAATAAACTTGAGCTACGGTCTTTTTATAAATATATTGTTCTTGTTTAAGTATATTATTGTCTTGTTGATGAGGACACTATACAAAATTTAAGTCTTTTTTTTTTTTTATTACACTAGGATGCTTGGGTGGCTCAGTCAGTTAATTGGTTAAGCGTCTGCCTTTGGCTCAGATCATGATCCTAGGGTCCTGGGATGGAGTCCTGCATGGGTCTCTTTGCTCAGCAGGGAGTCTGCTGCTCCCTCTGCTTGTGCTCGCTCTCTCTCTCTCTCTTTCTCTGACAAATAAATAAATAAAATGTTTTTAAAAAATGAAATGAAATAAAAATCATCCTAATATTATAATGGGATAAAACTTATCAAAATTACTTAAAGCTATTCATAAAGTTCTACAGAATTTGGTTTCTACAAATGATTATGGCTTAGAAGGATGACGGTGTTTTGGTTTTTGTGAGCATGAGGCATCACTGATCCTGAAAGTGAGTTTTTGCTTTTACAATTGGCTTGTTGTTTGGCTTTAAAAATACACTAATTAAGTATGTCACTTTTTTAAAGAAAGAGAGGAAGTTCTAATAATATCAGATGTGGTTGCTTATAATATGAAAACTGAAAAAAGCATATCTTTGTAGATTGAAATCCAAAGAAAAATAAAGTTTGGGTTACATGTAATTGTTTCTTCTAAAGAATCCTAAACGACATATAGTTTATTTACTTTTTATCCTGTTGTGTCTGTGTAAGAGAGAGAGAAAATGAATTTGAATGTACGTAAAGTGAATTTTTCTAGTGTGACTTATTTTGACTTACTCAGCCAAAGGATTAAAAAGCTACTCTATTTAAATGAAGTGTGATGATATAAAAATTTAAGTACTTTTAAGCAATACATTTTAAATAACGAAAAAGCTTTAAGACAACTATTAAGATTAATTTAATAGACTATCAAAAACAGATAAACCAAAGAAATACTTTCAAAGGGACAACTGAGGTGGCAGTGTGATTTTTTTGGGATTCTTTTAGTAAGTTTGACTATGTCAGAGGAATGAGAAGGAATGGCTTCCTCCTTGAAATGAAACCTTGGCTGCATAAAGCCGATTGTTTCCAGGAAAGCAGTAATAAAATGGGTGGCAGAAGAAGGCTGATGACTTTGAGGGTTTGGTGATGAGGCTCAGGAATGGGTCCTCTAGGTATTAGGAACTGGAAAAGGCATGAGAAGAGAAGGCTGCAAGCAGAGAGAGGAATTTCATGTTGAAACACACGGGTGGGGCCCTGCCGAGTGATACTGAGGCCAGCATTATTATGGTAAGGAGAGCAGGTGACTGACATGAAGAGGGTATCGAGATCTCTGGGTGAAAAATGTTGGGGAACTCAGAGACCCGCGTGTCAGAGGGTAACTAATGCTGAGAGCAAACTGTCCAAGAATGCTGACTGGGATTGGAGAAGAGTGAAACCAAAGCTGGTGCTGGCATCATTGAGAATGATGAAAATACTCTGAAAGACAGTCAGACGTACTTCCGAGCATGGCCACCATTTTGCACGGAAGTATATATGAATGGGGGAGCAGCCCTGTTGATATCAGAGGGAGGAGGAAGCTGTGTGCGAAAAACTCTTCCTCTCAGTCACTTTGTTTTCTTCACTTGATGTCTCTACATGTGGTTTCTTCATTTGTGCTCTAGTGCATGCTTTAAAAGATTTTTCAAGTTCCCATATGAATATAGTAGAGGGGGAAAAAAGGGCAGGGAGCTATCAGACTTCTAGATAATAGATTGGTTGGCTTGAGTTACAATGGTGGCAGTGGAAATGGAGAGAAGTGTGTATTCAAGATAGATACTGAAAACAGAACCAAACCAGAGAAGACATAATCCAGGTGATTTGCCAGATTTCTGTTGCCCTTTATTTACATGAGAATGGCAGGAGAAGGACTAGATTAGGAGATGAAAAAGTCTCCTTCCAGGCATGTTGTGTTAGAAACATGGAAATGGACATGTTTAATTAGGAAGTAGAATATCATGATTTTTGCGGTCAGACTAGGAGTCTAGTCTCAACATGTAAATGTGAAATGTGTTATTCTCTGGATGGTGTTTATAATCGTAAGCAAGGCTGGAATTACTAGGGGGAGAGTACAGGAGAGAGAAGAGAAGCTGGTACAAAGCCCTGAGGAATTACCACACCCAGAGATGAGGAGGCTGATGAGCAAAGGTCCCTGAGAATGAGTGAACCCGGGAGGTACAAAGCAAAGCAGACAAGCACGGCATTCTGGAAGTCAGGAGAGAAGAGCGTTTCCAGTCAAACCCAGTACGATGAACACAGGGAAAGGTAAGTGGGTCTGATGAGCTTCTAACGGGTTGTTTTGCAGCAGATTATTGAAATAATACCATTTTCCATTGGCTAAGACCCTGACATGCTGCCTTCAGGTCTCCAGCTAAAGACTGGAGTACTTTCCTCACTCATGAATCCTTACAACAACAACCGAATACTTAGAAAACGTTGCTGGAGTTGCCTATACACTCCCAACCTTGCCTAGTTTGCTCCTTCACTTCTGGTCTACAGCCAGATGGTGAGGCAGATCCCCAGCGGAGAGCTGGGCTGCTGGGACATATGCTCTCCATCCCCAATTCTCCACAGACGAGTGTCTGCTAGAAGGGGTTCCTCCACTTCATAACAAAACTGAAAATATTTCAAGGAATAAGTCACACGGTGATCCCTTTCTACTTAGACACTTGCCCTTCATGGCCCTATTGAGTCTAATAACCCAATGTGCAGAACCTAAGAAGAATGGAATGTTGCACTGATGCAAATGGTAAAAAGAACTAACACTTCTACAGCACTTAGGGGCCAGACAGCGTTTCAAGTGCTTTGTATACATGAACTCATTTGATCCTCACAATGAATCTGTGAGGTAGTGAGGTTCTATTATTATTTCCGTGGTATACTTGAGGACCCCGAGGCCCAGAGAGATTAAGTAACTAGCACAAGTTTAGCTCCAAGTCAAGGCTTTTAGCTATTAGCCATACACACACACTCTCTTTCTCTCTCTCTCTCTCTTTCTCTCTCTCTCTCCTTTGGTGAGTTCAAAGTAAGCTTATGAAAGAGAACCAAGGAACCCAGGATCCAGGCTTTTAAATCACACTGAGCTAGGAGTCAAGGGCATCTCAAGGAGGACAAAGTATGAAAATCAGTCTGATTAAGAGCTGGATTCTGGGGCTCCTTCTGGGAACTCACCTCAACCCATTTCATGAACTCACTACAGGAAATTCCTAAGAGTTCAGATGGCTCCAGTATGATGAGCTCTTAAGGTAGCCACCCAAGGATAAACACATACATTTGGTCATTCATAACGACAATTTTTAATCTGGGTATGAAGTTCAACTGAGTGGGAGCTGAAGGTGATCTTGCCTGAGAAGTAGGCTTTTCATTTCCAACTGCCATATTTGTTATAGGAATGTTCTGTGCGTTCTGGTGTAGCCCATTCCGTGCGCCACCTCCTGGTGGGACCAGACATGTGTAATTATTTAAAGTCTCAGTGAACCTGTAGCCACAAACTAGCAATGTTGGAATGAATGCAAATAACATAAAGCTTGCTGAGTTGCAGCGTCACAAATTTTGCCTTCTCCCAGATACCATTTCAGATTTTGTTACCAGTTTACATTAGCCAGCTGTATGTGTATTGGTATAAAAGGGAATAAAAGTTGCGCCTGGGTTGCTCAGTTGGTTAAGTGCCTTTGGCTCAGGTCATGATCCCAGGGTCCTGGGATCGAGTCCTGCAATGGGCTCCCTGCTTGTGTGGAACCTGCTTCTCCTTCTGCTTGCTTGTCCCTCTGCGTGCTGCTCCCCCTGCTCGTGCTTGCGCTCTGTCTCTGACAAATAAAATCTTAAAGAAAAGAAAAAAAAGGGAGTAGAAGTTCTTAATAGCATGAACTTTAAGATGCTTTATGGTTATTATGTTGGGGAAAGATATCTTGGTTTTATGCCTTCTGTTCAACAGGTATCAAAAGTAACTAAGAAAACCTAGTTATTTTTCCATCTTCTCATTTAGTCACTCATTCAATAATCAGTCATCAATGCCTATGTTCCAGAACTTGAATCACAATAATGAACAATATAATCTTTGTTTGCCCAAACCTCACTTGGGAGAGAGTTTGGGAGAGAGACGAATCATCAGACCACATTAGCATGGTTGGTGAGTTAAGTATAAACACCAGTTGCTATGTGTGCATCTGGGAAGCCACTGGTTTCTTTGAAATAGGTGACAATAGGAAAAAAAAAATCCTCTTCTCTCTTTACCCCTCATGAGTGTGACTTTTCTCCTGAGGAATGTTTGTTTTAAAGCACTTCAGCCTATCTTTACCCTTCAGGCCTCAAAAGCCCTAACTACTGGCCAGGACTTCAGAAAAGCATCTATTTTTCTGGAGAAATCCACAGACTTTGTGAAACTCTTAAATGGGTTTATCATTTTTTAAAAAAAGACTAAGAACATTTTTGTAACAAATTCAGATTTTATAGAGGGGATAAAACTTAGGGAACCCTTTAAAAGAAAAAGAAAACAGAATTATAAACATAAAATTACTTATGAAAGTGATTATTATTTAGAATGAAAACACAATGTTCCTCTTAATTAACTTCCCGATATACCTCCTAATGCTTTTTTCCAACCATTTTTGGCTATTTTTTAAGTTATTTCTTCATGGGACAGCGGCAGTTTCTTAGTTCTATTCTCACTGAGTTTGGTTCTCCTAGTTTAGAGGTCTCTAGTATCCAGAGGAGGTTATCACAGTGTAAGAATAAAAGTGCTTATGACTGACCTCATGCACTGCCCTATCTGTGAGGTGCTTCAAAGAAAACAACTTCTTTGAGTGTCAGTAGGATTCAGAAGTTTACAACACTATGCCTTCACTCCTTCCATGTCTCGGGTTCTGTTCTGGATGCTTTGCATGTAAAATTCACTTAAACTTCATTGAAACTCTGTGAGGTCAATGCCATTAACATGGTTTATGATGTGTAAACTAAGGCCTGGAAAAAGCAAATAGCTTTGCCCAAGGACAGCTGGTAAGTGGACGAGTCGGGCATTAACCTCAGTCAGATGAACTCCAGAGACAGGACAGAGCACTTAACCCTCCTAGTCTACGTTTTGCAGGCGTGAGCACAAGACAGAGCTGAAGATGTTGCCTGCTTCTCGGGGACCCCATCCCACGTGGTCATGGGTCTTGCTCTGGAATAAGAGAGAGTGATAATACGGTAGAAACTTCAGACACAAGACAGATCATTTGAAAAAGTGGCAGCTTATGACCCAGTTTGCATTAGAACCACAAGGAGGAATGACTTCACGGGATGTCTTGCTCCAATGTGGTTGGTGACAACAGGGAGGAAACAGCACCGCGGCTGGCTCTGTCAGAGAGCAGCGCCTTCGTCATTCCCAGCACCCATGTGGCTTCTCCACCCCAGAAGCTACCACAGCAAGTACAGGTCCAGCAGTGGGCCCCCGTGCTTCTGGAGGGTAGGAGGGACTCAGTTCGTCGGCACTAACGACAGCAGGAACACAGGCCCAGACTCAAGGATATCCTATTGGAGGCCAGTAATGACCATTACATCAGTCCTATTTTTGGAAGGAAAAGAACAAGTCCAGGAACCAAAATAAATAGCCACAGATTTCAAAAGATCCCTTACAACAAGCATCCCTACCCACCATCGTCACAAACTTTCTAATGATTCTTTTTGCTTTTGAGAGGAACTGAATACTTTTTGGCTTGGAGAATTACAACTCTATAAATAGCCTTTCTCAGAGCACCTGCAGATGTAGCACTTGCAGAAATCCCTTTCCTAGACCCATGGAAAGAAGCTGCTTTAGAAGAGGGTATCGTGGGGGTTTGCAGATATTCAGCCTGGGTGAGTCTTAGGATGTGTAGAGTTAGTGTAGGATCAACTACCCACTCAGGCACCTACGGAAATAATGCCTTTCCATGATTACTGTTTTGCTTATAAGATTTTATAAGCTAAGCATTGAGGATATTCTTCAGAAGAAAGGAGAAGAGGATATAGCATCAAACTTGGCAATTCCAGAGGAGTTTTGGTCCTTAGGAATCCCTGAAAGTCAGGTTCATTCTCTGTGTATGAAAGACAACAAATTCTTTCGCTAAGCCTTTCATCCCTTTATGGTTTCGTTGTTCGTTCTACTGATTGTACTAGAAACAAGTTTCACTTCAGATATAATAGTTAATGACAGAGACTAGGAAAGGAAGTGGGTGTGGAGCTGTAGTAAACTAGAATGACAGGAGCGCAGGTTGCTATTTATAGCGTTTGTTAAACTTTCATCTCCTCAAATTGCTATTTTCATGGAGCAAACTTTAATCTCTCAGGCAACAGGGCAAGCAACATGAGATTAGAACTGGAAGTAATTTCTGGCATTAGTCAAATATGTAATGACTAAGGAAAACACCTTCTTCACCTTGAAGTGTCACCAGTTATCAGTGAGAATAGGAAAACAAACATTCCCAAGTAACCTTGCAGGGATCAGTGTGGGAAAATGGTGAAATAGGGGGTTTATGCTATCTGATACCATCCATGAGGCAAAACACATGAAATGCGAATGTGGGACAGAAAGACTCTTCTAGAGACGTGGAGCTATTTTATGAAAAAGAACTCGTCCAAAACCCATTTGCCCACATCTAATAAGAAACACAGTTGGTGCTGAGACGGGAGAGTGGCTGGATCTCAAGCCAGCTCCTCTTTTTAAAACTCTTTCGGCTCCGTGATGGAGTCATTCCAGTAGGGTGGAGGAGGAAGGTAGGGCTGGGAATGGTAGCAGGACTGGGGTGTGCGAGGTGGGCAGGGAGAGGCCGCAAAGAGGCTCAGTCTGCGGGACGTGGACCCTCACCTCCCCACTCTCCCGCTGCAAAGACTGGTTTGCTTCTCTTGTTAGACCTCAAATCTTTGTTTGCTGGAACATTCATTTACAACCTTCCGGACTTCCTTTAGTCTGTGCGCCTAGTAGGCACACAACACATTTATGTAAGTTGGTGTGGCTAAGAAAATTTGGATGGTTTGGTCCTAATACAGGATGTCTATTGATGTCAATACATTTTACAAACTGGTGGCAGACAAATTGTGGAATGAGGCCAGGGAACTCCCAGACTGAACACAGGGCAAGAGACTGCAGTAGTTGGGAGTGCTCGACAGAGCTGGACAGCTGTTGTCTCTCGGGAAGCCAAGGTGTAAGTCTGGACCAGAAGCTCTGGAATTTTGTTGAAATAATCTTAAATGTGGCAGCATTGACCCCTAAGAGTTTAGATGTTTAAATAACTGAGATATTATTTCACTCATAAGCTAAGCTCAAAACCCAGTTATGATATATCTTATTGTTTGTGCCCAAGACTTTCCCACTGATAATGTTGTAAGGGAAGTCTGAGGAACAGTGAAGATACTAGTCCTAGGTCCCTTTCCTACCAGCAATGAGAAACGCTCACCGTATAATATAGGCGAGTCGAAAATTCTGATGCTCTCAATTTGCCCTTCCCTTTACTCTTCATAGCATCATCCTGATAGCTGCAATCCCTCATAATTGCTTCTCTTCCTTATGATCATACAATCATGTATTTCATGCAAGGACTCACAAACGGATAAGAAATGTACTTCTATCTATTTTTATTACATTAATTAAAGTCACAGATACGTATTGCTTACCTACTATTTAACCTATGACAAAGGTTATGACCTTTGACATAGTCAAACCTATGACAAACCTATGACTATGAAGGACATAGTACATTTGAGGACTGGCTTTGGAAATAAGATTATCTGGGGAAAAAAAAAAAAAACTAACTAGCATTACAAGGTCAACAATCCCTGGCAGACAAGGAACAAGGACTAAGAACACTGAGTGGTGTAAGAGGTCAAGGGAGGGTGAGCTCATTAGGCTGGGATATTCAAGGAAGACTTCCTGGAAAGGGTGGGGTTTGAGCTGGATCTTGAAAAATGAGCTCACATCTGGGAGTTAAAGAGATGGCAAGAAAGTTTTCCAACAAAAGGAACAGAGTATGTTCTGGTATGGGTTCTTTCGAGAAGCCCATTTCACATTGTATTTAGAAACAACGTCCTTCCTGCATTAAGAATTTACTGGCCCAGGTATTAAGAAGTCTAGGAGTAGCTTCTGCTTTGATATGACAGAAGCATATGCCCAAACACCACTGTGTTCTCTGTGTTGTCTTCAATCTCTGGTAAGTTCTCCTTTACAGTAAGGGTACAGATACATAGCCTGCTAAGGCAACCCTGCGGAAAGTGGACGTGCACTATGTCCTGGAGATGAGTCCCATGGGCCTGACTCGGGACAGACCTTTCTTTGAGACAGTCATTGAGGCCAAAATGACAGAATATTCTATTGCTTCATCTAGATCATGAGCCACTGGAGTTGGGCTATAAATGAGTTGGGACTGGTGATGGGAGATCAGTGCCATGTTCACCTAACAGATGATGAGCTAGATGGAGATACCCACAAGGAAAGATCAGAAGGAAATTCCAGGAAGGTGAAATGGGTGCTAAGAGTCAGAAATCACAATGGTATAAATAAATATTCAGAAATGAGAGATAAGTCAAGGTTTATATAGACCTAGATGTCCCTAGTAAAGAGCATAATTGATTATCATGAAAATAAACTACAGTGTTTTCAGATATTTGTCTTATCTGGCATTTGTTTTTCAAATGATCTGCCAAGTCAGGCTTTGAAAAACACTTGATTTACAAACCATTTTTAGTGCTCATTCTCCTCCTCTTAACTCTGATGATTTTAATATTACTACTAGAAATAAATAAATAATTTGGAAAATGGAGCAAAGCAAGGGATGTTCTCTATTGCTCAGGATGGAGTATTAAGAAATATTTCCTCGGGAATTCCCCACGTTTCAGGTAGAATAGAAATTAAGTGGCTGATTCACTCATTCATTAACAATAGGGAGAATGCTCTGAGGTGCCAATGCACCCTAACCCCGCAGATCCTCCCTAATGCCGGCACTTGCAAATCCCTCTGAAATTTCAGAGGTGGTTACTGACCCACGTTCTCACCAGACACTAATATGCTCATGTCACGGTACTTTGTTTATGGACTGTCCGTGTTGGCACACTTGTCTTTATGCACAGTCAGTAGCATTTTGGCAGCACTGAATACTTAATATGGATGACATTTCATGGTTGGCTTTTTGCTGCTGTTACTTTCAAAGGCCACTTTTTTAGAGTTCCAAATTCCCACCAAATTAGTCTATGAAACATATCAACAAGTTGAAACTGTGGTTGAGACGGTGTTTTCATAACACATAATTATGATCCCTCAAAAAATAATCTTCCCAAGCCCTAGTTAATTGACGTTCCCAGATCCAGCAGGCTTCAGTGACTTTTGACAGCAAAAACGCAGTGAACGCTTTCCCTGAGATGGATTTTTCATCCCTTTTGGAATCTAATGAGCTTGATCACTTGTTTCTGACTCAGGTTTTTTCCTCTTTGTTTGCATTTACAAAGCTTGGTGATAAATCTAAATTTGACCTCACAATCACCTTAATCTCCTTATTTCAGTCTTCAGCCCTCATTGTCCACTGGGTCTTAATATTTCATTGGATAGTAGATCTCTCTAAAACTTCTTGAAAACTCTGGTCTCCCTCCCCATAAACATGCACAAACATCAAATGTTGCTTCCAACTGTAGCAGGTTCTGTTACCCACCCATCCCGTACAAGACTTCTGCTTAAGAGCACTTGCTTTTGATGTCGACAGTTGAAAACAAATATAGATCTTATTTTCCATTTCCAGTACCTTTTCAAAAGGATACCTGTGACCACTTTGTTTGCCTTCTCCTTTGGCTGACCTGGCTCATATCAGCCGACAACAGAAGAGACCTCAGAAGAAGAAGAGGACAGTGAATCATTTCTCTTAGCCTGCTAATTCTGTTGTTGGATGAGGGGATACCTCGGAGCCCACTCACTGCATTAGCAATACCAGATGGAGAAAACCCAAAACTCAACTAGCCAGCTGTCTGCTGACACATAAAGAATACTGGATCGGATATTTAAAACCTAGCCCAAACTAAGGTACACAACAAGAAGTTTGCCTTCCGTTCCCCTCATCAAATATTTCTTGGGTGTCTTCTATGATCTAGGCACTCTGTGTGCATTTTTGTTTCGTGGTTTGGGCAGTGCCCCACAAATAAAAGGCACTCAATCTATTTGTTGGAAATGAATAATAGCTAACACTTATTGGGTAATTATTATGTGCCAACAGACTTAAATCTCAAAACAACTGTGTGAAATAGGTGTCATTAACTGCATTGTTAATGAGGCCCAGAGGGGCTCTGTAACCTGACCGAGGTTCTGAAGCTCTTTGTGAGTCTGAACTGATGCTTTCATCCACTACACGATAGTCCTTCAAGGTTCTCTTGTGGGTGCGATTGCTTAACCTTGGCTATGAGATGACATACTCTGGTTCAGATCTGATCAATAACTTAACTCAGAGGAACATATGACAGAGCTTACACTGGACCCGAGTGTGACCAATTTCAGACCCGGAGCTGTTTTGTGACATTACTGCTGTCTTGTGTGTTACAGCGTCGATCCCATCCACACACTGTCTTTCCCCCTAACTTCTGGTCCATTCCGTTCCCGCAGCTGCACACCTAAAACCACCCCTTGATCCCTAGGGCGGGAGGGCCCCAGAGGCTACAAACCAAATGCTTCCATTTTTAGGCCAAAGGCAACCACACAAAGCTCCTGCAAAATTTCTCATCTCATTCAGTATTATCTCGCATCTGTCAGTTACTTTCATACTTTGAACTGAGTTCAAACTTGAGCGAAGTTACAGTTTTCTGAAAAAATCCAACACAGAGTTTTAGTAGAAATTGAGACCAGGAAAGAAAAAAAAAAAAAAAAAAAAGCAAGCTTCTTACATTTCTTTACTTTTATTAATTATTCCTTACAGGTTTCATATTTTTTATTGTTCCTGGAGGCTTGCCAGGGGGCCACCCACTCTCCTTCCTCTGGGGGTATGGGGGCCCCCAGCCAGCAGATGCTTCTTCGGAGAGAAACGTGAGAAGTACCATCTACTCAATTTCATGTAGTTGATCCTTCCATCCTCTTACTTTCCTCACAGTCTCTAACTGTGAGTTGGTATCATTGTCCAGGGCAAGAGCTGTCAAAAATTAACCATTAAAAATTAAGGTTTCGGGATGCCTGGGTGGCTCAGTTGGTTGGACGACTGCCTTCGGCTCAGGGCGTGATCCTGGAGTCCCGGGATCGAGTCCCACATCAGGCTCCCAGCTCCATGGGGAGTCTGCTTCGCTCTCTGACCTTCTCCTCGCTCATGCTCTCTCTCACTGTCTCTCTCAAATAAATAAATAAAAAATTAAAAAAAAATAAATAGTTACAATTTCTTTAAAAAAAAAAAAAAATTAAGGTTTCCAGGGGCACCTGAGTGGCTCAGTGGGTTAAAGCCTCTGCCTTCAGCTCAGGTTGTGGTCCCAGGTCCTGGGATCGAGCCCCACATCGGGCTCTCTGCTCAGCGAAGAGTCTGCTTCTTCCCCTCTCTCTCTCTCTCTCTCTCTCTCTATGCCTGCCTCTCTGCCTACTTGTGATCTCTGTCAAATAAATTTTTTAAAAAATTAAGGTTTCTGGCTGGTTTCATGTTTCATGTATATCATGACAGGACTGGATTTCAAACTGGATTCCTGGTAATGACGGCAAGCCAGGCCTGTCTAGCTTCAGATGGATACAGGGACTCGAAGGAATTAGTAGATGACAGAACCAGCCCCTCCATTGGGGAGCTGAAAAATCTACTCCTACACCTAGGGAGGCAGAGAAAAGCAGAAAGGAACATACACACAAACAAGCAGTAAATCTCCATGTGGATCCCTATTCACCAAGAGAAGTAAACGTTTGACTGGGGAGACCATCCCTTCCGTTTCTGAGAAAATGGAAAGACCATCATTCCGGTAAACTGTTTACCCCCAGGCAGCATGTTTATGTGGTGTCTCCAGGCTGCAATATCTCCACTCATTAAAAGAAAGCTTTCCAAAAATATGTGTGTTTGCAGGTGTCTGTCAAATTGAAGGCGTGTTCAAGGACCAAATCCAAGTCCAAAGGGAGATTCCCTTCTCTCCTGTTACAGTTCTTCTCAAGGACAGGCAGAAATCCGAAACACAGAATAAAACAAGAAATCTGGGTGGATTATTTAAGAGTAGATCTAAAGCTTTCTTTGACATTTAATTTAGTTATACAGAACAAATACTGCACATGATGTCTTTCCCTCCTGCTCACCTGTTTAATTCTCATTACGTCTATTCTTAGAAATGTGAGCACAAGCAGTGGATAGGTGAGCTAATGACTTTTCCAACACGAGACCTGAATTTCAAACAAAGGATATTTTATTTTATTACAGCCGGAGATTTCCAAACAAGCACCCTCCTTCTCCATTAATCAGAATCCAGATACTGTTGTTTTTTATGATTTTTTTTAAATATTTCATTTATTTGACAGAGACACAGCAAGAGAGGGAACACCAGCAAGGGAAGCAGGAGAGGAAGAAGCAGGTTCCCTGCTGAGCAGGGAGCCCTACATGGGACTAGATCCAAGGACCCTAGGATTATGACCTGAGCTGAAGGCAGACACCCAAAGACTAAGCCATCCAGCACCACCAGATATTGTCTTTTTGACTAGAGACATATTACAATTGTCAAATCAAAGCAAAATTAAAATGCTGGGGCTCCTGGCTCAGTTGGCTAAGTGTCTGCCTTTGGCTCAGGTCATGATCTCAGGTTCCTCGGATCAAGCCCTTCATCGGGCTCCCTGCTCAGCGGGTAGTCTGCTTCCTCTTCCCCCACCCCAACTCATGCTTACTTTCTCTCTCTCTCAAATAAATAAATAAAATCTTTAAAAAATTAAAATGCCATTTACTACTTGGACTATGTTAACAAAGTAAACAAAAGAAAGGAAGACAGTCTTCCATTATCAGTGATGGCAACAATACGACATCTACTACATACAACTGTTACACTGTTGAGCCTTTACAATTATTTTTGGTGATGTGAGGGTGGGTTGCGTTGATCCTGCCAAGACCGCTCACCCAGCTTCCCTTGTGGTAAGGGTTCCCAAGATATTTGTAAGCTGACATTAGGGTTTGGGCCACAGAACCAAATAAAGACAGTAAAGCTGTGAGCTAACAGTCACTCCAACGGGGCCTAGTCATCTGGACAAAAGACGGGATCTTTCCAGAATTGAAACCCGGGCCTCCTGACGCTATTCACTGAGTCTTTCTTGTGCAAGTGGTTGCTGATGGTGCTCTGAGCATTTACCCTTTGGAGCCACATAGAGCAAGAGGTTGAGATTGTAATGCCCTCACACCCACACGTTTAGAAGGAAAGGAGTCAGGCTTCCAACTATGTTCTTTGGGCTGCTTCATGTTCTTCTTGCTGTGACACATGCCCAACACTACCGATGCACGGAGATATGTAAACCCCTGCCCGTGGGACCAGCTTCACACGTGTCTGTCTGGAGGTCCCGCTCTGAAGATCCTCAAGCTTGGCTCAGTGCTCGGCTGCCCCTATCTTGAAATTCTTAAGAATTTTTGAACAAATGGTTTCATATTTCATTTTAATGTGAGGTTTGCTAATTATCTAGCTGGTCCCCTTGAAAGCACCCAGCAGAAGGAATAGTCCCATGTAGATCCCTGTTGGGGACACCAGAATGAAGAGAGCTGCTTTCTGTTTAGCTACCTAGCAGATCAGTCATAAAATTAATATTAAGGTATTCTAGGTATTTGGGGGAAATGCTCAGATTTGCGTCATTTTTCTCAGGGGAGATAGAAGTGAAAGGTAGTGTTTGTCCACTTTCCCCCCACAATTAGCTGCCCTCTCCCCAATAACTTGCTTCACATTTTGAAGTGTGTGGCAATGTCTCATACCAAGCAAGAGCTCTGACAGCAGAAGTGATGTTGAGAATTCATGAGGTTGCTGCTTCCTGGGTGTCAGTTCACAGCACACACCCATCTCTTTCCATGCTCCAGATAAAGGTGCGAGTCCTCTCCCCCCTAGCATGGTAAATAATTGTAAAGGCCAAGTCCACTGCAAATGCAAAGTAGTCCCACAGCTTCCCAGTTGAAAAACCCCACAAGTCCGGGCTATCCACAAGCAATGCCAAAAAAAAAAAAAAGCAAGCTTCTCTTACTGAATTGAAAATGAACGGTTCTCTCTGGGAAAAACAAAACAAAACAAAACCTTTTGATTGTATGATTTAAATATGAAACAATCTAAGACTTCTAAAAATGACTCCCTTGATACCAAAATGCAACATTGTGTGTCAGGAGAAGGAATGAATGATTTATCAAGTAACTGGGAGAGAAGGAGTATTTGAAAAGCATCAGACTGAAACTTCAGATAATCCCAAACACAGGTCACATGCAGTAAAGCCTGAGGGGGCAGCTGTTGGGTCTCACCTACTGAGTGGGGAGGAAATGGGCCCAGGCAAGGGCCACCCTCCTTGTCCCCGCTGCTGTCTGTGTGCCACGACGGGCTCCAGCCTCCTCTCTGCACCTGTATCCCCGGCTCCTTTCACCTGCGCCTTCCTTCCTCCTCCCCTGCTTGTGGACATCCCACTTGCCTCTCCAAGACCCAGGGCAAATGTCCCCCACTCAGACAGCCGATGGCCCCCTGAGCTGCAGGCTGCCTGCTGGTGCTCCCTTCTGGATGTGGAGTACTTCCGACACCCCACACAGATAGGCTCTGCTGACTTCCAGGCACGTAGAGATGCCGTTCAGTGACACCCTGATGCGTGAAACATCCAGATGTGAGCGCAGCTGAGGAGGAACCATCAAGCAGAGGGACTAAGATAGAAAGAGTTGGAAGTAGAGAGGTTTGGAGGCTGACTCAGTTTTGGGATTCGGGCCAAGTTACTTAATCTCTGCCTCAGTGTTCTTATCTAGTAGGGGGACAACGTGACAGGAGTGACTTCTGGGGGTTGTGGCAACGATGAAGCAGGCTTAGTGGGTTCCAGTGCTTGAAACCGAAACCGTAGGTGGCATCCTGGAAGCCCTCAATAACTGTGAGCCCTCATCGGACCTGCTGGCATCATCCCTTTTTCCTGCAACTGATGCAAACACAGTGCTTTTGTTATGAGGGGCCCACACAGTTTTCTGAAGCTGAAGTAGTTCCTGGCTGAGAACCATGGTGTCCTCTGCCCCTGCTTCTTTTGTGGAAGCTTTCACATTTTTCCTGCTGCTTCAGAATCTGCAATATGCCTCCTATCCTCTTGCTGTAAAATCTTGTTGTCTTGGTCGAATCTTCATAGTCCTTGTATTCAGCAAGAGCAGAATAAATGCTTATTGAATGAATAAATAACTGTGGGGCAGAACAAGAAAAAATAATAAAGGAAGAAAATGAACAGTACTCTCACTGTCAATAGATAATGATCTAGAATGCTCCGGGCACCACCTGACAATTACCCAGTGTTAACAATTACACCAGAGAGGGGAATTCTTCTCTTACAAGGCAGTGACTAGATAAAACAGGACGAGATCCCATAGCCAACTGTATGCTGGAAGCTTCGGCTTTAGATGTAGGTGGAAGATGATGTGATCCTATTTTGGAGATACAGAGAAGTTTCACCCCCAACTTCAGACCTAACAACTTGACATGCTATTTGGAATTCTACGAGGGCACGATCCTTTGGAGTTTAAAATTGCCTTGTTAAACATTCTACCCTCGTGCATTACAATCGCTAATCCCTTTGCTGTACGGCTGAGTGGACTCAGAGGTGCAAAAGCAAGGGAAGGACACACTGAGAGGCAAAAAGAGGCTGTCCGAAATGAATTTCTCCCCTTGTCCTGGTCAGTCCTCATAAAATTGTCTGAAACTAATGCCGAAACCTGACAGGAGAACCACAGCAGAACTAGCAGCCTTATTTTGTTTTTAAAAATTTTTACTTACCTTCAATTAGCCCACCTATAGCACATCAGTGGTTTCAGGTGTAGCTCAGGAATTCCTCAGTCTCATCCAACACCCAGGGCTCATCACATCACGTGTCCTGCTTCGTGCAGTTTTAACATCAACAACGTCAGTCGGAGTAACAATAACTCTGTTTGAGCACTATCTCTGACGCTGTCCCGGCATGCCTTCTATGTGCCATCTCATTTCATTCTCAAAACAGCTATATTATTTGGAGATAATTATTATTGTGATCTGATGTTTTCATCTATAAGAGCTGGGGTTAGACTTGACTCAAATGGTGTAAATAATAAAACAAATCTGTTGTTTCAAGTAATAAGAAATGCACAGTTGGGTGGTTCTAAGAATGGATAATTCAACAGCTCATGATCCCATCAAGGACCTGGTTCCTTTACACCTTCTGCTCAGCCCTCACTGGCATAGAAGGATTCTCAGCTTATGGTTTCACGATAACAAGAGCTGCTCTGAGTCTCGAAGCCCAGAGGACCGAAGACGAAGAACATGATGCATTTTAAAAAGGAGGGCAGGTTCCCAGAAGCGGGTCCTTGGGTGCATCACATGACTTCTTGGTGTGTCTAGACCTCTAGCAGTTGCTCTCACAGGGACTAGAATTGCCTTCATTGGCTTCATGTAATTAGTACTTGCCTCCTAAGGCTGAGAAGGGGACCAGACTTCTCTGCACGGAAGGATGCCCAAAGCCTGAACAAATTAGTCACTCTGTTAGCGAGGAAGCAGGAGGAAAATGGATTTTGCTTAGAGAGGCAAGCATGTCTACCCCAGACCTGGCTGTGTCTTAGAATGAATAGGAATGCGGGAGGCTCAGGGAGTCTAGTAACTTGTTCCAGAAAACACAGCTGGGGGTGATCACACTGGGATAGAGTCAGCCCCAGTCTGTGGAAATGTCAAGGACATACTTCTGACCACTGTGTTTTTCCACAAGCTACTTTTGTGTCCATGCTCATAAACATTCCAAATTGTTGCAAAAATAATTTTAAAAATTAAGCACCATCGTATCATTGTACGTTTACCAAAGAAATCCAGAATGACTTCTTTGCACCTGCCTGACCTGTAATAGCAGAGAGGCAGCATTTCAGCAAGCTCAACACCGGGAAATCTTAGCCCAATAAGACCCCTGTAGTTGCAGAAAGGAGTTCCGAAACCCTTGAGAACAACATCAGCCTCTGAAGACTCAGAGGAGTCAAGAATTGTCCCTATTGAGATGGTTACAATGTGATAACATTGTGATTGTCCAGCAATTGCTAAATGTGGCGTATTTTTACCCATGATACTCCCCTAAGACAGGAAAACCAGCTGTTACTAAACTACTAAATTTATTACAAAGATAACTTCTGGATCTTCTGCTGCTAGTTTTTACACAAGATGAAGTTGATAAGAGACATTATTTCTTCCAGAGATGATAGAGAAATAATTGTTTTGGGGAAAAAATAGAAAATACACATATATTCTATGTTTGTTTTTCTTATAACCTTTTGATCATTTTAAAAATGACAGGAAGGGTGAGGACTTTACCCAGATCCTGTATTTAAATGGAAATAGTTAAAGGCAGGCATATATGTGTGCATTAACATTCTTAGATGACCTATTCTAATTGAAAATATATATATATTCTTTTGGCTATACAACCTTCCGTGGAAATGAAGATCTGAAAAATGAATCTGAATTCAACTATTGGTAGTATTTTATAAAAATATACCAAAATAAAGAAGCTAAAGCCTCATCTAATGAATTTAAAAAATTGGCTGTGCCTGAGGAATTATTAAGAAGGGAACTCAGTTTTGGTTTTATTTTCCTTCACCTTTGTTTTCCTTTCCAACCCACCTCTAACCTCATTTCTTCTCATGTTAAGTTGTAACTCTGGAGGCAAAAACTAAGCAGACATGCCTTTTATGTTCTTTGTATGGACACATCTTTAAGTCATCTAAGCCCATTAAAAAGAAAAAAAAGATTACAAAGCAAGAGAAAGCTTTTAATACTACTTGTATCTGGAATAAGGCTATCACTGAATAGACCAATTCAATTTTTTTTCTAATAAATTCCCTGGATTTTTTATTATCACAGAGAGACACCATGGACTCAGCAAAATGATTACAACTGTCTTCTGTGAAAAAAAAAATCTGTTTTCCAACTGAGTGATTTATTGTTATCAAGATCATTTTGAATGTAAAGAAGAAAAGAACACTCATATCATTATAAAATGTGCATTATCTTTTGTTGTGGTTTCAAAGGAGAAATCTTAATTATTACAAATAATTACTTGTTGGTTCGTGGTTTTGTGCATTATTTCACATTTAGGTAACTAAAGACAAAAATGTTAAGGAAGTGTAACTGGTTAAGATTTTATTGGGGGAGGGGGCCCTAAGAATAAATACTCTTACACAAACTGGAGGTGACTGGGGCTCCTGGATGGCTCAGTTGGTTAAGTGTCTGCCTTCAGCTTGGGTCCTGATTTGAGGGTCCTGGGATGGAGCCCAGGGTCATGCTGGGCTCTGCTCTCAGTGAAGAGTCTGCTTCTCCCTCTGCTCTAGCTCTCTCCCTGATCCACCTCTCTTTCTCTCTCTCTCTCAGATAAATAAAATCTTATATATATATATATATATATATACATTTGACTATTTAAAATAATACCTTTACCATAGAGGTAGAAATGCCAAGCTAATGTAAATATCGGTTCCATTTCACCAATTGTAATTTCCATGGTCCAACTATTTGCATATAAATAGGCATGTTGCCTGAACCACTCACTGAAATGTGTATGGCCCTAGACTATACTGGTCTTTCCCCGGATCCCTAGAATTGCACAAACAGCAGGAACCACTTCAATTTACTCCTTCAGATACACGCTTGCAGATACACTGTTGCAAAAAGAAAGCATAGAAAGCCTGTCCAGGGTAAGGACACAATGGCTAGGGTTGGACAGCTATGCTGTCCATGTCATGTCATGGTGGGTATGCTACTTCTTCTGAGCAGGTCTCAGGAGAAGGCCAAGGAAGACCAAGATGAGACAAGCTAGATTAATGATTGCCCGGAATGAGAGAGAGGTTAGGCTTCTGCACCCAAGACTGGCCTGAAATGGCAGAGTGAGGGGTCTGCTTTAATCCTGGTACCACCAAGACTGTGGCTCAGCCATTCACTAGGCAACAGTTTCCGGGCACTGCGCTCAGCACTATGCTAGGAGCAGGCGATACAACGGTGACTAAGACCCACTAAGCATACAGACTAGCAAAACAATAAGACATTAAGACATACTTGCATGGTGAATTAAATACAATTGCAAATTGATGTAGAAAAGAAAAGCAAAATGTGCTATAGCAATGTATTCTAGGTAGAAAATGCATAGGTCTCGGGGAACCCAGAACAATTCCAATTTACCCCTGCTGTCCTGGAGTAATTGTTAGGACTGCCTCCTTGCACCCCCCCTTAGTGCCCCATTTGGATGATAAATAAGTGATTACTGTTTGCTTTCATTAGAGGAAAGCTGACTTAGTCTGAGAGCCATCAAGGGCAGACTGGAACTGTTCAGCTGATGTCTGAGGCTACCCAGAGAAGGGAGGAGGATGCTGGAAAAGGAGAGAGAGCAGAGGAGATTGTACAGCAAAGACCTAAGGGCTGAAGCTCAGTCCTGCTCAAGCACTGGTGAACAGAGTGTGGTGTGCTAGGAAGGGCAACAGCCAAGCTGGCAAAGACCTTCTCGGTCATCCCACTGGTTTGAGACCCAGAGCAGTAGGAAGTGGCTGACCTGTAACCATAGAAGACTCATCGCTAAGAGGTAGGGTTTAGGATGTGTCAGTATCTGTTTACACATGTTAGAGGTATTAACTCACAGAATTACACAACAATGATTTGAAACAGGTGGGATTATAGTCTCAGCTTTTTAGGAGACTGAGGCGCAATATTTGAAGGCAACTTGCCTAAAGCCATCTTTCAAGAAAGTGACGGCACCAGGGCTCGGACCCGGAAGACTCATTTCAAAACCTTCACTCTGTTCATCAAAGGAGTGAAGGGAGTGACAATATCAGGTCTGGTCTCTATCTTTGTAAACACTTACAGAGCCTAGAGAACTTCAAAGTTCTAAATTGATGCTAAAATGGTTGAATGACAGTAAAATGTTGAACTTGAACTTGTGATTTTCTTCTCATTGGATTAAACCTCCTATACTCAAAACAGTCAAACATGAGCCTGTCTGTGTGCAATAAAAATAATAAAATAAAAATTATACAAATGAGGGTGCAGACATATGTGTATATGTGTGGACAGAAGATAACTGAATGGGAATATCATAAAACTATTAAGTGATTACCCCTGAGGATTTGTTGGAAGGAGGGATTGAGAGAACAAGAGATTCCACTTTTCATTCCAAACTGTTATTCCCCTGTCCCACCATGAGTGCATGTTTTTTTTTTCCCCCAATTTATTTATTTTCAGAAAAACAGTATTCACTATTCTTTCACCACACCCAGTGCTCCATGCAAGCTGTGCCCTCTATAATACCCACCACCTGGTACCCCAACCTCCCACCCCCCGCCACCCCAAACCCCTCAGACTGTTTTTCAGACTATGGACTCTGAAAAACAGTCTGAAAAACAGTCTGAGTGCATGTTTTTTAACAATAAAAAACAAAAAGTAACTATCAATCCCCCCACTAATTTCTGCTTGTTAAGAAACATACAGTGTTTGGGAGCTGGAGGGAGCTGTTTGGAAGAAAGGAGTCTGTGATATCGACCTTCGTTCACTTTCCTGGGTCCTGTGAGAACAGATAGTCATGAGAAAGGACTTCAAACAAACAACGCAGGATATTTGTTTGAACAAGAAATTAAAGATGTTCGTATTAGCAAGGTACGGTACATTCTGACGATGAGTGTAACCACGTTCTTTCCCGGTAATGAGGGTAAGTAACCCTTTGGAGAGAATGAGAAGCTACCAGAGGTAACAGACATTGCAACTCGGCATCGAGACATGTTCCAGATAGTACACACCAACGTGAAGCCAAGTCCAACTAAAATGGCTTTGTGTTTGGATAGAGTTTTAGCCCAATGCTGCATACCTTCTAATTTCCAAGGCACTGTTTTAGATTGATTAAATCACAGCTGATTTTACCAAACTGTGACGGTGACTTTGAGGTTCAGTTTCTTTCTTTGAAAAGAAAGTGTTGTTCTTTTTCTAAATGAAGTTTTCAGACGTCTCCCATTCCCTTAACTGAGCAAACAAACGGAAATTTCCCTTTGCTTTATTTATAACCTCGGGTCTATGGTCATGTCTATTTCATGGTCCCCTTCATAATGTCCATGGGAAGATTTTTTAGAGTAACACTTCGGAATTACATTTATGTATATGATGTGCTGTGGTTAAAAATGTGGACTGATTTTACTTAATTATGATGCCGATGCTATAAGACTTGAAGTGTATAATAGAGGTTTATTATTTCCTGGGAAATTTGACAGCTTCTGAGAATTCTGAGCCTGAGGGAGCCTGAGATTCCAGGCTGCACTGATCCTTGTATTTAAAAGCGTTCTCTTGTCTATGGAGTATTTCCTCGTGTTATTCTGAAGAACAAGTGCCAGGATCAGGAATGTTCCATTTAATTGTAAGCCGGATGTAGTTGACAGTATGGCTGTTTTTCCGACTCCTAGTATTGGATATGGGATCCGATGCTTTTTAGAAACTTACAAATATTGAGATACAGGAACACATTCCTCTTTCTTTTGTTTAATGGGTACTTTGTTAGATTTTATGTTAAAAAGGAGCTTTCTCTTTTTTGTATCCAAATAGCACATTATTCCTAATGCTGCTTCAATACAGCATTTCCTTTTCATTATTTTTTATGCTTCTGCTTCCCTTTCTAATTATGTTTTTGAAGCGTTAATATTTCATTATTATTATATTTCCCTAACACTGAAGAACAGTGTCTAACATGTAGTAAGTTCTCCATATACATAGACTGAATGCAGGAAGGAAGAAATTAGTAAATGTATGAGTGGTTACAGATACGCACATCATTTGGAATAGGTCTTTTAATTTCAATAATTATAGAAATAACCAATTTTCTGAGCAGGAAATGATAAAGAGTACATTATTATACACCTTACTCTGCATCTTCAGATGGAGCGAGTCTGATTAAGGGAAGGGAAAAAATGAGCAGCCGTGACTGTGTTAGTTGTGGCCGGTACACAAAAGAGATAATAAATGGAATAATTTAAAAGAAGGAACGGAAAAAAAAAAAAAAAAAAAAAGAAGGAACGGCCAGTTACTTCTATTTTCAGAGCAACTGGAAACAGAGGAAAGAAAAAGAAAGGAATGCTTATGAGCTTTAGCCTTAGCAGGTAACAGCTAAATATCTCTTCTTCAGATGACAGATTACTGTAGAACACGTGTGGTCTGTCATCTTACAGCAACAAAAGGAAAACAACATCTATTCTTCAGGACTGAGGACAAAGATATCAGTAGCAGAATTATCTAAACACAGAACAGCTGGACTAGAACTCCTTGCATAGGTCAGCAGCATGAGTACATCCCTAAGGGCAGCTCCAATCTTCTCACCCCCAGAGGGTCACGATGGCCCCAAAGCAACCACAGCTGGTGCAGGCTCAACTGTGTCATCCTGGGAACAAACTGCCGCTGTGCACAAGTTCTAGCTATAAAAACGTCAGTCCCACACTCCTAATCATCAGGAAGTGAAAAGGGGTAGAATAAAAAAATCCTTATGGGGGACACCAGGGTGGCTCAGTTGGTTAAGCAGCTGCCTTCGGCTCAGGTCATGATCCCAGCGTCCTGGGATCAAGTCCCACATCGGGCTCCTTGCTCGGCAGGGAACCTGCTTCTCCCTCTGCCTCTGCCTGCCATTCTGCCTGCCTGTGCTCGCTCTCTCCCCCACCCCCTCTCTCTCTGATAAATAAATAAAATCTTAAAAAATAAATCCTTATGGAAACTTAACAAAGTCTGGGTAATTTGCAGATTTATAGGGATTTTCGCATTCTTGAGGTACGAGAGGAAACAGAATGGCTTTCATATGATTTCCAATGATTAAAATAAGAACCAGATAATTAATCAGTTAACATTGTCATTTTAGATTAGCCTACAAAAAGCCCAAGAAACTATTTGAGTTTCTCTGAAAATCAGTGCTATTGATCTCCATCTTACCTCCCATTTATACATGAAAGCTTATTAGGTTTGAAATATGTGGAATGATCAGAAAAGGGAATTTTAAAAAATGGCTTATTCTGAATATCTTTGAAAATCACATAGCTCCTGCCAATTATACAGCTTCCCACTGATGTCTGAGAAACTCATTACAGAAAAAATTGAGAAATGATAAAAACCTGAACACTTAAGTTAAGGGATAGGCAAAGATGTCCTCTCATAACTCCTACTCAGTGTTGTTCTGGAAGTCCTAGACAGTGAGAGAAGGGAGGAAGGAAGGAAGGAAAGGAGAGAGGGAGGGAGGGAGGTAGAAAGAAACCAGGGAATAGAGAAAGAAAAGGCCTACATATTGGAAAGAAAGAAACAAAATAGTTTTTTTTTTAATCTCTATTTTTTCCTTCTGTATTAGCTACGATTATCTCAAGGTTTTACATCAAGCCAATAAGTTGTCTTTCAACCATGTCTAATGTATTATTTGTTATTTCTGTCATATTTTGACATTTTCTTTAGTTTGAAATTGAATTTTTCTATCCCATTCAATTTCTATCCCATTCAATTTTTTATCCCATTCAATTCAAATTCAAATTGAATTTTTCTATGCCATTCAATAGTTCAATAAAACAAATTTTTTGTTGTTTTATTGAATTAATTCTCATGTTCTTCTGCAGTACAAAGCACTCAAGGATGATCTTCTCTTCTATAGATTATGTTTTCTTACAACAGGGCTCATCACATTTTTATATCCAATGGTCCCTCCTTTATTTTGTTTAGTTGTCATGCCATTTCTTTGTATCTTCCTTAAATTAGGCCATACTGTACACACCATCTGTCATTTCTCACATAGCTTGAACGATTTCTCTCTGACACTCTGCCCACCATATTGTCCATTAATTCAAACTTTGAGTTAAGAACTGGGAGTTGGTTTCTAGCAAACATTTAGAGTGAGCAACTAAGAGTGGGAAAAAGAAAGAACTCAGCTATGCTTTGGTATAGTCCCTGTTAGAGGAGTTGGCCATGACTTTGTCTTTGAGAACCAGGGAATCATGTAATCTATATCCTCCACCCTTGTGTTTTCTTCAAGATTGTTGAAAAATGACCCATTTATTTTATCAGCGAGAGAAAACATTTTTAAAAAGAAAATATAAAAATGCTATGCTTTTTATAATAAACTTGTCATAAGGACATAGAATTCTTTCATAGAATTAGTCTGCTTTTCTATATAAAATTTAAAATCATCTAGTCCATTTCTTTGAAAATACATATTTTTTCATTAATAATCTTTATCTTTTAGAGCAGTTTTAGGCTCACAGCAAAACCCCATACAGCCATCCCTGCAACATCACTATCCTGTGATATAGTCAAAAGTGTTCCATCCAGACCTGAATTGGGAGAAAGTAAAAAAGTCACCTTCTTAAAGAGATTACTTCTGTACACAGTGTCCTGAAAACTCAAGCCCAGTTAGAAATACCTGATCAGGGGCACCTGGGTGGCTCAGTGGGTTAAGCCTCTGCCTTCAGCTCAGGTCATGATCCCAGTGTCCTGGGATCGAGCCCCTCATTGGGCTCCCTGCTCAGCGGGGAGCCTGCTTCTCCCTCTCTCTCTGCCTGCCTCTCTGCCTACTTGCAATCTTTGTCAAATAAATAAATAAAATCTTTTTTAAAAAATTAAAAAAAAAAAACTGAGTGGAAAATACAAAGAGGTCCCACATGTCTCCCACTGCTTTTGAAATATTTGAAAAGATTTACCTCATCTCATTTTTTCCTCATCAGGCTTTAAAAGTCTCGTCATTTCTAATAGTTCTACCTCCATAAAGACAGCAATCCCTCATCTTTTTCTCCCCTTTCCAAGTTATCGAGTCTCCTTACAAGGGCTAGAATGTGTGTCCATTACAGATGTGGATTCTTTTCAGCGTCCATATAGGGCATGGAAGGCTGTTCTGTGTGGGCAACACACTCTCTGTTCCTAATCTTGGGTTTCTCCCCCTCTTTTTAGACCAGAAAGAAGGGTTGCGACCTAATGGATCTTTTCACTGGAGTTCCTCAGAACCTCAAGGTCGGACATTAGAAAAAAAGAGGAAACAGAGGATATGAAAGAAGCCGGCTCCTTGGAAGTGAAACGAGATGAGGAAGCCACACCCTTTGTATATAAATGCTGCCCTTCGGTCCCAGAGCAGTGCACTCTGGTTTGGGCCAAACTGGCAGAGCTGGCACGTGCCCAAGACATCATGAGAACAAGTCCTGAGGGCATCGATTAACTTCTCTCGAACATCTGTAATCCATTGGTTAGAAGCTCTGAAATAGGGCATGATCTTTCTATCTGATTCCTGGAGATGTCAAACATGAAAATTTTTATTTTTGGCCGTTCCTGGCTGGTCAAAGAACGCCTGTTACTTATAGTAAAAGGCAGAAGTTAATTATAAAGATCGTAAGACCTGCAGTGATTGCGACTACTTTGATCTCATAGAGACAGCTCTGCCCATGTAAAATGTTTCCTCAGATGAGTCACTTTTTCAGTCAGCATTTAAAAAAGCAAAACGCCACGATTTTATTATTTAAATCGTCATAAGGGCTTAGGATTCTTTCACAAGTGAAACTTCCAAAAAGTATTAGTGGAAATTTAGTCTGACTTTTGCATGATTCCCAGTCTCATAAATATCATTGTGCAGGTAAACTTCAAAGAATGTATAAAATAATTTCCAGAATCTTATCCATGAATGCAGTTGATACTGAAACATTTCCCTTACTGACTCATGTTCAGGAAAATCTCAGTAATCACAGTCTACACCAGAAAAGGGTAGCAGCCAGGTTAAATTCTTTCTAACCTTTTTGAGATAATGTTTGTAAAGCTGACCATGTTAAAGTTTTTGAAACCTGTAAAGTGAAATTAAAAATTAAGAGCACCATGGTTATTAAACACATTTACTACATGTACTTAAATAATTTTATATATAGAAACTAAAGATGTGAGTATTGCTTGTTTGTGTCAGTTGTAATTTCAGGCTACTTATTTGAGTGAAAGATAAGTCACTTTCTTCCCATAGATCTATCACATATTTTCTTAAAGTCTGGTTTATATATTAATTAGCTTAACAGAATCCAACCAGTACTCACATTACATAGGTATGCTTTAATTTAACATAGTATTCAAAGAGTCTTAGACTGTGACTCAGAGGCAATCTAGTAAACAAAATTACATTCTATATTCAAGACGCTTGCCACAGCTGTACAGAAGGTCTGTCTCCATGGAGTTAACCGTTAAATATTCCTCAGTCCACTGAACAGCCAATTAAATTCATCGAACCTCTTTCCTCAACAGAAAATTCAACTCAGAAAAAGTGGTGCATCTTAGAGTTTCAATTTAGACCTCTTGCATTCAGAAGTAGGGATAGAGATGATTTTCTTCGCACTTGGACTCCACCAGAATGGTATGTAATTAATGACTCCACGCACATATAATGGAGTGGAGTCCAATGAATTTAAACAAGAAAGAATCAGGCAAAGAGAAATATCTTATGCAACATCAACATAGTGTTTATAATCTTTTGTTATTAAAGTTTTTGTTTGCACAATTGAAAGCTTTAAAAGGGTGGCTACTCCTAATGATAACCTGTATGTATGCATGTGTTCTTGCACACACACACACACACACAGAGCACATCAGCGGCTACTTTTCCTCTCCTCCTCCATCTTCTCACCATTCTAATTCTGCCCCCCAAACTGAGCGTGGTAAGGAGAATAATTGTTCCCAAGCATGTCTGCATCTTAATCCACGGAACCTGTGAATATGCAAAAGAGACTTTGCAGATGTAGTGAACATTTAGGACCTTGCGATAGGGAGAGATTTTCCTGCATGGTCCGGGTGTGCCCAATGAAGTCAAAAGAGTCATTGAAAGCAGAGAATCTTTCTTGGCTGTGGTCAGAGAGAGAGAGAGAAAACAAAGAAAGAAGGGTCAGAGGTTAGAAGGAGAATCACAGAGAGATGCTATGTGAAAGGTACTCGGCTTGCCATTGCTGGATTAAAAGGTGGAGGAATAGGGCCTTTAAGCCAAGGAATTGTGAGAATCTTCTAGAAGCTGGGGATGACCCTCAATTGACAGCAAGCAAGAAAATGGAATTCTCAGTCCTACAATCACAAGGAACTGAATTCTGCTGATAACCTAAATAAGCAAAAAACAGATGCACCCTTAGAACCTCCAAAAATAAATACAACCCCTTGGTAACTTGATTTAGCCCAGTGAGACCCATGTCAGATATGAGCTCTAGATATAACAAATTTGTTAACAAATTTGTATTGGGTAAAACACTAAGCTTGTGGTAATTTGTCCCAGTTGCAAGAGAAAACTGATACACTTGGGTATGCAAACAAGGACACCCAGTGCTCTCAGAGACAACAAACACAGCTCTGTGTCCATCTGCCATATTTCACACGGCTTTTCTACCTTATCCTTTCTCTTTCCTCACAGATAAAAAGTTGGATGACCAGTTGTTCGAAGCACATTCATTACAAAAATGTGCAAAAACACTTCCTTATTATAGGAAGCATGTCAAATTTAATAGGAGATGAATGAAGACATTGAGACTAGAAGTGGTCTTTTGAGCATCCCAACACCAACACCAACAAGGCTTTTGGAAATAGAGTATCGAGGGAACAAAACCAGTATCAAAACTGCCCACTTCCCCAGAGTTCTCTGGGAAGTCTGCCTTACTAGAAGCGGATCAGGGAGGTGATGAGTCATGGGGAGTGACTGGAGAAGTCCTGGGGGTAGTGGGCATCAGACCTCACCTCCGTAGCTGTCCACCACCTGACAATCGTCACGAGACAGTCACTCCTTTGCTAAAGGAAGTCTTGAAAGTTTATAGGACTCCTATAAAATAAAAAATAGACTTTTTTTGTGTGTGAGAGGAAGGAGGAGCACAAGTATAGAAGTAGAAATACATGGCTTGAAAATTATCAATTAATGTCTTAGTATCAAAGGTGGCCAACAATGGGAAGAGGCACCGTAGATTTTTTTCTAATAAAAAAACACAGAGTACATTTTATTTCTCAACAACATTTAATAAGTAAATATTCACACATGTGATAATTTTGATAAAAGCATCATTCCAGAGTGAAAAGGATGTTTATTTTCTTAATTTTTAAAAACTGTTTTATGGATAACCACTCTAGATATTTTTAATGTAGTTTTCTTAAAGATTTATTTGTTTTAGAGAGAGAGTACATGAGCGTGAATAGGGTAAGGGGCAGAGGGAGAGAGAGAGAAGAATCTCTCCTGAACGCAGATCCCAACACAGGGCTTGATCTCACAACCCTGAGGTCATGACCTGAGCTGAAATCAGGAGTCAGACACCCAACCGACGGAACCAGCCAGGTGCCCCTAATATGTTTTTTTTTAAATCAAAATATAGGTGACATGCAAGGATATATTAATGTAATTTTTATTAAAATTATTCACATGCACGGCTTAGAGAGTCACCTAGTTGTATAAGGCCTGCTTCCTGTTCCCCCAACCACGGGTCTTGCTCCTCAGAGGCAATCGTTTTACCTCGTGTAGCTGACCACTTCTGCATTTATTTCTATATCATTAAAAACATGTGTACATTGCTCCTTCTTGATTTTTCAGTGTTAAGCCCTACATATTGGCTTCCAGATAATGGATAATAATGATTTAGGTCTTTCTCCCTCCTTAGCCACAGTCTCACCGTACACATGGGTATACCCATGTCCCTGTTCTCTCAGTGTGGTTAAAGTTTGGGGAAATTGATACTCACTGTTTACATTGTTGTGATGACACAGATGTTATTGGCAATGGGGCCATTTCATATATCTTGAATACCTTTTCTTTTTTTTTTTTTCATATCTTTTTGTTTTCAAGTTCTTTGGAATCCCAAGTATACATTTTCCTAATTTTCTTTGTTGGTTTGTGTGTGTGTGTGTGTTTACCACTAATTTATCAAAACTCTTGTCTGACTACAAAAATCTTTGTATATATTCAAACATTAAGTACATTGAGTAGGCTGTGCATGTCATCTTCTTCTTATGGTTTCTCCCCAAGCCTTCAGATCTGCCCAGTCTAAGTCGGTGAATCTCAAGGCCTACTGTTTTGCCATCATGTTGGAAATTACTGTCCTCCACATTCTATCCTGGATCCCTGGTTCTCGGACTTTGTGTTTTTCTCTTTCTCGTTTGCCTTTCTCATTTGCGTGGACAATATCCTCCAGTATTTTCCTCCTCATTCAGTCAACCAACTTTTAACTACTAGGTACCACGCACTGTCCCAGCTGTTGAGGCTAGAGTGAGAATCCATCTTCATAGAACTGTATTTTGAAGAGCGCCAAGGTGAACAAGGACCATCTTCTCTCACACATTTGTTGCAGGGATGATCCTTGCCCATGAACTCTACTGAGCAGTGAGACTGTAGGAGGGATTTTGGCAACTCCTGCCCAATGTCCCACTTCCACCTGTGCAGGAAACAACATCCTTTTCTCTGGGAATGGTTCCTGTCTTTCCAACTTAATGTGGTCATGGTCACATGATATGTCCCAGGGATGCACATAACAAAAACAGAACTTGGGTCCTCAGGCTTTTGGTACATAGGCACAGTGGACATTATTGAAGAAAAATTATATAACCCTACATTTCTCTGTAGCCAGGACATCCTTTCTTCAGAGTGTGGAGATTTGCCTCACTCAAACCTTGTCCCATTCTCTAAAGGTAAAGGACACCCACTCTCTGTCAAGTGTTCCACTAAATCCCATGGGAGACACATCCAGGGAAATTGTATAAATATAGAATGAGACTAATGTACAGAAGTGATTAGAGTCTTGAAAGAGGGATCTGGATGCTCTATTCCCAAAATCCTTGCATAGCTCAGAGGTTTTGGGATGTTAAAGAGGCCACTTCTAGACTCAGTGTCTTGTGATTCATCTGCAGTCTGATGAGAAAGAGACAGGAGACAGAGAGAGAAAGTGAGAGAGAGATTTCAGTATTATTTGCAACTCCAGTGTCTCTCACTGATCCACCCCTGGAATTCCCTCCCCCAGTTCTTTCAGGCACTAAATTCACCCTTTTGTTTTGCTAATTTGATTTTTTATTTCTGTCTTCTGCAACCAGAATCCTGAGTAATGACAGGCAGTAAAAGGAAAACTGTTATAGAAAAATTCCTGGCGATATGCTCTATTGAGGCCCAGAGATCTCTCTGACCATCCTGTGTAATAATTTGTTCCCTCTCAGCAAACAAGATGCAATCAAGTAAGATTCTCCAAGGTATCTGAGCCCCTTCTAAATGATATATCTCATATCTGCAATGAGGAAGAAGAGTAGATGAGTATGTATAATTAGCAAATTCCTATGAAAAGAGAACATCTTGGGGCGCCTGGGTGGCTCAGTGGGTTAGGGCCACTGCCTTCGGCCCAGGTCATGCATGATCCCAGGGTCCTGGGATCGAGCTCCGCATTGGGCTCTCCGCTCCGCAGGGAGCCTGCTTCCTCCTGCCTCTCTGCCTAGTTGCGATTTCTCTCTGTCAAATAAATAAAATATTAAAAAAAAGGAAAAGAGAACATTTTTGTTGGAATGTGATCTCCATGAGCTCAAGGAATTGTGTAATTTTATTCACTGCTTTATCCCTAGTGTTTAGAAGAGTATTTATAAAATAAGTTAATATATGTATGTATAAATAAGCTTTTAACATATAAAAAATTAAAGGAAAAATTGCCCATTATTTTTCTCAATAAGAAACAAAAAGCAGGGGTGCCTGGGTGGCTCAGTGGGTTAAACCTCTGCCTTCAGTTCAGGTCATGGTCTTAGTGTCCTGGGATCAAGCCCCGCATCCGGCTCTCTGATCGGCAGGGAGCCTGCTTTCCCCTCTCTCTCTGCTTGCCTCTCTGCCTACTGTGATCTCTCTCTCTGTCAAATAAATAAATAAAATCTTAAAAAAAAAAAGAAACAAACAAACAAAAAGCAGATTGTGTTGGGTGGTCACCACGGGTCCTAAATTTTGTCTGGGTGAAACAATGAAAGTAGTAAACATTTCTTTCTGTCCCCCTAACCTACCAGAAGACCCTGAGAGATCAAGACTGCTAGTGGGTCAGACAAATCCTCAAGGAGGTTATTGAATCACGACTATAAACAGGTGTCCTAGGGTGATACCTACCAAGTTAAAAAAATTATAAAAGAACAAGAAAAGCAAAAAAGAAAAAAATATTTTCTTAGCATCTTTATGCAAGACCAGGCTTATCTTTGATTGCCACTTGTTTCCAGGGAGCTATAATAAATAACCCACTTAACAGTATCCTTTTATATAAAATCCTTATTATCAGGTTGCTTAATGATGAAATGTCAGGCAACCCTTCAAATTGCCACATATTATGTTATTAAAGAGTACCGGTAGAAAACCAACTAACTCTGGTTGTTCTTTATTCAAATTTTTAGAGGTATATAAACAACCTGCGATTTTTTTCTCTAGAGAATGGGCAAGGTTTCAACAGGGCAAGTCTTCCTTTCCAGATATTTCTGGAATATTACTTTTCTAGATATTACTTTTCAGCTGAAGGGGAGCTAAAACTCCACTTGGAAGTTGCGAATGTATTTTTTAATGCCTCAAAGGGGTTTCTCTTTGAAAGACAGTGATTAGTTTCAATGACGCTGAAGGAAGGAGTACTAATGATCAAACAACCAGAGCCAACTTCTGAGTTGATGGTATTTTTCTTGGACATGCTACATTTGATGGCTCAGTAGCAACTGAAAGATAGAGGAAGAAAACTATGGCAAGACACTCGTTCTTGCTGAGGGACAAATTTAGCATGTTACATTGAAGTGTTTGTCTCCCTACCATTGTCCCTGTGGGATATAGTCACTGGGACAGAGGTTCTGTGGTGAAAAGAATATTAGTAAATGCTTCTGTCAAGTAAACAGATGAGCCAGTATGGAAGATCTGTAGTTAGTGGTCTTTCTCCTTTTCCTTTACATAAAATTTGAAATCCTCATGATTATTCATAATGAAATGAGTTAATCCTGGGATAGTGATCTCTCCACTTCTTTTTCCTCTCTTCTGTGTTAAGCCCTATGGAGGTCTCACAGATGCACTCACTTTCAATTCTACCATTCTTTCTTCATATAACTTCTTCTGATCCTTATGTTTTCTTATGTTTGCGGTTTTTTTCTTTTTTTTTTAATCTCACACACTTGAAAGTAAACCCCAATCTTTGTGAAGCTTGCACAGCAGTGTAATCTCAGCTCCTACAATGCAGATTAAGTGCTCAGTAAGTACTGGATAAATGAAAAGAGGTACTGCCGGTGGGAGGCATTTATCATCTTCCCTCAGAAAGTTTCCATCTCTCACTACACGTCTTGAAGTGGAAGAAATACTAACGCACTGTGAATCTCTCCCCTGAAGATGGAAGTTCTGTAGGTGCCCTTACTAGAGGGACTAGAATTTGGGAAAAGATGTTAATCCTCTTAACAAGATACCTGCTAACAGAAGATTGCTGATAAAGACAGTTATAATTATCCTGGTTTGTGACTCAATTTTGTTGATGCATTAACTATAGCTGGGTTTTCATCTTCATACTTTTCAAAATATGCACAAAAAGGGATTAATTTGAGTGGCCAAATCAATATGCATGATAAAACTAGCAGGTTAAGCAGTTATACAATAAGTACAAACAGATGACTGAATACAGTATTAAAATAGCTTATTACTGATCCTTAAATAAATTAATGGTTTATTTTGGGAAGACCATATAAATAACTTTATCTCAAGCAACTCATTGAAAGAACACACTGCCTTTGCATATACAACAGAAACAGAGGCCATATTTCATGAAGTAATTTCCAAATACACAGCGTCAGTGTGACCTACATTAATTAGAGAGAGATTATTGCTTTCCCTCAGCCTGATTTGCCTCAACTAATCAAACAGTTGGTGAGTCAGTTAAAAACACATCTTATCATATGGCAATATAGCAGAAGGGTGAGCCAGACCTTGGTTTCTGTATTTGTTTCCAATTGCTGCTGTAACAAATGATGACAAACTTACTAGTTTGATAGACAGTTTTACTGTTATAATTCTGGAGGTCAGAAGTCTAAAATGAGTCTCTACAAGGCTTAAAGTGCCAGTAGGGCTGTGCTTAAAGTAGGGCTGTGTTCTTGCTGGAGGCTCTGGATGAAAATCTGTTCCTTGCCCTTTCTGGCTTCTAGAAGACACCTGCATTAGAAAGCAAACCAACTCTGGTTGACCTTTATTCTAATTTTTAAAGGTGCATATGGCTCCCTCCTTCATCTTCAAAGCATTACTTTAAATTACGTTTCTGGAGTCACATCTATTCTCTGATTCTGATCCTCCTTTTTTATAAAGACATGGTGATTACGATGGGTTTCAGAATCTCCAAAAAAACCTCCAAAAAAATCTTAACTACCTAAGTCCTTTTTGCCATGTAATGTAACCTGTTCACAGGTTCTGGGGATTAAGACAGGGATTTTTTTATGCTGTTGCTGTTTGGTCTACCATAGTTTATATTCCGACTTTGCCATTTACAAGACGAAATCTAATGTTTCTGATCTTCTGAGGTGGTATTTGTTTTGTTTTGGTCTTTAGAATAGGAATTGGAAATATCAGTGCTATAAAAATTAAAGGAGTCAATGAATATAAAGCATTTAGTGCATTGGGCTGGTATCAATACGTGATGGCTAATATGGTTTCTTCTTCTTCTTGGATTTGGCCAATCTCCTAGGTTAGTTCTTCCGTTTTCTCTGATCATACAGATATAGAGCTTAGAAGCCCTAGGGCTTAAATTTTTCATTTCCTTAATTGTTCACATCCTATGTTTTTAATTTTTATATCAAGTCAAAATGACTATTTCCCTAAAAGGGAAATAATAATGAGACTTCAAGAGGAAAATAGAAATGAAGAGGAACTATTTTAGGAAGCTCTGGCTGCAGAAATTTTAACAGAAGCTAATTTCATAACTGAGGGTGTGCTGACCCAGACATGGTCCAGACAGTGTCTTTCTGGCCCTCACTGTCTGGGAGCATCTGCAGGATGGCATTCAGTTCTATCTGATGCACTAATAAGCAGCTCATTGGGTGGCAAGTAAGGAATGCATGCATACACATAGGGGATGAATACACATATGCACGTGTGCAAAAGAGTGGACACACACACATAATTTTAAGAACAAGCAGTGTAACGAAAAAGTACCAGGAGCAGTGGCCTTATATTGGTTATGTCTGTGATCCATAAAAGCAAGTTTCTTTCCTTTCCACTTCCTTATGAAAATTACTCAAAGAAAACTTCATTGTATAGATGTGCAAAAAATATATGAAAATATATTATCAAATTGGGCAAATTACACAATCATTCATCTGTATGTAACTAGTCAATCTCTAACATTCTGTATAACTGAGAAATTTACTTTTATAGCTAACTTAATCCCAATTTTACTTGCAGGGATTTAAAAAAAAAGCCAATTATATTTTGTGTAATATATAAGCAAATAGTTGGATAGTTATAAAAGTCACACCACCATTTCTAGTACCACAGCAATCATTACTATACGTCTTTTGATACCCATCTGTTAGTGTGTCTTTATTTATATCTTCATTACACTTGGCTTCATACACTGTGAAGATATTTGACAATGAGATTTGGGGCTCTTTTATAACTTGGTTTTTTCTATGTGTGTTTATGAAAATTAGCAAGTTACTGAATAAATTCATTCAACAAATACATGTTGAACATGTATTATATTCTAGGAGAATACGAAGGTGCTGACAATGAAACAAATACTGACTTGTGGAATTTACATGTAGAAGAATATAGATCAAAAGCTACTGCAAAGCAAAGGAAATAGTCCACAAAACAAAGAGGCAACCCAAGGAATGGGAGAAAATATTCGTAAGTAACAATACCGACAAAGGGCTGATATCTAGGATCTATAAAGAGCTCCTCAAACTCAACTCACACAAAACAGATAATCATGTCAAAAAATGGGTGGGAGGTTGGGGTACCAGGTAGTGGGTATTATAGAGGGCATAGCTTGCATGGAGCACTGGGTGTGGTGAAAAAATAATGAATACTGTTTTTCTGAAAATAAATAAATTGGGAAAAAAAAAAAAAAGGCAGAAGACATGAACAGACACTTCTCCAAAGAAGACATACAAATGGCTAGCAGACACATGAAAAAATGTTCGTCATCACTAGCTATCAGGGAGATTCAAATCAAAACCACATTGTCTGAAAAACAGCGTGAGGGGTTTGAAGTGGCGGGGGGGTGGGAGGTTGGGGTACCAGGTGGTGGGTATTATAGAGGGCACGGCTTGCATGGAGCACTGGGTGTGGTGAAAAAATAATGAATAATGTTTTTCTGAAAATAAATAAATTGGAAAAAAAACCACATTGAGATACCACCTTACATCAGTTAGAATGGCCAAAATTAACAAGACAGTAAACAACATGTATTGGAGAGAATTTGGAGAAAGGGGAACCCTCTTACACTGTTGGTGGGAATGCAAGTTGGTGCAGTCACTTTGGAAAACAGTGTGGAGATTCCTTAAGAAATTAAAAATAGAACTACTCTATGACCCTGCAATTTCACTAGTGGGTATTTACCCCACAGATACAGATGTAGTGACAAGAGGAGCCATCTGTACCCCAATGTTGATAGCAGCCATGGCCAGTCACCAAACTGGAAAGAACCAAGATGCCCTTCAACATATGAATGGATAAAGAAGATATGATCCATATATACAATGGAGTATTATGCCTCCATGAGAAAGAATGGATACCCAACTTTTGTATCAACATGGACGGGACTGGAGGAGATTATGTTGAGTGAAATAAGTCAAGCAGAGAGAGTCAATTATCATATGGTTTCACTTTTTGTAGAGCATAAGGAATAACATGGAGGACATGGGGAGATGGAGAGGAGAAGTGAGTTGGGGGAAATCGGAGAGGGAGACAATCCATGGGAGACTGTGGACTCTGAGAAACAAACTGAGGGTTTTAGAGGGAAGGGGGGTGGGAGGTTGGGTGAGCCTGGTGTGGATATTATGGAGAGCACGTATTGCTTGGAGCACTGGGTGTGGTACATAAACAATGAATTCTGGAACACTGAAAAGAAATTGTAAAAAAATTTTAAAAAATCAATAATGATTAAAAAATTTAAATAAAAAATAAATTAATTAAATTAAAGTAGAAAAAAGAATATAGATAATAGACAAATGAATAATATGTTTGTTGTACTATGGTGATAAGTGACACATACTATTAAGAAAATAACAAGTAAAACTAAAGCAGTTTAAGGGGAAAGAAACAATAAAAAGTTGTATTTTTAATTGAATACGAAAAAAAAGAAAGAAGCTCCTGACTACTGTTAGTTTGGAAGTGGTCACTGTGTCCTCCTATTTTTTTTTTAATATTTTATTTATTTGACAGACGGAGATCACAAGCAGGCAGAGAGGCAGGCAGAGAGAGAGGAGGAAGCAGGCTCCCCGCCAAGCAGAGAGCCTGACGCGGGGCTCGATCCCAGAACCCTGGGATCATGACCTGGGCCGAAGGCAGTGGCTTAACCCCCTGAGCCACCCAGGCGCCCCACTGTGTCCTCCTGTTGAACACACAAAGTTTTCCAAAAATCTGAACTCAAACAAGACTACTCTTGTTACCATATTAAAGCAAGATTAGAATAAGATCAAATAATAACCATGTCTGAGCTCAGATAAAAACAAGTACATTGTGCAAATCACTAAAATAACCAAACATCCCCTCATCCAGCTAACATGAGTAACTAATTCTTGTTGAATTTTTGCCAATTACAGCTTTCCCTCTCTCTTCATTCCTCCTGGTTCAAAGTTGTTAATGTATTCAGTTATAGAGTAGTTCCCACTTTCTAGCAGCCTCAGAGTGAAACCATGCTTCACTGAATATTCCCCCAAATAATCCTTCCCAAATAACACAAAACTGAGCCCTTTCAAACCCCCTGGCTGGTATACCACATGGGTCCACACTGCTCCTCTCACTACAACAAGCTAAGAAACCCAACATTGACCAGAGGTGTGTTCCCGGTATTCTTGCGCTAAGTGGAGTCATCGCTGATGAACAGACAGTTGAGCAGATACTTCTCTAAAGTAAAGGGATGAAACATTTGGCCATGGAAAGAAAAAGAGAACAGCCAGTGTGAAGACCCCAAGTCAAGATCATGCCTGTGTGGGTTCAAGAAGGAGCAAAGATACAGAGCTGGTTGGATCTGCATAAGCAGAAAAAAAAGAAAATAAGGTGAAGGCCCAGATTGTGAAGTGTCTTATAGGCCATGATGCTATGGACTGAATGTTGATGTTCTTCAAAAATTCGTATGTTGAGTCCTAACCTCCAATGTGATGATTAGAAGATGCGGCCTTTGGGAGGTAATCAGGGTGAGCTGAGGTCAGGAGGGCAGGGCCCTAGCCTGATGGGATTAGTGTCTTTATAAGAAATAAACCAGAGATCTTGCTCTTTCTCGCTGCCACTACAATGTGACCATCTGTAAGCCAAGAAGAGGGCTCTCACAGTGAACGCAGACTTCCAGAAGGTGAGAAAATAGATTTCTGTTGTCTAAGTCATTCAGTCTATTGGCCTCTTGTTGTGGCAGCCCAAGCAGTCTAAGACACCTGTCAAGCACATGGATTTTACTCCATTTCAAGTAAGTTGGAGCTTTTGGAGGGTCTCAGTATGACCTGATATGTTTTAATAGGATCTTTCTGGTTGCTCAGCTGAGAATATATTGCAGAAAAGTCAAGAAAAGAAGAACCAATGAAGAACACAGGTAATAAATAGGTGCCTTTTTTAAGGTAATAGCAATGAAACAATAGTGGAAAGTAGGCATTGGGGATAGAACAGACTGCTGAAATCCGCTCTTGGATATCAAATATATTTTGAAAGTAGAGCCAACAGTTCTGGAGATCCATTTGATGTAGACCCCAAGGGAGATAAAAAATGTGAGTCAAAAATGACTTCAGAGTCTTGAGATAATAGATGAATTGAGTTACTATTTGCTAAGATACATAAGTCAAAGGGATGAGGAACTGCGGAGACTGTAAGTTAAACCTCGATGTTGAACAATTCTTTTTAAAAAAGATTTTATTTATTTATTTGACAGAGAGAGAGAGATCACAAGCAGGCAGAGAGGCAGGCAGAGAGAGAGGAGGAAGCAGGCTTCCTGCTGAGAGAGAGCCTGATGCAGGACTGGATCCCAGGACCCTGAGATCATGACCTGAGCCGAAGGCAGAGGCTTTAACCCACTGAGCCATCCAGGTGCCCCTAGAAATTATTATTTAATAGATGATGCTCAAAGTCATGCGAATGAATGACCTCAGGAGTGAAAAGACCAAAAACTGAGTCCTGAGACACTGTCACGGAGGCTGGGAAAATCCAACCAAGACTAAGCAAAAGCTGTCATTGAGTTAAGGAAAAAAAATAAAGTGCTGTAACCTAGATCAAGCCATTCTTCACAACATAAACAATCACCTAATAATAAGAATGTCATGACAAGTTTAGCCTGTGAGACAGATGTTTGTTTGATTCCTTCCAAGAGCGTCTCATGTAGGTTCCACAGGATGCTAAGTGAAATCCTAGGTGTGGCAAATTAGACTTAATGTATTTGTAATCTTATTTCTTCTTCTTTATTCTCAGTATTGAAGTAATTTCCAAATACACAGAGCCATTTGTTATGCAAGTGTTCCTCACAGCGAGCATTAGAATTACCGGGGCACTTATTAAAAAATGCACATTCTTTTTTTTTTTCCCTAAGATTTTATTTATTTATTTATTTGAGAGAGACAGAGACAGTGAGAGAGAGCATGAGAGGGGAGAAGGTCAGAGGGAGAAGCAGACTCCCCGTGGAGCTGGGATCCTGATGCTGAACTCGATCCCAGGATTTCGATTTCAGATCCCAGGACCTGAGCCAAAGGCAGTTGCTTAACCAACTGAGCCACCCGGGCACCCCAAAAATGCACATTCTTGAACTTCAGCTCAGACACAGTGGATCAGAAAGTATGAGCGTGGCACCCTGGAAATGTCATCCCAGAAAGTTCACAAGCAGATGGCCATGCACATGAAATTGGAGAAAAATAAGCTCTACCTCTACTCCAGTTTGTCATGAAGAAGGAAGAGAGCTACTCTAAAACAGTCAAATTCAAGGCATCACAATGGGCCAAGGACCTTTCAGGGAAGATGTTGCAACCAAAACCATATTCAGGTATTGGACTGTCTACTTTCAGTCACCCATCACTCTATAAACTTCTTGCTCGCTTGCTTTCTTGCATTCTATAAAATTAATGAAGGTATAGTATTTTTCTGAATGATATTTTGACACCAAAATGAAAATATATTTTCAAGTGTCGTATCACAATCAGAATGCCCTACTTCAGTTCAGAAAAATATAATTCAACCCGTTGTTTGCAGAATCGCTGCAACATATGGTCACCAAAGAAATCCAGCAGCCACTATATGGAAAGACTTTGCATCCTCTTTTTTAATTGTTTTTTCAAAGACTTTGTGTCCTCTTGATGAGCTGGTTCTGTAGACTATCCCTTCACTCTTGAACGCAAAGATGCCCTCCACTTGTGGATTCTGACTCGACAGAAATATAGATTTGACTAGAAATAGGGGAGGATGACTGGTTGAGAACATCCTTGAGCAAAATGAGTTTTGAGCTACAATAATAGTGGTTTCACCCACCTATTGGACTCATAATATGCCAGGCACAAGAGTAAGACATGTATGATTTCATTTCATCTTTCCTATAGGACTTTCCTATAGGACTAGTGCCATCAACACTAGTCTGTAAACCTGTGTAAAATCTCTGATAGGCGAGATTCTGTTTTGAGATTAACAACTTTATCCTTTTTTTTTTTTTAAACAAATATCACATCAAAATACTGAGCTGGGCAGAAGCTTATGATTGAACACAGGACTGCTACACTTCATTCTTGGTAAGAATTGAACACTCCACAAAATGTATTTTCTTATTAACTGGCATTAATGTGCTCAGAGTACCAATGAGGGATAAAATGTCATTACATCTGCCAATCATAATTTTTGGAAAACAATGTGTAAGTCTCTTAACACTTCTGCAGTTTGCCAACGAAGACCACTGGCTTTTACTCCTCAATGAGACATGATTTGGATTGTTTGCACATGGCAAGTCTAAGACCCCAAAGAAATGCTGTTGTTTTATTTCAGTGCTTCTGTTTTTCTCAGGGAACAAGTGAAAGGGAGGGAGTGAGAGGAAGACTTGGAGCCAAGCCCAGCCACAGTTTGTGGAGGGTCTCCACAAACCAGGGAGTTCTGCGGTCAGACTGCCTCTCAGAACCATCTCGAGCTGGGCAAGCAGGGCCAGGCCTTACAGCCCAGCGGCAGTCACTGAATGGGGATCACCCTGGGAAAAGGGATCTCCTCGAGCAAGGAGATTTCTTGCAGCTGAGGCAATCCTTGAAGGGACCAACGCCTGAGAGTTATCTGCAGAAAGCTCCCACGCTGAGGCAACCAGTCCTCTGAAAGGACGGTCAGGGGTGCCCGTCACAGCGCCTGTCTGAGGGATCCAAGATGTCAGAACTAGAATGTGGCAGAGCAGAGGAGTGTAACATAGAAGAGTTTGATCCTAAAAGTGTTGTCTAAAGCGACTAGAGAACTTCATAAGTGCTTTTCCACCCAGGAGTGAGTTATTAAAAGATGTACAGTGATTATCTTCAGGAATCATTTCTCTCTCTTGCTCTTTTTTTTTTTAAAATATTGATTTATTTATTTTAGAAAGAGAGCATAAGTGGGAGCAGCAGAGGGAGAGGGAGACAAAATCTCAAGCGGACTCTGTACTGGCCTGGAGACTGAGGCAGGGCTCGATCTCACCACCCTGAGATCATGACCTGAGTCAAAACCCTGAGATCACGACCTGAGTCAAGACCCTGAGATCACGACCTGAGTCAAGACCCTGAGATCATGACCTGAGTCAAGACCCTGAGATCACCACCTGAGTCAAAATGCAGAGCTGGACACTGACTGCACCACCCAGGTGCCCCTGGAATCATTTCTACAGTTTGTGTTTCAGCATAATGTATTAAAATACCGATTAGCTCATGTTTGTTTCCCTGTGTTTGTTGTTGTGGTTGTTGTTTTACTTTTCCACGTTACAAGCAGGTGACTAGGCCATTACACCCGCTTGCCTGGAGATTTTTGCATGGCAGGAAAGAGAGGATGTTTGCAGTGAAAAGCTCTTTCCGTTCTTCCCGAATGATTAAGCTCATTGAAGAGCTGATGCTCCCCCGTGAGAGAGAGAAGGAAAAAGAAGGAGGGCTTTTGGGTGCAACTGAGGGTGAGAACGACTAGAGTTGAGGACAAACAGAAGGAAAGGGAGGGATTGTTCATAATCATAAGGGCTTCTCAATGTAGGGGAAGATGGAAGAACTAATTGCTATGAGAGGCAGTATCTAGGGCCAGTGACAAAACCCCGAGAGCTCAAGGAAAGGTGCCTGGTGCCCCTGTGGGGATGGAGGGTCAGTGCCCAGTTCCACATGCTTCCAGAACTATGGCAACAGGGCTCCCGATGCTGAGGGACTGTCCCTGCTGACGGAGCTGTGACCTCGGCAGGTGTGAACTGATGAGCACTGCCCACAGGGACCTCCCAGGACTGTGGTGTGTGCCCATGAGAGGAGGAGGCACCCTATTAATGGGTGGAATTAACTTTCCACCAGAAAAGTGAGATGTGGGCACAAAAATGAGTTTAAATCTATTTCCAGAACAATCTAAAATGCAAATTCTTCTATTTTGGAGGTCTTTGCAGTAAGAGTCTTGGGAAAAATGTACTAAGGAATGGGAAAAGATCATGGGTATCATCAGGCCTAGCCAAGATCACAATTGCCATTCTTGCTAAAAGGAGAAGAGAGAGAAGAAAGAGGAGGGAGAAAAGCTGACTGGCAGCTCTCCACATGCGACTACACACTACAGAGGGAATGAATGACCAAAAGTGGCAGGACACGAGTGTGGCCAGGAGGGAAATTTTATTCAGTAAAATGAGGACCTCCAGAAGCAGTTTGCTGAGGTACTATTTGTACTGGTCCCATGATGGTGAAGAACACAAGTTTTAGGAATCCAGGGAACTACGGTCCAAATATTTTTTTTTTTTTAATTGCCAGAGGGTTAATGCGTGTCTCTCCTCAAAGCTGCAAGTGAGCTGGTAGAACCAATCACGAGATCCCCTTCACCGTCACAAAGGAAAACTTGAAACCCTCACTGGGGGTCTGGTTTTCCTAACAAAAGAGGAAGGGCACAGTGCACTGGCACAGAAAGTAATGAGAAGGATCCTATCTGAGATTCACAGACATTAAAAAAAAAAAAGAACACACACACAATGGACTAGTCTGCCTGCCCCTCCCCCACCTTTATCTATCACTCTCCCCTTTTTGTCTTAAACAATTTCAATATTACTCATTTAATTTTTCTGTACAATGTGCATCTAAATCCAGGTTAATTCCATTAATTACAAAAATATTCTGAATACCCATATGGTCATCCCCCAGTGACATCATGAGTGCTTGAAGAAACAGTGCAAAACACAGGCAATGCCCACTATGTCCTCCTCCCTAGTTCATTTTCTCCCCTGCTTCCATCAGAGTGGCCCCATCCTGAATTTGGTGAATTTGGTGATTATCATGTTGGTATCCATAAAAAATAGTGTGTATTTTTTCATGTTTTGAAAATTACACAAGGAGTATCATATGGTTCATAAAATTCTCCTACTTGTTTTACCAAAAACGTATGGTTTTTTTCAGCATTATTTTCTCAAAGATTCATGTATTTATTTTGAGAGAAAGAGCATGAGCACGAGCAGGGAGGAGGAGCAGAGGGAGAAGGAGAGAGTCCCAGGCAGGTTCCTCCCCAAGCCCAGACCCCACGCGGGGCTCAACCTCACAACCCTGACATCATAACCTGAACAGAAACCAAGAGTGGGGCTCCTAACCAACTGAGCCACCTGGGTGCCCTGATTTTTTTCAGCTTTATTAAAGAATAATTTATATGAATGGAATTGATTTCTTTTAAGTGGTTCATTTTGACAAATTTAATAATTTTATCAATCATGTAATCACCAACACAAGATATGGAGAAGACCCTTCACCTCAAAATTTCCTTGTGCCCCTTTGCAGCTGGCCCAACCCCTGCCCTGATCTTTCCTGTAAGCACTAGGTAGAGGTCCAAGGACAGAGCTGGTGGGGTAGGTGCCCTCAGGAGGCACATCAAACTCACTCACCATTAGAATTCCACTTCTCAGGGAGCCTGGGTGGCTCAGTCAGTTAAGTGTCTGTCTTCAGCTCAAGTCATAAATAAAATCTTAAAAAAAAAAAAAGAATTCCTGGACCACCCCCGTTCCTCTCACTGCTGTGTCAAATGTCAATCAGCTCAGTTCAGTCCTGCCTTTCCTCAGAGGAGCCTGTGACCCCCGGATCTCAGCTCAGCAGGTAGACTGCAACCTCCATTGTCTGATGGACTCCCAACCTGTGACCTCATAGATTGTGCAGCTCTTTCTCATCCTTATCATAGATGCGAATTTCCCTTTCTCCATCCTCACTGGGAGCCAAAATCTCTTTAGACAGGTGACAGGGAGTGTCAAGCACTTGGAGATGCATCTTGTAGATGCAACGGTTTTATTTTATGTAAATATTCACATCTACCCAAAAATTTAATATCCTTTGTGCCAATCTAAATTTCTTTTTTTTTTAAAAGATTTTATTCATTTGTTTGACAGACAGAGATTATAAGTAGGCAGAGAGGCAGGCAGAGAGAGAGAGAGGAGGAAGCAGGCTCCCCGCTGAGCAGGGAGCCCAATTCAGGGCTCAACTCCAGAACACTGAGACCATGACCTGAGCTGAAGGCAGAGGTTTTAACCCACTGAGCCACCCAGGTGCCCCTCACCAATCTAAATTTATAATGTAACATGTCAGATCTCAACTTTAAAATATTCTAGGTTTTCCAAAAGTCTCCTAAGGAGTAAATGGCTACCTGACCTATAGACACAGGGTTCCAGAAAGCTTAGATATCCCCCGAGTCTAGTGGGAAAGATAGGTTACATATATTGTCATACATTTTGGAAAAGAAGTATGTCCAGGGGACTGTAGGAGAACAGAGTAGAAATGCACGGAATAACCTTGGGATGCTGGTGGTCCTGGGCTGCTACTTAAAAAAGAATTCATTTCTTGTGCTCTAAATTGGGCATCAGCCAACTTTCCTGGAAAGAGACAGTAAATATTTTAGGCTTTGCAAAGACATGATCTCTGATGCAACTACTTAGTTCTGTCGCCACAAGAAAGCAGCCAATATGTAAAGGAATGAGTGCACAGTGTTCCAATAAAACTTTCTTTTTCTTTTTTTCTTTTTTTTACAAAAATAGTCAGTGGGTGATATTTGGCTAATGGGGTCATAGCATAGACTCCTGTCCTAGATTGTGGTTAATTATATTTAGATGTGTTATATATCTAAATACCATTTAGAAATTGTCATGGTGAAAAAAAAAAAGAAAAGAAACTGTTATGGTGTAAGATATATAGAGATGAGCAATGTTAAGTATTCTGTCTGTTAAGAAAGACACAGACTGGAAAGGAAATAAAACGTGAAAATAGTCACGACAAAATGTGTTAAATGCTATTGTTACAGGATTTGCGTCCCTTTAATGCCCGCCATCTTGGTCATGCCACTTCGAGAAATGAAGGAAGAAGTAGACCAGAGGACGAGTGGTGGTCAACAAAGCAAAGTTTACTGAGAAGGTGTGTAAAGCTCCTAAAGACGGGGGCGGGCCTGGGAGGGTTGCCCTCAGAGTTTCTCAGTTTAGGGGGTTTTAGGAACACTTGTGCAGAACTTTCTAAAGCAATCAGTGTGTGCTGAGGCAGGCCAATCTGGGCTTTGATCACGTATCTGTCTACCTATTTGGTTAACGTCCATGTGCTGATGGCTTTTTAGGAGACATCTGGGGGCTTATGTCCTCACTGCCCCTTGCCCATGATATTGACAAATGCTTTTATGGTTAATTGTCTTAAATTAGGACATTTTGCAGAAGTCATTTCTGCAACAACTGCAAAGCAGAATGTCAGTGTGGTCCTGTCTAAGCTACAAAACAGGATGTTACTGTTGTTTTATCTTAGCTCTTCTGACTCCCTGTTTTCTTGGTGGGGGCCCTAACCCTGACTGCCTAACTGTCCAACTAACTCCTAACACTGTAAAGGATGTCTACCACCCAATGCTAGCGTAGGAGAGGGTGGCTAACTTACTTATAGGAGCGAGGGATATATCACCCCATTCCTGGCCTCAGGTACCACTTATAAAAGGCAGAGATCTAGAAATTCCAGACTTAGAAGAAAGTTCTGTGTCCATGAAGTCTGACTCCTCGTTATACATGTAAAGAAACTAAGGTAAGGCCTTGGAGAGGGTAGCATATTATATAATATTTGACTCACTACACATTCGCTTTTGGTACCAGAAACAATATATTAAACTGGACCATTTACACAGAGGATTCACTCACAGAATCAGCTATACCTTTTTTTTTAATTGAAATACAAGTGAACATATAACATGGTTAGTTTCAGATGCAAAGCATAAGGATTTGATATTTGTATATATTGTGAAATGATGACCACAGTAAATCTTAACATCCTTCACCACCCACGGTTAGGTTATTTTTAAAGCCATACCTTATTTAAAATAGTGCAGAAAATAAACGTGAACAAGGAAAATTAAGAAACACTTCTGTATTTTCTTATTCAGGTAATACAGAAGAGAAGCTCGCGTCTATTCAAGTAATTACTAAATTTCTCATCTTGAGTTCTGTCTTTATTTAGTTTCAGCATGGCAAGTTTTGCGACCTTCAGTAGCTGCTAGGTTGGCACATAGACAAGAATAGGGGCCAGGATACTATTTCACTACGATATTTTTGAGAGGCACTGTAGTAGCAAAGTGAGTACCCAAGAAAAGATGAATAGAAGTGAAAACAGGAAGAGCTGGCCAGCAGCGGGACTGGGAGGATGTCCGGGGCCCGGAGACTCCAGGGAGAGAAGCGGGAAGGCAGGGGCTGTCAGGGCAGCCTGTTGTCCCTTGCTGGGCTACGGAGTCAGCAGGCCTTCCCAGCTAAGTAGGCTGTGCATTGCCGGAGCTGAGCCCTTCCTCCCTGGGGCCAAGGCACTGTTTATGTTACAATTATTTAACAGGAAGTGAGAACTCTCAGCGTTGGAGTAGGAGGACCTGAAGGCAATGGCCTGAGGAATGTCATTAGGATCCTTGTCCGAACACCGGGAGAATTCGCTCTCAAAGAAGGTGTGCGTATAATAAGGGGTGTATTTATTTATTAATCATTACCTGATTGACTTAAATAGACAATAAATGCATGACTAAGAATATGGGAGAATGAATCAGTGACATTTATGTCTGGGTGGCTCAGGTACAATTTTATCCTTTCTAGATTAGATTGTAGAAATTATTTGTACTTTCTGTTTGAATAACAAAAGAGCTGGATTCTGGGCCAACTAATGCCTGAATCTAAATCAGGCCCGGTATCCTCAGAAACACCTGGAAGAAATAGTAATGGAGTGAATTTCATTTTAAATGCACGTTTGAGCCTTTGGGCAAAGGAACAAATTGCTCTGCTCTGGACCTGACCGCAGTCTGTATGTGCCAGAGGGGACAGATGGGTCGGAAACCGAGAGGGGGAGCCCGACAGAGAGCTAAGGGCTGCTTTCCGGATGCAGCTGCGAGCTTACCCAAGTTCAAAATGGGCTAAGTGTGCAGACCGGAGGCTAACCAGTCACAATTATGAAGTCCTTACTACAAGCAGGCTTCTCTGTTCTATTTGGTCACTGTATTTATCCATGTCCCATTCACAGAGACATGGGGAGGACCCAGTCTTTCTCTCTTCAAAACGATGCTGCCAAGAGCATTCGTGTATACGTTTTCCCACACGGGAACAAGATTTTCTCCAAGGGATGGGCTTCTCAGGGGAATTGCCCAGATGAATGTGACGATAAGGCCTCATCTTCCCTAGATATTGCTAAACTGCTCTCCAAACTGGATGGACGAATCGATCCTCTCGCCAGCGCTGGGAGTTTGCTTTTCTCTATGGTTCCCAGGACTTGGCCTTGCTGCTTTAATCTGACACTGTAACATATTATCCCATTGTTTTATCAGCATTTCCTTAATTGCTAGTGAGGTTAAGCAGCTCTTTAAAAGGTAACTGACCATTTAGGTTTTCTCTTGGGTTAACTGATTATTTTTTGTTTTCTAATTGGGGTTTTCAGGACCTTCTGGATGTTATATATGTTGATTATAGGGATTCCAAATCTCTTCTTCCACTCCTTCTCTTCTTTCTCTTTTGTTTGCAACTGTTATTGAAACAAAGAAGTTTTAAATCTTAACATACTCGAATCAAACCGCATTTTTTTCTTTTCTTTTTTTCAATAAATCTCTCTTTCCTTTCTCCTGTGTTTTTGCAAGAACAGAAAAAGGCTTTGAATTTCACATGGGAAGGCAGCTATGCTCACCACTATACCACCAACGCTGAATTTCACATGGGAAGGAAATTATGTTTGTGTATTCATTGAGGTGAAATTCTAGTGTTCTTTTTCCGTGTGGATAATATGATCTTTTTCCCACTGATTCATAATGTTACCTCTTTTATATGTCTACACATCTATCCCTAAACCAATGCCAAACTAAAATGACACTATCTCGGTTAGCACTTTATAGAAACTCCTGGTATCTATAAGGAATATCTACTATCTCATCCTTGCTTTTGGTAAACTAGCTGGGCTTTATTCTCAGTAGAGGGAAAAAAGCAAAAAACAAAACATTAAAACCTTAGAGGCAAAATGATTGCTGAGCTGGAAAAGTTTTTCTCGTAATACTTCTATAGTCTGTGTGCCATTTCACTATGGGAGTATTTTCCTTGAGATACACAAAGCCATTGGGAGTCTCACATTAGTGTCCAAAGATTGTTATCCAAATGAATTATTCAAATGAAACTCTGACAGTGTTCAACAAACATAACGCTTGCCTCATGTCTTACCATGAAAAGCTGGCAAGAAACCTGTGCAAAGCCAAAATGAAGTCTGATGTGAAAGCATGGAAAAGTATGTTCAATATTCTTGGCATTTTCTATAAAACCCCAAGAAATCTATGAGCCCATTTATTTTCCACTCCCATTGGTTCTGCCTACTATTACTTTCATTTCTAACCCTAGCTGAAGGGGTAAGGAAAACATTTTCCTCAGCATCTGGAATAAAAGCAGGAAGAATTTGAAGGTGGGGATACAGGGATGCTCCTCTTGTGTAAAGCGTAGAATTGGTCTGGAGACTAGAGATTCCTTTGAAGGATAATGATCACTTGAGAGCTATATTTTTAAAATGCTAGCTCTTTAATAGAACTTAGTGGTTTCGATGCGTTCAAAATACATGATAATATAGGTGCTCCTGGGTGGCTCAGTTGGTTAGGCATCTGCCTTCAGCTCAGGTCATGATTCCAGGGTCCTGAGATGGAGATGGAGCCCCGCATCGGGTTCCCTGCTTGGCAGAAAGCCTGCTTCTCCCTCTCTCTCTGCTCCTCCCCCTGCTTGTGCGTGCTCTCTCTTTCTGATAAATAAATAAAGTCTTTATTAAAAAACAGAGTAATATAAATCAAATTACATCAGAATTTTTCGTTTGCTCTTTACTTAAAGAGAAACTGAGAATAAATTTCAAAACCAGGAACTTTAAGGAATACCGAAATTCTGCAGGAAGCATTAGCCAGCAGATATTATAATGGGTATTAGAAAGGATGATGTCATTCATATCAGAATTCTTTTAATTCAATAAGATTATTTATTAAGAGCAGTTCTTAAGCAGTCCTTTGTGTAGCACTCTCATACACACCAAGTGTTGGCAAACCTTTTCTATGAAGGTCTTTTCTGATGGGAAACATTTTAGCCCCGTATCCGAAAACTTTCAAATGGAAAGTCATCAATGGAAGGATGTAAGGAGGAAAGAGCACTGGTGTGTGGAAGAGTAAGATGCTGAGGAGCCTCTGGGGCATTAGGTCTTTGCTTGCGGTGTAGGTTTCACAGGCCCATCTGGGCTTTCACGGGGAGACAATGTTCACGATTTGAGGAGAGGCGTGTCCAGTAGTTCTACCAAAGCAAGCCTGCTAGTTGTTATCCTCTTTTCTTTTTTTAAAGATTTTATTTCTTTATTTGACACAGAGAGAGAGAGAGAGAGAGAGAGCGAGCACAAGCAGGGGGAGTGGCAGGCAGAGGGAGGAGCAGGCTCCGCGCTAAACAGGGAGCCTGATGCAGAACTCAGTCTCAGGACCCTGGGATCATGACCTGAGCCCAAGGGCAGAAGCTTAACTGACTGAGCCACCCAGCCGCCCCTGCTAGTGGTTAGACTTGTACCCACAGGGCTAATCTAGAATAAGTTCCTTTTCCGCATTAAAAAACAAAAACAAAACAAAAACCCATGTTCATAAAACTGGAGAGAAGAGGAATCTCTAGGGGAGACTCTGCGGTGTGGGGAAGGACTTCTGCACTTTTATTTGCAACTTCCCATTTTATTCCTATACCAACCCTTACAAAAGACAACGGAGCTAAATGTGTAAACTGTCTTATTTTCATGTTATACATTTTTTCATTCAAGAATCATTTTTCATTTAGTTCCACAAGCACCTTGAGTACTTAGATTTAAGATGACATTAATTGGAGGTGTATGATGTTCCACATAGTCTGCTACAGGCTTTCCATGTGGTATCTAACTGAATCCTCCTCGTGACCCACTGGAGCAGGGGTGCCCCTAACTTACTGATTGGAAAACTGAGGCTCAGAGTGGTTGGTTGCATGAAGGCACAAGATGATGCAGTGAGTGGGGAAGCTGGATTTGATCTATTTATTCAACAAATGCATAGTGGTAGACAATTTGTCAGGCACTGAGCTCGGGCTTACTGCCAAAGACAATTTCCCTCTCTGCAGGAAGATGTTCTAGAATGTTCTAGAACATGATGTTCTAGAATGGAAACAGATAATAAGGAAATCAGCCCAGAGCCTCAAGAGTAAAAAGGAACCAGCTATATGAAAAGAGAGGGTGCGGCTGAAGGACCAAAGCCCCGTCCAACTTCGCAGCCCACGCTGGGCACCAAACATGGTCCTTCCTCCAAGAACAGGCCCCAAGAGTCTCTCCAGCTTTCCTTCCACAGCGTAATGTCACCTGTCTTGGTTTTGGTATTTTCAGACTCATTTGTCTTCAAGCATTACACTTTAAAACAACAGCAGTAGTAACAACTACAACAACAACAAATGAAAATACTAATTAGGACAGAAAAAGCTGCAGTGAGATCCTCTCCACTCACACAAAGGAGAGACACATGGACTTTCAATACAGTGCTGTGCCCTTCTAACCTCAGAGCAGATGTATCTCAAACTGTGATGTGTGTGGGGAGACCTTGGGACCTTGTTCAAATGCAGGCTCCAATTCAGTAGGTCTATGACGAGCCTGGGATTCTGCATTTCTTTCTTTCTTTTTTAAGATTTTATTTATTTATTTGATAGACAGAGACATTGAGAGACGGAATACAAGGAGAGAGAGTGGGAGAGGGAGAAGCAGAGTTCCCACTGAGAAGGGAGCCTGATGCAGGCTTGATCCCAGGACCCTAGGATCAGACCTGAGCCGAAGGCAGATGCTTAATGACTGAGCCACCCAGGTGCCCCACCCCAGATTCTGCATTTCTAACAAGCTCCCATATGACATTGGAACTGTTATTCCATGAGCCACACCATGAGTCACAAATCGATGATAGTAAATTATTACAAACAATAGAATGAACTTACAGGTATGAGACCCTGCCAACTGACCCAAATGAAATGCGCCATATTCTGCATCCCAGAGATGAAAATCTACCTAACTTTCACCCAGATCTGCCCTATTCCCCAGGTCAGAATGGCCTTAAAGCCCAGAGAAAACAGCCCACCACTGGGTAAACATTTTCTGCCAATTTATCTCCATAATGGGACCACCTCTACTAGTCCTCAGGTTGCTGACAAACCAAATATATTCACAGATCATTTTAATCATGTCCAGGCGTTGGCCTCTGCAAATTGGGATTTCTTCCTGGTCTCATTCCTTTTCCTAATGTGGGAAGAAAAATCTGTTGAATCTGTTGACGTGAGACAGATAAGACCTTTTCTCAAGAACTCCCAATGACATAAACACAATGTAATTGTATTAGTGTCCTGTACTCTGAAAAGGAACTGAAGTAAAAGTCTGAGTTCATCTGTAAATAGTAATAAAAAAAAATTACACTAAGAGTTACCATTGACTGCACTGGGCTTCCTAGAATATTGAAAATATGGACAGTGAGTACAACTTCTAAAATAAAGGAGATATTCTTCTGTAGACAGGAAAACTGGTTGCGACAAAGTGAATTTTATTCAATTACTATATCTGGATATGCTAAGGAAATTCAAGACTTAAAAATAAACATCCTCTCTTAATTTCTTCTTAATGCCTCCTACATGCTGTATGCTCTCATGTGCCTCAAACACTAAGGAAGAAATCCACATACTATCATGTGAAATAATCTGGAATTTCTGAAATAATAAGAGGGAAAATTGAGCAGCTAATAGTGAACACATAGTTCATGTTCTGAGTGTTGACCAAACCCACCTTAGTAAAAATGACCTAATATCCTTACACATTAATAATAACAAAACCAATTTGTTAAGCCAAACTATATCAACAGGAAGATTGAGATCTAAAATCCTAAGCTACTAACGTATTAGGAAAACGTGAAGAAAATTAGACAAGATTTATGAATTTAGTAAGTTTTTTTTGCATGTAGTCAAATTTTAAGTTATACTGTTGAAAAAATAAAAAAAGTGTTTATACCGAAATAATAAATAAGTAATACATAATATGTATATTGAAATGTAAGAAATGACACCTTAGGACATGATTTATAGTGATGAAAATTTAGATCTTAAAAGTTTGGGCTTTGACAGAGACCCTCAAAAGGAATGAATTGTAGAAGGATCTCTTATCTAAAGGAAGTATAAGATTGGAAATGTGGGGTTTTTTTTTTCTCTGTGGTTAATAAGTAGTTCCTAAATAATCTAGTTCTTACTAGCAAGACTGTAGGTTAAAGAGGAGGAAATGTCTCAAAGCACATACCTAATACTTTTGCACAAGAAGCCAAGTTACTCTTCCATTTGCAGTGGGTATGTAACAAATCAACCCAAAACTTTGTGTTATAAAATAACCATTTTATCTTGCTCACCAGTTCTGGTTCAGAATTTAAAATGTCACCGTGCAGTTGACTTCTCTCTGTTCCATAATTTCTGGGACGTCAGATGAGAAAACTCAAAGGCGGAGGTCCAGATTCACCTGAAGCATGTCTGAGTGTCAGCTCAGTCTGGAACTTTCCGCTAAGGCTATGATCTGGAACGTACATGGATTGCCTCTCCATGGGGTCTGGGCTTCCTCACAGCAAGGATGCCTTGGATGAGTCAAACTTCTAAAAAACTTCTTGGGGCCTCAGAGACCCAAGGCAAATGTCCCAGTTAACAAGGTAGAAGCTGCCCCACCACTGAACCCCCAGCCTCAGAGCTCACACAGCATCACTTTCCCTGCAATTCAGTTGTTACAGGCAAGCCAAAAGCCCACCTCCTTTCAAGGGGAAATATCGTCGCAGACAATGTTGGAAAATAAAACCTACTGCAAGTGTTAATTTCTTGAGATGTTTTTCTGTTCACTGATATTAGGCCTTTGTATTTGAGACATATGTGCAATTTACTATATGCAAAATGGGAGGATCACATCATTTTCCATTAACATGACTCAAAAATTACCTTTCTGTCTTCTGGATTCAGTGTTAGAAGATACTTCAAACAAGTTTTTATTTCTCCTTACATAACCTCTCTTTTTTTTTTTTTAAATTTCTTTCCAGCCTAACAGAATTCATTGTTTATGCACCACACTCAGTGCTCCATGCAATACGTGCCCTCCATAGCCTCTTATTCATATCCCACACTTACAGAATTCTTGTTGGGTTCAGGATTTTGAATTCAAATGCCTATAAGCCACAGAGAAGGCTTGCCTTACAAAAACTGTCCAAGTTCAAACTCAGGGTTATGGCCAGAAGCCCCTAGTCTAAGTCCTAGAAAGCTGTTGGTATAACACTTTCTTCACTGTATTTTCCAGTTAGTATCAATGGCCAAGAAACTTCTAGCCCTGAAAGAAGCCGGATTTTATGGACTTTTTAGAGGAGTCACATGACTCTTCGTGGCTCACTTGGAGACACCTGATTTAGAGAGATTATAAAACCAAAGTGATGCCAAGAATGCTTGAGGAAAACTGCCTCACTTCTTAGGACGAGTAGGTGTTAACACTTTAATTTCAAAAGCAGGGTCTATTCATGGGCTAAGGCTATCCTAACAAAGTACTACGAATTGGGTGTTTTAAAGATATTTATTGTCTCATAGTTCTGGGGGCTAGAAATCCAAAATCAAGATGTTGTCAGGGTGGGTGCCTCTCACGGCTGTGAAGGATGACCTGTTCCAGGGCTCTCTTTGGCTTCTGGTAGGTTGATGACTTTTTCTTTTTTTTTTTTTTTTTTTGCATCCTTCAGCTTCTGGTTCATTGCCCCCATCTCTATCTTCATCTTTGCATGATGTTCTGTGAACATGTGTGTCTCCAGATTTTTCCTTTTCATAAGGAAGAATCATGTCAGATTAGGGGCCCACTCTACTGTAGGAAGACCTCATCCTTACTTAAATAATCTTGTTTACAATGAGCCTGTTCCATATTTCAAATAATAAATCATAGCGCTTCAATATATGAATTTGTGAGGAGACAAAATTCAACCCATACCACGTGCCTAATTGGTTTTAATCTCTACACGGAGGATACTTCTAAGATAGATCTGATCGTGGGGTGCCTGGGTGGCTCAGTCAGTTAAGCTCAGGGCATGATCCTGGAGCCCTGGGATTGAGCCCCACATAGGGCTCCCTGCTCAGTGGGGAGCCTGCTTTCTCTCTCTCCCTCTGCCTGCTGCTCCCTGACCCCTTGTGCTCTCTCTTTCTGTCAAATAAGTAAAATCTTAAATAAAATCTTTTTTAAAAATCTGATCTGATCTTGCAGTGATTTTTTTTTTGTGTGGGAGCTTTCTTATCTTGAGTTCATTAATCATCTTCACCATAACTTCAGAAGCTCAAACAGTTTTCATTTTTGTATGAACTATGCATGCACATTTCATTCTCCATGAAGTTCTTAATTATCTGCTAATAGAGGGGCACAGTGTTGCACATTAAACCTAAATCACAAAAATTATAACTCACATTTTTATAGTACATTATGTGCATTTCCCCCCAATTGAATACCTGCATAATTCTGTCTTGCTTGAATAAGGATTAAAATTTAGCTTGGATTTCCTAAGACCACATCAACTGGTATCAGACTTCCAGCCTAATAATTGTGGAAATTAGGCAGGGATTCAAAAGGGACTAGAAAACACATTTAGGTAATTATGTTTTGATTCTATTCATCATCTGGAGAATTATAGCACCATGCTAAATTAAAAAAGAAAACTTATAATAAATAGCCTTTCTTGCAACTTGGAAGATTAATAAAATTGAGACTTTTCAAGAGCCTATAATCCAAATACCCCAATAAAATTCTCTATATACCTTTAATATATGCATAATTTGTTATTTTTTGAAGGACTTAGAAATTTCTTTTTCCCTGGCCTTGGACAATTCTCAAAATCTCCCACAAATTTACCTACTTTCTACTGTGGTCTAAAGTACATATTGCTTTGGGAAAAAAATGAAAAACCATATGGAAGCTGGTAGAGCAGGATCAACGGTACATCCTCTCACCTGTGTTATATGGAAAGGATGCAACTGGAAAGGAAGTTTCAATGAAAATGAGTCCCCTTTAAAATAATTCCTCTTAATGGGAGACATTACTTGAAAGATGTATCTCATCTTCATCAACAGTCATTTGGAGATTGGACACTTCCAGGACACCTAAGAGGCTGAGTTGTGGACACTCATTGAAAGATGTTGACTTAGCTCTTTACTCACGCCCTATAGTGTTGAGAAAAATGAGACTGAGGGGCGCCTGGGTGGCTTAGTGGGTTGGGCCGCTGCCTTCGGCTCAGGTCATGATCTCAGGGTTCTGGGATTGAGTCCCGCATCGGGCTCTCTGCTCAGCAGGGAGCCTGCTTCCCTCTCTCTCTCTCTCTGCCTGCCTCTCTGTCTGCTTGTGATCTCTGTCAGGAGAATAAATAAAATCTTAAAAAAAAAAAAAAGAAAAGAAAAGAAAAATGAGACTGAGCTTGTTTTTCTCCATGTATACTCCAAGTAAAGTTTGGGAATTGATTGTTAAAACATTATATCTTCATATCCCTTTGTCTTTTGATATTTGCTTGTATGTCAGGAATTGATGCTGGGGAGTGGTAGGGCAGGGGGCTCCACAGTCACTCTCTATATAATTGCCACTCTCCAGAGTGGAAAGGATACCAACTGAAAAAGAAAAGAGTATGAAAGTGAAGTGAATTTAATGTTCTTTAAAAAAATCCAGCCTTAAGTTACATACTCTTATTTTCTCATCTCCGTGTGTTACTTTGAATGTCAGCCCCATTTCATATGTTGTCTGTCTGCACAATATTTGACACACAGGAGTCACAATCCATTATCTGGCTCTCTGAATGACCCCATAAGTTCTAAGATAAGAAAATTCCATTCTCCAAAAATTAAAAGCAAAGCAACTTTTCACGGAATCTTTGTGAGGGCTTATGCTAACTACATTTTATTGACCCCATAATAAGGAAGTCCTCTCTCCCTGCTAACTGATCTTACAGAGAACATCTGTTGGTATCAGGGGCTGGGTTTGAGAAAGAAGAATTTGCCTCCATTACAAACAGATGAGTGTAATAACCAGTCATGTTTCAAATATGCTTAAACAGGATTGTGACACTTCAAACAGGGCATCCAAATTAATCACCCACAAGCAGAAATAAAAACAGAAGTAATTTATGTGGCTCAGTAACTCTGTCACTGAATTGAGGTGTATTGCTTATCCAATACCTTTCCTGTTATATTAGCCCTGCCAATCTATAATTATGCATGTCTCTTGACTGGGAAGGGGCCTAGTCTTTTTTAATGCTAATGAAAAATTGCACCAAATGCACTGTGCAATAGTAGGAGGGGCTCATACCACACCAAACAGTCAAGTATATTTTACTTCTATGATTTAAAAGAAAGTCATTTTTGCAATCAATAAGGCGTCCACACAATTTGAGTTTAATCATTGAGATAAAACTTGAAAAATCTTCCAGATATAGACATTATAGATCTCAGTCTCTCTCTCTTTCTCATATTTAATGAGTCCTTTTTATGTCCTGGTCTGGGGTACTACATAGACTCTCATCTAAAGACTTCAGCATATCACAAGGAAGAGGTGGTAGTCACTTGTCATCTGAAAAGGAATTTTTTTTTAATGCACCTGTCATTTGCTTAGTTACGACACTCAAAAGAATCAAAATTACTTCATATTGCTCCTTTGAGAACCAAGATCTAATACTAATATAACCACAAGCAGAAAAATTACAGATTAAAGAGTCATTAAGTTCAATTCTCTAATATATACCCAAATGGGTTGGAGTATTGCATTAACATGTATTTCAAAATGCCTGACTATTGCCAAGAGTTCCCTAGCAATTATGAAGTATATTGTAAGAATCAGTAATTTAAAGCAAAGTCAAAAGAAAACTAAAAAAAAAAAAAAAAACCCAAAACTTTAATTTTTCTTTTTCAGGAATTCAAAGGCAATAACATAATATGATTGCAATTTTTCATATGACTATATCTTAGTTTACCTTCCAGTAGAGAGGAAAGCATTGATTGCCACTTTCAGAAGTGCTAAGCAAAATCAGGTCTTATACTTGTGAAGTTCTAGAACAACTATTGAGCTTGATTTAGTACCAGTCACCTTCTCCTGGGAGAATTAAAAGATATCATTTAGGAAATGAAGTTATAGTTGTACAAGCAGTAGAAGGGCCCTTACATTTCCTAATTACCTAACCCTAAGTATACTGGGACTCTCCCTACATGAAAGGCAACATCCATCTTTCAAAGAAGAGGGTAAGCTGAAGGTTCCAATGTCCCATGTTGACCATTTACCTCCATCTATAACTGAAATGAAAATTAAAACAACACTGATGATATGAAAGATACCAATTGGATCGAGGTCACTTGTGTTTTCAGATTCCATTTGGGTCTTAGACTACTGTGCTCTACTCAAAAATGGATCATTATTTTCCATTTACGTCTTAGTGGGATCCAGTCCTGACATATTTTTAAAGATACACCTTGACGTGCTCATTTTTTTTCTTAGACTTGGATCACAATTCACTTAGTGACTCATTATGCAAATGCAGATTGTTCTTTCCTGATTTCTAGCCTCTCCGTGTGCTCCTTCTTCTACCTGGAATGTGCTTTTTATCTCATCTTTGTCTGAAAATATATCTTCGATTATTTAAAGACCAGCCCAAAGACCATGTCCTTTATTTAGCACAGATTCCTAAAATGGAATTATTCATTTGCTATGCTGGGCTTTTATAAAAATGGGAGTTTGAGTGTTATTATCTGTTTTGTTGTTTTTTTGATGGTTTGTTCCTGTAGTAAAACTATCACCTTTTTTCCTTTAAGTTATAATGACAGAATTTCTAAGTTAAGCAAAAAGATGGAGAAGTTTTAAAGGAGGCCAACTCTCTGTCTCCCATAGGAGTTTCTGCGATAAGGACATGATCACTTTCTTTTGACCCCCACCCCACAGACTTAGAAACTTAATTTTGCCAGCAAACCAAAACAAGGAATAAACGTAATAGCATTAATTTACATAAGAAATATACATTTCACTGTATTACTCTACCTGACATATGGAATATAGACATAGGAAACCTAAATTATAATATGAAGCTTGATAATCTTAGCTATTTTGATCTGCTTATGCCCAAAGACCCAGTGAATTCAGCTTCACAAGGATGGCTTTACCCTCAGCTCAGGGATCAACTTCCCCACACCCCCGAGGAGATGTTGAAATGGGCACCACCAATATTTATGTCTGTCACTCTGCTTTATCTTCTGATTGCTTTGAATCATGTGAATTGGTATTTTCTCTTTTAATCCATTCAACATAGACGAAATCATTCACTGATAAAGGTAATTTCCCTAATTGTATATCCTGTCTTTTCAAGCTCTTGTAGGGTGCTGTAAATATAACAGACATCATCCATTTAATAATAACCAATCAGGACAGGGAAAAGAAACCACAACAGAAAAATGGTGCATGTCGACTATATGACTTAGAATTAGAACACGTTCAGAATTAGAAATGTGAAAATGTGAACCTGCTTGAGAATGGGGAAAACAGGGGTCAATGGATAATCTCTAATCCTTACCGCAGTAGTATCTCGGTGGCATTTCACAGAGTATATTCCATCTAACATTTCGAATATCCTTCTCTTCTAGATTTTCTTTTTTAAGTGTTTATATTTTTAAAAGATTTTATTTATTTATCTGAGAGACAGAGAGCACAGGCAGGGGGAGGGGCAGAGGAACAAGCAGACTTCCCGCTGAGCATGGAGCCAGCCACCCAGCAGATCCCAGGACCTGAGATCACAACCTGAGCAGAAGTCAGACACTTCTCCTCTAATTTCTCTTAAAGATTTTATTTATTTATTTGGCAGAGAGAGAGAGAGAGAGAGGCAGAGGGAAAGGGAGTAGCAGACTCCCCCCTGAGCAGGGAGACCAATTTGGGGCTCAATCCCAGGACCCTGGGATCATAACCTGAGCCGAAGACAGACACCTAATAGACTGAGCCACCCAGGCTCCCCTCTCTTCTTGTTTTTATCTGTCCAGTCTCTCTACATTGTTTTGATGAACTTTTTGTCTACCCTCCTCCTCCCCCTCAAAGGTTGACCTTTGCCACATTTCCTTTCTCGTCTTTCTTCTCACATGATGCATTCTTCTAGAGTAATATCATCTTCCTCCAATGTCGACTATCCACATATATGCTGATGACTTTTGAAACTATATTCTTATTTCAAAAACGTATTCTTAATCTTTCTGAACCGTAGACCATATTTACAAATCATTACTGAAAATGTGTGTGGAGACAAGCAGAATTAACTAAAGAAAGATCTTAGAGATGCATCTTGGGTAGCCTCACAACAAACTGTATGCAACCAGGCTTTCATTTAACTCCAGATTCCCATGAGACTCAGGTCCCTAAAGCCAAGGCCCTGGACATCTGGTACTTGGGCAGCAGTCTCTTAAGTAGCTGGTGCCTAGGCCCTGACTGCTTGCCCCCTGCCTCCATGTTTATTATCCTCGTATAGTTGCTCTCAGGCTTGCACAAATGAGGAGGGAGAGCCTCAGAAGGTCAGGGGCCCTCCACTAGAGCCCAGTCCTATAGAATATTCAACTGCACCCCAGCCCAAACATGTCTCCCTATAAGATGCTGAGAAAAAGAGCACCTGTTTCTACCTGAGAGTTTGAGCCTCTTCCAGATGTTGCTTGCTGGACTTCCCCTGGGATTATTGCATGACCAGATGGTCCATTTTGTGCTATCTGACCCTTAAGACACCTCAACTCCAGCAAAAATCTGCCTCTCATTCTAATTTCTCATTCCAAATGTATTACCAACCCAAGTTGGAAGCCCAGAAGTAATTTTACGCTTTTTCTCCCTCCCTCATCTTCTGTTTCTTCAACTGAGAACTTTGCACTTCTAATTGATAACTAAGCCCTTAATATTCAACTTGCCACAGATATTTAACATTTTTCTTCTCTGTACTTCAATTGTTTTTATTTTAGTTCATACTCTTTTAACTTTCATTATTTCACCATGCACAATCCTGGCTCTCTGTCTTTACCTTGTTAATCCACTCTCCATATTAATACCAGAATGATCTTAAAAAGGTTCGAATTTTATAATATTTTTACCACCTGAAGACCCTCATGACTCCCTGTTGTTGACGCAAGTCCTCCAGTCCTTTATCAAGACTTTGCAGAGTACATCTGTACATGGCATCTACCTATGGTCTTGTGACTCCTCCACAGGAACCCTGCATTCCAGGCACATCAACCTATCTGAAGCTTCCTAAACACATGCTGTTTCAAACTTCTATGTTCTTCTTCCCTTTGGCAGAAATACTCCCCCTCCTTAAGCCAGATCATTCATAAAACTCACCTTCATCAACGTGATGGAAGTGTTGATGAAGACAACAAAGCTGTGAGTTTGGCAAACACATACCCATACCCCAGTCCTCCACACACATAGGACTTCACAAAGCTGAGAAGCTAGGCAAAGAAGTTCTGCACCAATTGATATGAAATCTGTTGTTAGACTTTTTAGTTAGGTAAGCCAATAAAATTCTTATGTTTAAATTATTTTGGATTTGAATTCTGTTAGTTTTAATGTGAATTCTGATCAATATATACTTTATAGAAATAAGTCAATTATTCATTATTATATGATAAAAACTGAACAAAACTCATGAATCATACATCTGCTGGCATCACTCAGTTATAATGTTATATTACCACAAAAAATAAATAGTATAATTTGGGGATGTATCATTAAGGTAAATTTTTTATGTCTTTTCAATTCTACAAGAGGGTGCCTGGCTGGCTCAGTAGGAAGACTCTTGATCTCAGGTCATCAGTTTGAGCCCCATGTTGAGTGTAGAGATTACTTAAATAAAAAAATAATTACTAAGAAAACAAATAACTTCTGAATTCTACTAATATTGTTTATTTAAGTTTTTTTTAACAGAAGCAAGGAAGATGTCCTCAGAGAATTTGAAAGATGTAGGCAAAGAGTTAATTGATGACTCAGCACTTGGTGCTGGCATTCTTAGCACGAAGAGTCCAGTTTATATGGGGTAGATAAACAGAGAAGATTGCGATCTTGAACTGTTGTTCTTCCCATTCAGTAATGTCCAGTGGAATTCAATGATTGTTGACCTCACTACATAGAGCACAGGATTTCTCACCAAGCTGGGAGATTATTAATCTCTTCATCAAATCCTGAGATAGGAATCACTGAGATTAATGCCTCCACTGGTTACTGGCCAAGTGCCGTGTCCAATTCAAACATGCTTCCTTGAGGATCAAAGACAATGGTACTTTTTAGAAGAGAGAGAATAGATCTGAATTTGGTTGTTCCTTTTGTGTTGTGCCCCATTCTCCTTGATGAAACCACAACATCTAGCAGCCCCTTTGCTTATCGCTTTTAACTCTTAGGAAGAGACTGAGGTCATTCCCCGTGAAGAGAATTCTGCAGACTAGAGAGGGTGGATCATGGGAGAGTGAAGCAATCCAAACAAGTGAAGGCGTGACATACCCTATCTCTGAGGCATCCCAGCTTATGAGAAATTTCAGTAGGAGTGAAAAGGTGCAGGCCTGCCACACCCCAGGGACCAAGCACTAAGAACCTACAGAATGCTAACTCACCTGATATTATCACCAGTGGAATTCTTGGTCGGCTAGCACCTGCTACTATGCTTTGGCAGGCCTGCTAGATTACTCTAAACCAAGGATAAACAAAGAGCATTGAATGATAGCCTCTTTTACATCTAAATCCAATCTAGAAGCAAAGGGGGAAAATCCAGAATGTTTCAAAATCCCTGCATCTCTTCAACTCTGTTGTTCTACAATTCCTCAGTGGTTCAGGAAAAGCTCTCATAGAGGCATGATGTGATAGAGGGTTCGATATGTGAGACATAGAAAAGGTGAAGAATATATAGAAGCAATTTGTCAAAAATCTTTACCAAAGTCATTGTCGGCAGCCATCATCTCATATCCTGCCTGCAACACTGTGAACTCCAGAGACTCTGAGTGCCCTACCATGTACCCACAGCACACCCTTTCTGTCTGCAGCCTCACCTTGGCTCCCTGTGAGACTGTAGCCCAGAAGTTCTTTCCATCTCTTTTCACATAGCTATTTTTTATTCACCTTTAAGACTCACCTGAGACGTCACACTGAACCTGTGTGTTGACAAAGAGTATTTCATCTGCAGTCTTAAAAACCAGTGGGTATGAAGCCTTTGTATAAAGGCAAATAAGTGGTTAAATGCAGATTCCTGCATCAGCAATTAAAAATGCAGGCAAAAATCTACATTTTTAACCAAGCCCTGAGAAAATTCTTTTTTTTTTTTAAGATTTTATTTATTTATTTGACATAAAGAGAGAAATCACAAGTAGGCAGAGAGGCAGGCAGAGAGAGAGGGAGAAACAGGCTCCCTGCTGAACAGAGAGCTGGACACAGGGCTCAATCTCAGGACCCTGAGACCATGACCTGAGCTGAAGGCAGGGGTTTAACCCTCTGAGCCACCCAGGTGCCCCAGTCCTGGGAGAATTCTTAAGCACAGTCTGAGACCTCTAATAAGATGCTCTGCCAAAGCCTCTCTGAGAAACGTGGATGACAAACTCTGGGCATAACTTTGTGAATAATCCCCATATTATATTAGAACTATCTGGGTGTGTGGTTCTCTCTCCCATAAGACCACAGTGTTTTTTCCGGAGAGGGATCACATATTACCCCTTTGTACAATTAGCACCTAACACAGGGTCTCCGTAGTCTAGGTACCCCATAAATATTCGTTGGTCAGAACTGAATTGTAAAATATGCTAATTAGTCTTCCCTTTACATGAATAATTTTTGGTATTTTTGAAAGTGAAAACAACCTCAATTTACAGACTCAGCCTAAGTTATAAGACACAAAGGGGCAACCCCTTCTCTATGTTTCTATGTTTCAGATCCTCTGATCAGTATTTTCCATACATTGATTTGATTAATGTGGACAAGAATCATTTGGTGGCAATTTCATTACCTCCATTTTGAGGTTGAGTAATTGAGGCCAAGAGAAGTTAAGTTGCGTGACCAGCAGCACATAGCTGTAAAGCCACCTTTATTGATCCCAAAGGTCATGCTCCTAAGCACTAAATATGCTAATCCCAATAAAATCCATGAAAGGTAACCCCATTAGTGTGAACTCCACATGAGACCTTGTAGACAGGATCTGGTGTCTTTGAAATTATGCAGATAAAATTGTAGTTCTACTTACTTCCAACAGACTGACCTAATGACTCATGCTGAAGCCAACAAGACTTGACGCTAGGCCTTGGGGCCAACCTACACGCAGAAATGCCATGACAATCTCAATACTAGTAGCCAGTTTACTGAGGACAAATGAATCTAATGTAGCACTTCGGCCTTCATGTAATGTTCATCTATTTCTTCGCTTCTCCAAAATTGTCACCAGCAAAGCAAATATTGCATAGAAATACATATCACAGTCAAGACCACTAGATAAATAAAAATAAATAAATATAACATAAATGTATACATTTATAATATATGATGTATAATATATGGCATATAATAATGTATAACATAGATTATATATAAATATATCATATGTAAATATAAAAATAAATAAAGTGGGAACAAGATTAGAAAATGCTGTATTTCCTAAGATCTTGCATATTTTGTGAATGTATGTGACCTATATACTTTTACAACTTATCCGATTATAAATGCCTTGGCTCACGCTTTCTTTCCTCAGGACTTAGCACATAGTCACTAACAATAGATGAAAGAAAAATCTGAAGACTACCTGATTTTTTCCTCTTTATATGTGACATGCTTTTTTGATGGGGTATATAAATGCCTGCTTGTCAGTGAGGAATCCCTCGGTAGAGGAATATCACTAGGGTATATCCTAGTGTTTGTGATTCCCTAGCGATGTTTCTGATACAGAATGCCATTTTAGTATCTAGACTCATTAACATTTTTTCCCTAAAATGATTTCTCTATGTGTTATGACAATTTGTTCTCCTTTTTCTCTCAGGAAATAATTTTATGAATGTTGTCTCTCCTTTGCCCATCATTGTCATCTTGTCTATAATCATTTTTATGTCATTGTTCTTTTTTATATCGTTTTCTGTGAACTCTTCACAGAACTCTTTTTTCGTGATTCTTCTTTGAGTCATCTCAGTTAAGTTGTTATTTTATTTTGTTTTGATGTCTATCATGGTTTATTTAGCTTTCCCTTCCATAGTTTTCTTTATCTTTGAAACCTTGCTTTACCACATTTTTATTATCTTAAAATCAATTTTTAAACTGTCAATTCTTAGAATATTTTGTTGTTCATGGTGACTATAATTTCTGTAAAGTTTTGCAGAATTAATGCATGTAGTCTCCTTATATTTTTATTTATTTTTGATATATTTACTTCATCTACCCTTTGCTTATTTTCATCCTCATTTTTTAAGAAACTGATTAATGACAATGTTACGCATGGATACCCGGCAGATTTACTTCTGATTTATATTCACCTTTGACTTATATTCACTTTGCTTAAGGATAAAGGGAAAGGGCGCCTGGGTGACTTAGTGGGTTAAGCTTCTGTCTTCGGCTCAGGTCATGGTCTCAGGATCCTGGGATTGAGTCCCACATTGGGCTCTCCGCTCAGCGGGGAGCCTGTTTCCTCCTCTCTCTCTCTCTGCCTGCCTCTCTGCCTACTTGTGATCTCTCTTTGTCAAATAAATAAATAAAATCCTTTAAAAAAAAAAAGAATCAAGGGAAAATAATGGGATGGAGAATCTGTAGTGATCTCTGAAGATAGAGCCTCCTTGTTGTTCGTTTCCTTAAATACTGTTACATCAAATCTAGTATTTCTTTATCCTGGGTGAATTTCTTTCTCCTGTAGTCAATGTGGGTCTGACCAAATTCTTCTTTATTCCGTTTCTCCTAGAGGTGTTCCTAAGTTAAAAGGTTCGGTTGTACACCAGTGTTTGGACCCCAAATGCTTATAGAGACACAGTGGATGGTATAGATGGGTGACGCAGGCAAGTATAAGGCAAGACGGAGTGGTGAGGTCTGTGGTGAGCTGCAGTGTGTGCCTCATCCTAGGGGAGGGCAGCTACTCAGTGTAACTGACTGTTGTCTGGTTGTTATGTAAGCCCACTATCGCCAGATTTTCTTTTTCCATAGACTCTAAAAATGTGGATTTTTAAAAGCGAAACTTCTTTTAAAAATATCAAAAATATATATCCATAGACTCCCATATTTTAATCTCTATCATAGAAAATATAAATGTTTTGTTGGTCTTGTCTTCTTATGACACCTGGGTATCCAGATACCAATCCCACCTCTGCTGGTGTATTTGCTTAGCCTGCCATTCTGTCTACCTGTGCTAGCTCTCTCTCCCTCTCTCTCTCTGACAAATAAATAAAAATCTTAAAAAATAATAATAATAATAAACCAATGATCTCTACTTATGTGTGTGAAGAATCCCGAGTTTAAAGTCAGATGGCTCAGAGTTGGAATTCTGGTTCTGCCAATCAAGACTAGATCTTGGGCTACCGACTGAACATATTTCTCATCTATAAAATGTGAGTTACCCTACTTAATTAATATGCTTCTGTAAGAACTGCACAAAATTACGTACATAAGAAACTTAACATAGTTGATTTCCCAAAATGTTCTCACATTTTAATTTTTCTCCATGTGACTTTTTGTTACCTTGTTTGTTTGTTTGATTTCTGCTCTTGGGAATATAAACTCTTTTAATCTTTAGAATTAAAGACTTAAATTGAAAGGCTTTATTAGGTAAGAAAAATCATCCTCAGAGAACTTAAAGAGAGCTTGAATTGGGCCACTGTGATAGACTCTCCACGCTTGCTGCAGTCCAACTTTCAATAGTCTTAGAGGTGCCAAAAGAAAACCTTGTCAAGTCATTTGCATTGCCTAAATGCCTAGTGACAGGAAGAGGGAGCCTCTACTTTCATATTCCTGAAAGTGCATTGGCTTTTTGTTTTAAGAGACATGAAAAAAAATCATAATTTTTAGATAGTCGCTTTAGGGGAAAAACAGATCAAGCAGCACATCAGACTTTCTCTAAGAACTGAATTTACCCCCAGGGAAAGCGTTTCTAGGTAGCTGGACTGTAAATATTTGCTGAATAAATGAATGAATAAATAAATGTATGAATTAATTAATTAATATTGCCTCTGATGCTGATGAGTGTCTCTGTGGTTTTCCTCTTTCAACAGCCACTTAACCCGGAAAGGAGGGATGGAGAGGCAGCCCTTGGAGTTGTGCAGGGTGTGACTAGTTCCTTAACTTGGCACTCAAACTAAAGACTATGTCATTGTTTTGCTACCTGTTGCCATAGTAATCATGGGTACGGCCACAATAGCCGAAGACTAATGTCAACATTTTCCCCCATTTTTCTGATTGAATTTTTCCCCCTTAAACTCAAAACTACAGCAAAGCGACAAACCATAAATGACTCTTAATCTCACAAACTGAAGGTTGCTGGGGGGAGGGGGGTTGGGAAAAGGGGGGTGGGGTTATGGACATTGGGGAGGGTATGTGCTATGGTGAGTGCTGTGAAGTGTGTAAATCTGGTGATTCATGGACCTGTACCCCTTGGGATAAAAATATATTATATGTTTATAAAAAATAAAATAAAATAAACTACAGCAAAGCCACTCTTCTTTTTTCTTCTTATCATTCTGACATATACTTGTTTGTACATTTTTGCTAACAAAAGGTCTGTTGTAATTAATGAGATCATATTAAAGTGTATGAAAAAGAAGAGTCCTAGAATTCATATCCTTCATGAAAATTGTATATTTTGTCTCTCTTTCTTCAAGGATGATACATACCTCTTGTTTTAAAACTGTCACTTTTAAAAATTAAAACAAGTTGAATAGAAGTTCTTCCATTGAACTCTAGTCAGTAATGACTGGAATTGAAACACCATTCCTTAAAACTTATGTCGTCATGCTAAACACACTTCAATTTGTGTAACTTCATAAATTGCCAATAATAAGGCAATACAAGAAACCTGCTATACTATTTAGTATAACTTGAATAACTTCTATTTCTTCTAAAGGAACTTCTATTTCTTCTAAAGATCCACAAGGCTATTAACTTGTAAGTTTACTGTTAAGGCATTTTTTGACACTGACTTCAAAAACAGAACAATCTTGAAACTGTATTATTTTCAGTCCCTGTTGCTAGTTCTGATCTTTATCAAACATGCCTGTTTCCTTTCCCATTTACAAATTATTGGCAATGATAGTACCCACCTCATGGGTTGTTACTGAGAAGAAATGAGTTAATATAAAGTTATATAAGTAAAATATGCAAGCTTAAAAATAAAGTAGCCAGTTATTTATTCAAGAATAGTAGAAAAATTGCAACTTGACAAGCCCAACCATATTATGGCCAAATTATGGCCAATTATGGCCAACCATAGACAAGTCCAAAGAGACAACAGGAAGATCAGCTTTTATTAGGTTTTAGATGCAAATTGGTGAAAGTTGTTTTTGGCAAAATCCACTGGAGAAAAATAAGAATTCAAGGTCATGACGGTTTCAAATTGGCTCTAAGCAGTGGTCAGTGCATTGTTCCTGGGGCAAAGAGGGATCATCCTTCTTTTTCTTAAAAGTAGAAGATAAAATTCCTATGTGATAATGTCTTCATCAAAATAATTCTTTTTTTAATTAAATTTATTTATTTTCAGCATAACAGTATTCATTATTTTTGCACCACACCCAGTGCTCCATGCAATCCGTGCCCTCTATAATACCCACCACCTGGTACCCCAACCTCCCACCCCCCACCACTTCAAACCTCTCAGATTGTTTTTCAGAATCCATAGTCTCTCATGATTCACCTCCCCTTCCAATTTCCCCCAACTCCCTTCTCCTCTCTATCTCCCCATGTCCTCCATGCTGTTTGTTATGCTCCACAAATAAGTGAAACCATATGATAATTGACACTCTCTGCTTGACTTATTTCACTCAGCATAATCTCTTCCAGTCCCATCCATGTTGCTACAAAAGTTGGATATTCATCCTTTCTGATGGAGGCATAATAATCCATAGTATTCATCCTTTCTGATGGAGGCATAATACTCTATACACCATATACACTATGGAGTATTATGCCACATTTTCCTTATCCATTCATCCGTTGAAGGGCATCTTGGTTCTTTCCATAGTTTGGCGACCGTGGCCATTGCTGCTATAAACATTGGGGTACAGATGGCCCTTCTTTTCACGACATCTGTGTCTTTGGGGTAAATACCCAGGAGTGCAATTGCAGGGTCATAGGGAAGCTCTATTTTTAATTTCTTGAGAAATCTCCACACTGTTCTCCAAAGAGGCTGCACCAACATGCATTCCCAGCAACAGTGTAAGAGGGTTCCCCTTTCTCCACATCCTCTCCAACACATGTTGTTTCCGGTCTTGTTAATTTTGGCCATTCTAACTGGTGTAAGGTGATATCTCAATGTGGTTTTAATTTGAATCTCCCTGATGGCTAGTGATGATGAACATTTTTTCATGTGTCTGATAGCCATTTGTATGTCTTGATTGGAGAAGTGTCTGTTCATATCTTCCATTTTTTGATATGATTGCCTGTTTTTTGTGTGTTGAGTTTGAGGAGTTCATGATAGGTCCTGGATATCAACCTTTTGTCTGTACTGTCATTTGCAAATCTCTTCTCCCATTCCATGGGTTGCCTCTTTGTTTTTTTGACTGTTTCCTTTGCTGTGCAGAAGCTTTTGATTCTTATCTTCCTTCTTTCTGCTGGTTTTGCAGGCCACGAGGAGTGGTACAGGCAGGAGAAAGCCCCTTTCAGTGTTCCCCAACTCCATTTTAAGTAAGTTTTCTTTTTTATTCATTTTCACAAATGATTGGAAATGTTGTTATTATAATTTTTATCATTACTAAGCCAAGTTATGTGATTTTATTTATTAATATACCTCTCTATTCCATAAAGAAAGAAGCAGTTCATTAGCATTTCTGCCTTCAATCCTCGATCCCAAATCGTGAACCCGCTTCTTTTCCATGAAATGTGTTTTTTTTTTTTAAATTGGGTTGGAGTTCACTGCTTTTGAAAGTTTCAAACAAATGAGGGAAGGAAGAGGATAATATAAGTGGAAGGACTGAAACTATCAGGGGATCGAAGTATTCTACGGTAAGCTCACAGAGGGCAGGGATTACGTCATCCGTTTGTGTAGCTCCTCATGGCATCCACAGTGCTGGCTTGTGAAAAAATTAATAAACCAATGAAAAAGATAATAAATAAATGAGTGAGAGCTATCAAATGACCTTCAAGGCCTGTAAAATATTTGTGCATTGGAGAGTTCGAATATTAGAGTAAGTAGGACTTGATGATTATCTATAAATTAAATATATGTAGGCTTTCTCGTCTTCTGGTAGTTATAATGTCTGGCAGAAACTGCTACATTCCTATCTCAGCCTCATGAAAATGAAGTCACAGAAGAAGGAAGGCTAGAGGATGTGAGAAACAAAGACGTCTCTAGGAAATTCTATGACATTATAATTGAAATCTGAAAATTAGTCTTACCCTTTTAAATTTGTATTGCAGAAATGTCAAAATAAAATGATCACTTTATTGACTAAGTGTTGACCTAGTATATTTAAATTAGCATAAATTCTTCATGTGAGCCTATTTCTTTTCCATTTTCTGCCCACTGATATGTGTATCCTTCAGACTGGTACCATGCAGAAGGAGAGAAATAGGGGAATTGCTCAGCCTGGGGACAGGCATGTTGCAGAATGAAATGGCCCATTCTAAGGAATCATTTATTTTACCCAGTGGCACCTAATTAGAAATAAACCTAGTTTGTTTGTTTGTTTGTTTGTTTTTTAATACCAAATTTGACAGTATCATAGGTGCTTGGTGGATTTTGGAATGGAGTACAAATTTTGTATGGGTAAAATTATACCTCAGAAACTCAAGGTTTTTTCCTACTTTCAGTTTAGACCTAGAATTCGCAGAAGCCCCAGATCCAGCTTCCTGACAGACATGGGCTCTTCTTTTTAAACAATCTTCAGGAGCAGATTTTCTCAACTTTTTTGGCCAGTTCCCACTTCACTGATTCCACCATGAAAAAAGCATTGCGAATGAAAGAACTAGAGAATTTTTTCAAGATGGGATGGGAATGGAGACAAGCTGTAAGAGACTCAATCTCAGGAAACAAACTGAGGGTTGCTGCGGGGAGTGGGGTATGGAGAGGGTGGTTGGGTTATGGATATTGGGGTGGGTATGTGCTATGGTGAGTGCTGTGAGGTGTGTAAACCTGGCGATTCACAGACCAGTACCCCCTGGGGCTAATAATACATTATATGTTTATAAATTTTTTTTTAATTATTAAAAGAGTCCTAATTTATAATGAAATCAAGAGAGCTTTCTTAAAGTTGGGGAAATTTCAGTCATGGAGGGTGCATGAGAAGTTCTTGCCAAGCGTTGCTTGACAGTGAGGCTCTTTAGTAGAAGAAATTCAGACCCTCTTAAATTTTAGAAGCATAAGAATTTCAGTTTATTAATATCAACATTTCATGATCCTTTATAACTTGCTTAGAAGACCACTCCCTGCTACATACAATTTGTTTGAACATACAACTAAATGTCTTTGGAACTCCTAACCTTTTTTTTACTCCTAAAAAATAGGAACCAGGTAAACTGCCCAGCGGGCTTCAAGACTGTGCTGTGAGAGCTGGAAGCCTGTGGCTTTGTCATTGATAATATGCATTTTGTGCCACCTGCTGGCATAACATGACATGACATGACATGACAGGAGTTCAGGAGCCGAAACCCTTATTTCAAACAACAAATACCTAGCCCCTGCTATCTGGTGTCAAACACTGTGCTAGGCAGAGGAGCTACAGAGGTTAAAAAACAGACTACTACCTCCTCTATCAGCGGAGGCAAATATTAATCAGATAATCATAAAAGAAGGGCCAAGGGGGGAAGGTCTTAATCACAGGGATGAGGGAGCATTTATGCAGAAGGCAGGTTCAGAGTTAACTACCTGAAGGGAGAGAATAGGGAGTGGAAAGGGGGCATGCTGGGAAGGGCAGGAGCAAGAAGGAACCAAGAGCAGTGGAGGAAAAGAGAGGGAGAAGGAAAGCCATGCCAGCTGGAACCTAGAAATCTGGACAGAGGGGAGGGTATTAGTGGTGAGATACAGTAATAATAATAGATAGTAATAATATTAGCTAACACTTACATAACACTTATTATGTTTCTAGGAGATTTTTTTAGTGTTTATAGATACCAACTTATTCCATTTTCCTAAAAATCCTATGAGGGACCACTGTTAGACTCATTGAATAGGTGAGAAAACCAAGGCATACAGAAGTTAAGTTTGCAACTTGGCCCAGCAAACGAGTGTTAGAGGCTGGAATTGAACCATGGTGGTCTCAGCTCCAGAATCCGTGCTCTAAACTTCCACACTATCTATACTGCTCTCAGGCCAGGGGTTGTCTGGCCTCTGTGGGACATGACAAGTTCACAACCATGGGCAGTCACTGAAATTTTCTGTGAAAGTTATGATACGATAAACTTGTGTTGTGTGGCCACAATGTGGACATAGATGGGAGTGGCAGAGGCTAGGTAGGAAACTTATTAAACTCCAAGTCAGGATAGTACAATACTGGTTTGGACAAGATGGTGGTTGTTGGGAAGGAGAGAAATAGACACATTTGAAATACATTTAGAAACTATGATGAACATGATCTGGCAGTCGATTAGTTATTTGGAGAAGGTGGAAGAAGAAAAGAATTCAAAGATGATATTGAGTTTCTAGATATAGAACTGGATGGTCCTTCACAGAATAAAAGGGAACTAATAAACAAGACCCTATCTTCAACTGCTTCTTTGCAACTCCCCAAATTAAGAACTTTTAGAAACTGAAAACAATGTACCTTTTCCTTGGAAGACCAGATAATGTGGTTAGTTACATTACATTTTAGTGAAAGGATAGTGTGCCCATCAAAGATCCTTTAAAAAGCAGTGTGTTCTCCCATCTGGTAGATCTGCTGGGCACTCTTCCATTTCATTCTTCCTACCTGAGTGTCCCACCTTGAATGTGCTGGAAGTGGCAACAGAATAGAAAGAAATTAGTTGAGACAAACATGCAGAGTAGTACCAACTCAACACTACCAGGAAGCTTCTATGGAGGGTACCATGTTACTTTTCTCCATGTCTACTTTTCAAGAGCCACTTGAAAGAATGAGAGGCCTTCACTCGAGTCAGAGAGCAAATGTATAATGGGAAGAAGTGGGCGGATACATAACATATTGAATATAATTATTTCCAACAGCAACAAGATAATGATAAAATGAAATAATCATATATTCACACAGTGTAATACTGTGAAGCAATTAAAGATGATGTTTTAGGAAAATATGTAGCGAATACACAGGACAGATTCTTAAGTGAGGAAAACAAGTGACAAAATGCGTGCAATTATAATTCCAGTTAAAATATAGGTATATAGAAGACATGTCACAGTGTTACCATTGGTTATGGTCTGGACAGAGGAATTACTAGTGACTTCTTTTTTATTCTTGCTTGCATACGTTGAGTATAATGACCAGGCATTGCTTTCAATCAAGGGAAAATGGAGGGTGTTTTGTTTTGTCTTTTGTTTGCTTTTTAGAAATTATAAGCAAAAGATACTCTTTAGCGGATATAATTCTCTAGCATAGTTTCACATGGCTCTAATCTGTTAATACTAAATTTAGTTGTACCAAAGAGCTGTAATGGGCCACATTCTACACTGACAGTGTTCTTGTCCTCAAGGTCAGTGAAAATACTGTTATCAAACCTAAAAGTGTAGTTACATAAATCGACAAAATTCAAGACTCAAAATTGTTTCTAACAACCAGGAATTGAGGGCCAAAACCAACAAGTTGAAAGTTAAAGAAATAAAAATAAAATCTTGCATTTACGACAAAACCGGGTACAAAAAGCATAGGAGAAAGCTGGCTTGCAAAAAAAGATTTGGAGATCTTGGTTGACCTGAGGTTCAGTACATGCCAGAAGTGTGAGAACACAGAGAATACTAACTTGCAATGTTTTGAAGTATCCTTCCAGGATCAGCAAAGATAACAGTCAAATAGAGTCTTTACAGTTCTCTGCACTTTATTTTAAGGATTTTGACAAACTAGAAAAAGTGACCTGGCAATAAGTTTAAACTCATACCAAAAGAGATCCTTAGCTTGGGGAGGGAAGGAACTGTGGAAAATGCGATCAATTTTTCAAATATTGGAAAACTTGTGATGTAACAAGAATGAATTCCTTTAATGTGAAAAGACAGAATAAAGGCAAATGGATGGATTCTACCGGGGTGGAAATTACAAGGAAAGCCTCCTAATAGAAAGAGGCTTATACAAACAGAAGCTGTTTTAGTGATGGGGGGGGGTTCTGAGACAAGGACCCTGCAAGGATGAGGCCCTTGACAAGGCCCAAACATGAATGGAGAAACAAACTCCTACTTTTCTGCTCTAGATCAAAAAATGTGGTATCAATGATGCCGTTACTTGGCAATATCCTTGGGCTTCAAAAGGGATGTAGAGAGAAGGGCCCCGAGTGGCTCAGTCGGTTAATCATCTGATGTTTGATTTCAGCTCAGGTCTTGATCTCAAGGTTGTGAGTTCAAGTCCTGCATTGGGCTCCATGCTGGATGTGGAGCCTACTTAAAAACAAAAACAGAGCAGTGTGCCTGGGTGGCTCAGTGGGTTAAGCCTCTGCCTTCAGCTCAGGTCATGATCTCAGGGTCCTGAGAGCCCCCGTGTGTGCTCAGCGGGGAGCCTGCTTCCCCCTCTCTCTCTGCCTGCCTCTCTGCCTACTTGTATCTCTCTCTCTGTTAAAATAAAGAAATAAAAAAAATTTTAAAAAACAAAACAAAACAAAAAGGATGTAGAGAATAATCAAGGGAAGGGGAAGAAAACCTGACTGTATAAACCAAAGACAGAAAAAGGTAAAAAGATTTAAAAAAAAAAAAAAAGCAAACATTAGCAGGGGACAGATGAAGAACAGACAAGGGAAGAAGAGAAATCTTTTCCTTTTGCTTTCTGTTATTTTTTCTCTCCTGTGCCTGTCTAAACCCACATTCTCCCTTATGTTTTTCCTTCTTCTTAAAGAATGGGCAGAGTCTGGTTTAGTGAATTCCAAAACCCTTGGGAATTTAAGGAGGGAACTTTAGAACCTCAATAACCCACAAAGTTTGCATAGTAATAAACATTCCAAGATATTGCACAAAGTGATAACAAAGTAGAGTTAGATGTTCTGATGGAATATGAATTTATAATGAGTCATTAATGGGACTTGGGGACACATCCTGTCGAGATGGCATCACTGAGCCCACACTGCTCTGTTTTATAAAGAGGTCTTTGGTTCTTTTCCAGTCATAAAAAAAAAAAAAAAGTAAATTCCTGGTGGGCCACACCTAGATTTGAACTTCCAATATTTCCCACTTTCCCTCCTTTCTGACCTTAGAAAATTATTTCAGAGTAGACAAAGCTTGGCTCTGTATATGGGAGCTGGAGCTACCTGTCCTGGAGAACAGAAAGTTATATCCTTGGTTTGTTAATTTAAACATAATTAAACATAATGAGTAGAAAAAAATGAAGAGCTGGAATGGAAAATAAGGAGTGGGACTCTTGTGTCACAGGCACAAGGATCTCTTAGCTGACTTCAAGAGAGAGAAATAATTGTCGGCTCCTGAGAGGAAGCACATGGTCAGTTGCTCAGCAAAGTATCCCTTCTCAAAGGACATTGCATGACATGTCAAATCCCAGGTGAAGTCACAAAGATGGCTCTACCTTGGATCCACGTGATGACTTTGGAGGAAAGGGAGGGAGACTCACATCTCATGAAATTCTCGTTTGGAAACCATTTCTGATATTATCTTATCTTTGAGAGATGAAAAGAGACTATGTAAAATATTAAGTCTTTTAAATTATATTTTCCTTGGCCGTATGAATAAACAGGTATCATTCCTCATGCTCTTGCCGTATCAGCCGGGACTTGAATAAAATGGTGAAACTACTCTTTCCTGATGACCTGTTCTGCCGAAGAGAAAAAAAAAAAAAAGTAATCGTTTCACAGAGGTAAAAGGTTGAAGGGAGCAAGAGATGACCGTGGTCTTATCTAGTGCAAGTGGACCTGAAGAGTGCGAAAGCACATGAATCTTAACAGTTGTAAAACGGCTTGCGATAGCATGACCCTGGGACCTGCTTTCATACTTGGTGAGGCTCTCCGTTACTTTCTGGTGGCTGCTACATCTAGAACACATGCTGAAGCATCTTCCAAGTAGGTTTTTAAATTTCTTCCTGTAGATAGTAAAAGAGGCAAGAATGAGCTGCTCCCCCAAACCTGGCAATAACGTTGCCCTTCAATGGCCAAAAGATGGGATCAGTCCATCATAGGGCAGAGAAGAAAGGTACACACTTACCCTAAAGAGACACATGGTTCCCAGGTTGTCCAGAGGGACAGTTCCACCGCTGGCTCCATCAACATAACATAAGAATGACTGTGAATGTCAGTGAGAAACCCTATGTATCATTTCAAGGTTCAGTGTAGGAAACTGAACTCACAATTATAGAACATTCTTCCCAGCCATGGAGCCTCTCCCCTAAGAACACTACAGAATGGACTCTGCCTCAGTCAAGAGTATAAAGAAATTGAGACATTGCCACTGAAACTTTTAAATTCAAGAACACGCCACAATAGTTATGATACAGGGGCCAAAGGAGCTGTCACCACCTGCAACTAGTTTTGAAAGCAAAAGAATGTTGCTCATTAGAAAACAACCCTAACATAAAAATGGCCTCAGTCTCCCATGTGTATCTCCCTGGAGGAACTTACTTCACCTCCAGAAACAATAGTTACAGTCATAGGGGAGAAGAGAAATTGTAACCAGAGCAGAAATGCCCACTAGGAGGTGAGAATGGATGTTCAGAGCCGATCTACCATATCAGCCATGGCCACATTCTGATCACAGAGATGGATGCATGAAATTAGTTTAGTCTGATTTCTTTCAATGTTTATACCAAAGAACCCTTACTGATGGGATCCCATGTTCCCAAGCAACAGTCTGATTATAACTGCATTTGTTGTGTACCTTGCATACTGGGAGAAAATGCACCGGCCAGAGGATCCCAGTCTTCTTGGGACTTGCATTTTACCTTTTAGTTGCTATTATTTCCTCAATGCTAAGTTGCTGATTATGCACATGCCAGTCATTTAAAAAAAAAAAAAAGTTGAAGTGTTAAAAAAAAAAAAGTTGCAACTTTTCATCTAGGGAATACTGTAATACATTTCCATCTTGATTTTACAACTTATCCTCTAAGGTTAACTAAATCTATTTTGAGAAGCAGATCCATTTTTATTGCATTTATGTCTTCTGGTTTCTAACTCAACATGACTAAAGGCCAGACTCTGTGGTACTTGAATCAGGACAATGGGATAACTGTGCCACGCACCCTGGTGGCCGACCCATCTGGAGTGGGTGACATCTGTATCGGGCCTTTTGTCAACATCACCTGGCCCATTAAAGCCATAACACTTTTTCTTTTGTTCTTTTTTGTGGGGGAGTAGAGAAAAAGAGAGAGCAGGGAGGTAGGGGGAGAGGGAGAGGGAGAGAGAGAATCTTAAGCAGGATCCACGTCCACCGATATGGATCTCCATCTCCCCATCCTGAGATCATGACCTGAGCCGAAATCAAGAGTCAGATGCTTAATGGATTGAGCTACCCAGGTGTTCCTAAAAGCCATCACACTTTTATTTATGTCCATTTATTCAGTGAATTTTAGTGAGGGCAAAAAGGCAGATCAATTCAGGTCCTCTCTGCCTTACATCAACAGAAATAACACAACCTCAGAAGCAAATGTTTTCCAGCCTAGGAGGCAGTATATTCTCTTCGTGACTTTACTGTTTCACAGGTATCACAAGTAAAGACTATCTGTGGTACATGAAATGCCAATAATAATTTAAAAAAAACAGCTAAGATATATAAGGCTGATTATTAGAATTTTGTGACCTAATTACATAGGGCGGCTCTCCTACCACCACCACCTAGCAAAGAAGCCAAGAGGCCAATAATTGTAAGTTGGAGATACCACCTCAAAATAGACTATAAAGTCAATTCACAGGTTTTACAATCAAGGAAATATAATAGAAGTTATTTCACAGCTATCCCATATGCATGTGTACATATCTCTTATTTAAACCAACAGAAGCCCCCCTGGGTGGCACAGTCCGTTAAGCATCTGCCTTCAGCGCAGATTATGATCTCAGGGTCCTAGGATCAAGCTCTGTTTGGAGCTTCCTGCTCAGCAGGGAGCCTGCTTCTCCCCCATCTCTCGTGAATATATAAATAAAATCTTTAAAAAAAAAAAACAACAGGAATCTGTGGGTTCCAATCCCAGTTTTGCTCCTTCTCATTCAGATGGCTTTCAGCAAGTTGCTAATGTCAGTGAATCTGTCTCTTCACTGGATAACAGAGGTAACACTGTCTACCTCAGAGAGTTATTGTGAAGATGAGCCTGGAGCCAACTAGGTGGTATACTTGACAGAGAGGGTAGCGATAAGACACGTTTCAGGTAGAGCAGCTTTGGTTATAATTATTAATGAGCCCATAATTGTTGCAAAAGGAAGCTGACACACAGCACAGCTGTGAGTAACTGATGGACTATCATTCAGGGGAAGAGAAGATGTAACCGTGGAGTGGACTCTACTCGGCCCATGTTTCTGAATTTCATGAAGACTTCCTCTTGGTGGCCTGATACAGCTGTGCATGTGGGAAAGAGAATGTTTTCTAGGAATGCAGGGAAGATGTGGAGCAGAGACAAGTTTTGTTAGGAACCTTGAAGTGAACTCCCTCCCTCACTGCAAATCATTGTAACATTTCTCATGAATCAGCTATCAGAAGACCCAGTGTGGCGCTGGTCCTATTTCATCCTGTCTGGCAGAAACCAGGGGATGTCCACCGGCATTTGCACTTGGTTTATAGTCTCAGACTAGGTTTAGCTACAAAGACCACTTACCCTGAAGAATTTTTTCCCCGTCTCATTTGCCCATCTGATCTGTCTCTCCCTCCAATTCTGATGCTAATTAGAAAGCCAGTTTCTCATGGGAATCATTTTGCAATGACAGATTCATAGCAGGGTATACAAATTCCTGCAAATGAGCCAGAAACAAAGAAAATGGAGAAAAAACACAGGCACAGCTGCCTGAAAACTGAAAAACCATCAGAACCAGGGGTCCATAGAGATTTATATGAAAGAGGGTCCATCTCTTAAGTTCCTCTATTCCTCCTCAGTTCTCTGTTGTGTGACGATTACTTCCCATGCCTTGGCTAGCTCCAGATGGGGGAAAGTGCTGGGCTGGCTCTGAGCATAAGCGAGGTCGTCTCTTTCCTGATGAGTCAGACCTAGGAAGCATTATGGCCTGCAAGTACATAAGGACAGTTCCATACAACCTCTTTCCTATTTTGTGTCTGGCCCTGGCTGTTGGTACCATCGAATGATTCCTGATTCTCTGTTCTCCGTCAGTACCTCCACCTAACAAGAATGAAGCCAAACCAAACATCCAACACCACTAGTCTTCCTCCGTTAAAAATACATTTTCATTATTTTATTCTTCTAATTTTACCATTTCCATCCTAAGACCCACCATTCCTTCAGTTACACAGACTGACTCCGAGTCATCATTGACTTTGCTAGCTCTTGCCACTTGCAATGAATCAGTATGCACCTAATCCTCCCTTTAATGGCAAGATGTTTATTAAATCTATACTCATTTGTTTCTACTGATCCTATTCTAGCTTCAGCTCTCAAATTTCCTACCTGAACTGTTACAATTGACTTCTAACAGGTTCCCTTTCCTTGTATCTCTCCATGATCCCATCCATCCTTGCTCCACTGTCAGCTCGACCTTCAAATTGTAACAAAACCCTGATCATGCTTTAAAATGCTCACATGCCTCCCACCACTGCCTATCAGTAAACTACAAACTATGTAGTCCAGCAGTCAAGACCCTCTGTTACCTGGCCCCTTCTCTTTCTAGACATTTATCTCCCATGATTCCTGTATTCCAAGCTAAATCCCATTCAGACGGAACTACAAATACTATCTCCCTTGCCCTTTGCATGGAATATCTCCATAATGGGTATTTGATACTGGCTTCTGGAATTTTTCTAATGGATGAAATGTGGTCTCCCATGATGGTATCTACGGTGGTGGCACACTCTGTACTGGCTGTTTCCTTCTCTTGGCTTATTCCCTTCAATCCTCTGTGGGTGTTCCCTTCTATGGTACACTTATTGTATTCATCGTCCCAAATCATCACCCTTCCCTATATCCGTATATATCATATATGATATATCTCCATATATATTCATATATATATCATATATATCATATTTCATATAAATCATATACCATACCAGAATATATTTTCCCACCTTCTGAATCTAAGCTGCACTTACATGGCAGCCATGAGAATGTACTTCTCAGACCTCCAACTACACAAAACATAATTGACCACTAGCCCCAGTCCCCAGCTGCTATGCTCAAAAACTCACTACTACATCTGCACTAAGAAAATGCCTCCTCGTGACTGCTCCTAGCCAATGACTGACTGTTCTTGGGAGACAAAAGATTCCTCCAATGGCCAGCTTTGACTTGAAGACTCCCATTGGCCTTGCCAAACCATTTTTAGATCACAAGACAGTCTGGGGAGCTTCTACCCAACTCACCTTCCCTCTCTGATTCAGCAGGATGGACCCACACCATGGTCGCATGGATATCCCAGTGTTACCAGACCCCTTCCCCCCTTTCTCTCACATAGCTGTTTTCTGCAACAAAATTCTGACGCATTTAATCCCATCTTGGTAATCTTGGCATCTGCTTCCTGGACCTGCTCTGTGACTGTGCTGTGGTGGTGAGCAAATATGCTTACACCAGAAATTCTCAGACACACTTGTTTGCTTCGGCTTGTCCTTGCCCTATGTCATCCTCATGAAAAGGACATGCTCTGTCCCTGGTTCCAGGAAGAGGACGAAAGATTTGTGGAAGGGTTAAGTCACTCCAGTCTTCCCATCTGAGGCCTTCTCAGATCAACAGATAGCCAGTTAACCCCCAGACAGGTGAGCAAGTCCTGGCAAAATCAACTGAGCCCGGCTCAAAGCAGCTTGACTCTGCAGATCCCTGAGCTAAATACCTGCTCGCTATTGTATGTCAATATAAAGCGTCACTTGTTACTCAGCATTACTGTGTCGATATAGAAGTGATCAACTTCTCAGATAACTTATTTACCTTCAGGAGTGGCTGGGTGGTTCAGTCAGTTAAGCATCTGCCTTCAGTTCTGGTCATGATCTCAGGGTCCTGGGATCGAGACCCACATCGGGATCTCAGCTCAGCAGGGAGTCTACTTCTGCTCCCTCACCCTCTGCTGCTTCCCCCACTTGTACTCTCTCTCTCTCTCTGCCAAATAAATAAAAAAATAAAATATTAAAAAAATTAAAACAGTTGCCTCCAAATGTTTACCTGGAGGAACAAAATCCAAGACAATATTCAAGTATATTTTACATTACATTGTGAGATATGCACCCAGTAGAGTTGAAAACTCATCCTCATTTCCCAAGATCACTGGCTGAAGAACAGAACCCAGAACTCCGCATGGTACCAAAGACAAAGGGAGGTAGTGTAGAGATTCAACACAGAACTTTCTTTTGGCTTACCTGGGTCATTCAGGTTTAGAAGGGAGTCATAGAATATTCCTGATTAGAAAGTCATGTCGGTCAATCCTTGTGCCCTATCCTAGGTTGAACTGAACGACCTTGGTGTAAAAGAAAAGTATATGTTCTTTTCTTTCCTACTAAGGTGCTCAAGGAAGCTCTGGATTTAACAGCACATCCTTAAAGGAACTCTTCTGTATCAAATGATTGGTTGTGTCCAAATGGAGATATTTCTGTTGATCAACATAAAGGAACACCTGGCTGAAATAGTTCTATTAACAAAAAACCAGGAAGAGGAATCTTTCTACAAAGACATTCTGTTTTCCTACAAGTGTAGAAACAAAATACAAGCAAAGCGGCCGACCGGCAGTGGAACAGCTGAGATGGATGGGGAGGAATTGCTGCCCAACCCTGTCTCCAAGGGTTGCTACAGAGTAACAGCTGCTTTTAAAATGTGTGAGAATAGAACTAGAGTAGCATTCGTCATTGTAAGTCTGTACGTCTTCCAGTGAAGACTGATACCTATGTCAACTTGATAGCTCCAGTCCTCAGGATAGTGCCTGGCACACAGTAGATACCTTCTACATATTTGAATACATGAATAAATGTTGTTTGGCTATTTCTGAGATCCAACAGTTTTCAGCAAAATATATTTCCTTGTTAAAAAAAATGTTAGGGGCACCTGGGTGGCTCAGTTGGTTTAGATCTTGGTTTCATCTCAGGTCATGATCTTGGGGTCCTGGGATGGAGCCCTGCATAGGGCTCTGTGTTCAGCAGGGGGTCCACTTAAGAGTCTCTCCTCCCTCTGCCCCTTTCCCCACTCATAATCTCTCTCTCTCTCAAATAAATAAATAAATCTATTTTTAAAAAGTTAATTTTGTCATCATTGCAAGTTCATGTTATTGTAATAATCCTGATTTGGCAACTTACAAACAGAATTGCTTAACCTCTCTGTGACTCAATTTCCTCTTTTAAAAACTGGATACAATAACATTAACTCATAGGGCTGCTACTGGGTAAATTGAAGTTAATATATGTTAAATGCTTAGGACAATGACCAGCATCTGTTAAATGTTTTATACAGGTTATCTAGTTGAAGCAGCAGTAGTGGTGGCAAGTAATGTGAAAAGCAATCTATACTATCTAAAATTCTATCATAAAATCCAACTACATGGATATTAGAGGACAATAGTAACATCTTCACTAACTTGCCCATTTTTAAAAACTGACGTACAGGGACACCTGTGTGACCCAGTCCATTAGGTCTCTGCCCTCCACTCAGGTCATGATCCCAGGGTCCTAGGATGGAGCCCAGCATCGGGAATTCCTGCTCAGGGGGAATTCCTCCCTCTGCCTGCCTCTCCCCCTTCTTGTGCTCTCTCTCTGTCAAATAAATGAATAAATAAAATCTTTAAGAAAAATAAAAAAAATAAAATTGAAGTACAGTTGACACACAGTGTTACCTTCATTCCAAATGTACAACGTAGTACAACATTCTCTATGCTCACCCCAAGTGTAGCTGCCGTCTGTCTCCACACAATGCTATTACAACATCACTGATTATATTCCCCATTCTGTGCCTTTTATCCATGAATTACTCTTTCCATAACTGGAAGCATGCACCTCCCACTCCCCTTCTCCCATTTTGCCCATCCCCCACCTCCACCTCCATTTGTCACCCACAGTTTGTTCTCTGTATTTATGGTCTGTTTCTGCTTTTCGTTTCTTTCCTTATTCATTTGCTTTGTTTAAAACTTTCCCATTTTGAAGTAAAAAACAGGTCTTAATTATCAGTCTATAGCCCATGCCACAAAATATTTTACTGAAACTGGCTTCCAGCAACATAGCTGAGTAAATAACTCAAGCTATTAAGGGATTTGAAAAATAGCAAAATATTAGGACTATTTTAACTTTCTAAGCTATGATGCAGTTTAAGTCTCCACTTTTTTCTTAAACGGTTTTGGAATGTACCTAGTCTTTTCCCCAGTCCTATGTTCAGAGTCAGACTCACTCACCAAGAAGAGCTGATTGTCCGTCATTGGGCACATTTGCCTTTTGCTCAGGAGCTCCTAACCTTTCCTGCCAGGGTGGGTGGTTTCCTGTCTGTATTTGGTTTGAACTTGTTCCAGGGCTTGTGGTTTTTGGCCAGGCTCACACTTTGTGTTATCATCCTACTGCGTATTTCATGATAATGTTGATTTTACAATTGGGCATATGACTCCTGCATTTCTCAGAGAGACTTACGGGGATCTGTCATGTTCGGGTTTTCATGTTCTTTGCTTTCTTCATTCCTGCGAGTTTCTTCACCTTGCAAGCTCCATCAAGCCTAATCTTCAAGCTTAAAAATGTTCCTGCACTTTAAGATGAAAATCTATTTTGAAAACTGGAGCCTTAAGATAAAAGATAGGAAATTCAATTAAGCCAAGGCAATTAGGAAACGATTTCTCTATAAGAAAATAATTTTTTGGCTTATCAAGATAAAGAGCAATAATTAGAGGATGTGAATTTGTCATGTGACTTGAGCAGAAGCAGAATAGGAAGTCATGAACGCAAAATTATTAGAAAGGCACGGAGGCGACCCATTTGGTCCCGTGCCCTCCTTTCCTATTGAAATGGATGTCTTGCTCTCCAGTTTCTTTTGTCATAAATCCTTCTGCCATGGACATATTTCTTAAATTTACCCTTCTGTTCTCTATTAATCGACTCTGGAAGGAATTACCCTGTTAGGCTATTCTACATCACTTACATCTTAGCATCAATGTCTCTTGTAAATTGATCTCTCTCTATCTCCCTGTCTCTGTCTCTCTCTCTCTCGGTGTCTCTTCATTTGACAGCTAGATCGAAGCACCTTTTGATGAGGAAATGGGCGGAAGTCTAAAATCTCTGAAAGCCATTTCCTTTGCTCATGAAGAATATTGCAAACTCATTTCCTCTCGGTTGCCGTTCTAGACACTGGAAGCACAAATTCTCACAAGACGGTCATGCCCAAAGTTTCTGACATGTTGTCTGAGAAGAGGGTTAGAAATAATGGAATCATTGTGACTTTAGTCCTCAAGATTCTTCTGAGCTGAATTTTGGTACGACGGTAAATGCTGGCTGGGTCTCCTTTCAAGCCCCAACCTACTAAGCAGAGCAACATTACTCTAACTTCACCCACGGTCTCCACCATGGCTCTATCACCATGACTCCAACTTCATGAGCCTTCTGCAAGAACATCAAACAAGGCACAATCTCTATCCTCCTCACATTTCTCCATTTTTCAGAGGAAACCCTAAGTTCTTAGGACCACCCAAACCTACTTAGCGAGTAAGCAGCCACAAATACTATGGACAGGGCTATGTGGGTGAGATAAGTGGTGGGACACCCACCATGAGGCGTTTTAAACAGAGCACCAGTGCTGGGACTTTCCTAGTTCATTGTCTTGTCTATTCTGGGACTTCTCTATGCCTTATCTATGTGGCATTCATTTCTCTGTTATATGGGAAATCATAGGACTACTATCACCAAGATTTTGTATTCTCTTAAGAAGTAGTAGAAGAATGTCATGAGATTCCAGATGAGTATCTACAGTTGGTCCAGTCGGTTAGCTATAGACATTATTTATCAGACCATCGTCCGTGGAAAATCTTGTCACTGAGCTAAACATAGACGCTATTGCCTACAAAAGGACTTGGCTGCTTAAATGCCTCAAATTGCTGTGGAATCATTGTAGGCTCATAAAATTCCTACTGAGTTTATTTTACAAAGATAATCTCTGGTATTAAAGATATAGAATCATTGTTCTGCCCCCAGTTTGACACTGTGTAGGTCAGTAGTGTTGACAAAAGGACCGTTTATATGCACACACACACGCACACACACACAATGATGGTTTAGGTAATAATCCCATGTTTATATACAACACTGCTGTTTACAGAGCCTTTGAACATTCACAGTCCATTTCACATGACACCACAAGCCTTTGATTTTGGTAATATATATCTCCATTTTTCTGATAAGAGGACAGAAGCTCAGGGAAATCATATAATGTATACATTTACTTTAGGGTTAAAGTGACTATGGACTTGAATACCTGAGCAGCAAAAGTCACAAGTGAAAAATGGCATAAGTTTTTATATCAGAATAAACATGGAGGTTCATGTTTCAGAAAACCTAAAATACAGAAATTTCAAACTCAAGGTAAACAAATTAATGGGATAATTATTCACCTTACATAAGGAAGAGTTGTTGTTTTATATTAAGAATTGCACAGAATTTCTTTAAGTAAGAAGTACCAGGCATGTGAAGTATCCAAATTTTATGTACCCACAATAGCATCGATAAAATGTCTACTGGATAAAGTGAGCCACAGTTGTCTCAAAAGAGGTAGCTCTTTTATGGGATTCACTACTTAGAAGATCTCTTAGTGAAATACAGTTCTTAACATTTAAAATAATCACTTCCCACATTTAAAAAAATAAAACCCTGAGATTCGAAGCTATCCGGAGATACTAAATAAGCAACACTGATCATTAGTACAAGATTGATTAAACACCTACAGGGATGGAAACATCAAAGATAAGACATTATTAATTAAGAACTCAGTATTTTAAATAAGTTTATCCTAAAGAGACAAAATAAATTAAAGTAGCATAATTTACAAGGTGAGTGTGCTTAGTAAGGCAAGAAAGGGATTAAGGTGGGAATCACCTCCCAATTCCAGATGCAAAAACCTCTGACTCACCAATGGCAAATATACCCACCTGCGGGCTGTGGGGCCCGCGGTGCAACCCTGAAGACAGAGTGAGGTCAGAGTGTGGATTTTGTGAGCTCACCCTCCCATTTTTCCAAGAAGTCCTCAGCTAATGTCTGGTCACTAACTCTTATGAGTTTTGGCAAATCACCAAGACAAAATATATGGTTTGGTCATTCAGATCTATGACCTCATCACTCAACCACTGTCTGGGTGATAAGGTCCCCCACTGACACTGATGCATGGCCTTCATCTGTGTGTCCTGGCCCACTATTCATCAATCCATTCCAGGGGCAACTGTAAGATGAGCCACATGCCCTTCCCCCTTGAATGCTACTAGCTTCGTGTGAGACCTGTCTTCTGATTTCGCAGTCTTAAGCAACTCTACTCTCCTTTTTATAAGCAAGTTCCATGAAAAGACAGAAATGCTAAGTTGTGTAACACATATTCCATTAGAATGAGACTATAAGAAATCCAAGCCCGTCCCTAAAAATGTGCCTGTCATTGTAGGTGATAGTAACAGAGGAAGGACTCTAGGTCTGCCACCATAAAGCAGCAGATGATTAAATTAGAAAAAAACTTCTTGTGAATTCTTTATACAGTTTTCAGATTTCCATTAAATGCTTCCTACTAACTTAGTTAAGGATATGAAACCCATAAGTTATGTGCTCTATTTGCTATATGTATGCTCGATCTTTACTTGCATAAATGTTATTAGTTGACCTAGAGGTTACAAGTTCTATTTTAATTCAATATCAAATCTTATCAGTTAGAAGTGAAGCATCATATGTCGTATTGAGGATTCTGAGGCTGCATCTAGTCTTCAAGGAAAAGTAGCTCCTTGCACCTATCATGAATAAGGGAGAAAGAAGTGGTAGCAAATTGTCTCCATTTTTTAAAAAAATTTTATTTTTTTTCAGTGTTCCAAAATTCATTTTTTATGTACCACACCCAGCGCTCCCTGAAATATGTGTCCTCCTTAATACCCATCACCAGGCTCGCCCAACCTCCCACTCCAATCCCCTCCAAAACCCTCAGTTTATTTCTCAGAGTCCACAGTCTTTCATGGTTTGTCTCCTCCTCCAATTTCCCCCAACTCCCTTCTCCTCTCCATCTCCCCATGTCCCCCGTGCTATTCCTTATGCTCTACAAATAAGTGAAACCATATGATAATTGACTATCTCTGCTTGACTTATTTCACTCAGCATAATCTCCTCCAGTCTCGTCCATGTTGATACAAAAGTTGGGTATTTATCCTTTCTGATGGAGGCATAATACTGCATTGTATACATGGACCATATCTTCTTTATCCATTCGTCTGTTGAAGGGCATCTTAACTCTTTCTAGTTTGGTGACTGTGGCTATTGCTGCTATGAACATTGGGATACAAATAGCCCTTCTTTTCACTACATCTGTATCTTTATGGTAAATACTCAGTAGTGCAATTGCAAGGTCATAGGGAAGCTCTATTTTTAATTTCTTAAGGAAACGCCACACTGTTTTCCAAAGTGACTGCACCAACTTGCATTCCCACCAACAGTGTAAGAGGGTTCCCCTTTCTCCATATCCTCTCCAACACATGTTGTTTACTGTCTCATTGATTTTAGCCATTCTAACTGGTCTAGGGTGGTATCTCAATGTGGTTTTGATTTGAATCTCCCTGATGGCTAGTGATGATGAACATTTTTTCATGTGTCTGATAGCCATTTGTATGTCTTCATTGGAGAAGTGTCTGTTCATGTCTTCTGCCCATTTTTTGACATGATTATCTGTTTTGTGTGTGTTGAGTTTGAGGAGTTCTTTATAAATCCTGGATATCAGCCCTTTGTCTGTCATTTGCAAATATCCTCTCCCATTCCATGGGTTTCCTCTTTGTTTTGTTGACTGTTTCCTTTGCTGTGCAGAAGTTTTTGATCTTGATGAAGTCCCAAAAGTTCATTTTCACTTTTTTTTTCCTTTGCCTTTGGAGACATATCTTGAAAGAATTTGCTGTGGCTGATGTCGGAGAGGTTACTGCCTATGTTCTTCTCTAGGATTCTGATGGATTTCTGCCTCACTTTGGGTCTTTTATCCATTTCGAGTTCATCTTTGTGTATAGTGTAATAGAATGATCAAGTTTCATTCTTCTATACATAGCTGTCCAATTTTCCCAGCACCATTTATTGAAGAGACCAAGATAGCATGGTACTGGCACAAAAACAGACACATAGATCAGTGGCACAGAGTAGAGAGCCTAGATATGGACCCTCAGTGCTACAGTCAAATAATCTTGGACAAAGCAGGAAAAAATATACAGTGTCTCTATTTTTTTAAAAGACTTATTTGTTTATTTTAGAAAGAGAAAGAGAGTTGAGGGGAAGGGGCAGAAGAAAAGGGAATGAAAAACACAAGCAGACTGGGCTCTGAGCTTGGAGTAAGACATGGGGCTCGATCTCACAACCATGAGATCAACACTTGAGTGGAAACCAGGAGTCCAATGCTTAACCAACTGCACCACCCAGGTGCCCCACTGCCTCCATTTTTTAAAATCTCAGAGTCAAGCAATTAACTGTCATTTCACCAATAACCTGGAGCACTAAATAACTTGTTCTCTAGATTGTGATTAAATATATAAATGAAGAATAAGAAGAAAAAGCAATCTATACATTTTACTCTCCCTTATCATTTAGACATAACTTGAAGTGAATGTGAACCACATCTTAGATTACAATTCCCCCAAAACAAGCTCCAGCTTTCTCCTTCCAGGGAATGTGATAGATGTGAAAAAGGAGAACTTCACAATTATTAAATCCAGCTTTCAAACAGTACAATCATAAATTCAAGCTCCCCTCTAGGCCAGCCATGTAAAAGTCCCAGGGGAAAAAAAAATGAAAAACATTTCTTTTCGCTGCCACCCTCCATGACCACACCAAGGAATCTGTTCCTTTTTTATCATGATTTTATTGAATATAAAACCTCCTCAGTAAAAGTAGCTAATAATCATTGACTGTTCACTATGTACCAGGAACTATTCTAAGTATTTATACAGATATTTAATTTAATTTCCAAAACCAGCCTGTGAGGGGAGTACTAGTATCTCTATTTTACAGATGAGAAAACTGAGGTACAGAGGATTCAAGCAATTTGTGCACAGACACAAGTGTGGGGTGTGCATGCAGACATGCTCTCCTCTCTGACGTACTTTGGCTTCTCAGGATGATACCCCCTCTGAGGAGAAATAACACAATAGCAGTCTCAAATTGGAAGGCAAGATGCATTTATGTCTTCTAGAAGATTTAGTTGCTTTGTTTTGCTTTAAATACAGAAGGATAATTCTGTATCTTTCTCTTCCTGAATTTGACTTGCTTTCCATTTCTTTATCGTCAAATAACTTTTTAGAATACTTATTATATACAGGGCATGATTCAGGGATTGAAGGACCTGTGAAATAAGCAAGGGGTATAAATAAAAACTTCACACTCACTGGTGATCAATAAACATGCTCTTCTCTGACAAGACCTCAAAGGCCAAATAGGGGAAAGAAAAACAAAAAAAGAAAACCTCTTTTGGCAGGAAAATCTATTTGTTGTCATAAAAGCGTGGGAATAATGGTAATATTACTATCTATCTTGGCCTGGAATTAAGCACAGAAAGGTTGAACGTAAACAGGTAGGGACATGGAAGATGATGCCTATATTTAAAAAAAAAAAGTTTCACGTGGCAACAGTATTTCTTCATTGTTTAAATAATTTTTATTATTTTTGTTAACCTTAGCATTTTTTCTAATGTATATGCTGTATGAATGTAATATTATAAATGGCATTTAATTTTAACAGTTTTTTTTCTGTAATCATGTCTTTAAATAATGTTTTGTTTTTGAGGCTTTGCCTCTTTATCAGTGAAAGAAAATGAAGAGATGCCAATTTTTCTAGGTTTAACAGTTGATGGCTCCAAAAATACAAGTTAAACATATATAAAGATAAAATCAATAAGCAAAGTAACCATCATCTCATCGATTACACATGTAAATTCATTACAAAGAAACACCTTAATAAAAGGTAAACAAACCAAACTTGGCACCAATGGAAAACTTTTGTCACAGGAAGGATACATTGAGTCTCATGGCTTTGACTTTTAAACTAATATGCAGTTCCAGAATTTTCTCTCTGAAAAAAAAATCTCACTGGCTACAGGAGCTATTCATCTGCGTCTATCATCTGGCAAAAACATTGGTAATTGACTCTCTCTGCTTGACTTATTTCACTCAGCATAATCTCTTCCAGTCCCGTCCATGTTGCTACAAAAGTTGGGTATTCATCCTTTCTGATGGAGGCATAATACTCCATAGTAGAGGAGAAGGGAATTTGGGTAAATTGGAAGGGGAGGTGAACCATGAGAGACTATGGACTCTGAAAAACAGTCTGAGGGGTTTGAAGTGGCGGGGGGGTGGGAGGTTGGGGTACCAGGTGGTGGGTATTATAGAGGGCACGGCTTGCATGGAGCACTGGGTGTGGTGAAAAAAATAATGAATACTGTTTTTCTGAAAATAAATAAATTTAAAAAAAAAACATTGGTACCCTCCTCTTTGCACTTAGTAGGTCATAGCAGAGGTAAGACAGAGCTTCAAACTCTAGACGAGACTACAGTAAAGCTTGGGGAGCTGCAATTGTCAATCCACTGAATATATTTTAAAAGGTAAAATCACAACAAAAAGTTCATGTTGTACAGAATACTACATAAGTTATATGTAGTGGAAAATTCAAAGCATTAAACTTTTCTATCATTCCATGAAAAAAGAATAAACATGAAAGAAGCTAACTCAAGAAGCTAATAAAACAATCACAAACTTTTGCTTCTGTAAGTAGAATGGTGAGCTGGAGGCTTTGAAGGACTCTCTTGATAAGATAAAATTAGATTAAGCATAAATTCCGGCAAACAATTGGTAACGCATTGTTAGCCTGGATAGAAATTGACAAAGGCCTCCAAAGGAACTTTGAAATCAAGAACTAAACAAAATACAAGTTAGGATGAAATGAATTAAGACCACAGTTGGAAGCTCTAACCTGCAAACAAATTAGGGAAATATGGACAGTAGAATTTGTTTTGCCCAGAGGAGAAGAGCTCCTATTAGTTAGGAGGAAGTTAACCTTCACAGGGCACTATTCTGCTCCCTGGAAGTGAACACTCACTGATTCCAGGTTGAAGTTAGAGAAAATCTTCTCTACAGGAAAGCATCACCAATTTAGGCCTCTTAATTCCCACATAGCACATTCAACAAATTAAGAACGCATGATACACACGCAGGCGCGTGCACACACCCACACATACACACACACGGCAGGAAGTCATCAAAACCAAGAGAAAGTAAAAGCAACAAACAACAGATATGAAACCCCAAGGAATTCTGATATTGACATTGCCAGGCACAGAGTATAAAATGATTATGTATTAATGTTAAAAAGAAACAATAAAAATATTGAAAAACTGAACAAGTAACAAGTTATAGGTAAACATGGCGGAGAAAGTTGATCATAGATGATAATAATCTCATTTTTAAAAAAGCAAGGAAAATATAAGATACATAATTATTAATCTAGTAAAAGACATATGTGGTGAAAGCTTTCAAACTTCGATTGAAGGATATAAAAGTAGACCTGAAAAATGGGTGAATAATGTTCGTGAATGAAATAACTCCATGTAACAAAGATGCCATTTATTTTTTTTTTTTTTTTTCCCCAATTTATTTATTTTCAGAAAAACAGTATTCATTATTTTTTCACCACACCCAGTGCTCCATGCAAGCTGTGCCCTCTATAATACCCACCACCTGGTACCCCAACCTCCCACCCCCCCTGCCACTTCAAACCCCTCAGACTGTTTTTCAGAGTCCATAGTCTCTCATGGTTCACCTCCCCTTCCAATTTACCCAAATTCCCTACTCCTCTCTAACGCCCCTTGTCCTCCATGCTATTGGTTATGCTCCACAAATGAGTGAAACCATATGATAATTGACTCTCTCTGCTTGACTGATTTCACTCAGCATAATCTCTTCCAGTCCCGTCCATGTTGCTACAAAAGTTGGATATTCGTCCTTTCTGATGGAGGCATAATACTCCATAGTGTATATGGACCACATCTTCCTTATCCACTCATCCGTTGAAGGGCATCTTGGTTCTTTCCATAGTTTGGCGACTGTGGCCATTGCTGCTATAAACATTGGGGTACAGATGGCCCTTCTTTTCACGACATCTGTATCTTTGGGGTAAATACCCAGGAGTGCAATTGCAGGGTCGTAGGGAAGCTCTATTTTTAATTTCTTGAGGAATCGCCACACTGTTCTCCAAAGAGGCTGCACCAACTTGCATTCCCACCAACAGTGTAAGAGGGTTCCCCTTTCTCCACATCCTCTCCAACACATGTTGTTTCCTGTTTTGTTAATTTTGGCCATTCTAACTGGTGTAAGGTGATATCTCAATGTGGTTTTAATTTGAATCTCCCTGAGGGCTAATGATGATGAGCATTTTTTCATGTGTCTGATAGCCATTTGTATTTCTTGATTGGAGAAGTGTCTGTTCATATCTTCTGCCCATTTTTTGATGTGTTTGTCTGTTTCGTGTGGGTTGAGTTTGAGGAGTTCATTATAGATCCTGGATATCAACCTTTTGTCTGTACTGTCATTTGCAAATATCTTCTCCCATTCCGTGGGTTGCCTCTTTGTTTTTTTGACTGTTTCCTTTGCTGTGCAGAAGCTTTTGATTTTGATGAAGTCCCAGAAGTTTATTTTCGCTTTTGTTTCCTTTGCCTTTGGAGACGTATCTTGAAAGAAGTTGCTGTGGCTGATATCAAAGAGATTACTGCCTATGTTCTCCTCTAAGATTCTGATAGATTCCTGTCTCACGTTGAGGTCTTTTATCCATTTTGAGTTGATCTTTGTGTACGGTGTAAGAGAATGGTCGAGTTTCATTCTTCTACATATAGCTGTCCAGTTTTCCCAGCACCATTTATTGAAGAGACTGTCTTTTTTCCACTGTATATTTTTTCCTGTTTTGTCGAAGATTAATTGACCATAGAGTTTAGGGTCCATATCAGGGCTCTCTACTCTGTTCCACTGGTCTATGTGTCTGTTTTTATGCCAGTACCATGCTGTCTTGGTGATCACAGCTTTGTAATAAAGCTTGAAATCAGGTAAGGTGATGCCGCCAGCTTTATTTTTGTTTTTCAACATTTCCTTAGCGATTCGGGGTCTCTTCTGATTCCATACAAATTTTAGGATTATTTGCTCCAGCTCTTTGAAGAATGCCGGTGGAATTTTGATCGGAATGGCATTAAAAGTATAGATTGCTCTAGGCAGTATAGACATTTTAACAATGTTTATTCTTCCGATCCAAGAGCATGGAATGGTCTTCCATCTTTTTGTGTCTTCTTCAATTTCTTTCATGAGTGTTCTATAGTTCCTCAAGTATAGATCCTTTACCTCTTTAGTTAGGTTTATTCCCAGGTATCTTATGGTTCTTGGTGCTATAGTAAATGGAATCGATTCTCTAATTTCCCTTTCTGTATTTTCATTGTTAGTGTATAAGAAAGCCACTGATTTCTGCACATTGACTTTGTATCCTGCCACACTGCTGAATTGCTGTATGAGTTCTAGTAGTTTGGGGGTGGAGTCTTTTGGGTTTTCCATATAAAGAATCATGTCATCTGCGAAGAGAGAGAGTTTGACTTCTTCATTACCAATTTGGATACCTTTTATTTCTCTCTGTTGTCTGATTGCTGTTGCTAGGACTTCTAATACTATGTTGAACAAGAGTGGTGACAGTGGGCATCCTTGTCTTGTTCCTGATCTCAACGGGAAGGCTGCAAGCTTTTTCCCATTGAGGATGATATTTGCTGTGGGTCTTTCATAGATAGATTTGATGAGGTTCAGGAATGTTCCCTCTATCCCTATACTTTGAAGCGTTTTAATCAGGAACGGATGTTGGATTTTGTCAAATGCTTTTTCTGCATCAATTGAGAGGACCATGTGGTTCTTCTCTCTTCTCATATTAATTTGTTGTATCACATTGATTGATTTACGAATGTTGAACCATCCTTGTAGCCCAGGGATGAATCCCACCTGATCATGGTGGATAATCTTTTTAATGTGTTGTTGGATCCTGTTGGCTAGGATCTTGTTGAGAATCTTAGCATCCATATTCATCAGTGATATTGGTCTGAAACTCTCCTTTTTGGTAGGGTCCTTGCCTGGTTTGGGGATCAGGGTAATGCTGGCTTCGTAGAAAGAGTCTGGAAGTTTTCCTTCTGCTTCAATTTTTTGAAACAGCTTCAGGAGAATAGGTGTTATTTCTTCTTGGAAGGTTTGGTAGAATTCCCCAGGGAATCCGTCAGGTCCTGGGCTCTTGTTTTTTGGGAGATTTTTGATCACTGCTTCAATCTCGTTATTAGATATCGGTCTATTCAGGTTGTTGATTTCTTCCTGGTTCAATTTTGGTAGTTTATATTTTTCCAGGAATGCATCCATTTCATCTAGGTTGCTAAGCTTATTGGCATATAACTGTTCGTAATAACTTCTGATGATTGTTTCTACTTCCTTGGTGTTAGTTGTGATCTCTCCCTTTTCATTCATAATTTTATGAATTTGGGATTTCTCTCTTTTCTTTCGGATTAGTGTAGCCAGTGGCTTATCGATCTTATTGATTCTTTCAAAAAACCAGCTTCTAGTTTCATTGATACGTTCTACTGTATCTCTGGTTTCTCCCTCATTGATCTCAGCTCTAATCTTGATGATTTCCCTTCTTATGTGTGGAGTTGGTTTGATTTGTTGTTGATCCTCCAGTTCTTTAAGGTGTAGAGACAGCTGGTGTGTTCTGGATTTTTCAATTTTTTTGAGCAAGGCTTGGATGGCTATATATTTTCCCCTTAGGACCGCCTTTGCTGTATCCCATAGGTTTTGGACCGAAGTGTCTTCATTCTCATTGGTTTCCATGAATTGTTTCAGTTCTTCTTTGATCTCCTGGTTGATCCAAGCATTCTTAAGTAAGGTGGTCTTTAGCTTCCAGGTGTTTGAGTTCCTTCGGAACTTTTCCTTGTGATTGAGCTCCAGTTTCAAAGCATTGTGATCTGAGAATATGCAGGGAATAATCTCAGTCTTTTGGTATCGGCTGAATCCTGATTTGTGACCCAGTATGTGGTCTATTCTGGAGAAGGTTCCGTGTGCACTTGAGAAGAATGAGTATTCTGCTGTTTTAGGGTGGAATGTTCTGTATATATCTATGAGGTCCATCTGGTCCAATGTGTCATTCAATGCTCTTGTTTCTTTGTTGAGTTTCTGCTTCGATGATCTGTCTAATTCTGAAAGAGGCGTGTTAAGATCACCTACGATTAGTGTATTCATATCAATATGACTCTTTATCTTGATTAACAGTTTTCTTAAGTAATTGGCTGCTCCCATATTGGGAGCATAGATATTTACAATTGTTAGATCATCTTGGTGGATAGTCCCTTTAAGGATTATGTAGTGTCCTTCTGTATCTCTGACTACAGTCTTTAGTTTGAAGTCTAATTTATCTGATATGAGAATCGCTACCCCAGCCTTCTTTTGAGTCCCATTGGCATGAAAGATGCTTCTCCACCCCTTCACTTTCAGTCTGCGTGTATCTTTAGGTTCAAAATGGGTCTCTTGTAGACAGCATATGGATGGGTCCTGTCGTTTTATCCAATCTGCAACCCTGTGCCGTTTTATGGGTGCATTGAGGCCATTCACGTTGAGAGTGATTATTGATAGATACGTTTTTATTGACATCGAGTTACCTTTGAAGTCTTTCTTTCTGTAGACTGTCTCTATATTTCTGTTCAATGCTATTCTTGGGATTTTTCCTCTTTTATAGAACCCCCCTTAATATTTCCTGCAGTATCGGCTTGGTGGTTGCATAGTCTTTTAAGCCTTGCCGGTCTTGGAAACTCTTTATCTCTCCATCCATTTTGAATGTCAGTCTTGCTGGATAAAGTATTCTTGGCTGCATGTTCTTCTCATTTAGTGCCCTGAATATATCTTGCCAGCCTCTTCTGGCTTGCCAGGTCTCTGTGGACAGGTCTGACGTTATTCTGATGGGCTTCCCTCTGTAAGTAAGGAGCCTCTTTGCCCTGGCAGCTTTCAAGAGATTATACCTACAATTATAATTTCTCAATTTGACTATCAGGTGTCGTGATGTTTTTTTGGAGTGTATAATCTTGGGTGGAGACCGTTCAGCCTCTAGTACATGAACGCTGGTTTCATTCGCGAGATTCGGAAAGTTTTCATGAAGGACTTGTTCCACGACATCTTCTAGACTTCTTTCTTTCTCCTCCCCTTCAGGAATTCCAATAATTCTGATGTTGGAACGCTTCATGGCATCATTTATTTCCCTAATTCTGCTTTCGTGGGATCTAAGCTGTTTGTTCCAGGCTTCCTCCTGATCCTTTCTCTCTATCTGTTTGTCTTCCAGATCACTAATTCTATCTTCTGTCTCAGTTACCCTAGCTTTGAGAGAGTTTAGATTGGATTGGAACTCATTGAGAGCATTGTGGACCTCCTCCCTGGTGGCTTTAAGCTCCGCCCTAACATTGTGAACATCCTGTCTGGTCGCTTTCAGTTCGGCCCTAATCAATTCTGTTTGGTCATCCATGGCTTTCTCCAACCTAGCTATTGCCTGGATAATTGTTAGCCTGAATTCTCTTTCCGACATATTGTCTATGTTGATAGCCGTTAGCTCTATTGCAGAAGGTTCATCCTCTGTATTTTTCTTCTGTTGATGCCATTTATTTTTAACTTAATCTATGAATTTAATGAATTTCAATCAAAATGCCTACAAGACACTTGTGGAATATGTAAGTTCACCTTAAGTACTAATACAGAAAAAAAAATTCATCATGCCAGGAGGAACCAACACAATCTCAAACAGGTTGGAGGACACGTTCTATTGGAAGTAAGGACATATATGGAGCTACGGTAACCAAGACAGGGTAATATTGACTTGGAAATAAACCAGCTAAGCGGCAGAAAAGAAGAGTGACTAGAAATTAGGAGATAAAATAAAGACAATTTGGAAATTGGGTATATGACCGAAGTTATATTTCAGATCATTAGAGTAAGGAAAGACCATCCAACTATCAGAAACTGGGACAATTTATTATCTATATAAAAATATATCAAATTCCTACAACACACCTTTCTCAAAAGTTGGTTGTAGAGCAATTAAAATCATACATGTGAAACACAAAATTTCTAAGTGTTTTTAATAGGGAAGGATTTCTTATACAAAGAAATATTCAAAATTAGTCCCATAAGAAATATTCAAAATTAGTTCCATAATTTATATGGGAAATATTTTTAAACCTGGTTCATTAGAAGACACCATTAAGAAAGTGAAAAGACAAGTTACAAACTAATAGAAAATATTTACTACATCTACTACATACAACTGATAGAAAAATACCTACAACTGATAGAAAATATTTACTACACTTTTATATGTAGTAAAGAAAATCTTTTTTAAAAAAGATTTTTAAAAATATTTTTTTATCTTTTATCTTTTTATCAAGAACAAAGTTTTTGAAAAATTAAGACTATAATTTAAAAAGTAAAAGAGAGGGGAACACTTCTACACTGTTGGTGGGTATGCAAGCTGGTGCAACCACTCTGGAAAATAGTGTGGAGGTTCCTCAAAAAAATGAAAATAGAGCTATCCTTTGACCCAGCGATTGCACTACTGGGTATATATCCTAAAGATATAAGCATAGTGATCCGAAGGGGCACGTGCACCCAAATGTTTATAGCAGCGATGTCCACAATAGCCAAACTATGGAAAGAACCTAGATGTCCATCAACAGATGAATGGATAAAGAAGAAGTGGTATATATATATACTATGCAGCCATCAAAAGAAATGAAATCTTGCCATTTGTGACAACATGGATGGAACTAGAGGGTATTATGCTTAGCGAAATAAGTCAATCAGAGAAAGACAACTATCATATGATCTCCCTGATATGAGGAAGTGGAGATGCAATGTTGAGGGGTTGGGGGGGTAGGAAAAGAAAAAATGAAAGAAGATGGGATCAGGAGGGAGACAAACCATAAAAGACTCAATCTCACAAAACAAACTGAGGGTGGGTGGGGGGAGGGGGAGGGAGAGGGTGGTGGGGGTTATGGACATTGGGGAGGGTATGTGCTATGGTGAGTGCTGTGAAATGTGTAAACCTGGCTATTCACAGACCTGTACCCCTGGGGATAAAAATACATTATATGTTTATTAAAAAATTTAAAAATTAAAAAAAGTAAAAACACTATAATTTAAAAGTAAATGTTGAGTAGAAAAATAAGCAAGAGACATTAACACACATTTAAAGAAGAGGAAAAACAAATGACCAACAAATACATAGAAGGATACTCGATCTTGAAAAGATTTGATTTTGAATTTTCCTGATCATAAATTGCCAAAAATTAAATATGTACATATATACGACATTACTTGGTGTTAGTGAAAATATAAAGCCACAGAAATGTTTACAGTTATTAGTACATGTGTAGTCCTTTGGAAAATAATTTGGTAGTATGTATTAGAGTTTAACCTAATGCATTTTTATGGCCCAGGAACCATCTTAAAATCATTGAGGAAAAGCAAACAACAAACAAATAAAGATGCTAATTACCAAGAAGCTAACTCAGAAGACCTATAGCTTAAGTCTGTTTTGTAAGAAATTCTATTAATTGTAGTTAAAGGCATTCTAAAAGAAAGTGTCCCTCTTAAATGCAAAAAAAAATTAAGAATTTTCACTATATTATTACTTAAAATGGTTCTGGAAGTTCTGTCACAATAAAATTCTAAGGGGGATGATACATATACACACACACTCATATATATAAAATTTATTGTATACATATCATTAATTACCTCATATATATATATATACACACACACACACCTATCTTCTAATATATATATATTCCTTCTCTATATATATCATATATATATATATTGGAAAGAGAGGGCACATCGTTATTATTTTCAGGCATGATCATCTATACAGAAACTTAAAAAAAATTTTATTAAAGATTTTAATTATTTATTTGAGAAAGAGAGATTGTGAGAGAGAGAGCAAAGTAGGGAAAATTGCAGAAAGAGAGGGAGAAGCAGGCTCCCTGATGAGCAGGGAACCTGAAACAGGGCTCGATCCCAGGCCTCTGAGATATGACCCAAACCAAAGGCAGCCGCTTAACCCACTGAGTCACCAATGTGCCTCTATAGGGAAACTTTCAAAAGTCAGTGGAAAAATTATTTGAAAATAATATGGCAGTTTTCCAAACAAGCCTACAAAAACAGGTAGCTTTTCTATAGATCTCTGACAACCAGCTTGAAAATTCAGTAGATATTTAGGAATAAATTTAAGACTCAAAAGTCCTCCAAAAAGCATGTTATTATAGGACCATAAAATAAGAAGTGGATTGAAACACACACAGCACATGTTTGGGTGGAAAGAATTAATACTGTAGAGATTCTATCTTTTCCTAGAGTGAAAGCAAGTCAGATTAGAAACCCAGTTGTCTTAACTCAATATGCTTACTTTAAATCTCCTCAGAAGGAAAGCAATGAATGAGAATAAGGAAGGAAGGAAGGAAGGAAAATGAAAGAAAGAAAAATATTGTCATAGGAAAGGACTTGTCCTTTCATATTGTAAAATACACCATAAACCCATTGACTAATAGCAACCTGGAACTAGCACTGCAATAGATCAATAGAAAAGAAATAAAGGATTCAGAAACAGACCCTGCTTATTACACACAAGAGCTTTCCTCCAGTGCTTTGTAAATATTAACCATGAGCTTGTCTTCAGTGGGAGCTATTTTCCCTCAGCGTCCTTATTCTCACATGTCTATGATGGAACTGATACTTAAATTAGGGCCCTTTTACCCTAAAGTCCAAATGGTCATCCACCAAAAAATAGAGTCCATCAATAAGTATATAGGACTAGCTAGGAGTATTTTAGAAAAGAAATTAAGATTGGTCCAGCAGATATTAAAATACATTATGTAACTATGATATGTGAAATAATGTCACTCATGTGTTTGAATGCCTACATCAGAACCTGACACATTTTAATTACTCAATAAATATTTTCTGAAGGGGTAAATTTACCAGACTCTCCATCTAGAATTCATTCATCCCCACGGACCTGAACCAGTAGGTGTCAAAAATTTCTGTATGATCAGAATTCAGTTAGGATAGTTGTTAAAAACACAAATCCCTTCCCACCCTGAGAAGGCCCATTCTAAAGGGTTGAGAGGAGAAATTTTAATTTTTAACAAGCGTGGGTGATTTCTGATATGGATGGTCCCAGAAACACACCCTAAAATACATCACCCTAGAAGCAGAGAATGGGGACTCCAGAGAAAGTGAGTATCTGGCTGACTAAGGAGTTTGATTTCTCATTAGAAACACATGTGTGTCCATTATGGTTTATAGGATAATCTTCTTAGAGGTTAGTATCCTTAAGTAACTGATCAACTTTTAGAAATCCAACACAATTAAGTTTTCAGATCCAGTACTAGACCTTGAGTCTTTCTTGCAGATGGCTGCTTTGGCCCATTCTGGCGACACCCCACCTTACCACATACTTCCTTCAACCTTCAATGACTAGTAGGTGCTCCATCTGTTTTACGTCCCTTTCCCTTTCGCTTATAGTAGGATATGGGCAACAAAATCCACGGATGACTTCTTCCCACTGTCTGCACTGGTTTAAACTGGGTATTAAGGAGGGCACAGATTGCAGGGAACACTAGGTGTTTTACGTAAACAATGACTCATGAAACACCTCATCAAAAACTAATGATGTACTATATGGTGACTAACATAACATAGTAAGGAATAGTAATAATGAAGATTAAAATTAAGTAATTAATTAATTTAAGGGTACATTTCCCCCTCTGTCAGCTCCTTCTTTTCATTTGTAAATAACGAGTTTCAGAGAAAGCTGTAAACCATCTTTTTTTCTCTCCTCTAAACTGTTTTAATTTTTCTTCTCTAGATTAGAAATCATTAAGATTGAGAAATGATGAATCATTTCTCCAAATGTCCTACTAACCAAAGACATATGACTCTCATCTTGCAGACAATGACATGATTATCTAAATGACGTGGCTCTTACTCAATACGGTTTATGCTAACTCATTCTCATTTTCCTTCTTTCCAAATGAAAACCTAATTACCTTGTATTTATACTAGATTTTGATCCACTAATGGATCGTGAAGCTATTTAGGGATCTTTACCAATATTTGTTTTCAAATGAAATAAAATAAATGAGAATAGAAAATAGATAGCCCTGAAAATGACTGGGATAAATTTCTCTTTCAATTATTACACACATGTGAAAATACACAAGGTTGGGACAGAACATGCAGCTCTTGTTTTGAGTCACTGTTAGGAAATGCATGAAATGTTCTGATTGGTAAAGTTTGATAAATTTGATGAACTGCAGCAGTCTTTTCTTCCTTCTCCTCTAACGAAATTTATGTTAGATGACAAGGCCTATTTCTACTGTGGCTGACAACTTTGTCTTGATCATCTCCATTCAAAACCCATGGCTTCTCCAAGCAGCTATCCAGTCCAAGGCTAGGATCTCTTATTCCTTTAAGGTTTCCCTCCTCTTTTCTTTTCCAAGATGATCTAAGCTTGAGGGACCTTGGATATTGTCCTGGCATTCCAAGAAGAATGCTTGATCTGTCTAAGGTTCTATGTTCTTTTTTTTTTTTTAAGATTTAATTTATTTATTTGACAGACAGAGACCACAAGTAGGCAGAGAGGCAGACAGAGAGAGAGGAGGAAGCAGGCTCCCCGAAGAGTGGAGAGCCAGATGCGGGGCTTGATCTCAGGACCCTGGGATCATGACCTGAGCCAAAGGCAGAGGCTTTAACCCACTGAGCCACCCAGGCGCCCCCGAGGTTCTATGTTCTTGCTGACAACTTCTGGAGGTCTATTGATCTTCCCAAATCCCTTTTTGGAGGGCAAGGGCTGACACTTTCTCTTGGAAATTGTGACACCCTCCGTCACGCATCCTTCTAGTCTGCACACTCTATCCAGGATAACTCAAAGCTCACAGTTTGCTCTTAGATGCTTGGTTACCTTGGTAGGGGCAGGAAAGGAGTTACTCTCTCTAGGAAAAGCTTGACTTTTGTAAATCAGAATGCTTCAGATTACTGTTTGTGTTATTTGCTTATAAAATTTATTTAGAAATGTGTCCCTCCAGGCTATCACTGTCCAGTTTTACGGCAATGGAAGTGTGTATGTGTAACGGCACTGTTCTGCATAGGAGACACTAGTTACGTGTGGCCATCAGCTCTTGAAATGTGGCTAGTGTGATTCAGAAACTGAATTTTACATCTTATGTAGTTTTAATTAATTGAAATTCAAATACCCACATGTGGATAGTGGCTCCTATAATAGATAGCACTGTTCTGGGCTGTATCTGTGCCTTCCCCTTGATGGCAGCCTATTAAAAAAATAAGGAGTGCGGGGGCACCTGAGTGGCTCAATGGGTTAAGCCTCTGCCTTTGGCTCAGGTCATGATCTCAGGGTCCTGGGATTGAGCCCCGCATTGGGTTCTCTGCTCAGCGGGGAGCCTGCTTCCCCCTCCCCCCTCTGCTTGCCTCTCTGCCTACTTGTGATCTCTCTCTCCCTCTGTCAAATAAATAAATAAAATCTTAAAAAAAAAAGCTATTATTGCTGCTGCCAAAATCATGGGGTAAGTGTAAAGCACACAAGAAAAGCAGAAGGAAAGCAACTTTTTAATATCTCTTCATATAGCCCTGCCCCATTTACATTTTTTCATCAGTTTTACCGAGGCCATAATTTATATACAAAAAAAGGTACCCCATTTTAAGTGTAGAGTTCAATGAGTTTTGACAAGGGTATCCAGTCATGTAACCACCACCACAGTGAAGACAAAGATTTCATTAGCCCCAAATTCTCCTGCTCTTACTCCCTGTCCCTGCCCAACGTTGCTCTGCTTTCTGTCACTACTGTTTTGCCTTTTTCAGAATTTCATATAAGTACAATCCAACATACACAGTCTTCTGTGCTTGGTTTCTTTCAACCAGCATAATGATCTGAATTTGTTCAGCTGTTGTTTGTGGTGGAGACTGTTCCTTTTCATTGTTAAGTTGCCTCCCCTTGTAGGGATGTAATACAATTTGTTTATCCATTCAGAAGTTGATTTTGATTGCATTTGGTTTGGAGCTACTCTTTTTAGAAGCTGCTGCTATGAATAAGGTGTATGTCTTTTTGTGGACATATGTTTTCATTCTTCTTGGAAAATACCTAGAATTGAAAATGCCGGGTCATGTGGTAAGTGTATGTTTATGTAAGACACTACCCAACTGTTTTCTAAAATGACTGTATCATGCTGTCTTCTCACACATGAGAGTTAAAATTGCTCTGCAACCTTACCATCCCTCGGCCTTGTCGCTCTTGAGGATTTTAGCCATTCTCGTGGTGTGTCATTGTACCTGTCACAGCTTTAATTTGCATTTCCCAGATGACTAATGATGTTGAGCATCTTTTTATGTACTTTCATGGCATTTGTATATCTTTTTTAGATAAATGTCTGTTCAAAAAAATTTTTTTAAAGATTTTATTTATTTATTTGACAGACAGAGACCATAAGTAGGCAGAGAGGCAGACAGAGAGGTGGGGGAAGCAGGCTCCCTGCTGAGCAGAGAGCCCGATGCGGGGCTCCATCCCAGGACCCTGGGATCATGACCCGAGCGGAAGGCAGTGGCTTTAACCCACTGAGCCACCCAGGCGCCCCTGTTCAAAGTATTTTTAAATCAAATTATCCTCTTCTTACTCAGTTGTAAGAATATTTATTAGATTTAACTTTGTAAATATTTTCTCCCAATCTGTGGTTTGCCTTTTTAGTTTCTGAATAGCATCTTTCAAAAATGTGAAAATTTTCTTGTTTTTAAGTTTCTTTGGATTTTTTTGGTTTTTGTTTATGGTCGTTTCCATTTTCTTTTATTTTGTTTTTGTCTAAGAGATCTTTGCCTGCCCAAGATTACAAAGATTACAAAGATTTTCACTTATAATTTCTTCTGGGTTTATACTTGCAGTTCTTGGCTTAATGTTCAATTTTGAGCAAGTAAAAGCTTATTTTTAATCAGGGCTCTAAGTTTCTTTTATATTTATTCCAAACTGTAGACCAACACAGAACCTGTCTCACAGAGTTGTCATAAGCCTGGTACGTAATAACGATTGAATCATTACTAGCCATGGATTTCTATCTTTATCCCTCCAACACATCCTTTCATAGCACAACAAGGATTCCTGAATATTATCAGTTAAAGTAAGGTGCCAAATCATAAGAAGATGTAAGAAGGGGAAAATCTTAAAGACTCCAAAGAAAACCTAAATAAAAATTAAAAATAAAGCTCATTCACTAGTAGGGGATATTTTTAAATTTTAATAAAACCAACAATTCTCAATTTCTTCTGTGACATTCCACAAATTCTTCTTTCTCACGACACTAACTTGTCCAAATTTAGTCCTGAATGTTCCTGGAATACCAAAAATGCTCTGACAACTGTTTGGTTGCTGTGATCATAGGTCTAGAAGCTAGCACAAAACAATGGGAGGACAGTCACAGATAAAAGTAAGAATGCTTTCCTTCCTGCCCTTCTTTAGAGATGAGTCTACATAATCTCTCACATCTTTAAAAATCGTTCGATTTCAAGTGTGAAGAAGGTTGGCTACTCCTAATAACTCAGTGGAAGAGTAGAGCAGCAAGTCCTGCCAAGGGTCCAGAAAGAAGTTTGTGTTTTGTTTCCTCTGGGATTACCTGTTGGCTCCTCAGGTTTTAATGTGTTAAGACTTGGGGCTACAAATGGAAGAAGTGTTAATTCCCATAGGAAATTAGTGTCAAAGTTTATGTGATTTTTTTTTTCCTTCTGCCCTTTTCAGGTGAGAATGGGGTTTCTGAAAATAAATAAGTTGGAGAATGGGGTTTCTGAGCCTAGTCAAAGGTCATTTGACCAATGGATCCTCTGATGGACCTGCAATGGAAAAATGTACTAGGGGAATTGACCCCAACTCACCCTAACTCGTGACCATCCTGCAGTACTTGAAATGTAGCAAAAATTCGGGAGCATGTCCCTCATTCTGTGCAGTCACTTACCCATTGCGTGCAAGAAAAAGCTGAATTCCTCTGGTAAATTCTTTTCCTGAATGATGCAACAGTTAGAAGGCTTATCTTGTGGATTGTCTTTTCACCTGGTTGAGCAACTTCTCTGCTCACCAGCTGACAAGAATTTGTGGGGATATACGGTCAGGCATTCTGTTCCTCAAATTGTTAAGTGTTAGTAAGTAACAAATGAAGAGGGTCACACAGATCAGAGATCATGAAGATAGATTTCCCTTTTGTGATCTGCCCAGAGACCTGAAGTAGGACAGTTGCTTTATCAGGGCTGAATGAACTTTCCAAACTCCACAAGTACGACAGAAAGTAAAATCTCTACCAATGCACTGATTCACTTTTTCAATAAATATTCTTTGATCTTTCTAAACAATGGTGAATAAGCCCAAATCCCTGTCCTCACTGAGTAGGTGCCTGACAATTCTAAACCGAAGACGATAATAAACTTTTAACTCTTTTCTTCCTATGATGAGACATAACACGGAGGTCAACAACTTCATCTTAATTTATTTCCACAAACTACATTTCTTTACTTGCCAATTTCTGGAAAAGGAGGTAGAATTTTAAATTGGGAGCGGTTTGTGGGACTGAGCCCAGAGCCCATTAACTGTCTCTATGCAGGGGGATTTAAAAGGGATTGACCCTGAGATGAATAAAGAAGCCATGTCCAAAGGCAGACCACTCTCCCAAGGAGACTGAATTCATTAGAACCTGCTTGCCACCTTCAGCTCAAGGGGAGGCACTATTCAGGTACCTCCCTTGGATAGTGCTCTGAGTTTAAAGCTGAATTTAGTTTGTCTTAGTTTATCTACTTTGGACCCAGGTCTACAGATTTTGTTTCTTTCTTTTTTTTTTTTTTTTTCTTTTCTTTTTTTTTTTTTTTTTAAGGCACCTGCAGTTAGAGGTATTTGGGCTGGGACCAGATGAACCTTTGCCATACCTCTCTTTTGACATCACCTTGTCCATGCCTGGACTACTCCATATTAACACGAGGCAGCTAGATCCTTGAGCTAAGTCCAGGAATCCAGTACAGACCCCAGAAATCCATAAGAACTAGTCTCAATGAATCTGAGTTCCTAGATTACAGGCACATGAAGTGGAGAATAAGAAACTAGGATTTAACAAAGGTTATCCCTGAAAAAGCAATTTATGCTAGAAAACTGAAGAGTTGTGAATGAGTTAAATATATATAGATAAATATATATTAAATACAATTAATTAAAATTATATAATGTAAAATTAAAAGAAAGAAGAAAATACTTCATTTCTCTCTTCCCAGCTTCATGCCCTAGACCCAAAGCTGCCCTAAATCCACCTATGAGCTGTCCCAGCTTTTGGAGGAGGCCCTACCTTCTAGGTTTTTATACCACATTGCTGGGATTTAAAGAAATTATTTGGGAAGAAGGAGAGGAAGAGAAGTAGCACCATCACTATATATCAGTCCATATTTGTCTAGAACACCAGGCAATGAAGGGGAGATGGCACAGGAGTGAAATGTCCAAATGTACTTACACATGTTGATGCAAACTTCACATTCCTCCACTTGGGAACACTGAGAAGCACAACATGCAAACTCTCCAAAACCGAAAGTCAGTTTCAAATAACATTCAACTCTTTTACTAGAGTTTGAAATATTCAACTTTTTCCATTAGGATAAAGCAGGGAGTGGAAAGACAAGCCACAGTCCCAAAGATAAGATACTATGTCATTTCTCTAAAAGCCAGTCCTAAGAGGCAGCCCAAATATAAGATCTGAGAATTGATTATCTACACTGGGTCATTATTGCTAAACAATAGAGCACCTGGTCTTTGCAATCTACATAATGCTTTGTTTTTATAGACAATGTTTGAGATCCAAACTAAACCTGTGGGTCTGTTTCCATGCCAGTCTTTTGCATCCTGTTTTGATAAAGCAAGAAATGTTGAATGAGAATTGCTTTTGACCCTGGAAACTCTTTCCAGCCATTGAAATCTTTGAACCAGTACAATCTCATAAAATTTTCTATACTACAGGAGTTGTTCTCAACTTTGTCAAGGTGTGCTGGTGAACAAGCTTTATTCCTTTTTGTTAACAGGCAACAAACTGGTTAGGAAATGAATCCTCACTTTCATCTATATCCAAAACTGACATTCTCCTTTGGCGTGGCTTTTGAACTAATCGCTGTATAGACAAGGCGGTATTTTGGCTCTGCAGTAGGGCCAAATGAGGGGAACTATTCACTCATTCACCAAATACTGATAAGCTCCTACTGAATGCATGATCAGGACGTACAAAAGCAAACAGATGGACAAACCCACTGGATAATGGAATTTTTGGTCTTCTGATAGGAAAAACAAAATAAATGATAAACAAAACCAGCTGAATGCAGTAACACAGAGTAGAATAATTAGGTGATTAAGCAGCTGGGTCATTACTTTTGACTAGCTGGTCTGGGAAGACTTTTCCAGGGAAATGACATTTGAGCAAAATCTTAAATAACAAGACAGACTCAAGTATGTGAAGATTCCAGGCAGAGGGAATAGCAAGTATACTGTGAGTAGAGATAAACTTTGCATAGCCAATTTTTAAGAAAACAAATATATAAAATCATTAACAACCACAACCAAATGCTACTTTCTGGAACAGAGTAACCAAGGGGAAATGGGAAATAAAAGTAGGCAAAGGCCACCTTGCAGAGGCCTTCTAGGCCATGTGGCCATCATAAAGTGTATGGATTCCATCTAACGGAGAAGCCCTTGGAACAATTTAAACAGGAAGGAAAGTGATGGGACTACAATGTAAATACTTATGGAAACGTATATTTGGAAGAGAAAGGAATTGCCACAAAATCCCAACACCCTATAAGAAAGCAAATAAACTGGTCCTTCTATTACTATCACTTCTTTTAAGGCATCTCCAGCATAAAGCATCCTCTAGCATACCTAATATGCACGAATATAAACATATGATATGCCCACGAATGGCCATTCACTATATTCATCGAGGGCAAACAGAAGCGGAGAACAGTTCTTTCCAAAGCCTGGTATTTTCTCCCTATGAAAGGAGTTCAAACAACAATACTCTGCATCTCACTCAACAACATTACTCATTCCATATTTAGGAAGGTGACTGACTTCTCTGATTGGTAAATGTGGAAGAATAACTGAGTTTGTAGGAACCCAGCTCCTAGATACTCCTCACGAGAGTGAGGGCAGAAATTCTGCTCTGTGCCTCCAGTGGCAAAAGTCTGCTTAGACAAGCCCCATCCTGTGGCCCGACCCTACCAGCCATGCTGGGTCAGTGAATCTACCTAAATCTGAGTTCAATATTAGCAACTCCACTTAGTTAACAAACCTAAATTAAAGCTCATGTCTCCGATCTCATTCCTATTAGGAATAAAAATGAACTTTGGACCTCCCTGTCTCTTATTTATCAACTTATTTGGAAACTAGGTGGGAAAAATGAGGCACCATTTTTGGGACAGAGAAGGGCTTAGAGACCCCAACTTTAGACACATACTGAGAACATGGCACTGTTTTAGGTTCTCTTGAAGAGGTAAAGGAAACAGTAAATGTACCACCTCCACCAAGGAAATTTACGACCCCTCGTGCTAAATACTGCCCTGCTGACGAGAAAAGTAGCTTCTCAGATGGAATAGAAAACCTAACCACCAGAATTAAAAATAAAAAACAAACCGCCCCCTGATCAGGTGGGAGTCTCTCAAGACTTTGTCACATGCTTTATTTACACAGAATCGAGCAGCTGCACAACACAGAAAGAGAGGGAAGGACTTAGGAAAACATGCTCACCTGCCGTTGGCATTCTTCTTATCTGTTCATTGATTTTTGTGGTCTTCTGAGTATCAATCTGTAAGTTTTGGCTCCTGACACTGCTTCCTTCTCGGTTATTTTCACCTCTGTGTCCTCAGGTTTCTCTCTCTCCCCCACCAGGCAGTGGGAGAGGAGTGCTATTCTTGGTGTCTTTCTTCAAACTTCTCATTTGTCCATCTGAACACAATGCATCCGCTAAGCTCTGTTGCTTAGCGTGTGAAGGCCCGTCAGGTGGAACTTCAAAGCCTACTCAAGCTCTCAGCCGGAAGTGTAGGGGCTGACCTGTGTGACTTCCTGCCCAATTCCGACGTGGAAAAGGTGAGAGGTGAAGAGGTGAGTTTAAACTCATGTCTGAGAAAATGACCCCAGACATAATGGAGACTCACGTGGTAGAGACAAAGGTTTTGTCAGCCTTGCCATGAAACCAAAGACAGGTCTATTAATCTTCACTATAGGAAACAGAGCTCTGAATCAGTGGGTATGATATCTAAATGAACCAAGGGTCAAACTATGCTCTTTTTGCCTTAAAGTACTTTGAAGATTTTTGAAACTTTTTTTAAATGAGATAAAGACCCATCTTATTGAGTTTTAGAATTAGAATAGCACAAAGATGCACATTAAAGTTTTATATTGAGCTCTGTGTACCCATTTTTTAATGTTGGGTTATTATTATTATTTCTTAGGTACTTCAAGTTCCATAATGAAGCATTTTTTCAGCTCAATTGTATGAAGCAATTGCCATACTTAATAGTACATACCTGGCTGTACTTGATCCAAATTTTCTGGGCCTACTCTAGAACCCTGACCCAAGGAACTTGGTTACCTTATTGGGTCTCTCCAAAGAAAAATGAAATAAAAGAGACTCTAAGTGTAAGTTGATGACCTTTTTTTCCCCCCTTACTTAAAAACTTGTCCAGAAAATCTTAGAAGGGATGGTCATCACCTTTTTACCTGATATGTACCCATACCAAACAGGTTAAGACAAGAGTAGCGTAGGCGTTTGAATGAAAAATTATAGCGAATTTCCTGTGGTGTCACAGGTAGTAAGTTTGCTTGCACAAACCACTGTATCAGCCATTATGGCCCCAACTGAAGTTACGACCTTTAATTCTCTAATTGTCCTCCTCCAAGTTCTGGGGAATGAATCAGCCTTTTGGCATCCTGCCTCACTTCTGACTGACTCACATATGCTTCCATAGAAGCTGTCACATAATTTTTTTAAGAAGGGCTGGAATTGCTGCTATGAGTCATAAGAGAATGGAAAGAGCAGTAAGGTGAAAGGGGAGGTAGGTGTCCCAAATGCATTTTCCAAGAAATTATCGAAAGGATAAATAGACCACAAGTCAAAATTTCCACAAGAAACTTTTGGAAGAATTAGTAATTAATCACGTTTTTAATGACATTTATTTCTGAAAGTCATCCCTTCTTTACTTTCTCAGAAACAGGCACTCAGACTCACAAGCAGTAGAAAGAGAGAGAGAATTTGGCTTTCATTTTGAATCCCCCTACTGGAAATACACTTTCCCCTGATGTTCTCCATCATTATCTAGAATACAGCTAAACTTAACATTCTGACACTTTGATTATAGATAAATCGAATGAATCAAACTTTTCAACCCCATGTTTGGTCACCAAAGAATGCATGGTCTTAAAAGAACTACCTTTTTTAAGCTATACTTATTTATTTTAGAGAGAGAGTGTGTGCTTGTGCATGCATGAGCAGGGAGGCAGGGCAGAGGGAGAGGGAAGGGGAGAGAAGCAGATGCCCCACTGAGCACAGAGCTGGTCCTGGCTCCATCCTAGGATGCTGAGATCATGACCTGAGCTAAAATCAAGAGATCAAGAGTCAGATGCTCAACCAACTGAGCCACCCAGGCATCCCTTAAAAGAACTAATTTAAACATCAAGGACACAGTTTGGTTACTGATAAGAAAAAGATTTTTAAGTTCAACCAGAATGCAATTTTTAGCAGAACACACACTACTTGTTTCTTTTAAGTTAATTTACAATTGGTAATTTAAAATTCCCCAAGTAGGGGTGGGGGTTCCGTCAGTTGGTTAGCTGCCTTTGGCTTGGGTGATGATCCCAGGGTCCTGTCTCATGCTCACTGTGGGGCAAGGGACCTGCTTCTCCATCTGCCCCTCCCCCTGCTCATGCTTTCTCTCTCTCTCTCAAATAAACAAATAAAGTCCTTAAAAAATAAAATAAAATTCCCCAAATAATGTCATGGTGTATGGGTACAAGGGTTTAACCCCGCAGATCTGAAGGGAGCATAAAAAGAATCGCTGATCAGGGGCATTAAGGCTTCAGGAACATCAGCTCAGCACTGGACAAAAGAACAGGGTAGAACGCAGCCAATAAGTCTCCTCAATATTTTGGAAGATTTTATGAACCTGTTGGGGACCCACGCCAAGTTAAAACTTTGTTGGGACGCCTGGGTAGCTCAGTCGGTTAAGGGGCTGGCTCCTGATTTCAGCTCAGGTCATGATCTCTGTCTGGGTCCTAGGATGGAGCCAGGAGTCGGGCTTGGTGCTAAGCAGGGAGTCTGCTTGAGACTCTCTCTCTCTTTCTCTCCCTCTGTCCCTCCCCCAACTTGCTCACACTCTGTCTCTCTCAAATAAATCAATAAATCTTTAAAAATTTAAAACTTTGTAAGTCAGTAATCTTGTTGAAGATTTAGCTCTCAGGAAAAGCTTTGGAAAACCCTTTCTTACTCTTTGTTATTTTTGAATCTAAGCTATCTAAGCTTCTCCTAATCGAAGACCTGATTAGACACCGAGCATAAGAGAAAGAAATAAATGGACTCTTCACGGGGATTTCTTCCATTGTGTGTATGGATGGGGTGGGAGACAGTGGTTGCCACGGCGCATCGCATGGTGGTCAGCAGCATTGGCTGTCATGCCAGTTTGGGTCAGGATCCTGGTTCTGCCTCCTCGATCCCCTCAGGTAACTTTCCACCTCTCCACGCTTCATTTTCCCCATTCTTAAAGTGAAGATAGAGACATTACTCACCTGATGGCGTCATAGTGTAAAGTACTTAGAACCGTACCACACACATTAAAAGCTCCTCAGAAATGTCCACGACAAAAATCATAGAGGTCTAGATAGCTTAGTGACATTTTCCAGTGGCAAGGCACCAGAGGCCAGGGCTCTGAGCCCACTGCTCTTCAAGCTCAGATTCGGTCTATCCATTGCCATTTCTCCAGAATTATGGGAATAATTGTCATACCAAGTAATTGGTGAAAATTACTTTAGCACCTCTGCCAAATTGGAAAGTTTTACTTAAAACTTCAAGAGTGTTTTTTGTTGTTGTTTAGTTTTTTGTTGTTGTTGTTTGCTTGTTTATACAGGGGTTGATGGGGTGAGTGAACTCTCCTGACATCTTTAAATGTGTTAAAATAGAAAAAGCCGCAGACGAGTTGAGGGCTAGAGTACTGATGTGAGTACTGTGACTAATGGGTTGTTCTTTAAGGGACCCATTTTACCTCCAGGGCCCCAAGCTTCTGAAGGGCTGCTCTGAAGGCCACGGCACTATTTGTAACAACTGTACTTTCTGTCCCAGCAAACGGATGGAGCCAGAGGCAATAGAATAATGTCATTATATTTAGCTCACTGCCACAATCCTTTGGGTCTCAGCAGAACATCTGCTGACGTGTGACTACTGACGACCTCATTCATCTCCTCACAGAATCATCATAACCATGAGAGGTTACTGGAGTCTTTCTCTTCAAAGGAATGCATTTTTGACGGTCAAGGAGGAAGTGGGCTCTGTCACCAACTCCTAGTCAAACAAGACTGCATTTTCACTTGCTACAGGATAAGACAAATAAGCAACAGAGGCGATGAAACACCAGTCTCAGAAGTGATGGCACAGCAGGAAATGTCAGTCACTGACGATCCCTTCTATACATGCCTCACTCAGGTAAGAGAAAGACCGTTAGTTTTCAAATCCAGGTGGTCTGGGGGCAATACCCATGGAAACACCTTGCAGCAAACTCTCTGCACAGTTCTAGAAATTCTCTGCTGACCCTGGAGAATGCCCGTGAGTGCCATTTTGGGGTCTAATCTGAATATGACTCATTCTCCCACATGCAGTATTTGTGTAAAGGGAATGAATTAATCTGTAATACATGTGTTTGATTTCCAGCGACCCCACCCCATCCTAACTTCCCAGAAATTCTAGCCCAGTCTTGAGTTCTCATGATGTATAATGGGTTTCCCAGGTATGATGACTGTTATGACAAAACCTGAGTAAGATTGTACCACAACCCCTGCACCCCTAAGGATATTTAGTTGATGTAGAAAATGTAAATAACTGATTACTCCATTTGTTCTAGGACACAGCTTCCCAGCAGGCAAATCATAAGTTGGCTTAGAAAGCACTTTTTAAAAGAAATCTTCCCTTCAGTAAAAGTAACCCAACTTAATAGTAATTATCTTTACTGGAGATCCAATGACCAGATTCCACATGCTTATTGTCCCTCAAATACCCTGTATAACTGTTTTACTAAGAGTTCTGTCAATAATCACAAAGTGTAAAGTTCATAACTGCTGCTGTTTACAGAATCCAAATAAAAAGAAATAAACCTATCTCCTTGGAAATATAGGCACTGGAAGAAATACAAGCAGCCTTAAAAGACCGCAGAGATTGAATGCTTAAGTTATTTCAAATGATTCCAAGCTTTTTTTTTTTTTTAAGATGGGACTGTGTTCATATATAGATATGTGCATAAAGTCAGTTAGATTACATAAAACATTATAGTACCATTTCAATGACATACAGTGCATGAGTAATAACAAGGGAATGCATTGAGAGTTATAGAGAGACATACTTAAACATGCTTCCTGGAATTTCTTATCATATATATGATTGAAAATAGATGTATGACTAACTATATATATATATATATATATATATATATATAAAATAGGAAAATTCTATCAAGTATTAATTATGAAAACATCTAACATAAGGGAGGTAACCAGTCAATTCTCTTAGATTGCAAAGACTTATTGCTATATGGTTTACATTCATTCCATACACAAGGAGTGAAGGTACAATGTTCTGAGAGAAAAGCTGACTTCTTGGCCTCCTTCAGTTTATAATCGAGCAGAGATTCAGTCAAGCTGTCAAACAATGACATTGTCACCTGGTAAGTGCTATGGGGCGGGGCATACACCCAGGGTTCAGAGAACATACCAGATGCATACCTGGGGTTCCACGTGGCTCACTGGAAGAAGAGAATGATGCTCTGAGGAAGGTGCAGATGTAATCTTGCCAAGAAACAGGAGTTAAGAAAATGAAAGGAGGTGTTCCCAGCAGATGGAGAGGAGAAAACCTGGAAGGAGGAGAGCATTAGCTTTGGAGATAATCAAAGATGCCTGTGCAGAGTCTGAATCCAAACCCCAGAGTATGCTGATATGACCTCTAAAATCACAGTCATAGGAGAAGCAATTGGCAGCCATCTTTCTCTAAATGTGACCCTTGTGAGCCAACAGATTATCAGCAGACACACCAAGAGCACAATTAGAAATACTCTGATACCAATGTCTGAAGAGATGCTGTTAGAAGTGAAACATCTCAACTGAATACCATTAACGACACAAAACAAAAATGGTTGACCCCAAGATCACCCCAATCTCTAGATCAAATGTCACATGCGAAGGAAATGACAAAGTTCCTCAGGAGGGTATTACGTGAATTCTCTTTGTTGGATTAAATCTTCTCTCCCCCCCAGTCACTCAAGCAAAAGCAATCGTTGTGCACTCAAATAACAGGAAACACCAGAGGATTACGTAGCATACTTTCTGGCCACAAAAGGAATTACATTTTTTCCTCAGGAAAGAAGGACAATTGACATAGGGAAAAACAAAAAAAGTTGAAGAGCGTGACTAGTTAATATCTAGTATAACAGATATAGTTAGAAACCACAGAATTTGCTATATAGACAGTCAGTGTCTGATTAGTGATGACTAAGTTAGATATGTTTTTCTTGAAAAGGAAAATTTTGTAAAATGGGAGGGATTTGGCTTGGTGGGAGAAGGAAAACAGAAACTGGAGAGGACATTCTAGACGAAGAAAGTAGAGCAAAACCTCAGAGACAGGTGTGGTCATAGTATATGCACAGGTCAATGAGGCTGTCTAAAGTCCAGGACATATTTGAAGAGTTAGAAACCAATTGCTTTGAATTAGTAGGCTGGGATATGATAGTGGAGAAATTTGAAAAAGAGAGGCCATATAAGTTGATACTTTAAGACAAAGGACGTTGAGACGTGTTGAGGTGGATCACATAAAAATAGTCTTTACTAGTTATTCTAGCAAGGCTATGAAAGAAAAAGATAAGAGAAAAAAATTCCACAGCCACTGGGTTCGACAGAGAAACGCCTTTAGTCATATATGGTGAAGTAGTGAATCTTGGATGTGAATTAAAAACCAGGAGTCAATGTCAAAGGCATTTCAAAAGAAAAAAATTTAAAAAAAAAAAGTGTTTGCGACTACTATCTGGATAAAGTCAAGAACGCGGAGGCAGGGAGGAGTCAAGAATGACTAAGGAGCTATGTCATAGTGGCTTCAGCTGGTGCACGCAAGTGGGAAAGAAAGATGGAGTGAGAAAAATGACAGATTTGGTTTTGTCGCCATTGAGCTTAACAATGAGGTACTCAACTAGAAATGTCCACTTAGATGGTTTAAAAAAAAAAAAAAAGGCCTACTAGATGAAGTGAGAGGATAAGTTTGGAGTCACAGGAGATAGCTCCATAGGTTTTCTTCTAAAAAAGGGTAGACTAGTGATCATTGTAACTTTTTTGTTTATAGCAGAATTCTTACTTCAGACAAAACCCAAACCATGTGCTGAGTCTTTTCTTGTTTTATAAACAGAAGAGAGAAGTACTTTTCAGGAGTGAGGGTCCTAGAGCTTCTGTATTTGCCTAATCCCTCACTCCAGTGCCATGAAGTAGAAATGGAACTAGGAAGGATGAGTAGGGGGACATTCATGGGATGACACTGAGCCAGGCCAGGAGAATTTCTTTGCTGGGGATAGGCCTGCTGGCAATAGCAGGAACAAGGCAGGAACCACCCTGAGATGGCCAAGCTAGAGGTGAGTGAGCAAGGCACACGGTCGACATAGGAAGGGTTGGGTTCTCTTCAAATGGAACTGGCAAGCAAGAACCCTGTTGACAGTCAGCCTGAGTCACGGCGCACAGGTAATCAGACAAGGCAGTGGGTCTGAACCAGGTGGGTAGTTCGGGAACAAGACACTCAGCCTTGGCCAAAGGGCAGAGGGACAGCATGGAATCAGGAAACCCAGGCTTAGCCAGCTGGGTATTGTTGGCCCTGAGGATCATTCTCCAGGTCACCGGGTACTTGTTTATTCACTCACACACCAAAAAATATGTCCTCTATGGGCTGAGCACTCTGCTAGACCCTAGACACCGTGGAAGGAGAGAAAAGGACACACTGCCTTGGCTTCATGCACTATGTGCAAGGAAGTTGCCCAGATTCCAGAAAATTCTACTCTCTCATCCCTCTTACTTCGAAGATACTTCTTGTAACCAGTGTCTGTGGAGCTTCATTTTATAAATTATCACTTTAAAAGAGTGAATTTTGTGATATATGAATTATATCTCAATAAATCTTAAAACAAAACAAAAATGAAGGCTTGCCACTTTCTAGCTGTGCTGCGTAGGCCAAGTTACGGGATCTCCTTATGCTCCAGTCTTCTTATCTGTAAAGTGGGGATAGTAACAGCACTTACCTTACCAAGTTGTTGTAAAAATTAAGTAACTTAATGCCTTAAAGAATTTAGAAGAGTGCTTAACACATACCAAGGGCTAGATACACTTTGGCTTTTATTAGTAATGTTAAGAGAAGGAAGAGGATTTTTATTTTTTTAAAGATTTTATTTATTTATTTGACAGAGAGAGATCACAAGTAGGCAGAGAGGCAGGCAGGGAGCGGGAGTGCGGGCTCCCCGCTGAGCGGAGAGCACTCGATCCCAGCAACCTGAGATCATGACCTGAGCCGAAAGCAGAGGCTTAACCCACTGAGGCGCCCAGGAGGAGGACTTTTACTTAGTTGATAGGATGCATTAAATAAAATTATATTATTAACGTTTCCCATAGCAACAACAAAAACCTTTGTAAATGTCATTATCACTGATGCATCCTGTTTCCTCAACTACTCCTTTACTGTCAGATCTCTAGCCCCTTTCAAGTTAATAACGGTTTAAATTATGCTGCAATAAGCAAGTTTGTATACAAAGGTTTTGTTTGCTTGTTTGTTTTGTTTTGTTTTTTAATCATTCCCCTAAAATAGATTCTCAGAAGTGGCATTAGCTTTTCCAAGGTTAGGACATCTTAGAGATTCAGGACTGCCAAAGCCTGGTTGAAAAAGCTCCTTCTAATGTCCCTTCTTATGTCACCTACGTGTGAGACTGCCTGTTTCACGGCCCCATGGCCCACGCTCACTGATCTCGCTTCTTATAATCCTTGCTAATTGTATCCCAACATTCTTTTACATTGCACTCAGCTTATTGTTACTAAAGTGGAATATTTTTTTCAAACATTCTTTTGTTTTTGGGGTTTGGGTTTTGTTTTTGTTTTGTTTTGTTTTTACCATTTTTCTGTCTGGTTCTTAGGAAAACTAAAAACTTAAGGTTTTTTCTTAGACAGTCAGGAACTCTTTATACACTCACTGTACATCTTGGTATTTCATAAAATAACATTTGAATAGAAAAAAACACCTTATTATGAAAGCAAGTACAGCACAGCTAGTTTTAATTCATGACTTGGGCAGGTTAAGTTCTCGGCTCACGAAACCAAGCTCCTGTTGCTACTTTTCTGCCACTGCTCTTTTTTAGGAGGTAGTTCTTGGACAATGAGACACTGTCTTGTTGCTGAGAAGTTCCAACCAACAAGAAGTAAATGTTGAGCTCCTAGATGGCCTCTTATTTTAGCAAAAGGGCTTCCTGAAGAAATGAAAGCGTTGTTTTCATGTGATACCTCTTTGACTGCAGAGGCTACTTAACTTCTTTCGGAGATAATTCTGCCTGTACCTGTACCCGCACTGTGTCCAGGGAAAGAGTCCAGAACTGTACCCCTCCAAGTCCTGCCTCCGTGACTCTGACCTCTCTCTCTCTTTTATTTTTATAGCTGTTTTCCCAAGAATTGTTCTAGAAGGGGAGGTGGATACTCTCACATTTAATGACCCTTCAGATAAACCTCATCTGACCTGGCAACTGTAGTTTTTTTAAAGAGCTTGAGTGCTTTAACGAGTGTTTTATCATGGCAAAACCGAGATATGTGAATTGCGAACCTTCCTGTTATAGGTACACCCATTTGTTTGAAGCACTTGCTGTGTTTTTTTAAGCAAGGACTGTTTCTTTAGCAAATCACAGGACTTTGATGAGCTCTGATACACAGTTCGATTCCCTGTAACATTTCCATGGCTTCTAAACACAAAGCGGTCGGTCTCCAGGTTTGTTTGGAAAGAAACAAAATTAACTCTTAGCATAAGGCAACATTTAACAGGGGACAGTCTTTGAGAACGGATTGTGCTTCCTGTAAATGGTGGTTCCTTTTATAAAAGCAAAACCACCTTTTTGTTGGAGATGAAATTCTGCTAATGGATTTTTCCCCCATGTTGTTCTTGGGTTCTATTTTGTTTGTTTCATATCTAGGCTGTCGTCATTGAGGGTAGAGTGTAGAAGTGGGAACGGATCATGGCGGGGGTGGGGGGTATGATGGGTGGGTATGTTGCTCTAATAACAAAAGCAGGATTGTCCCAGTAGTTGTACAGACTAAATGAAAATTCAATATACTCCCTTTTCAGTTGTTGGAGAGGATGGATGGACTGAATTTGAAATTACTTAGATATTGATCATAGACCTTGATGTGAAAGAATGGATGTTATTCACTTTTTTAAAAAGTGTAGCATCTAGAAACAAAGATGTCATACATCCATTTACTCGTTTGACTTATACATTGTAACTGCTACAAGTCCGGCACTGCACTGCATTAGGAAAATACAACGATGAAGTCCATGTTCCTACTTGTATGCATTCAAACCTACTACTTATTCCTTCCTTCCATCCTTCTTTTTCTACCTCCTTCTCTCCCTCCCTTCTTACCTTCCTTCTTTCCTTTCTTCCCTTCCCTTTCCATACTAAAAAGGCAGTTATAAGAGAATGAACAAAGAGTCTGGGAGGTGAGGGGAGGATGTTCCCATAAAACCTTAAATTCCTAGAGCCTCAGTTTCCTTTATGGTGAAATGGAAGTAACAATACATAACACTTTAGGGGGATCTGAGAAATAAACGAAATGTATTCAAAGTGGCCCACCCAAATTAAGCACTCTATAATGATAGATGAAACATTTTGTCTTTCATCAGACAGAAAGGGGAGAAGCGTTTCCTAGGCTGAGGGATGTCCTTTGTAAAAGGTATCAAGATAAGAGATTTTGTTTGAACCATTAATGTTTCATTATAGTCCTTGCCCAATGGAGAGATGGTGCAAGATAAAGATGAAGAAGTAAGTTACACTTTTTTTTTAAGATTTTATTTATTTATTTGACAGGCAGAGATTACAAGTAGGCAGAGAGGCAGACAGAGAGAGAGAGGAGGAAGCAAGTTTCCCACTGAGCAGAGAGCCCGATGCGGGGCTCTATCCCAGGACTCTGGGACCATGACCCGAGCCGAAGGCAGAGGCTTTAACCCACTGAGCCACCCAGGCACCCCAGAGGTAAGTTACTCTTAAGAGCTTTATTTTCCTGGCTAAGGAGCGCAGGTGGGCTCATGGAGGAGAGGTTAAACAGGGAACCTGTGATTGTGTGGACCAAAGTGAGAGAATAAAGCCAGGCTGATCACTGAGGAGCCTGTTAGGATAGAGAGAGTGGATGGAGACTAAGCTATGAAGTATCATAGGAGACTGAGATTTAGGGATATTTAAGGGGAAAAAAAAAAAAAAGGACAAATAAACCTCGTCCAAAATAAGTGTTCCTCAAATCTTATTTCAAGTGTGTGTGTGTGTGTGTGTGTGTGTGTGTGTGTGTTTTATATAAACATATAATATACCCCTGGAGCTAATAATACATTCAAATCTTATTTCAAAACATGCATGCCCACTGATAGAAGCTGAGTGTCAGAGTCCCCTGACCCCTCATCTTCAGCATCGCCTAGTCCTCAGGAGGAGCTGAGAAATGTGTAAGGTTATTAGTGTTTTGGGTGTTTCCCTAGCTCAGCCGAGAAAGGATGCTTCCCAAATCCCACCTGTGTTACAAGCCTGGTGGACAACGAACCCCTTTCACAGATGAGGAGGAATCTGAATCCCAGAGAGGTTTCAACACTTGGCCAAGGTCAGACAGTTAGTATGTGACAGACGCAGAATTCAGAGCCAAATTGGTGTGATTCCACATGTTAAAAGTCTCCCACGACAAGTTACTACTTGACTATTAGTCAAATTTTGGTCTCAACACTGGCTTAACGTCAAAATCATTAGGGGATTATTTTTCAGTACTGTTGTTGTTGTTATTGTTGTTGTTGTTTTAAAGTAGTGATATCTAGGTACAATCATAGTTGCACTAAATCAGAAATTCCTGGCGAAATGGCAGGGCCATCTGCTTTTTCTTTTTTAGAGACATCTTGAGATATTCTGATGTATGAGCTGAGTTGAGAAGTTACTTCATGAAGGTAAAAATAAAGTTTTGTCCACAGCAGTAATTTAAGTGTGTAACGTAAAGGTAAGTTCATATTTCTTTTTATTGATCAGGAGAATTATGGATTAAGCTTCTGTCTGGGCCTTACATTCATCTTTCAAACAGATCATGCAGTATCAGAAACAGTGAACTACAGTAGGGTGGAAAAAATTAAGTCTCACATCTCTCATCCCAGATTAACTCATAAGGAAATGTGCTGCATAGTAGTCCCATAATTCTCAACTCAGATATGAATTGGTAGATGGGAAAGGAAGTTGGCATTTCAAAGAGAAAAACAGAAAAAAAGTTTTTTTTTTAAATTTCTTAATCTCTTTATTTCACTAAAAATATAAAATTTTGTAATAAACATAAGAGTGCAAATATTTCTTTGAGACACTGATTTTGATTCCTTAGGATATATACCCAGACTTGGGATCACAGGATCATGTTTAGTTCCATTTTTATTTTTTTTTAATTTTTAAATTTTTAAAATTTCTTTTCAGTGTTCCAGAATTCATTGTTTATGCACCACAACCAGTACTCTATACAATACGTGCCCTCCTTAATACCCACCACCAAAAAAAAAAAAGTATTCTTTCCCGATTCCTTTCAGTAGATGTTACAGTAAGCTTATTGTAATTCTTTTTTTTAAAAAATCCATTTGTTTGTCAGAGAGGGAGAGAGAGAACAAGCCGGGGGAGTAACAGAGGGAGCGGGAGAAGCAGGCTCCCCTCTGAGCAGAAAGCCTGAAGTGGGGACTCTATCCCAGGACGCTGGGATCATGACCCTAGCCAAAGACAAATGCTTAACTGACTGAACCACCCAGGCACCCCCGCTTATTATAATTCTTTAATTAATTTCCTCTCTACCAAGGATCTAAACTGAAAGCTCTAAGTTTGGAGTCATGATCTTTCCCTTCTCTCCATCCAACGTCGCAAGCTTAACTTCGGTTCAACCTGTATGGATCAAGTTAAAGGAAGCGCTCCCCGGTCCCCATGCTGTTCCATGCTGTTTTCCCGCAGTGTCCTGTGTCCACGGCTAACAGAGTCTCAAACACAGGGGAGTACAGCAATTGCTTATAGTGCCAGTCTCTGGACTGTAAGGTCTCTGAGGGCAAAGGCGGTTGGTTTCTTATTCCACCTTCCATCCTCAGACCCTAACAAAGAGTCTAGCACAGAATAAGTGTAAATATTTGTAGAATAAATGAATAAAAGAAGGGAGGGGGGGGAAGGGAGGAAAGAGGTAGGGAGAGGAGAGCGATGGAAGGAGGAAGAGCAGAAGGAAGGAAAATGGGAAGAAGAGACCTAGAAATGTCCTTTGGAGATGATCCACACAACCTCTCTTCAACCTCAATGGCTGAAAGATAAAGAAGTATGATGCAAAAGAACTATTGTAATAATTAAAGATAAAAAAGCAATAGGCAAAAATATTGCCTCAGATCCCTAGGAACGTAATAAAATTGAAATTTCTCACAAGGTTTCTTTTATTATCATATATGAATTACCTTTTATTTCAGCTGAATAATTTGCAGACACCAATGGGCAAGAAAGGGCAGCAGTGCCCCCCAGAGGCCAAAGGCAAGCAGCTCGAGAAGCTACCAACATTTCTTTCCTATTGGCAGAGCGCTCCAGGAGCTCCGTGGGGAAATGACTCAGATAAATGGCAGGCTTGGGCACAATGGGAATTCGAAGGCTGAGGGCAGAAGTACAGAATAAAGCAGTATACAAGAGGCTACTTTTTCACATTTATTGTTCACTTCTAGGAGGCTAAATGCAGTTTAGTAATTTGTGAAATGTAGTCTCAGTGATTGTAATTGGGCAGCTGTACCCAACATACCACAAAACCCTAAAAAAATAAAACAGAACTATTCCACGTGGGTTCCGTTATACAGTGGTAATATTTGATTTTGACATTAGAATCAGTCTATGTACAGTGGATAAATCTCTGGGTCCCACCAAAGTGGGAGGGCTTTTCTTTTTTATATATAATTTATTTTTTATTTTTTAAATTAACATATAATGTATTATTAGCCCCAGGAGTACAGGTCTGTGAATCGCCAGGTTTACACACTTCACAGCACTCACCATAGCACATACCCTCCCCAATGTCCATAACCCCCACCACGCTCTCCCTACCCCAATCCCCTCAGCAACCCTCAGTTTATTTTATGAGATTAAGAGTCTCTTATGGTTTGTCTCCCTCCACATCCCATCTTTTTTCATTTATTCTTTTCCTACTCCCCAAACCCCCCACGTTGCATCTCCACTTCCTCATATCAGGGAAATCATATGATAGTTGTCTTTCTCCGACTGACTTATTTCGCTAAGCATAATATCCTCCAGTTGCATCCACATCGTCGCAAATGGCAAGATTTCATTTCTTTTGATGGCTGCATAGTATTCCATTGTGTATATACACCACATCTTCTTTATCCATTCATCTGTTGATGGACATCTGGGTTCTTTCCATAGTTTGGCAATTGTGGACATTGCTGCTATAAACATTCAGGTGCACATGCCCCTTCGGATCACTACGTTTGTATCTTTAGGGTAAATACCAGTAATGCAATTGCTGGGTCATAGGGTAACTCTATTTTTAACTTTCTGAGGAACCTCCATGCTGTTTTCCAGAGTGGCTGCACCAGCCTGCATTCCCACCAACAGTACAGGAGGCTTCCCCTTTCTCCGCATCCTCACCAGCATCTATCATTTTCTGACTTGTTAATTTTAGCCATTCTGACTGGTGTGAGATGGCATCTCACTGTGGTTTTCATTTGTATTTCGGAAGGGCTATCTATTGTTCAATCCTCTTTGGCTGCCAGAGAGATGGCATAGAATAGTTGATGACTGACTGAATGAATGAATGGGTGAATGAATGAATGAATACACATGCCTGTATATTTCATTAAAGTGAAACTAACCAATACAGATACGGGCTCTTGTTTACCGACAGATGAAGTGCTTCAGCTGACTAACGTGCCCCCATGACTTCGCCATTAGACTTTGTGCTGAGCCTTCTGTTCTCAGCATCATTGTTTATTATGGTTTCTTAGTAAGAGGTTAAAACAGCAAAATAGTATTAACAGTAATTAGCCTTGGACATAAGAGTAAACCCAAGCACAATTTAGTGCTTACTAACAGCCCATGATGAAGGCAGGAATCATCAAAAATAAGGAACCCATTAAGTTGACAGCGTCATTGTAAACTGCCAGGCCTCAGTCAGCCAACAGACCTCAGCTATGCCATTCTGTTTAGAGAAGGTCCCAGTGGTACACAGCCTCAACTCTCCTACACGGTCTTTGCTCCTTTCAGCTTAGCACATGCCCTTAACTTCACTCAGGAAATACAGGTTGTCAAGAATGCCCTTGCCTCCTAACCGTGCTCTACAAACGCCCCCGCGTCTGACCGTCATCTCTCCCTCTTCCTCTTTGTCCCAGAGGAAGGTGCAGTCCCTCCTTTGACTGAGCTGCCGTCTGGGTCTCATTGCTTTGCAGCTTCCTTATGAAGAGGCAGAAGCTCTCACACAGCTTCACCACCATAATTAATTCCAGCCCTTCAGGCTCTTCTGGCTCGTTCCTCAGCACTGCCGAGGCTTCCTGAATCCTCAAGTTACTCTTTGTCTCCTTTTCCTGACCTAGTTATTTCCTCACCTTCTCAAACTTTCAAAGGAGAAGCTGACACAACAGATCTCCTCTTCCACCGCCTCTGGTCATCCTTCAGTGCACGGCATCCTGGTCTTGCACACTCTCTTCCACGCAAATGACAATGATAAATATCATCAAGGACTTCCTAATCCATGGGCCAGTGGCCTGATGACTCAGCACTGATTTTTATTGATGTCAGTCCACATCTACTACAGTTGTCTTTCCTCCAGGAGTGCAGCATTCTGAAAAGATACGTCATAAAATCTCCCCCCTCAATCACCGCTCTTCTAGATAGAGTGACTCGCCCTTGTATATTGAGCAAATTTCTATTGATGCACTTTGAATCTAAATTTTAATTCATTTGTTTATAGTTTTGCCTTCCTTTTCAGCTTATGAGATTCTGGCAAGCAGGGCAAATGTCTGATTTATCTTTGTCTCACAAGGGCGTGGCACTATACTAGGCATGTAGAGGGTGACTGGTACAATTTTAGTGAAAAAAGAAAGAGCGTGGGGGGCGCCTGGGTGGGTCAATGGGTTAAGCCTCTGCCTTCAGCTCAGGTCATGATCTCAGGGTCCTGGGATCGAGTCCCGCATCGGGCTCTCTGCTCAGCGGGGAGCCTGCTTCCCTCTCTCTCTGCCTGCTGCTCTGCCTACTTATGATCTCTCTCTCTGTGTCAAATAAATAAATAAAATCTTTAAAAAATAATAAAGAAGAAGAAAGAGAGCAAGGGATAGAAGAAAAGTCTGCAGTTACCTAAATGTATCGGAAGAGATATGTAAATTTGTTAATTTATGATGTCTGCATATAAATGCAAAGAAACAGAAGTACTATCCTATGTCAGAAATGGCTGACAAAACACAATGAAGTATCATGGAATTTCAAGGCATGGGGTTAGCTTAAAGATCACCTTGAAGTGAAGAAAGAGAAGGATAGGAAGTAAAAGTTATTTGCCAAAACTCACACAAATAATTGGTGGAAAAATGAAATCAGGAATCCACAATCCAAATCCAATGCTCTTGTCATTATTTACTATATATTTACTTAGTTAAGAGTTAGTTGGTTAACTAATAAGTAGATGTTTTTAAAAATGGATGCTTACTAAGAATCAGGATTGTTGCAGGTGCTCGGAGAATAAAACAGTCGTGCTCCCCGTTCTCATACGGACGGATAGTGTACCAACACAAGTAATAAGATGTCATATAATAGCTATTAAGAAGAAAAATAAAGCAATGTAAAAGGAGAACCAGTAACTGGGGAGGTAGTATATATATATATATATATATATATATTTTTTTTAGATGGACTGGCAATAAAATCTCCTCTGAGGAAATGATATTTGAACATAAAATTGAATTATGTTTTGAATGATTTAAGAATCACACCATGAAAAGAGGTTGGGGAAAGGCAGGCATAAAAGCCCTAAAATGATAGTGATTTTGGTGAGTGCCTGAGGGTCATGACAGGTGGAAATGAAACACGATCAGTGATTCTGGCAGAGCTCAAATCCTAGAAAGTCTTGGAGGCCCAGTAGAAATTTGAATGTTACTGTGATATTACAGCTTTGGTGTTAAGGATAGTACAATTCAATCTCTATTTTAAAACCCGTCTGACTGTTGGGGGAGTAGACTATAAACCCACAAGGAGCTCAGGGAGGAGGTCATGTGAGGGATTAATGATGGGTGCAGAGCCCAGCAGGCTGGAGAACAGGTAGATATGGATGCGTCTTGAAGGCAGAGCTAAGCAGCTACTTTCTTAGATCTGCTGGGTGAAGGATGAGGAAAACAGGGAATCAAGAGGAATTTCCAGGGGTTCATCCAGAGAAACCAAATTGCGGCGGTACCATTTGTTGAGATGAGGGAGAGCAGAGGAGCAGCAAGTTTGGTAGGCATGGGGGGAAATCAGGAATTCTGTTTGGGGCAGTGGTCAGGTTAAGGTGAATCCATATTTTTCCTGTTATTCTTAGATAAGATTTCAGATCAATTTTATTCATAAAAACAGTCTTAATTCAGAACATAATGTGTCCAAATCCACACTATAGTCAAAATTCAGAATTTAGTTTTAAATGTTCTTCCATTCCCCAATACAAACCTGGTTCTAGCTACTCTTTTGCTTGACACCATGGATCAAACAGAGAAAGGCGGGGGAGGTAAGGAGATGGAGAGATCTCACTTGGCTGAGGACTTCAGATTCTGGGGCAGGAAGCTCTCTTTCAGGAGACAGTCTTTAAAAAACTTCTTGCACTTCCCTTGACTAAGGCAAATGAGTGCTTTCCTAGGTGGGTTGGTCACTAGTACCTCTTTCCTCAGCCCCACGGCATCCAGCAGCCCACCTCTTTCCTCCTGTGAATTTCTGGTGGGAGGAAGTCAAGCTCTGTCCAGAGTCCCTTTCAGCTTTCCAGGCATAGGCTGAACATTTGTGCTCTGCACCTCCCAGTGGAGGATCCATTTCATCGTTTTCTGAGTGGCGCCCTAAAGAAAATTTCTAGACAGGGGGTTGGGTGACAAAAACACCATCATCCCACTACTAAAATAAATGTGAGGGAAGGATGGGGACTAACAGCCAGGCCACACATTTTGTTTGTTTAAAGGTCCTCTCTGCACCTGTTCCCTTTTGCCCATGGAATAGCTAGAATCGTCGTGCCCTCTTGTGGTCAAGTCCAAGCTCTGCATGGTAGGAGACATGCTGCCTAGCTTTGGGACCATTTCCCGTCTGTATTTCACTCCCTAGAGGGCGTTTGGATCTACCTTACTCATGAGTCTAAAGTTGAGCGATAAGAGAGCTCGCAATGACTTAAATCTGTGCACTTCAAGTAGGTTTTACGATGTGAAACATTCCATCTGAGATCAATGTTAACATCGCATCTCAATACCAAAGTCACCAGATGCGTTTGCAATTCGTCTTCTTATTGCTGGCAAACTTAAGACATTAAAAAGTAAGCTTTTTAATCTTTGGGGTGCCCAGGTGGCTCCGACTCTTTGTTTTGGCTCAGGGATGATCTCAGGGTCATAAGAGCCCCACATCCAGCTCTGTGTTCATCGAGGAATCTGCTTGGGATTCTCTCTCTCTCTCCCTCTCCTTCTGACCCTCCCCCTCCTCACACTCTCTCTCAAATTAATAAATAAGTCTTTGAAAAAAATAAAGTAAGCCATCCTCTATTTTCACTAGCTGCTTTACTTTTTTAATTAAACTTTTTTTTAAAGACTTTATTTATTTACTTGATGGACAGAGATCACAAGTAGGCAGAGAGGCAGGCAGAGAGCCCAATGTGGGGCTCGATCCCAGGACCCTGGGATCATGACCTGAACCAAAGGCAGAGGCTTTAACCCACTGAGCCACCCAGGCACCCCTTAATTAAACTTTTTATTTTGAGATAATTATAAATTGACATGAAATAATACAGAGAAATTCTCTGTACACCTTACTCAGTTTCCATCAGTGGTAACATCTTATAAAACGACAGGATAATATCACAACCAGATTATTAAGATTGCTGCAGTAAGAATACAGAACATTTTCACCACAGAGATACTTGATTTTGCCCTTTCAGAACCACAAGCCTTGTCCTCCGGTCCCCACCCACTCTCTGGAAACCCCTAATCTTTCTACATTTCTAGAATGTTGTCATTTCAAGAATTTGATTGTATAAATGGAATCATACAGTATGTAGTCTTTTGGAATTGGGTGTTTTTTTTTTTTTTTTCCATTCAGCATAATCATCTGGAGAATCATCCAGACTGTTATGCAGACCAGTTTGTTCCTCTTTGTTGCTGAGTCGTATTCCCTGACAGGGCTAGACCATTTACCTAGTGAAGGGCATCTAGATGGTTTCCAGTTTGGGGCTGTTGAAATAAAGCTGCAGTAAACATCGTTGTGCAGATTTTGTGTGAGCACAAGTTATTATCACTTTGGCATAAATATCCAGGAGTGCAACTTCTGGGTTGTATGGTAGGTATGTGTTTAGCTTTTTAAGGAACTACCCCCCCCCCACTGTTTTCTCAAGTGGTTGTACCAGCTTCCATTCTCATTCCATTCTGTACCCCACTAGCAAAGCGCAGGTGGTCCAGTTTCTCTACGTCCTTGCCAGCCATCTGATACTGTCACTAGTTTTTATTTTAACTGTTCTGATAGGTGGGTAAAGACATTGCTTTGTGGTTTAATTTTGCAATTAACTGATGGCAAATAGTGTTGAACATCTTTAAACGTGATTGCCTGCTCTTATCCCCTTCAGTAAAATGTCGCTTCATATCTTCAACCCAATTCCTAATCAGATTGGGTTTTTTTTAATTATTGAATTTGAGTTTTGGGGCGCCTGGGTGGCTCAGTGGGTTAAGCCGCTGCCTTCGGCTCAGGTCATGATCTCAGGGTCCTGGGATTGAGTCCCGCGTCGGGCTCTCTGCTCAGCAGGGAGACTGCTCCCCTCTCTCTCACTCTCTGCCTGCCTTTCTATCTACTTGTGATCTCTCTCTGTCAAATAAATAAATAAATTCTTAAAAAAAAAATTAAAATTGAATTTGAGTTTTATATCCTAGACAATAGTCCTTTGTCAGATATATGGCTTACAAATCTTTTCTCTCAGGGTACAGTTGTGTTTCATTCTCTTAATAGAGTCTTTACAGAGAAAAAGTTTTCAATTTTGATGAGGTAAAATTTATCAGTTTTACATTTGATGAACTATGTTTTTGGCATCAAGTCTAATAACTCATTACCTAAGCCCTAGATGCCAAAGATTTTCTCTTACTTTTTTCTAAACATTTTATAGTTTTATGTTTAACATTTAAGCCTATGATTGAGTTAATTTTTGTATAAGATGTGAGACATAAATTAAGGTACTTTTTTTTTGGCCTATAAATGTTGAATTGTTCCAATATTATTTATTGAAATGGTTATCCTTCCTCCATGGACTTTTGTACCTATGTCAAGAATCAGTTGGGCAGGGATATTATCAACAAGAGAGAAGAGAACTCACAGGATGGAAGAAAATATTTGCAAATCAATTTGATAAGGGGTTAGTATCCAAAATACATAAAGAACTCCTACAACTTGGGGCACCTGGGTGTCTTAGTGGGTTAAGCCTCTGCCTTCAGCTCAGGTCATGATCTCAGGGTCCTGGGATCGAGTCCCGCAAGGGGTTCTTGCTGAGTGGGGAGCCTGCTTCTCCCCTCTCTCTGCTGCTCCCCCTGCTTGTGCTCTCTCTCTTTCTCTCACTCTCTGTCAAATAAATAAATTCTTAAAAAAAAAAAAGAACTCCTGCAACTCGATAACAGAAAAAGAAGCAGCCAGATTAAAACGTGGATGAAGGACTTGAATAGATATTTCTCCAAATAAGATTGACAAATGACCAGAAAGCAGATGAAATGATGCTTTTGGCAAGGATGTGGAGGAATTGAAAGCCTTGTGCACTGTGGGCCCAAGATGAAATTGTAAAATAGTGTGGCCATTATAGAAGATAATATGGAAGTTCCTCAAAAAGTTAAAAATTGAATTATCTTATGATCCTGAAATTCCTCTTCTGGGTATATACCAGGAGGTCTGAATGTAGGATCCCAAACAATATCCGTGTGCCCACATGTACAGCCATGTTATATGCAATAACCAAAAGACAGAAGCAACCTAAGTACCCCCAAAAAGAAATGCACCCATCTCTAATCTTTGAGGATTTCCAGGATTTCCACCAATATCTTTTCTCCCCCATTTTTAGTCTCATTTGTTGTTTTCTTTTCTTTCTGGCCTTCTCGACAAATTCAACAGTCCTTATCACTGCTCATTAGTAACTCTAAAAACAAAAATCTTCTGCAACCAACTAGCAAATAATTTCCTGAGGTGTATTTGTCATTAAGAAAAAAATAGAGGGTAAACTATATCTTAATTTTATTTTTAAATTTCTCCAATCTATGACACAGAGCTTCAGACCAGATAAGGCCTCAGCCAAGAGGTCAGGCTCCCAAGTCAATCTATCCATGTCTGAAACACAATGCCTCCACACACTAGTTTTGTGGTCTTTTCTCTACTTTCTGTTCAAAATTGAGGAACACTCAGTACCTGCTTCATAAAGCTACTTCATAAATGCCGCTTTGCAATCACAGACCCTTCCCTCCCTTAAAAAGCTACCACTGTCCTGAGTTTTATTGTAACCCTCTTTTTCTTGTTTTTAAAATAGTTGTATCTCTAAATGCACATACATAGACACTACAGTTTCATTTTGCCCATTAAAAATTACTTTTCTTTGGTCTCTTTTAAAATAAGGGTTTTATTTTATAGTATTAGATACACAGGAGATTTTCGAAGAGAATAGAGAGCATTCCCATGCATCTTGCACCTTTTCTCCCCTACTGCTAACATCTTGCACTACTCTGATACATTTATCACAGTTTGGGAGCCAACACTGGTGTATTACTATATTAACTAGAGTCCGGAGGTCATTCGCACTTCTTTCCTTTTTACTAGTGTCCTTTGACTGTTCTAATGTCCCACCCACAAACCACATTACATCGTGTCATCTCGTGTCCTTAGGCTCCTCAGGATTGTCACAGTTTCTCTCACATTTCCTTGCTTTGGGTGACATGACAGTCTTAAAGGGGACTGGTCAGGTATTCTGTAGAACATCCCTCCACTGGTGTTTATCTTGTGTTTCTCTCATGGTTAGCCTGGAGTTATGGGTTGGGTGAAGAAGACCGCAAAGATAAAATACCGTTCGCATCACATTCCATCTCGTGTATCAACATTACTTATCCCTCATCATGATAACCTTCCTTACCTGGCTGAGGTAATACTTGTCAGGCTTCTCCACTGTGCAGTGGTTTCTCCCCCCACTTTCCATACTGTACTCTTTGAAATGAAGTCACTAGCATAGCCCATAATTAAGGAGTGCCTACCACCTCCATGAGGGCGGAGTATCTGCATGATTTATTTGAAATCCTTCCCCCTGGTATTTTTTGCCTCATGTCTCCCATTTCTTTATTAACTCATTCATGTGTTTACTTATATCAGCCTGGACTAATGAATGCATTTTTTATACTTTGCTTTATAATCCAATACAACTTTGTTTTTTGGATTGAATTATTCCAACTTTGAACATGGGGAGCTCTTCCAGTAGACTCCTGCTTCCCTTTGACAGACTCCCATCGTTGTGGGGTTTTCTTGTTAATGTTGTTGTTTTAGCGCTTCCTTACTCTCTGGTACTACAAGATGACAAGAGTCATCTTATGTACTTTCTCCCCCAGCAGTAGGGTCAATCATTTGTTCAAGATCTCCTATTTATTGGAGATGGTATAAAAAATTACCACCTAGATGCAGAGTCTGCTCATTGTTACCACCTAGATACGGAGTCTGCTCATTGTTGGTGCAGTGTTATCGCTCCAAGGCCTTCTCGACTCTTAAGATTGTGACAATATGTGTGTGTATACTAATCCATGTGCATGAGTTTATCTATAGATATCTCTGTGTATCCGTTTGTGTCAATATGAATGTAAACTCGAGTACCAGCTCCAATCCTAAACTAGGGGGATCATTCTAGCCTTCTCTCTGCTTGTCTGTAGACTTCCACTCCAAGAGAAATCTGGCTCTTCTGGGGATTTCTTTACTCATTGATTCCATAAATATTTTGATTGCCTACAACTTGCCTACTATCACCTGTGCTCTCTTCTAGTAGGAAAGAATGAGCAGTGAAAACAGACAAACTTTTTGCCTTTGTGAAGCTTATGTTCGGTAGGTATTTGGAGTAAAGAGAAATCCACCTTGGAGGATACATCTTTAAGCCAGGCCTCAGACTCCACATTTCTTACTAGTTTGCTGGCTCAGCAATACTTTTTTAATGATTAGCTTTTATTTTATCCAGTGTTGTTTCCAGCAAGAGGGTTGTTCGGAGAATCTAATCCGTCATATTGCCAGGAGTCAGCAATTTTTTAAGAAGCTAATTTTTTTTCCGAAGCTCATTTTATTGAAATAATCTCTGGATTTTAAGATCAACATATATTTAAATGTGTTTATCACCTAGTATATGTTAATTCTTGTGCTTTTCCTTCTCTCATTTCCATGTATGTGCCTTTCCATTACTGTCTTAGAGGCATTCACAAAGCCTAAAATAAAAGTAATATTATTGGAGCAAAAATGAAAAGAGGTATAAAGGGTTGGATTGTTAAGGGGAGGGTGTGTATGGTTTTATTCTCAAACAGTCTTTTGGTTATCAGAGGGGAAAGTCTTAAGGAAACCTTGAGATTGCATCCATATCCAAAGAATGAGGAAAAGAATAGGGAAAGAACAATTCCACTCTGTTTTCTTCCCCTCTCTGGACCTATCCTCTAGAGAGAAAATGTCAGTTGACTTTGGGGGCTGGTGAGGGAAATGGGGAATAGCAGAGACCACTCCTGGAGCCTGCTCTGCTGGTAGCTCAGGTCAGTGAGGCCAGTGGAGACCAAACACCCATAGATCTTTCAGAAGGTCTTTTCATAGGTCTTTCAGAAGAGAAGGTCACGTGAGCTCTTGTCTCCTTACCCTGGGGTATGGGCCTCCTCTGGTCAGTTGCCTACATAATGCCCATGAACCATCCAGTGGGACATTCTCCTACCCCAGGGCTTTGCTAAATAAAGCTTAACCAGACTGCTCTGAATGAAGGAACCCCACCACCCGTTTTCAGTGGCACATGACGTGAAATAAAACAATGAATGGGACCCTTCTTGCTTAAATGAACAGTGGGAATGTGGGGAATGGAAAACCCCATAGATGTCTGAATGGAACTAGAGATAAACACATATATATGCCAGATAGCATACATACAAATGTTATATGTGTGTGCATGCGTATATACACAAGAGCACACTTACTCACATATACACATATAACTTTTTCTTCATTTAGCCGCAGAGTCGAGATGTGCACCATCGAATCATACCCACGTTTTATTTTAAGCGAGGAAACTCTAAACCAATTTTGCAGCCATATGTTAGTTGGATGAGAGTGAGGATAAACTCAGATGTTCGAAATTAAGTGTTCTTTCTACACTGTGTTCTGAGCCGACCAGGGAAGTCCTGTAGCAGGCATTTCCTAAGATGGACAAAAATCACATCCTTTAGAAACATATTTAACTCTATTATTTATAATAATAGTCTTTAAGGCCTACTTTTATGACGGACTCTTCAGCAAACCTTTAAAGGAGTCAGGAGGTTCCTAGTAACCCAAGCCCAGATGCTGGCAGCCATCCCAGCAGCAGGGCCAGGGGCAGCGGGGGCAACCAGTTAAAATGGATTTTCCTGAAGAAAGGGACTTTCACAGGAAAGATGTGAAATTTCATATTCAATAAAAGCCAACCTACTGCTGTCTCTACTTCTGCTAACCGTGGACTAAAAATACCAAAGGAACATCAACAAACCCACACACCTCATCCGTCTCTGTCCTCAGAAGAATGCTGGCCAAACTGCAGCCCCTTTAGGGAAATGTCTGACCAGAGAAGCAGAACTCCTGCAGCCAGGAGGACGGGAAGGAGGTTTGGAAATCAGCCCAAAGATTTTCTACAGGGAAAAGATTTCACCAACAACTTAAATAATGCCTTTTAGTCAGAAATCTCCAAATGCCAGTGAAATATGAGCATTTTAAAAGGAATCTCTCTAGCACCTCTTTATCAAAAATAGAAGAAAATGTGTGACCAATTTCAGAAGCATTTTACATCCGAAGCTCTCAGTCAACCAGGTGAAACAACTGCTGCTTTAGGCCCCCACCTACCAGAGAGTAAGAAACATTAGAAGAGTCTCCCTAGAAACAGAAGATCCAGGAGCTCCAAAGACTGGCATTTGACAAAGCACTAGTCATCCATCCTGGCCATGTGCATCAAATGCTCTTATGGAAAGAGAACGCAAGGTTCTCTTTCCATAACTGTCCGTACTCTGCTTTCCTGCTCAAGAGCAGAGGATTGACATGTAAGCAATTTGCAGTAAAAGGCATTTGTACCTAATCTAATGGAAGAACAGAAGGCAAAATTAATTCTGCAGGGGGGTGAACTTGGATGGGGGGTGTCAGGGTGAATTCTAAAGCTTTCTTTGAAACATTGGTTTCTTTTTAAGATAACATTAGGGGCTCTTTGTTTCCTGCCTGAATTCTTCTCATTTTTCATACTCAGCTTATCTTCTGTTAATTCCCATCTACCAGGGCTAATTACCTCCCCAGTCTAAGAGACTATCACCATGAATGTCCATTGACGTTGGCTTAGCCAATCCAGCCATAGTTTTTACCTTAGTCTCCTAATCATTTCTGCTGCTCTTCCTAATCATTTCTCCTATATTGTATTTAAAGACACATCCCAAGTGTCAGGCATGCAGGTGGCTGCAAAGTACTCCATCTCCAAGAGTAATCTTCTTCTCTCTTTAAGATATAAATGAACTCAGATCCCCCAGGCAAGATTCAGTGGAATATTCAATTTCTCCGAAGTTCTGAGGTAGAAGGGGACTTAAGGCTTTTCTAGCCACTTTTTGTGTCCATCTATTGCTGAATTCTTGATACTCCCCAAATCCCATCTCTTGTCTACACTGACCCTTTCCCTCACCAAGTCAATCCATAACTAGACATTTCTTTGCTTCTTGAAGTCCCTAAAGTGCCACCAAAAGTGTGAGTACAGAAGGAATCCGCATCTCAGTGAAGCAAGGCAGTCAGCCTAAAATTCACATTATCCCCCTGGTGCTTAAAATTTTCTCCTTCATTCCTGCTGCGAGAACAATAATTCTTCCCCTTTCCCTCCCTCCCTCCCTCCTTCCCTCTCCTCATTCTCTATTCCCTTTGTTTCTTACTATTTCCTGGGGAGAAATAAACTGTAGGAGACTTGAAGCCTGTACATTCCTGGGGGCCCTTTTTAGGACAAGCATTACAGAATTATGAATACAGAATTCTATACAGCATCTCATACTGTACCCATGCAAATGAGGTGCCCTGAAACCTATGCTTCATTAGCTCCAGTCTTCTTCCCTGGTGCTGCCGACACTCCTTCCTCCTCTGGGGGCTGCCAGCCCCCAGCACTTCCATTCAGGCTATTCTTCTTACAAAGAACCACGAAGGATCAACTTCCATACCCTCAAAATGTTAGAAGTGTTTTGCTAAATCACATAGTTTTCTCTCCAAATATTTCAAAGCGTACTGTTTTTAAATGAACATGCTTGACTTCTGTTGTGTTTAGCTAACAGAAGAATTCTAATTTCTGGATCCCCTTCACCTTGGTCTACCTAGAAGTCACCCTTTTCCTCCACTGTGTCCACTATCACCACGCTAGCCAGAACATATCCATTTCAGGTTTGACCAAGAACACAAGCTCCCCAAAATGGAAGGGGTTGTTCTTGCTCATGGGTGTGAATAAACTGAGGGACAACTGACAACTGACTTTAACTCCAGTCTTTGGTTGAATGGCAGGGATGGGAGGGAGACATTTATGGAAAAGAGACCCCCAACCCTCTTCTGTGAAAGATGGAATCGAAGGATGTCAGTTTGGGTGAGATATCATGACCTAATCCATACATTATAAAACTGTTTTTGAATACCTTGTATTTTAGGGAAAAAATGTGAACTTCAGACAGGAGGAAGAGGTAGGATCTATCTAGAAGGATAGGTAGCAAGGAGACTCCCAGGGAAACCTGCTTACACAGAGCCGGGTAGACTGCCCACACTGAGTCCAGGCCGCAGAATGTCTCTTGAAGAGTATCCTCTTGTCTGTACCTCACTGCTAATGATAATGAGAAGAGTAACAAAAATAGCTATCAATTATTAAGAACTTACTTCCAGCAGAAACTGTGCTGAGTGCTTTGTGGAATACATGTAATTCTCATATCAGCTCTGAGAGGGAGATGCCACTATCCTCCATTTCACAGTGAAGAGATAGGGATTTGGGAGAGTTATGAATCTTCCAGAGTCAGAAATCTGGAGGCAAAATTTGAGCCTCAAGTCTATTTCACTTAAAAACTGTTTAATATTTTGGTTAAAAAAATATGGAATTGGAGCACCTGGCTGGCTCAGTCAGTGCAGTGTGCAGCTCTTGATCTCTAGGTTGTAAGTTCACATCCTGTGTTGGGTGTAGAGATTACTTAAAAATAAAATCTTAAAAAAAAAAAGAAAACAGACAGAATTGTTGTTTTTGTAGGTCAAAGTGGTCAATGGGCAATTTCATATATTCAATAACACCCAACTCTTAGCCTCGAGCTCTGCTAAAAGACTGATGATCATTGTTCACATCAAATGAGCAGTTTTGGCTTTGTGCAATTAATATCCATAATGACCATGAGGAGTAGCAAAGACCCCAGGGAGCTGAGAGCTACACCACCTGAAGGGATGCAACAGGTGGTGTGACCTGTAGAGTTGGAGTAAATTTCCTGAATCATTCAGAGCTGAGGTCAGCACAGTTTTTCCTGGAAAGAGCCAGATGGCCATAGTTTTGGCTTTGCAGGCCCTACAGCCTCTGTGGCATTCCCCAACACTGCAGCAGTGGGGTGAAAGCAGCCATAACCTACAATGAATGAGGCTCTGTTCCAATTAAACCTCCCTTACAAATACAAGCTGCATAGTTTGCCAACCCATGATCTAGAAGAACCATTTCCCCAGGTTTTTTTTTTTAATGGAATTTGAGTAGGAGAAACATTCCTTGAGCTTAGAGAGAAACCTGAGTAGATTTGGAGAGCTTTAGTAGACCACGACCAAGACCAAGATCAAAACAACACAGCCACTAATAGTCCTGACTCTGGTCAGTCAGCTGATCTTAGACTTTCAGCTTAGACACTGGTTCACCGAGGAACTTTGAGTGAGAACTTTCACTAAGCCTCTATGCTATCATCTGCACAACAGAATCATAGTAGTACCTACTTCATAAGCCTTGGGAAGTAAATGAATGAGCCCAGGTAGTATCTTAGAGAAATGGCTAGCTTATTGTAGGCATTCAATGAGTGTTAGTTGGGTGTTCAAGGATACTTACTCAGGCATCTGGGAATTTTTTTGCTAAATCCTTGCAGCTAAGGACACTAGTGATAAGTTCCTCTGTTCCTGGAGGAGATCCACTCTTTACAACTTCCATGAAGGTTATTCAAAGAGTGCAAACCCAGAACTGAGACTATCACCCTATCTCAGCTTTATTAGAACAAACTCAGCCTTCAAATGGAGGGCTGCAGAAACAGGAATTCATGGAGGTAAAGTGAGGGTCCTCATCTCTCTGCCTAAGACACTTAAGGGAAGACTTCTAGGATGGTTATCAGAGGGGGAAGAAGGGCCCCTCACTGCTAGTCACCAAACTACAGAAATGCAAGTGTGGAGCTTCTATGAGAATGGAGAAAACATCCCAACATAGTTGATGGGGAGTGTGGGGGTGGCATAAATCCCCTTGAATTTAAGGATTATAAGATTACAGGGCCTGTTTTCCACATGGCGAATGTTGAAAGGCAGAAGAAATGCTGGTGTCTTAGAGGAGAAGAGACCTGGTATTTTAAAGGATCAGCCATTGGGCAAGTTACCTTCTCACCATTTAGTGATGTAGGGTGCATGAATTTCCTATGGGTCAAATGATGACACAGAAAACAGTCAAGCATGAGCTGCTATAACATGTACCCATTTTAAATTCCCAATAGTGGAACTTGTGAGGAATTCTAGGGGGCCAGGGGCTTAAACTGGAGTGTCATCCTAGTCATCTGGGTATCCATTGCCTGCATAAGGGAGCCACAGAAAGTACCAACAATCCTATCTCTGCAACTACAGGCAGATATGACTATGTTCATCTTGTAACATCCCCTTCCTTGTGCTAACCCTGAAGAAGACGGAAGCAGGAAGTTGTATAGGAAATAAAGAATGAGAAAACAGACCATGTCTCCCTTTCCACAGAAATCCCAGAACCAAAGGTCAATACTTAATTACTAGGGGGAGGAAGGATGTTCTTAATTGCTTATGAGGTTGAAATTGTGATTGTATTGCATTTTTTAAGGCCCAAAGTCAGAGTTCCTCAAAATGGCTGCTTTTCAAGAATTGAAACCATGTGAAAATATGTGAGAGTTCCTAAAATATCATCTAAGTATGGAAGGGAGGTCAGAAATCAGAATGTTTGAGGGAAGCGGTGGGAGAAAAAACTAAAGTCATTTTCTGTGGGCCCAGGGACTCCAGCCGGCCTCATATACCGATTGCCACTGCTATTATGATTCAGCTTGGACCTGTGCATGACATGAAAGCAGAGAATAAAATTTGTAGAAAAAGTAATGGGATATTTTAGCCAAAGGGTGTCCAGCATGTGGGACAGATATGAGGTGAAGAGGAGGAGCGGGACCTTGGGCAAGGGACATAATTACCCATTTAAGAGCTGAGAAGACAGAGGCACCTGGGTGGCTCTCATGGCTAAGCATCTGCCGTCTGCCTTAGGCTCAGGTCATGATCTCCAGGTCTTGAGTTTGATCCCCATGTCAGGCTCCCTACTAAGAAGGGAGTCTGCTTCTCCCTCTCCCTCTGCCCACCCCCATACACTCATACGCACCCACATGCACACACACATACACTCTCTCTCAAATGAATAAATAAAATGTTTAAAAGAGAGAGAGAGAGAGAGGAGAAGACGGAGTGAATCTGCAGAGATGCATGGGAGACACCAAGCACACCAGGAGAGACTGTGTTCTCCATTGTCCTCAGGCAAATGTCTATCATCTCAGAAAGAGGAGGATGGGCAGACCACAGAGGTCTACCACAAGGAACAAGCTCTTTGTCTGTAGTTTTACCCACGTTAAATTAACCAAGAGGGCTGCTGAATGTTTAAGCGGTGGTGGAGGCAAGAGGATGCCAGGCTTGGCTAACAAGGCCTGTGAGTGTTTAACGGGTAAAGCCATATCAGGGGCACGAAATGTGTATCACCAGGACCAAGCTGAAAAAGACGTTCAGAGACTCCAGGAAGGGCATCTTTCCTGTGTTAATGGAAGATAATGAATAATGAAAATCCTTACTGGGGAAGAGCTAAAACCTGCAAGTTCAGCTCATTAAGAAATATAGTCCCTTCTTGGTCAGACAGTCTTTGCAATTATTCATCAGTAAGATTTGGTATTTTCTATGAACCAGAGATGGATCTTCATTTGCAGCTATCCTATCTTTCTATATGAAAGTTCTTTTTCCATCATGGTAATTGTGTATGTTGAAGATGTATAATGTATCATTTCAGTTATGAGCCACCAGAGCATGACCTACATTCAGGTCTGAGGGAGAGGACAGCATATCACACAAGGGTCCTGAACTTTAGGCCAGATGTGGTAATTGGACGAGACTCTGTGGTACTCTCTCGCGGAGAGTGTGTTCACTGATGAGGAAGGAGGCCCTTTGTGGATGTTAGTTAGCCAAAGAAAAGGGAAAATATTTTGAACTATCTAGCTGAAGACTTTTCACCATGCCCTTCCTCTTGACCTATACCACTGAGGCTGGAAAGCTGGCATACCCACTTTCTCAGACTTGCTTGCAGCTTGGGGTAACCAAGCAACCCAGAGATGGTCAGTGAGGTGTAAGTGGAAGTAATTGTGAGACACCTATGACATGTGATTAGTTTTTTTGTTTGTTTGTTTGTTTGTTTGTTTTCCCCAGGGAAGAGACTTGGCTGCCAGTTTCTTTAGCCCTTCTTTCTTTTTGCTGATGCCTTCTTTTTTCTTCTTGCTTAGACTACATGTACAATGCCTGGAGCTGTAGCAGCCCTTTTACAACATGAAGATGAAATGCAAGAAGGATGAAATGGGGTGAGAGGGGAAACCCCTATGATATTATTAAGCTGCTGCTCCAAATCGATTCTTCTCATTATATGAGAAAAATAAACTGTCACTTGGTGAAACTAATTTGATTGAATTTTCTGCCATTTGGATCCGAGTTAATTCATAACTGGTATAATGTATTGAAATGCTCTACAGCCATAAAGCACATGTTGTAGAAAGGTTATTTATCAAAGTATGCTAATATATTTTAATTTTTAAAAATTCCTGTGGTCAAAGGGTTTGGGAAACAAGTTAAATCAGATTAAACTGCTTTGTTCATATAAGAATGTATAACATATGGCTTATACTAAATTTAACCACAAGAGTACATTTCACTGTCCATCTCAATGCACTAGGTTTACTAGCATAAACTTTGGGAAATTCAGTTGTATAAAATATCAATAATCCAGGGAATAGTTAATAACATTAGTAAGTGGAAAACTAAAACAGGTTATAGACAGAATGCATTTCCATTCATAAGGTTATGTTTAGTGAAGAGTTTCATCTATCTATCTACTTGTTTTTCTTTTCCAAACTTTCTAAATAAGTTTCAACTACTAGACATTATCTACCTCATGAGAAAAACACAACTAATACTTTTTTCCCCGGTGAGATTGTTTACTTGGGTCGAGTGGGTGGGAGTGTGTTAAGCTCCTGTGCGTCGTACTAAGTGACAGGGCTGCATTCCTGCAGTTTACCCACCTGGATAGCCTGACTGTTCTAAGACTTCCTCACAGTTCAGTGAAATACTGTTTGCTTAAAACACTGCTGGCAGGGCATGGGACCAGCTGGGGAGATGGGCAGGTGAGGGCATAAGGGGTGGGGCCTGGAGTCCTCTGTTTGCTCTCAAGTGAGAAGCCCCAGATGGGATTAGTCTGCAGCATTAGCAGAAATGTTCTTTTTATTTTTTTTTTCCTTTTTTAAAGATTTATTTTTTTATTTGAGAGAGAGAGTGCACGTAAGCAGGGCAGAAAGGCAGAAGGAGAAGTAGACTCCTCACTGAGACGGGAGCCTGACGCAGAGCTGAATCCCAGGACCCTGAGATCATGACCCGAGCCAAAGGCAGATGCTTAACTGACTGAGCCAGGTGCCCCAGCAGAAGTGTTCTGAAGAGAAGAAAGAAACTTCAGTTTAAAGATAATCTGAAGAAGGTTCTCACATGAGTTCCAAACGGATAAGCGCCTAGTGAGTATGGACTCTTTCAGTTTGTGAAAACAGTAAAAATATAATAAGGAATTAATTAAAGAATATTAAAAAAACTAGATATGATTCCATGTATTTAAGGAACTATATAAAGTGGCAAAGAGGTCAAAATTAATTTTCTATGGAAAGTAGTGATTATTTGTAACTTAATTGGACAATGGCTGCTTTTCTAGGACATTTGACAAATGCAAAAAGAAATACAAATATAGATTATCAAATCATTTTGCTCTGGGGGACATTACAAAGTGGAATGGGATCTGAGAATTAGATGGAAACAATGTATGGCTATCAGTGCCTCATTTCAATAGTCGTATTGTGGTTATATGGGAAATATCCTTGTTTGTCGGAACTACACACTAACATATTTGGGGATGCTGGGAAATCAGTTTGGAAATTCCCTCTAAATGGTTCAAGGGGAAAAGTTCTCTTTTTTTCCTACAAGCATTTTCCTTGCAACTTTTCTAAAGATTTGTGATGATTTCCAAATACAAAATATATATATTTTCAAATCATTATCAGAAAAATATATAGCCTAAATTTCATTCTTTACTCTTGTGCTTTTCTCTAAGTTGCATTGCTGTGGAAAGACAGTCTGTCAATATAATTCTTTCTAATGAGCACCTTGACAGCATCTGAATTCTACTCAGAGGCTGAAAATACTTTGTTATTTAATAACTATTCCCACCACTGAAAATAAAGTGTACTCAAAAAATTATGAATATTACTACCTCATAATCCTCTGTATTTTACAAGGCAATTTCACGTACCTTACACTACTGGGTTCTCATCATATTGGGAGGCCATTTGGAGGAACTGAAAGAGAACAGGCCCCTGGCTAGGGATGATGCGGCTGTGACTCCAGCTCCACAAATCCTCCACAAACTTATGTGACTTGAGAATATTAACTAAACTCTCTGAGCCTCTGCTTAATTACCAGAACCTCCTGAGGAGTAGATTTAGTATTTATGAAAATTATGCTTTCTATTTTGCAGATGTAATGAGGTCTAAATCAAAGTATAAATCATAGTGAAGGATCATTCATTTATTCAGCTGACAGTTACAGTATACCTAATAAGTGCCAGGCACTGTTCCAGGCACAGGAGATATAGATGTGACCTATAGATTTGGTCTTGTTATTACGAAGTTCATGGTCTAGTGGGAACAGAGAGAGGGGGCACAATTAAATGTGATGACAGAGAGTAATTGAGTGTAACCTGGAGTGACTTTTCATAAAGGTAATCTCAGGAGGTTTCAAGAAGAGTTAAAACTTCAGTAATGTGAAGCATCCATCCCAAGATTTGGACAAGCAGATCTTTCACTGTTGTCCATCAAAGGCTGCCCTCAGAGGGGAAAGATTGCTTCGTGGAAATACAGGAGTGCTTACCAAGGGGAACAGCTTCCTATCGGCACCCCATGATCTCAGTGGTAGACTTCAGAGTTCGTGAACCTAATCTGCTTGTATTGGTCAGGGTTCTCAAGAGTAACAGGATAGATAGATGATAGACAGAGAGATGGATGGATGGACGATGAGACACTTGTTATAAGGAAATGGATCACACAGTTACGGAGGTAAAGAATACCCACAATCTGCCATCTAAAACTAAAGACCCAGGAAAGCCAGGAGCTATTTCAGTCTGAATCCGAAGGCCTGACAACCAAGGGAACTGATGATCCAAATCCCAGCCCAAGCGCAAGAGAAGATGAGATGAGATTTCCCCTCTCAAGTCGCCAGTCAGGAAAAAAAGAGGAAAATTCTTCTTTCCTCCCTGTCTTGTTGTGTTCAGGCCCTCAGCGGAGGAGACGATGCCCACCTACAGATAGTAGAGAAGACAAGCTACTTGACTGAATCCACCAGTTCAAACGTTAAATCTCATCTGAAAACACCCTCACAGACACACTCAGAAACAATGCTGAATGTAGGCACCTCATGGCCCACTCAAGTTAACACATAAGTAGTCGTCATATACCGTGATGCCGTACTTGCAGCACATTCATGGAGGAGCCGTATCGGAGTGAGCGAAAGTACTCCGGTTTAAGTACCCCACACTCTATCTAACTCAAACAGAAGAGATTCTGTAGAAGCATGCCCCTAGGCTTCTTGGGAGTATTTTTTAAAGTTGGTTTATAGTGCTATGGTAGGTGGATGGGTGGGGAATGTATTACCGGGTTTTTTCTTAATAGGGTAACATTTTATGAGAACGTTACTTCTGAAATCAGTTCTTTCCTATTCTCCTAACTCAATAATTACATTTCCACATGAAGATTATGTTAGAGCAATTATTCCCAAGTGTGATTAAGAAGCTAAGAGAAGGGGCGCCTGGGTAACTCAGTGGGTTAAGCCTCTGCCTTTGGCTCAGGCCATGATCCCAGGGTCCTGGGATCAAGCCCCGCATCGGGCTCTCTGCTCAGCAGGGAGCCCGCCTCCCCCTTTCTCTGCCTGATTCTCTGTCTACTTGTGATCTCTCTCCGTCAAATAATGAAATCTTAAAGAAAAAAAAAAAAAGAAGCTAAGAGAAAATAAAGTCCTCATGGCAACATCTAGGTAGGCTGAATTACATTTGAATTGTCTTGACCCACATAAGAAACATGAAAGAAAAGGAAAGAGCAGTTATTGCAACCCTAAAACCTCCAACTGTCTATCCTAACTGTCATGGATTTTCTACAAATGTAGACTATTGGTTATTGCCATTGATTTTGACCATTCACACCAGGAAAAGTTTCATCACTTGATTAATGCTTCAATATCGTTTAATTTGAAAAGTTTTTGTGACTCAAAAATGGAAAACTCCCAATTTAGAAACCCTCGTTTGCTTTTATGTGTCTGTCTATTGGGGCTGTAAATGATTTCTCAAGTTGACATTCACATTCCAAGCTAGGATTGCTCTCAAAGAATCTTGAAATGTTTTCTATATTTGGAAGAACCGTATCAGAAACTAAAATATGCACATTTAATTTTAAAAGAACATACCATGCTTTACATGTAGGCATAACTCTCAATTCCCTTTACATTTTCTCCCCAGGGGGGGAAAAATGCCTTCCAACTATAGTTGACACAGGCTACTTGGCCTCAGACCAAAAAAACTCCCGAAGTCCTGTGATTTCCTAGGAAAATGAGGTGTCAGTCACAGACAGCCTAGTTCAGTGGGCTAGGTGTGCCAAACAACCCGCTGACAGGAGGAGCTGGAGGGAAGATTCTTATCCTCTCCCTCCCCATCTAAATCCCATTCCTAAGAAGCACTCAAGCACACAGAGCAGGTGTTGAGTAAATATTCTAGAACTAACAAAACATCCAGAGCCTACTAATTGTCTCCCAATATCATTTCCTTCTCCCTTTTCATTCTTATTAGCTGAGTAAATGACTGTCCATCTACAGACTGCTTCTCCCATCTAGGTAGGGTCATGCTTCCAAGGGTTGGCAAATGGAGTAGGAATGGAAGTTGTTCCTCAAAGGAAGCTGCATACCCTCTACTACTCTTTTCTTCTTCCTTTGGATTTAGACAACTTTGACCATGCAGGTGAAGACAAATTCTGAGGGGGTTGTAAAGCTGCAAGATAAGGGATTTTGGTGCCTTGAATGATATCATGGAGCAAAGCGACCTGCTTCTGTGGTGTTATAGGACAGAAAAATAAGCCTCACTTTATTTGAGCCACTGTATTTTAGAGTTTCTTCATGACATAAGTTCAATTTGTGCCCCTACTTATAATCCAAAGCAATACATTTGACCTATATTCAATCATCTGCATTCTTTGTGCCACTGTGTTATGCTCAGTGGGGAATAAAAAAGATAAAAAAAAGTTTAATTCTTGCCCCCAAATAGCATAAAAACTGTAGAAAAAGATATGTACAGGAGGAACTAGAAAGCAAGGGAGGACACAGTAGTGCTTTAGGAAGGAAAGAAGCACAGTGTCCTGCCAACTTCTCAAAGTGCCAACAAACTCTTTGGTTTGGGTACAACCCTTAAGCACCGAAAATATGGAATGGTAAGCCATCCTTCCCCAAAATAAGAACAGTGAAACTTATTCTCACCCCTCTTTCCTGCCTGTTTCATGTTTTTTCTTCCCTCACTGAGAACCCAGAGGCCTCATGCTAATATAAGCCTCACCTGAAGAGTTCTTCAGTTTTGGATGGTACCCTATGTCCATAGTTCCAACTAAACATGTATGTCCGGTGTCCTTGTTCCTTAGAGTCTTACTACCCAGATGACTTTTAAGTAGGCTCCCCACCCAGCGTGGAGCCCAATGTGGGACTTAAACACACAACCAAGAGATGGAGATCTGAGCTGAGATCAAGAGTCAGATGCTTAACTGACTAAGCCACCCAGGGACCCCATGGATGATTTCTTTTTGGGCCCTGGTATTAAAAGTAAAGAGGGTTGCTTCTTCTTTAATAATAATAGCTAACATTTTTTTTTTAAAATACTTCCTGTATTTCAGTTACTACTCAAAATTCTTTATATGTAACTCACTTAAGATGTATTGCTACCCGCCGAGGAGAATTCTTTTAGTAAGGAAACCGGGGCTCAGAGAGTTTCAGACACTTACCTAAGCTTACTCAGCAAATAAGTGGTAAGCATTTGAGCCTAGGTAGTCTGTTTCCTGAGCTTCTAGACTCTGTGTTCCTAACCACCACATTATACAACTTTTAGCATTTCATCTGTCATCTTTGGAAAATAAGCATCTTTGAATGCTAAGCAGTGTGATAATAGAAATGAAAGTTGCCTTGGAAGGACCATCAGGAAAGAGAATTTAATGTAAAAATGTCCCCATATCTGCCCTTGTATGTAAGAGCTTACCAATTATCTGTCAATCAAGCCCACTGTCCTCTTCATAAGGTTAAAGGAAGCCTCTAAAGGAGAAAAAAGACTATTTCCCTCATTTCAAGGACTTACTATGTGAGAGACACCTGCAGCATGTCTGTTCTATGATGGTCTGATGATTCTTTAAAGAAAGAATGGGCTCCTATAAATAAGAAGATAATACACTTAGATACCATTCTATAGGGTGATAATAGTTCCCAAAGTGAAGGGTGTTTTGGTCACCTCTTTACTCCACTGGTGAGGAAAGGAGTTCCTCCCAGGGATCATCAGGATGGTCAAACACAAGACACCTGACACTGGATCGATGAGCGCCCAGCAGGTTTTCAGGCCTATACCCACAGCCTGGGGGAGGAGGACACTCCATGCCATTCTGGTGGCTTTCACTCTGGAACAGAATGGACAAGTGGAGATTGTGAAAGGCAGGCTTTGCAGTAGCAAGAGTGTGCGGTGACCCTGGGCTCCTATGGAAGGATGCAATTGGCTGGTTATATCTTATAGACAGTCAAGGATCTAGAATCTGAGATTGAGGGATGAGCAGACACTGTGCCTGGTGACCGTGATAAGGAAGGTTGTTTGGGCAGGGGACTTTATCCACAAGGTAAAGCAAAGGAGAGAAGCTTGTGGGTAGACCATTCAAGGTCCTCCAGTTTCAGATGTCAAAGCAGCAGGTGGCATAAAACCTCAGTTTCAGGCCTGAGACCACAAGAAGGGAGCAGAGACCTGCGGGTAGTAAGATGTGTTCTGGCAGCTCACATACACGCTCATAATCACACTGAATCTCCGAGAGGTGAGAGTTATCTCCTTCTCAGGTCTCATTCGGTCCTCCAGTTTTGTCAAGGAGGATGTCGGAGATTAAGGCCAGCGTGACTTACCAGCTCTCTAACCCTTCCTAATCTTGCCTTTTTTTTTCTTTTCTCTTTTAAAAAAATTTTTTTTCACCATGATTTTTTTTCACCTTAATCTCATCACCTATTTCCCCCAGCCCTGCAGCCACCTCCCCTCTGGTGACCATCAGTTTGTTCTCTAGAGTTAAGAGTCTGTTACTTGGTTTGTCTCACTCTCTTTTTATTTTGCTCATTTGTTTTGTTTCTTAAATTTAACACACAATACTACATAATGTAGTATTTTCTAATCTTCCCTTCTGACAATAACACAGCAAGCCAGGTACATGCTTCTTAGGCGACCCTACAACTAAAATTCAGAAATAGTTTCCTTCCCATTGCGTTCATATTCCTAGTGGGTGATACTGATTTCCCAATTATGTGATAGAGTTGCCTTTTAAAGTAAATATAAATTGAAGTTGCAAATATTAAAGGAATACTGAATATATGATACCAATTGACAATAATAAACACAGAAGTAGAACTATTGAATGGAGCCACAACATGTGGGAAAGATTCTGTGTGGGACATGAATTTCCTGGTTCCCTCTGCTCTAGGCACCGTGCTAATGACTCTTAATATTAGCTGATTCTATCATTTTGGATATTAACACTATCTGAGGAAGTTTGAGGATTTTTTTTTGTTTTGTTTTATTTAATTCAAGACACTTAAGTACAAAAGAACACACAAAAAAGTTTATTTGCAAAGACTAAAACCCATGCAATGGAAACAGTTATATACAGTTTACCAAACGGCAAATACACACACACACACACACACACACACACACACTGCTAGTATAAGTAATAATGTCAACTATTGTTTTCACCATCCAGGAGAGAAACAGAGACTGATTTGGAGTGACAGAGGTTGAGTCTATATCCTAGCTCTAGTCCCATTGTCCTTCGGGCTACTTTTTTCTTTTACTTTTTTGTCATAGATTTTAGGCATTCTCTTTCTAGTTTCAGAAACACTGCTGCACAATGCACAGAAAAGAAATGGAATTCTGTAGCTACAAAGACCGGGGTTCATATTCTCACTCTGCTACCTACTTCCTCGATAACTTTTGGCAAATGACTTAGCCTCTCTACACCTGATTTTCCTCTTCTGTAAAGCAAGGCATATATCTCATTTGAAGAGGTGCTGTAAATACTAGAACTAATTCTGGAAAAGGACCCATCAGAGTACCTAAGCACACGTAAGTTCTCAAGAGTTAACAAATGCAGCCAGTTGTTCTAAGTTTGGGATTTAAAGTATAGTGCTTCTCTGCCTTGATTTTAGGTGACATCAGGTGCTTTACTACTCTCTGTATTTCTCTTATTTGTTGTTACAGAAATGTGACACCCAAGGACCCTGTAGAATGTTGTCTCTTCTTTTGCCGTTGCTTCCTAACAAAATGTCTCTTAGAAAAATATGTGCTCCAGTTACAGTGACTAAGAGAGGATTTCTATCAACCAGCTTGGCTGTAGACAGGGGGAAAGTCTCTCTCCTGGACTTTTATCCAGTATGAGCAAGGTGCCCAAAGCTAGAAGCCTCTGGAGGGACCCCAAAAAGGTTTGAGACTAGAAAATTTACAATGATACCAACTCACAAACATAAACATCTTACTAAATCAAAATTGCTAACAAGCTTAGCTAAAGAGCTACAAAATATAATATTGTGTTGGAGTGGGGTGAATGGTGACCACAAAGACTTCAGAATCTCTGGAAGCCTTTAAATGTTACCTTATCTAGAGAAAGGATCTTGGCAGATAGAATTAAGTTAAAGATTTGGAGATGAGGTAGTCCTGGCTTATCTGGGCAGGACTTAACTGTCTTCACTAGTGTCCTTATTAAAGAGAAACAGAAGGAGATTACACACCCAAGAAGAGAATGAAAATGGTGACATGGCCACAAGCCAAAGAGTGTTGGCAGCCTACAGTAGCAGAAAGAGGCAAGGAAAGGATTCTTCTCTAGAGTCTCCAAAGGGAGCTCGACCCTGCCAACACCTTGATCTTTACCCAGTGAAACAGATTTTGGACATCAGTCCTCAACAATTATGAAAGAATGCATTTCTGTTGTTTTACGCTGTCCGATGTGTCATGGCAGCTATAGGAAATGAATGCATATGCCAGCTCAACTCATATAAACAACGGCAAAGTTTACATCTAGAGCCATGCATCCTTAACAGCACTCAACTTCATAAAAGACCTTTTATGAATGTTACAGCCCCAAATAATTTATAATATGCACAGTGAGTGTTTTTTATTATATATGATATAGTGAAGAATGAAGCCTTTGGAATTAAAAAAAAAATTACTGGATTTGTGGGTCCCTAATTCCTCAGGACCGCTCTGTGGCATCTCCCCGAGTAATGGGGATCAAAGGCTATTTTATTATTTAACTGCAGTTCCATCACCCTCCCTCTCGAATACCAAATTCAGGAAATCAAGTACACAGCTGGAGAAAAAATACCTGTACTTTGTAGGTGAATAAGTGTTGTTTTTTTTTTTTTTTTTTTTGGTTTTTGTTTTTTTGGTTTTTGGTTTTTTGTTTTGTTTTTGTCCGGCTTCACCATTAACTTTTTTATAAAGACTCTGTCCAAGCTATAAAATGCATTTAGGTGATCTCGGTTAGACAGCTCAGGCTTTGACCATAACTCCGAATAGAAGTTTGCTTTCTGCAAAGCTACTGTTTTCTCGAGGATTGGAAGTTTTAATGGATGGGAAATCTTGAGGATTGGAAGGTTTAATGTTCTCCCTGAAACACTTAGAAGATAAAATAATTGAACATGAGAGGCAGCGTGGTGCTGGGCAGAACATCCTGGATGAACAGTCTGTGAGTGTGGGTGCGCTCAGCTGGATGAGCTGAGCCCTGGCTAGCCCCCTTGAATACAGTCCTCATCTATAAACCCAGGGGCTGGCAACCCGACTTTTCAAGATACATTTCCCTTCTAAAAGTCTGTCTCTGGTGCATCTGGAAAATGTCCAGATCAGCTTGACATCACCTCTGGCTGGTGATAATGGATGTTTCCCTTACACATTTTTGTACATCTTGGGATTTTCAACAATAAGAGATAGTCCCCTTGAATTTGGGTAAATTGGATGGGGAGGTGAACCATGAGAGACTATGGACTCTGAAAAACAATCTGAGGGGTTTGAAGTGGCAGGGGGGTGGGAGGTTGGGGTGCCAGGTGGTGGGTATTATAGAGGGCACGGCTTGCATGGAGCACTGGGTGTGGTGAAAAAATAATGAATACTGTTTTTCTGAAAATAAATAAATTGGAAAAAAAATCGGAAAATAATAGGAATAAAGGGATGCCTTGAGTTACATTCAATTTGTGTCTCTACTCTAAAACAGAAGACTGAGCTCTGGTTTTCTTGCCTTGGTGTTTACCTGCCATCAAAGTATGGTGTGGTCTGAGTCCCAGACCTGGTCCAACGGTCATTTGAAGATGAACCTGGCCACAGGAGATGACTTTGCATGTCTCCTCTAGAGACTCACTGGGGCCGCGAAGCATACCTTACAGGATGGCTTATGGAGGTCTCCATCATGGTGAAATGGAGTGAACCAGCCCTGAAACACACTTTCTAATAAAACCTGCCATTTATACAGCAACGTCTTTTTACCTGAGACCAATTCTCACTCTCCATTTGACTGGTGAGATGGCCCCAAGAAACTTGTTTAGACTCCAGATGAATTCTAAATAACTACAAACCCTTCTTAGTCTTATCAAGCCCTTGCATGTGGTTCGGGCAGAGACAAGTCCACAAGGTTTGGCGGCTTACCTTTGGAAGAGGTAATTTACCTTTCTAAAGACTCTCAGTTTTATCATCATGAGCACCTTTTAAGTTCCCCTCCGAATAGAATGAAGTTAAGACTCCCCCAGCTCATAATTCAAAATCTACATATTCAGCTTCTCCTGCTTTCTATGCCTTTCCCTCTCACCAAGGTAGTCACGAAAAACAAACCCCAAACGTCTTCAAAAGCTGACACAGATCACTGTTGTAGCATAAACTACCCTTAAAAGCCCTGTTGCCATGGGGACAGATTCCTATCATGTCTTTCTTTTCAACTAAAGCCTGACTAGAATATTTTTAGCACTGAGCAGTAAAGTCTGTTTATTAAAAGTTGGTATTAATTTGTGCAAACAAATTTCTGTAGGTTTAAATCAACTGTGAATCACACATACCCATGTTGGCTAGAAATTTTTTTTTTTTTGAATCTGAGTTTCTAGATCATTTTCATCATGTGAGTGATTTCTTTCCAAAACTAATTGCTAAAGGAAGTAGGGCAGGGTGAGAAGGGAAACAGTGAAGCAGAGTGAGGAAAAAAAGAAAAAAAGAAAAAAAGTTAAGCATTTTTCTGGGGATCAGAGAAATCCCGATCATATAACAATGTTTTTTCACCCTGCTCTGAGAAAAACCAATTCCCTGACTCAGATGCTTGAGGAAAGAACTGGGTTTGTGAGCTAGTACATCATGACTGCCTCCGGCACTCGGTTCCCACAGCTGTGAATGTGGCCTCAGAGCAGCTCTGTGTTTTCTGGGCTGTACTCGGAGGAGTCTGGAGGGCTCTGAGCATGTGCCTTCAGGGCAGCCTGGAGTCTCCATCCTACAAAATTTATCTAGTGGGTACACCAACCCAGATAAAACTTTGCTAGAAAGAAGTAAGATCTCGGGTGGTATTATCTGCTGAAGAATTGAAAAATGGGACTGGTTAATCGCAGCTCTAATGGTAGCTATAACAATAAAATGTGTTGTTTTTATATTTTACGATGCCTGGGCCTATCAATTCTTTACATCAACATCCATCACTTCAAGTCTTCATGACAACATTGCCGGACAAACAGTATTATTTCCTTTTTACAGATGAAATCAATGACCTCACACGCGTGCCGTTCCTTCCCTCCTTTTTTTCTATTCAGAATATACAAGCGATAAGAGGTGAATTGCAAGAAACCCGTTCCCATGATCAACACCTCTATTTTCCCCGCGTAATTTAATATTTTTTTCTCAATTCCAAACCTCTTACATATTTTACTACTTTCTCCTTCTCAAGTAACTTAGGACACATTCTCCCCGGACTTATGCAGGAAACTATTCCCTAGTTTAATGCCCTTCACTAAATAGGAATCAGTGACCTAAACCAAATCCCTACATACACAAATTCTTCTGTTTGTTCAATGCCCATTCATTCCAAAAAGATGTCTGTTGAGCCTCTCTGTGGCAGGCACAGAGACAGGCCTCACCCCCACGGGTCTCTCATCTGTGCCCCTGGAAGTACTACCAGGAGCCAAACAATCAAGTCCAAAGCTGCCCTTCATACCTCCCCAGCAGGCCCTTGGGTTCTCCTCACAGAGTTAAACTAGTTGGATGCTTATTGAGCCATTGATCTTGTAAGTCAGTCACCAAGTAGCATTGCCCGTCCAAAACAGCATTCAGAAATAAAAAGGAGTTTTGAAGTAATTGGATTTCACAAATCATGGGGAGGGAATACTGAACCATGTTTCTTTCTTCCTTTGTTTCTTTCTTTCTTTGTTTGTTTCCTTCTCTCTTTCTTTTTAAAAGATTTATTAATTTATTTAACAGACAGAGATCACAAGTAGGAAGAGAGAGACGGGGGGAGGCAGGCTCCCTGCTCAGGGGCTCAATCCCAGGACCCCAGAATCATGATCTGAGCCAAAGGCAGAGGCTTAACCCACTGAGCCACCCAGGCGCCCCGACCTTGTTTCTTAGCGCACCTTTTCTCAGAGCCGCATCTGTCCGCTGTTCTCTCTGCTGGGCCTCTCTTACCCAAGCTCCCTGGAAAATTCCTTCCATGGCTTCACCCCATCCCACCCTCCTTCTTCTGCCTCACATTCTCTCTGTTCTTCACCACAAAGACCAAACAACCCAGAGAGGCCAGGAGGCAGAGAAGACCCAGGTGAAGAGGAGAACAAAGGCCAAAGAAACATAGACAAAATTACATTCCTAATGGCTCACAGCCCATAGACAAATATTAGAGACAGGCAGAGTAGGGCATTCCTTAAAGAACTCACAGCTGCCTTAACTTGAATGCTTTGCTAGCAACCTTCTTTGACAATAGCCAGACCTCCAGGATCCTATTAGTCTTCTTTAACATACAAAACTCCTTTTGGAAACGTCCTTTATCTCTAGCCTTTCCCACCCCAACCAGTTTAGAAGTTACAACCCATGCTCTTCACAGTCCCAGTGCATGCAGATTTTCCTGCCCAGGGGTCCTGTCCCTGCGCTTTAATAAAAACACTTTTTGCATGGAAAATGTCTCAAGAATTATTTCTTGACCATTGGCCGCTGGCCCACCTCTCATTGTAGAAAACATCTATGAGTTAATCACATCACCACATCATGAAAATACAGATTTTTGCCCACCTTCTTATATGTCACATTCTGAAGAGGGACATTCCCATCTGTTTGACTTATTTTTTTCTCTTCCTGGGCTATCTAGCTAGATAGACGATAGAGGGATAGATAGATCTACTGATATGGATCGATCCCAAGAGGAGAAACACATGTTGATATTTAATATACTTACTACTAAATAGATTAATGGTAATATAATTATTATCCATAAACATAAGTGTATAATTATATTTAAACATGCAAAATAAATATTTCTGTACCTATTCCCTATATCTTTATATAGATCTCTCTGTAGAGATGGAGATATATAGAAGAGGTAGAAATAGATATGTAGGGGCTCCTGGATGGCTCAGGGGTTTAAGCCTCTGCTTTCAGCTCGGGTCATGGTCTCAGGGTTCTAGGATCAAGCCCCGCATCCCTGCTCAGCAGAGAGCCTGCTTCCCCCTCTCTCTCTGCCTGCCTCTCTGCCTACTTGTGATCTTGCTCTCTTTGTCAAAAAAAAAGAAAAAAAAAAAGAAAAGAAATAGATATGTATACATACATAGACCTACAAATATAGATACAGAGAAGATCTGCTTCCAAATTCTATTTAACAACCTCTTCTCTCTCTTTCTCTCTCTCTCTCTCTCTCTCACACACACACACACACACACACACATACACACAGCCCTCTGGTATGTGGCCATGACAGGAAATAACGCCTCTTGAGACGCCATCTCTTTTCCAGCTTACAGGAGCAAGCCAACTCTGCAGATCTGAGCACTCCATTTATGAAATGGCCTTCAGCAGATCATCAAATAAGTCACAAGTGTGAATAGAGAAGGACCTGAAACTCCTTCCTAGTTCAAATAGCTAAGTATTCTGTGGGATGTCTGGGTGACTCAGTTTGTTAAGCTTCTTCCTTTCGTGTCAGGTCATGATTCCAGGGTCCTGGGATCAAGCCGCACATCTGGCTCCTTGCTCAGTGAAGTCTACTTCTTCCTCTCCCCCTGCCTCTTCCCTGGTTTGTGCTCTCTCTTTCTTTTATTCACTCCTCTCAAATAAATAAATAAAGTCTTTAAAAAAAAAAAAAACAAAAAACTAAGTATACCCCTTTTATCACAAACAAATATATGTCCAAATAGTATGACAAGCCACCAGGAAAAAAAAAAAAAAAAGCATGTATCAGAATAGCTATCTGCCCTCAGGCTCACTGCTTTTCAAAGCAAAACCCTCAAAGAACTCCATTATTATCTCCTGGGGGTACCTGTTAACAGGCAGAATCCTAACCTACAACTTCCTTTGCCTAAAAAAATCAAACTGTTGCCTGGCCATTTTAACAAGCTCTCCAGTTTATTTTTTTCCACACTAACATTTGAGAACCACTGGCTAGCTAGGCTCCAAGGAGAATTAATTTACCTTCAAATAGCAAAATTTGAGATCATATATTCTTTCCTGTTTTCAGATCATAATGAATAAAGAAATAAAAAAAGAGAAGGGAGTGGGGCGCCTGGGTGGCTCAGTGGGTTAAGCCGCTGCCTTCGGCTCAGGTCATGGTCTCAGGGTCCTGGGATCGAGTCCCGCATCGCGCTCTCTGCTCAGCAGGGAGCCTGCTTCCCTTCCTCTCTCTCTGCCTGCCTCTCTGCCTACTTGTATCTCTCTCTGTCAAATAAATAAATAAAATCTTTAAAAAAAAAAAAAAAGAGAAGGGAGTGGAAAAGAGAGGGAGGGAGGCAAAGAGGGATGGGGACAGAAACACAATGTACCAAAATTTGTCTTCCAAAAACTTCAGAACAGACAAAAGACCCCACAATGATGGAAATATGTTAAAGGGACACAAGTGTCAACTGAAAGAGCTCCCATGGCCAGAGTGGAGACAATATAAGCAATAAATAATTAGCATTGGACTAGAACACAAAGCATAAAATAAATATTCATGAATCCATACTAACATAAATAAATGGTAAAAGGAAAGAAGGAGGGAAGGAAGAGAAAGAAAGGAGAAAAAAATCTCCCATGCAGAAGAATTTCAAACAATTTGACATTCTACCCTCTAGTTGATGGAGCACAATTTCCCAGTCTTTATGTGCGGAATACACATAGTAACTTCCTTCTGAAAATACATCATGAAAAAGGTAGGAGAAAAAAAAAAAAAGAGTCCCTTTACTGTGGAGAAAGCTAACAAACACTACCTAGGCCAGATGATCAAGGTCAACATCAAGACTGATAATTCAGGTTGATAGTATGTATCCTTGACATGATATAATAAAAATGTCAGTATACTTCCGTGGTTGTCCTCCTAATAACCCACAATCACAGTCTAATCATGAGAAAAACAATGGACAAATCCCAACAGAGGGACATTTCACAAAATACTCCTTGAAGTATTCCAGGTCAACAACAAGGAGAGGCTGAAAAACTGTCCCAAACAAGAGGAGCCTAAGAAACTGTGAGGACAAAATATAGTGTGGTATCCTGGATGGGAACTTGGCAAAAACTAAGGAAATCTGAATAAAGTATGGTCTTTGGTTAGTAAGAACATTTTAATATTGGTTCATTAATTTTAACAACTATACCATGCTAACATAAGACGTTAATAATAAAAGAAACTGAGTGTGAGTGCATGAGAATTCTCTGGACTATTTTTGCAATTTCCTTATGAATCTGTTTTGTTCTAAGAAATAAAGTTTATTTTAAAAAGTGACTTAAATGAATCAGACTCTAAATGCAGAGACATTTTAAGAATAGTTTAATTAATTAATTTTTGCCTTATTCTTAAAGAGCTCCTTCAGTAGGAACAAAGTAAGAATTTAATATTAGAAGGCAAGAAAGAAGCTTCTGAACAACAATAATACCTCCTCAACCTAAAAAGCAGGAAAGGATAATAAGTTGAAAAAAAGCAGATAAAAGTACGTCCTTTATATTAGACACCATATTGTAAGTGCAGTTAAAATTAGCTATGCATAACATTTATTCCCTTGACATTTGTCTTCCAAAGAGTTCACAGTGTTTGAGTGTCAATTAAAAAATGATTCATGTGAAATTTTTATTAAACCAAATTTACTGTGAAATTACTGCCCAGATAATACTTTATTCCGATTTTATTGAGTTCCTTCTTAATCACTGAGCCTTTTAGTTAGAGCTCTCAAGTATAGCAAATGCCTTAGAAAGCTGATTTTTAAGTTGCGATTACAATCCCCTAATGGAATCTCAGATCATTTTCCTTCGCTCAGATACGGTGCACAGTAGGCGCCTGGTGAAGGACTGAATGGACAACATTGCTTTCATCACTTCATTTGGCCATTTCATTCTTCTCTTTGTCCATTTCATGCACTGATGTTTATCAACATCGACCCAAGGAAGTTAGGGATGGATTAATTTATTAAATATTTGGTGCAGACCAAGTGTGTACAAGGTGCTAGGAATGCCATTCCAGCCAGACATAGAGGCAGCCCCTGTCCTTTCTGGTGGGAGAGATAGAAACTTTGTGTCAAATAGCGACATAAAGACACCTGAACAAGATTATGGTCACCACTACAAAGGTTAACACACAGCTTATTACAAGTCTATATACAAGAAAGCTCAGCCTAGAGGGGCCTCAGGGAAGACGACCAGAAGAAGCAACACTGATATTGAGACTTAGAGAAAAGAGAAGGTAAGTGGTAGAAGGAGACTATTATGAGGGGAAGGAACGTTTCTCCCTGGGAATAGTAGGGCTTTGGGCAATTCCACTGGGCTTAAGCTCTGTATCTACTTCCTTCTCTGCCCATTGGGGACAGTAGTAGTGCCTGTGTCATAGACTTCGAATGAGCAATGAGCACTTTATTTATAAAGTGCTTAGCCCAGTATCTAGGACATTAGTAAGTGCTTAATAAATATTTTCTGGTGACTGCAACAGCCCAGAGCCACACTTCCCAAGTTTGAATCCTGGCTTGGCCACTTAACTAGCTGTGTGACCTTGGACAAGACCTTCCCTTCCTGTCCTTCTGCTTGCTTATCATGATACTACTATGTACCTGCCTGTAGGGTTGTTGGAGGATCCCATGAGTTCTTATGTGAAGCATGACACAATTCTTGGTACATAATATGGTACATGTACTAAGCTACATGAATGTTAGCTTCTATTAGGAATAAAGAAATCTCACAGCAGCCCAATGAGGCATTTAAGAAATTATTTTATGGCTTTTAGAGAAATTGAAACTCAAAAAAATGTAAGTACAGGCCGAGGTTTACTTAGCTAACCAATTCCACAAACAAACTCAAGCACACAATTTTTGATTTTAACCTCACTCCATGAGGCCTCCCCAAGCCTGAGCAAAAAATTGCCTTTTTGGAATCTCAAGGAAGAACCCTTGACATAATAATATGACTATTAGTAATAATGTCCCTTGGTTCTTTCCAAATCCATAAAGATGCATTTCCTGACAAGTGTCTGAGCTGTGAAGAAATAGGTGGGAATTCTTGTCCCTCTGAATGACTTGTGTCGGAATCTTTTAACTATAGCACTAATGAAAGTATCCTTATTAACAGAAAATACAGTCTCAGATTTGAATCCGAGCAGTAAGATGCGTGGAGGAAAAACACTTTGACCCCCTCTTCACCTCTTAAAGACAGACGAGAGCTTTTCTAGTCAAAAAATAAGTTGTCACAATCGCCCTATGGAATATGAGTCTCCAGGGTCGAAATGCTGCTGGGAAAACACCAGTGCCCAGAGGGGACGCGCACACCCCAGGTCTGTCTGATTCCAAATCCCCTGGCCTGTCGGTCACGCCACTCCCGCCAAAACGTGCAGCCACCAGAGGTCATTTGCCAGAAAGGGGGCAAAGAGGTATAGGAGTAGCTGGTGGAAGACACTAAAATCTCAGGAACTTGTTAGGGATGCCTTTAGTATTCATTTAGTCTATCTCGGACAGGGACCTGTGTGGTTTATGTTTTCGTAGATCGAACAATTTCAGATCTGGAGGAGAAAAAGTCACTGAGGCCAAACAAATCCTTAATATTCAGCCTCATCTTTCTATTCTCTTTTGGCTCGGTTTCCATGACAACTCATATTTATTGGGCAATTCTGTGTGTATTCGCTGAAGGCAGGTGATTGCTTTTGCTCAGCCCAGGGGTTGGGGAAGGCAATCTGGAGAGAGGTCTTTTAGGAGAATGTATCTGGTTTTATTTTGTGGGAACTCTCAGGCTAAATTCTTTAAAAATGACTTGAATACATTTCTTAAAACTTTGTGGTAGATTATATGAAAGATGAATTAAACTAAAATCAAATCAGTTATAAGAAGAGGAGGAGGAAGAGGAGGGAGAGAGATGAGAGGGGTGGGGAAGGGAAGGAGGAAGGGAATAAACACAAGCATGGTGTGTGGACTTCCTCTAATAATACCAGTTCAATTCTTTATTATTATTATTATTTTTTTTATTTATTTGAGAGAGAGAGAAAGCACGAGCTGGGGGGGGGGGTGAGAAACAGGAAGTGGCAAGGGGAGAGGCAGGCTCCCTGCTGAGCAGAAAGTCCCATGTGGGACTTGATCCCAGGATCCTGGGATCATGACCTGAGCCGAAGGCAAACGCTTAACCTGACTGAGCCACCGAGGTGCCAGGTCCACTCTGGCCAGTTTCATGCTTACCTTCATACTCCCTGGGCATTTTGCCAACATCCACACCTCTCTCATCTTTCTGCATTCGGATTTCTGCTCCTGTCGCTGCAGCAAAGCAGAAGAGAGAGGCTGGATGACTTAACAGGGAAGCCAGGTGCTGACAAGGCCACGGCCACTGGACAGCCGGGCCACGGATTTAGTACACTACCTTCCCCTTCCTTGGAGCTTCCAAATCTCTGCTTCTTGGCCTGAGGGCTTTCTCTATCCTAAGGGAGGGTTTCTCTACTTTTCTGCCCAAAAGTACAGAGGATGTAATGCCATTTCCAGAGGGGACCCTCTGTCAGTGGAGGACCACTGACTGTGGATAAGAGATTCCATCTTGACCCAAATCCTGGTGGAACCCTTCTGAGGGGCATTCTATGGCGTTCTTCAAATGGACACAAGTAGGGTTAAGCTCAGGTGTCTACAGCAATAATTCCCTCACTGACATGCCCTTCTGGAGCTTCTCTCAATTCCTGCCTCAGCTGCCTCACCTCTGCACCTGTGTATCCTGAAGCTAGTTCCCAAATAGACAGGTGCTCCCAAGCTCTCCTGTCAAAGTCTGCTTTTAGGTGAGTTGGACCTAAGGTGCTCAGGTATCCCCTTCTTGGAATCAATGTATCTGGGAAGTAATAGTAATAATTTAAATTATTATTAGTATTCATAATTAAAGCAAAAGGAAGTTGAAGCTCTTTCTTTGGCTCCATCAGAGAAATAGAACCTCCCCCGGGGTTTCACACAGAGAGTTTCACTGTAGGGAATTAGAGGCCTACACAGCCATCGGAAGAGCTGGGGAGTCAGAGGTCAGGAAAGCTATGACTAGAAGCATGTGATTCCCAAGAATACACCTGAAAAACTAGGCAAAGCTTATATCTGTCATCTAGCCAGACATTGGCTTACAACCGCCAAGAGAGAAAGGCAGCTTTTCTTTTCTTGCACCTTGCAAATCTTGTGCGGGTCGGAAGAGTCTCGTCCGGGACTGTAAGAGGAGAGGGCTCTTGGAAAACAGGATCCCAGGTCTCTGGCCTGCAATGCAGAGGAGAGTATAGAAAAGGAGGTGGGAAAGCCGAGACTACAGCAGAAAAATCCAGCACACACAGGTAGAATACCTTGCAAGCCCCACCTCGGGCAGGGCCAGCCAGATAAAGGCTGACCAATTCTTGCTCTTCATTTTTTCTTTCCAGACGCCACAAGGATCACCCCATCTCATATCATTTGATATCATCTAATCATGCAGAGAGGTGCCATGTCAACCAGTTACCTCAGAGGCTTCTGTAACAAGAAGCCTGTACTAAACTTACATACCCCATTGCCTGGACTTATCTGATGCCCCAAGCTGGGCTTGCAGCCAAGTATCGATAAAGCATCTTAGCCTTTACAAAGCCTCTTCTGGAATCAGCAATCATGTTCACCACCTTACCCCACAATGGCCTCCATGACCACTAATACCTGAACCCAGCTCATGTTCCTAGATTCTTTATTTGAGTCCGATCGCTGTGTTGAGTGTACAGTTGGGCGAAGACCCTCAGTCATCTACTAAGAGCTGACTCTTACAAACGTTACTCTGAATGGGTTCCCTGCATGTGGGTTGGAAAGGCAACTTCCTATATCGTGTAGAGTAGAGATCGTTGCTCTGACTGCTTGAAACATGACTTTTTCTTAGCTTTATCCCAGTGGCAAACGCTGCCACTGGTCACCCACTCCTGATTATTCCCTCTCTCTTTCCCCTTGGGTTTCTTTACTATGCACTTTCTTTGTTCTCCCCCAATCTCTGGTCACCTGCCTCAGAGTTCAGCCTCTGAGACCAGCAGAACACACAGGACAGGAGGATGCCCCCCAGACAACATGGGCAACCTTCCAAAACAATCCAAGGACCCACATGAGGCTGAAGTCCTGTTCCTCACCACTTGCCCACCACCTAAGTGAGAGAAACAGGAGGAGATAGAGGGTCTCTGAGAGCCTGAGCTTTGTATTCTGAGGGGCCCAGGAAATTTCTGGATGGAGCTCCTTACCTTACTCATCTGGGCTAAATTTAAACCAGATTGGACATTTAATTAGTTTGTTTTCTCACTTACTAGCATATAAGCATTCAGGAGAGAAAAACTAGTAATGAACCAAATTAATTTATTGGATTTTTTTTTCCTACACAGCCAATCTGGAGCGTGAGTAGCATTTTTTTCTACTAAAACACTCAAATTTGCATTTCTTTTCAAGGATTTCACAACACATTGGAGAGCTAAGACTTCCACTCCACATTCATAGCTTCAGAAATACCAATCACTTGTGATTTTACATCTTGGCAAAATCTGTAAGTTCAACCCTTGTGTATAATTTATATATTGCACCCACTAGCAAGACACCTTAGCTGAGATGTCCGGTAAACAATCTGAAACTCAGTGAATGCACGGCAGAGCCTGTCTTCTCTCCCTAACCTCAGCACTGGTCTCACTTTGCCCTTGCAATCGTGAGCGGGGCATTTCCACAGCCCAATCTCCCTTGCTCACAGAATCAAAGGCACCCCTGTCTCCTCTCTCTCTCTCATTGTTCCCCAACTGCTTCTAAGGCCAGATCTAATGCCAAGTAGATCTCTCCATTCCCTTGTTTATGTTATTACTGCACCCCAAGCTACTGTACATCAACAAGCAGGATTCTCTTCATGACCCCAGCATCTGTCCTCTTCAGTTCGTCTCCAGCACTCTTGGATGATACTTCCTGAACCTATTATTTCTTGATGGTTTTCTCCTGCTTCAGGCTCGTCTTTGTCTTGACCTGGACTTGCTTTGAACTTCGGGTCTACTTTATTTGCTAGCTCCTCTACAAAGATGTTCCCAGAGTCCTCAATCTATTTTTTTTTTTTTAAACTGAAGCTGCCATCTCAACTGCTTTCCCCCAAGCCTCCACCCCTGCCCGCTCCTTCTCCTCGATCCAGATTTCAACTAGTCACATCAAGAGCCACCCCATCATTGTTGTGGAGCTCTCAGTCCTCTGCCTCTTCCTACTCGCACATCCCCCAATTCAAAGATCATGAGATCATGTTGATTCTCTTACCAAAAAGCCCTCAGTATATCACAACCTTAATATTTACACCTCCCCAATCCAGCTCCTGTCATTTCTCCTGTCCTTCAGTTCTCAACTTTCCAGTGTACCCTTGACAATGCCTGCAGAATCATCTTCCTAAATGACATATCTTACCTTGTCACTTGCTTGCCCAGAATGTGTTATCCTTCCTGTCCAGTAAAGTTCACGAATTCTTAGCATGTCATGGAAGGTGCAGTATTATCTTGTACTGTCCCTACCCGACAGCCTCCTCTTTAGGTGTACTCCCCTCAACACCCCATGCTCCACTCTCCCACACTAGGGTTGTCAGACTTAGCAAGTAAATACAAAATGCCCACATTGATAGCATGTTTGGAAATCCTTAAACAAAAATGTTATTTTTTTGGTTACCTGAAATTCAAGTTTGTCTTTCACTTATACCTCAACATTGTCCCATACAGCCTTCTCCAAATGCGCCCCCACTCACAAACCTATGGGATCTTGTCATAACGGTTGTTCTCCTCAAGTGGAATTCTTTGCTCAACTCTCTCACTTACTGAATTTCCATCCAATCTATAGCTCTCTGACCCATAAAGGACATCCAGCTCTTCTCCTTCCTGGGGCATAGACCTCATCTGCAGTGAGTTAAACACAAGACCTCCCTCTCATTTCCCCTAAGGTGCTTTTTTTTTAAAAAAAGATTTATTTATTTATTTGAGAGAAAGAGAGAGTGTGTATGCATATGCATGCAAAGTAGAGGGGGATGGGCAGAGGGAGAGAGAATCTTAAGCAGACCCCTTGCTGAGTACAGATCCTGATTCTGGGCTCAATCTCACCACCCTGAGATCACCAAAAAGTGCTCTCTTTATTAAAGAAAGAAAGCTTTGTGATGTAACTTGAGTAATACCTGTGGAAGACAGAAGGGCTTGTCTAGCATAACAATGCCAAGTTGTTCATTTTCAAAAATAGCGTAAAAATTTCATATTAAAAGGAACTCATTTCTTTGGGAGGGGCATGATAGAGAACAAATTCTTTTAGTGGCAAGGTTTGTTTATTTAGATACTTAGTAAGGAAATATGGGAAATCCTCCCTCTTTCTCCACCTTCCCTAAGGAGAGGGTAGGAAAGAAGCCAGCCAACCCTGAGACAAAGCCCATCCTTTCTTATGAAAAAACACAGACATTTTATGTCTAAGCTTGTGAGACTCCAGAAGGACCTGAGGAGACTGAGATCTGATCAAGGAGGAACAGAATCCAGGGGAAGTAGAAAAGAAGCCCTTAAGTACTGGAAAACCTCTGAAGTCCTGGGATGGCCCTGAATGAGGCCAACTTCCTCCCTACCAGTTCTTAGCTTGAACAGTCTGAGGACAATTGCCAAAATCTCTTCAGTGATGGAATGGGTCTGCAATATAGTACACATTTGCTTTCAGGCAAAGTAGGCAAGTGTCCCACTCTCCTGGTCACAGGCTGGCCAGCCACCTCTTCAAGGTGGGCTGCTGAGCTTACTCGGAGCATCTCCATACAGACAGTGACCCACCAGAAAAGGGTTAGCTTGGTCTCAGTTTGAACTTTCCTTTAGAAATGTCTTCTTGCCTATACTTGCTACCATATCCCACTCAACCTTGCAGGCTGAGATATAGGTCATCTTTCCGGAGTCTTCCCTAACCACTATAATCCCTAGTACAAACTACAAAGATATTCTTTGTACATGTAAAATTCTCATCCTCTTTACTAGAGAACAAAATTCATGGGGACATGGACTAAGTCTAGTCCATTCACCCTTTACCCTGAGCACTTGTCACTATGCTATGCATATAGTCAATGTTGACTATTCCGAATAAACGAATTTATTCTGATTTTTCTTATAGCTACTTGTGTGTAAGTCTTTTCTCCTACTTGAAAAATATGCTGTCTTTTGTTCTGTGTGTGTGCCCATCATCAGCTTTTGGTAATATTTAATTAATTGAATTAGGATCTGAAGGTTAGTTTACAAAAATGATGAGTTTGATCTTAAACACATAACTGATGTCACAGGAGGTGATGATATTACCAGAAAAAAAATACAAGATGCTGGGGTGCCTGGGTGGCTCAGTGGTTAAAGCCTCTGCCTTCAGCTCAGGTCATGATCTCAGGGTCTTGGGATTGAGTCCTGCATCAGGCTCTCTGCTCAGCGGGGAGCCTGTCTCCTCCTCCTCTCTCTCTCTCTCTACTTGCCTCTCTGCCTACTTGTGATCTGTCAAATAAATTAAAGAAAAAAATCTTTAAAAAAAATACAAGATGCTGTTGTATAAGTATAATGTTCAATGTACTGGAAAAGCTTATAACACTGAAACCTCCTCTATGGTTTCTACAAAATGCTATTTCTTAGTTCTCATGAAGGTAAACATCTGCCTAGCCCATGCCTGAATTGTCCCAAATTTTGGGTTGGTGAGGTTTAAACTGATGAAGTTCCATTGAATTCAAGAGACTTAGGCAATGTGGAATTAATTTTAGTTATCAAAAAGAAATCTTAAATTTACATCAGTTTGTATAAACTTTACTAATTATAAAAGCTTTAGAAACAGCCATATACTTCCCAGGCTGTTTATCTCTTCATATCTTTTGTGGTTTGAAAGATTATTTTGGCCCCACCAAATTAAATACTCTCCACTAAGATCATGATATGCCTATGTTAAGTTTGTGTGCATGCTATATCGCTCAATCTACATGTGTTTACTCAAAGTCCTTTTCTCCAGTTTCAGATATTTTAACTTAAGGAAAAATAACTAAGGCTGGTAAACTTGGCTGAAAGTCTGAATTTTAAAAACAAACAAATAAAAAACAAATCAGCTAGTTGCTACAGAATCTTCTCATTTGTCTTCCGGTTCGGTTGTTTACTTTTTAAAATGTTTCAAAGATTTGTCAACCATAGTCTTAGTAATCATTTATTTAGCCAGTGGGTAGAGTCTAGAACAACACGTTTCTGTCTCTTTCCATTTGAAATAGGTAATTTCATTGTACTTTTCTTTTTTTTTTTTTCAAATTTATCCAATTTATTTATTTTCAGAAAAACAGTATTCATTATTTTTTCACCACACCCAGTGCTCCATGCAAGCTGTGCCCTCTATAATACCCACCACCTGGTACCCCAACCTCCCCCCCCCGCCACTTCAAACCCCTCATTGTACTTTTCTTTCAAGATCTGAGATACCAAGGTTAAGAGGTAGGTAACAAGGATTTACCAGTAGTATGATTTGGCAGGAAACTCTAGCTTCCTGAGCCTTAGGTTTATCATCAAGGAAATGGGTATAATAATTATTACTGTGCAAACACACTGTGAACAGCAGTCTTGAGAGGCTACACCCAGTCCCCGACCCAAGTTACTTTTACAACTTCCAGTGATGGCAGTATGTGAGGAATGAAGTCCAACTCCATCTCCAAAAATAACGGACTTATCTCAGCACCATTTAAAAGTATTAGACCTTGAAGTATTTTCACCAGCATTGTAATAATTCTTCTTTAATTTTTCTCATTGGGTACTTTCAAGGAGGGAGAGAGAAAGAATCTAGGGAGAGAAGGCAGTTTCATAGGGCCAGTCCCTGAGTTGGAATTCTTCACCCTAAGGACTCATGGCTCATTCAGACAAGAGTAGAAAGATACACCTTTCCAGAGGGATTGTGAATCCTGAAAAATATAGAAGACTTCAGTGTATCAAGGCAGTGACTTAACTTCAGAAAAAGTCTTCCTTGTCTTCTGTAACAGTATTTTGAGAACATCATCACCATAGTCACTACTATTATTGTTCATAGTAATAATAACTAACATTAAGTGGACCTGGACCCAGAGAATGTTTAAAATATTCTAGGTGCTGAGCTAAGTATTTTGCATGTGTTGCCTCATCGGATCCTTACAGCCCACTCTATTTATTCTTTATTTTCTTTGTACTGATAAGAACGTTCATAGGGTGAAGCAACTGGCAAAGGCCTCACTATATGTGAAATACCGAAGAGTGAGGCCCAGGTTTGTCTGAACGAAGACCTTGTGTTTGAAACCTGTGCATTTTAACAGTTCGGAAGCAAGTTTCCCCCATCTCTGTGCTGTTGAGAGAATGATCAGGAGCATTGGTTTGGTTAAGAGTTCAGATATTTTGAAGTTCAGAGTTAGGAAGCAGAGGGGTAGAGATCCAATACCCAAGACTAGATTCTCTTTAAGAATAAAATAAACAAAACATGGGCACCTGGGTGGCTCAGTGGCTTAAAGCCTCTGCCTTCCGCTCAGGTCATGATCTCAGGGTCCTGGGATGGAGCCCTGCATCAGGCTCTCTGCTCAGCAGGGAGCCTGCTTTCCCCCTACACCCCTGCATGCCTCTCTGCCAACATGTAATCTCTGTCTGTCAAATAAATAAAATCTTTAAAAAAAAAAAGAGTAAAATAACAAAACCAACCAACAAACAAAAAAACACTGTGTACATGATTTTTTTTTAAGAATTGATAGTTCTGGTTCATTAAGTAAACAAATGTTTTTAGGTGTTAAAAAAGAATAATGCTAGAAACAAGTTTATCAAAATTAGTTTACACATTTCAGTATTTCAAAAATCATTTTACAGGGTAAGTCAAAGAAAGGTTCTTTCTCACTTATTACTAAAACCCAGCACATGAAAAATCGTCAGCCCCAGCTTAGCTCATAGAGTTTTGGAATATTTTATTATTCTGCACACATCTTACAAAAATAATTACACTTGCTGCAGTGAGTGATATTAAGGAGATCTGTGTTTGTGAAGAATTTTGTTTGTTTGACTTCTTTTAAATAGACCAAAGGAGAAGAAAAAAAAAGACTGCTCTTGATGTACCTCTGTTGCACATTTACTTTTGTGTAACTTAAGCTTGAGAAAACGAAGTAAAACACGGAGGAAGTCTTTAAAAAATGTCTGGTTACCATTGTTTTTATAATACAATTTCTGACAGGAACTGTTGACTAAACATACCTGGAGATCCACGCTGAAATTTCCAATAGCAGAAACATTCCTCCTAATTTAGCTCCCCAAAATAATTGCTGACATAGTTTTTGAAGTTATACAGTTTATTTAGTTTCCTAATACAGAATTTCAGACGACTTCAAACACCAATAGCTAAAAGGCCCTGGGGGAGAATTGGTTTACAGAAGTGCCAACTAGATGTTATTATAAGATACACATTCTCAGGACTTAGTAACGTTAGCAAACAGGCAAGAATAAAGTACTTGCACGTTATGTTCGGCATTAACGCTCAGCTTGCCAAAGATGATCACATGGGAACAGGTTCTTTTTCAGAAAGATTATCTGAAGCATAGATGATTCTTTGAAGAAGAACAGATGCCCAGATGTAGCACCTTATTCATTAACCACGACAAAAAAAAAAAAAGCATAAACCAAGATTTTTATACCAAAGAAACATGGTTATACTTTTTTGCTCTTAATAGTCACTACTAAAATAGGTAAATTATTTGGAGATCAAGGGAAATCTGCTAATCCTTCCAAAGAATGAGTTCTTCTGTGAGTCCTCCTCTTGCGTTTTATGCTCCAAGCCTGTGGCATAGATTACAATTCTAATTAATGGTAACATCCTCTGGATATCATAACTTCTTGGGTATGCCTTGCTTTAAACTCCATGCTGTGAAAGATTATACTCACTGGAATATAAGCTTCATGAGATCACAGATCGTTTTTAACCATATTCTTCACTGATGTAAGCCCAACACTAAGACACTTGGTACTTAGTAGGCACTTACTAAATATTTTTGAATGAATGACAAATAAGTGAAACCATATGATAATTGACTCTCTCTGCTTGATTTATTTCACTCAGCATAATCTCTTCCAGTCCTGTCCATGTTGCTACAAAAGTTGGGTATTCATCCTTTCTGATGAAGGCATAATACTCCATAGTGTATATGGACCACATCTTCTTTATCCATTCGTCCGTTGAAGGGCATCTTGGTTCTTTCCACAGTTTGGCGACCGTGGCCATTGCTGCTATAAACATTGGGGTACATATGGCCCTTCTTTTCACTACATCTGTATTTTGGGGGTAAATACCCAGTAGTGCAATTGAAGGGTCATAGGGAAGCTCTATTTTTAATTTCTTGAGGAATCTCCACACTGTTTTCCAAAGTGACTGCACCAACTTGCATTCCCACCAACAGTGTAGGAGGGTTCCCCTTTCTCCCCATCCTCTCCAACACATGTTGTTTCCTGTCTTGTTAATTTTGGCCATTCTAACTGGTGTAAGGTGGTATCTCAGTGTGGTTTTAATTTGAATATCCCTGATGGCTAGTGATGATGAACATTTTTTCGTGTGCCTGATAGCCATTTGTATGTCTTCATTGGAGAAGTGTCTGTTCATATCTTCTGCCCATTTTTTATATGATTGAATAAATGACAGCACTGCCCCAATGTGTTTAGGCTCTCATAGCAAAATATATGCAGAATATACTCAAATGAAGGTCTCATTGAGGCATCAGCTTGGTTTTTTTTTTTTTTTTTTTTTTTTCCAATTTATTTATTTTCAGAAAAACAGTATTCATTATTTTTTCACCACACCCAGTGCTCCATGCAAGATGTGCCCTCTATAATACCCACCACCTGGTACCCCAACCTCCCACCCCCCCACCACTTCAAACCCCTCAGATTGTTTTTCAGAGTCCATAGTCTCTCATGGTTCATCTCCTCTTCCAATTTACCCCAAAGCACATACCCTCCCCAATGTCCATAACCCTACCCCCCTTCTCCCAACCCCCCTCCCCCCAGCAACCCACAGTTTGTTTCGTGAGATTAAGAGTCACTTATGGTTTGTCTCCCTCCCTATCCCATCTTGTTTCATGGATTCTTCTCCTACCCACTTAAGCCCCCATGTTGCATCACCATTTCCTCATATCAGGGAGATCATATGATAGTTGTCTTTCTCCGCTTGACTTATTTCGCTAAGCATGATACGCTCTAGTTCCATCCATGTTGTCGCAAATGGCAAGATTTCGTTTCTTTTGATGGCTGCATAGTATTCCATTGTGTATATATACCACATCTTCTTGATCCATTCATCTGTTGATGGACATCTAGGTTCTTTCCATAGTTTGGCTATTGTGGATATTGCTGCTATAAACATTCGGGTGCACGTGCCCCTTTGGATCAGTATGTTTGTATCTTTAGGGTAAATTCCCAGTAGTGCAATTGCTGGGTCATAGGGCAGTTCTATTTTCAACATTTTGAGGAACCTCCATGCTGTTTTCCAGAGGGGTTGCACCAGCTTGCATTCCCACCAACAGTGTAGGAGGGTTCCCCTTTCTCCGCATCCTCGCCAGCATCTGTCATTTCCTGACTTGTTGATTTTAGCCATTCTGACTGGTGTGAGGTGATATCTCATTGTGGTTTTGATTTGTATTTCCCTGATGCCGAGTGATATGGAGCACTTTTTCATGTGTCTGTTGGCCATCTGGATGTCTTCTTTGCAGAAATGTCTGTTCATGTCCTCTGCCCATTTCTTGATTGGATTATTTGTTCTTTGGGTGTTGAGTTTGTTAAGTTCTTTATAGATTTTGGACACTAGTCCTTTATCTGATATGTCATTTGCAAATATCTTCTCCCATTCTGTCAGTTGTCTTTTGGTTTTGTTAACTGTTTCCTTTGCTGTGCAAAAGCTTTTGATTTTGATGAAATCCCAAAAGTTCATTTTTGCCCTTGCTTCCCTTGCCTTTGGCGATGTTCCTAGGAAGATGTTGCTGCGGCTGAGGTCGAAGAGGTTGCTGCCTGTGTTCTCCTCAAGGATTTTGATGGATTCCTTTCTCACATTGAGGTCCTTAATCCATTTTGAATCTATTTTTGTGTGTGGTGTAAGGAAATGGTCCAATTTCATTTTTCTGCACGTGGCTGTCCAATTTTCCCAACACCATTTATTGAAGAGGCTGTCTTTTTTCCATTGGACATTCTTTCCTGCTTTGTCGAAGATTAGTTGACCATAGAGTTGAGGGTCTATTTCTGGGCTCTCTATTCTGTTCCATTGGTCTATGTGTCTGTTTTTGTGCCAGTACCATGCTGTCTTGATGATGACAGCTTTGTAATAAAGCTTGAAGTCTGGAATTGTGATGCCACCAACTTTGGCTTTCTTTGTCAATATCCCTTTGGCTATTCGAGGTCTTTTCTGGTTCCATATAAATTTTAGAATTATTTGTTCCATTTCTTTGAAAAAGATGGATGGTACTTTGATAGGAATTGCATTAAATGTGTAGATTGCTTTAGGTAGCATAGACATTTTCACAATATTTATTCTTCCAATCCAGGAGCATGGAACATTTTTCCATTTCTTTGTGTCTTCCTCAATTTCTTTCATGAGTACTTTATAGTTTTCTGAGTATAGATTCTGTGCCTCTTTGGTTAGGTTTATTCCTAGGTATCTTATGGTTTGGGGTGCAATTGTAAATGGGATGGACTCCTTAATTTCTCTTTCTTCTGTCTTGTTGTTGGTGTAGAGTAATGCAACTGATTTCTGTGCATTGATCTTATATCCTGACACTTTACTGAATTCCTGTATAAGTTCTAGCAGTTTTGGAGTGGAGTCTTTTGGGTTTTCAACATAGAGTATCATATCATCTGCGAAGAGTGATAATTTGACTTCTTCTTTGCCAATTTGGATGCCTTTAATTTCCTTTTGTTGTCTGATTGCTGAGGCTAGGACTTCTAGTACTATGTTGAATAGTAGTGGTGATAATGGACATCCCTGCCGTGTTCCTGATCTTAGTGGAAAGGCTTTCAGTTTTTCTCCATTGAGAATGATATTTGCAGTTGGTTTTTCATAGATGGCTTTGATGATATTGAGGTATGTGCCCTCTATCCCTACACTTTGAAGGGTTTTGATCAGGAAGGGATGCTGTACTTTGTCAAATGCTTTTTCAGCATCTATTGAGAGTATCATATGGTTCTTGTTCTTTCTTTTATTGATGTGTTGTATCACATTGACTGATTTTCGGATGTTGAACCAACCTTGCAGCCCTGGGATAAATCCCACTTGGTCGTGGTGAATAATCCTTTTAATGTACTGTTGAATCCTATTGGCTAGTACTTTGGTGAGAATTTTTGCATCTGTGTTCATCAAGGATATTGGTCTATAGCTCTCTTTTTTGATGGGATCCTTGTCTGGTTTTGGGATCAAGGTGATGCTGGCCTCATAAAATGAGTTTGGGAGTTTTCCTTCCATTTCTATTTTTTGGAACAGTTTCAGGAGAATAGGAATTAGTTCTTCTTTAAATGTTTGGTAGAATTCCCCTGGGAAGCCATCTGGCCCTGGGCTTTTGTTTGTTTGGAGATTTTTAATGACTGTTTCAATCTCCTTACTGGTTATGGGTCTGTTCAGGCTTTCTATTTCTTCCTGGTTCAATTTTGGTAGTTTATATGTTTCTAGGAATGCATCCATTTCTTCCAGATTGTCAAATTTGTTGGCGTAGAGTTGCTCATAGTATGTTCTTATAATAGTTTGTATTTCTTTGGTGTTAGTTGTGATCTCTCCTCTTTCATTCATGATTTTATTTATTTGGGTCCTTTCTCTTTTCTTTTTGATAAGTCTGGCCAAGGGTTTATCAATTTTATTAATTCTTTCAAAGAACCAGCTCCTAGTTTGGTTGATTTGTTCTATTGTTTTTTTGGTTTCTATTTCATTGATTTCTGCTCTGATCTTTATGATTTCTCTTCTCCTGCTGGGCTTAGGGTTTCTTTCTTGTTCTTTCTCCAGCTCCTTTAGGTGTAGGGTTAGGTTGTGTACCTGAGACCTTTCTTGTTTCTTGAGAAAAGCTTGTACCGCTATATATTTTCCTCTCAGGACTGCCTTTGTTGTGTCCCACAGATTTTGAACCGTTGTATTTTCATTATCATTTGTTTCCATGATTTTTTTCAATTCTTCTTTAATTTCCCGGTTGACCCATTCATTCTTTAGAAGGATGCTGTTTAGTCTCCATGTATTTGGGTTCTTTCCAAACTTCCTCTTGTGGTTGAGTTCTAGCTTCAGAGCATTGTGGTCTGAAAATATGCAGGGAATGATTCCAATCTTTTGATACTGGTTGAGTCCTGATTTAGGACCGAGGATGTGATCTATTCTGGAGAATGTTCCATGTGCACTAGAGAAGAATGTGTATTCTGTTGCTTTGGGATGAAATGTTCTGAATATATCTGTGATGTCCATCTCATCTAGTGTATCATTTAAGGCCTTTATTTCCCTGTTGATCTTTTGCTTGGATGATCTGTCCATTTCAGTGAGGGGAGTGTTAAAGTCCCCTACTATTATTGTATTATTGTTGATGTGTTTCTTTGATTTTGTTATTAATTGGTTTATATAGTTGGCTGCTCCCACATTGGGGGCATAGATATTTAAAATTGTTAGATCTTCTTGTTGGACAGACCCTTTGAGTATGATATAGTGTCCTTCCTCATCTCTTATTATAGTCTTTGGCTTAAAATCTAAGTGATCTGATATAAGGATTGCCACTCCTGCTTTTTTCTGATGTCCATTAGCATGGTAAATTCTTTTCCACCCCCTCACTTTAAGTCTGGAGGTGTCTTCGGGTTTAAAATGGGTTTCTTGGAGGCAACATATAGATGGGTTTTGTTTTTTTATCCATTCTGATACCCTGTGTCTTTTGATTGGGGCATTTAGCCCATTAACATTCAGGGTAACTATTGAGAGATATGATTTTAGTGCCATTGTATTGCCTGTAAGGTGACTGTTACTGTATATTGTCTCTGTTCCTTTCTGATCTACCACTTGTAGGCTCTCTCTTTGCTTAGAGGACCCCTTTCAGTATTTCCTGTAGAGCTGGTTTGGTGTTTGCAAATTCTTTCAGTTTTTGTTTGTCCTGGAAGCTTTTAATCTCTCCTTCTATTTTCAATGATAGCCTAGCTGGATATAGTATTCTTGGGTGCATGCTTTTCTCGTTTAGTGCTCTGAAAATGTCATGCCAGCTCTTTCTGGCCTGCCAGGTCTCTGTGGATAAGTCAGCTGCCAATCGAATACTTTTACCATTGTATGTTACAGACTTCTTTTCCCGGGCTGCTTTCAGGATTTTCTCTTTGTCACTAAGGCTTGTAAATTTTACTATTAGGTGACGGGGTGTGGGCCTATTCTTATTGATTTTGAGGGGCGTTCTCTGAACCTCCTGAATTTTGATGCTCGTTCCCTTTGCCATATTGGGGAAATTCTCCCCAATAATTCTCTCCAGTATACCTTCTGCTCCCCTCTCTCTTTCTTCTTCTTCTGGAATCCCAATTATTCTAATGTTGTTTCGTCTTATGGTGTCACTTATCTCTCGAATTCTCTCCTCATGGTCCAGTAGCTGTTTGTCCCTCTTTTGCTCAGCTTCTTTATTCTCTGTCATTTGGTCTTCTATATCGCTAATTCTTTCTTCTGCCTCATTTATCCTAGCAGTGAGAGCCTCCATTTTTGATTGAACTTCATTAATAGCTTTTTTGATTTCAACTTGGTTGGATTTTAGTTCTTTTATTTCTCCAGAAAGGGCTTTTATATCTCTGGAGAGGGTTTCTCTAATATCTTCCATGCCTTTTTCAAGCCCGGCTATAACCTTGAGAACTGTCATTTTGAACTCTAGATCTGACATATTACCAATGTCTGTATTGATTAGGTCCCTAGCCTTTGGTACTGCCTCTTGTTCTTTTTTTTGTTGTGAATTTTTCCGCCTTGTCATTTTGTCCAGCTAAGAGTATATGAAGGAGCAAGTAAAATACTAAAAGGGTGGCAACAATCCCAGGAAAATATGCTTTAACCAAATCAGAAGAGATCCCAAATCGTGAGGGGGGATTTCTCCTCCCTCACGATTGGGTGAGGGATCTCCTCTGATTGGGATCTCCTTTGATTGGGATCTCCCAATCTCTTCTGATTGGGATCTCTTCTGATTTGGGGATAAAAAGAGGTTCAAAAAGAAAGAAAGAAAGAAAAAAAATAAAAAAAGAATTAAAAAAAAGAGATTGAATTAAAAATTCAATCAAGAATTTAAAAAAGAATTAAGAAAAAAAATGATTGAAGAGATTAGGATCTCTTCTGATTTGGGGATAAAAAGAGGTTCAAAAAGAAAGAAAGAAAAAAAAGAATTAAAAAAAAGAAAATGAATGAAGAAAAGTATAAAAAAGAAAAATATATATATATATTAGATAATCTAGTAAAAAACGTTAAAAAAGAAAAGGGTAAAAGTTATAAAAATTTTTAGCAGAAGAAGTGAAAAAAAAAATGAAAAAGAAAAAAATTAAATTGACTGCAAGACTAAAAAATCACAGGCAGAAAGCCATGAGTTCTGTGGTTTGTTTTCTCCTCCTCTGGAATTCTGCTGCTCTCTTCTTGGTATTGAAACTGCACTCCTTGGTAGGTGAACTTGGTCTTGCCTGGATTTCTTGTTGATCTTCTGGGGGAGGGGCCTGTTGTAGTGATTCTCAAGTGTCTTTGCCCCAGGCGGAATTACACCGCCCTTACCAGGGGCCGGGCTGAGTGATCTGCTCGGCTTTGCTTTCAGGAGCTTTTGTTCCCTGAGCGCTTTCCGTAGAGTTCCGGAGGACGGGAACACAAATGGCGGCCTCCTGGTCTCCGGCCCGGAGGAGCCGAGACTCCGGGGCCCCGCTCCCCTGTGCGCCCTCAGCGAATAGCTCCTAGTAACTCGCGTCTGCCTAACCTCCCGCCACGCTCCGAGCTCACCGAGCTTGCGACCAGTTCAAGGCAACTCCGAGCTGCGAGTTACTGTTGGCTCTGTCTCTGCAGCCGGCTTTCCCGTTCCAATATCCGCAAGCTCTGCGACACTCAGACACCCCCGATCCTTCTGTGACCCCACGGGACCTGAGGTCACGCCGACCCCGTGTGGGCTTCGCCCCGGTTTAGCCTCCGGAGCGATGTCCCTCAGCGGAACAGACTTTTAAAAGTCCTGATTTTGTGCTCCGCTGCTCCGCCGCTTGCCGGGAGCCGGCCCCTCCCCCTGCGGTCTATCTTCCCGTCGCTTTGGATTCACTTCTCCGCCAGTCCTACCTTTCAGAAAGTGGTTGTTTTTCTGTTTCTAGAATTGCTGTTCTTCTTCTCTTCGATCTGCCGATGGATTTGCAGGTGTTTGCAATCTTTAGATAAGCTCTCTAGCTGATCTCCTGCTAGCTGAGGTAGCCTCAGCCTGCTACTTCTCCGCCATCTTGACTCCTCCTCAGGCATCAGCTTGGTTTTAAATCCATGACACTGAAATGTGTCCTGGACTTCCTTCACAAAATTTTGCACTAACCAGAGCCTTGTCCAAATAGCAAGATAATGTGACCCAGAGCATTTTACCCATTTTACCCCATTCTCTGTGTAGCTTGCCTACTCCATAGGCAATGATATGAAGTGGGAAATGTGAGAGACCCACATAATCCACTTCAGGAAGGAGATCCCATTCACTTAATAATATAATATCATTGGAACCAGGAACATCTCACCTGTCAGCTCATATGTTCACGTACTTGATCGTATCATGCCCAGAGCATTCTGGAATGAAGCAGAGAGCATTGATTTGTTATTTTCTCTCAGTCCCTGTTCCTCCACTGCTAGAGCTTCCCAAGAAATTCTATAGAATTTAACAAGGATCCAAGAACTATCCAGCCTGCCCCAGGGGTATAGACCTTTATTTCTCAGGAACAGTCATCAGTTCAGATGTAATATCCTTCAGGAGCCTTCTGCAATGCCTTCTAAGCTGATTTAGTCATCCTCTTCTCGTATCTTATTTACCTGCAACCTCTCCCAGAGCAAGAAATTGAACTGAAATGATCAGTGAGTAGTTGCTTTTCCCACCAAACTGCAAGCTTCCTTGGGGCCATGTCTCATTCCTGCCTAGCATTTGTCATGGTGGGTGGCACGGTGCCTAGAACAGTAGGTATGCAGACAATGCTTGCTGAATTCCATGTTCCCTGCAACCATCCTTTAGAATGGCCATATGGTGAAGATAGAATACAGTTGATAGAAGTGTTCCTCTCCTACAATGGTAGACACTATTTGAAAAACATAACTTGACATTCTGTTTCATAGAGGATGTCATATCTGACTTTAAAAACTCCAAGGATACCTGGATGGCTCAGTCTGTTGAGCATCGGCCAGGGTCCTGGGATCGAGCCCCACATCAGGCTCCCTCCTTAGTGGGGAGCCTGCCTCCGCCTATCCCTCTGCCCCTCCGCCTTCCTGTTCCCTGCTTATGCTCTCTCTCTCTCTCTCTTTCTCAAATAAATAAAATCTTAAAAGAGAGAGAGAGAAGAAACTTCTCCACAATCTCGTGATGCACCAGAGTTGGTCAGGACCTTTGTTCCAGGTTCCAGAAAATCTGAATAGAACTAGCTTAAGCCAGATGAAGTATTTAATGTAATGATAATATGTCTCATAGAGCCCACAGACAGGAATAGAATGAAGCTAATTCTAGAATTACACATAACGGGAACTCAGACTGTCAGAAAACTTGAGTCTTGTCTCTGTTCTCCTCTGACAAGCTTCTTTTGCTTTTCTGGGACACGTGAAGCAAAACATGGCCACAATAGCTTCAAAATCCACATTTTTATGTCCTAAGAACCCAGAAAGATTAACTTCTGTTCAGGTTCACAGTCCCCTTGGGAATGATTCCAATTCACCCGACTTCATGAAGTACGCCCCTTAGACCAACCAAATGCAGCTATAGGTGGGGGTTCAAAAATACGGCCATGCTGTTGGACAGTCTTTTTTTTTAAATTTTTTTATTTTTAATTTATTAAAATTAAAATTAAAATTTTATTTTTAATTTTTAATTTTTTTATTAACATAAAATATATTATTTGCTGCAGGGGTACAGGTCTGTGAGTTGTCAGGCTTACACACTTCATAGCACTCACCATAGCACATACCCTCCCCAGCTGTGCAGACAATCCTACAGGTGTCCACCACACTTCCAAATTCATTAGTTTCTAAGAAAAACCTATAACCAAAATAGATTATTTCAAATGCATGAATTATAATCTCTATAAAATATAAAAATTTTTAAAACAATAATCTGAAAATTTCTTTCTCTTAATAATTCATGGTAGTGATAAAAAAACTTCCAAATAAATATGCTCACTTTGTTTTAAAAATAAATTTACTTTATTATATGATAATGTTGACAGTTTACATAAACAACATCATTTAGAATATACAAAACAATTATAAAATACATTTTTAAAAGATATGAAAATCTTTGAAGTTTTTTCTTGATATCAGACCTACCAAATTTTAAGAGACGCCATTTACATTTTAGGATCAAAACAAAATTCCCAAGCCTGACTTGGTTTGAGAGATTCCACTGGTCAACCAACATAAGTTCAGGGAAGGAGAAACGTTTTCAGCATTTTGTTTTGTTTTTAAATGCTGTAACAACTGTTTGTTTCAAGCACTTTGGTATCAAAGTACACTGAGAAAAAGCAAGGGCATGGATTAACCCAGAAGACGACTTTTGGAAACAAAGCATATGCAGCAGGAATCCGATGGATATAGTCCTGTTTCAAGGATGGTTATTAAGTCAGAAGGAAAAACAGATTTAGAAGATAACTAGTTGTTTGGCTTAGCGCTTTATGTATTTGAGCTATTTCTGTGAAGATAACCTCATTCTCACTCAAAACAGGATATGTGCTAGAAAGTGACATCCAACTTCATCTTCAGTCTGAATTCTCCTCTTCACTTTGTATATGAAGTCTATACTGCAGAGTAAAATCTGTTAGTATTCTGGAATAAAACCTGCTTAGCTAGCTTCACAACAGCGTAAGTACAGCAAGTGGGGGACACCTTCCATCGGTTTTCATAAATCACCCACCCAGTCAGTGTAGACATTTTCATATTCTGTGGAATACTGGCTAAATATAGATTTAGCTTTTTCAGTTTTAAGAGTCTTTATTAAATATATTATGGAGTTGAAGGAACATTTGGCAAGATGGTCCCAAGTAACAGATGCTCACGGTCATGATTTCATTGCATCAACAGTCACTTGAGAGCAATCAAAGGTACTGTCTTTTGGAAGAACAAAAATGAGGCTATGGTCACAGACAGTGTGTGCCTGGGCTCTGCTGTGGTGTCACTGACCATTGCCCAGGAATAAACAACCTCTTCTTCCAGTGCTATAATTTATCCCTTAGTTAGCGTGAACACTTACCTGGGCTTAAAGATGCTCAAGCATTTACTTTCCATCTTTATTCATTATCCTAGCTTTGGGGGCAAATCTGTTTGCTTTACTAATGTAAGAATTTATTCATGCCGCAGAGAATTTATAAAGGAGCAAAGGAATATAAAAGAAGTCAGTGCTGCAGAAAACATGATGGTAATATTAACATATACAGCCAGGACTCGCCAACCTGAGTTTCTCCAGGAAATATCCCCAGCATCTCAGTATCATGGCAAAACATAATGTAGTATAAAGTCTTGGGTTATATCAGTCAGTTGGGTTGTACCCACTCTGATCAACAAAAATCATAGTTAAGAGCCCAAACTGAAGCTGGGTAACTCTTGGTTCCAATTTCAGCTCCACCAATTCCTACCTCTGTAAATCTGGGTTGCATTATTTAACTTCTTTGTGTCTTTTCCCATATATGGGAAATGAGGTTCATAGGAGATATTCATAGGTTCTTAAAAGGATTAAAGGAAATGATATACTTTAAACTCTTGGTCCACAGGATGTGCTGGATAAATGGCAGCTTTATTTTTAATGCAGTTCCTAAAATCTAAACTCCTTCTCACTCTCCTTTTTTGTTTGACTGGTAATACTGGTAACAAATCTTTAAGTGGACGTTTATTAAAATTTCTTAACTGAGTGCTTTTCCCCAATTATGAACAATAATAAAATTACTTATTATTATAAAAATAGTAAAAAACACAGATTAACATTACAGACAAAAAGTAAATACATCATTTAAAATTCATTTCTCCTGGCTCTTTTCCTGAGACACATTCTGTCCATTTTCTAATGAGCAAGGCATCTTGAAGCTTGTCACCAGCCTGGAGGTAACTTCATAGCCTGCAGGAATAAGGGAAAAGACAGCAAGCTGGTTAAGAGAAATGTACTATAGAAATTAAAAAAGAAAAATCTAGAGCCAGCATTTTTGTCTTCAGTTCATTAATGGTTACTGTCATCCTGTAATAAGCTAAGAGAACATTATGATTTCTCGACAAGCAGTTGCTGTACCCCATGCATCTGCTGGGTGTTTCTGGGAAAAGAGATTCTTTCTACTGCTACCTGAGCTATGGAGAGTCACTGCTCTCTCTTGCTGGAGGTGATCAAGGAAGCACGTGGCTCAGTGCTACCACTATGACTTAAGAGGAACTAGCCAAGGATGAAGCCAACTCTTTGATATGTGAGCAGAAAAAGAGAAATAATATTTCCTGGTGTGAGAGCCTCTTGCACACATCCAAGTGTGCAGACTATCTTCCCTCTGGACTGCCAGTTCATGTGAGCCAAAACGTGTCCTTCATTTTAAATCAGTCAGATTGGATTTGCCTCTATCACAGCCAAACTATCCCAGCTCACCAATGGTATTAACCCTCTGCCTTTTGTACCCTAGGAGCCTTTCTCTGCCCACCTCCCTCCCCAACTCTGCACTCCAAGGGGAGGGGCCTGACACATCCCAAGGGCTCCCATGCCTCCACCTGGGTGCTGCTTGGGTTTGGCTAATGGGAGGTACTTTATGGAGACCTAAAGGCAGGAGGTGAGAAAGTTGGGGGTGTTTTTTCTGCCTTTCCTCCTCTTCCTTGTTTTGGTTCCAGCAGTGGCTACTTCCATCCTCAGATGTAGCTCCTACATCTGAGTATAGGCCCTCTGGTGGCCAGCCTCTGAGTGCCAAAGTAACCTTCCCCAGCCCTTCCAGGCATGGGAGGGAGCAGCCTCCTGCCAGTGTTAAAATTCCAGGAGTCTTGAAGTTCCTGTGGTTTCCCCAACCCTGCCCTTCCAGTCCCTCAACAAAATCTCCTTCTTGGATCCAGGTGGGATCCTAATTGATGTAACATTTAAAGAGCTTAGAACAGTGTCTGGCATAGCATAAATGCTCAGTAAATGTGGTTATTATTATAACGAATACTGTTGTGCTGAAAATAAATTAATTTAATTTTAAAAAAACATGGTTATTAGCTTTTAATGTGAGATTATTAAACTAAAATGCCTCTTCCTCACACCCAAAAATGAGGAAGAAAAAGTATAAACTAAGTGCCACAACCATGCAGAATTAGAAAAGAGGATGATCTCAGAACACCAGAAAAAGTGTAGGAAAGTCCTCATTCCACATGCCTCTCAATATGGTAACATGCAAAAGAGAGACATGAGAAGGTCTTTTATTCAGCTTCAGATTCTATGAAAAAAAATCAATTTACTTTTAGCTGTTTCTAAGCACAATCAAATTCCAATCATTGATTTATTAGACAAATTAAGCCCCATTTCACCAGGTAACAGTTACCTGAAGAGCACCCCATCTACAAAACTCACCACACTTACCATTAAGCAATACTAGTCTCTTGAGTATCTTCATTTATTGGAGTTATATCTTTACCCAGAGTTTCCATTTCTTCTTCCTTCTTCCTTCTTTTACGACGCTTCCGAAGAGGACTTGGAAAACAAAGCGTCAGACATTAGCACAAGCCTGTTAGTTCATGGGAACATATAATCAACCATCAAGAGGGCCTATGATCTTATTTCTAAGATGGCTAAAAATTTGTAGGTTCCTTTTTTTCTTAAATATGTTAGGTTCTCTCTCAACCTATCTCTCTCCAGGCCCAAATGATAGTCACAGTTGGCCAACATGTGAATAGAGTAGAGTTACCTAAATAGAAACACTATGGTACCTAGTTGTTGATGAAGCTTGGTTAGCACAAGCAAAATTTCTGGGACCAGTTATTTTACTAATAAGCACTATTTAGTGCATGAGTAAGAAATAGTACAAATTGGAAAGAGACATAAGAAAACCAAGAGAGTGAGAGTGGCCTCTGGATATGTCAATTACACTTACCGATACATTAAGAAAAAAAAGTGTTAGATACTCTGGACTGCAATCCAGTTTCTTAAAGCATAATTCCAAATCGATGTGCTAAAAGAGGCCATTTCTCAGCTCTGCCCCAAAACTGGTGTTATAAAAATTCCTTTTTCCATCAGGCAAGTAAAAGAAATTTTTTAAATAACTTTCCATTTTATAGCTAAAAGGAATCATACAGATTATCTGGTTTAATCATCCTGTTTTACAGAAAATAAAATGCCAGATTAAATATGTTAAGAAGGAGTTCCTGGGTAGCTCAGTCTGTTGAATGTCTGCCTTACATACACAAATGTATGTTTGTTAACTACAGTTGCTATACCATACTGACATCCCAGGGACTCATTTATCTTACAACCAGAAGTATATACCTTTGATCACCTTCACACTTTTGGTCCACCTTTTTTTTTTTTCAATCAAGAAATTTAAACACACTTTATTTATAATTAAAATACTTATGCTCAGTAAAATGATAAAAACTATGCATTGTGTGTTTTATCATAAGTAGATACTTCAACAAAAATAATGGCAAACCTCAAAATGTGATTTATTTAAATCATAGCAAAATGGAAAGAAGAAAGAAGGAAGGAAAGAAGAAGACACAGCAACATACAATTTCTCAGATTTACTTAAAAGTAAATTTAAAAAATACTTACTGACAGCATGCGCAGACACCGACCACCAAAATGATAAAAATGACCATAACTGCTATCAAACAAATCACCAAAATCTGCCCTCTATCTCCTTTGAGGTAAAACAAGTCAACTCTCTCACATCTCGCCCCAGTGTAGCCTTCATCGCAGCTGGAAAAACAACACAACAAGGTAAACAGTGCAAGACTTTGAAGAATCTCTACCATTTTTTATTTGAAGAAACTAATATTGTTGTCATTAACTGGAATTAATAAAAGGTGCAGTTCCTTTAATTTTTTTTTTTTCAAATTAAGCTGTATCCTGCTGTGTTCACAAGTAATTTCACTTTCTTTGCTTGGCTGAAAACCTGTCATCACTTGAACATTAACAATATGGCTAATATAAATAAACAGAGATGACAGCAATTACCAAAACTTAGTTTAAAGATTTAGATTCCGAGCTTGAAAGAGAGGGGATGGTAAAATTCCCTTCGTAGCCTTCCCAAGCAGTTAAATAATACTATGACAAGGAATTCAAAATCCCCAGGACTTCCCATTCCATTGTAGGGCCCTCAACATGTCCCAGTTCTCTTGTAAATTATTTAAAAATTACACTATTTAATATGATCCAACATGGTAATGGATGTGAAATTTCATAGACCAATGCCTAACACGTAGAAGGCTCAATAAATGTGATTCAACAGGATTCCTTTCTCTCTCTCTCTAACTTCCACCCATCAGTTCTGATGCTGCTACTCAACGTGGCCACAGATGAGGTGAGGCTCCTTTATTCATCACCTCTCCAACCACATCCTTCCAAAACACAGTGAGTCTTATCCTCTCCAGCTCCTTTATCTGATGCTCGAGGGATGCCATGTCCTCCACTGTCCTGTAAGTGGCCCCTTTCTCTGTGGTTGTCATAAAGTGCAGTGACCAGACAGCAACAAATCTCCTAGGGGGATGTTCACTTTCCTCAGTCTGTCAACTCTTTATCAACATAGACTTAGGATATACCCCAATAGAGCAGTTTCCCTTTGACCAACCCAAGACTTGTCTGAGCAACGCTCAAGAAGCTAAAGGCTCAGTGATTTGGGGACTGTCTAAAGTATTCTCTGAATCATGTTAGATGCTTCAAATGTGCATAAGAAGTTTGTTGGAGGACAATTCCCAACTGAAAATATATGTTGTGAAATTTAGTCCCTTAGCATTAACAATGCAAATTCAACCTTTCAGACTCATTCAAAACAAAAGGGATGGTGGTGGCATATACAATCATATAAACCTCAAAAAGATGAAATTCTGCTTCTTAAACAGATTTCTCTGTAACCTAGGTTGGTTTTCTTGGCTTTGTTTATTTTGTTCTGTTTTTATCTTTTAAACAAAGGATCTATTTGCCAGGCCATTCTATAGGTTATGTTTGATAGGAGCAAGGTAGTTAATTCCCACAAAGCCTATCTTGCACAAGTAAGGAGATCCTTTAACGCCAACATTATAACTGATATAATGCTTGAAACAACTACAGCAAAAACTAGCTCAGCCACGGCCATCAATTGAAAGGTGAGGCTCAATGTAAGCAAAAGAGAAAAGATATCTAATGGCATCTATTGCAAAAGGACCCCAAGGATGTATGAGGGAAAATTGCTTCCTGCAAGATAGCCAGGCATATTTGTCACAAGGTCAAAATCACAGGAAGAGAGCTGAGAAATATCTGAAATATCAAAAGTCTCTTACAATAGGAAAGGAACTGGAGGGGAAAATCACATTTAATTGCATGGTGAGAAGGATATTTTTTAAAGAGTTTTTTTTTTTAAGGTCATAATTAAGATCTTACAAATATAGTCTCTTCCAATTAGCTTGTTTCTCTAACAAATTTACTGAATATGGCATTTTTAAACAATAACTTGCCCATAAAATACACAGAAATTACTTGCTGCTCTTTCAGAATGTTTTTCTAATGATAAGTTCTGGGTTCAGTGGCTTAACCAAGCTTTAATTGAATTTCTCAGTAAGCAGTACTACCTGCAAGCTATAACCTGATAAGGTCATGCAAGAAGGTCAAACATGTCCATAGCCAAGTTATATAGTGGCTCTTATGCTAGTTCCCTTCTTGGCAAACCAGTAACATATCAGCTAATGGACATTTTAGTGGAAGAGAATCAGGAGGGCCAGATCCTAGTAGATGTTTATTAAATGCTGAATAACTGAATACATGAGTTTTTATTTAATAAGCATCTTATAAAATGTAAAATAATTTTTAAAGATGCCCATAACCCTTCAGGATTCTGGCAAACCACACTGAAGATCACTGTTCTGAAATGATCAGCAGACACTATTGTAAGACTTGTTAACTATTACATCAGTTGATCCTTATAACATCTTTTGAGATAGCTGCCATTTATTAATAACAGAGATATAGAGAAATTATGTGAGTGGGGCTGGGAATCAAACTCAAGAAGTTTGACTCTTGAGTTTCTGCCCCAAGCACATGCAACCCTGCTTAAATGAACTGTGCTGCATAAATAAATAAAAAGTATGTGTCTGGAAACAAATCATCCCCATTCTAAGAAAATACTGAGAAGAATCAAGGGATTTGAGTTATTGGAAACAGACCATTTTTTTTTTAATGTAAAAACAAGAGTCCACAATTCCTGTAATTCCAAGCAAAAGGAGGTACCTCTGGTTTTTCAGGATAGCAGAGTCCCCCATGGCAAGAGGGTTTTGTCTAAATCTATGCTATGTCAAGTCACTCAAAAGGTCAAGTCACATCAAATATGTCCCACTCATCTCAATGGTACAATTTATGGAACGTCTACTCTGTGCTGGGTACTATAATAAGGATTTTTTTTTAACAGATTGCTTTATTTTCAACACCTGAGAGGGCAATATTACTACCTCCTTTTGTAGTAGATAAACTGAGCCCAGGAAAGGTAACAGACCCACTATTAACAGTGCTTATAATTGGTGCAGACAAAAATCTTAACTTAGGTCTGACTCCAAAAATCCATGTTCTGACTCCTATGTTCTTCAGCTTCCCATTGATTCTATAGCTTTTTACCACTAAGAAGCTGTTCTTGGCCCAGAGGAAGTTGTTCTTAGTTTTGACAGCATAACTTTGGATGGACCATGCTAGAGGGACTTATTTACTTATTCACTGGTCATTTCTTGAACACCTATTAAATTCTGGCGCTGTGCTTGTCCCTGGAACACAAAAAATGAATAAGCCACAAGACCCACCTTTAGGTGCTCACAGACTCAGAAGGGACTCTCAAAGAAACCAACAGCCATGCTCCAGAGGAAAAGAGTTTTCATAGGAGGGTGACTGGATCTCAGGGAAAGGACATCTAACAGACCTATGTGTCTGAGAAAGGAAACTCAATGCCAAAGCTGGGGTCCGGGAGGAGCTGATGTCAGAGTTACACCTGAAACATCAGTAATGATAAGCTCTCTGGACTGTGGGAGCTTGTGTGATAAAGCATGAAAAGGAATGTAGGATTTCAGAGGAACATTTGGGCATACAGTGAGAGATATGGCCAGGAAGGTGAGCCAGGATCAGAAGAGCTTGCAGAGGCCATGGAAATGAGTTTTAACCTCACACTGAAGGATATGATCTGTGTTTTGATCTTGGGCAGGAAGATTACACATTGTGGTTTTCAAGAACAATAAATTTGCAGACCTAGGAATAAGTTGGAAAAATGTAGTGGGTTAAAGAGCATTAATATTTTTAAAACTTGGGACACCTAGATGGCTCAGTCGTTTAAGTGTCCAACTCTTGATTATGGCTTAGGTCGCGATCTCAGGGTTTTGAGATTGAGCCCCGGGTAGGGTTCTGCACTAGGTGTGGAGCCTGCTTAAGATTCTCAACTCTGCCCTCCCCCCCATCAAGAGCCATGCTTGTGTGAGCATGCATACCCTCTCTCTCTAAAAGAAATAAAATAAAAAATAAAAATAAATATTTTTTAAAACTCAATATAGTCTCTTAAGCCAGTGAGCAATTAGAGAAAATTAAAAAAAAAAGAAAGAAAGAAAGCAGCTCTCTTCTTTCCCAACACACACACAAACACACACATTTTTTAAAATTTCCTTACATTAGTAATTCTTATTCCCCTGTCAGTATCAACCAGTGTATTTATTTTTTAATTAAATTTAATTTTAATTAAATTTTGATGGCGTCCATGACCCTTACATGTTTCACTAAGTTAGGGTTTGGAATCTCTGTTCTGAGACAGTTATGGGGGAAAAAAAAGTACACTGTAGGAAATCCACATAAAAACATACACATCAGGGACGCCTGGGTGGCGCAGTTGGTTGGACCACTGCCTTTGGCTCAGGGCGTGATCCTGGAGTCCCGGGATCGAGTCCCACATCAGGCTCCCAGCTCCATGGGGAGTCTGCTTCGCTCTCTGACCTTCTCCTCGCTCATGCTCTCTCTCACTGTCTCTCTCTCTCAAATAAATAAATAAAATCTTTAAAAAAAAAAACATACACATCAATATTATGCTTAAATAATCACGTTGCTCATCCATCAGGAGAGGTCTCAAAAGACACTGAGAGGGACATCTCTTTAGAAGAAAATATTTTTTTTTTCCAAAAAAGTGGTTTGTGCCTGAATAAAATCAAACTTGGCCTCAGTCTCCTACGAGGTGGGGGGAGCAGTGTCCTCCCAGCCGCTTCCTAAGGATCAGCTTTGCCAATCTCCGCTTCCCAACAGGCTCCTGGCCCGGCACCGAATGGACGCCTACGAGAGCAGCTCTTCGTCCGGCAGAAAATCCTCCGTATTGACGTTGACTACCAACTGCCTCGCCCAGGCCAGAAGAATTCGCTTCCAGCCGACCGCCTGGGAGAGGGACGGAGGCTACAGCGCTCAGGCTGGACAGAGGCTCTGCTTGGACGCGGACGGGAGCCCATCCGGGCTCGGCTCAGGAGGAAAGTGTCCCCAGTCTCTCCCTGAGGAGCCGCCCAAAGGGGCCCAAAGCACGTGGCAGGGGTTGGGGGGGGGCGGCCAGGACGGGGAAAGGGGACCCGACCTAGGCTTGGGGGCTCGGCCTCCCTGTCCCCGCACGCCCCGGCCCGCGCCGTGGCGCAGCCTCCGCCCGCCCCTGCGGCAGGTGCGCCCCACTTACACGCACGACGGCGTCTGCTCGGCCACCACGAAGCGACATCGCCCTTTGATGCAGTAGTGCTTGTACTGCTTGGGGCAGCGCGCGAAGTGGCCCCTCCGCTTCGCCTGCGCCGTGGTAGCTGCCAAGTGAGAAAAGGCGCCGTCAGTCCACTGGCTCCCCGGACACCTCTGTGTCGAGAACCCCGTCCCCTCTGTGCGGAGGTTTCCTGTTGAACGGACTCCGACTTCTGGGTTCTCCTTCTCTCCACACTGGGATACAAGCCACACTTTTGTGGTCCCCAGATAGCTCTAGAGATAGGGTCTTGGGGATCTTGGTGGGAATGTTGCATATTTTAATTAAGATTTAGAAAGGACGAATACCCAACTTTTGTAGCAACATGGACGGGACTGGAAGAGATTATGCTGAGTGAAATCAGTCAAGCAGAGAGAGTCAATGATCCTATGGTTTCACTTATTTGTGCAGCATAACAAATAGCATGGAGGACAAGGGGTGTTAGAGAGGAGTAGGGAATTTGGGTAAATTGGAAGGGGAGGTGAACCATGAGAGACTATGGACTCTGAAAAACAATCTGAGGGGTTTGAAGTGGCGGGGGTGGGGGGAGGTTGGGGTACCCGGTGGTGGGTATTAGAGAGGGCACGGCTTGCATGGAGCACTGGGTGTGGTGAAAAAATAATGAATACTGTTTTTCTGAAAATAAATAAATTGGAAAAAAAAATTAAGATTTAGGTCCAGCCTAGCTCTCAGAAACCTTGGCGTTGCTTAAAGGGTAAAGCATAGTCGCAATGAGAGAAGGCTACTCTTTCTGTTAAGGCTATCAGAGACATTTTTTTTTCCATTAAAAAAAAAATGACCTTTTTGTTTTTTTTAATCTCCTCTCTCCTCTCCTCTCCCCTCTCCACCCTTCCCTTCCCTTCCCTTCCCTTTCCTTTCCTTCACTTTCCTTTCCTTTTTTTTTTTTTTTCTTAAACATGCACATAACACTTACCAAGCTGGATACTGGTTATATATATATATATATATAACCAGCTATGTATATTAATATATTATATATTATATATATTAATTAATTATATATTTACATATAAATTTTAATTAATATATATATATATATAACCAGTATCCAGCTTGGTAAGTATAATATAATAATATATATATGTTAACAATGCATATAACAATATAAATTATATAATATATATGTTAATTTAATGCTTATAACAGCCTTGTGAGGTAAGCATCATCCTAATCTCACATTAACAAATGAACAAAGAACAACACATGAAGGCTAAGTCACCTTCCAAGATCACACGCAAGTTAAGTGGCAGAAGCGAGACCCAGATGCAGTGGGTCTTGCCCCAAAGTCCTTGACCACCCGACTCTGGCACTCAGCCAAGCCAGCTGTTCAGTAGGTAGCTGTCATGTGCTCTCAGCCTGATGCACCCAGAAGTCACACTTGCCTGAATGAGAGATTCTCCCTCATTTAACCCCTGAATGATTTCTCTTGCTCTGAAGAAAAAGGAAAATACTGGAAGCTTCATTTGCAGGATTTGATCCTGCTCCATATTCCTTGTCTTACCTTTTAGAGTTTTCCTTGCCTAATTTTTTAAACTGGGACAGTAATATGTAACAGTTACTCCCTTGCTTGCATGTAGAAGATTTTAATAGATAAGGATTACAAGAGAAACAGTACAGAGATAGTGACTTGTGGCCCATGAGCTGATCCACACCAGACGCGTGCCCACACCCAGAGACTACAGCCAACAAGCCAGCTCTGACCCAGGGTTGGACGTTTCCACAGTCATGGTGTGACCAGCAGCACACAGGACTCGGACACCTGCGGAGCCAGAAAGACCCCGATGTTCACTTCAGAAGGTCATTTCACACAAGGTTTGGTGTGGCACCTGGCATCCCGATGACATTCATAGTAACGACTCCTAAAACTTCTTAATTAATATGATAAAAATGAGTACATATAATTGCCCAGGGAAACCAGGAAGAGGAATAGCCAAGAACTTTGAATGATCTATAACCAGCGAATTCCTGTGATGCCAGGTCACAAAGTTTCAGGGGGTGGCAGAACGTTGCTGAGGAACCGGCTGACCTGGTTTTGGTTGGTGACTTGGTTACCAGCTATGCTGACAGCTTGTGCATGCCAGACATTTGCTCCCACGCATGCCAGTCAATGGGATTCTTACTGAAATTTCTTCCAGAAATAACTGCAAAGTGTCTCAAAAACAAAGATCTGTATGTTTTGGCAAATAAACTTATCAGGCAACTTCCATTCGTAATTTCTATTTCCAGAGCCCTGTAGTAAGCCCTAGAAAACATCAAAAGAGTAAAGCCTATCTCGTCTCTGGGTAAGCTTACGAAGCTGTTTGAGCCTCAGTTTCCCCACCTGGACACTGAAGATGATACCATCTACCGTGAAGGGCTGTTGTGGATCTCGAATAAGAACTCATGCAGAACTTCCTAGCAGAGGACCCCAGACCATCAAGTCCTCTGTAACTGAATTGAATCTAGAATCTTGAAAATCTTGGCAATACTAAGAGAACTTGTATCATTACAAAGAGCGTTTATCTAATAAAAGAGAAAGTTCTGGAAAATATGGATTGCTTTTTTAGGAGGAGGTAAGCAAGCTGTGTACTTGTGGAGAATGTTGGAAACAAAAGCTCAGAGTCAGGAATACGCAAGCCTGATCCGGCAGCAGGAAGGAGGCAGATTTAATGGAGATGTAGGGGACCCTGTGGGGAACAGCTGAGGACAGCTGTGAATGGAAGTTAGAGACCTCAAACGTCAGTAGGCTGAGGTGTTTACACTTCAAATACAAGACAGGGGAGAGCTGAAGAAGGTTCTTATGGATTAAATTAAAAAAAAATGGTATATGTAAGAACTATGCTCTTTGAGTTTAGCATTGTATCAGTGTATTAGTAGGAAGCTGAAGATTGGATTCAAGTAGGAAGAGGCTGAGATCAAGGAGAAAACCACTGCCTGAGCCATGCAAACACATGACGTGGGCCTGCAGCAGGGGCATGGAGGTCTAGGAGATGGATTTAAGAAGCTGTAAGGCTTAGTGATAGATCTGCTATGGTCCAGAAAGATCCTTCCTTCTTTGCAACGCAAACCTGACATTAAGCTAAGCTATGTTTTCAACCAGTGGTCCATATACACTATGGAGTATTATGCCTCCATCAGAAAGGATGAATCCCCAACTTTTGTAGCAACATGGACGGGACTGGAAGAGATTATGCTGAGTGAAATAAGTCAAGCAGAGAGAGTCAATTATCATATGGTTTCACTTATTTGTGGAGCATAACAAATAGCATGGAGGACAAGGGGCGTTAGAGAGGAGTAGGGAATTTGGGTAAATTGGAAGGGGAGGTGAACCATGAGAGACTATGGACTCTGAAAAACAGTCTGAGGGGTTTGAAGTGGCGGGGGGGGGGGTGGGAGGGTGGGGTACCCGGTGGTGGGTATTATAGAGGGCACGGCTTGCATGGAGCACTGGGTCTGGTGAAAAAATAATGAATACTGTTTTTCTGAAAATAAATAAATTGGAAAAAAAATAATGAAAAAAAAAATAAGCTAAGCTATGTGGCTCTGTTTCCTGAGCTTTCCTACTTCCTCTAGTTGTTATGCTCCTTTAAATATAGCCAGCCTTTTAATAAACCCCCTACACAGCAAGATACCAAAAAGTGCCTTGACCAGCAGCTGCTGGGTGCAGTGACCTGACCGGCCTTGGCCCATCCAAGCAGCACAGACCCAGGCCAGGGAAATGGTTGCCAGGCCCTGTCTGAATTATTCACAGAGCTCTCTCCTTTGCCAAATAAACACGATCTTAAATATCCCAGCATTATTCGGATTTAAAAGACCTTCCATGCCACCAAGCAGAAAACGTCCAGTGATTTCTCTATGGAACTTTAAAAACTGGAGAAAACTACATCGCACATACGGCGCGGCCCTCTGCCCACCTCCTCAAACAGATGGGATCATCGTTTCTTTCTGATGGAAATGAGAAGGCTTATCAACATAACCCTTTCTAAAGGGTTATATGCCCCCCTCAAATCCAGGTGCCTTCATCTGTTACTCATCAAGGTCACGTTATCTGAAAATTGAACAACTGTGAAATCTAACATTTTCTGCCTATCTTGAGACTTGATGACATTGAGCAAGGGATGGCAAGGCCTACCCTTCCACTGCAGAGATGTTTATCAAGAAGTTAATCCTATGACAAAAGAATAATTCGTCCCATATATTGTGTTTCTTTGTTGAGAAGCAAATGACCTGGTCTTGAAAACCTAATGTGAAAACTCCCCTCACACTGGAGGTGGTGGAAACTAATTGATCTTTTTTCCCTCCCACCTTACTCTTTTCCAACCCACATTTCCAACATCAAAACATTCTATGGGAGTAAGTCGGTCAGTCCCACACACTGAAAAATGTCAGCACAAACTCTAAAGTGGCTGGGCGCCGCAGGTAACATACCTCGGTCTCTTCTTGGGATGCCAAGTTCCAAAGACTCTAAAGCCAATTAGGTAAACTATGAGGGTTCTTGCAGGTAGGTGTATGACGATATCTAATTCTACGTAAGAACGTCTTTGTTTCCATCATATGGGCAGACAGACAAGAAGTGGTTGCCTTCCTTGGGTCATATGAACATTTAGATGAGATGTGATAGATTCGTCTTGGGTCAGACTTCAGTGGAGGAAGAGCGCACACAATCAAGTGATGTAGTTTAGGGATGGAATTTTTCTCATTTTGATGGATGCTTTGATTAAACAACACAGTTCCCTGATCCTTCTTAGAGATGATTCTTATTCTCAAACCCAATCAGGCCTTGGGATGCTTTATGTTTAAAACTCCTCAGAACTGATATATTAGCTTTACTTTTCATAAAACGTTCACTTAGTTCTTCCAGGTGTGTTCATTATAAATCTATTTAATGATTTCATAAATTATATCAATATCATCAGCTTTTCTAAAATCAGCTTCAAGGGTAATATATTTTATGTAATTCTCATTACAGTGTGATAACCGCATAGTATCTCTAATGCCCTAGGTAAATACGCAGTTAAATCTCTGTGCGAGAGATTTAAAAGGCAGGCCTAAATTTTGAGATGAAATTCCCATCAGTGTTAACAATGAGAGAGGGAGTAAAAAAAAAACCTATAAATTTTTCTTCCCCCACCCCAATAGATATTCGACCTTAAAAAAGGAGCAGCTAGTGGACAGAGAAGTTTAAGTTTGCAGAGGCATATCTTCCTAGTCTATGAAGTAGAGGCTAAGACTTTAATCTTCTAGTCCTTGACTTTCTGGCCACTTCCCAATAGGGGTTTCCTCCCTTTACAACCTTCTTAAGCAGGGAGGTGAGGAAGAAAGTTTTATATTTTCTAAGTTAATTTTCCTTCTTATCTTGCCAACTATCTCCTGGAGACAGGGGAATATAAATTCATACTGCCCTTGAAGAAATGCAAAATTTGAAATTCTCTCTTATCTGAGAACTCCTATTTGTGTTACATCCAATGCTGTTTTCCACAGAAATGCAAGAGTTGGTGACTCCAGGTAAAGAAAAAAAGGTCTCACAGATGTATTTGTTAACCTTCCAGTGTTACTAGAATATGCTTTTGAAGCGGGTTAATCAGAACAGATCGGCATGTCTTTTAACCCGGAGGGTTAGGCCAAGGATTTCTTAGCTTACAGGAGAGGGCCTTTACTTAGAGCTGCCCTTTCTCATTCTATCCCTTTAAAGGAAGAAAAAAATAACTTAGTGTTGGTGTGTGAGTGTATTTGTACATTTAAAATTATTCAGCAGGGGGACACATAAAGAAAACTGGACAGGAAGAAAACTTGTATTTCTTTTGTTTTTTGAGAGTGCGTGTTATGGGATTCCAGTGTATATAGAGCCTCCTTTGCTTGGTCTCCTTTGCTGGTTCTTTCCCGTATCCCCCAGAATCTAAATTTTACAATGCTTTGGGACTCAGTGCTTTCTCATCTCTTCTCTTTACACTCCCTTTCTGAGCATTTCCTGGCTTTGAATGCCTTTATGGTAACAATCCCAAATTTATGTTTCCATCCCAGATGTCTTCTTGCAGTGTCCAACAGCACAACGAACATCTCCACTTGGTTGTCTAACTGACATTTGAAATTGACACTACCCAAATGGAACACCTGATTTCCCCCCTCATATCTGGTCTTTCCTCATCTTAGTAAATGAAACCTACTTTCTTTCTATGATTCAGGCCACATATCTTAGAGTCACTTCGATGTCTTTCTCTTTTACTCTACATTCAATTCGTCAGAAAATTCCATTGGTTGTACTTAAAATATATTCACTTTTCCTTCCATCTCTACTCCGTTGGTCTAAGCGTGACATTTATCTCTAGACCAGAAGTAGTCTCCATGGCAACAATTTCTAACTAGTCTCCCTGCTTCTGTCTGTCCCCGCTCATCTGCACACAGACACTGAATGATGTTATTAAAACTCAGAGCTGAAGGTTTTATAATCCCCAGCAAGGCTCTTCATGACATTACCCTTTACTTCTCTTTCCCCATTACCTCTACAACCTCATCCTTGACCATGTTGTTCCTAATTGCATCTAGGATACCTAGAAAAGGGTCTGCTGCATTGCTGGTACACAGAAGCATTGGTAGGAATGAATATTTTCCTTCCTTAAGACAGAAAAGGACAAAATAAAAATGAAATGTTTAGAGATTGGGGCTATTTGAAAATAAAATTATAAAATCATTTAGAAACGAGAACAACTCCTAAAGATCATCTGATTCATTTCTTAATTTTCCAGGTTGCAAACGAGTGTCTCAAAGCTTAAGTGACTTGCCCAAGGTCACACAGACAATAAAGACACTATGCTCCTGCTCCACATTAATTCCTTTTCAAGAACAGTTTTTCCCTTTCGGGCTTTACTTTCAAGGATTATTTTCCAGAATCTTCTTCACATATTCAGCATTGTGATCTTCCCACGTGATTCCAGCAGTTTAGCAAGGTGAATAACAATTATACATTCTAGACCCGATCTCTCCACATTTGTGGTAGACTACCCCACTTACTGTGTGACTTTAAACAAGCCAACAATCTTCTGCACGGCAAAGAAACAATTAATAGACCGAAAAGGCAACCTATAGCTGCTATGGGAAATACTACAGAGTTTTCTGAGAGAAAAAAAAAATACTGATAAACAGAACTACCATATGATCCAGCATTCCAACCTCTGGGTATTTAACCAAAAATATTGAAATAAGAATCTCAAAGACATACTCATACTCCCATGTTTATTGCAGCACTATACACAAAAGCCAAGATGTGGAAATAACCTAAATATCCATCAAAATATGAATGAATGTGGTTTATGCAAACAGTGGAATATTATTCCGCCTTAAAAAAGCAGAAATTCTTGCCATCTGCAACAACACAGATGGACATTGGGAGCATTATGCTAAGGTAAGTAAGCCAGTTATAGAAAACAAACACATAATTCTACTTATAAAAGGTATTTAAATAGCCAAATCCACAGAAGCTGAGAGCAGAATGGTGGTTTCCAGGGGCTGGGGGTTGTGGGGGTGGGGGAATGAGGAGTCACTGTTTAATGGGTACAAAGTTTGGGTTATGCAAGATGAATAATTTCAAGAGATATACTGTACAACATCCTGCCTATAGTTAACAATCTTATACTCTATACTTCAAATTTTGTTGAAAGTGTAGATCTCATATTCAAATATTCTTACTAAAATTAAAAAGAAAATAGGCAACACATTTAAGATAATGATGAGGCAGGTTTTTTAATACTCTCAGTCACTGGATGACAGAATAATCTCCCAAAAGAAATGTGAAAATGCCATCACTGAAGCTATTTAAAACTCAACTGAAGATGAAATTGGCCTTGGTCTTCTCTCTACATGAGTGACAAGACCCACACAAGCATGACCTAAGACACCAATGGATTCCACAGGTGGGCACTTTCCAGACCACCTACTAGTATGGAGAAAGAAAGAGGAAGATTGGGTTGGAACTGATGACTCACAACAGGACAACTTGCTCAGTATGTTCCTGGCTCAGTTACGACTTCTCCAGGATGCTAGGAAAGGAGCACTTAACAAATCACTACCCTCCCAGCTCCAAAAAGTTTTCAGGGAATACAGGAGGCTCTCTCCAACCTACTTTTAGAATTGGCCTTTGTTTTATTTTAAAACAGAAACAACCCCAGAAGACCAGACCATTCAGTCTATAAAAAGGACAGACTAGGGGTCATGAAACTGTGGTCCAATGGCCAAATCTGGCCCACAGCTTATTTCTCTAAATAAAGTTTTATTAAAATAGATCTAAAGTTGCTCATTTGCAGTGTGTCCATGGCTGATTTCACAATACAATGGCCAAGCTGAGTAGCTGTAAAAAGGCTGCATGGCCCACAAAACCTAAAATATTTATTATTTGATCTCTTATCAAGGCTCATTCTTCTTTGGACTAATGGCTTTGAGAATACTGAATCAAGCATCTCTAAGGTAAAAAATATGTAAAAGTCATTGCCTTTTCCCCTTCTTTTAAGTTGTGAAATAGAAAAAAAATAATCTGAACAGAATATGCCAACTTTTTATGAATCTATTCCAAGATATTCCATGCTAGAGTCTGGAGGACACACATGTGACACCTAAAATAGTATAATTATTAAAAATGGAAACCCTGGAATCAGAAAGACCTGAGTGTGAATCCCAGATTTGCAATTTAACAGCTCTGTGACTTTTGGCAAGTTACTTAATCTTTTTGGGCTTCACTTTGAAATAAAGTCAAAAATAATGTCCAGCTCAGTGGACCCTTGTGAGGAACGAAGGCATTACTATACATACAGCACTTGGCAGAGAGCCTGGGACATTCGTATGTGTTCAAAAAACTACATAGTTTTATGATTACATGAGTATTAAAAATTAAAATTAAGGAAATCAGCTTTCCAAGATAGCACATGAGGCTGATAAAATACAAATGTATCACTTGTTAAGCATTACCTGCGCAGTTTTCCCCAGGATCTTGACAGAGAAGGCCATCCTTTTCAGGACTCCTGGTTGAATTCCCATCTGCCACAACACAGTGGAGGATCACTAGACCTTCAAGTTCAAAACAGAACCAAAACAAACATGAAAAGTTGAAAATTTCCTTAATGCAAAGTACTCTACCAAAGTCATGACCCATTTATGAAAATAACAAGCCTGTGACTTTCATTTCCAAGGCATTCTCCCACAGCAAGGGGCCTGGCATGGGAGTGGGTACACAGACCAGCAAGTCTAATTTTTTCACCCTCAAGGACAAGGACAGAATTTTCAAGCCAACATCACTTACATGTAACTATGCATCTTGAGTGAAGAGACTTGGCCATAGTTTATGATGGAGACATCACAGAAGCAGAGGAATAGAAAGGGTTCTCAGCTGCTGCACAGATACACGGATAAATCTCCAGGGAGAATGGAGGACATGTACCATTCCATACAGATTCGATGTTTCTCAGGTATTAACTATTGTTCATACTTCCTTCTTGAGATATGTGAACTAGATATTCAATTTGTGGAAACTATTTGAAAATTGCACCTTCCCTCAGCTGGGTACTCCTGTTGCTGAGAAGGACAAACCTCATGGAAAGGATGGTGGAGAGAGGAATACTGTGTGGTGGTTAGAACAGTTTAAAATACCATGGGTAGTTCTTGTGTGGACCTGATTCAAGAAAATCAACTGTAAAAAGTCACTAATGAGCTAATCTGAGAAATTTGACCCTGACTAGACATTGGATAATATTAAGGAATTACTACAGATAATTTTAAGGGTGATAATCATATTGTGGTTCAGGATAAAAAACAGAGCCCATATGTCTGAAAGATATAAAATTAAATACTTATTAATGAAATTAATGTATCCAAGATTTAGTTTAAAATAATCCAACAAGGGGCGAAGGGTACAAGATGCTGAGAGACACTTAAAGGTGTGACAAGACTGGCCACATAATAAGAAGTTGGAGAGGGCAGGAGAAGGTAAGGGAGGGCAGATGTGGAGAGATGAGATGTCTTGGGAGTTAGCTAGACCTGAGTTCATGACCTGTTTTTGCCACTTTACAGTCATGTACCTTGTGCCAATTTCATAACCTCTCAATTTCCTCATTGGCAAAATGGAGATAATTATTATCTCCTCTTCAGAGCATTACTGTGAGGATTCAATCAGGTAAGTATACAAAACAACACATTGTTGGCATGTAATCAATACTCACTTAAATTACTCATTATTATGTACCTGGCAGGAATCGGATAACTTGCCCACCGGGTATATTGATATTTATCCACCTAGCCAATGGTTTCTAAACTATGCATGTTCTATAATTCAGCTCAGTTCAGCAAACATCCATGAGCATCCATAAAAACACAGGTGGACAGGACAGACTCTACCCTCAAAGGGCTCCGAAGCTAGTAAGACAGGCAATCAGCTAACCAATTAGCCGTAACACGAAGTGAGACTGTTGCGTCTGAAGACAATAGTATCTGGCAAGTTCAAAGGCCAAAGAGTTTTCAAAAAGAATCTTTCAATATGGAGACTCTTTGCTAGCTATCTAATTAGAAAAGGTTCAAAAAAATTTTAAAAGGTGGTAATTAACATTGGAAACACTAAATAGAAATAGAAACTCAAATCCACTGATATTGGGTAAACTAGCACTTCTTTACTGGAAGACAAATTAGTACTGTATGTGCTAAAAGCAGAAATACCAAAAAAATATGCAATTATTTCATTTCTAGTAATTATTGAGAAGGAAATAATCCAAGATACATAAAAAGATGTAACTGAAAAATTCTCTACATGACACGGGTTCTAAAAACTTGGAAATTCCCTAAGTATTTATAAAGATAGAGTTGACTAAATACATGGAACTATTTTCATGCAGTAAAATGCTATTCAAGCATAATTCAAACAGTAATAGAACATTTTGATATATTCCTGAGAGAGAGAGACTATCGAATAATAATGTAGTGGGATTTGTGTGTTTGTCTGCATCAGTGTGTGATAATAGTATAAAATAGGCCCATATAGATAGATAATCAAAAAGTTAGGTAAGTAAGCAGATAGAGAGTTGTTCACATTGGTTAGGAGAATCTTATCTTAATTTTCCTTATTTGCACTTTCTAATTTTCTAGTAGCATATTTTATTTGTTGCAACAATAAAAAAGGGAATGTCTTCCCAATTGAAATTTACCCCAAAGATACAGAGGTAGTGAAATGAAGAGCCATCTGTACCCCAGTGTTCATAGCAGCAATGGCCACAGTTGCCAAACTGTGGAAAGAACCAAGATGCTTGGTTCTTGGTTCTTCAACAGAGGAATGAATAAAGAATATATAGTCCATATATACTATGGAGTATTATGCCTCCATCAGAAAGGACGAATCCCCAACTTTTGTAGCAACATGGACGGGACTGGAAGAGATTATGCTGAGTGAAATAAGTCAAGCAGAGAGAGTCAATTATCATATGGTTTCACCTACTTCTGGAACATAAGGAGTAACACGGAGGACATGGGGAGACAGAGAGGAGAAGGGAGTTGGGGGAAATTGGAGGGGGAGATGAACCATGAGAGAATATGGACTCTGAAAAACAATCTGAGGGTTTTGGGCGGGTGGTGAATCTGATGGTGGGTGTTAAGGAGGGCACGTATTGCATGGAGCATTGGGTGTGGTACATAAACAATGAATTCTGGAACACTGGAAAGAAATTTAAAGAATAAGTAAGAATTAAAAAAAAAAAAAAAAACAAGTATCAGGGGCACCTGGGTGGTTCAGTGGGTTAAGCCTCTGCCTTCGGCTTTGGTCACGATCTCAGGATCCTGGGATCGAGCCCCACATCGGGATCTCTGTTCAGCATAGAGCCTGCTTCCTCCTCTCTCTTTGCCTGCCTCTCTGCCTATTTGTGATCTCTGTCAAATAAATAAATAAATAAAAATCTTAAAAATATATATATATCAGTATTTTGGTTCAAAAAAAATACACACACACAATTTGGCCACCAAATTTCTAGATTTTTTGTACCTTTTATCCCAGCACCTGCCACTCTCCTTTCACACTTATAATAAACCAGAAACATATAATCATTTTGGGCTTTCCAAGCATGCTGATTATATATTTACTCATCTTTGTAATCCTGGTAACTAACACAGAACACAAATGTTGAAAAAATGAACAGATCAGTCTATCAAAGAACAAAACAACTTTCAGATTAAAAAAAATCTTAGTATCTCTTTCTAGTGGAAAATATCAATCAATTTCTTTATTATTATAAAATAGGTTTAATTCATTTTTAAATTTTTTTTTAAAGATTTTATTTATTTATTTGACAGAGAGAGATCACAAGTAGGCAGAGAGGCAGGCAGAGAGAGAGAGGAGGAAGCAGGCTCCCTGCTGAGCAGAGAGCCCGATGTGGGACTCGATCCCAGGATCCTGAGATCATGACCTGAGCCAAAGGCAGCAGCTTAACCCACTGAGCCACCCAGGCGCCCTCATTTTTAAATTTTCATACATGAGCTTTCTCCATGGGCAGAATCAGGAGGACTTAATTCTGGAGTTACTCTAACAGTGGGAATTTTACAAAACACTCTAAATCTTACAGAGATTCCATATCCACAAACTGGGGATGACAATATATCCTTCAAGAGGATATTGTGGAAATAAAATTAGGTAACACAAAAAGGCATGTGGCTTGACATCTAGTATACAATTTTAAGTCCACTCACACTCCTTTCTATCACTTATCATCTAACCCATCATTTTCCACTTCCAGGTCACAGAGGGAGCTCTGATTGCCCTGAACCCCTGCGCAGGGCCTTCTAGCATGCTGGCTGGCTGGTGCCTGTGCCCAGACTCTGTTCCGCTATGAATCACTCCACATGCCGGCATTAGCTGGTGAAGGGATGCCACTGGGAGCGTCCCGGATGGGAACCTTAGGGAGGAGGCTCTCTCAGGCAAACCAAGGCACTAGGGTAGCACGTGCTCTTCTCCCCACCCACAAATGTCAGGTTATAGTCAAAACCTGGTGGCCGTGAACCAAATCCAGCCTGAAGAACCATTTTCTTGATCTGCATGGTTTTAAACAATTGAATCATGACAGCTCATATTAAACCTGGATATTTCTGCTTCCACTGGAAAAGCAGAAATTCTGGCAACACGGTGTGAAACAGCTTCCTGGCAACAACTGGGCACAACTAAGCAGCATGTGACCCCTTTAATGTCCCAGACCATCAGGCTTGCTGCGCTCATTTACTTGACCTGCCTAGACCCTGACAGGAATTTCAAGTTGTGATATGTACGGAGCAACTCGGGAATCGCAGAAATGCTTAAAAAACCATTTACTCAATACTGAAGGCTGCTTCACAGAGGAAAGGCATTCCTGTTCCATCCATAATTCAACAAATATTATTGAGTACCATGATAGAAGACACCGAAGGCTCAAAGATAACAGATACTATCACTGACCTTAAGGAGCTCACATTCTGGTAAGGAAGGTAGACACACAGATCTTTAAGGTGTAGTGTAGTAAAGACAACAGCAGAGGTGACACAGGATGGAGAGTCAACTCTACTTAGCTGCAAAGACTTGAAAGAGAAGATGAGGATTGTGGGGAGTTTTTAATGAGGAAGAAATGATTTTTTAACACATCAGTTAGTGACTTCTAGAAGATAAAAATTGTGTAGACAAGGTAGCATAATCATTGATGTAATTTGTTTCTGCAGTAGGTAATATTTATATGATGATAATAATGCAAATACTGATAATTGAAATTATTATATCAAAAATGATAAAAAAAAATCAGGGCCAGTAATTAGTCCACATACACCATGTGGGGAAACTGCGGTGATGAATCAGTATCTATGCTGTGCCAGTTCTTAAATGTTTAGACTATCACCCCTATAGCAATATACTGAAATTATGAGGGTAGAGGAACTCAGTAGGTAAAATCTAAACTTGACAAGTCAATAAATAGCATTACAAGCAAGGTATTTAGCAAGATGGAGATAAATACATAAATACGGAAGAAACACTTAAAATATTCAGAAGTGGTTGCTTCTAAGAGGTGGAGAGGAGGGAAATCATGGTGCCAAGATCTGCTATTTGTTGTTATAATCCTTTTAGCACTATTGGATTTTTAAAAATCTATGTCTATTTATTACTTTATCAAAAATAAAATTAATTTTTTTCCAATTTATTTATTTTCAGAAAAACAGTATTCATTATTTTTTCACCACACCCAGTGCTCCATGCAAGCTGTGCCCTCTATAATACCCACCACCTGGTACCCCAACCTTCCACCCCCCCCTGCCACTTCAAACCCCTCAGATTGTTTTTCAGAGTCCATAGTCTCTCATGGTTCACCTCCCCTTCCAATTTACCCAAAAGCACATACCCTCCCCAATGTCCATAACCCTACCTCCCTTCTCCCAACCCCCCTCCCCCCAGCAACCCACAGTTTGTTTCGTGAGATTAAGAGTCACTTATGGTTTGTCTCCCTCCCTATCCCATCTTGTTTCATGGATTCTTCTCCTACCCACTTAAGCCCCCATGTTGCATCACCACTTCCTCATATTAGGGAGATCATATGATATTTGTCTTTCTCCGCTTGACTTATTTCGCTAAGCATGATACGCTCTAGTTCCATCCATGTTGTCGCAAATGGCAAGATTTCATTTCTTTTGATGGCTGCATAGTATTCCATTGTGTATATATACCACATCTTCTTGATCCATTCATCTGTTGATGGATATCTAGGTTCTTTCCATAGTTTGGCTATTGTGGACATTGCTGCTATAAACATTCGGGTGCACGTGCCCCTTTGGATCACTATGTTTGTATCTTTAGGTAAATTCCCAGTAATGCAATTGCTGGGTCATAGGGCAGTTCTATTTTCAACATTTTGAGGAACCTCCATGCTGTTTTCCAGAGTGGTTGGACCAGCTTGCATTCCCACCAACAGTGTAGGAGGGTTCCCCTTTCTCCGCATCCTCGCCAGCATCTGTCATTTCCTGACTTGTTGATTTTAGCCATTCTGACTGGTGTGAGGTGATATCTCATTGTGGTTTTGATTTGTATTTCCCTGATGCCAAGTGATATGGAGCACTTTTTCATGTGTCTGTTGGCCATCTGGATGTCTTCTTTGCATCCAAATCGGCAAAGAAGAAGTCAAATTATCACTCTTCGCAGATGATATGATACTCTATGTGGAAAACCCAAAAGACTCCACTCCAAAACTGCTAGAACTTGTACAGGAATTCAGTAAAGTGTCAGGATATAAGATCAATGCACAGAAATCAGTTGCATTTCTCTACACCAACAACAAGATAGAAGAAAGAGAAATTAAGGAGTCAATCCCATTTACAATTGCACCCCAAACCATAAGATACCTAGGAATAAACCTAACCAAAGAGGCTAAGAATCTATACTCAGAAAACTATAAAGTACTCATGAAAGAAATTGAGGAAGACACAAAGAAATGGAAAAATGTTCCATGCTCCTGGATTGGAAGAATAAATATTGTGAAAATGTCTATGCTACCTAAAGCAATCTACACATTTAATGCAATTCCTATCAAAGTACCATCCATCTTTTTCAAAGAAATGGAACAAATAATTCTAAAATTTATATGGAACCAGAAAAGACCTCGAATAGCCAAAGGGATATTGAAAAAGAAAGCCAAAGTTGGTGGCATCACAATTCCGGACTTCAAGCTTTATTACAAAGCTGTCATCATCAAGACAGCATGGTACTGGCACAAAAACAGACACATAGATCAATGGAACAGAATAGAGAGCCCAGAAATAGACCCTCAACTCTATGGTCAACTAATCTTTGACAAAGCAGGAAAGAATGTCCTATGGAAAAAAGACAGCCTCTTTAATAAATGGTGTTGGGAAAATTGGACAGCCACGTGCAGAAAAATGAAATTGGACCATTTCCTTACACCACACACAAAAATAGACTCAAAATGGATTAAGGACCTCAATGTGAGAAAGGAATCCATCAAAATCCTTGAGGAGAACACAGGCAGCAACCTCTTCGACCTCAGCCACAGCAACATCTTCCTAGGAACATCGCCAAAGGCAAGGGAAGCAAAGGCAAAAATGAACTTTTGGGATTTCATCAAGATCAAAAGCTTTTGCACAGCAAAGGAAACAGTTAACAAAATCAAAAGACAACTGACAGAATGGGAGAAGATATTTGCAAACGACATATCAGATAAAGGACTAGTGTCCAAAATCTATAAAGAACTTAGCAAACTCAATACCCAAAGAACAAATAATCCAATCAAGAAATGGGCAGAGGACATGAACAGACGTTTCTGCAAAAAAATAAAATTATTTTTTAAGAAAATGGTAAATAAAGTTGTAATTAGCCAAGGCATTCTAAACAAAAGGGGCAGCTTGTAAAAGGACACAGTGGAAGTAATACAACTTGTCTAGCTTGTCTGGAGGGTGAGTAGGGATTGTGATGGAGAGGAGGCTGGGGCAAAAATAAATATGACCATCTTAATTACTCTGGATTCTTTTAGGCACCCAGTTTAGGGTCATTGAAATGCTTTAAGTGAGAAACAACATAATCTTTTCATTTGGTTTGTTGTGTGTGTGTGTGTGTTTGTTTGTTTGAAAAGGTTACTTGAATACCAGTATAGTTTATTCAAACACATGTAAACCAAGGGGGTGGCACTGGGTATGGGGAAGAAGAAATGAACACGAGAGATATCCACAAAGTAAAATTTATAAGACTTGGTGGCTAGTGGGACAGAGTGGGAAGTGAGAAAAAAGAAGTCTAGGATGACTCCAGAGTTTGGAGCTGGAACGGCTGAGTGGATTGTGGTTCCAATCACAGACATATGGGACACCAGAAGATAAACATTAGGGAGAAATATTAGTGGCATGGGAAGTATGCAAATGACCTCAGATTACTTTTCAAAGATGTCCAACTGCAAAGGGAAGGGAAAGACTAGTGAACAGATCTTAAAAAAAAAAAAGGAGGGCCTTGTTTTTGTTTTTAATATGAGAGAAAATTGATCAAAAGAAGCCAAAGGTATAGGAAAGAGGCAAAGATGGGCTACCAGTAGAGGCAGAAAAGGTTACAAATCATAGTCTGAAAGGCAGGGCTTCTTCTGCAGTTTTTGATCCTTTGTAGTCAAAGTTAGTAACTTTGCAAATATCACTTCATTTTCAGTAAATGAAAGGTCATTAGAAAATAAGGGCTTAAAGGTATTTTACATTCTATACATCTCATGTCATTGTTCAAAGGAATCTGGCTTAAACTGAATGCAAAACACCCAAAGGTTTCTCAACTTTTATACTACTGACATTTGGGCTGGATAATTTCATGTTTAGGGAAGCTGTGCATCATAGAATAATGATTAACCCTGGCTTTTACCCTCCAAATGCTGGTAACATCCTACCCCCACCTCTCCCCCTAGTTCTGAGTTGCCACAGTTGAAAATATCTCCCACCATTGCCAAATATCCCTGAGAGGAAAACTGATCTGGTTGAGAACCACTGCAATTCTCTCCAACCTGTTTTAATATTTTTTGTCCAAAATATAGCTTTCATTTTGAATGTGCTGCTTTATTATAAATCAATTAAACAGCCTCAAAGCCTTAAATTTTGACTTCTTAAAAAATTTCTTTGGGAAAGGTTATCTTGTGGAAAGATCACCGAACTCAGTCATTAATTCACTGTGTGACCTTGAGTTAATTAACAATCTATCCTGAACTTTTTCCTTAAGAAAACTTAGAATCACAAGTTTCCTGCCCATTCCATAATCTGGTTCATGAAAATCAAATGAAATAATATAGTAAAATAATTTATTCAAAAACATGCTATTAAAATGATCATTATCTTCATCAGAGAACGTATGGATTATAGTTGAGAGAAAATGAAAGAAAATATGGTATCTAGGTGTGGAAAACAATAAGATTTTCATTCAGAAGAGTCACAATTTTATGAAATTTCAGAATTAGGAAAAACCTTCGAGGAATTAAAATATCCTACCAACCAATTCTCAACTTCCTGAAATCATCTTCTGGAAAAGCTCCTCAACCTTGCCTTCTAATTTCAGCACAGTCTTCTCTCTCCTCCAAGCCGTTCCATTTCAGTGAGACCTTCCATCCATTCTTTCAATTGCAGCCATTTCATTCAAAAAGATTATTGAGCATTTATTTCTAAGGCTCTGTAAGTGATGCTTTACATTAAGCTGGTTTTTTGCCTTCCCATAACTTTACTCCACTCACTGGGATCACCTGGAATAAGTCTAATCTCTCTTTCCCATGACAGATTTTCATTATTTGAAGCCAGATATCAAGGCTTTCTGAAAGGATTCCTCTTCTTTGGGCTGAGCATCCTGGTTCCTTCAACCACATTTTACCTGTCATCATCAAGACCCTCATAATCCTTGCCATGGTCCCCTAAATGTAAGGTCAAACCAACATGCCTTTTCGCATGGTTCTGGCAAAGACGGAATAGAATGGGGCTCTCGGCCCCCACACTGTAGGCGCTGTATTTCTGGTAATGCAGCCCCGGAGCACATCAGCCATTTTTGGCTGTCTGATTAAATACTGAGGTTTTGGTCTGTTTTTAATAAAAGGAAACTCTTACATCTCTAGTGCTACTGGAAAGCAGTGTAATGATGGGATTATTTTTCATTGTATTGTATTGTATTGTATTGTATTATTATTTTTCATTGTAGCTCTGTTTTGCTTCACTTTTGTTTTTTACTTAAAAAAATGATTTTAGACTTTTTAGAGTTCCCTTTAAAAATTGTATTAGGTTTCACCGATCAGTAAAATATTTCATAATCTTTTTGTTTTCTTATTCTTTCATTCAACCTATTTCATGTGACCTGCATAATTTCTGAGAGATGATTAAAGCAATAAAAACAAAATAATGTTAGATTAGTTGTGTCTGCTAAGTGATGAGAAATTGAGTCTATATTTCTGGTGCTAGTTTTTAAATATCAACCGTACTCATAAAACTAAAGACAAAAATGAAAAGAAATCCAATTCTACTTTCATGAGTCAAAGTTCCATTTATGAGATGTTCAAATTAAAAAATTACAGAATTTATTAAAAGCATTATCCCTGTCAGTCAGCATGGAGAATGAAGTCATTGGGAACAATATGAGCATTGAAAGAGACCCAGTCTGACAAGGAGCATGACCCACTGTCTCATAGTTAACTGCTAAATGCTGAGGTAAGTTGTACACCAGCTGGGTCAACTATTTAAAAGATCAAATGTGACCAACTTAAACAGTTATGTATGTTGTATTTGCCTCATCTCTGAGCTGAATTTTCCATTTTTACAGCCAAGGGCATTTTTTATTTTAAAAATAAATATAACATTATCAAAAAAATAGCCATTCATCTGTATTCTGATGACTTAGGAATCTTCGATATCTTAGCTTCTATTTGTATCTACCAAATCCAGGGATTTCTTATGATATTGTACCAACCTCATTTTAGGATTTGAACCACACCCCATGCCCCGTTAGAAAATCCAACTCTAAATCAAAGGAGAATTTATTAATCTATGAATATAAGCAGAAATTGGGAGAATATCTCATAGTCAAATCCCTAAAATTCTGTTTATCTAGAAGAAAGCAGTGTCGACTAATGGGAAAAAGATAAACTGGGAGTCAGATGGCACCAGATTTGAATCCTGGTTGTACATTCTAATCATCAGTTTTGCGATTATGATTAAGTGACTCAACATTGAACATAAGGGTTCCCATCTGTAAACCGAGGCCCATACTGAGTAAAAACATGGTAGATCTAGCTATATGCTTTAAAAAAGAGAAAAAATAAGGTCTGAATTATTAACCTTGGTAATGCCTGGCACAGGGTAGGTCCTCAACTCAATAGCAGCTATGAAAGAGCTGAAGCAAAAAAAGATTCTAATTCCTCTGGTAAAACAGTAGATTATCATTCCCCTAAATGGATACTGAAAAATTTCTACATATATGCTGTGATTTGATCCATATGTAAAATATGGCTATGAAACAAAATATGAAAGCTAAATATGTATACATATACATATGCATATACATATACATATACACACCACATTCCTACAGTGTGCTTATATGTATGTACTTAGTGAGGCAAAACAACATGTTGGCCTTTCTATAGGCTGCTTCTCTCCAGAGTTTTTAAAAGACATTGGAAGTGAATGTGCCTCAGCTGATGAACAGAAATATGGCATCTTGTATGGTTCTTTGTATTCTCAGGACAGTTCTGCCAGTGACTCAGCATACTGAGTATGTCTGCCAGGGCTACTGATTCAGTGGGTTGGTTAAATGATTCAGTGATACAAACACAGTAGACCAAGTCAGATCTTGGATGGTGCTGTCTGACAACCAAGGGGATTGTAAATCATAGCTCTAATTTTAGAAAAATTAAGTTAAAAAAAGGTCTAAAAATTCTAATCAACATTTGGAATATTAAAACTATAAGGATCTGAGGGATTTTTTTCATTGTATCTCCATTGTCAAGAAGAGAAACAGAACCCTGAGTATACATACTATACAGAGAGCATTTTCTAAGTCTGAAAAGAGATTACATCTAACATGCAGTTGGAGGGGCTCATGGGTGGCTTGGTCAGTTAAACATCTGGCTCTTGATTTCAGCTCAGGTCGTCATCTCAGGGTAATGAGATCAAGCCTTCAGTCAGCTGAGAGGGTGCTTAAGATTCTCTCGGGTGCCTTCTGACCCTCCCCCACTGCTCATGTTCACTCTCTCTCTCCCTCGTACTCTCTCTCAAAAAAAAAAAAAAAGAAGAAAGAAAGAAAAAAGAAAAAGAAAAGAAGAAAAAACATGCAGTTGAAAAAAATATTGGGGATTGGAATGATGTTTATCATTGTGGGCTTGTGATTGAATGAGACAAAAGCTAAAAGAGGTGAAGTTTGACATTAGCATTCTCTTCCATCTATTCTTGTTAACTCCTTTTCCATCTTTTTTGCATGGCTGTTTTGCCTTCCTATAAACCAGTCTCTTTGTACTTCTTTGACATTCCCCCAAATAGAAGATAACTTTTAAATATAATTTCCTTTCCAAATGCGTTTGCTTTCAAAGCAGATGTGCAAGGAGAGAAATTAAATAACTCAAACACTCTAAACCCAAGTGCTTCAACCTGGGTCTTCTAGAAAGCAGAACCTGAGATATATATGAAGGGATTATCACTTTATTTAGGAGGTCCAAGTTCTGGAGTCACAAGAATGAGGAGAAAAAAGAAAAAGAAAAAGAAATGAAGCAAAGAAGAAGGCAAAGCAATGCAATGTATGTGCCCATCTCGCAGATGCAGCTCCAAAGTACGCCACAAAGAGACACCAAACTTTGCTTGGACCACATGTCCACTCATACAGGAGCTATATAAAGTAGTTCGTGGAAGAAAGAATGAAGGAGAAATACATCTGCCGCAATCACTTTCATCACCCATTTCCTAGACAAAATTCCAAGTAAGGGGTGATAATTGCCTCAACCTCTGGCCCTTTGCTGAATGAGAGGCCAGAACTCGTGCCCTGGACATGGTGTTTTCCATGTCCAAAACAAGGGGCAACTCACTATAGGTAGGGAGCTGGGCAAAGACAAAGGAAATAGTCAAAGGGCTCTTCAGAGGGGTATATTGTTTGTGCGCTGGCCCAAGGAACATTTGAGGCATCAGGACATCTCATGGACAACCATGTTCTAAGAGAAGGAGGGACTCTTCAAAGGTCTCTCAAATCATATCATCTGAAAAACTGCCCATACTGTCAAACTTAAGATAGGCTTCTGGATTTTCAGGACTAGGAAAGGAAGTAGAGTCAGGACAGAAAAAAATAAGGGGGTCTTCATAGTTTATGTTCATTCAAAATCAGGAAAGTAACATATGAACTCTTTCCTCTCCACATGTAAAATTTTATCCCAAAAGGTAGAAACAGTATCTTGGTGTTTAAGAAAAGCTAAGAATGATGGATAACACTTTTTTAACTTATAAAAGTACTCCAGGGGGGCGTCTGGGTGGCTCAGTGGGTTAAAACCTCTGCCTTCGGCTCAGGTTATGATCCCAGGGTCCTGGGATTGAGCCCCGCATCGTGCTCTCTGCTCCTCGGGGAGCCTGCTTCCTCCTCCCTCTCTCTCTCTGCCTGCCTCTCTGCCTACTTGTGATCTCTGTCTGTCAAATGAATAAATAAAATCTTAAAAAAAAAAAAAAGTACTCCAGGGACACCTGGGTAGCTTAGTCGATTAAGCCTCTGCCTTTGGCTCTGGTCATGATCCCAGGGTCCTGGGATCCTCCTGCATGGGGCTCCTTGCTCAGAGGGGAGCCTGCTTCTCTCTCTGCCTCTGCCTAACACTCTGCCTGCCTGTACCCTCTGTCTCTCTCTTTCTCTGACAAATAAAAAAAAAAAAAATCTTGAAAAAAAAAAGTACTCCACAATCTTAAATTTTTAAAGCCCAAGAGGTAAGTATTTTAGACACCTGTGATACATAAACTACTTCATATATCTGAAAATTGTCAACACTGCAATAATGTCTTTGCCAGTAAATCAACCTCTTTTTTTTCTCACTATGACCATTATTAATTCTGTAACAACAATGACTAAATTGAATGGGAATCCCATAATAACCTAGAGCTAGTTTCTTAGAAATCATCAGTTGTCAATTGACTCTCTAATTCCCATTCCTTTATGATAAGACCATTCCAGATAGTCAGACATTACAATACTTTAAATGAAAAGCTCTGGGCTCACTGAATTTCCATAATAGTTCATAGACAGGAGGAGAAAGGAACCAACCAAAAGAACAATTTGTTATCAGGGAGGATTATCCGATTGCAAAATGAGGAGAGAGTGTGGAGTTGGCCTCTGGATTTAGTGATAACACAGTCTCTGACCCATGAGGTAACAGTCATCAATCTTTAATAATGGTAAGGGAAAGAACATAGAATTTAAGAGTAGATGCTTACCCAACCTGAAAAAGCCCCAGAATTTAGGCTCTTAAAATGAGCTAGGGAAAGCCAATCCAACTTAACATTAATCCATTATTATCTTTATCAACAAAATGATTTGCAGAGAGCAGAAGTAGAAAGAAAGGGGGGGAAAGAAAGAAAGAAAGAAAGAAAGAAAGAAAGAAAGGAAGGAAGGAAGAAGGGAATGAAGGAAGGCAGGCAGAAGAAGGAAGGAGAGAGAGAGAAAAAAAAAGAAAGAAAGATAGATAGACAAGGTAGTATATTTTAAATGTCAGGTATATAGAAAATGGAGACTATTGGAATCCCAAAAAGAAGCAATGTGTTGAGCTGGAAAAACCACAGGGAAAACTTTCACAGAGGTTGGGAACAAAGCTGGGTCAAAGGCGTTGACACAGAAATGAGCCTAATGTGTTTTGAAGATACTGAGTCAAGCTGCCCAGCTGCAGTGAAGAATTATGCAGGGTATTAAGAACAAGGGCCTTCTTGAAGTGTCTGGTGTGACTGTAAAATGATTCAATTGATTTTCCTGTGTGACCTATGAAAGTAAGACACATGGAGACATGGTCACACCACATATTTCCAGCTGAAGCTTGAAGTGTCTGTTTGCCACATCCAAAAGACAGATTCCCAGTAAAGAATCTGACTAGTCTAGAAAACCACTTAAGAAGTATTTAACAGTTGTGAATACTGTTGGGTAGAAATCACTAAGAGAGAAGAGGATGCATTTCCTTTGGCAGGCTCCTGCAAAGGCGAACGGGAAGTGTAGCTTATTTTTGGGTATAGTTTCATCTCACATCTAAATCACATATTCAGTCACTCTTCTTGCCCTCAATTTCAGGACAATTGTCATGTATCTAAAAGTGATCAGAGAATTTTCTCATAGAATCTTTCTATCAAAGGATGGCAATGTTGAAAATATGTCTCCTGAAATAACCAAAAATCACATTTGAAGCCTTTGTCAATATCATTTATCAATTATAGTTATGCCAGGTTTTTTTTCCAATTCATAATTGAATCCTCACTGATAAGTTATTATCCTAATAAATGGTAAAATAAAAAGCCAAACCTGAGCTCGGGGCATGGGATTAGTACTAAATCCCAAGATATCCTCTTATCACATCATGTGAGGAATATGTAATATCCACATGACATCATTGGTGATGTTAACCTTGATATCTCATTTATGAGAAGACAAGGTCACTGAATACAGTTTAAGAAGAAAAAACCTCAATTACTTTTCAAAATTTTTTACCATTGGTTGACAAGTTCTCAAGGGTCCTGCCTATTTTCTTTCCAGAGAAGTCAGTTGACAGTGGCTTACTTTGAAACCCTGTTCTTCCAAACTCCAAAGCATTCCCAAATGGCAGTGACATCATGCTGTGTTTGTAGAGACGCAAGAACCCTTGATGGTCATTTGGCACACCTCCTATCTAACTCAAGAATCACCTTACACAACTTCCATAAGCGCCACCAGACCATAAACTTGTCTAGGCATGGAAAGCTCACCACATCCCAAGCCGCTGATCCCATATTTTTCAACGTTCCACCTGGGAGAAAATTAAGGTGAGAGTGGCCTTCCTGGAATTTTAGTTCATCAGTCCAAGTTGTGCCCTCTGAACTATACAGAGGAAATCTATTTTGAGACAAAATGGGTTTTCAATGATTTGAAGTTGACTCTTATAAACCAAAATCTTCTCTTTTCTACCCACCACTCCAACTTCTATCCTCTCAGTCGTGTGTGTGTGTGTGTGTGTGTGTGTCTTCTTCAGTTACCACCAATGTCTTATCACTGGCTTTTTAAGAACACCATTGATTTCCTGTAATTCACCCACCAGTGGCCTCTTCCTGAGCCTCAGCCCCCTCCTTCAGCAGTATTTGATATGGTTGCCCTTCCCAAATCTTCCACCTAAAATCCACCCCCATTCTCAGCTTCCTGACTCGTCCTTCCCTCTTTACTCAACTCTTCCAGCTCTTTTTCCAACCCCCACACCACATACTTGGGTGCCACCAATAGTCTACTCTCAGATTTCTTTTTTTTTTTTCCAAATGTTTTTGTTGTGGTAAAACACTCATGACACAAAATTTCCCATCTTCACTATCTTTAAATGCCCCATTCAGTGGTATTAAGCATATTCATACCATTGTACAATCATCACCACCATCCAGCTCTAGAACTTTCCATTTTGAAAAACTGAAACACTATACCCACTAAACAGTATCTCCTCATTCCCTCCTCTCCCACCTCCTGGCAACCACCGTCCTACTTTCTATCCCTATGATTTTGCCTTTGTATTCTTTTCCATAATGCCATTTTATGTCACAAAACACCCATGGTCTGAGCATTTAAATAAATATTTACTTAGAATTTATCACTAGGCACTGTGGTAGATTCTGAAATTACAATCAGCTAAATGACTACTTTCTATTTTCAGCCCTATTTTCTAACCAGGTGATTGTCCAAACAGACTAGCCATTAGGACCTCCTGTTGGGCTTTTTTTGTGCTAAACTTTTTATTTTGTGATAATTTTAGATTTATAGAACAGCTGCAAAATACAGAGCATTCCTATACCCTCCTCACCCTCTTTTCTTTCCTCTAATGCCACCATTGTACATTACCGTGGCATGATCAAAACAAAGAATCAATATTGGCACATTACTGTTGACTTAAACTCAAGATTTTATTCTAACTCCACAAATTCCCATTAAAGTGCTTTCTCTGGGTCAGGATTTCTAGTCTCCTCTGGTCTGTGATGGGTTCTCAGTCTTTCTGTGTTGACATTTTTTGTTTTTGTTGTTGTTGTTGTTTGTTTTTTTAATGATATCATTGACAAATTTGAAGTGTACTGGTCAGGTGTCTTATAGAATGTCCTTCAATTTTGGGTTTGTCTGCTATTTTTATAATGTTTGGACTGGGTTTATGGGTTTTAGGAGCAAACTCTACAGAAGGGAAGTGTTCCCCTCATCACACTACAGGGGGGATGCATGACATCTACATGACATCATTGGTGACTTTGACCTTGGCCACTTCGTTAAGGTAGGGTGTGCCAGATTTTTTTTTTTTTAACGTCTCAAATTTATTTTTTTTTCCAATTTATTTATTTTCAGAAAAACAGTATTCATTTTTTTTTTCACCACACCCAGTGCTCCATGCAAGCCGTGCCCTCCATAATACCCACCACCTGGTACCCCAACCTCCCACCCCCCCGACACTTCAAACCCCTCAGATTGTTTTTCAGATTTTTAAACTGTAAAGTTACCATTTTCTTTTTCCTTTGGAACCAGCCTACACCCAAAAGGACCTTTATATGGGGGAATATCAACATATATTATTTGCAATTGCTCTGAAAGGAAAATTGGCTTTTTCTCTTGGAAGGCCTTTAAAAATTTAGATTGATGGGGACATCTCAACCAGACTTCAGTAGGTCTGGGGAGAGGCCTGATAATTTGTACTTTTTACATTTCTTGGGATAGCAATCAGATTTGGGGTCCACTGTCCAAGTTGAAGTCAACCTCCATATTTCCAAATGCTCAAAAGACATTTGGATATCTCAAAAGCATTTTATATTACAGCCAAAAGAAAAAAAAAAAGCAGCTTTATTTTACATACGGCAGCATAAATTCTTTTTTTCTTTTTTTTTCTTTTTTTTATTTTATTTATTTTTTTTTAAAGATTTTATTTATTTATTTGACAGAGAGAAATCACAAGTAGACAGAGAGGCAGGCAGAGAGAGAAAGAGGGAAGCAGGCTCCCTGCTAAGCAGAGAGCCCAATGCGGGACTCGATCCCAGGACCCTGAGATCATGACCTGAGCCGAAGGCAGCGGCTTAACCCACTGAGCCACCCAGGCGCCCCAGCATAAATTCTTTTTCTCTCTCAGGTTAACAGTCTTGGAGACAGCTTTAATTCCTCTTTCCCCCTTCTTACCTACACATGACTTGGTTTTAGATCCCCAAAAAATCTCACTTAGAAGCATTTATTGGATTTATTCTTTTCTCTTTATGGCCTGGTCCAAACCTTCTAGGCTACTTCCTAGCCTAGAACAGCAGCTTTCTTTTTACTTGCTTTCATTTGTCTGTCCTCATCTGCACGTGAAATCCTATCTTAAAAACCACTGCTCTCCTTGGGGCACCAGGATGTCTCAGTCAGTTAAGTGTTGGACTCTTGATTTTGGCTCAGGTCATGATCTCAGGGTTGTGAGATGGAGCCCCTGTCAGGTTCTGTGCTGGGTATGGAGCCTGCTTAAGACTTTCTCTCCTTCCTCTATGCTTCCACTCTCCCACCCCTTGCTCTCTCTAAAGAAAACAAAACAAAACAAAACAAGCCACTGCGTCCCCTGTATTCATCCCCTATTGAAAATGCTACAATAGCTGCCATTATCCATTATTATTACACTCCCAAGAAGGAGGCCTTCTGACATGAGTTAGGAATAAAATGACGTCTTCGAGGTTAACGAATGGAACTGTCATTGGAAGGGGCTGGTGGGGGAGAAGGGGGAGTCACTGAAAATAAAGCTCATTAAATTTGTTCCCTTCTGTTTTTCTCTGTGGTCAGGAGTTAATTCTCTTGAATTAGTCCTCTTGGATTAGTCTCTTTCTCGAAATGCAATTGGTGCTCTAAACGGCCTGGAGCTACCTCATGATTATGAGCCACCCCCAGCCTTGGGAAGCCTACAGCACATGGTTAGAAGCCATGAAGCAAACCACTGGGGTCAGCTTTAAGCAAGGTCAGCCCTAAGCAAAGGTGAGGCCAGCTCTTCACCAAGCTACAGGGCACACAGTAAAATGGAATCTGGATATTTCCCTAGTAATCGAACAACTCCACAGGTAGACCATATAACATTTTAAAGTAAAGTCTTTACCTATAACTAAATGCATGGATTTATCTAAATTAGAAAATGTCCTGGCTCTAATTCCTAGGAAATCCTGAGAAGATGGCATTGCATCAAGAATTCAGGATCCTGACTAATGTTCTCATTCTGGAAACCAGGTCCTGACCCAGTCAGTATTCCCCTCGATACCACACAAAATTAACTCTTTGTTCTAGGCATGTGGGTCTGCTCACTCTCTGACACACACACAAAGGAAAAGTCATTATTAACTTGTCCACCTTCTAATCTTTCTCCCATTGTTTTCTCCATTGTTAGTTAGAAAAACTAACTCAAGTCCTTATTTCCCTGATTTTTTTTTCCCCAATCACTCCAGCCCATAACTTCTCCTTCTGAGGTCATACTTAGTTTTTACTATGTAATTTAAACTGTTAGGTATTCAATTACTATACAATGTTTCATTTCTGATAAACATTTTGCCCAATATAATGCAAATTCTTTTTGGAAAGGCAATGACATACTTAAGACAATTCTCCTTAATGCTAAACACAGTATTAGACACACTTCATAATAGTATTAGACGAACTGTAAAATAGCAAACAATTTTAGATATGTCTTCCTTATTGTTATTTGTTTTAGAAATAAAGACTACTTACCAACAGCCCACCCCCAACACTATGCCATGGGAGAAGGAGTCTTGTGTTTGGATAAGTTCATGTTTTGCTGGTGGTGGCAGTCAATACCAAAATTTCATGAACAAATCTCATTCTCTCAAGTCAACCTACTCAGTAAAACCAGGCATAGCTACCATCTAAGTGAAGAACTGCCTAAAATAAGTGATTTTTTTTTTTTTACAAATTCAGACATTAAAGATGGAATATAAAGAGTTATTGGGAAACATGAGGGTTCTTTGATTTGACTATGGAAGCTGTGTGTGTATGTGTGTGTGTGTGTGTGTGTGTGCCTGTATGCAAAGTTTACATCATGATCTTTGTGACTGACCATGAGAAGCTACTGGTCTAGGAGGATGCCTATGCTACATGCACTGAGATTCATTTATTGGACAAATATTTAGTGAGCACTTATCATGTAGAGCACTGTTCTAGGCCCTGGGAATACAGCTGTAAATAAATCAGGCAAAAATTTCTGCCATCATGGAACTTATATTCTAATGAAGCAGTTAAAGGTTTATTGAAAGCATGGTTATGAGGGAGCAAATTCCTGCTTTTTTCCGTTTGCTTCCAGTGGTGAATATTACAGCAATTTCCTTTGCTCAAAGCACAAAAACACCAACACTCCAACTGGGGTAAGGAATGCAAACATTCTGTTTCACCTTTTTAGTCAATACCTATGAAATAGTTTTAATTATCTACATAGTTATGAAGGTGAGAATATTAATAACACATTGAACATTTATTAGCCAATTATTCTGCTAAAATCTCTTCCTGAATTATCTCATTTTATCCTCAAAACAATCCCGTGTCACAAAAGATAGGCATTATTATCATTGATACCATTCTCTAGATGAAATGACTCAGCACGAGGAGATTAAATAACTTTCTTGATGCTACAGTATTCGATGATTAAATAACTTTCTCGATATGCTACAATATTGTGAAACAACAACCTTTATGCATGGCTGTCTACTCTTTATAATCTGAAAAAAAATTATTTTGTCATAAGAAACAATTTGTTTATTTTTCCATTTTTCTGATTTTTAGAAACAAATTTTGACAGTATGTTATCATTCATTTTTCCACAGTGACAGATTTATTTCTTTTTAATTAAGATAATTATTTATTTAACTCAAATAAATGAGATAACCCCATTATGATGAGATTACCTAGAACATTAAAATTATAACCTAAATATTTTATTTTTCTCTGCTAGTGAAAGCTGACTTTTGTGTCTGGTCCAACTTTAAGATGTTGGTCTTGGGTGTCAATGCCAGGCAAATGCTATAGAGCTTTTCACTGCATAAAAGTAGGATCAAAATTGGCAGATGAGGAAAAATCTATAGAGACGTTTTTAGAAAGCAGATATGCATTTTGCTTTTGCAGAGTTATTTTTTACATTTGTTCCTTTCTAACAAAACCAGTCAAATAGAACTCTTTTGAGAATTTGTATCTATTTCCTCTTTCACAACTAATGGGAGCAGGAATTTGAGAAATAAAGGCAAGAGAAAGTTTTTCTCTCAATTGATAGACCCTGGTTATAAGAAGAAAGTACCCAGAAACAAAATATCCACAGTTTTAAAAATATGCTGATTATAATTAGTGATTTCTTCTGTACTTTCCTGTTATCTATTATAATAGCTCATGTTTATCCAGAACTTACCATGTTCCAGGAACATTTTAAGTGCTTTGTGCTGTAACTAAGCTAGTCCATACAATAGCCTTGGTTCTATTTCTATGGGCTTTTATTTTTTTTAAGATTTTATTTATTTATTTGACAGAGAGAAATCACAAGTAGACTGAGAGGCAGGCAGAGAGAGAGAGAGGGAAGCAGCTCCCTGCTGAGCAGAGAGCCCGATGCGGGACTCGATCCCAGGACCCTGAGAGCATGACCCGAGCCGAAGGCAGCAGCCCAACCCACTGAGCCACCCAGGTGCCCCTCTATGGGCTTTTGTAGATGAAGAGACTGAGGCCAAAGGGGGTTAAGAGATTTGCCCACCATCAAGGAGTTAGTAAGTCACAGCACCAAGAGGTCATGAATAGACATAGCCTAGCTCAGAGTCTACACTCTTGACCACAGCATCATACCGCTTCAGGATATGCTGCTTAGCCATCATCAGTCAAGAACATCATCTCACCAACTGTTCACTATTGGTTGGGATAGCCTGTGCCTAGGATATAAGAAAGCAGGTTTCCTGGCTGGGATGAAGAACCAGGAATCCAAGAACCTACAGCATATCCAGAGCTGAGGATGCCACAGATATATAGGTCAGCATCGGGGAAAGCAAAGCTGGTAGGAATAGCTAGGATGAACTTCAGTGCTTTTTCAATAAGTCAGAAGAAGTGGGTCACTCTTCAGTGCCATGATATGTCATTGCACTGCACATTAGTGACCCATCTCCTCTTGTCTACCTCATTCAAGAAGTATTTATCTACTATGTTCAAGGCTTTATGGCCTCATCTTCAGAGCTCATGCTCACAAAGCCAGAACCTTAGACAAGTTATTTAATGCCTTTGTGTTTCATATCCTCCTAATAAGTGGGAATGATAATAATGTGTAACCTGAGTGTTCTATGGATAGTGTTATATGGATACAATGAGTTATCCGGTTCTTAGAACAGTGCCTGGCATGCATATGACAGAACTGCTCTCTTATGATTTGGGGTGTAAAGATTAATGAGAAGATGATATTAAAATGCTTTTTTCAACTGTAAAGGTCCCCCAAATGTAAAGGTTATGTTGAGATTCCATAGGAAATGTCAAGCAGGCATCTGCTTGTGTCATCAGCAATATCTTGTCACCCTAGGAGATGGGACCAATCAAGTTTCAGAAACTCAGAATGACATCCTGATGGGGAGGTGGTCATGAAAAAGTCAAGTTTCCATCTCCTACAACTGCCTCATTCAGCCCTGAATAATGATGACAATTTTTTGGTAGTTGTACTAGGCTTCCTGGAGTAAGAGGCAGAAGGAAGCTGTCTTCTCCTGCTCTGGAAAGACCTGGACCATGTGACTCACCACAGGGCAGGGGGACATGGGTCTGTGCATCACGTGCTTCAGTTTAACCGTCAAGAAATCCAGACCATCGATGACTATGAAATATTTACATATAATGTTAGATTAGTTAGGGATTCCTCAACATTAACATGTCAGACTGTAGTCAGCCTCGATAGCCAACCTGTCTCAACTTCTATAGCATCCACCATAGGTTTGGTTCCATTTAATACTGAATAGAAACCATGAACAAAGCAACTTGGTTACTCCCAGCTAATGAAACATGTGTAATAGAAAAAGTTATAATCATCATTAAGGAGGGCATGTGATGTAATGAGCACTGAGTATTATATAAGACTGATGAATCACTGGCCTCTATCTCTGAAACTAATAATACATTTATATTTAGTTAATTGCATTTAAATTTAAAAAAAAAAGAAAGAAGAATGGCTAAAAAAAAACAAAGAGAAAGAAAAACTTATAACCAAACAAGTCAGCAAATTACCTCACACTTTACAGAATTCAAAGGTCATTTTTTAACAACCTGTTGGAGAATGCCCTTCCTGCACCTTTTAAATAAATTAAACATTTATTTTAAAGCCCCTATTCTGACTGAGGAGATGTGCCCTTGAAGCAAACACTGAGAGACAAGGAGCACTCCAAATCCCCCATACAGAACATAAGAAACAGAAGTAAACTTACTACTTGCAAAACGAGTCCTTTGATGAAAGGATCTCTAGCATTACTGGAAGCAAGTCCCAAGTGAAAAAAGATGAAGAAGCAGATCTCTCTACATCTCTGAATTGTGTGCATGTTTTGCCAGCAAGAAACAGAACTGTTTTCTTTATCCAATCTGCTGTTTTTTTAATGACTGGATACTGTCAAAAATTTACATTCAGTCAGTCAATTAACTAATAGCTTTTGAGGTCCTACTATGTGCCAGGCACTCTTTGTGCATCCCCCAGCCAAAAAACTAAATAAGGTTAAATGAATGAATAAATCCAAGCCTTTGCAGTGAGGGAAATATTAAATTAATAACTCATCCTGTTATACTATCAACTCAGGCACTTTTAAACGAAAAAAAGGCTGAACACAAACATTGTTATAGTTAGGTTACACTTTTCATCACCATTTTGGAATCCATGCCTTTTCTCTCGCAGTCAAGTAAATAACACACTACATATCCTCAAAAAAAAGTAAAGAATGAAGAAAAGTACTCCGTGGCTATTGGAATTTACCTCACTGATAATTAAAGTAGGTTATTGCCTAAGTGAACTGAATTAAGATTAAATACACCCTCTCCAAACATTAAAAAAAAAAACCTCTCATTTCTTTAAATTTAACAATTAGAGATTCATTTAAGCTACAAAATTTCCTTCCTTAAGATAAAAATATGTCTGGGAAGACTAGCTAATAATAGCATTACAAAGCATACCCATTTTAATCAGATCGCTTTCTTCTTAGATTTTACTTTGGTGCCCTCCTGACCCCGACTGCTCCCCCCACCCACCCACAGATTCTTTGTGGATCCAGGGATCCGTCATGGTCATTTTGGAAGGGTTTCAAGATCATGGCGTAGGCTTAACTGCATGCAGCCTGGACCCTGGCTTGTCTGGACCCTCCTGGAAGTTGCTAATCCTAATGGAGAGTTTACAAGTATGGTCCATTGTTCATAGAGCTGATTAAAAGTAGAGCGTGTTGCCTGTCCCACTGACTGTCCCCCCGACTGTCCTCCTCATGACATTCATGTCTTTGTCCCAGCATGAGCCGACTACAATAAAAGGGTGGGAAAAACCAAAATGAGTTTCTTGCACTGGGCTCTCTGAGGACTCATGGGCACCCAGACACTGGGGTGAGCAGTGTCTGCAGAGACCCTGAGACAGACATGGGGACTGTCTGTCCTCAGGGCCTTTGACTTCAGCACAGACATGGGCAGCCCAAAGCATCCGCAGGGGCACCTTCAGCTGGGTGTAACAAGGCATGCTTGCAAGTGGTAGGATCTTCCAGGATTATTTGGGAATTTCCACACAATGACTGAGAATGGAGAAAAAGCAAAAATCAATTTGTAACAGCTGCTTAAGTAGAAAATCTGGGTTTTTGAAGAAGGAAAAAACACTCCTAATGCTCTTCTAAGCCAGAAGTATAACTGGAGAGGCAAAGCCTAAAATTGTTCAGCTTTTGGGGTTTCAGTGACTTCATTTGTACAATGGGAATTTTACTTGCTGTCACCCACCTGCTTGGTGACTTGGAAGCTGGATCCATAGTATGATCACACTCATATTCTCAGGCAGAACTTAAACCGACCTACAAATATTAATGTTTTCAATTTTAATGAGGAGGGGAATATATTTTTAGTCTTAAAACTCACTCATTTCTTAAAAGGTAGCACTTTTTTACCTTTTTCACTGGTTATGATTTCCATTTTAGTTTTTTATTGCCACTGGGTGAGAGGGAGAAATTTAATACAGAATCTAAAAAGATAATCTGATTTCTTTGAGACAGGAAAAAAAAGATACTTTAAGCAAAATTATTGCCTTTTTTAGAGATTTATTTGCTTATTTTATTTGTTTAAGACTTTATTTATTCATTAGAGAGAGCAGGAGCAGAGTGTAGAGGCAGAGGCAGAGGGAGAAGCAGACTCCCTGCTGAGCAGAGAACCTGATGCTGGGCTGGATCCAAGACCCCAGGATCATGACCTGAGCCGACGGCAGATGCTTAGCTGACTGAGCCACCCAGGCGCCCCTAAAGAGAGAGAGAGAGAGAGAGAACAGGCAAGTGTGCAGGACCTGGGAGAGGGGCAGAGGGCAAGGGAGAGAAAATCTCAAGCAGATTCCCTGCAGAGCCCAGAACAGGAAGCTGGGCTAGATCTCACAACAATGAGATCATGACCTGAGCTGAAATCCAGAGTTGGATGCCTAACCACCTGAGCCACCCAGGGGCCCCAAAGTTATTGCGTCGTTACCATATTTCTCAAAGAAATAAGCATCCATGATTCTCTCTATTATGATAAATTCTGCATGAAACAAAGATCCCATTACAAAGTAAATGAAAGTTACAAAGCGCTCAAAAATTTCTGTTGAACTTCCCAGTGGAAATGTTAGTTAAAGATGAGTACAATGTCAAGTTGCTGAGAGCCTTGGGCTCACTAAAGCAGCTCCCTCGTTTTACAAATGAGAGAAACAGTGTTCAGAAATTGGACATCTCAGTCACAGAACGGCAGAGCTGGAACCAGGTCTCATGTCTGCTCCATGCCTCATCCCAAGGCACTCCCTTCTCCCACTGAACCCCTCCCCTGCCACACACACAAACACACACACACGCACACATTAGTGCATCACACAGTACATTGCTTACATTTTCTTCAAAAAGTAACTAACATTTAAGATGTGATTTAACTTAGGAATGAGACTGAAAAGTCAAGCTTGTGTGAGAGAAATAGAACCACTTTATGGGACCACTGATGCCAACAGATTACATCCTTTGGGACTTTGCTGGCAGTGGGGCTCTTAGGGGATCGGGAGACTGAATTCAGTTCCCTAAGCCAAACATTCAACATGGCAGTTGCCCAATCAGGTTACCCTGAGTGTGCCACGGAACTGGGATGGAGTTTTGTCTTGTCTTTTCCTTTCTGCCTCGTGACAAGGTTTGAGAAAAACATAAAGCATTACGTGATAGTAAATGGGAAAGGATATCTATTAACCTGGAATCATCACTTCTACCACGACATTTCTGCTGCCACAGTGCCCTTATCTAGGCCTTAATTATTCTTAGTCCATGGATTATATCTGAGACAACCAGGTCCTCTGGCCCCCAGCTCCGTCCCTCACCCCACACTGCACCCTGTATCTCTGGCCTCTCCTGCCTATTTCAAATCCTACCCAAGCATCAAGGCACCCACTATGTTCTTCATGCAACTTCTCCCGCTGCTCCATTCTCCCTGGTGAGCTAGTTCTTCTCTGTCTGCTTTTATGAATGTTGCTCTTACTGTTTCATATTGGTTAGTCTTGCATTCCCAAATTCAGAATAACATCTTTTTCTTTTCTTTCTTTCTTTTTTTTTTTTTTTTTGAAAGATGTTATTCCTTTGGGCGAGAGAGATAGAGCAGGAGTGGAGGGGAGAGGCAGAAGCAGACTCCCCGCTGAGCAGGGATCCTGACACAGGGATCCTGACCTCAGGACCCCCGAGATCATGACCTGAGCCAAAGGCAGAGGCTTAACCAACTGAGCCACCCAGGGGGGACCTCAGCATAACATCCTTCAGGCAGGCCTCATGTCTAGGAATCTCTTGAGCCCTCTTCCCAGCCCTATCCCCATATGCTCTAACATCTTGCTGACTAGAGCAGATTTTCAATCAATACTTCGTTGGAAAGTCCAGACAAGGTGGAGGAAGAAAACGGCTGCTTCCTCCCAGTAATGCAGCCCAGAGCATCAGCACTGTCTCTGGACCTAACGCTCTCTACTCATGGCTCTTTTTCAGACTCCACGTGATGCCCCTATTAGTTGTCACTCCCTTCTTTCTCTGCTGGGTTCCTTCAATCAGTCCCTTCTCTATAACCATGGCCTACTTCCAACTGGAAGTCAGATCCACTTCCAACCACGGTCATGACACATTTTAGCCACCTCTCCTACTGCAAGGCCCAAAGCCAGATGAAAGTGTCCACAGAGTTTTCACCTCTTTCCCCACCACGGGAGAAATCCAGTCGTTCCCAGGCTTGAAGGTAGAGGTGATATCATGGAGACACTTAAAGCTGTGGAGATCCCCCTGCTCCCACATCAATCCCTCAAGCCCAGGTGCCCCTACCCTCAGCCCAGCTAATTCTACAAAATATTGCTTCCCCCTCCCCCTCCCTGCCTCAAAATGATCATGATGTAGAAGGGATGTCTTGATGTGGTAGGATGTGCCCACCTGCATGCCTTCCTTGGTCCCTTCCCACATCCAGCGGCAAGAACTGTCCCGGCACCTGCGGTCCCGCGCGCTCAACACCGCCTCCGAGGAAGCGCGGCGAGCCTCTAGCGGGTCCAGGGGTCCTGCTCCTCCAGCCCCCCACCCCGCCCTCGGGCCGGGCCGCACCCAGAGCTCCCGAACCGAACAGCCCAAGTGTACTTTTTCTCAGTGAAGGAAACTTTTCTCTCCCTCATGTCATCCTAAAATAGGAAAGAAGAAGTTCCAAGTAAAACATCTCCGCATTGCTTAGATAGCGCGCTCCGTAAAACAGGCCATTTCCCTTTCCCTCTCAGCAGCCCGGGACTGAGGTCGCAGGAGCTGTCTTCCACTCCCCTCCGGCTCCTCCCCACTGTCCTGACAAGGGGCCTTCCTGCCCCTCTAAGAGTCGCCCCCCTTCTCTCGCACACCCAAGGCCCCCACACGCCCGCCAATTGCTCTCCGCCGTCCCGGGCCCCATCTTCAGCCACCGGTTCCCTCCCTTCTGCCTCCCCCAGCGATCCTTCTCCGTCCAGGCTCCCCTGCCACCCCCTCACTCGCGGGCACCTGCGCCCGCAGCCGGGCCGCGGCATCCCGCCCGCCCTCGGGCAGCCCCAGCAGGTGCAGCCCTAGGTGCCAAGAGCCGAAACCTGCACGTCGCGCCCGCCCAGGGGTCAGAGAGCTCCGCCTGGGCCGCGACAGCGCCCAGCGCGCCCTGGGGGCCCAGACGTGCGCGCGGAGCAGGCTCGCGCTCCCTGCCACTCCGCCGCCCACTTCCCTGCGGGGGCTCCGGCGTCCGGCGCGCCACTTACCCAGGGCGAGGGCCAGGAGCAGTGGCAGGGAGCCGGCGCCGCTGCCCGGGGCGGCCCGGTCCATCAACCCCACGCTGCGGGGCCGGGCAGCCCCTGGACGAGTCCCCCTCGTCCTGCGCCCCGTCCCCGGCCGCGGGCGCCCGAGGGCGGGCCTGGAAACTACTCTCTCCGGCCAGCCGGAAACGAAACTACTTCTCGGCCGGGCACCCGGGCCTGGGCAGGCAACACCCGGGGCGCGGGCGGCTCGGGAGTGCAGCCCGGGCGGAGGGAGCCTCTATTTATGCTCGCTCTTCCTGCACACACCCCAGCCTCGGGGCGCGGGACTCGGTCGGGGTAGCCTCCACGCTGCTCCCACCCAAGCTGCCCCACACCCACACCCACTCTCAAGGCCGTGCTCGAGCTGCCCTCGGGCCCGCTCACCCGCTCCCCCTGCTGGGTCGCACCTGACTCTCCGCCTCCCTCCCCTTTGGGGACCGAGCCAGGTACTTCGGTAGCGGAGGGAAGACCCGCGAGGGCGGTTAGGGGCCGGGCCTGCGGGCGGTGCTTCGGGCTCTAAGCTCCTCTAAGCTCCTGCAAGGCTCTGGGGGAGCCTCAAGCCCCACGCGTGCCCTGAATTCTAGCTTCCCTTATTTCAACCAACTGTTGGTGTCTCCGAGGGACCGGAGCCAGCATTCAGTGTGATTAACCTTAGGGCTTTGACAATTTACAAGCCTTTCCTTTACCTACATCATTTGTTGCATATCTGGGAGTTTAGCTCCCCAAGAGCTACGTTAGCAATTTCATTTGTTTTCTTATGTATCCATTTACTCCTTGATTCATTGCATTCTCCTTTATTTCAAAAATTCATGTACTTCATTGTTTCTATAAAAATAAGGAGAATGCGTTTTGCCTGTGGCTTGCCAAGCACTCTCCCTCCTTCATCTCACCCCCTCTTCATGGAGAGGGGGGATCCAAGGGCTCTGCACCAAGCATTTTCTGGAACACAAGGGCACCCTCACAGCTTTCAAAGATGAGAAGCAACACCCAATGTTACCTTATGTAATTAATAGATCTGCCTCTAAAATAACTAAAGGTTATTTAGTTATTTAGAATATGGACCACCTGTTTTCATGCTGGTCCATATTCCTCTTGCAAGATCACTATGTGATCACGCCCCGCCCCGCAGTCCACACTTCTGTTTATATAGTATCCCAAAGTCCAATAAACATTCATTAACATATGAAATGCAGTTCAAATGTCTGTCCCTTCCTCCCCATTGTTTAAATTAAGCAAATTATGATGCACTTTTCTTCCACAAGTGACATTTCATTTCAAAACCAATTCATATTATTTTAGTGCCCCAGGCAACTGATACATCCAGGAGAATAAAAATCAGCTGTTAATTTCCCGAATCCTGTTCTAGCCCTCACGTGACAGCTCATAAAACATTGATATGGTAGGCAGGGGGGTTAGAGAAATCGAAGGTTGTGGGATAGAAGGTTACTACATTCCAAATAAAAAGGGCAGGTGCAGAGAAGGCCAGGGATTGGACACCATCTCCCTTCCTCTCCCTTTTCTTTTCCCATATTCTCTCCTCCCTCCAGTGCCCCATGCTAAAGCATCTTTCTCTCTGAGATGGTACCCTATCAAGGAGCTGTCCTGCTCTCCGCAGCAGAACATCACTGTCTTCTATTTCCATAGATACTAATAAAAAATGAAGCACACTTAGACAATAAATAAATAAATAAATAAGTCTAAATGTTTGTTGGGTATCGTAAAGTGCCCGGACGTGATGTAAGTGTTCATCGTTCATGCCATTCAAATGGTAAATTAACTTTTTCAGGCCACTAGAGTAGGAACGAGTGTAATTTAATATAGAGATTAAATTAATAGCCTTTCCTAAGGGCTTTATTTAATGCCAGAAATAAAATATGTATTCTGGAGAATATGGCTTCCCAATTTCCTGGCACTGGAATCTCAAGGTCAAGCCACTTCCTTTACCCTTCCTTCCTTTCTACCTACCCCTTCTCCCTTTTTTCCTTTCTTCTTCCTCCTCCTCTTCCTCATCTCCCTCACTCTCTCTCAATTCATTCACTCATGGAGGAAGGTAAATCTTTGATCCAACTACAAACTTTGGGAGAATCTGACCTTTCTGTGGCCTCATTCAGGGAACTGGGGTGTGTCTCAAGGCTTTAGATTTTAAGCCGAGCTGTTACTAAGGAAAGAGTGGGTCAAAACTGCATCAAAGTCACAAGGGAGGACTGGCATCTCCACTGTCCCCAGACAAGGGATCTCTTGAGGGCGTGTTCCGTGTGCCAGCTTTAGGCAGGTAAAACCAGCCCTCCCTAATCTGGTATGAAGCTTGAGTGGATTCCTTTGGAAGGTCTTTGCAACATGCATCTCCTCCCACAGAAAGCGGCCTCCAGCTGGAACACACCTCCCCGCCTCTGGACAGGACAATACAAGCTTGTGGTTATTTCTGGGACACAACACATAAGCAGACACGCATGTGGCAGAAAAGAAAATTTCAGAATGTATTCATTCTAGGTCAGCTTGCATTCTCCAACCTGTTGCTTTAAGGCACTCAGTAGCACAGGAAGACTTCCTAGTGGTCATTAACATTCTCTAATTCCCTAAGAGTGAATGAATGAAAAGAGACAGGAAGGGTGAAAGCTCTTTAAAACATAATATTTTGGGGCACTGGAGTGGCTCAGTGGGTTAAAGCCTCTCCCTTCAGCTCAGGTCACGGTCTCAGGGTCCTGGGATCAAGCCCCGCATCAGGCTCTCTGCTCCATGGAAAGCCTGCTTCCTCCTCTCTCTGCCTGCCTCTCTGCCTACTTGTGATCTCTCTGTCAAATAAATAAATAAAATCTTTTTTTAAAGTTTTAAAAATAATATTTTGGAATAATGATAATATTTTGCATTGTAGATTATTAAAAATTAAAAGCACGATGTATGTAGAGAGCTTTGAAATATTCCACTTGAAGTCCCTGAGCTCGTCTGTAAGGAAAACCAGTGAAGAATCACTTTCTGAAAGCTGTATTTGGGTGATTTCATTTTACACTAGTTTTTCTGGGAGGAGGGGATTATTATTTTTGGGTTTGGTTTTTCCCCCCTTCTCTGTTTTATTATACCTTCTTCTTCAGTCTCTCAGGGATCCTTTTTTAAATTAAGTTTGTTATTTTTATTGCAGTGTCGAGAACATACAGGCTTCTATTAGTCTCAGGCGTACGGCAGAGTGATGCGACACTTCCATACACCACCCTGGGCCCATGGTGACGAGCGTACCCTTAAACCCTATCACTTATTTCATCCACCCCCCACCCACCTTTCCAAAGGAACCTTTTTATGTTTAATATATATGCCTCAATCTGTTTGACTTGCCATATTTTTTCAGTGGCAGCTGAATACAAATCCAATGATCTGAGCTATAATCTTCTCTACGATATTATACCTAGAGTTTTAGTTCATCATAGTGATTGTTTCTTTTACCCATATTCACATCTACGCCAAAAAGATAACTTCTGATTTTTTTAAAAAATCTGGGCTTTTCTGTTGGCTTCGTGTAAAGCTATGTAGGCAAACACCTAAGTGGCATAATTTTAATGCTCTAATATGGCAAGGGCCTGGATATCCCAACCCCATAAACCTGCCATCATGGCTTCACCCCTTCCTCCTTGGTCCCAGCCACTCCTCCGGGTAAGACAACAGAGGTGGAATATTATGTACAACTGGCTTGGGAGTCTGTTCATTCTGTTCAGATTGGGGCTGCGTCACCAGACGCATGTCACAAATGACTCATCTGTCTGAGCCCAGTGTCCTCATCGATAAAATGTGATGCTACTGATTTGCAGTGTTTATGGTTCGCAAAGATATATCTCTCTAAGGCAAAAATCTCACATATTAGAAATTATTCAGTGCAAATAGCTGTCATATTACTATTAAAACCTATTTATAGGTACATAGAAAGTAGGAACTGGTTTCCTTCACTATCACTCTAAGAGTTCACTACACTAAGAGTTGTAGTGGATGGAAGGAAACAGCACCCAGAAAAGCCCTGCTGGGAGAGAAACGCTGAGCCTAAAGTTGAGGGGATTCGGGCACTATCTGCCTCTCCATACTCCCTTAGACTCTTCTGACCTGCTTCTCCCTCCTTTTCATCCCTCCTCTCTATTTCAACTCTATGTAGAGCCCAAGATGACATATAACCCAGGGTGTGATATTTATTAACCAGTAAACAGAAAGTACTGTTTTGAAGGTTTACATAAATGAACTCTCTAGTTTTCCAAAGTCCAGAAAAATAAATTAATCTTTTAAGTCGAACAAATTAATCTTCAATGAGCTTATAAAAAAGTAAGTAGAATATGAATTTTCCAGGCTTTAGATGCTCATTCCCTCTCCTTCTCCAACCCCTTAGGAAAGTAACAGGAGAGAGTAAGAAGTCAGAAGCAGCAAAACTGGGAAGGCAAGGAGATTACGTCTGAAATAATTCTTTAAAAAGATCTTTCATGGAAGCAGAATGGTGTTTTCAAGGGGTGGATTAGTACAGAAGGTGATATCTATCCTTATACCATGAACATTTCTCACTTTTCCTTCATTTTAAGGTAAAACATCAGGATATTTGTTATTAATCTCAATATAATTTAGTGGCTCTTCTGATTCCTACAAACAATTCAGTTATGTCCTAACCTCCTAATCCTTGGAGTTTAAGTTTTTTCAGAGATAACCGTGTGTGTTCTTTTAATGATGGCTTTGAATTGCTTTTATATTTCTCATAGTCCCAGGATGGAGACCCATGTAATGTCTAGCTCCGTGCTCAGTGGGGAGCCAGCTTCTCTCTCTCTCTACCCTCTCCCCTACCCATTGTCTCCCTCATTCTCTTTCCCAAATAAATAAAAAAGTCTTTAAAAGAATAAACTGTTAAAACTCATATAAAATATTCACAAGTGACTTAGCAGGAAATATTTCATGCCTGCAGAATATTCTGCCATTTTTGTCTTCTGCTCCTGGTATATTGAAAGTTTTTATTGTCTCTTTTAATGAAAGAATACATGTGTGAATCCATATCACATTGATTTGTTGTTTTGTAAGACGTTATTTACCATCAGAGAAAATGATACTCTTGCTAACCTTGGTTCTAGGCTGAAATCTTAATCAGATGACATGTATGAAAATGCTTTGACAATATATTTTTTGTTTTTTCTTAAGATTTTATTTATTTATTTGGTAGAGAGAGATCATAAGTTGGCAGAGAGGCAGGCAGAGAGAGGGGGAAGTAGGCTCCCTGCTGAGCAGAGAGCCTGATGTGGGGTTTGATCCCAGGACCCTGGAATCAGGACCTGAGCCAAAGGCAGAGGCTTTAAGCCACTGAGCCACCCAGGCTTCCCTGCTTTGACAATATAAAGTTAGACACAAGCATGAAATACTGTGATTATTTCTCATTTAACTTCATGCACTGAAAAAATGCATATTTAAAATGGAAACATTTACCCTTAAAAATCATAATGAATTTAGAATTTATCAGTCCTAAACTGCATAGTTTTTTAATGTCTTCCCATCATTGACCTCCGCCTGGATCTGTGCTATTGTCAGGCCACAGCTATTGGGAAGTTGCTATGGCTTGTGCATAGTCTCGAAGTCTTGGAAGAAAATCCTGTAGACCAAAGGAAACATCCTTTTAAGTAATACGACATCACCAACACTTTTAAAGGCAGAAAGGAAAATAATGTGTGGAAAGACAAAAATACCAATGATTTCAAAGTTGAGAGTGATTAGGAACAGTAGGACTTGGAACTGAGAAAGTCTCAGGGGGCACTTGGGTGGCTCAGTGGGTTAAAGCCTCTGCCTTCAGCTCGGGTCATGATCTCAGGATTCTGGGATGGAGCCCCGCATCAGGCTCTCTACTCAGTGGGGAGCCTACTTCCCCCTCTCTCTGCCTGCCTCTCTGCCTACTTGTGATCTCTGTCAAATAAATAAATATAATCTTCAAAAAAAGTCTCAGAAATATATTAATCAATTTATTTCACTTATTACTTGTTCCTTTTTATGTATACATAATCTAATATATATATAGTAACAATTATGTATATATATATAACACGTATACTAAGAATCCATGTCTAAATAAAACTAATATATCTCTTTAAACTAGGGTAAAATTAAAATTCCACATAATAAGAAAGCATTGGTCATAGTTTAAATTTTTTTAGTTAAAGGAATTCTCCTTAATTGTCCTAAAATAATGGTGCATCTTATCAATGACAATATATTTTAGATAAAACATGGCATTTTGGACTCAAAATTATTTTTAAGGAAGATTTTATTTTATTTTATTTTATTTTATTTTACTTAAAGATTTATTTATGTACTTGAGAGAGAGAGAGAGAGCAGAGGGAGAGAGAGAATCTGAAGCAGACTCCCCGCTGAGCATAGAGCCTGATGCGGGGCTTGATCTCTGTACCCTGAGATCACAGGAAACCAAGAGTTGGATGGAGGGTGCCACCCAGGCACCCCGACTCAAAATCATGGACTCCTCAGTACCCTCTCGTCTGGGCAGCACTCATCCAAGAGATACTCTAGTGACTCAGATTTGTGATTTCAGGGCTCCCCAACTGAGCACTCAGATGGTTTTCTAAAATTCTCCTTCACTAAAATTATGTTCTCCAGTGAATAAAATTGCTGGAGAGGCTGATAAAAGGTTCAAAGTTGTTCCCTGAGAAAGCTAACACCTTGAGGCATTAATACCATTTATCACCACTTAGTTTCAATGAACTAATTTCGTACAAAAGGTGAGATGGGACAAGTAATTCCTGATTGCTACATAAAGCATCATGAAAGAGTACTGGTTGGGATGTTAGTCTCAAAAATTAGGTCAGCTTGCTGTGACAAAGGAATGCGAGAAGGGAGAAAGATCCCAGTAAAAGCTCAAGGGAGGGAGGGCCGAGACAATCTTTACTTACCCTTCTTCATTTTGCTTATGGTTCTCTTTGGCCTGCAGGGTACAGTTTCTTCCAGTCCTCCATTAGCAGAAAGATCTACAGGATTTCACTGAAAATGCAAACCCACATTCTAGCTGGGGTAGAGATGAACCTGGGGAGAACAGGCCTTTCTCCTCTGCCCGCTATTCACTCAGGTAAAACCTGATTAAGATGAGCCTTGTAATGGTATGAGTATCTGCGACTGATGTTATAAAGCCTCCTCTGTGTGGATAATATGCAAAGAATCTATTGCTGTATTTTCTCATTTAATTTTCATCATGACCCTACAAGGTGTTTCTTCTCCCACCTTAAAGATTAAAAAAAAAAAAATCTACACCCCCCCCACAAAAAACAACAACAAACAAACAAACAAACAAACAAAAACAACCACTAAGTCTAAAGTAAGTTAAATGACTTGCTTATGGACACGGAGATGGCTTGTGACATAAATAGGCCTCTCAGAGGCTATGGTTTAGAACTCCAGACTTTTTTTTTAACATAAGATCAGGCCTCCCTTTTCGTTTGCAAGCTGTGGAGGTAAAATAAAGTCATAAGGGACATAATACGGGTAACTACATACTTGCATTCTATGGATAGTGCCCTACATCCCAACAATGGAATGTTGTGGGCCCTTGATCAACTTTCCTTCCTGAGCCTGGGTGTGGGAGGTCTGCAACGAAGGTAGGACATCCTACCACGACAGCCCCAGTAGAAAAGTATTTAACCTTCTTAGTAATCTTAGACCAACTTTATAGACTATAGCAAAAAACGTAGGACTCTATAAAGCTTGATGAATCTGTGTTTGAGATCTTCCAAATCCAGATAACTAAAATTCAGAGGACCTTCCAGGAATAATCTCAATGACTAATTCTTCCTTTGTGGGGAAGCAAAGTTTCTGAAAAACCTGTAAAAAAAAAGGTCTAGAAAATGTATTATGCCTTCCAACTTCTAGATTAGTGCTCAAGAAAAAGACAGGTACTATAAAAATTTAAGTGTGGAAACAAAAGAAAATATATCAAATGTTAGCAAATTCCTGGTCAACTGAAATGGTGCCATAATTGATACATCATTTCGTTACTCTGTTAGCAGATTGTCCTGGGGAACTTACTGAGAACCGAGCATAGTGAAACTAAAGAATGATAGACGTAATTGTCTCTTTCATTCCTTTTTTCTAGGTCACATCTGATACTGTCCTTTGAATTTTATCAGAGAGTTTTTAAGAGGAAGTAAGGAGACTAAGCCATTTCCCCCTAGAAAAAAGCCATTTCCCCCAGATATAGGGCAAAGTTGGCCTTACCTGTCCACCTCCTTTACTCTGTACCGTATCTTGGTCTTATGATAAGTCCAAGTCTTCTCCAAACTAATACATAGTACCACGATGGAAATAACACCACTGACCCCTTGCTCCTCGGTCTCAAATCTTCATCTCTTAGCATGACGGCTCACTTGTGAAGGTTGGGGGGACCCCATATCTTTGACTCACCTCAACATTCCTTCTTTAGAATATAGTACAAATGGAGTACAGAGCAGCCCCTAGAGATGACTGTAAGTGACCAACACTTAATCCACCACTATAAATTCCATGAGGAAAATAATTTAGAAGAGTTTTTAGACCACAGTGTGTTATATGTGTTAATGTTATTAGCAAAAAAAAATTGATTAAAAAGTTAAAGTGAGGAATACTGCAGTCTTGACATTTAAATCTTAAGAAAGGATACAACTTTAGTTCAGATCTTAGCACAATGCCTTATCAACCATGTGACTTTGGGCTAATAATTTAAATTTTCCAAACCCAAAGTTTTCCATCTTTAAGTTGAAAATTATAGCAGAACCTATTTATAAGGTTCCTATGAGGCTTAGATGGGAGATTTCATATAAGGCATTCAGCATGGTGGCTGTCACATAGTTAAATACTTACTATTAACTAAGATGATGATACTCCAGATTGCTTCTACGTTATCCCAAGATTTGGTACAATTACAGCAATCACTCATATGGGATATTAAAAGAAAGTAGTTTTTTTAGAAGAAGAGATCAAGATTTATGCCTCTGTGGGAATCTCAGGTCCTAAAAGCTGAGCTTCTGAAACATGGTAAAAAGCATTAACAGTAAGGAAAGGGGAGATAGAGGAATACAAGTTAACGTTACTGTGAGAATATCTTGCAAACAATTGGATAGATAGAGAAAATTTTCCTGATCCATATAATGGCAAAATTGTCCCCAAATAACTTTTCACTCCTCTCATCCCTATATTCCAGTTTGTCAAATAGATACTGAAAGCTTACCTGGTACCAGGTATGCTGTGAGAAGTGCTGGGGTTACCCAGATAGACACATCTGACATGAGGGTGTTCTGCCGCACGGAGCGTCTATTTTGTCCAGCTATGGGCACACTCATTCTGGACAAGACAAATGTTCCTGTCTTCCCTGGTTATTCCATAGGTCCCCTTCACAGGTGGGGGAGAAAAAAATTTTTTTTTCAGTTAAAGGTGCAGAAGTGCCTTATCCCTCGGCTGGAAGAATAGTAACAGTGAACACTCAGCAATGCGGACTGTGCCCCAGGCACTATTCTAAACATTTTAGGGGAACTCACTTTCTACGTGTTCACCAAATATACTGTGTGTTATGCATGATTTTCATTCTCATTTCTGATAAGGAAATGAAAACACAGAAGTAAGTTGCCTCAAGTCACCTAGTTTGAACACAGAAGTAAGTTGCCTCAAGTCACCTAGCTGATGTGTGGCGGAGCAATGCTATAATATGTTCAGATTTTCAACCCTGAGCACACTCTTCAGCTCCAATGACCCAGATTAGTAAATCATGGACTATGACCTTAACAGCTCAGATAGTAGTGGTGGGTGAAGTCGGTCCTCCAGCCACCTGCTGGTGGTCTCATGTGGAAACAAGAGCGTATCTAATGAGTTCTTCACTTGACTTCCCGAAAAAATTCTATCTTTTCAAAATATAGAGGAAGAGACAGGGGGGATTGTTGCTTTGTATGTAATTCTAACTCACAAGGCGAAATTGGTTGTAAAGTTAAAACAAAATAAAACATAGGAGAAAAACAACTATGCAACCCTAACATTAGCTATGGCCACATGGAGAAAGACTAGAATCATCTATGTAGCCCCAATTGAAAGAAGACAGGCAAAAAAAAAAAAAAAAAAGAAAGAAGACAGGCTTTCAAAGGCATATCACGGACAAATAGCCACATTTATAAGGCTTGAGAAGTGAATGCTTTAAAAGAGTTAAAAGCTCTCAAAAAACATGACACCAATTATGTAATTATTAACAATTTCAGTTAAGAAGTCTGTAAAAACTGGAAGGGAAGTCACATAGTCAAGTCCAGTTAAGACCTGTGACAACAGAATCTGAAAGGCTGAAATATATGAAAATGACTTGGGGGGCACCTGGGTTGCTCAGTTGGTTAAGCATCCCAGGGTCCTGGGATCGAGTCCCACATCGGGATCCCTGCTCAGCAGGGTGTCTGCTGCTCCCTCTCCCTCTGTCTGCCTGCTTGTGCTCTCTCGCTCTCTGTCAAATAAATTTTAAAAATCTTAAAAAAAAAAAAAAGACAAAAGACTTGGGACCAACCACAGAAAACTTCCCCTAATTATGTTAATAATGAAATAACAAATGGGAACATGACCAGATGCTCTGTGCCAACGGTGCACCAAACATACACACACACACACACACATACACACGTGCACGGGCACACACACACACATTTTTTAAAGCTTTTTAAAAATTGTGTATCAACGCTACATTAGTTCAGGTGTACAAAGTAGTGATTCGGCACATCTACATGTTATGCTATGCTCACCATGAACACATGCGCACTTTTAAAAGTTTGTATTTTCTTTGTGATTGAATTTTTCTGGAGAACATAAGAGGCAGAGAGGGTATTTGAAGTATCAAAATCTGAGATGAGTGCAGAATTTCCTTCTTTTTAAAAATATGTGAATACACCACATTTTCTTTGCCCATTCTTCAGTTGATGGACATCTAGGTTCTTTCCACATCCGCTACTGTGAATAGAAACTCAGTGAAAATAGATATGAGCGCTCCATCTCTTTGAGGTCCTGATTTCAATTTTTTTGGACCAATACTCGGAAGCAGGATCATATAGTAGTTTTATTTTTAGTTTTCTGAGGAACTCCCATATCATTTTCCATACTTGCTACATTTTCCATTCCATCGACTGTGTGCAAGGGTTTCAATGTTTCCACATCCTCAGTAACAATAATTGTCTTTTGTTTTTCAGGTACTACCCATCCTGACAGGTGTGAGTTTCTGTACTAGGTAACAACATGTATACACCTTGAGGACATAATGCTAAGGGAACTAAGCCAGTCATAGAAAGACAAATACTGCATGATTCCATTTATGGGAAGTTTCTAAAATAGCCAAGTTCATAGAACTGAGTTGGGGGGAATGGTGATTTCCAGGGGCCATGCTGAGGGGAAAATGAGGAGTTACTAATCAACCGGCATAAAGCTCCAGTTATCATGATAAATAAGTTCTAGACACCGGTTGTACTACATTGTACCTACAGCCAATGATAACAAACTGTACGCTTGAAATTTTGTTAAGACGGTAAATCTCATGGTGTGTTCTTACCACAAGAAAATAAAATGCAAAAAGAAACAAACACCATAGCCAATATAGAGATTTTTAAGGAATTCCCCAATCCTTTGATGAATTCAAGAGTTTTGATTCATAAGAATTATATCCCAAGACACAGGAGTCGGGGAGAGGAGAGGACAAGCTATTAGCCATCTATGTGAAATCAGTTCCATAAGGCCAAAGATAAGGAAACATATTTTAGTGATCCCAAAAGGGAAAAATGTATATCACCTTGATGATAAGTTGCTAAACATAACCAGACTCATGAGGGTTCTTGCCCCTGTTTCATAAATAATAGATTTTTCCGGTTGTTTAGCCTTAAGCAGAGAGGACAGAGGCAAGGAGGGAGATGGGGAAGGTAGCTTGCATGATAGATATTTGAAGAGTTGTCACATAGAAAATAAATTATATTCATACTGCTCAGTCCCAGTGGCTGCAACAAGGACCCAAGGGTTACAGTCAGATGAATTTGGATTCAGTGGAAAGAAGATCTGTCGAAAGTCCTAATGAGAGAATAGATTCCTCTGGGAAATAATGAGTTTCTTGGCACTGGAAATGCTCATGCTGTGCATTGAAAAGGAAATTCAAATAATCTCATCTCACTTCTAACCTGGAGGTGCTGAGATTCCAAGACGAGATGACCTTAAACAGTCTTTTTTAGCCATAAAACACAAATACAACATGTCATTTTAAACACGGCTTAAAATGACCAGATGGTCACTAAGAAACCATTTCTGCTTATATCCTCCATGAAACTAGACATTTAAAAAAATAATTTTAAAAGCTAATTAGCATATAAATGGCTAAGACTTCCCCGTATTCTAGACTATCTTCAAATTGTGATTTAATTTAAAACCAGTACTTTTGGTTTATGACCCGTAATATTTATATGCTCACTTGCTCCCATAGAAATACCAAAATAAATACTGAGATGTATTTCTTACAAATCATGGTCTATTTGGTCTCAGCAGTGATAACAACCAAACAATTTCTGCTTTCTTAGCCTATCAACAAGTGCAAGGTAATGCCAATTACCCAAGCCTTTCAATGTGAGTTACATAGCTTACATTTCGACAGAGCCCAAATCACCATCTTTAAGCTGTCTGGAGTATATTTTTAAGTATGGAGATTTAATGCAGCAGTAGGAACGTGGATTGCACTAAAACACAGTCCACATTCCCATGAGCAAAGAAATCTAAAGGAAGGAGGCTTTGTTACTATAGCCAATGCCCGGAGAAGACGAAGGGCAAGGCTTGAAATGCAGTCGAGACTGAAGAGCTGTTACTGAGTCTCCAGCTGTGATGACAAATGACGTTTGTAAATCTTAATAACTTCTAACTACCATATCCCTTTCTTTGGGCAAACTGTCAAGATGGTAAATGCAGCAGAAAAATCCTCTTGAGTGAGTAAATAACTTTAACTCACTCCCTTCAAAAGGTCCTAGTAGAAGATTTTTGTTTTTCATTATGTACCTTTCATGTATTTAGCATCTTTTTCACCCTAAAAAAGCCTTGGAAGCATCCATCCCTACTGCTGTCCCTGTGGTCTTTGTTTTATAAATAAGGCATAAGGAAGTTTTATAAAGCAAATCTCAGCATTAGAGCTAGAATCAAGGTCTTTTTCTACTGAATCCAAAACATAATCTGGCACGCTATCTCCTTCTGCCAACTTCATGCTGACAGCTTCATTAATAAGACCCATTTTGAGTCAATCCAGACTTGCAAATTGTCATTGCCTATCATCCCAGGCACAAGAAAGAAATTAGACCCCTTCTTTAGAAATTCGCTTAGCAGAAAACATCATGGGAAAGAAATTAAAACACGACAAAAACCTTCCCTCAACCTTCTCAATTTTTACATTTCTATCATCTCTCCTGGTGTAAAGATATATTTACACTGCAGTTACTTTCCACTGTCTGCTTTATTATCATCGAAAATACTTTTCCCATGAATCAGTGTGATAGTTCTGCAAACAATAAGCGTCTCTCACCGCTTTAAGAGCAAATGTTTCCAAAAGTCTTTTGTCCAGAGAAGAGATTCAAGCTGTCTGTACCATCTTAATGGTCACTTATGTGATGTTCTGCTCAGGAAGAAAGAAATAAAATAAAAAGATGGAAAATAGTATCTTCTCTCCCCCACCACTTCACAGCCTGATTTCCTGCTTCATTTCCAATTCTATAGCATTAACTCTGACCCTTATCTTCTTGTGCCTGGAATAATCTGATTTTCTCAACCCCACTATTATTTCTCGACTTTGGTTCCCTCATATGGAAAGTGGAGAATAATAATGACTCCTCTTTCATTGGGTGGCTGTGGAAAATAAATGAGTCAATACATGGGAAGTGTTCAGACTGGTATCTGGCACATAATAAGCATTCAAAACATGTTAAGCCCATGTAAAATTTTATCCTCTACACTATAAAACTGATAATTCTATGATAAAAATCTGGATCGATCCAGAATCCAGCACTTGTCATCTCTTTCACTGTTACCCATCTGGTCCAACCCACTGCCATTGCTTGTCTAGATTGTTCCAACAACCTCTTTACTGTTCTTCCTGCTTCTCTATGGACCCTACACCACAGTCTGTGCTTAGCTCAGGAGTTGAATGATCCCTTTGAATGTTAAGTTGTCACCTTCTGCTCGCTCTTGCTCATGCTTGTGTGAGCCCACGCTCCTTCCTGTTCTTTCTCTCCTCCAACCCTCTCTCTCATTCTCTCCCTAATGGATGCTCATCTCACGACAACATAAACCTAAGTCCTTAGAGTGGTCGAAAGGTCCTGCAGAGCCCATGACCTTCTCTCCACCTATTCTACTCCCAGTTTACTTAACTCCAGCCCCTCGGGCCTCCCAGATTCTTCACACATGCCTGGCCTGTTCCCAACTTGAGTGGGGCCAGTGAACTAGAGTTCCTTCTGCCCTTGACACCTTCTCCCCATCTCCCCCAAACCTCCCTCTCCAATCTGCATCATTTCCTCCAGTTCCTGCAAACCTTGGACCACTCGGTTTATTGATGTGCCGCAAAAGCCTGGAAAAGTGTCTGGCATGTGACACACTCAAAACACATGCATCTTATGAAACTGTGGCTAAAGAATGAGTAGGCACGTTACGACACTGCTGAATACCCTTCAGGATTTCCCTGTTGCCAGAGGTCAGTCCAGACTTCTTAGCCAACATGAAAGGCTCTGACCATCCAGGCCATCCCCATTCCTCCAGCCCCGCTCTCCGACAGATTGCAGCACTTGCACTATCTATAGTGTCCCCATCACATGGCTGAACACCTGCAGCTGCCCGGCTGAACACCTGTGGCTGCCCGGCTGAACACCTGTGGCTGCCCCGAATGCCTGTGCTCCCTTATCTCCCAGAAAACATCTCCCATCTTTCATGATGACACCTCGACTGTGAAGCTTCTCTTGACTTTCTAATCCCTGGCCAAACGTATCCCTGCCTCCCCTTTGTGCCTCTAGTCTATCCTGAGAGTTTTATCTCAGCAACAGTCACTGTATTGGCTTCATTTGTTTCCATAGCTCTCCACCTTGACCACATTACAGGCCACATGAGGGCAAGGAACCTACTCATTTACCCAATGTTTTGCACAATGCAAACCAAGTCATATGGGTCACAGATACTCAGCATAGATGGTTATATATTCATAGGAAGGAGGGGAAAATGTCCATTGGATTCTGCTTGTTCTAATCCATCTAACAGTGGAGGGTGGGTTAGAAAGTAAAGCACCTCCAAGTCAGCTTGTTCTGCCTCTGTGCTTCGAACTCCAGGCGAGAGCTGATGCTTCCAAGGAAGATAAGGGAGGTGAGGCAAAGAGTATTGAGCATGGATGGAAGGCGGGGGTCCAACCAGGAGCAAACAGAGACCTAGGCTACAGCCTTCATAGCTGCTGATGGAGGCATGAGGGTAAGGAAGCGTTCTATAGGACCCTGGATCTTTAGAGCTTTCCTGAATTGCATCAACTCCAGGCTATTTCTCTTAAAGTGTGGGGGCCAGAGATGGGCAATCACAGAGGAGGGGATGATTCCAAGAAGCATCCAATAGTGGAAACTAAAGAAAATGCTGAGGCAGGAACAGATGAGAAACCAGAGAGAGAGAAAAAAGGAGAAAGAAAGAAGAAAAGAAAAAAAAGTGCTACTTTTCCTCCATCAAAATCACCTTGCAATGCCCCATACACCATTGGCCTAAATTTCCACCCAAAACCTTTCAGTGGGGGCAATCCCTGAGCCCTAACCCCATAAAATTTTTCTGCTGCTGCCCTTTCACTATGGCTTTCAAATATCCTTCCCTTTTCCCACTGATCATAAACCGTCTTTTGGCTCAGGCATTTTTCCCTGTTTTGTTATCTGTTCCCTGGGCCAGGGTCACATAACATGCTGACTAAGGTTAATTACTTCATTAATTCCCCTACTTTCCCGATGCGCAGTATTACTTTTATCACCTTCTGTTCAAAGATGAGTTGAATTCATTACTAGGATTTTGTGCGTGAAGGTCGGTTAAACTTCAAATTGCAGGCCAAGAGACAGGGAATAAGGAAAGCCCACAGGGCTGCCACCAAAAGTTCTCTCCAAAATGTGGTCCATGCTCTCAATTTATCTTGCAGAGCATATTATAACCCACTCTAGGCATGGCTCTGCTTCCTCCAGCCCATGCTTTCCAGCAAAACACACATTCGCAGCATAAACAGACCAGGAGAATCCTCTGCCCTCTTCCCCGGTACTTCCTTCATGTTCACATCGACTTAATTAATTCATTCAACAGTCAAGAGGAAAGTACCTGCTATGTGCCTGGTACATTGCAAGGCTTTGGGAATAGTATATTAAGTAAGACTCTGCTCTCCGAATGTAGACTGTGATTAAAGAACAGAAAAATAAGTCAATAGTTTGTTTGTTTTTTTTGTCAAGTTCGATGAATAGAATAAAAGTGACAATAACAAGAATAACCATGGTGGCTGAAATCAATTAAATTTGTGCTATCTTCCAGCCACACACTACTTCTCACATATTATTAACTCATTCATGTATGAAGTCACACAGCCTTATAATGGCAGATACCATGATTCCTTTCTATTCTGCAGCTGAGGAAAGTGAAGCACAGAGAGTTAAGTAATACGTCTAACCCACTGATAAAGGCCCAAGCCCTGATTCAAACCCAGACACATATCCTGAGGCACATAAAACAGATAGAGTAACTAGGACATCATTCCTTTTTTCTACCCTCGCTACATATCTACACCTGTAACCTCTGGTACTGACTTGTTGACCAGCACTTCTGTGGCATCCACTGAGTACTTGCTATGGGCCATACACTGTGTGATATCTAGAAACACTGCAAAACCCTCACAGTTTAAATGGTGCATGGAGCCATATAGTGTTGCAATAGCAAAATGGTGCACTTAGCAGTATACAGAAGAGCTATAAATAAGTTACAAAAGAAGTGCTGGGCAGGGAGTGGGCCTATTAGCCATAGTAAGGATTAGGGAAGGTTTCCCATGGAAGAAATTCACACAACCAGGAGTAGGAAACAATTGAAAAACATTAAAAACAGAGAAAATCCTCCCATCACTTGTCTTTGGGAAAGTCTCTCCTCTTTCCAAACCCCTTAAAATCTTCCTCAATAAGTCTCCACCTCAATTTTTGTCATGGTGAATTTCGTGGGTCAACTTCACTGGGCCACAGGGTGCTCAGAAACTGGGTCAAATGTTTTTCTGGGTGTGTCTGTGTGGGTATTTCTGGATGGGATTACTTGGAATTGGTAGACTGAGTAAAGCAGATTGCCCTCCCTACTGTGGGCGGACCTCATCTAACCCACTGGAGGCCTAAATGGAATAAAAGAAGGGCTAGGGGAGAAATTTGCTCTCTGCTTGACTGTTTTTGAGCCGGGACATCAGTCTTCTCCTGCACTCAGACGGGAACCACACCACTGGATCTCCTGGTTGTCCAGCTTGCAGACATCAGACGATGAGATTTCTTGGCTTCCACAATTTCATGTGCCAGCCAAGTCCTTAAAATAAATACCACTGGTTCTGTTTCTCTGAAGAACCCAGACTAGTACAATCTTATTCTGGTCCCCTTTTTTATGTATTTCCTTGGCATGCACAGGTCTTTGGCTAGCTCATCAAGAGTGTAGATGCTGTGATATGGGAGTGTCTCCTTGTGAACATGGTGAATCTTCACAGGGAAAAATCACAGAATTCAACATTCTTCCCTTTTGCTCCACCCAGAAGTCACTCAATAAATGTGGCTCCCTTGCTGACTGCACTAGGATGTCTCAGCCCCTAACAGCAACAGGAAGGAGGCTCATCCTTCCGTGGTCACATGATCTTTCCAGCAACGTTGTGCATGACCAGTTGTCATAAGGCAGGTTCAGGAAGATGTAGGCAAAGCAGACTTCGATTTAGGGCATCCTTTAGATCTGGAGGAAAAATAAGCTATACTCTGGCCAGAGGCACCAGACAAATTCTAGCAGACTGGTAGGTCTGGTCTCTGTCATGGGCCTGAGAAGGCTCCAGAGGACTTGGACTTTTTGGAAGAAGAATCTATACCCATTTAGAATATAACCTCTGTTTAAAAAAGGTGGGGGAGGCTGAGATTCACTCATTTTTGAATCTTTGTGGATGGAACCCTAACTTCCATTCTCTATCTACATTAACCTCTTGATGCCTCTAATTTAAGAGGGAAGAATTAGAGGATGCTCTTGTTGCAGTGGAATTTCCCCAGAACATATATCTGGAAAAGAGGTCTTCTGCATTCATAGAAAGTCTCCATCTCAGAATATATTTAATACTTGTGTTCATTATTTTCCCATATATGTCTGAACATTCTCTATGTGCAGAAACATAATTCTAGTCAGTGTAGATACAGCATTAAGTGAGATGAAGTATTTGCCTCATAGGGGAGTAAGGGAGATTCACAATGATCCTGAAGCAATTAATACACTCATGAATGATGTTGTGTGCTGTGAAGAAATTAAAGCAGCACTAGGAAGTAGAGATTTAAATTAGGTTGTAGTGTGTACATGTAGTGTGTGCATGCATATATGTGCGGGTGTGTGTTTGGGCTTTTTTAGATAAGGTGCTCAGGGTAGACATCTCTAAGGAGGTAAAATATGAAATACAAACTAGAAGACAAAATAAGAGGATATTTCAGACAGAGGGAACAGCAAATGCAAAGGCCCTGGAGTGGGAATGGCTTGGTGTGATGAGGAATAAGAATGCCACTATGCACAAAAAACACCGAAGAAATACAAACAATTATAAGAACATATTATGAGCAAATATACACCAGCAAATTTGACAATCTGGAAGAAATCGATGCATTCCTAAAGACACATAAACTACCAAAACTGAACCAGGAAGAAATAGAAAACATGAACAGACCAGTAAGGAGAGTAAGTAAGGAGATTGAAGCACACATCAAAAATCTCTCAACAAACAAGAGCGCAGGGCCAGATCGCTTCTCAGGGGAATTCAACCAGTTAAAGAAGAACTAATACTTATTTTCCTCAAACTGTTCCAAAAAACAGAAATGGAAGGAAGACTTCCAAACTTATTTTCTGAGGCCAACATTACCTTGATCCCAAAACCAGACAAAGACCCCACCAAAAAGGAGAATTACAGACCAATATCCTTGATGAACACATGTGAAAATTCTCACCAAAATACCAGCCAATGGGATTCAACAGTACATTAAAAGGATTATTCACCATGACCAAGTGGGATTTATTCCTGGGCTACAAGCTTGGTTCAACATCCATAAGTCAATCAATGTGATATGATACATTAATAAAAGAAAGAACAAGAACCATATGATACTCTCAAAAGATGCAGAAAAAAACATTTGACAAAGTATAGCAGCCTTTCTTGATCAAAACTCTTCAAACTTTAGGGGTATGTACCTCAATATCACCAAAGCCATCTATGAAAAATATCATAGATGAAAAATATCACTGCAAATATCATTCTTACTGGAGAAAAACTGATAATTTTCCCCTAAGGTCAGGAACATGGCAGGGATGTCCACTATCATCACTGTTATTCAACGTAATACTAGAAGTCTTAGCATCAGCAATCAGACAACAAAAAAAAAAAAAATTAAAAGGCAGTCAAATCAGCAAAGAAGTCAAATTCTCATGCTTTGCAGATGATATGATACTTTATGTGGAAAACCCCAAAGACTCCACTCCAAAATAGCAAGAACTCATACTGGAATTCAGTAGAGTGTCAGGATATAAAATCAATAGCATTTCTATACACCAACAGCAAGACAGAAGAAGGAGAGATTAAGGAGTCTATCCCATTTACAATTGCACCCAAAACCATAATATATCTAGGAATAAAACTAACCAAAGAGGCAAAGAATCTGTACTCAGAAAACTATAAAGTATTCATGAAAGAAATTGAGTAAGACACAAAGAAATAGAAAAATGTTCTATACTTGTGGATTGGAAGAACAAATATTGTGAAAATGTCTGTGCTACCTAAAGCAATCCACACATTTAATGCAATCCCTATCAAAATAAAACCAAGTTTTTTCAAAGAAATGGAACAAATAATCATAAAATTTATATGGAACCAGAAAAGACCCTGGTTATCCAGACCAATGTTGAAAAAGAAAACCAAAGTTGGTGGCATCACAATTCCAGACTCCAGGCTCTATTACAAAGCTGCAATCATCAAGACAATATGGCACTGGCACAAAAACAAACACATAGATCAGTGGAACAGAATAGGGAGCCCAGAAATGAACCCTCAACTCTATGGTCAACTAATCTTCAAGAAAACAGGAAGGAATGTCCAATGGAAAAAAAAAAAACAGTCTCTCCAACAAATGGTGTTGGGGAAAATTGGACAGCCATATGCAGAAGAATGAAACTGGACCATTTCCTTACACCACACATAAAAATAGACTCAAGATGGATGAAAGACCTCAATGTGAAACAGGAATCTAACAAAATCCTTGAGGAGAACACAGGTAGCGATGTCTTTGATGTCAGCCACAGCAACTTCTTCCTAGAAACATCACCAAAGGCAAGGGAAGCATGGGCAAAAATGAACAATTGGGACTTCATCAAGATCAAAAGCTTTTGCACAGCAAAGGAAACAGTTAACAAAACCAAAAGACAACTGACAGAACGGGAGAAGATATTTGCAAACAACATATCAGATAAAGGGCTAGTGTCCAAAATCTATAAAGAGCTTAGCAAACTCAACACGCAAAGAACAAGTAATCCAATCAAGAAATGGGCAGAGGACATAAACAGACATTTCTGCAAAGAAGACATCCAGATGGCTAACAGACACATGAAAAAGTGCTCCATATCACTCGGCATCAGGGAAATACAAATTAAAACCACAATGAGATACCACCTCACACCAGTCAGAATGGCTAAAATTAACAAATCAGGAAATGACAGATGCTGGCGAGGATGTGGAGAAAGGGGAACCCTCCTACCCTGTTGGTGGGAATGCAAGCTGGTCCAACCACTCTGGAAAACAGCATGGAGGTTCCTCAAAATGTTGAAAATAGAACTACCTTATGACCCAGCAATTGCACTACTGGGTATTTACCCTAAAAATACAAACATAGTGATCTGAAGGGGCACATGCACCAGAATATTTATAGCAGCAATGTCCACAATAGCCAAACTATGGAAAGAACCTAGATGTCCATCAACAGATGAATGGATAAAGAAGATGTGGTGTATATACACAATGGGATACTATGCAGCCATAAAAAGAAATGAAATCTTGCCATTTGCAACAACATGGATGGAACTAGAGGGTATCATGCTTAGCGAAATAAGTCAAGCGGAGAAAGACAACCATCATATGATCTCCCTGATATGAGAAAGTGGAGATGCAACATGGGGGGTTAAGGGTGTAGGAGAAGAATAAATGAAACAAGATGGGATTGGGAGGGAGACAAACCATAAGTGACTCTTAATCTCACAAAACAAACTGAGGGTTGCTGGAGGGAGGGGGGTTGGAGGAAGGGGGGTGGGGTTATGGACATTGAGGAGGGTATGTGCTATGGTGAGTGCTGTGAAGTGTGTAAACCTGGTAATCCACATACCTGTACCCCGGGGGATAAAAATATATTATATGTTTATAAAAATAAAAAATAATAAATAAATAAATAAATAAATAAAAGATCAAAATCTTTTGGACAAAAAGGAAACGGTTAAGAAAACCTAAAGACAACCGACAGCATGGTAGAAGATATTTGCAAATGACATATCAGGTAAAGGCCTAGTATCCAAAATCTATAAAGAACCTATCAAACTCAACACCCAAAGAACAAATAATCTAATCAAGAAATGGGCAGAGGACATGAACAGATATTCTGCAAAGGAGACATCCAGATGGCCAACAAACACATGAAAAAGGGTTCAACATCACTTGGCATCAGAGAAATACAAATCAAAACCACAATGGATACCACCTCACACCAATCAGAATGGCTAAAATTAACAAGTCAGGAAACAATAGATGTTGGAGAGGATGCAGAGAAAGAGGAACCTTCCTACACTGTTGGTGGAAATGCAAGCTGGTGCACCCACTCTGGAAAACAGCATGGAGGTTCCTCAGAAAGTTGAAAATAGAGCTACCCTATAACCCAGCAATCGCACTACAGGGTATTTACCCTAAAGATACAAATAAAGTGATCTGAAGGGGCACATGCACCAGAATGTTTATAGCAGCAATGTCCACAATAGCTAAGCTATGGAAAGAATCTAGATGTCCATCAACATATGAATCATATGAATGGATGAAGAAGACGTGAAATATATATATATATAGTGGAATACTATGCAACCATCAAAAGAAATGAAATCTTGCCATTTGCAATGACGTGGATTGAACTAGAAGGTATTATGCTGAGTGAAATAAGTTAATTATCATGTGATCTCCCTGAAATGAGGAATTTGAGAGTCAGGGGGGGTTGGGGGGTAGGGAAGGAAAAAAATGATTTTACAAAACAGACTGAGAGTTGAGGGGAGGAGACGTATGGAGAATGTGGTTGGGATATGGACATTCAGGAGGGTATATGATATAGTGAGTGCTGTGAAATGTGTAAGTCTGACGATTCACAAACCTGTACCCCTGGGGCAAATAATACATTATTTGTTAATAAAAGTAATTTAAAAAAAAAGAATGCCACTATGGCAGATGGCACATGGGTGGCTCAGTCAGTTGAGCATCTGACTCTCGATCTCAGCTCAGATCTTCATCTCAGAGCCATGAGTTCAAGTCTTGCCATAAGCTGACAATTAAAGCATGCCACTATGGCAGGAGCCACATAAGTAATCGGGAGAATGATAGAAGATGAAGCCAGAAAACGGTCATTGGCCAGATCACCGAGTGTCCCATAAGACATGGGAACCATATGGGACTTAGAGTTTCCTTCAAATTTTGTTAGGATTCCATTGCAGAAGAGAAATGATATGAAAATCTAATTTATCTTTTCACAAGTTCACTTGGACTATTGAATGTGCAAGGGACTCCCAAAGACAAGTTAGAAGTGAAAAGCTGGTCCAGGTAAGAAATGATGGTATGGGGTCCTAGGGTTAGAGACATATCGTGATAGAACGGGATTTGGGATATATTTTAAAAGTAGAGCTGACATGACTTGCTAATAATTCTGATGATGGGACAGGAGAGAGAAAAGCTGACTTTTAGGGAGAGGTTGATACCCCATAAAGCTAAAGACGTTCAAGCTTCCAGGCCACTCACCTGAAAGGACATTTTCCAGGCATTTGAAACAGGCCCTGGAAATTTCATCCTTGTAATTTTATAGTCCTTGTCTTCAACAGGACACCTAGGACTTCAGGGTCCATAGAGCCTGAGTCTTCCTTAGTTCCAGGTTTTTAGTCTGAGTAACCAAGCAAAAAGGACACCATTAAAAAAATGAAAAAAAGTTCAAATTACACCCAAGGCATGTGACTTCTAGAGCTACACTCACCAAGGCTAACTGGTCCATTGATGAAGAATATCTCATGGGATACAATTATAAAGCAACTTCATTTTTTGTCTCTTCCAGTCCTTATATATTTGTTGCTGTTTTATTATTGCTATTTTCCCTTGTTCCTGGATGAAAACTCAGAAGATTCTTTTATATATATATATATATATATATATACACACATATATATATGTGTGTATATATATATACATATGTGTGTGTGTGTTATATATATATATATATATATATATATATATATATGTGTATATATATATACGTGTGTGTGTGTGTGTGTGTGTATGCATTCAAACACCTTTAAAGATTTTAAAATGGGATTACTTGAAGTTGAAAGTTCTCAACTCAGAATCAGGACGTCTGATCCTCATTCAAAGGTGAGACTTCGCCCTTCCTCCCCAGCCAGGTCCTGCTGCCAGGAACAAGGCTGACGGTGGGAAGGAGTGTGTGGCTGGCTTCTTCTTCCTTTCTCTTATACTCTCCCTAGTCAGACAGCTGCTGTCTCTGATGCCTCTGAGGTTGGCAACAGGGGTGTGGGAGAGTGGGAGGGGAGAAAGGAAAGGAGGCAGGGCAGTTCTTATTGGACTGACATTATCCTAAACTAGCCTAGAACTTTCAGAGCCCAGCAGATGATGAGAGCTGGCCTCTTCTTTGACAAGCAAATTCACATGTTGTTCAGGAACATTACCGGGTGGTCTTTCTGAAGTTCCTTTGATTCTTTTGAGTATGTCCCTATTCCACCTTGTTGCCTAGATCCTACGGTTTTTGACTATATCCTTAGATTCTCTGTGCTGAGCCTGTTTCTCCATCCAAGGGTTTTTCTGGAACTGAGACAACTATAGTCCAACATTTCCACTGTGTGGAATCCACTGTCTGTTGTCCACAGCTGACAAAAAGGAAACACACAGGTGTCCTTGTACTGCAACCCTGAGGGGGCAGGCCAGTGCCACGACACTGTCAGCAGCTACAATTTTGCCCTTTGTGTCTTCAGGCAGGATTCCCACATAGTCACAGTGAACCCTTCAAACCGCCAGCAACTCACAATGATCTCAAGGAGCTCTTGATGACCTCCTCAGGGTACCTGCTTTTCAGCTATGATGGGGAATCCCCACCCATGCTTTCCCTTTAGAGGAAGGTAGGACACAGCACATCAAAAGCTTTCTCCAAAACATCCTCTTCTTCCCCAAATCCTCTTTTCACTTGTTAAAAGTCAACCAATTCTTGGACACCTATACTTTTCAATTTCAAATCAGTGTTCTCTCTCACAAGTCACATAGTTAGCTGATGCTTCTATTTTGATATCCTGTTATGTAACCATTGCTCAGCCCAGTCCAGCTTCAATGAATTGTTGAGAAGAGCTGAACTTACCTTATCCAAACATTATAGATTCAGAGCATGTTATGTCATTTTAACTAACTACTTCATCATATTCTATTTACATGCACTCCTCTTCCACACTTCCGAGCACAACAGAGTTCTGTGATTTGTAATTCTTCCAATTCCCTACTAGGTAAGGTCATGTGGTCATGTCAGTGAGGACGTTCAACCTTCCTGCCACACTAGCAGTTGGCTCATTTAGTGACACACTAAGAAAGTAAGGTTTTGTTTTACAGAGATTCTCTGAGTTCTCCCTGGAAACTTTCAATGTTACTTCATTTCTCTCCTGTCAAAACACAAGCTGGGGCAATGGATAAAAGGAAATCTGTATTCTTTATTATCTTCTAAGCCAGTAATTCTCAAACTTCATTGTGCATATGAACCTGCAGTGGAGTTTGTTTCAACTTCATTCCCCCAGGCCCTGATCTCAGAGCTTCTGCTCCAGTAGGTTTCCTGTGAGGCCCAGGAATCAACCATCTTACAATTTCCCAGATGATTCTGATGCAGGTGTTCAGTTCGGGTTCTCAGAGTCACTAGGAGAGATCTTGATTCACCCTCACAACGTCTCCTTCCTAGGCAGGAATCGAAAATGATGAATTAATTATGGTTTGCAGCAAAATCATCCTATTGCTTCTTATCAGGATCCAGAAGTGTGTCCCCTGGTATTCTAATTGGCCCTTCACGGAGTCACAACCATTAGAGTGACAACATATGAAGCTTCCCCAACCCCTTGCTTTGTATCTTATCTCTTGATTCAGTTGTTCCCTGGAACTTTTTTCTCATCTTATTTCTCCCTATCTTTGTTTGTGAAGTAGGCTACTGGTTCTGGGACTACTATTATTTTTTTTGAAGATCTATTTATTTATTTTAGAAAAAGAGAGAGAGAAAGCGCACATGCATGTACATGGGGGTGGGGGTAGAGGCAGAGAATCTTCAAGTCGACTCCCTGTGGAGCCCAGTAGGGGACTGGATCTCACGACCCATGAGATCATGACCTGAGCCAAAATCAAGAGTCAGAGACTTAACTCACTGAGTCATCCAGATGCACCCCTAGGGCTACAATTATTAAGGAGACGGTGTTGGAATTTACTTTCATTTTTAATGCCTTTATTCCCACTGATACCTTTCTGAAGACTTGAGTCAATGCTGGAACTCCCGGTTATCTTTTTATTATCAAAGAACATTTGGACACATGAGGCCACAATTTGCTTGGCCAATTAATCGAGAGTGTTTCACTCATTAAGAAGCTTAGCCTGACGTAAACAGAGGAGACCCAAGAGGGGTCAAGGTTTCAGAAAGCCATATTATATCCTCTGAATGAATCTATTTAGGCTTTGGCTGGAAAAAAAAATCTGATGTATTCATTAAAGCTAATTCTTTTACATAAGTTTAAAAAAATCTGATTCTGACTATCTATAGTTCTCAAAGTGAGCTTCCCATGACTACAAATGAAGAGATGCTTGTCATGATCACCTTTATGATTAGCCTCAGAACCTTGGGCTCATCACCGGTTTTCTTTTTGAAAGTTTATTACAAATACCCATAATTATCATTTTGTACACTTGTACATCTTATTTCCACTTTTCCTCTTCATTTCCTTTCTTTATTCACACCTTTATCCCATGCCCATCCCCATCCCCACACACATGCATGCACGGGAACACACACACACACACACACACACACACACGCACGGCCCCAACATGATTCTCTTTGGCTTGGCCCTGCAAGATGAAACCGCACAACTCTGCAGTAGGCAGGAACGGTCAGAGGGCCAGCATTGCCTGACTGAAGAGTGTGGAAGCTTCTAGAGGTGGTAAGAGTAAACCCAGTGCAAGCCTTGTTAGAATGGCTTCAGCTGGCTAAAAACCAGGGGGGCTAACAGGAATAGATGGTGATGGAAGGAGAAGAACTGGCATGTAATTGGAGAAAAATTAAGGATTGGAGCTAGGAGTTCTCTAGAGACAGAAACAGGGTCCTGCTAGTCTGCCCCAAACAATAGTTATGCCCAAGGCAAGAATAAAAGTAGAGGCCCCCATACCATATATCTAAATATTGTAAAATTACAACTTGAGCTAAAAGACTGTTGAAAAAATACATTCTATTCTCCCATCTTAACAAATATGCATTCATTAACAACAGAATGAGCCATCATGTGAAGCTCTGCCCTGGATTCGACTGAGGACAACTGAGTTTAATTGCTACTTGCACAAGTCCGGGTGTTCTGTTAAGAGTGGCCCAGTACAGGTAGCCTAGTGGTGCATGGTTGAGTAATCAAATAGACATACCTGATTTATAAATAATTAATATGTTATGTATTTTTATATATTTAGTAATTTACATGAACCTGAGTTCTATACTTAATCATTGTAAATAATTAATGTCCATTTTTAAAGATTATTTTTCTTTTTATCTTTATTTCAGCAAAATCACTAATTATCTTTACTCTAATCAAGATTAGCCACATGATTTAATGGTAAACAACATGGAGTTTCCTCAAAAAATTAAAAATTGATCTACCAGCAATTCCACTTCTGAGTCTATACCCAAAGGAAATGAAAACAGGATCTCAAGGAGAGCCATGCTTTCCCAGGTTTATTACAGCACTATTCACAATAGGCAACATATGGAAACAATGTAAGCGCTCATCAACAGATGGATGGTTATAGAGGATGTGGCATATACATACGATGGAATATTATTCAGTCATGACAAAGGACATTCTGCCATTTGCCACAACATGGATAAACCTTGAAAACTTAGGCTGAGTGAAATCAGTCAGACAGAGAAAGACAAGCCCTGTATGATATAACTTATATGTGGAATCTAAAAAAAACAAAAGTTGTAAAAAGAGAGCAGAATGGTGCTGGGTACTTTAATTTTTTTAATTTCAAAAAAAACAAAAAACAAAAAACAAACAAAAAAAAAAAACAAAGAAAATCCAAACTAAGTTTGAGACTTTTGACTCAGAGTTACAGAGTTTAAAGAGAATGTGTTTGAAAAAGAATGTGTTTTGGCCATTTTGTTTCTAGGAGGTATTTGAGAGGCTCAGTTTTCTCCTGCCTTTTCTTCACCTTTTGCCTTCTATCTAGCTGGTAAAGCCTGCCCTGATTCCATGAGTAAAGCAGGAATTGAGTTAGACAGTAATGCTATTACCTCCGGCCCTACGGTCTTATCACCATCCACAACAGTATGACGGCTTATGAAATATTCACAGAAGGCCCACACTAAAGCTGGCACAGCCTCAGAGTCTGTGAAGCTGTGCTTTGCTTTGGATTTAAGAATAAGAGACAAGAAAGCTCAAAGGGCATTCACGTCTGCAGACTTGTTAAAACACCCTCCACACCGCACTCTGCCTGGGTAAAACAGAGTCTACAATTTCAGATGTTTCATCAGAGGTGGGACTCACATTATGGATTGAATGTTTGTGTCCCCCCCCCCAAATTTCTATGTTGAAGCCCTAACCCTCAGTGTGATGTTATTGGAGATGCAGCCTTTGGGAGATAATTAGGGTCAGATGAGGTCATAAGGGTGGACCCACATGATGGGATTAACGCTCATGCTCTGTCCTGTGTGCGCTCTTTCTTCCCCCACTCTCTGCCTCTCTCCCTCTTGTTCTCTGCCATGTGAGGACATACCCACAAAGAGGGCCCTTACTAGAAATCCAGTGAGCTGGGTCTGGCTCTTGGACTTCCCAGCCTCCAGAACTGGGAGAAAATAAGTGCCTGTCGTTTAAGCCACCCAGTCTGCGGTGTTCCGTTATGCCAGCCTGAGCTGACTAATATGTTATGAAATCATTATCATTAACCACACAGAGAGAGGATGTGTGGCAGCAGCAACTTGTATACAAGACTTCATAGTCCTGAACACACATAAATCCTCTCCTAATTAAAAGAAGAGAGAGAGTTTCGGGGCAGCATTTTTGTTATATTCTACATGTGCCCAATCTTATTTGAGTGAGATGAGGCAGTTACGTGCACAGCACGTTTTCTGGGAGCTCAACCTCTCTATCATCCCTGCCATGGTGCCTGAAATTCCTGCCCCTCGGGTCACTCTTTAAGGGACTTCTGGAAAACAGGCATTTTTAATTGGGTCATTCTAAAGGAATAACAAAAAGCCTTGTAATGCTTTCAGAGGGATGACCCGGACTCCGATGAAGCTGTTCCAGATTTCTAATCTGATTCTCGCAGCAGCTCCTCGAAGGAAGCAGGGCAAATACTATTGCCCTGGATGTAGGAACGAGTGTCACAGAGAGTGGATGAGGGACTGAATCTACACAGGATGTCAGATCCAACGTACTAGAAATGCAGAGGCCTCCCTCAGCTTCCTTAGAATCAGAGAACAAGTTGGAGGTCACTTACTGAGCTGGGATCAGTGCAAGGGGACAGGTCAGTCCTAAGGGATCTTTAGATCCAAGCCATGAGAGAACAATGGTAGGTTGAGCTGTCCCCTTTTCAAGCATAGTATGAAGCTCACCCGGGAGAAGTGTCTCTACCGGAGGGATGCAGAATTAACATCGACACCTTCGTTTCTTGTCCTGATCTCCTTATTGGCCAAGTCCCTTCTCTTTGCTTTTATTACACCCCTTTCTGTATTCAACAAATTTTCATAGTCTGGTGTGCTTTAGAATGTATGTACTGTGTTGTTGACGAGGCTCAAGGTGATTACATCCTAACCTGGAGCATCTCTGCCGTTGCGCCCGTCGTTCCCTCCATCCGCACGCCCTTCCTTCCTGTCTGTCCACCACTATCACAACCACCTCCGTAGCTGGCCTGGCCACTGCTCTGTCTTCAGAGTTAGGCTGATAAGACACAAGCATATATATTGATCAGAGCTATATATAATAACTATGCATATAGGGGCGCCTGGGTGGCTCAGTGGGTTAAGCCGCTGCCTTCGGCTCAGGTCATGATCTCAGGGTCCTGGGATCGAGTCCCGCATCGGGCTCTCTGCTCAGCGGGGAGCCTGCTTCCTCCTCTCTCTCTCTGCCTGCCTCTCTGCCTACTTGTGATCTCTCTCTGTCAAATAAATAAATAAAATCTTTTAAAAAAAAACTATGCATATAAAAAAGACCACAAGTTAATTTACAAAGAGAATAACAGGTTTTGTGTTAGGACCTATAAGTGACCTTCCTATGAGATCATGATAATGACTTTATCACTTTAAAATACAATTAAATGCCATTCCAGATATTTTGTTCTGGGAACCCCTCTCTCAAACTAATAGTTACTAACTGGTAACTTTGTTCTCATTGCACCAGGCAAACCCTGTCTTTCTGTAGCCTGTCAGAAAGAGCACATGGACTTTAGAGCTATGCAAATCCTGCTTCTGCCTCCTTCTAGTAGTGTTTACTTAACCTCTCTAAGCCTGAGTGTTCTCATCCATAGGACTGAAATGACTCTTATCTAGGAGGGCCACTGGGAAGGACGAGAGGTCTATGTGTAGCAGCTGGTGCAGTGGCTGACATATTGCTGGTATGTCATACACGGTAGTTCTCACCTTGCTGAGACAGGGTTCACAACCAGCAGCACATGATCCATCCCAAATTCCTCAACATCCAGGAGAAACTCCAGCATGAAGTAGGTGCTCTAAAAATGTTTGTAGAAGGAATACAAATGAGTGGATGCAAGGGACACAGTATCTCGTTGGTAAGTTACCCCCTAGAGCACTGGGATCGATGTCCTCCAGCTGAAGACCAGCAAAATGCATCTGTGGTGGAACAAGTTGGGTTTAATATCTCCACAGCCAGAAGACTGGACCCCACAGACATCTCACTAAGTGTAGGGAAGGACTTATTATAGGAGTCAGACTTTATATGGAGGTACTTTTGGGGAGGCCTTAAGGAAATGGGGCTCTGCTTCAGATTGAGTGCTGTCAGGAAGTGAGTATGAGTCGGGGATTGGATCTTTTAATAAATCTTATCTAGAGAGAAGGAGAGTAGAGCGAAGCTGATACTGTGTTTGGTAAAGATCCAGCAGCCGCTTGTCTTAGGCAGGATGAGGGGATGATGGGTTGTCTTTGTGGTTTGGAAAATATTTATGATTTTGTAGTGTTCAGCTGTGATTAGGAAGTGGTCTTGTTATCTTGATCCATGACAGTCACAGTGGCCTTGTCTGAGGCTGGTGTCCTATGAAATTCTTCCCAGGAGAGCAGCCAAACCTAGTGCTGGGTGCCAAGCCTGCTCTCCATGCTGGGGTGGTGTTTCTTTCTCTCACTCTGGAAGATTTAATTGTTATTATTTTTTCTTATAGAAGTTTAGCTGACACACAATGTGACAGTGGTTTCAGGGGTACAACATAGTGATTCAGCAAGTCTAACAAGATTTAACTCTTAAAAATTTGTCTCTATCAGTCTATCCCTCTGTGGGACATTTACCTATTATTCATTGACTATTAACCAAATCCCTATATAGGTCAGGCAAATGTTTAACTTTTGCCAAGAAATCTCTATTTGATGACTCTACTTGTTCAGGTTAAGGTTGCAAAAATCAATGAGAATGATAATATCACACAAAGAAACATATCAGGACTTCTTCATTTTCTTGTCTTAATGAAGTTCTTTGGTTATAGATCCAAAATGAGAGAGGTCCCAAGATTTAGAGGAGGAAATATAATAGGAAAAATTCAAAAAATTTCTAGTGTCAGTTAAACTATAACAAAGGCCATAATTGAATGTTATCCAAAACAGCTCATCCCAGATGATATCAGCATGGTACCGAAACCTTCCCAGAGCCATTGTATGAGTAGTATGACCATCACTGTGTATAGCTCTTAGATCTCACCAACAACATTATAGATTATATTACCCTTCTTTTACAGAAGATAGAATCTGAGCCTCAAAGATGTCCAGTAACCCTTTCAAAGCCTCACACACAGTGGGGCATAAAGCTGGGATCAGAACTCAAGCCTGCGGGCGCCTGGGTGGCTCAGTTGGTTAAAAGTCCGACTCTTGACCTCCGCTGAGGTCTTGATCTCAGAGTCATGAGTTCAAGCCCAGCATTGGGCTCCACGCAGTGCAGAGCTGACTTAAAAACAAACAAACAAACAAAAAATCCTCAAGACTGCACAACCGCCTGGACCACAGCCCCTCTTCTCTCTGCTCCTTCCCAGAGCCACTGTCTTTAATGCTGCTAGCACGAGACTGAAACCAACCAGGAACAGTCAATAATTATGAGTAAAAAACTTCTAGTTTGGGGAATTGTCACTTGTAATGAGAATATATTAAAATGAAGATGGATATTATCAAGACAGCTGCAAAAATAAGGTGATGAACAAGATGGAACCTGATGGGAAAGCATTTTATTTGGGGTTTTGTGTGTGTGTGTGTGTGTGTGTGTGTGTGTTTGGTGATGACACAGATACTCATGGAGAAAAACATGAAATCTAGTAGACATACTGTTTAGTCACTAGAAAGGAATGTCAGTGCAGGTTCTCCAGACAGTAGACACTAAGACAAATTCAAAAATGCAAGAGGCTTCTTCAATGAAGACATACAAATGGCTCTCAGACACATGAAAAAATGTTCATCATCACTAGCCATCAGGGAGATTCAAATTAAAACCACATTGAGATACCACCTTACACCAGTTAGAATGGCCAAAATTAGCAAGACAGGAAACAACATGTGTTGGAGGGGATGTGGAGAAAGGGGAACCCTCTTCCACTGTTGGTGGGAATGCAAGTTGGTGCAGCCTCTTTGGAAAACAGTGTGGAGATTCCTCAAGAAATTAAAAATAGAACGTCCCTATGACCCTGCCATTGCACTCCTGGGTATTTACCCCAAAGATACAGATGTCGTGAAAAGAAGGGCCATCTGTACCCCAATGTTTATAGCAGCAATGGCCACGGTCGCCAAACTGTGGAAAGAACCAAGATGCCCTTCAAGGGATGAATGGATAAGGAAGATGTGGTCCATATATACAATGGAGTATTATGCCTCCATCAGAAAGGATGAATACCCAACTCTTGTAGCAACATGAACAGGACTGGAAGAGATTATGCTGAGTGAAATAAGTCAAGCAGAGAGAATCAATTATCATATGGTTTCACTTATTTGTGGAGCATAACAATAGCATGGAGGACATGGGGAGTCAGAGAGGAGAAGGGAGTTGGGGGAAATTGGAAGGGGAGGTGAACCATGAGAGACTATGGACTCTGAAAAACAATCTGAGGGGTTTGAAGGGGCAGGGGGTGGGAAATTGGGGGAACCAGGTGGTGGGTATTAGGGAGGGCACAGATTGCATGGAGCACTGGGTGTGGTGCAAAAACAATGAATACTGTTATGCTGAAAAGAAATAAAAATTTTTGAAAAAAAGAAATGTGGGGGGAAAAATGCAAGAGGCTTATTAGAAAGGTGAGAGAGGCAAGAATGTCCTTGAAAAGGTGTTTCAGTCTGTTCGGACTGAAGTAACAAAATGCCATCAGCCACCTCGCTTAGAAATAATGACAATTTATTTCTCACAGCTGAGGTGAAAGCATGGCTATTCTCCCTGGACCCCTCCCTCCTCACCCCTTTCCAACTACCCATCACAAAATACAAACAAGGGAGGAAGCAGCAGGGATGGGCAGGAAAAGCCTTTCACCCATAGGTTGACCTGTCCCTTGGAAAGGAAATGTAGGAAGAAGCAGACTGGAACAGGAAGAGCCTCAGACCACAATGCAGGTCTCCACCAATCCAACGAGTCATTCTGATCCCACTGGGCAGAGATGGCAAGGTCCAAGGAACCCCACTCTGGTGACTCACTGACCGGGGGCTGCCCAGGAAGAGCGTGGCCTCAGCTCCAAGGATTTGGCAGATTCTGAAGGGGCTGCAGCTGGAGGCTGTCAGCTACCTGCCCTCCCTTCAGCTAGAAGGCAAACTCCTTCCTGAAGAGAGAGATCTGGGGGGCCCCTTCTCCATGGCTCTATCAGGGGGTGCATTCTATTAAGGGGTGCATTCTATTAAGCAGTTCTGCTGCGGGCAAGATGAAATACCTCCAAGGACAGTCCCTTCTTTGTCCCGGGTTCACGTTCATCAAGCAGCATTCACATGGCTCATTCAATTTGGTAGATGCCCACCCCTGGAAAAGAAGTAATTGAGGAAGCCAACTCAAAGTATGATAGCCACTAGGGAAAGGCGGTGCCTGCTGAAATGGGCAGACCATCCAAGCAGCATACCCCCACCCCCAAGGCGAGGAGACCTTAATGCACTTGCCTACAAGCCCAGAATGACAGAACTAAGTAGAAGCCATGTCCATTCGACCCACTCACTCTCCTTACGAAGCTTCAGTATACATTAAACTGATCACTCCTGCAAAACTAGATAGAAATTCTGTTTCTAAACAGGAAAAGCTAAGTACCTGCTTTCAATGCTGTTAATTGTATCAGTGCTTAACAGCCCATGAGATCTCTCCAGAAACAGTCCGTTAAGTATTACTCACACATATCACACTTTGTGTGATACCAGCCATTTGTAATGGCTTTGGATTTTCAGCCCATTAATGTTGCAGCTAAAACAGACCCATCGATGCCAAGATAAAATTCTCCCAAGGGCTCTATTTTAATGAAGTCTCTATATTTTTAAAAGTTAGTTTAAAAAAAAATCCGTGTTCCTAGGTGAACTGTGGTTGTCTAGCATGTCTTCATGTCTGGCTCAATTTTGAGATCATCGCCACAGGCCCTGTATATTTTATAACATAAGTCCATAAGGCCTACACAGAGGAGATAAAAAAATATTTAACTTTGAAATCAGTCCTTATGTCTAGTATTTCCTGGAAACTTCTAAGTCTTTCATCTGCTTTTAGAAGACTAGTAATCTGTATCATATTGCATAGTTTGAAAAATAGAAAATACTGCTAATTTCTTAGGATTTGTCCCTTCAACAATATTTAAATAGATTTCTCTGTTTATCAGACTCCGCAGTCAAACAAGGGAGAGATCATCTCCATTTAAATGATGTGGCATTTCTACTGTCACTCTGTCCTAACTCGTTCCCACTCTCAAATACAAATCAGGTAATGTTTCCCTATTGGTAAAACCAACAGGCAGACATCTAAATATTGTATGAAATAAGGGGCATGGAAATCCCATTTGTGGAAGGATGTCTCAAGTTTTGGTATCCTGTGATCATATAACTTGCCCTGCTGTGTCTGTAACACTCTCGGGAGTTAGGAGAGAATGAGAGAAGAAATGCCATGTCATTTAAATGGAGATAATCTTGTTCTTGTTTGACTACTGGGAACAGGATTCCTCACTCATTCCCACTCTCACATACCAATCAGGTACTTTTTTTTTTTTTTAATTCTTATATATCTTTTTTTTTCCAATTTATTTATTTTCAGAAAAACATTATTCATTATTTTTTCACCACACCCAGTGCTCCATGCAAGCCGTGCCCTCTATAATACCCACCACCTGGTACCCCAACCTCCCACCCCCCGCCACTTCAAACCCCTCAGACTGTTTTTCAGAGTCCATAGTCTCTCATGGTTCACCTCCCCTTCCAATTTACCCAAATTCCCTACTCCTCTCTAACGCCCCTTGTCCTCCATGCTATTTGTTATGCTCCACAAATAAGTGAAACCATATGATAATTGACTCTCTCTGCTTATTTCACTCAGCATAATCTCTTCCAGTCCCGTCCATGTTGCTACAAAAGTTGGGTATTCGTCCTTTCTGATGGAGGCATAATACTCCATAGTGTATATGGACCACATCTTCCTTATCCATTCATCCGTTGAAGGGCATCTTGGTTCTTTCCATAGTTTGGCAACTGTGGCCATTGCTGCTATAAACATTGGGGTACAGATGGCCCTTCTTTTCACGTACTTTTGCCATACTAATAAGGGACGCCTGGCCGCATTTCCCAGTCATCGTATTCTCCCATTCTGCAGACTTAGCTCCCTCATGTCGACTGAAGAAGGGAGCCCTGTTTGATAGTTTCTCTCCTCCCCAATTATTCCTTTCTTTTTTTCCATAGCAGTTACCAGAATTTTAAGTCATTATTAGTTAGATATTTGTTAAATGCCTGTCTCCTAACAAGATTCTGGGATCTTTGAGGGCAGAAGGTTTCTGTTTTTCTTGTTTCCTGCTGTGTTCTGGGACCTGAGACTAGGAGGTTTACCCCTCTTTCCATTTCTCTCACCAACTATGAGATGTTAACATTAGTTTATTTTGTATATAATATAATTTCAACTCATTATTTTATTTATTTTATCTTATTTTATTTCTTTTCAGTGTTCCAGAATTCATTGTTTATGTACCACGCCCAGTGCTCCAGGCAATACGTGCCCTCCTTAATACCCACCACCAGACTCACCCAACCCCCCCACCCCCTTCCCCTCCAAAACCCTCAGTTTGTCAGCTCAGTATTTTTAAATGAATTTTAAATGAATTCTTTACACAATGGTTACGTAGACTGATATGTATACTTGAAAATTATATAATGTTGCTTTGTGCACTCATTTATTTTCTAATACAAATTTTATTCACGTGCAGCATCCTTACTGACAAGTACACACATCACAGACTGACATCTCATGAATTCTCCACACTGAGCACAGCCACGTCCAGCAGCCACATCAAGAAATGGGACTTTCCCGGCACCCCCAGAAGCCCCACCTCCTTCCAGGTACTGCTCTCCACAAGAAAGAGTAACCACTATCCTGATTTTTAACACCATAGATTAATTGTATCTGTTTTGGGATCTTTTCAAATCAAACCACATTGTACATACTCTTATGATTCTTCCTTCTTCTCCTCAACATGTTGTTTAAGGATGAGGTCACCCTTGTTGTTATAGTTTATTCTCATTGTTATACGGTATTCTGTTGTATGACTATATCATGATTGATCTTACTGTAGTATTCATCCGTACTGTCAGCAGGCATATTTATTGTTTTGGTTATTATGTATACTGTCTATACAAATACTCTTTTTTTTAATTTTTAAAAAACTTTTAGAAGATTTTATTTATTTATTTGAGAGGAAGAAAGAGCGCAAGTGGAGGGAGAGGGAGAGGGTGAAGCAGACTCCCCACTGAGCAGAGAGACTGACGTGGGGCTCGATCCCAGGACCCTGGGATCATGACCTGAGCTGAAGGCAGATGCTTAACCAACTGAGCCACCCAGGCATCCCAATACAAACATTCTCGTGTAAATCTTTTGGTGAAACATGTACACGTTTTGGTTTTCTATATAACTAGGAGTGGAACTGTGGATCTGTGGGAGTGATTGCTTTCCAGGAAAGATGTGCCCAGATGTGAGACTGCCAGGTTAGACAGTATTTTCACATTAAGTTTTACAAAGCACAGCTAGATTGCTCTCCACAAGCTGTCAACTCCCACCACGGTGCATGAGGGTTGTACTTTCTCCACATCTTTGCCAGCACTTTGTATTATCTAACTTTCTAATTCTTGACGAAATTATGAGGTGGAAAGTGTTATTTCTTTGCTATTCAATTAGCATTTTCCTTACTAATAGTGAGATGGAGCACTTCTTGATGTATTTATCAGCTGAATGGGTCACCTGTTCATAACTTGTGACATTTTTCTTTTTAAAGTTTCTTCCTTTTGGTTGATTTGCAAATAAAAATCATAATGAGATATCATTTACACCTGCATAAACTTCTTATATATACTAAATACATATCAATATTGGAAATATTCCCTTCCAATCTGTTGCCCAGATGTTGTCTATGGAGTTCCACATTGCACAAAAATATTTAAAATTGCTTTACGTAGTTAAATCCACTGGCTTTTTTTTTTCCATTGCTTTTGGGGGTTTGGGGGGGAGTTGTTTATTTTGCTTTGCTTTGCTTTGTTTTGACTAGTGTAGTGTTTGAACTTCTAAGGTCTTATTTAAAGACACTTAACTTGGAATGAGAGCAACAAGAATTTTGTAGCTTTCTCTTTTTTTTTAAGTTATTATACTCAATAAGGAACTATAACTCCCAACCCCAATATCAACAGTCACATGCTTTATGGACTAAGCTAGCCAGGTGTCCCTGTAGCTTTCTCTTTCATAATTAAATCTTGAATCAATTTCTTTAATGCTGTGTGAGGAAGCCAGGTTTATTTCTCTCCATATATGTAGCCAATTTGTCCTGATTTGTGATTCCATCCCCGATATATAATAAATATCCACATAAAGATGGATGTGTTTTTGGACTCTATTCTTGCATAAGTGTCACACTAGTTATAAATACAACTAGAAAGAGGAATCTGTGCTCTTTAATTTTTCTTAGTTATTTGTAAACCTTTATTCAGCCACATGAATTTTAGAATTACTCAAGTTCCTTTAAAATCTGCTACTAGTATTATGATTGGAATTACACTGAATTTATAGATTCATTTTGGGAAAATTGATATATTTACAATATAGATTGACTAATCTGTGAGCACAGTCTTTCTTTACCTTGTATAGTCTAAGTTTTCTAAGGATACTCTAAAATAGTTATGTTGAACTGTTATAGTACCCACTGCTACACTATAGAGAAATATATAAATGTAAATAAAATGTTTCATGTAAGAGATATAAACATAAATTGGTCTTAAAAATTATAAATGGGATTATATGTGCTTATATGTGACTTTGAGAGCACAGAGGTGGTTAATTAAAAAAAAAAAAGATATGATGTAGACTAGAAAGTTATGAAGTCAGGGGGCACCTGGGTGGCTCAGTGGGTTAAAGCCTCTGCCTTCGGCTCCAGTCATGATCCCAGCGTCCTGGGATCGAGCCCCGCATCCGGCTCTCTGCTCAGCGAGGAGCCTGCTTCCTCCTCTCTCTCTGCCTGCCTCTTTGCCTACCTGTGATCTCTGTCTTTCAAATAAATAAATAAAATCTCTAAAAAAAAAAAAAAGAAAGAAAGAAAGTTATGAAGTCAGGCAGGCCAAGAGTTGGATTCCAGATTCTTTACTCACTGGCTGTAAGAATTTGAGTAAATTATTTAATCTCCCATGCCTTGGGTCCTAATCTCCCAAACAGAAACAATACCTGTGCATAAATGACGTAACGTGAAAAGTGCCTGGTATATGATGGGTATTTGATAAATGTCAACTTCTCCATCAGAAAGGATGAATACCCAACTTTTGTATCAACATGGACAGGACTGGAAGAGATTATGCTGAGTGAAATAAGTCAAGCAGAGAGAGTTAATTATCATATGGTTTCACTTACTTCTGGAGCATAAGGAATAACACGGAAGACATTGGGAGATGGAGAGGAGAAGTGAATTGGGGGAAATCAGAGGGGGAAACAAACCATGAGAGACCGTGGACTCCGAGAAACACACTGAGGGTTTTGGAGGGGAGAAGGGTGGGGGACGGGTGAGCCTGGTGGTGGGTATTAAGGAGGGCATGGCTTGCATGGAGCACTGGGTGTGGTACATAAACAATGAATCTTGGAACACTGAAAGAAATAAAATTTAATTTTAAAAATAAAAAATAAAATGTGAAAACAATTTTAAAATAATTAATTAAAAACTTTTAAAAAAATCAACTTCTCTTTTTTGTTTTGACCTAGGAATCAGTCCTGCAAAAACACAAACTCTCTGATTCTCAAAGATTCAAGTATCTTTGATAAAGCTAGACTCATTTTCAACACCATCCCCACCATCCCCATGGTTTTCTCTCACTTCCAGGATGAGAAAATAAAATTCATTTTGGTCTTAGAAGAAGCCACAGATTGATTCCCCTCCTCTTTTATCTTCTTCCTATGTCATTCAAATACTAAGTCCTCAGGCCCTGAATAGATGAACATCATCTTAGCCAGGCACTAATAACAAATATAAAATTTCCCCTTTTCTCCACCCCAGAGAGAAGTCTCTGTGTGTACTATATTAGTAATCTTACATGTGACTGGGTTCGATATTGCATGTACATTTCAGTAACATTCTAACTCTTCTTTATCACATTGTCCTATTTAAATCTTGCATGTATTTTTCAAGTTGCAGTTGTATATTTACGTTACTTTATGCATTTGTTGTCTCCCTCCTCCTTCAGCGCATGAAAACAGGGTCTCCAATTGTTTCGTTCATCATTGTATGCCCAGGAACAAACTTGCCCAGACTGCATTTTCAATAAATATGTGTTGAATGAGTGAATGAGTTTTTTAATTGATTGATTATCTGGGTCTGAGGACCAATTTATTGTCGACTGGAAAAAGAATTTTCTCCATTTACACACTTTACCAACTGACTTACATCGTTTCTGCAAATCTGCGTTACTAAGCCAGGCCCTCTGATTTTTCAAGATAGAGATTTTAAGTGATGAAACTGCATAAGAAACACTAAATATTATAGCTTCAATTGAAATTAATTCTCTTTCCATATCATTTTTTCATAAATGAGGTCTAACCATAAAGCATAATTCTACACAGAGTGAGTATTCAATAATTCTTGTTAAATAAGTCAATTAAATTATTATAAAAATTTAGACACTAAAGTCAAGATTAGTATTACAAAGAAGTAATAGAACATAAAGAGAAAAAAATTTCTGAGCTTTTGGAAATGAATTGAATACCACAGAAACTGGTAAAATCCTAGGAAATGTCAATAAGATGGAACACATGGGTTTTGTTATGACTTGTGAGACATTAACACAAACACTGTAAAATTCCCATCCATTTTCATAACAAGTACGCATATGTGCACTCGTGCACAAAAGTTCCTCCACTAAAGTTCGCATAGTCGTGGTGTGTGAATACAAGAGAACCAGATTTTTAGAAATCTTAATTGGTACAGCTTATATTTGAAAGTCTGTGAGTGCCAGGTTACAGGGGCCTTATAAGAAAAACTGAAGTGTTCTCCTGGGAATCCCTAAATTCCCACACCCTCTGAGTTATGGAGGTCGCCATGGTGACATCTGTGTATACCACTGCTTCGATGTGGATGGGCCACAGCTGCTAAGCCCTACTGGGGATCCATCACGCCCTGTCTGGCTGCATATTAAGTCACAGTCTTAGTCCACAATTTCTGAGAATCTCTGAACCCTTGAGCTCATCCCAGGAGAAATAATTAAAGTCACACTGACTTGAATAGCATATGGGGTAGTATATGTTATTAACTATTTTATGGTTCCAGGGTGACAGTCATTTCAGAAGCAACTGACTACACCTGAGAGGCGCGGCCCCTGCGAGTGGCCCAGAGGGAAATACACTGAGCAATTATGTCCAAGACTGAGTGATCTCAGCCAAGGAAGCTGGGCAAAGTGCCGTGGTTTCAGGGTATCAGCCATACTTTTTGTTAGGGGTGAAAGGCCCTTTCTGATTGCTGTGACTTAAAGTCAGAAGTGCGAGCTATTCCTGGGTAAATGTCTCTGGGATTATCCAGTTCTGAAAATGTCTAAACAGAACGGGGAAAATACACACCACAAAGATATACAATTAGGGGGAAAGAGCCCTATGTTCTTTTTACAGGCTGCCAGATCTAATCTACCACATGATCTGCCATCACTAAGGAGACATATTAGGTAAGTTTTCATTTCTAAGGTATGATCTTCTTAGTATCAAACTTAGCATACCCCAATGTTAATTTGTTAAGACTCTTACCTAGATATGTTGAAAAAACAGCCATCCCTTCCAGGGCATATGTTCAGGTTGTGCACTGTACAAGTATGACACCTCTAAGGAGGTAGCATTCATATCATGTACAGGTACTAATATCTGAGAGCATGTGGAACAATGTAGAGATTCAGCCTGTAAGCCAAGTCCTGGATCAGCAGGCCAGACTGACCTCTACGTTTACCCACACTGACACAGGTGGTCATGCACACACGTGGAAGAGAATGCATGTACATACTCTTTAGCACACACACACACACACGTGCACAACATGCCCCATCATGAGGCTATGCTGGGTGTTTTCTGAAATCACATCTTTTGCCCATATTTCTCACTACACTCAGAGTTTTCATTTCCTACCCAACACTATCCCACCCTGGCCTAGTCTTCTGGCCAGTGGTGAAGAAGAAAGGTGCAAACTGCTGGTGTCTAGGGAGTCATTTAGAGAGTGAGTCCATGTACATGAGTCCAGGATTGCAGCTTGTTGAGACTCTCAAAAGTACATATCAACAAGTTCAAAAAAACTTAAAGAACAGAGACTAGATATTCTACAGGGAAACTTAAAAAAAAAACTCTAAAATATGAAGTCCTAAGGATTTAATTACAGAGGATCGTTATGGGGAAAGAAAAGGAAGGCTTGGTTAGAAAAATATGTGACTCTGACAGCATGTCAGTGAGCCTGGAGAACAAGTGTTCAGGACCTCAAGGAAACATGAAGTAACAGCAAGAACTTGCACCAATAGAGCAGAAAGGCAGGCTGAAGCCGGTAGAGATCAAGACAGTGAATACAAGAGGGTGATCTACTGAGTTATATAAAGATTCAGCTACTTGCCCAAGGCCACATACACGCAGGTAGTAAGTGGCAAAGCCTGGGTTTGAAGCCAGGTCTACACGGCCCTGCCACCACACTGCTGCTTATGGCCACTCACTCAGCAAGTTCACCAGATGGTATGACCTCTCCTGGTTCAGGCTTCCATCTAGTTAATTGCAGTTTCTCCCAATCCATCCTGGCTCCTCATCTTGCCCAGTTGAAATCCACTCCCCAGGATTTGCATAGACTAGAGCCATCTTCTTAAAATCTGACCATGTCATTCTTCTGAAAACCCTTCCAGGGCTTTTCATTAACTGCTGAAATGGCATTACTGCCTCTCTTGATTTTACCTGCACAGTCTCTGGAGTCCCATCTCATGTCCCTTTCTTCCCCTTCTCCTTCCCTCCTCCCATACACACTAGCCAAGACACCAATATTGAACGTGCAATAGGTCTTCAAACTCCTTTCTGTTTCTGGCACTGGGTTCACGTTGCTCCCTCAGCCAGGAATTCTCTGTATCCCAACCTTCCACGGCAACAGCAGTCAGAGCCAAGCACAGGCTTTATCTCTCTGGCCAGGATGCCCTCTCTGACCTCCTAGCTTTGGGGAGGCCCTGCTCTGAGTCCCCATGGCACCTCTCACCACACGTATATTGCCCAGGATCTTCTTCAGCTGTTTGGGCCTTTTTCCCTTTTGAGAATTGAGCCTAGGGCAGGGAACATGCCTGACTCAATTTTTTCTCTCCAACATCCACTCAGGAACATTGGCTGTTCAAGAAGTGTTCATCGAATGCTAAATTGCAGCATTGCATGGCCCATTGGGCTTGCAGTGCAGTTTCTTCCAGATACCAATCCTTCATACTTCCAGCTGCAGGCGAGCCTCTGGATGCAGCTTTTGGGAAAAGGGGAAAGGGGTTGTGGGAGTATCATGGACACATATAGTCAATTTCCAGTTTTCACTCTAGCCTTGTCATGTACCCATGTCCTTGGGGTCTCAGTTTTTCTGAAGAGTAAACCCATACTTTTCTTTGGGAGTGAAGAAAAGAGTGCCAGGACCCATCTGTTCCATATGGAGTCCTTCAGTCAATGCCCCCTCTTTGCCACCTCCTCGATGCCATAGTTTTCTTTGGTAACTATCTCCCCCAACTCGTGAGCCCTCTGGAGTACTCTGGAGGGAACAGGCTTCCTGGTCTCCAGCCTCCTCAGCAAGAAGCGAAGTTGCAAGATCTGAACTACATTTACTTTTTTAAAAAATCTACTTTCTACCCTTTCTCAAAATGTAAGGTGATGAAAGCAGAAGTATTGTTTCATTCACTGCAAAGAAGAGTGCCTGATAGCTCTGCTCCCTCTGCATTACAGACAGATGACTAGATAGATAAAGATCGTGGCCGCTGAGGAAGTTTCTCTCTCGGTCTCTCACTTTCTCCCCTTACAAGTGTATAATTCCTTTCTTATGTGCTTTCATTTGGTGATATTTCAGGAGAGATCCAAGATAAATGCACCTACTCAGCCTACTGCATTTAAGGAGAAGTCTGGTCTTTTTTCTTTAATTCTTTATATTCCCTTGCAGTTTATTTCCCAGAATCCAGTGTGACCCTGTTAAAACTTAAGTCAGATTATTTTCTTTCTATGCCCAGATCCCCCCACCCCCGTGGCTTCCCAGTTCATCCTGAGTAATATCCAAAATCCTTGAAACTCTTGCACAGCCCTGCCGTCTGGCTCCCTCCTCCCTTCCCACTACGCCTTCATTCTCGTCTCTGTTTCTCCCCAAACAGCTCTGCTCCAGCCACCTGGCCTCCTTGCTCCTCCCAGAACACACAGAGCACATTCATACTACAGGCTTCTGTTCTTTCTGTTCTCTCTCGGAATAGCTGTATTCCTGACTCACTCCACCCTTTTAAGCATTTCATAAAACATCTCATTGAGTCCTGCACTGACCACTCTATTTAAAATAGCAACTACCACCAGCCCCCCTCTCTTCCTCCAGCACTTGTTTTACCATTCTCCCTAGCATATATAACATTCTATGTATTCAAATTTTATTTATTTTCCATTTTTCCTCAAAAGATGTCAATGAAGAGAGACTTTATTTGGTTCATTGATAAGAACAATGCCTGGCATGTACAAATAAGTGATAAATATTTGTTCCAGGGGTAAGTGATAGATGAAGGAATTAACAACCGCACTCCCCAAGAATCTGAGTTGGGAAAATCTGTGAAATAGCACAAAGTGTCTCTGACCAAGGTTTCCTAGCAGGTGGAAACCCCAAAGAGAGGTGAGGACAACTCACCAGGAAGGAGAGGTGAGTCCATCCTGGTTGAATGAACATAAGCCATAGGCTTTATAGGAGAAGCTGATTCAATCACAGTACACGGTTGGGTCAGGAAACCTCTACAAACCAGCCATCTAGCCATCTTGACATGGTACAGTAACATGAGGAACACTGGCCAACTATGAAAGTGTGAACAGAGTTCTCTAGACCAAGCGTAGGCAAAACACAGGCTCTACATGCATCTGGGTCTACATGAGCTTGGCCACAGAATGGATGTCTGCACATGGGACCAGTCAGGACCAGAGTTGAACAATGTCAGCACCGTGGGTTTGGAACAGAAACATTGGTCCTTGTGCATCTACAAGGCTTGGCAATTTTCTCCCTCTGCCTGGCCTATGAATATTGGACTGACCTTTCAACCAGATAAGGATAGTGGGAAAGGGGAGCAGGGCCAAATGATCACAAGTGAGCTTCCTGATACTTGGGTGTTACAGTGATTACTTTGGAAACAAGAGATTTGACCAGTTATTTCTATGAAGCTGATGGAATGGAACATACTGGCTCAAGGGGTAAGCACTTAATGCAGCAGTGAGGAGTATTATTTACCTTTCAGACTTACTCTTGTAACTTGTTATGAAGTACCTGCCAGTGTCTGGCACAGGGAGGTCCTCAAAAACGGACACTAGTATTATTATTAGGCAAGGAGTAAAACATCCCCCAAAACATGAGTTGAATGTCAATGTCCAAAGTGAAAAAAAAAATTAGGTCAGTGTAATTTTCTCAGTTACTCCTCATTGGCAAATTAAAAAGTTGGACATCTTCCATCTAGGCCCTGAAGCTGCGTCACTGGCTTTATTATATTGGGGGTAGGTTACGTCAGCCTCAAGGAAATTAGTGTTCGTCACTTAATTGCTTTGCCTTACAAAATAATATAGGCTTTTATTCCAGTGAATTTTTAACTATATTTCTCCCATTTTGAATTCAATTCCCTCCTCTGCAAAAAGGAAGTAATACCAACCTCACACGCATTTTATGAGGGTCAAATGAGCTCATGTTTGTCAGCAGCAGGTAAATGGAAGGCTTTGTTGCCGTTGTCACTGCTGTCCATTCCCTTCAGAGAACACACCTTATGCTTTGAATACCCACTACACGGCCCATGAAGCATGTGCCTGAAACCCTCTGAAGCCTAGATTAAGCCAGACACCCATGCTCCCCTCTGACTCCTTGGGCTTCTGCCATGCACAAAACGGGAACGATACAAGTGAATGTTCCATTTCCATGGTTCTGGAAGGATTTGATAAGAAAGACCCTGTGTGGTGGCATGAGACCATTTTTACTTATTTACTTATCTTATTTTACTTATTCTAGGGGAAACTTTGAATTCCCAGGAGGCATTACTAAATCTTAATTGACTATATAAGGCAAAAGGCCATGCCGACAATGCCACCACCGGCATTTCCACAGAGTGTTACTCAGATGTCCATTAACAAAACTTGTCATGTGTATAATTCAGTGGGAAAAATATTAAGGCCATGATGGATAATTCTGAAATAAAAAAATCATGGTCCCTTGAGGTGAGAATTTTATGATAGATTTGTATATTTTTTGTATGTATGTCTGTCCATTTGCTTTTTATTCCATTTTTAAGAACTTTTTTTCTAAGATTTTACTTATTTATTTGACAAAGAGAGAGTGAGACCACAAGCAGGGGGAGTAGCAGAGAGAAAGGAAGAAGCAGGCTTCCCACTGAGCAGGGAGTCTGATGCAGGGCTTGATCCCAGGACCCAGAGATCATGACCTGAGCTGAAGGCAGATGCTTATCTGACTGAGCCATCCAGGCATCCCTAAAGCATTCTTTTTGTTTGTTTGTTTGTTTGTTTGTTTGTTTTCTTTCCATTGTGATTTCTTTTTGCAGGATGTTAAGGCACGTTAGATGCCTCTTCAGTCCCCTCTGAGAACAGTGGGTGACACATCTCATTTCAGAGGACTCCACAGAGAACTTCAGAAAGCCAAACTTGGAGTCCTAGTGGATGATGGACATTTTTTTTTATCCTTAAAAAATTCTTGAAGTATGCCTTCTCTTGCCTTCAAGGTAGAGTTGCCAGATTTGACAGCTAAAAATACAGACCACACAATTACATTTGAATATCAGATAAACACCAAATAATTCTTGAAACCTTTTGTGAAGAGTTGAACACTGATTTTTGTTTTAATCTAAAACAAATAATTCTCTACTTTTTATTTGTTTGTTTGTTTGTTTGTTTTTGTTTTTTTGGTTTTTTTTTTCTTGGAGGAGGAGAGAAGAATGACATGTATTGTTAAGTTAGCAGCAAACCTTCATTCCCTACATAGTTTTTTTTTGTCTTCTTAATATGGTCTGCAACTAGAAGGAACTGAGTGTTTTTAAATAAAGGGTCATATAACCAAAACTTCCCCTTAGGATGAGCGTTCTAGCACATAACATATACAACAGATAGAAGCGAAATCGGTTGAGATATTGCTGTTTGGAGTAGGAGAGAAGTCTGAAACTCAGAGGCAGAAATACAAATAGAAAAGAAAGGAACAGTGTGTGAGAGATGTTGAAGCGTTGAGTCTACATGCCCAGGAATTCATTAAATGAGGAGGAAAAGAGAAAATTAAATGTCAAGTGTAATTCTCAAGCTCTGTCTAGAAGAATATAAGTCTCACTTGAGGAAAATGAGGAGATCAGAAGAAAGGGCTGATTAGGAGGACAAATACTGTAAAATATCTTTAAGACTTACAGAATTGCAAATTTTCTATTAATTAGGCATATCTAAAACTAGGACATCTAAGTCTGTATGGAAATTTAAACGCATTAAAGTAAGCTTCCAATAAAAGCAGAAAATAAACACGAATGTGCGTGCACACATACACACGCTTTAAACATAAAGGAAAAATTTATATAATCTTCCTGGCATGATAAGTTCTGATTGTAATTTTACTCCTTCAACTAATCTTGCTCCAAGAAAATAAAAGCAATCATTAGTATTGTTTAATTTGCTTAATTTCACCAATACTTATTATGAACTCTTGCACCTGCTGGGGATACCAGCAGGATCGGCCAGGCTCGTGCCCTTATGGAGAAGGGCAGGTGCACCGAAGAGAAGTGTAGATGTAGAAATATAGGATAGCATTTCAGGGGGAGAGGAGGGCTAAGAAGAAAAAGTAAAGCAGGATAAGTATTAGAGAATGACTGGGTTTCTGAGACTCTATCTCAGGGGAGGTCAAGGAAGGCTTCTCGGAGGAGGTCATATTTGAACAAAGACCTAGATAAAGTGAAGATATGAAATCCGGTCGAAAAGCAGCCCAGACAGGAGTCGTAGCAGCAGCAAGGTTCCTGAGGCCGACAGCTAGAGAGTAGTACTTATTGCCATTTTTCTTCCTTCCCCACACACTCTGGGCCCTTTTCCTCCGCTCAACCAGCCGTAGGCTTGGATATGCATTTTGCTTTTTGCCCGAGGGTATGGGAGTGGTTGTCATAAAATTGCATCTGTCCAGAAGTTTTGCACATTCTTGTATGGTTTGGCTGGGTCTTTAGTGTCCCTGCCATCTGTCATCAGAAGGTGGCCGCTCTGGGTGGTCTCGGCTCTCAGAATGAGAGACTCGTGGAACATACCTGACTCTGACCCAAAGCCTGAAGGAGGGCCATCCAACCAACCCACGAGACCAAAGGCAAGAAAAACGTTTTCATTTTAAGCCACCAAGATTTTGGGAGTTGGAGGGATGACACAGCATTCCTGCAGCAGACACGTGACTGACACAAGAGATCCAAGCTTGAATGTTTGTGGGGTTAAAAAAGGTTAAATGAAATAACTGGAGCAGAATACACAGCGGGAAGAATACGTAGACACGAGGTCAGAGAGAAATTACATTAGACCCTGTGGGGAGTTCAAGTTTGAAAGGTCTTTGAAGTGGGATAAGGAGGAATGTAAGGTTTGTGCTTTAAAAGATCCTGCTCACAACTAAAGAATCATTGAACACTACATCAAAAATTAATGTTGTACTCTATGTTGGCTAATTGAACATAATAATAAAATAAAATAAATTTTAAGGGGCGTCTGGGTGGCTCAATGGGTTAAGCCTTTGCCTTCGGCTCAGGTCATGATCTCAGAGTCCTGGGATCGAGCCCTGCATCGGGCTCTCTGCTCGGCGGGGAGCCTGCTTCCTCCTCTCTCTCTGCCTGCCTCTCTGCCTACTTGTGATCTCTCTCTGTCAAATAAATAAATAATTTTTTTTAAAAGTAAGTTTAAAAAAATTAAAAATTCATAAAAAGGAGTCTGCTGAATGCTGTGTGAAGAACAGAATTAGAGACATGGCTGGGGAAGGCTACCATTAACAGACGTTTCCAGTAGTCTAGGCAAGGCATGACAGTGATGGGACCATAGGGGAGCAGTGGGGAGGAAAAATGTGACTCCATGTGACATATTTGTAGGCTGAACAGGCAAGACTTGCTGGCGTGTTGGAGGTGAAGGTGAAGAGACATGGAGGGACATTGCCTAGAGGTTTGGTCCTAGAATAACTGAATAATCCTCTAGAATATTCCCAGCACTACTATTTACTTTAGGGGAGGCAAGAGAAACGTAAGACATGGTTCTCATATATTGACACCTTGTAAAATAATACATGAATTTTAAATTAAAATAGTCTTTGCCTTAAAACAAAAAAAAATTAAAAATTGAAGTCTTACCATAAATATTGAGGATTTCCAGGAACAAAATACATAGGAAATAGCACTATTCATATAGATAGAATGTTCACAGGTTTGTACATGTATTCAACCCCACACCCCACACCACACACCCACACACACACACACACACACACATTTTAACCATAATTCATAGCTGCCTTAAGGAGTATAGATACTCTGAATTCTGTGTAAGTTGCTGGTGACTCTCTACATTGAATTAGGATGTTGACAAACTAGCAGGAGAGGGCAAGTGGAAAGACTTTACACAGAATTTTCTGGTGTATTCACATGACAAGAAGTTAAGCACAGCTTTAAAGTTTTAAGCAAGGCTGGTTGGGAAGAGAACCACTCTAAGGTAAAGAGTGAGCAAGGCCAGTCTGCGGAAGGAGGTAATGTAGGCTTTTAGAAGTGTCATATTCAAGGTGACAGCCGTGCTTTCTGCAGCAATGAGCACTGGTGCCTAGAGAGAAAGGCCTGGAATAATAACAGTAATCACCAGCTAACAGTTTCTGAGCATTTACTTGGTGCTTGGCACTCTCTAAGCACTTTACCCATATTATTTCATTTGACCTACATAAGACCCCTTAAAACCAGGTCCCACTTGAGGAAACTGGCTGAGAGAGTCAAACAGCTTCACGAGTGGCAGAGTGAGGCTGATGGAGGCGGCCAGTCTGAGTCCAGAGTGGACACTGAGCTGTCAGGTCCAGCGGGAGGAGAAGACAGAGAGAGCTTTATGAATTGAATACATCCTTGGCCTTTCCTCTTGTCACCCTTAGAGTGGTTTTCATGAATTCTGCTACAGAATATCTGTTTCCAGTTTGCTTTTCCTCTCTATCCTGGCTTTTCAACTGCCAGAGAAGTCTTGTATTCATACGTTTTCCATTGATGTTTAGCCCAGTGAGAGCCTTCTTCATTGGTTCCTTCATTCACTTAGGCAACACATTACTACCACACAGCGGTGATGGACCAGGCTCTGTGCTAGCACAGCGGGAAGTTCCAAAGAACAAGGTAAGCTCCCCATCGTTGGGAAGACACAATCTGGCAGAAAAGGGGGAGATGCGAGCTTGTCATTGCAGGACAGCTCAACGGCTGCTGTAACACAGAAGAAGTGCCGTGCCCTGCATCCCATACTAAGGAAAGCAAGAGATGTTTTGTTCTCTCTGACCAGATACTGGAAGAGTGCATTCATTTCCAAGGAAGGCCAATGTAAAATGACTCTGGGGGTCCCAGAGCAAGAGAAATTTATTCTCATAGTTGAGGAAGCCAGAAATCTGAAATCAGGGTGTTAGCAGAGGCTCCGGGAACTCTAACAGCAGATCCCTCCTTTCTCCCAGCTTCTGGTGGCTTCCAGAGTCTGTTGGCTTGTGACAGCATCAATCTAATCTCAGCCTCCTTCTTCACATGGTCTCCTTCTCTCCTGCATCTGTCTGTCCTCTAAGAAGAGGACTTCTCATAAGGACATCAGTCATTGGATTTAGGGCCCACCCTAAATCCAGGTAATTTCTTCTGGAGATCCTTGATAATCACATTTGCAAAGACCCTATTTCCAAACAAGGTCACATTCTGAGACTTTAAGGTCCACATTCTGAGAAAAAGGAATGGTATTCCCAGGCAAGAACAGCTCTAGTCACAAGTGACAGACTCATGTTGAGCCAAGCTAGATGAAAGGGCAAACTGGGACTCATGTACCTGGAAAGGACAGTAGTATGAAGCAGGGACCCAGTACTGCCAGCTTGTCTCTCCTGCTTTGTTGGTCATTCATCCTGGTTTTTTCCTGTGTCCTTGTGATCCTCTACACCTTTAGGGTAACCTCGCCCCGCCAGGCTGGAGACAGGGCCATGGAAGGCAGCTATGCTAACCACTATACCACCAACGCAGGAGACAGGGCCATGGACACCACACTCTCACCTTCACCTTCGTCTGAATAGAAAGTAGCATGGTGCCCATCTCCAGCCTGAAAGATCCCAGGGCAGAACAGATTGAGTTGGCTTTCTCCAGAAAAAGACAGTGTATCATGTAAATCATGAAAACAGAAAAATATATGTCCTCCTTAGATGGCCAAAAAAGAAATGAAAAGGTTGAGACCATGGCCAACCTAGAGAGTCCAACAGAAAGCATGTGACTTAGAATGGTTGGTATCTACATATAAAAATTATTGCCTTTCTCTAATAAAATAATATAACATCTTTTAAAGCACTATAAAAAAAGCAAAGAGAACAATTGATTTAATTCATCAGAGGATACAAGATAGTCCTCCATCCTGAAGAGAAGGATGGAGTAGAACCTCTCTTTGGACCTAACGATCCCTACAAGGATTTCTATTTTAACTTCTTATGTAGGGTGTGAATAATGCAAGAGTTAGAAAAATGTACTGGGCCAAATACTAATATTTTAGGCCTCGCAACCAAGAGGCAAAAATTGAGGATATATTGTAGGTACTTACATAAACCATGTAAGATATAATCATTTAAAGCAATAAGAAAATAACAAAACAAAATAAATATTAAATTTTTTTAGCTCTCAGTTCCTACAAAAACAGGTGGCAATCTGAATTTGTACTTCAAGCCACAGCTTGCCAACCCCTGGGGTAGACCTTCGGGTAGCAAACCCTCAAAGCCTCCCATTTAGGTTCAGTCTTGGCTTTCTTTGAACTCATAATCGAATAGCTTTAGAGATAGGATAATAGCAGTCATCTAGTTGATTTTTCCATTTACCATAAGGAAATGGCCTGGGGCCCTAAAGCCACCTGCTCATGCCTTCAGCTCTAGTTTGCTGCAGAACCCAAACAAGAACATGTTTACTCTTGATCCTGGACCTTTTCCTCTATACTGAGGTGCCTCTTCCAGATCCATTCTTCTCAAATCACCAATACCAAACTCAAGTTTAAATACACAAGCATCCCTGCCTAATCGAGGCCTGACTGTGCAGCTGGTCCCAATTTGAAAATCGATGGAGATGCAATGGCAAACTGGAGCGAAGAAACATGACAGCTGTGGGGAGGTTGTCATCCCACTTGAGAAACGCACTTTGTCATATCTCCAAGACATCAAGTGCTACAGCCCAGGCCACCCACCTCCCCAACACCTCTATTAATGGCATCAGCAATACTAGGAACAATGACAACAATTAACACATTTTAACACTTACCCTGAGCCAAGCACTTTTATTCACTTTGATAAGCATTCATTCACTGTTTGAAGATTCCAAGAAAGGAGGTACCATCTTTGCAGGTCTTCTTTTTTTTTTCTTGCACACCATCAGAAGATATATATAGCTCGACTGTGTTCCTAATGTACATTACATAACCCAATTCATTTGTCATGATTGAGGCTGGTTTTTAAAGCTTATGATTTATGGCTCTGACATGCCACGATGAATTAAAACAGGGTGGGTGTCCAACATAGCTCACAGGAATGACATTCCACCCATGGAGCACAGAGTCGCAAAGGTGGAAAGCAGCCAGCATGCCGTGGAGAACCTTATGTGTGATAGCTTCTTGTGTTCCTTGGCATGAGGCACACTTATATCACAACACAGACACCTCCCCCACCCTCTCCAGGCCATAATTCCCCCTCATCTGGGGTGAATTCTCCCGGCATTTCATCATGATCCGGCACCTGGTAATGGTGACGCTTGCAGCGAGACCACCATGAAGCAGAAAGCATTGCTACAGGAACTCTGAAAATGGGACTCCATTTCCTGCCAGAATTCTACCAAATGAATGAAAAGATGTGAAGAGTGAATATGGCAAAGGCCAGTTTAAGATATCTAAGTATACTAATGACCATATAATAAGCGTACAAAAGTCCTAATATTGAAGAACTAAATCTTCCTCCAGCTTTATTCTTCAGTCAATCCAAACTACTTTCTAGTCTGTCCTTTCTGTTTTCCCGTCCTTGCCCTTTTCCCCAAACCGGCCTCAGTATCTAGAACTTCCCTTCCCCTATTTTGATATCTCAATCAGATTATCCAGGAAGATATAACTAAGTTATTAGTTGTTTCCAAACAGATACAACTAAGGACTTCAGCACACTCTATGGAGGACAATGGCTAAGGACTTCAGCACACTCCGTGGAGGACAATGAAGACGCAGAGGCCTACCTCCAAAGAAGGATATGCCATTCGAAAAGTACCTCAGATGAAGGGAAGGGGTGTGTAAGCTCCCAGCTGAGCATTACTAGTCTATCATTGGCTCTCAGCTCTGGTTACACAACAGAATAAACTGGAAAGTTTACAAAAGATATGATGCCCAGACCCAATCCCAGATCAGATGTCTCAGACTCTCTGGAGGTAGGACCAGGGCACTGCTAGGTTTTAAAAGCTGGAAAGGGGCACCTGGGTGGCTCAGTGGGTTAAGCCTCTGTCTTCAGCTTGGGTCATGATCTCAGGGTCCTGGAATCAAGCCCCGAATCGGGCTTTCTGCTCAGCAGGGAGCCTGCTTCCCCCTCTCTCTCTGCCTGCCTCTCTGCCTACTTGTGATCTCTGTCTGTCAAATTAATAAATAAAATCTTTTAAAAATTAAAAAAAAATAAAATCTGGACAGGTGAGCCTATCAGTTCTGATAATCACTGGCCTAAATTTTAAATTTTACCCTATCTCCCAAGATCTCAATCCCCAGATAGAACATCAATAAATACTGCTCTGTTTTTCAGAGTCCATAGTCTCTCATGGTTCACCTCCCCTTCCCATTTACCCAAATTGAAGTGGCGGGGGGGTGGGAGGTTGGGGTACCAGGTGGTGGGTATTATAGAGGGCACAGCTTGCATGGAGCACTGGGTGTGGTGAAAAAATAATGAATACTGTTTTTCTGAAAATAAATAAATTGGGAATAAATAAATAAATAAATAAATACTGCTCTGCAATATTTCTCTGGGATCAGATGTATGTCAGAATTCAGAATTTTTCTGGAGATCCTGTGTGTGTGTGTGTGTGTGTGTGTGTGTGTATTAAAATATGTAACACTCCCCCCAGAAAAGTCTGGGGCAGCAGCCCATAATCAAACACATTAATACCTTATAGTGAGACAAACAAATACCCATACAAAATGAGATAAATAGTCCATAACTTAGTTGAGATCAGATTTTGTTCGTAAATGAGCTAAGAAACATTTTTCCATTTTCAGAGCTTTGAGATTTTGGAATTATGGGTAATAGATGGTCGACCTGAGTTAATCAAGTATCTCCCTTTTCCCTAAGTACAGACATTAATCACAAAGATGAACAAGACTGGGATCTTCCCTTTACAATGTTACATTCTAATTGCAGAAATAAGGTAAGATGTATGTAAACAGCCAATTATGGTCAGGTCCACCTTTCTCAAGGGATGCTTAGGACACTGGTTCTCAATCCTGCCTGTACATAAAAGTCACCTAGGAACTATAAAAATATTGTCATGCCCACCATCCAGAAATAATTAAATCAAAATGTATATATATATACATATTTTGCCTAAAATACATATTTTATACATATACTTACGTTGGCATAAATAGTGAGCTCAAAAATAATCATAAAGAAGGAAATACAATGAGAAAAAAGCAAGCAGATTGATAGCCTATTGCTGAGTATAAGTAAACGTGATTTTAAAACTTGTGCTTTTTGGGGTTTCAACAATGAAGAAAAGACCCAGGAGACAGGAGGAGGCTATGGAAGGATACAGAGCAGTGGTGAGACATAATTCAAAAGGGGAAATTTGATTTGCTAAACAATAATAATAATAGGAAAAGGGAAAAAAATATTTTATGTACTTCTCTTTCAACCAGTGCCTCTTAGTTAGTCTGGGGAAGAGGAACAGCCACTGAAGAGACTGAAAGAAGCGTCTCACCTAATTCTGTGTCACCCTCCCTTTGCCAGCCCCCAGCCCAAAGCCGGTTGAAGACAACTTCTCCAAATCTTCTGCTCTAATGTGGCAATTTGTTATATACTATCTTGTGGGATCTCACCAATTTTTTGAACTGCAACTTAAGTCTCCTGTTATGAGTTAGGCCTTTACTTATGTGTACTTATCCTCCTAACTAGATCATAAACTGGAAAAGAGTTCCCCCACAATACTACCAAGCTTTACGTAATTTAGATTTTCACTAATGTAATTTTATTTTGCCCCCAAACCATGGACTTCCCCTGAGGCTGACCGAATTGGAAGCAATATAAATCCAAGAAAGTGAGAAAAATAAGAATGACTGCTTTTTCCTGGTCTAAACTTAGGAATGTTCACCCTGGACCTCACGAAGTGGACTGGGAAATGCAAGACTCGAAGGTGAACGGTAGTACTCTCACTAAGTGAGAGGAGCAGGAGGACGGATGCGTGAGGGATTTGAAGGCTCGTTCTGAACCCAGATGACCTCCGGTGTTCTGTGGTTGCAAGAGTCACTGAATAAAAAATGGAAGAGAAATTTTAACTAAGTTACTAACAGAAAATCTTCATTAGACTACCTGTTAACCCAAAGAGCGTCGTCACTGTCAGCTCGGCAAACAAAACTGAGAAATTATAAGCATAGCTTGATGTCAATAAAAGGACATTTGAAGAGAGGCGATTGAACCGCCATTGTTTTTTCTAAACGATATTGAAGCATCTGGCACAGTGAGATACATGTTATGTGTATGCTCTGTGATGTGTCGTTATGCACACAGAAAGAACTCTAGCATGGCACATTAGTAAGGGTGGGTGTCACTGGAGAAGGGCCCAGGGTGGGTCAAGGAGGACTGCCTCAGTGAGGCTTCAGAGTAACAGATTTACTAGAAAAAATATATATATATAAAATATATATTCACCATATAAATATAAATGCTACACCACACACACACACACACACACACACACACGCAACACAGATTTGTTATGAGACTTTAACTTGGCAGTCAGAATGGAAGATGGATGTCAGTTGGGAAAGCGTAGGAGCAGGCTGGAATCCTGGACTGACCACACCCCTTCGCACCTGATCTTTGTGCAAAGGTTTTCTATGGAAACCAGAGCCCTTTGCCACAAGTTTAAATACACATACTAGCCTGGGAAGCCATCTGAGGATGTGGAAGACCATGGGACAATTCAAGTTTGCCTATTGTCCCCACTAATGGGTCCTAGGATCAGCCTCAGCGTTGTGAGCTACAAGATGGCTGATGTTTTCTTCAGTCCTCCGTGTCCATGCAAGACTCTGCCTTGTGCCCCCTGAACAGAGACATAAAGGAAAGCAAATTCTGGGAAATGTAGTGCCTCTAGACAGGTTGACACATTACAAAGCCCTCAAGAGGACTTTAATTTACATTGTTCATGAGGTTTTTTTGGAAAAAGATATATTTTATTAAAACTGATTTTTTAAAATCCTTAAAGAAATAAATTCTGAACCATTAAACTATGGCATATGGACAAGAAATCGATAGTTTATTTCTAAGGCTGTCATGACACTGACAATATTCAAGCCAATGATTTAGAGAAACAATCAAAAATAGAAAAGATACGTAAGCTGAATATTTGAAAACATTCAAAGGATCAACAGAATTTCCTCAACCAAAGATTGGTATGATAAAGGCACACCCTTTATAATTTTCTATTTTCTTATGTACAGGAAGGTAGAGTTTTGTGCACCTTCCACAGAGGCAAAAGTTCTAAAATCTAATGTCTGACATACATCTCTTTTCCCTTAATTCACCACAAAGACTTTTGTCTCCAGCAAACTGTTTATCACTTTTGCATATGATGTCTTTCCAACTAATTCAGTCCTTTTAAGTCATGAACTCCCAAAAGTAAATAGAAACAAAAAATAGCACTCATCAAAAGGAAGAGACCATACGTTTCCACCAAAAGTCATTTTTTTATAAAAATCAGCCTTTCTGTGGAACTTGAAATAAACTATTAGCCCTTATGGAAGGCCTCCCTAAGTGACCTTGATAATGTGGTATTATTGTTATTTTTATGCCATCCAAATGAATGTGAAGACTGCATTGAGGTGGGGCAGTAGGACCACAGCTCCAATAATCAGAGGCTGTAGTATCCTTAGCAATCTGAAGTATCTGATACATTTGTATGGCACTGGCTTATTGTCAGGAAGCACTTGAACAATCAAGTTTTCCAAGCCACGGTATTCTAACACAACACTTGAGTTGACAAGTGTTGATCTGTGCCATAGTTGTGAAACGTTGACTTAATCCTTTATGTTTAAGCCCGCCCACACTGTAGCCAAGAGCCAGTGAAGTCAGGCCTTAGGCCCTCTTTTAGAGATGCTCTTGGCAGCAGTGTGTTAAGTCTTTCCAGGCATTAGTGACCTTCACTTACTTACACAGCAAACCAAGGAGGGAATTATTCTCTCTGTTTTACTAATGAAGAGAAGGGTTAGTAACTTGCCTGAAACCTGATTCCAAAACACATGGCTACTACTGTAGTATCCTACCTTCTTCCAACTCTGTTCATCGTTACAACCCAGCACCCCCTTACTTAAGTAATAACAGCCTATATTTATGGAGAACCACCTATACAGATGTGTGTCTAAATGACTTGTGTCTTTTTAAAATTTTTTAAAGGATTCTATTTATTTATTTATTTATTTTGACATAGAAAAAGAGCACACAAAGAAGGGAAGTGGTAGGCAGAGGGACAGGAGGAAACAGGCTCCCCTCTGAGCAAGGAGCCTGGGATCATGACCTGAGCCAAAGGCATACAATTAACTGACTGAGCCACACAAATGTCCCAGATTTATGGCTTTATAATCATTTAATCCTCACTGTTGTCCTACAAGATAGAGACTACTATTATCAGCATTAAATACAAAAAGAAAACAAGCCTCAATGAGGTTCCTTTAGTGGGAAAAAGAGAAAGAATTAGAACCTTAACAGTGAGAAGAAGAGAAAGAATTTAAGTCCTGGGGTTGGTTCAAATTCCAATACTGCCATCTTCCACATCTTTATTTCAAGTTAAAATATTACACTCCAAGCCTGTGCTCTTATCCAACTAGCATCAAACTATTTTATTTCTAACCTTGCTCTCATTACATTGAATTGCCTTACACTTTTGGCTGTCTCCAATTTGGTGGACTTAATTTGACCTTTTTTAAAAGATTTTGTTTATTTATTTGTGACAGAGAGAGCAAGCAGGGAGAGGAGCAGAAGGGGGAGGGGAAGGAGAAGGAAAGAGTCTCAAACAGATGCCTCCCTGAGTGCAGTGCCCAACATGGGGCTCCATTCCAGGACCCTGAGATCATGACTTGAGCCTAAAAGCCAAAACCAAGAGTTGGACATTTAACTGACTGAGCCACAAAGGCATCCCAACCTTTGACCTTATTGAATTTGGCTTTTCTTACTTCACCCATCACACTCTAAAAATTTTGACTGATGGCCTCCGGCTGTAAAGACACCGCTGAGGACCTTGTACAATATATTCTACTCTCGCACCCCAAAACCCCAAGCCTGGATATGATCCTTGCTACTTCACAAGGGGTTAAGGACAGAAGCCAGATCCGAACTTCTCTCTGTACCCCTCCCTCAGGTGTCCACATGTGCTCATTTAGCATCTTAAACACCCCTGGGAAATGCCACCAAGGCCAGTTTCCCATAATCAGTGCTTGCTAGTTAATTTCCTCCCGTTCTCGGTCAGACAGACTCATGCTGTTTTGCAGAGTCATGCTTCCCAATAAGAGAAAGCAGCGATACTAAGGTGAACCACTGAATTACTGGGCACCATAGTGCTAAAGTCAAGTTTCCTATCAAACACTTAAAACTGTTAATGTACTGACCAAACACCAAAAGGAGTTTGTAAAATAGAATGTAGATAGGATTAAAAGGATGGCAAAAATGGTCAAAGATATTCTTTATTTTGAAACCTTAAGAAATGAGTAAAATTAGTTCATATGCATTTCTTTATAACAGAACAAAAGCCCAATAAAATATATCAAATTATCTATATTTATATTAAACTTATATCAACAATTTAACATGTTAAATATAATAAATATGTTAAGTAATACTGATGTTCTTAATAAAAAAGGTATATATAAAACTAAAACATTAGTTTAATAGTTTTGTTATTTTTTGGGAAAAAATGGTATTTTGTGACAGTTACATGTTATTTAATTTTAGAAGTGCTATTACCCTGTCTGAGAATGTATCAGACCTAGCCTTAACCCAATTTTGTTTTCCCAAGAACATCCTATGGAAATCAAAATATGGTACAAAGATAAGTTCATCAAACTGAGGCTTCTTGATGTTCAGTTGGTCTTGCATTTGACCATTGAAAAAGAAATCTTTATTTCCTCTTGTAAAGCACATTTCTCATTTTTTTTAAGAAAGCAGAGGTATATATACAATGGAATATTACTCAGCCATAAAAAAGAATGAAATCTTGCCATTTGCAACAGCATGATGGAGCTAGAGAGTATTATGCTGAGTAAAATAAGCCAGACAAAGACATCATATGATTTCACACATATGTGGAACCTAAGAAACAAACAAACAAAGAAAAAAACAGACTTAAAATTTTTAAAGATTTTATTTATTTATTTATTTATTTGAGAGAGAAAGAGAGAGGTAGTGAGAAAGAACACAAGCAGGAAGGAGAGGGAGAAGCAGGTTCCCCATGAGCAGGGAGCCCAATGCAGGGCTCAATCCCAGGACCCTGAGAACATGACCTGAGCTGAAGGCAGACACTTAACTGGCTGAGCCACACAGATGTCCCCAAAACAGACTCTTAAAAATACAGAGAACAAACTGGTAGTTGCCAGAGGGGAGGTGTGTGGGTGGATGAGTGAAACAGGGAAAGGTGATTGAGACACCTCAATCACCTTAAAATAAATAAGTCACGGAGATGAAAAGCACAGCATAAAGAATATGGTCAATGACATTTTAATTATGTATCATGACAGATAGAGACTACACTTAAGATGGTGAGCACTGAGTAACGTATAGAATTGTTGAATCACTATGTTGCACAACCAGAACTAATGTAATATTGTATGTCAACTATATTTCAATAATAAATGTTTTCTAAAATATTTTTAAAAGAAAGCAGAGGCTCTAATTGTTTACTTTCTCTTTGAAAGATTTTGCTTGTGTGTTTATATCAGTTTGAATGTTCTTTGTTTAAAGCTGCTCTCACAGATACACACAAAAAAATTACATTTGTATAGTATGAGTATTTAACAAAATTAAACATGATAATATTACAAATGTGTTGTAATTTTATCGCATCAGACAACACAGGCAAACAATCATAAACTAATGGTCTGTATTACCATGAAGATTTATTTGTAAGCTCTTAGCTTGTATCAGTGTGCAGGCCAACCTCAGGGGTCCCTACCTGTAGCTTCTTAGAACTTTGACCCATTTTTTTCCTAAGCATATTATCTCAAAATAATAAGAATGGCCAGATATATATTTTATTTATATCTAACATAAACATTGTAAATACATTTCAGAAAAAACACATTTCTATAACCACTTCCTCCCCCTGAGCAGAGCAATTCATAATATCTCAGAAAGCAACAGATACCTTAACTAGTAAGAACAGTCTGGGAAATTCTAAGTTAGAATATTATCCCTCAATGGTAATCTAATGTACATTTAAATTTCTGGGGCAGTGCCTTAACCCAAAGACCTGAAAGATTTCCGGTCAGAATGCTAGCAGCCAAAGCAGATCAGGGACTACTTAGCTTTTAGTGTTAATCCAACCCAAACAGCTTCTATTCTTGGGGCTCAGCTGTCGGGGGTCTGAAGTGAGGCCATGAATGTAGTTGTGGCCAGTTGGTAGAGAGAAAGGATTCTGAGCTTCAATCGGAGAGTCTAGAGTTCAAAGTCCTGCCAACTTCCACAAGTACATTCCCTCTTCGCTCCAGATCTTCTGTAGATCATGAGTAACAACACCAATGTGTAACAATAACACTGTGTAGATTTTCAATAAATACATGGAATTCTTCCTGTATACCAGACTCTGTTCTAGGTCGTAAAGATACAGCTGAGAAGAAGGTAGAGAGTCTCCAGGAGCTTACAACCTAGTGAAGAGAACAAAGACAATTAACAAGGAAACAAATAAATTAGAAAGGTAAGTGCAGTTCGTGCTAAGTACTAGGAAAATAATAAAAACCATGGGGAGCCTGGATGGCTCAGTGGGTTAAAGCCTCTGCCTTTGGCTCGGGTCATGGTCCCAGGGTCTTGGGATTGGGCCCCACATCGGGATCTCTGCTCAGCAGAGAGCCTGCTTCCCCCCGGCTCCCTGCCTGCCTCTCTGCCTGCTTGTGATCTCTGTCTGTCAAATAAATTAATTAAAAAAAAAAAAAGAAAATAATAAAAACCAGATAGTGGACTAGGGCTATGCTATCAATTATAGTAACCACAAGCCACATGTGGCTATCTAAGTTGAAACTGATTAAAATTAAATAAAACTAAAAATGCAGTTCCTCAGTTGCAGGGGCCACCATGCACGTCCTCTATAGCCACATGTGACTACCGTGTAGGACAGCTCAGATACAGGACTTTTCCATCATCACAGGCAGTTCCATTGGTGGCCTTGTTAACTAAGATGATAAGAACTTAGGGTAAGGGACTGCTTTAGATGGTATTTATATGCATAACAAGCTGTGCAATGAGAAAAACAAATGCTAGTAGGGACTCAATAAATTCGATCAATTATATTAACATAACTTCTGAGTCTATGTATTTTTTTTCTCACTTTATTCCTCAATTTCTAAAGTCTGGGAATAGACCCACTTAAAGGTATTTTACTTTTTACTTCTAAATTGTGGTCTTCTAATATCTGAAATTCTAGGCTAACAATTTAGGCTCAACACACTTAAGTGAACAATCATTTTTTTTTCCCTGCATGGTTTTCTTGATAAGAAGAAGGAGGAGGAGGAGGAAACAAGTTCCCCCAAATTTTGATGAATTATAAACCACAGAAGTAGCCAAGTACTTTCAGGTGAAAGGATAGTTGGAACTTAAATTTCTTAAAGGTCAAAACTTTATTTCAAGTCAGGACACATGAAATTTCAAGGTCTAACTTTGAGAAGCAAATTCTTCTGTCCTTGATTTTCTGTAACTCTGGCACTGATATACTCTATCCACATCTTCAAGATCTTTATGACGACAGAACTCGACTTTGTGTTCCATTCCCAAAAGGCTATGTGTAAAGTGAATATTTATGCATTGAATCGTATCTCCCAGTGAATGCTATTTTGAGAATGTTTTACTTAGATAAAAGAAAATAGCACCAATGCATAAAACAGCCAATGAGTATTTATTGAATTCCTAAAACATGACCAACACAAGAGGCAGAACTACTCAATAACTAAAAATTGTGTCTTGTTCTTCACCACCACATTCCCGGACTCTAAAATTTTGACTATACACTCAACACATTCATTTTGTAAGTCTCATAAGATAATAGTAAGATGAAAGATTAAGTCAATTCATCTTTGCACACCTATTTAAGAATCACACACAAGTTAATGTACACTGGTAGATTTCATTTCTATTTCTCTGAAAATGACAAAGCAGCAACATTGGATCTGCCCCAACTAGGAATTCAGCAAAATTTATGCAATGAAAGACCCAGAAGGAGGTATACTTCCAGCTAGAGCTGGAGGATTAATTGCATTTCTGTTATTCCTGTTTGTCAATCTAAGGGCAATGGTGTTAATACTGGTAAGTGTGAAAATCATAAACTACTCCTGTAATAGCCATCAAAGTGTTGTTGACTAAATGGCTAAATGGAAAAAGAGGTTAACCATCTCATTAGGAGAACTGAGAAGTGTTGATTGAGCCAGCAGGGAGCTCTGAAAATGATTTTCCTTTTCTTGGACTTGCCACCTGGTACCCTCAGGGTAGAACAAAAGTGACATGTTAACCATGTACGTGGAAATCGTGTCCAAACTTATTAAGCAAGCAAGTGTGAAATGTACAACCCCACAAGAGGAAGACCTAGCTAGGTTTGGTTAGCTACACAGCTGCTCCCCAGACCCAAAGGCAGCTGCTCCAAGCTCCATTTAAGAAAAACCATGAGACCCCTTTAACCTTCCCTGAATGGGCTAAGAAAGCAAATCAATCTATTTATACCTGTTCAGAGAATAAAGAATAATCTCAAAGCTCAGTCTGAAAAACACTTTAAGAAATGGACTGTGTCCAATTATAAAACAGAACTCTGGTTACTGCACAAACTGCCCAATAATTTAAATTGCGTCTTCTCCCACACCCCCACCAACCACCCTTGGAAGCAAAGTATAAACCTCAGAACAAATTAATGAGTCTTCAGGGTCATGCAAGAAATAACGTGTTTTTTGTCTCAGCTCAGACCTATTAGCAAATGAAGTGGCAGCCGCGTGCTCGAGCTTCCTGGATTATTCCAGATCCCAGGCACAGCGAAGTAATTGTTCATGACCTTTTGCACTAATATTCTATAGGAATATGTTTACTTACCAAATTTTCAGGAGAGATATCTTCAAGGATTATTACTTTGGAAGAAGTTGGCACTAATTCCTCCCCTGTATGTAACCATATATGAAATATCTATGAGGAGTTTTTTTCTTTCTGCCTCCAAAAATATTCCGTGATCATGCTTTTGGAAGGAAAAAATACACAGAAAACTAAAACCAAGATTATCGAGTTTTACTTGTTTTTTTAATCGGTTTTGTTCACTTCATAATATATCATAAACATTTTCCCATGTCAGGAAATCTTCCACTAAAGTATGAATAATGGAATACTCTAATTTTAACAATCCTTATTTTTGAACTTTTGGGTTGGTTCCAAAATTACTATTATAAATTACACTTCAAGGACCATGCTTCTACATAAATCTGTCTGCATATGTTTCTTTGAGATACATTTTTTAAAAGTGATAGCGCTTGGTCAAAATACTTAGAGTATTTTTAAAGATCTTGATAAATGTGGTCAGATTCAGATAGCCACTCTAATTTATGTACAACAGAAAATGAAAATTAATAATCTTGTGGAATATTTATGGGCAAGAGCTGAACAGGACATGGCCACGCCCTTGCTTTGATAGAATTCTTCCCTGCAAGGGCCATTGGTTGATCTTTCCTGACCACCAGATGTCACTGTAAAACAGAGCAAACTGAACTAGACCTTGAAGGAGAAAAGGGGAATCCAGTCTGTGTCTCAGAAACACTTGGCTACCCTACGTTTTCCTCGGGCTGCTAGGAAGATTGAGCTTTATCAAATAAACGAGCAAACAAACAAATGAATACTGTCCCTTAGATCAAGCACAAGGACATCAGAGGACCAGATGCCTTTCAGTGACCCTCAGGTTAGGGACTGATAATCTCTTTTTGCTTTATATTTTCAGAAGTGGACCTTGGTTTCCCGAGGAGCAGGCAACACATGTGCTTGTTCACTAGCTCACAATGAGACAGAGTCTCCTGGGGTCAAACGAAACGTTTAATGCAATGCCTTCAAGTTTTTCTATCTAGTAGCTAAATAAGGAGTGTAACTCAGCATGGAAGAGCCGCCACTAGGAGATGCCTCTCCAGACTAACTTTGGACCGTCTTTGTGGATTCTTCTGACTTTAGTGAATGTCTCCATGCTTCCTTTTCCTGTTTCTGAGGAAAGGATGCCTTGTACCCTAATGGGTTTGGAATTTCCAAAGATGAGGTAGAGTTGTTTTCAAGATGCTTGGTACCTGCAGAAAGCTTTGCTGGAAGTAACACAGTGATGCCAGTACTGACACCAGCCGAATGCAGTTGGAGATTCTAGCTAATGTACTGGTGTGGCTACCTGAGCAGGAGACACAGGAAAAGAAAAAGAAAAAAAAAAATACAAGTGCCTCACACAGTGCCAGAATTACGAAAAATTAAATGAGGCTTTAATCTTAAATATGCTAAGGAAATTAAAAAGATTTAGTATTGATCCTGGTGCTTTTCTCACAAAAATATGAAAAATGTAAGAATAAGGATAGTGATATCTGTTGATAAATAAACGCTTCACACAAACAAAAAGAGGTGTTAAAAAAAATGTCGGGGATCAAAGGAAGACCTGAATTTTATTCAGCTAATTAAATGGTACAAAATGGGATGTGTAAAGACTTTCTAGATGGCAAACTGGGTAATGGAGGCAGGCAAAAGAGGTAAATGAATCTTCTCTTAGCCAATATTCATAGAAATGCAGTGAGTGTCCTGTTACAGGAAGCTTCCACCTCACTAACCAGAGCACACGTGGAGTGTTTTGCTAAGTCAGAGGAGAGATGACAAACCAGACTCCACCTAGGGGGGAGAGAACAGAATCACTGAGTCCCAAAACCTTGCCCTTTCCACAAAGAAAAAAAGTTTCCCCAAAGAGATGAGGGTAACAATATGATAGTTCTTTTCAAGTATTAAATGATGGTCCTATAAAAAAGGCCATGCAATTTATCCCACCGCTCATGTGTCCAGGGTCAGCACCCATGAGGGGAAGTCATGGGGTGGGGGGAGCGGGGCGGAGACAGATTTGGAAACAAAGTCAGGGCTACTAGAAGCTAGGGAAAGACATGGAGTAGATTCTTCCCCACTCATCTCAGAAGGAGCCACCCTGCCAATGCCTTGCCCTTGGACTCCTAGGCTCCAGAACTGTGAGAGAATAAATTTCTTTCAAGACACTCAATTTGTGGTACTTTATTATGGCAGCCCTAGAAAATCAATATAAAGCATCTAAAATCCCTGTACCTCTAAACTTACTGTTACATGAGAAAAATAAGCACCTGTTTTTTTAAAACTAAATCACTGGTTGAATTTTCTATTTCTTATAGTAAAAGGAACTCTTAGCTAAGTGATCCAGAAAGGGAAGAAAACTAAGTCATTAAGGAGGGCTGGAGATGGGAAACGACTGGGCTGAGATGGCTGGGTCATGAATTTCAAAGATGCCAAAGACCTCCTTTTTTAAATAAAAGTTTTATATGTTATGTGACATCTTTTCAGTTGAATATGAATTAAAGACCTCCTTGCACACCAAAGCCAGGTCCTTTGGGTAATTCAGTCAAAGAGGTAAGACCTCCAGCTGGCTCAAAGAGAACCATCTGCTCCCTGGCTCAGGTTTTGGAATTCTGTAGCCTTGAGCTCATCACTTTCTTCAATACCCTGAGGTGTCAGATCTTCATGATAGTTGCTATTTCTTTGAGCCATGGGTGCAGTTACATAGACCCTAAACGTTCTACCACTGTAAGAGTGAAAAGTTCATCAGGTATAATACCCCTAACTTTTTTCCTAGCTTTTTCTGAATGGCCTTCTATTTGGATGGTGTCAGACCTTTGAAGCATGCAAGGTATAGCAGGAGAACTGAATTTATACTTTCTAACTGGCTTTCCATTATACATTGTACAAAAAGTTGCTACTTCATGTACTCTTCCCAGAGGTACTTGGAGAACTTCCACCTTATCCATGGCAGAGGTAGGCACCCATCCACTCTATCTTTGGACTAAATCCAGGTCTGGAAGCACAGCTGCTGCTTTGTGCCCATCTGGATAGTTTGGAAGGTTTTTTGGGTTTTGTTGTTGTTTTTCTGTTTTGCTTTGTTTTACAATTCCTCCTATCCTCTTAGGTATTTTTGGAGTGAAATCAAATGGATTCTTTAAAAAAAAAAAAAAAGAAATCAAATGGATCCTTAAGTCACCAATGATGAGGATTTGGGGAGGTAATATGGAAAGAACAAGGCCACAAAGAAAAATCAGGAGTAAGCAGACTTGAATGACACCAAAGTTGGTGATAAAACCTGAGGGTAGGAAATTCCAGAAAGGGAAGGATTTCGCTTGAAGGATGAAACATAATAGTCTAGAAGGATAATGAGAGTCTGAAAATTGATAGAATTCCAACACCATCTCCAAGCTTGGTGATGAATGATGGGAAATCAAGTTCATTCAGCTCAAGAAAGCTCACGTGAAATAGTGACTTTGAATTTGGGTGATGGATCACCTTAAATTGTTATCACATGAACTATTCAAATAGTTAATGCCCAGTAAGATTTAGGAGCCTCAATTATCAGAGTAAGTGAGTCTCAGGTGTGGAAGGGATTTTGTATGTATTTAGTTCAAACTCACATCATAGTAAGGGTGCTTGTCCTCGAGTTTCCATCTCCGGTGGAAGGCATGACCCCAGCCTTGGAGTTTCCTTGGTTATGTGACTATATGTGAGAGAATAGAGTGAGGAGGAGAATGGTTGATGACGCATTGTTCTGAACGTGTTGATTCAGCAGATTATTTTTAAACACACCCAATTTAAATTCACATCTTTTCCTTCAGATTCCAGTACAAAGGGGGACTTTTTCCAAAGAAAAAGCTCTTGTGACTATAAACATTCACTGACAAACTGGATACAGAATGCATTGGGAAATAGGGTAGAATATCACAGTTTGCCGGCACTCCACAATTTGCAAGGGACAGTAATAAATATTTGTTTCTAATACATTATTTCACTCTTTAATTTTTCTTGAAATACTACCTTAGTCCTTCAGAAGGAAAAGGATGAAAAAGTTATACTTCCAAAGTGAGAACATATTCTGCTCCCTGGCCTTTCACAAGTCCACCGTACCTGAGCTGTAACAGGATGAATGTTCTCTTTGCACTAGCGACGGCTATTGACTTAGAGCTAAATCTGACTAAACAAAGTACATTACTATTTCCCCCTTCTCCCTCTTCTAGTAGAAACAAGAAAAACAAAAACAAAAACAAACAAACAACAACAACAACAAAATACAGGGGTGTCTAGGTGGCTCAGTCAGTTAAGCTTTTGGCTCTTGGTTTTGGCTCAGGTTGTGATCGCAGGGTGGTGAGATGGAGACCTCCTTGGGCTCCGGCTCAGCCCAGAATCTGCTTGTCCCTCTTCCTCCCCTCTTACTCCTCCCCCTGATCACTTGTGCTTACTCTCTCTCTCTCTCTCTCACCTCTCCCCCTTTGTTATTCAAATAAATAAATAAATAAAATCTTTTTAAAAAAAAAAGAAAAGGCAACAAAAACGTAAAAACAAAATGATCTGAAAAGTGCTCACTGCGGCAGCAGAAGCCTCTCTGGATTTGGCAATTTGTCCCCCTGACATTTACTGCCTGATGCACACTAGCTTGCTAGATTTTGCAGAGCTAGGCTAAGTGTGACAGACCTCTCTGAATATGAGTTGGAGAGCTTATAAGCTTTCCAACTAGGTATTCATTTGAATTGGGGTTTTTCTGAAGAATGAAAAATAAGGTACTGATTAAGTACATGGAAAGGAGGTGGTGAGAAAACCCACCTGAGGCTACAAATGCCTCACTTCTGATTGAACAGGACATGTGTAGCATGAAGGACTCCCAGAAATAACTCCGTCTGAGCCACTCTCCTTGACTCTTCTTGAAGTATCAAGGGTCAATGTGATAAGAAAAACAGCTCTGTTCATAGATAGTACTCAGTCTCTGCAAAACATACCTATTATGTTTTTAGGATCAAAAAAAATTATCCCAGAAGTGGTATTTTTCAGAAATATATATTTCTCAAATGAAGTAAAGTAGCTGCGATATACAAAATCATACAATTTTCCTCACTTTTCTGTAGCTGAACGTGGCTTACCAGCCCCAGTTTTCATTGCAAACAGAAATACTTAATGGTGTCATTTCAAGAAAACTTGATTCTTGTGGTTTACTCTTCAGGTTCTTTGGCTCCTTTCTCTTCAGTTCAGAGATTACTCCCTCCCTTACTCCCAGGTGGCATCTGGATTTGGGGGAAGCTTATGTAGCATCCCAGAGCAAGTTGGATTTGGGGGAAGCTTATGTAGCATCCCAGAACAAGTTGGTGTGGAGTCAGGGTATTTTGAGTCTGTGTGCTCTCATCTAACATTAAAGAAAAACTTATTTTGACACTTGTTAAAATGTTAAGGGAGATTTTTATTGGACTATTGAAATAGGGGCTTGCATGAGGGAAGAGAAATGGGACTCAAGTCCAAATGCAGTAAGAACGAATGGGTATTATAGCCAAGGAGCTGGGCGAGGGGGGAAAATCACTAAGAGGACACGTCAAGGATGGGGGATTCCTACTAAACTGACCAACAGGATTCTTGCAAAAGGAGGTCAAGGATGTATACATCAAAGTGGGGGAATAAGGAGCTTGACCAGATATCATGGATGGGGGTGACTCAGCAGGATTCTTTGTGAACACTGAGCTGGGCAGAAGCAAGGGAGAGGTGAGGTTGGAAAGATGGTTCAGAGGAGCCTGACAAAGCTGGGTCAAGAAGAGACTTTGCCAGTGTCCACTGAGGCACAGTTCATCTTGCTAGTCTTGGGCCTCAGTCGCTGCCCTTCTAGCATCTGCTGCTGAGGCCCTCAGCCCATGGCATCCTCTGCTTCTCAGCCCATTCACTCTAAGCCCCTGCTGAAGTCTTTCTGCATGCTTCCCGGGACTCAGAAACTAATCTGCGTTTCTACCTGACATTGGGGTGTTCAGAACTCTGGGGGTGCCTTCAATGTCATCCACATAGACATCCCCCATGAACCATTGTTACTCTAACCTGGAAAACTTTGGGAGCTTCTCTTCAAGACTCCCATTCTCTTTGGCTATTTTTTGAAAAGCCAAGAGTTGTCCTTTTCATTCAAACCCCCCACTATTTACCAAGGGTTTCCACTAGTGCGGATGAATAAGGAAGGAAAGAATTGTTCCAAACCTACCAAACTTAACCTCAGATTTGAAGAGAAGAACTAGAAAAGCCCATAATGTAATTGGAATTGAGAAATGAAAAAAAAAAGAGAAAATAAGAACAATTATTTCTCCCTTTATGGAATGTTTTTCCAATTAGAAAATTACCATCTAGGATTAACAGACATCCCAAATATAAAGGATAGTTCTGAATTAAATTCTACTGATATAGTTTTTTAAATGTATGGAGTAATGTTCCTTGATCCTAAACCATGAAGTAATTTTCTCCACCCAATATTCTGTGTGTATAATTTCAGTGTATCACTGTCCATAAGAAAAGGCAGAAATCTAAAGTAGAAAGAGTACTTGTTAAGATGTCAGGAGGTCTGGGATCTGTTTTAGTTTTGTCACTAACAAGCTGGGCAAATTATTGTACCTCTCTCAACCTCGGTAACCACATCTGCCAAATGATAGAGATCTGAATATGTAAGCTTCTTTTTTGTTGTGATACTTGATGACTCTGTTACTGGAAGCTGGGCTCCCAGCTGGAGGCCAAGAACACGTGCACACGTCTGTGCATGTTCAGCTGGTGATCGTGGCAGCCAGCCCGCTGGCCATGGCAGGAGGACCCAGATGCCTCTTGGAAGAACTCATTGCGAAGGAAGACAAAGCTAGGCTCCAGAAGCCTGACTGACGGCAAAGCCTCAGTTGACAGAACAGTGGTTATTTTGAATGTGTGACAGTGTTTATCATTCTTGTCCATGACTAAGTTCAGTGAAGGACTAACTCATTGATTAATCATAAATTAAGAAAAATTGAAAGACACGGTTCACTTAAAAAAAAAAAAGCTAAAAAGTATGGAGTCAAAACATACTGTTTAGTGATCTTCTAACAAATTGTCACCAAAGGAAAGTGGGCATTTTCAACATGACAGAAGCAAAGCAGAATTGCGGCCCCCAGAAGCCCCCAATGTTGTTGCACTGGTCCTCGGAGAGGGCACAGCGTGCGCAGAGAGGGCGGGACACCCACAGAGTAACAGGTGCACCACATGGCACACCCGGCGATGCCCAGGAGCTGGTCCCCAGCATGTGGTGGTTCCTGGCATGACCACTGTAATTCCAGAGGATTCCCTTTCACCTCTGAAAGACTTTGCAGAGGTCAGAGGGCCTGAGGGAGAACAAACCTAGGGCATAAATACCGCTTTTAACTGCACCACGTGCATGTGCCCATCTTCCAGTAACAGAATCAAATTTTTCTTCAGGAAACCACCCCCACTTCCCTCTCAGGCTTAGTAGTTTGGCTGCAATTGATCCTTTTTCCAGCTCCAGGGGGGTGGGCATGAGTCCCAGAAAAGGCTAATTGATAGACTGTCCTTTCGGCTGTGGTGATTATATTATGGACTGGCACGTAACCAAAGTCGGGCCATGAAATGAAAGTACAGGACTTCTACAGAATTTTTTGAAAAGAGACATTCTGGGATTATAAATGAGGAGGAAAACGGAAGCCTGGACCTGCCAGAGATTGATACGTGGCAAAAAGACTCTCCCGTGAAAGAAACAAACACAAAGGAAACGGACGGAGGCAAGAGTGGTGAAGAATTATGAGAAACTTGGAGACAAAGCAAAGCATTAGGTAACATGTCCTTCCAGGGTTGAAGGCCTTCCAAAGATGGATCTCGGGAACAGAATTTGGTTTAAGTCACTCTTGTTGACTGATTAAAGATCCAGAAGTAGTGAGTCCCATGTTAACCCACAGATACTTGTCTGGTAAAGATGCAAATAATGTCTGTCCAGTGGAACAGATCATCCTAAACATTTCAGTTTGTTGCCATGCTGTACATTAGCCAGTTTACATGTTCCCCCAGGAATCTTATTTTAGGATGCTTCTACTGAGTTGCCTATAAATGCCTGGCTTCTCAAATGATGTTTGGACCAGTTTTAATATCTTTATGTTTCTCTCACTAATTAACAAGTTAAGTAAAGTCTTTGACACATGGCTTATTTTATATTCACCTAAGAGTCATTTTTAAAGAGTACTTTTATTTTTTTTTAAGATTTTATTTATTTATTTGACAGAGAGAGATCACAAGTAGGCAGAGAGGCAGGCAGAGAGAGGAAGGGAAGCAGGCGCCCTGCTGAGCAGACAGCCCCATGCAGGACTCTATCCCAGGACCCTGAGATCATGACCTGAGCCGAAGGCAGCGGCTTAACCCACTGAGCCACCCAGGTGCCCTAAAGAGTACTTTTAAAAGAAAACTATACTTCAACACAGAGATGAAGGAAAAAAAAATAAAAGAAAACAGAGAACAAGTCCTATCTACTTCATTCTAGTACCCAGACCCTGCTACTCCTACTTGAAGACTACATCATTTGCGTTGATATATTCTACATTTTGGCAAGCCAGTATGAGCTGGGTTTCTATTTTTTATATCCAAGATTCTGACACTCCATTTCCAATGTTTTTCCCCATACCACCAAGCAATTCTCCTACCAGCTGCGTGTCCAGCAGTTCAACTCAATTCTGACACTATCTACCCCAAGATAGCATCAAATTCTACCTTTGAAGGGTTCAATTCCATGAGACTGCCCCCTACCCCAGATGCTAATCACAAGCTTAGATTGTTTACCTGCACCTCTGAGGCACTCCTATAAGTTCCAGTGTCCCCCTCCTAGCGTTTGATTACTTTGGAAGATTGGCTCACAGAACCCAGGAAACATTTTATTTTTACTACATCCCTGGTTTATATAAAAGGGTATAACTCGGGAACAGTCTGATGAATGAGACCCACAGGGCAAGGTGTAGAGAAGTGGGAGCAGGATCCCATGCCCTCTCCAAGTGAGATACCATCCTCAAATCTCTTTGTGTTCATCAACCTGAAAGCTGTCTGAACCTTGTTCTTTTGGGGTTTATGGAAGCTTTACTACATGAATATAATTGATATAAGTCACTGCCCACTGTTGATAGTTTCAACCTGTTGCCTCTCTCCCCTCTCTGGGGGCGGAGATGGGGGAAGGGCTGAATTTCCAAACTTCTAATCCCTGGGTTGATTCTCCTGGCAACCAGCCGCCATCATCAGAAATCACCTTGTTAACCTAACAAAGATACCTTTATGGCTGTCATCACAAGGGAATGAGGATGAAGACCAAATATTTGTTTCTTGTTATAAACCACAATATCACAGTATCCATAATGGTGGTGATAAATTCTGGTGAGCTCTAATCCCAGAAAACATGCAGTTTGATACCAATTTGAATATACAGCCTGGTGAGATCGAGAAATATAGAATTCCATGTTAAAATAAAAATGTTTAGTCTTCATTTTAGCTGAGGTCCCCAAAACAATAGATACTTCATGCCACCTCCACAGTGTGTCACCATTAAGGCTACAAAGGCAATTCTGAAAAATAGTTTTGTGACCCTTCACTGGCCATTAGCTTTAGCTTATTTGAAAAAAAAAAAAAAAAAGGTTGGAGAGGCTGAGAAAAGTATGGGATACTGGAAGACAGTGCTATGGGGGATATTGTCACTGTGCTGTGAGCTCCCCTTTCACGAGGCAGAAGGAAAGTCTGCCTTCTCCAGACCTCAAGTCAGGAGCCACTCAGAGAGTGAAGTATGTGGGCAGCTATCAGAATCACAGCTGAGGATAGAAGGAGCTTGGGACTGCCGCTAGTTACTGGAGTGACAGAGAAGTAAAAGTGTAGTGACTGCACTGGGGTTGGCAAGTGTTCCCAGAGTTTACTGGGGTGAAAAAAGGCATGAAGATTTCCTGAGGATTAGATGTGCATCATGCCCGAGAAAGCTGGTTTCTTAGAAGTTTTCTTAAATCTTGTCTAAGAAGACTATCCGAAGGTCCAAGGAGACCTCAGCAGAAAGAATCCAGAAGGGTCTCATTAGGTCCCTAGTGGTAGAGGAAGGAGTCACAGCAATTAAATGAAACAGTCGCCCTCTCTTGTGCCAAATGGACCTCAGGCAAGAAATCATAGTAATTCTATCGTTCTTCACTTTGTCAGGACATGTTATTAAGTCTTAAACTGAGACTGCATTTGGGACAAAAGAGTAACCAGAAAATTCATGGGCCTTGGTTTAAGTTTCATTTCAGTGGATGGGAAAGAGCTTTAAAAAAACTTTAAAGTAGGCTTGAATGACTTGCACAGAAGGTAAATTAGGCTCTTTTCTCATGACATTCCGTGAGTCCTTCTTGGCTAATGTAATCTTTACATATCTATGAAGTCTTTACATTGCCTTGATTATGACATGAAGGTTTCCTTTTTCAGTTAAATATTGCTGAAATCAGGACATATCTTGCAATCAACATGTATGTTTAATGTTATGGAAAAGTATAACCTTTTTTTTTTAATTTAAAAAATTAAATAATTAAAAAATGTTGTTCGGCTAATGATGAGCTGTAACAATGCACTGACCAGACATGCTTGAACATGTGCCAGCAACAAGCCTCTGGGGGACAGGATGACATACATCCTTGAAGCCAAGCAGCTGGGAACGCCTGGCCAGCTCAGATGGAACCCTGCTTGCTTCTTTTTTTCTGTTATGTCTCCTTCTCCAGGGATCACCTATAGTTAATTAGATGATTCCTTGAAATGTGTTTACTCAACCACAAATCTTATACTGCTTGATCACACTCCTTCGACTCCTTTGTTGATTGTTCTCTTGTATCTAATAAATATGGGACTGAGGAGTTGTTCCGGGCGGCGGCATCTTCTCAACTGCTGACCCCTGCTCCCGTTCTGTTGAAGCTGACTTGTTTGTGTCTCATTCTTCTCCCGTGCGCCGTTAGCTTTAGAATGAGAGAAATATGGTAATATATCAAAAACACAGCTGCCCATTAGCACTCCATTCCCTCCACCAAATCAGAAACTGCACAGATCATATTTTTATAATGAAATCTGACAGCCTAAGAAGCAGTGGCCTTTCACCTCCTATTTGGGCAACAACCACATTTCTGAAATCCCAAGAACTGTATTACCAGGTGCCCATCATCAGAGGAGGTGACAAGGTCGTGATCAGCCAAGCTGTCCAAGAGAAAGGGTTTAGCAAGCCCGGTACTTCCGTAGGTTCCATCGCTGATTTGGGTAGCATCACCTTCAGGGAACCCAAATGTCAGCCCCAGTCCAGTGTCTCCAGGTTCAGGGAACAGGGCAAGACAGGACAGCATAGATTGCCTGGGCTCCAGAGATTTCTTCATACCATAGAGTGGAGTGACAGTGACAGACGGCCAGAAAGCTACCTGAACAGAATATATCAGTTTTATCTGACGCTGAAAACATCAAATGATTAGGTTTTATTTCACAGCTATTTCCTGAGGAAATAGTTCCTGAGGAAACTCTTACTGGGTGAGGTAAACAGTTACAGCAAAGCAAGCTGTTTTACCTTGTCTTACCTAAGGTCTGTCCCACCCACAGGCTGAGCACTCTCTCTCTCCTTCCTTCTGGATGGAGAGTCTGTGAGAAACTGATGAGCTCTAGGTCAAGGTCAAGGTTGTGCCGTTGGTTCTCTGAAAACCAAGAGAAAGAGGCCAGTAGACCCAAAGGACCAACCCTGCTTACTCCCAGGTTGCTACTAGAACCAAAAGTCAGAAATATCCCTTTAAAGTTGGAAAATGTCACAAATATTTCTAAGACACAGTTATTTAGGGATGAACTACTAAGCCTCCAAAGTGGCAAGCAGGCCCTGCTGCAGGCTTTGACCCAGATCACAAGGAAACTTCCAGATGTGAGGGAAGATGGTGCCATCCTTTTTCCTACCATAACAAATGGTCCCAAGAATCCCAGACATCATCACTTCCCTGAGCACCTGCATGTCCCAGGAAGCCTGGGCCAGGACATGTCTGGTGTCTGTTGCCTCTCAGTCCCAGAACACATTTTTGTTCAGTCATATATGTTGGCAAGGAACCAGTATCTTTCTTTCCATCTGCTCACCTCTAACTAGACTGCTCCCCTCTGTCATTATGACTTTGTCAGAAACATCCCTTCTACCCTTACAAATATCTGTGACTTAGAATTCGGGCTGAAGGGATTTGACCTTAGTCCTTTTTCTGCCACCATACCCCTGGCCTCCTTTTGCAAACTTGATAGTCCTCTGCCCAGAAAACTTTTATTTTTTTTCCAATTTATTTATTTTCAGAAAAACAGTATTCATTATTTTTTCACCACACCCAGTGCTCCATGCAAGCTGTGCCCTCTATAATACCCATCACCTGGTACCCCAACCTCCCACCCCCCCGCCACTTCAAACCCCTCAGATTGTTTTTCAGAGTCCATAGTCTCTCATGGTTCATCTCCCCTTCCAATTTACCCAAAAGCACATACCCTCCCCAATGTCCATAACCCTACCCTCCTTCTTCCAACCCCCCTCCCCCCAGCAACCACAGTTTGTTTCGTGAGATTAAGAGTCACTTATGGTTTGTCTCCCTCCCTATCCCATCTTGTTTCATGGATTCTTCTCCTACCCACTTAAGCCCCCATGTTGCATCACCATTTCCTCATATCAGGGAGATCATATGATAGTTGTCTTTCTCCGCTTGACTTATTTCGCTAAGCATGATACGCTCTAGTTCCATCCATGTTGTCGCAAATGGCAAGATTTCGTTTCTTTTGATGGCTGCATAGTATTCCATTGTGTATATATACCACATCTTCTTGATCCATTCATCTGTTGATGGACATCTAGGTTCTTTCCATAGTTTGGCTATTGTGGACATTGCTGCTATAAACATTCGGGTGCACGTGCCCCTTTGGATCACTACGTTTGTATCTTTAGGGTAAATTCCCAGTAGTGCAATTGCTGGGTCATAGGGCAGTTCTATTTTCAACATTTTGAGGAACCTCCATGCTGTTTTCCAGAGTGGTTGCACCAGCTTGCATTCCCACCAACAGTGTAGGAGGGTTCCCCTTTCTCCGCATCCTCGCCAGCATCTGTCATTTCCTGACTTGTTGATTTTAGCCATTCTGACTGGTGTGAGGTGGTATCTCATTGTGGTTTTGATTTGTATTTCCCTGATGCCGAGTGATATGGAGCACTTTTTCATGTGTCTGTTGGCCATCTGGATGTCTTCTTTGCAGAAACGTCTGTTCATGTCCTCTGCCCATTTCTTGATTGGATTATTTGTTCTTTGGGTGTTGAGTTTGTTAAGTTCTTTATAGATTTTGGACACTAGTCCTTTATCTGATATGTCGTTTGCAAATATCTTCTCCCATTCTGTCAGTTGTCTTTTGGTTTTGTTAACTGTTTCCTTTGCTGTGCAAAAGCTTTTGATTTTGATGAAATCCCAAAAGTTCATTTTTGCCCTTGCTTCCCTTGCCTTTGGCGATGTTCCTAGGAAGATGTTGCTGTGGCTGAGGTCGAAGAGGTTGCTGCCTGTGTTCTCCTCAAGGATTTTGATGGATTCCTTTCTCACATTGAGGTCCTTAATCCATTTTGAATCTATTTTTGTGTGTGGTGTAAGGAAATGGTCCAATTTCATTTTTCTGCACGTGGCTGTCCAATTTTCCCAACACCATTTATTAAAGAGGCTGTCTTTTTTCCATTGGACATTCTTTCCTGCTTTGTCAAAGATTAGTTGACCATAGAGTTGAGGGTCTATTTCTGGGCTCTCTATTCTGTTCCATTGGTCTATGTGTCTGTTTTTGTGCCAGTACCATGCTGTCTTGATGATGACAGCTTTGTAATAAAGCTTGAAGTCCGGAATTGTGATGCCACCAACTTTGGCTTTGTTTTTCAATATCCCTTTGGCTATTCGAGGTCTTTTCTGGTTCCATATAAATTTTAGAATTATTTGTTCCATTTCTTTGAAAAAGATGGATGGTACTTTGATAGGAATTGCATTAAATGTGTAGATTGCTTTAGGTAGCATAGACATTTTCACAATATTTATTCTTCTGTGGGACACAACAAAGGCAGTCCTGAGAGGAAAATATATAGCGGTACAAGCTTTTCTCAAGAAACAAGAAAGGTCTCAGGTACACAACCTTACCCTACACCTAAAGGAGCTGGAGAAAGAACAAGAAAGAAACCCTAAGCCCAGCAGGAGAAGAGAAATCATAAAGATCAGAGCAGAAATCAATGAAATAGAAACCAAAAAAACAATAGAACAAATCAACAAAACTAGGAGCTGGTTCTTTGAAAGAATTAATAAAATTGATAAACCCTTGGCCAGACTTATCAAAAAGAAAAGAGAAAGGACCCAAATAAATAAAATCATGAATGAAAGAGGAGAGATCACAACTAACACCAAAGAAATACAAACTATTATAAGAACATACTATGAGCAACTCTACGCCAACAAATTTGACAATCTGGAAGAAATGGATGCATTCCTAGAAACATATAAACTACCAAAATTGAACCAGGAAGAAATAGAAAGCCTGAACAGACCCATAGCCAGTAAGGAGATTGAAACAGTCATTAAAAATCTCCAAACAAACAAAAGCCCAGGGCCAGATGGCTTCCCGGGGGAATTCTACCAAACATTTAAAGAAGAACTAATTCCTATTCTCCTGAAACTGTTCCAAAAAATAGAAATGGAAGGAAAACTCCCAAACTCATTTTATGAGGCCAGCATCACCTTGATCCCAAAACCAGACAAGGATCCCATCAAAAAAGAGAGCTATAGACCAATATCCTTGATGAACACAGATGCAAAAATTCTCACCAAAATACTAGCCAATAGGATTCAACAGTACATTAAAAGGATTATTCACCACGACCAAGTGGGATTTATCCCAGGGCTGCAAGGTTGGTTCAACATCCGCAAATCAGTCAATGTGATACAACACATCAATAAAAGAAAGAACAAGAACCATATGATACTCTCAATAGATGCTGAAAAAGCATTTGACAAAGTACAGCATCCCTTCCTGATCAAAACCCTTCAAAGTGTAGGGATAGAGGGCACATACCTCAATATCATCAAAGCCATCTATGAAAAACCCACTGCAAATATCATTCTCAATGGAGAAAAACTGAAAGCTTTTCCACTAAGGTCAGGAACACGGCAGGGATGTCCATTATCACCACTGCTATTCAACATAGTACTAGAAGTCCTAGCCTCAGCAATCAGACAACAAAAGGAAATTAAAGGCATCCAAATCGGCAAAGAAGAAGTCAAATTATCACTCTTCGCAGATGATATGATACTCTATGTGGAAAACCCAAAAGACTCCACTCCAAAACTGCTAGAACTTATACAGGAATTCAGTAAAGTGTCAGGATATAAGATCAATGCACAGAAATCAGTTGCATTTCTCTACACCAACAACAAGACAGAAGAAAGAGAAATTAAGGAGTCAATCCCATTTACAATTGCACCACAAACCATAAGATACCTAGGAATAAACCTAACCAAAGAGGCTAAGAATCTATACTCAGAAAACTATAAAGTACTCATGAAAGAAATTGAGGAAGACACAAAGAAAACTTTTATATATTGACAAAGGTTCTTTGCCTGGTTAAACTTTAATCAGGCTCTAGAATCTTCCTAAGCCCATATGTACACTTCCTTGTAAAACTAGTTTTAGCAAGAACCCTGCTAATTCAGTTCTACCAGAATTGATATCATATCTACCAGAATAGATGCCATATCTGATCAGGTCCCTCATCCCCCAGCACCCTCAAGTGACGTCTGATCCCCTTGGCCTGCATTTATCAAGAGCCCCCCTCCCATGTCTGTTTAGCCAGAAATCCTCTGCTTCCCTTGTTGTTTCCACTTAGTGATTCTGCATGAACTGACCCCCACCACACTGCTCCTTCGCTATCAATTCCCACTGGTCCATGCTGCGGTCAGGTTTAGCATGATCTCTCTCTTCCACTATAAAAACCCACTACCGTGATCTCTACCACCATTGCAATTGTCCTGAATAAAGTCCACCTTACCATCTTTAACAAGTGTCACTGAACTTTTTTCTTTATTAATATCAACCCTGTGGCAGCAGGGTTAATGCTCTGAATGTTTTAAACTGGTGTGGATTCTGTTTCCCTCATGGAGCATGTTTTCTAGTAACCATTCTATCATCGTATGTTTGGGGAAGGGTCTTCCACTTTGAAAATGAATAGAAATGGGCACAGGGATGGCAGGGATGTAAGAGAAAGCCCAAACAGCCGCAGTCTGGGGGTATGGGAGAAGAGTGGATAGAACGGAAGCAGGAGTCAGCCTTGTGTGCTTTGCAGTGGTCCTAGAACACCTGGTAGTTAAAGTATATAATTTAATAGGACATCTGTGGGTTAACGGATTCTGTGCCACGTTCTGTTCAGAATTCTGGAGTAGATCAGACTTTAGCGTGCCCCGTGGTATCAGTAACATGACACCAACAGAGCAGAGTGAAAAACATTAACACCGAGTACTTAAGGAGATACAGAAAGGGTCTAAGCCAGCACACCAGGATCTTAGGGTCTCGTGTGGCAGAGGATTCTGAGATAAAACTCAACAGCCCAGCTGCACTGTAAAGCCTCAAAGGTGTCATTAAACTGAAGGTCAGCTCTTCCTTACTGCTAAACCCTCACCTAAGAAACCAATCACAGGAGATTTCTAATGTGGCTTCCCTCCACGTCTCATTTGTCCATCCACCAAGATGACCACGTGTAGTAGAAGGCTGATAAACCGCGTAAGACTAACGCCTTATTTAATCCTTCCAATAGGAGACAAGGAGTCAGTCTTCTCGGCTGGGGTCATCACAATATTAATCCATCATGGCTCTTTTTCTGTATGTCATCAGGGATGCCACTGAGGAAGGGATTGTATAGGAATACTGGCAGATATCTGTGATTTTGTGAACAGGAACACATCAGCTTTTAAGGCTCCTGATAAAGTTTAGGCAGATACATCTAAGTGTTAGCTCTCATTCCTTCTGATCCAAAATAGAAAATAAAGAAACTCCACTTTCTTTGCACACCTGAATGGTAGAGCAAGAAAATCTGTGACTTCATTTCATTTTTGCCAGGAAAAATAAATTGAGCTCCACTTAACCAAAAATCTTGCCACAACTAGAAATTCCTTTATTTTTGTATTGGTTTGTTTTCCTTGTCAGAGAATGGTCATTGGGATGGTCGTTAACTGAGATGGGAAAGATGGACAACATAGGCGAGGTGGGAAAAGGAAGGGCTGTGAATTGTGTTAGAAAGGAGGTTCATGCTTGTCACAGTTAAATATCTGAAGTTCATATAAGAGGTTAGAGCTAGAAAAACTATCTGCATAGAGATCACTGTTGAAGCTATGAAGCTGAATGAAATTGACCTCAAAGAGAGGATAAAAAGAACAAATAACCTTGTGAGGCACACTCATTTCAGGGGCAAATGGCAAAAGATGAGTAGCTGTGAAGTGAAGCCCACAGGAGACACAGAAACCATGGGCAAAGAGAGTTCTAAGAAGACCACACTGAAACTGTTCTCATAGTTTACTTCCTGTCTTCACAGGGAGAGAGAACATGAATTAGGTCACCTGCTGAGATTAGGGGATGGAGGGCAGCTCTTGTGGGAGAAAGTTTAAAAAAAGTCATTGACGACTGAAAGTATTGCTGGATAGTGGAGAAGATACAGCTGAAATCATAGCATGAAGCTCTAACACATCAAATGGGACTGGTTTCTTTTGACCCCCCCCTGCAAGCCACCAGGAAAATGTCTTTATTAAGAAAGCTACGTTTATTAGACCTCAGGAAGAGAGAAGAGCACCTTGGCAGAATCTTAGCAGCCTGCTGGCAGAGGGAAGTCAGAGGAGGATATTGATAGGATTTAGAAACTGACTGGGTGATTTTTAGTTAGGTTGGGATTATGTGGAGTTATGACATAATAGACCGGGAATGATATGCCCAGCGAGGCAAGGGTCTTGAAGCAAATTTTTATGGTCAACCTGTCCATCTTATTTCTCAGGAGCAAATACTTCCTGTAACCAGAAGTTAAGATATTCTGTGCTTGTTCTTGGAATCATTAACCATAGGGACAAGAAAGTATCTCCAGTTATTGTGTAGCATAGGAACAGGAAATTGTTTTTGGTTTCAGTTCTCATTTTATCATTTTCTCTGGAAGTATCAAAAAAGGAGCAGGAGTAAAAAGAAAAACATGTGATTATTCAGGATTAAGAACTGACCAGATGTGTAATGTAAACCTGTTAAACAGAACGCAGCTGAAATAGCAGAACATTGAGGTCAAGACCGGGAAGAGTTCAAAGTCTAGTAGAAGGAAAGGAGCAGAGGTTGAAGTAACAGATATTATAGTCAATGAGAGTAAGAATCTTAAAAAGTCCTATGACAGGAGGGTGATTTGAGAAAGAATAACAATGTATTTTTAAACATGAGGGGGTGGAGAGCCTGGGTGGCTCAGTTGGTCGAGAGCTTAACTCTGGTTGAGATCATGATCTCACAGTCCTGGGATCGAGTCCGCATTGGGCTCTGCACTGCACGGAGTCTACTTGGGATTCTCCCTCTCTTTCTACTATGCCCTCTCTCCCCGCTTGTGCACTCTCTTCCTCAAAGAAATAAATCAATACTTTAAAATAAATAAAATAAAAAGAAAGAAAGAAGGAAATATGAAAAAATGATTTCTAACACTGTTACTAATTACAGGTAATGGGTTCCCATAATTATACCAATATTTGTAGAGTAACCTAAGATAAATGATTCTTTTGTCATTTTCACCAAATTTGTGATTGATAAATTCATTCTTGGGCTTTAAAACTAGTTCAAATCTCATCTCTGTGAAGCAGTTCTGCTTTTCTCAAGTATCCCCTCTGAAAACTCTCAGCACACTCTGTCTAGACCTTCCCATCACAATACAGTAAGTATATTGTTCACACGTGCAAGGGAACTGAAAACTACATTGCTTTTTAAAACCAAAACTGAGTGCAGACACTGCTGTCCCTGAGGAAGTAGCAAAATTTCTCTATAGAGTCTTCTGTTTAACAAGAGATTCACAGTCCACTGTGGCTGTGACCTCTAGAGTATGATTTGGAATAGTCCAGTGAAACTAAGAGAGAATAAAATCTTGGTTGCTTTTAAAATGGGCAGGAGTTGGGGGATTGGAAGAAGATTAATGGGGGAAATGTGAGGAGAGTATTGAGAGAGCAAAGGACCAACACTCACAGGGGCCAGGGGAGGGACATCAGCCAGCTGCCGGTAATGAAGGTGGCCTAAGGGATTCAAAAAAGAGAGTAGGGCAGCATTCACATTTAATAGCTTTCCATGTGGTTCTTTGTCACTATATGACCCCAAATCTTTAATAAAGTACACTAATGCATGAATGCCTGTGTTTTGCAAGAAATCAAGGAAAGGGTGCTCAACTCCTCAGCTGGCTCTGTTTGGGACATAGGAAACGGAGCAGCCATGGAAGGGGAGGCACAAGGAAAATCAAGTCATTGAAGTTGTCAGAAAGTGGAGTGAAAAGACCATGAGAATAGAAGTCCATGGAATCTAAAACAACAATGAAATCTTGCCAAAGGTGATGTGTTTCTCCTGTGATATGCAGTAAGTATTTGGATAATTTTCCTTAAATATCTAAGGAAAGGGGATCCTATCTGCCATCTCAGACCTATATATGATTATATATATGTCCATTACCATATGTCACACACTTACATATGTATGACATATAGTAAGTGGTCACTAAGTATTAAATAAAGATAAAATAATTTGTTAAATAAATAGATAAAAATACATGGATAAAAAAACAGTTCTATTTTATTAGGGCTAGAAGATTTAGATGTTTCTTGCTGTTGTAAGAAATTATCAAAAAGAAGGAAATAATGTCTTACACTTCATGTTCAAAGACCTATGGGAGAAAAGGGTCTCATATAGATACATGTCATGTTCTAACCTTTGAAAAGTATAAATTTAAAAAAAAGAAAAGTATGATTAACAAAACCAGAAAGGTAACACTGCAATTATTGAGAGAGGTTCAAGCATAAAGGGAAATGAAATCCTTACCAAAGAATATAGGAGCGTGCAGAGATTATAGGAAAGAAATAATGACCAAGTTGACAAGCTTAGCCTCGACAGTACATGTTGCTTAGGTGTTTAATTCTTACATCATCTCCGTAAGGGAGACAGCAGCAACAGGTATAACAAACAGGAAATCAGAGGCAAAAAAAGAAAAAAAAAATCAGATTGAACTGATGTGTAACATTCAACAAATCAGTAGTAGTGTCCAAAGCCCAGTTTCTTATTCTAACATTGGCAGTGAGGAAACAAAGACTGCAAAGGAAGACCACTTTCAAAATGCAGAAGATTCTCAGCCAACCCCACTGGAATTACAAAGCCTTGTTGCTATTTTATTTCAATACCCATCTCCCTGCTAAAAGAAACCATCCCCGTCATAGACTGGCTGTTGCTTTTAACATTAACCTTTTGGAAAATTTCAGATAACACTGGAGGCCCTCTAGAAATTAAGAATCACTGTATTAGTAGTAAATTGTAATTTAAAAATAATAGACAAAAACTTGCATTTTATATATCTAAATCACTTTCCCCATACCATTCTGATGGAATTGAAAGCAATAAACCTTGCTTCAAAGACTTAGATTTACAGGTCACATTTATAATATTAAAGCACTCTTCCAGACTAAAGCAGAAAAATGGAGATTAAAGCAATGTGGTTTTTTTTCTTTATTTATAGAATCAAGGCAAGGAGAGCAAATTTAAGATGACAGAAAGCGCTGTCGACAGAGTAGATGGGGAGTGTGAGGATTACTTCAAGCCATGAAATCACTCTACTTAAATATGTAATTTCAGTGCCAGCTAGCTGAACGTAGTAGGGAGAGATGGACTAAATTTGAAAGTAAGAAACTGATTATTTTTTGTATTTGTTAGGAGTTTACACAGCATATGTAATATATAAAAGCCTTCTATGCAGACCAGTTTATGGAATAATATGCTACTGGAATAATTATTAGAATATTTAATAGAAAAGTACAAAATCTTTGTTCTACTCTCCTAGAAAAATCAACGGTGCTTGCACTTCTCATTTTTGAAAAAGGATTTATAATACTTAGTACCAGAGGATTTTTGCAAAGTGCTTTTAGAACCTGAGTAAAGAGATTGCTCTCAAATACAAAGAACTGAACATTTTTTCGCTTTCTTTTCTTGTAAAAAATAAGAATTCCATCCAGCCCATCAAGTCATCTTAAAAAGCCAAACAAATCACTTATTTTCTTCTCCTTCATATTTTCCAGATTTCTAGGCAATTTTTCAGAAACCACTTTTCCTTCATTTTTAACAAAAGAACCTTCCCTCCTATCCTCACAGTTGCCTTGCACATCTGACACTGACTTTATAATCTTACTACTTCTATGCCCATTGTTATATGGCTATCCTAAAACAAAGCTGTAATCGACTGAAAACTGTATAAAGTAAGTGAAAACTGCTGAAATCAGAACAAATGAGGCTATTTATGGAGAGCTTACAATGTTAATGATAGTCAGCCATCACTTGGATTTAGCAGGAACTCAAAGATGAACAGGGTAGTGACTAAGCTTGATAGTAAAAAAACAAAAGAGAAGGCTTCAGTTATGATCTGATTGGAGGTTGTTGGCATTGGAAAGTTAGAGAGGGAAAACTAAAATCCGCATAAACGCAATTTTGAAGGGGAGCTTATCTGGCTGTCTCTGAGTTTGAACCAAAAGCAAAAATAAGGAAGCAAGTAATCATTGAGAATGCCTTGCCCACTGGAGCAGTTGTAAGTTGACTTCCCAAAATGTTTGTGACAGAAGTTGCTGTTTGGCTTCCTAGGCTATTTGCTGCAGATTGTGGGCAAGTGTTCTATTGTCATATATGGGATGGTCTTGTCATTGTCTGTACAGTCAGTCTCTCTTCTCCATTTTTGGTTGGTATCTTACCTGTGAGAGGTTAACCAATTCATGAATGGCTAGAGGTCCAATCTTCATTGCTCATGGATTGTAAAGTCACTTTCATAGTCAACCGTATAGCAAGATTCTCTTGATTTTTTTTTTTTAATCATCTGGGCAATCATCTGAGGAGAGATTGGCTGTTCTGGGCAGGATGTAATGGAGCGACATAATGACAATTGTGACAAGAACAAGAACAATTAATGGTTCCTACAAAAAGCATAGAAACAGGAATTTGAATCCTCCAACTTAGGTCAAGAACAAATGTCATAGACCATGAGGAACCAATTTAGAAAGACAAGTGGCTTTTTCATTATGGTGATGTATACCTGTCTACCATGTCCAATCATTGATACAAGTAGAACATGATACAGATGCCACCATGACTAGCCCACAAGAAATCTAGAGCAAGGTTGTTATCCATCAGGATTTGAGCCAACGAGTTGAGACTGATCTGTATTCCACCTAAAGCAGAGATGGTATCATTAAGAACTTCTGCCAAAGTTAATGATAACTTCTCACAGTCTTTTCCATTTTTATGATTCCCACAGATGGGAACACTGATTTGATTGTTTGCATAAACTCTGAGTCAGTGATTCTCCCAGGTAGAATACCTAAATAATTAAGGGTGGCATTGTTTTGGAGTTTGTATCTGAATCAGAATTTCCAGCCTTGATGATTTATAGAATTAGCGTCTCTATGTACAGACAAGTCTCAGAGTATTAGTCCTAAACTGTGTGAGGTGCTAGCTGAGGCAAACAGGACCAGGAATCCTGGACACAAAGAAAGTAGTATCCAGTAGGGGCCCATAGAGAGCTAGGGAATGGGGAGAAGGAATGGTTCATGACAGAAAGTCAGAACCAAGATCCTACATTAATTGTGTTATATATTTGGATCTCAGTTAGTCTCTCACAATGGCAAGTATTTGATACACCACCATATGACTGTTGTTGAATTCAAATTTAACATAACCTTAGTTTTGATCGTTAGATTGCAATATTTTTTTTTTTCTGGAAGAGAGAGATATAGCAAGATCACAGGTAAAGTTATGAAGGTCACTTGCCCATGTTTAAGGTATAGGTGGAAGCATCATTTGTTATAATTCCCTATTACCCCATTTGATGAAACCAGAATTTACCAGTACTTATGGGGATAGAGTGACAGTTGGAATGTCCAGCAGTCAGTAAAATGGGAAGCAGTGACTACATTTTGAGATAATCTAATAATGACATAAGGATGGCTGTATTTTGATGTAACTATTATCATAAGGGAAAAAGAGAAAAGGGATCATTATGGGTGGGTGACAACCAGAGATCTGTAGAAAATAAGAATGATCATAAGGAAGGAATGGGAAGCAAAACAGAAATTATTCAGGGGCTCCAGTCTGACAACTTGGGTGAATCTGTCAACTGTCTGAGCTCCTCAGCTTATTTCAAGGGTCTTGGGTCAGTGGTCTATTTCTGAAGATCAGCTATTTTTAGAGGATCTCTGAAAATCCTCAGGTTGAAGTTTCTTATTGGAGAAGCCTTTTAAGTATGTAGAATTTGGATTTTTTCTTTTCTTTTCTTTTCTTTTCTTTTCTTTTCTTTTTTTCAGTCATCAACTGATTACTTCTTTAGTTGTGAAATGTGGGGCCCAAGGATTAACTTGTTTCTATGTCACTGCTACATTTGCTGTTAATAATACCTGCTAAGGTTCTGTCTAATAAGGTTCAAGAGCAGTTTTTCTCTGATGTCTCTTCCAGCAGACAAATACTGGTTGAAAATCATGAAGGGGCTCTTCTTTCTTGGAAAGAGGCTGTAGGAAGGTAGCCTCAACCAATTGGTGATAGGACTTAGTATACTATTTGGGTCCCTTGTAATATTTTGTCATGTGTGTTTACCACAGGATGAAGTCTGGTATCAGAGGTGAAATTCCTAAATGTATGGGTCTTCCAGTTACCAATTCATAGAAGGATTACCAACATGTCCCCAAGGGAGTAGACCAAATGGCCGTAAGGGCTATTGGGAGTACTGTTGGCCATGAGAGCTCAAGGATTTCTGAAAGCTTTGTTAATTTTAATTTGCAAATGACACTGGTTCTTTGAATAGTTCCAGAATATTGTGGATGGTGAAGGCACTGTAGTTCCTGAGTAAGGGTAATGCCTTACTGAGTTATTTTATAATAATTCCCATAAAGTGTACGTATTGATCACTTGATATAAAAGTCAGTATTTCCCAGGTTAAAAACAAAATCCAGCAGCTTTTTAGCAACTATAAAGGCTATAATTTTTTTGGCAAAGAAATGTTTCAATCCATCCTAAAAATAAACATATAAAAACTATAACATATTCAAATCCTAAAGAGGAAGAAAGTTAGCTAAAATCCATCTGAAGGTGTTCATAATGTGTTTTTAAGTCTTAATTCCTGGTCATGCCCCATCTTTAAAGTTTTCCTAAGATTTTGTTATTAATTGGTAACACATGGCCAATGTGTCTGTATCATGGTAAGGAGTTTCATGAAGAAATTTAACTAATATCTATTTGAAATCATCTGATGTTACCAAGTAGCTAGCTTGAGAGTGCCAGAGATGATCTTAGTGAGGGGTTCAACCATATATTTTCTATTCTTTCTTTGCCAAATCAGGAGTTAAATGTTGATATTTTATAATGGTCTTTTTAAAATTCTTCCAAATATTCATCCTTAAAGGGTTTAGTTAAGATCATAACCTCAGTTAAGACCACTTGTTTGGCATAATAATCTGTAAAGGCATTTCCTTCTGCCTTTATTCTCTCTTTTTCCTGGGCCTCAACCTTCATAACAGCCTCCTCTCTAGGAGGTAGGGATACATTCAAAGTACCTTCATTGCTCTTTGTTTTTGATTAGGGTTCCAGCAGAAGTGAGAATTTCCCTTTGTTTCCAAAAAATCCCAAAGGCATGTCCTGGTCCAAAAAGTTGTCTCTCATTTGTATACATGTTTACTTTTTAATCTTTGGATAGTTGACAAGCTCTGGGATTGACAGTTCTGCCATCTGATCTAATTTTACCTCATATAGAGGACTATATTCTAAAAGAGAGCTTAAATTAATAATAGCATATCTTGCCTGATAACCTCCAGTTTCAGTTTGAAGGTAGGATCCATCGACATATAAAATAGTAGGTTAGGATTCTCAGTGGGAGTCTCTAATAAATCTGAATGAGATGGAGAAAGGAGGTCAAGCCATTGTGAAATTCCCCTCTGGTTGAGACGGGATTGAGGATGTTGCAGCAATGAATAGTAATGTGAGGGGGTGAGAGTAATGAAATCTCATAAGATCTTAATTGACAGGCTGAAAGGTATTATTGTGTATTTTCAGTCAATAGTAATGTCTGTAGTGTGTGAGGAGCCAAGCAGGGAACCTAAAACTAGTTCTGCAGAAGGATCAACAGATTTTACAGTAGCAGCTAGTACCTTAAGACAAAAGGACTCCAGCAACCGGGCCAATATTGCGGTTATGATAAGGAATGATTTTGATAGTTTCCAGGAAGCTGAGTTCAAACTACAAGGGCTTCTCCATATTCCCCATGCACAAATAAACAAAAGGACTCTCTGTAGTTAGGAATGCTGTTATGAATTAACAGCAGGTACACTTTCTCTCCTAAACAAATAAATCTTAAAAAAAAAAAAAAAACTTAAGAGGGTAAATCTCAAGTTAAGTTTTCTTACTATAATAGAATAAAATCAAATTGTGATTATATTTAAATACACTGTCAGAACAATGACCATTTCTGATAAGGGAGTTTGGAATTTATTCAAGAAATATTCAGCATCAAATAAATACTAATTTTGGTAGTAAGTATAATGTATTTTGTTTATTTTTATTTTTTAAAGATTTTTATTTATTTATTTGACACAGAGAGAGAGCACAAGCAGGGAGAGTGAGTGACAGAGGGAGAGGGAGAAGCAGGTCTCCTGCTGAGCAGGGAGCCCAATGCAGGGCTCGATCCTAGGACCCTGGGATCATGACATGATTCAAAGACAGACACTTAACCGGCTAAGCCACCCAGGCACCCCAATGTATTTTGTTTAAATATGCATCCCTATAACTTGCCTTTTCTTCTCAACAGGTTTTGGTTAACAATGTTGCTCTACATCACTACGGTATTTTTTTCTGCAACATCAGAATCTAGTTTTTTTATGCTAAACTTTACATTCAGGGAAAGGAAGAATGTTCACAGTGAGCATGAAGCATGTGGAGGCTTTGTCAGTCCTCGGCAAGGATTTTAGAGATTGCCTTTGTGTCTTGTAAGTGAGCATGTGAGAGGGAATATAAATGGGGTCCTCAGAGAATCCAGTGTTCTGTCTAGTTTGTGGATTTTAAGGCTATACTTCCATGATTTACCTCTGAGACAATTTATTAAATATTTTGTTTAAGAGATAATTTGATTTGGAAGGTTCTGCAGAAGAATGAAAAACACTGTCCAGCAGCCCTGAGAAATCTTACTTCCATTCTTTTACGAGGTGCCTCTCAATGAACAATATTGTTTAAGTCAAATGATCCTCAGAGGGGTCATCAAAGGCTCGAATTATTCTTGGTGAAGTAATGCCATTTAGAGATATTGTGGCCTGAATAATGAAGATAAGGACAGTACATATAAGAAATAGGACTTTTCCCTGGAAGAGCAGAGGATTTAGACTTAGAGGATCCAATGAGAACTGACAACAGTAGACCAGAAACAACCCTTACACTCCTTGTGTCTTGGGTCTCTAACCTACTGTGTCTGTCTTCCTTTGAATACAGACCCCAAAATTTTTGTTTCCCCCACCTGCTACTAGCAGGTGGAAAACTAGAGAGAACGCTCTCTCTGAATCAAAACCAAGTTTTCTGAACAAAAGCCAATGCTAAAGGACAAATGTATCAAGTTTCATTGGTGACCAACACCAAAACCTGTCCAAACAGACACTAGACCAGTGAGAACTTCAAATTTCACCCAGCTGTGAGCCTAGCTGGAACTATATATTTGTGGATCTGTGCCTTTTATTCTTTTATTCTCCTTCTTTTATTCTCCTTCTTGTGACAAATAACACTAATAGATAGCACAACACAAAACAGAAGCACGGAGAGAGCAAAAAAGGATGAAAAGAAATGCCTTAATTCTACCAAGGATGCCCAACAAATGGAAACCAATAACAAAACCCATGTACCAATCTGTAAATAAATAACCAAGGCAAAGAAAGCAGTTTCAGACCTTGTACCAACTTAACATTCTGTCACGGACTTGACAAGCCATGAGCAGGGAGGCGTAAGGGGACTTTGTCGTTACTGCACCAGGTAGAAGGCAGGGATCCACAGCTTTGAGCAATGTACACTCATCTTAATGGAAACTCAAAGAAAACACAAATAAAGCTCACCCAATGGGAGCAAACATCGGCTATTTATTCAAAGTCTTCTATATAGCAAAGGAGTCATCCACTTGCGTTTTGGAAAGACTTAAAGATGGGCAAGGGGATATGAAGATTTTATAGTGAAAATAAAAAGGCCTGGCTTCAAGTATGACACGTTTGGAAGGTGTCCGTTTGGGGAAACTAGAGAGAGACTAACTAGAGGGCAGGCATCTTATGTGATTGGTTTGGGAACACATTGTATTTTCTCAGTTGGTCCTGAGATGGAAGCAGGTGCAAAAAAATAGAGAAGTTGTCAGTAATTGACCAAATCCTGACCATTCTGGACTGGTTGATAAAAAGGTTGTGGGTCAAAGTTCGGTGGTCTGGTCATTGTTCATTTGTATAGTTCCTCAAAGCCGACAAAACTATTTTCCCTTCATAAAAGTATTTTATTGTGGCAGAGAGTCTTAATTCAAGCTGCTATAACATAATGCCATAGACTGATGGCTTATAAACAACAGAAATTTCTTTCTCGCAGTTCTGGAGGCTGGGAAGTCCTAGATCAAAATGACAGCAGATTTTACTTCTGGTGAGGGCCACTTTCTGGTTCATAGATGGCTGTCTTCTCTCTGTGTCCTTAAATGGCAGAAGGAAGGAGAGAGCTCTTGGGGTTTCTTTTATATGGCCATTAATCCCCATCTTGAGGTTTCCATCCCAATGATCTAATCACTTCTCAAAGGCCCTACCTTCTAATACCATCACATCAGGCATTAGGATTTAACATAGGAATTTTGGAGTGATGCAAACACTCTGTTAATAGCACACAGACATAACATTTGAGCAGAGAAGACATTTTGTTAAAAAAATTTTTGATAAACCATCAGAAATGAGATGAATTTTTTTTAAATGGAAGATCTTCATCTTTGAGATGTTATTTTCCAGTTACTGCATTAAAAACCAGACTGGTTGACCCTGAAGGCTATAAGTAATTACCTTCAACCAACATGACATTCATTAAGTCAAATTCTTGATTCTTAAATCTCTTGTTATGCTTGCCTTGGGGTAGCCACAGCAAAAAGTAATTTGGAAATATATAATAAAACTTATTAACTGGCTTCTTAAATTCAGAATACTTGATAATTCAGATAAGGAAAATACTGAAGCTATTTGCCCACAAAGAAGTAGTTTGCTAGCTAAGTAAATTATATACACATAAAAGTTTAAAAATCAGCTTTTCCAAAGTGGCGGGGGGGTGGGAGGTTGGGGTACCAGGTGGTGGGTATTATAGAGGGCACGGATTGCATGGAGCACTGGGTGTGGTGAAAAAATAATGAATACTGTTTTTCTGAAAATAAATAAATTGAAAAAAAAATCAGCTTTTCTTATTTATACTTTTCAAGTTTTATCAAAATATAACTGACATGTAATATTGTATTAGTTAAAGGTATAAAACGTAACAATTTGATGTTATGATTACAATTAGTTAACATCCATCACATTTCATAGATGTAATTATTTTTCTTATGTTGAGAATTTTTAAGATCTCCTCTCTAAGCAACTTAAAATATGCTGTAAGTATTATTAACTATGGTCACCAACTGTGTGTCACCTTCAAGAACTTGTTTACCTTATAACTAGAAATTTACACTTTCTGATCCCATTCATTCAGAGCTCTCACCCTTTACCCCATTTCTAGAAACCACCAACTGCTCTCTATTTCTATGAGTTCAAGTTTTTTAGATATCACGTATAAGTGAGATCATACAGTATTTGTCTTTCTCTGTCTTACTTATTCCATAGTATACTGCCCTTAAAGTCCATCCATGTTGTTACAAAAGACAGGATTTCCTTCTTTTTTATGGCTGAATAATATGCACTTATATATTTAATATATCCAGTAATATTCAGTATATCCATTAGGATATTTAGTATATCCATTAGGATATACTGTGTGTGTGTGTGTGTGTGTGTGTGTGTGTGTACACCCTACTTTTTTTCATTGATTAATCATCAATGGACACACCGGTTGTCTCCATATCTTGGCCATTGTAAATGCTGCAATGCATATAAGGGGACAGCTGTCTTTGACATAGTACATCATTCCCTTTGTATATACCCAGAAGTGAAATTGCTGGATCATATGGTAGTTCCATTTTTAATTTTTTGAGGAAACTTCATACTGTTTTCCATAGTAATTCCACCAATTTACATTCCCACCAACAGTGGGCAAAAAACCCGTTTTCTCCACATGCTCCTCAGCTTTTGTTATCTCTTGTCTTTCTGCTGATAGCATCCTGACAGGTGGGATAAAATATCCCATTGTAGTTTTGATTTGCATTTCTCTGATCATTACCATGTTGAGCACCTTTCATGGACGTGTTGGCCACTTGAATATCTACTTAGGAAAAGTGTTACTTTGGATCATTTGCTCATTTATTAATTGGATTATTTGGTTTATGGCTATTGAGTTGTGCAAGTGCTTTATATATTTTGGATATTAACCCCTGATCAAATACATGATTTGCAAATATTTTCTTCCATTTCGTGGATTGCCTTTTGATTTTGTTGACCATTTCTGAGGTTGTGCAGAGCTTCTCAGTTTGATATAGTCACATGTGTGCTTTTCTTGTTTTTTTGTTTGTTTGTTTTGTTTTTTAATTTTGTTGCTTGGGCTTTAGGTGCCATATCTAAAACAAATTGCCAAGAGCATTATCAAGGAGATTTTTCCCCCAAATTTTCTTCTAGAAGTTTTATGGTTTCATGGTCTACATTTAAGTCTTTAATTCATTTAGAGTTAATTCCTGTGAGTGGAGTAGGATAGGGGTTTAGTTTCTTTTTTTCTTTTCTTTTCTTTTTTGTTTTTTTGTTGTTTTGTTTTGTTTTTGAATATCCAACCTTCCTTGCATCATTTAAGGAAAAGCCTTGTCTTTTTTCCTTGAGTATTCTTGTCTCTCTTGTCAAACATTAGCTGGCCACATATACATCAATTTGTTACTAGAATCTAAGTTCTGCTCCATTGGCCTATGTGTCTGTTTTTATGTCAATACCATACTGTTTTGACTCCTGTGGATTTGTAATATAGTTTGAAATCAAGAAGTGTTATGCTTCCAACTTTGTTCTCCTTTGTCAATATTGCTTTAGATTTGGGGGGTCTTTTGTGGTGACAAACACATTTTAGGGTATATTTTCCTATTTCTGAAAAAAAAATCCATTGGAATCATAATAGAGATTGCATCGAATCTAGAGATAACTTTGGATAGTATGGACATTTTGACAATATTAATTCTTCTAGTCTATGAATGCAGAATGTTGTTCTGTTTACTTTGTCTTTCTCAAATTATTTTTCAACGTCTTATAGGTCTCAGTATAGAAAATTTTCACCTACTAAGTTAAATTTATTACCAAATATTTTATTGTTTATGAAGCTGTTGTAAATGGGATTTTATTTGTTCATCAGGTAGTTTGTTGTAAGCATGTAGAAATGCTACTAATTTTTGTATGCTGATTTTTGTATAATGCAGCTACCAAATTAATTAATTATTTCACATAGTTGTTTTTGGTGGAGTCTTTAAAAACTTTCTAAATATAAAATCATGTCTTATTTTTGTTTGTTTATTTATTTATTTATTTTCATTTCTATTTTGATTTTTTACTTAGTTAATATACAGTGCAATATTGGTTTCTGGAGCAGAATTCAGTGATTCAGCACTTACATACTACAACTAGTGCTGCTCACAAAATGTAGCCTCCTTAATACCCTTCACCCATCTATCCCATCATCTGCAAATAGTAAAGTTTGACTTCTTCCTTGCCAGTTTGGATGCCTTTCATTTCTTTTGGTTGTCTGATTGCAGAGGCCTAAGTATTCCACTATATTAAATAGTAATGGTGAGAGTGGACATCCCTTTCTTGTTCCTGACCATAAGGGGTGATATTAGTTTTGTGTCCTTCATATATGGCCTTTGTGATGTTGAGGTCTGTTCTATCTATCCTTACTTTGTTGAGGGTTTTAATCAAGAAAAGATGTTGTATTTTGTCAAATGCCTTTTCTGCATTTATTGAGAAGATCATATGGCTTTTGGGCTTTCTTTTATTAATATGGTGTATCATGTTGATTCATTTGTGAATGTTGAACCACCCCTGCAGCCAAGGAGTAAATCCTACTTCATCATGGTGAATAATCCTTTAACATACTGTTGGATCTGATTAGCTAGTACTAATGTACTGTTGGATCTGATCTTGTTAAGAATTTTTGTATCCATGTTCATCAGGCCATTGGTCTGTAATTTTTTAGTGGGGTCTTTGTCTGGTTTTAGGATCAAGGTAATGCTGTTCTTATCGAATGAGTTTGGATGTTTTCTTTCCGTTTCTATTTTTTGGAACAGTTTCAGAAGAATAGGTATTAATTCTTCTTTAAATGTTTGGTAGAATTGCCCTGGGGAGCCCTGGGCTCTATTTTGTGGGGAAATTTTTGATCACTGATTCAATTTCTTTGCTAGTTATAGGTCTGTTCAGATTTTCTATTTCTTCCTGTTTCAGTTTTTTAGTTTATATATTTGCAGGAATTTATCCATTACTACGAGATTACCTAATTTGTTGACATACGATTGCTCATGATCATCTCTTATAATTGTTTGTATTTCTTTGGTGTTGGTTGTGATCTCTTCTCCTCTATTCATAATCTTACCTTTTGGGTCCTTTCTCTTTTCCTATTGATAATAAATCTAGGAGTTTATCAATTTCATTAATTCTCTGAAAGAACCAGATCCTTGTTTTGTTGATCTGTTCTACTGGTTTTTTTTTTTAATTTCTATATCATTGATTTCTGCTCTGATCTTTATTATTTCCATCCTGCTGGATTTAGGCTTTATTTTCTGTTCTTTATCCAGCTCCTCTAGGTGTAAATTTAGGCTGTGTATTTGAGACTTTTCTTCCTTCTGGAGGTAGGCCTGTATTGCAGTATCTGTCCCTCTTAGGACTGCTTTTCCTGCATTCTGAAGGTTTTGGACTGTTGTGTTTTCATTTTCATCTGCTTCCATGTATTTTTTTAATTTCTTCTTTAATTTCCTAGTTAGCCCATTCATTCATTAGTAGGCTATTCTTTAACCTCCATGTATTTGAAGTCTTTCCAAATTTTATCTTGCAGTTGACTTATGGTTTCATAACATTGTGGTCTGAAAATATGCATGGTATTTTTTCAATCTTTTTGTACTTGTTGAAGCCTGATTTGTGACCCAGTATATGATCTATTCAGGAGAATGTTCCATGTGCACTTGAAAAGACTGTGTACCCTGCTGCTTTAGGATGAAATGTTCTTGAATATATCTGGTAAGTCCATCTGGCCCAGTGTGTCATTCAAAGCCCTTGTTTCTTTGTTGATCTTCTGCTTAGATGGTCTTTCCATTGTCATAAGTGGGGTGTTAAAAATCCCCTACTAATATTATTATTAATGTTTCCTTATGTTTTTTATTAATTGATTTACATTATTTATAATTGTTAGATCTTCTGGATGTATAGACCCTGTAATTATGATATAATGACCTTCTTCAACTCTTGTTTTAGTCTTTCTTTTTTTTAATCTAGTTTATCTAAGTATGGCTACTCCAGCTTTCTTTTGCTGTCCATTTACATGATGGATGCTTCTCCATCCCCTCATTTTCAATCTATGGGTATCTTTATGTCTGAAACAAGTCTCTGGTAAACAGCCTATAGGAATTTTTTTTACCATTCTGAGACCCTATGTCTTTTGATTGGAACATTTAGTCAACTAACATTCAGAGTGATTATTGAAAGATATGAATTTGGTGTCATTTTATTATTTGTAGGGTTGGTGTTTCTGGTGATGTTCACTGTTTTTTTCTAGTATTTGTTGCTTTGGGTCTTTCTTCCCCATTCACAGAATTCCCCTGAATATTTCTTGCAGGGCTGGCTTAGTGGACACAAACTCCTTTAGGTTTTCTTCATCTGGGAAACTCTTCATCTCTCCTTCTATTCTGAATGACATACTTGCTATATAAAGAATTCTTGGTTGCATATTTCCTCATTCAGCACATTGAATATATCCTGCCACTTTCTTCTGTCCTGCCAAGTTTCTGTGGACAGATGTGTTGCAAACCTGATCTGTCTTCTCTGGTGGGTTAAGGACTTTTTTTTTCTCCCCTTGCTGCTTTCAGGATTCTTTCCTTCTCTATGTATTTTTGAATTTAACTATGATATGCCTTGGCAATGGTTGGCTTTTGTTGAATATAATGGGAGTTCTTTGTGGTTCTTGAATTTTGAAGCCTGTATCCTTCCCCCAGATTAAGGAACATTTCAGCTAGAATTTGCTCAAATAAACCCTCTGCCCCTTTTTCTCTCTTCTTCTTCTTCCAGGACTCCTATTATATAAATGTTATTCTGTTTTAATAAGTAGCTTAGCTCCCTAAACCTACCTTTGTGACCCATTACCTTTGTTTCCCTCTTCTTTTCGGCTTCATTGTTTTCCATAATTTTGTCTTCCATATCACTGATTCATCCCTCTACTTTGTCTATCCTTGTTTTTATGGACTCAATTTGTGTTTGCATTTTGGTATAGCATTTTTAATTTCAGCCTCACTAGATTTAGTTCTTTTATCTCTGCTGTAAGGGATTCTCTAGTGTCTTCTATGCTTTCTTTGAGCCCAGCTACTATCCTTATAATTGTTGCTCTAAATTCTAGCTCAGACATTTTACCTATATATGCATTGATTAAATCTCTGGTTGTCATTTCTTCCTGTTCTTTCTTTTGGAATCAATTCCTCTGTGTAGAAAGGGGAAAAAAAGAAAGAAAATAAATTTTAAAAAATGAAAAATGAAACAAATAAAAGAAAAAATTAAAAACACAAGATAAAATAAAAAATATATAGGAAGCTAGATCCTAGGTGTGTTTTGGTCTGCTTGTTATGAGAAGCTTGTTAGGAAAAAAGGTTGAAAGAAAGAAAAGAAAAAAGGAAAAAAGAAAAAAATAGTAAAAATTAAAACCTTATAAAATAAAGTAAAATAATTTTTAAATGCTCTTTCTCTATCTTAAAAACAAAACAACAAAAAGACACAAACAACAAACAAAACCCCAAAGGACATTAGATCTTGTTTCCCTTAGAGCTGAAGCTCTGCAGCACTCTGTGATCAGCAGACTTGGTGTGGGTGAGGAGTTTGTGCTGGTCTTTTGGAGGAGGAACCTGCTGGTTTGATTTCCAAGTGGAATTGCAGTGGACATATGCCTACAGGACGCGGGGCAGGGGGCTGAGTTTGGTGCAGCCACCACATTCTCCACTTGGCGCTGTTTAGCTCACTGAGGTGGACCAAACTCACGGATATGCAGAGAAAATGGCTTCCCCATTCTCTCATCTCTGGAGCAGGAAATGCACGCTACCCCTCTTTAGTGAGCCCTCACAGATGTGCAAACAGTGACCCCTCCTGTGTCCCTGGTTGCCATCAGAGCCCTGCCTTCACCCTGTCTGTGTCCCAGCTCTCTGCCCACCAAATGGTGCAGCACTCCTGTGTTTTTTCTCAGGCACGGCTATGTTTCAAAACCCCACACTTCAGAGACCACTGAGTTGCAGACCCATATTGATCCTCTGAGGGAAGATTTCCTTGCATTGTGGCTGTACTGGCCTGTAGGCAAAGACACTGGCGTGACCACACAGCAGTTCAAAGTTTACAGTGAATCACATCACACAGCTGGCATCAAGGTACACTGCCCACAGCCTTTGTTCCTGGTGGGTGGGCAGCTCGATGGTGCCCACAGAGTTTTTGCCTGTGGACAGGCCATATCATCTCTCCCAAATGCACTCCAAATAGGGGAACCTCATCTTCCCATGTGCCCCTGGGAATCCTCATGCTGCCCCCTGCTAGGGCTTGGCTCTTGTCCCCGACCAGGTCACTGCTCTGTTCCTCAGATGCAAACCTGGCTATACCACAAAACTCCCATACCTCTGACTCTGTCCTCCACTGTGTATAGAAAACTGGTGAAATTGTATCTCTCTCCTTTTCTCCTGTCAGTGGTTTTGAGCAACAGTTTTCTCATTCAGACCCCTGTGTGTGTTTTCACTCTTTTTTTCTTTTTTTCCATGTTTTTTTTGTTTTGTTTTGGGGTTTTTTTGTTTTTGTTTTTGTTTTTTTTTCCTCTCTCCTCTGTCTCCCTCACTAGTCCCTCTTTGTTCAGCGCTCTCTGCCCTGGGGAGCACCCATAACTCTTTTCTTCCATGAATCAACTCTCCATAGTTCCTACCTTCCACAGGTCATTTTTCTGGTTTGTAGACATGGCAGCTTCATTCTCTGAGACTTAGGTATTCAGAAAAATTTGATACTTATCCATCTGTGTTAGAGAGAAGAGGCAGGCTTAGGATTGCCCTACTCCTCCACCATTTTACCTCTCCCCCCTACCCATGTTATCTTTAAATAGAGAAAATTTTACTTCTTTTCTGACTCTGATATATTTTCATTCTTTTTCTTATCTTACTGCCCTGACTAGGACTTCTAGTGCTATATTGAATAGGAATGGCGAGAGTATGCTTGCCTTGTTCCTGATCTTAGATGGAAAGCTTTCAACCTTTCATCATTGAATATGATGTTACCTCTGGCTTGTCATACATGGACTTTATTGCTGTATAAATAAATCTCCCTCCATTGTAACCAACCTAATCTCTGATGGTCAAGTCTAATTCCCTATGATCCCCATGAAGCAAGACCTGGGTGGGCCTCTAGGGAAGCAAGCTACAATGCCAGGGGAGCTGGATATCCACCTTTGGCTCTCTTTTTCCCACCAGAGAAACCATAGGCCCTCTCAGTATGGAGATGTGCCAACCTGGGGGAGGGAAAATGTGGTCAGAGCCCACAATTCCTCTTACCTTCCTAATGCTGTCTCTGGTCTCTGTGGTCCAAGGGGGTGCTCCAGCCTTACCCCATGTTCTGAGATTTTCACAATGGTGTCTTGTGGATGGATAGGTGCTAGCTGGTCTTTCTTTGAGAGGGACAGAAGTCAGGAACAACATATGCTGCCATCTTGATAGCATCATTGCCAAAAAACCTGCTCTTCTGAGCCATTAGTCAGAATTTTTACTAATATTGATCAGTTCCCCCCACCCTCACTAGCCTAAACAAAAGAGGACTTACTAAAATATGATATGTTGTGCTTAAAGTAAAACAACATGACGGTGTAAAATTAAAGATGTGAACAAAGGCATAGTTCCCAATAAGGTGGCTGATTGCTAGTGCACTTATTATAAATGCAAGTTTCACAAGTTGGTAGGAATTTTTTCCTATAAAATGCACACTATTCAACAATATAGGCATTTTCTTAATATATTACTAAATAAAACAGGGAAATACAAGGTGTAGTTAGATTTAAATAATATTTCCCAAAATAATGAAACAGAACTGAACTTGGTAACCTCAAAGATCTCTTTTAGCCCCCAAAGTTTGATTAATATCTCAACTTTGTGTAAAACTTAACATGCTCCAAGCACTTTGAAAAAGTAAAAATTTTTAAATGTGATTATAATATTTATGGAGTGCTTGCTGTGTGCCAGACCCATTTAAACGTATTAACTTTTTAACCTTCTAAGTGGTTTGGTAATGCAGTTATTATTATTATTCTCTTTTTACAAATAAAACAAGTGGAATCCTGGAAAGATTAAGTATCTTGACTCCAAGTTATTCTCCCTTTATTTTGCCAGCCTACTGTTTCTCCCTCACAGGAAAGGGAGTCAGTGGAACTGTAGGGTTGGGATGGTGAGCAGGAGGCCAGATGAGGTAATATCCTGGGGCTGGAGAGTCAGAACTAGGGGTCTTGCCTCCAAGTTATTGGGTGAGGCCGGGTGGCTCAACCCATAAGTGTGTAATCTGTAATCCAAAACCAAAACCAAATCAATCACACCATGGGTTTGAGAACCAAGAAGCTCAAGCAAGAGCTGAGTTGCCAAAACTCATCAAGAGAAACCTAAAACAGCCAAATTGTAAACAAATGATTCACTTAAAAAGCCAGGATTGTTGTGGTCCTGGTGTGCAGCAAAGGGTCCTCCTGGAAAGAGAGGACCATAGCTGGCAAGTGACCAGCTGCCTCAGTTCCTATCAGTTCTTGCAGTGCCAGGTGAGGAGGAATCCAATCAGACTGCAGAAAAAGAAAGCACTCCACAGAGTGAAAGAGACTTGGGGCCATTGGTAAAGGGCAGCTTTAGGAAGCAGCAGCGATTGAGGAAAAAAGTCAGTGCTTAGGAACTTTTTGGACTCTGCCATTCATTGGATGTATGACTTTGGGGAAAGACATTTAAACTCTCTAAGCCTTAGTTTCTTCTTGTATAACCCTGAAATAATAACAACCATACAAGCCATTTGTTATCCAACCTACAATAATCATACTGGCTGAAAATAGTAATTAGAGCAACAGACATCCTCATCCTGTCACTGACCCCAGCCCATTCCTGAGCAGGGCTGCATCAACACAGTGCTATCTAAATGATCTGTTTCGTTGGAGAAAACAAATTTAACAGAACCTGGAACATAATAGGAATGTAATCACCAGTACCTGTTGTAAGTGTTGGGTTTCTTATGCACAAAGGACAAGGGGAAATAGGAGAGACCTCTCTTTAGGGAGTAATTCTCTTGGACTGACAGATATTCAACTGGTTTCTCTCAATTAACTAAAGCCTAATCCGGCTCTAATAAAATTCATCTTGACTGTCTTTTAAGAGACAAATCTTTCAGCTGCTTTGTGCTTTTAGAGGTTTTAAAACTATACAGTAAGATTCAGTACAGATGTTTGCCAAATTGATTTCTTCCCCCTTGAGTTCTGTGCCTGTTTTGTACATGAGGAAATCAATGCCTGGGGAGGGGGTAGCAGGAGAGAGCTCAAGAAGCACTTTTGATATGATAAATATTTCTAGTACACAATTATCCAAGGCTCCTAGACATGAACCACTAGGTGATACAGGGGCTTCCATGGTTCATTGTTAACTGCCTTTTCTTCTTCATGAATTACTAAAGATGTACAGCACAGTGATTTAATATGTTAACTTGCCTATTGTAGTTTTTACCCAAAGAAATATAATAACTGACTTGAGGAAGGAAGGAAGAGAAAGAGAGAGAGGAGGAAAAGGGGAAGAGGAAAACAATTAAGTAGACATGGCCTCATCAACTTTGGTTCTGACTTAAAAGTGCATTCGAAAAAATAATAAGACGAAATATTTAAAACCGATACTCCCGGAGAATCAGAGATGCATCATTTGCCATATCAATAAAGGACAACTGCTAAAAGTCTGCTTATAGTTAGCTGGTTTGTTCCTAGTCTGACACAGCAACAGGACAGCTTACAAAAGCAAAGGAAAGATACAGCTAATCAGGCCATACTAACTACTCTCATTAGTTTCCATTTCAGATAGCACGGAAACCAATTTTTTATGAGAATGAGTGATCATATCAAATTCCTTTGAAAACGTTAGTGCTTTAATTTGTCTGCCTATTAAAAAATAATATACATACAAGAATATATGAGCCATCATCTTCTTTTTGTTCTTAAATTATACGCATTTTTCCTTAGTCTAAAGATTCTCGCATATGATGTTGTGTATGCTTAGAACACTCTCTGAGCTTCCCACCTCTACCTCCATCCTTTACTACTCAGCCTTTGTCTGATTTATTCCTAACAACATTTCCAACTTTATTTTCAGAGTCACTTCACAGAAAGTCCGTCCTGGCTCCCTAGACTGGATGAGGTTCCCCTGCATACCAGTTCTCGCAATAGCCTGTGTCCTTATTTTCACTCATCATACAACTGACTTCTTTTCATTTTTTAAATATTTTTTAAATTCACTAATTTGACGGAGAGAGAGAGAGAGAGCACAAGGAGGGGGAGCATCAGGCAGAGGCAAAGGGAGAAGCAGGTCCCCTGCTGAGGAAGGAGCCCAGCTGGGGCTCAATTCCAGGACCCTGGGATCATGACCTGAATGGAAAGCAGACGTTCAGCCAACTGAGCCACCCAGGCGTCCCTTGGCTTCTTTTAAGTATCTGTATTCCCCTGTTTTTTTTTTCCCCACTCCATTCCAACAAATCCACCCCTCACACTCTAAACATCAGAAGATCCTGCCTATGTTTTCTTTACCATATGCCCAACATACCACCTGTCCTATAATACTCAATAAATATTTGTTGAATGAATGGATCAATAGGGCATTAAAGGAGAGAACGACACAAGTATCCTGATAGAGATACTATATTAGTCAAAATAAAACTAGCTTTGATAACAAAAACATCAAAATTATAATGGTTTAATACAATAGAAGTTCTTCGCTTGCTCACATAATATTTTAATGCAGGTGTTCCTAGTTGGGGAGAGGCTATCTTCTTCATGGTGAGTGAGAAGGTCCCTCTGTCCTGGGAAGGGAAGAGAGGGAGCATTAGAGAAGGCTCATCTGAATCTTAAAAATCTCAGCCTGGAAGGGACACAGATTACTTCTGGTCACACTCCATTCAAAGGGACTAATCATCTGCCATTTCTGGAGGCACAGGTGCTGAGAAATAGAGTCCTCGTCTGGCTTTCTCCTCCCAGTGACAATACCACATATGAAAAAGAGAGTCCAAATTCTCAGTGGACAGCTAACATCTAACTAGCATGAATATACAATGATTGTCTAGGCCAGTCTAGACAATTCAAACTGAAACAACCCTCCCTACCAAAAACACAGAAGCCCAAATTCTCGGGTCCACACATTGCTGGTTAATGACGTAAACTTCTGCTCCATTTTGCACATGAAATCAGGGCCCTATTAAGACCTTTTCCATACTGATATTTCACATTATTAAAAGTAAAGTCCCCAAAGTTCCCTTTAGCCTCCTTGAAGCTGTTGCAGCTTTATTGCGTTATTGTTATAGCTTTATTTAACAGTGTGTCAAAATTCTACATGCAGCAAAAATGACCTTAAGTGTTTTCAACATTGCCTTGGCTGCCAATGTTCTCTTCTAATTGCCAAGCCTGCCCTTATTAAATTGTCAGTGGTATAACCTGGGTATGACTGTATAACCAGAAACAGCTTTGCAATAATATATAAAAGTGTAAATAATTTAAAATAGGATGACACTGGGTTTTAAACTCTAGCTCGGTATATTTTTTATGAGTATCAAGGAGAACTAATACAAGAATCTGTAATTGATTTTAGTGAACTCTTGCCACATCCGAAGACAAGAATTATTAGTTAATGTCTTTGGATGTTTTATAGGCACACAGTGTCAGTTAAATACTAGCAAGTGTACACTCAATGTCAAGTGGAATAAACAGAAAATAACTGCAAGTAATAGTCAAAACAAATGTGCTGAGGATCACAGACTTTCCCTGGATTTACTATAGGGAAATGGATTCCTATTTTAATGCAAATATCAATAAAATCACATTTTCAAAGGAGAATATTCTTGTGAGGTCACATTGATTTAAAAAGTTAACTGTGTGGGGGCGCCTGGGTGGCTCAGCGGGTTAAGCCGCTGCCTTCAGCTCAGGTCATGATCCCAGGGTCCTGGGATGGAGCCCTGCATCGGGCTCTCTGCTCAGCGGGAAGCCTGCTTCCTCCTCTCTCTTCTGCCTGCCTCTCTGCCTACTTGTGATCTCTCTTTGTCAAATAAATAAATAAAATCTTAAAAAAAAAAAAGTTGACTGTGTGGTGTTTACCATCAAAGATAGATGATGCTGATTCTATGACAGTGGCTACCAAGATGACCATTTCTACTCTCCTGAGTTCTCAGGATGCTCCCATCCAATGGTTGCTGATGCCATAAAGAAGTAGTTATTCAGGTCACCACTGGTGACTTGTTATATCCTCTCTATTTCAATGAGTAGACATATTATGCTCTTCAGCCAGAGGCAGCTGAGTTGACATTATTTATGTGGCTTTGTTTTCCTTTCAGACAGATGACTTATTACGACTTTAAAGATTAAGTGAAATGGGAGTCAGTTTTGGTGGAAAAGTTATACTGCTCCAAGTTTGCTCTCTCGCATGAGTTTCGTCTAGAATGTAATAACATCAAACTTGGTTAAATACTGAGGTTAGGTTTATAATAGTGCTGGCATTCCAGTGCTTGCCCAAAAAAGTCTATTTCATTGTCTTGAAAGAGAACAGAGTTATCCAAAGAGTTGTTATCCCAGAAGACGGTAAGGCCATCTTTGTTAGTCTTCTAAGTTTTAGATTTTCACTCCTGAGGTCGTACTGTCTGTTTTTCTTTGGAGACCTCCTTGACCAACAGGCGGCACTTTACACAAATTAAACCAATGAACTCATTTCCCTAAGATTTATAATCCTGTGGGGATAGTCTTAACTAAAAATAGATGAAGAAAAGCCTACTGGAACCTCGTGAGGGTGCTTGCCAAAGAAACAGTTCCTGAGTTCCTGCTGTTCAAGAGGACCCCTGGTTGCTGAGGCCTGATCTATAAATATTCCTTCAATTTCGAGTTGCCAATATCCTTCAAATAAACTGATTTATTGCTTAAGACTTTAAAATTCGTAATCAAATAGTTAGCGCAAGGCACCAGATTTCTGAGATTTGACTGGATGTCATTTTTACAGATTTAAGAGTTGAACAGTTCCACCAAACAGAAGCATATGAAAGAAATTCTGTCAAGTTTAAAGACTTTACAGCTGGGTTAAGAGCCAAAGACTGCAAACGAATATTTTTATGCCAACTTCAGTCAAGCCACCTAGATGACAATAAAGACTTCCATGAGCAGAGCAGAAGGTGGGTTACATGGACTGGAAGACTAAACACTTTGCCTTATGAAGTCCTCCTAATAATTGGTATTGAAACAAGAGTGCTGTCATCACCTTGGCTAATATCTTTAGTCATTACACATGTGAGAAGGTATTCCTAAATAGAATTTGGTAACTGTTTCTATAGTGGGTAAATATTTTAACCCAGGAAGATTTAAAATTAAGAAAAAAAAAACATTTCAGAGAATTATATTTAAAATAAACCAATAATAATAATAATAATATTTGTGGTTTAGGAATTTCCTCATATTTTGACTTTATGTACTACTATTCTAGAAAATTTATCCTATTAATAAAGTTATTTTGTAATTATCTTTTACTTTTTTTCCCATTTTTATAAAAGATTTCTTTATTTCAGAAAGAGATTGCGCGAGCAGGGTTAGGGCGGGTTGGGGGGAAGGGCAGCAGGAGAGGGGAGGCAGACTCTCCGCTGAGCAAGAAGCCCAGGCAGTGGGCCTAATCCCACAACCCCAAAATCAGAACCTGAGCCAAAACCAAGAGTGGTTTTAGAAGAGGGGGGGAAATGGGTGAGCCTAGTGACATAATTTTCTTTTAAAATACACAAATATGTCATTTAAATTGGTGATTTTAAGTAGAAAATTTCTTATTTTATATAGTATTTTAATATTTAAAGGAAGTAAAGAGTCACTGTTTACAAATATAATTTGTTAGACTTAAATACTTAAAAGAATTATTAGACTTAAAAGAATTATTCAAGAATTCAGAGTTTTGTTCACTGAGCCTGACACCAGAAATCCCTAAAAGAGAAATACAAATATTAAATTGATAATTGAAGTTTAAAATGTCATAAGATACTTAACTGGCTTTGTATAAGAACCTGTTACTCCAAAACTTTAAAAATGATACCTAGAATTTGACTAATTAACAAATAGAATAAAATCATAAATTGACATAAAATCATCAGTATTTGTAACTTCAATAAACAGAATATTCCTATGTTCAAAACAACCAAAAACGGTAGGGGAAGGAACATAAGTTTCAAAACCAGTTGGGTTAGCCATGTTCAGAGTGTGACATACAACATATATGTATTATTTAATTGTTTTTGTTTTTGTTTTTTAACTCATCCTCGGAGTTAAATTTCTCCAGTGCTTTCTGAATACATGTTTTTTCTCTGAAGACACACGTAAGGTGATTAGAGCTTAAATCTATTCTCCTGAAGCAATCACTATCAATCTTCATGGATTGCCTACCTTCATAAAGACAAGGAGATGAAACGTGACACTCAGTTAAAGGGTCGGATGAACAAAGCACTGACCCAGAGGTTGTTGGAACTGGGTTTCTCTCTGAAACCAACTATTGTGTTGGTCACATCACTGAACCTCTCTGCTCTGTAGTTTCCTCATCTGCAAAATGAAAAAAGACAATAAAACCACCAAGATTTTTCCACCTTCGACATATCATTAATTGTATTAATCCATTACAGTAATTGTAATTATTCTACTATTCTAACAAGAATTTAGACCAAAGACATTAAATAATATCATAAATTGTGATTAACCCGTAAAAAAAAAATAGTTTTAAAAGGAAAAGTCATGACTCCTAAAATGAATGCCTATAAAACGTTTTACTCAGCTCCCTAGGAAATGAGAGCACCAGCAAGGTGTTACAATGGACTCGAAGAACTCAAAATATCACACATTTCGAGGCAGATGAGGGATGCTGAAGTGGATTTACATATGGATGCAAAATTGGCCAAACTCGTCACTCTCCACAGAGTGAGGTCCCAGTAGAAATCAGAAGTCAGGCTTGATTCCAGCCTCCCCCCTCAACGCCACCATGTTATCAGTTAATAGTCCTATTGCCTTTGCCTCCAAAATATACATCAAGTCTGTTTTTATCCCTCCATCCCCACTGCCAAGTGCCATCAGCTTTCATCTACTATCACCTTTAAAATACGTGGCAGGAGAATATTTTGAACTATTCATCTACTTCTTAAATTGTTGCTGTACTTTTTTTCTTCCTTTGCCCCAATCCAGACAGTCAATCCAGTTTTTATTGCTTGCTGGGTAGGGAGGAGGCAGAGAGAGAAGAACGGTAGCAGAGCGAAAATCAGAAGTAGCTTGGTAACCTCGCAGGGCTTTGTTTCCAAAGACGTAATTCCTACAAGTGGGAGAAAATTAAAGAGAGAACAAAAAAAGTATCTAAGCCGGAATCATCAAAGAAAAATTATTTCCAGGGGCGCTCCAGGCTCAGTCTGTTAAGCATCTGCCTTTGGCTCAGTTCATGATCTTGGGGTCCTGGGATTGAGTCCCTGATCCTTGCTCAGCGGGGGGCCTGCTTTTAGAGTCTGCCTCCCCCTGCTTGTGATTTCTCTCTCTGTGTGTCAAAATAAATAAAATCTTTTTAAAAAAAAAAAAAAGAAAAGAAACGATGAGAAAAATGATTTCCCTAAAACAGGAAAGAAATTCCCAGGATTTTAGGGCATATGCTGCATAAAGAGAACAGAGAAGTCTGAGGGTCTAAATTCAGAGGCAAGACCCTAGGCAAAGTCCAGGGAGGAATGGGGAAGCCTTCAGTCATGAAAAGACTACCCTTGGGCGCCTGGGTGGCTCAGTGGGTTAAAGCCTCTGCCTTGGGCTCGGGTCATGATCCCAGGGTTCTGGGATGGAGCCCCACATTGGGTTCTCTGCTCAGCAGGGAGCCTGCTTCCTCCTCTCTCTCTCTGCTTGCCTCTCTGCCTACTTGTGATCTTTGTCTGTCAAATAAATAAATAAAATCTTAAAAAAAAAAAAAGAGAGAAAGAAAAGACTACCCTTTCAAGAGTCTGGACAGCCTTGCAAAAACTCCTGCGTCCGCACCCTGACAGCGAGCCCCTGGATTTGAACAGCTGTGCTGAAGGGAATGACTGACTCTCAGTAATAACATGGATTTCAAAATAAATGACCCAATAGCCAGAGGCTATCATCTTCACTCCAAACATTAGTATTGCAGAAAATTGGAACAATCCAGAAAGCTGGGGGTAAATCACAGTGACTAGAGTTCAAGTTTTCCACCAGTTTAATGGGATGTGAAGCTTATAACAGAAATCGAGTTAAACAAAGTAAAGAGAATTAAAAAGAGAAAACGGGAGGGGAAACAGAAAATACAAGGAACGTTCGTATCTGTAAATAGGTAAGTCTAGTTATTCTGAAAAAAAAAAAACACCCCCTGCAGCAAACAATTTGGAAGTTGCTGTATAAACGATTGCAAACTTTTCATAAATCTATCACTGGACTCATAAGAAAGCAAAGGCTCCCTTCCCCCAATGACAGTAGAGCTGTGTGTAGAGTGGTCAGCAGTTCCTAAAACTGCAGATGCCCTAGCTTTAACAACCAGCTGGGGAACAAGAGATAAGAGCTTGACTTGCATAAGCTGAAGTAATAGGATTAGATTTCTGACCTCTTGCAGGGGTGATATGTGACCACATATTTTGTTTTCAAAGACGTAATCCCCTTGAAGGGTGACTATAATTTTAATAAAAAGGTAGGCTAGAAAAAACAATATGTCTGTTGGTAAAAGGAAGCAGAAAAGGTAACCCATCAGGGCCTCTGCTCAGCTCCAGGTAAAAAGAAAAGAAAAGAAAAGAAAAAAATTGTAATAAGGAGAAAATAGTCCCTCATGACCAGAACCAGAGCCCTAACCTCACAAGGGTTTGAGGTGTGACTCCACCTTACCAAGTTCAGGAAACTGCAGGCTAATGGTTTGAAGTTGTTATAGGTTAGAACCAATTCCAGGTACCCAGCAGAATCAGATGCAAATGTCTGCTAAAGCAGAGGTTGGTGAACTCTGGTCAGGAGGCCAGATTTGGTTTTGGATAGCCTGTGACCTCAGAATGGCTGAAAAAAAAATCAAAAGATGCTTTCTAAGACATGAAAATCATACGAAGATCAACTTCCAGCTTCTATCACTGACGTTGTATTGGGACATGGCTGGACTCTCTTGTTTACGTGCTGCCTGTAGTCACTTTCACACTAGAGCAGTGTGTTAATTGAGGAATCGTGACAGACTCCTGTCTGGAACACTATCATGGGACACTCTCTGAATCTCTGATACACTCTGGGACACTCTCATGGCTTCACACTGCCACTCAAACCACAAAGATGAAGTCACAGCCAGGCCGAGTTTAGCATATCACACAGACCACCATACCACCACGTTTTGGTTGACTTTTTATTATTATTAAATACCCATCGTGTCAAAACAAATTTAAACAATGAAAAGTAGACTCTAAGCATCATACTGTTAAAGAACAATGAAATGTGGATGATGTTAGCTAATGGAACTGCCAAACATCAGGCTATCGCTGAGCTAAGTTCAATAGTATCAAACTAAATAATCGCCACACTTACCAATACACAGGATCAAACCCCACATTGGGCACCCTGCTCAACAGGGAGTCTGCTTCTCCCTCTCTCACAAATAAATAAAATTTTAAAAAGAAAAAATATAAAATTTAAAACAAATATCTCATTAAAATATAATTTTCCATGAAAATTAAAAACCAAATGAAGCTGCAACCAAAGGAACATTCTCAGTAGCTCATTTGTTAGCCAAGCGAGGAAAACTGTTTACCAATTTTGAGTTAATTAAAGCATATTTGCTTGCAGCAGCCAAAAATAAGTGTCTGGAAAAAGTAAACTAGCTTGGCCTATTAGCCTTTCTGTTGCTGCAAGTGTTGAGGACATTGGGAGCAACAGCAATGGTCAATTTAAAAACCAGGAAAACGATTTCTAATGGTTTTTCCTTGGCTCTTGATGGGTCAGCAGATGCTGCCAATGCTGTTCGGTTGTAGTTATTTGACTAGGTTTGAAATGATGGATAAATTAGCCTCTGTGAATGGACTGAATAAAACTAAAGTCGAGAATATTTTCGAAGAAGATAAAAAAAATCAAAACTCAGTGCAACCTGAGGTAGAATCTACTAAGATGTAATACAACAGTTGGTGGCAAAAGCATACCTAGAGCAGGAAAAAAAAAAGTTTAGTTGCATAAATTTACCAATATTATGAAAATGCGAGGTGTTTACAGCCAAGGTTATTTATTATAGTTTTCATTACAACAATTTGTGGAAATTCCTGGGATTTATCATGTATTTTAAGCCCATCATGTCATTGGTGAACCTCATTTTCTTTTATGAACTTCACCACTTTCAGTTGCATGAATATTTTTTTAATAGAAGCTGAATATCCTAACTTGCTCCATCATACATTGGTTAAATAACTTAGTGTGGTTTTGTGTGATTTTATTTTTTAGCTTAGAGCTGAGAATGGAATTTTCCTGAATCAGAAGACTCCCTTCAATCTCTATTATTGAACACTGAATGACTTTGGAAGTTCGCTTTTGCTGCCCTCTACATGAACAAATTTCTTTTGGTTTCAGGTGACAGAAACCCAATTTAAACTAGCATGACCCAAAGGGGAAATTGACTGAAATGCTCATAGAATGACGAGAAGGGCAAAGGTGTGGTGGCATCACAGAGACAAGTGTGGCTAGGAACCAGAAAGCCCCAGAGAGACCTCATTTCTCCTTTTCTCTGAAAGTCAGTTTTCTGGATCTTACCTCAGACTAGCTTCTTTTCACATGCTAGAGTGGTCCACCAGAATACAAGAACCCCATCATTTCATCTTCAGAGAGCAGCTCTTAATGGCATTCCCTGGTCCCAAGTTTTAAAATTCTGGGAAGTACACTCAGTAAAGCAAACAGAGTCTGATCCACCATATACCAGTTACTGTGGCAAAACAAGCAGGGTACATAGGAAGATGTAGTCAAGGGGAATAAGCATGTCCCTTAAAAAGAAAGAAGAAAAAGGTCTTCTTGGGACAGACAAAACACTTCACATTCTTAGCAAACTTCAAAGTTGTCTGACTACACCAGCACTTCTCAACGAGTGGTCCACTAACTCCTAGGAGTCCCAAGAGCCTGTCAGATCTGCAAAGTCAAAACTATTTTCATAGTAACCCTAAGATGATAGTTACCTTTTTAATTGTATTTATTTATTTATTTATTGGTGGATGTTGACTTATGCATTGGTGCTACAAAAGCAGTTGTAGGTCAAACTTTGGTGTTTTGGAATGCCTAGGTGGCTCAGTCAGTTGTCTGCCTTCGATACAAATCAAAACCACAGTGAGATACTGCTTCACACCAGTTAGAACAGCTGAAGTTAATAAGTTAGGAAATGACAGGTGTTGGCAAGGATACAGAAAAAGGGGAACCCTCCTACACTCTTGGTGGGAATGCAAGCTGGTACAGCCACTCTGGAAAACAGTATGGAGATTCCTCAAAAAGTTGAAAATAGAGTAGTAATCTGTACTACAAAAAATGTAGTAATTTGAAGGGGCATGTGCACCCAAATGTTTATAGCAGCAATGCCCACAATAGCCAAATTATGGAAAGAGCCTAGATGCTTATCAACGGATGAATGGGTAAAGAAGATGTGGTATATATATACAATGGAATACTATGCAGCCATCAAAAAATGAAATCTTGCCATTTGCAATGATGTGGATGGAACTAGACAATACTATGCTAAGTGACATAAGTCAACCAGAGAAAGACAACTATCATATGACCTCACTGCTATGAAGAATTTGAGAAACAAGACACACAGAGGATAATAGGGAAAGGGAAGGGAAAATGAAAAAAAAAAAACAAAAACAAAAACCCAAGACCAGAGAGGGAGAAAAACCATAAAAGATTCTTAATCTCATGAAACAAACTGAGGATTGCTGGTGCAGAGGGGGGTGGAAGGGATGGAGTGGCTGGGTTATGGACATTGGGGAGGGTATGTGCGATGGTGAGTGCTGTGAATTATGTAAGACTGATGAATCACAGACCTGTACTTCTGAAACAAATAATACATTATATGTTAATTTAAAAAAAAAAAAGTATCTGCCTTCGGTTCAAGTCATGATCCCAGGGTCCTGGGATTGAGTCCGCATTGGGCTCCCTGCTCAGCAGGGAGCCTGCTTCTCCCTCTGCCTGCCACTCCCCTTGTTTGTGTGCTCTCTCTCTGACATAAATAAATAAAATCTTCAAAAAAAAAAAAAAGGCAAACTTTGGCATCTTAACATAACTGAAGGCAGCAGCACTGCATTATATGGCTAACCATTATATTCCTCACACTGTGCCTGTTCAGTTTAAAGGTGGAAAAAAAAACAAGTTTCACTTAGGAATGTCCTTAAAGGAGTAGTAAAAATCATTAATTTGATCAAATTTCCATCTTAAGCCCACATCTTTTTATATCCCATGTAATTAAATGGGATGTATGCATAAAGCAAGCTTGTTGCATCCCAAAATGAGATGACTATCCCAAGGAAATGCACTTATGTGATGATTTAAGTTGCAAGATGAACAAACCACTTTTTTGGGGGACACAAATTTTATTTGAAAAAATTACAAAGATAGGCAATGGTTATTCAGACTTGGATATTTACATGACATTTTCTCCATGATGTTAGCCTGTGACTTCAAGGAAGTTGAAGTTGACAGTATTTGGTGCAATGGTAAGATTCAAGCTGTCAAGTGAAAATTAGAATTTGGAGGTACTTGGGTGGTCTAGTCAGTTCAGTATCTGACTCTTGATTTTGGCTCAGGTGATGATCTCAGGGTCATATAATGGAGCCCCTTGTGGAGCTCCCACTGGGTGTGGAGCCTGCTTAATATTCTCTCTCTCCTTCTCCCTCTGCCCTTCCCCTGATCTCTCTTTTTCTCTTGAAAGAAAGACAGAAAGAGATAGAGAAGGAAAGAAGGAAAGAAAGAATGAATGAATGAATGAATGAATGAGAGAAAGGGAAAGGAAATGAAATTAGAATTTGGCCAAACTTGTATCTTCCACCATTAACTTAATAGCTTCCTAATATTTAAAGTTTTTTCTGATGACAGAGGTGGAGATACTAAGAAATGTAACTTTCTGATGTTGTATATAATAAAATGTGTTAAAATTTGGAAGGTCTTCATAACCCTGAACCAGTATTTTCTTTTTTTTTTTAAAGATTTTATTTTATTTATTTGACAGAGAGAGATCACAAGTAGGCAGAGAGGCAGAGAGAGAGAGGAGGAAGCAGCCTCCCCGCTGAGCAGAGAGCCCGATGCGGGACTCGATCCCAGGACCCTGAGATCATGACCTGAGCCGAAGGCAGCGACTTAACCCACTGAGCCACCCAGGCGCCCTGAACCAGTATTTTCTATATGACCAATGCACGATGTTATAAAATCATATGAGTAAAAGATAAAAAGTGCAAGACAGACCAATGGATTTTGATATAATTGAATATGAAAATTTCATTGAGATGTTTTCAGATTCTACATTGCTGCTCATTTATAAGAATATATTGCTTGTTGGGTTTTGGTGCAGAAAAGCCATAATTATCTGAAAGTGTCCTTAAAATGCCCCTCCCACATAAACAAATGGTTTTTGGAATCCTTGGCCCATTTTTAAAATGCAAGCGGGGTCCTGAAACCAAAATGTTTGAGAAATACTTCCTTAAACTCCACTGGCATACATAGACATCTAGAGACAAGCGATCTTGTCAATGCCTCTGAATAGTAAGGAACTTCTAATGCTATAATGCCAATTGGAAAGATTTTACTATTAATAATCATTTTTCATCTTCATTATAACCATTCCTACCAAATAGACAGACTCTGCTCTGTCTAGCGTCTGTTCTAAATGCTTTCTGTGCATTTAATCCTTACAGTAAGTCTTTGAAGCAAGGTATCATTATTTATCATCACCTCCTTTTCATAGGAGGGGAAACTGAGGGTTAGAGAGGTTAGTGAGTTAGTGGAGGGTTAGTGAGGGTCAGAGGCCATGCAGTCAGCAAATCCTAGACTTCTAACTCCTCCACTGTTGGTTAAGAAAGTCCCACAAGCCCTGGTCTGTACTTTCATAGGACGTATCATGAGACAATGCAAAAGATGTGCTTCATTAAGATAGCTGCTAGCCACGTTTGGTTATTGAGTTTTCAAAATGCACCCAGTCTGACTTGAGATGTTATGTAAGTACAAAATATACACTGGGTTTTGAAGGCTTAGAATGAGAAAAAGAATGTAAAATATCTCATCAACATGTTTATATTCATTAAACGTGAAATGGTAAGTATTTTAGAGATATTGGGTTAAAAAACCATATTATTAAATACACTTTAATTGATTTCACCGCTTTTTCCTTTTTTACAATGTGAGTTCCAGAAATTTTTAAATTACATATGCGACTTGTATTTTACTTCTTTTGAACAACACAGGTCTGCAGCATCCATGCAACCAGGTTTCAGGCTTGTTTAAATAAGAGTTTTCATTATGATGCACATAGAGTTTTCATTATGATGCACATTATGATGCACATGGCCTCCAAGAGGCCAGTTTCTTCCTTCCTGACATAGTTTAAGGGCTTCCTTCTTAATTAAAATAAAAATTAGTGACATGTGGTTTTGTGCCCTCAGAGAGCCCATGTAGCTTCAAACAATTTTATTTAAATCAGGGAAGTAATCACATTTTATCACACCCTTTTAAAATTGCTCTTGTTCAAGCAAATACTCCTTGGCTAAGTTCCAAATTTACGCTTTTACACATATCGCATAACTGCTTTTAATCTTTTTTTTTGCCATTAATAGTTAAAAAGAAGGAATCAGAGTTAAGAAGAGAAATGCAAAATGATGGAAGGAAATGTAGCAGAACCCACGGAGACGTTTTCCCAATGCAATGTGAGAAAAGAAATAAAACGAAGACAAAATAGATCAGTGTCTTCAGGCTGCTGCATTCCTGCCTTTGGGGAGGAGAGTAAGGTGGGGAAGGAGCTGTCAGAGCCAGTTTCAAGCCTTCCCCTGCACCTCAGCTGTAGCAGGGGTGGAATTACGGAAGGGCAGAGCCTGAGTCCCATAACCCAATGTGTGAAGAAACAGCTGCAGCAGGCAGGAATGTTTTGCTCCTGTACTTTAGATACAAAAATGCTTTTTTTTTTTTTAAATATACCCCCAAAGTTTCCCCTCTAATAACAGATAGCATTGATTGGCACAGGGAGCATACATATCTAATCCATTTAATCTTCCCAATAATGCCAGGAGGAAAGGGAGATACAGCAGTGCCAAGTAATTAGAGTCATTCAGTGAGTAGATGGTAGAAAGCCGATTCACATCCAGCCTTCAGGGGCCATGGGCGAGACATCAGAAACAGCCTCTAACCACTTCACAATACTGCTTCGCCCAGCTCTCTCCACCAAGTTATTCTGTCTCTCCTAGGCTAGGAAGAGTCCGGAGCCCAAAGGTAATGCTTCTCTATTCTCTAACATACATTATTTGACATTATCTGTAAATTATAATGAATTCAGGATGTTGAAAACGAAGTCAACCAAGGGCAATTTTTTAGAAGCTGGTGGAAGTCTACAACCTTAGAAATTCATTTTGACAGTGATCAAAAAAGAGTGGAAGTCAGCAAAAGGCAGATTTATCTCAGATTTTATCCCAGTGGAGTATCATAAAGGAACTAAGAGAATTCTATGAAGAAACTGGTTTTTGCTATAAGGCGTAACTAAAGAGTAGCATGCAAATTCCATCCCTGGCCCCACTCAGGAGTGTGAATCCCCCTGGTGTAATACATAGAGCATCTTTTGGTTTCCTTCACACTTACAGTTTCTTTAAGTATATCTCAGCTCTTTATTTGTAAAATTAGTATGACCTTATGGGGTACAAAGTTTAAATAGATTACATAAAATGTTTGAAACGATGCCTGATACATAGCAGAAGCCCAATAAATGTTAGTGGGTATTATTATTTCAAGTATTTAATATAATAATTTATTGCATATATTTTAAAACTCTTTACAAATTCAATTTATTTGAAATGCAAAAAGAGTTCACTTATTACTCCCATCCTCCATGTTTAACCTCATAAATTATTGCACATTTTTTTCTGATTGTTCATTCAATGTTTGACTCTCCACTACTCGAATATAAGCTTCCTGATGGCAGAAACAATGAACCACTGTTGTGTACATCACAAATATTCTTGCTCTCTAGCTCTCCTCTCTATCTGGGCAGAGAAAAAGATTGTGCTTCCTTGCTTTCTTGGAGTTGCACATGGCCACTGACTTGCTTTAACCAATGAAATATAAGTGCCACTTCCAAGAAAGAGACATAAAGCCTGCACAGAACTCTCCACTTCTCCTTCCCTGCCTCAGTGAGTGTGGAAGTGGGTTTGGATCTGGAGGTACAACATTGAGTACCTCGACACAGAGGATAGCTACTCTAGGAAATGACCTGGACCCACAGCAGATGTTGGTGAGCAAGGAATAAATCATTATTGCTTAAGTCTCTGAGACTTTGGGGTGTTTTATGACAGCAGCATAACCTAGCCTACCCTGATTATTCCAACCTGTGACACTCCCCCAGCCTAGCATAAGGTCTGGCATTTAGTAGCTGATCAAATATGTTTTTATTAAATTAATAAATTGAAAGTTTTAGGGGCACCTGAGTGGCTCAGTTGGTTAATTCTCTGCCTTCAGCTCAGGTCATGATCTCAGGGTCTTAGGATCGAGTTCCACATTGGGCTTTCTGCTTGACAGGGAGCCTGCTTCCTCCTCTCTCTCTGCTTGCCTCTCTGCCTACTTGTGATCACTCTCTGTCAAATAAATAAATAAAATATTTTTAAAAATAAACAAATAAAATGAAAGTTTTTTTTCTTTGTATGATTTTTATTTATTTTTTATTTATTTTTTTCCAAATTTTTTTCCAATTTATTTATTTTCAGAAAAACAGTATTCATTATTTTTTCACCACACCCAGTGCTCCATGCAAGCTGTGTAAAATGAAAGTTAAAAAAAAAAAAGAAAGTTTTAATCATTAGTAAGATTGAATTATTTCAGTTAAAGAAATCAATCATTTTCAACTCTATTCTGTGTACAGTGAAAAGCTTTGGAAATTTTAACTGATTCAGAAGTGGAGATCACCACCCTTTGGATACCAAACCATCATCTTAGGTATTAAAGTCAGAGTCACATATGCTTTGCACTCCAGGGAGGTTCCATTAAAGTTTTGCTGAATTTCAATTGAATATTTTTTTTCTTTGCAGGGGTTTTGAAAAATCTTTATTTCTGTCATAGACTTACTTACTTAAATGGCCCTTCTTTAAAGGCACCATTACCTTATATAAATTTCACATAGAAATATACAAATTTCAGTTTATATATAAAATTCATCTGTGTGTGGCCCTTGCCCCCATGACAACCAAAACCTAGATACAGAAATTCTTCATAATCATATAGATTATACTAGAAACTGGAAAAACCTCAAGGTCAAAAGCACGTTAAGCACGTTAAACACGTTTAGCAATTAAATTTGCAGTTTCTCTGACCAAGGAGGAGGAAAAGGGAAGAGGTATTTGGTTGTGACATCTTTTACTTTTCATTCCAACAGTGATCAACAAATGAACCAAAACCAAACAACAACAACAACAAACGAACCATCAAAACTATGAACCCATGGGTCACAAATCTTGTCTCAACTAGTACCAAAAGATTGGGATCATTCCCTGCATATTTTCAGACCACAATGCTTTGAAACTAGAAACCAGCCCCAAGAGGAAAGTTGGAAAGAACTCAAATACATGGAGGCTAAAGAGCATCATACTAAAGAATGAATGGGTGAGCCAGGAAATTAAAGAAGAATTTTAAAATTCATGGAAACAAAACACAACTATTCAAAATCTTTGGGACACCGCAAAGGCAGTCCTGAGAAGAAAGTGTATAGCAATACAAGCCTTTCTCAAGAAACAAGAAAGGCCTCAAGTATACAACCTAACCCTACACCTAAAGGGGCCAGAGAAAGAATAGCACAGAAAGCCTAAACCAGCAGGAGAAGAGAAACAATAAAGATTAGAGCAGAAATCAATGAAAGAAACCAAAAGAACAGTAGAACAAATCAACAAAACTAGGAGCTTATTCTTAGAAAGAATTAATAAGTTTGATAAACCCCTGGCCAGACTTACCAAAAGAAAAGAGAAAGGACTCAAATTAATAAAATCATGAATAAAAGAGGAGTGATCACAACCAACACCAAAGAAGTACAATTATAAGAACGTATTATGAGCAACTATATACCAGCAGATTTGATAAACTGGAAGAAATAGATGCATTCCAAGAGAAATATAAACTACCAAAACTGAACCAGGAAGAAATAGAAAATCTGAACAGACCTATAGCCGTAAGGACACTGACCCAGTAATCGAAAATTTCCCAACAAATAAGAACCCAGGGCCAGATGGCTTCCCAAGGGAATTCTACCAAACATTTAAAGAAGAATTAATACCTATTCTCCTGAAACTGTTCCAAAAAATAGAAATGAAAGGAAAACTTCCAAACTCATTTTATGAGGCCAGCACTACCTTGATTTGAAAACCAAAGACCCCACCAAAAAGGAGAATTACAGACCAATATCCTTGGTGAACACAGATGCAAAAATTATCACTAAAATCCTAGCCAATAGGATCCAACAGTACATTAAAAGGATTATTCACCATGACCAAGTGGGAATTATTCCTGGACTGCAAGATTGGTTCAACATCCTCAAATCAATCAATGTGATACAATACATTAATAAAAGGAAGAACAAGAACCATATGATACTCTCAATAGATGCAGAAAAAAGCATTTGACAAAGTACAACATCCTTTCTTGATCAAAATTCTTCACTGTGTAGGGATGAGGGTACATACCTCAATACCATGAAAGCCATCTATGAAAAACGCACAAAGATTATCATTCTCAATGGGGAAAAACTGAGAGCTTTTCCCCTAAAGTCAGGAACATGGCAAGGCTGTCCACTATCACCACTGCTATTCAACATAGTACCAGAAGTCCTTTCCTCAGCAATCAGACAGCAAAAAGAAATAAAAGACATCCGAATTGGCAAAGAAGTCAAACTCTTACTCTTTGCAGATGATATGATACTTTATGTGGAAAACCCAAGGACTCCACTCCAAAACTAATATAGGAGCTCAGTAAAGTGTCAGGATATAAAATCAATGCACAGAAATCAGTTTCATTTCTATACACTAACAACAAGACAGAAGAAAGAGAAAATTAAGGAGTCAATCCCATTTACAATTGTACCCAAAACCATGAGATACCTAGGAATAAACCTAACAAAAGAGGCAAAGAATCTGTACTCAGAAAACTGTAAAGTATTCATAAAAGAAACTAAGGAAGACACAAAGAAATGGAAAAACATTCCATGCTCATGGATTGAGAGAACAAATATTGTGAAAATGTCTATGCTACCTAGAGCAATCTATACATTTAATGTAATCCCATCAAAATATCATCAACTTTTCTCAAAGAAATGTAACAAATAACCCTAAAACTTATATGTAACCAGAAAAGACCCTAATTAGCTACAGCCATGTTGAAAAAGAAAACCAGAGTTGGTAGCATCACAATTCCAGGCTTCAAGCTCTATTAAAAAGCTGTAATCATCAAGACAGTATGGTGCTGGCACAAAACAAACACATAGATCAATGGAACAGAATAGAGAGCCCAGAAATTGACCCTCAACTCTATGGCCAACCAATCTTTGACAAAGCAGGAAAGAATGCCCAATGGAAAAATCACAGTCTCTTCAACAAATGGTGTTGGGAAATTGGACAGCCACATGCAGAAGAATGAAACTAGACCATTTTCTTACATCACACACAAAAATAGACACAAAATGGATGAAAGACCTCAATGTGAGACAGGAATCTATCAAAATCCTTGAGGAGAACACAAGCAGCAACCTCTTTGACCTCAGCTGCAGCAACTTCTCCCTAGAAACAAAGGTAAAGGAAGCGCGGGCACAAATGAACTATTGGGACTTCATCAAGATCAAAAGTTCATTCAAGATCAAAAGGAAACAATCAACAAAACTAAAAGACAACTGACAAAATGGCAAAACGGTAGAAGATATTTGCAAATGACATATCAGATAAAGGGCTAGTACCCAAAATCTATAAAGAACTTATCAAACTCAACACCCAAAGGACAAATAATCTAATCAAGAAATGGGCAGAGGACATGATCAGACATTTCTGCAAAGAAGACATCCAGATGGCCAAAAGACACATGAAAAAGTGCTCCACATCACTCGGTATCAGGGAAATACAAATCAAAAGCACAATGAGATACCACCTCACACCAGTCAGAATGGCTAAAATTAACAAATCAGGAAATGACAGATGCTGGTGAGGATGTGGAGAAAGGGGAACCCTCCTGCGCTGTTGGTGGGAATGCAAGCTGGTGCAGCCACTCTGGAAAACAGCACAAAGCTTCCTCAGAAAGTTGAAAATAGAGCTACCCTATGATTCAGCAACTGCACTACTGGGTATTTACCCTAAAGATACAAATGTAGTGATCCGAAGGGACACATGCACCCGAATGTTTATAGCAGCAATGTCCACAATAGCTGAACTATGGAAAGAACCTAGATGTCCATCAACAGATAAATACATAAAGAAGATGTGGTATATATATATACCTCATATACACACAATGGAATACTATGGAGCCAACAAAAAACCAAAATCTTGCTATTTGCAACCATGTGGATGGAACCCAAGGGGTATTATGCTAAGCGAAATAAGTCAATCAGAGGAAGACAGTTATCATATGATCTCTCTGATATGAGGAATTTGAGAGGCAGGGCGGGGGGTCGTGAGGGACAGGGAGGGAAAAATGAAACAAGATGGGACTGGGGAGGGAGACAAATCTCATGAAACAAACTGAGGGTTGTTGGAGGGGAGTGGGGTGAGGGGAAGGGATAGGGTGGCTGTGTTATGGACACTGGGGAGGGTCTGTGCTATGGGGAGTGCTGTGAATTGTGTAAGACTGATGATTCACAGACCTGTACCCCTGAAGCAAATAACATCTTATATGTTAATTTTTTAAAAGGAAAAAGAGAAGAAACTATGAGTCCAGTTTAATCTGGTTGTGGAAGAGAGACAAACTACACAAGCGGTAATGGTGGGGTCAGGCAGAGGGATGGATGTGGTCACAGGTACAGTGATAAGACCCAAACAAGTGACAAAATGAAACCCGAGGCTCTGGTACAGGAAAAAGAAGCCACAGGAAAAAGAAAGTTGTTCCCAAGGTCTACGAACAGTCCTGAGCTAATTAATTCCTTAAGAAGTCTCGTTAATTCCAGCCACTTCCCAGCTCTGGTGACGAGGGGACCAGCAGGCTCCTACCAGCAGAGAGAGCGCATGTGGATCTGGCATCTGGCCTGAGAGAGGTGTGAGAAATAAGCAAGTGTAAGTTGGTGGGGAGGCCTAAGCGCAAGGTCAGCTTTGATCTGCGTGAATATACAGAAAGCCTGGGCTTTGGAGAGCCAGTACCCTATAGGGATGACCCAGGGTGCCCGGGCAGGCATGCTGTCTGTACCACTGGCTAGTTGCGCGACCTCGGACAAGCAGTTAAACCTTCCTGTGCTTCCACCGAAAATGAAGATAGAATAGTGCCCAGCTCAAAGGATTGCTGTGAGAACTTCACTTGGTTAATACCCGTACAGCACCGTCGCTCAGCGCACAACACTCACTCAGGAAATGTCGGCCCTTGTTTTTATGGCCCTGATACACAAACTGTTCGATTGCGGGGTCCAGTCCTTACCAGCCATGTGACCTAGAGTGCATTACGTATCTTCTCTGTGCCTCGGCCTTCTCATCTATACAATGGAATAGTAGTAATTCTTGTGTCACCAGATTGTTAGAAGGAGTCGTGATATTACACCTAGGAGGTCCCCTGGCTCAGTTACCCCATGATCACTATTACCTGACATTAGTATCATTTCTTCTGGTAAGAAGCTGAAACGGATAAAAGGCATCCTGGCTCAGGCACCAGGAAGTGCAGTGGGGTTGAGTGTGTGGGAGGTTTTGAAGTACACGCAGGAACATTTTGAAGAAATGAAAGGAAATTCCCTGGGAAGTAAAGTGTATTCTCTTTTGCAGTAGTGGGGTCTTGGCTCTTCGAAGGGACGCCTAAGACGGCATATGTTCCCCCGTGGTAAGCTCGCAGAAGACAAGCTGAGATAAATTCCCGGGGGCAGAGATCCGCTCACACTTCTTTGAGTCCCCTGGGTTCCCAGCAGGGTGCTAGACGCCAGGACCTTCGCGGAACCCCGTCCAAACGCGAGTCTCGCGCCCTCTCTGTCCAGCAGAGGCCGCCCTGGGCCGAGGCTCCCGGGACCCGAGCGCCGGGAGAGTGGAGGCCAGGGGGTGGCCTTGTCAGCGCCGCGGGGCCGGGGTGGGAGGGGTTTGGCTGGGGCCGGCGCGGCGGCAGAGGCTGCCCAGGCTCGGGCGGCGGGGATGGAGCAGAAGCGCGCCGGGCGCCGGAGGACACGCCGCTGACGGAGCCGCGCCGCGCTCGTCTCGCTTCTCCGCCCTTCGCCCGAGCAGCCCGAGCCCGAGCGCGCAGAGCCGCCCTCGCCTCCCGGCTCCCACGGCCGCCAGCGCGGCAGAGGAGGAGCCGGACGCGCTCCGAGCGCTCGGTCAGTCGCGGAGCTCGGCACCGCACACCAGGGTACCATGGTCTGCAAGGCTCTCTTCGCTCTCTGCATCTTCACTGCAGGTATTTCGGGGCGCCGTCCTACCGGAGGAGCCCGGTGCGCTTGGGGCCCCGGTGGCCGGCTCCGGGGCTGGGGCTGGGGCTGCCGCGGCGACACCGGGAAGTAAGTCACCGCGCGCGGGTGGCCGGAGTGGGGCGAGCCTCCGGAGTTGCGTGAAGGTATGTGCGCACTTGGATTTGGGGTGGTGCCAGCCTGTCGGGATCCTGGGCCGTGTGGGACCCAGGGGATGGCAGGGTCCCTCCTGCCGCAGCCCGCGCCCACACAAACTCCGGGCGTTGTGGAACAGGTGGCTGCGCGACGCGTTCGAACCCCGGGTGGGCGACACTGCGTGCGACTCGAGGCTTCTCGGGTCTCCGAGCCCACCCGTGCCAGAGTCGGGCAGCACACTTCTAGAGGCGGCCGGACCCGGGGAGGGACGGGAGAAGAGCGGGGAACCGCGTTGGAAGGCTCTCGCCAAACAGTGGCTGCGCGCGCGGCCGGGGCTCGGCGGTCTCCCGGTCTCGGGTCCCCGGCGTCCCTCCGTGGTCGCGCGCTGGGGGCGATGCGGCACTAACAGCCCCGCCGGCCGCTGCCTTCACCCGGCTCCAGCTCGCCTCCTGGGTTTGCAGTTCTACGCTGTGGCCCGCAGCGTCCCCGAAATGTGTGCAGTGGCGGAGACTGCCAAGTTGGCTCAAAGTGCCCCCAGCCTCGACCCTGATTCTGGGCGGCTTCCCCGCGCGCGCCTCGGGTCTCGGGACCGACGGCGGCGGCCGCGGGCAGGGGCTGCGGAGGGAGGAGCAGGAGGACGGAGCTTGGCTGAGTGGGGGCCGGGAGACAGCGCGCTCAGCCTGGTGCTGGGGACCCAGTTTTTCCAGAAAATGCAGCCGCACCAGGACAGCCGACTGTGGATAAGGCGCCAGTGGAACGAGCAGCCCCGAGCGCGCGAAACACGGGTGTTTCGATAAGAATGTTCCAAAGCCGCACAGTACAACCCGGCTTGACTTACGCTTCTGGTCCGTGATTTATTTTTATTTTTATTTTATTTTTCCTCCTGAACTGCCTGGGTTTGTGTTCTTCTGGACACCGGTCGTCTCGGTCCCGTGAAACGAAGCTAGGGGTTTCCCGGCCGCTCAAAAAGGATAATGCAATTTTGAGGAAAAGTTTCCCAACTTAAGACTAGAGCGTGTTCTGTTTCGTTTTTGTTTTCTTCCTTTACTTGCCGAAAAGTCTGAGAAAAAGAAACCGTTTTCGTGTTGGTCTCCGCACTGTTTGCAGTCGCGGCCGCGGACGGTTCCCGAACACTGGGCGGCTTGGCTCGCAGCCTCCCGCGGGATCCCAGCAGGTGTTAGCGGCCGCGTCCCGAACCACGGGACTGTCATGTGAGGCAGAACCAGCAACGCTCCGAGCAAGGGAAACGACAGGAAAGGTGCCTTTACTTTCCCCCTCATAGACCTCTTTTCATGAAGCCCGAGGCGCAGAACTTGAGCGAGCCAGTAGAGCCAGTGGGTAGGTTTCTTTCCTCGTTTTATCCTGCGGCTGGTCTTTTTTTTTTTTTTTTTTTTTTAATCTACAGCTCTGGCAGCTGACAATACCCGGATTAACGCTACCAGGCAGTGTAGTAGCATTTTTTCTAAGGAGCTCATTTTTTTTTCCCCCTTGGTCAATTTTAGAGTTTAGTCCAGCTGTTCTGGGGTGAGAATATTGCCCTTGGGCATCGCTGGAGTGAGCGGGCGGGTGGACCCACTGAACACCTCATCCGTGCACGCATGTTGGGGACTGGTCCAGAACCAAGAGGCTCACAGCCTCCCAGTTCTGGGGCTCTCCTGACCCCGGAAGACATGGCTGTGTTTCTGTGTGCATCTTACAAACAGAGTGATGAAGCTTCAGCCTTCCCTCTTTAAGGATCCTTGTGTTGTTAGAGCTACTTGCAATAAGCTGGGAGAAAATAATATAAAAATTGGCATAAATACCTCATGAGACTCTCTGCATCCTAAAGTTGGGTGTTTTCAGAAACCGAAATAACGTTTTTTCTAGGGAAAAATAATTGCTGTGTTGGTCAAGGAGAGAGGGGGTGAGGGTTCCTGAAATGAAAGTGCCATTCCCCAGCTCCCTGTAAAGCCCTGGTTAGTTTCATGCAGCAATTGCTTCTTTTTTGTCCTCCTGGTCCTCCTCCTCCAACTTTCGGACCCACCCCTCCTCCTTTTCCACCTTCTTTTCCTTCTTCTTTTTAAAAAGAAGTAAAACTCTTAAGGTGATACTTTCTTGAGCCAGGAATGGGGTTTGGCAGGGGACTTTTTTTTAGCTTAATAAATCCACTCATTAAGTACATAGCATTTGCTCCTTCCTGAATAACAGACACTTTCAAATATGTCAGCACTATCAGCAACAATCATCTCTACATTTATTCACTTGTATTTTAAAAAGAAGGAAAGGAGAAAGATCAGACTGTCTTCAGCCCTTTCAAAGTTGATTGTGGTGTAAAACGATCATGGCTGTTTTATAGACCGTTCTCAAACATCTCTGTGTATAAGGCACATTGGAATACTGCCTCCAAATTAAATTATAAGGCAGCACCCCCAAGTTTTGGCTACAGAACTGGTGAGGGAGGGAGGATGGCAGGCTTCAGGAAGCTTCTGTCTTCATCCCTGTCCTCTCTGGGTTCTCTTGTTTTCCCACCATCATCATTGCCCCCCTCTGGTGTTCTATGGCCCCATTTGTTTAAAAACTCCCTCACTGAGACATTGGAGATATACTGGAACTTTCAAAAGGCCTTTTCCAGCACTCAAGGAGGACAATAGGGAAAGAAGCTTAGGTAAAAAGAGGTAAAACCCCATGATCCTACTCTACTGGTACCCTGGATTCTGCCATGTCTGTCCCTACTCTTCCCACAGAGAGACCATGACCTTGGCCATTGGTGATCAAACTCAGGAGAGCTAGACTCCAGCCCGCCACCCAGCTAGAGATCCCATCTGTGGTTCTGGGTTTGTCAGATCGCTCTTCTCTGGCTGACTAACATCTAGAATGTCCCTATCATTGATGGGAGACCCCACCTTACACATTTACAGTTCTGTTGTCACTGCAGATCCTGATATATGTCAACACCTTATCATAAGCATATTAAAGCTTCTTCATGAATCCTATCATAAACATATTTAAAATAAACCAAAAATGCACACACTTTAAGAGAATTGCAAGGTTGCCTGTGGTTGTTTGGGAGCAGGGGTAAAGGGTTACTCCTATTCCTCTGAAATCTGTATCTCAGTCCAAGAAGTGACACTTCCTTCCCATGAAACCTGACCTGAGAAGGTGGAAGGTCTTCATTGTTATCTGATACATGAGCTGAGGCAGTGTTGCAAAGTGGTAAGCGGGTAGTTTCTGCTTCTAGATCATTCTGCTGCTAGATCGCCTAGGTACAAAGCTGAGTTTGACTACTTACTAAAAGTGTAATTTAAGGCAAGTAACTTAACCATTCTCAGTTTTCTCATCCACAACATTGGGGAAATAAAACCTCATAAGATTATTGAAAGTTTTAAATGACTAAATGTACTTGCAGTGCCTGGAACGTAGGAAGCACTCAATAAGCATTAGCTGCCATTGTTTCTATTAATCTTATTAATAATGTTTACTAGTGTTTGGTACCCATTAGGTCATCCTCTCGAAAGTAGGGCTTCTACGTTTGCACTTAAACTATATAAATCAAAGATCTCAACTAATTTACCATCATAGTGCCAGTTGTTTTGGCAAACCTTAATGTGCAAATTAAGAAAATATTCAGCCTAGCCTACTAAATGCCTAATTGGCAAAGGTTAATAATGTGTCAGATTAGATTTAGCACAACAGTCCAAAATAATGCTCTGTAATAAATAGATGGCAAGTCCCATGAAGGACTTTATTTCTTCCACAAAGTCTTTTGTAAACTGGTGTGTTTCAGAAGCCCAACTCAGCTAAACCTTTAAGTCAGGTTTCCAGAGCCACAAATTTTAGATGATTCCAATCAAAGGACTTAGGAAAAGGCAGCTCCTGGTACCTGAATGATCCAGAATGGCTCTCTCGAAAACCCAGAAGCATCAGTAATGGCCAGATCTTTAATTTACCTTGAGCATTTGGGCCAGGTCTAATTGTGTGTGTGTTTTTATAAGGAAAATATTGGCCAACTATTTACCCTGTTTGTTCAGATTTTCTTAAGCAATAATTTTCCCTGTGGGGGTGGGAAGGTGGGGACATGGCTATCACATCCACTGGAAACAATGGAAAGGTACATTTTAGAAATATTTTCAAAAGGGATTGGCTGTCTTAACATCCAAATGAACCGAATCCTGCCATAGTATTTCTATTAATTTGCTTCCTTTCTGAAGTAACTGTCCCTTAACCTGGACATGTTAGTTTAGGAATCAGATATTTGCTTTGCTAATAAGACACTGACTGAAACAGTTGTTTGGAAAAATTAATGTTTCATTAGAAGACATTGGCAGTTCTGAGAAGAGGTGGGCAAGTGGTAAGTGTGTGCCTTAGGCAATACTGGCTTTTTACTTGGAAATGCAAGGCTAATGGGTTATCGTCCAGTTGAGGTGACTATAAAATAAGACTGATTTGCGTGCGGCATTACTTTGCTTTTAGTCATAGCTTAAATTATTCAAATGACAGAATTCATGTAACAGCAGATTTTCTGATGTGTGGATCTTTAAAGGTTCATTATCATCCTTATACCAGCATAGCCCATTTCTTTTACCTGTTTTAATGTCATTTATGAACCTTGAGACCTTTGCCACTTTTAAGTAACAGAAATCTTTACAACAAAATAGACAATTACGTAATTCTTTTTATCCGTGTTTTCCAATGGTACAGGGCAGTATAATGTCAATTGAAAATACGTTGTTTTAATTTTCCTTTGGCTAGTGTTGCCAGATTTAGCAAATAAAAATACAGATTGCCTATTTCAATTTGAATTTCAAATAAAGAGTGAATTCTAAGCATGTCCTATACAATAGTCGGGACAAACTTAAACTAAGTAATTCTTCATGGTTCATCTTGAATCCAAATTTAACTGGGCATCCCGTATTTTATCTAGAAACCCTATGTTTGGCCTTTTATCTACAGCTCATCTATACGATGGGTTTGATATAGGATTCACTTTACTTTGACCCCTGCCCCCAATCTAGGTTAAGTTGCCTGCTCCCTTTCGGTCTGTTCATGGGAAAACTGGGAAATTTCAGGGCAGCTCTCTCTCTAGTCTATGGCAGTTGCCAGGAATGGGGTTCAGAGGCAGCTTTCCAATGAAACATTTTTAATCTGATTGTATTTTTTTTTCAAGATTTATTTGTTTATTTTAAAGAGAGCGTGTGTGCATGCTGGAGTTGGGGTGGGGAGGGTCCGAGGGAGAGGGAGAGAATCTGGAAGCCAACTCCTTGTTGAGTGCTAGAGCCATAGCTGAGCTCAAGTTAAGGCTCAAACCCAGAACACTGAGATCATGACCTGACCCCAAATCAAGAGTCAGACACTTAACCGACTGAGCCACCCAGGCTATCCTCTAATTGCATTTCCATTAACTGTGCATTGTTACATGTTTCTGAACACCTGGGATTTCTATAGGCTTCCTGAGGCTTCCTTACCTTGCCTCTTATGACTTTTCTCTTAAAAAAAAAAAAAAAAAAAAGCATACGTATTTTAAATGGTAGCAATGTTCTTGCCTGGGAGCTGGAACTAGAAGCCCTCTACAATCCAGCTGGCAACTGATTAAAAAAGAAAGTTTTAGAATAGCTTTGGATTTCAATGCTCTTTTCTGTGCCAGGATCTTAATACATCTCACAAATATTAATTATTATAAGGTTTACATAATTCCTGCAGGATAGGTCTATTGGTACACTTGAAATCTGTAGGTATGAAGCCTGAAGCGTCATATTAGAATTTCAAGGCAAATTGGAAAACAGCAACAACAAAAAAAAACCCTTAAGCAATTAGACTGAGGTGGAAATTTGCACTTTTGATGGTATCTATGACAAAATCTGTGAAGTCTCTGAATAGGTAACTGTTAAGTGGGGGGGGGAAATTGTGGCAAGTTACCAGCATGATATTTAGGAAAACACATCTGTTCAATACAAAATAAGATGCATGGTAGACTACAACTTTGATGATAATATCTTCCAATTCCAGTCCACATTCTGCTACCGGATTTTATTTTCTATCAGGGAGGAGATAAGGACATAGAAACTTGAACATAGGTGCTGACCATGAAAAGAACTGGAGCAGAGAAAATTTTGTTTGGTTTTGTGTGTATGTTTTGGCTGTGATTGAATGGGGGTGATCAAAACATGTAGCCTTTTAAATGATGATATTCTTGCCAGTATTGTGTTGTCCAGAAGCATAACTTCATTATGGACAATTTGTTCACTTACTATCATGTCCTGTGATGATGCTTCTGCTTCTTAGGAAATCTTTTCAGTTTCTGTTAGAAAAGCTTTTGTGATCCTACAGATGGACAGCAGACAGATACCTTTCTACTGGTGTTGAACATTTTGTTGATTGTTACACACTCCACACCATGTGATTCTTGCTTTGTACTGTCATTTAGATTCTTTAGGAAGAATGATAACACTTATCTAAGGATAAAAGGATGCGCTCTTTCTTCACTGTACAAAAGCTACAATGCCTTTTCTGTAGGTGTTTAGGGAAATGTTAAAGATGCCATCATTCTATTGAGCTCCTGTAGGGTATCAAATTATGTCAAATTACAGGAAGACTTCAGTATGTCCCAGAATTACAATATAGGGCAGTCCCGATACCCATTTGTTCATCAAAGGGACGTAAAGAAATCTGGGGGACTGAACACCACTTTGTTGGCCTGGGAAAGGGGGCAAGTCATTGGTGAATCACACACTCTGCCAATGGGAAATTCTTGCTCTCCGTGGATCTGCTGCATGAGAGGCAACATCAAGATGAATATGGCCATCACCCAACTGATGAGGAACCCTGGATGTTTTGTCTTAAAAATTACAACTTTGATAGGGACAGCATTCAAGATGAAAGAGCCCTGGAATTCTCCCTTTGAAGGGCTATTCAGACAGGTCTGAGCAAGGACATGATGGTTTTCAAGGACATAAGATCATTCATTATTTACCTTCTAAGAAATGTTGGGGGGGAAGTAAGTGTGATATCAAATTCCGTGTGGAAACTGGTAAGAAATGGTTAGTAGGAAGGAGTCATGGCTGTTCCAGAAATTCTGCATAGGACCATAGGAGAGGTTGGGGGGGGTTGGTCTGTTACATGAGACTGAGTATATGTCAGATGGCTGAATGTGTTGGCTGTGGAAGGATAATTGGGGAGTAATAAGTAAAATTATTGGGGGCTACTAAAGACCAAACCACCCCCTTCCTGCTGCTCCTGCTGGGAATGGAAAATGCATCAAGTTTCGTTTTAGGTGGAGGGGTCGGGGGAGTGGGATAACAGATTCCTTAGAATATAGAGCCTACTTTAGTACACCTTTTTAGGTTTGTGAAAAGTTGCAAATTGAGCCTTTCAGATGAAACTGTGGTGGCCCTTAATGGCAGGTAAGCAAGGTATCCACAGCCTTGTAAAAGGGGACAAAGAATGAGAAAATGCTTCGAAATGTCAAAAGGAATATGCTGCTTAGTTCAGATCCATTAAGGGGGGCTGAGTGGCCTGGGGGTGCTTACTTCAACGCAGCTATCTCAGACCTCCACTTCAAAGAGTTCTATTTTGAGCAGGCCCCCCTCACTTGTTTATAGGATGAGGCACACAGCCCTGATATTTATCAGGTAAGGATGAGATTTTTTTTTTTATTAAAAGATTTTATTTATTCATCAGAGAGAGAAAGAGGGAGAGAGAGAGAGCACAGGCAGACAGAATGGCAGGCAGAGTCAGAGGGAGGAGCAGGCTCCCTGCCAAGCAAGGAGCCCGATGTGGGACTCGATCCCAGGACGCTGGGATCATGACCTGAACCGAAGGCAGCTGCTTAACCAGCTGAGCCACCCAGGCGTCCCAGGATGAGATTTTTTTTAAGAATTTATTTCTTTATTTGAGAGAGAATGAGAGAGAGCATGAGAAACAGGAGGGTCAGAGGGAAAAGCAGCTTCCCACTGAACAGAGAGCCCAAGTGGGTCTCCATCCTGGGACTCTGGGATCATGACCTGAGCTGAAGGCAGATGCTTAACAGACTGAACCACCCAGGCGCCTGAAGATGAGATTTGTGAGAAGCAACAAGGCTGAACCAGGATTTGGCTAAGTCAGGCTGGTATGGAATACCAACTCCAAGATCTCAATCTTCTGCCTTGTTAAGTTATGATATATACATTGATTACCCTGTGAGTAAGCATTCAACAAATGTTTATTAAGCAGGTACACCAACAAATAGAAGAGTTAATTTATTTTACTTCATTTGCTTGCCTGCATACCACTACTAGATTGTAAGGTGCAGGGAGAGCAGAAATTTTAGCTACTTTGTCCCCACTGTGTCCCTAACATGTAGAACAGAGCAAGATACATAACGGGTGCTTAGCAAATATTTGTTAAATTAATTTTTAAATGAGAACCTACATGTACTAAACATTATCCAAGATTCTGGAGAAACAACAATGAAGAAAACAGAACTCTACCCTCAGAGTATTTTCATTCTTTGAGGATGATGAATTTTGACTTGGTCAGAAGGAAATCAATGGTTGACTGTCTAATAGTCATCTTAAACTCAGTATGTCTGAGTCTGAACTCCTGGACCCCCCCACCCCCCGGCCAGGAGGCTAGGCATGAAACCTTCCGCATATCAATTAATGGCAAGTCAACTTTCTCATTGCTCAGGCTGAAAATCATGAGTCCTCTCTGAGTCCCTTTCTCCCAACACCCCTCATCCAATCCTTTCAGATCTCTTTGCCCTACCTTTAAAATAGACTTATATTCAAGCATTATTCGTCGTTTCCACTGTCTTGCTCCAGGTGAACCATGTGTCTTTCCCCTGGAATACAGCAGCGGCCCCCTCTCAGGTCTACCAACTGGACCCTGACCCTACTAATGTCTGTTCTCCTCATGGTAACAATTGATCCAATGGGAATACAGTAGATGATGTCATTGCTCAGTTCACGGCTTTGCAATGGCTTCCTGTTGCATGCAAAGCAAAACCCTGAGTCCTTCATGTGACCATCAAGCCCTACATGAGACCCTGCCCCATTCATTCTTGGACCCGGGCTTCTACCTCTTCTTTGCTCACCCTACACCAGCCACACTGGCTTCCTTAGAGCATACAGCAGCTGGTTCCTCTGTCTAGGACATAATTTTTCAGACAGCTGATTCCCTCACCTCCCTAAAGTCTTTGCTCATTTGTCACCTACCATGAGATTCCTCCTGACCAGCATTTTAAAATTGCAGTCTGTTCCACCTGACAACACCACATTCCCAGTGCCCCTTCACTGCCTTTTGCCTCTACTTTTTTTTTAATGTCAATTTTCCTCCATCCCTTACCCATCCCTGCCCCTGGGATTTTGTCTCTTATTTTCTGTGGTTTCCCCAATGCTAAATACTACATGGCACTTTGGGTATACTCAGAATATATTTGTTGAACCGAATGACTAAAACATATTTTTGAGAGGCACATGTGGCTCAGTGGGTTAAGCCTCTGCCTTTGGCTCAGGCCATGATCCCTGGGTCCTGGGCTCGAGGCCCACCTACTCTCTGCTCAGCAGGAATCTGCTTCTCCCTCCCCCTCTGCCCTTCTTCCTGCTCATGCTCTCTCAAATAAATAAGTAAACTCTTTTTAAAAATAAATTTTTGAAGGTTGGCAAAATGAAGACTCAATTCAAATTTTGCCTTAGATCACCCCAAAATGAGACATTTGCCAACTTGCCTATAATCAGGTGCTTATGCCTAGTGTTTCCAAATAGCTTTTTTAAAAAAATATGAGTCAGCCTTTAGTTTTCTTTGAGGGTTACAAAAGCTAAACTTTAAAATCAGTTTTTTTTTTTTTTGAGCATGCCTTTACAAAACATTTCTTTTAAAAATGTTCATTTTACCCCCCTCCCCCACCCCATGGATATCACTTTGAAATAGCTGAAATGTAGGGAAAAGAAGAAGAAGAAGAAAGAAGAAGAAGAAGAAATAGCTGAAACATTTTAAGTTCTCTGGCCAATTAACAAAATGTCACCTTTGAGCTCAGCTAGAGAAGATAAAGATAAATCTCCACTATTTGAACATTTTTGAGAATTTTCTGAATAAAAATAACCTGATGATAAAAAGTGAATTGAGCTAAATGAAGCATGACGGGCCATTTCCCAGTGATGTTTGAGGACGTTAAGTAAATTCCAGTGCTGAATGTTGAGATGGTAAGAAGAACAAGGCGTTCTCTTGGCCTTAAAGACTGCACTGAGCCCGCACGGGTGATTCTGATGGTGTTGTCGTCCAAGCAGTAGTTCCAAGTGGTGGAAGTGCTGACTGGTATCAGACCCGCATTCCTGTGAATGCTTGTTATCAGCACTGCAGGGCGGCCCCCCTCACGTGGCTGGTGTTACAGTCACCGAGGCTGGCAGGGCTGTCCGCTTCATCATCCAACAAATACTCATGGTACTTTCGGGCTCAAATAGAAACATTTAAGTATTTAGCAGCTGCCAAAAAGAACATGGGTTTAGGAAATAACAACATACTTGTATTGAAGCCTCCGGGACAATGGTATAATTGAAGATAACGCTTGCAGAGCAACCTATAAACAAACTAAAGAACAGAAAAGATGACACTTGTGTGCCTGGGTGACTCAGTTGGTGAAGCGACGGCTTTAGGCTCAGGTCATGATCCTGGGGTCCTGGGATCGAGTCCTGCACTGGGCTTGCTGCTCAGTGGGGAGTCTGCTTCTCCCTGTGACTATACCCCCTCTTGTGCCCTCTCTCTCACTCTCTCAAATAAATAAATAATTTTTTAAAAAAAGAAAATATGACAATTTATATTAAAAACATCTGCCTTGCTTGTTCAGTGAGGTCTGCTTGCCCATTTTTGAGGGTTACAGGTGCTGGGCAGCTTGAAGGAGGACAGCATGGGCTGTACACCGGGAAGTGGCCAAGGGCAGTCAGCCTGTCCTGGTGCTGGGGGGGCCGCATGGGGTGAGATGAGAGCACGACACCAGAGGACTGGGGACCGTTCTGCCACTTCTCCTCTGTGGGAAGGACTGTGTTCCTAAAGGAAATAGAAAGCACGGCTTATGGCAATTCTAGGTTTCATTTTTGAGGAACTGTCAGATGGTTTTCCAAAGTCGCTGCACCGCTTTGTATTTGTGTGCCCTATCTCAATAAAGTGATTCAAGTACATTTTTTTAAGAGAAGAAAGGAAAAGCCACATGCGCTGACAAGAGAAGCCTTCCCAGATCTCAAAGACAAGTGTGGCTACTGAAGGAGGGGAAATTATTACATCACTGAGAACCGTTTGAGTTAGGAGGGATATCAGAAAGTGGAAGATGGGGTTTTTGAAATGAGGAAATTTACAACCAAATTTTGGTTAAAAAAATAAAACGTCATTAAGTGAAAGTCATGTCTTATAACAGTTTTTCAAAGCTTCCCTCAAGCACTTCTTGTTAACCATTATGGAAACTATAGCAGGCACAGAAATTGGCAATAATGTATCTCTCGCCCACCCAGACCTGATTTCAGAGTCTGTTTTGATAAAGAACTTTAAAAATATTAATATATTGGGAATCATATAAATGTCTAACTATAAAGTGCTAGTCAGAAAGACTAGCATACATTCAGTGCTCATTCAAATGGGCAACATCAAGCAGCTGCTTGATGAAGTGTGGGGCAGTTGGTTCATTTATGTACTAACACATTAAGTGGTTACAATATATTGAACTAACAAGTGTGACTTTATATTTCACAATTATATCAGAAAAGCAAGCTACAGAAGAAATGTACATTGTGATGAAATATTCAAAACATTTTTATGTGTGTGCCTGTAGAGAAAATCATTTAGAAGAATACAGTGGTTATTTCTGGCACCTGAGCTTTGGGTTAGTTTCACTTTTTATGACCTTCTCTTTTGTCTGAAATTGTTTAACTAGTTTGTATTGCCTTCACAATTAAAAAAGGAAAGAAAAATGGGATCCAGGTGGTGGGTATTGGAGAGGGCACGGATTGCATGGAGCACTGGGTGTGGTGCAAAAATAATGAATACTGTTACGCTGGAAAAATAAAAAAAATTTTAAAAAAGATTTTAATCCCTCTTTCCCTCTTTATCCACACTTAATGTTGCTATCATAACTGCTGGATAGCTACTTCTAACCTTAAAATCTTGATTCAGAAATCCTTCTGATGGATCCCTCAAAAAATACATCTTAGAAAAGCAAATAACTTCAGAAAGGTTTACAGGATATCACTAAGTAATGGGCGGGGTGGGGGGAGGTTCTGGGAAGAAATTGACTTTAATATTATATTTTATAAAACCAGAGTGCTACAGAAATCATTGATCAGAACAACCGTTTTGGATAGTATTTTAAGAAACTCTGACTTAACTGATCAGTATTTGAGACACTTTGTTTCAATACTTTGGTTGTCATTTATGGGAGCAATTTTTAAATTAAAACATTATTCTAAGCTTTTCTATAATGAAATCTGTCACCTTAGATAACAAATAAGAAGAAATAGCCCTCAGAAGAATATATGATTTGTTTTCCTTTGACAACATTAAATCTGTTATGTTATCTTTTTAATAAAATAATCAATAAAATGTGGTTTAGGCAAATGCTGGAGCATCCGTTACTAATAGTCCATGAGCAGATAGGCCAACCCCTTCATATTCTAGATAAAGCTCAACATGCTGGTATGGGAAGGAGATTCCACATTTGTAACGTTTTGTAGGTATCACACGTTATACGATGTTCATTCCATTTCCAACTTCATTTAATGCCCCTAACAACCCCAAGCGATGGACCATACCAATCCCAAGCGATGGACCATACCAATCCCACAGTGTCACCAAGTCTCGGAAGTAATGAGATGTAGATCACACAGTTGGTAAGTGACTAAGCTAGGCTTTAACCAAGCCTGTCATCTTTTACCCTCCTTCATCCCTACTGTCTTGAATGACCAAATCAGACTATGCAAACTTAGTCTCCAAAGTTTCTCTCAACTCTGATCCATCCCCACACCTACAGACTTGATCGAGAATCTTGTCATCTCTTCCTAGCCTGCCACGGTAACTCCTAAATGGTCACTGGCCACCCTTTCCCTTCTCACAATCTCTCGCCACTCTTTTGGAAGTCATTCAGGCCAAGCCAGACTGCCCGCTCCCCTCCCCCACAAAGGAGCAGAAGCCGACTTAAATCTGCTTCAGAGTTTTCCAGGTGCTTAGACTATGGCTACTAAATCCCATTTCCACCAAAAAAAAAAAAAAAAAAAAAAGAAGACTCCTGGGAGAAGTGGTTACTTCCAGGGGTGGGCTAGAAACCATGTAAGATGAGTCTGAACTCCCTTGTCATACCAGATAGCAAGGAAGCTGTCAAAGACAATGGTGGCTCCGGTGGAAAGGACTCAGAATGCCTTAATGAGGCCCCCAATGGCCAAAGATGGAGCAAACTGAGCAGCAGTGAGGATAACTGCAATGGGCTGAATCACATTGTTCCAACTCACGAGCTAATTATGATACCAAAACAAAGCAATAATAACATGAAACTTCATTTGTCTCCATTAGAGGATACTAACAAACCGACACATTATTTTAAAAAATAATAGATAAATGGGAAGAACTAAAATTCTTGATCGATCGATCCATTGATCTTATTTTTGCCTTTATTTTACGAGGTGTATCCCTGGGCAACCAAATACTAGATGATGGGAGGACCATCTTTATACATGTTTTCCAGCTATAAGTGAAGATGGCCCAGTGGAAGCAGGACAGCATCATACGGCATCACCCAGTGAGTTAGTGGTCTTGGCGTTGACCTCCCGTGACTGCCAACATTATGAAGTGTGACAGCCAGATACCATATCTCCAGATGGGAGGGTGCAATACCCACTGTGAAACAGCCTTGCCACATTGAAAGGAACCCAGATCTGACCAAGCCTCCACATCTAACTATCAAGGCACAGGAAATACAGAGGACCAAAGAAGGTATTAAATAAAACCACAGGAGTGAAATCAGCAAACGCCAGACCACAGAAAACTCTACATGGCAAACAGACCAGCTTCTTCAACAAATAGATTGCAAGGAGAAGAGAGAGATTAAAGAGAAAGATGACAAGGCAGGATTTATTGATGAAAAAGAAACTTCAAGAATCATAGCAACCAATCATAACTGGGGACCTTGTTTGGATCAAACCAAAACTGTGGAAATAAACTGTGATCTTCATGAGACGATTGTGAATTTAATCATTGACTAGACATTTGATGATATTAATGTATTATCATTTTCAGTATGCTAATGACTTAACCTGTATGTTTTCAACGATAGCCCTTATCTTTTAGAGTTACACACTGTTATATTTATATAAGAAGCGCCACTGTGCCTGGGATTTGCTTCAAAATAATATGGGGGTGATATATAGGTGAGGGTATTACAGAAAAGAAATTGTCATGAGTTTATAATTCTTGAAACTGAACAAAGGTACCTAAAGATCCATTATGCTCTCCTCTCCAAATTTATAGATCATTAAATTTTTCCATTATTCAAAGTTTTTAAAAAGAATCTTCTAGAAGCCCCCATTTCTCCAGAAACAAGTCTCAACCCCTTACCAAGGGGCTTACGATCTGAGTTAGGGGCGGAATCAAAGAAAGGTGGTTCAGATAGTCACCATGGGAGAGGCTAGAGAAGCAAATCGATCATTCTTGTTTGGAAGGTCTTTACCAGGACACATAACTTCAGGCCTTTGCCTCTGCCGGTTCCTTGTTCTAGAATGCCATACTCCTTGTTCTAGAATGCCATACTCCTTGTTCTAGAATGCCATACTCCTTGTTCTAGAATGCCATACTCCGTTGTCTGCCGGCCAAAATTCTCTTAGAGAATTTTCACGTTTTGCACGTTCAGTGTTCCCCTCCACTTGTTTGCATAGGTTACCCCTTTAGACTTCTGGCCCTTGGAGAGCAGGGATCTTAGTCTTCGGTTCGTATCCCTCGGGCCCATGTGTGAGTGTGTATACGGCAGAGGCTCCGCACTTACTGAACTGGCCTAAGGAAACAGAAGCTCAAACATGGAGACTGCAAGTTCTCCCAGCGCATTCGTGGCTGAACTTAGATTACACTTCTCATGTATAAAAGAGCAGGAGTCCCCTGAGCTCAAAGACTCCAAACCCCCTTCCCCATTGCTTGCTGGCACGCCAACACTTGAGCGCGACTCGGGAAGGCTCCGTGATCTCGGAGAGAAGATTCGCGTTCACTTAGAGCAGCTGAAAGTGATTTATGGATTGGCAGGTAGAAGGGCAGAGAGCCTTGAAGGGCTGGCGTGTCGGACAAAAACGACCCGAGAGTGGAGAGTGGTCTGGGAGCTGGGATACCACGTGGGGAAGGAGTTGCACAGGGAGAGGCACAGTGGATGCACTAGACACCAAAGGTCCCCGGGAAAGCACAGCAAGGGGAGGAGATCTGGGTAGCCTGCTCATGAAATTTGGAAAGGAATTGTAACCGCTTTCCAAACAAGCCTGCTGTCTTTGGGCAACCATACTTAGCTACACATATTTATGAAATAGAATTTCACTCTAGACCAGGAAATCCAGAAAAGATTGTCCTTTAAATCTTAGAAGGCCTAGGGGGCCTGGGTGGCTCAGTGGGTTAAAGCCTCTGCCTTTGGCTCAGGTCATGATCCCAGGGTCCTGGAATCGAGCCCCGCATCGGGCTCTCTGCTCATCAGGGAGCCTGCTTCCCCCTCTCTCTCTGCCTGTCTCTCTGCCTACTCGTGATCTCTGTCAAATAAATAAATAAAATCTTTAAAAAAAAAATCTTAGAAGGCCTAAGTAGAGGAATTCAAAAGAAAGTGTGCCCTCCTGGGTAGAAGCGGGAACAGGCCCCTGCCCTCTCTGTTACCCAGCAGCAGAGGACACCAGCAAGTGTCCTGCCCCAAACACCACTCCCCCCTTCTGCCGAAGACTGCTTGCTCCCTTGGGCTCTGCCCCACTGCCAAGCTGGGGATAAATATAGATTAGCTATTGTCTTAGTTTCCTAGGGCTGTCACAACAAATTACCACAAACTTGGATGGCTTTAAAAAACAGAAATTTATTCTCTTACTGTTCTGGAAGCTGAAAGTCTGAAGTCAAGGTTTCAGCAAGGCCATGCTCCCTCCGAAGCCTCGAAGGGAGGACCTTTCTTGCTTCTTCTGGTTCTTGGTAGCCCCAGGCGTTCCTCGGCTTGCGGAAGCATTAACCTCAGTCTCTGCCTCCGACGTCACAGGACCTTCTTCTCTTGGAGTCTGTCTCTGTCCAGATCCCCTTCCTGTAAGAACACCAGCCATCCAGTCATACTGGATTAGGGCCCGCCCTAGTCAGTGTGACCTCATCATAAATTGATTCTTTCTGCCAAGACCAGATCTCCAACTAAGGTCCTGTTCACAGGTCCCTAGAGGTTGGGGCTTCATTATATATTTTTGTGAGGACACAGTTGAACCCAAGTCAGATATATTGTTCTCACATTTAAGCCATGTTTATGAAAGACCCACCTGATAAAAGCAGTTAATAACTTAATCAATTATAAGTTACTTTTATTCAAGATAACAGCTGCAATCATTTCAAGTATTTTTTTGGTTAACTTGTTTGCTTTTTTACTTTTTTATTGCTCTCGATGATAGAAGAATGGTTGATACCCTTTAAATCCGGCATTTCTCAGCTAGAGTGCCATGGGCATTTGGAGGGGATGAAGCGTGCAGAGACTGCGTCCCTGGTCCCTGACCACCAAGCAACAGTAGTATCCTACAGACATTGTGACAAGCAACATAGAAGAAAAATGGTGGGGTGCGGGGAATAAAAGGAAATGCCTTGGCATATTTCTAAAGTTATCAGCCTCATTGAAAACCAATGGTGTAAATTAATGAGATTTTTATTGGCTCTCCTTAGGACACAGAGCGGGTTGCACTAATCAATAGCAGTTCTGCTTATGTAGCCAGAATAACTTCAAGAATCCTCTGGATGCTTCCGGAACTTTCTGATACTGGCATGATTTGTAACATGTGTGCTTTGGGGCGGCATGGGGCAAATTTGAGGGCATTGTTTCACTTCTTCTCAGCCGTGGTTAATACAGTATTTTTTCTAACTTTTTGCCTGAGGTAGAGTCAGAAAGAGAGTAGTAACGAGCAAAAAGTTGCAAGGGATAAAAATAGCCTCTGCTCTTTTTTAGTGTTGCTCGTTGCCTGTAGATATGATGCCTTTCCTCTATGAGGAGGGAAAGCTAAAAAAGAAAAAAAAAAAAGCCTCTTTTCCTCTTTCTAGGTAATGCGTTATTGGATGTGGGGCATAGGTCACAGAAATCTTTCATGGGAAACTTGAGAAATTGTGACATTCCAGAACAGTTGATTATTGTCTGCCAGTGTGAAGTGTGTGTGCTTGTGTATGTAACATATGTATATGCATATGCGTGGGTAGCATGTGTGTTTCCCTCCTTTCTCACCTACATCATTCCTTACCAAAGTAATTAGAAGAATTTTAAGAGGAGGAGGCCAGGTAACATGGGGAATAAATTTTTTTTCAGGGAAAATTAATATTCAAGGAATTCTTACATTTTCTATAGTATCTGAAATTCAACTCTTCCTCTCCATAAGAAGCTGAGTATTCTCTATATATTTAATTATCCATAATCATATGCATCCACATCTTCTGATTAGTAACTAGGATATTGGGTAGAATTTGGTTCTATAGCTATTTGGTTTATTTATTTGGTTCTATTTATTTGGCTCTATAGCTACCTAGTCATTTATTTGGTTCTATAGCTACCTAGTCATTTGTTTCGGAATTATAGATTTCCTTACAAGTCAGAGTGAAAAATCAACACTCGAAATTCTTTTCCCTGGAAAAAATACAATTTCTCTTATAGGAGATTTAATTACTCAGATAGTTTTGCTTATATAGGCAAGAGAAATATTCTAAGAGTGAGAGGTGTGCTGTCTAAAGTCATTACTGATTTGGGTTATTCTCAAAGGAATAAAAAATTTAAAGCTATAAACAAAGCTCCTTGATGAGAACTGAGTTCATGCTGAGATAAAAAGTTACAAAGCAAGAGAACGGCCTCATTATATTTTTAAAATCCCAGGGAAAGCCATTGTTTTGCTAAAGCAATGTAGTAAAGCAGCCTGGGACCCAACATCCGTGCCCAGGAGACTAGGAGTAAAGAGCTTTAGAAGCTTTGAATTTTTTTCTAAAACAATTAAGATTAAAGGAGTTAATCAGGAAATCTGAGGTTATATAAGGGTTGAGCAAGTCAAGCAGCTCATATATCTGGTTTGGGGCACATGCTTGGGATGACCAAACTTTTCCATGGAAGATTGTTCTTTATGATAATTCTTCCAGAATGAAAGGAGTGACAAGAAACATTAAAGTCTGAAAAACGATCCCCACCGCTGACATCCGAGAACATCCTGGTCTCTCCAGAGACATCTGACCGAGGAAAGCAGATGAGCCAGCTGGGGCTCGAACCCCCAAGGGCCTGACAGGAAGAGGAAGGAAAGTGGGTCAGGTCTGGTGAAACAGCTTGTCTCCCTTGGCAAGTCAAGCTGGCCACTTTGGAGGCTACCAATCCCATCGTGACTGGCCTGGCCACCCCCTGACCTCCTCTCCAGACTGGACGTGGCAGCTGTATAGGACTGCGAGGCACTTGAGGCAGAAACTGAGAGCAGATCTGGAATGGAAACTCTGAATGTCTAAGGCTCAGTCCCCACAAAAAATTCTTCTCGGGAGAGACGAGATCATTCACTATTTTTACAGGAACTACCCCAGAAACATTAAAAAGCCTTCAGAGATGGTGCATGAAGAGACAGGAGTTCTTGGGGAAAGACCCAGTTTCTCCTTGACCGCATTGTTGTTGGGTTTCTAGGAAGGCACAGAAAACTTGAACTACAGACACAGGCTCCACGACATGTGCCAGGTAGGACTTCACCAGGTCGGTGCTAGCTAGAGTGACCTCCTTTCTCTTCTTTCTTCAGCTATGCCTAGTCTGGTCAGACTATTAACAGTGGCAACTTGGATTCAAAAGGGCACCTGTGTTTTTTGATTACTGCAAAGATTTGTTTTTGTTTTGTTTTGTTTTTCCTTCCAATTTTTAAAAATCCTGGTATGGTTAACATACAGTGCTATATTGGTTTCAGGCATACGATATAGTGATTCAGCAATTCTACACATTACTCAGAGCTCATCACAGTACGTGTACCCTTAATCCCCTTCACCTATCTCACCCATCTCCCCACTCACCTCCTCTCTGTGACCATCTGTTCTCTGTAGAGTCTATTTCTTGGTTTGTCATCTTCTGTTTGTTTTGTTTCTTAAGTTGCCCATTTGAGTGAAACCATATGGTATTTGTCTTTCTCTGGCTGGCTTATTTCACTTAGCATTACACCCTCTAGATCCATCCATGTGGTTTGCAAATGTCAGGATATCATTCTTTTTATGGCTGAGTAATATTCCACTGTGTACATACACCACACCTTCTTTGTCCATTCATCTCTCGATGGACCCTTGGGCTGCTTCCATAATTCGGCTATGGTAAATACTGCTGCAATAAACCTAATAAGGGTGCATGTAACTTTTTGAATTCATGTTTTCATTTTCTTTGTGGGCGGGGAGTGGTTTCCATAGTGGCTGCACCAGGTTGCGTTCTCACCTGCAGTGCACAAGGGTTGCTTTTCCTCCACTCCTTGCCAACACTTGTTTCTTATGTTTTTGATTTTAGCCATTCTGACAGATGTGATATCTCATTGTGGTTTTAATTTGCGTTTCCCTGAGGGTGAGTGCTGTTGAGCACCTTTTCATGTACCTTTCAGCCATCTGTATATCTTCTGTATATCTTCTGGTGAGAAATGTCTGTTCGTGTCTTCTGCCCATTTTTAATTAAAAACTATTTGGATTTTTTGGTGTTAAGTTGTATATGTTCTTTCTGTATTTTGGATACTGACCCTTTATCAGATATGTCATTTGCAAATAACCTTCTCCCATTCAGTACGTTGTCTTTTCTTTCTTTCGTTCATTCTTTTTTTTTTTCATTTCATTTTATTTTATTTCTTTTCAGTGTTCCAGCATTCATTGTTTATGCACCACACCCAGTGCTCCATGCAATACGTGCCCTCCTTAATACCCACCACCAGGCTTACCCAACCTCCCACTGCCCACCCTCCAAAACCCTCAGTTTGTTTCTCAGAGTCCATAGTCTCTCACGGTGTGTCTCCCCCTCCAGTTTCCCCCAACTCACTTCTCCTCTCCATCTCCCCATGTCCTCCATGTTACTCCTTATACTCCCCAAGTAGGTTGTCTTTTACACACTACAAGGTTTTTAATAACCCAAATTTGGCCTGTGTTTGATCCATAATGACTGACAAAATTTTTAAAATTTTGCTGCTATTTTGAAATGGTCCAGTGAGCAATGTGTAGATCAGACTTTGCTGTAAACTCAGTGTTCTAAACCAGCTCATTTGCTTTTCACTTTTGACACTGATGGTATATTCTGGCATCATGTTCAGGAAACATGAGCCAACCCACTGTACCCCAAGAGAGAAATTTCTGTTGGTTGTGATGACAGTGAACAAGTAACAAGCACCAGATCCCCATCTGAGAGTGAAATGTTAGCCTTCATCACCTGGACTCCTTAATGTGGAAATTATATTGTTCACAAATTTTCTTCATTTAATTTTATAAGAATACACTTTTTTAGCATCAGACTTAAGCAACACTCGATTTTTCTTTTTGATGAGGAATCAGGCAAAACATAAGCAATTAGCTAGGTGCTATGCAAATTCAGAAAGCCTGATTAATACTTAGATCAAAATTCATCTAAGAATTTATGTTTAAGCCCTGGTAGATAAAGTATCCTTCTAAAAGCATTACCAGTTTGGCTTTAAATGGGACATTGGATTAATTCAATCTATCCTTCCTTGAGACACAACATCCTTTCAAGGTATAAATTCAATTTATGGTATGGAAAATGGATGAGATATGCATAAGCTTGACTTGCTTAACAGGGATGACGAATTCGATATTTGGGTAAATAAAATACTCCAAATAACTGAGCTTTCTCTTTGCAATACGGGTTGTCGGTTTTTAAAAATGGAAGAACAGTGTTTTTCAAACTATATTTAACATCTGTGGCCAGGTCCCTGATAAGCTCCATGCGTCCATGTGTCATCTTTTAAATAAGTCTTAAATGCAATGACATTTGGCATCTGCTCTTTACGATCTGCAACAGACTTAACCTGAGGTCCACCAAAGCCTAGATGATCCATGAATGAGTACGAGGAAGTCCATGAAATGCCTAAAATTGTACCCAACATTGCATGCTTGGGATTTATGTGTCTTTTTCTCTTGGGAGAAGCTCCATGGATTATATCCACTACTTGAACTCTGGGTCGCAAACAAGGAGAAGGAACATCTGCCGTTCATTCTATGATTCATTTTACACTTTGGTGATTTACTCTTTCTTTGAAGATTCTTAGGCCTCCTTAGGATGGTCTGGTGCTAGAGATCCTAGCCTAACGCCAGAGGATGGCCCTAGCCTAACGCTAGTGCTGCCTCATGTTGACATGGCTTCCAATGTGCAGACTGCTGTTGCATGTATCCATGTCACCCTCGGATCACCCACAAAGGCAGAGATTGCCCTTTCTGATTACAGAGAAGGAAGTCATGGTGGGTCGGGGCAGAAGAGTTCAGAGACGTGTCCCTGAAGTGGTGGGTTGTTGAGAGCCCTGGGAGTAAGTCATGGGTATTCTGACTTCTCGGCTCTGGGCTCTTTCCATGGTGGTCTGTTCTATAGAATGACATAAAAGCCACATTTTAATGCACAGTGTAGTATTTTCAAAACCACTTACATTAGTTGAAGTCTTTAAACTCTAAGCTTCCCAGATACCTGATCCAAAATAAATCAGAGTAGTGGCAAGTATGAAATTCAATTTAAAAATGGAAAATACTACCCTAAGCATATAGGTCTTTCAGACTTTTGATCCTTAACTTCTGATAAACACGTTTCCACAGAGCTTTCTGGTGCAAAACGACAGTCCATCCTCACAAGTTCTCAGCAGTTGGCTCACACCCCCATTATATGGATGAGATAAATCAAGACTCAAAGAAATGAGGCGACATGTCCGAAGTCCCAGTGAAGGTCATGGAGCCAGAATTCATTGCCAATCTCACGACTCCAACTTTGCACCTTCTCATTGTACCGCAGCTGTCTTTACAGTGTCTGAGAGCACTGAGCATAGGGAAGGGATGGGCAGGCTGGGTAATACGATGTCACATGACAACATCTGTGAAAATGTGAGACCACATTTGCGGAGACTCATGCATTGGACAGGAAGCTTTCTGCGGAAGAAATTCCATGGCAGCATCAGCAGTGCATTCCCCAAAGTCTAGATTTGAAGAATTTTTCTAAAAGTCTAGAATCTTCCACCACACCAAGTGAAGAACAATTTTATCTCCAGCCAGCAAGAAAACTACTGAAACTGAAACCCTCTCCAGTCCTCAATGCAGCCTACAACTTTTTACCAAAAAAAATAATATTTTTTTTTCCCAGAAGAATACATAGCCTACTTCAAAGCAGGGGGACTACAAGAGAGATTTAGGGCAGAAAAGCTATTGTCCTCCTGCCATGTCTTACTGGCTTTTAGCAAATTCCGTAGGAACGGAAACCCAATGATTACTCTATTATCTTTTGCCGACATTAAACCTTTTTCCTAAGTAGTTTTATGACATTAAGTGGCTGGCAAAGACATTTTTATGAGCAGGCTGTGCTGAAGGTACCTTAAAATGTAGTGGGAGACGCATGACTTACGTATTTTGATTTTGACTTCTGGAAGACTTACAACTGGGCATAGATATATCAAATAATGGAGAGAGAATGTTTGCCAGACCACTCAAGTTCAGCTAGTGGTAGAGAAGCACCTCGGTCAAGTTCTTATTCCAGGTCTGCAAAGAACTTCGGGTTTGGAGCCCATGACCCTGCGTTTGAACTCCAACTCAGCCATGTAGCAGACAAGGGAAGGGGGAACTAACCTTAAATCTATAAGGTGCCAGATACCACATTAGGCCTTTTACAGAGATTTTCTTGCCCAGCTCTACAGCTGCCGTGGAAGGTTAGTTCTACTGGTCTCTATTTCCAAATGAGAAAACAGAGACGTAAGGAGATCCAACAATTTGTTCAAAACCAAAGAGCTAGTGACACCCAAATTTGAGCCCATTTCCCTCTGCCATGAAGTCCTGCCTCCTTTAATTAAGCATTCTTGTAATGAATAATTGTAATTATTTTAATTATTTAACTATTTAATTATACAGCCCAGCGCCTATATCCTGGGCTTCAGTGTCTCCATCTGTAAAATGTGATCATTGGACATGACCTTTCAGCATTGTTGGGTTACAAGAGATTGATTCACCCCAAAACAATGCTGCTATGCAGGAGGTCTTCAATAGATAATATTTCTCTTCCTACACCTTGTTGTGTCCATAGCTCTGCTTTGTTTTTGTTTGCTAGGTTAATCAGTTAGGGGTTTTGTTTTGTTTTGAAGATCTGGATCTAGCTCAGTTCTTTTTAAAATGCAGAAGCAAATGGTAACTCCAAATGCAGGGGCGTGGGTGACCTTAGAGGAAAGGAGGGCAAGCAGGGCTAAATTTTGGTTCTCCTGCTTTCTTTAGTGGGGAAGAGCTGCAGGGCAGGGAGACCCACGGCAGGGAGTGGGGTCATGCTGTTCTGTTCCTGCAGAGATTGTGTGGGGTTACCAGGTAACTTTATAACTGTGCACTGTGAATAACTTTAACATCCTTCAGAAAGCGCTGCCACCCGTTGCTCTGGAAAGGGTGTGGAGCAAGACAGCAGCCACGCTGCACCCTGAGAGGCCTGCAGGGTTTCTGCATATCCTGGGTCACTGTAGGCACTTAGTCCAGAACAGTGCCCAGGCCTGGGGCCTGGTGGAAAATGTGGATAGGACCTCACCAGCATTGGTAGGAAGCGGGAACATCTCCTTGTCTATAAATGACAGCTTGTTTGCAGAGAGATTCGTCTCCAAAATAATGATCGTGTATGTATGTGTACACGTATTGAACTTTGCACCCTGTCCGAAAGCCCCAGAGCCCCCTGCTTGTCTCTAACCAAATGCATCTAACCTGCAAGTTCCAGGAAAATGGAAAGCATCTCGGTAAGCTGGAGTACTTGGAAAAGGTGGTGACTCTTGTCATCTTAGAAAGATATTTGGTATTTTTGTTCAGAAAACATTGACTCAGCACCTTTCCTGAACTGAGGACATAAAAATGATTGAGGCACAGACTTCATCTTGAATGCACTGACAGTCTAGTAGGAAACCAGACTTGCAAACAGATGTCCTCACAGAACCTCGTGGGCTCTGTGCTTGAGGCATGAATGGAGTGTATCGGAAACCGAAAGCCGACAGGGTGACAGTTTTGCCTGATGGACAAGTGATATTTAAGAAGGATAAACAAGAAGTTGCCAAGCAAAGGAGAAAAGGAGAGGAAGGGCATCGTACATACAGCATGTGGAAAGGCCCCATGTCCACCCCAGGAGAGACTATGAGGAGTCCAAGAGGCTTGGTTTTAAGACAGTGAGACGAGAAATCAAGCTTAGGGCCAGGGTGAAATCATCAGGGGCTCTAGACTGTGACAGTCAGTGGGCTCAAGACCTCCCCCTGCCACTTCCAGGGTGTGGCTCTGAACAACTGACATAGTCACTCCGAATCTTGTTTTCCTCATTTATAAATAGGGAAAATAACAGCCCCTACCTCTAAGGGCTGTTGTGAGGATCAAAGCAAAATAGCTCATTGCACAATTCTAGCAATAGGAGTGCTCAAAAAACGTCAGCTCTTCATTGGTAGCAATAGTTTGTGGTAGCCATTGTTAATTTTACAATAAAATCAATCACTAGGAACATGAATAGTGTTACATTAGACTCCTCAAGAGTCTCCTTCAAAGAAAACGGTCTAGAACGGTGCGTCCAAAAAAGCTTTCTGTAGTGATGGAAACGTTGTCTTTCTGCCCTAGCTATCACCTGCATGGACTGCTGAGCATTTGAAATGTGACTAGTGCAACTGGGAAACCAGCATTTTCATTTAATTGTATTTCATTCAAATGGCCACGCGTGCGTAGCAGCCACTGTATTACACAGTGGAGGTCCAGCATCATGGAATCACAGAAAACTCGAGTTTTTAGGGACCCTAGAGATTGATGTAAACATTCTTCAGACTTCCCCCTCCACACATCATTATCCTAATGTGGAGATAGAGGCTCAGAGAGGGACATTGACTTGCCCAGGGTCACGCAGATCGTTAATGACAAACTTAGTGTTAAAACCCAGCAGGTCTTCGTGCTCCCTGGTTAAGGCTCTTATTATCCTAAAGTTTGGTTGGATTATCTTTTCCACACCACAAAGTTCCTGGTGCATAAGCCTTGTGGGATCAGAGCCTTGGGCCACCTCTCCTTCCCTCACCATAAACATTTCTGCTCTTTTTGTTTCTCAGACACATGCTGCGTCCAGTAGATCCCCAGTAATCCCCAACTCACTGACATATGATATTTAGTCCCTGGTTTTGACAAACGATAATGGGGGCATTAGGTATCAGCAGCAGCTCATTTGGTACAAAATGCTGACCACCACTATCTTTATAACTAGTGATGTGTTGTTGTGGTTGTTATACCATTATGATTTTTTTTGTGTTTTGCCTGGTTATTAATCAAAACCATGGACAAAAACATGGACCTTATTATACTATTTACAAAACACGAGCCTGGACTATCATTGGAAAACTGAGGCTGTTGAACCGTTCATCGGAGTCACGGCTTGAGGAGGGATGATAGGGGGTAGACATGGGGCCTTTGCACATGCTGTATGTAGGATGCCCTTCCTCTCCTTTTACAAGTGGTCTTTTACAAGAACCACTGTGGTTTGTTATCCTTGAATTCAGAGGCAGGCGTGCTCAGGGGACCAGTATGGTGCCAGGTACACATGTAGCTCTTTCCTTCTTCGGAGAGGGCGACGTCTCCCTTTAACTATATCAGATGCTGGTTGGGAATGGTGTCAGGGAGCTGACCTTCGGGTTTCCTGCCTTGCTGTCCTTCCTGAGATGTGGGTGTGGGAAGGAGCAGGGTGGTCAGTAAGGGAGGGAGGGCCAGATGTGTTAGCGTGGACCTACAGTTCACAGGGCTCTTCCACCTGATAACAATTTGAGTGGCGCCTATACTATCAGCTTGACTCCTACCCAGGTGATTTCGTCTCACCCGTCCTCTTGGCATGTTACAGGCTGGCAGCAGAGTCCCCTGTGATTTCCCATCCAGCAGCTGGATCGTGGCTACTGGCATGACTGGGTTGATATTCTATGAGCCAATTTCCTCCCAGATTGATTGGCTTTGGGGTTTGGTAACAGCAAGCTTTGAGGATTTGGAATGCAATTTTGCAAATGCTTTGGTACCCAGATTCTACCCAGCAGTTCTTTCCCAGGGCAGAAGTCCTTTTTCCAAGCAAAAATCCTTATGCAGTCGTAAGAACTTTGGATATAGTACAAACACGAATTCCACAAATCTTCTAGTTTAGGTCAAGAAGATGAACTATAGGAGGCTTTTATTTCCCTCTGTGCCAGTCCAACACATTCATTTGCATTAGCATACCCAGGTGTGCAAGGCTTTGCAAAAATTGATAAGCTCAGTCTCCACTTTGCGTTGCTTTTGGTGGAGAATGTCAGGGTTGTTTGTCATTTGGTAAGTCCCGGAGTGGTGTCTCTCCCTGCAGAGCCAAGCGATGAAAGGGGGACAGCCAGGCCATTTCGAGCAGAACCAGTTTTTGGTTTTGGCCTGCACTCTGACCTAAAATTATCTTCACAACAGTCCCATTTCTCCAGCTGGCTTTAGCTATGGGAACACTGAAGAGCCCAGCCTACGGAGAGACAGACTGGGTCATGGGGATCTCGAGGCGGGACAACCTGTCGTGGGGACTGGCAGAGGTTGACCTTGGCATGTGGGCCACGCAGGTGAAAACTCAAGTTCAAAGTTGTTTTCTTTTTTTTGTTTGTTTGTTTGTTTCAGTTCCAAAAATAATTTCATAAGCTAACACATTCTGACTCTCCCAATGCCTTAAATAAATTCTGAAAGGACATAAAAGAAGGTCATGAAATCCAGCCAAACCCATGTCTACCTGTAAAGTCCTCTTGTTCTGTTATTTAACTTGTGGTTTTTCCTTGGGGAATATTTTAAGATACCAAGAGGGTGAACCAGTGGCTAGAATATTGGGCAAAATGTAGCCATTATTAAGCAACACAGTGATGGGTCGTCAGCTAGTAACCCCAGCACTTGGGTGGGTTACTTAAGTATCTGAACCAGCACAGTGGGCAAGGCAGCAAACACAGGATTCTGATATCCTGGAAGAGGCCAGGGAGGATGTCTAGCTGTTTCCTTATTTCTGAAGTCTTCCCAGGATTTCTTCCTGCTTTTTATTTTCCTTCTTGCAGAACTCTTTACTTTTAACGTCATCTCTTAGCCGGCTTTCAAAATAAAACTCATCTATGTCTATGACTTCATTTCTCTTCAGCAGTTTATGAAGTTTAAAGACAAGCCAACCATAATTTATTTATAGAATGTGATCCCATTTCTGTTTCTCTATTTTGTCTCCTAGAAAGCAGAGGAAAATAGCTCTAAATATATCAGAAAAATTAGACATTGAACTTTCCTTTCCCCCAAATACTACAAGTAAAATTAGAGCATTTGTCTCAAGAAAAATTAAGGAAAAGAACATTGCATCATTTGGAAATCAGATTACTGAAACATCAGGTCTAGATAATTAAGTTTGTACAGGTCAGGAAATAAGAAAGTCGATTTATTCTGGTTTTATGCCTCACCCTTTATGTGGGTATTGTTTTCTGTAATAAGACTTCTGTGCTTCCTGAATTCTATACCATCTCAACCTCAAAAGATATTTGAAATTTTCATATGTCATACTCTAATTATTTGTCAGTGTGCAGAGAAGAAGGAAAAGGAGGGAAAGATAATGCTGGCACTTAAATGAACTGAAATAGTAATTAATTGTGAAATCAGACTCTGTCCCCCTGACATGGTCCTGCCGACTCCAGAGAGAAAAGGCAGTTTAGGATCAGTCATCCATTGTGCGTTCTTTGACCAGTTTTGCATCCAGTTTCTTTCTTCTTCTTTTTTTAAAAGTAACTTTTCCTTTTGATCATTTACTTCTGCCTTCCCATTACTGAAAGGTAGTGAAATACATGATGTGATTTCAGCAGGCTGAATTAAACCAAAGCCGAAGTTTGGAGGGTGTCAAAATCGTATCCTAGAAATACAGGCAGATCTGCAGGATTTGGGTTTCTGCTCCTTCTGAGAGGAGCAGTGTGTTCCCGTAGGAAGCAAGAAGGTCTCCAAGGACACGATTAATGTCTGGAGGTGTGACGCTCATGCCTTCCCGCCCTCCCTGCCCCACGCCAGAACACTTCATCCTGAAACTCTGGGAGTTTGGATCCTGGTACTTTCAGAAAGCCAAACTCAGAGAGCTTGGATCCTGGTACTTTCACAGCATCACCACGTGCCTCTGATGCATACCTCAAGTGAAAAACCACAATTGTAAAAATATTTCTTTGCAAAAGAAGAGGAAGGAAATGCTGCAAAAGACAAGAGTAGATTATGAGCTAGTTTGCCTGAGCTGTTCATGTTCAAAAATAGAAATAACCTTCCAGACAGAGAACAGGACTGGATGGAATTCTGGCCGGAAGTCAACGGCATGTGGCTGCGGGCTCTCAGGACAGGAGGCTGTGCTCAAGGTGGCCTCAGGGGATGCACATAGGGCTTCGGCTGGTGACGAGGTGGAGGGTAGGGAGGAGCGGCCCATAGCCTCCCACTGCTCCGGCTCACCTTCGGGACTACCCAGAGAGAGACCAGCTCACAGGCCCCTTGTGGTCACGTTGGGGGTACAGGGCCCCTTCCTGGCTATTAAGTAGCTTAAAGAGGGTCTGTCAGCGGCATTAGGAAGGAAAGCACAAACCTGAGCTCCTACAGAACATACTAGAAGGCACTTAAACCAGGCCCTCCAGAATGCTGTGTTATCCAACTTGCTGCCGTGCACACATCAGATCTGAACGCCATTGCCACCCCACCTTCTCCAGGTTGGCCCACGTGGCCTGCCTTCCCGAGTCCCGCAGCAGTCCTATAGAGAAGACGGGGGTGGGGGGCGGGGCAGATGACCTCCCATGCCATCCCGGAGCTGAAGGGGCTGCCTTGCTTGTGAAAACAGCGTCTCCAGAGGAATGATACATCTGCTCCAGCAACGGGTAGAAGGCGAGGCTCCGAGGGTGTTTCCTTTCTTCCCTAGGCAGGGAGCACCAAGAAGACAAAGGCCAAAATGCCTGGGGTCGGCTTGATGGGAGCCAATACCGCGGGGAGGCAGGGCCTCGGTTCCTGTCCCGGCAAAGGCCGCCTAGCCGCTCCGTCTCTTTTCGGTGCTCTGGGACCCCTTTCTGTCAGGCCAGGCAACCAGAGAGTGGCCAGGGTCCAGCAGGGTTTTGTTTCCTGGGCTTTTGAGATCACAGTGCACCGCGCTCCCATCTGGAGATCTGTGGGCTCAGCTCCCAGGGCTCCGAACCAGGGGCCAAGTGAATCTGGGTGCGACCTTTTTTTCCTTTCTTGTCTAAGGCCTTGGCATACTCAGGAAAGCACGGTGGTTCACGGCCACATGACCAGCCCTGGGCACAAGGGTGGGGCATGGGGAGGGGGTGAGAGGGACATTATGCACAGTCTCCTGCAGTCCAGGTCTTGGAATGCTCCGAGTTCAAGAAGGCTTGCGCCCCACCCCACCCACCATGAGGAATTAGAGGCCATGCCTCTGGGAGCTAAACTTAGAAATGACAGTATGTAGTTAAGAGGTACACAGAGGTTCTTGGGTACCAGCCAGATGAGACATTCCAGATCATTCTCTTCCAAGCCTAATTTGTGCCTTGATGCCAGCCTGCCCAGAGGAGGCACTGAAGAGGGGGCCATCCCCCCATGTGGCCTTGGCCCTATTACCTGAAAATGAAGAGCTTGGGGAGGCCAGCTCTGAGGTTCTGAGTGCCGCTTCGCTGAATCATACATCAACCCCCGTCCCCTGCCTTCCTCTACAGGTGGGAAGAAGGAGGGGCTGGCTTCACCTTTTAATAACCTTATACGTGACCCTAACTTTCTCCCATCTGGGATTGCCCTCTTCATTGCAGAAGAAAGTCTTCAGGGAGTCCCAGAAGTCAGAGATATCAGAACACGTTCTTCCTGCAGCACAGGTTGGCGGGGCGGCACTCCTCCCTGCTAGGACCCGAGGACAGCCACCAGCAGAATGGTTTCTTGTCACAGATCCTTCTTTATTGACCTACGGCTCCTTGGCGTCAGAAGTCGTAGGGCCTGGGCTGGGGTGTGCAAGGGTGAGCAAGCATGAACGGGGGGTCTTGATGATATCACGCCCCTGTCTCTGAGCAGGTCGGGGGCGGAAACGTTGAAATTCCCGAGTCCTGCCCTGCGGCCTGCCTCCCCTTCCTGAGGAACCATAGAGCCGAGGAGGGATAAGCTAAGGCTGTTCCCTCAGCTCTGGACTCTGCCGACCATCCACATCTTGTGCTCCTGTGAGGGATCCCTGCCCTTTGTCCTAAATATCAGATTTGTGTGCTCTGTTTTTTTACAATGTTAACAAAAACATGTGTGAGGAACACCGTGTTCATCCTCTTGGTTTTCAAACCACACGGTTTCCTTCAGAGCTGCTCTGTGTATCATTGAGTTGTATGTTTAACTGTCTGACCCTGATAAGATACTTTTGGGGCGCCTGGGTGGCTCAGTAGGTTAAGCCTCTGCCTTCGGCTCAGGTCACGATCCCGGGGTCCTGGGATCGAGTCCCGCATCAGGCTCTCTGCTCAACAGGGGGCCTGCATCCCTCTCTCTCTGTCTGCCTCTCTGCCTACTTATGATCTGTCTTCTCTGTCAAATAAATAAATAAAATCTTTTTAAAAAAAAAATAAAATAAGATACCTTCGGAAAGAAGCACAAATCTAAGTTAAAACCTTTTTGAAATCTTTGCCTGTTTAAACAGCGCAGTGGAATCCAAATGGTCTCAGAATTCATAGCGCGGCTCTTCCATACTGGCGTTACTGGGGCTCTGACTTTCTGCTGTAAGTAGCTTCTCAGGAACAAGTGTTATGTTTGAGGGACTTATCTTCCCCTTTTACACCCTTGTGGAAACTCTCCTGAGAAGCATCCAGAGTAGTTGTCCACAATTCCGTCTTCAGATCGGCAGAAACTCTAAGAAAGTGATGCACTCAGGCTGAGCCTCGTCACGTGACCGGTCCTCTGTGACCTCTGGATGACTGCATTTTAAATATAAAGTCCTTGATGATGTAATTTTGATGATGCACTGTGTTTCCAGGCAGAGAGATGAAATGAAAATGTACAGTTTAGGCTTAGGAGAATTGAGGGGCATCTGGGAGCTGGTCCAGAGTCGCAGAGAAGACATGGGTTTTGCTTTCAGGCAGGTGATGGTTGAAAACGCTGGCTCTGCCCCTTATCGGCTAATTGGTCTTTGTTTCTCTGAGCCTCATTTTCCTCATTTGTAAATGACACAATAATGCCTCAGAGTGTTATTCTCTCTCTCTTTTTAAGATTTTATTTATTAATTTGACAGAAAGTGCTTAAGCCTGGGGAGCGGCAGGCAGAGGGAGAGGAGAAGCAGGCTCCCCGCAGAACAGCATCCCCCCCCCACGAGATCATGACCTGAGACGAAGGCAGAGACTTAAGCGACTAAGGCACCCAGGTGAACCTCTCAGAATGTTAGCCTTTTTTTTTTTTTAAAGATTTTATTTATTTGACAGTGAGAGAACACAGAGAGAGGCAGAGGGAGAGGCAGAGGGAGAAGCAGACTCCCCGCTGAGCAGGGAGCCCCCTGTAAGTCTCCATTCCAGGACTCCAGGATCATGACCTGAACTGAAAGCCGATGCTTAACTGACTGAGCCACCCAGGTGCCCCCTCAGAGTGTTATTCTTAAGGTTAAGCAAAGAGTCTACAAATGTACCTGCCACAATCCCATCCCACAGCAGGTACTTAAATTTACTCCTTCTTTCCCATTTCCACTATGCTTTTAGAAGCTTTTAGTCAGTGTTTTTGTTGGTTTGAATTTTGGTTTTGTCTTTGTATTTCAGTCGGCAGAGTGTAAAATCTGGGTATTCTCACAGCAGTACACGTGTATGCAACATAACCTTGAAAGAGAATAAGTAGCAAAACCTGCCATTTAGGCGATGCTGGGGAATATATGTGGAAGAAAGTAACACATTTTTCCAATAAATGTGAACAGACTTTTAAAGAGTATAAAAGAGTAAATGATCTCAGCATATAAAATATCTCTGTTTCCCGCATAAAATTCTCAGCATCTTGAAAGCAGTCAAGTTATTTCCCGGCATTAAACCACAGTGCAGGGGTAGCGCTGGGGACACTGTCTCTTCTGGAGGACACTGGAGGAGAGTCAGGTCTCCTCGTCTGTATCTGAGTCCTGAAAGGGAGGATGAGTTGAAGACAAAGTCCTGCTGTGGCGTCTGGGTCACCTCAGATCCTCCCACAGACCTTCTTGCAGTGGCATAAGCTGGCATAAGTGGCATAGGGGACATTGAGTTGAACATACATTTTTCAGGTGTAGAAAACCCATAGTGTCCACACACTGTGGATTCTGGCTCTGTCCTCTGTCCTGGTGCAAGGGAGACCTGGCCACGTCCCTCAGGTTTCAGGACCCTGAGACCCCCAGCTCCCTCCTGACCTAGCAAAGAAGTGCTGGGAGAAAGACCCCTGGGAAGTGTGGAATAGCATCCAAGAGAGGTCATGTCCAGCTTTCTAGACTTCCACATCTGTGCCGGTCGGGCTCTGTCTGTCCCATTGCAGGAGACGTGGAGACGTAGAAGACGTTCATTGGCCATACCAGCCTGTCAGAAGCTTTTCACTTCCTGTTTGGGTATATCAACAGACACCGTGGAGGTGCCTGCATCCACAGCAGAGTCTCCCGATTTGGTCCCCTGAAGGGGATGCATTTGGGGGCAGCACCGGACACAGCAACGACTCTCTCACCCCACTGCGCCTGTCAGTAAGGCTCTGTCCAGCACTACCCTGAAAGCTGCGTCCCAGCTCATGTTCCTCAGGAAACAACTTGCACATTTCTCCCGTCCCCACCCCACCTTTGACTGTCAGCACAGCTTCTGAAAAGCCAGAACAGGTGAACCATAGCATCCAGTTTTTGAAAGATTTTACAGCCTCTAGCAGAAGCACTAAATCTGGATGTATCATTTTTCTTAAAAGCATCTTTAGCCCAGCGTTAGAGTTCAGTGAGCTCTAATTAGACATGACCAGACAATGTAGTTAATGAGAGCTTGGCACGTCCCAGTCAAGCTAGATTATGATTTTGTTTTTGTTTCTGGAAAATAAAATAAAACAAAAATATGGGATACAAAGCTCCAAGAGCAGTAGTTCACTGATCTCGATTTCCTTGACCTAGTCTGGGAGTTTTGAGGACGTCGAAAGACATAAGCCTGTCTGGGAATACAAAGGAAGGATGTGCCTTACTAGGTTTTGACCCTTACCAGACATTTTATAGGCGTCCAGGTGCCAAAGTTTGGGAAACACTGGTATCAAGTCACCTTTGACTCCATTCATTGTATTGATTAGATTAGTATAGTTAGGAGAGGCAAATGAATTGGTAGTTTACCAAACCCTGTAAAATCAACCTTTCCGCAATGGCTTGGACATAGTTTTTTTTTTCTTTCTTTCTTTCTTTCTTTTTTTTTTTTTAAATGAGCTTTGCATTATTATAGTTGCAGTATATATGTTTTATAGAAAATTAGAAAATTCAGGGGTGCCTGGGTGGCTCAGTCATCTGCCTTTAGCTCAAGTCATGATCTTGGGGTCCTGGAATCAAGTCTCACATTGGGCACCCTGTTCAGTGGGGAGCCTGCTTCTCCCTCTCCCTCTGCCCTTCCCCACCGCTCATGCATGCTCTCTTTCTCCCTCAATCTCTCTCAAATAAATAAAATTTTTTTAAAAAATAAAATTAGAAAATTCAAACCAGCAAACTTTAAAAAAAAAGTTAACTTCCTCTTCCAACCACCCATAGATCACCCCTGTTCAATTTTAATACATGAGTATATTTTTCAAATAAAGTCACTGTGACCTGGAATTAAGGTTTCAAACCTGGCCACCACTGGTGAATGTGAACTTTGGTCCAGAAGCAATGGCCATCCATTTCCAGGGACTTTCAGAAAAACTTCTTTCAGGAATATTTTCAGAGAAGTTCAGTAGAGCTTTAAAAGAAAAAAATTCTAAAGTAATTTCCCCAATGATATGCCTGAATTAAGTTGCCATTATTCCAAGGAGTAGAGTTTAGTTCTAATTCTTTTTATACAGAAAATCATTATCACCTCTGGAGTCAATCAGCTCACTATTCAGAGGAGTCCGGGCCCTGACCCCATAAAGGGTGCTTCCTAGTCTCATGCATATTTTCCTACTTTTCCACTAACACTTTAACGGGAAAAAATAAATTAGGTCTCCCTTGCCCTACCTCACCCTCATTAAAAAAATTGTTCCAGGGACCAGATACTGTCATGTTCTTACCATGACAGCTCAGAATCTTATACTCCGTGGGAGGAAAACCAGAGAAGCCAATGGCAGGTAGGCACCAGGACCGGTTTGTGGAGGGGGATCTGCACGGCCTCTCACATGCTGGGAGAGTCATAGCAGAGCGTGGCTTTTGTTACTGGTGATGGTCTGGAACAAGGTAGTTCAGAAGATGGATATCTCTACCCTTTTCTGGAGGGATGTGTTTGAAATCTTAACCCCTAACTCTTTTATGGGGAAATCGTTCTGAAATGGATGGTTTCCTGACTCCGCAAACAAAGCAGACTGTATGTACATCATTTTCGCATCCCCAGGTGACACGAGGTCATTGTTACTGGAGTGCCGAGATGCAGCAATGCCGTGGGATGTGGGCGTGTCCAGCCAGAGACCCCAGTGGGAGTGTCCTCGCGTGTGCTGGGGGCCATGCCACAGCTGAGGGCTAGTGTCCCTTGTCACGCATCTGCTTCTGTTCCCCCCTTTCCCCCTCTCCTTCCCATTTACTCTTCTCTCCCACTACTTTTCCTCTCTTCTTTTCATACCTTAGGCTCCAGAGAGCTTGCCTTTAGAACCAGTGCCTGGAAAATCGTGGAAACTAAGCTATTGCTTCCCTCTGACTATCCTTTCTCCACCGACCCTTCACCTTCCTGTCTAGCCATCTTCCAAGACTTACCTTGTCTTCAGTCTTTATGTCCCTGATGTCTTCCTGGCTGTTTGAGGCCATCCTTCTCCTCAGAGGCCATCTGGGGCATTAAGTTAAGCAGGTAGTGAGACTTACCTCAGCTCCTGTCCTGTGGGAAAAACTGTCCCCTAGTCACCTGGGGTCAGTAAAGAGAACTGTGAGCCCCTCTGAGTCCCAGGCTCCCTACTCTAGTCACAAATAGTGATTTGAAAATGTAAACCCCCCACCCCCGTAGACCAGAGCTGTATTTTAATCAAACAATAACTTACTGGCTTGACACAGAGCTTAACAACCTTGATCATGTTAAAAATGATAACGTTTGCCCAGCACATGGGGTAAACAGAAGAGAATGTCCAAGCCTGGTTGCCCAGCTGCCCTAAGAGCTGAGGGGTTATATGTCTACACCCACACTTGTAATGTACTCTTTTTTTTTTAACCTGTAATCTATTCCTGGCTCTGCATCGGGAAGCCTGATAATAAAGAATTTTCCTGTAACCAGAAGCAGAACTCACTTGCGGGAATGGAAAAAAGTGGTCCCCATGCATTACATGTATACCAGAAAGTTCTTCATTATTTGGGAACATTATTTTGAGTACTAAAAGGGTTGCCTTGGGTTTAGAGATGAACAAGTGAAGAGCATGAAGTGTAGGAAGAACTAATGTTTTCTGCATTTTCACTAATCCAGTACAGATTGTTTTAAGTGCTTTAGGTGGGTATTAGGGAAGAACGCCAGCTTCATAAAAGCAGGGGTCCTATCCAGCTTTCACTGTTTTTGTTCAACATGTGAGTTGAAAATGGTTCTCACATTTTGAAAGGTCGTTAAAAGAAATTCACAAAGAAGAATATGCCGTGTAAATCATATGTGGCCCCAGAGCCTAAAGTACTGACCGCCCCTACCGAAAACGTTTGTCGACTCCCGTCACAGAGGATGGCAAGGGGTAAAAAGCCTCCCCTGCCCCCAAAATCCAAAGGATATGAGTAAGCAAACAGGAAGACTGGCTTGCCAAAACTCCATAGTTGCTAAAAGTAGACAATGAGCCTCAACGGATTCCAGCAAGACAATTTTTCCTTACACTGTGATGAACAGTAGGGGCGTCGCGTGATGGTGCCGGCACAGATGCCACGAAGACCCACATGACAGGATGGAACCAGATTGTGCCTCTGCAGGCAGGTGTGCTCGAGCCGAGGGATCCAGGGCAAAGGACTCAGCACCTCTTAGAGCAAGTAGCGAACAAGCCAGATTCCCCCTGGGAGCTCAGAGTCTGAAGGCGGTCACTCTGTGTCACCCTCACTTACTTAATTGGCTGCATGACTAGCTACAGAGGACGGTTGGGCCTTGCAGCTGGGCACACTCAGTAGGGAAGTTTCCAGATGTTTGGGTCTGGGACACACTGTCTTTTCCAGCAGTGGATCGGTGGATCGTCTGTTTCGTCCTCACCACAATCCTGTAAAGAAACAAATACTGCAGATCTCCCATTTTACAGATGAAGACACAGGCTCAGAGGAAGGAACGCAACAAAGTAACCTGCCCAAGGTCAAAAGTAACTTGCTCCAGATTATATAGCTCATAGGTGATTTAACCGTGATCTGTCTGAATGCAGAGCCCTGAGCACACTTGCCTCGTTTAATTCAGCAGGAAACTAAGACCACAAGGACTAGGCGTACTTTATATATCCGATAAAGTAATTCATTGTTTTGCCTTCTTGCTGAGATGGCATTTTAAATGCATAGGGCCTGCCATGCATAACCGCTTAAAGATTTACACGTGTTTAGATGCCAGCAAAAGTTTGCCACAAACTTTCCTGGTTTTAAAAAAAAAATGGATTTGGCTAGGTTTTACTTTTCTCAGTTGTTTTGAAAGGTTTCCTTTGCACTATGAAAAGCAAAACACGGATTTAATTACCCTTCTCTAGCTAATGTTGGAACTGCCTAATTACACTAAAAACATTAATTGCAGATATATTACAGACAGCAACTCACAATAAAATGTTTTCTCCTAATTTATCCAGGCCCATCAATTAAGCAAAGTCCCAGGCATCTTCTTCCAAAACCCTTTGCATTACTCTCATTACATTTCCACAAACAAGTAACCGATTTGTATGTATAGCATAGAAGCAGGTGCAAAGATGGCATGCGTGTGTTGAGTATGCGCATAAAATAACACAGCAGCAGGGGAGGTTGCAGGAAGTGGGGATGGGAATGCATGCACGTGAAATTCAATGACAGAACTAGGTCTGACTTGGGGTGTCAATGAAGGGGGCAGGGCTGTTGTATATGACTTTCACATAGCACATAACAGAAACCTCTTCAATTGTTTAATCAAAAGTGGGAAATTTAATAAAAGAATTTGGTCTTGGGTGCCTGGGTGGCTTCAGCTCAGGTCATGAGCCCAGGGTCCTGGGACCAAGCCCCATGTTGGGCTCCCTGCTCAGTGGAGAGACTGCTTCTCCACTACTCCCTTTCCCTTTGCCACTCTCCATGCATGTGCTCTCTCTCTGTCAAGTAAATAAATAAAATCCTCAAAAAAAAAAAAAAAGAAAGAAAGAAAAAGGAGAATAAAGAAATTGGTCTTCCTTATAATATCCACAGGCAGAAAGTTCAGACAAGTCTCAGGTTAAGATGAGGAAATCTGATGAAGGAGCCAGCAGCTCTGCTCCCTGGGGTCTTGGGGCCCCCGCCCCATCTCTGGTGCTGGGGAGCAGTCTAAGGTCACGCTAACAAGCCCAGTTCTGGATTCTGACTGCTGGATTCACATCACAACACAGCCATTCCCATTAACCTCTCTTTGCCTCAGTTTCCTTGACTATAAATGCTTGAGTTTAATTGAGTTCTCTGAGAATTAAATGAGATAGTACTTGGTCACCTACTAAATGCTCAGTATTATTTGTGTTTCTTTTTGATGTTTGCTTCTTTCTGTTCCATCTGAAAATCTATCTCCCTTTCCTTCTTCTTTATGCATATGGGATGATGTCATCCCAATGTAAACACTAATTCTGACAAACTGCCTAATGTTTCAGTCCCAAATACAATTAATTTTCAGGAGGAAGGGGTTGATTGGTCCAACTTGAGTCACATGTTTACCCCTGGTCTGGTCAGCTGTGCTGGAGGACAGGACCAGTGTTTGGGTGTGACTACAGGGCCCATTCCATTGTTCGTTCTTAGAAGAGAAGGCACAACATTTTCATAACACCTTTGTATTCCTTTTAATATTAACAGTTAAAAGTTAGAGGTAGAGAATATTCTCAGAGCCCTATCTATAAACCATAATTATATTAAGAAAGGGTGTGTGTAAAGCAAACCCTATTTAAAATGTATGCAAGAGGACCATGAAGTAAGATTATTTTTATGTAAAGATTTCTTTTAAATTTGAAATAAAAGCTTCACTGAATATCTATTCTGTAAATTAAAAATTAAAATATCTGAGGGTTATTTAAGCCAGATGTTGTCAAGGTCAACAGATGAAATTGAAGTTTTAATGTCTGCCATTCAATTAGCTTAATTTCCTTTTGAAGAAACTAAACTTGACAGATTTTATGTTGCTTGTGGTATTCCCTTATGTTGATCACTAAGGACAGGATCCTTTCTGTTTTGAAAGGGATTAACATCAAATAAAAAGAAGTAAGGGGCTACTGGGTAGCTCAGTCAGTTGAGTGGCTGGCTCTTGGTTTTGGCTCAGGTCACAACCTTGGGGTCCTGGGATCCCTGGGTCAGACTCCGTGCTCAGCGGGGAGTTTGCTTGAGATTCTCTCTCCTCTCCCCCTCCTGCTTGTGTGCGTGCTCTCTCTCTCTCTTTCTCTCTGAAATAAATAAATCTTAAAAAGAAGGAGTAAGTCATCATCTACCTCCTTCCAGGATATTAAATGACCTTTGTCCTCCTTTCAATTATTTAAGATATAAGCAGATTATCAATATCCTGACTTTTGTTTGAGCTACATTTATTTCATTAATTCAGAAGTCATTCAAAGGTTCCATGAAAGAAGCCAGGAGGAAGAAGATTTGGTCTTTCCTTTGGGAACCTTGTTGGGGGAAAAAATGGCCATGTATGCAATGGACACATTCACAGAGCCATGGAAAAGAGATGACCACTTGGGCAGTGGCCAGTTCACATTGCTATGAGAGAGACAGACATATATACTTTGACAGGACCATACTGTGGTGGGAAAGATAGCCAGGTGTGCACTGGACACATTCACACTATTGTGGAAGAGACAGCCACATATACAGCAGACATTCACACTGCTATGGAGAAATGGATGTGTGTACAGTGCACACATTCACACTGCTGTGGGAGAGATAACCATGTATACAGTGGACACATTCACACTGTGGGAGAGATAACTGTGTATACAATGGACATATTCACACTGCTCTGAGAGAGATAGCCATGTACACAGTAGACACATTCACACTGCTTTGAGAGAAATGGACCATTGTTCAGTGGACTCTCTAGCATGGAACCTTGCACATCATGGGTGCTCAGTCATTTCTTGTTGAAAGGATAAACTAATTGGTGCATCAAGGCAGAATAATAAAAGTGCCTTTGGACAAGTACAAAATGTTACAAAAGCATATAAAAGAAAGAGTCATTCATTCATCAGATAAAGACTTCATTTGTGCCTTCTGTGTGCCAGGCACTGTTCTAAGCATAAGCTCATGGCTATTACTTCTGGCTAGAAACTTTGAGAAAATGACATGAAAGAGTTGGCATACGTGCTGGACTTTGAAGTTCAGACTCATATGTTTAAAGAGGTGTAGTTGGGCCAAGAGAATTCCAAGAGAAGAAACAAGTGAAGTTTGGACATGGCAGCTATGGGGTGAGTCACAATGGCTAAGATCATAACAGTGGTATAAGCCAGAGTCACAGAGGAAAGAGCCTCTGGTGCTGGAGGATGTAGAACGGACTTGTGATGGAGAGGCCGGGTGTCAGGGATGAGGCCTTGAAGGAAAAGAGTGATAATGGGACTGTAGAGAAAAAATGAACAAGAGGAACACTGGAGGGTGAGAATCTATGGCATACAGAAGACATCATAAATATGAAACTGCTGGAACTAGCAAACAGATCAGATGAAAACAGAGCCCTGAGCTTCAAGCTTACCTAATTAGGAGACTGAAGGTAACATTAATGAAAATAGGAACCACAGGGAGGGATCAGAAAGGCAAGAGACATGAAAAAGTGAATTGTGGACAGAGTGGGCTCGAGGTGATGGCAGAGTTTCCACATGGTTGACAGAGTTTCTAAATCAAGTAAGCAAGGCCTGGGAGTCACTGCAGTAGGTCCTTAAGGGAATGACTTTCACCTATGAGATAGTAATTTCATTGATATCTTCATCTACAAAACCAGTTTTTCTGGCTGGAAGAATTTTGCAACTGCAGTATAAATAGGGATTATTGAGCTCCTTCAGATTATTTTTGGCCTCAGCACAAAACAGATCTAGCCAAAGATGAAATTTAAAACAGTACCAGAAACAGCAAATGGACCTTAGGCTCTGTCTGTGCTCCAAGGGACAGAGACTTAGGATCACCCGGGCAAAATCTTGGAAAGCCACAGTTTGCAACCATCTTAGTTGGGAAGACATTGAAAATCACAGCAGAGAGCTGGAGCTCAGGATCAGAAGGCAGGGAGATGGCCAAAATAATGGGAGTCAACCAAGTGTAGTAATTAAGATAATCAGACTAATTTTTTTCCAGATGGCAGGTTTTTTTGGCTGTGTTCCTCTTTAAGATGTTTGGCACATAAATTCAAATTTGGGGCCCTCTGGTGTTGTAAAGCTGCCACTTAGGATTTAACAGAGATAATCATTGAAGCCATCAGATTCAATGGCATTATACAGAGGAGCTCCTGTCTCTTTGCAGGAGTAAGAAAAACTAAATGTGGAGAAAACAGAGATAAGAGAAGGACCACAAGGATGCACTATTACAGAGCAAACAGAAGATACTTCAGTCAGCCCTTCCAGGAAACTGTAAAAAGAAACATCCTTTCCAACATTTGCATAGCACAGTATTAGGTACAAAAGAAGTAAAACGATACATGTTCTGTCCTCTGGGAGCATTTTTTCATGAGCATAAGGGATATATGAAAATTGAAGGAAGGAGGGTAAACTGTGTTATAGGTTACTAAATAAAGTGTATGGAACAGATTTCTACTTCTTTCTTTTTTAAAGATTTTATTTATTTATTTGAGAGACAGAGATCATGAGTAGGCAGAGAGGCAGGCAGAGAGAAAAGAAGGGAAGCAGGCTCCCTGCTGAGCAGAGAGCCTGATGCAGGGCTTGATCCCAGGATCCTGGGATCATGACCTGAGCTGAAGGCAGAGGCTTTAACCCACTGAGCCACCCAGATGCCCCAAGATTTCTACTTCTGAACATAATGGAGTAACAGAGACCAGATTTAACTTTCTGCCTTAAACAACTAAAAAACAAAAACAAACAGACTAATTATATAAATCAATGGTTTCCCAATATTGGACAATAGGCAGGAATCTCTAAGAGAAGGGAAGCAAACAGGATGAGCCCCACAATTGCCTCAGTTTGATACCTAGACAGAGTGTGAGGCTGGGGTACAGAGAAAAAGAACTTAGGGAAAACCAAGCAATCTACCTTAGTTGAAGAGATAGAATTGAGAATCTTAGAGGACAAAGCAGCTAAAATTCCCAAGGCAGTGTACCAGAAATACACACAAAGAGAGCTCCAGAACCTGAAGAGGTTTCCTTTCAAGTCCTGAGCTGAGTACTAAGAACCACATACTTGCATGGAAACTGCTTAAAGTTGAGGTAAGAATCACCACACATGAACATGATTTGACAGAAAAATTTCTGACATTCATTCAAGACTGGAACTAATTCACGTTCCCAGGAGCCAGAGAAGAGAAACTCCACAATACATGGGGCATTAGACTTAGTACTCAAAAGGATATTGCCTAAATAGAGGGGCCAAGTTAACCTTAGCCTAAAGCCAGCTGTGGTTCCACCCAACAAAGCTTAAAGGTAACCTGTGAAAAGATCAAAATGATTCCAAGTAACCATGTTACAGAACAAAGTTTATAAACAGTTTCAATAATGCAAAAATAAATAGATATATAAATAAACACCCAACATGATAAGATACACTGCCTGCCGCCTAATCAGAAATCACCAGACACATAAAGAGGCAATAAAATACAACTTATAAGGAAGAGAAAATTAATGAATGGCATTTTAAGGAGACATGTGGGAATTTTTAAAAGAGCCAAATCAAATATATAGAGAAGAAAATTACAATGTTGAAAAACCAAACCAAACCAAAAAATAAAAGCAAAGCAAAATAGCACCGAAGGGAACGAATAGAACTTAGACCTGGCACAAGATAAATTAGTAAATTTAAGGACAAGATGATAGAAATTTTCCAAAATAAGATAGTGAGAAAAAAGAGCTAAAAAATAATAATTGAAAAAGGCAGCAGTAAGTGATGAGGCCTCTCTGTGTGGCCTCCCCTACATGTCCTTGAGGGAAATGGGGAGTTCAAGAAAAAATATTTGAGGACCTTATGGCTGAAATTTGTCCAAACTTGATTAAAAACTATAAACTTAGAAATCCAAGAAATTCCAACAAACTCCAAACAAAAAAAACATGAAGGAAACTACTCAGACCACATCTTAATTGAATTGTTTAAAGCCAGTGAAAAAGAGAAAGTTTTTAAAGCAGCCAGAAAAAAAAATACAATGAAAAACAAAGATAAAAATCATAGCAGATTCCTCATCAGAAGCAGTGCGAATCAGAAGAAAGTGAAGTAACAACATTAAAATACTTGAAAAAAATACTACCAATCTAGAATTCTGTACCTAGCAAAAACAAACAAACTAACTTTAATAAACAAAGATGAAATAAAGATTCCTTCAGACATGTAAAAGCTAAAAGATTGTGTGTGCAGCAGCAAACAAGCAATGTGAGAAATGTTAAAGGAACTCCAGAAGGAAAATGATGCCATGTGGAAATCTGGATCTAACCAAAGGAATGAACCACTCTAGGAACTCTTTCTAAAACAAACGTGGTAACAGCATGTTGTGCGCTCTACAACATAGGTACTGAAAAAACAAAACAACAACAACAAAAACAAAAATTAGTAGTCCAGTTCTAAAATGGCTCCCAGTTATCCCCAATGCCTGGTATAATCCCTTTCCCTGTGTGTGAGATAGATCTGGAAACTTGCTTCTGGTGAATGGAATAGAGCAGGAGTGCTGGGATCTCACTTCCATTTTGCTGACACTCTCTGTTTCTTCTTTCTTGCCCACTTGGATGAAGCAACCCACCATGTTGTGCTGCACTATAGAGAAACACATGTGTCAGGGAACTGAGGGTGACTTCTCGCCAAAGCCCATGACAGAATTAAAGTGTTCAGTCTAAACACTCTTCGGGACCTGAATCCTGCCAACCACCAGATGAATGAAATTAGAAGCAGGTCCTTCCTCGGTTGAATCTTGAGCTAACTGAAGCTCTAGATACTTTGTTTACAGCTTTGTGAGAGACCTGGAGACAGGGGACCCAACCAAGTCCCATGCTAATTCCCGACCCACAGAAACTGTAAAATAATACGTGTTGTTTTAAGATACTCAGTTTTGGGGTGATATGCCAGGAGAAGGGAAATGGGATATATACAGGGATAAATGTAAAATATTTTGCCCTATTTTTTTTACATATCTTTATAAGATAATTGAGTATTTAAGGCAAAATAATTTTATAACTAATGAAGAAATGAAATGTTTGGCAATTTTTTTTTAATTTTTGTGACAGAAAAAAGATCAGCGGTTGTTTAGAAACAAGACGAGATACAAAGAGGGATGGGATTTCAAGGGGCCACAGGGAAACTTGGAGGCAAAGGATATATTCATTCTCTCGATTGTGGTGAGGGTTTCATAAGAGTACATATTTGCTAAATCTCATTGATTTTGTATAATTTAGGTATGTGCTGTTCATTGTGCGTTATTTATATGTTCAAAAAGATGTGAATAAAAGAATAAAAAACAAATAATAGAAGTTTGGAGAAGGAAAAAGTCCATGTAGGTTGTAATTATTACCAAAAAAAAGTCACAGAGGACAGAAGGCTTAGCAACAGAGTCAGGCTTTGGTAGAGTGGTAGAAGGAAAGAGAGGAAGCAGTAAGGCAGAAGGTAGAGTACTCAAGACCAAGAAGCAGGAAGTGGTATTGGTGTGCGGACAGGAGATTTAGCCAGAAAACCACCTTCCTCAATCTTTCAAGGGTAATTTCTTCCTGAATATCTCCATGGGGCAAATTCCTATAAGTCTAAGACATAGATAGATCCTATTAATTTCAAGAAATGCTGATACTTCCTGAACCCAGAAATTAAGCTGCTTATACTAAAACAATATCGAATCCCCTTGAAACGGACACTGTCACTTAAGTAAATGACATTAGTTATCACGGTGTGGCCTTCCAAGGCAATTTCCTCTCATCAGTTCCTCTGTGACAAGGCTGAATGCTTTAGTTCAGCTCATTTATGGCTATTGTTGTCCCATACATTCAAAGGTTTACTATTCTATTTTAGCCAACAAAAGACAAAATCGATCAATAAAAGCAATGTAAATAGTGGATCAGATTGTCCTACTGTAGATTTGCAAACCAAAATTACTGGGACTCTTGCCACTGAGAAGATGACATCATAGGGGATCTTGTTTCCTGGCGCTTGGCAACTTGGGAAGTACCCACCATCCAAAGCAGTTCTCATAAATATGAATAAAAGCATCATCAAACCAAAAGCCAATATTACATGAAACTCCTGCAAATTTAAATTCTTGTAAGCCAGAAGGGCATACTCTGGGATATAAATATAATGGGAAATAAGCTTAAGGAAGAGCAAATAAGACCAGGTTACGGAAGGGTTTTATTGTTAGACTAAGAATTTGGGACTTACCTGGGAGGCCTCTTCTGTCTGGAAAAGAGGAGGGACAAGCTGCCAGGTGTGCTGATGGTCACATAGATGGCATGAGCAGAGTAGAGTTAGGCAAGGAAGGAGCAAGACGGGAGGACTGAGATGTCACCACAGGGTAGATGACGAGCATGAATAAAGCAGGTGGCAGCGTAATACCAAAGACATGTCATACTAATAATTAATATCAATCACTTCTTATGTGCCTGGCCCTCTTCTAAGTGCTGATTTATATGAGCTCTACATTGACTGTGTACTTACTACGGGGTGTATACTGTTATTATTTCTAGTTTACATCTGAGAAAACCAAGACACCACGAGAAGAAGTAACTCCCCTCATGGTCAGAGAGCTAATGAGCTGAGCTGAGATTTGAAGAGGGTGGTCTGGCCCTGCCATGCCATGTTGGCTCTGCAGACCCTCGGATGTTCAGGGTGTATGGGCCCCATGATGGTACCAAGAATGACATGAAAGGAGCCCAGTCCACAAGACTCTGAGTGCACTCACTGCTCTCCATGCCCATGGCCCCCGCCTTTGCCCAGGACAGTGCTTTTTGTTTTTATTTTTTTTTTCCCTGAAACAGCCTCCAGCTGTCTTCCCCAGCTCCAGACTTGTCAGCCTCCATTCAATTCTCTGCCCACCTCAGAGCGATCTTCCAGAAGCCATACGCTGATCACCCCCACCCACCCCCCCAGTTCAAATCACAGGGATGAAGTCCAAAGCTCATCCGTGCCTTCTAAGGCCCTACATGATCTGGTCCCAGATCCTTTGATGTTCTGGGTTCCAGACATGACATGAGACTTCAAGTTCTCTCATTCCTGGGATTTGGTACATGATGCTCTTTCCATCCAAAATACTGCTCCCCCTTCTTCCCACCCTCACCATTCTTCATGGACGAATTTCCACCCATCCCTTACATCCAACCTGAGCCAGAATTTCCCTTGGAAATTTTATACCGACACCCTGAGCCGCGTGTGCCTGAGGCCATTCCTCTGATGTGTCTGATGAGCGCCCTGTGCCTTCACTAATTACACAGCCGTCTAACCGCACACTTCATCATTGGCTCACTCCCCTGAATAAAAGCTCTATGAGGGCAGTGACCTGGGTCGTTATTATATCCCCAGCACTTAGCATGGGACCTGGGACATAGTGGGCTCCAAATAACGTTTTAAATTGGAGGATTAACAAGGATTGAGTTTCACAGGATATAGAAAACAAAACTGAGAGAGAAATCAACCTTTCTTCTAATACGCTGGACCTAACCAGTGCCACTGGCAGCACCAAGGGGGGATTTAGGAAAATTGTTTGGGAATTGCTCAGGTTAGACTGGGGCCTGCTGAATCTGGTAATAAAATGTCATCCCCAGAAGAACTGGTCTCTGTGCAGCTGGAATGATGGAACCAGGACTCATTTGTGAGTCTGGAGAGCCAAGCTGGCTACTGTTACCGTCTGAACATTTCCCCGCCTTTTTAAAAAAGAGAATCTTGCCTTCCCTGTCTTTGCGTGGTACTTTTTACTTAGACTGATTGTGGCTTTAGTACATTGAAACAGACACTGAAGTATCAATATCAGGCATATTCCTCTCTTGGTTGTGTGTACAACCATACACAGGAAGGAGAATTAATTTTCTCTGCACGGTTCACAAAGTTTGCTTTCTGCTCTTCTTTGCTTAGGTCGTAAATGAAAGGGCAGATTTCGGAGAGAGACGCCAAAGCCGAAATGCTCTTGATTCAATTACACAGCAAATAGAAAGGCTATTCCTGATCTGGCAAAGAATAATTTGGCTTTTCTATAGATCATCACTTGAGAAGGACTTAGTAAAAGGTAGATTTTCTGGATGAAGACTTGTGACTGCGATTCCAGGCCCGTAGCCATACCAAGTCGAAGTGGTTCTGCTTCTGCCTGCAGAAACCCAGCTAAGAGTTGATAAGTGCTTTTAGGATGAGATGTGAATCTGTCATGTTCAAAGCAGCGTCTGAGCTGGAGAGAAGGCGTGTCGATAGTCTGGCTGGCGGACAACCCCTGCCAAAGTGTATGTGCGCATCTGTCCTCTAATCTAAGAATGACCCACACATTTCCTTCTAGTTAAATAGACAAGGAATTTCTATGTTTGGCTGGACTCTCTGTGTGTGTGTGTGTGTGTGTGTGTGTGCGCGCGCGCGCGCGCGTGCGCACATGTGTGCACGTGTGGGTGCGTGTGTGTGCGTGTGTGTGCAGTCAGGTGTAGCTTAATATTTCACCAGAGTGCAAACAAAATGCTTCCCTTTAAGCCTCCACAGCCACAGAAATACAATTTTCCTTACAAAAAGACCTGAAGGATTACTTGAAATAATTAGACACATGAGGACCCAAAGCCCTGCTTTGCCTCTTGTGAGCCGTGTGACTTTGCATGAATGCTAAAGAAATTATAGCATATGTATTTATATTTTTAATCATTAAAAGAGCTCCTGCCATTTGCAATTACATGGATGAACCTGGAGGACATTATGCTAAATGAAATAAGCCAACAAAGAAAGAAAAAACAACTTAGTGATCTCACTTATATGTGGATTCTAAAAAAGTCAAATATATAGAAGCAGTATATAGAATAGTAGAAGTGTGGTTACCAAGGGGCTGGAGGTGGGGAAATGGGAGATGTGGTTTAAATGATACAAAGTTGCAGATACATAAGATAAATAAGTCTAGAGATCTGATGGATGGCACCGTGACTAGCCCAGTTGGCTAGTCGGCTACACATCTGCCTTTGGCTCGGGTCAGTATCCCAGGGTCCTGGGATGGAGTCCTGCATGGAGTTCCCTGCTCAGTGCAGAGCCTGCTTCTCCCTGTGCCTGCTTTCCCCCTTCTTGTGCTCTCTCTCTCTCTGACAAATAAATAAATCTTTGAAAAGAATACTTACTGAATATTGGAAATTTGCTAAAAGAGTAGATTTCGGGTGCTGTCATCCTATACCCAAAAAATGGTAACTTACATGAGGAGATAATATTCAAATTAGCTTGACTATAGTAATCATATCACTATATATATATATATATATATATATATATATATATAAAATCATCATGCTCCTTAAATATATACCACATTTTTTAAGAATAAAATAAAAGGAACTTGCATAAAGGGAAGGGTGATGACAGGAATAAGGGAAGCCTGGAGGAACTGGTTTGATGGGGAAAGATAAACCAGTTGCTGGACTTACTGAATTTGAATGCAGAGCCCAAAAGGACCAGAACGAGCCCAGGAACCCAGGAGAGCACAGCAGCCTGGATAGGTAGACCTGGGAATTGCTTTTAAAGTAAAGCCACGAGGTAGAGCTGCCTCTGCCCCAGAGGATGCATGTTCCGGGCATCACCACGTGTTCCAACCTTGCTGGAGGGGATTTAGGAATATATTAAAGAATATATTCAGAAGGTGTCAGAAGGTTCAGAAGGTATTAGATGGCAGAGTCACTTTTTGAATAACTCTTTTTCTGAGCCGCCGCACTTACAGATGCATTCTAAGTAAGTATACCGAAAGCAGAACGACCCGTCAGGTTGAGCTACCGATTTTGAATCATCTTCCACAATTCATCCACGTTAGCTCACGTCGCCAGCTGCTGTCCTTCCAGATCGATGCGTTCAGTAGCCCCTGTCAGCCAGTGGCTGCAGGGCAGCATTTTAACGGATCCCAAAGACTTTCCTTGGAATTCGCCGGCCGCCGCTCACAGGGCCAGGACGCTGGTCGCCGTGGCGTTGCTGATGCTCTTCCCAGCCGAGGTGGCCTGGCTGCTGAGATACTGAGGAGCAACTGTTGCAAGTCGGTTAACAAATGAAAGCCTGAAACCCATGTTTATGTGGCTGTGTGTTCCCAACTAGTGATTTATGGTATTTTAAGCAGAGACGTAAACTCTGTGATTAAGGGGAGTCAGCTAATTCTTTCTGGAGTAGTGAATGTGTTCAGGAGCAAAAGCCTAAGAGAGTCTGGATTTTTAGGCAAATTAAAAATCAGAAAGCTTTCTTTACACAAGCAACAAATTAGGAGGTAATTAATCACATTAAATGAGGATTCACCGTGGAATTCCTTCAAACCACCAGTTTCCCCGCATCAGTTAAAGAATTTGATTAACATTCATCACCCTCTTCTATCGAGCATGGCTCTTCATACTGATTTCAACTCATTTAGTTCCTTGCAAGGAACGTTTCCGCAGAGAAGAGTCACTCCCGCAAAGTGAACAGCATGTGAACTGGAAGTAAGATCTGTTCTCACTTAGCTTCCGTTCTTCGTACCTTCACGTGAGCCATGAGCCCGCACATGTGACTGCAACTCCTCCTGACTGCAGAACCCTTCTCTTTCCTCCGGGAAAGAGCAGGCGCTTGGTTCTCTCTCCCCCTGGGATGGTGGACCTCTCTTTGTTCCCACTGCTCATTTGTTTCGTTTCTTAAATTCCACAGGAGTGAAATCATATGGTATTTGTCTTTCTCTGATTTATTTCATTTAGCACAACACACTCTAGTTTCATCCACGTCGTTGCAAATGGCAAGATTTCATTCTTTTCTATGGCTGAGTAATATTCCACTGTGTGTATGTTTGTGTGTGTGTGTGTATACACATATATATGCATATATATGTCTATATATCTTCTTTATCCATTCATCTGTCGATAGACACTGGGGCTGCTGCCACAGTTTTTCTATTGTAGATAACGCTGCTATGAACATCAGGGAGCATGTATACCTTTGAATGAGTCGTTTTGTATTCTTTGGGTTAATATCTGGTAGTGCAGTTGCTGGGTCACGGGGTAGTTCTATTTCTCAGTCTTGGAGGAAACTCCAGACTGTTTTCCAGAGAGGCTCCACCAGTTTGCGTGCCCACCAACAGTGCAAAAGCTTCCCCTCTCTCTGCATCCACATGAACACCTATTGTTTCTCATGTTGTTGAATTTAGCCATTCCGACAGGTGTGGGGGGATATACCTCAATGTGGTCTTCATTTGCATTTCCCTAATGATGAGTGACATTGAGCATCTTCTCATGGTGACACTGTAATTTTTTAAACCTGTTGTTTAGGAGAAAGCTAAAGCACAGAAATTACAATGAATTAATTTGGTGTGTCATTTAATAGTCTACCGATCCCTTTCACCTCGTTGTTTATCTGCTTCTGTCTTAGTCTGTCCAGACTGCTGCAACAAAATCCCACAGACTGGGTACTTAGAAATAGCAGAAATTTCTTTCTCCCAATTCTGGAGGCTGGGAAGCCAAAGGTTGTGGCACAGGCATTGTCTCGTTCTGTCGAAAGTCCTCTTCCTGGTTCACAGCGGGTGTCTTCTCTGTGTCCTCACATGGTGGAAGGGACTGGAAGCTCTTTGGGGATCTGTTTTATAAAAGCACCGATCCCATTCGTGAGGGCCCACCCTCGTGACACAAGCACCTCCCAGAGGCCCCACCCCCCAGAGCTTTCAGGTTGAGGGTTAGGACTCCACATGCGAGTTTGGGGGGAAGCAGACATTCAGACCACAGTGTCAAGCTTTCGGCATACTTGGCAAAACAGATGATCCGTGGGGAGAAAAAGCGGTCAAGGGGCCATCGCGACTGCACCAGTATCAGAGGTCTTTGTTCAGAAGGGTCAGGTGCAGAAGGCATTAAGCATCAACATACCCGAGGGAAAATAGAGCCACCCTGCCACGGTCAGTGGAAAGCCTGTGTGAGACACAAAACCCACTTACATCGCTTGCAGTACGTCCTCTTCCTGAGCAGGCACTTGACAGGGCCTTGTCATGTTGGACCTAAACAAACAAAAGTCTAACTGTGTTTTTAGAAAGTAAACTGCTGAGCGAAGTCTACAATTGGAAAATAACAGGAGAGTGCCGTTCTGGCGAGGGTGCTCTTGCTTATCCCTGCCGGCGCCGAGGAGGGCAGGCCAGCCGGTCTGGGAGTAAGGAGAGGAGGTCCCTGGTGGCCATTCGGCGCTGCTTTCTCAGCAACCAAAGCCCGTCAGCCTCCTTCATGTCAGATCAAGATTCATGGTGCAGCTGCCCTGGAAGTTTCTGATTTTTTTTTCTTTTCAATAAAGTGGAAAAACACACATCACCTTTAGCTGGGTTTTGGTTTGGATATTGTTCCCTTTCTGCAGCATTCTCTAGGTATGGGAGGCAGCTCAGTCTCACACGCATCAGCCTAGCAAATGCCTCCAGGAACGCTGACAGGTCTCGCTGCCTGTTGCTTCCTGGAAGGACGTGGGGAGCTCTCTGTCCGCGAGGCTCACAGCCGATGCCATGGAGAGTGATCGTCTCCCTCGGATTGTGCCTACGAAGTGCCTTTTGCAGATTATTAGCAGATTAAAGGAGGTGAAGTCATGTGGGCCCACTTTCCAATTAAACAGAGGTCAGCACAATAGCCTAATATTTATTGATCTCTTACTCTGTACAAAGCACATTGTGACAGGCCTTTGGACATGGTCTGTCATCTATATTGCAAAGAATGGAATACCTGGCCAATGGTGCCTTAATCCCCAAAGGCATTTATGATTTATATGGCGGGAGGTCTGGAGGTGGGCAAACCAGTCTTGGCTTGGCAAGATCTACAATGTTGTCAAGGAGAAAGGCTCTTTCTTTCACTCTCATCCCTACTGGATTGACTTACATCCTTAGCTTCAGAAGATGCTGTCCCTCAGCCAGACATCACATCTGCATTAAAGTAAGGAAGGGGGAAAGAGTAGATACCTTGGGAATTTCCCTTTCTTACATATCTCTTTTATAAGGAAACAAAATTTTTCCAAAATCCCCTTAACCTACCTCCCAACAATCTCACTGTGCAGAACTGGGGCTCACAGATATCTCTAGCTGCAAAGGAGGCCAGGGAGGGAGCATTTAACTTTCATAGCCTTTATAGGGAGGCAGGCAAGAGGGAATGGGGAGTGGATGTTAGCATAGTCAAGCAACAGTGTCTGCCTTATATGGTTTATTGATTTCATCCTCACAATAGCTCTGTGAAAGGAGTACTGTCGTTACCCCAGTGTGCAGGCGAGAAGACAGAAATTAAGAGACTTTCCCGAGATCAAGCAGCTGATAAAGTGTTTGGCTTATAACTTTCACCATCGCAGTCAAACCTCCAGTAAGACGGTTAGGAAGGCAAGTCGCTGAAATGGATTACCTTCTAGACTCTGAATCCAAACTCTCCTTCCTTCTAGTTACGTGTCTTGAGCAGCTATTTAACCTCTTTTCACCTTGGATTGCTCGCCTGGAAAACAGGGGTAACCTCCCACTTATGGTGAAGATTAAGTGACTTAATGCTTGTAAGGTACCCAGAAAATTTGGCTTGGAAAAGGGCACTAGCAACATGTTAACTAAGAAGTTATGAAGCGGGCTCATTTATAACAGCCCTAAACTGGAAAGAACCAAATGTCCACCATTGGCAGAAGGGATCCATAAGTCGTGGTATAATCGCACGGTTGAATACCATGCAGCAATGAAGAAGAGTGGGTTATTAACACACATGACAACACAAGACAGTGTTACAGGGAGTGAAAGAATGCGGACATGAAAGAGTACTCACTAAAGGATCCCACGTACATGAAGTTCAAAAACAGGCAAAACTGGTCTATTGTGATGAAAGTCAGAAGAAGAGTTACCTTCGGAGAGTTCTGCCTGCGAGAGGGCATGAGGGAACTTTCTGGGCTGCCGGAGAGATTCTGTATCTTGATCTGGGTGGTGATTATGCCAGTATACACACAGGTGAAAATTCATTGATTTGTACACTTAAGATGTGTGCCTTATCCTACGTGTATGTTATATTTCTATTTTAAGAATACATTAAAAAATGTTAAAAAGAAGAAAACAGAGATGATGACGCATCGCTGTTTGCGCTGACTGGCACTTCTGGAGGACAGTCTTAGAAAGAAAATGGCGGCAGGAAGAGGAAGGAGGGTTATGGGTCTTCTCTCAGAAAGCCTCTCCTGCCCACCCCCCTCCCTTCAGTGGAAGCTTCCTCTGAGTCATTTGCCCAGTCATGGAGCTATGTTTGCTCTGGAGCCCTCCTTGCCCTCTTGCCTGACCCCTGGGTGGTCAGGGGTGACCCTCAGTGGCGAGGCAAACAGAAGTGCAGCGTCTGATTGCATTTCTCGGCATTATCCTGTGATGAGTCAGATTGCCTACTAACTGACTGCTACGAATGCCCGGACACATCAGCCTGGGATGACCCCAAGGACTGCCCTTCCAAAGGCAGGCTGCCACGCAGCTGACCCTCTGAAGAGCTCCAGCTCTTTGTGTGGAACGAGGGGTCATGGATGGTGCCCTCAGCTGTCCTGGTAGCAATGTGGGGGAAGACGGCAAGGGCATGCAGGCTGAGCGGGCCGTGGTGCTCATGGCCCTGGGCTGCCTCGGCCATTTGAGCAGTTTGAAGCCTGAAGGGAGATCCTCTGAAGGAAGAGGTTCAGGGTCAGACCAGGACAGTATTAGGGGCTCTCTTACATTTATGGTTTGCAAGGGCTACAGGGGATGAGAAAGAGCTCGTTTGTGATTTGAGCTTATCAGGGGAAGGGGGGAAGGAAGGATATGCTGCCCCCCAACCACGCAAGAGACGCAGCATCTTACAAACACCCAAACACAAAGATCTTCTCTTCTCCTCAATCCCATGAAGATTTTCTTTTTCTTTTGGTATTTCAGTAATTGGGAGAGCAAACAGGAGAGGGACGGGGTTGCTGAATTGCGCCCCCAGGCTGGAAAGTATGACCAGCAAGCACTCCAAGGGGTGAGGGGAAGAGAGATTCAAAGCCTCGGGTCTGGGTAATTGGAGGAGTGGTGGCCTCTGCTTAAATTTGGTCACTACAAGTCACCCAAAGTGCTGCCTGCGCTCCGTCCGTCCCCTGTGCTTGAGAATGCCTGGAAATCCTGCCGTGAGAGTGAGGCCCAGGGAGGGGGAGCCTGCCCACCAAGGCTGCCCGTGGAATGTGTCTGGGGCCGTCTCCATCCTGGCTTTGGGTGGGCCCAGGCCCGGTGCTGGCCTGCAGTGCTCCAGCAGATCCCCGGGGGGTGGGACACGTGTTCCCAGGGCACCGAGGGATCCCCTCGTTGTAGGCTGCAGGGCCCTGGATGGAACGCAGACTGGGCCACAGACACAAAGTGACGTATAGCAGGTACATACTGAGACGTTCTCTGTGCGGACCTTTGCATGTGCTCTCGTCCCAGATCCCACAAATGCTGGGACTGGACCTGAGGAAGAGAAGAACAGAAGAACCTGACGCTTGTTCAGAAATTCCCCCCCACACACACCTCACGGAGGTGATGGATTGCCTCTTTCTTCCAGCCTACTACTCACGGCACACACCCATGTTCCCCGCGACCACAGAGCAGCCATCAAGAAGGGTCTCGCCCTCCCTCCACTGTCTCTTTCTCTCCAGTGCTCCCCCCTGCGGAACCCCTATATGGTACCTTTGGAATTTCAGGTACCAGTGGGCATCCGAGCTCAGCACAGCCGCTGCCTGAGCCAAGCACCACAGTCCCCACACAACCAAGGGTAATGAGTTGTGGGAGGACATCCTGCTGACAAAAAACAGTTGTTGCTTCTGGAGGGAAGAAAGAAAAATCTCACATTTTTTTCCTCCAGGAAACCCAACCTTCATCCCAAATGTTATTCTGTCATTAGCCTTCCCAGCAGTCTCAGGAAAGGCCGGTGATACCGTGAGCCCTGACTTTATGGAGAGAGAAATTGAGTCACACACTACGTCTGTAGGTTCACATTTGTGGCTCAAAAACAGAAGCGTTTTTCCTCTTTTTGGACTAGGATTGCATCTCATTTCCATAAACAAAACACTCTGGAGAATAGAGCTTTTCTACTTCAAACAAGTGTCTTAAACACAGTTTGATGGCTTTGGGACATACACATTCTGTCTAGGCATATGATAGCTGTCGAATACCATATGGTCGGACCAGCCTCTGATTAGTGGTGGTTTTGCAGATGTTAGAGGAATCTTCTGGAGCGGTGGGTGCCCTCAGTTGGGCATTTTTGCGAGTCCGTATCAGTGGCTTCACTCAACTAAAGAACGCAGAAGCCCAGTTTTGATGTTAAAAAATATTTATCACCGTAAGATTATTTTTACTCTCTCTTTTTCTGTCCCTTGAACAGAAGGGTAGCCCATTGAGTAAAGAAAAAGTAAGGCCTGCCTGTGTTTGGACCAACTGATGGATGGCCAACCTCTCCAGGGCTGGTGACTCTGGTCTGTATCACGCCCAGAGAGAGGAAATTCTTGCAGTCTCCAGAGTGGAAATGAGCACGCAAAAATAGCAAACGTCTGCTTGGAGACCCATCTCCAGTTTCGTATTAGCTGATGGTTTTTATGGAACTTACAGACAGATCAAAGGGAAGATGCGTTTGTGCTCTCAGGGCCCAGCCTATAAGCCAGAGAACATTTCTGTCTTTCAAAGGGTAGAGAATCCGTGTTTTCATTCAATGAATATTTATTGAGTCCCTTATCTGTGCCAGGCACTAAGACACAAAAACCAAGCTGCACCCCTATGATTAAGGCTCCCAGACCGATGGGAGACAAGCATGGAGAGAAAGCATGGCTCGGGATAATGTGTGCTACAGTTAAAATCTGTGCGAAGCGCTGTGACCCCCATCAGTTTGGAGAATACTTTACAGTGGGGATAAGGCTCTCAGAATCGGGCCGGGGAGGGGGATTTGGGGTGGAAAGAACAGCACAGGCAGAGGCAAGGAGGCAGAGAGTCGGGCATCGTTCAGTTTGCTCAAATACGTTTATTTTAGGAATTGCTTGAATTCCTATTATGAGCCAGGCAAGGAGGATGCGTGGTGAGCAGATCCAATACGGCCCATGATGTGCATTTTGGAGGATGGAGAGGGAGGCATGCGTTAAACAAAGCTTCTTGGAAGCAATCACATAGTAACACTCAGATGTCAGACGTCAGTGCTATGCGGTTAAGGTAGGGGATGCTCTGAGCCCAGGAGGGCTTGGCTGGGGAGGGATTTAATGGGAGAATCTGCAAAGGCCCTTCAGCGAACACTGGCGTGATGAATAGGAGTAACCCAGGCAGAGAAAAGAGAGCGCACTGTTTAGGCAGAAATGCCTGGTGTGTTTGAGGACCTGGTGGGGAGCAAGGCTGGACGGACGGAATGGGGCTGGATTGTGGAGAGCCTTCCAGGCCTTGCTGATGAGGGAGCCAAAGGCTAGCTGAAGACAAAGCGTAAAGAAGCTGACACCCGTCCTGGGTAGGACACGTGTGACATTCTTCCAGGAGTCTCCCACTACATTAGTGTTAATACCTTGCTGGAGAGGAAAACAAGCTTAACTTCACAACGGCAAGGCCTCTGGTACCTTGTAGGTATCTGGGGGATGCCTGGGGGTGGCTCAGTCAGTTAACCGTGTGCCTTTGGCTCAGGTCAGGATTCCGGGGTCATGGGATCGGGTCTGTCATTGGGCTCCCTGCTCAGTGGGGAGCCTGCTTCTCCCTCTGCCTGCCGCTCCCCCTGCTTGTGCTGGCATCTGCTTGCTCTCTCTCACTTTCTGTGTCAAATAAAAAAAAAAAAAAAAAAAAAAAAAAAAAAAAAACACCTTTATTTAAAAAAAAAAAAAAAAAAAAGCATATGAAACCTCCCTTTTCCTTACTTCTCCCAACTCTGGAGCATATAATCACTGTTCCTCAAGACCCCAGTGCAGAAGCTCTTTCTGTCCAAGGGTCCCATCCCTGGGCTTTAATAAACCACCTTTTTGCATCGAAGACCTCTCAAGAATTCTTCCTTGGCCATTGGCTCCGGACCTCACCCATATTCCAAAACGGCATTGTTGCGGGGGATTTGCAGTTTTTGCCTTCGGTCAGGGGAAAACCAGCGCGGCTGCCCATCCTCCTCTCAAGCCTCAGGGGGTGTGGTGTGGCCCCGCTGGCCTTTCAGGAAGCTCACGGTGGCCGTCTAGCTGACCTCAGCGGTCATTTAGCGTGCAGCCCTTCAGCAGCCCTGGGGGCCCCTGTCAGGCAGGCCTGGGGTGAGCCGCGAGACCACAGGCAACGGCAACACTCAGCCTGACTTGGCAGCAACGGGAAAGGGCCCGACTGCATTTTGATCGAGTTTCACTGAATTTGCCAAAGCTTTGTCATGTGTTTCCTCAGGTACTTGACAAGCGAAGGGCAGGAAAGGACATGTGGGGGCTGGGGGTGGGGGATGGGTAAGCAACACCCAGACAACCTGGGACTCTGGCACCGGCCCATGTTGCTGTTCATGAAACCCGGGAAAAGGTGACAGTTCAGGGCGTTCATTGTCCACTGGCGGCCAGCCTGGCCGGATGCCGCGTTCGCCCCGTGAGGCCGAGAGGTGGAGCACGAGGCAGAATGCAGGCTTCCCACCGGGAGTACCTCCACCTGGGGAGAACTCGCCTACCCAAACCGGGCAACCCCCCGGAAGGCAAGGCAAGAAACTGGGGATCTGGCTTGATCCTTTCTTTCATACACCAAAGAGATAGAAACTCCGATACTGGTCTCTCCCATAATAATGGACAATGTACACGGAAACGAACGCTTTTCTTTCCAACTAAGAATCCTCTCTTCTTCTGAGCAGCAATCTGCTCCTCTTGCAACAGAAAAGCTCCAAACTTCTGACCAAAGTTCAGGAAAGACTGCCATCTGTAAGCCTACACAGAGGAATTTCGGCTTAGGTGAAGTTGACCATCATTCCTCTAGAACTCTCCTCTGGGCCAAGTCTAAGAGATTTCCTTCCTTGAGTCAGCCCCTTCCAGGCACAGAGGCCTGTCACTGCCGAGGCCGGGCATGCCACATCTGGCAATGTCACTGTTTTGGAACAAAGCACATTCACCTCTAAATTGAAAGTAATGGGTTCAATTTCTTCATTCTAATTTTTCTGCCATTTCCTCAAGGAAATATGAAAGCTAATTCTTTTCTTCCAGGGAAAGTGGCTCTGTTTGGAACGGGAAGGTATACGGGGCATTATTTCAATTATTTCAGCTTATTCAGCTGCCTGGCCTCCCGTGGACCCTCCCCCTCCCCTGCTTATCCCATAATGGCAGTTGCTACAGTACATTTTACCACTCTTTGCAAGTCAAGGACACACTGTATGTGTATTGGGGGGGGTGCAGGGTCAGACGTGGAAGCTCTAAGTCAGATTCTGACCCTGTAGGATTCTCTCTGGGCCACATAGCCCAGCTCCTGCTCTTAGAAGTACGAGTTCACGTATACCACTCCACCTTCCACGTCTGTCCTCCACGTATCAAATGAGGAGCTGTCCTCACACAGCATACTCCCTTTCTAGCTCTAAAACAAATTTTTTTAATCCTGAGAAAGTATACATCCTTATATGTTCGACTTATTTAGTTTGGTATTCCTCTGGAAACACAAATCCATCATGAGAAAGTAGAAATTTATTTCCTCAGACCATCTCTGTGATTCTGAACCGTTGAGATCCTAGTGTGATGGTATTTGGAGATGGGGTTTTGGGGAAGTGATTAGTATTGGATGAGATCATGAGGGTGGGGCCCTCAGGATAGGATTAGTGCCTTTCTGAGAAGAGATAGCAGAGAGCTTGCCATCTCTCTCTCTCTCTCTCTCCACCTCTCTCTCCACGAGCACACGTGAGGAAAGTTCATGTGAGGACACAGAGAGAAGGTGGCCACCGAAACCGAATGTTCCCACACCTTGCTTGGACTTCCTAGCCTTCAAACTGTGAGAAGTAGACTTGTGTTAAAGCCACCCAGTCTGCATGGTATTTTGACCTGGCAGCCTGAGCAGATGAAGACAGCAGGCATTCCCTAGGATAGTCTTAATGGGCCTTGGAAGTCTTCATGCTGAGAGAAGACCCAGAGAGGGAGAAGTAGGCTCCCCACTGAGCAGGGAGCCTGATGCAGGGCTCGATCCCCGGATCCTGGGGTCATAACCTGAGCCAAAGGCAGTCACTTAACCAACTGAGCCACCCAGGTGTCCCTAGACTTTAAAGTATTGTAAATAAGTACTCAGAAGGTAGCCATGGGAGATGAATGACCACCTCTGGTCTTCTTTGGAAGCAGGAAGGATAAAAGCTATAAAAGTATATCAGTCAGAGTTAAACAAGGAAATAGGTATTTCTAGCAACAAAACCAATTACCAGGCATGTTCCTTTCAGCACTGTAATGATTTCCATGGTCCAGCTTTTAGCTCCACTGGAAATGACAATGCAGCTGTCACCCTGAACATCATACACCATAAGTGGCATCATATGTGTTCTCATTCTTTCAGAACCAACTCAAATGTCATCTCTTCTGTAGCTTTTCTAAATGTCATTTGAAAATGACATTTGTATACTTTTGCATTTCATGGCCCCCATACAGAATGTATCCCTCGTACTTCAGGGTTCCCACTATAACCCACTTTTACTTCAGTGAGGCACTTATCACATCATATGACAGGAAGTTGGGGGTCCTTTCTGTCCTGCTGGATATTGAACTCTCTGAGGGCAAAGCCACGGGTATAGAAGCTACTCAATAAATGAATGAATGAATGAATGAATGCTCTTTTGTGTACAGCTCATTTCTCAGGTATCCCAGGTTCCTAAAGGCTCTGACTTGGCTATCAGATTGCAATAGTCTCTGCCCCCTTCTGTCTCCGATACTATCAATAGTAGTTCAACATTGCCATTTTGGGGTTTTAGCCACAGAATAATGAGCCATGGGAGTTACTAGGATGCAGAACCAATAAGCTCCAAAGGTTGCATGTGAAGATCCAGCATTTTAATAATATTGTCCCAACCGTTGTTCTGTCCATATTTTAAAGATCTCTTGCTCTGTATTTGTTCTGAAATCGTTGGCACTTCAGAGATGCCAGAACTCCACTACAGCAACATGGACTGTTATATGACCTAATTTAGAAGGTGTGCCCTCCTATTTACTAGGAGAGTAACTCTCTTATAGTTTATGGCTTTGACCGATTCCTTTTCAATAAGATAAAACTAAGGACTTCTATAACAATTCAAATGTTAAATTCAGTTAAATATGAGAAAACTGCCTTCAGGATAGATTCTGTAGCACAATTTGTCATCAGCTATGGTGTCTACTGTGTGCCAGAATGAAGAAGTAAACAATTTTCCCCCGAAAGCCTGAATGCCTCCAAATACATCTCTTGCCCTGTCCTCTGGGCTGGAATCTAACCTATGTTTCATTCCTTATGAATTTTGTCATGGTTGGCCATTTCTTGGATGCTATCTCCAAGGAAATCTCCTCAGAATATGGAGACTTAAAGAGTTGAAGACCTAACATGACAACAGGCATAGGTATGTGTTGTGGTAGAATGACAGAGAGTGAGGTTGGCTTTGAAAGCAAGGTTCCCGTGCTCATGTCACACCAGGCAGGCAGCCATTCCCGAGGTGGCTTTGGTGGATATGGCCATACTAAGTGAGATGTAGAATTCTGGAGTATTTTTGGATAAACTTCTTAAGTTAATCCATCCTCCCTCCTTCCCTCCTTTCCTTCCTTCCTTCCTTCATTCTTTCCCTCCACAAGGATTTACTGAGCACTTACCATGATCTAGGCACTGTCCTAGGCTTGGGGGAAAACATTAATGATTAAGACCAGGTCCCTGTGCCATCATGGAGCTTACGTTCTGATAGAAGAGAGAGATAACAAGTAAATAAATAGTGATGTGATTTCAGGAAGAAACTTCTATTTTATGAAAAAAAAATGAGCAAAGGATATGGTGGTTCCTCAAGAAATCAAAAATTGAATTACCATACGATCCACTACTTCTATTTCTGGATATATACCCAAAAGAACTGAAGGCAGGGTCTCAAATGGATCCTTGCACACTCAGACTCATAGCATTATTCATAGTCACCAAAAGGTGGCAACAACCCATAGAAGTCCATCAGTGAGTGGATGGATGGATACAATGTGGCTTATGTGTATAAAAGTCTATTATTCAGCCTTTAAAGGAAGGAAATTCTGACACATGTTACAGTATAGATGAACCTTGAAGACATTAGGTTAAGTGAAATAACCCATTCACAAAAGGACAATTATAATATGACTCTACTTACATGCATTACCTAAAGTCATCAAATCCACAGAGACAAAAAGTGTAATAGTGGTCTCCACCGAATAAAGGAGAGTTACTATTATTTAATGGTACAGAGTTTCAGTTTGGGAAGATGAGAAAGTTCTGGAGATGGGTTAGTGGTGATGGCACTGAGTTCCACTGAGCTTAAAAATGGTTAAAATGGGGCACCTGGGTGGCTCAGTGGGTTAAGCCTCTGCCTTCGGCTCAGGTCATGATCTCAGGGTCCTGGGATTGAGCCCCGCATCGGGCTCTCTGGTCAGCGGGGAGCCTGCTTCCCCCCTCTCTCTGCCTGCCTCTCTGCCTACTTGTGATCTCTCTGTCAAATAAATAAATATTTTTTTTTAAATGGTTAAAATGGGGCACCTGGGTGGCACAGTCAGACCTCCAACTCTTGGTTTGGGCTCAGGTCATGATTTCAGGGTTGTGAGATGGAGCCCTGACCAAGCCCACCATCAGGCTCTATGCTCAGCGTGGAGTCTGCTTGAGACTCTCTCTCCCTCTTGCTCTACCCCTTCCCCCCAGCCCTGCACTTCTTCTCTCTCTTTCAAAGAAATAAGCCGGTTTTAAAACGGTTAAAATGGTAAATGTTACATGCACTTTAACAATTAAAAAATTCATCTTTTAAAAATGAAACAAGGAGCTGGAGTGGGAATGATTTCAGTTGGGATCATCTGGGAAGGCTCCTCTGAGAAGGAGGTGACATTTGAGTAGAGACCAACCTGAATGATGAGGAGAGCACGGAGCGACATAGGGGATTAGTTTGGAATTTTGTTCTAAGTGCAGAAGAATGGCTTTGGAGGGTTTTGACCAATTAAAGAACATACTCTGTTATACCAATAAAAGATCATACCAGCTGCTCTGTGAAAACAAACTGAAAGGGAGAAAATCCAAAGGGCAGAAGACCCATGAAGAGATTATGGCAGTTGTCTCGGCAAGTGACTGGTGGCGCAGGTGATCTTGAGATGATGGAGGAGGTGGAGAAACGTGCTTGGGTTGGGATGTATTTTCGAGGTAGAGTCATCCTGATTCACCAATGGATTTGATATGGGGTGGGAGTTAAAGGGGTGCATTAAGGGTGAGGTCTCCATTTTAACTGAGCAACTGACTGAAAGAAGATGTCAACCACTGAATGGAAATGACTAGAGGAAAAGCTCGTTGGGGGATGGTGAGGGGCATGGGGACTCAATCTGAAGGTGGTCAACATAAAAAGTGAAATAAAAATTCAAGACTGGGTGAGTGATAGCACTCAGTGATAGAAGCCATTTATTAAGTACTTGAATAAATGAACGAATTAGTTAATTAAACGGAATATGTAAATGGAGGGAGGGAGGACGGAAGGAAGGAAGAACAGAAACTAATTCTAAATGTTAGAAAATGTGAAGGGGAACCATTTTGCAAAATGATATGATTGTAAAGACCCGAGGCTAGAATTTGAAAGAACTACGTTCCAGTCCCAGATAATAGTTCCAAAGCATATTCCTCCCGTCAGGTTTTCTTCCAGGACCTCCTGCCTTTCCCCCTTCACAGAGAATGTGTTCACATCTTGACTCAACCCAGCAGCAAGCCCACAGCCCTAGTATCCCTGTGCATAAACACACAAAAAGCGCACGCACACACACACACACACACACACACACACATAGCAGAGCTCACAACCTCTGGGCCAGGGAACAGCCCACAGAGGAGCTCCTCCAGCTCTGCACTCACCAACCACAACCGTCAGCGCAGGTACTGGGGTACAGCCCCCCCCCCCAAAACAATCCAGAAAGTTCCTGGTGAAGGTCAGTTCCCCAGTTAAGGGCAGTTTCAAGCAAGCAGGGGACAAGATGAGCTCCTTCCACGTGTTGGCTACACGTGTGTTGACGGACCCACGGTCTCCCCGGGCCTTCAGGCTGGTTCCCACTGAGAGACACAGCGGGAGGAGGGAGCAGGGAGTGGGGAGAAGAGAGGCACAGGTCACCTTCCCAGCTGGGAGGGCGCCGCGCAAAGCGAGAGAGGCCGGTGGAAGTGCGGGGCGCAGCCGGCCCCCAGGCGTGCGCGCTAACCGCGTCTGTGCTGGCTCTTCCACAGGACTGCGGGTGCAGAGCCTGCCGTCGTCGGCCCCCTTCCCCGTGTCTCTTCCGGCCAACGCCCTCCCGTCCACGGCCGGCTGGACCAGCGCGCCCCGCAGCCCTCCTGCCTCCCCGACCAGCGGCGCCACCGGCCACGCGGTCCTCCCGGCTCCGGCCTCGGCCCCGGCGCCCACACGCCCCAGGAACGTTTCCGCAGAGCCCGGAGAAGCGGGCCCGAGCAGCCCAGCCTCTCCCTGGGGAGGCCCGAGCGCGGCGGCCTCCCCCGCCAGCGGCGGGGCGCCCTTAACACCCACACCCTCGGAGCGCGGCCCGAGCACTCCCGAGGAGCCAAGCGCGCCCCCGACGGGGTCCCGGGCCCCCTCCGAGGCCCCCGCCGGGTCTCCCACGCTCCCCTCCCCTCAGGCTCCGGCCTCCTCGCCCCCACCCCTGTCGACCTCTCCAGCCGCGGAGGTTTCATCCGCCTCCCCCACCAGCGCCAATCACAGCTCTGCGGACACCAGCACCGAGCCCACGGGGGCCCCGACCGCACCGGGGTCCCCGACGGAAGAGCCGAGCTCTGCGCACACACCCACTTCCCATGCCACAGCCCAGCCCAGACCCGCGGACACGACGCCCCAAGCCACGGCGCCGGCCAAAGTGACCTGTCTGATGGTGGACACGGAGACCACCGCCTCCCCGGGCGTGATCATGCAGGAAGTGGAGCACGCGCTCAGTTCAGGTGAGTCTGGGTCCCGGAACCCCGAGGTGCGAAGAAAGCAGCCCCGTTAACCCCGCGCCATTGACCTCGGCTTGAATCATGGGGGGCCAAGCCGGAGGTCCATCCGCAAGAACTTCCAGCGAGGGGCCAACGTGGCTTTCAGTCCCTTGGTTAATTCCCACATGCTGTCTCACTGATTGCTCGGGTCCTTATGATTGCACTTCACATATGTCCCCCGACAATGTCAGCAGGGGAGACAGCATCAACAGAGGGGCGATCTGTGTGGCTTTTGGCCCAGCTTTCTGGGTTTAAAACTGGCGCCTGCCCTTGGGCAAGTGACTTCATCTTTCTGTATCGTTACTGTTCTTCGTCTGTAAAATGGGAACGAAATAGGTTCTGTCGGACGTGATTCTTGTGGGGCTTCAGTGAGAAGACCTGTGAAGTGCTTAGAACAGTTCCCAGCGGGGAGGGAGCACTCAGGAAAGGTCAGTTATTAGAATTTTGCTTGGTGTATTAACGGAGTGCTTACCTCATGGAAACCAGTCAAGCCAAGTAGGATGGGGGGAGCGTAGAGAACTGGCTTATTCTTTAAAGTCACTGATATATTTCATGAGAAAGACAATAAATTTTACAGGCCATTGCATTTGTTTGAATTCTCCCAGTGGTCCTCTGAAGTCAGTATGATTCTTATCTTGGTTTTGCAATCTTGGAATCATGGTGAAGAGAGATTTAGGGTCTCTTCTGAGGTCACATTCCTTTGGCATTGACGTAAAGATGGTCAACTTCAGGGTATTGAGCAGGAAAAGGCCTTAGTGGGAGTGTTTGGACTTTCGAGTGAGAAACAGTGAGGTGGGAACAGCCAGAAGGTGAAGGGGGAAACGGAGCTCCGGCCCCTTCCCTGGGGAATGCTCAGAACACAGCCACACGACCAGCTGGGGTCGGACGCACGGCATGGCTATGACTGAGGAGAAATGAACATCTTTTAACAATCAGTAAGGAACCCGCATGAACAGAAGCTCCCGTAGACAGTAGAAGTGGAGAGAGACGGCTGAGATGAGCAAGACCTGATTCCTCAGGGAAGAGCTCACAGTTTACTGGGAGATAAAGTCCCAAAGAAGCAGGTATTCTTATTTAAAAGGCCCAGTATATTACTGACAGTCCCAACGAGAGAGAGAGAGAGAGAGAGATTGATTCAGTCACACTGAGATAAAGGAATTAATCACAAAGGTCTTGGCTGGGGTCTGGGGGAACAACAGGGGAGCATAATAGCAGAACCGTTATGAGTCAGGCCTAGGAGGAGGGAACGATCAACAGGACCCAGAAGAAGAGTCTTGTGGAACAGACTACCTTGACAGAAGCAGTGACTCTTGGCTGAGACACTGCTAACCCAAGGTTCATCTCCTGGGAGTGAAGGAGGTAAATCTTCCGCTCTCCCCGTCTCCCCTCTGCTATGCAGCCAGAAGCCAAGAAGAGGGAAAGCCACAGCGCTGTCCATCCAGCTCAGCCCCCCGGAGGGCTCATCAGAAGGTTGGAGAGGGACACAGCCAGTTCGAATGTTGATTTCCTCTGTGCAGACCCCGAACCCACTAGCACCCTGTTTACACGTCCAACCAATACTCATCCCACAGCATTTCGATGTGCACTTTCCACACCAAGCCCACGCCCCCACTTGCTGCCTGCTACTCACCATGGCCCCAATGTGCAGGGACCATCTTAGCATGGACATGGTTCCTGGAACAGGGTGGGTGTGGACTGGACCTGGCATCTTAAGGCATCTTAAGGACTGTCCCTAGCAAAGGAGCCAGCAAGATACAGGCTCGAAGAGGTCCTGATCTCTTCTCTCTGTCCCAGAGATCTCTTCCAGATCTCTGTCCAGATCTCTTCTCTCTGTGTCCCAGGGCGGCCCTCCCTGCCACCCCACTGTGACATAGTTTCTGCAATTTTCCAGTTGATTTCCCTTTCTCCACTTGCTGCCCCTCCAGGATAGTCCAGACATGGTAGATTCATATTCCAGAGCACAGGCTCTTAGCTTGGAAGCAAGACTCTCCATAATCTGACACTACCTGCTACTTCCTGCAAGCACACTCCTTCCACGGGCCAGGTTAGCGAAGGCAGTCCAGTCCCAGCATTCTGGCCTGTGTTGTAGAACCTGTGTCTTGATTTCCTTAAATCTGAGCCAGCAGGGTCAAGAAGCACAAAATCAGTGATAGACCTGGGTCATGAGCCGTGATAGTTCTAGGGGTACCGCACCCAGGGAACCTCAGGGTGAGTTAAGGAAGGATTGAGGGACTGACTCGAGAAGAGATCTGGGGGTAGGCTGCAGAGAGATCGGTCCAGGGTACATTTCATAAATCAAGAAGGATTCATCCTGTGACCTAGTAAATCAAAAGATATTTACTCTGTATCTACCAGTACCCTGTGCTCAAGGCAAAGAAGGAGAAGACCAGTCTTTGAGATTTCATAGCTTCAGTAGAGAGAAAGGGCCCGAGTCACTCCTCATACCACTAGCATGACCGCATGAGTTTCTAATCTGAGAAGGAACTGGAGTGGGCACAAGGATCTTTGAGCAGATGGGATACAATCTGCTCATTTCAAAGGTGAGGAAATTATGCCACACAAGTTTGGAGTACCTCGCCCAAGGTCACACCGCCCAGTGGCAGAACTGGGCCCAGAGCCCAGATCCCGGAAATCACAATCAAGCCTTCTTTGACCGGGCGGGGATCGCTGAGCTGCTCCTTCCCCAGCCCCTCCGGCCAGCAGCACCCAGAGCCGGTGCTGACAGATTACCATTCGGGGGTCTCATTTAGAGATCCTTGAGCTGCCTTCCATAGTGTCGATAATTATACCACACTTCTGATTAGTGTTTTTATCTTGTTCTTGATGGAGTTCACATGGCATATTCTTATTCATCCAAGGACTTGTCCACTCAGCAGATACCCAGACATGGTCACCAGTGAATAATGCTAAAACCAGGTGAATGTCATGGCAGGGCGACGTGACTAGGGTCTGAGGGAAGGTTCCAGGATGGAGGGAGCCCATGAGCTGAGTCCACGGAGGGGAAGGGAATTTGGACCTAAAGAGAGACAGGGCCAGGGAGTTTCAGGGAACTGATGGCAAAGTAGCTGAGAACCCAGCCAGCACTGCAGGCACCAGAACCGGTCTTGCGGAGGGGCCCAGTGCCCTCCTCAGCTGCCGTTTGTTTCAATGTAACTGAAGATGTGTGTATCCAGCTGTCAACCAACATGGCTCTTGGTCATCTGCTGTGGCTCGTAGTCATCTCGCACTGGATAGGTGTATGGTGAGTTCCTGATTCCCTCAGTCCTCCGTCTGCTCCTCCCTCACCTTCCAGAAACCCTGGGCTAGCCCTGGGCTCCTCCTTTCCTCACAGACTCCTCGTGCAGACCATCCGAGCCCGGGCTTCTCCCAGCTCTGTCCCTCTTCTCACCAGCATGACTTTAGTAGTCCTATCACGGATCCCCACCAGCTCTCCCTTGCCAGAGAGATCCTTTCAACACTGAGGACAGACCCTGTTGCTCCATCGCTTCCCCTCCAGAAGCACAGCCAAAGCCAAGTCTGCGTCACACCTGCAGTGCTCCCACGGTCTAACCCATGCGGTGTCTGCTCTCCTCTCCTTTTCCACTTTTACCTGCAAGCACAAGGGAAGCCGTACTGTTTCTGGAAGACACTAAAGACAATCTTGCCTCTGGTCCTTTGTATTTGCCGTTCCCTCTGCCTGAAGTATTTTCCCTCTAGGACTTCAATGGCGCTCACTCCTTTTCACCTGTCGAGACTTTGTAAGATCGTCTTCCCGTCACTGCTGCTTCCGTTACCCTGACTTATTTTCCTTATGAGTGCTTACCCCTTCTGACTTTATCTCATTTATTTAGCAAGTGGGTGTCTGTTTTCGGACACTAGACTGTCAGCGCCATGAAAGCAAGGAATTTGTTCACCAAGAGGAGGATGCAGGTTACATCCTGGATCCCTAGAACAGAGCCTGATATGTAGGAGACCCTCATTAACGTTTGCTGAATATGTGAATCAAAGAGTCAGTCAACCAGTAGCAGAGGTTGTAACCTCTCTGAGCATTGGTCATCTCATCAGTAAGGTGAGATAAGGAGAGTATCCCCGTGACAGGATTACTGTAAGGTTTAATTAAGAAATTTACAGCTTAACAGCTATTGACCAGTGGCTCAGTGTCTACGATTGTTATTGCACTATGATTTTTCATCATCATCATCACAATTTGCATTTTACTATTTTTACTGTTATTTTTGTTGTTGTATTTATCATAATGAAGAATGCCCACCGTCTTCAACAAACTTCTACTGAGCTTTGGCTGTGAGGCTGGGTACGAGGGGTTCGGCCATGAATAAGGCATCACTGTTCTTGCAGAGCCTACAAGGTAGCATGTGCCCAGCATGGCGAGTAGCCTAGGTTGGTGAATCCCAGACTGCACTGAAGGGGAACTTGTAGAAGCAAGAAACAAGGTTTCAGGACAAGTGTTAGAGGACCTTAGTAACAGGAGGAGGTGGTTTACTTTACTTGACAGACCATTGAGAGTCATCACAAGTTTCCACAGAGAGAAGAAAATGCTGAGAATTTTATTTTAGAGATAGTCCTGTGGGAGGAATAGGTATGGTAAGTAGCAAGGTGTTCAGTACCAGAAACATGGACCAGTTTCTACCTGGTTTCCAGTTTTCCATTGCCACTGATAGACCATGTCACTTCATTACTTTGACTTTAAGGGCTCTTAACTATAAACCAAATGCAAGAAGGGCAGTCTTTTGGGTCTTTCTGGCTTACCATGCCAGGAAATTGTATAGTACAATTATCCTATGCTGAAGAAGTGAGATTCATATTCATATGAGTCTCAGAATATATGTGTTCTGAGAGTCTGGTTATCAGTGGACACAGGGAAGACCCTGGGTGATCCCCAGAACATTCCAGTTAGGTGAACTTGATGGTATCTGTTCTGCCAAAGAGTTAGGGTTAGGATTAGGTTTCGTTGACTGATATTGCACATCAAGTTATATTGGAGATATTTTCAATTCTTGAAAATGCAAACTTTAAAATTATAGTGACTTTGCTTGTTGCAGAGTGAATATTCTCCTTTGTCTGTAAAATCCAAGTGTCCGCTGCCTTACTGTGCCACTCACACTTCTCAGGACAAGGGGAAGGCCATGTAATTGTGAAAATTGATGAAGGTCTTTGAACTTTAGATTACTAGTCTGAACGCCAGTCTTTCTTTGGTAGGAACTGCGCTAATAAATCCCCTTCCATAAAGGGCATTTGGCAGACAGAGACATCTAGACAGCCCTGCCACCATACCTGCAAGGGACTTTTAGCTCCACACAACATTTCCTTATTCCATGATTAACTCTAGGGAGGAGCCATAGATCTGAAAAAGAATGAAGTCCTAAAAAAGTGGAAGACTACTTTTTAAAGTACACATGGAAAACTTCTAGGGAAAAAATGTGTATATTTTTAATACACTGTTAATGACCACAATAGTTAAATGATGTATTGTTAAAAATATATATGACCTATTGAAAACACAGAGGTGGGAAGATCATCTAAAAGAATGTTAGGGCACCTGGGTGGCTCAGTGGGTTAAAGCCTCCACCTTTGGCTCAGATCATGATCCCAGGGTCCTGGGATCGAGTCCCACATCGGGCTCTCTGTTCAGTAGGGAGCCTGCTTCCCTCTCTCTCTGCCTGCCTCTCTGCATGCTTGTGATCTCTCTCTGTCAAATAAATAAATAAAATATTTTTAAATAAATAATAAAAGAAAAGAATGTTAAACATGGGCGCCTGGGTGGATCCGTTGCTTAAGCAGCTCCGGGCATAATCCCAGAGTCCCGAGATCGAGTCCTGCATCCGGCTCAGTGGGGAATCTGCTTCTCTTTCTCACCCTCTCCCCTCTCGTGCTCTCTCTCTCACTCTCTTTCTCTCAATTAAATAAAGAAAATCTTTTTAAAAAAAAATGTTAAACATTTACCGATCAGATTCTTTCAGAATGCCCAGAATGTGTCAGGAAGCAGTAATCCTAAAATGCATTCTATGCATCTTGGGCTCGGTGGTACAGACATCCCATCGTCTTGCATGCCCAGGCCTGACCTCTTACCCTAAATGGTGCCGTCACCTTTCCGCGTCGCTCCTTCTTTACTCCCTGTGTCCTCGCCATCACCAAAGTCTTAGCAGCTGCCAAACGCATCCACTTCTCTTCATTCTCCTTCTCGCGTCCAGGCTCCCATAATCCCTTTATGTGATCATCTGCCACATGCTCCCCTGCCCCAGCCTCATCCTGCCCATTCTCCACACAGCAGCAGAGGGACAATTATACACAGATCTGCTCAGGTCGCACATCACCTCACTACGACCTGCATCCCAGCCCCTCTGGGGCCTCCCACTGCCCTGAGGATGACACCCACCAGCCCAAAGAGCCCTGTAGGGCTGGGCTGTGCCTGCCATCCCTGCTTCATTCCACCCTCTACCCTTAGGTCTTCGTACCTTCCACACTGTGCTCCCTCTGTCCCATGAATATGCTGATCTCTCTCTCTCTCTCTCTCTTTCTCTCTCTCAACACAGGGCCTTTCCTCATTAGAATGCTTCTCCTGGGAACCCAAAACACATCCCTTCACCGTTAATTCTAACTTATTCCAGCTCAAAGATCACCTGCTCAGGACACATGTCCTGGCCCCCAGCCCCGCTCTGGTCTTCGGGTACAAACTGTCACAGTTCGGTTGTATCTCTTCTTCACATATACTCCTGTGGCTTTTTATTCACTGTTTATGCTGTGTTTCCAGGTACATGAGAGTGTGGCCTTGTCTGTGTGGGCGCACAGATATATTCCTAGCACCCGAAGGTCTGGTTTAATGACTAAATATCAAACTTTAGATAATAAACCCACATATTTTTTTAGCCTCAAAAACGATGACTTTTGATCGAGAATGAAGAAAACACTTTCCCCTATTGTCTTAATCAGTCTGGGCTATGAGGACAAAAATCCCATTGCGGGTGGGTGGCCTGAACTACAGGGTGGTTCTGAGAGTTCTGGAGGCTAGAAAGCACAAGATGAAGGCACCTGCCGATTTAGTGCCTGGCAAGGCCCCCTGCTTCTTGGTTCACACACAGAGGTCTTCTTAACTGTGTTCTCCCATGGCAGAAGACGCACGGGCGCTCTCTGGGGTCTCTTTTATAAGGACACTAATCCCACTCATGAAGACTCCACCTTCACAGCCTAATCATCTCCCAATAGCCCCGCCTCCTGCCTCCTAATATTACCATATTGGGGGTAAGATCCAACGTATGAGTTGGGGATTGGGTGCAGACATTCAATTCATAATACCTGCGCACACAGATATCCCCTAATACACAGCCATCATTATAGACTGTCTGAAGCTCGCTCTGCTGCCCCTGTGGGTTTCAGGGCATCCCCCTTTCCACCACAATGCCCCTCCTACCCTGTTGACCCCCTCCTGCTTTTGGTTCCCAAAGACTTCAGAGATGATGAAGTTATGGATTGCTATAAACCCTCACTCACAATTTTTAAATTTTGGGCCCACTTTTTGACACTTAGCCTAAACCTCAAAGCTTGTGAATCCCAAGTAAATTCCCATTAAGAAGCTCCAATGATCATATTTTATTTTAGGTAAAAATTATTCTGAATTCTTGTCTCTACTACTTTTATTTCTCCTTTGATTTACTTTTACTACCTAAATCTTAATCTGAATCTAACGATGAAATATTTCCAAATTATCCTTTGAAAAATATATGTCAAGGTAATAAAACCAGCTAGTTACCATTTCTGTTGTTACCTGGTAACGGTTCTACTCCATCCCATATTTTAATTGTCTCGGTATCACCTTTCATTCCATTTGAATAGTTTCGGTCTCGGTGGAACACTTTTCTTATTTTCTGTCTCAAATACTTTCACCAGTCATATATGACTAAAGTGATTCTGGAAATGCTTCGCTGAGAGAGTGGGATTTCGCTCATGAGCACAGCTGATATCATTAATGAATCTATGGCTTGCTGAATCGCTGGAGACACCGACTGGAGGAGACTCAATTCTATATCCAGACCCTTTACCGTAATCTTCTCACTCTAAAGATCGTGTCTTTTCATCATCAAATGATAACAGGGAAGTGAAAATGGATCAGCACCAGCCATCGTCTTGATCAGATAAGAGCCTAAATATGCCCCCCCCTCCCCCCGCCGCGAGTACTGACCCGGGAGCATTGTACTAGGAGAACACATAATGGGTGCTTAATTAATACTGCCCTCGGCATGCCTTGTGCCTCAGGTCTTATGAAAGAAAAATACTGGCCGATAAGAGACATCATTTCATTGAACAGTACCTTGCTTTTATCATCAGACTCGTGGTCTTCGGGTGGGAACCACAGTCTCAAAAATGAAGGTGCGGCGTGCCTGGGTGGCTCAGCCGGTTACGTGTGGGACTCTTGGTTTCGGCGCAGGTTGTGATCTTAGACTGATGAGATCGAGCCCCCTGTCCGGCTCCACACTCAGCGAGGTCTTCTGGAGATTCTCTCTCTCTCTGCCTTTGCCCTTCCTCCCCCCCGCTTGTGCGTGCTCTCTCTCTCACACACACAAATAAATAAAATCTCTGAGAAAAATAAAGTAAATTTAAAAATGAATGTGAATTTAGGTTAAGATCATAAAATCTCAGTCAGTCCATGGAAGTAGGCCATCAAAAACACTTTACCATATTTCTGTTTGGAGAGATGGTGGGGTCGTTTTAAAGCCCGGCTCTAGAAGGACTAGAAGTAATATTCTTCTATTGCTTAATTAATAATCCAAACTCTGGCCTCAGACTGCCGCGTTCAGATCTCACCCACACCACTTGCTGGATGGGAGACGTGGGCAAGTGTGTTCTTCACTGGGCGTCACATCTTCCTCATCTCTAAAACGAAGGCCGTAGAGTTGCTGTCCTTGCCTCAGAGGCTGCTCCTTAGGATTAATGGAGACGAGGGTATGCGGGGTGTCCTGCAGAATCCGCACTAAAGTACATATTAGCAATTATTATTACAGTGCTAGCCAGCTCTTCGCACAGATACCCACACAGGCTTGACTCTTCTAGACTTTAATCTTCTTAACCTGGAAAATCAGAATGTTTGTAAAACACTTGCAGACTCCCAAAAGGATTTTTACTGTAAATCTTAGGGAATAAGGATCCATTTAAGTACCTGTCTATAACCCAAAACAGAAAATGGTGTACGAAAGGGGAAAATAACTCCATTCACCCGTGTTCCGTGATAAAAATAATAAATTTGCACACTGCGTGGCACACGGGGTTAGGACTCTGTTTCCGGCTCTGAGATTCCTTCCTTCTCACTCACGGCCTTGGAACCGAAGACATAGCCCTGTGGAAGGTCTTACTTGCTAAGGCTGGTGAACCCTGAAGGAACCTGAGCTTCACCTGCCTGGCTTAGTCTCAAAAAGGCATATGCCAACTTCTCTGGTTTATTTTACCCTCAGGATTGTTTTATCCATGGTCACGCCTCACTGTCATCATTGAAATACTAAAGAAACAACAACGAAAAACCTCTCCTTCGGTGTCCATGGAGATAAATGAGAGCTCTTAAGCAAGACGGTGGCTTGTTTCCCGCCATCCATTATTTTTCCCCTCTGAGTCATTCACAAAGGGATGATTCCCAGCCTGGTCCTTCAGGTCTTAAGTCTGAGGCTACAAAAGGCGGACTTGCCAGCCTACACTTTCCTCCTCCTGCCCCCTGCCATGCATCTAGTTGTCCCCAGAAGAAAAGAAGCCCCAGGAAATTCTTTTGGATCATTTCAATGCTAATTGCATTAAGGATGCTCTGGTGGCAGAGAAGTTTAGGGATTTCTTTTCCTTTTTCTGGTTGACTCCTAAACCGAAATACCTATGTCCCCAGTGGAGGAATTTGGTGAGCCAACATGACACAGACGACCCACTCACACTGACAGATCAGAATTTTCAGAAGAGAGTTCTTCTCACCCAGGGCAAACAATAGAAGGGATTCTCTGTTCTTTTTTTTTTTTTTTTTTTCTCCAGAAATCACTCCAAGCCGCACCCCCCTTCTTTATGCCCCCAGGAGTCTGAGCTGAGATTCCCACCCATGGCAAGTCCTGATGCTCTCAGCTCCTTAGAAGTTCTAACTCCCAGCCCAAGCTCAATTATGTTCATTGTATAAAGTAATTTATACTTTTATAGCAGTGTCTGCACTGCTCCTGGGAGAGGCTGAGCAGGACTGCTGTCCCCCTATGTCACATTTCCACCAACTCTGGCCTCCACCAAGCAGCAGTATTCATGAAGCTGCCGCATTCCCTAGAGCAGTAGCAGGAGATGACACAGGAGCTATTGGCCCCAACTTTCAACGTCCATTCTCTGTGGCCTCTTCCAGGGGCCTGAGGGCAGCTGCTTTCCCCCCAGCCCGACATCTCCTCCCTGAGCCCGTTTGAGAAACGGGTGGTCATGGGAGCCGTGTTCCCAAAGTATGGTCCCTACATGGGTAGCATGCAAGGTGCTGAGTATTTTTTTATCCTAATAAAACCTGCTTTGTTTTCATGTGAATTTTAAAAAAAAAAAAGAATAAAATAGCGCTGAACTCATGACTCCATAGCTTTTATCGTTAAACAATATGTAGTAAGTATCTAAAGAAAAAAAAAGTGACTTGATCTAAAGACCTATATTAAGAAAATTAGAGTGTGGGTGATGTGCAGATGGCAGAAGAAAAGCCATGAGCGTGGTACGGAGATGTTTGAACTTCGGAAAAAATATGCCGTGAGGTAGAGGCCAGGATCTTATTATCCTCATTATTGTCTTAGCTACCAGCTTCACTGGGGATCAGTCCAAGAACTAGAGAATTTAAAAGACTGCAAACCAGAAATCAAAAGCTAACTAGTCCCAGCTCTGCAGTTGATGGAGTCTGATCTCAACCAAATCCCTTAATTTCTATAACCTTCCATTTTATCATCTGTAAAATGAAGACGTTAGATTCAATGAGCCTTCTTAGAATTTCCTTTCAGCAATAAAATGACATTATCCCATTGGATATGTCAAAGTAAAACAAATGTCAAAGTAAAATAATGTCAAAGTAAATAATGTCAAAGTAAAACAAAACCTGAATTTGAGATCCGTAGTCATTTCTGAGATACCCAGCTTGGCTCACATCTCCTCACATCAAGCTTTCTTATTGGTTTTGGGATTTTATGGATAAGAGGTGCCCAGAGACTGTGGAACCCTTGTATTGCACTTCCTGATGAAAAAAAAAAAAAAAAAAAAAAACATTTTAAATACACTATTTAATTTGGAAAGATGCTCTGAGAGGAAGAGTGTGTTTCCTCAAAGTCTGACACCTCGTAAACAATTAACATCAGCTGTGGGAATGATGGAATGAATCTTCATTTTACAGGCAGAGATAGAGACACAACTGAGGCCAGGAAGGCGGGGAGGAGTAAAGTGACTTGCCCAAGACTATTCAACTCATGGGAGCGCCTGGGTGGTTCAGTCAGCTGAGCCTCCAACTCTTGGCTTCAGCCCAGGTTTTGCTGTCAGGGTGGTGAGATTGAGACCCCCGTCAGGCTCCTTGCTCAGGGCAGAGTCTGCTTACCCCTTTGCTTTCCCCTCTGCCTGCTCTCTAGGATAATTCAATAAAATCTTAAAAAAAAAAAAAAAAAGACTATTGAGCTTGTGTCTTATGAGGCCAATCTCTGTGCCAGATCTTCTGATCATATGAAGTAGAAACGCAAGTGTTCGCGGGATCCAGCCTTAAAGGGTGAATCCCGTTTCTGCCCACTAACCGATTGAGCTGGTAACTTCTCGAGTTACTACATTACTTGAGTAACTACTTGAGTTTTGGGGAACCTCTTGGAGTCTCTATTTCCTAAACGCCCAAACGGAGATTGACACACCCGTGCCAGGCGAGGGCCCGGCCCAGGGAAGCTCGAGGAAACAATGGCGGCTCTGACTTGGATGACCAGGGCTGCTTTCCTTTATGATTTCTTTACTGTTCTTGGCACAATACTACACATGTCCCCTGAGAACAGTGGAGCCAAGAATGAACTCGGGGCAGTCTCTAAGGAGACTCTGTGACTGGCATTCAGATGGAGGCTCAGCCACGTTTTTAGGAGATTCTCATTCCCCACAGGCCCCTTTGGTCTGGGGAGTGCTGAGCAAGAGGAATGCTGCGTGACATTGGCTGGAGTCTGCCCTGGGACCTTTGAAATGCTGTGGGAAAGGAGGATGGGGAGCGCCATTTGCTGTTCCTAGAAGCCCAGTAGTTCACATTGCAAGTGTCAAAGGAGAGTTGGGATCGGGGGACCTGAACACGTAGCTCCAACAATTCCAGCTGGGAAAGAGGCTTCATTTGTGTTGGGAGAGACTATAATTGTGAGTAAAATCAAGAGACTTTAAAACCATGACTAACAGGGACAGTGCCCATTTGTGTGGCCTGGGTTATGTTCACTGCAAACCCTGGCTCCCTAAAGTATAGCCCCTTTGCCCACATGAGAGGGCCATGAGGAAGAGGAAAGGAGCGTTTGCTGGATTAATATTAAAATTAGTTAATATTCATGTTTCCAGGACACATCTTTAAAGAGATTAATATTTTCAGAATACATTCTTAACTATATGCTACCTAAGTAGGTCAAACGCTTAGATAAAAGGGAAGCCAGTCCCCAAACTAGGTCTTCTGTTTATAAGAGGCAAAGGGTAGGTTTTGGCTGTCCCGCCCCAAAGATTGGATCCCCGATCTGCCCACTAACCAATTCTGCCTGTGAACGAGCATCTAAATAAGCAAATAAACATGAAATAAAAGGTCCCAGTTGTGATAATATTTGGCCAAATTTGATAAAGTTGACCTCTGCCACTCTGTGGAAAGGAATGAGTAAGCAATCATTTAATGATTTAAAGATTTGGGGATGTGGGGCAGTAAGGAGAAAGACTAACTTACTGAGACAAATTTAGGTTTTGCTAATTAAAAACATTTCTGTGGCTTATTTGCATGCAAGCTGTATGCCTTATAAAGGAGCTCCATATTTGCATCATAACTACTAATAAAGTCCAATTTTAAAAATAGCTACACTTTCAGAAGAAATTGTATATCCTATGAATTTTTACTTTGGGCCTAGACAGATGAAGAAGTATGTTTGTGTCCCTCGATTTAAGGGACTCTCAATCGAGAGAGAGCTGACATAAAGTCATGAGACGGCTCACATAAAACCATTAGTGTAACAGCATGTATTGTCTTTATCTTGTACATTGTGTATAACTATCTATAGCTACATGTGTCAATATTAGCTATATACTAGAATAAGTTTACTAAATTGTGCCATGCTAAGGAAAAGGGCAAACTTCTAGAAAAATGATCTTTGGCAGCCCGCTGCTCAAGATGAACAGGCATCATTGTGGATGAGTTCTAAGAGGAGACTGGGTTTGAGAAGGTTGCATATCAGCCCTCTGCCCAAAACCGTCCCATGGTCCCCATTCCCCACACTGTCATAATGTCCTCAAACACATGTCTGGCTTTGAGACTACTCCCATGGTCCCTACTCATTTCCATCACATTCTTCTATGTAAACTGTGGCCTTGGTTTTGTCAGCTCTGTGAATTGGGTGACCTTGGGTTAGTTGCTCAGCAAATCCCTCAGTATTAAGGTCTCTTGAATCCTAAAGTGGGTTATGCAGAGATCTCAAGAGTCCCCTCAATCTGTGCTAATTTACAAAGCACTTGGTCTCATTGGGTCCTCCCAATATTCCTGTGAAATGAAGAAGATAAGGATTATCCCACTTTTTAGAGAAGGACAAGGACACCAGTTGAGGGTGCTTATATCTCTAGACCCAGTGCTGAATATTCAGTTCTGCAAATGTGAGGTATCTGTTCTTTGTCTTGCTCACTCCAGCCTCACAGCTTCATTGCTGTCCAAGGCCTGCCCATCCTTCGAAGAACACCTGCATCCCTGAGATTCTAGCTTTTATGGACACCCCCCCCCAAGTTAGAGGCAGAAATACAGAGTTTGGTACCATCTACCTCCCACATTAAGTATCTACTTATCTGTCCCCGTAGTCCTGCACTGCTGGATGGTTCCGGAACCTGACAACTGTCTCTGCAACTTGGTGGTGAAACCTGGGAGCCCCACTAGTTGCTTCTCCAAGCCTGCACTGTCCTAGCTCAAGGAACCATGCAGTTTATTCAGGAGAAGTTCATGGGACTAATTCGGGATCAGAGCAAGATAAGCTCAGCTTCTTCCCTTGTTGTGGGGGAGAGTGGGAGGAGAACCAGGAGTGAAATCCAAACAGAATTCAAGGCAAGAAGTCCAAGTATACTGAAATAATGGTAAAATTAGGATCAACCTAGGTGACAGCATCCAAAAGCTGAGATGTCCTTTTTCACTTTGTCTCCCCCATACCACATCCTACATACATGGAGGGACACACACATGCCCCAAAGCGAGTTGCAGCTAGCGTCTACCCCAGCTCACTTCATACACTGCAATGAATAACCCTGGGCAGGGTTCTCAGTGGTCCTTTTGGACCACAACTCATGCTGGAAACCAGTGACATGGGCCCGATTAGCACGCTGTTCTGTGATTATTGTCCACCTCTAACAAGTCCTGCCTACAGTTACTCTGAATTAATAGAGTCTTAACCAACCTTCACCAGGACCTACAGGAAGACCCAAACCACCGCACAGCCCCAAGTTAGGCAGTGCATCCCAGACAACAAAGAGAAAGCAGATAGGGGAGGGGCTGGGCCGCAGGATTCATCCCTGGGCAGACTCGCATGGACCCCTACAGCCCAGGGCGGCGGGAGAGCATATCGAGGCCCCACGTGGACCCAGGAACCTGTGCTGGGGTCCCAGCAGTTCCGGCCATCAACTCTGTGCTTCCCAGCCCTTAGTTTCTCTGTGCCTTGGTGTCTTCATCTGTAAAATGGAGATACTGAGAGTCCCTACCTTACAAAGTTCTCATGAGCAGGACATGAATTCGAAGAAGTGAAACTCACAGAACAGACCCAGGTCCAGAGTAAGTAACGAGAAAGTGTCGGTTGCAATTATTTTTGTCATCGTTGTTAATGCTATTATTAACGTTGTTGTTTGGAGGACGGAGATGTGATCTGAGACTATGACTGTAAGGATGGGAGGGGCTTTTCCTAGTGTCAGAGGCAGAGATCCAGGCCCCGTGGAGGTCTAACCTCCAGACCCCCCCCCTCCCACCCCCTGCTCTCGCCTCTCCTCCAGCCCACACACAGACCATACTGTTAGGAAGAATTCCTTTGAAACAGAGGTTCCTTTTCTCTCTGCAACCTTGACTGAAGGAGCAGCCACGCACTCTAAAGTGGTCCCCTGCTCCTCTTTTCCATTTCTTACCTCCTTTCTGGAGCAGGGAGAGGAAAGAAAAGAACAAGACGTGTCTGTTCTGTGAGAGGCAGGTGTGGGGAAAGAGACTCCTTAGCTGCATGCCATCCTTTATTCCAGGCCAGGCCAGGGCACAGAACAGACTCAAAGCATGGGGTAGACTCAAAGGGATGACCTCTAGGGCAGCCACCTGTCACCTGGGGGTACCAGGTCTGACCAGGAGCGCAGTCTTATAGGAGTTGACTGTGGCACCTCAAAGATTGTTAGCTGACTCCGTTCGGACAGTTATTCCCAAACTAACTCTCCTCCAGTTCCATCATCTGTGGGAACTCGCAGGCACGTGGGGCAGGGGTTGGACCATCGCTGTAGAGTCATAGAAGTAGCTGCTCCGGTGAGACTAGAGCAGGGGATTCCAAGATGGAAAGATGGGAAATCTGCTGCTCGGGAAATTTCTCAGCACAGCGACTGGGCTCAAAAATTGCCAGTACTCACTTTTCTTTCTTTCTTTCTTTTCTTCTTTTCTCTCTTGCTCTCTTTCTTTCTCTCTTTATTTTTCTTTCTTTCTTTCTTTTTGCCAGTATCGCATTTACTATTCTGACATTAAATAAATGAGTCAAGTGCCCACGAGGAACTAGAGACTGTGCCTGGGGTTTAGAGCGCAGGAAGCAGGGGAAGAGAAGTGGACGAAAATGGTCAGAGCCTGCGGGGGGGCGGGGTGCTCATAACACAGCAGGGAGCGTCAGAAAGAAGCAAGCACAAAGAGCTGAGAACCCACAGTAATGCGATCATTTGCATGGGGGTGTCAGGAAAGCTGATCAGAAGGGCTGGTATGTAGTTAGGTCAAGAAGAAAGAGCAGGAGTTGGCCAAGCTGAGCAAAGGGCCAGTGGAAGTAACTTGCCGGTGCGTGATTACAAGTGCCAAGCCTGGAACGAAGTGGTCTCGGGTTTGAACGTCAGCTCGGCCGTTTATCAGACTGTAAAGCCTGAATCAAGTTCTTTTCTCTGAGCCTTAGCTTTCTCATCCATAAAATGGGAATCAATCCACTCATCTTGTAAAGAGAGTCAAGTGACGTGATCGCTGTAAGGCTCTTGGCATGGTACGAGCCCAAAGCACCCACAGGTAGAGGTAACTACGGTTGTTCTTTAGTCTGCTTCTTTTTGTCCTGCATTGTTGTGAAGCTGGAAAAGTGGCCCCCTGAGAAACCCCAGCTTCTGGAGAGGCCCAGTGTTCCAGCAGGCTTTGCATGGATCTTTGGCAGCCCGCTGGTCAGGCAGAGCACGTTGGCATGGTGGAATGTGCGAGCACAGTAGAATTTTCTTGCATCTCAGCTTATAAGATATACAGATAGGTTTCCTCCGATTCTCTCTAATTCCTTCTGGCTCCAGGGCTTTTCAGCGTGAGTCACACCCAGTGTGTAACGGGCAAATCCCACTGAGGAGGAACTGAAATGCCAGCCATCTTCCCCTTCCCCGCTCTCAGCCTCCTGCCCACTAAGGGTCCATACCTTCCTCACAGGGCAGAGCCTTCCCTGCCCCAGCCACACCTTCCTCATTCTCTGTCTCCCTGATCTTCCTTGAAAAAAGAGTAAGTAGAAGGAGAAGGGGAATTCCAGTTTAGTTTAAACAGAACTCAGGGGGGAAATGACATTTGTTTTCACAAGGAGGAAATCAAGCTTTTTCAGTTACCATAAAAATTGTGTTAATGTGGCTCAGCAACCCCCTCATATGCTCGAACCATTATGCCCTGAGGTGTGGAACTTCCCAGGATGAGGTTCCTGGCTGCCTCTGTAGGCAGCAGCTGCTCTGGGGGTCAGAGCAGGCTCAGCCCACAAGACCTCCTAGGCTCAGGGCCTGATAGAGATCGGCCTCCAGGGGACCCTGGCTCCCTTGGTTGGCACCGGATGAGAAGAGCCAGTGGCTGGCAGAATAATTAAGATGTCCTGAATATTTAAGCATAGCCTATTTTACCCCACACCTCTTAGCTTCATATCAAGCAGTACCAACCCTCAGAATTGCCCCTTTGCTCAGTTGCCCTCAGGAGCCCATCAGGGGGAAATCACCTGCTAATCTCAGCTCTGAGGATGGAGGCTGCCCACTGTGAACCAGGAAGGACGGCCTGGAGAGCCCCACTGGAGGGCTCGGGTTACATCCAGAGCTAGACAGACAGCCACCAGCCACTGAGAGGGGCAGCGGGTCACTCCGTCACTTACCATGCTTTGAAAAAGAGGAGCACTTTAGTTAGGGAACTGCCGGATTTATCTTTAGGAAGAGGCGATGTATAAATATATCCAGTAAATAGCATAATTGGAGGCGATCCAACTGCCTAGGGTTAGGAAAGAAACTTTGAAAAAGGTCAAACCTACAGTTTCCTGCATTAAACTCTGCCGGAGCAAGAAAGAAGAGTCTTACAGAGAAATCAACTCTAGTCTGTCTCTTCTCCCCGTTTTTGTGGGGGGTTTTTTGTATTTTTTTTGAAGGGGCAAATTAAATGTAAAGGTCAGTTTTTAAATGGCTCCTAATTACAAGCACTGTATCTCTGACTCTCGACAGACCCCCGTCATCTTTCCTTGCAGTCATAATCCTCATGTCACAAGCTCTTAAAAGAGCTTTTAAGAGGCTTCAGTGAACTGAATTTTCTCATTTTAGTACAGCTGGAGGCTGTGAAGCCGAGTGCAGCCTTTCCAAGCAGGGGTGGATGTTTTCCACGAGGGGATCTGACCTTGAACTTTTCCTACTTGATCAGATCTGCACATCTGAGCATTCCATGCCATAATTCTGTCTTTACCGTGGTATAAAGGGGAAGACAATTAACCTGGTAATTATATGAATCTGGCTCTGAAGGGTTCCGGGTACGAGGAGGTGAGCAGTGAGCGTCAACGTGTGTGGCAGTTCCGAAATGGTGGAACGTGGTCAGTCCGTGTGGACACATCAGGTTCTGGTCTTCCCCTCAGTGTGGGTTAGCAGTGGACCTCTTTGGCTCTCTTTTAGACATTCTCATCAGCAGAGAGAGCCTTCTTTCAATCAGAACTTTTGTGGAGTTACTACAGAGTTAATAACTAGACTGATTTGCTTCTTAGCACTGCTCTAATTCCCTTGGTGGAAGCACTAAGGGGAACAATATACAAAAGCGGTTCCTAAGAGAGGGAAAGAAAGAAAAGGAGAAATGACAAATAACCTACAGATCTCCAGATAACTTATAAATCTCCAAAAATGTGGGGGAGATCCATCACCCTTAAGATCCAGTACACGACAGGTGAGCACTGGTCCAGGACGGTATATTTTGGATAAGACTTTCACTTGGTGTGCATGGCACCTCATTTAATCCCTCCTAAAGTCATGGGGGGGGGGGTGTGCAGCTCTTCCTCCTCGGTTGCCGCAGGTGATTGGTGTGCGAGTCAGCGTTACATAAGTAACCCATACCACACACGCAGCTAATGACATGGGTTCACATATCTGGACTCCAGACCCCTGATGTTCCTTCCAGTGTGGCTGAGTCCAGTCCACTCGCTGAAGTAGTAACACAGTTTCCCAGTAGCCTAGGAGAGCACATGGAGTCCCCCACACCAGCCTTAGTGCCAAGAAGGTCACTCCCACCATTAGGAGACAAGAGCCCAATTGATTCTTTGCATTTCTCAGGTGAAATATAGCCAAAGTATATACATTATTAGCCCAAAACTCACACAGAAAAGAGTGTTGTGCTTCTAAGTGGTAATCTTTGGAAGCTGTATGGTTATTCTTACAAGCCTACGTGCTCGAAGGGTTTTCAACTGCCCGTTAATAGTTGTCTTTGGAGCCAGATTTCAGATTGCACAATAAAACATTCATGTTACTTTGTAATTACACCTGGTTATTTCCATTCACAGAAAATAGTATTACCTCTCAGAGCAGCCCTTGGTTGTACAGCAAGCTTGACTTTATTCTCTGCTAAAGCAAACTCACCTCTCAAGGGTGGAAACTCAACACACTCCCCAATAAGGAGTTTTTTTTAAAAAGTGCTTTGATTTGATGGCGTCATTAAAATGAGTGCATCTCCAACCAGGATGGTCCTTTTGAAGTGGACACTACTGATACAGCTGTGCGATTCTGGTTTATTTAAAAACCAGCCGTAGTGCTTTGCAGTGACCCTTGAATAAAACATCCTAAGCCTCTCAAGATCTCATGAGTGGTAGAAAGAGGAGCCAGGGCCTGTAACAGAAGAAAATAAGATGTCGGGAGATTTGAAACCCCCTACCAGCAGCAGCAGCAACAGATCGCTCTCTCTCCTAGAACAATAAATGTTACTGGAGGCTGTTTTCTGAACTCCAGGCAGGCCCAAAGGTCTTAATAATTTTGGCCATTTACCCAAACTCTTAGAGGCTGAGAGGAGTACTGGAAACAGAATGAAGAGCCTGGTTTCGTCCTAGCTCTGACTTGTGTGCAGACTGATCAGCAGTGAATGCCCTTCCCTCAACTTCTCCCTGTGCCTCTCCTCCTCCGCAGGCAGCATCGCCGCCATTACGGTGACAGTCATTGCCGTGGTGTTGTTGGTGTTCGGGGTGGCAGCGTATCTGAAGATCAGGTGAGTCACACCTTACTCTTCCTTACGGGGAAAAGATTCCATTTTTCAGGTTCCAGGCCGAGAGCTGGTTTGCCCAGTGCTGGTGTCCTGATACGTGTGTTAGCTCTTGGAAACGCTGGTCGGGATGGAATGAGGGCCACGGTACTGGGCACTGGACGGGAACCCACGGTGCGGTATTTGAACTTGGCCGCGCTGGAGAAGTATACAGCAGGAGGGTGAAGGAACATGCAGTCGGGAGATGGAAGCCTTGGCCCCCTGCCCGTAAGGCCCCTCCTCACCTCACGAAAGCCACATGCCTCCCGAACCTCAGGTTCTTCATCTGGGAGATGGGGTAGAGGCGGGAGCTCAGTGGGTTACAAATACCAATGTTTGAAATACCACTGTGGATGTGTGTCCAGTCTGCAAGGAGGTTTTCACTGATGCTAAAGCAAAATGTTGAAAATACAAAGGAAAGTGTAGTGTCTTCAGGGCGCCTGAGTGGCTCAGTTGGTGAATCGGATGCCTTCAGCTCAGGTCCTGGCATGAAGCAGGTAACCCGCTTCTCCCTCTCCCTCTGCTTCTCCCCTCTGCCTGTGCTCTCTTTCCCTGTTTCTCAAATTTAAAAAATCTTGAAAGGAAGGAAGAAAGAAAGAAAGGAAGGAGTAGTGTTTTCTGTAAAATTAGATTTTTCCCCCCTGAGATTATGTCCTTATATTTTTGGCTTTAAAATATCTCATCTCTTTGAAATGAAGGTGATCACGGATGGCAGCTGAGTTTTTATTTGCTTTAGCCAAATAGAAAGTTGCCATAGTCTGTGAGCCCCCAATTTTGTGGTCTACTGCTTTGTGAAATCCCAAAGTCTCCAAAACCACATTACTTACCCCGAACATGCCTAATGGCAAGTGGCAGTCTTATGTGCCAGTCTGTGGAGCGCCTCTAACAAGGGACAGAAGCCCACGTGCCACCATGATGAGCACAGCCTCCCTCTGACCTCCGACCCATTCTCTTGTCAACTGCTGGGGGCATCTTCATGGTAACTCTGGGCAGACCCTGTCACTCCATCCCTTAAAAGCCCTGGTGACTTCCCTCTGTACTTAGAACTAAATTCCAACCCCACATCTTGGCCCTCAAGATCACTCATGGAGTCTGTAACTCCACATCTTGGCCCTCAAGATCACTCATGGAGCCTGTAACCCCGCAGCGTGGCCCTCAAGATCACTCATGGAGCCTGTAACCCCGCAGCTTGGCCCTCAAGATCACTCATGGACCCTGTAACCCCGCATCTTGGCCCTCAAGATCACTCATGGAGCCTGTAACCCCGCAGCTTGGCCCTCAAGATCACCCATGGAGCCTGTAACCCCGCAGCTTGGCCCTCAAGATCACCCATGGAGCCTGTAACCCCGCAGCTTGGCCCTCAAGATCACCCATGGAGCCTGTAATCCCGCAGCTTGGCCCTCAAGATCACTCATGGAGCCTGTAACCCCACAGCTTGGCCCTCAAGATCACTCATGGACCCTGTAACCCCGCATCTTGGCCCTCAAGATCACTCATGGAGCCTGTAACCCCGCAACGTGGCCCTCAAGATCACTCATGGAGCCTGTAACCCCACAGCTTGGCCCTCAAGATCACTCATGGACCCTGTAACCCCGCAGCTTGGCCCTCAAGATCACTCATGGAGCCTGTAACCCCGCAGCTTGGCCCTCAAGATCATTCATGGAGCCTGCCCTTCCTCATCTCACTCGTCACTTCTCCCTCTTGCTCAGCAACAAGCCACAGTCACACTGGCTTTCCACCTGATTCTTAGAATGCACCAGGCTCCTTTCCTCTCCACATTCTTGTGTCTTGCCCGACCCTCTCTGAAGGCTTTTTTTGTACCTCTTGCTCATGCAAGGTTTTCACATCACGTTCTCCAGAAGACTTCTCTTCCAGTTTGGTGCCTCATTACTTTTGTCCTGGCTATGACCACTGTTTATTATTTTATTCATTGTTTTATATATTTGTTTACTCCTTTATTGTCCCTTTCCCCCTCACAAAAAAATGTTAAGCTCCATGAGGACCCAGACTTGGTGAGCACAGCACTGGGTGCAAAGAAGATACTCAATAAACTGAATAAGTAAACAACATACTTAATTTTATCATCCCTATCACACATTCCCTTTGCTGCCCTCTCTCATTTCCTCTGCTCACCCCGGCCCAAACCAAGACCCACCAGGAACCTCTCCCATCCTCTTTCCCTTTTCCTCCCTCCGTCTTTTGTTCTAAATCGTGCCCCAGATCAACCTAATGATGGTGTCAATTATGAGATTGCCTCGTATTATCACCTCTATCTAAGGTACAAAGAACTGGAAAGCCAGATTTCTAAGAGAAGTTGGAATTAAAGGGCCAGCCTTACCTGGGTCTAAAAGCCTTTCTGGAAGCATCCTTGCTCCTTCATAGCTTAAAATAATCTCTTTTCTTCACTAAGTCTGTATTTCCTTGACCAGTAAACGTAATTTTATGAATTTTATCTTACTAAATGATACACTTTTCCATCCATTTTGTTATTAGTTGATCACTGCAGATATGCTGTTTTCATTAGGAGTTAAATTGGCTTTTATGAGCTAGTCTGGGACCCTCGTTCCCACCTGCAGTGGTGTGTCTTTGTGTCAGGGTGCAAGGAGGCAAAAACGGAACTTACCGATAAACTTCGGAATCACTTTGCAGTCACAGTGGTGAGTTTCTGAAGGGCCAGGTCACAAAAAATATGGAGTGTGGAGTGGAATAGAAATGCTTTCCTCTTGCCACACACTTGCCAAAAATGATCTTCATCCTGACTCCAGGCAAGAATTCAGGTTCACCATCTTAAAGCACCGACTCTAGACAGGCAGTCTAGAACACTAAGAACTCAGACTCCAGAGGCAAGGAGACCTTAGTTGGAATCCAAGCTCTACCAGTTTTTAGTGGGTTCTAGCGGGACCTGAGCCTGTCTTGGAGCCTTACTAACTAACCCTCACTTCTCCTTCCCCTGTAAGATGAGGGCCGTGATGTTACTTGGTAACGCTGTTGGGCTTCCCAAGTACCCAGCACTGCCATCATCATCACCAGAGTGGTCAAATGGAAATAAGGGCCCCCAGTAAAACAGTTGCTTGACAGTTCCTGAGCAATAGCAGTGTGCCAGGCCCCCCTCTAAGTACTGGGGGCCCACCAGTGATGAGACACGATCCTGCCATCACAGAACGCACTGCACTTGGAATGTTCTGTTAGCAGGTCATTAAAATCGGTTCTAATGAGTGCTGATTAAAATTGCATAACGTTTTATTTTAAAAATTTAAAGAGTGTTTTCTCCAGACATTCTCAACACCAGATTAATTCAGTGGATGATTAAAATGAAGCAGTCACTGTTTCTCTCCCCCATGTAGGTCCTCCTTTTTCAATGCAGGAAGGCCCCAGTGGGATGAGTTTAAGATGGTTATTTATCTTTGGGATTATAAATTTAAGGACGGATCAAGCGATTAGACCCCTGTTTAGAAAGCCCCCAAGGAAAGCCCCTTTCTGCCGCTCTGTTAATTATTTTGGCAAAATGATAACATAAGGAGGTGAAGAGCCCTCACGAATTTTAAGGCTGTGCCACAGTCCTTTTAAGTGTTATTTTGCCAGATTCTTGGAAAGCCCCACTTGTATCATTCACCAGAAGTACACGCGGGTCAGCTGACAAGTGCGTGTGTGCGCGTGCGTATGCAGAGACACACACGTGGGCGTGTGTACCTGAGGTGATGTTTCCCCTTGGCTGGAAGTTTATTCCCTTCCTATGATCCCAGTTTCTGAGGAGAATCACATGACAAGAGGTCTGTCTCCTGTGGTCCTTCAGCTCACTTGGCTGGAGCAGGAAGAGACTGACAGCCCAGCCCGCGGGGAACCATTCGCTCTGGCCTGCAGCCAGTGGGCCGTGAGCCTGGCCCAGCCTGGGACCCTGCAAACGCCAAAGAAGAATCTGCTTCCAAGGGCAGCCCCACAGGCAGGAGAAGGGCATGTTGTGAGCTCTGCTGCCGGCTCAGTAATCTCACCTTTTCCCAAACCCTGATTCCCTCAGAAGGCGTCGGCCACCTCCGCCCACCATCTCTTTCCATGCTCCTCTTCTTCAGGGACACGTGACCCCTAGTCCTGTCACAGTGTCCCCTGCCTACAGGGCCGATTCCTTCTGTCACTAAGCCGCTGGTGGAAGTGACTTATAAACACGAACTGCCCCTGAGCCTGGCGGCTGTTCTCCATCACCGACGCGGCATCTTTGCTGGCAGTTGGGGGTGGGGGGAGGGAGGAGCGTGGCTTTGTGGTCAGGTTCAACACGGACCCTTCCCCTTCCTGCTGACGTGGACTTGGGTGAATGATAATCTCCCTGAGCCTTCATGTCTTCATCTGTAAAAATAGAGTGGATAACACCCACCTCTCAAAGTTGTTCGGAAGATGAAACGAAGTAATAAATGTGGAGCCCTTGGTGCCTAAGAATACGTCCTCTAGGCAAACTGATTAGTCACTCCATGATCAGTTTTATAGTTCTGTGACCATACAAGGTTGTGTTCGTATTATGGCACTGGTGTCTAACTCAGGTCAGGTAATACTATACATGACTAATATAAGGCCTAATACCTAACTCAGAACTGTTACAAGGATTAAATTATAATACAGAGAAACATTCCATGCCGGTGGACAGGGTAAGTCCTGTCATCGTGATTGCTGTTACAAGGGTGCTTACCACCGCGGTGCTCAGTTAGGTGGTCGCCGCCGACAGTGCCATGCAGTAGGCACCAGGGATTCAGAGAAGGGAGAGGAGGGCAGGGGAGCAGACGACGCAGCAGCTCAGTTTTCTAGTTATGCACTGAGGGGCAGATGTCCAGGTTCCATTTGATGGTTTCAGGTATGTTGCACCTGGGAGGCCGCACCCCTGTTATAGGTTCATCAGCAGAAACTACTTGTAAGCAGTCTTGATTCCAAGGCTTGCCTGCCAAAAAGAACGCAAGAGCCCTGTGTGCCTCTTGCAGAAGGGTGCCTTTAGTGAGCGCTGATGGAAGTCCGAGGGAAGTCGTTTTGTTTTTGTGGAAATTGGCTCAAAACTCTTCTGCCACGAGATAATCCCCTGCTCAGGAGACCGTATCTGCTGTCGCCAGCAATGAGGACGCTGCTATAATTAGGGGTGAGTAACCCGGGCGGACAACACGGGCTGTTCCCTTCTCAAAAATAAATGTGATCGTGATTTATAGACACAACAGGGCCTGGCTTGGAAGGCGTTTTGTCAGAAGTCACCTGTTCTGCTTTCAGTCTTCCAGCGATTCTCTGTTATACAGCTGGATGCCTTTCAGTGGTTGGTGGCTTTCAAGATTTGGTCCAGGCAGCCGTAAGGTCCAAGACTGTCTAGAATTTGTTACTGACAGGTTGGCTTTTTAAGATCTGCTTTCGGCGTTCTCTGGGTCCGGCTGACTCGATTCTCCAGCTCAGTAGTTCTGAAACGTTAATGTGCATAAGAATCGATAGGGGAACCAGGTGGTGGGTATTATAGAGGGCACAGCTTGCATGGAGCACTGGGTGTGGTGAAAAAATAATGAATACTGTTTTTCTGAAAATAAATAAATTGGGAAAAAAAAAAAAAAAAAAAAAAAGAATCGATAGGGGAGCTCATTAAAAACACAGTTTCCTTCCAGGTGATAACTGGGCAATGTTAGCAGTTCTTCCTGAATGTTCTCCTAAACCCAGTTGAGTCAAGTCTTAACGTATTTTGACAAAAATCAAAAAACAGAGGAAGATGCTTAGAGGTGATACTATACAAAGTCTTCAGGAAGTAGGTCTTAAAAGAAATTAAATGAAGATGAAATTTAACTTAGTATCCTGTATTGTAGCTTCAGGACGTGCCCGTGGTTCATCCAAGCAAAGTTAGGTGCTTAACATTGGAAAACAGCTTCGACGGGTATTGGACAGCTCATCGTCATGTTCCAACTAAATATACCTATGCTTAGCAAACAATTCTATCCACCTAGAGGCCGATACCAGTCTATGAAAATGTGGGATTAGCAAATACCGGTCAATAAAAATGTTTATGATTGGAAAATCTGTATTTATATCTGAACTCACTCATACAACCCTTTCATCACTCTGTCTCCTTCAAGGGTCTAGTGCGTTCCTTATAACCATTGTCTCTGTTCCCGTATCTATCATCGTGGGTCTTTAGAAGAAATACATTTCAAGACATGTCCCCCCAAATTCCCCCAAAATCAAAAACAAAAACATACCAGCACAGTTTCCTGGGTCTGGTCCCCATAGGTGCTGAAGCAGTGTGGCGGCTCACAGATGAGGCCAGTGCTGCTCTCTGGGAGAACCCCCCTTTGAGTAACCCTGATCTACCCGTTTCCCGACACTCCACACACATGTTCTAGATGCGGTGCTCCCACTGTTCCGTGTCTTAGTGACTTTGCACGTGCGGATCTCCCAGCGGGAGGTGTTTGAGTCATCTCTTTTTCTATCTGGCTAATTCCAAATTGTCTAGCTTGAAAGAGATGCTCTCTGGGAAGCCTCCTCTCCACCATCTCCATGGGATGCCCCTTACCGCATGTGTGTCCTTTGTAGGACTCAATTCCTTATCCTGGAATCACCTCCGCCTTTGTCAGTCTGCTCCACCAGAAGGATCGCGAGCCCCGTACCCGACATACAGTAATTGTTTTACACTTACACTTCCTGGAGGAGTGAATGATTCTGGGTAGCAAAATTTGGGGTACAGCAGCAGTCTTCGTTTATTCCAAATATGGCGAAACAGGGTTTAGAGAAGGGGAAGCTTGCGGGAATCCGTTAAAACCATATACTCGTCAGTACTTACTCGTGACTCTGAACTTCTTTACTAATAAGTGTTTCGATATATGGGCCTTTTCTGTGGTGAGCGTCTGCCAGGATGATACCAGCAGATAATTTTAAAAGAGAAAACAAACAAATTCTATCGACTCCTTCAAAGGAAACGTGATTATTTAAAGATAAATTCAAAAGTAACTGCTCTTTAAAAGAAACGCAGACGGTGGGCAGAACTCCTTGAAAATGAGTGATTGGAAGCTTTCCAACATTGGGATTTGGGCAGAAAGACAGCACTGATAGGTTTCCTAAATTATGATACTCATCCTGCCACTTTGTTGTTACAGTAGCTGTAAATTCGCCCCTAATGGTCACGGCTTTCTTAGCCTCAACACCGTCACTGGCCATGTTCCTTTCCTACTTTGGACAGTTGTGACATGGCTATACACCATGTCACTAACAAGGGAAGCAGGGGAAGGGCACACCCCAATTCTTTGTACCATCTTTGCGATGTTTCTATAAATCTAAAATCATTCCAATAATTGAATAATTTATTTTGAAACAATTATAGTTTGGTAGCAGCCACACAGAGATGTTGTTTGCCGCTTCCTCAGAGCCTCTGCACTTTCTGTCCTCTCTGCATGGTTTACCTCAGGCATCCACGTGCCTCACTCCACACCTCATTCACCTGCTGTTCACCCGTCATTTTAGTGAGACTGTTTTCCGATCGCCATATTCCTAATGACCGTCCCCACCTCGCACTGGAACTCCTCATTCCCCTCGGTTGCTCTGCTGTCCTCCATGGCACATATTACCATCCACCATATTATTTTTCATGACTTGTTTGTTGTGCCTGCCCCCCACCGGAGTGGAAGTTTCCTTAGGACAGGGGTTTTGGTCAGTTTAGCTCACTGAGGCATCTCCCGGCCTCCAAATAGGGCCTAATGGGTCATAAGGTTTCACTGAATCTTTAAATGAAAGGAGCCAGGCAGAAAAAGGACAATCAGAGAAAGCAAGAAGCCCCCAATGGAAGCAAAGGAGACAGTGGCAGCTAAACCAAACTGGCTTTGCAAGTGGATGTAAGAGTCTGAGGCTTAATTACCGGCAACTAATGAGCTATAAGTTAGGCTGTGCTTTCCCAGCTCTAAGCCATATTTTTTCCATCTTTATACCCTTCCTTCTTAGCACATGATGAGCACTCAGGTTTGAATGACAGAACTCACTTGACTCGAGAAGAGAGAACTTGGCGGGGGGTGGGGGTATGATAGTAAGCAAAGCTGGAACCCGGAGGGAGCCCTGAGCTTGACCCTTAGAAAAGAGAAGGCGTTTTCACCAACAACTATGTGTCCACACAAGGGAAGGAAAACACTTCATTCATTTTCAAAGACAATTGGGTTCCATTAAGTATTGCCGCTGCAGTTATCTTAAAAGAGGTACCACAGGGACGCCTGGGTGGCGCAGCTGATGAAGCATCTGCCTTCAGCTCAGGTCATGATCCCAGGGTCCTGGGATCGAGCCCCGCCTCAGGCTCGATGCCCCTTCCCCATGCTCATGCTGTCTCTCTCTCTCTTTCTCTGTCTCTCTCTCCAATAAATAAATAAATAAATAAATAAAGTTAAAAAAAAAAATAGGTACCACAGAGAAGTTGCGGAGAAAAACTCCAAATGCAGATGTCATCGCTGCACGTACCAGTTGTCACAGGGCATCAGCAATTAGGGACGTGGGGAGAAGGCAGGGCTGCTTCCTCTTAGAGCAAGCCATTTGAGAAGGAAGCTGTGAGACCAGGACTTGACATAAATCATGCCCTGTTTTGTCCCCCGTGGGTTCTGCTTTCAGCTCACTAAGCCGCACAGTAGCAGCAACACGGGGCTCACAGCACAGGGCCATTGATTCACAGGGACCGTGAGCTCTGTGCTGAGTGCTTTAAAGCTACATCCTTGCCTCAGAGAAATTTAGGTAGAATTCTCTTTCCTCTTCTCACAATTACGGTCAAAATGGTGGCTCTGACCCGTTGGCTTGGTTAATAGTATTTCCCCTCTGCTCCGGTTATATTACACTAGGAATTTCCCCGGACTGTACAAGTCCCTGCTGGTGCTGATGGAGCAAACTCCGTCTATACTGTTCATGTGTACCTGGTGGGAGCCCTCGGCATCGGGCATTGGTGAAAGAACCGCTGCCTCGAGAGCAACGTGTGAGATGTGCAGAAAAGTCAAAGAAAAGTAAGAGGTGGTCTGCCCCCAAGAGGTGTACCGTCTGAGGGAGCCGAGGCACGGCGAGGCTGCGCTGGCTGAGTGGGACGGCACCAGGCTCGACGAAGAAATTGAGGAAACCAAGCTGCTGTGCCCTGGCGAAGATGCCGTTGGTACCCACTGCTCCTCCGGGTGAGAAGAGCTGAAGGAGTTCTGCACAAGAGAGCCAGGAGACCCAGATTTCAGCACCGGCTCTGCCACTAAGTCACATGGACACGGCATCTGGATTCCTCAAGCCCCACGTTCCCTAACTCGAAGGCGAGGTTGTTCCCCATCGTGGGCTCCCCGAGGACCCATATGAAAACCTCCCCTTCGCCATCTAAGACGTGCGTGATTGAAGAAGTTCTGACCTAGAGAGAGAGTTTAAAAGGATCATTAGTTATTCTTGTCTTATCTCACACACACGTACACACGCACAAACATGTTCGTCTTCCTCTCTCTACAGTATTAGAGGATTGATCCAAACCTGGCTTGCGTCCCAGCACGCCCAGTGCTTCTTGCTCAGACACATTAATATATTAAAACAAGCCCTCCAGCTTCAGCACATTCCCCAATATGGCTTATCTATATCTCTGGCTTCACGTTCCTTGGCTGTCGGTATTTCGCTTAACTCCCTGTTCATTCCAACAAGAGGGCAAAGAAAAATGAAAGTAAAGATCCATCCTTTGCTTTTATTTTTCTGATATTCGCGTAGGGAGTGTTTCTTATAATACAGCAGATTCAGGCAGAACTCTGATCAAATAGTCTTGCCTGGACTAACTATAAGCAGGAAAACCTGATGACCAAGAGATTGTTAATCCTCTGACCGCCCCCCCCCAGCATAATGCTTTTTTTAAAAAATGCCAATAATCAAATAAGAAACCGGTTTTATAACTGTGCCCAGAGTGTGTTTTAGCAGTTCCTGACAGGAAGGAGGCTTGCTTTTCCCTCCATGCCCTTTTCCACTGTTTGCAGGTTTGCCATGTGCTTTTGTAAGTTTCATTATAATAAACATCAAAAAGCGGTACTGGCCAACACTTACTGTGCATTTACTATGTGCCAGGGCTTTATATGCATTACCTCATTCCATCCTCCTGCCAGCAATAACACATTTTAAGTTTCTCCAATTTATAGGTGAAGAAACATGGGATTAAAAAAATAGCCGAGGACATACATCTGTTGACCTAACTGATACTTCATGGGAATAAAATTATATGATAGATATAAAACACTGTGAGAAGTTATATTACCATACAAAGGTGAGGCAGGAGCATCCTATCAATAAAGGAGCAGGTTTATTAGGTAGATGTTGGCCAGGCTTGCAACAGTAAGTCATACTAAAATTTAGGCTTGGCTCCACTCGAGCAATCCCCGGGTTTTTACTTGTTCATTGAGCTCCCATTGCTCAACCATCCCATCCTGTTGAAGGATTTGGTTGAGGCCGGAGGTGTTAAATGTGGGGGAGGGGTTGGCGATGTGTGGCCAGTGACCTTGTTTACCAAAACTGGCCTCCCCTCTTCCCGGGGATCAGAAAATCACTGGTGTGTTATCTGCGGTCTCTGTCCTTCTCACACCCACAGAAATGAGTGGGCCTTTAGGGTGAAGAAAGGGTCTTGTGGAACATCCTCAAATTTGCAGGTGCCCAGGCTGGGTCAGCTGAGCGAGTCTGCAGAATCCAGAGGACTAAGAATCTGAAACCAAGTCTGCAGGGGCCTGGTGCTTTGCAACAGATCGTCTCTTTTCAGATGTCTGGCATACGTAAATAACTGCAGACGAGTGACAGCAGTGATTTTAGCAACAGATAGAAGTATAACAAATGCCTCTTGTGCCTTTCAGATTGTATTTTCATTTTGTTCAGTTTTCCTGTCGAGCTAAGAAAAAAATTAGGGGGAGCGGCCCATGTGTCGGTACTCTATACAGCCAGTGTGATTTCCAGTGGCCGGGTGTAATCATTCATGCACGAACATGAACCTGAAAGCCAGTCTATGCTCATTTTGAGATGTTCTAATCCTGATCACACTTTTAGCCATACAATGTCTGTAATCCTCTCTGGGAAGCTCCCTTCTTGTGAACAGATTGGCTTTCAGAGATTTTTTTTTTTCCCAATCACTGTTTCTTCTGCAAACATTTATTAAGGACTTACTATGCGCTGGATATTTTTCTGGGCATTGGAGATAGTGCCAAGGACAAACAAAGCGGGCAGATCATCCGTACATACAGTTTCATCAGGGAAGGTGACAATAACAAAATAAATGAGTAAATTACATAGTATGTTAGGAGGTGATGAGTACTTTGAGAAAATTAAGCCAGGAAAGCTGGGAGAGGGGGGTGGGAGTTGCAAGTTGGGGTTCTTAAGAAAGGCCTCACTGAGAAGGTGACACTTGTGCAAAGACTTGACAGAGGTGAAGGAAGGAGATCCGGAGGCCAGCTGCTCCAAGCGGAGGGAACGGTGTGTGCAAAGACCCTGAGGCAAGAGTGTGCCAGACGTGATAGGGAGGAGCCAGGAGGCATGGTTGGAGCAGAGGGAACAAGAAGGACTGGAATGGCAGCTGATGTGCTCAGAAAAGTAACAGAGGCCGGATCCCAGACGGTTTTGCAAACCAAGCTAATGATGTTGGCTTTCACTCTGTGAGATAAGGAGCCACTCTAAGGTTTTAAACAGAGGAGTGAGAACTAGCTGATTTCAGTTTCTTACAGAAATAATATTGTGAGACGGGTTCCCAAAATGACCAATCAAAGCCTATTAAACCCAAGGTGCCATTGAACTAACGATGTTAATCACACTCTAGGAAGCTCAGAGCATGGGATCTAGACCCAGGAGGTGAGAATCTGACTCATAGCTCAGTTGGGTACCTTCGTGCCCATCAATCAAGAGCTCGGAGAGAGAAATCTTTCCCTCTCAGAGAAACAAGCAATACTGGCCCCGTGGCCTTATTTTGAGGATCAAGTGAAAATGGAACACAGAAACATGGTGTAGATTGTAAAACGTGATCCGGTGAGAGCCGTAGGGGTTGTGGTGGCGTCCTCATGACTCCTGGGAAAATTCGGTCCAGGACCAAAGTCAAATCCCAGGAACGCAACCTTCCCTTTGCTACTACTTCTTACTCAGTAGCCAGAGCCAGAGGAACGGGTCCTCGTCCTTCTCCAACACTAGAGATCCCATACAGAGACCAGGACCCGGGTGATCTCAAAGGGAGGTGCCAGCCGGGCTCCCCCGTGAGCAGTCCTAACTTCCAGGAGTTTGTAGACTGAGGCCTCCAGGGCTGGTGGGTGGAGAAACCACGCGTCCCCTCCTGTGGGCCCTGAAAGCTTCCCCCATGCGGGCTGCTGGGCCTTCGGCTCCCCTAAGACAGGCAACTGCTCCAAATAACCGCAGCTCTCTCCTCCCCCCACCAGGCATTCCTCCTACGGGAGGCTTCTGGACGATCATGACTACGGATCCTGGGGAAACTACAACAACCCTCTGTACGACGACTCCTAACGAAGGAGCGAGGCTGGGGCGAGGAGGAACTGTTTATTTATAAGCGCTTTCCCAGTAGAATTAATACAAGTTCCTGACACGCATCGAGCGACAATCTCTTAAGCCCTGTTTTGTTGGTTTGGTTGTTTTGTTTTCCTCCCTCTCCTCTGGCTGCTATCACTTCCCCTTTCTGGTACAAAAAGAATCCTTGTTTAAAGGTGAGCGGAGGCTTCTCTGCAGCTGAATGAAGAAGGCAGACCCGGAGCCAGACCGCTGTGGTGGAAGCCTCCGTGCCTGCCGCGATTTCCACTGTAAGAGGGACCGAGGGCCAGGGAGTGAGTCCTTGCATCGGGGGTTACTTTTAGGGGAACTTTTTGCTGGTGGTACTTCTCAAACTTTTGAGTTAGGAAATTGCATGAAATCTTGGTGCAGGGAAAGGAAATGCACCCTGGGAGTGTTTTACCCTGCAGGTGAGGAAGCAGGGGGCTGCTCCAATTTTTTAATCTCTGTTTCTACCTGGTGTATCTGACAGGTTGCCTGCTTGGCTCTGTGAGCTGGATCCCGGCTTCTTAACGGCCTAATTAGTGGAGGAGGAAGCTAGGAGGTGCCCCGGAGGAGGCCAGCAGGCCGAGGGACAGCCTGGCATGTTGCTGTCAGATCGCAGCGTGCCTTCTACCTGTTCCGCCCTCCAGGCCGCCCAGCTCTGCCCGAGATGCCCATTGTGGTCAGCCGCAGCAGGCTGTTCCCAGGAGAGGAGCTGAGTTAGAGAAGAGAAAGGGGGGGGTAGCGTGCAGTGGGCAGTGGAGGGGGCTGGGTCGGGAGGGAAGGGGTGACCCTCACAGAGACCCCCTGGAGGGAACAAGGAATCAGGCCCCAATAACTAACAGAGACATCCACTGCTCGAAGGAACCTCTAGAAAGAACCCTTGCTTTATAGGCACAAAACAGCTGGCTCACTGCCTTCTGTCTGTTGGGAAACGGCTGCAGACCGTTTTGTAAAAAACTGTAAAGGATTAGTCTATCTGCAGTAGCTCAGTGAGGCGTTTCCACGGGAAACAGACACCACGATTAATCCATTTATTCTTCCCATACACTTACCTTCCTAATTCTGCCCTCAAATTAATGAACACTCCTGGGTACATGGCCTTACGCTCCTCAATCTCAAATTTCGAAGAACTGGTATGGTTTGCAGATGTCCAGATACAACCGTGGTTACCAAAAAGCAGACAATTTTGCTCCCCCCGCGTGAACCTTTTAAAAATGTCTCATGACATTTTTGAGAGTCTCGACTTGGGGGTGCCACTAGGAGGTCGATGTCACAGATGCTCTAAACATCCTGCAAGGCACAAGACAGCCCACCGCAGCCAACAATCTCCTGGCCCAAGAGGTCGGGAGTGCTGAGTTTGAGAAACCCTGGTTTATTGAAATGCCTGTGGTGGACAAAACAAGACACTCCCAGATTAGTAACATTTCTTACTTTTAACTAAATGAAATGATTTGTTAAATTGTTCCCTAAAAAGTATTCAGTGTGTGGGCGGATGGATTGTTTTGGCATGTGTGGTTGCCTTTTTATTTCTGTGTGTTCTCTAGCTAGCTTTATTTCATGGTGAGGACTCTGTCCTCCGGAAGCACCTGATGTCAGTGACCCGCCATCTTGTGTCCTGATTGCAGGAGGAAACTTCATGGATTAGGAAGCATCCATGAGGTCCTGATTCAGAATGCGTCCTGTTGTCCTACAGTGACCTAGTGCCATAAAGAACTTAAAACTGATCAATTTTTATTTCTAAACTTGAACCTGCTGCCTTGCTGTTTCCAGAATTTGACCCTCAGTTCGACCTGTCACTTACTGTGGTCCAGTAAAGTGCCAACAGGAAAATCGCTGTGGCCACGCTCTTCCGAGATGCTCGGAGCTGTGCCACTCTCCACAGCCTGCCTTCCCACACTCTGAATTTATCCCTAAATTCCTTACATATCAGAGGAGAATGAGCAAGCCCCAGAGGTATTTTACAATAGGACTACATAATAAGAAGCAGGCCGCCAGGAATTCTGATAGCCCTGATTATTTAAAAAAAAAAAAAAAGGACATTCCCAGAAAAATGCCCAGGGATGATCCATTGTGCCCCCTGTGGCCATGCTGGGCCTGAATAATTGTCTCTCTTCTCTACCCTCACTCCCTTGATAAAGCCTGTACGCCTTCAGTTTAGCAAAGGACAATTCGATAAAAACAGGACATCCCTTTTATTCCTCCCTCGGCCAGAAACATTTTGGCAAAATGTCCATGAAACACCTTCAGAGTGGTTCTCTCCTAGATGCTGTTCCAGTCCTAAGTACTGGGTCAGAGGGACCGGCGTCTTCACGGGGTACACTGACTGATTATGACCACAGACTCAGTAAGCATCTCCCCTTACCAGAGTCTTCTATTGCGCAAGAGCATTTGATGGGTTTGTTGTGCCTATTAACTTCCAAATCCTTACGGCAAAGACAGGGATCTGGACCTAAAGGAAATATATTCAGCAAGGTGACAGCTCCCCATAAAAAACTCTAACTTTCCTTGTTATGTCAGTTTAAAATACCTATAGGTTGAACCTTTTTTTGCCAAGTCCTTTTTTTCTGAGTTGGCCAAAGAATTTGAACTGTATTCAACACATGTTGCTTGAAACACACACACACACACCCCAGAAATACACGCTGATAGTTAATGTCCTCTACATCGGGGAGAGATTCTGTCCAGGTCTGTCCAAGGGAAATTGCTCCAGGAGGTCTAAAACTACCGTATTTCATCCAGGAATAGGACTAGTCATAAAGTGATAGACTGTCAGAGCAGGAAGGAGGCAAGCAGATTCTTCTAGACCGTAGACTGCAAATGATGAAGAGTGGGATTCGACTTTGTTTTCTTTGCTTTTTGCCGCCGTGAGGTCTCCTGCCCTCCCTGGATGTCTGTCTTCATTTCTTAAATGAGGGGGATGCTTCCCTATTGACCTCACCCCACGCTACCTCACAGATGTGTTGTGAGGATTCACGAAATGACATCTACAGTGTTTTCAGTTTCTGGAGAAAAATATTTATAGGCATCTTAAGTATTACCTAGATATATAAGTGATCTCAGTTTCAGTTTCTTATTTGTTGTTACACTGGTGTATTGTTTCGACTTAAATCTATAAAACGACAGCTGTATCTTGGCCACAGCAGGCAGCTGGCCCAGCTCTGAGCGACCCCCCCCAGTGCGGCTGACTGCGGGGGAACTGTGCCTGGGACCAGGAGAATGGTTCCTGTCTCCAAATAGAAAGACAGCCCCAGAACTGGGTCTCCCAGTTAGGAGACTCTTGAGTTAGGATCCAGGAGGTTAGGGGAACAGAAGATGAACACCTGAGTGCTGAGAGCAGTTGGCCTCTGGCCTTCACCATCCTGAAGCCTTCTGAGGCCTTGGTGGAATTGGTTTTGGTTTGATGTCCTCCGTTTGCCCTTCATCTTGCTTGCAAGGATGCATGGTTCGATCCCTCGTGTGTGGGAAATGAATTTTGCAACTGGGCCATGTTGATTTGCACGTTGATTCACCTTCTTTGCCTTTAACCTCTTTTTGGCAAATGAATGTACCATTTCAACTTTGATTTTTAAAGTGCTGGTTGGTACTGGTAATAGTGCTAACCAAGAGACCAATGCCAGATTGCTTTCTTGGGGTGAGTTAGCCAACATCATTTAAAGATGGATGTGCAACTTCTTTGATATTTGATGTAATTGTACCTACATTTGTTGTAAGACATCTTGCATACTAATTATAATTATATCAATTAAAGTTGTTAAAAGCCTGCATCTGACAGTGGTGATTCACATTTTGATATGTTTTGTTATTCCGGCCATTCAACTGATATGCTCATATTAAGTAGCCTTGACATGTTCTTAAAAAAAAATTTATCCCACATCAATAAATAGTATTTTCTGCACAGCAGGAAGGTCTCTCTGATCTCGAAACAGAATTGAAGGGTGTCAGAAATGAAGAAACTCTCCAAGCAGTGATTTTGCTTTTAACAATACACCATGTCTTCTAAAATCGATGTAAAAATAAACACGTCGATTGAATAAGTAGGCAGCGATACAAAATCAAGTCAGATTAAGGCAAATCAGCATTAGCAGTACATTTGATACCTGCTTGTTTCATCCTCCTTCAAAAAAATTAAGTTCATCATACGCATCCTGACAGTTAAAATAGCAAGTAATTTCAATCATTCAGAATATAGTATCAACCCTCGGGAGCTAAGCAAAGATTATCCTGACTCAGAAGAAAAGAGCAACAATAAAACCCATGCATTTTGCAACATAAGAGAGGAATGGAAGCACCTGCAAGCTAAAGCGAGGTGATCTGATGGTTTGAAAACTTGGGGTCAGATTTAGTAAGTTTAGGTGCCCGGTGTCCAGTGGCATAGCATGGAGGATGGACTGGATAGAGTCAGGAGGAAGAAAGAGGACCAAACACGAAACAGACCCTTTCCTGTTGGTAAATCAGCCATCTCTGGAGGCCCTGTGTGGGCACAAAAGCAAGTACCAACTCCATTATTCCAGGCTTGCCTGAATACCATCGCTCAGAAAGCACTTCAAATGTGCATGGAAAGGAAAGGCCTAATGGTAATGTGTAGTGTTGACCTATTACGGATTATTGAGTCCAAACGATATGTTTTCGTACATTATAGCTCTTCCAAGTCAGATCATACTACCCTTCGACTATTTAGTAACCTGTCTGCCACCTCTTACTCTTCTAAAGGTCAGCGGTACTTACCAATAGCTGGCTATATTTTTATTTTCCTCAGAAAGCATGGAGCTTGAAAAGTAACGATCAGATTGAGGAAAAAAGCCTGAAAGAGGTATGCTCTCTTCTCTGAAAGGATCTAAACTTGGGCAAGTGTAGAACCGACTCCATTTACTGCACTAAAGCAGCATTTATCAGTTTGACTCAAGAAACATATTGCATTTCTATTTTAAGCAAGATACCGAATATTTACTATAAAACAGAAGGAACATAGTTTCCAGTAGTGACTTTGGGTGCCTGTGGGCATTGTCTGATGCCATCCTGCATCAAGGTCGTGGTCACTGCGCTCTCCATGTTACAAATGGGGAACCCGAGGTTCCAGGACACAGCATACAGTCCTGCAAGTACTGACTCCTTCTATGGACTCTGGATCGGGAAAGAGGGCCCCTGCTCACCACATATTTACAGTTTAGTCGATGGCAGGGCTGGGATTCCAAACAGGTCTGTCACCAAAGCCCTAGATTATTTTCCACTCAAGACACTGGTTTCTGATCTAAGTATAACCCAGCGCTCACACCTTCTACTAAAATGGGACCTTCCACCTCTTGCCAAGTCGCCCCTCAGCTATTTTAGGTGATCTCAAGGGGGTCTGGCATGTGGCCCAGAGCAAGCCCGGTCAGCTGTCGGGCTCTGTCACCTCCCTGCTGGTTCACGCTGCCCTACTGCGCTGTGTTCTCTGCTAAGGAAGAGGCTGCCTCGGCCACTCCAACTCTGTTCGAGCGCCAACACAGGCCCCTTTGCCTCCCAGAGTTGAGTGAGAAGCTTCCCCTCGTTTCCACCTGCAGCCTCCCCGCTCCCCAGCAGAAACTGGCGTGAGTCCACAGCAGCCTGGACAAGAGATTCCATCCTCAGACTCTCTTCCCCTCTTTCCCTAAGGCTCCATTATTTCCAGAACTTGTCTTTCCTTGGTATCGTAATAATAGCTTATTCTCACCTAACATTCAATGAGACAGATCCTGTTCCAAGTACATTACCTGGATTAACATCCCTAGGAGGTAGATATTATAAATGCAGTGTGCCCATTGTACAGATGAGAAAACTAAGGGCCAAGGCTGTAGAAACTTGACCATGGTCCCGCAGCTCCTAATTGCCAGCAGTGGAACTCTGGAGTCCATGCTCTCCATCCCTTCCACGGAAGCCCCCACTCAGTGCCAGGGGTTCCTGCGTAGCCGCTTCAGTCACCATCAAGATGCTTGTCTGTGTCTAGACCCGGTGTGGTCAAGGCTGGGCACCTACGGCAGAAGCGAGGTCCCTTCCATCAGAAGGGCTCTGGCCTCACAGACTCTGGGCCGCCTCTGTCTAGATTCTGGTGCTTCTGGGCAAGGTCGCCCACCTGACAACCCCCAGCTCAACAGCAGGTGACTGACTCCAGGCTGACCCTTCCCTTGTCACCAGACGCACACGGTGGCTGTGGTGAGACAGTACAGAACAGTCTCGTGTTCTCCCACTCACCGTGCCTGCCTGGGCATGGGGACGGAATTCACCACAGCAAACACTGCTGGGCAAAGTGCTGAGAAGTTCAAGCCCATCAGAAGCAGGGATGGGCAGGTGGTAGGAGAGACAGATGCGTGCCCCCACACCAGGACACTGAGGCTGGGAACAGGCAGTCATCAGAGAAAACAAAAAACAATTGTCCATGTATTCCTGGAATATTAAAATTTTAATACAAAGCTAAGGATTTCACATAGAAATCAGTCTCACCCAGACTTTTCGAGAGCGGGAAGAGAAGTGGTTAGGGGAGCCATAGCAGGTAATGGCTGAAATTCTTGGGTGTCTGGGAGTCTGCCCCCATCTCTGGCTCCAGCAGGAAGGTAGTGGGGGTGGGGAAGAGGTGGGGTCCTCAAGACTCACTGGGGAGCCCCAGCTGCCCCCACACCTGATTGCAGTGGTTTCTGGGGAACAGCTTTCCCTTTTTTCCATCTTTCTTATCTCACCTGAGAACCTCTCATGGACAACCTCCAGCCAAACCCTGCAGGAAAGGGAATTGGAAGAAATGCAATTCTGGCTTTCCCCCTGGCCTGTCAAGGAGACCTTAGACAATGTGGGAAGGATGCTGAGCAGTGAATAAGTGAGCACAGTCCACCCTCTCTCCTCCAAGATTAGAACTTCCCCAAAAGGAAAATAAACAACATCATTTGATCCCAAAGGTGATGCAACTGTCCCTTACACAACTAAGGGTACACTCACCTGCTCCCCAAAAAGAAAGAGAAAGATATAGAATATGCCATGTGTGACTTGAGCTTTGGGAACATTCACTCCTAGTCAAGATGCGATCTTCCTTTGATATCTAATAACTTTAATGCCCAATTATGGGGTTAACCACCTTACATTGGATAAAGGTGGGGAGGATGAAGAAAGAGAAGAGGAACTGATGAATACACACACACACACACACACACACACGTATAAAATTGAGGAAGAGAATATGCATAGTTACAAAAAGACTTCCTTGCTGCAACTGATCACGAGACAGACAATGCAGGTATTGAGAACTTCCTTCTTCGGACAGCCTTTTCGTGTTCTTTTGTCCAGAGCCACATCTCATCTGGATGTGGTTCTTTTCGTGGCAGGGGGACTCAGACCTTCTGCTGAAATGTGAGGAAACCTAGGGACTGGAAAAGCAAAGGAGCTCCTGAACTGGGTACTACAAACAAATGAACATGAGAGAGAGAGAGAGAGGCCCACATGGTCCCCAAGTGCCCAGGACTCTCCTTCCCCACTTTCATTGCTCTTTCCTCTCTCCACCCCAACCCTCCAGCCCACCTCATCCACCCCCATGAAACAGAAAAAAAAAAAAAAGATAGGGTAGAGAAGAGGTTCAAAACCATTCTCAGCACTTACCTTGCTGCGTGCAGAGCCCTGGGTCATTCCACACCCCATCCCCACCCACCCACTCCTCCCAGCCCCTCATCTCTGCTTGGGGCCTTCTAAGGACAACGATGTGTGGTTCAGAAAGCCAGAACTTGATAAAAGGCCTGCTGGGAAGAGTTGGGGGGTGCGGGGGGCAGTAAGAGCGAAGGTTTCCTTTCATGAATTCACTTACAACATAGTTGTTCCATGGCCACTCTGCCCTCCAGCACCCCTAATCCCGATAAATGCTGCTTTAGTGCAGTAAATGCAGTCTGTTCTACACTTGCCAAAGTTTATATCCTTTCAGGATCTAAGCTCTGGAGCTTATATGCAATGAATTGAAATACTTTTAACCTACAGGATGAGTGACCCCCAATGGCAATTCATCTCAAGTCCTGAGGCCCCAGGCCTGCTTGAGGGACTGTGCTCTGTCCTTCTGAACAGCCATTTCTGGAAAGCAGCCAAACTCACTAAGCAGCCCTAACCATGGGCGCACAGCATTGAAGCCTTTGCCTGGCCCCTGCCAAGGGTTCCTGGCAATACCTGGCTGCTGGACTCTTCTCCTCCAGAGTGGAGAGGCTGGCTTCCACGTCTGTCTCCCGCAGGCCAATTTCAATACACCCATGAGTTCACGTAAAGCCTGAACTAGTGCCTCAGGGACTGACATCCTGAGCTATCCAGGGAGCTGACAGGTGACTCTTCAACTTAAAGAAAGGCAAGTCATTAAGGACACTTGTGTGGCACAGCAGGTTAAGCATCTGTCCTCAGCTCAGGTCACTATCTCAGGGTCCTGTGATCAAGTCCTGCATCAGGCTCTAAGGAGCCTGCTTCTCCATCTGCCTGTTGCTCTCCCTGCTTATGCTCTTTCTCACTCATAAATAAATAAACAAACAAATATACTCTTAAAAAAAAAGGCAAATCCTTCTTTCCTAGCCCCCACAATCTCCTGGAAACTGAGGCAGCTGGTCCCCAGGGGAGTAACCGGCTCTCAGTCCAACCATAGTCAAAACCATGGACAAAGGAGAAGTGGTAGGCTAGGGATCCTGTCCTGCTTTGTATCCTTCCCCTCTCTGTGTCTTCTCAATGCTTAGGACACTAGCTGTAGGAAGGGAGGGGGCAGCAGGAAAGCCAGGGTGCTACCTGCCGGAGGCATTACAGGACTAGGAGCCAACTGGGAGGCACTTGTTCTTGGAGAGCCTCACTGCTCGATTAAAGGCCCCATGGATTCCAGTAAGGAGTACACTGTGGTGGAATGTACCATTGGAAGCAAAATTTTCATTGATTCACCATTCAACAAACAGTACTGATTTATATATTCTAGATATATAAACAAGTGAAACAAAACATAGTCCTCAAGAGAATATTCATCCTCAAAATGCTTACAGTCTAAGAATAGAACAGTCTAAAAATAAAACAGGGACTCCGCACAGAATCACGGGTCACTAGGTAATGTGTAGAGACACAGAGAGCACAGGATTAGGATGTAGTAAAAAGAGCAGACAGTGTCCTGACAAGCTGAGTTTCATCTTCCTTATTCCCAGATGTCTCACTGATGCTCATTCCCCCACCATCGGCTTAATCAATTTCCTGGAACTGAACTTGCCCTCTAGGCTATGCCTTTGAAGATCTGTCCTTTGCCATCAGTCCCAGATTTTATCTTAGAAATTTAATTTGTTCCTCCTGACTGACATTTGAGCCACGGGTCCTGGCTTCTCGCTACCCTGGTCACAGCCAGGTCAGCCCTTGCTCCCAGGGTTTGTCATGGCCCAGGATGCCTCAGCTGGAACGTGGTAAGTATTGTGTCTCTCAACAGAGAAAGGAAGGAGGAGTGAGGAGGGGCCAGGGAGAGAGAATATCATCCTCTCTTCATCTTGCCACATTTTCTATGATCATAATTCCCTAAGGATCACCAGGAAGTTTAACTGGTTTTCCTCACTGTGTCCTCTGATGGAAGAGAGACAGGGAGAAAGGAAATGACATTTGTTGAAGGCTTGTGCTGTGCCCACTACCCCAGGAGGAAGATTGTTAGGTCTTTTTAGAGACCAGAAAACTGAGGCTCGGGAAAGTTAGGTGGCCTTCCCATTGCTATAGAGCCAGTAAGAGACGAAGTCTTGATTTCAACACTAGACTCTCTTACTCCAAAGCCCGTATTCTATCTAGAATGATGATGCTTCTCAAACTTTAATGCGCACACAAATCATTGGGGAATCTCATTAAAATGCAGGTTCTGATTCACAGGTGGGGGATCGGGGATGAGAATCTGCCTTTGTAACAAGCTCCCAGCTGGTGCTGATGCCAGGGGTTCCCCGCTGCCCCCTTGATTTTGAGAAGTAAGGGAGCTTTCTACGCACAACTCCAGGTACGCCCTAGCGAGCCCTCCTCAGTAGGATTGATAACACCACCTCTTACCCAAGGGCAGCAAGGTGTGGTGGCATGTTTTGGTTTGGGGTCTTAGTTGTTGCTATGACCGGCAGAGTTACCAGCGTTTCATATCTGGGAGTTAAGGATGCCTCAAATCCTTCAGTGCATGAAATAATACGGAGTTGATTTTCTTGGGACAGTCTTACACAGTACAGGCCGTCTCACCTGAAATTCCTAAAGCATCATCATCAAGGAACCCTGAGCAGCAGCTGGCCGGGGGAGAAGGGCACACTACTGTCAGATGCAATCCCTTTGGCTGCCTTACCTTGTTCTTGGCCATTGGAAACATCAGCTCTGCCCTCCAGCTGCTCAGGTCCAAACTGTCATCACTGACAGCTGCTCTACAGCCTATCACTGCACACATGAGTGCAGGTGGTTGTCTTGCTTCCTGGAAATCCAGCGTTTCAACAGAAAAGATGACCCAAGAGGGGTCTCATCAGAGAGAGGTATGTTCACATATTTCTTGGCACCCCCAAAGACCACAGGGGTGCCAAAAATGTCCAAACATGGATATTTTAGGAAAGCATGTTGGCCGACTGATAAATTCACATTTTGCCTCCCACGACAATTTCCAAAGCTATTGCTTGAGAAGATGGGAAAGGAACTGACTTCTACTCGGCCTTTGCCATGTACTGCAAGCAGGAAGGGTGCTTTGTGGCATGGAATAGACATTACAGACTCTGGAGCTCAAGGATCTGGATTTGAATCTCACCTCAGCTACTTACCAGTTGTGTCACCTTGAAAACAATACTTAATCTCTCATTCTCTCAGTTACTTTATAAAATGGGGATCAGAATGGTATCTGCTTCATTAGCCTATTACAAAAGTTCGAGGAATTAATACCTGAAGAACACAGAGCACAGATCAAAGACTATAAAAGCATACGCTTGCTAAATAGAACCACCATGTAAGACAATTTATTTTTACAGATTTTAAGGATGGGGAAACTGTAGCTTACTCAAGATCACATAGCTACAATGTGATACAAACTGACCAATCATAATAAAAAAAACTACTATTCACCAAGGGGCACCTGGGTGGCTCAGTCAGTTAAGTGTCTGACTCTTGGTTTCCACTCAGGTCATGATTTCCGGGTTGTGAGATCAAACCCCACATTGGGCTGCACACTGAGCATGGAGCCTGCTTAAGAGTCTTTCTCGCCCTCTCCCTCTGCCCCTCCCCCATGGCTTGCATGCTCTCTCTTTTTCTCTAAAAACTAAAAATAAAAAATAATAATAAAATGCCAAATACTAATCATGAAAAGAAAAACCTCTCACTTTAGATGCATACATTGACAAACATATATTTAAAATACAACCAAACACAACGTATAAATCTATATTTGAAAATATCTTGATTGGCATAAGCTAACTTTTGTTCCTGAAAATTTGATTCAAGCAAAATGTGGACTGAAGGGGTCTCCTTTCCCAGTAGGTTTCTTTATAATCAGAATCAACAGTTGTCATTGCTCTAAGGACCCTACATATGTTCAATATTTGGTTCACCTCAGGAAAAATTTCCCACGGATGAGTTACTGAGCATAAATGGTCACTTCTCAGGGAGGAGCATCAAAGGTAGCCTCTCTTACAATATCTCCTATTCCCTTTTCAAAAACATGAAACACAGATCTTGAACAGTAACCTTCATTGTCGAAGATATCAGCCAACTTCTCCAGAGAAGCCGTCCATGTCTTTAGATCAGCCCCTTCAGCTTCCCCTGAAATCTCAAATTTACCAGCCAGTTGTCCTCTTCCTAATGATTAAACCATTCTTTTTTTTTTTTTAGATTTTATTTATTTATTTGACAGACAGAGATCACAAGTAGGCAGAGAGGCAGGCAGAGAGAGAAGGGAAACAGGCTCCCCAGTGAGCAGAGAGCCTGATGCGGGGCTCCATCCCAGGACCCTGAGATCATGACCTGAGCCGAAGGCAGAGGCTTAACCACTGAGCCATCCAGGTGCCCCGAGATTAAACCATTCTTTATAGCATTAATTATCTTTTTTGATGGTTTCCCAATCTCTGTCCATAAGAGTTTCAAAAGGTGACAACCAGTACCTATTAATAAACCAAGAATTCATAGCTTAGTTGAGGAACTTGCTCCTTAGCCAACCAGGAATTCACACCTTTCAATGTTTTTTTTTTTTTTCACCTTTCAAACCAGCACACCACGTGGTCAACACTAATAATCTGCATTGACTAAAGTCTACTCTAAAAACACATCAGGTTCAGCTGGTGGGTACACATAAACACAAAGCCTGTTCAGCATGGTTAAAGCGTTATTTACGATAAGCCTACAAAGATTGCACATCTCAACTTAAGCTATCCCAAGTCAGGTGGTGTCTGTTTCCAAATATTCTGTTAAGTACATATGATGTCTTTGCTCAAAATGGGGATTCTGCTCTGTTAACTAATCCTACTAACATTGCCTCTCTCTGAGCTGGAAAAAGATGAGTTATTTTTGGCAGTAGGTAATTCCATGTCCCAGAGATGAAGTTCTTTGCATAATCAAGTTTTTAAATGTCAGTAGCAGTTTGGAGTGTTATTGAAGCATTTCTGGTTTCTGAAAAGGTTTCCAAATATCCTTCACTGTGTTTAATCTTTCCTAATGAAGTCAGATAAAAGCTGAAGTTTTTGTCAGTCTGAAGTGTGATCCCAGTTCATGGCCATGGATGCTAAGTGCTCTGTCTGCACATTTTGTCCCAAAATATGTACCCCTGCGTCCAGAGAAAATAGCCCAGCCTTGGAAAATTTGAAGTCACAAGCTTGAAAAGCTTAAACAAACAAAGGGAAGTCATGAAGCATGTTTACAGTCCTCTAATAAAATACCTATTTATATCTAGCCCGTTTCCAACCCAGTTTTATTAATTGGCCCTTCTAGGAATCTGGGAGATTGAAGGGCAGACCAGTATCTTATTTGATGGTAAACAAGACCAGCATACTTCAAAATCTTCTGCCATGAGGCACGTAAAAAAAAAAAAGGAGGAAAGGCAAAAAGAAATGGCTAGATGACATGTAAAGACCAGGACTGGCAATATTTGTGCCTCATACATTTTAAGATTATTTTCAACCTTGTTAGTAAAAATTCCAAATAAAACTAGCACACCATTTTGCATTATAAATTTAGAATATGAAAACTGAATCCCCAACTTTAAAAAACAAAGGCATCCAATAGCAGAAATTCTGGGATGAAACTATTATTTCATACATTTCTAGTGGGATATAATTTGGTGCAAACCTTCTGTCGTAGGTCATAAAGCCAAAAATCAGGCTCCAAGATAGAGATTCATGTGCAAGAGTTTTATGGGGGGGGATTTACATAAAGACCAACACCTGAGAAGGAAAGAAAGAATCAGGAATGGACAGAGGGTGAACTGGGGCTTTAATACCATTGCGGAAAGGTCTTGGTCAATCCTAAAGGGAGCTCTGGGGCTGAAATGGTCTCTCAGCGTTGTCTCAAATTGGGGTGTTAATTGCAGGTTTACCCTCTGTATAACTTTAGGCCAGGAAGCTCTCTCCAGCCTATAGAAAGTTCCAGAAGAGGAACTCAGCTAGAGCCACCTGCCACCACACACCTACCAGATGGAGAAATGAATGAACCAACCTAGAGGGGATCTGGGTGGCAGACAACAGCCTCATCCTTTGTGGACAACTCCTTGCTCCACTTAGATCCACTAACTTCATATAATAAATTCTAAGAGAAGCTCTTCTGGTAGTCTGTATTCTATTCTTGGAAGAATCTTACAGAAGGAAGCTTAGTGGGAAAAACTAGCCATCCCTGCCATTTCCCCTGATCTTGAGGAAGTAAAAAGCTCATCCTATCTTTCCCCATCTATTCTGAAGTCTCTTTGTCCTCAGCTAGCATCTCTGCTGGTCTAGGAGGCTAGGCTGCTGAGAAGACAAAGACACCTATTGCCATGACCTTCCCGGGCTGTGGTTGCTGCCATGCTTATCATTAGAATTGGGCAGTTACCAAGAGCAGCCCGAGTGGAACCCCTGAGTGCCAAATATATACTTCCCTGACCCTAGTGTAGAACAGCAGCTCTACCTGTGCTGGATGGTCAGGGTCAATTATTCCTACCAGCATGGGGAGAACTTTCCTTGCCTGCTGGTAGGATCTTGAGACAAGATCTTTGGGGTAACCAACTAAGAGCCTAATCCTATATTACCTTAACAAGATCTTGCTGGGTTTCTTAGTAGACCCATAACCTTGCTAAGAATCAAGACTATGAAGTGTCCACATCAGCGTTGTAAAGAACAGAAGCACAAACTCCCTAAAGGGGTCCTTAGGGCCGATGGGAAGCAGAGTCACTGATACTTTCACCTCTTGCTTTCTGGATCCGTGCCTGTTACATCCTGAAAACATGGCACCATATAGTATTTAATGATTTGAGGTGTATACCACCTCTTAAAGGATAGTGTTTTATCTTCACAGTGTATTCTCTCCAAGATGGCACATCTGCTAGACTTGGACAGATTGCCCCAGTGTTCTCCCAGTCTATCAGCCTGTGGATGGTGACATATATGATGGGATCACAGATACCATGGTCACATGCCTACTGCTCATCTCCTTTGCTATATAATGATAATGAGACTTTTGGTCCAGTACAATTTTATGTGGGATCCCATGTTTATGGATCAGACTCTTTCTAAGCCCTTGGTTAGTGGCTGAAGCACTGCAGGCCAAAAAGGCAAATGCATATTTGGAATAGGCATCAAGCACTGTGTGGAAAAGCCCATCAGCCTGGACCTACTGCAGATCCCTTTTCTGTTTTGAGACCCACACAATGATGGCAATCTTATGGGTCATCCTTGTAAATGGGTTGAGTCAATATTCCCAGTATGCTGCTTCCAGATATTGAAGGCAGCCATTGGGTGCTCTGTTCTTTCTTGGTAGTGGGAAGTGCAAGACAAAATGATCTGCCCCTAGCAGGAGAGAATGTTCTAGTTTGCTTCAGACCATTTGCCTAAAAACTGCATTAATGTTGTGGGCCCCAGAGTTTTTTAAGAGTTTAACTCCCACTCTCTGGAACGCATGTATTAATTTGTATTAATTTTCTGTCTCTGCAAAAATTACGACATGTTTTACTTGAAACAACACCATATATGACCTCACAGTTCTATAGGTCAGAGGACCAAGCAGACTTAACTAGATTCCCTGCTTAGGGTTTCACAGGGCCAAAGTCAAGGTGTTGGCTACATACCATCCCCATTCACTACTATTAAAAGGTTTAACAATTGGGGTGCCGGGGTGGCCCAATCAGTTGAGCATCCAGCTCTTGATTTCAGCTCAGGTCATATGTCAGGGTTGTGGGATCAATCACCCAAAAATCTAGAATACCAACACTTTCCCTCCCATGCTGGGTTCCACGCTCAGCAGGGAATCGCCTTGAGATTCTCCCTCTGTCTCTCCCTCTGTCCCTCCCCCCCACCCCCCGCTCACACTCCATCTCTCACTCTCCCACTCCCTTTCTTCCTAAAATAAAAATAAATAAATCTTGGGCACCTGGGTGGCTCAGGTGGTTAAGCCACTGCCTTCGGCTCAGGTCATGATCACAGGGTCCTGGGATTGAGCCCCACATCGGGCTCCTTTTTCAGTGGAGAACCTGCTTTTCCCTCTCCCTCTGCTTGCTGCTCTGCCTGCTTGCACTGTCTATCTCTGTGTCAAATAAATAAAAACTTTTAAAAATAAATAAATAAATCTCTTTATTAAAAAAAGATTTAACAACTGCACCACCACCACCCCTTGCCCCAGGCTGTGCTCCACCTGCCATAGGTAGATTTCACTTGCTGCCCAACTTTTTGCACAGTACATTGAACATAATGCACTAAGTACCACTATTTGTACTTACAACTGTGGCGCAGGCCAATGCCAGCTACTCTGTGTGAACAAAACAGTGAGTGATTTCACATTCCCGTTGACTCTCTTTTACCTGCTGTGAACACGGCTGGTCCTCCTTCAGAACTAATCTCAAATGTGTATCTTCCCATCTACCTTGTGACTTACATGAGTCACGAATAACTGAATGAACTTAAAATCTCCCATATTGTGGGTTTTCAGAAATAAACAGAACAAAAAAATTATCAAGCAATTTTCCTCAGACATAATGTGACCCATGTCAAGAACTATTTAAAACTCTGAAACTGGTGATTTTTTTAAGACCACGCAACAAAATGTTTACTATTTTAGGCACTCGTGATAGTAATCACCCCTTCACATGATAATTCATTGATATTGAGCTATATACAGCAGAGCCATTTCATAGAGAGGTTTACCAATAACCCTCATGCATATTTATCATGAACTTGGTGAATGATTTTACACGATTCTTGTGATTTGTGTGACAAATACTCATTCTGTCATAAATACACTACTTTAAGGATCCTTCTTCCATTTTGCTCTCTTCTTTGCCTTCAGCAGCAAAATTTATTGGTATTATACTGGAAAGCACCATTTTATGCTCATTCTTGAAAACTGACTAATTTGCTTTGGAGATCATTTGTGGAAGAAAGTGCAAGACAATGTCCATTCTCCCCTTCCTCCTTAGCATCAGAACATCAGATTCTAGATGGACACTGTGCTGCTCCAGATGACAGACTACGTGTCCACTTCCCTAGCAGCTAAGATGGTCATGTGACTAAAATCAAGTCAATGAAGTATAAATAAATGTGTTTGTGTAGGATTTCTGAGAAGTCTTCTTGAAAGGAAAGGTGTGTCTATCCTTACTTTTTCTTGCTGGGTACAGTAGGATGTGATGTCTGGAACTCTGGCAGCCATCTTCGAACATGAAGTAACTATAAGAACAGAAGCCACCCAGGGGCTCTGAGGACACCAGAGACCCACTATATCAAACCTAGACTGCCTGCCTGAGACTTCTTTGACAAAGAAAAATTAATCTCTCTCTGTATGAGACACTGTTATTTTGAGGTTAATTTCTTAAATGCAGCTAAAATTATTCCTAAGTGGATATATTACTCTACTCTGTTTTTAAAATATGCAAAAGCTTTAATGACTATGTTTTTCAATAGATAATACACTAAGTATTAGGAAACTTAAGTCATCAGTCCATTAACATTCAACTTTCAGATATTTATGATTATACCCTGTAATCTTTTTTTTTCTTATGCAGAACCATCATTCTCATGGATATTCTTGTCTCAGTTGGTAGAAATTCACAGTGTTATGTTCATTATATTCACATTCTATTTTAAGAAGTTCTGTTTGTATATCCTGAGTTATAGTATTGATGTGACTATTGTTATCATTACATTTATACTTTGAGAAAATCTTTTAAGCCTTTGAATGAATCATTGTGCTAAAATTGAGATACACAACAGCCCAAATCAAGAATAATAACCATTAACACTAACAGCAAATAAAATGCAACGGTAGAAAGGGATTGAGGAAGAATACATACCTTGCCGGGTTTTTCTATGTGTAACAGTTTGTAATGGCCTCCATCCAGTTTGGGTGTGAGGTGGACAGAGAGACTGTGAGTGTGACATCTTAAAGTAAAAAGGTATTGGTGTGAGAGCACAAGGCATGTACATGTACTTAGTAGTCACTCACTTCTGTAAACTACCTAAGAAGACAAATAACAACACTCATTAAGATGTTGATCCTAAATTGATGACCAAGATAACATCTACTTATTTTTTCATCTGTAACTTTAAGTAAAAACCATTCACCAGATTTTGGCAGGAATTGAATGTTCGAGTATAGTTCAAAGAAAACAGTTGTGAACAGAGAGAGAAGGACCAGATCTCCATTCTGGCCAAGGGTATGGCAGCTGGGACTCAGGTTAGGTTCCTACAACCCACAGACCCTACTTCCTTCAAACTTTCAAAGCCTCCCTCAAATAAAGTGGCTTTGTGGGCAGCTTCCACTGAAGTATTTGTGGGGAGCACCTGCTGCTTGTACACTCACTTGCTAGAAGCCCCCGGTGGCTGCTCGAACGTGTCACATTATCTCTGTGCAGCTCCACTTTTCCAGGCAAGAGTAAGAGAAGGTGACGTGCTTCTGAATCCCCTACCGAGGCAAAGAGGGTCGTGAAAAGTAAGGAAAGCCTAAATGTTTAAAAACATCCTGCTTCTGCCATTTGTTTTTGGTTCCTGTGAAGTCTGGGGCAAAATCTGTCTGCACGTGGAGAAGTGATGGGGAACTTTTGAAATTCCCACCCAGCAGAAACACAGTAATGGAGGTGAACCTAACATTGGCAGGGACAGCTGGCCCTCGTGGCTTTCGACACAAGCAACACTTCTAGAATGGTTTGTTAGGAATGTAGCAATTTCTCTGAAGCCTATTGCTAATCTTACATCGCAAATATGTGAACTAAGTATGGACAAAATGGTCCTTTTTCTCGTAAAATTGCCACACTTTGTGAAGACTTCCCAATGAACCACTGGCCTAAATAGTGACCTTGGGAACCCATTCAGACCTCCTGGACCTAAAAAGCAGAAATGTCACAGCGAGACTAAGTATATAGCAGAAGAACCAAGACGCCCTGGTGGATAAAAGATTCTAAGAAGCCAGTGCACAGCGCTCGAACTATTTCTAAAACTAGGGTACCTTCCGAATTTATCAGGAAAACTGAAAATCGCAGCCGTCTCTCTGCAGGTCCTTGGCAACAAGAGGGTAGTAACTGAGCTGGAAATGGCAGCTGCCTAGGAGACGGGACTGTATATTAAAAGGAAAAAAATATTGTTCAGCTTTATATGGTTTTATAATCTCTGGCCTCTGCTCTCATTGTAACTCTACAAAGGCGAAAAATGAAGAAAAAAATAATTCTCTGCCCAGCATGGTTTTCCAGCCGTCCCTGGACTTGGAGAAGAAGGGTGCACTATGGGGGCTTCAGGGATTCCATCCTGGGGAGCATAGGGTTGTGATTCCTTCCGTCCTGCCCCCTCCTAGTTGCAACTGCCTGGCAGGTGAAGCCGTCTTCTCTAACCCAGGCAGAGGAACCAGAGTAATGACTTGAAGACCATGAAGGGCTCTGTGTCGGGCAGCTAACAGGCAGTGCCCTGCAGAGCTACAAGGACCAACGGTGACAACAGCACTCTCTGAGGCTGTCATGTGGTGGCTCTGGCCCCAAAGGCCCCTCTGCCTCGAATCTCCTCTGCCAGTCTGTTCCCACTGCCCAGTTCCTAGAGCCTTTTCAGCAGCAATTGTGAAAACGCTTACAAAGTATTTTTAAAAAGTGCAAATCTAAGGTATTTGGGGGACATTTGTACTATTTCCAACAGCCTCCAGTTCACGTATCAATATATTACCCAGAGGGACTAATTTGTTGATATATTAATTTGCTCTAATAAGCTGATCAAAGACTGCGGTATATACATGTACAAGCACACAGCAAGCTCTCAAGAACCCTGAAATGTTAGGCGTCTGGATGATGATGACGAGTATCTGGGTAATTAAGAAGTTTTATTAAACAGCCTCAAAAGAGGAAGACAAAGACAAAGCGGTTTAGTGGGGGAAAGGGAGTCCTGGTGAGCCAGGGAATGGCCTTCCAGGAGAGAGAGCAACCACAAAGAGCACAGGGTGACTGGGACCCCAGGTCCAAGAGGTTAGAGGAACCCCGGGGCATAACAGGAAATGCTAAAAATAAACTTCCTCTCCTTGATAGTTTACCTTCCACAGTCACACACTCACTCTGTTTGGCTTCTTCTCTGTCTTCTCCCCATCGATTCTGGTCAGATTTTTAATTTGTTAAAATAAGAATGAAGTGTCTCCGGAGGGTCACTCAACCAGGGCTGTTGAAAGACAACCGCCCACATCTCCTTGAGTCTCCTCCCCTGGGGACAAACACCCTGGCTGCTCTCTTGGCTCCACGGACTCCTGCAAGGGCCGCCAACTGAATGCATTTCTCGGGGTGCTTCCCCCAGGTTCTGTCCTCTTCTCCCAGAGAACTGGTCATGTTTTCCTCCAGAGAACCTCACTCTTCAAGTTATTTCACCATCTGACTTCCCTCCCGCCAGACACACTAGGTTTTAAATGCCTGAGATGGTGCCAGGCATCTTACTCATCTTTCTGTTCCCCGTTGTTCAAGGAGGAAGATGGTGGATGCTTTAAACTACGCTGAACTCCTGAAGTTGGTGGCCTCACAGTTGCACTCACGGCCTCGAGAAAGGGAGGGCACATTTTATTAAGAAAAAATTTTTAAATTAATTTATTTATTTTCAGAAAAACAGTATTCATTATTTTTGCACCACACCCAGTGCTCCATGCAATCCGTGCCCTCTATAATACCCACCACCTGGTACCCCAACCTCCCACCCCCCCACCACTTCAAACCCCTTAGATTGTTTTTCAGAGTCCATAGTCTCTCATGTATCACCTCCCCTTCCAATTTACCCCAACTCCCTTCTCCTCTCTAACACCCCTTGTCCTCCATGCTATTTATTATGCTCCACAAATAAGTGAAACCATATGATAATTGACTCTTTTTGCTTGACTTATTTCACTCAGCAGAATCTCTTTCAGTCCCGTCCATGTTGCTACAAAAGTTGGGTATTCGTCCTTTCTGATGGAGGCATAATACTCCATAGTGTATATGGACCACATCTTCCTTATCCATTCGTCCGTTGAAGGGCATCTTGGTTCTTTCCACAGTTTGGTGACCGTGGCCATTGCTGCTATGAACATTGTGGTACAGATGGCCCTTCTTTTCACGACATCTGTATCTTTGGGGTAAATACCCAGGAGTGCAATGGCAGGGTCATAGGGAAGTTCTATTAAGAGAATTTTAACCTCACCTTACATACTCAAGAACCTTAACACTTATTTTTCCTCAACAAATCAGAGATGGTACTTACTGAGTTAGTCTTTACCAACAAGTGTTCTGGGTCCACTGAAAAGAGAGAAGCATGGATCCAAGCATCCAGACTTCTCGTGCCCGAGTCCCAAGAGGCTCAGAAAAGAGATGGCAAGATAAACAAGGAAACTTAAAACCGAGTGGGCGGAGACAAACAACAAAGAAATGCATAAACTGGAAGGACCCTGGCTATGGTCACTGTGAAACTTAAACCTAATTATAGTCAATAAACTCTCCTTTTCCCATTTGTAAGGAAACTGATAAATGATCACATTAAAAATCCTCCTCTCGGGGGGCGCCTGGGTGGCTCAGTGGGTTAAGCCGCTGCCTTCGGCTCAGGTCATGATCTCAGGGTCCTGGGATCGAGTCCCACATCGGGCTCTCTGCTCAGCAGGGAGCCTGCTTCCCTCTCTCTCTCTCTCTGCCTGCCTCTCCATCTACTTGTGATTTCTCTCTGTCAAATAAATAAATAAATAATCTTAAAAAAAAAAAATCCTCCTCTCAAGTGACATTGCATTTCTGACCACTCTAGAATATTACTCCCATAATTCTATAAATGTAAAATCATGATTAACTGGTAACCTTTATCATTTCTTTAAAAAAAAAATAAAGATAATTTAAATCAGAGCTAAAAGAAGTTAGCCATAAAATGGAAAAGACCGGTGTGGTGGTTTTTCTGGGTCAACCTGGTAAAGCTGAAACTGCATTTCCCAGAATACTTCTATCGGTATATTACAAGGAGTTCAAGTTGGGGAGAATGAGAATTTGCATAAGATGTCTAAGGTGGAAATGAAGCATCAGCCATATTCTCTGGGGTCTTCCAGCCTGGAGGTGGGTGACAGACGAGGCAGGTGCCAGCAGGTTCCATATTGCTGTCACTCTCCTCCACCCAAGGTCAAGCTCTCCTTCCTGACGGCTCACCCTGCTGTTTAACAGAGATCCCAGATCCGTCAACAGATGGGTGGCTCTGGATCCAGACCGGCAATAGTTTCCCAAAGACTTCTCCACTGACTCCCCTTTTGGTCTGGCTTTGGTGGCCGGAAGTGCCTGGCTTTCAGATTGGCTGGTCGTTGTCCCCTGGGATCTTCCAGCTCACCCTTCAGACCTCCACGTTCCCTAGTCTCCCACAACTGCATAGGGTTTAATTCCTGTAATAAATCCTTTCTCTGTAGCTCAGAGGTTACAACTGGCTAGAAAGAATTATCCAATCCCATTAACGTTTGTTGGGCATCTATCTGGGTCAACTGTCTCTCACATGTACTAACCTCATTTTATCTTCGTGACACCCATATGAGGTTGGCGTCATAATTCCTTCTTACAGATAGGAACCCAAAACCTGAGAGGGATTAACTGGCTTGTCTGAGAGAACCTCACTAGAAAACAAAGATGAGGGGAGCTAAGCATCCATCCCCTGCCCCACTTCACACACATGTCAGCACACCCCACAAAGAACATGCTATGTTTTCACCTTCTCAAGAACCAGTTGAAGAAAGAAATAAATGACATCATGGTTGCGGAAATTAAAGTAATCAAATAATTAGTGAAATGGGGGCTAGGGCTAAATTAAAGGTGGGGTTGGGGGAGAATTAGCAGGTTGGGAACACTTCACAGACTCTCACAAAACCTCGTAAGGCAGGCACTGCTGCTACCCTCCTTTTACAGATTGGGAAACAGGGAAGAAATAACACTCTAGTTCTTTAACGGCAGAATATTCTGCCAGAATTCTGAAAAAGCCTCATGACTTTCCCACATAAATAAAAAGAGAAAGGGCAGGGGGAAAGATGACAAGAGAGTGATAGAAAGGGAAGAAGAAAGAGAGGGGGAAGGAGGGAGAGACAGAGAGAAAAAGAAAAAAGAAAGAAAGAAAAAAGAGAAGGAAGGAAGGAAGGGAGGGAGGGAGGGAGGAGGGAAAGTGATGGAAGAAAACGAGAAGTAAAAAGGCAAAATTGGGAAGGAAGGGGAGAGGTTGGCAGATGATCTCTCTTTATTCCAACAGTATTTCTTGGTCACCTCTCTGGGTGTAGAATTGTATAGACTCTGGGTATAGGGTATGAGTAAGTCACCTCCCTGTCTACAGAGCTTCCATTCCAGTAAGTAAATCAGACATTACCCTGCCAATTTAACAACTGTTGTATTGTCTTTACTTTAATTTAAATGACTTCAGACTGTGTAATATATAAGTAGGCCTTTAATTTATATATAGAGGTGGTTGATTAACATCTGAATGACCCTAATCAGAAATACATACCCCAGGGGTAGTTAGCATCTGAAAACCTCTAATCAAAATCTACACTCCAGGGACCTCGAGGCCACAATTACCTCAATACTTGATCAACATTAGATTTGTTACTTACTGTAATGGATGTTGGAAATAATTTTTCTTTGGTGAAATAAATGACCTTCCAGTTGTATGGAATGACTACAAATATTGTATAAGCCCTCTAAGCCTTAAGTATATAGAAATCTATCAAACCTGATAACTTTTTATCTTTTGAAATGATGCTCTAGGACTTGGTATTTCTTCTGGTCCCATAACCTACCACTTTGGTGGTATTTGATACTGCTTAAAAATGTAGCTGAATCTTGCTGCTAGAATATCTTCACATTTGCCTCAAGTGAACCCCTTAATTAAAACTTGTCTGGGTGCCTAACAAGAGCGCTAGGATTTCATTGAGCTCACAGAACAGGCTATGTGAAAGTTCTTGTGTCTGCCTGATGATAATCGTTGTGCAGAATCCCTTCTGGGACTTGCCTTCCATGTAACACCCTTGCTGGTTGTGAGTTCTGGAGAAGATATAATAATTATAAATGAACAAGTTAGCTTAGGACATTTTATAACAGCAATTAATTTCAAATGTTATAAATGCCCTAAGGGAACAATGCTGAGTAACAAGGAAGCATATGACATCTACTCCAGATCTAATCTAATAAATCAGAATTAGAGTTTACATGAGGTGGGGGGATTAATCCATTGTAGGTAAAATATCAAAGATCAAAGAAGGCTGAAATATTTAAAGTGGAAAGAAGGCTACCTGTGATGAGTGAGCTGAGTCAGGAAGGGAACTAACACGGGCAAAATGGATGGATGGAGGGATGGATGGATGGATGGATGGAGGGATGGATGGATGGATGGATGGAGGGATGGATGGATGGAGGGATGGATGGATGGATGGATGGAGGGATGGATGGATGGAGGGATGGATGGATGGATGGATGGAGGGATGGATGGAGGGATGGATGGATGGATGGAGGGATGGATGGAGGGATGGATGGATGGATGGAGGGATGGATGGAGGGATGGATGGATGGATGGATGGATGGAGGGATGGATGGATGGATGGATGGATGGAGGGATGGATGGATGGAGGGATGGATGGATGGAGGGATGATGGGTGAGAGACATTCCAAAGGAGACACCAGAGGAAAGAACACTAGGTCCAAACACACAATTCCTTTCTGTTTGACAGTAGAAGACCAAACTAAAAAGGAAATGAAGGTTGGAGAAGCTCGATCTTGACAATTTAGACAAGCCTTCAACCTTAGGAAGGAAGATTGGTTGTTCCAGTCAAAGTCCCTGGCCTTAAGTGAATTCTTCTGGCATTTCATCTTTGTTTTTGGCCATTAAGCTTATCTTGTCGGTACTGGCATGCTTAAAGAGACCTCAGAGATAGAGATGAGGGAGATACTTTTTGGCATTGTGTTTGCCAATGGTGTTTTTGTACCAGTGCCCAATTAGCCCACAACTCCTCAGTGAACAACAAACCTCATTCATTTACATAATTATTTCCTTTGCTGCTTCCCTTATAAAAAATAATGAGCCATTATGCACATAATTAAAGCAAACTTAACAAATGAGGGCCAGGCTGACAAGAATCACATGAGAAGGTCAAGAGAAATTAGCATCAAGGCCTGTCTGCTAAGCAGAAGGCCAATCTAATATGCACGGTCTCTTGGGAGCAGAAGGACTCCTTTGGGGCCTCTGCTTTCAGATTTCACTGAGGTCAGGTTTCCTGGAGAAAACATGATTTGATTTCATCCAGCCCTGCTCCTGCTTCTGTCCTTTCCCTCTTGTCCTCCTCTATGAGAAGACTCTGGCTTGCTTGATATTAGCACACCTCTCAGTGAGTCGGGTCCCTTCTCTCCCTTCCCACGTCACACATTTTTCCAGTGATCCTTACTACAAGTAGAATACAAATAAGCAAGGTTCCTTCATCTTAAGAGGCCCAATGATAAGCTTTATGGAGACCAATATTTCCTTCTTTAAAGTTTTTTTTGGTCACAAAGTGGCTTGGACAAGGCACAGATGGGTAAGTACCTCTTCTGCAGTAGGGTGGGAGGAAAACTCGTGGTTAGAATATTCAAGAACCCCCTTTGCTCTCTGGTCCTTCCAGACATCAAGGTAGCATATAATATTGGACTTTAATTTTAGGCATTGTACCACAGGAGAACTCATCTTAGAAAACATTTACTAATTTCACAGTATCAAACTATGTGGGTAAACCACCAAGCACAGTGTCTGGACTATGGGAAATGCCCAATAAATAGATACCACTCTGCATCTCCTCTCTGCCTCTAGTCTGAGCCCTGCAGTAGCCATAGCATGGAATGATTCAGATTCTACCAACATTATTTGAATGTCTGCCACATGCCAGGTACTACTAATTGCCCTCATATACATGATCTTGTAATATTCATCCCAACACTATGACTCAGTTCTTCTAATCCTTGTTTTAGGATAGACCAGAAAATGGAAAAAAAATTTTACCTGGTCTAAATGGACTGTGTTTATCATGTCTTGTGTGGCATTTATCAATGCAATCTGTGATCTGTTATAACCATACAATGAGAATCTAGCAATGCAATGGAACCTTCACAAATATACAGATGCCAGCTACAATTTATGAGAAACCAATAGTAGAAAAAGCTCAATTTATTTGGCTAACTCAATAATGTGAACAGTAGGGAAGATGGGCAGGTATAAAATGTTTTGGATTGATTTGCTAATCTGATACAGATAAAGTCTGACAGTAACTAGAAGGTTATTTGAGAAACAGGTAATTGAAAGAGACAGTTGAGGAGAGATAGCATCTATCAATTTTTTTAGGTTTTCTAAGTTTTATCTGATTAATTTAGATCATCAGGAACAATGAACCTGGACTATATTTTTTTAGTCCCCAAAAGAAAGGCCTTCACTGCCTCAAGGTTAGAGGAGGTGTAGCCTAGTACTTAGAAGTACAGACTCTAAATCCAGATTTCCTAAATTCAAATCTCAGATCCTCTGCTTTCTGGCCATGGAAGCCGGTGCTAGCCTAGTACTTAGGAGTGCAGACTCTTAATCCAAGCTTCCTAAGTTCAAATCTCAGATCCTCTGCTTTCTGGCCAAGGGAGCCGGTGCTAGCCTAGTACTTAGGAGTGCAGACTCTTAATCCAAACTTCCTAAGTTCAAATCTCAGATCCTCTGCTTTCTGGCCAAGGGAGCCGGTGCCAGTTTAACTTCTCTATGCCTCATTTTCTATCTGCAAAACACAGATAACAGCAGTTCTCTTCACAGAGTTCCTGAGAAGATGAAAAGAGGTGACACACATAAAGCACTTAGAATAGTGCCTGGTACACTGAGCTCTCTACCGAAGCAGGGACTATTCCCACCATGAATCAGCGTTATGTCCTCAACTCACATGAAGGGTCAATATAATAAAGTGATCATGTGAAATTTATCCAAATAAATGGAACAGAATAGTCCAGGAACAGACTTCAATGTATAAAAGAATTTTATGGTAAAGGAGACTATTTTTACCATAGTAAAATACTATGGTAATTTTAGTATAACCATACTAAATAGGAGAGTATTTCAATAAGTAAAGAAAGATTGTGTTATCCAATACATGTGTCAGAGGAATTGGATAACTCAGTCTCCTGTTACGTTGCCCTCTATCTTTTCTCCATTGTATGATATTCCTGTTGATACTCTTGAGTGTTCATGATGATACTACACACTATCCAATCACCAATGTCCCATTTCCCCCAGAAAGAAAAAAAAAAAGGTTATTCATGTATTCATCAAATAAGTCAGAATTTCAACCAGAGTCCACTTTATTTTACTTATTTTTTTAAAGATTTAATTTATTTATTTGACAGAGAGACAGACAGAGAGCAAAAGTAGACAGAGGCAGGCAGAGAGAGAGGGAGAAGCAGACTCCTCACTGAGCAGGGAGCCTGATACAGGGCTCGATCCCAGGACCCTGGGATCATGACCTAAGCTAAAGGCAGACACTTAAATGACTGAGTCACCCAGGTGTCCCTCAGAGTCCATTCTAAAATCTCAGTTCCGGGGCTTCTCCTGGTACCAGTTATATAATCCCTTAGGTTGCTGGCAGGACGTAGATGGCATATCCAAACAAGGTAATAAAGAAGACTTAGGGTAAGGGACTATTGACAAGAGTGTGTTAGAAACCAACAAGAATAGTGAAGAACCACAGAGCTAGTAATAAGACATTGAATACCCTACCTAGGTCTGAAGAGGTGGGGCAGTTATCAGAAGGCAGTAAAACCTTTAGTTAGTAGACAGCCACCTGGCAAGGCCTGTAGCGTTAGCAGGAGAAATCAGCCACTACCAACCTGAAGCCTGGCAGGGAGGTAGACATGGAAATAAATACTTTGTCTGTATCTCCTCTCTCACCCTCTAAACTTCTGGAAGAATGGGAGCCTGGTTGATCCAACTGATACATGTCAACCTCCAGGGGCACAGAGAAGGGAGGAGAGAAAAGACTGAGCCTGAAAGATAAATAGATAATAAGAGAATATCCAGCATATCCTGTAAGGAAGTAAATGTGTCAGTCCAAATAACAGGGTGGGGTTTCAGGGGAGAGACATTGTCTTCTTACTTTCCTAACCACCAGAGGACATCAGCCTTAGAAAGGACCAGATCCTTATCTGTTATACTAATAGGAAGGGTTCTGTTTGCAGTCACTGTATAAATCGTGCCAAAATTTAAAAAAGAAGGCCATATTATCTACATCCCCTAGATTTACTCACATTATTATTAATCTTCAAGATGGCTTAGACTCTATAAACCCCATCTTTGGGGTGGAGTCTGAAACCTTTGATTGGAATCTGAAATATGTAAGTAATTATGAACTATCAAAAAGAGAAACTAAGAAAACAATCCCATTTATAGTTGCATCAAAACGAATAAAATATCTAGGAATAATTTAACCAAAGAAGTAAAAGAACTGTATACTAACAACTGACTGTAAGAAATAGATGAAAAATATTGAAGAAGACACAAATATATGGAAAGATATCCCATGCTCATAGACGGAAAGAATTAATATAATTAAGATGTCCATACTACCCAAAGTAATTTATAGATTCACTGTTATTTCTATAAAAACTCCGATGGGATCTTTCACAGAAACAGGACAGTCCTAAAATTCCTATGGAACCTCAAAAGATCCTCCAGAGTCAAAGCAATCTTGAGAAAGAAGAACAAAGTTGGAGGCATTGCACTTCTGATTTCAAACAATATTACAAAGTTGTAGTAATCAAAACAATACAGTTTGGGAATAAAAGCAGACACATAGATCCATGGAACAGAATACAGAGCCCAGAAACAAAACCATGAGTGTATGGTCAATTAATTTATGACAAAGGAGCCTAGAATATACAATGAGGAAAGGACAGACTCTTCAATAAATTGTGTTGCGGAAACTGAACATGCAAAATAATGAAACTGGACCACTTTTTCCCATCATACACAAAAATCAACTCAAAAATGGATTAAAGCAGATTACTCTCCACGATATGGGTGGGCCTCATCCAATCAGTCAAAGGCCATGAAAGCAAAGCCTGAGATTTCCTAAAAATGAAGGAATTCTCCTCAATACAATACTGCAACATTGAAACTCTGTCTGAGTTTTCACTGGATATTTCAGATTCAAGACTACCATAATTTTGCCTAAATTTCCATCCAACCTGCCTGCTGCACTTGCCAGTCCCCGCAATCACATAAGCCCATGCCTTAAAATAACTTTATCTCCTTCTCTCTTTCTCTCTAACTGCTCCCTCCCTCCTGATTTTATATCTAGATAGATAGATAGATAGATAGATAGATATCTCCCATCTCACAGGACATGCATCCAAAAATTCTCAGAGGGACCTCCAAAGGGGAAGAAGGAAAGAGAGAGAGAATAAATACTGATCAAGCATAAGGAATGCACAGCCATCTCACAATAATAGTCAACCTAGAAAAACCTCTCTCCCTCTTACTTCTCCTTCCTCTATCACTCCTCCCTCAAACACGTCAAATAAGGTAAGGAGAGAAAACACAACCATCCAAAGAAAAAAGGAAAAATGGAAGCCCATCTTGGGAAAGGAGAGAGAGGGTGACCCATCCCCTTCCCTGCCTTCCTGAGTAAAGAAAACTACCAGCCAGGGAAGCAGAAACATTTTAACTTTGGATGAAGTTCAGAGGTGCTGTCACTATTTGTGATGGATATCTTAATTTCTGAATTGAAACTGAGGTTGTAATTGTACAATTATTTTTACTGTTATTATAGAAAAGCAAACTGGGACAGGGAAACATGTCCTCCACTGAACACATCTGAACTAGATCATGGGAAATAAAAAATAAATATGCTTTATATATCCCAAGAGTCCTGCCGATTCAAGGTATCAGTTATACAAGTATTTCTTTTTGTGATTAAACATCAGCCATTATTATGTCTTTAATATCAATTTAATGAATATTCTCATATCTCTTATAGACCCTAATTAAATACATTGTCTTATACTACCTAATAATGTCCTTTATATGGAGACTTAGATGATAAATTCTTCAAAAAAATAGCTTGATCCCCCTAAAGTTAGATTTCCCAGAAAATACATACATATTTTAATTTATAATGAAAATTAGACTCCTTTTTTTCCAGCAGATATTTATTGCCAACCTATCACATGCTGGACATGTGCTAACAACAATGAAGTGGACGCTTCTCCTGTCCCATGGAGTCACTGGCTGGTATGGGAGGTAGTTACCACACAAATAGGAAACTACATATCTGGATAAGAATTACAAGGAGAAGTATTGTTTGAGAATATAACAGAGGATGGCAATTTAGATCAGTAAGCTTAGGAACTATCCCTCTGAGGAAGTGACATTGAAGCCTAGACCTAGAGGAAGAGGAGGAGTTAATGAGCTCTAGCGAGAGCAGGGAACAGCATCCTGGCAGAGAGAACAGCATGCCCCGTCATGAGATGGGAGAGCCCTGGGCTAGTGGAAAGAAACGTGGCTGGTGTGTACAGTGACAGGCAAGTGCTGGGAAGCAATCTGGGGAAATAGTCAGATTATGCACACCTTTGTAGGACACATTAGGAATTTGGGGTCATATCCCAAGTTCAGTGAGAAACCATCAGAGGATTTCAGCAAGGGAAAAGAAATAGTTTTATGTAAGATTTTCAAATGCTCACATTGGCTGTGGTGCGGGTGATGGATGCAAGGTGGGCTGGAAGTGGGAAGACCTCTGGATGGCTAGTGCAAGGGTCTAGGGAGACCATGGTGGCTGAGGGGGTGGGGGTGATGGAGAAGTCTAGTGGGTTTGTGTTGTAGTTGGCCAGGCTGAGTGGTGGGTTGGATGCAGACAGTGAGCTGAAGGAAGGAGATACTGAGGATGACTCCCAGCGTACAAAGGTCTTTGCCTCCCCGTCACTGCTCAGTCCCAATCCACCTCTCAACCCATCCTCTCCTCCGACCTGCCATCCCCCCAGCACTCACGTTCAGTAAAAATTGTGGGAGACAAAAGGAAAGCCTCTCCTCTCCGCCCTGAGTCTGGCCAGACATCCATACCGGAAGAGTGGAAAACCAAAGGAAAGAGCACAAACCATGGCCCCAAAACCACAGATAAGGAACTTAATCATGTGGTCTGTGACAGATGGGCTGGCAGGCCACAGTTATGGGCCCTTAATGACAGCCCTTATCAACATACATTCTTTTTGACAACTGCATTTACAATAAGAATTCATCACCCTGGGGTGCCTGGGTGGCTCAGTGGGTTAAAGCCTCTGCCTTTGGCTCAGGTCATGATCTCAGGGTCCTGGGATCAAGCCCTGCATCTGGCTCTCTGCTCAGCAGGGAGCCTGCTTCTCCCTATCTCTCTGCCTGCCTCTGTCTACTTGTGATCTCTGTCTGTCAAATAAATAAATAAAATCTTAAAAAAAAAAAAAGAAAGAATTCATCATCCAAATATTAACATAATATTAAATTTTAAATAATATTTAAAAATTTAAATGTTAATTATTCTAATTTATCACCCAAACATTAAATAATAATGAGAACATTTGTCTTAGAAACACAGTGGTCTCTTGCTTTAACTATTCCTAAAGTTATTCTGCCTATATCTATCTCTGCTTTCTGGGCCAAATTCAGATGATGCCCTAGTGCCAGAAATTTCACAGATCCATAAATCAGACGGACAAGTACAACAGACTATCTTGGGTAATGGGCTCTGAAGCATGCCAGAGAAACCTGTATTATAGCTGGAATAAACTTTTTAAATTGCTATTTTAAAAGAGAAAGGGGAAAAAAATGACTCCTGGGTATCTGGCAAGAGCAAACAGAAAGATGGAGTTAGCGGCATTTACTAAGACAAAACCAACAAAAAGGGGCTGATTAAAAGGGATAAGCAAGTTTCAGACATGTTGGGTTTGAGGCACCTGTGAGAGCCCTGGGTGGGGCAAGCAAGTTGGCATTTGTATAGAAGGTTCTGAAGTTTAGAATAAAGATCCAAGCTGGAGATAGAAAACAAGTTGCAACTGCTGGAATATAATTTATACATTAAACCTTGTGAGAGGATACAATTTCCAAACGAAGTAAGTTTTCAGTGAACCAAAAGAAAGTCCAGGTCTGAGTCCTAGGAATTCCTACATTTAGAAGCAGAGTTGAAAGAACGTGCCAAAGAAACTGTGTGACTCAGAGAGAGGTGAAAAACGGGACCATGGGGACATGAAATCCAACAAGAAAATAATTTGCTTCCTTCTTATTTTTAGGTTCTCAACTGAAGTAGCTAGCTCGCCCACCTTTGGCATAATCTGGACACTAATCTTTCTCCTCTCTGATATCCTAGAAATACTCATATTGCACTAACTCTGCCTGCCCATTCCCAGATTGTACTGCACGCTCTACGAGTTAGGGTGGGCATTTGCTCAGAACAAATGAAGGTAAGACCCAAGGGGCTGCCAGTGGGTCTTAGAGAAATCTCATAGCCATAAAATCTGCCTTCAAATAGCCTCCATCCCCAAACCCCAAATTTAACTTAGTAACCTTCTTGATTGAGGAGTTGGTGTAGAAGATGGATTAAAAGATTCTGGAAAGCAAAGAACAAAAGACAAGAAAAAGAGAGAGAGAGAATGGCTTCAGAGGGATATCTATTCTACCGACTTTTGTCATTAAAATCTTCAGACAGGCTTTCAAATCCCTGGGTGCAGCAATGGCTAATTTGTAAAATAATGATCTCAGTTGAATCATTATGCTGTACCACTGAAACTAATGTAACATTGTGTGTCAACTATACTTCAATTAAAAAAAAAAAAAAAGAATGATCTCAATTTGGCAGTGACCTCAGTTTGGTCAGTGAAGTAACTGAGAGAACCTTCACTGGTTGCAAGGAAATTTAGATAGAAAAAGGGAAGCTATCAGTTCAGAAATCCCCTTTACTTCAAAAAGAGAACTGGGCCGTTCAAATCATTTTCAAAAAGGTCTTAAAATTTTTCCAAAGGCAAGCAAAATTATAGTGACCTAAATGTGTAAGTGACTTTCATTATAGTTGGTGTGTTGATGACAGGTCCAAGATATTGTACAGTAGGATTATTATATGAAATATGCTTATTAGTAATATGTTGGAGACTTCTATGTATGGTATTCACATGCATTTTACAGAACTTGGGAAAGTAATCTCCATTATTTTGGATGTCTTTGTTGTGTTTTTTCCTTCTTTTTTTTTTTTTTTTTTTCGGTTTAGTATCTTTTATTTTTAAATTGTTTTCTCAATTTACATTTTTTTTTCCAATTTATTTATTTTCAGAAAAACAGTATTCATTATTTTTTCACCACACCCAGTGCTCCATGCAAGCTGTGCCCTCTATAATACCCACCACCTGGTACCCCAACCTCCCACCCCCCCACCACTTCAAACCCCTCAGATTGTTTTTCAGAGTCCATAGTCTCTCATGGTTCATCTCCTCTTCCAATTTACCCCAAAGCACATACCCTCCCCAATGTCCATAACCCTACCCCCCTTCTCCCAACCCCCCTCCCCCCAGCAACCCACAGTTTGTGTTTTTTCCTTCTTGACATCAAAGATTATATCTGTGGTTTATTTAATTCTACATCTAAAATCAGGAAAGGCAACTACGGATTATAACACTGTTGCTCTTTAAAAAAAAGAAAGTGGTTAATAATAGACTTTCGGATTAGATCTGTGCTTGAGACTACCTTCTACAACTTACTAGTTAGATGACCTTGAGCCCATTATCCAGCTTCTCTTAAAGACTGTGTCTGTAAAATGGGTATGTAAAATGGTACCTCACAGAACCAGATTAAATGAGATTAAAGTATATGACACACTCAGCTATTTAATTTATGTTCTTAATCACTGCATTTTACTGTCTTCCTACTATGCCCTTATAAAATGATCCTCTGTGCAAAATTTTTACACTCCCTTGGAAATGTCACATTGGATTGGGCAAGAAAGTAGGGTATCCAGTATTGTCATAGCTGATATCAAATACCAGAGTTCTAATATTAATAACTGGAGGGTGTATTGGAAAAGCACTAGTTATTCAGGTAAAGTAAGTCCTTCAGATTTCTGGGTAGGACCATGAACAGAAAGAAAATTAACATGGTGTCAGTAGCCACCCTGAAGGCCGAGAGAGAATGCCCTCCTCACCCAGTTTTACATTACTGGACATGACATTATCAGAGAAAAATCTGCTCACCTCTCTTTTTCTTTTTTTTTTTTTTCCCTTGTCAGTAATATATCTCTGAATGGTGAAAGAGGCAGTCCTGAGCAGCATGAAAGAATGTATATGGGCATCATTACAGGAATTAGATGAGAGTAAATATATGGACATATACAGAATAGGAAAAGGAAGAAAAAGATAATTTTTAGTTTTAAGTCCAAACAGTTTTACAAACAAAATCTGAACATTTTATTATTTTAGTTTTAGAGATGAGTAAGTGAAGACTCAGAAAGATTAAGCAACCTTTGTAAGACATTTAACTAATAAACAATAGAGCTGACATTTGCACCAAAGTCTTTCTCATCTTCACACAATGAGGAAGACTAAATTAATTCCCCTCCAATTCGTCACCATCCCTGTATCCACATCCTTTGCATGTAACTTCATAGTTACTCCCGTTATGTGGATGAAACATATTTTCCCACCCCTTCCCACTGGGTTCAGCCATATGATTTATGCTTAACAGAGTAAAAAGGGGAGTGATTGTGTGCCAATGTCCTCAGTGGCCTTGCTTATTTTTCCACTTGCCTTGTTGGACTTCTGCTGTCCATGAAAAGTACATGTCAAGCTTCACTGGTCTCAAGAGGAGGAAGAGAAGCACATAGAGCAGAGCCCAGCCAAATCTAACCTGCCACCCAAACCAAAGCTGACTCGTAGACGAAAGAGCTACAGTATTAAATGTTTGTCACTGTTGGTCACCAAACTTGGGAGTAGTTCATTCTACAGCAATAGCACCCATTGCAAATACTGTCAACAGACTGAGCTTAACGTTAGCCATGTCACTCTCCTTAAAAAGTTGCTCTGTAAAAAAATAAAAATAATAAATAATAAAATAAAATAGTTGCTCTGTAGTTACCAAGATGGTTACACAGAAGATCAAATGCCATCTTTGAAAAAGTTACTAAAGTCATTATTAAAACGTCAAAAAAAAAGGCTCATTGGGATAGTTGATGTCTTATATACAAAATGGAAAAATCTATTTCTGATTTTCACAGACTGAGTTTTTGCCTTAGTTTCCCCAGTCTCAATCTTAGCTTTCTGTTGCCCACTGTGGCCTATTGTCCACTCCATCAGCACTTCCCAAGTCCAACCAGACCACCCACAAATGGCTCTCCTGAAGAGTCCATCTTTTATTTTCTCTTACTCTGAGCCACTTATGACTTTCAATTCCAATTTTCTGAAGCAGACCAGATCTCCATTATTTATGGGAGCCTGTTATTTATGGAGCAGTCTCTTGAACATGGATGTCACCTCCAAAGTATTAAATAATAATTGTGGTAGCTTTCTATCAGTAGCAGTCTGAGCCACATGCAAAGCTATTTATTCAAAGTGAAGGCTATGTCATTAATCAGTAAGTCCCCAAATGACTGTCTTCTGTACTTACCCTTCTCTATCACCCTTTGTATAGTCTACTTTTTAGGTCTTCAGTAAAAGTGCAGTGAAAAATTATAACAATCAGTGGGGGGATTTAAAAAAAAAAAACACCAGTTTTCCTCCTTAGAAAAGCTACTACTGCAAGATGGTATCAGTAATCAGAAGTATGGTCCTTTATGTTTCTTAATTTAACTTGCTGTGCAATGTTTCCGTGTGTTTCCAGAAATGCATTCATTTGTTTTGCTATTCTTAATAGGTTGCAAGATTCTTAAGGATACGGACTATGACTTCTCCCTCTCTTGTGATCCTAGTATCCATCAGTACATGAACATAATAATGCTCAATAAACATTGGTAAATGAATGAATAAATCCTCATTCTGCATGGCTTATTGTTCTATAGGAGCAATTCTCTCCAGTTACGCTTACCAAGTGACACACCTTACAAAAGTCCAATGCCCAACTCATGGGGGCTGCTGTGTTTATTAAATATGTTTCTTATGCTCAGGGCATTACAGCACTCTGAGAGAAGGAAGTGCCAACATTACTTTAAAGCACTTACTTTCAGGCAGAAGTAACAGAAAACATCCCTTTCCATGTGCCCCCTTCAGCTGCAAAATCAATGACTCTCTGATCCTGCCGAAGTCCCTTCTTTTACAACCTTTTCCTCCCCCTTCTATGCCCTATGCCACCATCCAGTCACACAAAAAAATAAGCAGTAGTTTGGATAACATTTACATTATGTAACTTTCTCACTCAACAATCTGGTTCCAAGGGTGGTCCTCACAAAATAAATGAAGAAAACCAGCTTGAGTTCTCTCTGGATCACTGTTACCTCCATCTATGTTCCTGGGTCAGCCCTCAGAGAATGACTCCCAAAGGCCCATTCAGGCATCCTTGGCTAGGACAGCTTCCATTGCCTCCTGCTCCCCCTCTTTCCAGCTACCCTCATTCGCTCTATGTCCCATACTGCCCCAGAGTGGTCTTTCTAAAATGCACTTGTCCCTCCATTTGAAAAACAAAATAGCTCACATTTCTAAGAGGAGCTGTTGTTAATTTTGATGGAGGACTCTTCCCACCCCACCTAAATATCCATGCACCTAAATCCACTGACGATCACATACAATTTTAGATGTTCCCTGGATCGCAGGATTAAGATTCCAGGAGCCTAGGGAGAAGGTTCTGCTCCCACACAGGTTCTGTTCCCAAGGTCCTCCACAATCTTCCCAAACTATGTTTCTAAGCCAACACATCTCCCCAAATTCTCTTAACAAAATTTCAGATAGATGTATCACCCAGAATGCCCTTCCCATTACATTTCTGTCTGTCAGAAAACTAAAGTCAGAAGCCCTGGATTCCCAGTAGCGGAGGGACTTTATAAATCACACACTTTCTAAAGTTGCACAGATACAAACTGACAGTGCCGTTTTAGGTTTAAATTTGTGTTCCCCAGAGTGTGGTATGCCAGTCACTGATTTTGGATGACCACAACTATTTTTTATTGTAATAATTCTGTGTTTGCAGAGAGCAGATTGGCAGTTGGCCGAAGAGTTGGGGAGGGTACAAGGAGAAGGTGAAAGAGGTTTAAAGGCACAAACTTCAGTTATAAAATAACTAAGTCATGGGATGTAACCTACAGCATGGTGACTATAGTGGATAATGCTGTATTGTATATTTGAAAGTTGCTAAGAGAGTAGACCTTATAAGTTCTCATCACGAGGCAAAAAACGTGGTGACTCTGTGTGGTGATGGATGTTAACTAGACATATTCTGGAAGTCATTTCACAATACATACATATCAAGTCATTATGTTGTATACCTGATACTAATAGAACATTATATGTCAATGATATCTAATACAAAATTTGAAATAATTTTTTAAAGAATTGTGTGTTTATCTTAATGTAATTTGGTAAAATATATATTTATAAGTTCTATATTTTTAAATTTATAATATGTTAATGGCACATCTCAACTATAACATACAGATATTATTACACAGGACAAAGAGAAGTATTAAAAATAAGTCAGTGTAAAATCTTTAAATACACATTAAGTAAACAATAGGTAATATAAAGATACTGCAAAAATTAACAAGATCATAGGCAGATCTGAAGATCATGGGGCACTGGACCAAAGAGCTCTACGGCTCACCCTAGCCAACAGCCATGGTAGTTCTTTAGAATCTTTCTTCAAGGAGAGCTTGACTCCCAGAGCTGAACATAAGCTACTCTCCCCAAAACAATGAGGAAGAAGATTAAAGAGTTGCCTTTTTATTCTCAACAAGAAAATAGAAGAGGGTGAATAAAAAAAAAAAAAAATCTGGGCTGCATGCAGGGCTCAGTCAGTTAGTATCCAAGTCTTGATTTGGGCTCAGGTCCTGATCTCAGAGTTCTGGGATGGAGTCCCACTTCAGTGGGGAGTCTACTTGAGATTCTCTCCCTCTTTTTGCTCCTCCCCCCACTCCTGTGCGCATGTTCTCTCTCTCTCTCTCAAATAAATGATCCTTTAAAAAAGTATATATTTTCCATTTTTAGATGGAGTCAATGACAAGGGATTTTATATGAGTTGCCCAAAATCCATAAGGAGAGTATTTCTGGGAACAGAACCCAGATCTTGCTTCCCTGGGACTGGCATTGACAATTTTGTTGGGATCAACCAATGGCAGAGTTATGACTCAAAACATAAATGAACACAAATTTTTTTCTTAATGAGTAACATATACACATTCAGATTCAGATAAAAACTGCAGCTGCTCCCTCTATCTACTCCAAGTTTGATGAACAGATGGCAGGCTTCCTCTGGGAATGGAAAGATTTAGGGCTGCCACATGATAGAAATCACATAAAGTTAGAACAACAGGAGGAGTGGGTGTTATAACTACAAATACATTTAAGAATTGCCACAAAAATGGTCTGGGTCCTATGTGCTGCACATCATTCATGGCTATGGCTGTTTTGTATTTAAAATATTGATGATTCGGAAGCCAAGTACCATCCCATCTATAGGTACATACACACATACACACACACACACACACACACACATCATACATACATACATACATGATAACTACTGCACCCAACAAGAAGAAAGTTTCTTCTGGATGAAATTTTTCACCCTAATTTAAAAATAATCTTCTTAACACCTTCATCTTTACATAAAACTAAGTCCAAGGAACTGGGAATTGTTTCCTTCCTTGATGGCAATCCAGACAATTGTTTTGTCCTATGATGTTATCCCATAATGTACAATCAAACGAAAGGGAGAAAGAGAGAATTGTAGTTTGATGGGTAAAGAGTTTCAGTTTTCCAGGATGAAAAAGGTCTGGAAATCTGTTGCACAACAACACAAATATACTCAACGTTACTGAACCATACACTTAAAAATTGTTTATTTTTCAAGATCAGGCAAAAGCTAGGAAGCGCTGGATGTAAAACCTGAAGAACGTCCAATAATCGCGGGTTGAAATAGACCCTGAGAAAGCAAAAGAAGAAAGGGAAATAAAGCAAGCATGTGGTATAAACTTAAAGATGCTTCTAGCTAATACCCTCTGGAGAGAAGCCCATTGTGAAGAGCATAAGGCAGCTCAGATTGAGCAATGAGTGATAAGAAACTGTCAGGAGAAACAAAGGGACCTCTTTTATGGGATGTAAAAAATAGCAGAGCAAGAAAAATAACATATCAAGAAGTCTCCTTATATGAGAGGATGGCTCTGATAATAAAATATGGGCCAGATCATTACAGGCTTAATGGAGGGATAATGAACACCGTGAAGAGGTACAAACGAGGAAATTTTTAACTGCTGGTTGGATGATACCATAGAGGGCTCACCTCATCCAGCCCTTACTATGTCCTTCCTCTTCACCAATTCCTCCTCAGTTGTAGTTCTCATTTCTAAGAAAAAAACATGGCATAATTTTTAATGAGTTGAGAGTCAGGAAACTTAGATTCTGGCCTTTGGACTTTGATTAACCAGCAGTTCCCTTTGAAAGCTCTTTTTCTCTGTCTCCTCATCTCTAAAGTAAGAGCCAGACACCTAGGGGTCTAGGATCTCCTCTTGCATTGACTGTCAAGATGAAGAATATTAGAAGTTTGTTGTGGTATTTGGTCTTCTGCCTCATCCCCTCTACCTGATTAACTTGCTACCTGACACTTCACAGGGAAGAGATCTCGAAATTATACCTGGTGGGTATATTGGGCTATTAGGTATTGCCTGGGTTTTAGGCATTAGGGAAAAAATGTAGTTTGGAAAATAATATATCTTTTTTTTTCTTTTCAAATTTTTATTTAAATTATAGTTAGTTAACATACAGTGCAATGTTGGTTTCTGGAGTAGAATTCAGTGATTCATCACTTACATGCAATAGCCAGAGCTCATCATATCAAGTGCCTTCCTTAATACCCATCCCCCACCTATCCCATTCTGAAAAATAATATATCTTTAATTTTACAGATAACATGATGGAAAGGGAGCAATAGAAAAAATATATATATCTGTGTACAAAGAACTCTTAAAACTCAACAGTAGGAAAACAAACCCAACAAAAAAATAAGTTAAAGAACTTAGCTGAGGGGCACCTGGGGCTCAGATGGTTAAGCATCTGCCTTCAGCTCAGATCATGATCCAGGGGACCTGGGATCAAGTTCCACATTGGGCTCCCTGCTCAGTGGGGAGCCTGCTTCTCCCTCTGCCTCTCTCTGTCTCTCTCTCATGAATAAATAAAATCTTTTTAAAAATATCTTAGCAGACACCTCACCAGTAAAATACACAGACAGCAGATAAGCATACGAAAACATATTCCACCTTGGATGTCACGAAGGAAATGCAAACTAAAACAATGAAGAGATACCACTACATGTCTATTAAAATGGCCATAATCTGGAATTCTGACACACCAATGTGGAACAACAGGGTTGGTCATTCATTGCCGGTGAGACTGTATAACGGTACAGCCACTTTGGAAGACAGTTTGGCAGTTTATTACAAAAATAAACGTGCTTTTACCACACAATCCAATAATCACAATCCTTGGTATTTATCCAAAGGAGTTAAAAATGTATGTCCACATAAAAGCCTGCATACAGGTGTCTATAGTAGCTTCATTCATAATCGCCAAAACTCGAAGCAACTAAGATGTCCTTCAGTAAGTGAATGGTTAAACAAATGGTGGTACATTCAGACAATGGAATATTATTCAGCATTAAAAATAAATGAGCTATTAAGCCATTAGAAGACACAGGGGAGACTTAAATGCATATCGCTAAGTGAAATAAGCCAACCTGAAAAGGCTACATACTGTATGGTTCCATATATGACCTTCTGGAAAAAAAATTATGGAGACTAAAAAAGATCAGTGTTTGCCTGGGGTTGGAAATGTGGAGAGAAACAAACAGGCGGAGCCCTGAGGATTGTTAGAGCAAAGAAAATACCCCATATGGTGCTATAATAGACACTGTAATGGTGGATACAATGTCAATACACATTTGCCCAAGGTACAACACCAAAAGCGAATCATAATATAAACTGTGGACTCTGGGTGGTAAGGATATATCAATGTAGGTTCATCAATTGTAATAAATCTGGTGGGGGATGCTGATAATGTGGGGAAGCTCTGCATGGGGGCAGGAGGTGTATGGGAAATCTCTGTACCTTCTGCTCAATGTTGCTGGAAACCTAAAATTGCTCTAAAAATTGTCTTAATAAAATATTTTTAAAAAGAATAACTGACCACATCTTCCTTATCCCTTCGTCCATTGAAGGACATCTTGGTTCTTTCCACAGTTTGGCGACCGTGGCCATTGCTGCTATAAACAGGGTACAGATCACCCTTCTTTTGACTACATCTGTATCTTTGGGGTAAATACCCAGTAGTGCAATGGCAGGGTCATAGGGAAGCTCTATTTTTAATTTCTTGAGGAATCTCCACACTGTTCTCCAAAGTGGCTGCACCAACTTGCATTCCCACCAACAGTGGAAGAGGGTTCCCCTTTCTCCACATCCCCTCCAACACATGTTGTTTCCTGTCTTGCTAATTTTGGCCATTCCAACTGGTGTAAGGTGATATCTCAATGTGGTTTTAATTTGAATCTCCCTGATGGCTAGTGATGATGAACATTTTTTCATGTGTCTGATAGCCATTTGTATGTCTTCATTGAAGAAGTGTCTGTTCATATCTTCTGCCCAATTTTTGATATGATTATCTGTTTTGTGTGTGTTGAGTTTGAGTTCTTTATAGATCCTGGATATCAACCTTTTGTCTGTACTATCATTTGCAAATATCTTCCCCCATTCTATCGGTTGCCTCTTTGTTTTGTTGACTGTTTCCTTTGCTGTGCAGAAGCTTTTGATTTTGATGAAGTCCCAAAAGTTTATTTTTGCTTTTGTTTCCTTTGCCTTTGGAGACATATCTTGAAAGAAGTTGCTGTGGCTGATATCGAAGAGATTACTGCCTATGTTCTCCTCTAGGATTCTGATGGATTCCTTTCTCATGTTGAGGTCTTCTATCTATTTTGAGTTTATTTTTGTATACACTGTAAGAGAATGGTCGAGTCTCATTCTTCTACATATAGCTGTCCAGTTTTCCCAGCACCATTTACTGAAGAGACTGTCTTTTTTCCACTGTATATTTTTTCCTGTTTTGTTGAAGATTATTTGCCCATAGAGTTGAGGGTCCATATCTGGGCTCTCTACTGTGTTCCACTGGTCTATGTGTCTGTTTTTATGTCAGTACCATGCTGTCTTGGTGATCACAGCTTTGTAGTAAAGTTTGAAATCAGGTAACGTGATGCCCCCAGTTTTATTTTTGTTTTTCAACATTTCCTTAGCAATACGAGGTCTCTTCTGGTTCCATACAAATTTCTGGATTATTTGCTCCAGCTCTTTGAAAAATACTGGTGGAATTTTTATTGGAATGGCATTAAAAGTATAGATTGCTCTAGGCAGTAGAGACATTTAACAATGTTTATTCTTCCGATCCAAGAGCATGGAATGGTCTTCCATCTTTTAGTGTCTTCTTCAATTTCTTTCATGAGTGTTCTGTAGTTCCTCGAGTACAGATCCTTTACCTCTTTGGTTAGGTTTATTCCCAGGTATCTTATGGTTCTTGGTACTATAGTAAATGGAATCGATTCTCTAATTTCCCTTTCTGTATTTTCATTGTTAGTGTATAAGAAAGCCACTGATTTCTGTACATTGACTTTGTATCCTGCCACGTTGCTGAATTGTTGTATGAGTTCTAGTAGTTTGGGGGTGGAGTCTTTTGGGTTTTCCATATAAAGAATCATGTCATCTGCGAAGAGAGAGAGTTTGACTTCTTCACTGCCAATTTGGATACATTTTATTTCTCTTTGTTGTCTGATTGCTGTTGCTAGGACTTCTAATACTATGTTGAACAAGAGTGGTGAGAGTGGGCATCCTTGTCGTGTTCCTGATCTCAGTGGGAAGGCTCTGAGCTTTCTCCCATTGAGGATGATATTTGCTGTGGGTCTTTCATAGATAGATTTGATGAAGTTCAGGAATGTTCTCTCTATCCCTATACTTCGAAGTGTTTTAATCAGGAACAGATGCTGGATTTTGTCAAATGCTTTTTCTGCATCAATTGAGAGGACCATGTGGTCCTTCTCTCTTATTAATTTGTTCTATCACATTGATTGCTTTGCAAATGTTGAACCATCCTTGTGGCCCAGGAATGAATCCCACCTGATCATTATGAATAATCTATTTAATGTGCCGTTCGATCCTGTTTGCTAAGATCTTGTTGAGAATCTTAGCATCCATATTCATCAGTGATATTGGTCTGAAATTCTCCTTTTTGGTAGGGTCTTTGCCTGGTTTGGGGATCAGGGTAATGCTGGTTTCATAGAAAGAGTCTGAAAGTTTTCCTTCTGCTTCAATTTTTTGAAACAGCTTCAGGAGAATAGGTGTTATTTATTCTTTGAAAGTTTGGTAGAATTCCCCAGGGAATCCATCAGGTCCTGGGCTCTTGTTTTTTGGGAGGTTTTTGATCATTGCCTCAATCTCGTTACTAGATATTGGTCTATTCAGGTTGTCAATTTCTTCCTGGTTCAATTTTGGGAGTTTATAGTTTTCCAGGAATGCATCCATTTCATCTAGGTTGATTAGCTTATTGGCATATAACTGTTGATAATAACTTCTGATGATTGTTTCTACTTCCTTGGTGTTAGTTGTGATCTCTCCCTTTTCATTCATAATTTTATGAATTTGTGCTTTCTCTCTTTTCTTTTGGATTAGTGTGGCCAATGGTTTATCGATCTTATTGATTCTTTCAAAACACCAGCTTCTAGTTTCATTGATACGTTCTACTGTATCTCTGGTTTCTACCTCATTGATCTCTGTTCTAATCTTGATTATTTCCCTTCTTATGTGTGGAGTTGGTTGAAGATGTGGTCCATATACACTATGGAGTATTATGCCTCCATCAGAAAGGATGAATACCTAACTTTTGTATCAACATGGACAGGACTGGAAGAGATTATGCTGACTGAAATAAGTCAAGCAGAGAGAGTCAATTATCATATGGTTTCACTTATTTGTTGAGTATAACAAATAACATGGAGGACAAGGGGAGTTAGAGAGGAGAAGGGAGTTGGGGTAAATTGGAAAGGGAGGTGAACCATGAGAGACTATGGACTCTGAAAAACAATCTGAAGGGTTTGAATCAGCAAGGGGTGGGAAGTTGGGGGAACCAGGTGGTGAGTATTAGAGAAAGCAAGGATTGCATGGAACACTGGGTGTGGTGCAAAAACAAGGAATACTGTTATGCTGAAAATAAAACAATTAATTAATTAATTAATTTTAAAAAATAACTGAACAAGGTTACTGAAACTACTAAATATGATCATTATGGTGAACAAAACCTAGATATATTTGAAAATATATGTGGTATATAGGAACCACAATATGGTTCTAAATTGAAGGGAATGAAGTCATTTAACAGAAGTGCCATGAGGGGAACTATCTTAACTGACAGGGGTGCCTGGGTGGCTCAGTTGGTCAGTGTCTGCCTTTGGCTCAGGTCATGATCCCCAGATCCTGGGATCGAGCCCTGCATTGGGCTCCCTACTCAGTGGGGAGTCTTCTTCTCCTTCTCCCTCTGCCCTTCATGTTGGCTTTCTTGTTCTCTCAGATAAATAAATATAATCTAAAAAAAAAAAAAAAGAACTATCTTAACTGAAAAATAACCCAAGACAACAAATGACAAGCAGAACAGGGTAAGAAAAATTGATATTTTTTAGGAAACTGAGGTAATAGTTAAAACAGATTCTTTTTTTAAACATTCAAGAAATAACAGAGTGGCTGGGTGGTGTGGTCGATTGAGTGTCTGACTCTTGGTTTTGGCTCAGATCATGATCTCAGGGTCCTGAGATGGAGTCCCATGGGAATCTTGGCACTCAGCAGGAAGTCTGCTTGAGGATTCTCTCCTTCCCCCTTCCACCCCTCCTGTCCCCCTCTCTCTGTTTCCCTCTAAAAAAAAAAAAAAAAAAAAAAAGATGCTTGAGGAATTTTTTTCCCCTGTCCTTTATAACTCATCAAAATTGAAAGGATGTGGCCAGTTACATAATAACAAGATTTCCCAAAAAAGAATGTATAAATATCTATGTGTATTTACTATAAATTTTACTGATAAATAGGATGTATAGCACCCAAATGATAAATAATAACAAAATACATAATTCTCTTTATTCTAAATCCCATATAGCTAATTGATTCTCATTGACTATTTCCTTGATTTTTACTGAACTCTTGTTACTATGGCTGCAACCAAGAAATTAGTATATTCCAACATGAATGCTGGCTGATAGTTGCTTTTACACTAACAAGAAGAAAGAGAAAAACATATTAGGACTTCACACATCTGTCAATGACCTGAGCAAATTCTTTTTTTAATAGATAATTTCTGAATAGTGAAAGAATGTTCCTTTAATTTTTTATGATATTCACAACATAGTGATAAAAGGCACAGCATTTTTTAAGATTTAATTTTATTTTTTTGAGAACAAGGAAGGGGGAAGGGCAGAGGAAGAGGGAGAAGGACAACCCCAAGGAGGCTCCATGCCCAGAGTGGAGCCCAGCGCAGAGCCCAACCCCACAACCCCGAGATCAAGACCTGAGCCCAAATCAAGAGTCAGACACTCAACTCACTGAGTCACCCAGGTGCTCCCAGGCACAGCATACTTTTAAGTTTAATCCCCATTATTAATTTTTCTCCATATACTTTCTGCAGTCTAGACAAGCTATAAAATAAGAAACCAAGCCTTGATTTGTAGCATTGACTTCAATGGTGTAAATACTCCCACTGTGGCTGATTTCAAGTCACCTCTGTGCCAACATCAAGCACAGAGCTGGGAAGGGACGAGTAGAAGCAAGCCATTAGATAGCATTTATCCTGTACAAGATGTGGAAATAACCTCAAGATCACAGATAATAGTAAAATAATTATGGAGTGATAAGCTTTGAGTATTCGCTACCTTAACTTTTAATACGATTTACTTAACTGAAGTTATAACTCCATTTTTAACAACGGCTATGTTTAATGAACAACACACAGATTTTCTGAAAATTCAAAATTAGCTCCCACAGACTTGTATAAGGTTTTCGCAGCACAGCATTGACTGTGGCCCTATGCTCACACCATTGACTGTGGCCCTATGTTCATCTGTAAGCACTGATTTAACCTGGAATTTGGGGAACCCAAGCAATCTGCATCTGTCCCCTCTCCCTCCCTCCCCCATCCACCCAATTCTCTACTGCCCACATTGTACATATCTCACTCTCTAGCCCTCTTTCTCATTCTCTCAAGTTCCCAATAGCTTTTCTCTGACCATGGTTTTTGTTCTGGTTGTTTTTGTTTTACCCCCAAAAAAGACCTACGATTCTGAAGATAAATCACGGATTCTCTGTCCATGTTCGTCATCTTCACTTTCATAATGTTTCTTTTTAATTTACTTTTTTTTCCATGAACCTGAGAAAAATCTCTCGTGTTTGAATCGGGTTTTAAATTCTGCTTTTTACTGCGGTTGCATTCTCAGTTTCTTTGTTAACGTGCAGTGACTTGCCATTATACTTTTGGTTTAGGCATTTCCGGAAGCACTTTTATTTTTAAACCATTACAGAGAAAGGACAAGAGTGATCTTCTGTCTCAAATTCCAGAAATTACACTGTGTGTCTATATTGAGGAACAAAAACACAGAAAGAAGCAGAAATGGGAAAAGGGTGAAAAATCCAGTAAGCTCGATATAAGTCTATTACATGCAAAATGAATGACCTGTTACCATCTCCTACACTAGCCAAGTTCCACACCTTTTTACAGTCATCTACAACTTGTTCCGCCAACTTTTACATTAATAAAAACTGTAATGCTTAAATTTCAGATTGATAAACTCAAGCGCTCTAATAAAATAATTTGACCAGGGCATCCACTTTGCTTTACTTTGAATGACAGAAAAATATACTAGAAGACTTTGTCACCTACAATGAAGAAGAGACGATAATCAAATTGAAGTGTTCAGAACACTTCCTCTGGCTAATTAGCTAACAAAGGCCCATTTATAGTTTACTAATTCCTAAACTTGATGTCCTCATAAAACAGAGAGTTTGAAGCACAGAATCTAAATAAACAGCTTGTTAGGTTCAACAGATGTGCCTTTTAGTTTTCCTTAAAGTTGACTCTTTTTTAAAAGATAACACGGAGTGCCAGTTTATGTTTTTCTTTTGTAAAGAGGGACTTGTGTTGTTTTTTCCATACATGTATTTTCTTCCTATCTCAGTCTGTTCTTTCCTTATGATTTTCTATTTCATAGAATCTGAGTCTTCTTGAATGATAATGAAAATTCCCAATTTTTTTAAAAAGGCTTCTTCTTGTTCTTTCTCCATAAATATCCTTATATATCTTTAGGTTTCTATTGTCTCCATTCTTGAAGGCATATACCTTCTCTGGTACCTCAGAGTATTTCCCTTCCCCCACCCTTCTATGGATTCTACATTGTTGCTCTTGTTGTTCTCTTTCTGTATTCATCTTCAAATAAGGAAAGGGTCATCCATGTTTCCCAGATTACCTGTTCTCCTGAGTGCTGATTCTTAGATCTATACCCAGAAAGCAACACAATAAGCAAAACTTCCTCTTTTATTTCTTTCATTGAGCAGGCCTTCACCATATGCAGCTTAATGATACTGAATTAAAATTACCCTCTAATCCCACTGCTTGATCCTCTGAAATCTGAATTACTGGAGTATGTTGACAATGACAATGACAATGCCTGGGATATAATGCTACTTGGTCTCCCATCCTAGTTTCCTCGTCTTATTTGAGGAGACCAAATCCCAAGATTCAATATATTCCCTTAGCCCCCTAATACATCCTGCTTTGTTCTCTTCTAGGAGTTTCAGGGTCTGAATGGATCCAGAAAGAGCATGATCCGTGAGTTCAGGGAGGAATAGTACATGGGCTCTTTCACAAGCAAAATCCATGGAGTAGAAGAAAAATAGCCAATTATCTTTTTTAAACAAACTCTGGAAATTCTGTCTAGACCAGATGGTGGCAGGATGAAATATCTTCTCCCCCTTTATCAGATAGATGAGATAATAGTGTGTCATAAGACAAAGTGTAGATAAACCATCTGTGCTCTTTTTTTTTTTTTTTTTTTTTTGCACAACAGTATTCCTTGTTTTCTTACCACAGCCAGTGCTCCATGCAATCCGTGCCCTCTCTGATACCCACCACCTGGTTCCCCCAACCTCCCACCCCTGCCGCTTCAAACCCCTCAGATTGTTTTTCAGAGTCCATAGTCTCTCATGGTTCACTTCACCTTCCAATTTCCCCCAACTCCCTTCTCCTCTCTAATTCCCCTTGTCCTCCATGTTATTTGTTATGCTCCACAAATAAGTGAAACCATAGGATAATTGACTCTCTCTGCTTGACTTATTTCAGTCAGCATAATCTCTTCCAGTCCCGTCCATGTTGCTACAAAAGTTGGGTATTCATCCTTTCTGATGGAGTACAGACAAAAAGTTGATATCCAGGATCTATAAAGAACTCCTCAAACTTAACACACACAAAACAGATAATCCTATCAAAAAATGGGCAGAAGATATGAACTGACACTTCTCCAATGAAGACATACAAATGGCTATCAGACACATGAAAAAATGTTCATCATCACTAGCCATCAGGGAGATTCAAATTAAAACCACATTGAGATATCACCTTACACCAGTTAGAATGGCCAAAATTAGCAAGACAGGAAACAACATGTGTTGGAGGTGATGTGGAGAAACAACATGTGTTGGTGGGAATGCAAGTTGGTGCAGCCACTTTGGAGAACAGTGTAGAGATTCCTCAAGAAATTAAAAATAGAGCTTCCCTATGACCCTGCCATTGCACTACTGGGTATTTACCCCAAAGATACAGATGTAGTGAAAAGTACAGATGTGGGCCATCTGTACCCCAATGTTTATAGCAGCAATGGCCACGGTCAACTGTGCTCTTCTAAATACAGTTCCATTGACATTCATTCATTCAATCAGTTAGTTAAACACACACAAGCCTAGACTATATAGATGGGAAGGAAAGAAGAAGGAAGAAAGAAGGGAGGAAGGGAGGAAGAGTAAGAGGGAGGGAGGAAGGAAGGAAGGAAGAAGAGAAGGAGGGAGGGAAGGAGAGAGGAAGAAGAAGGGAGGGAGGAGGGAGAGAGGAAGGAAGGAAGGAAGGTAGGAAATTTACATCCCAAGTGCAAACCTCAACGAGTAGGGCCTGGAATCAAATATTTAGTGGCCCAGATTCCTGATCCTTATGTAGGACAGTTCTGAAATGTGCTATGCATGGTTCCTCAAAGGGTCCCCAGCAGGCTGAGATCCAGATGTCTACAACTCATTAACACACTCTCTACTGGTTTTCCCTTACTTTCTCAGTTGTGCTTACTGCCCCTCAAATAAACTACTTGCACCCACGTCCTATGTCAATGTGCTTTTGGGTGAATCCAAACCAAGACACAGATGCTATAAAAATACTACATAATCAACCTTTGTTTTGGTTTGGGATAAGAATTTCAGCCTAGGACAATAATAAGATGTTATCAGTCTTCAGATGGCAATGCCATCTCATATGATAAACTCTATTATTAATTTTCAATTCCTATTCCTTATTTCCTCCCCATTCTTTCTTGGCCTCTGCTGTATGAGCGTGAGTTCATTGGAATCATTCTCGTACTCATGACTTGCTCTGGCTCTCTCCCTTCTCCCGCAGTCAGTCTGCAGAGAAGCCGTTCTTCCCAGGATGTCTTTTGGTCTTGTCAGTAGGCAGAACAAGCCAATGAAAGACTGACTGATTTGGAGGTCTAGAGGCCTGAAATGTTTGCTTTCATTCTTTCCCTACATATCAATACCAAACTGATAAAATCCACCTAAAAGGATTTAATAGCTATGAACTACTGAGTTACTATCAGATTTAACAAGTGGCTGACTCTAATGCCAAAACCTCCATTAGAACCTTTAGGAGAGCTGTATATAACTTTAGCTATCACCAGAAACCCATAGGTAAATTTACATAGTGGAATGATATCCACAGAGACTGTGCAAGCCTCCTTTGTGATTTTCACTTTTGAATAGTTTAAAGCCTTTTAAAGTTTTTGATTGCTTTGCTTTTCTATTTGAGTCATAGAGATTCCTTCTTCTATAAAGAAGAGGGATAAGGTTACAGTTTGATTTTTTTTTTAAGTTGAAAGATATTACATGAAGTAAAGGTAAAAGGAGTTGTGGAGGATCCAGACACATCTGGAGAAAGCTGCTCTGGTCTGTCAATACTGCCTGGGGCCCAAGGCTTGCTATTGGGGCTGTTTGGTCTATAAAGAAGCAGACAGCATGCAAGAAGCTTTTTCCTCTCTTTCATTTACTTGCAACAAAAGCCCTAAAGCTCTGGCTTTGGACTGGTGTTCCCATGACTAAGCTATCTAATCCATTTGTCTTTGAGATTCAGGTTCAAATGAGGGTCACCCCAAAATCAAACAAACACTGCCCAGAATGTCCATGAGGTGACTGGCTTCAGAGGAATTCAACCTCAGAGGGACCCTGCCTAGTGCCAAGAAAAATTGTACTCAAAAAAAAATTCTATCGTAAGCTCACAAGCCTTGATGGGTATGAGGGTGAGACTATGGTAAGCTCCTTCTGGAAATTAACTCTGCAGGGTCACTTGAAGGGCATATGGGTGAAGTGAACTGGAGTAGAGTGTGCTCGGTTTCCAACATCGCTGTGCCTATGCTATGACCAAATGACCCATGTACATTTTTCAGGCTAGCTTGAATTTCCTCCTATCCTTCCCCTCAAGGTTCTCTTCAAAAGGATACAACATCCTCAGACCCAGGTGTTCTTCCTTACAGAGCCTTAGGCTGGGTATGTAGCAGCATCATTACAACCACAGAGCTAGGAGAAACTTGCTCCCAGAACTTCCTTAGAAACGAGGCTGGGGTAAGAAGCAATGGGATGCCCCATGTTGAGGTCAGCGGGTTTGGAATCCAATGAATGATGATAACTAATACTTACTGAGCAGTCATGAACCAGATACTGTTGTAAGTGGACTGCATTCTGTGACACATTGGTTTTTCCAGAGCTGGCTACCGCAACTTACCTGCTCCCATATACTCTTCTTACAGAGTAATGTTGACCCTCCTCCTATTGACAACAAAAGCCCTAAAGCTCTGGCTTTGGACTGGTGTTCCCATGACTAAGCTATCTAATCCATTTGTCTTTGGTAGGATGGGGGACTTTTGCCTAAAAGGAAGAGGAATGCACCTTTATGGCTCCTTTATCCAACAGCATGTGGAAGAAGTGATTCCATGGGACCTTTGAGACTAGTTCAGGAAAAGTGACAAACCCTTCATCTAGTTCTGCTGGGACACCTGGTATTGAAATCCAGTCTCTGTGCTTTGAGGAAGCCCGAACCTCATGGGGAGCCCAGAAGGAAGTGTTCCAACCAACAGCTCCAGCTGAGGTCAAGATGACTCCAAGCCCCAGCCACCAGCTGACTGCAGCTGCATAATAGACCCTGAATAGGAATGGCCTAGGTGAACCCAGTCAACTACTAGAGCCATGAGCAATGATTGTAAAATGATCATTGTTGTCTTAACACACTAAGGTTAAAGTAATAGAGTACCAGATCATGGGAACACATTTATAAACTTATTCAGTCTATATAAAAACCCAACAAAATAGGTATTATTACCCCTACTCTATAGTATTATTACCCCTACTTTCTATAGGAAAAAAAAACAGGGCATTGAATGGCTGGAGAATATGCTGGAGTTAAGTTGCAAAGCATGGTTTCAAGACCAAACGGTCTAGTTTATTAGAGTGGATGTTCTTCCCCTGTATTCCACGCTGCTCCTTCTACGCCCTTCTTTCTTATGAAAAGACACTGAGGGCAAGAAAAAATGAAAAATTAGTGCTAGATGGGGTGGGTGAGGGGCTAGTCTCTCAAGCAGATAGCACCCATCCATTCAAAACCTCCTTCGCTGTCAGTTGTCTCCCTACCTGGGCAGGTACAGACTCTCTGGGAGACTAGCATTGACACTTTTCTGGGCCTGCAGTGGCAGAGACCATGCCAGAGGTGGTCGCTGGGAAGCTGCTCATTTCACTTCACTCTCTGCCTCATCTCCTCCCACTGGAAGATTTACCTACCCCGCCTGACCACAGGAGCACCCCTGGAGAACGCCAATTCTCTGGGTGTTGCTCTCACTTGCTCTAGCAAAACCAGCAAGTTTTGCTGTTAACTCTGAAGTCTGAAGCCTGTAGAGAGGAATTGTGTATATATTCGGCAGCAATCCCTCGCTGGCCGGCTGGGTGGCCCCAAACTGGCCCATTGCACTGGGTTGGGGGGACGGTAGAAGATAGAGTGACTTGGTACAAGCCCCAGAGGGAAACAGATTAAACCTTCATACTTAACACACAGTGTGAGAAGTGCCAGGGAATTTGTAAGAATCTCACCTGAAACTTCACACCTGGCTGCCCCAACCGACTAGCAGCCCTTGTGTGTTGGTGACTTCTGATATTGTAACTTTGTACTCCAGAAAGACCGCAGTTACTTTTATGAGAACAGGCCTCTTGGAGTGAGGGACAGTAGAAATAAAAACACGTTACATAAAAATCACGTCTAAGTGTCTGTGGGCTAAATTCAAAGCCAGCCCTCACCACAGGAATGGCTGGCTAAAATCAGAGCAGGCAGAGATACCAGCAGCCCGGCTTTTTGAAGAATGATAAATTATTTCTGACCTCAGAAGTTACAGAAATGACTCTCCAAACTGTTCATTTTTAATATCAGGCTGATTACCCCCGTTCAGCTTCACAACGGATTTCACAGCGCTGGCAGGGAAATCTATCGGCATTAAAAAGACATTAAATCACCGAGTCTCAGGCAGGCAACTTCAAATTAAAACTGCTGATGTGAAAATAAAAATCCAAACGAATTGGTACTTTCCTTCTAGTTCCTTCCAGTCCTTTCTAGTGCCTGAGATCTGGGCAATGTAGCTTTAAGAGCCCCTCGTCCCCCTGCACAAGCCCCTGTGCATACCCTCAAATTCTCACACTCTCACTCCATTCTAGTGATCACACAGCATGCGAACCTCACTTTACATTAAGGAACACTTCTTAAAGATTGTCCACTCAACTTAATAAGTCATATCATATTCCCCCTTTCACTTGTTTTATGTTTCCAAAGTTTCTGTCTCTTCATCTAATAGTTCTTCAAGTAAGTGTGTACCCCAACTCCATTCTTTAATCCTCGAGGCCATTTTTCTCCTCCCTCCACCACTGTCTCTTCAAGTCATCTTTAAATGGTTAGAGCACATAAGTACACAGAGGGAGGGAGGTATGGCTTTGTGGCCTCTCATCTCCTAAACGACAGTTCTGAAATTCTGGAAGTTTTTCTGATCACTGAGTGTACTTACAAATGTCCACAGCACAAATGCCGTGCAGCCCATTGTGATTTGAACTAAAATTTAATTCAAGAATTAAAGCACATTTCTCACGTACAAGCATGTTGCCTTCCTAATGAATTTATCTTTATGGGATTATGCAGGAGCCAAATCGCAACTATTTCAGGTCATTAAAACCCACAGCACATTTTTAGAGAGTAGACAGGTGCTAAATCATGTCTTCTGGCCACACTCCACTTTCAGTAATGACAACCGGCACCTGCAAATCGCTTTTGTGACACAGAGATGAGATCTGCAATCGTTTTGCCCCCATTTAATAATAGCTGAGAGGTTGGTCCCCTGAGGAGGCTACCTCACAGACATAAGGTTTGGTAGACCCTCCTTCTAATTATACTTCTCAGAAATTGTTTTCTCAACTATGGAGGTCTTCCCTAAAGTCCTGCTCACTCTCAACACAAAACAAAAGGACGCTGGGCCACCACCAAAACACCCCTTATACTACATGGGTCTCTGCTGTCTTTACAATTACTTTTCCTAAGTCTCCAAACACAAAAGGAGGATTGTCAAAATCAAACTATTTCTTCCTAAGTACATTTCTTAACCTTAAAGGTGGAAAATGGCTGGGATTTCCCAAAATTGGAACAGAAATAGTCTGTGAAAAAAAAGCAAATTGATGTTATATATCCCTACTTACTCAGTAATAAGAGAGACAAAGTGATATACACAACCATCTAGATGGACGCCCAGAACATGACTACTGAGTAGAAAAAAGCCAGTCTCAAGAGATTATATACTGCATGTTTCCATTTATATAACCTTCATGAAATGACAAAATTATAAAAATGGAGAAGAGATCACAGTGGTTGCCAATGATTTAAGAGTGGGTTGGATGAAAAGTGTAGCTATAGAAGAACGGCACAAGGAACCCTTGTGGTGAGGGAACTACTCTGTATCTTGACGATGTCAAGGTCAATATCCTGGTTGTGATACTGTGCTATTGTTTGGCAAGATGTTACCACTGGGGACAACTGGGTATAGGGTACAAAGATCTCTGCATTACTTCTTATAACTGTGTGTGAACACACAAAGATCTCAACATAAAAATTTAATTAGAAAAAAAAGAAATCATCGGATTGGGACTGACAAAACCACACTCTAACTTAGGGTCTGCCAGTAACAGGAACAAGCCAACTCACTCAACCTCTTTCACCCTCAGATCCATCATCTGTGAAATGGCATTGGACAAGATCATCTCCAAAGCCCCTGTGAGTTCAACAGCTCAGTAATTCCAGAACTGCTCTTGGTCCACAACAGCCTTTGAAACAGCAGGGGCCATCTGAAGAATCAGGCCACCATGGCAGAGTGTGGAGTTTACATAAATAGTCTCTACAAATGTCATTTAAAAATGCACAAACTGTGGGTTGCTGGGGGGAGGGGGGTTGGGAGAAGGGGGGTAGGGTTATGGACATTGGGGAGGGTATGTGCTTTTGGGTAAATTGGAAGGGGAGATGAACCATGAGAGACTATGGACTCTGAAAAACAATCTGAGGGGTTTGAAGTGGCGGGGGGGTGGGAGGTTGGGGTACCAGGTGGTGGGTATTATAGAGGGCACAGCTTGCATGGAGCACTGGGTGTGGTGAAAAAATAATGAATACTGTTTTTCTGAAAATAAATAAATTGAAAAAAAAATGCACAAACTCAGTTTCTATTAAACATAACATGTGATGACATGCACAAAGAAATAATTTGAAAGAGGAAAATAAAAGTAAATACCATTCTCATCATTAAAGTCATTACTGGTTAAAAAAAAATTCTAAAGAATAGTATGATTAAGCAGTGTATTTTGTTTACTATAAACCAGGAAAGCTAACCAGCATTTCTGTCATTTTCTTGACATAGTACACCCACATGCCCCCTCATTTCCCAGTCTCTTTTCATTGTTAAACTATTCTTGTTCTTAATGCTCTACTCTCTGGGGACCCATAACACGCAAATCAGGAAGTTCTCTAACATAGCTTACAAATTTAGAAGGGGAAAACCCAAGCAACTGATTAAGAAATGACAATTTCAGTCAACTTGTTGTTTGATTTTCATGTTACCAATTACCAGCATGCTCTTATGCATCAGATAAATTAGTTTATTTAGCATCAGAAGCATTATCGATATTAAAATATCAACAGACTGAATATTATATCAAATTAACAGCCTTTTACTATTTTCTGGGGGAAATAAAGAAGTCTTTCTCAATGTACATTTGTTCTAGGAGTTATAAATATTATGAAAGAAAGCTACATAGATGGCATGGTTTAAAGAAAAAGAGGAAAAAGTAACAAAACAATAAGTAGTCATCATCATCTGCAAAGTCAAGGGGGAGTTTAGGTTCATCAATCATGACAGAAATTGGTTCCTTGTGGACTGTGATATCCAAATAACTCAAATATATTGTCATTATATCTATTAAAACTACGTACAATAATTTCTCAGACAAAACACACCTCCAAAGCATTGAGTTGATTTTGTCCACTGTTCAAACATTCTAAACAGATTTGCTGAGTACCAAATATGTAATTCCTTTTCTCTCTCATAACCAAATTTCACTTGTATGAAAATTTTTAGAGGGAAGTAGGACACCAACCTGGAAGAGACATCATGGCTCCTGTTTCAGATATTATTTCCAACCCTCTCTCTGAGTCCAGTGAAGAAGGGGCTGCAGGTAGAAGCCAAAGGAAGTACCTTCAAAGGCACATCATAAGACATGGTGACCTGCTCAGTAAAGCACTGCTGGGTTTTGGGTGACAAAGTATAGCACAAAGTTGGGAAGCAGGGCCTTCTCCATACCTCTGTGTGAAGCATCCCTTCAGTACAGTGAGAGCTTTAGGGAGTGAATGGAGAGACCGCAACCTTAGTGGGACGACACTTACTCAGGAAGAGTACCAGGAGATGGGGCTCTGTTGGGACATATTCCTCAAGGAGACTTTTCTTTTTTACTTGTTTTAAAATATTTTATTTATTTGAGAGAGACAGAGATAGTGAGAGAGACCCCAAGCAGGAAGGAGGGGGAAAAGCAGACTTCCTTCCAGGCAGGGAGCCTGATGCAGGGCTCAATCCCAGGACCCTGGGATCATGACCTGAGCCGAAGGCAGATGCTTAACCCACTGAGCCATCCAGGCGTCCCTCAAGGAGCCTTTTCATGTATGGAACATCTCAATAAAAGTTTATTAAGCAGGGGAAAAAAAACTATGCACAATATAATTTATCCCCATTTGATGATTTAGTAACCACCATAAAATTTTGTGCTGTTTCAGACAAGGATAGATACAGCCTCAATTGCTATTGAACAGTGCTGAGATGCAAATGGTTTTGATGGATTAGATGGAACCTGTTGTGATCCTGTGAAAAACAAAGCCATTTTAAAATTTTGAAAACTCCCTACTATCAATTTAATGATTCCATTTCTCTCTCCAATACAAATTTGCTGGGCAGAAAACAGCCTCCTTGTCTTTCAGCAACTGTCATTTTTCCATCTGAGGCTGAAGGGGTATTTTCCTTAATGATTTTGTCTTCTACACTAAAATCTTCACTGTCATTAATTTCTCAAGATTCAGAAGCTTTTATATTTTTATATTTAGAAGCATCCCACACTAGTTTTGTAATGTCATTGCTGGGTACATATTCAACTTCTTGCCACATACAAACACTTCCTTCACTTGCTCTCTATCAACAAAAAGTTGGTCAACAAATGTTTATATAGTTCCCATTATGCGTGAGGCACCTTATTTCCACTGTATTATTGTCTGGGTATGAAGGAATAGGCTTAAATATTTCAAATACTGATGTTTATCTATTCCTATAAGATTTATTCCAAAAAACATTCCAATGCTTTTTCATCATGAGAAACTTTGCAAAAATAATGTTAGGCATGATTTTTTCTATACTAGCATTGAAGTGTCATAATTTCAGGCACAACAACAATAATAATAGAATTATAAGCACAGCATATTAATGAAACCCATTATTTTCCACCAGATATCTCTAGCTTCCTGATATCACTTTAAAATAGGAAAGTGATTTTTCACCAAGAAAAAACTGTGTTTTCTCGTGAACTTATTATGACTTTGCAAATATCATTAGATCGTAGATGGGGGCTCTTTGCTGTAGTTGATTTTGAAGCACTTACCAAAAATGTTATCTGGCTGTGGGGCTTTAGGCAGATGCTGAGGATCACAAAGCTTTTTTCCTTTTTATTAACCAGAACAAATACTTTTTATTAAACCACTTCTTCAATTTTTTCATTTATTGAGGTATAGTTGACATAATATTAAATGAGTTTTAAATCATTTTTTAACTGATTAAATCTCAAGATCATAAAGGGCTTTTTTTTTTAAAGGATAATCTGGTTATTCATTCAATGCCTCAAACACCCACATCCCACCACCAAATGTCCATTAGTCCTTCACGGAAACAGGAAAGGAGAAAAAGAAGTTAATCCGGTGTGTCTCAAATCAGAATCACCTATGGCGACTCTAATAAGTCAGATTCTGACCTACTGAAACTTGGTTATGTACAATTTTCAGGGGATTTTCAGTAAACATCAGGCAGCTTCAACAGTGAGTCGTCGGTGAAGGTTATGAGTTTCCTCTCTGCAACTCCCCTGAAACCAAATCTCACACGGAATCCTGGCACACACACCAGCATTTCTCAGCAAACATGCAACAATCATGCCACAGCTTTGGCAAAATCCCATGGAGTTCCAGCTCCTAATTGCTCTAACCACTCCAACAGAACCTTCCTTCAACAGTTCAATGGAGGCAAAAGAAGCAATATTCTCCCAGCAGGCATCAGCTCATCACCGACCCAAAGTCAGGAGACTCCATATAAGTTTAAACAGTCTCTGAGGAACCTGGGTGTCATTCCCGAGGACGCAGACTGCTGGGTTCACTGTATTTTTATACCCTGTGTAGGTAAGGGCAGTGAGGGTCTCTATGACATTTCCAGGAAACCCACATATTATGAAAACTAATAATTTCATCAAGAAATACCCACTCAGATATTCATCAGTCAAATACCAAAATTTCTGGTGTTCATTGGAGATTAATATAATTGAATTCCTCTGGCTTGTGGTCTTTTGATTAAATGCTAGCCAAACACCTTAGAGTGTGTATTTCTGATTAAGGCAACGGACCATGACAAGGATATAGATTAACAAGAATACAGACAGACATGTTCTTGTAACATGTTCTATCCTGAAGTATTTCAAAGGAAATTACCCAAGACTTGCTGACAGGATATCTGGGTCTGAAAATCTGCATTTTTATGAAGTTCCTTGTATGACACCTACACACTCTAGAATTTTATGAACCACTGTCACAAATGTTCTAGAGGGGTTTGCTTCTAAATAAGAAGCAGGTTTTAACTTACTTGCCAACAACAACTAATTGGTAGTGGCTGCCTATAGCATAATTTTAACAATGATTCTAGGTCCTATGCAAACATTCCAGCTGTCAAGAATGTTATGATGTGGAGCACCAGGGTGGCATAGTTGGTTAAGCATCTGACCCTTGGTATTGGCTTGAATCGTGAACTCGCTGTTGTGGGGTCAAGCCCCACTCCAGCTTCACATTCAGCAGCAGAGACTGCTTGAGACTCTCTCCCTCTTTTTGTGCCCATCCCCACCCCTCTCTCTCTCAAATATATAAATCTTAAAAAAAAGAAAGAAAGAAGGAATGTTATGGTCTGATTATTTAGCAATATTGTCCATGGATATACAAGGTAAGAATGAGGTAGCACACTTATAACATATTTATGTCATCCTTGGACTGGATTTTGAAAGTCTAGCCCTTAATTTACTAGACTCTAGGATCATATCTGAGCCACCATTTACAGAGTTCATTTTTCCAGAATAATATATAACAATAATATATAATATTGGACAGAATAATATATACCAATTTTCCAACGTACCAATGTCTCCTGTTTTTCACAGTTATTTAAGATTGGTGAAATGCCTCAGTAATATGATTTGTGAGTTTTCTTAGTACTGTGAGATGTAATTCATCTGGGTGAAGAGATTTTAACTTACAGCAAGAAACATTTTCTGTTATAATGTTTTCAACTATATTGGCCTTCTAATTGTCCTTACAAATTTTTCATAGTTTTCAATTAAATGATTGGTCTCAATGGCAGATTTTATCTTACAAAGATAGTCACAATAGTCCCATCTTGCATGCTTTTCTCACAAGGTCACCTTGACAGCCCATGAACCTGCATGTATCTTTGTAATTCTCTTAACCTGATGGTGTATGATAGAAATGAAATTATGTGACTTCCAAGGTAGGTTAGAAAAATAACACATGCTCCTACCTTGCCCTTTTGAGACATTCATTCATGGTATCCAGCTGCCATTCTGTGAGGAAACCCAAACCAGCCCATGAAAACAGACATGTGGAGAGGCCATGTGAAGGTCTGAGCCAACCGCTCAGTTAAAGTCTTAGCCACCAGACTTCATCAACTACCAGGCGTGTGAATGAAGAACCCTCCAAATGATTCCAGCCCAAAGTAGTAGAATCAACTCCAGCCTTCATATATTACTACCTACGGCCCCATAATCATAATAAAATAGCTCTTTCATGCCACTACTTTGGGGGGGTGCTTTGCTGCACAGCAATAGTCGCTGGAATGATCTCCTTGAAAGAGTAGACTAGTGCAAGGTAGAGGCTCGCTCTTTAGATGCCAGTGTTTTGTAGTTACTGCCTATGTTGGAAATGCCTGATAATACTTGTTAAAAGTCCAGTTTCTAGACACACGCACACACACACACACACACACACACACTCACACACATCCTGGAGCAACTATGTTTAACCCAAAGGAATGGTGGAATCACAGGCCCTGAAGAAGGCCAACAGTATATATGTGTTGAACATCCTTTCCTTTGGGAAAACTGAGCATGAATTGAGAAATCTCATTTCCTGACTACTCCAGAGATTATTGGCACTGTTCCCTAACTCCTCATGCCAAAATTCAATTTTTTTATTTTTCAAGAAGATTGCAAAAATGGGTAAGGGAGAGATTAAAATGAAAAAATATCATTTCAACTTGAAATGGATGATGAAGCATAGGAACAAGTTATTGTAAGGGACCACAATAATATCACCGTTTTTATTATTCTGACCCCCAAATCGTGGACCTGCTCCTGATCACGCATTACTTGTGTGGGAGGGAACTGTCCAGCACTACTTCTTCCTGAATGAAAGCTATTAAACCTAGAGAAAGGAAATCTCGGCTCAGCCTCCAATATATGTTCTAGAACTGAACCCGTCCCAAGAGAAACCGAGGCCCTTATTCATCTAAACTCCAAAGTGAGCCCCAGCTTCATATGCATGAATACATGTTAATGCTATGGTCAGCAAATGACACAGAATAGGGCCAGTCTACACAATCTGTTTGTCAACTAGAATTTCCATAATCCCAGAAACATAAGAAAATTTAAAAGTTTGACTTTTCAGGAAAACAGAAATTGTACCCTCAACGTGTCTTCTTGCCTTGTGAGTACTAGATTTAAAGAAGAACGTAAACTGTAAAATATTCAAACATGCAACTTTTTTATGATTACCACTAAGGAATAAGGTCTGGTTTGGTAGGTGGACTGCCAGGGAGGCTTCAATGTTAACAATTCTGTGGGTAGAGAGATTTGACTGCTTCTTTGTAAGTAGTTATTTACTGGGAGCAAGGGGGTTGTATTAAATGACTTTTGTTTCCTTTTCCTGAAATGCAATCACAGAAGAGTAGTTTTGAGAGAATAAGAATCCTGCCATTGATGGCACAGATCTTTGCTCACAAAAACTGGGGACAGGATGAATGTTTGTGAAATGGTGGTCATACTTCAGATGTTGTAGAATTAGCATATTTTAAGATCAGGTTTATAGCTTTTAATAAAGCCCATTTTTTTTTCTTTAAGATTTTATTTATTTATCAGAGAGAGAGAGGAAGAGTGAGTGAGCACAGGCAGACAGAATGGCAGGCAGAGGGAGAAGCAGGCTCCCCGCTGAGCAAGGAGCCCGATGTGGGACTCGATCCCAGGACGCGGGGATCATGACCTGAGCCGAAGGCAGCTGCTTAACCAACTGAGCCACCCAGGCGTCCCTTAATAAAGCCCATTTTTATTCCATTTTTCAGGCTGATGTTTTTAATAAGGAATGCTAAGGAAACAGGACACCAGAGCAGCCACTCAGATAATAAAAGATACTGGGCTAGGTGCTATAGAAGATGTTTTAGAATACAAGATACAGGTAAAAATATGCTATATGTGGCCCACTCGATGAAACTCTCATACTGCTTCATTTATCATTATATTTTGCTTTCACTAAGCAGTTCTGCAACTTACATTTCCTAAATAGTAAGTTATAAAAACCAATCAAAATTGTGCATCTTCTGGCAAAACATACCCCTACTCCCTTTTGTTCTACAGGCATTTTGTCCCGCAGCCCATGAATGGTTTGTATTTGTCCACATAAAGGACAACATGTTTTATATTTTGACTCCTGTCTTCTATAGAAGATATTATTTAGATTTGTTTCTTTGGATTCCAAGAATGCAAGTTAGGATGATCAAATGGTAACCATGGTGACAGAAAGCAGAGTTCAGATCTTAATGGGGTCATGTCATTCTTTCCCACAGTGCAGAATTCACATTCTAAGACTAATCCAGTATCTAAAAATATACCTCAGGACAGCTCATGTTGCCATTTATGGGAAAATATGACTGAGTCAGTTAACTAATCTTACTGTTACAGAAAAAGAATCCATAGTTGGTAAACTAAGAGGTCTCAATTTTAGAGAAATGAAATGACAAAGGGAAAGAGAAATCTCATCTTCTTAAGAGCAATTTTTGAAGTTTAGAACTACCCTTTAACCAACAGGAATGTAAAACCAAACCCAGTAAGGTCTACTCTAAACACAATAGTGGTGTTAAGGAAATAACCACATTTGACAGAACTTATATTGTGGTCACTCACTGAACAATTCCTCCAACTGGGACTTTCTTACAAGCTGACCAGTACTGTATAACTACTTGGCTTTGTTACTGGCTAAGACCCAGGAACATTAGTAGCCTCAGTCACACCATAGCATGGCCTGGTTCACAAGCTGGTTGTGCACGTGGCCATGACCCTTGTCTGCCCTTGGTAGGCCCTAGTTATGTGTGAGCAACAAGCTCAATACCTCTCCTCATGACCACTTTGAAGTTTATAATGGCCATTATAAAGTTTTTAATTTGATCCTTGGGCTTCAGATTAAGAAAATTCTGAATAACAGAAGTGGCAACTAGAGAAAATAAAAATCTTCACTTACTCAGAAAAAAATACTACTACTGAGTATGTCTTGTTGCTTAAACTACCTGGGCACAGTTAAACTTCTACATTAACATCTACTCATTTATTACTTTATTTCACAGTCTTAATTCAATTTGTATCTTTTTTAGCTCAGATCCTTAGATGTCCCAAATTTCCATCACCAGTCCTTCCCACGTCCTATTCTGAAACTGAATTAAAATTATTTCTATTACCTAATACAGGGCTGCCAGCTATAGTCTAATGCTATACACTAGATCCCGAGACCTGATTCATCTTATAACTAAAAGTTTGTTTCCTTACCAACCTCTCCCTATTTCCCCACTCCCCAGCCCTGGCAACCACTTGTTTCTATGACTTTAGTATCAAATTATCACGTTGTACACTTTATCTTACAATATTATTTGTGAATGATTCCTCAATAAAGTTGTAGGAATAAGAAAAGATTTCTCTTTCAGCTTCACTAAACATTAAGGAAGAATGTTTCCTCATTTATTTTGGTTCCTGGGCCTAACTTTCTAGCTTAGGCCATTCAACTCTAGGTAATAATATCTATCCAGCTTCCTGTTAGCAGGGGCCTTCTCCCTCCCGGGTACAGAGCCTGTTTCTATTCTCTTGATTCCTTTTACAGTGTTTAAAGCATTCAAGATACAACCTAAGACTGAGTCATAACAAAGACTGGTAAAATAAGTCTATTATTTAGCAATGTAATATGCATAATTTATATTGTAAAAGTGTCTGTGTGTGTGTGTGTGTGTGTGTCACTGTGAGAAAATGTGACATAGAGCATTTCTCTTAAGAATAAACATGACTTAAATGGCCAGGTGTATACAAGACCAAGGACTGGAGATCTTCTTCTGCAATTCTGGAATAAGGGCTTGATGGGGAAAGAAAAAATAAAACTAACTATGATAGAGTAACTGGAAAAGGCACTATAAAGTAAGTGTGATGGCTAATGAGCCTTAAGATAAAGATAGCAAGCTAGTATAAGTACATTACCATGCACAAGTAACTTACCTTTCCAAAAATAGTTTGTATCGTGAGATGTTTTCACGGTACAGAATGTAGTTTTGTGGTCCAGCCAGCAAACCAAATGGGAGTAATCATAGGAACAGTAATAAAGAGGAATTCCGCACTCTCAAAATCTCCATCTCCAGGAAAGAAACATTAGGCAATTATAGCTGAAAATCTACAAGCCATGAAACCAGGAACTTTTTGGTTTAGGAGACAGGTGGGGCACCTGTGTCTTTTTTGACACTGTGTCTTTTTTGGAGGGATGCCAGTATTTAAAGTTGCTACATTGGAACCAAGGGGTGTGGCTCCTACTCTAGCAAAACTTGGAGGCACATGCCTTCTTTATTCTTCATTTAGCAGAGCTCCCACAACCAAATGTAGGACACAAGAACATGGCGGATTCCTTAGAAAGCCAGACTAGTGATCCATGCAGCCTGACCCTGAGACAGCTAGAGTCTAAGCACAGCAGCTTTGCCCTCCATATGTCTCCACAAAGACTGGGAATACACTCTGAGACCTTCTAATGTCCTTTATTTCCCAATGATTAGAATCAAATCCTTTTTTTTTTTTTTTGTCAGGCTCTAAAAAAGCAGTTAACTAATCTTACTGTTGCAGAAAAAGAATCCATAGTTGGTAAACTAAGAGGTCTTTACCTCTTAGGCAGTGAATAAAAGAACTCTAGAAAATAGGTAATAGAGAAGTTTACAATGGTGCTTTTTTACTCTTTACTCAAAGTTATATTAAATAATGATCAAATATCTCCAATTCTAGTTTTTCAGCCCTCTGCTAGTAAAATTTCTTTCCCTGAACTATTTCCAAAAATTGAACCTGATTCCATCATATCAGGAACGTTCGACAAAAGAGCGACTTGTCCTTCAGCAAGCTCTATAGATATAACCTGGTTTCTCCTTCCCTGTATGCTAAATGACATGTCTTCCTCTTTTACACCAAACATAAATGACAGTATTGAGATCCAACTATAATTCTTCTTCTCACATATGGAGCTCTGAGAAATGAGACTTTCCCTATCCTCTAATAACTAGAAATATCAAGGCATAGCAAGTGACATGACATGAAGTGAGATATAAAAATTTCAAAGATTTCATGCCTTCTCCTTATTGTTAATTATATAAAAGACCACATGGAATGCAGAAGCCCAAGCCTTGGGAGACTACAATATCCCATGAGAGCTTATTAAGACTATACATTTTTTAGATTAAAAAAAAAAGATTGTCACAAGTCAATAAGACACTTGGATTCCTGACACAAGACTGTTCAGAGTCTCCTGGCATTCCAATCACAGATATGAATTATTTACTTGAATAGATTATGTTTTTCCAGCAATAAACAGAGATGGTAGTGCTCTCTCCAAACAGAGATGGTAATGCTTTCCTTCCCTATACTTCCCAGACTTCTTGTGCCTAGGCTGGGGTCCTGTACCTGGCTCTGCATTGTGGCTGTGAACAGATATGAAATATGAGGCACTGAAAAGAAGGTGAGCTTCCCATACTCTCTCCCCTTGCAGCAGCAACTTACAGAGAGCTGGGATTCCGTAGCTGCTGCAGCTGGGTGCAGTGCCCCGAGACGTCAGTCATTCTGCACTGGACTTCACATGAAGAAGGAACAAATCTTTGCGGTGGTTAGCCACTGATATCTCAGGGTTCATTTCTTCCTGAAACATAGTTTGCCCTAATGTGACAAACGCAAAGGGAAATAAATTCTGTAAGTTTACCAGTCCTGTGATTTATGTGTTTGTATGTGGCAAACTCCTTCAAACTTCAAACCCAAGTATTCCCAGTGAGAAAAAGAATCTTTGTTTAGTATACTGGCTAAAAATTCTGATTCTGAGCTTGGGTTAGAATCCAGCCATTTACTTTCAGCAGCGTACCGAACATCAAAAGCCTCAATTTGTACATCTGCAAAATGTACCTAATAATATTACTTAACTCAGAAAATAGTTGGTGAAGATTAAATGAGTTAACATTTAGGGGCACGTGGATGGCTCAGTTAAGCATCTAACTTTGGCTCAGGTCATGATCTCGGGGTCCTGGGATCGAGCCCCGTGTCCAGCTCCCTGTTTAGCAGGGTGACTGCTTCTCCCTCTCCCTCTGCTGTTTCCCCTGCTTCTGCTTGCCCCACCCCCCCGTGTGTGTATGTGTGTGTGTGTGTGTGTGTGTGTAATAAATAAATAAATAAAATCTTTAAATGAGTTAATATTTATAAAACACTACAGATAAGCACTGGATAGATATTATTATTTCAGACAATGTCATTATAACATTTTGGTCATGATGCTCTGAAAACAATTGCAGGACTGTGAGGGGAAGAAGAGATGGTGATGATGCTGTGGCCAGAGGTAATGGTCGTCAGGCTGGGCACAGTAGAAGTTCTGGTGCCGGAAGGGGTGGTGGAGGCAATGATTGGGTTGGACTGTCAGCGAATGGGCTTTAAAATCAGGGTCTGAGACCATAAATCTTGCTGGGGAACTGACTCACAGTGTGAGGTCAGTTATGCTCAACCTCATCTTCCTACCTTCATGTTACTGGCAGATGCTCTTTGAAGGACTGCAATAAATATCACCTACCATATTTGGCAAATCCCTCCTCTTAATCCTTTAGGAACAGATGAAATATGCTGGCTTCAAAAGTGTGGGCAACATCATTCAGTGGAGTGACATGGGCCTGTTTTGTGGCTTGGAGTCTCTTCTGTCTCTAATGCAGTCCCTATAGAAGGGAAGGACTAAGGGACGCTGTGGAGTCCTGACCAAATCAAAATTAAGGACAGGTGTGGTGGTTTTATCACCGTCACTGCCCTAGCATTGACCAACAGAAGTATTTCCCATCAACCTCTACAGCAGGTTTCTCCTGAGAAGGTGGAAGCACTTAGGTATAGAAATAACACCCTTCACGGGTGTCAGGTATCAGTTAAGGAACAAATCAAAACCATCCGCTATTATTTTTAAAACTTAAAAGAAAAAAATGTAAAGGCCAAGTACGTAGGAAACATATTGTATGTGGGAGGGAAGGAGGGAGAAGATTGCTTACGGAGAGAAGCAGCATACCTTAGACAGGGCAACCATCTGGAAGTCCCACTTGAGAGTCTGAGAGCGAGAACCACGGAGCAGCCACGGAGCAGAAAAAGAGTCAGGAGAATCGGGGTGTGGAGTGAGGGGATTAAGTAAATGCTTTCCTGACAACAAAACACCAGAACAAGTTCATTTTCCCTTTTCCCTTAAGAAATGTTGCAGGACACAGCATTTCTGCTTCTCTCTCCTTCCCAGATTTTCAGTATAATTAGCAAACAGTGCAAGGGTAGAAATCTGCAGGTTTTTACTGCAGGTGACAACTGAGAACCCCACCTCGAGTAGAAGGACTCAGGACTCTCCTGGTTACAATGTGTCAGTAGCTTCGTTTTTGTTTACAGAAGACTAGATATTTTTCACAAAGAAGAATTTTCAAAGACTGTCTCTTCTCGCTCTTTAGGGAAGATTATAAAGTCATTGATTCTTTGCTGGAAGACAGTACAGGTCATTGATGTTAATCTCATTTTATAAAGGAGGTCCCTGAAGCAAAAGCAGTTACAGATTTTTAATAACAGAACCAGGACTAGAACAGTTTCCTGACTTTATCTTATACACATTTTTTTTTCCTTAGGGCATATCTGAAAGCAAATAGTTGCTCTAGATTCTTCCATCTGATCATAAACTCAGATATGAAGTCTCCGACTTCTAAATTCAAATGTAACCATCTGCATCTTTGTGAGTAAATGCAATTGTAGCATTATAACCTCCAAGAAGTAAGTGGGCAGTTATGTAAATGTAGGTATTTCTTACACTTGGTTGCCAGGCTCCCTTTTTCATGTGATCAATTTATTCAACGGGCATTATTGAGAGCCTTTTATGTGCAAGATATCATGTGTTAGTTGGTTGAAGGAATCTAATCAAAAATAATGAAAAACTGTTCAAATTTTACTCCTAGAAGTCATTTACCCACCCTCCAATAAAAGAAGCTCATTTTTAAAGACGCTTTTAAAAAGATCAGGGGAGGGGCACCTGGGTGGCTCAGTGGGTTAAGCCTCTGCCTTCGGCTCAGGTCATGATCTCAGGGTTCTGGGATCAAGCCCTGCATCGGGCTCTCTGCTCAGCAGGGATCCTGGCTTCCCCCGCCCCTTTCTCTGCCTTCCTCTCTGCCTACTTGTGATCTCTCTGTCTCTCTGTCAAATAAATAAATAAAATATTTAAAAATAAATAAACAAATAAAATTTAAAGGTCAGGGGAAGGAAAGAGAAAGATGGGAAGAAGAGAGGAGGGAAAAGGAAAATCCACATTCAGGTGAGCACTGTTCTGTGAATGCCACATTTGAGAATTCTGATCACTTGGCGCACTAAAAATGGTCGATGACCACAGGGCACGCTAACGTACCCAAGACTGAAACGCTGGATTTGCAACTAAACATTCACCACTAGACTGCCTCGGAGAGACCAACTGGAGCTAACGGACACTGCCTCAGCCAAAGAGTAATGACAAAATCCTGCGTATTTCACTCCTTAACAGGGCTTGTGACAGGAACACAAGGCAAATAAAAGCAAACTTTATAATCACCCTGAAGACCTAATAGTCGTAAGAGAATAAACTGAGAATAGCTCCAAGGCAGCTTTTATCTTCTGCAATACTGTGCACTTCCGCACTCTAAAATGGCAACTGGCCAGCTTGTCCTCTATGCCCCTCTCCTAGTCAAATCTCTGCCATGACAAAAAGATGGAGGTGAGAGGCAGTGGAAAAATATCTGCCTTGGATGGGTTTCTAATCAGATTTTCAAGATGCTGCCAGGAGACGGTGGTGGTGTAATGTACATAATGCTGTTCTACAAGGAAAGACGTGCCAGCTCCCCATCTGAAGGCTCTCCAGGCTGTTAATGCATAGGCCCTAGAGCTGAGGACACCTAGAGTCCCCCACATGCCCTAGCCCCATTAATTCTGACTGCCAACTTCTGGCAGAGACAAGAGGCAGAATGACATACATAAACAGCCAGAGGGTTAGTAACAGCACTTGAAGCAAAACGATACGGATAACAAGCTACAGAGGCTGCACTCAGGTATGGAAAAAAATAATCTATCAAATCATCTGATATTTAAAAACCTTTCTTAGAAGGTAGTGCAAGAAGAAATCCTGTACATTAGAAATAAATTTCCTCTATGTTCAAAGCCCCGTTGGAATCAATTCCCAGAAAACTCTGCCAGAACTTGATTGCACAGCATTGAGTTGATCAACAAACGCATCTTCACTGGATACTGTGACCCTGGTGTACTAGGGCGTATGCTGTGGAGCTGGTGGGGAGTGCATTAATCCTCAAGAAGACAAAACACGTAAGGAGGAAAGGAAGAAGAAAATGAGACAAAATACTAAGGAAGGTATCAGGAATAGGAATCTGGGTACACAGAACTTACTTAGAAAATGGCTCTAGGAAGGGCTGGGAGGGAGTAGGGTATCAATATGGGGAAGGAAAACCAATAGGCGTGTGTGATTGAGGAGATGATCTCTGTGGTTAACCGGGGCTAATTCCACTGGAGATCCTCTGATTGTGTGGAACATGCTTGAAAATCATCCCAACACAAGGTGAGCAAATGCAGTATTTGTCAACTTCTATTCTCTTTTTTAGGGTAGCTCATGGGATGTTAATTCCCCAACACCTCTGACCTGTGCTATGCCTGGACCAAAGATGCACTCAGGTGAGAGAACACATGAGGCAGGGAGCTGCAGGAAGCCATCTGTGTGTAAGAGAGGTGACTTCCGGGCCAGGTGCAGGGAGGTGGGCAGAGCACCAACATCATCTGTTCCAGCATGTGGATGCAGAAGACTTGTCCTGTTGGTGCTTAGGGTAGGAAGACACTGTCAGGGGCAAAGGAACCCAAGGCAAGCTTTTACCTGGTCCTTTAAGGAGCTAAAGGCCTGAGACGGATTAGAAGTAGGTCCTCTTATATGTTCATAGTTATCTTTCTAATACTCGAATTTTTCACCAACATACCTGAGGGTCTTTAAAATTAAACACCATTTTCTATTTAAAGCACATTTTAGTAAATAAAAAATCCTTCTACAATTATCACCTTATTCCTCATTCACCCCTCAGCAAGGATCCCTCCCAGAGGAGACTTATTTACTGCCCTGCCCTAACTATGTTCTCATGAGACAAAGTTCTTGAACATTCTGCTAAATCTGTCCTTTCCTTAATGTGGACTTAGTATGAGCTTTAATATAGATATACTATGCTTCAGCAAAATCTTTCACACTGTCAAAATCCTTCTCCTGACCTTTTCATTTTATTTTGCTCATATATATTTAGTTGTTACAAAAATTAATTTTGTACATTGACACAAAGCTGGTGCCAAAATGCACAACACTGCTTCAGTTTGAAGGATGTCCCAGCCTTTATTCTTTAAAATTAGCGAGGCATAACAAATGGAGGGGAGTGTTCCAGATGAGAGGAATGGTATCTTTGGGGTAGGAATGATGAGAGGCATGGTTGGTAAATGCTAACTAACCTATTCTGACAAAAGTGTAGGGTCCACACCGAGGAGGAGGAGTTAAGGGTGAAAAAGGAGGTCTCTGGAGGGTTCTGAACATCAGGTGAGGCCTGGCACTTCAACCCCCAGCCATAAGGAGACACCAATGACATTACATAAGGAGATGAAATGGCAAATGCTTTTCAAAGATGAGGGATAGTGAAGCATGTATGAAACATATCATGATGGTGAAAAGCTGAGAGCAAGGAGACCAATTATGAGGCCATTTGCTCATTCACCCATATTTTAAGGGCTTATAAATATTTTACAATTTATAAGCAAATGCAAACAATTGCACAGAATTTATAGAAAGGGACTCCAGTGAGAGAGGAAGTAGAGGAAAGAGCAACTTTTCCTCATTTGTCTACCCAGAGGGGGTACCTTTTTCTAATCCCAGCAAGGGAATTCCATGTACCAACAAAATGCCTGTTTTCAATTAAAACACACACTTAAATATACACACACAAATAATTGTTTGTACTAGGTAGATAGCAGTGGAATGGGGACAAAATTAAGTGGGAAAACATTTAAATTGGCATCAATTAACACCTGCCCCACAGCAATATGATAAAGATATGTAACTTAGAATATGGAAATATAAGATAGATGACACTATTTCATGCATGGTTTAATAAACTTCATTTAACTAAAAAAACTTGTGGGAGGGGGGGTCACCTAGGTTTTAAAATATCTTTATTAACAATACTGCTGAATCTACAAATGTGTATAATCTCTAACTTGCAGAGCTTGTGACCATAAAAACATAGGTCACCATAAAACCAAAGGGAGAGGAATGTATTCCTCCTCAGTAATTCAGACACCCTCAAAAGCTTACAGAGCTTCAAGTGATTGGTGGGAACATCAATGATCATCATACAGTGATAAAAGACATGATAAAAGAAGTGGGCATTTGATGCTCTCTGGTTGTTTTAATGGCTTCACCTTTTAATGTATCATTTCTTTTACAAATGTAGAAATGCACCCACACACGCACACATATCCATGGGCATATACAAAGCCAAACCTGTAAATACTCCCCTTGGAGCTCTTTATGCCATTGTTTTCAGACTGACCTTTGCAAACAGCTTATTCAACCAAAATTAGATCAGAATGCAATGTGGAAGATGTTCCATCCCTTATTCTTTTAAATTAGCTAGGAACCAACTCTTCAATATTTATGACCATTCACTGAAAATACATGATTGTTCTACTGGGAAAATAAGGTTGCCTTGAGAAGAGTTGCAGGAAATCTGATTTGAAAAATCCAACTTAATAATCTCCACAATTCTAATAGGGGAATGCTGTAAATGAAAGTTCAGTTAATAGGTACAGCAAAAGAATGACCTCTGTGGATTCCAATTAGAATAAACATATCAAGGAGGACAGATGGGGACTCAGGCTATAGTCATAAGTGGTCATTATGGCTTTTGTCATGAATAAGAAACAAAATTAAAAGCTGAAGAGAAGCAAACTATTCCTCTCTCACTTGCTCTCTAAGATCTTTACTACCTGAAGTAGAGGTATTGTCAAAGGTTTATTCTTTTTCTTTTTTATTTAGATTCAATTAGCCAATATACAGTACATCATTAATTTCAGACATAGTGTTCAATAGTTCATCAGTTACATATAAACACTTCGTGCTCATCACATCACATGCCCCCCTTAAGCCCATCAGCCAGTTACCCGATCCCCCTACCCACCTCCCCTCCAGCAACCCTCAGTTTGTTTCCTACAGTTAGGAATCTCTCATGCTTTTTCTCCCTCTCTGATGATTTCCCTTTCAGTTTTCCCTCCCTTCCCCTATGGTCCTCTGCATTCTTTCTTATATTCATAGATGAGTAAAACCATATGATAATTATCTTTCTCTGACTGACTTATTCGCTCAGCATAATACCCTCCAGTTCCATCCATATCAATATAAATGGTAAGTATTCATCCTTTCTGATGGCTAAGAAATATTCCATTGAATACATATGTGTATATAAGTATATGTACACATACACACCACATCCTATTTCTCCATTCATCTGTTGATGGACATCTTGGCTCTTTCCACAGTTTGGCTATTGTGGACATTGCTGTTATGAACACTGGGGTGCAGGTGCCCCTTCAGATCACTACATTTTATCGTTGTGGTAAATACCTAGTAGTGTGATTGCTGGGTCACAGGGTAGCTCTATTTTCAACTTTCTGAGGAACCTCCATGCTGTTTTCCAGAGTGGCTGCACCAGCTTGCATTCCCACCAACAATATAGGAGGGTTCCCCCTTCTCCACATCCTCATTTCCTGACTTGTTAATTTTAACCATTCTGACTGGTGTGAGGTGGTATCTCATTGTGGTTTTGATTTGTATTTCCCTGATGGTTAATGATGTTAAATATTTTTTCATGTGTCTGTTGGCCATTTGGATGTCTTCTTTGCCAAAATGTCTGTTCATGTCTTCTGCCCATTTCTTGATTCGATTATTTGGTTTTTTGGGAGTTGAGTTTGAAAAGTTCTTTACAGATCTTGGATACCAGCCCTTTATCTGATATGTCATTTGAAAATATCTTCTCCCACTCCATGGCTTGCCCTTTAGTTTTATTGACTGTTACCTTCACTGTGCAAAAGCTTTCTACCTCAATGAGGTCCCAATAGTTCATTTTTGGTTTTGTTTCTTTTGCCTTTAGAAATGTGTCTTATAAGAGGTCACTGCAGCTGAGGTTGAAGAGGTTACTGCCAGTGTTCTCCTCTAGGATTTTGATGGATTCCTGTCTCGTATTGGGGTTTTTCATCCCTTTGGAGTTTATCTTTGTGTATGATGTAAAAGAATGGCCCAGTTTTATTCTTCTGTGTGTGACTGTCCAATTTTCCCAGCATGATTTATTGAAGAGATAATCCTTTTTCCACTAGAACATCCACTAGGTGTTCTTTCCTGCTTTGTTGAAGATTAGTTGACATAGAGTTGAGGGTCCATTTCTGGGGTCCATTTCTCTCTATTCTGTTCCATTGACCTATGTGTCTGTTTTTATGCTAGTAGCATGCTGTCTGATGATGACAGCTTTGTAATATAGCTTGAAGTCTAGAACTGTAATGCCGCCAAATTTGGTTTTCTTTTCCAGCACTCCCCTGGCTATTTGGGGTCTTTTCTGGTTCCATAAAAGTTTTAGAATTTTTTGTTTTAGCTCTGTTAAAAATGTCAGTGGTATTTTGATAGGGATTTCACTGAATGTGTAGATTGCTCTGGGTAGCATAGACATTTTAACAATATTTATTCTTCCAATCAATGAGCATAGAATATTTTTCCATTTCTTTGCATCTTTCTCAATTTCTTTCATAAGTGTTCTGTAGTTTTTAGAGTAAAGAAACTTTAACTCTTTGGTTGGGTTTATTCTAGGTATTTTGTGTGTTTTGATGTAATTATAAATGGCATCAATTCCTTAATTTCTCTTTCTTCTGTCTCATTGTTAGTGTGTAGAAATCCAACTGATTTCTATGCATTGATTATATATCTTGCCATGTTGCCAAATTGCTGTATGAGTTCTACCAATTTTGGGGTGGAGTCTTCTGGGTTTTCTACATCAAGTATTACGTCATCCGCAAAGAGTGAGAGTTTGACTTCTTCTTTGTCAATTTGAATGCTTTTTATTTCTCTTTATTGTCTTACTGCTGAGGCTAGGACTTCTAGTACTACAATGAACAGTGATGAAAGTGGGCATCCCTGTCATGTTTCTGACCTTAGAGGAAAAGATCTCAGTTTTTTCCCATTGAAAATGATATTCACTGTAGGTTTTTCATAGATGAATTTTAAGATACTGAAGTATGCTCCCTCTGTCCCTACACTTGGAGACTTTTAATCAAGAAATGATGTTGTAAAAAAAAAAAAAAAAAAAAGAAATGATGTTGTAGGGGCGCCTGGGTGGCTCAGTGGGTTAAAGCCTCTGCCTTCGGCTTGGGTCATGATCCCAGGGTCCTGGGATCGAGCCCCGCATCGGGCTCTCTGCTCAGCAGGGAGCCTGCTTCCTCCTCTCCCTCTGCCTGCTTCTCTGCCTACTTCGGATCTCTGTCTGTCAAATAAATAAATAAAATCTTTAAAAAAAAAAAAAAGAAATGATGTTGTAATTTGTCAAACACTTTTTCTGCATCCATTGAGAGGATCATATAGTTCTCATCCTTTCTTTTATCAGTGTGATGTATCACACTGATTTATTTGCAAATGTTGAACCACCCCTGCAGCCCAGGAATAAATCCCACTTGGTCTTGGTGAATAATCCCTTTATGTACTGTTGGATTGTATTGGCTAGGATCTTGGTGAGAATTTTTACATCCATGTTCATTAGGGATATTGGTCTGTAATTCTCCTTTTGGTGGGGTCTTTGTCTGGCTTTTGGATCAAGGTAATGCTGGCCTCATAGAATGAGTTTGAAAGTTTTCCTTCCATTTCTATTTTTTGAAACAGCTTCAAAAGAATAGATATTAATTCTTTAAATGTTTGGTAGAACTCCCCTGGGAAGCTATTCAGCCCTGGACTCTTGTTCATTGGGAGATTTTTACTTACTGCTTCCTTTTCCTTGCTGGAAATGGATCTATTCAGGTTTTCTATTTCTTCCTGTTTCAGTTTTGGTAGTTTAAAGTTTCCAGAAATGCATCCATCTCTTCCAGATTGCCTAATTTGTTGGCATATAGTTTCTCATAATATCTTAAATTGTTTGTATTTCCTTGATATTGGTCATGATCTCTCCTCTTTCATTCATGATTTTGTTAATTTGGGTCCTTTCTCTTTTCTTTTTAATAAGTCTGGCTAGGGGTTTATCAATCTTATTACTTCTTTTAAATAACCAGCTTCTAGTTTCATTGATCTGTCCTACTGCTCTTTTGGTTTCTACTTCATTTTTTTCTGTTCAAATCTTTATTATTCTATTTCTTCTGCTTGGTTTAGGCTTCATTTGCTATTCTTTCTGTAATTCCTTTAGGTGTAAGATTAGCTTGTGTATTTGAGGCTTTTCTAATTTTTTGAGAAAGACTTGTATTGCTGTGTATTTCTTAGGACTGCCTTTGCTGTATCCCAAATGTCTTAAACAGTTATGTTTTCATTTTCATTTGTTTCCATGAATTTTTCAAATTCTTCTTTAATTTCTGGATTGACCCATTCATTCTGTAATAGGATGCTCTTTAACCTTCAAGTGTTTGAATTCCTTCCAAATTTCCTCTTGTGATTGAGCTCAAGCTTCAAAGCATTATGGTCCAAAAATATGCAGGGAAAAACTCCAAAAATCTTTTGGTATTGGTTGAGACCTAATTTGTGACCCACCATGTGATCTGTTCTGGAGACTGTTCCATGCACACTCAAGAAGAATGTGTATTCTGTTGCTGTAGGAAGGAATGCTCTGTATATATCTGTGAAGTCCATCTGGTCCAGTGTGTCACTCAAAGTCCTTGTTTCTTTATTGATCTTCTATTTAGATTTGTCCACTGCTGTGAGTGGGGTTTGACATCCCCTACTATTACTGTATTATTATCACTGTATTTCTTTAATTTGGTTATTAATTGGTTGATATAATTGGCTGCCTCCAAATTAGGAAAATAAATATTTATAATTGTAATATCTTCTTGTTGGATAGAGCCTTTAAGTATAATATAGTGTCCCTCTTCATCCCTTACTACAGTCCTCAGTTTAAAATCTAATTTGTCTGATGTGAGGATTGCAACCTCAGCTTTCTTTTGATGTCCACTAGCATAAAAAATGGCTCTCCACCCCTTACTTTCAATCTGGATGTGTCTTTCAGTCTAAAATGAGACTTGTAGACAGCATATGGATGTCTCTTGCTTTTTATATCCAATCTGATATCCTTTTTCTTTTGATTAGAGCATTTAGCCCATTTACATTCAGAGTAACTACTGAAAGATATTAATTTAGTACCATTGTATTACCTGTAAAGTCCCTATTTTTACAGGCTGTCTCTTTCTTTCTGGTCTATGTTACTTTTGGTTTCTCTCTTCCCCTTTAATATTTCTTACAGGGCTTATTTAATTATCACAAATTCTTTTAGTTTGTTTGTTCTCTCCTTCCATTCTGAATGACAGCCTTGTTGGAAAAAGTATTCTTGGCTGCATCTTTTTCTCATTTGGCACCCCCAATATATCATGCCAGGCCTTTCTGGCCTGCCAGGTCTCTGTGAATAGGTCTTCTGCCAGTCTTATATTTCTACCATTGTAGGTTAAGGAGCTCTTGCCTTGAGCTGCTTTCAGGATTTTCTCTTTATCTCTAAGATTTGCAAGCTTCACTATTATATGTTGGGCTATTAACCTATTTTTATTGATTTTGAGAGGAGTTCTCTCTACCTCTTGCACTTGGATACCTGTTTTGTTTTCCCAGATTAGGGAAATTCTCAGTTATGATTTGCTCAAATATACCTTCTGTCCCTCTCTCTCTTTCTTCTTCCTCTGGGACCCCAATAATTCTAATATTGTTTTGCTTTGAGTATCATTGATATCTTGACTCCTCCACTCATAGTCCAATAGCTGTTTTTCTTTTTTCCTCAGCATCCTTCTTTTCCATCATTGACTCTCTCTTCTTTCTCATTTACTCTAGCTGTTAGAGCATCCAATTTAGACTGCATCTCAGTTAAAGCACTTTTAATTTCAGCCTGATCAGATTTTATTTCTGTACTAAGAGATCTCTAGTGTTTTTTATGCTTTTTTCAAGCTAAGCTTGTAACTGTATAATCATCCTGAATTCCAGCTCTCACATTTTACTTATATCCATATCGACTAGATCTGTGGCAGAGAGTAATACCAAAAATATCAACCACAGCCCAAGCTAAAAACACACTAGACCAATCTGAAAAGATCAGAAACCAAAAAAGAAAAGAAAAAGAAAGAATAAAAGGAGAGAATATAATCTTCCAGGTGGACAAAACAGATCCACTTGGTTCTGGATGTATTTTGGTCTATTTTTTTAGAAGACATTAAATTCCAAAATTGTTTAAAAAAAAATATATATATATATATATATAATTGAATACTGTGAAAGAAAGCCAAAAGTGAAGAATATATCTATAAAATATAAATGTAAAACTGAAAGTTTAAAAAAGACTTAAAAACGAGTTGATAAAATAAGAAACTAGTTGAAAAGGAAAAAAAGGAAAGGAAAGTTTTAAATGGAAAGATAAAAGAATCATGACAAAAAAACTCAAATTCTATATACTATTTTTCCCCATGCTGGAGTTGTGCAGTTCAGCGTGCTTGGTAAACCTGCTGTTCCCCTGATGTTCCAGCTGGCCTTCTGGGGGAGGGGACTGCTGCACTGATTTTTAGGTGTATTTGACTGGAAAGAATTACACTGCCTTTTGCCAGGGGGCTGGGCTCAGTGTAAGCTAATCTGGGTTGTTCATGTGGCTTTTGTTCCCTGGAGGCTTTAGAGGAGAAAATAAAAATGACCATGTACCAATCTCCAGCCCTGGAGGTAAAATATCATGGCCCCCTCGCTTTAGTAAACCCTCAGTGAAAAGCAGTCTTCACTTTTGTGTGTGCCAAACTCTGCATTCCTACAGTGTGCAGTTGCACCAATCCTCTGGGGGGAGAAAGAAGGGTTACCACATTTCTGCCCTTTGCAGGGCCCGCACACAGAGAGCAATTGCCAGATCATGCCATAGTTTGCACTTTATGGCAAACTGAGCTGAGGGCCCACTCCCAGCTCACTGACCATAGCCAACTTCCCCACTCCAATGATTGGGAACCCTGTTGGCTCAGTCACTCCCATCTTCATGTGACCATGGTGATCCTGAGACCACACTGTCCCATCTAGGATTCTGCCTCACTTTGTCACCTAAGCACCTTTCAGGCTGGGACATCTCCCATTGAAGCAGACTTCTAAATGTTCTGATTTTGTGCTTCAGGACAATAACACTTTCCTATTGTCAGCTTATGGAAGCTCCTTCCCCCACCATTTATCTTCAAATATATCCCCCTGATTCAATTCTCCATACATCCTACCTTGCAAAAAGTGGTTGCTTTTCCATTTGTAGAATTCCAGCAATTCTTTTCTTACATCTCAGGTTGAATTCATAGGTGTTCAGAATGATTTGACAGTTATCTAGCTAAATTCAAGGGACTCCAAATGAAATGAAGTCCCCTACTCTTCCACCATCTTGTCTCCATCACCAATATTGTCAAAGGTTTAAATAATTTTTAAAAGAAACTCAGTGTTAAGAAGGTCTCAAACATAAGTATTCGAGATCAATAATATCAAATACCAGCTCTGTCACTTATTAATTCAAAAATTTGGCCAAGTTACTACTGTGACTGAGCCTCTCAGCCTCTTATCTGAAAAATGTGTCTGATGACTTCCAATTTTTGGGATATGTGAAATGCCCAACACAGAATTATTTATATAGTGGGTGCTCAATTGTTCCATTATTCCTTCCTCTTCTTCCTTCTCAGATAGAAGAATCACCTTCAAGAGTATCAGCATGGGCGTGCCTAGTTCAGTTTGTTAAGTGTCCCACCCTCGATTTCGGCTCAGGACATGATCTCGGGGTCTTGAGATCAAACCCTGCATTGGGCTTTGTGCTGGGCAGGGAGTCTGCTGGAGGTCTTTTTGTCCCTCTCCCTCTTCCCCTCCCCTGACTCTCTCTCTAAAATAAATAGATCAATCTTTAAACAAAAAAAAAAAAAAAAGGAAAAGAAAAAATACAGGTGTGTTCTGAAACTGGAACACACTGGACATTCTTCCAGGAGTAACTGGTAAATTTTTCCTGTATAACTCTGTCTTTTATTTTTTTTTAAGATTTTATTTATTTATTTGACAGAGAGAGATCACAAGTAAGCAGAGAGGCAGGCAGAGCAGAGAGAGAGGAGGAAGCAGGCTCCCCACTGAGCAGAGAACCTGATGTGGGGCATGATCTCAGGACCCTGAGATCATGACCTGAGCCGAAGACAGAGGCGTTAACCCACTGAGCCACCCAGGTGCCCCATAACTCTGTCTTTTAGTATAGCAGTCTCCTTGCTAACAACATGAACTTGGCAGCCCCGTGAGGCAGTTTGGCACAGTATGTAAGTCTGTGGGCTTTCAGGCCACATGGCCTGGGTTTGAATCCTGATTCTGCCACCTTGGAAATGTTAATTGTTCTCTGATTAACTTTCCTTCCTTAGTTACAAAATGTAGATTAATTAAAAAATTTTTTTTCTTAAAGTTGTGAGAATTAAATGGCCTAATACATGAAGGAATTTGAAATAGTGCTTTATACATGGTAACCATTTGATTGAATATAAGACCATTATGCTAAAGTTTCAACCCTAGAAAACATAAATACAGGTGATTTTTCACCATGGAGGAGCACACTTCCATTATTAAGGAATTCCCACCAAGATTCCTTCAGAAACTGAAACAATTGACAGTTTCTTGACTGGAACAGTGCCCACAGTGGCAGCAGTGTGTTCAGTGTAGACACAAATCATTCACAAACATGCATTAATTTTTGTGTCCACTATGTGCAAGAGCCTACCATAGTATCACAGCTCCCAACTCCTCACAGTCTGGAGAGTTCTACCCAGAAACTTATGTGGCATGTTTGAACTTATTTATATACTCACAATAGATGTTTTCTCTAATGTGGATTTATTTTAATGTAAAAGGAGTTCCTTCCTCTAATAAAGGAATCACATTCTATATGAAGTCGGTAAATCATAATGAAGGAATAATCATACTTCCCAGAGTGTGTTTCCCTGTTGGAGCCAATCCTGAGTAGCTATTAATAGGATTCTCTAATAGTTGAATTTCAGGAAATGTTAGCATTTGATTTAATCAGCCAGAGCGCCTCTAGATTAGAGTAACGTGCCGAAAGTGTCACCTCTGTGTTTCTACCACTTTCTCTCCAGGAAAAGTACAGAAGGTGCCACAAACACTGGAGGCTATTAAAGCGGCAGAATATGCATGCTTTAAACCTAAGGAAAGCTCCAAAGATTAGGCATGGAAGGCCATTTTCATTAAAGGGGGGAAAAGGAGGAAGAATGGAGCTGATGACACCTTGTATGGCCAACCTGGGCTGGCAGCAAAAGGCCAAGTAACTGCTGCCCCCACATCCTTGCCTTTGGGTTCTAGCAAACACTGAAGAACCTGTGCTTCAGATATGTCTCTAATATCCTTATCATCTTCCTCACCTTCTCAGAAGTCAGGAAGGCAACATGTGTTATTATCATGTTTACCAGTTATGGAGCTGTTAATGCTCAGTTTCAAATCCATGTTGCTCTGCTCTACTCTGGTGCTGTGGCTGGGATTCTGAAAACTATGTTCCTCTTTTGCCAGCTGTTCCTAATAGGTTCTTACCAACAGGGGCACTAGATGGAATCTGGGAGACGAGAAGAAAGGTCTTCGTCTTCCTGTTTACTTGCTGTTTCTGTCCGCATCTCTCAGCAATGGCTTTTTGTCCTGGCAAGGCAACTGACCTCAGTCTCCATTATCTTTTTTGGCATCCTCAGACCATCTCACCTTGTCTCCTCTGAGATCGGAGTGCAGTTTTTTGAGACCTCTTCTCTCACTTTCTAGGTTCTCATCACCCCACCCTTTTCCTTTGGTTCACCCAGTGCTAGGGTGGGTTTACTTCTTACAGTTTCTACCTCTGCCATATTCTAGTGTCTCTCTCTGTTTTTTTCATTTTCCAACAATCATTTAACCAGTTTCTTATGCTAAATTCTCTCTATTGAAATACCAAATGAGGTATCTGCTTCCTCTGATTGATCTACTATGTCTGCTCCAAGAGATTTGGGAAAATGGGGACAACACATAGGTGAAATTCATTCTTCATCCTTCTCCACAGCCTATCTGACTGTCTTCCCACATGAATATACAAGTTACCCAGTGAAAGTGTTCACTTCCAAGTAAGATGTCATCCGATAATGGTTTAAAATGTACACTATCAAGTTATTGATATTGTTCAGAATTTTCTAATATTATGTTTTAAGTCATATGGAAATGTCTAGTTAATTTCTGGATGTTTGGCACTGAGCTGGACACTATCAAGGAGAGAAAGAAGTTATAAGGAAGAATAAAATAATGTCCCTACTCTCAAGGAACTGTAGTTAAAAGAGGGAGAACCAATGTACACATATCAATAAAGAAATATATGAAACATAATATAATTATAAACAGTTGGATGGTATATACCACAAATACATTAGGAGGTAAGAAATAGAAGAGGTCATTGGGGCCAAAGTAACCAGAAGGACCTCACATAGATTATGATGTAGACTTGGAAGGATTCAGAAATGGAAAGAAAATGGGGGAAAGCTGTCCTGACCTGGGAAGCAACATAAACAAGGCCACAGAAATGGAACATTAGACTTCGCTATGCATATCCATTGGTACCAATTAATGTGAGTTTGTCACTATATAGATCCTCCTAGTTTTACCACCCAAGTAGAACCCAGACTCTGGTGCACTTATAGTCAAACTAACTGCAATACCATCCGCCACTCAAAAGAAGCTTGAGTGAAAATCCAAGTGTCACTCAACTGTGGTCATTTAAAACCATTTTTACTAACAGCTGGGGATTAAATATTTGGGATTAACATCCTGGTAATCCTTTTGATTGACTTGGAGGTATGTCCAAGAAGTTTCCATCCCTCAGGAATGACTCAGATGCAAATACCAAACACAACTGTTTTTTGGAGAAACCCTCAGGTGCCCACAATAGCCTACATAATTAGATTCAAATCTCTAGAATTAGATCTATTTAAAACAAAATACAAACTAAGGAAATTCTGACTCTTGATACCTGGTTAGAATCAGGTTCTAAAATGGGATTTTAAATGTCTTTTGTGAAGTTACATGAGGAATCCAGTGGATTATGACACCACTTCCATCAAGAACATTCTTAAATCAGTGAAGTCAAGTGGGAACAGAATTCTCTAAATTAGAAGCAAAAAGATAATAATAGAACTAAATCCTGACCTTTCTCATAAAAGAACCACCCTCTTCCTCGCCCCTACCCTTCTCTAATTTATAATAATGTAATCCATATGGGAGAAATTCCTGTGTGTTTGGAAACCAAGTCCTACCCTTTCTTTTCCATCACAAAAGCCAGTTGTTCTTCAGAACCATCCATCAGGATCATATTACACTCTGAAGCATTAAAAAGGAGGCCTGAGCTCAGACCGCCTGCTGAAAAGTTAAGTTGTCAGTTGTTAGGCAGAAAATCAATCAGAAATGCATTTGGGACAATGGCGTGTTGCCTGGAATTACACAAGCCTGGAAAAAAACCAACCCAGGGGCAGAATACTAATGGTTGGAGATACCCTTTCTGTCTTAGACAAGGCAGATCAATTTATTTAGACACATTTGCTAAACGGAAATATGCTGGTGCCAAGTCTCAGATTTACATACAATTATAGCAGAACATTTGCAAAATTTTCTCAGAAGGATCAAGATACTCTATTTCTCAACATGTGCCAGTAACTTCAAAATTGTTATGGATTGCTTTATCTAACTCACATTCATACTCCTAGGTCTTGCAGTAGGTACAGAGGCTTTGCCACAGTTTTGGTGATTCATCTTACTTTTGCAAATGCTCATGGAAGACACATGGGTAGCTACTATTACCACAAGCTCACTGTAGCCCCTACTAAGTGCATAGGAGGTAGGCAAAAACTTCGGGCCATTCTTCAACCTGTTGATTAGTCTTATCCAAAGTGGTAATAGAGTTCATTAGAATCTAATGCCAGTGAAATTGGTCCTTGGTCCCCTCAAAGTAATTAAATATTAATACGTAAAATAAAAATAAAAATGAATATTAAAAATAACAGCCAGCATGATTTGAGCACTTATTACGAGCTAAGCACTTCACATGCTCCTCTAATCCTCCCAGCCATATTAAGAAGTAGGGCCTCTTATCTTCATTTTACAGGCAGAGAAACTAAAGTTTAAAGAGGATGAGTCACTTATTCAAGGTCACCTGTCTGATGGGAGGGACCAGAAATCAAGGTCAAGGACCCCAGATCTCCAGGCTCACCACTTGGCAATGCCACCTCCCACACAGCTAAATATCCATGCACAGAAGAAGACTCCTCTAAATCATGCATAACTGCCTCAACCCCAAGCCAACCAGGTCCCAAATGTTTCAGTGCCAATAGTTTCAAGAAAAACCAGAGAACCTGGCACTATCACACTCAGAGCCTTCCTGAGTAGGGGTTGTGGTAACTTCCTGTTTGCTTTCTTTAGTATGAAGGCCAACAAGTTATCAACAACCTTGATTACATGCTTAGAAAGTTTGAAGACAGACTGTCCTCATGTTCCAAGCCTCATCAACCAATCACTGAACAACTAGCAGTCCTGGTAGTAGTAAGAAGCACGCCTTTCTACATTCTCTCTTCATCTCTTCATTGTGGCATGCTTTTGCCTTGTCTTCTGGAATTTATCAAACACAGATGTGTTTATTTGGGCAATCCCTTCCTTACCACTAGCTAGTGTAAATACAATAGTCTTCCTTATTTGCAGGGGATACATTCCAAGATGCCCAGCAGATGCCTGAAACCACAGAGAGTACTGAGCTTTATATCATGCTATGTCTTTGCCTATATATACAAACTCATGATAAAGTTTAATTTATAAATCATGCACAGTAAGAGATGAGCAAAAACAGCTAATAATAAAATAGAACAATTAGTACACTGTAATAAAATTACATGAATGTACACACTCTCTAAATATCTTACTGTACTATGCCCACCCCTGCACTATACCTACCCCTCTTGTGAGGATGTGAGATGATACGGGATGTGAGAAGTGAGATGAACAATGTAGGCTTATGACATAGTTAGGCTACTACTGACCTTCTGCTGATTCTTCAAAAGGATGACCATGTGCTTCTGAATCTCTGTTGACTATAGGTAATAAACTGGGGAAAACAAAGAGGAGTCTCCGATAAGGAGGAACTATTATTCTCAGAGTAATTACTTAAAATGCTATAATTAAAATCTCCAAAGACTTTCAAGCTTTTACTCCTACTAAAACACACCTGTGGGGAAAAGACTATTTATCTCTACAGATGCAAAGACTGAGGCACAGAGAAGTAACAAAAGTAAAATTTTCTAAGTGCACCATTTGAATTAGTGAAAAAGGAAATGACTGAAACATCTGGTCATGCTGCTCAGGCTCTCTGAACTTGGGTTCAATGCTCCTTGCTAAAGGGTGGACAGTTTACATCCTTTAATGTGTCATTGTTTCTTCTGTAACTCCTTCATTCTCATGTTCCCCCAGTTAACTCATAATCAATTTCTTACTCTAGTGCACACTCTCTGCGCAACAACCATGTTTCCCAACACTGAACTATGCACAGACTGGTCTGGGATTCCCATGAGATAACCTCCCTTCTTAAGAAACAGCTGCTGAGATAGCACAGTACGGCAGTTACACACACTGATAACTGCAGTCTAATGTCTATGTTCAAATCCCAGTTTCAACCGCATGTGACCTTGAGCAAATTAATTAATAACTCAGTGCCCTGCTTACCCCATCTACAAAACGAAAATAATAATGGTACCTATATCATAATTACTGTGAGAATTAAATGAATTTAGGCTAGCCTCTAAACAATTCCTAAGACATATTAAATATTTGCTGTTTTTACTATTTCAAACAACATTTCTTCTTCAGTCTCTAAAAAATGACTCTTCAATGATGACACATTCTTATTCCCTCTCAGTCTCATTCAGAAGTTTCTAATGAAATAAAATCAATCATCTCCTCCCTTCCTCAGAACCACTCTCAGAGCTGACACCATAGTTGCTGGATGCTATCTTAATCCCATATGCAGGCTGTGAATGTACTGGTTTTTCTCTCAAAATGGCAGGCTTCCATCTACACGGAAATGGTTGTAATTTTATAACCCTCAGAATAGAAGTCACTTCTTGGTAGAATCACAGGTCAATTCTGCCTCTAAGAGCCTGAATATGATCCAAAAAAATCATCAGAAATCCCTTTTCATCTCCACTCCCAATTTAGGGCACTATTCTGGGAAATCTAGCAACATGGACCTCGGAATCCAATGGTCTTGATGGCATCTTCCTTTTTCAACTCAGATTGCTCACTAATGTAGACACTGCACTAATGTAGACACTGCTAATGGTTCCCAAATATTCATTCTTCCCTTCTTCCACTGCAATAGAATTTTTGCTGGGCTGGCCACTGGCATAATTGCTCGGCAGGGAGCCTGCTTCTCCCTCTGCCTCTGCCTGCCATTCTGTCTGCTTGTGCTCGCTCTCTCTCCTCTCCCTCTCTGACAAATTAAAAAAAAAAAAAAATTATATTTCCCAGCCTTTTGTCCATTTTGGTTTGCCCATGCAGCTAAGTTCTGGCCAATAGGATATGAGTAGAAGTGATGTGCCCCACACCACTTCTAGATTGTGTTTTGAAAGGGAGGGGGCTTCTCTTTTCTGGCCTCCTCTAACCTACTCCTTAGAATGTACATTTGGCAGCAAGATATCGTTGGCCATGTGGGTGACAGCAATATCCAGGGACATGAAGCAACAAATAGAAGGAGCTTGGGTCTCTGGAGAAGCTACGAGAGGAGAACAGAACTACTGAACCAGCCCTGGGCTACCTACCGTGGGACTGTAGATCAATTAGAAATAACATAGGTCTAATCCACTGTAATTTGGGTTTTGTTTTAACATACAGATTAATCAACCTCCTAACTAATACACTCATCCATTTTATACTCTTTTTTAAAGGAATTTCCTTCTGTCCTGATTTTAGATTTAGCCTTCTGTAAGAGTTGCTATATTTCCTTAATTCTAATCCTTTGTTTTCCCTTTTAAAGTGCATGCTCAATAGTATATAAATTTCACCTTAAGTCTGTGTTTTGTTATTTCATGTAAAAGTAGTGACTTCATTGCCAAAAAAAATTTTTCCCCCCAGATGTACTACATTAATTTGATGTAGGACTTACCTGGCATCCATTTTCTTGATTTCCATACACTTTATCTATGCCAGAATTCCACATTTCTGAATGATAATGATGCATATTATTATATCTATGTTATAATCTTATCTATTCCTTGCTTATTTTCAATGATATGACTACTTAGGGATAAAACCTAGATTTAATGAAACAACGATGTGTTTATGTACATTTTTCATGTGTTTTATATCTTGTTTCACCAATAAAAAATTTCATTTGAACATTTGGAATATGTTAGATATCTTTAAATATTCTTTTTTAAAGATTTTATTTACTTACTTGAGAGAGAGAGCAAGAGAGGGGAGAGGTCCGGGGGAGAAGCAGACACCCTGGCAAACAGGGACCCTGATGTGGGACTCAATCCTAGGACTCCAGGATCATGACCTGAGCCAAAGACAGTTGCTTAACCAACTGAGCCACCCAGGTGCCCCATATCTTTAAATATTTTTGTGGGTATTTCAGTTCATTATTGTTAATGTTTTATTTATAATTTCACTTTTCATTTCAAAGATAAAATTCCTCAAATTTATCTATATGAAATTTATTGTAGGTATCAAGGTAGTTTTTTGAATTGCTACTTCAATTCAGGGTTTTTTTTTCCTAATTAATATTGTTTATTAATATTACCAAGTCAAAAATTTTTCCTTAAGCTTTTAAATTCAATTTACAAGCTTTATTCTATTTATAAGTTGTGGTAATCATTTTTATGTATACATCAAATCATCATATTGTACACCTTGAAATAATATAATGTTGTTTTTCAATCTTAATGAAACTGGAAGAAAATAAAATGATTAATTTTAACAATCAATCTTTTTTTTTAAGATTTTATTTATTTATTTGACAGAGAGAGATCACAAGTAGGCAGAGAGGCAGGCAGAGAGAGAGAGGGAAGCAGGCTCCCCACTGAGCAGAGAGCCCGATAGGGGGCTCGATCCCAGGACCCTGGGATCATGACCTGAGCCAAAAGCAGAGGCCTTAACCCACGGAGCCACCCAGGCTCCCCTTAACAATCACCCTTGAAAGTCAAATCAAATATTTGGTTAATCTTTAATCAATTTTGTTTGGTTCCTTTTTTTAATTTTTATTTTTTTTCTTTTCAGTGTTCCAGAATTGTATATGCACCACACCCAATGCTCCATGCAATACGTGCCCTCCATAATACCCACCACCATGCTCACCCAACCTCCCACCACCTTCCCCTCTAAAACCCTCAGTTTGTTTCTCAGAGTCCACAGTCTCTCATGGTTCGTCTCCCCCTCCAATTCCTCCAACTCACTTCTCTCTATCTTCCCATGTCCTCCATGTTATTCTTATGCTCCACAGATAAGCGAAACCATGTGATAATTGACTCTCTCTGCTTGACTTATTTCACTCAGCAGAATCTCTTCCAGTCCCATCCATGTTGATACAAAAGTTGAGTATTCATCATTTCTGAAAGAGGCATAATACTCCATAGTATATATGGAACATATCTTCTTTATCCAGTCGTCCGTTGAAGGGCATCTTGGTTCATTCCATAGTTTGGCGACTGTTGCCATTGCTGCTATGAACATTGGGGTACAAAAGGCCCTTCTTTTCACTACATCTGTATCCTTGGGGTAAATACCCAGGAGTGCAATGGCAGGGTCATAGGGAAGCTCTATTTTTAATTTCTTGAGGAATCTCCACACTGTTTTCCAAAGTGGCTGCACCAAATTGCATTCCTACCAACAGTGTAAAAGGGCTCCCCTTTGTCCACATCTCTCAACACATATTGTTTACTGTCTTATTAATTTTGGCCATTCTAACTGATGTAAGGTGGTATCTCAATGTGGTTTTGATTTGAATCACCCTGATGGCTAGTGATGATGAACATTTTCTTCATGTGTCTGTTAGCCATTTGTATGTCATCTTTGGAGAAGTGTCTATTCATGTCTTCTGCCCATTTTTTGACATGATTATCTGTTTTGTGTGTGTTGAGTTTGAGGAGTTCTTTATAGATCTTGGATATCAGCCCTTTGTCTGTACTGTCATTGGCAAATATCTTCTCCCATTCCGTGGGTTGCCTCTTTGTTTTGTTGACTATTTCCTTTTCTATGCAGAAGCTTCTGATCTTGATGAAGTCCCAAGAGTTCATTTTCGCTTTTGTTTCCTTTGCCTTCGGAGACATATCTTGAAAGAAGTTGCTGTGGCTGATGTCAAAGAGGTTACTGCCTATGTTCTCCTCTAGGATTCTGATGGATTCCTGCCTCACTTTGAGGTCTTTTATCCATTTTGAGTTTATCTTTGTGTATGGTGTAAAAGAATGGTGAAGTTTCATTCTTCTACACAAAGCTGTCCAATTTTCCCATCACCTTTTATTGAAGAGACTGTCTTTTTTCCACTGGATATTTTTTCCTGCTTTGTCAAAGACTATTTGGCCATAAATTTGAGGGTCCATATCTCAGCTCTCTACTCTGTTCCACTGGTCTATGTGTCTGTTTTTGTGCCAGTACCATGCTGTCTTGGTGATCACAGCTTTGTAGTAAAGCTTGAAACATGATGCCCCCAGTTTTGTTTTTCTTTTTCCACATTTCCTTAGCAATTCAGGGTCTATTCTGGTTCCACACAAATTTTAGGATTGTTTGTTCCACCTCTTTGAAAAATGCTGGTGGAATTTTGATTGGAATGGCATTGAAAGTATAGATTGCTCTAGGCAGTATAGACATTTTAACAATGTTTATTCTTCTGATCATGAGCATGGGAATGGTCTTCCATCCTTTTGTGTCTTCTTCAATTTCTTTCATGAGTGTTCTGTAGTTCCTTGAGTACCGATCCTTTACCTCTTTTCTTAGGTTTATTCTGAGGTATCTTATGCTTCTTGGTGCTGTAGTAAATGGAATTGATTCTCTAATTTCCCTTTCTGTATTTCCATTATTAGGGTATAAGAAAGCAACTGATTTATGTACATTGATTTTGTATCCTGCCACATTACTGAATTGCTGTATAAGTTCTAGTAGTTTGGGGGTAGAATGACACATTGGACCAGATGGACCTCATAGATATATACAAAACATTCCACCCTAAAACAACAAAATACTCATTCTTCTCAATTGCATATGGAACTTTCTCCAGAATACTGGGACACAATTCATTTGGTATCAATTGATACCAAAAGATTGAGATTATTCCCTGCATATTCTCAGACTGCAATGCTTTGAAACTAGAACTCAACCACAAGAAAAAGCTTGGAAGGAATTCAAACACCTGGAAGCTAAAGACCACCTTGCTTAAGAATGTTTGGATCAACCAGGAAATCAAAGAAGAACTTAAACAATTCATGGAAACCAAGGAGAATGAAGACACTTCATCCAAAACCTATGAGATACAGCAAAGGCAGTCCTAAGGGGGAAATACACAGCCATCCAAGCCTCCCTCAAAAAAATTGCAAAATCCAGAATACACCAGCTCTCTTTATACCTTAAAGAACTGGAGAATCAACAACAAATTAAGCCAACACCACACACAAGAAGGGAAATAATCAAGATTAGAGCAAAGATCAATGAGACAGAAACTAGAGATACAGTAGAATGCATCAACAAAACTAGAAGCTGGTTTTTGGAAAGAATAAGATTGATAAACCACTGGCCAAACTAATCGAAAAGGAAAGAGAGAGGACCCAAATTAATAAAATTATGAATGAAAGGGAGAAATCATGACTAACACCAAAGAAATAGAAACAATCATCAGAAATTATTATCAACAGTTATATGCCAGTTAATTAAGCAACCTAGATGAAATGGATGCATTCCTGGAAACCTATAAACTTCCAAAACTGAATCAGGAAGAAATTGACAACCTGAATAGATCAATATCTAGTCAAGAGATTGAAACAGTGATCAAAAACCTCCCAAAAAACAAGAGCCCAGGACCTGATGGATTCCCTCGGGAATTCTATCAAACTTTCACAGAAGAAATAACACCTATTCTCCTGAAGCTGTTTCAAAAAATTGAAGCAGAAGGAAAACTTCCAGACTTTTTATGAAGCTAGCATTACCCTGATCCCCAGACCAAGCAAAGATCCCACCAAAAAGAATTTCAAACCAATATCCCTGATGAATATGGATGCTAAGATCCTCAACAAGATCCTAGTTAACAGGATCCAACAGTACATTAAAAAGATTATCCACCATGACCAGGTGGGATTTATCCATGGAATGCAGGAATGGTTAAACACTTGCAAATCAATCAATGTGATAGAAAAAAATCAGTAAGAGAAGAGAGAAGAACCACATGGTCCTCTCAATTGATGTAGAAAATGCATTTGACAAGATACAGTATCCGTTCCTGATTAGAACCATTCAAAGTATAGGGATAGAGGGAACATTTCTCAACTTCATAAAATCCATCTATGAAAAACCCACAGTGAATATCATCCTCAATGGGGAAAAGCTGACAGCCTTCCCTTTGAGATCAGGAACACGACAAGAATGCCCACTCTCTAGTACTAGAGATGCCCACTCTAGTCCTAGAAGTCCTAGCAACAGCAATCAGAAAACAAAGAAAAACAAAAGGTATCCAAATTGGTAATGAAGAAGTCAAACTCTCCTCTTTGCAGATGACATGATACTTAATATGGAAAACCCATAAGACTCCACCCCCAAACTACTAGAACTCATTCAGCAATTCAGTAATGTTTGGCTCTTTTATAAACTTAAGATCTCTCCTAGGAGTGCCTGGGTGCCTCAGTCGGTTAAGCATCCGCCTTTCGCTCAGGTCATGATCCCAGGATCCAGAGATCAAGAAGCACATGGGGCTCCCTACTCAGCAGGGAGCCTACTTCTCCTTCTCCCGCTGCCCCTCCTCCCTCCCAACCCATGCTCTCTCCCCAAAAAAATAAGATAAAATCTTTAAAAACAAAGATCTCTCCTAAATTTTTTTTGCTACATTACATACTTAATATAATCATATATTTAAAATCATCTTTTAAATACTACCATAAGGAAAATGCTTCCAGGCACCTAAAAATTCAACTAAGCTCAATATACTAAATTTAAAATACAATGAATTCTAAGGTTTCCTAAATACTGAATACTACTTACAAACTTAGTGCAATATTTTATGCATTTCAACTTAAAAATCCTAAGTCTGAATCAGCTGCTGAATTACATATCTTAAACTGAAATCACAGAGCTCATGTGTTTATAATATATTCAAATTTCTTCAAATCCAAGTAAGTGTGTATCAATTCCAGTTAAATTAACAGAAAATTATTAATATTATGGCTTTGAATTAAATCATTATCATTATCTCTAAGATTAACCCATGTTTCCCTTTGGTGAGATTTATTTTGTATACTAAAGGAAGCAAGTTGGAATTTGTTATTTCAAGTGAATTGGGATGACTATCTTGGCATAGCAAGGTTGCTTGTTCTCCAAAGGCTTTGGCCAGGATTGACTTTCCACAGGCCACTAATGGACAAGGCTAACCCTTTTCTAGAGCTGTTCTGGCAAGAAGGAATCAAAGCCTGTGCCCTACAAATAGGTCAGCTTTACGGCCCCAGGAATTGAAGTTAAAAATTGATCACTTAAAACAGCAAAATTTAAAAAAAAAAGTAAAATGGACAATATAATAGAAAAAATACAATGAAGATTAAGAAACCATTTAAAATATACTAGACATAAGAAGGGATGTAAGTGGGGCTCTTACACAAAAAATATTTAAGGTTTAGGGTTGCCCAATGAATAATGTATGCAGGGATCACATCAAGGAGTATAAATTTCTGTTCACAGGTCAGAGGTCAGGCTTGGCCCATTATGAAGAAAGCCTTCAGTGAATCATTCGAGGATGGGAAGGAAGCAGAAACTACAGTGAAAGGATTTCTGTGTAACCATGAGGTATCCCACAGATCTAGAATAGAGAAAGTAAAGGAAAAGTTAAAGGAAAAGTACATGGGGTGGGAGGTTGGGGTACCAGGTGGTGGGTATTATAGAGGGCACGGCTTGCATGGAGCACTGGGTGTGGTGAAAAAATAATGAATACTGTTTTCCTGAAAATAAATAAATTGGAAAAAAAAAAGATTTAACTTGGACATTACTAAGTATCTCACTGGTAAAACATTTCTCCTATTTATGGGTGAATTTAAACACACACACACACACACACACACAGGTCTTTCACTTTTCAAAGATAATAGAAATGCATATGTTGCACTCTTAGGTCAAAATATATTTTATGTTACATATATTCATATATATAATAATTTCAGAAATAAATCTATATCCTCAAAGGATTTATATACTTATTGGTTGTCTAGAACCAAGTCCAGCCCAATATTCCACATGAATTTTACCTTCAGAAACGTGGTGTGCTGCTGGGATGCCTTGATGGCTTAATCAGTTGGGCTCTGGACTCATGACTTCAGCCCAGGTCATGATCTTGGAGTCGTGAGATAGACCCCTGCTTTGGCTCCATCCTCGGCAGGTAGTCTGCTTGGGAATCTCCTTCTCCTTCTGCCCTTCCTCCATCCCCTCTCTCTCAAATAAACAAATAAATATTTAAAGAGAAATAGAGAGAGAGAGGAAGAAGGAAAGAAGGAAGAAAGGAAGGAAGGAAGAGGAAGAAAGAGAGGAAGAGAGAGGAAGAGAAGAAAGAAGGAAGGAACAAATGAATGAACCTGATGTGCTGCTGACCTTTCGCTCAGGCTAAAATCCTTGCTGTTCTACCAAGATAGAAGAAAACTGAGACATAGAATATATTCCCTTTTCTTCCCTAAGCCTCAACTCTTCTTAGACCATGGAAATGAAATTCCATATTCTCCCCTGAAACACAAGAAAAACCCTCGGGTCTCTCCTACACATCCCTGTATGCCTCCCTTCCACTGCTGTTTCTGCCTCCACACTCTCCTCTATACCTGCTGTAGACACCTGGGGTTGTAACACCATCCTAGAGCCAGGATGAGCTCTGAGGAAGATTTCCCTGGACAGAGTTTTTCCTTGAGCCCTCTATCTTTCCAATTGTCTTATTGTTGTTGTGGTGGTTATGGTGGTGGTGGTGGTGGTGGTGGTTAAGCATGTTTTAGTTCTTTAATTTTACAAGCCATCAGTGTTGTTTTAAAGAAAAGATATGTCTCACCATGAAATTCATAATAAGGGACTAGAGCATACTTGATTCTTGGACTTGATATTCCTTTGTGCATACACCATGGTCTAAGATCAAACCACACTCAAGTTGGAATCCTGCAAGGATGAGGGGAATCTTGATGCTCTCATTTTGGGGATGAGTAGGAAAGAGAAGGGTAAAAGATAGAAACATTGTAGATAAATATGTTGAGGTAAATATTGACTGCAAATTACTGTTTTACAAACTGAGAGCTCTTGTCTGTGATCCATAAAGACAAGGTGTTATATTTCTTCCACTCCCTAAAATGAGGAAAAGGTCATTTCAGAAGTTTTGGACAATGGGAAGAACTTAGGTTGGCTCCTGATAAATTTTTACTTTCTTTCATTAATCTTGAACTTATATTAGTCTTTTCATTATTCTGTGTGTGAGCTCAATTAAAAGCCCATTTTTCTACCGAAGGGTCAGGGGTTAGACTTGGCTATGTCACAGATTTACATCTGGTCTCAGAAGCTTCTGTCTGTCACTCATTTTCCTTCTCCCTGAGGGAGGATCTCTTCCATAGCTAGTGGTAAAGGGTTCAAAACTATACTCTTTATTCCAGAAGTCTGGAAAGAGGAGAATCAGGACAAATAGTATAAGGAAAGTTAACACAGACTTTTCATTACAGAACATTTGAAATAATAAATTTATTCCCAGTGGAAACCAAGGGTACTTCTGCTTATCTGTCTTTATTCATATACTACCCTAATTTAAAAAACAAACAAGGGGGGAGCCCTAAATTTCTGAAGTCGAACTGTCACACTCAGCAGCCTAGCCTCCACTCTTTTAGGACCTTCTACCAGTTGGAGCAAAAGGAGATCCGCTTCCACAGAAGAATCAGATCCCTGATTCTTCCCAGAAGTAGCAAGAGGTTTATAATACTATGCATGTCTTTCAAAAAGAGATCCAGGGGTGCCTGGGTGGCTCAGTGGGTTAAAGCCTCTGCCTTCTGCTCGGGTCATGATCTCAGGGTCCTCAGATCAAGCCCTGCATCGGGCCCTCTGCTCAGCAGGGAGCCCGATTCCTCCTCTCTCTCTCTCTCCCCCTGCCTGCCTCTCAGCCTACTTGTGATCTCTGTCTGTCAAATGAATAAATAAAATCTTAAAAAAAAAAAACCAGATCCAGAACATAAATTAAATCTCTGAATAGTCTACTTCTTGTGGACCTTTTTCTGTCCAAGATCAGAAGTGATTCTCTAAGGAGGAAGTAGGAGATGATTTCTTTCCTGCGTTATGCATCATTTGCACCAAAATCCGCAGGAATGATGAGGAAGGAGAAAAATAATGGTCCAAACTCCTCTTATCATTACCCTCCCTCCTACTGCCAACACTGATGAATGCCACTCTTGATCTCCACAAAGCTGAGACCTCCCTCATCTACTTCTTGCTCCTGACATTTCTCCACTCTAAGAGCTCTGGGCCCAGCGTGGTTGATCCAGCTGTTGCCAGCCATCTCAGATGGACTTCAACTCTGGTGACAGTCTTTAGGGAAGGCTGGCTGGTATCCCTGCACAAACACTGGGGACTGAAGTTTGTAGCAAGTAGGAAAACAAAACATTTAATCCAGATAATCTGGTACAACCCAACTAGCCAAGTCAAAATGTTAAAACTCTCCTTTTTTTAAATTAACCAGTACTACATGCAAACTTTTCTTCATAATAACCCATGGAGGTGAAAGAAAATAGCATGAAGGCTTAGGGTTTGGATAGGATAGAGGGACAGGGTGAAAAATGTCTAAAACAATGGTTTGTTCTTAGGCCAAATTAAAATGTCCTGAAGGTTATGACAGCTTTGTCAAAATGGCCAAATAGATAAAAAATAGATGAATTACTTCTCTAGATTAAGAGGACAGGTAGCATCAGTACAACTTCACTGCATTTTCCCCACCCATAAACCTGGAGGAAAAATCTCTGGGCTGGTCCCTGAAAGGGGGAAATACTGCTATCCAGGACCCTACTAGGTAACCTGATCCCCAAGAACATTCTAGGCAGAGATAACAGGAATAGGAGATTATTGCAAACTCAAAATAAACAGTAGATTTACCTGGAAAACATCCTAACATCCATATTCAGAGATAAAGGGACCATTTCAAACATTTTAAATGGGAATTGGATTCTTATAGAATGTTTTAAATTTCAAAGTTACATACATGTAATCACCATTTCACACCGAACTCTCTCGGGGATCCCAATTCTCTAATTCTGTTTCTCCAGAGGGGGACATCTCATGGACAGGGCCTCCCTGGTGCAAATCTCCCTTCTTTGCTGAATAAGAGGTTTCTCCTGCTCCAGGCTGTGCTGTGATGAGCTCTGCAGAACCTCAGGTGGAATTATCAAGGATATGTCATGATCAACAAACCAGACCTTTTAATTTCAAAGTGAAAATTTATTCCTGGAATTATAAACAACTACCTTTTGAACTAAACAAATTTTAAAGGACATATCAATCTTGAAAAACATTAGGGAAGAAAGAAAATGGGTGCAAAAGCAAAAAAAAAAAAAGATGGAAAAGAAAATTATTTGGCTCTCTGCATTTAAGAAAGTTCCTATATTCTAAAGAAATTTGAAAAAAAAAAAAACATCAAGGGTCTTTTTTCCCATCTCACCCACCACAAATATCAGTAAGTATCTTGTTCTACGTATTTATAGTAAGAACAGAACATGTTATATTCCTGCAGAATTGATATCTGATTGCAACATGTCCTTTGTCTTGTATTTGAGGCTATTGTTCTGGCTCACTTTTCCAAGGAAGACACCTGAACCCTACTAGCTCTTAAAATTAAAAGTCCATTTGCTGCTGTCAGGGGAGAAATCATAGAGCTCTCTAATGAAAATAAGTCTGTTCTTCCCCAAACAAAATTCTCCCAGCCCCTTTCCACTTTTGTCACAAATTCCACTGCCCTCATGGATCTGTTTTCTCCAATATCTCAGTGCATCAAGAGGGACCAGGACATCTCTAACTTCTGTATAGGATTTGGGAGGAAGGTGTACAATATGCACCACAGCTAGAAACAGGGATGATATTTGGGGAGCAAGAGCTTCCTCTCATCTTCCTTCACCCACTGGGGTGGTGCTCACACCCTTCCCTCCTTCAGGGCATGGTCAACCTGGAAACATGGAATAGGATGAGCAAAATAACCTCAGAAACATGTCTATAAATCTGTACTAAGAGGGAAAGGGGTCATTTCACATGTTTAATCGGAACAACAGAAAACATATTTGATGTTATAAACATCAATTTTTCTTACTTTTATTTTTTGGTTATCCAACCTGAAGAAGAACAAATTTGTGTCCCTGGAGTCCAAGATGGGTCTCGGGTATATCACAAAGAAAATAAAGAATAGAATTTGTCTTGGTGTACATGGGTCTTCCTCTTTGTAGGAATTCTAGTGGAGGGATTTTCTACCATTCCAGATTCTAGAAGTCGTCATGCTTCTCTCTAACTGAGATGAAAGGAGAGAATCAAAGTAGCTATAATTTGTTGGTCCACCACTCTGGTTACAACATTAGAATCGCCAGGGTATATTCTTTTAAATACTAGTGACACAAAAACAGACACATAGACCAATGGAACAGAACAGAGAGCCCAGAAATGGACCCTCAACTCTATGGTCAACTAATCTTCAACAAATCAAGAAAAAATATCCAATGGATAAAAGACAGTCTCTTCAATAAATGGTGGTGGAAAAATTGGACAGTCACATGCAGAAGAATGAAACTGGACCATTGCCTTATAGCATACACAAAGATAAACTCAAAATGGATGAAAGACCTCAATGTGAAATATGAGTCCATCAAAATCCTAGAGGAGAACACAAGCAGTAACTTCTTCAACCTTGGCTGCAGCAAGCTCTTACAAAACACATCTCTAAAGGCAAGGGAAACGAAAGCAAAAATGAACTTTTAGGACTTTGTCAAGATAAAAACCTTCTGCACAGCAAAGGAAAAAGTCAACAAAACTAGGAGGTAATCTATGGAATGGGAGAAGATATTTGCAAATGACATTACAGATAAAGGGCTGATATCCAAGATCTATCAAGTACTTAACAAACTCAACACACACAAAACAGATAATCATGTCAAAAAATGGGCAGAAGACATGAAAAGACACTTCTCCAAAAAGACATACAAATGGCTAACAGACACATGAAAGAATGCTCAACATCACTAGCCATCGGGGAAATACAAATCAAAACCACCATGAGATACCACCTTAGACCAGTTAGAATGGCAAAAATTAACAGAACAGGAAACAACAAATATTGTCAAGGATATGGAGAATAAGAAGCCCTCTTACACTGTTGGTGGGAATGCAAGCTGCTATAGCCACTATGGAAAACAGTATGGAGGTTCCTCAAGATGTTAAAAATAGAGCTATCCTATGACCCAACAACTGCACTACTAGGTATTTATCCCAAAATACAGGTGTAGTGAAAAGAAGGGGCACATGCACCCCACTCTTCATAGCAGCAATGACCACAGTAGCCAAATTGTGGAAGGAGCCAAAATGCCCTTCAATAGATGGATGGATAAAGAAGATATGGTACATATATACAATGGAGTATTATTCAGCCATCAGAAAGAATGAATACCCATCATTTGCATAGGCATGGATGGAACTGGAGGGGATTATGCTAAGTGAAGTAAGTCAAGCAGAGAAAGTCAATTATCATATGGTTTCACTTATATGTGGAACATAAGCAATAGCACCATAGGGGAAGGGAGGGAAATCTGAAGGGGGAGAAATTAAAGAGGGAGATGAACTATGAGAGACTATGGACACCAAGAAACAAACTGAGGGTTTCAGAAGGGAGGGGTTAGGGGAAAGGAGTAGCAGAGTGATGGGTATTAAGGAGAGCACGTGTTGTGATGAGCACTGGGTGTTATGCATAACTGATGAATCACTGAACACTACATCAAAAAGTAATGCTATGGAAAGAACCAAGATGCCCTTCAACGGATGAATGGATAAGGAAGATGTGGTCCATATACACTATGGAGTATTATGCCTCCATCAGAAAGGATGAATACCCAACTTTTGTAGCAACATGGACGGGACTGGAAGAGATTATGCTGACTGAAATAAGTCAAGCAGAGAGAGTCAATTATCATATGGTTTCACTTATTTGTGGAGCATTACAAATAGCATGGAGGACAAGGGGCATTAGAGAGGAGTAGGGAATTTGGGTAAATTGGAAGGGGAGGTGAACCATGAGAGACTATGGACTCTGAAAAACAGTCTGAGGGGTTTGAAGTGGCAGGGGGGTGGGAGGTTGGGGTACCAGGTGGTGGGTATTATAGAGGGCACGGCTTGCATGGAGCACTGGGTGTGGTGAAAAAATAATGAATACTGTTTTTCTGAAAATAAATAAATGGGAAAAAAAAAAGTAATGATGTGCCACACAGCAGCTAACTGAACATAATAGTAAATAAATAAATAAATAAATAAAATGAAAACCAATTCTGAAAAAAAATAAAAATGAAAATAAAATTAATCATCAGTGCCAGGGGTTCCCAGGAAAACTAACCAAGAATCTCTAGTGGTAGGAAGAACTACTATTTTAAAACTATTGAAATATTAGGGAGCCTGGGTGGCTCAGTTGGATGAGTGTTGGACTCTTGATTTAGGCTCAGGTCATGATCTCAGGGTTGTGAAATCATGCCCTGCTCAGCACAGAGTCTGCTTGAGAGTCTCTCTCTCTCTACGCCTCCCCCCACTCACACTTGCTCTCTCCCTCTCTCTAAAATAAATAAATAAAATCTTTCAAAAAAAACCATTGAAATATCAAATCTCCTCACCTCCAAGGTATAAGTCATTGTGCTCTCCAGTAATTTCTATTTTAAAGGACAGTAGAGAAAAAGACAAAGATCTTTCCAGCACTGTAAGAAAAAAATTCACGCCAAATCATCCTACCTGATCTATCAGCTTAGCCCTTTTCCTTCCAAGGAGTTGTCATTCTGATGGATATATACTTACTTTTCCTCACATTTCTTTCACAAATTTTTAAAGGTAATATAACCCAAGAGCATAACCCAAGCTCTTAAAGTTGTACTGGTAGAAGGGCTGAAACTATTAAACTTAAGGTTATAAAATGTTCCAAGGCCCAGACAGGTGAATTTTTCTCCTCCAACTAACCAACAAAGGAAGCTGCATGACTTTCCCAGCTCTGTATCCTCCACCAACCACCTCTACCCAAACCTCTGTTATGCGCTGAATTGTATTCCTCAAAGTAACATATTGAAGTCTTAACTCCCAGACCCTCTAAATATGATGATATTTGGAGACAGGGCCCTTTAATAGGTAATTAAAACAAAGTGAGGTCACATGGTGGGTCCTAATCTGATATGACTGGTATCCTTATAAGGGTACATTAGGGCACAGAAAGAGAAAGTGTGGGTGCACTGAAGACAGAGGAAGAAGATAGCCATCTACAAGCCAAGGAGAGAGACCCCAGAATGAAATCAACCCTGCTGACACCTTGATCTTGGACTTCCAGCCTCTAGAACTGTGAAGAAATAAATTTAAGCCTCCCTGTCTGTGGCATTTTGTTACGGCAGTTGTAGTGGCCTAATACAGCCCTGAAGAACCAAATCCCTTTCCTCTTGTTTCTGACCCTGCCACAGCCTCTCCTTCTTTTTTTTTTTTTATTAAATTTATTTATTTTCAGAAAAACAGTATTTATTTTTTTTTCACCACACCCAGTGCTCCATGCAATCCGTGCCCTCTATAATACCCACCACCTGGTACCCCAACCTCCCACCACCCGCCACTTCAAACCCTCAGATTGTTTTTCAGAGTCCATAGTCTCTCATGATTCACCTCCCCTTCCAATTTATCCCAACTCCCTTCTCCTCTCTAACATCCCTTAGCCTCTCCTTCTTGCCAGCACTTGGTTTTCCATTAGTTTATCTAGATATGACTCAGGAGGAAATATGCAAAATCTGTATATTCCAGAGGCAAAACAGGATTTTTCTTCCCCAGTTACCTCCTTCCTTTCTTCCCTTCTGCACTCCTAGTGAGAAGCAGGATTTGTTAAGACAGCATGAAGGGAAATACTTTGTTGCCATAAAAAAATTATGCATGAGATTTATGTTACAACAGAGATAGGAGCCACCAACCTGGACAAAGCGGGAGATCAGCACTTAGAGAAGGATAGGAAGCAAGAAGCTTGGGACCACTAGGAAGAGTTATATTAATGACAAGAAACAAAATCAAATTATGATTTTAATTATATCTTCTTTCCACTCAATGACCCGTATAAAGAAAAGACTAAGTAGATATCAATCAAACCTGGAAAATATTCCCATAATCTATCAAAAAGATGAGAAGCAATCAAATATTTTAGTCAAAAGGAGGCATGTAGATTAGACTCATGAAGAATTTTCATTAGATATCAGATATTAATATTAGCTCTTTCCTTTCTCTGTAGGTAAGCTCAATTAAGGAGGCCAATTTTCTGCCCAAGAGTTGGAGGTCAGAGGTGGATAGATCTAAAGATAGTGAAATCTGATCACTCCTTATGCAGCATCCCTAAGAGAAAATGATCATCCAACAACCACAAGGACAATTTAGAAATGGAGACTCAGGTTAAATAGCTCAGGATGAATTAAGTGTTTGTCTTAACTGTCAAAATATTGATAACTTTTCTTAAAACATAAACCAAAAAATTCTTCACTACATATCTAAATTTAGTGAATTTACTAAATGTCTCCATTTGAAATATAACAGGAAAAACATTAGCTTATTTTTTTGAAGCCTAATGTCAAACAGAATAATGCCTTCAAGGAAGTCACAGGACCAGTTGGGAGACATAAAAATGACATAATTATAAGCCCTTTAACATACTCCTCCCAACTCTTATTTAGACACTTGTTTTTCCAGCTCTAGCTGACTTAGAGGTATGGCCTCCCTACTGCTATTTTCCTCCTGGATTGGGGTCAAAGGTCACTTCCGCAAGGAGCAAATGAAAGACTGGTAATTCTAACTTTCCTTATCCCACACTGCTCAAACCCAGTGGATGCTGTCCCCATCATTCCCCTCCTGTCTTCCAAATGAACCTCAGTGTTAGTCTATCATCCATTCCTCATTCCATTCCTTGTTTTCCCAGAAAAACAGTGCCCTTCACCTCCTTTTAGCTCTTCACTTGGTCTTATTCTTAGAGAACTCAATTCTTCCTGGAAGACACCTGATGGTTCTAACCATTTCAGGATATATCAAGCTTGGACCCTGTATGGACCTCTAGAGAATTATATCCATCGCTATTTCCCCTTCTTGTTTTATACTTCTCTCAGAAGAGCTGAGTAGGGTTCGGAGCAGAAGAGTACTAGAAGACATTTTGGCTTTTGTTTTGCAAACCTAAATCTTTAGAATATTTATGGAAGTAGAAGAAGCAACTTGAAGAAACAGGAAAGGAGCAGGATTTCTCTCATATTTAAAAGATATTCCTAAACCGGGGAAGGAAAATAGAGAGAGTGTGCGTCCCAGAGTAGCAGCATCCAACCCAGTTTTCCAGTTATACACTGAGAAGGCAGTTAAGAAAGAATTCGAACAGCTGCATGAAGTATCAAGGAAGAGACAGAATCAAAGGCAGGCTCATAAAGATTTCAGAGTTCAACACATGGTACTGTAGCACTGGAAAATCACAGAACTGAGCACCTGAGATTTTACTCTACTTGCAAGCTTACAAGTTAAATGTTCACAGCTCCACTCATGCTAACAGAAAACAAAAGCCTCCTAGGTCAGAGACAAATGATGTCACTACTCCCAGGATAGGAGGCAGCATGACCTTCACATTCACACTGTTTTTACCTTGCCTTTAGGTCCCACAGGGACAACACAAAACAACACAAGTGAGTGCTGTACATGCAGTGGGCATGAATCACAGCTGAAGAATCTGCATTTTAAGAAACACCAATATGTTAAAGAGAATACAAGAACACCTGCTCAAACCTTTGTCCTGGAAGATGATGTTACCTTTATTATACTGTGCAGCCAACAAATCTCTCTGCTCCAGGAAGAGATACTATCTCTATCTTCTAAGGCTGCCTGCTATATGAATACCCTTGAAAAGATCATCCACAAAAAAAGTTATTAATGTCTCTGCTCACAAGTCAGTAGAACACAAGAAAAGCCATGACTAGTGGAGAACTGTCTCCAAACAGTGTGGCCAGGAACAATGGATGTCTCAGCTGTGACCTGTGTGGTCTGATGATCAAGGCCCAGAGTTAAGTGCCCCACCTTTGCCCTTCAGTGTACATAGGAACTATAACATAATCCTAGAGAGAAGAACAGCATGGTGAGTAGTTTTACTAAAAGCAGAGAGGTGAAGTAAAGTCTGGATACAAAATATTCAGTTCTCTTTCTCCTTCAGGTACTACAATGCCAGGTTTAGCACCAGGCAATATATCTGGGGATGATTCTCTGGGAGAAAAACAAAAGGAAAAGTAAAAGATAATCCTAAGAGAAAAGACTGTCAGGAATTGGTATTCAATAAATTTACACCATCTGTCAAGAATGGCTAGATCCTTGCCCAATAATCTCGCAATGAATGGCTGGCTGGTCCCCACCTCCGCCTGACATAACTCCAAGTTTTATACTACTTGATTTTAAAAAGAATAGACACCCAGGGATTACCATGCCTCTGAGGAAAGTCTTTAAAATTAAAGAAAGAAATGGAAATAAATACACAGAAACTTGAGGAAACAATGAGGAGAAACCAAATAAACTTTTTTTTTTTAAGTTACAGTTAAGTGTTCCACTTCAAAGATGGAATACATAAACTTTTCCCTATTCCTTCCTGTAATACCACTAAAAGTCCTGGATATTATTATAAGCCATCTTTTCTGGCATGCCATCCACTTTCTCCATTAGAGCCCTTAGCATATCAGTCATAGTTGTTTTAAATTCTAGGTCTAATCATTCCAAAATCTCTTCCATGTCTGAGACTGATTCTGATGCTTACTTGGTCTTCAAAGTCTTTGTTGTTTTGTTTTGTTTTGTCTGGTAGTATACCTTGTAATTTTTTGTCGAAAGCTAGACATGATGTGCTGGGTAAAAGGAATTGTAGTAAATTGGCTTTTCATGTGATATTTTGTTGATCTAACTAAGAATTAGTATTTGTTGGAGCCGTAGTGTCAGAGGATAAAATTTCCTCTGGTGTCCTTGTTTTTGTAAGCCCTTGTTGTCTCTCAGTTTCCTTAGAGATTTCTTCTTAAATAAGTTCTGAGATTGCAGGATATTCTATTGAAATTCCCTGTTATTATACAGGAGTCCTATTGAAATGGTAGTAAATTATGGGGGGAAAGAAAGCATTCTATAGTCCTATGATTAGGTCTTATCCTTTTATTCAGTGAGCCTGTCACACTAGGGTGGGAGCTTCTAAGCACTTCTAAGTTTTGTTTTCTTCCTCCTTAAGGGGAGACAGCAAGGTTACAAAGGGCTAGAATTTGCTATCTCTCTTCCCACCCCCCCCCCACCATCTGTTAGACTCTGGTGAAATAGTTTCCCATGATGTAGGCACTGTTAAGAGCCCAATGCTCTAGGCATATTTCGAAATGGCTATTCCCACCTCCTGAAGTATGAGAGAATTTCTCCTATCTTGACTGTGAGAATGTGTTTGAGCTGCTGAAGGTAAAACGCACAAAAGTGTGGGAACTCCCTAAGCCTATACCTGAAGTTTTAACTCTCAAAATTGTCTTCACTGAGGGGCGCCTGGGTGGTTCAATGGGTTAAGCCTCTGCCTTTGGCTCGGGTCATGATCCCAAGGTCCTGGGATCGAGCCCCGCATCGGGCTCTCTGCTCAGCAGGGAGCCTGCTTCCCCCTCTCTCTCTGCCTGTCTCTCTGCCTACTTGTGATCTCTGTCTGTCAAATAAATAAAATAAAATCTTTAAAAAAAAAATTGTCTTCACTGAGCCTCCAAAAATTCACTAATTATACTTTAACTCTCTAATCTGGGGGCAGCAATTTGCCTTGTGACCCAAATTCTCTGAGGGATCTAAGAAGAGGGGTTTTTGTTCTTGTTTGTTTGTTTTGTTTTGTTTTGTTTCAGTTTTTTCCACACCTTTTTTTGTTATAAAGACAGGAGTGACACTTTCCTAGCTCCTTGGATGCTGGATGCTGCACTGGACACCTTAAGTCCAATTTCATGAACTTTCATACTCTCATCCCTTTAGAAACTTCAGCCCTCTGTTTCAAAGACCTGACTTTAGGTCTAGGTACAGATTAGACAGAGGTCCCAGAGCAGCAAATCTAATCTCTTCCCTTCAAGGCAATCACTTCCTCCATTAGTACAAGAGAAACAGGCAGCAGACTGAAGTCCAAACCACAGAACCTTTATAAATACCAACACTGGTGACAAAACCTTTTGCAAAATACTAAACCATGTTCTTAGGAGAATCCCTAAAAGAAAAGAGACAATAAGACATCCAATTAACCTCAGACAAAACATTCCTACAAACTGGTTTCAGGATGAAATGGAGATAATCAACTTGTATCTCCTTCTAAAAATGAATCACGAGGGTTTCTTTCTGACTTTAGACCAATGGACAGAAAATTAAACTTCCTAATTCACCCCAAGTACAAAACAGTTAAGACCTAAAAAAGGATTAGAATTTTAGAACTCACAAGAGCCCAATTTCTTTTTTTTTTTTAAGATTTTATTTATTTATTTGACAGACAGAGATCACAAATAGGCAGAGAGGCAGGGGGCGGGGCGGAGGCGGGGCCGGGGGCGGGGCCGGGGCGGGGTCGGGCGTGGGTCTGGGGGCTCAGAAGCAGGATCCCTGATGTACAGCTGGATCCCAGGACCCTGAGATCATGACCTGAGCTGAAGGCAGAGGCTTAACCCACTGGCCACCCAGGCGCCCCTCTGACTCTTGCTCTTAGCTAAAATCTTGGGGGGTAGGTGGTAGAGAAAACAAAAGCCCACTGCCTAGTACCCAGCACCTCTGAAACATGGGAAAGAAAGATACATGTTCTTTGTTTTCTCAAAGCAGGCCCAGGGGGAGTTCTAGAAAAGTTTTCCTGTTCCTATTACCGCTTCTCACAAGCTACCTACCCTAAGTGAGTACGGAGGGGGTAGCGGGGGGGGGTCTCCTCTCTTTATTTTTTGTTCTCTTATACCTTCTCAGTCCAGTGGGATGAGATTCATTTCAAACACACACACACACACCATATTACAAACTTTACTCCCTGTGACTCCAGAGACAAAATTTCTCTTTCTTTTCTCTTTCCCCTGACTCATGCCCTGGCTTTTTTTCAGGTTCTCTTCATGGAAGAACTATGGTTCCCATCCAAACAGGGTATTCTAGACTCTGTCCTCTAAGTGAACCCTTAAGGATAGGATTCTTAAACTCTACAGTGCCAAAAAGAAAGAAAGAAAGAAAGAAAAACAGCAGACAATGGGCTGTGGCTGATTAGAATTTGTTCAAAAGAGCATATTATGCTCCCTTTATAATTCACAGGGGTTGACAACCTGCATTAACAGTTGGAAGCCAGAGCCAGTGAAATGTGGATTCTAAAAAGAATCTAATGATTGGAGGTGGGGTGATTATTCACAGAAAATAGTGATAGTAATAGCAGTTTACTGGAATTTTCCCTGAAGGACACCTCCTGAGAGACAAGTACCTGGAAACATTTAAACCAGCCCCAAGTTTTTGTTACTTTCAGTCTATCGTGTGTGACTCATGATTCATGAGGAATAAAGGGCTAGCAAGAGCCATATAGGATATAATGTTGATGAGAAATAAGGGAAGTAGGAGATCTATGAGGGGTATGAGAGGAAAGAAGTAGAGGTTAGGAATCTCTTTTCTCCTACTGATAACAATGACTTTCAGACTCCAGAAGATCCTATGAGTTTCCCTTCTTGGTCTCCCCAAATAGCTTCCCTCTTTCTGAGCCTGAAGTAGGAGCAGGAGTGGGCAGGTGGCAGGAGGTGGTAGAATAGGGTCTCCATGGGGGCCCCAGTGCTCTGGCTGTCCTTCTCCGGTGGTATCCAAGTGACACCCACCCACCCTTATCTCACGCATATCCCCTATCCCACCCACCCAGCTCCCGCCCCATTTCACCTTCAATGGAAAGAAAAAAAGTGGGCAGTGAGTTTCCCCAGGAATAAAGGAGTTAAAACCACACCTCTTTCCCTCCTCAAGTCCTTTTTAGAATAAATATTTCCATTCCCTACTGATTTCCTTCCAGGTCAGTAGAGAATATCCATTACAAAATGGAAAAGATCATCATTAAACCCATTTGTTATTCCATCTCATGTGGGCTTCAAAATAACTCCGACCTGTATGGAGTAAGGTTTCACCCTTCTTTTACAAATGGAGAAAATGTATCGCATGCCAATCATGTAAACAGCTTCACTGTTCTACCGTTAATTTTATTCACAATGCCCCATTTTTACAAGGAAAAAGAATTAATACAGATACCACTCTAGTTAATATTAGATTCTATCTCACACCTTTCTATGAGCAAGAAGTAGAGTTGATAAAATAGTAAAATAGTTGAAAAGGAGTTTCCAGCTTGAGCATCTGTGAGAGAGGAAAAATGAGAATATATATTTCCAAAAAGATGAGGTGAACTGACAGGAACTTTCTGCCACTGAGGAAAACCTAGGATTTAGGGAGTGTCTTTCCTTCTCAAGCACAGTGACAGCTTTCACAGCTGTTAATATTTTCTGCTGAGACCTATAGAGGAACAAAGCAGGAGATCTCAGAGCAGGATGCTGAGGAAAAGCAAATTAGGGATCTTCAAGGGATTAAACTGAACAGGCTACCCTGAAAGACTAGATATGTGACTAAGCTCGGAAACACGGCTCGCTGCCTAGACCACCAATTTCCAATGGGCATTAAAACTCCCCTGAGAATATTCCAAAATGGAAAAATCTCCACCTGCCAGATGGCCTCTTTGGAAGGGTCCTGGATATGAGCGAACAAAAATCCTCCGGTTTGGAATAGGCTCCGTGAGACACCCAAAGGGTATGCTTCAGTGGAAGAGATATGCGAAGGAAGGTAGATGTAACTGCAGACTTTGTTTTTGAATTGTTTTGGATACATGCATGGCCAGATCTGAATTGCCTGGAATAAGAAAGGAAAGTTTGAGTCCTACTCCTGTTTTTTTGTCCTTCCCATATACAGAACTCAGCTTCCCTTCTAAACACAGAATAAAATTGTTTTTAAATATCCATTCGAAGGGATCCAAAGTAACAGTCAGCCTGGACTGTTCACACATCTTGGTATCATCCTGATTAAAGACATTAGTGTTTAGGGAGAGAGGCAGGCTCAATGTTCAATATCCAGTAACTTTTTATAAAACACCTACTGCGTGCCAGTTACTGTTCCAAGTACCTGGAACACATCAGTGAAGAAATAGACAAATAGACAAAAATCCTTGACCTTGGGAATTATACTATAGTTTGGTGGAAGGAGACACAGAATAAATTTAAAATATGTTAAAATAAATTGCACAGTATGTTAAAAAGAAGAGAAGTGTTCCAACAATAGTAAAACCAGACTAGAGTAAGGAGGGTGAGGTGTATGGCAGGCAAGGGTATGTGAGAAAGTTTGCTTTTTGCACAGGACAGGCAGAGTAGTCCTCCTTGAGAAAGTGACATCTGAATATAGACCCAAGAGAGGTGAAAGAGTGAGCCTGGTCAAATGTAGGGGAGCCCAGCATCATAGGAGTGGGAAAGAAGTAGGAAATGAAGTCAGAGAAGTAGGGACAAGAGGTACAGAGTAGCCATATTATGTAGGGCCTTGTAGACACGGGATTTCTATTTTACTCTGAGGAAAATTAGGAAGACCTTAGGGGATTTTAAGCACATGAATGATATATCTGGCTGATTTGTGGTTTAATAATATAGTTCTACCAGCAATGTTAAAAATAGGCTGCAGAGGAGGAAGGTAAAGGAAGGAAACCAGTTAGGAGTCCTCTGTAACATTCTGGAGAGGAACACTGGTGGCTAGGAAGCAGGGTCTTGGCAACTGAAGTGGTGAAAATTGACCAAATTATGGATTTAATTCTGAATGTAGAGGCCACAAGATTTCTTGACAAATTAGACAAGTATCAGGAAGGAAGGAACAAATGAAGGAAGGAAGGGAGGGAGGAAAGGTGGGAGGAAGGAAATGAGGGAAGGAGGGAGGAAAGGAGGAAGGAAGTGAGGGAGACAGAGTGGGGGGAGGAGAGGGTGAGAAGAGAGAAAAGGAGAAAGGGAGAGACATAGAAGAGAGAGGGAGAAAGAGAAAAATTCAGTGCTGCCTCTAAGGTTTGTGGTCTGAGCTCCTGAAAAGATTAAGTTGCCATTAACTGATATGGGGAAGACATCAGGTATGGCAAGTTTAGGGGGAAGATGAGTAATTCCATTTGGGACATGTTGATTGGAGATAGCAAGACAGTCAAGCAGAGATGCTGAGAAGGCAGTTAAAAGTCTCTAACTTAACATGCTCTGAACGAACCGCTGCCTCCATCACTTCTCCGAATCCAAAGTGTCTCTGCAGTCTTCTGTTTCTCAGAGTATGGAGGTTCTTTTTTTTTTTTTTTTTAAGATTTTATCTATTTATTTGACAGAGAGATCACAAGTAGGCAGAAAGGCAGGCAGAGAGAGAGAGAGGGAAGCAGGCTCCCTGCTGAGCAGAGAGCCCAATATGGGGCTCGATCCCAGGACCCTGAGTTCATGACATGAGCCGAAGGCAGCGGCTTAACCCACTGAGCCACCCAGGTGCCCCAGGGTATGGAGATTCTGTTCACCCAGTTGCACAAGCCAGAAAACTTGAAGTCATCCAGTACTCCCTCTTTCTGTCACATCCCACACCCAATTACCAACAAATATTATCAGCTTTATCTTGAAATCTAATCAGGATCTAATCATTTCTCACTCTCTTCAATGCCACTCAGTGCAAACCACCATCATTTTTATCTATTAAATATATAAATATTGTATACGATATTAATATATTAATATTACTCAGCCATAAAAAGAAGGAAATCTTGTCATTTGCACCAACATGGATGGATCTAAAAAGTATAGTGCTAAGAGAAATAAGTCAGTTAGAGAAAGACAAATACCATTTGATTTCATTTGAATGTGAAATTTAAGAAAAATGCAATAAACAGAGAAAAGAAAAAGAGACAAATCAAAAAACAGACTCTTATCTATACAGAACAAACAGATGGTTACCAAATGGGGTTGGGGCTGGGGGTAAAACAGGTGACAGGGATTAAGACTACACTTACGTGATGAGCACTGGGACCTGTAGAGAACTGTTGAATCACCATACTACACACCTGAAAGTAAGATGACACTGTACGTTAACTGGACTGGAATTAAAAATTTTTTTAATGTTCCCAAACCGTGGATCTAGAAACATGGCAACAGAATCATGTAACTTTCTTTTAAAATAAAAAAGTTCGCTCTGACTTTCTATCTGTTTCTCCATTTTTATTGCATGAGCAGCTGTATCAGCACCTTCTCTGTAGTCAGATGCTAGGAGAATTATGTGAGGTATTATGTAAGAAATATTTGCACATTCAATATACTTTCTGTTTATCATCTCTTCAGTGGTGGTTTTTTTGTTTTGTTTTGTTTTGTTTTGTTTTTTGTTTTTTTAGGGTTTGGGGGTTTGTTTTTTTTGTTTTGTTTCGTTTTGTTTTGTTTTGAGAGAGAGGAAGCATAAGGGGGTGGGCAGGCGAGAGAGAAGGAAAGAGAATTTTAAGCAGCTCCACACCCAGCACAGAGCCTGATGCAGGCCTGACGCAAGGCTCAACCTTCCCTCTGAGATCATGACCAAAGCTGAAACCAAGAGTAAGAGGTTTAACTGACTGAGGCACCCAGGTGCCCCTTTGCAGGGGGTTCTCAATACAAACTACTTTCTCTTCTAGCAACCCTTGCACTGACAGCAAATACTGTCAAGCTGATATTTTTGTCTGCCAAATGTAATGGTTCCTATTCCATCCTGTTTGAATACCTTGTGTAACTCCTTGACAAAGTAGTTCAAAAATTTCTTATCGGTCATGAAGCTTGTCTTTGGCTGAAGAACAATGTTGACAGTGGCCCGGCATCTCCTGCTCATGGCTCGATAATCTTGTTTCATTCCTTGGTGCTGTAATTACTTTCTGAACACACAACGAAAGGGTACGAACAAAATAGTGATTGCGATCCCTGAATCACACAGAGCCTTCACCATGTCTATGCTATTGTCAGTGTCGATCACATGATAATTTCTTTTCTCATTTTCTGTTTATAAATATTTCTTCAATCATATTTACTATGTTGTGGGCTGTGAGAGACCCGACATCTTTTGGCAAGCCAGTACAAAGAACAAAGTTGAATTTATCATTAATCTACCAGACTGTCAAACTTTAAAAGACATCTGGTTGTCTCTGTATGCCTAAATGTCTGATAAATGATTTACGAAAGTAATACAGTTAGTGGTGTTATTGCCTTTGTGTTCAAAGCAGATACTATAATTCTGAAAAAGAGATTTTCATTAGTATGCTTTCTAGAAGGGACTTTTATCTAAGATTTATGTGCATACCTCAAAAATTCTTCATATTTAACTATTGAAAATTATAAGCAGGCTATAACAATCATTTAAACAATTCTTTTAGTTAAGTCTTTAGCCTTCATAGCCTCATAACTAAAAAGAATCACTCTCTGAAAGGATTCTAACAGAGTATGTTTCTGGACTAGTTACATAAACAAAATGTGTTGACATACCTCATTTTTCTCTAACCTTTCACTTTCTTCATATTCTTTATTATGTCTTAATTGAAGACTATTTTCCAGAGAAGTTTTAAGACATGATTAGAGAGCTTCTCAATTCTGGGAAATTTTGAGGTGCTGAAGTTAACATTCTGCTTTTAATCCATCCTCACAAGATGTGAAGAATCCCAAATAAGACAAATAAGCCATTTTTATAAAACATTCATGGCCTAAATGTAATTAAACACCTGAAATTGAATACAGTTCTTAATAATTATTTTGTTTAATATTATCAATACTAGCATACAATCTACAAGGATTAGAATAATGATATAACCTAATCATCCTCATCATTACAACTATTAATTACTACTACTCTTACTGCCATGAGTAGCTAACAATAATATTATTGCTATTTGTATTTTTATAAACATTTGTTAGCACAAATATATATAATATTCTTCCTAAAATTATGTAGATAATATAATTTCATCATTTGTATTAGCTAGCAATTTATTTCTTTATTAAACCATTTGAAAATACCTAATGTTTATTTTTTACATGAAATTAATAATTTTGACCACTATCATTAATTTTACTGTTATAATAAATGTGCATTTATACTTCAATCAACTGATAAAATTTAAGCATATAAACACAGGGTGAAATTTTCCCTTCAATAAAAAGCTTGCTGATATTTGATAGTGATCTTTTATGTTAACAATAAATCTGAAATTCAAATCTCTTGAATTAATAACTTAGTTTTCCTAATTATACTTGATGGTAACATATATGATCATGAGGTTATGGATCACAAAAAAGTTCATAGACACCAGGAATGAATTTGAAGCAGGCCTCCAGCAATCTGGCTTTGAAGATGAAGTCCAAGGTACAGAGTAGATCTTGGCTGTACACAAGGGATGATCTTTGGTATACCCCTAATAGATATTTGCATTTATGTATTTATTATAATGTCTCTTCTCACCCTCAATTAGGGTATAAGCTTCATGAATACAGGGTGTCTTTCTATTAATTGCTGTATCTTTGGTGCCTGCGCCAAAGCCAAGCACATAAAATACATTCAATAAATGTTTGCTGAATGAATAGATGAATGAATGAATGGATGAATGAATGAGTGAATGAATGAATGGATGAATGAATACTATGCAGCTGTTATAAAGAATAAAATATCTACTCATACTGACATGGAAAGATCTCTACAACACACAGAGTTATACACCTTTTATATAGTTATTTTACTCAACATAGTATCTCAAGGAGCTAGCTTAAAGTCTGGTATACAGGAAAACACAACAAACACATGTTGAACAGATTAATGGAATGGAATGGAATGGAATGGAATGGAAATGAATACAATAGCTTCCACATGGTTGAGCTGCCCTCTTCTAGTTTCTCAACTTTCCAAATCATCTTCTTCCATTCATTCATTCACATTCAGTCATTCGTCCATTTATTAATATATTCATATAATCGTCACTGGAGTGATCTTTCTAACATGCAAATCTGATGACATTTTCCTACCCCAGATTCTTTAATGGCTCCTTATAACCTCTAGGATAAATTCTAGCCCCTATAACAGGGCACCAACACTTTTCATTATATGATGCCAACAAACCTATGCAGATATATCTTCTGCCACAGCCTCCTGCCCATCTCCTCATGCCCTACCCTGTGCTTTAAGTGTTACCAATACTAAGTGCTTATAATTCCTTAAACATAATATCATATTCTTTGATTGTTTCTGATAAGCAATCTGCTCTCACTCTTATCTTTGTTTTTCTATATTTAACATGTCTTTTTTTCTCTGTCTGCTTTTAAGATTTTGATTTTATCATTGGTTTCAAGCAATTTGATTATGTACTTTCATGGAGCTTTCTCCATATTTCTTGTGATTCAATTTTGTTTATACTTTTTTATTAAATTTAGAAATGGTCCAGCAATTATTTCTTCAAGTATTTTTTGTTCCCCAATCCCTCCTTTCCTATGGGACTCCAATTCCATGTATATTACCCACTTGAAGTTCTCCCATGGCTCATGTTGCTCTTTACATTCATTTAAAACAATTTTTTCTATCTGGTTTCTTTTGGATAGTTTCAATTCCTGGGTTTTCAAGTTTACTTATCTTTTTTTTTTTTTCTCTCATTTTTAATCTACCAACAAATACACTGTATTTTTTTTTTCTTATCTCAAGCCTTACAGTTTTCATCTCTAAAATTCAAGTCAGGTCTTTCTTATATCTTCCATTTCTCTATTAACTTTTTGAACATTGTAATACAGTTACAATTGTTTAAATGTATTTGTTTGCTAATTCTAACATATATGTCAGTTCCAGGTTGGTTTTGATTAATTATTTCCCTCATTATAGGTCATGTTTTCCTGCTTCTTTTGTATGCCTGGTAATCTTTGTTTTAATGACAGACATTGTGAATTTTAACTTGCTGGGTTTGGGGTATTTTTGTACTCATATAAATATTCATGAACTCTATCTAGGATACAGTTTAGTTACCAAAAACCATTTGATCTTATTGGGTCTTGCTTTTATGATTTGCTATGTAGGTCCCAAGTTGTAGCCCCATCTAGTCCCCCACTACAAGTATTCAACAAAATGTCCCCAAAAGTATGAATTTCTCCACTCTGGTTTGTGAGAATATACAACATACCTAGAACTGTGTGCCAGGCACTGTTTTTTAATGCTTTTGGATTGCTTCCCCCTCCAACCTCCTTGAGTAGTTTTCTCACACATAGGCACTGATCAGTAACCTGCTGGCTATTCAAAGAGAAGCTTCTGTGAATCTCCAGGATTCACCCTCTGTGCAGCTATTTCCTCTTTGTTACTTTGTTTTGCAAATTCTAGCCACCTTGTTCTTCCCAGACTCTCAATTCCATCTCCTCCTTTTAGAAAGTCTGCCAAACTCTGCTAGGGTTCCTTCTCTGTTATGTTTTAAATATTCATCTTTACTAATGTTGTCCTTAATGCATACTGAGGTTTTTGGGTCAGAAACATATTTCTTACTATACTCACAGCAAGATCAATAGAGCAACACTGCAGCATCACTTCTCATGTCTACAGAGCAACATGATGAGAACCAGATATGAAAATCTGTCCCGTGTGAGTGGAAAGCTCACCCCATAGGTGAGGGTGAAAAGTTAATTTCTTATGCATCCCTACAGGAGAAAGAGGCAATTGCTTTCCCTTCCACATCTGAAAGTCTCCTTGGAAATGTCTTGCTCTAACCTTTTAGAATGTAAATAAATCTCTCTAGGGAAAAAATAATACAGTGTCTCCAGATTTACAATGCAGAGAAGCTTCCAAATTCCAGGTTTAATCCCCTCTTGAAACATAAATACGTATCTCTGGCATTAGGGAAATCTCTCAGGAGTTCTTACTCTTTATACAGCTACAAATTAACCTCTAAGATTTGCTCTAGGGTCACTTTCCAAGGTTCAACAAAATCTGTTCAGAAATCCCTAACTGCACAGAAACACGAAAATATTTTCTCTGTGATCCCACATCCTCCCTGTGCCATGATTCGTAAACTCTCTCAAAACAGTGAACCAGAACAATTGTATCAGTGACCTTGTTAGTCTCCATTTCTCAGGAATGACTATCCTTTGTTGCCTGATATTCAGTGTCCTGAAAGCTGCTGTTTTATGTATTTTTCTCTGGTTTTATTGGTTGTTCCAGGTGGGAAGGTAAATCTAGTTCCTGTGACTCTGTCTTGGGAGGAAGTAGAAGTACCATACTACTTCATGTTTCCTTGCCTTTGCCCTTGTTCTTCCCTCTGTTTAGTATAATCTTTACTACCTAAACCAATCCCCTCCTTATTATCTACCCATCAAAGTTTATATCTGTCATTTCTCAGTTCAGGACACTATTTCAGATGTAAGTTCTTCTGGACTCTCTCATGCACATCTGGGTGCCTACAGTGAATGTGGCTGGCTCCCGCCAAACACGCATCATGTCCTGACTTCTAACAGAGCCTTCATTGGATTCAGGTCTCCACCCTTCCCCATACATCCATGTACTTCGAGAGGGTAATGTCATCCCTACTCCAGATTCTAAGGGTAACCTTATTCTTCTTGGCAGCAGTTTGTGTAGGATGGGCACATAACATATGTCTGGACAATGAGATGAGACAAGTTGGCTAGTGGACTTCCAGGAAAAGTTTCTCCACTCATAAAAAGAGATAAGGAATAAAATGTTTTCTTCTATACATGATCATCTTTCAATGTGCTTGGATGTTTTGAATGTGTGTCTTTACTAACAGTCTTAGAATGAAGGCAACACTGTTAGATCAGAGAGATGGAAGGAATCTGGGCCCTTGATGCCATCACTGGGTAGAAGACCTTCTCAACACTAGTAATGTGCAATAACAAATTTTGAGATTATTTAAGACAACTTGAATTGGGTTTTAATTTATTTCAGCCAAAAACATCCTCATCAATGAACTGCCTTTATCCCCAAAAACCCTTGTATCATCTTTTACATGCCTCCTTTTCAGCTGTGGTGGCTGCACATCTGTCTTCTCTCTAGACTCCAAGCCTCTTTAAGACCCAAGAGGACACAGGTACATTGTCTTTCTAGAGCCAGGGCCTGATACAGAGTAGGTACAGAAGTCATGTTAAATGAATGATTGTTCGTGGCTCAATCTCCCCAGAAGGCTGTGAGACTTGCATCGATACTCTTATACTTACCTAATAGTATATATTATAATAATATTTATTAAAACCTTCACTGTATGCAGGCCACATGCATCATCTCATGTAATCTTCCCAACAGTCCTCTGGAATTGATACTATTACAGTATTACATTTATTTTACAATATGAAAACGAAGTTGGAAAAGAAGTTCAGTAACTTGTCCAACCTTTTTTTTCTCTTGAGAGAGAGAGAGAAAGCTCACAAGCAGGGAGGGTAGAGGAAAAGGGAGAAGCAAGCTCCCCACTAAGCAGGGAGCCCAATGCAGGGATAGATCCAGAGACCCTGGGATCATGACCTGAGTCAAAGGCAGCCACTTAACTGACTGAGCCACCCAGGTACCTAACTTGCCCAATCTTATATAGATAAGAAGTGGTGGGACCTGGGGCACCTGGGTGGCTCAGTGGGTTAAGCCTCTGCCTTCGGCCCCGGTCATGATCCCAGGGTCGTGGGATCGAGCCCCATATCCAGCTCCCTGCTCAGTGGGAAGCCTGCTTCCTCCTCTCTCTCTGCCTGCCTCTCTGCCTACTTGTGATCTGTCTGTCAAATAAATAAATAAAATCTTAAAAATATATATATATATTAGAAGTGGTGAGACCTGGATTAGTACCTGTCAGGAGTTCAGCTGAGCTATCGGGTGTCAAAGTAGCCAATTAAACCAACAACCCAAAATGAAAGTAACAGTGAAATCTTTAATCACTTACTTTGATAGTATAAAAGGCTAAAGTCAGAGAGAGCACCAACTCCCCACTTTTCCATTTTCCCCCATGAGATGCCACACCCATCAAAAGTCAGTTGAATCAGTGTAGATGTAGGGGTTGCCTCACTGTTGAGAAACCCTGAAAAAAGACTCCTGCTTTTTTAATTTTTTTAAAGATTTTATTTATTTATTTATTTATTTGACAAGGAGAGACAGTGAGAGAGGGAACACAAGGAAGAGGAGGAGTGAGAAAGGGAGAACCAGGCTTCCTGCAGAGCAGGGAGCCCAATGTGGGGTTCAATCCCAAGACCGTGGAATCATGACCCGAGCTGAAAGCAGACACTGAACAACTGAACCACTCAGATGCCCCAAGACTCCTGCTGTTTTATGGACTATAGAGACCCTAGGGGGGAGTGGGGAGACGTAGGAATATGAAAATACTGAAGCAGAGTAGGGAAAAATGTCTCCCAAGTTTCCCCTGCCCCCTGCCTCCACTTATAAGGAGGCCTTGACAGAGGCATTTGAAGAACGCCTCAGTCCCCAATTAAAGAGACCTAGGATGAAGATGCCTGAGCCAAAAAGAAAAATATGCAAAGGGCATGACCAGCTAGAGGAACCTGAGCTCTTGACTTCAACTTACTAAGTACTGAGTCGAACACGGGGAGTGCATGTGAGGCCTGTCAGGTATATGGTAAGCCCAAGAAACTCTTTTTTTTTTTTGCCAGGAGCCAGGTTCTTCAAGACCTCATTCTCTTAACCACTAGAACTTTTCTTTGAGCAAATGACTTCATTGTATTAATCTCTATCTTCTCAACAAAAGTCTAGCACTGGATTTTGGTACATGATACATATAAAAAAGGTGAATTAAATTGAATTGAATTATAGAGAGCAGAGAGAGGGTTAGTTATTGACATTCAAATACTAGCCAAAGATTCTGCCATAGTTTATCTATATTTCTTCTTAAAGGAATAAATGGATACTTCAGAAGCATAACCTATTAGTTCTGAGAAGATATATTCAGGATCCTGCTAATGAGATCTCCTCAATAAATTTCAAAATTCTTCAAATATTTCATACTATGCTCAAATGCTTCATTTATTCCTTTTTCTACCATGTCACTGAACTCATAAGTTTTTCATCAACTATCATAAAATTCCAAATTCTTTTCCTTTTTCAACACCAAGCACCCAATAAATACTAATTAGTGAAGATGATGAAGGTCAACTTCATATGTTTCTTTACCCTAATTGCTTTTGAAGCCCTTCAGCATCATTTGGCATTTGATTTCAAAGCTTCAGAAGATAATCTTTCAAATCTAGGCTTTGTTAATTAACATTGCCAGGTACTGCCATCTTTCTTTGTTCAAAAGACTTTGCTGTCATTAATTACATATCAGAGCTGTGGGAATAGATTCAATTTACTCTGATACTTCCAGTGTATTAAACCATTTCCCTACTGCTGAAACCAGGAGATGACAGAATAACATTCTGTTCCGGGGTCCTTCTCCTTTCCTCTCCCTCACTCCCTGGGGTTGGTAAAGCAGGGCTGTGCAAGTCAGTAAGCAATGCCAGTTAGACGATACTCCTTAGAGCTGCAAAGCAAAGAACAACAAAACGAAGCCCTATCCACTAGCATCTGATTTCTCGTTCTCTACATATTAAAGAGAGAAACCCTGAGAAGGTGTTAAGTAAGAACACAAAGTGAATTTACACATGTATTTTTAAAGTAACCTGTCCTTTATAGAAGTGAACTGCTTTCTGAGACTTGTTTTCTGAACCTTCCCCTTGAGTAGGCCTCTCGGACTCTTCACCCCTTCCATTCCTTCTTCCGGTGTAAGCCAGCCCCCAGACACAGGCAGACACATACACCACGATCTTTAGGTCTTTAAGATTCTCCAGTGTGTGCCCCTTTTCAAAGCTGTCCTAACCTGTTCAGCTCACCAGGGTAAGAGTGTACAGTTACCAATCAGCCATTCTCCTCGGTATAGCATCCTCATCTACACTCCCAATGTTGGGCAGTAACTCCCCAGATTCTTCTCCTAGTCCTGGGTTTCTAGCTCTACTTGAGTTTTTAAGCTTCGGGTCCAACTTCCTTAACAGATATGTACGGTAAGATTTTTACAAAGCAAGTTCCTGGCTTCTCCTCCTGTCAGACTTCCTCACTGTGGTCTCTTTCCTTCCTTGTCTACCCTTCTTTTCCAGCATGCACTAGCCCTTCTCCCCAAATATTGTCTTCTTAGACATTATGGATCATAGCTTTGTTGACTCATGATCACATAAGCAAGATAAATATAGGGGGGCAAAGATTTAAAGTCACTGAAGCAGCTCCATTCCACTTAGCATCAGAAAGAGCACGCACTCTGGCACCAGAGTTAGGGGAATATGCTGAGCTGTGAGAACAGGGGAGATGGAAAGTTCAAGAGAGACTTTTGGTCCATAAAGGAGACCCTGCTAGAATTGTTCCAAAGATAATGTCTACGGGGTTCGTTTCATTAAATTAGCTGACACTATCTAAAGCAAAACACAAATTTCAAAGATTTTTTTAAAAGAAAATATATAAGATTAGCACTAGACTCTGCATTTGATTTGGGCAGATAAACTTCTGACCCTAAAGAGGGAGAACTAACCCCTTTGATATGCAAAACAGCTCAAAACCATCTTCCTCTGCTTTTCTCTCCTTGGGCAGGAGCTTGCAGATATTATATTCCAAAAACTCAATGAAAAAGGAGTCAAAAAGCCTGGGTTCTAATGTATAGCCTCCGAGGATCTGGTGCTGTGGATAATCAGCCTTTCCAAGCCATAGTTTCTCATTTGCAAAATGAGTATAAGGGCACCTTTATTCACAAGGCTGGTGTGCATGGCCCTTTGTAAACTCTAAAAGGTTACATAAATAAAAGGAACCATTAGTATGATGATCCAGGCACATATCCAAAACTGTATCGTCATCATCAAAAAGTTGGAACTATGGGTTGGTAACCTATAGGCAAATCTACGGACCCTAAGGAAGGAAGATACTTTCTGCATGCAAGGCATGTGTGTTGCCACCCGAAAAGAAAGGAAGTAAGAAATGTCTACTAAGAACTGAGACTTGCCCTCATCATTGCTTTGGAAGGTGTAAGTCCTGGCAGTATTCATGGCCTGAATCTCCTAAGCACAAGTAAAATTTTGACCAGAAACACAATGGAAACATTATTTTTACATATACAGTAGTTACATGACTTCCTAACATTTATTAAATAGTTGGTATGTGTCAGGCACTGTTCTAAGCACTTCACTAGCTTTATCTAATTTAATCCTCTCTACAAAGTATGATTTACCTCATTTTACAAATGAGACTTATAAAAGCTAAGTAACTTACCACCTAATAATGGGATAGTAACAGAGATTTGAACTCATACTCTTAGCCACTTTTTTATTCTCCCTTCTTTAAAGAGCTAGATAAAAATAATTATTCCAGAGAATTCTGGAAAGTTCAAACTCCTGGGGGTCGGCCAGGGCATGGGGAGTGAAGGGCACTTCTATACTCCCATTTCCTTCCAGCTCTCACCTCCTGCTCATGACTTCCCTGTTCAGGGCTCTAGCAACCCAGAAGTTAATAGGGCTCAGTCTTCCCATAACTTCTACCCAAAGATTTTTTTTGGTGGTTTCCAGAAATAGGGTTTACAGTCCAGTCGTGGAAACAGTTTGAAATAACTCCGCTTCCACAAGACCCAAGCCAGTTTCTACACCTTGGGCCCCAGCCTCTGTCCTCTGGCTCAGCCTCCTGCCTCTACCTTCCCCACCGCTTTGTGGTTTCAGTCTCTGCCCTCCCTTCCTCAAACTCCAGGCCAATTCTGCTGGCTCTTTTGTTTTGTTAGTTCCTGCCATCTTGTATTGACAGGATCTCACTTTGCCCCCAAGTGATTTATGAAGATATTTTCCTAATCAAAGTTTGTTCTGTCCCTATGAGAAATTATGATGCTAGCTTTTAAGATGAGGACACTTTCACCTTGATATATATCCATTTAATAAACATTTATTCCTAGGAAGTAAAAGGAGGGGTGGTAATACACAAAACCAGAGTGATTTTTGATATCTTGAGCTCCCGTACTGCTAAACCACTGAAGAATAATTAATAGAGGAGATCATAAACTCAAAGTCACTGTAATTATGATGATCACATTTGCATAACTCATCTTAATCTATTATAAATTCATTATAGCAGGGGAGTGCTTTAGCCCCTAAAACATTAAAATATTCTGTTATTAGGAAAGAAAACAACCTGGTGACATGACAATGTGCCATGTTTTTAAAAAACTATCTTCTTCACCCCAATATTCTGGCAGATCCTATGGCCCATGAGATATACAACTAGAAGTTAATTCACTCCAGATGTCAGACACTCAGCTTTACTAGCAGCATCGCTGGATTGTTGGCTTTTCTTTCGGTTTTCTAACAAAATCAGGGGCATCTGTGTGGCACAGTCGGTTTGGCATCCAACTCTTGGTTTCGGCTCAGCTGGTGATCTCATGGGTCGTGAAACTGAACCCTGTATCTGGCTCCTCGCTCAGTAGGGAGTCTGCTTGGGCTTCTCTCTCCCTCTCCCTCTGCTCCCCCCTACTGTATACACTCTCTAAATAAATAAACAAATAAATAAATAGAATCTTTTTAAGAAAGTTTTCTAACAAAATCAATTACTCGCTCCCACTACACTCCCAGTTTGTTAATGAGTTCACAAAATTATAATTTAATCACAAACATACCGGTTAATTAGCTCTGCCATCTCTTTTACTTGCCTACTCCTACTACTTTTCATCTATTCTTTCATTTGTTCACTAGTCAAATATTTATGGAGCACTTTCTCTCGGCAAACCCTAACCCTAACCCTAACCCTAATATAATTACAAATATTTAGAGAATTATAAATATTATTTTTCACTCGCTGAGCCCATGTTTTGAGGATCACCACCTGTCCTAGGCAACTACATTATCTCATTTAATCTTCACCACACCATCACTTCAAGGGGAGCTTGAACAGCTCCATATCACAGTGTAATTGGTGATCAGAGAGATCCAGTAACTTACCTACATCAATGGTAGACAGCTGGTAAAGGGCAGAGTCCAGATCTGAGCCCAGATCTGTGTTAGGTCAAGTACCATGGAAATAAACAAAAAAGGGATTGCAAACTCTGTCTGGGTTTTGCCATGAAAACACTTCAAGGAGAGCAATGGCTTCACCTGGTCTGTAGGGAGTTCACCATCCAATGAGGAAAAAGGATGGCATTTATGGCAAAAAGGATCACAATCAGAGGCACGATTATACACTGTCCCTGGCCCTGAGTCGATCTTACCAATCCATTACAATGAAACAAGTGATTCATGAGGACCAGTTTCTCTACCCCCCCAATGCTTCCCAGAGCAAACAGGGTACTCCCTGAGGGCAGGGATCATGCCCTGCTTATTTGGTAGGCCTCCCAGGGCCCAGACGGTATCTTATGGAGATGGTGCTAAATTATTCTTTGAAGAAGCGAGTTAAAGAGTACGAAGTGAAATGGCAGCAGGTAGACAGGCAGGGAGGAAAGAAGGCAGGCAGGCAAGAAGTAGTAAATACAGTTTTGATCATTAATTTTTGTCACAGAGCATCTTACAGTGTTTGTTTCTAAAACATTCTCAGGTTGTTCTTGGCATGCTGAGTTAATTCTCTTATCAATTCCCTTCAAGAGATAATTGCTGGTGTATAATCCTAGTAACATGATTATACTTTTTGTTATGATCCAGCAACCACAAGACTCGGCATATGCTTTGGTCACGACAGATACAGCTTTGTATATACAGTCCTGGCTAAGAAGGAGCGTGTAGGTCCTTGACACCATACCTCGTTAGTTAATAATTGTAGCATTTCACTTCTGCAATAATAGCAATGGTAGTTTGCAGTATTTATCAACTCTACTTTCAAAGTGGTTGTACCTCTGTTATCACCTCACAACAGCCCATGAGGTCATTCACAGTGAATGGAGTCAAGGTTCAGGTCTGTGAGCCATGGGCTCAGGGAGAGCAAGCTCCACACCCAAAACCAAGCCTCTCCATTCCTGGTCCAAAACTCTTTCCATTCATTCAGTCTCCTCCTCCAGAAAGAAAAATACTGCCTTCAGGAAATACATTTCTCTTTTTCTCTTTGCTAATCTCTCGCCATTTCACTATTTCTTATATACACACACACGCACACACGCACACATGTGTGTGTGCAGTTTTATCTTGGTTTGCAAGAATCTGAACTTGTTCTGAGGTACAACTTGCCCCTGGCCAGTTTTAACCCTACTCGTGTCAACTTAAATGGTCTCCCTGTCATTGTGATAATAATGGTTTTTAAAAGGAGGTCCCGAGGTTCAGAGGTGTCTCAGGAAGGTCACCCTGGCACTCACACTATTAGTAATTTTGGGGGTCCAGCAGCCTCTACACCTTCATTTCACATGAATTCACTTTCACTATACCTTTGGTATTACTTCCAGTCACTCTTCTCATATACCTGCTGGGTTTTGGCTTAGGCCCTACCTCCCAAGTCCCAAAATGAAAGCCACTGCTCTGATAATTTTCTGGCCTAGAAATGACCTATCCTTACCCTTACCACAAGACCCTGGAATTGAAAGGATATTTTATTATACATGGAAGCCTTCTTAGTGTTAAACGTAGGGTTTCCAACAAGTTGGATAAGCTGCAATTTTGTATCCCTTCCTTAATTATGTTTTGAAAACCATCTTGGAATTTTTACTATTCTCCCAGCTCTACTGGGATTGTAGAAGATAAAGAGGCTACATGCTATCTGCCACCCTTAAATAATCACGTGTTGGAGATGGTTGGGAGAGAGGGGAAGTGGAGAACAGATGCAAGAGGGGAACATGTGACAGCTTATATGTCACTAAGCAGCAGCTGATGACCTGTCTGCATTGCTAAACACTTCAAAGGACCTAAGTAATAAATGCCTCCCAAAGCAAACCTCCATATTCTGAGAACGAATGCTCTAATTATGGCTAAAAGCTGAAGAGAAAACTGCTAGAGACTTGAGCACAATATGGTTGGAGGTACTCATGCAAGTCTTACTTGAAACAGAGGCTCACACCCACTTTCTTCCCTAGACAAAGCTCCTCTGTATCACTTGTTTTGATAGTTCCAGGCAAAAGCTGGTTTTCATGTAACATCTCAAGTTCACTATGGCAACTCAAAATTCCAGTTTATTTTGGTTCATCAAAGACTTATAGAGTGTCCACCATCTGCTAAACATGACTTAGGCACTGGTTATCAATAAAATATAATCCTTGCCCTTGGGAGTTCTCAATCCAACAGGGAAGGCAGAAATGTAACATTTACAGTCATGGAGATATTCAAAATATATAACTGCCCCCATACTATGGATACCAACCAGTCAGAAGGGATGTTGGCCAGCACATATGGCATGTTGGCTAGAGACTAGGCCTGCCCATAATACTGCATGGTAAGAATGAGGCAGAGGTCTCCAGAAGATGCTACAGGAGCTCAGGAAATCTCAATTAACACGTAGCTCAAGCTGCTCCATGATAAGAATCCCAGTCTTTTGAGGAGGATGGTTTTCAACCAGTAAGGTAAATAAAAGTAAAAATAATGACAAAATTACCATATTGAGGACATACCATGTGCCAGCTCTGCATTAAGAACTTCCAAGAGTCCCTTTATTTGAGCCTCACACTATTCTTTTTTAACAAATGAGGAAACTGTGACTTTGAGTTCACCGGATCACACAGATTCACCATTTGAGCAGGGTTTGATCCCTACCATTCTGACTCCAAAACCTTTACTTCTACCTGAAACTTGAGGGACTGATTCTTCTGAAAAAAAGGAGGCTTTAAGATTTAAGGATACAGAGAGACTGAAAAAGTTGTTTGGAGGAAAAGGTGAGTTTCTTATCATTTATTCATTACAAGGGTGAACTGGAAATATTTTAGGTAGAGATAGATGGTGAAGTCCTTATTCAAAAAGTCAAACCCAGGTCAATAAAAGTATAAGTAAATATCATGTAGGACAAACCTAACAGTCACTTTTCTTAAGAACCCTTACAGAATAAAAAACAGGCACAAAAGCCATCAGACAGATATTGTTCAAAGAGACTCAAGAGGTAAGCAGTGGGCACAAGGGGCCCTTGTTCCGACTCAAAAGAACCCCCATTGAAATGTGAAAAGAAAACTGTCTTTTAGAACATGCTTTTGGATCAGAGAAATGTTCCCCTTGACTGTCTTTTATCAATTGCATGGAAACAGCCTTTTAAATCTAAATTGTCAATTTGTTCTCCCTGCCTGATTTACACATAAACTCATATAATTTCCTCTTGGAGACCTTTACAATTAGGGTGGGGAAAAGGCTGTGATATCAGCCCAAGAGAACTACAGCTTCACTTGCAGGCAAAATAGCAGAATAGAGGGGGGAAAAAGGAGACAGACAGACAGAGAGATTTTTCTGGAAGAATTTCTGAAAGATCTTTTCATATGGAATTCTCCAAATACTAAGGGATGGGTGGGAATCTCACTCATGGAACTGATTTTTATGGTACCCTTCCAAGAGTCCAATGTTCTCAGGATCCCAGGTCACAGGAAACTCATATCTGTGGATTTAATGAAAATATAAAAATAAGGAAAAAACAGCCTACCCCATTCTATCAAAATGCAAAGGTTTCTGTTTTAAAAAGTGTAAATCCCAAATGCTGAGGTTGAGGGTATCACTGAGGAAAAGCCTACTGTTCTAAAGGAAACAAGCAAGCCAAAATAAACAGTATTACCTAGAGTACCCAACATGATATTGAAGGAGAAGAACAAAGTTGGAGAACTGGCTCTACTTGACCTTGAGGTTGAAGGAAATCTGGTCATTTCAGACCAAGAACCTGTTTCAAACAATGATCTTATTCAGTTTATGAGGAAACCACATATGTGTTGATGACGCCAAAATTTATGTCTCTCCCCTAATTGCCAGACTCATGTTTCCAACTGCTCACTCAGCATCTTCACTTGGGTGTCTCCCAGACATTCCCTTCACACGCCTAGAACAGAGCTCTTAATTTCATTCCCAAATCCATTCCTTTCTGAGTATTCCCCATCTCAGAAAAATGGCATCAAATCATCCTTGAATTATTTCTTTCTTTCAACCTCCACTTATCATCAGCTGCCTCTCCTGAACATATTAAAAATTTCTGTTTTCTACCATTCTGATTGAAGCAACTGCCTTTTTTTACATACTCTACTGCTAAACCATCACATCTGGTGTCCTGACTTCTCTTGCCCCATAGCAATCCATTCTACAGGATGATTTCTTTTGTATAAAGTTTTTCAAATTTTTATTTGGGACAACCTCAAATTTACAGGAAAGTTGCAAGTGTGATGCAAAGAATTTTCCTTCCCTGCACCATTTTAGAGTCAGTTGCCAAAACAATGCCTCTCACCCCTAAATATCTTACTGTACATTTCCTACAAACAAGGGAATTAGCCTATACAGCCACAATACACCTACCAAAACCAGGAAACTAATGTTGAAACATTGTTACCATCTAATCTGCAGACCCCTTTCAAGTTTCACCATTTTTGCCAATAAGTCATTTACAGCAACAAGATCCAATCTGGAATGGTGTGTTGCTTTTCTTTCTCATGTCTCTTTAGTTTCTTTCAGTCTGGAATAGTTCCTCAGTCTGTCTTTGACTTTCATGACCTTGATACTTTTTAAGATCATAGGCCAGTTTGTTTGCTGCTGTTGCTTTTAAAGAATGTCCTTTAATTTGTTTTGTCTGATGTTTTTATGTGACTAGATTCAGGTACACATCTTTGGCAGGAAGATCAGAAATACATTCACTGAACTCTATCAAACGTCACACATGTTTAATTCGACCTCATGTTGGTGTGTCCCCTTAGATCATTTGAAGAAAGTGGTGGCTGCCAGGCTTATCCACCGTGAGGTTATTCTCTTTTCTCCTGTTATTAATAGGTATATGTGGGGAGTTACTTTGAAACTATGTAACTGTCTTCTTTTAATCAAACTTTCCATTTATATCTATTTATCCACTTATTTATATCAGTGTGGACCCATGGGTTTTATTCGGTAGATTATAAACTTTTCTAACATGACTTGTTCCCAGTTGCTATAATTGTCTCCCAAAGAGGGGATTTATGGTAGGTTTATTCTTGGTCTCTCCTAAGAATAGAAGTGCCCCAAAGAAGAAATTTATGGCAATTCTCACTTCTCAGAATTGTCTGTTTTTAGTCAAATAAAGGAAGCTCCAAGAAGGCTTCTTTCTGCATCTGTTGAATCCCAAATATCTCCAGCTTAAAATAATCTTTATACCAACTCTGAGATTCCAAGTGGGTCCGCAAACTCCTGAATTATTCTCCAAAGTGGCTGCACTATTTTACATTCTCACCAGAAACTCAACACACACAAAACAGATAATCATATCCAAAAAATGGGCAGAAGATATGAACAGACACTTCTCCAATGAAGACATACAAATGGCTATCAGACACATGAAAAAATGTTCATCATCACTAGCCATCAGGGAGATTCTAATTAAAACCACATTGAGATACCACCTTACACCAGTTAGAATGGCCAAAATTGGCAAGACAGGAAATAACATGTGTTGGAGGGGATGTGGAGAAAGGGGAACCCTCTTCCACTGTTGGTGAGAATGCAAGTTGGTGTAGCCACTTTGGAGAACAGTGTGGAGATTCCTCAAGAAATTAAAAATAAGAGCTTCCCTATGACCCTGCAATTGCACTACTGGGTATTTACCCCAAAGATATAGATGGAGTGAAAAGAAGGGCCATCTGTACCCCCAATGTTTATAGCAGCAATGGCCACGGTCGCCAAACTGTGGAAAAAACCAAGATGCCCTTCAACGGACGAATGGATAAAGAAGCTGTCGTCCATATACACTATGCAGTATTATGCCTCCATCAGAAAGGATGAATACCCAACTTTTGTAGCAACATGGACGGGACTGGAAGAGATTCTGCTGCATGAAATAAGTCAAGCAGAGAGAGTCAATTATCATATGATTTCACTTATTTGTGGAGCATAACAAATAGCATGGAGGACATGGGGAGATGGAAAGGAGAAGGGAGTTGAGGGAAATTGGAAGGGGAAGTGAACCGTGAGAGACTACAGACTCTGAAAAACAACCTGAGGGTTTTGAAGGGGCGGGGGTGGGAGGTTGGGGGAACCAGGTGGTGGGTATTAGAGAGGGCATGGATTGCATGGAGCACTGGGTGTGGTGCAGAAACAATGAATACTGTTATGCTGAAAAGAAATTTTAAAATTTTTAATAAATAAATAAAAATATATGAATAAGAGTTCTGATAGCTCCACATCCCTGTCAACACTTGGTATGGTCCATCTTTATGATTTTAACAATTCTGTGGCTAAATATGTAGTAGCATCTCGTTGTGGTTTCAGTCTGCATTTCCACAATAGCTACTGAAGTCGAGCATGTTTTCGTGTGCTTATTAGCCGTCCACATATTTTTTATTAAGTGTTTGTTAATATCTTTTCTCTATTTTTATTGTGTTATTTGTCATCTTATTGTTGCAGGATTACAGGATTCTTGTCTCACAGAGCCGAAGAATAAATCTCACAGACACAAAAGGGTGAAGTGTAGTGAAATTTTTTAAGTGAAGGTAAGAACACAAAGGAAAGAGAAAAGCTCTCAGAGCGAGAGGGCTTCATGAGGGCTTCTAGTGGGCTTCTAGTGGCAATCTCTTGCTGAGAAGCCTGTAGCCTTGAGATGCCATCTTGGTTTGCTCCCTTGTCCAGCTCTGTCTTAGCATCTCCACCTGCCAGGAATAGTTTTGGAGCCTGGTCAGGGGAGTTAGAAGCCTCCTATCTCTCCTGCCTAGACCTTAACTCTTTCCCTATTCATGGGACAAGACCTGTGGCAGAAAGAGCTATACTGGGATTGTGAGTAGTGATCGATTGTGTACATGTTAATTAGTGGGGGTGAGGGATAGTGCAAGTCTCTGAGGTATCTGGAAGCAAAGCTTTCAGGACCTTGAGGGTCTGCTGCTGCCTAGATAAGGTTACTTTTAAGTAACCTTATCCTTTTAAGGCACTAAAGCAGCCACAAGTTCCTTGAGGAAGGTCACGCTCCGCATGGTTCAGGTATCTGTCAGTGGGCTGCAAACTGTGAGGAGATTTTAATTTAAGTTACATTTCTTTTGCCTTTGTTTCCCACATCATTATTAATGACTTACAGGATTGTTCATACATTCTAGATACAAGTTTTTGCCCTGTGTTTTCATTGTAAATTTCCTTTTGAAGAGTAAACTCTTCAAAGAAGAGTCAATTTTAGTGCTCTAAATTTTCTTCTCTAGACTGTATCCCACAAATTTTGATACACCAGGAAGTTAATGAAATTCACTTCCAAAAACTTTTGGAATCCTAAGAAAATTCTTTGTATGACACTTTAGGCCCTCTTTCTTCAATCAAAGACAGAGAACAACCACCAACTTGGGTGATGGCAATTAACTATTAACAAAACATTTCCTCATTTAGGTTTAAATAACCTAATGATACTATTAGCCACATTTCAAAAATAAAAGGAAATTATAATTTAATCAGGGAATTGACATAACTAGACCAAAGTTGAAATATCAGCAAAGATAGTTTCAAGTTGTATTCAGGTCTCCTGACTCCAAATCTCATCCTCTTTTCTCTGTGCTTTACCCAAATCTCTGACAATCAAAGTTAAAACTTGTTCACAAGTTAAGTTTCTAATATAGTTTGTAGTTTAAAAGGACAGGGACATTCCACTTTCACCACTATTGTTCAACATAGTACTAGAAGTCCTAGCCTCAAAATCAGACAACAAAAATAAAAGGCATTCAAACTGGCAAAGAAGTCAAACTCTCACTCTTCACATATGACATGATACTTTATGTGGAAAACCCAAAAGACTCCACCCCAAAATTGCTAAAACTCATACAGCATTTCAGCAACATGGCAGGATATAAAAATCAATGCACAGAAATCAGCTGCATTTGTATACACTTAACAATGTGTCTCAAGAAAGAGAAATTAAGGAATTTATCCCATTTACTATTACATCAAAAACCATAAGCTACCTAGGAATAAACCAATGAGGTAAAGAATCTGTACTCAGAAAACTATAGAATATTCATGAAAGAAACTGAGGAAAACACAAATAAATGGAAAAACATTCCATGCTCATGGATTGGACGAATGAGCATTGTTAAAATGTCTATGCTACCCAAAGCAATCTATAAATTCAATGCAACCCCTATCCAAACACCATCAACATTTTCCACCGAGCTGGAACAAATAACCCTAAAATTTGTATGGAATCAGAAAAGCCCCCAAATAGCCAGGGGGATGTTGACAAAGAAAAATCAAAGCTGGGGACATCACAATACCTGACTTCAAGCTCTGTGACAAAACTGTAATCAAGACAGTATGGTACTGGCACAAAAACAGGCACATAGAACAATGGAACAGAATAGAGATCCCAGAAGTGAGACCCTCAACTCTATGGTCAACTAATCTTCAACAAAGCAGGAAAGAATGTTCAATGGAATAAAGACAGTCTCTTCAACAAATGGTGTTGGGGAAATTGGACAGCCACATGCAGAAGAATGAAACTGGTCATTTCCTTACACCACACACAGAAATAGATAGATGAAAGACTCCAATGTGAGACAGGAATCCATCAAAATCCTTGAGGAGAACACAAACAACAACCTCTTTGACCTCATCTGCAGCAATTTCTTCCTAGAAACATTGCCAAAAGCAAGGGAGGCAAGTGCAAAAATGAACTATTGGGACTTCATCAAGATAAAAATCATCTGCACAGCAAAGGAAACAGTTAACAAAACCAAAAAACAACTGACAGAATGGGAGAAGATACTCACAAATGACATATCAGATAAAGGGCTAGTACCCAAAATCTATAAAGAACTTATCAAACTCAACACCCAAAGAACAAATAATCCAATCGAGAAATGGGCAGGAGACATGAACAGACATTTCTGCAAAGAGGACATCCAAATGTGCAACAAACACATGAAAAGTTGCTCAATATCACTCGGCATCAGGGAAATACTAATCAAAACCACAGTGAGATACCACTTCACACCAGTCAGAATGGCTAAAATTAACAAGTCAGGAAATGACAGATGTTGATGAGGATGCAGAGAAAGGGGAACTCTCTCCTACACTGTTGGGGAATGCAAGCTGGTGCAGTCACTCTGAAAAACAGTATGGATGTTCCTCAAGAAGGTAAGAATAGAGTTACCTATGACCCAGCAGTTGCATTACTAGATATTTACCCTAAAGATACCAATGAGGTGAAAAGAAGGTACACCTGCACCCCAATGTTCATGGCAGCAACATTCACAATAGCTAAACTGTGGAAGGAGCCGAGATGCCCTTCAACAGATGAATGGATAAAGAAGATGTGGTTCATGTATACAAGGGAATATTATTCACCCATCATTTACACCAACATGGATGGAACTAAAGGGTATTATGCTAAGTGAAGCAAGTCCATCAGAGAAAGACAATTATCATGTGATGTCACTCATATATGGAACATAAGAAATAGTGCAGAGGATCACGGGGAAGGGAGGGGAAAACGAATGAGAAGATGTCAGAGAGACACAAACCATGAGAGACTCTTGACCCTGGGAAACAAACTGAGGGTTGCAGAAGGGGAGGTGTGTGGAGGGATTGGGGTGCCCTAATGATGGGCATTAAGAGGGCATGTGATGTGATGAGCAGTGGGTGTTACACACAACTATGAATCACTGAACGCTATTTCAGAAACTAATGATGTACTATATGTTGGCTTATTGAATTTTAATTTAAAAAATAAATTTATTTTAAAAATAAATAAATAAAAAGAAACTTTCGAGGGTATTGGAAGGATTCTCAGATTTCTAAATTTCTAATGGAAACATCTGACACAACAGACACAGAAGGCAAGCAACACGTCTGCCTTTGAGATCATCTCCTGATGGCTGACCTGGCTACTGAGGCAGAGTTCACCCACTGCAGCAACCCAAACGGCTTGCATTTCATCTCTATTTAGCAATTTCAGTGGCCTAGCAAATGGTTCTCAAATTGGTATTTAGAAGCCTCTCCTTGGAAGTTCCCAGAGATTCTGGTCCAATCGTACTGGATGGAATGCAGAGATCCAGATTTCTTAGCAAGCATCAGGGTAATTCTAATGCAGGATGTTAGTGGGTCTCTCTAAACTGGTAAGGATAGGGGTGAGGGTAGGGATCATGGGGGAGAAGTAGTGGCAGAGGCAGGCAGAATGTGGGTTACAGAGTGCCTTGTAAGCGCACTTGGGAGATTTAAATTTTTTCCTAAGAGTACTGAGGAACTACTGAGGTTTTTGAGCAGTGGAATTACATAATAGATTTAGAATTAAGATCAGAGAATAGACTAGAAGGGTCAAAGACAGGAAGAGAGACCCGTTGGAGCTGGTACAGACGGCACTCTGGACAGGACAGTCTGGTAGTTTGGACTGCAAGAGTGCCGGTAGGGATGAAAACACTTGAAGGAAAGGAATTAGCATGCATGAAGAGACAACCCACAATGAAAAGTTTCAGTGAAATGGTAAAATATAAAAAAGCAGAATGTAAACTGCTAGTTAAGAGTCTATAAACAAAAAATCAGCATAACTCCAGAAATGGTGATCTGGGGACAAGAGAATGCCTCACTCAGAGGACCTCTTGTGTTCTGAAGCTTCCCTAACACTGTATTTTCGGGAGACTCGTTATTTATGTTAATCAAGGGAAGGTACCACCTCAGATCATAAAAGGCTGCTTGCTGCTCAGCCCAAAATCTAGGCAACAGCCACACTAGCAACAGCCATATTTTTTAGCAGTCTCTCAAAAGCAGTTTTATGATTCTCTCCCATGCAAGTCCTTCCCAACCAGCCTCATATCCCCAACTCTGCAGCCTGCTTATGGGTTCAGGTGCTCTGCCCTTCATGATAGCACAATCACTCAGTCCACAATAAAGCTCGGGAATGAACTTCATCCTGAGTCTGACAGGAAATGTATCCAGAGAAACCTGGACATGGATGGCTATATTTTAGTCTTGGGATTCTGCAAACAGCCTCTCATGAGCAATGTAAATCCAGATTTGTATATTTATGTACATACACTATATGTTTATTTGCCCAATAATATTTTAAGCATATCATATGCCATCTCCCTGAGGCTAGCACAAAAGTTTATGGGCTCAAACCCCACAGAGGTGGCCACCTGAACAAGTCATTTATAGTTTTAACTCATGTGTGCTCATGTAACTTTACCCTTTTTCTAAGCCACCTCAATCATAGAACAATAAGGGATCATTTCCTTTGTAGCTGGTCAAAAGAAGAAAATTGCAGGAAAAATAGAGATGACACCTGCCAGAAAATTCTAAAAAAGAAAAGGTGGGGGAACTCACTGAAATTTCCAAATAAGGGGGAAATGGCCAGTTTTCTTTGCTTGTTTGGGTGTTCTGGTTTTTTGTTTTGTTTTGTTTTGTTTTGCTTTGTTTTGTTGAGATTTTTGTTTGAGAATGAGAGACAGACATCAAGCTAGGGGGAGGGATAGAGGGGGAAGGAGACTCCCACTGAGCAGGGAGCCCAACATGGGACTCAATCCCAGGACCCCAGGATCATCACCCGGGCTGAAGGCAGATGTTCAACCGACTAAGCCACCCAGGTGCCCCAAAATGGCCAATTCTGGAAAGCAGGGAGCCACTGCAATCGTTCTCACCAGTGACCTCACATTAGAATCACCTAGGAGCCCTTAGAGACTAAAAAGCCCCACCCAGGCCAATTAATTCATATCTATGGGGTGAGGCCCCAGGCAAAGGTATGTTGTAAAAACTCTACGAGTATTTCTAACCACAGCTATAGGAAACATAAAAGGATTAATGTGGACTTTCTAGCATCCAAGAATCCATATTTGATACATTGGGAGACAAAGATAATTCCAAGCTACCTTGTCTTCTACTCCATACTAAAATGTGTGATTTCTCTCTAAGCTGAACTCACTCTGGCTCCATGGAAAGGCAGGGCTGCTTCCCCTCTTAGGGCCTTCACTGGCTTCCCTCAGAATTAAGTCTAACTCCTCACCAAAGGAGTTTATGAAGCTATAAGACTTCATAAATTCTGGCTTCTGTCTAGCTATGAGACCCTGTTACCACCACCTCTGTCCTTGTTCACTCTGTTTCATTGGTCTCTAGTCTGCAGCTCAGACGCTACACACTTCTTGCTCAAGAACTTTGCACTTGCTTTTCCCTCTGCCTGGCAGAGCCGCTTCCAACTCTTTACATGGCTGACAGTCAGCATCTAGTAATTGAAGGCACAGAACTCCCTGGGTTCAAATTTGGCTCCACTACTTTCCATCTGTGTGGTCCTGGGCAAGTCTCCAAACGGCTGTGTCCTCCAGTTTCCTCATTTGTACAGAAGAGATGATCCTACCTTCTCACAGGACTACTGTGTGGATTGAATGAGTTAATATAAGCAAAACCAGTAAGACAGGCCTAGCATAGAGAGCATTCAATAAACCATAGCTTAAGAAAGGAAAAGCCACCTCCTCAAAGAGGCTTTCCCCGTCCACCCAATCTAAAGTACCCTCCCACCACCACATCACGATTTCATTTTTTCATGACATTTATCACTATCTAGAATTGCATTGTTTATTTTTGTAATTGTTTCCTATCTGTCTGCTTCCTCTGGATTACAAGTTTTATGATAACTGGGACGTCACCTGAAAGTTCACTGCTATCTCTGCTCCTTCCTGGCCCATAGCAGGACTCAATAAACACTGAATAAATTACTTATTATTTTTGAAAGCCTGCCAAATTTAAACCAAATCAGAAATTACATAGTCTCCTTTTCCTAACCCTTTTCAAATCATGATTGTTTATGATAGGTTAACAGGCACATATGCAGGACTGAAAAGTAAGTGATCAAAGTAATCTGGAGGTCATTGTGTTGAAGACAGCCAATGACTCTCCAAAAATGAGGAAGTTCTCTTCTAACAGCCCCAAGAGAAATGAAGTCTTTGCAATTATCTAGTTAATTTAGTCAACTGTGGACTTTCCACATAGTCAATATAAGCTGTTTGCTGTCAGTGAGCACATCAACTAGTAAATTACTAACTTGTGCTTTATACAGTGGAGAGAGTCAAAAAGTATGGGGGAACTATTCCCTGAAGAAAAGGCCAGAAACATGGATCTTAACAGACCATTCTCAAAATATCTGAATGAACACAAACTATACCTGAAGCTAAACCTTCAATTTTAGCATAAGAATCTTTATTGTCCCACATAGGGAGTCAGAATAGGTTAAAAAAAAAAAAAAGACCCATCTCTATGCTGCCTGTAAGAGTCTCATTTTAGACTTAAATAACCTGCAGATTGACAGTGAGAGGACAAATAAACATTTATCATGCAAATGGATGTCCCAAAAAAAGCTAGAAGAGCAATGCTTATATTGGACAAAATAGACTTTAAAACAAGGACTATAATAAGAGACAAAAGAAAGGCATTAATATTATCATAATAAAGAGGACAATCCAATAAGAAGATATAACAATCATAAATACGCACCCAACACGGGAGCATCCAAACACATAAAACAAATTATAAGAAACATAAAAGAATATCAGATAAAGGACTAGTGTCCAAAATCTATAAAGAACTTAGCAAACTCAACACCCAAAGAACAAATAATCCAATCAAGAAATGGGCAGAGGACATGAACAGACATTTCTGCAAAGAAGACATCCAGATGGCCAACAGACACATGAAAAAGTGCTCCATATCACTCAGCATCAGGGAAATACAAATCAAAACCACAATGAGATATCACCTCACACCAGTCAGAATGGCTAAAATCAACAAGTCAGGAAATGACAGATGCTGGCGAGGATGCAGAGAAAGGGGAACCCTCCTACACTGTTGGTGGGAATGCAAGCTGGTGCAACCACTCTGGAAAACAGCATGGAGGTTCCTCAAAATGTTGAAAATAGAACTGCCCTATGACCCAGCAATTGCACTACTGGGTATTTACCCTAAAGATACAAACGTAGTGATCCAAAGGGGCACGTGCACCCGAATGTTTATAGCAGCAATGTCCACAATAGCCAAACTATGGAAAGAACCTAGATGTCCATCAACAGATGAATGGGTAAAGAAGATGTGGTATATATACACAATGGAATACTATGCAGCCATCAAAAGAAACGAAATCTTGCCATTTGCAACAACATGGATGGAACTAGAGCGTATCATGCTTAGCAAAATAAGTCAAGCGGAGAAAGACAACTATCATATGATCTCCCTGATATGAGGAAGTGGTAATGCAACATGGGGGCTTAAGTGGGTAGGAGAAGAATCAATGAAACAAGATGGGATTGGGAGGGAGACAAACCATAAGTGACTCTTAATCTCACAAAACAAACTGAGGGTTGCTGGGGGGAGGGGGGTTGGGAGAAGGGGGGTGGGGTTATGGACATTGGGGAGGGTATGTGCTTTGGTGAGTGCTGTGAAGTGTGTAAACCTGGTGATTCACAGACCTGTACCCCTGGGGATAAAAATGTTTATAAAAAATTTAAAAATTTAAAAAAAAAATATATATATATATATAATAAAATAAAAAAAGAATAAAATATTTAAAAAAAAACATAAAAGAACTAATTAATAATAATACAATAATAATATGGGACTTTAACACCCCACTTGCATCAATGGACAGATCCTCTAAACATAAAATCAACAAGAAAACAACAGCTTTGAATGACACACTGGACTAGATGCACTTAACAGGTATATTCATGGAGGACAAGGGGAGTTAAAGAAGAGAAGGGAGTTGAGGGAAATTGGAAGGGGAGGTGAACCATGAGAGACTATGGACTCTGAAAAACAATCTGAGGGGTTTGAAGGGGCGGGGGTAGGAGGTTGGGGGAACCAGGTGGTGGGTATTGGAGAGGGCACGAATTGCATGGAGCACTGGGTGTGGTGCAAAAAATAATGAATACTGTTACGCTGAAAATAAATTTTAAAAAACTTAAAAACAGAACATTCCATCCTAAAACAGCAGAATATACATTCTTTCAAAGTGCACATGGAACATTTTCCACAAGAGATCACATTTCAGGCCACAAAGCAGACTTCAACAAATACAAGAAGACAGAAGTCAAACTATGAACCTTTTCTGACCACAACACTATGAAATCAGAAATCAAGCACAAGGTACCTGGGTGGCTCAGTGGTTTAAAGCCTCTGCCTTCGGCTCGGGTCATGGTCTCAGGGTCCTGGGATCAAGTCCTGCATCGGGCTCTCTGCTCAGCAGGGAGCCTGCTTCCTCCTCTCTCTCTCTGCCTGCCTCTCTGCCTACTTGTGATCTCTGTCTGTCAAATAAATAAATAAAATATTTTTAAAAAAGAAAAGAAATCAACCACAAGAGAACATCTGCAAAGACAACAAATATATGGAGGTCAAATAACATACTACTAAACAATGAACAGGTCAACAAGGAAATAGCAGAAGAAATTTTAAAAATACATGGAAACAAATGAAATGAAAATACAATGACCCGAAATCTTTGGGATGTAGCACAAGCCGTCCTAAGAAGGACGTACGTAACAATAGACGCCTACCTCAAAATATAAGAATAATTTCAAATTAACAACCTAGCTTTACACCTAACAGAGCTAGAAAATGAGCAACAAATGAAGCCTAAAGCCAGCAAAAGGAAAGAAATAATAAAGCCTAGAGCAGAAATAAATGATATACAAACTAGAAAAATAGATTAATGAAACCAGGAGCTTGTTCTTTGGGAAAAAAGTCAATAAAATTGATAAACTTCCAGTCAGACTTCTCAAAAAGAAAAGAGAAAGGACCCAAAGAAAGAAAATCACAAATAAGAGAGGAGAGATAACAACTAATACCACAGAGATACAATTATTAATAGATTATTATGAAAAACTATATGCCAAAAAATTTGGACAAATTGGAAGAAAAGGATAAATGCCTAGAAACACATAAATTATCAAAACTAGAACAGGGAGAAATAGAAAACTTGAACAGACGGATTGATAATCAGCACAGAAATTGAATTAGTAATCAAACAAACAAACAAACTTCCCAACAAACAAAAGTTCAGGACCAGATGGCTTCATAGGCAAATTCTACTGAACATCTGAAGAAGAATTAATACCTATTCTTTTCAAACTACTCCAAAAAAAAAAAAAAAATAGAACAGGAAGGAAAACTTCCAAACTAATTCTATGAGGCCAGCATTAATCTGATACTAAAACCATGAGTGTACCCCTTTCTCTGCATCCTTGCCAACAGCTGTTGTTTCTTGTGTTGTTAATTTTAGCATCTACTTTTGATTTAAAAAAAATAACTTCAACAAAGTAGGGATAGATGAAACATACCTCAACATAATAAAGGTTATATATGAAAGACCCACAGCTAATATCACCCGCAATATGGAAAAACTGAGAGCCTTTCCCCTACACTCTGGAATAAGACAAGGATGTCCACTCTTACCATTAGTATTCAACATAGTAGTAGAAGTCCTAGCCTCAGCAATCAGAGAACAAAAGAAATAAAAGGCATCCAAATCGGCAAGGAAGAAATCAAACTTTCACTATTTGCAGACAAGGTGATATGCCACGCAGAAAACCTAAAAGACTTCACCAAAAAAATTGCTAGAACTCATACATGAATTCAGCAAAGTTGCAGGATATAAAATCAAAGTAAAGAAATCTGTTGCATATCTGTCTATACACCAAAAACAAAGCAGCAGAAAAAGAAATCAAGGAGTCAATCTCATTAACTATTGCACCAAAAACAATAAGATACCTAGGAATAAACTTCACTGAAGAGGTAAAATATCTGTGCTCTGAAAACTATAGAACACTTATGAAAGAAATTGAAGATGACACAAAGAAATGGAAAAGCATCCCGTGCTCACAAATTGGAAGAACAAATATTGATAAGTGTCTATACTACCCAAAGCAATCTAAACATTTAAGGCAATCCCTATCAAAATACCACCAGCATTTTCCACAGAGCTAGAACAAACAATCCTAAAATTTGTGTGGAACCACAAAAGACCCTAAACAAGCAAACCAATCTTGAAAAAGAAAAGTGAAGCTGGAAGCATCACAATTCCAGACTATAAGCTATATTACAAAGCTGGACTAATCAAAACACTGTGGTACTGTCACAAAAATAGACACATAGATTAATGGAACAGAATAGAAAACCCAGAAATGGGCCCACAATTACATTGTCAACTAATATTCATAAAGCTGGAAAGACTATTCAATGAGGAAAAAGACAGTCTCTTCAACAATTGGTGTTGGCTGAACCACTATTTTACACCATACACAAAAATAAATTCAAATTGGATTAAAGACCCAAATGTGAGACCTGAAACCATATAAATCCTAGAAGAGAACACAAGCAGTAACTTCTTTGACATCGGCCACAGCAACTTCTTTCTAGATATGTCTCCCAAGGCAAGGGAAGCGAAAGCAAAAATAAACTGTTAGGACTAGATCAAAATAATAAGCTTCTGCACAGCAAAGGAAACAATCAACAAAACTAAAGGGCAACCTACAGAATGGGAGAAGATATTTGAAAATGGCGTATCCAATAAAGGGTTAGTATCCAAAATATATAAAGAAGTTAAAACTCAACACCGAAAAAATGAATAATCCAATTTAAAAAACAGAGAGAAGACATGAATAGACATTTTCCAAAGAACACATACAAATGGCCAACAGACACATGAGTATCAGTCATCATCAGGGAAATGCAAATCAAAGCTACAACGAGATATCACTCCACACCTGTCAGAATGGTTAAAATTAACAACACATGAAACAACAGGTGTTGGCAGGATGCAGAGAAAGGAGAACCCTCTTGCACTCTCCATGGGAATGCAAATTGGTAAAGCCCCGCTGAAGAACAGGAAGTAGGTTCCTCAAAAAGGTAAAAATAAAACCACCCTTTAACCCAATAACTGCACTAGTAGGTATTTACCCTAAGTACAAAAATACCAATTCAAAGGGATACATGCATCCTGACATTTAGAGAAGCATTATCTACAGTAGCCAAATTATGGAAATAGCCCAAGTGTCCATCGACTGATGAATGGACAGAGATGTGAGGGGTGTGTGTGTGTGTGTGTGTGTGTGTGTGTGTGTGATGGAATATTACTCAGCCATAAAAAAGAATGAAATCTTGCCAATTGCAATGACATGGATGGAGCTAAAGAGCATTATGCTAAGGGAAATGAGTCAGAGAAAGACAATTACCGTATGATTTCACTCATATATGGAATTTAAGAGACAAAACAAATGAGCGAAGGGGAAAAAAGAGAGAGCAGCAAACCAAGAAACAGACTCTCAACTCTAGAGAACAAACTGATGGTCACCAGAAGGGAGGTGGGCAGGGGGGATGGGCCATAGAGGTGATGGGAATGAAGAAGTGCACATCAGCACCGGCTGATGCACAAAGTGTTGAGTCACTATATTGTATACCCCAAACTAATATTATACTGTGTGTATAATATATATATATGTGTGTGTGTATATATGTACATATATATAATTATATATATAGTATAATAACTGGAATTTAAATAAAAACTTAGAAAGAATGTCCCAGATTTGAATCCATGTACTTACTGACCGTTGTCTTGCTTCCCCCAAACAGATTTCTTGAGTATGCATGACACTGACCTCAAAATCGTGATGTTGAGAGAGCAATAAATCCCAGCATAATTCAGGTAATTTTACAGCAAACTCTCAAGAGTCCATGTGACTTGCCCATAAGGAAGTTCTTGGTCACTGCAACCTGTAGTAATCATCTTCACACCTCTGTCCCCATGTCCCCATGGACTCCCTGCTATCCCCGTTCCTGCAGCTTTTACTTTCCCCAGCCCATTCCTATTCCTGAGGCTGGAAAACTGATTTGGATCCTTAGAGTTCTTTTAAATAAAAATAAAATAGAAATAAAAATGTAAGACAATGATCATTGGCATCGTGTAGAAAGAAGTCAGGCATCTGAACTGAAGCCTGTATCAGAAGCGTATTTTATAATGCCAAAAATGAGTTTCAAATGTGGATACCAGACTCTTGCTGCCGCAAATATAGCAAAAGGTGTAAGGAATGACTCTTCCAAATTCACCTGTTTGGTTCCCTGACCAGGCCACCACAAGGAGTTCTATTAACTTTTGTCAGCCGAGCATTTCCCCGGTGTTCAACACATCCTGCAAAATAAAATAATGGGAGATGGCATTTCACTCACCGAAGTCACTCACAAACAGCTGCGGGGGCTCATTGTTTGGTTTTGGGTTTTTGGTTTTTTTTATCTCTAGAACAAATTTCTAACAAGACCCTGTCATTAATTCCTTATATCATATCCTTTTTCCTGATGGCTTATTGTCAGTAAATAAAATAAAGACAACAGGAGCTCCTGAGTGCTCAGAGGGTTAAGCCTCTGCCTTCAGTTCAGGTCATGATCTCGGGGTCCTGGGATCAAGCCCCGCATTGAGCTCTTTGCTCAACAGGGACCCTGCTTCCTCCTCTCTTTGCCTGCCTCTCTGCCTACCTGTGATCTCTGTCTATCAAATAAATAAGTAAATAAAATCTTAAAAAAAAAACTGTTCAAGGAAGATTTTGTTAATGATAGGATTCCTCCCTCATTATGCCACACAACTGTTTGTGACTAACAGTGTCCTGTATTTTTAGAGGCTGTGCTGGGTATCTTCCACTTGCCCCTTCAGATCAAATATCCATCCCTCCTCCCACTCGGTGCCCCAGGAAGCTAACTTACATGGTCTACATCAAGGGACTTAAGCAACACTGTGACAGGTTAGTCTGGGTTACCTTAAGTTGGCTCTCCCCTTCCCTTCTCTTCAGACATTTTCTGTGTATGTTCCTTTAAGTGAGAGAATATAGAAGGAAATATCATCCTTCCCAAAATTCCCCTGTACATCTGGGGAGACTTTCACTAATCGTGAACCATCAGACAAGCACTGTAACACTTGTGTGGAAATCAACCTTAATGGAGCCTTCATTTCCTTGGAAACCAGCCCCTGGTGCCTATCGTCACGTACTTGAACATCAACAGCAGCAAATCCACTCTAAAAACATCAGAACAAAGGAATGTCTCCAAATTAACAAAACCGAATGCTTTGATCCTTGTGATTTATTATCCTCACTAGAGGCAAGCTGAGGTCTTTTCTTTTAAAGCTTGTTCTCTAATCCATTGCTTCCCAAACTTTTTCAAAATAAAACATACGTAGAAAAGAATGCCCTGTGCAGCACCCAGCAGAACTAACAGCTGAGGCTGTTTGCTGCTATGGACTCCCAGCTTGGCGCTTCAGACCCAAAATCAACTACAGTACTAAACGCAGAGGGGGAAGTATCTCAGCACCTTGGCATCCGTGTGTAAGACACAGAGAAGAAAGCAGAGCTGGACACAGACACACAGCATCCACTCCCCACAGCCCTGACACTGAACCCCAGACACAAGAGACTGTCCTAGAACAGCAACCTCCATGCCTCTAGAAACTGGATGGCATTATGACCACCACGGCTTGTATCTTGGAATGGACAATGTGTGGCTTATCTCACAGAGCTGGTGCAATGATTTAGTCTGTTGTTTCCAAAGAGAAGCATCCAAGCCTGGTTGCCTGGGCCCACTAGGAAATTACATCATCTTTTTATTCAATGATCTAAATTCATTCACATTGTTCTAAAATTGAAGCAACCCAACAAGGTACCCAAGAAGGTTCACTCCCTTTTCCTTTGCACCCTGTTGCCCCTCACAACCTTTAGGTAACTGTTCCTAAATTTCACATATTCTCCCAGAATTTCTTTTTGTAGACATAATAAACACAAATATTCTTACAATGTTCTTTTCTTACATAAAAAGTAATATGCTGGGGCACCTGGGTGGCTCAGTGGGTTAAAGCCTCTGCCTTCAGCTCAGGTCATGATCTAAGGTCCTGGGATCGAGCCCCACATTGGGCTCTCTGCTCAGTGGGGAGCCTACTTCCTCCTCTCTCTCTGCCTGCCTCTCTGCCTACTTGTGATCTCTGTCTGTCAAATAAATAAATAAATCTTAAAAAAAATAATATGCTATACATACATATTGTGTATATGTGCATTCTTTGGCACCTCGGTTTTTTTCTTAAGAAAATATCTATATGAATATATAAAAGGCTTTCTCATCCTCTCTTACAATGGCATAGATTTCCACAGTGTGGCTGTATCACAGTTTATTTTAACCAGTATCTATTGATGTTTATCTGGCTTGTTCCCAATTTTTTTGCCATTATAAACAACAAGGACATATGTCATTTTTATATATGTATTTATGCCTTTAGAAGAAATTCTCAGAAACAGGATTGCTGAGTCCAGGGACAGGTGCATTTGTAATTTTGATATGTACTGTCAAATTTCCCTCCATATAGATTTATCATTTTGCACCCCTACCAGCAATGTCTGAGGGTGCTTCTTCCCCAGAGCCTTGACAACAGAATCTATCCAGCTTTTGGATTTTTGCCCATGTGATAAGTTGAAAATTATATCTTAGTGTAGTTTTAAATTTCATGTATTTTATTATGAGGGAAGTTTACTATCTTTTCATCTGTTTAAGGCCATCTGCATTCCCTAACAATAAATCCTCTTTCTGCTGGAATTAGCTAGAGCTGGTTTCTGTGGCTGCATATGTTAGCTTACACTGTTTAAAAAGGCTTTTTCCTGGAAGCCAGTGTGTTTCTCCATCCATTGATTATTACATAGGTCCTTGGAGGGCCAAACTGTAAGAGCTGGATTTTACCTCATGTATCTATCCTTCTAGAGATAAGGAAAAAAGAGTCAAAGGTGGTTGTAAGTGGCCTCTACCTCCAGCATTGGCTCCAGCTTCTGAGACTTTATCAGGTTTTGCTGCTATGTGCTTGAACTGATAAACAATATGGTGGCCTGTTAATACACTATTTTTTTTTAAGATTTTATTTATTTATTTGACAGAGAGAAATCACAAGTAGGCAGAGAGGCAGGCAGAGAGAGAGAGAGGGAAGCAGGCTCCCTGCCGAGCAGAGAGCCCGATGCGGGACTCGATCCCAGGACCCTGAGATCATGACCTGAGCCGAAGGCAGCGGCTTAACCCACTGAGCCACCCAGGCGCCCCAATACACTATTTTTTGAAGTTCTAGCTCCACTTCAGGGTTCAATAACTTCAAAACACCCACAGATGTCACATTCTTATATCTTCTTCCCGTCTGCTTTCTCTTCCTGCCTTCCTTTTATTTTTTTCTTCCTTCTTCCTTATTTCTGAACATGTCAATCATTATAAATTCAGGGGCTGAGTGGAGTTGATCAAACCATCACAATTTTCCCCAATCCTCCTCTAGTATACACTGTTTTCCCAATGGACTTCAAAACTTCTGCAAAGTCTTGATATTTAGCCTGATATATGGATTCCTCCAAGTCAATATCTCAACTTGGAGAAGATCAGGGCTGGGAGAAGTCCATACTGAGGGGACAAAGCTGGAGGGAACTCTCCTTGGACCCAGAAGTCAGCTCCAGTCAAGCAGACTGGCAAAATCCCAGCACAAAGCAAGCAGTGGATATTACTGAAAGGTTCAAACCAGTAGGCAGGACTCAGCACCAGAAAATCTAACCAGATATAGCACTGTTTTATAGGGAAGCTCCAGCAAATCTGCCCAGACATGATGGTAGGGTTCCCAGGCACAGGCAGGGATAAATACAGGATATGAGAACTAGCATCAGGTAGAAGGAAGGGGTGCTAATATGGGGTTCAGAGTTGGTGCAGATAGGATTATGTAGATAGAAAAGAACTGTTGAGTGAGGAGTCAAGGGAAGAGGTCAGCATTCCAGCCAAGGACCAATGAATAATAAGGAAAATAATGCTACCAAGAGCTACATGAAAACCTAAAACTGGGCGCGCATTTTTCTATGGTCATTCTGATGAGGTATTTTAATACTGGCCTATAAAACTAGCCTTTAAAATGTCGGTCTTTAAAGTAACATCAGCAAGATGACAGGGTAGGAAGCCCTGGCCTCCACACTCTCCCACAAACTCACAGATTCACACCAGTTCACAGACAAATTCTCTTTGCTAGAAATCCAGAAACTAACGGAAAGGATCCTGTACCCTGAGTGAGTGTGAAACTCTACTCACCAAAGCTGGCAGAAAGATTTGGCATACCAGCGCAACCAAATCATTACTGGCAGAATGCCATCCAATCAGGAAGAGATCCCATAGTTCCAGCTGGTTTATATGACCAATACCCCCGAATTTCCTGAAGGGACTCCACAAAGGATTGGCTTCTGTCTTGTCAATCTTGGAGCTACGATGGGCTCATCACAGTCTAACCACCTAGAGAAGAATGGAAAAGGCAGCTTGAAATGGTAAATTCCACGCCTCCTCCTTTACCTCAGCAAAGAGCAAACATAAAAAGCGCAGCTCCCAGCTTCTCCTTGGGGAAGGGAAAAAGCTGGTCCAGGCACCCAACTTTTCCAGGAACTGCCAAAAGATTAGCTTCTGACTTGTGTGACTCAAAATGCTGATGGGACCTGGTATTATCTAACTTCTTAGGAGCTGTGAGAACAGAGACAGAGATATAGGCAGGCAACTGTCCTAGCATTCCCTCCTAGTTCGGCCCAGAATGGGAAGAAAAACTCAGGTTGGATGGAGCATCCAATGAGCCAAATCTTCTGGAGGCCACCCGAGAACTGGCTTCAGTCTCACTCGTCCCAGTGTCCAGCTGAGACTCCACATACACTAGATACCTGGGCATGCAAAAAACAAAGAAGTGGGTTGGCCTTTTCAAAGGGTTAGAAAGGCCCCTCAGAATCTCTGGCCAAGCTGATTGGCCAGATTTTGTACAAAGCCGGACTCTGAACACCAGGAGAGGGAGCTGCTTTGTCTAATGAACAGATACCAACACAGAAAGTCAAGGAAAATCAAGGATCAGATAAAGATATTCCAAATACCTTGTTACCAAAGGAATAAGGTAAATCTCCAAACATTGACCCTAATGAAGTGGTGTATATGATTTACCTGGCAGAGAATAAATGATAAAAATCACATGATTGTCCCAATAGATACAGAAAAAGTATTTGACAAAATTCAATACCATTTTATGATAAATTATAATACCTTCAACAAAGTAAATTAAAGACTTAATATGGGACCTGAAACTGTAAAACTTCCTAGAAGAAAACAGAAGAAAAGCTTCATGGCATTGCTCTTAGCAATGATTTCACAGATATAACACTAAAAGCACAGGCAACACAAACAAAAACAAACAGGACTATATCAAACTAAAAGGTCAATCAACAGAGTAAAAAGGCAACCTATGGGATGGGGAAAAATATCTACAAACAGTATATCTTATAAAGGGCTAACCTTCAAAATATATAAGAAACTCCTACAAGTCAACAACAAAAGAAATGAATAACTGGGTTTTAAAATGGGCTGAGAACTTGAATACACATTCCTCCAAAGAAGACATACAAATGGCCAACAGTGTATGAAAAAATGCTCAACATCACCAATCGTTAGGGCAATGCAAATCAAAACAACAAGATGTTAATTCACACCTGTCTATATGGCTACTAACAAAATATGAAAGACAAAAAGTGTCTGCAAGGCAATGTCCACACTAGCCAAACTACAGAAAGAGCCCAAATGTCCATCAACAGATGAAAGGATAAAGAAAATGTGACCTACATATAGATACACACACAATGGAATATTACACAGCCATCAAAAAATGAAATCTTGCTCTTTGCAATGACATGGATGGATGGAATTAGTGTATTATGCTAAGCAAAATAAGTCAATTAGAGAAAGACAATTATGATATGATCTCACTGAGATGTGGAATTTAAGAAACAAAACAGAGGATCATAGGGGAAGAGAGAAAAAAATAAAAGAAGATGAAACCAGAGGGGTAGACAAGCCATAAGATACTCTTAATCATAGGAAACAAACTGAGGATTGCAGGGGGGGAGGGGAAGGAGAGGGAGTAAGACGATGGGGGAACTGGGTGAAGGATATTAAGGAGGGCATGTGATCTAATGAACAATGGGTATTTTATAAGACTGATGAATTGCAGATATGTACCTCTGAAACCAATAATACATTATATGTTAATTAATTGAATTTAAATTTTTAAATGTCTAAAAAAATTTTTTAAGTGTCTGCAAGGATGTAAACAAATTGGGATTCTTTATTCACGATTAGTGGAAATGTAAAATGGTGCAGCTGCTTTAGACAACAATGTGGAGATAACTCAAAGAATTAAAAACAGAACTACTAAATAGTTGCACACACCAGGTGTGTACTACTAGACGGTTGCTCAACAATATGAATATACTTAAAACTATTGAGCTCTATGCTTAGAATGGTTAATATAGATTTTAATGGTTAATATAAATTTCATGTTGCGTGTATTTTACAATTCAAAATTTAAAATGGGTAAAATGATTTAAAAAAAGAAAAGAATGATGAATGAGAGGAGTTATGAATGCCATGGCACACATTACTTGCTGGTTTTGAGAAATAAAAGCAATGTAAGCTTCTCATGTTAATGAACCACTTTGAAAGAGACCAATGTCAAGACCTTCTGCTTCACCAGGACTCTCTCCAGGTGCCCAGGCCCAAGTACTACTGGTGGACCCTACATGGCCTCCCCAGGAGGGTGTGGTCCTTGGGTACCCTAGAGTGGAGGCCATACTTCCACTTTCTACTTTGGCTGAAGAGGGTTATATCAAGTCCCACTGAATGCGCTATACCATCAGAATACCCTCAGACACGGAAAGGCCTTGAAACTTACGAGAAGGTTTCAGTCCACGAATTTGGCGAGAACAAACTTGAAAGACCAGAAGGAGAAACACAGGAACCTCTCTTTCCCCCAGTCCAGAGCCAGCATCTGGCTTCATGGGCAGCTGGTCTTCCTCACTGAGGCCCAGCCAGATTCCCCATGATGAATCACAGAGTGGAACACAATAAGCGATATTTTCCTGGATTGTATCAGATCTCATGGAACTTTTATACAGGATAGTTGATTACATAAGAGTCTAACAGGCCACGTGAAAAGCCCTTGCTTATTTTACATTTCTTCATTTTCTTAACTGGTTTTCATGGTATATGTAAAATTAGGATTCAAAATCAATTCTTTCGCAACGCGAGGCAAAACAAACTACCTCTTCAAATGTCCTTTACTCAGAATCTAGATCACAGAAAGAGTACAGATCTCAGTTAAGTAAAAAATAATAATCTATTACAAGTGAGAGCATTGAATTTGAATAATTTCTTTCTTTCTTTTTTTTTTTTAGATTTTTTAAAAATTTATTTGAAGGGAGAGAGACAGTGAGAGAGGGAACACAAGCAGGGGGAGTGGGAGAGGGAGAAGCAGGCTCTCTGCGGAGCAGGGAGCCCGAGGCCGGGGTCAATCCCAGCACCCTGGGATCATGACCTGAGCCAAAGGCAGACACTTAACAACTGAGCCATTCAGGCGTCCCTAATTTTCTATTTAGTTCTCTCTGACTACCTTTCTGTCACAAGTATGTTTCATGTGCTCCCCCTAAAACCTGTCCTTGGGACACAGAAGAACCACATACACTAGCTACTGTCACCAGCATGCCCCCCCCCACCATGTCCCATTAAGGTTAGGTCTCCAGCAGCTGGGGATGTCAATAACATTAGTATGTTAAACACATGTAGTTTCATTTTGGGGTGGGTTTGGTTTTTTTTCTGTCTTAAACCCTCTAATCTGGGCATTTGCAAACCAGCCATAACAGAGGTGTCCACAGAGCATTCATCAGACATTAACTAATTCATTTGCTACACTTTCCCCTCTGGGGTACTGGCATGGAATACAACACCTGTCAGGACGCTCTTGCAGAGTTACTGGAACAATCTTGACAGGACACTAATATCGTGCCTCGATAATTTATTGAAACCACCTGGCTTCAGATATCTTACTCTGGATAATACCATGAATGTGTTATTTTGAAATTTTTCAAGCCTACAGAAAAACTGAAGAAATAGTGAAAGGATCAATCACGTATCTTTCCTCTAGATTCACCCATTTCAAGCATTTTGCCACGTTTGCTTTATTTTACTCTCAGGGTGTGTGTGTGTGTGTGTGTGTGTGCGCGCGCACACACTACCATTTGAAAAAACTGCAAATATCATAATACTTCAACCTTAAATATTTTACCACTTATATTTCAATAATAATAACATTCTCCTACATAAGCACAACATTATTATTATGTTCAAAATATTTAAACTTCATACAATATCATCAAATGCACAGTCCATATTCAAACTTTTCCCACTGACCCGATAAAGTCCTTAAAGCTGTTTTTCTTTTTCTAATATCCAGGATCCAATCAAGGACGAGGCATTGCATTTTGTTACCACATCTTTCCAGTTTCCTTTCATCTGAGACAGTGCTGCCCATCATCTCCCTCCTTCTCCCTCAGCCCCAGCTCTAGGGGATCTTTTAGTACATGGGCAGTTTTTAAGAGTCCAGGTCAGTGGTTTTGTAAAATATTCCATAACATGTATTTATTGACATTTCCCTATGATTTGATGCAGGTTGAACATTTTTTATAAAGATTTATTTATTTATTTATTTGACAGACAGAGATCACAAGTAGGCAGAGAGGCAGACAGACATAAAGGAGGAAGCAGGCTCCCTGCTGAGCAGAGAGCCCGATGCGGGGCTCGATCCCAGGACCCTGAGACCATGATCTGAGCTGAAGGCAGAGTCTTAACCCACTGAGCCACCCTGGCACCCTGGGTTGAACATTTTTTGCAAAATTTTGGCAACATCATGAGAGTGATGCTATGTCATCCCCACTACATCATATCCGGAAACATAAAATATCTCATTATTGATGATGCTTTAATTGCTTAATAAGGAGACTGCCGTATTTTTTCATTGTAAGGGTACTTTTGCCCTTTGAAATAAATAATAAATGACACTTCAAGATGGTGTGACTATTCATATATATATATATGACTTTATTTTTTAGAGCAGTTTTAGATTCACAGCATCAATGAGTGAAAGTTACAGAGATTTTCCATATATCTCCTGCCCCACCCCATGCAGAGCCCCCCACGTTATTGATATCCTCCACCAGATGGTTACATTTGTTGTAAATGATGAACCTGCACTGAAACATCCTTATCACCCAAACTTCGTAGTTTGCATTAGGGTTCACTCTCTATTTACACTCTAGGGGTTCTGACAAACACATCGTTATAGTATCATACAGAGTCGTTTCACTGCCCTAAAAATTCTCTGTGCTCTGCCTATTTGTCCCTCCCTCCCCAGTAACTCAGGCAATCACTGACTTTTTACTGTCTCCAAGTTTTGCTTTCTTTAGAATGCAGTATTTTGTAAGCATACAGTGTGTGACCTCCTCAAACTGGCTTATTTCACTTAGTGTGTATTGAAGATTCCTCCCCGTCTTTTCATGGCTGGTAGCTCATTTCATTTTAGTTCAGAGTAATATTCTGTTATCTGGACATACCACAGCTTATTCATCCACTCACCTACGGAAGGACTTCCCGTCTTGGGCAGTTCTGAATAAAGATGAGATATAAGCATCTGTATATAGTGTTTTGTTTGGACCTAAGTTTTCAGCTCCTTTGGGTAAATACCAAGAAGCGCACCTGCTGGACTGGACGATGAATATTCTTCCCCCTGACAACTGTTCAGCTGTTGGTTTAAGGATCCATTAATGGCTCGTGCCTGCACAGATTATTATAATGTTGGGGGTAAAACGATGATTTTTCTCATCATTTCTTCCACATGTATTAGTTGGCATTCTCTTGTAAAGAAGAACTTTTATCGCACCTACCACCATGGCTACCACTATGAAACTTAAAATTTAATACTTTAAAATTCAGCATTTTGGGGGCACCTGGGTGGCTCAGTGGGTTAAGCCTCTGCTTTCAGCTCAGGTCATGATCTCAGGGTCCTGGGATCGAGCCCCGCATCGGCTCTCTGCTCAGCAGGGAGCCTGCTTCCCCCCCACCCTGTCTGCCTCTCTGCCTACTTGTGATCTCTCTCTCTCTCTCTCTGTCAAATAAATAAATAAAATTTTTATAAATAAAATAAAATTCAGTATGTTATAATCTATTCTGTCATTTTTTGACACTCATATTTTCATAAATGTGGTCAGAAGGACCCACTTAAAGCTAGGAAAATTTATGATTTTACTATATTATTATTCACTATAACAAACTATAGAAATGATCCCTGAAAGTATAGTCTATTATTCACTATAATTCATTACAAGTAAGCAGCTATGCTATATTAAAATACTAGTTTTAACTTCTAGTTGCTTTTCATTGGGAAATTAGTAATGTAATCCAAATGTCCCCCAAGCACTCCATCTTTGGAACCATCTTTCTCCTTACCACTCAAAGAAAATACTTTATGCTCCTAGCCTCCCAAATAGTTGGAAATGCAGCAGCATCCCCATTTTCCAAAGCTTGAGACAGCATAAAGGAGAAACAGTCTTCTATAATTACCTTCTTCTCTCAGGGCAGCCCAATTCTGGATCCCTTAAGGTCAACCCAATGCCACTGTGCAGGTTGCCATTCCTTGCCTTATTTCCCCCAACCGCAGATTCAGCACCTTCCTCATTTTTCAAGGCTTTGCTGAAAATAAAGAGCGCAGTATCAAATAGGAAGTAATTTAATAGTCACATCAGATATCACTGCTCTAGGACTCTTCTCCCTTCCTGGGCCATTCATTGCTTTCATTCTCCCTAGTCAATCTACCACAGCTCCTTTCCATATCATCTCCATCTCTAAGACAAGCACTAGGAAAGTGCAAATGGAGTGACCACAGCAAACACTTCATTCATGGGCTAAGTCTAAAATCATCAACAAACAGTTCCCCAATGGATAACATCATTTTCCTCTCTGCCTCAATCGTCTTACCTATAGATAAATAGCCTTTCAACTACTTTTCCTACCTCCTCACTTTGGCAACCTATCCTTACACGGCCCCCCATGGCATCCTGCCCCAACTGGCTAGCCCCATGTGGCCACCACTGCTGGCTCACAGCCAGCTCAGGGTAAGACTCTTAGCAGCACTTTTCTTGCTCCTATGTCCACCCCTCCCTTCTTGCTATCATGGTTCCTAGCTCTCTATGGGAAAAAGCCGTTGGTCTGCTGCACTGGACCCACTTCCTTACACACAGACTATTGAATGTTCCTTTGTGACCAACTTATTACATCTAACTCTTTGCGGGATAGGAGGGGCTGTTGAGTCACAACTGCAATTCTGAGTTAGGACATTCCAGCTCCCAGCAGGAGAGACGGAGAGACATGGGGAATACTATCCCTTCCAGGAAAAAAATACATGATGAATATATGGGATCAACTCACTGTGTCAGAAGTCATACACCTTACACACACACACACACACACACACACACCCCCTTCTATTTGTCACTCCTGCCTATGGCATCTAGAGGAAGGAAATGAGTGAAAAATTGCCGTTAAAAAAGATAAGGAAGGAAAAAAAGAGATAAGGAAGTCAATAATCTAACTTGAAGCAAATACAGAGTCAGCTCCACTAAATAGCACTGACTTTCCTGGGTCATTATGAATTTTCTACCTCATTTGGTGCACATGACCTGGCCTGATGCCATGGCAGTGAGAACATGAGCTGAACAATTACCAGCAAAATGATGAGGAAACAGAACTTGGGCCCTCGCCTTGGGCATAGATTACATTGGACTGTACTGAAATATAAAACAACCATTAAGTGTCTGTGATCCGTTCTTGGTGAGATTTTGATAAGTAAATACAGTCAGGAGATTGAGGAGGGATTAATCAATAACACCCTTTCTAGGCAGAATAATGGTCCCCCTGAAGACATCCACATCCTCATTCCCAGAACCTGTATGTTAGTTTATATGACAAAAGGGACTTTGTTAGAGATCGTGGGATGAGTAGATTATCCTGGAATATCCAGATGGGCCCCTATGATCATGAAATCTTTAGAAGAAAGAAGAGGGAGGCAGAAGGTCAAAGTCAGAAAGAGATTTGAAGATGCTACATTGATAGACTTGAACATGGAGAAAGGGGCCATGAGCCAAGGAATGTGGGTAGCATCTAGAGATTGAAAAAGGAAAGAAAATGGATTCTTAAGGGCTCTAGAGCCTCCAGAAAAAAATGCAACCTCCAAAAAAAAACAAAAAAACAAAAAAACACCCTGATTTTAGCTCAATAAGAGCCATTTCAGCTTCTGATCTCCAGACTTATAAGATTATAAATTTGTATTGTGTTAAACCAGTATATTTGTGATAATTTGTTACAACAGCAATAGGAAACCAATACTCTTCTTCCCCAGTTGAATTTTGCACATATTAGGAGAAAGACAAAGAAAAAAACACAGAGCAAGATATCACCTTTAGTGCTGATAAAGCTGAGAGTAGGAATTGTGACTCAGGTACACAAAGAAAAGGAGCTCCCTAAATGAAACCCGGTTAGACAGCCCTCACCACCAGCCACCAGCCATCTGGGGCCTGTCCCTTTAAAATTTATGGCAGGAGGTGCAATGGGGAGCAGAATATATGCTTCAGTTGGCCACCAGACTTGAAAGAGCAAAAGGAGAGAAAGAGACAAAGCTGGGCAACCCTAGGTTGTCATCCCAAATGCCCAAGTCAAGTAATTCACCCCTTCTCCCCAGAGGGGGCATAAGTGAGGAGATTCACTGAAGCTAATAGATGTCCTTCATGTGGAAATAAAGGGGAAAGGAAACATTTTTAATTTACTGCACATTCCAGGTACTGCTCTTTTTAACCAGGATGTACTATTCCTTAGGCCATCCGTTTTTTTTTTAAAGGGCTGACTTTTTTTAAAAAGATTTTATTTATTTTTTTATTTGACAGAGAGAGAGAGACCACACACAGGTTCAAGGTGGGGCTCCATTCTACAACCTGAGATCATGACCTGAGCCAAAACCAAGAGTCAGGTGCCTAACAGATTGAGCCACCCTGGCTCCCCCTTGAGCCATACATTACTTAGAGAGGCTTTATATTATAGGCGTTAAGAGCATTACTCTACAGTCCATTTGCCTGAATTCATATACTAGCTTCATCACATTCTGGCAAACTGCTGACTCCTACTGTGCCTCAGTTTTCTCAATCGGCTTAAAAGGTGGGAAAGAAGAGGATTGTGATACATTAACAATTTATGTCATAGTTTTGATGTGAGAATTATACAAAATAATAAGTATATAGTACTTAGCATAGTATCTAGCATACAGTATGCATTCAACAATTGAGTACTATAATTGCTGCTAAGTAACACTTCTTCATAGTTCCATAAATTATACAAAGTTGTTGGGGTTTTGGGGGGGAGGGGTATTGTTATATTTACTTAAGGAACTAAAGAATCATTATAGAGAGCTTTATAGTTTATATTAGATCAGTGGTTCTCAACCATGAATTCCTTTCAAAGAATATTTGGCAATGTCTGAAGACACTTTAGGTTGTCACAATTTGGGGTGCTACCGGTTTCTAGTAGATAAAGGCCAGAGATGCTGCTAAATATCCTACAATGCATAGGACAGTCCCCACAGCAAAGAATTATCTGGCCCAAAATGTTTGTAATGCCAAAGTTAGGAAACACTGTTAGAAAACACTGGTATTGAGTTGCATGAGAAAAAGAACTTTTCTGTTTATATTCTATTTATTATGCATCTGTATGTAATATATAAATCAAATACTGGAATACAGCCAAGTAGACTGGGATACAATGAGGGGAAGGTGAAACAGGCACATAAAAATGGACACTGTTTTGTTAGGTTTTCTTTCTTTCTTTTCTTTCCTTTTCTTCTTCTTTCTTTCTTTTATTTATTAAAGAATAAGAAATTCTTTTTGATATTTATTCTAAAACAAGACTTCAACCCCATTGTCCATTCCCACGCCTAATTATGAATATTTTTAGTCTCCCATTATAATGCTGTTTTCTCATCTGCCGATGGCTACGGAAACACTATCTGGTGGAGGTTTCCATCCTATGGTCTATGGAGAACCTCAGATGAACATGTGCAATAAGCTTCATCTAAAAACTAAAGACACAGTTTGTTTCTTACTTCTATGGACTATTTTCCTTTTTTTAATCTTTAATTTTTTTATTTTTATTTATTTTTTTTACTATGTTCAATTAGCCAACATATAGTGCATCATTAGTTTTTAATGTAGTGTTCAGTGATTCATTAGTTGCATATAACCCCCAGTGCTCATCACCACACGTGCCGTCCTTAAAACCCATCACCTGGTTACACCATTCCCCCCACCTCCCTCCTTTCTGTGATCCTCAGTTTGGCTCCCAGAGTCCAGAGTCTCTCATGGTATGAACGATTTTCTAATGAACATAAGTGCTGCTATGAAAGGTAACATAAACTTTAGAACAAAAACATGACCATACCAATAGTAACTTTGGTATTTTCTCAATCTCAATAGAGATAAAAAAATATATAATCTGTGGTACAGGTGTATCCTTGAAATTTCTGGATGTAATGCTAGTGAACATTAAGTCTTTTTCAACAAGTCATATGTATTGAGTCTGTGATCTTTCTTAGACTCCGTTATGGCCAAATCCCAAATAATTTAATTATTTGCAATGGGAAAATCTTTGAGTAACTTTTTTTTGCTGTGTATTTAGCATTGAGAGAAAATTCTCATTTCCCCTACATCTATTTCTGAACCCTCTCCTCACCCCAGCTCCAAATGGCTCATCTGTGTATCTTAGCACAGTGTCCTACCTGGGCCTCAGTGTTCCATTTTCTTCCTCATTTGATGCATCTAACCTGGCCCAATGACATGACAGTAAGAACCCTGAGCCAAAAAATTACAAACAAAGGTAATGATCAGGAATCTGGGAATGCTTACTTAAAGGAGAGGGAGAAGGAAATGGTTACATGAGCGGACACAATTAAAAGTGCCTTCAACAACAGGACTTATAAATTCAATGAACAAGAAGTCTAGAGTCAGAGCAATTCAAGTATTGGTATAGTAGCTTCATGGCATTATCAAGAACACATGGTTTTTTTTCCATCTTTCTTTTCTACTAATCTCAGCTGCTTGGCTTTTGACATCAAGGTTGCCCATTTGTGGTGCAGGAAGACTGCAATACCACAGTCATACCCAAAGGCAAATGAAGAAGGCAGTCTCTTCTTGCCCATGTCTTTTTACCAGGAGGATAATCTTTCCCAGAAGTTCCCCCCAGGGACCAGTGATGAGGGAAGTTTACATTGCTAAGCTCGAGCTGCAAGAAGGCAGGGGAACAAGCACTGAAATGCTTGACCTCTACAGGGAAGACCTTGATAGCAAAGATGTAGGAATCTATCCCAACGAAAGACAAGAACTGGCAAAAACGGTAGTAAGTGCTTCCCACCAAGACCAAGGAACCAGGTATGGCCCCCCGAGCTAGGGCCATAAATTCAAGCTGAAAGGGCACACATCTAGATTTTTAGGTCATACCAACTCTTGCTCTAACATCCACATGTAGCTCCATTTTCTCTCCTTAACCTCCTGTTCCCTTTTCATTCAGCTATTCCCAAAGATCTTTATGGGACAAGTTTTCTTTATTGTCAAGGCTACTTTAATTCTTTGTAGAAAAATTCTAAGTACTAAAAAACCCAAGATAGAGATCATTACTATTAATGTTAATAGTTTATATATATTCCTTTAAACATTCTTATATTAGCATATGTATGCACCTTTTAAAGGCATATTTCTTATAGTATTTTCTTCCACTGAAATCATACAAGAATATAAGACAGATTACTGTGTTTAACTTTAAAAGTTGAATTATTTTAGAAAGCAAATTGAACTATTTAGAAAGTAGCCATTGCCAGCTGATAGAAAAAGATAATAGGAAAAAGAAATAGTTTGGAATAGCTGATTTAATAGTCAATTTAAAGTTAATTCATCAAGTTTATACATCAGTAAATGTGATGCTACACAGTATTTGGCTGAAGTGTAATGTTTGGTGAAATTAATTTCCATCCCAGCATTTGAAACAAGAACATCATTAGCTTTCCATGCATACCCAGATTTGCTTTGACTATCACAGGCATGAATCATTCCTCCTATACCTTGTTGTGAATAATGCTGTAGCATTAAAAGGATTTAGTGTATTAAACATTCTGATTTGCAAAAACATCCACATAAATTGCAGCTTCATCTTTTAGAGCTTTCTTTGAGCCTGAATCTCAAGTAATATATTCAAACTCCTTCTAAAAAGTCATTTCTCCAATAGCAAATATAATAATTCTAAATTAATTACCATCATAGAAATATTTTCCTTGCATTATGGGAAACCCCTGCCCACATCTCACATATCACAACTATCATCACAGCCTGATAGAGTGATTTTTGACCAGCCACCATGACTTTGCTCCTTTGATGCAGCTGTTAGGTCATGGGGATGTTTTGACGTTCAAATTCCAACTCTGCCATTTATCAAATGTTTTCTTAGGACATATGGTTTACCCTTTATAATGTATCCACCTTCTCACTTGTAGAACAGAAATAGTAATATCTAGACTTGTGGTGAGGATTGGATGCAATGCTTTTAAGTGCCTGTGTAGTATTTGGGATGTGTTAGTTGCTCAGTAAGTAGTAGCAATGACAAAGTCAGCAATGTTGGTATTAATGACAGTGACAATGAAGATGCAGTCAGAGCACATACACAGTAGGATGAAAATGATGCTTGCCCCTACTCTGAGGGTCTGGTGCAGGGATTCCTAAACAGAAGTATCTTCAATAAGCTTAATTATGAATTAATCAAGCTGAAATCTGGAATTAACCCAAATTTAAGAAAAGAACATTTAATTTACATGAACTTTAGCATCGAAAGAACGTAGAACACAATCAGATATTTGGCAGTTGTGCTTGCCAACCAAATATGATGCCACAGACCAGCTGTACTTTTCACATCTACCTCTGTCCTCAATTTAAGAATGAATTGATTGGGGGTGCCTGGGTGGCTCAGTGGGTTAAGCCGCTGCCTTCGGCACAGGTCATGATCTCAGGGTCCTGGGATCGAGTCCCACATCGGGCTCTCTGCTCAGCAGGGTTCCTGCTTCCCTTCCTCTCTCTCTGCCTGCCTCTCTGCCTACTTGCGATCTCTCTCTGTCAAATAAATAAATAAAATCTATAAAAAAAAAAAAAAGAAATCATAAAAAATTTAAAAAAAAGAATGAATTGATTGATTTCTCTTGTATTGGTGACTTGCCTTTTGCCAAGTATTTGCTAGGTGCTCCTGTTTTTGCCTGGCTAGGACAAAAGTTCTATAAACTACTAATGAAGAGTCAGAGTATGCCCAACCATAGAAGAAATCTTTATGGCATAGCAGCAGGCACATAAAAAGAAAAAAAATTAATGGTGAGGGGGAGACTGTGGTTTGGTATAAGCTAGAAACTCATGCATGCATAGAACAAAGATTAAATAAAGAACAACTACTATTCCCAGAGAGTTCGGATATAAATTTTACCACCAGTATGCATGCAGCGCTGGGAACATATGTGGCTGCTTTGAAAGATTCTTCAGAAGCAAGAGGCCAGTGTGTCTGGGTGGCTCAGTGGGTTAAAGCCTCTGCCTTCATTTCAGGTCATGATCTCAGGGTCTTAGGATCGAGTCCCGCATTGGGCTCTCTGCTCAGCGGGGAGCCTGCTTCCTCCTCTCTCTCTCTCTCTGCCTGCCTCTCTGCCTACTTGTAATCTCTGTCTGTTAAATAAATAAAATCTTTAAAAACAAAAAAAAAAAAGAAGAAGAAGAAGAAGAAGAAGAAGAAGAAGAAACAAGAGGCAATTTCTACCTATCCAGGATAAAATATGCTACTGTAGCATTTCCCTGTGAGGAAGAAATCAGAGTAGAAAGAGTTTGGTGCTGAGTTCTGCTTGGAAACTTTCCCACAATGATGGCTCCCATCCCCACTCAAGATTCATTGCTTAAAAAGATCAGAGAACAAAAAGCCATGTTGTTCTATGATTTAGACACAAGAAAAATTAGGTATAGTTTTTGCTGAGAGAGTAAAAGAATTCTCTTATGAGGTGGGAATTTCTTAATTTCAAATGATTTCACAGTTCAAGAAAGAAGGTACAATTATAAATTATTGCTTCATGAAAGGATACAAGGAAGAAGCCAGTAATTCAGATCTATTGATGGAATTTAAAGCTATTTTTCTACAGAATCTCTCGCTAAAATGGTCACAATGATTGCAGGTTGTGTGCGATCTGGCATGGGAGTCCCGGTGTCCCCACAATCATGCATATGCATGTGCGTACAAAATTTTCAGGCAGCAGCTGATGGAAGAACAGTTGTCAGTGGTGCTTTTGAAATCCACAATTCTATCTTGCGTGACAAGCTCAGTGTACATTTGACACTGATGTCTATAAATGTAGGTCTGGAAGGCTTAGTGACAAGGGTACGGGTGAAAATTTGATTTCGGCTCAGTGAAGCCATTTAAGCATATGTCCCCTGGTTTCCTTCTGTACTAGTGGCATACCCTACTCGCCAGATGGGGCAGGCTGTGGGGCTGAGAGTCAGAGAATGAGCATGGTTTGTCTTGTCTGTCCTACAAACACCTCTCTGAGAAAGTTTTAGCACTCATTTCTCAGAGCACGTGGAAGTTTTACATTTGGCTTCAGGTTACTTTGTTTTTGAACTAGCCTGTAAAAGGTTTAAGTCCTTGTACATGGGAATATATAAGGAAGGGAATTTTGACCCTTTATGTTTTTGTCTGAAACCATCAGGTTAGGTGATATTAAATCCAAATTTCAGCCTGACGATCTACATGATGACTTAAAAAATTCCCAAATCAAGGTTGAGTGGGGGAGTTTCTATCACTGCATCTGATAAATGGGCGGGCACACTCGCATGTGCACACACGTTAGCATCACTCAGTGTCAACCACGGACTGATGGGTTCTCTCCGGGCCAGGCTCCCTGTCAGAAAGAAAGAGAGGAATAATGGGAGGGAGGGAAAGAAGAAGAGAAAAATGGAGAGAAAAAGGGAGGGAAGGTGATAGGGAGAGAAAGAGAGGGATGCAGGAAAAAAAAGTATAAAAAGAAGTGGTTTGCATATGGAAACTTAAACTTTCAAAGTAGAAAGAACTCTTGAAAAATTAAGTACAAATCAAATTTTAGGAAATCACTTTGTATTTCCCATAGATTTGCAGCATTATTTCAGAAATGCTTTATCCAGTTTCTGACTGGATTTCAATGTCTCAAAGCTCTCATTGCATTAAATTTTATTTTCATTTTTTTGTCAATACTCCATGCAAACCATATTACAAAGACTGCAGCACGGTGGTTAAGACAGCTCCGTTAGGACCCTGGCTGTACCGCACACTCCGGGTGCCTTACAAGAGTTATCTAACCACTTACCAGTACCATTGGCATTGTAATATCCGTCCCCTCCAGACTCAAATTAAGGAGAAAGCAAGCTCCTGCATGTTCAGTGCCTAGTCCAGTACCTTGTCCAGAGTAACAGTTAAGAGATGTTAACTACCTGCTAAACCCCAGCTCTCGACCCCAGCAACATATTGGAACCAGGGTAGGTTTGTTTTTTTTTTTTTTTAAATACTGATACCTAGGCCCTCTCCCCTTCTGATGGAACCAGAATCTCTTGGGTTGACCTAAGCATCTACATTTTTTAATGCTCCCTCGATTATTTTAATGTGCAATCAGAGTTAAAAGCCACTTAAAACACTGCGTGGGCAAATATTGTACCTATTTTGTTCATCACTACATCCCTAGGACCTAGTCCAGGCCTCAGTATAGGAAAGGCACTCAATGTATGTGCTGAACAAATGAAGACAAAGTCTATTTGTTTAACATATCCCAAGGCAAATTAACAGTAAATGCCAATATTTTGAGGATTTATAAGCCAAAACATTTCAGAAGTTGAGAATCCCAAAGCTTTCATATTTAACTTCCAAGCAAAGAAACAAAGCGCCTTTGCAGTCACCACTATACTATTTTGGGTAAACTAGAAGTAGCTCATCCTCTCTAATCAGTAAAGCAACTAAGAACAGCTCTTCACAACAATTTCTAAAAACCTTACACTAGAGGAATAATGTTCAATTTGCAGCACACTTATAAGCATAAAAATTTTTGTCCACATGTAAGAAAGAATGAAAAGCCACAAAACAACACCAAAGTCGTCAGAAATAATGACAATATAGTCATTACTATGACTGAAAAACTTCTCACAAGATTTCTAAAAACTCACTCACTTACCCAATCATTTACTCAGTCTTAGAGCAGAGTATCACTGTTCTAGAATTCTTTGTTGCTTTGGGGCGCCTGGGTGGCTCAGTGGGTTGAGCCTCTGCCTTCGGCTCAGGTCATGGTCTTGGGGTCCTGGGATCGAGCCCCACGTTGAGCTCTCTGCTCATTGGGGAGCCTGCTTCCTCCTGTCTCTCTGCCTGCCTCTCTGCCTACTTGTGATTTCTGTCTGTCAAATAAATAAATAAATAATAAAATCTTAAAAAAAAAATTCTCTGTTGCCTTTTATTTGCTCCCCTATAAACCCATGAAACAAAGTTCTCACACATTCCAGTAAGCATCCAATGTCTTTCCACAACCATTTTACCCCCAACTAAGAGCAAACTGTACCCCTTGTAAAGGCACCTATAACCCTCTTGGCTCACGGTTATATCTGATGGGTATCTTTAAGACAGCAAGTCAACTCTGTTGCAGAAAAAAAATTACTCACTGCTTGCACTAGTCAATTGCTTCCATAACAATACTGTGTAACAGAACACCCCAAAACTCAGCAGTTTACAGTAACACTCATTTATTCTCTTCCTCTTCTAGCTGTAAAGTAGTGAACCTGATCTAGACTGCATGCACATGAGCTCATGTTCCGGAACAGCTGGGCGTGGCGCCAGGCTATGAGTTGCAGATCTGTTCTGCACGTCATGTTTCAGAGCCCAGACCAAAGGGACATGTTCACCTTGTGCGGTACTCACTGGGATGCAAAAAAAACAAACAAACAAAAAAAAAAAAAAGCCGACTGCAGAAGCACATATCAAGTACCTGTTTGTGTCACGTCTGACTACATCTCGGTGGCCACAACAAGGTATGTAGTCAATCCAAAAAATCAAGGTGAGGGGGAAGGAGGAAATGTACTCCACCCAGTACAAACCCATGGCAAGTACACAGTTGTATGACTCTGTTAGTGAGAAATAAAGAACTCAGTCTACCAATACTGAGCAAAATAGAGGGCATACAAGTTGAGAATCCTTGCCTTGGGGAGGCAAGAGAGTATGATTTTATTCACCATACTCAGACCAGGTAGGTAGACACATTTCCAGGTGGTTTCCCCAGAACGTAAAAAGAAATTTCTGCCTGCTGGAATTTAATACTCTTAGAATCTTGGGCCCATTAAACAATTAAGATCAGAGAATCAGTTCCGGGAGACCCCCAGGAAAACAGTATATTCACCGGCAGGCAGAATACTGGATCAGAGCAGGCACACCTAGGATTGAGTCCTGCAGTATAACTCTAAATTTATTGTTTAAATTTCTGCATCCTTAGGATTTTGTTTACTAGATTCTTTTGTTCTTGTCGCTTTGTTTCACGGTCTATAAGTTGGAAACAGTACTGACCTCATAGGGGGGCAACAGGATTAAATGAGCAGGTTTTGAAAAGCACCTGACATGTGATTGCCACTCAATGTATGTTATTTTCCTTTCACCATGAGCGCCAGGGCCCACTCGTGAGACTGGATGTTTATTCTCTTAATCACGGGGGAGAGGGAAGAGAGATGGTGGCGACACATCGTGGATTTCCTGACACAGTCCCTACCTTACTAAGTTTATTTTTACCTATTACACAATGTGTTCTTATTCCTTATTTAGAAAACACCATCATTCTCAGTTTCATGTGAGAAAGAAGATACTCACCACCTCTCCTCTCAACCCCCTACATTAATCCCCCCGTCTAACTCTAGCACATGCTTCACGTCACTATCCTTTACTCCGCAAAGGTTCCCTCTATCCTACTCTGCTCTCAGCTGGGCTATGTGCCCCTCCTCTGAGCACGCTGCAACTTACAACACTCTTCATACCCCCACTACATTTGTCATGTTCATTGTGTCTGTGCGGCATATAAGAGACATTGATGGGCACCTATTATTTTTAACTGGCCCGCATTCAATCCTTCTTCTTGCGGTATCTCTTTAGTTACATTATTTTTATCCTTGGCTTAGCCTGGACTGAAAATGTACCCATGGGCTTTTACTTAAATAAAACAAAAAATTCCCCTTTTTTGCTCACAACTATCTGAGTTGGGTTTGGAACTTCCAACTGAAACAATTCTAGCCTATAGAGATAACTAGTTCCTGGCAATGGGGTACTGCCAGTTCTGGGCCTGAAATATACAATTTGCTGAGTTAATGTAGGATCGATTCTTTCCCTTCTGCTCCCCAAGTGGGAGCCAAGCTTGAGTTCACTCATGGAAGGGTGAGGGACATGGAAGCCTGCAACCACAGACCAGGGTCCAGGAGCTGGAAGAACACCCGGACAGGAAGTGGGAAGTGCAGAAGCTGCCGGAAGCAACCTTCCTCAGCCTCATCACTTGGTGTGGGAATTACCATGTCCTTCCCACAAAACACAGTCCCCTGATGATGATGGGAGAAGAGGATCAAATAATCCCGCATCAGAAGAAGCTGATATGTATTTTCAGGAGTGAATGGGACTCAGTACCGTGACATTCCCAGTGCAGGTCTGGTCATGGAGCCGCCTGTGTGCCTTAGATGCTCACATGATAACAGCTGCTCTCGCATGTTTACTCTGAAAGTAAAATCAGACACCACAAGCCATTACATGTTAGAAATGTCCAGTTCTCCCCGGGCTGCTTAGAATCTTCAGACCTGTCTCTCCCACCCCCTACCCCCACCCCACACACACACATCAGTGGGGATTTTCTTCTTTCCCCCTTACATTTCCATGACATCGTAAAACTCTACGTGATTAAGGGATTTCCATCAGCAGTGATGTAGTATATGACTTATTAAGTAATCTGATAGTCTACACCTCATTTTATATTCAAAGCTGAAAGCAAAACCTTCCTGGATCCCCTTATGGCCATGTGGTTGCCGACAGCTTTCCAAGGGGACACCTGTGACAAAGTGGCTGCTACACATTGATTATAGCCAGAATGGGACTGAAAAAAGCATCTGAGCCCTTGGGCTTTGCACATATAAAAACACTGTTTTCCCAAATATAAAAATACAATCCTTTCCAATTGCTTTCCGCATATAGGCAGAGAGGTGAGCAAAGCAGGGCCAGAATTAAGTACCTAAAATCAAGAGCTGCCAATTTCTGATCAGGACCAAATCCAGGAGTGCTAGGGTTTTCAAATCATGTTCTTCAACTGCTCTTCCCTCCAGCACAGGTCCAGCAGAAGCCTACTGGGTGCTCTATCATGGTTAACTTGCTATTTCTTGTCACCACTGGTATTTTTCTTGAGGGTAGTAATAATTCCTTCTTGCTCATTTCTCATTTTTAATAAAAGCTAAGACTTTGAGGGAAGTATATTGGACAAAAGTTTCAGTGAATTAGTATTTTAAACATGAATTATGTATGATTAGATATCTCAAAGGGTTCTGTGGTTTTAAGAATTTTGGTGGTGGCTCCAAAATCTCTCTCAGTCCTATGACTTCTGGCTTCAAGGCGATCCCTAAGAACTAGAGCGAGTTCTGCCTAAATGATGTGGGCTCTCTATTCACTTCATTGCTGGCTTTTACCCTTTACCTCCTACATTTGTACCAAAGCTACAAAAACTATACTAACTGAGTCTCAAAATAGGCCCACAATATAAATTTAGAAAGTATGTACTCCTCTGTTCTAAGCCAAGTCTCAGGATGGTCAGTGACAGAAACCCAAGTCAAACTAGGTTAGGCAAAATCAGAATACACCAGCAAGCTTGGGTACTCAAAAGCTGGGTAGCTAGAAAGCCAGGCTGAGGGCTGAGCAGAAAACTGACAGGCAGGCACTGGGAATATACTAGGACGCCTCCCAGGACTGTTTCTGTCTCTAACTCTGTCTCTCTCTCTCAGTCAACTCGGGTTATCATAACAAAACACCACAGGTGCTTAATCCACAGACATTTGTTTCCTCACAGTCATGGAGGCCAGAAGCTCAAGCCCAGCGTGCCAGCATGATTGGGCTCCAGAGAGAGCTTCCTGGCTTGCCGATGGCCACAACTCTCACTGTGTGCTCACATGGTCCTTCCTGGGTGTATGTATGTGAAGCGAAAGAGATTGCTCTCTCGATTCTTCTTCTTATGAGGGTACTACTCCCATAAAGAGGACCCTCATCTAAATCTAATTATCTCCCAGAAGCCCTGTATCTAATACTATCACAAAAAGGGTTAGGGATGCATAAATGACTTTGGGGATACAAACATTCTGACCATAACACACTTTCTCTCTCTCTCTCTCTCTCTCTCTCTCACACACACACACACACACACACACACTTCTGCCAATGTCTTTCAGTCTCCTTTCCTTTTCTCCCCCGCCCAGCTTGGAAGGAGACCTAACTGCTGACATCCCCCCCCAACACCCCTCCAAGTCTCCTATTTCTATTCTCAGACTGGAAATGTTAGTTACTCTCATTGGCTCCATAACCAAAAACTCTGGAAAAAGGCATTGTTTGTTTCAGCTTGGCTCTGATGTTCATCCCTAGAAAAATTAGCGGTGGCCAAGAAATAAAAGCTTCAATATTAAGTTGGATGATGGAGATGATTGAAAAAAGAAGAAAGAGGTGAACCTGCAAAAAGATGGCATCAGCCACTCAGCCGAAAGGCTAGACGGAAGAAGGAGCATCCACAAGAAACCATACATGCAGTTATTACAACTGATGTTTTTTGTTATTTTTTTATTTCTTATTTTCAGCATAACAATATTCATTATTTTTTTCACCACACCCAGTGCTCCTACAATCCGTGCCCTCTCTAATACCTACCACCTGGTACCCGACCTCCCACCCCCCGCCCCTTCAAAACCCTCAGATTGTTTTTCAGAGTTCATAGTCTCTCATGGTTCACCTCCCCTTCCAATTTCCCCCAACTCCCTTCTCTCTATCTCCCCATGTCCTCCATGCTTTTAGTTATTTTTTATTAACATATAATGCATTATTAGCCCCAGGGGTACAGGTCTGTGAATCACCAGGTTTACACATTTCACAGCACTCACCATAGCACATACCCTCCCCAATATCCATAACCCCAGCCCCCTCTCCATACACCCCTCCCCCTGGCAACCCTCAGTTTGTTTTGTGAGATTACGAGTCTCTTATGGTTGTTACAACTGATGTTTTAAAGACTATAAACCCATCAGCGATAAACATAAAGTAAAAATGGCAGGATAGTAAATGTATCTATAGTAGATAACCATGTCATAAAACATACAAACTTGGTATACACTTGATTAGGGCAGAAATCTCTCCACTTTATTCACTGCTGTAACTGAGCACAGTGCCTGGCACATCACAGATGTTCAGTGAATACTTGTTAAACGAATGAATACAGTAAGGAGGGCAGAGAACAGTGACAGAAACTGCATATACCAATTATGAAAAGCAAATGGCTCTCAATATGAGATTATGGAAAACCTTGATTTTTTCCTTAATACACTTTACTGAATTATAAAATATTCTGTACAAAGTGTGTGTTACTTTCGTTTAAGATTTTATTTATTTATTTGAGAAAGAGAAAAAGCATGCAAGCGCGAGTTGGAGGTGGGCCAGAGGCCGAGGGAGACGCAGAGTCCCCGCTGAGCAAGGAGCCCTACAAGGGGCTCAAACCCAGGACCCCGAAATCGTGACCTGAGCCCAAGGCAGATACCCAACCAACTGAGCCACCCAGGTACCCCAAAAGCCTGTGTAACTTTTAAAATCAGAAAAGCAATGTTACTTTTTTAAAGAAGCTTTATGAGAAAATGAGTATTCTGTGTTGTGATGGAAAGAAAAGTCGGGATGTTGTCAAGTTCCCTTGACAGTGATCATAGGTTTTCCCTGAGAGGCTCTGGAGAGGGGAACAAGCAGGCTCTGCCTTCTCCAGCCGAGTCAGGGGGCACAGGACATCCTAGGAAGAAAAAGCTCGTTCCAAGCTGTTTTGACCGCTGTTGTGTTCTGTGCCCTGACACTGGGATGAGAGAGGGAGACTCTGGGGGCTCCCAGACCCACTGTGGTGGAACACCTCTCTAACCCAACATCTCAGGGTTATTGTCTGCATTTTCCATGGCCACCACAGCTGAGCACTGAACTGAAAATCACCAAGGCCAACCGAGCCAAAGCTGCTGGCCTAACCAGGGTGAAAAGAAGTCAACTTGTTCTTCCCAAATGAATTGGGAGCTTGAAGAAATCATGGAGATCACCCGGTCCCTCCATTATTTTACATGGAAAAAACGGAAGGGCGGGGTGATGAAGCAACTTGGAAGGCTCCTTACACCATTTGAACCTGGTGTCCTCACCTGCCCAGACCACAATTAAGACAGGCCCTAATGTACCCATCTTACTCTTCACTCTCTCAGCAGCCCAAAGAGACACAAATCCAAAAGCCTTAAGAAGAATGTCAGTCTTCTGGGATTCGGGGCAAAGGGAAAGGTTGTGCCATAGGCAGGGCACCCAGACAGATCTCCTACAACTCTCTCTTGCATTTTTCTCCTTAAAGCCCGCTGCCTGGCTGATGTGCAAGTCACCTTTTCCCACCTCAGAATCCCACCCAGCCAGCTTTACATCCCCACTCAGAGGTTTCCTCCGGAATGTTCTCTCGTGCGACTCAGCGAGGCCTTTTCAGATTCTCCGTCCGCATCTCAGCGTGTCAGCCCAGCCAAGGGCCAGTTACTGACCAGCCACCAAAACAAAACAAACAAGAAAATGGATTTTAAACGTGTATCATTTATAATTAAAAGGATTTAAACATGTCTATTTTAACGTGTATAATTTATAGTTTAAACATTGTAATTTATCCCCCACATGTGCACTAGGTGCTAAGGACACCCACCTCACGGAGTTGTCTGAGACGTAAGGAAGGTCACTGTGCCGAGTGCCGCGCTTAACAAACCACGGACGCTGAGTAACGGCAGCTTCCCTCTTCCCGAGGCACGAGAGGCTTGGCGCGTAAGGCCAAATACAGCAAGAGTGCCTGAATGTTGGCAACACTAAAGGCAGTTCTTTTTCCCTTAAGAAGTGGTCCTAAGCACACCTGCAGAGTAATTTTAGCTTTCTTACAACCAAACACTTCACCATTCCGTCTTTCCCCATTTGTTTCCTCCCTGGCCGTTTTACCAATCTTCTGTCCTATTTTCTTAAGGCTTCGGTGGAAAAGCCAGGAAGTAGAGCTGATAAGGTGTGCACAGAGACAACCTCAGTGGCTCAATCCTGGATTCTAACCCAGCTCCCCTGTCTGTACACTTACAAACACCCGTGTACTTCTCCATTGCACTCCACAACCATAACTCACTGTAGAAGTACTTGTCTCTTCGAACAGGACGTGAACTCCAGGAAGACAAGAACAAGGCTGTCTTACTATTTGCTATATCCCACGATTATCTGCTATCATAGTATCTGGTAAAGAAAGGAAGAAAGGAAGGGAGGAAAGGAGAAAGGGAGGAAGGAAGGAGGGAGGGAGAATGCGCAGTGATCTCATAAAGAGACCATTCCACCCCAAAAACATTCAAACCCAGTTTGCTGTATGCCCTACTCCTGACCTTCCAAGAAACTTCTTGGACAATCAAAGGGCCATTGATATACGCCTACTACAAGTATTCTACCTTTCCACCTTGCTGTCACCCACCTGCTTCTAATTTTTTTTTCCTTTTTTTTTTTTTTTTGTGGTGCAGCACTGTTATCTTTACAGATGTAGGAAGTGTGTGGGCATTATAGCAAATAAATTTAGAATCAACTTGAAATACCCTGTATTTCATTCCTTTGACTGTCCTGCCTTGTTGCTTAGCCATCCTCTCTTGTGGCTCTGTCTTCCTCTGGGAACTTTCCTTTTAAAATCTCTTACCCATCTCCCCCACCACCACAAATTTCTCTTTCTTTATGCAAAAGAATTCATCTCTCCTCAGTTTCTGAGGCCTAACCTTTTACTGGAGGAGAGTAGAGAGGTCGCACATCCAAGAGGATGCCAGAGCTTTGAAATCGCCACTTGCAAGAGCTTCAAGCAATGCGGAGGCCAAGAGAGCATCTGTGACTCTAGTCCCACTTACTCATCGCTGCTTCTTCGCTCTGGGCCCTTACTCTTCTTCTAATGACCCCTATTGTGTGAATATCTTTCTCTCTCATGAGAGTCAGGACCTTTTTTAAAATCTTCCTCTTACCTACACACAAATGTGGTTTTCCGTAAATGCATAGATGCAATCATTCTAGGGCTGTATTTTTAGAGCAGTGTTTTAAATTTTTCTTTCCCTTTTTTGCTCTGTTTCCTCTCTCCCTTGTTCCGTTCCCTCATTGTTATTCATGTTAACTACCCAGGTTATTTATCTTCCTACATTTCTCTTCATGCTTACATAATTGTACATGAACATCTGCATATATACAAACATGTTGCAGGGGCCACATTTTTGTCTTACAAGAATGAGATCATATTTTACAGGCTTTTCTCTATCTTGCTTTTCTCATGCAGTAACAACTCAGGGAAATTCTTTCTAACCACCTGGTTTGGACCCAATTCTTTTTTGTGATGAGATGAATGTTCTGTCATTTAGTCACCATTCCCCTATTGATAGGCATTCATTCTCTCCCAATTTTTGCCCAGTTGTAATAAATATCCTGGAACATATATTAACTCCTAGTGCTTTTCCTTCAGTTTCTCAGAAATAAGACTTGCTAGGTTGACGAATATATGTATTTTTACTTTTAACAGCTATTGCTAGCTTTTTTTTTCCCAAAAAACACCCAAAAAACCAAAATCCATAACAGTGCACATTTCTATCAACAGAGTGTGAAGATACCTTCCCCTTGTGCCCATGAGCCATGCATGGAACTTCTAAAGCTTCATCATTCTCTGAGATTTAAGGCTAGCTGCCTGTTGCTTTAGCTTGCATTTCCTCAGACTCTAATCAGTTTGAGCATCTTTATTTTTCAGAATTGCCTCTGAATATCTTTTGCCCATTTTCCCATTGAGTGTTTATCTCCTTGTCAATCTGTAAGCGTTCTTTTTACAGTAGCCTACTATTCATCCTCTGCATTACAAATATTTTTCCAAATCCATTTTTTGTTTATATTATCTTTTTCCACACGAAAGCCTTTTCCTTTTTCCATTTCCTATAGTCTCTTCTTCTTTTTTATAAGTCTGAATGTTCGGTCTTATTTAAAAATCTCCTCACCTCTGGAATGAACATGTAGTTATCGCTTGGATTTTCTTACAGGTACTTTTTGAAATTGCTTTATTAACCACATGTAAAGTCTTAATCTGTGTGATATTAAGAAAAATCATCCAAAACTTGAAAATTCAACAAAAGAAGGACTTCATGTCCTTTCATTGTCACACTAGAATGTTGTCTAACAGATCCATTAAAGGATTATTTCCTTTTCTCTGTTCTCCAGATGAGAAGATGTACCAGGTTTGATTTGCTATTTATTAGATTAGGAACCAGGCTCTATGACTTTTCATGTGGACTCATAGGTTTTTGTTTTGTTTTGTTTTGTTTTTGCTGAGATGCAAATTATTTCTGTTCAACAGAGAAAAAAGAGCTGCAGTTTTATTTCCCTCTAGGACAGGAACCAGTTTTGTCTCTGAGTAAGCCTGTTCTAGCCTGCCTCTCCTGATTAACTATAAATTTCTGCTCTCCAAATGCTCTTTGAACTGGTTTTACTGTCCTGGCAGCTCCCTCACTCAAGAGTTAAATAAATCTTTGACGTGTGTTCAATTTATATTCATATGAGAGTCATTTTTTTAAAATTGTACTTTGACACTAGAATGTATTTTTGCATATAACGTGAGAGAGGTTTAATTTTGTTTTCTTCCACAAAAATGGCCAAGTTGTGCCAACTCTAGAAAAAAAAATCTATCCTTTTTCCCCTCTAAATAGCAAAGTGTACTTAATTTTGCTATGCGTGGAATAAAACTTGGTATATAGTGGGCACGCAGTAAATATGTTTTGGGTGAATACTGCATATTCTCATGTGTGTTGGGTACTACTTCTTGATTTTCTATTCAGCTCTTCTAAGCATTTAGTCTATTCTTTTGTCAATACCACTGATTTGCTTACTATGGTGTGACAGTATGTTCTGATACTTGAGAAGACAGCCACGTTGGGTTAATTTTCTTTTTCAAAATTTCTACTCTATTCATGAGTATTTATCATTCCATATAAACTATAAGATCATTTTATCTAACTCTTAAAAAAAACCTTTTTGGAATTTTATGGAGAATTGTAGATTTATCTATTAATTTTGATAAAATTGATATTTTGTTATTTTAAGCCCTTCTATCCTAGAACATGGTGTATCCCTCTATTTGTTTAGCTCTTGCTTTATGTCTTTCAGTAACAATTTTATGGTCCTCTTTATACAGGTCCTGTATCATGTTATTTTTATTGCTAAGCATCTTTTAGATATGGTTGCTCTGTCAAACATGGGACATTTTTCCCACTTCCATGTTTAGGTGATTTTGGTTAGAACTGAGAACACTATCAATTTTTACATTTTTGTCTTGTGTACACATGCCTTAATAAATTCTCATTATTTTTAATAGTTCACCCAACTTCACATTAATTTGATCTTTCTCTGGCGCCAAAGTGCCTACAGAGTAAAAACAAAGAACCCACATGATTTCTCTTCTATCTATAAGCTTTTACTTCACTTTACAACTTTCAACATACGCCTTATTTTTTTCTTCATAAACATGCATATTTTTGTCTAGGTATAAGTTCTGCTCAAGAGAAAAAGAAGAGTCCCACAGGAATGCTATCCATGAGACCATTTAAATGTAAAAGGCTCTAAACAGACACTACGTCTGGGAAAAATAAAATCCAAAGAAGCATGACACAGTTAAAAAAATAGTATTAGAATTAGTTAAGGAAAAATGCTGGTCATCAGAACTAAGGGATAATATAGAATTGAAAAACATTAGTAGCAAAATTTAAAAAACAAAAACAAACAAACAAACAAAAACAGAGGATCTGGAAGCAGATTAGGATGGAAAACAAGAAATATATCGGGAAAAGAGTTTCAGGCCTAAGCTATGACCCTGGAAAGGATACCCAACAGGCTAAGTTTATCTGGTGTTGGAAACCTATACAAAACCAAGGATCCAAGCACACTCTGAGGCATTATACATGTTGTTTAAAAAGAAAGCAGCTCTATGTAGACACTTTCAGAAAAGCATATTCAAATTAGTAAATCCCTTTTTTAGTATTCTTTGCTTAATCTAGATACCTCATTTGTAATATTCCTGGCTGTTAATTCCAGGGTTTTTTTTGGTAACTCTTTTTCCCTATGGTTTTTAAAATAAAGTGAAAAGGGAAATCTGGTTATCATCTTTTTCATGAATAATATACCAGTACTTGGTTTTATAAATTTTAATCATACAATTTTTTTTTAGTCTATAAAATCAGTCACTTTCTGAATTCAAAATAAATTGCCTCTTATATAGGAAAAAGATCAACCAAGGGCACATATGTTTTTCAAATCCATTTGTTCTTCATATTGACAGTGTTAAAAGAGGTATTTCCAGCTAGCCCATGCTTGTTCTAAATGTCATGAGTGACAGGCTTTTACCTTAGAGGTAATATCTTCATTTGCCATCATCTGAGTCAACACTATTGCAAGTCCATTTGATCAGACTAATGTAACACCAGACTTCTTCAGTTTGGATAAACAGCAGGCCAGTGAAAAACACACCGATATCATTTTTCATGGGTCCAAGAAAAGAAACTCTGCAGACAGAACAGCTGTATTCTCTTTGTGCTTTTAAAAAAAAAAAAAAAAAAAGGACAAAGGGAACAACATAAGCAAGCTGAAAGACATAAAGCAAGAGCTAAAGAATGTCCAATGGAAAGATACTGCTTTCTAGGCTTAAACCCGTGGTTAATTGACTTTTCCTTCCTTTGCCGCCCACCACTGCATACCTGCCAAAAGACAGCCACACCTCCTTGTGTTGTCAGAAATGCAGACATCTCCCCCAAAGGCAAGGGTCTCTATGGTATTCTCTACACCCTTCTTTTCATTCTCTTGCCTTCCACTTATCAACCCACACACTGGGAAACAGAGTTTTCTGCTCTGGTCTCCACAGACCCTGGGTGCTCCCCAGCAAGTAACTTTCAAACTTTTCTGAGAAGGGCCCACAATCAAAGCCATTTTTTAATTTACAACACAGGACCTAAATAAGCACAAAATAAAGTAAAAATGCTAAGGAACAACACTTACCTTGATAAGGTAGGATGTATTCTAATATTTTCTCTTCTATCTTATTCTATTTCTATTTTTTTAAATGTTGGCCAAGACTCACCAAATCAAAATTTCAGAATCCAACAATGAGCCACAGACTTCCTTTGAAGAGAACTACCTTTCTCTGTGCAAAAGGAGTAATTCAGCCATAGTACCCACACATTTCCACAGAGAGCCGAAAGGGGACACCCCAACTTGAAGAATCATTGAATTACAGAAACACCCAGCTTAGATCTACCTTCTTCTCAAGATCTAATGTCCTATGTGGGAAAGTCATTCTTTCATTTGTCATGTAGTCATTGAAAAACTACATTAATTGAGCACCTACTCTAAGCCATAAAATAGAAGCAAACAGATCACTATCACATGATACACCATATTCTGGCCTCTTGATAAGAATTCCCATAAGAACCACTGGACCCTCTCATGTACCAGGAACTATTCTAGATAGTGAAGATGTACCAGTAAATAAGAAATGTTCCCTGATATGTTGGTTTTTCAGGAAGATGTGTTCCATAAAACCAGCATATTTTCTTAGCCTAAGAGTTCTTGACAGGGGTTTGATTTTGCTCTCCATGGGACATTTGGCAATATCTGGACACAATTTGGGTTGACATGACTTGGGGTTGTTAGTGCATCTAATAGATAGAGGTTTGAGATGCTGCTAAACATCCTAGAGTACCCAAAACACACACACACACACACACACACTAAAGAATTACTCAGCCCAAATTGCCAATAGTACTGAGGCTAAGAAATCCTGTTTAGTCTCTGTCTTAATGATCACTGCATGTATTATGAGATGGTGAGGTAAGAATCAGGTCAGTCAGTGGCCATGAATAGCATTTTCTTCCTTGTGATGATAGGTGGCTTACTAATGGTTATAGATAAATCAAAAATTCTGAAGTTGTGGGAGGTGATGGGGAACAAAACAAAAATGAACTGAGCCCTGCATGTGCGAGGACTATGTTGGAGGAGGGTTTCCCATGTGTGTAGGTGTAGAGTAGGGGCAGGAAGAAGGGCAGGAACACAAAAAACTGAGCCAGACAAGCTGACTTGTTTCTTACTCTAACTCCCTTATACCCTATCTACAATCAAATCCACAATCTGATCTCATTAAACAAAAGATTTAACTAGTATTTGACAGTGGTAATCTAGCTAGAGTCTCATTTTTCAGGAAGCAACGGACTTCTTAAATAAACACATTAAACTTTAAAAAAAAAACACATTAAACTTTAAAAAAAAAGAAAATGAGTTTTTGCACACTTAAAGTAGCATTTCAAGCCAATAAAAGCATGACAGCAATATTTATAATACCTAACACACTGTAGGAGGGAAAAAATTACCATAAGTAATAATAAACAGCAGTAGGTCCAGACCAGGACCATAAAAAAAGGCTAACTTTACTTTTCTCAAGTTATTCCGCTTCTAGGGAAAAAATACAAAAGTTCAATTACGTAGAACTGTCTACAAGAAAAAAATGCTCTGTTCAACTATTATACACAAAATCTGGAATAATGTTGCTGATCAGTCTTTCCAGGAAACCAGATTTTCAGTTTCATGTTTAAAAATCATGACTTCTGATTTTTAGGTATGACATTTTTTCTTTGTTTTTTTAAGCCTTTGGTTCAAAAGGATATTCTTGTTGCTTTAAAAACAGAGGGTCATTATTAAAATGTCTATACTACCCAAAGCAATCTACATATTTAATACGGTCCGTATCAGAACACCACCAGCATTTCTCACAGAGCTAGAACAAACAATCCTAAAATTTTTATGGAACCATACAAGACCCCAAGTAGCCAAAAAAATCCTGAACAAGAAAAAGCAAAGCTGAAGGGATCACAATTCCAGACTTCAAGCTCTATTACAAAGTTGTAATCATCAAAACAGCATGGTACTGGCACAGAAACACACATATAGATCAGTGGAACAGAACAGAGAGTCCAGAAATGGACCCTCAACTTTATGGCCAACTAATCTTTGACAAGGTAGGAAAGAATGTCCAATGGAAAAAGGACAGTCTCTTCAGTAAATGGTGCTGGGAAAATTGGACAGCCACATGCAGAAGAATGAGACTGGACTACTTCCTTAATCAAACATAAAAATAATTCAAAATGGATGAAAAACCTAAATGTGAGACAGGAAACCATCAAAATCCTAGAGGAGAATACAGGCAGAAACCTCTTTGACCTTAGCCACAGCAACTTCTCCCTAAACACGTCTCCTGCAGCAAAGGAAACAAAAGCAAAAATGAACTATTGGGACTTCATCAAGATAAAAAGCATCTGCACAGTGAAGGAAATAATCAACAAAACTAAAAGGCAACTATGTAGTAGGAGAAGATATTTGCAAATGACACATTCGATAAAGGATTAATATCCGAACTCTATAAAGAACTTATCAAACTCAACACCCAAAAAACAAATAATCCAGTTAAAGAAATGGGCAGAAGACATGAGTAGACATTCTTCCCAAGAAGACAGATGGCTAACATACACAGGAAAAGATGCTCAACATCATTCATCATTGGGGAAATGCAAATCAAAACCATGATGAGACACCACCTCACACCCGTCAGAAAGACTAAAATTAAAACACAAGAAACAACTGGTGTTGGTGAAGATGCAGAGAAAGGGGAACTCTCTGACACTGCTGGTGGGAATGCAAACCAGTACAGCCATTCTGGAGAGCAGCATAGAAGCTCCTCAAAAAGTTAAAGTAGAGCTACCCTACACCTACTAATTGCACTGCTAGGTATTTACCCAAAGGATACGAAACTACAGATTCAAAAGGGTACATGCACCCTGATTTTTATAGCAGCATTATCAACAATAGCCAAACTAAGGAGAGAGCGCAAAAGTCCATCAACTGATTAACGGATAAAGAAGATATGGAGGATGGGCGCCTGGGTGGCTCAGTGGGTTAAGCCTCTGCCTTCCACTCAGGTCATGATCTCAGGATCCTGGGATCCTGAGATCATGAGCCCCACATCGGGCTCTCTGCTCTGCAGGGAGCCTGCTTCTCCCTCTCTCTCTGCCTGCCTCTCTGCCTATTTGTGTTCTCTCTCTCTGTCAAATAATTTTTTTAAAAAGAGTAAAAAAAAAAAAAAAGATGTGGGGGATGGATACACACACACACACACACACACACACACAGAGGAATATTACTCCACCATCTAAAAGAATGAAATCTTGCCCTTTGCCACGAAGCAGAAGGAACTAGAGTGTACTATACTGAGTGACATATGTCAGTCAGAGAAAGACAAATACCATACGATTTCACTCATATGTGGAATTTAAGAAAGAAAACAAATGAACATATGGGAAGGGGGGAAAGAAAAAAAGGAAAGAGGGAAACAAACCACAACAGACTCTTAACAATAGAGAACAGGGTTGAGGGAAGGAAATGAGTGGGGGATGGGCAAGACGGGTGATGAATATTAAAGAGGACAGTGGTGATGAGCACTAGATGTTGTATGTAACTGTTGATTCGCGAAATTTTATTCCAGAAACCAATATTACACTGTATGTTAACTAAAATTTAAGCAAATGAATAAAATACAAATAAGTAAATAAAAACAGAGGGTTAAAGCATGTGAGTTTAAAGCTGTTCCCAAAAGTGTCCTATTGACCCTCAGATTCTACAAATTCTTTAATAAAAAATAAAACCTTTTTAACAGAGAAAACTTTTGCCAGCTCTCTTTTCCTCTACATTTCCTCCTATTTGAGCAACATGGGCTATACCCCTGAAAAATGCCCCAACTTTTGGAAAGCCTATGTGCTTGCTGAGTACTCAAACTCTCCCTTAATTCCCACCATTTGGAAAGGCATGCATTATATTTAAACCCTGAGTACATTACTTGGCACCAGAAATATATAATGTAGTATTCTGAATATGAGGCTTGTTCATAGCATTGCTTCTCTGAGAAGCAGTCACGAAATCAGTGACAATTCCTATCCTCAAGCGGCTTTAGGGTCTCTGACAAAGAAGCACAGAGCAGGAAGCAATTACAAAGAGCAGGCAGAATGCCAGCAAAGAGGCAAAAAGTGGAACCTCACAGATCAGAAAGAGAAGGATTAGGGAAAATCAGCCAAAGTAATTATCCCAAAGACCAATAGGGACAAGGCAAATCTCGTACAACTTCTCAAGATGCACCCTAATGTCACCGAACCAGGAGGACTAAAGGAATGTGCACCTGAATGATTCAATAGAGTTAAGATTTAACAGCTCAGAAAATCAGCAATTAGACGTACACCTATAAATTCACTCTACCTGTGGTGCTGTCTTACTTCCTTTCTAATCTGAATGTTCACCCCCTTTCCTTTTCCCTCCCCCCTCTCTTTCCCCCTTGCCTCTCCCCCACCTCCCCCATGCAATTTCCCCTCTCTCTGCATATATCCACATGTACATTTGTATATGTACATAAAAAGCTTTAATTTTTTAAAATAAAGAGTATTTTAACATTTTTACCATCTTGTTTAATCCAATTCCCATTTCTCACTAAGACATTCAACTTTGAATTCAAAATTGTCTGAATAAGCTTCCTAATGAATTAACCTTCTTTCAGATTATATTTTTACTTGACTCAATATATAGTAGATAGGCCTTATTTGTCATCCAATTTTAAGACAAATTTTAAGATCAACTTTGAAATTTGGCCAAACTACATAGCAGTGATATCATTTGAGTTTTATTAGTTTCTCAAAACTATTGTGTTATCAACATTAGATAATTTCCTAGCAACAGAAATTATACTTTAGAGTTTGGGTAGCTGCTTAACATGAAAGTTGGCATTATTTCCATACCCATTAGGATTCCGATGAGATTTTTAATCTCAAGGCATTTGACAAATGTATGGACATTCCTTTTTTTTAAAGTTTGGTTTTCCATAAAAAAAGAATGAATTCTTGCCATTTGCAGTGAAATGGATGGAACTAGAAAGTATAATGCTAATATAAGTCAGTCAGAGAAAGACAAATACCATATGATCTCACTCATATGTGGAATTTAAGAAACAAAACAAATGAGCAAAGGGGATAGAGAGGAAAGAAAAACAAACCAAGAAATAGTCTCCTAACTACAGAGAACACAGTGATGGTTACCAGAGGGGTGGTGGGTGGGGGATGGGTGAAACAGGAGATGGAGATTAAGGAGCACACTTATCATGATGACCACTGGGTGATTAAAAAACTTTTTAAAAAAAAGATTAGAGGGGTACCTGGGTGGCTCAGTCATTAACCGTCTGCCTTTGGCTCAGGTCATGATCCCAGGGCTCTGGGATCGAGCCCTGCATCAGGCTCCCTGCTTGGCAGGAAGCCTGCTTCTCCCTCTCCCACCTCCCCTGCTTGTGTTCCCTCTCTCGCTGTGTCTCTCTCTGTCAAATAAATAAATAAAATCTTTAAAAAAAAATAAAAAATATTAGTAAATACTATGAATGTAATGTACAACATAATGACTATAGTTAACACTGCTCTATAATATATAAGAAATTCATTAAAAGATTAAGTCCTAAGAGCTCTCATCACAAGGAAATTTTTTCTTTTCTTTTTTATTTCTTTTCTTTGTATTTTATCTATATGAGAAGACGGATGATAGCTGAATTTATTGTGGTAATCATTTCACAGTATATGTAAATTTAACCATCAGGCTGTACCCCCTTAAACTTATACAGTGATATATGTCAATTATTTCTCAATAAAACTGGAATAAAAATTTTATTCCAGACCTTGGGGGGAAAAAACATTTGGTTTTAAAGGAGACACTGTGAAGAAACAGTGTTAAAAGCCACAGTAAGGATTCAGATATAGTTTGGGCTGTTGAACATAGTCCCATTTTAAATCTAGAACTCATTTTCAAGTTCATGTTCTGAAACTAATTCCATCAAGGAAGTTCCTTTGAATACAGAAGAATGTCTGGGCTCGAGGGAATTCTAAAAAAGAAAAGATAATCATAAAGAAAGTATTTAAGAAGATGGCATTTTAGAATAAAATTGGGAGTTTTTCACGTAAGAGACTCAGGACTGACCACTCTTAAGAAAATGCACCCAGTGCTGACTACCGTCTCTCAGTTTCAAGCTAGCTATACAGTATTTTAGAGACTTTTAGGAAGTTGGCTCTTGCCCTCACAGCTAAGACTGCAAATAATGAGGGCCTGAAGGCTCAGGGACCCCATCTAATTGCTTAACCAATCTCAACAGACTCTTTGATTTCCATATCTGTTGGGTCTTAGAATTAATTCAATTCATATTCCCAGATACTAAAATAATTTCTGGGCAACCATGAAGACCCATGATTAAAGCAACTACCTGCAGCCCATGGCACTGAGCCTACAGAACTGGCTTAGGAATTTTAAGTGTAACTTACTCACGTGTCATATTTCTTGATAGAAAGGCACTCAAAGTGATTGACTTGGCTGGACCATGGTCTGGGCACTCCCCGTACCCTAGCTATCAACTCAGTTCCTGGTTCTTGAGATCTGTTTCACTTCCCTTACATATTCCACAGTCACCCCTGGGGGACCCTACTCATGATCCCATGGTCCAGTCCGGTTCAGATCACCTGTCTACAGATCTTCCATGTTGCAGAATCTCTACAGCAAAATTAAAACTTTAGCCCAAAATTGGTTCCTCCTCATCACCCAGAGAGCTACACTGCTTTTTTTCTCAATCCATATAGGTGTCCTTAGACAAAGCAAGTTCATTTTAATAGTCACTGAGGGAAACCTAATTAAAAATAAAAATACTCAGGAGGAAAAAATGTTGTAGAGCAAAGTCAAGAAAAACCTCTGATGTATGTATCTGTCCCATATACACTCTCCTAGGTCAGAAATTCCTGTTGTTCAAACAAGAAAGGATCATAGTAACTGATGCAAAGCCCCACAGAATTTCTCCCAGCAATTTTTTTAAGAATAGACTGCCTTCTCTGAGAAATGATTCTCAATAAAAAGCCAGAAGCTTCTCATGAGTGCTGGGTCATTTTTTCCAATTGCCCTACTATATATCCTGATTGAGTTTCTCACTTCACAGACCATTTTTATCCCCATATTTCTGCAGCTAGGTGAATGGCAGTCTTGCAGGAAAAGGCTTAATATACTGTTAGTCTGTTGTACTGTGCACAGCTTGAAACACAACTAATAAATTTCCTCCAAATTTTTCTCATCCCCTTTAAGCCTTAACTTTCTCAGGGTGTGTTTAGTGCTGCCGAGCTGTCAAAGAAGCTGTCCCTGGAAAGCCTCTCATTTTTCTTTTGGTGCCAGTTCTTAAAAAGTCACAAAGCAAAACAAATTACCCCCATAAAATTATAATGACGAACAGGAAAATTCACGACAGCCTTCCTCCGGGACTGGAGCTGCCACAACTCAGGCTCACCAGCACCCATTAACCACCCATGTCTTCCATCCCTAGTGGGGTGCAGGCTGCGGGGAATGGGCTCCAGGACCTTGGAGGCCAGCGTGTCCACCCCACCGGTTACTCAACCTCCACCTCCCTCCCCTCACACCCCCCACTTCCCCAGCCCCACCCCTCACCCCCCTCCAACACGGCCAGACCCCTTCTGCCTCGACACCACCAAAACTGCTCTTGCTAAGGTCACCGTTGCCTTAGAGGTTGTAAAATCCACAGGCAACTTTGAACTCTTGGTTTTTTTCTGACCTCTCAGGAGTCTGTACCATTCGACTACTCCCTTCTATGAGAAAAACCCTCTCATCAGATGGGTTCCAAAATATCTGTCCCCGTACCTGGTTTTCACTGCATGCTCATTTGCATTCTGCTCCTCCACTCTCTCACCCGTCAGGGCTTCTTCCTCCTACACCCCTTTATCGGCACCCTCTCACCACGCGGACTCCCCCCACCTCAGAGAATCAGTTACTATCAATAATTCCTATATAGGTTTCTTCACTGAGACCTTCATCTAGAACCTACATATCCAGCAGTCTCCTGGCCATTCCATGGGCATATCTTTCTGACAAACAACTTTAAAGTATCCAACACTGAGTTCCTAACCATCCTTCCAAAATCTCGTTCTTCCCCATCTCAGTAAGTGACTCCAGGCTTACTGAGTTGTGAGAGTCAGGCATGACCCCTTCTCCCCTCACTCTTGTCTCCAGGCACTCAGTCAGTCCAGTGTAGCACATATCCTATCCCAGCCCACCCGATCTCACGTCCCCACACCGCTCTGCCCCAGGTCGGAAGCACACCGCTGGGACTACAACACCCAGACGACTACAACCCCCCCCCCCCACCGCTCACTACACCCTCTCCAATCAATTTGCCACACTGCAGCACAGCAAATTTCTCTATACATCTGACCACATCATACCCCTTTTCACAACCTCCTACGGATTCCCATCACCTCATAGGTGGAAGGAAAAAAAAAAAAAACACTCTAGCATGACTTTCTAGGCTCTGTGTTAGCTGCCCACATCAACTTCCACACTCTTCATTTCACTCCCTCTACCCTGTCCCACCCCCTGGTCTCTGCTCCAGTCAACTGGACTTCTTCCTCTCCCTCAGTCTGTCTGCCCTGTTCCTCTTTGGTACCAGCCTTCCCTCAAATTCCCACCACTATGCCTCCTCTCCTTTTCCATCTGGCTAACTCCTACTTAACGTCCACATTTCACCTTAAATAATGTTGCTTGCAGAAGACCCTCCCCGAACCCTGAGACAAGGTGTATTATTTTTGCTACACACTCTCATAGTCCACTAAAGTGCCCTGCTTGAGTATCCTCTGCTCTTGTGTTTGTTGATTTAATGCCCTCGTCTCACTAGTCTTTGAACTTCACAAGGTCAGGGCACCAGGCTCTCTCTTTCGCAGTAACGCCCCTGGTGCCTAATACAGGGCCTGGCACATGAATGATGGCTAGTAAGCTTTTCAAAATTAAGTTGAATTGGATTTTTGAACCTCTTGGGGAGCAGGCATTAAGTTTTTCCTTTCCCATTTCTGGTACATACCTTATTTCTTTTTTTTAATATTTTATTTATCTATTTCAGAGAAAGAGAGCACAAGCAGGCAGAGGGGCAGAGGAAGGAGAAGCACTGAGCAGGGAACCCTATGTGGGACTGCTCTTGTGCCTACACACTGCCTCACACATTATAGGTGCTGGGCAAATGTTTAGTGATTGAACAACAGGGGTTAGCCTCTGGCTAGAGGCAGCACAGAAGAATGATGAAGCGTGGGCTGTGTCAACAGACGGAGGACTGGGTTCAGTTACATCACTCATTGTCTTTAGGATTCTAGTCAAGTTACTAAAATCTCTCTTAGCTTCATTTTCCTCAGCTGCTTAAAGTGGGGATAATAATAGCACTTAACCAAATTGAGATGTTGGCAGGATACAGTAAAATAATGTGTATAAAGCACAGTAATGAATGGTCGTAACAGCCAGCATTCAATACACAGCAGCCATCACTACTCTAACTAGCATCATTAGACCACTGTAAAAGCTTCATTATGCCTCTAATGGACAAGGAATTATTAAATAAATGACTATATATATATGTGTGTGTATATATATATGCACAATGCCAACAAACACTATGATGTCGTTAAAAATACCTTAAAATAATATTGACATGGAAGAAATTTTCGCCTTCTAATATTAACAAAACATACTAATTTAATAAATATACATGAAGTATTAACTCGAGCAAGTCACAGTGTTAATACTGAGGATATAATAGCCAAGAAGGGAACATGGTCACTGGCCACATGGCACTCTGTTCTAGAGTGTGCAAAATAACAAGAGACACATGAATTGAAGAAGGTGCTATTTCAAACAAGGTATCTACATACAGTCCCCCACACAGAAGCATCTCAGTTATATGAATAAATAAATTACCAGAAGGAAATCCAACAAAATATAATAATGTATTCTGGGACTGTAAGTGATTTTTTTTATATACTTTACTGCATTTAGATGATATTTACCAAAAATGTACTGGTATTTTAAATGTAAATCTAATGTATGGACTTTTTACAGGGAATCTTAGAAATTCTAAATTCTCTACCTGGAATCCACTTTCTATTCTGTCTTCCTTGGTTTTCCATAAGGAAGTAGTAAGTAGGTCAGACAGGACTAACCTCAGCTGCCCGCAGTCTCCACACATGCCTCCCTTCCCTTCGATGCCGAAAGGAGATGTCAGACAATCAGGTCAAAGGCTGCCCTTATCCCCTCTGCTCTCTTTGCCCTCTCTTTGCCATCTCCCTTGTCTGCGTCTATAACCTTTTCCTGGCTAGCCCATCATCCTGCTCAGGTCTCTCCCACTTTTCATAAGTCTCCTGGACCCAAGTGGACTACCTCTAAGGCCTACCCTCTCCCTCGCCTTCCACTCACACCTAACGTTTTTTAGCATGGTCTAGACACTTCTCTCTTCTTCCTTGCATCTCATTCACTCTTCAACATAAATTTGCTTCTATTCGCAGGACTCCACAAAAATTGCTCTTGCAAACATCATCCAGAATCTTCATGATCTATTTCCCACAGTACCCATGTGTTCCCTGATTGTATCATATGATAATGAAATGATCTGCTCATAATAAAATAAAAGTTTCAAAAGTTATAGTTGTATATGTCTAGTTCTCCTACTGGATAGTGAAGTTGTTAAAGTCAGAAACCATATCATATTTATCTTAACATGCACCCATCTCATACCCCCCCCAATACCAGCGTCGTGTTCAACCTGTGATCAATGAAGTCTTTCCTCCAACTCATTTATCAGCAAACCCACTGAAGGGTCCCGCTAGGTTCAGAAATTTTCCTTGCAATTCTGCCTCATCAAAATTCTCAGGCTTTGTTTTTTTCCTCCCAGCCCAACATAACTAAATAATTCTTAATAAGGTATTAATAACAACTGATAAGTTGCCTTCTCAACACATTAAACTTTAGTGTAGATGTTCAATATCTTATTTCAAAACTAGGAGTCCTTTGGTAGAAATATTTGTGGAGGAGTTATTTCAGATGGAAGCTGATCATAGTCTCTTGAATCTATGTAAGAATTACTAACAATTACATACTAACAAATTTTTCAAAATAGGGGAGCTGTTCTACTATAATAAGAAATATATATATGACCTTTATGCTCAATTCCTGACACAGAGCTTCTAAAACCCTCAAAATTTCCTGAGTGGTAGGGGTTAGGGGAGCATCTGTTGTTATCCCTAATAAGCCCCTATCAACCACACCTGAGGTTATACTCATGCAGTGACCCTTGGTGGGCCCCTACATAGCTTCAGAAAGGAGGCCATTGCCAAAGGAACCAAGCGCATAATTGGAGGGCTACAACTTTCAGCCCGTACCCCAGAGGGAGGGAGAGGGGCTGGAGAATAAGTTAATTACCAATGGCCAATGATCTGATCATGCACATCTACATAATGAAACCTCCATAAAAATGCAAACAACAGGGTTCACAGAGCTTCTGAGTTGATGAACAGATCCACCTGTCGTGAGGATGATGTACCTCAAACTCCACGAGGAAAGAAGCTCCTATACCAGGGACTCTTCTGGACCTCACTTTATGCCCCTCTTTATCTGGCTGTTCATTTGTATCCTTTATAATATCCTTCATAATAAACAAGTGACAGTAAGTAAAGTGCTTCCTTGAGTTCTACAGGCCATTATGGCAAATTTCCAAATCTAAGGAGGGAGTCATGGAAAACCCCAATTTGTACCCAAGTTGAACAACAGTCTGGCGATCTAGAAACACATACTTGTGTTTGAAGGCTGAAGTAGGGGGCAGTCTTGTGCAACTGAGCCCTTCACCTGTGGGGTCTGTGCTAACTCCAGGTAGTAGAGTTAGAATTCAATTAGACTGCAGGACACCCTATTGGTGTCTACAGCAAATTGGAAAATTGCTTAGTATGGAAAACCCCCACACTGGGTGCCAAAACTTCTGTGAATAAAAAATAGACCCAGAATAGGAGCTGTGATGTATGTGAAGCTTTTCGATTCCTAATGACCAATTTCCAGAAAGCCCATTAACCTATAGGGAGGAACAGATGAAGGTGGGAAGGGCAGGCATGACAGTTACTTACATGGCTCCTCTGGTATCATTAGGATCTCTTTTGCACTTGAATTATAGATCAAAATCAAACCCTTTATCTTAACTGCTTTGTTCCCGAGAATCCTTCCATTAAAAAGTGGGGAAATATTTCAAGGGAGACATCAGAAAAGAATGACATGCTGCTATTATTTCTATCCAAGTGACCCATTAAGAAAGTCCTCTTTCCACATATAAGTAGTCTTGTCCAGCAGAACAACCAAGCATTCAAGGCTGTATGATTTATTACGTGGTTCCCACCTAGTAGTCAGGCCTTTCGCAAGTAGCCCAGGAGGGAAGGAGGAATTTCACAACAATTAGTAAGAATTTACTTGTCTTCTAATTTTATTCTCCTCCTGTGAGGGCTGTGGGCTGGATCTGACCAAACTCTGCTTACCCCGGACTGTTTACCCTTTGGCCTGCTCCTTGTACACCACACTCAGCCAGACAGAAATGCACCCAAAAGGTTTCTGTAAAGGAAGCTACTTGCTTAGTTTTGCCCAACCTAGGCATCAGTGACAGTAAAGGAGGGACGTCCAATGATTTTCCTTGGAAAAGGCCCAACAGTTTTTATCTCATTCGGAAAGTCCCTATCCTTGAAAAGTTATTGTTTAAAACTTTATAATGGGATATAATGAAGAAAAATTAATATGAATAAGCAAATACTGCAAATATTAGAAAACATCCTATATTTTGGAACTACAGAGTAGTTAGTAAGTCCATTTTAGGGTCTACTGTGGGGTCAGGAGTCCTTCCTCTTGCCAAAAAGTGTGTGATTCACCACAGGAATGTTTGCCTACCCCCTGCCTATTAGCCCTGTGAGGAAATAGATCACCAATTTCATGATGACCATCTTTTATTGTTTACAAAATGGTTTCGCCTGTACGATCCACTTAATTTTCATTCCCAATATAACATGTAAGAAGAATTTTTATCTGTTTCACAAATGAGGAACTGAGGCTTAAAGAAGAAAAGAATTTGGACCAGGAACACAATGCTACATTCCATTTCCCTGCCATGAAAATTGACTCACTCTCGCTTGTCTGTAATTTGACCTGACACCGACTCTCTGTCTTCTCCTACTAAGGCTTTCCTTTGCTTTCTTTCTGTCAGTACTTGCAAAGACTCCTCAAATCTAGATTTGCTTTTACCCCCTTTCCTTACTCTCGCATCTGAAATCTAACTGCCGTGTGCCTGGCAGGACCATGCTTGGGCCATTCCAGTCCAAAGTGACTCCAAAGTTCCTAAATCCTCACCATTTAGCACCTGGTTCCTTTTTATGTGCTTCCACCCTAACCCATGCTCCCCGAGCTTCCTCAAAACTTTGCCAGTCTTGCTACAACATCCCAGTCTGACACAGCAATCCACCTGATTGCTTTAAGCTCAGCCCTAGCACATAATCATGGAAGTGCCAGGATATCCATAAGAGATAGAATTTGTTGTAGAGAGACTCATTAGATTATGGGAATCCTGGTGTGAACCCCATTCTTTCCAAACTCTAGCACTTTCAATACAGTGGCCATTTTCCTACAAACTACAATCTACCCCCTTCCACCACTGAGTCTTTAGGGCAACAACCTGATCAGCTCAAAATTAGTTATTATCTCCCTGATATATAGGTTGATTATTTGACCAACAGTGGTCCCTTCCAGCCCTTAGTGCTTATAAGGAAACTGATATTCTACAGTAAGAGACAAGCCACATGACCTCTAATCTTCTTCCATTAGCAACCAGTTTAAAATTCATTTACTACTATGAAAGCTAGGAAAGGAAAGAAAAAAACAGGCTAAGAATGAGATGCCTAGAATTAATGTGTGCAGATTTGATGCTATATTTGTCACAGAATTTGCATATGTTCTGACTTGTCCAAATAGCTTTCTCTTTCTCCTCTCTGTCCTCTTCCAGAACTCCCAGCGTTGGCTGGAATGTAGGACAGAATTTCCCACAACACAGAGACATCATGCATATGTCTCTAATTTCACAAAATGACAAACTGGAATGGCCCCGGGAGCCAAAAATTTTATTTCACTCTTCTCTCTGATATACTAGTTAGGCCAATGAATTTCCTTGTCCTTCAGTACCAATCAGGCACTTATGGAAGACTTGAGAAAGGACAGAGCAAACCCAAGTATCTCACTGCTATGCTGCTAATGGGAATTTACAAGAAGCCGACAACTCAGACCCAGCCAAATCACAATCAGCCCAGGAAGGAATTTAACATGTTTTCAAAGTGGGGGAACTACTGCATTTCCCCCTGCAAAATATAAATGGAAAGACCCCATCTGAAACCTAGAGCATCCCTCGAAACTGGAGCAGGGTGTATGAAATGTGTCCCCCCACTGCTGAGTCTCATTCTGCAATGGCAGACAATGACCTTGAGTCTCAGAACATGGACTTTGTGATGAAAGCCAGCACCTAGGAAACAAGATGATTTCTGGATTCTCTTGCTTGGGGTTCTCGAAAACACAGTAATGTGTTTTGTGTATAGATAACTTAAAAACATCAGGAGTGAGGACCAGATAGTATTTTCAAAGGCTTTGTATTTGACTGGATTATTCTTATGAAGAAATGATAATGGATAAAAAATGTTGAATAAAATTCATGGAATGGTACACAGTATTAGTCACTCCCTTGAAGAGAAGTATGAGATCCCAAAATAGAACAGTCCAGAAGGTACTTAATTTGAAATCAGAAATCCTGAGGTTTCATCTTAGGCTTCTCTTTAGGTGACGTGAGCTGGAGTCTTGTGTTTACCCCCCTACAAAAATGGGAGGGATCAGCAGAGCACTCCTTGGAGAAGGTGGGCTCACAGGTCCTTGAGAAACACAATTATGATACAGCACTCGATAAAGAGAAGGCCCAATTAAAAGTTAAGGAAAGTCTCACTTTGGTGACCAACTCTCTAACTTTGTGCTGCCTCGAAGGCACAGCCAAGATGAGGCCTTGAGCACAAGTGTCTGGTTTGACATGTAACCCCAGGAAGCAGGAAGGAGAGATTGGGGAGAGTCAAAAAAAAAGGAGGGAACCAACACAATGGTTCATTATCAAGGTCACTGGTATGAGCAACTTGGGCTCAATTCCACCAGGATTCCTGAGAAGGATAAGGAATGCCTGCTAGAAGGGACAACTAGATTGTGGCATAGCACTGTGCACCCATTCTGGTCCCCACTGGCTGAAGCCTGTGCCAGGGATCCTAACTCTAGCAAGCCCCTACTGCACCTGGAGAAGGACCTGGGGTCAAATGAAGAGAAACACAAGTTGAGAGCTTAGGGGCATGGGGAGGGGAGCTCCAGTAGCCCACAGTCAATGTGCACTCCCATGAAGCAGCTACCACATCAGAGGCTAAAAATCAGTGGGCTCTGGTGGACTTAGATGTGGGTGCCCAATTGCTTCCTATCCTGACCTAAGGCTCTCTCACAATTCACCCTCAAGTATTCCTTCCTTGGGTAAACAATACACGAACACCACTCTCTTGATTATCAACTCGAATCCCAGGGTGACTTGAAGACTCACATCCCTCTGTGGTCTCTGCACACAGGACTCCTGATATTTAGAATACTTTCCCTGCCTGCTCCTCCTCACCCTACTTTACCATCTGCACCCAGCTTAAAAATTATGTACTCCACTGGCGATTCACAGACCTGTATCCCTGGGGATAAAAATATATTATATGTTTATAAAAAATTAAAAATTTAAAAATTTTTTTAAAAAAATTATGTACTCCAAGAAACTTGCCCTCACTCTCACAGGAAGTCAGTTGCCCAAACTGTGTGCACCCATGGAACACTGTATAGCTCGTTTGTGCTGCTATTCACATTTTTTAAAGCATACTGCTCCTCTAATCTTACTCACATATACATACGCTAACATGCACACACACCCTTCAAGGTATCAGTACTGAAAGGTCAAGTAATCTGCCCTTTTTCTAGCAAATACATTCCCAAAACCTAGCATAGCCCCTGGCACAAAAGTTAATGAATAAATTTTTGTTAAATGAACTGATGAGTGAAAGAATGAATAAATGAATCAGGAGAAGTGAAAACATCTGTTGTCACTAAAATATACCTGAAAGTCAACTTTTCTTAGGAAGTCCCTTCTCCCTGTTGTGTTTCCTTCAGAGTGATTATTCCAAAGTTTTCTCTCCATCATCTCTTGCCTGGGCTCTTCTGGGAAGAAAACGTGCAAGTCAATTGCTACAGAGTGTCTTTGAGATTCATGCCCTCTATGTCTCTGCACTATTCCCAGCAGGCTGTGACCCAAGGGTCACTTTGTTTGTTTTGTAGGGAGCACACAAAGAGTAAGCAACACTGTTAGCTTAATTCTGGCCTTTCCATTTCCTTCTTTGGCTTCTGACAATAACCCTTTCTTGCTGCTAAAAGCAAGGCTGATCTCTGTCACTGACAGTGTCCTCCCTGCCTCTCTTTCCTCTTGGCTTATCACTCTCAAAGGACGACAACCCTGCCCAAGAGCAGAGACAAGAAGAGGCCCATGGAAATCCACTTTTAACAAGCTGTGCTCTTCTCACCACAAGGAGTCAAGGAAAATGTCCTCTGGGGTGTAAACAGGGTCAGGGACCCTCAGACGACCTAACAATGGCTAGAAGAGCACAGAACATCCCAGGAGTGTGAAAACCTTCCCCGCAGCATGGGGAGGAAGAGCAGTGCAGGATCTGGAGACCACAGCAGATGACAGGCCACTGTGCTCCAATGAAGGGGCAGAATACCACACTGGAGGATTCCACACAGGGTAGGTTCCGAAGGGCACCAAGTCTGCCCAAGAAACATCTGCACAAGTAAGTGGACCTGAACTCAGGTTTACAACTGCCACCTCAGAGAAGAAACTTAGGTTCAAATCCTACATGACAGACATGTGGCAAGGATCTAGTAACTGCTGAGATTTCTTCACACACACCATGATACTCCTTGTCTCTTTGGTTCCTGCTGTCTTTTCTGCCTGGATGTTCCTTCCCGCCCTCCACCCTGCACCTTTCACCTTGTCCCCTGTGCCTCTCTCCCAAGAAGCCTTCCCTGAACCCCACAGACTCTTCTCCCTGTCACTGTACTTACCACAATGCATGCCTCACTGCTACCCTCAAAGTATCCAAAGGAGGGACCCAGCTTATTTCTCTTTATACCCCCAGGTCCTAAGACAGTGTCTTGCCTATAGTAGGTCCCTCAATAAACACCAAATAAATGAATAAATGAGTACGTGAATGAATGAACGTACTTACAAAAATTGTTTGGAACCAGATCTCCAAGAGAACACAGAAGATATTTGTCAGAGTAGGCATAAAACAAGAGCTGGACTATCAATGGATATGAGACTGAATCCCAAAGTCCTGGATCCCAAAGTCCTGGGCAATCGCTCCTTAAAACCCCACTACCAGAAGTCAAGATTGGTCTAAGGTTTGGAGATGAAACTGACTTTATAGATCAAAGTCCCAGAGCTTTTTTCTTTTCTTTTTTTTTTTAAGATTTTATTTATTTGGAGAGGGAGAGAGAGGGTGTGAAACAGAGCAACAGAGTGGTGAGGGGCAGAGGGAGAAGCAGACTCCCCGCTGAGCGGGGAGCCTGATGCGGGACTTAATCCCAGGACTCTGAGATCATGACCTGAGCTGAAAGCAGATGCTTAACGGACAGCTACCCAGGTGCCCAGCCCCATAGCGCTGACCCTAGGTGGCAGAGCCAGAAGCCACACAGAATGACTGTATTTGCAGTGGGCTAATTTTTTTATTCCCCTGGCTTGGCAAGGGTCGGAGCAAATTTGGGAGTGGCAGATGGACAGAAAGAAAATGAAGTGGCTTTGTTATTGGGGGGTAGAATCATTGATCTAATGAAATCTCACCAACCTAATTGTTTTTCCTTCCTCACTCCGTGTGCTCCAGCCCCTTCAGCCTTCTCAGTCTGTTAAATATGCCAAGTTCTCTCTTGCCTCAGGGCCTCGGAACATGTTATTTTTTTCTGCCCTGAATACTCTGAGTCTACCCATACTTTAAAAGATCAACTCCTTCTCTGTAGGTTTCAGCTTAAATATTAATCCTCATGAGGATTTTTTTGGTCATTGTATTTCAAGTAAGTCTCCCATCATACCCTGTTTTAGTCTGTTTAGGTTACTATGAGAAAATACCACAGAGTGGGTGGCTTGTAAACAACAGGAATTTATTTCTCATAGTACTAGAGGCTGGGAGGTCTGAGAGCAAGGAGCCCCAGATTTGGTGTCTGCTGAAGGCTCACTTTCTGGTTCACAGATGACCATCTTCTGGCTGTGTCCTCACATGGTGGAAGGGGCAAGGGAGCTTGCCGGGTCTCTTTTATAAAGGTGCTAATCCCGTTCATGATGGCCTCCCCCCAATTGCTTCCAGATATCATCACACTGGAGATTAGGTTTCAACATATGAATTTGAGGGGGACACAAAACTCAGTACATCCCATTAATCTCAACCTCTTCTTTTTTGCTTTCAACATGATATTTATACAATTTGCAATTACTTTACTTATTTATCCAGTTAGTAGTGGTGTGTATGTTGGGGAGAAGGGGTGATCTCTCATACTGGAACATAATTTCCTAAGGATAGGGACTTTGTCCAATTTGTTCACTGTGTTATCACTGTACCTAACACATCACTGGTACCTCGTAAGAGGTAATTGTCTGTCTCATTGTTGAGTTCACTGTGATTGTCAAAAGGATTTCTTTAGCATATATAAACTGAATTCATATATCAAATTATGAGCTCATGCATGAGCTTCTCCATTTTTCCACATACTTCGTGCATCTTGTATCAGAAAGCATTTGTTAATGCTTGCAGAACCATGTCAGCATTCAGTAGTGTGTGTTAAAGGATGCTGTGTAGGTCTGTGTTAGCCTGGTGAATAAATCCCTCCTAATAAAAGAAAATGAGATTTCATGATTAAGGGGTTTAGAAATAATCAAGAGAGGGTTAAAAATAAAACTAGCGGAGGCAGAGCAGACCAAAGAATAGCTACTGGCATGCTTTCCAAAACGATGTCCCAGATTATGATTTTATGAGAAAAAATAAAATAATTGCTTGCCAAGCCATCTAAAAAGGATGAATTTTTGGAGAATTTAGAAATGGAACACTGACAGGCCTATACGGTCTAGCTTCTCTCAACAACCTAGAACCTTCCCAGAACTCATTTTCCCGCCATTCTGAGAGTTCCTTAATCTGATTCCCATCATTCTGGTAATGTGGTGGCATCAGTGGCCTGGTCTTCATTACCCAAACTGAGATACTAAGTTAAAAAAAAATAATAATAATAATACACCACCAACAACAACAACCAGAAACTTGCCTTAAGGAAACAAAATGAACTCTTTCTGGTTTTCATGTGTTGGATGAAGTCCCTGCTCTGGCCCTGGGCAATTCAAACCTTAACCTGGTTTTTATCCCCTTGTGTTTGTCTCATCACAGCAGGCAAAGCATGCCCCACCTTCATTAAACTAGGTTTCAAAAAAACTAACGAATTATATAAACAAAATGTTCCTTCGTACATGCAATGCTAACAGCTTTGTCTTCCAGTTTAGAAGGCTTGAAAACGAACATCACTTTCACAGTCAGAGAACAGACTTTCCCAGTCAACCTTCTATCCAGCTCACACCCATCCAATCGGCAAGGTTCCTTCCCAGCTCTGCCACCCCCTGGAAGTCTGCTTTTGCTCCAGCCCACAGTAATCAACCTGAATTCTCTTAGATGAACCCAAGTGGTTCAATTTTGTACTATTTCCTAGTTGTAAAAGGTCAAGGAAGAACAACGTGAGAGGTAGGGCGAGAACTGGGAAATAAGAGGTGGTAAATTATTCCAAGGACTGTTCTGTACATTATGTAGGCAATCTCATTTAATCTTCACCACAGCTCTGTAAGTAAGAATTATTCTTCACCTTTTTCCAAATGAGGAAACTGAGGTTCATGAGAGACTAAGAAACTTACACACATTTCAGAGCCAGGAAAACAGAAAATCAATTTGGACCCAGGTCTCTGACGTTACAACTTGTGCTCTTTCCCATACATTGCAGAATCAGTTTTATCTCCTCCCTATCTCATCTCTAAGCACAGGTCATGCAAGGAAGATAAAGAATAGGAAAACTTCAGCATGTTCAGGAATCAACATTATATCAGGCATCTGTTAGGTATAAAGCAGAGCACTCAGAACTCTGGAGAAAGCAAAGGGGAGATTACATTGTGGCGAGAGAAAGAGCCATTTATACAGCCCTGGGCATATAGCAGAGATGCTCCTGACAAAGTAAATGCAACACAGAGATATGATATCCAAAACAAGGAGATAATTAAGCCTCTACAGGCTCTCTACTGATCAAACCACATCTGTAGTGTGTGTTGCAGTTGTAGTCACCAGAGGATGCGCTGTGGAATCCACAGGAAGAGCAGAGGATATTTGGTCTGGAAAAAAGAACCCTTTAAGGAATCATAGTTAAATCTTCAAATACCTAAAGACCTATCTTTTATGAACAAGACACTTGGAAATTTCTGTGTGATTCTAGAAAACAAAACCAAAATAAAGAAGTAATGCTATCGGAAATCTCACTTCTGTTTCTGCTGGACAGAAGAACTTGGACAGTTCAAACCATCTGAAAACAGAACAAACCACTTCTGGAACTTGCCAATTCCCACCACTGACAAGTTCACATAGCCCGAAAGACCATTTATCAAATATATGGTAGAAGAAATTCATGTATGGGGAATTTAGTGTGGGTTAAAGCTCTCCAAAATCTCATTCAACTCTGATTCTTCAATCCCAATTGCATGTAATAGAGTTTTCTCTCATTGCAAGGAAATCGGTACCCATTGCCCATTGCTGCCATAACAAATCACCACAAACTTGGTGGCTTAAAACAATACACAGTTAACATCTCACCATTCTGCAGGTTAGGAGTCTGACACAGGATTCACTGGGCTACAATCAAGCTGTCAGCAGGACTGCCTTCATTTTGTAGGCTCTAGGGGAGAACCTATGTCCTTGCTTTTTCCAGCTTCTTGGTTCATGGCCCCCTTCCTCCATCTTCAGAATCACAATGGCAGGCTGAGTTGCTCTCATAGTGTATCACTCCTCATAGTGTAGCACTCCAAGCTCTTCATTAGTTCCTTTTCCATTTTTTAAGATCCCTTGAGATCACTCTGGGCCCACCCAGATAACCCAGGATAGTCTATGTTAATTAAAAATAATCTCAATTTCATTTGTATGCTTAAATCCCCTTTGCCATGTGGATGTCTGGGGAGGGGGTGCTGGAGGGACATTATTCTGATGCTCCAGTGAGTTCTGACAAATGCCACAAGTGGATTCCACCAGCGCAAGGTGGCCTAGGACTCTCTGCCTCCCCTGAAGACACAGCGGAGAAGAAAAGGATTTGGCAAGAGTACACCAGACCTCCATGGTCTCCATACTTGAGACTCGGTTTCTACCTAACTCAAGTCAACCAAATAAAATGGCAGAAAATAATTTTCTGTCCAGTATATTTTTCATCTTGATATGGGATACCAAATTACCCAAGTGACCTCCAAACATAACTTTGGGACTTAAGACTTAGGTAAGTTAGCAAAGAAATCAACTCTAACTATCTAACAAGGAAATCTCCAAAATTGATAGGGTATAAGACCAGAAAGAAAAGAAAAATTTAAAAGGCAACTCTCCTCTCTCTTTTTGCCACCACCATATATGGGAGACCAGATGCTGCTTCCACGACCCCTCTCCTCACACACAGCAGACACTACCCCTCCTTTACCCTTTCCCACAGCCTGACACAGGCTTCCGAGGCTTCTTCAGTCTGTGCCCCAAGCAGACACTAGCTATTATCGGAGTTGGCACATGAGAAAAAAACCCATTTGCCTTCTCTTCAGGAAAGACTGTTTAGTGACTTGGGGCTTTGGGTTACAGTGACTGCTTTAGTAATTACTATGTATAGGGCAATGAAGAAGAAATCTTGCATTCAGAAACAAAGTATACAATTCATAATCTCAGCTGGCTGAGGAATACAATCTAGCAGCACTTATTGCTACTTTGTTTCTCATTGATAGAATTCCTGATCTCACATTACATTTGTCCATACAGTTGACAACACAGGAGCTGGAGTGTTGTTCTCCCCAACCATACTCAAAAAACCACACATAACTTTTGACTCCCCAAAAACTTGAATGTTAATAGCCTACCTTTGACCAGAAGCTTTATTGATAATATAAATAGTTGAATAACACATATTTCATATGATATATATATTACATACTGTATTCTTATAAAAATAAGCCAGAAAAAAGAAAATGTTATCAAGAAAATCATAAAGAAAAAAATACATTTACAGTACTGCACTGTATTTATTGAAAAAAATCTGCATATAAGTGCACCTGTGTAGTTCAAACCCATGTTGTTCAAGGGTCAACTCTACTTACCTGGAGTTTTATCATTATACTACCTTAGGATGACCATTATTTGAATCACAATGTAATTCCTAAATTGTTATTTCTTTTCTTTCTTTTTTTTTTTTTTTAAGATTTTATCTATTTATTTGTCAGAGAGAGAACAAGCAGGGGGAGTGTCAGGCAGAGGGAGAAGCAGGCTCCCCGCTGAGCAAGGAGCCCAATGCAGGACTCAATCCCAGGCCCCTGGGATCATAACCTGAGTTGAAGGTAGACGCTTAACCAACTGAGCCACCCAGGTGCCCCTATTACATCTTTTCATAGGAATATTTATGAGGTGTTTTTGTGAGAGTCCTTTTGGTCACCAAAAAATAGTCTATCAGTCAGGATTCTTTCTATTAGAGTTGATAGAAAACTCTATTAGAACTAGTTAAAGCCAAAAAAGGCATTCGTTGACTAATATTAGAAAACTCTATTAGAACCAGTTAAAGCCAAAAAAGGCATTTGTTGACTAATCTCCTGAAAAATCCAGGTGTAGATCTGGCACTGGCCCTTTCCAGAGCCTCAAATGATGCTATGGGACTGCTCCCGGCACCATTTTGCACTGTCTCCCCTTGATGACTTTACTCTCCCTGCATGCTCTTGCCTTGCATGGACAAGATGGCTCCCGGCTGTGACAGGCTCACCTCACATCTTCCCAGAAAGTCTTAGACTGAATTTTAGGGGTTTACATTGACCTTGCTCAGGTCCTGTGCTCACCTGTGAACCAGTCACCATAACAAAAGAAATGCAAACCTCTCACTATCCAGCCTTCAACATCTGCTAAATCCTGGATGAGGGATTGCATCTGGCACCATCTGAACCATGTAAAATAAAAGGAAGAAATGGATTCTCCAAGGAAAATTGGGATTCTGATACCGGATGGGAAAACTGATGCTGAGTAGGCAGAAATATCAGGCAATCACTATACTTGAATGCACTGGAGTTATGTTATTTGCTGCTCTCTGGTTCAGTATTAGCTGAGAGCAGAACAGGGAAAAGAGTGTCATCATTTGAATAGGAGAAGGTATTGAGGAAACTGTTCAAAATTTAAACTACAGTCCAAGGAAGTGGGACTTAGACGGGACAGTATAGTACAGGGCCCATGGGCAATCTGCATAACCTTTTAGGATGGAAGTCCAGAAGACATTCAACAGCTACTGAAAGGAGAGCACTTACCAAATTCATAAGCTTCATTCATTTTGCCTAACCCTGAAATAATTTCTAAGTTAAGAAAAAAATACATAAAACAAAAGGACAAAAGGATTTAGGATCAGACAACCTGGCATTGAGCCCCATCACTTGACATGATGTTGGGCATATCACTTTAACTTCACAAAGCCTCAGCTTCATCTTCTATAAAATGGGATGAATAGGGGTGCCTGGGCGACTCAGCCGGTTAAGCATCTGCCTTCAGCTCAGGTCATGATCCTGGGATCGAGCCCCACATTGGGCTCCCTGCTCAGAGGGGAACCTGCTTCTCCCTCTTCCTCTGCCACTCCCTCTGCCTGTGTTTTCTCTCTGTCCCTCTCTCTCTCAAATAAATAAAATCTTTAAAAATAAATAAAATATAAACAAAACATTTTTAAGTGGGATTAATAATAACTCCTACTTCTCACAGAATTAAATGTAATCATAAGTGTAAGGATCATATCCTAAGGTGTTAAAACAAACCCTCCCAACCCCATGGCTGTTGCAATGAGACTTTGCTGCTCCTTGTCTCTGTTTACCCTTTCTTTGAATGTGGGCTAGCCCTGGCAGTTCCTTTGTCCATTAGAAGGAGGCAGAAGGGATGTATGATTCCCAAGGTTTAGCCTGTAAGAAGGCTTGTAGTTTCCGTTTTTACACTTTTGGAAAACTCCCTCTTGAAAGCCAGCCACCGTGCCATAAAGAAGCCACAGACAGACTCTGGAGAACTGAAGCCATCTTGAATGCTGTAAGCCTAGTTGAGCTCTCGGCTGAGGAGAGCTGCACAAATGTCCCTAGCAGCACCGCGCATGGAACAGAAAAACAGCCCAGCTGAGCCCAGTCAGCCCACAGAATCATGAGAAATAACAGGGCAGTCATAACAGAGCATTGGTGACTGAGACGATGTGTACCCAGAGTGTCCCAGTGGCCCTTGTAGCTTTTTTCTAGTGTTTCTCAAAAGGAATGTTATTTGCACGTTAGGCAGAACAACTCCTCATTTGTGGGACTGACTCATGTTTTGCAGGACTTTCAGAATCATTATCCCTTACCAGTTATTGAGAATCAAACACCTCACCCTTCCAGACCCCAAAACCCCCTGCTATGAACCAAATCCAGAAGGAACACTTACCTTCTGTAAGTGTTCCTTACCCCTGGGAGAGTGAGGACTTCAGAGGTCAGTTTCACTAATCATAAGCAGGAACTGTATTCTCTCTGTGTATCCTGATCCTCGTTATGACTTGAAACATCTTCCCTGGCATTTCATGCTGCCTTCAAAGAAATGGCCTGCATCAGGCCATACCAAAACTGAGTTTATAATGCCTGTAAAATTGTATGATACCATTTGATGTAAATAATGCATCCAGATGTGATAAATTTGCACAGTTGGGGCTTGAAGGGGCTCCAAAGAAAACTGTCATCTACCAAGGGCAGTTAATGTACTAATTATCAACATTCTTTCTCTAATTTATCCTGTTTATTAATACTTTGGGATCTGGAGAAAATGAGTTAACGATCATTATTCTTGGCTGCATCATCATCCCTGTCTTTTTCTCTTGATGGATCTTTGTAACAGAAACTCCTAATTTAACAGATTGACAACAAAAGACAGGATATCGTTGAGATGAAACTTCTCTAAGATAAATACCACTTTCTAGGAGACGAATGACTCCTAAAAAAAGAAAAAAAGAAAGAGAAGAAAAAAAGCTATCATTAGCCATGAATATCTGTTCTTTGTAAACACCAGAGAGGACCAAAACTTTATCTGTTAATTTCATCACAGTGAGATTCCAGAGTTAATATGCTCTTTTCTAGAGAGTTTCAAATTTCCAAGGCCAACTTCAAAGGCTTCAACTCCTTCAAGCACTGAAGCATCAGTACTCATGTCTTAGTAAGACATAAAATATTCCTTCTACCCCACCCTTCTATCCATATCAATTCCCCCTTTCATATTTCCATCAATTTATAATTTCATATTCCTACTATTGGTTGAAACAGGGATGGTAATTTCTTCGTGCACATCTCTTGTCAATTTAGCTCTGGACAAAAGCTGCTGGGATGCTGGGCTCCCACACATCACCCAAAGAAGATATGGGATACTGAGTTAGAATTTGGAATTAGGCTTCCCAAAATAACAAATTATATTCTAAGTCCTTGTATTTTACTTACTCAAGATTATACAAATTCCCCAGTGATCTTAGGGGAGTAGAAGAGAGAAATAATTAGATTATTAGGGAAAAAATAAGATATTATATAAAAATATAATGACATCTGTCTTTCTTGTATGGCTATCTGAACATGGTACTACATGTACACATTATACAAGTAAAAGCAGCAAAATGTAGGGGTTCTCAGCTTTGAAAACTAACTGCTATATTAAGGAAAAACAGAAAGAGAGAGATAGAGAAACCTAAATACCCAATCTGCTAAAATTTAAGCCTAAAATATATTCCTTAGAAAAATACATATATTAGGATTCAAATAGGTGAAAATATGCTACTTTTTACCCTGGTCTATTGTAGAAAAATCTGCTGCTTGGTAAATGAATAGTATGTTTATACTTAAAGTCTATTTTTAATAGTTAACATTTCCAAGTCCATATAACATTTATTTTAATAAGATCTGGTATTTTAAGAAAAGGGTGGGGGGAACCAGTTTTCATTTTACAACCAGGTTTCATTTTGTACTAATACCCTTTGGGAAATTCTAATGTGATTACACTTATTAAAAGTTAATACATATACAAATTTTCATTAATTGATCTTTTATGTAAATTGAGATACACACTTCTGGCAAGGGTTATATTCATCTCCAACTCCTGAAATACTAATCCCTCTCCTCCTCCCTGCCTTAAATCCTTTATAAATCTTCAGTGACCTCTCCCAGAAGCCTCCTACATCAGAACCATAATTCTTTTTCCTAGTGTCAGCCAAAGAAATACCAAAGAACAGATATTTACTTAATTAGATAATGTGGTACCATCAGCTAATCCAGAGAATTGGACAATCTAAATTTCAAAATAATTCAAAGGACCTGAACATCTGACAGCCCATATTATTTACCTATTGGGACTTCAGATAAAGCGCTTACAGAAATTTTTTCTTTTAATGAAAAATGAACTCTTCTGTCCACTGTGGAATATAAAGAACATCAGAGCAGTTGTGCAGCCTACATGGACAAAATACAGATCTACTGACCAACCAAAAGGAAAAAAAGAGGTCAACTTAATTAATCACAGTCTCTAAATCTGCCATTTCCACAGCTATCAAGTGGTGGGGAGAGATTAAAGACCAAATCTATCTTTATCTTGACACTGCCACACTGTCTCCTGATTTTTCTCTGAAATTTCTGAATTTTGTACATGATAAGTAAACAGGTTTTATGGCTGAATCCTGGTGGAACTATTGTGTTGTTTTGTTTTGAGGAATGTGCTAATAATGTTTTTAGTTTTTACCAAGCTCATTTTGGTTCGCCTTGCTCATGAAACATCCTATAATTTTAATTAAAATACAAAGAAAGTGGGAAAGGAGCAGCCATCAGAGAAGCTGAAAGAAATGAAGCCAATAGGAGGAAAGAAGCAGACTAGAGTGAAGCTTGTGCTGCAGAGATAAGACAATGAGAGAAGGAGGGGAAAGGAAGATGAGATAAATTGGAAAGATCTAGAGGATGCAAGGATAACGAAGATCTGGGAACGTCCTCTCAGTGGTGGCAGACTGAGTAATTTGGGCCAACTCTCTTGCTGAAGGAAACTAAAATATCCAGACAGAATATAAAAACCATGTTCTTTAAGGTATCAAGCTAAAAAGACAGTATGGAATTACTGGGCCTACAAGATCTACAAGAAAACAGACGAAGATATGAGTCTGGAATTTTGCCAAAAGCACGCTGGCCCGTCTAGAATAGGCAGCTGAGAGGCTGACATCTTAACAGCGCCGAGGACAAAACGTGTGGTACCTCTGACAGGGAACTTATAAAGCTTCACGGAAAGACAGCAGAGGTGACCTAAATAAATGGAGAGGGATGCCATTATTCATGGATTGGTAGACTGGATGTCGCATGGATGCCCCAAGATACAAATAAACCTATGGAACAAAACAGAGTGACTAGACATGTGCTAAGTCACGGGTGGCACCTTACCGAGAAGGGATACTCACAGGAGTGGGGAAAGGGTGGTTGAGACAATTGGACATCCACATGAGGAAAATGACACTTGACTTCCAACCTCACACTCCATCACTAGCTGCACCCACTTCCCTACACACACACACACACACCCATATAAAAACTCTTGCATTTATGCATTTGGACACATGACATAAGAATAGTCATAGAAGCATTGTGAAAGAGTAAAATTTTAAAAAACAAAAAACACATGTACATAAAGAGTAGAATGAATAAATAGCAAGGAATGTTACATAATGAAATCCCATAGTGCCATGAAAATGAATGTTGCCACGTGGATGTAATGTTTAAAAATGTTAAAAATTTTGTTACAGAAAAACTAAAAATACACTAAAAATATATCATTCAGCTATGCAAACATATACATGTCATAAAAATATAAATAAGAGTAAGGAGCTGATAAATGCAAAATTTGGAAGAGTGGGTACCACTACGGGAAAAGGATGGGCTTGAGGAAGGCACACAAGGCACTTAACTTGTGTTGTTCTTTTTCTTAAATCAAGGTGCAGGTGATTGATGCTCATTGTATTCTAATTGTTATTTGGTATCTACTTAGACTTTAGTAGAAATGTAACACATACATGCATTGGCACAATACTGAAGGGCCAGTTAGAACTCAACATTCAGATAAGGTCAAAACCAAAGGTGAAACTTAACATCACAGAATGAAATTCTTGAGACAGGATAAATCTGAGTATTTTTCCAGAAAATAAACTGAATCACCACTCTGATCTGATTACTTAAAATATTATTTCTCAAATATTAACGTTCACATTATAGTGCTGGAATAATCAGCTCCATTGACTTACAGATCGCACCCATGCATGGTCACGTACCATGCACTTACAAAATCCAATAGATTCTCAACTGAGGTTAGCAAAAGGGAAAGAATTTCTTGGACAAACCTAATCAAAATAGGCTACTGCTGATAGAAATGCTGCCCTTCACTCTAGTAACAACTGGATGAAAGTAAAGTTTTGTCTCCCCTGCTCCTTCCGGACTTAAGATCTAGTCAACAGTGATTATGCAATTTCACTGAAGCAACCTCACAAACAGCCTCTCTGTGCACTGCTGGAGGAAGATGCTTTCAGAACATTTTCAAAAGCAAAAGCAAGTTTTTTGCCCTCACTTATTTTTTTTTTATTTTTAACATTATATAAGAACTTACTACTTTAATTTGCCCTTAAACCTTACATCTAGGGGCACCTGGATGGCTCAGTCATTAAGCATTTACCTTTAGCTCAGGTAATGATCCCAGAGTCCTGGAATCAAGCCCCACATGGGGCTCCCAGCTTGGTAGGAAGCCTGCTTCTCCCTCTTCCACTCCCCCTACTTGTGGGTTCCCTCTGTTGCTGTCTCTAAAAAAAAAAAAACCTTAAAAAAAATATTTTCTTTAGTCAGATTTACTGTTGTTGGCTGTTTTGAGATCCAGACATTCTCAACAAGCTAGTGAACCAGAATCAGTCAGTTTAGGGATTCCAGAAATGACACTGGAGTAGGCATCTGATTTTAGATTTTCTAAAATCTGAGAACAAAGCCACAGCTTGAATTGCACATTTTCAGCCTTAGAGTGAGGTCAAAGCTTAACTTTGGAGCCTCAATAATCTTTAATAAAATAATTGCAAAAAATAAAGGGACAAAGTTTAAACTAAATGGATTAATTTATCTGTTCAACAAATTCTCATTGAGTACTTACTGTATGCCACACCTTATGTCTGGCAGTGAGTATAAAGCAATGAGCCAAACAGACCAATGTTACTCTCCTCATAGTATTTACATTTTAGTTTAGAGGGCTGGGAAGAAACAAACAGTTAACAAATATTCAAACAAGTTCCAGGTGGTGATAAATGCCATCCGGTAAAATAAAGCTAGAAAGAATCCTGAGTAAGAGGAATGGCGGAAGAGGCTATTTTTTAAAGCATACTTAGAAGAGTCCTCATAGATATGGAAACACATGGACAGAGAACTTAATAAGAGCATACCTTCAAAAGCAGTGTTTTTTTAAAGATTTTATTTATTTATTTGACAGAGAGATCACAACTAGACAGAGGCAAACAGAGAGAGGGAGAAGGAGGCTCCCTGCCAAGCAGAGAGCCTGATGTGAGGCTCGATCCCAGGATCCGGAGATCATGACCTGAGCTGAAGGCAGAGGCTTAACCCACTGAACCACCCAAGGCACCCCAAAAGCAGTATTTTTTAAATGAATGGGCAAAGACCTACCAGGCTCATGAAAATATAGAATTTCACAAAATAGTATCAGACAAAAGCAGAATTCAAGATCTAAAGGAATTTTTGTAAAAGAATAAAAAAATAAAATTACATATAAGAGCAAAAAACTGCTAACTCAAAAACTTACTAAAAAGCAGAAATGTTTAATAAATTACAGTAAATGTATACAATTAAGTCCTGGGTAGCCATTAATAGGTAACACAGCTATCCATATCACATTATTGAATTTCAAAAGTAGATTACATATCTAAAATGAAAAAATAATTCACATATGAATTTTTTTAAGTCTGGAAGGCTATACAACAAACTTTTAACAACGGTACATCAGGGGAATTAAATTCTTGGGAGAGACCAAAAAGATCTTGGCTTCCACATATGCAAGTTTATATCATTTTAGAATTTTACAATGAACACTTATTATAATAAAATATCTGCTGCAGGGGCGCCTGGTTGGCTCAATGGGTTGAAGCCTCTGCCTTCGGCTCAGGTCATGATCCCAGGGTCCTGGGATCGAGCCCCACATCAGGCTCTCTGCTCAGCAGGGAGCCTGCTTCCCCCTCTCTCTCTGCCTGCCTCTCTGCCTACTTGTGATCTCTGTCTGTAAAATAAATAAATAAAATCTTTTAAAAAAATTTAAAAAAAATATCTGCTGCACAAGTGTTTTTAAATAATTCAAGGGAAAATAGAATGATTTCATACTGATGAAGAATATAACTCAAATTAGGAATATTATTTCCATAAACCCTCTTTATATAAAGAAAAAACATTTAATAAGGCAAGAAGAAGTGACGTCAGTATAACAGTAGTGGAAGGATTTCACTTATTATTCTAACCTTCGACAGATCACCTGATCGAAGATAACAAAAAGAAGAATCTGAATTCTGTCATTAGTAAGTCTAAGTTAGTAGCTAACTCTCAACAGAGAATAAAACTTACTATCCACACCCATGAAAAACACAGACATTTGTCACATACTACACTGCAAAGAAAGTCTATAAATTCCAAAAAGCAGAAATTGTGTAAGTCACCTTCTGTTTCCAAAACAATAAACTGATAAAGATTAGAAATTGAAAGAAACAGAAGTTAAACACTTAGAAATTAAAAACCATTCTCCTAAGTAATTCTTGTCAAAGAGAAAAATTAACTCATATAATGTTTAATGCTAAATAACAATAATACCATTATATCCTAAAATCTATGAAAGCAGCCAAACCTGTTATCTTTCTTTTTTTTTAAGATTTTATTTATTTGTCAGAGAGAGAGAGCGCACGCACAAGCAGGCAGAGCAACAGGCAGAGGCACAGAGAGAAGCAGGCTCCCTGCCAAGCAAGAAGCCCGATGCGGGGCTCGATCCCAGGACTCGGGGATCAGAACCTGAGCCAAAGGCAGTGGCTTAACTGACTGAGCCATCCAGGTGTCCTGCCAAACCGGTTATCTTAAAACAATTTATATCAGTAAGTGTTTATATTGGTAAAGGAAAATTGTTCATAGTAAATTAAGTATTAAAGCAAAGAAAAAACAAAAACTGTGTAAAGAAATGAATTCATAAAAGTAGAAATTAATGAATTAGAAAAATAGTAGAATAGAAAAGAGCTACTTCTTTGAAAACACCAACAGTATAGAAAATAAAACTATATGGTCCAGTACTACACAAGCTATTTCCAGGTTTTAAACTACAGTTTTCTAATTTCCTTAAAAAATGACAAAGAACTTGTGGAAGAGTTCTGAAAATGAAATATTATTTCTAGACAGTGTCCAAGTAAAAAATATTCCTAGCCCCCAGTATCAATACTATTACCCATCCACCTAGTCATAAGGTAGGTAAAATCTATTATTAACTGCTACATTAAAAAGTCCTTTCCTAAGAGTTTCAAGTATGAGCCTTAGTCCTGACTCAAATCCACTACTGACTTAGAAATGAAGAGTCCTAGCCACTGTTTCTAACCCTGTGGGGTAGATGCCTACTTTCCGGTGCCTAATAATACCACTTGTTTCCGAATGTTTTCATTTGTTAAAACTTAGCCCAGTCTAATAGAAAGCATCAATTTCATCTATAATTTAAGGTTTTCTCTTTCCCCGAAGTATGTTGTACTATGGCTGCAAGCACCTGAAATACGGGAAGGGACATAGTCTGTTCTCTACACAACTTCCATCTGCCCTTTTAAACCCTCTCTGTCCTCCAGGGCTAAGGCAAGAAAGGAGCACCAGGGGGAAACCAGAGAATGTCTCCTTATCTGATTGGAAGAGATTACTATTCTTCCCTGTAGTTACAACTCCTCCGACCCACCATGCCTTCAGAAAGCAAGCATCCAAATGCTAACCAAGGCCACCTCACTCCATCATGGTTCCCTGCTGTGGGAGATCAAGCTCGGCCTCAAAATCTGTCACAAACCCATCTCCTTGGCTCCAAACACCAGCAACCCAGCCTACAGCCTCTGCTGCTGGGTTCTGGAAGGTCTATCTTGCAACCTCTTGGGTAACTAAAAACCAGCAAATGGCTCAAGGACCCTAGGCAAGGTCTAGATGACCCATGGGTACCTCACTAGCCTGCAAAGCCCTACTGCTGCAGCCACTCCCTCCCACCCTACCTGGCCCTGCCATGTCTTTCTGTTTCTCTTCTCTGCTCAGCTAAGAACATAGGCAGATTACCAATTCCACCCCCTGAGCACATGTCCAAATAGGGAATGAAAAGATAGCCCCCTCCACTCACAGGTACCTACTAATCTTTAAGAAAGAGTATCTTATCACTTTCCCTACTCCTGAGCTTCTAGAAGATGGCAAGCCTCTTACTACAAATATAGAATACTCCAAAGGACCCAAATCTTAGATGACTCACCCCCTCACCCAGTCCTCATCTTATAGAAGCTAAGACAGGACAATGAGGTGGTAGTTGGTAATTGAGCCAATTACGTCTTATCTTAAGACACCCTACTCAGAGGAGGCCTTTGTTCAAATGTTCTCCATTTTGTGCTTTGGCCAAATTTCTAACGCAAGGGGGAAGTCCCATTCAATACCCTGTTACAAATACATATTTTTTTTCTCCATAAGTCCTGCAGCATCTCCCTAAACAGAGGAGTTCACTCTTTGATTCTCTCCCTAAATCCAAGGTTCACTGAACCTTAAGCAAAGAAATAGACCTAAGACCCAGTTTTCCTATTTCTCCAGAATTTTAAGTCTTACTAAACCTTGTCTATGGTCAACCTTCATAATCACTATATTCCTTACCTTATGGTAGTGTCCCTGAGAGTGAAGAGAGGGAAGCACTACAAGCTCTTGCTAAAATGGGTTCCTTAATCAGAAATGGTCCCATTTTCCTGTCCCATCCTATGGTTACAACTATGTTAGCCATGCCAGTTTCCATCTACTAAGGAATCTAAACTTCTTGGGATTAAGGGTTTAAAATAACTCAATGAGCACTTAGGGTCTGGGAAAGAAACAAGACCTTGCCAGGTGGTCTGCACACACTAAACCAAACTCTCCAGTTCCCTGATGGGGATCTCACGTGTCCCTGGGGTTTTCTTATCAGTGAAGTCCTATCCCACTTTGTCCCCATCACTTCAGTCCTTCTACCTGCAAGTCACCCCCAGGGGGAAAAGCACCTCATGGAATGGTATACTGAGGAAAGCCAAAGATCCAGGCCACTCAAAAGAAATGTTCACAGAAGGATGATGACTGCCTCTTACAAAAGAAAGAAATGACCCCTGAGCAGAGTTAAACCAAAGCCCCAGAGAGCCTGTTGCTTAGAGAATCAGCTGCTGGGAAAGAACGGCAGCTTGGCAATATCCACCGTGATTCTACCTCAAGAATCTAAAATGCTTTACTTGTAGCTGGGTCACCTTCATTGCAAAGGTCCAACTCAGGTTCACTATTATTTAATTTCTTTTATGGCTTTCTCCCTAGCCTCACAAAAGAAAATCATGTGTGATTACAGGGTGAATGCTGGTGCAGGGCTTAGGAAAAGAACAGGTTGTTTGATTACTATTATCTATTCTTCTCAGGACATAAGGGTACAGAAAATACTGGCAGTTAAAGATTTCTAGTAAGTGAGCATACTTTTCTTTTACTTTTTTGTAAGCCTTCTCTACAGATAAGTTAGCAAAGGGAGAGAAGTTGGAGAAAATTTTAAAAGAATCTGTGGGAGCTGATATTCATTATATAATGTTAATGTTTACCTACTCCAAAAGATACCAAATGCTGTAATTTATAACACTGATTTCCAAATGTTCTGCTTGGCTGAATGGTGGCCCCCAAAAGATATGTCCACATCCTAACATGCAGATTTTTTAAAATAAGACATTATTTGGAAAAGGGGTCTTTGCTGGTGTAATTAGGTTAAGGATCTTCAGATGAGATCATCCCATTTATCCAGGTGGGCCCTAAATCCAATGACAAGTGTTCTTATAAGAGAGAGAAAAGGGGAATACACATACATGAAAAGACAAAGAAAGAAGGCAATGTAAAGATGAAAGCAGAGATTACAGTGATGTGGTAACAACCCCAGGAATACCTGAAGCCACCACAATTTGGAAAAGGCACAGAAAGATTCTCCCAGAGAGCCTCTGGAGTGAGCACAACATGGTTCAGACCTCTGGACTCTAGAACTGTGAGAAAATAAATTTCTGCTGTCTCAAGCAGAGGTTTTGTCTGTGGCAATTTGTTATATCAGCCAAAAGAAACTAATACACCCAGTAAGACATCCACATTGTGTTTGGCTACAGGAGAATGCTAGAGTCTACTTAAGAAACTTGACCAAAACAGTAGAACAAAAATCCTAAACATAAACACACAAGAAGAGAAGAAAGGCGGCTTCATTTTGCCTCTATTGTCAGTCCCACTGTTGAGTGCCAAGGGGGAACTTTCCAGCTAGAAAGAGTCCCCTTCACCAGGAAAGAGTAGGTGAGCCATTAGCCTCTCCAGCATTTGAGGGGACTACACAAAGGTCTCACTTTTGTTTCATCTCAACCAGGGGGGCAAAGCTGAGATGAATAGAGAAGATTAGGAACAAGGCAGGGAGAAAAACAGAGACTACCAAGAGCAGCCACACAGTGGGAATGACCACAGTTCACAATGACCTGCTTTGTCAACAGCATAGTTCACCAACTTTTGCTCCACAGGTATTCGTGTTTGATGATGCCAGCAGCTGTCTGAGTCCTTCGACCTCACTAACCCCCCTTAGCCCCCACCATGCCCAGGACTCTCTGTCTACATGAGTACAAGACACCAGCCTAGACCCCTGCAGCTGACTCTTACTGCCATGTGCACACTCAGACCTAGCTCCTCTAGCCATCTACCTGCACATCCCTGGACCAATCCCAACACCAATGGTCCATAGTTTGCACTGTACCCACAGCACACCAACAGCCAGGGCCCCATGGGCTATCAGTGAGCCCACAGTTGACCTTGGCCCTTGCTGCCTGCCTTAGCCCCGCCAAAACATGTCTGTCTGCATCTGGCCTTTGCCACTATATAGGCACCTATAGGTGGCCCCTGCAACTGTGTCTGTGCACACCACTGGCTCCAGCCATCACCACTGCCTGACCTAGTCCCTTGCTGCTGAACCTGGAGATGCTGCTGAAGTCCTCAGCAGCCCCTGCAGCCACTGCAGCACAGTTGCCATCCCCAAAATGGCTACCAAGGACCACACATGTCTTTATGTTGTGGATCCCAGTGGCCTGAGCCAAAGAGATAACGCACTCCTCCAGATCCAATGCCATCACATGACCCTCACTTGACACTCTGCACCAGTAGACCCAGTCCACTGGGTCCACCAGTCACAACATGCTTCAGCATGTCCCCACCCACAGACAAAAGTCTACCCTTACAGAAGTTAGTTCCTAAGGTCTAAAGAGGTGACTGCTTCTTCAAATGTACACTTACACAAAGCTACAGGGATCATGATGAATCAAGGAAATATGATTCCAGCAAAGGAATACAGTGACACTCCATTAACTGGCCCCAAAGAAATGGAGATCTAGAAATTACCCAACAAAAAATTCAAAATAATTTTTCCAAAGATGCTAAGAGAGCTACATGAGAACACAGGTAGAGGTCCCTGGATGGCTCAGTTAGTTAAACATCTGCCTTCAGATGGGGTTGTGATCCTGAGGTCCTGGGATTCAGTCCTCTGTCCAGGCTCCCTGCTCAGCGGGGAGTCTGTTTCTCCCTCTCCCTCTGCTCTTTCCCCCCACACTTGTGTGCTCTCTCTTTCTCTCTCTCTCTCTCTCTCACCTACTCTGTCTCAAATAAATAAATAAAATCTTTTTTTAAAAAAAGAGAGAACATAGGTAAACAATTTGAAAATTTCAAGTAAATACTACAAGAGCAAAATGAGTCAGAGACCGTACACACAACAAAGTATCTGAAAAAGAAATAAACTATAAAACAATCCCATTCACAATAGCACCAAAAAGAATAAAATACTTATGAGTAAATTTAACCAAGGAGGTAAAAGATCTGTACGCTGAAAACCACATTTTAATGAAAGAGACTAAGGAAGATACAAACAAATGGACAGATAACCCATGTTCATGAATTAGAAAAATTAATATTGCTAAAATATCCATACCACCCAAAGCCGTCTATAGAGTCAACACAATTGTCATCAAAATTCCATTTTTCACAGAAATAGAAAAAACAATCCTGAAGTCTGTAGGGAACCACAAAAAAACCCAAACAGCCAAAGAAATCTCGAGTAAGAAGAACGAAGTTGGGAAATTCCTGACTCAGACTATACTGCAAAGCTACAGCCGTCAGAACAGCATCGCACTGACGTAAAAACACGCGTAGACCAGCGGAACAGAATCGAGACCAGAAATAAGCCCTTGCGCGTATGGTCAAGGGATGTGCGTCAAGGGAGCTGAGAACACGCGACCGGAAAAGGTCAGACTTCGACAAACGGTGCTGGCAAAACTGGAAAACCGCGTACAGAAGACTGAAATCGGACCCGTCGTTTACACTGCTCACAAAAAATAATCAACAGAACCAAGACTTAAACATAAAACTCAAACCGGGAAACTTCCGGAAGCAAACACAGGGTCTTGACACTGGTCTTGGCAACAGTTTTGTGGCCATGACACCAACGCACAAGCGACAGAAGCGAAATGTTAGTAGTAGAACTAGATCAAGCTAAAAAGCTTCCGCACAGAAAAAGAAACAAGGAAGGGAAAAGACAACCTACGAAATGGGAGAAAACATGTGCGAATTATATATCAGATACAGGTTAATTTCTATTAATATCTATTAATAGATATCTATTATCTATTAATAGTTAATATCTATTAACCCTGGGAGCCTGGAGGACAGAAGCCCCCGTGAAAAAATAGCCCTTGCTTCAACAATGCGGAGGTGGAAAGACCGTTTGTCTGAAGGAAAGAACATGGCGCTTTCTGAGGAGAAAAAGGGCGGCAACCCCGCGGCGTCCTCACTCAACACTCAACACGCCGGCCCACCTCACTGACAAGCCAAGGAGAACAGCAGGAGGCGCGAAGCCTACAGCTCGCGCATGCGCGCCTTCACGGACAGCGACGGGGCCCGCCTCCAGCACATTCTCGCGAGATCCTCTTCCTGCGCCTCGCGTGGACTGCGGTGGCGGGCAGCGTCCTGGACGCCTGCGTCCTCGTGTTCTGTGTTGCATGTCCGTGAGTGAGCGTCGCCAGTCCCCGGTGTGGCGAACTTGCTTTGCGGGCAGCGACCGCTGGACGTCAGGGGCCGGTCCGTGTGGACACCCGCGGGCTCTGCGGCGTCCGCCGCACGGAGACCCCGGCGCTGCCTGAGCAGGCCGCGAGCTCAAGGGCAGCGTCTCCGCAGAGCTGCGCGTGGCTGCGACGTCGGGCTGCCCCGGGCGCGCGGCTGAGGACTGTGGACGCGGGGAAAGGCCTCGCGCATAACCGCATCTGCGGAAGTACCAGGGGTGCGCCCAGTGGCCGGGCTTTGTCGGGCACGCTCCCCCCTCGGGAGCCTCCTCTTCCGGTGCGGAAGCACCTGGGCCTCTCCGCGGAAGGAGGGGACCCGTGCCCGTGACTGGGTCAGCCCCGGACCCCGCTCGCCACACACCCAGACCAGCCTCGTAGCCTCCGCAGGCCTGCGTCCCAGCCGCGTTCAACACGCTGGCTTAGCCTCTAAATGGACCCCGACGCCTGCGTACCTGCCTCTTTCCTACCTTATTCTTGCCGTGTGGACGGTTGTTCGCGTGTTCGGGCCCGCCAAGTGTCACCTGGAGACAGTCTGTCTGAAATAGTCAAACAATACAGGTGAGCGAGAGTCGCCTGGACTTGGCCATCCTGCTTGTCCTCTGGCTGTGTCCCTTGGCCACCCGGGGGCCTTCCCCTGTGCCCCCGCCTGCGGCCTGCAGCCTTTGGAGTCTGTGGTTTGCCCATCTAAGTAGTGTTGCCTCGTTTTTCCTGTTCCGAGACATTTCTTTCACTTGGGAGTCTGGAAGTTATCCTTGGAGTAATTGCTGCCGCCACCGCCAAAAGGATACAAACCAGTAAAAAGAAGAAGAGAAGGGGGTCGTAGAGCAGGAATCAGTAGTAATTTAAGGAAAACAGATACCATAGAAGAAGCACCACCGTTTAAATTGAATAACTTTAAATAAATTGAAAAACTTATACACAAGTGTGACTGACTTGCTAGTTTCCTACCTAATATCCATTCTCCTTTTCTTATTACCAGAATTTTGATTTGACAAAACTCTATACCTCTCAACTATGTCAGAAGAAACACATCTGTCCAGTGAGATAGAAGTCTGCTGGGTGTTTCTGGACATGTTTTGCTTTCCTATTCGTAACAGAGCTGTCCAGTTGTCTCCTGATACTCATTCTCTCTTCTTTATCCTTGTTAGGATCCCTGATTTTAGCCCAGTCTATGGCTGCCTAAGGGGGAAGGGGAGACTCCCTAGCAGCTAAGTGTGGTCATATAACTAAGTTCTGGCCAGGAATGTAAGTTTATGGCCTCCTCATTCTTCCATTTTCTGCTAGCTGGAGTAAAGAAATGATGACCAGATCTTGAGCAACCATACAGGATCACATTGAAGGAACCACGTATTTTAGACAGCAGAACAGAAAGAAAGAGCTTGGGTTTCTGACATTATGTGGAATATCAGCTCTGAACCACCTACATCCAGATTTCATCAATATAAGAGATAGATAAGCTTCATCTTGAAGTCACAATTTTAGATTTTGTCAAATGCATTTGTTATACTAATATGGACACCAACCCTTCCTCTTCATTCTGTCTTTCCTTTTCTGGCTTGTAACATATACCCAATGGTTAGAGGTGCAGTAGTCATCTTACATCTAGGAGTATGAAGTCACATGCCCAAAAGGTTAGGATAAAAAGATAGAAGAAAAAAATATATATATAAATAAATTTTTAAAAACAGGGGGAGCCTAGTCCCTGGATGACAACTCTAGATGTTCATTTCTGGACTTTCCAATTCATGGGGAAAATTGACCCATTACTTGTTTAAGTTATAGTTTGTTGTGATTTCTGTTCCTTGAAATTGAATACAGTCCTATTTAGTACATCTCAAAGAAAATAAGGCTGATAAAGAAAAAAAAATTTGTTTGGTGTATCCGTAAAATAAGAACAGGCTATTAACTAAAATGAACCAATTATAGATTGGTGCATAGAGTGGTGTTAAAAACAAACTGAGTGGACATAGCTCCAGATTAATGAACTATGAGAGCAAGTTGAGAAATTCTTCCAGATAGCAGAAGATAATGATATCTGAAACGACAAAACAAATGGAGAGCATGAACACAGTTATAATAGTTTCGTAGGGCTATAGTAACAAAGAACCACAAACTGGGTGGCTTAAACAACAGGAATTTATTATCTCGGTTCTGGAAGCTAGAAGTCCAGGAGCAAAGTGTTGGCAAAGATTGTTCATGCTGAAGGTTGTGGGGAAGAATCTACTCTATGCCTCTCTCCTAGCTTCTGTTGGTTTACTCACAACCTTTGGCATTTTTTGGCTTACAGATGCATCACCCCAATCTCTACCTTCATGTTCACGTGGCTTTGTCCCTGTGTGTTTGTCTGTGTCCACATTTCCACTTTTTATTAAAACACTAGTCATGGGGCACCTGGGTGGCTCAGTTGGTTAAGCAATGGCCTTGGGCTCAGGTCATGATCCCAGAATACTAGGATCGAGTCCCTCATTGGCTCCCAGCTCCACGGGGAGTCTACTTCTCCTCTCTTATGTCCTCTTTCACTGTCTCTCAAATAAATAAATAAATCTTTTAAAAAGATAAAATAAAATAAACACTAGTCATATTGCTTACAGATAAGAGAATTAAAGAAAAAAAATTTTTTTAAATAATGATAGAAAAATATCCTGAGCTGATGAATAACATGAGTCTGTATGTAGAAAGAATCCATTGAGTACTGGGCAAGATGAACGAAAAAAGACTCACTCCTATTCAAATTATGATAAAATTTGTCAGGAATAAAGACAAATTTTTTAAGTATCTAAAATAAAAATGTTATACTTCAAAACAACAAAAATTAGATACACATCTGACTTCATATCAATCTGACTGCAGGCAAGAAGATAATGGAGCAATATGCTCAAAGTTTTAAGGGAAAGTTATATTTGAACTAAGAAAAGCTATAATTGAAGTGAGAGGGCAAATTAGAAATGGTATCAGTTAGCAGGTGAGTAACCGTTGATCCAACTGCAGCTGCAGGAGCGGGACCTGATTAGTTCCACGCAGTCAGAAAAATCCTGTTCTCTTGCTAGGGCTTGGCTCAGAAATGAGTAGCGACATATTCCCGCTGAGACACCAGAGAAATTTGTTAGGCCTCTGAAGAAGTCCCTCCTCATTCTCTTTGGACTGCATCTCTTTTTCCCACCAGAGGAAACATGGAAAAATACCATCCATTGCTACTGCAGTTATCTCAGCCACAAAATGAACAAAATTTAAGATGAAACTAACACCCACAGTGCCCTTCTTAACTGGGATCCTGCAGAAGAATTAGGGCCTACTGAAAATGACTTGGTGACTATTTTTCTCAGTTCTCCCCAGGATGATTTAGAACTAGGTAACACGCTGGATGCATAAAGGATAAACTAATTTATTACATTCAGTGGGCACCTTATATTATTAGAGTTTAATTTCTAGAATGGGGGTTAACACAATATGATCCACAGGCCAAATCAGCTCACTACTTGTTTTATTGAGACCCCAGGCTTATTTATTTACATATTACCTGTGGCTACTTTTACACTACAAAAGCAGAGCTCAGTAGCTGTGAAAGAGATAGCCCAAAAAAGTCATAAAATACTTACCATCTGGCCTTTTACCGGCAGTGTTAGCTGACTCCATTCTGAAGAAACTTCATTGAGGACTGTGAAAAGACTTGACTTTGTCCATCTTGACCTTTGCCGCACTATCAGCAAGCCTCCGGGAGATCAGGCTGATGAGTTTTGCTGAGATATTACTTCTGCCCGTCACTTCCTTCATTTAAAACCTTATCACAGAGTTGTTATGAGGATTGAGACAGTAAATGTAAAGCATTTAGCATGCTGCCAGGCAGATAGTAAGTGCTCAGTAAATGTTGGCTGTTATTCCAAGCCTGATAACCAACTACTATTTACTATCTGCAGGTAGACAGTTTAGTCTGGATTCAGTAAGATGATTCTTTCTGATATTGGCCAGATTTGATCTTGCAACTCTAAATAATTATACATCAAATTTAGACAACTCTGCTTCTCCAGGTTTCCTGGTCCAGGATTTGCCACTTAAATGTCTTACAGTGGCCAGCTGTCACCAGGGCATTCAATGTCCCCCAACTAAGCCATGTGGCATTTAGACTTTTATTCCCCAGTGAGCTAGCCTGGCTCTTCACATGGTGGTAAGAGGGTTCTAGAGACTCTAAAGTGAGGAAGGCTTCTTAAGACCTCGGCCCGGAACTGAAACAGCACCACTTGGACTATATTTTATTGGTCAGACATATCACAAAACCAGTTCATATTCAAAGGTTGGGGAAATAAACTTCAGTTCCTGATAGGAGGACCTGCAGAGTCACTTGGCAAAGGGGCATGCACACAGGGAAGAATTGGAGTCATTTATTTAAACAATCTACAACATTAAGTTAATATATCTTAACCTACATTCAAATAGCAAACAAATATTTAAGTACTTGATAAATGCCAATACTGTATGAAATGGCTTTGCTTTTCTCTTTCCTTTTGAAATTCAAAACTTTATTTAACAGAAGCCTTTTAGAAAGAAAAAAATAAATTCTTTTGCTCTTAGTAATTGTGTGTTTGTGGGAGGACATCTGAATGCAAGTTATAATAAACCATCAAATTCAACTCATTGATCCTCAGTCCTTTTCAACCATAGCAAAATGTGGAGCTTATTCTTGAATTTTAATTCCTCTTTAAATCAAACTCCAAAATTAAATTCTAATTTTTTTAAATGCATAATGTGAAAGGTAATTTGATCTCCTAAGTTTTAACTTGTCATGAATATCTTTACAGCGTACTAACCCAAACGCTTCAACATGTTAATCACCTCATCTTCAAAAATAAAAGAGTAATTTGGGGCACCTGGGTGGCCCAGTGGGTTAAGCCTCTGCTTTCGCTCAGGTCTCAGGGTCCTGGGATTGAGCCCCGCATTGCATGGGCTCTCTGCTCAGCAGGGAGCCTGCTTCCCCCTCTCTCTCTGCCTGCCTCTCTGCCTACCTGTGATCTTTCTCTCTGTCAAATAAATAAATAAAATCTTAAAAAAAATAAAAAAAGAGTTATTTGACTTTTTTCCTCCACTTGAAAATAGAAACAATAAATAATGATAAGAATTAAAGAAGAATCTAACAATGTTCTGGGGACTTCCAGCCTTCCTTTCTCCAAATGTATAAATCATCAAGTATTTCATGATCAAGCTTACTAGAATAAATCACTTACACATCTACCCTTGACTATCTAGATTCATTAGTGAGCTTAATTAAGCAAATTAATATGTCTTCATGGTCCAGGGCCTAATAAAGTGTTATAATCTGTCCTATTACTTTACATAGTAAATAGTGACTTGCCAATACTTTTTCTATTAAGAGGATTTGTTTGGGACACCTGGTTGGCTCAGTGGGTAAAGGCTCAGCTTTCAGCTCAGGTCACGGATCTCAGAGTCCTGGGATCAAGCCCCACATCGGGCTCTCTGCTCAGCGAGGAGCCTGCTTCTCCCTCTCTCTCTCTGCCTGCCTCTCTGCCTACTTGTGATCTCTGTCTGTCAAATAAATAAATAAAATCTTTTAAAAAAGAAAAAGTGGGTATTAGAGAGGGCACAGATTACATGGAGCACTGGGTGTGGTGCAAAAATAATGAATACTGTTATGCTGAAAATTTAAAAAAAATACAACTTATTTAAAAAAAAAAAAAAGATTTGTTTACTGTCTTCCACGTCCAATTTCAAGCAGGGTATATATTCACCCGCTTTCTAACACTTGCCTCCATACCACGGGGGCTAGCAAAAGAAGATTTTTTGAAATGCAACAGGAAAAAGAGAAAGGACATATTGGCTATTAGCATAATATAATAAGATGTAATAGCAAACACTTGATAGTCACTTAGGATGTTCGAGGCACTCTTCTAAGTAGTTTACACATATAAATTTATTAATCCTCATATAATTCTATTAATATAGGTGCATTATTTTCCTCATTTTATAGATGAAAAAATAGGAACAGAGGTTAAAGGCTTGCCCCAGGCCACAGAGCTAAGTGGTAGAGCAAGGATTTGGACCCAGGCAATCTGGTTCTAGAACTCATTGATTTAATTACTACATTTTACTGTCTCTCCATAAAACACCCATGTTGAGATTATGAAAAACCTGGCAATAGTGTAGATGCTTGATATTGAGCTTGAACCAATGAGTAGCATTTCCAGCCATCCTTTCTTATTCCAGCTTCATTCATTCATCCTGGGGAAAACCAAATGCAGCTCAATGACTAATACCCATAGTAAGAAAAAAAAAATTGTGGGGATTAGGAATTGGAGCTGGGGTTATGGGAGAAGGGCTTTGGAGAAATAAGGTAGATCAAGGTGAAGAGGGTGAACCCACAAGACAATGCTCCTGGACTGGATAGGAAGAGAGTAATATCATTAAAGGTCACATAGTGTCTAATGGAGGAGCACCATACACATCAGGATGGGGTGAAAGCTTAACAAAGTACATGTACCACCCACAGTTTCTTTTCCTAAGGGGTATCTTAACATGGATAGCCACTGACTTTAGCCTCAGGTAAAAATCTGCCTGCACATCACCTGGATCAAAGACTTACGCCTAAGTAATTCTATCACCATGCCCTTCCAAGATTAAGAGCAATATGAGGAATATTATATCTCAAGCTAGAAAACTTGTTCCTAGTTTTCCATCTTCTTTCTTCTCTAGTCCTCTCTCCCCTTTTCTATTTGTGTTGACATGCAAACATATGGTTTCCTCCAAATGAAATGTATTTGTTAATTTATTTGATGGCCTTAACAAAATTGGTCTAAAATAAGGCACCAGTACTCCAGTACTCTATAAATAGTCACCAATAAAAGGTCCCGGACTTTTCCAATAATTTACAGTGATGTTGTACACAATGATGACATGTTCAAAGAAGCAAGCCAGTTATAAACACAATGAAGATAAATCGAAGAGGGATGAGAGAAAGCAGGACACTGCAATACAGAGCCCTACTGCCCTGGGCCAAGACTATGGCCTCTAACAGAGAAATGCTCTCCGTAGGAAGAACAGCTCTCAACATTCTACTAACTAGAGGCAATGGATGACCCACTGAGTCATACATTCATACATTCAGTGGTGTGTGGGGTCCAGGCAGAGGCAGGTCCAAAAGGTGGAGTAATTCACATGAAAAGGAAACTCAGACGCTCTTTGGTATCAGACTGATGTTTCTTCTTTCCTCCACATGTACAGTTTCACAAAGAGTTCTCTAGGAACAAACATCGGAGGAAGGAAATACTAAGACCTGGTTGACAGATAAGTCTGCATGATATATTGGTGCTGACTGGAAATGTCCTGCTGCCAGTATGATGCTATGCAGGGATATTCCAGAAAACACAAGTGATGGAAAATTGTACCAGTGGGTAAATTTCCAAGTAGTATACTTGTTTGGAAATTTGGCCTGAGATATGGATATAAAGAGTCACTTGAATATTAACAAATGGTTTGGCTAATTGTTCAGGTCCCGGAAGGCAACAGGTCTGAAATATCAGTTACAATGAGGTCTGTGAAAAAAATCTATGGATGGGCCCCTGGGAGTGGACTAAGAATGTGGATGCTTGTGTCTTATGTGAATGTTCACTAGAAATCATCTATCTCAGAGAAGGAGCTCAAAGACCAGATGGACAAGATGATGCAACCTGTGGATGTCAGCCAGTCTCTGCTCCTCAGTCAACCTCTGAAGAATACCTCAATAGTTCCATGAGCTGAGTGGCTCTGGTGGCAGGGATAGAAGCTCTGTATGGGCCAAACAACACAGACTCCCTCCCACCAAAGCTAATCTAGCTACTGCCATTGCTGAGTGCTTAACCATCAGATGCACAGACCAATGCTGAGCACTCAGTCAGTATGGCACCATTCATCAATTAACACCTTCTATCTTAAAGAGACAGTAATTCATCCTTATCAGAATTAATATCTGCTCCAGATCACCCTCCCTGGCTCTGTTGTCTCTGCCAGCTCCAGTATCTGGGGTTTATAGGATGCCTAATCCATCAACATGGTATACTATCTCACACTATACTATCTCAAAAAAAGGAATCCATTTTAAGGCAAAAGAGGTGTGACAAGGGGCACCTGGGTGGCTCAGTGGGTTAAAGCCTCTGCCTTCAGCTCAGGTCGTGATCCCAGGGTCCTGGGATTGAGCCCCACATCGGGCTCTCTGCTCAGCAGGGAGCCTGCTTCCTCCTCTCTCTGCCTGCCTCTCCACCTACTTGTCATCTCTGTCTGTCAAATAAATAAATAAAATCTTAAAAAAAAAAAAAAGAGGTGTGACAAGGGACCCATGGCCACAGGATTCACTGGTTCTACTCCATACCCCATTACCAGAAGAAGACCTGAAAGAATATTGGTAGAGCCTACTGACAACTTAGCTAAAAAGCCTGTTTGGGATACATGTTGGGTCATTCTCCAAGATTTAATATATGCACAGAATCAAAGGCTAGTATATGGTCCTGTGTCTCCACGGCTAGACTACATGGATCTAGGAGCCAAGGTGTAGAAGCAGAACGAGTTAGGACTAGTTATTCTAATCTGTACCTTTCCTAGCATAATTCATATTTCCTGTCCTGAGAAGGTAGGCTATGCCAAGTTAGAGTTCCTATTTTTCATTTGGGGTGGAAAGTTGGGGAAGATGGAAAACATTTCCACCAAGTGACACAGTGAAGATCCCACTGATTTAGAAAGCTGTGACTGTTACCACCTGGCCACTTTGGGCTCCTTAGGCCCATGAACCAGAAGGCAAAGAAAAAGTCACTTCCTACTGAGAAAATCAACACTGATTATCATGAGGAATTTGGGTGGCCACTACACAATAAGGCAGAAAACATTATTTATAGAATCCAGAAGATTCTGTGGGTTCGCTCTTAACCCTGACATTGCTTAGTTATAACTGTTCATGGACAGTTACAGTAAACACTACAGACAACAAAGACAAAGCAACTAAGCACTCAGACCACTTAGGGAGGAAGACCCAGAACTCCTACCAGACTAGCAACCAAGATGAGCCAATGTACTTACCCAGGGAAAAGAAAATCTAAAATGGGTCATTAAAGAGGCTGATGGTGAATATCAGTTATGTTCATGGGATCAGCTGTAGCAGTAGGGATGGCAGCTGAATTCACTAACCCACTTAAGGGGTTTTAGCCGATTGCAAGTAATGTAGATTCTATGATGAACTGATTTTGTACCTCCCCTCTCAAGAACAAAATGAGGGCATCTTGGTCTTATAAAGCTGAAGGCCCACTACCATAGCCTGAGAGCCAGATCTCAGAGGAAGGTCTGAGCAGTGTATCAGACACGGGTTATACCTCTCTCCAGATCTGTTCAGCTTAGTCTTCATCCCGGGCCCACAACCACTTCACTGTCTGGCTCTGTGACTTGTCTTGCCCTCCTTCTTACTGGCCTGCCCCACCACTCCTGGGGAAGGCCAGACTCTGGAAGAAGCCACAACAGCTCAGATACCCAGACCTAACACAACCAGCTCCACAGAAGCTCTAGTTTCTCCAGCAGCTGTCCTTCGAAGCCAGGTAACAAACCCAAAACCACAGGGAGTTAATATCCCATGGAATAAACATTAAATGGCAAGAGACAAAAAATGGGAAAGAGCTGTCAGAAAAATTCTTCTCCCTTCCCTTCTCTGAGGTGTTATGGCCCTTTGTGGGTTGGCTGGAAGTATACCATGTAAGCAAGCACCTGACTGTGTTTTCTCATGAAGCCACGGCTGCTTTGCTTCCTGCCATGCCTCACATCCCATTTTCCACTTTAATATCCTTCAATAAAGGATTAGCACATAAACTTTGCCTAAGTTTCTATTTTCTAGGAAATATAGGTCAAAAAAAGATAGTATTAGACTCACTTAGAGAACTGTTTCAAAAGACAAGTATGCCACCAGAAATACCACTTTGATAAATTGTGAGCTTCAAGTTTGTAAGGATGAGAAAAGTAGAATCATTGCATTAAACTTTGAAATATTTGATCTAAGTTTGATCCTCTGTTGTTTACTGTGTGATCTTGAGCAACTCACTGAACCTCTCTGAGCCTCATTTCCCCATCTGAATCAACAAAGGATCAGCATGATACACATGAGCTATCAGGGAAGACTGCTTGGAGTGTCTATAAAACTTCAGGCAATTGACATAACATCTCCTAAGCCTCAGTCTCTTCATGCATAAAAGGAAGATAGTAATGCTGCCTGCCTCACTGGTGTGTTTTAAGGATTAAACGAGATCATCATTCGTGAAAAGCACCTGTAAAGTCTTTTATCTATTATTATCACCTCTGAAAAAGGGTACAAATCCCTCCCTTAAAAGGTTGTTGTGAGGGACGCCTGGGTGGCTCAGTGGGTTGAGCCGCTGCCTTCGGCTCAGGTCATGATCCCAAGGTCTTGGGATCGAGTCCTGCATCGGGCTCCTTGCTCGGCAGGGAGCCTGCTTCTCTCGCTGCCTCTGCCTGCCTCTCTGCCTGCTTGTGTATACTCTCTCTCTCTATCTCTGGCATATAAATAAAAAAATCTTTAAAAAAAAAAAAGTTGTGAAAATTAACCACCTTCAGGCAGCTGTTGAAGTTGATTGGGTTAGGTCTGTGCACCTCAGCTATGGTAAAGCATAGCATAAATGTAAAATAATTTCTTTTTCTGGGAAAAAAAAGTATTGTGTTATAATTTTTTCCAGTTTTACTGAGAAATAATTGACATGCATCTCTGTATAAGTTTAAGATCTACAACATGATGGTCTGATTTACATATATTGTGAAATGATGGTGATAGGTTCAGCAAAGATCCATCTATAAAGACACAATAAAAGGAAAAGAATAAAAGGAAATATATTCCCCTTGTGATAAGAACTCTCAGGATTTGCTCTCTTAACCACTTTCCTGTATTTTATGTAGCAGTGTGAGCTGTAGCCACCACACTGTCCATTACGTCCCAGTACTTTTTTATCTTCTAACTAAAACTTTGTGGTTCTTGAAAACCTACTTCCAGTTCTTTCTTCCCCCAACTCCTGAATCTGGTAAGCACATATCTGAACTTGTTTTCTATAATTTTGGTTGTGTGGGATCTTTTTTTTAAGATTCCGTGTATAAGTGAGATCATATGGTATCTTTCTCTGACTGACTTATTTCACTTAGCTTAACGCCCTCATGTTCTATCCATGTTGTTGAGAATGACAGGATTTCTAGTTCATGGCTGAATAATATTAATAACATTCCATTGTGTGTATGTTTTCTATTGTCTGATGTGTGTTTGTGTATGTGTGTGTGTGTGTATGGTGTGTAGGTATATACATATATATACGTATATATATACGTATATATATATGTATGGTGTGTAGGTATATACATATATACGTGTATATATATACACACACATATATACACACACACATATATATACATATATATACGTATATATACATATATATACACCATACACACACACATATATATACACACACACATATATATACGTATATATATATACGTATATATATATGTATATACCTACACACCATATATATATATGGATACATATATATATACACAGATACATATGTATATATACACATGTATATATATATGTATATACCTACATATATATACCTATATATATATACATATATATATATGTGTGTATATACCTACACACCACATTTTCTTTATCCATTCATACATGATGGACACTTATGTTGTTTCCATGTCTTCCTATTATAAACACTGTTGCTATGAACATTGGAGTGTTCTTTTCAAGTTAGTGTTTTCATTATCTTTGGATACATTCCCAGAAGTAGAACTGCAGGATCATATATTCACTCTATTTTTAATTTCTTGAGGATCCTCCATACTGTTTTCCACAGTGGTTGTGCTGGTTTACATTCTCACCAACAGTGCACAAATGTACTCTTTTCTCCACATCCTCACCAGTATTTCTTATCTCTTACCTTTTTGATGGTAGTCATTCTAATAGAGGTGAGGAGATACCTCATTGCAGTTTTAAGTTGCATTTCTCCAATGACGAGTAATGTTCAGTGTCTTATCATGTACCTCTTGACCTTTCATATATCTTGTTTGGAGAAATATATATTCAGGTCCTTTGCCCATTTTTAGTCAGATTTTTTGTTGTTTTGTTTCATTTTGTTTGCTTTTGGAATGTATTAATTTTTCATGTTTTGGATATTTACCCTTGTGTTATAATTTATGTCTGGTCATTTTTCCCTTCCATAATGATAGAAGTCTGGGCCCTTTTACATTGTCTTCTCAGCTCAGTGAGTTGACTCCATGCCAGCACAAGTTTCAGTTCCTATCTCCCCTGCCCTCCAACAATATTGATCACTTCCTGCTTCTTCCTCAGTCTCCGCCCCCCATTTTCTCTAGCTCTGGCTACCCCCAGGAAAGGCAGATATAACAAAAAACAACATTGATAATGATTCACATCTTCATTGAAGTCTTCATTTGAAGTAAATATTCCAAAAACCCAAATCTGAGGAGCATGCATTCTTGCTTAAGACTTGGAAAGACAGATTCATATCAAGTGACCTTGTTTTGTTTGACATATGATTTAAAGTAGCCCCCTATGCAGAATAATTTAGAATATAAAGAAAATGAGCTTAGAAAAAATGCCATGTCAGAATATATTATATAAGATTTTATAGATCTTTGTATAAAATCTGATTCCGTTAGGTTGGCCAACGATTATATTATCTTAGTAATCTGAGAAGCAAGCATTCATCTATCCCTTCAACAAGTAATTATGTGAGATGCGAACAGATGAGCACCAGATTTTGCAACAGATCCAGGTTCTTGAACATTATTAGAGCAGCTCTGCTTCCTTCGCACTTGACTCACAGTCCTGTAACAAATTACCCATGGCCTCAGAGTAGCTAACAACAACAGCAACGTGTGGAAGCACTGGGACCCAATGCCATCATAATTCAGCAAAGATACAGCTAATGGCTGCTGAATCAGACACCAAAGTCCACAGTGACCCTGTCCAGTTCTCATTACCATGTTGACCTCACCCGGAAATGCTCCAAAAATATTCATCTCCCAATTGGTCCCTCTTCAGAGATTTATAATTACCACGAAACACTGTAATTCATACAGTTAATGGTTTATTCCAGACATCCAGCTAACACTGATTTCCACTGTTTGCCTGGATTAAAGGCTGCCTGTTACCAAGAGACTTTGCAGTAATCCCTCCAGTTAATTAACATTTTCAGGCACCGCTCTGGAAGACAACAACAGAAGTTGCTATGTAATATCCATTGTTTACCACAAATTGCAAGGTGCCATGGTTACTTCATCCTGTCACTGTGATCCCTATAATCAATTATCATCATCACCATCATTATCAATATTTATTGAATGCCCACTTAAATGTACTCTTTTCCACTAAGTGCTCTAATGTGTCCTACGGCACAGCTTGACAAAGAAGCTAATCATGAAATAGCACACCGGAGTCTTTCTACTGTTCCGGTACTTTTTAAAAAAAAAAATCATTTTTACTTACTTTCGGAACCTAAAAGTATGGAAGTATAAACATCAACAAATGTCTGCTTATTTACTCATCTACACTTATTGGTGTCTGACACATATAGGCTCTCTCCACACTTGCTAACTAAATGAAGGTATGAATGAATTTAATAAATAAGCGTGCAGAAGTCCGTAGTAAAAATATCCAATAAGATGGGGACTCCATATGAACAATAAGAGATTTAAAAGTAACTGGTGCCTCTTGAAGGGTGGGTATTCAGGGGCATAGCACCCTTCTCCATCCAACATTTTATCCAGGAAATTTCAAGTCATACTTTTTCTTTTAAAAGGGAAAAAAATCATAGAAGGACAGACTCTCAGAGGCTCTCTTGAACATCATATGATGTTACATCATGGTATTTAAACTTTTTATGTTAGGACACAGTTCATACATGTGCAAAAACATTCTCATGGATATATCCAAAGTTAAATGTAATCCCCAACATTTTCTATTCAGGAAATGTGGGAATGTAAATAAGGAATATGGGCATGACTGTCGGGATGGGCATGACTGTAGGGATAACCATGAATTTTGCTCTCATTTCTTTTTTTTTTAATTTATTTTTTATTTATTTTCAGCATAACAGTATTCATTATTTTTGCACCACACCCAGTGCTCCATGCAATCCGTGCCCTCCATAATACCCACCACCTGGTACCCCGACCTCCCACCCCCCGCCCCTTCAAAACCCTCACATTGTTTTTCAGAGTCCATAGTCTCTCATGGTTCACCTACCCTTCCAATTTCCCCCAACTCCCTTCTCCTCTTTATCTCCCCATTTCCTCCATGTTATTTGTTATGCTCCACAAATAAGTGAAACCATATGATAATTGACTCTCTCTGCTTGACTTATTTCACTCAGCGTAATCTCTTCCAGTCCCGTCCATGTTGCTACAAAAGTCAGGTATTCAGTTATATGCCAATAAGCTAAGCAACCTAGATGAAATGGATGCATTCCTGGAAAACTATAAACTCCCAAAATTGAACCAGGAAGAAATTGACAACCTGAATAGACCAATATCTAGTAACGAGATTGAAGCAGTGATCAAAAACCTCCCAAAAAACAAGAGCCCAGGACCTGATGGATTCCCTGGGGAATTCTACCAAACTTTCAAAGAAGAAATAACACCTATTCTCCTGAAGCTGTTTCAAAAAATTGAAGCAGAAGGAAAACTTCCAGACTCTTTCTATGAAGCCAGCATTACCCTGATCCCCAAACGAGGCAAAGACCCTACCAAAAAGGAGAATTTCAGACCAATATCACTGATGAATATGGATGCTAAGATTCTCAACACGATCCTAGCAAACAGGATCCAACAGCACATTAAAAAATTATCCCCCGTGACCAGGTGGGATTCATCCCTGGGCTCAAGGATGGTTCAACATTCGCAAATCAATCAATGTGATAGAACAAATTAATAAGAGAAGAGAGAAGAACCACATGGTCCTCTCAATTGATGCAGAAAAATCATCTGACAAAATCCAGCATCCGTTCCTGATTAAAACGCTTCAAAATATAGGGATAGAGGGAACATTCCTGAACTTCATCAAATCTATCTATGAAAGACCCACAGCAAATATCATCCTCAATGGGAAAAAGCTTGCAGCCTTCCCGTTGAGATCAGGAACACGACAAGGATGCCCACTCTCACCACTCTTGTTCAACATAGTATTAGAAGTCCTAGCAACAGCAATCAGACAACAAAGAGAAATAAAAGGTATCCAAATTGGTAATGAAGAACTCAAACTTTCTCTCTTTGCAGAAGACATGATTCTTTATATGGAAAACCCAAAAGACTCCACCCCCAAACTACTAGAACTCATACAACAATTCAGCAACGTGGCAGGATACAAAGTCAATGTACAGAAATCAGTGGCTTTCTTATACACTAATAATGAAAATACAGAAAGGGAAATTAGAGAATTGATTGCATTTACTCTAGCACCAAGAACCATAAGATACCTGGGAATAAACCTAACCAAAGAGGTAAAGGATCTGTACTGGAGGAACTACAGAACACTCATGAAAGAAATTGAAGAAGACACTAAAAGATGGAAGACCATTCCATGCTCTTGGATCAGAAGAATAAACATTGTTAAAATGTCTATACTGCCTAGAGCAATCTATACTTTTAATGCCATTCCGATCAAAATTCCACCAGTATTCTTCAAAGAGCTGGAGCAAATAATCCAAAAATTTGTATGGAATCAGAAGAGACCCCGAATCGCTAAGGAAATGTTGAAAAACAAAAATAAAACTGGGGGCATCACGTTACCTGATTTCAAGCTTTACTACAAAGCTGTGATCACCAAGACAGCATGGTACTGGCATAAAAACAGACACATAGACCAGTGGAACAGAGTAGAGAGCCCAGATATGGACCCTCAACTCTATGGGCAAATAATCTTCGACAAAACAGGAAAAAATATATACAGTGGGAAAAAGACAGTTTCTTCAATAAATGGTGCTGGGAAAACTGGGCAGCTATATGTAGAAGAATGAAACTTGACCATTCTCTTACACCATACACAAAGATAAACTCAAAATGGATAAAAGACCTCAACGTGAGACAGGAATCCATCAGAATCCTAGAGGAGAACATAGGCAGTAACCTCTTCGATATCAGCCACAGCAACTTCTTTCAAGATATGTCTCCAAAGGCAAAGGAAACAAAAGCAAAAATGAACTTTTGGGACTTCATCAAAATCAAAAACTTCTGCTCTCATTTCTTTAGAATAACAACAACAACAACAACAAAATCTTTCAAAATCTTGGTGTCTGAACTCCTATTGGCAATGAATTACTTGGAAATACATTGCAGCTAATTTTATCATGACTGGGTCTCTCAGCACAGCAACCAGGAACCTGGGTTCTAGGTCCTGATCATACACTGCTTAGCTCTATGTCCTAAAGCAAGTAATTTCCCTTTACTGAATTTCAGTTTCTTTACTGTAACATTAAAAAGTTGAACAAGGGGCGCCTGGGTGGCTCAGTGGATTAAGCCGCTGCCTTCAGCTCGGGTCATGATCTCAGTGTCCTGGGATCGAGCCCCGCATCGGGCTCTTTGCTTGGCGGGAGCCTGCTTCTCTCTCTCTCTCTCTCTGCCTGACTCTCCGCCTGCTTGTGATCTCTCTTTCTGTCAAATAAATAAATAAATAAATAAAATCTTTAAAAAAAAAGTTGAACAAGTGTCTCACTTCCATTCTAATTACTCTAACTAAGGTCTGGTTGAGAGCCATTCTCAGATTCTGAGGCTAGGAGCTAAGTGTGCCAATCCTGGGAAAAACCAAATAGGGCTTAGAGCTCTATCAATGGTTTTTATATCTCTGAAAACAATTTATCCTCCTATCACTTCTTCCAGTGACTTCTACATTGTACAGAAAAGAGAAAACTGGAAACTTTTCTCAAGCACAAAAGGTCTCACACAGTATGCCTGGATTCTATAAGCAGGCTCTTTTGGACATTTATTGTTTGGCTAATCTTTCTTCCATTGGAGATTCACCTTCTCCTATTCTAGAATAACCTTGCTCAGTCTGTGTGGTTCAAGTGCAAGTCACTGCACCCCAGAATAGACACATGACATAAGCCTTAAACTTGCAGGATTCTTAATTCTCACAACAGTTTTGTGAGAAGGACAGGATAGGTATAGCTCTGCTTCCCATTATAGTTGTAAGGAAACAAAATTGATCAGGTTTCTTGACTTGATTAAAATTATAAATATAAGAAGTTGCTATGATACAAACCCTAGGGGCTTTTTTCCATTTCAAATCTGGTGTTCTTTCCATTTCTCCATAAGATTATGAACCCCATGACTTATCATTATATCCTCATCCTGCACATAGAGAGACAGAAAACTTGCCCAAGATTCTAAGAATAAGATTGATATAATCAACCAATGTAAAAGAAGAGAGCAGGCATTAGCTAAACTCATTACAAAGATGCAGAATGTCTGCCAGGTTAAAGGTAAGAAGAGCAACACTGACTATGACTTAATACTGATTGAAGGGACACAAATGTCATAAAAGAAGAATCTTAACATAAAAATATTTTAAAGGATCCAAGAAGAAAAATATGACATCCAATAGTGTCTGTGTAAAAGAAACATATAATCGGGAAGACAAAAGAATTTTAGCTAGTAGAAAGATGGTCTATGATGACGGGCAAGGCTGGTTTATCAAAACGCACCATAGCCTTAAAAAAATATTTCACTGGTGATTCACAGACCTGTACCCCTGGGATAAAAATACATTATATGTTTATAAAAAAAATAAAATATTTCACAAGATTATCCTTTTCACTTTGCTCACTATCTGTGTACCAATCCATGACATTAAATATCTAAACACATTAATTTACTTAGTTCAACAAACATGTTTTGAGTGTCTTTTGTGTACCAGACAATGTAATAGGAATTGGTAATGAAAGGATGAGCAAGATATAGTGCCTATATTCAAGGAAGCAGGTGAACAAGAGGAAGGAATCGAGAAAGATCCCTGAGATTCTGACGAGGGCAGCTGGGTGGATGCCACTAACTGAAGGAATGTAAGAAGGAACAAGAGTGTGAGAGGAAATGGGAAAGGACTTTGCTCTGTGACATTAGATCAGTTAAGAATGACTTTGGCTGGAAGAAACAACCTTAATCAGCAGTATTTAAGCAACAGACATTTAACTACTACAAAATGAAATCTGGAAAAATACAGTTCAGGCCAGTGAAGTGGTTCAACAATACCATCAAGGATGCAGGCCCAACCCATCTTTATTCCACCATCTTGAAATGCTGGCATCTTGTCCTTCTGCTTGTTACCTCATGTTACTGATTCCAGAGTATATCTCAGCTATTGGATCAAAATGTCATTTTTCATCCTTCTTTATTCACTGTAATGAGTCACCTAAACTCCAATAATAACAAAAACCAACAATTCTAATGCACTGATCCAACAGGGAAGGTAAGTACCAAAAATATATAAACCTATTCCCCACTTTCCATCCAGCTATTACACAGGTAGTAAGAAACATAAAAATAGAGTCTTGACTGGTAGCTAGATGTAAACCATTTCCTAATTCCAGAAGATCAAGCAAACAGCCATTAAACATGCAAAGACTCTGAAAACAAATTTGTACATGGCATTTTCTTTAGAAACCATGGGTAGTCCAGGAAGCAAGGGTAGAATGGCATTCTATAGATTAACTCTACCCTATCTTTCACATCCACTAGAGTCATGGTTCACCTGTTGAACGTAAATTGCCTCATGAACAGCTAGCTGTTCCTTCCCCCAAAGCAAACAGGCTGAATACTGAAATAGCCATCTACTCTGGGGTCTGCTGATATCATAGCATCCTGATTTCCCCAGATGAAAAATAGTACATCTAAGTTCATTTGTGCATATAAAACATAAGAGAATAAGGTTTTTTCTAGATAACTAGGTTAGCCCTTCACTGTTTCCCACCATCACCTGTAAATTCAGGAATGAGATTTGAATATTTACCATTAATGATTCATTAACATTCAACCACCTGAGGAAATTATTATATTACCGTACATAAATGTTCCTTGGAAAGTGTAAACAAGTTGAGAAAGCTGACTCCTTTCATTCCAAGAAGGTATTATTCTCTTTATCAAAGTTAAAGACTTCTGAAGTAGAATTTCTGTTTGGATTAGGAGAGAAAGAAGCAACAATATAAAATACATCTTCCATAGACCAGAATGTTTAGTTCTCTAAACAGGACACCATCCTCTGAGGCAGACCTGGTAAAATGGTTTTGAAAAAGCCCTGATTGCTTCCCACCATCCTTTTTGGCACCTGCTCACTCAAAGGGACTGCAAACATACACACACATGCATACATACACACACACATGTACACACACATGCCAACATGCCCTGGACAGCCTTTTTTGAATATCCCTGTTCCTGAAAAATCAACCCTACTTTCATTTACCACTTCCTCTAAACTCTTAGTATCCTCAGAATCTGATCTATCCAGAAGCCAGGGGGAAAAAGCTAATTATACTATTTACAACAGCAGGAGAAGGACTGATGGGATTTCCCCAAAGGGCAGTTGCACTTTAAAAGCATGACTTATGCCAGACATATGGAAATCTAATAGTAGACCTTCAAGCAAAATAGGCTTTATCAAAGGGGTCTTTCTGGCCTCTAATCACAGCTTTCTCTACTTACAAAAAAAAAAAAAAGCTTTGTCAAATGTTTTTTACTGTTCTCCAACTCAGGCAGTCAACCAAAATAAAAACATTCCACAATACATCCAGACAATATTATAGGCCAAAAAAAAGAGAGAGAGAGAGAGAGATTTTTTTCTTTTCCTTAACTGCTGAGGAAAGTCAGTCAATGCCTACATGAAATTTACAGCTCTTTCTGGTGTGTAACCTTCAAAGGCCTGTGTTATTAAGAGCTTATAAAACTAAATGGAATTCTCAAATAAGTAGATCCTCAAAAAGAAAGTGCCCGTGGGTTTGCTTTTTGGAAACAGGGTGTGCGAAGATGCCCATTCGGGGAACTCCTGATTACCCAATCCAGAAGAGCATCAGAGCAGAAACACTGAAACTATGAAGCTAGATATCCAGTTGGTTTAGGAAAGAGGCTCCTTATGCAGATCCTGAAAAGCGTCCTAAGCAGAGAAGACAACAGTTCATATGTTCTGCCCAGGGAATGAATTTGACTTTTCCTAGAACAAAAAGAAGACTAAAGTATGGACTAGGAAGGAGAAAGATGGGAATTTATGGGTGAGGAAATCACAGTGCTAGAAAAGAGCCAGAAAATGCAAAACTTTACAACCTGATCACCTAACATCTAGGGTTCTCAGAACCCCTCATACAAAATATACATCATCAGTCAGGGTCCTCTTAAGAAACCAGAAAGGATTCTGGATCTTAAAAATAAAGAGAACTGAATTTGAAGGATTGAATAAACATGTCATCAAAGACCCCAGAAAGCAAAGATAATATGCCAAGGCCACAGCAGGAACCCACTACCACCCTGAGGCAGGAGGAATTATACAAGGAAGTGGCATCATCAGAGCCCAGACACAGGCCGTTGGAAGAGTTAGGAACAGGGCACAGGGTTCCCCATACAGAAGCTGGGCATTGTGAAGGTAGCTGTCTCATGAGAGAGTAGTCTCACCCTGGATAGGGCAAAAGAAGAAGAAATACAGATTTCCCCTACTAGAACATTACCACAAAATTTTTCATAAGTCCAAATGGCATGAAGTGAAAAAGCAATCACCATTACTTTCTACGGAAAATTTTTTGAGCATTCCCAGACACCCCCCCCCAAAAAAAAACTCTCTTTGGCTTTTCTGATGTCTTAGGACACATCTTATTAATAGATGCACAAAATAAATTGAGACAAAGCCCAGATATTCACAGACACAGTTCACAGCTATGGCAGCTGGATGCTGAGATGCTGAGTGTAGTTCCTGGGGAAGGAGCTTGGTAGGGCCGCTCTCACGCCCCCGGGTGTTCTGCCTCTATAATGGCTCACTGCAAAACAAATGCTGAATGTTATTTTTGCTTCCCTTTTTTCTTAACAGCAAAAGTTCTCTTTCAATTTCCTTCAGTTAGCAAAAACAAAGCTAACACAGGCCATTCATAAAAGCAAAGTGGCATAACGTGAACTTTTGAAAAGTGGGAAAATAGCTGTACCCCCAACTTCCCTCTTCTCCTCCTGCCCTGCAGTCTTCTGCCAGGGCTTTCCATTGGCTAAACCTGTCTGGAATGCAACTGTCCAGACCTACCTAGAAAGAGAATTCCCTGAGATACAGAGCAGAGCAAGGGCAAGGTGTCAATTGCATCTGAGAGAAAACACGCAAATGGTGGGTATATAATCCAACTCCCAAAAGGAATAGGGAATTCCCCTTGCCTCCACCTGGTCTAACCATGCAATTCTCTGGCAACTCTTTTCTTGATCTTTCTGATTCCATCCGTGCAGCCACACAACTCCAGGACACAACCAGAGGGCAGGGTCCCTAACTGTAGCCAGTGTGATGGATTTTTTTGTGGAAGCTCAAATTCTCTCCTAGAGTCAGACTGTTGGCTGATTCTTACTGATGAGATGATGGTAATTGCAGATGGAGAAGGAAGTCAATTTTTTAAAAACAAGTCTATGGATGCCTAAACAAATTTTGGGAATTTTCTTTTTCTTTTCTTTTTTTTTATTTTTTTATTTTTTTTAAGAGGGGTTTGGAGGGGCAGAGGGAGAGGAGAGAGAGAATCTTTTTTTTTTTTTAAGATTTTATTTATTTATTTGACAGAGAGAGATCACAAGTAGGCAGAGAGGCAGGCAGAGAGAGCAGGGGAAGCAGTCTCCCTGCTGAGCAGAGAGCCCGATGCGGGGCTCGATCCCAGGACCCCGAGATCATGACCCGAGCAGAAGGCAGCGGCCTAACCCACTGAGCCACCCAGGCGCCCCAGAGAGAGAGAATCTTAAGCAAGCTCCATGCCCAGTACAGAGCCCAAGGCATTGCTCAATCTCACAAACCTGAGATCATGACAGGAGCCACATCAAGACTTGGGACAGTTAAGTGACTGAGCCACCCAGGCTCACTGAATGCAGCAATTAGTTCTTTTAATCTCATAACATCAAACTATTTTCATTGCTCTAGTGATAGCAATATCATCTACCCAGTTACTTTAATGAGAGAAACTCGGGGGTCATACTTGTCTCTTCTTTTTCTTTCTCCCCAACCAATTCCCAATGGCTTAACCTTCAAAATATATCCCAAATCCCCTTATCCTTCACCCCAAATCCCCTCCATCTCCACCCCTAATCCTATTCACCTTTATCTCTTCCCCAGACCACGACAAATGGCCTCTCAACTCCAGAGCTGCTTCCATCTTCCCATCACTCACAGCCTCCTCTACCCCTAAGTCCTCATGTGGTGACTCTTTTGTTATCTACATCTCAGGGACCATGGCAGGTTCTCAGATAAGACTTTCCTAACCACCTATTGAAAACTAGCCTCTACCGGGCCACGTCACCCTATTTTGTTTTTTCCTATATTTGCAGTGGCTGAAATTACCTTGCGCTTGTATTTGTTTTCATCTTACCTTCTCCGTTAGGAGGTAAGCCACACGAGGGCAGTAACTGATCTGTCCTAGTCACCACTGAAGCTCCAGCACTACAGAAAGTACCTAGCACTAAACAGGCACTTGATAAGAATGTATCAAATAAATGAAAAATTTCATTCTTCTACTCTCCCCATTAGATTGCTTGACTTGGTCAACAGTTTAGACAGCAGAGAGGCACACTCTCTAAGATAATTTATATTTATAGTACTGCATATGTTTTGAGAGGGCTTTGAAAAGCAAAAGTCACCGCAAGAAATGTTTTAAGCCAACCAATCTTAGTCTACTTGAGCTGCCCTAACAAAATACCATAGACTAGGTGGCTTAAAAAACATAAATTTATTTTCTCACAGCTCTGGAAGCTGGAAGTCCAAAATCAGTGTACCAAGATGGTAAGGTTCTGGTGAGAGCTCTCTCTTCCTAACTTCTGAACGACTGCCTTCTCACAGTGTCCTCACAGAGCAAAGGCAGCAGATCTTGCTCTCACTCTCTCTCTCTTCCTTTTATTATAAGGACACTAATCTCATTATACGGACTCACGCTCATGACCTCATCTAATCCTAATTTCCTCCCAAAGGCTATTTCCAAATACCATCACACTGGGGGCTGTGGCCGCAACATATACATTTTTAGGGGGACACAACACGGTCCATAGCATGGCCATTAGAATAAAATTCATACCCATCAACATGGTACTAAGAATGAGTTGTCCCTCAGCTCTGTCCACAATTTCCCTGGATTCCAGTCAAACCATACTCTGAAAAAATGACATGCTTTTCTACACCTCTGCCTTTGCAAACTCCCTTCCTTCTTCCTGGAATATTGTTCCCTTTTTATCTGCCTGATACCCTTTAAGATTCAGCTCAAGACTACCCCCCTTTTTAAAATTTTTGTATTTCTTTTCAATGTAACAGTATTCATTGTTTCTGCACCACACCCAGTCCTCCATGCAATCCGTGCCCTCTATAATACCCACCACCTGGTACCCTGACCTCCCACCCCCCACCCCTTCAAACCCCTCAGATTGTTTTTCAGAGTCCATAGTCTCTCATGGTTCACCTCCCCTTCCAATTTCCCTCAACTCCCTTCTCCTCTCCATCTCCCCTTGTCCTCCGTGTTATTTGTTATGCTCCACAAATAAGTGAAACCATATGATAATTGACTCTCTGTACTTGACTTATTTCACTCAGCAGAATCTCTTCCAGTCCCGTCCATGTTGCTACAAAAGTTAGGTATTCGTCCTTTCTGATGGAGGCAAAATACTCCATAGTGTATATGGACCACATCTTCCTTATCCATTCGTCTGTTGAAGGGCATCTTGGTTCTTTCCACAGTTTGGTGACCATGGCCATTGCTGCTATAAACATTGGGGTACAGATGGCCCTTCTTTTCACTACATCTGTATCTTTGGGGTAAATACCCAGGAGTGCAATTGCAGGGTCATAGGGAAGCTCTATTTTATATTTCTTGAGGAATCTCCACACTGTTCTCCAAAGAGGCTGCACCAACTTGCATTCCCACCAACAGTGGAAGAGGGTTCCCCATTCTCCACATCCTCTCCAACACATGTTTCCTGCCTTGCTAATTTTGGCCATTCTAACTGGTGTAAGGTGGTATCTCAATGTGGGTTTAATTTGAATCTCCCTGATGGCTAGTGATGATGAACATTTTTTCATGTGTCTGATAGCCATTTGTATGTCTTCATTGGAGAAGTATCTATTCATATTTTCTGCCCATTTTTTGATATGATTATCTGTTTTGTGTGTGTTGAGTTTCAGGAGTTCTTTATAGATCCTGGATATCAACCTTTTGTCTGTACTGTCATTTGCAAGTATCTTCTCCCATTCCGTGGGTTGCCTCTTTGTTTTGTTAACTGTTTCCTATGCTGTGCAGAAGCTTTTGATCTTGATCAAGTCCCAAAAGTTCATTTTCACTTTTGTTTCCTTTGCCTTTGGAGACATATCTTGAAAGAAGTTGCTGTGGCTGATATCGAAGAGGTTACTGCCTATGTTCTCCTCTAGGATTCTGATGGATTCCTGTCTTACACTGAGGTCTTTTATCCATTTTGAGTTTATCTTTGTGTCCGGTGTAAGAGAATGGTCGAGTTTCATTCTTCTACATATAGCTGCCCAGTTTTCCCAGCACCATTTATTGAAGAGACTGTCTTTTTTCCACTGTATATTTTTTCCTGTTTTGTCGAAGATTATTTGCCCATAGAGTTGAGGGTCCATATCTGGGCTCTCTACTCTGTTCCACTGGTCTATGTGTCTGTTTTTATGCCAGTACCATGCTGTCCTGGTGATCACAGCTTTGTAGTAAAGCTTGAAATCAGGTAACGTGATGCCCCCAGTTTTATTTTTGTTTTTCAACATTTCCTTAGCGAATCTGATTCCATACAAATTTTAGGATTCTGATTCCTTAGCGTCTCTTCTGATTCCATACAAATTTTAGGATTATTTGCTCCAGCTCTTTGAAAAATATCAGTGGAATTTTGATCAGAATGGCAGTAAAAGTATAGATTGCTCTAGGCAGTAGAGACATTTTGTTGGGCTGGCAGAAAGAAAGGGCTACTTAAGATGGCAAGAGTCCCCGCCACAAACCTGAGCTCAAACAGGAGAACAAAGACTCAAGCAGGAATCTGAAAACCCTCCCACCCCAGGCTCCAGTGGACCAATGGGACCCCGACGAGCAGGCGAAATATCCAAATAAGGGAAACTTGCCAAAAGACTCCTGAACTCCCCTGGAGGCCCCTTAAAAGTCCCCTTCTCCCTACCTTGGGCTCTGCTTTCCAGAGGGTACCCACCTCCTCCCGGTGCAACTTTCCTGGCTCCCCTTCTCCTGAGCCCTGAAACTTCGCTGGATAGTGTTTTCAATAAATCTTGCCTTGCACCCACTTTGCCTGGTGTTGTGTTTATGTCTCTGGAAAAACTTTACACATTTTAACAATGTTTATTCTTCCGATCCAAGAGCATGGAATGGTCTTCCATCTTTTTGTGTCTTCTTCGGTTTCTTTCATGAGTGTTCTGTAGTTCCTCGAGTACAGATCCTTTACCTTTTGGTTAGGTTTATTCCCAGGTACCTTATGGTTCTTGGTGCTATAGTAAATGGAATTGATTCTCTAATTACTCTTTCTGTATTTTTATTGTTACTGTATAAGAAAGCCACTGATTTCTGTACATTGACTTTGTATCCTGCCACGTTGCTGAATTGCTGCATGAGTCCTAGTAGTTTGGGAGTAGAAAGACTCCCCTTTCCGAGAAGCTCCCTTCCCCCTACTTCATCCTAGATGGAGGTAGACATTTCTCAGCCTCCCTCTCTCGCTCGCTCTCTCTTTCTCCTTGCATTTCTCTTTTTATATGCTCTTAGGATATTTAGCCCAGACCTAAGCCCTAAGCTTACTTAGATTTCATACCTTGTCATGATTACTAATGCATGGATCTGTCTATTCAAGTGAATTGTATCCTGTTTAAGGTCGGAAGTCGTATTATACTCATCTCTGCATTCCTGGCACCCAGCTTTTAGATGCTTAACCAGTGTTCAGTAAACAAACATATAAACAAATAAATTGGACTCTGAATTCCTGGTTTCTCAAGTATTGAGAGTGGGGTTTATAAAGCATACAGTGTTTAAAAGGCCTGGAATCATGAGAGAACATTGTCACTCACACCTCTCAACCTTAATACAGGTTATAAACCTAAGGAAATTCCTTTCAGTGCAGAGGACAGTGGGGGACAGGAAGAAAAACGGAAAGGGAAGAAATGAGAGTGAGATAAACCATATGAGACTCTTGACTCCAGGAAACAAACTGAGGGTTGGAGAAAAGGATATGGGTAGGGGGATGGAGTAACTCAGTTATGGGCATTAAGGAGGGCACGTGATGTGATGAGCACTGGGTGTTATATGCAGCTGATGAATCATTGAGCAAAAACTAATGACGTACTCTATCTTGGCTAACTGAATTTAAATTTAAAAAAAAAAGAAGAAAATGTCTTTTGTACACTGGCTATTTTCATTGCCACATCCTTCCTGTACATGCTTTTGTTTATTACAGGAGAAGGACACTGTAGAATCTTTTCTTTTTTTAAATAAAGCTCTCAAATTGCAGGTACATCACCATGCTATGCATTGGCTCTTCTGTTGCCTTGTATAAGTAGATTGAAATTACTTCTCTGATGAAATGTCCATAGAGAGTTTTCTCTTTGCCTTGTGCAGTCAGAAGGAAAGAAGGCAAAAGCAACTTTGTGAGATTGATGCATTTCCCAGATCCCCCATCTACTGCTCCCTCTTTATAAGTCTGTAGCCATGACAACCTCCAGGGAGCTCCAGAAAGCCTGGAGGCTACCTGCCTGTGCCAGCTGTTTCCCTCCATGGGCCTCCATCCAGGGGACTCGGGTCTGCATCTGGCTGAGCCACAGGCAAAAATACAAGCCCTTCCTGAAACCAGTCTTTGCTTAACATAGCCACTCTGGCTTAGAGTCTACCATGGCTGCTACTGACTTGTCTTTGACCCTGGTTTGTCTGGCCTATTGGCTTCCATTTCCTCTTTGGCTTCTGACTATGGCTCCCATTTGTTCTTCACTGTTCTCTGACTTCACACTAAGTCCTTACCCAGAATTCCTTTCCCTGGGTTCCCAGGGTCTGCCATGACCCTCTTGGTCCTGGTTCCAGTCTCTCCTCTGATTAATGGCTACCCAGGCCATTGCCCACATCCCTTTCACCCTCAAATCCCCACCAGCCCCAATTCATCCCTCATCTCTACCAGTTACCCACCTCTGCTGTGGCCATGATAATAGGAGAGTGTAGGAGAAGCTCGCACCACCCCATGGATGGAATGAGCATGCTGTTGAGACATTTCTATCAGCTGAGACTCGATGTGGCCATCCCTCTTAGAAGAACCATCTCATATGCAAATACATATGTGTTTGCTTCTACACTTGATTCTAGACTCCTGAATTAGACCCTTGGTAAATGATAAGAAAATGTATGGCTAGAAAGACTCCTGATCTCATAATTCCTTCAGTGAAGTTTTCTCTACTTTTTCAATGGACTATTATTTAAAGCTTAAGATTTCAAGAGAGCAAGGCTGATTATCAGTCATTTTTATCTTCTAAAAATGGCATAGTTCCAGGCACATGGTAAGCACCAAATATTTTAATAGAGGGAAGGGAAGAAAGAAGGAAAGATGGAAGGAAGAAGGAGGAAGTGAGGTATGGAGTGGGAGAGAGGGAAGAAGGCATGTTTTTGGCACCTAATAAAATTAGGTAGAGATAGAGGTAGCATTGTAGAGATGAAAAATCACTGAACTGGGAGTCAATCGGTAACCAGAAACTATAAACCTGACTCTACCACCAATTTGCCACAGGATCTTAAGACATTCTGCCCCAAGTCCCTTTGTAGCCTCAAGGTCTGAGAAATGGAATCCAGATTTCATCAAGGTCGGAGGGACCCTCTATCTTTTCTTTTTTGTTTTTTAAGTTTTAATTTAAATTCTATTTAGTTAACATACAGTGTAGTCTTGGTTTCCAGAGTAAATTTAGTGACTCTTCACTTACATCTAACACCCAGTGCTCATAGCAACAAGTGCCCTCCTTAATGTCCATCACCCATACAACTCATTCCCCACCCACCTCCTCTCCAACAACCCTGTTTGTTCTCTATAGTTGAGTCTCTTACGGTTTGCCTCCCTCTTCTTTTCTCCTTCCCCTATGTTCATCTGTTTTGTTTCTTAAATTCCACATCCACCCCATATGTTATTTGACTTACTTGCTTAGCATTATACACTCCAGTTCCATCCACTTTGTTGCAAAGGGCAAGATTTCACTCTTTTTGATGGTGAGTAATATTCCATTGTATAAATACCACATCTTCTTTATCCATTCATCAGCTGGCGGATATTTGGGCTCTCTCCATAGTTTCACTATTGTTGATAATGCTGCTGTAAGCATTAGGGTGCATGTGCCCCTTCAATTCAGTATTTTTTTTATCCTTTAAATATCTAATAGTGCAATTGCTGGGTCATAGGGTAGTTCCATTTTTAGCTTTTCGAGAAACAACCATACTGTTTTCCAGAGTGGCTGCACCAGTTTGCATTCCCACCAACAGTGTAAGAGGGTTCCCCTTTCTCTGCATCCTCACCAACATCTGCTGTTTCCTGTGTCATTAATTTTAGCCATCCTGACAGGTATGAGGGGATATCTCATCATGCTTTTGATTGGTATTTCCCTGATGCGTAGTGATATTGAGCAATTTTTCATGTGTCTGTTAGCCATCTGGATGACTTCTATGGAAAATGTCTATTCATGTCTTCTGCCCACTTCTTAACTGGATTATTTGTTTTTTGAGTATTGAGTTTGACAAGTTCTTTAGAGCTTTTGGATATTAACTCTTTATCAGGTATGTTACTTGAAAATGTTTTCTCCCACTCCTAAGCTGCCTTTTAGTTTTCTTGATTGTTTCCTTCACTGTGTGAACATTTTTTATCGTGATGAAGTCCCAATAGTTCATTTTTCCTTTTGTTTCCCTTCCTCTGGCGACGTGTCTAGCTAGTAAGAGGTTGTTATGGCAGAGGTTAAAGAGGTTTCTGCCTGTGTTCTCCTCTAGGATTTTGTTAGTTTCCTGTCTCACATTTGTCTTTCATCAATTTTGAATTTATTTTTGTGTGGTGTAAGAAAGTGGTTCAGTTTCATTCTTCTGCATGTAGTTGTCCAGTTTTCCCAACACCACTTGTTGAAAACACTGTCTTTTTTTCTGTGGGATACTCTTCCCTGCTTTGTCAAAGAACTGTTGACCATGTAGTTGTGGATCCAATCATGGACTCTACCCTATTCCATTGCTCTATGTGTCTGTTTTTGCACCAGTACCATACTATCTTGATGACTACAGCTTTGTAATATAGCTTGAAGTCCAGAATCATGATGTCTCCAGCTCTGCTTTTCTTTTTCAAAATTTCTTCGGCTATTCGGGGTCTTTTTGTAGTTCCATACAAATTTTAGGATTGTTTGTTCTAGTTCTGTGAAAAATGCTGCTGGTATTTTTTTTTAAAGATTTTATTTATTTATTTGACAGAGAGAGATTACAAGTAGGCAGAGAGGCAGGCAGAGAGAGAGAGAGGAGGAAGCAGGCTCCCTGCTGAGCAGAGAGCCTGATGTGGGACTCGATCCCAGGACCCTGAGATCATGACCTGAGCCGAAGGCAGCGGCTTAACCCACTGAGCCACCCAGGCGCCCTGCTGCTGGTATTTTGATAGGGATTACATTATATAGATTGCACTATATAGATTGCTTTGGGTAGTATAGATATTTTAACACTATTTGTTCTTCCAATCCATGAGCATGGAATAATTTTCCATTTCTTTGTGTCATCTTCAATTTCTTTCAGAAGTGTTCTACAGTTTTCAGAATATAGATCTTCTACCTCTTTGGTTAGGTTTATCTTATGTATCGTATGGGTTTTGGTGCAATAGTAAATGGGATTGATTCCTTGATTTCTTTCTGCTGTTTCATTATTGGTGTATAGAAATAAAACAGATTTCTGTACGTGGATTTTGTATACTGTGACCGCTGAATTCATGTATCAGTTCTAGCAATTTTTTGGTGGAGTCTTTCAGGTTTTCTACATAAAGTATCATGCTATCTGTGAATAGTGAAAGATTGACTTCTTCCTTGCTTCTTTGGTTGCCTTTTGTTTCTTTTTGTTGTCTGATTGCTGATGCTAGGACTTCCAGGACTACGTTAAATAACAATGGTTAAAGTGGACATCCTTGTCTGGTTCGTGACCTTAGAGGAAAAGCTCTCAGTTTTTCCCCATTGAGGATGATATTGGCTGTGAGTCTCCTGCATATGACCTTTATGATTTTGAGATATGTCCCTTCTATCCCTACTTTGTTGAGGGTTTTTATCCAGAATGGATGCTTTACTTTTTCAAATGCTTTTTCTGATTCTATTGAAAGGATCAAATGGTTCTTATCTTCTTTTATTAATGTGGTGTATCACACTGATTGATTTGCAAATATTGAACCACCCCTGTTGAAGCCCAGGAATAAATCTCACTTGATTGTTTGAATAATTCTTTTAATATACTGTTGGTTTTGATTTGTTAATGTCTTATTAAAAATTTTTCCATCCATGTTCATTGGGGATATTGGCCCATATTCTACTTTTTGGTGGAGTCTATCTAGTTTCAGAATCAAGGTAATGCTGGCTTTGTGGAATGAATTTGGAAGTATTCCTTCCATTTCTATTTTTTGGAACAGTTTGAGAATAGGTATTAACTCTTCTTTAAATGTCTGGTAGAATTCCACTGGGAAGCCATCTGGCCTGGGCTTCTGTTTTTTGGGAGTTTTTTTCTTTTTTTTTTTAGATTTTATTTATTTATTTGAGAGAGATAAAGAGAATGAGCAGTGGATGGGGGGGAGAGAGAGAGAAGCAGGCTTCTTGCTGAGCAGGAAGCTGGATGTGGGGCTTAATCCCAGGACCCAGATATCATGACTTGAGCTAAAGGCAAACATTAACCAACTGAGCCACCTTGGTGCCCCCATTGGGAGATTTTTAGTTACTGATTCAATTTCTTTTCTGGTTATCAGTTTGTTCAAATTTTCTTTCTGTTTCAGTTTTGGTAGTCTAAAGGTTTCTAGACAGTTATCCATTTCTTCTAGATTGCCCAATTTGTTCGCATATAATTTTTCATAACACTCTTTTACAATTATTTGTATTTCTGGTGTTGGTTGTGATCTTTCCTCTTTCATTCATGATTTTATTTATTTGGGTCCATTCTCTGTTTTGTTTTGTTTTGTTTTGTTTAAATAAGTCTGGCTAGGTGTTTATCAATTTTATTGATCTTTCAAAGAACCAACTCTAGTTTCATTGATCTGTTCCAGTGGGAGTTTTTTTGTTTCTATATCATTATTTCTGCTCTAAGCTTTATTATTTCCCTTCTTCTGACTTTGGGCTCTTTTGCTCTTCTTTTTTTAGCTCCTTTAAGTGTAAAGTAGGTTGTGTATTTGAGACATTTTTGCTTCTTGAGGTAGGCCTGTATTGCTATGTACGTCCCCCTTATTACTGCTTTTGCTGCATCTCAAAGATTTTGGACTGACATGTTTTCATTTTCATTAACTTCCTTGTCTTTTTTTAATTCTTCTTTAATTTTCTGGTTAACCCATTCATTCTTTAGTAGGATGTTCTTTAACCTCCATGTATTTTTGGTCTTTCCAAATTTTTTCTTATGATTGACTTCAAGTTTCAAAGCATTGTGGTCTGAAAATATGCATGGTATGATCTCAATCTTTTTGTGCTTCTTGAGGCCTGATTTGTGACCCAGTTTGTGATCTATTCCCTTCCTGTCTATCCTGAGTTTCCTAGAGCTTAACTGATTTTAGTCATGCTTTGTTCTCTCTGGACAGATCTGTGTCGATCAACTCCAGGGGATCCCTGAGACGTGTGGCCTCTATGCAAGTTTTCCTATAGCACCTAAGTCTCAGAAATGTAACCCTAACTTGTCAAAGGCCAAACCTCCTAAACAGCTCCCTGTCAAAGAAATCTAACTCCTTATTTAGACATCCCTCAACATCCTTTCCCCTAGCTAGTATCCCAGAGGGTTTTGGAAAAAACAGCAGTAGAAATCTCAGATAGCCAATACAGATGGCCCTAGACCTGAAAAACAGGAAATATCAGGTTCTGGGCTTTGGGTTCCCATTCTCTAGACTGCCAACAGATCTATAATTTCACTTTAAATTTAAATTCCATTTAGTGTTTTCTAGTCTTATCTTAATGTGACTTGTTGGTGTTTAGGGTACTCCACAGCTTTATGTATGTCACAGGCAGCAGGAAGGATAGAAATTTAAAAAAACAAAAACAAAACAAAACAAAAACCCTCATCAAGAGTAGCTTGAGGGGCACCTGGGTGCTCAGTCAGTTAAGCATCTGCCTTTGATTTAGGTCGTCATCCCGGGTCCTTGGATTGAGCCCCACATCAGGCTCCCTGCTCACCTGGGGGCCTGCCTCTCCCTCCGCCTGCTCTGCCTGCCTGTGCCTCCTCTCTCTCTCTCTCTCTCTCTGTCAAATAAATAAAATATTTAAAAAAAAATAAAATAAATAGCTTGAGCTCATCCCAGTGGTATGAGGCATTTCAGACCTTAATGCTTTCACCTTCCCCAGAGACTTTCATGTTGGGCCTCAGTGGAGGATCCTGCTTTTTGAAGACATTTTCAAAAGGAAACAATTCATAAACCCTAAGTACAAAGAAAACAATAATTCTTAAGGTTTTTTTCTTCCCTATTCAGTCATTTTTTCCTTCTCTGGCTATCCTACACTATGACTCTCCAGGCACACACAGTATTAGGCATTACTAACTTTTATACTACTTTGCAGCAGGAGCCCCCTTACCCTCAGCCTTGGAAGAAGGGTTGAGTGTGCAGGAGTTTAGGCTGTAAGATGTGTGGTTGCTCCACAGCCCTAAGACCTACCCAGCCCTCAGTACACTGTGAAAAAGAAACATTATGACAAGATGAAAATCCCAATGACACAGGCACATATGGTACGCAGTGGATGATGCACATGTTTGCTTGAACGGTTCAGGGTTTTTATATTTAGGTTTATGAGGAGAAATTACTTTGAATCTTTGTCAAAGTTAAGCTCTGAAGCCTATCTTTGATAAGATCCCTGTCCTCGGTCAGTGAGATAGAGGAAGAGGGTGGGACCGACCTATGGTATGGGCCTCCAAGGCTGCTAACTCCCAGTATGTGCAAGAGCCCAGCCAGAACTGGAGGATAAAGAGACTCAGCCACCATCCCTCCACAACCAGAGTCCTCTCCAGCCCCCTGGGCCCTTGCAGCTCCCTCCCTGCCCACAGGCAAGACTGCAGGACCCCATAAAGCCTAACCTGTGCCTTCTGTCCCCACTTTCATACCCTAGTCCTGTCTTCTCTGACTTCAGTTGCAAAGACTTTACTTCAGATGCTGTCCTTCATCATCACCAACTCTAGTTGGATTCTGTATTTTGGGCAGTTCCTGTGGACTTCGGACTGTTCCTTACCAAGGATGCTTTCTCCATTCCCTTTTCCTCCCCAACTGTTACCATGGATCAGTCCCACACCATATCTACACCCAGCTCCATAATCCTCCTCTGGGCCAGAACCCCAGGACTCTCCACGGCTGCACAGAGAAGTTCATACTGACTTGCCCAGACACTGAAATGTGTCATGTCACCTCTCAGGACCCGGAGGCTATTGGCCAAATCCAATGGACTTCGGATTCAAGGAAAATCTGCTCTTCCCAGGTTCAAACAAGAATCCTTAGAACTCCAAGGATCCCACAAAGGTGCCACAGTGGTCACTCCAGACTCAAGGAAGGGTGACAAATAAGATGGGTTCTACACCCCTAGCCTCCCTTCACCCAGAACAGGCCCTTTTTGATCTGTCTCCCATGTTTGCCATTCCTGAATATGATTTTACTTAAAGTGGTGGTTCCATTTTTTTGGTTTCCAATCCATGGCTTAAAGTTCTTCATGTAAATAATTATAACCAATTTGAATTATGATACTTCCTTTCAGTTTTTTAACTCTATAGTTGCTTTTTATTTTTTTAATAGCTCAAAACTACTACTAAGTGAACTTGGACAGAATCTTCCACACATCTCAAGTGTAAAGCCAGTTGTTTGAAACCATTTCTGAGTGGGATCAGTCACCCCTGTTTTCTCCTCATTATCAGAAAAAAAGTCCATTTTTCCTCCGCAGGATCTCTTTAGAGTGTCCATATTTATAACAACATAATTATAACCCATGAGAGAGAAATAAAAATGTTAATGACTATTTTTCCTGAGAAACAAAGTCATTCAATGTTTGTGAATAAAATGCTATGGAAATGATCTTTTAAAAAATACATTTAAATTTGGCATTGACCTTTGTAGCAGCCAGCCCTGGATCTCTCTCAGCTGGGAACAGTATGCATAGATATCTACAGCTTTCAACAGTAAATCTGTAAATCTCCTTCATTATGTGCTGCCCCTGAGCTGCCAATATAATCCTCATAAAAAGAAGCCACCTCCTCCTCCTCGCTAGTTAACACATCTCCACAGAAGTAAAAGATGGAAATGAATGTTCTTTTTTTTCCCCCTATAAACACAATATACATGTTTCTCTGAAGCAGACCCGGTGGGAAAGAACAGGCCCTGTTTTCCCAGGGTTGGCAGCTGGCAGGAAGGAAAAGAAATTCTTCAGTCCTCCAGGCTGCTTTGCCACTGTTCCATGTTTCCCAGACCACACACCTCATCAAGGGCCATTGTGAGGTAAAGGATTACAAGTCTACACAATTACATGTTGTTTCACTTTATTAAGTTCAAGGCTCATGATACAGAGTTACCTATTTGCAAGAAAATACGACACTTTCTCACTACATACAAGTTGACAAAAATAAGCTCAGGCCAAACTCTGACTTCATTCACTCAGCCCGCCACAAAGCCTTCCTCAGAGTATCTGCCAGGATCCTAGCTGATCTCCTCCTAGCTCTTTTCCAAATCTACCACCTCTACAGACAGCTGGTTCTCTGAGCCTGCTGAGTATATTAGACGCCTGTTAGTGACTAAAGATCCTTTTAACAAGGCTATCAAAATAACAAAATCTTCACATTGTATATTTACCAAAGCATCAATTACATATAAAATAATCCTTTTCTTCTAGCCCATGTCCTCTCTCTTCTGGGATTCTTCAAGAGATGGTGTTAAATAATCTCCTCATTTTCCAGCAACTACAACAAAAGCCCTAATATTTTTTTCTAGAAGTCATTTTAAATGGTTCTGTGATGTTGGACTATAGGATTATGACTTTATCCTTCAGATGTTCAAACTGTATTTCTCAGAGTTCCAGGATTCTGCAGAGTGCTTGGGTGGAAGAATGGTAGTGTCTTCCATTCCCACACCGAAGCAGCCCTACTTCTCTCTGTGTAATGCACTGGGGTTATGTAGTTACGCCTTTAATTATTGCAGTCAAATGCTCTACCACTGAGCTATACCCCCATGCCTTTAATTATTGGAAAGGCAGCAAGATACAACCATTTCCAAACAGAACCCATACTATTAGATAATCACTCTCACACCAAGACACAGGCTGGGCAAAACAGCTCCTTAGTTATCCCCTGGGTCCTAAGCCCACCAGAGGGTCACAGTCAGAGAACCCAGCCTCTCTGGTCTATCTTCCCATATCTTCTCCCCTCATTGCCTCCCTCCATCTCTTCAACCCAGTTCCTTCTCCTTCGAATTCTACCTCTTCACCTCTAGGAAAGGGGGAGGTGAGTTGGGAAGAAGGCAGTTCACATCCAGTCCTTCTGGAGATAGAGCAGATAAAGAGCAAAGAACTCTTGCTTCCAGATAGTTAAATGTCCACAAGATAAGCCTTGTTCTGCTAACATTACTCTCTTCTGTAGCAAAAATAAAGGCATTATTGTGCCGACAAATGCTCTAATATCTTTTTACCTTTGGCAAATACCCTTTTCTATTATCCCAACCTGATACAGTCTAGAGTTCCAGTGTGAAGCTCTCATAAGAAAAGAGGATAAAAGAAGAAAACTGTGTCCTATCACACTTTGGACAAAAATTTTATTCCAACAAATAAATAAATAGATAGATTTATTTGAGATTTCTTTTTTCTCTGCCAAAAGAAGGACTATTCCTTTAGCCTGGAAGCCAGAATGAAGAAGACACTTGAACAGAGTCACAAGCTAAGAGCTGCCTTTGACCCAAAATTGGCATGCCGACACAGCATGAAGCAAGAATTAGAGCTTTGTTGTTGCAATCCATTAGATATGGGGGCTGTTTCCCCTGCGGTCTAACTTAGAAAAGGCTGACAAATAAGAAATAAAACAAAGAAAAACTTAAACTGCTTTTGGACCAGGTGACGGGTGAAAAGAAATTTTTTTGAAACGATATATGCCATCTCGAAATAGAAACTCGAAAGTCATCGCATGGTCCATCCATCATTGCTCTTTTTCCTTCACCATGAGACCAAGGTTGGAGAAGACACATGGGACCAGCCACAGAGCAATGGCCTTGACAAGGATTGAGGAGTGCACCTTTTTCTTATAGACACCCCAGAAAAGTTTGAAGGGATATATTTATACGTCTTCCTGTCTGCAGGAGAAGGGGGGCGGTGGCAAGAGGAAGAACTTGTTCAGGATATAAATGACAAGAGAAATTTTAAAGGAAGAAGGATGTCTGGCATACTGTCTGTTGCCAATGGGACTCAGACAAGACCTAGATGGTAGATGAAGTGAGAAAGTGCAAGAATTTCAATGGAATCAAGCAGCTGCTGCCCCAGGCCTAATTGATTATGGTTTTGAAGGAGGCACCACAGTGAACAAGTAACAACTCATCACACTTAAAAGCCTTTTGTCAGCAATACCCCCAAGCAATCTCTTCCCTCCCCTCCCCAGCCCACTGAAAGCTCGCCTTGATGATCCATATGCCAACACAAAGACTCTCGAGAAAATCTGATTTTTTTTCCCCATAGCATAAATGCATTGTGAAAACCTTTCTAAATGTGAAATCCTCGGGAACAGTGGCACTAAAAAGGGTCATGGTTCATCGTAGAACCAGAATACCTCTCTGTATATGGCTGTAATGATAAATGAGAAAGATCTGCACACCATTATCACACCAGTGGCGGGAGGGGGAGGAGTGAAGCAGGACAAAGCCCACTGGAGGGGATGTGTGTTGAAGGGAATGCATATAAGCTTATTTGTTTAACCAGGAGAGGCCAGTATCCCTCAGAAACAAGTGGAGTTGTCCAACTCCGTAAGAAAGAGCAGAGGAGTCGTTCTCAATTCCTCTTTCCTGGTGAGGCTTTATATTCAATCAGTCACCAATTTCCACTAATTCCAGCTCCACAGCATTCATCTCTAATGCCTCTTCATTACCCTGGCACTACTGAGTGTACCAATAGCTCTTCCTGGACCAGTGCAATATTTACAAGCTATGTCCCTGCGCCCCAGCCTCACCCATCCATTCCACACAATGCCAGTGGATTCATCTTCCTAAAACATTGTAGTGATATCACGTACCTGCTCCCTCATGCAGTGGACCAGAGTCCCAAGTCCCTACTCTAGCTTCCAAATTCCTCCCCAATCTGGCCCACGAATCCCTTTACACATTTAGAAATCTGACTGAAGTAAATGATTCATTCCTTTACACATTCCTTTACACAACTACCACCTTTTCCTTTCTGGACCTTGTTTGAGCTATTGCCTTCTCCCTTTATTTCCAATGTCTTAATCTTTTAATTTCTCCAGTAAGCCTCCTTGCCATGTCCTCCTCGAAGCTCTCCATAACCCTTCGGACGATCAGTTATTATAGCTCCCCACTCTGAATTCACCGCTCTCATCATGTGAGTCTCTTCTTGGATACTGACCCCTCCCAGTTGGGGTAATTTATATTCATGCCTGTCTCCCTCTTACAGCTTGCTGCAAGACAAGATCTGTCTTCTCCTTTATACGATGGAAGGAAGGAGGGGAGCGAGAGAAGGAAGAATCTTTGGTAGTAACCTGCACTGACAGCAAAACATCCCAAACGCCCTGAGCAGTCCCCATGACAAACTTGGTGCCTGCTTTACTGCCTCCCTACACTTTCGTCGTCTTTCCAAAAAGTAGTGCAGTTACGGTCTCTACTTTCTTCTTCTCCCCTCATTAACTACCAAAAACAGTCCCAGATTAGGTCGCCAGAAAGAGGGAGAAGTTTCACAACAGAGAGTGCTGTGCAGAACCGTGAAGTCGAGACATCAAATCAATTCACAAAGCTGCCTCTGAGCTACAACCTCAAATGCAAAACAGCCAGGGGCCCAACAGCTTCCAGGGACAGAAGCACACAGCTCTGAAGTGAGAGTCCTCCCATAGCTCTACAAGGCATGCTGTCCCAAAAGCATCCATAGGGAATGATAACCATTTGCTATGTTCCAGGCCCTCTGCCAAGTGCTGCAGGTGAATGATTTAATTTAATCCTCAAATGCCTGCCATTTTATAGGGGAAGAAGCTGGAGCTCTGCTCTGTGGCCCTCTCACAGAGATCCAGTTAGCTGGAGTTACCCCATTTCACTCCTGCCGCTTTGATGTGATGTGTAGACAGCTCAGATGGCAGGAGGACCCCCTGCCTCCCACCACCAACAGCAGCAACCCCCTCTCGTGTTTCCCTGGGAAGCTTCTCCTGGGACGTAACTCTGTTTCAGCACAGCCGTTTGCATGCAATCTTTTATTTCATCACCTGTTGTGCTCTGCCAACCGGTACTTCCAAAGCCCCAGCACTGACTGTAAAGCCCCTGTGTGACTTAATATGTTTGATTAGTTTTGAGTGTGGGGACAATGGATGCTGCCTATCTCCCATCAGCTGTCATCTTTTCTTCTGGACCCACCACCTTCCTGGTATCAGCAGTGGTAACCAGTCAGCAAACACAGTCCAGTTACTGGTTTGGGGTTTGGCCAGCCTGTCACTCCATGAGGGCTGTCCTTAAATCAAAGTCTGCATCCATGCTGGTCACACTTCCCAGAGGAAGCCTTCCCTGCCTCCCACGACCAGGATCTCTCCTCCACTCACTCTGCATCCAGTTGCCAAATGCGTCTGGCTCAACAACTTTCAGCGGCTCCTTATTGTCTCAGTAATTAAGGGCAAGGCTTCCTGTCTCGTGTGTACACCCCGTTTTGTCCTGGGACAAGCAGCTTCCAGGCTCATCTCCAGCCCTGGACGCCTGCTGCGTCCCCTCTGGCAAACTCCGAAATGCTGGCAGGGTTCTCCTTCTGCACGTCCGTCTGTGGACGTCCCAGCACCTCCGCAAGACTCAGTTCGAAGGCTGAATCTTTTCAGAACTGCCTTCGTGAGTTCTCTCCTGATTCTTCATCCTGGGTAGGATTTTTCCAATCGCTATGACTCCGTGCGGCTGTGCCTCTGATACTGCCCTCGCAGCGTTTCACACTCACCGACGTTCTCCTCTAACTTTCTTTAATGGACACTCAGAGACAGACTTTCCTGCGTGTCCTTCCCCACCTACACCACAGCAGCAGCTAGCAGGGGCTCTCGCCTCCTCCTTATGGACTTACATTATAAATTAGACTGCTACATTGACAGAATCCTTGGATTTATTCCTTTATTCTGGGCTTTTATCTTGAGATTTGTTTTCCTTTTCCTCATTTCTCATGCTACCATGAGTGGTGATTGTCCATTTTAATCTAGTAACAGTCCAGAAGTTTTCTAAGTTATCACTTACATACAACTGATCTGAGTATGCTGGGAATTTCTCCATTTTATAATGAAGACAAAATGTGAAGGATACTGAGAAATGGGATTTTTCCCCCTACCCTTCCCTTCCCAGCCTGGAGGCCTAAGCAAAGCATGAGGGATGAACCTATTTCTATTCCACAGTTTGTCCCATAGGTTTTACACTTCTCCTGAGTTAGAAAAATGATTAACAACTTTTCAGTCAAAGACTCCTGCTTGGCTCTAGACTCTAAGGGTAGAAAATATATATTTAAAAAAGAGAAACCAAGGACACTGAGACCTATTCTGCATAATTATGCCAATAAGAACTGGAAAACACAAGACATCATTAAGTGAAAAGTCAACACAGAGAATGGATGAAAATATTTGCAAATCATAAATCTACAAGGAACGTGTATTCAGAATATATAAAGAACACTTACAGCTCAATAATAAAAAATACAACTATTCCCAGCTTTAAAATGGATAGGGTCTGAATAGACATTTCCCCAAGGAAGAGATACAAATAGCCAGTAAGCACACAAAAAGGTGCTAAACACCTTAGTTGTATTTTTTTTAATGCACAAAACCACAATGAAATACCACTTCATACCTACTAGAATGGATGGAATTTTTTAAAAATTCAGGTAACTTTGAGTATTGACGAGGATGTGGAGAAATTATAACTTACACACTGCCTGACAAGAATGTACAATGATGCAGCCATTTGGAAAACCATCCAGCTGGCATTTCCTCAACTGATCAGCTTTAGAGTTACCGCATGGGGCTGCAAGTCCACTCTAAGGTGTATACCCATGAGAAATGAAAATATATGTCCACCTAGAAACCTGTATATAAATATTTATGGCAGCATAATTCACAGTAGCCAAAAAGCGGAAACAAACCAATTATCTATCAACACATGAATGAATGGAGGGATGAACAAAATATACTATATCCATACCCTGGAAAATTAACGCAGCTATAAAAATAAGTGAAGTACTAATACATGCTACAACATGGATAAATCCAAATACATTTGCTAGTGAAAGAAGCCAGTCACAAATGATCACATGCTCTATGGTTCTTTCATGTAAAAGTCCAGAATAGGGAAATCCATAGAGACAAAAAGTAGATGAGTGGTTGGTCAGGGCTGAGAAGGGGATAAGAGAATGAGGGATGTGTAAAGGGGTTTCTTTCTGAGATGATTAAAACGCTCTAAAATTGATTATAGTGATGGCTGCGCATATCTCTAAATATACCAAAGACCTTATATACTTTAAATTCGTGAATTGTACAGTATATCTCAATAAAGCTATTTTTTAAAGAAACAAAGACCTCCTCTGCTTCATTCTGCTAACAGAACTGAAAAACAAAAAATATACCCCTAGGGGCGCCTGGGTGGCTCAGTGGGTTGAGCCGCTGTCTTCGGCTCAGGTCATGATCTCAGGGTCCTGGGATCGAGGCCCACATCGGGCTCTCTGCTCAGCAGGGAGCCTGCTTCCTCCTCTCTCTCTGCCTGCCTCTCTGCCTACTTGTGACCTCTCTCTGTCAAATAAATAAAATCTTTAAAATATATATATATATACCCCTAAACAAATAAAGACTGTTAATCAGATGGATAAATTAGATAGAAAGAAAAAAATGAATCACGAATACCCCCTCCACCACCATCTGCGGCTTCCCCACCCGAGAGGATCTTCTGCGGCCAAGGACTCAGACAGATCTAGCTGCAACGGTCAGAGTTCTTCCCATTGTGAGTTACAAGTGAACTCAAATGGCTTAAGACAAAAAGGGAAAACACTAATCTACAGAAACAGGAGATACAGGGTTGGATTTGAGCCTCGAAGTCAGCTGGCCCCAGGGACTCCAACGAGACTGTCAGAACTCTCTTCCTTTTCCTTCCTTTCCCTTCCTTTCCCTACCTTCTCATCTCCCTTGCCATGCCCCCTCCACCCTCTCCATTGAGAGTATACTCCACAGGGACGCCTGGGATGCTCAGTGTGCTAAGTGTCCGTCCAGCTGTTGGCTTTGGCTCAGGTCGTAATCTCAGGGTTGTGAAATCAAACCCTGTGTCAGATTCCTTGCTGGGCATGGAGACTGGTTAAGATTTTCTCTCTCTCTCTCTCTGCCCCTCGCCCCTCCGCTTTTGAGCACTCTCTCTCTCTCTCTCAAAAAGAAAGAAAGAAAGAAAGAAAGAAAGAAAGAAAGAAAGAAAGAAAAAGATAAAAGAACAAAAGTATACTCTATAGAGCTTTTATCAGTTTGCCAGGGATACGGCTGCTAACACTCTAGACTCTGTGAAACTTGTGGTCCAAGAGCAGAGAGCGCACATGTGTTCCTCAATCCTACTTTCATGGATGAAAGTCTTAATTCCTGAGAAAGCCTTTGCTTGACCTGGCTTAAACACATGTTCACCTTAGGCAAACTTCCATGACCGGAGAATGAAATGCTGTGCGTGGCTGGCCAGGTCTCGGTTACATGCCAAGGGGGTATGGATGCTAAAGGGACCAAAACAGTCAATGCACATAAACTGGACTTAAAGAATGTTAGGGAAATTTTTTTACCCACCAGAAAAAATGTCACCCAGGTTTGCTCCCTAAACCAGTCAATGTACTTATTTGAAAAGAACAGAATTAAGGACACTGATTTGAAGAGAAATAATATTAGAAAGCCAAGAGAATTCCAGGAAGTCCGGAGAAAAAGGTCAGAAACAGAGGGTACACCCGCACCAAAGCTAACATCATGCTATAAAGCCACTGCCGAATAGTGTATGCCCTAGCTGGCACCCAACACTGGACCTTCAACGTCAGCACTGTTGCCACTGCTACTCTGTGCCTGAAACTTTCAGGTGGCCAGGAGGGTGCGCAGAGGTTCCCATAAGTTCTGTAGCACTGGTGGGTCCGCTGGCCGGTCTTCCAAGGCGGGTTCCGGGACAAAGACACAGGGATCCTGGCCTGAGGGCTAAAGGGCAAATGGTCTGAGCTGGGTACTGGGTAGGACTCATAGCTGAGAGGACCTCTGGGTCCTAACAAAGCCGATAAAACAAATGGATGACATGAGAAGCAGAAACTAGCGGGATGCCCAGAAATGGGATCCAACCGCCTCTCAGGGGATACCAACCAGAGCCCAGCAAGGTCGGCCCTCATCCACCAGCATTAAGAAATCACCTTAGTGTCTATCTTGGAGAGGAGCAGGTTGGTGAAGGGAAATCCGAAAGCCCGAATCATCCATAGAGACAGAGCTGTTTTAGAGAGACTGTTTCAATTACAGGGTCAGCCTGACTGTACCCTGTTGACTTAAAATGTCGTTTTCACACTCTACCCGGTAGGGTGGAGGGCCAGATCAGCTCTATGTTTACTTTACACACATCTGTAGTGTCAGAAAATTTGCAACCACATTACAAGCAAAAAGTTTCTATGTTTATAGGCATTTTATCATGATGGTTTCATTTGCAGTGAATTTTTAAGAGTGTAAACAGCTGTAGCAGTAAGTGCAGGAGAAATTTCACCACTATGGCATATCGAAGACATTCTAGCTGCAGGGAAAGGGGAATCGTGAGAAACTAAAATTTGGAGTGTCATATAAACTTCCACAAAGTGTGTGTGTAAGTGTGTGTGTATGCAGGCTCACACAGGCTCACACCCCATTCACTAAGAAGAGAATTACTATTGCCAGAAACAAGATCTTTGAGACAGAGAAGTAAGATAGCTGGGAGCGAGATCAGGAGCAGGGCTGTGGGGTCCCACATCGTGCTATCCCTTAGGCCTCCTTGAAGCTGATGCTCTTAGTGCCGACCCATTCCCCTGGGCCACCTGGAGGTCACGTGCAGCTTCATGGTGAGTTCACGTGCACTTTCCTGCTGGCTTCCCTCCTCAAGCACCTCCATCTCCCTACCTCAAGTCTTTCTCTGGGAATGTGCTCAGCATACCTCCAGGGCAGGGTAGAAACGCTGGAGAGTTAATCCCCCCAGTGCCCACTCTCCACACTGACTGATGGAGCTAGTGGATAACCCGTCTCCCTCTCTTCTCCATAGGACAATTCTGAGAAGTGCCCTACACTGTCTTAGAGGGCTCTCACCAGACTAAATCCAGTTGTCTGCCGCAGCCGCCCACTCATTAACTCAGCTCCCCTCCCATGCCTGCCTCCCTTTTCCGTGCTGTCCCTGCGTCTCCGGAGTCCGATCAAACACAGAGCCATGAGACAGGGTCTTCTTGTAGGGAAACTCAGTTAAGACAGCTAGCTAGACCAGGAATGGAAGGTGAACAGACTGTCAAGCCTTAGCAATGAGCAAATTATGGAAAAGAGTAGAAACCTCTATGTGTAAGATAACTTATAAAGGCTTATGTATCTCTAACGTACAAACTTGTCGCATCCCTATGCTGTACACCCACAACAAAGGTAATGCTGTGTGTCAACTATACCTCAATTTTTTAAGAAAAGGTTTATGTGTCTCTTTGCTCTTTGAAAGCTTTTAATATGCTGGCTAATTGAACGTAATAAAGAATAAATAAATAAAACTTTTAATAAATTCCAGACCACCTTGGCCATGCTGGGGGAAGCCAAGGAAAGGAGGTTTTGCTTAGGTGTGAGAGAGAGCCTAAAAGCTGACCCAGGACTCCTGCAGGGACCCGGGGACTACTCGGTCTGTTTGTAGCAGCCTTTCAGAGGCAGAAAGAGGCCTACTTGATCCAGTCACCTCTTGACCAGCAAACAGTCTGCTAGGGGCTAAACCTTAGGGGTTGTGGGTTTTACCTTACCAAGGGAGACGGTTCCCAGACTTTGTTTCTCCGAACCCACCATTTCCCTTCTTCTCAGGCAAGTTTCTCTAATATGCTACAGTGGTCATGAAACATATTCACAACAAGGTGCAGTGCAATTTAGCCTATGAGCTGACAGAAATGCTTAAAATGATGAAACAGAATACAGCTGTAGGATGAAAAGCATTTCTTCGGCTGTGAACATATATTTAGTCTAGCTGCTTCTTTCTTCCTGAGTACTTTGTTCCAGCAGTGCAGGCACCCACTGAGAATGTTGGGCTAATACAACGGTCTTCTGGAGTGGTTTGCTGTGGCATTAATATTTGAGCTCACTTGCGGCAGCTTTCCCATTGAGCCAGAACGGGAGGCGACTGACAGGTGGTGGTGTTCTTCTCACCGTTCTTCAGATAATTATTCACCTTGAGAATGGTCAGCGCTGCTTTCCTGCTGGGCTCAGTCAGGTCTAATGCTTTGATCCATTTCTTCTTTTAATGTTGCCCTTTCTTATGACACTCGCTAATTGCATTTAGATCAGTGCCTATGGTATCTCTGAAGAAAAGAACTCAGAAGAATGCTTAAGAGTATAATCATATTTTTCTCCCCATGTAGCATTCATTATGGCATTCTGACTGTATAATGACTAATGTCTCAATTTCACAGAGACATCAGCTCGTGAGGCCTGGGTCTGGGTTTAGGGTCTTAGGAATGCAAGATTGGTGAATTGGTGAATCATTTATCCAGAAAACAATGGCTGAAAACAATGTCATTAAGAATACAAAGTAAAAAATTGTGATCAAGAAGAAAAGTAGAAACCACACCTGGAGAAGCAGTTGCAAGCCTTAAGTTTTAGGAGAGCTACAGCTTTGAAGATGTAAATAAGAGTCTAAAGCTGAGGCTATCAGAAACAGGTCTAGAAGCAGATTGTGAGACAGGTTGGGTGAGGTCTTGTGGACTAAGGCCATCAACAATACAAAGGTGAGAGGGTCTCATTTTGTGGTAGGCTAGTTTCATGGCTGTAGTAATAATTATCTCACCATATGCCAATTACTTCTATGGTTTTCCCATTGCTGGGAATAGCACTGTATTGGACTTTCTGGCTCCCTTATGGTTGGCTAGGGCCATGTTACTGGTTCTAAGCCATGAGTTTTAAGCAAATGCCATGTGTTTCCCTTCCAGATCAGAGCATTTAATTGCCATTGCAAGACTCACCAGAGCCCTGTTTTCCCTCTGGAACGAGGATTGGCAACATTCAAGATGGTGACTGCAACATAAGTCTGGGTCCTCAAGTCAGAAACCATGGAGCATACTGTAATAGCAGTGTTAATAGGACAGATGGTGACTATACTTGCAGTGAACACAGTAAAATCTATTAACTTATCAAATCACTAAGTTGTATACCTGAAACTAACCTAACATTTTGTGTCAACCATATTCAAATTTTTTAAAAAGAAAGAAAGAAAAGAAAATGTGGAGCCAAGCACCTAGCTGACCTGTGATGGATATGTAACAGCAAGAAATACTTTGTTTCTAAAGCCACTAAGATTCTGGACTTATTTGTTACCACAGGAGAATCTTACTTAACCTGTCTAATACAGCGACAAAAAGGCAGTTCTGCTGGGGTCAAAGAGAAGAATTTGCTGAATATTACTCACATTTATACAAGAGTCATGATGTAGTAAAAAGGACACAATAAGATGGTTGGAGGCAAGAGTGGGTGGATGGGTAGTTACAAGAATATATAAGATCGTTAAATCTGATGATTGTAGGATGGAACTAGGACTCCGGGGATCCTGGGTTTAATCTGACCTCCTATTGACTGTGTGTTCTGGAATACCGGCTCATTTAACCTCTCCCATAGAACATCAGGATCTTCATCTGTACAACAGAGGAAAGAACATCTTTTCAGCCTTCTCAAGAACTATATTGACAACTGTGACCAACAGGCTCCAGGTGACCCACTCTGATCCCTACTTCTTGGTGTCCAATCCTTTCCCCTTGATGTGGGCAGGACAAGTGTCTCACTTCTAATCAATAGGATTTGGTGAAAGTTGCAGTTCATTCTCTGATTATACTATGTCATATAAGGCTGTCTTGCTGGTGGACTCTATCTAGAAACTCTTTGCCAAACTTATTAAAATCAATAGGCAAGTTGACAATGCCCATGTACCAAGAAACAATGGGCAGCCTCCAGGAACTAGTGCCAGTGCCCAGACTTCTGAACCACAGAAACTGAGAAAATAAGTGTGTGTTGTTTTAAGCTGCTACATAGATTAGTGTTAGCTTATTATGCAGCAAGAGAAAATGAATACAATACTTACATGAATTAAGGCATGTCAAAGCATTTAATAAACTGAGAAGTGCTAAATACATATTAGGTATTCACTTCAAAGTACACCACAAACTTCATGGACGCTCTATGTGGTACAAAGTCAAATAAGTTACTCATATGTTTTGGGGATGGAGGGATCTACAAGTCATTTTTTTATTAACATATAATGTCTTATTTGCTTCAGGGGTACAGGTCTGTGACTCATCACTCTTACACGATTCACAGCGCTCCCCATAACATACACCCTTACCAAAGTCCAGCCCCAGCCACCTCTTCCCTCCCAACCTCATCCCCTCCAGCAACCCTCAGTTTGTTTCCCGAGATTAAGAGTCTCTTACAGTTTGTTCCCCTCTCTGGTTTCATCTTGTTTCATTTTTCCCTCCCTTCCCCTATGATCTTCTGTCTTGTTTCTCAAATTCCTCGTATCAGTGAGGTTGCTGCCTGTGTTCTCCTCAAGGATTTTGATGGATACCTGTTTCACTTTGAGGTCTTTCGTCCACTTGAGTCTATTTTTGTGTGTGGTGTAAGGAAATGGTCCAGTTTCATTCTTCTGCAAGTGGCTGTCCAATTTTTCCAACACCATCTGTTGAAGAGACTGTCTTTTTTCCATTGGACATTCTTTCCTGCTTTGTCGAAGAGTAGTTGAGGGTCCAGTTCTGGGTTCTCTATTCCGTTCCATTGATCTATGTGTCTGATTTTGGGCCAGTACCATACTGTCTTGTTGATGGCAGCTTTGTAATAAGGCCTCAAGTCTGAAATTGTGATGCTGCAAACCTTGGTTTTCTTTTTCAACATTCTTCTGGCTATTCGGAGTCATTTCTGGTTCCATATAAATTTTATGATTATTTTTTCCATTTCCTTGAAAAAAATTGATGGTATTTTGATAGGGATTGCACTAAAGGTGTAGATTGCTCTAGGTGGCATAGACATTTTCACAATATTTGTTCTCCCAGTTCATGAGTGTGGAACTTTTTTTCCATTTCTTTGTGTCTTCCTCAATTTCTTTCATGAGTATTCTATAGTTTTGGGATTATAGATTCTTTGCCTCTGTGGTTAGGTTTATTCCCAGGTATCTTATGGTTTGGGGTGCAATTGTAAATGGGATTGACTCCTTAATTTTTCTTTCTTCTGTCTTGTTGTTGGTATAAAGAAATGCAACTGATTTATGTGCATTGATTTTATATCCTAAGACTTTACTGAATTCCTATATGAGTTCTAGAAGTATTGGAGAGAAAGGATCCAGATTAATAAAATCATGAATGAAAGAGTAGAAATCACAACCAACACCAAAGAAATACAAACAATTTAAAGAACATATTATGAGCAACTATACACCAGCATATTTGACAATCTGGAAGAAATGGATGCATTCCTAGAGAAGTATAAACTACCAAAACTGAACCAGGAAGAAACAGAAAACCTGAACAGACCCATAATTCGTAAGGAAATTGAAGCAGTAATTGAAAATCTCCCAACAAACAAGAGCCCAGGGCCAGATGGTTTCCCAGGGGAATGCTACTGAACATTTAAAGAAGAATTAATACCTATTCTCCTCAAATTGTTCCAAAAAATTGAAATGGGATGAAAACTTCCAAACTCATTTTATGAAGCCAGCATTACCTTGATCCCAAAACCAGACAAAGACCCCATCAAAAAAAGGAGCATTACAGACCAATATTCCTGATGAACATGGATGCAAAAATTCTCACCAAAATACCAGCCAATAGGATCCAACAGTACATTAAAAGGATTATTCACCACAAGCAAGTGGGATTTATTCCTGGGCTGCAAGGTTGGTTCAACACCTGCAAATCAATGTGATACAATACATTAATAAAAGAAAGAACAAGAATGATATGATACTCTCAACTGATACTGAAAAAACATTTGATAAAGTACAGCATCCTTTCTTGATCAAAACTTTTCACAGTGTAGGGATAGAGGTACATACATCAATATCATCAAAGCCATCTATGAAAAACCCACAGTGAATATCATTCTCAATGGGGAAAAACTGAGAGCATTTCCCCTAAGGTCAGGAACATGGCAGGGACGTCCACTATCACCACTGCTATTCAACAATGTACTAGAAGTCCTAGTCTCAGCAACCACAAATCATTTTTAACCAAGTCTTTACATAAACATTTCTGATTTTCCTTAAAATTATGATATCTACTGTTTTATTCTGACCTTGAGTTCTGACAGCTGTGTCACTGATCACTTTTAGTCTGTGATATGCATAACTTCTATACTGTCATCAATAAAGACAAAATCTGGGATTTAACTGCTCCTCCTCAAAGAACTATGAACAACTCAGGCTACTATAACTATGGATCCAATTTAATAGGTGTGCTTTAGCCCACATTCCAGTGGAATTGCTACTTTCATAATTTTTACTCTTACCCTACATGTTGCCCTAACTATGGAGAGCATCAGTAAGTGCTTGTACTTTGTGTCTAAGTCTTTATTTTGGAGACTTTTTAAATGCATGTTGGAGGGATATTGTCCATGTTGATATGCCAAATTTCCTCACAATTATGGAGTATAATATAGAGTCAATTTCTGTTACCAGTAATAACACTCCTTGCCTTCTATGGCAAACATCCTTCCAAGAACCCCTAATGCATGTATAATCAGCTCTGTGGCTCTGGGATAGGACAACATAGGGCTTTTCCCCTAATCATTCCAAATCTGCAGTACAATTATTATAATAATGCCCAATAACAAGTGTCATCTAAGTGCCAGGCTCTTCGCAAACATCTTATCTAATTCTCAAAATGACACTGCAAAGTTAGTATTTTCATTTCTATTTTGTAGACCTGGAAACTCTGACTTAGGGAGAATAATTTCCCAACCTGAGGTCACAAATCTGTAAGTCACTCAGCCAAGATTTTAAAGATTTTTATTTATTTATTTATTTGACAGAGAGAAATCACAAGTAGATGGAGAGGCAGGCAGAGAGAGAGAGGGAAGCAGGCTCCCTGCTGAGCAGAGAGCCAGATGCGGGACTTGATCCCAGGACCCTGAGATCATGACCTGAGCCAAAGGCAGCGGCTTAACCCACTGAGCCACCCAGGCGCCCCTCAGCCAAGATTTTAAATCAGGTGTGCTAGATCATAGCCTACCTCCTTCCTCCACCCTACCCACCCCTGTAACACTGAAAATTGAGAAAACATCATAGCACCAATTTAAGAATATTTCCCAATCTTTCACTTATTAACGTTCTTTGAATGTTCTAGCTTTTTTAGGTGGTATCTATCTAATCACTAGTTTAGATATAGAGTGGTGCCAAACTCTGTCAAAGGATCTTCCAGGAGTTAGGAGTACACGTGGCTGTGAATGATAAAATAATGCAAACTTACATTTGCTTAAACAAGATTTCGGTAGGACCTGTATGGATTTGGACATGATTAAATCCAGGACCCAGCCCTCAGGAAATTTACAATCTAAAGGAAAAAATAAACAACTGCTGATAATGTGAAATGGAATGTATACTTTGTTATAATAAAAATAGGAGTAATGGGCTGGGGAGCACAGAAAAGGTTAGTCCTGATAGGCAAATCCAAGAAGATTCCTTTGATGAAGTGACATTGAATTAAGCTTTGAAGGTGAGAAAAATTTCAGTAGACAACAAAGGAATTAGGGAGATATGATTATGCAAGGGGGAGACAAGGGCATTCCATGCTAAGTAAATAGCATGAACAAAAACAGAGAATACTAAAAATGCTAGCCCATTTCCCATTTATAGAGAGAGTATACATCTGGAAGAAGCTCTTTTTTGTTGTTGTTCCTCCAATATGCACCCTCCTTTTCTTTCATACTAATAGAATCTTTAGCTAAGGATATAGCCACTCGAAATAAAGACATTTCCATACTCCCATATAGCTAGTCTGACCACATGACTAAATTCTGATTGATGGGATCTATACAAATAGACGTATCATGAGATAGCGATTGAGAATCATCCTTAAGAAACCAGACAGCACTGTCCTTGGCCGCCTCAACTTCCTTTCACTTCCTTCCTGCATGTAAGAATGTGATGTCATGGCGAAAGCTTGAGCAGCCACCTTGGAATTTGAGATGCGTTTGGCATCATGCTGGGGTTTCCAACATCCTATTATTTCCATAGAACCTTCCCACAGGTCTAAACTGGCTTTTCCATTGGGAACGGGGTCAGTGGGGAAAATAGTATGCCGCCCCTTGAGATCTACAATGAGAATGTGTCCTACTGAACAATGTTGAAAAGAGACACAGGCCACCAAACAGACATCAATTCTAGATTAACACACATGCTTAGCTGTGTTTTTTTGAATACATGAAGGGGATGGGTACCCGATCACAGCAACCCTTGTTTAAATCCTCCTTCCCCCATATTTACTTCCCTCCCTACACTTTTTCTCTCCTTTAAATCTCTGAATTTTCCTGAAAATTTCCTTCAAAATCTTCTCCGGTAACTTTAGGTTTGCTATTTCTCTTTGTATCCCTCTGAAAAACCCAGGCATGCAGCATTCCACAAAATATTTTATCCTTCTGTAGAATTCAATTTTTCAATGTCAGTTTTTTATTTTAACCCCTGAATGTGTCTCTGTTGCAGTAAGCAACCAAGAACCTCTAAAGAAACAATAGAAAATATGTGCACCAGACAATATTGCTTGTCTTCTCAAAAATCATTTCCTTTTTTTCCTTATTAATAACACTTTTTTCAGATTTGAGGAAGCAGTGTGCTCAAGAAAGTTTGGACTCTTTCCCAGCACTAAAAGATTAAACGTAATTAGCCAAGGCAACCACGTTGATTCCATTTCCTCTACCAGTAATTGGTGTGAGCGTGGGCATATGACCCACTTCTAGTCCAAACAGCCTGAGGATAACCTAAACGGACCTTCTCAAAACAACTTTTCTCCATGATTAAAAAGAAGAAGGGGCTGGGGCCCCTCGGTGGCTCAGTGGGTTAAGCCTCTGCCTTTGGCTCAGGTCATGATTTCAGGGTTCTGGGATCGAGCCCCGTATCAGACTCTGTTCAGCAGGGAGCCTGCTTCCTCCTCTCTCTCTGCCTGTCTCTCTGCCTACTTGTGATCTCTCTCTCTGTCAAACAAATAAATAAAATGTTTAAAAAATTCTCTCTACCTCCCTCTGCCCCCCCCACTTGCACACACACATTCTCTCTCTTAAAAAAAAAAAAAAGTAGGAAGAGGAGGAGAAGAAGCATAAAGGAAGCACTTTCTTTCCTGTTTGAATTCAGTTATCTGAGGACATGATGCTTGGAGCTATGGCAGTCATTTTATAACCATGAAATAAAAATCAGAAGAATCACAGAGAAGCTGACCCAGAACCAAGATATCAACTGTGCCACTGAATTAGCAAACCTCGGAAACTTGTTTCCAGATTTATGCTATGTGAACAATAAACTTTTATTTTTAGTCTCTATTAAATATCCCATTTCTTATAACAAAAAGCATCCTAACTGATAAAATATTCATGAATGACATCCATTTGCTTCCCTTTCACTCAATATTTCAAGGTTATTGAAGTTATTATAAATAAAATTATTGAATTCTATTATAAATACAATCTCCACTTTTAGTTAGGTGTAATTCTAAATTAGACATAATTCATAATCTCTACTGATAATATTTTGTAGATATAATTATACCTCACAGACACGTGAGACTAAATCTTTATGAAGGTCATCACAGTCAGCTCGTTTTACAACGTCTGAAGGAAGTCTTTACCAGATGGTAAATCTCCTTTTCGTTTCCTTATCTGACTGGCTGAGCCCACTGGCTGCCCAGCCCCAGAGGTTGACGGCCGTGTGGTATGCTCATCGTGTTGACAGCCAAGCGGGTGCCTGACCTGAGAGAGGGGGCTCTAGATGGCCCCCAGCCTCTCAACAGAATGGAAACACAAGTGGTCAGACTGGAAGATCTGCACAGAGACCAAAGGTTTCCATGATGCCCTCGCTGAAACGTTTCAGCATTTCCCTTGGAAAATTTACGAGAAACTAACCATGAGTTTGAACTGGTTTTTCCCAGCTGCTGCAGAGTTTTTCGGAGTGCCCTACGACACAGGACATGTTTGTATGCCGCCTTCTTCACAGTCGTTTTTCATTATCACTGGACCTGGAATATCATGTACCCAGCTGTGTAATGTACCTGCCCTAATGCGCAACACATTTATTTTAAAATGCCATTTGTAGATTCTCTCAAGCCTGCAAAGGACATAATGAGATAATGTGGTGGAAAGCAGTCGGTAATCTGTGAAGTACTATAAAAATGTGGCTATTTTTATTACAATTCTAGATTTTTTTTTTTTTTTTTTAGTTTTAAAATGTTAAAGTGAGCAATGGCTTTATAAAAACCCTCTCGTGGTCCCAGAGAGCTGCTACTAAGACATCGGGACACATACCTAGAGGTAGATCTGTGCTAATAGTTTCTACCATTTTTACAGGCTAAAATTCCATCCAAGAAGCAGAAATAGTTCAGGAATCCCACCTTTTTCCTGTCTTTCTTAAAACAGATAAATATGTAGAGGTACTTCCAACCCTGAACAATTAAAACAGGTGTGAAAATGCCTTAAGGAAACCTAACTCAAAATTGAGTAGGGAAGCCGCGGAAGAGGGCTCTCACACATTGCATAGTCCCTGGAGAAGGAAGATTTCCTCCCAGCGGGGGCGACAGCAAGCAGCCAACACCTGCAGCCAACAAGGAGAAGCTATTAATTCTGACTCTCATTTCCCTCCTGTCACCAGTGAGACCCCCTGAACTCAGAAGAGTCCTCAGGAGCCTCTGCCTAACGAGCAAGTTTATCTTGTAGAGAAACACTAATAAATTGCTGGAACAGGAAAAGAAACATCTAGAGTGCGGCCTGCACAGATAAATCAAAGTGTCATAAATCAAAACACAAAGTGTCATAAAGTGTCAACAGTTACCTCAGCTTCCTTGTAATGTTTCGTTAGTAGATCACTAATGTACATACAGGCATATTTTCCGACCGCCCATGCACAACTTTATGCATGCCCATTTAGAGGCCTCCCCCCTCAATATTCCTCCCAAATCCTAATAAAAGGAGCCTGCTTACCCCTGTTGGAGGAGGCACTCTACCCCCAGACCTCCTTATTTGTACAAATAAAGATCACTCTGTGAGGTCACTCCACCTGGTATCTTCTCTGTAACTCACCAAGGAGTGGGCCCACTTTGGTCCAGTAACACTCCAGTGGACTTTTGTTCAAAACGAGCCCCCCCCCAACTTCCTCCTGTCCTCCGTGAAAGGGCCCTCTCCTCTTCTTTCTCCAGACTTGCCTGTAGCTCATGTGGTTTGCCTGTCCCAAGTTGCAACCCCTCTACTGTTTCTGAAAAGATTCGATTTTGCTGGCTGAACTGCTCACCTGTTTCTTTTAAAAGGTTGACACGGGATAAACCCTAAGATCATCTGTAAAGTGTTCGCAAGACAAATTCTCTACGTTCTCACTATTCCCTGTGTTAAACATAGTATCCAAGTCAGCAGGTGTTCCAGAAATATGTGCTGAACTCAGCTAAATTCATGAAAGACTGGAACTATTTTTTTTTTCAATTTAGGTTCACTTAATTAACATCTAGTGTATTATCAGTTTCAGAGGTAGAGTTCCGTGATTCATCAGTCTTATATAACGCCCAGTGCTCTCCACATCACGTGCCCTCCCCAGGGTCCATCTCCCAGTTACCCCATCCCTCACCCTCTCCCCTTCCAGCGACTGTCATGTTGTTTCCTGTGATTAAGTCTTATGGTTGTTTCCCTCTCTGATTTCGCCTTGTTTTATTTTTCCCTCCCTTTCCCTATGCTACTCTGCTTTGTTTCTTAAGTTTGTGGAACTCTCTCTATTCAAAGTCTGGCCCATAGACAAGCTATGATGGCATCACAGTGAGCAGATTAGAAATACAGAATCTCGGACCGCACTCCAGACCTACCAATCAGAATCTGTTTTTAACAAAACTCTCCATGTTTGGTGTTCCCCTCGAAGTGTGAGAGTTCTGCTATAGTAAACATGATCTCTGCTGTGTTCATGTCCCTTCAGTCCCTGGAGGAGATGAGGCATTCTTGTGTAGACCTTGCTGCTTCTCTCCCTGAAAGACCTCCCCATCCCAGCAAATCTGTTGCTAGGTGGGCATGTGTCAGGGAGGCCGGAAGTGCTGTGACCCTCATACTTTCATGGGGACAGTGAGTTGGTGTATGAACATCACAGTTTTCCTGGGCTTCAGTAGAAAAATTTCATGCATATTCCACACAATTTTTTCAGAAGTCCCCAGGGATATGGAGCTCCAGAACCCATAATGATAACCCATGTGGGGTTTCCCGTATCCCTCTCTGACCCTCTCACACTCTCAGTATTGCTTCCTGGCATCACCTCCCAAATAAACTGTGTTCACTCGTCCTTGTCTCAGGGTCGGCTTTCGGAAGAACTCAGATTAAGATAAATTGTCTTCTATCTCTAGTAGTGTATGCTTGCTTGCTTGCTTGCTTGCTTGCTTGCTTTTTTTAAATTTCTTTTCAGCGTAACAGTATTCATTGTTTTTGCACCACACCCAGTGCTCCATGCAATCCGTGCCCTCCATGATACCCACCACCTGGTACCCCGACCTCCCACCCCCTTCCCCTTCAAAACCCTCAGATTGTTTTTCAGAGTCCATAGTCTCTCATGGTTCACCTCCCCTTCCAATTTCCCTCAACTCCCTTCTCCTCTCCATCTCCCCTTGTCCTCCATACTATTTGTTATGCTAATCTAGCCCCTTGCCTGAGTCTGCTCAGACTGCTGTAACAAAATCCCATAGACTGGGTGGCTAAAAAACAGACCTTTATTTCCTTGAAGTTTTAGAAGCTGGAATTCCAAGACCAGGGTGCTAGCCTTTCTGGTGAGGTTCTTTTCCTGCTGGCAGACGGCTGCCTTCTTGCTGTATCCTCACGGGTTAAATAAATACCCAATAGGTCGGTGAGATCATATAGATCAGAGCAAAGAGGGAATTCAGCCAGCTGGCTTCTGTTCCCTGTTCCACCACTAAGCTCTGTTTGCTCAATTGAAGAATCGAGACATTAGACAAGGTGATCACTAAAGCACAGTAAGGCTGCGTCCCAGGTAGGAAAACAGGTCCGGGAACCAGGGTTTCTGGACTCCCAAGTCCAGGGTTCCTTCCGAACACACCAAACTACTTCTGCTAACGATGTTGTTAGAAGCTTAAAGAGCCACCAAAAAACCAAGTGGGGCCCCCGGGTGACTCAGTGGGTTAAGCTTGTGCCTTTGGCTCAGGTCATGATCTCAGTGTCCATTGGAGAGGGAGACAAACCAAGAGAGACTGTAGACTCTGACAGACAAACTGAGGGTTTTGGAAGGGGTGGGTGGGGGGTGGGGTGAGCTTCTTAGTGGGTATTGTGGAGGGCACGCATTGCATGGAGCACTGGGTATGGTGCATAAACAATGAATTCTGGAACACTGAAAACAAAAATAAAATAATTTTTTTTTTTTTTTTTTTTTTTTAATGATCTCAGGGTCCTGGGATCGAACCCTGCATCAGGCTCTCTGCTCAGCAGGGAACCTGCTTCCTCCTCTCTCTCTGCTGTCTCTCTGCCTACTCATGATCTCTGTCTGTCAAATAAATAAATAAAATCTTTCAAAAAAAAAAAAAAACCAACAAGCTATAACTTTAAACTACAAACTGTACCTCACTCTTTTGTTCCTTAACCCTAAATCACTTCGATTACAACCAATTCATGACAATTCACACTAATGAAAGGAAGCATGGCCATGAATAATGCAGAACCTCACTAATAACTGGCCCAGCTGTAGGACGCTCCTGCCAAGAGAAGCATCCCGGGAGGCCAGCCTGGCTGGCGGGGTGGCAGGCTGGACTCGCAATGTATGCGGAGGGTCTGCAGCACGCAAACAGCCTGTTGGCAACCTCAAGATCAGGTTTTCAGAAGCAGAGTCATGTTCAGACCCTCGAGTGGTGGGGACTGGGGACACCTTCAGTACCTGTGGCCAAGGGGCTGAGGGGAGCTGTAGGTTTTCCAAAGCGGACGTAGCACAGAAGTCTGTACAAGTACTCTGCCGGCTTCTTAATCAATTTGCATCACTCCTTTGTTCTGGGAGGTCTGTTTGCAGCCACCCTCGCTCCCCACGGCAGCTCCTGGTCTTGGATATTGCTGTTGGAAGCTGATGGAGCACAGCAGGGAAGATGCCAACAACGCCAAAAACTCCAGCGAGCCACTGAGTGATGAACTGCCTCAGTGTTCTGGAAGGAAAATGGGGTGGGGGACGCTTTAGAGAATTACCTGTTTAGAATCTCCAAGTAACATACATTCTCCCCCTTTGCTCCCTTCCTACTTCCCCCTGCGAAGAGCAGGGCACTGTGGGAAAATCCTCCCAAGTGGATCTGACTGAATTCACCTCATCACGGGAGCCATACATCTCTGCTCCCACAACATGGAGTTAAATTAAGCCTATTTCCAGCTTCCCTGGGCCATAGAGCGGCACCTTTTATGCTACCGCAGTCCTCAGAAAACATCAGCAATTACATGGGTCTTACACCAAAAACATGTCCGTGCATATATGGCACTGGCCTCAGGAATGTAATTAAGCAATTGTTTAGAAAAAGCGCTGCCTGCCTGTGCTCAGCGTGACCTTGAGCCTGTACCCCAACAGCTGGGAATGCTTGATGAGAGGGACTGAAGAGGACCGGAGCCCCCCAACCAGACAAGTCAGCAAAGCCCCATATGTGGTATCATTTGAAACCAACTAAGCCAGACTTTAGGAAGTGTCCTATTAATAGTCTGGTTATTTTGTGATGATTTGTGGAAGCCATAGAACAAGATCGTCTCTGGATCTGACACGTCTTGTGTCTCAGTTTACACCCTCTCCACCCACCTGTTTACTCATCACTACTGATGCAATCCAAGGACACAGATGGAACCGCACCGCACATTATGTCAACCCCCCAAACACACAGCCCGCTTTCTGCCCTCGGGCTTCTCCATCACTGCCAAAACATGTGAGATGCTTGCAGACCAACCAATCTGACCACACAGGTGGCTAAAAGTGGGAGGAAGTCAACACCAGGGAGCAACCCTTGACCAATGGGGAACTAGAAACAGTAGATATATTTTCTCTCCTGTCTGACCTTCACATTTTACACAGCCCCTCGATGGGTCGGTCCCTCAAAGAATCGAGCTCTGATGTCCCACCCTGGAGACCATAATGCACCTTGAATTGGCTTTCTCCCCTTCCCACTTTCATGCTTCCCAAGCTGAACATCTTAAAAGCAAGACCTTGTCCCAGGCATTGCTTTCGGGGAAGAACTCAGGCCAGAATAGCTGTCACCAAAATTGTCCCTAGAAAGCTGACCTTCTAAATGGGATTCTGGATCTGAATCTCTTGTGGTCAGACAGAGATCAGGACCACTTAGGTGTTGGTATTTCAGGAGGAGATGACTCCGGGCATGCAGCGGCATCACAAACACCAAGATATTCCCATGGTGGGTTATAGAAAGGAGTAAAAGAAAGTGGAGGGTTGAAGTATGTGACTTGAACAGTAGTCCAGTATGTTAATTCTAATGATTGTGAAGCTGTCCCGTTTCATGTAATAGATTTAGAAACCTTGACAAAAGACAGGCTCAGGTTAGCTAACTAGCAATTCAAGGCACACTGTGAAAGTCATAGAGTTTAAACTCTATGTTTAAACTCTCAGGGTAACAGAGCCACAAAGAAAACTGAAGACACAACCTCAAAAGTGTCCTGGGCTGAAGTCAGGGCCCAGTGTGGAGAGAGGGAGACCCTCAGAGATAGTAGAGACTCAGTATAGGGTCTTGACAGGAGCAGGGCAGAAGCACCTGTGGGCCCTTCTTTTTTCCTGGGGACACATGAGGCAGCCCCAGGGCACTCAGAACTAGAGTGGGAATACCATGGTCTTGGTCATAAAGCCAAGGGAGACCCCTATCACTGTAATTTGAGTTAAATTTGGGAAATGTATCGTTATCTTCATCATATCCAAAGAAAACTACTCTTAGACTTGTCATATACATAAATATATTCAAACTATGTATTTTAATACTTAAAAGAATTTAAAAAGCAAAGGGCCTGAAGGTGAACAGGAAAGGGGCTAAATTGGGGGATGAGAAGCAGCAGAGGCTTTCACGTCATACAGATGAGAGTTCAAGTACCAGGTGTGCTACCTACAAACATACCCGTTTCCTCACCTGTAAAGCGGGATGATCTTATTGTGAGTGGCTAGATGTTAAACAGTATGAAGTATGTAAAGCTCCTGGCTCCTAGGAAGCATTTGACCCGTGTTAACTCTACCCACTTTCACCCCATAAATAACTGAGCCGTATCTGTCAGCATAAAATGAGCACGGGTCGTTATCAGTATTGTATGTTTGGTGTAAACCAGGAAAATAATTCAGTTTACCGGTCTAGATGGAAATGGCCCCGTTTTAAGGATAAAATAAGCCAGTTTCTCATAATACTATGGCAATCCCCTCCCGGTTAATTCATATGTAATATGTGAACCAGTTAAACTCATTCTTCACTAACAAAGCTAGCACAGAGAAATTTATATTAGAAACCCTTGATTGAAGGTTTGGCTTAATTTTTATGGCATTAAACTGCTAGAGAATTTGGACTGTTAACAGTTTTTAATAATTACTGTCAAGGTTTCAAAGCTCTAAAATTGGCAGGGGTGTTATTTTACTTTTGAGTTTTAGTTCCATAGTATAATATGGAGCCGACTTGGCTGCTGTCCAGGAGATCTGAGCTTGCAGACACTTAAATAGTCCAAAAACAGCCACTTCTGTAGCTAACCCTATGGCAGCAGACTTCGAACTGGCCACTTCATTCTGAATTTTTCTGGGTAATTTTCATGCCCAGGAACGTGGCTGAGAAGGCTCAGAGTAGCCAGATGAGCCAGTGAGAGATGGCTGCATAATTCAGTTCAGAAATTGTCACAAGACGAAGATCTACAGGGGACTGAATCAGCATTCTCTAGTTTAGAGGCTCCCTTCACAGAAACCATTTGTAAAGCATTTCTGTAGGGTGATCCCCACTGAGAAAAGTCCTTCCAGAGGAAATGTGCAATTCAACTGCCAAGTCTCATCACTCACGTGAATGAGTTTTGGGTATTTAAAAATCATCTTAAGTGACTATCTTCCCCATCTAAGAAAGGCAGCCCTAAGCACAACATATTTTAAAAGCAATACTGGTAGGTTAGAAAGGATCAGGAAACAGGTGATAGATAGCAGGTTATAAAAGTACAAAACCTTAGGGACACCTGGGTGGCTCAGTGGGTTAAAGCCTCTGCCTTCGGCTCAGGTCCTGATCCCAGGGTCCTGGGGTCAAGCCCCGCATTGGGCTCTCTGCTCAGCGGGAAGACTGCTTCTCTTCCTCTCTCTCTGCCTGCCTCTCTGCCTACCTGTGGTCTCTGTCTGTCAAATAAATATTTTTTTAAATCTTAAAAAAAAGGTGAAAAACCTTAATTTTTTTGTATAGAAAATACAGTGTTATTCATTCTTTCATTCAACACATGTTTATGGAAAGTGTATCAGGCACCAGCATTAGGAAGATAAAAGATAAGCAAAACAGAGTTCTTGTCTTCCAGAACAGCATGGTCCACTCTGTCTCAAGACAAATTGATAAAATATAAAACTATCTATATAAATAGAAGGTAGGAGTACTGGGGAAATAGGAAGAACAAAGCTACTGAGTCTAATCAAGTTTTATACATAAAAGATGGGAACAATAGAAGGTACACGCACTGGCCAAACCCAAGAACACTTCTCAGAACACTGTGATTGGGAACATTCCTAAATAAAATAGCTAAATATTGCTTTAGTAGGTTAAGGGCTGGAACATGATAATGGAATAGTAAAGGAATTCTTAAAATTATTCTGAAAGGCAAAAGAGTTGAGGAACTCCCCCTGTGTGATGGAAGAGTGGATAAAAAATACCGAAGCACTTACTTCTGTAGCTGTCATATTATTTCAAGTGCATATTTTGACTCATCAATTGAAATAGGGGAGAATATTTGACCAAAGCCCAACCAATCAGGTTCCTCCCCAGGGAATTTCAAATGAGGACCCAGCAATTTCGAAGGAGGACCCAGTCAATCGATGTTTCCACCATGAGCTTAGAGAAGGAGAATAAGCCAGTTTACCTAGAAAGAGGACAATGAAGCAAAGAGAGAAACTGAGGTGTTAGACTAGGAGCTCCAGGAAAAGAGGAAGAGGGGACTCCGCTGTTCCTGGCTAGTTTCAAAGCCCTGGTTCCAGTCCCACCCAAGACCCGGGTGAACCAACTGCCTGTGTTGTAGTAGGTAGCCTTGCATCCAACCAGAAAATCCCCCCTTTGAGCTTAAACCAGAGTGAGAGATTTGTAACAAAGAATCTCTGACTACAACACACCCCTCTAGCAATACTGACTGTTCACTAACCTCAAAATGTCACTGGTATTTCTAAGAAATGTAAATTTCTACTATCCCTCCAGAGTCCCACCCCGCAAACCCACCCCACCCCTACACACGTCCCCTTGCCCTCAGTAAAGTCTTCATGCCTCAATACCCTTTAGATGAACTCCTAGCAGATCAAGACTGGAAGCGTAGCTGTCTTATTTCACGCCACAGCACCTCCTAGGTGCACCACAGTGCAAAAAGTTTTTGAAATCCAATGTGCATCTCACATGATAATTCCAACCAGCCACATTCCAAGTGCTCCGTCATGACATTGGGCTTATAGCTACCATATTGGCCAGTGGAGCTCTACAGTTTAAACCCAGGCCCTGCCTCTTCCTTACAGTGTGACACTGGAGAGAGTACTTAACTTCCCCAGACCTCGTGAAGTTGTTTTGCTTATTATTAATAAATGACACATTCCTTACAAATCCTTTAGCATCGTGTCTGTCTGCCACAGAGAAATCTCTCAAGTTTTAACCACTGATTTTATCACAAGATACATGGGTAAACGGAAGGGAGAATCAGAGAAGATTCATACTTTGGTGGCATTTGGTAAAATCACTTAGCGCAAAGTAACCGGTGAATATAGAATTTCTGTGTATTTTGTAGTGCGTAAGAGCTAGTTTGAGATTCAAATCCCAGATTCTGTCCCTTTCAAGCTGTATGAAATTGGGGAAGTTCTTTAACCACCTGATTCTACGTTGCCTTCATCTGTAACCCAAGGAGAGGGATGGTATCTTCCACATATCATTATCATCACCATCATTTTTACCATCATCATCATCATCATCACTATTGCTATTGTTATTCTACCACCCCAGCAAGTTAATAGCATTGTAATCAGTGGGTCTCAGGTCCTCGGCTTTCACTAAATACATGCTGACTTTTAGTTGACCTGAAATCAAATAATCTATTGTACATATAATCATGAAGTTTCCCTATTCGATGTATACAGCCACACGAGGGCAAAAGCATAATTACAACAGACTAGTTAGAAATATCTGGTTTGCAAACATCACAATCCAATTCATAATTATACGTGCTCTGATTAAAAGCAGGATGCCGGGGCCTGGGCATATAAAATGAATGACAACCAGATATCGTCGACGGGCCCTGCACACTCTCCCATCCCCGTCTCTGTTCTCCTTTACATCACAAGGGCTGGAAGCCTGGGAACTAAAAAAACACCTCAACCTAAAACCACCTGGAATGGACAGACTTGTTTATTTCCCCCCACGAAAAAAAAAAAATTATATAATGAAGCCCTAATCCTCAATATTATGGTACTTAAAGGTGAGACCTTTGGGGGCAATTAGGTTTAGAAAAGGTAATGAGGTAAAGTCACCTCATGATGGGACTTATAAGAAGAAGAGACCAGAGTTCACTCAGTCTCTGCCAAGTGAGAATAGAGCAAGAAGGTGGCCATCTGCAAACCAAGAAGAGAGCCTCCCCAGACACCGGATCTGCCAACACCTCGATGTTGGACTTGCTAGCATCCAGAGCTGTGAGAAATGAATGTTTGTTATTTAAGCCTACAGTATTTCATTATAGATCCTTACACTAAGACAACATATAAGGCTAAAGCCCATGATCTTAACCAAGAAAGTGTGTCTACTACATAGCATGTAACCAAGAATCACTGTCAGCCACTGGGGAGAGAACGTCGGGCCACATGAATACCTACACTCAGTCTCCAGCAGCAGTGCCGTCACCATGGAGGGATACCATGTCCTATAGCAACTCCACTTAAAATCTCGCTTCCTTGACCACAGAAGACATTAACCATGAGTTAACATATTCGTTCCCATTTCTGGAAACACAGAGGTAAATGCTGAAAGAATCTATAGTTTCAAAATAAAGCTGAAGTTAAGGTGGACCTGCTTGATCTTAATTGAAATAAGTATGTGGTAAGGGCAATTCCCAGCAGTCATTTTGAAAACCATGCAGCACAAGAAGATTTTGTTACTATCTAATTTAGCAAACCTCACCTAAAAATACCCCAAGATTCCCACTCACCCAGGAAAAAGTCCAGGGCTGGGGCCCTTCTCTAGAGAACTGGACTGAACAGAGATGTTCAAGCCTCCTGTCTTGCTAGGCTCCTTCTCTAATGAGACACAAAGCAGATGGATAAAGCAGCTGGGATTAGAACAGAGTGTTCTTTGAGGCTTCAGGCTCTGTGTTTCCACAGCAACATCATACCTGGAGGGAAGCAGCCTTGTGATGAAGCCTGGCACGTCTGTCTCCATAACGACAAGATCATGGCAACTTGGCCATGACTCCTCCCTCTTCTACCCCAGCGGTGACCACAGTAACAATGCTACACGTCCTCAAGTTCCAGATAGGTAACTGTCCACCTCTGAACTTCTTTGATGGATGTCTTAGTCAGCTTTCCCAGATGCAGACCTTGAGATGAGGACTTGTGAGTAAGTGATTGATTAAAGAAGTGCTTCCAAAGAAAACCAGGAAGAAATATCACCACTTCAGAAAAGTCTTGTGGTTCCTTACAAAACTAAACATATTCTAACCATATGATCCTGAAATCATATTCCTTGGTATTTATCAAAAAGGAGCTGAAAACATGTCCACGAAAAACCTGCACACAGATATTTACAGCAGCATTATTCATAATTGCCAGTATTTGAAAGCAAGCAAGATACCCTTCAGTAGGTGAGTGGATAAACTGTGATACATTCAGACAATGGAATATCATTTAGTGCTAAAAAGAAATGAGCTATCAAGTCAGGAAAAGATGTGGAGGAAATTTAAATGTATACTAAAAGTCGATCTAAAATAAGCCAATCTGAAAACTCTACATACTGTAACTGTCCAACTAGATGACATTCTGGAAAAAGCAAAACTATGGAGACAGTAAAAAGATCAATGGGTGTCAGGAGTTAAGGAAGAAGGAAGAATGAGTAAGTGGAGCACATAAGATTTTTAGGGCAATGACTGCCAGACATTTACCAAAAAAAAAAAAAAAGGGAAGAAAAACACTAATTCAAAAAGGTACATGCACCCCCTGCATTTATTGCAGCATCATTTACAATAGCCAAAGTATGGAAGCAGCCCAAGCACCCATCAATAGATGAATGGATACAGAAGATGTTTCCTATGTATAAACAATGGAATACTACTCAGCCATAAAAAGGAATGAAATCTTGCCATTTGCAACAACATGGGTGGAGCTAGGGAGTATAATGGAAAGTGAAATAAGTCAGAGAAAGACAAATATCATATGATTTCATTCATATACAGAATTTAAGAAACAAAAAAATGAGCAAAGAAAAAATAGAGAAAGACAAACCAAGAAACAGACTCTTCACTACAGGAAATGAAGGGTCACCAGAGGGGAGGGGGTTGGAGGCTGAGTGAAATAGGTGAAGGGGATTAAGAGTACACTTATGAGGAGCACCGAGTAATGTACAGAATTGCTCAATCACTGTACTGTACACCTGAAACTAACATATCACTGTGTGTTAACTATACTGGAATTTTGAAAAAGTTTAACAAAGTATTAAATATAAAAAATAATATAAAATGAATTTGTCAATTAAAAAAAGAAAGAACCACCAGAGTTAGTTCTGTGACATTATATACTGAGTAAATGCTGGAAGAGGTACAGGAGTATCCTGGAGGGGGTGGGCGGGTGGAGAACTTTAGGGCAATGAAACTATTCTGATTGATACTGTAACTGGGGATATACCTCATTATAAATTTTTCCAAACCCACAGAATGTACAACACATGAATGAACCCTACTGTGGGTTCTGAATGATAATGATGCGTCAATGCAGCTTGATTAATTGTAACAAACGTACCACTAGCATGGGGGGCATGCCGATAATGGGGGAGGCTATGCCTATGTGAGGCAGCGAATATATGAGAAATCTCTGTAGCTTGTTGGGCCTGGTTAGTACTTGGATGGGAGAAATCTCTATACCTTATGTACAATATTTCTATTAATGCAATACTGCTCTTAAAAATAAAATCTATTTTTAAATAAATAAAGTCTATTTAAAAACAAAAACAAAAACGGGGCCCTGGGTGACACAGTTAATTATAGCTTCCTATTCTTGGTTCCCACTCAGGTCCAATCCCAGGGTTGTGGGATGGAGCCCTGCTTCGGGATCCATGCTCATCAGGGAGTCTGCTTGAGATTCTCTCTTTCCCTCTCCCTCTGCCCCTCTTCACCATGCTCTCTCTCCCTCACAAATAAATCAGTGAATACTAGGAAGGAAGGAAGGACATAAGGAGAAAAGAAAAGGAGGGAGGGAGAAAAAAAGAAAGGAAGGAAGGGAGGGAGGGGGAAACAGAAAAGAAAAGAGCAAAAAACAACCTATAACTTACAGGAAAAGAATAGAAGAAATCCTTGGAATCTAGGATTAGGCAACAAATTCTTAGACTCATCACCAAAAGCACACTCCATAAAAGAAAAAAATTGATAAATTGTACTTCATCAAAGTTTAAAAATTTTCTTCTGTGAAAGACCCAGTAGAGAAGATAAAAAAAAAGTTACAAATTGGGAGAAAATATTTGAAAATCATGTATCTGACAGAGGACAAGTGCTTAGGATATAAAAAGAACACATGAAACTTAACAATAAAAAAAAAAAAAAACCTATCCAGTTGGAACATGAGAAAAAGGCATGGAGAGATGTTTTCACAAAGAAGAGAAACAAATGCAAACAAACAAATGAAAAGATGTTCGGTATCATTAGCCAGAAGACAGAGGTAAGATAGTGGAGGAATAGGGCAACCCTAAGTTTGCCTCCTCCCTCAGACATAGACAGATAAATATCAAATCATTCTGAACGCCCAAGAAATCGATGGAAAGTCTTAGAGAACGAAGCTGCACGTCTACAAACTGGAAAGATGACCCGGGAAGGTAGGAAGTGCTGAGAGCTGGTTCATGGGAGAAAAGGCCCAGGGTCGCTCCCCAAGAGAGGGAGCCCAGATCTCAGAGGGAGAAGCTGGAGAGGAGGAAACAGAGAGAGAAAGCATGGGGGGAAAGAGAGAACAAGACTGCCCAAAAAAACTATTCCCCCAAAACCATGGACAGGGAAAAAGGAGAAATTTACAATACCACCATTTTTTTTTAAAGATTTTATTTATTTATTTGACAGGCAGAGAAATCACAAGTAGGCAGAGAAGCAGGCAGAGAGAGAAGAGGAAACGGGCTTCCCGCTGAGCAGAGAGCCCGATGCGGGGCTCGATCCCAGGACCCTGGGATCATGACCTGAGCCGAAGGCAGAGGCTTTAACCAACTGAGCCACTCAGGCGCCCCACAATACCACCATTTTTTAACAAACAGAGAAGCACAGAGTCTCAGGTTTCAGATGTCACGCGTGGGGAGGTGCACCGTGCTGCACTGGGGAGGAGCGTGGGGGGCAGCCTGAGGATCCCCAGACTCACCGGGAACAAAGGGGCTCCCCTGCTCGGATGCATTTGGTAGAGATGATTCGGCCTCTGCACACAAAGGACCCTGCGGGCACCCTGGAGCTCTCCTACTCACCCGTATAGGAACTATAGGAACGAAGGAGCGGACAGCAGCGATCCCCGGCTCGCTGTGTTGCAATTCACCATAAACTCCGAACCACTATTTCGTTGTGCAACTGTTTTCTGAGACAAGTCCACGCTGGCCGCAGATTGGAGTGCATTTGGGAGAGGTGGCACGGCCTCTCCACAGGCAGAGGACCCTGCGGGCACCGCTGAGTATCCTACCCACTACCATGGGAATGAAGGCTGAGGACAGCAAACCCTGGCGCCGGCTGCGCGTTGTGATTCACCATGAACCCCCGCTCTGGGATCCACAGCTATCTTCTGGGACAAGCCAGCACCGGCCACAGCACAGCAACACCCTCCTCCAGAAGATCAGTGCGGGTCTGTGCCTCTGAGGCCTCGAAGTGTGGGGTTTTGCAACACAGCTGCACCTGAGATAAAACACACGGGGGTCCTGCCACAGGACAGGTGCACAGTTCGGACACAGTGACGGCAGGGATCTGGTGGCAACCAGGGGCACGGGAGAGCATTGTTCGCGTGTCCGTGAGAGCTTACTAAAGCAAGACGACACACATTTCCCATTCCAAGGCAAGAGAAGGGGTGAAGCCATTTTCTCTCCCACCAACCAGCTTGATCCACCTCAGTGAGCTAAACAGCACCACCAAGTGGAGAACAGAAGCACTACGCCACGCCCCACCCCGCGGCACCCTGCGGGCTGATCCCACCAGGGGATTCCGCCTGAGAATTCAGCAGCAGGGCCCTGCCCCAGAAGACCAGCTCAGACCCTTCGGCCACACCAAGTCTACCGAGTAGAGAGAGCTACAGGGCTTCCGCGGTAGGGAAAACAGGCTCTAACATCCTTTGGATTTTTTTTTGCTTCTTTGTTTTGTTTTTGTTTTTGTTTTTTGGAGTGGAATACAAAAAGAGCAATTAAAAAAATTTATGTATTTATTTGACAGAGACAGAGAGTGTCTGTCAGAGAGCACAGGCAGGGGAAGCAGAAGAAGAAGAATCAGGATCCCTACTGAGCAGGGATTTCCCACACAGGGCTCCATCCCAGGACCCTAGGATCATGACCTGAGCTTAACCAATTAAGCCATCCAGGCACTGCCAGAAAGAACAATTTTTAATTTTGTTATTCTATTTTTAATTTTTTTTTTTTTACTTTTAAAATGTTCCTTCTACAGTTTTTCTATCAAGTGTCTCATAACAAATGACCAAAACACACCTAGGATCTACCTTCCTTTATTTATTTTTCTTTTAATTTATTTTTAGAAAATTTTAAAAATTTTGGGGGGACCTGGATGGCTCAGTGGGTTAAAGACTCTGCCTTCGGCTTGGGTCATGCTCCCAGGGTCCTGGGATCGAGCCCCATGTCAGGCTCTCTACTCAGCAGGGAGCCTGCTTCCCCCCCAACACCCCTCCACACCCACACACCCCCCTCCTCTCTGCCTACTTGTGATCTCTGTCTGTCAAATAAATAAATAAAATCTTTTTTTAAAAATAATAAATAAATGAAATAAAATTTTTTAAATTTTTTAATTTTTTATGTTTATTTAACATTTTTATTTTACATTTTTTTATTTTTTATTTATTTTATTTTGCTTTTTTTTCCCTCCAAAATTTCAAGACCTCAAAAAGATCTCAAAAGAAAGAACAAGAAGAGATGGCAGTCAGAGATTTAATCAATACAGATTTAAGTAACATCTATGAACTAGAACTTGAAACAATTATAAAGATACTAGCTGGGCTTAAAAAACACTTAGAAGACACTAGATAATCCCTTACTGCAGAGATAAAAAAAACTAAAGTCTACTCAGAATGAAATTTTAAAATGCTATTACCAATATGCAAACCCAACTCGATGCCATAAAAAGAGGATGGATGAAGCACAGTAATGACTCAGTCATACAGAAGATAAAATTACGGAAAATAATGAAGCTTAAAAGAAGAGGGAAACAAGGTAGTAAATGATGAAGGTAGACTTAGGGAACTCAGCGACTTATTAAAATGAAGTAACATTTATAACAGAGGATTCCCAGATGAAGAGAGAAAAAGGGCGCAGAAGGTTTATTTGAGCAAATTACAGCTGAAACTTCCCTAATCTGGGAAAGGACAGACATCAAAATCCAAGAATAACAGAGAACTCCCACTAAATTTAACAAAAGCTGACCCTCGCCAAGGCATATCACAGTTAAGTTCACAAAATACACAGACACGAAAAGAATCCTGAAAGCAGCAAGGGAAAAAAGTCCTTGACTTACGAGGGCAGACAGATGAGGTTCACAGCAGATCTGTCCACAGAAACTTGAATACATGGCAGGGTACATTCAAAGTGCTGGATATATTCCATGTGCTGAATGGGAAAAATAAACAGCCAAGAATACTTTATACAGCAATATATATTCTGTCATTGAGAATATAAGAAGAGAAATAAAGGAAAAGAAATTAAAGGCACCCAAATCAGCAACAAAGAAACCAAACTATCTCTATTCACAGATGACATGATATTCTATGTAGAAAATCTGAAAGACTCCACCAAAAATTTGCTAGAACTCATATGTGAATTCAACAAAGTTGCAGGATATAAAATCAATGTATAGAAAAACAATGTACAGAAATCTGTTGCATGTCTATACACCAATAACAAACCAGCAGAAAAAGAAATCAAGGAATCAATCCCATTTTCAATTGCACAAAAAACAATAAGATACCTAGGAATGAACCTAACTAAAGAGGTCAAAGATCTGTATTCAAAAACTATAGAACACTTATGAAAGAAATTGAAGATGGCACAAAGAAATGGAAAAGCATCCCATGCTCATAGACTGGAAGAACAAATATTGTTATATGTCTGTATACCCAAAACAATCTACACATTTAATGCATCACCATCAAAATACCACCAGCAGGGCACCTGTGTGCCTCAGTTAGTTAAGCATCTGCCTTCAGCTCAGGTCATGATCTCACGGTCCTGGAATTGAGCCCCATATTCAGCTCCCTGCTCTGTCTTGCCCCTCAACACTCATGCTTTCCTTCTCACTCTGTCTCTCCCAAATAAATAAATAAAATCTTAAAAAATAAATACCACCAGCATTTTTCAAGAGCCAGAACAACAATACTAAATTTTGTATTGGGACACCTGGGTGGCGCAGTTGGTTGGACGACTGCCTTCGGCTCAGGGCGTGATCCTGGAGTCCCGGGATCGAGTCCCACATCAGGCTCCCAGCTCCATGGGGAGTCTGCTTCGCTCTCTGACCTTCTCCTCGCTCATGCTCTCTCTCACACTCTCTCTCTCTCAAATAAATAAATAAATAAATAAAAATTTTGTATGGAACTACAAAAAACTCCGAATAGCAAAGCAATCTTGAAAAGATTGAAGGCATCATAATTAAAGGCATCACAATTCCAGATTTCAAGCCATATTACAAAGCTGTGGTCATCGAGAGAGCATGGTACTGGCACAAAAACAGTCACATAGATCAATGTGTCTGAGAACAGAGAATCCATGACTGGATCACAACTACATGGTCAACTAATCTTCAGCAAAGCAGGAAAGAGTATCCAATGGAAAAAAAAGACAGACTCTCCAACAAATGGTACTGGGAAAACTGGACAGAAACATACAGAAAAGTGAAACTGGACCACTTTCTTACACCATACACAAAAATAAATTCAAAATGGATGAAGACCTAAATGTGAGACAGGAAATCACTAAAATCCTAGAGGAGAACACAGGCAGCAACCTCTTTGATCTTGGCCACGGCAACTTCTTACAAGACACATCTCCGGAGGCAAGAGAAACAAAATGAATAGTTCAAAAATGAACAATTGGGACTTCATCAAGATAAAAAGCAGCTGCATGGTGAAGGAAACAATCAATGAAATTAAAGCAGTCTATGGATTGGGAGAAGATATTTTCAAATGAAGTATTGGATAAAAGGTTAGTGTCTAAAACCTATAAAGAAATTATCAGACTCAACACTCAAAAAACAAATAATCCTGTTAAGAAATGGGCAGAAGACATGAATAGACATTTTCCAAAGAAGACATCCAGATGGCTAACAGACACATGAAGAGATGCTCAACATCACTCACTACAATGAGATATTACCTCACACCTGTCAGAATGGCTAAAATTAACAACATAAGAGACAATAAGTGTTGGTGAGGATGGGGAGAGAGAGGAATCCTCTTGCACTGTTGGTGGGAATGCAAACTAGTGCAGTCACGCTGGAGAACAGTATGGAGGTTCCTCAATAGTTAAAAATAGAATGACCCTATGATCCAGCAATCACACTCTAAGTATTTACCCAGGATTCAAAAGTACAGATTTGAAGGGGTACATGCACCCCATGTTTTTAACAGCATTATCAACAATAGCCAAACTATGGGGAGAGCCCATGTCCAGTGACTGATGAATGGATAAAGATGAGATATATATATAAATACAATGGAATATTACTCAGCCATCCAAAAGAATGAACTCTTGCCATTTCCAACAATGTGGATAGAGCTAGAATATACTATGCTAAGTGAAAGAAGTCAGTCAGAGAAAGACAAATACCATATGATCTCACTCACATGAGGAATTTAAGAAAGAAAACAAATGGACATAAGAGAAGGGGGGAAAGCAGAGAGGGAAACAATCTATAAGAGACTCAACAATGGAGATCAAAGTGACAGTTGATGGAGGGAGGTGGGCGGGGGATGGGACGGGTATTAAGGAATGCACTTGTCATGATGAGTACTAGGTGTTGCATATAAGTGATGAATTACCGAATTCTACTCCAGAAACCAATATTGCACCATTAACTAATTAAAATTTAATTATTTTATTAAATATTTAATATTTAATTTAAATATTTAATTCACCTCCAAAAAAATATTTAATTCACCATTAAGAAAATATAAACTGAAACCATAATTAGCTATCCTTATGTACTTATCAAAAAGAAATGTCCACAATAGCCAAACTATGGAAAGAACCTAGATGTCCATCAACAGATGAATGGATAAAGAAGATGTGGTATATATACACAATGGAATACTATGCAGCCATCAAAAGAAACAAAATCTTGCCATTTGCGACAACATGGATGGAACTAGACCATATCATGCTTAGCGAAATAAGTCAAGCGGAGAAAGACAACTATCATATGATCTCCCTGATATGAGGAAGTGGTGATGCAACATGGGGGCTTAAGTGGGTAGGAGAAGAACAAATGAAACAAGATGGGATTGGGAGGGAGACAAACCATTAGTGACTCTTAATCTCACAAAACAAACTGAGGGTTGCTGGGGGGAGGGGGGTTGGGAGAAGGGGGGTGGGGTTATGGACATTGGGGAGGGTATGTGCTTTGGTGAGTGCTGTGAAGTGTGTAAACCTGGCGATTCACAGACCTGTACCCCTGGGGATAAAAATATATGTTTATAAAAAATAAAACGCCTGGGTGGCTCAGCTGGTTAAGCAGCTACCTTCAGCTCAGGTCATGATCCCAGCGTTCTGGGATCGAGTCCCGCAAGGGGCTCCTTGCTCTGCAGGGAGCCTGCTTCTCCCTCTGACTCTGCCTGCCACTCTGTCTGCCTGTGCTCGCTCTCACTCGCTCCCTCTCTGACAAATAAATAAAATAAAATCTTAAAAAATAAAAATTAAAATTAAAAATTAAAAAAAAAATTTATAAATAGTGAAAATATGAAATAAAATAGCAAGAACAAATTCTAAACAACAGTAATTATAACAGGTAAATTAAATTCTTGGTTTGCATGATGAAAACAAAAAAACAAAAAAATCCAATAATTGTTGCTTAGAAGAGTTACCCTTAAAATTATGTGGAATGACTGAAAATAAAGTGATTATATATAACCTTTTTATGCATATAGATAACAGATAGATAGATAGATAATAAAGAATAAAATAAAATTTGCTTGTCAAGTTGAATGTTTGCATAGCCTATGCTTTAGCAATTCCACTCATAAGTATATGCCCAAAAGAAGATCTTGCCCATGAGCACTAGGAAATGGTCAGGCATGTTCACGGCAGTACTTTGTAACAGCAAGAAAGTTAAAATCCTTTGATAGAATGCTGTATTAGTATCATGAAATAACTTTGCAGAGGTAAACATGAATGAACTGCAATAACACAGAACATGAGTGAATACAAGTAGCATAATGTTAAGCAATAAAAGCAAGTCCATAAAGACTTACACACAGCACAGACACTCTTTAAAAATTTAAAACCAAAACAATATTTTGTCTATATATAATTGATCCTATATATGTGTGTGTATGTATGTGTGTGTATATATACATGTATATATGGTAAAACAATTATATATATGCAATATATATATGATATATATATATGGTAAAACAATTTTACCATATATACAAATTTATACTTATATGTGTGTGTGTATATATATATATATAAATTTAACAAATCTAACAATTTGTTAAAGCAATGATAAACACAAAATTTAGAATAGCTCTTACCTTTGAAAAAACAGGCAAATGGTGGGGGAGGGATGGTGAACAGAAGCACATAGTAGATAAATTGTTACTGTTTGAATTCCTGAGTTAGGTGGTGAGTTAAAAAATACTTTTTTAAATCTATCTTTTTAAAGGGATGTAAAAAGACAAACAAGATATAAACCTGAAGAAACTAGACTAAGGAAAAATATATAAAATGAAAAACATCATATGAGGTAAAGAGGGGTATGATATTGGCATTAGGAACAAGAGATGACGATATAATGATCATGAATACATAGATATATAGATATATTTAATAACATGGGCTTTAAAATATATGAATAGCTGACAGAACAATAAAATAATCCTTACCCAGAAATTTTAAGTTACCATTTAAGTTTAAGTTACCATTTTCAGAAACTGATAACCTAAGTAGGAAAAGAAAGAGAAAAGAGTAGCACATTTATAATATATAACCCATTCCAAACTCAATTTGGGTCTTTTCATAGCTGCCACTTTTTCTTTTCATACATTTTAACATTTAGCCTTGAAAACCTAGAGACTCTTCTAACTCTGGTGAAAAATCTTTGCAAGATAAGAAGCAAATATCTCCATTTCCCCCTGAAGCTGCCAGAAAAGCACAAAATACTCTGCATCATAAAACTGACCTGACAACTTTAAATTTGTAAGACATCCAGATTTCAGAAATTGTTGTTATATCCTGGGGAAATAGTTCCTCATCTCTAAGAGACTTACAATGCTGATTGGCTGTTTTACAATGTGTTACCCTGGTGATAATATTTAATATGGCATCTTAAAGATATACTTGTTGACTTTCTTTGTTAAGCCAGAAAGAGATCATCAGCACTTAAAATGCCTAGAAAAAACAAGTAAAATGGCTTTTAAATTTCCGTTTTAGAGTTTGATTGAAACCCTTGTCTTATTTAAATAAATGAATAATGCTTGGGTTAAATAGAAAATATGAGGGAAATTATAAGCTACTTAGAACCGAATGACAATGAAAATACTATATGTTAAATCTGTGAGATGCACCTAAATAATACTTAGAGGGAAATTTGCATCTTTGAATATATAGAAAGAAGATAAAAACAAATTAACTATTTCTCTTCCTTCTCTTCCTTTCCCTCCCATTCTTTGTCCTACCTTCCTTTCCTGAATAATTCAATCCTAAATATATCAGTTGAGCCCACTTCTAAGATACGTAGGCATCCATGCCATAGGAATGGGGAGACAGTAAACCAGGGCAGCCAAGAGCTTAGAGCAGAAAGGTTAAGAAGGGCGTCCACACATGGGAGTGGCCCCAACTTAGCCAAGCTGGGGGAGTCAGAGCCCTAGCAGGGTGAGCAAGTCATCCCTGTGGAAGAGAGAGCTGGCATAGGAGTTTGAAAGAATGCGTACAGTGAGGCCCATGCAGGGGAGGGGATGGTGGCAGAGATAAGAAACCAATTATATACAGGGGATTAATCAAATAAGTAAATAAAGGGTGTCCCATAAGCCTTCACGTAATTTTAAGCTTTAATGACTTCAGAATCATAAATTCTACCAACATAACAAGTTAATTTGAATATTGAGTATTAAAATTTCTTCTATACTTATTGAGATTTGTATACTTTAGGTTTGTATACTTTAGGTGATAAATACTTAATTTAGGGGCATCTGGGTGGCTCAGTCATTAAGCATCAGCCTTTGGCTCAGGTCACAATCCCAGGGTCCTGGGATTGAGCTTCCTGTTGGGCTCCCCGCTTAGTGGGGAGTCTGCTCCTCCTCCTCCCTCTGCCTATCACTCTGCCTACTTGTGCTCTCTATCTCTCTATCAAATAAATAAATAAAATCTTTAGAAATAAATAAATAAATACTTAATTTAAAATTTTGTTTCAATCTCTCTGATTGAAGAGAGGAAATGTTGACGGAAACAGGATAAAATTTAAAATGTATTATTCAAAACTCACAAAAATAAACAAGTATAAAAGAAATTTAAACAATTAAACTTTCAAATGATGATGGAAAGGGGAAAAAAACTAGACTATACCTGTAAGGTTAGTTTGGAAATGAAGATATTGGTGCAAAATCATGGTTTCCAGTGAGCGTGAGTGTGACCATGAGTGTGAGAGAAAGCGAGTAAGAGCAGGAAACACAAATGTCCCCTAAAGTGTCCATTAACTGGGCAAGAAGCAGTGTTACCCCAAAATCAATGGGCACACGTAGGATTCAGATAATACCATTCTCAAGTAGAAGGAACCAGATCTTTTTGGAGCAATGGCTACTTCAGGCTGGGACAAGGTAAATACGAAGTTGACCTTAGATCACATTGTTGTGCCAGAGAGTAAGTAAGGTTCAAAGAATGATGGGAACGTGTTGAAAGAACACATAAGCTATCTTGAGAAGGCTTCCACTGACCAATTGGAAAAACACTGAAATAACTGATGATAGAGAAAATTATATCTCACTTAATAAATAAGCAACATGACTCCATACAGTATAACAAATAAATAAATTGAAAGTTTGAGCAGAAATGGACTGTTTGTATAGCTTCAAATTATCTCCCCAAAATATTTAACAAATAAAAAGGGAAAAAGAATAACCTCACAGTGAACAAGTGAGGCAGAGACCACATCAATCACACAATCAAAGTTTACAAAATTAGTAACAGGACAAGTATCAGGGATCAGGTAGGACCAGGCAGGACCCTAAAGAGAACGAACGCACCACCAATTCAGTGTTGTTGCCATCAAAGGGGCAGTACCCAAATGAAATCATGAAGAAACATCAGAAAAATCCCAGCTGAAGGATGGTCTACAGAAACAAACAAACAAACAAACAACAACAACAAAAAAAGAAAACACCTGGCAGTAATCCTCAAAATTACCAAGAATATGAAAGTCAAGGAAAAACTAAAGAACCAATCAAGACTATAGTAGACCCTTGAGCAACACAGATTTAAACTGTGCTGGTCCAGTTACACATGGATTTTTTTTTTGTTGTTTCAATAAACACAGCATAGTACTATAAATGCATATTCCTTATGATTTGCTTGGTAACATCTTCTTTACTCTAGTTTATTGTAAGAATACAGTATATAATACATAGGACATAGAAAACACACTAATCAACTGTTTATGTTATTGGTAAGTCTGCCAGTCAACAGTCCGCTATTCAGAGCTAAGTCTGGGGGGAGTCCAAAGCTGTACATGGATTTTCAGCAGCACTGGCATCAGTGCGCCTAACCCCTGTGCTGTTTAAGGTCAACTGTAAAGAGACATGACCACTGAATGCAAAATATACAGGACCCATTTTATTACAAAGAACATCACTGGGAGGTTTCTGGGGGTGCAGTCGGTTGAGAATGGGTCTCTTGGTTTCAGCTCAGGTCATGATCTTAGGGTCATGAGAGCAAGTCCTTTGTGCAACTCCACATTCAGTGCAGAATCTGCTTAAGATTCTCTCTCTCCCTCTGCCCCTCCCCACTTTTCTCTCTCACTCTTTCTCTCTCTCAAATCAATCAATCAATCAATCTTTTAAAATATATAAGTAAGTAAGTGTGTAAGCCTGACTATTCACAAACCAGTACCCCTGGGACAAATAATATGTCATATGTTAATAAAAATAACTAATAAAAAAAGAGAAAAAAGAACATTATTAGAATAGTTTGTGAAACTTGAAAGGAGTCTGAACTGAAGAGTAGTATAGCAATGTTATTTTCAAATACTGGAGAGTTTTGTTGCATGTATGTTGGAGAATTTCCTTATTTCTCAGAAATAAATAGTATGTAAGACTACTTATTTCCCTGGATCTCTGTCAACAAATAGGTGTTATTTATTTTGTGGTTTTTTTGTTGTTTTTGTTTTGTTTTGTTTTGTTTTTTTGGGGTTTTTTTGTAGTATGATAGATACTAAGTGTTATTTCAGTGTTACTGTAATTTGCATTTCCTGACTGCTTGTGAGTTCATCCATCTTTCATTAGGATCATTGCCATTTGAGGAAAAAATACACACACACACACACACACACACACATACACAATATAGTTTTTGGATTTCCAGTCCTACTGGAAATTTCCATCCCTAGATTGGAGATTATTTTCTTGCAGATTTTTCATGATGGTTTCTTTTCTTCATTTATATTATTAAACAATCTTAAAATTATATTTGTGTATGGTATAATACAGAACCCAAATATTACTTCCAGATATTTTATAGATTCTGTAGTTATTAAATAATTCTAACTTCTCCCAGCATAGACATCCCAGTTTCTTGCATTTTAAGTTCTTTTATATGCTAAGATCAATTTCTGCACTCCCTTTGACCTATGTGTCTATTTCTCTATTCCTATGCCATGTCATATTGTTTTGACTTGAATCGCTTTGCAGTTTATTCTAATAACTGATAAGAAAGTCGCTCCTTTGCTAGTTTATGTTTTCAAACTTCTCTTGATTATTATTAGGCACCTATTCTTATTCTTAGACTTTAAAATAATTTCACCCCATCCCAAAGAGATATTTTTTTAAATGCCCTGTCGGTGTTCTGATCTAAATTTCATCAAATTATATTTATTTAGGGGAAACTAACATTTTTATTACAGTGTCTTCTCATTTAAAACATTTTCTTCCATTTTTCAAATCTTGTTTTATGTCATACAGTAAGATTTGTGGTTTTCTTCATATAGTTCTGGGCTTTTCTTTTTTTTACTTTAAGATTTCATTTATTTATTTGACAGAGATCATAAGTAGGCAGAGAGGCAGGCAGAGAGAGAGAGGGAAGCAGTCTCCCCACCAAGCAGAGAAAGCCCGATGTGGGGCTCCATCCCAGGACCCAAAGATCATGACCCGAGCTGAAGGCAGAGGCTTTAACCCACTGAGCCACCCAGGCGCCTCTGTGTTCTTTCTTTTAAAACTTATTTCAAAATAACCAGCCTCAGTTGGTTAAGCATCTGCCTTTGGCTCAGGTCATGATCCCAGGTTCCTTGATCAGCAGGGATCCTGCTTCTCCCTCCGCCCATCACCCCACCGTCTTGTGCGTACACGCTCTTTCTCTCTCCCCCCCAAATAAATAATCTTTAAAAGAGTAAATAAAATGCATTTCTAAGTACTGTACTTTAAAATGTTTGTCACTTATGTAAATGCTACTTCTACTCAGGGCCTATTATTAAAATAGAGGAAATGACTGATTCTTGCACAAGAATCTTATAGCAGTTGCCTAATCAAATTTTCTTATTAATTCTTATGGACTTTTATTTACAAGTATCTTAGGTTTTCTAAATATGAAACCATATCATCAGCAAAAAGTAATCATTTTCATTCTTCTTTCCAATATTTATATTAATCACTGTTTTATTGCTTCACTACTTCACTAATACCACCAGTGTTACATAATAATGGTGAAAGTAGACATTCCTGATTAGTTCCCAACTTGAGGATTTTAGAATAATATTTACTGTTTTGGTACCTAGTCTTCATTCCAATTAATTCTGTAGTAGAACTGGAAATAACTAGCCTCACAGGTGATTCGTATGAAAACAAAGGCAGGCCTCCAGGGGAGAGTCAGTCATCAGGTTAAGCTGCGTTCATCCCCTTGACCTTGCACAGGTTTCTACTGTCAGGTAAACAACCCAGCTCTGGAAACATCTCATATAACAGGAATTAAGAGAACATCATGAGCATTTTGTAACATAAAGGAGTTTGGTGATTAAATTAAAAAGGAAAACTTGTATGGCTAACTAGTTCTCTGGAAATTTATGGGTTAACTGCCCAGTTGCTTACAGGCAGCTGGTTAGCAAGTTGGGAATATTGATGAATATTGATGCTATCATACAAGTAAGAAAACTTAATTTTTAAAGTAATGGGACAAATAATGGTTCTCACCTAAAGTGTATCACCCCTAATAATTCCCTTCTGTTCCTGTGTTACTTATAGTTTAGTTAGGAATGGATGTGAACTTTTATCAAATATTCTTCCATATCTATTGAAATGACCATATGATTTGCTGAAATAATAAAGTAGATTGCTACATTTCTTATCATTCACTATCCTTAAATTTCTAAAATAAAAATACTTGATCAAATTTATTATTCTTTTGATTCATTGCCAGATTATTTTTGCTAATACTTTATAATTTTGGCATCTGTATTCATAAATGAGATTTGTCTATATTTTCCCCTTTCTTGGGTTTCAGTATTAAAGTTATGATAATCTCATAAAATGATCTTGGGACATATCTCTCTTTTTACATGGCCAGGACTCATTTGAAAAAAAATAAAATTATTCCTTTTTGGAAGACTAGATGAGTGTCCTGAACCCATCTGTTCCCTGAGTGGCTTGAATAGATCTGCCACCACCTTTCCATTCTCATCAATAGTCGTTTTCCAGGTGTTCTCTGTTCAGTCTTGATTATTTTTATTTCCTGGAAAATAAACATTCCCTAGAGCTTTCCAAATTACTTATAATGAACTCGCACCATCATGAGTTAAAGCCTCAGAAATGAGAGTCAAAAGAAATGAAATAGGAAACTAAATAAAATGAGAGTTAGTCTCCAAAAACCAGCAGCACCTCTCAGCTAAAAAATAAACCTTGCCTTTCTCCATCATCCGTCTGAGTTCCCACATGGCTTCAGTTTGCTGCCCCAGACTGAGGGGGAATGGGGCAGCCATAAACAAATTTCCACCAACAAAAAACTGGCCATGGGCTCCTCTCCAGGATCCCCACTCAAGTCGCTCTTGTTGTGCCTGAGTTTTCACGTCTGAGAGACCACCAAGGAGCCAACACCGATGCAATCACATGAGGGTTTATTTGACAAGCTTAAGCTTGGGCCCAAGTATACCCGACACAGCGGATTAGGGACTTGGACCCTGAAGTGACATGCTTAAGCTTGGGCCCAAGTATACGCAACGGAGCAGAGTAGGGACTTGGATCCCGAACCAGATTACAGCCAGAGTTTTTAAAGGCAGAGTAGGGGTGGACTTGGCGGTGGGTGAGGACAAAGGCGATATTCAGAAGGGCTATCAGGGTAAAAGAAGACTGTCAGTATATTGGAGGCCCGGTTACTATCAAGCCAAGGCCATTTTTCCCTCTAGTGAGGCACTAACATGAAGACAGTTGGGAGTTTCCTGGTGGAATGTCACACTCCTCTTATCAAGCATCCTTGTTAGTGAGATTTAGCACTGGGACATTCATAAACTGAGGGAGACTCCTGTCTTGCAGGATTGTGATTTCTACAAGTTAACTATTTGTTCACACATACTACCATGGGGAGGGGAGCAGGTGGAGAGGGGGTGTAAAGTGCCAGCTTTTGCTTTGTCAAGATGGCTGTACTTATGTCAGGACTAGACTCAAGGTGGGTACAGCCTTGTTTTTCTTGGCCTCCACAGCTCTAATGTCATCCCTGCAACAGCCTCTCTCCTGGTCCCTCTGTGTCTTGCTCTATTACAGTTTATCCTCCACACAACTATAAGAATGTTCTTTAAAAGTATAAATTAGATGAACTCTCTTACTTGAAACTTCCCAAAGTCTCCCACTGAACCAGAAAAATATCTGCATTTCTGACCACAGCATTCAAGACCACCCTTGAAACTCTCTGACATGTGTCCCTCTGCTTGTACCCGCCGCTACCATCCTCCAAGCACTGCAACCTTTCTCTCTCACTGAAGATGCCAGACTTGCTTTAGTCTCTTACCCTTTGCATCTGCCATTCCTCCTGCTTGCAGTGTGTTTCCTCCTCCCTGTTTTTCAGTTCTCACCTCAAGTTTCACTACCTCAGAAAGACCTGACCTGACCACAGAGCTAGAACCTCAGGCACTGTCCTTCTGAACAGTTGTTTTTTTTTTTTTTTTTTTTAAGATTTATTCACTCATTTGTCAGAGAAAGAGACAGAGCGAGAGCACAAGCAGGGGGAGCAGCAGGCAGAGGGAGAAGCAGACTTCCCGCTGAGCAAGGAGCCTGATGTCGACTGGATCCCAGGACTCTGGGATCATGAGCTGAGCCGAAAGAAGACACTTAACCGACTGAGCCACCCTGGCGTCCCAACACCGTTTTATCTTTCTAACACTTATCACCACCTACTTCTGTATTTATTACTTATCTTCCCCCATAGAATATAAGCCTCTTAAAAGCAGGGCCCACCTCTGACTGCCATGTTCTTCGTGCCCAGAACAGTGTCTGCCCATTGTAAATACCAAAAAAATATGGGATGGAGTACCTGTTACTTTCTAGACAAAATTCTAACTTGTGCCAATCAAGTGCTCCATCATCTGGCCTGACTCCGTGTCCTCGGGCTCACACTTCCGTCCCTCCGGCTGGGATGCAGCTGGGAGCCGGTGTGAAGTAGTGCTGGTCGGACAGACCTTACAGAGTGACCGTGAGGACAGGAATGGCTGGGATCAAATCTTGACCACAACAGAAATACAAAGGAGGAGGGAAGGAAGGAAGGAAGGAAAGAAAGCTCGCAGGCATGCGTCAGCGTGGGTGAAAGATAAAGGATCATCCCAATAAAGAGTCATAACGAGTCCGCTGCTTTAGGGGAGGATTCAAATGAAGAGAATTAGAATAAAGGACAGGAAAATGTCTGTCACACACGGAAAACTACAAGGCACGATAGAAGCCCCTGCAAGTATTAAGTGTCCTGAGACACTGCTAGTTTGCTCTGGGAATTTTACCTCTACTTTATAGTTCTCAACGAGAGCACGGGCGTTCCGCAAAGACGACAGCCGCCCGCGGTCCCGCTTCCGTCCTTCCCTCACTCGGCCACGGTCCTCGCGGGCCTGCGCACGGCCTCCCGCGCGCGGCACGACGTCGGCGATGCCACCCACAGCCACAGGAGCCCATGAGGGTCCCGGGCGCGTGGGTTCGAAGTGGGTGAGGCGTGAGCGGCGGATGGCGAGGACCCACGGATGCGGCCTTCTGAAGAGTCCAAATATCTCCACGGGGGTCGCCCGGGGACCCCGCTGAGGCCCGAGTCGGAACCGAGAATCCCGCTTCGGCCACAGAGGACATGGCGGTGGGAAGTTTTCCTGACGACATCCGTGCGGCCCCACACGTGTCCCCGGCGACGCAGAGGGCACACCGGGCCTCTGCCTGGAGCCGCTGCCCGCTTTCCGCGCACAAGGCTCACGTGCGCGCACCAGAGCGGAAAACCGAACGCGACGATGCGCGGAGCCCCGCCACCATCTCCCTCTCCCGCCGCTGCCCGCGAGCGGGAACATGGCGCCGGCGCCGGCGGAAGCGTGTGGCGGCCTCGCGCAGCCGCGGAGGGAGCCCGCCTGTTTCCACAGCGGCCGCGGGGGCGCCCTCCCGGAGCGGCCGCTGGGTGACGCCGAGCGCGGGCCGCCGGCTGAGGAGGACGGACACGTGTCGCCTGTCGCTTCCTGGGCTGCCGGCGCTCGAGCGCGGGAGCAGCACCTCCCTGGGCGCGTCAACAGCGCTTGACTGGCCCTACGTGAAAGGCAAGTGCGGATGTTTAAAAAGCAAAAGGCTGTTCTCAATTCAAAAGGAGGGGAGCAAAGGGAAGCGAAGATTCTTGCTGTAAAGATGGGGAGGAAATCATTCGGGGATCAGCTGGGGGTGTTCCACCGCAGGGGGCTCCCCTCAGTGACGGGGTCCGGGCTCCACGACAGCAGCGTTGTCACCAAGACTGAATTCCTCGTCCAGGAATCAACTCAGTGGGTCGCGACAGCGGTTTTTCAGTGCGATAATGCAAAGAGAAGACTCCCGGGTCCAGCTGGCCTGCGCAGGGTATTGCGTCTCGACAGGATTTTCCCTTCGTACAGACGCACACCGGGTCGTGAGGTCAGTGGCACTGCCCGCCGAGTGGTTGCAGGTCACAGAACCTCAGATGCCATGGTCCGGGAGGACAAAGATGGTTAAATCACCCCAAGTGACTGCAGACCCCCATGGCAAAAACAAACACCACAGGAGTTTCCTCTGAAAGCCTAGAAACTTCCTTTCTGCAAAAATAATTGTCCTTTACACAACAAATAAGCATTCACAATGGGTCCCGTCCACAGGGAATTGTTCAGGCCAAAAACATTTTTAAAGCACTTTAAAAAAAAAAAAACTTTTAAAAAACGAAACAAAACACACATTTGAAAGTTTCCCAGTCGATCCCTGTGTCTCCTACCTGTGTCCTGGAGGAAATCAAGGCAGGTCCACATTCCCCAGAATACCCTCTTTGGGTCGGCTGCTGGGATCTGTGGGCTACCCATGCATCTCAGTTAATAAGGATTTACACGAAAAGCAGAACTTGAGGAAGTGTGAGAAACAGCATAAGCGGTCGAAGGGTCTGGCGGCAGAGTGCTCTGCTATGGCAGGGATGCCAAGGTCACAAGCACCATGGATTAAAAAATATTAAGTGCAAAAATATCCGCATTTATAGCTTAAGGCTTCTTTCTCTGCTCACGAATGCAGCAAGAAGACAGCTGAAAAAAGCTGGCCTTTTCATCTGTGATGATTGTGTCCCCTTCTTGCTTCCCCAAAATTAATGGGGTAGGAGTTTCCTCAAGATCTTATGAGTTCAGATTGCTTAGACTCAGAATCCTCCCTTTTGCTAAAAGGTAGTCTGGTGTCAGGGTTTCTCCCTCTTTCCCTCCCACCCTTCCTGTTTTTTTAAAGGAACAGGTGAACACACATAATTTACAAAGTATCAGACAGCATTCCAATCATATGAACTCACTGAATCCTTGCCACATCCCTATGAAATAGGTGCTCTGTGCCTCCATTTTATAGATGAGAAAACACGTATGAAGAAGTTCTGTGGCTTCCCCAGGATCACATAATATACATAGAATGCTTCCAGAGGCCAGGCTATTAACCAAGGCAGTCTCTCACGGTTACGACTTGCTAATAATTGTGGCAGAACCAAAGGTCTTTTGATAAAAAATGCATTGTTAATGTTTATTATGGGAAACATCATATATATAAAAAAATAAATAGAATAATGAACCCCCTTGTACCCATTTCTCCACTTCCACAATTAGCAAATCATTTCCAGTCTTATTTCATCTAGAACTTCATTAATGGATTATTCTGAAGCAAATTCCAGGCGTCATAGCATCCCATCTAAGTGGAATGATTTCCTGAGGGAAGTGCTAGCAGATCTCTTTTAATAACAGCTTTATTGAGATATAACTCACACACCATAAATTTACTCGTTTTAAGTATACAATTCAATGGTTTTTAGTTATTCACGACATTGAACGATAATTACCATAACCAATTCCAAAGCACTTTCCTCACTCCAAAAAGAAGCCCCATACCCATTAGCAGTCACTGCCCATCCTCCCTCTCCTCTCCCCCACCCTCTGGCAGACATCAGTCTCTTTGGATTTGTGTGTCTATGCTCAACCTTTTCAGGAATTGCCACATGGTTTTCCAAAGTGACACCATAAGTATTCCTACCATCAGTGTGTGAGTGTTCTAATATCTTCACATGCTTACCAACACTTGTTATTATCTGTCTTTTGATCATAGCCATTCTAGTGGGTGTGAAGTGGTATTGCACTGTGGTTTTGCTTCTCATGTCTCTGATAGTTATTGATGTCATGAACCTTGTTCGTGTGGCCCCCAGATTTAAACCTGCAGGCTCTCTCACTTGAGGATTTTCTCTGGAACACCTCTTTTAATTCTAAAATGTTTGTTCTCTCTTTCTTTTACCAGTGAAATGTTCATCTGCTTTGGTGTCCTACTTTCTGCCTTTTTTCACCCCGCTCCCCATACTGGCAACTAATCCAAATATAGTATCTAGTCAGAGACCCCCACAAAGAACTACTTTTTCTAAGTAGCTGCTGCATGTTCTTTGCAGTATCTATCACTGTCTGAAATAATCTTGTTTACCTGTTTATTGTCTGACTTCCCATACACACACTAAAACATAAGCCCCATGAGGGAAGAGACCCTGTCTATTTTTTTACCACTGTATCCACCGTGCCTAGAAAAAAGTCATAGCAGAAATTCAATAAATATTTGGTGATTGAATGAACAGTTTCTCGATTGTAGAGTTCATACTTCATTTTGTTCCACTACATTATGTGTACATTTGTGTACTAATCTTTCATACCTTTTTAAAATAAGGTGCATTTCCTAAGGATTGCCTCTTAAATGCAAGAGTGAAATACGTCACTCTTCATTACAGTACATTTACAGAAGAAAAGCTATCAGTAAGATTCTAAATACTTAGCATCTGTAATTTAAATATTATGCAAGACAGGTAAACAGTGTTTACATAGAGATTGTATTGTACAGGGATGTGTTTGCTCTACTATATGAAAAAGAATAAGACACAAATATATGAGTGTTAATTATGATCACAAATGTGGGTTTTTTAAATGCTTAAAGAAGAGATTGTGAAGAAGCAAACTAAAATGTTTACAAGGTTGTCTTTGGGTGGTACAATTAAGAGTCCCTGTTTTTCTCTCTTCTTCTCTCTACTTTTCCACATTTTCTATCATGAACATGTGTTACTCTAATAATAAGCAAAACTAACTTTATTAAGAAAAACTAACTATAATTTGCATAGTACTCTCACCATAACTTAGAAATTGGGTTTTTTCTGATTTTTACTGATTTTTTTGTAATTCTAAGGCAGTATTTACTGGGCACCTCAGAGGCTCAGTTGGTTAAGTGTCTGCCTTTGGCTCAGTCATGATTCCAGGGTCCTGGGATCAAGTCAGCATCGGGCTCCTTGCTCAGCCGGGAGCCTGCTTCTCCCTCTCCCTCTGCCCCTGCCCTCCACTCCCAGCCCCCACTTGTGCTCATACTCTCTCGCTCGCTCTATCTCAAATAAATTTAAAAAATCTTTTAAAAGAAACAATAATTTACAAAATAAAAGCATCAGACCACAATTATTATTTACATTACCAAGTCGATTAAGGGAGTTTTCTCTTTATGGAATGTTCCTGCAATAAACAAAAGATGAATTAATAAAATAATCTTCAGCCCCTAATAATAAAATAATCTTCAGCCCCTAATAAAGTAATGGCTCTAAGACAATGACCGTCAATGGCTACCAGTCATTATGTGTCCCCTAATGGAAGAAAACAACATAAGCTACAAGTACTCTTGACAAGAGTTTATCCTAAAACTGATCCAACTTAGAGATCAAGTTATCTGTTTGCAAGAAATACAAGGACAAGAAGAATATGACAAATCATACTACAGGAATGCAAGCAACAAAATCGAGAATGTGAAATACTCTATAAAACAAATAACACATTTTCTTTAACAAATAAAGGAATAAAATGAGGCAGCTCTTTCTGCCCATGGGTCCTGTCCCCATGCTTTAATAAAATCATATTTTTTGCATGTGTGCATGCGCGCGCGCGTGCACACACACACACACACACACAAAACCATAAAGGAGTAAAATGAATAGGGAGGTGGGGGAAGGCTCTTATAGATTAAAAGTAACATAAGAGACATATCAACCAATTGTAGCAAATAGATCTCCACTGTCCAGTTTGATAGTCAGTCTCTTGCCATTTGTGGCCAGTCCAAATTGAAGTGTATAACTCCCCAGTTTCAAACTACGTAACAAAGCTATAGTAATCAAAGCATTACAGTACTGGCAACAAAACAGACACATAGATCAATGGAATAGAAAACTCAGAAAAAAGCCCATGCAGGCAGGGGTGGTCAGTACTCATGAATCAATCTACATGATACACCACAATAATAAAAGAAGGGGAAAGAGCAATATGATTCCGTCAATATATGTAGAAAAAGCATTTAAGAAAATACATCATCTATTGCTTTTTTTAAAGAGTTATTTATTTTTTAATTATTCATTTTCTTAAATCAGAGAGAGAGAGTGAGCATAAGCAGGGGGAGCAGCAGGCAGAAGGAGAAGTAGGCTCCCCCGCTGAGCAAGAAGCCCTACACAAGACTCGATCCCAGAACCCCAGGATTATGACCTGATTCAAAGGCAGCCACTTAACCAACTGAATCACCCAGGTGTCCCTCATTTATTTATTTTAGAGAGAGAGAATCTCAAGCAGACTCACACTGAGCACAGAATACAGCATCCATTCTTGATTTAAAAAAAAAAAAACCTCAACAAAGAAACATAATTCAACATCATAATAGCCATATACAAAAGACCCACAGCTAATATCATCCTCAATGGGGAAAGACTGAGACCCTTTCTCCTATAGTCAGGAACATGACAAGGATGTCCACTCTCACTATTACTATTTAACATAGTACTAGAAGTCTTAGCCTCCGCAATCAGTCAACAAAAAGAAATAAAAGGCATCCAAATCAGCAAGGAAAATCTCAAATTTTCCCTATATGCAGGTATGATACTCTATGTAGAAAACCCAAAAGACTAAAAAAACTACCAAAACACTGCTAAATCTGTTGCATTTTTAAGACTTTATTTATTTGAGAGAGAGAGAGAGAATGAGAGGGAAGAAGGTCAGAGGGAAAAGCAGACTCCCCATGGAGCTGGAAGCCTGATGCGGGACTCGATCCCAGGATTCTGGAATCATAACCTGAGCCGAAAGCAGTCGCATAACCAACTGAGCCACCCAGGCACCCATGTTGGATTTTTAAAAAGATTTGTTTATTTAGTTATTTAGGTTTTTTTTTTAGTTTTATTTATTTTATTTCTTTTCAGTGTTCCAGAATTCATCGTTTATGCACCACACCCAATGCTCCATGCAATACATGCCCTCCATAATACCCACTACCAGGCTCACCCAACCCCCTACCCTTCTCCCCTCCAAACCCTCTGTTTGTTTCTCAGAGTCCACAGTCTCTCATGGTTTGTCTCCCCTTCCGATTTCCCCAACTCACTTTTCTTCTCTATCCCCCAACGTCCTCTGTGTTATTTCTTATGCTCCACAAGTAAGTGAAACCATATGATAATTGACTCTCTCTGCTTGACTTATTTCACTCAGCATAATCTCTTCCAGTCTCATCCATGTTGATACAAAAGTTGGATATTCATCCTTTCTGATGGAGGCATAATACTCATTGTATATACGGACCACATCTTCCTTATCCATTCATCCACTGAAGGGCATCTTGGTTCTTTCCACAGTTTGGTGACTGTGGCCATTGCTGTTATGAACATTGGGGTACACATGGCCCCTCTTTTCATTACATCTGTATCTTTGGGGTAAATACCCAGTAGTGCAATTGCAGGGTCATAGGGTAGCTCTATTTTTAATTTCTTGAGGAATTTCCACACTGTTTTCCAAAGTGGCTGCACCAACTTGCATTCCCACCAACAGTGTAAGAGGGTTCCCCTTTCTCCACATCCTCTCCAACGCAAGTTGTTTACCGTCTTGATTTTGGCCATTCTAACTGGTGTAAGGTAGTATCTCAATGTGGTTTTGATTTTAATCTCCCTGATGGCTAATGACGATGAACAGCGTTCTGTTTATTTATTTATTTACTTTCTTTGGAAAGAGAGAGTGCAAATGGGGAGAGAGGGAGAGAGAGAGAGAGGTTCAAGCAGAATTTCAAGCATGCTGAGTATGAAGCCCAACACAGGTTCAAGCTCATAACCCTGAGATCATGACCTGAGCTGAACCAAGAGTTGGGCACTTTACTGAATGTACCACCCAGGCACCCAATCTGTTATGTATTTATACACCAATAATGAAGCAGCAGAAAGAGAAATCAAGAAATCAATCCCATTTGCAGTTGCAGCAAAACCAATAAGACACCCAGGAATAAACCTAACCAAAGAGGTAAAAGATCTGTACTCTCAAAATATAGAACACTTATGAAAGAAATTGAAAAGGACACAAAGAAATGGAAAACAATTTCATGCTCATGGATTCCAAGAACAAATATTGTTAAAATGCCTATACTACACAAAGCAATCTACACATTTAATGCAGTCCCTATCAAAACACCAGAAGAATTTTTCACAGAACTAGGACAAACAATCCTACAGTTTCTATGGAACTACAAAAGACCCTGACTAGCTAAATAGCAATCTCAAAAAAGCAAAACAAAACTGGAGGCATCACGATTCCAGATGTCAAGCTATATTACAAAGCTGTAGTCATCAAGACACTATGGCACCAGCTCAAAAACAGGCACATAGATCAATGGAACAGAATAGAGAACCTAGAAATGGACCCTCAACTCTATGGCCAACTCATCTTCAGCAAACCGGGAAAAAACATTCAATGGAAAAAAGACAGCCTCTTCAAAAAATGGTGTTCGGGAAAATGGACAGCAACATGCAGAATGAAACTGGACCACTTTCTTACACCATACACAAAAATAAATTAAAATGGATGGAAGACCTAAAAGTGAGACATGAAATCACTAAAATCCTAGAGGAGAACACAGGCAGCAACGTCTTTGATCTTGGCCACAACAACCTCTTATAAGACACATCCCCAGAGGCAAGGGAAACATGTTCAAAAATGAACTATTGGGACTTTGTCAAGATAAAAAGCAGCTGCACAGTGAAGGAAACAATTAACAAAACTAAAAGGCAGTCTAAGGAATGGGAGAAGACATTTTCAAATGAAATATTGGATAAAACATTAGTGTCTAAAATCTATAAAGAACTTACCAAACTCAACACTCAAAAAACAGATAATCCGGTTAAGAAATGGGCAGAAGACATGAATAGACATTTTCCAAAGAAGGCATCCAGGTGGCTAATAAACACATGAAGAGATGCTCAACATCACTCACCACAATGAGATATCACCTCATACCTGACAGAATGGCTAAAATTAACAACATAAGAAACAATAGATGTCGGTGAGGATGCAGAAAGAGGGGAACTTTCTTGCACTGTTGGTGGGAATGCAAACTGGTGCAGCTATGCTGGAGACCAGTATGGAGGTTCCTCAAAAAGTTAAAAATAGAACTACCCTACAATCCAGCAATTGCACTACTAGGTATGTACCCAAACGTTATAAAAATACAGATTTGAAGGTGTACATACACCCTAATGTTTATAGCAGCATTATCAACAATAGTCAAACTATGGAGAGAACCCAAATGTCCATTGACTAATGAATGGATAAAGATGTGGTGTATACACACACACACACACACACACACACACACACACACACACACACCACTAGAATATACTTAGCTATCAAAAAGAATGAAATCGGGGCACCGTGGCTCAGTGGGTTAAAGCCTCTGCCTTTGGCTCAGGTCATGATCCCAGGGTCCTGGGATTGAGCCCCGCATCAGGCTCTCTGCTCAGCAGGGAGCCTGCTTCTCTCTCTCTCTCTCTCTCTCTCTGCCTGCCTCTCTGCCTACTTGTGATCTCTCTCTGTGTGTCAAATAAATAAAAATAAAATCTTTAAAAAAAAAAAGAAGAAGAAGAAGAATGAAATGATGGGGCACCTGGGTGGCTCAGTTGGTTAAGCATCTGACTTCAGCTCAGATCATGATCCCAGGGTCCTGATATTGAATCCCACACTGGAATCCCTGCTCAGCAGGGCATCTGTTTCTCCCTCTTCTTCTACCCCTCCCCCCTCGCTCATGCTCTCTCTCTCTCAAAATAAATTAAATCTTAAAAAAAAAAAATGAGATCTTGGCATTTGCAACAACATGGATGGAGCTAGAATATATTATGCTAAGTGAAATAAGTCAGTCAGAGAAAGACAAATACCATATGCTCTCACTCACATGTGGAATTTAAGAAACAAAACAGATGAACATATGGGAAGGGGTGGGGAGAGAGGGAAACAAACCATAAGAGACTCTCAATGACAGAGAGCAAACTGAGGATTGTGGAGGGAGGTGGGCAGGAAGATGGGCTAGATGGGTGATGGGCATTAAAGAGGGCACTTGTTGTGTCGAGCACTGGATATTGTTTGTAAGTGATGAATCACTGAATTCTACTCCAGAAACCAATATTCTTTTATTAACATGTAATGGATTATTTGATTCAGGGGTACAGGGCTGTGAATCATCAGTCTTACAAAATTCACACCACTCTCCATAGCACATACCTTCCCCAATGTCCATAACCCACCCACCCTATCCCCACCCATCCCCACCGCCCAGCAACCCTCAGTTTGTTTCCTGAGATTAAGAGTCTTTTATGGTTTGTCTCCCTTCTCAGTCCCATCTTGTTTCATTTTTTTCCTTCCCTACCCCCACAACTCCTCGCCCTGCCTCTCAAATTCCTCATATCAGAGAGATCATATGATAATTGTCTTCCTCTGATTGATTTATTTCGCTTAGCATAATACCCTCTAGTTCCATCCATGTTGTTGCAAATGGCAAGATTTCAGGGGGGTTGATGGCTGCATAATATTCCACTGTGTGTGTGTGTGTGTGTGTGTGTGTATAATATATATAATATTCCACTGTGTGTGTGTGTATATATACACACACACACACACAATATCTTCTTTATCCATTCATCTGTTGATGGACATCGAGGTTCCTTCCATAGTTTGGCTATTGTGGACATTGGTGCTATAAACATTCAGGTGCACATGCCCCTTCAGATCACTACATTTTTATCTTTAGGGTAAATACCAGTAGTTTGATTGCTGGGTTGTAAGATAGCTCTATTTTAAACTTTTCAAGGAAACTTCATGCTGTTTTCCAGAGTGGCTGCACCGGCTTGCATTCCAACCAACAGTGTAGGAGGGTTCCCCTTTCTCCGCATCCTCACTAACACCTGTCATTTCCTGACTAGTTAATTTTAGCCATTCCGACTGGCGTGAGGTTGTATCTCACTGTGGTTTTGATTTGTACTTCCCTGATGCCGAGTGATGTTGAGCACTTTTTCATGTGTCTGTTGGCCATTTGGATGTCTTCCAGAAACCAATATTGTACTATATATTAATTAAGTAAAATTTAAATTAAAATATAAGAGAAAGAAAGAAAGAAGCCCATCCATATGGTCAATTAACCTATGACGAAGGAGGCAAGTATATGCAATGGAGAAAAGATGGTCTCTTCAATACATGATATTGGGATAACCAGATTGCTACATATAAAGGAATGAAACTGGACCACTATTTTCCACCATATACAAAAATAAATTCATAATGGATTAAAGACATGAATAAAGACCAAAAACCATAAAACATCTAGAAGAAAACATTAGCAGTAAGCACTTTAATATCAGTCTTGGCAATATTTTTTTGAACAAACCTCCACAAGTAAAAGTAACAAAAACTAAATAAATGAGATTACATCAAACTAAAAAGGCCTTGCACAGCCATCAACAAGAACAAAGGAAGCCATCAATAAAAGGACAACCTGCTGAATGGGAGAAGATATTTGAAAACTATATATCCAATAAGACATTAACATCCGAAATACTAACTTACACAATTAATTTTTTTTAAAGATTTTATTTATTTATTTATTTGACAGAGAGAAATCACAAGTAGATGGAGAGGCAGGTAGAGAGAGAGAGGGAAGCAGGCTCCCTGCTGAGCAGAGAGCCCGATGCGGGACTCGATCCCAGGACCCTGAGATCACGACCTGAGCCAAAGGCAGCAGCCCAACCCACTGAGCCACCTAGGCGCCCCCACAATTAATATTTTTTAAACCCAATTTAAAAATGGGCAGAGTACTTGAATAGACATTTTCCAAAGAAGACATACAGACTGGCAATAGACACATGAAAAGAGGTTCAACATCAGGAAATGCGAATCAAAACCACAATGCGAAGCCACCTCACACTGGTCAGATTGACTATTATCAAAATGACCAAAAATAACAAGTGTTGGCAAAGATGTGGAGAAAAAGGAACTCTTGTGCACTGTTAGTGAGAATACAAACTGGTATAGCCACTACTACGCCAGAGGTGTAGTCCATTGGTATCGACTGTGGAAAACAGTCTGGAGGTTTCCAAAAAAAACAAAAAAAAACAAAAAAAAAAAAACAACACAGAGCTATCATATAATCCAGCAATTTTCCTTCTGGGTGTAAGAAAACAAAAACACTCCTATACATGCACTCCTATGTTTACTGCAGCATTATTCACAACAGCCAAGATACAGAAGCAACCTAAGTGTTTATCAGTAGATGAATGGATAAAGAAAATGTGAGATACAGATAGATATATATATATTATATATATGAAATATTGCTTAGACACAAAAAAGAATGAAATTTTGCCATTTGGGACAATATGGATGGACCTAGAGGCTATTATGGTAAGTGAAATAAGTCAGAAAGAGAAAGACAAATCCCATATTATTTCATTTACATGTGGAGTCCAAAAAACAAAACAGTGATTCAGATACAGGAAACCAACTGTTGGTTACCAGAACAGAGAGGACCTGGGGAAATGGGCAAAATAGATGAAAGGGCATTATGAAGTACAAACTTCCAGTTATAAAATAAGTAAGTCATGAGGTTGGGGCATCTGGGTGACTCAGTCAGTTAAGCATCTACCTTCTGCTCAGGTCATGATCCCAGGGTCCTGGGATAGAGCCCCACATCAGGCTCCTTGCTCAGTGGGAAGCCTGCTTCTCCCTCTCCCTCTTCCCCCTGCTTGTGTCCCCTTTCTCGCAGTGTTTCTATCAAATAAATAAATAAAATATTTTTAAAATAGTAATAAAATAAAATAAATCAAGAGATATTAATTTATAGCATATGGAATATAGTCAATAATATTGTATTTGACTGTGTGGTAACAAATGGTAACTATGAGGATCAACAAATATCATAATATAAAAATATCAAATCACTATGTACACCTGAAACTAATATGATATTGCATGTCAATTATACTTCAACAACAAAAAACTGAAGTGTGTAAGATACATGCCAGATTTCAAATACTTAATGTGAAAAGAATGTATAATATCTGATTAAAATATTTTATACTGACAAACATTAAATGATAGTATTTTTTTTAAAGATTTTATTTATTTATTTGAGAGAGAGAGACAGTGAGAGAGAGCATGAGCGAGGAGAAGGTCAGAGAGCGAAGCAGACTCCCCATGGAGCTGGGAGCCTGATGTGGGACTCGATCCCGGGACTCCAGGATCACGCCCTGAGCCGAAGGCAGTCGTCCAACCAACTGAGCCACCCAGGCGTCCCAAATGATAGTATTTTTGACAGATTAAGATATTTCATTTCTATTACGCCTTTTGGCTAAGATCACGTGTAGTATCTGTTCTTATCAGTTTAAATTGTCATTAGAAATTCATATATTGATTGCATTATATTTCTAAGATAGTCTAGCATTATTGATATTATGCAGATTCTGACTTAAACATGAAAGTTGTTATATAAATATATAATTGTTCATTTGGTCATTGCTTTAGGTGTGATAATAGTATTGTGGTTATGTTGTTTTTTTAATAGTCCTTTTCTGTTGATCTAGATCTGAAATATGTAGGGACCTTATTATTTTATGACTGGGATTTGCTTCAAAGCAATGTGAAGCGGGGAAGTGAGTAAGGGTATAGATACATAAGTCTGACCGTGAGTTGATCATGTTGAAACTAGGCAGTGAATATGGAGTTCAGTGCATTAGTCTCACCACTTTTGCATATGTTTGACATTTTCCATGATACAAAAAGTTAGAAGAGGCCAACATCAGGGTGGAGCTGCAACCGTGAGCTTACTTTTAAGAAGAATAAGATAAGGAGGTGGGGGGCGGGGTTACCTGGTGATGGGCATTAAGGAGGGCATGTGCTGTGGGTATTACACACAACTGGGTATTACACACAACTGATGAATCACTGAACACTACATCTAAAAGTAATGATGTATTATATGTTCGCTAATTGAATTTTAAACAAACAAACAAATAAATAAAAAGAAGAGCAAGATAGCAAGTAGTGTGCCATGTCACAGAAACCCAACCAGTCATGCTTCGTTAGAGATTCCCTTAGTGGCACCCTATGCCTGATCTCAAGTCCTCCTTTTATACTCAAACTCCTTTCTGCTGTTTAGCTCTTACTTTGAAAATGTGTCCTTGACTTAACTCTCTTATCCCAGATCCTCTTGATGATGGACCTTAATTTTGTAATTCAGTGAGTTTTGCTGGGTACTAATCACCCCAAAACTTGTTGGGTTAAAACAACAACAATCATTTTTTCATTATCTCTCATGGATTGAACAGATTGAGCTGGCAAGTTCTCAGTCTATCGCTTGGCTACAGTTAGGAGGTGATGGAGCTTGGGGCCATCTAAAATGTTGGCTGTTGGTTGGGGTGTCAGCTGAAGCTGTTAGCCAGCACACTGATATGCCACATGCGACCTGGCTTTCCTCATAGCATGGTGGCAAGGTTCCAAGAGCCAGCAACCCCATAGTATCCCAGGTAGGAAGTCTATATGCTTTATGACCAAGTTTAGGAAATGACTCCAACCATAGCCAACAGACACCCACATTCAAGGGGAGAAAAATACATCCTACCTCTTGCTGGTAGAAGTGTAAAATATTAGAATATGTGCATGTAAAATGGACATCTTGTTGCAGCCATCTTAGAAAATTAAGTCAGCCATACTTCAGATTCCCCTTGATGTATACATTTTTCCCCACTCTGGTGCTGACCAATTTCCAATTATCAGCAAGCCAAAGTGCACTTTCCCACTTAGAACTATCATCCATCTGGCCTGCTCAGCTTGCAGATTCCCCATGGCAAATCATTCCAGCACCAGTGCTGCCTGCTCCCAGACTTCTGGCTCTACCCTTTACCCCTCACCATGCCTCCCTCATCTCCAGCCCATTTCAAAATGTATAAGGACAGCGCTTGCTTTGGGAGCACATATACAAAATATGTAAGGACATAACATTAACATATAATACTGCTCACATGGAACACTGCTCACACATTCTAGAAAACACTTCACCTTTGCAAACCTGATCCAAGAAATACAAACAGACATATATGAAATATCATGGTGATAGGCATGCTTAATTAAGGTTTAAAACTATTCAATGTCATGTTTGTGTCATTATTATATAACGGATAATAAAACTCCTCAATGTCAATAATCCTACAAAAGCTCTTACTTTTAAGTACCAGGTTGAAAAAAAAAAAAATCATTCTGCACAGAAGATTCCTTTTACAAGAAACATTGTGGCACCCTCTGCTGTCGGCAAACAAAGTTTAAAGGTAACTGAGGTTCATTTTCCCTGAAGGATTCTCCAGCGTCCTTTAACCATAGGCTGTTAATCATCTTATCCAGATGTAAAAGCATAAATCAGAGGCAGTGGGGAATTATGGGGCTTAATTCAGGCAAGATAGTAAAGAATGAAAATCTAATCAGTGTGTGTAGTTTAATGGTAATAAGTAAGAGAACAGCTAAGTAGAGAATCTCAAGAGGTAGCACATATCATAGACATCACAATATAGCTATCTTTGTCTAAACCTTTTACATAAATTAATCTTGACAAATTACCCATGAAACACGAAAGGTTAAATAAGTTGCCCAAGGTCATACAGCAAGTGAATGGTGGAGCCAAGATACAAACCCCAGCAATCTGTCTCCAGAGCATGTGACCTTAACCACTCTTATCTACTGCCTAATAAACAAGGATGATTATTAATGGGGAGGGACTTCTTTAAATGTATCAAGAATTATTATTAGGTATTATTGTTCTTACCTAAAAGAAAACTGATTGCCAGGAAAATTACTTGCTTCATACTAAGCAGAGAAATTAGGAGGTAATCCAAGTCTCCCATTCACAAGCTGTTCTAAAGTTTGGAAGGTTCTTTTCCCTTTTAAATATACGAACAAGTTTGTTCTTTTCTTAAAAGAACAAATGTATTACCAAAGTTACTCATTCCTGAGAACATTCTCTCATAAAGGCAAACTGTATAGAAAAGATTAAATGTAATCCCAAAGAAAAAAACAGTCTTGCAATTCTGGACAGAAATGATTTATAAATTCCCAGATGCATCCACTGGGGAATCCGACAAAGTCGTGACACCCTATAGAACCATCCAGCTGAGTAAGGGGACAGGTTCCCGAGCTGGCTGAGATAATGAAGATAAACTTCCCCCATGCTGAACTTTGAACAAAATGTATTACCATGACCCCCAAGGTAATGTCCCTCATCACGACCTCACGAAAGATTGCCAGCTGCTTTCACACAGAGAATGGATTCCTCCCACAACCAGCTCACGGCTTACACAACTGGACTGATTCATCCACCACCCAACCAGTCAGCTGAGCAGATAGTCACTCAGATCCAATGCCTGGTTCACTTGCCAAGTGAAACCTGTATGGAGGCAGGAGAGAAAAAGCCTTTCTTCATAAAGGACAGAACAATGGGTTTCTATCCTCCTCCAGGAAAAAGTGAGTCCAACAAATCTGGACTAGGATGAAGAGTATGAATCCAGGGGGTTGGAGAGCTCTGGGCTGCAGGCTGAACAGAACAGGACCAAATTCCTAGTACGGTGCTGGAAGAACCTCACAGCCCGAGGCCCTCTAGACAGAGCAAGCAGCAAGGCCATGAGTCCCTGGGCTGACTCCCAAGCCCCCTGGCACCCAGATGATAATGGTAGAGCCTAGACTCTGTTCCAATCTTGGAGATGGGGACACTGGTACATATGCTGGGAGCACATGCTGCAGACCACTGAGATGCTGCAGGCATGAAGACAAGGAGTCCAATGTCCACCGAGCACTCAATGTGCACCAGGCACTATCTAGTGCTTTATCTTATACCTCACAACACTAATCTTACAGGATTGTTACTACTACCCTTATTTTAGAGAGTAAAAAGTCTGGATAGTTAAGAACTGACCCAAGGTCATAAGACACTATGTGATGTCAGACTGAAAGAATTTTTACTTCTGTCTCTCTGCCTCCAAAATCCCAAGCTACTTCTATTATATCAAGTAGTTCATGCAACAAACAATTCATAACATTGAGTAACTCTGAATGGCCCACAGTTGCCAAACTGTGGAAAGAACCAAGATGCCCTTCAACGGACGAATGGATAAGGAAGATGTGGTCCATATACACTATGGAGTATCATGCCTCCATCAGAAAGGATGAACACCCAACTTTTGTAGTAACATGGACGGGACTGGAAGAGATTCAGCTGAGTGAAATAAGTCAAGCAGAGAGAGTCAATATCATATGGTTTCACTAATTTGTGGAGCATAACAAATAGCATGGAGGACAAGGGGAGATGGAGAGGAGAAGGGAGTTGAGGGAAATTGGAAGGGGAGGTGAACCATGAGAGAATATGGACTCTGAAAAATAATCTGAGGGTTTTGAAGGGGCGGGGGGTGGGAGGTTGGGGGAACCAGGTGGTGGGTATTAGGGCACAGATTGCATGCAGCATTGGGTGCGGTGCAAAAACAATGAATACTGTTATGCTGAAAAGAAATAAAGAATTAAAACAACAACAACAACAACAACAAAAACCAAACTCTGAATTGCCCTCTCCTGACATTTTAGACTAGACCAGAAGCCCAAATGTTTGGATCTACAAATACACCTGATTGCAATGCCCAGCTATGACACTGGGAAGTAGGGTTTGGAGGAGGTACCTCTTCTATTTACTCCTCCAGGTTTTTCCTCCTTCCCCCATAGCCCTCATGTCTCCCTTCCCCCAACCCAGGTCATCTCTCTGGATCTTTAGGTCTTGGGTATTTGTCCAAAGGGACAACCCTATTTATTTTATCCTCAACATATATTTGCTGAGCCTCAGGGGAAATAATGGTGCAGAAAATCAAGAGAAAGTCTTCCTTTGCAAGCCTTCACAGAAAGCCTGGGTAAGGAAATTTAAGTTTTCTGGGCTTCAGTTCGAACAAGCAAAACCAGAATGGGTTGGACTATGTGGTCTTCTAGCTTCAAAGTCTGTAATTCCATTATTTTAAACAAATCTGTTAATCTTCACGAGGAAATGGCCCTAAAGAAATATATCAACTTACAAAGAAAAAGGTCAGAAGAAAGGGATAGATTAATTCTAACAAATACTGCACTTCGCCTAGGACAACATGATTTAATTAAAAAAAAAAAGTACACAGACTTAACACCAGCTAGCACTGCTTCCCTCTCAAAATGACAGAGTGGAAGGTGGATCTTGCTGGTGCCACAGCTCACACCATCCCTGAAGGTCAGGCCAATTTTACAGTCTGTACCTGACAGAGGTTATTCATCTCATCCTCTACAAATTACATTCAGCCCACAGGGGTTACCTAGATCCAGATTATCTTCTATCCAAAGATTGCCAGGAAGTAGGGTTGCCTCAGGGTCTTCGAAGGAGAATTTCTCTATATTCTTGCAATATTTAGAATTCAGTGCTCCTCTCCCCAGGACAGAGCCTCCCCTATAGAGGGACACCTGTAGCCTGCGACCTAATGGGTCAACTCAACTGAGAATAAGGAAGAGCCAGCTCAATTTGACCTGGTTTTAAGGCATAATCCCCTTTCCAGGTTTAGCACCAATATCTGACTCCCATATTTACTTGTCAATTGATTTAAAACTTGATTCAGAACTCAAGGAGTATAATCCTTTAAAACTTTAAGAGAAAGCACAGATCATATTAAGTTCAAAGTCAGACATTGTATGAGATGCTCTAAAGGAAATTAGAATTCAACAAGGGACATTAACATGTAAATAACCTAAGCAAGGCAGACTGGAAAGAAAGCCAACCAGAGATTTCAAGCAAATGTTGTTGTGATACCAAGTGGGAGGTGGGGAGAAGGAAGTGAGGAAAACAGCCCAGGGCATTCAGGGCTGGGTTTCTAAAATTCCTTTGATGGATGTTGTAACCAGGCCCTGGGAGAAGACCCAGAACCATCGCTGCTCTTCAGAGTTCTCCAGGCCCCAGCAGGCAGGCTTAGTTCCTCAGGGTCCCTACACACTTGAGGATGAGGAGCCAATGGCCACACTCCACCTAAATCCACTCTACTGGCAACGGCTGCAGTTCCAGGAGCCTCTAAACAGGCAAAAGAGCTGTTTACCATACTTAGCTCATTCTGAATTCTGACTCCAGAAAAACAGAACACATGCGCATGAGATGAGGAAAATGACAAAGAGTAAAGATGGGACAGAAGTTGGAAGCAGGTTGGTGAATAAGAAGTTTGACTCCAATTTGAATATATGTTGTTTGTGTCTAGAGGAAAGAAACTGCAACCGGCCTGAAGCTTTGATCTTGATCAGAGGTTTACAAGAATAGACACTTGGCATGCCTAAGAAACATCCTCCAGACCAGGGCAATCCTTAATGAACTGAGGAATGGCAGGTGCCCCACCAGGGACCCAGGGTATCATATATCACAGATTAAGCCCCTGTTAATTGACATCCATACGAACCTAAGTTTAAATGCCTATTCTAAAATAGAAGACATACAAGTCACAGGCTTATGCACCTCCCAAAGATCCTGTTTTTGTGGATCCCTGTGTGGCAGAACCAAGCCAAGAAGTTATCCTGAAACGCCTGATTCTCAGGACTCCCTCCTTATTGAGCCATTTATTAACACTAAGGTTAGAATTCAGCCAAAGCACTCCTGCAGCACGTTCTGTCAGTCACACATTCATCTCCCCCAGGCCAGGAAGTTTGAGGTCATTTACTGTCTTGCTCATTTTTCTTTAATAACTAGGCTCTACGTACTGTGTCTGGCACATAACCAGTGCAAAATAACTTTTGTTAAATGAGATAAATGAACAGATGGACCTAACAACCAGATTCCAGCATGACTTGATTTCCGTCTTCTAGTTTGAGAAAAGTATGATACCATCACACTTCAGTCACTATGTCTGAGTGTTAAACACTTGGGGTGTGGGGAAGTCTCAACCAATTTACTATACACACACACACACACACACACACTTCTATCAGATTCTTATGTATGATGAAAACTTAGAAACAAGATTTTAACCTCACTAGAACTTCAACAAATTCTTATGAGCAAGATATGAGAACTCCATCACTGTCCTTTCAGAATGTAATACTCTCTCTCACCCTAACCAGTTCATTGCTTCCTGTTTTGTCCCGCAGGAGTCAACTGCTAGAAAGCTTTCAGTAGCTTTATTTGTACCCTGATCCAGACCCAGCTTTCTCTACAAGAAGCTTTATAAACTGTTTCATAAACAATGTTGAAATGAGGGGGAAAAGCAAAAATTGAACTATAATAAAGGAAATGCTAAGTACTTTAAAACTGGTAAGAGTGCTTATCATTTAGAAGAGAGATTACAAAAGAATTCTGGATATTAACTCACATTCATGGAAAAGGTAAACTTTGAGCTGGACTATGAAGCAGCAGCAGGCCTTTGACAACTACATCTTTCTAAGAATGACTGTTCTGAGCAGGAACTGTATGCAAAAAGGAGCAAAAATTCAGAGACCATGTGTTTTAAAAATATATATAAATGAATAATGAAAAATAAAACTGAAAAGTTAAAACTGGAACAATATTGTAAAGATCTCAAAGTAAAGAATCTGGGCTTAACCAAATGAATAAAAAAGTCTAAGGTTAGAAAAAAATCTGGCAAGATGGATGAATAAGGGGAAACAAAGTAAAATCAGTTGTAAAATAACCAGGTACGTGTAAGACTATTACGGGAATGAAAAGGGGTGTGTTAGAATAAACAAAAAAAGCAGGCCTGCCCAATGGTGGCATATAATCTAAAGGATTAACTGGACAAATACAAGGGAAAGAATCCACATGAAAATGACGGTAAGAAACAAGTCCACTGAAGGAGCAAGATGGCAGAGACGAGGACTGTGCTCTCAGCTCAGGATTACCTTAAACCAGGATCCAAGGCACAGTTAGTCCACTGTTCTTTGGGCAGGGACCCCACAAGTGGCAGATCTGGGGAGACTCACCTTCCTCCTATAGGAGGAGGGGGTGCAGGAGCACGCAGCAGGAACCTACTAGGTTTGGAGCTTCCAAACAGGGCCGTGTGCCAGAGATAGAAACACTCGGTCAGAGGCCAAGGGAGCATGTAGAGCGGCTGGAGACCAGAGGGACAAGAGGGACTGAGTGCTTTTCTCTGAGGGCACACTGAGGAGTCGGGCCCTAAGCTCTCAGTTCCTATGGGGCCTGAGATTGGGAGGCCACCATTTTCATTCCCATCCTCCAAAGCTGTACAGAAAGTGTTCAGAAAATAAAAGCTGCTCAAAACTGAGCAGCTTACTTAGGCTGATCCCGGCAAGGGCAGTGCAATTCCGCCTCAGGCAAAGACATTTGAGAATCACTGCAACAGGCCTCTCCCCCAAGAACATCAGCAAAAACATCCAGCCAAGACCAAGTTCACCAATCAATGAGAACCGCAGAACTCCAGAGCAAGGGAAAAGCAACACATAGAATTCATGGCTTTTGCCCCAAGATCCTTTAGTCTTTCAAAGTTAATTTTTTTTCCAAAGATTTTATTTATCTGAGAGACCATGAGTAGGGGGAGACGGAGAAGCAGACTCCCCACTGAGCCAGAAGCCTGATGCGGACTCAATCCCAGGACCCTGGGATCACGACCTGAGCCAAAGGCAGACACTCAACTGACTGAGCCATGCAGGAGTCCCTCAAAGTTTTTGTTTGTTTTTTTTTTAATTTTTTTCTTATTCTATTTTTTAAATTTTTCCTCTTTCCTATTTTAACATTTTTAACTATTTTATCTAATCAATAGCTTCTTATAAAAATCTTTTAAAATTTTCATTGTAATAGTCATATTTTATGCCTACATTGTATTTAACCCTATTTCTTATATACAAGGAATTTTTTTCTTTAAAATTTTTCTTTAAAATTTTTTTCTTTAAAATTTCTTTAAAATTTTCTTTACAATTTCTTTTAATCAATATATACCCTATGTCTAGCACATAGCTTCGTTCTAGACTCCAGCCTGATCACATTCTTTCTTCTTTCATTTTTTCAACCAACTTCTTATCAATTCCTGTTTTAGAACCTTTTTTTTTTTTAAAGATTTTATTTATTTATTTGACAGAGAGAGATCACAAGCTAGCAGAGAGGCAGGTAGAGAGAGGAGGAGGAGGAAGCAGGCTCCCTGCTGAGCAGAGAGCCTGATGCGGGACTCGATCCCAGGACCCCGAGATCATGACCTGAGCTGAAGGCAGCGGCTTAACCCACTGAGCCACCCAGGCGCCCCGTTTTAGAATCTTTTTAAATTTTCATCTTTACAGTCATATTCCATCCCTTCATCGTGTTTACCCTTATTTTTGTATATATATGTAAGTTTTTCTTTCTTTAAAATTTTGGGAGATAATTTCTTCTAACAGACCAAAACACACCGAAAATCAAGTGTGTGGCTCTGTTCTATTCGCCAGTTGAATGTATATAATTTTTTTTTTCTTTTTTTGCCCCTTTCTTCTCTCCCTGGTTTCAGGTCTCTTCTGATTTGGTTAATGGATATTTTTCTGGGGTCATTGCTACCCTTTTAGTATTTTGTTCTCTCATTCATCTACTCTTACCTGGATAAAATGATAAGGTGGTAAAACTCACCACAAAAAAAAAGAACAAGAGGGAGTACTGACAGCTAAGGACCTAATCAATACGGACATTAGGGAACTCGAGTTCAGAATGACGATAATCAAGGTTCTATCTGGGCTCAAAAAAGCATAGAAGATATTAAAGAATCCCTTTCTGGAGAAATAAAAGAACTAAAATCTAAACAAGTTGAAATAAAAAAACCATTAATGAGGTACAGTAAAAAATGGAGGCTCTTACTGCTAGGATAAATGAGGCAGAAAAGAGAAGCAGTGATACAGAAGACCAAATGATAAGAGAATAAAGAAGCTGAGCAAAAGAGAGACAAACCACTGCTTGACTATGAGGGGAGAATTCAAGAGATAAGTGATACCATAAGACAAAACAATATTAGAATAATTGGGATCTCAGAAGAAGAGGAAAGATTGGGGCAGAGAGTATATGAAATTATAGCAGAGAATTTCCCTAATTTGGCAAAGGGAACAAGCATCAAAAGGCAGAGAGAACCCCCTCAAAAATCAATAAAAACAGGTCCACACTCCATCATCTAAGAGTAAAACTTACTAGTCTCAGTGGCTAAGAGAAAATCGTGAAAGCAGCTCGGAACAAGAGGTCTGTAACATATAATAGTAAAAATATGAGATTGGCAACAGACCTATCCACAGATACCTGGCAGACCACAAAGGACTGGCATGATATATTCAGAGCACTAAATGAGAAAAATATGCAGCCAAAAATACTATATCCAGTAGGCTGTCATTGAAAATAGGACAGATAAAAAGCTTCAAGGACGGGGCACCTGGGTGGCTCAGTTGTTAGGTGTCTGCCTCAGCTTGGGTCATGATCCTGTGGTCCTGGGATCGAGCCCCACACTTGGCTCTCTGTTCAACAGGAAGCCTGCTTCTCCCTCTCCCACTCCCCCTGCTTGTGTTCCCTCTCCAGCTCTTTTCTCTGTCAAATAAATAAATAAATAATCTTAAAAAAAAAAAAAAGGTTTCAAGGACAAACAGAAATTAAAAGAATCTGCAAACACCAAACCAAACCAACCCTACAGGAAATTTTGAAAGGGGTTCTCTAGGCAAAGAGAGAGCCTCAATGTAACAGACCAGAAAGGAACAGAAAAAATATACAGCAACAGTCACCTTACAGGCAAAACAATGGCACTAAATTCATATCTCTCAATAGTTAACCTGAATGTAAATGCACTAAATGTCCCAATCAAAAGACAAAGGGTATCAGAATGGATAAAAAACAAAACCCATCAATAGGCTGTCTATAAGAAACTCATTTTAGACCCAAAGACACCTCCAGATTTAAAGTGAGGGTGTGGAAAACAATTTACTATACTAATGAACATCAAAAGAAAGCTGGGGTGGTAATCCTTATATCAGATAAATTAGATTTTAAGCCAAAGACTTTAAGAAGAGATGAGGAAGGACACTATATCATACTTAAAGTGTCTGTCCAACAAGAAGATCTAACAATTGTAATTATCTATGCCCCTAACATGGGAGCAGCCAATTATATAAGCCAAGTAATAACAAAATCAAAGAAACATATCTACAATAACACAATAATAGTAGGGGACTTGACACCCCCCTCACTGAAATGGACAGATCATCTAAGCAAAAGACCAACAAGGAAATAAAGGCTTTAAATGACACACTGGACCAAAGGGACATCACAGATATATTCAGAATATTCCATCCCAAAGCAACAGCATGCACATTCTTCTCTAGTGCACATGGAACATTCTCGAGAATAGATTACAACCAAGGTAACAAATCAGTTCTCAACCCATACCTAAAGATTGGGATCAGTCCCTGCATATTTCCAGACCAAAACACTTTGAAACTAGAACTCAATCACAAGAGGAAAGTTGGAAAGAACTCAAATACATAGAGGCTAAAGAGAATCCTAGTAAAAAATGAATGGGTCAACCATTAAAAAAATTTGTAACACAGTGAAGGTGGTCCTGAGAGGAACGTATATAGAAATACAAACCTTTCTCAAGAAACAAGAAAGGCCTCAAGTACACAACCTAAGCCTATACCTAAAGGAGCTGGAGAAAGAACAGCAAAGAAAGCCTAAACTTGGCAGAAGAGAAATCATAAAGATCAGAGCAGAAATCAATGAAATAGAAACCAAAAGAACAGAACAAATCAACAAAACTAGGAGCTAGTTCTTTGAAAGAATTAATAGACTGATAAAACCCTGGCCAGACTTATCAAAAAGAAAAGAGAAAGGACCCAAATTAATAAAATCATGAATGAAAGAGGAGAAATCACAACCAACACCAAAGAAATACAAACAATTATAAGAACATATTATGAGCAACTATACACCAGTAATTTGACAATCTGGAAAAAATGGATCCATTCCTAGAGACATATAAGCTATCAAAACTGAAGGAGGAAGAAATAGAAAACCTAAACAGACCAATAACCAGTAAGGAGATTGAAGCAATAATTGAAAATCTCCCAACAAACAAGAGCCCAAGGCCAGACAGCTTCCCAGGGGAATTATACCAAACTTTTAAAGAATAATTAATACTGTTCTCCTGAAACTATTCCAAAAAATAGCAATGGAAGGAAAACTTCCAAACTCATTTTATGAGGCCAGCATTACCTTGATCCCAAAACCATACAAAGACCCCATGAAAAAGATGAAATACAGACCAATATCCCTAATGAACACGACGCAAAAATTCTTACCAAAATACTAGCCAATAGGATCCAACAATATATTGAAAGGATTATTCACCACAAGCAAGTGGGATTTATTCCAGGGCTACAAAGTTGGTTCAACACCCGCAAATCAATGTGATACAATACATTAATAAAAGAAAGAACAAGAATGATATGATACTCTCAACCAATACTGAAAAAACATTTGACAAAGTACAGCATCCTTTTTTGATCAAAACTCTTCACAGTGTAGGGATAGAGGGTACATACCTCAATATCATCAAAGCCATCTATGAAAAACCCACAGTGAATATCATTCTCAATGGGGAAAAACTGAGAGCTTTTCCCCTGTCAGGAAAACGGTAGGGATGTCCACTATCACCACTGCTATTCAACATAGTACTAGAAGTCCCGGCCTTGGCAATTAGACAACAAAAAGAAATAAAAGGCATCCAAATCAGAAAAGAAGTCAAACTCTCACTATTTGCAGATGATATGATACTTTATGTGGAAAACCCAAAAGACTCCACTCAAAAATGCTAGAACTCATACAGGAATTCAGTAAAGTGTCAGGATATAAAATCAATGCACAGAAATCAGTTGCATTTCTATATATCAACAGCAAGACAGAAGAATGAGAAATTATGGAGTCAATTCCTTTTACAACTGCACCCAAAACCAAAGAGGCAAAGAATCTTTACTCAAAAAACTACAGAATACTCACGAAAGAAATTAAGAAAGACACAAAGAAATGGAAAAACATTCCATGCTCATGGATTGGAAGAACAAATATTGTGAAAATGTCTATGCTACCTAAAGCAATCTACATATTTAACGCAATCCCTATCAAAATACCATCAATTTTTTTTAAAAGAAATGGAACAAATAATCCTAAAATTTATATGGAACCAGAAAAGACCTAGAATAGCCACACCAATGTTGAAAAAGATAACCAAAATTGGTGGCATCACAATTCCAGACTTCAGGCTCTATTACAAAGCTGTCATCAATAAGACAGTATGGTATTGGCACAAAATCAGACATATAGATCAATGGGACAAAATAGAGAGCCCAGAAATGGACCCTTAACTCTATGGTCAACAATTCTTCGAAAAAGCAGGAAAGAATGTCCAATGAAAAAAAGACAGTCTCTTCAACAAATGGTGTTGGAAAAATCGGACAGCCACATACATGCAGAAGAATGAAACTCCTCACATCACACACAAAAATAGACTCAAAATGGATGAAAGACCTCAAAGTGAGACAGGAATCCATCAGAATCCTCGAGGACAACACAGGCAGCAACCTCTTTCACCTCAGTTGCAGCAACTTCTTCCTGGAAACATCGCCCAAGGCAAGGGAAGCAAGGGCAAAATGAACTATTAGGACTTCATCGAGATAAAAAGGTTTTGCACAACAAAGGAAACAGAAACAAAACCAAAAGACAACTGACAGAATGAGAGAAGATATTTGTAAATGACGTATCAGATAAAGGGTTAGTACCCAAAATCTATAAAGAACTTAACCAAACTCAACACCCAAAGAATAATCCAATCAAGAAATGGGCAGAAGGCATGAACAGACATTTCTGCAATGAAGACATCCAAATGGGCAACAGACACATGAAAAAGAGTTCAACATCACTCGCATCAGGGAAATACAAATCAAAACCACAATGAGATACCATCTCACAAGTCAGAATAGCTAAAATTAACCAGTCAGGAAACAATGAGGTCTTAGTGAGGATGCAGAGAAAGGGGAACCCTCCTATACTGTTGGTGGGAATGCAAACTGGTGCAGCCATACTGCAAATCAGTATGGAGGTTCCTCAGAAAGTTGAAAAAATAGCTGCCTTTGACCCAGCAATCACACTACTGGGTTATTTACTCTAAAGATAAAAATATAGTTATCTGAATGTTTATAGCAGCAATGTCAAACAAGAGCCAAACTATGGAAAGAAACTCGATATCCATCAACAGATGAATGGATAAAGATGTGGTAAATACACACAATGGAATACTACGCAGCCATCAAAAATGAAATCTTGCCATTTGCAACAAGGTAGATGGAACTAAAAGGTATTATGCTAAGCGAAAGTCAATCAGAGAAAGACAATTATTGTATTCTCTCTCTGATATGAGGAATTTGAGAGGCAGGACAGGGAGCTGTGGGGGCTAGGAAGAGAAAAAAATGAAACAAGATGGGACTGAGGAGGGAGATAAACCATAAGAGACTCTTAATCTCATGGAACAAACTGAAGGTTGCTGGTGGGGAGGGGCGGGGAGGAGTGGCTGGGTTATGGACATTGGGGAGGGTATGTGCTATGGTGAGTGCTATGAAATGTGTAAGCCTGATTGATTCACAGACATGTACACCTGGGGCAAATAATAGATTATATGTTAATAAAGAAAAAAAAGAAACAAGTCCACTTAGTAAGAAATAAATTCAGTGAATATAAGGCAAATAGCAAGAAGTTTTAAGGGAATTTAAGCAGAGATGATTAAAGAAATGGAATAAAGAATGAACAACCAGGCACCTGGGTGGCTCAGTGGGTTAACCCTCTGCCTTCGGCTAAGGTCATGATCTCAGGGTCCTGGGATCAAGTCCCACATCGGGCTTTCTGCTTGGCAGAGAGCCTGCTTCCTCCTCTTCTCTGCCTGCCTCTCTGCCTACTTGTGATCTCTCTCTGTGTCAAATAAATAACTAAATAAAATCTTAAAAAAAAAAAACCATGATTTCAAATTAATTAATTGATTTCAATTTAATTTATTCACTGCTGACCATCTATTAAGTGCCAGGCACTTAAAAAACAGGATCTTGGCTCCACAGTACTCACATTCATTTTTATTCATGACTAAAACTTGAAAGAAATTAAAAGAAAATTAAACATGTATACATTATAAAAAATGTTTTAGTGGAAAAAAGTTTGGTTTTAAAATCTATGATGCCATAAACATACTTCAAATATGCCCTCATTAGTACCAGAGCTCCCTGTACTAGTTAAGAAGACTCTAAAAGCTACAAGAGATAAAAACAACTTCATATACACTCTTGAAAGATAAAAGGAACCAAATGAGTTTCTGTACACCAAGAAATTCATAAACATATTGAATTATGGCTTTTAAAATAAGTACACACTAGATACAAATTCTTTGGCAGGGCAACCTGACTTACTTCAGAGACAAGTCTGCTATACCTTATTTCACGGATAATTCTACCATACTTAAAATCAGAGTAAGGGTTTAACATTTCTCTATGCTTTTTTAAAGTCTCTAAATAGAAAAAGAAAAAACAATGAAGTTAAACGTTAAAATGTTAGCAGTATTTACCTCTGGAAGATTAAATTGTGATTTTTTTCACCTTTTTTAACGTATTTCCTATGATAGACCTTTTTAAAATCAGAAAAAGCCAAAAAATATTAAGATTATCCATCTGAAAACTGCTTCAAGCGCATGACTGGATGTAAACAAGCAATTATATATAAATTCTCCATTATTTTAGACAAACTTGGATTCTGAGTTGAAGAGCTAAGTAATTAGATTTCAAATTAAAGTATCTAAAAATGGACAGTCTATCAAATCATGAGCTCCTCTATGTAGAGGACTTAGCTATTACACAGGTAGTTGAACAAAATGGTAGTCTGAGGGAAAGGCGGTGTGCTACAGTGTTCAGGGTCACAGAACTAATGTGATTCCCAGCTCCCAACATTTAATAACTATCATTTACTCAAGCAGGTCATTTAACCTATGAACCTCCGCTTTCTCATCTATAAACTGAAGACAACACTTACCCTACAGAATTATCATGATGCTTAATACTAATGCATAAGCCTGGCACACAGCAGATACTCAAAACATGAAGCTTTGTTACTTTTATACACTCACTCGTACTCAAGATCCAGTGATTCTGTGATTAAAAGCAACAGGATTTAAAATAGTTTAACATGGTGAGATAATGGAAATAAGTTGTACAACTAGAAAATTAGTCTTTCCTTAACTGTATACAGATCGGTACCACCTGGCAAGATAAGAACATTCCTTCCCCACATCAAGATCAGCACTGCTGCTCTGCTTACGCCAAGGAAACCAACACAAGGAGAGAACACAAGAAGAGGAGAAGGCAGAAGACAGGAAGGCAGAAGAGAATAAAGATCTGGGCCCAAAACTGTAAATCAATACTATTGATTTTATCCAGGAAAAGAGACTTCGAAAGAAGAAATAAATGTACCAGAAATGTTAGGATTTCTAGTTCTAAGACTAACTTTCTTCCTTGCAGAAAAACCAACTAGCTCAAAATTACAAAAATGGTGTTCAGTAAATACCCATCAACTGATATCTACACATTTTATTTCCTTACCTAAAACTCTTTATAAAACAGGCTAAGTTGGATACTGGATTACTACTGTAAAAGCTGTAGCACCATCAAAGTATTTTTGTGTATTTTGTTCCTGAATTAAGAGGTGTATTTAACTCTATTACATGAGCCCAAAAAAGTTACTAGAAAATCAGAGATCTTACCAGGAATATTCCATGCCCCTTCCACTCATCCATGCCTACTCTCAAGCACTATGGGGGAAAAAGAATCCACCCACTCACACCAAAGACAACCATTTCGTGCATAAGAAAGGCCAGGAAAAGGCTAGTCATGAGGCATATGAGGAATGAGGCAAGACCACGAGGCCAGGGACTTTTATCTATATTGTTCACTGTTGTCTCCACAGCTATCTAGAACCTTACCCAGCACACAGTAGTTACTCACTAAATACTTGCTGACCGAATGAATTATTCCTTCAAGGAATAATTTTGGGAATAACTTTGGGAAACTGAAACAAAATTATTTTCAGTGCTGATGGTTTTTCCTAAGGCTTGGAAAAGTTCTATGATTTTACTTCCCAACTACTCTAATGGAAGAATACCTCAAAAGAAAAAAAGAAAAAAAAAAGAGGTTTCTCCATAGAAATATACACACATATATATGTATGCATATTTGTATTTACAGAGAGAAATACATATGACTATATTGCCCAGGTTGAGCCAAAAATAGGTAACCTTGGAAAAAAACTTTCCATAAAACAGTTTCAATATAATTTTATTAGCAGTTATTACATCAAAATTCACATTTACAGGATCCAAAGGACGGCCTTAGAAAATTCTAAAGTATATGTAATAAGATTTCAACAGTAAGACAGAACATCTTCTCATTATAGCACAGCCCTTAAAAAGTCAAGAATAATACTGAGAAATAAGTGCAGTTCTATGAAGAACTAGAAATGAACTCTTCGTGCATAGTGTCACTTAAAGCAAAGTTCCATGGAAGTATGATATACTTCTGTGGATATAAATTTCAGTGGCAAACATCATTGGCTTCCAAACAACTGACACTAAAGGAATCTCCAATCAAAAGACAAGCACAGTGGCTTTCATCCAATATAAAGCTATGATAATTCTATAAAGAGACCCTGAATCCTTAAGTCCATGTAATATGATTTTATGCTGTGACACTAGTACAAAACACATCAACTCTAATGCATAGATTCTGACACATTATGACAACAGAATACTAAAGATAGCCTTTTTCTAACCAGAAAATGCTGAGTTTTCCAATGCAGCATACACTGGTCATTGCTGATCTAGTGAAATTCTACATCCTCCAGCTTGAGCAGTATTGTAGGATTCACAAATATTACATTTCATGCCTAATATATGGAACTGGACTGTAGATCTCCCATTGCAATCATTGCAGAGAATCTGAAAAGTGAAGAAATGAATTCAAATTAAGTATATTAAACTTTATAGATAGAAAATGGCACTGTCTGCTCAAAACAATTCCTCAAAAATCATACCAACGAACTGAAACACATATACCTAAGTCTAAACATCTTCCTAAATAGAAATGCCTTTTATTTGTTTCCTGAAAACTCTAAGAGGCTATTAAAGTAGTTCTAAATTCAGAAATGGAAGTGTAGGTTTGAGTCAAGAAGACTTATTTTAAAATTGTTCCCAAACAGTCTAAATTTGGGAACAGTTAGTCTAAAAAATCTAACACAGGCATCATCTGACTGACACCTACACTTAGAATTCAAAATAACATACATGATTTATTTTTCCTTGACACCTGTAAAATTATCTTTGTTAGTAAAACTAATCTTTACAAAATTTTAGTATTTCTGCTTATTCTTTAGGTTTAATATACTAAGTTCCTAATGCCTCAAGAATGAATTAAAGTCCAAAAAAATCGTTCCTAATTTAATAAAAAGAAGCTTTTGACATATCCCTAAAATGACAATAAGATGTCACTTGAGAAGTAATCTCTTCTACTAATGAGATCCCCAAAAATAAAAAAGGTGTTAACCTGAGACTAGATCACTGCATTACTATGTGAGAAAAGCATTGGCTTTAGAACAGTCATACCATAATAAATAGAAAACTTCCGAATTTACTCAAAATTGTAACCTGGAAAATAATTAAGAATATAATCTGAATGTAGAAAGATTAGTGATGCCTTAGAACTAGGGGACTGGGGACTGGCTGCTAATGGGTACGGGATTTCTTTTGGGGGCAATAAAAAGATCCTAAAATTGATGATGATGATGCTTGCACAACTCCAAGAATATACTAAATAGTGCTAAATTGCACACTTTAAATGGACGAGTTATATGGCACGTATATCTCAATAAAGCTGTTATTTGAAAAAATGATCTACATGGAACATAGCACTCTGAAACCTGCAGTAAAACATCACATAATTTATTAGATTTTAAAAGTGATCCTTCATTGACCTCACTAGCAATTCAATTATCCACATGAATAAAAAGGGTAATGAACATTAGAAAACAAAAGTAATCTTCAAAAATCAACAGATTTGTATGCCTGAAATAAAATTTAAAATAATTACAAATAAAACATCATTAAAATAAAAGGTAAGACCAGTAATTCACCTCTACTCAATTACATTACTGACTGGTTCTGGCGAGTAAGATGTAAATAATTCAGAATAAAGCTTTTGTCTGCCATCTAGTGTCGGGAAGAACTGCACAAAGGTATTCTTAGTATTTTTTTGGTCTGGTCTTTTGAATTCAAAGTAACTAAAACCTATTATTTGGTCCTTTCATCACATTGGTGTCTAAGCCAAAGCAGTATTTTTGAGACAGATATGAGCAAAACGGCAAAAAAAACAAGACCACCAACCAGGAATCTCAAAAGTTCGAAGCACTGATTCTACTCACATCCACAGTCATGTTCTGGTATTCTGATGGCATAGGAGTCTGTGCTACCTCATCATCCAGCTGTCTCCAGTACCGAGTCATATCTAAAGCAGAGTGCATACATAATGGACATCTGTAGCCTCTAGAAGAGACAGAAAGGTTATTTTCCAAACATTAAACAAGGACTATATCAACTCAGCTACACAAGCAGACGCATGCCAAATGGTACAGAAACCATCCAAACAGAGCATTATTCTGTATTTCAAGATCACCTGTTACAAACCTGGGAACTTTTTGCTATCGTTTTTAATTAAATCCTGTAACCTATGGTATTTTTTAGACCTCCTTCTTTATCCTCAGTTCTCTAAAGTGGGAAGGAATTAGTCTGTATTCTCTGTAGAATATATTTAATACATTTTTTATAGAGAGCTTTTTATTTAAGTAATGTCTACACTCAACATGGAGCTCGAGCTCACAACCCAAGGCCAAGAGTCATATGCGCTTCCAAATGAGTGAACCAGGCACTCCTATATTTAACACATTTTTAAAAACCTGTTCAGCTGCTTTTTTTGGCTAAATAACCTCAATTTCTTAATATATTCAGACTATATCATATTCTTTCTAAAAATTCTGAAGAATTCACTTCCACCTGACTCTTAAATTACAAGTTCTGCTTATGAATTTGCAGGACCAAAATACTTTCACAGTCTCTTGTCTCCTAACTGTTCTCACTTCATTTTAACATCCTTCCCCCACAATAAAGTCTCTGCTTTAGATAATCTTGTTACCAGCTTTCTTTGCAGATGATTATCCTGGGCCAACATAATGACTTAACAGAATTTTGAACGACATACCTCAGCATTTTTACAGTTCTATGGATTGCCTTTGGCAAAGCCTGTGCCCCCTCAGAAAAGAGTAAGTAGCTCTTGCAAGTTGCAGGATGAGATAAGGCATAACACAAGCATGGGGACAAAGATGTACTCCTATATCCACAAGATGCTTTGTCCAATTTAACACTATTGATTTACCCTGTCCATCTCAAGATATCTCCCACGCCAATAAGGTGTAAATATCAGCAACATTTGCCCACTTTCACATCCCAGCACAAGTTAAAAAAAAAAAAAAATCAGACATCTTAACAATTACAACTTCCAAAAATCCCATCAAACACTCACTCTTTCAACATTTCTTCATAACACGTTCTGAAAAAAAAAAAAAAAAGACACTATTTTAGTAAAGCAAAAAACATCTCCACTATTTTCAAACATTTTCTGAGGAAAAAAAAATGATTCTACCTATGTAAAAGATGTCCACATGGCAAGACATGAGCAACAACACGGGATGTGTGAATGTCCTATAAAGGAAATAAATGTTAGTGTGTTTGCATGAAGACAGTATAAATATCCAAGTACTTTAAATTCAAGAGGGACTATTTGCGAAAAAAATGAAACCTTGCCATTTGCAATAATGTGGATGGAACCAGAGGGTATTATGCCAAGCAAAGTCAGTCAACCAGAAAAAGACAACTATCATATGATCTCACTGATACATGAAATTTAAGAAACAAGGCAGAAGATCATAGGGGAAAACACGAAAAAAATGAAACAAGATGAAACCAGAGAGGGAGACAAACCATAAAAAATTCAATCATAGGAAACAGAGGGTTGGTGGAGGGCAGAAGGGTGGAGAGACGGGGTAACTGGGTGATGAACATTGGGGCGGGTATGTGATGTAATGAGTACCAGGTATTATATAAGATGAATAACAGACCTGTACCCCAAAACAAAAAATACACTGTAAGTTAATTAACTGAATTTAAATTTTTTAAAAAATATCACCTTACACCAATTAGAATGGCCAAAATTAACAAGACAGGAAACAACATGTGTTGGAGGGGATGTGGAAAAAGGGGAACCCTCTTACACTGTTGGTGCAAATGCAAGTTGGTGCAGCCTCTTTGGAGAACAGTGTGGAGATTCCTCAAGAAATTAAAAATAGAGCTTCCCTATGACCCTGCAATTGCACTATTGGGTATTTACCCCAAAGATACAGAAGTAGTGAAAAGAAGCACCATCTGTACCCCAATGTTTATAGCAGCAATGGCCACGGTCGCCAAACTGTGGAAAGAACCAAGATGCCCTTCAACGGACGAATGGATAAGGAAAATGCCTCCATCAGAAAGGACGAATACCCAACTTTTGTAGCAACATGGATGGGACTGGAAGAGATGATGCTGAGTGAAATAAGTCAAGCAGAAAGAGTCAATTATCATATGGTTTCACTTATTTGTGGAGCATAACAAGTAGCATGGAGGACATGGGGAGTTAGAGAGGAGAAGGGAGTTGGGGGAAATTGGAAGGGGAGGTGAACCATGAGAGAGTATGGACTCTGAAAAACAATCTGAGGGGTTTGAGGGGCGGGGGGTGGGAGGTTGGGGGAACCAGGTGGTGGGTATTAGAGAGGGCACGATTGCATGGAGCACTGGGTGTGGTGAAAAAATATTGAATACTGTTATGCTGAAAATAAATTTTTAAAAAATTGGAGTATCTTTTAAAGTTAATAATACCTCACAAATTTGCTATTCCCGAATTCACTGTAATTTTTTTATGGAGGCCCCACGCCCAACATGGGGCTTACGCTCGCGATGCTGATATCAAGACTTGCATCTCCATAGACTGGGCCAACCAGGCACCACTTTATTACAAATTCAACATGACATTTGCTAAGAGAATATTATTTCTCTCTCTTTAGATGTCCTCGGGTTTTCTGGAGAGTAAATTGAATGTAATTTAAAAAAAAAAAGGAGGGAATATTTCCAAAGCAAGTAATATTTTAAGCTTACCTCCAAACATATTGGACAATTCTGCCTGGAAACATTTTCAATACACTGTTTAAAAGAGAAACTCAAATTACCAAAAATCTTAACTAGATGGAAATGACAAGTATACATATTAATAAAAACTAATGATAAAGAAAACAATGATACTAACTTATTAAAGCTAATAATTAATATTAATGCATGTCTCTTCAATTCAGACAAGAATTGAACAGTTCATTCATACAGCTATTTCAGGCTTTGCATATTACCTAAAACAATGAAATTACTCAATACATCTTAATTGTTCAAATTATCTTCATTTTACAAATAAAGAAAACCAGTGAATCAAGACTTACCAAAGATACAGAGAGATAATGTCTGGACTCTACTTTACATGTATTTCCAAAGCTACCTAAGAGTACTGACAATGGTAACAGTTCACATTATTGAAATTTACCACATGCCATCTATTAAGTACACTACCTGTATCAGCTCAACCACGTCTCACAGTGTACCTGCTATAAATGCAGGCACAATTATTACCCCGTTTTACAGATGAGGTATGTGAGGCCTAGAGAAGGCTCAGTAACTTCCAAAGTCACATACTAATAAGAGCTGGAACTGCATTTGAGCTCCAACAGGCTTGGCCCGTACCAGAGCTCTTCACTTAGTACGAGAGGACAAATAAAGGGGGAAGGTAAGGGGAACCACCACCCCACAGAAGATGCCCAGGTTTTTTAACTGAGCACTTGAGTATATGACAGGACCATTTACTAAAATACAGACAATAAAAAAATAACTGCAAAGAAGATACCATAAGAGAAAACATACATATAGTTTTTGAAAGACCACACAGCTACCATCCCCCAACTCAAGTCTATAAAACCAAACTCAATCTTTTAATTCCAGCAAATTCACAGTCTACTAATCAAATACATTAAAACAAGAGTCATCTTTACTCAGCCCCATTCTTTTTCCCTTATACCTTGTCACCATATCTCAAATGCTCATTATTCATTTCAACTTCTCTTAACACCTGACAATTTGAGGCCAGCATTTATTTAAAAATCCTCATTAATGTTAACTATATCAAATTAAAATAAAAAACTTAATGGAAAAATCCTCATTAGTCTCTCTAATCTGATTTTTTTAAGATTTTTTCTAAATAATGAAAAATAATTTTAAAGGGCCTGGTATCATGGTATAATTAATAGATCCAAAATTAAAAATATTTCTAACTATGAAAAGAAGTACAAAAGTATTTTCTGAATTTTCTTGAAATACTGTTACACTGTTATTGCTTCTTTACTATGCAATTTTAGTTATTCTTTTTTTTTTAAGATTTCTTATTTATTTGACAGAGAGCAAAAGAGCACAAGCAGGGGGAGTGGCAGAAGGAGAGGGAGAAGCAGTCTCCCCGCTGAGCAAGGAGACCGATGCAGTGCTTGATCCCAGGACCCTGGGATGATGACCTGAGCTGAAGGTGGATGCTTAACCAAATGAGCCACCCAGGCGCCTCTTTTTTTTTTTTTTTTAAGATTTTATTTATTTATTTGACAGAGATCACAAGTAGGCAAAGAGGCAGGCAGAGAGAGAGAGGAAAGCAGGTTCCCTGCCGAGCAGAGAGCCTGATGCAGGGCTTGATCCCAGGACCTTGGGATCATGACCTGAGCTGAAGGCAGAGGCTTTAACCCACTGAGCCACCCAGGCGCCCCTCATTTTTACTTATTCTTAAAACCAGTACCAATGAGATAAATCCATAAACTTACTTAGAAGTTGTCAACATTACACCAGTAACTAATAAAAGTATTCTTACACACTATAGGGAGCCTGGGTGGCTCACTTAAGCATCCAACTCCTGATTTTGGTTCAGGTCATGATCTCAGGGTCCTGGGATCAAGCCTGGAATTGAGCCCCATGTCAGGCCCTGTGCTTAGCACAGAGTCTACTTGAGATTCTTCCCCCTCCCTCTACCCCTCCCTCTGCTCATGTGCTCTCTTAAATAAATAAATAGATTATATATATATATACACACACACACACACAATACAGAAGAAAAAGAATTGTAGCTCAGATATTCTGAGGCATAGATCGTAGAACACCTACTTAATAATGCTCAAAAATAAAAAGCACCATAGTTGTACTTGGTAATATCTGAAAATTAGCATGCTTCCAAACATATTAGGATTTAAGCTCGTTTTCAAACACAATATAATACTTTTTAAGTTATGCAAACTTAAGTATATACCTTGTGCTTTCCTTGGAGATTCATAGCTAGGCATAAGTTACATTTCAAACAGTGGAAAAAGTCTTCCTTTGGACCAATCCTAAAAATTATGTAAAAGCCAAAAAAATTAGGTTCATTTTTACTACAATGGTAATTTACTCATTTTTATATAAGTTTAATTTCACTGTAAAGTTAGTTCAATTCACAATGAAGAACATGGGGTAAACCCCCGCCTCCCCAAAATCACTCCCCAAATGTAAGCACTATAAACACAATGGTATCTACTTGGGTTTTTTCTATAAAAGTGAATACACAACACATACACACACACACACCCTTTGGGTTTTATTTTTTACATAAATGGATTCTTTCTATACATTCTGTTCTGCGACTTTTTTTCACTGAACATATCCTAAAGATTATTCTGTCTAGACCACTTCATTCCTCTTCAGAATTACACAGTATTACATGGTATGGATAAATCATAATTTGTGAAAGTATTCCCATATATAATTTAGTACCTTGAATATAATATAATGACATAAAATAAATGTGCTTATGCAGTGAGCCTGGGTGGCTTACTCAGTTAAGTCTGCCTTCAGCTCAGGTCAAGATCCCAGCATTCTGGGATTGAGTCCCACATCGGGCTCCCTGCCCAGTAGGGAGCCTGCTTCTTCCTCTCCCTCTGCCCCTGCTTGTGCTCTCTCTCTCTGACAAATAAAAGTAAAATCAAGCAAGCAAGCAATATGCTTACACAGACATCACTTAGTCATCTGTTGAAAATTTTTACAAGATTTCTAAAACTGAAACTATACAGTCAAAGGGCTAAAACATTTTTTAAGAGCAGAAATCAGAACACCAAAACCACATTTGCCGTATCATACTCTCATGGTTAAGTATCCTGGCGCTTATTTAATAACAATAAGAAATTATATTTCCCCATTTAAAAAAAAAAAAAAGAAGAAGAAAAGCTCATTCTAGCACACTTCAGTAAGGATATACGCACGCATTGCCAAAAAATTTAGTGTTGGATGTCTGCCTCTAATTAAGGAAAAAGTGAGGGGACGCCTGGGTGGCTCAGTTGGTTAAGCAGCTGCCTTCAGCTCAGGTCCTGATCCCAGGGTCCTGGGATCGAGTCCCACATAGGACTCCTTGCTCGGCAGGGAGCCTGCTTCTGCCTCTGCCTGCCTCTCTGTCTGCCTGTGCTCGCTCGCTCTCTCTCCCTCTGTCTCTGACTAATTAAGGAAAAAGTGAAATCCTGTTTTTAGGGCACGTCACTCTTTGAGAGAATAACCGCCACAGTCAAAAGATTATCTAACTATTATGGAGCTATTTTAAAATATAAAATCAGGATTAATATTATTACTAAACTCTGTAAGAAGCACAGATTTCCTTTAGTGATTATTGCCTAAAGACAATAATTTTCAAGCCCAGAGACCAGAGTCAAGCTTAGAGGTGTTGTAAGTACCAAGCACCAGCAGGAGAAATCTGATCACCTTTACTTTGCAGATTTCTTAAATGGACTAAAAGCAATAACTAAGTTTCATCATATACTTAAGACAAAAAAGTTGTCATTAATATCCAAAAGGGGACTCGTTGTAAAAGAGTATCAAAGAAGGTTCAACTACAAAATAAAAAGACTGATATTTAAGCAAAAATTTTTAATTCATACACTCAAATGACGTGATTTTTTTTAAATGTCATCATGAAAGGGTAAAGAGTTTCCAATGACACTGCTACTGCAGAAACATCTTTGAATTCTTTTGATATTTTTATTGTTTAAAAAAATTAACATTTTCTAACGGCTATGTCATTTCTGACTAAACAGTGTTTGCCAATCTTATTTAATAGATTTTGCTCCCAATTATCTTTTTCAGAGAGGGAGAGGGAACGGGGGAGTGACAGAAGGAGAAAGAGGATTTTAAGCAGGCTCCACACCCAGCAGGGAGCCCGACACAGGGCTTGATCTCATAGCCCTGAGAGCACCACCTGAGCTGAAATCAAGAGGTGAATGCTTAACCGACTGCGCCACCCAGGCACTCCTACCCCAGTATCTTTTAGCAAGCTTTAATAAAATAATAATAAATGAATACCTCTGAAAATCCCCAAGGGGAGTGAATTTTCAGTGTGCCATAGGCACATAGATGTTCCAAGGATTTCTGAACAAGGACAATAGACACAATGCCACCTAAAATCCCTACCTGAAGTGATCATAATCATCTGTCTGTAACACACACTAGATGAAGGCCTCACAAGAAAATGAATGAACAATGTTTGTTTGTTTGTTTTTAAGATTTATTTTTATTTTAGAGAGAGCGTGAGAAGTGACTGAGTATGGGGGAGAAGCAAAGGAAGAGGGAGAGAGAGAATCTCCAGCAGACTCCTGCTGAGCATGGAGCTTGACGCAGGACTCAATCTCACGACCCCGAAATCATGACCTGAGCCAAAATCAAGAGTTGAATGTTCAATCAACTGAGCCAACCAGGTGCCCCTGAACAATGTACTTCTAAGGGAAAAAAAAGAAAATGGGGGCGCCTGGGTGGCTCAGTGGGTTAAAGCCTCTGCCTTCGGCTCAGGTCATGATCTCAGGGTCCTGCAATCGAGCCCCGCATCGGGCTCTCTGCTCATCAGGAACCGGCTTCCCTTCCTCTCTCTCTGCCTGCCTCTCCGCCTATTTGTGATCTCTGTCTGTCAAATAAATAAATAAAATCTTTAAAAACAAAAAAAGCAAGACTACCTTTAAAAAAAAAAGAAAAATGGATTCCTCACCTGGTCATTCACTAGGAGGGACTTCAATTCACAGTATTTTGTTACATGAAACTAGACCATCCCATTTTGCTAAAAGGTTATTACAGCACTCTTCCATCTTTTATAAAGTTTATACACCAAAATTTACGTGGTATGTCTCCTGAATGGAGAAATGTTGAATGGGAAGTATGTGTATAAAGTATGTGGAAGGGAGGTGCCTGGGTGGCGCAGTCCTTTAAGCTCCTACCTTCAGCTCAGGTCATGGTCCTGGGATCCTTCGATCAAGCCCCTCAGTGGGCTCCAGGCTCATCTAGGAATCAGCTTCTCCCTCTCCCGTTGCCCCTCCCCCCATGTGTGCGCCCGCTCGCGCTCTCTCTCTCTCTCTCTCTCTTACTCTCCCTCTCAAATAAAAATCTTTAAAAAAAAAAAAAAGTATCTTGAAGAAAACAGATGATGTAAAAAGTGAAAAAAATTATAAGACTGATCATCCTAAATAAGGTGTTTATAAATCTAAAAGTAAATAAAATTTTGTTATATTGAAACTAAAAAGATAGTCACCTTTTTTTTTTTTTTTTTAAAAATTCAGGAGCATTTTATTTAATGTGATGAGTATGCTACCTTTATGAGTTCATTCCAGTCTGGATAGTCACCTTTAGATACAATTATGAGCTCTCAAAGGCTTCAAAAACATTGAATTTGACAATGCATAAACAGAAGTAATGATAAGCCAGAACCTATTAGTAGTGTACTTGAGATCTGCAATCAATATCTTTTGATGGTATGCGTCCAGGACGTGAAAAAATTTACAGGTCTGTAAATTAAAGTAATTACAAACTAGAGCCTACTAGAATTGTATCTAAAACCTAGAATCAGTTATTACAAGAAGGATGTGTGTAAGATTTATGCATGACAAATAACCAGGAAACAGCTACATTCGAAGGATATTGCCAAATTTAGTACTAGAAAATAACTCAAAAAACAGTAAAAATGAACTGGAGCTCATGAATCAAACAGGATGAACCCTAGAAACGAGGTTTTGTTTAAAAAAAAAAAAAAAAGCCACAGAAGAATAAATAGAAGGTGAGTTTAAAAATAAGCAAACCTGAACATATATTGTAAACCTCCACTCCACAAAGATAAAAGTGGCCTGTTTAGGACCAAAGCTCCCACTGACAACTACAGAGGCTAGATTCAAAGAAAACAAGCCCTTTAATAGCAATAAAGAACAACTAGGGGCTTAAAGGGTCAACATCCCAGACAGCAGGGAAATATCCTGAGGCAAAGCCTGCTTCTTCCTCGAGGAACGTGGAGTCCACACTAGTCTATTAGAAGCTAAGGAGCCAAGCAGCAAGCAGTAGGTAACAGGGTAGGAAACCAAGTAAACCCTCTGGCAATCTCTCTGCTAGGGAGGCAAAAAACTGGAGAGCAGGTCCCACCACCAGAGTTGCCCTAGTAACCAACCCTGGCTTTAAGTCAAGCCCCGTGAGGAACCAGGTGCTAGGAGCCAGAGTGTTAGGGAAAACAAAATAGAAGACGACTAATCATCCCAATCTTTAATTGGATAAATGGAATCTTGGAGCTTCAACAGTATTGGTAACATTCTATTTCTTAAAATGAGTGACTTACTGTATCAGTATACTTTATAACATATGTTATGCTACGTATGTGCTTTTGTATATATCTAATACTTCAGGGTTTCTAAAAAGAAAAACTCCTATATACGGCATGTCAATAGTAGCTTATCAGTGAGAGACTAGACTGTAGGTTTCTTTTGTTCTTTCTACTTTTTAATGTTTTCCAATTTTTATAAAATCAGCCTATACTTTGAAAATGCTTTTAAAAACTGATTTTTAGAAAAGTAAAGTCCACCCTAATTTTCTACTTCAGTTGCCTACAAAACACTTCATATAAAAGCATGTTTTATATCCAAAAGTTATATTTTTAAATAGCCACACAATAACTGGTGGGCTAATTAAATTATTACTACAAAAGAGGCATGAAAAAATTTTTTAGAATACCAGAAATGATTTTCATGTTTATCGTGTTGGTAGTAACACGATTATATATATTTGTCACACTTACTGAACTGAAAACTTAAAATAAATGCATTTTATTAGATGCAAATTAACCCCAACAAAACTGATTTTATTTGTGGAGCATAACAAATAGCATGGAGGACAAGGGGTGTTAGAGAGGAATAGGGAATTTGGGTAAATTGGAAGGGGAGGTGAAACATGAGAGACTATGGACTCTGAAAAACAATCTGAGGGGTTTGAAGTGGCGGTGGGGTGGGAGGTTGGGGTACCAGGTGGTGGGTATTATAGAGGGCACGGCTTGCATGGAGCACTGGGTGTGGTGAAAAAATAATGAATACTGTTTTTCTGAAAATAAATAAATAAATAATAATTTTTTTAAAAAAAACTATTATTGCTCAGGTACATTAAAAATAATCATAAAAGAACATTTTACATACAGTACCTACAAATTCCACAGCTTTCACAATGATACTGTTTCTTGTCTTTGTCAAAGAGATGGCATATACTGCAATAATATTCCCCAAACAATGTGCTACATTCTTCGCAAGTCTGTTGGGCCTAAAAGAGACACATGTAATTAAAAATTAAATTAAATTTACCAAAACATTTTCTATTATTATTTGAATATCCACAATTTGTTACAACATACGCATATTCTTACAAGGTTTTAAACATTTAAACCAATGATACTGCTTAGAGTTAAAGAAGTCTTATTTGCATACTCTCAATTTTGTAAATCTTAACATTTTTTAAAAAGAAAACAGAAATATGATAAAATCTTACGTGCTGAATTTTTTCACAGTTTATGCACTGCACTTCCTTTACTTTAAAGCGATCTAGCTGATGATCTTCGTTGCTATCATGACACAACCGACAAGTATAAAGTTTGTCACAGCAAGGTGCCTAATGCCCAGAGGGAAAAAGAGGTATAAGAAAAGATAAGTTTATAATGCAAAAAAAAAATTTTTCTTCCTCCTCCTGGAATAAAGTCAAAGAATACAACTAATCAATCAGTTTGTAAACTGATCCTAAACATAACTTTTCACTATTGTTAGCATATTTTAACTATTCCCCCTCAACATCTATGTCTACCTACATCAAGTTTAACATAATCTGATCCTTAAATACTAAAGAATTATGAAGAATGGACACCCACAGACAGAAGAACTAATCACACAACACCCTAAACTCATCCTCGGCCTAAACGGCAGGCAGGCAACTTCTGAGACATTTCCAGATAAAGTCATTTACCTACTTCAACCTTTAAACATTAACTATAATAAAGATTATATTTTAATTCACTCATTTATTAATCATCAACTATATCCTTGACATTTTAGAAGACAGAATAAATTTAAGAGATAGCCCTTGTTTTCAAGAGTGGCAGACTGCCAAAATCTTTTCTCTCCTTCTTTCTGGACACCTGATTGCCCAGCTATACTACAGTTTCCAGACTTCTTTGATTTCAGCTGTGGCCAAACGACTAAGTTCTTACCAAAAGGAAATGAGCAGAAGAAATCAGTGCCACTCCTGGGCCTGAGTATTAAGAAACTGGGCACGCCTCCTCCTCCATGCTCCCTTTCCCTTTTCCGTCAGATGAAACCTGGACATGACAGCAACCCAGCGGATGACTGTATGCCCTAAAACATGGCAAAATAATACAATGGGAAAAACTTGTCCCTGGAGTGATCATGTGGATCAGTCTTATCGCCAAACTGGATAATTCACCTTGAAACTGTTAGGTGGGAGAAAATAAACTCTTAATTCTTTAACCCACATTACTGTTGGTTTTTTTGTTACCCTTAGTAGCTTAACTTTATTCTAACTAGTACCTCAAGAAGTTTCTAAGCCAGTAAGTTAACCCAGTACTTTCCAGGATACTGTGACCTTCCAAATTCACTCATTTCTGAAGATTTCTTATGATGATTTACCACAACAGAGTTCACTCCTTAAAGATTTTAACACTCAACTGGTACCCCTTCTCTCCCAACAACTCCTCTCATCCTAAATCTTAGTGATCTGCACAACCACCCTCAATTCCTTGACTTTCTCACTTCCAATGGCCTCGTCCTTCAACCCTACTCAGCCAAATATTCTCACAGTCATACCACAGAACACTCTTTACACTCTTAAAAATTGTTGAAGAGGGGCGCCTGGGTGGCTCAGTGAGTTAAGCCTCTGAGTGAGTTAAGCCTCTGCCTTCGGCTCAGGTCATGATCTCAGGGTCCTGGGATAGAGCCCAGTGTCAGGCTCTCTGCTCAGTAGGGAGCCTGCTTCCTTCTCTCTCTCTGCCTGCCTCTCTGCCTACTTGTGATCTCTGTCTGTCAAATAAATTTAAAAAAAAAAATTGTGAGGATCTCAAAGACCTTCTGATTATGTGAATTATCTCTACTGATACCATACTATAAAACTGAAAAGGTTTTTGGGCACCTGGGTGGCTCAGTGGGTTAATCCGCTGCCTTCGGCTCAGGTCATGATCTCAGGGTCCTGGGATCGAGTCCCGCATCGGGCTCTCTGCTCGGCAGGGAGCCTGCTTCCTCCTCTCTCTCTCTCTCTCTCTGCCTGCCTCTATGCCTACTTGTGATGTCTCTCTGTCAAATAAATAAATAAAATCTTTAAAAAAAACTGAAAAGGTTTTTAAAATACTACTTCTTTTAAAAATAGTAACAAACCCATTACATGTTAATGTAAATGACATATTTTAATGAAAAATAACTAGTTTCCCCCAAAATAGCTGGATTTTCATTTCTGCTTCAACTTCCGTATTCAATCGGTTTAGATGAAGTATATGAAGAAACTTTGGACTCCCACAAATACATAGTTGGAAAAGGGAGGAGTATTTTAATAGACTTTACAGAGAATTATGGATACTCTTCTCTGACACTACACCAAAACTTGACAAGTCTTATAAATGATCAGTTGTAACATGGGCTCTGAAATTGTATCGATGAACTTTTCTCCCTCTGTTGCATCAAAATCCTCTGATCTATCCTGCACTTTGAATCAACCTTTTACCCACGTATTAGTCATTTGGAAAATATCAGTGCACTGAGTTCTACAGCTCTTCCAAATGTTCACACATCTTCCACGCAATATAAAAAAAAATCATTATTTGTTAACATCACTACCAATCTCATCAGTGAAGTGTTTAGGTATTGGGACACTTTTAAGCTCACAGAAACTTATACAAGTTTCAAAATTCTAATTTTTATGTGAAAGGTTGAATTTTACCACTGTCAATTGTTTTCCTTGTAATGACAGTTTCTTTTCAATGGTTCACTTTTCAAGAAAGTGCCCACCAAATACTCAAGTCTAAATAACAAGATTTCAAGTACAAACTGTTACATGAGAAACTAGTTCAGTTCATAATCCAACTGCATAAGAACTTTCCTCACAACAACCATCTAATTTTAGTATGCAGAAGTGCTTGATGAAAACATTCCATTTCATCAAACATGTAAAAAGATGTATTCAAGAGCTGAGATTTTTATAAAATTAGTAACTTTATTGCTTTAGTTTTATCAATGACAGCCTTAAGTCAAACTTCTTTTTTAAACTATAGGTATAGTACAGGTCAGATGCCAGCAGTTTTAATAACTGCTTTTGCACACACTGAAAAAGACAAAATCTTAGTATTAGAAAGTAGTTTTGACCCCAAGGATCCCCTGAAAGTGCCTCAGAAATCACCGGGGCGGGGGGGGGGGGGTCCATTCATCACACTTTGAGAACCATGCTCTAAAACAAGAACTGAATCTTGTTTATATCATAAGTTCAAGTATGAAATCCTCTAACCACTACCCCTTCTCTTTCCAACTCACTTCAATGCTTCCCTTGCACATATTCTAATTCTTTCCTTTTCTCTTCCTCTACATACTCTCCTAACCAAAACCCCAAGTCTGGTTAAACCCAATTCTCTCCTGTATAGGAATAGTCAGACATAGCTGAATAAGAATTTTCACACTAGTCTCACTTTTAAGTCATGATCACTAATTAAAAAGTAGGTTTTGGGGTGCCTGGGCGGCTCAGTGGGTTAATCCCTCTGCCTTCGGCTCAGGTCATGATCCCAGGGTCCTGCGATCGAGCCCCGCATCAGGCTCTCCACTCGGCGAGGAGTCTGCTTCCCCCTCTTTCTGCCTATCTCTCTGCCTACTTGTGATCTCTATCTGTGAAATAAATAAATAAAAATCTTTAAAAAAAAAAATAAGTGGGTTTTTATTATATTGCCCTAGTCGATTCCCTCATTTTTCTAGTCTAGGACCTAAAATCTAAATGATTATTTCACATCTCCTCTCTTTAAACCTTTTCCTCCACCCTTACACTCTGCTCATTATCTTATTAAACAGAAATAATCAAAGAAAACATTTTCTCACAAACTCTATCAACCTACTTGCAAATGTACCTAATACTCCATCTTCCTTTCTGTTACATATTTTTCTCGAAGGCCAACTCCTCCACTTGTGCACTGGATCCCAACTTGTCTATGATTACTTAAGAGCAGTAAAGGCTCCTACAGTTTTTTCTTTCCCTCCTGCATCATAAAATGTTCTCACTTCATGGGACACCTGAGTGGCTCAGTCAGTTAAGTGCCTGTCTTCGGCTCAGACAATGATCCCAGGGTCCTCCAATGGAGTGCTGCAGAAGGCTCCTTGCTCAGCGGGAAGCTTCTTCCTCTGCCTGCACCTCCTCCTGCTTGTGCACTTGCACTCTCTCTTACAAATAAACAAAATCTTTAAAAAACAAAAAAAAGTTCTCACGGGGTTATTTCCAATATGTGAACATGCCGTAATACCTCCAATTTTAAAGGGAAAAAAATCTCATGATCCCACATCTCTCAGCAACTAGACTTTTTTTATTTTTCCTTCTTTTACAGCAAAACTCCACGAAGTGTCTATGAAGGCGACTTCCAGTTCCACTACTCTCAATCTCTCTCAAATCCACTCCAATCAGGCTTTGTCCCAATCGCTCCACTGAAACGTCTCTTGTCAAGATCACCCGTGACCTCCTTGCCAAATTTAAAGGTCAATTTTCACTTCTTATCTTACTCAAACAACAGCATTTGATTTAGTTGATTACTTCCTCCTCAAAACTCTTCATTTGGCTTCCGGTATTCAAGGAAGAAGGAGGGAGAAGGCAAAAAAGTATTTGATACTCAGGGTCAAATATCTCAGCACTATGAAACACAGACACACTTATGTGGTTTCCTGGGGGAAAGGGCCAACATGTTGAATTCAGCTCCAGTTATCGAGTTTCAAAGAGTAACAAAACATACCAGTGGAAATGGAATCGTAAGGATGGCATTCAGTTCGCTTACACAACACTCGGTGAACCCCTAACTTTGAAAGAGCTTCACCCAGTGCAGCGGAGGAATGTTCACCAAGGCTGGCCTAAAAAGAAGGCTCTAAGTTGTCCTTACAGGCCTCATACTTTGTTTTTCTTTCTTTCTTTCTTTCTTTTTTTTTTTTAATGAAACAGGAACTTTTGTCACCCTATTTCACAAATGGAGCACTTGCTCAAAAGCACTGACCTATCAAGGGTCAGAGCTAGATGTGGGGGTAGGGCTGTGGGACTCCAAAGCTCAAACTTTTTAAGTAAAATCTTTAAATGGCTTCTTGCAGCAACAACAAAATCAGGAAACTTTAACTGGATGGGTGCCAAGTTACAATGCTCGCGATTGACTAGCAATTTTCCTCAAAGTAAACAGCAAAAATAACAATACCTGCGTACTGGGCACTTGGCTACGCGTAATCTACCTAGTGGCAATTCCATGGCTGTCGTCCTAGTCCACAGAAACATTCTCCTGGCAGGCTTCGACATACTCGCTGACTCTACAATGCGGCTGGCGAGCTGTACAACTTGCTCACTAAGGAGCTGAAATCCTATTCCGATTCTCCACTCACTCCTCCGTCTTCCATGATCTCATCACACACCTGAGAGTCACCCTGGCCGGAAGCCAGCCCAGGCCCGGGGCGGCCTCAGTCTACTCACAGTAGCAAAAGACTACAGAAACGCACTGATGAAGTGAGCGATGTGCAAGCCCACGTTCTTCCCCGAGCAGAGAGCTTTGCTCACGACGTGTAAAGCAGGGAAAAGGTGGGGGAGGTCGTCCTGCCAAAACGTTCTCCACAGCAAGAACCCAACTCGAGGTGAAGAAGGTAGACGGACAAACAGCTTAGCCTCTAACTTAAGCCCAAGCCTAACCGCCTTGCCCACTCCGCCCCCGCCCACCCGACCCCGCGGAAGCTTGTCAAGGAAGAGCCCGCTGAAGTCGTCACCTTCAGGAGACAGCCTCTGTCATAGTGCTCGCAGCCCCGCCGCCCTTGCTTTTGGCCGCGGGCGCCATCTTCCCGCGCCGAGGCCGCCATCTCTGCCGCCTCCCCTCAAACTCCGCGAACCCTCCCCGCAGGACGAAAACCACGCCCAGAGAAGTAGCGTCACTAGCACACCGCCCCCTACCGACCGCCGCGGCCTGCCGAGCCGATATGGCGGCCGAGCACGTGACCCGGGGCAGCCAGATTTCCGGTTCCTGGGGCGACGGGGCGGAAGTGAAGAGAAGTGCAATCTCTGTCGTCGACGTCAGTCGCTGACTTCGCCGCTAACGGTAATAAGTCTTAGGTTGCTTCTTCTCCCCCTCCCACCCTCCATCGCTATTCGCCCAGACGTTGGGCGTGGTTCGGGGCGAGGTGGACGGTAGCGGCGCGGAGACGCCAGGTGGCCCCCTGAAGAAGGGACGCTCTCCGGCCGCCTCCGCACCTGTGACAGGGCGGCCCCTCCCTTTCTCCCTGCGGCGGCCCGGGGCCTCGAGAAAGGGGCGGAGCTCCGCGGGCCCCGGGGCTCTGAGCGGGCACCTGCGCGGGCTGGCCCTGCTCGCCGGCCCTCGACCTGTTGCTGCTTTTACTCGTCCTTCATTCCTTCAAACTATGCGTTGACGTTTACTGTTTACCAGTTACCAGTTAAGCACGGGGCCAAAAAGTGAGAAAAAACACACGCCCCACCACGCCCTCCTGCAACTCACGGGCTGGTGAGGGAGAGAGACAGGAATCAGAGAATCACTGTAGCAAGGTTGCGACTTGGAGAAGTGCCGGGAAGAAGTGTTTGTTCGAGGGGAGCTAGTGCTGGATGGGCTCTGATTTCATCTGAGCGTCAAGGAAGGCTTCCCTGGGGAAGCAGCACGAAGCCAAAAGATGAGGAGGAGTGAGTGAGTGTGCAAAGGCCCTGTGACCTGGTGCCTGCAAGAAGCCGCGAAAGGGAAATGTGCAAGACCGCAGGATAGACTCAGACCCCTCGGAGTGCCTAGTGTGATACGCTTTGCCTTATAAAGAGCCAAGCCCCTGGAAAATTTTTAAAGCTGCCAGAAAATATTTGGCTTTGGCTTTCTAGCGAGATTTCACGGTACCCAACACATGCTGGGAAAAGTAAATATGTTGCTTGAAGTTACTAACTCTTACCGTTTTAATTTTCTTTCAGTTCTGTTATGAGTTGCTAAAATCATGGTGAAATGTTGCTCGGCCATTGGATGTGCTTCGCGCTGTTTGCCCAATTCCAAGTTAAAAGGACTGACATTTCACGTGTAAGATTTTGCTGTAGTTAAGCCAAGTACTTCTGACGGTTATAAAAAGCCAATGACAGTTCCACTTAAATCTTCAGCTTTGATCTTTAGTTCCCAAATCTGTAAATCGCTTTTTTAGCTAGATTTGAAGTGACAGGGATCTATTTACATTTTTATAATTTAGTTGAAAAGTTTAAGATACCTGCCAGGGTATCAGAGGCTAGTAAACAAAAATAATCAAGCTCATTTTTGCTATAATGTTGTTACTTTGCATTTTAACATACTTTCAAAGAAATTCAATTTTGTTTACATAGGGTGTACAGTCTGTAGGAAGAAAGGAGCTTTGCCCAAATTTGTCCTTTCTGTTTAGAAGTAGATCTAAAATATAAATTACAAGCTCAGACCAAGGGTTCTTTAGCAGTACTACAGATAAATCAAAATGATCCAGATTTTCTATTTTAAGCCATTCTTCTGACAGCAAAGGAAAGGAATAATAAGGCTTAACAATTACTCATTTGCTTAAGGTTTATTTTGCTGCTTTTGTTTGAGGCACTGCTTCGTGCTAGAGAAAGATCTGTTAACTACTTTGCAAGGTATGAAGAAACAAAAAATGAGTATGTGTACCCTACGTTTTCTAAAAAAGATTTGAATTGGCTTGGAAAACTGAAAAGATATGGTTATTGATTTCCAGATCTCTCAAAATAGTTCTTATCTCTGGAATTCCAAACGGCAACAGTTCTTTGCCTCATTCACTAAGCGTTGATAGACCTGTTGTGTATTAAATGCTATACTAAACAACTTTCTGATGCTAACAGAAGAATGAAAATACAAGGTACTCTATTCATCTGGGATAAATTCTGGATATCACTTCACATAGGAAAAGGCACAAGTGATATTATCATGTATAGATAAAGAAAAACCTCCAGTTGTGAATCTTCCTATAAGACTGAAATATTCCTTGAAACTTTTTTTCTTTATAGTACGAAGAAAATTGAAATAGAGGCGATATGTCTGCAGCATGATTAATAGAAAACTCTATTACTGAAAGTTCTGAAAGCATGATTCATAAGGGCTTCCTGAATATTCCATTTCTCAAGAATAATAACTCTTCAATGAGCCAATTTAGTCACAGCCTTAATTCAAGTATCTATCAATAGTGTTCAATTTTAAAATACTTTCTGTATTTTTTTCTAGATTCCCCACAGATGAAAACGTCAAAAGAAAATGGGTATTAGCAATGAAAAGGCTTGATGTAAATGCTGCAGGCATTTGGGAGCCTAAAAAAGGAGATGTGTTGTGTTCAAGGCACTTTAAGAAGACAGATTTTGACAGAAGTGCTCCAAATATTAAACTGAAACCTGGAGTCATACCTTCTATCTTTGATTCCCCGTCTCACTTACAGGTTTGTTTATGAGACACTGCTTACCATCATTACGTATTTTTTATGGTACTATTGAAGAACCTTTACCACTGAGGCTAAGATTTTTAATTGTTTGCTTGTTTCTCTGAAGTCCATTTTTGAGTTTTTACTGCTTCAGCTTTTATAACATATAGTAGGAATATTTTACCAGTAGCCACTCAGAAATATTTGTATGTTCCTAAGATCTGGTGAAGGAGACTGACTTAGGAGTTAACATAATTCAGGATTTGTTTCTAAACAATGGAGGAAAATAAGAGGGTTGAACTGAAGTTCCAAGTTGCCAGTCCTCCTCACACTGGAGCAAAAGTCAAGAGCAGAGCCACTAACAGGACCAAAGTAGACTTTTAGAGCCACATACATTCAAGCTTAAAGCCTAGGTAGAACTAAAAAGAAGAAGAGCAAAAGAGATGAGAACAGGAGAATGAAAGGAGAGAAAAGGTAAGAAAAAGAAAATAAAAGGATTGTATAAGTAAAATCTAGTTGAATTTTGTGTTTTTTCTCAGTAGTATTAGTGTTATAGATTGACTGCCTGGCCTTCAGTATCTCTCTTAATATGTGGTAAAGTGGTTCTAAAAACCATAGAGTAACTGATTCCAGCGTAGAAAATTCAGGGAGAGCCTCTGGGTCCCGGAACAACAGCAATGAATTTCCAATGAAATTACTTCCTTCCCAACAGCTGGAAACAGGAAGTACAGATGGTCTTTGTCTTACAATTTTTCCACTTTATGATGGTGCAAAAGCAGTATCCATTCAGTAGAAACCATACTTTGAATGTTTAATTTTCATCTTTTTCCGGGCTAATGATACGCAGTATACACTACCATACTCCTCTGATGCTGGGCAGGGGGATTGAGCTGCAGCCACATGGCCACAAGGGTAAACAACCAATACACTATCAACTGTTCTGTACCCATACAACTAGTCTGTTTTTCAGTTTCAGTAACAGTATTCAGTAAATCACATGAGATACCAACACTTCATTATAAAATAGGCTTGGAACACCTAGGGGCTCAGTTGGTTAAGTGTCCAACTCTTCTGCTCGGGTCATGATCTCAGGGTTGTGAGATCGAGCTGTGTGTTAGACTCCATGCTGGGCGTGGAACCTGCTTAAGAGTCTCCTCCTCCCTCTCCCCTTTCCCTCTTTGCTCTCACTCTTGCTCTCTCTCTCTAAAAAAAACATAAAATAAAAAATAAAAGAGGTTTTGTGTTAGATCACTTTGCTCAACTGTAGGCTACTGTGTTGTGAGCATATATTTATGGTAAGCAAGGCTAACTATTATATTCAGTAGGTTAGGTGTATCAAATGCCTTTTCAATTTATAATATTTTAAATTTCCATAACCCCATCATAAGGTAAGAAAGATCTGTAATGCACAAGTGTTCCTGCTTCTATATGGTGTTGACTACTATACCCCTGTCTTTACTGGGTCATCTTCCAGTGCCTGCATGATCAAGTAGAGCTGCCTCACTCTCTCCCGTGTTGACACCTGTACAGTATCTTGCATACAATTTGTTGGCAAGGTTTTTCTTGCTTTTCTAGCTTTAATGTTGAGAATCTTAAGAAATGCATAATCAAATAAACCATAATACTAACTTCCAAAAACTATATCCTTATAACGAAGTTTTTCATTATGGGAAATTAAATGATGCAAGCAAAAAGACAATAGAAATTAACAATAATCGGGGCACCCAGTGGGCTTAGTTGGTAGAACATGTGACTCTTAATCTCAGGGTCCTGAGTTCAAGCCCATATTGGGCATGGAGCCTACTGTTTAAAAAAAAAGTATAAAAAATTAACAATAGTCATAATCCAGAGGTAATACTTTTAACACTTCAATGTGTTATCTTTCCAGTCATTTGTTTGTGTATGTTTGTATATAAATTCATCTATAGATATTCTTACAAAAATAAAATTACACTATAGATTTGAACCTGGAACAACAGAGTTGGATTGCATGGGTCCCCTTATACACAGATTTTTTTTCAATAAATACAGTACGATAAATGTATTTTTTTCTTCCTTAGGATTTTAATAACATATTCTCTAGTTTACTTTATGGTAAGAATACAGCATAGAAGACATATGCAAAATATGTGTTAATCAACTATTTGTGTTGTCAGTAAGGCTTCCAGTCTACAAACAGTAGGTAGTTAAGTTTTGGGAGAGTCAAAAGTTATACACGGATTTTCGACTGTGCAGGGGAGTTGGTGCCCTTAACCCTGCATTGTTAGAGAATCAACTGTATATCCTTTTCTTAATTTGCTTCCATCTGTCTCTCTCTCTCTTTTTTCATCCCAGCATTTAAATAGTGTTTACTATGTGCCAAGCACTATTCTAAGCACCTTATATGTAAACTCATTTAGTCTTCTTAACAACCATGTGAAATAAATACTATTATTATTCTCATTGTACTGCTTGAAGACACATATAGGTCCAGAGAGCTGAAATATCTTCCCCAGGGTCACACGGCTATTAAATGGCAGAGGCTGGATTAGAACCCGTCATTTTGGCTCCAGAGTCCACTGTAAACTACTGCTATCCATGATACTAAATATTTTTCCATAACAATGGCTTTCAAACTTTAGTCTACATAAGAATTATCCAAGGAGCTTGTTTAAAATGGGGAACCGGGGCATCTGCATGGCTCAGTCTACTGAGCAACCTACTCCTGGATTTGGCTCAGGTCATAAGATCAAGCCCTGCGTAGGGCTCCATGCTCAGCAAAGAGTCTACTTGAAGATTCTCTCCCTCTGCCACTCCCCCTGCTCACACTCTCTCCCTCAAAAATAAATAAATCTTTAAAAAATAAAATGGAGAATCCTGTTCCCCAGAGAATCTAAGTTTGGGCTAGCGTCCAGAAAGCCGCACATTTTAACAAGCATCCCACTCAATTGTGTTGCACATCTACACATGATAACTTTTAACAGAAACATATAGACATCAGTTTTTTGTTTTGTTTTTTAAGATTTTATTTATTACTTGACAGAGATCACAAGTAAGCTGAGAGGCAGGCAGAGAAAGGGGGAAGCAGGCTCCCCAGGTGGGACTCGATCCCAGGACCCTGGGATCATGACCTGAGCTGAAGGCCGGCTTTAACCCAGTGAGTCACCCAGGTGCCCCTAGACATCAGTTTTTTAAACTAAACTTTATACTAAAATATACATATGGAAAGTGCTCACACATCATAAGTGTACCTAGCAATAAGTTGTCATAAAGTGAATTAAATCCCTTTAAGCCAAGATATAAAATATTAACCATTACCCCAGAAGCCTCCTTCATGCTCTTTTCCAGTCACTATACCTCCAAAGGTAAATACTATCCTGACTTTTATCACTGTCTGTTGTATAAATAGAGTCAATATGTCCTCTGACTTCTTCAGCTCAACATTTTGTATGTGTGATTCATCCATCCTACTACTGTGATAGTAGGCCATTTTTTTTTTGCCATATAGTATTCTATTATCTAAATAAACTATAATTCTGCCTTTCTACTGTTGATAAACATTACTTTAGGTCTGTTATGAATGATGCAGCTATGAGTGTTTTTGTCCATGCCCCTGGGTACATGTAGGTTCACATTTCTGCAAAGTATACATGCAATTTTCTTAGAAGTGCAACTGCTGGGTACTAGGGATGTGTATGTTCAGCTCGAGCAGATACTGCCATCGTTTTCTAAAGTGGTTTTGCCAATTTGTAGTCTCACCATCTGCAAATAAATGTTCTCTGGTTTTATATTCCTGTCAGTACCTGGTGGTATCAGTTTTACAAAAAATATTTAGTGACCATGTGGCAATTGATTTATGTATGAACAATAGTTTGTGATGATAACCTATATACAATAGTAATTGTATATAGGTTATCATCACTTACTATTCTAAACAGTGCTGTGATAAACATTATTCTAGCCAAATCTTTGTACATATCCTTATTGTCTCAAACTAAACTCCCAGAAATAAAATTTTGCATCAAAGATTACACACATTTTTAAACACTTTGCTTTTGATACAGATCCCCACAGGCCCACCAGAGAGCTTGTACCAATCTATTCCCTAATTACCTTTGCATGAAAGTATCCATCCACCCTAGTCATCAGAGTAAGTTGTGTTTTTAACCTTTGCTAAAATTGATTGGCAAAAATGACATTTTGTTGTAATTTATTTTGGGATATTGGTCTCTGCATTTATTAGACATTTGTATTTTTTATTTTGTGAGTTACTTATTGAGGACCTTTTCTATTTTCATCTTCTGAATTCTAAATTATGTGTAAAAACACTACATATTGAAGATATAGATTATTTAACTGACCTCTGAGTTGCAGTTACTTTTTGTTGTTTTTAGTTTTTAGTACAATTATCAGGTTGGTTTGGGTTTTTTGTTTTGTTTGAAATTCGGATGTCTCTTTTAAATAGTTCTATATTTTCTATTGAATTATCAGCCTCTAGCCTTCCCCACCTTAAGATAATATAAATATTCCCTATTTTTTTCTACTGCCTAAGGATTTTCATTTTTACATAAATTTTTAATGCTAGGATTTCAACATTTATTTTATATAAAGGACATAACTTTTTCTTAACTCATTTTTACATGATTTAGAGCTTTTTTTAGTATTTTTTTTAAGATTTTATTTATTTATTTGAGGGAGAACACAGAGAGAGGGAGAAGCAGACTCCCTGCCAAGCACAGAGCCCAACACAGGGCTTGATCCCAGGATCCCAAGATCATGACGTGAGCCAAAGGCAGAGACTTAAGCAACTGAGCCACCCAGGCACCCCGATAGCCTTTTTTCGCTTTTTCTTTTTCTTTTTTTTTTTTTTGAAGATTTTATTTGAGAAGAGAGAATGGGTGCACATGCACATGCATGAGAGGTGGGGGAGAGGCAGAGAGAGAGAGAGAAGGAGACTCCCTGCTGAGCACAGAGCCAGAAGCTCTCAATCTCACAACTCAGAGGTTATGATCTCACAACCCTGAGATCATGACCTGAGCTAAAACCAAAAGTTGGATGCTTAACCAACTGAGCCACCCAGGTGCCCCAGGTTTTCTCCACTTATTTAGACTGCCTTTTTTTCCCTAAAACCTTTTACCCAGCTGATCTATTTCTAGATTTTTCTGTCTTGTCTTTGAGAGAGTACACACTATATTAACTGTTGTTAATGAGTAATATATCTTTAAGAAGTGATAGGACATATTCTTTCTCAACAGCACTCTTATTTTTTTAGGAAGATTTGTGTTTCTAGATGAACTTCAGGGTTATTTTCAGGAAGTTCCTTTGAACTAATCCCAGAGATTAAACTCATACTGTTGTTGCTGTATTATATGTAGACCAGTATTGCCTGTAAAAAGATTTTATATATTTCTTTAAAAGGCAATATTGGTCTATGCACTACAGAATACCATGTAATTCATCCTCGTTCATATGCTAGAACACCAGCTCTAGTATCCTAGTGGCCTATAAGAAGAATAGAATACATTGGGTCACCAGGATTGCACTGTCAATATGTTTTCTTAAAATTCATGCTCTCTGTTAAGGAGAAGCTAAACTTTTTTCAGCAATAGCTATGAAAAGAATGTTTGAGACCTCTTAAAGGAGACATTGCCTGACATAGTGGACAAGACTTCAGTAACATCCTTAAAGCAAACATGAGAGCCATTTCATATTAAAAATGCTGTCTTTTTTACAAGCTGAGTGCATACTATCAGAAAACAATTTAAAATAAAATTTGAGAGTGAATTTAAGCACTTAAGACCAAATCTGCCTCTCCGTGACCTGCCTCTCTTTTGACCTGGGGCTGGAGTTGGGGAGAGGGGTTATCTAGGTTATTTGGAGGATTGTATGAGTGGAAAATTATTTTTAATGAACAGTAGTTTGTATTTTTTAAAAAAAAAAACTAATCTCAAAGGAATTTAAAATTTACTGAGTTTTCCAAGCAATTTCCATGAAAAGAAATATTGTATTCCACTACACAAAGTTAAGAAGGAATAAAAATTTTAAAAAGGGCAGAAGTATCTACAATGATTTTTATTAACTCTACTTAACAGGAGAAAAGAGAAAAACTTCATTGTAGAAAAAACTTCACCCTCAAAACCCTTCCAGTCACAGACCACAATCACCAGCTTGTTGGTGCTTCCTCATGTACTGAAGAATTCCAATCCCAGTTCATTTTTGTAAGTAAAATTACTTACTGACCTAATGCTGATATTTTTAATATGCCTTCTCCATTAGGATTAGATTAGAAATGTAGGTGTTGAGATATAGATATAAATACAGATATGATGTCCAAAAATAATATTGCTTCTCAGAGCCATTATAATTTTTGCATATGTAGTAATAATATAGTAGTTAATCCTTTGGTTACATTTTAGTTGAAAGAATTCCTTCACAGAGCTTTATTTACCAAGAAAAATGCAATAATTAATTTCTCCCATTAGGTACTGTACCTTCTAAATGGAAATATGTAATGACCTCTTTAGGTTTTCTTAGAACAGTCATACACATACAGAGTTTTCAGGCTTGCATTAGTATTCATCTCATTGAGTATTCATGTTAGAGCCAGACCTAGAGCCCAGATCTGTAACTTTACAATAATTCTTGAAATCAGGCAGTGTTTGTCTTCCAACTTTGTTATTTTTTCAAAGTTGTTTTGAATATTCTAGGTCTTTTGCATTTTCATGTGAATTTTAGAATCATTTTGTAATGAGTTCTACAAAAATTTCTCCTGGAATTTTAACTGGGATTCCATTTGGAAAGAATTGACATCTTAATGAAACTATTTTAAGTCCTTGAATCTGTGAACTCATTGTATCTCTACAGTTATTTAGGTCTTTAACTTCTCTCTGCAATATTTTATAATTTTCAACGTACCCATCTTTCACTTTATCAGATTTATCCCTAATGTTTATGCAGTTGGATGCCATTATAAATGGTGTTTTGTTTTGTTTTTACTGATAGTATATGGTAGTTGATTTTTGTATGTGGATCTTCTATTTGGCAAACTTGCTAAACTCATATATTAATTATAAAAGCCTTTTTATAGAGGCTGTTAGATTTTCTACATAATCATCTTATCTGTCATTAAAGTTTTAATTCTTCCTTTCCAAAACAGTAGTCTTTTCTTTTTCTTGCTTTATTGCACTGCTTTGAACTTCCAGGGCTATGCCGAATAGAAGTATTGAGAACTGTTCTCCAGACTTTGCCCTTGATTTTAGAAGGCAGACATTCAGTCTTTCGCCACTAAATATGATGTTAATTATAGGTTTTTTATAAATGCCTTTTATCAGGCTGAGGAAGTGCCTTTCTGTTCCTAGTTTGGTGATAATTTTTATCAGAAGTGAATATTAGTTTTGTCAGATGGTTTTCCTATGTCTATTTAGATTATGTGGCTTTCTTTTGTAGTTTTTAATATGATTAGTTATATCAATTCATGTTTGAATATTAAACCAGCCTCAGAATAAACCTTTCCTCATGGTGTGTTACCACTTTTATATATTGTTGGATTAGATTTATTAAAAATTTGTTCAGAATCTTTCCTTGTATATATAGTCGGGATATTGGCCTGTAGTTTTCTTTCTATGTAATGTCTTTGTCTGGTTTTAGAATCAGAATAATGCTGACCTCAGTGAATAAGTTAGAAAATATTGCCTGCTTTTTTGATTTTTCTAGATGAGTTGGTATAGATTTGTTATTATTTCTTCCATAAGTATTTGACAGACTACCCTAGTAAAACTATCTGGGCCTGAAGTAGGAAAAATTTTTTGGTAGCTTGTGTCTTCCAAGGGCTTTGTCCATTTTATCTCAGTTTTCAGGTTTATTATTTTAAAATTGTTCATAATATTTGCTTATTATCCTTTTAACATATGTAGAATCTGTAGTGATATTATCTGTCCCATTTCTGATATTGGCAATTTGTCTCTATTCTCTTTTATTGCTGATCAGTCTGCCTAGAGATTTATCAGTTTTATTGTCCTGGGGCACCTGGGTGGCTCAGTTAAGCATCTGCCTTTGGTTCAGGTCATGATCCCAGGGTCCTGGGATCAAAGCCCACATCCATCAGGCTCCCTGCTCAGTGGGAAACCTGCTTCTCCCTCTCTGACTTCCACTGCTTGTATTCCCTCTCTCAATGTCTTTCTCTCTGTCAAATAAATAAATTAAAATCTTTAAAAATAAAATCTTTTTTATTGATCTTGTCAAAGAACTAGGTTTCATTAATATTCTTGCTTTTTTGTTTTTGTTTTTTACTTCACTGATTTCTATTCATCTTTATTATTTTCTTTTTTCTACTTCCATAAAATTTGTTCATCTCTTTCTAGTTTCTTAAAATGAAAGCTAAGGTCATTGACTTGAGGCATATTTCTTTGTAATATAGGCATTTAGTGATACTAATTTCTTCCTAAGTATTGCTTTAGAAAGCCTCCAGAAATTAAATGTGTTCATTTTCATTTAGTTCAGAATACTTCTAAATTCCATTTTGATTTGTTCTTTGACCCATGAATTATTTAGAGGCATGTGCCATATGGTTTCCAAAACTTGGGGAATTTTCCACATATCTTTCTATTAATTTCTAATTTAATTTTATTCTAGTTAGAGAATATATGTTGTATGTCTTAAAATACTTTTAAATTTATTGAGACTTATATTCTAGAATATGGTCTGTCTTGATAAATGTTCTGTGTGCATTTGCAAAGAATGTACATTCTGCTGATGTTGGCCAAAATGTTTTAGAAATGTCCATTAAGTCAAACTATTTATAGTGTTATTCAAGAGTTTTCATCCCTACTAAACTTCCTTTTCTTCTGTTTTTGAGAGAGGAATGTAATCTTCTAGTAATGTTCTAATTCTCCTTGAAGTTGTCAGTTTTTACTTGTTATGTTTTATAGCACTGTTATTGGGTAGTAAATATTTAGGATTATTATGTCTTGATAATTTAACTCCTTTATTATTAGGAAATAACCTTCTTTATCCCTGATAATGTTCTTTTGCTCTGAAATCTATTTTCTCCAATAGCAGTATACCCACTTTATTTTTCTTTATCATCAGTGTTATCTATTGGTATACAGATCATTCCCAACTTATGATGGTTCGACTCATGATTTTTCAACTTTACGATGATGCAAAATCAATAGACATTCAATAGAAACCATATTTCAAGTTTTTTTTTTCAATTTAACTAGCTTGTATTTTAAAATGTCAGACAAGAAATACTCAGAAACAATGAAAAGACAACTACTTGCCTCATATAAAGCATACATTGATTCATAATTATATCTTTAATAAACTATAAACATTTTGATGTTAGGAATCATTTCATATTCAATGGTGCTAAATAAATAATTTAATTAAGTTCTTTCTAACTTAACTCAAATATTATTACCAGAAAAGGATTGTAAATAACTGTATTCTTTAGAAAATATATGTGAAAGATTATCTTATTTATTTCAAAATATAAATCTAAATTATGCAGCAATTGAAACAAATTACACCATGATCCATTGTTGTGGTTAATGAAATGACATTCTCTAGTGAATATGGGTCTCTCATATTGACAGTACACTTAATATTTCAAGTTTTTAATTTTCATCTTTTCCTGGGCCAGTGATATGTGGTATATACTCTTATGATGTTGGGCAATGGCACAAGTCACAGCTTCCAATCAGCTACATGATTACAGGGGTGAACAATCAATACACTTAGAACCATTCTATGCCCATACAACCATTGCTTTTCACTTCCAATAACAGTATTCAGTAAGTTACATGAGATATTCAATACTTTATTATAAAATAGGCCTTGTGAAACCCATCATAAGTGGAGGTAGATCTGTATCTTTTTCTGCTCTTTTACTTTGAACGTATTTGGTGTGTTTGGACTGCATATTTTTTTAAGTAAGTTATATTTTTGGGTCTTTATTTTTTTTTAACTCTAATCTGATAATTTCAGCCTTTTACTTGGGTTATTTAGACCATTTACACTTAATGTGTTTATCGATATTATTTTGTTTAATTAAATCTGTTGTCTTATTTGTCTCTTACTTGTTCCCTTTGCTCTTTGTTCCTATTTTCTTTTTTTTTTCAGCCTTTTTTTGTGTTAATTGAATTTTTTTGGTTCCATTTTATATTTTTTTTGACTCATCAGCTGTAACTTTTTGTTTTGTTTTAGTGATTGCTTTTGAGTCTATAGCATTCATCTTTAAATTATCAAAGGCTATATCCAACTGATATTTCACTTAACACATATTATAAGAATCTTAAAATAGTCTACTTTCATTTCCCTTCTCCTAATTTTTGTGTTACTGCTATCATACATTTCACTTTTACATAGACTATAAACCCCACACTGCATTGTTCTAATTTTTGTTTTAACAATAAATTATCTTTTAAAGAGATATAAAATATTAAGAAAAAAATCTTATACCTTACCCATGTAGCAGCCATTGCCAGGGCTTTTCATTCCTATATTTCCCTGTGGTTCCATTCTGTCTGAAGGATTTTAACATTTGGTGATTAACTCTTTCAGCTTTTATATTTCTGGAAAAAAATTATTTAGTCTCTGTTTTTGAAAGAGCTTTTCATTAGGTATAAAATCCTAGGTTGATAGTTTTGGAGATTCTTTTGTTTGTTTTTAGTTCTTCAGAGATGTTGCTCCACTGTATCCTCACAAGCATTGTTTTTAACGCAAAATCTGTCATCTTTATCCTCTATATATCTAATGTTTTTTTTTTCTTTGCTTTTAAGGTTTTTTTCTTTCCCAGTGGTTTGAATAATTTGATTATGATGTACCTTAGTTTAGTTTTCTTCATATTTCTCATTCTTGGGATGAGAAATGTGCTTGAGCTTCTTTATCTGTGGGTTTATAGTTTTCATCAAACTTAGAGTAATTTTGGCCAAGATTTCTTCAGATATTTCATTCTACCTCAACCTTTCTTTCCAGTCCTTCAGGGATTCTGACTGCATGTATATTAGGCTATATGAGTCAGACTACCGCTTACTAATGCTGTCCTAAATTTTTTTTTTCTGGTTCTGTTTTTCAGTATTCTCTTTTCTCTCTGCAGTCTATTCTGGATAGTTCATATTGCTGTATCCTCACCTTCACTAATCTGCCCTTAATTCCCTCCAGTGTATTTTTCACCTCACACATTGTTGATTTTATCTCTAGAATTCTATTTCATTCCTTTTTATATCTTTTGTGTCTCAAAAATAACTTTTTGAATATACAGAATACAATTTTAATAACTTTCTTAATTCCCTTATCTGCTAATTCCAACATCGTGGCAATTCTGGGTTAGTTTCCATTGACCGTTTATTTCTTATTATGGCTCATGTTTTCCTATTTCTATGCATACCTGATAAATGTTTTGTGCTGCACATTGTGGATTTTACTTTGCTGGATGCTGGACATTTTTGTGCCCTGTGTTCTTGAGCTTTGTTCTGGGATACCACAAAGTTATTTGTAAACAGTTTGATCTTCTCAGGTTTTGTTTGTTAGGCAGGACTAGAAGAGTGTTCCATCTAGGGCTATTTGTTCTCCACCACTGCAGCAAGACCCTTCTGTATACTCTACTCAGTGCCCCATGAATCCCAAAATTTTTCTAATCTGGTAGGAGTGGAAATAGCGGCAATGCCCTCTGAACACAGGGTCCTTTCTGGTCATTTTTTCCTCATCCTTGAGCAGTTTTCTACGTGTATGCACTGAATACTAGAAGGGGGGCCTGTAAGGATCTTCAGAGTTCCCTCTCCTCACTAGTACTTTGTCCTGTGGTCTTTCTGGATGCTTTGCAAAGTCTTCTCAGTCTACCGAGCTCCACGGCATAAATGCTCTCCCAAGGCAGTAAACTTGGGCGGTCAGCCAGAGGGCTCACCTCTTAGTTTCCCATCCCTCCAGGATTGCTGCCTTCCTTGCCTAATGTCAGTTATCTTTGTAACATTTTTTATGCCTTTTAGCCATATGTGGGGTTTTTTAGATAGGAGTCAATCCAGTCTGTTATTTCATCTTGGCTAGAAGCAAAAGTCCTCTTTACTAATTTTAATATTAAGTAAAAACTTTTCAAAATTATTTTATAGTGCCTTTTTAAGATATGTTAGTGTTACTTTCCCTATTTTCAAATGAAAAAAAAGTATACCCAGCAAACATAAGCACAGCCATAATAAATACTGAGAGAGCCTAAATTCTCTCTCTTAAAACCCCAAACCAGAGTTATAAACATAACCCTCAGCCTGAGGACCTGCTCCAGTGCTCCTTTTCTCTCATTTCCTTTAACATGAATATCAATATAAAATAAAATAGTTAAAAGTGTAAGAGTTGAAGATTTGTTGGTAGGTAAAACATAAACATAGCAGCACCACAGCTAGGGAACAAAATCTGGATAGTCATTACAAGTGTCATGTTCATAGCAGATACTTACCCCCCAATGAGCAGTGCTTCCCCTGCATAGATTCTGTAACCCCATGTAAAGGAGGGCGGCTCTGGGCACCCAAAATACCGCTTCTATCCGCATCTTCTTCCTGTGTTCTTTAAACCACTAAGTATCACCAACTTAACGATATCTAAGCATTATAAATGAAAAACAGCTGAGACCTAGCTAAGCTTATACGTAACTACTTGTCTCTCTGGTTTAATAACTTGGTGTTTATGTTTTTAGGAACATAGCTACAGTGTAATGGACAGTCCAAAGAAACTTAAGCATAAATTAGATCATGTGATCAGCGAGCTAGAGGATACCAAGAAAAGTCTGCGGAATGTTTTAGACCGAGAAAAACGTTTCCAAAAATCATTGAGGAAGACAATCAGGGAATTAAAAGATGACTGTCTCATCAGCCAAGAAACAGCAAATAGACTGGAAGCTTTCTGTTGGGAGTGTTGTCAGGAGAGCATAGAAAGAGACTATATTTCATGAAATAATTCCATGTTCTGTTCTACCTAAAATTAATATTGGTACAGCTTTTTAGAAAATAGTTCTCATTTACCATCATTAAATATTATCCATTATTTAGAGTGCTTCTTTGGCTCTCCCATAGCATAATGCATTTAGTTGTTATCCAAAGGGTTTTTTTGAAGACGTACAGAAATGTGTGCTAGTTATCATGTTTTTGTATGATTTGTGACAATTATGTTTTTATAGACCTAAACTAGTGCCAGGTCACTACCATAAGATGTTAAGAGATCCAGAAGTTTCCACAGGACTTAGGAAATTATATCAAGTTAGCCACATTCAGCCATGGTATTAGGAACTGGACTCTGCTTCAACAGCATCAGATTTTTGGCTTCAAAGGAGTACCTTGACTTATATATGCTTTATGGTAAGTACATTGAATTATACTTTAAATGTATTTTACTATAAAGCAGAATTCATTTATAACACAAGGCTATCTTGGATCCGATCCAAGTTGCTTTTGTTAAAAAACCAAAAGATTTTTTTTTAAACATAACATCCCATAGTCCTGACCCTGAGAGTAGCAATGGTACAGATCTGTTGGCTTTTAAAGTTGTTCAGAGCCAGGTTGAGAAGACCTCTGATAAGGTCTCAGTTTTTCAGTATGGTACGTCATTCCTCCCCTCTAAGGAGAACTTGATACAAATGTGCATAGGTTTAAAAAACCAAAAAAAGGATCCTAAATCTGATTTTTAAAGTTTGGTTGTGGACAGTTGTTCTGAACATTTTGTTTCATTATAAAGAAGTGTCTTCAAACTCTAGATGCTAGTTCTACCTGGATATTTTTAATGCTCCTTTGTATTTTACAGAAAGTAACGTTGCTGACATTTCTAAAATACAAAATATAGATGAAATCATTAAAAAATAATGATTGTGGCTCTTCCAATTGCAATAGGATTTGGAGAAAGGGTTAGAATATTTTCCTGTAATTAGGAGAATCTACTGTCCAAAGACTTTTATTTAAAGAAAGAAAGTAAAGCAGCAGCTTTAGAGTAGTTTCTTACTGACTATACAAAAGAAGAACCCTTAGCTATTTTTTGATCCAAGTATCAGAAATTTAGCTTTTCTCCTAATTTCTTATTAAGAACAAACTGAAATTAAGAGTCATAAATACTGTGGATTAGATTAAAAATTACCAGCCCAAAGCCAAATTCTACTTTGAAACACATGTACATATTCAAACCTCATTCAGATGTCTATGCTGTAGTAGTTAGAATTTGAGTATCATTTGTTTCATTGTGTTAACTAAAAATGAATTGCATTTTGTGCTGAAATGTTCATGGAAATTTTATTTGTGTTATATTAATATCAGTAAGGATATGGTCACTTGAATTTTCTCTGTAGTCAGGAATTTTCTGTGTGTTAATGCATGTTATATTTTTATGTAGGATTCCATCTAAATGGGAACCTTCCCACATTTCAGAGGTCAGCATTATGCTAAGAAGAAACACCAAGGTCATATCTTTTTACTACCTAGAAAAAAAAATCTCCTTAGCTCCCCATTATTTATTTTAGTTACTTAATTTTGAATTCATAATGAACATTTGAAGGGGATGTTTGGATATGATCTTAGGTTTTATAGAGATACTGTGATAGAAATGTATGAAAATTAAAGTCAGTGGACAGTGGAGAAAAGTAGGATCAATCCAAACACAGTATGTCCAAATTTGGTTCTCTACCGGCTGCTCAGAATGACTCCAGCCTGGGAGACCTCTCCAAGAGTCAAAGCCCAATTTGTGCCTCAATTACAGTCAGTCACCACAGCCACTTTTACCACTTGTGTTCACAGTGAACTTGGCCCTTTTCTTCTTTGTCATTGGGCTTAGTATTTTACTGAGAGATAGGTAACTGAGAACAAAATCTCAGTATCATTAAGGACCCAGAGCTATCCATTTGCTCTTTATTCTAATGGAGAGATGATTACCAATAGAAATATGACATAAGAAGTAGGGTTCTCCTCACCTGCCACCCCAAACAAATAGACACAGTAAATACCTCAGTCCTCTGTTCCAGATATTCCAGCCCAGACCAGGGAGAAACTATCCTGTGCAGAGCCAACCAGTCACCCCCATTTAGAGGGGCCTCAAGCAGCCGAGGCCAGCCTAAGGTTTCACTTTGCTTTAAAGCTTGGAGTAGCCTCTGGATCCTGGAACAAACCAATACACCAGTTCAACTTCAGCACCAAATCAGGTACAAAGGACTTGACATGGCATTTTTCTCCATATCAAGTTCAAATCGCTGGAAATAGACTTTGGTTGCTAAAGATAATCAAAATTATACCACAGTCTTTGAGAAAAGATGAAATGTATTAAAACATATATTTAGTTTTTAAAAAGGGTAAAATATTACAGAAATAATTGAGGAGTGAAGAATCCATTATTCATTTGAAAAATAAAATATTTTCTCTGGTAATGTATGTGGTTTTTATATAGTTACTCAATAAAATGAGCAGTGAAAAATAAAGAGTATATGTACTGTGGTTTTGCTTTCATTTCTTCTGCATTTTTCCCTCCACCAATAACTCTGATATCATAGGGTCTGCTATGTTAGATGACCCAAGTGGCAGACTGGCTTTTGCCAAAATTTGGATGTTTCCTGCTTGGACCTCACTTAAACCTGGCAGCCTTTCATGTCACTCAGTGTAACAGCTGAGAGGAGGAGTATTAAATGTGAAATGGGCTTCCTTCTTCATAGTGGGAGATACAGGTTGTAATAATTTGTCTTTTGCTTCAGAGGGGATGTGCTAGCATGCCCCTGCTCCAGGGACACTCCTCTCCCCAAGTTTTACTGATGTGGTAGGCTCTGAGGGGTATGGGTTTTATCTCACCCTCTAGAGCACATGTACAAATCACATCTTGCTCATGCTATTAGATTAACATAATCCATCAGTCTGGTGACCTAAATGACTTTCTGTAGAATGTCTACCTGGTTTACATCTCTTTTGATTATATTAATAGAAGCCAGAGAGTTACATGGCCTGTTGTTCTTTCCATGTGAGGGTGAACTGTTTGTGATCCTGTTTTAATAGGGAGGGAAAAACTGCCCACCAGACAGTTAGCCACATACCATGTACCCATAGCCATGTTAACCTGTTCCAGCAGAGATGTCACATCTGGCACAGCATCTGTAGTCAGGGCTCCTACTTCATTGAATTTGCCTTAGTCTGCTATCATCCTGCAGGCTCTGTCTAAATTCTGTGGAATAAATAGAGCTCTCATGAAGACTACCACTGCTGCATCTGGTATGTAGGGCTGTGAAGGTGGCACCTTAGCCAACCCCCCAGAAAAATCTGAAGCTATGCTGGTGTGGAGTTGACACAGCAGACCTGAGACCGCTGTCCTTATAAAGGCCTGCCTACGGGGTTGGCTTTTGGCTGGTGACTTTGATTTTGAGAGGATTCCCACTCTTCCAAACCTGAGACCATGACCTGATTCACATGACCTCATTCTGAAGTCATGAACAATTTAGTGTGACTAAATTGTTGGTAGAAATGCTATGGTTATACTGAGCACCTGCTTTCCTTCAGGGAGTCTGGAATTTGGGAATGTGTCAAGCAAGGCCCTGCCTGTATAACCAGCCACCAATAAAACCTGGACACTGAATCTTTAAGAGCTTCCCTGGTGACCACATATCATACCTGTTGTCCAATTCAGTGCTTGTTGAGGGCCTGATTCTGTGCCCAAAGAAAGAACTGCTCTATCCGTAGTAAGATCAAAGGTATAATTGGCTCCTCCATTGGAGTAATGGGAATGCGATATACAGTCTGAGAGGAGCCGGGTTCCAGCTCCTGGAGGCAAGCCTGGGTGAGCATGAGCTATCTGCACCCATTGCCTGCCTTCTGCATAAGACTCACGGTCTTTCTTTCATATCACTGCCTCGTACTTCACCACAGTTCTAATAATTGTCACATCTCTCACCTTCCTCCCTGCTGTGCTGCTTCTGGTCATAGAATTGGGCCTGACCCAAAGCCGGAGTGGGCAGAGATAGAAAAAGAAGAAAAAAGTGTTAGATCAATACCAGGAAATCCGGGAGCAGAAGAAGTTACACTTTGTAATGGAAGAACCACGTGGGAACAAATAGCACTAGCACCAGCAGTTTCAGAGCCAGTGCTGAGAACTGAGCACATTCAGTAATTCTACACACGTTTCAAGTGCCAGGAACTGTGTGTCAGGGACTGTGCTGGGCACTGGAGACACAACAAAGAAAAGACCCAGTTCCCATTCTCTAAAGGGTTACAGATAGTAACAAGTTCCAAATGCCATAATTCAGGGACAGCAAGGACTACATCCCAGGAGAAAAATGAGCTGTCTGATGCCTTTCCTACCCACTGTGCACTGCTTTGGGGGGCCACGCACATGCTCAGCTTCTCATCACAACATCTTACAGCGTCAGTCTAGGGGTCTCATTCATTCTCAATCATCTAATATTTGTCTTTGGCACATAGAGAAGTTTATGGACTAATTCAAAGCAACAACCCATCATATGCATGGCTTTTAAAGCCCCATACCCTATTGTGAAGGATACAAAAATGATAAGATGAAGATATTTACAACCTACAGGGACACACAAGTATCTAACAAATGCAGAGAAGTGGCCAATGTGGCAGGACCGTGGCAATTAAACAAGGTGGCAGGACTGGGAGACTAATGGAACCTCCAAGTTCCAAAATAGAACATCAGTGAGTCAGTGTGGGCATTTTTCAAGTTCTGTCCCAGGACCTGGATTCCTTTATTTATTACTTTTTTTTTCCCTAGATTTTATTTATTGTCAGAGACCAAGAGCACAAGCAGGGGGAGCCTCAGGCAGAGGGAGAAGCAGGCTCCCCATTGAGCAGGGAGCCTGATGTGGGGCTCAATCCCAGGACCTCAGGATCATGATATGAGCCAAAGGCAGATGCTTAACTGACTGAGACACTCAGGCGTCCTGGACCTGGATTCCCTTCATACCTCCTCGGATATGAGAGTAGAAGACCAAACCATCTGGGAGAGAACCAAACGGACCTAGGTTCAAGCCTACTGCTTTATTACATGTAGGACCAAGTTACTGAGCCTCTCTGAGCATTTACAAAGTAGGAATCTACCCAGTTGTGAGAATTGTATTTAATTGTGCATAAAACATACAACATACAATGAACTTTCATATATTGTTTTACTTTCTTTAAACCCCATGCCAAAAGCATGGAAAAAGAAGATTCAAACAGGAAGAAGGGCTGAAGAAAGAGGGGAAATGCATTTCATAGTGAACCGAGGGTGGTGCAGGCAACAGTGGCCTTCAGTAAGCTTCGCTCTGCAGGGTAGCTCAGAAGCAGGCACGGAACGCTATCCCTCTGACAGAGAACATGGTCATCACCATTTTCCTCTCCACCCTCCCACCTCAGCCCTGAAAAAGCCATTCAGTCCAGATTAGATAGGTCTCATTTGTTCATTTGTTCACTCATTTTCATAAAGCACCTTACGGCTGCTCAGCATGTGGTTCACAGACCAGTGTACCAAGTAAGGAGCTCACACCAGAATTGAACCCAGTCATGACACGAAGCACAGTTTAGTTCAGTTAACCTTTCTTTTAAAGACTTTCATATATTTATTTGAGAGGAAGCGAGAGTACAGGGGAGAAGCAGGCTCCCCACTGAACAGAGAGCCTGATGTGGGGCTCAATCCCAGGACCCTGAGACCATGACTTGAGCTGAAGGCAGAGGCTTAACTGAGGGAGCTGCCCAGACTCCCCTTCAGTTAACTTTTTTTCACAGCAGGACCTTTTTCCATGAATGGAACAGCATTATGGTTTACATTCTGGTACAAGTACGTTATCTCATTCTAGATCAGTAAAAAAGAGTTTGCATGTAGCTACTTTGAGCAGCACTGTCTCAGAGAAGTCACCAGTCTTTGAACTGATCTTAGCTCCTTTGTGGTAGTCAGCAGCAGAGGAGTCCCGACAGATTTATATCAGAGAATAAAAACTTCCCAAATCCCCGTGTTGGAGCCTGTGCAGTTGAAAGCTAGCACATCTGACACAGCACATCTGGCCTCGTGTTGTCTCCAACAGAAGCGTTTCATTAAGCAAAGCTATTCAAGTGTCCAGGCGGTCCACGATACTAACCACAAAAGACCGATGATGAGCACCTTGTGGAGACAGGCATTCAGCTACAGACTTGCTGGCAAAGTGTGCTCACCAGACAATTTAAAATGAATGGTCCCAGTGCTTACAGAAGAGTTTGATTTTATAATGGTCCAAAATGTTGCCAGGCTACTCACAGTTGAAGGAAATTACTTCTGAAATCCTGAAGATTTCAACAAACGTTTTGGTTGCCACTCTTACTATCACGCACTTGTAGGTAAGTCTTAAGAGTAGAGAACATCTTACTGACATGTACATTTCATCTTTCTCTGTCCATCAACATGATCTGGACATATTTAGTCAAAAACATGGGCACCAGTTTCAACCAGCAATAAAATAAGGCTATCCAAAGGCTCAAACTCACCAAGTCCCCACAAGGACTGGGAAATTTTAGAGTGAAATGAAAATGCGTTCTACAATTTAAATCTAAAAATGGTTTCAGCCAGTCATTGTTCAAATGTGCCTTTTGGCAAAAAAGTTCCCCTGTGTCCAAAGAGGGCTATGGAAAGACTGCAAGACCAAAAAAATGGAAAGCAATTCAAATTCTATCAAGTGATGATAAACTATGATGTACCCAGATAATGCAATAGTAAGCAACTGAAAAGAAAAAGATCGATCTATCTGTATTGGCATGGAAAGAAAAGGCATTTGATGTGATAAGAAATAATTAGGGGCACCTGAGCGGCTCAGTCAGTTAAGCATCCAGCTCTTGGTTTCAGCTGAGGTCATGGTCTCAGGGTCCTGGGATGGAGTCCTGCGTGAGACTCTATGCTCAGCGTGGAGCCTGCTTGTCCCTCTTCCTCTCCCTCTGCTGCTCCTTGCACACACTCTCTATCTCTCTCAAATAAATATAAATAATCTTTATAAAATATTTTTAAAATCTTTTTAAAAATATAAATAAATAATCTTTTAAAAATAATCTTTAAAAATAAATAACTGGTCTTTAAAATAAATATATAAATAAATTTATATAGCAACTCAAAATATCCCATTTATATAAAATTTTTAAAAATGCTTCGACAAGGGGTACCTGGGTGGCTCAGTGGGTTAAGCCTCTGCCTTGGGCTCAGGTCATGATCCTAGGGTCTTGAGATCAAGCCCCGCATTTGGCTCTCTGCTCAACAGGGAGGCTGCTTCCCCTCCAGCCCCCACCTGCCTCTCTGCCTACTTGTGATCTCTCTCTCTCTCCCTCTCTCTCTGTGTTTAATAAATAAAATCTTTTAAAAAAACAATGCTTCTACAAAACAGTTTCTAAGTGTGTGTGCAAACATACAGAAAAAGGAATGAAAGGATATAGTCAAACTGGTAAAAGTGGTTATTTCTGGAGAAGGTAGCATATACTTCCTGTGAAACAGAGAGAAAAGGAGAAGAGGAGGGAAAAAATTATAATAATAGCATTCTACAAATGTAAATCAAAACTATTTCATCTCTGAAAACCTAAGGGTTGCTTGCTATCAGCCCTCATCATCTCCTTGAGACATTGGCTAAAGTTGGACCCAAGTCTAGAATTACTACCACTTCCTGTGCCACCTGGATATTTCAAAGCACTCTCTCAAACCCCTACCAGCTTAACTCTTGGGATGTACAGAAACCACCGTCTGGGTAGGTGTGGTTACAAGATTGTAGTTAGTTTGCCTATGATTGGTCATCTAGCAGAACCCCAGGAAATAAATAAATAAATAAATAAATAAATAAATAAATAAATAAAACAATGCCTTCATCCCCTGTTAAGAAACTTCCAGACAAGAGGCGCCTGGGTGGTTCAGTTGGTTAAGTCGCTGCCTTTGACTCAGGGTCATAATCTTAGGATCAAGCCCCACATCAGGCTCTCTGCTCAGTGGGGAATCTGCTCTCTCTCTCTCTTTCTCTCTCTCTCTCTCTCAAATAAATAAAATATTAAAAAGAAAGAAAGAAAGAAACTTCCAGCCAAGCTTTCCAACTGATTCAATACCTCAGAAAACTAAAACACATGACTTCCAAGTCTTATACCTGAGAAGTGCTGCAAACTCTCACAGAGAATTTCACAATTTTCATAAATTCCCATATTTTTGCCTTTTCTTTGTCTTGTTTCAGGTTCAAGAGAAAATATCCGTCTGAGGCAAAAAAGTATTATTTTTCAGGAATAATGATATTTAATATTTACATTTCTTTTTTTAAATTAACATATAATATATTTTTATCCTCAGGGGTACATGTCTATGAATCACCAGGTTTACACACTTCACAGCACTCACCATAGCACATACCCTCCCCAATGTCTATAACCCCACCCCCCTCTCCCTAACCCCCTACCCCTGGCAACCCTCAGTTTGTTTTGTGAGATTAAGAGTCTCTTACGGTTTGTCTCCCTCCCGATCCCATCTTGTTTCATTTTTTCAGGGTGCCAATTTCTATTCACAGTTCTTAAAAGCTATTAACTCATTCAACCTCACGACAACCCTATGAGGTAGGTACTATTATTATTCTCATTTTTTAAAGGGTGAGGAAATTAAACAGAAAAGTTCAGTAACTTGCGCAAGGTCTCACAGCTGGCATAATGATACATGTTCTCATCATTCGACAAAGAGACACATTGTCAACCCTAATCTGTAACACCAAGCCCCAAGGTTTGGATTCACTAAATGTTGAATTACTACTCACATTCACAGAACCCACACCCTAGCCTTCAATCATTCCGTTTAGATGCTCCACTTGGAGAATTTAGAGGCTGAAGGATAAAATGTGACCTCATCCTGTGTCTGAAGCTGGGGAAAGCTCAAAGTTACTCATCACCACAATCTGGATCTGTCTGATGCTACGACCAAGCATAAATCAGGCAGCTGAGCACTGAGGGTGAGGTCACCTCACCACATACAGGGGCAAGACATTCAAGTATCCACGGGTTTCACCTGCTCGGGAGTCTGTCCGGTCACCTGGTTGCCCTCAGCGCTTGGGAAGAATGCGTGGAATGATAAATACATTGATCCACATCTCTGGCAGTGCCTAACCCAACCACTGGAACAGAGACAATTTTCTATTCTGTCCACATCTATTGTTTGTAAATAAATATAAGAGAATAAAAGTTAACGCTTCTTCTTTCCCAGCATCACTAGGCCTAACATAGAATCTTCATTCCATATGTGCTTTGCTGCCATAAGATTGTGTTGGTTATATTTCAGAGTTTTAGCAAAGCTCAAGCAGTCCACTGTATGGCTTCAGGTACAGCTGGACCCAGAGGTTCAAACTGATATTGTCATAATCTGCTATCTCTCGACTCTGCTTAATCAGAAAGGCCCTTCCTTCGGGTAAGCATATCTCTTTCCAATTTCAAGTTCAAAGGCAAAATGTGTGCCTCTTTTCCAGTCACTCATATGAAAGCCCCAGGATTCGTTTTTACTGGGACTGGTTGACCTGGCGTCAGTCAAATGCCCATTCTGAAACAACTGCTGTGCCCGTAGGAATGCTATGTTAGGACTGGCAGGCACAGGCTACAGATAATCCCGGAGCCAGGAGAGTAATAACGTCGGCTCCTCAGAGGGAACTCAGGGGTAGATAATCAGAAGAACTGGGATAATTCTGGGACGAGCAAGGGAAACATGGCAGCAGAGCTCAGAGCGGAGCATGAGTTCTGACAGGTGTGCTGATGGACACGTCGCTCCACATAAAGATTTTTTTTTCCACATAAAGATTTTTGTGTTAATAAATTTCTCCATGGGGTGCCTGGGTAGCTCAGTGGGTTAAAGCCTCTGCCTTTGACTCGGGTCATGATTCCAGGGTCCTGGGATCGAGCCCTGAATCGGGCTCTCTGCTCAGCAGAGTCTGCTTCTCTCCCTTCCTCTGCCTGTCTCTCTGCTTACCTGTACTCACTCTCTCTCTCTCTCTGTCCAATAAATAAATAAATAAATGTCTCCATGTGCATTTGCCTACCAGGATAAAAGGGGTTGGTGGAGGAGTATTTTTAGTCCCGATTATGATTGTGGTAGATAAAGCTGCCCTTAAATACACAATTTCATTGAATAGGAAACATACAGAATCATTTTATCATTTTATTTGGCCCCGAAACTAGATTCTCTTCCTGATCTCAGGACAGAACCGTTCTCTAACTCACTGGACACCAGTCATTTGCATGTATTCATAAGCTCATGCATTCACAGTCCAGAAGACCCTACCGAGTGTCTGCCACGTGGACAGCATCGGGATCATCCCCAAATAAACAACAACCTTCTAAATCAGCGGTCCGCCCCTTCTTTCCCTGGGGACTGTCATTCTTCCCACTAGTCCTGTGAAGTAGGTCCACGGCACTTTCAACACTTCTGAGAGAATACAACAAAAACTCAAACAGGGTGATTGTTTGAGCTTTCTATAAAGGAAAGTTCCAAACAGGAGTCGAGAGTGTAATGAATTCAAATGTACTCGTCCTCCAGCTGCAACTATTATCAAACATGGGTGATTTTGTTCTATCTATATCCCCGCTCACTGCCCATCCTCTTGATTATTTTGAAGCAAATCTCAGACAGCATATAATCGGTAAATATTTTAATATCTCTCTCTCTAAAAGGTAAGCCTTCTATTTTTTCTCTTTTGGACAAAACCATGTATCACTATTACACCTACAATAACCCTTTAATATCATCAGAATTGCAGTTCACAGGGCATCTGGGTGGCTCAGTAGGTTGAAGCCTCTGCCTTCGGCTCAGGTCATGATCCCAGGGTCCTGGGATCGAGCCCCGCATCAGGCTCTCTGCTCAGCGGGGAGCGTGCTTCCTCCTCTCTCTCTCTGCCTGCCTTTCTGCCTACCTGTGATCTCTCTCTCTCTGTCAAATAAATAAATATAATATTTTTTTAAAATGCAGTCCACATTTCCCTAATTGTGTTTTTAATTTATTTGAAATAAAATCCAAAGACTATAATTGACTTAAATCTTTTAACCTGTAGATTCTCCTCTTCCTCTTTATTTATTTATTTTGAAAAACGGTTGTTTTAAAGAGGGATGAACCAGAAATCAGACTCCTAACTACAGAAAACAAACCGGTGGTTACCAAGGGGCCGTGGGTTAAATGGGTGACGGGGATGAGGGAGAACACTTGGGATCAGCGCCAGGAGTTGTAGGGAAGTGATGAATCGCAAAATTCTACACCTGAAACTAAGATTACACTAGATGTCAACTAAATGGAGTTTAAACAAAAACTTGAAAAAGACAAAACAATTGTTTCATCAAGTCTTTAGTCTTACACTACCTGGGTGAATTTTAAGGATCCCGCCACAGAGCTTTCCCATCAGTAAGCTGACAACCAGGGTCTCAGGGCACACCCGGCCCAGTGATCAAGAACAAGAGTTCTGGGGCTGAACTGCCTGGGTTTCTATGACGGCTCTGCCACTTAATAGCCACAAGACCACCTCTCTGAGCCTCGGTTTTCTCATCTTTAAGATGGGGGTGAGGGGTGTCTGGGTGTCTCAGTCAGTTAAGTGTCCGATTCTTGATTTCAGCTCAGGACATGATCTCAGGGTCATGAGATCAAGCCCTGCATCAGGCTCCGTGCTGGGCATGGAATCTGTTAGGACTCTCTCTCCGCCTCTCCGTCTGCCCCTCCTCCAGCAGCGTAGATGAGCCTCAGGGGACGCAACCGCCACTTGGCTTCGCTTCTCTGAGTCTGTGCCCCAAAGCAGGGCCTTCAGCCCAACGGGACTGCAAAGACCAGGGAGAGCAGAGGCTGCTGACCCGCTCCTCAGGCGGACATCCTGCTGGGCCCCCGGCAGTGTGAACCGTGGCTCCACCGAGTGGCCCGGAGAGCCACACGCGGATGGACTGGACCGGTCCAGCCTTCTGGCCATCGCTGGCCCCCACTGCTGCTGAGGGGCTTGCGTGTGCTCGTGTGTGTCCCCCTCAGGCTTCCATCCCAGTGAACAGAGAAGGCCGGTTTACGGTGTCTCCATCCAAACTCTAAAACCAACAACCTTTTTCATTGTATCCAAACCCAGTATCTGCAGAGTTGGAGCTCCTTGAAATTCTGAATACATTTTTAAAGCACCAAGTAGGAGAGCCAAGAAGACCGCAGAAGGGGAGCAAAGCAGGGAGGTCTCCCCTGTGAGATTCTCCCCCAAAATAAAGAGGTCCCCTGCAGGTAAAAGACAGTGGGCCATGAGCCAGGGAGGGGATGCTCTGCTCACCGGCACCTTTCTGAAGGACACATGGTAGAAGCCATGCGATGCTCACAGACCAGCCCGAAATTCCTCACGTCCTCCCCACATCTCTGGTCACGGAGCACTTGGCTGTGCCCTTCACTGTCCACCAACACCAAGGTCCTCCTTTAGAAGCATTTGATTTAAGTCTCTTCACCTGTACGTGTGCCCTCAACCTTCAGGGCAGCAGGAATACATGTGAACGTGAGACAGAGAGACAGACAGACAGACAGACTACAAGTGTGTATTCATCAGCGTTCTCTGAAGAAAGAGAGGGGGACTTGTTTTGAGGAACCGGCTCACGAAGTTTCGGAGGCAAGACCAGAATCTGCCGCTGGTGGATGGGGGGCGGGGGCAGGCCAGACCTCCGCAGGGAGGAGCCGATGCTCTCGGCGCTCCTGTCCCCAGGCCACGTGCCGCAGGACTCTCTCTTGCTCCAGTTCAGGGGACGTGGGTCTCTTGTGTTATTCCAGGGTTCAGCTGATAGGACGAGGCCCCCTCCCAGTAGCCTCAACACCCAACAACTTAAATATTAATCTCAGCCAAGAACATCCTCGCACAATCATTATTTGACCAAACCTCTGAGCGCCAGGTCCCTGCCAGGTTGACACACAAAGTAAGTCTTACAGGGTGCAGGTGGGAAGAAAAACGAGATTAACCCCCTCCCCCCCGAAGCTCCTGGGCAAAGCCACCTTTCTGCCCTCGCGCCCTTCCCTGACCTGAGCTTGCGAGCCAGAGAGGTGCTCGAACACCTGCACACCAGCAGAGACCCTTGTCCCGCTCCCTCCGCATGCCATCTGTCTGTCATTTACTCCAAAACGGGCTACGGAGTGCTCACTGTGCGCCAGGCGCTGTGGCTCCAAGTGCAATCACAGCTCAGGTCTTCTGTATCCTTAAGACTAGTTAAAATGGTCATTTTTATGTTATCTGTTTTATAATAATTAAAAAAAAAAGCCTGAGTCCTTGCCATCAAGGGTCTCAAAGTCCAGAGAGAGAGGGAAAGGAGAGACACAAAGCAGAGTTTCAGTGTGGGGGTTACCCATGGTGACAGAGGGCATCAGAGAACCCAGACCCACAAAGGTGCAGACACTGCCCCTCCCCCATCTGCTCATCCCTTCCCTCCCCCTGGGGCAGAGCTGCCTTGGACCTAATTACCTCCTGCCACACCACCTGTCCGGCTCCAAGCAGATCCTACTTACCACCTAAATATGAAAATCTCACTTCTCCAGTCGTGCAGTTTCGAGGTAGCACTTCACAGACTAATGACTTGATAATCGTGTATTTTTGCTGCCCCAATTTTTCTTTATGGAAGAAGCAGTATTATAATAACTTCTTAAAATTCAACGACATTGGGGCGCCTGGGTGGCTCAGTGGGTTAAGCCGCTGCCTTCGGCTCAGGTCATGATCTCAGGGTCCTGGGATCGAGTCCCGCATCGGGCTCTCTGCTCGGCAGGGAGCCTGCTTCCCCCTCTCTCTCTCTCTGCCTGCCTCTCTGTCTACTTGTGATCTCTGTCTGTCAAATAAACAAATAAAATCTTTGGGAAAAAAAAAATTCAACGACATTCTCACCACCTGATCATACCCAATCTCAGCAGTCAACCACTCGGACCAAAAGTGTGATGTTGTCTAGGACTCCCATGTCGCTCGCAACCTCCTTCCAATTCCCCAGGAGCTCCTATCAGGTCTACCTTCAAAATACGTCCAGAATCTCCCTGCTTTGTTCAACTCCACTGCCGCCACCACAGCCTGTATCACCATTATCTGACCCCTACACTACTGCTATTTTAAGTTCTGCCCTGGCCCCCAGTCTTCTCTACAGAGTGGCCAGAATCATCTTTTCACAATGTACATAAGATCGTGTCATGCCTCTCTGTACAATCTTCCAATGGCTTCCCATTTCTCCCAGAGTTATGATCTGGCCTCCGTTACTCCTTGACCCCATCTCCTAGTCTGCCCCAGTGACAATGCCCTCCTTGCTGTTGTAGGTTACACGCCATGTCTACTTCTGTCTCAGGGCCTTTGCACTGGCTGTACCCTCTGCCTGATACGCTCTTCTGCAGATAGCTACATAGGTAATTTTCCTAGGTCAATCAAGCCCTTGGTCAAACATCATCTTCTACTTAAAAATGCAACACTCTCCAACATTTCTTATACTATCTTTTTATTTTTCTGTACCACGTATTACAGAATCTTCTAACATTCTAACATATTCCAACATGTTATTTAATTTACTCCTTTGTTTTGTTTGTTGATTACGTCTGTCTCTATCCTAGTAGAATGTTAACTCAAGCAGGGCAGGTATTTTTGTCTGTTCTGCTCACAGATGTACCCAAGCCTCTGGAATGGTGTCTGGCACATACCAGACACCCAATAAATAGCTACTGACTATTTATTGGTGTCAGTAACCAATAAATTACTCATCATTTATTGATGAGAGCAAAGTGAGCCTCCCAAAGCAACACTTCCCAGTCCCAAATGCCCAGCTTCTCTGGGCTCCAAACCAGGAAGGGGGAAGTCATGAACAACTTTTCTCTAAAAATGTCACAAAGCCTTCTTAGACTACTGCTCCTTCTGGGACAATCCATGTCACAACAGCATAATGAAAACTTTTTATCAGGGCAACCTGGACACAGATGGTGGACAGAATGAAACATGCAAGTAATTCCATCTTGGTTGACATTTGGTTTGGACAAGTTCACGTGTCAAGATGCGCTAAACCACATGACCCTTCAGGCATCAACAACCATTTCCTGACCCCCCAAAAAAAGCATTATAAATATTACTATCTTTGTCCTAGTCTCAGGCATTTACTAATAGAAAGTTGTTCTCTTATTTTTCACAGGAACATTGATTAGCCTCTATCTATTGACAGACATTCTGTTTAAGTGACACCTATGGAATATTGTGGGGTGAAAAGGCCATGTGGTCCACAGGGGTAATAGGCACAAATGAAGGTAGTAACATCTCCAGTGGCCCAGGCCCTTTGACCCCCACCTGTCTTCTTCTAGTAATTGTGCCCACCTTCTCCTCCCCAGCCACCTGACCCCCAGGCTGGGCCACCCAGAGTTCTTCCCTGGGTTGTTTCTTAGTGGTGCTATCAGGGAAGAGCCTCTTTCCTCACAGACTGTTAAACCAAGGATATAAAGTAAAAGTATCCATTAAGAGAAGATAAATCCACTAACGAGTTAGTGAGTAAGCAAATGAATGAATTTTTGAAGCAACATAAGTATACTAAATTAGAAGAAAGAGCATGAATTTTGAAGTCGGGTAAGTCCCAGTTCTGAATCTCAACCTTACCACTCAAAATTTTTGAGTCAATGAGAAAAAAATGTAACTCTTCTTGAGTCCTACATCACCTCCTCATAAAATTACCAGAGAAAAAACAACATCAATAACAACACCTAACACAAACCAGCTACAGGAGCCCTTCCCCTCAACTCAGTGTGTTACGGAAGGCTGAAATCAGACTCATGTTCCCAAAACGCAGTGAGCCAATCTCTGAGTCAGCAGGTTTGATCCACAGAAAGCTTTATTACCAGAAGGGCAGGCCAACGGGGAGGCAGGAAATCAGTCCCAAGTCTGCCGTGCCCCGCTGGGCCTGGGAACAGTTTATGTATGATTAGCCAAGTATGCGGTGGTTAGGGCAGGAACCGAATGGGCCTCCAAACTTGAGGAGATCTTGAAACTTCTCCAGGTTACATGCCATCCCCAGCATCCTGGCCCCACCCCGGGGTCCTAGTTCCTCACCTGTTAACCTCCTGCCCGCTATCAGATCTGCAAGAGGGACCTTATCAACCCGCATCCCATCCCTGGTCCCTTAATTTACTTCCAAAAAAACAACAAAAGGACGAAGTTAATAATTCTTGCAAGGTGGCCAAGGAATGTGTCTACGTGCAGCGCGTGAACTTGCCGTGGAGGGAGAAACTAGTATAGGCGTCAGTGAAAAAACACACCTGAGTGCGAGCGGTGGGCCACCAGCAGTGACCCGGAGCCCTTGATGCTGAAGATATGGACATTAGAATCTCACGGATTAGCCTTCAGCCAAATGAGAAAGTGGCAATTTAAAGATCTTTAAGGTATATGACTGAAAATATTTTTACCAAAATACCTGCATTTGAAAAAAGCTTTCAGAAATATTTCCTTTTTTAAAGGAAATATGTTTTGCAAATTAATCTAAGCTCACCACAGCTTCACTGACTTGATGTGTTGCTGAACACTTGGGTCCACTCAATACATAGCACCAAATAAATAAGATGGCGAGACTTAGGAACTCTATACATCACCAATAAAGAAGTAAGTTAGATGGGGCGCCTGGGTGGCTCAGTGGGTTACGGCCTCTGCCTTCAGCTCTGGTCATGATTCCAGGGTCCTGAGATCGAGCCCTGCATCAAGGGCCGCATGGCGGGGTGGGGGGGGCGGGGTGTCCCTGCTCAGCGGGAAGTCTGCTCCTCCCTCTCCCTTTCCCTCTACCCCTCCCTCTGCTCACTCTCAGATAAAGAAATAAAATCTTTTTTTAAAAAAAATTCTGTCAAATAAGAGTTTCAATGAAATTTTTTAAATTTCTCTTCCTTTTGCTCTCCAGCTGTTGGGCACTACCAACAGCTAAGATCTCCTTAAGGTCTTTAATCTGGTCTCCTGACCTTGTAGTTTTGGTCTGGAAGCAAGAGGACTGGAGACTGGACCCAACCTCCTAGTCTCTGTGGAAGCATTTCTATTTAGCACTGGCTGCAGGGAAGTTTGGAAAATTAAACTGGTGAGACTTTCCAACCCCGTCAGCTACCTGTGACGAGAGCAGTCTTACTTGTGTTGAGCGGAGAGGGTGACCTGCTGCTTGTGAATATGTTCGTTCCAACCTCTCAAACTCACTTTGATCCAAGGGAGAGAATTGGCTTTGCAGATAGGCAAGGGTACCACGGACTTCACAATTGATCTCATCACACCAGGTGCACAAATAGTCTTTCTCTTAATAAATCTGTTTCCATTGTGGTGTTCTCTTAAACCTGAAACTTGGGGGTGCCTGGGTGGCTCAGTGGGTTAAGCCGCTGCCTTCGGCTCAGGTCATGATCTCAGGGTCCTGGGATCGAGGCCCGCATCGGGCTCTCTGCTCAGCAGGGAGCCTGCTTCCTCCTCTCTCTCTGCCTGCCTCTCTGCCTGCTTGTGATCTCTCTCTGTCAAATAAATAAATAAAATCTTTAAAAAAAAAAAAAAACTGAAACTTGGTTCTCCTTCGTAGCAGTTTTCTAAAGGCTCAAAGAAATGACCAACTCCCTTCAGATGACTTTACTCTATATATTACTTTTTTTTTTTTAACAGCAGCACCTAGCATTTGGGGCCAGAGATAACTTTGTCGTGGGGGACCGTGACAACAAAAAATGTCTCTAAATACTGCCAAATGTCCTGCGTGAGAAGAGGGAGCAAAATCCCCTCCAGCTGAGAAGCAATGACCTCTACAGATATCTTCATTCATTCCTTGGAAGAACAAGACAAGGTGGAGAATTAGAAGCAGAAGATACAGTTGTGGTTGGGATCTAAGTTAGACATTGATGGGAGATAGAGTAAAGCCATTGTTTTAAAAAAAAAAAACCAATAATACAATTTTGGATATTCACCTAAGGAATATGGATTTTGTTTTTTGGCAACAGAGTATCATTAGAGGATTTTTAGAAAGAGTGTGGTATCAGGGCACCTGTGTGGCTCAGTCGTTCAGCATCCACCTTTGGCCCAGGTACTGGGATGGAGCCCGGCATCAGGTTCCCTGCTCAGAGGAGGCTTGCTTCTCCCTCTCCCACTCCGCTTGCTCTTGTGTTCCCCTTCTTGCTGTGTCTCTGTAAAATAAATAAAATCTTTAAAAAAAAAAAAGTCTTTAGAAAGAGAGTGATATCATCGTATTTTCACATAAAGAACATTCTCTTGATCTTGGGGTGAGATGTTGAAAAGACAATCGCTATCACAAAACTCTGAGACAGTAACCATGTGAAATCAAGCCTCAGAGATGGGAAGGAAGTGACAGCACCCCCCCCCCAACATCGAGGCTCTAAGGACACATCATGCCCACCTCTTCCCTGTGCTTTGAGCTGATCTTCGGTTTCCATATCCACATCACCGTGTGCGGCTCCCCTATCAGGCTAGTCACCTTCTCACAGTATTTTCACTTTGTACATCTTGAGTGTGTTTGGGTTTTAGTCTTATTTACCACAGGTTCTAGAACACTCCATGCCCTTCTGTGTTTGTTTCCTCTTCACAAGGGTTTACACACTCAAAGGAATCTGCTCGGCCAGTCCCAGGGCACACCTGGCAGGGGAGCTTAGCCTCAACGGCAGGAGTATTTTTTAAGTCTCCCAGAAAAGTAAAGAACAAATTTAGGGTCTGGTGGTTAGATGCCACACATTCAAAATTAATATTTTCTCAAAGAGAAGATGGCAGAGTCAACAGCCTAGGTCCTCCTCTCCATAGCGTGCTCCTGATGGGCAGGAAACTCGTCCAAAGAGAAGAGAAATCTAGAGTGTAGGGCACTACCTGAGACGCCCGTTGATCACGTGATGGACTAATTTACCCGTCGGCATCTTCTCTCACACCACTTTTCTCATTTCTTTTTATATTATCAACAGAACAAAGGTTTTGTTTGTTATATACTAGGAAAAAATTTGTTCCTTTTGAAGCTTCACAACTTTAAAAATTTCAGGACAATAGATCCAAACAGGGAGAAAAAATTACACCATTTTATTTTTGTTATTTATTTTCATGAACATTTAAATTGAAAGCTCATCAGATATCCAATACAGAAAAGAAAGAGGATCTGAAGAAATAACACAAATCTCCAACAATTAAAAGTTTGATTAGGGGCGCCTGGGTGGCTCAGTCAGTTAAGTGTCTGCCTTGGGCTCAGGTCAGGATCCCAGGGCCCTGGAATCAAGCCCTGTGTCAAGCTCCCTGATCAGTGGGGAGCCTGCTTCTCCCTCTCCCTCTGCCCCCCCAACCCCTGCTCAAGCTCTCTCTCACACTCTCTCTCTCTCAAATAAATATTTTTTCAAAAATAAATAAAATTTTGATTAAATAATTTACAACAAATCCATAAAATGGACCACCAGGCAATAGGAATTTGGTTGGCAAAGCAATGTGTTTCCAACGCAGGGTCCAAAGTAGTGTATGACATGGGCCTACAAGCAAATGGTCAAGAAAGATTTCTTGAGAAGTTTCTGGTGCAAAAAGGTGGTTTTATTATAGCACAGAGACAGGCCCCATGGGCAGGAAAAGGTACACTTCTGCTGTGTGAAGCTGGTGATTACATGCTTCGTGCTCAAGGGCGAGAGGACACGCAGGGAGTTTAGATCATAGATGTCTTCTTCGAGTTTCTACTCCTGAAACTACTTCCGCAAGATTTCTCTGGAGCTTATTGTTCATCTGGGTGGTAACTATGGGTGGGATGTACCAGCCGTCATGAGACCCTTTAAGAATGTAGCAGCCGGCAAGTATTTGATCCTTATCAGAACGATGCAGGCTGTAGGTCAGCCTTCTGCGCCGAAGATGAACATCTTTCTGCTTCTGTCCCTCGTCGGTGTATGTAACTCTCACCCACTGACAGAAAACTACAGACGTTTCTCTGCTTCACCTCCTCCATCTGCTCCACTTCCTCTCCCTTAACCCTCGAAGCCCTTTACTGTTACTCCCTAGTTAATATTTGATGTCCCCGCCAGGCCATAAGCCTCAAGAGAGCAGAACCCTATCTCCCATCTCCGAGCTGCGGCACGGAGGCCGGTGTCTGGCTTGGGACACGCGGCCAACACAGAGCTACCCCGTCAGTGGGTAACCAGTGCCTTGGCCTAAGGAGCTGAGCTCGTTCTCCATGACCCCTGCTTCCTTCCCAAACTGCCGATGACCCGTCCATCCGTCCTAGAATTTTGCCTGGGATCATCTCCAGGCCTGTGGGGTTTGCCACTTTCTAGTTTGTGACTCTGCTTCCTTCCTCGTTTTGGTCCTCGGTTCGGACAGTCTCCCCCGTTAGAGCGTTAGCCCTTCGAAGCTGGGGACTGGGTTCTGTTTGGCTCTTCCAGCAACGCCCAGGAAAACGTTCTGTTCAGTGTGAGGCCTTTTGAGACACCGAACGACTGGACAAGTATAACCTCCTCAGAGAACGAATTAAGAACTGGAGTCACTGTAAGTGAATCACAACCGTCACCTCTCCCTTCCAGGCACTGTGGTAGGAGCTGAAGGTCAATTACTTCTTTTATTCAGCACAACAATCCTCTGCAGGAAATACCCATTTTACAGATGAGGCAACTTCACGTCTCAGGGACTCATCTCAGGGACTCACTCTTGGTCACCCACACAGGAAGATAAGGCATCAGAATTGGATCCGGTGTTTCCAATTCCAAGATCCACGCCCTAGCTTACCTGCGGCCACCCCCTCCCCTTCCCTCTAGTCAGAGTTCTTCTCTCAAGAAGCAAACCAGGGACTGGTGTATCACGTCCACGGGCCTTATAATGAATCAGAAGGAGCCCCGGAAGGACAACTCGCTCCGTTACTCTCCCAAAACTATTCCTGTTTGTGTAGACCGTGACCATGACAGCTACTTGACAACATAGCTTGCTGATGCTGCTGCCCTTGGTTCCTCCACAAAAGCAACAAGAAGAAAAAGTCGTAAACTCTGATCCGAGGCCTGTGAACGGCCTCTTCAAACCACCCGGGTCAGGAAGCCTTTGGATAACGTCTTCCCCATCCTGTTTGGCTTTTTTTTTTTTTTTTTTTAAAGTAAACCACACAGAGGGAAACACCGTTGAGTACTTCTAGAGAGATTCTTTCTCTTCTAGAGAAGACTCTAACAGGAGAAAAGATTTGAGGGGATTTAAAGGATAGTGAGGGCGCGGTTGTCCACAATCTGACCCTCAGGACAGAGGAATGATGTTTGTCCTGACGAGAAGCTTCTGGTTGACAAATGCTGTCTGGAATTTCCTCGCTGACTTCTTACCCTCACACCGCAGGCCCTGATCCCTGTGGTCCGCTGTGCAAATGCAAATTACCTGAATCAGGCTGCGTGACTCACCCAGTCCCCTTTAAAGGCTTCGAGGCCGCGATTGCTCAGCGTGGGAACCATGGCTCACAGGCTCCGCTTCTCCTACTGGCTGTTGGTCTGCTGGGCGGCAGCAGCTGTGGCAGCAGGTAAGGGTTTTGTGTTTCTTCTCCTGTGGGTCCCTAATTAATAAGTTCTGTGAAAAGATAAGATTTGGTTCTGTGACTATAGATATCCATCAGTTGGAAGTGATTTTGCCAGCTTCCACCAGCTTGTGTGCATAAAGGAGAAAGAAGCTAAACTTGACCATCTGAAGACCTTGGTCCTACTCGCAGCCCTCTAATCGCATGATGTTAGACGTACTTAACCCTCTGGTACCGGCCCCCTTGTACGTGAAGTGACAGAAAGAGTAGTGATGATGAGGACCGAATGAGCTATCGCCCGAGAAAAGCTCTTCCAGCTTCTAACGCTGTAACCAGGCATGACTGCCGTAGAGCTAACAATTTCCTCCCTTACAGCAATGTCCGCCTCTCACTATCCCCAACAGCACAGTAATTTTGAGGCTGTTTAGTCTCTCTTTGTTAATAGATTTAATTAATCGCAACTAGTTATTTCACAGTTCACCTTAGTTCCAGAACCAGATACTGTTCAGGGAGACGAGACCAAGGATCAAACCAAGTCCCTGTGGGCTCTGCAGAAGCTCGGCCAAACCAGACTCATCCCCCAACACATTCTTTGCTCCCCTCCCCCAAGGCTCACATAGCGTGGAGAGGGACCTCACGGCTGGGGATGACCACCAGAGGTCACCTTGCCCAACCTCTGCCCGAACTCTCTCGATCAGAGAGGGAGGAGGTGTTACAAATAACACCAGCCCCGTTCCCAAGGCCAGACTCCCAAGCCTCACCTGTGGAAGGTGATATCTAAAAGAGGCATTGTAGGGGCACCTGCGTGGCTCAGTTGTTAAGCGCCTGCCTATGACTCAGGTCATGATCCCAGGGTCCTGGCATCAAGTCCTGCATCGGGCTCCCTGCTCAGTGGGAAGCCTTCTTCTCCCTCTCCCAGTCCTCCTGCTTGTGTTCCCGCTCTCTCTCTGTGTCTCTCTGTCAAATAAATAAATAAGTAAATTTTAAAAATAATAGATAGATACATAGAAAAATAAGGCATTGTAAAACAGAACTCACCACCTGACATCTTTCCAGAAAGTGAAGCCTCTTCAGGGGGAACCGTTGTAAATATGCAACTGAACGAGTTATAATGAGATTGCAGGTTTGTTCACATCTAAAAACCACTAATTAAATGGTCAGATTTGACTTCTGGATTTGGCTCACGCTTCGCCGCCATCCCTGAGATGGCTCGGAAATCCTTCCCATGCAGCTCTCTTCTGTCCGGGCAGCCAGGGCTCCAGCGGGCAGTTGGGACCCAGGCTGGGGCTCGGCCCGCTGGGCCCCAAGTGGGTGTCAGGACTCACCCTGGCCTCTCCCCACTGCGCGGCTGCTCCCTCTTCCTGCTCTCACCTCCTCGCTGCAGCTCTGTCTCCCCTTCACGACGGTATTGCTCCCGCAAAGGCTTTCCTAAGACACAGCTGGAAACTGCAGGCTCTCTCTGTCACTGACGTCCGTGAACCGTGCGTCAGCTGTGGCTCGGGCTGCATTCCGCTAGGTGTCCCAGAGCCGTGTCTTTGCAGCACCTGCCCTCCTCTCCAGGCCCCGGCCTGTGTCTTTAGCATCCCCGCGTTTGCCACAGCTCCCGGCACAGCAGCCTGTGCGCAGGGGAAGGGGCTAGTTGGGAACACGGAATGGAAACAGGCCTTGGTGACACTCGCTGGCCTCCAAGATCTTTCTCTGTAAAACTAGAGATTTGCCAAAATAGCCGTTCATGCTGGGGTCTGCAAAATAAACTCACTTGCCCGTTATTGTGTGAGAACTCATCACAGGACCCGTGTTCCTTTCTGGCTCACCTCCGGAAGCGCCCACGATTCCACGAGCCGCATAAAGGAAGAACGGCACACTTGAACTCCATGCGTAAAGCTTACTTCTCTTAAAAATCAGTACTGTTCATCACAGACCGGCTGTTGTCTGCCCAAATAACCACAGACTGCAGGTAATTGTGTGTTTGTTTTTCGTTTTAAAGAAAAGGAACTTCTCATCCTTTAAAAAAAAAAAAAGTCATAGTTGTTGGTGTGCTATGCATTTCATGTCTAGACTAAAATAAATCCACTTAAAGTTGATATCCAAACTTCAGGCAATATTTTGGCTTGATGTTTTATTATGCTCTAAATTCAAATGTAAGTTATTATTGAACATTTTCTGGGACTGGAATTAAATACTCACTGAGCTTCACAAAAACCTACAGAGCCTTCAGCACCTGCCTGCCTTTCATCCAACTTCTTGACTATGTCCTGGGTGGCTCAGTGGGTTCAGCCTCTGTCTTTGGCTCAGGTCATGATCTCAGGGTCCTGGGATCGAGCCCCACATAGCACTCTCTGCTCAGCAGGGAGCCTGCTTCCCCCCACCCCTGCCTGCATCTCTGTCTACTTGTGATCTCTGTCTGTCAAATAAATAAATAAATAAATCTGTAAAGTATGATCACATGAGCCCAAGAAAATGGGGCTTGTGGTGATAGAATCTTTCCATAACATTCAAGATGAATAATAACAGTAGAAAACGCCTAGTAAATGCGTACTGTGGGTCAGACGTGTTCTGAGCTCTTTACATATCTTATTTCAGATAATACAACAAGGCAGTGAGTATTATTCTCTCCTTTTTAGAAATAAAGAAAAGAGACTCAGAGAAATAAAGGAACCTGTCAATGGTCAAGGTTCCTAAAGGGGAGAACGCCGGGAGCCTGGTTCTAGAGTCTGTGCTTTTACGTACTATGCTCTTCTGCTCAAAGCGTTTTCAATCTGCTTTGAAATAGTTGGCCTACTTTGGTCTGATTAAGGTCGCAGAAGGGCTCTCATGTGTGACCTTCAGTGCCTTTGGTGGCATATCAATATGTTACATATTAAAAAACATTTATTTATAATGATCACATTATCCCTGAGAGGTGGAAAGATGGTGACTTTTGCAATTACAGAACAGAGATTTCTCTCGATCGGTTGCATTCCACGGCAGGCCCTGAGCTAGGGGTGAGAGGACACTGGTCTACAGGATGGCCATGTGGGTATTTCAGTGGATGAGGAATATAACCACTGAATAGTCATAACCTGGCTGATGAGTATTCCAAAAATGGACTCCCAGGGTGGTGTGGAAATATACCACCAAGGGCCTTAAGCCAGCCTCAGGGTAGGAAAGGCCTCCCCAAGGGAATGAGGCATGAACTCTGCTTAAGAGTGATCCAGGCAAAAAGGATAGGAAATGGTGCCTATACCTCTGGAACCAACGTGGTAAAAGCTTGGGACCATTGATGTTTTTGCCAAAATAGCTTTTGTGGAGTAGGAAAAGCACAGTCATCTTCTAGTAGATTAAATATGAGGGGAGGGATGGGAATTGAGCTGGAATTATGTAGACTTTTCTCTAAAGTGAGAGAAATAGGAACCAAAGAAGTTCATGGCAGATCACTGACGTTTCCTTTCTGAAATACGAAGCAAGGTAGTCTACTTAGAAAGAGAGAGAGACTTTTGAAGAGAATTCTTCAAAGGAATGAAGAAGAATGAGAATTTTGAAGAGACTTTGAGAAGAATGTCAAAGGTTTAGAAGACAGCAGGATGGAGCCGAACAAGGAGAAACAAAAGAATGGAAGAGCAGCGTCAACTCAGCCAGAGCTGGAGACCATGAACGGCATCAACCTCCTCACTCAGATGTGTGGCCTTACCCTGGGACAGTTTCCCAAATCAATCCCTGTGGTTCCCACATTTCAGAACACTTGTGCCGGCCGACCAGTGACCTGAAATAGTCCTCATGTATCTAGTTTGCCAGAAGAATGTAGTTTTATGTGGTCCTGCCACATTCTTGGGTTGGTTGCTGGGACAAGCTTGTATCTTGATCTGGAGATCTTGGAAATACCCAGAAAAGAGCCCTGAACACTGCTGGATCTCCCAGAATTAGAGAAAAGCTGCCTAGCTGGCTCTAATACCCCATAGTCAGCAGGGAGATTCCGTGAGTAGTGTCCGATTTAAGAAATGAGATGAACACGAGAGGCAGGTGGTTGGTTTAACAGCTGGAATACAAGCATACTGAATAGCAGAGCTCGAGCCTAGCTAAGTCTGATCTGATAACAAAAGTGTCAAGATGGAACTTAAGAACAAAGCTAGCTTCTCCGCTAGGGACTGGATTCTCATCTTACAGAAAGTTTTCATGTTACAAAGGTTCAGAACTGTTCTGTGTAGGAGAAAAGAATGAGTGATGTGGGATTTAATCATCTTCTGTGGTTTGAAACAACTTAACCTAGTTTTAGTCATAGGATTTCAGTACTCAGTAGCCTGGGTGGGTATGCAAGAAAGGGTCAGTATTTCATTCAAGGAATAGACGCCCATTCAAATTAGCTCAAGAAAAGAGTAGAGTTGGAGGTGGAGTGATTACTAAGGGCTATGGCCGTGAGCCTTGAGCACAGCCAGGCTTCAGAAGGATCAGCCCTGGAAAGTCAAGAACCAAGGCCACTCTCATCACCAAACTGTTACCATGTAGTCTCTTGTCTCTCTTTTTTTGGGTCTTCCCATGCTATAGCTTCTATGGAAAGACTGGCTTCCCTACTTCCCTACTTCCAACGGGCCAAAACCCAACACTCTTGTCCTTGCCCTACACTTTCTACTACCATCTTCCACCAACTGAGTCTCTTTGTTGAAATTCTCAAATGAGAAACTGATTGGTCATGGGTCAGCCAATGAATGAGCTGAGTGTCCCTCAGCCAAGGACGTGTAGGGGTTCCCGGGGGGTTGTGGGTAAAACAGAATCTCCAGAAGGAACTATGAACACGGGCAGGCGATAAGCATATCCTGTCCGACCAAGAAATCTGATCCAGGTTGTTCTAAAGGCAAGGGGAGTCCAGCTCTCTGTCAGCAGTCAGCACTCTCGGCCTCCTGTGGGGACTTTGTTTTTCCATCATGCACACTCAGCCCATTTCAGGCCTGTATTGTAAGCCTCCAAGAAAGGGAAGGAATGATTTTCTGAAGGAAAGCTCACTACTTCATAGCCAGTTCAGTGGGATGATACAGAGAAGTAGAGAAGACCTGGACACCAGAGTCCGATCCAAGTTTCTTCTCAGAAACTAATTTCATCCAGGTTCTCAGTGCTTGTTCCCCTTCCTCGCTGCTGGGGAAGTGAAGCGGACCTCTTGGATTAACAGCCTTTGGGAGGGGCGGTTATTTTTATTTTCTTAATGTTAATTCTTTTTCTCCACTGAACTTCCTTTATTCAGTTTATGAACAATAACATAGACCAAATCTTAAAGGCACAGACTGATCACATTTCATATATATACACGTATATGTATGTTATATGTGTAAACATGTGTATAAATGTGTGTATGTGTGTGTGTATCTCCACATCCATGTGACAACCCCCTGGATCAATCTCAAGAATTCTACTTTTTCCACAAAATAACACATACCCTAAGTGTAAATTAGTTACTTTTTGAAAAATTTTTAACCATAGATGAGTTATAGAAGTATGTACACTTTTATGTCCAACTCCTTTTGTCCAACGTAACACCCTTGGGAGGCCTCCATGCTGTTGTGGTAGTATCTCTTCCTTCTGGTGGTTTCTTTTCATCGTGCACACACAGCTTGGTTAGCCATTCTCCTATTGGTGGACACGTGCCCTGTTTCCAAGCTGAAGCTGGTGTGAATGGGGCTGCTACGAACATTCCCGAGGTGGTCTTTTGGAGATGCACACACTCCTTTCTCTTGGATACATTCTCCAGTGTGAGACTGCTGGGTCAGGAGGTGTGTTCATGACTCATTCTGTCGGACCTTTGCAGTTTTTTCAAACACCTTTCAAGACTTCTCTCGTTCTCTCTCCTAATCTTTCCACCCTGCTACCACCTAAAGTATCTCCTTCCTGCTTCTGTGATCAAGCCTGTTTCCTGACTTGCCTACTTCTCTCCACAGGACAGAAAGAGGGAGCCACCACTCCTGCGGGCTTGCAAGATAACGGAGGCCCTACGGACTGCGAGGTCTTCACACTCACCCCTCCACCCCCCAGGAGGAATCCGGTCACAAGGATCCAGCCCGTCACAAGGACACCAAAGTGTCCCTTTCATTTTTTTCCATGGCAAGGACCTAGAGTCCCCATTAGGTTTCCACACAGACCTTTCCTTCCTTGGAGGTGCAACCACCGGTTTCCGTTTCGTCCATTTTTTTGGCCACACGGTCGCCTTACTCCTCATTACAGGTATTTCCCCAGAAGAAGGCTCTGGAGAGGAAGCTCATCTGAGGAAAGCAGATGGAAAAGAGAAGTCCCAAATACGCAGAAGCAAAAGAAGCCACTGGTGCAGAGAAGACGCTAAACCGATTTCTGCTTTCTTCTTCCAAACGAAACCAATTGGACTTGAAGTATCTTAAACACCACAGACTAGAAATTATTCTTCTGGTCAGCAGGGAAGATACTGGTTTATAGGTTATTCAGGTTTGCTAATGGGAGCAGTAACTGCATTACTTTACTTTATCCCTGACTGCTAAGATCACAGGATATTGATGCAAATAAAATCCTACAACAGGTGGTTCCGGGAATTCCTATACATACTGAGATGACAGAAGAATCAGCTCTCTCTTCTCAATTAAAGTGAAAAACATTTAAATAAACTGATATAAACCAATGAAAACATTAATGACACCTTTTCTACTCACTGGAAAATTTACAGAGCAGGGTGTATTTACAAAGTGAACTTTAAAGCAAATTGCAGAAAACTGAGAGTTCTATTCTGTTTGGCAGGGGTGTAGATAGGGGTTATTCATTTATTTTTTATTGAGGTATAATTGACATAACATTCTTATTAGTTTTAGACATGCAATGTGATGATTCCATATTTGTATATATTGCAAAATAATCACCACCATAAGTCCTGTTAGCAACCATTACTGTACATAGGAACAATTTTTTTTCTTGTGAGAACTTTCAAGATCCACCCAGTTTCCTATCAACAACAACAACAAAAGAATTATAAAAATTAAAACAAATTAAGGGGAGTCTAAGGTTTAATACCTTGAAGATACCATAAACAAAACTACCTAACTTAAAAAACCATTTTTAACTGTAATATCTAAAGTTACTTTAATGTTGACTGTTTAAGCAACCCCCTCCTCTCTCTCACGGTTTCTCACATTATCTTGTCCGGATACTAGCTTAAATTGTATAGTTCCCCTAAAATTTTCGACATGGGTCTAGGCCCAACCGTCTGATTAAAAGTTTACGTGGAAGTTCTGGTGACTCTAGAGCTCCGTGGACGTTAAGTTCACTCAACTCTAGGAACCGGAGAGTGCCAGAGAAGTCAGTCCCGCTGACTGCATTCACCGGGTATCGCTCTAGCCATTCCATAAAACACCGCCTCCGGATTGTGCCACTCACCTTGCCTGGAACATGGAAACCTGGCTTTTGCATGTGAGGTCAGTGGTTTACACCTGTTCCTCCCAAGAACTATGTGCAAAAGTTGCTGCCGCCGCCACTGTTTCGACAGAGGGAAGAAAGGAACCTAAAGACCTGAGGACGCTGGGAGTGTTGCCTGGCAAAGGGAGAGACTGAGGAAACCACCACGCTGTTCTGCCATATGAAAAGATAAAAAGAAAAAAAATCATTTCCTTCATTTACTTCATAGCTAATTTTCTTATAACAGATATTTGCTTCAAAACTACGGGCTTAAATAAAACCTATATTTCAAATCCTCGCTAAGAAACTCTTTATTTTGTAATATATTTGCTCAATCTTTTGTTTTCTTTCTGACTAGAGGGGCATAACCAGAAAGGGGCCAACATAGGGACACCTGGGTAGCTCAGTCAGTTAAGCATCTAACTCGATTTTGGCTCAGGTCATGATCTCAGGGTTGTGGGATCGAGCCCCAGGTCAGGCTCCACACTCGGTATGGAGTCTGCCTAAGATTCTTTCCCTCGCCCTCTGCCCCTCCTCCCACTCATGTGCACGTGTGCTTGCTCTCGCTCTCTGAAATAAATAAAATCTTTAAAAAAGAAAGAAAAGGAGAGAGAGAGAGAGAGAGAGAGAGAGGGAGGGAGGGAAGAAGGAAGGAAGGGAGGAAGGAAGGAAAAAAGAAAGAAAAGGGCCAGCCTTGGGCAAACTTGAAGACAGGGGAAAGGTTTGTGTTGGACTCTCCCCTCCCTCTCTGGACCCCTCTATCCCAGCGTGTGCTCACAGGGCCACAAGTTGCCCAAACGAACTTGCTTGGACTGGGCTTTCTCTCCCCAAACGTGAGAATTTTGCAATCCCAAACTCAACTGTTCTGAAACCGAGTCCATGAAGACCTGGCTGGTTTGATAGATAAACCTCGGGAAACTGAGACAAACGCACCAGCTTCGGGGCTTCTCTCACTGCCTCTGTCAGAGAAGGCAGCTGCACCTACAGTGTTTCACAGCAAGGACTGTTTTCAGAATAAGTCCGGGTATGACTGCATCATCCCCCACCCTCGACCATGCGTCCAGTTGCCTATATGAGAAGGAGCCTACATCTGTAATCGAAAACACATGCTTTCATGATTTTTTTTTTAAACTACATCCTTTTACCTAATAAATTGCTCTTTAAAAATACGGTGATGAGGCACCTGAGTGGCTCAGTGGGTTAAGCCTCTGCCTTCAGCTCAGATCATGATCCCATCATGGGACTGGGCCCCACATCGGGCTCCCTGCTCAGCGGGGAGCCTGCTTCTCTCACTCCTCTGACCCTCCCCCCTGCTCTTGCTCTCTCATTCTTTCTCTCTCTCAAATAAATAAATAAAATCTTAAAAAAAAATGCAGTAATGCTGGGGTGTGGGCTCTGCCCTCCATGCAGAGTCCGTTTTGGATTTTCTCTTCTCCCTCTGCCCCTTCCCTTACCCTCCCAATCGTTCCCCCTTCCAGTAAATAAAAAAATCTTAAAAAATAAAAAAAAATACAGGGAAGCCTAGCACGTGTGTTGACTCAGGAGGAGAACAGTCTTTATCGCTAATACTTCAAAGTGAATTTATTTATCAAATATGTTCCTCTTAGGGGCACCTGGGATGGCTCAGTTGGTTAAGTCTCTGCCTTCAGCTCAGGTCATGATCTCAGGGTCCTGGGATCGAGTCCCACGTTGGTCTCCCTACTCAGCGGGAGCCTGCTTCTCCCTCTCCCTCTGCTGCTCCCCCTGCTTAGGCATGCTTGCTCTCTCTCTCTCTGTCAAATAAATAAAAGAACTTTGAAAAATATATGTTCCTCTTAGTATACAGGTGATACTTGTGGCTTTTGAAGCAATGGCAGGGTGTGATAACTCTTGCCTGTATCTTTGTTTTGTGGTGTGAACAGCCTGTGCAAGTGTAAAGAGGCGTGACCTGAACCTAATCATCAGACAAGCCCAGACTGAGGAACTTCGACAAAACACCTGCTACATACTCTTTTAAAAAGTGTAGATGTCATGGTAGGCAAAGTCTAAAGGAGATTAAAGAGGCATGAGGGGCACCTGGCTGGCTCAGCTGGAAAAGCGTGTGACTCTGGATCTCATGGTAGTGAGTTCAAGCCCCACAGTGGGTGTTGACGTTACTTACTTACTTGCCTACATACATACATAAAATTAAAGAGATAAGATGACTAAATGTAACATATAGTCCTAGAAGTGGGAAAGAGAGGAGAGATTGTCAGAAAAGATATGATTGGGACAGCTGGCAAAATTTTAATGTGGACCATGTGTCAGGTAATAGTTTTAATGTCAGTGTTAACTTTTCTGAATTTGATGATTATGTAAGAGAACATTCATACATAAAAATATGAAGTATTTGAAAATATGAAGTATTTGAAGTATTTGACTATGATTTCTGCAACTAAATCTCAAATTATTCAGGAGGCAGCCAAACCAGGAGAGGAAGGACACGCAGGCTGCATGGGGTTTGCTACTAAATGATTGGTTTGTGGTGCATTAAAACACCAGGGTTTGCTAAGCTCCTGATTAAAAATGAAAAATTCAGAAAGAGTGGAATTATTTTATAAATGTTACCTTACGCATCTGGAAACTTAACTTAGGAGCTGGGTAAGTTAGCACTTCTATCACCAGATGCCACCTACTGGGTGGCTTAAACAATCGAATTTACTTTCTCACAGTTCTGGAGGCTGAAAGTCAAGAATCAAGATGTCAAGAGGATAGTTTTCCTCGGAGGCCTCTCTCCTCCGCTTGCAGATGGCTGCCCTCTTCCTGTCTCTTTACATGGTCTCCCCTCTGGGCATGTATGCCCAGTGTCTTTCCTGCATATGCAAACTTTTTCTTCTCTATTTTGTTAAGATTTTATTTTTTTATTTGTCAGAGAGAGAGAAAGAACATAAGCAGGGGGAGCAGCAGAGGCAAAGGGAGAAGCAGACTCCCCACTGAGCAGGGAGCCCGATGTGGGACTTGATCCCAGGACCCTGGGCTCATGACCTGAGCTGAAGGCAGAGCTTAACTGACTGAGCCACCCAGGTGCCCCTAAATTTTCCCTTCTTAATAAGGATACCAATCAGATTGGCTTAGGGACCACTCTAAAATCCTCATCTTAACTTAAATCGCCTCTCTAAAGGTCCTATCTCCAAATATAGTCACATTCTGAGGTCCTGGGGGTTAGCACTTGGACATATGAATGTTGGGGGATAAATTTGGCCCCTAACAGGAAGTATCCAATTTTGATAACAGTTAGCAACTAAACTCCCAGAAATGATCTAGAGAAAGCTGGCTTTGATTCTAAAGAAAAGAGTATTACAATGCTCACGTACTTTCATACATAAAGAAATAAAGAGAGAATCAGCACTTTCCTGTTTTAAGCACAGAGCATATTTGACTTGTTTTTATAATAAAATGTAAGTAACTATCAGGTTCCCAGTAGAACCTCCAGGCTTGTTCTAAAGAGACACAAAGAAAACAAGGATGGAAGATCCAAGAAAGAATAGACACAACTGAAACAATGTGCTTGGACCATTGGTTCCATATACCGCAGCAACTCCTAGGATCAGTGCCAAGTAGAACCGCTGAGTCATCATGAAACAGCTCTAAACTGGAGACACCAAGTTCATCCATCCACAGTAGAGCTGATGAACGAATCGTTACTGTATCATATACCCAAATACTGCACAGCAAGGCAGAACCATGGATTACGGCTTCACACAACAGCATAAATCAATCCCACGAGTTCATGTTGATGAAAAGAATTCAAATGCAAAAGAATAAGATTTCATTTATATGAAATTCAGGAACAAGCAAAACTAATCTATGGTGACAGAGGTCAGAAGAATGATGACTTTTAATGGGTAGTTGGCTGAGGAAAGGTAAGCGAGCCTGCTGGGAGCTGGAAATATTCCAGGTCTGTACATTTATAAAGACTCACCAAGCTGTATGCTTAGGGTTTATGTAGCTTACTATATGAAATTATCTATTAAAAATATTTAGTGCTGCAGTGTATGGGAAATATGTAAATACATGCTAACTATAATTGTAGGTTTATCAAGCAAGCACTCAAATATTCTATGATCAGTAGTTGGCAAGCTTGTATAAAGTAATACTTCACTGATAAGTCAGACAAAGAAGGACAAATACCGGGGCACCTGAGTGGCTTGGTCAGTTAAGCGGCTGCCTTCTGCTCAGGTCACAATCCCGGGGTTCTGGGATCGAGTCCTGTATTGGGCTCCCTGCTATAATATATATACTGTATAATATCACATATATGTGGAATCTAAAAAAGCTAAACTCCAAGACACAGAAAGTAGAATGGTGGTTACCAGAGGCTGACAGGCAACACAAAAAATGGGGAAATAATTGGTCAAAGAGCATAAACTCCCTATCATAAGATTAATATGTTCTGGGGCTCCTGGTGTGGCTCAGTGGGTTGGGCCTCTGCCTTCCGCTCAGGTCATGATCGCAGGGTTCTGGGATCGAGCCCCGCATCGGGCTCTCTGTTAGGCGGGGATCCTGCTTCCACCCTCCACCCCTGCCTACCTTTCTGCCTACTTGTGATCTCTGTCAAATAAACTAAATAATTAATTAATTTTTTAAAAAAAGATTAACACGTGCTGAGCATCTAACATACAGTTTGGTGCTTACACCTAATAATACTTTACCAGAGAACTGAAAGTTGCTAAGAGAGTAGATCTTAAATATTCTCACCATGAAAACAGAACTGGTATTTATGTGACAGGATGGAGAGTTTAGCTAACACCTTTGTGGTAATCTACCACAATATAGAAGTATGTCTAAGCACCATGTGGGACACCTTAAACTTACACAATGATAGATGTCAACTGTATTTCAATAAATTGTGGGGAACAATATTTCACTGGATCATCACGTCGTAAGAGTAAGCAGAAGACCGCATGTTTTTTAGTCTGTACCAACAAGCGTTTGTCTTTCCCAGCTAAGGCAAATTTAAAACAGAGTGGTTTGAACAGCCTTAAATATAACCCTGTATGGGGGCGCCTGGGTGGCTCAGTGGGTTAAAGCCTCTGCCTTCGGCTCAGGTCATGATCCCAGGGTCCTGGGATTGAGACCCCGCATCCGGGGTCTCTGCTTGGCAGGGAGCCTCCTTCCTCCCCTCTCTCTGCCTGCCTCTCTGCCTACTTGTGATCTCTCTCAAATAAATAAAATCTTTAAAAAATATATATATATATATATCCCTGTATGCGTCATACAGTTGGTGAGCCAAAGAACCACACAAAGAGATTAACACACCTTCCAAACAGAAACTCTCACAATGTTGACATTGGAAATGTATGATAAGGGTTCTTATTACGACAGTAGCAGTTCAGTGATTTGTACAGAAGGGGCCATGACAAAGTGTGACATCTGAAACCTCCTGACACAGATGACAGGTCCTTAAAGCAGCCTGCGTGACGTGGCTCTCCCCTCCCCATCCCCAGCCTCTCTCTGTCTCTCTGCCCTCATCTCCTACTGCCCTCTTTCTCCCTGCACTCAGACACACTGCATTCCTGGCTGTTCCTTAAACAAACCAGGCACACTCCCTCCCCAGGACTCCCAGCACCCTTGCCGGCCCCTCCTTCTGCAGGGCCCCAGAAACCCACGTTCTCCACCTGGGTCCTTCCCTCACTTCTCTCGGGACATTCATAAAATGAATGGACCCTAGCGAAGTACGCAGCCCAGATGCTCTTCCTTACCCCGTTCCTATCCCTAGCATGTATCACATGCATTACTCTTAATGCCTTCCTAGTTATCTTTTTTATTTTTTGTCTTTCATCAGAAAATAAGTTCCTTGGGTGCCTGGGTGGCTCAGTGGGTTAAGCCTCTGCTTTCAGCTCAGGTCATGATCTCAGGGTCCTGGGATCAAGCCCCGCATCGGGCTCTCTGCTCAGCGGGGAGCCTGCTTCCCTCTCTCTCTCTGCCTGCCTCTCTGCCTAATTGTGCTCTGTCTGTCAAATAATTAAATAAAATCTTTTTAAAAAGAGAGAGAGAAAAAATTAGTTCCTTAAAGGCAGTGCTTTGTACCTATTGTGTTCACTCATTTATGTCCAACACTGACAATAATACCTGCATATACTAGGTGCTCAATAAATACTTGTTAATGAACTTTTAAACTTCCTGATATTCAACCATAGTTGCTTCCAAATCAGTTTCTACATATCAGGGGAAACCTCAGGATTTTAAAATCTCCCGAAAACAAGGAACCTCTATTGAGAAGAAAATAAGGCACATACGTTACTCTCAAAAAAAAAAAAAAAAAAGCTGCTGCTACCCATGCATATTTTTTGCCTTCTTTTAGGAATTTTAACATGAATATTCCTATTTCACTGCTGATAACATTTCTCTCTTTTAGGAGTTTGTTAGAGAACAAGTTGGAATGACAACCAGAGATAGAGAATACACCAATTTAACTGCTCACTCATTTTGTCAATTTTTTTCAGGTTTTTAATAGCAACACCTGTCACTTTAAAGGAAAAGAAAAATCTGAGTCCAGTCCTCCTCGTAAAGTTTTCCTCCACGCTCAGGCAAGACATATAGATTTGCTGGGAGGGCTAATTACCTGAGGTGTCTCTTCAAACTGCTATTCTTTAAATATCTGTTCGCCAGGAAGGAGAAAGTGATTTTCTGGCAGCAAAATTAATAACACATCTTGGTTCATGTTCTAAACAGAAGGTTTATTACAAGTTCTGTACATAGTAAATACTTTAATTTCTTTAGAACTTTCAAAATTTCCTTCCCTGGAGACGGAGATGCCCACCTTCATTCAGAAGAGGGGTAGAATCCATACAGTAATTGTAATAAAGTTGTGTTCAAAATGTGTGTTAAAGTTCTGCTCCCGTGTTGGCCAAGTATTTCTCGTTTTCCATAGCTCCTTTTCAGTTTTGTTTGGTGAACTTTTCTCAAATCAACATGTGGAGAAGGACATTAACGGCTTAAATTTTAGACACAAAACGGATCGCTTATTCCCCCTCAGCAGCATGCTCTACACTCCCCCAAAAGCAGAGTCCCGGAGGACTGACCGATGACGTCCTCACACCCGCCCGCTGACGTCACGGCTGGAGCGTGGCTGGGCCGCACCCTGCAGAGCCCCGGCCGCACGCCCAGGGATAGGCGGTGTCAGGACGCACCTGCCAATCTCCATTCACCGTGGGCATCAGCCCGCGACTTGGGGCTCGTACAGAAACCGCACGGGAAAATCGTGCTTCCCCCGGATCCCAGGGTGCTCCGAACCCGCTCTGGATCAGCGCCCTTGGAAGTGCCGGATCGCAACCTCCAGCCGCTCTGCCTCGGCCCTTCTGCTCACGTGTCATCGCTAGGAGGGCAAATTTCCTTCCATAATTCTCCAGCTACGTTTCCTCTTAGGGTTTTCGGTGAAGTCCACGTGCTTCCCCACCCGCCCCATGCTCCCATCGGCCTTGCCCTCCTCCAGCGACGGCTTCTGCCTTCCGACCTGAGTCACCAGCCCCCTGCTGACGTCAAGGGAGCGCTGACGTCATGCTGGGACAGACAGCGGGCGCCTGTAACGACCCATTTCCACGAGAGGGCGCCACTGCGCCGGCCATACCGTGTGACGCACCGCGGATCGCGGTTCCCCTTCGCCGCCCCCTCGGTTCAGACAGATTAAGAACTCATCAACATTGAGCCCTTAAAGTGGAAAAATGCCCTTTATTGCATGAGCAAAGGGAACGGATGACACCCCTCGGGTGAAGTTCATCACGGCTCTTAGTCCCTTGCCCTGTGGGTTGAGCGCCGTGAGCGGGTCTGCGCTGCCGCCTCCTGGATGGCGCAGGCAGCACTGGGCAGTCCCAGAGCCAAAGGAGTGGGGGTCACCGTGGTGGAGTGGATTTAGAGCCAAGTGTAGCAACCACCAAGCTCAGAACTTTCATAATTCTCCTTAAATAATCCCTATCTGCCCAGACAGAACTGCCTTCTTCTTCAACCTCTACCCTAGAAGGGAGAAGAGTTTCTATTTCTTCTCAGATACAACAGAAGAATGGGCAACTGACCACCTTAAAGACAAATGTATTTAAGAATACTTTCTGTTGTCCAAAATCTATAAAGAACTTATCAAACTCAACACCCAAACAACAAATGATCCAATCAAGAAATGGGCAGAGGACATGAACAGACATTTCTGCAAAGAAGACACCCAGACAGCCAACAAACACATGAAAAAGTGCTCCACATCGCTCGGCATCAGGGAAATACAAATCAAAACCACAATGAGATATCACCTCACACCTGTCAGAATGGCTAAAATTAACAAGTCAGGAAATGACAGATGCTGGTGAGGATGTGGAGAGAGGGGAACCCTCCTACACTGTTGGTGGGAATGCAAGCTGGTGCAGCCACCATGGAGGTTCCTCAAAAAGCTGAAAATAGAGCTACCCTAAGACCCAGCAATTGCACTACTGGGTATTTACCTTAAAGATACAAACATAGTGACCCGAAAGGGCACGTGGACCCGAATGTTTATAGCAGCAATGTCCACAATAGCCAAACTATGGAAAGAACCTAGATGTCCATCAACAGATGAATGGATCAAGAAGATGTGGTATATGTACACAATGGAATACTATGCAGCCCTCAAAAGAAATGAAACCTTGCCATTTGCAATGACATGGATGGAACTAGAGGTTATTATGCTGAGTGAAATAAGTCAATCAGAGAAAGACAACTGTCATATGATCTCCCTGATATGAGGAAGTCGAGAAGCAATCTGGGGGGTTTGGGGGGTAGGAAAAGAATAAATGAAACAAGATGGGATTGGGAGGGAGACAAACCGTAAGAGACTCTTAATCTCACAAAACAAACTGTGGGTTGCGGGCACGAGGGGTAGGGAGAGGGTGGTTGGGTTATGGAAATTGGGGAGGGTATGTACTATTGTGAGTGCTGTGAAGTGTATAAACCTGGCGATTCACAGACCTGTATCCCTGGGACTAATAATATATTATATGTTAATTAAAAAAAAAAAGAATACTTTCTGTTGGCTGGCACTGTGGAGACAGTATGGAGGTTCCTCAAAAAATTAAAAAGAGAACTACCAGGGGCGCCTGGGTGGCTCAGTGGGTTGAGCCTCTGCCTTCGGCTCAGGTCATGATCCCAGGGTCCTGGGATTGAGACCCCGCATCCGGGGTCTCTGCTTGGCAGGGAGCCTGCTTCCTCCTCTCTCTGCCTGCCTCTCTGCCTACTTGTGATCTCTCTTTCTGTCCAATAAATAAATAAAATCTTTAAAAAAAAAAAAAAAGAGAGAACTACCATATGATCCAGTAATTCCACTACTGGAAATTTACCCAAAGAATACAAAAACACTAATTTAAAGGGATACATGCACCCCAATGTTTACTGCAAGCATTATTTGCAACAGCCAAATTATGGACAACCTAAGTGTCCATCAACAAATGAATAGATAAACAAGATATGGTGTATATATACATACTGGAATATTATTCAGCCATAAAAAGAATGAAATCTTGCTATTTGCAATAACATGGATAGATCTAAAGAGTAGCATTAGCTAAGCAAAATAAGCCAGTCAGAGAAAGACAAATACCATATGATTTCACTCATACATGGAATTTTAAAAAACAAAACAAACAAACAAAAGGTGGGGGTTGGTGGTGAGACAAGCCAAAAAACAGACCCTTAAATAAAGAACCAACTGAGGGTTATTAGAAGGGAGGTGTGGGGGGGCAGAATGGGTGAAATAAAAGGGGATTAAGAGTGCACTTACCTTGATGAACACTGAGTAATATAGAGAAATGCTGAATCACTATATTATACACCTGAAATGAGTAGAACACTCTATGTCAGTTGCATGGAATTAAAATAACATTTTTAAAATAAACAAGTAAATACATTCTGTTGGCTGGGCTGCATTTCCCAATCTAAAATAATTTTGGTCTAAAATACAGCTTGAGGGACACCTGGGTGGCCCAGTCCGTTGAGCATCTGACTTTTGACTTCAGCTCAGGTCGTGATCTTGGGGTCCTGGGGATCAAGCTCTGTGTCAGGCTCCCTGATCAGCGTGGAGTCGCTCATCTCTCTCCCTCTGCTCCTACCCCCGCTCTTCTCTCAAATAAATAAATAAAATCTTTAAAATATAGCTTAGGCCAAATTGTATTATCTAAATCTGATGTTTGCCTTTGTTTTCCGTAGGAAGGAAAAACATTTACAAAGGAAAATCTCCAAAACTCAAGCTACAATCTACTTTACCTTTTTTAAAAGACCTTTCATATCTTTTATTCACAGAAGGAGAAAACCAAATGACTGATACACAAAAAGAAATATATGTAAAAATACATGTAACCTCAGTAGTAAACAATAAAATATAAAGCAAGATAATTTTCGCCCACCAGATTGGTCAAAATGGAAATTATTAGTAATATCTTACATGGTCTGGGTGTGGAGAAATAAACTTCCTCATACACAGTGGGTAGAAATATAAAATGGTGCAGCATTTTTCGAGTGCAGTTGGGCAGAATCAGTCAAAATCTACAACGAAACATACCTGGAGCTCCTGGGGGGCTCGGTGGGTTAAACGTCTGACTCTTGGTTTCAGCTCAGGTCCTGATCTCATGCGTCATAAGATCGAGACTTGTGTTGGGCTCCATGCTTAACGGGAGTCTGCTAGGATAGTCTCTCCCTCTGCCCCTTCCCCTATTTGTGCGCCCTCTCTCGCTCCCTCTAAAATAAATAAATAAACAAATATTTTAAAAATAAAAATAAAGGACGCCTATGTGGTTCAGTCGGTTGAGGGTGTGCCTTTGGCTCAGGTTGCGGTCCTGGGGTCCTGGGATAGATTTCCATGTTGGGCTCCGTGCCCAGCACGGTGTCTGCTTCTCCCTCTACCTTCCCCCGTGGTTGAGATCTCTTCCCTCTTACACTCAAATAAATGAATAAAATCTTAAAAAACAATTAAAATAAAATGAAGCAGTGGCGCCTGGGTGGCTCAGTGGGTTAAAGCCTCTGCCTTCAGCTCAGATCATGATCTCAGGGTCCTGGGATTGAGCCCCTCTTACACTCAAATAAATGAATAAAATCTTAAAAAATAATTAAAATAAAATGAAGCAGGGGCGCCCGGGTGGCTCAGTGGGTTAAGGCTCTGCCTTCAGCTCAAATCATGATCTCAGGGTCCTGGGATTAGGCCCCACATCGGGCTCTCTGCTCAGCAGGGAGCCTGCTTCCCCCTCTCTCTCTGCCTGCCTCTCTGCCTACTTGTGATCTCTGTCAAATAAATAAATAAAATCTTAAAAAAAAAAAAAAAAACAGAACCACCATATGATCTAGTAATTCTACCACTGGGTAGTGGAATACAAAACTACTACTTGTATTGAATACAATACAAAGAATACAAAAAGACTAATCAAAAAGATACATGCACCCCTATATTTACTGCAGCATCAGTTACAATAACCAAATTATGGAAGCAGCACGGGTGTCCATCTACAGACGGATGGATAAAGAAGTGGAATGCAGTATTTTTCAGCCATTAAAAAAAAAAATGAAATCTTGCCGTTTGCAACAACAACATAGATGGCTCTGGAGAGCAGCATTAGCGAAGTGAAATAAACCAGTCAGAGAAAGACAAATACCGTATGATTTCCCTCACGGGGAATTTGAGAAACAAAACAAACAAAAGGGGAAAAAAGACAACCCAAAAAACAGACCCTTAAATAGGGAAGAAATAGAGGGTTACCAGAGTGGGGGCAGGTGGCAGGGATTAGAGGGCACTTACCTCGATGAGCACCGAGTCACGCACAGAGCTGCTGACTCACTATAGGGTACACCTGAAACTAACATAGCTCTAGGTTAACTATGCCGGAATTAAAATAAAAACCCAATTAAAAAAAAGACAGCTTGCCACCCCTGTATCCAAGTTTCCAAAAAAGAATTAACAGATTATTTCAAACTTATTTGTTAAATTCCATACAATGTTGTATACATTATTTGTATTCTCTTAAATAAATGCAAATGAAATCATCTACGGAGCTCAGTAAGATATAATATTTATTAATTGTAAAACATACATCCAACAGCAAGCCCATTTCCCCCACCAGGACATACACATATTTCCGATTATGTTTAGTCATATCCTTGTAAGGAGAACAGAGTAATCTTAAACTGAAAGAATTATTTTTGGTTCAGTATCTAGAGCCGCAGTTTACAAAAATCTTCTTTTTTCAAGTAGTTCCGCCCAGGTTCTAACCAGATATGATCCTCAAGTCTCAACTTGCACTTAGAGTAAATTATATTTAGTCCCTTAATTCTAAAGTTCACACAGTGTTTTAATAGGCAAAAGATACCAAAAACAAATACAGATAATTGATCCTAGATCCTCAGACATTGAGGTGATATGTACACACTGTCTTTAAATAAAAATTACATCAAAATAAGTTGGAAAGCCACTTGGCTTTTAAGTACTGTCTGCTTCCCACACTGTACAGTCTGTTGGCAATACTTTTTAAAGTAAAAATGAAACAGTATCTCGATGTGAAGGCTATTAATGCCTACACATTAATTTTGTCTAGCATGTTAGTCATACCAATTTAGTCAAACACCTGGTCAGAGTTTAAAAATAGAGCTTCAAAATCAAGACAGAATTTTAATTGAACCACCTATAGACTTCCACATCGGAACCCCTCAATTTGTCTCTTCCTGAATGTCCTGCTTTTTTGAGGACCAAGTATCTAAATTCAGAAATTCAATATTAAGCTCCACAGAGTAATAAAGAAAAGTGCTAGTTAAATTCTTGGGCTAAGTTCTAGTCAGTGCTTTTTGGAAAAAAACATGTTGTTAACCAGTTAAGGCCAAGAAAGACACACAAGTTCCGGTCCCCCTAACAATTCTCTAAAACAATAAATGCAGAGTGTGACCAGCAAACTGGAAACTAAAAACCTAGAGTCAAACTGGCTTCAGCTTCCCACCCGGAAGCCGTGGACTGGGGCACGAGGTAAGATGTGAGGACTGTAGGTAGATAGTTTTGCCAATTGGTGAAGAACTTTTGGGAAGGCCTAAGTGAGGAAACAAGAAGATAGGAACATCTCTGGGTTCTGTCTGCTATCACCTTCAAACTACCAGTGGACAGGAGAGAAGTCCCTAACAACGGATGTTCCTTCCCAAAGCCTCTCTGGGGGGGGGTAGATCAACAGTAATTGGCCAAGATAAAGTAACCAGTCCTGGTCGGTCAGTAAGCCAGTGTCCCATTTCCTAATTTTGCACGTATATACTTCCTTTCTCAAAGGCACAGTCCTCAACTGGAAGGTACACCTACAAAATTCTCCTTCACCGTTCTTAACTTCAGTCCTGTTCCTGTACACAGGAACACTGGCACCACAGTCTTACAATACAGAGGATTATCTAAGGTCAGGCCATGCTAAATCATTAGACAAAAAAATGTCCTTGAGACGTCTGCAGTAGTGTGGTTCTTAGAAGATCAGCAGAGAGGCCAGACTCCCATAACACAATGATCAAACATCAACAATAATCACAGAAACCAAAGACAGATGCCTATCCACAGAGAGCAATTACTTATCTCCCTAAAGCCTAGAAACAAGCAAGCTTTTTAAATGTGTATTTACAGTTAAATTAGGGTAAAGGAAAAATTTTCTCTTACTGATCCTAATTTTTTCATTTCTTCAACTGATCCTAGTTTTTAATCACTTACCTCCACCAAACCCATTCCTAAATAAATGTACACATTTAGATAGATAACACAGAAAGTTCATATAACATGACCATTATAATGATTCTTTCTCTCTTTTTAAACTTTTTTTTTTACTCTTGGGTAATTTTAAATGCACAATTTACTAACAGTAAATACACATTCATGTAACAAGAACCATATCACTATTCTTCCATTGGATATATCCTGAAATAGCAACAGAGACTTGAAAGGTGACAAGATAGTCAGGGAGGAGCACTTATTCAACCTTCCTTGGAAACACTTGGAAGTCTTTGTCTTTTTTCTTCTGCAAGGCCTTTCTCAGAAAAAAAAAAATGCAGGCAGTTCAGAAGTAAAGGACAAAACCACGAATCTCTCTCTGTAGGATATCAGCACTTCTGTTGCAAGGGGATGTCATCTCAAGGGCTAGAGCAGCATCTAAAATCACAGGGGAACATATGCCCAATGGTTTACATAAGATCTTTCTAGAAATCCATTTCTATCTCACTTGCTTTCTCACATTGAAGATATTTATAATATTGTAAGTATTATAAAGTAATATAAAGTATTATAAAGTAATGTAAAGTATTATAAAGTAAGAAAACTTTAGACTAAACCATATATATCAAAAACAAGATTTTAAAGACATTCTTTAGGATAATTATCAATCGAAACTGTCATAGCATATCATCTCCTTGTCTGTAAATGATGACTGGTTTTGACAAAACAGATCCGAGTTTCATAGAGGCTACAGTTCATACAGTATGTGTAATGAGTTCATCGCCAAGACTTCTCCCAGAACCTCGGAAGGGACCCGTACCCGTGAGGAATTAAGACTTGTTCACTTCATAGTAAATTCACATATGATGGCACAGACATTCAAAATGCTTTGTGGAGGTTAATAGATTAATGACAACAACATATTTATAAGAAGGTGGGATTTTATTATCATCACATTTTATAGCTAATAAGATACTAAACATTGAATGACTTGTCGCATAGTGAATTCGCACTCAAAAGGTCTGATTTGGGGGCACTTGGGTGGCTCAGTGGGTTAACGCCTCTAGCCTTCAGCCCAGGTCGTGATCCTGGGAGCCTGCTTCCCGCCCCGCCCCACACACCCCCCTCCGCCTGCCTCTCTGCCTACTTGTGATCTCTTGTCTGTCAAATAAATAAATAAAATCTTTAAAAAAAAAAATCTGATTTTTGTTTTTCAATTTTTTAGTACTAAATAGTTATACTTAAAGGAGGGAAATCCTGTTACCATTTAAAATTGACATTTGATTTTCCAAGTCATTATTGATGCCTAATCACTTATTATTAATCTATCCTGCTTTCTTTAAAAAGAAAAAAAATGTGTGACATGTATTTATCCTGTGAATAGGTCCACAGTGAGGTGGGAAGGTGTTCTAGGGGCCCTGGAGGTTTCTCTGCCTGGAGCTTGCAAGCCTGTTTTTCCTGTGGTATAGTAGCAGGACAATGTAAAGTCCAGTAGAAGCAAAAAATAAAAATAAGTAAATAAATATATAAATGGGAAGCAATCATCTGGTATAGTGCTGATCCTTCTTTATAGGGAAGAAGATTACCAGGCAATCATTTTGTCTCTCTTGCTTTAAAAGCCCCAAGGGACAAATGACTGATAAGGGAGATAAGTATATATCCTTCCACAGCACTCACCACCGTAAATTCGTATTCCTGGAGCCAATAAAATGCAGGAGATTAGTTTAATAGCAAGAGATGTAAGCTCTATGAAAAGGGATTTCACCCCAGAAACAAATGTCACTTCTGTATTTTTAAGTGACACAAGTCTTTCGCCATCAGGAGTTCTCATGGTATCAATCACTGGAGATTACTTTATCGGCAGTATCTGACCTTCAGAAAGCTACAAAATATTTCTCATGGGAGGACACTTTGCTTTAAGTATGAAACACCTGACATACCCAGTTCAGAAGCAAACGGCTCTCAGTGCTGGTGTTCCATTCGAGGCAAATCAGCCTCCAGGCCATCTGACGGGGGAGATCCGGATACCTATAAGTCAATAATCAAGCATTACAGTGTCCCAATAGTTGTAGAGGTCCCACTCCTCCCCAAATCCCAATTCTTGTTCCTCAAATACCAGATGCTTAGAATTAACTATTCATAGTTCCAGCTGCTGCCACAGAAGAGGCTGATGAAGTAGATGTTATCCTTCGACCTCTTTGTTGATACGTAAGTTAAAAGAGACTTCTGATGCGCGGAGGTAGTACAAACCCACTATAACCCATCTCTCCTATTTGTTACCAAACCAATAAAACCCTTTAGGAAAAATATAAAAAAAACAACTAAAGATTAAGCAAAGGAGTCAGAAGTTAGCGATGTGGTCGTTCACATGGATGTAGCTTCCCAACTTAGTTTTTTATTTCTGTGCCTCTGTCCAAAAGGCAGGCCCCAATCTCAGAGCAATGAAGTAGTACAAGAGGCCAAAAGTCTGAAAGAAACTCCCTTGTTGGGGAGCCTGGGTGGCTTAGTGGGTTAAGCCTCTGCCTTGGCTCAGGTCATGACCCCAGGGTCCTGGGATCGAGCCCCACATTGGGCTCTCTGCTCAGCAGGGAGCCTGCTTCCCCCCTCTCTCTCTACCTGCCTCTCTGCCTACTTGTGATCTCGCTCTGTGTCAAATAAATAAATAAAATCTTAAAAAGAAAGGAAGAAAGAAAGGAAGAAACTCCCTTGTTATCCCGGAAAAAAACAGGAAAAAGAGTCCCTGAAGGCCAGCAATTATGTGGGGAGAGGGATGGTCCTGGAGAGAAGAGGGTTAGAGGAGAGGGCCGTCTCATTCTGTGTGGACCCCAGGAGTCTCAGCTCAGTTCCTGCAGCATGCACGGCAGCGCTCCACCAGCACAGCAGAGGTTTGGGAGAACCGAACTGAGATTTGAATTGCCTGCACGAGTCTCTAGCTAACCCCAAAGCCACATAAGCACAACACAGATGCGAACTAGGATATCAAAGACAGAGAACTGAGATTTGAAACACTTCTCACAGGGGATAAGGCAGAATGTATAGTGTGAACAAAAGCTGAATGACGGCCTGCTAAAACAAAAATTTCAACATTCTCCAGAGGATTATGAAGGATTAAAACAGGACCCAGAGGCTTCAAAACATAACATTCACAGTTTCCAAGATACAATCAAGATTTTGGCCATAAAAAGATCTATTGGGGTGCCTGGGTGGCTCAGTTGGTTAGGCGTCTGCCCTCGGCTCAGGTCATGATCCCAGGGTCCAGGCCTGCTTCTCCCTTTCCCTCTGGTTGTCGCTCCCCTTGCTTGTGCTCTCTCTCTGTCAAATAAATAAATAAAATCTTAAAAAAAAAAAAAAAAGATCCAGGAAAGTGTAAGCAATTCTCAAGGGAAAAGAAAATCAATAGATACCAATCCTGAGATGGCCCAGATGTTGGGACTTTATAAACTTAGGGAAGTTATATATGAGGATTTGTCACTCATCAGACCAGCTCTGGAAAAAATGCTAAAGAAAGTTTTTCAAGCTGAAGAAAAATGGTACCAGAAAACAAAACTGTAATCTTTAAGAAAGAAGGTAAGAACAACAGAAATGTAAGTGGTTAGGTAAATATTGAAGACTACTTTTTTTCCTAAATTGCTTAAAATATTTATGACTATTTACAGCAAAATGTATGACTTAGTACAGTTTTCAATAAAAGACATACAATTCTAATATAAAGTCTAGGTTGAAGTAAAAGGAAATATGTCTGCAAGTTTTCTACATTTTATAAGTGGTACAATATTTAAGTACACTGTGGGAGATTAGTTATGTACATTGCAAAACCTAGAGCAATCACTAAAAAAATCATACCAAGAAATATCCCCAAAAAGCCAATATTAAAAATATTCAAATACAAAACAAGACTGGAAAGGGAAAACAAAGGAATAAACAAAAAAACCCAAATAATATAAAGAGCCAGATATTATATCTATATGAGATATATATTATATATATATATAGATCTTTATACCTATATAATATATAGAGCTAGATCTAGATATATCAACCATCACATTAAATGTTAATGGCCTAACTATTCATTAGCAGGCAGAATTCTGAAGCTAACACCCTAAGTTTCCTGTCCCTGCTTAGTCAATCAAAGTAATTTAGCGCCTGCTATGAAGCAGCTTTGCGCGTGTAATTAATGTTACTAATCAGCTGACCCTCAGATAGAAAGATGATCCTGGCAGGCTTAATGTAGACCTGGTAAACCTCATGTGCACTCTTATAAGCAGAAGAGTAAGTCAGAGATGAGGCAGAAGGGGAGGCAAGAGAGGCTCAAAGAGTAAGAACAACTTGACCATTATTGTTAGCTTTGAAGATGGAGAAGTAGGCCACAAGCCAAGGAATGTGGATAGCCCCTAGAAGCTGACAACAACCCCCAGGGGTCAGCCAGCAAAGAAACAGGGACCTCAGTCCCACAACCTCATGGAATTAAATTCCAACAACAGGCCGAGTGGGCCTAGAAGTAGGTTCTCCCCTAGAGCCTCCGGAAAGAAATGCAGCCCTACTGAAATCCTGATTTCGACCTGTGAGACACAAGGAGGAAGCAGCTCTGCCCAGGCTTCTGACCTATGGAAACTGTGAGATAATAATTGTTAAGTTGGCAGGCATTTATTAGATGCATAGGACATAAATACACATTTCAATTAAAAGAACTGAACTGATAGAATGGATACAAAAGAAAGACCCTACCTACAGGAAACACTGTAAATTTTTTTTTTTAAGATTTTATTTATTTATTTGACAGAGAGAAATCACAAGTAGGCAGAGAGGCAGGCAGAGAGAGAGAGAGGGAAGCAGGCTCCCTGCTGAGCAGAGAGCCCGATGCGGGACTCGATCCCAGGACTCTGAGATCATGACCTGAGCCGAAGGCAGCGGCTTAACCCACTGAGCCACCCAGGCGCCCCAACACTGTAAATTTTAAAAACAGATTGTACAAAAGTAAAAGATATACCACGGAAACAAGTAAGTATAAGTAAACTGGAATGGCTGTCTTACTCTCATATAAAATGGACTTTGTGGCACAGAGCACTACAAGAGGTAAAGAGAGATATTTCATCATGATAAAAGGAACAGTGTATCAGGAAGACAAAAACAATTATAAGTGTGTATGTACCTAATAATAGAGATGGAAAATACATGAAACAAAAATAAACACATATAAGAGAAAAATAAATAATTCCACAGTCAGTAAAAGACTTTACTGGATTTTTCTATTTAATGTTAATTTGGGGACTATTTTCTACTAATTTAAATGTTATTTAAATAATATGTGATGTTAAAAAAAAAAAAAAGATTTTGACAGCACTCTTTCAGGAACTGATAGGACCAAACAAACAAAAAAGTCATGAAGGACACAGAAGATCTGAAGAACACTACAACCACCTTAATCTAATTTCACATTTAGAGTAGGCTATGTCCAACAACTGAAGAATATATATGTTGTTTTCAAGGAAAAAGGTTCCTTCACCAAGACAGACCCTATGCCAAGCCATAAAACGTACCTCAATGAATCTAAAACAATCAGAATCATACACAGTATCTTCCCTGACCACATGGAATTAAATGATAAATCAATAATAATAAAATACTAGGGAAACCCTAAATATCCTACTATAAAACAACACATTTCTAATTAATTCCTGGGTTAAACAAGAAATTACAAAGGAACTAAGAAAATGTTTGGACTGAGTATAATGAAAATACAACATATGAAAACTGGTGGGGTGAAGCTTAAACACTGCTTGGAGAAAGAACTGTGTCGCTACATACACAGAAAAGTATATAATGGGTGTAAGGGTGTAGGAAGGGGGCGAGCAGAGACAGATTCCATGGATTACGCCATACTTTACTTACAAAAATCTATCTTGCAGACGTTCCACAAGTCTATAAAGATGGGCTTTCATACATGTGAGAATGTTTGCGTTGGGCGCAGAAACAAAATACAGTTCAACGTATTGATCCACATCATGAAGAGGCGAGTCGAGTCCCAGCTTCTGCCAGAAAGCCACTTGCTTTCAGACTCCTGTTGTTTCTCTTCCCATTCAGATTTTCCACACACAGATTCATCTTATTTTGGTATTAATTTGTGTTTTTCACTACACCTACTTTCTCGTTTAGGGTATTTTAAATACAACTGGGAAATGAACGAGTAAACTAAGAGTAAAAACGCAGAACCAATTTATAAATATAAGAGGATTGGTTCAAAGGAACAAATAAAAATTTGAAAAATGAAGGCCGCCAAAGCCTTGCTTCCATTTCATGAAACTAGATTTGGTTATGCGACTCCTGAAAAGTGGTTTTGAACAGTACTACTACTCACAGAGAGCAAGTGAAAAATTCTGCACCTTTAAAATCTACATTCAGGGGCACCTGGGTGGCTCAGTGGGTTTTACTCATGACCTCAGTGGCTCAGGTCATGATCTTGGGGTCCTGGGATCGAGCCCCGCATTGGGCTCTCTGCTCGGCGGGGAGCCTGCTTCCCTTTCTCTCTCTCTGCCTGCCTCTCTGCCTACTTGTGATCTCTATCTGTCAAATAAATAAATAAAATCTTTTTTTTTTAAAGATTTTATTTATTTATTTGTCAGAGAGAGAGAGAGCGAGCACAGGCAGACAGAGAGGCAGTAGAGGCAGAGGGAGAAGCAGGCTCCCTGCGGAGCAAGGAGCCCGATGTGGGACTTGATCCCAGGACACTGGGATCATGACCTGAGCTGAAGGCAGCTGCTTAACCAACTGAGCCACCCAGGCGTCCCAATAAATAAAATCTTTAAAAAACAAATAAATAAAATCTACATTCAATTTAAGATTAGAAGTATACAAGGAATTTATTGAGACTCTCTAGTTCCTAAAAGTAAAATGTGTGATGGTAATTAATCTTCACACAACAGGAATTTGTTTAGTTTTTATTATCTTGCTCCAGAAATTGTTAGCAGGAGTTAAGGCAAACTGATAGCAGTCAATAAACCCGTTTCTCGGTATCTATGGGTAACTACCACTGTAATTTGTTACCCTCAACAATATTATTCCCTTGTAGAGCTCTACAAAAGCACTGAAGGAGTACTGGTAGAAAAAAGCACCCACACAGATTCAGAGGCAACATACGGGTGCAATCCAGGAAACAGAAATGCTTCAATAATGAGGACGGAGAAATAAATCCCAAAACAAAAGTTGTCCAGCACCAAGGAGAAGTGAGAAATCCTTAAGTGCAATGATACATATCCAAAGTTTATAACTAGTTAGGGTTGGCTCAGGAAATTTAAAAGTTTGCCAGTGTTCTTCATGTGAAAATGAATGAGATGACTGGTACTGAAGCAGCAGAAATGTAACTGTTCTGAAGAATTAAGAGAAATAATAGAAAAATGATTACATATGGAAGAACCAGTCTTTAACATACATGGAGCGGGTTGTCTTGGGGGAAAATGTCAAATAGATGATATATTAAAAAAAAAAATAAAAACAGGGGCGCCTGGGTGGCTCAGTGGGTTAAAGCCTCTGCCTTCAGTTCAGGTCATGATCTCAGGGTCCTGGGATCGAGTCCCGCATCAGACTCTCTGCTCCGTGGGGAACCTGCTTCCTCCTCTCTCTCTGCCTGCCTCTCTGCCTACTTGTGATCTCTGTCAAATAAATAAACAAAATTAAAAAATAAAAAATAAATAAAAATAAACATAAAAAAATAAAAACAATTCAAGGTGTAAAATATGGGTTATAACATTTGGGCGAATGCAGTGAAATACTATAAATTACCACAAAAGTTTTATAAAAGTCATAGCTAGGCTGCATAGGCGCATTTTTAATCTATAAAAAGTTGATGACTGTGCTGGAAAATGTCTATATAAACATATGTGTGATAATGGTACTAGAGCAATGAACAGTAAGAAAAAAATTAACAAACAAAATCATACAGATCCCACCAATAGACACGCCTAATCCTTAAAAGCGAACTTTTCCTAAGCTACTTTAATAAGGAAGTATGAGACCCAAGTTCTATCCAACCCAGAGAGGATTCCTGTACCTGATGGAATGCGACACTGGGCGTATGCAAGTCAATAGTGGCCAGAGAAGGAATTCGAGATTCTGAGAGATTCTTGTTCTCTTTCCTTATTAACCTGGAATTTCGAGCTAAATAAAAATAACCATAAACACAGTGAAAAGTTAGACATTTTTGTTAGTTTTTCCACACTCTGTATCTGTCCCTCAGTATGTACTCTGTGTACATATTTACTTACATAAATCTGTACATTTTACATAAATATGTAAAGTTACATTTTTTATTTTTAATATTTTGTTAGTTTATTTAACATATAGTTTTAATAATGTATACAAAAAAGGCTGCAAAAGTAAGAGCCTTATAAACAAACCTATGCCTTCCAAGGCTCTTAGTTCAGGGAGATGACTGTAGTTTAGTTCAGGCAGACGGACATCTGTCTTGGAGTAGTCCCTTCTTTTCTTATTTGCCTGAAGTAGGCTCTTTTCACTGGCGACCTAATATCAGAATCATTAACACAAGTGAATTAGCTTCCAGGTAAGCCTGGCTTGCCCCTTTTGTAACTAATATATTGACATCCTAAACTTTAGGAATTTAAGAATAACAAAAAATTTCAGAAGTCCTGCAATGAGCTTTTGAGTTTTTTTATTTGGATGTTTCTGCTCGTTCTTCGATTAAAGTAAGTACTAAGGTCTTGGTTCAAATCAGTTATAAAATAAATATTTAGTTCAAAAAAAACTGTAAGTACAAAAAAAATGAGTTCAGACTACTAGATATACATATTCAAAGAGTGACAAATAAAATATATGAGATGTTTATAATAATACGCTATTCACATCTCAGAATTAGAGCAAGAGGCAGGGAGGCGGATATGGGTTCTAAACCCAGATGTTGAAGAAAGCTTAGGCTTAACTCTGCCTCAATTAATTTTCATCATGAAAAGACTCAAGTGTGTCTTCTCCCCACTAATCTCTACCTCCTCTCTTAACTGCCTCTTAAAAATAAGGATAAACAGAAATAAGATCTAAAATTAACACCCAGCCCTGATTACGCAACGCCCGAAACAAGGCGCTATCAATTCCAGCAACAAGGGATTGAGCCAGCTACTCTGAAAAGTCCCGCTGATCAAAGTAATCTTCCAAAGCAGACCAAGAATGTAAAACACAAAAATATCTACAAAGAAATCAGAAGGCTGTGAAAAAGAGAAGTACTATGGTTATAGAAATCATGGGCCAAGAATAATGAAAAGAAAAGCAGATGTAATGCCAAATCATGAGAGATATGAAAAGAAGGTTATATTTTTCAGCCTGAAGATAATGAGAAGGGCAGAAGAGGGAAATCTGGGAGAAAAACACTCCTTTGGGAAATCCGCATCTCCCATTACCTGGCAGAAAAATTCACTCACATTCCTTAAGCATCTTCTATGTACTAGAGTAGATAAGGGTAGTGGGGTAGAGCTGTAAGGAAACAAACAAAGCACATATTCCTGCCTTGGAAACTTACATACTAGTTGGGAGAGACAGACGATAAAGAGAGATATAAATGCATATAGAGATCTCTCTCTATATATATAGATAGATAGATAAAGATATAGATAAATGCATATAGAGGCTGTTAGGTGTATGCAATGGAAAAAAATTTAAGCAAGGAGAGAGGATAGAGAGCAATGGGCGACAAGGGATATTAGGGAAGCTCTCACAATGAGGCTTCATGTAAGCCAAGGAGGAGAAAAGGCTAATTCTTTGGGTTATCTGGGGAATGTTCTAAAGCAGAGGAAATAACAATGTTCTAAAGCAAAGGAAATAACAAGCTCCCAAATGTAGAAGCAGGTCTGGTCATTTTCAAGAAATACAAGGAAATCAGTAGGTTGTAGTAGTTTGATCAAGAATGAGAATAGCCCGGGGCACCTGGGTGGCTCAGTGGGTTCAGCCTCTGCCTCGGCTCAGGTCATGGTCTCAGGGTCATGGGATAGAGCCCCGAATCAGGCTCTCTGCTCAGCGGGGAGCCTGCTTCCTCCTCTCTCCTTGCCTGCCTCTCTGCCTACTTGTGATCTCTGTATGTCAAATAAATAAATAAAATCTTTTTTTTTTTAAAGGGGGGGGGTTAAAAAAAAAAAAATGAGAATAGCCCGGGTAGAATACAGGGATTCGGAAGTAGGTCAATCAGGGATTTGCAGGCCCCATCAAGGACTTTGGTCTTTACTTAGAGATGACAATGGAGGGTTTTGAGTGGAAGAATAATGATGATTTAAGTTAATTTTAAAAAGAGGCATGCTAGGGGCGCCTGGGTGGCTCAGTGGGTTAAAGCCTCTGCCTTCGGCTCCGGTCATGATCCCAGGGTCCTGGGATCGAGCCCCATATCGGGCTCTCTGCTCAGCAAGGAACCTGCTTTCCTCTCTCTCTCTCTGCCTGCCTCTCTGCCTTGTGATCTCTGTCTGTCAAATAAATAAATAAAATCTTTAAAAAAAAAAAAAAAAGAGGCATGCTAGCAGTTATGTTGAGCATAATAACCCTCCTATGAATCTTCAGAAGACCTGTGAACCTTGGGCATGCTTCCACTATTATAATCCGACACTGTTTGAATTCATTGATCCTATACTAGACCATGAACTCCTCGAAGAGAGGGATTTGATTTCTTCATCTCCAGCGTCTCATACAGGATACATAATCAATAAATATTTATAAACAAATCAACAGAATACTTTCACCAAAAATCTGGCATGAGTGAGGTACCACGATTTATCTAATCACCTACTCTATAAAAGAACTGATCACCAAGTATTAAGAAAATTTACTATTACCAAAAATATTAAAGCAGATGTCATTTAAACAATATCTTATATTTAAACTTCTAGACTTGCAAAACTTACTTAAACTTTAACAGTTTCACATTGTTTATTATGACAGGTTGGGATGATATACATATAACTAAGGTTCCACTTTACAATATGTCTCCAAATAAAAGTCTCAGTTTTTCACTACTATATTTAACACGAGTGGAAGTCTGGAAATGACTAATACTTGCTCTTCTATCACTGGGAATAGTTCACTTACGGATGTGGTCACATTAATATTATAAATGCCTGATGGAGAATGTTTATTTGGTTTAACAAATGGGATACAATACTTCTTGGTTTTTTCATCCACTCTGTAACAACAACAAAAAATTTAAGTTAGAACCAGCGATAATTATTTTTCAAGCACAAAACCACAAAATCAAGCGACCTGCAGTTTAATCAGCATTTAATGCCTGTTCTTAAATACACAATGAACACAGATCTGGTGAAACGTTCAGTCCTTTGCCACTACCTTCACGACCCCCACCTACCTCCCAACTCCAACTAAATGAACTACTTTCCTTCCAGCAAAATTTCCAAAGTGAGCATCTTTGGACCACCAAATGCCCACAGCCATTCCATGTAGGTAAACCCTTAAAACCAATTATTTCCTTTATTATGATAATCTCCTTTCACATTTTTAGACTAAATAGTTGTAGACCATCTTCACCTTAAATAATACAATCCTTCTTTCTTATTACTCAGGTGAATTTTTTTTGTTTGTTTTTTATCAAATGTTAGTAAGTTTCATCACGTAGGCCAAAAAGGCTTTTGAAACAGAACCTGACAGGAATGAAGAAGACCCAGAAGCCTGGAAGTAATCCAATGTGGCTGAATGGACAAACACTTGCAATTCGTAAACACACCTTTAAATGACACTTTGTTCTTATTTTCCTAATTCATACCTGTAACTCTGAACTCCCGGGATAGTCACCATTCCAGAATTAATACCGGGAGCCACTGCAGAAGGATTGTGGGCAATGGGAGGGATCGCCACACCTGGATTTCTAGCGTGATCCCCGCCGCCGTTGCTGCAATCTCGGAGACTGGTTGAAGGCACGGTTCTGACGTGGCTCGTCCCATTGTCGGGGAGACAGCTGACATTGGAAGTTCGACTGACTTTTTCAACTTTTTCTCCATCCATTTTTGACCCTTTTATTTTAAATACTTTAGAATCTTTAATTTTGGGATCAGCATTGGTATCCTGACCATTAAAAAAATGGTAATAACATTAATGATCTGAAGAGATTGAAAAAGCACCTCTTCTTATAAAGAATTTGTCAACGAAAGCAGAATTCCATAAATATCACCTTACTGTACCCCTGTTTTCTTCATTCTATCTATGGAATTAAAATTAAATCCAAGATTCTTGGTCAGACATTTATTTTGAATAAAAATGCAACTCACGGGCTACCTGGCTAGCTCAGTCAGTAGAGCATGCAACTCCTGATCTTAGGGTTGTAAGTTCGAGCCCCATGTTAGGTGCAGAAATTACTTAAAAATTAAAAAAGAAAAAACCTCAAAAAAAAAAAAAAAGAAGAAATGCAGTTCACACTAACTCTGAGATAAATATATACATATATATAATTAACATGACACATACATATATTAAATTTATATATATATTTTAGTAGAAAACAATGTGAAAGAGGAATTAAGTATGCTCCTTTTTGCTCTTATAAATCTAAAGTACAAAAATTGAAATACAAAATTGAGAATTCCCTTCAGTTCACTTGAGAAAATGGGAGTGGGTTGGCAGTAGACGTGAATTACCTCACCAAGAACAGATTCTGGATAACCTACTTACAAAAATAAACTTTAAATAAATATCCAAATCTCAATTTTAAAATGCTCTATGCAAAATTTTTTATATGATACTTTTCACTCCTATCACTTAAGGGAAAAAATGGTATGTGCACACGTTTGCATCCTTGTGACTATATGTGAGTACATGTGTCTAAATGCTCTAAATGTGTCTAAGTACATGTGGGTAAATGTGGTTTCCTGACAAGACCTATTGCACAGTCTGATATACAGTAGGCACTCAATACATGATATGTTAAGAGAATTTTTTAAAAGGTAATGTCCAAAGAGAAGATAACATTTTTTTATAACTAATCTAAAAGTTAACGTGTTCAGCACCAGAAAATGTTTTTTAATCTTCATTTTTTAACTCCAAAAATTTAAAGATAAATTAAATCTAAAACTTAACATTGGAGCACCTGGGTGGCTCAGTCGGTTAAGCATCTGCCTTTGGCTCAGGTCATGATCCCAGGGTCTTAATATCAAGTCCCTCATTGGGCTGCCTGCTCGGTGGGGAGCCTGCTTCGCCCTCTCTCCTCCCAAACCCCCCCCATCTTGTGCATTCTCTCTCTCTGTCTCTCACATACAAAAATAAATAAATAATCTTAAAAAAAAAAAAAACTTAATGCACATTAACACATGGTGATTTACCTGTACCACAAGTGTTTTTCTCTCTTCACCTAAGGAATCATCTTTTTCCTTTTCCTTCTTTCTGCTCTGAGATTTTTTAGATAAAGAAATATTTCTGGCATCTTTCTGTACTTTTAACTGTAGCTCTTGAGAAAATCTACATAAAAATACATTTGGCAATTCAATAAAATTGTGTAAGACAGACAAATCTAGAAAAAAATTCACTTTCAAGATATTTATTTTTAAAAATTGAGTATTAAAGAGCACCTGGGTGGCCCGGTCAGTTAAGTATCTGCTTTCTGCTAAGGTCATGATCCTGGAGTCCCAGGGTGGAGCCCCATGTCTAGCCCCCTGCTCAGCGGGAGGTTTTCTTCCTCTCCCCCTGCCCCACCCCCTGCTCCTTCGCTTGCTCTCACTCTCTCACTCTCTCTTTCAAATAAATAAATAAAATCTTTTTTAAAAATTGAGAATTAAACTAGACTATAGGGGCGCCTAGGTGGCTCAGTCAGTTAAAGCATCTGCCTTCGGCTCAGCTCATGAACCCAGGGGCCTGGGATGGGGCCCCGCACTGGGTTCCCTGCTCAGCGGGGAGTCTGTTCTCCCTCTCTCCCCTGCGTGTGCGCTTTCTCAAATAAATAAATAAAATCTTTAAAAATTAAAAGAAAAGAAGAGGAACGGTGTGATTATTGGAAATACAAACTCAACTAGCCACCCCTTTCAGGGAACGTTTTTAGTTGAAGAAAGACTGACAGAAAACTACTACCGCTATTCAGACTTGGTGTATCCTGCAGACATTTTTTTAAAAATTTTTTTAAAGATTTTTATTTATTTATTTGATAGACAGAGGGAGATCACAAGTAGGCAGAGAGGCAAGCAGAGAAAGAGGGGAAAGCAGGCTCCCCGCTAAGCAGAGAGCCCGATGTGGGGCTCGATCCCAGGACCCTGAGATCATGACCCGAGCCGAAGGCAGAGGCTTAAACCACTGAGCCACCCAGGCGCCCCAGACATTTTTTTTTAAATGAACAAAAGAAAACAACAGATATTTGTGTTAATGATAAAATTCTAATTTTTAAGAAAATTAGAATTATGTTAAATTTGTGTCCACTACTGTGCCCATAACAGAGTCCCAATACTTAAAAAAAAAGACTTTCCTGATGATAAGAATGTGGCTTTTTGATACCATATAATGAAATACGTTATCATTTTAAAGAGCTACATTATTTAACAAAACAGTATTTTCCAAATGACTCATAATGATGTTACAAAAGCATGCATGGGTAACAAAGATCTACTCAAAGTGCAAGATAGACAAATGGATTTTAATGTAATAGGATAAGAAAAGTTCACTGATATGTTCCAGACTCCATAATACAACCAGCCTTTAAGAAACTACCACTGTCAAGTTTTGATATAGTATCAGAGTTTGGGGTATGGAATCAATAAAGAATACAATTATCTAAAAGGGTTATTAAAGGGGCGCCTGAGTAGCTCAGTGGGTTAAATTAAAGCCTCTGCCTTCGGCTCAGGTTATGATCCCAGAGTCCTGGGATCGAGCCCCACATCGGGATCTCTGCTCAGCAGGGAGCCTGCTTCTCCCTCTCTCTCTGCCTGCCTCTCTGCCTACTTGTGATCTGTCTGTCAAATAAATAAATAAAATCTTAAAAAAAATAAATAAAAGGGCTATTAAAATACTCTTCCATTTCACAACTATACATCTGGTGAGGCCAAAGTATCTTCATATATCTCAATCAAATCAACGTATCACAACTAGTTGAATGCGAATGCAAATATGAGAACCAGGGTATCTTTCATTAAGCTCAAGATTAAATAGATTTGCAAAAATATAAAGCACTGTCATTGCCACCCATCTCACTATTTTTGGTTTCATCAACTGCATTGATGCCTGCAGCTGGGACAGCACAAAAGACCATGCCAACGGGTCTGGTGCACCCAAGTTTGGCCCAGCAAGGTCCCAGCACAGCAGTGGCAACAGCGTCATAGGACTGGGTGTGGTGTGAGGTCAGCGGCAACAGGAGATGGCACGTCTGCAGTGCATTAGCTCTCAAGATGAAAGCATCACACAGCTGGTAGCAACATACAAATCAGTAACCTGAGTGGTAGATGTCACCCGCAGAAGCCAGAAAGAAAAGCGTCAAGTGACTGTTCCATGAAAACCAAGATCCTTAACTTAGTGAATTCAGGGGACCATTCCTAGGAACTGCATAATTGCTAAGGGTGAGTAGTGGTAAGGTGGTAGATATTTGAGATCCTATAAAAGCAGGTGGCTAAAGAAATAAGAGAATACCCTAACTTTAACTCTAGGTTGGGGTACCCCAGAAAACATGAGTCAGTACTATACCTCTCGGCAAATCCATCCTTATGAAAGAAATCATGATGGAGGAGTTCAGCACAGAAGGGTCTTTTGTCTGGGTCAATATGTAAGCATTTCTGGAAAAACAAGGAATATACACAGCTCATATCAATGAAAAACTGCCTACACTTAGATTCCTAAATATAGAAAAATAGAAAACTGGGGTATCTGGGTAGCTCAGTCATTAAGCATATGCCTTCAGCTCAGGTCATGATCCCAGAGGTCTTGGAATCTAGGCCTGCATCAGGCTCCCTGCTTAGTGGGGAGTCTGCTTCTCCCTCTCCCTCTGCATCTCCTGTCCCCCTCCCCCACTTTTGCTCCCTCTCTCTCTCAAATAAATAAAATCTTTGAAAGAAAATAAGAAAGAAAAATAGAAAATTGCAATTTATAGTCAGCAAATTTTAAAAGCATATAATAAGTGATAAAGAATAAAGAACAAATCTAGATAATGACCACCAATGGTTGCTAAATCACAAAAAGAAAGACTACCAGACATTTTATGTCTCTAGATGGAAACATACAAACTTCTGATGTAGTCTTGTAAAAGTCAATCTGATTCTGATCAAGCTCTAGTTCTATTATGAGTTTATGAGAAATACAGCAAACAGAGGACGATATTAAACTATATTCTGTATAAAATTCTAACGGTCAGGACACCTGGGTGGCTCAGTGGGTTAAGCCTCTGCCTTCAGCTCAGGTCATGATCTCAGGGTCCTGGGATCGAGCCCCACATCGGGTTCTCTGCTCAGCGGGGAGCCTGCTTCCCCCTCTCTCTTTCTCTACCTGCTTCTCAATGGGTTAAGCCTCTGTCTTTGGCTCAGGTCATGATCTCAGGGTCCTGGGATTGAGCCTCTCATCGAGCTCTCTGCTCGTCGGGGAGCCTGCTTACCCCTCTGTCTCTGCCTGCCTCTATCTATTTGTGCTCTGTCTGTCGTATAAATAAATAAAATCTTTAAAAAAAAAATTCTAAGGGTCAAACAACCTACTTTCTTTATCAAATAAGTGGCAAGATTTAAATAAAAAAGAAAGGCATGAATATGAGCTTCTAAATTAAGATATATCAACGAATTGTGATCTACAGACATCATGTAGACTCAAATTCAAACTAGAAAAATAAAAAAAAATTAAAAATTAAAAAAAAACACCCAAACTATAAAAAGAAATTATGAGAAAATCAATGAAACTTTGAGCATTGGCAAGATGTTTTATAATACTGGGGAATTATCATGAATTTTTAAAATCTAAAGCCCTTGCAGAATGGAAAGGAAAGGGCCTGTTCTGTGTATATTATTGTGCTGGACACTTTATGCAGATTATTTTATTTTAATGCAGGTCTTGTTCTGATTTATTGGAACCACTTAATGCCAGAAAAACGGAAGGAACTCCATAAAGAGCTTTAAGCGAACAAGAAAAGTTCTACAAATAATTAAGGTATTTATAAGTGAAATAATATAGGATCTGGGATTTGGTTCAAAATACTACAGAAAACGAAGTTGAGGAAGGTGAAGATAGGTAAAAGATTGTCAAAAGACTGTTAATCGCTGCAGCTAGAGGGTAAGTACATGAAGGTTCATCGTATTCCTACATTCTTTCTACTTCCTTTACTATATCTGAAATTTTCCATAACAAAATGTTTAAAAGTTATATAATTCTATAGTAAGGGACATAAATTGAATAAAAGTATTACTTTAATTCCCTTTAAATATCTATAGACATCATAAAGTTGGTCTCAATAAAAAATACTTGAATCTGCTTTAAGATTATGCAGAAAAGTAGAAATTCTTCTAAAAACTTGTAATGATTTTATAAGCATACTAAACTTTTTTTAATGAGTTATTTAAAAAATTTAAGAAGCAAAAAAGCCTTGAGAAAATGTCACAGGATCCTGGTGTTTCAGATAAACTGTACTTACTTTATCAATCCTCCAGTACAGTCCTAATAAACAAGGATTTTTTGAGCTAGCAATTACAAAGGTCCAGTGAGAATTTCCCTAACATCTTTCTCAAAGACAAGGCAAGGGTGATGATCTTTTATTTTTAAGTTCACTTCATTGAGCTTCCCAGGGAAGGGGGCTTGGGAATACGACATATGGGCAAAAGCCTCTCTAACAAGGCAGCACAGGTCATGATCCTATGCCTTATATTTTAATATTTTGCTACTGCTTTACCTTTCTTTTTATTTCCTTATCCTACTTTTCTTCTCTTTAACATTTGTGTAGGCTTACATTTTAAGTGTTAAGCATATTGTTGTGAGGATGTTTTCACACTTACAACATGCTAGATAGCAACACTAAATGGTTTCTTAAGCAAGTTTTTCAGGTCTTTCTCTCTGAAAATCACCCTGCCAAATTATTTAAACTCTTTCTTTACATACAAAGATAAAAATCAGGGACGCCTGGGTGGCTTGGTCAGTTAAGCGTCTGCCTTCAGCTCAGGTCGTGATCCCAGGGTCCTGGGATCAAGTCCCATACCAGGCTTCCTGCTCAGATTTCCTCTCCCTCTGCTACTACTTCTGTTTGTGCTCTCACTTTCAAATAAACAAATAAAATCTCTTTTAAAAAAATTAAAATCAATAGAAGGGCACTTGGCTGGCTCAGTCAATGCAGCATGCGACTCTTCATCTGAGGGTTGTGAGTTCAAGCTCCAATATGGGCTTAGAGCTCACTGGCCAAAAAAAAAAAAAAAAAAGAGGCAGGGGTGCTGACCTCATGGCTGGTTCAGTTGGTAGAGCATGTTCTCCTGATCTCAGGGTCATGAGTTTGAGCCCCATGTCAGGGGTAGAATTTACTTGAAATAAATTAATTTAATTTAACTAAATCAATATTGAAATTGTTGACCTAAAAGATCAACTAGACAAGACAACCAAGTCTCTACGATATAAATTCACTGTAAGAAAGTGAACAGTACGATTACCTTTGCTAAATCTATCACAACTTCAGAGAGTTTGGGATAACGTCTTTCAAGAGGTTCTATTTCCTTGATTTCTGGCAACCTTACTCCAGCAAACACGGGATTTTTATAAAACAGCTCCTGATGTCTTGGAATGAGATTACCTGAAAGTGGGAACACACACATCTCTGTCATTACGCGTCATGGTAAAAAGAGCAAAGAAACAGGTAACGTGGAGTGGATAAGAGTAGAACACGGCTTTTGGACTTGGGGCGCTTTCAATACCCAAATCAACTGAAAACTGTGTTCTTATGGTGGTGGCACCTAGCAGTCTTCACAGTGGTGATGACACAAGTTAACTCAAGAAAATTAACATTCTTATCTCAACCTACTGATTTAGAAAACTCACAAGCCACTATATATAGAACTGAAATCATGAGGGAACAGAGAAAAAGCACAAGGACATTTTATAATTTTTTAGATATAAGTACCAACACTTCATTCCTAACAACAAAGCATGAAGTGCTGTCCAAAACAAGGAAATTTTATTAGTCATATGATCAGAATCTAATATAGATAAATCAGTTCCACCCTTTAAGTAGAATTCTAAATTCAGATTAAATTGTTCTAATTTTTTAAATTAAAACCGTTTTAAAATTTTAAAAATCTACTGATTTTATAACTGTGTCCAAGGTCTGATTTGAGCACTTTCATCATCTTCTTCCATTTTGATACCTAATCTAATATAAAATACGAAAATTCTGCTGTGAGAACCTAGTGTATTGTTTATTGAATTTCTACCTGGGAAACTTAAAGTCCAGTTGTTAAATAACTCAAGTATTTTCCCATTATCTCCATTTTCCAAGTTCCATCTCCCAACATAAAGCTGATATTTCAACAAATGTGAAAAGAATTTGATAGTCTAGCTTTAAAATTCTGTTCAAAGCACTAAGATTAAACTACCTAGGAAGTCTTTGTGTCTCTTAATTTGAAGGTGAGGATGACAGTATTAGTCATTACATTGACTGCTTGCTAACCCGAAGAAAATAAATGATCACTTGCATCCCCTACATGTGATATATTGAGTGCAAAAGTGCAAAGAAAATTCTGTCTTTGCTCTTTTATTTGTGGGGCATGCAAGAGGAGGGTAGAGGACAGCATGAATAAGACTGCATGCCAGATAAACCAAAGCCACACTGAGAATGAATTAATACAGATAGGGGAGATTTACCCATTGGCTCCCTCCTGCCACCTAAAACATGTATCATCTTGAATATACCAACAACTTGTAAAACGAGTATGAGCAAAAACATAAGGGAAAAGCCTTGAAAATTTAAAATGCAGAGGTATAATCTTACCTAAACACATCATAATATGATATAGCTGATCAATATCAGAATCTCCAGGAAAAAGGGGTTCCCCCATGAGCATTTCCGTTACCAGACAACCAATGGCCCATACATCAACAGCCCTGGAATAAAAGCAATGTGGTATAAAATCCGGCATCCCACTACATTCACTGTGACTGAATCTGTCCTACACATTACTATTTGGTATTCTTGGTATTGAGAATAGTAGTAGTAAGCTTCAAATTACTCATAAAAATACATTTCCCTATAAACTTAAAGTACTAATTCCCAATTTTACCCAAGTTAGATCTCCAGGAACTTCAGTTATTTGACTTAAGAGGGAAAAGGCTTCTGGAAAGTCAAAGTCGTTATTACGTGTACTTTATTCTGGAAGTAAGCCTTCTGGGTTTTCATTCAGAGCCTATTTGTTCTTGGTTTACACGTAACTGTAGCAAGGTTGATCATCTATCCCGCCATATCCTGAAAACAGCGTATCAGAGGTTGTTGGAGACACATTCAGTAACAACAAAGAGAACTGATAGCTAACTGGGGAAAAAATTTAAAAACCGTCTTAAAAATCAGTCACTAGAATTTAAAGAAGAATATGCTGGTGTCATTAGAATAGGGACGACTACCTTGAAATTTAATTTTTTTTAAGATTTTATTTATTTATTTGACAGAAAGTGCACAGGCAGGCAGAGCGACAGGCAGAGGGAGAGAGAGGAGCAGACTCTCCACTGAGCAGGGAGCCCAACAACACGCTCCCAAGACCCCAGGATCACGACCTGAGCCGAAGGCAGAGGCTTAGCCAACTGAGCCACCCAGGCGCCACTACCTTGAAATTTCTCCGGGTCATAGCTGAATTATAAAATGGTACAGGGGCGCCTGAGTGGCGCAGTCAGTTGGGCGTCCAACTCTTGATTTCAGCTCAGGTCCTAACCTTGGCTCAGGTCATGATCTCAGGGTTACGAGATCCAGCCCTGCATCGGACTCCCTGCTCTGCACAGAGTCTGCTTAAGACTCTTTCTCCCTCTGTCCCTCCCCCTTCTCTAAAGTAAATAACTTCTAAAAAATAAAATAAAATGGTATAAAAGCTACAGTATAAAAATAAAATGAGAACTCAGAGTAATCAAGAAAATATTAAATGATGTGTGCACTGAAAACACAGAAAGTACAGAAAACATTTTAGGAAGATTTCTACCCAAAGGAGTAAAAGTCACCATCCCTTCTAATCTGAAGAAGAACTCATTTATGCAGGTACTTCATGTTTCAGAAACATTTCACTCAATTATGATTCTACCCCCATCCTTGCCAACTCCAACGTGTCTCATTCCGACAGTGTCAGACTTACCCAATCAAAATGTATCTATTTCCAAGCCGCTGTACAAAACAGACCAGGTATTCACCTTTATTTCCTTACCTTTAAAATAAAGTATGTTTTCTCCAACTCATTGCACAAAAGACATTTAAAGGGGAAGCACCAAAAAGAACAAGTCACCTTATAAAGCTCCCTAAATGCAAAAATTCCTTTCATTGTTAGAGGGATCCTTTATTATATTAGAAACATATTCCATTTTATCAAGAAAAACAGTGTTAAATTGGCCCTCCCGGCTCCCCCACCCCCTAGCTGATGTCTTACTTGCCATACTTGACATCACCGACCAATAGCTCTGGAGCTCTGTACCATCGGGTCGCCACGTAATCAGTATAAACTTCCCCAGGGGCTGCCAATGTTCGCGCAAATCCAAAATCACATAATTTCACAACGCCAGACTGTGAGACTAATATATTCTCTGGCTTTATATCTCTGTGTATGATCTAAGACAAAAAACAGAATATGACACATATGGGCACATCGAGTTAAGCAAATGATTTTTTGAGCACCTGCCATGGGTACTGTACTGTTTTTATCCCTCTCAAGAATACAAATAAAAGCATATGAAATTGTTCCCAGCTTTAAAGTAACTGGGACCCGGCTAGGCAAGAAAGGACACTCACGCTTGAAATTTCACTTAAACAATCAAACATATTAGATGAAACATTTATTACTAGATACCAGATCGATTGTTCTATTAATGACTACTCTCAGGACTAACAGAGTAAGGCTATCATTGAAGACTAGAGTGGTCATGGAAAATTTTTATGAAAGGGGTCACTTCTAAGGTAGGTCTCTAATTCTATGTGCAACCTGGGTAAATATAGAAATGGAAGGACGATCTGAGTGAAGGAGAGTAAAAGAGTGAAGACCAGGGGCGCCTGGGTGTCTCAGGTGGTTGAACATCAGGCTTGATTTCGGTTCAGGTCATGATCTTAGGGTTGTGGGATCCAGCCCTATGTCACACTCCCCACTCAGGGGGGACTCTCCCTTTTCCTCTATCTCACCTTCCCTTTCTCTCTCTTTCTCAAATAAATAGGGGTGCCTGAGTGGCTCAGTCATTCAGTGGCTGCCGTTAGCTCAGGTCATGATCCCAGGGTCCTGGGATTGAGCCCCGCATCAGGCTCCCTGCTCAGCAGGAAGCCTGCTTCTCCCTCTCCCTCACCCACTCCCCCTGCTTGTGTTCTCTCTCTCACTGTCTCTGTGTGTCAAATAAAGAAAAAAAAAATCTTCAAAATCAATCAATCAATTTTTTTTTTTTTAAAGAAAAATGCTGAAGAAAAAAATAGATTAGGAAACTCCAGGGAAATGTTTTCCTAGAGTAAAGGTTATGTACTAGGGAGGAAGACTGCCTCAACTGCCAGCCTGGGAAGTCTGAGACTGTGCTGACTTCCCAGGGAAGGGGCGCCTGGGTGGCTCGGTTGTTGGGTTGTCTGCCTTCGGCTTGGGTGGTGGTCCCAGGGTCCTGGGATCAGCGTCGGGCTCTCTGATCAGTGAAGGGCTTGTTTCTCCCTCTTCTACTCCCCTGCTTGTGTTCCCTCTCTCACTGCCTCTCTCTCTGTCAAATAAATAAATAAAATCTTTAAAAAAAAAAAAAAAAAAGACTTCCCAGAGAAGTGGGAACCCATGTAAGTGACAACCAATAGGGTATTTAAAAATGCTGGCCATAAACAAACTAAATCAGAAAGAGGGACCAGAAGCCAGGAGAAGAGCAATGGGACAACTATAAGATGATAAGCGCCTAAACTAGGCTGGTGTCCAGAGAAATGGAATGGAAGAGATACAATTTAGAAATATTCTCAATTAGAATCAAGAGAATTTAGGAAGTAATCTTAAACATTTTACTTAAACCTGGGAATCTAAAATAATGGTGGCTCCATCAAAAAAAGTAAAGTCTAGAAAAACTTGGCTTCATGGAGTAATCAGTAGTTTAGTTTTAGCCATATGGGCTTTTAGGTGGATTGCTGAGCACCCAACTAGAGGCATTCACCAGGTAGTTAGAAAAGTAAAAAGGGGGGGCACCTGGGAGGCTCAGTGGGTTAAGCCGCTGCCTTCGGCTCAGGTCATGATCTCAGGGTCCTGGGATCGAGTCCCGAGTAGGGCTCTCTGCTCAGCAGGGAGCCTGCTTCCCTTCCTCTCTCTCTGCCTGCCTCTCTGCCTACTTGTGATCTCTCTCTGTCAAATAAATAAATAAAATCTTAAAAAAAAAAAAAAAAGAAAAGTGAAAAGGGTACAACAAGGTCAGTAGTTAGGATTTCTAAAGGAGAGACGATGAAGTAGAAAACAGGATGCTAGGAGACAATACTAAAAATTTTACAGCTAGGCAAAATAAACTATTAGGTCTCCTTCTCTAACATAAGTAAGCTTCAATTTGAAAATTTAGAAAAAATATTTATTTTTTAAAGGATTTTATTTAGGGGCGCCTGGATGGCTCAGTGGGTTAAGCCTCTGCCTTCTGCTCAGGTCATGATCTCAGGGTCCTGGGATTGAGCCCCACATTGGGCTCTCTGCTCAGCAGGGCACCTGCTTCCCCCTCTCTCTGCCTGCCTCTCTGCCTACTTGTGATCTCTGTCTGTCAAATAAATAAATAAAATCTTTTTTTTTTTTAAAGATTTTATTTATTTATTTTCTAGAGAGAAAGAGCAGGAGAGAGAGAGCAAGTGAGCAAGAGCACAAGCGGGAGAACAGCCGAGGGAGAAGGAGACACATGCTGCCTACTGAGCAGGGAGCTCTATGTGGGATTCAGTCCTAGGACTCTGGGATCATAACCCGAGCCAAAGGCAGCTGCTTAACCGACTGAGCCACCCAGTCATCCTTAAAAATATATTTATTTAAACTCTTTAAGAGGACAAAAGCAACCTGCTATTGCTGAGCATTTTGCATAAGCTACCAACTTCTCTTACATCCTAGACATTCGTGGTGAGGTCACAGGATCAGCCCCACAGCTACTACTAGCATTGTTATTTATCTACTCACACACACATTTAAAAATATGGCAGAATCAATGTGTTGAGTTATTTATTTTATACTATATTTGTAAGTGTCATTTCACCTAGAGGAGCTTTTATATGATTCTCAAAGGATATAAAATTAGGAGCGCCTGGGTGGCTCAGTCATTAAGCATCTGCCTTCCGCTCAGGCCATGATCCCAGGATCCTGTGATGGAGCCCAGCGTCAGGCTCCCTGCTTGGCCGGAAGCCTGCTTCTCCCCCACCCCCTGCTTGTGTTCCCTCTCTTGCTGTTTCTCTCTCTCTGTCAAATAAATAAATAAAATCTTTTTTTAAAATGGATATAAAATTACTATGATAGACTATAAGGTAAGAGCAGGGATTTTCATACTTTACAACTAGGATAGAGAATTTGAACTTAAAATTTGTACATTTCACCCAGCAAATGTTACCTAGGGGAAAGAAAAAAAAATAGCAAAACTCTAGTTTAATATTCATACCTCAAGTATTCAAAGTTGAAGTGTACTGATATCTTTAACTTACTTTCAAATGCATAAATAAATAAGACAGGTTAATGGGTAAATGGATGACTAATGCAAATATGGCAGAATGTTAACAAGTATAGAATCCTTGTGGTAATTATATGGGTGTTCACATACATGCTTTCAACTTTCAGTATAGCCTAAAATTTTTATAGTAAAATGTTGGGGGAAAGACTCCATGTTTTTATGAAACATGAAAATTGGCAATATCAAAGTAACATGTTCATTTCAATTACTTTATTGGTCCAAACTTCAGGCTAGGCAAGTATCTCATGAAGTGATGATATCTGGTAAGTTAACCATTGGCAAAGTAATTATTTAAACTAAATACTTACATTGTGACTGTGACAAAATCCAATTCCATTAATAATCTGAAACAAATACTTTTGAACCAGTTGGTAGTCTAGACCATTAGGAAAGAGCTCCAAGTCATCAAGAACTGTATGGTCAACAAATTCAAAGACCAGGTACCATCGTTTTTTTTTCTTACACACTTCCAACAAATTCACCAGATTTTCATGCCTCAGTTGCTGTTGTAAAAAAAAAAAAATGCAAAATTGTTTTTACAACATTGAATTATTTAGCAGTCACTAAAATCTTCACGTAAGAAAAACATATAAATAAAATTTACAAACAGTATAAATTGTTAAAAGCATATTCTGGTTTTTTACTTATAGTCAAAAGACCATACTTTCCCATTCTCCTCTCAAGGAATACAATTAAACTGTTGAGAAAAAAAATGTAGCTTTGTCTTTGATGAAACTAAGCAGGATCTATGACCCCTATCCACAACAAACAAGGTGGCACTGCCAAATGTAGTCAAGATCAAACAGAAGTTTAGAAGATACCAAGAGATTGCCTGTAGCTAACAAGCTGGGGAGAGCACAGTAATCCAAAATTGGTGACATACCCTGAAAAGGGAAAAACAAAACAAAACAAAACAAAACAAAAACAACTCTTTCTTTGATAAAATAGGAACAAGATTCACGGGCTGTCAGTGAAAGCAACCCTAGAACTGAATGGTACCAAAGAGCAGCAAGGAAGGGAGGCCTGAATAATCACACAAAAACTCATTTGCTGGAAGCAAATCTCTTGGTGAGGCCAAATGGAAGGCAAAACAACTCATTATGAACAAACCAGAAAATGCAAGTATAACAGAAGTCAATCTCACAAACCAGGATTGCATTGTAAGGAACATCATTGGGAACCATGGTGGATTCCTGCTAGCCTAGAACAAGATCACAGCTTCTCCCCCAAATGAAATAGTCCAGGAAGGGCTCACTTTGTTACAAAATAAGAAACAATAAAAAAGAAACCAATCCAGGATCTATTCGAAGATACTCTAAGAAAGAAATGGTGGATGAATACTCATCAGAAAATGTTGCCCCCGTTCAAGGGAAAGAAACTACTAGCACACAGCCCTGAAAACCTTCAATGAAATAATGATCCAGGAAATTTATACCCAACAAAATTGTCTTTCACGTAAACGATGACAATGAAAAACTTTGAACATTAGCAGTGAATCCATTAGTGCAGGACTAAGTCTTAGACAAATGTGGACATCAGGGTCACAAAACAGAAAGTGAATACTTAAAACTTAATAGGGGGGGCGCCTGGGAGGCTCAGTGGGTTAAAGCCTCTGCCTTCGGCTCAGGTCATGATCTCAGGGTCCTGGGATCGAGCCCCACATCGGGATCTCTGCTCAGCAGGGAGCCTGCTTCCCTGCTCTCTCTCTGCCTGCCTCTCTGCCTACTTGTGATCTCTCTCTCTCTCTCTAATAAATAAATAAAATATATTTTAAAAAAATAAATAAAACTTAATAGGGAACAAATGATATTACTAAAAAATTTTGAAGAAAGAAGAAAATGCAAACAAGAGTGTATGTACGCTGATTTCCTTGTCAATGGGTCAAAATTATTTTCAAACTGAAATTTCAAATTACAAGGCCTAATTACAAGTTACATGGTAAACACTAAGAGAAATAAGATGTCTTTGAAAATCAAATGAGTGAGTGGGAGAGAAAAGGAAACAGAAACATAATAATTAGTTTATAAAGGATTATATATTTTATATAAGGCTATAGTTATGAAAGTAACATAGTAAAAAAATAGTAAAAATAAAAATAAAAAACAGTAACAAATAATTACAAAAAGTAATTTCCAAGTTATCAAAGGAAACATATCCAGTATTTTAAAAATAATTCAGAGTATATAGAAAAATAATTTTAAAGGTATACTAAAACATCATAATATTATAAATAATAACAAATATTTACATACTCTTTACTATGTTCCAGACACTATTCCAACACAAAAACCCTATGAAATAGGTACCATTATTATTTTATTCTACATATGAGGAAACTAAAGCACGTAGAAGTTAAATAACCTATCCAAAGTCACACAGCAATAACTGCTAGAGGCCTCTGTCTTTTCCTGAAAACACTTCATTTTTGTTTAGTTCCTTGTTCATTTCCAGAATGTCTGCAAAGGAAGCACACCCAGATCTGCAGCTGACTTGAATGCAGAATATTTAAATTTCTTATTCTTAACCACTAAGCCATACTGACTCCTTTTTTTTTAAAGATATTATTTATTTATTTGAGTGAGAGAGAGAGTAGTAGAAGGGAAAGGGAGAAGCAGACTTCCCACTGAGCAGAGAGCCCAATGCAGGGCTTGGTCCTGGGACTCTGGGATCATGACCTGAGCTGAAGACAGATGCTTAACCAACTGAGCCACACAGGTGCCCCCATATTGACTCTTAAAGGGGAAAAAAATAAAAACTAAGACTGTACTTATTTGTTACATAATAACTCTAAATGGGCTAAACTCGCCTATTAAAAGATTCCAGATTAAACCACAAAGCACTTTCCAATATATCACTGGTTAAGTGAATTAAGGAGTATCCATACAATGAAATAAACTGCAGCAATTAAAAAGAAAAATGTAGTGAGTTTTAGTCAGTTAAGAAATTGGGGTGTTTTAGTCAGTTTTAGTCAGTTAAGAAATTGGGGAAATGTGGGGTGCCTGGGTGGCTCAGTGGGTTAAAGCCTCTTCCTTCAGCTGGGGTCATGATCTCAGGGTCCTGGGATAGAGCCCCATGGTGGGCTCTCTGCTCAGTGGGGAACCTGCCTCCCCCTCTCTCTGCCTGCCTCTCTGCCTACTTGTGATCTCTGTCTGTCAAATAAATTAAAAATATTAAAAAAAAAATTGGGGAAATGTGTTGCCAGTGGACTTGCCTTGCAAGGAATGTTAAAAGAAATATTTTAGAGAGAAGGAAAATAATATAGGCCAGAAAATCTGGTCTACATAAAGAAAGGAAGAGAATCAAAGGAGTAAGTGAATATTTTTCTTATTCTTAATTGATATAACAGATAACAGTTTGTTCAAAATAATAATATGAATAATGTATTTGATCACATGCTTATGAATATATCTTCTGTATATAAATGCTTAAGTATGCTTATATATAAGTGAGATGAATGGCAACAATGGTACAAGAGACAGGATGAAGGAATTAGGATTACTTTATTATTAAAAATCACTCATAAACAGGGGCGCCTGGGTGGCTCAGTGGGTTAAAGCCTCTGCCTTCAGCTCAGGTCATGATCCCAGGGTCCTGGGATTGAGCCCCACATCGGGCTCTCTGCTTAGCAGGGAGCCTGCTTTCTCCTCTCTCTCTCTGCCTACCTCTCTGCCTACTTATGATCTCTGTCAAATAAATTAAATATTTTTTTAAAAATCACTCATAAACATGTGAAGTGGGATAGTGTTATCCAAAAGTGGATTTGGATTAGTTGTAAATGTATGTTGCAAGTAGTAGGTTAAGTACCAAAAAAATAAAAAAAATTTAAAAAAAAGTTTAAAAGGAACTATAACTGATAGGCTAAGAAAGAAAAAAAATGGAATCATATTAAATTTTCAATTACAACCACAAAAGGCAGAAAAAGAGTGGAAGACAAAAGCAGAAACCAAAACAAGGGCAACAAATAGGAAATAGTAATAAATATGATAGAGAGGGTATGTGCTATGGTGAATACTGTGAAATGTGTAATGATTTGCGGACTTGTACCCCTGGGGCAAATAATACACTATTATGTTAATAAAAATAATTTAAATAAATACATAAATATATATATATAAGGTAGATATTAAAACTATATCACAAAATAGCCAATTTGAACATCAAGGATCTAAATACTCTAATTAAATGATGCAGAATGTCAGAGTGGATCAAAACACACAATCTTACTATATGCTATCTATTAGAACTACACATTAAGGGGCGCTTGGGTGGCTCAGTTGTTAGGTGTCTGCCTTTGGCTCAGGTCATGATCCCAGGGTCCTGAGTTGGAGCCCCGCTTTGGGCTCCCTGCTCACCGGGAAGCCTGCTTCTCCCTCTCCCACTCCCCCTGCTTGTGTTTCCTCTCTTGCTGTGTCTCTCTCTGTCAAATAAATAAATAAAATCTTAAAAAAAAAAAGAAATACACATTATAAAATGTGTATAAAACATATACAAATGAAACACATATAAATGAAAAGTAAATGGAGGGAGGGGCACCTGACTGGCTCAGTCAGTAGAGCATGCAACTCTTAATCTCAGGGTTATGAGTTCAAGCTCAGTGTTGGATTTAGAGATTACTTAAAAATAAAATCTTTAAATAAATAAATAAGGTAAATTAAATGGATGAAGAAAATATACACACTAAGCCAAAGAAAGCAGGAGCAGTTATATTCCAGACTAAACCAAATTGCAAAGTAAGAAAAGCTATCAAGGATAAAGAGGGCATTTCATAATGAAAAAGTGTTAATTCTCCAAGGAGACATAATAATTCTTAACATGTATGTGTCTAACAATAGAACATTAAACTAGGGACGCCTGGGTGGCTCAGTTGGTTAAGCAGCTGCCTTCAGCTCAGGTCATGATCCCAGCTTCCTGGGATCGAGTCCCACATCAGGCTCCTTGCTCGGCAGGGAGCCTGCTTCTCCCTCTGCCTCTGCCTGCCTCTCTGTCTGCCTGTGCTCGCTCTCTCTCCCTCTCTCTCTGACAAATAAATAAATAAAATAAAATTTAAAAAAAAAAAAAGAACATTAAACTATATGAGATAAAAATTGATAGAACTGCAGGGAGAAATAAACAAATCCACTATCATAGTTGAAACTGCCAACCATTCCTCTCAGAAATACATAGGCCCAACAGGTAAAAAATCAGTAAGGACACACAGTTAAATTCAGCAACACCATCAACCAACTTGATATAACTGACATCTACAGGCTACCCAAAAACAGAATTCACATTTTTCTCAAGTTCAAGTGGAACGCTCACCAAGAAAGACCACATGGTAGGTCACAAAAGATACCTTAACAAATTTAAAATAACAGAAATCACACAATGTCTGCTCTTGTACCATAGTGGAATTAAATTAGAAATCAACAAAAAGATAACTAGAAAATTCCAAAATATGTGGAGATTAAACAACACACTTCTAAAATGAAAACATAGACTAACAGTTTTACCTTCCTCTTTCTCTCACTCTTTCTCTGTGCTTTTATTTTTAAAAGCTGATGATTACCACATTTGGTAGGGGTCCGTAACTCAAAACAACTGTCCTATTGAGAATTCTTACAAAGTTAAACAAAATATTTTAAAATCTTCTTAAACAGGGGCACCTGGGTGGCTGGGTCAGTGGGTTAAAGCCTCTGTCTTTGGCTCAGGTCATGATCCCAAGATCCTGGGATCGAGCCCCACATTGGGCTCTCTGCTGGGCAGGGAGCCTGCTCCCTCCGTTCTCTCTCTCTGTCTGCCTCTCTGCCTACTTGTGATCTTTATCTGTCAAATAAATAAATAAAATCTTTTAAAAAATAAATAAAATCTTCTTAAACATATAAAAGAGCCAAGAAGACAGTAAGGAATTACTGGGCCAAAATCAAGAACAAGAGAACTCAGGGAATTAATTTCAATACTTAAGCTGATTTTGACATTGACCAACAGGTGTGTAACTGAGCTTGGACTTTTGTGGCCTGTTGGGTCTAAGAGGGAAGGAAAAGTCAAAGTTCAAATGCCTTCCAAAGGTGGAGTCTCTGAAGCCCAGTGTAAGCTGGAACCCTAAGAACTATATCTTCCCCAGTAAAAATGGACAGAAATGAACCAGTCCCCAGTAGGCTTCACTTTAGCCTCAAATTATTCCTAAAAAATGTTTCAAATAATTTCCAGTGAAAAATCAAAGACAACCAGGTATAAAAAGAAATGCAATACCACAAATAAAAACTATTGGGACATAAAGAAAACCAAAGCAGAGACAGCACGAGTTCAGATATTAGAATTATCAAATAAAGCTACTATGCTCAAAAAGAAAAAAGTCAACCTCAAAAAATTGTGGGAACTTGAGGCACCTGCCTGGCTCAGTTGGTAGAACATGTGGCTCTTGATCTCTGGATGGTGAGTTCGAGCCCCATGTTGGGGGGGAGTTTAAGTAAGTAAGTAAATAAATAAATACAAAAAAAAAAAAAGGCAAAGCTTAAAAAAAATGGGGTACCTGGCTGACTCAGTCAACAGAGCATGTGACTCAATCTCTGAGTTGAGTATAGAGCTTACATAAAAATTTTTTGAAAGAACTTGAAATCAGGGGTGCCTGGGTGGCTCAGTGGGTTAAAGCCCCTGCCTTCAGCTCAGGTCATGGTCTCAGGGTCCTGGGATGGAGCCGGGCATTGGGCTCTCTGCTTAGCAGGGAGCCTGCTTCCTCCTCTCTCTCTGCCTGCTTCTCTGACTACTTGTGATCTCTGTCTGTCAAATAAATAAATAAATAATATTTAAAAAAAAAAAAGAACTTGAAATCAGAAAAAGTGATATAGAAGACTTAAAACCAAATAAAAATTTTAGAACAGAAAAGTATAATAATTTTGTTTACAATAACAGCAGACTAGGTAATTCATAATAACTTCATACTGAGTACACGTAGAAAAGCTGGACAAAAATATAAAACCACTGTTGTAAAAAATAGGAGAGATAAAATAATAACAAATATCTAGACTAGGATCTTGAAGACAGAGACCCAGGGAAGTAAGCCAAGCAGTTAGTTATTTTTTTAAAACCCTGGAAACATACAATTCAGAGAGAAGATTAAGAGTCTCAGTGGCACTTTTGATAGTCTTTTGGCCTGAGATAATAGCACTGGGGTCTGGGGGCCATCAAGGTAGAAAGAAGGGGTACAGCCTGATGAGACCCCTTCCTACTTTGGGTTGGCCCAAAAAGTCCACAAACTATAATGCTGAATAATAAATAGGCATTCTCATGGACCACAATTCAAATTCAAATAATGTAAATTCCTCAAATTGGACTAAGATGATGCTACAATGTTAGGTTTCCTGGAGTATGCTTAAGAGCCACATAAAAGCAAGTGTAATTCCTCTCAGGGGAAAGATAGCATCCAGAGACTCAAGCTATGTATACAATTTTTTAAAATTAATAGAGGCATATCAAAAGTTAATTTAATAAAAAACCAAGAGAAAAAAACAAACAATAGAAATAAACATATGGGAGATACAGATAATAGGTACTTAGATGAAGACTTTAGAAAAGACAAAATAGTCAAAAAAACACAATAAAGAGTTTTGGCAGCAAAATGGAAACTAAAAAAAATCCAATAGAAATACCAGAAGAATTGAAAAATACATCTTTAATTAAGAAGTCAATGCTTAAGTATAAAAGTACATTGTAAACAGTAGGTTGAATAAGAATTACTGATTTTGAGGATAGGTTGGAAGAAAATATCTAGAATGAACTAGGGAAAAATGAAAGGCTGGAAAACACAGAAAGTATAAGAGACACATGGGTAAAGTCTAATATATGAAAATAAGTTCTTAAATGGAGAAGAGAGAATAAGACAGTAGCAATACATGAAACAATAATAACTAGGTATTTTCTAAAAGTGACAAATGACATTATTTTACAGATGCAAGAGACATAAATTCAAGGTAAAAAAAATAGGGAAAAAAACCTCACATCGAGGCCATTATTATTAAATTGCTGAAAATCAAAGTCAAAAAGAAAATCTTAATGCATCCAAAAGAAAAAAGACACACTAAGAAGTATCTGACATTTCAATAGAAGCAATAAAAACCAGAGGAACAGTGGAAATGATATCTTGAACACAATGAATGTAATGAACTGCCAACTTAGAATTCTGTATCTTTTGCCAATAGTCTTTAAACAAAAAGTAAAAGAAAGGTGTTTTTTTTTTTTTTAGACAAACAAAAGTGGACAGCATTTCCTACCAGTGGATCTGCTTTAAAGAAAATAAAGGATATGTTTTATTTATTTATTTATTTATTTATTCATTCATTCATTCATTCAGTTATTTGGCAGACATTCATTCATTCATTTAGTTGACAGAGAGAGACAGAAAGAGAGGGGACACAAGCAGGGGGAGTGGGAGAGGGAGAAGCAGACTTGCTGAGCAGGGAGCCCAATGCAGGGCTTATCCCAGACTCTGGAATCATGACCTGAGCCAAAGGCAGACGCTTAATGACTAAGCCACCAAGGTGCCCCAAGGATATGTTTTAAATACAAGGGAAATGACCCTAGATGGAAGCTCAGAAATGTAAGAATGATTGGTGAGTAATGGGAAGGATAAATATGAGATATGTCCTAATAAATACTGACTGAACAATTTGGGAGGAATTTAGTTATATATAGAATAAGATACATAGCAGGGACAGCACACGTATCTGAAGTGATTCACTAGAGTGAATATGGAATGTGAGATACTGGCACAAACTTAGACAAATATACCAATGGAACAGAATAAAGAGCAGAAAAGCCACCCCTACATATAAAGACCTATGGCAAATGAAGAATTCAAAGCCATGGAGAAAAGATGCTATTTTCAGTAAATGTTTCTGGGACAATTCTGGGACATCAATAAAGAACAAATAAGACTTGACTGTGTCATACACCATAATTAAGATCAAGTCTAGGTGTACTGAAATATAAATATGAGAACCAAAGCTATTAAGTTTCTGAATAATAGTATAGAAGGATACCCTAATCTCTAAGTAGAAAAAGACTTTTCGAGCAGACATAAATGGTACCAACCATAAAAGAAAATATTAAAAATTACGCTAAGTGAAATAAATCAAACAGAAAAAGTCAATTATCATATGGTTTCACTTATTTGTGGAACATATGGAATAGCATGGAGGTCATTAGGAGAAGGAAGGGAAAAATGAAGGGGGAGAAATCAGAGTGGAAGACAAATCACGAGAACTCTGGACTCCAGGAAACAAATTGAGGGTTTTAGAAAGGAGGGGGTTGGGGGGATGGGTTGGCCTGCTGATGGGTATTAAGGAGGGCACAGAGCGCAGGGAGCACCAGGTGTTACAAGCAAACAATGAATCATAGAACACTACATCAAAAAAGCAATTGCACTACTGGGTATTTACCCTACAGATACAAATGTAGTGATCTGAAGGGGCATGTGCACCTGAATGTTTATTGCAGCAATGTCCACCATAGTCAAACTACAGAAAGAGCCTAGATGTCCATCAACAGATGAATGGATAAAGAAGATGTGGTATATATATACAATGAAATACTATGCAGCTATCAAAAAATGAAATCTCGCCATTTGCAAAAACATGGATGGAACCAGAGGGTATTGTGCTAAGCTAAATAAGCCCATCAGAGAGACAATTATCATATGATATCACTGATATGAGGAATTTGAGAAACAAGGCAGAGGATCATAGGTGAAAGAGGGAAAAATGAAATAAGATGAAACCAGAGACAGATACAAACCATAAGAAATTCTTAATCTCAGGAAACAAACTGAGGTTTGCTGGAGGGGAGGAGTGTGAGAGGGACGGGGTGGCTGGGTGATGGACATCAGGGATAGTATATGCTGTGGTGAGGAAAAAATAAATCAATTTTTAAAAACTAATCATGTACTGTATGGCAACTAACAAAATGAAAAAAAATATTAAAAATTTGACTACAGGGGCGCCTGGGTGGCTCAGTGGGTTAAAGCCTCTGCCTTCGGCTCAAGTCATGATCCCAGTATCCTGGGATCAAGCCCCACCTTGGGCTCTCTGCTAAGCAGGGAGCCTGCTTCCTCCTCTCTCTCTGCCTGCTTCTCTGCCTACTTGTGATCTCCGTCTGTCAAATAAATAAATAAAATCTTTTTTTAAAAGTTTTGACTACATTGAAATTAACTACTGTTGAGTAAAAGATAACATTAAGAGGGCAAAAAGTAAGTTTTTTATGAGGATAATAAGTAAAATTAAACTATAGTAGTTAGGAATGCATGTTTATTTGGTAAATGTAGGGGGAAAATCATGGCAGTGACTAACATGCAAGTCAGGATAGTGTTTACCTTAAGGGGGAAGGAAGGGGCTAAGGTGACTGGGAAAGTACAAGAAAAGTGTTGTTGGCAATGTTTGATTTCTTGACCTGGTGATTCTATGAATGTTTGCTTTCCAATAATTCACTAAGGTATAATTATATTTTTGTACACCATCTAATACAATACTCAAAATTAACAATTCAGTGATGGAGATTAACCATACTGAGGAGAAATTATTTAACTGAATGATGAATCATAATAAATTATGCAGAAGGGGCATAGAGAGACAAATAGATCAAAAGAAAAACAGGTAAAAAGATAATTCAATGAGAAGATTTATGTTAACTGAAGTCCCAAAAATAGAGGAGAAAGGGAATGAGTTGAAATAATATTTGAAGAAATAATAAATGAGAATTTTGTGGAATAAAAGAAATGATATCATAGATTCATAAAGACCCCAATGAAGCAAGATAAAAGTTATCCAAACTAGACACATTGTGAAATTTCAGAAAAACAAGATCAAAGAGAAAATTCCAAGTAACAAGAAAACAGAACTAACTTATGCTGATAAGAATTAAGATAGTTGTGGGGCACCTGAATGGCCCAGTCAGTTGAGTGTCTCACTCTTGGTTTTTGGCTCAGGTCATGATTTCTGGGTTGTGGGACTCAGCACTCAGCATGGAGTCTACTTGAAATTCTCTCCCTCTGCCCCTCCCCTCAAATAAATAAATAAAAACTTAAAAAAAAAAAAAGAATTAAGATACTTGTGACCTGGATAGAGGAGGAAGGCAGTAGTGGCTGCAGAAGACATAAGGGAAGCTTATAGAGTGATTTTAATGTTCTCTCTCTTGACTTACACGGTGGTAACATGGAGTTGTTTAATTTTTAAAAATATACAGAGATGTATTCTTATGAGATACATACTTTTCTATATGTCCATTTAATGTTAATAAAAAGCTGAATGAAAAAAAAAAGATGCAGACATAAAAAAATAAACTTATAAAAGAGCAGCAATTGGATTGACACCTGACTTCCCAGGAGCAGAATGGAAGCCGGAGGGCAAAACAATGTTACCTTCATTTTATTGAAAGAAAACAACTGCCAACCTCAAATTCAATACATAGCAAAAATATCCTTCAAGTATGACAGCAAAAAGACACTTTCAGGGGTGCCTGGGTGGCTCAGTGGGTTAAAGCCTCCACCTTCGGCTCAGGTCATGATCCCAGGGTCCTGGGATCAAGCCCCGCATCAGGCTCTCTGCTCAGCAGGGAGCCTGCTTCCCCCTCTCTCTCTGCCTGCCTCTATGCCTACTTGTGATCTCTATCTGTCAAATAAATAAAAACAAAATCTTAAAAAAAAATTTTTTGATTTTTAAAAAAAGACACTTTCATTCAAACTAATAATGAAATGTTTTGTATACAGTAGATCATCACAAAAGGAAATCCTAAATAATACACTCCAAGAAGAGAAGAGATCCCAGATAAATGGCCAGGGATGCAAAAGGAAGAACAAAGAAAGCTATAAGTAAATATACACCTAAATGAACAGTGAACAGTAACTATGTCTTGTGATGTTTAAAAAATATGTAAGAGTTAATATACAACAATGTTAGCATATGATGGAAAGGAATAACCAGAGATAAGTATTGTAAGGATGTGTATTACCTATAAGAAGAATACAAGTATCAGATAATGTTAGACTTGAACAAATGTCTATGATAACCACTAAAAAGTGAGAAATATGATGTATAATTTTCAAATTATTAGAAGGAAATAAAGAAATTATAAATGTAATTAATCTAAAGAAGTAAAAAGAAATACAAAAACAGAAAGACAAATGACATATAATAAGATGGTAGACTTATGGTGAAATATACTAGAAATTACATTATATATAAATAGACTAAATATTCCAATTAAAAGGCAAAGGTTGCCAAAGAAGATGAAAAGCTAAATGTGATGATATGATGTTTATGAGACACATATCTAAACAAAAATTGAAAAACTTCCAAGTAAAAATGTATAAAAAGATACACTATGCAAACACTAACCAAAATTAAACTAATGTAGCTTTATTAGCTTCACACAGACTTTAAGGAGAAACATTAATAAGTTGTTTCATGATAAAATATTTGATTCAACATGAATATATAATTCTAAATTTAATGTACTTACATAGCTTTTCTGTTTATAAACATTAAATGAACTACAATGAAAAACAGACAAATCAATTAACTCAGAGGAAGAGTTTAACATATTTCTTCTCAGTACCAGATGGAAAAAGCTACAAAAAATCAGTAATAATTTAGAAAAATTAGAAGATTTAAATAACATAATTAAATAAACTTGACTTAATGGAATACTTTTCAAGCACACAGGGAATTTTTTTTTTCAATGACTTACACTCTGAACCAAAAAAGAAAGTATCAAAAAATTTGAAAGGGGGGGGGCACCTGGGTGGCTCAGTCAGTTAAACATCTGTTTTCAGCTCAGATCATGATCCCAGGGTCCTGGGATCAAGCCCCACATCAGGTTCCCTGCTCAGCGGGAAGCCTGCTTCTCCCTCTCTCTCTGTCTACTGCTACCCCTGCTTGTGCACATGCTCACTCTCTCTCTCTCTCTGTCAAATAAATAAATAAAATCTTTAAAAAAATTTTTCAAAAGTAATAAAATGTTACATGGTATATATTCAGATTATAAGAAAATTGTGGCAAAAGTTAAAAACCAGGAGAGGGAAATCTAGAAAGTTTCAGAAATTAAGGAAATATTCAGAAATTAAGGGAAATGGGAAAATAATTTAAACTCCTAATGAAAATTTCTGAGATACATACCAAGCTGCTCATAGCAAGAAAGATAGCCTTAAATGTATATATGAGGCAGGGGAACGGCTGGAAGTTAAAATAAGCATCTATATCAACAGGTCAGGAAGAACTGCAAAATAAACCCACCCAAACTAAGTAGACGGAATGAAATACCAGAGAACAAAAAATGAAATAGAGAGAAGTACAGGTGCATTTGGCTGACTCTGTCAGTAGAGCATGCAACTCGTGATCTTAGGGTTGTGGGTTCAAGTCCCATATTGGAGGTAGAGTTTACTGAAAGAAGGAAAGATAAAGAGAGGAAGGAAGGGAAGGAGGAAAGGAGAGGGGAGGGGAGAGGAAGGGAGGGGAGGGGAGGGGAGGGAAGGGAAGGGAAGGAAAGAAAAAAGACCTTGAGAACTTGTTTGGAAGTTCTAGGAGAAGAGCACAACTACTCATACACCTTTGACCAAATGGTCCTCCTCTATCAGGGAAGGTCATCCACGGTAGACTGAATGTGCAGCGTTGGGAGAGATGCACATGGAGCAGTGAGGTGATGAAGGGGACACCACTGCAGCCAGCCAAATCAACCCTCATGATCAATAGGGTGACAGATGTCACAGCCAGATCACTCTCAAATCCAATCCCTATCAAAATACTATCAACAATTTTCAGAGAGCTGGAACAAATAATCCTAAAATGTGTATGGAATCAGAAAAGACCTCAAATAGTCAAAGCAATCTTGAAAAAGAAAACCAAAGCTGGAGGCATCACAATCCCGGACTTCAAAATATATTACAAAGCTGTAATCATCAAGACAGTATGATACTGGCACAAAAACAGACATACAGATCAATGGAACAGAATAGAGAACCCAGACATGGACCCTCAACTCTTTGGTCAACTAATCTTTGACAAAGTGAGAAAGAATGTCCAATGGAAATAAGACAGCCTCTTCTACACATGGTGTTGAGAAAATCTGACAGCCACATGCAGAAGAATGAAACTGGGCCACTTTCTTAGACCCTATACTAAAATGAACTCATAATGGATAAAAGACCTAAATGTGAGACAGGAATCCTTCAAAATTTTAGGGGAGGGGAGGGGCACTTCAGTGGCTCAGTCACTAAGCACCTGCTTTTGGCTCAGGTCATGATCCCAGGGTCATGGAATCGAGTCCCATGTTGGGCTCCCTGCTCAGCGGGGAGCCTGCTTCTCCCTCTCCAACTCCTTCTGCTTGTGTTCCCTCTCTTGCTGTCTCGCTCTCTCTCTATCAAATAAATAAAGTCTTAAAAAAAAGTTCTAGAGGGGAATATAGGCAGAAACCTCTTTGACCTCAGCCACAGCATCTTCTTGATAGACATGTCTTCAAAGGCAAGGGAAAAAAAGGCAAAAATGAACTATTGGGACTGACTTAATCAAAATGAAAAGCTTTTGCACAACAAAGGAAACAGTCAACAAAACTAAAAGGCAACCTACAGAATGGGAAAAGATATTTGTAAATGTCTCATCAGATAAAGGGCTATATCCAAAATCTATAAAGAACTTATCAAACTTAGCACCCAAAGAACGAATAATCCAGTCAAGAAATGGGCAGAGGAGGGGTGCCTGGGTGACTCAGTGGGTTAGGCCACTGCCTTCAGCTCGGGTCATTATCTCAGGGTCCTGGAATCGAGTCCCCCATCGGGCTCTCTGCTTGGCGGGAAGTCTGCTTCCCTCTCTCTGTCTGCCTCTCTGCCTGCTTGTGATCTCTGTTTGTCAAATAAATAAATAAATAAATCTTTAACCAAAAAAAAAAAGAAAAAGAAATGGGCAGAGGACATGAACAGACATTTCTCCAAAGAAGACATACAAACAGCCAACAGACACATGAAAAGATGTTTAACACCACTCAACATCAGGGAAATACAAATCAAAACCACAATAAGATACCACCTCATACCAGTTAGAAAGACTAAAATTAACTCAGGAAACAACAGATGTTAGCAAGGATGCAGAGAAAGGGAAACACTCTTACAAGGTTGATGGGAATGCAAGCTGGTGCAGCCACTTTGGAAGACATTATGGAGGTTCCTCAAAAGTTAAAAATATCTGCCTTCGGGATAGAGCCCTGCATCAGGCTCCCAGCTTAGCAGGAAGCCTGCTTCTCCCTTTCCCACTCCACCTCCTTGTGTTCCCTCTCTTGCTCTCTGTGTGTGTGTGTCAAATAAATAAATACAAATCTTAAAAAAAAAAAAAAAAAGAGCTACTCTAGGGCCTAACAATTGCACTATTTGGTGTTTATCCAAATGATACAAACATAATGATTCGAAGGGACACCCCCAATGTTTATAGCAGCAATGTCCACAATAGCCAAACTATGGAAAGAGCCCAGATGTCCATCGACAGATGAACTGACAAAGAAGATGTGGTATCTATCTTTAATGGAATATTAGTCAACCATCAAAAAGAATGAAATCTTGCCATTTGCAATGACATGGACAGAACTAAAGGGTATTATGTGAACTGAAATAAGTCAGTCAGAAAAAGATAAATATCATATGATTTTACTCGTATGTGGAGTTTAAGAAACAAAACAGAGGAACATAAGGGAAGGGAAGGAAAAATAAGACAAAACCAGAGAGGGAAGGAAAGCATAAAAGTTTAGGAAAAACTGAGGGTTGCTGGAGAGGAGGTGGTGCATGGCGGGGGGTGGGGAGGGATGGAGTAACTGTATGATGGGCATTCAGGAGGGCACATGATGTGATGAGCACTGGATGTTGTATGCAACTGATGAATCACTAAATTCTACCTTCTGAAACTAATAATATACTATGGGTTAATTGAATTTAAGTTAAAAAAGAAATACAAAATAGAGAAGATCAAACATTATCTTCCTAAAGATAAATAAAATTGATAAACTTTTGGTGAGACTGATTAGAGAGAGAAAAAGATCCCACAGTAGGCCCGAGACCTGAGACTTAGAAAGGTCTGCTTGCGGGGCGCCTGGGTGGCTCAGTTGTTAAGCATCTGCCTTCAGCTTGGTTCATGATCCCAGAGTCCTGGGATCGAGCCCCACATCAGGCTCTCTGCTCAGCAGGAAGCTTGCTTCTCCCTTTCCTACTCCCTAGCTTGTGTTCCCTCTCTCGCTGCTTCTCTGTCAAAAAAATAAATAAAAATCTTAAAAAAAGAGAAAGGTCTGGGGCACCTGGGTGGCTCAGTAGGTTAGGCCTCTGCACTCGGCTCAGGTTGTGGTCTCAGGGTCCTGGGATCGAGCCCTGTGCCTGCTTCCCTTCTCTCTCTGCCTGCCTGTCTGCCTACTTATGATCTCTCTGTCAACAAAATAAATAAAAATCTTTAAAAAAAGAAAGGTCTGCTTGCGAAGCAAGCCCTTGGTTGGCACTTGGGAACTTGGATGTCATGAGGGGTCTCGTCATTTCCAGAACTGATGAAGTGGCTCAATGTGTGATAAAAATGTTTACGCTGAATCTCTGTATTCCTTTTGGGACTCTGAAATTTTGGTATGAGTCAGGCAGAGGGTGTCTTACATGAACATCCTCCAGTAAAAACCCTGGACACCGAATGTACGGAATCTCCTTAGTAGACAGTATTTCACACGTGCCGTCACAGATCATTTTTGGAAAATATAAGTGCATGCTCTGTGACTCCACTGGAAGGGGATTCTTGGAAACCTGTGACAGGTTGCCTCTGGAATTCATTGCATGTGCCTTTTCCTTTGCTGGTTTTGCTTTATATCCTGTCACTATAATAAATCACAGTCATGAGTACAACTGCATGCTGAGTGCTCTGAGTCATCCTATTGAATCATAGCATGGGGAGTGGTCCTTAGGACCCCCACAGAGATGACTGATAGACAGATACACAGGTAGATAGATAGGCAGATGGATATAGAAAGAAGCAACAAATATTTCAAAATCATGTTTATATTCATAGGACAAATGAATATGCATATATAATCATTTTATTTATTTAATGTCAAAAAAGAAATTTATGTCTTAAATTTTGGCATGGAAATTAATATAAGAACTAACTTTTTTCTAAAAATGCAATCTTGATCAAGAAACAACTTTTTTTTTAACTCAGTATTTACTCACCTTTAGTAATTTGATTTCTCGCATAGCAATTTTTTTAACCATTTTGTCATCATCACTTTCTAAGAACTTCTTGATGGCCACAATTCTTCCACTATCTTTATTCCTACACTTCATCACCATTCCATAGCTCCCTTCTCCAACCAATCCTAGGTTCTCATATTTTTCCATTTTAATTCAAAACCGCTAGGAATTCTTCTTGCTGTGGAAACCAAAACATAGAGTTAATAATGCTGAGCATATTAATTTCCTCCACCTTTCCAGCAAATTAATTCTTCCCCACTTGTTTTCCATATTAGAGCAGTTGCTGTGTTAATGGGTCTTCTGCTCTGACTCAAAATTTCTTACTGCTTCTACATCTAAGCTATGTTTCTCAAAATCTTTCATTTAGACAAAACATTTCATAGTAGACAAGAATTAAAGCCATTAAGTTTAAATTAGTAGATGCCATGTTAATGAAATTCAATATATTTTTAATTCAGATAAAGCAATACTTGAACTATCATGGAAAACAATTATAGCTTACTTTAGAAAAACATAACTCCTTTTCACTCAGAGGTGAAAAAGCGCAAGTGAGTTTTGTTTTGTTTTTTAAGATTTTACTGTTAAGTAACCTCCACACCCAAGTGGGACTCAGACTCATAGCCCTGAGATCAAGAGTCATTTACCCTACCGACTAAGCCAGCCAGGTGCCCCAATGAGTTTGGTTTTAGTGAAGATCGTATTTATTTTTTTTAAATCAGGTTTAAAAAAGCAAAGTTGAGGGGCAAGTAGGTGGCTCAGTTAGTTAAGCGACCGACTCTTAGTTTCGGCTCAGGTCATGATCTCCTGGGTGGTAAGATCGAGCCCCAAGTCGGGCTCCAGGCTCGGGTTGAGGGTAGGGGAGGGAGGGTCTACTTAAGGATTCTCTCCCTCTGTCCTTCCCCCCACTCATGCTCTCTATCTCTCTCTCTCTTTCTCAAATAAATAAATCTTTTAAAAAAGCAAAGTTGACATGGAGCACTGGGTGTGGTGAAAAAATAATGAATACTGTTTTTCTGAAAATAAATAAGTTGGAAAAAAAAATAAAATAAATAAATAGCAAATAGTTCAAAAAAAAAAAAAAAAGCAAAGTTGAAAATCTTTATGCACTTTCTACTCAGTTGGGAAAAATATTTGTTCACAAATGATCAGGTACCAAGTTAACACTAAGAAACTTTCACAAATCTGTTTTTCTTTACCTTCCTTAATGTAGTAATTAAATTCCCATATTGAACTTACAAAATAACAACGACATCACAGTATATAAGCAAATTGTTTAAAAATTAAATTTTAGTAGGACCAAATACAGTATTTCAAAAATCCTTTTAATGATTACTCACTTTGAGTATGATCATTTGAATTTTGTGTTTAGAATTCTTTTACATCTCATTATATGACATTTTTGGATAATGGCTATTCTAATAATGACTGATGAAGGATCAACGAACATTCTTCTACATATTTTGGTATAGAAAAAAACTTTTCAGTTCAAATACGGATAGATTTTAATTCACAAGACTTGACTGTCATGAAATATAAAAGCTAGTAACTCCAAAGTTAAATTTATTTATTTATTTATTTACTTATTTATTTATAAAATATTTTATTTATTTATTTGACAGAGAGAAACACAATAAGAGAGGGAACACAAGCAGGGGGAGTGGGAGAGGGAGAAGCAGTCTTCCTGCCAAACGGGGCGCCCAATGCAGAGCTGGATCCCAAGACCCCGGGATCATGACATCACCAGAAGGCAGACACTTAAGAACTGAGCCACCCACGTGCCTCTGTAGCTGATTTTTTTTAACCTAACAATACAAGAATACTCATTCATAAAACGTTGAAAGAAAAAAAAAAGTCACCTATTTCATTAATTGTGTCCCATGGCAATCTAAAACTAATTTACCCAGATTGTGAATTGTGATGTTTCATTTTCTTCCATACTTATCAGTTGTCAGCACACTGACAACAAAAACAAAATAAATACCCTCTTTGTTCTAGCAAACTGTGATAATCCAGCATGTATACATTTTCATCAGTTTACCTTAATAATCTAAGGATAGATAGACAGATAGATAGATAGGCAAACAGACATGGAAAACCAGAAGACTGTGCCGAAGTGGGAAAAGATGAACATAAATTCCCATCAACACCAACTCCAACTATTTCATATTTTACCACTAGCTTTGATAGTAGTTTCTATAAGCTGTTTACAGAGCAGTGTCCACAACACTAACTTTCCATATGTGACATACTAACTTCCACTGAATCTCTACTATTTTTTTAAAAAATGTCTGTCTGAAAAAAATTCTCAGTGTAATTCTCTCTCTCCTTTCCTGAATTTTTTTTCCCCTTCCATGAAGACAGCACGCTTTCTTAAGGACTAGACCTTTAGGTTTCTCATGCCAAGAGCAAAAATAGGGGGACACTATAATCTGAATCATTTTTAAACACTTTGCAATTGGTGTCCTCAATGCCTGAAAATGCAAAGTGAACAAAATTAAGATTACCTTAAGCAGGTCTAAGATGTGATGAAGCGTATCGCAAGCTAACAGTAAGCAAGTTTTATTCTGGAAACCAACCAGGCATGAAGGCACAGCACGCTGAACACACCTGCTTTTTACTTTTTACTGCCCACAAATACCTTAGAAGTATCCCAGCTTAAAAAGCCTCTGGTTTCCTGAAACAGTTACTCATAAACTACAGTTTTTCATGCCTTCTACTCCTGTGCACAGACTGAAAGGATGCCTGGCCAAATTGGCAATGCCGTATTCCTGGACACGTGCCATGGAAGCATATGGTTCTAATGCCAACAATCAGGTACTAAAAACAATGCTTTTTTAAATTATTATTTTGTTAAAGACAGACTGAAATCTATCATAGATCAATGAACGAGATAATAAAAGTTTTTTAAAGTATTGTCCAAATAAAATAAAAAATTTTAAAAAATAAATAAAAGTACTGTATTTGGGGCGCCTGGGTGGCTTGGCTGGTTAAGTGACTGCCCTCGGAGCGACGGGATCAAAGCCCGCATCAGGCTCTCTGCTCAGCAGGGAGTCTGCTTCTCCCTGTGACCCTCCCCTTCTCATTCTCTCTCTTAAGTAAATAAATAAAATCCTTTTATAAAAAGATGATACATGTATTATGCTTACCGTTTCTTTAAAATCCTTTCACATGGAAAGACCCAAAGGTTTCCAACTTGGAAACAAATTTGGGGTGAAATGCATCTCGCTCGCAGGTCTACAAGACGCTGACTAGCAACCCGGCAGTTCCGGAGCGGGCTGGGTCTCTTCAGGGCACACGGCCGCGGGTCGGGGGCGAAGCGGGCGGGGAGGCAGAGCGGCCTCGGCCTGCCGCGGGCGCGCACTCGGGAGGACCGCGGGCCGCATGCTGCCGTCGTCAAGGCAACGACCTCACTCTGCCCCAACCATCGGCACAGTCTCCCGAGGGAGATACAGCCCGGGTCAGAATGCGCCCACGGCAGGCACCAACACGCCCGTCGAGGCCGCGGCCCGTAAAGAAATGAGCTGGACGGGAGGGCGCCGACTCCCCGCTCTCCAGGCGCCCAGTCCCCCGAGTCTGTGAACCTGCGCGGCTCGCGCAAGCCCCGGGCGAAGGCGTTGGCCGCCGAGCTGCAAGGGGGCGGGCTCTCACCCGCCAGGCCCCGCCCCGAGTGCGCCAAGCTTCCCGTGCTCTGATTGGCTGGGTCCTGTCGTCACGAGCCACGATTGGCTCAGCGCCAGCCACCCTGCCCCTGCACCTGCGGCTTGGCCGGGTTCTGCTGCCCGAGGCGCAGACGCCTGCGCCCACTGATACTTCAGTTCTGGAGCGGAGCGGCTCCGTCTGCCTTCGCCGGGAGGCCTGTCCTCGCCGCGGAGGGCTGGAGGCGACTCCGGTGCTCACGGAGAGAATAAAGGCGTGGTGGCGCTGAGGGACTGGGAGAAAACAGAAGAGGGACATGGGCAGAGGGCGACGAAGCACTCCTCCCCGCGGCCCAGCTGGGGCGGGGAGCCGGGCCTGCCCTGCGCGCCCCCACCCGGGAAGGTGCCGGCCTGACCGCGATTCGATGCCTCCCTTCCGGTCGGGGCAGTGGGGCGAGGCCGGGCCCGGTGGGTGACGAGGGTGACACCCTAGGAGGTGATGATTAGTAGGTGAGGCAAGGTGAAAGCAAGCAGGTGACAACGCAAGTGACGTCAGGAGGGACCTCGAGGACAGCTTGGGCACTGAAAGCGAGGGACATACTGTGGCTGGAGATAGTGGAAGAGGGAGAGAGGAGAAGGGCTAGGGCGTCCGGGAGGCTGGAAGAGAGGTGCAGCGCGGGCGTGTGGCCGCCGAAGAGGGTGCAGTTGCGGGTGACACGATGAAGGCACAGACAATGCCTCAGGGCTAGATCCAGGGCCAGGCAAGACTGGTGGTTAAGAATGACGCACAGGCTTGAGTCACATTAAGAAATGGGGTTTTAGATACAAACGTAGTGATCTGAAGGGGCACGTGCGCCAGAATGTTTATAGCAGCAATGTCCACAATAGCCAAACTATGGAAAGAACCTAGATGTCCATCAACAGATGGATGGATAAAGATGTGGTATATGTACACAATGGAATACTATGCAGCCATCAAAAGAAATGAAATCTTGCCGTTTGCGACGACGTGGATGGAACTAGAGGGTATCATGCTTAGTGAAATAAGTCAATCAGAGAAAGACAACTATCATGTGATCTCCCTGATATGAGGAAGTGGAGATGCAACATGGGGGCTTAAGTGGGTAGGAGAAGAATCCATGAAACAAGATGGGATTGGGAGGGAGACAAGCCATAAGTGACTCATAATCTCACAAAACAAACTGAGGGTTGCTGGGGGGAGGGGGGTTGGGAGAAGGGGGGTGGGGTTATGGACATTGGGGAGGGTATGTGCTATGGTGAGTGCTGTGAAGTGTGTAAACCTGGTGAGTCACAGACCTATACTCTTGGGGATAAAAATATATGTTTATAAAAATTAGGAAAAAAAACACGGGGTTTTCCTCATCTTCAAGTAGTTGGGGTTTAGGCCATGCCCCTCCAGTGAGAGGCCTTAACCACTCAGATCTTTTTGCATTATGTCATGAAGACTGGGACCCTGGCGGATTAAGTCCACAGAGCGTGCAACCCTTGATCTCAGGGATCCTGAGTTTGAGCCCCTCGTTGGGTGTAGAGATGATGTAAATCTTTATAAAAAGAAATCCTGAAGACTAAATGTTTTATCATTGTATTTGGTCTCTAGAACACCTTGATCCAAGTAAGAGAATGTCCTGGAGCAGCAGATAACTACAACCATAGTCAAAATTAGATATTAATTCCTTCTTGTACACTGAGAATTAAGTGTTCTGATTTATAAATTATCTGATTTATAAATTATCTTCTGTGAGCATGGTTATTATGAATTACTCTTCCAGTGCTTGGTCACCTTGGTCAAGCTGCTTAAAATCTAGTTCCTAAAGCTACAATTATGAGGAGCAGACCTAGGATTTGGGCATGGAAAGAATACAATTCTTTGGTCAATTTAAGATCTCATAACATAGAAGTTACCTCTATCCCTGGCTCTAACCAAGTTGGAGGGAGTCATGCTCCCTCTGTAGGCTATAACCTAATCTGATGAATTTTTTATATCAATTCAGGAGACCCCCTATTATAAAGTAGCAAATCCAGGTTTGTTAGGACTGAAGCTTGAAGAACAAGAATATAAAAATATTTTACTTTTCCAACCTTATAAGTATATTCAACAATGTAAACATTTAAAGACCCCTCCAGGCAAGAGGCCTTGAAACTTAAATAATCTGTTTATACTCCACAGGGAACCAAAAGGATAAAAACTAAAAATACTAGATTTCGTGAGTAGACAATGCTTGAGAAAACAGTTTCAAAAACAACTGAGTTTGAAAGCCAACTGTGAAGGGGACATAGGGTATTCAACAATTGTACATCCTAGGTAAAGCTATCTACAGGTTTACTAAGGAGATTGTATTAGGTAGAAACAGGATTAGGTTACTGCTTATTTTTCTTTTTCAGCTGAGAAATCTTTGTAGGGAAAAAGAATGAAGGCAGGGGTGCCTGGGTGGTTCCGTGGGTTAAACCTCTGCCTTTGGTTTAACCGAAGCAGGAAGCAGGAAGCCTGCTTCCCCCTCTCTCTCTGCCTGCCTTTCTGCCTACTTGTGTTTTCTGTCAAATAAATAAATAAATAAAATCTTAAAAAAAAAAAAAGAGAGAGAGAAGCTTTAAAGAGGCATGAAAAGCCCAGGACAAGTAGTGAAGGTGGTAAAGTATGAGATGGTCTTACCCTTGAAGAGGCTTAGAGAAAAAAGGGAAAACTGAGAAAAGTGTAGGACATACACATTAGCTTGCCTGGATCTTCTCAGTAAAAGAACTTCATCTTTGCTGAAAAAGATAATGGTGAGATTGGGGCTCAAGGATTTAAGAGCAAAAATACCTTGAAATAGGTAGTTATGAAGAAGTCTTTTTTATATGAAAAGAATACAAAATAGTAAAACGTGCCCATTTGAGCCTGGACACCCATGAATTTGCAGTGAAACCAACTGACTCTGTTTTATAGGACTTGGCATCCCCAAGGGCAAGAATGGAGGAAACAGATGGCACACAAGCTAACCCTTAGGTGACTGGTACTGCAAAGAGAATAAATAAAGGAGTTAAGAAATTAAATATGATGGAGGGGTACTAGCTGGCTCAGTCGGAAGAGCGTGCGACTCTTGAGCATGAGTTCAAGTCCCATACTGGTGTAGAGCTTACTTAAAAAAAGAAGAAGAGGAGGAAGAGGAAGAAGGAGAAGGAGAAGAAGAAGAGGAGAAATCAAGTGTAATGGAGAAAGCACCACTGAAATGGCTTGCCATGGGTTCCAGCTAGATAGGAAGTCAAATTTTGACAGAATTTAGCTAATAAACTGAAAATGCAGAGTCACCAAAGGGGTGGAGGTCACAAAGGCATGAAGTTTAATGGAGTGAAATAGGGGAAAAGTGACTGTTAAAGCAATTTGTGAATTTAAGACTTTGGAATTGGCACAAGATGATGACAATGATGGGTTCCAAAAGGTGGAATGTTTGGCTCTTCCTTTGGGTAGCTGAAGATTAGTGAAGAATGTCATTGGAATTAAATTCAATTCCATGAGATCAGAATAGGCAAAGTGTTGAATTTTTTATGAAAAAGCACAACATGAGCTACTCAAGTGGGGCAATACAGAGAGAAGGTGAGAGGGACATTTTAATCACTAAAGGAGGTAAAAATAATTCTAAAAATCTAAAGAAAACAGTGTGGGAGTGCTTGAGATTTGCAACAAGTGAGGAGAACTGGTGATATAGTAAAGAACAAAGGTTAGGGGCGCCTGGGTGGCTCAGTGGGTTAAAGCCTCTGCCTTCGGCTCAGGTCATGGTCCCAGGGTTCTGGGATCAAGCCCCGCATCGGGCTCTCTGCTCGGCAGGGAGCCTGCTTTCCCCTCCCCCCCTCTCTCTCTGTCTGCCTCTCTGCCTACCTGTGATCTCTGTCTGTCAAATAAATAAATAAAATCTTAAAAAAAAAAAAAAAAAACAAGAACAAAGGTTAAAAGAAACAAAGGACCATTTGACCCAGCAATGTCATGCCTAGATATATACCCAAGAAAAATGAAAACGTATGTTCACACAGAAAACTTTAAACAGCCACAGTGAGATACCACCTCACACCAGTCAGAATGGCTAAAATTTACAAGTCAGTAAATGACAGATGTTGGTGAGGATGGAGAGAAAGGGGAACCCTCCTACACTGTTGGTGGGAATGCAAACTGGTGCAGCCACTCTGGAAAACAGTATGGAGGCTCCTCTAAAAGCTGAAAATAAAGCTACCTATGACCCAGCAATCACGTTACTGGGTATTTACCCTAAAGATACAAAGGTAGTGATCTGAACAGGCATGTGCACCCGAATGTTTATAGCAGCAATGTCCACAATAGCCAAACTATAGAGAGAACCTAGATGTCCATCAACAGATGGATGATCAAAGATGTGGTATATAAATGCAATGGAATATTATGCAGCCATCAAAAAAGAAAAACAAAATCTTGCCATTTGCAATGACATGGATGGGACTAGAGGATATTATGCTAAGAGAAATAAGTCAGTCACAGAAAAACAATTATATGATCTCTCTGATATGAGGAATCTGGAGGGTAGGGAGGGGAAAAAAATGAAACAAGATGGAACTGGGGAAGGAGACAAACCATAAGAGACTCTTAATCTCAGGAAACAAACTGAGGGTTGCTGGAAGGGTAAGGGGGAAGGGAGAGGGTGGCTGGGTTATGGACATTGGGGAAGGTCTGTGCTATGGTGAGTGCTGTGAAGTGTGTAAGATTGATGATTCAGAGACTTGTACCCCTGAAGCAAATACTACATTGTATGTTATTAAAAAAAAAAAAAATCGGGGAAAAAAACTTTAAACAAATGTTTATAGTAGCAATGATAGAATATCCAAAAAGTGAAACTCAAATGTCCATCAACTGATGAATGGATAATCTATGGTATATCCATGCAATGCAATATAAAAAGAATTTAGTATTGATACGTGCTACAATATGGATGAATCTTGAAAACATTATGCTAAGCGGAAGAAGCCTAACACAAAAAGCCGTGTGTCCATTCCATTTCTGAAGTGTCCATCATAGGCAAATCCACGGAAGCAGAAAGATTAGTGGTTACCAGAGACCGAGTGGGAGATGGGAATGGATTTGGATTTGGATGGGTATGCATTTCATTTTAGGGTGATGAAAATGTTCTGGAATTAGATAGTGGTCATGGTTACACAACCTTGTGAATATACTAAAAACCACTAATCTGTATTAAAAGTGTGGATTTTATGTATGTAAATTATATCTCAATACAAAAATAGACCACAGGACAAAAAATATATGACCTTCCCAGAAATCTTTTTCAATAAATTTACATATTTTAGCTTAGAGTAGCTCAGCTGTCTTCCTCACATTAGTGAGCATCCCTATTAAATGACCCTTGGCAACGATCATTTTCTACCCATCTTGGCATCCCAGAACAGTGTGCTTGGGCCAGTTTCTTGACAAACAAAAAATACCTCTCACTTGGATCCCACAAGATACTGATTTAATATAGGTTTTTGCCATCACTTCAAATGAGTCTCCAAGGGAAGGGCCATAAAACTTTAGACTACAAAAAGTAGTCTTTATTTTCAGTATATTCTAGAGCATGCAGCTATGAATACATCCCATCATTCTATGAAGGAAATGGACTGACTTATTTTGAAATTATGGAAGGACACTTGCCACAGAAGAGAGAATTCTGTTCTCAACCTAGTAGCTAATCCGATAACCTTATTACTACATATAACAGTGATTAAGATGATAATCAGGTTTCAAAACCTAAGGTACAATATACCACTTACTTTGCCAAATTCAACACACATCTATACTATATCCTAACAGTGTGAACCTGGAAATCCATTCCTCACGTTAAAAATACACATTGTTTGCACTGGTAACATGCCTCTTACAAAAACTCTCCCTTGACATTCCATCTCCCTCTAGCCTCTACCCCATTCCTCTGTTAATCTTTATAATAAAACTACAGAAAAAGTCTATTCATTTCTTATTTCTAGTTCTCTCTTGGACTTTTCTCCTTATCACGTCACTGAAATAGTTTTTCCCAAAAGTCACGATGGCCTATATCCTGCCAAGGCCATCGGTGGTAGAGATAACTCTCAGTAAGCTGGTTCCTTTCTCCTGTGTGTATGGCTTGCTTGTTTTCTGCAATCTCCATTGCTGCTGGAGTCACGTGACTTAATTCAAGCCAATGGAACATGAGATATCTACCATTCCCAGTCCTGTCCCATAAAAGTCTCTGCACAAGATCCTCCATATTCCTCTTCTCTTTCACCTGGCTATAACGAAAATGACTACAGCATGATCTTGAAGCCACACATGAAAGTTGGTAGAGCCTTCATTCATCTGTGTTCCTAAATGACCAAGTGGAGGAGGGCCAAACCACTGGCCTCTTCACTACCACTCTCCTATTTTTTCTTTGAGGGGTAAAAAACTACTGTTTGTGCCATTGGACATTTTGGGGTCTATTATAGCAGATCGCACAGCTTAATTAAATCACTACCTTATTTGACCTCTCAGCAGCATTTGACACAACTCTCCATTCTTTTCTTTTGAGATGAACTCTTGAACCTTAGCTTTCCATGACACAGTACTTGCTATCATTTATCTTCCTTTGCAGGCTTCTCTGGTACTAGAACCTTGGATTTTATGAGTATCTGAGGGCTCAGTCCTTGGTCTCTTCTCTTCTGTACGCTTACTTCCAGGTGACCTCATCTCATCCAACAGCTGAGATATACTGGCCACTCCTAGCACTGAATTCTCCTCAGAGAATTCCAAAATCAACCTCCTGACATTTCTTCCTGGCTATCCAAATGGCATACGAAACTTAACATGGCTAAGAGAACTGTTGATTTCTCCCTCCACAATCTATTCCTGCTTCTTCGATATCTTAACAGAGTCCAGCTTTCCACCCAAGTTCTGTAAAAACCCCAGGGATCATCCTGGAACATTATCTTTCCCTCACATTCAGAATCTAATACATAATTAAGTCTTCTAGTTCTGTCTCCAAAATGTATCTTACTAGCTGGCCACTTATCACCATCTTCACCATTGCAATCATAACCTAAGCCACCATCAATCACCTGATATCCCTTCCTGACAGGCTCCACACGAATTCAGACCACATCACCTTCCTGTTCAGATCCCTACAATCCCGGAACAAGGGTAAAATCCAAACTATAAGGCCACCCACAATTTAGCTCTTATCTTTTTTTTTTTTTTTTAAAGATTTTATTTATTTCATTTGACAGAGATCACAAGCAGGCAGAGAGGCAGGCAGAGAGAGGGAGGAAGAAGTAGGCTCCCCGCTGAGCAGAGAGCCCGATGCAGGGCTCAATCCCAGGACCCTGAGATCATGACCTGAGCCGAAGGCAGCGGCTTAACCCACTGTGCCACCCAGGCGCCCCAGTTCTTACCTCTTGATATCTGCTGTCATGAACCCACCGGCCTTCGGACACACGAAGCTTCCAAACACAGAGCCCGAGCCCGTGCATTTGTTCTTTCTATTTGGAATGTTTCCTACCAGTATCATGGCTGCCTTCTCTTTATTTTGGACGCCAAATGCACCTCTTCAGAGAGGCCTTTCACCACCACCCTCGGTAATGATTACAGAACAGCCCATTTCCTGTCACTGTTCCATTCTCCACTAGCTCTGCCCTGTTAGCCATGTGACCTTGGGAAATTAGTTAACCCCCAGGCCTGAATTAAGTCTTCTGTAAAATAAAATAAACTCTTCTGTAAAATCCTATGAGGGTTCTTCCTCATAGGATTATCGTTCGGATTGTTTTGTGCCCAGAACTTATCAGGACTGAAATTCCTTATTTACATGTTTGTTGCCACTCTCCCTCAAACGATACAAGTTTCCAGAAGGTAGGCTATACCTGCTGTATTACTAATCAGCATCTAGAGGGATTTCTGGCACATATGGAGATTCTAATAAATATTCACAGACTGCTGTGTAAATCCTTCTCACTTCTGTCACACGCGTTCCTTAAGTGCCTGCTTTGAAGTATCACTCTAAGTCATTTCTGCTAAGTCAGGAATTGAAAGGTCTCTCACGTCTATTTTCTAAGCCGCTATCCTCATCACCAATATGCCAGAATTTTTTCCCATTACGAGCTTCAGTTCACCTCTGTAAAAGAAAAAAATTTAAATAGATTCTTAGATTTTAAAAAAGACATGTAAAATGACGGTCCCTCAGAAATTATTCCTTACCAGCTCAGAGACCTCAAGTATTTGACTATTTGATTTCTCAAGGACTTTTTTTTTTTTTTTAAGATTTTATTTATTTATTTGACAGACAGAGATCACAAGTAGGCAGAGAGGCAGGCAGAGAGAGACGGGGAAGCAGGCTCCCCGCTAAGCAGAGAGCCGGATGCGGGGCCCAATCCCAGGACCCTGAGATCATGACCTGAGCCGAAGGCAGAGGGAGAGGCTTAACCCACTGAGCCACCCAGGCGCCCAGGACTTTTTTTTTTAAGTGAGCTCTACCCCTAACGTGATGCTGGAACTCAAGATCCAGATTTCAAGAGTCCCATGCTCTACCGACAAAGCCCGACAGGCGCCCCTGCGATCCGATTCTGTCCCGGTGCTCTACTCTGCCTCCTTACTTAATCCTGTGGTTCCTGAATGCAGTTCCTGATTAAGGGAGCCTTAATTTTAGGATCCAACTAAGGCTGGAGGCTGTGATTTTACAATTTCCTAAAACCACCCCAGGATAAAAACGCATCGCATTCGAAGTTTAAATTTCTGGTATTTCAAACTCATTTTTCTAAAATTAAATAAATCGCCCTTTAAAGCAGACCGACACTTCCGGCTAATGCAGCATTTCCAATCACGTCATACTAGAATGAGTGCAATACCCTTTCTTTTTTTTTTTTTTTTGAGATTTTATTTGACAGAGAGAGAGATCACAAGTAGGTAGAGCAGCAGGCAGAGAGAGAGGGGGGAAGCAGGCTCCCCCAGAGCCTGATGTGGGGCTCGATCCCAGGACCCTGAGATCACGACCCGAGCCGAAGGCAGCGGCTTCACCCACTGAGCCACCCAGGCGCCCCGAGTGCAATGCCCTTTCTTAGCTTCAGCCTCCTTGGCTGTAAAAGGACTAACGACTTAGCTTTCCTAAATATGAAATCAGACGTGAAGCTACCAGAAGTGTGACTCAGTTTACCTTCAAATAGTATAGAAAACTAATTTTAGAGATAAAAACGGGTGTAAAGATATTTTACTGGTTGAACTATTTTTAAGTGGAAGCATCTGCTTTTCACTGGTATCTGCATGCTATCCGGGACTCGTCACTGTCGATTCCTTTTGTCAAAACACCTCCTAAACTCAAGCGCCAAAAAACAAGCTAAATCTATTTCCTTCCCTTCTAAGTCTTGAATTACAACAGCTTCAGTTTTCCTGCTTCCATTCTTGTCCTCCTACCATGTATTTTCTTTTTAATATTTTAGTTATTATTTGAGACTTAGAGACTGGCAAAGAGCACAGGTGGGGAGGAGGGAGAAGCAGGCTTCCCGCTGAGCAGGGAGCCGGATGAGGGACTCGATCCCAGCACCCGGCGATCATGACTGGAAACGAAGGCAGACACTCAACCCACTGAGCCACCCAGGCGCCCCTCCTTCCATGTATTCTTGACATGGCATTATTCTATCACTCCCATGCTTAATTTTTTTAACAGCTTCCTGTAGCAATTAGAAAAAAATTGAAATAAATCCCTTATCCTGGTTGAGGTGATTTAATCCCCTTACATCCCCTACCCCACCTCTTACCATTGTGCCACCTCTTGACCCCACTTCACCAATCCCAGCGTCTTCCCCTTACCTTCCCTGCTTTTCCAAGCTTACCTCTGGCTGGAGTGCCGGAATGGGTGATCAGGGACCACCACCCTAAAGTCGCCACACATAGGCTATGTATTATCTTAATGCTTTGCACAGCTTTCACAACTACACTTCTCCATTATAAGCTCAAGGAGACCAATGACTTACTCATGCAACTTCAGAATCCACAACAGTGTCTGGCATGTGGTGGTGGTTCAATTTACACCTCATTAAGCATTAAATGGTTTGTCATTAGAACAATAATGTAGGGGCGCCTGGGTGGCTCAGTTGGTTAAGCAATTGCCTTCAGCTCAGGTCATGATCCTGGAATCCTAGGACTGAGTCCCACATAGGGCTCCCTGCTCAGCGGGAAGTCTGCTTCTCCCTCTGACACTCCCCCCTCTTGTACTCTCTCCCTCTCTCTCAAATAAGTAAATAAAATCTTAAAACAAAATAGAACAAAAGTGTAATGTATATAGGAAAACACATACACCCACGCCAAGATATTTACAGAGACCATCTACAGATTAGACTATGGGAGTTCATTCTTTTGGATTATCTGTATTTTCTACAACGTGCACAGCATGTTTTCAATTGCAGTAAATATACACAAAATTGACCATTTCATATACTGGAATAAAAAAGGCACAAGCCAAAATTTCATACAGTCCTAGAAAGCCTGACCTTTTCAGGTCCAATTTCACATCAAAATCCAAGAGGGTTTCACCAGCACTCCTGCCTCCTCACCCACAAAGCCTGTTTTCCCTCGTGTTCCACACGCCGTTTTATTTCTCCAGTTACATAAGTGAGAAAATTAGAATTCTTCTGATACTATGCTTTCCCACACCAAGCCCTGGCCATTCTACCCAAAGCTTTGAAATTCTTTAGATTCCTAATACCCATACTCTAGCACATCTCAGTACACCCTGGTACCACCACTGGAGAACCACAGCTCCTGAGATACGGGCCGTATCCTTTTACCTGATCTGCTCAGTTCATCCCAGAACTCTTTCCATTTGTTTACTATATAGCTAGAGACACTTCAAAATAGAATTACATGCTCCCACTTATCAAACTGTTCAATTTGCCATTGCTCTTGGGATTAAGAGCAACCTCCTTAAGGCCAACAAGGTCCTTCATGGTCAGCTCGCTAGCCACCTTCTGAAATATGCACCCACATACTTCTTACAACCTGAAAAGTGGATAGAAGGGAGGCAGAGAAAATTCCGAGAACAGAGAGACTTCAGACATTCCTAGGTTAAAGAGGTCAGAAAAATGGGACATTCATTAGAGAGCCAGGTATGCACAAATCGCTTAGAGAAAATACATCGTTTTGGATTTCTGAACTTTGAATTCCCTAGGACTTCAAGGAGGTCCATGGCAGAAAAGGATTTTAAAAAGGTGTTTGGGGGGCCCTCAAGTGGCTCAGTTGTTTAAGCGTCTGACTCTTAACATTCTGCTCAAGTGATGATCTCAGATCCTGGGATCAAGGGTTGGACCAGGTTCTAGCTCAGCAGGGAATCTGCTCCCTCTGTCCCTCTCTCCATTACTGCTCTCTCTCCCAAATAAATAATCTTAAAAAACAAACAAAAGCAAAACAAAAAACGTTATTTGGAACACAGGATAAGATGACAGCAAAAATCCAGTGGAGTCAAAAATCATTAACAGGTGGGGCACCTGGGTGGCTCAGTTGGTTAAGCCGCTCCCTCCGGCTCAGGTCATGATCCCAGGGTCCTGGGATCGAGTCCCACATAGAGGTCCTTGCTCTGCAGGAAGCTTGCTTCTCTCTCTGCCTCTGCTGCCAAGCTGTCTGTGCACACGCTCTCTGACAAATAGTCTTTTTTAAAAAAATCGTTAATAGGTTATCACTTGCAGAGGACCCACTACCCTATTTTACTTTAGAGAGGAAGTCACTGAGAATCCTCACAAACACCCAACAAGGCCCACCACTGAACAGTGGAGTTGCCCAGGCTGCCTTGAAAGCCCTCCTCTTGACCGTTTCACTGTGTGGGAGCTACTGAATGGACAATATACTGAAGCTGAAGTTGTGCCTGGACTAAATGAAACCACGCAGATCAAGTTTACCAGGGAAGAGAATGAGGCAAGAAGGGACTGGGGGTGGGGGCGGCTGGCGTGTCCGCAGTTGTGAATTGGTTAAGATCAAGTACAGAAAACAAGAGCAGTTCAAAGAATACTAAGTCCTGAAGGTGAAAGAAAGCATTTGGGTAGGCAGCCAGCTTTATGAAACTCCTGGGGGGAAAAAAAAAAATCTCAGAGATCAAGGACAAAGATAGCAATTAATTTGGCAATAGAGGCCCAGTAACCTGCCTCTGAGTTTAATTCTGAATCTGCATTTATAGCATTTTGCCCAGTATTTGGTAATAAAAACACTTTTCTAACCTGGTGCATGTTAAACATAAAATGTGCATATATAAATAAACAGATTCTAAGATTTTAGTCTCTATTTTTCAAAAAACCCCCAACAACTTCAGACATAACTTATTTTGAACAATTACTCTCTATATGAACCTACTGAAATCTATCACAAAGGGAAATTTCTCTCATGATGTAATATTGTTCATTTACCCAGTAATTTTAAATAATTTAGAACTCTGGCATCAAACAGACCAAAATAGTCTACTACTAAATTAGAAAGTCTTATGGAACACAGAATAAAAGAGGGGGGAGGGGTATTTATTCTTCTGTAGTTAAAAATATAAATTATGGGAGCACCTGGGTGGGCTCAGTCCTTAAGCATCTGCCTTTGGCTCAGGTCATGATCCCAGGGTCCTGGAATTGAGCCCCACATTGGGCTCTCTGCTTCGCGGGAAGCCTGCTTCTCCCTCTCCCACTCCCCCTGCTTGTGTTCCCTCTCTTGCTATGTCTCTGTCAAATAAATACAATCTTTAAAAAATATATCTACATATAAATTAGGATGAACAAATTGTCCTAATTTAAAGGAAAAATACGAATAGCTATCCACTAAATTTTCCTTCACTTGCCACAGACTACATCAAATCATAACTGAAATGGAGCATCTTGTGTGGCTGAAATGTTCAATATATTTTGTTTCACGTAAGTTTCCTGGACCAAATGATAATTTGCTGCTTCAAATTTGATTTTCAATATAGTGTAGCATATACATTTTATCCCTTCTAAGAAAATGTTCTCCCCCAGTCATAAAGTTAGATCAAAGTTACATTATAATATTGAAAGTGAATTTACTGTACATTTACAAAAATCTTAAGTCTTACTTCCTTGAAAGTTCAGAAATAATGACTATTCTGGCTTCGCTCCAGTACAAACTTGTGAAGACAGATTCAAGGAATCTTCATAAACAGTGTTATGAATACATCATCAGGAAGAAATCATTTATAACCATCCCTTTTCACAAAAGCCTCAAGTTCTAAAATTATATATGCATTACGACCTCATTTTTCATTTGAAATACATACTTGCAAATGGGACTAATTATCTTCCCTTTAATATTCTTTTAGAACTTGACAAATTCGTTCCGACTTCTGAACTGGATCATGCCTGTAACTTCAGGTAACTCAATCTTCCCATCCCTCTTCTCCCTTTCCTTCTGAGATAGGAGGCAGCCATCCTTTGGAAAATTCAAGTGTCGGTGTTTGTTTAAATAAACGTTTAGTATAAGCAGTAGGCTTTTGATCATTCTCACCTTCCTTAAACTTATTCCCTTATGCTATCCTTAACTCATATCCCACTTAGCTAAGTGAATTGGGAAAATATCTCTAACCATGTTCGAGTTGTCCTTAAATGTTTTTACTTCTTTAGACCTCAAATTCCACAAACAAGCCACAGTTGGTTTTAGAACAATTCCTTATTTTCACTTAGGTTGTAGGAAATGCAAATGGGAGACAATACGCTGGAGCACAAATCTACAGATTAAATCAGGGACATAAATGCCGCAGACGTCAGTAGTTTATTGTTTGTTTAGTCCAAACACATTCAAAATGGAAACTCAAAGAATACTTTTCCACCTGAAACAATTAAACTAGATTCTACTAGCATATAATGCTTAACACATTACAGCAATAAAGATGGTAATCCATTGTCTTCTATACCTACTAAAGCCAAGATGGTAAAGCCAATTTGGTTGCGATAGTGTCATAAGGATAGAATATTACCATCAAAAAAAAAAAGAAAGAAAAAAAAATCAGCAAATAACAGTAATGGTCAATGAATTATTTTTACTCTGGTTCACTGAAAAGGGGACAAAATGTTAAAAGTCCACAGTACTGCAGGTGAACAATCACCATGTAAACTTCTCCATGTGATGTTTTAATGTTTTCTTCATGGTATGTAAAGACTGAAGCTGAATGGCTCTTTACTCAAATTTTCTACTACACTTAACATCTGTCATTACTTTTGGTGCCAGAATGCAGTTCTTATGGGTTGGCAGGGCAATATCCTAGATTGGAAACTATATATATATTTAAAATGGGAAGATAAGAAAAGAGTAGAGGAAAAATATGCTATAAAACAAAACACTGACAATAAACCACTTATTTAAAAGTAGTTTGAATAAAGGCTTCAAAACTCAAAAGTAATTTTCTGGTAAGAACTTCAAGTACTATACATCAGAAAGTGTAAAAGTGTTCAAAAACAGGAAAAAAATATTTAAGCCCCCCCCCAAATGGAAACTATGAGAAATCTGTGTCCCCAAAATATATGCAATAGTGCAAGACTTTTCCCCAAACATGGAAGACCTCATTCAAGGGGGAAAAAGGACAGATTTAATTTCACTTACATTGCCCAGTACATGAAAAACAAAATATGTGCATCATTTGCTAGTTTACTAAAATAGCAAACAGTTTCATAATTCAGATCCAGTTTGCTACTATGTCAAGTGCATTTTTTTGTTGTTGTTTTTTTTTTTACTAACAATGGAGAAGTCTTCCATGCTAACAAGCAGCTTTAAGTGGTCACACTTAATTTACCTCACTCCTAGCCTGAAACATCAGAAACTGTTATGTACCAAATGCTCCAAGCATAAAATTGGATATCCTTTGCCATACTTGCGGTTTACTGGAACTTGCTATAAAGACAGACAATAATCCAGCAGCTACAAACTTTGCTCACAGAATTGTTTAGAGATTTATGTAAAAATAAAAGATGTCGTCCCAGACTTAAATTCAGAGCCACTCGGGTGCTGACATCAGTTCAAGAATTGTGCAAAATGAATGACGGTTCCCTGCCCCCCCCAAATAGAAAATGCAAACACTTAGGAGCTGCTGTTCTTTTCTCCGAAAATTGCAGTATCCTCACTTCAGGTTTACTTGCCATTTATGGAATCTGACTGCTTTTAAAAGGTCATAAAAAATGTACATCAAGGTGATGACTTTTCCAAGCACCTCTCGAGTGATACGCTTCAACGTTCACATTCATGCTAAGAGAAAAGCCAACAAGAGACTTACTCAAATAACTGACTTCCTCCTTCCCTGTCCCTCCCAAACACACAAGACTCCCTCCCACAGAGAACACAAAGTTGTTAACTGAAGAACAAAGTAAACAATATGCTAGTCGATTTTACTGATTTTAAAGATACTGCAATTTTTACACACTTCAATGATTTTTCAACATTTTGCAGCTGTTTGGCTTTGCAGCACAGCAATTCATACACTATACTGTACAAAATTACCAGCAAGACTGGAATGATGTATTAATAGAAGGCACCATCATGCTTATTACATTACCAGAGAACGAAAATACAGTAAAGACAATTTTCACTGTACACAGCTGAAAGGAAGGAAAAAGGGAGGAGTGTGTTGAGCAGCCGGCCATCCCTGTACTGAAGAGGGGCAGGTAGAAAAATCTTAGATATGGAGCTACTAAATCTGGTCTAATACTCAAGACCATAGCATTTGAAGTTCTGATTTTTGTTATTTAGTTCATAACTAAATGATTCCCTTCTGGAATATACTTGTAGTCTTGTTAAGGTTTATGTGTACACACGCTGGTCACAGCAAGCAGAGAAAATGCCCTCATCATTTCACAAACTATTCTCTACTGGAAAAAAAGAAGAAAGATTTTTTCCCCCTGTTGCCTCCTGTTGCAGATGTCAATGTTAACGAGTTCAGAGTACCCATTAGTGCATTTTGATGAGTGCGTAACAAGTTTCTGTTGGGTTGTATTTTGGGGGGGAGCCAAGAAAAAAGGCAAGATTCTCCAATTGCACAAATTGCACTATTTGTGTTTCCAACATTAATAGGTAGAAACAGTAACACTTAAACAAAATGTGCAGCAGAGGATTTTTTTTTTGACTCAAAGGACCTGAATTCAGTTGGGCATGTCCTTTTAAGTTCATTTTGTTGTAGACAGTTTAAGATATGGTCATTTCTCAGTCCTTAATTCTCCAAGTCTAGATTTATAAATTAACAATGTGACTCCTGTTGTGAAATTGGGGAAATAATGTCCACCTCAATTTAACTGATAACCAAAAGATGCTTTTCACATCAAAGAAATGATCAAAAAGGCTGTGTCACATTCCAAAGCCAAAAAAGAAATTAACAAGAATGCAAACACGATGAATAATGTACCACTGCCAAGACTTTGCCAACAGTGGAGCTTCAGCGACGCTGTCCTGTGAAGCGGCCTTCCATTTGCCCGGTTCCTCTTCCAGAGCCAAGTTTCTGGGCCATGCCACCTCTCGGAGGAGGTCCTCTTCCGTCCCGGTCACGCATCATTCCGCCGCCCACTATGCCACGGGGACCCCCAGGACCTCGATCGTTGCGCCTAATATCCCTGCGGTCATCACCACCACCTCTGGTTTCTCGCTCTCTCGCAGCTCTCGTCTTTTTCTCTTCCACATTTAAACGTACTTCCCCTCGAAACATAATTGGCTTTAAAAGGAGAAAAAAGATTTACATGGTCAGGTTAGAGAGCAACGGTCACGTATTCCCTTAAGTAAGAAAATCCTGACAAAAAACTCCAGGAAATTTTTAATATGCAATCTATTCCAACCCTCTTCACCAGAGCATATAGTGCGATTTAAAACAGTCCACGCCTCAGGGTTCCTGGGTGGCTCAGTGAATTAAAGCCTCTGCCTTTGGCTCAGGTCATGATCTCAGGGTCCTGGGATCGAGTCCCGCGTCAGGCTCTCTGCTCAGTGGGGAGCCTGCTCCCCCCCCACCCCTCTGCCTGCCTCTCTGCCTACTTGTGATCGCTATCAAATAAGTAAGTAAATAAATAAAATAATCCACCCCTCAAATTGCACTATCATAAGTAATTGTGTGCTAAAAAAAAAAAAAGTAATAAACAGAAAATAATCCATACCTCAAGCTTTAAAACTACTAATAAATCTTTATTCTTTGCATAAATACCATTTGTAGTAAACTATCTTTAGCTTCACCATTAAGAAAAGTGCTTCTATGGCTTTAAAATACAACAAATGAGTATTACAAACAATAGGAATGATAAAGTCTTGAACTATGTACACCCTTTCAGTGACTTACTTTTGCAATTAAGATTCTCTGAACTGGTTCAGAGTCATCAAAAACCACAAAACCGAAGTTTGGAAGCTTTCCCCCAACACCCTTTGTATTGATGCGAAGTTCCACAACGTTTCCGAAACCTGTGGAAATAGGTATTATTACACCAACCGTTAAATATTTAAAAAGAATACTTTGTAGCTCTAATTGTTGAGGAAAAATAACCTTAATCTACTTGAAACATTTCAAAATAAAAGTTACAAGCTGCTTCATCCAGTGACAACCAAGGTACATTATTCACTCATAAGTCATTCACAGAAAGACTCCAACAACTAGCCCGGCCGCCTGTTTTGTTCCCCTTCTCAATTAGTCCTCTCAAAAGGAAAGTTAGCTGCATTTTACAAAAACACTGACATTTTCTATTTCTGACTTAAATTTGCCCAAAGAATCTCATCCCCAATTTTAAGTCTGCATCGGCTCTTCTAAGCTCTACAAGTAGGCTAGTCAACACTAGGTACAGTCCTGGGGAACATCCAATACAACCTTCTACTCCCTTTTGATCAACTAAAGTGATTGGTACCTGGGGACATACAGTTTAGAGAGAAAAACGTGCTTTTAAGTTCTATTTACGTTATAAAAAAAGCTCTATTCCCCCCTGCTTAATTTTCCAATAAACCAAAACAAACTACTCACTCATGAAGAACTCTTTCAGTTCATTTTCATCAATATCATGTGGCAAGTTACCAACAAAAAGTTGATGACTGTCTGGATAGCGGATTATTCTACGGTTGTCAGATTCATTCTGTTCAATATCTCCTCTGCCTGAGAAAAGGAATAGGACAGATATTAAAGTTTATAATGTCACATAGTAATAAAGCTCAAAGCAATGAATGTACAGTAGATACTCCTGTTTTAGTTTAATAAGATAGTGAGCTCCTTGAACAGAGGTGGAAGTGCCTATTATTAGTAGGTTAGTTAGAAAATAACATGACACTAAGTGTAAAGTGAGGGTATTGACTAGATCACGTAAGTACCTCTTCTAGATCTACTGGTCTGATTATACGAAAGTCCAACATTAGTACAAATGTTCCTCCTTAACCAAACTCTTGCCAGGAACCAAACAAATTTCAGATAGTGAGATGTATCTGTTCTAAATATTTGTTCAGTATTTTGAAGTTTGCAAATTAATTTTTGGTTGTATAAAGTTATAGCCAAATTGGTAAATTTAATAGTAATAATATCTCATTTAGATAGCCTATATACATATTAATGTGCTCAAATTTATATAGAAAATTTTATTTGATCCAATAACACAAAGAACACAGTGAGGCATATAAGAAAGGCATCACACAAGAAAAGTTTGTGTAATAACTAAATGGCATAAGAGAAGCTCATATTTTAAGGGTCTCACCTAAGACCATGAACTCAAGCAGTAGCAAAGCTAGGACAAACCCCAGTTCCCATAACTTCTGGTTTAGTCACACATCACTTTATCTTACTTTTGTGGGAAAAATTACATATGCTATTAATAGGTACTATCGCCCACCTCCTCCCAAAGGCAATCTAAACATACTTATAGAATTCAAATAGAGGTGCTACACATATTAGCTAACAATGGAAACAAGTCAAAAATCATGGCAACTTACTTAATACCTAAGACAATCAAAATAAGAAGAATCAGGGTGTGCTTACTGTTTATCTGTGAAGAGATAAGAGCGCTAAGTAAGAGAGCAGGTTATTGGCAGCTCGGTTTTGAATTCTTAAAACCAGTGACAATAACCAAATCAAATCTGTCTCAAAATTTTTACACCTTCAAAATACAGGTCTCCGTTGCATGTCAACTAATCCTCCCCTACAAGTCAGCTGTTCTGCCCCAGACTGTACTTCCGCAAGTTACTTAACCCTTTATGAAATTTTGTACTGAGAGGAACTGTATATAAACTGTGTATATAAAACACATTATTGCATTTTAAGCTCAGTCTTTTCCAGCTTTCCAAGTACTAAATGTGAAAGGCCTCAGAGGCAGTGGACTCACCTGGTCTCGGTCCTCTAGGAGGGAAACCAGGCCGTTCTCTAGGTCGTTGTTCACGCACACGAGGTGGCTGAGACTGAACTTCCGGTTTAGCTTCAACTCTTGGCTAAAATACAAGGGAAAAAACACATTATAAAGAAACTCATTCCATAGGAGACAAAACAACTAAAGCAACTACCAGCAAGTCACCAGCACACATAATGGTAACTTTAAGTTCAGAATATTTTTAACATGGTGTCCTATGTATATGAAGAATTAATTTTTATAAAGATATTCTGTACCAATCTAGGACTGTAGAGTAGGTCTGTTTTCCCATTCAAGGATATATAACCCAAAATAAGCTGCTTTTTACAACCACATTTTTCCAATTAATTTACATCCACATTGAGACAGCATTAAAGGTACTGCTACAAAAATCACAAAAATGCAAGATGAGCCACTCCATGTAAATGCATATGCAAAATAAACAGCCATCTTTATTTTACACAAAATTGTGACACATACTTTCTAATTATCTAGCTGCCCTTCAAATTTCAGTGCTTAGCCAGTAGCTTTAAACCCCCCCCATACATAAATCTTAAAACAATGGATAGTTCAAAATACACAATTTAGCTTACTCTGGCAACTAAAATAATCCTACTTTTAAGTTAAAATTAAACAAACAAGACAGACACATGTAAACACCTCTTGATCAGAATCAAGGAGTCCTTTAGCTTCCTACTACTGTTCTTCCTTCTGGGAAAGACAGGTCATTATTTAAGGACTGACCCCACCACTTTTCTTTTAATGAACTTTGGGCCAGGGGCAGGTAGGGAGTAATAGGACATCCTAAGATGACTTCCAAAAATTTCTGCTAACTGCTGAATTACACACATAAAATTAACTATTTTAAAACAAAATAACATCTGTATCTGCTATTACCTTGTCCCTAATACAGTGAGTGGCATTTTCAGTATTCCCATACTCTTCGGCCATCTACTGCCCAAATATTTATGGTCCAAGGAAGAGACAAAATACACCTTCAAAGAATGCTGAAAACACTCAGCAGGATATGAAGAAAATGTCCTCCTCAAAGTCAGAAAACTAATGGTTTCAGCCTTGTCTTTATGTCTGATCATCTCTGAGGACCTCAGTCCAGCCAGTGTCCCAAACTCTTTCATCATTTACCTAACTGGAATATCATAATTTACAAGGACAAATTTTGATATAAACAGTTACGTTTCTTTCAAAAATGACAATCTGCTGCAAAGGATTTCACCCACTGTAATCAAAAGGCATATTAATTCCGATCCTAGCAGTTTTTAACAGATGTCTCTTTCCAAGTTGTTTTTCCATGAAGATTTCCCATTTCCCTCAAGATCAACTTGCTTCCCATGTTCTAGAATTCTGCTAGTTAAAAAGAATTTTTTTAACTCTCTCCAGTTTTCTCAATTATTTATATGTATTTATTCCTCTAAGGACTGTACCTTATCTTAATTCATTTCTACAACACCCAAAAACCAAGCATAGTGATGTTACACATAAATGTTCAGTAACTCTTGGTTCATTTAAAATTAAGTTACATTTTTGTCTTGAAATTGTAGGAGAATGTTCTGTGCCTGACAGGGGATCCTATGTTAGAACCCTGAGACCACTGCTATCTGTATTTGGGTTTAACACTCTATGGTAATTTGAGCTGATATGTGATGCCTAAAAAAGGCAGTCATTTACAAATTTCACTAAGGGGGCCTAAAAGCACCAACTGACTTCAGTACAGAATTAAAGAATAGATGTACCCTAACAAAGTTTGATGAAGCTAGTATGTTTAGAAAATTAATACAAATAGCAAATGAACCTTTTAATCTAGAAACTGCACAAAAACCTTAGACTCACTCAATCCAAATGATATCAAAGAACTTAAGAGGTGTCCTCACTGACCTAAATTTTTTTCAAAACTGATTTACCAAAACAAAAATAACTGCAAGTAGCAAAATAGAAAAGTTCACTATCCTTTAAGGATTTAAAATTAAAAACAATTTCCAAAGCCTTTCAAGTAATTCATACAGGGATTTAGCAACCTGACTTTCAGAAGATATCTGATGATGCCAATGCAAAAGAAAAACCAAGACCAAAAATCTAACAATATTCCTTTCAATAACTGATTCATACATATTAACTAAGCCAGCTGGGTATTTATAGTTCTTCAGGCTCAATTTCATGATTAGAACGATTTACTCCAATAAGATAAAATAGATAACATACCACATACTACACTTTAGAGACTTAAAAATTAATTAATTCCATGCAACCAGAAAGTGTGCTCAGACGACAAATTCCACAAAAGAAGGTCAAACAGAATATGAAATAAAAATACAACCAAAGCAATGACAGAGGTAAAAACACAAGAAATTCTTCAACTGAACATAAGCTAGTTAGATACACTAGTCAATTTCCAGACAAAACCTTTTCACTAAGAAATTACCTTACCTACTTCTAAGTTAATTCCTACCAATAAATTAAAATTCTTTTATTAAACTGTGCTAAAGGTGTTAAGGAAATGGAAACTACACCAAAGTAATAAACAGAAGGGTTTATTAAATCAAACGGAAAAATCATGAATCCATTCTAAATACAGCCTAAAAAAGATCAGAAAAGTGTTTTGTTTTTTTTTTTAAAGTTTTATTTATGTAAGTGATTGCTACACCCACCAATGTGGGGCTAGAACTCACAACCCCAAGATTGAGTTGGATGCTCTACCAACTGAACCAGCCAGGCACCCCAGAAAGTTAAGGTTTATAAACTGTACCTGTTTAAAGGTCTTAATAAGGGTATGGGTCTCCTACAATTAAAAAAATAAATAACTTCAAAACTTAAAAAAAAAAAAAAATTCCCCTGGACAAAAGGACAGGATCTAATGTAATTGAGACAGGTCTTAAATATAGTACTCTTCTTCGATGTAAAAGGAGATACATTTCCCTCCAAAGGGCTAAAGAAACCTACAGGTTTGTGTGAGTCACAAAGGGACTCTGGTGTCAAAGTGCATGAACTCAAAGCCCAGCATACAGCTGTCTGACTTAGGGGGAGGCACTCTAGGCCTCAATTTACTCATCTGTGAAACAGCAATAGTAACAATAACCACCCTCAGAGGCGGACTGAGGATTAGCTGAGAATGAACATAAAGTACTTTGTACAACGCCTGGCATATACTAAAGGCAGAATAAGCATTAGCTATTTTAACTTTTAACTAGTGGTAGTTTAAAATAAATGCAGCCAACGCTCAGAAGATGAAGCAACAATGCAAAGGATTCCAAATGCAAACCTGACAAGAAATCAAGCAATTCAAAAGAAAATTCCGAAGTCACTCTCAGGTCTTCAGAAGGGTTGTGCTTGACAAATTAATTTCCTTCACTAAGACAGAATTCAGGTTTGTGATCTGACAGTACACAACACTTCCTGAATGTTAAAAACAGGTATCCTGAGCCCATGTATCAGCTATTATGGAGCTGACTATGTGCACCAACATCATAAGGACTGTCTAATGATTACTACGTTTTTTGAAACCTCAAAGTTTTACTCTTTAGAGCATGTAAGAGGCATATACAAATAACTGTAAATGCATGAACCATTTTAAATGTAAATTTTCTAGTGGAATAAAGTATGACTCAAAATGTTGAAAAAAGAACTGAATACCTTTAAACTGTACTATAAATTTAATTATAATTTAGTTAATTCTAAACTATACCTAATAAACACACCAGGTAGCCAGTGTCTTATTTTCAATGTTTCTGAAAGCTCTGAAATGGGTTAAGATGACAAACAGATGGAAAGCAGAATACTGGAATGATCCGTTAAGTGAACACTACAGTCATAAGTTGGTACAGGCTTCAATTAAACAGTGAACCACTTACAGACTGAGAGCTTAGGTGGCGTATTTTTTAAAGTTTTCTATTTTTTTTTTTTTAAAAACAGTGATTTTTATTATGCCATACTACTTTGTGCCTTCCTTAAAATATTTTTGCTAAATAAATTTTAAACTTTAAAAGGAACATTTTTTTGTTATTTTAAGAAGCCTTTTAAATGACTCACTTCATCTGTTTATCAATCAAACCAAGTTAATGTGTATTTCACACCCAAGCCCCAAATACCACCTATGCAGATTATGATAGAGATTTGGCATTTAAAGTGGGTGCATTGACATTTAATACAATTTTTTTTTAATATTCTATCCATAATTTCTGATTGACTCATTTAAAGAAGTATAAAAAAGATAAGCAATTGGCAATGTAACAAGGATACAATCCATGTGTTCACAGATCGGTTACCTGTGAGACTGGTGCTTTAACATGGGGTGGAATTCCAGAGGAAGAAACAGTACCACTAGGAGGCAGGTTTTTACTGGTCACTGAAGCCCAGGAGAAAGCCTGCAGGAAATGCAACAAACCTAGACTACTAATCATGGAAAACCACCAACATTCCTATAGGGAAACTTCCAAATATATATTTTCTTTTCATTTCTAAACTATTGTTCTATATTGGAGGACTCCTCAAGAGAAAGGCACACACACACATGCCAGTCTATGTGCCAGCTTTCAAAATCTCATTATGCAAGATTATTCGTTTTGTCTGACTGCTAAATAAATCCACAAGCAAGTTCCTATTTGCTCTAAGGAGATGAGCAATGGAAAACAAAACCACTAACTACACATGCTAGAAAAATAAGAACCTAATAGAACCAGTTTCTTTCCCCTTTGGGGGGGAAGATAAGGTGTGTGATGGTGTTGAGGGGAAGGACAGGAAAGAAGAGAGTACTCACTGGAAACTTTAACAGACATTCACAAATTGAACAAGGAATCTCCTCTCACTACCCATATATACTTTAACTTTCTACTTTACGGAAAGATAAAAGATGTTTTAGGTACGCTTAAATGATACACTATGGGTGTCACTTTTCTTTCCAAGGTAGTTTAATTGGTGTAGTAAGGAAATTGCTCCCATTTTAACCAGAAATAATGGTATCTCTTCTTTTCATAGGCCAACTTGTTTAAGTTGGGAGATTTCATGACTCCAGTTGCATCTGTGCCCAGAGGACTTATACAGAATGGAAGAGCAACTCTCAGCTTTATACATGGACTCAAATAATTTCATGTGAGAGATTAAACACTGTGGACAGACAAGGATTAACCCTAAGTTTCACTCTTAGGGGTATTTGGCGGGGAGGCAGGGGCTCATAAATACAAAGAAATTTCCTCAGGATTACAAAACCCCACAGCTTTCATGTACATAAACAAGCATAGTTTACTATATTCAGTGATTTAACATAATGGAACAAAGGTCATGCTTCATCAATGGCACCAAGTGTGAAAGTATGCTGCTACAGGCCTAAAGAGCTCCTCTGATCTAACCTTTGGCGGTTCCTGTGGCAGAGAAACAGGTTCGGCGGGAGGAGGAGAAGCCGACTTCTCCTCCAACTCTTCCAAGTTCTTCTCCTCCACTTGTGGCTTTCGTTCTTCAGTCTTTGTTTCAGATTCTGGCTCCGGTTCGGGTTCATGAGAGGATTCTTCCAAAGGCTCCTCTATGCCATTACTACAACAAGACATTTTGTTCATTTTTTAGTATGACTGAAATGATCAGTTCTAAATAAAATAGAGCATTTCTCTAATGGGCATAACTCGTAATAAGCGGATTCGAAGCCAAAGTCCAATAAGAACTAGAAGGTGGAAGGGAGTAATAGTCATAAGCAGCATCTCTTTAACCCCAACATTTTTAAGTGGAATTACTAAGTTACTGAAAATGTTCATCTCAATACTAACTATAAATAAACCCCATATTTATAAAAATAAAATGCTCTCTGTGTTGTCTCAACTATTCTGCATTATCAGTAAGTAAACAGTGTTTTGGGCAAAACCATGTTCAATTTTTTATGTAAATAAAACAACTCTTTCCAAATTTCTTACACACACGCGCATGCGCACACACACACGGGACTCAAATACTGGCCTGCCAGGTAACTTTATCAAAAACTGACTTCTAAGAGTAATCCTAGGAACCAAAACCACCTAGCAACTACATTACAGTTCAGACCAAATCTGGCCTAGCAAACTCTGTTCTTACGCCACAGGGTGAGCTTCATAGTAACCACTATCAGCGTTTTCTTGCACAGGTTCTGGAGATGGTTGCCTTTCTTCTTGTTCCTCTTCTACCTCATCTTCTGATTCTGACAATACAGAACACACATTTCTTTTTTAAGAGACTCAACAATGTCATATGCATGTTTTTCATGTCTAAGGAAGTGATGATAGTTTTAAAAATTGACCTTGTTCTTACTAAGCATTCCCTGTTCTCTTAAGTGAAACACGAGCAAAATGAAGTTTGGTATTTACTGTCATTTATTTCTTTAAGATTTTATTTATTTGTCAGAGAGCGCGAGAAAGTGAGCACAAGCAGCAGGTGGCAGGTAGAGGCAGGCTCCCCACTTAGCTACAACCTCAATGTGGGACTCGATCCCAGGACCCCAGTATCAGGACCTGAGCCAAAGGCAGGCACGTAACTGACTGACTCACCCAGGGATCCTTTTATTTACTTTTTAAAGTAGGCTCTAAGCCCAGTGTGGAGCCCATTGCAGGGCTCAAACTCATGACCCTGCAGAACAAGACCTAAGTCAAGCTCAGGAGTCAGGCACTTAACTAAGCCACGCAGGTGCCCTTATTTTAAAAAATGATCTATTAGTAAGAAACGGAAAGTATAGGAAATAAAATGGTATTAAGCCGTAACTCAGTTTCCTATGTCACATCTATTCAATAGTATGATAATGAAAACAAATATAAATTAAAGATCAATAATTATGATAAACAAAAAATTCACAGCCAATGAAGATATATTAAATAGAAAAGAACAAGCTTTGAACTAGCATAATTCCATTTTTATAAAAATAAGTACTGCTAAGGGTGGGATCCAACCAAACTTATAACATAACTCTTGGTTATATACAGGATGAGACTGAATTTTGTTTTACTTTCTACGTCTGATTTTTATAGAATGTCATACAATGAGCATGTATTTCTTTTTAACAAAAGGAAAAAAGAGGGTTTAACTCTGTTATAACAGAGGCAAATTTAAGTTTCCTATTTTTCATGTCCTTAAAGAGTCTGATAGAAGCCGTCAATCTTAACCTCACCTTCATCAAGCTCTGGTTCAGAATCACCAAATACTTCATCTTCATAACGAAACATATCATTGTGAACATAAAACTTATTTGGAACAGATCCCTACAGGAACACAAAATCCAAATATTCCATTAAACACTCAAAAAGAACAAATTACATGGCATATGCAATATCTATTTTAACACTATAGAAATAATATGTAGACTCAGGAAAATCTTCTAAAACTAAACATGCTATATTAAAGTAGTATAGAAGAGCATTCAAATATTGGAACTCAAGAGATACGTGCTCAACAGAAGAGAACCAAAACTAATTAACACATGAAACTTCGCCATTTGAACATGTAACTTACCAAATAAAATATTTTTATATTAATTCTATAATCTTAGTAAATCTATTGATACATTTCTATCAGTAGACTTACTTTTAAATAGGCAAGGTGAAAAAAATAAAAAAGACAGGCAAAGGGTGTACACACACAAAGCTCAAATTACTGGGGACTCCTGGAACCACACAAGTTTGAACTGCCCAAGTCCGCGGACGTGAGTTTTTTCGATATAGTACTATAAATGTATTTTCTCTTACTAATACCATTTTCCTTTCTCTAACTTACTTTATTGTAAGAATACAGAATTACAGAATACATATAAGGTACAAAATACGTGTTAATGGTAAATATAGCGTCAGTATGGCTTCTGGTCAACATGAGGCTATTAGTAAAGTTTTTGAAAAGTCAGAAGCTGTATGTGGATTTTCAGTGGCAAGGGAGGTGGGTGCTCCAAATCCCTGTGTTGCTCAAGGGTCAAATGTTTATCAACGGGTTCAATGCCAACTTCTCAAGTTTAGCTACATGCATATCTAAACCTGTACAAGCAAGTAAGAACAATCAAATAAAATCATACAAATGAAAATGAAGGAAAACTTACTTCAGGAGCCAGAACAAAGGTCTGCATAAACTTCCTCTCCGGCTGTCCGCTATTCGATAGCAAACCCATGACCTGGACCACCACTCCATCACTCAAGGTTGCGTGAGCATCCACGTGACGAATTTTAGTATGACATTCACTGAAGTTCAGAGATAATACTTTGTGGTGTATATCCTGTAACAGAAGGAAGGAAGGAGGGAAACAAACTGCTGTGACACTTCATTATTTAATACTATCTGAGCTTCAACGATCTCCTCACAACTCTAGAATATTAACTACATCATCTCTCGATCTCATTTGAATCCTTCCCCCACCAGGACATGCATTACTGCCAGGTCGAAGTTCCTAAACCACCATTTTCAACATGTCACAGCTCAATACAAGAGCTCACTATCTCATATGGCTATCGCATATTAAGCAACAATACAGGCTTTATATAGCTCTCTCTCACTATTCTGTATTAAGCTTTTTAGGTTTGTTTTTTTTTTTTTTAAAGATTTATTTATTTATTTATTTGACAGAGAGACAGCAGGAGAAAACAGGCAGGGGGAGTGGCAAAAGGAGAGGGAGAAGCAGGCCCCGGCTAAATAGTGAGCCCGATGTGGGGCTCCATCTCAGGACACCAGGCTCAGGACCGGAGTCGAAGGCAGCCACCTAACTGACAGCCACCCAGGCACTCCTGTATTACGTTTTTAATCATTCATACAAACTGTGTTGACTACTCCCTGGCCTCACAGCTGATTTTACTTTACTGGGTTTGCTGTACCATTTCTTCTACTTTTAATTTCCTTTTGTACGGTAAGGCCAAATTCTGTAATTCAGCATCTAGCTAAAGTCCCATATCCTCTATATAATGTCATAAAGCACATATACTTCTGTACACTCCTAGAACATAAGGCTTAGCCCGTATCTGTATAAACCTATTGTTCTCAACCGTTTTATGAATAAAATACATCAAGGATAGATAATTTCCTATCTTCTCCTTGGTATCCAACCCAATGTAACACCTTGTTTCAAACAAAATAGGTATTTATAAGAACTGAAAGCTCATTTAACAACTATTGTAACAGAACTTCTAGTTACAAGTGCTAAGTACATTCGGGAAGAAATCCATTGGCACAAAAAGACTGTTTTCAACTATCTTAACACAAGAAAAAAGGGAAAAAACTTAAAATGTATATGAAATTGGTACTTACATTTTGGCCATAAACAGCCTCCTGGGGCTTTCCACTAGCATCTACTCCACCATGAACATAGGAAGAATTCCTGCCATAAAACCTATAAAGCCAATGAGAATTCATTAACATTCAATTGTCAAAAGAGGCCTCCGAGGCAGCAGAGTTCTGGTATAAAACTGACATAGTTTCTAGGTCTGGCTTTGTCATTCAGTAGTGCTATAATCCTGATAAAGTTACTTATAGTCGTTAAGCAGCTTCCTTGGTTATCAAACGCAAAATAGTAACTACTCCATAGGGTTGTTGTAAGGATTAAATAAGCAACGACAGAATTCTGGCCTGGCACACTGGAAATACATTCAATCACTTGCAATTCTCATCTAATTCCTATTATATCTATTTTTGAGGTGGAAGAATGAGATATTCAAAATACATTCTAAATACTGGTGCTGTAGTAATTGACCCAGTTTTTCCCTTTAGATAAAAAACTCAAGTTATCTAGATTTGTTTTGGAATCAGCTGCTGTTTAACATTCTATTCAAAGTTCCAAATGATCACTAATTCCAAAATCTTAGATTAAAACAGTTTAGTAAGATTTATAATAAGTGAAATAATTCAGAGACTAAATAAGAAAATCTACATTATTTCAGTTTCTGATATTTCATTAATATTTTATACTGCTCTTAAGTATAGGATAAATTGGTATTTCTCTGCATTACCTAAAGCAATTAGAATTAATATATTTCTAAATTAACGTTATCAAACATGCAAAATTAAATTTTTCATAAAGAGAACTCAGCTCCTAATGTTACTGAAACACGTATATAAGACTTCCTCTATGCCAAGCAATGCTCTCAGTGCATTACATACTATTTATTTACCCCTCCCCTAACAACCTCACGAAATAAGCATTATTATGTAAATGAGAAAACTGAAGTTCAGAAAAAATTAAATTAACTCTCCTAAGGACACACAGTAATCCAATGGGGTTGCTAAGACCGACCCCGGACAGTCTAGCTCCACAGTTCACATTTTTAACTACTACCTGTAATTTTAAGTTTACACTATTTTCTTGCATGTACCACTGGCAAACCTGTGAACTTCTACCATTTTTTTGGGAGGACAACTTGACTGTTAAGTGTAGGAAAAGCCTTAGAGATAATTATACCTTTGATTTAACAATTCTACTTCTAGGACCTTAAGAAAATAACTAGAAAGGTGCAAAAAGATGCACAAATAAGGATACTGATCACAGTTTGTTAACAGGTGAGAAATTACTGATTTTCATTTATAAGTAAACTGGTTACACAAGCCAAGTTTAAAACCAGTTTATGGGTTTGTTTGTTTTTTTAGATGATTGTGGAGACCCTTACTATCACTACAAAAAAAAAAAAAAAAAAAAAGCTAATACCTACATTATATAAAGACTAAATTTCAGACAAGGAAAAGCCTTATTAATTCCATTCTCCCATCTCCACCCAAAAACTCCTTTACATACACTGCCTATAAGAACATCTTTTATTTCTATAATTAGAAAAATGCACAGGTATTCACTTTTGGATTTTTTTTTTTTTGAGGAGGGGTATTTGTTACAGAAAAATGTCATGAAATAATACAAGACATACTGCAAAATCTCACTTTAGAATGCCCAGCGCACTCATAAAAGAGGACCCAGCTAAAAGAACATAAATAAGTCTTTTTAACAGCTTTTTCCATATGAAGTGGCAATGATTTATGCCTTAGCTTACATGGTGGTGTGTTCTACAAATACTTGTAAAAACTAATCCTTATAAAAGTCTCACTTATCTTTCCCCTGCAAAAATTCACCAGAAGAACAAAACCTGTAAATGCTACTCACAATATAAATCAATTTCATTTCAACTTCTGGAAAAAGTAAGCTTACAGATGTCCAACTCCTCCCAAAATAGTAAACAAGGCTAGTACTGCTGTTTCACCAAAGAAAACTATTTTGAAGATCAATCAGAAGAAATTTCCACAAGTATAACCACTTATATGGTTCATTTTCTAACACTGCCAAAGGGAACTTAAAAAAAAAAAGTTCACTAATGACTATGATTTCAAATTGCAGATTAGAACCCATTAGCCTATGGTCAGGCCGAAGGTTTATTTAAATGAAATACAAAATACTGAAGGATATAATTGTATACATGTGTGTACATAGATATGCATATGTTATATAATGGGATAAAACGTGAAGCATTTTTTCACCATGGATTTCATTTTTTGCGTGGAGCTCCAAACAGGGCTTGAACTCAAAACCCTGAGATCAAGGCCTGAGCTGAGATCAAGAACTGGACACTTAACTGACTGAGCTACCCAGGAACCGCTGTGATCTCATTTTTTTAAAAGCTTGGAAAAATGTTTTTAGCCGTTAGATAAAATATTGGTTATGGTTTGCAAAGAAACAATCAGAACATGAAACAAGAAAGACAAAAATACTATGTAGTCCTATTCAAGAAAACAAAACTAAATAAAAATACTAAATAATCCATTTAAAATTTACCTGTGTAAATATTCTGGAGCTTTATTCAGCAAAGTATAATATTGCCTCACAAACTCCCGCCCTACAAGCAGCGGACTGGGCTTCTCCATAACCATTTCTTTGCTGCACAATGTCAAATGCTAAGGGAGCAAACACAAGAACGATAACTATTAAAAAGTCATCTTTGTAAATTTCCAGGAAGTAAGTTTTCTTAGCCATACAAAAGGGAATAAAGAAAAGTAGTGTATTTATTGAAAAACAATTTACAACAACAAAATAAATTCCCAACAACTACTGGTAACTTCCAACATCTGAAGTTCCTCTTTGTCTCTATTCCTCAATGCCTTCCCTCCTCCCAATCTCCACACAGTTTTTTTTCTTATTCCCAAGAAAGTCCCCTGCCTCACAGTATGAACACCATAACCAAGTCTTTTCCAGTCACAGTACCTCTCTCCTCTAGGGTCTATAATCTATGTCCCTGGATTCCAATGGTTTATTTTGGAAAACTAGGCAGAAGGCACACGTCAGGACCTGGAGATTAGACTTACTATGAGAAAGTACCAACTTACATCTTCTCTGTATTCACTCTCCTTTAGAATTATTTCACTGTTCACTGCTTCAAAATGATAATAATAACCATTAAAAATCAGCAATAACCTGAGTACTCAGAATTTTTTTTTTTAAACACATTTGGTGTATGTCCAGTATTTCTTTCCATTAACTAAGTAAAAAGCATCAATACATTGCCAGGTGCTCTTTAATAAAGGGGACAGCCTGGGGAATAAGATTAAGACTTCAGATCTCAAGAAGTTTATAATCTGGTGGAATTTAAGAAACAAAACAAACAAGCAAAAGGAGGGGGGAAAAAAAAAAGAGACAAATCAAGAAACAGAGCCTTAACACCAGAGAACAAACTGATGGTTACCAGAGGGGAGGCGGGCGCGGAGGGGGGGGGGGGGACACACACGGTGAACGACACAAAGTGAAGTATGGAAGTGCTGAATCCATATGCTGTACACCTGAAACTGTTAACTGTATGTTACCTGGAATTACAATAAAACTGAAAAGTTTATAATCTGTCATGGATTGGAAACAAGCTCATAGGAAACAGAATGGGTTAGGTGCTATGGTAAAGTACTGCGCAAATCTCAAAGGTAAGATCAAGAAAAACGATGAGTCAAGGCAGGGGGAAGGAGGGTCTACACTGACAGGGAGGGGGCTTAAAAATAAGAAAAACAAATACAAGATATAAATAGAAACACACAATCATTTAAAGTAAGTGACTTACACATGGTTATAGCCCCCCCCGAACAGTTAAAATTACAAAATTAGGAACTGGAAAAGGGGGGAAAAAAGAGAAGTCAAATATTACTTGTTTAAATATATATATTTATAATCAAATATCCTTTCCTATTACACTTAAAAGTACTGGGGAAAAAAAAAAAACCTTCAGTATCTGTGTGTATTTACTGGGCAAACCGGGATACAGTTTAAACTCCTGCTTAACAAATCACAATGTAGGTTTGTTTGGTTTTTTTTTTTGTAAGAGAGGTAGGGGGAGAGGGGAGGGGTGGGGAGAGAGAGAGAGAGAGAGAGAGAATCCTCAACAGGCTCCACAATCAGCACAAAAGACCCAGGATTCAATCGCAACCCTGAGATCATGACTTGGGCCAAAACCGAGAGTACCACTTAACTGACTGAGTCACTCAGGTGCCCCTAGGCTTCCTTTATTTATTTATTTTTTTAAAGGATTTTATTTATTTGACACAGAGACACACAGCGGGAGAGCGATGTGGGACCCTGGGATCACAACCTGACAGCTGAGCCACCCAGGAGCCCTACCCTAGGTTTCCTTTAAACAAAAAAATTTATAGCCAAAGGGAACCTGCCATAATCATTACAACTGTGATAGTGTTTTTAAATAAAAATAGGAGGGCGACCTGGGTGGCTCAGCGGACTTCAGCTCAGGTTTCCATCTCAGAGTCCTGAGTTAGTGGGGAGGGGCGCTCCACACTCAGTGAAGAGTCTGCCTGCCCCTCTCCTTCTGCCCCCACCCCGGCTCTTGCGTGTTCTCTCTCTCTCATAAATAAATAAAGTGTGTATAAATAAACCATGGCAGAGCCCACAGGCAATATTGTAGCTCTACAGAATCTGAACAATTCCCAATTCAACTTTCACATAATGCTCTATTAGGTTTTCTCTCCTTTTAAAAACAGTCTTGAAACAATATACAAAACCCACAAATCTGTTAAAATTTTTATGCCTCACTTGCTTTCAAAAATAGTTAATTTACTGCTTTCAGTGGCAGCGTCCAGGGATGAGGCAGTGGCAAGAAGCCTTTGAAGCAGTTCAAGGAGATGGACCAGGAAGAGATCGCTTTCCAACAGAAACAAAGAAGCTGGAGAAGCTCAAGTGAAGGCTATGTGGAAGGGCCCCAGGCCACAGGGGAAGCGGAGAAATCTGGCAAAAAGCAAGCAGCTACTTGTGTCTCCATCAGATGGTGACCCTCTACTTCCATTGCTGTTTAAAAACATCTGGATTCTCTGCCATTTACATCTGTTGCCACCTAGAGCCAGAATAAAGTGTTGTATTGGAGCTGTTATACATTCAAGAATAAACTTCGGAAAAGAAAAAAAGGAATAAAAACCCATACAGTGGGACTCCTCATCTTGTCTTTACTTCCTCTTATTCAGCCACTGCTACCTTAGCTGTTAAGGTAAGAGTAAACCCAGCCGAGAATTCTGCCAGTCTGCTTTGCAGTCTTTGTTCGACCTTGAATTCTGTACCACCTACAATTAAACTCTTTTTTTAAAAAAAGAAAAGAAAAATTTAATTCACAAAGTAGAATCAGATAGTGTCATTTCAGGGGCCATTAGTTCCCCAGGAAACCTAAAAACTTACAATAAAGACTAACAAATCCTAATGCATAAATGAATTCTCATTTGCTATATTTAAAGTAACAAAGCTAAACAACATAGTATTTTTATTTTGAATGATGGTGAAGTGTGAAGAACAGTAGACTTATCTATTAAAATTTTTTAAAATAAAAAAATCTGAAAATGAATACATGCTTTAATACTGTAACTGATGCGAAAATAACACTAAGACGTGGGACAATACTAACTTATCCTCTAAATAAAATATAAAATAGCTACATACAAAACAGTTTTGTTCAAATGGTTAATAATAGATATGCTACTAGGGACTGGCTATGGATTTGGAGATTCCCATGTTTTTCTTCCTTCTCTTCCTTATTTCCAGATTTTTTACAATGACACTTTGTCATTTATCCCAAATCCTCCATCACATTTATAAAGGATAAATTTACTTACCATTTTTGTCACATACATATAACCAAAGTAAAGAACAAAACAAAACAAAACGCAGTGAATACATGTATCAGTATCAAAGAAAGGTCAAAATACACTAAAGACTTATTGTGAAAACATCTGAGAGGCTTTCAAATGCCCACCACATACACACACACACACGCGTATATATACACATGTTGTATGTATGTTGTATATATACAATCACTAAAGTGTGGTGGTCACATCATCAATACATATCAGAGAGACAGGAAAGGTAGACACACGGTGAAGGCAACTTTTACAAGATTATTATTCAATAAATTATTCAAAGGAGGTAACTTGAAAAGTGAACCTCAGGGGTGCATGGGTGGCTCAGTAGGTTTAAGTGTCTGTGGCTCAGGGCTCAGGTCCTGATCGGGATCTAGCAAGGCAGCAGGCTCCCTGCTCAGGGGGAAACCTACTTCTCCCTCTCCCACTTCCCCTGCTTGTGTGTGTTCTCGCTCTCTCTCTCTCTCTCTGCCAAATAAATAAATAAATAAACTTTTTTTTTTTTTTTAAAGGGGGGGTAGAAAAAATAAAAGTGAACCTCAAATGGTGGATGAGGTAAGGCAATACTTATCTGGTAAAAGGCTAAACAAAAAGCTATACAGAGTCTAGGCAGAGTCCATTTTTAGGCATAGGGAGACTTCCACGGGGAATGACAAAACGAAAAGAAGTTATTAATGGATGGTGCTACAATTTATACTTAAATATAACTACTCACAAAGCAGTTACTTCTTCACTACTGATTTAACGTGAGTCAGTATTTAGTGGGCTAAAGTATAAGTGGTGGAAATTAATCACATCAACCAGAAAATAAAGAAATTAGAGGCAAAAGGGGAAAATGTAATACCTGACTTATCTATTTTTTAATGACACACTGATTTATTCATTCTACACAACATCTGCATCTTGCCCATCTTCTCATTTTCTCCCTTTGAGTAGGAAAATTAACAGTGCAATACATAAGGCATCAAAGAAGCATTAGGATGAAATTATAAATGAACCGGGGGTGGGGGGACCTGGGTGGCTCAGTGGATTAAGCCTCTGCCTTCAGCTCAGGTCATGATCCCAGGGTCCTAGGATCAAGCCCCACATAAGGGCTCTCTGCTCAGCAGGGAGCCTGCTTCCCCCTCTCTCTGCTTGCCTCTGCCTACCTGTGATCTCTCTGTGCCAAATAAATAAAAATAAAATCTTTTTAAAAAATTATAAATGAACCACCAATAGGTAGTTTGGGTAGCTACAGGAAGTTAAGATTGGAAAATTGAGTACTATAAAGTGTTGATTTATAATTCACACACAGCCATGTATACAAGAATCTGGTTAGGAGGAAAAACAAAAGATCCAAATTACACATTCAGAATAAATATGATTACAGGAACAACTGTGCTGTTTTTATTATTCACAGCAAATTACCCAACTCTTAGGTAAGCAAATTCTGGGATGTGGGTCCTTCCACTTCCTTTTTTTAAAAATAATTTCCACTCTGTTGTGGTTTTTTTTTTTTGGTTTTTTTTTTTTTTTAGATTTTATTTGAGAGAGGCCATTAGGAGAGGGAGAGGCAGAGGGAAAAGCAGGCTCCATGCTCAGCAGGGAACTGGATGTGGGCGCTATCCCAGGACTCTGGGATCATGGAATGGAAGGCAGACACCTAACTGACTGAGCCACCCAGGCGCCCCTAAAAATGGTTTTAATTTTTCAAAATTAAAAAATTTTAAAATAAAATAATTTTATTTTATTTATTTAAAATGATTTTAAATAAAAATAATTTAAAAATTAATTCTTAAAAATTAAAACCATTTTAGGGGCACCTGGGTGGCTCAGAGGGTTAAGCCTCTGCCTTCGGCTCAGGTCATGGTCTCAGGGTCCTGGGATCCAGCCCCGCATCAGGCTCTCTGCTCAGCAGGGAGCCTGCTTCCCTTCCTCTCTCTCTGCCTACTTGTGATCTCCGTCAAATAAATAAATAATCTTGAAAAAAATTAAAACCATTTTTAAAAAGATCTATATTTCTTTGAAAGAGCACAAGGGGGTGGGGAGAGGCGGAGAGAGAGGGAGAAGCAGGCTCAGGGAGCCCAACACCAGATGCTGGGCTCAATCCCAGGATCCTAGGATCATGACTGAGCTGCAGGCAGACGCTTAACCAACTGAGCCACCCAGGTGCCCCCCACACTACACTGAGCATGGGACAGAAAAAGATTTTAGCTGTTTAAGGCCATGAAAAAGTTATGGCCTATCTGGATCTTAATTTTCTAATTTACAAATTGAGATATGATCTCTGGTCAAATCTACAAGACTATACAATACAACAAAGACAGCCAAGATTAAAAGATACTTATGTGCAAAAAGAATCTTCTTCATTTGGTTGTTAGCTCTAGCACCTTCAAAAATAAGAGCAATTAATGGGGCGCCTGGGTGGCTCAGTGGGTTAAGCCTCTACCTTCCGCTCAGGTCATGATCTCAGGGTCCTGGGATGGAGCCCTGCATCGGCTCTCTTCCCCCGCCTCTCTGCCTACTTGTGATCTGTCAAATAAATAAAATCTTTTTTTTTTTTTTTAAGAACAATTATCTCCTGAAATCTTTTTAGATAAAGTAAAACTACATGTATTAAACCCTACTTTTTCCATGAACGCTTGAAAATCTGGAGATTTCTGTCACACTGGGATAGATACTATAAAATGTACGTTCCCTTGTTAATTAAAAACAGTCCTTTTTATTCATCCAGATACCAACATGATTATATCTGGTTTCCCTCACTATTTAGAGTCTCAACTACTTCAAAGATCATCATTCTACTTTCCACCTTTATCCCACTTAAAATCCCCATATATCCTGTATCTTCATCAACAACCTTTACTTCATTTTTTTTTTTTTTAAGATCTTATTTATTTGTTTGACAGAGATTACAAATAGGCAGAGACAGGCAGAGAGAGAGGAGGAAGCAGGCTCCCCGCTGAACAGAGAGCCTGATGTGGGGCTCGAACCCAGGACCCTGGGACTATGACCTGAGAGGAAGGCAGAGGCTTTAACTCACTGAGCCACCCAGGTGTCCCCTTTTAATTCATTCTCGTTTCTTAAAATGATTCCTCTCCCTTTGCCCAGACTAATGCCTGAAACATATCTACTCCAGCTCTCATGGGAAATTGCTATCAATTCCCACTATCTTTTCTGAATCTCTTAGTACCATTGAGAGGGAAGTGGAGGAGAGAAAGAAAAGTAACCATATACACAAGAAAGAAAAAAAGTCACGCTGGGCTTCATCCTATAATATACTGTGATTTCAAATAACTTAACTTAAAAAAAAAAAAAAAAACTGTCAGCAACCAAAGGAATTTTTGGTTCCTTCTTTGACTAATAAAACTTCAGCTTTTAGTTAAGTGCTTATTACTTCCTGGTTAAAAGTAAGTTTGGTGAATCACTAGTATAATGGAGCTGCCCACAACATAGATCTAATAATGTCTAAAATGAACTGACAATTCTTTCTAAAAGTTAAATACTGGCTGAACAGTAGTTAGGTTCAAATGGTAGATTTAGGTTCAAGTTAATGCAAAAATAACCAGAATAGAGCTACTTCATAGCCAGTTATTGTAAGTATTTATTCCAGAGACTGACTAAATTTAGCAGAAATATAGTAGAATAATCTATGTCTAGATAGACATATTGTTAGTCTATTGATAGACATATTAGTCTAGTTATAGTGTTGTTCCAACACTAGGATTCTAAGTCTATTAAAGAAGAACCAAGACCTTTGATTCCTACTCCAACACTCATTCCATAACTTCCTATCTGTAATGACTGAAATTCTACGCATTTTGGGGTACCCTGAAAATCCTTCTTGGTTCTTCTATAAACTATAACTGTCTTTCCTTTGAATTCTCAAAGTACTTTGAGTTGTCTTCATGGCACTTTATTAATCACATTGTTCCCTAAATTACTACCTGCATTAATCTTCCTCATTTCTCCTCTCAAATATAATCTGAGCTCTCCCTTAAATATTATTCTCTGAAAAGTCACAATTTTAAAAAATTGATGGCCACTACTTTATTTCCATCTTAAAAGCTTTTCTCTTCTTATCTCCTCCTAGTTCAAAATGCTTGCATCTTTTAATAGCCAGCATTCTCTTAGATCTGCAAATGGGCTCAACACATTCAAGCCACAGGACAATCTTCTTCGTAGTTTTAGCCTTTTTCCAGAAAATCCGCTTAGTCTGCCCACCACAGCCACGCTGCTTCCTGTCATAACGCCACTTTTCCTAGGCATAAAGAAAATCTTTGCCTTTCTTGTACTGTGTCACTTTGTGGGGCTGGTGCTTGCCACACTTCTTGCACAAAGCCCAGTAGGTTTTCATGTCTGCAAGAGCACTACTGGCACGGAAAACTGGAAAATCACAATTCTTAAAAAATCCAGCGACTTCCCAGTCTTCCACTTATCTGCATTGGCATGTTGATAACCTCCTCCTAATGCTTCTAGATTTCTACCACAAGGCAACTTCTCACCAAAATGCAGAAGTTCTCAAAGTTTTGTCTTCTAACCTGGCAATTTCAGAGTCTAATGGCGTTAGCTCTCTTACCTACCTAAATGCAAATCTAGTCTCTACCATGAGCTCAAATTTTTTTATTTTAACCCCATGCTGAATATCCTTACATGCCCTCACAGGATACCAATATATGCATCCCTCAAAATGCTTTCGGTATTTCTGTTAATGATGCCACCATCTTCTTGGGTAGAATGCTCAGTTCTAAGTGACTTTCCTTCTTGAAGCTTCAAACTGTGAAATCCTGACAACTCAAAAGTCTCTTGGAATTTGCCCCATTCTTTCCACTCCCACTGAATTTATACTCTACATCTTCCTCTAATCTTCCAAGCCTCTTTATCATGTGCAGAATACATTAATAGAGCAAAATTCAAACACCTGCATTTAATTTGAATTATAAGGCATGCCACAGATGCAGTCTGACATTCATTGTCCTGATAAATTCTGCAAATTTATTTCCCATCACACTTTTCACCTCTGTAACAAATTCTGTGTTCAAAGAACACTATGCCACTGACCACCATTCCCCAAACCGGCAATTTTCATTCTTTAGGCCACTGTCTTATTTCATTCAACCTAAGATGGATAAACAGGTGGGAAACATAAATTCTTCCAATATTCAATGAATGTCTACTATACATGTATCAGAAACTACTCAAGGAAAAACAGTGATGAACATGAAGGACTTGATCTGCTGCTCCAGAGAAATTTAAAGTCCAGTGGGAGACAAAATTCCTACATACAACTATGTGATAAATGCTACAGCCCTATCACAAAGAATATACCATTTGAAAATTGGAACAGGCATAAAAATTGGACATGCAAACAATGAATAAGTATCTCAAGCCAAAGCTAACAGAAAATTTTTAGGGGAGGACAATCTCCTCAAAACCTCACGCCACCAAATCCTGCCCCTGTTTACTCTTCAAAAATCTGCTCAAGATCTCATTCCAATTCCATCTCTGGTTTTCCTAACTAGGGTCCACCAAGAAGGATTAACCATTTCTTCCTCTTAGTATGGCAGATGTCTTCTAGCTCTTATTAATGCACTCAATCCTAATAATATATGTACATGAGTACAGGCACATCCCTCTCCTATTCCTAAGACGACTCCATGCTAATGCTAAAAGCACAAGCCCAGCAATGTTATGCTTCCAGGAGATACTCAAGACATAATCTTTGCAGCATCCACCATTGCTGTGCACTTAATAGGATTAAAAAAATCTGCTCAACAATTCTGATACTAAAGCCCTAAGAGAAGCAACAACTAAACTAGCTATGAAGGAATGTTAATGAATAGATTAAACACATTAAGCATGCAATTTCAGATGATCTTTATTCTTTTTAAGATTTTATTTATTTATTTGACAGAGACAGACACAGCGAGAGAGGCAACACAAGCATGGGGAGTGGGAGAGGGAGAAACAGGCTTCCCGCCAAGCAGGGAGCCAGATGCAGGGCTCAATCCCAGGACCCTGGGATCATGACCGGAGTGGAAGGCAGACGCTTAATGACTGAGCTACCCAGGTCCCCTCAAGCTATCTTTAAAGTCAACCACTAGGGCACTTGGGTGGCTCAGATGGTTAGGTGTCTGCCTTCAGCTCAGATCATGATCTCCTGGATCTGGGGTATCGAGCCCCATGTCAGGCTCCCAGCTCAGCTGGGAGTCTGCTTCTCCCTTTCCCTCTGCCTTTCCCCTTCCTGTGCTGTCTCTTTCTCAAATGAATAAAATCTTTTAAAATAAAAAATAAAGTCCATCAGCTACAGTCCTGTGCTTATTTATATGTAAATGCATATTCGTACACAGTCATCTACAAGAATACTTACTAATCCCGTAATATGAAGTCAGAGAGTTTTGAGATTAAAGGTCCAAACAAATCAAGCATAGCAGTTTTGGCACAAATAATTTTAAGAACTTTTAGAAATCCCCCCCCCAAATGAGCATTACAACAGACCCACACAATATAGCCAATTTCTTTTCAAAGGTAATTTTATCTTTTCAACAAATGATTTGGGCACAACCTGACATCCGCACATTAAAAACAAAAGGAAGTCTGACTCATACTTGGCACCCACGTACAAAAATTATTTTGAAATGGGACCACAGACAAATGCAAAACCTAAAATTCTAGGTTTCTAGAAGAAAACTTTTCTAGCCTTAGGTTAAGTAAAGATTTTAGATAAGACACAAAAAGAAAAGGAAAAAAAAACCCCTGCAAATTGGACCTCCATCAAAATGTATAACCTCTCATTTAAAAAGTCATCGTTTAGAAAATGAAAAGACAAGCCAGTCTGAAAAAAAACTATCTGTAGAATACATATCCGATAAAAGATTTGTATCCAGAAAAAAACCGCCATCTTGCGTAACTTAAAAAAAAAAAAAAAAACCCACAAAGCATTACTGAAAGCTAAAAAGTTAGTATTACCTGATTCTACTGATAGAACATTCTGTAAAATGCAAACTATAGGGTTAAATCAGATCAAAGGCTGGAGGCAGAAAGGACTATAAAGGAACAGGAGAGAACTTCCGGGGTAATGGGACTATCTTACTATCTTGATTGTGGTTGGTCATGGTTCCATGACTCCAGGTCTGTCTAAAGTCATTAAACTGCACAAGAGTGATCTCTACTAATAAATTATTCCTCAAATTTTAAATTTAGCAATACAATCATGCTTCATTATGTCAATCATTTCATGAACATTTATGGAAAATGCAATGTAAGGGAACCAAGATACCCTGAAATCAAGAGCATCCAGTTCAAAAAAAAAGCAATTTACTCAAAGTTGACACCTTTTACATATAAAATTAACAAAAATGAAAATTACTGGTAATATCCAGTACTGTAAGGGTGTGGGTTAACGGGCTCTTCCACAGTGTTGGTGAAAATATAAACTGTTATAACCTTTTGCAGATTTTTTTTTTTTAATTTTATTTATTTATTTGACAGAGATCACAAGTAGGCAGAGAGGCAGGCAGAGAGAGGAAGGGAAGCAGGCTCCTGGCTGAGCAGAGAGCCCGATGCGGAGCTCGATCCTAGGACCCTGAGACCATGACCCAAGCCAAAGGCAGAGACTTAACCCAATGAGCCACCCAGGCGCCCCTGGTTTTAATAAAACTGATTAAAAATGAAAGCATATAACCAATAATTCCACTTCTAAGATACACTACAAAGAAACAGACATGCAATTTCACAAAGATGTATATTCAAAGTTGTTTCACTGCCACAGAAGAAAATAAAGCAGTCTAAATGTCCATCAACAGGAAAATGGAAAGCTATAAAATAGAAAATTATGCACTATTTAAAACAGGGGGAAATAAAGTTATAAATGTGAACAAAATACAGTCCGCAAAAGTAATAATCAAACTGCAGAATCATTTGCAAACCCCATCTTTGGAAAAAAGCAGGATTTAAACAAAACAAAACAAAACAAAAAAACCTCATGGGTCCAGAGGAAAAAGAAAACAGTGCTATATACCAATTCGTAACACCACCGGTAAAACATTAAATCCTACTCTAAAATTTTCATTTAATTTCTGATAACGTTCTAACAGATACATGTATTTATTGGTTAGAAAACATGGCTCTAGGGGTGCCTGGTTGGCTCAGTCAGTAGAACAAGCAACTCTTAATCTGGGGATTTTGAGTATGAGCAAAATCTCTACACACAGGTGTAGAGATTACTAAAAGAAATAACTAAACTTAAACAAAAAAAATGACTCTAGAATAAAGGCCAAAGTGTGAGAAGTCATTCACCACTAATAGTAAAACAAAAAGGCAATCCCTGACATTATGCCTACATTAGTGACAATTTATGGTTCAAGTTTAAGTGTGTTTAAATATTACCAACTAATTGAAGATGGGACTGAGGAGGCTCAGAGATGGGGAAAACAGACTAACGGCACGCCGAAATTAAAACTGAGCCAATTACAGAATGAGTAGTGAAGAAAAACTCACTGGGGAAAAAAAGTAAAAGATAAAAGAAAAGCTTATTGCCTAGGATTATTCTAAGGTACACTCTCCAAGGTTTCCAAAAGCGGATTTAAAAAACATCTGATATGCTTATTTGATATAATTTTTTTGTAACCTGGTATTAATGGTCTTAGAAACAAAAATATAATAAACTGAGCCCAGACTATAATATAAATCAATTCATATGCAGTCATTAAAATACTATCAGACATTAAAACTCTCGAAGAAAACACTAAATACAGTATAAAATTTACAAGGTATGATTTCAATAATGTAGTAAAGGCTATGTATACACTTAGGCAAGAAAATGAATTAATTTTTTAGATCTACTATAGCAAAATAGTTTTCAGAGCAGATTACAATAAAAAGAACGTGGTAACACAAAAAAACAATGTCATATTCCATCAGTTCTTTTTAATCTTGGGGATCTCTGCAATGGCATGTCCATTCTCATTAAAGGAACTTCTCCATACATTGATAAAATGACTAGATCAATATAAATCATAAAATCTAACTATTACTGTTAACTTCAAACACCTGGCCGCAACCACATCCAAACGCACAGTCTAAAATTCACTCTTTGAGGAGCCTGGAGTGTCCTGACCACCTTATAAAGAGTGATAACTGTAGCATCTTTGGTCAAACAGTTGGGGGTGGGGGAATCGAGACAGGAATTTCACTCAGGGCAAATAACTGATGTGAAATTTCATATCTTATTTTGATGGCCATTTCAATGTTTTGAAAAAATAGCCAAAATGAAAATTGCTGAGAAGCTGAGATAGTATGTCATCTTACAAACAAAAACAACAAAAAACAGTAAGTTAAAAGAAAATTACAAAAATTTTTAAATCTACAAAAGTCTTGTTTCAGCACTGTAAAGTTACATGTACCATATCTTGATTTCTATAAAAAGAGCAAGATCTCTAGGAACAGGATGCATTTCTTTATAATAAAGAAACTATGTTACCAAAGGCTATGGTCTATGCTAGGACACTTATCTCTGCTACTGGATACTTAATAGGAGACTGGATACTTAACTCCCTTTCCCCTCTAGAGCCCCTTACTCAGAGCTGGGGGGCACACTAGTCAGGCCCAGGCCATTTCTCACTGAGCCACGGACTATTCCCAATCTCCACACCTAACCACATATTAAAACTGAACTTTTTGAAACTACAGAGATCTTCACCAATCAAAACAGCAATGAACCTTTTTAAGATTTTTTTTTGAAAGATTTTATCCATTTATTTGAGAGAGAGAGAGAGAGAACACACGCAGGGGGAGTAGGAGAGGGAAAAGGAGTCTCTCCACCTAGCAGGGAGCCCCATGCTGGGCTGAATCCCACATGACCTGAGCTGAAGGCAGATACTTAACGACTGAGCCACGCAGTCACCATTTAAGATTTTTTATTTTTAAGTAATCCCTACACCCAGCGTGGGGCTGGAATTCAGAACTGTAAGATCAAGAGTCCCATGTTCTACCAACTGAACCAACCAGTCGCTTCCAACGATGAATAGCTATTTAAAGCTGAAACCTTCAGAGCACCTGGGTGGCTCAGTGGGTTGGGGCTCTGTCTTAGGCTTCCTTATCTCGGGGTGCTCCAATGGAGCCCACTGTCTGGGGTCTTTGCTCAACAGGGAGCCTGCTTCCTCCTCTCTCTCTGCCTGCCTCTCTGCCTACTTGTGATCTCTCTCTGTCAAATAAATAAAATCTTTAAAAAAAAAAAAAAAAGGCAGAAACCTTTAATTTGTTGTGGCAGACCACAGAATGAAAATATCACAAACAAGATCTAAGCACCAGTGGTAGAAATAAACAAATAAAAGGTAGCTGTAGATTAAGTAAGACTTTTCTCAGACCCCAAAGTGAAGAAGGCAAACTTTGAAGTTCAGAAGCTCTTAAAATTGACCAAGCATTATGAAAAGGAAAAGCTGTGCCACGAAAATAAAAGCATATATTTATATTACCCTTTAAAGTTTAACAAGTAACCTACATATTCCTTTATCTCCTTGAAATAGATAGGATATTTAACTTCATTTGGAGAAAAAGAAACTGATGATTAGAGAGTCTAAGGAGAAGAGTTTAGAAGGTCCCTCAGAGTTATAAGAGGATTTAAAATCAGGTCTCCTGTCTCTAGTGGTATTTTCACTACACCTGGTTAAGAACAAACATTTAAAAGGAACAGCTATGGATTCAAATATAAAAATCTTTTGAAGTCCAACTGCTAGCTTATTTGATACTGTTGGGATATGTGAAAAAGGAGAGGACAGTAACATTAATACAAAAAAAAAAATCCAAGAGTCATCCCAAAATATCTCTGATGATGTACCAAAATAAGGTAAACTATCTAGAAATTAAAAGATATGAATAAACTGAGGATATCAACAGCTGTCAAGAAACAACTTCTATCGCTTCTGAAGCCAGTCCAGAGTTCTGGGATACCAACCAAACTTGTCCATGCAGCTCTTAAACAATGTAGAGTAACTAAGTAATATTTGTCAATTAAATTCTACTGAATTTAAATTCAAAAGCAACCCTTAAGTTTGTACCTACGAAACCCAGCCTTGAAAAGGGGTCATTCTCCACCTCTGTATCAACTCAGTGTAAAATGTGGGAAGTCTTAAAGTAACCTAAGAGAGAATTAATGTTCAATCCTGATAATGAGTAATCAACAGCAACAATTTCACAGGATCAAGAAAGCTGTTAAGAATCTAAACACACCAGAGACGCCTGGGTGGCTCAGTAGGTTAAGGCCTCTGCCTTCAGCTCTGGTCATGGTCCCAGGGTCCTGGGATCAAACCCGGCATGGGGCTCTCTGCTCTGAGAGGAGCCTGCTCCCACCCCCACTCCCCCTCCCGCCTACTTGTGATCTTTGTCTGTCAAATAAATAAATAAAACCTTAAAAAAAAAAAAACAAAACTCAGACCCTCATCTATGAAGGATCATCTTTTAAAAAAAAAAAAAAATCTAAACACACCATTAGTATTTACAAATTTTCAGCCACTGATATGGAAGTTTTCGTTTTTGATTTCTCATAAGCAAAATATGGATAAAGAGTATTTTTTGCTACCAACAGGGCCAGTTATCACTGAAACTCAAGAATCAAACTACTAGTGAACACTAAATTACAATATCAAATTATTTAAAGACTTTATTTCTTCTCCTTTCTTCTGCTTCTGATTCTTAAGTACCCCAAAAAATATTCTGGTTCCACTCTTAAAACTTGTTCACCACTAATACTTCAACGCCAAATGTTTAAAAACCGGAACCATAACAACTCTTAATAAGCAGCCCATTTGAAGTCCTTATCCTCCCAACTCCTTATAGCCTTTCAGAATTAAACAGCCTCTAGAGACTAAATCATAACACAGGAATACACGTGACTAATACCCCAAATTTAAGAAAACAGGACGGTAATATCACCAAAGAAACTAAACATAATCCAGTTCTAAGAAATTCAAACTAATCATACCGTGTATCTTTGAAAATCAGGAATTCTGGACATCAAAAGGACCACTGGATACTAACACGGCCAAGCGTTTACTAAGAAACTTTGTTCATACGTCCAAAGCTATATTAACTGCCAAATATGGAGCTAGACAAGGAATTCCTATCTTTCCCTCCAACATACGGGGCTCCGTAAGTGCAGCTGATGGTTCCCGGTTTCAGGTACAGGCAATGCTAGCAGTTGGGAGACTAGCACGGTGTGTAGAGCCTTGAACCTAAAAACAGTATTTTAACTTGGGGGGAGGGGGGTCAACTCTGCAATCACCGCAGCTTAGGTCCACGAGTTTTGTTGTCGTTTTTTAAAGGGAGCAAAGACACCTACCCTCAAAAAAAAAAAAAAAAAAAAAAAAAAAATCTGTTAAGAAATTAGGTATGCCTTGGGGGGAAAAATTGATCTATGCGGAAAACTAGATGCAAATCTATATTCGCTCCAAATCGGCACAGAGCCATCTTTAAAAATCTGCTTTTAAAGACGCAGATAAAATTCTATCAGATTCGACAAACAAAAATCAACACAATCTAGTTAGCTCACGATCTTGCCGTTGACCATCCTTCCCACCGCCCCCCCCCAAAGTAGGGGAACGGGAAGAAACCCATTTCCCAAAGCACTCAAACATCTTTCCTATCCCTGGGTCAATACGGAATTGTCTGCATAAAACGAGCAGAAAGAAGGTGTATGTTAGACACAGCCTCGGTTGTTGAACACGTTAGGGATAACCCCCCCCGGCGGGGGGGTCGTCCGAAGACCGCGGAGCTCCAGGTACCGGGCGAGCAACGCGGCGGCCGCCTTCAAACCCGGATTCTGTGTCGGTGCACAGAAATGGTGCCCGGAGGCCGCTACTTTCGCATCTGCGTCGCTTCTGCCTCCGCCGACACAGCCTATTCTCCCCTCCCCCACGGGCGGGGCGGCGACGGCCTCCCCGCTCCCCTGAAACCGGGAACGAGAGACGCAGACGACTCGGAGACCAGGCTGGTGGGCTCCCACCCTAAGACCCCCTCCCCGAAAGCCTGCTCCTCCACGTCCCGCATTCAGCCTGCACCAGCGCCTCCGGGAACTGCTGCGGCCCCGTTCCCGGCTCGCCACTTCGTCTCCCACAAATCCGGGCCCCACCTGTGCCCTCCGGGCCCTCCGTCCGCAGGACGCGCGCCGGTCACCCCCCTCCCACGCGGCCTCGCATCCTCACCTGGGAGGAAAGGTTTGGCTCCTAACGCGCACACACGGCAGCGCAGGCAGCCGGCGAGAACAATGTCTCTCCGCCGCGACCACCTCCGACACTACGGCTCACGCACAGGACGGTTGCCTCGAGCCGCGGCGCGCGAACGGAATGTCCCCTTCCGACCACCACACCGACCTCCCTTCCCGGCCCCCGTACACACCTCCAACCAACAGCGGCGGCGGGTACGTCGCGCGGAGGTCAGCAGGAGAGTCGCCGAGGACCGGCCGCAGCGGATTCTTCTCGCTCGCCGCCCCCTCCCTCCGACGAACCCCAAGCCTCGGAAGCCGGAGAGCCGCGAGCTCGTCTCCCTTACAACCACCTCTTCCCGGGCGCCAGGCGCTGCGGCGAGCGACAAGGAACACGGACGTCCCGCCCCCTTTGCCGCCGCCCCCTCTTATTGTTTTACCCCTGCCGAAAGGGCTGGGGAACCCCCCAGCACGGCTTCAGCCAATCACGCATCTCCTTCGCGAGCCGGACCCAACCCTCTCGCGTTTCTCTGCGGAGCACGCGCAGAACGCCGCCGCGCTCACGTACTCTCGCGCCCAGAAAGCCGGGGAACCGGAACCGGCCTGAAGCCGCGGCGAGAGTCCGCTGATTTGACGTCACAAGGAGGCTGCCTTTCTAATGCCCTACGGCGCTGGCCTCGCCGCCCTCCCGGACCGCGACCCGACAGGAACCGGTTGGCCGCAGCGCCGTGGCTTTGGCGGCGTCTGCTGGAGAGCGAGGTTCCTGGTCCCTTGCGGTTATGAATGTTAAGAGGGAAGGACCTCGGTCATTTTCTCTCCGAACCAGGTGCCTGCAGGTCGCCGCTCGAGACCGGAAAACGCAGCCAGTGGTTTCAGCTGTTTGCACCCTGCACTCGCCTACACTGTGTATGAACCCGTCCTGGGAAATGGAGGTATTAAACTCCACCCAGAAGGTCAAATTCAGCCTAACAGCTGAGCGCGGTGTCTGTCCTGGAGCCTGCCGGGTGCTAGGCCCTGGGATGGAGGGGAACAGGAGGCAGCCCGGACAGAGGGGGAAGAAATCTATTCCTTTGTGTGCGTGTTTTGTATTTAGCTGTGGCTGAATACATACTAAGCGTTTTACATGCTAAGGCTGTTAAAAGGCTGAAATCCCAGGAGGTATCAGGATTACAGCCCTGTCCTAGATCTAGGCCCACGCTTGGCCCCAGGGCATAGCTGGGAAAACACTAGACGCTGACTCTCGTGACCTTGATTCATGGAAAAAGCCAAATCTCCTGACAGTCAAGGAAGCCGCTTCGCACCTTCGTTCTGGCAATGTTGCTCCCAAGAATACCAAGACAGCAGGAGCAGTTTTGGAAGGAAGGGCTGAGAAAATGATGGAAGAAATGAAAGGGCAATTACAAAAGGAAAACACATTTATTACATGCCCATGTACCAAACAAGATGGGGGAATAGACAATTCATCAGTTTCAAGAACAGTGTTAAGGTATTTTCCATGTGTGAAAACCGAGGTTTATAGACACATAACATCTGAACCTCCGAAAACTGCAGTTTTTACCTTAGTTTGCTTAATAATTTTGTTACATGAAGAATATTTCAGCAGACTATAACTTTTATGAAATGAACTTTGACTTTTTTTTTCCTTTGAAGCATAGCATATTACATGAAGGTTTCCCTTTAAATCAAATACATCTGTACCAGGCACTCTTCAAAGTGCTTTATGTAATGGTTTAAGCATAACAAGCATAAGCAATTGTTTAAACATAACCTTATAGAGTAGTTACTATTTTATGCCCATTTTACAGATGAGGAAGCTGAAGTTTAAAGAGATCAAATAACTTGCCAAGGTCACACAGCTACGTCTGGGTGGAGCTGGGATTCAAATATAAGCAGTCACCATCACACTCCATGCCCTTAACCACAGGCTGTAGAATACTGTCAAAGTATTAATTGCCATGATTTATTTATCTCCTCTACTGCTGATTGATATTTTGATTGTTTCCAGATTGGGGTTCTTTTTTTAAAAGATTTTATTTATTTGACAGACAGAGATCACAAGTAGGCAGAGACACAGGCAGAGAGAGAAGGGGAAGCAGGCTCCCTGCCAAGCACAGAGCCTGATGAAGGGCTCTATCCCAGGACCCTGAGATCATGACCTGAACCAAAGGCAGAGGCTTAACCCACTGAGCCACCCAGGTGCCCCCAGTTTGGGGTTCTTATTCACAACCATTGTTCTTCTTCCTGATAATGGATCCTAGTGCATAGATAGAAAAGTTTGTCTAGAGCAATGTTTCTCAGAAATTAACTTACATCAAAATCACCTGGAGTGCTAGTTAAACCACAGACTGCTGAGCCCCACTCCCAGGGTTTCCGATTCAACAATTCTGTGTTGAGGCCTGAGAATTTACATTTCTAACAAGTTCCCAAGTGATGATGCTATTGCTGCTCTCTTAGCCACACTTTAAAAAACCACCTGGGTGGGGGCACCTGGGTGGCTCAGTGGGTTAAGCTTCTGCCTTCAGCTCAGGTCATGATCTCAGAGTCCTGGGATCGAGTCCCGCATTGGGCTCTGGGCTCTCTGCTCTGTAGGGAGCCTGCTTCCTCCTCTCTCTCTCTCTCTGCTTGTCTCTCTGTCCACTTGTGATCTCTCTCTGTCAAATAAATAAAATCTTTAAAACAAAAACAAAAAACAAAACAAAAAAACCACCTGGGTGGCTCAGTCAGTGAAGGACGCAACTCTTGATGTCAGGGCTGGGAGTTCAAGCCCCACGTTAGGTGTAGAGATTACTTAAAAATAAAAATCTTTAAAAAAAAAAAGGGGGGGTACCTGGGTGGCTCAGTGGGGCTAAGCCTCTGCCTTCGGTCAGGTCAGGATCTCAGGGTCTGGGATCAAGCCCCGATGGGGCTCTCTGCTCAGCAGGGAGCCTGCTTCCTTCTCTCTGTCCCTCTCTCTCTGCCTACCTCTCTGCCTACTTGTGATCTCTCTCTCTGTCAAATAAATAAAATCTTTAAAAAAAAAAACAAAAAACCACTGACCTATGGCATGAGTTGGCAAACTTACATTGTAAAGGACCAGAGAGTGAATATCTTAGGTTTTAAGGCCCACAAATGGTCTTTATTACATATCCCACCTTAGTCCCTTTAAAATCCTTTAAAATAATGTGGGACGCCTGGGTTCCTCAGTCAGTTAAGCGGCTGCCTTCCGCTCAGGTCATGATCCTAGGGTCCTGCAATCCAGTCCTGCATCTGGCTCCTTGCTCAGCAGGGAGTCTGGTTCTCCTTTTTCCTGCCACTCCCACTGCTTGTGCTCACTCTCACTCTGATTTAAAAATAAAATATTAAAAAATAAATATAAATAAACAAAATCCTTTAAAAATGTAAAGAAACAGGTCCATCTGGGTGGCTCAGTCAGTTGAGCATCAGACTCCTGGTTTCAGCTCAGGTCATGATCTCAGGGTTGTGAGACATAATCTCAGGGTTATGAGATGGAGTCTGGCCTTAGGCTCCGCACTCAACGGGGCGTCTGCTTGAGGTTCTCTCTCTCCCTCTCCCTTTGCTCTTCCCTCCACTTGGGTGCGAGCTCTCTCTAAAATAAATAAATATTTTTAAAAAGATTTTATATTCATTTGAGAGAGAGAGACAGAGACAGAGCACAAACACGGAGAGGCAGAGAGAGGGAGAAGCAGACCCCTGAATGAGCTGGGAACTGAACATGGGGCTCAATCCCGGGACCTAGAGACCATGACCTGAGCCAAAGACAGGTGCTGAACTGACTGAGCCACCCACGCCCCACTAAAATAAATAAATCTTAATAAATAAATAAATAAATTCTCTCCCTTTGCCCCTCCCTCCTTGCACTCTCTTGGAAAAGAAAAACAAAAAAGAAATACTTCTCATTCTCTCTGTCAAATAAATAAATAAGTAAATAAAAAGAAACATTTTTCGCCTAGCTCTAGGGCTATCCAAAAACAGGCCTCAGGAAACCCTGCTCTAGAATAAATATCAGAAGTGAATTATTGGGGGCAAAAAGATTCAGCTATCCTCAATTTTAGCAAAAAACCATAAACTGTTTTCGAAAGTAGTGATTTTTACTTCCTAAATATCTCTCAAGTCTGTGCCGTTTGAATGCCTCTCCATACTTATAGCCTCTGCCCAGGTTCAGGACCCTTTCATCTCTCCAGAATGATTCCAGTAGCCTCCTAATATCCCTGCCCTTCAAATACAACCTCCATGAAACACGCTCTCCCCTAATAGACTGTAAGCCAGGAAGAGCAGTATGAATTGCATTCATTCAGTGGCTCAAGCCAAAAACCTTTAAGTCACTCTTGACTCTCACACCACATGGCTCGCTAATCATCATAAACTTCCATTCCCTCTACCATTGATTGATATTTAATCTGGATTAAATACTTCTCATCACTATCACTACTATTATCATTGTCCAGGCCACCATCACCTACTGCAACAGCCTTCCATTTGGTCTTTTTTTTTTTTTTTTAAGAGCAGCAGACAGAGAGAGAGGGGGAAGCAGGCTCCCTGCTGAGCCGAGAGCCCGATGCGGGGCTCGATCCCAGGACCCCGAGATCATGACCTGAGCCGAAGGCAGAGGCTTTAACCCCCTGAGTCATCTAGGTGCCCCCCATTTGGTCTTGATGCTTCCATGTTTATGCCTCTATAGTCTAGTCTCACAGACGCAGCAACCAGATCCTTTATAGCTATAATCAGATGACATTTTCCAAACCTTCCAAAGACAACACAATAAAAAAAAAAAAAAAAAAAAAAAACAAGTCCTGGGGTGCCTGGATGGCTCGGTCGCTAAGCATCTGCCTTTGGTGAGGGTCATGATCTCCGGGGTCCTGGGATTGAGCCCCGTGCATCAGGCTCCCTGCTATGCCTGCTGCTCCCCCAACTTCTGCTCACTCCCTCTCTGTCAAGTAAATAAATAAAATCTTTAAAAAATAATAATATGTAAAATAAAATTCCAAGTCCTGACTGGCAAACAAGACCTACCTGATCTAGTCCTTATGTTACTTCCACCTCTTCTCTTAACCAGTTTTTCTCTTCTACAATCACTCTCCAGTTTGACACTTCGGTCGTAATTCCTGCCCCAGGGATGGATCTTGGATGCGAACCTTTATCAAACGTCTGTGAGGGATGCCTGGGTGGCTCAGTGGGTTAAGCTGCTGCCTTCGGCTCAGGTCATGATCTCAGAGTCCTGGGATCGAGTCCCGCATCGGGCTCTCTGCTCAGCAGGGAGCCTGCTTCCCTCCCTCTCTCTCTGCCTGCCTCTCCATCTACTTGTGATTTCTCTCTGTCAAATAAATAAATAAAATCTTTAAAAAAAAAAAAGTCTGTGAAAGATCAAAGTGAATCGCATCTATCGATTTCTCCAATTACTCCTCCTGAAAAATCACACACAAGCATTCTAAAGATGAGGATAGTAAGAACTATCCTTCTTAGAATTGGAGTTGACCTAATGCTGCTTAAACAGTCTACCAACTTGTCTAAGCTGTATTTTTGTGATTATTTGGTATTCTCTATATATTCTGTAGTTCCTAGAGTCTCTTCTAGATTTTTTTTTTCCTAAATAAACAGAATGAATTTCAAATGGAAACAGAATTTCAAATGGAAATGTATGGGGCACCTGGTTGGCTTAGTCAGTTGAGCATCTGACTCTTGGTTTGGGCTGGGGACATGGTCTCGGCATGGCATCAACCCCCCTGTCAGGCTCTGCACTGGGCAGGAAGTCTACTCGAGATTTGCTCTGTCCCTTTCCCGTTCACATGCTCTTTCTGTTAAATAAATAAATAAAATAAAACCTCAAAAATGTGTACATACATGTGTTCAAATGGTGATCTATGGGTTGCCTGGCAGAATGTGCACTTAATTAACAAATGGGATTCTTTCAATTCCTGGGATCCATTCATTCCACAGCCACCGCTGCGGGCCAATGCATCAGGCAGGGCACTAGGCTGGGCATAAGGCAAAAATAATTGAAACGTAGTGTCTTCAGGGACTGGGGAGAGGGAGGGAGGGAGAGAAAAGAGAGAGCAAGAGGAGGAAAGAGAGAAAAATAGAACAAGACAGCCGGAGAGACCCCGTAAAAAAGGGAGACTCGGAGAAAGGCAGTAGAGAGACACTGACCACAGAGGGTACTGTTAAGTGATACTGCGCTAGGGATACCAAACAGCACTTTGTACTTGTACACAACACTGAATTCTTCAATTTATAATTTAATATCTGATGTTTCCCTCCTTGTATATACACACGCCCTGTAAGTTCCGCAACGGAGGATCTGTTGTTGTTTGCCTTTGCAGTCCAGCACGTGGTACTGGCAGAGTAACAGTGCTGCCCTCAGGGCACCTGGGGGGCACAGCCAGTTAAGTGTCTGCCTTCAGCTCCAGTCGGGATCCCATGGTCCTGGGATCCCAGGGTCCTGTGATCGAGCCCCATGGTGCACTCCGAGCTCAGCAAGGGGTCTGCCTCTCCCTCTCCTCTTGCTTTTGTTCTCTCTGTACTGCTCTGTCTTAAATGAATAAATAAAATCTTTAAAAAAAAAAGGGGGGGGCTGCCCTAGTCTCCATGAATTGGCCGAGTGACCATTTGAAAGCAGAAGGCACAAGGGTCTTTGTCCTGGGCACCTGGTATTTATGATGTTTTTGCCCTAACTTCTGAAACAGTATATGATTTGTAGATTAATGTTCTTTCTTGATAAATAATAATAGTAATTTGAAGACTCTAGATTTTCCCGTGCTTATTATAGTTGAGGCCACATCCTATAGGTTCTAATCAATACTATTGTTATTCTACGTAGTTTGGAAGTGTAGTTTACATTCACTTTTTTCATTCAGTTACTGTTGAAGCAGAGGTAATTAAGAATGTACAAATAGTTTTAATTTTAATTTCTTTTATTTTTTAAGGTTTTATTTATTTCTTTGACAGAGACACAGCGAGAGAGGGAACACCATTAGGGGGAGTGGGAGAGAGAGAAGCAGGCTCCCCGCTGAGCAGGGAGCCCCCAACATGGGGCTCTATTCCAGGACCCAGGAACCATGACCTGAAGCAAAGGCAGATGCCCAACAACTGAGCCACCCAGGCACCCCTAAATACTTTTAATTTTTAAATTTTTACTTGTTTTGGTTTGTGAGTATGACATGTACATTTCTGTGCTTCGTGGAGTTGCTGAGATTTTTCTTTGTGGCCTAATACAGGTACAAGTTTTGCAAGTTGTCTATAACACTCTAGTCTATTGAAAACATCTACTTTTACTGCCTCTTAATATCCTTTTCTCTTCCAAGTGATTTTTACACTTTTCACTTTTTTTTTTTTTAAGATTTTATTTATTTATTTGACAGACGGAGATTACAAGTAGGCAGAGAGGCAGGCAGAGAGAGGAGAAAGCAGGCTCGCTGCTGAGCAGAGAGCCCGATGTGGGGCTCAATCCCAGGACCTTGGGATCATGACCTGAGCCGAAGACAGAGGCTTTAATCCACTGAGCCACCCAGGCGCCCCTATACTTTTAAATTTTTATTTTGAAATAATTACCTAGGGGCACCTGGGGGGCTCCGTGGGTTGAGGCTCTGCCTTCGGCTCAGGTCATGATCTCAGGGTCCTGGGATCGAGCCCCGCATCAGGCTCTCTGCTCTGTGAGGAGCCTGCTTCCCACTCTCCCTCTGCCTGCTTCTGGGCCTACTTGTGATCTCTCTCTCTGTCAAATAAATAAATAAAATCTTTAAAAAAAGAAGAATGAAATAATTTCATAGGTTCTGAAAAAGTGCAAAAATAATAAATGAATTCTCATATGCCCTTCACTTACATTCCTCAAACATTAGTTTTTACTACACTTGCTTTATCCTTCTCATCGTCTCTCTTTCTCCCCCTTGTTCTCTCCCCCGTCTCTCACTTTCTGCATCTGCTCATCTCCTGTAGTCTGTCAATTCCCCGAAGACACTACCTTGCAATTGTTTTTGCCTCATTCTGTGTCCAGTACTGTGCTTGATACGCTGGCACTCCATGGTATCTACTGAGTGAACAAATCCAGGAATTTTGAAGAAACCTGTAAATGGTTATTATGGACACTGTCAGACAATTGGTAGATAGTCATGTAATCACCGTCTACAAAAGAGCATCTATGAAGAAACTCTAGTTTAAACTTTTTTCTGACACGATGTCCCTTTACAGCTAAACACTTCAGTGTGTATCTTTCTTTTTTTTTTTTTAATTTTACTTATTTGACAGAGAGAGAGATCACAAGTAGGCAGAGAGGCAGGCAGAGAGAGAGAGAGGGAGAAGCAGGCTCCCTGCTGAGCAGAGAGCCTGAAGTGGACTCAATCCCAGGACCCTGAGATCATGACCCGAGCCGAAGGCAGAGGCTTAACCCACTGAGCCACCCAGGTGCCCCCTCCGGAGTGTATTTCTTAAAAGACAATGACATTCTCTTACATAACTGCAACACAATGATCAAAATCAGAAATGAACATTGATACAATTCTGTAATCTACAGACATTCAAATTTCATCCATTGTCCAACTAATACTCTTTATAGCAAAAGAAAAAAATTGTTTCCTGGTCCCAGATACAATCCAGGATTACAGGGGCACCTGTGTGGCGAATTCGGTTAAACTCTTGGTTTTGGCCCAGGTCATGACGTGAATATTGTGAGGTCGAGCCCCACGTTGGGCTCCTCACTCGGCGCAAAGTCTGCTTGAGATCCTCTCTGCCTCACCCTCTGCCCCTCCTGCCCGTTCTCTCGATTTCTCTAAAATAAATAAATAAATCCTTAAAAAATTACAAAGCCATGTAGTTGCCATGTCACCTTTGTCTTCTGTAGTCTGGAATAGTTTCTCAGTCTTTGTTTTTTATGACAGTGATAGTTTTAGAGTCCAGGACAATTATTTTGAAGAACACCACTGAATTTGGTAACCTCTAGTGTCTGTCTGTCTGTCTGTCTCTCTCTCTATATATATATATATTGTGTCTTTTTGGCAAAAGTACCAGAGAAGTACTGTTCTGCCCTTCTCAGTTCATCACATCAGAAGGCATCTGATGTCCATCTGCCCCACAATGATGATGTCAGCTTTCATCACCTGGCTGAATCAGTCTCTCCCAGGATTCCCCACCACACAGTTACTATTTGTAATTAATAAGTGTCTTGCGTAGGGTACTACTTGGAGATTATGTACGTATCCCATTTCTCATCATCCTTTGAGGCCACCGGTTTTAACGTCCATTGACAATTAGGATACTTGGCTCAATCAACTTTTGTTATGGTGGCTGCCAAATTATGACTTTTCTAATTCGATCAATCTTTCTACATTTACTAGCTGCAGATCTACTATAAGGAAGACCTTTCCTGCTTTCCCATTTATTTTTTAATGTTTTTATTTCTATCAATGTGAACTCATGGATTCCTATTGTACAATCTAATATCAACATTTCTTTTCATGCTAATATTGTCCCCAGTCTGGTGAGGGGAATCCCCACCAAGTTAGCACCTGTGCATGAAACATGTTCATTTGACATAATTTAGCATGTAAAAATGAAATAATATATTTCTTTCAAAAAGTGAAAAGGACTTAAGAGAAGACAGTGGCAAAGAGAAAAGAAATTTGAGGAGGGTATAAGTGGCAAAAAATGTGATAATTAACTAGGTATGAGAAGCAAGAGAATTCTAGCATAGGAGGCTTTGCTGTTTCTGGGTGACGAGAGAGCCATAGGTAATGTTCACTGAGACCTGAATATTCTTCCAAATATTTTCTTTACTTTTTTAAATTTATTTATCTGTTAGAGAGAGAGAGAGAGCCCACACGTAAGTGCACAAACAGGCAGAGCGGCAGGCAGAGGCAGAGAGAGAAGCAGACTCCTTGCCAAGCAAGGAGCCTGATGTGGGACTCAATCCCAGGACCCTGGGATCATGACCTGAGCCAAAGGCAGTGGCTTAACCGACTGAGCCACCCAGGCGTCCCTATATTTTATTTATTTATTTGAGAGAGAGCACGAAGCGGGGGCAGGGGGAGAAAGACAAGCAGACTCCCCGCTGAGTGTGGAGCCAAGGTAGGGTTTGACCCCACGACCCTGAGATGAGGACCTGAGCAAAAATCAAGAGTTGGAAACTTAACCAACTAAGCCATCTGGGTGGCTCTATTCATACTCTTATAGAAAATATTTTATTAATTACTTAATTCAATACTTTCTGACTGAACTGATGGCCAGCTTAGGTCTTCTCTGAACACTGAATCAAGAGGAAACCCTTCATTCTGCCTGCTCTATTTTTGTTCATAGCACTTCTCACTACCTGACATGTAGTCTGGGTTTGGTGGGTTTTTTAAATTAATTTAAAAAAATTTTTTATTAACATATAATGTATTATTAGCCCCAGGGGAATAGGTCTGTGAATCGCCAAGTTTATACACTTCACAGCACTCACCATAGCACATACCCTCGCCAATGTCCATAACCCAAATTTGGTGGTTTTTAAAAATTGTTGGCCTCCCCAATAAACTTTAGTTCCATAAGGGCTCAAATTTGGTCTGTTTTGTTCAAAGATGTATCTCTGCCACAAAGGAGACATTAAAAAAAATAATAATTAGTGAATAAATAAATGTGTGTGTGTGTGATACATGTAAAGACAGATGGAGAGAAGTGGGATCATAATTAAACATTATTTTGCGGGATATGACTTCGTTCCTGACAGTATAATTTGGGCATCCTTTTATATTACTACATTTGTCTGCTTAGCATTTCCCCCCCCCCAAGTGATTACATAGATGAGGAATGACTTTTTAAGCTTAGAGGCAGGAGAATCAATTATAAAGAAAATTATGAGGATATAACCAAAATAAATATGAGCTGTGTACTTGTACACTTCTGTCACAAATTTGATTCAAAGGGCTAATAAAATTTGATAAGAAATCAATATGAAAACCTAGTCAAGGGGCACCTGGGTGGCTCAGCTGATTAAGCATCTACCTTTGGCTCGGGTCATGATCTGGGAATCCCTGGATTGAGCCTTGCATCATACTCCTTGCTTAGCAGGGTGTCTGCTTCTCCTCCCTCTGCTCCTTCCCAGCTTGTGCTCTCTCTTCACTCTCTCTCTCAAATAAATAAATAAGATATTAAAAAACAAACAAACAAACAAACAACCTGGGGCACCTGGGTGGCTCCCTGGGTTAAGCCTCTGCCTTCAGCTCAGGTCAGGATCCCTTCTGCTCAGCAGGGAGCCTGCTTCCCCCTCTCTCTGTCTGTCTCTCTGCCTACCTATGATCTCTCTCTGTGAAATAAATAAATAATATCTAAAAAAAACACGACACAACAAAACCCAATCAAAAAACATGTAAAGGATGTCCGATTCATAAAAAAAAAAGTACATAGCATTAAACACATATGAAGAGCTGTTAAAATGAAACAAGGGCAAACCATAAATACATGTAAATATTTGTAAATGCAAACATCCAATATGCAAAACCAAGCCTCTTTGTATACTTCTGTTGCAGGTAAATGTTAATTCACCCTTTAAAAAAAGTAATTTGTCAAGATATATCAAAAACGTTAAAATGTTTGTACTTCTTAAACCAATAATTCCACTTCTAAGTATATATCCCTCTTAGAGTATGCACCAAGAAGTTCCCTATGGGGGTACCCGGCTGGCTCGGTTGGCGGAACACGTGACTTGTGAGTTCAAGCTACGCACTGGGTGTAGAGATTACTTAAAAATAAAATCTTAAGAAAAAAAAGTTCATTGTGATATTATTTATCACCATTTAAAAACTTGAGGCATCTTAAAATAAATCTAAAAAATCAAAACTGGAGGCATTTTAAATATCCAAAAATCATAGTCTGTAGTCTAGAAAATAAGAATGGAAGTGACTAATATGTAGAAATTTCTAGTCTCCATCACAGTTTAACATGTCTGGCAAGAGTAAACTACTCTTAATGTTTAATTTAATTTAATTTTTTTTTTGGTGGTACTTTTTAACAAAGATTTTACTTATTTATTTGCGAGAGGGAGAGAGAAAGAGAGGGAGGGCACAAGCAGAAAGGCAGCGCAGAAGGAGAGGGAGAAGCAAGCTCTCCACTGAGCAGGGAGTTTAACACGGGGCTCGATCCCAGGACCCTGGGATCCTGACCTAAGCCCAAGGCCAATGCTTAACTGACTGAGCCACCCAGGTGCCCCAATTTTATCTTTTTTTTTTTTTTAATTTTAAAGATTTTATTTACTCATTTGTCAGAGAGAGAGAGAAAGAGAGAGAGACAGAGAGAACAAGCAGGGGGAGAGGCAGGCAGAGGAAGAGGGAGAAGCAGACTCAGACTGAGCAGGGAGCCCGATGCAGGACTCGATCCCAAGACCCTGAGATCATGACCTGACCCAAAGGCAGGCGCTGAATCAACTGAGCCACCCAGGCACCCCAACCTAACTGGATCTTAAAACACCATTATCACCATTTTGCTGATGAAGTGAGTATGTAAGAGATGATTTTTCAAGCATGTTTCAAGGCTGTAGGACCCCAAAATATGGCATTGGGGGGGTGTCAATCCAAATCCTGAAAAGATACTCGTTTTTCTTGGAAAGTAGCTTTATTCATCACAATTTTAGCATTCCAGCACTTACATGACACTTAACCTTTTAAGACAGGCATAACAAATGTCTTGGGCTAGCAACCCATTCAGCTAGTAAGGGTTAGGATGCCAGGAGCTTGGTCTGGGCTTTGGAGCCAGGCCGCCTGGATGTGCATCCTAGCTTCTCTTCAACACTCGTTAGGTATATTACCTAGATATTTTACTTCTGGCAGGATGCTTAACTTTTCTGTGCTTCAGTGTTTCTCATCTGCAAAATGGGAACAATATCATTTATCTTATTAGCGTACTTTGAAGATCAGACATAAAACATCAACCATGCCTGGCCCATAGGTAAAGCCTCAGTAAACATGAGCATTGAATGTTTGGTGCTTAAAAAAGCATATGCACCAGTGCTTGCTTCGGCAGCACATATACTAAAAAAAGCATCTGCACCAATTGCTTTCAACGGATTCCTTCTTCCGTGACTGCTCACGGATTTTCTTGGGTGTAAAACTTACATTTGCGTAGCACTCCATAGTTTCCAAAACACTTTTTTTTTCATTTATTTATTTGACAGATAGAGATCACAAGTAGGCAGAGAGAGAGAGGGGGGAGGAAGCTGAGCAGAGAGCCAGATATGGGGCTCGATCCCAGGACCCTGGGATCACAACCTGAGCCGAAGGCAGAGGCTTTAACCCACTGAGCCACCCAGGCGCCCCTCAAAATGCTTTCAAACACAATTCACTTCAGTTTCACAAACATTTAACAAAGTAGGCAAGTTGCGCGAGGCTAAATTAAGTGGCCAATTTAGAAAGAGACCCCAGAATCTCCCCAGGTTCCTGCCGCTGTTTAATATCCCACTGTTCAATGATGAACCTCAGCAGCCTTGGAACAAGCCTTCCTGATGGAAAACATGTTATTTGGGAATTTCAGGGCCCTCTTGGGGAAGCTAGTTCCTTCCCAAAGCTTTCTGATGCAAAGAGAAACTTGTTCCCAGGAGTAGGATGAATCCATTCCTTTTAGAAGAGAATAGGAGAAAGGCTATTATGGCTTGTTGAATGAGTCAAATGTTAATTTCCTCTGAAATCTTTCCATCCATTATCCTTGTAAAGCCTGGGACAGGCTAGGGTCTGAAGAAATGTTCTTCCTCTCCATTTGATCATTCTGTTAAAATACGTCACCTGTCCAGAAAGGTGCATAAAACATTTGAGTGACCCACCCATTTGTTAAGTATAAAATCTAACAATATGACTGCAGGCAGTAGATGGTGGGTGTTAGTTACCTCACTGGGTTTGATTGCACTATTAAAGTCTTCAAGCAGGGGAGATTATAAGCACTACTGGCTTGGGAGAAAAAAGGCTGTAGACTTGAGGGAGGTCACGTCTTCAGAATTTATTTATTTATTTTATTTTTTCAAAGATTCCATTTATTTATTTGAGAGAGCACAAGCAGGGGGAGCACAGGAGAGAGAAACAGCTTCCCTGCTGAGCAGGGAGCGAGCTACCAGGCTTGAGCCCAGGATCCTGACCCAACCAAAAGCAGCTGCTCAGCCAATTGAGCCACCCAGGTGCCCACTACTTCAGAATTTAGAGATGAAAATTTCATCAAAAATCAACCCCAAGGGGCGCTTGGGTGGCTCAGTGGATTAAGCCTCTGCCTTCGGCTCAGGTCATGATCTCAGGGTCCTGGGATCGAGCCCCACATCGGGCTCTCTGCTCAGCGGGGAGCCTGCTTCCCTCTCTCTCTGCCTGCCTCTCTGCCTACTGTGATCTCTCTCTCTCTGTCAAATAAATAAATAAAATCTTAAAAAAAAGCACAACCCAAAGTTGATTTCAGTCAGAAAGGCATAAAACTCTTGATCTTTAGGTGGTGAGTTCGAGCCTCATGTTGGGTGTAGAGATTCCAAAATAAATAAATAAATAGACTTAAAAAAAAAAATCAACCCAAAGAATTAGGTTACGGGATTACAAAAGTGACCCATCTGATTAAGGGTTTGTAAATTCTAATGGATTCTATCCAATGCTCATGAAGCTGTGATGACAGCTAAAAGCACCTCACGCTGAGTGATCTAAAAGAAACACTAATCCTGGGAAGTACAATAACTAAAGATAATGTAAATAAAAGAGTCATTGCCCGGAGTCCAAAAAAATGATGACTTTGGAAGGAGGCAAAATTTCATTAGTGTTTATCTTGCACTGTCCCAAGTAGATTACATTTGGCAGACATGAATATTCTAGTCATTACTGGGTTACAGGGTGTGTTTATTTTTTCAAGCCCTCTAGTCTGGATATGACATGCCTTGAGGTCATCCAAGTCTCTCCTTCTAATGCTCACCAAGCATTCCGACCCAGGGGAGGGGCCTTAGTCAGCAGAGAATCTATTTATTGAAAAATAATCTCACAAATAAATAAATAAATTTTATTTTAATAAATTAAAAAACATTTTTTATTTTAATAAATTTAAATAAAATCTTAAAAGAAAATTAGGGGCACCCGGGTGGCTCAGTGGGTTAAGCCTCTGCCTTCAGCTCAGGTCATGGTCTCAGGGTCTCGGGATCGAGCCCCACATCGGGCTCTCTGCTCCGCGGAGAGCCTGTTTCCACCTCTCTCTCGCTGCCTGCCTCTCTGCCTCCTTGTGATCTCTGTCCGTCAAATAAATAAATAAAATCTTAAAAAAAAAATTATACAGCTGATACTCAGTGAAAGCATTTTGGCTGTCTTCTTTCTATCTTGCCCACTTGAGAGCAAAACACTGAGCAGCAGCATCAGGCCTTCGTTTCCACCCACAGTTTTGCAGGTCTAACCACTTCTTGCAGGTTCTAGGCTAGCTAACCTCTGGATTCTCCCCCCATGGCAACAGAATTCTTCTCTAGGCTCTACCTCAGCAGGAGGCATACATGAGGATAATGACGAAGGCACGACTCCTCCTCAGAATCAAGATTTGTCCTACCTACCCTTCTGGTCAGACCAGATGCCTGGCTTTTAAAAGTATCTCTACCTTTCTTCTTCTGGATTGCCACTCTGACATATGCCTTGTTGACTCACACTCTCTGGGTGAACCCTGACCGTGGAAGTTTCTGGCCCCGATGAGCTGGCTCAAAACAGCAACTCCCTGTTACATTCCCACATCTAGCTGGGCCTCAGGGATCCCATCCCGATCTCTAACACCAGAGCCATGGCCCCCAGTTACCCATGTTCTTGTGGTGACCTGAATAGGGAAAGACCACTAAAAGTTAGTGACCAAAGACCTTCTGCACGCAAGAAAGCAGTCCCAGATAAAGTGTGCTCACAGAGGCAATAATGTTGGAAGCGGGTGGTATTTTTTTCTAAGCAACCAAGAACTGTAGAAAACGCAAGGAACTTTCAGCCCATTAAGTAAAAGAGTGATAAGAGAATTTGGGGGCTTTGTATAAGCCAAGTTAGGAAAAGATTAAAAAAAAAAAGACTCTCAAGAATTGTTGAGAGTTTTAGATCTATTTATTTCCTTTATGATTTTCCTTAATGTATTCCTTATATGTTGTTCTAAACCAGTTATTTTTTTTTAAGATTTTATTTATTTATTTGACAGAGAGAGATCACAAGTAGGCAGAGAGGCAGGCAGAGAGAGAGAGGAGGAAGCAGGCTCCCTGCCAAGCACAGAGCCCGATGTGGGGCTCAATCCCAGGACCCTGGGATCATGACCTGAGCCGAAGGCAGAGGCTCTAACCCACTGAACCACGTAGGCACCCCTCTAAACCAGTTATTAACCTGAGCTCTCTATGCACATTTTCAGGGGACAGAGATAGCAGATACTCGTAAAATCATGTACATTTTGTACATATGTGTGTCCAGCTGACCCATGAACAATGGGGGGATTGGGGTGCTGACGTCCGGCGGTGGAAAATCTGCATATAACATTTGACTCCCTGAAAACTTAACTATTCATAGCCTACTGCTGACTAGAAGCCTCACCAGCAACATCAACAGTAGATCAATACATAGGTTTTCCATTATATGAATTCTATACTATATTCTTACAATAAAGTAAGCCAGAGAAAAGAAAATGTTATTTAAAGATCATTAAGGAAGAGCAAATACCTTTATAGTACTGTACTGTATTTATTGAAAAACTCTGAATATAAGTGGATCTATGCAGATTAAACTGTGTTGTTCAAGGGTGAACTGTATATATCTTTTTTTTTTCCTGAAAAATTCCATGTTTCATTGTCTTCTAAAATTCGTCTATATCCAAAAAGGTTAAAAACCAGCGATCTGAACCATATTCTTCTTCAATGTCTATCAAGGTAATAATGATTTGGTTTCCTAAAATGAAGGCTTTAGGGGTGCCTGGCTGGTTCAGTCAGTAGAGCATACAACTCTCCATCTCAAGGTGGTAAATTCAAGCCTCACATTGGGGGTAGAGTTTATTTTAAAGAAGAAGAAGAAGAAGAAGAGGAGGAGGAGGAGGAAGAGGAAGGTGGTTTTATAGTATAAAGAATGCTCTTTTTTCTTTTCTTTTTTTAGATTTTATTTATTTATTTGTTGAGAGAGCGAGAGCATGCGCGCACATGCTTAAGCCGGGGGAGGGGCAGAGGGAGAAAGTGCCCACTTCACGTTCGGCACAAGAATCCACTTGAGATGCTCTCTCTCCCTCTACCCTTCCCCTGCTCTCTCTAATTAAGTAACAAATATTTTTTAAAATAAAATAAAACATTTTGTTTAATTTGAAAAAATTTAAATGGTTTCTATTTAATAGTAACAAAAATAAGGATAATACGCTTTTCACAAAGCTGGATATGTTTTCCATGAAGGATTATTTAACTACACCTAAAGTTTAGAAATGAGCTGATATTATGATATTGGAAAGAAAGCTAAAGAAGGGTCACGTAATTCATCATTTTTTGTTAGCAACTTGCTTTCAAGGAGTGTCTATGCTGATGGGAGAGATGCGTACCAAGAATTTTAATGTCACTGCAACAGAATAAGGTCTAAGACAGATGGGCACAGGGCGCTGTGAGAACGGAGAGAAGAGGCAGTGAAGTCAAACCAGAGGTTCACATTCAGACAGGAGATGACACCTAAGCGGAGTCTGGAGGGTAAAGGGAGAAAGAGCCATTAAAGAAAGTGGAAGGGTTTACAGCCGCTGCCCCAGGCAGAAGGAACAGCAGAGCCGAGGCAAAGGGACCTGTGCTGGGAAGTACAACAGTCCTTCTCCTGACATCATGGAGCTCAAGATGGGGCAGGACATCTAAGGGGGCAGGCGTGGTGAGTAACCGGCATGTCACAGAAATTTTCTTCAAGTTTTCCCACTGTATATAAATCCTAGAAAAAAATAATTTGTGCAAACACTTTCATCACAGAATGCTTATTTCTGTGATGAGCAAAGACAAGTTGTACATCTTGGAAAAGCTGGGCTTAATTTCCTTTTTTCTTTTTTTTAAAGATTTATTTATTTATTTATTTATTTGACAGAGAGATTAGAGAGTCGGGGAGCAACAGGCAGAGGGAGAGGGAGAAGCAAGCTTCCCTCTGAACAGGGAGCCGGATGCAATGAGGGGCTCCATCCCAGGACCCTAGGATCACAACCCAAGTCAAAGGCAGCTGCTTAACCAACTGAGCCACCCAGGCACTCCTGGGCTTAATTTCCATGAACAAAGTCTATATTTCCTCTCTATTTTTCTCTGTGGACTGAGAAAATGTACAGTTTTTAAGCATTTAAAAGCAGTACTTTTTCCCCCCTTGGAACTTCAGGAGTCTGATGACCTTTCCTGTACAAGGTGGGATCTTAAGGGAATCATAGAGAAAGCCAGTGCACCACTTAAGTCACAGAAATCCACAGAATTAATTGGTTTCTGCTTGACTGTTTGCTTGGGGATATATTTTTCAACCAAATCATTTTTAGAGATTTCTGATCTAAGAACTAAACATCATCGCTAATTTTATGGGCACAAGGGAGTAGTTAACTAGTGAAAGAAGCACATTTATTGGCTATTATGTTTGTTGTGTGTATTTTAAATCTCAGAGCCTCTCTTATCAATGCTTCTGATCTGGCTGGCCTCAAACCAAGACACTGACCTCATACCCTAGTTACTATGTGAGGCTTATTTTGGGGAAGAGAGCACAGCAGGAGACCTGTGCCCTCCCCCACTTTTGGAGCTGAGGCAAGATACTTGAACATTGATAGGGAAGGCCTGATCCACAAAGACCTTTCTCCTGCTTTACTGTGAAGGGCAAATCTTGCTGGTCCATAAAAAGAAATTCCAGAGAACAAATTTCTGTGCAAAGTACTTTGCCATGTTTAGCAAGCATTCCACTAGTTTGTTTGAGTGTGCAGGGAGGAGAAGAAATTGCCCAGGAAACTAGGCACTTTCTAACACTTGTAGGTATAAAAGCACTACTTCATCCTTAGCTATATGTTTGGTCTTATACTTGGACATTCTTAGGTGAAGAAAGGGGTTGGTCTATAGGACTGGTAGTAGACATGAAAGAGGAAAAAAAAAGTTTAAATAGGAGGAAAAATCATAAGCAGTTCCCCAAATAAAAAGATCCCAGAAAGAAAATGCATGAAAGAAAGACCTAGATAAGGAATTCAATCTCTTATATTTGTTAAATGTTATAAGCATTTAAATTTATTCCGTTCAGGGAGAGCCTGGCTGATCAGTCAGTAGAGCACATGACTCTTGATCTCGGGATTGTGAGTTCAAGCCCCACAATGGATATGGAGATTACTTACAAACAAAATCCTAAAAAAAACCAAAAATGTATTTAGCTCAAATTTAATGACTTGGCCAACTAGCTCTGCAAAACCAAGATTCTATCATTTGGCTTTAACAATGTCAATCTTCTGGGGCGCCTGGGTGGCTCAGTGGATTAAGCCGCTGCCTTCGGCTCAGGTCATGATCCCAGGGTCCTGGGATCGAGCCCCGCATCAGGCTCTCTGCTCTGTGAGAAGCCTGCTTCCTCCTCTCTCTCTGCCTGCCTCTTGCCAACTTCTGATCTCTGTCAAATAAATAAATAAAATAAATCTTAAAAAAAAAAAACAAAAAAACACAATGTCAATCTTCTGAATTAAAATTCCCAAACAAATCTTCAGGTAAGGATTATTTTCACACTGACCAAGAGAGGTGGCTTATTCAATAAATCATGAGAAGAATATTTAGGAGTCTCAATGGACCTTTCCAAGTAATTTGTTCTGAGGGAAATTAAGTGAGTTTAACATCAAAAGATCATCATGGGGGCACCTGGGTGGCTCAGTGGATTAAAGCCTCTGCCTTCGGCTCAGGCCATGATCCCAGGGTCCTGGGATCAAGCCCCACATTGGGCTCTCTGCTTAGCAGGGAGCCTGCTTTCCTTCCTCTCTCTCTGCCTACTTGTGATCTCTCTGTTAAATAAATAAATAAAATAAAATAAAGATCATCATGGGGGCGCCTAGGTGGCTCAGTGGGTTAAAGCCTCTGCCTTTGGCTCTGGTCAAGATCCCAGGGTCCTGGGATCCAGCCCCACCTCGGGCTCTCTACTCAGCAGGGAGCCTGCTTCCAGCCCCCCACCCCACCGCCTGCTTCTCTGCCTACTTGTGATCTCTCTCTCTCTGTCAAATAAATAAATAAAATCTTAAAAAAAAAAAAAAGATCATCATGGCTACGGGCAATAATATGGGCGAAACTCACAAACATAATGTTGAATAAAAGACAGACACAAGAAAGGACATATTCTGTAATTCTATTGGTACAAAGTTTTTAAAACGGCAAAACTAATCTGTTTGTAGAAGTCAGAAGAGCGGCTACCCCTGAAGGAGGGAGCCATACAGGGAGCTTGAAAGATGCTAAAAAGGTTTGGTTTTTTGAACCCAGGTGCTGGCTTCATGTGACTTGAGTTTGCAAAATTTCAGAGTTGTATACTTATGGTTTATGTTTTTTTTTCCTGCACACAAGTAAGAAATTAATTAAAAACAACAACAACAAAGAACATCACGGATCCTGCATCGATGAAGCACCAGAGTTAAAAACCAGCCTTTGACTCCAGAACAGGGAAATCTATAGGAGAAGTAGATTAGTGGTTGCTTAGGACTGGCAGTTAATGGCTTAAGGGGCCAGAGTTTCTTTTTGAGTTGATGAAAACATTCTAAAAATGACTGTTGTGATGGTAGCACAACTCTGTATTTGGTAAACAAACAAACAAAAACACATTGAACTGTACACTTAAAAAGAAAAAAACAAGGGGCGCCTGGGTGGCTCAGTGGGTTAAAGCTTCTGCTTTCGGCTCAGGTCATGATCTCAGGGTCCTGGGATTGAGCCCCGCATCGGGCTCTCTGCCAACAGGGAGCCTGCTTCCTCCTCTCTGTCTCTCTGCCTGCCTCTCTGCCTGCTTGTGATCTCTGTCAAATAAATAAATAAAAATCTTAAAAAAACAAAAACAAAAACAAAACCAATATTTGGAGAACTATTGTTATTTTTTTAAGATCTTATTTTTAAGTAATCTTTATACCCAATGTGGGACTTGAACTCACAGCCGTGAGGTCAAGAGTCACCTACTCCACCAAATGAGCCAGCCAGGAGCCCTGAAGAACTATTAGTTATACTCTTCGTTGCTTAGTTCCACTGGCTGGTCCCTATGTCCCTCCTAGACTCCCAGACTGGGTTATCTGGTTGTGGAATGAGTACAGATATATATTTCAACTTGAAGACAGAGCTAATTAAAATAACACCGCCGGAGTTCCACTGCCCTCGCTGACATCTACCTGTTTATTATTCACTGCTGCCCTTCTCTCTGTGAGCAACGCTCAGCAGCAGTCAATATTACGGGAAGGACTCCGTGGTTTTCAACCTTGCCTTCACATCGGGGTCACTGGGGGAACTTTGAAAACCCCTGATGCCCGAGCCCCATGCCTACAGATCCGATTTCAATGTTGCCACCTAGGCATGTGAACTTTTCTTTAAAGTTCCCCAGGGACCAAAATCTGGACACACTGATACACTGCTTAAACATACACCCACGTGTGCACGTGTACACACACACACACACACACACACACAACGCGTACACGCTGTCTCCCCGCATGTGCTTCTAATATACAGCTGATACTGGGAACCACTGGTATAGTGGTTTCCACAAAGAATTGAAAAATCTAAATTCTCACTCTGCCATTTATCAGCTACATGACATGAATAAACTATTTGATCTCTCTGAACTTCAGGGATGACTTTGAGACAGACCTACAGAGTACACAGTAGGTTTTTTTAAAATGTTAGTTGAAGGGGGCCTGGCTGGCTCAGTCAGTGAAGCATGTGACACTTGATCTTGGGGTGAGTTCGAGTCTCACACTGGGCATTGGGCACAGAGTTTAAAAAGAAAGAGGGGAAAGGCAACCAACATTTTCTTTTAAGTAAGCTCTATATACAACATGGGGCTCAAACTCACTGACCCCGAGATCAAGCATCCTGAGCTCCACTGACTGAGCCAGTCAGGTGCCCTTGCCTTTCCTTTTTTTTTCCTTTTAAAAACCAGAAAATTCTAGTAAAAAACAAAATTTTTCAAAAATGGGAGGAAAGAAAAAACACCCTAGAGCATTCTATTTTTTTAAAAAAGCTGTTGTTGCTGGGGCGCCTGGGTGGCTTAGTGGGTTAAAGCTGCCTTTGGCTCGGGTCATGATCCCAGGGTCCTGGGATGGAGCCCCCACATCGGGCTCTCTGCTCAGCAGGGAGCCTGCTTCCTCCTCTTTCTCTCTGGCTGCCTCTCTGCCTGCTTGTGATCTCTATATGGAAATAAATAAATAAAATCTCTAAGAAGAAAAAAAAAAAAAGCTGCTGTCAGGACGCTGAGTCAGTTAAACGTCTGCTTTTGGCTCAGGTCATGATCCCAGGGTCTTGGGATCGAGTCCCGCATCGGGCTCCTCACTGAGCAAGGAGCCTGCTTCTCCCTCTGCCACCCACTCCCCCTGCTTGTGCACTTTCTCTCTCTGACAAATAAATAAATAAAAATCTTAAAAAACAAAATAAAATTTAAAAAGCTGTTGTCCTGTGACTATTCTCAAGTTCTATTCTGATGTTCTGAGTCCTCTATGCCTAGTACTTGCTCAGGCTTCTTAACCCAACTTACTGAACCTCTTGTCCTCTGGCTCTCTGTTCGCCAGACTTGTAGATTGGGAACCCGATCCTTGCCTTAGCTGACCTCACAGGATTTGTCATCTAGACCACCTGTCAACCCATTTCTGATTTTGGCTTCCCTTACTTGCTCTGTCTTTATTGCTGCTGAAAAGCCTAGCATGCCACATAGCAATCTTTGAGTTTGATCTTCAAGGTCAGGTAAGTGTTGGGGTGCCTGGGTGGCACAGTTGGTTATGCGCCTGACTCTTGGTTTGGGCTCGGGTCCTGATCTCAGGGCCACAAGATCGTGTCCTGTGCCGGCTCCGTGCTGGGCATGGAGTCTGCTTCAGATCCTCTTCCTCCTTCTCCCTCCTCCCTTCCTGCTCATGCTCGCTCTCGCTCTCTCACTCAAATAAATAAAACTTAAAATTAAAAAAAGATCAGGTAAGAATTAGGATTTGGATCAATGGAGAGAATGGGGTTGGGCAGTCCAGATAATGGGACAAGACAAACAAAAAGAAGAGCATGAAGGCACAAGGTATCAGGGCACAAAGAGAGCCTTTGAGGGGTTTCTAGAGACACTGTAACTGGGGGCCTGCAGGCCGGATCCAGCCCACGGTTGTTCAGCTTAACCCTCGCAGTGTCTGAGAGGTTTTTGAATTGATTGCCCATATTTAAAATTGGGAGATTTCATATCAAAACCCAGATGCCCAGCTTTTCTTGAAAAAGATGATGATCTGACAGCACTGGACACACGCTCCACGTGGGAACCACGGGAAGATCAGCAGTTGCTGCCCCCTCAGGGTGGGGCATCCTCTCTCCACGTTGGGGCAGCCTTCACCACCCGCCTGCTTCCCCTCTTCATTTGCTGGCCTGTCCCTCTAGTGCTCACTAATTATCTGCTTAGTGAATCAATTAGAATGGAGGGAGAGATGGGAACCCCGGGGGGTGGGTGGGTTAAGCGTCCAACTTCAGCTCAGGTCATGAACCCAACGTCCTGGGATCAAGTCCCCCCATCGGGCTCTCTGCTCAGGGGGCAGCCTGCTTCTCCCTCTCTCTGCGCTCTGCCCTGCTTGTGCTCTCTCTGACAAACAAATAAAACCTTTAAAAAAAAATGGGACGGATAGAGGAAGAAAAGAAGGAAAGAGAGTCCCCCCATTCATACCAAAGAGTTATACCAAATGCTCACACTGTGTACCTTAAACTTAGAGACTATTCTGTATCACTTATATCTCAATAAATCTATGGGGGGAATAATACTGAAGAGAGTAACTCTAGAAGACCTCAAATAGCACACCAATTTAAGTGTGGACTATGGCAAAGGGTGAAAGTCACCTGAAGGCATTTTCCCATGCAGCAACATGATCAAGTGAGAGCTTGAAAATATGTTATGTCCAACTTTAGCTAGCACATCTGGCAGAGGAATGCTTGCCTGACTTCATGGAACACTAGTAAAATTAGGCTCTCTGACTTTACATGATACACAGTCAAAAATAAATAATGAACAGAATGCTAATAAAATGAATGATTTTTTAAAATCTACTTCTGAGGTAAGTATATTTTTATCTCTCACCCAAGTCTAGGGAGGATTTAAGATGGCAGGAAGTTGAAGCGTGAGGCATCTCATCCAGAAACAACAGTCAGGGGGATTTTCAGTCATTTTGAACTTGACGTAATAAAGCCAGGAAGGAATTTGGGGCAGGAGGACAGAGAAGAAGGGGTAATGGTCAAGACCTAATGAATGTCCAGGGGAATGGCCCTATGGCTCAAGGCCCAATTCCCAGAAGACTCTGTCAGTGAAGGTAGGGGGCATTGCACTAGTGGGACTGGGAAAAAATAAAATAAAACAGGATATGATTGTCTGCGAAGAGACCTGGTAAAACTAATCAACACTTCAGGGCTTCAGCAAAACAGGCCTCACCGCTACGGGGAGCATGACATTCTCGGGAAGGCAGGACAAGCGTCATTCAGGTCCTCGGGAAGGGAGGCTGTGTCAAAACGGCCCCTCGCAGGCCCACCAATCAGACTCAATTCTAAGTTCACCACACTGATCCTTCAGTTCCTGCCATGGTGTCTCCTGAACTGGGCAGGTCTGAGCCTGGAGGGGATGGACACTGGCGTGGGCGCAGCTAAGAAGTCTTGGACATCCCCCAAAAGTAACTAGAAACATGCGTCGGTCGGGAGCTCAGAAAAGAAGGGTAATTGAAATGTGGGGGGAATGCTGAGAGGTCAGTGCTAAGGGAGTCACCCTCAAAGCACTCACATTTAAGAGATAAAGGGATCGGGAAGAACCCCCATAGTCATCAAAGATTCACACAGAAAAACCTGAATAGAACAGAATTGTTTGATATCATCAGCTAAGAGAGCAAGGAGTTTTAAAGGGGGGAGCTGATCAGAAACTCTTAGTCATAGGAAATAAACTCAGGGTAGTTGGAGGGCAGGGGAGGAGAGGGGAGGGATGGGGCAACTGGGTGATGGGCATTAAGGAGGGCATGTGATGTAATAAGCCCTGGGTGTTATATAAGACTGATGAGTCCCGCCTGTTCCTCTGAAACCAAAACATTATATGGTAATTAACTGAATTTAAATCAATTTTTAAAAATTTTTTAAATAAAGGGGGGGGGCTGTTAACAGGCATTTACTGAAGGAAGGACACACAGGACAGAGACTGAAATATGTCCAGGATCTGGTTGGTAACCTTCAGAAGAGAGTTTGCACGGAAAGGGGTGGAAGCCAGATTGCAAGGGGTTAAGAGTAGGAAATTTGTGGGTGCCAACCGACCCGTTGGTATTTATGGCCGTAAAGTTCGAGTTGTGTTTGTTTTGGCTGTGGAGTTGCTAGGCTATGACAAGCGCACACTGAATTCCTGCCAGGCCACCCCTTCTGCGTCAGGAAAGAACTAAGACATCACCTAGATCGTCTATGCTGACTTAGTTCCGTACTTGTTACATGTCTGCTTTTTCAAAATGGAAGCCAACAGCTCTCCAGTTCCGTCTGTGGTTGCCAACGGTCCCCCACAGTCTGGGCCGCGTGACGTGAAGGACGATGGGGCTCATCGCTCTGGGAACGTGGAGGGGTCACCAAGCAGCAGGCTGACTAAGCAGGGGGGAGTATGTTCTTGCCTTGGTTGTATTTGTTTTTACTTCCACACAAGTGCCCAGTGGCCTTGGCAAAATGAAAACAGAAACGTTTCGACCTGTAAATGGCGTAGGCACAACAGACGGTTGCCGACCTTGTAGCAGTTGTTCCCAATCGTCAGTGTCGCCACGGAAAGAAGACTAAATGAGGACTGCAGGCACCAGCGGGCAGCCTGCTAACTTTATCATTATAATCCTTTTCTACAGTTCCCCGTTCACAGGCACGCAAAGGCAGCAAAATTCAATTCACGGCATTTTCCGCAGGGTAGGTGTTCAAATATACTTGTTTTTAAGCAGTCAGAAAAATGGTCCTTGCTAATCAAAATAACTTAAAGGAAACAGAACTTCCTTGAAAAGTACAAACCCGTATATTCAGACTATATCTCACATCCCCTTTAAAAAGACAAGTGAGTTGGGTTTTCTTATACATGGCACCGAAAACAGAAACCTTAGAGAAAATAATTTAAGAAAATCTAAATCATGGGGGCACCTGGGTGGCTCAGTGGGTTAAAGCCTCTGCCTTCGGCTCAGGTCATGATCCCAGGGTCCTGGGAGCAGAGAGTCTACTTCCTCCTCTCTCTCTGCCTGCCTCTCTGCCTACTTGTGATCTCTGTCAAATAAACAAATAAAATCTTTAAAAAAAAAAAAAAAAGAAAATCTAAATCATGAAATAAATGTATTTCGCTGAAATATTTATGGATGAAATATGGTATCTGGGATTTGCTTCAAAATGATAAATAATTTAGGGGATGTGGGTAAGGGTATAGATAGATAAGATTAGCCTTAAATCGATAATTATTTAAACTTGGCAATGAATATGTAGAGATTTAATATAGTATTCTCCCCACTTTCATTTGTTCCACGTTTTCCACAACATAATGTTTTTTAAAAGTACTGTGCTTTTGTAAGTTAGATAATATCTTGCAAACAAAATTGAAAGGAAATATGCAAAATGCTATCCTGTAAGGAAGGGTTTGTATTCTCAAGTGAGAAACGGTTCTTACAAATGAATTAGGAAGACTTAATAGCGAATAGAAAAAATGTCAGGAATGGGTAATTCACAAAAGAAGAGATACAAAAAGCTAATAATCATATGAAAACATATCCAACTGCACTAATTATGGGAGAGAGAAGAATGATCCCCCACCAAGGATGTCATGTCCTAATCTACGGACCTGTAAATGCCACTGTACATGGCAAAAAGGGACTTTGCAGATGTTGATCACAGATTCGGGGATGGGGAGATGATCCTGGATTATCCTGATAGGCTCCAAGTAATCACATGGGTCCTCTTGAGAGGGAGGCATAGAGAGAAGGCGACCTGGGAAGAGAAGCAGAATCTCTGAAGGAGATTCAATAAGGCCAAGTTGCTGGCTTTGAAGATTAGGAGGGACTGTGAGCCAGGAAGTGCAGGTGGCCTCTAGAAGCTGGCAAAGGCAAGGAAACCGATTCTCCCTGAGAGCCTCCAGAAGGGAGCAGCTCTGATGACTCCTTGTCTGTAGCGCAGTCACTGTGCCTGAAGGCAAACACAGCACTGCCTTCTGATCTCACTTCAACTTCCAGCCTCCTGGCTCCCGGGGGCTCTACCTCCAGGAGCAGGGCAATTTCCCACTAGTTCTCGGCAATTTCCCACTAGTTCTCGTCCATTTCCTCTCCCCGGTAACTATGTCACAGCTTTTCTGCTCTCCTCCTTTGCAGACAACCTCTCCCCACTTCTCCTCCCAACACATTCCTGTTCTCTCTGCAGTTTGCTGGAGGGAGGGACTCGCCACGTGCCCACAACCCAGTAGAGCGATCAGGGTGCTTTCTCTTCTCCTGCCTCTGCACCCTCCACTTCTCCGTCCTTCCTGTTGCTTTCCATATACTGTGCTCCTTTCACAGGCCAAGCATCCCCTCCCACCTACTCAGGAACATCACTCCTGCAGCTGTCCATCATCACCAGGTTTTTCCTCTCCAGGGATAGGTCCCATCAGCATAGAAACGTGCTTTAAACTAGCCTCCCTGAAAAGCAGTAAAACTTCCCCCACCATGTTTCCCTCTAGCTACATTCCCACTCCTCTGCTTTTCCTCAGAGTAAAAACTCAAGAGTTGTCTATGCCTGCTATCTCTAGTTTCTCCTTTTTTTTTTTTTTAAAGATTTTATTTATTTGACAGACAGAGATCACAAGTAGGCAGAGAGGCAGGCAGAGAGAGAGGGGGAAGCAGGCTCCCTGCAGAGCAGAGAGCCAGATGTCGGGCTCCATCCCAGATCCATGGGATCATGACTGGAGCCAAAGGCAGAGGCTTTAACCCACTGAGCCACCCAGGCGCCCCCTATCCTTTTTGAACCCTCTCCAATTGGTTGTTAACCCATCCTCCGTAAAGAGCTGCACAATGGGAATCATTATTTCCATTTACAGAAGAGGAAACGGAGTCTCAGAGATGCCGGCAGGTTGTTCAAAACCACCCATCATGGGGCGCTTGGGTGGCTCCGTGGTTTAAGCCTCTGCCTTTGGCTCAGGTCACGATCCCAGGCTCCTGGGATCAAGCCCTGAATCAGGCTCTCTGCTCAGCTGGGAGCCTGAATCCCCCCCACCCCCATCTCTGCCTACCTCTCTGCCTACTTGTGATCTCTGTGTCGAATAAATAAATAAAATCTTAAAAAAAAAAAAACACAACAAAAACCCACCCATCAGCACCCAGCTGACTATGACTGCGGCCGGTCCCAGTCACTGGCTTATAAATGCTGATAAAGCATTTATAAGATGTAATCCAATTACTTTATGGACTACAACATAATATATAATATTTTAGATTTTATGTCCATGTCATGGCTTACATAGAGATGTTTTCTCTTGTAGTTACTGCTTTTAGGAAAGAATCTCATGAATATTCCTTTAAGCTATGAGGCTATGTTACTATGATCTATGCTGTATCATATTATTCATAAATTTATTATTTTAGCTAATCCATGCTCTGTATGGAAATGTAGGAAATGGGAACAGTCACATGACCAAAGGCAAATATTGTTAGCACTTTTCTTTCTTTCCAAGTTTTCTTTTCTTCTCTTTTAAAAGATTTTATTCATACACTTGAGAGAGAGACAGAGACAGAGACAGCACAAGCAAGCAGAGAGGCAGAGGGAGAGGAAGAAGCAGACTCCCAGGGGGACACTGAGCTGGGAGCCCAACTCAGGACCTGATCCCAGGACCTGGAGATCATGACCTGAGCCAAAGGCAGACGCCCAACCATCTGAGCCACCCAGGCGCCCCTCTCTCCAAGTTTTCATGTGTGTGTGTGTTTTTTTTTTCTAGTCATACTCATAGCAAATATAGAAAAGCAATCTTGCATTATCTACTAAAATATGCAAATAAATCAACATAAACAAAAACATGTATACTAAGAATGGGAGATGTTTAATTCACCATGGACAAAAACAGGAAATCAGTGTTCAATAAAAGAATAGTTACAGGGAGCCTGGGTGGCTCAGTCGGTTGAGCGTCTGCCTTCGGCTTAGGTCATGATCCCACAGTCCTGGAATCGAGTCCCACATCGGGCTCCCTCCTCCACGGGAGCCTGTTTCTCCCTCTACCTCTGCCTGCCTCTCACTCTGTCTCTTATGAATAAATAAATAATATCTAAAAAAAGAATAGTTACATAATTTGTTTCCTCCTCTGCAGAGCCAACATAATGCTAGTACTTCATTGCATTGTTTTAAGAATTAAGTTAGATGATGTATGGAAAGCGCAGAGTATAAAAAGATGCTCAAAGAGCATGTTACTTTTCCCTCCTCTTATCTCTCAACCCTGATTTTTCTAATTCAGCAGTTTCCAGCTCAGGTCAAAGTTCCCTAACCTGGTCCCACAATTCCAGAATTTCCATTTTTAGGCTGCACTGAGATAAGGTTATTCTGTGAACCCAATAGCTACCAAGGAAACTTAGCTACCACTAGCTCTGTGTCCCGTTTCTCACAAAAATGAGTTCCGCTGCATTGGTTTGCAGCTGTTCGGTATGTCTCCCTGATGGACCTAACTGCCTCTTCAGCTGCAAGTCACCAGCTCTGGGGAATCAGAGCTTCACCCTCGGCTTGTCCCTTTCTCTTTTGATGGCTGCGTTGACAGATTTTTCATTCACTTCTTCTCCCTTGGGATAGCAAGCAATCGTCTTTTTAAGCCTGTATTTAGTTTTCTTGTCCACTTTCGGTATCTCACAAAATCAGGTCTAAAAATAAAACTCCCAGCAAATAAAATAGTGTTGGTACAATAAGTATTTTTTGAATGAGATTCTGTCTTTTTTTTTTTAAGATTTTATTTATTCATTTGACAGACAGAGACCACAAGTAGGCAGAGACGCAGGCAGAGAGAGAGGGGAAAGCAGGCTCCCTGCCGAGCAGAGAGAGCCCGATGCAGTGCTCGATCCCAGGACCCTGGGATCATGACCTGAGCCGAAGGCAGAGACTAACCCACTGAGCCACCCAGGCACCCCTGTCTTTCTTCTTTCTTTCTTTCTTTAAGGTACTCTCTACACTCAATGTGGAGCTTGAACTTATGACCCCTCGATCAGATAGGAGCCCCAAGATTATTTCTTTTCATTGTCCAAAGAAGCATGCTAAAAATATACTATTAGAGTTTATTAAAGGCACACTTAAAAAAAGGGGGGGATTAAATAAAATTAGACTAATAATTTTAAAGATTTTACTTATTTATTTGACAGACAGAGATCACAAGTAGGCAGAGAGGCAGGCAGAGAGAGAGAGAGAGGGGGAAGCAGGCTCCCTGCTTAGCAGAGACCTATGCTGGCCTGGATCCCAGGACCCCAGGATCATGACCTGAGCCGAAGGCAGAGGCTTTCACCCACTGAGCCACCCAGGTGCCCCTGGACTGATAATTTTAAACCATTTGGTTCAAATATTTTTCTTATGCCCCTTAATTTGCTAAAAGGGATCTTAATGAGTAAACAATATTCTAAACATAGAGTAAAAAAAATTCTAGTCATTGTGTTTGTTTACATTTGTTGTGCATTTCTAGCCACTTGTTACAAAGTTTTTGGACTCGAATACAAATGCTGATATAATTTTGGAGAACAATTTTATCCAATCATCTTCTACCCACTAGAACATTCTAGAGAAAAAAAAAAAAAAAGACCATGAAGGGGTCCACAATATGCCACTGTGGCATAAAAATTATTTTAGCAGAAGGCATGTGACTTTTGGAAATCTTTTATAGGTCTAAAAGCAGAGCCTCCTAAAAGAACTCAAACCCAAATTGTCACAGAACAATGAGGTTGGATTGAGTCTCATCACCAGAGACACTGAGAAGTAGTCAACACACCAAAAGAGACATTGTCACAAAACTACCATCTCTCTGGTCTATACTGGTACGGGCCCATGAATCTTCCCAAAAACTCATTTGTTCTCCCACAAATGCCCACTTTGCTCCCCTCCCCTTCCCTTATTACGAAGTCTTTTGTTTTCCAGTAAGTGCCCTTCCTCCATCTGGATGGTATAGGACAAACCTCAAATTCTAACTGCCCCTTTGATGCACATTTTCTGTGAAGTTCTGTATACACATTAATAAAAACACGTGATTAATTTTGGGTTTTTTTTTTTCTTGCCTATCTGTCTTTTGTCAGTTTAGCTCAAAGGCTCCCAACAACTGAATCTAAGAGAGTAGAAGAAAAGTTTTTTTTTCCTCCCCGACAACCTTATGATCTAGCATTTCCAATATTTATTTGCAAATGCCGAATTTTAGAACTTCCTGTGTGCCCTACCATAAGGGAAAGCGTGATGTATGGATTCATTAGTAGGACTATATATGGAAGCTGCAGCAAGGTAATTAATGTCCTGTATGGCCTTGGGCACCCGCCCACCCTGGAATTTGGAAATCAGATTGGCATCAGACAGAGCAGCAATAACTCAAGTCACCCCAAAGAGACTTCCAAACGATTCCATGAGGTAAAGCTGAACCATAACCAGACTGAATATGTAAATATCCCTATAGACTCAGAAGAAAGTGAAGAGGGTAATTGATCAACCCTGAAAGGATTAAAAAAGAAAGGAGCCCAGGGAACAACCTTGGGGGGCAATTCCAGCATTATCCAGAGTCCCGAAAGTCACTCACTTTTTTTTGTTCCAACAGAGTAGGCACTTAATAAGTGGAAGGAAAAAAGGAGTGAGTTTCCTCCTTGTTCCCAGAGGAGGTCCTGGATCCTCCTCCGGGAGGGGGTTCCCACACGCAACCTCCCGATTGTAATATGGGTTCCCCCTAACTTCCTATAGGGTGAGAAAGTGTTGGCAAGGAGTCTCTTCCTCCCGACAGTGAGTATTTCTTCTTAGACATCAACAAAGGAGCCGACTTGAGTGTGGTGCAAGGTTCCGTGGGCAGCAGCCGGTTTCTCAGCATTTCCAGCTAGTTGTGGACCAGTAGTGAAAACCAGGCTCTGGGGGCACTTAGGTGTGAGGAAGCAGCCAGTAGCCCAAAAGACAACACCTCTCAGCCGTCCACCCACAGCACTTGGCTGGGTAAGCAGTTTCCCTTGGTCTCCGCAGCCCTCCATCCTTTCATTCAACAATATTAACTAAATGTCCACAAGGGCCAAACACTGAACTGTGTGTGGGCCCATGAAACAGACAAAACGGGTTCTCGGCCTCCTGAAGGCTGAGCCCTCCCGAGGTCCGCTTCACTGGGTGTACAGCTTAGCAGTCAGGCCCATGGAACACTTGTGGGGGTACGATCTGTGGGAGAGGGACGGGGGAGCGCCAGACGCAGTGGGCGGGGGAGGGGTCTTCTAAATTGAAACCCGAAGGAGGAGCAGGAGTCAATTTTGTGGATGGGAAGTGGTCCAGCTGGAGGGTAAGCAGAGGCAGACTTCTGGAGGTAAGAACAACATTTACGAACTGTTAGCTATTTAGTCTAGAAGCTGGAGTTTAGGAGAGGCACTGGGGAAGAGCAGAGGACTGTGGGGTTGGGGAGGGACAATTTTGAAGTCTGAGGGGCTGTAATAAATCAGATATTCTGAATTTTATCCTCAGGGCAATTGGGGCAAGGGGTAGGTGCTGAGGTATGTTAGCCCAGAGAGAAAACAGACGAAGTCTTCTTAAAAATTTCACCGGCCACAGCAAGAAGAAAGGAGGAGGCAGGAGGAAGACAGAAAGCAGGGAGTCTCTTTAACAACTTAGGCAGCTGGCATCATAACTTACCTTTAATTCGTAATTTCTTCCCCTCTTTTGCTATTCACTTGATTCACAAGATGTTTTCAAGGTCATTTCATTTTCTTCTGACTTTTAAAGATAATTTTAACCTAAATATATTTTCATTTGATGGCAACTATTCTTTGTCCATTTCGGAGTAAATGCTTCTCTTGATAAGTAAATTTTGAATCTTAGGCAAAACACACACGCCTCTGTAATTTTTTTTTTTAAGTTTGTTGTTGCTGTTGTTGTTAATCTCTCCATCCAACGTGGGGTTTGAACTCACAACCCCAAGATCAAGAGTGCCATGTTCTACTGACTGAGCCAGCTAGGCACCCCCTCCCTCTAGTTTCTTCATGATTTTTTAAATTTTATTTGTATTTTATCTCTAGTCTTACATTGAGATCTCCAAAACTCTGTAAAATGGGGGGAGGAAGTGCCCAGAGGGGCTAATCCCCCAGGAGGGAGGGGAAGGTCTTGGGTAGTACATTTAAATGCCTGATGTCCCCACCTGGAGTTCTTCAGAGATGCAAACAGCCCACTGGAGGAAACAACACCCACAAAATTCTGGGCTTTCACTTTCAGGCTCCTTGGGGGGTCAAGGCCCACCCCAAGAAAGCTGGAGGTGGAAGTGTGATGTAAATTTTTTTATCCTCAGAGTGGAAGCCCGAAGGCAGAGCCCCACAGGCATTCTGTTTACCGTTTCAATGGAAATCAGGAATTACAGACCAGAGTCAAGTTAAGTCACCTTTGTACTTCCCTGTGAATGAATTTTCCTATGAATTGTGCCCAGTCTGTTTCCCTGTGCTGATTAGCTGTAAAGCTCATTAAAAAAAAAAAAAAAAAATCCAGCCTGGACTGGTCAGGACTGCCAGGTGGGGAGAGTATATTCCGCCCAGCAGTAGGCCTGGGGGGAGAGGCTCTCTGGGCCGAGTGGAGGGTGCAGAGAGCAGGCTGGGAAGAAAGGAGTCTGGGCGCGGAGGAGGGAGGCCCCGGGGCTCAGAGTGGAAAGCCCTGAGAAAGTTGCTTCTACTGCCACTTAAGGAGCTCCCGGAGGCGCACGGGCAGGGTCCTTAGAAAGGCAGTGAACAAGCCCTGTGGAAGAGGGTTGTGAGGACCGGATGAGTATAAAGGGTTCTCCACATAGACAGAGCATTAGGTATCAGAAGTTCTGCTGTCTATAGAACTCGTGGATAATAGTAGCAATAGTTACCACTAATTGAGCACGGGAATAGTGCTTCGAAAAGCGAACACTCCATATATGTCAGGCACTGTGTCCCGTTTTTCACACACATATACATGATACAAACACATCTCACTCACTGGCTCTTCAAAGAAGTCTGACCAGGTCAGTTCCATTATTTCTATTTTCTGTTGGAGGAAATGATCTCCAAGAGGTTATATATGCAGCAAAATATAATTTGCAGGGGAGTACTTTGGACATTCTCTGAAGATCTCACTTCCTCTTAAACTTAATCTACTCTAATAAAACTGGATATTGAGGCAGTATTGTTTATTCTTCTCTAGTGTTATAAACTCTGGAGCCAGACTGGGTTTGAATCCCAAACTCTCTTTGGCCAAATGGTCACAGAATAGGCATAAAAATAGTGCCTGCCCCACAGAATGCGTATGAGGCTGTATTAGCTAATATGCAAAGTCCTGGGCACGGTGCCTAGAACACAGTAAGTGCTCAATAAAAGTTGGCCACTACTGAAGACCTACATTAGATCACAAGTAGCAAGGCAAGAGTGGAAGGACTATTACGTACAGCAAAGGAAACTGAAAGCTAATAACCTTCACAGCAGAAGGGAAATGTGGAAAACAAATACCCGAGTGCGTAAGTGGAAATGTATTTGATTGGAGAAGAGCATAATAACAATATGTTATATATGTAACACAAGTATGTATATGACATATGACCCTCCGGTCCCCAGATAACATCACACACTCATAACCAGGTTAGGGTGAAGGAATGGACCTGGGGTAATGTCTGTAACATTTTTTTAAAAAATCTGTAACACGTAAGACAATTACCAAACTGAAGAATGAGGAGTCATTCACATTTCTCCAATAGAGCATCATTACAGGTTAGCAAAATTCTTTTGTTGTTGTTGTTGTTTTAAGATTTTATTGATTTATTTGGCAGAGAGAGACACAGCGAGAGAGGGAACACAAGCAGGGGGAGTGGGAGAGGGAGAAGCAGGCTTCCCGCTGAGCAGGGAGCCCAATGTAGGGCTTGATCCCTGGACCCTGGGACCATGACCTGAGCCACTTAACAACTGAGCCACCGAGGTGCCCCTTCTTTTTTTTTTTTTGACAGGAAGTTGGAGTTATTGGTGGGCATGAATATGACAGGATGGGGTAGTGCCAGGTTCTCAGGAGTGCAGAGCCCTCCATTTGTCCAAGGGGCCACGGTCAGGGATGTATTTTACCCCATAGCCAGCTGGGATAAGTCGCTTTTTAGCCACCACGTCTTCAAATTCATCTGCATTGAACTTAGTAAAGCCCCACTTCTTGGGAGATGTGGATCTTCTGGCAGCCAGGGAACTTGAACTTGGCCCTCTGTAGGGCCTCGATCATAGGCTCCTTGTTCTGCAGTTGGTACGGATGGACATGATGACTTGGCGAATGTGGACCCTGGCTACTGTGCCCTGGGGCTTTCCAAAGGCACCCCACATACCTGTCTGCAGCCTAAACTGGAGATAGCCATGAGGTCAGACCTCAGCATCCACTGAAAGGGCTGTCTCCAAGGTCCCTTATGGAAACCCATACAATCAACAGGCTGCATAGAGTACCAAGGAGGCTACTGTTTGCAGCCATGGCACACTGGGCCCCCATAGACAAAGAGCCCAGTCGACTTAATTGGCTGCAGATCTTTTATTTTTTAATGAAGATTTTATTTAGGTGCGTCAGCGTGGCTCAGTAGGTTGGGTGTTGGCCTTGGGCTCCGGTCATGATCCTGGGGTCCTGGGAGTGAGCCCTGCGTCGGACTGCCAGCTCAGCAGAAAGCCTGCCTCTCCCTCTCCCTTTGTCCCTCTCCCTTCTGTGTTCCCTCTCTCGCTGTCTCTCTCTGTCAAATAAATAAACTCTTTAAAAAAAAAAGAAAAAGATTTTATTTCTTTACTTGATAGAGAGAGAGAGAGAGTACAAGTGGGTAGGAGGGTCAGAAGCAGGCTCCCCACTGAGCAGGGAGCCTAACTTGGGCCTTGATCCCAGGATCATGACCTGAGCCAAAGGCAGCCACTTACCTGGCTGAGTTCCCCAGGCACCACTAGGTTAGCTTAATTCTAATCCTATAGTCTAACAAATCAATTTAGGAAAATGTTGGATTGGGCCTTCCTTAGTCTTGTCAAATATAAATTTTATAAAATTAAAATATATTTGTTTTTTTCAAGCTTATTGGCATTTGTTTCAAGTGGGATTGGATTTAATGAAAGTAGACTCTATTATTTAATATTAAATACTGAAGTGACAATAAGTCTTGAGGATAAAAATGTAGACATAATCTTAATGGAGTGAATTAGCTATTACTATTACTATTGATAGATGCTTTTTGGCCAATGTATATCTAAAATAGGAATTATTTCATAATAAAGGTAAATGTGTATGTAACACAAATGGACCCTCTATTATTGAGTATGGGCATCAAGAGAATTAAGTTAGGACCATGCTGTGTGCTGAAATGCTACCCCTTGCTGTGGGGGAACAGGTGCTGTTTGAATAGAAGTATTCTTTTTTTTTTCCTAAATTAAGCTCCAGGCCCAATGCGGAGCTTGAACTCACGACCCTGACAACGAGTTGCAAGCCAGCCAGATACCTCTGAAGGGAAGTATCCTTGATTTTAAACCAAAAACTAGGCTCTGTGAGGGTGGGTTTCAGGAAGGTTGTCAGGACCTCTCCCTTGCCCTGACTCTTGGCCGGCCCTTGAGGAAATGAGATGACTACCCCTCTCTCCCACTAGACTTGGCTCTGAGAAGGGTCTTGCATTTTCTTCTGCCCCCGCTCCTAGCACCAAGCCCGAGAAATGATTGCTGGATGTGGGGAGTAAGGAGGGCCCCATCTGCATCAACGGTCCACGAGCCAGGAATTCAGGGCCCCCAGTGAACTGCAGGCAGAGGATCAACAAACTTTCCTAATAACCAGTTTACTGGTTGACATCACTCTCACTCTCTGTATGTTTCCCTGTGGCATCTCCTAGCAGATAGCTTTAGTTAGGCTGAGCTGAGTACCTGATTCATAGCCACTGATTCCCAGCCTTGGAGGGGAAACAGCGCCTCTTAGAGGCCAACATGCCAGTGGCAGCAGTAATGTGTTAGGGACCCAAAAAGATACACCTTGGGGAATAGATGTAATGGTCCAGGTGAACATCTCCGCTGGGATCGTCTTTAAGCTTAAAGTCTGGAAGGCTTGGGTCACGTGGGTGGCTCAGTCGGTTAGAGCCTCTGCCTTCGGTTCAGGTCATGATCCCAGGGTCCTGGGATCAGAGCCCCGTATTGGGCTCTCTGCTTAACAGGAAGCCTGCTTCTCCCTCTGCCTGCCTCTCTGACTACTTGTGATCTCTGTCAAATAAATAAATAAAATCTTAAAAAAAAAAAAAAACCTTTAAAGTTTGGAAGGCTTATTTTTTATTTAAATTTGTCTTTAAAATTTTTTTATTTAAGATTTATTTGATACAGAGAGAGACAGAGAGAATGCCTGAGCAGGGGAAGGGGCACAGAGAGATTCCCCGCTGAGGACAGAGCACAGAGCCCTACACAGGACTTGATCTTTGGACCTGGAGATCATGACTGACATCATGACCCCAGCCAAAGGCAGATGCTTAAGTGACTGAGCCACCCAAGTGCCCCTCCATTAACTGTCTTAAAAATGCTACTTACTCCCATTAAAATTTTTTTTAACAGAATCATGTATTCCAAAGGTTGCTAGCCTGTTAATTATGATTCCCTTCAACAGTAACTTGGATCTAAAGTCTGAATATTTGTGGGCGCCTAAGTGGTTCAGTCGGTTAAGTGTCTGCCTTCTGCTCAGGTCATGATCCCAGGGTCCTGGGATCAAGTCCCACATTGAGCTCCCTGCTCGGTGGGGAGTCAGCTTCTCCCGCTACCCTTTCCCCCTGCTCACGATCTCTCTCTTTCCCACACTCTCAAATAAATAAAATCTTTTAAAAAAGAAGTCTGAATATTTGTGTCACCACCCTCCAAGCCCCCCAGTTCATACGCTGAAATCCTAACCCCCAATGTGATACTATAGATGACGCCTTTGAGACGTTATTAGGCCACGAGGGCTCCAAATGGGATCTGTATCCTTACAAAGGCAAGAAAGCATTTGTGTTCCTTCAGCCATGTGAGGACACAGCAAGAAGCCAGCCCTCTGTGAACCAGAAAGGAATCTGCCAGCACCTTGACCTTCCCAGCCTCCGGGACCATAAGAAATAAATTCTTGTTGATTTTGAGCCACCCAGCCTCTGGCATTCTGTTATAGTCACTCAAATGGAGTAAGACACTTGGGTAATAGTAAACCAGCTCTGCTCACCCTTGGTTCCGATTTTATGAGAGGCTATAAGCTAAAGTTGGCCAGCTCGGTTTCACGGAAGCGAGAAAGCTTCCGATCATCCCACCACACACCAGGTACTATGCCAGGTGCTAAGCACCGAGCTATTACTGAACACTAACAATGGCTTATATAAATGGCAACGTGTAGTGTCCGTTCGGATGGCTTCTGGAGTTGGAGGATGGCTCCACATGAGAGAGAGAGAGAGAGAGAGAGAGAGCACGAGCAAACTCCCCTTATCTCCACATGTTCTGGCAAGAACCCTGCTTTGTCACAGACTGGAAACAACTGGGCAACAATGTTACTGGGTGGACTTTGTAACCCACTGGTCAGTATTCCCCTTCCCGCAAATGATCTACTTCCCCAGGCGCCTGGGTGGATCGGTTGGTTCAGTGTCTGATCCCAGGGACCTGGAATCGAGTCCTGCATCCGGCTCCCTGCTCAGAGGAGAGTCTGCTTCTCCCTCTGCCTCTGTGCTCTCTCTCCCGTTCTCTGTCTCGATCTCTCAAGTAAATAAAAATCTTAAAAACAAAAAACAAAAAAACAACAACAATCTATTACCCCCAAAATGAGAGAGCTTAGCCTGAGGAAGTAGGTAGCAGGGTTAATTTATGGCAGTTGTCAGGAACGGCCGATGAAACGATTAGGCTGGTGTGGGAAAGCAGGAGAAGGCACAGGCTCTGCATCAGGAACCTCGGATCAAAGCCCGGCCATTGAGTTTTGTGACCTTCAGCAAGTGACTTTACCTCCCTCCTTTGACTTTCCTCTCACAAAAAGGGGATGAGAATAGCGATATCAAGGGGCGCCTGGGTGGCTCAGTGGGTTAAAGCCTCTGCCTTTGGCTCAGATCACAATATCGGGGTCCTGGGATCGAGCCCCGCATTGGGTTACCTGCTCTGCAGGAAGCCTGCTTCCCCCTCTCCCACTCCTCCTGCTTGTGTTCCCTCTCCTGCCGTCTCTCTCTGCCAAATAAATAAAATCTTTAAAAAAAAAAAGTATCAAAAAGAGTTAACGGAGACAATATACACAGTGCTTAGCACAAGGACTTGTTGGTAGTATCTGCTGGTGTTAGGAGGTGAGACCAACTATACTACCCGCAGGTAAAACCGAAGCACAGTGAGTCTTCACAAGATACATGGACTCTTCCGACCTCCCACCCCACGTACACTGTGTAAGCCCAGGTAACGAGAACACAGGTAATAATGAAACACTGATTAAGGACAGGTCCTACCTGGGCCGCGAGAAACACCGACGCAAGCTGCGCCACTCAGACTTCCAGAGTCTTACTGAGTCCGTTACAAGGAGCGGGGCCCTGAGGTTCTGTTGAGTCTGGGCCAAGGCTGGGGCAGCAGCGAGCTAACGCCACTTGCAAGCTGCACATAGCGGCAGCAGAGGGGCCGTGAGTCAGCACAGAAAGCATGGAGGAGGAGATATGCAAGTCAGTGGATCGGACTCATGGGAAAAAAGCCCAGAAAAGAGAATATGAAGCTAGACAGACCTGGGTGGACTGCAACACACACACACACACACACACACACAACCCTGTCAGAGAACTGACTCCCCAGTTCTCATGAGGCTGGGCTGTACTTCTTGAGTATTTCCTTTAAGACTCCTCTATGTCCTGGGGCACCTGGGAGGCTCAGTATCGGCTGCCACTGGCTCAGGTCAAGATCCCAGGGTCCTGGGCTCAAGCCCCGCACTGGACTCCCTGCCCCACTGGGAAGCCTGCTTCTCCCTCTCCCACTCCCCCTGCTTGTGCTCCCTCTCTTGCTGGCTCTCTGTCAAATAAATAAATATAATCCTAAAAAAAAAAAAAAAGTTAAAAAAAATCCCCTATGTCCTTACAATAGACCTTTCTTTGACCTGCATTCTTTTTTATTGTTGTTGCTCCTTAAACAGGAGGGGCCGTGGACTGTCCTAAAACTCAACCCTTACAACCTTCCATTGTGCAATTTCAGAAAAAGAGGAACAGCGGGGTCGCTGTGGATGAGGGGAAGGCTGAACCAGAGGGAGGATGTGGAGAGGCAGGTGTAAGGGACAGAATACTGGCAGCTGCAGAGCTCAGATTTCCTTAGTGGACTTTCACTTAAATATGCGAGCAAGAGGCAGGCTACCGAATAAGCAGAAGTCTGGCGTTTGTACCTCAAGGGGGCTGTTATTCTCTTTCTTTCTTTTTAAGATTTATTTATTGGGGTGCATGGGGTGGCCCAGTTAGTTAAGTGCCCAACTCTGGTTTTGGTGAGGTCACAATCTCAGAGTCGTGAGATCGAGCCCCATGGGGGGCTCTGTGTGGGCATAGAGTTGGCTTAGGATTCTCTCTCCCCCTCTGCCTCTCCTTTCCTCTCCAGACCACTCTCTGCACCCCACACACACTCTTGCTCTCTATCTAAAATAAATAAAGAGTAAGGTGCCCCTTACTATTTCTTTATTTATACCTTACTCATTTGTGGGGGAGATGGTATTCTCTAGTAGGAGTATTTGACAGGGGCGCCTGGGTGACTCAGTGGCTTAAAGCCTCTGCCTTTGGCTCAGGTCATGATCCCAGGGTCCTGGGATAGAGCCCAGCATCGGGCTCTCTGCTCAACAGGAAGACTGCTTCCTCCTCTCTCTGCCTGCTTTCTGCCTACTTGTGATCTCCGTCTGTCAAATAAATAAATAAAATCTTAAAAAAAAAAAAAGGAGTATTTGACAATGAGAAGGATTTGGGAAGACCACAGACATATCCCTCTATGTTCCAGAAGCTGGAATATCTAGGTTATAAGGACTCTCAAAAAGACTTGGGTGCAAAGAGAAGGAAGAAATGTTCCTAAACTTGGGAAGACTGTTGGATCTTTCCCCAAGACAAACTCTTGTATTAAGGGTAAGATTTGTTTCCAGAATCTTATCATTGTTCTTTTCTCAACGTGTCCTTCCTAAGTTACTGTTGTCACAGGACAGGCATCCTGCCTACTCTGAAACCCACTCAAGTCTACCCTTCCTCAATATTAGCTACTGGTCCTCTCTGTAATTAAAATGTTTATTCTTGCAAAGCACGACTCTAATTTAGCACTTAAGATATATGATAGAAAAAAAGATGGATTAATTTATGCTAATATATAAAGGACTGTTTAGTCTAATAGATGATGTACTCTACCCACTGATATTTGCATTTTTTTTTTTTCTAGAGAGAGGAGAACAAGTGGGAGGAGGAGCAGAGGAAGAAGCAGACTCCCTGCGGATCATGATCAGAGCTAAAGATAGATGCTTAACGGACTGAGCCACCCAGGTGTCCCCAACATTTTCACTTTATTGTATTTTATTTTTTTGACATTTGCACTTTAAACGAAGATTTTTTCTCAAGATTTTGTTTATTTATTTGACAGAGAGAGACATCACAAGTATGCAGAAAGGCAGGCAGAGAAAGAAGGGGAAGCAGGCTCCCTGCCAAGCAGAGAGCCCGATGCGGGGTTCGATCCCAGGACCCTGAGATCATGACCTGAGCCGAAGGCAGAAGCTTAACCCACTGAGCCTCCCAGGTGCCCCGATATTTTTTGATCCAAAAGGCCAAGTCCTTCTTAGCATAATTTTGTGCACCGAAATCATCGTACTAGGCAGGTATTTTTTGATCCAGAGGAAATCATTCTACTGGGCAGATATTTTTTGATCCTGAGGTCTTTCCAGGGCCTTCCATGGTCTTTCCATGGTCTTCCCCTACTAGAATATACATTGCGTAAAGGCAGACATTGTTGTCTGTCTGTAATCAGTGTTGAATCTTTAAAGCTGGACTTGGACTGAATAAATGGTGATACCAGGATTCAAATCCAAGTCTGTCTGGCTTTAAAGTATAATGTTCATTCTGCTATATGAAATGGTCTTTCTCTTATAATGTATCTTGTCACCTACCTTATCTTAAGAGGAAAAGAGAAGAGAAATAAAGGAAAGGAATACGAGAGATGGCATCAAAATAGATGAAATGAAATACAGGCTCAGACATTAGCTGCAACATGGGGCCCGCTGGCTTCTTCTTCCAAGCAAATCGATAGTTTTCTCAGGGCTCCAGTTGTTTCTCTTCCAAAACGGTTTCTATTTATTATCTTTCCTAAGTTTCTTATTATTTGTGATTTTTTTAATTTTTAATTTTATTTTTTAGACTTTTATTTTTTTAAAGACTTTATTTATTATTTGACAGAGAGAGCAAGCATAAGCAGGGGGAGTGGGAGGGGCAGAAGCAGCCTCCCCGCTGAGCAGAGAGCTCATGGATGGATGCAGGGCTCCATCCCAGGAACCCTGGGATCATGACCTGAGCCCAAGGCAGATACTCAACTGACTGAGCTGCCCAGGCGCCCTTATTTGTGATTTGTTTTAAAAAACATGCTTGTTAAAAAAATAATTATCCAGTGGAAATTATGGAACAGTTGAAAGAAAACATTACATAGGATCTTCCTACCAAAATACAACCATTCTGAATTCACACCTTGCTACATTTTCTTCTAGGTGTCTTCCTATGCTTATATTTTTATTATTTTTAGAAGATTTTTATTTATCTAAAAGAGAGGGAGCACGTACACGAGTAGGGAGAGAGGAAGAGGGAGAGAAAGAATCTGGAGCAGACTCTCACTTGAGCTTGGAACCCTACTCAGGGCTTAATCTCAGGACCCTGAGATCATGGCCTGAGCCAAACTCAAGAATCAGTTGCTTAACCCACTGAGCCACCTAGGTGCCTCCCTATCATATATACATATATATATATATATATATATATATATATATATATATATACACATTTTTAAAAGATTTTATTTATTTCTTTGACAGAGAGAGAGAGATCAGAGTAGGCAGAGCAGCACAGAGAAAGCGAGGGGGAAGCAGGCTCTCCGCTGAGCAGAGAGCCTGATGCGGGGCTAGATCCCAGGACCTTGGGATCATGACCTGAGCTGAAGGCAGAGGCTTTTTTTTTTTTTTCAAGATTTTATTTATTTATTTGACAGACAGAGATCACAAGTAGGCAGAGAGGCAGGCAGAGAGAGAGAAGGAAGCAGGATCCCTGCTGAGCAGAGAGCCCGATGCAGGGTTCGATCCCAGGACTCTGGGATCATGACCTGAGCCGAAGGCAGAGGCTTAATCCATTGAGCCACCCAGGCGCCCCTTATATTCTAAACTTAGCTATGATCATTCAGTACACATAATTTAAATCCTGATTTATTTTTTCTACCATCACTTTTTTGTTCCGTACTGATATTATTCCCTGATGTTCAGTGTAAAATCCTCAGTTAAATGAAGTGAGACTTTGCTGCCCATTGGTATTAAATTTTCATAATCTTACATACTGATTCTGTGACAAGGGAATTTTAAAATTCCAAGTCTTATTGGCAGAGGGGAAAAAGTTTCCCTCTCTCTGTTAAATATTTTAGGAACTGCAAGGAATCAATAAAACATACAGTTGTGTTTATTTATAAGACTGAACAAACGCCATTATTCTCGAACCATTTTCCCCTCCCAGAGCTTCCCAAATTATCATCACTTGGGGAATGAAGAGCCATTGCCCCAGAGAAGAACAAATGTTTTAGACTCTAAGAAGGTGATCAGCACAAATATATATAAATTTGAATCGAGTTCTTATTTAATATACACGTAATGCTGTCCTAGTAAATGGTCCTAGGACCAACCACTCTACAGTCATGTAGATTAATACAGCATAGAGGTAGTTTTAGTTGTATAGCTCAAGGGATGCCGGAAATACAGAATTTCCAAATCAGTAAAAGGTAACTAAGGTTTAGGGACTATTTATTATCTGTTCTATTCATCACCTGTGTGACTACAAATGATTAAAAATCCAAACAAATTAATAAAAACTTGTCCCCACAAGTTGGGGAGGGGTATTTTTTTTTTTAAGACTTTATTTATTTGACAGAGAGAGATCACAAGTAGGCGGAGAGGCAGGCAGAGAGAGACGGAGAAGCAGGCTTCCTGTGGAGCAGAGAGCCTGATGCGGGGCTGGATCCCAGGACCCTGAGATCATGACCTGAGCCCAAGGCAGAGGCTTAACCCACTGAGCCACCCAGGCACCCCTAGGGGAGGGGTACTTTTAAGTACCAGCCAAGTTACAGCTTCTTGGGGGATGTTTTACAAGCATTATTTAATCCTTACAATGATGCTCCTGGGTTGGCTGCTTACTCCATGTTTCTTCTTCCTTCTTTACTGTAAGAATCTTTGATTCTCTGGCCCTTCACTTCTGCCCTTCCCGGAATGAGGATGCCATGCTGAGGTGAAGCAGCCATCTTCTGCAGCCATCTTTGTGCGTCACCACAAAGACCAAAGGCTCAAGCCGGGGACGGCCGAGCAGAAAGCGTCCGACTTGACTGCAGATGACTTCTCGGAGCCACTCTGTGCCAGCGCCGCTCTTCCTTCCTCCTAATTTGTCTAAGACACTCCTTGGTTTCCCGCTGTTGCACACAGCCATCCCAACTGGTACAGCCAACTGAAGTCACTTCCCCAAGGCGACACTGTCCGAAAGTGGCAAGACGAGAATGAAAACCCAGGTGTGCCTTGGTCTGCAAGAAAACCTTGTCTTTCTAGCCTCTGCCATGCTGAAGCCCAGGCTTCTCTCTCTGGGAAATAAGAAGAAGGATTTCTACCCTTCCTGGATGATAGACACGCTTAGAGCGGCACCTGTCACCGAGGACAGACACCCAGGGTTTGCTGAGTCAGGAGTCAAGGACCCCAGTACAACTGTGTTCAGTATTCAGCTCTACAGAGCTATTTTAAGTGCTGAGGGGGAAAAAAAAACAAAAAACCCCACAACCAACTGTTTCTGCGGGTGTACTACTCTAGCTGCAGAAATGAGTCAGCAGTTTCATTGAGTTTCTCAGCTCTCTCTGTCCCCCTCCTCTTCTCTGCCTCCTCTCTCCTTCCTAGAAGGCCTTCTCATCCCACCAGTGGGCTCCTGCAAGCCCGGCTCCCGACCCCAGCCCACCCCCCAAAAAGGGGGCCGGGCGTATGGATTCCGCGAGAAAAGCTCTATGAACGGAGCGGCTCATTCTGCTGGGGAAGAGAGGAGGAAGCCCAGGGGAGGGACCATCCTTTCCAGACCCGCAGGGAAAAATCAAAAGCAGGGAGCTGAGCCGCAGTCCAGAGGAGCAGACGCTAAACGCTCCAGGCAGGGGAGTTAAAGCCGCAGGAAGGTACTGATTCCTCGCCAGACTTGCAAGGACACAGCAGGGCTTGGAATCGCTCATTTCTATTGCAAGCAAATGTGTTAAATGTGTACTTTGGACTGGTTTGAAAAGGTTTGAATTGTGAACTTTCAAAAAAACAAAGATCTTGAGACGTACTATACCGTGACATAAGTACCAAAGTACCAGGAGAGTCATTTTGCTCTGACCCAGATACTAGAACCAGACCTAGATAGCCGGGCCCTCACAGGAAGGAGACTGGCTGTGGCAAGGACCTATTGGGACCTTGGACTCTGAGCTACTTAGGAGTCGCTATTCACAGACCCGGGAGAGAGGGAGCGGTTTTGGGACTTGGGTCTGGGGCGCGTGGGTGCGGCAGGGTGTGGTCCTGCTCTGGAAAACTGCGCGTGTTTGGGAGAACTGGAGGTGGGGAGAACAAGCCGCAGCCCTTCCAACTCTTCATGCTACCTACAGCTAGCGAGGCAGCGAGGCCACGTCAGGGAATGGTCAGGCCAAAGAGGAGACTTTTCTCTGCCTCTCTGTGCTCCCGATCTTCCAATCGTTCATTTCTCTGCAGTGGACACCTGAGCCCCTGGCAGAGGACTGGATCCTCACCCAACTCTCCCTTCTTTTCTCAAATTGTCTGCCTATGTCAGTTCTGGGCTCTTCAGCTCCTATGGGCAAGTGACTGAGCCCACCCCCAATTATGTGTGCTGTGTTCAACAACCACAGGCTATTGGCCCCTTATGGTCAACGTCACTGAAGGGCTGGAAATGGGGAGAGAATGGACTTTGGAGGTGTGGGCTGGGTTTTGAGAAGTTCTGGTCCAGGTCAGCTAACCATCCTGCTGGCCTGGAGGCCCAGTCTACCTCCACAGACTGTTTTCCAATCTGAAGAGTCACCCTACAGAGTCCCCTGGCATCCCGTCCCCATACATGTACTCACTTGGGCCGCAGACTCAGGCAAATGCATTAGGTCAGCTGCAACTTGCTCCAGGATCCTGGATTGCTGGTAGAGGTGGCAGTGACTCCACAATAAACCATCTCAAGCTTCCCTGGGATCTTGGCATCAGCTAGTATCGTGAACTTCAAAGGATTTGGTCTCGCTATGGACTGCGGTAATAAAAAGCCCCATTCTAGCTGTTCTAGACCTGCCTGTTCGGCTAGCCAGAAGGTTTGGGGGGAGATGGTGGGTGTGGTAGGGAAGTGACTGCAACTTCTCCAGGGTGGGCAAGAGCACCGGGGCTTGGATCGGATAAATCCGTCCCCCAATAAATAGTTTAATAAAAGGTCCTTTTGGAACTGAAAATGGGATTTCCCAATGTAGATGTCTCCTAAGTAAGCAATTCTGTTTATGGTATTTTCTCAAAAATGGAAACACACCTGGACTGCAGTTTTGTTTTGTTGGGTTTTTTTAAAGGGTAAAGATACAGCTTTGCTTGTCGTCAGAAACACAATGCAAAGTGAAATTGCTTTTATTACATAATGCAACATGATCTTTGAACCTTTTGCAAAGCAACAGAACTGAGGCTAGCAATAGGCTAGTAGCATTGCTGGGAAATTATTTTTCCAAAAAAAATTGGCCAGTAGTCAAGTCCATTAGGGCATAGTGAGCATCTATTGTTTTTCCTATCCTGATAAAATTTCCCCTGGCACGGTATTCCAGAATTCCTTTGAAGAAAGTCCCTGTTCCTGCTCTTATGCCTTCTACTTTGAGATGAACTGAGAACTCACTGCTGGCTGTGGAGTGGGCACATGAATCAAGGTCCATCAGTGTATCTCACACACTGGGCTACACAACTTGACCCAACACATGGGCACATGACTCAGCCAGATGCCACGAGTCATGAGAGAGCTTAGGAGTCTTCCCTGGTAAATTTGGACCTGGGAGATTATAGGACTGACAGCCATCTTGGCCTTGTGTGGAGCCAGAGGAAAAAAATGATAAAAGAGCAGAGACCAGGGGCACCTGGGTGGCTCAGTGGGTTAGGCCTCTGCCTTTGGCTCAGGTCATGATCTCAGGGTCCTGGGATCGAGTCCTGCATCGGGCTCTCTGCTTGGCAGGGAGCCTCTCTGCTTCCTCCTCTCTCTCTCTCTCTGCCTACTTGTGATTTCTCTCTGTCAAATAAATGAATAAAATCTTAAAAAAAAAAAAAAAAAAGAGCAGAGCCCAGAAATAGAGAAAACCCAGATCCTGAGGACATTGTCTTGATGCCCCCAGATTAAACCATATCTAAACTAACAGTCTTTCCAGTAACATCAGTCAATATAGTTTCAGTTAAGCACAATTATAGAGTAATATCTTTATATGTTCAGTTTTTAAGAAAATGATCACATACACCAAAGACGATCTGGGATCTGGCTCTCCATTCTAATCTTTACTGAGTTCTTACTATGATTCAGGTATTCAAGTATTTCTTCTGAAAGATTTATGTATTTTAGGGGTGCCTGGGTGGCTCAGCAGTTAAGGGTCTGCCTTCAGCTCAGGTCATGATCCCAGGGTCCTGGGACTGAGCTCTGCATCAGGCCCCCCCCGCTCAGCAGGAAGTCTGCTTCTCCCTCTCCCACTCTCCCTGCTTTTATTCTGTTTCTCACTGTGTTTCTCTCTGTCAAAAAATAAGTAAAGTCTTTAAAAAAAAAAAAAGATTTACGTATTTTGGAGAGAAAGAGTACGCACAGGTGAGTGCATGCAGGGGTGGGGTGGGGGTGAGCAGAGGAAGTGGGAGAGAGGAACTTTAGCAGATCTCAAGTCAGGGCTCTATGGAGATCGCTACCTGAGCTGAAACCAAGAGCTGGCTGCTCCACTGAGGGCGCCACCCAGGGGCCCCTCAGATATTAAGTATTAGGCACATTCAAGATATTCTCTAATAAAATCCTAACAACCACCTTTACTTCCTTTCTAAACAGGTAGAGCAGGAATTTGAACCCTAGACTCTAGAGCACATGAGGCTGCTTGACTATTATGAGTCCATCCCTTGGCTACATTTCTCATCTCTTAAGGGATGTGGCTGCCCCAAATTTGAGCCTCTCAATCTTTTTGTTCAAATGAAATAGGCAATGTAAACAAATGAAATCGATAGAGTGGAACAGGACAGGGGCCCAGAACCTTCTTTCTTGCATCCTCCTCTCCTAAGGAATTCTTAGGACTTTGAAAAAATATTTTGAGGGGCGCCTGGGTGGTTCAGTTCGTTAAGCATCTGCCTTCAGGTTATGACCCAGGAGTCCTGGGACTAAGCCCCCCCACCCCCCAATCAGTTTCCCTGCTTGGCAGGGAGTCTGCTTCTCCCTCTGCCCCTCCCCCTGCTCACTCTCTCTCTCTCTGTCTCATAAATAAATACAATTTTTAAAAAAATAAAAAAATAAATTTTGAAAAGCACTTCATGGGACCCAATAAGGATGAAGGTATGTACACCCTCTACATACCCACACGGAACAATCTCTAAAATATATTAAATGGGATAAAGATGTAGAACAGCATATACAATGTGCTACATTAATTTATGTTATTTTTAAAAAGAGAAAGACAGGGATATTTTGATATCTAGAAGGATAAACAAGAACGGTTTTCACTGATTGCCTGAGTAGCCAAGGAATACAGTAGGGTAGCTTTTTACTATATGCCCTATTGTGCTTTTTATTTTGACCATGTGAATGTATCACCTGTCTTAGAAAAAGGAGGAGGAAGGGAAGGAGAAGGAGGAAGAGGAAGAGGAGAAGGAGAACAGGAAGGAGAAGAAAACCACTTATTAGTGTGAATCTCCAAGCAAGGTAAGCTGGCCACTGGGAGATCGAGACGGTTCTCCCAGTGGGCTGAGATCTAGTCCTAAAAATATAAATTCTTTCTCCCACCCAACATTTACCTTCACATATGACTAAACATGAGCTATTAAGATAGTGATTAAAGGCCAACAAAATATTCATCAAGTAAAAAATGAGCACGTTAATAACATTTTCTGGGGACCCCGGTGCAGACTCTGCTGAGAAAGTCAGCTGCCACACAATGCTGAGCAACGCTGCAGAATTTCTGCTCCGAGGCACACAGGCTGAAAGCAGGAATTTCCTCGCCTCGGGAATTCATTCACCCAGAGTTACCAAGTGCTCAGTACGTGTCAGATACTGTGCTAAGCGCTGAGGATAAAGCATTTCACGAAAGGACTAAAATCACTGCCCGTATGGACTTACATCTTGCTGGCAATGAGGACAGAGACAATAAACAAGATAAAGATGTAAAATACATACTGTACTCCATTAGTGCTACAGTGAATATTTTTTTCACATTTTATGAAACCTGAAAGTGGGATGTATCTTTCGGTAGATGCATGTGACAGCTGGCGGGGCTTAATTTTTTTCTTTCTCTGAGGGGCACTTAATGGTGTCTTAGATCTGATGAAATATAGGAAAATACTACAGATGGGAGAATACCGTCCCAGACTGACACGGGCTACAGAGAAAAATAAGCAGAGCGGAGAGAGAAAGAGTATGAGGAAACTCATACTCTTTAAACAGTCAGGAGAGATCTGGGTAACATTTGAGCAGAATTAAACAGGTGAAGGAGCGAGCCATTCATTCCTCTGTCCTGGTGGAACAGCATCCCCAATATGGGAAAAGAACAAGGGGGGAGGGGAGAGTACGTTTCAGAAACACAACGGCTAGTGTGGCGGGAGTGGAGGGAACGTAGCAGGAGAAGAGGTCAGGGGATAAGAGGGGGGCCAGATTACATAGGGGCTTGATCATTGCCTTTGGTGTACAAGAGGCTGGGTAGCATTGTAGCCAAGAGCGCAGGCTTTGGAGCCAGATCTTGGATTTATGCCCTACATTTGCCACTTCCTAGCTATATGACATCTGGCAAATTACTCTCTTCCTGTTTCACCATCTGTAAAATGGGGCTATTGTCACTACCTACCTCATGAGGTTGCTGTGAGGATTAAGTAAAGTATTTCATGTAAAACACTTTGGATAGACAGAGCCTGGTAAATAAGGCGTACCACCTATGTGTTTAATATTGTTATTATTTGATTGGTTATGAATTTTGATAGCTGTCTCATCCTTAGTAATTTATTTTTCTCTCTGTTGTTTGGTTAATGGCTAGTAATGCGTAATTGTATCAACAATGCTTTGGGGGGCCCTTGGCTGGTATGCAACTCTTGATCTCTGGGTCATGAGTTCGAGCCCCACATTGTGCAGAGTTGGCTTAAAAAAAAGCAAAACAAAACAAAGTTCTGCAGTAATTAGTCTCTGAACACCTGTGTATGGTATATTTCAAGTACAAATTATCATTTCATCTTTCTAAGCAGGTATAGACAATACTCCACCACACCACCATCCCCCCAACCAAAAAACAATCTTGTGCAATTATGTTCCATTGCTTAGTTGAGTTTGCCAGGAGAAAGTTAGGATGGGGAAAGGGGGCCACTGCAGAGACACTGAAGTAGGGGATTGTAAGGAAGCAATTTAAATCATGAATTTTGCACCAGTTAATTTTGTTGTTGCTTTGTTATCCGGTTTGGTTTAAAGAAAAACCACTTTTATTCACCCAAGTTAAAATTTTTGATTATGTGTATTTGATTTTATTTTTTTAAGATTTATTTATTTGACAGACAGAGAGAGAGAGAGTGCATAAGTAGGCAGAGTGTCAGGCAAGGCGGAGGGCGAAGCAGGCTCTCCACTGTGCAGGGAGCCCCGTTTGGGGCTCGATCCCACTCTGGGATCAAGCCCTGAACCGAAGGCAGCCGTTTAACCAACTGAGCCACCCAGGCGCCCCTGATTATGTGTATTTTAACGATTTGTGGCACTCTTATCCTGAATATTTAGATTTATGGAAGTCTGAAGCGTAAGTCAGGTAGTCACAATTTTTTCACGTTTTCTCTTCCTTTATTTAAGAAACAGTCCTTGAACATCTACCACATTAAAGAAATTATACTGGGTGATTAAAGGGCACAAACAGGAACAAGACAAGGTCCCTGACTTTTCTCTATAAAATTGGTGGAAGTACATTCATATGTAACTCCCTTTCTCTTAAATAAGAAGTCCATTTCATGGCTGTACTGCAATCATGATGCCTGTGGTCCTCTTTCAGACCCCAAACGAGGGACAAATTAGCCACGGTCCCCTCTCTACTTCCTCTTGAGACTGGGAGTGGTGAGCAGTTCCACCTCTTGCCAGACACCAAGACAGAGGCAAGATTCTGAGATTGCAGGGAGAATGGGGGCTCGACCGTTACCTCCTCTGGACCCACTGTCCATCCCTCCTGCCCATAGTCCTTCCAGCCCACGGGATGCTGTTAGGAAAGAAAACAGGTCAACTGGAGGGAAAACTCACTGTATGCTGTTCCTGACCTACAATACTCACCAGGTTAAAACAAAGCAGGACACTTTGACAAGGTCGGTGCTTAAAAGAATTTAGCTCAAATGTCAAGGCACTGTTTTTTACTATGAAAGAACACATGCAGTAGATATCCATGGGCCCTACTCCAGATGATGGGATAGAGTGAGGCACAGGAAGAAGGGGAGGAGAGGCTCCCGAAAGGCTGGGGCTTAGGGACTGAGTGAGGTTCTTTGCATACTTTACTTGGTAATAGCAATGCTGAGCATTTATTGGTCACTTTTTTTAGGCTGCAACAAAATGCACCCATGGAAAATGTCTGAAGCAAATGTCAAGTGTCCAGTTTTAAAGCAAAAGACAATGCTAAGTGCACAGTATTTTGGGCAGTACGATATCAACCATTCTCCAAGTCACCCAAGCTTAAAACCTTGGCAGTAGGAAAGGAACTTTCACCATAACCTCCATGATATGTGTTATCTACCATTCCACCGCACAGATGAAAAAAGGACCCTCCTCCTCAGCATCATATTCATATATCCACAATGTCTTCTTCATTTATCCATCAGTCTCATCTTTTATGATAGTGCCAACCACACAGAGATACAGAAATGAGTAACATAATCCTGCCCTTAACAGTTTGGCTTCCCAAGCATTTACTGAGTGTCTTCCACATATTAACCACGGCCAAGTGCTAGCACAGACATATGTATCCGGATTTCGGGGAAAGCTTTCAGATGATGCCAGAGTTAAGTCTTAAGGAACCAGTAGGAGTTTCCTGGATGAGGATGTGGGAGGGCAAGGGCATATCCAGGCCTAATTCCAGAGTATGTGGGGGAGGCATCAGCTGGAAAGATAGAAGCCAGAACGTAACAGGCCTGTACCGCAAGCTACAGAGACTGGGTTTTATTATGGAGCAGATGGACAACCACCGGAGGATTTTAAGAAGAGTATCAACATGGACAGATGTTTTGTCATTGTTAGACTCGTGGAAGGGTGACTGGACTGGACAGAAGCCAGGGCTTGAATGCAGATAAACTGGTTAGGAAGCTGCTGCTATAATCTTGGTGAAAAATAATGAGAACATCAACTGTGTCAGAGGCAGAGAGGATGAAGAACATAGGACCTGTTCGAGAAATATTCTAGAAATAGAAATGAATGGACCTGAGTACTGGGCTTGTGGGGGTGGAATCCAGAACATAAGATTCCTCCCAGTGTCCTCCTAGCTCAGGCAATTATCTGGCTAGTGGTACTGTTGAGGGCAGCAAGGCACAAAGAAGCATATTGATGTCTGTCTTTCCTTTTTTTTTTTTTTCCTTCAGTGGAGCCTGGGGGGAAATGATGAGTTCAGTTTTAACGCTGAATTTGAGACCTGCAGGGGATCCAAGTGGAGAGGTGTGTGAATCAGTAAGCTAACTCGACCCTGCGCTTTTCAGGCTCAAGAAATCGACTAGCCTACTCCAGAAGCATGTGTGCCTACCTGGGCAATCTCATTTCGAAAGGAACAGGGCATTCCATTTTGAGAAAAATGACATTTTTCACGTTTAAAAAGAAAAAGCACTGAAAATGCAGGGCTTGTGAGTTAATAACAAAACGGGATGCTCCTAGCTGCCCAACTGACACTACAGATCCATGCCGTTTCTCTCACTAAATGCAGGGTTCGACCACCTCACACCGCCTGCAAACAGCGGCGTACCTGGCGTTAGGATCTAGGAATTCCTTTTGTAACAGGTTTGGAGAGCAAGGACCGGGAAACGCGCCCTCCGGTGGCCGTGGAACGAGGGGGCTCGACCACTCTTTACCACCAGACAAAGCCCTGTGAAGACATGCAGTTTACAAGGATCGGAAGGCCCCAAGGCTCCTACGGCTAAACCGCAAACCCGAAGGAACCTCCCAGGGGCCGGGACCCCTTACCTGTCACGTCGGCCGAAGTAAAATTTCACTTTCGACTCCACAAAATACGACCCCAGACTCGACAGCTGGCAGTAAGTCCCCTCCGGCGACAATTAAACACCCCGCAAGCCAAAACACGGACGCTACCGGGATTCTCTCCAGCCGGCAGGGCCGGGCTCCGACCACGTGGGTGACGGGGCCAGCGGTAGCTACCCGCGGAGGGCGGGAGTAGGAGGCGTGTCCCTGCCGAGGGAGGAGGGGCCAGCACGGTGGGCGGGGCTTGGGCGGGTACGGGCTACCGGACTCCGCTCGTCTACTTTTCCCCTTTGCCTTCGCCCTTCGAGCCGCCACGTAATGCCACGTCCCCGCGCATGCGCATCTTCACTAGTGGTGGCGGCTGTTTCCGGGCTTAGGGGGCCGGAGCGGCCGCCGGGTAGGAGGCGTTGGTGGCCGCGGCTGGGGAGTGCAGAGTGCGGGCTTGGGGGCCAGGCCCTGCCGAAGGCAGGGAAAGTTACCTTTTCTTTCCCGAAGGGGCCGGTAGAGCCGGTGGCTGAGCGACAAGATGAATTTCCTCCGCGGGGTAATGGGGGGTCAGAGCGCCGGACCCCAGCACACAGAAGCCGAGACGGTGAGAGGAGCGCGATGGGTCCGGGACTTGGGGAGGGTTCGGGCAGGAACGGGACGGAGGATTCGGGGCCTGGAGGTGACTTCCCGCGCCCCGCCGTGGGCCGGGGGTCCACATGCCGCCTCTCCCGTTGCCTCCCTTCCTCTGCTGAAACCCCGGAGTTACTCCCTTTCGCCCCCCGCGCAGCCCCCTCCGCGGCGTTCCGGCCGGGCTGACAGGAGCCGCGCCCCGGAGCTCCGCAGGCCCGGCGTGGGGGGTGGTCCTCCGCCGGTGCCGCCCGGGAAGGGCTCGATCCTGCGCGCAGGTGGCTCGACCTGTCCCCTGTACCCCCGGGGGCTGCGGGCCCTTGCCGCCTTCTCCTGCCTCGAGAGGAACCTGAAGTGCTGCTGCCTCCGCCGCAGCCTGGAGTGGGGCATGGGGGGCTGCGAGGTTTAAAACCCAGCTGTTGACCCGAGCATGTGGCTGAGAATAAAAATTAGTTTGGGGGCACAGAGCCACCTGCTCCTGCCCCTTCAACTGCAGGAAGGTCGTTCTGGCAGGTGGTACTAGTTCAGACCTCGTTTTTCGGGCTCCTCCAACTCTGTGCGTTTGGGGAAATGCTCGCTTGAACGTGTAGGGGTACTTCGCGCTCACACCGCCCCGGGACACCTCCGTGGCGTTCCCTTACGCTCACCCCATTCAGAAGTCTGAACCCTCGGTGCAAACAGGATTTGCAGCGTCACTTTAAAAACTTGTCAGCCATGGAAAGCTGTGTTGGATCGTTGGTTCAGCGTTAGGTTTAGGATAAACTTACTCTGAAGTTTGGTTAGTTTCTATTAGAAATTAGTGTGTGCGGCATTTTCAAAATAAACTATTTGAGAATAATTTTTAAGATTTTATTTATTTATTTGACAGAAAGGGAGAGACAGCGAGAGAGGGAACACAAGCAGGGTGGGCGGGAGAGGGAGAAGTAGGCTCTCCCCGGAGCCGGGAGCCCAGTGCTGGTCTCGATCCCACAACCCTGGGATCAGGACCTGAGGCCACGCTTGGCAGAGGCTTAACCAACGACTGAGCCACCCAGGCACCCCGAGAATAATTTTAGATCTACAGAAAAGTGACAAAGTATGACATTTTAAAGGTAAACTTTGTGTCGTATTCATAGACATAATTGGGATGTCTATGAACATAGGCCCTATGTTCTGTGTTACCCGGATCTGGAGGGATAATAATACCTTTCGTTTGTCAAGCTCTTACCTTGAGGAAGGTACTAGGCTGAGCTCTCTATAATCTGTATTCTCCATTAATCTAACCACCTTGCAAGATGGGTGATGGTATCTTCCCTTTACAAATGAAATGAGGTTTCGAGAGGCGAAGTAACTTGACCAAGGTCGCACTGTTACTAGTAGGGTCAGGATTCAACCACAGTTTGCCTTCTTCAAGGAAGTTTTCTTGCTGATCCCCGTATTTTAATACTTATCTGGGAATTTTGGAAATTTACGTAATATTAAAATTAACCTCTCAGATCTGGATTAGAACTGTTTAAAGCAGAAGTTGAAAGCTGGTGAATCTGTTTTCCTTCATTTGAAAATTAGATTTCACGCGCGTGTGGGGGGCCGCGTACACACACACACACACACACTCTCCCCATGTTTGCCTTCTGTCTGCTCCCACATGGTTACAAGGCACTCAAACTGCCCTATTATAAGACCATACTCTCTCCAGATTACCAAAGTCACAGCGTACGTCTTCAGGTTTTGTTTGTTTTGTTTCTGATATATATATTTTTTAAGATTTTATTTACTTATTTGGCAGGGAGAGACACAGTGAAAGAGGGAACACAAGCAGGGGGAGTGGGAGAGGGAGAAGCAGGCTTCCCACCAAGCAGGGAGCCCTACTTGGGGCCCGATCTTTGGATCGTGACCGGAGCCGAAAGCAGACACTTAACAACTGAGCCACCCAGTGCCCCCGTATTTCTGATATTTTTTCGTTTGAGGCAGCAAGTATGGTTTATTAGAGCTTGGTTTGGATTTAGACCTGATTTGAATCCTTGTCTTTCACCCCTAATTTGATTGGACCAGTCAAGAGATGGATAACACCTTGTGAGTAAAGTAGGGGAACCACCTGCTTTTATGGTTGTAAATGAGGATTAAGTGAAATAAGAAATAGAGCCTCACGGGGTGCCTGGGTGGCTCAGTCGGTTAAGCGTCTGTCTTTGGCGCAGGTCATGATCCCAGGGTCCTTGCATCTAGCCCCCTGCCCCCTGCTCTGGGCTCCCTGCTCAGTGGGGAGTCTGCTTCTTCCTCCCACTCTGCCCCTCCACCATGCCCATGCTCTCTAGCTCTCTGTCTCTCTCAAATAAAATCTTAAAAAAGGAAAGAAAGAAAGAAAGAAAGCCTGGCATTTAGTATGTGCTCAATAAAGGATAGTTTTTTATTACATGTTTTTGGAGGAAGACCCCCCCTTTTTTTTAATAGTTGGCCTTATCATAATGACTTCTGTGGAAAAGATGGTGTAGTATCAAGTATAGGATTTTGAAGTTAGAATGTCCTTTGCTGATCATCCACGTTGAACCACCTCATTTTACAAGTTAGGAAACTGAGGCGTAGATCACTAAAGCAGCTTGCACAGTATTACAGAACTGAGACTAGAACACTGATCTTCCATAGTGAATGGAACAACTTAATTTTTGCACTTTGATTTCAAAATGAAGCTCGACTATCACTTGTGTATGTTGTTTATATAAATTGAAAGGAAAATGAAGGTTCTTGTTCTTGCCTAAGTTTGAGCATGTATACTCAAAATTGGAAAATAATTTGTCTTATGAAGAGAATTAAAAGTTTGCTCTAAGTTACAGTTTGAATAAAATTTGTTTCATCATCATTCCATTAGGAAATATAACAGGTAAAAGGGGTCATGGGTCACTAATTTGAAAGTATTTGTAGAGCAGCAATAGAATGAGTGATACAATTTTAGATGTTTTAATTGGTGATTTGATCTGGTCTGGATATTTAAGTTGCCAGAATTGGGAATCTCCAACCACACATCACTGTTTACTATTTTGCATTTTTTCCCATTTCTGTAAAATTAAATTATTTACATTGTGATTTTCCATCTTTTGTGCTTTTCTTCAGCAGAAAGCCTCTTTGTCTAAGGTCTGCCTGTCCTTTACTTTACTTTATTTATTTATTTTTTTGTTAAAGATTTTTAAAAGTTTTACATGATCTGGGGTGTCTGGGTGGCTCAGTGGGTTAAAGCCTCTGCCTTCGGCTCAGATCATGATCTCAGAGTCCTGGGATCAGGCCCCTCATCGGGCTCTCTGCTCGGCGGGGAGCCTGCTTCCCCCTCTCTCTCTCTGCCTGCCTCTCTGTCTGCTTGTGATCTCTGTCTGTCAAATAAATAAATAACATCTTCAAAAATTTTTTTGCATGATCTATACACCGAACATGGGGCTCGAGCTTACAACCCTGAGATAGATTTGCATGCTCTAGCGGCTGAGCCATTCAGACAGACACACCTAAAGTGTACCTGTCCTTTAATTTTTTTTTTTTTTAAGAGAGCACAAGCCTGTGCCTGGTAGGGGGTGGGGTGGGAGGTGGGCAGAGGCAGAGGGAGAGAGAGAGACAGATAGTGCTAAGCAGGCTCCATGACCAGTGCAGAACCTGATGTTGGCTCCATCCCAGGACACTGAGGTTGTGACCTGAGCCAAAATCAAGAGTCAGATGCTTAATCAACTGAGCCACCCAGGTACCCATCACGGTCCTTTCACCCTTATTGTTCCCCCCACCAAATAATTTCTGTCTCCTCTCAGCAGTCTTCACATTTTAACTAGATGGTACATTTCTTATGCTTTCTACTATTCGTATCATTTCTTCTAGACTTTTTCCCCCAAGATTTTATTTATTTATTTGACAGAGATCACAAGTAGCCAGAGAGGCAGGCAGAGAGAGGCGGGGTAGCAGCCTCCCCGCTCCGCAGGGAGCTTGATGTGGGGCTCAACCCTGGGATTATGACCTGAGTCGAAGGCAGAGGCTTTAACCCACTGAAGCCACCGAGGCGCCCCATCTCTTCTAGACTTTTAAATGTCTTTAGGGAAGAGTTTTAAAATATTTCAGTCTTTGTTTTTACATAGTAGTAGATATTCAATAAGTATTTGTTGAATGAATTATAGGGGTGTCTGGGTAGCTTAGTCAGTTAATTGTCCGACTCTTGGTTTCAGCTCAGGTCGTGATCTTTGGGTCATGAGATGGAGCCCCATGTTGGGTTCCGTGCAGTCTGTTGGAGATCCTCTCCCTCTCCTTCGTCCTCTGCCTCTCCCCCCACTTGTGCTTGCTCACTCTCTGGCTCTCTGGCTCTAAAATGAATAAATCTTCAATAGAAGAATGAATTATAGTGTTATATGAATGAAATCCCAGATCTATAATCATAGCAGCTTACAAATTACTAGGTGCTAGACCAATACTTTTTTTTTTTTTTTTTTAAGATTTTATTTATTTGGCAGACAAATCACAAGCAGGCAGAGAGGCAGGCAGAGCGAGAGGGGGAAGCAGGCTGCCCGCTGAGCAGAGAACCTGGTTCAGGGCTCGATCCAGGACCTTGGGATCATGACCTGCACTGAGCCACCCAGGTGCCCCTAGACCAATACTTTTTAAAGACTGTAGGAATCAAAGTTCTAGAACGATTTATGTCCATTTTGTCAAATTTTTTACTTAAGGGATTTTTCAAAATTACTGTGTTTTTATTGCTTTCCTGTTTTCCTTTTCTTTCTTATTTATTTATTTTTTTTTTGGTGGGCAGCAAAGCAAACGTTATTGAGCAATTTGGGTGATAATACAAAGCTCTCCAAGAGGGAGGGGACCCGAGAGGACTGCCCTGTCCTCCTCTTTTCACTTAGTGAACTTAAGTATCTTCTGGATGTATTAGAGTCACATTATTGATCTTTTTTAAAAAGATTTCATTTTTAAGTAATCTCTACACCCACCATGGGGCTCAAGCTTACCACCCCAAGATCAGTAGTTACAAGCTTTACTGACTGAGCCAGCCAGGTGCCTCTGTTACTGATTTTATATTACCTAACTTTTCATACTATCAGGTAAGAGTAACTTTGGATTGTTATACTTATATGATAATGAATAATTCTATAAAATTTTAAATATTTTAAGTCTAGAATTTCATCCTGATTAAACTCTGCATATTTTATTTTATTTATTTATTTTTAAAAAAGATTTTATTTATTTATTTGACAGATAGAGATCACAAGTAGGCAGACAGGCAGGCAGAGAGAGAGGAGGAAGCAGGCTCCCCGCTGAGCAGAGAGCCTGATGCAGGGCTCCATCCCAGAACCCTGAGACCATGACCTGAGCCGAAGGCAGAGGCTTAACCCACTGAGCCACCCAGGCGCCCCAAACTCTGCATATTTTAGAGTCAAATACTTTTTAAAAAATAATTTCTGGTTTATTTATTATTTTTTATTTTATTTATATAATATTTATTTATAATTATAAAAATCATATTTATTTGTAAAATGTTTATATTTTATTTATTTTTTTTCTAAAGATTTTTATTTATTTATTTGACAGAGCGAGATCACAAGTAGGCAGAGAGGCAGGCAGAGAGAGAGGGGGAAGCAGGCTCCCCACTGAGCAGAGATCCCTGTTCAGGACCCTGGGATCATGACCTGAGCGGAAGGTAGAGACTTTAACTAACTGAGCCACCCAGGCACCCCTAAGAGTCAAATACTTTTAAAAAAATATTTTTATTTAAGTAATGTCTACACCCACTGTGGGGCTTGAACTCATGACCCTGAGATCAAGAGTTCGCATGCTTTTCCAACTGAGCCAGCCAGGTGCCACTTAGAGTCAAATACTTTTAAATTTGATTTCTTCTTTTTGCCTTAAATAAAGGCACTGATTTCTGGTGATTGAAGCTTCTTTAGTCTAGACATACTTTGCTGGGTGCAACTAAACACTAATTATACTAAAACTCCTACTTATTTTTTTGAATGCTCATACATATTTAATTTTCCATCTGCCTTTCAACTAATAACTTTTTTTTTTGGTTTTTATTTATTTATTTGACAGAGAGAGCACAAGCAGGCAGAGGGGGAGGGAGAAGCAGACTCCCCGCTGAGCAGAGAGCCTGGCACGGGGCTCCATCCTAGGACCCTGAGATCATGACTTGAGACCAAGGCAGCCGCTTAAGTGACTGAGCCATCCAGATGCCCCTAATAAATTTTTTTAAAAAGCTAGTTTCTTGAAAATTTCATGTGTTTGGGTGCCTGGGTGGCTCGTTTAAAAGACTATCTTCAGCTCAGGTCATCATGCTGCAGTTCCGGGATCAAGCCCCTCATTGGGTTCCCTGCTCAGTGGAGAGTCTGCTTCTCCCTCTCCTGCTCACCCCCCTCTCTCATTGTCTCATTATCTCTCAAATAAATAAATAAAATCTTTAAAAAAGAAAATTCCAAGTGTTAACAACATTTGATGGTAAATCGTAGCGAGGGTTTCTTTTCTCAAGCTGTATCCCAAGGCATGAAAGTTGCTTAAGTCCTGAAAAAGTGTGTGGAATTACTGTATGGATAAGTCATCTCTTTTTATTTTTTTATACTATTATTATTGTTATTTTTAAAAGATTTTATGTATTTATTTGATAGAGCACAAGTAGGCAGAGCGAGCAGGCAGAGGGAGAGAGAGAAGGAGGCTCTCCACTGAGTAGGGAGCCTGACGGCGGGCGATCTTAGGACTCTAGGATCATGACTGAGCCGAAGGCAGCTGCTTAATGGACTGAGCCACCAGGAGCCCCTTTATTATTTTTTAAAGTAGGCTCCAGGCCCTTCATGGGGCGTGAACTCATGACTCCAAGATGAGGAGTCACATGCTGTACTGACTGAGCCAGCCAGGTGCCTCAAAGTCATCTCTTTTTAAATCAGGTTTGATCATAACTGGCTTAGAAAGCAAAAAGGCTAACAATAAAGAGACAGCTGTACTTTCTCATTATAAAATCATTATTAAGGAATGTGTGCTTAAATTTAGACATAGTTTTGGTTTGATCAAGCATTTTATACCATGTTACTATAAATGTATAGTCTGAAACTTCTATTTGGGTTCAAGTTTCATATTCTACATTAATAACCCGGTCAGTGTCATAACTGGAATGTGTTTTCTCTCTTGGCTGTCTTGCAGTGACAGTGTCAGAGAAAACCCAATAATGATTGGTGTTTTGATCACTTCTATATCCACCCAAAGATGTCTCATATTCTTTTTAAAACTATATGTCTTTTCTGAAGGTTATTGTAGATTACTATTATTTTTTAAAGATTTTATTTATTTATTTGACAGAGATCACAAGTAGGCAGAGAGGACGGCAGAGAGAGGGGGGGAAGCAGGCTCCCTGCTAAGCAGAGAGCCCGATGTGGGGCTCGATCCCAGGACCCTGAGATCATGACCTGAGCTGAAGGCAGAGGCTTAACCTACTGAGCCACCCAGGCGCCCCGGTTGTTGTAGATTATTAAGGGCAATTTTAAAAAACTAGAATCATTTAAATATTATGCACCCTACTGGTACCAATGTATGTTCCCAAAAACGTGAACAGATGTATTTAAATTTGTTGCCAAAGAAATGTGCTGGGTGATGATCAAAAACCAAACAAAAAGTTCATATTTATGCAAGGTTTATTAAGCAGTTCACAGATATTTTCAAGATGGAGATATAAAGTAAGTTGTGTTTGCCAATTTTTTTGACCAGATCCCTTTTTTCCTCAGGAAACCTTATAGATCTGTGTTCTGAAGAACATACCTTGGGAAAACATCCTAGAGAATATATTTTTTAAAGGAATGCTACGTTCAAGAAGTCTTTTTTTTTTTTTTAAGGATTTTATTTATTTATTTGTCAGAGAGAGAGAGAGAGAGAGAGAGAGAGCACGCACAAGCAGGCAGACGCGGAGAGAGAAGCAGGCTCCCCCCGAGCAAGGAGCCCAGTGTGGGACTGGATCCCAGGACTTGGGGATCATGACCTGAGCTGAAGGCAGCGGCTTACCCGACCGAGCCACCCAGGCATCCCTTAAGAACTCTTTCGTTAGGGCGCCTGGGTGGCTCAGTGGGTTAAGCCGCTGCCTTCGGCTCAGGTCATGATCTCAGGGTCCTGGGATCGAGGCCCGCATCGGGCTCTCTGCTCAGCAGGAAGCATGCTTCCCTCTCTCTTTCTCTGCCTGCCTCTCCATCTACTTGTGATTTCTCTCTATCAAATAAATAAATAAAATCTTAAAAAAAAAAAAAAAGAACTCTTTCATTAACATCTGTTTTATGTAGTTTTTGAAGTAACCCATTTAAATACCTAAAAGGTAAATTAAGTCCAGTGCTTTATGGTTTGAGAATTAGTTATAATCACTCTTGAATCTGATTATCTTTTAGAAGAGAATAGAAGAGTTAGGTAAATTTGCTGATAGGAAGTACCATTTTTCTCTTTTTATACGCTTCTGTTGTTTATACTGTTTTTTTTGTTTTGTTTTGTTGTAGTTTTTGGTTTGTGTGGGGATCCTAGAAAAGGCCTGCCTATATTTTTATACCTCAGGCAGAAATGCTATCCACATTTTTGTACAAAAAGTTACCTGTAACTTGAAAACATCTATGATGTTAAGACTTTGAGATGCTAGCATTTGTGATAGGTTAGTTGGTAGACAAGTTTCATAATGATGCCTTGCTTGGAAAGAATGTATTTTTGGAAAGCATTGTTCATTTCTTAGAGAAAACGTGGAGAATAAATGAGGCAGCATTTTACCTTGGCTGACTTATTGTTAATTGTAATGGAAATAGAGTGTGTTAGATTCATTGGATTTATTTTGCAAAGAGACTGGTGTTTGACTTCATAATGTTCCTACATTTTTTTTAGATCATGATAATTTAGGTCATCTGAAGATAAAGCTGACCTTTGCTTTTCTTTTAAAATCTTCTGAGCTGTAGAGTTCAATTTAAAATAAATTTCTGGTTCTTTTAGTGTTCTAAAACACTAATTTTTTTTTTGTTCCATTAAAACAGTGTAAATGAATTGATTATTGGTTAACATGAATTATTTTTGTTCTATAGTAAATAGTCATGGTTGGGGAAGTTCACTCCAGGGAAGCTGTAACTATGTTTTAAGCTTCATGAAGACAGTTATATGATCAAATATGTTGGTATTAGATGCTTGGTAAGTATTTATTGAATAAATGAATGGTCGAATTAGATTTTTTGAACTGGCATCCTGTTCTCCATTTTTGGGTGTCAGTTAAGTAGTTACTGAGTACTTTAAAAAAAATCGGGGTTTCTATTGGGAATGGTGAGGAAATACTGCAGACTACATTATGTCAGTGTCTTTAAGCTGTAAATGCACCTTCAGCATGCTAGTTTTATGCCACCTTCCTTTTTTCCCTTTTTACTTTTCAGTGGTTTTTCAGTTTCACATGCCTCATCTCACTTATTTCTTTCCTAGTCACTCCTATGCCCAGTGCTTCTTTTTTTGGTCTCCTTTGTGTATATCTGAATAAAAATAAATAGGACTGTTGGTTAGCAAAACAAATATTAAATTAGGATTATTAGGCTGTCATTCTGATTATGCTCAGTTTACCAATTGTTACTAGATTATTTGTCCTTTTCAGGTTTTTCTTGGTAAAATTGTGAATGTCATGTGGCAATTACTGAAGACGAAGAGTTCTGATACATAATCACCTCCATGGGTTGCATTATATTGTACATATTATTTTGTTAATTAGCTTTTTAAGTTTTTTAAAGATTTTATTTATTTTTTTTGTCAGAGAGAAATCACAAGTAGGCAGAGAGGCTTAACTGAGCCACCCAGGTCCCCGCTTTTTAATTTTTTTTTATGACACAAAGTGGCAAACAGTGCTAGTAAAGTTTAAGGCCCCTTTGACTACCATCTTTAGTTTCAGTTCTCGTTTCAGAAAGAATCATGATTCTTTTTTTTTTTTTTTTTGGAGATTTATTTATTTAATTGAGAGAGAGAGCACCTGTGTGAGCAGAGGATAGGAGGAGAGGGAGAGGGAATCACAAGCTAACTCCACGCACTCCATGCTGAGTGTGGAGCCCTTCCTGGGGCTCAGTCCCTCAACTGTGAGTCACGACCTGAGGCAACACTTAACCACCTGCACCACCCAGGTGCCCCCAGAAGTAACCATGATTCTTTTTTAAATTTTTTTAAAGATTTTATTTATTTGTTTGACAGAAAGATCACAAGCAGGCAGAGAGGCAGGCAGAGAGAGGGGGACGCAGCCTCCCTGCTGAGCAGAGAGACCGATGCAGGGCTTGATCCCAGGACCCTAGGATCATAACCTGAGCCGGAGGCAGAGGCTTAACCCACTGAGCCACCCAGACGCCCCGAGTAACCATGATTCTTAATGTGATATAAATCCTTCCAGAGTTTTCTGAATAATTATGCGTTTGTACAATAGAATTATGTATTTGTAGGAACATATTTTTTATTCATAAATAATATACTGTTTATAGTTTTCACAGCTTACCTTTTTCATTGACATGTCTTAGAGCTCTTTGCATATTAAAGCATGGAGCCGCTTTACTAGAATTATTTAAAATACCGGATTTGGGGCACCTGGGTGGCTCAGTGGGTTAAAGCCTCTGCCTTCGGCTCAGGTCATGATCCCAGGGTCCTGGGATCGAGCCCCGCATCGGGCTCTCTGCTCGGTGGGGAGCCTGCTTCCTTGCCTCTCTGCTGATTTGTGCTCTCTGTCAAATAAATAAATAAAATCTTTAAAAAAAAACAACAACCGGATTTTCAGTTACTTTGTTAACTATACTATATGCAGACTATAAAAGCATCTTGATAACAGGATACATGTTCATTTCATCATTTTATTTATCTCTTAGAGCACCTAATACTTCACATAATATAAACTAATGGAAGAACTACTGTCTTCAAGTTTTTCCTCATTACTCCTTTCTGGTCCTTCTAGATAAAACTAACTATGTATCAAATTTTATTCAAATGTGTTTTTTCTCTGTAGAACTGTTTTTTGTTAATAAATAGTATTCTGCTGTTTAATCCAGTCCCAAGTGTCAGCTGGGTAGCCTTGTTGTTCAGTCCAGCAGGTCAGGTTAGAAGAGAGCAGAGCCCTGGATAAAGCCAGAGCTTGCCCTTCCTGACTTGACTGTGGAGATGGAACTTGGCTCCAGCCAGTCGTTGCCACCAGAAATGTAGGCTCAGAGAACCAACTTAATGTAATAGTTAAGCACTCAAACTGCTTGGCTTTGAATTCCAGCCAACCACTTACTAGTTCTGTGAACTTGGACCTACCCACTGTGCCTCTCTTTCCTCACCTCTAAAATGTGGATAATAATAGTGCCTGCTGTATAGAGTTTTTGCATAAGTTAGATGAATTTTATTGTATTTTTTTAAAGATTTTATTTATTTGACAGACAGAGATGACAAGTAGGCAGAGAGGCAGGCAGAGAGAGAGAGAGAGGGAGAAGCAGGCTCCCCGCTGAGCAGAGAGCCTGATGAGGGGCTCAGTCCCAGGACCCTGGGATCATGACCTGTCTCGAAGGCAGAGGCTTTAACCCACTGAGCCACCCAGGCACCCTGGTTAGATGAATTTTAAAATACATAGATCTTTAGAACAGACTGGCACATACTGAGTGCTGTATATTGCCATATTTTAACAATTCTGAGATGCACATTAGCATGCAAACATCTCTGAATTCAGGTTGCATCGTGTAATTATAACTGGCAGTGTTTCTTTTTTCTTGGTGTTACTTTAAAAACTGGTGGATGTTGGGGTGCCTGGCTGGCGTAGTCAGTAGAGCGTATGACTCTCAATGTGTTTGTGAGTTTGAGCCCTATGTTGGACATAGAGATTATTTTTCAAAAACAATGCATCTTATAATTGATGGCTTCTTAGCTTGTGTGAAATACAGTATTAGCTCTCATTAGGCTAATTTTCATCAAGAAGTGGTGGAAATCTGGATTTTTTTTTTTAAAGATTTTATTTATTTATTTGACAGAGTGGCACAGAGAGAGAGGGAACACAAGCAGGGGTAGTGGGAGAGGAAGAAGCAGGCTTCCCACTGAGCTGGGAGCCCAGTGCGGGGCTCAGTCCCAGGACCCTGGGATCATGACCTGAGCTGAAGACACATGCTTAACGACTAAGCCACCCAGACGCCCCCGAAATCTGGATTTTGATATGAAAACTTTCAATTTTGATCTGTTGGCTTAAAAATTATTTCAAATTGTGTCATAGACCAGGATAGATTTTTCAAATAGTATACCAAACAAATAGATTATTACTTATTAGTTAAAACTGAATATTTTTAATTTCTTTTAAGTTTTCGGTACTAAGTAGCTTTAGAGTTCACCTCGTCTGTTCTTCCATCCTGCGGATTATATTTTAGGTTCAGTCAGTCATTGTTATTCATGGATTCCATATTTACAAATTCTTCTCTATGCTAAAATTTATTTGTAACTCCGAAATCAGTACATATAGCACTTGTAGGTCATTTGTGGAGTTGTGTAGGGTAGTGACAAATTTGAGTTACCTGATGTGTATGTCCCCAATTGAGGTCAAAGAAAAAGATACTCTGCCTTCTTGTTTAAACTCTCATATTAAGCCAGTGTCCTTTTCACAGTCTTATTTAGTGTCGTGTTTTATGTTTTTTGAATTTTTGTGCTTTTTGTTTGTGATTTCGCTGTTAAAAATGACCCCCCAGTTTAATGTGGAAGTGTTCTCTAGTGTTCCTAAGAACAGGAAGGCTGTGGTGTTTTCACAGAAACAGTGTGTGTTCTAGATAAGTTTCCTTCAGGCATGAGTAATTATGCTGCTGGCTGTTGAGGTCAGTGTTAATGAATCAAGGACATGTATTGAAAGACATGTCTTTAAAGAAATACACATAATAATAAAAAAAAGAAATATGCATAAAATGAGGTTATACATGTTTTTTGAAAAATTTTAATAGGGGTACCTGGTTGGCACAGTTGATTAATCATCTGACTCTTGGTTTTGGCTCAGGTCATGTTATCAGGGTCATGAGATAGAGCCCTGCATCAGGCTCTGCACTCAGCTGGGAGTCTGCTTGAGATTCTGTCTCTCTGTGCCCTCCCTGCACAAATAAATAAATAAACCTTTAACATTTTAATAGTAGGCAGTAGGATATTTCTGTTCACTAATTAGTAAACAGGTTTTTCCCCAACTGAGTTTATTTTTTTAAAATTTTATTTATTTGAGAGAGAGTATGTAAGCAAGAGAGCACAAGCAGGGGGGAGCACAGAGGGAGAGGGAGAAGCAGATTCCCACTGAGTAGGGACCCCTCATATGGGGGTCGATCCCAGGACCCTGAGATCATGGACCTCAGCCAAAGGCAGCTACTTAACCAACTGAGCCACCCATACGCCTTTCCCCTAGAGTTTTAAAAACATCTGTAAATTTTTTTTTTTAAGATTTTATTTATTAGGGTAAGAGAGAGAGAGAACACAGGCAGGGGGAGCAGCAGGCAGAGGGGAAGTAGAAGGCAGAGATGGAGGGAGAAGCAGGCTCCCTGCTGAGCAGAGAGCCCAACCCCTAGAATCCGTATCTGAGCCAAAGGCAGACACTTAACCGACTTAGCCACCCAGGCGCCCCTGCCATCATGTCAGTGAGAGTGTTAAGGACTCACACAAGAGGGGGCACCTGGGTGACTCAGTGGGTTAAAGCCTCTGCCTTCGGCTCAGGTCACGATCTCAGATCCTGGGATCGAGCCCCACATGGGGCTTTCTGCTCAGCGGGGAGCCTGCTTCCTCCTCTTTCTCTGCCTGCCTCTCTGCCTACTTGTGATCTGTCTGTCAAATAAATTAAATTAAAAAAAAAAAAAAGGACTCACACAAGAGTTTGTGACTTCAGATACCCAGTACATTTGTGAATTTTTCTTTAAACTGTAAGGTGGCTTCCTTGGGTGGTTTCTGAGATAGCGAATTGCTAGTAACAAAGTCCCTCTCCTCAGGATCCCATTTGGAACACTGCATAAATTTATCCTTCAACTCTAAAATATTGCCTTTTCCCTTGTGAAGGTATGACATAATCATTCACTCTGCTTCCTACTTTTCCAATTCGCTTTGCCCTTGTTGCCCATTACCCACACTTGGGACCACACTTGCCATCCAAATCAGTGCTTAACTTGGGGCCCTCCGACCAGCTAGGTTATGTGAAGTAGCGGTCTTCACCTAGTACTGTCTCATTTCCCTGGTTATTTCCTTCATCACACTCATCACTTTATCTTTTTGTTTTACTTATTAAAATTTATTTTGTAGTCTCTTTGCAATTACCTTTTCATTAGAATAAGTACCTTCTATCGTGGCTCACTGCTCTTCCTGCTTACTAGAATTTTGTGGGTCTTTCAAAATGTTAAGCACTTTAATATTTCTCAGACTGTCTGTGGTGAAAGGCCAGTTGCTTTAGTTGTTCGTTTTTTGTTTTGTTTTATGTAATTGATCACAGATCAATACTTCTGTAAAATACAATAAAAATGAATGGCTGAAGTGGAATGACAGTATACATACAGATACTCATGTGCCTAAGAACATTAAACCGTGGGGGGGTTTTTATTAAATAGATATAAATAATTATCCAGTTGTTTCTAAATGCTTAGTCCCAGTTTCTGAACTGAACTTGTCACAGACCACTCCTTTTTGTTCGCCCTGTTAATAGCTCCTGTGAGGGTGTTAGCATTCTAATTTTTGTTTTGTTTTGTTTTTTAAAGATTTTATTTATTTATTTGACAGAGAAAGACATCGAGAGAGGGAACACAAGCAGGGGAAGTGGGAGACGGTGAAGCAAACCTCCCTCTGAGCAGGGAGCCCAATGCAGAGCTTGATCCGAGGACTCTGGGATCATGACCTGAGCCGAAGGCAGACGCTTAATGACCGAGTCACCCAGGCGCCCAGCACTCTAATATTTGTTGAATGAATGAATGAAATCACCCACTTAGGATGATGGTACTGAGTTCTTCAGAAATATTGCTCCTTTGACCTTAACCTTGCTAAGACCCAGAGTATTTGCTGAGATATAGAAAAGTGATTGCTGGTTCATGATATCAAACTTCAGCTAGCTTAATCACTACTGCTTTTTTTGATTTTCTAATTATATCTTTTAAAAAACAATATTTGACTTTATGTTTATTTGAGGAAGAGCTGTGGTTGAATCCCAAGCAGTGGCTCTCCCAGACATTTTATTCCTTAAGAAGCCCCAGCTTCTTAAATTCAGCTCTTTCAATTATTCTTTTGCCTTATTTATTCCTTCAGTGCTTTGTCCATTACCACCACCCAAATACTTTTTTCTTAACCTTATTCCTTGTCTGTTATAATGAGCTGACATCTTTTCTCTCTCTCTAATCTCCAGTTTGTCCTTATTTCTCCACACCAGTTTGGCCTAGTTAATTCTAAAAAAGTGAGTATGTATTGGGGTGCCTGGCTGGCCCCGTTGATGGAGGCTTTGACTCTTGATCTCAGGGTCGTGGGTTTGAGACTCATGTTTGGTGTAGAGATTACTTTAAAGTTAAATCCTTTTTAAAAAGTATGAGTATATTAACTTTTGTAGCTTTTCTGAAGTAGTTACAAGAGTCCTGATTTTTTTTTTTTTTTTTGACAGAGATCACAAGGAGGCAGAGAGGCAGGCAGAGAGAGAGAGGAGGAAGCAGGCTCCCCACTGAGCAGAGAGCCTGATGCGGGGCTCTATCCCGGAACCCTGGGATCATGACCTGGGCCGAAGGCAGAGGCTTTAACTCACTGAGCCACCCAAGTGCCCCCTGATTTTTTTTTTTTTTGGTAGCTTCTGGTTGTAGCTTTCCCAAAGTAAAACTCCCAACTCCCTGAGAACAAGGGACTACCCTGGCTGAGCAGTTAAGCCAAATGCTTATCAGGGTCCTTAGTGGGCTGTGGTGTAAGTAAAACCTATTCATCAGAACTGCATTTCAATCTCCTCCTATTTACAAAAAGAAAAAAAAAAATCTTGCTGTCCATGTCATTTGCAATAGTAACTCAGATTCACATTTTTCTGCATAGGAGGCAGGATCTAGGCTGTTAGAGTGTGGGCTTTGGAGTGAGACATCTACTGCTTGGGTAGAAGGAATCTGAACTGTGCCACCAAACTAGCAGTGTATTTGGGGTGCATTGCTCTGTTTCTGAGTCTTAGTTTCTTCTGTAAAATGACTTTATTAGCTTAAATGTTACATCAGCTGCTACAACAGAGGCCTGAAAATGGGTCTAACCAAAATAAAAGTTTACATCTTTCTCCAGCTAAAGTCCTAATTAGAAGGCAATCCCTAGGATAGGGTAGTTCTGCCCCTCACTGTGGTCCTGGGACCCACCTGCTGCTTTTTTCATCTTGTTCTGCCATCCCCTGGAATGCTGTCCTTGTTCACGTTTTTAAAGTTGCCTCATTACCACCAGGTTCAAGTTCCAGGTTGAGGGAAAAAGAAAGGGGACTGAAGAACAAATAACTTCCTGGGGCGCCTGGGTGGCTCAGTGGGTTAAAGCCTCTGCCTTCGGTTCTGGGATCGAGCCCCGCGTCGGGCTCTCTGCTCCGCAGGGAGCCTGCTTTCTCCCCTCTCTCTCTCTGCCTGCCTCTCTGCCTACTTGTGATTTCTCTCTGTCAAATAAATAAAATCTTTAAAAAAAAAAAAGAACAAATAACTTCCTTTAAAAACAGATTATTTATTTATTTGAGATAGAACGAGAGAGCACGAGTACGAGCCGGGGGTGGGGGGTTGCTCTGTGCAAGCAGAGAGCCCAACGCAGGACTTGATCCCAGGATGCTGGGATCAGGATCTGAGCTGAAGGCAGATCCTTAACCAATTGAGCCACCCAGGTGCCCCACATAGCTTCCTTTTTAAACACAAGGACATGACCTGGAAGGTACTAACAACTCATTGGCCAGAGTATAGTCACTGTGTATGTCTAGATGCAAGGAAGACTTGAAAAGTAGTCTAGGGGGTGCTGGGGTGGCTCAATGGGTTAAAGCCTCTGCCTTCAGCTCAGGTCATGATCCTAGGGTCCTGGGATCGAGCCCTGCATCCAGCTCTCTGCTCAGCAGGGAGCCTGCTTCCTCTCCTCTCTCTCTCTCTCTCTCTCTCTCTCTGCTTGCCTCTCTGCCTACTTGTGATCGCTGTCAAATAAATAAATAAAATCTTTTAAAAAAAGAAGTCTAGGTAGACAGTTGTGTGCCCAGCTAAACACTTGGGGTTCTAACAACTGAAGGGAGAAAATGGAAAGTGAGGGACAATTATACTGCATTAAGTTGGTTTTTCAAGTAAGGAATAAATGGCACTAACAGTCTTTAAGATCTGTAATTTCTGAATGTAAGTTAAGCATTCCTTTTTTTTTTTTTTAAAGGTTTTATTTTATTTGACAGACAGAGATCTTGGGATCGAGCCTCGCATCAGGCTCCCTGCTCAGCGGGGAGCCTGCTTACCCCTCTCTCTCTGCCTGTCTCTTTGCCTACTTGTGATCTCTGTCTGTCAAATAAATAAATAAATAAAATCTTAAAAAAAAGAACTCAATGAAAAGACCATTTCCATGCCTGACTGAAGGTATCTGAGATAGTTCAATCTTACAGCTCTAGATAAATAAGCTGTTCCTATATTCACCTTGATTCTCATTGCCTTGTGGTATGATTGACTGCTTTGAGTTTATCTTAAGTTGTAACAGAGAAAGTTCTGATTAAAATCCCCAGTTTGGTGTGCCTGGGTGTCTCAGTCGTTAAGCTGCAGACTTCGGCTCAGGTCATAATCCCAGGGTCCTGGGATTGAGGCCCACATCGGGCTCTCTGCTCAGCAGGAAGCCTGCTTCTCCCTCTCCCGCTTCCCCTGCTTGTGTTTTCTCTCTCTCTCTCTCTCTCTGCCAAATAAATAAATAAATGTCAAAAATAAAATAAAATTCCCAGTTTGGAAGAATATGTACTTGGCATTAAAATCCTGGTTTAATAGATGAAAAGCATGTTTATGTTCTTAAAAATTGTCTTGATAGATATTTACCAAAACTCAAGAATGGATTTTACTTCTGTAAGTAGAAATAGTACACTTCAAAATAGTGATTAATTTTAATATATTTTTTAAAGATTTTATTTATTTATTTAAAGAGAGACAGCATGAGAAGGGGAGAAAGGGAGAGGGAGAAGCAGGCTCCCCACTGAGCAGAGAGCCCCCTGGAGGGCTCCATCCTAGGACCCTGAGATCGTGACCTGAGCCAAAGGCAGATACTTAAGCGACTGAACCACTCAAGTGCCCCATTTTTAATATTTTTAAGTTACATTTTGCAACTACCTAAAAATTATGATTTGCTCATTAATCAGAGCTTATTGAAACAGGTACTTTGAACTCATTAGGAAAGAAATATTTTTAGCTAGCAATCTAGTCTTACATATTTTTCCCCCATGTTATTTTAGATCAGTCATCATTCCCAGAAATGGCAAATTTTGTAAAAGGGGAAGTTTTCAGATTTTAGAATGCCTCCTTTGGTTTATTATTTTAATAGAACAAGTATATTTGTTTGTATGTATGTGATATGAAAATAATTTTTTTGGTTCATAGAGGTATAAAATTTAAAAAATTAAACCAATTTTATTATTGTGAATATGAAATGCTATTTTTTACATTAAAATAAGTGCAGTTATAAAGCAGTAATTTTCTGTGCCTGAAATTCCTTCCCCATATTGTCTGATGAACTACTTATCCTTTAATTCTTGACTCAAGCATGGTATCCTTAATATACCATTCTTTTTTGTGGTTAAGATTTTACTTATTTGTCAGAGGAGAGGAGTACAAACGTGGAGCAGCCGGCAGATCAGGCAGAGGGAGAAGCAGACTCCCCACTGATCAAGGAGCCCGATGTGGGACTCCATCCCAGGACCCTGGGATCATGACCTGAGCCGAAGATAGATGCTTACCCGACTGAGCCACCCGGGAGTCCCTTTAATATGCCATTCTTAAGCAGTATCTGTCAATCTGTTTGGGCTGCTATAACAAAAATGTACAGTCTGGGTGGCTTAAACAAGAAACATTTATTTCTCACAGTGCTGGACTCTGGAATGTCCCAATATCAAGGCATTGTGTCTGCTGAAGGCCTGTGTTCTGGTTCATACCTGGCCATCTTCTCCCTGTGTCCTCACTTGGCAAAAGAGGAGAGGGAACTTTCTGGGGTCTTCTTTATAAGGGCACTAATCCCATTCATGAGGGCTCCATCCTCATTACCTAATCACCTTCCAAAGCCCCATCTCCTAATACCATCACATTAGGGGTTAGGATTTCTAAATTTGTATTTTGGGGGGACATAAACATTCAGTAGCAGTTTCACTTGCAGGTAGAGTTGACTACATTTTCTTTTGTGCCCCACTTTATTCAGCACATACTTACATATCTTTAACTCGTTATTAGACTTTATGTGACTCTCTTCCTGTGCAAACTTGTGGCCAGACCATGTCTTCTTTTGGTTACAACAGATACATGTTTGCTGTGCATTCTAGTTAAAAAAATTTGTACCTCATAATCAACAGAGAACCACTTGGTATTTTTTATTATGGTAGTTTATTTTTATCAATTAAGAGCTGATTTCATAGTATTTTGATTAGAGTGAAAATAGTAGCTTTAAAAGATGAGTTTAATCAGTCAGGAAAATATCCTAGAAATTCCAATAAAACATAAACCATTTCATTTTACTCCATTCTTGTTCTTTTATGTTTATAAAGGTAATACCTGTTTTTCAAAATTCAAACATGAAAAATAATGTTTAAAAATGAGCATTTTCTGCAATTTACAAAAAGACAATGTGCTACAGTCTTAATTGTTTCTATATAGATTCACATTGTTTATTTATTTTTTTAAAAGATTTTTTTATTTGACAGACAGATTATAGTAAGCAGAGAGGCAGGCAGAGAGAGAGAGGAGGAGGAGGCAGGCTCCCTGCTGAGCAGAGAGCCCAATGTGAGGCTCAATCCCAGTACCCTGGGATCATGACCTGAGCCAAAGGCAGAGGCTTTAACCACTGAGCCACCCAGGCACCCCCACATTGTTTATTAATAGTATCATTTTAAACCAAAATGAACTAATGCTAAACATACTGCTTAAAGTTTTTTTTTTTTTTTCACTGAATGTATCTTGGACATTTTTTCATATAAGTAAAAATGGATCTGCTTCATTCATTTGATCAACCTCATAGTCTGTGTGTACAATATGTTAATTAACTGTTCTCTGATTGGTGGATGAACTTTTGTATTCTTCCCACACACACTTTTTTCCCCCCAATAAATAGCAGAAATTTATTGCTCACAGTTCTGGAGGCTGGAAGTCAGAGATCAGGGTGCCAGGTCTCAGACTTCTTACTATATTATGTGATGAAAGCTGGATTTCCTTTTTAGCTATTAAAAGTACCACTGCAAAGAACATCCTAGTATAAAACATTGCGTAATTGTGGGGGTGTTTTTAAATTGTAAATTCCTAGAAGTAGGAATGCCTGGCTAAAAAAAGAGTATGAACATCTTAAGTTGTAGTAGTTTTTGTCGCATTGCCACTTTTTTCGGTTTTCCTACAATAGAATATAAGCAAGTTAATCTATATCTTTACCTATCATGGATAATTGTTCTACATTTTTTTTTTAAAGATTTTTTTGTTCTCTTTTTTTTTTAAGATTTTATTTATTTATTTGACAGACAGAGATGACAAGTAGGCAGAGAGGCAGGCAGAGTCCAACGTGGGGCTCCATCCCAGGACCCTGAGATCATGACCTGAGCCAAAGGCAGAGGCTCAACCCACTGAGCCACCCAGGCGCCCAAGATTTTATTTTTTTATTTAGAGAGAGAGATAGTGCTAGTGGGGGGCAGACAGAGGAAGAGAGAAAATCTCAAGCAGACTCCACAGTGAGTGCAGGGCTGACGCAAGGCTCCACAGGGCTCGACCTCACAACCTGAGATCACAACCTTATTGGAAATCAAGACTTGGGCACTCAACCAACTGAGTCACCCAGGTGACCCAGTCGTTCTGTTTAAAAAATCATTTTATTGGGGCGCCTGGCTAGCTCAGTCTCTAGAGCATGTGACTCTCTGTCTCAGGGTTGTGAGTTCAAGTTCCACACTGGATGTAGAGATTGCTTCAAAATCAAATCTTAAAAAAGAAATAAAAATCATTTTTTAAAGTGTATAGGAAAAAATGCATTTCAAATTTGTATGTAAACCTCACAACCTGTACACACCTATGTAACCAGCAACCAGATCAAGTACCAGAACATTACCAGGACCCAAAGTCAGCTTCGTGCTCCTAGTCAGTCTCTGCCCGTCTCCATGAGTAACCACTATTCTGACTTCTAATAGCACAGATTAGCTTTGCCTTTTTTTTTTTATTTTATAGAAATGAAATCATACAGTATTTATATTTGGTACTATAATTTAATTTTAATCGTAGTGAGTCATAGGTAAAAATAACCTCATTGCTATTTTAACTTGTATTTATCTTTTTTTTTTAACTTGTATTTATCTTAACTAAGATTATCTTTGTGTATATTTCAAAGCTTTTTAAAAAAATCAACAAGGCTCAGATATTAGCATATTTAGAGCACAGAAAGGGCTGAGAATAAAAGCAAAAGCAAACCCCCAAACTCCAGGATTACCATCGTCTTGGGCCAGTATTTCTAAAGCTAAGTTTCTCCATCAGCATCTAATAGATTTCAAGTGTCCAGATTCAACAAATATTGAAGAGTTTCTCGACATGGAAGATCCTATTTTGACACAGATCGTTGTATACACTAACAGAGATGAGACTGGGGCTGTGGCTGAAGTTCAAGCTCTGCGTGGTCCTGGGACTCAGTGTTCCACGAGAGACGAAAATCCCACATCTAGAACCAGTGCTTGCGGTTTGGGGCTAGGAAAAAGCAGAAAATGCTTATATATGATTTCCTATTCATACTGTCAGTTATAAACTACCTAGAAAAAACTAATGAAAGTTGTATAAGACCCAAGCAAAGGAAATTACAGTCACACTTAGGAAAACTATTTTTGGCCTAAGATATTCCTTAAACGGAGAGTAACACCCTTCATGTTTTCAAGGGATAATTATGTAGTTTTTCTAACGGTAAAAAAAAAAAAAAAATTTTGGTAGGAAAAAAATCAACCAGTTGTTTAATAAAGAGAAAGTTGTGTTGTTTACACTTCGGAAAGTCAGTGTGATTATTATGAAAGTAAATGCAGTTTAAGGTAGGAATAATTTCTAAATGTGAGCAGTTAGATGAATAAAATCAAAAAGCAAGGCTAGGCTTGGTTATCATACTATATCTGCTGTATGAAGAAATGCAAATCAGCATAGTAAAGACTTAGAAATCCTGCAGTGCAGAAACCTATTTAATTTTATATGACCTTGTGTTTCCTGCTGCTTCTATGATCATTAGAAATCTATTAATATCTTCTGGGACACTAGAAGTCTGCAGAACATAATTTGGCACACACTATGTGTATTTAAACACCACTAATTCAGATACATAGGGTGCAGAAGTGTGAGTAATAGGCCAAAGTATTATTTTTAGACTCTTAGTAAGCAACTGTCCTTAAAGAGTGAATAATAACTTAAAAACAATCTGAGGGGTTTGAAGTGGCGGGGGGGTGGGAGGTTGGGGTACCAGGTGGTGGGTATTATAGAGGGCACAGCTTGCATGGAGCACTGGGTGTGGTGAAAAAATAATGAATACTGTTTTTCTGAAAATAAATAAATTGGAAAAAAAAAAAAAACCTAAGAAAACAACAAAAACATGGGGATATGTCAAAGAGCTCCCAATGGCTAAAGCTGGAGCAGTATGAGCAACAAAATAAAGCTGTTTTGGATTATAACTCAAAAAAAAAAAAAATAGTAACTGTTGAGCTTTAAAGGACCTGAGTATCATGGTTTTAAAAACTATTCTTTATCAGATGTTTTCAAATATTTTAATCCAGGGCGCCTGTGTCACTCAGTCAGTTAAGCGTCTTCCTTTGGCTGAGGCCATGATCCCAGAGTCCTTGGATTGAGTCCCCACATCTGGCTCCCTGCTGGGCAGGGAATCTGCTTCTCCCTTTGCTCCCCCTCTCCCTCTGCCAGAACCCCTGCATGCCCTTGCTCTCTTGCTTTCCCTCTCTCTCAAATAAATAAATAAAATCTTTAAAAGACAAACAAATATATTCATCCAGTCTGTGGCTTATCTTTTCACTTTCTTTTTTTTTTTAATCTTAAGACATGCAGTTAATTCTTAAGTCTGTTACAAATTTTTTTTTTAATTTATATTTTTTTGAGCAAGTTGGGGGGGTGGCCACAGGGTGTGGAGGAGGGAGGGCAGAGAGATAATCTTTTTTTTTTTTTTTTAAGATTTTATTTATTCAGAGGTATCTGGGTGGCTCAGTTGGTTAAACATCTGCCTTCAGCTCGGTACACGATCCTAGGCTTGGTTCATGATCCTAGGGTCCTGGGATGGAGCCCTGCATCAGGCTTCTTTCTCTCCCTCTATGTGCCTCTCTCCCTGTTTGTGTTCATGCTCTCTTTCTCTCTCAAATAAATAAATAAAATCTTTAAAAAAGAAATATTTTATTTATTAAAAATTTTATTTATATATTTGAGAAAGAGAGAGCACAAGCAGGGAGAGCAGCAGGCAGAGAGAGAAGCATGCTTTATGCTGAGCAAGGAGCCCCACTCGGGACTCAGTCCTCAATCCCGAGATCACAACTGGATCCGAAAACAGATGCTTAACCAACTGAGCCACCCAGGCATCCTGAGAGAGAATCTTAAACAGGCTCCACGGTTAGCATGGAGTCAGATGCAGGGGTCCATCTCATGACCTGAGATCATGACCTGAGATGATATCAACAGTTGGAGGCTTGGATTCCTGAGTCACTCAGTGGGTTAAGCCTCTGCCTTTGGCTTAGATCATGATCTCAGAGTCCTGAGATTGAGCCCTGCATTGGGCTCTCTGCTTGGCAGGGAACCTTCTTCCCCTTCTCTCTGCCTGCCTCTGTGCCTACTCGTGATCTCTCTCTCTGTCAAATAAATAAATAAAATCTTTAAAAAAAAAAAAAAAAGGAGAAGAAGAAGAGTTGGAGGCTTAATCAACTGAGCCACCTAGGCGCCCCTCCATATTTTTTCTAATGTAATTTTACGTATACAGTTTGGTACTTTTGCTTCAGTGGGTTCATAATTTACATCTAGTTGTTTTATAACTTGCTCTTCTTTTTTTCCCACTCTTTATTATATAGTATTTTCATATCAGTACAGTTAATTGTTTTGAGTAGTTGCATAGTGTTCTACCAAAGAATGTATGACAGTTTACTTAGTTTTTCTTCTTTTGAGGAACAGTTTCTAGTTTTCTTTTTCTATTATAAATAATGCCCAAAGGTTTATTTTAAAATTCAGCTTGAACTTTAATTCCTGCAAATTTGTTAAAAGCTTTTCTAATAGAAACATTTAATCTTTATAAATCTTGAGGGACACTTAAAATTTTTGACGTATCAGTTCTGACTTTTCTTGTTCAAATACTTAGTGGAAACATTAGGGTGAAGTTTAAATGTAAACAAGTATTTATTTATTTATTTTTGTAAACAAGTATTTAGAAAAAAAATTTTCAGGGGCGCCTGGATGGTTCAGGCATTAAGTGTCTGCCTTCAGTTCAGGTCATGATCTCAGGGTCCTAGGTTCGAGCCCCACATGGGGTTCCCTGCTCAGCGGGAAGCCTGCTTCTCCCTCTCCCACTCCCCTTGCTTGTGTTCCCTCTCTTGCTGTCTTTCTGTCAAATAAATAAAATCTTTTTTAAAAATTTCTTTTTAAATAACTTCACATCTTCTACCATAACCCTGCTCCCCTCTTGGCTCAAACAGTTGTAAACAGCATGTTTAGAACGCTCTGATTCTACTAATGATTTCTCTTAATTCCTCAATTTATGTGACTTACTTTTCTTCTACCACTTCTCATTGTCAAGAGTGTGAAAAATCTTGTTTCTCAGTAATAAGCTTATAAAACCACCTGAATAGTTATTTAGACCATTTCCATGACATCCCATTTATTGATTTTTTTTTTTTTTTCAAAATTAGATGGTATAAGTTTAGGGGAGAACTTCATGTTTCTGTTTTGTTTTGTGGATTCTGTTAATGCTGTTTCATTTTCCCATGACAGATTCAAAAGCTTTGTGACAGAGTGGCTTCATCTACTTTATTAGATGATCGAAGAAATGCTGTGCGTGCTCTCAAATCATTATCTAAGGTCAGTAATGCTGTATCACTTACTAAGTTTACTAAGTTGGACATTAGTTACTTTAATAGCATTTTTCTTTTATGTAGAAATACCGCTTGGAAGTGGGTATACAAGCTATGGAACATCTTATCCATGTATTACAAACAGATCGGTAAGTTTCTTTTTAATGATTTTTCTCCCTAATTTTTCTTGCAATTTTAATTAATTTGTTTTAGAGTCACTATTCTAGAAATGATTAACTTATTAAGATTATTAAACTTAATAATCTTATTTCAATAAATATTGGACACAAGGTGCAAACCACTGTGCTAGTAAGCATTAAGACAGGCATAATCTCAGGGTTTGAAATCTTTCCATTATATAAAAATGAAATGAAGTGACTTCTCATTTAAAGGTGAAGATTTGGGGTTTGATTTGGGCAATTGGATGTTTTGATATTCACTTAGATATAATATGCTATTCTATAGTATAATATACATATTATTGTATATCAGTTATCCCAACTTGCTTTTTTGCAGAAATAAACTGGACTAAGTGTTAGATCTGAGCATGTTCTAAAAGAAAGGTCACTCAGCCTATTTTTCTCTCTTTCAGTTTCCCTTTTAAGAGATTTTATCTGCATCTTTTTTTTTTTTTTAAAGATGTATTTATTTTACAGAGAGAGTGAGTGCTTATAGGGGAGGGAAGGGCAGAGGGAAGAGAGTGATTCTTTTTTTTTTTTTTTAAGATTTTATTTATTTGAGAGAGAGATCATAAGTAGGCAGAGAGGCAGGCAGAGAGAGAGGGGGAAGCAGACTCCTGCTGAGCAGAGAGCCCGATGTGGGGCTTGATCCCAGGATCCCGAGACCACCACCTGAGTGAAAACCAAGAGTCAGGCACTTCACTGACTGTGCCACCCAAAGGCCCTGCGCCTTTGGTTTTAATGAACAACAGTGCATCGATAGCTTTCAAAAATCTTACCGCTAAGTGAATATGTATTACAACCTTTAACTGCATAGTGAACGCTTCTACCATATCAAGATCTCTCGCTGATATCTCCAATTCAGAATGTTCAAGAGTTAATTTGTATCTTGTTTTCCCGCTCCCAATTGCCTCCTCCACCATCTCCTTCAACTGCCTTTTGACCTAAGTCCAACCTAGTTGATAGTGCCTTTCCATTTCAGCAAGAAACTATAGGATTCTTGCTGAACTTGGCCCTCTCCTTAACCCATTATGCTTATCTAGACCAAACCCCGCCGGAATTCATGAAGTTCTCCCAATTTCCTTTGTTTATCTTTAGTTCTGGCTCAGTATTAGTCATTGAAATGATTTTCAGAGCTGCTATATTAGTTATCTTTATTGTTATTATTATTATTGTTATTACTTTTTGCTGTATAACAAGTTACCTCAGAACTTAGTGGCTCACAATGATCAGTATTTATTATCTCACACTTTCTGTGGATCAGAAATTCAGCAGTGACTTAGCTAGGTGGTTCTGGCTCAGGGTCTCTCTCCAAGTTGCAGTCGAGATTTTAGCCAGGACTGCAGTCATCTGAAGGCTCAGGTGGAAAGATCTGATTCCAAGATGGCTCGATTACTTTGCTAATGGCAGGAGGCTTCATTACCTCACCATGTTGCTCTCTCTGTAAGGCTGCTTGAGCATCCTTATGATGCGGTAACTGGCTTCTCCTAGAGCAAGCGATCCTATGACAAGGAGAAAGCCACAAGGCCTTTTAGGGCTTAGTCTCACAAGTCACACACCATCAAGCCTATCACATTCTGTTTATTGGAAGCAAGCTTATAAATACAGCATATACCTAAGAGGAGGAGAATTTGGTTCCATCCCTTGAAGGGATCTGTATCAAAGAGTTTTTGAACATAGCTTAAAACCACGACTATCTCCAAACTGTATTCTTTGCTTCTGATCTTTTTGTCCCTCCAGTCTATGCACTGTAAGTCTGATGTATAAACCTTTTTTTATTTAATGAATATCAGCAACTCAGTGCAATGTGAAGTCTAAGTTTTTGTGTTTGTTTAAAGATTTTATTTATTTATTTGAAAGAGAGAATGCAGCAGGGGGAGGGGGAGAGGGAGAAGCAGACTCCCCGCTGAGCAGGGAGCCCGACTCGACTCGGGGCTTGATCCCAAGATCCTGGGATTGAACCCTGAAGTCATGATGTGAGCCCAAGACAGATGCCCAAACATCTCAGCCACCCAGGCAGCCCTGAAGTCCCAAGTTCTTAAACAAAGCGATGCATATAAGCTTTTTAAAGGTCTTGGTATTGCCTGTCCAACCTCAGAGCCTGTATTTCAGTTATATTTCAGCAATGCCCAATTGCTTGTTTGCACCAGTTAGGACCATTCCTCTTCTCAGACAGTACACTCCACATTGGCTACCTCTTCAAAGCCAACTCATTCTAATGCATTTGAATAAATGTGTTAAAATCATGTTTAATGATATCTGCCTACCACAGGCAGAATAATAGCCCCCCAAGGATGTTTAACACCCTTATTACCACAACCTATGAATGCTGCCCTGGAGGGCAAAAGGGACTTTGCAGGTGTGATTAAGGACTTTGAGATGGAGAGATTATCCTGCGCTATCCCGGTGGGCCCAGTGTAATCCCAAGGTTTCTTAAAAGTGGAACAGGAATGCACAACAGGAGGTCAGAATGAGGTGATATGGAAGATCTGGACCTGTCGTTGCTGGCTTCGAAGATGGAGGAAGGGGGTCTCTAGAGACCTGCAGAAGGCACAGAAGCAGATTTTCCCCTAGAGCCTGTAGACAGGAAGGTGGTCCTGCTGAAACCTTGATTTTGGTGCAGGAGACCCATTTCAGATTCTGACATCTAGAACTTTAAGATAATATATTTGTATTGTTTAAGCCACTGAGTTTGTGGTAATTTGTTATAGCATCAGTTGAAAACTATTACGGTAAACTAAAGTTTGTTTTGTGCTTTAAATAATAGTCCAGGTTAGAGAAAATGGATCCTAGATCAAAAAAACTTTAGTGTGATGATTATATATACATATAATCTATAATTTTTCTTTTTTACTCCATGTATACCTTTTTCTCACTGAGTCTTTCAAAGTTACTAATGAAATCACTAACATCTCAGTATGGAAAAAAGAATGCTGCCTGTTATATAAAGTTGAAAGTTATTGTCATTTTAAGTGCATAGCTGAAAATGGATATGTAGATCTTAGGTATTCTCTCTCTCTCTCTCTCTCTCTTTTTTTAAGAGTTTACTTACTTATTTGAGAGAGGGAGAAGCAGGTTCTCCATTGAGCCGAGAGCCCAATGAGGAACTTGATCCCAGGACCCCAGGATCATGAGCTGAGCCAAAGGTAGATGCTTAACCAACTGAGCCACCCAGGCGCCCCAATAGACAGATTTTGAAAGCATTGATGGATGATGATGGCATTTAGAGTGGAAAATAAGAGTAAGATACAGGACACAAAGATTCAGTGAATATGGAGAAGTGATTAGGAGTGGTAAATGAAATAAGATGATAGGCAGAGTGGATCACAACCAGATGTAAATCTCAAGGGAGGGCACCCGGGTGGCTCAGTTGGTTAATTGACTGCCTTCAGCTCAGGTCAACTCCCGCATTAGGCTCCCAGCTTCATGGGGAGTCTGCTTCTCCCTCTGACCATCTCCCTCTCATGCTCACTCTCTCTCTCTCTCTCTCTCTCAAAAATAAATAAGTAAAATCTTAAAAAAAAATCAAGTAAAGTAGGCTTTAAAAATTTTTATTTATAAAAATATTATTTATCATTTTTTTTTTAGAAATTTTGAAGAGCATCTTTTTTTTTTTTTTTTAAGATTTTTATTTGTTCACTTGAGAGAGACATAGCAAGAGAGGGAACGCAAGCTGGGGGAGTGGGAGAGGGAGAAGCAGGCTTCCTGCCAGACGGGGCACCCAGTGCAGGGCTTGATCCCAGGACGCTGGGATCATGACCTGAGCCAAAGGTGGCTTAGCAATTGAGTCACCCAGGCACCCCTGAGGAGCATCTTTTAAGAGAGTATTAAGGAACTGGGAATAGAGAGAAATTTCCTCAAAATAATAAAGAGAATCTATGAAAATCCCAGAACATCAGATGCAATGGTGAAAAACTGAGCACTTTCCACGTAAGATCAGGAACAAGATCATGATGTTCCCTTTAACCACCTCTGTCCAACACTGAAATGGAAGCTTTAGCTAAAGTAGTTGGGCAAGGAAAGGAAATAAAAGGTATACTGAAGTAAAATTACACATATTCATAGACGATATGATCTTGTATATAGAAAATCCTTAGGAATCCACCAAAAAGCTATCAGAATGAATAAATATAGCAAAGTTGAAGGATATAAGCTCAATATAAAAAAATTATATTTCTGGGGCGCCTGGGTGGCTCAGTGGGTTAAGGCCTCTGCCTTCAACTTAGGTCATGATGCCATGGTCCTGGGATCGAGCCCCACATTGGGCTCTCTGCTTGGCAGGGAGTCTGCTTCACTTCCTCTCTCTCTCTGCCTGCCTCTCTGCCTACTTGTGATCTCTGTCAAATAAATAAAATCTTTAAAAAAAAAATTATATTTCTAGGGTGCCTGGGTGGCTCATTTGGTTAAGCAACTGCCTTCGGCTCAGGTCATGATCCCTGAGTCTCGTGATTGAGTCCCACATCAGACTTCCAGCTCCTGAGGGAGCTCCAGAGGGAGTCTGCTTCTCCCTCTGACTTTATCCCTTCTCATGCTCTCTCTCTCTCTCTCTCTCAAATAAATAAGATTTATTAAAAAATTAAAGATTTTTTAAAATTATATTTCTGTATACTAGCAATGAACAATCAGTAAACAGAATTAAGAAAACAATTCCATTTAAGTAACATAAAAAAGATTAAAATACTTTGGAATAAATTTTACGAAAAAGGCGTAAGAAGTGTACACTGGAAACCACAACACATTATTGAAAGAAATTACCTGAGATTCAAATAAATGAAAATACATTCTGTGCCCTTCATGGACAGAAAGAAGGAATATATTTTTAAGATGGTAATACACCCCAACTTGATTTACAGATTCACATAATCACTATAGAAATCCTAGTTGGCCCTTGTAGAAATTAACAAGCTGATCATAAAATTTGTATGGGAATGCACAGGATCCACAGTAGATCCCAACTACAAAAGAACAAAGTAGATCCCAACTAAAAGAACAAAGTTGAAGGGCTTATATTCCTGATTTTTTTTTTTTTAAGATTTTATTTATTTATTTGTCAGAGAGAGAGAGAGAGAGCAAGCACGGGCAGACAGAGTGGCAGGCGGAGTCAGAGGGAGAAGCAGGCTCCCTGCAGAGCAAGGAGCCCAATGTGGGACTTGATCCCAGAACTCTGGGATCATGACCCAAGCCAAAGTCAGCTGCTTAACCAACTGAGCCACCCAGGCGTCCCAATATTTCCTGATTTTAATACTTGCCACAAAATGATAGTAAACAAGACTTTATGGCAGTGGTATTAAGGATAGACATATAGATCAACAAAATAAAAAAGCTAGAGATATAACCCAACATTAATTTAAACTGATTTTTGTCAAGGTGTTAAAGACCACAATGGAGAAGAACAATTTTTTCAACAAATGGTGCGGGGACAACTAAATATTCACTTCACACCATACACAAAAATTAGCTCAAAAAGGATCAAAGACCTAAATGTAAGAGCTAAAGCTAAAACCCTTAGAAGAACTGCAGGCGTAAATTGTCAAAACCTTGGCTTAGGCAGTGGTTACCTACATATGACACTAAAAGCATAAGCAAGAACAGACAAAACAGATAAACTGGACTTTGTTAAAATTAAAAACTTTTATGCTTCAAAGGACCCTATCAAGAAAGTAAAAAGACAACCCAAAGGATGGGAGAAAGTATATGCAAATCATATGTCTGATAAGGGACTTACATCAAGAATACATACACAATTCAACAATAAAAAGATAAGTAACCCAAATAGAGACAGGCAGTTGGGGCGCCTGGGTGTCTGAGTGTCTGCCTTTGGCTCAGGTCATGGATCCTGGGGTCCTGGGTTTAGGCCCTGAGTCAGGCTCCCAGCTTGCAGGGAACCTGCCTCTCCCTCTCCTTCCCGTTCATGCTCTCTCTAGCTGTCTCGCTCCCGTTCTCGCTCTCAAATAAATAAATAAAGGAAATCTTGGGCGGGGGGGACAGGCAAAGGGTTTGAATACAAATTTCTCCCAAAAAGGTATACAAATGGTTGATAAACACATTCAAAGATGCTCAAAATAGTCATTAAGGAAACACTAATCAAAACCAAAATGAGACATCAGCTTGAACTCATTAGGATGGCTGTTCAGGGGGGACAGAGAAGGATGATAACAAATGTTGCTGAGAGAAACTGGACCTTCAAGCACGGCTGGTGGGAATAGAAGATGGTGCAGCTTCTGTGGAAGTGTAGCAGTTCCTCAGAAAGTCAAACATGGGGTTGCCACATGGCCCGACACAAAAGCTAGTACGTGAAAATTCATAGCAGCGTTGTTCCTAAGAGCCACAATAGCCATTGGAATCTGCTAGGATTCTCTCTCTGCCTCTCCCTCTGCCCCTTCCTACCCTCCAGCTACTCATGCCCCCCACCCTCTCTCTAAGGAATAAAATAAAATAAAATGGGGGTGACAATAGCGCCTGTCTTGTTGGATTGTTCTGAGGCTTCAACGGTTTGATGTATGTGCAATGATTAGAACAAGTTGGGCTTGTGCTGGGCATAGAGCCTCTTAAAATTCTCTTTCTTGTCTGTCTCCATCCATCCCTCCCCCTCCCTCTTAAAAAAAAAAAAAACAAAACCCAAAAATCTATAGACACAGAAAGTGGATTAGTGTTTGCCAGGCACTGGGGGGAGGAGGCTAGGAAGGATGGCTAAAGGATACAGGATTGCTTATGATGTGATGAAATGTTCTAAGTTTTGGGGCACCTGGCTGGCTCAGTCAGTGGAGCGTGCAGCTCTTGATCTCAGGGTTATGAGTTCAAGCCCCATACTGGGCGTAGAGATTTCTTACAAATAAAAGCTTTAGGGATGCCTCAGTGGCTGAGTGAGTTAAGCGTCTGCCTTCAGCTCAGGTTGTGATCCCGGGGTCCTGGGATCAGGTCCCGCATTGGGCGGCCTGCTCAGCGGGGAACCTGCTTCTTCCTCTGCCTGCAGCTCTTCCTGCTTATGCTCTCTCTCTCTTTCTCTCTGACAAATAAATCAGTAAAATCTTAAAAAAAAAAAAAAAAAAAGCTTTAGAAAAAGGCAAAAAAAAAAAAGTTCTGGTTTCAGAGAGCGGTGATGGTTGCACAGCTCTGTGGATATACTAAACCCACGGAGGTGAACACTTTAAAAGGGTGAACTTTATGGCATACAAATTATCTCAATTATTAAAATTACTATCAGGTGTCATGGTTTGGAAACAGTGAGAAATTAGACAACTTTCAGGCTCTGAGTGTAGGACTTAGGAAAATGAGCAATCTCTCTTCAATATGACGGTAAAAGAAGCAGACCCACCGACAGATGGAGGACTTCAAGCCTTGTCAGGAAAGGGAACAGAGTTTTCTGGGATGTAGCCAAGGACGAAGGGGATTCAATGGATGCATTCCGAGAGCGTTAGCTGCAAAGGCCCGGAGAAGAAGTGTAAAACAGTAATGACAAGGGGCGCCTGGCTGGCTCAGTCCATAGAGCATATGTCTCTTGGTCTCCAAGGTTGTGAGTTCGAGCCCAAGGTTGGGCATAGAGTTTACTTAAAACAGCAACAACAAAGCAAACAAACAAACAAACAAAAAAAACCATTAATGAAGGGGAGCTATGGAAGGAGACGGCTGCAGAACACAGACCTTTCTTCGCATTCCGTGAGGTTAAATCACTTCGAACACTTGGAAAACAGCAATTAGAGGCAAACGGAAAGGGAATTTAATTTAGCACAAGAAAAGGGATGAAATGCAAGAAGACTCGTAGATGCTTAGCTTTGTTGTCTAAGAGGCACAATAAAACACCAAAGCAGCCCCTACATGGTACAGTTAGGATTTCACACATTCACTGGCCCCTGGTACACCCTACTGCCAAGCGTGGTGGTAAATGTGTGGTAAATGTTTTTAAAAATCTGTTTCTTAACCTTTATCTCAGGAATATCTAGGGATGCCTGGGTGGCTTAGTGGGTTAAGCATCTGCCTTCACTTCTGGTCATGATCTCAGGGTCCTGGGATCAAGCCCTGCATCGGGCTCCCTGCTTGGCAGAAAGCCTGTTTCTTCCTCTGCCCCTCTCCTCACTTGTGCTCTCTCTCTCACTCCCTCTCTCTCTCTCAAACAAATAAAATCTTAAAAAAGCCCAAAAAAACCCAAAAACAAAATTTGTCTATCAACAGCTACAGTCTCATACTCCCTGATTTTATAAATAGTATTATCTTTACCATAAGTTTTTTGTTCTGTTTGTGTTTTTAGAAAATAAAGTCTAGAGCAGGAAAACAAATTCTAGTAGCCCCATCAGGGATAACACGGTTAAAGATTCCTATGACAAAACATGTGTATAGGGCATCTGGGTGGCTCAGTGGGTTAAGCTTCAGCCTTTGGCTCAGGTCATGATCTCAGGATCTTGGGATGGAGTCCCGCATCGGACTCTCTGATCAGCAGGGAGCCTGCCCCCCCTCCGCCCCCCGTCTGCCTCTCTGCCTACTTGTGATTTCTCTCTCTCTCTCTGTCAAATAAATAAAATCTAAAAAACAAAAACAAAAACATGTATATAAACATAAACACGTACCAGTAAAATTACCTGGGTTATACTAACTTTGCTGGTTTTAAAGTTGAATTTACTTTACCAATTTATTTATAAGTTGTTTTTAAAATATATAGTCACACACAGGAATATATATGTATTTTTTGCTAAATGGGGTCATTCTATATATTACTTTTTTTTTTTTTTTTGAGATTTTATTTATTTATTTATTTATTTGACAGAGAGAGATCACAAGTAGGCAGAGAGGTAGGCAGAGATAGAGGAGGAAGCAGGCTCCCCGCTGAGCAGAGAGCCCGATGTGGGGCTTGATCCCAGGACCCTGGGATCACGACCTGAGCCAAAGGCAGAGGCTTTAGCCCACTGAGCCCCTCAGGCTCCCCTCTTTTTTTTTTTTTTTTAAGATTTTATTTACTTATTTGAGAGACAGAGATCACAAGTAGGCAGAGAAGCAGATGGCCCTGTATATTAATTAATTAATTAATATACATTTATTTATTTATATAAATTATTTATTTAATTTATTGATTAATATACAGGCGCCCCTGTATATTAATTTTTTTTATTTAATTTTTCTGCTGGCATTATATCAAGGGTGTTTTAATTACTGTGTCATTAAACTTTCTTTAAAAATACTGTTTTTCAGGGGCGCCCGGGTGGCTCAGTGGGTTAAAGCCTCTGCCTTTGGCTCACGTCATGATCCCAGGGTCCTGGGATCGAACCCCGCATCGGGCTCTCTGCTCAGCCAGGAGCCTGCTTCCCTTCCTCTCTCTGCTTGCCTCTCTGCCTACTTGTGATCTCTGTCAAATAAATAAATAAAATATTTTTTAAAAATACTGTTTTTCATTGCTACTGTATTTTTAAAATATTACACATTTAGGTTGCTTCTAATTTTCCACTATTATAAATAACCTTTATACGTTCTTTAAGCTTGCACTCTGTTATTTTCTTAGCATAGATTTTAGATTAATGTTTTATACAGTCTTGCTAAATAACAACTGTCTAAAAGTGATTGTAACCATCTACACTCTAGCAACATGTAAGTGTAATAATTTCTTTTTTCCAGTTCGGATTCTGAAATAATAGGTTATGCTTTGGACACACTGTACAATATAATATCTAATGATGAAGAAGAAGAAGTAGGTAAGTTTCTTTTATTATGTTTTCTTTTTTTTTTTCTTCTATGGTGTTTCTGTACATAAAATAGCACATGCTGTATATCCTGGAGTTGTGCCAGTTTTGCTGGTTTTAAAATTGAATTTATTTTATAAATTTATTTATAAGGGTATTTTTCTTTTTTAAGTAGTAAGGAAAAACATAAGCTTAGTTCCAGAAAAATGTATTTAAAATGATTGCTTTGTATGTTATTTGGAGGTAGAATTAGAGTGTTCTTTTTAGTAAATTCCACTTCTTTTTTCCTTTCTTTCTTTCTTTCTTTCTTTCTTTCTTTCTTTCTTTCTCTCTTTCTCTCTTTTTCTCTTTCTCTCTTTGAGTTGGATACTTAACAGAGCACCTAGGCGGCTCAGTTAATCATCCAACTCTTGATCTCAGATCAGGTCTTGATCTCAGGGTCATGAGTTCAAGCCCTACATGAGGCTCCACGCTGGGCGTCAAGCCTACTTTAAAAAAAAACACTTAATTGACTGAACCACCCAGGCACCCCTTTTTTATAAAACCACCCAGGTACTCCTTTTTTAGATTTTATTTATATGAGTGGGAGAGTGACAGAGGGAGTGGGAGAAGCAGACTTCCCACTGAGCAGGGAGCCCTAAAGTGGGGCTCAATCCCAGGATCCTGGGATCATGACCTGAACTAGAGGCAGAAGCTTAACTGAGTGAGCCACCCAGGCGCCTCTATAAAATATTTTGTTCTCTTTTTGTATTTGATTTTAGTTTGGTAGTATGAATATTAGTAATTTCATATTAAATAAATCATTTTTGCCTATTAAAAAACTTATATGTTATTATCTGATGAACAATATGAAATTAGAAGGGGTTTTTCTTAATAAATAAACTTTTAACATAGGACTTTTGTTAACTTATAAAGAGCAACAACTTATTAAATTTAGGAAGTTTTTTTACATTAATCTGATGTGAAATGATACAAGTAAGTTCAAAATTCACGCACTTTGGTGTGAATTTTCCTTTTTTTGTTTCACATTACTTACATATATAAAATAAGGTGGTCTGTCACCTTTATTGTCAGTATGTGAAGTACTTAACTAGAAATCTATATACATTTCTTTCTATATATTATAAAAACATACTCATTGAGTAACATTTCACAATGCCGTTTAAGAATGCATTCTTCACACCAGATTGCCTGTTGAAGGACATAGTGGGTGTTTCTTTATTCTAGACACCCAGAAAAGGTGGGCGTATTTGTGCATTTTAGAAGTTTAATTTAGATTATAAGATCTTTCAAAATTCTAAGTAGACAAATTATAAGGAAATATAGATAATTATAAGTTTGTGTATACTTTATTATGATAAAAATAGAGTGGTCCTAACTTCACAGAATACCAGTAATAGGAACATTTGAAACTGGGTCATGTCGAATGGTCACAATTTCTTTGACTTAAATACCGTTTTTCTTAAATTTTTCTTTCTCTGTGATAGCTAACAACTTCACTTTATTTCTCAGAGGTCAGAAAAAAAATTTTTTTTAAGATTTTATTTATTTATGTGAGAGAGCAAGCACAAGTGGGGAGAAGGGTCACAGAGAGAGGGAGAAGCAGACTTCCTGCTGAGCAGGGCGCCCGACATGGGGCTCGATCCCCAGGACCCCGGCATCATGACCCAAGCGGAAGGCAGACGCTAAACGGACTGAGTCACCCACGCACCCTGAAAAAAATCTTTAGTAAACATGATTTGGTACCCATAGGATAAGATGCTGTCACTCACTGAACAACACTTAAATACAATGCACACAAGAGTGCACTCTGAAGAAAAAGATATTTATCTTCTAGTTATTTCTCAGATGAGAAAACCAGGTGCAACACACTTGTTAGAACACATTACAATAAAAGATATTTCTTTCCTTTTTTTGGTTTAATATTAGAAATATAGCTCTTTTTCTTTTGTGTTTTAAAGACTCTTTAGCAGCAATATTTTTAGTTATGTGCTTTTTCTTCATTATAATTTTATAATATAGTTAGAGTCCAATTTTTTGTTTGTTTCTATGTGTTTGGGCTCTTTATTTTTAATTCAGCATCCAAAAAAAGATTCTTTGGATAAACCAAGATAAACAGTTCTTGGAGAAACAATAGTAGGATCACTTTTTCCAGGGAAGATTAAAATAGGAACCTACAACTTTGTTCTGAAAATTTATTTATTCTGAAGGAACAATTAAAAAAAAATCTAGATATTGAGAAATATGTCCTTCATTTCTATTATTAATACTTTTTCTCTATTGCTTCATCAAAAGGTAATTCTTAGCTGATATTATGAAATCTGTTTTAGAGTTTTTTACCTTGGGGATATTTACAATCCATTAATTTAATGATAAATCTCTCTCATAATCCTGAATATATAGTATATGCTTGCTGTATCTCTTTTAAGCTATCTCAGATTTTGAATAAAATGAATGAGCCTTTTCTTCTAAGAGATTATATTGCTTATTTGACATTTTTAAGTTCTTATTTTATTGTGAATACTACTACATAGAAACTATTTTCTTCATCACCTACTTTTTATTTATTTATTTTTGTCTACCTTTTCAGATGATGTTGAAGGTAAAAGATTGCATTTATGCATGATGCTTTTAGGCATAATTTCTGGTAATATAAAAGGACACTGTCAAGTGATGTTTCTTCTGGCTGGTAAAAAATGTAGAGATTTGTTTCACTGTATAAGAATTCCCTAATTAAAGGGAAATATTTGATAATCTTGTATTGCTATTTATTTTTTCCATGGTTACTAAGTCTGTATATTGTCCAGATCACAGAAAATACTCTAGTACATTTTTAACAATGTTCAAGCTTTTTCTCTAGCAGGACAGTCTATACAAATTACTTTTTGTGTCCTTCTTGGAGAAAACTTTTGAGGCGGTTTATATAAAATATTTGAATATGTTTACATCCGTATGTATACTTATACATTTTACATGTATTCAGCAAGAATTGGAAGATATTCCAGTTTAGAGAATATTACATGTTGATATTGTCCCTTTAAAATAATGCAAGCACGATAATGTCTGGTTAATGACATTTCTTGTATTAATTCATAGAACTCATCAATATATTGTCTTAACTTTTTCTGGTGGTCTGTTTCAAGTTCCATTTATTTTTAACATTAATATTTCTTTTCCCAATAATTAAAGTAACCAACTTTATTTTGTTTTGCCATTTTTTCTGAGATCCCCTTAACTTTTTAAAAATGAGGAGGGGAATAGTCTTATCTAAAGTAGGTTTAAAATGGTGCATAACAAAATTAACTGAACTTAACGAGAAGCTAACTCACTCACTAAAATGGATAGGCTTACCTTTGTGATATTTGAACCCCTTCTTTGAAAGCAGAAAATACCAAAGCCTGATGCTTTTACTCTTGTGATAATAAGCTGGTTTCCTTGCTGGGTGATAGAGATTAGTCATCATTGTTTCTATTATTATTTCATCATGTTTGTATAAAGCTTTAAAATTTACAGTGCTTTCATGTTCACTGTCTTATTTGAGCCTCATAGCATCTTGTGAGGTAGGTGGTATTTTTCTCTTTTGTAGATATGAGAAAAAATAATTAATTAACTAATTAATGGTGAGAAAATAGAAGCCCAGAAACATGTAACTTACATAATATCATCTAGTAAGTAGGATAACAGCATTTTAAAAAAATTTTTATAAAAAAGATTTATTTATTTATTTTAGAGAGATTGAACGTGAGCAGTAGGGGCAGAGGGAGGGAGACTCCCAAGCAGACTCTGTGTTGAGTGCAGAGCCTTACGTGGGGCTCGATCTCACAATCCTGAGATCACAGCCTAAGCTGAAACCCAGAGTTGGATGCTCAACGGATGGTGCCACCCAGGTGCCCCAATAGTATTTTTTAATATACTTTTTTCTAAGTATCCCATAGAATTTGTTTGTTGGTTTGGTTTGGTTTGGTTTGGTGTTTTGGGTTTCAAGTTGTTATTTAAATTCTGGTTTGTTAAATTTCTGATTTAATAAATTGTAGTTGTTTTCTGGCCAGATTATCTTTCATTAGTCTTGTAATTTACATTAACTAGTTTATAGGGGATTTAGAGAAACATTAAAAAAATACAGGTGTCCTTGTTTAATTGAGCACAGTGCAAAATATTCACAGTGATAGTCCATCACTGTGAGTTAGGACAACTTTTACTAGAATATCTTTTTCTGTGGAGCAGTTTTGTCCTCCGCAATATGGTTTATGACCTTGATATAGAATGGAATTCTGAAGAGAAGGTCCAGAAATTTCTTTTTTGTGTTTTGTGGTTTTTCTTTGTGTTGTTTTTTGTTTTTGTGTTTATTTTTGTTTTTGAGAGAGAGAAAGAGAGCACATGAGAGTGCATGTGTGACTGTAGGAGGAGGGAAAAGAGGCAAAGGGCAAGAGAGAATTTTAAGCAGCCTCCAGGCCCGGCAGATCCCACCCTGGAGCCCAATGCCAGGCTCAGTCTTGGAACCTTGAGATTATAACCTCAGAAATCTTTTTGAATATTGTTTATACTTCTTGAGAAATTAAAAAGTACAATCTCTAGAGATATTGTAAATAAACATTTGAAGAATAAAAATATATATACGTGTGTTTTGAAAGCCAGTCCTATAAATAGGCCTAAAATGTTTCCAGGGGTGTATATAATAAGGACTTTATTATAGCTTTATTTATTAAGCTCTAGGAGTTTTAAAATCAGTATATTGGATAGAGAGGATGGTTTACTTGTCTCATACCTTGACTTACATTTAAGTAAATCTAATTTCCCATGAATTTAATTTTGGTTTATAGCTTTTAGATGTAATTAGTATAGTAGTTGGCTTATGTAAACTGCTTGTATGTAAACTACTATAAATAGCTTAATTTACTGCTATATCAAAATAGTTTTGTATGTTACTTTAATTGCTTAGCTAATTTTTTGAAGGGCTCTACAATAAAGTTCAGAAGTGCTGTGTTGTGGCTATAACATAAAGGAAGTAGAGTTTATCTTACTAACACTTTTTTAAAATCAACAGTATTAAAACAGAAGGAATCATAGATCCTTGGAACAGGATCATATTTTACTAGTTTGATTCAAAACATAGATCTTAATTATATCCTGTTAAGCTACAGTATTTGATATAGTTTAACTACAGAACAAATCAGATGTATTTTTTTTTTCATAAAGATTTTATTTATTTGACAGAGAGTGATCACAGGTAGGCAGAGAGGCAGGCAGAGAGAGAGGAAGGGAAGCAGGCTCCCCACTGAGCAGAGAGCCCTATGTGGGGCTTGATCAGGACCTTGGGATCATGACCTGAGCCGAAGGCAGAGGCTTTAACCCACTGAGCCACCCAGGCGCCCCCAAATCAGATGTATTAATTCTTATTCTTGCCAAGTTATTAGCTTGTGCTCAATGCAGACATTACATTAAATATTTTCTTGGGTTAAACCTGCATTCCTTAAAGTGTGGCACAAAAGTCCCAGAGTCCTCTGTATTAAAAGAGCCCATAGTTAAATAAACGTAACATTATATATTTCCCTCTGAAGCATCACAAGATATACATTAGTACATTAAGTGCTAAGAATTCTGCAGTAAAGAAACCTGTTCAACTTTGTTTAATCCACATACATTTGGACAGAGGCGCTTGATTTCATGAGATACTCACTAACATGCCACACTGTCCTGCATTTTGAGAAATACTGACCAAAGCTTAAACCCATAGTTCAGTTATTTACGTTTATCCATATAAAAACTTTTCAGCATTTTAAAAAACATTTCATAGGAAGAATTCAGTAAGTGTGTATTTTTTTTCCCTTTCTCTTTTAGATTAGTTTTAATAATATTCTCCTAAATGGCAATACTTTTATTTTGAGTTTTTCTCTAGAGGTCACGATCTTTTGCCCCAAGGGCAATGTCTGTTTTAGAAGCAAGGTTGTTTGACCCACATAATATTTAAAATAATTTAAGTTGCTGGTATTACAAATTGGGAGCTTTCACATGAGATTTTGGATTTTAGATTTGTTTCTAAAAAACTTAAGGACCGATAACAGCTGGGCCTGCATTCACACCTGGCAGTCGGTTGCTGTTTCCCCTCGGCGGGGCATATACTCTCCAGCCTTCCTGTTGTCTCACCCCCAGCCTGCTTCACTCCTGTATTACCGCATGGCCCCTATGGTTGAGTTTTTATTCTCCACCATATTCACACCACTCTAATAAAAACCAGATTCGGATTTCTCCTTCACAACAGCTTTCTTTTTTTTTCTTTTTAAGGTTTTATTTTATATATTTATTTGAGAGAGCACACATGCGTGTGAGAGAGTTTAAGTGGGGTGGAGAGGGGGATGGAGGCGGTGGGCAGAAGGGGAGGGAGAGGCAGAAAATTCCAAGCCCAAGGTGGGGCTCCATCTCGTGACTCCAAGATCATGACCTGAGCCGAAATCAGGAGTTAGGTACATAACCCACTGAGGCACCCAGGTGCCCCATTTATGTCAACAGTTCATTTTTCAAAAATTGTTGAGTGGTATTCTGGAGTTCATTGCCCCCTTCGAGGGCATTTGGGGTTGTTTCTAGTTTTCAGCTATTATGTGTAAAGCTTTTGTAAACATTCATATACAAGTCTTTGTGCGGATCTATGTTTTCATTTCTCTTCAGTAAATACCTGAGAGCAGAATGGCTAAGGGATAGAATAGGCATGTGTTTAGCTTTATAAGACATTGCCAGACTTTTTTCGAAGTAGTTGTACCATTTTACGTGCCCACTGGGATGTGTGGGAGAATATGTGAGAGCTCGTCTCTCCAGTACTTGATACAGTCAGTCTTTTAAAATGTTAGCCATTCCAATAGGTGTGAGATAGTATCTCACATTAATTTTAATTTGTAATTTTGTAATGAATAATACTATTGAACAAATTTTCATGTGGTTGTTTTTTTTTTTTTTTTTTTTTTTTTTGGTCATCCATATAACTTTCTTCTGGTGAAGTATTTATTCAAATCTTCTGTTCATTTTTACTTTTTTTTTTTTTTTGTCTTATACTTGAGTTGTAAGAATTCCTTATATATTCTAAATATAAGTCCTTTGCAGTGTTTGTTTCACAAGTATTTTCTTCTGGTCTGTGATTTTCCTAACATGGTATTTTGAAAAGCAAAAGTTTTAAATTTTAATCCACTTTATTATTTTTTTCTTTTGTAGTTTACACTGTTTCCTATTTATGAAATCTTTGCCAAACCTAAATCACTAAGATTTTCTCTTATGTTTTCTTTTAAAAGTTTTGTAGTTCTAACTCCTGTGATTAGGTCTATGGTTTCTAGTTTACACTTAGGTCTGTGATCCATTTTGAACTAATAGGTCTGTTTCTGGACTTCATATTTTATTGGTCTGTATGTCTGTCATTTTGCCAATCCAATAGGATACTGTCTTGCTTACTGTAGCTTTATAATCTTGAAATTTTGAAATATAAGTCCTCCAACTTTGTTGTTTTTCATTGTTCTTTTGGCTCTTTTAGGTTCTTTACATTCCCTTATCAATCTTAGAATCAGTTTGTCAATTTCTAACAAAAAAGGCTGACTGAGATTTTGACTCAGATTCTGTTCAGCCTGTTGATTGATCTGGGGAAAACTGACATCTTAACACTGTTGCGCCTTCTAATATCAGAACACAGTGATATATTTATTTAGGACTTCCTTTAATTTCTTTCAGTACCATTTTGGAGTTTCCAAAGCAATTTTTTTTTTAAGATTGTATTTATTTATTTGAGAGAGAGAGTGAGCGTGCACAAGTAAGGGAAGCAGCAGGCAGAGGGAAAAGGAGAAGCAGACTCCCTGCTGAGCTGAATGCAGGGCTTAATCCCAGGATGCTGAGCCTGGGCAGATGCTTAACTGACTGAGCCACAGGTGCCCCCTCAAAGCGTAATTCTTATATATCTCATCAAATTTATCCCTAAATCTTTAATAATTTTTGGTGCTGTTTTAAGTGGTACTGTTGGGGCGCCAGAGTGGCTCAGTGGGTTAAAGCCTCTGCCTTTGGCTTAGGTCATAATCCCAGGGTCATGGGATCGATCCCCATATTGAGTTCTCTCTCTGCTCAGCAGGGAGCCTGCTTCCTCCTTCTCTGTGCTTGCCTCTCTGCCTACTTGTGATCTCTGTCTGTCAAATAAATAAATAAAATCTTAAAAAAAAAATTAAGTGGTAGTTTTTAAAAAATTTCAGTTTCTAGTATATGCCAATTTCTGTATATGCTAATATATAGAAATCAGTTAATTTTGACCCTTTATCCCATAATTTGGCTAACTTCACTTACTAGTTCCAATAGCTTTTTTATAGAGTTCATAGGATTTTTTACATAAATATGTGGTCTGTAAATAAAGACAGTTTTATTTCTTCCTTTCCAGTCTGTATGCCTTTTTTGTCTTTTTTCTGCCTCATGGCACAAAGATGACCAGTACAGAGTTGACTGGAAGTGGTCAAATGGGTATTCTTGCCTCTTCACTGATCTCAGGTGGAAAGCATTCAGTCTTTCACCATTAAGTGCGATGTTAGCTGGGAGTACTTTATAAATGCTCTTTATCATCCAGTTTTGTGACTTTAAATATCATTTATATGCTTACCACTCATATGTATCTCCAACCCAAACTGCTTGTTTGTCCAACTGCTTACTTGATATCTCCGCTCAAATCTTTATGTCAAAATGAAACTTCTCTCTGTACTCTTAGCTTGCTTCTTCACACTGTTTTTCATCTCAGTAAACAGTAAATTTCATAAAAATTACTACCACTGAGGTCTAAGCCATCTTTACTGCTTTCTTTGATCGTTGCTTCCCTTTTGTCGCTGTTGATTATTGTCTCCCTATTTTCCTTGTTCCCCTGACATTCTGTTCTCAGCACAGCTGCCAGAATAATCCTTTTAAAACTGAAGTATTTTGTAAGTAATGTAATTTCAAGGCCCAAAAGCATTTAGTTCTCTACTGACAAGAGATGATAAGAGAAATATTTCCTAGAGTTTCTGAAGGGTAAAGCGGCATATATGGGTACTTAGGATTGAAAAACACTTCTACTTTTGCTCTCTTCTTTTTTCTACAAATAATTAGATGTGATTATCGCTGTCACTGTTGGGTTGCTTTGCTTTTCCCATCATCTGTGGGTTTTTTCCATTTCTAAAGTATGTTAATATTAAAATCTCACATTAGAAAAGGACTGTTTGAGGAAGCTTGACTGCCAGCTCCATTGGTTTATAGTCACTGCCTGGAGCATTATGTAGGAAAGGGTTGGTTGTGTGGCATGGGTGAGGGTATGGGGAGTAGTGTATTTGCCGTCTCTAAGTTGTATACATAGCATAGGCAGATTTTAAATGGTAATTTGTTTTGGTGATCATCGCTTCAGTTTTTAGTGGTCTTTTACATTTTTTTGACATTGAAACAATGTATAGTTTAATCTAAAGACTGTTGAGTCTTAAGGACAATTATAAAATCTTTTAAGGAATAAATGTAAAAGTAAATACCAAATTCTGATTTTATTGACAATTTATAGTATATACATGTTGATATTTTTGAGAAAATACTGAATAATATACAGATGTTTGGTTTAATTTTGTAATTAAATCGTTTAACACAGCAACACTAACAGTCAACAAGGACTTTGTGTTTAATAATGTTTTGGTGGGGGAGGCTGGTTTTGGGTATAATCTATACAAAGTGAAAGTTACTCTTTGCGGTTATATAGTCCTGTATGTTTTGGCATATGTATGCCATGGTGTGATCACTATCATATTTGAGGTAGAGTATCTCCATCACTCTACTAAGCTCCTTTGCAGTCAAATGCTCTACCACTGAGCTATACCCCCTACTAAGCTGCTTTGTACCCTAATTAGAAGTTTAACCTAAAAATGTCTTTGAAAAGACGTGAAAATTTAGATCTTTTCTTTGACTATTTTATTTATTTATTTATTTATTTTTAAGATTTTATTTATTTGACAGAGATATCACAAGTAGGCAGAGAGGCAGGCAGAGATAGAGGGGGAAGAAGGCTCCCTGCTGAGCAGAGAGCCCGATGTGGGGCTTGATCCCAGGACCCCAAGATCATGACCTGAGCCAAAGGTAGAGGCTTTAACCCACTGAGCCACCCAGGTGCCCCTGAATATCATATTTAAGCATTTTTTTTTAAAAAGATTTTATTTATTTATTTGACAGATAGAGATCACAAGTAGGCAGAGAGGCAGGCAGAGATAGAGGGGGAAGCAGGCTCCCTGCTGAGCAGAGAGCCCGATGTGGGGCTTGATCTCAGGACTCTGGGATCATGACCTGAGCCGAAGGCAGAGGCTTTAACCCACTGAGCCACCCAGGTGCCCCATATTTAAGCATTTAAAGAATAACTATTTATTTAAATGATATTGAAAGTTACTTTAAGGGTAATCTTTTCAGCATAACTGTGCTATCATTACCAGCCATACTATTCTAAGAAAATTTTCATTTCTGCTTAACCCCTCAACAAAAAGGATACTTTAAAATAACAGCGTCATATTGAAGTACTTTATCTTTGAATATTACAGAAGAAAATTCCACAAGACAGAATGAGGATTTGGGAAGCCAGTTTACAGAAATTTTTATTAAGCAGCCGGAAAATGTCACTCTGCTGTTATCTTTGTTGGAGGTAAATAAAGAATCTTGCTGTTTTTGTCATCTTAATAAGCTTTTTTTTTTTTTTTTTTTTTTGCCTTTTTGGGTGTTGTTGAGGCAACATATACTATACCTTTTTAAGGTCATGAAATTTGTTGTATCATTGCAAGAGATTCACATGCATGTTTTAAGGACTGTATAATTTGTTAAAATATTGTCTGCTTATATGTGTTTTTATTTTACCAAGTCAGGAACAGTTTAATCAATTTATATTAACTGTTTTCTGTTTTTTTCTCAAGTTACTTTTTTAAAGTTTGTTGAACTATGTTTGTAGTTTTTGGCACCACTATTAGTTGAAAAAAAATGTTTTTCTTAAATATGTAAATTGCAGATTTTAAATATTTTAAATTCTTATATTGCAGGAATTTGATTTCCATGTCCGCTGGCCTGGTGTGAAGCTTCTTACTTCTCTTTTAAAACAACTAGGACCTCAGGTGCAGCAAATTATTTTAGTCAGTCCCATGGGTAAGTGATCCATCTTCCTTAAATAATTTTGATTTAAAAGTGAGGCTCATACCTAAAGAGGGGGACTGAAATGATGTGTTAATAAATTGTATAATTTAAATCATTATTTTCAGTTTGGTTAAACCACTGGTTTTCACATGGTTATATGTTCTAGGTGTTTCAAGATTGATGGACTTATTAGCGGATTCCAGGGAAGTTATACGTAATGATGTAAGTTAATTTTGAAAAAGAAGTCTAAGAATATGCAACTTTCTCATTCTCTCTTTGCACGAAATCTTTGTCAATCCTTACTCAGTGTTGTAAGAAGTTAGCTTTGGAACTTAGGGATATTGGCCAATCTTTTAGACCTTTTTAAGTCATATACAAAAGGTCTTTGTTTTTTCTTTGTTTATTTTCTTTCTTTGTTATTTATTTGTTATTTCTTTGTTTCCTGCCTGTCCAGTATTTTGGTGTAGACATATGATTTTCATATTCAAATTTATGCTTTCTACAAGTTTAGGATTTCATTTTCTTTTTGACACCAAACTCTGCCTCTAGGAAGAGTAAAGGAAACATCCCCAGACACTGAACTGGGTAAACTTAAAGCATTACATTTGGAATCCTTACCCTCTTCTGATTGAATATACATTTCAAAGGATTTTCCTTGTAATCTTCATCTAACTTTAGAGCATGATTTGCTCTGGGGTTATTTTCCATTCTGATTTATTTTATTACTTGCATATTAGTTTGAGTATTTTGTATTGATGTGGTATTTTTTGTTGTTGTTGTTTGAACATTTTTCTGGTCGTTAGCTACAATTTAGTCAAGACTGTAGTATTTTTTTTATTTTTTAAGTGTTTTTAAAGATTTTATTTATTTATTTATTTATTTTATTTATTAAAAAGATATTATTTATTTATTTGAGAGAGATTACAAGTAGGCAGAGAGGCAGGCTGGGAGAGAGGAGGAGGCAGTCTCCCCGCTGAGCAGTGAGCCCGATGAGGGGGCTCAATCCCAGGACCCTGGGATCATGACCTTAGCCAAAAGCAGAGGCTTTAACCTACTGAGCCACCCAGGGGCCCCTAAAGATTTTATTTTTAAGCAATCTTGACACCCAGTATGGGGCTCAGACTCACAACCCTGAAGTCAAGAGTCTACGCTCCACCAGTTGAGCCAGAGAGGCACCCCTAGACCGTAATACTTGAGACAACAATTGGAAAAATCCTTTTAAAATCAGATTCTAGAGCTAGGAGGGCATATCAGGTTAATTCATTCTCCATATTAACACTGAGAAGCCCAAGACTCACGGAAGCCAAGTGATTTATTGTTAGTGATGTCTGTTCATCTTTGTATGTGTAGTAACTGGCCCGTGCCTTTCTCATCCTAACTGCCAGTAAATACCATTTGGATTGCTCTTAGCTTCACAGCTGGTTAGTGGCAAAGCAGAGACACAAGTGAAGTGCTCTTGACTTCTGGTTCACATACACAGTTTTTAAACTTTGTATTTAACATTTTATAGTATGTATTGTAAGGGGTGAAATAATATAGTAATATTACTCATAAGAGGGATCTTTAAAAAAAAATTTTTTTTAAGATTTTATTTATTTGTTAGAGAGAGAGAAAAAGGGAGTGCACGTTTACAAGCAGAGGCAGCGGCAGGTAGACAGAGAAGCAGGCTCCCCGCTGAGCAAGGAGCCTGATAAAGGACTCGATCCCAGCACCCTGGGATCATGACCTGAGCCAAAGGCAGATGCTTAACCAACTGAGCCAGCAAGGCATCTCCCAAATCTCTATTATTCTTTTAAGAATTTTCTTATTTAGGGGCGCCTGGGTGGCTCAGTGGGTTAAGCTGCTGCCTTCAGCTCAGGTCATGATCTCAGTGTCCTGGGATCAAGTCCCGCATCGGGCTCTCTGCTCAGCAGGGAGCCTGCTTCCTCCTCTCTCTCTCTCTGCCTGCCTCTCTGCCTACTTGTGATCTCCCTCTGTCAAATAAATAAATAAAATATTTTAAAAAAAAAAAGAATTTTCTTATTTAGATGGGTATTCATCTACTTAGGAATTTTGAGAATCTTCCATTCACTAAAATATTACCATGTATCTTAAATTTGATGTTGTTCTGTTCTCTTGGCCCTCAATATAAATAAAATGATACCATACAAACCTTTTTTTAAAAAAATTTACATTCTATTTATTTTTTGTTTACCTTTTTTTTTTAAAGATTTTATTTATTTATCTATTTTTTAAGATTTTATTTATTTATTTGATGGACAGAGATCACAAGTAGGCAGAGAGGCAGGCAGAGAGAGAGGAGGAGGAAGCAGGCTCCCTGCTGAGCAGAGAGCCCGATGTGGGGCTCAATCCCAAGAGCCTGAGATCATGACCTGAGCCGAAGGCAGAGGCTTAACCCTCTGAGCCACCCAGGCGCCCCCTTAAAGATTTTATTTTTAAGTAATCTCTACATCCAACATGGGGCTCAGACTTACAACCCTGAGATCAAGAGTCACATGCTCCACTGCCTGAGCCCCCCAGGCGCACCACTATTTAAGCCATTTAATAAGGAAATTCTTCATGGATTTCTATTAGTATCATTACCATTTATTTTCATTTGCACATAGAATTTGTGTGTGTGTGTGTGTGTATAACTGCATTAGCTTCATTCTTAAATGTACCATTTCCTTTAACCTTTACTTTTTTCCTGCTCTTAACCTTTTTCTCAATTTTTTTTTGTTTTTTTTGTTTTGTTTTGTTTTGTTTTTTGTTATTTTTTAAGGTAGGCTCCAAGCCCAGCACTCATGACCCTAAGGTCAAGACCTGAGCTGAGATAGAAAGTCAGACGCTTAACTGACTGAGCCACCCAGGCACCCCATCTTTTTCCCAATTTTTATTTGAGACAGATAAAATGATTCTCTGTTTATTTTGCTTTTCATTAATTTTATGATTAGGGATTAAGTTATATATTTTTAACATCTAGATTCTTGGCTTTTATGTTTTACAGCCATCCTTTCTTGAGGTTAGTAAACTGATTCATTTGAATTTTTTTTGGCTTATTAATGTCAAAACATTTGTGATATAACACACCACAATACACCTCAGTTGACACCAGCTCCCAGAGGCAACTAAGTCGCAGTTCCGGTAGTTCTTACTGGCACTTCCTGGTGATGGCGTGGAACAGTCTGCGACTCTTTTCCTCCTCTTGTGTCTTCTCTTTTTTAAATTCTCGTTTAAAAATTCTTTCCTTTCTTCTTTTTAATCAACTTTCTAATTGTACTCAGTAATAGTTGTCAACATTGACTAGCTTCCCAGGGTGTGTATCTATAAAGATTTTTAGCCCCAGTTTGTTTTATATTTGAAAGATTAATTTTGATCTGGATTAGAGAATTAGTTGGTCATTTACCATAGGTGCACTGACATGACCCTCTTTATTTGTGTTACTGTGCTTAAAAATTAGCAAGAAAAGTTGAAAAACTCTAGGAGTTAACTACCTGCTCACTCCTAAGTGATAGACTGTAATTCCATCTTTAATTTTTTTTAATATTCTTGCTTTTTTAAAAGATTTTGTTTATTTATTTGACAGACAAGAGATCACAAGCAGACAGAGAGGCAGGTGGGGGGGGCAGGCTCCCCGCTGAGCAGAGAGCCTGATGCGGGGCTCGATCCCAGGATCCTGAGATCATGACCTGAGCTGAAGGCAGAGGCTTATTAACCCACTGAGCCACCCAGGCCCCCCTTTAATTTTTTATTATAAGAAATTATTATGAGAAAGAAGAGAATACAGACAAACCATCAGTTTTCAAAATTTTGTTATACTTGTTTCATCTCTCTCTCCTCTCACCACTGTCATTTATTTTTGACTGGGACATTTACAAACATTGAAACAATCAATATAATTTCACCATTACACACTTTAGTATACACATACTGTGTATGTATAGTATGTGTATCCATACATACATGTACACATATATATATGTGGTATGTATACTAAAGTATGTAGGGTATTTATATAGTAAAATATATCAGGATATATATAGATAGATATGGTATATATATTAAAGTATGTAATATATCAGGATCTATCCTGATATAACTATAATGCCATTATCACATTTAACAAATTAACAATGATGTCTTAGCCCTCAGTTTCAATAAGATTACCATTCCATATTCAGATTTTCCATTTGTCTCAAAGATATCTTTTATGGTTGTTTTCCAGAGAAGGTTCTCTTATTACATTTGATTGTTATGTCTGTTAACTTATCTAAAGGACTTGATTAGGTTTTGGTTCACCTGTTTGCTAGGATGTTTCCTAATGATACAGTGAACTTAATTTTACAACACATGAGGAGACAGGTAATACCTGCCTGTCTCACATTTAGTAATCAGTGGGTTTGATTTGCATCTCTCCACTGTAAATTCTCTACCAGCCTTACTTACATCAGATTCATCAGGTACATCTGATCCTCCATTAGTGATCATTGCTTTACTCGGTTATTTTGTTAAGAGTTCCAAAATGATGATTTCTATAATTCTTTCATTATTTCACATGTATTAAGATATAATCTCCTGCAAAGAAGAACTTTACTTCATCAAGTAGTCTAATTTGTTACCCTGAAATATAGTACATACTTGAAAAGTAGAATTAATGAATAGTAAATGCCTTTAATTAACAGTTTTTAAAGTAAGGACTTGGTATCCACATACTTTAAATAACTAGTGAGTATACTTCCATTCTTAATAGCATTTAGTGGATATGTTTGATTAGAGCAATATATCTCTTTATAGTCAGGAAAAATAAATGAACATGTGTTAAGAACTTAAAATGTAAGTACTACATACATATAAACCTGGTAGCTTCCATAGAAGTTATTTTATGTCCTTTACTTTTAATAAAAATCCTATAACAAATATATTATCTTTAGTTTACACATGGGTATACTAAAAATTTATGTAATTTGCTTAAGGTTACACACCTAGTACATAGGACAATCATTTTTAAAACCCACTTTATCTAACTCAGAGCTTTAATGTTCTTTCTACTGTATTCCTTCCCCACTTTCGTAGCAGTTAAACTGAACAGCATTAAGTGGGAGAATTTGACACCTAAAAAAAAAACTACCTTTGCCTTTCTTTTATCTCAGTGTTGAAACTTGACAGTTAGGAAAATGAGTAGAACAAGTCTAGTTTAAAGATTGTGGGCGGGGTGCCTGGGTGGCTCAACTAGTTAATGGAGTGTCTTTGGCTCCAGTTATGTTCTCAGGGTCCTGGGATCAAACCCTGCATGGGGCTCCCTGCTCAGAGGGAAGCCTGCTTCTCCTTCTTCCACTCCCCCTGCTTGTGTTCCTTCTCTCGCTCTGTCAAATAAATAAATAGGTAAAGACCAGGGGCAATTTTTTTTTCTTTTGGTCTTATGTGAATACCTACTCAGTAAGCTAATTTGCCTTTTCTAGGACTTTTGAACTACCCCTTTGCAATTCTTCTTTCTCTTAAGTAATACCTGCTTTTTTCCTAAAAAAATTTTTTCAGAAAAAATCCTATTTCAAAGAAATAGCAAATGCTATTGTTATAAAATACTTGTTATTTAATGGTGAAATAAGCAGAAGTGGGCAACTGAGTTTTTCTTGAATGATAATGAAGAGGTTGCAGAATATATAAACTAAATACAGGTTAGCTGAGAAAAACTAAGAATCAGGAGCAAAGACTACTGTGGAAGTTCTTGGGAATTTAGGGGCAAGCTAATTACAGGAAAATGTGAACTTTCCCCGCTAGAATGTGATGATGTTTGAAGATTTATATTATTTAATTCATAATTTCTTACCATTACTATTGTGAAGCACAAACAGAATCATCCCTGAGATGTAGAATTATGCCCAGGTCTTAGGCCATAATTAAAGCCAAGTAATGATGGATGAAAATGTAAGAATTGTTGTATATTATATTGTGCAGTGAAAAGAGAATGGAATTAGGAGTTAGTAGACATGGATTCCAGTCTAGGCTCCGTCCCTTTGAGATCTATAATTTTAGGGAGGCCTATTGCTCATCTTACCTGCCATTTTTCTCCCCTTTCTATAACGTGAAAGAGTTAAACTTGCAAAATTCCTGCACTTCTGAAATTCTGTGATTTTGAAATGTCTTGTAGAAGTTGTTCTCTACTCAACGTTGTCTTTTTTCCTCCATAAGGGTGTGTTACTACTGCAGGCACTAACACGAAGCAATGGAGCAATCCAGAAAATTGTTGCTTTTGAAAATGCTTTTGAGAGACTACTGGACATTATTACAGAGGAGGGGAACAGTGATGGAGGTATAGTATGAGGAGATTGATTGGAAGAGATTTCCTTTTGTGTTCACTGAATTGTTAACTTTTAGGGAATGCACTTAGAGGGAGAAATGAGGACTCATACTTTATATTCTTACCTTCGTTATGGTTTGTGGAGTATGGGTTTCTTTTTATTTATCCTATTTATTTGTAGTGTTTCTATTAATGTTTAAAATTTTAACAATCACATATATTGGCTTTTTTTTAAAGATTGCATTTTCTTTTTAATTTTATTATTTATTTGAGAAAGAGAGAATACAAGCAGGGGGAGGGGCAGAGGGACAAGCAGACTCCCCACTGAGCACAGAGCCTGCTATGGGGGCTCCAGGACCCTGAGATCATGACCTGAACTGAAGCTACCCAGTTAACTGAGCTTAACTGAGCTTAACTGCTTAACTGAGTTACCCAGGCACCCCCATATATTGAATTTTTAAAAATAGTTTGTTCTTTTGTGTTTTATTCTAAAAATTTCTCTCTACCTCAAGGTTGTAAAGAGAGTTCATCATTTTCTTCTACTAAAGGCTTTGCAGTTGTCTTTTACATTTAATTAGTAGGATCTTGCATTTGAATGATGGTATGAGATTTGTAATCAAACATCTATACATGTGAAGGTCTGTTTCTGAGTTTTCTGTTTCATTCCGTTTGTCTCGCTCTGCACTAAAACTACACTTTATTAATTACTAAACCTCATAATAATATCTTATCCATTAGAATATAGGGAAAATCTTTTATATTGGTTGGTTCCCACATCCAATTCCAATATTAAATACCAGCAGGGTATTTGAGAATTCAACTCAATTCTGACCCTGTCTACCCACAGATAGCATCAGATTCCATAGGTGGAAGGTTTAGTCCTACAAGACTTCCCTCCCCCCACCCCCTTCACATACCAGTCACAAGCCCCAGGCTGATACCTGTGCTTCTGACCTACCTCACAGAATTCAGGGAAACACTTAGTTTAGGATATGAATCAATAGCCAGATAAAGAGATACATAGGGGGAAGTCCTGAACAAAGGAGCTTCTGTCCTCACGAAGCTTGGGTCCCAGCTCAATGACACATGGAAGCATTTTGGTTCGCCAGGTGTGGAGGCTCTCTGAAAAGGGGCAAAAAACTGTCCTCCTGGTTTTTATGGAGTCTTCATTAAAAATTCACGATTGACTTAGTCACTGGCCATTAGCTGATTGAAGCTCTATGCTCTTCCTTGTCCCTGGAGGTGGGGAGATTTCTTGGGGGCACTGAAAAGTTCCAACCTATAGTCAAGTGGTTGGTCTTACTGGCAACCAGTGCCTGCCCTTGGGTGGCATCCCAAAATCACCTTCATTAATAAATAGCAAGATCCCCATTTCGCCTTCGTGGCTCTGAAGGGTTTTCAGGAACTGTGGATAAAGATCAATTATATCTGAGAAGTGTATTTTTGTACACTTGTGAATTTTGAAAATGAATTTTCACAAATTAAGAAGAAACCATCTTAATTGCCTTACACGCCTTTTCCTTTTGTTGTTTCATTTGAATGAAATGCGTTTGCTAATCAAGTTCTATATGTTAAATATAACTGTAATAACAATAACAATATATATATATAGATCTCAAACTTACAACCCTAAGATCAGGAGTCACATGCTCTACTGATGAGCCAGCCAGGCACCGCCCTCCCCGCCGTTGGAATTTTGATTGGAAATATATAAGAATAATTATCATCTTCATGTATTGACTTCCCATTCATAACCCAAGTCTCTTAACCCAAATCTCTTTTAGATCTTTGAGTCATGTTTCAAAATTTTGGGCCAAAGAATGTTACATCTTTTTTTTTTTTTAAAGATTTTATTTAATTATCTGAAAGAGATCACAAGCAGGCAGAGAGAGAGGAAGGGAGGCAGGCTCCCTGCTGAGCAGAGAGCCCAATGCAGGGCTCGATCCCAGGACCCTGAAATCATGACCTGAGCTGAAGGCAAAGGCCCCAACCCACTGAGCCACCCAGGCACCCCTATTACATCTTTTTTTATTAAATTGATTCCTAAGCATTTTGTTTTGTTACCATATGAGTGTGATCTTTTTCTTTTACATTCTCAAACTGGTCATTATTTGATTTTTGTATGTTAATCTTGTGTCCAACCACCTTATTAAACCCTTGGTTCTAATTGGGCTTTCTGTGTAGATAATCATATTTTCTACTCATAAAATTAATCATTTTTTCTTCATTTTCAATTCTTACGCCTCTTTTCTTTTTCATCATTGCACTAATTACAATCTTTAATACATTGTTGAATGTTGTTAACTTTATTAAGAGTACTGATGTCTCACCATTAAAATTTATTTTTGCTAAGTTTTTATCATGAATGAATCTTCATTTTTTTTAACTCTTTTTTTTTTTTTTTAAGATTTTATTTATTTGACAGAGCAAGAGAGAGCGGAAGCAGGGGGAGCAGCAGGGATATGGAGGGGGAGAAGCAGGCTCCCCTGCAGAACAGGGAGTCTGATGTGGGGATTAGTCCCAGGACCTCAGGATCATGACCTGAGCTGAAGGCAGTTGCTTAACCAGCTGAGCCACCCAGGTGCCCTTGAATCTTGAATTCTAGTGAATTTTTTTTTTGTATCTTTGGAGATACAGATTATTCTTCTTTAATCTATGAGGGTCTTTTCTTTAAAATGAGAGGGACTGGGGCACCTGGGTGGCTCAGCGGGTTGAGCCTCTGCCTTCAGCTCAGATCATGATCCCAGGATCCTGGCATCAAGTCCCACATCGGGCTCTCTGCTTGGCAGGGAGCCTGCTTCTTCCTCTCTCTCTTTCAGCCTGCCTCTCTGCCTACTTGTGATCTCTGTCTGTCAGATAAATAAATAAATAAATATTTTAAAAAAAAAATAAATAAAATGAGAGGGACTACAACCAATATAAGCAAGTTGAGAAGAAGGAGGATTTGAGAGAGAGAGGATGATCAGTCATTGAGTCAGAATACCTAAAAAAGGAGGAAGGATTGGAATCCAGAGTAGGGTTTGGAGTTGGCTTTTAAGACAGGAAAAGAAGCACATCTTCCATCATAATGGGGAGTGCACAGGTGGAGAGGTAGGTCCTTCTGCAGATTTGGTGGTAGGAAGTTGAATTGAAAATAGAGTCATGCTGAGAGGGAAAGAAGAGGACCCAGCTGAGAATTACGGGGGGGGGGGGGGGTGGTAAAAAGGCTTTTGGGGAATAAGAGAGCTAGTTGACTGTTGTAATTAGGTAGATTTCCAGGCAGGGATAAAAGCCCCTTTGAGGGTTTTCACTGTGATTTTACAGCGCTGCAGATTGCTTGATTAGGTGCTTCTGTCTCCCCACTCCCTTCCAGTACTCTGCTGCCTAGGTGCAAGAGAGGAAAAAAAAAAGCCAAGCAGTTAATTTTTCACAGGATTTTGTTTTTAAAGGAAGGTGCTATGAAAAGAAAGTAAGACAAGAGAACTTAGTTTATTTTCTACAGAGTGAAGAAATGAAGATTTGTATAATGTAAGCTAGACAGGGAGTTTGAAAGGAAAGATGGAGAGGGTTCCTAAAAAGGAAGAAAGAAGACTTGTCGGGTTGAGAGTCTCAGGGAAGCCGTAGGACAGATGGGTTGAAATACTGGAGCGGGAAAGGTGGGAGGTTTTGTAACAGAAGGAGAATTCTGACAGTGAGGCAGGGAACTGAGAAGTCCAGGGATTAGAGGGGTTGTCACTGAAATCAAGAGTGACAGCAAGAAGTAGAGAAAGAAGATTTTGAGTAAGATGCCAGTGATGCTGTCAGGGAACAGAATGGTGACCATGGTTTTGTTACATAAGCAATGAGGAGTGGTAAGGGATCATATGGGCACATGGCCTGATCCTCAAGGAAACAGGAGATTTTGTGAGAAGGCAGAGGAACTATGGTCTCTGGAAAGTACACTGGGCGGGGAGGGTCATAGATTCCACATTCTGACTCGTGCATGGAATTGAGAGCATGAATTGCCTGCCCTTCAGAATGTTAAAAGGCAGCTGCTGCTTTTTTTTTTTTTTTTAAGGATTGTTTTTATTTATTTAACAGATAGCACAAGCAGGGGGAGCAGCAGAGGGAGAAGGAGAAGCAGGCTCCCTAATGAGCAGGGAGCCCAATGTGAGACTCACTCCCAGGCCCTGAGATCATGACATGAACCGAAGGCAGACGTGTAACTGACTGAGCCACCCAGGCACCGAAGGTAGCTTCTTTAAAGAAAATAATATTTTGGGGCACCTGGGTGGCTCACAGTCGGTTAAGCGGCTACCTTCGGCTCAGGTCATGATCTGGGGGGTCCTGGGATCGAGCACCGCGTCAGGCTCCCTGCTCAGTGGGGAGTCTGCTTCTCCCTCTCCCTTTGCCCCTCTCCCCTGCTTGTGCATGCTATCTCTCTCCAAAATAAATACATCTTAAAAAAAAAAAATTCATGAAGTGATTGAGGGTATATAGTAGGTTTTTATTAACCAGTATTTAGGAATTAGAGGTAGCATCTTGAAAGAGTTGAAAGATTAAGCATTCTAAGATGAGAACATGGAGGTGCATAGGTGATTAGCGAGGTATATATTTTCAGAGGCGACCAAGGAAAACAGAATTTTAAGACAAGGTAGAATTGGCTAGTCTTTAGGATTGCTAAGATAAGTTGCAGTGGCTCCTTGTGACCAATGGTAGCCTTCAAAGCTCTAGAATTAACTTTGCACAGTGGAGGGAAGGCCTGCCAGTGATGGTGAGGGTTCTGACATTCTCTTTCCTCCAGGGCCTTCTGATGCTCCTTAATGGCAGATTTATTTATTGGAGATTTATGGGCCTTCATAAGAGACAGATACAGTGATTCCTCCTCAGGAGGTGAGGATCCGCATGGTCCAGCAGTATGAAGTCAGGAAGCCTCTCATTTGGAGCGCAGGATGGGTTAAATCAGAGATTTTAAACATATTTTAAATATGCACCTTAAACATTTTTATTTCAAGTTAAATGTAATAATTTTTTTCAATATGCATTGATAAAGTGATCTTTTGAGTTAGGGCCAGACCCTTTTCTTCAAATATGGGTCGACTGATTGGAGTTTTCCCATCATCTTTCTGCATCTTTATTATATCACATCTATAATACATCAGGTAAGATTTGCTTTTGGGTTTCTTTAAAGTGAAATGCAAGATCTTCGTGGGTTTTTCTTGTTTTTTAGACTTACATTACCCATATATAACAACAGCTGTTCTTAATGACATGCTTTCATTGAGTTTTGCCAAAGACTTAGTTTTTATAAAAACCCTATCTATAAGGAATACATTCCAAGACCCCGAGTGGATACCTGAAATCATAGATAGTACCAAACCTTATGTATACAGTGTTTTTTCCTATACATACATACCTATGATAAAGTTTAATTTACAAATTAGGCACAGTAAGAGATTACCAACAACTAATAATAGAAAAGAACAATTGTAACAATATAGTGTAGTTAAGGTTATGTGGAAACATAAACAAAAGTTGTTTACTCTTAGGTACAATACTAGAGGCACGATCCATGAAAGAAAAAATTGGTACATAGACTACATTAACATTGAAAATTTCTCTACAAAACACTGTTAAACTGCTCTAAGAAATAGTCCTTTTTTTAAATAGTTTTGTTTATTTGCATGATCTTGACACTCAACATAGGGCTTGAACTCAGACGACCGCAAAATAAACAGTGGTTATGCTTTTCGGACTGAGCTGCCAAGGTGCCCCCCAAAATAAAGTCTTATTAATTAAAAAAAAAGCAACTGATTTTTGTAAACATAAAGTTCAACTAGTAGAGGTAAAAGTTTGGATGTAGTATGCTAGGAACCTATCAGCTGTGAGCATCTGGTATCCGTCATATTGTCAACAGAGGGAATGGATCCTTGGTTAAACTGGCACTTGGTGAAGCGGAGATGATTGGAGCTTTAAGCCATGAAAGCAGTATAAGCTGTGGTGCAGGTACCCTGTGGAACAGTGTGTCGTGAGCAGAGAGAGGAGTAGATGGAGACCAGAGCCAGGAACCATGGGAAGCCTGAGGAGTGGCCAGAGGCATGTAAGGAAAATGAGAAGAGAGTAATTCGTGTTTTAGAAACCAAGGCAAGAGGAAGTTTCAAGAAAGACATCAAGATGACAATGTCAGGTGCTTCTTAGAGATTAAGATACGGTTGATTCATTCAACAAATATTTAATAGCAACCTGATAGTTATATCTTTTCTCTGTCTCTGCTGAGGACATAGAGTAAGTCACTGTATCCTAGTAGGACGTTCACATTCCTGTCTTTATGAGTTATTACCTAGTGGACAAGACACATACTGCATAATAAAAGGAACAGGCTTTTATGAAGCATGTAGCTGGTGAGACTGGCCCGGTCATCAGGGCTTGATGTTTAATCTGGAATCTGAAGAAAAAATATGAGTTACTGAGGTGAGTGGATAGTTGAACACAGTGGTCAGGAGATCGGTGGGGACCTGAATCAGAGCGTACAGCTTGTGGCCTGTGGCCATCAGGAGTCAGCACAGGCTTTCTACCTTGCGGAACTGAAGAAATGCTGAGCTTGGAGATTTGTCTTTTTTTAAAGAGTGGTGGGGGTGTTTGGTCTGGGTGACTCAGTCAGTTAAGTTTTGTACTCTTGATGTTGGCTCAAGCTCAGGTCATCGGGTCATGATCTCAGAGTCAGGAGATCAAGCCTTGCCTGGGGCTATGTATGAGCTCAACTGGAGCGTAACCTGCTGGTTCCTCTTCCTTCCTCTTTGCTTCTCCCCTGCACGCATGCCTACGCACGTCTCTGCCTCTCTCTCTCTCTAATATAAATAAAATCTTTAAAAAAAAAAAAAAAAGATTCTCGGGGCGCCTACGTGGCTCAATCGGTTGGGCCTCTGCCTTCAGCTCAGGTCATGATCTCAGGGTCCTGGGATCGAGCCCCACATCAGGCTCCCTGCTCCTCGGGAAGCCTCTCCCGCTTCCCCTGCTTGTATTCCCTCTCGCTGTCTCTCTCTCTCTTTCAAATAAATAAATAAAATCTTAAAAAAAAAATTCTCTCCCCCTCCCTCAGCACATCACCCTCCTGCCCACCCCACGCCCCAACCCCTGCCCCAGTGGCAAAAAGTGTTTGGGGATTGAATTTGCCTTCGGGTTTTATCAGCCTTAACGCTTGCATTTACGTTCTTTTCCCAGGTATAGTAGTGGAAGATTGTCTGATTTTGCTCCAAAACTTGTTAAAAAACAACAATTCCAATCAAAATTTTTTTAAAGAAGGCTCATATATTCAACGTATGAAACCTTGGTTTCATGTTGGAGATGAAAATTCTGGCTGGTCTGCACAGAAAGTGACTAATCTGCACGTAATGCTACAGGTATACTGTAGTTAGATACAAATGTGATAAGAATTTTGACATTGTTCCTTTCAAAGCAAAGCAAATTGCTCATGTTTGATAAATTTAGGATGTTAAGTTGGTTTCAGATGGGCTTTAAAAAATCTTTTAGTATGAATTTGCAGTTATGTTCAGAGATCCTCTGCCATTGGCCTCCCCAGCCCCCATTATCACGTCTATCACTCAGCTTCGGTAATTATGAACACCTGGCAGTTTTGTTTCATTTTATCCTACTTTCTTGTCCTGCTGCATTATTTTAAAGCAAATCCAAATATGTAGTGTCCTGATGAACCTTTTGCACCCAGAGAATAATAGGTTAGATTGTCGATTTGAATTTTTAAAATCTGATTTCTTCAGTTAAGGCTTTAATATTCAGAATACTACGTTCAACAAATAAATTCATTCAGTAAACATTTACTTAGGCACTGAGTTAGGTTAGGCACTGACCACTAGGAAATGAATATTAATGTGCCTGCCCCCAAAGATTAATAATCTGTTTTAAATCGGATATAGGTTAAACTGACACATCACGGGTAATTTATTTAAGCTTCATGGTGAAAGCTTAGTGGTGATGGTAGTGAAATTGAAGACAGTAGGATCCCGAATGAGGTCTGCACCAGAGGATATATGAAATTCTTGGAAGTATTTTACTTACTTATTCCTTTATTATGCCTTCTCAATCCTTAAATTTATACGCTAGCCTCCCAACTTACCGACTGTCTGGTGAGGCTTGTGGGTTTTTTAATATCTCTGCATTATGTCTGCATCTCTGAAGTTGTTTTCCTTAAAACTAAATGGATAGTTTCTCTAATAATTAGAGTCTGAATATTGCCACATACCCTCGGAGTTGATCAGTTATTAGGGCGACCAGATGCCCCATTTGGCCTGGATAGAACTCATTTGGTAATTACTGTAACAGAGCCCTCTTTCACTTCTAAACGGTCCCTATTTAGATAATAAATTATAGTGGTTAGGAAAATATTTTATAGGACAACATGGGTAGAATCTTTCTGTTTTACACTCCTCCCTTCATCACTTCCGTTTTCATATGTCAGTGTTACAGATTTCAAGACTGTGTTAGTTTTTATCCTTTCAAAATAGCATCCAAAGTAGTAAGCTTGATATCTTTGCCCAATACCACTTTCTTAATAAAGGAACTTCCTCTAGAAAAGCACCTTTCAAAAGGTGATTAGACAGAGTGAAGGGTCTGGTGATGGGCAAAAACTAAGGTCCGTCCTGCTGAGCAGTGATCTTTTAAAGTGCTGGAGGAGTCCACGCGTGTTTTGTAGTTTAGGGTACTATGTAGGGAATTATTTTTGAAGAAAGTGCTGCTGTTTAAAAGGTAAAGTACTATTTTACCAAAAAACAAAAACAAAAACGTAGACTAGCATACTGAATATCAACAAAAATTAGGTAGGTAGTAAATTGGTTCTTTAAGTACTCTTGACTTAAAAAAAAAAACTGAATAAAATCTTGAATGTAAACTTCAAAATAAAGAGCCCGAGTTTAATTCACTTTAATACATTCTCCATGTCAAAAATCGAGTGGTTGGTTGATACATTCATGACTTCACAGGTCTTCTGCTTTTCAACCTGTCCAGTGCTATTTCTTTATAGCTGTATGTAGGGTTGCTTGTACTTTGAGTTCTCTATGTTGCACCAAATGAAAATACACCAGAAATGGTGATAAATGGTCCTGTTCCAATAGTAAACATCCTAACTGGAGTTTATTCATCATTGCAGTTGAAATCATGATTGATCTGAAAAATTCTGTAAGTTGAAATTGATGTGCTTAAGAATATTTTATTCAGCTTTTACAGATTAAATTTGGGGGATGCTCATCTTTTCAAAACATTTTTTTAGTCGTAAAACACTTTAATTTTGTCCTGAAATGATTGTGTTATGACTAGTTCTGCTTCCTATGCCTACAGGCATATCTACCCTCATTTTTTGAACAGTTACTGCCAGCAACTCTCAGAAAGCTCATTACCTTATGAGAAAATCCTTTTCATTTTGGGGTAATTCTAGTTATTAAAAACTTAATCCATATAATGGGTTAAATTCTGCCTTGATATAACTTCTACAGACTTCCCCTTGGTTTGCTTTCTGGGAAAATACAAGTCCATTCCTTGCAGTATTTTACAGATTTGAATGTTGTTATTAAGTCTTCCCTTATTTTCTTACCCTCATATTAAGTATTACCTCTTTCTTCAGTCACCTTTTCCTACTTCTCTGTCATCTAGAAAATGGATAATTGTTTTTTCTTTTTTTTACATCATCAATAAAGATACCCAAGTGATTAGATTGTATTAGGGAATTATTGTTGATTTTGTTAGCTATGGTGATAGCATGATGATTATGTTTTTTAAAATCCTTTTTAGTTAGAGATACATATAGAAATATTTATGGGAGAAATGACATCTAGCTTGGTATTTGTTTTACACATGTACATATATACATATACACATATATACATATATATGTATATATATTTCCTCTGCCACCCCCCACCCAGCCACATAAGGATAGGAGGATAAATTAAAAAAACAAAAGCCTCAGAGGCCTAACTAGAAAGGTTTAAGGATTTAAACCAATAGGTAATCCTAAAGTTGCTCTCTAGTGACATCAGTATATTAATCAACCCTCTTTTTTTTTTTTTTTTTTTAAGATTTTATTTATTTATTTGAGAGAGGAAAGAAAGAGCATAAGCAGGGGAGGGCCAGCGGGGGAAGAAGAGGCAGACTCCGCATTGAGCAGGGAGCCCAACTTGGGCCTTGATCCCAGGACTCTGGGATCATGACCTGAGCCAAAGGCAGATGTCCAGCTGACTGAGCCACCCAGGCGCCCTTTAATCAACCCTCTTAATAAAGTGTTATCACAAATTTCCCATGTGATCTCAATATATAAGGCTTTGTACACACACAGACCTGTGAGTGTAGTTTTAAAATACTAGATGCATATAAAATTATTCTGTAGCTATAACAGTGCTGAAAATGTTGGGGATGACATTTTTTTGTTCCTCAGATTTCATTTTCAAGTTCAGACTAATCATTGAGCCGTAAGGATTTAATTAGCGTTAACAATCAATGAGGCCAACCCCTTGCGTAATGCGTAAATCTTCTACCATGTCTTCAGTGGTTAGTTCTGGTCTCTCTTTAAGTAGCTCCCAGTGAAGGGGAATTTATCACACCTCAGGCCACTCTGTTCCCAGACCTGCTCTGTAATTAGGTAGTTCATCTTGACTTTGATAAGAACTATACCACCCTTTACTCCATTCATCCGTTCACTCGTTGAATATAAACTACATTATAAATATTGGGCTTCTTGTTTGGAACAAAAATGACTGAGGCAGTCTCTGCTCGGGAGTTCACAATCCCCTGAAGGCCACAAAGTGGCGCAAAAGGCGTTGCACATGGTGCGCTGGAGCCGAGCTGTTGCCCTGAGAGCGTGAAGGGAAGAGCCCCTAGATCTGGCCGAGGAGGGAAGGGAAGCCTTCACACAGATACTTGTGTTCATACAGATCATTTCCCTCCAGACTTTTCAAATCTTAAAAAGACACAGAAGAATAAATGAAACAAGATGGGATTGGGAGGGGGACAAACCATAAGTGACTCTTAATCTCACAAAACAAACTGAGGGTGATGGGGGGGAGGGGGAGGGGGCTGGGGTTATGGACACTGGGGAGGGTATGTGCTATGGTGAGTGCTGTGAAGTGTGTAAACCTGGCAACTCACAGACCTGTACCCCTGGGGATAAAAATATATGTTTATTTAAAAAAAATTAAAAGGAAAAAAAAAGTTAAAAAAAAAGACACATTTTGTTTGCTCTTTCTTTCTCAGCTTGTTCGCGTGCTGGTCTCTCCCACCAACCCTCCTGGGGCTACGAGCAGCTGCCAGAAAGCCATGTTCCAGTGCGGCCTGCTGCAGCAGCTCTGCACCATCCTCATGGCCACGGGCGTTCCTGCTGACATCCTGACCGAGGTAAACCGCGTGGGGCCGGGGGCTGCTCGGGGCCCGTTGAAATCGGGAATCCTAAGAGGACTTAGATGTCAGCTAAAGGAAAAACAGTAGAAGTGAACCACTTTTCTATGTTTAATTCTCAACTGGTCCTACTAAAATCTACTTAGCATAATATGATAGTATTAAGCCCCAAAAGTATACTCCGTCCTCAAGTTCAATAGTATATGAATAATGTGAAAGCATACAGGATTTCATTAATTTTATTGTATTCAGCAGGAATACCCAGTATGATTGATGGTCTTAATTTTGAGAACAGTATGATTTAGTCAAATAAGACTTGAGACTTTAAGTAGTCTTACATATTCCTAGAATGGTACATTCTTTTTCCCTGATGTTTGGCATTTTTTCTTGCCTGCCCATTAAGAAAAGGAAGTTAGTTTGAAGGAAAGAAAGGTGGAGTTTATTTGAGCTGTTTTGAAATTCTTCTCAACTTAACACATGCACATTAAAAGAAGAGATGATAATAAAAGTTCTGTAACAAAACCCACTATCTTTAGCCTGGCTCCGCCCTGACTTAAGTCTTGCTTCCCGTTGTATAACCTCTCACTTTACTTCCTTCTGTCACCCCAGTAATTTGTGTTTAAATCAGTATCAGGGCTTATAATTTTATGACTATATAAATACTGTTCCCTGCTAAGCCAGAGCAGGGAACAGAGCTAATTATCTTTCTTTTTTTAAGTGATAGAAGTTTATTAAGTGAAGATGCAGAAAAAGCTCCCCAGAGTGAGAGGGGTCCTGGCAGGTTGCCCGTATCTTTTGTTAAATATCCCTTTCTCTTTCCTAAGTTGTAGTAGTGTTCTTTTTTCGTCTTACTGATTTTCTGTGTGCCTGCATATTAGTGCTATCACATGCTCAACACATCATTTCCATCCCAGGTGGTTTTCTTTCTGGAAGCCTTCCATCCTCCTGTTCCAATATGGGCTGGTTATTCTCTCCTTCTGTGCACATCTCTTGTCCTGGGACTTTGACCAGCCCCCTAGGATCTCTTTTTACTTCTCTCTTGACTGAAATCCCTTAGTGACCAGGCCGTGTCTTTACCCCTAAACCTTTTGGCTCATTATCTTAGTTTATTTAACTTCCCGAAAAAGGTAAATGGCAGGAGAACTTGGTTTTAGCTCTTTGATGTCATCAACTTTCAGTTCAGATATTTGGCTAGGTATCCATTCAGAGTTGGAAATCATAACGCTCAATTTTCAAACATTATTTCAATGCTGCCATTTAAAAATCTGAAGGCATTTTTAATCTTAATCCTTTTTATATAATCTTTTTTTCTCTAGAAACTTTTGGGATCTTCTCTTTCTTTCTTGTTTCCAGAAATATCCTGATGATGTACAGTACTACAGACTTTTTTTCCCCTCTTCAATTATTTTTGTCACTCACTGGGCCCTTTCAAGCTATAGACATGTGTTCTCAGTTCTGGGAATGTTTTTCATATTTCCTGATTTTTTTTATGTCCTGCTTCTGCAACTATTGAAAGATTGTTGGACTTTCTATGGACCTAGTTTGTCTTTTTATTCTATTTTCTTGGAGGTATTTTCAACTTCATCCTTAAATTGAAATTTAATTTGTTAGATTTTATTAAATGTCTTCTCTGATTTTATCCTAAAGCAACCTTGTTTTGTAGAAACAGAGTCTGTACCTTAGAGAATACTATTAATTTTAGTTTTTTGATATTTTAAATGCTTGTAGTCAGGTGTTATTTCTAATTAGAGGCCTGCACTTAATGTTTTAAAATGTTATTTCAAAAAGTGTTAGAAGATTATAATGCTGTCACTGCTTTTTTTGGTGTCTGAGTTTTGGCATTTAGAAGCAAAACACAGAAGGATAAAACATTTTCTTCCTTTGAAAACAGGTTTTCTTCCTTGACGTTCTCTCTCTAAATTTTTATTTTTCCCCCCTTAATAGACCATTAATACTGTATCAGAAGTTATTCGAGGCTACCAAGTAAACCAAGACTACTTTGCTTCTGTAAATGCACCTTCAAACCCACCAAGGTAGGAAAAGGGAAATCTTGCGATTTCTGTGAGAACTTTGGGTTTTTAGTATATCTCGTATATACATCTTATTCCCTTAAGAAGTTCAACTGTATGTTCAGAAACTAGAAATCATCTGACCAGATAAGCATGTTGCTATTTTAAAAGAGTTTGTGGTCCTTGGAGCTTAGGTATTTGGGCTCAGATACCACACCCCCTCCTCTGGGCTTTAAGCAAACCGATCGCTTGTCTCCTCCATTACAGTTAATGTTCCTGTGAAATGGAGATGGAAATATTAACTTGACGGAAATACTATTTTATTGTTATGGTTCTTCAGTCAGCAGCGACGACTGGCTGTTGATTCATATACTTTAGGTCGCAGCGTTTCTTTCTGTTCTGTTCTTTTTAAACGCAACAGGCCGGCAATTGTCGTTCTTCTCATGTCCATGGTCAATGAAAGGCAGCCGTTTGTACTGCGCTGTGCTGTTCTCTATTGTTTCCAGTGTTTCTTATATAAAAATCAGAAAGGACAAGGAGAAATTGTGTCAACGCTCCTACCTTCCACTATTGATGGTAAATAATTTTTTTCTAATTTCTGTTTTAAAAAGTAAGTAGTCTTTCAAGCTTTTAATGATAAAACATATCCTAAGATGAAAAACCCTAGATGTAGTGGAACATTTGCAATACAGCATTTCCTTGAATTTGCTTGAGAAACATAGTTTTTAATTAAGACAGTGATTTTCTGGACTATCATCTCATCAGCCTGATGCCTGACATGTTCTACATTCTTTATCCTATCACACTTCTTCCAAAGTCCTTTTTTGTCATCTTTCATTTTGTTTTGAAAAGCAGACTTTTACAGATGTAACTCAATATTGCTAATGAACAAAATTTAAAATAGTATTTCGAACTATTTGTGTGTGTGTGTAAACAACATTTAATTTTTTATTACCCTCTGCTTGCTGTCTTTGTAGCAACAGGTAACTCGGTCTCCGCGGGTCAGTTACTGTGCGGAGGTCTGTTTTCCACCGATTCGCTTTCAAACTGGTGTGCTGCCGTGGCCCTTGCCCACGCTTTGCAAGAAAACGCTACCCAGAAGGAACAACTGCTCAGGGTGCAACTTGCTACGAGCATTGGCAACCCCCCGGTGTCTTTACTGCAGCAGTGCACCAACATCCTGTCACAGGTAACGTGGGGAGTGCGACACTCGAAGGCGGGAAGAGTCTCTGCCACACATTTGTATGTCAGCGATACAGGAATTTAAGGCTGTCCTTAGGACATGCAGATAGAAAAGGAAAGAGGTGTGGACTTACCTGCCCATTGGCTCATTGTAACCAGAAACAGTTTGTGGAGAGAAAGCAAGCAATCTTACATGAGTGGTTTTGTCAAATTGTTAATAAGGTCTGCTTCATGGTAGAAACACATATTCTGGACAGAAGGGTGACTTGTTTTTCTTGGTTTCCTTTTATATCATCCGCGGTGTTCTTGCACTGTTCTGTTATCGTTCTGCCCTGTGGCCAAATTTGGGTCAGCTTATAAGAGGGCATGGAACAAAGTGGTTCATAGCTATGTGCCTCCTTTTTTCTCTTCCCAAACCAATCAGTCTTCCTTGTAGGAAGCAAAGGTAGGATACCAGCCCATCGCTGATACAGTTAACCATTGGACTCCTTGATGTCTATGAGCTCTCAAATCATCAAAATCCTAAAGCTAATAACTTAGGTAGTAAGACAAAAATGTAACTGCAGACCTCTAGACCCCTGATGAGAACATCTAGACCTCGATGAGAACATCTAAACCCCGGTGAGAACAGCAGAGCTTCACTGAAGTGTGGGTGTGAAGCTGTTTAGGAATATCACTTACTCATGGATGATTTGTCCCCATGCACCAACCTTGCTGTTGAACAGTTCAGGTTCACTCTTCGGTGAAACTACGGTCATCAACCACTCAGAACCACTCAGAGTAAACATGTACTTAAGTCTAAAATTGTGCTGTCCCCTGGAATTTTCCAATTTTCCTGCCTCCCTCCCTGTGATAAGGTCCTGTGTCCTTCTTAATTTTGCATTTCGTTACACTCATTGAATTGTTTTATTGTGAGCTTTTAAAGAAACATCAGTGCCATCCACAGAAAGCTCTAAATTAAAGGTAAAGAATTATGAAGAATTAACTGGTGAAAAGGGGGTTTCCGCTCCCTTTGTTGTTTAAAATCTGTTTACTAAGGTTGAAAGCTTATTTTATCTTTGATTTATCATTTATTTCTTCATGATTTGAAAAAACTACCCCCAAATATCCATATCTTTATGTATTTACTACTTGTCATTCTCGTGTTTTTGTCTGTTGAAAGCAGCTTCTCTTAAGCTGAACAGCAATTAACTGACCACTGTCTTCACAGTTAACGCGTAACGACAAATTCTCCAGATGTGGTGTCTTCCCCCTCTGAGTTATCACAGTGCTATAAAATGATCCTTTCTCCTCCAAAATGTAGAAGCACTGTTACGTAATAAAGGTTTTGAACTGTCCTGTCCCAAAGTATTGGTGTGGGTTTGTAGAGACCATCTGTGAGGGATTTTTCTAGATTTAAATTTTGCTAAAGCAGTAATATTTCTGAGTAATTTGTCATGTGTAATTTACAGGGTGATAAGATCGACAGACGGGTATGTATCGCTCGTTTAAGCTTAGGCACTTCTCTCTTACAACAAGGCTTTTCTTTGTCTTTGGTTTTGCTGATGGTTTTTTTAACTGCTTGTTTGAAGTTGTATTCTACTCACACTTTCATGCATCAGCAAGTTTCTCTCTGTCGTAAGTGGCTTCCAGTTTTTCTCCGTGGGATGTTTTCTCCGTGTAGTGGTGTTACTAAGAACTGTGGGAATGAGGCTGAAGCTGTATCTGTGCTTCCTCTGGGTATGCTTGCACTTTCTGGAATTCCTTGGTTTGGGTTTTTTTGGTGGTTTTTTTGTGTGTGTTTCTTCACCTAAGCTTGTTTCTTTATTTCCCCCTGAAACCATTTTGAGGCTAGTAAAATTGAGGGTGAAGGATTTTGTCTTCAGCTAGTCAGTATGCCAAAGAATATGGTGACTTTTATATTACTTAGATTACAGAAAATGTACAATAGTAAGTGTAACTTTGTAATTTGAAAGATTTTTTAATTGAATACAATGGGTAGTTCTGGATGTAACCCATATGGTACAGTTACCATTAGGGGTTAGTTTTTGATGTGTGTGAGGGAGTGTGATTTGTATTCGGTTTTGATTTTTTTTTTTTTTTTTTGCAGAGTGTTTGGCAAAAAAGGAGTGTACCTTAATATTTATGTTTGGTCATGCATTCAGTTGTGCAGTGTTGGTAGTAATAAACTGAAGTCCTGTTAGGAATTGTATCTTTGTGGATGAGTATGATTTAACACCTGCTAATAACACACACAGACAAACTTGGCAGCTTTAGCTTCCAGAATTTTTAATATTGGGTATTTTAAAAGTATGCGTGTCAATCATTTAGAAGGGAATTTTTTGGAAGTATAATATACACAGTAAAATGTACAGGCCTTAAGTATTCAATCAGATCGTTTTTGATGGGTGGATATACCTCTAACCACCACCCAGAATCAGCTGTAGAACTTTTTCATAATCTCAGAAAGTTCCATTATGCCCCTTTCCAATTAATTTTCTATTCCCAGAGGCCACTGCTAGAAAGTAAATCTAATCATAATACTCTAGAAACTCATTGTAATACTTGAAGGGTAGAAATTTAAAATGTTAGCTTTTTTATTTTTATAAGTAATGTAAAATACTGAATTTGAAATCCACAGAATAGGAATAAGAGGGATTTTATTTAGAAAATAAAAAGGAAAACATAATAGTGTGTGTTAAAGGTAAGATGACTCAGCGTCATTTATTTTGTTTGTGGTTCTCTTTCATCCTGTAAAATCTGTGATTTCTAGTAACTGAACCCACAGAATGTGCTGAAGTGATAATTTCAGCATCCGTTTGTTTTTCCAACTCATAGTGGTTCATACACTCTTGGGGGCTGAGAAGAGATATGTACTTTTTCTTGACTTGAACCTATAAACAATCATACAGACAAATGTAAACATAAACAAAATGAATAGTTCCATGAAATTATTCTGCAAAGTGGAATGTGGGTTTGGTTTGGTTTGGTTTGGTTTTTTGCTATTCTTGGGTATTTATCTTGTAAAGAATCCATCAGAAGATCAGAATGCAGTGACATAGAATGTATCACTAGCCTTTAAGGTCTAATATCTAACTTTTTTTTTGGAGGCTAAAGTAGCTTGATCAGAATTTTGTTGGATCTTTCTGACAGTGTGTAATTGTACACTGGACAAATACTATAGCATTTTTGTATTAATAGTTTATTTCCTTTTCATTTTGGAAAACAAAAAATAAAAATAAAAACTAGAAGGTAAGAATTCTACTACCCAAAAGTAACTGTTGGCTAATTTTTTTTTTTTTAAGTAGGCTCCACACCCAACATGGAGCTTAAACTCATGACCCTGAAATCAAGAGCCACATGCTCTACGCACTGAGCCAGCCAGGCCCTCCCAGTCTTTTTTTTCTATACTGTTTATTTACATAGGAGTGATCATACAAGAGATTCCATTTTATATTCTGAATCTTTTCTTACAAATATTTTCTTTGTTATTAAACACTAAATAAGTGTCACCTTATATGACTGCATAATACTTCACCATTGATCAGCTGACCATCTCTTTATTTTCAGACATTTAATTATCTTCCATTTTCTTTATTATAAATCACAGTTTGATGAACATCAGAATAAAAGCATTCTTACACAAAAAAGCATTCTTACACAGTCCTCACTGTCTATTTCCAATATGCATAACTTTATATGAATGTAGCAAAGCAAGGACCACCTGTATTTCATTGAGTTTTAAAAAAAATTATGCCGGCAATTTTTATTGTTTTTTTCATTTTCCTAGTTCAATCTTTATTCTGCCGTCTATTTTAAATTTGGGGCATTAGTCCTACTTTTAATAGGTAGAGAGCAAAGAATTGCATAACCAGAGGGAACGATTCGCAGTTTATAGCACCCCTAGAACGCTTATTGTGTACCATGTGCTGTTCTAAGTTCTTAACATGTAGTAACTCATTTAATCCGCTCCCCAGCTCAGTGAGGTGGGTATTCACTATCTAACCTGTTGAAGGATGATGATAAGGTTTCGTGCTGTTGAGTTTTAGAACCAGGATACAAATCCTGATATTCAGAGCCTATCCTTTTAACTTCTGTGTTTGAGATTATCTAATCCAAAGGCCTCTGTTAACTAAATGAAGAAATTGGGGTACATAGAGCATATTGAACTTGTACAAGGTAGGGCAATGGAGGGTTTGGTTCTTCTAATTTCCAGCCACGTTTTCACTGATACCATACTGCCACTCTTAGAATTAAATTTAGTCTTTAAAAATACATGTACAGGGCCCTGGGTGGCTCAGTGGGAAAGCTGCTGCCTTCAGCTCAGGTCATGATCTCAGGGTCCTGGGATTGAGTCCCACATCGGGCTCTCTGCTCAGCAGGGAGCCTGCTTCCCTCTCTCTCTCTGCCTGCCTCTCCATCTACTTGTGATTTCTCTCTGTCAAATAAATAAATAAAATCTTTAAAAAAAAATACATGTACATATTTTAAAATACATATATATGTATTTAGAAATCAAAATGATAAAAAAAGTATACAATAAGAAGTGTTGGCCCCACCCACCCTGGTCCTGGTTCCCTGCCTTCTATTATTTATTTCTTCTGTTGCCTTCAGGTGCTTTTTCTGTAGAGCCACTGTTTGTTTTTTTTCCTCCTACCTAATACCATTTTGAACCACCAGCAAAATCAAGTAAGACGGCTGCGGGTTGGATTATGTAATTCCCCACAGTCTCACCAACAGTATGTTACCAGACTTGTGTTTTCGCCAGTCTGTTGAGAGGTGAAAAAATGTTATCTTAGTGAGTTTTAATGTGCATTTCTCTTTCCAAAAGGTTGAATAGTTTTCTATGTGTTTATACACCATTTAAAGTTTTTCTGTGAACTCTGATTTCTTACAGTTCATATCATCTGCTCATTTTCTGTTGTGTTGTTAAATCATTTCTAATTTTATAGAAACTCATTTTATAATAAGGAATTTAACCCTTATCTGTGATAAGTTACAAATATGTTTTTCCTGATATGTCATTTGGTTTTTGACCTTGGTTTTTATTTTGGATTTTTTTTTTGTATCAGACTTTTATCACTTTTCTGCATTTTATATCATATTTAGGCCTTCCCCACTTCATGATTTGAACAAACTTGCCTATATTTTTGTCTCATATTTTCTGGTTTCATTTTTTGTGTTTATTTAAATCTTTGTTCCATTTTTCTTGATGAACTATGTGAGTTATGGATCTTCTGACCTTTTTATTTTTATTTATTTATTTGACAGAGATCACAAGTAAGCGGAGAGGCAGGCAGAGAGAGAGAGAGGAGGAAGCAGGCTCCCTGCTGAGCAGAGAGCCCCATGCAGGACTTGATTCCTGGACCTGAGCTGAAGGCAAAGGCTTAACCCACGAGCCACCCAGGCACCCTCCTCTGACCTTTTTTATTTTTATTTATTTTAAAGATTTTATTTATTTATTTGACAGAGATCACAAGTAGGCAGAGAGGCAGGCAGAGAAGAGAGAGGAGGAAGTAGGCTCCCTGCTGAGTGGAGAGCCAGATGTGGGGCTTGATCCTAGGACCCTGAGATCATGACCTGAGCCAAAGGCAGAGGCTTTAACCCACTGAGCCACCCAGGTGTCCCCCTCTGACCTTTTGTAGATAGCTAGCTCATTGTAACATTTTGTAAGTCCTCCTGTATCCCACTAACGATTATGTGCTATCTTTCTCATATACTGAATTCTCATTTGTAAAATCGTTTCTGGACTTCCTATTCTGTCCCTTGATTCTTGTCCATTTATGACCTAGTATCACCTCATTGCCCTTTCTCTTTTCTTTTCTTTCTTTATTTTTTTTTTAACTAAGTTTAGTTATTCTTGCTCCTTATTTTTCCATATGAACTTGAAAACCAGGTTGTTTAGTGCGGTGGGGAGAAGAAAAACCTTTTGGTATTTTATTTGGATTACCTAGATTTTACAGATCAATGTACCATTAGTATCTCATGATTTTGAGTTTTTCATCAAAATGATGAAATCACTGGAGTCTTTCTACTGATTTAGGTCTGCTTTTGTTCTCTTTAGGAGTATTTTTTAAATTTTCCCCGTTTAGTTTTTTTTTTTTTTTTTTTTTTAAGGTTTATTTATTTATTTGAGAGAGAGAGAATCTCCCTGCTGAACCTAGAACCCAAATGGGGTTGGTGAACAGGGCTCAGTCCCAGGACCCTGAGATCATGACCTGAGCTGAAATCTAGAGTCTTCCACTTAACCTCAATCGACTATGCCACCCAGGTGCCCCAGCCTCATTTAGGTGTTAGTTTGGGTTAGGCTCATTTCCTGAATACTTTAACTTCTTTTGATGCCATAGTTTAAGTGGGATGTTGCATTCTATCTTGATTCTAACTAGTTTTGTTTAGCTTTACTTTCTTATTCTTCAGTTAGACCCCAAAGGGTATACTTCTAGAAGATAGTTACATTTCTGTTTATTCAGACACCAGCCCGTGATTTGATAGAACGCCCTGTATATACACTGTAGGTGTTGATGGTACTTGCAGATGGTATTCCAAGTCATAATAAAATTTTTATATATAACGAGGGGAAATCAATGAAATATTTATTTACTTGAGTAGTTGAAAGTCCTCTGTGGCACACAGTCAATTAAGAATAACTATATTTTTTAACTTTCAAATCTACTTGGGTAACATGAAGATATACCATAGGCATAGTAATGACATAGAGGCAAGAATAAAGTAAGAATAATGCATCATGTAAAAGCTAATGCTTATTTGGCAGATCATTTTGAAGAGGTCTAGTCTGAATTTCTTTAAGTAAATATGAAATACACTTGAAAATAGATTATAGAAAGGCCAAGATACTGTCCTCAAGATTCATGAAATTGGAATGGCCTTGAGTAATTTTTCAAAGCACAGTGATGGTTACTTTAAATCCATTCTTGGGCTTTGAATAATTGTATTTTGGATGTTTTCTGCAGTTACCTCAAAGTAATCCATTACTGTGCTAAATTCCATTTATTTCTTTCAAACAACTTTTGTACTCTTAAACAAAAAATAGGTTATGGAATATAATATGGGCAGTGGCTGTATGAGCTAGGAGACTATCCCCATAGGAGATATAAATGTGTTCATTAAAATGTAAGAAAGTGTCATTTTGATGGATGTACTAGTTTTCAATATTGTTTGGTTGGCAGTAGTATAGTTAGTGGTTTGGGGCAGTTAGCTAATTTAAATAAATCTTTTTCTTCGTTATGTTTGTGATTCTCATTGTCTGGCATGTTGCCAGTGAGTTTGCAACATGGTTTATTTATTATCTTGTTAGGGAATATATTCTCTGATGGAATTTGGCTAAATAATTCAGGAGATTATTTCCTTTTATTTTTCCTGATACTTTTTGAAGGAGGTAGAATTTGTCCTTTTATCTGAAACTTGTTTTTAAAATTTTGATTGAAACATCTGGGCAAGCTTTGCGCAGTGGCAGTATCGTAGCCAAGGAGGTTTATCCGAGGCGCGATTATTGCTAATTGAAACATCTGGGCAACTTTATGTTACTGTGAAGTGTTTTCAGATTGATAATTTTTTTAAGCAGCCACATCATGCATCTGCCTTAGCAGACCAGGTTTTTCCACTAGCGGGATTTTCGATAATCTGGTATATGTTTATGAACAGAAATCAATTCCAGTTTCTGCTCTCTGTTCATTTTGGGAAGTACAGCCCGGAGAGGACACAAGAGTGCATTCTCTTGTTCAATTTTTTACATGTGGATTCCTAACATATCTTTTGTAAGGCGTTAAAAAATTTTTAATGCAAATGGAGAGGGAACTTAGGGTAACGTTAAGTTTGAAAAAAGATAAAATGAGATTTCTGCCAACTTATCTGTTTGCTGCAGGGAAGCAAAATACAGACAAGAGTTGGATTATTGATGCTGCTCTGTACCTGGCTGAGCAACTGTCCCATTGCGGTCACGCATTTCCTTCACAATTCGGCCAATGTTCCATTTGTATCCTTTATGTTTTAGTAAGATGCGTGTAAGTATTTCTTCCTATTTCTTCCTCTCAGCGAGAGGGAGTTCTGCGTTCTAAATATTTGAATTTATAATATTTAAAAAGCTGTGTTGCATCTTTTTAAACTGTTAAGGTGGAGATGATGCTCGCTTAAGCTGTGTGTGTGTGTGTGTGTGTGTGTGTGTGTCTGGTGCCTTTGTTCGTTTCATGCTTGCTTGGACTATATATAGAAGCTTTGTAGAAACCCTTACATGAAATACATGTCAGATTCAGACTGTGAAGGAAAATACTCTGGATGTTATGAGCCATTAGTCTCCTTAACAAAAATTTCAGCTTACAGGACAAATTGCAGAAAATCTTGGCGAGGAAGAGCAGTTGGTCCAAGGCTTATGTGCCCTTTTGTTGGGCATTTCAATTTACTTCAATGATAACTCACTTGAGAGCTACATGAAGTAAGTGAGGGGAACACGCTAGGGGAAAAAAATGACCTGCTGATTTCATCCAAGTGATAATGATAAATTTTTTCTGCCAAAATATAATATAGACCCAAGTTTTAGGTTTTCTTATGACTTTTTTTTAAAGCATTTCAATATGCTTATTTCTGTAGAGAGAAATTAAAACAACTAATAGAGAAGAGGATTGGCAAAGAAAACTTCATAGAGAAACTAGGATTTATCAGCAAACATGAGTTGTATTCCAGAGCATCTCAGAAACCACAGCCAAACTTTCCCAGTCCAGAATACATGATATTTGATCATGAGTTCACGAAGCTGGTAAAAGAACTTGAAGGTAAGACAGAGTTTATATTGATTTTCATTTAAAAGTACCTATGATCTCCGTCTGTCAAATAAATAAATAAATAAAATCTTTTTTTTTAAAAAAGTACCTATGATTATTTTGTATGTGTATATTTTGGACACATGTAGATTATATAGTAAGCCAAAAGTGGGTTGTTATTTTTTTTTAGTAGCTCTTGGTCTATAGTTCATTGAAAGATTTTTGGCATTCAAGAAGATTGGGAAGACTATATCTTCTCTGTCATACAGTTAGGCCATATGTTTTGCTGATTAAATCTTAAAATAGGATTAAATTTTTTTTTTTAAGATTTTGTTGATTTTAAAGAGAGAGAACCCACACATGTATGCATGCACAATGGTGAGTCGGGGGAGGGACAGAAGGAGCGGGAGAGAATCTTTTTTTTTTTTTTTTTTTTTTTTTTTTAGATTTTATTTATTTATTTGTCAGAGAGTGAGAGAGGACACAAGTAGCCGGAGTGGCAGGCAGAGAGAGAAGCAGGCTCCCTGCTAAGCTCGGAACCCCCGCCCCCACCCATGCGGGACTGGATCTCAGGACTTCAGGAGCATGACCTGAGCTGAAGGCAGATGCTTAATGGACTGAGTTACTCAGGCATCCCAGCAGGAGAGAATCTTAAGCAGACTCTACACTGAGTACAGAGCCCAATGTGGGGGCTCGATCTCACAATGCTGAGACCATGACCTGAACTGAAATCAAGGGTTGGTCGTTTAACCAGCTGAGCCACCCAGGTGCGCCAGATTTTAAATTTTAAAATAGGACGGTTTTTTTTTTTTTTTAGATTTTATTTATTTATCTGACAGAGAGATCACAAGTAGGCAGAGAGGCAGGCGGGGGAGGGGGGGAAGCAGGCTCCCTGCTGAGCAGAGAGCCTGACGTGGGGCTCCATCCCAGGACCCTGAGATCATGACCTGAGCTGAAGGTAGAGGCTTTAACCCACTGAGCCACCCAGGCGCCCCTAAAATACATTTTAATAAGCTTTCTTTTATAGGTGTGATAACTAAGGCTATTTATAAGTCCAGTGAAGAGGATAAAAAAGAAGAAGAGGTGAAGAAAACATTAGAACAACATGACAGTATTGTGACTCACTACAAAAATATGATTCGAGAACAAGTATGTACTGATAGATTGTAAACACTGATGTACTGATACTTTTCTACTTTGGGGCAGGATTTTTGCTGGCATTTCATATGCAGGAAGTTAGAGAAATTAGAGCACATTTTCCTAAATAATTCAAAGCTATCTGAGTATTCAACAAGCAGAGCTTAATATTGTGCTAAGCATTGTGCAGGATGTGGTGGATAAAGTCATGAATGAGACATGTTCCCCTATCACAGTCCTGGGGAGAGAAAACTATAAATAGGGTATTGTGACACACGTAACATGAAGTCTAGTGTTACAGATACTGGAGGGTCTGTTACAGCAGAGAGGCAGCTGATTGAGCTAAGTAAGAGCAAGAGCTGGAGAAAACAGAATGTGAGTGTCCAGCGGATAGATAGGAACAAGCTGGGCAAAAGGAAGGATCAGGAAGAGGAGGAGCAGGACATGTTCCCGGCACGCACACAGAACACTTGGTGGCCGCGCCAAGCAGAAATTGGAGAAGCAAGGCCGGGGAGAGAACAGTCCAGAAGGAGGTGGTCGTGAGGGGCTGGGGGAGGGAAGTGGGGGCGCTGATGGGGATAATGGCTACGGTGTTTTGTTTATTGTGTGCTAGGTGCTCACAAAAGAAATTCAGACACTTCCATTTAATTTCCACAGCATCCCTACAAAGTAGTTAATATTTCCATACAAGAATAAATGAGGGATCTGAGACTGGGAGAATTTGACTTTGTCCAGGATCACCTAGTGGTCCGTGGGACAGGATTCAAAAACGTGTGTCACTGGGACTCTCAAACTCCTCCCAGTGAGCTGTGGAGAGGGCACACCTGCGAAATGTGGAAAGCCGAGTGGGCTTAAGTGGCAGGACTGGGTGATGATTGGATGTGGCGTGAGGGGCGGAAAGGGTCAGATGCCGTCCTGAGATCTCCGTCTTGCAGGACTGAGTAGGTGATGCTAGGAGCCACGGAGGGTCTGTTAGCCTGGGGAATGATGATGAGCGTGAGCCGCGGGGGGTGTGTTAGCGTGGGGAATGATGATGAGCGTGAAACTACCCTCTCAAAGTCGTTACCTGACATTCTCTTGGCAGGCTACCAGAGAACCTGCACGCTTGAGTTGTGTGAGCACCTTAGATTTCCCATTACATTTCGGCAAAGTGTGTTTCTTGTTTTTTGCTTTCATTTAATTCTTTGTCATGGCATATACCTTGATGGGAATCCTAAAAAGGACTGCAGTATTATCTGGAACATGAGATTACTGTTGTTATTAAAATGCTATTAAAGTGAAAACAATACACTGGTGGCTGTCCATGGGGGGGCCGGCTGCACCCCGTCCCCCCCTCCCCCACACTACACCCCCCACCCCCCATCCCCACCCCCACCCCCACCCCGCTGCTGACTATGCACAGCTTGAGGCAGGTGTGGCAAGTAAGAGCTTGGGTAGGGCTCTCAGCACGAGCTGCCTGTGTCCTTCCCCGCAATCTGTATTGTTGAGATTGGAATTCTAAGAATAAAAATACAGTGGTATATTTAGCATTTAGCCTGAGCTTTTCAGTTTGTAAGCAGATCAGTAAATTAGAATCATCTTTGAACGATTCAAACTTAAATCATTAAACTACCCATGGTTATTAGGATTTTTCATCTATATTTTGGTACAAATATGGAGTCATTTCCAGATGGTAAAATGTAGTATCTTTAGAGCAATGGAAAAGAAATACTTGGAATGCGATGTTACAGCCTACACATGGGGCTGATAAATGTGGTTAATTTAGAAGAAGAAAAGAGTGATTTGACACAATTACCATAATGACTCTGCTTCAGAAATGTTAATTTTAAATATTCTCACCATTTAAAATGCCATTTGACAATTAGGCAACAAGCATTGAAACTATAAAATATTTATATGAACTGAATGACGTCTGAGAATCCATCCTAAGGAAATTCTTCAGAATTCAGGAAAACAAAAATATGACTATGATATTTATTGTAATCATAATTATTATTTAGAAAACAAGGAAAGCAACCTCAGTGTTGCTTTTGAATGTAAATTATATTGCATCTACTGATGAGTAAGCATTAAAAGTTATGATTGCGAAAAACTAGCAATATGAGGAGGAACTTAAAACTGAATAGTAAGTAAAGGCTATAAAATGACATGGATTGAGTATGACAACTTGAAAACACTTGAATTGAGAAAAAATTAGCAGATAATAAATATATCAAATTCAACTAGTTATATTACGGTGATGAGAGTTGGAGGTTCTTTTCTTGGCCTTCTAAATGTTCTGTTCTAGAATTATCTTTGATGTTGAAAGTAGTATAGATGCATGTATATATTTATATACTAAGTTTCTTCAGTTGTTTGGTATAAATTTCTTAAATGGTTTGATGGACCATAAAATGGAGTTTTTAAAATTGACTGTCCCCACCCCAGTAATTGCAGTGAGATTGTAGGCCGTGCCATGGCGCTTATTAACGGGGCCTTCCTGGCAATCGTACGGTTCTGCTGCATGGTAATTGACCTTGGTGCATACATTAAAGTATTATTACTTAATTATTGAGTGATTCTGGAAGTGTTGAGTACTTTAAAAATATCATGACCCAAAATAATCTCTGATTTTTAATTTGCTCATTTTCCTAATGCTAATCAAGTACAAAATTTAAAACACTGAATTATGTTTTGTTTCCCAGGATCTGCAACTTGAGGAATTAAAGCAGCAGATTTCTACGTTAAAATGTCAAAACGAGCAGCTCCAAACGGCAGTCACACAGCAAGTATCTCAGATTCAGCAACACAAAGATCAGTACAATCTTCTTAAAGTACAGCTAGGTAGGTATAGCTAGCCATAATTATTATAGTGTCCCCAAAAGCTGGACTAAATCAAATAGATTATTCTTGTGGACTAGTTTTTCTCTAACCTTAATCACCGTTAACAAATTTGTAAATCAGAGTTTGAAGTCCAAGTTCTTTGCTACCTGTTTCAGTTTCTGATCCATTGAGTCTCAGCCTTGAGTGCAGTTAGATAGAATATCCTGAGACCCATTTTTTGCTTTGTTTAGTTTAGTTTTGTTTTTAATGCCGCCCATACAGAGAACCCACTCAAGGGTCTGATGTAATTAGTTGGTGTTGGAGCCAAGCAATAATTATTACAAGCTTTCTGGGTGAGTCTGATGTGTATGGCCAGTTGAGAATGACTTCTCTAACCTTTCTGTCTCCTCCTCTGCAAAATGGAACTGATAAGAGCATCTGTGTCGTCTGAGAATTAAATGAAATAATATATATAAAATTCTAGTTCATTTCCTGGCACATGGTAAGAGTCAAATGCTTGTAAATAGTATCATCCTGTAGTGCTTATGATTGGAATCCTAGCCATTTAGAAATAGTTTTATTTATATGAAGGTGACTAAAATTTTCAGAAAAAACTACCTCTTTCACTTCCTTATTTATAACAATTTGTCAGTGATTTTAGTACGTATAGAAAGTGGTTCCTTTGTGAAGATTTTAAGAGGGATTTTGTTTTCTCTCACATTAATTGACAGAAATGGAATTGAAACTACTCTAATTTTCTTAAAGATTTATTTATTTATTTTAGAGAGGTGGCAGGGACAGAGGCAGAGGAGAGACAGAATCCCAGCAAACTCTGCACTGAGCACAGAGGCCAACAGGGGGCTCAGGTCATGACCCTGAGATCATGACCTGAGCCGAAACCAAGAGTTGGATGCTTAATTGACTGAGCCATCCAGGTGCCTGGAAACTACTGCGATTCTTAATTATAGATCACCAAACCATGCAGTTTAGTCTTAGTAAGACTATGCTTTTTTCTTCCCAGAAACCTGAAAATATCATCACTTCCCATTTCTATCAATACACTGTTTTGCAAAAATGAAGTGTGTCTACGAAAGTGTTGCCAAAGTAGCGGAATTAAGGAAATTTTATATTTTTACATTTAAATCTTCTCATTTGGGAAATGAAAAACTTAAGTTTTATGCTGGCTTTTCAAATTTTGTTCCTGTCTTCATAGGAAAAGATAATCAGCATCAGGGTTCCTACAGTGATGGGACTCAGGTGAATGGCGTTCAGCCAGAAGAAGTTGGTAGGTTACGAGAAGAAATAGAAGAATTAAAAAGTAATCAGGAACTTTTACAAAGCCAGCTGGCTGAAAAGGACTCTCTGATTGAGAATTTGGTGAGTAAGTGGTAAAAAAGTTTAAGAAGTCAAGAGTAATTCTCATGGGGCACCTGGGTGGCTCAGTGGATTAAGGCCTATGCCTTTGGCTCAGGTCATGATCCCGGGGTCCTGGGATCGAGTCCTGAATCAGGCTCTTTGCTCAGTGGGGAGCCTGCTTCCCCCTCCCTCTCCTCTCTGCCTGCCTCTGTGTCTACTTGTGATCTCTCTCTGTCAAATAAATCAATTAAATCTTTAAAAAAAATTAAAAAGAATAATTCTCATTATCTTGCTTGTTGATTTTCCTGGATCCCTTAAGCCAAAGAGTCGTAGTAAGGTTTTAGAATATGAGCTTTTGGGGGTGCCTGGCTGGCTCAGTTGGTAAAGTATGTGACTTTTGATCTTGGGGTCATGAGTTTGAGCCCCACGTTCAGCACAGAGTTTACTTAAGAAAAAAATCAGAATATGAGCTTTGGTGTCAGACTGTCTTAAGCTTCAGCACATCCTGACTAATTGAATTTAAGCAACTTAGTTAACCTCTTTAAACTTGTTTCCTGATCTATAAATTGGTAGTGGTCATATCTGTTTTGTTACTGTGAGAATTAAAATGACTACTCTGTAGAAAGCTCTTTTAATACATTGAAATCGCTCAGTAAATACCTGTGTTTATGCTCTTTCTCCATATGGCCTCAGATGAGTGCTTAGATTTAATAAATTACTTGGTATAAGTATAAATTTATTAGCTATGGAAAAGTTGTAGACAGTGTGTGCTAGGTTGAAATTTTATCTTGGATATAAAAATTAAAATATTGATGTGAGGGCGCCTGGGTGGCTCAGTGGGTTAAGCCGCTGCCTTCGGCTCAGGTCATGATCTCAGAGTCCTGGGATTGAGCCTAGCTTTGGGCTCTCTGCTCAGCAGGGAGCCTGCTTCCCCCTCTTTCTCTGCCTGCCTCTCTGCCTACTTGTGATCTTGCTCTCTGTCAAATAAATAAATAAAATCTTTAAAATTAAAAAAAAAATATATTGATGTGAAATTTTTGGTAAACCTCTATAAGGCATAGCTTATATGTGTACAGTTTTCTATTGTTTCCTGTCTCTTTAGACTGAATTGATTTCATATTTTATTTCTATGCTATTTGTAGAAATCTTCCCAAGCATCGCCTGGCACAAATGAACAGTCTTCAGCACCAGCTTCTGCTAGAGATTCTGAACAAATTGCAGAATTAAAACAGGTGATTTTCCAGCTTGCTTCAAGTTCTATTTCCTGTTGTTTTAATTATAATAGAGTAACAGCCATGTAGTTTCATTAATTGAGAACTACTTTGTTAGTGTAAGCAAAACTTGATAGTGAAGATAGTTCTTTGGAAGTCCAGAAGCTTTTTTAGTTATATGGAAATGGTATTTTGCCTTTTATTAACTGTTTTTACTTTTTAGTTGTGTTCTTTTTAACAGATTTGAGCATCTCACCTGGGTTATTTTTAGATTATCAGTGAGCTAACAGTTAAGGAAAATTTAAGTATATTTATAAGTTGCAAATATGAAGATATAAAATCTTATGCCTAATTTTCATGTACTATTGACCATGATAATTGCATGGTTAAAGGTATTGAGTGTTTAAACCATTCTGTCCAGAAGAATGTTTGTTTTTGGAACTGGAAAAGGGAATAAACTTGTGTTTATCTCAATTGGATGACTACCTAAAAAGCAAAACCGACTTTTTCTGCTTTAGTAATTTATAATATCTAGAAAAGCAAATTAAACTTTTTCCTACTTGGTTATTTGTAATATTTATAATTTCCTGTGAAACTAGATCGTGCCAATTTAACTTTATCCAATGAGAATATTAAATGTGTTTGTTCGAGGAAAGAGCCAGAAAAGAAAGAAAAGAACCACTTACATACAGAATTAAGTACTGGGAAGAAAAGTGTAGAAAAGTACCAGATTGCTCGTTAGTATATTATCCCTAAATAAGTTGTATTTTTTCCTATACAATTTTTTTTCTTTCCTCCTTTCCTTTTTCTTCTGTCCTACCCTCCCTTCTTCCTTTCTTATAAAAAGGAACATATGTTTCTTCTGTTTCTTTTAAAAAACAAAAAAGAAGTAATACTGAAGGAGGAAGTGAACAAACCCACCAACCTAGGACTTCTCCGCTAGGCACGTGATCCCAGCCCACGGACATCGCTGATCTGAGAGGAATGACTGTAGACAGAGAAACTGGGTCACATTTTGATAATGTCCATGAACCCCAAAGTACATTCTACAATTGGTCTTTTCAAAAAAGATAATTTGTTGTTGAGGATTTTTAAGTTACAAGTTTATGTGAGGAATATTCACATGCCATTTTGGTTTTCTGAAGCCTGCCTACATGAGAACTGTATTAAAATTAAAGGGAATTAAGTTATTGATAAATGAGCTGGGTTTATAAGTCCCAAGTAAAAATTGTACTCTGTTTCCCAGTGAAACTTATTTCTTTATTTCCTTTTTTTTTTTTAAGTTCGATATCTCTAAAGAGCATTGTCTTTGGATTTTTACTTTCTGTAATTTATTATCAGTTTTACATTGTTAGAAAGATGTTTTAAATGACAGTTTTGTTATATAGCAAAATCCTGTATAAAAAGAGAACTAAAATTGTCCGTAGCCTGGATGTCTGTAACTCATTTAGGTAACTGAATAAAACATCAAAGGAAAGCCTCATATGTATGTGATAAAAAGTTTTAAGAGAACAAAAGAGCTTTTTACATGACAGTATCCCACCGCTTACCCAGTGTCTGCAGACAGGGTCAAGTGGTAGCAGGGAGATGCCCCTGGTTGAGAACCACAGTTATAATTGGTTTTTACCCCTGGGCGGTTTAGGTGGGGAGAGGGCAAGAAGGTTGGGAATTTCAACATTAATGATATATAAACTTTCAGTTAATTCCCTCCTTCTCACTACAGCACTAACTACTTTGATCTATGTTAGGAGGCCCGTGTCTTTCCCTTTCCAAATACTAAATGTCTAGTCTTTGGCCAGAGAAGAGGAACGTGCATGAGACTGAAACAGGGATCCAGTGGTCTTCCTAAGCAGACTTCCACCAGCCCTGCTGTTTTTGACCCCATTTTTACCCACACTTGCAGAGATACTGGTGGGACCAGATTCCAAGCCCTTCGGGAGGCAGGCACTGCTCGTCAGGTAGCAAGTCCACGCATCACTTTGGGTTCTTAGCTTTCTCAGGTGTGCTGCGGTCCGTTACCACCGACATTTGCTTCTGAAATTCCCCAATTTTATTTGTTCGTTTCTCTTATTCTCTTTGTCCTTGTGCATTTCTCTCCCCTTCCCTCCCCCCTCTCCACCCCGTTCCCTTCCTTCCTCTTTCCCTTCTTCCCCCCCTTATGGTTTTTTTACATGGGATCTCAGGAGGAAGCAGAGGTGAAAATATGTATAAGGAACTTGCTTAATTCTCTATCTTGAATGCAAAGTTCAAGGACAGTTTTTTTAGAATTAGATTTTAAAACTTGGAAGTTGTGATTTTAGAGAGAGGGACCAACAAAGGAAATGATTTTAAATTTCTTTCTGTAAATACACATTGCCTTACGGAAATTAATGATGTTTCATGTTACAACGCAATTATTTTTGTCTCCTAGGAGCTGGCAACATTAAAGTCTCAGTTAAACTCACAATCTGTGGAGATCACCAGACTGCAGACAGAAAAGCAGGAGCTGTTAAGGAAAACCGAAACATTTGTATGTTAATTATTACTTTCTTATTCCTGCAAGCTAGTAAACACAAGGTTAAGGCTTCTTTCTCAGCCACTCTGTAAAAGGAGAATGTAACAGAAGTGAATGTGTCGGAGAGCACCTTCCCTTTAGGTGACTCACTGGCCGCAGTTCTGGTCACCCAGGCTTCTGGGCCAGCTGGCAGGCATGTTAGTGTCAGACTCAGCAGATCAGTGTAATCAGTGATTTAATGGTTCATTGTGCTGGTATCTTGTATTTTATCCCATCTGTGTCCCCTTCAATCCGTCAGTCCAAGCTGACAGGTTTTCTGCTGGTCTAGAATTGTCAAAAACCTTCTTAGTGACGTGACCCATCCCATTCCCAGGGATCCAAGTCGCCAGATAAGATCCGGATCATCCTTTCGTATTCTAGCCTCTGCCGAGGTGGTTGGCTGGGTGTCTGAGCCACATGAGTAACTTCTTTATGGAGGTGGTCCGGCCACATCCTCGGTATTTCAGCAGAACACGCTTTGTTGTTTATTGTGATAGGGATAGGCTGAGAATTTTCTAAATCTTCATGTTCTGATTCCCTTTCGCTTAACGTTCTTCTTCAAGTTATTTCTCTCCTGTTACAGTTTACAGTAGGCTTCAAGGAGAAACCACGCCTCACCTTTAACACTTTGTTTAGAAATCACCTCACCGAGGGCGCCTGGGTGGCTCAGTGGGTTGGGCCTCTGCCTTCCGCTCGGGTCATGATCTTGGGGTCCTGGGATCGAGTTCCGCATTGGGCTCTCTGCTTGTCGGGGAGCCGGCTTCCTCCTCTCTCTCTCTGCCTGCCTCTCTGCCTACTTGTGATCTGTCTGCCAAATAAATAAATAAAACCTTTAAGAAAAAAAAAGAAATCACCTCACCAAAATATCCAAGTTCATTGCTTTTAAGCTCTACTTCCTACAAAGCACTAAAACAGAATTCAGCCTGTTTCTTTGCCACCTGATAACCAGGATCTCCATCCTCTGCTTTCCAGTAACGTGTTCTTCATTTCCATTTGGGGCCTCACCAAAACCTCCTTTCCCTACATATTTCTACCAACATTCTATTCATGATGATGATCTCTCTCTCTCTTTTTTTTCTTTTATTTTTTTTTTTAGATTTTATTTATTTATTTGACAGACAGACAGGCAGGCAGAGAGAGGCGGGGGTGGGGGAAAGCAGGTTCCCTGCTGAGCAGAAAGCCCCATGCGGAGCTCCATCCTAGGACCCTGAGACCATGACCTGAGCTAAAGGCAGAGGCTTTAACTCACGGGCCACCCAGATGCCCTATGGTGGTATCTTTTCTCCAAGACCACAGAAGCTTTCTCTCTATTCCCTTTTTTTCTGAGCATTCACCAGAATTGCCTTTATCATCCGTGTTTCTACTGACGGTCTCTTCAAGGCAGTTTAGGCTTCATCTGACATGTACCTCAGAGCTCTTCCGGCTACTACCAGTTCTGACATCCTGTCAGAATTTTTAGGTATTTGTTACGTCAACACCCTCTTTCCCAGTTCTTTGTAGAAAAAAGGCAGGGAAGATTGGAAAACCATGATGTAAGAATATTTCCTGGAGCGCTTAAGAAAATCTTTGCATTGGGGCGCCTGGGTGCTCAGTGGGTTAAAGCCTCTGCCTTTAGCTCAGGTCATGATCTCAGGGTCCTGGGATCAAGCCCCACATCGGGCTCTGCTCGGCGGGGAGCCTGCTTCCCCCTCTCTCTCTGCCTCTCTGCCTACTTGTGATCTCTCTCTGTCAAATAAATAAATAAAATCTTTAAAAAAAAATAAGAAAGAAAGAATATCTTTGCATTTTGGGGTGTTTGGGTGGTACAGTCGGTTAAGTGTCTGACTCTTGGTTTTGGCTCAGGTCGTGATCTCAGGGTCATGAGATTGAGTCCCACGTCATCGGGCTCCGTGCTCTGCTCAATCTACTTGGGTTTCTCTCCTTCTTCCTCTGCTCCTCCCCTCCATGCTTGCTCTCCCTTTCCCTCTTTCTCTCAAATAAATAAAACCTAAAAAAAAAAATAATAAGTAAAAAAAATCTTTATATTTCACCAATTAATGGCCTTCAGCTCAGTTTCCCCAGCTGCTCTCTGAGAGGACAGTGTGGACTTCACTTGCAGAAGTGTTGTGAGGAGAGGGCTCCGAGAGCTACTCTCTGCTTAGTAAATGCTGTTAGAGCTGTGGCTTGCCCAGGCTCCGCTGAGGTGACGCCGCAACGCCCCTGCCTCCGCCTCGGCCGCCCGCTCCACCACAGGCGCCGCGTGTCCTTGCTAGCATGTGTGTCCGCACATCAGGAGCTCTGCTTCCTGTTACTGGAAATACGGTTTCAAAGTAGCGAGAAAATTAAGTCACCTTTGGGATTTCACACTGATTGTGCTTTAAAGAAACTTATTTTTCCCTCCAATTTCTACCTTCAGGCGAAATCAGCTCCTGCACCAGGAGAGAGTGAAGCCGGAGCGGCCGCCAAGACCACCGACGTGGAGGGCAGACTGTCGGCGCTGTTACAGGAGACGAAGGAGTTAAAGGTTGCGCTGTGGTGAAACTTGGATTTGTTGCATATCCCATACAGTGAACTCAGGAAATGTGATCTTATTTGATGTCTCAGATCGTTAGCTTTATGAGGCAAATTTGTAGGGTGTAATTTTATCTCACAACGTGTGCATTGCTATTTGGATGAGTGAAGATAGCATGAGTGAAGGTTTTTAAATGCCGTTTCAGAGAACGATACCACATACATGAAGTAAGAGTGGGTATGAATGTACTTTGAAAGTAGAAATCATTGAAAGTTAAGTTTGGTTTTTTTTAAGATTTTGTTTATGAGACAGAGATCACAAGTAGGCAGAGAGGCAGACAGAGAGAGAGGATGAAGCAGGCTCCCCGCTGAGCAGAGAGCCCGACGTGGGGCTCGATCCCAGGACCCTGGGATCATGACCTGAGCTAAAGGCAGAGGCTTTAACCCACTGAGCCATCCAGGCGCCCGAAAAGTTAAGTTTTCTTGTCAATCTTTAATCACAGTAAGAAATAAAGAATACAGGAGCACCTGAGGGGTGCAGTTGGTTAAGCCTCCGACTCTTGGTTTCGCCTCGGGTCATGAATTCAGGGTCGTGAGATCCAGCCCTGCATCGGGCTCCACGCTCAGTGCAGAATCTGCTGGAGATCCTCTCCCTCTGCCTCTGCTTCCCCGTTCATGTTCTCTCTCTCTCTCTCTCTCTCTTTCTCTCAGATAAAGAAATAAATCTAAAAAAATTTTTAAAAAGAAGTAAAGAGTATAGCTTTGGCTAAAACACAGGCCACACGTAGGCTTTCCATTAGGCTGAGACACAGGCACGAAAGAGCCTGCCAGCCTGTGTGACAGAGAAATCGGAATAAGTAACATGAAGAGAAGAGTGAGGTGAAAGTAATAAAACTAAAAGGCATGAATACAGCCCTGTGATGATGTCTTTTGGAGGGTGGTCAAATTATTTTATCTTTATGCTGTGGGTTTTATTTGCAGCTGTGTTTCTTTCCCATTTGATCGTATGCATGAAGTTGGGTTAAAAAAAAAATGTTTTTATCCTGAGTTCGAATTCTGATGCCCATCAGGCTTCGCCTGTAAAATGTCTTTTGTCTTTATTTTGTTACTCTGGTTATCTGAAATGGTTTTATCTCTTAGGCTTTTTTGAAAAATAGCTACTTAAAACTATTTTTTGGATGTTAAACTCTGTTTTTCACAATAACCATCTTTGATATACAGCCTAACATAAATTCTCATGTTACTGGATGAGGGTGTGTGTATCTGTGTGTTCTATCCCCAAAACCTCCACACACCCCCAAATCCTCAGATTGTCACAGAAAGAATGAACCTAAAAATAAAAGAGAGAGATAGAGGGGCGCCTGGGTGGCTCAGTGGGTTAAAGCCTCTGCCTTCGGCTCAGGTCATGATCTCAGGGTCCTGGGATCGAGCCCCGCATCGGGCTCTCTGCTCAGCAAGGAGCCTGCTTCCTCCTCTCTCTCTGCCTGTCTCTCTGCCTACCTGTGATCTCTGTCTGTCAAAAAATAAATAAATCTTAAAGAGAGAGAATTGAACCCGATTGTTAAAAACCCTGTGAGAGTGAGGACTAATCTTAGATGGGTTGATCTTTCTTTTCCCAGAATGAAATTAAAGCTCTCTCTGAGGAACGGAGCGCCATCAAAGAGCAGCTGGACGCCTCGAACAGCACCATTGCCATTTTACAAAACGAAAAAAACAAGCTCGAGATGGACGTTACAGATTCCAAAAAAGAACAGGACGATCTGTTGGTGCTGTTGGCTGATCAGGACCAGAAAATATTTTCATTAAAGAATAAACTCAAGGAGCTTGGTCATCCGGTAAGACCAAAGTGTTCCCAGAAATGACCGAGGGTTTATTTTCCAGACTTGTACTGTAGCATGGCAGTGTTGTGCCTCCACATCCGTGTCGCAGGTGTCACCGTGTCGGTCCGTGAATGCAGGATCATCTGCTCTTCTCCTGTAATGGTCAGTGAGTCGACTTAGGACACACAGGCACCGCTTCCAGCATCTATTAACTGTTCTCTTTTGGGCTTTGAGCCTACAGGTGAACTGATTGGCTCCTGTGGTCACAAGACTCTCATCATCCACATGTGCCATTCTCTTTTGTCATGTTTGATCCACATTTGTGTGTAGAGAGGTATGGCCATCTGTCAGCAAGTCAGCCTGTCCATCTGGTGTCATGATGGCAGAGGGGGGCGCCTGGGTGGCTCAGTCGGTCAAGTGTCAGCCTTTGGTTTGGGTCATGATCTCCCAGGTCCTGGGATCAAGCCCTGAGTCGGGCTCTCTGCTCAGTGAGGAGTCTGCTTCTCCCTCTCACTCACCCTCTGTGTTCTCCCTTTCTCTCTCTCTCTCTCAATAAATACATAAATAAATAAAATCTTTTAAAAGAAATGGCAGAGAGCCTTGAGCAGTAAATCAAGGAAATCAGATGGCTTGTAATCGACAATTACTGGAAGGAATAAAGAATTTATCAAAGACTGTGTGTCAGTATGTGTTGAATGCGAAGTGATCAGATGTTAATAGTGATAAGTGTGCATATTCCCTTTAGGTAGAAGAAGAGGATGAACTTGAATCCGGAGACCAGGATGATGAGGAAGATGAAGATGAAGACGATGGCAAGGACCAGGGGCCGATGTAGCCTCCAGACCTCTAGGAATGATAGAGCTTGTATTGTAACTTTGAAGATGGAGTCTTAAGACAGTGCTTTGGTTTGCCTCCGCAGAAAATAAAGATTTAGAAACCCAAGTTGAAAACACTCCCTAGTAAGACTATTGATGTACTTTTCTTAAATGATGCCACCCATGTTGGAAACCCCAAAACTGACTTCTTGCAGAACACACATCCTTTATTGAAATTCATCTGAATTGTCCCAAAAGATAATTTGCAAAGAACTTCAGACACTAAAAACGCACCATTTTGGAGCATGTGGTGGCAGTGCTGTTTATCTTAGTTTACTGGTTGTTCACATAAGTTCTGTATTTGTCTATTATTTTCACTTTTCAGAGTATGTGACTTTAAATACTAACACATTTGATTTAACATGTATTGGAATCACTGTTTCTAAATTCAGTATTGGGCTTCTTAGCTAATGATTTCCCTTTAAAGAAGTGGATTTACTCAAAGGCAAGAGAGCACAGACCGGGGTGTATCATCAGTCCTTGAGCCGGTGTGACTCCCGAGACGGGCAGGCGAGGCCAGGGTAGAACGAGTGCCTTGACACTGATCTGGCTGCATGTGTGCGTCCGGGAAGTGGCCGAATACCGGCACACAGAGATGAGGAGGGGCTTTCCGGAAACTTCGGCAACAGTGTATTGGCATGTGGTTGGCTTTGGTTTTATTTTAAGCTAAACTTTAAAACATTACAAATGAACAGCTCACACAGTTCAGGTTTAGTTTTGTTATTTGATTATCATGAAACATATTATGGACCTAGTTTTAAAAAGACCCGAACTATGATTTATATAATTTATTGACATTTTTGCTGAATAGGCTTAAGTCAGATAATAGATTTTTAAAAAGCAAATGAAGCAATGTGTCAAAATTTAATGTTTCATAATAAAAATAGATACTATGTTCACTTAATCCCTGGTCATGGTTCCCTTTTTTAGATTTTGAGGAAAGTATTTTATTCTTACTAAAAGCTGAGGCAAGTGGAAGTGGTAAGAGGAATTCTCTTGCTGAAAGTACGTAATTATAACTGACTGCTAAAAGCAGTCTTATCGTTCAGAACTCATAAGGATTCCATAAGACGGGAGGGTCTAATTTGGAACAGAAACAGAAGAGGTTGGAGAAGGGCTCAGGTGTTTCTAAATTGAGCCTTGGAGCTCTTAGCAATGATTTCCATTTAAAGAAGGAGGTTTTCTTAAACGCAAGACAGCAAGAGTTGGAGGATAATGTGTAGCGCCTGCCTCCTGACCTCAGGAAGAGTTTGGTCCGCTCAAGGGCACAGACTTCTGAAAGAGAAGTAGCTTCACGTGTCCCGAAAGGGCAGGTGGCTGTGTGTCACCGAGCACCCAGGAGGGCTCCGGCCCACTTCTGCCCCCTGTCCCCGAGAACCTCATGGCTATTACTGGACCAGCTCAGACTCTGTAAAAGTCTTCCTGAACTTGACACCACATAATGAACAAATGGCTAATGACTCTATTTCAGGCTGCTATTACAAGGATAAAGAAAAATAGGTCAGAAGTATGAATCAGACTTCTGTAGATGACTTTAAAAAGGGGTGGGGGTGGTTGGCTCAGTGGGTTAAGCGTCTGCCTTCAGCTCAGGTCATGATCTCAGGGTCCTGGGACTGAGTGCCGAGTCGGGCTCCCTGCTCGGTGGGGAGTCTGCTTCTCTCTCTCTGCCTTCCCGGCAGCTTGTGCTCGTTTGCTCTCTCACTGTCTCAAATAAATAAAATCTTAGAAAAAAAAAAAAGACTTCTATAGATGATGAAATAACAAAGATCTTCAGGAAAAAACATCTGCAAAATCAGTGTAGTTTGCCAAAGCTGTCTTCTAGGCAGCTCTGGAGCAGAGCAGACACATGGAGGCCTTGTGGCTACACCGCGTAGGCCGGAGCCCAAAAGGATAGCCCCTGAACTGTAGCCATAGGCTTCTGCTTGGATTGCTTCTGGAACCTCCTCAAGTGGCTGCCTCCGGTACCTCGGCCCCACCTGCCCCATCCTGTGAGCTCCCATAGGAAGCGTCCCCAAGCGCGCAGGCCAGTGGAAGAGACTGCTGGTGTCTGCTGTTGCATGTCCGCAGCCCGCTGGGGAAGACTCTGTGTGCCCCACTGCTCCCCAGCTTCGCCTCCGCGCAGAACTGACGACCACCCCAGGCACTTGTTACGATGCTTGCACACCTCCTGCCTTTTCACATCAGCCCCGCACAAAAGGCAGCTGCCGCGCTCAGAGAGCTGCGGGGCTGGGGCATTTGTGACAAAGCACGACACGTCTGTCCTTACGATTTGAATTTTATTCAAGTATGGTTTATACCTCTAGCCCCTCTGCACGAAAAGAAGAATCACCCAAAGTTACTATAAAAGTAGTCACAGCTCGCATTCGAAAGCATTCAGTTACTAGGCTGGTCGACTGTTCAAGTATCAAACCCTTAAGTTCAGAGTTTTATTGCGACCAGGTAAGGGCCTCCTAGTGCTCCTCAACACCTTCACTGTTAGAGCAAAACTCATTCATGAGTATTGAGTGGCTACCGCTGGGGCCCTGGGGATAGAGCAGAGAGTAAGAGCATGTCCCTTTCCCATTTAACTTACTTGCTAGAAGAGTAGTAAATGGTAGTACCTTCTGGAAAGGAGCACGCTGTTTATTCTGAGTTTGATGGGAAGCCAGGGGAGTGATCAGGTCTGATTTCTGGTTCACAGATGACTCTCTGCTCTGTGGCAAACGCCTATGGGGAGGAGGCAGATGTAGTTCAGGCAGTGCAGTGGGGTGGAGTGTCTCGTGGTAGGACTGGGCATAGGTTTTCCAGTTAGAGGAACTCAACTGCGTGTGTCCCACGGGAGTAGGGGGGTAGGAAGACAGAAGTCAAGAGTAACTCGGGGGAAAGTGGTGTCTCGTGGTGAGCTCAAGAAAACTGGGAGAGCCAGTTTGGGGTGGTGGTCCACAGCTGTGTTCTTAGGCTTGCTGAATCTGAGACTCAAGCAGATACATTTATGCAAGTAGACATGTTTGATAGGCAGGTGGGTAGAAGGTGGGAGTTCATTAGGACTGGAAAAAGACATAGATGGTATTTAAGTCTATCCAGCAAGATAAGTTCTTGTGAGGAATGAGTGGGGAGAGAAGGCGGCCAGGAGCTAAGCCTCTGAGCGACTCGGTCTTCAGTGTTGAGGAGGGAGTCTTTTTTTAAAATTTTATTTATTTTAAAGATTTTATTTATTTATTTGACAGAGAAAGATCACAAGTAGGCAGAGAGGCAGGCAGAGAGAGAGAGAGGGAAGCAGGCTCCCTGCTGAGCAAAGAGCCCAATGCAGGACTCGATCCCAGGACCCTGAGATCATGACCTGAGCAGAAGGCCGAGGCTCAACCCACTGAGCCACCCAGGTGCCCCTATTTATTTATTAATTTATTTAAGTAGGCTCCACATCCAGCTTAGAGGCCAACACAGGGTTTGAATTCAAAACTCTGAGATCAAGCCATGAGCTGAAATCAAGAGTCAGATGTTTAAGCAACCGAGCCACCCAGGTATACCTCTGGTAAGGAAGGAATTTTAAGTAATGTTAAGTGCACAATGAAACAATCCTATCCCAGAGCAAATTTGAGCTTTAGAATTAGGGGAACAACTGAGAAAGCTCTGAGCTTTAAACTGATTTCCTAGTGTGTTTTTTGGAAAATGAAAATTTATTTCAGAACTGCTTTAATGAAACATTCTATTGATGCAGACTTGTTCTTTACCAGTGAACCTAATTAAACCTGTTTTTTAAGAACGCTGCCCTGTTAATCAAGCAGAACTTAAGTATCTGAAGAATATATTTGTTTAATTAAATTATATCATTTGAAAGGGTTTTTAAAATTTTTATTAAAGATTTTATTTCTTTATTTGACAGACAGGGATCACAAGTAGGCAGAGAGGCAGGCAGAGAGAGAGGGGGAAGCAGGCTCCCTGCCGAGCAGAGAGCCCGATGTGGGACTCGATCCCAGGACCCTGAGATCATGACCTGAGCCAAAGGCAGAGGCTTTAGCCCACTGAGCCACCCAGGCACCCCTTGAAAGGGTTTTTTTAAAATGCAAGTTATTAAATTGCCCCATTAGTGGATTAGTGACTTGCTTCCCTATCAGAAACTCTGACAAGTTATTTTTAAATTTTTCCATCTACAACTCAAAAACTTTAGGATTTTCTGCAATCTTTCAAAATGAAAATTAACCAGAGGGGAAACATTAAGATGTGACACATACCCATCTTAAGATGTGGTTTCCCTTCCTACAAATTAACTAATTTTGTCTAGACGTAGGTTTTTTCCATATCCACCGTAAGCAATGGTGACTAGTTGTTTTAGTCTGAAATGCTTTACACACTGCCCTTGCTGCAATTATGTATTACTTTTGACTTCGCTCATTATAACACGTGAGACAATTTTGTGATTACATTTTCCACCTATGAGAATGTAAACACATGAATTTCTAATATCTCGTTTGCAACTCATTTTCCAGTTCTGGCTTTGAATTCTAGACCTATTTAAATAAATTTATTATTAGAACACACATACCTACACACAAAAGTTTATTATTCTCTAAGTCTAGAGGAATATCTGTAGCGGCAAAGCGTGCCATTTCACAGCTCTTTGCTTAAAAAAGTGCTTTCACATCTCTGGGGCATTTCATGTGCCTAACGCCCCAGAAAACAGCTTGTTGCCTCATCACAGGCCTGTAGACAGATGTGAGTTAGCGGCCGTGGTGACCATGGGATGGACATTCGGATTCTTTTTTACCCTTGTGTTCTTTTTTTTTTTTTTTAAGATTTTATTTGTTTATTTGACAGAGATCACAAGTAGGCAGAGAGACAGGCAGATGGGGGTGGTGGGGAGCTGACTCCCCGCTGAGCAGAGAGCCCGATGCGGGGCTCGATCCCTGGACCCTGGGATCATGACCCAAGCCGAAGGCAGAGGCCTAACCCACTGAGCCTGCCAGGGCGCCCCTATCCTTCTTTTCTTAACCCAAAATGTGCTTGCATAAGTAAAGCCTTTAAAACAAAAAAACGTAGGGGCACCCGGGTGGCTCAGTTTAAGCCATTCAACGTCTGTCTTCAGCTCAGGCCGTGATGGATAGAGCCCGACATCGGGCTCTCTGCTCAGTGCGGAGCCTGCTTCTCCCTCTGCCCACCCCCTCGCTTGTACTCTCTCTCCCTCTTTCTAATAAATAAAATGACAGCAACAACAACAAAGTAGACCACTGTTTTGCAGCAAAGAAAACAGGTTTAAGGGTAGGATGAGCTGAATGAAAGCTAAAGTATTACATGGGTTTCTGTACCACATTACAACCTACCCACAAATTTAGTGACTTAAAAACCGCACACATTATCTCATAGTCTTTGGGCCGGGAGTCTGCACACAGCTTAACCAGGCCCTCCGCTCCGCATCGCAAGGCTGCAATGACAGGTCCGCCGGGCCGTGTTCCCGTCGGCAGGCTTACTGGGGAGAACAGGCTTCCAGAGCTCATTCACATTGATGGTGGAGTCGATGTCTTCAGAGCTGTAGAGCTGACGGCCTCAGTTTGTTGCTGGGTGCTTGGCTGGAGTCTTGCGCTCAGCAACTGGTGTTGCCCCTGCTTCCTTGCCTCCCGGGGTCCTTCAGTTCGCTCGCTCGCTTCATCAGACCGGCAGGGGCCCCCTGTAGCCCCGGTCAGGTGTCTAGGCTGAGGCATAATATAATCGAGGGACCTGGGTGGCTCCGGTAAGCGTCTGCCTTAGCTCAGGTCACGATCCCAGGGTCCTCGGGTCAAGCCCTGCATCAGACTCTGCTCAGGGGGGAGCCTGCTTCTCCCTCTCCCACTCCTACTCGGCTCGCTTGCTCTCTCTCAAAACAAAAGAAGCAAAAAGTAATATAATCACAGAGTCACCTCCATGATCTTGCTATACTTTTTTGGTTAAAAGCGAGTTAGGTCCCGCCTGCCTGTAGGAGGGAATTACACAAAGGCAGGAAGGGGAGGTGAAGCTCTTGGAATACCACGTGCTTCTGCCTTCTTGAACCTTAGTTTTTAATGTGTCAGAAATTCTCAAAATAAGCTGGGAGGGGGGATGGTGCAGTTGGAAGGGGGTAGTAAATTCAATAGCAAATGTTTGTGTTAAACCCTACCTTATTTAATTAATTCCAGGCTGGGTGCTTTGCAAATGGACGGTGACATAGGTCAGAGTAACTGTCACACTGGTCACGAGTAGACACAACAGTGTGAAACTTCCCACCCACGGCTTGGACGTTTGTGTCAGAAACGCGGATCTTCAGGCCGATTCTCTCCCCTCCGCTTCGCATCCCCTTCATTGTCTCTGGAGTTACAAGGGCTCCTCAAACCCAGCGTATCCCACACCAAACCCATGTTCTCCCTCCCCTCAATCTGCTGCTCCTGATGCCGGTCCCCGCCGATCGGCCTCGTCCTCTTCCCCGATTGTACAAAGGAAGTTTCAGGCTCCTCCTTGGAACCTACCTCTCAAGTTTGGTTTTAAAACCGAAAACGGGGGCGCCTGGGTGGCTCAGTGGGTTGAGCCGCTGCCTTCGGCTCTGGTCATGATCTCGGGGTCCTGGGATCGAGTCCCGCATCGGGCTCTCTGCTCAGCAGGGAGCCTGCTTCCCTCTCTCTCTCTGCCTACTTGTGACCTCTCTCTGTCAAATAAATAAAAAATCTAAAAAAAAAAAACAAACAAAAACCGAAAACGTCCTCATCTCTGCATTGTCTTCCATTTTGCCATTATTCAGTCCTTGGCTCTTCTCAAGGGCTTGTTCCCTTCCAGTTAATCTCAGTCCAGTCACGTTCGACGGTTACTGCAACGTGCCGCTGTTTCAGTGCTGGCTTCCTCACTCGGAAGCACTTTCTCCCAGTCGAGTAATCTTGAGTCATGGTCGCTACCCGTGTTCAATGGGAAAAAATGTATGGAGTTTATGGAGTTAAAATAGTTAAGGTAATGGGTTACGAAGTCACGGAAGATTCAGAAAAGGGAGACTGGAAGATTCGGGGACAACAGACATGGAGAACTCCTGAGATGTGTCGACACAATGGCCCCAGGGAAATGGGCCAAGCCGGACCAGGGTGTGCGGTCGGGTTAGAAAATCCCAAGGCTGTGTAGGGCGGGAATGATGAACCAGAGAGCAGGAGGCTTTCAGCGGCTGGAATTATGTCCCCGAGTGACAAAGTCCAAAGCGCACGTGCAGGGTGTGACCTCGCAGTGGAGTGTGGACAGCGAACCCCAGGAACAAGGCGGGGGACAGGGAGGGGGCAGGAAGAGAAATTGTTTGGAGCGTGGTGCAGGAATGTGCAGAAGTTCTCTTCCGCTTGCCGCTGTTTGCTCCGGGAGAAAGCACGAAACCAGCTGGAAGGAGGAGCTGTGGAAGAGGTTTGAGGAAAGCGGAGAAAACGGGCAAAGAGAGGTTTGACGGTAGAGCTCGGGAAATGGAAAGGCCCAGGACAATGGAGTTCTGAGCATCAACTTCAGACACAAAAATGCCCGGACGAATGAGACTTCATGTTCTTTTGTGTCTCCTAAGAGGCCAGAAACCTTTCCTTGGAAGCCGCCTGCCAATGTCCTGGCAAGGTTAACATCAGGCCTGGGTCTCAGGATAGATGGAAGCCTGCCGGGGAGGGTGACCCCGGATCTGCCGTCTCACCTCACTATTTCCTTGGCAGTGACCACGTTAACCTGGAGAGGAATCATCTGAGAGCCAGCTCCCTGCCTGGCCGGCTTTGAAATCCCGATCTGCAGAACCTGCCCGGGCGAGCTGCACGTTGGCGGCGGTAACACCAGTGAGAAAACGGTCCCACGAACCCGGGGCACCTTGAACTTAGCAGCTGTGCATGACCCGGGGGGTGATGGGGGCGAGAAGCGCAATACGTGGACAGTCCCTGAGCCTCCTGATGGCGTAAAGATGCCGTCCAGTTACTATTCCTGTTTGTATCCCTCTGCAAAGTTAAAAAATGAAGTGTTAGAATAAAGTCTATTGTATCTTATGAGTTTGATTGACAATCCACACCTGTGACAGTGGCTGACGGGCGGCAGAATGGCAGTTGAAGCAGGACTGGTTTTCAGATCCTTAATTCGATTTGTGTCTTCGGGTCTCTGGGCCAGGATTGGCTGGCAGACCCATTTGCTGGCAGAGCAGTTAGCATCAAAGGAAAAAGGCCACAGAGATTGCCTCAGCTAATGGCAGTTCAGCGTGGGGTGCGGGGCGTGACTGGGCAGCCCTCGCAGAGTACGCAGCTTTGTGCGCGCGGGAAAGATGTGGACAGAGTTAAAGTACCGTTAAGGAGGAAAGCGGGGGGCGCCTGGGGGCTCAGTCAGGGAAGCATCTGCCTTTGGCTCAGGTCATGATCCTGGGCTTCCAGGACCGAGCCCCTGCATCAGGCTCCCTGCTCGGCGGGGATTCTGCTTCTCCCTCTCCCTTCACCTTGCTTTTGCTTGCACGCTCCCGCTCCCAAATAATAAATAAAATCTTTTTTTAGAAAGATAAAGTAGAACCTTCTCAGGCACCTGGGTGGCTTGCTTGGTTAAGCAACTGCCTTTGGCTCAGGTCTTGGTCCCAGAGTCCCTGGATTGAGTCCAGAGTTGGGCTCCCAGCTCCATGGGGAGTCTGCTTCTCCCTCTGACCTTCTCCACTCACTGTCCCTCTCTCAGATATAACCAAGCACTAAACCCCACCTCTCAGTTTTCTAATATAATCTTCATACATCTATGAAATTCAAATTTTATGGTTTTAAATAGACTTTGAACTATTTAAAAATACTTGGAATGCTAAGTCCTGTCTTATTAAATAATTTTCATTTAACATATTTTTTTGGGAGGGCCAACCATGCATAGAGCCCTGTAAAATTACCAGTGTCTGACGATTAATGAAAAACTCATTACATCAGTGTCTTCTTAAACAACTTCTTTTTATCCATTGGTTCTTTCTTTCTTTCTTTTATTTTATTTTTTTAAAGATTTTATTTATTTGACAGACAGAGACCACAAGTAGGCAGAGAGGCAGGCAGAGAGAGAGGGGGAAGCAGGCTCCCCGCTGAGCAGAGAGCCTGAGGTGGGGCTCGATCCCAGGACCCTGGAATCATGACCTGAGCTGAAGGCAGAGGCTTTAACCCACTGAACCACCCAGGCGCCCCCCATTGGTTTTTTTTTTTTCCAATGTATTTATTTTCAGAAAATCATTATTCATTATTTTTTCACCACACCCAGTGCTCCATGCAAGCCGTGCCCTCTATAATACCCACCACCTGGTACCCCAACCTCCCCCCTTCCCCCCCCCCCCCCGCCATTGGTTCTTTCTTAACAAGCATTTGCTCACCTGCAAACTGAGCTCGTTAGAAACATCGTGTTCCCCTGCTGGTGAGAACTAATGTTAGGTCGTTCTCCCACTTACCCTATGCATTTAATAGAGATGAACAAATGCTCTGATACTTGTTGTAGAAAGGGCAGCCCTAAGGTCAAACCCTTGCTCCTACACTTTTTAATTTCAATGTGTTTTAAGCATCCCTGGCTACCATAACAAAATTACATAGATTAAACGGCTTAAGCAATAGAATTGAATTTCTCATTTCTGGAAATGGAGAAATCTAAGATCAAGGCACGGGAGGGGTAGGTTTCCTTCCGAGGCCTCTTCTTGGCTTGTAGGAAGGGGCCATCTTGCCATGAGCTCATAATGACCTCTTCTGCACATGGAAGGAGAGAACGAGAAGGTCTGGTGTCTCTTCTTTTAAGACTCATCCCTTCATCAGGTCCGCTGTCGTGACGGGCCCCAACCCTAGTTAGATCTGACTTTGAGTCGGAAGCTAGACTCTGCCATTTTCCAGCCGTATGGCGGCGGGCACGGTATTTATCCTCTCTGTGCCTCCATTTCCTCCCATGTAAAATGGGAATAATAGTATCTACGCCACAGAGCTGTGGATTAAGCTGGTTCAGGCAGGTAACAGGTAACGTGTCGACAACAGTGTGTGGCACATACTATGCACTATGTAACTGTTAACTTGTTGCTTCTGCTGTTACTGCTATTAAAAGAAACTTGGCTTGAAGTCAAAGACATGTGAAGTGCTCAGTCATATTGGAAAGAAAGATTGATTTAAAATATCCACTCATTCTATTAGTCACTTTGAGCAAGTTACTTAATTTTGCAGCACTGACTATTTCTTCATCTGTAAAATTGGAGTAACACTTCTTTCTAGAGCGACCGTGGTTAAAAGCACAGACTGCAGGGCTGGTTGGCTGCTCAGTCAGTAGAGATGCAGCTCTTGATCCTGGTGTCAGGAGTTCAAGTCCCATGTTGGGCTTAGAGGTTGCTTTAAAAATTTTTATAAAGCATAGACTCTGCAGCTGGACCGCTTGGGATCAGATTCCAACTACACCACATTCTAGCTGTGTGACTTGATGCCAAGTACTTAACCCCCCCCCCCCGTGCCTCGGCTTCATTATCTAATAAGCAGGTAATAATCCTACCTCATGTTCGTAAGAATGTTGCAGGAATTACATGATTACCAGTTAATATGAGAGAAGGGGTTGGAACAGTGCTTGCAACTTAGTACATACACGTTTAATAACTGGATGGCACATGGAGGAAGTGTTAGCAAGTCGTAACTAACACTCTTCTCTCCCAGGCTCCTGAGCACTGGCTACACATGCCGATCCCGTACGTGCCTGAGGTAGGCATGAACGTGCGTTACAGAAGGTGCTAGTCACATGGGAAGACTCGGGCGCCTGCAGTGTAGATGTCTACGGCTGTGTAATTAAGCTTAACCAGGCTTAGCATCATCCAGGATTAGCACGTCCCGTGAACATTTTCTTTTAGAATTTTGTCTACTTCAGAGCAACCCCCTTAGCTGCCTCCTTTAGGTGGGGATGGGCCCCAGCTATGCTTATAGCTTGTGCATTGTAGAAGCAAAAGCTGAGGGGCGCCTGGGTGGCTCAGTCGGTTGGGCGTCCAGCTTCTGGTCTCAGCTCAGGTCTTGATCTCGGGGTCCTGAGTTCAGGCCGTGCATTGGGCTCCATGCTGGTCAGGAGCTCACTTAAAAAGGAGGAGGAGAGGGAGAAGGCGGGTGAGGGGGAATGGGAGAGGGAGGGCGCGGTGGGAGGCGGGGGAGAGGAAGAAGCAGCCAGCAGGGCAAAAGCTGACACTTGGGCCTGCTTCCAAGATGACTGAGCACTTTCCGCATCACATTCAGGACAAGCAAAGCTTTGCTCCCTGAGATAAACCAAAAAGACTAGAGTCACCCTAACTCATTCTGACCTCTGAAATAACACAGCCTTGAATATTTCTGGTAAACCCGGACTCCCTAACCAAAATAACTTTATCCCTGTTTAAGCTGTGCTGATATCTAAAAACACAGTGACCTTTGGGAGAATTCTAATCATGTGGGAAAGTTGCTGTTTTCTCACCACGAGCAGACTGATACAATTGTCATAACCTCGGCAATCTGAGTTTCTTTTCCTTTAAATACTTGTGTGGGGTTTGTTTGTTTTGGTTTTAATTTGGGAAGCCTGTTCCCTTACATTCTTTGTAAGTAAATTTTATCTGTCCTTTTCTAAATGTTTCTGTCTGGGCTTTCGTTGACTGGACTCAAGGTTGTACCCCTGACCCAAGACGGGCCAAATTCTCCACTCCAGAAGTTGTCTGTGTGTTCTGTTTTGGCTTCCTACAGCAGGAAGATGTGAACCGAAGGGATGAGGGGAAGTGGCCTTCCCCAGGCAGGGGACCGGGGGTTGGACAAGTTCATCTGTAGAGCAGAGTGAGGCGGAGGTCAGGTGAGGTGGGAATGGGACGGGGCTTGGAGGACGCCGTACCACCCGACAGCCTCCCGCCTCCAGCCCAGGATGCCATTTTATTCACCTCACAACACAGTCGCTGTCCACAAATACTTGTTTCTGTCCCTATGACTGCAAGAACGAGTGCAAGCACCTTGAGGATAAGAAACTTGTCCTCCTCATCCCTGGGCCCCAGTGCCTCGACGGATGCCTGGCATGGAGCGGGTACTCCGTAAACCCTGACTCTATAAATGCGTCCCGTTCACTTGTTCACAATCAGATCGGCAATCGGAGAACTTGTGTGCCATCATTTCAAAGATCTTGCTGTTTTGTCTTATTGCTCATTCAGTTGGCCAAATAATAATTCTCTGTGATTAATTTTAAAGCCTGAGACTTTTAAAATCATAAGAGTCTACACTGCATGGAGTGAGTTGCATTATAGCAACACTTCGGGAAGGCAAAGCTTCACGGACCATCACTTAGCAGGATCTGGGGTGATTTCTCCCAGCGATCCTGGTGTTACGAGGATCGCCTTCAAGAAAGGGAGAGGGGGCAGTCGTCTCCTGTTCCGGCTCCCTGTGAGATCCTAGGACCTAAAATTGCTGGCGTCTGTGTGTGACTTACATGGAACATTAATTATGAATTAATTGAGGAGGTTTCGTTGAAATTACCCTTTTCTTCTAAAATGCTCAAAGAAATGTCTTTTATAAGTAGCTTATATTAATTTGGGCATTTTCTGCAATTTATAGTCATGAACAAAAATTTTTCTTAATAGCCACCAAAGGTTTGTTCATGATGAATCCGTTTGGTCATAATGAGTGTTTTTCTCGGGTTGGGTATTTAATCTTTGTTAATAAGGAGCTCATTTCCTGTCCTAGCTAAGGAGTAACATGGTTACTCCTTATGGTTCATTGATGTTTGCTGCCCATCGACTTTGTTGGCCTTCCTGAACCACATTTTTCTATAATGCCATTCAATTAGCCCAAGTACTCCTTAAATTTTTAAAGTTAAAGTATTGATGATGTTCATCTGTTTCAGACTTTCCTTCTTTTTGCATTTTTAAGTTTTCTCTCCTGTGTGTGTGTGTGTGTGTGTGTGTGTGTTAGACATAGGGAAGGAACTGGTGTTTTTTTAGAGAAGTCATTTTCAAATGATGTGGCAGTCTCTTTGACAAAGTTTTATAAGCCTATCTTGCTATATTTAGCTTTATAGAGGATTTATTTATAATGATGAACAGCAATTTTGGCTTATGTTCTCCATTGTATTTATGTTTATTTGGGCAAAGAAACATTTCTTTTAAGTCCTCTGATGAATAGTCTGCTGAGTTATGCCCTCCATACTTTTTCTTCTTTCTTTCTGGTTTTCCTCTGCTTTATATTATCTGACAATGCCTACAATCGTCTGATAATTTTATGTTTTCTTTTTTGCGTCTTCAATAAAAAGGGCAACTTTTGTTCAAATTCATTTTTTAAGAAATATTTTATTTATTTATTTGACACATAGAGAGAGAGAGCACAAGTTGGGGGAGCAACAGGCAGAGAGAGAAGCAGGCTTCCCGCCAAGCAGGGAGCCTAATGTGGGACTCGATCCCAGGACCCTGGGATCATGACCAGAGCCAAAGGCAGCTGCTTAACAACTAAGCCACCCATGTGACCCCAAATTAGTTTTTTTTTAAGTTGGCTCCATGCCCAACATGGGGCTTAACTCACAACCCCGAGATCAAGAGTCGCAAGCTGCACCAATGGAGCCAGCCCGGAGTTCTCTGTTCAGATTGCTTTGAAAGCATTCTTAGAGGTGATTGCAGGACCTTGGATGAAAATGGACCCATAGTCAGTCACTGTTTTTGAAAGTTTTACTATGGCCCATGACACAGCAACTAAGTTCTTGTGCAACTAATCTGACTCTATCATTCTTTACATTTTAAAAAATCGGGAAAGTTTTGGGCTTTATTCTCTATTTTCTATCCTTCCTACTCGGTATAATTGAAATTTCCCAAACCGATTAAAGAAATTGTAGGAGAAGAGTACGTCTATATGAATAAACATTTGCACTTGTTGTCAAAAGGGTATTAGACTAGAGATGACCTTGGAAGATGGTTCTCACAGATGCCGGCACCCTGGATTCTGTCCCTGTTAGTAAGGAATTACAGACCAGACGGCTGATCTATCCAGCACTGGTCACTGCATCAACTTCCCCAAAGCTCTATCGACTAAAATCTAAATGACGGCAATTTTTCTAAAGGCTTGAAATGCAGATGATTTCTGTTGGGCACAAGCACAGAAACTGAGCCTACCGTTAATGGCCTGCCCATCCAATTGTCCTTAATGGAGTTAAATAGTCATTAAGCTCTTTTCCACGTCCTTGGAATTAGATACAATTCTTTGCAATCTGTAGAGCGGTGGCTATGGGTTCTGAGCTCCCTGCAACCATGAGTTTGCCTTGAAGCAGCTGAGTATTTTCTTCAGTGGCAGAGAAGAGGACTCATGGGTTGCCTATGACCACATGAAATTTTTGCTCTTTTTATTTTTTTGGCAATGTTTGTTGGCCTTTTTGATGACTTGCCTTAGCCAGAATTGGCGAGTCGGCTTCACTCTTGGACAGCTAGTACTGAGCTGAGATCATGACACCACATTTCGCTCAGTGGGACGTAATATTCTCTTCAATTAGTCATGTCTACCATGGAAAAAGAACAGATATTTTATTTTTAAAATTGAAAAAAATTTTTTAGTTCCTGAGCACCTGGGTGGCTCTGTTGGTTAAGCAACTGCCTTTGGCTCAGGTCATGATCCTAGAGTCTCAGGATCTAGTCCCACATAGGGACTCGCCAGGGGGTCTGCTCCCCCCCCCCGACTTCTCCCCTCTCATGCTCTCTCTCTCTCTCATTCTATCTCTCAGATAAATAAATAAAATCTTGAAAAAAATTTTTAGTTCCTGTAGAATTAATATATCATGCTATATTAGTCTCAAGTGCTCAATATCATGATTCAAAAATTCTCTGCATTACCTAGTACTCATCATAATACGTGCACTCTTTTTCTTTTTCTTTCTTTCTTTCTTTTTTTTTTTTAATATGCTCTTAATTCCCCATCCCCCATCCCCCACCCACCTCCCCTCTGGTGACCATCAGTCTGTTCTCTGTAGTTTGCCTCTTTTTTTTTTCCTTTTCTTCATTTGTTTTGTTTCTTAAATTCCACATATGCGTGAAATCATATGATCTTTGTCTTTGATTTTTTTCACTTAGCATTATAGTCTCTGGATCCATCTGTGTTGTTGCAAATAGCAAGATTTCATTCTTTTTTTTTTTAAGATTTTATTTATTTATTTGACAGATAGAGATCACAAGTAGGCAGAGCAGCAGGCAGAGAGAGAGGGAGAAGCAGGCTCCCTGCTGACCAGAGAGCCCAATGCCGGTCCAGTCCCAGGACCCTGGGATCATGACCTGAGCCGAAGGCAGCCGCTTAACCAACTGAGCCACCCAGGCGCCCCAAGATTTCATTCTTTTTCATGGTTGAATAATATTCCATTATAGATATTCATTTATATATATAAATATATGTTTATATATTAATTTATATATAAAAGAATATGATAAATATATATCATATTCTTTATCCATTCATCTATCAATGGACACTTGGGCTGCTTCCGTAATTTGGCTGCTGTAAATAATGCTGCAATAAACATAGGGGTGCATATGTCCTTTAGAATTAGTGTTTTCATATTCTTTGAGTAAACACTAGTACTGGAATTTCCGGGTCATATGGCAGTTCTGTTTTTAATTTTTTGAGAAACCGCCATACTGTTTTCCTCAGTGGTTGCCCAGTTTGCATTCCCACCAACCTGCACGAGTGACCCTTTTTCTCTACATCTTTGCCAATATTTGTTATTCTTGTGGGTTTTATTTTAGCTCTTCTGCCAGATGTGAGGTGATATCTCATTGTGGTTTTGATTTGCAAGAATAGATATTTTTGATGGGCTGCGCATCTGCCACAGGTAAGCCCAGTAAATCTTCAAGCAAGCTTTGAAAACCACTAAGTTACCTTTAATATGTCCAGTAAGAAAGCTTTCCCTCTACTCTTTTAGGTTTAATGAAGGGGGGGGCTGCGAACTTAACTGACAAAAGACAGATTAATAGAAAAAGAATACAAATTTATTCATTTCTTTTATATGCACAGAAGTTCAAAGAAAGTGAAACTATGTGAAGTGTAAACCTGGTGATTCACAGACCTGTACCCCTGGGGCTAATAATACATTATATGTTAATTTAAAAATTTTTTTAAAATATTTTTTTTAAAAAGTGAAACTAAAAAGAAGGGCTCATCCTGGGGGTAGATCTGGGGTTCACAAGACAAGAAAGTGTGGGGAAGTAGGAAGTATATGGGAGAGCCAATAGAGGATAGGGTTATTTTAGTAAAATTTCTTTATGCAAACTCACGTCAGTGTTGACTCTCCATTCTCGTCTCAGTGCCCGAGGCTAAGAGTGCCCTTCGCTTCCCAGTAGAGGTGGGGGAGGGCACCCTTACAAAGGGAGATGGAGCCCTGCTTTCAGGCAGATAAGGAGAAGGTAGGAATCTGCTCCTTCTGAAGGTGTTAATTCTCAATTGCCTTCAGCTCAAAATTATCCTTATGTCAAAGTGGCATATTTCGGGGAGACGTATACTAATCCCCTTCATATGCTAACCCATATTTCAGGGTAGAAGTTTCCAGTGTAAGAAAGAAGTGAAAATCACATGTTTCCCCAGCTCCTTTCCCTATGATTTTGAAAATGTTTTCTCTTGTCACATCTCCCTTGAAAGTCAGCAAGTCTATAACGCAAGAGAGTAAACTTCTATTTCTAAATTTCATGTCTCGCTACAAGAGCTTTTGTGATGTCTGAGACTCTGAAGGACAGAGATTATTAAATCTCTCAGGTTGCTCTGGTTTTGCCCAGCTGGATGTTTTTCTTCCTTTTCTCCTATTTTCTTCATCCCGTGCTATCACGCGCTTTGGTGATGACAGCCCTGTCTGTTCGAATACTTCCTTTTCCTTTCTTCTCGACTCTTTATTCGTGAACACACTTCCCCACATCAAGGACAATGCAGAAAAGTTTCAGAGGTACCATACAATTGTAATCACCATAAAAATAATCTTTTATTTTACAAATTTTCTCAATGTTTCTGTGTCATGTCTGGGAATAGAAGATACTACACAGACGTCAGAGAACTGGATGAGACTCACCCTGGTACGGCAAGATTCCCTTGTGGCTGCCTCTTTGTACCTTCTGATTTCATCTTCCTGCCTACTGGTGTGCGGGAGCTGGTTAATCTTTTAGGGATTTTGTGAGCTGGCGTCCAAACATGGGCCTCATGAAAATTCAAATATACAAACATACCATTAAATAAACTAAATTAAGAACAAAGGTGACAAGTACTCTAAGCTCACCAGTTCCTAATTGCTTGCTACGTCGGTCCTTATCTACGCTCCCGAGGCCACCTGGGCCCATCATATCTCTCCGCGTGGAGGACACTTTGCTACGGCGTCGCTGCTGCACACCCCTCACAACTCTGCTAGTGATGCCACCGCAAAAACTACACATCAGCTCGCCAACCGCCCCGGAAGCTAAATTGCTAACTGTTTGCCAGGACGCCACCGTCGAAGCCCACAAAATGTCGCTCATATGAAACTTTCATGACCAAATGCTCATGTTTGCATCGTTCCTCTTCTTCCAAGGTCAAGATTGACAACCAAGTCCATAGAAAGTTCTTATCAAGTCGCCTGCTTGGTCCCTTCAACCCCGTCTAAACAAGGTGGTCTTAGCTTGAAGGTTAGATGGGCTCGTTTGTCAAGTGCGTTAGCCTCCCCCCGACCCAGGCCAGCTCTCAGTTGCTGGTTTCATTGGCTGCGCACAAGACGCCACGAGAAGTCTGAGTGCATCTGTGTCAGCTGCGCCACAGTCAAACCGAGTGTTGTGGCAGCTTGTCCCTAACGGTGGTGGCCGGGGGCTGGGGGCCAGCGGGGCGGCTGCGGTTTCAGGCTCTCCGGATCGCTCTGCCCCATTACCATCCCTCCCCACTTACTCTCTGAAGCCATCTCGTCAGTGCAGCTGTTTCCACTTGAAAGAGAATCTGATTGAACCGTGCAGAAAACTGGCGTATTTTTAAATATTTCCTGCTAAACCAGTCCCTTTCCGACCCTTTTCCTTTAAGATTTTTCCAATTTAGAATTATTCCGTTTGTTACCATCTGGGCTACTCCCTTTCACTCCGGAGGCCACAGCTCCAGAACCAGAAACCAATGATGTCAGGATTATTTTAATAGTCTGAAGAGCACTGTAAGCATTAAAAGTGTAAATGACCGACTTCAGAATCTTTCCAGACTTGGTAGAAACAATTTGAGCATGGGCGATTTTAATTCCCAGGGCAGGAAGAAAAATGGAAAAAAAACAAAAACAAAAACAAAACAGGGCACCAGATAGCAAATTCCTGTGGCTTCCCAATTTTGCCTGAAATTGGCTTTTTCTGTTATTTTCCCTTTTTAAAAGATTTTATTTGAGAAGGGGGGTGTGTGGGGGGTGGAGGGAGAGAGAATCCCAGGCGGACTCCGCAGCGGGCAGAGCCAACCTCAGGCTTGACCCCACAACCCTGAGATCACCCCGGAGCCGAAATCAAGGGTCCGGCGCTTGACCCACTCGGCCACCCAGGCGCCCCCGAAACGGACATTTTCATAAAAATCCCAGACAGTTCAGCAATGATTTAAGAGCCGCACTGGTTTATTTTTAGGGAACAGTGAGAGAAACTGCTCAGAGCCGCAGAGCTCAGGCGACATGACCTTCCCGGGGCTGCGAAAACTCTTTCCCGAGGCGTTTCCTTCCTAGAGGGGCTGGTGACCGCGACCGCGACCGCTGCTCCCCGCGCCCAGACCGCGGCACAGACGGGCCGGGCCTCCCCCGAGCAGGGGCGCCGCCGTCCGCTCACGCGTCCCCTCTGGGCTCCGGGGAGGCGGGGGAGCCGGTGCTGCGCGGGGCTCCGTCCGTGGGGGGACCCGGAGGACGCAGCGCTCCGGGCGTCGGGGGACGCCTGGCCGCCACGGTGACGGGGTCCCCCGGGTGCCTGGGTACAGAGGCCCCTGGCTGTCTGTCGGGGAGCCCGGCCTGGGCGGGCGGTGCGGGGTCAGGGCCTCCCCGAGCTGGGCTCCCCGTCCAGGGCGGAGCGGGAGCGGCCGGGTCGCGTCTAGGCTCGCGGGGCGCGGGCGGCAGCTGGACACAGGCCACCGCGCCGGCCGTGTTCGCGTCGCCAGCCTTCTCCGGATTCCCCTTCCCGTGTTGGAGTGGCTGCGGACGGAAGGACAGAGGCCAAGTCACAGGTGGCCCCGTGTCCAGACGCAGAGCCGTGGCCTGAAAGATGGGGGGGGGAGGCACAGGGGACCCCGGCGGGAGGTGGAACGAAGGGGGCCCTGAGGCTGGGGTGACGCATCCAGGCACTGGTTCGGCTTCTGCCTGATTCACCTGCGTTTTGATGCCATCTGTCCTCTCAGATACAAACTGAGAGCTCGGGGCCCCAGGTCTGGGGAAGGGTCGGACTCAGCGCACCAGGCCCTGACCAAGGCGTGGAACCCCGCACTGTCCTGCTTGGAACCCGGCACTGTCCGGGTCGCCGCCTCCACCCCCCGCGTGATTTCCCCGCCAGCGATTTGACTCAACGGGTAGGACGGGCTAGACGGTTTCTACCCTTTCATTGTACTGTTTTCCTTTACGGTCAGTGCGACACGCCGCTAGGACATTTCCTTTTCCTTTTTTTTTTTTTTTTTTAGAGAGAGAGAGTGCGCTCTCACGAGTGGGGGTGGGGGGCTGGGGGAGGGGGGAAGGGGGAGAGAGAGAGAGAATGAATCCCACCAGGCTCCACGCCCAGCAGGGAGCCGATCCAAGGCTCCATCCCAGGACCCTGGGGCCATGACTCCGCTGAGCCGCGCAGGTGCCTTGATACCAGGACAGTTTCCACCAAGAAATGTTTTAGTATATGTGCTGCCGAAGCGACCAAGAAATGTTTTAGACACCGCGGTGCTTCGTTACACAGACCCCAGGGTTCTTCAGGGTCCTTTCACTTGGCCTAAATGTTTGTACACAACCTCCTTCTCTCTGTTGACCTATTTATTGTCGCGCTCGCACGCCTGTTAGAACGTGTAAGTCTGCGGTGCTGGGTGGTCCGTTGGTTAAGTGTCTGTCTTTGACTCAGGTCCTGATGTCAGGGCCCTGGGACTGAGCCCCGTATCTGGCTCCCCGCTCATCGAGGAGTCTGCTTCTCTCTCCCTCTCCAGGCCTCTCTTTTTCTCGTTCTCATTCTCTCTCAAATGAAACAATTTAAAAATTTAATTAAAGGGATATGCGCCCCATGCAGATGTAAGTAAAAAATGTTCTTAAGCCCAAGGTCTGTTGGCTGAGGAAGCCAGTAGACATTTTAGGCAGGAATTAGATCCTATAAACATCCTAGTCATTATGCCCTAGATGACTAATTTTTGTTGGTGGTGGGTGCTATTTTAGTCTTAGGATTTCCTTTAGGATGGTATTAGATAGTGTTTCAACTTTATGTCTTTTATATTTAGCCTAATACCGAATTTTTCTAGTATGACAGACATATTTTATAGGGGGGAAAAGTCTGTTCTCACAGAATCCAAAACATTTCTGTTCAGGTTCCATACACAAGAGGTTTGAAGAATTCAGACACATTCAAGTTTTACCAGCCCCTCAAACATTACCACTGTGTTAAGTTTCTACATTTCAAATACACACTTCTCCTGCAAATTATCTAAAGCAAATGTTTTAAACCAGGAGCAATTTTGCCACGCAAGGGGATTTGGCAACGTCTGGAGCCCTTGTCGGTTGTCACGTGTGGGGAGTAGAGATGCCGCCTGGAGGGGCCAGCAATGCTACTAAACATCCTACAGGGCCCAGGACAGTGCGACACAGTGAATTACCCGGCCCCAAAGTCCATAGTGCCACTTTGACGAGTCCTGATCCAAAGGAACTTAATTCATTTTTTTGGGAACGGCAATACGCTGCATTGACTTACCAGCAGCTGGAGGATGTAGTAGCTTTTCCTGGGTCCAGGACCGCTGTCACTGCTCTCATCTGACAGACCAAGCAGCCCCTTCTAGAAAAGGAGAATGCAGTTGTCTTAGAACCTCCTTTTCCTTTCAGTCTGTGGCTTCCTTTCCAAATGGGTCCGTATTGCTCTACACTCGGAGAAGAGCTACTCAAAGTAATTGCTGTAAGTTAGCGGCTCTGCCAAGGTATACAATATCTTGGATAAAATGAGAACACCCCAGACAGACCTGGGGGCAAGTCAAGGGCCATCCCTCCTTCTCACCACAGCCGTGGGTCCACACCCTTCTTGCTGTGTCTGTGCACCCCACTCTACGCCAGTGCCAACCTCAGCCTCCTTGCCCCAGCACCCTCCCCTTCTGGGATGTCAGAGACAGTCCAAGGTGGTCTAGGAGCCCATGTGCATAATCCTAGACCACCGCCTCCCAGCACACGCGTGCACACACACAGCCAGGCCCCGAGGAGCAGCCAGGTTTTGACCTGATTTTTATCTACTCCCCCCTCAACGGGCTTGTGTGTGTATATTGCCAAAAATTTCCTTTTTTGACCTCAATGGGATTTTTACTTAAATCTTCAAACTGGGGCCTTTTGTGACATTTTATAATATTGAAAATGTCTTCAGCCCCTTGGATGAATTTAAGTGGATAACGATGCTAAAAATATCTCATGAAAAAAACCAACTTATTCATAAATAAAAAGCATGGCTCCGACTGTACCATTATTGAAGTCGGTGATTAAAACAATGTGCTCTCATTTCTGATACCAACCCAAAAAGAAGGTGCACAGGAAGCACAGATGTCCTTTGTTAGATAACTGGACAGCTAGGAACTGAGTACTTGTGTCCCCCTAAGATTCGTATATTGAATCCCTCATCCCTAGTGTGATGGTACTTGGAAGTAGGGCCTTTGGAACGTACTTAGGTCATGAGGGCAGTGCCCTCGTGAACGCAGCTGATGCCCTTATATGAAGAGACACACAGGAGCCTGCTTCCTCTCTCTCTCTCTCTCTCTCTTTGCCATGTGAGGACCCAACAAGGAGCTTTTCCTCGGCAACTCATGAAGAGAGCCCTCACCAGGAACACACTGGCAGCACCTTGATCTTGGACTTTCCCGCCTCAGAACTATGAGAAATAAATCCTTGTTTGTTAAACCACCAGTACTATGGTATTTTGTTCCAGCATCCAGAGAAGACTGACCCAAGGGCTCAGCAGGAAAAAGCACCAAGATCATCTAGCAACGCCTATCCCGGTCAGATAAATGGGCAGTAGGGGCAGGTATGCTCCTACCTGCCATTACTTCTAGATACAGAGAGAAGACACATGCCTGTATCTCTGCCTGTCATCTGCTTGGAAAGAGGAAGAACTGTCTGTGGGGTTTTCTTCTTGGTCATTCTTATATCCCCATACCATGGATCAACAAATATATGCTGAATAAATCACTTGTACAAATTCTAAATATCACACACGACCTTGTGTTTGATCACACCTGCCCCAAAATGGATGGGAGCCAGAGAATGATGTTGCAGAGCCCGGATGGTCAGGGGGGTGACCATGCAGACGGACTTACTAGGTCAGTAATTTGTTTGCATAAAGCAGCCTACAGCTTCCACTACAGAAATTTCTACCTTGACAAAAACAAATGATACATTAGAGAGTCCTACGGATGTCTGTAAGGAATAGGCAAACAATGGGAACTGGGATGGTAGAGCCCAAACCTTTGCTCCGACCTTCCCCATCAGCAAAAGAGCGAATGCCATTCCTCCAGAGGCCTAGCAAGAAAGATATTGCTTGGCTCAAAAATAGGCTGGATTCACACATTTCATCTTAAAAATTCATGTGAATTGTGTATTTATACCACAGTCGATTTATTGTAATATTAACATGTTTTAAATTGTCAGTTAAAATTTTCTCAAAAAAAAAATCTAGAAAACTGATAGACTTAGAAGATGACCCATGTTCATCTCGTGGGGTGGCCCACCCCTGCCCCCCAGCAGGTCCTCTGAGGAAGCACATTATGAAACACGAGAAGTGTGGGTGTAATGCCCGCAATGTGTTGGTCACTATAGCTGGTTGGATTGTGTTCCCTAAAACGACAGCCCAAGTTCTAACCCTCAGTATCTGGGAATGTGATCTTATTGGGAAATAGGGTGTTCGCATATAAATAAGTTGAGGATCTTCAAATGAGTTCATCTTGTATTTAATCCAATGAGAGGGTTTTCAGACACAGAGAAACAGGGGAGAAGGTTGTATGAAGAAGGAAGTGGAGACTGGAATTCTGTTGCCACAAACCAAGACCCTACGAGCCACCAGAAGCTGGAAAGAAGCAAGAAAGCATTTTCCCCTAAAGCCTTAGGAGGGAGCATAGCCCCACTGAAGCCTTCATTCCTCACCTCTGGCCTCCAGGAGAATGAATTTCTATTGCTTTAAGTCACCGACTTTGTGTAATTCATTACAGCCGTCCTAGGAAAGAGATTTGCTCGGGAACTACAAAAATCACAATTCCAAAGATAATACCTCAATATTTGAACCCTGCTCCCGCCATAGAGTCGGAAGTTAGTTTTAACCACTGTTGTCAGGCAAAGTGGCAAAGCCACAGTGAGTTTTCAGTCCAGTGTCTGAACAGCCTGGAACTCCCCTCACAGATGCTTTCCAAGTAGATCTTTATCTTGAGAACATCAGAGGTGTGTTTGACCAGGTGCAGGCCATATAAGAACGAACAAATTTGGGTGAAGACCAAGAAAAATATTCTTGCCTATAAAAATTGGATAATTTGTGCTTCGGAGTACTCTGGTCTGACTCTGTAACTGGCCTCAGCTGAGCACTCGACCTTGACATTCACCTACTGTCTGTTGCCATTCTGTAGCAGTATCCAGTAGTTTGTAGAACAGTTGTGAAGATCGCCGGATGATATATTTTCATATATTTTGAAGTATTTTAAAATAACTTAAAGGAGTAGCTCATCTGGTATTGGCAAATGTGACTCGGAAAATTAGTTCAGCATATTTTTAGACCAGGCTAGTAGACAATTAGGTCACATCCATACATGTAATTAGAAGAGCAGGAAAATGGGACACTCTCTAGCAGTGTATGTTAGAAACTTTGAAAAGTGTTCCACAGGATGCTAGAAAAGGGGAAAACATTTCAAATATGGCTGATGAGAGAGAACTGATTGGAAAACAAAACCAAAATAAGCAGCCCATGGTGCTGGAAGGGATGTCAATGTTCTGACTTTATAAACAGTGAAAAGATAATGATCATGGCCTTGAATGGATTCAGAGACCGCTTTCCTCATGAATTTCCGTTAGGTGGTCAAGGTCGCTCAGTCAAGGTCGCTCAGTCAGGGTGTGAGAACAGATAAAGCTCCCCTCAAGTGGGAGAAGAATGCCGGGTGCCTGAAACTACCCGTTTCTGGAATTTCCCCAATTCAATCCTTTCTTTTTTAGCTTCACTCTCTTTCACGTATCCTCTCCTAGAATTCCTAAAAGGGTATTAAGTTGCTACCTTGTCCGTGGAGAGCAGGAAATAGAATTAAAAGTGGCTCCGACAAGCTGTGTCTTCTCAAATCCCAATGTGTCTCCTCCCTCGGGACGCTTGTTTCAAAGCAGAGAAGAGTCATTACTTGGGTTACACTGTTCTTCGAGCAAAAACTGCAAATTGGCGGTGACAGCCTTTGAATGGTTTCTTTAGCCTGATGATTTAAATGTACCGTGTGTTGGACGCCTGGGTGGCGCAGTTGGTTGGACGACTGCCTTCGGCTCAGGGCGTGATCCTGGAGTCCCGGGATCGAGTCCCGCATCAGGCTCCCAGCTCCATGGGGAGTCTGCTTCGCTCTCTGACCTTCTCCTCGCTCATGCTCTCTCTCACTGTCTCTCTCTCTCTCAAATAAATAAATAAAATCTTAAAAAAAAAATGTACCGTGTGAATCAAAGGGAATTTAAGGAATTTGTTCTTGTGATGCACCACGTAGCTCCTAACGTGTTCGTTCTCAGAGCCCCCCCCCCAGCTATGGCTTTGGATTAGAACTGACATCACCCACTACTACAAGACCTGCAGAGCAGGAAGCGGGTTCAGTTTGTTATTGAAATTATAAAGAGAAGCAGCTACAAATGTGTTCTTGATTGTAGGAAAAGACATTCATCAAGGACATGGATACCATCACCCCCTTTGTTTTTGCTAGGCTGTTCTTGAAAGGCAAGTGTCTTTGAAAATGTATGGTGATTTCGCCTCCTGATAATGAAATTCGATTACAGTCGGTCCCCCCCACGCCCTCTCCCGTAGCCAGAGTTTGCTTCCCACAGTTCCAGTTACCCGGGGGCAGCCGTGGCCGGACAGCAGGTGATCACCCTTCTGACGAATGCCCAGAGCTCGACAGTCAGCCCTACGTGACTCACCTCACCTCATCTCATCGTGAGGACGTTTTATCACCTCATGTCATCACCAGAAGCAAGGAGAGTCATGTGCAGTGAGACGTTTTGAGAGAGACAGAGAGGCCACGTTCACCTTCCTTTCAGTACAGTAAGCTGTTGCAGTTGTCCTCTTTTCCTGGGACCCTATATGGAGGGTCTGCACTGTTTGCAGATTCAGACATCCACGGGGGGTCTTGGAAGGGGTCCCCCCTCCCCAGACAAGGGGAGGACGACTGTAGTGTTAAAAAATAGGTTATTTAACTTTTCACCAGTACAAAGTTATGAAGTAAAAGCATCCAGTGACACCTGTGACATGACTGCAGACATAGGACACTGTGGGAGGCTCTCCAGGAGAGAGACTGTAATGAGACGCATCAGAAGTTAATTTAATTCCCAATTTTGTTGCTTGTTTTCTAAAGAAACACGCCACACTGGGAGGTAACAAATGCACAGGAGAAAGGTCTGGATGGAAGCGCCCCACCATACGGTGATATGATGGGTAGTTTTTATGTCCTTTGTCCTTTGTTATTTCTGACTTTCCTACTATGAGCATGTCGAACATTTAGAAGCAGGAAAAATTAATTTGGAAAGATTTTAACTTGAAACCCTCTCCTCCTTCCGCTCCTTTAGTAGGTCAGGAAACATGCACACGTACACAGATCTAGATCACGCATACTTATATATGTAGTTAAATTGTTTAATAAAGCATCTATAGAATCTGAAAGAAATTAAAGTTAGTTCCTCCATAAATCGATTTTAAGGGAAAAAATGAATTAAAATACTGATATGCGGGGAAGGGGAAAGATATACAGGGAAAGTAAGTCCCCTCTTGCCCCTTCTCCCAGGCCTCTAATTTTCCAGTGAAAGCACTTCTGTTTCTGCTTTATAAACACACACACACACACACACACGTACTTATATACATTTCAAACCATTCAGTGTCCTTACTCATCAGTCCAGACACAGTCCTTATTAACATTTTGCTACAGATCACTTCGATCTGTTTCTGTATCTGTGCTCGAGAACATAGCGTGTGTGTGTTTTCATGCACATGAGATCACACGGTAGATACTGCTTTTCCACTTTTCTCATCTGGCAATACATCCCCGACCGCTGTCCTGGCAGGATCTAGTGCAGGAAACCACTGTACACTTGAACCAAACTGTATTAAGATTTCCCATTGGTGCATATTTGGATTGTTTTTTGCCATTATAAATAATTCTGTAGTGAATTTCATGAACATTATTTTTAAAATAGAAAAACAAAGAATATTAATTTGTTATATCTTTTTCGGGTAGGAAGGGTAGTGACCTTAGTCTTGGTAATTGCTAAGGCAGGCCAGTGTTCTTCTGGTTTTATCTTGATAGAAAAGTCCATATAGGGGCGCCTGGGTGGCTCAGTGGGTTAAAGCCTCTGCCTTTGGCTCAGGTTGTGATCCCAGGGTCCTGGGATCGAGCCCCACATTGGGCTCTCTGCTCAGCAGGAAGCCTGTTTTCTCCTCTCTCTCTGCCTGCCTCTCTGCCTACTTGTGATCTCTGTCTGTCAAATAAATAAATAAATCTTAAAAAAAAAAAGAAATGTCCATATAGAAATTGAGAAATTTTATTTTATACTATTTTAAGATTTTATTTAATTATTTGACAGAAAGAGGCACAGTGAGAGAGAGAACACAAGCAGGGGGAGTGGGAGAGGGTGAAGCAGGCTTCCTGCTGAGCAGGGAGCCCAATGTGGGGCTTGATCCTAGGACCCTGCGATCATGACCTGAGCTGAAGGCAGACGTTTAAGCCAACCAGGTGCCCTGAAATTAAGAATTTTTAAAATAACTTTATGGTGAATTTTAAGAATCAAAAATCACTTTAAAGAGGACATGAATGGCAGTGAAATATTTTTATAAGGCACATACTGTTTAACCCAAGGGAAGAAACACGCTCCTATCCTGCCCTAGTTAGAAGCGTCTGAAAATCTTAAGGCACCTCACCTTAATAGGAGGGGGAGTACTCCATTCCCACTTCTGGAGTAAGGCATAGAAACGCCTATCTCCGCCCGCAGGAAATGAGGCAATCATAAATGACTTATCTAGATTACAGACTTTTAAAAAAAGTTTATTTACTTAAGTAATCTCGACACCCAATGTGGGGCTCAAACTCATGACTGCGAGATTGAGGGTTTCAGGCTCTACTGACTGAGCCCGCCTGGCTCCCCTAGATTATAGGCTCTGATAAGCACCAATACTTAGACATTTTTAAATGTGTCTGGAAATGTCTATAAGAGCTGCTCACTTCCAGGCTATCTTAACTTGAGCATACTGAACACAGTTTGCATTTTATTGACGATTTAGGGCCTCCATAAATACCGTCTATCCTTTGCAGTACTGTGACCTGCCCCAGCCTTGGTGTTGCTAAGCTGAAGTTCAAAGTCAAACAACTTGTTGGTGTGCGATGGTGGGGGAGGGAGCGGAGACGTGTTCCAATTGTGTATTGTGTTACATGTTTTGTGCGTGTTGGGTCTCCTCAGAGTCAGCAGCTCTGGGTAAGGACTGACCTAGAAATCTGTGGGACATAATTGATGTACTCTGTAAGGCCAGTCCCCGTGAGCCAACTGACATGTCCCCTAAGGTGTTGCTTGATTAAGAAGAGGGAAGATAATGAATGAGATAGAGATTTGACATGCAGTTAGTAGATAGGGTTCTTAAAGCATCAGAGCTCTGGGGAAGAGTTGCTTGTAGCTAAAAGGCCAAAAAAGGAGTCCCTGGTACCAGTAAAATGGAAATATAATTTCCAAGTTCCTTTCCAACTCAAATATTCTATGAGGTTATGATTGTGTTTTCACCAGGGGTCCTGGTTGCAAGTACAGACAATCAAAACCTATTTTGATTAAAAATGAATCAAAAATTTAAAATAAAATCAAACCAAAAGCTGTTTTTCTAAGAATGTAGTGATGGCTGGAAGCAATGTAAAAGCAGAAAGGAAAGTGTGTATTGTGGGGAGACAAAAATGAAGCAGAAGCACAAAGAAGGAGAAAACACACACCCTACTGCTCTGTTTCTCAGAGGAAACCGTGCAGCTAGATCCTGTAAATGCCTCATGATCAGTGCCACAGATGAAAACAGAAGAGGGTGCCATTCCAGATAGTTATGACTTTTTAAAAGGAAGAAAACAGTACAAGGACATGTGTACGATAAATATCAATAATTTATCTTTTCCTTCATAAATATTAAATGCCCATTATATATAAATGGCACAAAGATACAGATGTTGCAGTCGGTCGGTGTGAAGAACAAGGAATTGGGAAGACATTCCATTTGAGAGTGACATTGAAGTCTGCTATAGTCTGAGTTGTTGGGTTCTAGGAGGGCTAACAGTATTGAACATTGTGGCCTTGCCCGGTGTCTAACACCACAGGAAAGCCAAGGGCAATGGCGACTTCATGCCCCCCTGCTGCCTCTTGCTTCTCTCTCCCTCGATTCCTTTCTTTCTCTCTTGCTTCCCTTCTCCCTCCTCTTCCTCACAAGTCTGCATGAGAGAAATTCTCAGGCAGAAATCCCATCCGCCTGGCTGCTCTAAGACACCTCACTTTTGACATTTAAAGCGAGTGAGGAAGCCGACTTTGTGAGGCCCCCTAGAATGCTGGCTGCAGGCCACGGCACCTGCTAGGTCAGATGCAGCAGTGAGGGGGTGTTGAAATGAGCAACATTTGTGTTTGTCTCACATGGAGGGAGGTGGACAGGCTGGCCTTTCCATAGGGAGACAGTCCTGAACCCCAGAGGTCCATGGATTTCTAGAGGGTCTGCTTGAAATTTTATGCAAGATGTATATGCATGGGTGAAAGATACAGGGTTTTCACAGATTCCCTAAGGGGTACAATGGCCAAAAGAGATGAAGACTGGCGTGGAGCATTTCAGATATCCTTAGACCCTGTGCAGTGCCTCCCCACATCCTTAGACCCTGTGCAGTGTCCCTAAAGCCCTTCCTGTTGAATCTCCCGGTATGACTAGAATGACGTGCCAAGTTCACTGTCTTGCCAAGTTCACAGTGCCTTGATGCTGGCAAGGGTTTAGTGAGTGAATCCATGAAACAGGAGATCCTGCAGTATCCTGTTCCAACTTTCCCCCATCTCACCTCTGTCTTCATCTATCGGAAAGAGGAGAGGGATCTGTGTTTTGTTTTACTCTGGCCATTAAAGGGTATTTTTCAAGAATATCATCACACTTCTTATACAAATATGAAAGGAACAAGTATCAAGGATTATATTTAACTCACGAATTAATAAGGGAACTGGAAAGACGTTTCAACCATTTAAAAAGACAACTCGAAGGACCACATGTCTACACTCGGAAGTGGAATGCCGAAATGAAGCTACGAAGACTGCAAAACTTGCGAAACCCATCAGTATCCAGGGTTCTTAAAGTTGTTTCAGCACCGTCATTTTACCAAAAATGAATGTAGATCCTTTCTTGAAAGAGGGAGCGGATATTGTCAGAGCAATGTGAAGAAATCTCTTTAGAACCTCGAAACGTAAGGAAGAGAGTTTTATTCAAGTCTGAGAAACACGGCCTTCTCGGGGAAGAAAATGTTCCACAGTTTACCGGGTCATACACTGTGTTCACAGCTCGTAAAAGCTCAAGAGATTACATTAGCCTATAGGCAGGAATCCCGAGTTTTATCCTAAAAGGAATGCGAGAGCAGGGCACCGACGAGATGCTCTCCTGTAGGCTACTCATTCGCAAAGCAGGTGCATGGCGCGTGCGGGACGGGCCGGCTGTCCGGCTGTCCGGCTGTCCAGCTGTCCGGCTGTCCAGCTGTCCGGTGTCGGTGTGCACAAGGATTACAGTCACGTCGACTTAGGAATCTAAAATGGTTGCCCTTGGCTCCCTGCTCAGCGGAGAATCCATCCCCCTCTCCCTCTGCAGCCCCCACCCCCTGCTGCTCGTGCTCTCTCTCTCTCTCTCTCGCTTGCTCGCTCTCTCAAATACATAAATAAAATTAAATTAAATTAAATTAAATAAAAAGTGGAGTAAAATAAAACGGCTTCCCTTGCCTATCAGACCTTAGGAGAGTCTTTTTCTGTCGTCAGTGTAAAAGGGGGTAAGAAGGCCGGGGGGGGGGGGACAAGTGACACGGTTAACCTTATCTTTAGAGTATCCGAATCTGGATGCCATGAAGACCCAGCGGTGCGGGACTCGGGGTTCCTGCTGGTAAATCTCGAAGCCCCGGAAAGGGCAGAATTGGGAAAACCCCGGTGGTTACTCACCGCCAGAAGTGCCAGAGCTCCGTGGAGAAAGACCAGAAGACGCACACACCGGGACATGCTGAGGTGCTGAAAGCACGAGAGAAATTGTTATTCCTGCAGATAAACATGGGCACGTACATGCATCGATGCTGTCTCGTCCGTCTTTATTGAGCACCGACTGTGTACCGTGCAAGCAGTAGAGCCCAGGCTGAGTCTGAAGCCCTGACGTTGACCCTTGCTCGCTGTGCGACTCAGGCACGTCACCTAACCTCTTCGTACCTCATTGTCCTCACCTATAAAGTGGGGGTAACATTGAAAGCTATTCTGTGAGTGGTTAGGACATTTGAATGAGGTCATTAAAATAGTGCGTAGGACACAAGGGGGCCTCCGGTCTAGCTGTTACTGTTACTGCCACGCTCTGAGCCGGGCACCGGGCAGATACAGGAAAGGTCTGGCGTCAGCACCTCGCAGTCTGTTGGAGAGACTAAGTCCGAGGAAGGCATTTCTGCCCGCGCTGCTTGCTGCCTTACTCCTTGCTCACAGCGGCTGCTCATTAAATATTTGCGGAGAGAATCCACAAACTGCCTACGGCGACAATCACACCGTCCTGAACAGACCCTTGCACAATCGTCTAGGTTGGAAGACAGTTTTTTTTACCAAAAAAAAAAAAAAAAAAAAATTGCTCCCCCCCAAAAAGCCAAAAAATTTTGCTTTTTACAAAAGCAAAACCAAAACAAAACAAAAAACCTAAAGCTGAGATAACTAATGGGTGTGCGGCTCCTAGAAAACCAGACTCTTGTTAACTTGAGGGGGACCACCTTGGGGGACCCTTGGTTCCTTCTTGACCTGCCTCACCGCAGCCCCATCACAGGCAGGAAGCACATTTAATTTGCCCTCCACACAGGCCCCGGAGGTATTCCCCCTGGGATTCTGATTCTGGAGGGTGGTGGGCAACGTTGCGGTCTCCCCTAGGGACCTCTGGAGTCCCACTGAGCCCTGTGAGTCATTGGGCCCCGTTCCAGAGGGCAAAGAAAATGGAGGACAGCACCCCCCCACACACTTGCCCTTCTCCAGGCCTTATCTCACTCCGAAGGGCTTCGATGTGAATATTTGCTGACTGTCGAAGGGTACCAAAATGTGCCACCACAAATAGGCTTCTGTGGCATCTGAATTATTTTGAGCTGCGACCATCGACAACCACCTGATGCAGGAAAGTTCTAAAAAGAGGGCATAGGTTTTCCTTTCGTAAAGGAAATTCCCATTTGTAAGAGGCGTCTCCCTCTCCAGTACCAGAAAGAGGAGAATTTTTTTTTTTAAGATTTTATTTATTTATTTATTTACTTACTTATTTGAGAGAGAGCACAGAAGCACGCCTACCAGTTGTGGGAGGAGCAGAGGGAGAGAGACAAGTAGGCTCCGTGCTCCGACCTGGGGCTGGACCCCACAACCCCAGCCGAAATCAAGACTCGTACACTCAGCGGACTGAGCCATCCGGGCACCCGGGAAGAGAATTCCTGACAACTCCTACTGACTCGGCAGTCCCACGGACTTGAACCTGCACGGTCGGCCTTACTAAACAACCCTTGTTACCGTGCTCTCCCTCGTCACCCTCCCATAATTTGCCTCCCCAGAACGCTTTTCCTCTGTTTTAGCCTGAGGTGGTATAGAAGCCCAAGTTCCGACCCCCGTTTGGGTCACTCATCACTGGGGACCCCCGTGTGTGCATATGTGGTGCACGTGTTAATGAACTTCTGTTTGGTTTTCTCTTGTTGGTCTGTCCCTTGCCAGTCTGATGGATAGGACCTCAGCCAGAAAACCAGACGGGTAGAGGGAAAGTATGTTTCTCCCCCCTGACGATTTCTTGCCTACCCTTCTCTCCCAAATCCTTTACTGAGAGATCTCTCTACTCCAGGTCCTGCACAGAGCGCTTCCCACTGTTACACGTGGTCCTCACACTAGCTCTGTCTGGTGGGTATTGTATGCCCGTGTTACAGATGAGGAAATCAAGGGGTTAGAAATGTTAAAACTTCCTCAAGGTCCCACCGGAGTAGGAGGTAGAGCCAGGGTTTAAATGTCTCTCTGAGTCCCCTTGATTCTTTTTGAGTGACCCAGGCCTCCGGGCCTCTGTGTCTTACTCAGCCCTTCGGAGTCAGACAGGGCAGTGGGCATGTCTGACTATTTTACCATTTACATGGTGCGTTCTTGAAACAGCCTAGGACAGCGGTTCTCAGCTGTATCCAGGTGAAGCTAAACTTTATTTCCTTGAAACTTCCCCAGGAGCTGTCCGCCATTTTGGACCAGCACACCCCCCAGGGGCCACACTTCCTGCCATTTGCATCTGTGCCTGTTGTGTTCACGATGATCTGCCCGGGAGCCCGAGGAGCTGACAACTGTGGTGTCTTCCGGCAGGGTCAGGCCTGAGCACCGACACACTGAAGTATCTATTGTTTCATAATCAATACTCTCTTCAGTTCCGCTTCATAGTAGAGTTAGAGCATTATATTAGTGGTTTTTTTTTTTAGCTAAGCATATAGACACATGGTGTTTATTTATGTATTTCATTACTGGAGACTCACGGAGCATCACAAAATACTTGTACTTAGAATGGCTCTAAGATCTGATGAGGCTGGACGAAAAAGGGAGAACCAGGCGATGCAGAATCTGGGAGCTAAAAAGACGGCAGCACCGTCTGGACTTGCTGCCTGGGGGTGGCTCAGTGTCCCAAGCACCTCCCGTTCCGGCAGCCTCTGCTGATTCCCACTGTGAGGATCCAAGCAGAGGACACTGGAGGCGTCGGCCCCTCGGCAGCCACGGGTCGCGGTTAGGCATCTCGAGGAGGGAGTAGCGCTCTTTGGCCATCACAGAATGGTGGCCGAAAACCTTGAAAGACTCTCCCATGAGAAGGGAAAAAGTGAGAGACAGGGAGAGATGCTAAGAAAAGGCAGCAGTTGGGGGGTGGTGGGTGGTGGTGGGCGGTAGGGGGGAGCGGGTAGGTCCAGTGGAGGCAGAGGAAGCCAAGTGCTGCGCACAGGGGAGTGGGTAGAACAGGGCGGACAGGTGGAGGCACCAGCCCTTCTTGCCCCAGTGCTGGAAGCACCTGTTTCCAGGTCATTTGCTGCCAACTTTGAGGCCACTGGTAAATGTCGTCCTAGCTAACGTGGGTGCTCATTGTGGGTCCAGGGCTGAGCTTGTCTTCCACCTAATGGAATGTCTGTTTGGGGGCACCTGGTTGGTTAAGCCTCTGTCTTCAGCTCAGGTCGTGATCTCAGGGTCCTGGGATCGTGCCCCGAATGGGGCTCCCTGCTCAGTGAGGAGTCTGCTGCTCCCTCTCCCTCTGCTCCTTCCACCAGCTTGTGTGCTCTCTTTCAAATAAACAAATAAAGTCTTTATAAGAAAAAAAAATCAGGTGTCTGGTAGCCCCCACTTCCTCGGGGAACAATAGCCAATCATGAAAATACCCCCGCTGTGTGTCACACTTGCCCACTCCTTTAACTGCATTGGTTCGGGCCTCAGGGCACGCCCAGATGGAGGGAGCATTTCTATTCCTATTTGGCAGGTGGGGACACTGAGGCACGGCGCAGCTGAATAATTTGCCCCAAATCCTTGCTATGAAATGAGCATCACGGTCCCAGCCCACGTTCTTGGGCTCTGTGGACTGTATTCTGCCCCCCCAGTTCATCCGGCTGCAGGTGCTAATACTGGGAGACGGGCCTTCGGGAGAGAAGGAGGCTGGGATGGGGTGCTGTGGGCCGGTCCTCGCGGCCAGGGGAGGCTCCTCGAGGAGCCTGGAGAGACGGCCTGCTCTCGCTCCCGCCCTCGCGGCCGTGGGCAGATACAGCCCGAAGGCCGCCTGCAACCCGGGAGGAGCCCCCCCAGCACCCAGCCGCGGTGGCACCAGCGTCCAGAGCCGCGATTCAGGGACGACGGCTGTGCCTCCCGCGGCTCCTGGCGCCGTGCAGGAGCCGCGCTGTGACACGGGCCGCCAGGTTGCTGCTCGGGCCCCTTGGTTCTGTGTGCGGCGCAGTCCCGGGGGTTGGGGCAGCTCCGCCCCTGCGAGCCGATGTTCTGTCATGAACCATGGCAACGACTACTTTGGTTTTCGTTTTCCGATGAGGCCTGGCACCGCCCTCCTGACCAGCGCTGCCCCTGGGGGGCCACTCCCCACCCCCCACTCAGTCACCTGAACTGAGGAGAGGCAGCTGGACAGACTCTCTGGAGACAGATGAAGCTACCACTCTGTCGTACTGGCTGAGCGATATGGACCCCCAAAGGTGACCCCTCCACCCCTCCCCAGGATATTGTCTGGCATTCCGCCTTCGCAGAACCGTTCCTTTGCGTTGACACTGCCTCTCCTATCAATTCAATTCCCTAAACATTGACTGAGCACTGTGCAAGAGGGAGGGACCTAGACGTGAAAGATAGCATCTTTGATACTGAAGGCTTATCGGGTCTGCCAGTTCCTCGGGTCCCTTCGGAGTCGGGAAAACCAACCTTGCTGGTACGAGCACGTTGCAAGGGACCTGCTCAGTAAGAACGGTCCCTATCGGGGACAATGGAGCCCCCACGTTGGGTCGGGGATAAGGAGAATTGAATCCAGGCCCGCCTGGAGAGAGAATAGAGGTAATACATCCCCAGGGTCCCTACATCTAAAGAATGACCAGAAATCTAGAGATTTCTCCCAAAAACCTTCCAGAAGTCTAGAGAACCATCTCAGGAAAGTTAGGCCAAGTGAGGAGCTATGTCATGATAATACATTTTTTTTAAAAAGAGTAAATAATAACAAATTAAATAATACCAAAACAAACCCTTACTAAACTCTGGTTACAAATGAGGCAGTCTCATTGGCTCTTTGCAAACATGCTACAAAATGGGTTTTAAGAACCATTAAACAGTAAACTTTTAAATAAGTAACTGGCATGTGTTTAAATTACCTGTTCTGTTAACAGTTCGTTTTTATTAAAAGATTTTATTTGTTTGTTTGAGAGAAAGAGACGGACAGAGCACAGGCAGGGGAGAGACCGGGAGAGAGGCAGAAGCAGGCTCCCTGCTAACTGGGAGCCCCATGCAGGACTTGATCCCAGGACCCGGGGATCATGCCTTGAGCTGAAGGCAGCGGCTTAACCATTCAAACCACCCAGCCTTCCTCCGATAGTTTTTTAAAGAGCTTGGCTGGAACAGCTTTAGACAAGCTACAGTAGGGCGCCTGGATGGCTCCGTTGGTTGAGACTCGGCCTTCGGCTCAGGCCACGGTCCCTGAGAGCCTGGCCGGAGCCGCCGTGCGGTCCCGGGCTCCCCGCTCAGCGCGGAGTCTGCCGCGTCCTCCGACCCCCCCGTCTCAGGCTCGCTCTCTTCCATTCTCACTCTCCAATACAGAAATGAGTAAAATCTTAAAAAAACAAACAAAGAAAAGAAAAGCTGCCGTAAACAGTCTGAGTACAATGTCTTTTTATCCAATAGCTCCTATGTGGTCAGACAGAGCTGCAGGCTGGGACGGGTCTGTTTCCTTCTGCTGTTAAACTGAGCGCTCCTGCGGGTCCGGCCGAGGGAGAAACGCACCTCATGACTACTGCCGTGTCATTCTGAGTGGGACGCAGCAAGACATGTAAGGGAAAGTCTTTCTTAGCCACACACTTTGCTGCTTCTGTCTCTGCCTTTTCCCTCCAGCAAAATGGCGAAGGCAGAGCAGGAGGGAGAAAGAACTGGAAGCCCAGGAGGCCTCATCAGCGAGCAGCTCACCTCAGGTCCCTGACGTTTGTTTGTTTGTTTGTTTGTTTGCACCATACGTGTAATCCGCGAAACCCTTTGAGCCCGTACCACATATCCATACTGTCAACGAAATTTATCACTTAATCGTTTATCAGTTGTAAGCATGCTCCATGACATATATACTATGTACCTTATAGAACTCACTAAAAAACAAGTTTTGAAGTAAGGGATTTAAAATACACAAATTCCGAAAGTCTCTTCCTACTCTGCTGGGTCTGCAGAGTCTGCCCACTCTCAGACACAAACACGCTGCTCTTACTCTAGTGACCATCGCATCTGCTACGGCCCCCGGAATCGCTCCAGGTCCGCGTGAGGCCTGAGCGTTCACTACATCCAGAAAAAGTCCACGGATTAGAGGGTGGACACTTCCCTCCAGACCCCTCGAGACTTACCTGCTGCCACTGGAGTGTTCTAAGACAAGCCGAAGATTCTGTCAGAAAGCAACCCCTACAAGGCGTTCCCTTGACCCCATGGAACACTCCTGGCAAAGAATTCTGTGGTTTTGTGTGTTTTCTGTGTAAGAGACTTTACAGCACATGATGTCAGGGCGCCACAGTCTGTTTTCCAAATTTGTTTTGAGAGAATTGCTTACCCCTGGCTTTGCAGCCAACCACACCGCCCCTCTTGGCACATAATTATATAGAAGCTCCCAGAGCTGGCTGGGGCCAGGTCTATGGTGTGCAGATCAGTGGATTCCTAACCACCAGCGAACCCCTACGACAAACAAAGCCAGCCCTGTAGACAGGTTAGCATTTGAAATCTTGTACGTGTCAGTTTTATTTTTTTCAATTGACTGGTTAAAAACTTACAATTGTTGTCAGAGAAAAATAAAAGGCAGATATCAAATTCCAATTAAACAAACTTCATTCAGTTCTATCACATCTTCTGTGCTGGCTTTTATCTCAGACATTATTTTGTTATTCAGAGATCTAAAATCTGCTCAGTCTTCGTTATAAAAATTCTTCCAGCTCAGGACGTAAACAATACTTGCTTCTCCTGTCCTACGTTGCTTCGAACAAATGCCAGGAAAACACAAAATGTTATATTTGGTGGAGACATAGAAATGCACCAGAACGTGGGGCGCCTGGGTGGCTCATTCAGTTAAGCCTCTGCCTTCAGCTCAGGTCATGATCCCCAGGATCCTGGGGTTGAGTCCTGTATTACACCCCGCATCTTCAGGATCCCCACTTGGCGGGGAGTCTGTTTCTTCCTCTCTCTCTCCGTATGTGCACACACACACTCTCTCTCTCTCAAATAAGTAAGTAGATCTTTTTAAAAAAATGTACCAGAACATGTACACATATAAATCCTGCCAAGGAAGTTCATACAACAGAATTTTCTAGAGTGCAAACTTGTATCTTGCACAAGTACATATGAGAAGTACTTAGATTGCCAGCAGAGGAAGCCGGGGAAGCTTATGCCCAGTCTTACTTTAGCAGACTTTCCAGCATGTTCTAACACACCGTCAAGCTGCAACAGGCAGCTCCAGTCAGGGGGTCCCACACCAGCTGCCCCCGACCCCGGACCCACACCCACGGTGGGAGACCATCTTCACCCAGAGCTGCTCATGGGCTCTGCGGGCTAAGCCAGCCTCTGCGGCGACCAGAAGAGCACACAGCCGGCTTCCGAGAGCCATGCAGAGCAACAGCGCTCAAATCGGGATGCACACGAGAACCCTCTGGGCAGTTTTAAAATACTGATGTCCTGGTTCCTTCCCCAACCCCAGTTTCCCATTCAGTCAGTCTGAGATAAGATTTGGAGTGATTTTTAAAGGTTCCTAGATGACTTGAAGGTGGAGTCAGGGCTGGGAAGTGCTGGGGAGGCTTTTCCTTCCAGGAACCAGCCTTCAAGGTGGATGTGACTGTAGCTTTCATTAACCAGGTAAATCTTTGCTTTACTGAGTACTTAATTTGCCCTCAGTACTTTGATCATGAGACTGTAACTCATAGCCTTTAAGGTACCTACTATATATTCAACTATGCCTTGTTGTGTTTAACCCCACCCTCCCACGTAGAGCAAATACTGCCTCTCGGAGCAGCGAAATCCCATGAGGACAGAGGTGTGGGATGTCTTGCCGCTTCTGTTTCCCTAGGGACTAGTACCAAGTAGATATTAAAAAATGATTTGTCGAGGGGCGCCTGGGTGGCTCAGTGGGTTAAGCCTCTGCCTTCGGCTCAGGTCATGGTCTCAGGGTCCTGGGATCGAGCCCCAAATCCGGCTCTCTGCTCCGCAAGCAAGGAGCCTGCTTCTCTATCTCTCTCTGCTGCTTCTCTGCCTACTGATCTCTATCAAATAAATAAATAAAATCTTTAAAAAATATTATTTGTCGAATGGGTTGATGATTGAACAGAGAAAACTAAGACCATATATTGGGCTCCTGAACTCAAATACATTGAATGATAGAATCTGGATGAAACCCATCTCTCAGTCTGAGAGGAGATGAGAAGGGAGTCTAATCCGATAACAGAGGTAAATGTCAGGTCCGCGTCTTCAGTCCAAGGGCGCAGGGACAGAAGACACCAAACACATTTTCAGAAATGCATGAAAGGACTTAGTGGTTGCCCCAAAAGACAATTTTAGCCCCAGATCACATTAATAGATGTAGGGTCTAGGATGTAGGAGGTGATCATCTCCTTTTTGTCATTTTCTAGATCACATCTGCAGCATTACATGGACCTTCTGAAACCCACCATCAAGAGTGGGAACCTTATAAAAACTAGAGTATATTTGGAAAAGACCCCTGGGATATGGTAGGAAACTGAACCATGTCATAAAGAGGATGGTGAAGGACTTGGGAATGTTTGCTTAGAGAAACTGGAGACTGTGAGGTTATCTTTATATATCTAAGGTGTTATCATGGGGTAGGCAGGCTAGATTTATTCAATATGACCCCCAAAGAGTTGAGCTAGGACCAAATTTTAGTTCCATACAAAGAATAACTTTTCCCCAATCAAAGCTATCCAAGAAAGGACTATGGTGAAAAAATAATGAATACTGTTTCTCTGAAAATAAATAAATTAATTTATATTAAAAAAATTAAGTGTTTTTACATTTGCAAAGATAAAATAAAATAAAATAATTGAATAAATGACAGCAATATACACTGCATAGTTTTAAATATACACGCTTAGTAGTAAACATCAAATGTGATGTGCATCTGAGGCATCCAAGTGAAAATGTTCTGTATGTATTGTACCTACAGGTCTGGGATTTGGAGAAAATCTGGAATAAAGATATAAAATTGAGAATCAAAAAAAAAAAGAAAGAAAGGACTATGGAACGGACTATCCTGTACAGGGTGAGTTCCCCATTGCTAGAAGGTACTCTGCCAATGTCTATATGTCGATGGTGTTGTGGAGGACCCTGAGGGTCTTGTTTAAATGCCAACACTCCACTCTGGAGTGGAGACTGCTCTCTCTGCATTTCTAACAAGCTCCCAGAGGATGTCGACTCTGTGGTCTTCAAAATCATTTCTGAGCCTGAAACTCAGGTTTTTATGAAATAGACACATGTCCTCTCCTACAAGATCTCCACTCCCTTTCCCTTCTAGTTGTGGCCCTCTAGCGACCATTTGTGAGGAGAGACCTTTGGGAAATCTCCCTGATGAGGGCAAAGTCCTCTAGGAATGCCATACAATGATTTTTCCACATGGAGGAACAGAAGGGACTAATACACTGTGGTCATTGTTCTTCATTAGGAACTATGAAGGTTACTGTTCTCTTTCCTGGAAAACAGACTACATATTTGCACAGATGGGGAATGAGTAACATCTGTGAAATCTTTCTTGTTCCCTTTGCTTTGCATATCTGCATGGACAGATGACGGAGAGACTTGGAACTCTGGCTCCCAAATAAGGCAAAAGGAAATTTTAGGGCATGTCCCCCTGGCTTCATCAATTTCTGTCACAGTTAAATAGGTCAGGACAGCGTCTCCTCTTGCTGGAAACATACCAGTAACCTCTTCAAGGGCTTGGATAACAGCTGGGGACAGAATCCTCCTGCCACACCCCCCTCCCATCTCCCCAAGTTTGGCAGACTCCGCAGCCTATGCGCTCCCCTCCAATATTGCTTTCTTTCTTCCTTTGTTTCTTTCTTCCTTTGTTTGTAGAGCCTCTGACTTTCAGCTGGGCATAGGACTTCCGAGAAGAAAAACTTTTGACCTTATTTCCTAAATTCCTTTGTTCATTTTCCTGACCCCAATTTAAAATGCCAGTAATGATAAAAAATAACATTTCACTTGGGAATGACATAGTGATACAAACATTTTTAATGAAGCACTGTCATTTTATCCAAGATGTAGAAAAGGATACACTGTCGTAAAAGGCGCGGCTAGACAAAGCTCTTTGCTCTAGAGCTGTGGTATTAAACAAGATGGCTAGAGGAAGAAGACGTTGTCTTTGGCCTTGAAATTCCTGCAGAAGTTTATGACTCATGAATCTCCACGTCTGTCAGGGGTACGAGGGACTGTTTGGTCAGGATTCAAAGGAGTGACTCGTGGAAATGGTGGCATGGGGACTATGGTAGTTGGTCTGCTCATTGGTGGTTTCCTCTGATAAAACAAAAGTCAAGACAAAAATGCATTTATAAGGGCACCGGGGGGGCTCAGTCGGTTAAGCCTCTACCTTCATCTCAGGTCATGATCCCAGGGTCCTGGGATTGAACCCCGCATCGGGCTCCCTGCTCAGTCGGGAGTCTGCTTCTCCCTCTCCTTCTGCCCCTGCTGCAACTGTCTCTCTCTCTATCGAATAAATAAATAAAATCTTTAAAAAATGCATTTATGAAAACTCAGTATATACATATTACATAGCTGTTACTTATATAACAAAAAATGACTTACAATTTACATCGGTAAGGAGGGAAGAATTTTCAGCTAACAGCATATATATATATTTTTAGTTCCATTAACTTATCAACTTTCTCTAATTTTCTATGTGTGTGACAGTTAATCGGTGGAATTTCAACTGCTTTTATTTGATCTTTAAAAAGAAAATCAAGTATTGTCTTTCCAACCTCGTTGTTCCAGCTCATCCTCCCAGGAAGAGAAACTAGACATTTTTTTAAGCATAGTTCTGAAGGTTGCAGAGTTCTAAGTGAGGCTTTAGAGACTCAAGATTGGCAAGAATCCCAAGAAAGCGTTTTCCTAGCTCTTCTCAAGGAAATTGATGATACCAAAAGTAGAGTAAAAGGCTGAGAAGCTGAGCAGAACTTTTGAGAAACTTAAAAGTGGTGGGTGATAAAATTTCAAATTCAGGGGGTGCCTGGGTGGCTCAGTGGGTTAAGGCTTCTGCCTCCGGCTCAGGTCATGATCCCGGGGTCCTGGGATTGAGCCCCGCATCGGGCTCTCTGCTCAGCAGGGAGCCTGTTTCTCCCCCTCTCCGCCTGCCTCTCTACCTACTTGTGATCTCTGTCAAATAAATAAAAATAATAATAATAAAAAAAATCAGTCAATTGCTTTAACATCAAATTAAATACAATAGAAGACAGAATTAATGAACAGAAGATAGACTAGAAGAAAATATTCATACTGAGCCAAGCAAAAGGATAGCAGATATAGAAAATAGCAGAAGAGACATAGAGAGTCAATGTGAAGGTTGGGTGTGTGTCTGAAGTTTAAGAAGCGTACAGAGCATAGCGCAGATGGACTCTTTCATCAGATAAAGGCTCATAATTTGGAAAAAATGGTTAAAGACTGAATAAGCCCCATGAATCCCAAGCAAGAGAAATACAAACAACTACACATTACAGTAAGACTACTGAAACACAGAAATTAAAAAAAGTTTTAGAGATATTTTTAAAATCAAAGTTATGTGGATTTTAAATGAATGTTTTCTTTCTTAATTTCCTTCTCAGATATTTTTAGTAGGAAACAGGCAATGGCAGCTTTGAGAACTGTTAGTTAATAACTGCCTTCAACATTTTCAAGAAATTATAACACTTTTCAAACAGACTCATGAATTTTAGTTATCTCCTTAATTAGCAATTCTGTTAACATTTCTGTAACCTTCTTAGTTCCCCAAGAATTATTTAAGGCTTAATTACAAATAAGATACGCAGGCACACCTGGATGGCTCAGAGGGTTAAGCCTCTGCCTTCAGCTCAGGTCATGATCCCGGGGTCCTGGGATCCAGCCCCGCATCGGGCTCTCTGCTCAGCAGGGAGTCTGCTTCCTCCTCTCTCTCCCTGCCTGCCTCTCTGCCTTTTTGTGATCTCTGTCTGTCAAATAAATAAATAAAATCTTTTAAAAAATAAGATATATATGGGAAATCAGCCAGTGTTGTGATGACAAAACCCTCAAAATACATTTCACGCTTCCTTGTCTTTCCCTTTCTTTTCGAGAACCCTCACTCTTCTTTCAAGTCTTGAAAATGCTAGAAACGTCACAAATGGAAACTTACGCAGGTGCTCCAGTATTTCGATAATCTCTGAAGGAGCTGCGAGGGAATAAAAGGTGACATGGCATTTAATTGTTTAGAAACTTTGTTTCAGTTCAAATATACTTTTGAATGTTCTGAAAAAAAAGTGGGACATTTCTAAGAAGAACGCGCACAATTGCTTTAAGTTCTGTGAACAGTACAGAGGCTTGTTGTAACCACAGAGAGGGGAGGCCAGGAGGTAGCGGAGATGAGTAACAGTACAAATTTCTCCAGATAGTAACTCAAGTGGAAAAACAACCAGCGGCCTAGAAACATAGTGACTTATCTGCCTTTGTATTCAGACTACAAAAGGAAAGGGAAGCGGAAAGCCAAGTGGGGAGCAGAGAGCTGTGTGCTTTGGCAATTCTCTCTAAGCAAAACCCCCAGCTTTTAAAGATACTGCAAGCATCTCAGGAAGCAAGCAGTACTCCAAGAGGCCATGATCTATAGAACAAAACCTATGCTGAAGACAATTAGTGAAAGTTAGTGTAAATTTGTCTCTGAGCTTGCTTGGCAAAAAAAAGTCAAAATTTGTCAGTTGAGATAAAATCGTTTAAAAGGAATGAACCTGGAGGAGGAGCCAAGATGGCAGAGGATTAGCAGGCTGAGACGACATCAGGTAGCAGACCAGCTAGATAGCTTATCAATCCATTGCGAACACCTACAAATCCAACAGGAGATCGAAGACAAGAAGAACAACAATTCTAGAAACAGAAAATTGACCACTTTCTGAAAGGTAGGACTGGAGGAGAAGTGAATCCAAAGTGACTGGAAGATAGACCACAGGGGAGGGGCCGGCTCCCAGCAAGCGGCGGAGCAACGGAGCACAAAGTCAGGACTTTAAAGTCTGCTCTGTAAGGACCTATTCAGCCAGAGCGACTCCATCTTGGGTAAATATCCATTTTGTTGTTTGTGCAGAAAACTTAAATTGACACCCCCCCCCCCGGAGAAACTTACTAAGAAGCAAGTCCAGGAAACCAGTAAAATGTAGTGGGCTAGTTCCTGATAACAGAGCCCAGAATACAAGGACGAGTCAGGCCGGATAGAAACATCTAATCAGTTCGAAGTACTGTTTGTAACTGTCCTAGTGTGGAGTCATCTTGACTAACACGTCACCAGACCGGATGAAACTAGCCAGTCAACAAGAGACACACAAACCCGGTGGGTTGAGATACCAAGATACGGGCTGCAGTTTCACCCAATAAAAGGTAGCCTGTAAGCTGGGGAGGGGTCGCCCTCTTCGGCGACGGCCCTGGCCGGTCAGTCTGACTTCTCATGCTTGGCATAGAGTAGAGCTTTCATAACTTTAACTTTGTTTCAGTCTCGTTCCCCTGGCCGATCAATCTGAGTTCGAATACTTATCATAAAATAAAGCTTTAAATAACTTTCACTTTGTCTCAGTCTCGTTTTGTTTAATAACGGACCTAACGTGCTCCATGGAGGGACATCGCTCCAGAGGCTAAACCGGGGTGAAGCCCACGTGGGGTCAGCGTGGCCCCAGGTCCCGCAGGGTGACAGAAGGATCGTGGGTGTCTGAGGGTCGCAGAGCTCGCAGGTATTAGAGTGGGGAAGCCGTCTACAGAGACAGAGCCAAGGAGTGAGCTCTCAGCTCGAGGTTACCTTGAACCGGTCACAGGCTCGGTGAGCTCGGAATGCGGCCGGAGGCCAGGGACACGGGAGTGATTGGGCGCTTGTCTCTGAGGGCACACTGAGGAGTGGGGCCTCGAGCTCTCAGCTCCCCCAGGCGGAGACCAGGAGGCCGCCATTTTCATTCCCATCCTGCGGAACTCTACGGAAAGCGCTCAGGGAACAAAAGCTCCTGAAAGCAAAGCCGAGCGGATTACTGGTAATCCGGCCCCTGGTAAGGGCGGTGCAATTCCGCCTGGGGCAAAGACACTTGAGAATCACTACACCAGGCCCCTCCCCCAGAAGATCAACAAGAAATCCAGCCAAGACCAAGTTCACCTACCAAGGAGTGCAGGTTCAATACCAAGGAGAGCAGCAGAATTCCAGAGGAGGAGAAATCAAAGCATGGAACTCATGGCTTTCTCCCGGTGATTCTTTAGTCTTGCAGTTAATTTAATTTTTTTTTTTCTTTCTTCTTCTAAATTTTTTTAAACTTTTACCCTCTCCTCTTTTAATGTTTTTTAACTAGTTTATCTTAACAATACCTTTCATTTAAAAAAATAATAATAATAGGGGCACCTGGGTGGCTCAGTGGGCTGAACCCTCTGCCTTCGGCTCAGGTCATGATCTCACGGTCCTGGGATCGAGCCCCGCATCGAGCTCTCTGCTCAGTGGGGAGCCTGCTTCCTCCTCTCTTTCTGCCTGCCTCTCTGCCTACTTGTGATCTCTGTCTGTCAAATAAATAAAATCTTAAAAAAATTAATCTTTTTTGACCCTTCATTATTACAGTCATATTTTATCCTGCATTGTATCTAACTTTATTTTTTGTGTACACATAGAGTTTTTTCTTCTAAAAAATTTGGGGTACAACTTCTAATAGATCAAAAAATACCCTAAATCTAGCTCTGGGCTTGTTCTAGTCTCCAGCCTGAGCAAAATCTCTCCACTTTCTTTTTCTTTGTTCTCCTAACCAACTTACTTTATAAACTCCTTTTTTAGAAATTAAAAAGAAAATGTTTTTTTCATCTTTATAGGCATATTCCATCCCTTCATTGTGTTTACCCTTATATATGTTTTTCCTTCTTTAAGATTTTGGGAGCTAGTTTCTGATAAGAGACCAAGATACTCCCAAAATTAAGTGGGTGACCCTGTTCTAGCCACCAGTCTAATATATATATATATATATATTTTTTTTTTTTTCTTTTTTATACTTTTAAAATTTGTTTTCTTTTTTTTTAAATTTTTTTTCCCTGAACTTCTTTTTATCCCCTTTCTCCCCCCCATGATTTGGGGTCTCTTCTGATTTGGTTAAAGAGCATTTTCCTGAGGTCTTTGCCACCCTTTTAGTATTTTCTTTGCTCCTTCATATATTCTTATCTGGACAAAATGACAATACGGGAAAAACTCACCAAAAAAAGAACAACAGGCAATACTGAAGGCTAGGGACCTAATCAATAAGGACAAGGGTAATAGGTCAGATCTAGAGTTCAGAATGACGATTCTCAAGGTTCTAGCCAGGTTTCAAAAAGGCATGGAAGATATTAGAGAAACCCTCTCTGGAAAGATAAAAGCCCTTTTTGGAGACATAAAAGAACTAAAATCTAACCAAGTTGAAATAAAAAAAGCTATTAATGAGGTGCGATAAAAAATGGAGGCTCTTACTGCTAGGATAAATGAGGCAGAAGAAAGAATTAGTGATATAGAAGACCAAATGATATAGAATAAAGAAGCTGAGCAAAAGAGAGAGAAAAAAAATACTGGACCATGAGGGGAGAATTCGAGAGATAAGTGATACCATAAGACAAAACAACATTAGAATAATTGGGATTCCAGAAGAAGAAGAAAGAGAGAGGGGAGAAGAAGGTATATTGGAGAGAATTATTGGAGAGAATTTCCCTAATATGGCAAAGGGAACAAGCATCAAAATCCAGGAGGTGCAGAGAACCCTCCTCAAAATCAATAAGAATAGGTCCACACCCCATCACCTAATAGTAAAATTTACAAGTCTTAGTGACAAAGAGAAAATCCTGAAAGCAGCCCTGGGAAAAAAGTCTGTAACATACAATGGTACAAATATTAGATTGGCAGCAGACTTATCTACAGAGACCTGGCAGGCCAGAAAGAACTGGCATGATATATTCAGAGCACTAAATGAGAAAAACATGCAGCCAAGAATACTATATCCAGCTAGGCTATCATTGAGAATAGAAGGGGAGATAAAAAGCTTCCAGAACAAAGAAAAACTGAAAGAATTTGAAAACACCAAACCAGCTCTACAGGAAATATTGAAAGGGGTCCTCTAAGCAAAGAGAGAGCCTAAAAGTAGTAGATCAGAAAGGAACAGACAATATACAGTAACAGTCACCTTACAGGCAACACAATGGCACTAAACTCATATCTCTCAATAGTACCCTGAATTGGGCTAAATGCCCCAATCAAAAGGCACAGGGTATCAGAATGGATAAAAAAACAAAACCTATCAATATGCTTCCTACAAGAAAGTCATTTTAGACCCAAAGACACCTCCTGATTTAAAGTGAGGGGGTGGAAAACAATTTACCATGCTAATGGACATCAGAAGAAGGCTGGAGTGGCAATCCTTATATCAGATCAATTAGATTTTAAGCCAAAGACTATAATAAGAGATGAGGAAGGACACTATGTCATACTCAAAGGGTCTGTCCAACAAGATGATCTAACGATTTTAAATATCTATGCCCCTAACATGGCAGCCAACTGTATAAACCAATTAATAACAAAATCAAAGAAACACATAGACAATAATACAATAATAGTAGGGGACTTTAACACTCTCCTCACTGAAATGGACAGATCATCCAAGCAAAAGATAAACAAGGAAATAAAGGCCTTAAATGACACACTGGACCAGATGGACATCACAGATATATTCAGAACATTTCATCCCAAAGCAACAGAATACTCATTCTTCTCTAGTGCACATGGAACATTCTCCAGGATAGATCACATCTTGGGTCATAAATCAGGTTTCAACAAGTATCAAAAGATTGGGATCATTCACTACATATTTTCAGACCACAATGCTCTGAAGCTAGAACTCAATCACAAGAGGAAGTTTGGAAAGAACCCAAATACATGGAGACTAAACAGCATCCTCCTAAAGAATGAGTGGGTCAACCAATAATTAAAGAAGAATTGAAAAAATTCATGGAAACAAATGATAATGAAAACACAACAGTTCAAAATCTGTGGGACACAGCAAAGGCAGTCCTGAGAGGAAAATATATAGCAATACAAGCCTTTCTCAAGAAACAAGAAAGGTTTCAAATACACAATCTAACCCTACACCTAAAGGAGCTGGAGAAAGAACAACAAAGAAAGCCTATACCCAGCAGAAGAGAAATAATAAAGATCAGAGCAGAAATCAATGAAATAGAAACCAAAAAACAATAGAACAAATCAACAAAACTAGGAGCTGGTTCTTTGAAAGAATTAATAAGATTGATAAACCCCTGGCCAGACTTATCAAAAAGAAAAGAGAAAGGACCCAAATAAATAAAATCATGAATGAAAGAGGAGAGATCACAACCAACACCAAGGAAACACAAACAATTATAAGAACATATTATGAGCAACTCTATGCCAACAAATTTGACAATCTGGAAGAAATGGATGCATTCCTAGAGACATATAAACTACCACAACTGAACCAGGAAGAAATAGAAAACCTGATCAGACCTATAACCAGTAAGGATTGAAACAGTCATCAAAAATCTCCAAACAAAAACCCAGGGCCAGACAGCTTCCCAGGAGAATTCTACCAACCATTTAAAGAAGAAGTAATACCTAATCTCCTGAAACTGTTCCAAAAAATAGAAATGGAAGGAAAACTTCCAAACTCATTTTATGAGGCCAGCATCACCTTGATCCCAAAACCAGACAAGGATCCTATCAAAAAAGAGAATTACAGACCAATATCCTTGATGAACACAGATGCAAAAATTCTCACCAAAATACTAGCCAATAGGATCCAACAGTACATTAAAAGGATTATTCACCACGACCAAGTGGGATTTATTCCAGGACTGCAAGGTTGGTTCAACATCCACAAATCAATCGATGTGATACAATACATTAATAAAAAGAAAGAACAAGAACCATATGATACTCTCAATAGATGCTGAAAAAGCATTTGACAAAGTATAGCATCCCTTCCTGATCAAAACTCTTCAAAGTGTAGGGATAGAGGGCACATACCTCAATATTATCAAATCCATCTATGAAAAACCCACAGCAAATATCATTCAATGGAGAAAAACTGAAAGCTTTTCCACTAAGGTCAGGAACGCGGCAGGGATGTCCATTATCACCACTGCTATTCAACATAGTACTAGAAGTCCTATCCTCAGCAATCAGACAACAAAAAGAAATTAAAGGCATCCAAATCGGCAAAGAAGTCAAACTATCACTCTTTGCAGATGATATGATACTATATGTGGAAAACCCAAAAGGCTCCACTCCAAAACTGCTAGAACTTTTACAGGAATTCAGTAAAGTGTCAGGATATAAAATCAATGCACAGAAATCAGTTGCATTTCTATACACCAACAACGAAACAGAAGAAAGAGAAAGTGAGGAGTCAATCCCATTTACAGTTGCACCCAAGACCATAGGATACCTCAGAATAAACCTAACCAAAGAGGCAAAGAATCTATACTCAGAAAACTATAAAGTACTCAGGAACGAAATTGAGGAAGACACAAGGAAATGGAAAAATGTTACATGCTCCTGGATTGGAAGAATAAATATTGTGAAAATGTCTATGCTACCTAAAGCAATCTACACATTTAATGCAATCCCTATCAAAATCCCATTCATTTTTTCCAAAGAAATGGAACAAATAATCCTAAAATTTATATGGAACCAGAAAAGACCTCGAATAGCCAAAGGAATATTGAAAAAGAAAGCCAAAGTTGGTGGCATCACAATTCTGGACTTTAAGCTCTATTACAAAGCTGTCATCATCAAGACATATGGTACTGGCACAGAAACAGACACATAGACCAATGGAACAGAATAGAGAGCCCAGAAATAGACCCTCAACTCTATGGTCAACTAATCTTCGACAAAGCAGGAAAGAATGTCCAGTGGAAAAAAGACAGTCTCTTCAACAAATGGTGTTGGGAGAATTGGACAGCTACATGCAGAAAAATGAAATTGGACCATTTCCTTACACCACACATGAAAATAGACTCAAAATGGATGAAGGACCTCAATGCAAGAAAGGAATCCATCAAAATTCTTGAGGAGAACACAGGCAGCAACCTCTTTGACCTCAGCCGCAGCAACTTCTTCCTGGGAACATTGCCAAAGGCAATGGAAGCAAGGGCAAAAATGAACTATTGGGACTCCATCAAGATCAAAAGCTTTTGCACAGCAAAGGAAACAGTTAACAAAACCAAAGACAATTGACAGAATGGGAGAAGATATTTGCAAATGACATATCAGATAAAGGGCTGGTGTCCAAAATCTATAAAGAACTTAGCAAACTAAACACCTAAAGAACAAATAATCCATCAAGAAATGGGCAGAGGACATGAACAGACATTTCTGCAAAGAAGAAATCCAGATGGCCAACAGACACATGAAAAAGTGCTCCACATCACTTGGCATCAGAGAAATACAAATCAAAACCACAATGAGATATCACCTCACACCAGTCAGAATGGCTAAAATTAACAAGTCAGGAAATGACAGATACTGGCGAGGATGTGGAGAAAGGGGAACCCTCCTACACTGTTGGTGGGAATGCAAGCTGGTGCAACCACTCTGGAAAACAGCACGGAGGTTCCTCAAAAAGTTGAAAATAGAGCTACCCTATGACCCAGCAATTGCACTACTGGGTATTTATCCTAAAGATACAAATGTAGTGATCCGAAGGGGCATGTGCACCCGAATGTTTATAGCAGCAATGTCCACAATAGCCAAGCTATGAAAAGAACCTAGATATCCATCAACAGATGAACGGATAAAGAAGATGTGGTATATATATATACAATGGAATACTATGCAGCCATCAAAAGAAATGAGATCTTGCCATTTGTGACGATGTTGATGGAACTAGAGGGTATTATGCTTAGCAACATAAGTCAATCAGAGAAAGACAATTATGATGTGATCTCCCTGATATGAGGAAGTGGAGATGCAAGTGGGGGACTTGTGGGGTAGGGAAAGAATAAATGAAACAAGATGGGATCAGGAGGGAGACAAACCATAAAGGACTCTTAATCTCACAAAACAAACTGAGGGTTTCTGGGGTGAGGGGTTTAGACATTGGGAGAGGGTTGTGGGGTTATGGACATTGGGGAGGGTATGTGCTATGGTGAGTGCTGTGAAGTGTGTAAACCTGGCAATTCACAGACCTGTACTCCTGGGGCTAATAATGCATTATATATTTATTAAAAAATTTAAAAATTTTTTAAAAAAAGGGATGAACCCATGTAAAATTTATGAGGAATTACGAGTATTACAATGATGTATGCAAATCAGTTTACTGGGGAAGCAGTGATAGTGTTTATAGGATCATTCTTGATGGAACCTCTGAAAAGTAGAGATAGAATATTACATTGCAAAACAAAACGTCCTGGTAATTTCTGGGCTCTAATTAATTGATTCCTATTAAAATCAGATTATGCTAAACTTGAAAAAGTTTCATGACTTATGTTATCCCTTAATTTACCAAAGAATTTAAACAAAACGTATACTGAAGCAGGTGTTGTTCCCCTGGACCAGAGCTGACCCAGGCCCACGGGAGATGACCCCAGTTGGCAAGGTCTGCCTCCAGGCGGCCCACTCCTAGCTGTGCCAAGCAGGCTCTTTCCTGTGCTCTCCGCCTAAGGTTTTCAGTGTTTACCTTGGATAAAAATCTTATAATCATACTTTCAGTTCCCCAAAATGTTACTTCTTCAAAATGTCCAATATTTTCTCCCTATATCATATCTTTCTGGAGACAGCAAACATTTTTAATTTATATTAAAATAAAAAGCAATTACCTTCAAGCATAATAAAGGATGATAGTGCCTTGCAGAATGAAGTTCTGGTATCTGTGAAAATTGAGAGGCAGAGTTGGAGACTGAGGACATAGTTACTATATAAGCAGCAACAAGTCAGGCAGTTTGGACCCTGAGTTCCTTGGAGGCGCTCGGTCTTGCGATTGCACAATCCTGGCACCTAGTGTGGTCACCTGCTCTCCTGGACGGTCAGGAAAATTTTGTTTCCAGAATGAGTGAATGGACCTTGCACGTTTCGAGTCATGAAACATTTTTAGTACCAGGAATATTGTCTTAGAGAACTCTCTCAGCCTGCTCCCTTCTTTGTTTGCAGTAATAGGAGCTGTAGTCTTGCTTAACCGGCTCCCGATGGCGTCTTTCTATTGGGCTCTCCCTGGAACAACCACTGCTGAACCTGCCCCCACGGCCTCTCCCTCGGGCGCTGCTTCCCAGCCTTGCCAACCCCATAGCATAATCGGCTAGTGAAGTCAGATGGGGCAGTGGGCACATATAAGGACTATTTAAAGATTCCCGAGCAATTCCAAAGTGCAGCCAAGACACAGAATCACTGTCCCCTTCCTCCTTCGGGGTCAGGAGAGCCTGCCCATGGTGCTTGACTCAAGTCTCTCGCTTTTCTAACAGGATCTTTTAAAATGGGTTGAAAGACCTGATTTCAGCTTCAGAGAGACTTGAGATGGAAATTATAGTTTTGACTCCAATGATAGCTTTTTTGGGGGGTGGCCGGTCGAGTATAGCTAAAAGTTTGGAATGCCTAAACCAAGGCTGATTGGCAGAAGAGACATTAAAAAGTTACTTACTGGTGTGCAGTGAGCTGTGACCAAAAGGAAAGTGATCAGAATCGCCACCTTCATCTTTCAGCTCTATCTACAAGTAAAACAAGAGTATTATTTCTTAACTTAGAAGATAGGAAGCCCTTTCCTGCTCAGGTTGCATGACCACAGATCAGGCTTGTTACTAAGGAGTTTGGCTACAGATCGTTCGGTTGGAAAACAAAGGATGTGTAGATGAGAGATCCTGGAGAATATTAAGCAGTCGGAATATAGATCATGATTTAAATATCCTAAGAATGGCATGTACCCTAATTTAAGGTCTACATCATACACCACCCCCCCCAGACACACACACATGCGAGTACAGTATAAAACATTTGATGCCTGGTAGGAATATTTTCCTAGTAATTTAAAAATAACATTGTTCTATTCTATTAACTGCTTATAAAAATACAGTTTTTAGGGACGCCTAGCAAGTTAAGTATCTGCCTTTGGCTCAGGACGGGGATGAAGCCCCACATCGGGCTCCCCACTCAGCAGGGAATCTGCTTCTCCCTCCCTCTGCCTCTCTCTCTGGCTCATGCTCTCTCACTCTCAGAAAAATAAATAAAAACTTTTTAAAAATGCATTTTAAAATGTTTATCATTTCATTTGATTCTTACAATGAATCTGATAGGTAGATGTCATTAGTATAATATCAATTCAGAAGTGGGTATTTGCCCTGTCTACACCCCTGTATTATAATGTAGATATTTTACTTGATGCATTAGTAAATTTCCATCAATACAAGGTTTTTCTGTTTTCTACTGTATCATGGCAACTTTCATTTCAATCATTTTCATTTTCTATGAAAGCAAGAAAAATTTTGAAGTGTTTTTAATATGCCTTTAAAAAATATACAAAATGGGGACGCCTGGGTGGCTCAGTTGGTTGGACGACTGCCTTCGGCTCAGGTCATGATCCCAGAGTCCTGGGATCGAGTCCCGCATCAGGCTCCCAGCTCCACGGGGAGTCTGCTTCTCCCTCTGACCTTCTCCTCGCTCATGCTCTCTCTCACTGTCTCTCTCTCAAATAAATAAATAAAATCTTTAAAAAAAATATACAAAATGTCTCTTTGTATTGTTTTGAGGGAAGAGAAGAGAGATCAGGCTTTTTGAAGATAAACGTAGTTGCTATATTTCTCATTAAGCAGAATACTCTAATTTTCGTCAAGATATATAAACTGATTCATTTCTGTGAGTAAGAAATCTCATTCTTAGTAAGTGTTTATTACAAAAATTCTACCACTTGAAATAATTTTCACAAAGAAGGCTATAAATGTAATCTTAAAACAAATCAAGACAGAAAATAAGAACATATACCAACCAGTCTTAGATCTGCAAAATACCAGAAGAGAATGCACACTCAGCAAAACTGCCAACAGCTGATTAAAAATCCATCTTCAAACATTAAACATTTGAAATGGGGAGAGCCTTCAAGAAGATGATATGAAGACCCAAGTTTATGTAAATACTATTGCCTACTAGGAAGGCTTACATCCTTCATGGTCACCTCATTTTCCTTATATACATTGCTAAAAATATTGAGGAGGGCAAAAAAAATGTGCATTTGAAAAATAACCTTAAAAATTCCATTTATGTAGAATTTTTGTTGCTGTTATTTTTCTATAATTTGTTTTCAGTCACTATTTTAAAGTCCTACTGTATCTCAGAACAAACGTCAAAATAACATATTTAAAGTATGTATACATGTGGCTATATGGGACAATATTTACAGAATCCAATAAAAACATATGCCATGACTAAAAAAGTAAATTAAAATGTTATGGTCAATAAATTAAATAGAGTTCTTTAATTCTCAACCTCTCCAGTCATTCATATCTTTTATAAGAAAATATAATTGATAATTAAAATGGTATTACCTTGTACACCAGGAAAAATGAAATGTCCGATATCACTATGCTTACCTTGAAGCCTCGTTTTTCACATGACCTGGGTAATCAAAAGATATTTATATATACAGATACTAATGACGTATAATATCAGCACATTAAAGACATGAGTTCTGATGATTTTCATTTACATAGGGCTGGGATTTCCCTTGTAGGCCCATGTTTCCTTCTTTGTGGGGCTAAGACCCTTGTCTGTGCTCACAATACATTTTTGTGGTTATTCTTGAGGCATGAATAAATCTTTCAGGAGACTCTAGGGTTTTGTTAATGAACAATGAGAAAGAATAATTGCAACAACTAGCAAAATACCATGATGTATTAGTCTGGTTAGGAGATAGACCTTGAGGATTTCTACTTAATAGATTTAAAATAAATCCATTGAAATTTGCATGAATCATGCATTTACAGAAGATGTCTTGTTCTGCCATCTCATTCAGTGGGGAGGCAGAGACATCTGACCTGGGTAGATGGAGGGATCACTAGCGTGAGAGTCAGGCCTTTGGTGTCCAGTCCACGTTCAGCCCCTATGTTGTCTCTACCCGCTCAACATCAGTTCAGCCCCTACAAAGAAAATCAGATTTTCTTTATCTCAGAGTCCAGACCTAGCTAACTCAATTCCAGAAGATGAAAATTCTTCCCTCCTTCAACAAAAATCCATTCATCACCTGCTGTAGTACGTCTGACAGGATAAAAATCGATTTCCTTTCAGAGAAGTTCTATACTTTCCACATCTGTAGGTTTTCCTTCTGTGTTCCAGACAGAACAATTCAGTGTCTGTAGCATTTTTACCAAAGTCTGGGCTATTCAGTCTGAAGTAACATCCGTGGGACACCAAGAGCTCAGTGAAAGCATCCTCTGCCAAGCCTTATGTACTTCCTTGTGTGATTCTGGTCTCAGGATCCTCTGAGCCAATCTCTCTCCTCCCTATTTATAAGATAAACTTCCTATTACAACTCACACAGCTATAAAAAAGCATAGAGATTACTTCTATAGAGTACCATGAAGTGATCATCAAAATATAATCTTAAGTAAAAAAAAAAAGTTGGGGAAAAGCACATACAGTGCTTTTTTTCCAGTTTTATTGAGATGTAAGTGAAATTATAACATTAAATAAGTTTGAGGTGTACCTCTGTAATAACTTGACTTTCATATATTGTGAAGTAATTACACAATAAGTTGAGTTAGTATCCATCATCTCATATAGATACAAAAATTCCTTGTCTTGAGAATTCCTAGGATTCATTCTCTTAACAACTTTCGAACATAGCGCACAATGGTGTTCACTATAGTCATCATGCTGTACATTACATCCCAGTACTAATTTCTCTTGTGGCTGGGAGTTTGTACCTTTTGACCACCTTAATCCGATTCCTCCACCTCCCAATATTTTATTATGGAAAATTTGAAACACAGAGCCGAGTTGGAAAAAATACAGTGGATATCCACATACACACACCTACTGGATTCTTTTGTTTTGTTTTTAAGATTTATTTATTTATTTATTTATTTGACAGAGAGAGAGAGAGAGATCACAAGTAGGCAGAGAGGCAGGCAGAGAGAGAGAGAGGAGGAAGCAGGCTCCCTACTGAGCAGAGAGACCGATGTGTGGCTCGATCCCAGGACCCTGAGATCATGACCTGAGCCGAAGGCAGCAGCTTAACCCACTGAGCCACCCAGGCGCCCCTACTGGATTCTATTGTTTTTTTGTTGTTGTTTGTTTTTGTTTTTGTTTTAAGATTTTATTCATTTACTTGACAGACAGAGATCACAAGTAGGCAGACAGGCTGGCAGAGAGAGAGGAGGAAGCAGGCTCCCCGCTGAGCAAAGAGCCCGATGTGGGGCTCGATCCCAGGACCCTGGGATCATGACCTGAGCCGAAGGCAGAGGCTTTAACCCACTGAGCCACCCAGGCGCCCCTACTGGATTCTATTGTTAATGATGAACACTATTTGCCTTATCACACATCTTTGTGTCAAATTATATTTCTGTCAGTGTATTTGATGCTCATTTTAAGAACTGTGTAACATATATTTTCCTTATCCATTTATGGAAAATTGTATCTGTCACATGTTGCGGTGGTCTTTGCATGCGTCTTTTGATTTTTTTATGGAACCTCATTGCTTCTAAGCCAGTGTGCCAAGAACCATGTTCCAGTAGAACATCATATAGTTAGGGGGCATTTAAGCAAACAGTGTCCCTTAGCTGACTAGAAGACACCAAGACTTATATAGTTAAGTGGGAAGACAGGTTTGGCACAAGAGAAAATGTCTGGGGCCAACCCTTAGCAGTATGCAAACAGACTAAACCAAGGACTGAGAATGGAGTTTCTAACTAATTTTCTGGGTCAATTCAATCATGAGAACATTTTCTACCCACTCAGAAAAGCGGGCATGATATATCAGTGTAATTTAGAATGATCTTGGATGATTGAAGTTTTGTTCTGCCACCCCTTGGGAAATCCAGTGGGAGGTACAGAATATTTGCGTCACTAATGTGTTTCTGGTGGTTTTAGACTAGTGTTATAAACCACTGGGTGCTAACTTGCCAAGGCTGGCACAAAGGTAGGTTTTCCTGAGCTTAGTAGGTATGACTAAGTCAGGAAGCCACTTCATAAAAAACTTAATAGAGTAAGAAGGAAGAGGAGGAGGCATTGGAGAAGTAGGAGGGGAAGGTGAAGCTATTTTAGATTGCTAATCTATGTTCTCAAAATGAAAAGATAAGGGCACACTTAATTTTTCAACAAAATTTATTTCATCTCATAAAACCAACATAGGCCCCTCAGAAAATTTGGACTATATAGAAAAGCACACCACTTCAGCAATTTCATTCCTCTGTATATTCAAGAGAATTAAAAATTATGTATCTACGTAAAAACTGGTAAACAGATGTTCGTAGCAGCATTATTCATGATAACCAAAAAGTGGAAACAACCCAAACGCCCATCAACTCATGAACAGGTAAAGAATTTGTGGTATAGCCACAAAATGAAATATTATTTGGCAATAAAAAGGAATGGCACAATACAGTCAAAGAGCTCAAAGAAAAAAGTTCCAACCAAGAATACTCTACCCAGCAAAGTTCAGAATTGAAGGAGAGGTCGAGAGGTTTCCAGACAAGCAAAAGCTAAAGGAGTTCATCACCACTAAACTAGCCTTGCAAGAACCATTTATCCAAAGTGAGAAGAATTTCCTGGGTAGTACTGAGGGGACCACATTAGGGTAGAGGTCATTCTAATGCTGATATTCTAAGGATGACATTGGATCACGAGATCTCTCTTTTCTCTCCAATTCCAAGGTGAATGATGCCAAACTACTACATTTTCTGCCCTTTGATTCCAGCTCTTTACTTGGTTCATCTGTATCTTTATAAGAAATCTTCCCCCCTCACCAGCTTATGTGAATGGACAAGAGTTCGTTCTTTTCAACCAAAAAGATCCCAGGTAAAAAGGATATTTTTTTTTTAATTTGAAAATTCAACTTAAATTCTTAAATATATGGACTACTGATAAATTTTCTGACAGAAACTATAGGGACTGTTGTATTATATTAACTAATTCCCAACTGAATTCTATCTAAAGAGACATTTATTGATTAGTAAGGGCTCAGAACTAAATTGTTCTCTAAGTAAAAGGGGGAAAGTGAATCAGAGATAAGACGTATTTGTGAGAGAATAAATTAAAATCACCTGATGGTCTTGCTCTCCACTGAGATGGAGGGTGGAGGCAGGAGTGACATTGCATTTGGGGCCAGAACCATGAGAATCTCAGCAAAAGGAGATCGAGGCTGGGACAGAGAGCTGTGGCGTGGAGAGAGTCTGACTCCAGCAGTGGTTCCCAAGTGACAGTCCTCAGACGGGCTGCCTCAGATTAATCTGGGGAGTTTTAAGCACCTGTGGGAGTGGGGGGCAGAATTATCGCCCTCCCCAAAGATCTCCAGACATGAATCCCTTGAACCTGTCAACGTGTTACTTTATGTTGCAAAGGGGAGTTTGCAGGCATGATTAAGTTAAGGACCTTAGATGTTGAGCTTACCCTGCCTTACCGAGATGGGCTCAAGGTAATCACGAAGGCCTTCAAACACGGAGGAGCAGAGGGGCGGAGGCAAAAGGGATCAGAGCAAAGTGGTATGGGGAGAGCTCATCCTGCCCTTGCTGGCGGCAGGGGGAGGGGGCATGAGCCAAGGAATGAGGGTGGCCCCGAGAACTGGAAAAGACGAGCTCTCCCCCAGAGCCTCCAGAAAGGAAGGAAGCCAGGCCGAGACCTTGACCTTCAGTCAGCGATACTCAGATGGGATTTCTGGCCTATGGAACTGGAAGACAATTATTTGTGTTGCTGTAAGCCACCGAGTGTGGTAATTTGCTACAGCGGCAAGAGGAAGTAAGCACGCTGTCTCCAAGTTCCGAGGCCCCATCCTTGGTGATTCTGATTCAGCACATTTTACAAAGCTGATATTGGTCCAGGTTTGGAGAATCCTGCTTCTAAGCTTTAAATATGGGTTTAAGTCAATGTAGGAGCTGGTGCCTGGTTGGCTCAGTCGGTTAAGTGTCTGCTTTGGCCCAGGTCAAGATCCCAGGATCCCGGGATCCAGGATCAACCGAGCCCACCGTTGAGGTCCCTGCATAAGGGAGTCCGTTTCTGCCCCTCTCTCTGCCCCTCCCCCCTGCTCTTCTCTCTCTCTCTCTCTCTCTCTCTCTAAGTGAAAAAATTTAAAAAAAATTTTTTTAAAAATCCACTCAGGAGAATAGATTTAGGGAATGTAAGCTGTGTGGTTTTACCTTTTGTCTTTGGGGATGTCATTTTTCTAAAGCATGTCCAAACAGTCTTCTTGATGGAGGAGAGTGTGAGTGCGGAAGAGGCTACAGAAAATCCAGAAATCAAGTCTTAGGCAAATTCATTTATCGCATCACAGAGTTCTATTATATGGGCCAAATACGTCATTGTACAGTTAATTCCCAACTGATCTCTCAGGAAAAGAGACTTAAGTTTTGAATCTCTTTTATAGTTAAAACTCTTTTTATTTCAAAATTCAATGTGTCAGCCAGTATTTGGTAACCACTTCCTTGAGTGAGGCTCACAGGGCCCTCCTTCCCTCCAGGGCCTTCCCTTCAGTGACAGGTCAGCAATCCAGGGGTCCCCGGGTGGCAGGAGGCCCTTGATTCTAACTCTTACCCAGGAGCAAATCATCCCCTCTCTGGGGGCAAACACACCTGCAACATCACTGCCGTGGTTCAAACTGCTGCTTAGCTCAGACACAAGGGCTCCTGTTTTGTCATTAAAAAACCTTGGTGGAGGCACCTGGGTAGCTCAATGGGTTAAAGCCTCTGCCCTCGGCTCAGGTCATGATCTCAGGATCCTGCTGAGCCCCGCATTGGGCTCTCTGCTCAGCAGGGAGCCTGCTTCCTCCTCTCTCTCTGCCTGCCTCTCTGCCTCCTTGCGATCTCTCTCTGTCAAATAAATAAATAAAATCCTTAAAAAAGGAACAAAAACCTTGGCATCTTATGTTTTGATGATCATGGTTCCAGCCTCTTTGTCTTCGACTACCATTTTGCTCTGAGGAAGGTAAAAATAAGACAAAACAAAGCAGAAACTCTCTGAGGGAGAGGTTTTCAACATGACCACACATTAGACTGGTTTTTTAAAATAATTGATGATGCTCAGTTTCCAGTCATTCTGGTTCAGTTGATCTGGGATGGGGCTCAGGCCTCATATTTTTTAAAAACAATTGCCTTCCCAGACGATTTTAAAGTGAAGAGCCTCTGTTCTAAGGGACTTGAATCTGGAAGCGCCTATCCTGCCTCTTTTCTTTTAAGATTTGAAACCCCTGAGAATTCCTACTCCTGCTGGTTGCTATGGTACCTATTATGGGCAGGGGGGTGGGCAGCGGCTGGCACTTTGGCCTCCACAATAGTACTGTTCCTTCTAGTACTGGGAGAGCAGACAGGACAACTTACTCTTGAGTCGATTTGAGGATTGCCAGGGATCACGTACTTGTTCCCAGTGGCTCGGGAAATGGTTATATTACTGCAGGTTACTCTGAGGAAAGATGTACAATAATGACAGACCCAAATCTAAATTTGCATGAATGTCTGGTACAGAAAACAGCTGTTAGCCAATGCACTAATTAGGGCCCTATTTGTAGCTCTCTGGAGAAGACACTCCAGCCAGCTTAAGTAGGATACACTTGGAGAACTGATGTTTTGGGGGCGTCATTGATTGTGCGGCTCACACAGGGTAGTGGGGAGATCCCAGCTCTGTTTTCACTTGCAGATCCGTAGCAGTAACAAACAGACAGAATGTTTAGTTGTCTAGACAACCAGACAAGTTGTCTAGACAACTAGACAAGAATTTCAGCAAATGCTGTCATGCCCCACGCTCAAGAGATATGACACAGCACTTTTCCATGTGTCCTATCCGTAAAAGGGTAGATATAAAGAAAATGTTTGAGGTGCTTCCTACCGGACTGGGAGGAAGGCAAGTACCCAAGGCGTGAAGCCAAGTTCGTCCGTCCGTCCCTCCTTCCTTCCTTTCTAGATTTTTATTTATTTGTTAGAGAGAGAGCGCGCACAAGCGGGGGGAGCAGCAGGCAGGGAGAGAAGCAGGCTCCCTGCTGAGCAAGTTGCCCGATGCGGAACTCGATCCCAGGACCCTGCAATCATGACCTGAGCAGAAGGCAGAGGCTTAACAGGCTGAGCTACCCAGGCAACCCAAATATTCCCAATTTGGGCCACAGGGCCCATCTGTAGTCTGAAGCACAAACATAAATGGTGAAGAAAAGCCCTAAATTGATGTAGGAAGCATTTTTGTGGGAGACTTGGCCTAAAAAATGTAGCAAAACAGCAAAAACTGGAGAGTCCCCCAAGATCCTGTCTGCCCATATAAAGAAGCAGCCCTGATTTTATATTAAGCCCTACTACCAAGATCAAGGTGTTGTCTGCAGGTGAGGAGGAAGAATTACATTTGCTCTAGCTACTGTTGCACGTGCTGTTACTGTGGGGGTCACAGAGACCAGGGATATAGAAATGCCTTATGTGAACCATAAAGAGCGGCGTGAATGGGATGGTAGGGCTTCATTATTTAGAGAACCTTGCTGCCCAAAGGGTGGTCTTCAAACCATATCGTCAGCCTGGGAGCTCGCTAGAAATGTTACTGAATGTGTGGTTTGTTTACTTTTTAAAGTTTTTAATATATTGTAAATGTACATAAAGTTTGCCATCTTACCCATTTTTAAATGTGCAGTTCAGGGGCACGAAGTACATTCACATTGTGGTGCAACCTCACACCCCATTCCAGAATTTTTCCATCTTCCCAAACTAGAATTATGTGCCCCAAATATGCTTCTAACAAGGTCTCCAGGTGATTCAATATGCACAAAGAAGTATAAGAAACAATGGCCTAGGGGACCCCGGCAGTAGATCCTCTGAAAAACTTAATTATAGTTTATTATTCAGTGGACATTGTGCTAAGCGTTCATTACGTCATCTAATTGCATTCAAGTTTTATCTTCTTTAATCTTCCAGCAACTTATTAAGTGGGTACTATCACGAACCCTACTCTACAGATAGGAAAACATTTGAGCGTTTTACTCAAGGCCGCACAGCAGGTAAGGTCAGAGCTGGGATTTCACTTAGCATCTGTGATTTTACAAGGTGAGCTTTTTTCCCCTTCGGCTTCCTCTGTGCCCAGAAAGATCCCTCTAGGTGCTTGCATTTGAACCTGTGGGTCGAGGAAGAAAGGTGCCTGGATGTGTAAAGAGAAGTCCAGTGAGATGTCACTGCAAGTCAATCTTTATTTCCATGGTTTTCTACAACTCCTACCTCTACTACAGAGATTGGAGAGTCAGGAACTCTGCTCTCCCAACATTATTTTATCTTGTCTCTCGGAAGTTTCACTTTCTTAACCAAGATTTTCTTTCCTTTCTTAGGCATTTCCACTGATCCTGCTTCTCTCCTTTCAGAGCCTTCTGAACAAACAGGAAGATGGAACAGGAAGTTGCTGCCGGGGAATTCTGTGCTGGGTCGAATGGTGCGGCCAGGCTCACTGCTGTCCTACCTCCAGTCCCGTGGTTTCAGTGTTCAGCATGACTCAGGGGTGCAAACTCTGGAAGGTCTGACCCGACATGTGACTCAGGAATTCTGACCCGTCTCTCTTGCTCATGCCTGAAACTGGGAAGTTTACAAAACCCAAAAGCTTCTATAATCAGAGAAGATAAATTCCCTATAAGGAAGAAAAGCCCAACATTAGATTCCATGGAAAATATCCAAAATTGTCTTACTCTTGTGTCAAATGAGGAGGTCAGATGTGGCCAGACGACAGCACGGCTCTAGAGCTGGACAAGGCCTGTCCTTCCAGGAAGCGAACACCTAGAGGACACCTCCGTTCATTAAAAGTCTGAGAATCACATAAACCAAGACCCTATCTTTGCAGTGACAGCTCATTGCCCTTCCTTGATCAAAGATCAAGCAGACAAAGTGTTCTTAACCTGGATGCACAGTGGAATCAATCACCTGTGAAACTTAAAAAATTTAAAAATCCCTATGCCAGGACCCATACTGAGATTCCGGTTCAATTGTTCTGGGGTGATGCCCAGCCATTGGGATCCTTAGTGCACATCCAGGGTTGAGAAACACGGAATTAGACAAAGCAGAGCTAGCAGCCTGTCATCTTTGTATTTGTGGTGCCTAACACAGCCTCTGGCATCCCATAAACATTTACAGAACATATGTGTGAATAAATGAGCTAGGGTTATCATATAAACAACTATTAGTACCTGGGTAGTACTTTACTATGGGTTTCAGTTCTTTTTTTTTAACTTTATTTTTTCAGTGTTCCAAGAGTCATAGTTTATGAACCACACCCAGTGCTCCGTACAATATGTGCCCTCCTTAATACCCACCACCAGGCTCACCCATCCCCCCACCCCCCTCCAAAACCCTCATTTGTTTCTCAGAGTCCACAGTCTCTCATGGTTCCTCTTCCCTTCCAATTTCCCCCAACTGCCTCTCCTCTCCATCTCCCAATGTCCTCTGTGTTCAGAACACTCTTTCATATGCTCTCATTTCCTCCCCTGGAAAATACTGTTGTACGATGCCCATCTTACAGATGAGGAAACTGAGGCTGAATGAGATGTGGTGATTCCCCTCCCCCCACTCCCACAAAATGAATCAACTGTGTTTATTCAACTCCTGTCCACTCAGAAGCTCCATGACTCTGATGGTTCTCCTCTAGTTCCAGCTGTGCCTTAGAGATCTCCTTTGGTTGTTTGCTTTGGCCAGTGTGGAACCTGCTCCCTCTACCTGAACACTGATGTCTAATTTCAAATTTATTAGAGAAAAATTCGAACAAAGAACGTAAAGAGGACAGTATAATTAACTTTCATGTAATCATCAACCAGTCTCAATAATGATCAACTCAGGGCCAGTGTGACTTCATCTATAGTCTCATCCACTGCTTCCTATTTGGGAACAAATCCCAGTAAATATTTAAGTATGTTTCTCTAAAGACTTGAAAGCAAAGTAATCTCAAAATCATTATCATACCTAAAAATGAATAATAATCCCTTCACATCATCACACACCTGGTCAGTAGTCACACAACTCTGATTTTTTTTTTTTACAGTGTCTTTGATCAGGGATCCAAGTAGATTGGATCAGTACAAGTACACTGCAACTGCTTGATATGAACCTTGATCCCCTTTTAATCTGAGGGCCGCCCTTTCCTCTCTTTTTGTTTTCTCTCTCCATAATTTATTTTTGAAGAAACCAGGTCGTTTGTCAGGGACGGTCCCCATCCTGGATTTTGCTGGACGACACACTCCTGCTATCCTTTGGCACCCTCCTCTGGGCCTCGTAGCTCCTGTAATTTAGTAGGTGCCGTAAATTTGGTCAGATTCTGGTCAGATTCCGCCTGGATTTTCTGCCTCTTCCAAAACTCCTTGCTGGGCGCTGGAAGGTTTTGCCTGAAGGCAGCCATTTTGGAGACAAGACCAGAGGTCAGGGAGGCCCACAGGCACGGAGATTACGGCCAACGTGAGAAGGAGCTGCGGGCGATGCCCGGCGAGCGAGCATCCCTTTCCCAGCTCCGCCCGGCTTCTCCGATGTCCCGGTGTCACCAGTCCGCTCCCCTGTCTCCCCTTCCGGATGCAAAAACCCAGAGCCTGGAGCTCTATGGGGCCCCTTCCCGGAAGTCCGCCTTCCCTGAGACCGGATCTGGCGCGGTTTCCGGCGGAAGGACCAGGAGCCACAGCACGTTCTGGCCACGGCGGTGGAGACTCAGGGCATTTGCTCAGAGTGACACCTGGTGGCATGAAAAGCACGATTTACTGAGGTGCAGAAGCCCCTTTTAAGTTTTTAGACATGTATTTTTATTGTATTTTTTTCAATTCCGAAACTGTCCCAGGAGGATTAGAAAACCTCAGAGGACACTGAGTGATAGCATAGCATCCTTGGCGGTAAGAGTGCTCGCAGGATGTTGCTCACGATGTTCCTGGGACACTGCACCGGTGAGATCCCCGGACCCACCGCTGGAGCGGGACAGGGAACGTGACTGCAGAGTATTCTCTTCAGTGCTGCGGGGGGGTTCTGTAGGTGGAGGGGGTGCGCAGAACCTGTCTGTCCTGTCCCTCATTGACAGACTACCGGGTAGATGGGAGGTTTGCTGTGTGTCTCCGTTACAAGCGATGCTGCCCTGTGAGTCTCTGGTGCAGGGTCTGTAGGACCAAGTGTTTCTGGAGGTCGTCATCTACAAGTGGGATGACAAATCCAGGAGAAAGAGCATTTCTTCACAAGGGCACACCTTCCCCAACAATGTTGGAAGGTGCCTGTTAGGGTCCGTAATCAAAGGAGTGAGGCTGATACAAAGCGAAGGTCAAGCAAAGCTTCATTTCACGCCAAGCATTGGGAATCAAACTGACGGGTGGGGGCCGTCTGTTACAAAGAGAGGACCCCTCCCAGCCTCACAGACTAACTTTTATAGAGGTGGTTGAGCCTGGCTATACACAGGTGGCCAATGAGATTGCAATACACAGAGAAAACTGCACAGTCATGCTAGGTTACACCTGGGTGGCCAATTGAATTTCAGTTTACCCTAGTAGATATATGCGTGCCCCACTGATTGGGTGTCTCCACTTGGCCTGACCCGCCCTTGTATCTGGGCTTTGCAAGTAGTTCCTCTGGTAGGGATGGAGTCAATCTAAATTCATTGCATAAAGGCAAAATGACTCCCTCAGGCTAAGCAGGCCCTTACACTGCCTGTGTCCCTGTCCTCACCATACCACCAGATCATCACCTAAGTAAAAATCTTTGTGTAGCTGTTTTTGAATCTTTGTGTGTTTTTTTTTTGTTGTTGTTGTTGTTGTTTTTTTTAAGGAATTTTTGTTGCCATGACTAGGTTGACTTCACTGGATCCTTTTCCTTTTTTTTCTGACCATGAGTCTTCCAGAGATACTTCATGCTGAATTTGTAAGCTGGTGGTGGATTCCAGTTCAGAAACAAGGATATTTTTGGCCTTTATTAATGTTCACTAACTCAGATGATATTTATGGAGGGCTTAGTTCGTGCCTGGCGGGTTGCCAGCAACATCCGGCGAATAGGATATGACACCTGCCCTGTGCTTCTAAGGAGGTAGTGGAGGCTGGACAGAAGCCAGTCACTGCTGCGACGGTGTGATTCCGGCTCCACCGGAAGGAACCCAAGGTGAGCAACTGAGGAGGGGACGGATCACTGGAAGGCTTCACAGAGGAGAACGCATTTGAGCGGGGTCTTGAAGAATGAGGCTGGGCCAAATGAGGCTGAGCACAGCAGGGGGAGGAGAGGGAGAAGCAGACACCCCCCTGAACAGGGAGCCTGATGCAGGGCTCAGTCCCAGGACCCTGGGATCGTGACCTGAACCGAAGGCAGATGCTTAACCGACTGAGCCACTCAGGTGCGCCTCCCTCCCCAAGTATGAACACTTTTTTAAAAGAAAACATAACCTCAATATTGTAATTGAAGAACCAATATCATTTCCCATATATAAGATACCAGAAAAATAAATTTAATGAAAAAGAAAGAAAGAAAAAAAAAAAACCCAAGTGAGTACACTTGAACTATTTAAAATTAAGATAAAAAGAAATATATTAATGACTCTAATCTGTTTGCAAAAAGAAATGCATGCCTAAAATTATCTTCTTTTGGGGAGAAAAAATAAAATGGTTTATAATCAGTTAGTAATAAGTAGTTTCAGCTCTGTAACATTTGGTTTAAGACTAAGGTGAGGGTTATGTCAAGATAATTCTGCTTCTGTTTTTATGTTAATTTGCCCCCAGAATCTCAACACACCTATGTGGGTATTTAGGGCTACTCTCTGCCCCCAAAAGAGCTGATCTCCGGGAGTCAGACAGGTGACCTCCCAGATCCCATAGCTAAAAACTGAAGTCCAAACCTTCTGACTCCAGATCTTCATACTCGCCTGATGTTGGACACCAGAGAGAACTTCTTAACACGTACATCTCTCTCCAAATGGAGCTGGGCAGCCTCTAAGCACAGTGACCTCCTCCCTGGAGCGTCCCAGCAGACACCTGCCAGGAAGTGGTTTTCAGACTGTACTTAGTATCTAAAGTCCCTTACAATTCATAAGACTCTCTGAGTCTGTAACTGGGAAATATTTCAAAACAATAACCTTGAGATTGAGAATTTTATGCCTTTGTTTTAAAATGAAAATACAGGGGCACCTGGGTGGCTCAGTTGGTTTAGTGTCTGACTTTGGCTCGGGTTGTGATCTCAGGGTCCTGGGATCGGGCCCCACTTTGGGCTCACTGGTTGGTAGAGTGTCTGCTTCTCTCTCTGCCCCTGCCCCTGTTTGTACTCTCTCTGTCTCTCTCTCAAATAAATAAATTTTTTAAAAATTAATTAATTAATTAAAATACTTAATTAAATTAAATTAATTAAAATAATTAATTAAAGGGCCACCTGGGTGGCTCAGTGGGTTAAGTCACTGCCTTTGGCTAGGGTCATGATCCCAGAGTCCTGGGATCGAGTCCCACATGGGCTTCTTGCTCGGCAGGGAGCCTGCTTCTCTCTCTGCCTCTGCCAGCCTCTCTGCCTGCTTGTGTGCTCTCTCTCTCTCTCTCCCTCTCCCTGACAAATAAATAAATGAAATATTTAAAAAATAATAATAATAAATAATTAATTAAAATAATTTTAATTAATTAAAATAAAGAAGTTTTGAGTTCTACAGAAATAAATGCTCATATTTAAAGATTGTTAAAGATTTATGGACCATTAATTATACTTGCATGTGTATTCTATGTCCGGGGACAGGAATAATTGTTTAATAGACAACAAAGCCCCAAAATACTTACAAATTGAAGACATGTCAAAAATCTCAAAACAGAAAAAGAATATTAGTATATCTTTAGAAAACAATGTTTTGGGTAAGTGTGAGCACTTCCTAAAATTATCCTTCCATTTTGATTAACATGGCTAAATTTTAATTCCCTGAATTGTCAATGTTTTGGGTTATTTATGCAACTATCCCGAAACTTAGTGGCTTAGGACACCAATAACCATTTATTATAGTTCATGATTCTGTTGGTCAACGGGGCTCGGCTGGGTGATTCTTCTGCTCCATGTGTTCTCAGCTTGGGCTGCTACTGGCTGGGTTGGAACATCCAGCAAACCTAACTTTGTTCAGTTTTAGGTGTGTTCCTTGTGGTCTTTGGTTGTATGGTGTTGCCTGCATGACGTTTATGGTTATGGCTTAAATTACTTATTTCTACTAATGTTTAAGAACTATTTGTCTATATTTGTCTATATATGTCAATATTTGTCTATAAACTGTATTTGTCAAATTCTGGTGTAGTATCGGAGAAGATTGGTTACACACAATGATCTGAAAAGGTTATTAAAATACTCTATTCTTTTTCAATTACATATCTATGTGAGGCTGGATTTCCTTCATATACTTGAGCCAACAAACTGCATCACAGCAGGTTGCCTATGGAAGCAGATACAGTAATCCAGCTGTCTTCCAATAAACCAGACATCAAAACTATGCCACTCTTCTATTTTTCTGCTCTGTGATATATAGTTGATTTTCTTTAATATATGTTATTTATTATCAATTTCTTGATTGTGACAATTCCCTGTAGTGAAGTGAGATGGGGGAGGGTGATGGGAACACGGGATCTCTCTGCATTATTTAACTCCTTACAGTCTATAATTATTTAAAAATAAAAAGTTTAAAAATATGTAATTTATGTTAACATTTAATAGACATTTTGTTCTTTCTAAACAATAAGTATCTTAACTATTTCTCAGTTTCAATTTTTAATACAGTCAACGTTGACAGATATAACCCATATAAGAAAAAGCTCTTTGGGATCCCCAGTAATTTTTAACAGTGTAAAAGGATCCTGTGATCAAAAACTTTGAGAATCGCAGTGACATAGATAATGGACAAAGTGGGGAGAGTGAGAAATACTATAGCTTAGACTAGGGAGGTAGCAATGGAGGAGTAAGGAGAGGTTCCTTACATCCTGGGTGTTTTGAAGGTAGAGTCCACAAGATTTGCAGATGGATTGGATGTGGGAAATGAAAAAGAAGTTTTTTGGGTTTTGTGTGTTTTTTGGTTTGTTTTGCACAAGGAAAATGGTAAAATGATATTGACATGTAATCAGATCACAAGAGAACAGATTTTTGGGGAGAACACAGGAGCTTATTTTGTAAACATTAAGTTTTGAATGTCCATTACAACTCCAAGTGAGGGGGTGCCTGGGTGGCACAATGGGTTAAAGACTCTGCCTTCAGCTCCGGTCATGATCCCGGGGTCCTGGGATCAAGCCCTGCATTGGGTTCTCTGCTCAGCAGGGAGCCTGCATCCCTTCCTCTCTCTGCCTGCCTCTCTGCCTACTTGTGATCTGTCTGTCAAATAAATAATATCTTAAAAAAAAAAAAAACCTCCAAGTGAAGTATATGTGTTTCATCTCTCTCCGACAGTCTGTTAATACTACTTGGGGGTATTTGACACTTTCCTCATGTTAAATCTAAGTTGTTAGGTTTCTGAATTGGCCTCTCCTATTTACAGTGAAACCAGAGCAACTAGCGCTGAAAGTCTTACCAGTTCATCACCTGGCACTGCTGCAGGGTAACCCAGTTAGCTCAGCAGGACTAAAGCGGGGCCGCTCGTCAGAAACACCTGGGGAGCATTTAAAACATCCCGCTAGCATGGCCTCTCACTGGAGATTTTGATTTAGTCTGTCTGGAGTGGGGCCACTGGCAGCCCATGTTTTAAAAGCTCCCCAGATGATTTTAATTAGCATTTAAGGCCACATCACTGGATTAGAGGTACGGTTTTGCTATTTCTTCCTCGCACAATTTAAAATTCCTTTTAAATTAAAACTCCCTTGGGGCGTGTGGGTGGCTCAGTCGTTAAGCCTCTGCCTTTGGCTCAGGTCATGCACGATTCCATGGTCCTGGGATCGAGCTCCGCATCGGGCTCCCTGCTCAGTGGAGAGCCTGCTTCTCTTTCTCCCTCTGCCTGCCACTCTGCTTACTTGTACTCTATCTCTCTGTCAAACAAATAAAAATCTTAAAAACAAACAAACAAAAAAACTCCCTTGAAACAACTCCCTATTAATTGGCTATGCTAACCAAGAAAGGATATCTTTTCTGAGTCTTGAATGTGTGTGTAGGACTTGCCCACTGGGAACACACAGCCAGAAGGGTGTAAGACAGCAAAGACTGAGCGCCCCTGAAGAAGGCACCAGAGTAACTTCTTTGCAGAAAATGGGTTAGAACGAGCAGAACAGCCAGATAGGAATCTGTGACTGTGCTGTCTCCAGTTGAGAAAGGAACTCCGGGTTTACGGGTCAACCGACCGAGCTCCACTACAACCAATTCTGGATTGAGAAGCCGAGGACGTGTTAAACTGAGCCATCCCTTGGGAAGTGCCATGGCTTTTGCCTTGATAAGCCCCACCCTTGCCTTTGTTTGGAGAGCGGCGGTGGTCTTCGTGGGCCCTTGCCCAGATGCGAGTAGATCCCGAGAGCTCGATCTCAGTGTCGCGGAGTCATTCCTTTGTTTTATGAGCTATTCCTTTGAAGGCTCAGAATATTTGTTTACCTTTAATCACCAGGAAGTGGGAATGGCATGAAGTGACATGAAAATAACGAGCACTTTGTTGAACTGGAGCGGTTTGCATAAGATGTGTCAGACAGATAGAAGCACGAGTTCGGGGGCTCCTGGGGGGCTCAGCGGGTTAAGCGTCTGCCTTTGGCTCAGGCCATGATCCCAGGTCCTGGGATTGAGTCCCATGTCAAGCTCTGCAGGGAGCCTCCTTCTCTCCCTCTCCCTCTGCCCCTCCCCCTTGCTGGTGCTGTCTCTCTCTAAAGTAAATAAAATCTTTTAAAAAAGCATGAATCTACTAGTATACTTAATCTCTTAGTTACTAATTCAGGCAAGATGAACACATGGGTCATATGTATTCACTAAAATATCTTAACTCTTCTCTGGATTGTACTCACCAGTGGAAATGCAGAATTTTCCGGAGTAGTAGAATAAGAAAATAAAACGTTTTCCAAGAAGGAAGTTATATTCGTTTTCTATGCTGTGGAGCAGATGACCACAAACTTAGTGGCTTCGAACAACACACATTTATTATCTAACAGTCTCTGGGCCAGGAGTCTGGGCATGGCTTCACCCTCAGCTCAAGGTCGCACAGACCTGTAGTCAAGGTGTTGGCCGGGCTGCATCTCCCTCCGGAAGCTCAGTCACATCTGGAAGAATCTGCTTCCCCCCAAAATCAGGTTGTTTGCAGATGTGTTTCCTTATAGCTGTATGAGTGAAGACCCTGGCTTTGTGTAGACTCCCCTTGGAATCCATGTGTGGATCCTACAAACTTCCTTGCCCTGTGGGTTCCTTGAAGACCACATGTTGCTTCATCAAGCCAGGTAGGAGCATCTTTTGCTCCAGTCCACCAACAAACATTTTTATATCATGTAATGTGATAACAGGATCAACACCCACCACCTTTGCCATATTCTGTCATTTGAATTGGTAGACTGAGTAAAGTAGATTGCCCTCCAAATGTGGGTGGGCCTCATCCTATCCACTGTAGGGCTGGATAGAATAGAAGGCTGAATAAAAGAGAATTCCCTCTCTCTGCTTGCACATCTTTGAGCTGAGACATCTGTCTTCTGCCTTTGTATTCAGGCTCAGACTAGTACTTCAACCATCAGCCCTCCTGGTACTGGGCCTGCGGACTTGGACCAGGACCACACCACGGTCAGCTCTCCTGGGTCTCCTGCTTGCTGACTGCGCGTCTTGGGATTTCTCAGCCTCCACAATCGCGTGAGCCAATTCCTTACAAGAAATCTTACAGACTGATATGATACTCTGTGACCAAGTGATCTATCTCTGGGATTTTTATCTTAAGAAAATGTAAAATTCCAAAGACTTTTGTAAAATGAGCTATATGCACAAAGTTATTAACCACAATGTTATGGATAATAATGAAAAACTAAAAACAAGGTACATGTTTCACAACTAGAGAATGGCTGAACAGATTACAGTGTGCCTGTTTGAAAGATAATCATGTAGCCATTAAACTAATAATCACAAGGACTATGTAGCAACACAGGAAAGTATTTACAAGTAGATGTGAGTTTATTTTTTTAAAAAAGAACATTAAATTATATAAAAACTATAGTATAACAAGAAAAAGTAAGTAATGAAAAGAATCCACGTTTGGGTCATGGGACTGCAAAATTTCTCATAACTTTCCTTTATGATTAAGATATTTTCAAAATAATAATTAAAAGGCATAAAAATGAAAACAATGAGGGGATTGAATCATCAGTGGTTCTTAACTGGGGTAGACTTGAGAATTTAAAATATTTATACCTGGGTCTTACCCTGTGAAACTTTTGAGCTAGGGATAGGGTAGCTACATATTTAAATACACACACACACACACACACACACACGCAGAGAGCTGATTCTGATGCACACTGGTAGGCAATTTCTCAGAGTAAAATTCCACAAATCTCTGGAAAGTAAGGGAGCTATTGCAGGGACAAGCTCAGTCTTGGTTTTGAGGCACCACGGGAGATGGACACAGGCTGCTCTTACTGTGTGCTTGGCTTGCTGCCATCCCCGTCCTCAGTGTCTGTGGTCTGGGGGCAGTCTGAGGCATCGCCCTCTGGGCAGGATTGCTCCACAAGGCGGAAGGCCTCGAGGAACTCATTGATGTCGATGTGGCCATCCTTGTTGAAGTCAATGCTCCGGGCAAGGTCACAGATGCAGTCATCTGTGATGTCAATGTTCATATGAGAGCTGAACAGCTTCCAAGTCTGCCTGAACTCGTCCAGTGAGATGAACCCTTACCAGAGAGAGGAATTAGGTCAGTGAGTCAGTCTAGTTTTCATGTCCATTTGCTCTGACATTCTTGCAGGGACACCTGCTCTCTACCGTTGAACAGACAAAGATGGCCAAGGCCTTGCATCTTGTTTAAACTACCAATGGGGTGGCACAAAACCAATGGTTCACCAGAAATTCTCAACTGGGAGCATTTTTGCTTCCCTTCCTCTGGGGACATTTGCCAAGGTTTAGAAACGTTTTTGATTGTCATGACCGTGGTGGGTGTTACTGGAATTTAATGGGTAAATGCCAGAAATGCTGCTACATACCCTGCAGTACACAGGATGGACCCCCCAAAAAACAAATATTCAGGCCAACATGTCAAAAGCGCCCCTGCTGGGAAACCAGGCATTAAGTCATCCCAAACAAATACTTTATTTTGCTTATAAAAAGCCTCTGGACCCATACATCTATGGTCAATTGATTTTTTTTACAAGAGTTCCAAGACTATTCAAAGGGGAAAGAATTGTTTTTCAACAGATGGTAATGGACAACTAGACATCCTCATGTAAAAGAATGAAGCTATCCCCCTACCTTGCACTACCAACAAAAATTGACTCAAAATGAATCAAAGGCCTGATTGGAAGAGCTAAAAGTATAAAACTCTTGGAAAAAAACATAGATGTAAATCTTTGCTATCTTGGATTGTGTCATGGGTTTCTTAGATATGACACCAAAAGCACAACAACAAAAAAAGATAAATTGGACTTTTTTTTAATTAAAAAATGTTGTGCATCAAAGGAAACTACCAAGAAAGTGAAAAGACAATCTATATAGTTGGAGAAAACACTTGCAAATCATATATCTAATCATGGCATAGTATCAAGAATATATAAAGAACTCTCATAAATCAACAACAGAAAGATGGATAACTCAATTAAAAGATAGGCAAGGGATTCGAATTGACATTTCTCCAGAGAATATATAAACATTTACAATAAACACATGAAAAGATGCTCAATATCATCGGTTATTACGGAAATGCAAATCAAAGCCTTGAGATACTGTACACCCAGCAGGATGGCTTTGACGGGGGTGGGCAGGGGTAGGAAGTGTTGGTGAGGACAGGAGGATAAGGAGAAACTGGAACCGTCAGACCTTGTTAATAGGATTATAAATGAGTATAGCCACTGTAGAAAATAGTCTGGCAGCTCCTCAAAAAGTAAAACAGAGTTTTATGCTATGATTCAGCAATTGCACTCCTAGGAATACATCCAAGAGAATAAAAAAACATATGCTCACATAAAAAGTTGTACACAAATATTCACAGAGTCATCATAACAGCCAAAAAGTGGAGACCATCTAAATATCTACCACCTGAGGAGTGGATAAACAAAATATGGTATAGATATTTTATATCCATAGGACGAAATTATTAGCCAGCTCTAAAGAGGAATAAAGAACTCATACATGCTGCGACATGGAAGAGCTGTGAAAACCTTACGCAAAGTAGAAGTCAGACACTAAAGGCCATAATATTGTAGGATTCCATTTATATGAAATGTCCATAGTAGGCAAATCTTTAGAGACAGAAAGCAGATTAATGGCTTCCAGGGGCTGATGGAGAAGGGACAGGGACGGAGAGTGACCGCTAACGGGTCTGGGTTTCTTTTTAGGGTGATGGAATGTTCTATAATTAGATAGTGGTGATGTTTACACAACCTTGTGAATATCCTAAGAACCAGTGAACTGAACATTTTAAGTGGATAAATTATATGGTATGTGAATTATACCTAAAAGTAGGTGAGGAGAGTGTAGTAACATTGAAAAAGGTCTTTGGACCAGTAGGGGAACAGAAGGAGGGATACCAGACCTCCCTATACATTTTTTAGAAAAGATTTTATTTATTTATTTGACAGAGAGAGATCACAAGTAGGCAGAGAGGCAGGCAGAAAGAGAGAGAGAGGAAGGGAAGCAGGCTCCCCACTGAGCAGGGAGCCTGATGCTGGACTCCATCCCAGGACCCTGAGATCATGACCTGAGCCGAAGGTAGAGGCTTTAACCCACTGAGCCACCCAGGGGCCCTTCCCTGTACATTTTTTGCTAAGATCCTGTGAATCTGTAGTTATTCCAAATAAGAAGTTTAAAAAAGAATACTTCGGGATGAGATTGTAAAAGCCTTTCTACTCTAGGCACTCCCCAGTACTTTATGGCTGTCTTTGATAGGACGATAAGGGACAGCACACCTTCTAATCATGGTTTTTCCTATGAGAAGTTCTCATCCCTTTTGTCTTCATTCTTCTCTGCCTGACCTCTCTTCTACATGGATTGCGCCTAGTGCCAAAATACTTTTCTAGTTTCTGCTATTTATTTACAAGCATAACTGTTATTTACTTTGCTCCCAAAGTGCTTGAGTAGAGAGCTAAATGACCAGGAAGGAGACGGAAAAGGAGGTCAAGTACCTACTACACATCAGAAGTGACAGGCTAACAAGTGTCTTTACCTGAATGGTCACTGTCTATGATCCTAAAGATGGTCTCCAGGTTGGATCGGTTCCGATACAGTGTTTCCAGCAAACTTGACTGGATGTTCTACAAAAGAAAATATACGTTCTTTCTAGATCTTATGTTCAGGCTCGTCCTCATATATAATTAACACACAGTCAACCCTGACAATAAGATAGGGTTGAAACAGCCTGAAGAGATTTTATCCCTAAGCCCTTCAGCCTACCAAATAACCTAAGGGGTTAAGAAGTAGGTATCGCCCATGATGGAAAGGTTCTAAAATTGACTCTGGTAATGGTTGCAAATATCTGTGACTATATGACAAACCACTGAATTGTAGTTTGAACGGATGAATTGTATGGTATGTGAATTAAATTGAAATAAAGCCATTTTAAAAAGTACCTAGCCCAAGGCCTTACATTCAATAAGTATTTATTGAATAAAGCCTTTTTCTTTTTCTCTTTCTCTCTTTCTTTCTTTCTTTTTCTTTCTTTTTTTTTTTTTAAGTGAGGGAAGCAGGACGGTGCCGGGAAGTCCGACAGGCCTGGGATTGGGTCGCAGTTCTACAGTCTAGCAGCTCGGTGAGCAGCGTCCTTGTAGGTAAAATGGTGCTGATAAGACCATCCTCGGGAGGTGGGTATTTTGAGGATAAACTGAGGCAACATATGTAAGTCACTTAACACAAAACCTGACATCCAGAAGCTCAACAAGGAGTTCCCTTTTCTCATCCATCTTCTTTTCTGGGTTCTCCGTACTTGCTGCCGCTTCAGAGTTCCCCACAGGGAGCTTCGTGGCCCACAATATGGCGGCGCGCAGCGTCGTCCCACCATTACCTCACGGCTCCGTTGTTCCTTGGCCAAGTCCTTCAGCCAGGACTTGTACTCCAGCGTGGAGTCGGCGGAGCTGCTCACCAGCTGTGGCCTCAGCATCCGCCAAGGCAGTCCCAGCCGCAGCACCGACTCCACGGCTTCCGCCCAGTCACTCAGGGAGATGAAACCTGCAGCAACGAGACCAGGAGCGGACTTGTCACTTCCAAGTCCGGTGTCCTGCCCCACAGTGCAGGCCTTTTTATCCTGACATACCCCCTGCTGGCTGCAGGGACAGAATTAATGGGCGCTGTCACTCTTTTTGTGGGTTAAGTAGAGTTTCCTGGAAATGGGTTGCACGAGAAAATATAGGATGCCCGATTAAATCAGCATTTATGGCCCAGATAGTGCACGGGACATAATTATATTTTAGAATTATTTGTGGTCTATCTATAATTCAAATTTAATTAGGCATCCTGTTTTTGTTTGCTAAATCTGGCACACTATTGAAAAGTCACACAACACTCCTGTAAATAATATCCTAAAACTACATACATATATGTATGTGCATATACAGCATTAGTTGTTGGTACGTATATGAGCAGATATTGCCGTGAATTTATGATTGTTATCATTATTTTCTAAAAGGGATATATATATGTGGTCAATGTATATTAGACAAATATTCTATTTAGTTGAGCAAAGACAAAATTCCTAGCTTTGATAATAGAACACAGAACATATATGCACACACTAAGCAAGAATAAGAAGCCAAATCATTGCTTTTTTGCTAATTTTTGGATATATTCTTGTAACTTCCTACACCCATTGGTTTTTGCTTAGTTCTGGCCTTGTTACCCTCCCCTTGACTCCATTTCTTTGTAACATCCCCTCTATAGTTAGCTAAATTCACATTCTTTTAAAAGTTTGGAATTTTAGGGGCACCTGGGTGGCTCAATCAGTTAAGCATCTGCCTTTGGCTCAGGTCAGGATCCCTGAGTCCAAGGATCGAGTCCTGCCTCAGGCTCCTTGCTCAGCGGGGAGTCTGCTTCTCCCTTCACCCTGGTTGTGCTCTCTCTCACATAAATAAACACAATCTTTAAAAAAATAAATAAAAGCTTGGCATTTTAAACTTTAGAAAAGATAACAAGAACATTAAGTTGAATAAAATGAAAAAAGTAGTCAAAGATGTCCTTTGGTCCTTAGTTCAACAGATAATGATGTGATAACTTCTGCTGCAAAGATTTTTTTTTTTTGCCTGTTTCCTTTTAGGAATATTTGACTTGTTTGGTCTCACCAGTTTTATCTGTGTCATGCTTCTTAAATTCACCAAGAAGATCTGAGGAATGAGCAAATAACTTTTCCCGCAGAGATCTCAGAGCGGACTCCTCTACTCTGCTAATCCTGGGACAGGGGATGAAAACAAACATTTTAAAAAGTTCACATCGAGGAAACAGTCACAGGTTTGTTTTTCTTACCACACTTCTCTCTCCCTCTTAACACCTCAACCTCCCTAGAGCTCGGTTTCGGGGACGAGAGCTCGGTTTTTGAAGGAAGAGCTCCATCTCTGATTTCTCCCCATTACTACTCCCTGCTGGGCTCAAACAGGACCTGCCACCGTCCTTCCCAGTGCAGGACAGTAGTTACAGCAAAAGTTCTGGAAAAAGACCACCTTTGTGGTAATGTTATCCTACTGTACTGCACCTCAATTTCCCCATCTTCAAAACAAGAAGGAAGGAAGGAAGGAAGGAAGGAAGGAAGGAAGGAAGGAAGGAAGGAAATTTGTACCTACCTCTTAGGATTGTGAAGATTAGAAAAGTCAATTCATACAAAGCACTTAGAAGAAAGCCCAGCACATTGAAAGTGCTTAGCAAATGGTACCTGTTATCATGCTAACATGCTTTCCTTATAATTTGTTATTATGTTATATAGACACAAGGCAAGATTTATGAATAATGAAATGACATTAATTAAGTTTTCTCATTCTTACTGGATCAAAAGCGTAATCCTGGGCACAACACTAGGCCCAAAGTAAGTATTCAATAAATACGTGTATTTGAATGAATAAAAAGATAAGAAGAGATAAAGGGAAAGAAAAAAAGAGATAAAGGTAAATATATACTTTGTCCTGCCTCATTGAGGAACCAGCCATTCTGTAAATGATGACCAGATAACCTATCTTTTGGGGGCTAACAGTGACAGACACACATGTGTGCACACACACACACAGTTTCAATCATGTTTGATGAAAATCGTCCTCGAAGTTTAAGGTGTTTAGCAGAATAATCCTTACAGGGGCGCCGGAGACCCCTAGGAGAGTGTGAACTTCTAAAACTCATCCCTAAATGTATGGGTATGTGAGTGTATTTGCTTTTTCTGGAGGGAGTTCATTGTTTCATCAAAGGGTCAAAGAAGTATCGGACTCCCTGGGGCACCTGGGTGGCTCAGTTGCTTAAGCATCTGACCCTTGGTTTCGGCTCAGGCCATGATCTCAGGCTCGTGAGACCAAGTCCCACATGGGGCTCCATACTCTGTGGGGAGTCTGCTAGAAATTCTCTTCCTCTTCCTCTGCCTCTCCCCTGTTTGGGCGCACTCTCTCTCCAATTAAAAAAAAATAATAAATCTTAACCAAAAAAAGAACTATGGAACTCCTTCTCCTCCCAAAAGTTTTAAACAACTGGTTTGACAAAGCATTCAAACCATCTCCCGTTACGCTATCATCATCCAGCGTGAGCACTCAGGGACGTAGTGTGGTGATGTTCTCAGGCCGCATCTAGATGGACGAGGCTCTCTGTTTCTACATCAGGCAGCCAACAGTGGCCGCAACTAAATGCAGAGCTCTGCGTGGATTACCTCAGTCTTCCAACACCCACTGAGGAAGGTCCTATTATTATGCCCCTTACAAAGTAACTAATGCATGGTCATGTAGCTAAAAGGGTTGGGACCAGCAACCAATCTTGACAGGTGAACTCTAGGCAGGTCAGACTATTATTGTGAGATGTGGATGTGAAGTCAGAGGAAACGGATGCCGAAAGAGTCCTCTTCTAAGAAAAACACACGGTCCTGAGGATACGGACCCCGAGCCATCAACTCTGGGTGGTCAGAGACATTTCCCCCTCACTCCTGCTCCAGGGAGTTGACGTTGTTGGACAAGTGATCGCTGGGTAAATTAGCTGATGTTTACTTGCTTTCATAAAGACAATGAATATTTCCAAGAACTCTTTAATCATGTTATTAAAACATACCTATAGGCTTCCCTACAGTGACTTCTTTTGTAGCAACGACACCTAAAACCCGTGGAATGGGGCATTGCAGTTGTGCGGGGTCCATGCCTGGAGATCCTGCTTGGTGGGGCTGTGGGGTGTCCAGGTACCTGGGTTTTGGTAAAGCTCCCCTTTGGTGATGGAAGCCTCCGCACAGTGGGTCTGACTATCACTTAATGAGTTTAAATTCTCATATAAAACGTCTTCTTGAGTGATGCAGCCTTGATTTTCTAACAACTTGAGTGTTTCATAACTCCGGATATTTAGTAACTCGAGAGTGGTTTAAAATAAGGCTGTTTATAGCACTCACACCGACAGATGTTAAATATTAATGCGGTCTCTTTCCACTGGGTTTATGTTAACTTTGGTTTGATTTCTAATTAGTTCATCTGATAATTAAAGAAGCTTGTTCCGTGGCACTAAAACTGCATCTGTTAGCCACTTTTGTACACTGGGACCCTCTTCTTGGTGGGAGGCAGTACCGCATGTCCATTACGTGTCTGATTTCTAAACTAAGATGGCCTGGGCCAGGCTTGCCTTCCCTGTATATTAGCTGTGGGACCATGGACCGGATTTAACCTGTGTTCCTTAATGATCTCCTCCATGAAACTGAAATTCATCTGTATTTCCTAAGTTCATTGTGAGACAATACGTATAAATTCTTTACAATAGCACCTTGTGGATGGGAAGCTCTCATCGAAGGTGAGAACTCAGAATCATCTCAACAGAAGCCATGCAAGTCATATTATACATGTCCGTCCCCAGGAAGAAAAAGGCACTGTCAACAAATGTGTGGACTGAATCCCATCTGTCAAATCCCTAGAAACCAAAGAACCTTTGGCTGTGGCTTATGGGGTAAAACAAACCCTTTATGGATGAGAGAAAACATAAGAGTGATCCTGGAAAGACTCAGTGGCCTGGCATATGGTTACCCAAGATGCCCCCATTGAGAATAGCTTCTGCAGGAAGCAAATCTGTTGCTTCCATTAATGATAGGTATGTGCAGATCTTAAAGTGTATGCAGAAGAAAAAAGAGGCCCTTTCCATGTCTGTTGTAGACCTCACTGCTGACATCGCTGGATTTCGTTGTTTTGTTGTTGTTCTAAGTAGGCTCCATGCCCAGTGTAGAGCCCCATGTGGGGCTTGAACCCACAACCCTGAGACGGAGACCTGAGCTGAGATCAAGAGTCAGATGCTTAACCCACTGAGCCACCCAGGTGCTCTGTAAATTCTGAACAGTCACTTAGAATTTGGATGAATGTAAGGACGCTTGACATTTCAAAGTTTCTCCAAACACCGTAATTCTGTTTTTCAGTAAATCGTTCATTAAAGATTCTTACCTCTGCCTCATAGTCAGCATGTGGGTTGCCTTGTTCGCTTGATACTGCACGATGTGCGGGCTCAGGGCCGGCCCCAGCTTGACGTAGGCCCCCCTGTTGCTGCCAACTTCATAGTAGTTGGAGGCAGAAAAGATGGTCAAGACCTGGACCAAAACAGAGAGAGAAAGGCCTTCGGATTCACTGAAGAACGCTTCACCCCGGATCTGATAGGGCCCAGCCCAGTCTCGGGGGCTGCCCCTCCGCCTTGACCTCACCTATGGATATTTTTACTTCTTTAAAGTCATCAATGCTAGTAAGGCAGGAGGTGTGATTCAGGCAATAATTTGAACTCTGATAGGACACCCACAGCATGGTATCTTTTTTAAAAGTTTTATTTATTTAGAGAGAGAGTGAGCACGAGAGGGGGAGCACCAGCTGCGGGAGAGGCAGAGGCAGAGGGAGAAGCAGACTCCCTGCTGAGCAGGGACCCCCCACCCCGTGAGCCCCCAACTCCAGGATCATGACCTGAGCCGAGGGCGACACTCAACCAACTGAGCCACCCAGATGCCCCAAATAATGGGATTTCTTCCCATTTTTGTCTCAAGTACAGCAGCCAGGGTCAGACATAACACTCCATTTAGGTCAACCAGAGGCGAGCTGGATCTTACAGTCAGCGCCCCAGTCGTGAAAGCTGGTGTGAGGCCTTGTCGCAGAGCTTCCCACCGAGTTCTGCGTCCCCTAAGATGACCTGTGAGAAAAGGTTCCACACTGTCGAGACACCAGGAAACGGTAGATACTGCGTCTCTTCTCGGAGAGTTACAAGAAATAGAGGAAACTGAAGGTTCTCGAAGTCCTGCAGGAGACAAACTTGGGCTAACCAGAAGTTTCTGAGGTTAGCTGACCTCCCTCTTTACCCCCCGCACGGAAGCCTGTTCTGCAGAGTTAGCTCTCCGGGCCATGCTCTCATCCCAGCGGCCGGGCTGGGCGGATGCTGGAGGACGAAGGTGCGAGAAGGCGAGGCAGGACATTGAACGCGCTCTGGAGAAGACAAGCCATGCGGGATCCCCGCCGGGCCGCAGTGCAGAAACCCCGTCACCTTGTCGTCTTGTTGGAAATGTATGTCAGTGAGCGATGTGACTTCAGAAACAGAGACGTGGCTGGGAAAACCCCAGGTGGTATTTCTGTCCAGAGATGGGGTCGTCTCTGCCCCTCTGTTCTCTCAAGGGATGGCTGAGTGGCAGCAGCAACCGGACTCTGAGGGTCAAAGAGGCTGCGAGGGGCGCCTGGGCGGCTCAGTCGTTGCTCGTCTGCCTTCCGCTGGGTCATGATCCCAGGGTCCTGGGATCCAGCCCAGCCTTGAGGGTGGGGCAAGGGGGGGGTCCCTGCTCAGCAGGGAGCCTGGTTCTCCCTCTCCCCTTCCCCATCCCCGCTCGCTCTCTCTCTCAAATAAATAAAAATAAAATATTTAAAAATAAAACAACTCACTTTGAAAGCATTTGCCATTTTAAAAAAATAAGATAAAGTAAATAAATAAATAAAGGGGCTGTGAAAGTCAAGGGTAAGTGACTGTAAAGGACCTGGTTGCCTGAGCAGGGGGGCGGGGCTGACTGTGCTCGCCCAGGCCGGGAGGAGCAGGAGGGAGCACTCCCGCGCCACGGCCCAGCCGGCGCCTACCTTGCGGCTGTGGCAGAACTCGTAGCCCTCCGGTTTGCACTCGTGGGAGCGGATCAGGAACTGCAGGTTGTATTTCTGCAGCAACTGTTCTGTCACATTAGGGCCAAAATAACAGCCTCCTCCTCGCACGGTGTTGGCCTTGCAGCCGTCCTGGGCCATGGGATCGCTCCACAGGATATCGACCACCTGCAGAGACCAAGAGATGTTGCTTCCCTAAAATCTAGACAGAGATTCTGAGTCATTCCATGAAGACGGGAAGAGAAGGAGGAGGAGTGAAAGGCGGATGAGGAGAGGAAGAAGAGGATACAAATATTTGCATAAAAGTGAGTAATTGTCCATGGGATCAATATTCGATATGTGCTTATATACATATATGTACATATCTGTATGTATATGTTATATATGTACATATATACACATATACACACATATATGCATATATATTTTTTTAAGATTTCATTTATCAGAGATCACAAATAGGCAGAGAGGCAGGCAGAGAGAGAGGGGGAAGCAGGCTCCCTGCTGAGCAGAGAGCCTGATGCAGGACTTGATCCCAGGACCCTGAGATCATGATCTGAGCTGAAGGCAGAGGCTTAACCCACTGAGGCACCCCGGTGCCCCTAAAAGATTTTATTTATTTATTTGTCAGACAAAGAGAGCGAGCACAGGCTGGGGGAGAGGCAGAGGGAGAGAGAGAAGTAGGCTCCCCACTGGGCAGGGAGCCCAACTCAGGACTCGATCCCAGGACTCTGAGATCATGACCTGAGCTGAAGACACGTAATTGACTGAGCTACCCAGGTGCCCTGACGTATGCTTATATTTTGAACCCCTGAGGTTCCAGAATTTTTTATTACTCAGAGGAGGGTGTATATATGCATGCTGTTTGACAAGCATGTTACCCACTTTCTTGGAGAGATAAATCTTAAATAAAAGCTTGGCATATAAACCACCTAACAAGCGAGTGGCTCTGGGAGAAATCTTCAGTTAGCTGAAGAGTGTCTGGTCTCCTGGACGGTTGTCCTAAAGAGAAGGCAGAAGTCGTGGGCCTGGCAACATGATCTCTCATGCAGCCATCAGAAGGCCCCAGCTGTGGTCCTGGGAAAGTACGATCAAATGCTTCAGTTCTTCAAGTCATCGCAGAAGAGAATTCTCTCAAAAGAATTTGCAGAAGAGCTGAACAACTGTCTAGCAATTCAGGTTCTGCCCTTTTGTTACTATTCAGGAAAACACTGATGGCCAATCTTCTATAATTTACATTAAATAATGGGTGTATTTTGGTTGTTGACACCCAAGACTTTCTAAATGTACTTTTGAGGGAAAAATGCATTTGATTCATAAATATGGGAACATTATTACTGAGTCACATTTTGCAAAAGGAGAGATTTGCATTTACTTTAAAAGTTTGTTCTACGTTGGTGTTGAAACCCATCAACATCATGGATGGATAGCTCAGGGAGCGCGCCATCTTTCTCCCTGAGGTTTCCCGCCTCGGAGTCAGCTGCAACTCCTTTTTCTCAACACCAACCATCCAATCAATCTGCAATCTGCTAATTTTAGCTCTTACCTAATTCTGAATTCTCTCCTTTTCGTTACTGGATGAACCGTTAAAAAAAAAAAAAACCCACAGCCAGGATTATAGGTCAGAAATGGTTGAACACTAGCAAGTTCCCATAGTGCTACAAACACAAGCTTACCACGTGATCTCCCACATGGATTCTAAGCCCCCACCCCCAGCCTTGGCCCCCCCCCCCAAACGTGCCCTCCATGCAGCTGCCAGGGTCCTGGTTGGGCCAACGCTGCGAGGGCCTACTCTGTATTCCTCTTCCTCTTCCTTCCAGCGAACAGAACTCCGATGATGGGCCTCACTGAACCCTTGCTTTCCCAGTCTCCCCTGCAGTGGGGGACGGCTCTGTGACACACGTCTGGAGATTCTGGAAAAGCCTTTCATTGCCTGGTAACAGAGGTCCACAGGAGCTGCTCACCTAACCCGTCCGGCCTGGAGCTACAGTAGCCATCTTTCAGACACATTAAAAACAAAACAAAGCAGGGGGCGCCTGGGTGGCTCAGTGGTTTAAGCCTCTGCCTTTGGCTCAGGTCATGATCTCAGGGTCCTGGGATCGAGCCCCGCATCGGGCTCTCTGCTTAGCAGGGAGCCTGCTTCCCCCTCTCTCTCTGCCTGCCTCTCTGCCTACTTGTGATCTCTCTCTGTCTATCAAATAAATAAATAAAAAATCTTAAAAAACAAAACAAAACAAAGCAGCAATGTCCACAATGACAGCCGAGATGCCCTTCAATGGACGAACGGATAAGGAAGATGTGGTCCATATACACTATGGAGTATGATGCCTCCATCAGAAAGGACGAATACCCAACTTTTGTAGCAACATGGACGGAACTGGAAGAGATGATGCTGAGTGAAATAAGTCAAGCAGAGAGAGTCAATTATCATATGGTTTCACTTATTTGTGACTCATAAGGAGTAGCATGGAGGACATTAGGAGAAGGAAGGGGAAAACGAAGGGGCGGAAATTGGAGGGGGAGACGAACCGTGAGAGACTGTGGACTCCGGGAAACAAACTGAAGGTTTCAGAGGGGAGGGGTGAGGGGATGGGTGAGCCTGGTGGTGGGAATTAGGAGGGCACAGAGCGCAGGGAGCACTGGGAGTTAGAGGCAAACAATGGATCCTGGGACACTGCATCAAATACTAATGCTGTACTGTACGGTGACGAACATAACACAATCAAAAAAAACAAAACAAAACAAAATCAGAATCAGGGGTGCCTGGGTGGCTCAGAGGGTTAAAGCCTCTGCCTTCGGCTCAGATCATGATCTCAGGGTCCTGGGATCGAGCCCCGCATCGGGCTCTCTGCTCAGCAGGGAGTCTGCTCCCCCACCCCCGGCCTGCCTCTCTGCCTGCTTGTGATCTCTGTCTCTCAAATTAAAAACAAAACAAAACATCACAACGGCCTCCAGTCAGGTCCTGGTTACCGCCCCCACCCCGCGCCCGCCCCAGGGAGGCGGGTCACTAAACCGGGTTTCCTCGGGTCGCAGAGCCCACCGCGCAGCGCCCCCTCCTCTGTGAAACTAGCCCGGGGGGCTGTGAGGCGAACACCGACACCCTCCGGGGGGTCCCCGCCCCAGGGGAGGCAGGAGGTGGGGAAATGCCCTCATTTACGTGGAGGGAACAGACCCGCTCCGGTTCCCGAAAGCGCCTCCCGCCGCCCCCCTGCCCGGAGCGGCCCCGCGCCCCCACCCACCTGCTTCCACTCCTCCCGGGTGGGCTCGGGCGGCTCGCGGGCTTCCGAGGCGGCCTCGGGCGCGGCTGGCTCCGGCTCCCCCTGCGCCCCGCTCGGCGCGCTGCCCCCCTGCTGCGGGCACCCGGGCAGCGCCAGGTCCACGGAGCGCCGCGCCCGCCGGGCCGGGTCCGGAGCCGCGGGGCCGCCGCACGGGAGGCTGGAGGAGCGGCCGGCTCGGGGCGCCCCGCCGGAGCCCGCGCGCAGGGGCAGGAACCACGGGGTGGGCCGCGCCGCGCCCGCCTTCTTCGGAGCCGGTTTCCCCTTCTCCTTTCTCGTTTTGCGCCTCAGGGTGGAGACGATCTGAAAACGTCCAGAGAAGATGCAGACGCTGGGACGCCCCCGGAGGAGGCTGCTTGGGTGCCCCCCCCCCCGCCCCGTCCTCCCAGGTCAGCGCCCCGCGCGGGGGCCACACTCCGGCGCCGGTCCGGCCCCCAGCGGCGGGCGCTCCGGGCCCGGGGAAGCCTCCGGAAAGGCCGGGCAGTCGGACACCGCCGCGGTGGTCCGGCGTCATCCGCGGGCCTGCATTTTCCGTGGGTCTGTGTTTCCTCTTTCTAGCATTTCATATAGACGGAATCTTACAAAAGTTCGGATCTGTGACCCACTGGCCATGCCTAGAACCCGGTCTCCCACCGCAGGTAAGCCGAGAAATCCCAAGCGCGGCCCCGGTTTCCTGTAGGAGCCCCGAGAGTTGCGTCGGTGCAGGTGAGCCTGCGTGGAGCTCCCTGTGGTTCAGCCAGAGGAGAGGACGTGCAGCCGCGAGAAACGTGAGAAACGCGGGAACAGGAAACGCTTGGTGCGCTGCGGGGGGAGACGCAGCGCTTCTGGGCCTCCACAGGAATGCTCTTCCCTGTTGAGGAAGGAGGTGGTGGGCGCACCCCTCTTCAGCCTGGACCTAACTGGAGAGATTCTTTTGGCCAGAGAGAGTGTGGCCCCTGTCGCTGACTCAGAGGCATCACGGTACGGGGACCAGGTTGACTATGGAATCACGAGCTGAAAGAATTCTGATCCCGGGCAACAGAGGGGTCAGGCCACGGAGCAGAGCTGTGGCATCTGGCAACCATTCCTGGCCTGCCTGAGTGCCACAGTGGAAACCAGGGACACAACATTGCAAGGATAACAACGACAGAGGTCTGGGCCACAACGGGAGCTCTCTGCACGTGCATGATCAAAGAATGAGAACTTTCTGTACATCGATTTAAGGACTGTGATCCAAGGAAGCCATGTCTTGGTGTGGACTGGCCTAGGGCAAGGACAAAGGACACTCAGAGAAGGTCAGCCGAACCTGCATGATGTTTCAAGAGGAATCCAGATGGAAGAGAACAGAACAGAGGTGTTCTCTAACTCTGGACAAGCCCTAATGACTTCCTAGGTGGCTGAGCCCCAGCATGGAGAGTGAAAGGCCACCACGGCGTGAATGGACTAGTAAGCCCCTCCTCCTCTCTCCTTGTTGCAACTCTGATTGAGGGCCAGACAAGTAGTCCCACCCCTGTCCACCCTTGGGTGACTTTATTTTAAGGATGTTATTATCTGCCGTCAAGAGGCATCGATAAATGATATTTAAGGAGAATAACAGAGCTTCTATGTATTGAGCCCTTTTTAATTAGGCGCTATGCTGGGCACTTACCATGAATTCACTGGTTCATGCCACTGCTATGAGACTGCATCTTCATTCATGGTTTTACAGGAATTCATTGATTAGCGTCCCCCTCCACCCCCCACCCCCATGAGATCCTCATTTATATTCCAGATGAGAAACAGGAGGCACAGGGTCACTGAAACATTATCAGGACTGAATCCAGATAGCTGACTCTGGGGCTCCTACTTTTGTGCTTGTCCCTGCACTCAGTACAGATGGTGACACCCCCCTTCCCCAGAGCTTTGCAAACCAACTATTAGGAAAGTAGCTTTTGGCTAAGCTACAGAAAAGAAACCATTCTTCAGCAAAACTCGCCAAAGTCCCTACTTCTCCTGTATGCATTAAATGTGAATCTTCCCATGAGATCATCTGCTTTTATGTAACTTGCTGTCTCTCCCTCCAACATAGATACAGAACAGAATGTTTGAATTAAAAAAAAAGTGAGGTACAAGACATCATGCAGAATTGACAAAGGACGTACAAAGAGCTAGTTTTAGGTCTCTTGGGCCCCTCTCCTCCATGAAGAACATGAAACAGTTGAGATTATGGAGAAGCAGAGACGGGATTTATAATGAGGATTTTTGGAGGAAGCTGTTGAAAATGCTGCAGGCACCCCCTCTTCCACCTCTGCCAAGGAGTTACCCTTTCCCCTTCCAATACTGAGTCTGTGGGTGCAGGAACATGCATCTCATCTTACAGTAACTAGACCACAAGGAGCCATAGCCAGACCTTGACAGATAGGACTCGAATCCAGAAACCCTGGACTGGACGCAATTATTGCATGAGACTAATGGAGTGTGGACTCCACAGGGAAGGGGATGAACATGGCTCTATGTGTGGAAAGCAGGGTGTGCATGGAAATTTGGGGAGCAACAGGGACACACCAAGGCAGAGTGTGGCTACCTAACACCTGTCCACTCTTCTGCCTTAGAAATAGAAACCCAGATTCTTACAGATGCTACCTGCAATGAAAAATACACCTTCCAACCTGCCTTTCAGCTAAATGTTAACATATGACAAAATTCTGAACAGAAATAGGAACAAAAATTTTGTGTACATCTGAATGTCCTTAAAGGGAAGAAACATGCCTTTCTTCTACTCTCTAATTTATGCTGCTGGAACATGGTCACAATGGCTGGAGCTCGGGTAGCCACAGTGGGCCATGATGCCACATGGGGGAGCAACAAGAAGGCAGGAAGAAGCAGAGTGGGCTAGTGACTTTGTGGTGTTACTCTACCAGCCCTGGACTGCTTGCTTCCAGTGTTTATTTACAGAAGGAAGAGATAATCACTAAGCCATTGTCATTGAAGTTTTCTGTCACTTCAGCCAAAGGCAGTTAATACCATTTCCACTTAAGTTCAAATTTTGTAAAGCACACGCACACACATGTTCATTTAATCCTCCAAACATCTAACATATAGTCATTCATATTCCTATAGGATACATTCAGAAACTGAAGTTATAATAAATAACTTTTTCAAGGTAATATTCTATAAGTAAGAGAAAGAGAATTTTTTCCCATATCTATCCATCTGCATGGGCCATGGTGTAACCACTTGCCAATGCCTACTCAAGGGAAAAAGAACATATTTCCCTGCTTCAGTATCTGTGTGGCAGACTACCACTCTCCCAGACCTATTTTCCCCTTCTTTGCCATAGGAATGGAAACCCCAACTTTTGTGCTAGGCATACCAGAAAGAAGATTGCATTTCCTTCCTCCCTTCCGACAAGGTGTAGTCATGGAACTATTTTCTCAACAATGGCACGAGAGCAGAAGAGATGTCTGCAACTTCTTCCCTGGGTCTTTAAAGGGCAGGAATATTCTTCCCCACTTCCTTCCTCTACCCTATTGCTTGGAACACAGATGTGGTGCAAGCTATCTTGGCCTGCAAAGATGAGGCATGGGAAAAGACACCCTAAGGAGAGCAGAGTAACAAGACATAAGAAGGCTTGGTTCTTGGATAATCTAGTAAAATGAAGCTGCCTTACCAGCTGCGGTGACGTGCATGCTCCAAGGTTCAAACCCAGGTTTGTCTGACTCCCAAGCCATGCTCTTTCATTTATGTCTCATATAATACAGACTTAGATTAATTAGCCCAAAACACACTGGCTTCGTGGTAAAGAGTTCTCTTTGGAACTGCTTGGATGAATGTTGTCAAGGATATTGCAGTAGGGATTCCTGTGTGTGGGAACGGGGAGTCGGAGGATAGAAACCCTAAGACACCATTCAAGTACAAGAGTCTGTGATTAAAAGAAAATGAAATCTGTGCTTTCTAAATTTTTACTTCCAAGGTGCAGCAGAAAATAGAGACGTGCATATTGGAGGTCAGTGGATTTCGTCTCTCATTCCCTCCTCCTGCTGGTGCTTGTGAACTCCCTCGGGAGGCAGCATCTCCGGTTATCTCTGCCTCTCCCCTACCACTTTCCCTGCACAAAGTAAGCACTTTAAACACAGCTGTTGGGGTGCCTGGCTGGCACAGTGGGTTTAAGCCTCTGCCTTAGGCTCAGGTCATGATCTCAGGGTCTTGGGATCGAGCCCCACATTGAGTCCCCCATCGGGCTCTCTGCTCAGCAAGGAGCCTGCTTCCCCCTCTCTCTCTGCCTGCCTCTCTGCCTGCTTGTGATCTCTCTGTCTCTCTCTGTTAAATAAATAAATTCTTAAAAAAAAAACCATAGCTGTTGAGTTTAATTTGGAATTGATCTCCATCTATCTGCCAGGAGTATCCTCCCTGCATGAAGTAGGCACTCTCACACATTGGTTGAGTTTAACTGAGTTATTTGAGAAATGGAGGCTCTCCACGAGAGTGCTGGCGGGGTATTAGAGCTGTCTAGATCAGGGATGGCAAATAGAAGACTCTCCCTTCTATTTGTCCACTCCCCACTCTCGCGTCCACAGCAAACATCATAATGGATCACAGCATACTTGCTCCTTGCCCCCAGATGTGGACCCCTAATCTTTCTCCTTTGACTGGTTTAATGACTTCTCTTAATGGCCCTATTAGTGACCCGGAGTCAGCATGCAAGACAACATTTGTTTTATGTGCCCGTGAGACTGGATTAAATTATTACCAACTGGGTTGCTCTTATTATTAACTGGGTTAAATTATGGTGAAACACGCACTACTTCATTACTCAGTCAGTACCTTGTGCCTGTCTAGTTTAGCCAAAAGCTCCAGGTCAGTCATGTCTGACACTCCGCCATGAAGAATCAGGACTTTCTCATCAACCAGAGTGGCCAGAGGAAGCCAACAGAAAACATCCTGCAGTATTTTTAGTATTTTCTTGCCATGTATCTGGAAAATGATATTAGGAAGATACTAAGTCTCGAATGATACACTCCACATATCTGAACTAAGAAATTTTTGCTTTTAAAGGCCGCCCACCTTATATTTATGCATCACTTCCTTGGTAAAGCCATATCTAGATTTAGAAGCAAAAAACAGATACTGTATCAGTGACAACAGTCATGCTATAGCTTAATGTTTATAAAAATTCATATTCTATATACATATACTTAAATACACAGAAAAGAGACTGAGGAATAATGGCCAAAACGCTTACAATTGTAACATTATCTCAGTTCAGGAAATCATGGCATATTTTTATTCTCATCCTTTTGTTTATCTGTATTTCTTACCTTTTCTAAAGAGTATGGATATGTGGGAAACATTTGATGGTTTTATTAGGAGTAGAATAACGTGTAAGTTTTAAAGAAATACTTTAAACACCAGACATTGTGTATTCCTTTATAAAGTTGGAAAAGTGCTTTTAAAAGGCACCTAACACCTCAGAAGCTCTAAGAGAATAACTTTTTATGTAATCACAAGTAAACATCAAATACCCAAGCGTGTTTAGTTTGTTACCGTAAGTTCACCATATAGTCCTCATGGTTTCCTCGGTTAAGATGGAACTCTTTTGGGTAGACCAACATGAAGGCGAAAAGAACCATCAGGATCTCGACTGAATCCTTGCCTCGATCCACGAAGTCACCGTTAAAGACGTAGGCCCTCTCTGGTGACGGGAGGCCATTCTTCGCCATGAGAACAACAGCATCAAAGGGAAGGAATAGGAAATCAGGACGAGCTGCTGTGTATTTGACAGTTAATGTCAGATTGAACGCCAATTCTGTGTTTTCTGGCTCTCCTGCAAATGTGAATTGTCAACTAAAGCTGGAAGTATTTTCTACTGGTTTTATAGTTCCTTTCTAGCAGGGCTGAGGTTTTGACATCTTCATCAAAATAAGTGCTTTTTACAAAGCCAGAGTCTTGCCATGTGGTATGGTCAAAGGACGCTAAACTCGTGATCCAAAAGCCAGTTTTAAGCTTTGGCCACAGCATCTTTTTTTTTTTTTTTTTTAAGATGTTTTCATTTATTTGAGAGAGAGAGAGCACACACACCCATGAGCAGGGGAAGGGACAGGGGAGGCCGAGAGAGAATCTTAAGCGGACTCCCCACTGAGTGCAGAGCCCAACTCGGGGCTCAATCCCATAACCCAGAAGCCATGACCTGAGCCACATCAAGAGTCAGACACTCAACCTACTGAGCCACCCAGGGGCTCCTGGCCACAATATCTTTAGTAATAACAACAAGCAGCTGTCAGATTCCTCAGGATTAAACAAAACATTAAGTAGGAAGATGCTTTGGGAAGCATAGTATATATAAAGTAACATTGAATTAGTAGAACATTCATGTATGTTGTTACATGTTCTACATTTTATAACTAAAAATGGATAGGAAAATAGCTTTCAGGTGCTTTGATAATAACCTTTTTTTTTTTAAGATTTTGTTTCTATTTTGAGAGTGAGTGAGCAAGAGAGAGAGGGCACAAGATGGGGGAGGGGGAGCGGAGAGGCAGAGGAAGAAGCAGCTGAGCAAGAAGCATGGAGTCCAATGTGGGACTCGATCCCAGGACCCTGAGATCATGACCTGAGCTGAAGGCAGACACTTAACTGACGGAGCCACCCAGGCGCCCCAATTTTCTTTATTTGGGAAAAAGGAAATCAATCACTAAATAATAATTCGTTCTCTATACTAACCTCGGATCTTTTTAAAAAAAGATTTTATTTATTTATTTATTAGACAGAGAGAGAGATAGCAAGAAAGGGAATACAAGCAGGGAGAGTGGGAGAGGGAGAAGCAGGCTTCCCACTGAGCAGGGAGCCCAATGGGGGACTCGAACTCAGAACCCCAGGACCATGACCTGAGCTGAAGGCAGACGCTTAACGACTGAGCCACCCAGGCACCCCTATTAACCCTAGATTTTTAAAACAGTTTACAAAAGCATACTAAAATATAATACAGTGCTATCTTTTATATTATGTATTTGCTACTGTGTATTCTTTTTTTAATAATTTAAAATAATACTTAAAAAATCCAAGCAATACTTAAACATTTGTTTAATAGATACTGTATTTGGACTTCCAGAGTAAGCCTTAGAGCAAGACAGGATCTTACACGTTCCTACCTTATAAAATATAAATATTAAGTCATCCAGCTGGCCATGTAAGTCTCCTAACAAAGATAGAAAGAGAACATCAGTTTCTATGGGTCCTTACCACTGGGTCTAATTTTTACTACAAAAAGGGAAATACCCAGAAAAATCTGACAAAGCGATGGTCACTCATTTTTCTGTATGTAAGACAGGGATAAATATTAATTTCCCCTGCTCAGGGACAGTTGATATTGAAATCAGAAAACACAGTGCTGGCTTTCTACATGATTATCATAAAGGGTGAAGGAAGCAAAGCTAGGACAGAACAGGGCGGGGCTGCCCAGTCCAGTGAGACCTGGAGAGAGTCCTGCCCGACCCGAGGTCGGAAACCGTCCCTCACTTATGGGCCCGGGTTAGGAGAATTTTCAACAGATGTTGGGAATCTGTATTTTAATAGGAAATCCTCCAACCTTCAAACGTTGGAAATTAATTTAAAAATTTTAAGAACACTCCAGGGCAAGCAAGACCCAAGTGCAGGTTGCGTGTGGGCCTGGAGAGCCAGGTGACAATGGGGTGTCCTATAGTCCGCATCCCCCACGACGGGGACATCGGTCCCCACCAGGTGTGTCAACATGAATGAGAACCTCAGGACGTGGGAAGAATCTCGACAGACGGCATTTCTGTCTGGCAGGAGACCCTCTGTGGGTGGAAGGGGTCGCATGGCCTGGGAAAGCAGAGTCCAGCTCTCTGGCCCCGCAGCCCTTCGCGGCACCTGCACCGCCTGTTTCCGCACACTCGGGCGCATGCGCGAGCGCTGTCCACAGCGCCCCTCCCGCCCCACCCCTCCGGGTCCTGCTCTCTGGCTCTCGTCCAGCCGGTGCAGCCAGCTCCGGCCGCGCTTACCGCACACCGTGACCTCCTCGCTGTACCGGGTGGAGACCCGGTTGATGTTCGGCAGCTGCACCAGGTGTTTCCTGGTCTCGTGCAGAAGGTTCAAGACGTAGCGAGCGTGCAGCTGCTGCGGGGGTGGAGGGGGGAGACAGAGCGGTGTTGACACCCCTGCCGCCACCTGCGCCTCGCTTTCCCCGCCTGCTGACTCCAGTCACCCGAGACCCCAAGAGGGACCCTGGGACCCCAGGACCCCATGCCTGGGTCCTCTCTTCTTCACCCATCTTCTGCTCCGCTTCCTGCTTCCCGTCATCTCCAAACACTGAGCTGGTTTCCTCTCTTCTGCCAGCTCCACCAGAGCCTTCCCTGCCTTCCACCATCCATCCCCTGTTCCTGCATCCCCTGTCCTCCCTGACCCCTCCTCACCAGCCACAGCTGCCTCCCTGAGGTCCCCAAACCATCCAAGCAGGGTCCTGCCACGTGGCCTTTCCATCGGTTCTCTCCACCTAGAACATTTTTCTGGAGACATCCCACGGCTCATCTCCTCACCACCTTTGACCTTGGCTTGGAAATCACCTTTTCCATGGCGCCTTCCAAGATGACTCTATAAACTGGCATCTCTCCTACCTAAAACTTGGTTTATTCTTTCACACAGCTCTACTTGCCTTCTAATATACTCCAGAACTACTTATTTGTTGTTATTTTGTTATCAGTTGTCTGTCTCCCCGCTGGAACATGAGCCCTGTGAGGGCGGGAATTTCTGTCTGTCTAGCTCACTGCTGTGGTGCCCCGTGCCCAGAACAGGGCCCGCACACAGCAGTGCTCAGTAATGGTCTGTGGGATGTACGAACAAAGAAAGATTACATGGTTCGGAGGTGAGGCTTTCAGTGCATAAAAACTGGCTTCTTGACTTGTGCAAGGTTCTGGCCAAGCAAAGGGGGCACAGACTCTCTCTAGTGGCGCCATGACACCAACACCCTAAACCCAGAACTACTCCTTCTGCGTTGGGTCTGGCCTCCCTCTACGTCCCACGTGGAGTTGGTGGAGACGCAGGTGCCCCCGAGTGAGCTTACTTGTTTCAGTCTGAAAGCTTCCACCAGGGCCGTCGCGTGGTCAGGAAGGAGTGGGAAGGAAAGGTGTGGTCCTGTGTAATTGTCTGGGACCTCTATGGATTCGTAGTCACTGGGCTTCTCCATCTCAGCGTCCTGGGGGAATCTCTCCTCAGTGAACATGCGGTTCAGGAAGTCCCCTGGTCAGGACAGAGAGGGGAGGCCAGCTTGCGATCAGATGGGCCGTCCATGGGCAACACAGTGGTTCCCTGGACGATGCTGGACGTGGAGCGCGCCAGGCGGGCATCAGCTCCGACGCCAGAGAGGAGAAGGGGACGGGAAAGTGACAACAGATTCACATGGGCGGGAGGAAGAAGTTATGCTTTTATGTCAATTCCCTTTGACTTTTATTTTAAAAGATGGCGATTTGTCAGACTTAGAAAGAACAGAAATTTAGGAGCCGAGGCTTGTAAGCAAAAGCAAAAGGAAAAGCCTTGGTGAGGTTGGGGGAAGCTCACAGGCATTTCTGGGGCATGCAGTGAATGTGGCAGAAGCCCTTAGAACTTCAGGGCCCTCCAGGCAAGAGTCCACCTCCAGCCTCTGCCATCTCTGGACTGGGAGCTCGGCAGGCCAGAAACGCTGCGGAATTAACAACCTTTCCGATCCCCCCTGCCCAGGCAGCCTTCAACCAGGGAGCCTCGGGAGTTGACATATGGAGCCTCTAGTTGCCATCTTCCAGGGGGTCATTCCAAGGCATGCATTTTGCACTGTTTCCCAGGCACACTGAGTTGCTGGCTTAGTAGCACCCCCTCCTCCACACACTTCATTGCCGGGTTTCCCTTCCCTGAATTCCTTCCCCACTCCCACCCACCCCCCACTGCTTCCTGCATTTAACAAATAAGCTCCTTGCACCCAAATTCTTGCCTCTAGGTGTGCTCCTGGGAGAACCCAGAAGCTGCCACTGATTTGTCAACCTCCTGGCTCGCTCCCTGGCTGTCACCGGGTCTGTGTTCCCTCTGCCACCCCCTTCCGTCTGAGATCTACGACGCCGAGACAGGAGGATGTGCTGCATGACAGCTCTACTCACGCTCGTGGTTGCTGCTGGGGGTAAAGTGATCCACAAGGTAGCTGAAGAAGTCATGGAGCTGCAGGAGAAGCAGAGACTCGGCTTCAGAGATGAGTGCAAAGGTGGGGGGGCTCCCGATCAGCCGCACCCCCGGGGCCCCTGGGCTGAAGACAGAGCGCGGGTGACTCCGCCCCCCATCCCGCGCACCTTGACCTGGTCCTGCTGTCCGGCGTACTCTATGGACTGGAAGATGCGCCAGGTGCAGTGTCGCCTCATCTCCAGGCGCGCCATGTAGCGCCGGTACCATCTCTGGATGAGGGCTGCCGCCCGGAAGGCTGTGACAGGGATGCAGGAGCGAACCTGTGAGCCGGGACTCCCCGGGCCAGCGGGGAGGCGAAGGGCCCCTCTCCTACACGTAACTGTGATGATGGGAAAGAGCCAGCCATTGCCGCCGGTAGGGAGGATTTGCCTGACCACTGGCTAGGAGGCTCCGTTCCCCGTTCCCACCCCCACCCCGCCCTCATCCTTACTTCGTGGTCATACTATCATCGGAGGTTTAGTGGCATTCCTACTTTTTGCCGACAACGCTAACTGTAGAGGTGGAAAGGTTGGATTGCCAGGATTCTCAAGAAACGCAACCTGGGGAGGTTTTAAGCTCGAGGCATCCTTGAAGAGTGAGATAATGCGGGGGTGGAAGGTGGGGGACACTGTGACATTATAATAACAGACTGGGGGGGACACTGTGACATTATAATAACAGACTGGGGGGGACACTGTGACATTATAATGGATAGCAGATGTCCTGGGTTCTAGGCCTGGAAATGCCCTCACTGGCTATGTGGCTTCCCAGGAATTTTACCTTCCTGGGACTCAGTGTCCCCATCTGGAAAGCGGGATGGACTAGGGGACTGGGGAAAACAAACAACGAGCACAGACGACCGCCTGCAGTGCGGGGTGGCAGCAGGTGCTTGCTGGGCTGTGTGCTTGCTTTGCCCAGACGTGTGACAGCCCCGCAGGCTGCCAGTGTCCCCGTCAGTCGTGCTACTTGGGGGACAGCACTGACTGTCAGAACTGTTTTTGGGCTTCTTCTGCCCCGTCCTGTGGCGGGTGACCGCGTCCACGGGGTGCCGCGGGGAGCTTCCTTCTTCCCGTGAGCTTCAGGCCCCGGGGTCAGGAGAAGAGAGCAGCTGCTCACATAAATAGCGAGGTTCTTCTTAAGCTCCTGGGCCTGAATGTGCCAGCGGTGATGAATGGAGTATTTGTGGATAAAGCGGGATTAAAAAGGAAACCCTGCAGGTTAATTCAGGTCAACCTCGTGAGCAGTAGACAGATTGATTTAACATATTTAGCTTGCATTAGGGAGCTAATAGAATTGGGGCTGATTTCTCTAGGAGGAACGTCGCTGGGGGGGGTGGGAAAGGAGAACCAGGGAGGAACGTAAGCAGAGCCGAACGTGACTTCCTATGACCCAAAATGTCAAACCGTAGCTACTTCTGAAAGGCACTTACCAAACCCTAAGAGATAAGGCTGACGCTCTACAGTCTGATCTCTGTAAATCCGTGTTCGGAGCAGTGAAGGCAACGTCCGGAGTGAGGGCTACAGACCCTCTAGAAACCGAAGGGAAGCACGGCCACCTGGACGTCGCCGAGACCTACGGCACTAGACTCTCTGCCGGGCACCCAGGGACCTCCAGGTTTCACGAGCTCCGCCCAGGATTCTCATATGCAGCGACGGGGAAGCGATGCCGGGGAGTATCGGGGCCACCCCGGCTCTGTGACAACGTTCTTGGCTAACACCTTGCTTCAACCTCTGCAGGCAAGGGCTGCCAACTAGATGCATTTCTATCTCCGTCTTGCTCGACTGCTTAGGGCTGAGAGAGCCCGCGATGCCTCCTTCTTACCTTTCTCTCCCGCCCAGGCCTGTCACGGGGCTGGGTGCCCTTCAGCTGAGAGACGGGGGCCGTGGGGTGCAGGAGAGTCCAAGACCCTCCACCCCCTCCTTCCCAATAGAACAATCTAACACACGGGGGCTCCTTTTGCTCCAGCTTTGTGTGCTAGACCCAAGGGTACAAGTTACAGATGGGCCTGGCGGTTCAGACCCCGTGTTAAGAGTGAGGCAACCACATGGAGAAAGGCAGGGCCCCCCGGGGGCACCAAGGCACCAGGCAGCAAATAAACAGCTGTTGTAGAAGCAAGCCTCCAGGGGTGCCTGGCTGGCGTAGTCAGTAGAGCATGCGACTCTTCTTTTGTCTTTTTTTTTCCTTCCTTTTTTTTTTTTTTTTTTTTTAAAGTAGGCTCCATGCCCAGTGTGGGGCTGGAACTCACAACCCTGAGATCCAAAGTCACATGTTCCACCAACTGAGCCAGCCAGGCACCCCAAGAGCACGCAACTCTTGGTCTCAGGGCTGGGAGTTTGAGCTCCATGCTGGGTGCTGAGATTACAATTAAAATCTCTAGGGGTATCTGGGCGGCTCAGTCAGTTAAGCATCTGCCTTTGGTTCAGGTCATGATCTCAGGGCCCTGGGATTCAGGCCGGTGTCGGGCTCCCTGCTCAGGGAGAGTCCGCTTCTACCTCTCCCTCTGGCTCTCCCACCTGCTCATGTGTTCTCTTCCTCTAATAAAAAAATAAAATCTTAAAGGGGCGGGGGGTGGAAGGTTGGGGGAGCCAGGTGGTGGGTATTAGGGGGGGCACGGATTGCATGGAGCACTGGGTGTGGTGCAAAAACAAAGAATACTGTTAGGCTGAAAAGAAATAAAAAATTTTAAAAAAATAAAATCTTAAAAAAAAAAAAAAAAAGATCAAGAGCCTCCAGGCCCAGCTACCCAGAGAATCATGGACAAACCACCAACTGGGCCCTTTGCAAATTCCAGACCCACAAAATCACGGACAGAAAAAATGGTCGTCCTAAGCCACTAAGTTTTGGGATAGTTTGTTATGCAGCAACAGATAACTGGGACAGGAATTATATAAATGCTTTACAAAGTTATAAAACAAATTTAAAGCAAACTGAAAAGTACATCAATCCCCAAAGATAAAAAGCAAAAGTTTAGGGGTGTCTGGGTGGTTCAGTCAGTTAAGCATTCAAGTCTTGATTTGGGCTCAGTAATAATCTCAGAGTAGTGAGATTGAGCCAGTGTCCGTCTCCAAGCTGAGCACTGAGCCTGCTCAACATTCTCTCTCCCTCCGCCTTTTCCCCTCCCCCACAACGCACACATGCGCTCTCCTTCTCTCTCTCTCTCTCAAAATAACGAATGTTAAACAAGTGAATCTAACCTTACATAAGTTAGGAACACAGACAGGCGTTATTTCAAACGACTTGAGAATTCAATAATTTGTACATCCCTAGTACAATAATTTGTACATTCCCTAGAATGTATCCAAAGGACAAAATGAACTGCAAAGAAATCTTAAAGAATTTTCAGGGATCACATTGTTTATAATACCATTGTTAGTATTCTGAAACTATTATTTATACATAATAGGATAGAGTAAATAACACTATTTTAATGTCACTAGGAAAAAAGATTTTTAATAAAGTGATAGATATAATATCGAGGCTGTTAAGTAAAAATGTTGTGTTTCTGAATATAAATTACTCATGGTGGGTTTTTTTCTCCCAAATAATACATGTTTTCTGGGTTTGTTCACTGAAAAGGTATAGAAAGGTATAGGCCAACCAGGAAGTAATGAACGTTCCACACCCTAATAAAGTAGCAGCTACTCCTGGGGCCAAGAAGGTGCAAAATGACCCTGGGACACATTGTGAAGCGAGACAGCAAGGAAGCCACGAGCTTCCAGAGATGCTGAAGCCAAGACAAACGAGGGTTGTCGCTATTCCCCTTGCTTTCCTCCTACAGCTCTGGCTGCCTCTCCGCAGCCTCCTTTGCTGACTTGTGCTCTTGGACCTGGTGCTCAAGTCCCGGAGCCCTTTATGGCTCTGTCCTAAGCTCTGATCTCTGATCTGTCTTCACTCTCCGTCCAGGGTACTTCAGGGGCCCCATGGTCTCAGCGACCACATAACATTCTGATGCCTTCTAGGTCATGTCTCTCCAGCCCACTGGCCTCCAAAATGCCGATGTGAATAGGCACCACCTTCTCGGTACTTCTACCTGCATGTCTCGTGGATGCCTCAACCCTAACATGGACGAGAGCCTCGTGTTCCCTCTAGTCAGACTTGGTTCTCCTCCGCGGTCTTGATGTCAGTCACTGGCATTAATTCCTGCCCTGTCTTGCTAGCCAGGAAAGTGGACATCATTCTTTTTTTTTTTTTTTAAGATTTTTTAAAAAAAAACTTATTTATTTGACAGAAAGAGACAGAGCAAGAGAGGGAACACAAGCAGGGGGAGTGGGAGAGGGAGAAGCAGGCTCCCCACTGCGCAGAGAGCCCGACGCAGGGCTCGATCCAGGACCCTGGGATCATGACCAGAGCCGAAGGCAGATGCTTAATGACTGAGCCCCCCGGGCGCCCCCGTGGAAGTCATTCTTGATCCATTCCTCTCCCTCACCCCACACACCCACAGTTGGATCCCGTCACTTCGACCTCCTGGACATTGTTGGGCTTCACCCTCGTCCCTCCATCTCTGCTGCCCAGACTCTGGACCGAGGTATCATCATCTTCTGCTTAGACGACTTTAGTGGCTTCTGGACTGTTCCTCCTTCTACCCTTACTCCCTCTGATCCCTCCTTCACAGAAGCCGGAGGTCTTTAAATCTTTAAATGTGTGTATGTTACGCTAAGCTTCCTATTTTGAATTCTTCAATGGTTCTTCACGCCTTTAGGATAACGTTAAAACCCTACAGACCCTGAGTGATCTGGGCTCTGCCTACCTCGACAGCCCCGTGTCATGCCGTCCTCCCTCTCGTTTGCATCAGACCATTCAGTTCCTCGAATATGACTTGTCCTTTTCTACCTCATGACCCTTGTACACACCGAAGCCTCTACCTGAAATGTTCCTTCATCTGTTAATTGCCCAACGGGTTTTCATTGACTGGTGCATGTATAATTTGGGATAACCCCTCGAGGACAACACTGACTCCTCAGTACACTTTAACTCGGTCAAATACAGTTCATCAGCTCCTACGATAGTCAGCCGACATTCTGGTGGTCTCGTCATAAGGAGGAGAAGCTGATTTTCAAGAGTTGCCCGAGGAGAACTATAATGGTTCCTTCTTCCATTCTGAGAAGCCCCTCTCTAGCCAGTGTAGGCTTTGGGATACCGACAGCTGCTTTGGGGGATGGGAAACACATACCATTCTCTGCGTTCTGGAAAGCAAAGTGATGTTGGGTTGAGGTACCACTTCCCATAGTGTAGGTTCAAGGCTTCTCTGGGACACAGATAGCAGGTCGGACGGAGAACGAGTTGTTTGCTGACAAAAGGAAGCGGGACTCTGAAAGAAGGGATTTCAGACAGAATATTAGTTCAGATAGACCAAGTTATCTATGGGCCTCGTCTCCCACATCGTAAAAACCACGAGACTATCATCGGAGAGTACTTTCCCCGCCTCTGCAGTGTCTGTGTATGAGTGTTCCTCCCTTTGAAAACTCCTCTGGTCTCTCACCTCTCTCCCAAGTTTCCAGCCTTTCTGCGAGCTTTTCCTTTTCAGTCTAGAAACATCCTGAAGTCTCCTCCCTTCCCATCTCAGAGCTGTTCATGCTCATCATCCTTTGAGTCCTGCATCTCTCCAGCTTCCAGCCGGTCCCCCTTGTCTTCTCATTCAGACTTCTCTTGTGAGTAGACGACATATTTTCTCCTTAAATCCTCTCCACACCATTTTTTCATCTTACCTATCGATCAAAACCTTTCGTGCTGTTGTCTCCAATGGCTTCGTCTTCTCAGTCCTGACCTTACCCAAACCACAAAACCATCTGTTTCCACAAGCCCTGCCTTGATCAAAACGCTATTCCTTGGGTTTCCACAATGCCGGACACCCTTGCCTTTGCTCTACCTCTCTGACTATCTCTCTCCTACTTGAGCTCACTTTTCTCTGTCTTTTAAATGTCCATTTCTATTTGCCATCTGGCCTCAAATGTCAGGTCTCTTCACTTGGAACATGGTCCCTGGATGAGTGAATCAATCCACAACTACCACTTCCCACCTCTCAAATCTGTAACTCCAGCCCACATTATCCATATACGTCAACCCCACATACTCACCTTCCTGCTAAGCCGTCACCGGGCTGCCCTGGTTTACCACAAACGGAACTCATCTCCCTAAGAGCTTACCCTGCCGGCTTCATCTCTCTTCTCCCCTTTCTTCACACTCTGCTCTTTGACCACCATGACCGATGGTTTTTGTTCGGACTTGGAATAATCTTCCTATCCTACCCTTCTTGGTTAACTTGGCTAACTTTACTGATTCTTTTTTTTTTTTTTTAAGATTTTATTTATTTATTTTACAGAGAGAGAGAGGTCACAAGTAGATGGAGAGGCAGCAGAGGGGAGAGGAGAGCAGGCTCCCCGCTGAGCAGAGAGCTGGATGCGGGGCTCAATCCCAGGACCCTGAGATCATGACCTGAGCCGAAGGCAGAGGCTTTAACCCACTGAGCCACCCAGGTGCCCCAACTTTACTGGTTTCCTTAAGGCTCACTTTGGGTATCAGCTTAGGGAAGCCACTTTGACAGGCCCCTCCTGTGAGCTCCTGAATATCCTATTCATGTCCCCATCTCTGCAATAACATAGTTTCCTATTTTGCATCTCTCTACCATTAGACTATCAGTTCTTTGAGCGCAAAGGCTGTGTATAAGCAAATGCATCATTATATCTCTAGAAATCAGCATGGGTCTGACATGTGGCAGGAATTCAATAAACATTAATAAATAAGTTATTTAAAGTGTTTTTAATATGTGGTAGAACAAATATATGTTGTTAGATTGGATCTGATGTATTTATTTTAAAATATCAGTAGCCAGGGGTGCCTGGGTGGCTCAGGGGGTCAAGCCTCTGCCTTCGGCTCAGGTCATGATCTCAGGGTCCCGTGGATGAAAGCCCCGCATCGGGCTCCCTGCTCTGCAGGGAGCCTGCTTCCCTCTCTCTGCCGGCTCTATGCCTACTTGTGATCTCTCTCTCTCCGTTAAATAAATAAATAAAATCTTAAAAAAAAAAATCTAAAAAAAAATCAGTAGCCAAAAACATACCCCTGGCTTAAATTTAGGAGGCAGTAAAAGACATGCTATCTTAATACATCACTGCTACGAACTGAATGTGTCCCCCATAAATTAACAAATTAAAGTCTTAACTCTCAATGTGATGGTATTTGGAAGTTGGGCTTTTGGAAGGTCATTAGGTTTAGGTGAAGTCATGAGAGTGGTGATCAAAGGATGGGATAAGTCCTTATAAGGTCCCAATCACAGGGTCATGAGATCGAGCCCCACGTGAGGCCCTGAGTGGGGGCTCTGTGCCCAGTGGGGCGTGTGCTCAGAAATCTCCCTGTCCCTCTGCCCTTCCCCCATTCCTGCTCATGCTCTCTCTTCCCCAAATAATAACCAGCTTAAGTATTTTATCAGTACAGAATTAAGAAAATGCATCATGGTAGATTAGTAGTTGAATGGAAGAGTATTCAGCCATGACAAAGAACAAGGCAAATGTATATGTATGGTATGAAAATATTCCCAAGATAAATCATTACATGAAGAAAAGCAAATTGCAGATCAGTATGCTTACTATGATCTCATCTATATAAAAATATGTCAGTAAATGTAAAATCAAATAGCACATACCAAACTGTTAATAGTGATTATCTCTGGGGGATGGGCTGATGTGACAAACTTTCATTTTTAACTTACACAGTTTTATTATAACTTTGATAATTAAAAATCAATCAATCATATTTTCTAAAAATATTTCCATGGGACGCCTGGGTGGCTCAGTTGGTTAAGCAGCTGCCTTTGGCTCAGGTCATGATCCCAGTGTCCTGGGATCGAGTCCCACATCGGGCTCCTTGCTCTGCAGGGAGCCTGCTTCTCCCTCTGCCTCTGCCTGCCACTCTGTCTGCCTGTGCTTGCTCTCTCGCCCTCTCTCTCTGATACATAATGGGACGCCTGGGTGGCTCAGTTGGTTGGACGACTGCCTTCGGCTCAGGGCGTGATCCTGGAGTCCCGGGATCGAGCCCCGCGTCAGGCTCCCAGCTCTATGGGGAGTCTGCTTCGCTCTCTCACCTTCTCCTCCATCGTGCTCTCTCTCACTGTCTCTCTCTCTCAAATAAATGAATAAAAAAAAATAAAATAAAATAAAAATGTTTCCATATAAGAAAGAAATTAGGAAGTGGCTCTGACTAAAGAGGTGTCAGATATGGTTGCCTTAACAGAAAAAAAATGGTACAATGACAGATCTGTAAAGAACATTCTAGAAGTCACTAGGAAAAATGAATGGAAAGGAGAACTAAAATGCTTCTCAAGGGCAAAAATGAAAGGTTCATCAAACCAAACGTGGACAGGAGGCTGATGTAGTCTCAGATAGTTGAACCGACACCTTCCCGTAAGGACTAGCCACTTTTCCTGCTAGTGATTCCCCGGCGGAGCCGTCTTTTCAGGTGAATAGCTCATCTTCAGCACCTAAGTGAGACCCCTGCCCTTCTAGGATTTGACTTAGCATCATCTGTATCTGACATTTTCATTAAAAAAAAAAAAAATGTTGGTGGGTGCCTGGGTGGCTCCGACGGCTGAGCGCCAGACTCTCGGCTCCTGCCCAGGTCACGATGTCCTGGCCTTGAGATGCGGCCCCGCGTGGCTCTGCCCTGGGCACCGAGTCTGCTTTGCATTCTCTCCCTCCACCCCCCACCCCTTCCCTGGGCTTGCTGTGTGCCCGCGTGCCCCTGTGCTCTTTCTAAAATAAACAACATCTTCAAAAAGAAAAAAAAAATGGCATTAGTTGTTTACCTTCCCACTAAATGAACCTCAAAACACACACAGCAAAGAGCTTCCCGGGTGAAGTGGTACCGGGGGCTTCCTCTGCCCTCCTCCCACAAACCACACCTGGATTTACTTCCCGAGTAAGAACTCTGTCTGTTGCCCTCTTTTCTGTAATGAGGCTAGAAAGCAAGCTCTTACCTTCTTTGCAGCCTTTTCTAGGACGCAAAGCAGGCAGAAGCCTCTTTAACACCCAGGTGTGCCCTCCATCCTGGCTTCCGAGCTGGCTGAGGGCTCCCCGGCTGGTGCAGTGTCTTCCGGACCCACACAGCAGGTGCAGAAGGCGCCGGCCCAGGCGGGCACACCTTCCCCCAGAGGCAGCCAGGACATCCAGAGCCGCGGCCAGGCGGTCAGGGCTCCCGGCCACACGGCAATAGGCCCCCCTTGACCTTGATCAGAGCAGGCCTGCGAGGGGAATTCGAAAGGGGAAGCTGCATAGTCGGGGTGTCTCCCTCCTCCCTGGGCCCGACTCCTGAAGACAGTGTCTCCTGGGCTCTCTCCCACCTAGACAGAGGTCTAAGCCTTCTTACTCCCCCGGATTAGGAGACTGTATTTCCCCAGCCACGTCGGCACAGCCTGAGCTCCTTAACCCAGAAATAGAAGAGGGATGAGCACACAGGGCGTGGGGCTCAGAGCCGTCTGGTCTCAGGGTCCTCCCTGCAGCCCCCAGGACCCCAGGCTCTCCTTCCCTCCACTGGCTTTTCTCTGTTCACAAAAGGTGATGGAAACATCTTGCCTTTTCTTGTCGACTTCTCCTACGTTTCTTGTTTACTTTTCTTTGGACATCACATAAACAATTAATACGTTAAAATATTAATCACTATTCCCAGATAACTTATTTTGTCAATTCATCTAAGATGCGCTTGCGTGGGCTGGTGGGTACCCAATGTGCCCTGTGAATCTGCAGAGAAATTTACACTTTATTGGCATCTGTTTAGTAGGTCAAGCTTGTTATTCAAATCCTCCGGATCCTTATGTACTTTTCCTTGTCTGTTTGTCTCAGAAAAAAATGTTTGGAAGATTTCTCTAAATACAGATTTAGCCATTTACCCTTGGATTCCTGAATCTTTGCATTATGTTTTGTAGCTCTATATTAAATATATATTGAATCATATAAGATTGCCATTATATAATTATATATGTGTAATACATGAAGACTTATGGGTGCTTTTCTTGGTAGAGGGTGATTTATCAAAATAAAATATCACTCAGCCAAAATCCATTTTGGCTTGAATTCTCTTTTGTCTGATACTGATATTTTCACATTGACTCACGTTTGTTAGTGGCTGACTACTAACAGTTTCCCCCTAATTCACGAAAAGTTAAAAGACGAATAAAGCCCTGTGTTATTGAGAATATGAGAAAAGGAGCCTCTCCATACATTGTTGATGGGAATGTAAATTGTTTTACTTTGTTGGAATTAAGCTAGATTAAATTTTAATTGTGATTTATTAAATTATGTACTTATTTTTAGCTGAGAAACATTACATTCCTTTTTAAATATTTGTTATTTTAATAGAGTTGATACACAATGTTACATTAGCTCCATGTCTACAGCTAGTGATTCAGCAGCTCTATATGTTCCGCTGTGCTCGCAAGTTAGCTCCCATGTGTCAGCGTACAACACTATTACAATAGCATTGACTGTGTTGTGCCTTTTCTTACAGAGTGACTTATTCATTCCGTAACTGGAAACCTGTTATCTCCCACTCCCCTTTACCTATTTTGTCCATCTTCCCACCTCTTTCCTCTCTGGCGATCCTCAGTTTGTTCTCTATATTTATGGGTCTGATTCTGCTGTTTATTCATTCTGTTTTTACATATGAATGAAATCATATGGTATTTGTTTTCCTCAATATGCCTTGTTTCACTTAGTATAATACCCTCTAGGTCCATCTATATTGTCTCAAAAGCACAATCTTATCCTTTTTATGGCTGTGTAATATTCCATCAAATATACACACCATATCTTCCTTCCCCATTCATCTGTCCATAGGCACTTAGGTTGCTCCCTCCCATTTCTTGACTATTGTTAATAATGCTATAATAAACACAGGAGTGAATATATCTTTTTAAATTAGTGTTTTCATTTTGCCCTGGGGGGGTACTAAGAGTGGATTTATTGGATTACTGGATCGTATGGTATTTCTATTTTTAATCTTTTGAGGAAACTCATACTGTTTTCCACAGTCACCATACCAATTTACATTCCCACCAATGGGATACACGAGTTCCTTTTTCTCCACATCCTCGCCAACACTTGTTATTTCTTGTCTTTTTGGTTTTAGACATTATGATAGATAGATATGAGGTGACACCTCATTGTGTTTTGACTGGGCATTTTCCTGATGGTTAGTGATATTGAGCATCTTTTCGTGTGTGTGTTGCCCATCTCTGTCTTTTTTGGGAAAATGTCTGTTCAGGTCTTCTGCCCATTTTTAAATTGGATTGTAATTTTGGTGTTGCATTGTATTTTTTATATAATACATGTTCTTTTTATATAATACAATGTTCTTTATATAGTTTGGATATGAATCCCTTATTGAATATATCACGTGTAAATATCTTCTTTCATTCAGTGGTTGGTTTTGTTGTTTCGTTGGTAGTTTCCTTTACTGTGCAGGCCAGGTGTCTATTTTGATGTGGTCCCAACAGTTTATTTTTGCTTTTGTATGTCTTGCTTTAAGAGACAGATCTAGAAAAAAGTTGCTATGGCTGATGTCAAAGAAGTTACTGCCTATGGTCTCTTACAGGATCTTTATGGTTTTAGGTCTCATATTTAGGTCTTTAACCCATCTTTAATTTATTTTCCTGTATGGTTCAAGTAAGTAGGTCAGTTTCATTCTTTTGCATGTAGCTGTCCAGTGTTCCCAGTACCATTTATTGAAGAGAATGTCTTTTCCCCTTTGTATATTCTTGCCTATTGTCATAGATTATTTGACCATATTAGTATGGATTCATTTCTGGGCTCTCTATTCTGTTCCATTGATCTAGGTGTCTGTTTTTGTGCCAGGACCATACTGCTTTTGATTACTACAGCTTTGTAATGTAACTTGAGGTCGGAATTGTGATTATCTCCAGCTTTTTTCTTCTTTTTCAAGATTGCTTTGGCTGCTTGGTGCCTTCTGTGGTTTCATAAAAATTTTAGTATTGTGAATTCTAGTTTTGTGAAAAATGCTGCTTTCAATTCAGTTACAAATCTGTAATATGTAAACCTTTTGATCTAGAAATTTCACTTTTAAATATTTCTAGAACTATACAACTCCCCCACACAAAAATATAAAAGAATTTTCATTACTGTGCTGTTCATAATCACAAAAAATTAGAAGCAACTTAAAAATTCATAAATTACAGAACAGTTAACCAAGTTATTGTACCTACAGAAGAGTTCTATGAGGTCATTAAAAAAATATAGCTCAATATCCTCTGTCATGGAAAGATGGTTTCTATTTTCTGTTATGTGAACAAGACAACTCGCTGAATTATATAATCTAACCTCATTTAGAAGAAATATTTTTTTTTACCAATCATGTCTTCTAGTATCTGTATGGATGCTTTGACGTCTTGGGACCTTGCTGTCCCCCAGCAAGGCAATGCCCTTCCCAAGGTTAGCTGATTCCTACCTCTGGCAAAGGACTGCAAATACCCTTTCTTATGCAGGTCCCCCAATACAGAGTCTACACCCCCAACCCAGGTCTGTAGGAGCTTTACACCCAAGGACACTCTTTCCCTGACTCATTACCCAGGGCCACTATCCAACAACTTAGGGCAGTTCCTATACCCTGGGGCTGATGAAATTATTCAAACCAGCCGGTCATAGACCTGTCCAGCCTGCTCACACCGTGTCAGCACGTTCCTTCCCTCAAAAACCACAAAAATTTTCTAACTTACACACAGTTCCCTGATCTGTCTGCCTGTGACCAATCTTGGTATTCTTTCCTGTGGTACAACAGGCACCTGCTCTGTCCCCTCCCTCTAATGGCAACTGGCCCCTGATCTGTTAGCCTCACAGAGCTGAGTAAAATCTACATTTTAAAACACATAAGCACTAAAAAAACCTCCTCATGAACACAGAGGGCAGTGATCTCTAGGGAATGCTGCCGGGGAGAGTGTGGTCTGTGAGTCTGGAAGACAGGCAAAGGATTTCCACTATGTACTGTTTGACTGATTGATTTAAAGATTTTATTTATTTTTATAGAGAGAATGAGTGCAGGGAAGGGCAGAGGGGGACAGAATCTCAAGCAGACTCTGGGCTGAATGTGGAGCCCTACACGGGGCTTGATCTCCCGACCCTGAGATCACAACCTGAGCCCAAACCAAGAGTCGAATGCATAACTGGCTGAGTCACCCAGGTGCCCCTGGTTTATTTACGTATCTTTTAAGGATTTTATTTGAGAGTGTGCGAGCAGGTGGGAGGGACAGAGGGAGCGGGAGAAGGGAAGTAGTCTCCCCACGGAGCGTGAGGCCTGATGAGGCTGGTTCCATCGCACGCCTGAGACCGTGACCTGAGTTGAGACCAAGAGTGGGAGGCTCGACTGACTGAGCCACGGAGGCAGCCCTGATTTATTTTTATAAAAGGCATATGTTCCTTGTGTACTTAAAAAAAAATAAAATACTTTAAAAATCAACTCTATCCATCTCCTATACAACCACTGTAGGCCAAGCCATGTCCATGTCCTAGGGACATTTTTTATTAAACATATTTTTGGCTTTTAAAAATGTTTTATTGTGATAAGAACAGTTAACATGAGCTCAGCCCTCTTCCTGAATTTTTAGGTGTAAAGTACAGTATCGTTAAGGAGACTAGAAGAGAGTAGATAGGTGCAATGTTGTACATCTAGTGTCTAGAACTCATGCATCTTGGCGAACTTGCAGAACTCTTCCTAGCACCTAGCGTCTGAGTCTAATTTAGATATTTTGTAGAGGAGGAAAAAGGTTTTTTCCTACTCTTTCAGGATCCCTAGCTGGGTCTGAGAATTAAAGAGACAAAGGCAGATTAATAGGAGAAAAACTTACAAAATTATTCAATAGAAGTTTCACATGATGCGACGGCCTTCATAAGGAAACAAAGACCCAAAGAGATGGGTCTGTGCATTTTTATGGGACGTTGGATGACGAGGAGGCGGACATTGAGGCTTGCGGTAGGCTAAGGAGTATGAGGTAATTTTAATAACTCAAGAGGACTGCTCGTTAGGATTCTTTTGGGTCCCACCGTCTTCAAAGATAAGAAGGCTCCATTCCTCTGGGTACGGGGAGGACACCTCCGCAGAAGGGTTCTAGGACCTGTTTCCAGGATGAAGGGCTGGGGGAGGAGGTCAGAGCGGCCCTCCTGCTTCTGCTATTCTCCCAGATTTCTTAAAGTATTCAATGTGCCGACGTGCCATATCGCGGGGTCGTGTGTCCTGAGCCCCATCGACCCCAAGTAAGTGGAAGGTGCAGTCTTTGTCCTGTGACTCGCCCGTTTCACTCAGGATCATGTCCTCAAGTTCATGCGTGCTGTCACCTACTTTGTAAAGGCTGAATGACATTTCATCATGTGCACACACCTGCATTTTCTTCATCCATCCGTCTGTCCGTGAACATTAAGGTTGTTTGCACATCTTGCAATCCATCTTAATTTTTTAGCTGGTCTACTAACATGTCACGCTAGCTGATTTTCACTTTTCCAGTATCCGCTCCCAACAAGGTACTCTCCATAATTACACAGGATGAATTTTTTTAAAAATTGCTCATCAGTGCTTTGATTTCTGGGTATTTTGGAGGGATAAATACCCTGAAAAAACATTCCCACTACAAAACTAAAGATAAAAAACAAGCACCTTTCTTAAAAGCCGGATACTTAGCTGAGCTAGCAAGCAACCAGAGGGGCCGAAGGGAACATAGGGAGGACGGGCATACAGAGAAGCTCGGATTGGGGGCTGGCACCGGAGGCATGGTGGCCCGAAGGACGTTTGCTGGTCCCAGGAACTTAGACCCCTGGGTTCTTCGACATTTGCATCGGGAAGTGGGGGATAAAGGGACACGGCCTTAGATGCACAGAAGATAGAGTTAGAACATAAGCCCGCACAGCGCCTGGCTCTCCCCTGTGAAGGTGAAACCACAGGCTTGCCCTCACATAATGTAAACTGAGGCTTCGGTTTATACTGAATGTTCTAAGAAATCACACGCTGAGGGACGCCTGGGTGGCTCAGTTGGTTAAGCAGCTGCCTTCGGCTCAGGTCATGATCCCAGGGTCCTGGGATCGAGTCCCACATCAGGCTCCTTGCTCAGCAGGGAGCCTGCTTCTCCCTCTGACTCTGCCTGCCTCTCTGTCTGCCTGTGCTCACTCGCTCTCTCCCTCTGTCTCTGACAAATAAATAAATAAAATCTTTAAAAAAAAAAAAAAGAAATCACACGCTGAGAAATGAACAGACCCATGTCCTTTCTGGGCAGCGTACTGTCCACGCTGGCCTTCAGCATTTCCAAGGGAACACAATCTAAAAGTATGGAACACCACAGAAACTTCCATGAGGGAGAGTGAGTGAAAACAAACAGCCAAGTTAGACACCTGAAGGTGATTAAATTTAGAAGCAGATTATAAAATAAGTAGGGGTTAAGAAGTTTAGCAACAACAATAAAACCAAAGCAAGAAACAGATGCTATCCAATAAAGATCCTAGCAGGTTGAAAAAGTAGCAAATAGCCCATCTAAAATAAAATATTATCCTTTTCTTAAAAAAAATATTTTATTTATTTGACAGAGAGAGATTACAAGCAGGCAGAGAGGCAGGCAGAGAGAGAGGAAGGGAAACAGGCCCCCTGCTGAGCAGAGAGCCCAATGTGGGACTCGATCCCAGGACCCTGAGATCCGACCCGAGCCAAAGGCAGCAGATTAACCCACTGAGCCCCCCAGGTGGCCTAAAATAAAATATTATCCTTAAGGGCACTGGGTTGGCTCAGTCAGTAGAGTATGCAACTCTTGATCTGGGGTTGGAAGGTTAAGCCCCAGGCAGGGTGCAGAGATTACTTAAAAATAAAATCTTTAAAAAAATAAATAAAGAGGAACACACTGGGGTAACTCAGTTGGTTAAGTGTCCTACCCTTGGTTTCAGCTCAGGTTGTGATCTCAAGCCCTGCATCAGGCTCTGTGCTCAGCAGGGAGTCTGATTGACATTCCCCCTCCCTCTCTCTCTACCCCTCTGGCTCATGCTCTCTAAAATAAATAAATTTGAGGGTCTGGGTGGCTCAGTGGGTTAAGCCACTGCCTTCGGCTCAGGTCATGACCCCAGGGTCTGGGATCAAGTCCCATATTGGGCTTTCCCTGCTTTGTGGGGAGCCTGCTTCTCCCTCTCCCTCCCTCTCCCCCTGCTTGTGCTCGCTCCCTCACTCACGCTCTCTCTGTCAAATAAATAAATAAAATCTTTAAAAAAATTAAAAATTTTAAAAAATATTTTTTAAATTTTATTTATTTTCAGCGTAACAGTATTCATTGTTTTTGCACCACACCCAGTGCTCCATGCAATCTGTGCCCTCTCTAATACCCACCACCTGGTACCCCAACCTCCCACCCCCCCACCCCTTCAAACCCCTCGGATTGTTTTTCAGAGTCCATAGTCTCTCATGGTTCACTTCCCCTTCCAATTTCCCCCAACTCCCTTCTCCTCTCCATCTCCCCATGTCCTCCATGTTATTTGTTATGCTCCACAAATAAGTGAAACCATATGATAATTGACTCTCTCTGCTTGACTTATTTCACTCAGCATCATCTCTTCCAGTCCCGTCCATGTTGCTAAAGTTGGGTATTCGTCCTTTCTGATGGAGGCATAATACTCCATAGTGTATATGGACCACATCTTCCTTATCAATTCTTCCGTTGAAGGGCATCTTGGTTCTTTCCATAGTTTGGCGACCGTGGCCATTGCTGTTATAAACATTGGGGTACAGATGGCCCTTCTTTTCACGACATCTGTATCTTTGGGGTAAATACCCAGGAGTGCAATGGCAGGGTCATAGGGAAGCTCTATTTTTAATTTCTTGAGGAATCTCCACACTGTTCTCCAAAGTGGCTGCACCAACTTGCATTCCCACCAACAGTGTAAGAGGGTTCCCCTTTCTCCACATCCCGTCCAACACATATAATAAATAAATTTATTATCCTTGCTACAAAGAACTCAGTAAATTCACTAAAGAAATATTTATGATTTTGCAGAAAAAAATAAAAACATGGCCTGGAATCTGTCATTGCAAGAGAAATCCACCCCCCTACTCTCCGCGCCCTGTCCCCACGCCGCCCCTCCCCCACCCTTGCAAATCCCAGAGAGCTGAGACAGAGCAGAGCAGGTGTGATAACACACACACTAGGGAGTTCAGGAGAAAAGACACAAGAGAAGGTAGAATAGCAAGAGAAGAGAAGAGTGAGTGCTTTCCAAAGCTGAATCAGAGAAGTACATCTGAAGTCTGGCGAGTTTACCAAACCCCAAGCAGGCTAAATGGTAAGAAATCTACATGGGGACACATCAGAGTGAAACCACACGGCACAAGGAACACGGGTCTTAAAGACAACCAGAGATCGAGATTACGTAAGTCACTCTCCTACTGAAAAGTCCCCAATGCCACCCTGCTGCCTGGTTAAAATTAGGCTACTCCCCAAATTTCCATCCAGAGATCACAGTCTGTAGTCTAGAAAACAAGAACGGCAGTGACGAAGGAGTAGAAATTTCTAGTCTCCATCACAGCTTAACATATCCGGCAAGAGTAAATTACTCTCCATGTTTGATTTTATTATTTTTTTTATTTTAAAAATTGTATTTATTTATTTGCCAGAGAGAGAGAGAGAGAGAATAAGCAGGGGCAGAGGGAGAGGGAGAAGCAGACACCCTCCTGAGCAGGAAACCCAACGTGGGATTCGATCCCAGGACCCGGAGATCATGACCTGAGCTGAAGGCAGACACTTAACTGACTGAGCCACCCAGGCGTCCCTTGATGTTGATTTTTAAAAGGACAGTGGATGATGGAAATTTAACAATGTGGCTCCAACGCTGTCCTGGAAGAAACACGAATATTCTGGGCCACCAGTGAGGTGTGGGCTACGGTGAGGGGGGGTGACTGGTGCCAGGCTGACACTTTCTTCCATTTATCCCATTTTCCGTCGTTCTTGCTGGTACCCCAGCAAGATTGAAGAACATCCCATCAATTCACTGTTTGTGCATTTTAACCCTTTTTCACTTCATCCTCATGGAAGTTTCTTTCTTGTAGATGTGAAAAAAAAATTAAATTCTACAATGCAGCTGTGCCCTCCTCTGAGTCCTGACATTTGAATAACATCTAGGAGAGCTGGTTCCGCGGACAGCCGCTCAGAGCCACACAGCTTCGGGAATAAGAACGCAGCCACAACGTTAAATAAATGTCTTGGAAAAGTGTTTATTCACCTTCCCGACATCTTACATTGTTTTCAAAAAGCAGTAAGAAAATAGCTATTTAGAAAAACGAGGCCCATTGGTTTTGATAAAGAAACATTAGACACATTCTGCAAAGTGAGAATCCCACCCCAGGGAAACACAGGAGCAAAGCTCAGACTAACAGACACTCAGACAGGCTCTATCCAAGCTACAGTTCTCCACTTCCCAGAAGGACCTTTTTCTCACAGACTCTTCCAGAAGCACTGCGTAATGAACAAAGAGGTCTGGTCAGCTCGTTTCTTCATCAGCTGAGGTCGGACAACATTGCTACATGTTGTGGGGAGAAGCGGCTTGACCTCTGAGACCAACTACCTTTGAGTTGTTCGAGTCGGTAGAGACCGCATTTCGAGCAGGTCAAGGCAAGCGATGAAGGAAGCGCACGCAGGAGCCCCAGCACCCACGCGCCCTGCGGTGGTCCTCCTGCCCTCGCTTCCCAAGCCTGAAAAGCTTAATGAGGAAGGAACCTGCGTCGTCCCTAAAATGATTCAACCCTCCCGCTTTGTTTTGTTTTTTAAAGCACAGCTCTTCCGGAACTTCATTTTTAAGGATTCATCTGTAAGGGTAGAACAATGAATGGACTTAATTCAAACACTGATTCGTAACACCATCACGATGAGCAAATGACCCAAACATCTGACCCCAGCTCTAGGGAAAACCGCCTCGGTTTGGTTTCAGGCACAGCAAAGAGGACGCTGGCTTTTTCCTCATGCCCTTCCCTCACGGATGGGCTCATCCATGCTGGAATCAATCCTACAGCTGTCCCCTGCCTTCGCTGTCCGTCTTCTCAGGTTGCAAAGGAGCTGGGCCCACCTCACTATTATTCTGGGGACAGGCAAGTCTTCCCAATTATGTCCCCTTCTGTGTCCGTGAAGACATAACACCTCACCCTGAGAGCAGGTCCGAATAAGGGACCACGGGCCCTGGGCACGAGATGAGCTCTTGTACCAACACATTCAAGATAAGTCCCTCATAGTGACATTAACCTGGTACCGGTGACAACCGTTTGCCAGATGTGTGTCAGAAGATATTCTGTACGTGTCGCTGTTAAAGATGTTCCCGTCTTCTCTGGGAAACGCCAGCCCACACCCACCGACGTGCCCAAACGAACACACAACAGATGAGCACAACTTTCATGGTGCGATTGAACCCGCTCTTCACTTACGTACATTTAACCCAGGTTTCTGATCCTCGTCATGTACCTCTCCGGGCTGGCAGCGCTCATGACTGTCGTATAAATTGTGTAGCTGAGAACAGAGAGAGAGATTTTTATATGCAAGCCATTGTCTCTAATATTCCAAAGAGGGGGAAAAAAAAAAAAAAACAACCTAACCCTTGAGACCTAGAATGAGACCTAACACAAACAGAAGCCTATGTACGTCAGAATGTTTAACATTTATAATTCGAGCGATCGCACAGGGTCCCTCCATTCTATTTTGACAACACTGGGGAAGGCCACGTTCAAATTTAAAATTCTCGGACTCCTCGGGGTTTCACACTGTGGCAATGGGGGAGAGGTGGGTTGTTGAGGATTAGGAAGAAACTGGGGCCCAAATTGCACACTGGGCTGAAGACAGCACCGTAAGTACACGCAGAGCTCGCCCCAGGGTAACGGAGATCCCCTGAAGGGCTTCAGCTGTTCTTCACTCCGGCCATCATTCTATGCCCCACCGCTGTGTTAGTTTCTCTCCGCTTAGAGACGCATCAGAGGTTGGAACTCCGCCGCAGGTGGGTGCAAGTTTACAGTGCGGCACAAGGGGGCAGCATTGAGCGGTTTGTGTTGCGATTTCTTTCCGTGACCTTGACACCGCGAAGGGCCTTCCTTGCAAGGAAAGGTCCCGACAGTCCGGAATCCGTGTTAATTCTGGCTCAGTGGTGAACATCCTTTAAATGGGGTTCCTCAGGACACCCAGGTGCCTCAGTCGGTTGAGCGGGGGGGGGGGGGCTCCTGGCTTCAGCTCAGGTCAAGATCCCAGGGTCCTGGGGTCCAGCCCCGCTCAGCGGGGAACCTGCTTCCCCTCTCTGCCTCTCCCTCTGCAACACCCCCGCCCCCCCACTCATGCACTCTTCTCTCTAATATAAATAAATAAATCTTAAAAAAAATAAATGCAGCTCCTCCTGGGTTTTCAATTATACAAGGAGAAAAATATTACTTGGTTTACTATTTATAATTTCTATTTCAACAAAACATTTCCTACGCCATTTAAACAGTCTTAGCCTTTAACTCAGTTACCCTGCTTCTGGGAATTCAGCCAGGGAAAATAATCCAAAAGCAGGGTGCTTGTGTGTGGGGGGGGGTGTACAAATATGTTTATTTCAGAATTTTAATAGAGGAAAAAGTAACAACTGGAGAATGCTCAACTCTATACAATATAACCCATTGGCCATGGTGTACCTGTTTAGAATTATAGGGGCTGTTGACAGCATAGGCAATGCTTTAAAAAATATAGCAACTATTGGGGTATCTGGGTGGCTTAGTCAGTCAAGCATCTGTCTTTGGCTCAGGTCATGATCTCAGGGTCCTGGGCTCAAGCCCTGCGGGCCCCTTGCTCCACCACGGGGAGTCTGCTTCTCCCTCTCCCTCTGCCCCTCCCCTCTGCTCATGCTTTCTCTCTCTCAGATACATGAAATCTTAAAAAAATATATAACAACTCTTTAATTTTAATGCTAATTTTTAGAAAAAAAGATATCATTTAAAAAATTATTTTTAAACTGTAAGAACACACAGAAAAGAACACCCTTCTCTTTCAAACGAATATTAGAAGGGCAGAACTGTGCCCGACTGGAAAGGAGGGAGTCCGCTGTGTGCGCGGCGGACGGCCACAGGCTGGCAGAGCCGACTGGACACACGCAGGAAGTGCAGAAACCAATCATCATGAGGTCCAAACAGGCTCAGCTGGGAGTGTTTACAACACGCAAGTCAATACATGCTACAACTGAGGGGGGTCTTTCATTTGTCTTTTGGGTTCCCCCTACCCCGCACAGCACTGGGTATCATTCGTTACCCACACAGCTCCTTTGTTAGAGTGGCAAAGTACTCACTGATGTGTTTTTCTGTATCGCTCTTAGAATATTGTTTATAGAATAAATTTTTTAGTGTTCATCTTTTTATCAGGCCACACTTACAGAAAAATCTTTCAAAGGGACAATTTGAAGATATATTCCTATTATAGTACAAAATGAAAGGCCACCGCCAGTTCTGAAAATGTCATAACAGCTAAGGAATCTTAAAGTACTTATATACGGAATTTTTTCCAGAGCCCATCAGGAAAAGTATGTTGTGTTTGTGTAAGAGACGATCATTTCAAAGAAAAAAAAATCAATTGGGTATTTGAAACTAAAAATTGCTGTACAGATTTGTCGGTATTAGGCTGTTTCCTGAAGAGGACCCTTTTGTATTCGGACGTTGGAGAAAGCAGATGTGAGAACAAGGAGGTAGGAAATGCTGGGTTTGGGCATTTATTGAGTAAAAGGAGGAGATAAAACGGCTTTGACTTGCAGATGCTTCCTCTTTCATATTATTAAACCAAGCCCCACACACTAAGCAAGAGGTGTCCGCACCCCCAAGGAGCTAACCCTAGGTGCCCAGAAGGCCATGAAGCACCACCTGGAGGGCACGAGGAGGAGCTGCTGGTCTAGTCAGCCTGGCTCTTCTGCTGACAGGGACCTTCAGGTCTTCTGGGACCTTCCGAGTTTCCTGTCCAAGTCTTGCGGCTGCCACTTAGGTTTCATTAAGAGCTTCACCGCAGAGGACGATGTGGGCTGCACCTGAGAAGCCACTGCCCACAGAATGCTCCTGTCAAGGGTTCAGGCCCAAAAAGAAACAGCAGCTTCGATGCTGAATCATCTGTACGCGGAGCACCGGGGCAGCAGAAGGGCCCAGCAAGTTACAGGGAGGCCAAGGGTGTCTAAAGTTTGGTTGTAACAGTGGGATTAAAGTGCTCCACACCAGGGCTGGCGGCCCCCATGCGACACTGAGTTAGGATGAACACATCACGGCCCTCCTCCTTCTGGATCACTCCAGCCTCCTTAGCTTTGTTCTTCATGGGCTTCTCACCTGACTCATGATATGCTTCTCTGCCCCTCCCTGCCTCCTCCCTACTCCCGTGAGAGCAGGGACTCGGCCCGGTTCACTGCTCTACCCACAGCACCTGGAAAGCCCGACCGAGAGGCACCCAGAGCCCTGCTGAGCCGGAGTATGGGAGTTGAGTCCCCCCTTCTGGGGTGATGTGTGAACAGATGCGTCGAACATGTCACTTACTTGTTATAAACCGGAAACACTGACAAAACCTGCAAAGGAAAAAAATCATATTACAAAGACTATTAAGAGGTAGAAGGAATATTAAAAGGTAAATCTATGGGAAGCATAAAACTACCTAACACTCCTGCGGGTCTTAGGGGGACAGAGTTACAGACTTTTGAATCCTTTCTCCTTTTAAACAGTGAACATCTACCCATCTGTGTCTCTAACAGGCAGAAAAACTGAGGTGAAGAGGGATACTTTGACTTACACTGAAACCAGTTCACAAAATGTCATCGGACTTTTAAAAAAAATTTAGTTATACATTCTGTTCGACTTTCATTTCCCACTAACTTGTGGGTCCTGGTGACCTTTTAGGTTAAGTCTGAAGGATTCTATAAATAGAATTTTAATTTTTAATGAGTTAAATGAAGTGGACCACAATAAAAACAAATCTAATTATCAAGTCATTAGTTGAGAATCCCTAAAAAGAAGGTAATTCTCATTTTAGACTTCCGTTAGTCACAAAAGGCAAACTTTAAAAAAATCTTTTATGCCAAATTGTCATTGGACTCTTTAAAAGGTTTTTCATGGGGCGCCTGGGTGGCTTGGTCGTTGGGTGTCTGCCTTTAGCTTGGGTCCTGATGCCAGCATCCTGGGATCGAGTCCTGTATCAGACTCCCTGCTCAGCGGGAAGCCAGCTTCTCCCTCTCCCGTTCCCCTTGCTTGTGTTCCCTCTCCCGCTGTCTGTCTAAATAAATAAACTCTTAAGAAGGTTTTCAACCAGGTGAAACTCTGATTCTGACACTGTCATCTACCACATATGCTTGATTTCAGAGATTTCACATTCTTCTTCTTTTTTTTTTAATCACTGTTAACAAAGACAGCAAACATCCTGGGTAAGAGGAGAACATCACGGCTTGGTAAGTTACCTGGAAGAGCTTCTCCAGGCTGAGGTTGGCCTGGCCCGTGGCATTAAGGGCTTTGATGGCTGGCGTCCTGTAAGGAGAAGGGTCAAAGGAAACCCTGAAGGCCACCAGCTCTCACCCTGAGGCTCCCAGGACAAGGCCCAGCTGCTTTAGCTCCTTTCACCAAAGCAGATCCTGGCCCCCAAACCTGCTTCTTGCCTAGTCTCAGACCACCGTGGTAAAATTAATTCAACAGCCAGGCCTGTGGGCACACAGGGAAGCTGGGAAGATGAAAATGTATTGCTACGAAATGAAACAGTTGCCATTAAACATGTGGGGCAGTTAAGCCAGGAGGAAATACCTAACTGCCTATTGTTTGGGGATGCACAGATTTATAAAATGTTTAAAATTAAAAGGCCCAGGGGTCCCTGGGGGGCTCAGTCGGTGAAGCGTCTGCCTTCAGCTCAGGTCATGATCTTGGGGTCCTGGGATGGAGCCCTGTGTCAGACTCCCTGCTCTGTGGGAAGCCTGCTTCCCCTGTCTCTGTGCTGCTCCCCCTGCTTGTGCTCTCTCTGTCAAATAAATAGATAAAATCTTTTTAAAAAAAAATTTTTTAGAAGGACCAAAGAAAGCCCCTAACTGGTTTATTTATTTATTTATTTAAAGCAAATGTTTTCCTTCCAAACAAGTCTTAATTCCATGCAAAACTTTGATTCTTATTCTACCCTTTTCTTTTACAGCTTAGTAAACAGAGGCGGGAGGAGCCGCCCAGGGAGTCACTAGCAAAGCCAGGGGTGGCTACAGGCCTTCCGACCCTGAGGCCAGGGCCAACCTTCCCTTCCAACAGCCAGTGGCCAAGAAGCCCTCCCCACACTCTTCCAGTCTGGCCAAGCCATGGGTGAGGGCACCCAGGTACATTTTCTGGGAGGGGCAGCGCCTGAAGTCCTCTCCAGTTCTCGTCCTATAAAGGGCCCGTTCTCCCGACCCCGAGGAAACACTGGGAACCCAAAAGTGTGCAGAGGCCTACCTCCGGTCGTCCTCCCTGGGTACTGGCTTCCAGTGGTCGTAATTTGTCTCAACCCGGAACCACCTACAACAGAGCGCAACACCTTGTCTCACCCAACCAAGGTCATCCGGCACGCAGCCAAGACCAAGTTACGAAAACGAAAAAAGACCTCTAGTTGCACTAGTTGAAAAACATGACCGATACCTAATGGCCAGGGTTTTCATTCTACTCACGCTCCATTTAAAGGATCCAGAGGCCAAATGTCTGCTGGGCCGTTTCTGTTCCTCGTGATGACCACTCCCTCCCGCGGGGACGTGCCCCCGACGATATAATAGACGTCAGCGATCAGGGGTGTCTTAGCCAGCTTAAGCACAGCTTCTTCGAAGTTTTCCGACTCACTCAGGGTCTGAACGAGAAGACGCGCCTGCATCAGCCTCATCTCCTGCGGCAGCGGTCCACGCCAGCAGACGGACAAACGGGCTGAAGCACACTCTCCTGATACATTCTGCCATGGCTACCACCTTGAATTGCTCTACTTCAACCTCCTCTCATGAGGGCTCCGTAGGGAGCCAACAGCAGCGGGACTTTTCTCACAAAAGGAAAGAACTGTTGACAAGTTCAAGGCCCGGTTCACCAACCTTGCGCCACACGCTTTCTAGGCGGGTCACCTTCATCCAGGACTGCCCCCGTGTCCTTGGTCCTTTGATCTTTCAACAAGTCCTTTCTAAATACCTACCATGTGCTGGGCACTGTGCCGGCATGGGGACAGAACAGTGAACCTTGTTCACTCCAGATTTCCAAGAGTGACAGGAAAGTCAACGGGCAGTGGTGACACAGTGTACGGGGTGTCAACATGGGAGAAGCAGTTGCTGGAAAAGTCATAGCAGGAGACCCAACGTCACCCAGGACATTTAGGAAGCAGCCCAGGAGGAACTGCACAAGCTGAGGCCAAAGGGACAAAGGGAAGTGAGGCTGGTCCAAGTCGTGGTTGTGGGGCTGGGCGTGGGGGTGGGGAAGACAGTTCTGGCTCAGTGGAATAGTCTGGCAAAGGTTGGAGACAGAAGACAGCACGCTACATCAGAGCAGAGAGCAGGGGGTTCAGAAACCCCCGGGGTTCGTGAAGGCTTCCCAAGGGCAGTTGCATGGGCAGGTAAGGGGCTCCCTTCCTTGCTCAAGCTCATCTGCAGAAGAGCCCGCCCTTCCTGCCTGTGTCTTCACAAGCGCTCTTGGAAAGGACGTTTTCTGCTCACCCATCCGAATACTGCCGGGCACACTGTCAGGGGTCGTGGTAAAGTCAAGCAAAAGCACAATTCAAAATATTAGCGTCTGCAAAGGTGCCCTCATTCAGCGCCATAAACCATCCACCCAGGGCAGGGCTTTGGGACCTTTCCCTCCCATACACATAGGACCGTGAGGGGTGAGGTATTTAGGACTGAAGTGGTTTGTTCTGAACTCAGCAAAATTATAAAGGGAGGCAGCAGGAGTCAGGAACCCTGTTTTATGTCACCAACACCATCCCGCGACAACTATCAAAGAATTCACTGCCTCCAGCAGAATCCGGTGAGAAAAAAGCCAAAGAACGTGAGGAAGAAATCCCAAAGGTGGCGGTGACTTGCTTCCTTTGGGTGGCAGAGTCAGGGTAGGACAAGCACCTTATCTGTCTGGCTGGGGAGATTATGGAAATGGGTCGTGACTGCTCGTGGGTTCGGGATTTCTTTCCAAGGGAATGAAAATGTTCTGAAATTGATTGTAGAGATGGTTGCTCCACTCTGACTATACTAAAAACCAGGGAGTTGTACACTTTAAATAGATGAATGGTATGACACATGAATGGCACAGCTTTATACCTCAATTACAAAAATGCCAACCTTGGGGTGCCTGGGTGGCTCACTTGTTTAAGCAACTGCCTTCAGCTCAGATCATGATCCCAGAGTCCTGGGATCGAGCCCACATTGGGCTCCTCGCTCAGTGGTGAGTCTGCTTCTCCCTCCCCCTCTGCTCCTACCCCTGCTTGTGCATGTGCTCTCCCTCTCAAAAAATAAATAATAAAATCTTAAAAAAAAATTTATATATATACACCGACCTTATGACACAGCAATTCCGCTCTTAAGCACTTACTCAACTGAAACGGACAAGCATGTTGACTAGAAGCCTTGTACCGGGAATTCTATTGCAGGCTTATTCACAACACCCAAGACTGGAAACAATCCAATGTCTATCACTGGGAAAATGAATGAATCGTGGCATAGCCATACACCTGAATACTCTTCAGTAATAAAAATGAATGAGCGAGGGATACAAAGAACATGGATGAATTAGAAAAGTATCCGGCAGAGTGTGAGAGCATCTGTGCTCTATGATTTCTCTTACACATATTCTAGAACAGGCAACCTTGTCTGTGGTGACAGAGGTCAGAGTGGTTTCACTAGAGGAGAGCATCAGAGGCGGCGAGGCACTGGTGAGAAGGGAACTGGAAGGAAATTTCCAGGGACTTGGAAATGCTCTGTGTCTTGTTTTATTGGTGCCTATGTGGGTGGATAAATGAGTGTGTACAACTTTCAAGACATGGAACTAAACCATTAAGATCTGTGCATGTCACTGTAGGTAAATTTTACCGAAAACATTTAAAAATCATTTGGGTATTTAGATTCTATCAGTTAGATTTTTTTATTTTTTTTAAAAGATTTTATTTATTTATCAGAGAGGCGGGGGGGAGAGAGCAAGCACAGGCAGACAGAATGGCAGGCAGAGGCAGAGGGAGAAGCAGGCTTCCTGCTGAGCAAGGAGCCCGATGTGGGACTCAATCCCAGGATGCTGGGATCATGACCTGAGCCGAAGGCAGCTGCTTAACCAACTGAGCCACCCAGACGTCCCTATCAGTTAGATTTAAATTCTAGTTTTATTTTTAAACGGCAACATTTGCAATACTCTGGATTTTTTTCACATCTTATGATGAAAAGGTGTAGAGGTCATCTTAAAGGGGGGGCACCTGGGTGGCTCAGTGGGTTGAAGCCTCTGCCTTCGGCTCAGGTCATGATCTCAGGGTCCTGGGATCGAGCCCTGTGTTGGGCTCTCTGCTCTGCGGGGAGCCTGCTTCCTCCTCTCTCTCTATCTGCCTCTCTGCCTACTTGTGATCTCTGTCTGTCAGATAAATAAATAAAATCTTAAAAAAAAAAGGTATGAAGGGTACACAGTTTGTTAAGATCTTTAGGATCTTAACAGATAGGAAGTTGAGGAGATGTCCAGGTCCAGAGGGACTAAGATCATTTAGAGCAAGGCTAAGAAAAGCCAAAAAGGCTAAAGCTGGGGAGGGCCAGATCCTTGCACAAAATGTCCTCAAATTACAATTTGTATGGGGCCTGAACTCTACTGTCCAAGAGGTCACCAAAGCAAACTTTCTTTTTGTTGTGTGCAGAACTACTTTCTAATGCCTTTGTTTTGCTAAATACTGATCTTTGCAAATGCAGATTCTAAAAGAAGGGTACATTTTTATCTGCTGAAAAGCTTACAGTTAACTGTTATCTCCACCAGTTATCAAGATTAGGAGGCTATAGTAGCCTAATACTGTAGCTTCTAACAAAGATTCCCTCCTGGACCAAACTTTGGCTAGGCTCCTCTGAGCATTCTTGCTCGATAAAGCCTTAACCTTGGCCTATAATGACTTGAACAAACACCAGTTTCTAATAGCTCCAGGCTACAGCCCTAAGGTGACCTGGCCCCTCCTTCTAGCCCCTGCCTGAGAAAATAAGGCTGCGGGAAGAATTGACTGCTTGTCCCAGCCAGCGCTTAGTGAGGTATCCCCTCACACCTATCAGAAAGGTTAAGTCAGAAATACAAGAACAAACAAGTATTAGCGAGGATGTGGGGAAAAGGAAGCACTTTGCAGTGCTGTTGGGAGTACACACCAGGGCAGGGCTGGTGGGAGCGTATACCAGGGCAGCTATCGTGGAAAATGGTATAAAGCTTCCTCAAAAAGTTAAAAATAGAACTACCCTACTATCCAGTAATTCCACCACCAGATACAGAAACACTAATTTGAAAAGATCTATGCACCCTTAAGTTTATTGCAGCATTATTTACAATAACCAAATTATGGAAGCAGCCCACGTGTCCCTTGACAGATTGAAGGATGAATGGATAAGGATGTGGTACACACAGATACACACACACACACACACACACACACACACACACAGAGACACACAGACACACAGACACACACACACACACAGACACACACACACACACACACACACACAGGAATATTACTCAGCCATCAAAAATGAAATCTTGCCATTTGCAACAACATGGATAGAGCTAGAGAGTTTTATGCTAAACAAAAGAAATGAAATCAGAGAAAGACACATACCCTATGAACTCACTCACTTATGTGGAATTTAAGCAACAAAACAAATGAGCAAAGGGGAAAGAGAGAGAGAGAGAGAGAGAGAGAACAAGAAACAGACTCTTAACTGTAGAGAAGTAACGATCACCAGAGCGGAGGTGGGCGGGTGACGGGTGAAACAAATGACGGGGGTTGCGGAGTACATTTCTCAGGATGAATAAAATAAATAAAATGAAGTATAGGGAAGTATTTCATTTGAAAAACTACTCATCAGAGAATCCTGTCATTTTAGAGTGACTTTCATAAAACATTTATTTTGATCCCCAAAACATTTGTACATCTGATAGTACAAAGTTTTATATGCGTACTTGATTTTATTTTGTTCAATGAATACATTTTTAGATATAAGTTTAAAATTAAAAAACAAAAGATAGGGCCCCTGTTTTCCGGTCTCTGCAGGAGGGCAGGAGGCTAACTTTGATGAGCACCAGTTAGAAACCCCAGCTAGGCTTTGCATGGACAAGCCCTCTTTTCCACTTTCCGTAATTTTTCACTTCTCCAACTCTACTGGGCCCCTGTTCACATCCTTCTCTATTCCCACGTTCTCCCTTTAAAACACCGGTCACCTCTGTACAAATCAACGTTGAGTCTGTCCACCTGGGCACTAGTCCTAACTACAACAGCACAGCACCGACTAAAATCTGTCTCTACCACTGACTTTTCTTTTTATTGAGGTATAACTGACACGTAACATTATATTATTTCAGGCGTACAATATAATGATTCATTATTCGCGTATACTGCAAAATGATCCCCACAGTAAGTCTAGTTAACATCCGTCCCCATCTGGAGTTACAAAAATTTCTTTTTCTTGCATGAGAACTTTTAAGATCTACTCTTAACAACTTTCACTTAGGCGATACAGTATTATTAACTGTAATCGCCATGCCATACATGACATGCCCGCGACTTAGTTTATAACCGGGAATTTATACTCTGTAACGACTACTCAACTAGTGTCCAGCTCTGTTTTCTTCGACGCTTCTTATCACTGTGCATTCTGCAAACCCGTCGATGCCCATCCTTTCAAGGAACTTCTAACCTGAAGCAGATGTTGTTTATGGAAAAGTTGTTGAATGTCAATGTGAAAGTCATTAAATGACATAGGGCGCTACACCATGACCGCACGGAAGACGGAGTGAGGGTGGGGAGCTCGGAGTGCAAGTACTCACAGCGCGGATAAGCCAGCTGACCGGGTAGTGTCTCTGGAAGAGGGCAGCGATCACATTCTCCCACCACCAGCCTCTGTCTGCCGAGTGGAGGAAGAAACAATATGGATAAGTACGAACTGTTGCCCAAGTGCCACATCTTAAAACTCCTTCCGTCTTATTTCTTTCCCAGAGTACAAGCTGATGGGAGAGAAGAGTGGGTGGATGAAGAGTGGTTTTTACTGGCATCCAGTTTTCAAAGATAAAGCTCAAATTTCATGGCAGCCGTAGAAACCAATGTACACACACATTTCCAGGGCCTTGGAAGAGACAGTCCAGTTTGGGCAGCGGTGCTAAGACCCGGGAATGAGGGGTCAAAAGATTCTCCTGGTACGATCAGCGCAGCAGAAAGAAGTATCATATCCTGAGACACGGAAAACCAGGAAAGGAACAGGTTTGGGTGGAGGCCAAGTGAGGGCAAGAAGAGGGGAAAAGGAACTATTATTCAACATTGTGCGAGAAGTCCTAGCAACAGCCATCAGACAAGAAAGAGAAATAAAAGGAACTCAACTGGCAATGAAGAAGTCCAACTCTCTCTCTTCACAGAAGACATGATTCTTTCTATGGAAAACCCAAAAAGGCTCCACCCCCAAACTACTAGAACTCATACAGCAATTCAGCAACGTGGCAGGATACAAAGTCAATGTGCAGAAATCAGTGGCTTTCTTATACACTAACAATGAGAATACAGAAAGGGACATTAGAGAATCGATTCCATTTACTATAGCACCAAGAACCATAAGATACCTGGGAATAAACCTAACCAAAGAGGTAAAGGATCTGTACTCGAGGAACTACAGAACACTCATGAAAGAAACTGAAGAAGACAAAAAGATGGAAGACCATTCCATGCTCATAGATCGGAAGAATAAACATTGTTAAAATGTCTATACTGCTTAGAGCAATCTATACTTTCAATACCATCCCGATCAAAATTCCACCAGCATTTTTCAAAGACCTGGAGCAAACAATCCTAAAATTTGTGTGGAATCAGAAGAGATCCCAAATTGCTACAGAAATGTTGAAAAAGAAAAACAAAACTGGGGGCATCACGTTGCTCGATTTCAAGCTTTACTACAAAGCTGTGATCACCAAGACAGCATGGTACTGGCACAAAAACAGACACATAGACCAGTGGTACAGAGTAGAGAGCCCAGATATGGACTCTCAACTCTACGGTCAAATAATCTTCGACTAAGCAAGAAAAAATATCCAGTGGAAAAAACTGTCTCTTAAATAAATGGTGCTGGGAAAACTGGACAGCTCTATGTAGAAGAATGAAAGTCAACCATTCTCTTACACCATACACAAAGATAAAACTCAAAATGGATAAAAGACCTCAACGTGAGACAGGAATCCATCAGAATCCTAGAGGAGAACATAGGTAATAACCTCTTTGACATCGGCCACAGCAACTTTTTTCGAGTTATGTGTCCAAAGGCAAAGGAAACAAAAGCGAAAATGAAAAAAAAAAAAAAGCGAAAATGAACTTTGGGGACTTCATCAAGATCAAAAGCTTCTGCACAGCAAAGGAAACAGTCAACAAAACAAAGAGTCAACAACCCACGGAATGGGAGAAAATATTCGCAAATGACACAGCAAAGGGCTGATACACAAGAACTATAAAGAACTCCTCAAACTCACACACAAAACAGATAATAGTGTCAAAAAATGGGCAAAAGACATGAAAGACACTTCTCCAAAGAAGACATACAAATGGCTAACAGACACATGAAAAAATGTTCATCATCACTAGCCATCATGGAGATTCAAATCAAAACCACATTAAGATACCAACTTACACCAATTAGAATGGCCAAAATTAAAAACACACAGGAAACAACGTGTGTTGGAGAGGATGTGGAGAAAGGGGAACCCTCTTACACTGTTGGTGGGAATGCAAGTTGGTGCAGACACTTTGGAGAACAGTGTGGAGATTCCTTAAGAAATTCCTTAAGAAATTAAAAACAGAGCTTCCCTATGACCCTGCAATTGCACTACTGGGTATTTACCCCAAAGATACAGATGTCGTGAAAAGAAGGGCCATCTGTACCCCAATGTTCATAGCAGCAATGGCCACGGTCGCTGAACTGTGGAAAGAACCAAGATGCCCTTCAACGGACAAATGGATAAGGAAGATGTGGTCCATATACACTATGGAGTATGATGCCTCCATCACAAAGAATGAACACCCAACTTTTGTAGCAACATGGACGGGACTGGAAGAGATGATGCTGAGTGAAATAAGTCAAGCAGAGAGAGTCAATTATCATATGGTTTCATTTACTTGTAGAGCATAAGAAATAACATGGAGGACAAGGGGAGATGGAGAGGAGAAGGGAGTTGGGGGAAATTGGAAGGGGAGGTGAACCATGAGAGACTATGGACTCTGAAAAACTATCTGAGGGGTTTGAAGGGGTGGGGGTGGGAGGTTGGGGTACCAGGTGGTGGGTATTAGAGAGGGCACGGCTTGCATGCCAGCACTGGGTGTGGTGCATAAACAATGAATTTTGGAACACTGAAAAAAAAATAAGTAAAATTTACAGAAGAAGAAGAAGAAGAAAAAGAAGAAGAAGAAGAAAAGGAGGGGAAAAGGGAAGGGCAAGAGCTCTGTGGAGGCACGCAGGGGTGCGAACGCCAGCAGCTGTGGGCGTGGAGGGGCTGAGACGGCAGCTGGTGCTCCCGGGCTGGAGCCGGACAACACAGGCGGGTGCTCCACGGCCCCTGCTCTGTGCTCTGGGAGCTTCACATCCACGAAGCAGCTCGACCTCCTCCCTCGCTCTCCAGGTGAGGGAACTGAAGCCCCCTGGGGGCGGTCGCCCAGCCAGCGAGTGACAGCCCGATGCAGACCCCGGGGAGGCTGAGCGCTTACCTGCCAGGTGGTAAGTTACGCCTCCCCAGACTCTAGCCGGTTGTGGGTCCTCCTCCCAGCCCTACCTTTCCCCGGGGCGGGGGAGCTGTTGACCATCTCCATAACGTCCAGAAACTCAGCTGAATATCTTATCTCTCTTGGCAGAGACATCTTACCTTATGGTTCAAACATTTTAACTCCCTCGTAGCAGACTAAAATAGAACTAGTTTTCACTAATATAAGTATTAAAAAGGCGGTCTGACGGTATTTCATTAAATGTGCACGTCACAGAAAAACTCAGTTATTTCTAGACGGCTCGGACCTTAGGTTCTACTAATCCGTTGTTAAACACTTGGGAGTCACAAAATGATGGAAACAAAGCCCAGCCTGGAAACACACACTTGTTGACAGACATTCTGGGTGAAACCTTAGTCAGTGTCTGTGGTCTGAGCACCACGGGTTGAGAGTCAGTGGGGCACCCACAGGGCTCAGTCAGTGACGCGGCCCACTCTGGATCTTGGCTGAGCTCATGATCTCGGGGTCTTGAGATCCAGCTCCGTGTCCAGCTCCTTACTCAGCATGAAGTCTGCTTGAGGATTCTCTCTCTCCCTCTGCCCCTGCCCTCTGCTCTCTCTCTCTCTGTCTCTAAAAAAATAAATCTTTTCAAAAAAGAAGAGAAAATCAGTCTCACTCATTGCTGACTTTTGAGAAAACGCTCTAGGAACCCATTGGGATGCAGAGCGGAGCCCTGGACACTGGCACGTGCTCCGCCAGCGTCCTCCCGCCAACCTTATGTAGAAAGGTAAGAACAGACCTAACCAAAGGAACAGGCCACATGACGTCGGTCGTGTCCACCAATGACCAACACTCAACTTTATGACTTTCTTCTTAGCTCAGCTGCCAGTTCCTGAGGACAGAGACAGCGTCTGTAGACCTCGGGGTCTCCCACGCTCTGTGGAGCTGACTGATGTCCCCTGAGACCTGGGGACCGGTGGCGGAGTCGTATAACCACCAAACCTGGGGGACCAGTTTGAGAACCACCTTTCCACCGGCCAGCTGCCACACACACACGCCCCCCCACCCCCCGCAGCCTCCGCTTCCTCTTCTGCCTCCCCAGCGGGGTCAATACGACCAGCCCGGCCTGTCTGACAGGACTGTCATGAAGGTACCCTGAGAAAAGTGACCAGAGGTGCCGGTAAGCTGTGGAAGGCTTTATAGCTGTCGCCCGGAGGATGCCATCACGTAGCCTCTATATGGCTGCAGCAGCTTTCTAACCGTCTGCTTCCATGTCGCCCCCAAAGGCCGATTTCTAGGGAGCAGCCCAAGTGATTCGCTTCCCGGCCTAAAGCCCTCCTGGGGCTTCCCTTCCACCATCACTTTGAAAATCCAAACTCCCCATCCTGACCCTCAGCACGGCCTCTGCCCTCCTCTCCGCCTGTAACGCCAGTTCCCGGTGCTACAACCACACCCTCATCTTCTGTTTCTAGAATCGGCCAGGAATGCTCTGTTTCTAGAATTCCCCCAGCTCCTGGCTCCGGATCACGTGACCTGCAGTACCTGCCCCACCCCCTCCTTCATTCTCCATCACATCTTCCTGTTTTGCTTTCTCTCCCTCTCTCTTTTTTAAAAGACTTGTTTCTTTGAGAGGGAGAAACAGAGCATGGTGGAGGGGCCGAGGGAGAGGGAGTCTGAAGCGGGCTCCGCGCTGAGTGTGGAGCCCAGTGCGGGGCTTCATCTCACTCCCCTGAGACCGTGACCTGAGCTGAAATCAAGCGACTGCAGCCCCCGGGTGCCCCGTTTTGCACACTCTGCAGCACTCACACCCCCTGAAATCATCTTCACGGCTCGGGGCACACCGCCCCCCTCCCCTACTAGGCGGGGGGTCCCTGCTGGTGGTGTAGCCAGGATCCGATGGCATGTTCAGCTGCGGCAGCCAAGGAAGTACCTGGGGACAACCGACCAGGCACGGAGCCAAAATGCTCAGGGGTTTGCTCTAATTACCTCGTTCATCGCCGGAAACTGTAAACTTGTATGGACTCTGGCCGGTCCACACTCCTACGTAGCCAATGAACGTGGTTCCTGTGAAGGCCACCTGCAACCCAGAGACACGCATCACTTTGCCATTCGCGTCAAACACACAAGGAAGTCGTCTGTTTTGTCTCCCTCGCTGAGTTTTTTTCTTACAAGTGCCAACATAATAAAAACTCCTAAATTGCCTTCTGACAGGTTTGACCTGGGGGTGCCATGGATTGAAATCAGTAGGTCTGTGATCTTGCATGGGAGAGAAAAGGTACATCTTTATTTTCACCGATTTCTAACTGAAATGTCACTCCTTCCGTAACAGACACACTCGACAAATCCTGTAGTCAGAGCAGTGCCCAGGATTCTGCCGCCACAGACAGAGCAGATAGTTTCACATGTATAACGCTATCATATCTACCTTGACATCGTATAATTACATGTCCTGAAATACCATTCATAACTGTCAGTATGGGAGTTATTAGATGCACAGCTAAAATTTACCATTTAATGTATTGAGAAAAAGTATGACATTGAAATGGCTGTATTCCAACAAAACTGATTTTCTTTGTAATCCATGCATTTTATTTTAAGTATTATAAAATATCCTGAGATGGGACCATTGGCTGCATCAAAGGGGACCATGCACCCCAAAAGATTAAGAAACTCCATCCTCAAAATAGCAGATGGGCTCCGACTAAAATCTTGTGTTGACTTGATCATAAGTCATGCATCTTTTTTTTTTAAGATTTTATTTATTTATTTGACAGATGGAGATCACAAATAGGCAGAGAGGCAGGCAGAGAGAGAGGAGAAGCAGGCTCCCTGCTGAGCAGACAGCCCGATGCGGGGCTCGATCCCAGGACCCTAAGACCACGATCTGAGCGGAAGGCAGAGGCTTAGCCCACGGAGCCACCCAGGCGCCCCCTAAATCATGCATCTCATAAGCTCTATGGGGTAAGAGGAAAGAAGTGAGACTGTCTGTCAGTCATAAACATATTTAAATCTTAAAAAAGATCTTACTTATTTATTTCACAGAAAGAGCACAGCAGGGAAAGCTGCAGGCAGAGGGGGAAGCAGGCTCCCCACTGAGCAGGGAGCCCGTTGCGAGACTCCATCCCAGGACCCTGGGATCATGACCTGAGCAGAAGGCACTTAACCAACTGAGCCACCCAGAACCCCCTAAATTTTAAATATTAAAAAACTATTTTACACGTATCTCCAATGTCATCCTCGGGGTTATCCGAGTTACAGGGAACACTTCCACTGGAGCCTAAGGTAACAAGCTCCCATGATGGCAGGAGACCATCATCGGACTACAAGGAGTAAAATTACATTGGAGCAGCTACTGCAGATACCAGATTTCATTGCTTAAAGAGAGAATGTGCCTGTTCTTTTTATTTTGAGAAACGAATGAGCCTGAGTTAACATTTTTCCTTTGAAAGCTAAATTTTAGGGGCAGCTTATTGGATTAGTTGATTAAGCCTTTGGCTCAGGTCATGGTCCCAGAGTCCTGGGATGGAGCCCCACATGGCCGGGCTCCCTGCTCAGCAGAAAGTCTGCTTCTCCCTCTGCCTGCTGCTCCCCGTTGCTTGTGGCTCTCTCTCTCTCTCTGCCCTTCCTTGCCACTCATGCTCTCCCCAATAAATAAATAAGTCTTGAAAAAAAAAAAAAGCTGAATCTTAAGTCTGTAATCTTTTTGATCATTTAGTTTTACCTCATCTATTTGTAAAGAATAATTTAAGGTGGCTAAATTACAAAGAAAAAAATGCAGTGGCCCTAGTTTTATAAGTGACCTTCACCCAGCTCCTCGAGGGCTTTCTCTGAATTCTCCCCACTTCCATTCACGGCAGTAAAATGGGCATAATTCTACCTTGCTGCTAAAACCTTTACAAAATGTAATTATATGAAAAAAAAAAAACCAAAATGTAATTATATGAAAGAAAAAAGTAATTATACTGTCACTTTCTTCGAATGACACATGACACTCATATCAGGGTTACTCCTGAAGGAAAGAGCAAATTAAGGTTTAAAAAGGCAGAATCACATTGGAGTTTCCAAGATGTTTGATCATGCCCAATTATAAATGATTCTGGGATAGAATCTGCCAGCTTTTATCCTGCGGCTCTGAAAACCTGTCTTTGTTTCTAAACGTCCATGTTCTGTTGTCCCTGCTAAGTCAGTTTGCATAAGCAGACCCTTGGCTAACAGCAAGAGCCTCTAAATCACAGCCTAGTCAGAGTTTGGGGGGAAGAAAGCTACTAGGAGGCCAAAGGCCTGGCTCTGGTCCTGCCTCTGCCGGGTCTCCTCCCCAGGAGCTGGGACAACGTTCTCCGGGTGAGGTCTCTGCCTCTCAAGGGGAAAGTGCAGATGAAAATGTCGATTGTGCCCCTCAGAGGGCACAAATGTGGCTGCGGTGAGCATCTAAGGAAGAATGATATATAAAAATCCTTTAAAAATTATGAACAATAATCGAGAATAAGAGATGAATTATTTTGTGGATCACCTGTTCTTAATTTAGCACAACAATGTCTTGGCCGTGAGCCCTCAGCGGAAAGACAATACTCCGGTGTCCACTGCTCGATTTCCTAATGATAACCTGAGCACTAGGAGTCAAGCCGTGCCTGCTGGCCAGTTCTCACAGGCACTCCAGGACGCACAGGAACAAACAAAGCATTAACAGTTAGGGTGAGGCTAGGGGTGCCTGGGTGGCTCAGTGGGTTAAGTGCCTGCCTTCTGCTCAGGTCATGATATCCAGGTCCTGGGATCAAGCCCCGCATCAGGCTTCCTGCTCAGTAGAAAGTCTGCTTCTCTCTCGCTCCCTCTGTCCCTCCCTACTGCTTGTTCTCTCTCTCTCTAATAAGTAAAATCTTTAAAAAACAAAACAAAACAGGGTGAGTTCTAGAGAGAACTGTTGAAATAATTATTTTTTACTGCATTTATTCCTCTGTCCACTTAGAAGATTTTTTGCTTATTGTAGATAACGCAGAAAAGCATAAAGTAGTCAGTGAAAATATAGTCCCACTGTCCAGTAATAATTGCTAACATTTTAGCAGATTTCCTTTTGGAAATTAGTATGGATGTATATTCTGTCATTGTTACCACTTAAAACCATTTTTGAAGTAATTCTTCAGCTGTAAACTAAATTTAAAAATATTTTTTATGATTTTATTTATTCATGAGAGAGAGAGAGACAGAGGGAGAAGCAGGGTCCAGATGGAGCAGAGAGCCCGATGCGGGACTCGATCCCAGGACCCTGGGATCACGACCCAAGCTAAAGGCAGACGCCCAACTGACTGAGCCACCCAGGGGCCCTATAAACCAAATTGTTAACAGTGGTGAAGTAAAGGAATGAGACAGAAAAATGAGAAATGTTTCCTTTAAGTATTTATGTATTATTTTAGTTTTTATAAGAAAAAGTTTTGTTTGTAAAACCAGATGACCAAGTGAGTGTTTAATAAATGAGTTTATAGTATTTGTGACTCAACTCCTAAATGCAAAGAACATGTGAAATGTAGTCCTTGTCCTTAAACAGTGTCTACCAAAGCCAAAATCTGGCTTTAGCACACTGTTTCCTTGCAATAACGTGCTTTGTGTACTCAATGAATACTGATTAAGACTGTTCCTGGGGCGCCTGCGGGGCACAGTCGTTAAGCGTCTGCCTTCGGCTCAGGTCATGATCCCCGGGCCCTGAGACCAAGCCCCACATCAGGCTCTCTGCTCCTCCGGCAGCCTGCCTCTCCCTCTCCCACTCACTGAACTTGTGTTCCCTCTCTCGCTGTGTCTCTCTCTGTCAAATAAGTAAATAAAATCTTTAAAAGAAAAAAGACTGTCTCCAGATGTTTACACAGAAATGTGAAAACAGTACATATTAGGCTATATTTCTATGATGAAAACAAAATGATCTAAGGAAGATTTTTTTAAAGATCATACTTAGGAGAGTGCTGTGGGCCCATCAGACTTTACAGAGTGAAGGACAGTTCATTACGTGGCCACAACTGATCAGGCACTTCTCCCGTGCTTTGCATAGATCACGTAACCTTTACAACTACCTCATAAGGTGATTATTAACCTCTTTGAGCTGGAGTCTGCAAAACGTGTCTCAAGGATTTCCCACCTTCTCAAAGGAAGCAAGGGACAGAAGCAGAATTCAAACCCAGGACTGTCGGACCTCAAAGTTGGCGGTTTCCAGCCAGGACACCATGCCGCCCCTCCCTATTCCAGAAGCCTCCTCAGCACGGGAAAGCAGAGGGAGAGCTGACGTGGATGACTGGTCACATTCTGACAGAGATTTCCATAAGGAAATGAGCAGGTGCTCCGTATCTGTAAATGACCCTTCTTTCCCGGAGCGTAATGGACATAAACCTCCCGAGGTTTTGCTTTTCCGGGACTTGGATGTTTTCCGTACCGTAAGCCAGAAACACGCTTCGGCAGCAGACCATCCGTCCTAGAGACTGCTAGCTTTGGCTGGTCTCTGACTGCGCAGGCTTCGAGCATGCGAACCATACCTGCCCGTTCCTTAAGAACTGCACATCCACGGTCAACTTGCGTAAGAAATTTCCAAAAGCATAATCCAGATTCCGGCCGTGGTAAATGTGGCCTCTGGAATCTTGAGCCACAATACTGGTGCAGAATCTGAGAAAAGAGACAAATACAATATGAATGAATGAGAAAAAAGTAAGAAAAAGGAGAATGAGGTTTCATTTAAAAAATTTTTAAAGTAAAACAATTCTTATAATGAATACATATGACAGGTGATCCTTGCGCATGCATACAGAGCCACAATTCAAGGAGAAAAGCACAACCAGACACACCTCATCAGGGTTCATTCGGTGTTACCAGAATGTTGCCCTCAGCACACACGGTGGTGAAAATGTACGGAAAGAGAATTTCATCCTAAATCTAAAACTGAGGGGCACCTGGGTGGCTCAGTCGGTTAAGCGTCTGCCTTCAGCTCAGGTCATGGCCCCAGGGTCCTGGGATCGAGCCCTCCACTGGGCTCTCTGCTCAGAGGGGAGCCTGCTTCTCCCTCTCCTTCTGCCCCCTCTCAGGCTTTCTCTCGTGCTCTCTCTTTCTCTCAAATAAATAAGTAAAATCCTTAAATAAATAAATAAATCTGAAACGGACTCTTCTGGGCTCAGCTAGCCCTCGGAACTTTGCTTATTCCTCTGTCTGGCGGGATGTAGTCTATAGAACATACCATTCGAAGCTAGTTCAAATTCACTTCTCTTTTATGAATTTCTCAGCGCATCTATAATGGCACTAAATCATTCTGTCCCCCAAATGTTTCAGTTTGTCCTCTGAGGGAAAACAGTCAACTCTTAGGGGCTTGGCACTTCCCCTGTGGCCATCAGGGCTCCCTGCACAGAGCTCATAAGAGAAGCAGATCTTTTATAAACTCCCAGCTGGGACACCTGGGTAGCTCAGTCGGTTAAGCATCTGCCTTCAGCTCAGGCCATGATCTCAGGGTTCTGAAATGGAGCCCCAGGGCCATCTGGGTCTGTCCTGTTCCATCCAGGTCTGTCCTCAGCAAGGAGTCTGCTTCTCCCCTCTTGCTCGTGCTCTGTCTCCCTCGATTTTTCAAATATATCAATAAAATCTCAAAAAAAAAAAAACCCAACTCCCAGCTGGAGAGAAGTATTATTGAGGAAAAGAGGAAGAGGTTTGTTAAGATACCTAAGTGTTTCTTCTGAGAATATGTAACGTTCTGTGGAAAAATACCTACGCACAGCATGCCCAGTTCTGGGGAAAGAGGTGTCCGTCACGCAAGCCAAATGGAGAGGTAGTATCCGGAAGGGCTGTTGGTTGTTTCCGAGCGAAGAATTGTGCTTGATTTTTCTCTACTTTTCTGTATTTGCTAATTTCCTATAATAACTACATATTACTTTTATCATAGGAGAAAATGAATGTTACTTAATTTTTGTGTTTGTTTAAAAAAGGAAGTCTGGTTAGTTCTTAATTTTTCCCAAGATTTCTGATCCTCAAAGAGTGATGTCCAAAAGGGGACTGATAAAACCTGGAAATGGTTAAAGTAACGTGTGTGGAAATCTCTCCCAGAGAATTTTTCAAAACTGGTATGACAACAATATTTCCATGTCAAGCCAGGTTTTTGTTTGTTTGTTTGTTTGTTTTAAGTAGGCTACATGCCCAGCGCGGAGCCCAATGCAAGGCCTGAACTCACGACCCTGAGATTAGGCCCGGAGCTGTGATCAAGAGTCAGACACCCAACCTACCGAGCCCCCCCCCCAGGCACCCCTTAAGCCAAACATTTTAGCGTGAGGTAGCCCACAAGCACAGGAACAAGAGGGGAGCTGCGGGCTTCAGGGGAGACACAGGAGCTTTGACAGCAGCAGCTCTGACCACTTACCAGGCCCCAGACGTTCAGCAAGTTTTCCCTTCTGGCACTTGCTTTCTACACAAATAGCCATAATTGTCTCCAGTGCCTGTGCCCAGCAGGCTCAGTAAGGGTAGCTGGTATTATTCTGATTCAAAAAGCCTCACATCAGAAATGTGAACAGAACATGTCCTTTGTTAATTCTTTTTTATTTAAAATTTATTTATTTGAGAGACAGAGATAGCAACAGAGACAGCGAGAGAGGTACAGGCGGCAGAGGAGAGGGACAAGGAGGCTCCCCGCGGAGCAGGGACCCTGCCCATGCAGGGATCGCGGGACCCCAGGACCATGACCCGGGCCAAAGGCAGAAGCTTCACTCTGCTTAACCGACTGAGCCCCCCAGGCAACCCCCCTTGTGAATTCTAACAGCGTCTGATGGCGCTTTTGGTTGTCAGGCAGTTCAGCACATACCTTAGCATCAAATCCAAAAGCTAGAATGTTTTTACTCGAACTTTTGCTTAAATCTGCTAATACATAGATTCTAACAACAACAACAAAAGTGGAAGTAAAACCTTTTTTTTTTTTTTTTCAGTTGAGAAAGCCACATGTCAGAATAGGAAGAAGATGGAGGTAGGAGAAGAGAATAGCAAAACTAACTTGGTTCATTTAATGAGTTTGTGTCTTATCTGTGTCTTTAAACATTTCCCTAAAGAGAAAAGTGCTGCCTTTTTTTTTTTAAAGATTATTTATTTATTTGACAGAGATCACAAGTAGGCAGAGGCAGGCAGAGAGAGAGGAAGGGAAGCAGGCTCCCTGCTGAGCAGAGAGCACAATGTGGGGCTCGATCCCAGGACCCTGGGATCATGACCTGAGCTGAAGGCAGAGGCTTTAACACACTGAGCCACCAAGGTGCATCTACTCTGTGCTTCTTAAACTGCCCAGGGGTTCAGGCAAGACACCAAGGGGCAGTAAAGCTGCCTTATCCCAAGAACTCCTTTCCCCATGTCCTGGCAGCCAAAAGCTATTAAGTATGTCATTAGAAAAGGCTGGTCTGGTGGCACAACAGTAAGTTCTGAAGGTAGAAACCAGGTCAAACCTCTCTTACCTCCAGGACCTACTACTGAGCCAGTAAGACTTAAGATTCCCCTGCACTTTCCATGGGATAAAGTACACCCTGACACCCGCTTTCACTTCCCTGTGCCACTTTATCCCGCCCACCTGCCTACCAAATGCTGGCTCTGCCTCAGCCAGGACGACGTTCCCTGTGACGCCAACCCTGGAGGGTACAGACTCTGAAAGGAAAGACAGGCTCTCCGGCCATGCAGACACAGAGGTATAAATGCAGGGGACAGATGAGTGCGGGGATGACCCCCTGCATTATAAGGGTGCAGGGTCCCCGCGATACCTAGACGGTCCATGCAAGTGGGCTGAGTTCTAAAAACTTCTGTTCAAGTACGCGTTCAGCGTTTGGAAAGTGGGACACTACCTGAATAGGTGGAGGGAGAAAGACGGGCTTCGGGGAGAGGAAAAGTGCAAGGCTAGGGTCAGAGAAGCTGCTTTCCTTGTCAAAGTTCCTGATCTGCTGCTCAGATTTACCCCGAGAGGCAAAGAGGAAGCGCAGGAGGTTTCCGGGCAGCCGGGTCACCACCCCGTTTCCATCACCCTGCAAGCACGTCCGCTGCGACCAATGCGGCGGGAGCCCCGGGGAGCCCGGGCACCGCACGGACGCCGGCGGCGCGGGGCACTCACGCGGTGGACTCGTACACCAGGTTGAGCAGCAGACAGTCGGCCAGGCTGTAGTCGAGGACCTCGCACAGGCCGCGGATCTCGTCGGCGAAGGGCTGCGGCAGGAAGGGCTCCAGCTGCTCCACCGCCTTCCCGACCCACGCGTGGACCCACTTGGGGACCTTATTCCTAGAAACAAAGAACCGCGAGGGTGTCTGATGTGCGCGGGGCTGAAGGTGCGGCCCGTGTGCGGGCGGCGGGGGCGCTCCTAGAGCCCGTATCCTCGGGGGAGCCGGGCTCCTCGGCCCCCAGACGGCCGACCGCCCAGGCCCCGCGTCACGCGACCCGCAGCATCGCGGGCCCGAGAGAAGGACGCTCGGAAGGGGAGGCGGGCGGGCGGCTGCGGTCCCCGAGGGGCGGACTCGCGAGACTCGCCGGACCTGCCACGAGGGTGTGGGCTGCGTCCCCGACTCCGCGCCGAGCGGGCGGGTGACAGCCGGCGCGCCGCCCTGACCCAGAATGTCGGCGGCAAGGGCGCGCCTCCGGGGACACCGAGCTCCGCGGCCAGACTAGCCGCTGGATCGGCCTCAAGCCCGGCGCTTCCCCGAGCGGCCGCACACGCCGGATGCGGTCCCCGCCGAGCCCGCACGCCCCCGAGGCCGCGGGTCGGGACGCTTGGGGTGGAGGAGGGCAGGGCGGTCCCGGGGGCGGGGGGGGAGCGGCTCGGTGACAGCCCGGCCCGCAGCACCGTGGGGGCCGCCCGCACGCGGACTCGGGCCGCCCGCGGTGCCCCGGGGCTCGGCCCCGCGCCCGCGCGCCCGCGCTCACCCGAGGATGTGCGCCATCGCCGAGCGCACGAAGTCCAGGTCGAAGCGCCGCAGCACCGGCAGCCAGCGCAGCGCGGGCGCCGCGTCCAGGCTCACGTTCAAGAGCGGCGGGGCTGGTGGCGAGGCGGCGGCGCACAGCCCGGCCGCGGCCCAGAGCAGCAGCAGCGCCGGCCCCGCGCGCGCCCCCGGCCCCGCGGCGCGCATGGCTCGGGCTCCCGCGGCCGCGACTGGCACCGCGCGGCCGGGAGCCCCGGGAAGGGCCGGCGGAGGCGGAGCCCCGGGCGCTGGGGGCGGGGCCCGCGGCGTGACCCGACCCGCCGGGTCTCTCCGACCGCAAACCGCGGGACCGCGGCGAGCGCCGGCCCTCCCGCCGGGGCCGCGGGCCGGATCCCGGGGGCCGGACGCTGCGGGGGACGCTGCGGCTCCCGCGCCGCTCCCGCCCTCCCTGCCCCGGTCGCGACGCCGTAAGCCGCGGCCCCGACGGGCGTGAAGGCGATTTTCAGCAGCGAAGAGGTGGCGGGAAACCTGCTGTCGTCGGAAGGGTCCGTCCGTCCCTCTCCGTCTCGTTCCTTACAGTTAAGCCCTTCAACAGTTTATCTGGGTTTTACAGGGAGAATTATTTTAACACCCCCATGTCTTTTCAGCTAAAAAGAAAAAACAAAGCGTAAGAGTCGGTTAACATTTATGTGCAGGAGTTTTTGCGGACGCTCTCGTTTAACCGTCAGACAAGCCAAAGGTAGGTCCTGCGAACTCCTGCCCGGTTCCCGACGAGCGACGTGAGGCTTGGAGGGGCTGAATGATCCGCTGGATGTCGCACCGCTGGTGGCCTGCGTGCTGGCCCCCAGGCCGGGCTGTCACAGCGCAAACACCACCCTCATAACCACGAACTTCCCCTCTCCGTTCCCCGCATCTGGGAGACAGAAAGCTTGTGTAAGGAAAGTCACCGGACTCAGCGAGGCTGGGGGTTCTTAATGGTTAACCGCGGCTTGTGTAAGTAGAGTGTGTGGAGGACATTTAGAAGGTTCACTTTTTCCAGGTTTATTTCTAACTTCCCCTCTCCCCCCATCAAACAGAATGCACCACTGGTACCTCTGATCCCCCCGCCCCCATGTTTATGGCCTGTATGTCGCTGGGCTACAGCTTCAAGCCTCTGCTGTCACTCTTTCCGGGTTTGGCATAAAATCTAAATAAAGACCCTGGTTTTGATTTGCTTATTTGCAACCGCACCTGTGCGCTTAAGCCACAGGTGCATCATGAGAATCAATGAAGAGTAAACAGATGACTTGAGTTTAAAGAGGTGCATTTGGGGGCGCCTGGGTGGCTCATTAGGTTAAGCGTGTGCCTTCCACTCAGGTCATGATCCCAGGGTTGTAGGATCGAGCCCCGCATCCGCTCTCTGCTCTGGGCAGAAAGCCTGCCTCTCCCTCTCCTACTCCCCCTGCTTGTATTCCCTCTCTCACTGTCTCCCTCTGATAAATAAAATCTTTTTTAAAAAAACCTAATAAAAGAGGTACATTTGCATTTTAAAAAATAAAGCAACTTTCTGCCACTTTAAGGTAGATATGAAAAAGATTAGAAAAAGAGATCGGTAAGACAACCATGATAAAATGTATTGGATGAACAAATCAATATTGTGGCTAAACAGTCAAGGTTCACAATTAAGCTGATCACATAATTTTCTCTATTATTCTATTATTTCTATATTATTCTAATATTGAGGTTATACATGTTATAAGACAGTTTAAAACAAACATTAAAAGGGAGATCTGAAATTACAGAAACTATTAACCCTCTCCTTTCTGCTGTTCTGTGCTGGGCAGGTTTCAGAGATGGTGTACATTGATTCCATGGTTCATCTACAGATCAGAACCTAGAGTTTAAGAAACACTTTGGTGGAGAATGCATGAAGGTAAATATTGTGTCAGAAACACGGGATATAATGTTTTTATAGCTTGTATCTCATTTTGTTGTTTATTTTTTCATTTTTTTTCCTGTTTTGGTAACACTTAAAACTTTTTATTTTTTTTATTTTTTATTTTTTTTAAAAGATTTTATTTATTTATTTGTGATAAGAGATGTGATAAGTGAGAGAGAGCATGAGCGAGGAGAAGGTCAGAGAGCGAAGCAGACTCCCCATGGAGCTGGGAGCCCGATGTGGGACTCGATCCTGGGACTCCAGGATCATGACCTGAGCCGAAGGCAGTCGTCCAACCAACTGAGCCACCGAGGCGTCCCAAAACTTTTAAAATTTAAATTCAGTTAATTAACATATAATGTGTTATTTGTTTCAGGAGTACAGGTCTGTGATTCATCAGTCTTATATAATACCTAGTGCTCACCATAATATATGCCCTCCCCAGTGTCCATCACCCAGCCGCCCCTTCCCTCTCATCCTCTGCCCCTTCGGCAACCCTTAATTTGTTTCCTATGATTTAGAGTCTCTTATGATTTGTTTCCCTCTGGTTTCATCTTGTTTCATTTTTTTCCTCTCTTCTCCTACGAGCCTCTGCCTTGTTTCATCATATGATAATTGTCTTTCTCTGATTGACTTATTTCCCTTAGCATAATACCCTCTAGTTCCATCCACATCATTGCAAATGGAAAGATTTCACTTTTGTGATGGCTGTGTAATATTCCATTGTGTATACATACCACATCTTCTTTAACCATTCATCTGTCAATGGACATTTGGGCTCTTTCCATTGTTTGGCTCTTGTTTGACATTGCTGCTATGAACATAAGGATGCACGTGCCCCTTTGGATCACTACATTTGTATCTTTGGGGTAAATACCCAGTAGTACAATTGCTGGGTCATAGGGGAGCTCTATTTTCAACTTTTTGAGGAATCTCCTACTGTTTTCCAGAGTGGCTGCACCAGCTTGCATTCCCACCAACAGTATAGGAGGGTTCCCCTTTCTCCACATCCTTGCTAACATTTGTCTTTTCCTGAATGGTTAATTTTAGCCATTCTGACTGGTGTGAGGTGGTATCTCACTGTGGTTTTGATTTATATTTCCCTGATGTCCAGTAATGTTAAGCACTTTGTCATGTGTCTGTAGGCCGTCTAAATGTCTTCTTTGCAGAAATGTCTGTTCATGTCCTCTGCCCATTTCTTGACTGGATTGTTTGTTCTTTGGGTGTTGAGTTTGATAAGTTCTTTATAGATTTTGGATACTAGCCCTTTATCTGCTATGTCATTTGCAAATATCTTCTCCCATTCTGTTAGTTGTCTTTTGGTTTTGTCAACTGTTTCCTTTGTGCAAAAGCTTTGATCTTGATGAAGTCCCACTAGTTCATTTTTGCTTTTGTTTCTCTTGCCCTTGGAGATGTGTCTAGAAAGAAGTTGCTGCAGCCGAGGCTGAAGAGGTTGCTGCCATGTTCTTCTCTAGGATTTTGATGGATTCCTCTCTCACATTTGGGTGTGGTGTAAGAAAATGGTTCAGTTTCATTTTTTTGCATGTAGCTGTCCAATTTTCCCAACACCATTTGTTGAAGAGGCTGTCTTTTTTCCATTGCATATTCCTTCCTGCTTTGTTGAAGATTAGTTGACTGTAGAGTTGAAGGTTCCTTTCTGGGCTCTCTATTCTGTTGCATTGATCTATGCGCCTTTTTTTGTGCCAGTACCACACAGTGTCTTGATGACTTCAGCTTTGTAATAGAACTTCAAGTCTGGCGTTTTGATGCTGCCTACTTTGGTTTTCTTTTTCAACATTCCTTTGGCTATTCAGGGTCTTTTCTGGTTCCATCCAAATTTTAGGATTAGTTGTTCCAGTTCTGTGAAAAATGTCAATGGCATTTTGATAGGAAGGGATTGCATTGAATGTAAATATTGCTCTGGGTAGTATAGACATTTTAACAGTATTTTTTCTTCCAATCCATGGCATGGAATGTTTTTCAATTTCTTTGTGTCTTCCTCAGTTTCTTTCATGAGTGTTCTATAATTATCTGAGTACAGAGTCTTTGCCTCTTTGGTTAGGTTTATTCCCAGGTATCTTATGGTTTGGGAGCAATTGTAAATGGGATTGACTCCTGGGGTGCCTGGGAGGCTCAGTCAGTTAAGCGTCTGCTTTCAGCTCAGGTCATTTTCCTGGGGTCCTGGTACTGAGCCCCGCACTGTGCTCCTTGGTTAGTGGGGAGCCTGCTTCTCCCTCTCCCTCTGCCTGCTGCTCCTCTGCTTATTTGCTCTTGCTGTCTCTCTCTCTCTCTCTCTCACTCTGGCAGATAAATAAATAAAATCCTTAAAATAAATAAATAGATAAATAAATAGGATTAACTCCTTAATTTCTTTTTCTCCTGTCTATATTGTTGGTGTATAGAAATGCAACTGATTTCTGTGCATTGGTTTTTTTATCCTGCCACTTTGCTGAATTGCTGTATGAGTTCTGTCAGTCTGGGGGTAGAGCCTTTTGTTTTCCACATACAGTATCATGTCCTCTGCAAGGAGTGAGTTTGACTTCATCTTTGCCCATTCAGATGCCTTTTTGTTGTTGTTGTTGTTGCCTGATTGCTGAGGCTAGGACTTCTAGCACTATGTTGAGCAGCAGCGGTGATAGTGGACAGCCCTGTCGTGTTCCTGACCTTAGGGGAAAAGCTCTCAGTTTTTCCCCATTGAAAATTATATTTGCTATGGGGTTTTCATAGATGGTTTTGATAATATTGAGATATGTACCCTCTATCCCTACACTGTGTAGAGTTTTGATCAAGAAACAATGCTGTACTTTGTCAAAAGCTTTTTCTGCACCTGTTGAGAGTATCATATGGTTTTTGTTCTTTCTTTTATTAGTGTATTGTATCGTGTTGATTTGCAGGTGTTGAACCAGCCTTGTAGACCAGGAATAAATCCCACTTGGTCATGGTGAATAATCCTTTTAATGTACTGTTGGATCCTATTGACTGGTATTTTGGTGAGAATTTTTGCATCCATGTTCATCATGGATATTGGTCTGTAATTCTCCTTTTTGGTGGGGTCTTTATCTGATTTGGAGATCAAGGTAATGCTGGTCTCATAGAAACAGTTTGTGAGTTTTCCTTCCATTTTGGTTTTGAAACAGCTTTAGAATAGGTGTTGGTGCCTGGGTGGCTTAGTCCATTAAGTGTCTGCCTTTGGCTCAAGTCACAGTCTTAGGTCCTGGGATCAAGTCCTGCATCAGTCTCCCCACTCTGGTGAGTTGCTTCTCCCTCTGCCCCTCCCCCCAATCACGCTCACTCTCTCTCATGAGAATAAATAATGTCTTTGGAAAAAAAATTTTTTAAAAGAAGAATAGGTATTAATTCTTCTTTAAATGTTGGGAGAATTCCCCTGGGAGGCCATTTAGCTCTGGACTCTTCTTTATTGGGAGATTTTTGATGACTGCTTCAATCTCCTTGCTGGCTATGGGTCTGTTCAGGTTTTCTATTTCTTCCTGGTTCAGTTTTTGTAGCTTATACACTCTAGGAATGCATTCATTTCTTCCAGATTGTCAAATTTGTCAACATATAAGAATACATAATATGTTTTTATAATTTTATTTTTTTAGTGTTGATTGTGATCTCTCCTTTTTCATTCATGGTTTTATTTATTTGGGTCCTTTTTCTCTTCTTTTGGTAAGTCTGGCCAGGGGATTTTCAGTCTTATTAATTCTTCCGAAGAACCAGCTCCTAGTTTCGTTGATTTGTTCTACTGTTTATTGTTGTTGTTGTTGTTGTTGTTGTTGTTGTTGTTGTTTCTGTTTCATTGATTTCTGCTCGGATCTTTATTATTTCTCTTCTCCTGCTGGGTTTAGGCTTTCTTTGCTGTTCTCTCTCCAGCTTCTTTTGGTGAAAGATTAGGTTGTATATTTGAGACCTTTCTTATTTCTTGAGAAAGTCTTGTACTGGTATGTACTTCCCTCTTAGGAACTCTTTTGCTGAATCCCAAAGGTTTTGAATAGTTGTTTTCATTTTCATTTGTTTCCATGAATTTGTTTTATTCTTCTTTAATTTCCTGGTTGACATGTTCATTCTTTCATAAGATTCTCTTTAGCCTCTGTGTATTTGAGTTCTTTCCAACTTTTCTTTTGTGATTTAGTTCCAGTTTCAAAGCACTGTGGTCTGAAAATATGCAGGGAAAATGTGTCTCTTGCAGACAGCATATCAATAAGCCTTGCTTTTTTATCCAATCTGACACACTGTGTCTTTTGATAGGGGCATTTTGCCCATTTATATTCAGAGTAACTATTGAAAGATATGAATTCAGTACCACTGTATTGTCTGTAAAGTGCATGTTACTGTATATTTTCTGTTTCTTTCTGGTTTATGTTTCTTTTGGACTCTATCTTTGCTTAAAGGATGACTTTTAATATTTTTTATAAGACTGGTTTGGTAATCAAAAATTCTTATAGTTTCTGCTTGTCCTGGTAGATTTTTATTACTCCTTCTATTTTGAATGACATCCTAGCTGGGTAAAGTATTCTTGGCTGCATATTTTTTCTCATTTGGCACCCTGAATGTATCATGCCAATTCTTTCTGGCCTGCCAGGTCTCCATGAATAGGTCTACTGCCAGTCTAATGATTCTACACTTGTAGGTTACCTCTTGTCCCAAGCTTCTTTCAGGATTTTCTCTTTGTCTGTGAGATTTCTAAGTTTCAGTATTATGTCGGGATGTTGACCTATTTTTATTGATTTTGAGGAGGGTTTTCTGTGCCTCCAGCTTTTTGATGCCTGTTTCGTTTCCCAGATTAGGGACGTTCTCCACTATGATTTGCGCCAGTATACCTTCTGCCCCTCTTTCTCTTTCCTTTTCTTCTAAAAATCCCAATTATTCTAATACTGTTCTGCTTTATGATAGCACTTATCTCTTGAATTCTCCCCTTGTGATCCAGTAGTTGTTCATCTCTTTTTCTTATCTTTATTCTCCATCATTTGATCTTCTATATCACTAATTCTCTCTTCTGCCTCATTTATCCTAGCAGCTAGAGCCTCCAATTTTATTGCATCTCATTAACAGCCTTTTTTTTTTGAAAGATTTTATTTATTTATTTGACAAATAGAGATCACAAGTAGGCAGAGAGGCAGGCAGACAGAGAGAAGGAAGCAGGCTCCCTGCTGAGCAGAGAGCCCGATGCGGGGCTCGATCCCAAGACCCTAGGATCATGACCTGAGCTGAACACAGAGGCTTTAACCCACTGAGCCACCCAGGCGCCCCTCATTAACAGCCTTTTAAAATCTCAACTTGGTTAGATTCTAATTCTTTTATTTCCTCCATAAAAGGATTATCCAGTGTCTACTATGCTTTTTTCAAGCTCAGCAAGTATCTTTATGATATGAATTCAGTACCACTGTATTGTCTGTAACTCTAGTTCTGACATCTTACTTACTGTTACCCTGAACTCTAGCTCTGACATCTTACTTATACCCATAATGATTAGGTCCCTGGCAGTCAGTACTGCATTTTGTTCTCTTTTTTGAGTTGAGTTTTCCATTTTGTCATTCTGTCCAGAGAACAGATAGAGAACAAAATACTAAAATGGCAACAGCGACACCAGAGAAACATACCCTAAACAAATTAGAAGAGATCTGAAACCTGGGGGAAGGGGGGTGGAGAATATAATCAGACAAGTGAGCAGAATAGGGCAATATACTGAATTCTGTGTTTTGGTCTGTTTTTTTTAGAAAACTAGATCCCAAAATTATAAAGGAAAAAAACTTATATATGAATAAAAATAAAATTGAACACAATGAAAGGGTAGAATGTGTTTGTAAAAATGGACTTAAAAGACAAGAAAAAAAAAACAAAAGAGAAAGAAAACAACAATAACAAGAACAACAAAAAGGGAAGGGATATAAACAGACAGACAGGTGAGCAGAACAGAGTAATACACGATCTCCTGAGTGTATTTTGGTTAGTTTGCTAGAGGAAACTACATCTCAAAATGTAAAAAGAAAAACATATACAAAAATAAAATTAAATACATTGAAAAGATAGAACGTAACTGTAATTTTGAAAATTAAAAAAGCGTTTAACAAAACAGAAAAATAAAAAAGGAAGAAGAGGAAGGAAAAAAAAGATGGAATATGATCAGACAGGTGGATAGAACAGAGCCACACACTAGATTCTGGGTGGACTTTGGTCTGTTAGAAGAAACTGCATCCCAGTATTTTAAAGAAAGAAAAACCTACACACACACACACACACACACACACACACACACAAATAAGGTTAAATACAATGAAGGGATAGAATGCAACTGTAAAAATGAAAATTAAAAAATTTTAAAAGGAGTTGATAAAACAAGAAATTGAAAAAGAAAAAAATTTTTAAATAATGAAAATTTTAAAAATTCTCTTTGAAAGATTAAAGAATCATGAGAAAAAAGCCACGAGTTCTATGTGCTGTATTCCCCTAGGGTTGGGCGTATTGCAGTTCTCCTGGAGTGGTAAACTTGGGTCTTGGCCGGATGCTCTTGCTGATCTTCTGCAGGGGGTGGGGACCTGTCTCAGTGATTCTCAAATGTCTCTGCCGCAGGTGGACTTGCACTGCCCTAGCGAGGGGCCGGGCTAAGTAATCTGCTCCGGTTTGCTCTGTGTGGCTTTCGTTCCCTGAAGGATTTCTGTGCACGTTTAGAGGATGAGAATAACAATGGCGGCCTCCCAATCTCTGGCCCCACTCCTCGGTGAGCCCTCGGGGAAGAGCAGGCAGTCACCCGTCTCCTGCCACACTCTGTGCTCACCTGGTCTGTGACCCAACGTTTCTATGTCTGACACAGGACTCTGTTTGGAGTCTCCAAACCCTGCAGATTCCAGTGGTGCACTCCTGAGCCAAGAGCGGTGGCCTGACTGTGGCCGGGATCAAGGTCTATGGCAAGGCCGAGCTGAGAGCCCACTCCTCAGCTCACTCTTTGCAGCCGGCTTTCCTGCTCCAACACCTGGGAGCTCTGCCGCACTCAGACATCCTGGTCTCTCTGTGACCCCGAGGGTCCTGAGACCACACTGTCCCAGGTAGGGTTCCATCCCCCACTTAGCCACCCGAGGGATGTCCCTCACCAGAGCCGACTTCTAACTGGCAGTTCTGGTTTCGTGCTGCCTGGCTCTGTTACTTGCCAGGAGCCGGCTGACGGCGGGTCCTTCCCCCATGGTCTAACCCATATGTCGCCTTGGATTCACTTCTTTGTATGTCCCACCTTGCACTAAGCGGTCACCTTTCTATTCGTAGAGTTGCAGCTGTTCTTTTCTTCAATCTCCTGTTGAGTCTACAGATGTTCAGAAAGATTTGGTAGCGGTCTAGAGGAGTTCCTGGGACCAGACGAAATTCAGGTCTCCTACTCCTCCACCATGTTGGACTCTCCTCTTTCATTTTGCTCAGTTTCAAAGCAGTGTGGTAGTTTCAAAAAAAATGCACATATCCTCCAACACTCCGTCCATGCAATGGTGGAGCCTATTTCCCCTCCGAGACTGTGAGCCATACTCGATGACTTGCTTCTAGTGAACAGAATACTGCTTTAGTGAGGGCATCTGACTTGCGAGACAAGATGACAAAAAACGTTGCAGCCTGCTCCTCGTGCTCTTGGATCGCTCACTTTGCAGGAAGCCAGCTGTCAGGCCCTAAGGACACTAAAAACGCCCTGTGAAAAGGTTCCTGTCTTAAGGAACTGAGACCTTTTACCAAGAGGGAAAGAGGAACAGAGACTTCTTGCTAATAGCCATAGGAATGAACTGTCTCAGAAGTGGCTCCTCTAAGCCCAGCTAGGCCACCCCCAAATTACTGATCCCCAGAAACTACAGAACAGCATTCATCGTTTTAGGCTCTCAACTTTGGCAAATTGTTATGCAGCAGTAGATAACTAATAAAGACATGGTACCATGAGGGTTACCATCCTAACACCTGGAACTGCAGGCACGGCTTTGGAACTGAGCAGTAGGTGGAGCTGGAAGGGCTTCAGGCAGTATTAGTGAAAGCCTCCAGTTCCTGGACTAGACCACGAGAAGTCTGACGGTCCCTAAGGAGACCGCCAGTAGTGGCTGCAGGGGAAGCGAGGAACAAGTTATTGGCGAAGTGAAGTGGTTGTTACTTAGTGGCAGGACATTTAACAACATTGTCACCCACATGAATGGGGAAGGTAGAAGATGTAATGAAAGAACTGAATGACCGAGCTTGACTTCCAGTCAATATGTTGAAGTTGTCACCACCTTCTTTTTGTTGCTTATAGTAAAATGTGAGAGAAACTTAGGACAGCCGCCAAGCCTCCTGCAAAATGGGGTATAGCCACTTTGGAACAGAATTTGGCAGTTTCTTACAAAACTAGAATATACTCTTCATAGAGAGCGGCAACTGCTCTCCTTCGTATTAATTTACCACAGAGGTGAAAACATATGTCCCTACCTGGACGTAGATGTTTCTAACAGCTTATTCATAATTGCCAAAACCTAGAAGAAACTGAGATGTCCTTCAGGAAGTGAATGGATAAACACACCATGGCCTATCCAAAGAATGGGAAGTTATTTAAATAGCACTAAAAAGAAATGAACTATCCAAACCATGAAAAGAAACATGGAAGAAACATAAATACATACTAAGTGGGAAAAAACGGTAGGAAAATGGTAGAGTGTCATGGTTCCAACTCCATGACATTTGGCAACAGGCAAAACTCTAGTAAAAGATCAGTGGTTGCAGGGGTTGGGGGGAAAAAGGGGTGAACAGGCAGAGCAGGGAGGATTTTAGGGGTAGTGGAACCACGCTGTACACTGTAATTGTGGGTAATCATCATTATACACTTGTCTAAACCTATAGAATATACAAAACTAAGAGGGAACTCTCATGTAAGCTACGACTTGTCGTGATACTGATGGGGGTTTATTGACTGCAACAAATGGATTCCTCTGGTGCATTTAGCTTTGCTGTGATCCTAAAACTGCTCTTAAAAAAAAAAAAAAAAAATAGTCCATTCAGAGGCACCAGGGTGGCTCAGTCGGTTGAGCAGTCCACGCTTGGTTTCGACTCACGTCATGATCCCATGGTCCCGGGATAGAAGCCTGCGTTGGGCACTGCACTCAGGGGGAGTCTGCTTCAGGAGTCGCTCTCCCTCTGCCCACCCCATCCCCGCTCTTTCTCTCTAAAATAAATAAATAACTTTTAAAAATTTAAAAAAATAAAAAGTTCATTTTTAAAAAAGCATCCAGGACTGGTTTTGAAAATTCCCAGACAAAAATATATATGGGAACTTAGTCTGTCAAAGATGGCATTGCTGATCTGTGGAGATATGTGTAACACAAGTAACTGACTAAGAATTGGTATCTGGAATATATAAAAATCTCCTACAAATCAACACGTTAAAAAAAAAAAGCTATAAAAAAGAACAAAATGGCAAAAATCTATGTGAAATGACCTCCATCTCTCTAGTAATCACTGAAATTCAAGTTAAAACAGTATTATTTAATAAACAACAGAGTATTTTCATATTTTAAACGTGCAGTTTGATTATGCTATAAATACTTTGTTCTTTTTATTTATAATAAACATTTCCTATTGTAAACATTTCTATGGCTTTAAAATCTTCCATCATGTGGATAAATCAAAACTTAACCATTTCCACAGTGAGGTTGGATGGACAGTTGGATCGACGGAACAAGGAAGGCATACAACCCGGTATTTAGGCAGTACGGAATTAGCTGTGCTCTGTTCTTACCTGCATTTTTAATTAAGTACCAAATAAGACTATACTAGGAGAGAAAAGTTTATTTCCTTATAGAAGAGAAAAAGCGCCATGTCAGTGCTTTACTTTTCTATTAATTTTCAAGATCTTTTTTAAGTCTCATAAAATACATTAAAAAATAAACAAGTTAATTTTTAGTTTTAATTTTTATACAGTAAAAGGCTGTCATTTGGTAGAACTGTACTATTCTTGGTAACACAGTTTAAAATGTGTTTATCTACAATAGTTTGAAGAACAGAATATTCTAATTAAACATTCTGATTTAATTCTGAGTTGTCATGTGAAACTTTAAACATTATAAATTTTCAAAGAATTAGAATATGAGGTAATGAAAACACAATTTATACATAACTTTTAAGAAATTCTACCACTTTTTAAACCGTAACTTTTATATCCAGGAATATTTCCAACTGCGTTCCTGCTTATGGCAAGCATCAGTTTGTTAGCAAACAGCCATTTTACTCTCTGGCCAGCTGAACTTCCCCCTTCTTAGGATGCTCTCAGCCCTATGCTATGCCTTTTCTGATAGCTCCATAAGCAGCCTTGTGTTACACAGTCACTCTGTAAGTCGGCCTCCTTCCTTGTGTCATATGGCACAAACAGTCACCTGCTGAGCATTCAATATACATTTTTGTATTTCAAACTAATCCCCCCCCCAAATGGGGGAGGGGTAAAACAAATAACTGTTACAACTATAATTATTGTTTCATTTCACAAAGATGAAACAAAAATAAAATAAAAGCAGATATATAATCGTTGATGAGAAATTTACTGAATGCTCACTTTGTGGCAAATACCAAGGTAAGTGCTGAGAATATTCTCAAAATTTTCAAAACAATCAACGAAGTAGGTGGTCTTATATTTACAGAGAGAGAACGGACAGGGAATAAACCATGTATTCAAATACTTGCTAAGCCCCTAACTTCCTGGGCACTGAACCAGCACTGGTGATACAGCAGGGAACAGACTCTGCCTTCTGTGGAACCTGCTGGGGTCATATACAAAATGGGCCAGAATTCTAGGTTCAGACATCACTTTGTAAACATTCTGAGCTTGGAAATGGGTGTTCGTCCCTGAAATGGATCCATACTTCGGACTGACAGAAAAGCAGAGACTGAAAAGTTGAAGCTCAGACCCTGATGACCTCTTCTAGGTATTTTTACCTTCTTTGACCCTAAAAGATCTCTCTGCCTTTGCTGACAGCATCCAACCTTGTGAGAATGTGATCTTCAGGTTTACAGAACACATTCACAAAGGAAGATTTATACAATAAGACATCGGGCAGAATTAAGATACTATGTGATTGAAGACATAAGAGTTAAGACTTTCACCTTTCAACTAGCTATTTTTCTATCTTGCATATAAACTCAGTTAAGAGCAGGGTGAAGTCACAGTAGAACAGGAGTCCCAGCACAGAACGGACTTTGGCCTCCAGGCCTCTCAGTGGGGTCCGAATGTCCTGAGGAAGGAAGGGGGAGACTTCCAGGAACCATCAGAAGTCATGCAGCAAAGCTGTGAACCCTAGGGGCTATGCCATTTCTAATTTTATTTACCTCTCTCAAGGAGACACCCAGTTCAAGAGCACAAACAAAAAGAGAGAGAGAGAGAGAGAGAGGTTTCAGGTCTGAAATAGCAAATTTGCATCGGACGCTTCCTGTTAAACCCTAAAGCCACTGAAGTTGACTCTGAGAACTCCTCTTCAGGCCAGTGCGACTTAGTCCCTGAACTTCAAGATTTTTACAACGAAGGTCCAGTGATCTGAGGCATCTTTGCAGAAGGCCCCAAAGTTTCACGTAAAACCAAAAGTGAACACAGAGTGAACAAGAGAAGTTTTAGAAGCTACTTTCTAATTCTGGTGGGCAGAAAACTGCCTTTTACTCTAAAATAACAGAGAACACTTTTCTCATCTACCACAATATGACCCAGGAAATTGGAGGCAAAGGCACCCGCTATTTCCAAATCAACGACTTGCAAACAGAGGCTGACCACGGCCCTGTGTCCCCTGAAGTCTACTCAGCCACGCCAGGGGAGACCAGCACAGCAGCCAACACACACAACAGGACCTATCTGAGATTAGGAACCTTTTACTGAGACAAAGCAAACAGTGGGCTGAAGATACCACAGCATGAAGGCAGGCTGGGGGGACCAATCCGACTTCTTTTTCCTCTCTGGTGGTCCAGATGACGAACTAGACACTCCACGATTACTACTTATACTTAAGGCAATTTAAAAAGGAAGGTCGTAACCAAAAAGCCTATACCTGGCATTCAAAAAATACTTACAGTTTTTGGATGGACTAAAAGACCTTAACTGGCTATGAAAAACCTGTACAGCAGGGACCTGTTCTGAGCAGGTAAGCCTATATACAAGTAAGAACCTCTCACTCTTGTAACATTGTCCTGTTTAAAGAGAAAATCTTGAACTCCCGTGCCCTGCAGAGGCCTCTACAAGCCCCGCGAAGCACAGACCTACCTCTGTTAGAGAACCATTCACACTTCGCTCCAGATACACACACGACACGCATCTGCCCCTGGCGTTTCCCAAACAGGCTGCGGATGCCTTCTGGGAGGGCCACGGCTCACTCGTTCTTGTATCTACAGGGCCAGTCAGCAGGCACCCAACATTTTTCTTCTTTGCATGAATGCGAAGTGAAATGATTTTACACCACCGCCACCGGTGACATCTCACACGTTCCCACTACTACCCATCTCCAAAACAGATTTACTGTGTTTTTCACAATAAAGTACTTTAGGACTCTTTAATGTAAACAGACAAGCTTGATTAATTTTCAAAATAATGATACAAATGTAGCATTCTTCTTGGGATGGAAAATTTGCTTGGAAGTTACTTCATTCTTTTTCTCTTTCTCAAAAGTGCATCTCGTAGTGCCAGCTGGAACGTAAGAAAAATTATTTAAACGTGGGAATCTTAGGTACCCCGTTATACTAATTTGGTTATACAGCAGTGTACCAGAATGGAATCACTAAATCTACACATCATCCTGAGGTAAGTGTGTGTCTTAGGTGTGTGACGGATGCTATTCCATGGATTCCCAAGCACTGTTCTTTGATTCCTAGAAATTTTTTAAGACCCCTGGCTTTTGAATTTTAACAATATAGATACGTGGTTTTGTTTGTTTGCTTTGAAGAATTTTGGGGGGTGGAACTGGCCTTTCTATCTAAATGTTTAAATTTTTTGGATTTTATGATTTTTAAGTTATTGCTTCCCTGCCTTTATTAATATCCGGGTCTTGGTATGTCTTTGTAGACAGGCAGAATAGCTAAGGGTAGACACTTAAGGTAGAAAAATTAAGTTCATTTTAACTTAATTTGTATGGCTGAGGAGGTATTTCTTCGACACATCCACGTCTTAATTTCTCATCTGTCAAATATAAAATCACAGTACCTATTCATATTGTTGGATACTGATTAAGTTAGTTAAAAAATGGAAAGCTTTAGAATAGTCAAGGCACAGGGTAAGAACTGTATGTTAGAGAATGATGTTATAACCCAAGGTTACATAGGTTTAATTCTGCTCATTAAACTTTGTAATAAAAACATCTCAGTCCCCTTCCCCCTTCAACTGCCAGCATTTGAACACAAGGAACCGGTGTATTCTTCTTCCTCTTCCTTTACCTTTCTTAAGGCCGCACCGCAAGCTCCTCCTCTCTCTGCCATAAGCTTTACCTTCCTTTTCTAGTCTCACCTTTTTACGTATTCTTCTTTTTAAAATTAAGATTATTTATTTATTTAGCAGAGAGAGAAAGAGAAAGAGAGAGAGAGCACACACACACAAGCAGGCTCCCCCAGGAGCAGGGAGCCCAATGCTAGGCTCAATCCCAGGACCCTGGGATCATGACCTGAGCCAAAGGCAGTCACTTAACTGACTGAGCCACCCAGATGCCCGACCTTTTCACATGTTCTGTGAGTGTACTCCAAAAATGTATAACAAGACCTCATGCGGGGTGCCTGGTGGCTCAGTGGGTTAAAGCCTCTGCCTTCAGCTCAGGTCATGATCTCAGGGTCCTGGGATCGAGCCCCACATTGGGCTCTCTGCTCAGCGGGGAGCCTGCTTCCCTTCCTCTTTCTCTCTGCCTGCCTCTGCCTACTTGTGATCTGTCAAATAAATCAATCAATCTTAAAAAAAAAAAAAAGACCTCATGTACACTTGTCAAGCCACGAAGACCATTTTATTCAAGACAACAAAATATCATGGAGGAGTAGAAGGGGTATGAAATGTGATTTTTCCAGAGGGTGCTTTGGGTGTGTGAAATAATAGAAAATATACACTGGTCTCTAGCCCTGGTTCCTGGCACAGAGCTCCTAAAACTGGTAATTTCCTAAGTGATAAGAGCATCTCCTGTTAATATTTGTCTTTGACCTTGTCCCTGACACAAGGTTCCCAAAACGCTTCTAAATTCCACGTGGTCAGAGCACTAGGAACATCTTTTGTACTGAGGCAACCAGATGGGTTCCTGGAAATGGGCTGGTCCAAGAAAGACCTTCGAAGTTTTGGCCCCCTCCACCCTGAACACACATGATTTTCCAGAGAGGGGAAAGAGGCTGGAAATGGAATTAATAATTGATTCTGCCTATGGGATGAAGCCTTCAAAAAATCCCTCTAGGGATGTCTGGGTGGCTCGTTTAGCATCTGCCTTCGGCTTGGGTCATGATCCCAGCGTCCTGGGATGGGGCCCCACGTCAGGCTCTCTGTGCGGCGGGAAACCTGTTTCTCCCTGTCCCGCTCCCCCTGCTTGTGTTCCCTCTCTCGCTGTGTCTGTCTCTCTGTCAAATAAATTTTTTAAAAAAATCCCTTTAATGTGAGGCTCTGAGAGCTTCTAGGTTAGTGAACACATCTGCACTGAGCGGGGGACGTATCCCACGTCTGTCCATAGGGACAGAAGGTTCTGCATTCAGGACCCTCCCCGACCTTGCCGTCTGTTTCTCTTCACCTGGCTGTTCATCTGTGTCCTTTACTAAATTGGTAAACTTAAGTAACCACTGCTCTGAGTCCCGTAAGCAGCTGAAGCAAATTAATCAAACCGAAAGAGTGGGTAGCTGGTCAGAAACACAGGTTATCACCGGGGCTTGCGACTGCTTTCTGACGTGTGCGTGCGCGCGTGTGTGTTTTTGGGGAGGGGAGCTGGGGAAGGCGGCAGGTGCAGTCTCATGACAGTGGCTTGTGGGATCAATGAATCTGTGGGATCTGACACCGCCTCCAGGAAAACAACGTCAGCCCCGCATTGCAGGACACCTTGCCAGTATTATAGAAAACTGCTCGTGTAGGAACAAAACATTCACACGCTGGGTGACCATAAATGTCAGACGTGTAATGTGTGAGGAGCAAAAGACAGACACAAAAGGTAGACTGAACTGGGTTCTTCTATTTGAGATCACGCATCCGTTGGGGGATGCTCTGAAGTTGCACGGCCCATCCCGCAGCCTCCAGTTATATGCGGCGCTTGGACATTTGAAAAACGGTTAGTCCAAGCTGAGATGTGCCACTAGGGTAAAACACACTGGCTTTCAGCTGGTTCAAAAACAAGAAAGTAGGGTATCTAATAACTTTTATACTGATCACATATTGAAATGATACTATTTTGGATCTATTGGGTTAAATAAGATATATTACTAAAATTAATTTCACCTCTTTCTTTTTATTTTTTAAAAATTATTCATGCAGTTTGTATAGAATTTCTATTGGGAAGGGCTGGTTTAGAGTGAAGAAGAGAGTAAGAGAAAATCAGGAACCCAGAGTCAAATTTTGTAATGAAGAGACCTTGAAGAAAATATGGGGCAAGGATCCATAAACAGAAATTCTACTCTTAAGGTTCTAAATGACAAAGAAACTGGAGAACAAAGGAAAGACATTCTTGAACCAACAGGTCCGATGTCCCGTGAACTCTTACTTCTAAATAAAAAATGCTTTCAACTCATGAGTCAAGAGGTGCTGGCCGGGAACGAAGCTAGGCTTCCATATCATGCCAGAAAAAATCTTGCTGAGACAACAGAGAAGGAGGGAGTCGGGAAACACCCTCGGTCACAAAAACTTTGTAATAAAGGAAGGAACAAACCAAGCTAAAACTCAGTGGTTACCGTTCTTCAACCCTACCGTCCTACAAAGGTCTGCTGCAGGACAAGTTAACAGCCTGAATCAATTCAACTATGAACTTAAATTGAATTGGCAAAGTTCAGATATTTATTTATTAAGATTTGTTTACTTAGAAGAGGGAGAGTGAGAGCAGGAGGAAAAGGCCAGAGAGAATCCAAGCCAACTTCCTGCTGAGCTTGTGAGCTCAATCTCCCGACCTTGAGATCCAGAGTCAGAGGCCTGACTGAGCCCCCCGGCACCCCACCACTCAGGTATTTAAAATCCGAAGGGGTACCTTGCTTTACATCTCAATTTTAACAACCTCTCTTCAAAATGCTGTCACTGTATTATTTACATGATGTTGCTGGATATAGTTTAGAACCAGAAAAATGAAGTAAGCAGAGATAGATTTTATTTTTTAAGTATTTTATTTATTTGACAGATAGAGCGCAAGCAGGAGGAGCAGCAGAAGGAGAGGGACAAGCAGGCTCCCCACTGAGCTGGGAGCCAGACACAGGGCTTGATCCTAGGATACTGGGATCATGACCTGGGCCAAAGGCAGACACTTAACCGGCTGAGCCACCCAGGAGCCCCAGGTAGATTTTAAATGGCACCTTAATTTAGTTAATACTCCCTTGGTGCTCCCCCAGATGGAACACTGCCCTGGAAATCGGGCCATTAACTTTCTGGCCTTGGCTAGCAATCTAGGAACCCTGGTTTGCTCTTGACTTGGTTTCCTGGCGATCCTTCAGAATACATTTAGAAATGCTCTGGTACCTTCCCCGTGGAGAAAGGTAAGAAAACATGAATCTGTTTTATTATAATGAATTACTAAATAAGCCAGCCAGCTGGGCAGCATAGGACTACACAGCAAAGCCTGTATATGGATAAAATGAAATCCCTAAAATCTGTAAACATAAAAGCTTTGCAAAAGGGCACATAAGGAAGGATCGTATTGTATTTCACAGATGCAGTGTCAAGACTGTTAGCATAGGGCTGACCTTACAGACCGTCTAGCCTCCACTCCTGTGATTATAGAGGATGGAAATGGATGCCCCTTTGGTCACACAGGTGAACTCAACCCAGTCAGGTGTAGGATTTGCATGTCCTGACCACTTTCCCCCTCTCCGTGCTCTCCAATAATGCTCTCCATTAATCCTAAGACACACGTAACATAGCGTCCTAAAGGCACATCTGCCTCAAGAGTGAAGACGTCTTAAAACGACAGCAGCGTTCTCACCAATCAAGCCTCACTGAACTCACCTGCTTTTCTCGGAAGGAACGCTTGTTTTTTGACCGGACGTTATGGCTGTATCGCATCATCATAAAATTCTTCTGTTTCTTCTTCTCTTTATTTGTGGAACTGGAAAATGGGTTCATTTTGGTTTTCTTCCTCACAAATTCCTTTCGGTCTGTCTTTCCGGCCTATTAGCACACACACAAGAACACTTCGAGGGTCACCTGCCCCACAGACGCGTCTCCGCCATGCCAGGCGCTCTACGGACGCGAAGGACCAAAGGAGGATAGAACTCCGTCCTTGTCCCCAGTAACTCGCTCCAGGGGAGAAATGACCATGGTACACTGAAATGGGGCAAGGGAGCTCAGTGGAAGAAAAGGGCATAATTCAGCCAGTCAGATCAGAGGAGCTTCCTAGGAAGGAATGAGCTGTTTTCGGCAGGATGAAGGCGTGCACGGCGGGAGAAAGGAGGGGGAGGGTGGAGACTTTCAGGAAGTGTGGACAGAAAATGAGAAGGTGGAGAAGGAAGAACTTGGCTTTTTAAACTCCTCTGAACAGGTTCCAGTACCAGTGGAATGCAGAGGGTGATGTGGAACCTTGCCCCATTTCAGCATGGGACGGTGCGCAAAACAAACAAGGTGTAGAAACCGGAGCTGGCTGGACAGGAGGTTGGAGGCTGGAGATGTGCAACCAGATACGGCCACAGCACGTGCCAGAGGCTTTTCTTTAACGACTATAAACTTCCCCTGCTTTCCCAATAGCTTGGCTAAGTGCACTGAGCCGCCCAGATACCAGCACAGGGGTAGGGCCTTTCTGTGTTCTACATCTTGTTTTGGATCGGTGGTTTCCGGGCTATTTGTTAAAACTCCTCTAACAGAACTAACGCCTGTGCCTTTTCTTCTACGCTATTTATACCTTTATTTAAAACATCAGAATAAAATACTGCTCCTTTTAGTTCATTTTTCACCATATTTGCTTTTTGTTTGAAGAACCAGGGGCTGAAATGGTACTTCACTTACCATGGCCGTTGCTAGCCGTGTCTCCTTGTCAGACTTCGGTTTCTTATGAAGGCGTTCAATGTCCCGAAGAGAAAGCAGCTCGCCCCTGCGGGGAAGGACAAGTGTCGTCTGAAACCAGGGCGGAGGCCCTTCTCCTGATACGCGCCAGCACCGGAGCGGAGGGGGAGCAGCGCCGGGAGTTCTACCTGGACTCCTCATCACTATCAATTTCAACGTATTTCCTCTTTTGGGCTTTCCCCGGGGCAGCATCGAGTTCCTTCCTCATTTGGGCCATGCGGATTTTCTGGAAGTCTTCCTGAGTCAACACGCGGCTGGTGCTAACGGCTGCCGCTTTGGCTTTGCGCTCGTCCACGGGCATGCTGTTGAGCTTCTGGGACTTGGAAAGCACACGAGAGAGGTTGAAAGAGCGACCAGCTCAAGTGAGAGCCAAGTGCTCCCCACGGCCCCGCCCAGCACGAATTAGGTCTTAAGAAACATCGGAGTGAGGCCCTGTACGAGGACATTCCAGGACTTACTATTTCTTGCTGTTCTTCGTCAGAAGAGTGTAGCACATCAACCCACTCGCCATCGGCATCTGCCTCCTCACTGAGACTGGTACTCTCCCATCCGTCTGTGTGACACACAAGACATTGTTAGCGCTGTCCCTTTATGCTGTACTCACGGTAAGTCTAAATACATTCAGCAAAAGTAAGGTTAAAGCCAATGGAGCTCTGCTGACCAAGAACTGGACAATGTTTATTGCTAAATAAACCACATCAATTTAACTAATTTATAGAATGGGAAATAAGCACTGACCATGTATCTACCATACGCTAAAACCTTAGAATCACTTTTTTTTTTTAAACTCTCATGACTCAAAAGAAGAGGAAGAGACCCTGTAAGTTAAGATACCCACCCAAGCCACACTGCTAGAAAATGTGGCCGTACGGTGAAATCATAAAAATCACGTCTGAATCTAGAGCCAATGTTCTTTCCACCAAAACAGCAAGTGGACATTTCTCTTGGCCACACAGCAAGGGTCTGAAAACTTGTCTAAGCGCATTTATACATGTTTTTAGAAACTCGTTAGAAACGGTCATTCAGAGAACGGAAGTGGAAGATTCTGGATGCGGAAGGACCGTATAGATATCTCAATGAGGAGGAGTTAGTTCTTACTGGAGTCACAGCACAGCAAGCTTTCGAAATCACAGATACTTGCAATTTTTCAGTTGTTCCCCACAAGGAAGTGGTCCATCTTCTGGTATGGCGTATACACAACCACTGCTGCGGAGGCCTCAGCTCTAGCTCCAGTCTGGTCGCCTGCTGCGCCCCACCCTGTATCCTACACTCTAATGCGTTCTTTCTTTTCTTTCTTTTTTTTTTAAAGATTTTATTTATTTATTTGACAGAGAGAGATCACAAGTAGGCAGAGAGGCAGGCAGAGAGAGGGGGGGAAGCAGGCTCCCTGCTGAGCAGAGAGCCCGATGCGGGGCTTGATCCCAGGACCCTGAGATCATGACCTGAGCTGAAGGCACAGGCTTAACCCACTGAGCCACCCAGGCGCCCGCACTGTAACAGTTTCTTATATCCTTCAGGGCTTTGCTCAGTTTGCCTGGAAAATCTCCACTATTCCACCATTCCACTTATTAGTCAAGATATAACTCATGGGTCAGCATCTTTGAGGTTTTTTTTTTTTTAAAGGTTTTATTTATTTATTTGTCCCGAGTGAGCACAGGCAGACGGAGTGGCAGCAGAGGCAGAGGGAGAAGCAGGCTCCCGCTGAGCAAGGAGCCCAATGCGGGACTCGATCCCAGGACGCTGGGATCATGACCTGAGCCGAAGGCAGCCGCTTAACCAACTGAGCCACTCAGGCGTCCCGAGGTTTTTTGTTTAAAATGTATTTATCTGAGATAGCACGCAGGCCACTCGAGCAGGTGCAGACGCAGAGAGGGATTCAAGGAGGTTCCCCAGTCAGTGGGGACACAGGGCTCAATAGCAGGACCCTGAGATCATGACCTGAGCTAAAACCAAGAGCCAGATGCTTAACTCACCGACACACCCAGATGCCCCTCTTTGAGACCTATTTTGAACTTCTGGGGTAGACCTGACTTCTCTCTGGCCCTTAGGCCCCATTTCAATCATAAATGCTGGTAACACTTTATTGCTGAGCTATTTAAGAAAGGTCTTCAAGGACAGGACAGCATTCATCTTTAATGACAGTGGCTAGCTCACGGGTTAAGGCTTTACAAAGTTTTGCTGATACAATTCATGAATTAATATGAAGAAGACAGGACTCTAGTAATCAAGGAATAAAGGCTAATCCTGGAAATCAGAACCGAGTCTTCTCAAGCATTCAATAACGTTCAACAAGTGTTCTTCAACAAGGGGACTGCTTATTGGGGGGTTGCTCAGGACTAATCCTCATCGTTTTTTCTAGGCAACAAAAAACTAATATTTTTCCCGAATGCCCCGCATGCTCTACCTAAGGGGCAGCCATCCTGAGGGCGTGACCTCTACACTACAGTCCAAGTTCCCTAAGAGCAGGAACCACGCTCATTTTGATCGCCGGTGCCTGTTAACAGTGCTTGGCACACAGTCCTTGCTCAATAAGTATCTGTTCAATGAATGTTCAGCCAGCATAAAGATTTCAAGGTCGATACTGTATAGGAGTGATTTTATCTCCAATAATGGTGAAATGAAAACAAACCTTCATCGTTTTCAGCATCCTCTTCTTTTTCAACTTCTAGAACTTCTGCTCCTGGAATGTAATCTTTAGCATCCAATTCTCCATATTCTTGCACTCTTGCTTCTAGGGAGGCCTCTGTAGGCTTCCCCTAAAGGAAAGAACATTGTTTTGAAGATTTATTTATTTGAGAGAGAGACAGAGTGCGCACGTGTGCTCGTGCTCGTGGGGGTAGAGGCAGAGGGAGACAACGTCAAGCAGATCCCCTGAGGAGCACGGAGCCCAAGCATGAGCATCAAGAGTGGGATGCTAACCGATGGAGCCCTCAGTCACCTTCTCCACCCCCTAAAATAAGGGTTTGTTTCTTTGTTTTTTAAATAAGGTTTTCAATAAGGTTCTTAGACGGCATTATTCATGAAAAGGATTCTTAGGGCACCTGGGTGGCTCCGTCAGTGAGGCACACACTCTAGATCCCAGCTCAGGTATAGAACTTAGGGTCGGGAATTTAAGCCTCCGAAAGAAAGGACTCTCTAAGATGATGAATGTAGAAGGGAGAATCATGAACAATGGAAGTAATCAAAGGACAGAAACAGTCGACTTCTGCCTTGGGGCAAAGTAAATTCCTCAGCCAGGACACTGCTCCTACTTCCTTGCTCTCCTCTGGTATGATCCGGAAACTGGCAGTGAGCGGAGAACAACTACTCCAATTCTCAAGTCTTGAGATCGCCAGCTCGCTCTCTGTTCCATGCACACATTTCTCGTCCTTCCCGCTTCCCAAGAGGTTCTACCTGGCTGGGAAATAGCCTGTTCAATACTAGCATCAGTTACTGACCTTTCTCTGGAATTCTCATCTGTTAATGATATCACAAGCTTTCAAGAGGTAACAGCCTGATGGGTCTGTAGACTCAGTCAGCATTAAAGAGCGTGTGCTGACTACAGAACAGTTAAAGTGACGAGATTTAATTCAACTGTGTTCTGAGAATTAAATTACCAGTACTCATAGTGGAAGCTTCAAAAACACTAAAACTCACACTGTAGGAAGCTAGTCTCCCCTTCTGCGACTGTAACCTTTGATCAACATGCATGTCTCACTCACCCGGAATTTCTTCTGCAACATTTTAGGATTCAGTGTCCGGAAGAGCTGAATCAAAGTTCTAGCAGACATCATCACATCTGTAAAATAACACCTTTAATTAGGAACTCCAGAGCAAAGAGTCTATTGATAAAAAAAAGTCACTTGATATTCTTTGATCTACGGAGAAAAACAGGCATCTTACTCTTATCTCTGTGTGTTTTATACTGAGCCAGGTCTTGGAGAAGTTCTTCAGTCATGGCTAGAGGACATCGAGCTGTTATTTCTTTTATGGCATTGATTCTAGAAAAGGAAAATGAATTTAAAAAGCCCAAACATCAATCTCAGATGGTTTAATCTAAGGTTTCCTAAAAAGACTAAATCAAAAGATATATAAATTGGGGACTTCCAGGGTCAGCTGTCCATTAAAAACATATCCTCTGCCTCCAGGGACATTCAACATACCCTACTGTCATGACCTCCCCAGAGTTCTTGTCGGTGACAAAATTGTTGGCCACAGTCGCGAGCACTGACTGAATGATCTGAATTGGGAATAAAAGAAAAGAGGTGAGTGCTGATAAAATGCCTCTTCTACTCAAACATGTGAGGACGAAGGGACAATAGGCTGTTCACGTAAAACTCTTCCGTCCTCAGTCTGGGAGTTGGAAGGACTCAACACGGAGAAAGACAGATAAAAATACTTCGGGTAGCAGTCTTCCTGGCTATCCTTAGATTAAATTCTGCTCTCTTTTAGTATTATTTTTCAAGTTGGATTTAAACAATTGCTTTGACTCAGGACAACCCAATGATTTTGCTTTATTTTATTCTATTTTATTTATGTTTAAGTAGGCCCTACACCCAGCATGGAGCCCAAAACAGGGCTTGAACTCATGACCCTGAGATCAAGACCTGAGCCTCCTGAGATCAAGAGTTGGATGATTAACCAACTGAGCCACCTAGGTGCCCCTCCAATGCTATTTTAATCAAAGAAAGGAATTATCAGCGTTGAAAAATAATTACTATAAATAAGTTTACTGATACTTTTTTTTATTTATTAATATTCTTGACTTCTCTGACAAAAGATTTAGCAATTAAAGTCAGAATTCTCAACTTTTCTGAAATGAACTTTACTTTTCTATAGGAAAAAATTTTTTCAGTTTCTGTAACTAACCTTGTATGTCCATCTCTTTAAGAGTTAGTGTCTCTTCTCATTTTGAAGAAAAACCGGCCCAGTGAGAAAAGCCACCATGATCTAGTTTGTAGTGGCACTGCTAGGAGACAGAAACAAGGGGTAGAGTTCTCACCTCGGGGGGTACTAAGTGATGAGACGCTTGGGCAGCATACAGAAGGATCTTTGTTACTTCTAAAAATATAAGAGAGCAGAAAGATCACAGTCGGTTTACTGCTCTGCCTCTCAGGACTATTATTAAACACGGCGAGCACGTTCTCGCCTTAGACGCTACTGCTGCTTAAGTCCACCCGGAACCCGCAGGCCCAGAGCCCTGCATGGCTCACATCTCTCTTCCCTCAGGTCCCTGCTCAGTCGCTGCCTTTTCAAAATGCCTTTCCTGATACATTCTAACCTAGAACTTGCCCCAGCACTCTGTATTGTCTTTATTCTTCCCTTTTCCTCAAAATACTTCTCTTCATGCAGACATTTTATACACAGCACTCTCTGGATCTCCCTCCAGACTGTAAGCTCTACGGAGGTGAGGACATCCTTTATGTCGTCCGTGGAATTCTTAGCGACTAACTCAGTGTCCAGCCTAGAAATCACTAAATAAATAACTAAAAACATAAATATATACGCATGCTCTCCCTTCAAAGGGGCAGCGTATATTAGGAACAAGACCTCCGACAAAAGGAAGAAGTGAGGTGAATCCCAATTTGCCATTTATTTGCCGAGGGACCCTGGTCTTTTTATTTCTGCACCTCACAGGACTGACGCGAGGAGCTGATGAGATGATTATGTAAAGCACTTAGCACAGCGCCTGGCTCATGTTAGAGGTTCAGTAAATGCTGGCTTCCTTTCTATCTTGGTTCAAGGTCAAAGGCAAAAGTGACCATCTCTTCTTTCCTGCCCTTATGTTGTTTTTAACTGAGAATACATGTGAGGACAATGATAACGTAACATAAAATTCTGGTACCTATTATAGTTACGGTAGGTCAGATTGCTTGTTTAGAACTTTCTACCTGTTTAAAATATTACAAAAAGACTTGCTTTGAGAATCCAGTCTTTTGTCTTCTAAAAATAACTGTTTCTTAAAGTTGATAAGCAGAATAATTAACCCATGACAGACTGGGGTAAAGAAAACAAAAGGGTTTCCCTCCCCTCTTAAACAGAACACACTTTACTCTTCACTCTTGCCTTTAATAATTCCAAAAGAAAAGGCATGGGTAGTTATTCCAACCCAAGGTCAACAAAGGAACGTGGGCAAGTGGGAAGCTTACCTCTTTGGTGGGGCTGCAGAAACCTTTGCAGAAACGGGTAGAAATTGAAGAGAAAAAGCTGTGGAAAGAAGCATAATCTTTAATACTTATGTAATTGATGCTCTAGAGTTTTATTTTTCCCCAACGCAATTTTCTCACCACGCTCAACTAACTAGGGATCATTATTTATTTTTGCTTTTTCTCAATAAGTATTCATGATCCACTGTACTGCGTTACCCAAGGAAAGGGAGGGCATGCTCCTGCCATCCTCATTATGTCAAGGAAGAAGTATATGCACAATAAACTAGGAGGAAAAAAGGCAACCAAAATGTAACATTCTTCTACTTTTAAAATCGGTGTGGCTGCAGAACTAACTTTTTTAAGTCTTCAAAGATAAAGAGGATTATAGGAAGGAACAGCAATGATATTAAGGCCCCAAAGCAAGGGATAAAATAGTAACTCGAGCCTGAATAGTACCTGGTATAATTTAATCACCCAAACCCGCACGGTTCTCATTTTATTACTGGATACCAGTCCAATCACACTGCAGGAAGCTTGCTATTTAGCTCCACAATACTCTGAGCTCTGTATTTTACGGAGAAGAGACTAGCAGTCTGGAGTCTACCTAAATAAAGGTGACAGGGTCTAGTTACTAAAGCAACTGTAGTTTACAAACGGTAGTTGACATACAGTATCGTATTCGTTTCAGGAGCCCAGCATTGTGATTTGACATTACCATACATTACAAAATGTTCACCAAAGCAGCTGTCCTCTTTAACTACAAGGAGAGGAACTTTGGACATGGCCTTGTCTTACGCAAAGTTCACCGTGTCAGAATAAATTGGTTTTTTTCTATTTAGCCCCAAAGCAAAACCAGAACCAGACCAGTAATAAGGAAGACGTAGCTTCAGTATAAAGACGGATGCTCAACTGTAGTCAGTTGTGAAACTCTAGTATCACTTCTATCAAAGCTTGCTTAAATTACACATCACTTCTGCTTTCCTATGAAGCTCAATTCAGGCCTGACATGAAATTTCTGCACAAATATAACATAAATTCATCTGGTAATCCTGCTGTAGGACTAGAGCCCGTGGAGAAAAGGCATTTTGTTCATGAAGATGTTAAGTTTTTCTTAGAAAAAGGGAACAAGTGCTTTCACTCACATGTACTTTAATTTTTAACTGAATACATGTTGACACTGCTAGATTTTCAATAAATAAGGCTGTTTTACTTTTCTTCTTTGAATAAACTTTTTGAAGGGGGTGCCTGGCTGGCTCAGTTGCAAGAGTGTGCAACTCCTGATCTCAGGGTCATGAGTTCAAGCCCCATGCTAGGTGTGATTACATAAAAATAAATTAATTAATATATACATACATACATACATTTTAAGAGCTTTAAAAAATAAACTTTTTTTTCTTTTTTAAACTTTCTGAAGAAGGGAACACATTCAGTGATGTACACAGCAGCAAATCTCAAGAGTGAAATGATAGGGAACAACCTCAATGCCATTTCTTCATGGCCTAACTTTCTAGAAATCTCATTTTCTTTTTTTTTTTTTTTTTTAAAGATTTTATTTATTTGTCAGAGAAAGAGGGAGAGAGAGCGAGCACAGGCAGACAGAATGGCAGGCAGAGGCAGAGGGAGAAGCAGGCTCCCTGCTGAGCAAGGAGCCCGATGTGGGACTCGATCCCTCCCAGGACGCTGGGATCATGACCCGAGCCGAAGGCAGCTGCCCAACCAACTGAGCCACCCAGGCGTCCCTAGAAATCTCATTTTCTACAATAGCAGTTGGTCTGTATGTGTGAAGTTTCCATATGTACGTACTATACAGATATACATATATATGTATATAAAATACCACCAAGGAGCTCCTACAATTTAATTCAACATGAAATAAATGACCAGAGAATTCAGGTTTGCGAACACTGAAAATCTCCCACCAGAGTGGTCTGGAAGTCAGTAAAGCTATAAAGGGATAAAGAAACTGCAGAATGGAGTAATAGCTGATAAAAATACATGGGTTATGATGGCTCAGAAAAACATACATGTCGATCAAATAAAGTAGAAAATCAGAACACAAAATAGTCTGTCCATAAAAATTTATGTAGAATTTAAGATCCATATTTACTGGGTGCCTGGGTGGCTCAGTGGGTTAAGCCGCTGCCTTCGGCTCAGGTCATGATCTCAGGGTCCTGGGATCGAGGCCCACATCGGGCTCTCTGCTCAGCGGGGAGCCTGCTTCCTCCTCTCTCTCTGCCTGCCTCTCTGCCTGCTTGTGATCTTGCTCTGTCAAATAAATAAAATAAAATCTTTAAAAAAAAAAAAAGATCCATATTTACTGATAAGAAAACAAAGTGATAAAAATTGCTATTTTCGGAGTGGAAGATTTTATTCTTCTCTAAATTGTATGGGTTTAAATGGTTTTGAGGGATAAAATTAAGCCGCTGCTCTACCTTAGTGGCTTTCCTTTCACCAGGAATAATTCTATTTCTAATATTCTCACCAAAATGAGAAACAGAATGTAATTCGAACCTCGTGAATTCCCACCAATCTGGAGATGAGGTTCATGAGCATCATTTTCACCTCAAACCTCTCCGTAGAGCTCTCTAGCTGCTTTAGCAGTTTTTCTGCAAAATCTGGAAAGCAGAAGATCAGAGAAGTACACTGTGAGTCCACGGTCTGCACAGCATTATCTGACAGGTGTAGAGCGAGACAGTGGTTAGATCAGGGACTGTGGCAGTGAGTGTGTCACTGAGTGTGGCAGATCAGTGACTGCGCCTGCAACCACTCTGCTGAACCAGGACGGTCACGAACAGCAGCAATAAAGAAGGTGAAAAGATTCACACACAGGTGAATGGACTTTCACTGGTGCCCAAAGTTAAGTCTGAAGGATCCCCAAGGCTCTGAGCATCCACATCTTGACTGTTTGATAAGAGCCCCACTTCACAGTTCTCAGAGCCTTGCTTCCCGAAGTGGGGTCCACAGACCACCGGCAGCTGGTCTACCTGGTAGCTTGTTAGAGAGACAGTATCTCAGGCCCCACCCTGGACCTACTAAATCAGAATCTGCCCCGGTAAGAGATTATCAAGTTTCCATTTAGTCAAGCACAATGTCCTACCACTGCTGTTCGTTAAAGACATAAAGGACTCTTCTTCCACATTCTTATTTTGCTGTGCACTGGGAATTCCGACTTTAGAACATAATTCCCCAGGCTACAACCAACTAGTAAATAACAATTACTGTTTATTAAGTGCCAGGGAGCTTATATTCCTTGGTAACAGCCAGAGAAAAAGCCAGAAAGGAACTTGGCAAGTCATAATTATAATACCTTGGGGATCATGAATCAAATGAATAGCTGAAAAGTTAAACACCTCTGGTTTCTTCTTCTTTTTTTGTTTCTGAAATAAAATGAGAAGAAAAACATTTACATTATGCCACACTATTGCAGGAGGGGAACCTACAACAAATTTCTTTCAAAAACTTTCTTTCAACTAGAACTAAAGGTGGTTTTTGTCTTTTTACATTAAACCTCAGAAATGTTCCAGCAAATAGCACCCGTGAGACTTAAAAGAATTTAGAAATATAAACATTTAAAGACAAAGAAGGGCTAAATTAATGCGGTTTCAGACTAACCATTGCAAAATACAAAATGTATTTCATTCGTATACTCTTCTGAGATGAATCCAGCAAAAACATTCTATTATAGGCCATCTTGATCACAAGTGAAAAGTGAGTTTAATCAAATTTATTCAAGTCACAGACTCTGCTAGAGCTGAAAACATTTCATCATCTAAAAAACTAGTACTTGAAAATTCATCACACATTTCTAAGTTCTTCAAAAATTCTATTTATTTCAAATTCTTAAAAACTTTTGCTAAAAACCCCATATTCTACAGTCTAATGATTCCTACCTCATTTGCCAGGTACAAGTCTCACCTTGAGTACTTTCATAGCCTTTTCCAACCTTTTCTTGTGTTTGGAGCTTTTCTTCCCTGTGGCATATTGCACTAGCAAGTCTCTTGCTGTTGGTCCTTCATCCTGAAGAAGAAACTACTTTGTAAACAAGGAAAATCTGCATAGAAGCAAATAGTAAGGCTTTCAGAGACTTCTTTGCATTTATACTCTGCAACTGCTATCAAAAATGAGCACGACTTAAAATTCAATAAAAAAGATTTGCCTAGGAGCACCTGGGTGGCTCAGTGGGTTAAGGCTCTGCCTTTGGCTCAGGTCATGATCCCAAGGTCCTGGGATCGAGCTCCACATCAGGCTCTCTGCTCAGCAGAAAGCCTGCTTCCTCCCTCTCTCTCTGCCTGCTTCTCTGCCTACTTGTGATCTCTGTCTGTTAAATAAATAAATAAATAAATAAAATCTTTAAAAAAAAAAAAAAAGAGATTTGCCTATGTGTACAAACAGGTACATATAAAGACTGTCACTGCAGCACTGATTTTTGTTTTTATATTCTGCTTTTAATTCTTATGCAAGTATAAAATACAACTTCGTTTTTATTTGAAAAAGGAAACTGGAAACACTATCCTTAGGAAAATGCTTAAGCTATAAAACATTCATATTCTGGAATATATGGAGGTTAAAAGAAGGAGGTAGATCTGTATGTACTAAATGCATTGGTGTATCTATACATACAACACAAAGAAAGCACGTTGCAGACTAATGCACATATTATTTATGTATATTTCAAAGATCTAATATACATAGAACACATACACATAAATGCATGGGAAATAAAATGGTTATCTGTGAAGATGAAACAGGGAAGTGGGAATAAGACAGGATTAAGAAAATTTTTACCTATAGTATCTCTAACTTTTTTATAATAAGAATATATTATTCACACATTATTTAATATCAAAATGAATTAAAAGAGCTTATTACATTGTCTCGTACTGTTACCACAATGCTAATATGAGAAAGGATATTTTTTCTTAGAAATTTTTGATTTTACTAAAAAATATTTTTTAATAAAAAAAATTTCATGACATATATCTTCATTTTGCCTTTTAAAAAGATGCCACGATATTATTCCTCTCCTTCTCTAAACACTCTATGATACTGATATCATCTCAGAAAATACACTGGCAGCAATTTTCATTCTAAGTTTATATAATGAGTTAGAGGTATAGCTTTTGAACTAAGAACAAGGCTAAATGAATACAATTAGTTCTTTACCCAATCTTAGTGAATGTAAGTGACAAATTCTAAATAGAATAAAATCTCAGCATGGCAGAACACAATAAAAGATAAAGGTAATATGTAAGCGTCTTTCTAACTTGAGCAGTCATGGATTTTACAATCTGTACTGGGAGCAACAATGAAATCTGATAGACTACGGTCAAGTTCAGAAGCATCTATGGTTGAACATATAACCTCAGATTCTGAATCGCTGTCCTGTTTCTCCTCTTCATCTTTCCCAAGGAAAAATGTCAAAGCAGCAACTAATATCTAAAAACCAATCAGAATGAAGTCAATTACTCACCCCAGCTTACAACAAAGAATAAATACTTCTGTTTATGTATTATTCTCGCACAGAACTAGGATCTGAAGGAACAAAATCAGACTGATGGGATTTGGGCCCATTTTTCTCAATTAAAACACAATGTTGTTATAACACTATTTGTCCCAAAAGTATATATAATTTTAAAGATATATTTAGATCAGAACAGCCAGGCTCTATGCAGTTACTCTTTAAGAAGACTACCAGGAATTTCTACATCCCTGCCCCTACCCCAAAAAGTGACATTGTAGCCTTTCTAACAAAAAGTCAAACATATTCTTAAATTTCTTTCAGCTGTGCCCGGGCCCAAACAAACAGTCAAGAATTATAGAAGAAAACAAACACTAAGGCTAGAGTTTACTACAAAGCATTTAAAAAACCCCTCACTTCGTTTGCCTCCTCGAAAGCACAGATGACCCAGGGAGGCAGCCCGAACACAAAGGGAGCAGCGCGACCAAACGCGAACCGCGAGCCCGTACGGCACTGCTGCCTCCCGCGCCCGTCTCCTTGCTACTCACGGCCTTTACGCAGCTCTGCGGATGCTCACCTTGGTGACCTTGGAGAAACATGCAGTTGTGATCACATTGACTGTTTTGGCATCATTCCTGGGGTAAGACAGATGAGTGTTTTCCAAGTAAATTTTCATTCTCTTGCATTTCAAAGCATTGACAATGGCACAAAACAGACAATATATATTCCTGCATGTTAGACTCCACAGTTTAAAAAGTTGTGGGTTGGGGCACCTGGGTGGCTCAGTGGGTTAAAGACCCTGCCTTCAGCTCAGGTCATGATCCCAGGGTTCTGGGATCGAGCCCTGCATCGGGCTCTCTGCTCAGCGGGGAGCCTGCTTCCTCCTCTCTCTCTCTGCCTGCCTCTCTGCCTACTTGTGATCTCTGTCTGTCAAATAAATAAATAAAATCTTCAAAAAATAATAATAAAATAAAAATAAAAAAATAAAGTTGTGGGTTGCAAAGAATAAATAGTAATAGGAAAAAGTCATGGATTGCTAAATTGTCAACCATAGGTAAACATTTAATTAAACTTTAGCCCAGTTTTATGTCAGAAAATTTTGCAGCCATTTAGTATGGGTTGTTTTGAAGAATTTTTAAGGACACAGGAACATAGTCAAGGTAAGAGAAACAAAAAAATGAATAAAAACTTAATAGTACTGCAAAATCCAACTGTACCTAAAAATTCGTATGTTAAAGGGGGCGTCTGGGTGGCTCAGCTTGGACTCTAGCCCCATGTGGGGCTCTACATTCAACAGGAGTCTGCTTGAGGATTTCTTCCCCTCTCCTCTGCCCCTCCCCCTGCTTGTGTATGCATACACTCTCTCTTTATACAATCAATAAATCTTTTATTTTTTGAAGATTTTATTTATTTGACAGAGAGAGACAAAGCGAGAGAGGAAACACAAACCAGGGGAGTAGGAGAGGGAGAAGCAGGCTTTCCGCCTAGCAGGGAGCCCGATGCTGGGCTCGATCCAATGACCTTGGGCCTTGGGATCATGACCGGAGCTGCCATTTAATGACTGAGCCACCCAGGAGCCCCATAAATAAATAAATCTTTAAAAAAAGATTACATTAAGGAAAGATCACATTAAAGAAAAGAATAGGAGAAAATATCATAAACTATTAACAGTGATCACCTCTGGGTGGTAAAACTATCAAAAAAAAATTTAATAACCTTTCTAGCTTCTCCTAATTTTTTGTTGCAATGAAAATTACTTTTATAGTAAAAAAGACAGGAATTGGGAGCAATGTACCAATAAACCAAAGTTTACAGAGCCTGATACTTTACATACATGGGATTAATGAACTTGAAAATCCTCAGACTGGCAGAGTAGAAAGAGCACAGATTTCACAGTCTGACATCTGGGTTTGAAGTTCAGCTCTGCCCTTGCCTAACTACTAAGTTTACACTCCATGAACTTTAGTTTTGTCACCTATAAAATGGGGATAATGCCAGATAAGCTGCATTATGTTGTTCTAAAGGTTGAAAAAATCATATGCGGCGTAGGCGGCTCAAGAAATGGTTGCCGATGTTATTAGTTATTTGGATTGCTGTTTTTAAAAAATTTCCAACTTAATCTGTGACAGAGATCAAGAAAAATATTTGTCTATGTACTCTGTAGTAATTATAAATGAATGAGAGTCTGTCTCCTTCTCAAGAAACACATATACGTTACCAGATGTTTCTTCTGTAGAGCTCAATCATCACATCCAAAGATATCTTAGCTGCAGTTGCATTGCTGTCTCTTAGCATGGTGTACATGAAATTCTGCAACACCTCAAGAAAAAGAGGAGAAAGAAGACTTAATATATTAACACTGTATTATATGTATAATATGTACAATGTATAGTACGTCTAACCTGTACACTGCTGGTGCATACTGCGAACATGGGAAACAAAAGGTACTTACTATGTTCACCTTATTGTTCTTGTGTTTTGCGTTGATATTCTTGATATCGGTGACGATATGTGTGTATAAAGTCTAAGGAAAGGAAACAAAAACATACACATTTAACTAACATTTCTAACGTTGCTCAGTTTGCAGAAAAGTACAAGTACGTGGGAGAATTTAATCTGAACAACTTTCCATTATATAAGCACCATAAATGCAAAAGCAGCAGCAAAAATGCAAAAGGGAAGTTGCCCTAAAAAGGCTGAGCAAGGAGTTACCATATAACCCAACAATTCCAAGAAAAATGAAATATATTTTCACACAAACATTCACAGCAGCATTATCCGTAATAGCCCAAACCTGGAAACAACCCAACTGTCCACTAACTGATGAAAAGACAAAGTGTGGTACACCTATATGACAGAGTATTACCTGGAAACAAAACGGAAGGGCGTACTGACACATTCCACAACACGGGTGAACTCTGAAAGCAAGACGCTAAGTGAAAGAAGCCAGACACAACTACCACACGTTGGGGGATTCCATTTATATGAAACACCTCGGACACACTGATCTATAGAGACCAAAAGTAGATTAGTGGTTACCCAGGCCTGAGAAAGATGGGGAAATGGGGAGTGAATGCTAATGGGAACGGGGTTTCTTTTTGAGGGGGATAAAAATTCTCCAAAATTGACTGTAGTGATGGTTGCAAACTCTGTGAATATACTAAAAACCACTGAACTGTACATTTCCAATAGATGAATCATATGTGAATTATATCACAATAAAGTTATTTTTATAAAGAAAAATTGCTCCATTTACTTAGCCCCTAACCGGTATACCAATCCACAGGTGCCCAAAATATGCTCCCATAGACAACTTTTATCTCACAATTAGGCCCAGAAATACAATTGCTAAAATCAAATGGTGGCAGTCTCTAATACTTGGAAAAAAAGTTTTTTAACAAATGCAAACTTAAATTTTTCTTTCTTCAATTTCTTTCACAAACCTTCAGCCCTAGTATTACTTATACAAGCAAATACAAGTCACAGGGAAATCTTAGTAACAAAAGAAGTGTTTGGGCGATGGGGTGGGGGCTGTTAGAGTTAGCGGTGTCCAGTCCATGCTCTGATTTAGCTCGCTGGTGAAGTACAGATGAAAAAGGCCTGGGTTCCGGAGCCATACTGCCCAGGTTTATATTTGTGACTCCCCACTAACATGGCCCGTGACTCTGGGCATCTTATTCTACCTCCTCGTGCCTCAGCCTTTTCATTTGTAAAATAACAGTAATAATAAACCCGATCTCATGTTGGGAGTAAACAAATATTTAAAAAGCTCTGAATGGTAGCTGGGAAAAACCAAGCACTCAATAAATGTTAGCTATTAGCACCACGTTGTATACACACAAGCACGGATTTTTTCCTATTAAAATTATTCTTAACTGCATCCAACAACATGAAGTATTGAGAATTCAATCTATAAGTTTTAGGGGCGCCTGGGTGGCTCAGTGGGTTAAAAGCCTCTGCCTTCGACTTGGGTCATGCTCAGGGTCCTGGGATCGAGCCCCGCATCAGGCTCTCTGCTCAGTGGAGAGCCTCTGCCTACTTGTGATCTCTGTGTGTCAAATAAATATATAAATAAATCTTTAAAAAAAGAAAAAAAAATTCAATCTATAAGTTTTAACGTCACTGTAAGGAAAAATGAAAATATAAGGGGGGAATAAAGCAATTTTGCTACTCACCTTTCGCAGAAGCTTATCATGGCAACGCAGAAGTTCAAAGAAGAGTTCCAGCAAACTCGATGGGTTGATGAGATTCTTATTTCTCAGCAAGATCAAAGCTTTGCAAAATGTCTAAGGAAGGAAAAGAAAACATACCATGTGATGATGAAAAAGATGAGAAAAGGGAAAATGTATGTCCCAAAAGAGCATGCAACCTTCTACCGATTAGATACTATTCTGGGCATTAGAACAGAACAGCCTCTGCCCTCACGAACCTTCCACTGGGAGCGGGCAGAAGAGCAGACAGAGGAGCAAGGAAGCACATAAACAGGTGTTTCTCAGACAGTGACATGTGCCACGAAGAACGGTAGGATCACTGATACGCAGTTACTGTGGGGGGGCTGCTTTACACATGGAGGTCAAGGAAGTGTCAAGATAGAGGACAAACCCAGGGCACCTGGGTGGCTCAGTTGTTTAGGTGTTTGCCTTCGGCTCAAGTCATGATCTCAGAGTCCTGGAATCAAGTGCCACATTGGGTTCCCTGTTCAGCGGGAAAATCTGCTTCTCCCTCTCCCTCTGACTCTTCCCTGCTTGTGCTCTGTCTCAGATAAACGAATAAAATCTTAAAAAAAAAAAAATGACAACCCCCTAGCGACCCATGAATGCACAAAGGTAAGAAAGGTGGGGTAACAAGAACAGAATAAATGGGAATCATCAGTCTGAATTTGTCACCTTCCAAGACAGTCCCTGGACGTACTGTTGGCACCAAGAATCAGCCAACAGCACTTACAGCCTCCCGCTTACCACCAACTTTCACAAGTACCCTTATGGCCCAGGTTTGGCTTCGACTACCGTTCTGCATGAATGGAACAAGTAATCCTTGGAGAGTAGTTGATTCCAAGTCTTGTGGCAGGAAAAGCAGTAAAAAAGGTTTTAGAATGATTTCTGCCAGAATGTAGGATGCTTTCAAAAATAACAGGGGCTTAGCGGCACCTGGGTGGCTCAGTGGGTTAAGCCTCTGCCTTCGGCTCAGGTCATGATCCTGGGGTCCTGGGATTGAGCCCCCACATTGGGCTCTCTGCTAGGCGGGAAGCCTGCTTCCCCCTCTCTCTCTGCCTACTTGTGATCTCTCTCTCTGTGTGTCAAATAAATGAATAAAATATTTTTAAAAAAAAAGAGCTTAGTGAAAAGGACTGAGAATCTCCCGCTGTCCAGGTGATAATAATTTGAACAAAAAAATAAATAACACTTAAAAAAAGAAATGAATACAAGGGGCATCTTTGGTTAATGCTGGTTAAGTGTCTGACTCTTGGTTTCAGTTCAGGTCATGATCTCAGGGTCAGGAGATCGAGCCCTGCAGTGGGCTCCAAGCTCAGCATCGAGTCTGCCTGGAGTCTCTCCTTCCCTTTCTCTCTGTCTCTCCCCTCTGTACTCTGCTCGGCACCACAAAATACATGGGTATTTTGTTTCTTCCATTAAGAAACGAAGTCTGTTCTATCTGTGTAAGTAGGAAAAAGTGAACAAAACCTTGGGAATAATTCAAAAGTCCTGGGAAAATAACCAAACACTAGGCAGAAAGCCCAGCAGCTGTAAAGGACCGGTGGTCATCACAATCACCAATTAGAAAGAGGAGCCACCAGTTTGTTTTAGGGACGCCCAGGTGGCTCAGTCAGTTACGTGTCTGCTCAGGTCTGGATCCCGGGGTCCTGGGATGGAGCACCGCCTCAGGTTCCCTGCTCGGCGGGGAGCCTGCTTTCCCTCTCCACCTGCCTACTATTCCCCCTGCTTGTGCTCGCTCTGTGTGTCAAATAAATAAACAAACAAATAAATAAAATCTTAAAAAAAAAAAAGGAGGATCCACCAGCTTTTTTAAATGAATCCTTTAAAGGGGAATGCTAATTACACAGACTCAATCCCTTGTTTCCAAGGAAAGGAAATCTCCATTAATTATTTTTTAAAACCTATTAATCACGATAAAGAACTATGAAGAAACACACACATTTACTTATTTAACAATGCCCGCAGACTGGTTTGGCTGGGTACTATGAGACACACAAAACTTAAAGGAAACCTAATTCCTTGGGAAGACAGTAAGTCTCATACTCAAAATCCCAAACTGTATGACCTAGAGGGACTTGAAGTTTTATGACGTAAGTAGACGTCCTTTGACTAACAGTCTGAAGTCTCTTCGGCTGTGCTGCCAGGTCCCACATCCCAACTGAAAGTCATTCAGTTGACAACCCAGACCTTGAAACTCTGGCTTGTCTGATGGTATCTCTTCTTTCGGGCCTAATCAAATTAATAAAATCCTAAAGAAGTATAAAAACAGTAGAATTATAAAAAGTCTGGGAATATGTAAGAGAAAGAAACAAAACTGAATCTACACAGGTAGTAGAAGTTTTGGCATAAGATATTAACATGTTTGTGATCATAATATTTGTGTCAGTTCTACCTGCTGCAGGGGTGTCTGAAAAGCAGAGGTATGAAATCTGAAAATGCCTTAGGCTGAGTTCCCAAGAAGCAGAGGCCGACTCATTACTGTGATTTGTCGAGGATGGTCTCTTCTAGAAGAGAAGTAAAGGAAGAAGGGCAGGGCAGACCAAAGAAAAGCTGAGCAAGGATACGTCCCTGGCTGGAGATCAGCTCTAGTCCAGTCACACAGAAGCCTTGGAGCACAAACTGTAGCACAAAGTTGGACCCACACTGAGAGAAGAGGCTGGGCTTTTGTACCTCTGGGATAGCCAGGTACCCGCGACAGGCTGAGAGGGCAACCTCCCAGATGCGGGGGCTGTCACTTAGCCGGAGACAAGGCACCGGAGACAGGACAGCTGGGGGCCAGTAACAGCCAACGTTCACCCCAGGCGAGGGAGACGGGAGCACGGGGCTGGTAAAGGGGATCTAGGCCAGGACTGAGTATCAACCACTAAAGTGACGATATTTAAATGCTCCAACTGGCCAGTTAATGAGGAGATTTACAAAATCAAGCATTATAGGAGTGCTCCTAATCAATTCTGGTTTGGCACTGCCCAACTCGAACTGAATTTTATTCAAACTCTTAAAATTTATTTATTTATTTATTTGCTTGTTTATTTATATTTTTAAGATTTATTTATATATTTATTTGACACACAGAGATCACAAGTAGGTAGAGAGGCAGGCAGAGAGAGAGAGGAGGAAGCAGGCTCCCCGCAGAGCAGAGAGCCCCATGCGGGGCTCGATCCCAGGACCCTGGGATCGTGACCTGTGCGGAAGGCAGAGGCTTTAACCCACTGAGCCACCCAGGCACCCCCAAACTCTTAAAATTTAAAAGTAAATGAATACAGAAAGTACTGTAAAAACTGTAAATTATAATTAGGGTTCTTAATGCATAAGAGATTTGCGTGACTAGAAGGAAACACGTATTCAAAGGAACATGCCGGCAGGGTTAGCACGCTGGAAGAATAGAAAGATCGGAGAGAGAGGAGTGTAGCAAAAAAGGAGAAGAGTTCAAAACTACTGGCAGGCGCCCTGGCCGGCTCAGTCGGTAGAGCATCCACCTCTTGATGTCAGGGTTGTGAGTTCGGACCCCACACCGGGTACAGAGATTACTTAAAAATAGAATCTTGGGACACCTGGGCGACTCAGTCAGTTAGGCCGCTGCCTGTGGCTCACGTCATGATCCCAGGGTCCTGGGATTGAGTCCTGCATCGGGCTCTCTGCTCAGCAGGGAGCGTGCTTCTCTCTGCCTCTGCCTGCTTGTGTGCACGCTCTCTCCCTCTGATAAATAAATAAATAAAATCTTTAAAAATTTTATTTATTAAAAATAAAATCTTGGGGGCGCCTGGGTGGCTCAGTGGGTTAAGCCGCTGCCTTCGGCTCAGGTCATGATCTCAGGGTCCTGGGATCGAGTCCCGCATCGGGCTCTCTGCTCAGCAGGGAGCCTGCTTCCTCCTCTCTCTCTCTGCCTGCCTCTCTGCCTACTTGTAATCTCTCTCTGTCAAATAAATGAATAAAATCTTTAAAAAAAAAAATAAATAAAATAAAATCTTGGGGTGCCTGGGTGGCTCAGTGGGTTAAAACCTCTGCCTTTGGCTCAGGTCATGATCTCAAGGTCCTGGGATCGAGCCCCGCATTGGGCTTTCTGCTCAGCAGGGAGCCTGCTTCCTCCTCTCTCTCTTTGCCTGCCTCTCTGCCTACTTGTGATCTCTGTCAAATAAATAAATAAAATCTTAAAAGAATAAAAAAAATCCCAAAACAAACAAACAAACAAAATCAAAACATTGGCAAGAAGCAGATCATATAGGGACTTACAGGCCATGTTAGTAATTTTGAGTTTTATTCTAAGTATAGATGAGAAGCCATAGAAAGATTTTAAGGAACAGGGGATACATTCTGATTTACATTTTAAGAAGATGTTTAGCTGAGGCTGTCCTCATTTAAACACATATTATTTGCACACGTAAACACAGCACAACAGATCAATCCAAATACTGGACCTACCATTCGAAGATCTGGATCCAAGACAGTGTGATTGTAGGAGAGAAGATCTTTCAACTCTTGAGGAAAATTACTTAAATGTTCTGGATAGCAGTGACCAATCTGTAACAAAGCAAAGTTTCTTCTGAAGTTTCTTTCTCTCCTATAATTCATATGCACATACACATGATGCTCTGCAAAAGGAGAGTAAAAGGCTGTCTCACAGAAGTAGACGGTTTCAAATCATTTTTCTATTCTACATGCCAATTTCCTGACTTCTTTCATATTTCTTCTAATCTTAGTAAAACATGTGTGACTGGAATTAGAATCTGCTTTTATGATTAATTTGACAAAAAAAACCCAAACAGCCTCAAAGTTTTGCTTTGGTTGGTTCTGTGAAATGCTCCAGCAAAATCTTCTAATTCAGCTTAGGGAGAAAATAAAATTTGCAAAAAGGGAAACTTAAAAAAAATTTTTTAATTAAATTTCCATTTCTGACTGGAATAAGGTTGGGTATTACTGGAAAAATAGTCTGCAAACTGTATAAAACAACTGGTCTATGTTTTATTCAGAAATCCTCTTACCTGTGCCATAAACATCACCAGCTCTGCCAGTTCTTTGCTGGGTTTATTTGGTTGTAATTTGAAAATCTCCACATTGGATTTGTAGTGATTATACTGCTGTAGAAACTGTAGGAAAGTAAAATTTAAGTTGGTCATCTTCTATTATATGGCTTTCTCAGTAAAGAATGAGAAATTACTTAGTAGACACGTCTGACAGTGGCATGGAGAAAAAGGTATGGCAAAAGAGCGCAGGAACATCTTTTCCTTACCGGCATTCTTCAAAGTAAGTTTTGAAAAATGTGAGCACATCAGAGGTAATCTAAAGACCCTTTCCTTTATCATTAGAAACGTAGGTGATGTGGTGTAAAGCACATTAAAGCAAGAATCAAAAACTCATATTCCATATGGAGAGCACTCACAGCAGCAGAAAAATATAAGTCAGAATAAGTAAATTATATTGCAACTATATAAAATTCTCCAGTCAAAATCCCTGTCTTCCTTCAAATAATGATTAGGATTTTATCCTGGAGTTCTAGATAGGATGTGTCAACAGCAAAAGCAATACACAAAAATAATAACAGCTTCCACTTAATTCAACACTTGCTATACGCCAAGTCATTATGTACATTATCGCATTTAGTTATATTAAATTCTAATAACCCAGCAATCTAATGTTGGAACTCACCAGGCCTCAGTTTCATGCCCTAAATCTACTCTCCAGCCCCAGAGCACAGTTTTAAATTGTGTGAGTGTATGAGAGACACTGTGAGAATGAGTATTTTTTTAAAAGATTTATTTATTTTTAGAAAGAGACAGAGATGGCGCGCCTGGGTGGCTCAGTGGGTTAAAGCCTCTGCCTTCGGTTCAGGTCATGGGATCGAGCCCTACATCGGGCTCTCTGCTCAGCAGGGAGTCCGCTTCCCCCTCTCTCTGCCTGCCTCTCTGCCTACTTGTGATCTCTCTATCTCTCTGTCAAATAAATAAATATTTATTAAAAAAAAAAAAGAAAGTAAAGAAAGAGACAGGGCATGAGTGGGTGGAGTGGCCGAGGGAGAGACTCTCCAAGCAGACTCCCTGCTGAGACGGGAGCCCATGACAGCTCTATCCCAGGACCCCGAGATCATGACCTGAGCCAAAATCAAGAGTCAGGTGCTAACTGAGCTACCCAGGCACCCTGGGAATGACTACTTGTATTAGTAGCCCTAAGGGGCCCAGTGCACTCCGTATTCATGATCTCCAATTGCCTGGCATCTGTGTTAATAGACATCTTAAACTAGCATGGTCAAAAACCAAAACTCTTGATTTCCCCCAACAAAACTCTTAGGCCTCCACATTTCTCCGAGACCAGGAGTCAAGAAAAAGATCTATAGCCCCTACATGCTTCAGATACGACCCTGCTCTCTCCGCATCACCACTGACCGGAGTGAGGAGGGGGCCCCAGAAGCCCGTGTGCTCCCGGCAAGATCCTTATCTCACTTCTTCCCCCTCGTAGCCACAGTCCAGCCGCCACTACCTGCCTTGAGATAGTTAAGAACGGGTATCATCACGCCCCTTAACGTTCATCAGTCACCACACAGGTCCAGGACCCCCAGGCCATCCCTCCCTTATTCCCCTCTAATCCCCAGACCCGAGGAGTTAAGGACTCTCCGGAGGGGACGGGGCACCCCAGCCATCCCGACGCTCCCAGGAAAACTGCTTCTCTCCGGACACCCTGCGGCCCCGTTTCCTTCCGCTCAGCAAGTGTCCTCTCTGCTCGTCGGTGCTGCTTCTAGAGCACTGACATCCCTCCAGACTGGGACCCCTCCCCGCTCCTTAACTGTCCCCACGGCCAGCTTTGAATCTTGCGTCCGGAGGCGCACAGACGTCCGGTGGCAGGCTCACGACACACGGCTCACCCCGTGTCCCCGACTCACTCCACTTAGGGGTCTCTGAAAGCAAAAGGCTGAAAATCTACGTGGAAGCTGGAGATGGGGAGGGGTCATTTGTCCCTCCACCTCTATGAGATCGGGAGAGAAACCCCCAAAGCAAATAAATAATGATAATAATGATAAAATAAAATCTCTAAGGGTGTTTCCTTGGCAGCAGGGACTCAGAATAGTGACGGGCAGCCATTTCCACGACGTGGGGAACGAAACCAGAGACATGTCCCCTCCTCAACCTGTCTCCTCCCGAGGGATCCCCGGACCTAACCGAAGAACGGGGGGCGAGCCAGGACCCAGCTCCCCTCCACGCCTTCCCCCTGCCCGGGCCCGGCGCCGCGCCGCACTCCCACCTCCTCCACGTAGGCTGGCGGGTCCCGCTTTATCAGATTCTGCAACTGCGGCAGGTTGCTGGGCAGCTTGTTATTGTTTCTGCTGGACATGTCGGCTGCTGACGGACTCCGCCACGAATAGTTTCAAGAAACCCCAAGCCGCCGGCAACCGCCAACCGTGTCGGCCGCGTGGGGGACTCCCGCTTCCGAGAATGACCGGAAACAGCGCCAGGGACGCCCGGTAGGCGGCGCCATGTTGGCTCTTTTAAAAAAAAAAAAAAGGGCAGAAACCGGAGAGCGTACGGGAGCCTCGGAGTGTCAAATTTACTCCCACCGCCGAACTGCTTATTAGGGATTTACACGAGGTTTTGATTCCCCCCCACCGGCAGAGACATTAGTTTATATCGTCATTCTGACACTCCTATGAAACAAATAGATAAGAATTAATCGTTTTTTAAATCCCACAGCCTAAGGACAGAAGCTTTTTCCCCTGGGAGTAGAGAGCACCATCTATCCCATTTTTGGGGGGGAGCGGGGGTGAGCGATGAGCCGCGTGATGCTTTTTTGCTGTAACTTTAAATCGTTTTTGTTTAGTTTTTGGTTGTTTCAACCCACCGAAGGTCACCCGAGGGAAAAGGGGTGTGGCCTGGATAAAATGTAATAGTGCTGATTGATTTTAAAATGCAAATTAATTTGTGTGTAAAGGACCGCCCTTGTTATAAGCTTTATAGGGACTCTTCGGGCACGGGCTGCTGGTCATTCGGAGAGAATACGTTTCTGCAGTTTCACGGTGTGCAACAACAAGTGTGGTGAATGAATCCAGAACGACGTAGGGCGTTGCTCATGCAAAAATACGCGTGATCGTTCACTCATTGCCAGGCAACGTTCAGGCGCTTGGCTTGCATTACTCACTTAATCCTCGGAAAAGCCCTCTATATTAGATCTGTCATTATCTGCGCTGCGCAGAGGAGGAAGCAGGCTCGGGCAAAGTGACTGCCCAAAGTCATACACACTGGTGTGGGAGCTGAAGATTTCCGTCCAGTTTCAGCTGGAACTAGATGAGAAATAAAAAAGGAGCCTCACAGCTGTCACCTAGTAACGGATCTGGCGTTGGTAGAGGGACGGTGGTATCCTCTCGCTTAAAAGAAACAATTTCAGGTGCACCCGGCTGCCTTAGTAGGCCAGAGCATGCCACACTTGATCTCAGGGTTGTCAGCTCAAGCCCCACGTTTTCGGTAGAGATTACTAAAATAAATAAATTTTTAACAAACAAACATCGAATTCACAAAACAGCAACCGCATTTCACTTCAGGTCATCACAGAACTGGACAGAATGAGCCCAAAACAAGGTAACTGTAATCACACCTGAGCACAGACAAAATCAAGACTGTGTGCAAACCACCATTAATTTCTCAACTAGGTTTGGAAAACGGCTGTTCTGTTTATTAATTGTTGAGTCAGGTTCTTATGACATTATTAAGAAGGAAATGTAGGCAGTAAATATATATATATATATAAGCCTATTCAGAAGGGCATCTTGCTGGCTCAGTCTGTAGAGCCTGTGATTCTTGATCTCCGCGTGATGAGTTCAAGGCCCATGCTGGGTGTAGATATTATTTACGTGAGTAAATAAATTTTTAAAAAACTAAAAAAAACCCCACTCATAGATTTAAATTAAAAATAAGTCTAGAGTGCCTGGGTGGCTCAGTTGGTTAGGGGACTGCCTTCAGCTCAGGTCTTGATCCTGGAGTCCCACATTGGGCTCCTTGCTCCACGGGGAGTCTGCTTCTCCCTCTGACCTTCTCCTCTCTCATGCTCTCTCTCACTGTCTCTCTCTCAAATAAATAAAATCTTTAAAAAAAAAAAGCCTATAGGTTGTATTAGGAAAAAAGTATCCTCAAAATGAAATGTATTAAAAAAACTTTCTGAAATTATTTAATAGAATTCCCGTCAAAATCACAAGCTTATGTACTATGACTCTTCCATCACAAAACTATGACATGAATAAAACACTCAGGCCATATCACAAACTTTTATTTGCCACCTGTATGTCAGGAACTAGGGTAGGTGCTAGGAATCCAAAAATAAACGAGGCATGGGCATTTGCCCTTGGGGAACTCACAGACTGAAAAGGGAGACAAATAGATAAGCGCTTTTCAAATGAATAAAAATGTTCTTACAGGAGAGCAGTGGAAGCCATGGAAAGGACAACGCAGCCTAGAGGAACCAGAACGTCCCGTAGTTATGGTACTACTTGATTGAAATCCTGAAAGAAGAGGAGCTTTTCTGGAGGAGGGGAAGAAAGGTTTTCCACACGAAGAAAAAAGCCTGTATTGAGGTACAAAGGCTTGAAAAAGCCTGGTGGATTTAAGGGATGGCCAGAGGTTTGGTGTGACTAAATGCTGGGAACGGGATGGGTAGCCCGGAAGGAGCCGAGAAAAATGAGTCAGGGGAGGTTCTGGAGTCTTACTGATAGGAGGGTTTTTGTGCTCGTCTAGGGAGGGCGTGTAAGTCTGCTCAGGAGAAAACGAAGGCTGACAGTGACTAACTGAATACATACATTTTTTTAAAAATTTACTTATTTTGACAGAGAGAGAAAGAGAGAGTGAGCACAAGCAGGGGGAGCAGGAGAGGGAAAAGCAGGCTTCCGGCTGAGCAGGGAGCCCGATGAGGGGGCTCCATCCCAGGACCCCTCGCTCAAGAGCCCAGCAGCTGCTTGACTGAGCCACCCAGGCGCCCCCCATGTTTAAGTATATGGGCCAGAGCAACACCAAGAAAACTCCATATTCATTTCTATATTTAGAAATACCTATAGAAATATATATATTGAATTGGCAAAGGAACTTTCCATCTTTTTCTGATCCCTAAATAACTTTGACCTGAAGTGAGTTACTCTAGGAAAGAAAATCCCCTTTCTACCTTTGCAGAAGAGACCCTATAATAATTATAATGCGGATCCGATCGTCTGGGTTCAACTGGAGTAAAAATCTCGGTATTACAGGCGCCCAGACTAGGGGCTAGTTTAAGTTTTGATTGCATAAGAAGCACCCTCTTCTCATATCTTTATTTGGGGTGCCTTTTGCGGGAATGTGATATTCCAGACAGCAGCTTGAATGCCAGCCTTGAGCCATTAAATCTTTCTTACAAGCAGTAGGAAGAAGAAAGATGTGGGAAGGTGAAAGGGTGCAGCTCCCGCTGAACTAGCCTTATAAGAGTTCTGAACAATGCAACACTAATGCATTTATCTCCTTGGTCAGAACTTTGTGAGACGGATAGTCCTACCAATGGGTGTTTTGGCCCGGTACAAGGAAGCTTTGGCTGAAGGAAGGAGAGATTGTGTTTGTTTTGAAGGATAAGGAAAGGTTTCATGAAGACGGGTATACAGTTGGGTTTTGAAAGCGCATAGTTTTGATATGGGAGGGGGTACATAGATGACAAATAATAACTTGATTGAGACAGGCAGTAGCCTCCCAAGTTTATTACTCTCATCTGTGTAAGAGAATGTCATGAGGCTCCTTAGGAAATATTTCCTTCTTTGTAAAAGGAGAATGTTGAACAAACCCAGTTCTCATGCCAGCTTCATAACTGGAGGTACGATCTATATGATGATCCATGGAAATTTTCCATTAAACTGATGCGAAATATATTCTCTTTACTTATTTAACCTTACATAAAACAATAATACCTGGGAATGATGGGTTTGATGTACTATTGGTTTGATGTGGTATTTTTTGAGCCCATCTAAGGCCAACACCTCTGCTTCCACAGGGGATCCTACCCTTTGTTTTTTTATGAACATGTATTTGTTTTACAATTTATTAAGAGGTAATTAGTGTGCAAGATATTGGCCATAAAGTGTACAACTTGATGAGTTTTGATATGTGTACACAGCCACAAAATCATTATCACAGGGGCGCCTGGGTGACTCAGTGGGTTAAGCCACTGCCTTCAGCTCTGGTCATGATCTCAGGGTCCTGGGATCAAGTCCCGCATCGGGCTCTCTGCTCAGCAGGGAGCCTGCTTCCTCCTCTCTCTCTCTCTGCCTGCCTCTCTGCCTACTTGTGATCTCTCTCTGTCAAATAAATAAGTAAAATCTTAAAAAAAAATCATTATCACCATCAAGATAATGAATATGTCCATTATCCCCAAGTTTCCTTGTGCTCCATTGTCCCCAAACATGCAATTTGCTTTCTGTCACCATAGATTGCATTTGTAGAAATGTTATATGAATGGAATCATACATTTCTCTCTCTCTCTCTCTTTTTAAAAGATTTTATTTATCTTTTTGAGGCAGGGAAAGAAAGAGAAAGAGAGAGAAAAGGAGCGGATGAGAGGAGCAGAGTGAGAAGCGGACTCCCCACCGATCCACACCGAGCGGGGGCCCTGCACGGGGCTCTCTGGGGTCACGACCTGAGCCAAAGGCAGAGGCTTCACTGACTGAGCCCCCGAGGCGCCCCATACATTATTTTGTGTCGGACTTCTTTCATTTAGTATAATAATTTTTTTAATGAAAGATTTTGGTTTTTTTTTTTTTTTAGATTTTATTTATTTACTTGAGAGAGACAATGAGCACAAGTGGAGGGAGTGGCAGACAGGGGGAGACTGCGAAGCAGACTCCCTGGGAGTTGGACATGGGACTCGATTCCAAGACCCTGGGATCATGACCAGAGCTGAAGGCAGACGCTTAACCGACTGAGCCCCTCAGGTGCCCCTAGCATAACAATTTTGAAATGCATCTGTGCTGTGTATGTATATCAGTAGTCATTCCTTTAATTCTTTAGTAATATTCTATCATATGTGTATAATGCAATTTGTTTGCCCATTTACCTGTTGACTGTTTGAATTATTCCCAGATTCTGGCAACCAATATTTGTGTTAAAGTCTTTATGCAGGCATACATTTGCATTTCTCTTGGTGAATGCCTAGGAGTGGACGGTTGGATCATATGATATGTTTTATTTAACTTTTTAAGAAACTGCCAACTAGTCCTTTTCTTCCACCATTCCACTAAAACTGTTTCACTAAAACATCACCCTGATGTTGCTAAATTCAATGGTCAATTTTCATCCTTTTATCTTATCTGCAGCATTGGATACCGTTGGTCTCTCCGCTGGATACCTTTCACTGGTCTCTGCTTCTTCCTTTGCCCCCCCCCATTATATGTGTTCTTATAGTGGTGGTTGGAGGGACCCTTAAATGGATCAAGTTACCACCCCAACTTCTGTTCTCACTCAGATTTATTTTTTTTTAAGATTTTATTTGTTTATTTGACCGAGAGAGATCACAAGTAGGCAGAGAGGCAGGCAGAGAGAGAGGGGGAAGCAGGCTCCCTGCTGAGCAGAGAGCCCGATGGGGGGCTCAATCCCAAGACCCTGAGATCATGACCTGAGCTGAAGGCAGAGGCTTAACACACTGAGCCACCCAGGTGCCCCCTCACTCATATTTAAAGCTAATGTCCTTGACTTTGTATCCTGCCACGTTGCTGAATTGTTGTATGAGTTCTAGTAGTTTGGGGGTGCAGTCTTTTGGGTTTTCCATATAAAGAATCATGTCATCTGTGAAGAGAGAGAGTTTGACTTCTTCATTGCCAATTTGGATACCTTTTATTTCTCTTTGTTGTCTGATTGCTGTTGCTAGGACTTCTAATACTATGTTGAACAAGAGTGGTGAGAGTGGGCATCCTTGTCGTGTTCCTGATCTCAACGGGAAGTCTGCAAGCTTTTTCCCATTGAGGATGATATTTGCTGTGGGTCTTTCATAGATAGATCTGTGGAAAGAACCAAGATGCCCTTCAATGGACAAATGGATAAGGAAGATGTGGTCCATATACACTATGGAGTATGATGCCTCCATCAGAAAGGACGAATACCCAACTTTTGTAGCAACGTGGATGGGACTGGAAGAGATTCTGCTGAGTGAAATAAGTCAAGCAGAGAGAGTCAGTTATCATATGGTTTCACTTATTTGTGGAGCATAACAAATAGCATGGAGGACATGGGGAGATGGAGAGGAGAAGGGAGTTGGGGTAAATTGGAAAGGGAGGTGAATCATGAGAGACTATGGACTCTGAAAAACAATCTGAGGGGTTTGAAGGGACAGGGGGTGGGAGGTCGGGGTACCAGGTGGTAGGTATTAGAGGGGGCATGGATTGCATGGAGCACTGGGTGTGGTGCAAAAACAATGAATACTGTTACACTGAAAATAAACAAAAATAATTAAAAAAAAAAAAGCTAATGTCCTTGAGTGGCAGAGAAGGGCATACATAATCTGACCCCACACTTCCTCTCTTCTCTCCCATCACACTTCCCTTTGCCCACTCCGTCCAGACATAATAGCCTCCTGTCTTCAATGTATCAAGCCTCAGGGCCTTTCCTCTTGCTGTTTCCTTTTTTTTTTTTTTCCTTGAAGATTTATTTATTTTGAGAGAGAGAGAGAAAGAGCACATGATGGGTGGGACATAGGTAGAGAGAGAGAGAAAGAGAGAATTTCAAGCAAACTCCCTGCTGAGTGTGGAGCCCAACACAGGGCTTAATGACTCTGAGATCATGACCTGAGCTGAAACCAAGAAATCAAGAGTCAGATGTTCAACCAACTGAGCCATCCAGGTGCACCTCCCAGCTTTTTAAAAAGATTCTTCAGGGGCACCTGGGTGGCTCAGTTCGTTGGACTACTGCCTTCGGCTCAGGTCATGATCCTGGAGTCCCGGGATCGAGTCCCACATCGGGCTCCCAGCTCCATGGGGAGTCTGCTTCTCCCTCTAACCGTCTCCTCGCTCATGTTCTCTCTCACTGTCTCTCTCTCAAATAAATAAATAAAATCTTAAAAAAAAAGGGATTCTTCAAATCTATTTTTAAAGAGATTTTTTAAATTCTCAGAAATACATTTGCTTTACTTAATTAATCAATTAATTTATAATTTCAAGTTTTTATTTAAATTCTAGTTAGGTGACATATAGTGTACTACTGGTTTCAGGTATAGAATTCAGTGATTCCTCACTTACATCTCACACCCAGGGCTCATCACAAGTGCCTCCTCTGGCGTAAGCACCCCAACCCTCGCTCCCTCGCTTTCCTCACGTCTGCTCAAGAGACACCTTGCTAGCGAGGCCTTCCCTGACTTCCTACTCTGCCTGCCGCTCCACACGTCCTTCTTGTGCTCTGTTGTTCTCCATCGCTCTCGTAAGCCTCTGGCCTAGTGTGTATTCACTAGTTCCATTGTCGTCTCACTGTCTGCCACTAGAGTATGATGACGGCGACTTTGTTTTGTTCATTGTTCGATCCTCCACACTCACGGCAATATGTGGCACATAGTAGGTCCTCACTTAATATTTGTTGAATGAATAAATACACGGTCTCTTGTGTCTTCCGCCTCTTTAGTTGAGCGATTTGATTTACTAAAGTAACAACTTAAAAAATATCTTAGACATCCGCAGGCAAAATTTACTTCAAGATCAGTAAGTGACTAACACGTGAATTCTAATTATTGTCTCTCTTTTAGAAACCAGTAATAGCAATCATGTTTAGAAAAGCCAGGCGTGTGTTTAGTCCTTTTCTAATTAAAATATCTTGTTTTTAAGAACTATTAGATTAGCCACTGGAGGGAGCTCATGCATTTTTTTAAACAAGAAAATTTTACCATTTGCCAAAATGACCAAGGGCAAACGTAACGGCAAATTTCTTTTCAAGGTTAATATAATTTTTTTTCTCTGAAACAACCACAGCCAAGTTCTTATGTCAAAATATTCCTCAAGATCGGTCTAGTGACTTTCCTTTTTATGTCTTTATACTTCAGACTTCAAAGAGCGATAACATTTTCGTTGGATTTGGAAGATACTCAGTGATTTTGTGATAGTGGGAATAGCTCCTTTGAAGATAAAACTGCAGCGCATTATATCAATATTTAATCTCATAAAGGATACAGAAGCAGAAGCTGGCTCTTATCCTTTTGCCAGATATCTTGGGTGTGCCAGATAAAATCAATGCAGTTCATTGCCTTATTCTGTAAGATCTGCTGTTACTGCTAGATTAATTTAGAAAATGTAAAGACTATTAATGTGGTTGAGTCTGGGTCTTCCTGCTTTTCACTGTCGGAGGAACCCATTCGGAAAATTCCCATCTTGGACCCAAGATGTTCTAATACCACTATATAATTCTTCTATCGCATGAGAAATAAAATATATGTGCTGCCAAAGTGAGCGCAACATGAGAAATAAAATAGATTATGGCTCATTTTTTGTTTGTTTTGTTTTAGCAAAGTATACAAACATTTTGGGGTCCCATTCAAGAAGACAAGTTGCTAGAAGGGGAGAGATGTCATATGTATAAATTCTCTTTCTCTTTTTTTTTTTCATTGCTTCTCAGAACTCATCTCTTTTTTTTTCCAATTTATTTATTTTCAGAAAAACAGTATTCATTATTTTTTCACCACACCCAGTGCTCCATGCAAGCCGTGCCCTCTATAATACCCACCACCTGGTACCCCAACCTCCCACCCCTCCGCCACTTCAAACCCCTCAGATTGTTTTTCAGAGTCCATAGTCTCTCATGGTTCACCACCCCTTCCAATTTACCCAAAAGCACATAAATTCTCTTTCTTTGCTGATAAATTATCCTTGCTTTTTTTTTCTTCTTCTTCTTCTTTCTCTCAATACTAGGAAAAAACATAGGGCCTCTCTGTGGCCCAAATGATATGAAGGTTGTGGTGAGATATTCTCAAGGACCTTCAACCTCAAGGATCACATTTATTTTAGGAAATAAATCAAAGTGATGAGAACACTTTTCTCCTTTCCTATTGAGGAAGGTCATTGAAAGATAAGACTGCCAGTGGACCTGTGAGCTGGACCTGGGAGATCGGAGGCTCCTCACCCCCTCTCCACATTCCGATGTGGGTTTCGCTTGCTTTTCCAGCTCTGGGAGGCTGCTCCAAGGACGTAGCCTTGAGATAATGGTGTGATGTTGAGAACACCTGCACAGTATATGGGACAGAACTCAGTCAAGGCCTCTTTATAAACTTTTAGGATTTGGTAGGCTAGTGGGGATCCATTCATCCTGCTGCTGCCCAAGACAAACCTAGTGTGTAAGTTCCCTTTATTTACTAAAACTGCTACCTACCAACCTGGAGTAGCCTGCCTCATGCACTGGTCTCTCCCTGACATCGGCGTGAAGGGGGCTGGTCTCAGATTACACCAAGGATGCTCTAGGGAGAGCTGTGAACCTCTACCTTCCGCAGAATGTTCTTCTTAGTTACAAAAGGAATAGCATCGGGACGCCTGGGTGGCTCAGTGGGTTAAGCCGCTGCCTTCGGCTCAGGTCATGATCCCGGGGTCTTGGGATTGAGTCCTGCATCGGGCTCCTTGCTTGGCACAGAACCTGCTTGTCTCGCTGCCTCTGCCTGCCTCTCTGCCTGCTTGTGTGTACTCTCTCTCTCTCTCTCTCTTTCTGGCAAATAAATAAAATCTTAACAACAACAACAAAAAAAACCCACAAAAGGAATAGCATCCCCTCTGTTGTCTGAACCCCCCTCCTCGACCTGAGAGACCCACAGAAAGTCACTGAATGGTTGGAAACTCTCACTTTCAGGCAGAGGAATGGAGCAATGTAGAAAGAACCTGGACATTACTTAGCATTGTATTTGATAGGAGATTAAGAAATAATGAAATCCTTAGAAATTCTTTTCTAATTTCTATCTCATTGCTATCAAAATAAGCTAAAATAACCTAAGACCAGAGAAGTAGTCTTCTCGCATTTTGGCAGTCCTAGATTAGTTCCCTACAGCAGTTTATTTTTTTTTAAAGATTTATTTATCTATTTATTTGACAGACAGGGATCACAAGCAGGCAGAGAGAGAGAGGAGGAAGCAGGCTCTCCGCGGAGCAGAGAGCCCGATGTGGGGCTCGATCCCAGGACCCTGGGATCATGACCTGAGCTGAAGGCAGAGGCTTTAACCCACTGAGCCACCCAGGCGCCCCCCAGCAGTTTATTTTTGAATATAAACATAGTTAAAGAGCGCTGGGAGCATCATTGTAAAATGTGGCCAGGTGAAGCCATCAGGTAGCCATTAAGTCAAAACTATGGTGCACTGGAGGGAAGAGTGAACACTGAATGCTTTGCAAGACACTTTAGAGGTCCTAGTTCCTCATGCTTTAGTTCACAGAGGAGTGAACTGCTGCTCGGAGAGGCCAGGAGACTTGCCAGAACTACTCGGCCAGTGTGTGGCAGACAGGTAACATCACTTCATTTCCAGAATCTTCCTTGTACTTTCATCTGTAAGCTTCCTCCCAGTGTTAAAAGTCTGTGTTTGGGGATGTAGGAGAGAATAATAAAAGGGGCACCTGGGTGGCTCAGTGGGTTAAAGCCTCTGCCTTTGGCTCAGGTCATGATCCCAGGGTCCTGGGATCGAGCCCCGCATCCGGTTCTCTGCTCAGTAGGGAGTCTGCTTCCCCCTCTCTCTCTACCTCTCTGCCTACTTGTGATCTCTGTCTGTCAAGTAAATAAATTTAAAAAAAAGAATGATAAAGATAATGCAGCTAACACTTAGTGATCAAAATGAAAAGTGCATGTAACCTGTATCATTTGGGTTCCCTGGGAAGCAGGCATGGAGATAGAATCGGACGTACCATAGGTTTACGGGAGGTAACCCTCACAAAAGTAAAACAGGGGAGGCAGCAGAACTGGGCAGAGATAGCCTGACTGTGAGGCAGATCTAACAAAGTCTTAGTTGACCTGGTGGGGAGCTCCCCGGTAAAGACTGCCCAGGAGGGGAATCCTGCCTTTGGCAAACATGGCCAGGCCCTAGGGCTCTTTCTGTACTCAGTCGTTGGCTGGAAGCTGCCCAGTAAGAACATGGCCCGAAACCGGACGGGAGCCAGGCTGCGGCTAACGGGCCTGCTTGTCGCTGAATGGCAGGGTCTTTCTTGCTCTGAGCAGCACACCTCCGTGGCCGCCACATAACCCGAGTGGCCGCAAAATGCTCTAGCCTTCTGGAGTCACCTTCAGCATCCACGTGATGAAAGCCTCTATCCACCAGTGAGAAATCCAAAAGCTTTCCCGGTATTTCCAGAGTCCCAGGAAGGCTCACATTCAACATGGAAGCTTGCACGGCAATGTTTTAGAGCAGGTCACCCTGAGCCAGGGAACCTCCCGCCGTCCCTCTCCACCTTTACTCCGGCTTGCTATGCCCCTTCCCATCTCCCCCTCCTGCCTCTCTTTTAGCTGTTCCAGAATCCCCAACACCCTCCCCAGCTGCCAGAGACAATTCCTGTTTCTTTATTTTTCAGAGAAATTGAGCTCACTCTTGCTTTAATTTCCATTCCACAAAAACTCCTATGCCAATCTGGTCCTCATCCAAGGCTCCAGGCCAGAGATATGGATCTGCTTTGAGGTCAGTTCTGCTGCTGGTAATTTATGGAAATGATTGATCACAATTTTAAGTAACAAAACTTATTTCCTGTTATGTGTTTTATTTTTGACATTTCTCTCATAATTACAGATTTTGGTGTTCAGTTCCTCCTCTGGAGGAATTTCAGTGTGTCTGATGGTTAAGAAAGGCTTGAGCCTAATGGGTCCTGAGCTCTACACAGAAGGGAGAGGCCAGGCTTTGTCCTCTCAAGATGGAAATACCAGCAACCCCCCATCCTTTCTATAGCAAAGTGAATTCTTTATGAAAACAGTCAACTTGAAACAGTATAATAAAATGCTAGGGGCGCCTGGGTGGCTCAGTGGGTTAAGCCGCTGCCTTCGGCTCAGGTCATGATCTCAGGGTCCTGGGATCGAGTCCCGCATCGGGCTCTCTGCTCAGCAGGGAGCCTGCTTCCTCCTCTCTCTCTCTGCCTGCCTCTCTGCCTACTTGTGATCTCTCTCTGTCAAATAAATAAATAAAATCTTTAAAAAAAATAAAAAAAATAAAATGCTATATTTAAAGAATGAAATTTCTTTATTCATATAGCAAGCTTTTAAAAAAAGATTTATTTATTTTAGAGAAAGAGAGAGCATGAGCAGGGGGAGGGGCCGAGGGAGAAGGAGAGAGAGAGAGAGAGAGAGAGAAGGCACTCTCCACTCTCCACACTCCCCTCTGAGTGCGGAGCCTGACACAGGGCTCGATCCCACAATCCCACCATCCTGAGCTAAAATCAAGAGCCTGATGCTTAACTCACTGGGCCACCCAGGCGCCCCTCATATAGCAAGCTTTTTTTTTTTTTTTTTAATTTTAAGATTTTATTTATTTATTTGACTGAGAGAGATCAGAAGTAAACAGAGAGGCAGGCAGAGAGAGAGAGAGAGAGAGAGAGAGAGAGGGAAGCAGGCTCTCTGCTGAGCAGAGAGCCGGATGCGGGCCTCCATCCCAGGACCCTGAGATCATGACCTGAGCCGAAGGCACTGAGCCACCCAGGCGCCCTATAGCAAGCTTTGAAAGAGAGCAAATAGTTATGGAGAATTTGACATCTTTCCCTCTAATCTTGTATCAGTTTGGTCCAGTTCATAATGTTATTCACAGACTTAGATTTAAGGCTCTTTGTGATTTAATTACTTCCTTAAGACGTAGGGTCAAAAATCCTCCTGCGAACTTTTAAATAGCTTCGTATCAAAATGCCTCAAGTGATCTTCGCTTAGTGACTACCAAGAACCTCATTAACTCCTTATCAGCAGGGAAGGTTGCTTTTCCCCCCATCACTTAATTTCATCTTCTCTCTATACAGGCCAAAAAAGAAAGTATCTGTAATTGCAACCTCCCCCTGTATCCTCCTTTCTTTGAAGAAAGCAACTTTCTGTATTCCCAGGACGGATAAAGAAATCTCAAATAGCTTTCCCAATGAACTGACCTAGAGATCACTGACATTTAAAGTCCCAAGCAGGGACGCCTGGGTGGCGCAGTTGGTTGGACGACTGCCTTGGGCTCAGGGCGGGATCCTGGAGTCCTGGGATCGAGTCCCACATCGGGCTCCCAGCTCCATGGGGAGTCTGCTTCTCCCTCTGACCTTCTCCTCGCTCATGCTCTCTCTCACTGTCACTCTCTCTCAAATAAATAAATAAAACCTTTAAAAAAAAAAATAAAGTCACAAGCATATTTTACTGACTAAATATTTTACTGATTTCTTTACCAACTGTTCTAATACAAAAACTTTGTTCAGATGCAAACTGCTTTCTGGTAGAGCAAAATAATTTAAATTTTAAATCAGGGAACGATTCTTAAAGTTTATGACAGGGTGGTCATGGAGGGAGTATTTCAGTGTTTCCAGGAGCATCCAGGGATGGAGTCCTGGGTGGGATGGGAAAGCCAGATTTGAATCATGAATGGGGTGGGAGTCAGACGGGGGTGAGGGGTGAGGGGAACAAATGAATAAAAGAGAATCAGCAAAGCTGAAGGCGGAAGTGAGTGTAGAAATTTTAAATAATAGCGGTGAGAGTAGTTGCGAGTGATTTGGGAAAGGCCTAGAAGAAAATTTATGGTGAAGCATGCGCCATTTAAGTAAAAAAATACATATTAAGTCCTTCCAAATTGCCAGGCTCTGGTCTGTGGATGCAGGGATGAAGAGGACAACGTTTTCTGCACTAGGAAACTTAAACTAGCGTTTGTGGTGGGATGGGAGACTGGCAATAATCACAAAAGTAACCTTAAAATATTTAAAATATTAAAAAAATATTTAAAATATATAAAATATATAAATATATTTAAAATTCCAGATTGTGGGGTGCCTGGGTGGCTCAGTGGGTTAAGCCGCTGTCTTCGACTCAGGTCATGATCTCAGGGTCCTGGGATCGAGTCCCGCATCGGGCTCTCTGCTCAGCAGGGAGCCTGCTTCCTTCTCTCTCTCTCTCTGCCTGCCTCTCTGCCTATTTGTGATCTCTCTCTGTCAAAAAAAAAATAAAATAAATAAAATAAAATTCCAGATTGTGATGAAGTTTGATTGATTTATCAGATTGTGATAAAGGAGAATGAAACATATTACAGTTTCCAGATCTTCAAAATTGTGTGTCCTTCTAGATAACATTATAATAGGCATCCTCGGCATGTGTGTCTTATACTTTGGTAGTTTATGTTGGCATTCTTAATATTATCTCCCGTATGAATTTCTTAGTAGGACTCTTTTAAAGCTGCTGGCCCGTTTTGTGAAGGATGGCTCCGTTAGCACTGTATTTTATAATCCTCGTAATCCCAGTTCTGTTTAGAGGTAGCCAGAGAAGGCGGCGCCCACGTTAAGTGGCAATCCATCGTTGCAATGTCTGGAAGTGACCGATGGGGGCGTGTGTCAATGTCTTCCAGTTGTGGGTGTCTCACTTTTTGCTCAGGAAAGCTCCACAAGATACGACCACCTGACAAATGCATTGAGTGAAGCTGGGTTCAGATTTAGAGACCTCAGCTTTTTCTTTATAAAAAATTTTTTCTTTAAGGAAAAATGTTATAAATATTCTCATTTCATCTGTTTTAGAGGGTACGCATGCCCGACTTTGGAAAGCACTACAGTAGAGAGGGTTTGGGGACATGACGGCTATTTCATTAAGCTTGAGAAGGGACAGAGACTCTGGGACTTGACATTTGAGCTGATACTCAAATGATGAGGCAGGAACAGTCATGCAAAGAAGAAGGCCCGGGTATCAGGGAAGCAGAGGCTATCTGAGTATTACGGGAATAAAGGGTTTACTGTAGGAATCAGATCTTACGCAATGAGGAAGGACCTTTGGAGTTAAAAGTCTGGGAGCAGGGACTTGGACAAAGGTTCACCCATCAACCCTTCAGAAGCACTGGGACAGCTGGACAAATCCGACCTTGTACGAAACTCCAAGAGGCCTTAACCCATCCCGGGCCACAGTGGGACTGCAGGTGGCCTATGGGGAGCGGTTGCTTTTGTGTGATAACGGCCTCTGTGGGTGCACTTCCGAGTATCCAGTGGAGGCTGTGGGCCGGTTGTTAGTCACAATGACAAGTTTGTCATTTTATCTAATCAAGAGTAATGGCCACTCCCTCACTCCCGGCTTCCAAATCTCACCGAAGTGCCTCTTGGGTTAATTCTGACTTAGAACCACACAAGGATGGAGATTCTGGGAAACAGAGTTCCCAGGTTAACCAAGTTGGTATAGCATAACCCAGCACGACAGGGAACAGCATGTGCCAAGGCCATGAGAAGGAAATGAGCTCAGTGTGCTGGAGAGACAGAAAGATGAGGCTGAGGCCCAGTTAGGGAAGGGGAGGATGGAGGGAGCATGGTCAGAAAAGCAGGCAGGGCCTAAACGCAGAGGGGTTTGCAGGTCCTGGTATGTTTGATTTAATTATAAGTTATAGTATTTTAAGCAAAGGGGTGATATCCTATGAGTTGTACTTTGAAAGGATTATTCTGGCCGTCAGAATGGTAAGGAAGAGAAAATTTGATCAAAAAAGACAGGAGAGGGCGCCTGGGTGGCTCAGTGGGTGAAGCCTCTGCCTTCGGCTCGGGTTGTGATCTCAGGGTCCTGGGATCGAGTCCCGCATCAGGCTCTCTGCTCAGCAGGGAGTCTGCCTCTCGCCCCCCTTGCCTGCCTCTCTGCCTACTTGTGATCTCTCTCTGTGTGTAAAATAAATAAATAAAATCTTAGAAAAAAAAAGAGAGAGAGACAGGTGAGAAAATAGGAGACCATTATAGTCTAGGAAAGGGACAATAATGGCCTGGACTATGAGTATAAAAATGTAGATACAGAGAACTTGTCAGATGAGCTTTGGGCCTTTTCCAATGTATTTTTTTCATTCCTGGGAACATCTCTCTGTGTATGAGATGTGGAACCCTCTGTTGCAAGGGAGGTACACCAGAGGTGAGTGGTTTACTAAAGGTTGGGACTGATGCCAAGTACTTTCTGTGCATCAGATCTATGCCGGGCCCATTCCTCACAACAATTCTGAATGAGGAAACTGGTGCACAGGCAGGTTAAGCAGTGTACTTGAACAAGCTCATGTGGATAGTAAGTGGTGGGCTTCTGATCTGAACCCAGGTGTCTCAGAATCCAGAATCATAGCTCCTTCCACAGCCTCCTGCAGTCTCTCAGCTTAAAGCCCTTGCAGGGAGTCATGTCCATCGTCAGCGGCTGCTTCCTGTCCAAACATCACACCTTCTGGCCGCCTCTCACATGTATATCAAGTGGACAAGGCTGATAGTCTTTGGACTTTCTCAACTTTCTTAGTCCACACTGCGTAACATCTTCAACTTCGTTTCCTGGACCCTTAAAGAACTTCTCTAATGTTTAGTTCTCCACTAAAACTAAATGAGGCTTTACGGTATTTAAATATATATACTTTCAGGATATGGAAAAGAGGGCGTCTTTTGTTTCCTAGGTGTATATCTCACTGAAATAGCTTTATCTTTCAGGATTAGGAAATAAACTGCCTTCTACATAACTCTTCAAAGTCAATGCTGCTTTAAGGCATTGTTGTCATATTATCAGTTGAAGTTTTTTTTCTGTCCTCAAAGAAGTCCTTGTCTTTATCTCAATTATACACTATCTGACGCGGAAGAAAATGAATAAGGACACATGAGAATTACTGTTAAATGTGTTAACAGTTGAGGTACATGTTCAAGACACTAAAAAAAAATCTGTATTTCTTTTCTGATCAATGGTCTTTTTATTGATGCTATTGTCTTTTAACAAAGAAAATATTTGAAAGTACAAGTTATATATGCCAAAACTGATTTGAACTTAATTATTGCTCAGAGAGTATACGTGTATATATAAGTAATGAATGATTATCATGTTATACATGTCATAGGTACTTAGTCAAAGATGTGGTCTCTGGTTATTTGTTATGCACGATCCATTTTTTTTAAAGATTTTATTTATTTGAGAGAATGTGAGAGAGAGAAAGAGAGAGAGAGAGAGAGCATGAGATGGGGGAGGGTCAGAGGGAGAAGCAGACTCCCAGCTGAGCAGAGAGCCCGAGTGGGGCTCGTTCCTGGGACTCCAGGATCATGACCTGAGCGGAAGGCAGTCACTTACCCCACCAAGCCACCCATGCACCCTGCACTACCCACTTTACCTGTGAGACAGTTTGTAACTGGGTCCAAACTCTCAAACTATGGAATGTTCAGAGTTTTCAGGGGTTACATATTGAAGAAGCTGAAGAGTTTCACGATTAGATATGATGCTGTTTGGATGGGATCACCTCTAGGCAGCACTAGAAATCTCCTGCGATGTTAGAGGTGACAAAGTCTGGCAGAGTAGGGGTAAGTTTAAATTCTGGCCAGAGATGTTCTCTCCTACACAATTCACTGAACCTGCTCTTGAAGAGGGTTTCTAAGCCCTGTTGAAGCTAAATGGGCACCAGCCATGCCTCCGCGAACAGCATTTCCTGCTCCCTCCAGCTCTTTGTGTCTTAATACTCACCCTTCCTCTGAGACCTGGTATGGTAATTGATAATCACAAAACTCTACAAACTTTGAAATACTCTACAAACTCTCAAACGGACAATGACATTTATAGCTACGTAAAATGAGTTTTCAAAAGGCACTTGGTGGCTTTCTTGTCAGACATAGAAAACAGGCATGTCAGGAATGGTACTGGAGGAATTTTTGTACTGGGTGGGGAAAGGTTGCACAAAGCTCCTTCCTACTATAAATTCTATGATTCTAAGTATCCTGTACTATTTCATAAAAACAGTTCAGAATATCCCGTGATTAAACATTTTCTTCCTATTTGCTGGAGAGGCCAAGTTCACATCCTGTCCTAAGGCAAGACTGTTGCATCACCCCCATTCCTGCAGTGACAATGGTCTGAAAATAAGGAATAAAAGAGGTTACCAAGGGTTAGACAACGCGGAGTAGCCAATATGGCTAGTTCCTGCTCTGAGATGGTCTGGTTGCCCTCCTACCTGTCAAAACTGCAACTGACAAGTTAGTCAAAACCTAGTTCACAGTCTACTAGGCATGGTGACAGATTCAAGGAAGTAAACAGTGGTTGGTTGCCCTCAAGGAGCTGGCAATCTGGTTGGAGAAATAGAATCAACATGCAAAAATTAATTAGAGAACCGTCAAGTGCTCGACTGTATGGTACTGAGCACAAGTGAAAGAAGAGTTTTAAGAGAATTTGAATGTCCAGAAGGTTTTGCTTAAGAGGCAGGATTAAACCGAGCCAAAGACTGGTCCAAGTAGGATCAGTAGGGAGAAGGCGGCGTTCTTGTGGAGTGTTGGGGAAAGAGTGATGAGGAGTAGACCCGTGTCGCTGAGACAGTGAGAACAGGCTTGATGGAAGCAATGATAAACAGTAAGACATACAGTGTGAGCTCGGGCAGCTAGGATGGAGTCCCATGTCCTCAGAAGCTGGACATAAGCTTCTGAAAGCCAAGTGCTAGTGTTCTTCAGTGGTGGTCCCCAGAAACAACCACCATGGGTCTCTCAGAAACACGGTGAGACCTATAGGTGGGTTCAAGTACAGATGCTAAATGGCCTGGCAGCTTGGTGAGGTCCAGCTCGGTTCCAAATTCCTTGGCTTCCTAACATGTGGACAGGCTGGAGCTTACCGGCATGTGCTTCAGAATATCCTCTAGAGGCTGGAATCTGTGGCCTGGGAAATACAGGGCTGCTCTTCCAGGCAGCTGTTGTGTGTGGGATGGGACCGTGTACAGGATGTGATTGTGCGTGCAATTGTCCAGATGTGGGTGTTAAGACTGTGATCTTCAGCATGATGAAGTTGGTGGTAGAAGAACAAAGTCCAACTATAGCCTGTAACAACGCTCTACATTTGGATTTTAAAAGCAACTTTCTAGCTTTAATTACAATTTCACAACAATGCTTAAACTTCTCTAGAAAAAAAAAAGCTTATGTATTAAGTTGCCATCCCCTTTTAGAATTATTTCAGTATAACAAAAAAGAACATTTTTCACACAAAACACTTGCTGGTAAAGTGGTTGTTTATGTGGTCTTCTTTTGACGAAGATGTTGAGATTTTTTAACTTTCAAAGCTTTCTTGCTTTTTTGATATCTTTTCCCTTTTTTTTGCTTTTTCTTTTGGTTGACCTGTGAGGAGAAAGAAAATGAGAGTAATATTCCTTTATCTTACCAGTTTTCCTTCCTTATATTATATTTGGACTCTCCAGACTGTTTTGTTTTAATCTTCAAAAATGGTTTAAATTTGCTTCACTCTCAAAAGGGCTTCGATTCTCTCTACGTCACTGACTTCGAGGAGGCCGTAGCCTCCTAACTGGTCTTCTTTCTTCTCTTCTCCAGGCTTATTACTGCCCTTACTCCAACTCTGCTTGTCCAACCCACAACCTTCTGAGGCTAGCACTATTATCATCCACTTTTTATAGAGGAGGAGACGGAGGCTTGGAGAAGGTGGCTTGCCCGAAGTTGAGAGCTAGTATTCGGCAGAACCACTACACCATCAGACTCCAGAAGCAAACTCCTGGCTTTGTCCTGGTCTACTTTTCTACCTCAGTTTCTTCTCTCCCTTCACACAAACTCCAGCCACACTACCTGAGGCTCCCTGAACGCAGCAAGTTCTCCTGAGTCCATGCTTTTTCATGCTGTCTTTATTCTCTTGGGGAACATATGAAAGGAAGACATATGAACAGTCTTCCTTAACACTCTCTCCCTGCCCCTCCTTCTGGCAAGGAAAAAGATAACTCCTTCTATAATCCTCAAGATTCTGGTACATATCTTTATTTTTCTCACATTGTACTATAATTAAGTGTTAGCACGTCTGCTACAGCAGGAAGGGACCTACAGCTTTTTCCGCCTTCAGTGTCTACCTTTCAATCCAACACATATTTATTATATTGAATAAGAAAGGTAAGCTCCCTCTCCTCATGGAAAACACTTCTAGTGGGGAATATAGACAAGTGATGTTATATGCAGAAATACAATTACACATTACAATGATGACATTATTCTAGGAACAAAGTAGGAACACAGTAATTAAAAAAAAATATCCTTAAAGAAATTACATAGATTCTTTGTTTCCCAAAGTCAATTTCTAAAAGAAAGAAAATTTTGTTCCTCCTGGTCACTGACCTGTTTTTCCCACTCTTTAATCAATTCTTGCACAACTGCCAAATCTGGGTTTAGACACGTTTGATATCCATTCTTCATTGTTGCACTGCCAAGGAAACAGCAATGAGTTTTTTTTTTCTACTTTCAGTAATTTAAATGCCTCATCTTACTTCCAGAATTCAATTCCCTGGTTAGAATGTATTTATGTCATCACTATAAGCATCTGAGACTTTCAGTTTTTCTTCCCACCTTTTTGTTTTCTTAATGACTGGGGGGATTTCTAGGAGAAACACAACCTTAAATTATTTAAACTAAAAAAATTATCATATGAGCATTTCCAGTGTCATTAAATATTCTTTGAAAATACACATTTAATGGCTACATAATATTCCATTGGAAGGCTACATAAGATTTTATCTAATTAGTCCCTGACTGTTATATTTCTAAGACACCAATGTTTTCATTATTATAAAAATAATTGTTAAAATAATATTTATATTATAAAAAATAAAAAATCCAATAGGTACATGCAATGAGAGAAGCTTATATCTAAAGATAATATTAGTTGTGCTGTGGTGAAAATAGCCATTTTTGTTTAAATGAAGAAGCAAAATAGAAAAGTTGTCGATATAGCTATTTTTTTCCAGAAACAATGAAAATCAGCATGAAGTTTGCTATATTTTCTAATGAAATTCCCTAAAACATAAAATTTTTAAAGACATGACTAACAGACTGGCTGACTATTTTAAATCACTTATGGCAGACTGTCCAGGAATAATTTAAAAATTTTTTCTTTACTTTTTCTGTATAATCTGAGAGTAAGAACAGTCATTCTATAGATCAGCCTTAATTTAGGTTTCAAAAGATTGAAACTAGCAATTCTAATCTTTAAAAAGATTATTATTTTTAAGTTTTTATTTAAATTCCAGTTAACATCCAGTATAATATTAGTTTCAGGTATATAATAGAGAGATTCCACACTTCTGTATAACACCCTGTGAAAGTTATTATTAATAGGAAAGAACTAAAGATATGATACTGACATAGTAAGTTTGATTTCAATAGCGAAGAATTGTAAATAATCTACATTTAGGCATTGCTCATATAGATTATGGTACATCCATATGATGGAATGTAATTTGGCCGTTAGGAATGACATTATTAGAAAAAATGATATTACAGAAGATTTACTGACATGAGGAAATGTTCATGATATAGTGTTAACGAGAAAGCAGACTATAGAAGTATGTAACATATAATTTTGTTTTTATGTTTACATACAATATATATGTGCATGTGTATATATATATGCTGTATCTATATACGTACACAAATGTAAATGAGGGAAATTTGGAAGACTATATGCCAAAGGGTGATTAGTACTTGTCACTGTAGAAGTGACACTGTAGAAGTATAAATGATTTCTATTTTCTTCTTTTGAGTTATTTGCGTTAAATATTTTCTACATGCTTGGTGATATGTTCTCCTTGGTTTAAATGTCTACCAGAAATTCCTTGTTGTTTAAAAGAAAAAAAGTAGACCACACTTATGGAGGGACAGCCATCTGAATTTTAAGAGTCTGTACGGGGAAGGGTCCTAAGGGTAATTCTGACACTAAATTTAATGTTCCTGCCAATTTGGTGCATGTGTGTTGGATGAGGTTTTACTCACATGATTTCAGTTTTCTCACAATAAGAGCTTGGGGCAAATTGTTTAAGGTCCTTTAAGAATTTTGACTGGATTGTTCCTTGCGTGGTGGTGATGCAGGAACAGCGTCTATTCCTCATTGTTGGGGTTCCTAAGGGAAAGAAAAAGGGTAGACAAAAAGGGAGAGAAAAAGAAAAAAAAAACACTGCTTAAAGGGAATGTCCCAATTTAGATGATCGATCAAAATGATACATTTGACTAGATCACGGTTGTTACTGTCACATACTGAGTATGTTTGTTGGGGACTGTGATAAATAAAGTTACCACCAGTGGACCTGTGAGCTGGACCTGGGCCCTTGAAGCCTTCTCTTCCTCTCCCCTGTACTTACAGTGTGGGTTCCACTTGCCTTTCTGGCTCCCAGAGGCTGCTCCAAGGACATAGCCTTTAAGTGGTTGACATGAGATTGAAAATACCCACACTGAACACATGACTAAGCCCAGTTAGGGTGGCTTTTTAAGTTTTTAAGATCTGGTAGGCAGCTATGGGGATCCATTTGTTTTGCTGCTGCTCAAGACGAGTCCATATGTAAGTTTCCTTTGCTATTATTATTATTATTATTATTATTCCATTGCTATTATTAAAACTGCCACCTACCAACCTGGAATGGCCTGTCTCTTCTTGGTCACTCCCCGCCCTCCGAGTAAAAGGGCTGGCTTTAGACAAGAGTTGTGAACCTACACTGTTAATCATTACCACAAAATTTTGAAAGAGGTATTATCTCCATTTCATAGATAAAGCAGCTAAGGTTCAAAGAAGTTACAGAAAGAACAAAGTCATTCAGCATTTAGGGGGCAGGTGCGAGGTTTTACCTCAGATTTTCTTGAGTCCAAACATACTGCTCTTAACTACCGTATCTTACAATCTTAGGAAAGGAGATTTTCACAATATTTAATAAATGCCTATCATTGGTCAGACACACAGATACCTGATTCACATGTGCAATGTGGGCCACAATTCCTTATGCAACTCCAGAAGCCATTTATTATCTGACCTTAGTGGAATGGAGTTGGTGTTGGTTTGGGCAGAAAGATCTACTTATAATAATCAATTACAGCCACCAACCTCACCCTCCCCACTGCCTTGCTTTTTGACAGTACTTTAAAAGCTTTCCAAAACTCTTTGAAATACATTATCTTCATTCCTTAATCCTTTAATTCATTCAACATATATTTACTCAGGGCTTACTATATGCCACACATTGTGTGGTTGGTAGAAAAAGCATAACTATAAAGTCTCAATTTTATAGGTGAGAAAACTGAAATCTAGAAAAGTTCATTAATTTGCCCAAAGGTGGGCGCCTGGGTGGCTCAGTTGGTTGGACGACTGCCTTCGGCTCAGGTCATGATCCTGGAGTCCCGGGATCGAGTCCCACATCGGACTCCCAGCTCCATGGGAAGTCTGCTTCTCCCTCTGACCTTCTCCTCGCTCATGCTCTCTCTCACTGTCTCTCTCTCAAATAAATAAAATAAAATCTTAAAAAAAAAAATTTGCCCAAAGGTGGTTAGTAAACAGATTTGGGACCTCTCTGATTATTAGACCCTTAATTGGTTAACCACAGACTTACTTACCAAGAAACAATATCAGAGTTACAAAAATAATTTAAGAGACAAATTCTTTGATCTCATTACCACCCAGTTCAACAAACATTTATTGGACACTTACTATATGACAGGAATTCACATACCTGGGCTGAGATGATTTATGTTTGACTTAGCAGGTCTAATATATGAACTCTGGATAATGAACAACATCACTGAGAAGCTTTTATGAACAACTCATATCACCTACTGATGCATGCCATCAACTTTATTGGGCAAATCATGAGACTTTTATAGCAATTCACATTTCTGACTTTACTAACCTAATATAACTCCGAATCCCTTACCTTGACCTCCAATCAGCGTCAGGAAGATGACACTCAACAAAAGAGGAATACTACCTTTCTTCATAGTGGTAGTATGGAGTTCTACTGAATTACTCCTGTATTGGATTTCACGCCTGAGAATTTCTTTAGAGAATATGCTCTTGGGAATCATATTTATTTGGGAAATCCATTTCCCAAACTAAACTCTGATTGGCTGTTCTTAGCTGACTTTGCTAAACTGACCACAAGCCTAGTGGTGCTGGGAGAAACCCTGTTCTCAGATCCAAGGGAATTTCTGCATGTTTTATTTCTATTTCACATAAATGGGTAGTTTACAGAAAGGATGTGAAACCAGCATCATTGGCACCCTTTAGCACACTCACACCCACTCACCTGGGTGAAGAGTACATTATATAATGAATATAATACTATACAACAAGGGTTAGAGATGTTGTTTTCTGATGGAAAATACTAAGGTCCAGATAAATAATTCACTTTTTCCAATTTTCTTACTATTTTCAAAATATCCTTCTGTATAATATATAGCTACAATTTTTCCTCTATTGTCTACCCGATCATCTTAAATAATCAGCATCTTTTTTAAAAAAGATTTTATTTATTTATTAGACAGAGATCACAGGTAGGCAGAGAGGCAGGCAGAGAGAGAGAAGGAAGCAGGCTCCTTGCTGAGCAGAGAACCCAATGCGGGGCTAGATCCCAGGACCCTAAGCTGAAGACAGAGGCTTTAACCCACTGAGCCACCCAGGTGCCCCAATAATCAGCATCTTAATTTCCTCAGGGACCAGGTCATTTCCTACTGTAAGCACATTTTAAAAAAGATTTTATTTATTTGACAGAAATCACAAGTAGACAGAGAGAGGGAGAAGCAGGCTCCCCAGCAAGCAGAGAGTCCGATACGGGGCTTGATCCCAGGACCCTGGGATCATGACCTGAGCTGAAGGCAGAGGCTTAACCCTCTGAGCCACCCAGGAGCCCCTACTGGAAGCACATTAAAAAATATATATTTATTTACTTGAGAGAGAGAGTGAGTGCATGCGCACGCATGACTGGGGGCAGAGGGAGAGGGAGAAGCAAACTCCCCACTAAGCAGGGGGCCCAACATTGGGCTTGATCCCAGGGAGCCTGGGATTATGACCGGAGCCAAAGGTAGATGCTCAACTGACTGAGCCACCCAGGAGCCCCCTTTTGTTTTTTATATCACTGCTGCTATAGCTTATTGCTATTTTTTAAGTGGTTTGACTAGTTACTGGGATCAGTTGAAAAAAGACAAATGGGACTACATCAAACTTAGAAATTTTTACGCACCTGAGAGAACAATAGATGGTAAAAAAGGAACTTACAGAATGGAAGAAAATAATTTCAAATTGCCTATCTGGTAAGGAGTTAATATCCAAAACATATAAGGAACTGGCACGACAACAACAAAAAACTCCAAATAACTGGATTAAAAAGTGGGCAAAGACTTGAACAGACATTGCTCTAAATGAAATTTACAGATGACCCACAAACACTTGAAAAGATGCTCAACATCATTAGTCATTAGAGAAAAGCAAATCAAAAGCATAGCAGATATCACCTCATACCCATCAGGATGCCACTATCAAAAAACAAAACAAAACAAAACCAGAAAACCACAAGTGTTGTAAAGGATGTAGAGAAGTTGGAACTCTTGGACACTGTTGGTAGGAATGTAAAATGGTGCAGCCGTTATGGAAAACAATACAGAGGTTCCTTAAAAAATTAAAAATAGAATTACCATTTGATCCAGCAATCCCACTACTGGGAATGTCTAAAGGAATCCATAACAGGGTCTTAAAGAGATGTTTGCACACACGTTTACTTGGCCTTATTCAGAATAGTTAAGAGGCCCAGCAACCCAAATGTCCTTGACATTTGAATGGATAAATAAAATGTGGTATTTACATACAGTAGATTATCTTCTCTTTTTTTAAAAACATTTTTTAAAGATTTTATTTATTTATTTGAGAGAGTGTGAGAGACCATGAGCACAGAGGAAGAGGGAGAAGCAGACTCCCTGCTGAGCAGAGACCCTGATGTGGGGCTCAATCCTAGGACCCTGAGATCATGACTTGAGCCAAAGGCAGCCGCTTAACTGACTGAACCACCCAGGTGTCCCAGATTATATTATCTTAAAAAAGGAATCCTTGTCAAAAAAATGGATGAACCTTGAAGATATGCTAAGTGAAATAAGCCGGTCACAGAAGGACAAATACGAAATATCTGAAGTCAAATCTTAGAAACTGAAAGTGAGAAGGTGGTTGCAAAGGCCTATGGGAAAGAGTGAGCTGAAATTAATCTTAGTGGGTATAGAGTTTCAGTGTTACAAGATTTAAAAGTTCTGGAGATCTGTTGTACAACAGTGTGAATATACTAAACACTACCGAACTGTGTACTTTGAAATGGTTAAGATGGTAAATTTGAAGTTACGTGTTTTTTTGAACCATAATAATAAAATAAAAAGGGGGTAAGGGACCTGTTACAGGTAATGGACACCCAAATTAAAGGTGACTAAACCAGAAGTGTATTTCTCCCTGACAAAGGCAGGTGGACTAACACCCACCTCTGGGTTAGTGTCTCCTGTAGGCTGGTGAAGGGGTCTTTCCACCATGTCTAATTTCCAAGGACAGGATGGTGGGAAGGCAGAAAAAGGGCATGTTCCTCATTTTTAGACCTATCCTGGAAGTCACACTCATCACTTTCCAGCACCTTCTATGGGCCAGAACTTATTCACATGACTGCATGCAAAGTCAGGAAATGTGTTTATTCTGGTTGAACAACTAAGACTTGGAGGTTCCAGTACTTGTGAAACATTTTTTAAAAAGTTTTCTGTTAAATTCCTATTAACATAGGGTGTGATATTAATTTCCAGTGTATAGTGTATAGTCAACTATTCCATGCGTCACCTGCCGCTCATCCTAAATGCACTCCTTAACCCCCATCCCCTCTCCACCCCATCCCTCACCCATCCTCCTCTGGCAACCATTAGTTTATTCTCTCTAGTTGGGTCTGTTTCTCTGTTTGCCTCTCTTTTTTCTCCCTTTGCTCATTTGTTTTGTTGTTTAAATTCCACAAAGGAGTGAAATCATATGGTATTTATCTCTCTCTGACTTATTTAGGTTGGCATTATATTCTCTAGTTCCATCCATGTTGTGGCAAATGGCAAGATTTCATTCTTATTTATGGCTGAATTATATTCCATAGTATGCATATAACTCACTTTCTTTATCTAATTATCGATTAACGGACACTTGAGCTCAGGACAACATTTCTTAACCTTTTTTTTTGGTTACTGAGTCTCCTGAGACTAAACTGAATTAAATTAACTTAAATCTAAATTGAATTTCTCCCCAAAGAGAATGATTAAATTTTAAGAAATAAGATTTTGTAGGGCTCAACTTCAGTGGGCCACCAATTAGTGCATTATCTAAGATTTTTAGTCTCCTCAAGGACCAGTTTTTGTGTCCTGAGGGCAATCTCCTTCCTCACCCCACTGAGAATGCAAGCTATAGGATAATGGGGAACATATGTTAGCATTTCCTGTAACATGGTGCACATGTTTGGACCCGCGCAGAACACTCTTTAAAGAAAACTGCTGACCTTGGATGCAGCTTGTTCGCTTGGTTATGCGTGATTTTGGTAATGGCTGCGGCCACGCACAGAGCTGGGTTTAGGTCCCAGCTTTGCTACTTAATGACTCCCCAAAACAGTTCTACAAGCCTCAGTTCCCTCTGCTGATAAAACTATGACTGACCCTGCAGGTTTTTTAAATTAAAGGCAAAAGTTCATTGTCAACTGCAAAGCACCACAAAGCTAGAGATCATTCTTTCCAGCAGAGAAGGAGATGGAAATTCTTAGGATAAATACTAAGGTCCTGCACGGCCTGCCCTTGCCCACCTTTCCAGACTCTTCCTGCATCACTGCGGCCCAACACCCTTTCTTCCCTCTCTTCCTCAAAGGGACACAGGCCTCCCTCTGATGGCGCTGACTTTGCTCAGGCGGCTTCCCCGCCGGGAGCGCTGGGCCTGCTCCGCCTTCTTACCCTACTCGTAATCCTACCCAGCGTGGATACCCAGGTTGGCACTTGCCCTGGGAAGACGTTCCTGACCCCCAAACCTGGTCAGGATCCCACACCCGCTCTCACAGCACCGCGTGCTGACACCGGAGGCAGCGTTGCCTTTGCGGGCGATCCTACGCTCCAGGGTCCCTGCACCACAGGAGAACGGGGACCCCCTTCGAGGATCCACGCAAGCGCACAGGACCGCGAGAGAGCCGGAGTGAACAAAGGCTCCAGGCCTGCCTCGACACTGCGCCTGCGCGTGCATAGCACTCCCAAGTTCCGCCAGAGGCGGGGAGGGGACCAGCTGACTTCCCTGGGGGCCGAGATGTGCGCACTGCGCATGCCCAGCCAGCCGGCTTCCAGAACTTTCAGTGGGGACGCTACAGGCACCGCTCACGCCGCTGCTGGGTTCTCGTGCTGCCCGCGCTGATCCGGCCGGAGGAGCGCCCTGAGAGAAAGGTAGTGGCCGCGCTCCTCGGGATGTCTGCTCTCTGTCCGCGTCGGGTCCACCGTCTCCCGCTCCGGAGGCTGTTTCTTTGGGCGGGAGGGGGACGACGCCGGGCGCGGGGCCCGGTTTGCAGTTTCCACACGAGGCTTGGGTGGACGCCAGGAGGGCCTGGATATCGGGTGAGGGGCTGCCTGGCGAGGCTTCGTAGGGTCCTTCGACCACAGTGTGTAGTGACCGGAGAAGGCCTTTCGGACAAGAGAATAGAGGGGCTGGGGTCAGTTGGGAGCCACGGAAGGCCCACCTCGTTCAGTACACGGGGGGTGGGGGTGGGGTGGGTGCTGGAGGCCCCGCTGCGTGGCCGGGACCGTTCCGTCCCGTCCCGGGCATGCGCAGGCTGGCGTGACCTGTGGGAGCGGACGGAGGCTGGGGCCGGGCCCGCCGCCCAGGCCGTGCCGTCCTCGTTTCCCAGGCTGCCCTTTGGAAGTCGCCTGAAAGCTCTGAGAACACTTTCCTGCCTGGGCAGGACCGAGAAAATCCCGTCGATGAGCGTTTATGGCCAGATAGGGCTTTTAGGAGAAACAGAAACCCAGCGAGAGGATGTTGCGGGCGTTTCTCCCAGTCCGGGAGAGGAGCCAAGGATCATCAGCACTCTGGAATCAACGACAAAGTCTCACTTTCCCTTTGGACATGGCCTGAACCTGCTTGGCTCCCAGCAGTTCCTGTTCCCCAAGGAGCCCAGCGCGGATGTAACTCTCCGGAGCCTCGCGGAGGCACGCTTGTGTGTTCCCGTGTGTCCCGGACTTCCCCCTTTCGCCCTGTTTGCTTATGGGATTAGTGTGGTCGCTTTAATTATGGACGGTTGTACAGACTCTGTCACAGTGAAAATAGGCCTTCCTTTTACTTGTGAAAGGGGAAGTTTCTTGCAAAATGAAATCCCCAGGCCTGTTCGGATTTCTTAACAGGGTGGACTTCCCCTTCGCTCGGCAGCGATTGCTAGTGTTAAAGGATGCTGACTTGAAAAGGCTTTATTTCTTGAAAGTCTCAGAAGCCCCTACGTAGCCTTCCGATTTTTATTTTTTCTTCTTTTTTCCTCATGCGGAGAGTCCTTCCTTCCTTCCAAACTATGCTAAGGTGTCTGCAGGCAAGTCATAGTTGTGTGGGGTTGCAAGTCCTGTCCACGTCTCAGATAACAGAGAAGAGAAAGTTTCTTCTTTTACTGATCTTGTATCAGGCCTCCTGGCTTATATCTTTTCTCTAAAGCTGGAGGACTAGGTTAAATCTGTTAGTAAACTATGCTGAGAGGGAACGTTAGGACACCACTTAAAGAACACCTGTGGCTGAATGCAGATAGTAACAACGTTTTTGCTCTGTGATAGGCTGATGACATGTTATCATAGTTATTAAGAAGCTGCTGCCTGATTTGAAGAAAAATTATCCTGAAGAGGGAGAAAATATTTTGCTTTAAAAAACATATTTATTTACAGTGATTTACATTAAAATTCCTTATCTAGGTAACTTTACAAGAAAAAAGTCCATATTCTTGAGACCCTTAATTTAGTGTTTATCATGCATTTATTTCATTTACCAAGCTTTTAAGGACACAGATATGAACAATAATTTCTGCCCTCAAAGAGCTCACAGTTGAGCAGGGGGAAAGTGGCATATAAATTAGTGATTATTGTAGAAGTGGTATAATAAAGGATTGTACTCAGTTATTAGAGGTGCAGAAAAAGTCACAGCTCTGGTTGAATTAGGTCTGGAAGTGAGAGTTGGTAGGAATTTATTACTAGAAGAAGGTGATGGGGAGGCATTTTGTGCAGGAGGAGTGAAGAAAAGGATGTCAAAATTTGGAGACTGTTAGGAACTATGGTAAGGGTGAAGGGTACAGTGATAAAACTGGAGTGGTGAGAAATAAGTCTGGAAATACAGCAGCAACCAGAGGATGAAGGGCCTTGTAAATCCCTATGCGGAGAGCAAACCTTCAAGGATTTTGACCAAGGGAGTGAGGTGAGGAGATTCAGAAACACATAGGTACACTTGTATGTACATCAGACCCTTGTCACTAAGCAATATATTTAAATAGTCTTTTTTTACATAGTTTATATATTTTAAGAATGGATTTTTTTCATATTTGCAGTCTATTCTCTGACCATTGGAGTTGCTTCTGTTGGAGTTGTTTCTATTTCATTAATTCAAAAAACCTTATTTTTTCAAAGATTTTACTTTTTTGGAATATTTTCCTTTTTGGGAAGCATAGAGACAAGGGATAAAAACATTTTTATATTTTCTAAAGCATTTTGACTGATTACTTGTAATGCCCCTGTCTGTATGTAGATGTACCCGTTCCCCAATTCCTTTGTCGTTTGTATTTACTTTTGTTTATTTAATGTGTGAAACTTGGCACCTGAGATCAGTGTTTATTTCAGTTTCTTATTGAGTTTTTAGTTTGTCTTGGCTTAGTATCTGCATCTTCTGTCTTCTCAAGATCACATGTCAAATGGGGTCAGAGTATTGATTTTATGAATGTAAGTCAGTTCTTTACATATTTTGAATAGGAAGCTTTAATTCATTTTCAGTTAAAGGTTCTGCTTTTTTAAATTTAGTTGTCTTTTCTTACATAATTTTTGTTGAAGTATATTGCATGTTCTAAGCTGAATTGTGTTCCTTCAAAATGATATGTTGAAGTTCTAACTACCAGTACCTCAGAATGACTGTATTTGGAGACAGGGTCTGTAAAGAGGTAACAGAGTTAAAATGAGGTCATTACAGTGGACCCCAATCCATTATGACTGATGTTATTATGAGAATGGTTAGGACACAGACATGTACAGAGAAGACCATGTGAAGACACAGGGAGAAGAGGGCCATCAACAAAGCAAGGAGAGATGTCTCACAAACAGACCAACTCTGTTGACCCCTTGATCTTGGAATTCTAGACTCCAGAATTGTGGGAAAATAAATTTGTTGCTCAGGTTGCTCAATCTATGGTATTTTGTGTGACAGCCTTAGTAACTCATATAGCCTATATACAGGGGTAAAATATGTATGTGTACAGTAATCTATACCAGCATCATGACTCTGGATTTTCACTGTCAGTGGCCTGACTGTAGCATTCCCTTCTTCCCCAAAGATGTATCATAAATTAGTTTGCCTATTTTTGAACTATATAAATGACATTAGGTATGTCCTACTTAGTGTCTTATCTTTATGACTTAATGTTTTTGAGATTCATCTATGTCATGATGGAGGAGTTCCATTTAAAAAAATATGTATTTGAGAGAAAGAGAGAGAGAGCATGAGAGGAGAGAGGTCAGCAGGAGAAATAGACTCCCTGCTGATTAGGGAGCCCAATGTGGGACTCAGTCCTGGGACTCCAGGATCAGGACCTGAAGCTGAAGGCAGTCACTCAACCAATGGAGCCACTCAGGCACCTGAGAAGTTTCATTTTAATTGCTCTGTTGAATTCTGTTGCATGACTTACCACAAAGTGTATATTGAGCTAATGGATATTTTGATATTTTTCCCCTTTTGGGCTAAAGTGAGAGTTGCTGTTATGAATGTTCTTGTACATATCTTTTGGTGCACATATATATGTGTTTCTTTTGAGTGTATTATTAGGAGTAGTCTTGCGGGTTCATAGTGTGTGTGTATATAGTCAATGTGTACTGTTTATGCTTCCACCACCCAGTGAATAAAAATTTCATTGACTCTCCATTTTCATCTATATTAAATAGCATTAAGCTCATTGCCTTCTTTTTATCTTAATTTTTTTGCCCTTGAATGTTTAGAAGTTTTTCCTTTCTATATAATATTGATATCTGTTTATTTTTGTAATATATAGATATACTTTCCTTTCTTTTGCTTCCTTTTCCTGTGCTGGACAGTTAAAATAGTATCACAGGCCTCCTTGTGGCCTCTTTCCCCAGCAGTATAGCTCAGGTATTAATTGGCCCAAGAAATCTCCATGTGGGCTCTCTAACTAGCAATATATCCTTGGCAGTGGCAGCTCCTCTACCTCCTCCATCTTTACCTTCCATCCTTCCTTCTCCTTTTACTGTTCCTCTTCTCTCTTCTTCTTCACTATGTACTTTTACCATTTTTCTGTATTTCTTCATAGTGCTTTAGTTTACTCCCTAGTGTCCTTTCATTTTAGCCTAAAGAACACCGTTTAATGTTTCTTGTGGGGCAAGTCTGATGGTATTGAAATTATTTAGCTTCTGTTTATCTGGAAATGTCATCATTTATTTTTCATTCTTAAAAGGTAGTTTTGCCAGATACGGAATTTTTGGTTGACAGATTTTTTTTTTCCTTCCATCATCTTTAATATGTAGTCCTATTCTTTCTGGCCTCCATCATTTCTGATGAGAAATTGGCTGTAAGCTTATTGAAGATCCCTTATATGTGAGGAGTCCCTTCTCTCTTGAATCCTCTTTGGAATTCTTTGTCTCTCAGTTTTGATCATTTAACTATTGGGTAGATCTCTTTGGGTTTATCTTTCTTGGAGTTCATTGAGCTTCTTGAATGTTTGGATTCATGTAGCCCAGCACATAATATTTGGGATGTTTTATGTTATTTAGGCAGGTATTTTCTCAGCTCCTTTTTATTTCTTCTCTTTCTGGGCCTTGTATTATGAGTATATTGGTTCATTTGATGGTATTCTAAGTCCTTTAGGCTCTGTTCACTTTTCTTCATTTTTTTTTCTTTCTGCTGCTCAGACTCAATATTTTCAGTTGTTTTATTTTCACATTGCTGGTTCTTTCTTTGGATGGCTCACAACTGCTGACGCATCCCTCTAAAGAATTTTTCTTTTCAGTTTTCTACTTACCAGCTCCAGAATTTCTGTTTGGTTCCTTTTTATAATTTGTGTCTCTTTATTGGTGTTCTCATTTTGTTCACACATCATTTTTCCAGTTTCCTTCTATTCTTTGAGCATGTTTAAGGCAGTTGCCTTAATGTCTTTGGTAGGTCCGGTGAATGGACTTCCTCAGGAATGATTTTCTGTCAGTTTTTTCCCTTTGATTGGGCAGTATTTTCTTGTCTCATTGTATGCTTTGTGAGTTTTTATTGCTGAAAACTGGACATTGAGTATTGTGGTAACTCTAGAAATCTGATTCTCTCAATCTTCAGGGATTGTTGATTTTGCTTTTTGACCTCTGGAACTATCTATTGGTGACTTTCCAAAATATTTTTTGCAAAGTATGTATTCCTTGTTTTGTGTGGTTAATGAAGTTTTCATTTCAATGTCTCTGTGGTCAGCTAATGACTTGCCATATCTCTATAAATGTAGGTCAAGAGAAATGGAACAACACACAGACCTGCTTATGTGTGTTAGGATAAAATTTATTTGAAGTAGATTTCAGGAAGTTCTCTATGAGACCTGAATCAAAGTTGAATTCCAAATGTTACTTTTGTATATCTTCTCTTAAAATGAGGACATTACATCTCAGGCTTTGCAAAATATACTTTTTTTTTCCAATTTATTTATTTTCAGAAAGACAGTATTCATTATTTTTTCATTTGTACCTGAAATAAGGGAAGATTTTGTTCCTTTTTTCTACATATCCATGTTTACAACCTAGGAACCATCCCCTTCTAATCTCATCACTCAGTGGTACTTCAGGTTAGTATTAAATGGTATTATTTTGAAAATGTGCTTATTTTCTACCTTTTAGAGTCCAGGAGATCTACAAGTCATGAAATAGAGGAAATAGCAATACAACAAAACTTAGCTTTTGGGAACTAAAAATCCCTTTGTAATGTACTCTAGCACCACACACACACAAAAAACCAAACCTTGATTTTAAAATAAAATATATTATCTCATACCTGTGTCCTGTATTTACATGGTTACCTCACTCGATTTGACCCCCCCCCACAAGCTTCATGCCCCAAAAGCAAATAATAGGCATGCCTGGATCTCAGGTGTTTACGCATCTGCCTTTGGCTCAGGTCATGATCCCAGGGTCCTGGGATGTGGTCCCATGTGAGGCTCTCTGGTCAGCAGGAGTCTGCTTCTCTCTCTCCCTCTCTCCATCCCCCCTACACTTATGCCATGCATGCTCTCTCTCAGTCTTACTGTGTCTCAAATAAAATCTTAAAAAAAAAAAGAAAGCAGATAATAACCTTAGTGATGAAGAAAGTGAGACCCCAAAATTCATATTTTTTTTTCAGGGACATACATCTAGTAAAAGCAGAATTAAAAATCAATGATAGTTCTTCCTTAAATCGTTTTCCTAACTCATCAGGCTTTGCAGATCACTAAATAGGTCTCCTCTTAATTTCACTCAAGCCATTCCTGACCTGCAGTTATTTTGGCTCTCTAGCACTCATCTCTAAAATCTTTCTGGTTGCAGACTTTGTGCCACAGGATTTCTTCTCATTGGAGCTGGAAGGAAATTTTTTTTCAAGTGCTTTAATGAAAGATTGCATAGAGTTGCAAGTAGCTATGGTTCCAGTTTTCTCAAGGGAATTAAATCAACTTCCTTGAGACAGAAAGACTGCAAAATTAAGAGGAGAAGAGAAAAAGTCAAAGACCTGAGGATGTTTGGATTTTTCAATCCTCCATCCCTGGCACGGGCTCTCCACCCCCTCACCCCACTTTCTGTAGTTTAGTTACATGCAAGATAAATTCCCCATTTTTGCTTAAACTGGTTTAAGTGGGTTTTTGTATCTTGCAACTGAAAGAACCCTAATAAAACCATGTACTTCATACATTTTTTCCCTGTACAATTAAAAAAAAGTCAGGGGTGGGTGGGTAGGGCACTTTGTCTTGTACTTACTCTTACCTTTTTATACATTGAGGATCCTAACTTTTGCACGTGTGTATGTATGGAATGTTAGTGTGACTGGGGGAAGAGATGTGGAAGGATCTCAACATTGGTTACAATGAAAGAAGGAGAGGTGAATTTTTTCTTTATAAATCTTTAATTGTTTCACATATTAGTTTTGTTCTTTAAATTTTAATAAAAGAGGGGTGCCTTGGTGGTTCAGTCCGTTAAGTGTCTAACTCTTGGTTTTGGCTCAGGTGGTAATCTCAGGGTCATGCTGGAGATTTCTCTCTCTCCTTTTTTATCTGCCCCTCCCTGCCTTGAGCACACATGGGTGTTCATGTACTCTCTAAATAAATGCAATCTTTAAAAAAATTTTTAATGAAACAAAGTATTTAAAAAATAAAATGGGGCCGCCTAGGTGACTCAGTGGTTTAAAGCTTCTGCCTTCAGCTCAGGTCATGATCCCAGGGTCCTGGGATCAAGCCCCACATAGAGCTCTCTGCTCCATGGGGAGCCTGCTTCCTCCTCTCTCTGCCTGCCTCTCCACCTACTTGTAATCTCTGTCAAATAAATAAAATCTTTAAAAAATAAAATGTACTTCTTTTGAGTTTAGATGTGCCTATTATGTTTGTAACAAATGAATGTTAATGTATAGCATTACTAACAAAGTTTATTCTAAACACTTTGTTTTATTTTCTGAGAATCTTTCAGTCATGAGGATTGTATAAGCTTTATTTTTTGTAGTTCTTAGTTACAAAAATAATGTTACTGTTTTTCAAATTACCGAATTGAATGTGCATTTTCAAACTACATTTGGCATTCACTGAAAAGATTAAATGTACTTCTCCTGGTAGGAATCGTGGTTGTGCTCCCAGTTGAAAATTGTGCTCTAACATTTTCAACTCCTGTTATGATGTCTGCCATTGTGGATCTGTTCTATTTTACTTTTTTCTTTAGTTTTGTGGTATTTGTTAATTAGGCTTTCTGGTGTCTTGCATGTCGTTTGTTGAAAATAATTCATTCTTATTTTGTAAGTGTTTATTTTGAGTGACTTAGCTAGAGGTAGACATGATACTAATATTCATATTTCTGTTTACTAAAAATGTATAATTCCAATTTAGTTTTTGTTTACATATATATTTGGAATAAGTAAACAAAAACATGTATATATTATACACATATATATGGTATACTTTTAGTGTCTGAGGTCTGTGACTTGAGATTATAATGTTTCTAGTATTTTTTTTCCTCAATCCTCCTTTCTCTCCAAGCTACATAATTGTCTTAGTGTCATAGGTATGTTGAACTGTTTACAGAAGTCTGTATGTGTAGAGGAATGATGTATATCTGTAATGCTGATTCTGTGATTCTTGCTCCCTGGCTAAGCTGAAGTTCTGCGTGCTCCTCAATAAGAGGTTCACTTAGAGTGAAGTTACTTTGAGCAGTCAGCTACACATTCAGCTTCCTTTGTCAGATCTTCCCTGAATATACTACAATTTTAGGTCATCTATCCCTTTCCTGAATAATTTTAAACTTATTTCAGCATTTATAATGTTGACCATCTTACCCTATTCCCATTAGTGTTCCTTCTGGGTAATGATTGAGCATTGATGAGATTAGACAAGACAACATATATCCATATAAATTTCATTTATTCATATTGATCACCCATCATCAGGAGATATAATTGCTCTTTAAGACCTAAATTCATGAGCAATATGTTTAGTATAATTTTTTACAACTTGTAATTGATGATTTCATTATGGATTGTTGAAGTAAATAAACAAGGAGGTTGTTAAATTGATGTTGCTTGGAAGCCTATGCAAGCAAATCAAAGTCTGAGCCAGAGCCAATGCACTTGAATCTCAGAAAATTAAACTTAAGAACAACCAATCACAGACAACTAGATTTTCCCAAATAAGGCAATTGCAAAAGTTATATCCAATCAGATAATTTTCTTGATTTGCCTCTACATCTTCTTTATAAAAACTTCCTGAGCTTCTTCTATGGAATGTTCCTAAGCATTTTGGTTTGGCGCTACCCAATTTGAATTGATGTACACTCAAATAAACTTTTAACAATTTCAGTGTTCCTCAATTTGCCTTTTAACAGGACTATTCTTGTTGATTGCCAGGAAGTTTTCCAAGCGCCTCCCTAGAACTATTAAGGCAGGGCTAGGTAGATCACATATTATTACGTCCCTACTTATTGTTGACTTCATTGCTGCATGGAATTTTATTTTTTCTTTCCTTTTCCAAAAAATTTATTCATTTGAGGGGGGGGCAAGGAGGGGGAGGGACAGATGGAGAGGGGAAGTAGACTGCCTGCTGATGGGGAGCCCGTTGCAGGGCTCCATCCCAGGACACTGAGGTCAGGACCTGAGTTGAAGTCAGAGACTTAACTGACTGAGCCACCCAGATAGCTCCTGGAACTTTCTTACAATATCATTGACAAGAAGAGAAGTTCTATTACCTACACAGTATAGAGTGGCACATTCATGGTTTAGTCTTGCTTTTACCCTTTATTCCATTTAGGCAAGTTATAATTTTGATTTCTGTTAGGGTTAGGGTTATCATTGTAAGAATATAAATATTGTTTAATTTTATCTTTAAAACTTTACCTTGTTTTATACCACTACAGGATTTTAGTGATATTACATGTTTGTCTGATTTAATACATATTTCTGCTATGCTCAACACATCTGTTACTTCCAACATAATAGAATTCTTTTTCACCTGTTTTATTTATAAATACCACTTAATCTGAGTATTAGTATTTCTTATTTTTTGTTGGTGGTGACATTTGTTTTATATACATGTTTTGTTTCTTCAGCTAGATTTTTATAATTTTGAGGTCAGGTACCATGTCTTGTTTTTATGCCAGTGGATCTTGATTAGTAAGTGCACAGTAATTATTAAGTTGAACTTCATTGCAATTGGGAATATTCTAGGAATATTTCCCTTTCATCTCATATAATAATTTAAAGGAGGTCTTTAATTTCTAATCACAAAGTTTTTGCCTGAGTGGTCCTAGAGGTTAAAAAGGGGGGATGTTATTTTGATTAATCAAATAGGCCAGATGGTCTTGGAAATTTTAGGAATACCTTGGAAATAACCACAAGTTTCTTCTTCAGGGCCCAGATCTTTGAGGTCAGCTTAAGTTTCTTAAATAATCCCCACACTGGGTATTTTCAGTATAATTTGCATGCAGGATTTCCCAGATACGAAATAGTATATTGGTAACCCTATGGCTGAGGTGAATGCTTTGCAAACTGATATGATTGACGTTATCGAACTCTGAGAGTCTGGTAAAAACTATGAATACATGTGTATATATATATTCATTTTGCTTATAATTTTAGGGAAGTTGCTGATCTCTAAAAATGACACATCCCAGGATGATCTGGTTTTGGAATAGCAGCGTTGCAGATTCTTTAATTCTTAAATTCAGATTGATGTTAAGCTTTTTTCAACTCCCCTTTTTCTTTTCTCCTCCTTTCCCATTCTAAAGTTAACTAAGGGAGTTTCCTGCATCTGTGCCTAGAAAATGAGATAGCCATGCTATTCTGGCTTTAATTAGATTTGAGTGTCCTGGGAAAATGTTGCATAATATGTAAACAACATGCTCTTCTCTATGTCAAGTGAAAATAACAAGGTTTTTTTTTTTTAATTTTTTTTGAAAGAATTATCTTACAGGATGAAGTTCAGGGTGGGAGCGACTTTCCCCTCCTCTGAACAGCTGTTGCTGCTATTAAAGCATTAAACTTAGTTTTGAAACATTTTTATTTTTGAAAGTCAGATAAGTCCCTGCTTAAAACCTTAATTCTCTTCCCACGGGACTTTGTAGTCCAATAAACAGTTTGCCAGTGCACATGTTGGATATTGTAATGGGAGAAGGTCATCATTCCTTCTTTGCTTGTGTGGTGATTCAACAAGACTAGTAAGCTTCTCTTTATTTCCAAGTTTAGTTTCTTCTAAGACTCAAGAAGTCTCTAAAGTCTTTGGAAAGTTGTCCTGTCCTTGGAGCGAGTATGTTTCCAAAGGATTCTAGCTATGGAAAATGCGAGTAACTTTTTTATTCATTAAGTGAGTATTGAGCATTATTATGTGTCTAGTACTCTTGTAGGTACCAACAGTAAGTAGCAAATAAGACAGGTAGAGTTTCTGCTCTTACAGACCTTTATGGAGATAGAGAATAAAGACATGAAAAAGTACATACTATGTTTACAAATGGTGATTGATCAAGAATGATAGAAGTAGTGCTATTTTCTTTTCTTTTCCTTTTTTTTTTTTTAAATTTGTCAGAGAGAGCGCGAGCGAGCACAGGCAGACAGAGAGGCAGGCAGAGGCAGAGGGTGAAGCAGGCTCCCGGCCGAGCAGGGAGCCCGATGTGGGACTCGATCTCAGGACGCTGGGATCATGACCTGAGCCGAAGGCAGCCGCTTAACCAACTGAGCCACCCAAGCCTCCCAGTAGTGCTATTTTCAATAGATCCGTGAGGAAAGCTTTCTCCGAGAAGGTGATAATTTGAGTAGAGACCTGGATAAAGTGAAGGAATATGCTGTGGGAATGTGTTTGTTGTGCTTGAGAACCAGTAGGAGGCTGTATAGCTAGAATGGAACCGTGAAAGGCAAACAGTAGGAATGATGTGGGAAATTTATGTAGCACTTTACAGACTTATACTGTTGAAAGGCTGAGACCAGGGGATCTATAATCTCATTTGTGTTTTAAAAGTATTACTGGCTGTTGTGTAGAGAATAAATGATAGCTGGCAAGAGGGCGAGCAGGGAGACTAATAATGACATTATTATTATTTAGTGACCTGAAATATATCCAGTAGTGGTTTAATGATTTTTTAATATAAGCAATTTAATTTTAATCTAGCATTGGACAAAGAAGTTTTGAGATACACACACACACACACACACACACACACGTATGAGATATATATGATATATATATAGTTCTGTTTTCATTTAAGATCTTTCTCAGAGTTCAATAATTTCATGGTCACTGAGAACATAAATCCTAGCCCTTTAAGATTAACACTTACTGTCTTTGACAGTTGGTTTTCTTTTTTTTTTTTTTAAAGATTTTATTTATTTGACAGAGCGAGATCACAAGCAGGCAGAGAGGCAGGCAGAGAGAGAGGAGGAAGCAGGCTCCCTGCTGAGCAGAGAGCCTGATGCGGGCCTCGATCCCAGGACCCTGAGATCATGACCTGAGCCGAAGGCAGCGGCTCAACCCAGTGAGCCACCCAGGCGCCCCGACAGTTGGTTTTCTTTTGCTTAAATTTTTTTATTAGAAAGTGAAAATGTTCTTTGTAGAAAACATGGAAAATAAAGTAAAAAGTAAAAATCACCTATAATTCTATCATCTAGATATAGTATTTTAACTAATTCTTGACCGTTACTTTGCTCACATTTATGGAGGATTTCTATTTCTGGTTATATAGGTGAGAAGACAGAGGTGCAGGCAGACTTTAATTACTTGTTGAGAATCATCAGAGTAATTATTGTCGTATTTTTCGTGCTTTATTGAGGTTCTCAGCTAGCCCTTGAATGGAGTAAGAATGATGATAGTTGCCATGTTCCAGATACGAACAATGAATTACCTAAGTATATACCGTGACAAAATCAAGAGACATAATTATAATCATTTTTTTCCTTATCCTTAAAGCCATGTTCTTAGATCATGTTGCAATATAGAGATCATTGTGCATCATGTATTTCCCTAGAAAAAAGAGATTCTGCCCCTCAGATAGATAACATGACTATAGAGGGGCACCTGGGCGGCTCAGCTGGTTGGGTGGCCAGCTCTTGATTTCATCTCCGATCATGATCCAGGGTCCTGGGATAGAGCCCCACATGGGCTCTGTGCTCAGTGAGTTGCAGGTGGGGGAGTCTGCTTGGGGATTCTCTCTCTCTCTCTGCCACTCTCCCTGCTTCTGTGTGTGCTCTCCTCCTCTCCCTAAAACAAATAAATCTTAAAAAACAAAATAACATGACTGTATTACAGTAGATGTGTCCATTTGTTCACTGTGTACCTCAAATTTTACTTACATCTAGACATGATCTTTTAACTAGAAAAGGAATTCTTCATCTCTGATTTAATTTCTCTATTTTTAGACTTTTTAAAATATCTGTGTAGACTACTTTTTCTGAGCTAGATTTCCTCATTAGCCTTGTTTTTTTTGCCTTACAATTAAACAACTCATTTAAGGGGCGCCTGGGTGGCTCAGTGGGTTAAGCCACTGCCTTCGGCTCAGGTCATGATCTCGGGGTCCTGGGATCGAGTCCCGCATCGGGCTCTCTGCTCAGCGGGGAGCCTGCTTCCCTCTCTCTCTCTCTGCCTGCCTCTCCATCTACTTGTGATTTCTCTCTGTCAAATAAATAAATAAATAAATAATCTTTTAAAAAAAAAAAAACTCATTTAAAAAATTACCTAGCTGTGGCAGAGACAAGTACACTTTCTCTTACAATTTCTACCCCTTGTTGTGATTAGGTAAGGCAATACCTTGTGCTGGACAAGGTAGTATGGAGTGCAGCATTTTCAAGCCAGTAAGCCACTTCCATCCTTGTATTTCCTTTCATGGCAATCTTCAACTGAGAGAGAGACAGAGAGAGAGAGAGAGACTGTATTCCTGAGTCAGCATAGAAGCTTGCCAACCTACGTGGAACTTTGTGTGAACAAAAAATAAGCTTTCATTGTGTTAGGTCTTTAATATTTTGGGAGGTTTAGTACTACAGCATAGTCTAACAATCTTATGTTATTTTTTGGGTATGTTTTATAACATGTAAGTAGTTTATAAATATACAATGGTGATGGCATGCTTAGCCAAGAAAAAGGCTGGGATACTTGGGTGGTTCAGTCCACTGAGTGTCTTCAGCTCGGGTCATGATTCCAGGGTCCTGAGATCAAGTCCCACATCGGGAATCTTTGCTCAGCAGGGAGCCTGCTTCTTCATCTGCCAGCTGTTCCCTCTGCTTGTGCACGCAGTCTCTCTCTCTGACATATAAATAAAATCTTAAAAAAAAACCCTTTCATAATCTACGTCTTGTCTCTCCATCATTTTCCACAGTATTACTATCTCTAATTTTATATTATTTCAGGTTGAAAACGCATATTTTTTTCTTGTCTTTGGTCATATTCTTTCCTCTGCTAGAGTTCATTTTTTTCCTTTTACTGTTAGATACAATGCATCTTTTAAATTCCAGATCCCCATTATACTTTCCCAAGAAAGGCTTTCCTAATTTTCTCTTTTCTTATACATTTGGAAATTTTTCAGTCTACAGCATTTTTTTTTTGTTCAAATTTATTTACCTTTATCTCTCTCACTGATAGTAACTTAGGAACACATGATATATTCATTTTTATAACTTGGTATGTAGTGGATGCAATAGATATTTGTTAAATGAATGCTATGCTTTTTTTTTTAATGCTATGCTTTTTGAACAGAGAGCATTTTACATCTCTATTGGTTAACGCCTTTGTGAAAATCAGTTGACTATAGGCAATAAAATAGGGGACTTTTCGGGTAGACTTAGGGGTCAGGAAAAATAAATGAGAGAGCAGGAAGGAGAAATTTTGCCACTTCATATTTTTCCCATGGTTTAGTTAAGGGCCCCATAGTAATGGTTAGTATGTACTGTATTTCTCTGTTACGCACCAGAAGATTGCGCACTCTTAGCGTGCTCTCCTTTCTCTTTTTTTGGTATTGCATTAGATTTTAATTTTTTTCTCCAAATTTTTCTAATTGACATATAATGGATATAAAGTATTGTTCTTTTTAGGTGTATATCGTAATTTGATATTTATGTATGTTGTGAAATGATTATCCATAGTAAGTCATTATCCATAGTTAGAAATATATTTTTTAAAGATTTTATTTATTTATTTGACAGAGAGAGATCACAAGTAGGCAGAGAGGCAGGCAGAGAGAGAGAGAGGGGGAAGCAGGCTCCCTGCTGAGCAGAGAGCCCGATTCGGGACTCGATCCCAGGACCCCGAGATCATGACCTGAGCTGAAGGCAGCGGCTTAACCCACTGAGCCACCCAGGTGCCCCAGAAATATTTTTTGATAAGAATTTTTAATATCTACTAGCAACTTTTGAATACTCAATCCAGTATTTTTTTTTAAGATTTATTTTTATTTATTTGACAGACAGAGAGAGATCATAAGTAAGCAGAGAGGCAGGCAGAGAGAGAGGGGGAAGCAGGCTCTCTGCTAAGCAGAGAGCCTGATGCAGGACTTGATCCCAGTACTCTGAGATCATGACCTGAGTCGAAGGCAGAGGCTTAACCCACTGAGCCACCCAGGTGCCCTCTATACAATATTTTTAAAAAAGATTTTACTTAATTATTTGAGAGACAGAGAGAAAAGCATGAGCTTGGGGGAGGGGCAGAGGGAGAGGGAGAAGCAGACCCCCTGCTGACCAGGGACCCTTATGTGGGACCCTATCCCAGGATCCTGGAATCATGACTTGAACCGAGGTCAGATGCTTAACTGACTGAGCCATCCAGATGCCTTTTCTTTTGTGTTTCAAGGTTGTTTTGGCTATGTGAGGTTTTTTGTCATTCCATACATGTTTTAGGATTATTTGTTCTAGTTTTTTGAAAAATGCTGGTGGGATTTTGAGAGGGATTAAATGTGTAAACTGCTTTGGGTGGTACGGACATTTTAGTAATATTTGTTCTTCCAATCCATGAGCATGGAACGTCTTTCCATTTCTTTGTGTAATCTTGAATTTATTTCATCGTGGTTTTATGTTTTTGGAGTATAGATCTTTTACCTCTTTGGTTTATTCCCTAAGTATCTTAATGGTTTTTGGTGCAATTGTAAATGAGACTGATTCTTTAATTTTTCTTCTGTTGTTTAATTCCAGCAACAAATCAGAGTGCCTGGGTGGCTCATTTGGTTAGGTGTCTGCCTTCGGCTCAGGTCATGATCTCAGAGTTCTGGGGTTGAGTCCCACATAGGGCTCCCTGTTCAGCCAGGGATATGGGAGGTTCGGCTTCTCCTTCTCCCTCTGCCCCTCCCCCCAACTCATGTGTGTGAGCGCGTGCTCTCTTTCAAATAAATGTAAGTCTTAAAAATGCAACAGATTGGAGCACCTGGGTGGCTTAGTGGGTTAAGCCTCTGCCTTTGGCTCAGGTCATGATCTCAGGGTCCTGGGATCGAGCCCCACATTGGGCTCTCTGCTCAGCAGGGGGCCTGCTTCCCTTCCTCTCTCTCTGCCTGCCTCTCTGCCTACTTGTCCTACTTGTGATTTCTCTCTGTCAAATAAATAAATAAAATCTTTGGAAAAAAAAGATTTTACGTATTTGAGAGAAAGGTTTTATTTATTTATCTGAGAGAAAGATTTTATTTATTTATTTGTGAGAGAGAGAGAGTGCGCATATGAGCGCTCTCTGCTTAGCGGGGAGCCTGCTTCCTCCTCTCTCTCTGCTTGCCTTTCTGCCCACTTGTGATTTCTGTCTGTCAAATAAATAAATAAAATTAAAAAAAAAAAAGCAACAGATTTCCGTGTGTTGATTTTGTATCCTCTGACTTCATTAGCAGTTTTTTCACGGAGTCTTTCCGGTTTTGGTGTATAGTATTATGTTATCTACAAATAGTGAAATTTTGATGACTTCTTTGTCAATTTGGATGCCTTTTATTTCTTTTTGTTGTCTGATAGCTGTGGCTTGACTTCCAGTACTATGTTGAATAAAAATGGTGAGAGTGGACATCCCTATCTTTTTCCTGACTGTAGAGGAAAAGCTTTCAGTTTTTCTCCATGGAGGATGATATTAACTCTGGGTTTTTCATATAAGGCCTTTATTATGTTGAGGTATGTTCCTTCTGACTCAACTTTGTTGAGGGTTTTTAGCTTGAGTAGGTATTTTGTCAAATGCTTTTTCTGCATCAAAATGTTCATATTTTATTTATGTGGTGTATCATATGTGATTGATTTGCAGATATTTTATTTTTTAAGTAGGCTCCACCCCCAGCTTGGAGCCCAAGCTTTGGGGCTTGAACACATGACCCTGAGATCAAGACCTGAGCTGAGATCAAGAGTTGGATGCTTAACCGACTAAGCCCCCTAGGCACCCTGATTGATTTGCAAGTATTGAACCACCCTTGCAATCCAGGAGTAAGTCCCATTTGATCATGTTGAATGATTTTTTAAAATGTATTGTTGGATTTGGTTTGCTACTATTTTTTCAGAATTTTTACATCTGCACTTATCAGGGATATTGACCTATAATTCTCTTTTTTAAGTCTTTTTTTTTTTTTTAAAGATTTCATTTATTAGAGAGGGAGAGAATCACACGTGCTCATAAGAGCAGGGTGAGGGGCAGGGGGAGAAGCAGAGTCCCTGCTGAGCAGGGAGCCTGATGAGGGGCTTGATCTTGGAACTCTGGGATCATGACCTGAGCTGAAGGCAGATAGTTAATCAGCTGAGTCACCCAGGTGCCCTCTTTAGTGATGTCTTTATCTGGTTTTGGTATCAGGATATTGTTGGCCTTACAGAATGAATTTGGAAGTTTTCCTTTGTTTTCTATTTTTTGGGGTAGTTTGAGAAGAATAGGTATTCTTTTCCTTTTTTTTTTTAAGATTTTATTTATTTATTTGACAGAGAGAAAGAGAGCATGCGCGCACATGTGCATGCACAAGCAGGGGGAGGGACAGGGAGAGGGAGAAGGAGAAGCAGGCTTCCCACTGAGTAGGGGACCCATGTGGGACTCCATCCCAGGGCCCTGGGATCCTGACTTAAGCTGAAGGCCACGCTTAACCAACTGAACCACCCAGGCCTGCCCCACTTCTTTACATGTTTTGTAAAATTCGCTCATGAAGCTTCCTGATCCTGGACTTCTGTTGTTGGAAGATTATTGATTACTGATTCACTTTCTTCTCACGTTATGGGTTTTTTCAAGTTTTCTATTTCTTCCTGTTTCAATTTTGGTAGTTTATGCATTTCTAGGTATTTATCCATTTTTTTTCCTAGGTTGTCCTATTGGCATAAAGTTTTGCATAATATTTTCTTAATTGTATTTCTGTTGGTGGTTATTTTTCCTCTCTCCTTTGTGATTTTATTAATTTGGGTCATTTCTTTTTTCTTTTTGATAAGTCTTGTCAGAGGTTTATCAGTTTTATTAATTTCAAAGAATGATCTCCTTTCATTAATCTGTTCTTTTTTTTTTTTTAGTTCTTACATCATTTATTTCTGCTCTAGTCTATTGTTTTCTTTCCTTTTACTGACTTTAGGCTTCATTTGTTGTTATTTTTCTAGCTCTTCTAGGTGTAGGGTTAGGCTCTTTATTGGAGGTTTTTCTTGCTTCTTGACGTAGGCCTCTATTGCTATATACTTCCCTCTTAGGACCACTTTTGCTGCATCCCAGAGGTTTTGCACAGTTGTATCGTCATTTGTTTTCATTTATTTATTTTTTTTCCAATTTATTTATTTTCAGAAAAACATTATTCATTATTTTTTCACCACACCCAGTGCTCCATGCAAGCCATGCCCTCTATAATACCCACCACCTGGTACCCCAATCTCCCACCCCCCCCACCACTTCAAACCCCTCAGACTGTTTTTCATTTATTTTTTATTTCTTGTTTAGCCCATTCATTGGTAACATGTTGTTTAATCTCCATGTATTTGTGATCTTTAATGAATTCAAAGAAATTAAAAATTTATAGATAAATTAAAAATTTGTAGATAAAAACTTGTAGATTAAAGAACAGATTCTCATGTACCACCTAAGTTTATCACCTAATCTCACCATCTAATCAAAAATAAAACTTTATCATACTTCAGAAGCCTCCTGTGTGTTCCTCCTGTAATGCATTCATTTCTCACCTTCTGATGTAGTTACCCTCCTGAAATTTATAGAAGCCATTCCTTTGTTTTTGCTTGTTTTCATCATATATGACTTCACTTCTAAATCCAGTGTGTAATGCCCGTTTTAAAACTTCATAATAAATAGAATTATAGTGTATATAGTTTTCTGTATCATGCCTCTTTTGTGCAGGATTATTTTTGAGATACATCCATGTTTGATGTGGATAGTTCTGTTTTATTTCCACTGTTGTATAGTATTCCTTGGAATTCATATACCTTGATTTATTTGTTCGATTTATGGACGTTTGGATTGTGTCCGGAGTTTTGCTGTTACATTGTTGCCATGATCTTCTCTGATATATGTCATACGCAAGAATATATCTATGGTGTATACACAGTATTAGAACTGCTAGGATATGGAGTGTGCACATGATAAATTTTTTTACTTTATTTTATTTTTTGCCTGGGTGGCTCAGTTGGTTGGACGACTGCCTTCGGCTCGGGGCGTGATCCTGGAGTCCCGGGATCGAGTCCCACATCAGGCTCCCAGCTCCATGGGGAGTCTGCTTCGCTCTCTGACCTTCTCCTCGCTCATGCTCTCTCTCACTGTCTCTCTCTCTCAAATAAATAACTAAAATCTTAAAAAAAAAAAAATTTATTTATTTATTTGACAGAGATCACCAGTAGGCAGAGGGGCAGGCAGAGGGAGAGAGGGAAGCAGGCTCCCTGCTGAGCAGAGGGCCCGATGTGGGGCTCAATCCCAGGACCCTGGAATCACGACCTGAGCCAAAGGCAGAGGCCCTAACCCACTGAGCCACCTAGGCACCCCTGCACATGTTAAATTTTATAAGATAATACCAACGTGGTTTCCAAAGCAATTAAAGCTGTTTCCTCTTCCACCAGCAGTGGAGTGGTATTCCTCATTGCTCTCTAGCCTTCCTGTCACTTGGTATTTATCCACCTTAAAAGAGTTTTGTCAGTCTGGTGGTGTCAGATGGTATCCCAAAATGATTTGAATGCAGAAGTCCCTGATTATTAGTGATGCTAAGTATTTTTTATATTCAACTTGTGCATTTTCTTCTTTATTTTCTATTTCCCATTATTCATTTAGCTGTTTATCCTTTCCTATTTTATTCATAGGAATTCTTTATATATTCTAGGTACTACTATTTTTAAAAAAGATTTTATTTATTTGAGAGTGAGAGAGACAGAGAGAGCGTGAGAGGGGAGGTCAGAGGGAGAAGCAGACTCCCCGTGGAGATGGGAGTCTGATGTGGGACTCGATCCCGGGACTATGGGATCATGACCCAAGCTGAAGGCAGTTGCCTAACCAACTGAGCCACGCAGGCACCCTAGATGCTACTAATCTGCCATCTATGAATGTGTTGGAAATATTTCCTTAGTAACTAATTGGATATAGGAGGTGAGGCAGAAGTCATCTAAAATTACTTCCAGGTTTCTGGTTTGGGCAACTGAGTGGTTGCTAGTGGCATTAAACTAGGACATTGAAAATAGGAGGAAAAATAAATCTGGGGAAAAGGAATTTAAGGTATTTTGGAGTTTGATGTTTCTGTGGGATATTCAGATGCCTATGAGACATCTCTACATAAGGGTCTGAAGCTCAGGCAAAGACTGTTGGGCCACATCAGTCCAAAGGAGTCTTATGTGATAGGCCTTTCCGAACACTGCAGTTGGAAGGAATATCAGAATTCTCAAACTCATTTGTCATCTGCCCATTGGATTCTTTTATGAAATACATGTCGCAGTCAAATGACCCACCAGACACTTCATTTCAGTTATTATTTTATTACTTTTTTGATCTGTTAACAATTATATAATTTTTCTTAACATCTCCAAGAGAGCACAGTGTTTTAATTTTGAAACACATCTAGCATATTTGTCTTACATAACATGCAGAGTATATATCTAGATTTAAACATTTTTCATTACACAATCGTGACATTTAGTTATACAAGTTACTCCATAAACACTGAAAACAATTAAGAAACATGTATATCTAAAATTCTACTTTTGTAGCTTTTCTTTAAATAATAGTATTTTCGTATACATTTTCAGGTAGTTCTAGGTTCTTCTGTGTATTTGGAGTTGCATATATATAACTGCTAGAAGAATATGAGGCCCCTTGGGAGAAGATAGCAGTAGAAGCCCACGGAGTAAAAGTTTTTCTTAAAAACGCAGATTGTATTATGGCTATTTGTGAAGTTTGGAGAACTCGGTGAAGTCCAGACGTGGAAATCTCTCTTAATAACATTTAGAAGATAGGACAGGTGAGGAGAGTGTCAGTAGCAGGGCTAGGACCTGTTACGTTCACTAAAAATATAGTACCTCAGCATAGCTTATAGTGCCCGGACAGAGTGATGACCTGTCCACCTCCCTCAAGGAGTAGTAGCAGCTAAATTGGTGACAGCGGTTGGTCACCTTTTAGGAGAACTGCAATCCAGGAACAGTTAGGGCTTGCATATATTGTATGCAGGACAATGATGGCAGAGGTAGTCTCTTTCTGGTCCATCTTTATCAACATTATAGTGGTTATGCTTCTCTGTTCAAGGAGATGTTTTAGACCTGTAAGAAGAGAAAGGAGGTATAAAAGTGTGTTACAGTCGGCTCTGGCTTCAGCCTGGGTTCTGCTTGGAACATTCTGAGCCCCCAGGCAAAGTGTTTGGTGAGCTTTACTGCTACTGTATCGTCATTGTAGATTATAGGAGCTGCTTTTTTAAGGCCAGGAAAGGCCTCAAAAAAGTGGGTAATTTTTTACCGTATTCAGTAGGGGGAATTTCAGTAGCTTTGCTTGAATAGTTAAAGCTCTGCCTCAGGGTCGACAGTTCTAGATAGGTAAGGTGACTTTTGATACTAGACAAGATGATTATCTTAGTACAAAAGTAAATCGAGGCAGAGGCAGGCATGGTGGTAAACACACTTTCGAGCCAAGGATCCCACAGGAAAACTCAATGCAAATATTTCTGAATTCCCCAGATTGCCATTTCTTAAAGAGCAGTTCTTCCCCAAAGAACAGCAAACCTACCTTTCCTTGCTAATTGCTTTCAATAAAATCTTGATTTTCTTAGACGCAGGATTCAGGCATCTTTTCTCCCCATTCTTTTTCAGTGTGGCGCTGTAGAAGTAAGAAAGAGTTAAAATATTTAAAACAGTCTTGGGTCAGTAAAATAGATGGGAATATAGTTTTTAGATCAGACATTTATATTTCATTCTAGATGTTTCCCTTTGTTACACAGAAGTCTTAGAATCATTAAAAACCCTTTACTGATTGCATGATCATACTACTCTAATATATGATCACAACCAGGGAAGTGATATTCAGGTGGCATTTCACTCACATGATCTCAACACGTGGACAAGATTGACTTGCTGGAATCACCTCAAGTTTTTCTAAGGACCTTGGATTTATAGATCCATCACTGATCTTGATACAGGTACAGCGTGTAGTTCTAGAGAGAGGTACTCCTGTGGGAAAAAGAGGTACAGACAGCAAGGGAGGTTAGTGCAGTTTTCATTTCAGGCGTTTAATGTGGATTGGGTAGTGCTTAGCAGAACCAATATCCCCGTGTCATTTGAGTCAGTCAGAGAAAGAATAATCCCATTATAACACAGCTCTGAACAATTAATTAGTTGGTTATATGAAAGCATGGAATTGCAACTTGTGAAATGTAAATTCATACTCCTGAGCCCAGTTCTTATGGTTAATTAAGCTGAGTTGACTACAGAAGTATCTGTGTCATCCTCTCTTTCTCATTCCCTTACATTTTTTTCTGTCTGTTCTCTTACCCTTCCTCTTCTGCTCCTCCTCTGTTTTATTCCATTTGCTTTTCTGACTGTCCACTCTGTTGCCAGAGGGATTCTCTTCTTACTTACCTTTCATTTATAGGCAGGCTGTAATACTTTTGCAAATAAACCGTTCCCGTAATTAATCAAATTTATACCCAGTCGTATTTCTGATCTTACAAATTAAGTATCTCTTCATGTTCCTTACCTTGAGTTCCATTCAGAGTCAGAAAGATAAGGCAGAAGATAAGAACAGCACTTTGGTTCATGATGCTGTGACTGGAGGTTCCCCTGCAGTAAGCTCAGGAAGGAAGTCTAAGCAGTTGAGTGTCTCAGAAGATCTGGAGCCAGGATGCCCTATTTATTTGTAAAGGCGCTTTCCCTCGATAACTCTGATTGGATAACATTATAGTTGACTCAGCAAAACCTGCGGCCTGTTCCTTGGGGAAGTCCCGTGTTGCAGAATCAAAGGAATTGTTAATATTTATTGTGACTTTGAGTTGTGGAATTTCCCTCCATCTCCTTTTTTCACTTGGAGTGAGTTAGGTTTCACTTTCCAAAACATGACTGGTTTCTTGAAAAACAGTTCATTGTATGTAAGTTTTTTTAATGAAAAAAAATTTAATGAATCTTTTTAAATGAAAGTTTGTTTCTCATCTTTTGCCTCCTGCAAAATAAAGATGTCAACTTAATCCTCAAGTCAGAGTCCTAAATACAGTTTTTTTTTTTTTCTTTTCAAGATTTTGTTTAAATTCCAGTTAGTTAACATTCAGTGTAGTAGTAGTTGTGGGTATAGAATTTAGTGATTCATCACTTACGTACAACACCCAGTGCCCATCACAAGTGTCCTTCCTAATCCCCATCACCTATTTAACCCCACCTCCTGCCCACCTCTCCTCTAGCAACCCTCAGTTGGTTGTCTCTGTGGTTAGGAGTTAGAAAGATGAATCCCCAACTTTTGTGTCAGCATGGGTAGGACTGGAGGACATTATGCTGAGTGAAATAAGTCAAGTAGAGAAAATCAATTATATGGTTTCACTAACTTGTGGAGCATAAGGAATAGCATGGAGGTCATTAGGAAAAGGAGAGGAAAAGTGAATTGGGGGAAATTGGAGGGAGAGACAAACTACGAGAGACTGTGGACTTTGAGAAACAAACTCAGGGTTTTGGACGGGAGGGGGTGTGGGGTGTTGGGTGAGCCTGGTGGTGGGTATTATCGAGGGCACGTATGACATGGAGCACTGGGCGTGGTGCATAAACAATGAATCTTGGAACACTGAAAAAAAAAAATAAAACATTTAAAAAAAGAGCCTGTTTCTTGTTTTGCCTCTCTTCCCCCCCCACCATCCATTTGTTTTGTTTCTTAAGTTCCGCATGTAAGTGAAATCATAGGCATTTGTCTTTCTCTGGTATAACACTGTCTAGTGCCGTCCACACCATTGCAAATGGTGAGATTTCATTCTTTTTTATGGCTAAGTAACAGTTTTTTAAAAAATATTTTATTCATTTATTTGACAGAGAGAGAGATGATCACAAGTAGGCAGAGAGGCAGGCGGGGGAGTGGGAGGAAGCAGGAGATCATGACCTGAGCTGAAGGCAGAGGCTTAATCCTCTGAGTCACCCAGGCTCCCCAGCTAAGTAACAGTTTTAAAATGAGTATATCTTAATGCTGTGTTTCGAATCTATTTTAATTTGCAGCATTAAGTCATGAATATAAATATATTCATTCACCTCATGGGTTCCAGGGATGTCATATATTTTCTCTTCTTATCCCTACAATAACCCATAAGAAAATAGAAAAATTATCTTTATTTTATATATGGAAGAAGAACCTCAGGTAAGATTTGTGTTAGGTCATACAAAGGTTGAAATCCATTTAGTTTACTTATGATGTTTTTTCTTAATATTTGTTTTAAACTTTTGTAATTACTTTTAGAGCCTAAGAAAGTTTTAAAAGTTCTTTAGTAATAGCAATTTTTCATCCTTTGTAAGTAAATCTAATTTTTGGAAATAAGAGTTTAGCCACACCTTACCTTTTGATCAAATACTATAAATAATAGGTTTGGTCTTCTTGAACAAGTTCAAAGATCTGGAATTGGTAAGTTTCAAAGAATTCCAGAATGTTTTGAACACTCATGACTTCATTAGAATAACTGAATAGTCTCCTACATATAACTATTTTGAGGGAAAACACTACTTGTTTGGATATCTGATTTCTGTTAGTGTTGGTAAGTAAATTTTGTATGGTTTAGAAAAATCCCTGAATGAAACTTAAGGAATGTCTAGAATGCCATAAAAAAAGGATTAATAGCCATGATAAGATTATTGCAAAAAACAAAGGATTTCCTTTTTGAAGAAAATTTTTATTTTTTAAAAAGTTTTTAAAAAATATTTATTCATTTATTTGATAGAGAGAGAGAGGGAGAGCGTTCACGCACAAGCCGGGAGAGCAGCAGGCAGAGGGAGAGGGAGAAGGAGAAGCAGGCTTCCCACAGACAGAGACCAGAGAACACACCGACAACGTGGGGCTCAGTCCCAGGACCCTGGGGTCATGGTCTGAGCTGAAGGTAGCCACTTAACGGACTGAACCACCCAGGTGCCCCTGGAGAAAAATATTAAAAAGGGACATGAATAGAGAGACCTTGGGAGAACAGGATGGAAACAGGTTGGTTTAACATTGATACAATTCAAAGATATTGTCACATGCAAAGCAGAGGATGAAAAGTGTCAGTTGTTAAACTGGTAAAGAAATTAGCACAATTTTAACAGGGCAAAATAGGGGCAAAAATCAGTTTCTTAGTATTCAGTAGCACTTGGTCGATTATTCACAGCAGGTAGCGTCAAGAGGAAGCAGGTGATACCCAGATGGTGTACCATGCTGGGCCCAGCAGTGGAAATTCAGTATCCAAGGGATATAGTAGTTTGTTTTTGTTTTTGTCAGCGATTGGCAGTAGGGGACCCAAGGTGAAATGCTGTTGGGAATGTAGGCATCATCATGCTTCAGTGGGCAATCTTGCGCAAGTGAATACTTGGAACCTGGGGAAGTATCTAGGAGGCCTTTCCATAGTCCGTTAAGCTGCAACAATCTAGAGGTAGGCCAGGTTGAGGCTGAGTTTCATCCTCGGATTAAACTCGTTTAGCTGGTAGACACTGGTGTAGAGCTTGGCACAGATACCATGAGGAGCACATATCTGCACACTGGGCACACGTAAAACTTGACACCTCAAATGTAGGAATTTTGTCATCAGAACAATGACAAAGTTGTTGCTTGGGGCAGGCCAGCATTGCTCAGTCTGTGCCAGGGCGAAGCTCTCCGGTCAGCAAGTCAGGGGAACTAGCTGGGGGAAGCTGGGAAGACAAAAGGAAGGGGATGAGACAGGAACTGCCAGATCCCAGCCGACCTTCAGTGGCAAAGAGACTTTCTCCTGATGAGGGAAGGGCTCAGGAGCGAGACCGCGGTATGGAAGGGACCTCCCATAGCTGTTTGTGCAGGATAAGAAATTAGACTGTGAGAAAAAATGCCAGAATTTTTAGAGAAATGTCTGACATTCAATGATGGAAGAGTTTCTGAACAGTTCCAATGTTAAAAAAAAAAAAAAAGTGATAAGTTTACTTTTGTTTGTATTTAAATTCTCAGCTAACATGCTGTCTCAAACAGAGTTTGAGGCAGATTAGCTATCAAGTGGACTAGATATGTTATCAATGAGAAAATATTTCTTACTGGTTTTTTAAATTAAACATTACAGAGCAAAAACTGTGCCAGCCTGTGTTCGAAGTGCTTTATGATTATTTACTCAGTTATTCCTTAAATAATGACTCATTTAATCCAGAAATTTTAATTCTAAAGGCCATGTTCTTTTTCTTTTTTTAACATCTTAACTTTATTTTACTTTTTTCAGTGTTCTAAGATTCACTGTTAATGCACCACGCCCAGTGCTTCATGCGGTCGGTGCCCTCCTTAAGACCCCCCAACCAGGCTCACCCCTCCCCCATCCTCTCCCCTCGAAAACCTTCAGTTTGTTTCCGAGTCCAGTCTCTCATGGTTCGTCTTCCTGGGATCCTAACCCTTTTATCACATATGTAATTTACAAATATATTTTTCCACTTAGTAGGTTGCCTTTTAGTTTTGTTGATTGCATCCTTTGCCATGAAGAAGCTTTTTATTTTGATGCAGTCCCAATGGTTTATTTTTGCTTCTATTTCCCTTGCCTCAGCAGACACATGTAGAAAAATGTTGCTACAGCCAATGTCAGAGAAATCGCTGCCTGTGTTCTCTTCTAGGATTTTTATGGTTTCATATCTCATATTTAGGTTCCCAGTCGGTTTTGAGTTTCTTTTTTGTGTATCTTGTAAGAAATTGGCCTACTTTCTTTTGCATGTAGCTGTCCAGTTTCCTCAACACCATTTGTTGAAAAGACTCTTTTCCTCATTGCATATTCTTTCCTCCTTTGCTGAAAAATAATTGACCATAAAATTGTTGGTTTATTTCTGGGCGTTCTATTTTATTTATCGATGTGTCTGTTTTTTGTGCTGTACTATACTGTTCAGTTACCACAGCTATGTAACATAACTTAAGTCTGGAATTGTGATGCCGCCAGTTTTGTTCTGCTTTTTCAAAATTGGTTTGACTCTCTGGGGGTCTTTTGTGGTTCCATACAAATTTTAGGATTATTATTTTATAGTTCTTTGAAAAATACTGATAGGGAGTATATTAAATGATTGCTTTGGGTAGTGTAGACTTTTTAATGATTTTTTTTAATAGTCCATGAACACAGAAATGTTTTTGTTTTTGTTGTCTTGAATTTCTTTCATCATGGTTTTGTAGTTTTCAGAGTACAGGTGTTTACTCTCAAGTTTATTTCTAGAAATTTTGTTTTTGGTACAATTATAGTGGGAATTGTTTTTTTTTCTTTTTTTTGCATTTACTTACATAACTTTATTTTTTATTTTATTTTTTCTAATTTATTTATTTTCAGAAAAACATTATTCATTATTTTTTCACCACACCCAGTGCTCCATACAAGCCGTGCCCTCTATAATACCCACCACCTGGTACCCCAACCTCCCACCCCTCCACCACTTCAAACCCCTCAGATTGTTTTTTCAGAGTCCATAGTCTCTCATGGTTCACCTCCCCTTCCAATTTACCCAAATTCCCTACTCCTCTCTAATGCCCCTTGTCCTCCATGCTATTTGTTATGCTCCACAAATAAGTGAAACCATATGATAATTGACTCTCTCTGCTTGACTTATTTCACTCAGCATAATCTCTTCCAGTCCCATCCATGTTGCTACAAAAGTTGGGTATTCGTCCTTTCTGATGGAGGCATAATACTCCATAGTGTATATGGACCACATCTTCCTTATCCATTTGTCCGTTGAAGGGCATCTTGGTTCTTTCCATAGTTTGGCGACCGTGGCCATTGCTGCTATAAACATTGGGGTACAGATGGCCCTTCTTTTCACAACATCTGTGTCTTTGGGGTAAATACCCAGGAGTGCAATTGCAGGGTCATAGGGAAGCTCTATTTTTAATTTCTGGAGGAATCTCCACACTGTTCTCCAAAGAGGCTGCACCAGCTTGCATTCCCACCAACAGTGGAAGAGGGTTCCCCTTTCTCCACATCCTCTCCAACACATGTTGTTTCCTGTCTTGTTAATTTTGGCCATTCTAACTGGTGTAAGGTGATATCTCAATGTGGTTTTAATTTGAATCTCCCTGAGGGCTAATGATGATGAGCATTTTTTCATGTGTCTGATAGCCATTTGTATGTCTTGATTGGAGAAGTGTCTGTTCATATCTTCTGCCCATTTTTTGATGTGTTTGCCTGTTTTGTGTTTTTCTTAATTTCATTTTCTGTTGCTTCAATATTTGTGTACAGGAATGCAACGTATTTCTATACAGTGCTTTTTTTTTTAAGATTTTATCCATTTATTTGACAGACAGAGATCACAAGTAGGCAGAGAGGCAGGCAGAGAGAGAGGAGGGGAGAAGCAGGCTCCCCACTGAGTGGAGAGCCTGATGCGGGCCTGGATCCCAGGACTCTGGGATCACGACCTGAGCCGAAGGCAGAGGACCCAGCCCACTGAGCCACCCAGGCACTCCTATACAGTGCTTTTATATCCTGAATTCATTTATCCGCTCTAGTAGTTTTTTGGTGGAGTTTTTAGGATTTTCTATCTTTAGTACCATCTCATCTGCAGAATGAAAGCTTTACTTCTTCCTTGCTAAGTGGATGCCTTTTATTTCTTTTTGTTGTCTGATTACTGTGGCTAGGACTTCCAGTACTCTGTTGAATAAAATCAGTGAGAGTACTCATCCTTGTTTTCTTTCTTTTTTTTTTTTCTCTTGTTGCTGACATTAGAGAAACCGTCTCTGTTTTTCAGCAGAAGTTTAACACTGGTGGTATATAAGGCCTGAATTATGTCGAGGTATGTTTCCTCTAGACCTATTTTGTTGAGGGTTTTATTACGAATGAAAGTTCTGTGTCCTATGGTTCTTTTCCTTCATCTTGTTGATGTGTGATAAATCACACTGATTTGTGAGTATTGATCCACACTTGCCTCTCATGAATAGATCCAGCTTGATCACGATGAATGATTGTTTTAATGTATTATTAGATTTGGTTTGCTAGTGTTTTGTTGAGGAATTTTTGTATCTATGTTCATCAGAGTTATTGGCCCATGGTTCTCTTTTTTTTGTGGTGTGTTTATCTGTTTTTGGTATCAGGATGATACTGATCTCATAGAATGAATTTTTTCTTCCTCCTTTTTTCTTTTTTTTTTTTTTGAATATTCAGAAGAATGAGTATTAACTCTTTTTTAAGTGATAGAACTTGTCTGTGAGGCCATCTGGTCCTAGAGTTTTGTTTTTTGGGAGGTTTTTTTTTTTTCTTAATTCAATTAGCCAACATCATTAATTTCAGATGTAGAGTTGAGTAGATTCATCAGTTGCATATTAAAACCCAGTGCTCATCACATCACGTGCTCTTCTTAATATGCGTCACCCAGTTAGCCCAGCCGCCCACCCACCCCCCCTGTAGCAACCCCTAATTTCTTTCCCATGGTTAAGTCTCTCATGGTTTGTCTCCCTCTCTGATTTCTTCCCATTTGTTTTCCCTCTCTTTCCTGATGATCCTTTTTGCTGGTTCTTACATTATTCATATGAGTGAAACCATAATGATAATTGTCTTTCTCTGACATATTTTACTCAGCATAATACCCTCCAGTTCCATTCCTCCTGATGTAAATGGTAGGATTTAATCTTTCTGATAGCTCAGTAATGGAGTTTTTTTTTTTTTTAAATTATGCTTCAGTTCCATTGCTGGTAACCCATCTGACCAAATTTCTATTTCTTCCTGATTCAGTTTTGGTAGGTTATGTGTTTCCAGGTATACCATTTCTTCTAGGTTGTAGAGTTTTTTCACATGTAAATTTTCATAATTTTCTTAAAATGGTTCATATTTCTTTGGTGTTGGTTTTTGTTTCTCCTTTTTCATTAGTGATTTTGTTTATTTGGGTCTGCTCTCTTTCTCTTTTTGTTGAGTGTGGCTACAGGTTTATTGATTTTATTGATGTGTTCAAAGAACCAGCTGGTTTCATGATCTGTTCTATTTTTTTTTCTCTTTTGGTTCCTATATCATTTATTTCTGCTCTAATTTTTGTTATTTTTTTTCTGGTTTTGAATTTTGTTATTTTTCTAGATTCTTTAGGTATAAGGTCAGGTTGTTTGAGTTTTTTCTTTTTTCTTGATGTAGGTCTGTATTGATGATAACTTCCCTCTTTGAACTGCTCCCAAGGTTTTTGAATGGTTGTGTTTTCATTTTCATTTGTTTCCATGTAATTTTTGATTTCTTCTTTGATTTTTTGGTAGGCCCATTCATTCTTCAGTAGCATGTTATTTAACTTCCATGTATTTGAGCCCTTTACAGATTTTTTCTTGTGGTTGATTTCTAGTTTCATAGCATTGTATTCAGAAAAGATGTGTGTTATGACTTAGATCTTTTTGAATTTATTAAGATTTGTTTTGTGGCCTAATATGTGATCTTTCCTGGAGAATGTTCCACATGCATTTGAGAGGAACATATATTCTGCTGTTTTAGGATGCAGTGTTCCACATATATATGTTAAATTTATCTGGTCCAGTGTGTCATTCCGAGCAAATGTTCTCTTATTGATTTCCTGTTTGGATGATCTGTCCATTGATGTAAGTGAGGTGTTAAAGTCCCCAACTATTGTATTACTGTTGATTATTACCTTTACGTTTGTTGTTATTTACTTTATGTATTTGGGTTCTCCCATCCTGAGTGCATAAATATTTTCAATTATGTCATCTTTTTGGGTTGTCTTCTTTTGATTGTGTAGCGTACTTTTTTGGTCACTTGTTACAGTTTTTGTTTTAATCTGTTCTGTTATAAGGATTGCTACTCTCTCTTTTTTTCTTTTTAAAAATTCATTTACTTATTTATTTGAGAGAGAGAGAGCATGAGATGGGGGGGAGGTTAGAGAGAAGCTGACTCCCTGCTGAGGGGGGAACACAGTGTGGGGCTTGATCCCAGGGCCCTGGGATTATGACCTGAGCCGAAGGCAGATGCTTAACTGACCAAGCCACCCAGGCACTCTATACTCTGGTTTTCTTTTGACATCCATTTCCATGATCAATGTTTCTCTGCCCTCTCACTTTCAATCTGCAGGTGTCTTTAGATCTGAAATGGTTCTCTTGTAAGGCAGCATATAAATAGGTTTTTTAAAATCTACTTTGTTATTCAGAGTCTTTTGATTTGAATGTTCATTTATGTTCAAAATAATCATTGATAAATGCATATTTATTGAAATTTTGTACTTGTTTTATGGTTTTTTGTTGTGTTATTTTTCAAGGCTGCTGTGTAGAGCATGGGAGAGGGGAATGAGAACAGGGCAGTGGAAAGTGCCCCAGAGTTCTGTTCTTACTGAGATAAGCTGTGTCTTAGATATTTTCCATACTGCTGCAAACTTTTGGCTAATTTGAAGAGTTCTGAAAAAAGTTGGTTTTGATAGATTTTTTTTCCCCCAATGCTCTTTTTTCTTTTACAGAGGAGATTTTCAGAGGTCATTACTCCATCATTCCAGTGTACTTTCTGTTGAGTTAGTTTTTTTGTTTTCCTTTTCTTTTAAGACTCTATTTATTAGAGAGAGAGTGCACACATACATGAGCAGAGGGAGAAGAAGCGGGAGAAACAGACTTCCTGCTGAGCAGAGAGCCCAATGTGGGGCCTGATCCCAAGACCCCAGGATCATGACCTGAGCTGAGGGCAGATGCTTAACAACTGAACCACCCAGGCGTCCCTATGTTCTTCTTCTTTTTCTTTCTTTTTGAGGTAAAATGTATGTGTGTGTGTGTGTGTGTATATACATTTTTATATACATTTTATATAGATATAAACCTATATCTTATATGTATAATATCTATATTATATATATATTTTATATCTATATAAAATGTTTATTAAAAATGTATAGAGAGATAGGGGCGCCTGAGTGGCTCAGTGGGTTAAAGCCTCTGCCTTTAGCTCAGGTCATGATCCCAGGTACTGGGATCGAGCCCCACATCGGGCTCTCTGCTCAGCGGGGAGCCTGCTTCCTCCTCTCTCTCTGCCTGCCTCTCTGCCTATGTGATCTGTCTGTCAAATAAATAAATAAAATCTTTAAAAAAATGTATATATATATATAGAGAGAGAAATGTTTAGATCTTCATTGTACTATTAAATGAATCTCACAAATGCATACAGTTGTATAATCCAAATCCTTGTCAGGTTCTAGAATATCACTAACACTCCAGAAACTCCCTTCATGCCACTTGCCAGTCTGTCCTCACGCCATCTCCTCTACTCCTGACACTGTTGGTCTTCTGAATTTTTTTAACTATAGATTTGTTTTGTCTTTTTTAGAACTTCGTATAAATAGGACCATTTCAATATGTGCTATTCAGTGCAAGGCTTCTTTTTCCCAGCAGATGTTTTAGATTCATCCGTGTAGTTGCATGAATCCGTATTTTGTCTTTATTGCTGCATAGTATTCCATTGCACAAAAAGGTTTATCCATTCTCTTGTTGATGGACACCTCAACTGTTTCCACATTTCAGTTGTTAGTATAAAACTAAGCCCATGGAAAAAGGCCGAGTCACATTCCTCTAGGGACTAAATTGCCCCCTAAAGGCTTTGCTAAGGGCAAAGGGCAATCCTAGCCTGACTGACATTTAGCCTCAACCTGTAAGGATCTGTAAGTCTACTTTAACAATTCCTTTGGGAAATTTATCTCTAAACCCTCTGAGATACATGTTGACAAACATTTCCAAGCATATGGCCCACTGATACACCTCTAAAGGGTCTTACATAAAGGTTTTATTACTGGTAATGAATAACCTTTTCCCCAAACAATCGCTAGCCCCTCAAGGTCTTGGAAACCTTGCTTCCAAAATTCCTTAGAGACTTACACCATCCCTAATCTCCTCCCAATTTGCAGTCCTCACATCCCCAGGGCAGCAGCTCTAACCCACCGTTTTTTGCACCAAAGACATCTCAAGAATTCTTTCTTGTCCGTTGGCTCCGAAATCTATGTCATTGAACCTTATCTATATTCTAAGACTTCATCATATGGAAATATTCGGTAAATATTGGATGGGGAGGATAGATAGATAGGTAAACCTATACAGATTTGAAGAAACAGCATAAGTAAGAATTGTACATCTTCAAAAAGAAATTCTGTTGGCTTGTATTTGTACATTAGGACATGGTTATTATTGATTTTTCTGGTTTGAGGAACCAGGTTTAACTTAAGACTGATTTCCTGAGGAGTTAATATGGATTAAAGTAAGTAGAATTAATACATCTTTTCTTAGTGTGGTATAGTCCAGGCTCTTCATTCCAAGGACTGTAGGGTAACTATACAAAAGGTGATGCTTCTAAAAAGTTTCCTAATTATTTGTTGGAAGTTCTCTTTAATTATCCATTGAATGAATGAAAGAATGCAAATCTTTTTCAGTGTATATTACGTATACGCCATAGATGGTGTTGGAAGAATGAGGAGAATTGCGCTTGTTCTTGTAATAATGTTGGGACCCAAAGTAATCTCAGGGAAAATGATCTGATGTTTGTCCTTGATGGTTCGTATTCTAATTGGAAATAGCAAAAATTATGAAACGATGACTATCAATGAAGGAACTGTATGATCAGTGCCAAATGAGTGGCTCAGACAATAAATAATATATTCATAGAAGAATGTGCTCATAAGGACCAGGAGCATTCAGATGAACACTGTTGTGTCTATTTAGACAAATGGCCAGGAAGGGAAAGCATATACAATTAGAGAAGAGTCATAACTAATGGTATAGGAGGAAGCCGGCCAACCCGGCAGGTAGATTGGTAGAGTCTCTCAGAGACGGCTAATACTTTTTTAGGATTCTGTAGTGTCTGGTTCTCAGTTTTATAGTCCAGAAACTCTTATTTTTTTCCTAATCATCCAGAGTAAAGAATTAATGTTCTTTTTTTTTTTTTTAAGATTTTATTCATTTATTTGACAGACAGAGATCACAAGCAGGCAGAGAGGCAGGCAGAGAGAGAGGGGGAAGCAGGCTCCCTGCTGAGCAGAGAGCCCAATGTGGGGCTGATCCCAGGACCCTGAGATCATGACCTGAGCTAAAGGCAGAGGCTTCAACCCACTGAGCCACCCAGGCGCCCCAAGAATTAATGTTCTTAAAGAATTAATTCTGTTAACCAAACGTACAAGAGACTAAGACGCAAATAAAAAAGACAGTTTATTTATTTATAATGAGGACCTCCCAATGACTGGGAAAATTGAGTCTGGTATCCAAGTCATACTTTTCCTGTATCACAGCATCTGGGAAGTTGAATTAGTAACCTGAATGTTGTCTGGTGAGCATAGAATCAAAACATAGAATCAAATCAAAGAATAGAATCCTTCTATTCTTGCTTTAAATGGGAATTTGCTTTAGGGAGAAACTTTTGTAAATGTTATCAATGTGGAGAAGAATTTGAAAAAAAAAAAAAAGGTATCTTTTTTGGGATAACAGCAAGCCAACTATTACTTGCTACATCCGCAGGCAATACTAGGTGAATCATTTGAATAAAAAGCTAAAGCTAAATTACAACTCTTCTTAAACTTATTTTCTAATTTTTTCAAAGCTCTTGCATACTTCTTTTCTTTGTATTCACTGATCTGAGTTTAGTTTTGAAAGAAAAGAAGAGTTAAGGATATATTCCGTCTTTAGTTTCAGTTTCAGATGCTGCTGGTTTATCTTTAAGCTTTTAATTATGGCATCAGGCCAAAAGAAACAGTCTGCCCTGACTGATTTGTTTTGGGCCAAGAAAAGAAATGCTTTCCGAGAAACCAGTGTGCTTAAAAGAAGTTTCCTAAAAAGTGAGCAGGAGGAGTTCAGTGATTTCTGTAGACTGGGAATTCCCCCAGTTGATGTACAGTGTACCTTGGAGGGTGTAGGAGTGGAGGGCATAACTTTCCTTTTCACAGATTTCTTGTTTGTTTTGTTTTTTGTTTATGTATGTGTGTGGGTTTTTTTTTTCCCCCAGGTAGGCTCCATGCCCAGTGAATTTGAATTTTTTGAATTCACAACCCTGAGATCAAGACCTAAACTGAGATCAAGAGTTGGTTGCTTAACCTACTGAACCACCCAGGCACCCCTCCCTTTCATAGTTTTGATTGAACCTCCCACAAGATTCCCTTAGCTGCCAAAGTTTGGTTAATACTGCTTACACACTTTAAATTTCTGATACATTTCATCGTTCACAGCCAGTCTGAGCAAAGTGCAGAGAGGGTGGTAGACCCTTAAAATCATCGTGATTGGGAGATCCGAGAATAGCTTCTGTTGGGATCCATTTTAGACCATACAGTTTTCTGCTTTCTTCAGTTTATGGGATGATGGGATGGGCTAGGCATCTAGAGATACAGTATACAGTGGTGTCTCCCACTTGCTCTGTGATCTTAGATGTTAGCTGTGTCTGTTCAGTTTTCTTATATTTAGATGCTCATTGTAATACCTAATCCATCTACCTTTAAGGTTGTTCTAAAAGATGACAGAGTATTAGAAGGGTATTTTAACAAGTCTAAATGAATTTTTTACCAGCCAGCATTTTCACAAATATAGCCAGCTCTCTGGCCAGATTTTAGTTTTTCTCCTACGTGCAACAAATAGTATTTTCTCTCTGGATGGTGAAGTTATTTGTGTCATCAGATGTTTCTGTTATTCAATAGCCATAGGTATATGAGTCTCTGGATAGAGCTGAGGGTCGGAATCCTGCAGTATTTACTCTTCGGAAAGGCCTTGTTTAGACAACTTGGCTTAGCTATGATAAAGTATACTGGGAATTTAAAAAACAAGATGATGATGCCATTTTTCACTTCATTTTCATTGTGCTATAACTCCTAGCCTGAAAAATAAAACAAAAAAGAAGAAAGGGAAATCCATAAGAATTGGAAAGGAAGAAATAAAACTTTGTAGAGATCATCTACATAGAAAACCCAAAAGAATTTACTAAGTGTTAAAGTAATATCAGAATTGATCAAAGTAGATAGCTAGAAGATCAATGTATCATGTTTTCTACATCAGTAACAAATAATTAAAATGTTATTTTAAAAGAAAATTTTATAGTAGCAACAATAGGTATTTAAAAACATGAAATGATCAGGAATAAAACTGACAAAAGACAAGCAAGACTTGTTTGTTTACAGGAAATGTAGATGAATTTTTCTAAAATCACATCAAATAAAATAGTGGTGAGATTAAATACAGAGTGATTACTCTTTTTATAATGTTCAGTATAACTAAAGTTTAATATTTTGTTTAGGTATGTTTATAGAAATCTTTTTTAAAAATGAGAGAGCAGAGGTTGCATAACAATATGAATGTAGTTAATGCCACTGAACTCTATGCTTGAAAATGATAAAGATAGCAAAATGTTATGTTTCTTTTACCACAGCTTAAAAGAAAAGTGTATAATAAACACAGAACTCGGGATATTTATTATATCCTGAGTTGGAGGAGAGAAGGAAACACGACAGGGAAGGAACATAATTATACCTTTATTTTAAGTGATTGTGAATGTTCTCATGAATTCATGGGTCTTCATGGTATTACAAACATATATGTGTGTGTATATGCATGCATGGATCAGAGAAGACAATGTATGTATCATCAACATGATGATTAATCCAAATCTATACACCTGAGATTCATTAGAAAATTAATTTACTGGGGCGCCTGGGTGGCTCAGTGGGTTAAGCCGCTGCCTTTGGCTCAGGTCATGATCTCAGGGTCCTGGGATCGAGTCCCGCATCGGGCTCTCTGCTCAGCAGGGAGCCTGCTTCTCTCTCTCTCTCTCTGCCTGCCTCTCCACCTACTTGTGATTTCTCTCTGTCAAATAAATAAATAAAATCTTAAAAAAAAAAAGAAAATTAATTTACCATAAAGTCCTCACTTCAGGGAAATAGATTTAGATCCTTTATTTCTCCTTTGAAGAGGAGCCAAAGAAATGCGGCCTAACTATGCCACTACTTTTCTGAGTCATTTTATATCTTAAGCATTGGGGAGTTTCCAAGAATCTCTGTTAAATTATGGCAATATTTTGGTTTAGTAGAGTGATTGATGTGTTCAAATTAACATTCTATCCAGAGAGGGTCATTGAGTTGTTAATCCAGACATCAAAGAACTGAAGAGGGAGAGATGGAAAGACTATGATTAGTAAAGTAAACTGAATAAATGTGCTGGTGTGAGATGAAATTAGGGGATAGGCAAAGAAGACAGAAGGTGGGAATTGGTTTCCTTTTTGATTCCCTTTCCCCCCCTCTCTCTTTCTCTCTTGTGTCTCTATTTTTTTAAGCTTTTTCTATATTTTTCTCTTTAATGTCTTTCATTTTTCTTTTTTTTCTCTGTCTCTTTTTCTTCATAGCTCTAGAAGGCTGGAAGATAGTGGTTTAAGATATACTGGTGAATCCCAATACAGGGACTCCGTAGTTTTGCTTGGTTCCTAATATAAGAAAACTGAAGGATGGCTGATTTTTGTATTAACTGCCTGAATAAACTACTTAGTGTTAGAATTTATTTTATTAATAATATATCAAAATTAATACCATATGTTTTATGCTAAGATGTGCTATCTTTTTTTGGAATTTTTTTTATTATGTTATTTTAGTCACCATAAAATACATCATTAGTTTTTGATGCAGTGTTCCAGGATTCATTGTTTATGTACAGCACCCAGGGGGTTCCATGCTATACGTGCTCTCCTTAATGCCCACCACCAGGCTCACCCATCCGCCACACCGTCCTCCCCTCTAAAACCCTCAGTGTGTTTCTCAGAGTCCACAATCTCTTAAGGTTTGTCTCCCCCTCCAATTTCCCCCAATTCATTTTTCCTTTCCTTCTCCTAATGTCTTCCATGTTATTCCTTATGTTCCACACGTAAGTGAAACCATATGATAATTGACTGTCTCTGCTTGACTTATTTTACTCAGCATAATCTCCTCCAGTCCCATCCATGTTGATGCAAAAGTTGGGTATTCATCCTTTCTGACTGCTGAGTAATACTCTGTTGTATATATGGACCATATCTTCTTTATCCATTCAAGGGTTGAAGGGTGTCTTAGCTCTTTCCACAGTTTGGCTATTGTGGACATTGCTGCTATGAACATTGGGGTATAGAAGGCATCTGTATCTTTGAGTAAATACCCAGTAGTGCAATTGCCAGGTCATAGGGTAGCTCTGTTTTTAATTTTTTGAGGAATCCACACACTGTTTTCCAAAGTGGCTGTACCAAATTGCATTCCCACCAACAGTATAAGAGAGTTCCCCCTTCCCCACATCTTCTTCAACATTCGTTGTTCCTGTCTTGTTAACTTTTGCCATTCTAACTGGTGTAAGGTGGCTGTGCTGTTTTTTAAAGATTTCATATTTAATCTTAAATTTATCACATTTGATCTTAATGATCACTTTATAAGGTGTACAAGTATCCCTTGTATTTTGGAAGCTTGTGTTATGCCACTCTTTCTCTCTCTCTCCCTTTGTTTCTTTCTTTCTTTCTTTCTTTCAAGGTTTTATTTAGTTGAGCGAGAGAGAGTACGAGCCAACATGTACGACTAGGGGGCGAGGCAGAGGGACAAACAGAGCCAGAGAGGCATGGTTCCATCCCAGGAGTCTGAGATCATGAACTGAATCGAAGTTGGACACTTAACCAACTGAGCCACCCAGGTGCTGCGTGCCACTTCATTATTAACAAAAGACATGTTAGTATCTGTTTTTGAGAACTGAAAGGAATCCAAAGAGGATTTTAGCCTTTATGGAAAAAAGTGAAAAGTGAAAGGGTGTTCAGCATTTGTTTTGCAGAGCCGTTACAGAGAGAGTGCACACCTGGAACAGCAAGCATGGCCCACCAAGCCGCAGCCCCTGGAACTACAATGAGCATCTCAGCATCAGGCTGCCATAACTTTGAACTGTGTCTGTGAACATCTGTCCTTCATCTTAATTTATTTTGGGCATTTGTTAGCAGGATGCATCCTAAGGTATCTGAAAAGCCTAAGAGAGGTTATTTTTGGGGTCTGGGAACTCTCAAAAATTTTCCCACATAAATCAATAGTAATTATTTCTTTGCTTTATGACATTTTAACTTACGGAAGATTTCACAGGAATGCTCTGCTTTCAGAAAGTGGAGGAAATCTGTACCTGTTCTATAATAAGCCAAAATAAGATTCTATGGGAGGATTGCCATTTAGGCAATCTAATTCCAGAGTCTCATAACCACTTTACTGTACTGCCTCTGCAAATTGCTTTTATGAGCCTCTAGTGACAAAATCTATGACATCAACCAACAAATCAGCATACCTGGTCATCTGAAATTAGTAGCCTCGGTTGTCCTCAGGAAGAAACAGTTTTCTTGATGAATCTGTTTGACCCAGGATCATGAAGAGTATCACACAAGGACCTAGAAGAAAACTGAGAGTGCACTCAGCTGGAATTCTAAAAAGGATTTCATGAAGGTGTGTGCAAGACTAAAAGAATCAACATGGTATGCTGAGGGCATTGGTGGGAAGTTCGTATCTCAAAAAGTGGCAAAGCAAGGAAAGAATGTTATTGGAACCTAGAGATAAGCTCATTCTATATTTTTTTTTAAAGATTTTTTTTTCTTTTTCCAATTTATTTATTTTCAGAAAAACAGTATTCATTATTTTTTCACCACACCCAGTGCTCCATGCAAGATGTGCCCTCTATAATACCCACCACCTGGTACCCCAACCTCCCACCCCCCCACCACTTCAAACCCCTCAGATTGTTTTTCAGAGTCCATAGTCTCTCATGGTTCACCTCCCCTTCCAATTTACCCAAAAGCACATACCCTCCCCAATGTCCATAACCCTACCCCCCTTCTCCCAACCCTAAAGATTTTTATTTATTTATTTGACAGACAGAGATCACAAGTAGCAGAGAGGCAGGCAGAGAGAGAGGAGGAAGCAGGCTCCCTGCAGAGCAGAGAGCCCGATGCGGGCCTCGATCCCAGGACCCTGGGATCATGACCTGAGCCGAAAGCAGAGGCTTTAACCCACTGAGCCACCCAGGCGCCCAAGCTCATTCCATATTAACAGAAATAACATTTTCATGAAAAATAATTGTATTTTCCAAAAAAAATAGTGAAAAGAGTAACATTGTTTTATATTTTTGCAAATCTCTTTAAAGTCTGCAATGTCTGGCTTTAATAGAATATAGCTAGATTCTCATATTTATTTATGCATTTAATTGTTGTACTATTATATGCCAGGTAGCCCCTGGGAAACTCATGAGAGAATGAGACTAAAGAAGACAAATAATGCCTTAATATTACCATGAAAATAGTTTTGACTTTTTGGGTGCCTGTGTGGCTCAGTTGATTAATCATCCTACCCTTGATTTTAGCTCAGATCATGATCTCAGGGTTGTGAGATCAAGCCCATGTTGGGCTCCATATTGGGGAGTCTGAGTCTCTTTCTCTTGCTCTCCCTCCACTCATGCTTGCGTACTCTCTCTAAAATAACTATTTTTTAAGATTTATTTATATTTTGACTTTATAGACTTCCTGCAATATCTCAAAGACCTGGGGAGTGGGGTGCCTGGGTGGCTCAGTATCTGTCTTTGGCTCAGGCTCAGGTCATGATCCCCATGTCCTAGGATTGAGCCCACATGGGGCTCCCAGCTCAGTGAGGGGGTCTGCTACTCTCTCTCTCTCTGCTCTTCTTCCCTGCTTGTGTTCTCTCGCTCAAATAAATAAATAAATCCTAAAAAAAAACAAAAGTAAAGGACCCCCTAGGGGATGAGGGTGGTGGCATCACCTGTTGGAAACTATGGTCCTATATATATATATATATATATATATATATATATATATAGTAATACTTTATAATAAATGTATTATATATTATATATAAATTTTTATTATTTTTTAAAAAGATTAAAAAATTTTTTTTGCTTGACAGAGCACAAGTAGGCAGAGTGGCAGGCAGAGGGAGAGGGAGAAGCAGACTCCCCGCTGAGCAGGGAGACGACAGGGTCTCCATGCTAGGACCCTGGGATCATGACCTGAGCTGAAGGCAGACACTTAACTGGCTGAGGCACTCAGACACCTCTGAGCTTATATATATTTATTATTATTTTTTTTATTTATTATTTAATTGACAGAGAGAGATCACTAGTAGGCAGAAAGGCAGGCAGAGAGAGAGAGGGAAGCAGGCTTCCCACTGAGCAGAGAGCCCGATGTGGGGCTTGATCCCAGGACCCTGAACTGAAGGCAGAGGCTTAACCCACTGAACCACTCAGGTGCCCCTGAACTTATATTTTAAAACAAAATAAAAAACAGAATAATAATGACAATGCAGATGATTCACAAGATTTTCAATATAACTTAGAAAAACAAGTATTTGAAGCATCTTTGAATTTTCTAAGAACATTGTTCAATACAACATTTACCAGCTATACAAATGTTAAGATTACTTACTATGCAACTAGAAGACCACTTTGTGCAGAATCTAGTGAAAACCTTTTGATTTCTGGTGCTCCAGGCACCAAGAGTTTTATTTTAATAGCATGGGTGCTACAAGAATTCAAGTAAATATGATATGATCTTAGTCCTGAAAAAGCAAATATTGTAGAATAAATGACAGCTAGCAGTGGACACTCAAATCATCAAAGTATCCCATGATTACTGAAAGGAGTCTTAGAATCTCTTAGGAGAGGAAGGCATTGTAAGCAGGTAAGAATGATGTGTTATAGTAGAGGTAGGAGTGGTGTATTTTGAAATGTGCATGTGTGGGTTGGCTTAGGAAAGAAAAAGGGCAGGTAACTTTTTTTTCTTGTGAATTCAGAGAATAATTCTTATTTCTTAGAAAATGATTCTTCTAATACACCAGTTTTAAATTATGTTACTGACCAATTCACCTCTTTCTATCAAAATGTATTTTTGGGACAGTGTAAGCCTTAATTTTGAGAGTTTCACATCCCAAGATATATTTGAAATATTTTCTTCTTTTAAAAAATTAATTGTATACAAAAACAGCAAGAAAGCAATGTCTTGGATAATGTAATATTGAAAATTAATTTCCTTAATAATACTTCAGGTTTTCCTGTAATACAGAAAAAAATTCATGCCAAAAACTTAGCCATTCTCAGAAGTCTTTTTTTTATTTAAATTCAATTAATTAATGTATAATGTATTATTAGTTTCAGAGGTAGAGGTCAGTGATTCATCAGTGTTATATAATACACAATGGTGATTACATCATGTGTTCTCCTTACTGTCCATCACCCAGTTGCCCTGCCCTCCTCCCTCCAGCAACCTTAAGTTTGTTTCCTATGATTAAGAGTTTTTTATGGTTTGTCTTCCTCTCTGATTTCGTCTTGCTTTATTTTTCCCTTCCTTCCTCTATGCTCCTATGGCAGGTAACTCTTGAACAGAGTATGGAAAAACGAGTAGGTGTTGGACAAGTAGATGAAGGAGAAGGGCATTTCAGAGAGAAAATAGCCCGGAAGTGACAAATAATTGAGTACGATGGGATTAGAGAGTTTAAGGAGGTAACAGCAGCATTTTATAAAGATAGACTAAGCAGTGCATACTTTATACAGAAGGCAGTGAGAAGTTGTTGGAAGATTTTTTTAAAAAGATTTTATTTATTTGACAGAGATCACAAGTAGGCAGAGAGGCAGGCAGAGAGAGGGGGGGAAGCAGGCTCCCTGCAGAGAAGAGAGCCTGATGTGGGTCTTGATCCCAGGACCCTGAGATCATGACCTGAGCTGAAGGCAGAGGCTTAACCCACTGAGCCACCCAGGTGCCCCAGGTTGAAAGATTTTAAAAGGAAAATACCAGCTTTGCATTTTAGAAGGTATCAGAGAAAACCAGAGCTGAACAAAATTTAAAGCAGTAAAAACATATAATAAAGAAGTATATTAATTCTATGTGGATATATTTAGTACATACTCAATAGCCAAGCATAATTATAATCTTTTCTAGGACTGTTATGCAAAATTATCCCATTTATAAGCTCCTTTTAGTTAATTAGAGGAAACAGTTCTGAATTTCTCTGCTCAGTTCTGAATTTCTAAATCACTGTAAGTATTTGGTATCTCAGGTTATATATAGTTAAAACTCAACCTACTGTGGGGCCTGGGTGGCTCAGTGGGTTAAGCATCTGCCTTTGGCTCAGCTCATCATCCTGGAGTTCCAGGATCAACCCCTAAGTCCACTCCCTGCACAGTGGGGAGTCTGCTTCTCCTGCTCCCTCTGTCCCTCCCCCTGCTCCTTCTCTCTCTGTCCTCAAATAAATAACATCTTTAAATATATATATATCCCAACCTACAGTTTTCTTCGCTAAACCGTATCTTCCCCTGATTTCCCTGTTTGTGTTAGTGACAGTATTAATCTTTTAAACATCGAAATCTCAGCTTTTCCTGATTCCCTGCTTTGCTTTCATTTCAGATTCAGATCCTTAGCTTTTTCCTTAATTCCTTTCCTCAGCTTCAGCCTTCGCATCTAATCTGTCACTAAGTCTTAATGATTTTCTTTCAGCAATGTAATTTCGTCATAATTGTTTTCACCCTTATTACTTCAGTTTAGCCCTTATTTTTTCTATCATGATAAAGCACACATAAAGGTTAACATTTTAACCACTTAAAAGTATACAATTCACAAATAAGTGAAACCATATGATAATTGGCTCTCTCTGCTTGACTAATTTCACTCAGCATAATCTCTTCCAGTCCCATCCATGTTGCTACAAAAGTTGGGTATTCATCCTTTCTGATGGAGGCATCATACTCCATAGTGTATATGGACCACATCTTCCTTATCCATTCGTCCGTTGAAGGGCATCTTGGTTCTTTCCATAGTTTGGCGACCGTGGCCATTGCTGCTATAAACATTGGGGTACAGATGGCCCTTCTTTTCACGACATCTGTATCTTTGGGGTAAATACCCAGGAGTGCAATGGCAGGGTCATAGGGAAGCTCTATTTTTAATTTCTTGAGGAATCTCCACACAGTTCTCCAAAGAGGCTGCACCAGCTTGCATTCCCACCAGCAGTGTAAGAGGGTTCCCCTTTCTCCACATCCTCTCCAACACATGCTGTTTCCTGTTTTGTTAATTTTGGCCATTCTAACTGGTGTAAGGTGATATCTCAATGTGGTTTTAATTTGAATCTCCCTGAGGGCTAATGAAGGGAGTTGGGGTAAATTGGAAGGGGAGGTGAACCACGAGAGACTATGGACTCTGAAAAACAATCTGAGGGGTTTGAAGAGGCGGGGGGGTGGGAGGTTGGGGTACCAGGTGGTGGGTATTATAGAGGGCACGGCTTGCATGGAGCACTGGGTGTGGTGAAAAAATAATGAATACTGTTTTTCTGAAAATAAATAAATTGAAAAAAAAAAAAAAAAAAAGAAAGCCGTTTTAGTCCTAATTCACAGTAAAGTGCCGGGCACATGAGACTCTCAAAATATTTGAGAATAGAATGACTGGCAACAGAAACTAATTGGTTTGAAGTGAAGGTACAAAGGACTTAAAAAGTCCATCTAAACAGCCTTGAGTTTTACTCTTTATAAAGTGGAGATTCAAGAAATGTTCAAGAATAAGGGCACCTGGGTGGCTCAGTGGGTTAAGCCGCTGCCTTCGGCTCAGGTCATGATCTCGGGGTCCCGGGATCGAGTCCCGCATCGGGCTCTCTGCTCAGCAGGGAGCCTGCTTCCTCCTCTCTCTCTCTGCCTGCCTCTCTGCCTACTTGTGATCTCTGTCAAATAAATAAATAAAATCTTAAAAAAAAAAGAAATGTTCAACAATAGAAGATTGAGCCATCCAGTTATTCTAAATTCTGGGAATGGGACACAAGGTTGACTTGAATTGGGCAAGACTGGGAAAAGAAATATTTTTTCATAATCCAGGTCTGTATTTAGTAAACTTCATGTGATTCTAATACCATCTTCATAACTTTTTACCACATTTTCTGATCAATCTTCGTATTTTGTCAAATCTGTGTATTGCCTTTATTTTACTTACATTTACATAAAAAGGCAAATTTTCACTGCTATATGTGAAATCAGTATCACCTGCTATAGAAATAAAATGTAACAATAAAAGGAAACACAATGAACAAATACTAAATTCCAGCTAGATGTTATTGTGTGCCAAATTTCAAAACCTTAGGTCTTCTCTGTTTGTCAAAGAGAGATGAACATTGTTGATAAGGTGGTTGAAAACCATACTAATACCAAAATGAGACTTTCCATGATTTAACAAGGGGTATTAAAATTAAAATGAGACTAATTAAACTAATATTAAATGTTATTATCAGTGAGCCTGCTGGTATTGTCCCACATTTCAGGTAACACTGGTTTGGAAAGTAAGGGGAGTAAGTTGAACAGCATTACCATACAACCCTTCAATCCCACCCCTAGGTCTGTAGCTAAAAGAAATGAAAACAGTTATTCAAACATAAACTTGCACACAAATGTTCAGACAGCACTATTCACAATAGCTGAAAGGTAGAAACACCCAGATACCCATCAAACAATAAATGGCTAAAGAAAATGTGGTGTATATTCACAATAGAATACTATTTAGCCATAAAAAGAAACAAAATACTGACACAGGCTACAATACAGATTAACCCCAAAAATAAGATGCTAAGGGGCTCCTGGGTGGCTCAATCAGTTAAGTGTTCAACTCTTCATTTTGGCGCCCCCGCCCCGCCACTTGTGCTGTTTGTCTCTCTCGCTCGCTCTCTAAAATAAACCAAAACTTTGTGGTGGGTGGGAGAAGATGCTAAGTAAAAGAAACCAAACACAAAAGGTAACATATGTATGATTCCATTTATATGAATTATCTAGAATATGAATTATCTAGAATATCTAGATTCCACTTATATGAATTATCTAGAAACCCATAGAAACAGAAACAGGTTAGTGGTTGTCAGGCGCTGAGAGAAGATAATAAGGAGGGACTGCTAAATGGGTACACAGCTTCTGTCTGGGTAGTAAAAAAGGGTTAGAACTTTAGAGCATAGTGATGATTGTATAGCACTGTGAGTGCCCTTAAAGCCACTGAATTGTATACTTTTTTTCCCCCAATTTATTTATTTTTAGAAAAACAGTATTCATTATTTTTTCACCACACCCAGTGCTCCATGCAAGCCGTGCCCTCTATAATACCCACCACCTGGTACCCCAACCTCCCACCCCCCCCGCCACTTCAAACCCCTCAGATTGTTTTTCAGAGTCCATAGTCTCTCGTGGTTCACCTCCCCTTCCAATTTACCCCAACTCCCTTCTCCTGTCTAAAACCCCTTGTTAAAATGGCTTTCTTATCGAGTTTGTACTTGTGGGAGGGAGAGTAGATATAAAGCAGAGGAAGAATTTTTACAGTTATAGTTGCAATAAATAGTGTAATAGAAAAGAAGACAGTGTTACAAAAAGAAATAAATAGGATATCTAGTCTGAGATTGAAGGGGTGGTTTCACGCATGACATCCTGTTGAAAATGTCATTTAAGCTGAGATCTAAGTGATTGGTAGGCATTAGTTAAGTGAAAAAATAAGCAGAAGGAATAGTATTTGCAAAGGTACTGAGGTGGGAAGAATCTTGGCTCAAGTTTATTTATTTTTTAATATGCTTATTTTGCCATGAAGAAATTTAAATATATGTTATCTACTCAATAATAGTGTGCTGGTCTATACTACTTTTCTGAAAGAACCAAATTTATCATGTAGTTCTAACTCAATGAATTTTTAAAGATATTATTAAAAAAAGAAATGACCAATAGTAAAATACTAGGTCTTAAAACCATCCTAGGTATTTATATAGAAGTTTCATTTCCTATGGAAGTTTATGTAAGTTAGTGATATATAAAATATATATTTATGCTCTATGTCTTTACTTTGTCTTTATACTATATATCTATATTATAACATACTATAATTTGTGATATAAATTATATAGGCTTATATACAAATACCTTGGATAATAGTTGACATCTCATTATTGCTTATAGGCACCAGTCAGAAAGCCAGTCAGTAAGAGGGCCTGTTTGGAGCCAGATACCCTGCTCTGCTATTTACTTATCTGTCCATTCTCTGATCTGCTTTATGGCTGGCTCTGGTATCCATGGGAAAGATGCACAAATGATATGTTAAAATTGCTTTTTAAGAAAAGATTTTATTCATTTGAAAAAGAGATTGAGAGCACAAGCAGTGGGGAGAGGCAGAGGGAGAAGACTCCCCGCTGAGCTGGGAGCACAGTGGGGGGCTCGATCCTGAGACCTGGACTTTATGAACTGAGCCAAAGGCAGATGTCCAACCATTTGAACTATGTAGGTGCCCCTCTTTTCTGTTTTTAAATAAACAAATATCTAAGTATCTATATAAAGTGCTAAATCAGCTAAGATTTTTGGTTTCATACAGAGAAACCAACACTGACTGGTTAGCTTCAAAAGAAAAGGAATTTGTTAGTTGAAGAATCTGTAGGAAGACTGAAGAATCGGGCTTAGAAAATGGAAAAACCGCGAGAGAGCTGGTTACCGGAAGGACTAGCCATAGTCATGCTACAGGAATATGTGTTAGGAAGCCACAAATCTAAGATTTATACTACTACTACTGCCACTTTAAATACCTTTTTTTTTTTTTTTTAAACTGATAACATCTTGGTAGTGCCAGCTGGAGTTCAAAGTCTAGGGTAGGAGTGGTCCTGCTAAGACCTTGCTCTGGCTGCCTGGGAGATCTCCTTCCTTTGGTTTTTCTCTTTTGACCTCCAACCCAGATTCCCGTAATAAGGAATTTTCCCTGAGTAAGAAGGGGTTTGGGACCTAAGAAGACCCCTTTAAAAAAAGACCACTGTCTTTCACAATTACCCATTAAAATATATTTCTAAACAATTCTGTGTGATGACAGGTAGCTGTTTATTTCTTGAAATACAAGTTAAAATTGTTAAAGGCATCTCAATTTTTAGAAAGCATATTGTTTCTGTTTTAAGAAAGTTTGTGATATTTTACTACAAGAAAACGATTTTGATTTTTTTCAAGTTAAAATTATCTAGGTAACACCAAATTTCATGGTGTAGGCATGACTAAAAAGTAGATTATGTGTTTTTCTAAGAAAAAGAATCCTGGAGTACAAATCTTTAACCTCTTGGTTAGGTTTAATCCTAGAGATCTTACGGTTTTTGGTGCGATTGTAAATGGGATTGATTTCCTAATTTCCCTTTCTGCTGTTTTATTATTGGTGTATAGAAATGCAACAAAAAAATTCTGTATATTGATTTTATTCCCTGTGAATTCACTGAAATATGTGTATCAATTTTAGCGATTTTTTGGTGAAGTCTTTCAGGTTTTCTATATAGAGTATCATGTCCTCTGCAAATAGTGAAAGTTTGGCTTCCTCCTTGCCAACTTGGATGCCTTTTATTTCTTTTTGTTGTCTTACTGCTGTGGCTAGCATTTCCAGGACGATGTTAAATAGTAGTGGTGAGAGTGTATATCCCTGGCTTTTTCCTACCACAGACAAAAAGCTCTTAGTTCTTCCCCATTGAGGATGATATTAGCCATAGGTTTTTTTTTTTGTATATTGCCTTCATTATGTTGAAGTATGTTCCTGCTAATCCTACTTTGTTGAGGGTTTTTATCATGAATGGTTGTTATACTTCGTCAAATGCCAAATTATGGAAAGAGCCTAAATATCCACTGATTACTGAAAGTATAAAGAAGATGTGATGTATACACACACACACACACACTGAAATACTGTGATATTTATATATATAAAAAATGAAATACTACTCAGCGATGAAAAAGAATGAAATCTTGCCATTTGCAATGACTTGGATGGAGCTAGAAAATATTATTACACTGAGTGAAATAAGTCAGTCAGAGAAAGACAAGTACCATAAATTCCACTTATATGTAGAACTTAAGAAACAAAACAGATGAATATGGGGGAGGGGAAGACAAACCAAGAAACAAAGTTTTTTTTTAAGGTTTTTTTTTTTCCAATTTATTTATTTTCAGAAAAACAGTATTCATTATTTTTTCACCACACCCAGTGCTCCATGCAAGCTGTGCCCTCTATAATACCCACCACCTGGTACCCCAACCTCCCACCCCCCGCCACTTCAAACCCCTCAGATTGTTTTTCAGAGTCCATAGTCTCTCATAGTTCACCTCCCCTTCCAATTTACCCAAATTCCCTACTCCTCTCTAACGCCCCTTGTCCTCCATGAGGATAAGGTTTTTTTTTTAAGATTTTATTTATTTATTTGACAGAGATCACAAGTAGGCAGAGAGGCAGGGAGAGAGAGAGACACAGAGAGAGAGGAGGAAGCAGGCTCCCTGCAGAGCAGAGAGCCCAATGCAGGGCTCGATCCCAGGACCCTGGGATCATGACCTGAGCCAAAGGCAGAGGCTTTAACCCACTGAGCCACCCAGGTGCCCCCCAAGAAACAATGTCTTTTTTTTTTTTTTTAAAGATTATTTATTTATTTGAGAGAGAGAGACAGTGAGAGAGAGCATGAGCGAGGAGAAGGTCAGAGAGCGAAGCAGACTCCCCACGGAGCTGGGAGCCTGATGTGGGACTCGATCCCGGGACTCCAGGATCACGCCCTGAGCCGAAGGCAGTCGTCCAACCAACTGAGCCACCCAGGCGTCCCAAGAAACAATGTCTTAACCATAGAGAACAAACTGATAGTTACCAAGGGGAGGTAGGTGTGAGGAAAAATGGGTTAAATAGATGATGGAGATTAAGGAGGATACTTCTGATGAGCACCCAGGTGTTGTATTTAAGTGTTGAAGCCACCTGAATTCTACACCTGAAACTACTATCACACTGTATATTAACTATAACTGGAATTTAAATTAAAAAAAGAAAACCCCAGAAAGTAGAGGTGATTGCCAGACATATGCATATACTCATTTTTCAACATTTTTTGGTAGACAAAAGTGTTTTATATTTAAGTTAAAATGTATCCAAATTATTGCTACAATTTTTAAGTATATATAAAACCAAAATGCACAGTAAACACACATATCCCTATTGCACATCTCAGTGAAAGGGGTACATGGGTGGCTCAGTCGGTTGAGTGTCCGTCCGGCTCTTCGTCTCAGCTCAAGTCTTGATCTCAGGGTTGGGAATTCAAGCCCTGTGTTAGGCTCCCAGTGTGGAGCTGACTTAAGAAATAAATAAATAAAACCAAGCCACCACAACAAAATCTCAATGAAAAAAAAGTTGCTAAAAAAAATAAAATTAAAGCCAGAACTACTAATTCAGTTATGGAATATTTATAGTCTTATCTGTTTCCTTAGCTTATAATTTTTTTCATAGTACATTTCATGAATTACAGCCTTTTCATAAAATGGTAATATACGTAAGAACATATATGTGCTGTTATTTTTGGGGAAAAGTGTGGATTTGCATTAAAAATTATTTGGGGAATGTTTATTACACACACGGATGCATTCGAATCATACAGTCTTGACTCCAGTAATAATGTTAATATCTCCATTGTAAGTGAAAGTTGTAATATGGCAGGATAGATCATGTACAAACACATAACTTCTAGATACAGAAATATTGTCTTGGACACAAAAGAATAGTTCTAACTACCAGATTTCTGAGGTTTGCTGACGTAGAAGTGAATGAATGTACTTTGCAACAGGCAGGAAGAAAATCCGTTTCTTACTGTGGAATTCTTATCACTTTAGTTGTCATGGTTAAACTTGTTCTAGGTTTTCAAATCCTCTTTCCCCAGGACTTCATACAATTTGATGTTTTAAAAAATTCATTCTTTGAATTTTCTGAAATGAGAAAATGAGAGGTTTTTTTGGCATTGTGCTGTTCTTGTTTCCCAGTGATTAAGTTGACATGTAAAAACTTCTGGCAGAAAAAGAATGTTAGTGAAATCAAAGCCCTCTTATCAAAATGCTTCACACAAAATCCTAGCAGAAAAATATTTTCTTCAAGTCTGTTTTCTCAAAAGATCTGTCTTGGTTAAAATTAATTATAAAATACCAGTAATCTGATACCCTACCTTGATTATAATGCTTGCTTGCTTCGATTTGGGATTTAGGCATCTTTGTCCTTTACGTGCTTTAAGGTTGATACTGTTAAGGGAAGATCCAAAATAGTTTTAAATTTTGGTTGGAAAAACATAAGCAAAACAAAAACAAAAAAGCTTCCCACCACTGTCCTCTTTAGCAAGTTCATTACTTACATCACTTCTATTTTGTCACAGCTGTTACTCGGGTAAATTATGGTTGCTTTCTCAATATCTGCCACTTTCACTGCTTTTACTCCAGGGCCTATGCAAAGACAGCGTCCCCCCTTGAACATCGGGAAGCCTAAAACAGATCACAGCATCAGTTACTAATAGTTCCGTTTGCAACAGATGATTGTAGTTTATAATTCTGGTGAAGAATGTGAGCAGGGTTCTCATTAAGGATAAAGATAGCAGTCTGTCAGATAGCACTTGATAGCAATCTGTCAGATAGCGCTGTTACTGGGAAAGGAACATAAGTAACATGTTGATTCTCTCTTTAAATTTGTAAACCACTAAAGAATAAAAGGAAGCATGAAAAGTTATTGGAGATTAAGATAATCTCCCTCGTTTCCATGCTCAAGAATATATCCAGAAAGCTAATAATATTATCTCACATAAAATCTTGTTAACAGATATTTAAAACTATTGCTAAAGACTCTTGCCAGATATTGTAGCCAAATAAAAAACTCCATGAAGTTTATCAATTCTAGCTTCAATAATCATTTCTAGTACCTTAAACACTTCAGACATTGTCTGTCAAAGCAGTAGTAACTTCTAATGTCTGAGATTAAATAAAAATTTCCTAAACCTTTTAAGAAAAGATGAAACAAAGACATTTGAAGCATTAGAAAATGAATTTATAAGCTAAGAAATAAAAGGTACCATATACCTTGAACAACTGTAGCACAGACTATCACAGTCAAGGCTATAACCATGCCCTTCACACTCATGTTTGTCTTTCGCCGGTGTTGCCGCTGCTTCAGTGTTGATACTCTTCTTGGAGGGAGTAGAAACGCTGAATGTGAAAGAAGGTTCTTGACTGGCATAGGTAAGGCATTTTTATACACCTACAGTCCTCTTAGGACAACAGGAATTCCCCTTCTTGAGTCATGCTCTTTTGCTTCCAAGAGTTTCTATTTTGTTCTCATCTACATGTCACTGTCCTTTCCTGTTTGTTACAGTACTACCAGTATTAGGAATGTGAAAGCACTTTGTAAAGAGCAGAGAGCTGTATAAACATAGAATAAGTTACACCCAAATGGGAACCAGCCTTCTCAAATCAGCATTTCCTAGAAATGTATTTCATTCTGGGATTGACCATGGGCAATGAATTCTGATTGACATTCATTCTTTTTTTCTTTTTCTTTCTTTTTTTTTTGCCATTCATTCTTTCATTCAGGAAGACTATCTTCCTACTCTGTTTACCCTCCATTCTTCACATCAGTATAAACAAAACATTTTGTTATTAATTTTAAAAATTTTTTATTAACATATAATGTATTATTAGCCCCAGGGGTACAGGTCTGTGAATCGCCAGGTTTACACACTTCACAGCACTCACCATAGTACATACCTTCCCCAATGTCCATAACCCCACCACCCTCTCCCTACCCTCCTCACCCCAGCAGCCCCTCAGTTTGTTTTGTGAGATTAAGAGACTCATGGTTTGTCTCCCTCCCGATGCCATCTTGTTTTCATTTATTCTTTTCCTACCCCCAAACCCCCCATGTTGCCTCTCAACTTCCTCATATCAGGGAGATCATATGATAATTGTCTTTCTCCGATTGACTTATTTTGCTTAGCATAATACCCTCTGGTTCCATCCACATCATCGCAAATGGCAAGATTTCATTTCTTTTGACGGCTGCATAGTATTCCATTGCATATATATATATATAAATATATATATATATATATATATCACATCTTTGTTTTTCCATTTTATTTATTTTCAGAAAAACAGTATTCATTATTTTTTCACCACACCCAGAGCTCCATGCAATCCGTGCCCTCTATAATACCCACCACCTGGTACCCCAACCTCCCACCCCCCCGCCACTTCAAACCCCTCAGATTGTTTTTCAGAGTCCATAGTCTCTCATGGTTCACCTCCCCTTCCAGTTTACCCCAACTCCCTTCTCCTCTCTAACACCCCTTGTCCTCCATGCTATTTGTTATGCTTCACAAATAAGTGAAACCATATAATTGACTCTCTCTGCTTGACTAATTTCACTCAGCATAATCTCTTCCAGTCCCGTCCATGTTGCTACAAAAGTTGGGTATTCATCCTTTCTGATGGAGGCATCATACTCCACAGTGTATATGGACCACATCTTCCTTATCCATTCATCCGTTGAAGGGCATCTTGGTTCTTTCCATAGTTTGGCGACCGTGGCCATTGCTGCTATAAACATTGGGGTACAGATAGCCCTTCTTTTCACGACATCTGTATCTTTGGGGTAAATACCCAGGAGTGCAATTGCAGGGTCATAGGGAAGCTCTATTTTTAATTTCTTGAGAAATCTCCACACTGTTCTCCAAGGAGGCTGCACCAACTTGCATTCCCACCAACAGTGTAAGAGGGTTCCCCTTTTTCCACATCCTCTCCAACACATATTGTTTCCTGTTTTGTTAATTTTGGCCATTCTAACTGGTGTAAGGTGATATCTCAATGTGGTTTTAATTTGAATCTCCCTGAAGGCTAATGATGATGAACATTTTTTCATGTGTCTGATAGCCATTTGTATGTCTTGATTGAAGAAGTGTCTGTTCATATCTTCTGCCCATTTTTTGATATGTTTGCCTGTTTCGTGTGTGTTGAGTTTGAGGAGTTCATTATAGATCCTAGATATCAACCTTTTGTCTGTACTGTCATTTGCAAATATCTTCTCCCATTCCGTGGGTTGCCTCTTTGTTTTTTTTTGACTGTTTCCTTTGCTGTGCAGAAGCTTTTGATTTTGATGAAGTCCCAAAAGTTTATTTTCGCTTTTGTTTCCTTTGCCTTTGGAGACATATCTTGAAAGAAGTTGCTGTGGCTGATATCAAAGAGATTACTGCCTATGTTCTCCTCTAGGATTCTGATGGATTCCTGTCTCACGTTGAGGTCTTTTATCTATTTTGAGTTTATCTTTGTGTACGGTGTAAGGGAATGGTCAAGTTTCATTCTTCTACATATAGCTGTCCAGTTTTCCCAGCACCATTTATTGAAGAGACTGTCTTTTTTCCACTGTATATTTTTTCCTGTTTTGTCAAAGATTAATTGACCATAGAGTTGAGGGTCCATATCTGGGCTCTCTACTCTGTTCCACTGGTCTATGTGTCTGTTTTTATGCCAGTACCATGCTGTCTTGGTGATCACAGCTTTGTAATAAAGCTTGAAATCAGGTAACGTGATGCCGCCAGCTTTATTTTTGTTTTTCAACATTTCCTTAGCGATTCGGGGTCTCTTCTTCTTTTTTTTTTTTTTTAAAGATTTTATTTATTTATTTGACAGAGAGAGATCACAAGTAGGCAGAGAGGCAGGCAGAGAGAGAGAGGAGGAAGCAGGCTCCCTGCTGAGCAGAGAGCCCGATGCGGGACTCGATCCCAGGACCCTGAGATCATGACCTGAGCCGAAGGCAGCGGCTTAACCCACTGAGCCACCCAGGCGCCCTCGGGGTCTCTTCTGATTCCATACAAATTTTAGGATTATTTGCTCCAGCTCTCTGAAGAATGCCGGTGGAATTTTGATCGGAATGGCATTAAAAGTATAGATTGCTCTAGGCAGTATAGACATTTTAACAATGTTTATTCTTCCGATCCAAGAGCATGGAATGGTCTTCCATCTATTTGTGTCTTCTTCAATTTCTTTCATGAGTGTTCTGTAGTTCCTCAAGTACAGATCCTTTACCTCTTTAGTTAGGTTTATTCCCAGGTATCTTATGGTTCTTGGTGCTATAGTAAATGGAATCGATTCTCTAATTTCCCTTTCTGTATTTTCATTGTTAGTGTATAAGAAAGCCACTGATATCTGCACATTGACTTTGTATCCTGCCACGTTGCTGAATTGCTGTATGAGTTCTAGTAGTTTGGGGGTGGAGTCTTTTGGGTTTTCCATATAAAGAATCATGTCATCTGCGAAGAGAGAGAGTTTGACTTCTTCATTACAAATTTGGATACCTTTTATTTCTCTTTGTTGTCTGATTGCTGTTGCTAGGACTTCTAATACTATGTTGAACAAGAGTGGTGAAAGTGGGCATCCTTGTCTTGCATATATATATATATATATATATACACACACACACACACACACACACACACACACACACACACACATACACACCACATCTTCTTTATCCATTCATCTGTTGATGGACATCTAGGTTCTTCCCGATGTTTGGTTATTGTGGACATTGCTGCTATAAACATTCGGGTGCACATGCCCCTTTGATCACTACATTGTATCTTTAGACTAAATACCTAGTACTGCAACTGCTAGGTCATAGGGTAGCTTTATTTTTATTTATTTATTTAAAAATAATTTTTTATTTTTTATAAACTTATAATATTTTTTTATCCCCAGGGGTACAGGTCTGTGAATCGCCAGATATACACACTTCACAGCACCCACCAAAGCACATACCCTCCCCAAAGTCCATAACCCCACCCCCCTTCTTCCAACCCCCCTCCCCCCAGCAACCCTCAGTTTGTTTTGTGACATTAAGAGTCACTTATGGTTTGTCTCCCTCCCAATCCCATCTTTTTTCATTTATTCTTCTCCTACCCCCTTAAGCCCCCATGTTGCATCACCAATTCCTCATATAAGGGAGATCATATGATAGTTGTCTTTCTCCGATTGACTTATTTCGCTAAGCATGATACCCTCTAGTTCCATCCACGTCGTCGCAAACAGCAAGATTTCATTTCTTTTGATGGCTGCATAGTATTCCATTGTGTATATATACCACTTCTTCTTTATCCATTCATCTGTTGATGGACATCTAGGTTTTTTCCATTGTTTGGCCATTGTAGACATTGCTGCTATAAACATTCAGGTGCACGTGCCCCTTCGGGTCACTACGTTTGTATCTTTAGGGTAAATACTCAGTACTGCGATTGCTGGGTCATAGGGTAGTTCTATTTTCAACATTTTGAGGAACCTCCATGCTGTTTTCCAGAGTGGTTGCACCAGCTTGCATTCCCACCAACAGTGTAGGAGGGTTCCCCTTTCTCGACATCCTCGCCAGCATCTGTCATTTCCTGACTTGTTAATTTTAGCCATTCTGACTGGTGTGAGGTGATATCTCATTGTGGTTTTGATTTGTATTTTCCTGATGCTGAGTGATATGGAGCACTTTTTCATGTGTCTGTTGGGCATCTGGATGTCTTCTTTGCAGAAACGTCTGTTCATGTCTTCTGCCCATTTCTTGATTGGATTTTTTGTTCTTTGGGTGTTGAGTTTGCTAAGTTCTTTATAGATTTTGGACACTAGCCCTTTATCTGATATGTTGTTTGCAAATATCTTCTCCCATTCTGTCAGTTGTCTTTTGGTTTTTTTAACTGTTTCCTTTGCTGTGCAAAAGTTTTTGATCTTGATAAAATCCCAATAGTTCATTTTTGCCCTTCTTTCCCTTACCTTTGGCAATGTTTCTAGGAAGATGTTGCTGTGGCTGAGGTCGAAGAGGTTGCTGCCTGTGTTCTCCTCAAGGATTTTGATGGATTCCTTTCTCACATTGAGGTCCTTCATCCATTTTGAGTCTGTTTTTGTGTGTGGTGTAAGGAAATGGGCCAATTTCATTTTTCTGCATGTGGCTGTCCAATTTTCCCAGCACCATTTATTGAAGAGGCTTTTTTCCATTGGACATTCTTTCCTGCTTTGTCAAAGATTAGTTGACCATAGAGTTGAGGGTCTATTTCTGGGCTCTCTATTCTGTTCCATTGATCTATGTGTCTGTTTTTGTGCCAGTACCATACTGTCTTGATGAGAGCTTTGTAATAGAGCTTGAAGTCTGAAATTGTGATGTCACCAACTTTGGCTTTCTTTTTCAATATTCCTCTGGCTATTCGAGGTCATTTCTGGTTCCATCTAATTTTAGGATTATTTGTTCCATTTCTTTGAAAAATAATGGATGGTATTTTGATAGGGATTGCATTAAATGTGTAGATTGCTTTAGGTAGCTTAGACATTTTCACAATATTTGTTCTTCCAATCCATGAGCATGGAAATTTTTCCATTTCCTTGTGTCTTCCTCAATTTCTTTCATGAGTACTTTATAGTTTTCTGAGTACAGATTCTTTGCCTCTTTGGTTATGTTTATTCTGAGGTATCTTATGGTTTTGGGTGCAATTGTAAATGGGATTGACTCCTTAATTTCTCTTTCTTCTGTCTTGTTTTTGGTGTATAGAAATGCAACTGATTTCTGTGCATTGATTTTATATCCTGACACTTTACTGAATTCCTGTACAAGTTCTAGCAGATTTGGACTGGAGTCTTTTGGGTTTTGCACATAAAAGTAACATATCATCTGCAAAGAGTGTGAGTTTGACAACTTTTTTGCAGATTTGGATGCCTTTAATTTCTTTTTGTTTGTCTGATTGCTGAGTCTAGGACTTCTAGTACTATGTTGAATACCAGTGGTGATAATGGACATCCCTGCCGTGTTCCTGACCTTAGTGGAAAAGCTCTCAGTTTTTCTCCGTTGAGAATAATATTCTCTGTGGGTTTTTCATAGATGGCTTTGATGATATTGAGGTATGTACCCTCCATCACTACACTTTGCAGAGTTTTGATCAGGAAAGGATGCTGTACTTTGTCAAATGCTTTTTAAGCATCTATTGAGAGTATCATATGGTTCTTGCTCTTTCTTTTCTTAATGTATTGTATCACATTAATTGATTTGCAGATGTTAAACCAGTCTTGCAGCCCTGGAATAAATTCCACTCGGTCGTGGTGAATAATACTTTTAATGTACTGTTGGATCCTATTGGCTAGTATTTTGGTGAGAATTTTTGCATCTGTGTTCATCAAAGATATTGGTCTGTAATTCTCTTTTTTGATGGGATCCTTGTCTGGTTTTGGGATCAAGGTAATGCTGGCCTCATAAAATGAGCTTGGAAGTTTCCCTTCCATTTTTATTTTTTGGAACAGTTTCAGGAGAATAGGAATTAATTCCTCTTCTTTTTTTTTTAAAAGGTGTTATTTATTTATTTGACAGAGATCACAAGAAGGCAGAGAGGCAGGCAGGTGGTGGGGGGGAAGCAGGCTCCCTGCTGAGCACAGACCCCAATATGGGACTCGATCCCAGACCCTGAGATCATGACCTGAGCCGAAGGCAGAGACTTAACCCACTTAACCCAGGTGCCCCATGGAATTAATTCTTCTTTAAATGTTTGGTAGAATTCCCCTGGGAAGCCATCTTTCCATGTGCTCTTGTTTGTTTGGAGATTTTTGATGACTGTTTCAATCCTACTGGTTATGGGTCTGTTCAGGTTTTCTGTTTCTTCCTGGTTCAGTTTTGGTAGTTTATATGTCTATAGAAATGTATCCATTTCTTCCAGATTGTCAAATATGCTGGTGTAGAGTTGCTCATATTATGTTATTTTATTGTTTGTATTTCTTTGGTGTTGGTTGTGATCTCTTCTCTTTCATTCATGATTTTATTTATGTGGGTCCTTTCTCTTTTCTTTTTGATAAGTCTGGCCAGGGGTTTATCAATCTTACTAATTCTTTCAGAGCACCAGCTCCTCATTTTGTTGATTTGTTCTGTTGGTTTTTTTTTTTTTTTTGGTTTCTATTTCATTGATTTCTGCTCTGATCTTTGTTATTTCTCTTCTCCTGCTGGGTTTAGATTTTTTTTTGTTGTTCTTTCTCCAGCTCCTTTAGGTGTAGGGTTACGTTGTGTATTTCAGACCTTTCTTGTTTCTTGAGAAAGGCTTGTATTGCTATATATTTTCCTCTCAGGACTGCCTTTGCTGTGTCCCACAGATTTTGAACTGTTGTGTTTTCATTATCATTTGTTTCCATGAATTTTTTCAATTCTTCTTTAATTTCCTGGTTGACTAATTCATTCTTTAGAAGGATGTTGTTTAGTCTCCATGTATTTGGGTCCTTTCCAAATATCCTCTTGTGGTTGAGTTTAGCTTCAGAGCATTGTGGTCTGAAAATATGCAGGGAATGATTCCAATCTTTTGATACCAGTTGAGACTTGATTTATGACCCAGGATGTGGTCTATTCTGGAGAATGTTCCATGTACACTAGAGAAGAATGTGTATTCTGTTGCTTTGAGATGAAATGTTCTGAATATATCTGTGATGTCCATCTGGCCCAGTGTGTCATTTAAGGCCTTTATTTCCTTGTTGATCTTTTGCTTGGATGATCTGTCCATTTCAGTGAGGGGAGTGTTAAAGTCCCCTACTATTCTTTTATTATCGTCAATGTATTTCTTTGATTTTGTTATTAGTTGGTTTATATAGTTGTCTGCTCCCATGTTAGGGGCATAGATATTTAAAATTGTTACATCTTTTTGTTGGACAGACCCTTTGCATATGATAGAGTGTCCTTCCTCATCTCTTATTATAGTCTTTGGCTTAAAATCTGATTTATTTGATCTAAGGATTGCCACCCCAGCTTTCTTTTGATGTCCATTAGCATGGTAAATTGTTTTCCACCCTCTTCCTTTAAATCTGGATGTGTTTGGGTCTAAAATGAGTTTCTTGTAGACAGCATATTGATGGCTTTTGTTTTTTTTATCCATTCTGATATCCTGTGTCTTTTGAGTGGAGCATTTAGCCTGTTTACATTCAGGGTAACTATTGAGAGATATGGATTTGGTGCCATTGTATTGCCTGTTAGGTGACTGTTACTGTATATTGTCTCTGTTCCTTTCTGGTCTACTACTTTTAGGCTCTCTCTTTGCTTAGAGGACCCCTTTCAATATTTTCTGTAGAGCTGGTTTGGTGTTTACAAATTCTTTTAGTTTTTGTTTGTTCTGGAAACTTTTTATCTCTCCTTCTATTTTCAGTGATAGCCTAGCTGGATATAGTATTCTTGGCTGCATACTTTTCTTGTTTAGTGCTCTGACTATATCATGCCAATTCTTTCTGGCCTGCCAGACCTCTGTAGATAAGTCTTCTGCCAATCTAATATTTGTACCATTCTATATTACAGACTTCTTGTCCCAGGCTGATTTCAGGATTTTCTCTTTGTCACTCAGAATTGTAAGTTTTACTATTAGATGACGGGGTGTGGACCTATTCTTATTTATTTTGAGGGGCGTTCTCTGCGCCTCTTGGATTTTGATGGTTGTTCCCTTTGCCATATTAAGGAAATTTCTACAGTAATTTGTTTCAATATACCTTCTGTTCCCTGCTCTCTTTCTTCTTCTTCTGGAATCCCAATTATTCTAATGTTGTTTCATCTTATAGTATCACTTATCCTTGAATTCTCCCCTTGTGGTCCAGTTGTTGTCTTTTTTTTTTTTTTGCTCAGCTTCTTTATTCTCTGTCATTTGGTCTTCTATATCACTAGTTCTCTCTTCTGCCTCATTTATCCTAGAAGTAAGAGCCTCCATTTTTGATTGCACCTCATTAATAGCTTTTTTTATTTCAGCTTGGTTAGATTTTAGTTTTCTTATTTCTCCAGAAAGGGCTTTTATTTCTCGAGAGTTTCTCTAATATCTTCCGTGCCTTTTCCAAGCCCAGCTAGCACCTTGAGAATTGTCATTCTGAACTCTAGATCTGACATATTACCAGTGTCTGTATTGATTAGGTCCCTAACCTTCGGTACTGCCTCTTGTTCTTTTTTTGTGGTTTTTCTGCCTTGTCATTTTATCCAGGTAAGAATATATGAAGGAGCAAATAAAATACTAAAAGGATGTCAAAGACCCCAGGAAAATGTGCTTTAACAAAATCAGAAGAGACACCAAATTGTAGGGGGAAGTAAGGGGTAAAAAGAAGTTCAGGGGAAAAAAATTTAAAGAAAAAAATAAAGAATGTATAAAAGAAAATATATATATTTGACTGGTGCATAGAACAGAGTCACCCACTTTATTTGGGGAGTATTTTGGTCTCTTAGTATATGTGCTGCCGAAGTGAGCATGTATTTTGGTCTCTTAGAAGAAACTAACTCCCCAAATTTTAAAGGTCTGAATACACACACCAAATAATAAGGGTAAACATGATGAAAGGATGAAATATGATTATAAAGATGAAAAAATTTTTTAAAAAATTTCTAAAAAAGAGTTGATAAGTTTTTTGGGAGAATAAAGAAAAAGAAAGTGGAGAGAATTTGCTCATACTGGAGACTAGAACAAAGCCCTGTGTTGGATTTAGGGTATATTTTGATCTGTTAGAAGAAGTTGAATTCTACAGGGCACCTGGGTGGCACAGTGGGTTAAAGCCTCGGCCTTTGGCTCAGGTCATGATCTCAGGGTCCTGGGATCAAGCCCTGCATAGGGCTCTCTGCTCTGCAAGCAAGGAGCCTGCTTCTCCAACTCTCTCTGCTGCCTCTCTGCCTACTGATCTCTCTCTATCAAAATAAAATAAAATCTTTTTAAAAAAAGAAGTTGAATTCTAGATTGTTTTAGAAGAAAAAATCCTATGTGTATATAAAAAAGTTAGATACAGTGAAGTATAAAATATGTCTATAATAATGAAGGTTCAAAAAGATTTTTTTTATGAAAGGTGGTGTTGGGGTTTCTGGGTAGCTCAGAGGGTTAAAGCCTCTGCCTTCGGCTCAGGTCATGGTCCCAGGGTTCTGCAATCGAGCCCCACATCTGGCTCTCCGCTCAGCAGGGTGCCTGCCTGCTTCCTCCTTTCTCTCTCTGCCTACTTGTGATCTCTGTCTGTCAAATAAATAATAAATAAAATCTTTAAAAAAAAAAAGGTGTTGTTAAGGTAAACTAGTTAAAAAATGTTAAAAGAGGAAAGAGGGCTAAACATTTTAGCATAAGAAAAAAATAAAATTTAAAAAAAGTAATTAACTTTGCAAGACTAAAGAATCATGGGGAGAAAGTCATGAATTCCATGCTTCGCTTTCTCCTCCTCTGGAATTCCGCTGTTCTCCTTTGTAAGTGAACTTGGTCTTGGTTGGGTTTCTTGCTGATCTTCTTGGGAAGGGGCTTGTTTTAGTGATTCTCAAATGTCTTTGCTTGAGGTGGAATTGCACCACCATTACCCTGGGCCAGATGAAGGAATCGGCTTGGGTTGGCTTTCAGGAGCTTTTGTTCTCTGAACACTTTCCGTAGAGTTCGGGAGGACGGGCTTGAAAATGGCAGCCTCCTGATCTCTGACCCGAGCAGCTGAGAGCTCCGGGTCTGACTCCTCAATGTTCCCTTAGAGAAAAGTGCTCAATCCCTCCCGTCTCCCTGGTCTCCAGCCACGCTCTGAGCTCACCCAGCTTGTGACCAAGCGTCTCTGTCTCTGGCACACAGCCCTGCCTGAAGTCTCCAAATCCAGCAGATCCCTGCACTCTTCCAGGGAGTCTCCCTGGACCTTGTTGTTTCTGTCCTGAAAGAGCAGTGGCCTGACTGTGCCGCAGATCACAGTTTAAGGTAACCCGGAGCTGAGAGCTCACTCCTCGGCTCGGTCTCTGTAGCCGGCTTCCGCGCTCTAATACCTGCAAGCTCTGCAACACTCAGACACCTTCTGTCACCCCGTGGGACCTGAGACCACGCTGTCCTCGCATGAGCTTCATTCCAGCTTAGCCTCTGGAGCAGTGTCCCTCCGTGGAGCAGACTTTTAAAAGTTCAGATTTTGTGTTCTGTTGCTTTGCCGCTTGCCAGGAGCCGGCCCCTCGTGCCGCGGTCTATCTTCCCCGTTGCTTTGGATTCACTTCTGTGCAGGTTCTGCCTTTTAGAAAGTGGTCAATTTTCTGTTTCTAGAATTGCTGCTGCTCTTCTCTTCAATCTCCTGTTGGATTTATAGGTGTTCGCAACGGATTGATAAACTATCTAGCTGGTCTCTGCTGCCTGATGTGATCTCAGCTGCTACTCCTCCACCATCTCAGCTCCTCCCCCCAAAGAACATTCTCTTTTTTTTTAATATTTTATTTATTTATTTGACAGAGATCACAAGTAGGCAGAGAGGCAGGGAGAGAGAGAGGGAAGCAGGCTCCCTGCTGAGCAGAGATCCGGATGTGGGGCTCAATCCCAGGACCCTGGGATTATGACCTGAGCTGAAGGCAGAGGTTTAACCCACTGAGCCACCCAGGCGCCCTCTGAAAGAACATTCTTAAACAGTTTTTATCACCTTTTGCTGTTAATATCTAAGGCCTACATTATTTGACATGAAATGACTTTTATTTAACCTAATTTATATTTATGCTGACTATAATTGTATATCGAAATACATCTCCCTGTAGTTCTGAATTTAATATCCATTTATTTTTGTATGATTAACAGTTTTTATATGTTATTTGGTGTGTAAAGTTGTATGACTTGTGGATTTTTAAAAAATCTTTTCTCATGTAATGTTTTTACATCTTGGGTTCTACTTTAATGTAGCCCTTATTTTCTTTTTATGTATCTTTATCTTTCTCACTCAATCTTTCTCGACCTATTTGTTTTAAATGAGCCATGTGCAGGTACTTTAAAATGTTGTATCTAAAGGATGCTTAATGGGTGAATTTACTTACTGAGTAACTGATAATTAGTAAAGTTTTAAAACTTTCTTGCTATTTTCTGTTTTCTTTTTTTTTTTAATTCCAACATAGTTAATATACAGTATTCTGTTAGTTTCAGGTGTACCATCTAGTGATTAAAAAAGGTGAGCCTGGTGGTGGGTATTAAGAAGGGCATGTATTGCATGGAGCACTGGGTGTGGTGCATAAACAGTGAGTCTTGCAACACTGAAAAAGTAAAATTAAATTAAAAAAAAGATGTACATTATTTAGTGCTCATCATGATAAATATATTCTTGATCTCTCTTCACCTATTTCACCTGTTCCCCCAGTCACCTCCTCTCTGGTCAGCATTGGTTTGTTCCCCGTTGGTAAAGGTCAGTTTTTTGTTTTGTCTCTTTTTTCTTTCTTTCTTTTTTTTGCTTATTTCTTGAATTCCACATATGAGTAAGACCATATGGTTTTATAGTCTCTAAACGACTTATTTCATTTAGTAATATACTCTAGATCTATCCAAGTTGTTTCTTTCTTTATGGTGGAGTAATATTTCATTGTATGTATATGCGTGTGTATATTTCTATATATCTACATATATAGATTTATACACACACCTCATCTTTATATATTCATCTATGGATGGACACTTGGGCTGTTTCCATGATTTGTCTGTTGTGAATCATCCTGTAATAAACATAAGGGTGCATATATCCTTTTGAATTTGCATTTTCATATTCTTTGCTTAAATACCCAGTAGTGCCATTACTAGATTATATGGTAGTTCTATTTTTAACTTTTGGAGGAACCTACATACTTTTTCCCACAGGGACTCTAGCAGTTGGCATACCTAGATTTCTTTTTCACTTTAAATTAAATGTCTTTTCTTGAACATTTTTCTTACGTGACTTGAAAGAAATGCATTGTTTTATGTTTTGCTAGTAATCCATAAAGTTTTTTTTTTAATCTAACATTTTCCCTTTGTTTACATCAACCATGAGTAGTATCTTCTGGTTCTTTCTTTTGTAAGATGAGAAAATCACTGTAACTATCACACATTTCCTCCTATTTCCATCTTCTGTTGCATAATCTGGGATATATAGGTAGTCTGCTGTTCTCAGATGATTATATTATTTAACTACCCTTTTGAGAATTAACATTTAAATTTTATCCTGAAATCATGTATTTAATTACGCATATTCCACATTTAAATTCTTTTAACAACCTAAAGTTTTTAAAACCTTAGATTTTCACAATCTTGCTTTTTAATTGAGATATAATTTAGATACCAAGAATTTTACACTTTTAAAATATGCAGTTAAAAAAAAAATAAAAATAAAATAAAATATGCAGTTAAATGTGTGGTTTTTGTTTTTTTGTTTTTTGGGTTCTTTTTTTTTTTTTTTTAAGCTAGAGAGAGAGAATACATGCATGAGCTCGGGGAGGGGAGGTGGCAGGTAGAGGGAGAGGGAGAAATCTTGAGCACACTCCATGCCCAGTGTGGAGCCCAATATGGGACTAGAACTCACTGTCCTGCGTTTAAATCAAGAGTTGGACTTTGAACTGATTGAGCTACCCAGGTGCTCCAGTTCAGTGGGTTTTTTTAAGTAAAGTTGCAAAATACCTGATTCCAAAAACCTTATTTTCATTCCAGTATAGTTAGCATACAGTGTTGTGTTAGTGTACAGGTGTACAATACAATGATTCAGTAATTTCGTATATTACTTAGTGCTCATCAAGATAAGTTTACTCTTAATCCTCTTTACCTGTTTCACCCATCCACCCACCCGCCTCCCCTCTGGTAGCTTTCTGTTCTCTGTAGTTAAAAGTCTGGTTTTTTTGCATTGTCTCTTCCTTGGTTTGTATCTGAAATTCCACATATGAGTGAAATCATATGGTATTTGTCATTCTCTGACTTCTTTTGCTTAACATTATACACTCTGGGTCCATCCATATTGTTGCAAATGGCAAGATTTCATTCTTTTTATGGCTAAATAATACTCTGTTGTATATGTATACCACATCATCTTTATCCATTCATGTATGGATGGACACTTGGACTGCATTCATAATTTGCTATTGTAAATAATGTACTTCAATAAACAGGGGTGCACATATCCTTTTGAATTAGTGTTTTCATATTCTTTGTAAATACCCAGTAGTGTGATTACTGGATCATATGGTAGTTCTATTTTTTTTTTTAAGATTTTATTTATTTATTTGACAGAGAGAGATCACAAGTAGGCAGAGAGGCAGGCGGAGAGAGAGAGGAGGAAGCAGGCTTCCTGCTGAGCAGAGAGCCCGATGCGGGACTCGATCCCAGGACCCTGAGATCATGACCTGAGCCGAAGGCAGCGGCTTAACCCACTGAGCCACCCAGGCGCCCGGTAGTTCTATTTTTAATATTTTGAGGAACCTCCATACTTTTTCCCAGAGGGGCTGGACCAGATTGCTTTCCTACCAACAGTACATGGAAGTTGCTTTTCCTCTATATCCTCGTCAACATTTATTGTTTCTTGCGTTTTTTATTTTGGCCATTCTGACAGTTGTGAAGTGATATATCACTGTGGTTTTGTTTTGCATTTCCTTGATGATGAGTGATGCTGGACATCTTTTCATGAGGTTTTTGGCTCTCTCTTTTCTTTGGAGAAATATCTGTTTGTGTCTTATGCCCATTTTTTCATTGGAGTATGTGTTTTATTGGTGTTGAGTTGTGTAAGTTCTTTGTATATTTTGAATACTATCAGATATGTTATTTGCAAGTATCTTCTCCCATTCCATAGGTTGTATTTTAGTCTTGTTGATTGTTTCCTTTTTGTGCAGAAGTTTTTTTATTTTGATGTAGTCCCAGTGGTTTATGTTTGCTTTTGTTTCCCTTGCCTCAGGAGACATATCTGGAAAAATGTTGCCACAATTGATGTCAGAGAGATTACTGACTATGCTCTCTTCTAGGATTTTTATGGTTTCTAGTATCACATTCAGGTCTTTAATCCATTTTGAGTTTATTTTTGTGCATGAGTTAAGAAAGCGGGCCAATTTCATTCTTTTGCAAGTAGCGATTCTAGGTTTGTCAACAGTGTTTGTTGAAGAGACTGTTTTTTTCCCATTGCATATTCTTTCCTTTTTTGTTGAAGATTAATTGGCCATATAATTGTGTGTTTATTTCTGGGTTTTCTATTTTGTCCCATTGATCTATGTGTCTCTTACTTTTTTTAGAGAAGGGGAGAGGGAGAGGAAGACTCTTAGGCAGACTCCATGCTCCATGTGGAGTCCAATATGCTCTATCTTACAACCCTGAGATCATGACCTTAACCAAAATCAAGAGTCAAACACTTAACCAATTTAGCCATCCAGGTGCCCCCATGTGTTTATTTTGTGCTATTGCCATACTATTTTGAATACTATAGCTTTGTAATATAACTTGAAATCTGGAATTGTGGTACTTCCAGCTTTGATTTTTTTTTTCCCCCAGATTGCTTTTGCTATTCGGGGTCTTTGTGGTTCTATACAAATTTTAAGGTTGTTCTAATTCTGTGAAAAATGCTGTTGGTATACTGATAGGGATTGCATTAAATCTGTAGATTGGGTAGTATGGACATTTTTACAATACTTGTTCATCCAGTCCATGAACATGGAATATCTTTCCATTTGTTTCTGTTGCCTTTAGTTTCTTTCAGTATTCTATGTTTTTATAGTACAGGTCTTTTACCTCCTTGGTTAAGTTTAATTTCTAGGTATTTTATTATTTTTGGTGGAATTATAATGGGATTATTTCTTTAAATTTCTCTGCTGTTTCACTTACAGTGTACAGAAATGCCACAGTTTTCTGTATGTTGATTTTGTATCCTGTGACTTCCTGAATCCATTTATCACTTCTAGTAGTTTTTTGGTGTGGACTTAAGGATTTCTTTATATAGTACCATGTTATCTGCAAGTAGAGTTTTACTTCTTCCTTGCCAATTTAGATGCCTTTTATTTCTTTTTGTTGTGATTTCTGTGGCTAGGACTTCCTGTACTATGTTGAATAAAATTGGAGAGAATGGGTATCTGTCTCTTGTTCCTGACTGTAGGGGAAAAGTTCTTAGTTTTTCTTTATTGAATATGATGTTGGCTGGGGGTTTTTCATATAAGACCTTTATTATCTTGAGGTATGTTCTTTATAGACCTCTTTGTTGAGGATTTTTGTCATAAATCGATCTTTTACTTTGTCAAATGCTTTTTCTGCATCTGTTGAAATGATCATATGGTTCTTACCTTTTTTCTTATGGATGTAATGTACCAAATTGGTTGATTTGTTAATATTGAACTACCCTTGAAACCCAGGAATAAATCCCATTTGCTCATGGTGAATGATTGTTTTTAATATATTGTTTGATTTGGGTTTGCTAGTATTTTGTTGAGGATTTTTTCATCTGTGTTTGTTAGAGATACTGGCCTGCAGTTCTTTATTTTGTACTGTCTTTATCTGGTTTCTATCAGGGTAATGCTGGCCTCATAGAATGCACCTGGAAGTTTTCCTTCCTTTTGTATTTTGTGGAATAGTTTGAGAAAAATGGGCACTAACTCTTTAAATGTTTGGGAGCATTCACCTGCAAAGCTGTCTGGTCTTGGACTTTTGTTTGTTGGAAGTTCTTTGATTACTGATTTAGTCTCATTGCTGGTGATCTGTCCATATTTCTGTTTCTTCCTTGATTCAGTGGGGAAGTTGTTGCATAGAATTTTTCTTCATACTGTCTTACAAGCTTTTGTATTTCTGTACTGTCTGTTGTTATTTTTTCTTTTTTCACTTGTGATTTGGCTTATTTGAGTCCTCTCTCTTTTTGGCTAAATCTGGCAAAAGGCCTATCGGTTTTGTTGATCTGTTCTCTTGGGTTTTTTTGTTTGGTTGTTTGTATTTTTTTTTTCTGCTCTAATTATTAATACTTCCTTCCTTCCTTTTGGGTTTTTGTTCTTTTGTTCTTTTCCTAGCACTTTTAGGTGAATGGTTAAGTTATTTGAGATTTTTTTAGTTTCTTGAAGTAGGCCTCTGTTGCTATAAACTTTCCTCTTAGAACAGTTTTAGTACATCCCCCAAATTTTGGGACTGTTGTGTTTTCATTTTCATTTATTTCTATCCTTGGATTTCTTTTTTGATTTCCTGGTTAACCAGTACATCATCTAGCAGCATGTTATTTAACCTCCATGTATTTGTGGTCTTTCCAGATTTTTTCTTGTGGTTCATTACTGGTTTCATAGCATTGTGGTAAGAAAAGATGCATGGTATGACTTGGATCTTTCTGAATTTGTTTAGACTTAGTTTGTTACCTAATATTCTGGAGAATGCTCTGTGTGCACTTAAAAAGTATGTGTATTCTGATGTTTTAAGATGGAATGTTAATATATATATGTATATTTTATAAATATATATTTTATGTGTATATAAAATATGTATAAGAAATATATATATATATATACTATTTTAAAAATCTACATGGTTTGATGTGTCACTCAAAGCCTTTGCTTTTTTGATGATTTTCTGATTGGATGATCTGTCCATTGATGTAAGCAAGGTGTTAAATTTCCCTACTATTATTGTATTACTGTCAGTTATTTTATGTTTGTTATTAACTGTTCTGTGTATTTGGGTGCTCCTATGTTGGGTGCAATTGTTACATCTTCTGGTCCTGTTGTATCCTTTATTAATATGTAGTGTCCTTTGTTTTTTCTTACAGTCTTTGTTTTATTTTTTTGAAAAAATTTTAAAGATTTTATTTATTTGAGAAGGGAGTGTGAGTGAGAGGGAGAGGAAGAAGCAGACTCCCTCTCGGACAGGATCCCTGATGCAGGGCTTGATCCTGGGATTTCCGGATCATGACCTGAGCCAATTAACTGACTGAGCCACCCAGGTGCCTCCAGTCTTTGTTTTAAGATCTGTTTTCTCTGTTCTAAGAATTGCTACTCCAGCTTTCTTTTGACATCCATTTGCACGATAGATGTTTTTCCATTCCCTCACTTTCAGTACATACTGTCTTTAGGTCTAAAATGAGTCTCCTGTAGGTTGCATATAGATGGGTCTTATTTTTTTTAATCCATTCTGTCATTGTATGTCTTTTGGAGTGCTCAGTCTATTTACATTCAGAGTTTAATTATGCATAGATATGTAATTATTGTCATTATATTACTTGTTTTGTGGTTGTTTCTGAATTTCTCTCTGAAGTTGTGACCAGTGAGATAGTCTACATTGTGTGAATGGAGGTTTCAGTTCTTGAATTCCCCACAAAAGATTTGCCTGAGGATATGCACTCTAATAAAGACCACCAGAAGAAAAGTAGCAAGTACAAAGTGGCCTGTTAATTACAGTACACAGTCAAGGTGGGAAAGTGGGCAAGGCTTAGAGGTGGCAACCACACTGGGGTTAGGGATGTCTTTTTATGTTTGCAGAGGTTATGGATCAGAGCTAGGGCAGTCCAAACTGAAGTTGTTTCTGCTGGTTGGGAGGGGGAGTTTTAGGCCCTACAGGGTTCTTGCTGGAACTGTCGTGGCCATCTTCCCCCACGCTGGTGGGGGTGGGGTGGGTGGGAGATGGTCAAAACCACAATGTAAATACATTATAATGAAGTTGTAAGTTACCTGGGGCAGAAGTTGAAGAGGAGGGTACATGTCCTGCACCTGTGGCTCTTGTCTGTCAGCCACAGGGTGTTGGAAATCAGCCAGACCAGGATATTAAAAACCACAAAGCCAGAATGTTGTTCCCTGAGGCTTCGAATGTGTCACCTATTTATCACTGCCTTTGCCTCCAGCTTATGTCTAATTGACTGCCTGCTCTATCACTTCTTTCTTCTCTTTCTCTTTCATGGTTTGCTGGTTTTCTTTAACAATATATTTGCATTTCTTTTTCATTATTCTTTGCATATCTAGTACTGGGTTTTTTTTTTTTTTTTAAAGATTTTATTTATTTATTTGACAGAGATCACAAGTAGGCAGAGAGGTAGGCAGAGAGAGAGAGGAGGAAGCAGGCTCCCCACGGAGCAGAGAGCCCAATGTGGGGTTCGATCCCAGGACCCCGGGATCACGACCTGAGCTGAAGGCAGAGGCTTTAACCCACTGAGCCACCCAGGCGCCCCTAGTACTGGCTTTTGATTTGTGGTTATCTTTATGGTTTTATGTAAGGTCATTTGCATATGACTGACTGTATTAGAAGACAGTCTTTTAAGTTTGGATCCAGTTTTTACTCCTTGCCTCCCCACATTTTAGGTATATGGTGTCATATTTTACATCCTTTAATTTTGTGAGTACTTTGACTGATTTCTTACAGAAATACTCATTTTTGTTGCTTTTGTGTTTCCTGTTTTCACATTGTCACTTTTGTTAATCTTTCTACTCAGAGTCCCCTTTAATATTTCTTTCAGGGATATTTTAGTGGTGATGAACTTTCATTTTTGTCTGGGAAACACTTTATCTCTCCATCTATTCTGAATGTCTTACTGAATAGTATATTCTTGGCTGCATATTTTTTGCCATTCAGCACTTTGAATATATCAAGCTGCTCTTTTCTGGCTTGCCCAGTTTCTGCTGAAAAAACACTGGTAGACTTATGAGGTTTCTCTTGTATGTAACTTTGGTCCTGCTTCTTTAAAAATGTTTTTGTTTCTACTACATTTTGTCATTTTAATTACAGTTTGTGTTGGTGTGATCATCTCTTTTTGATTTTGTTATGGATTCACTGTGCCTCCTGGATCTGGTTATTTGTTTCCTTCCCCGAGAATAGGGAAGCTGTATTTTCTTAAAATAAATTTTAGTTTTTGTTCCCTTTTCTCTTCTTCTGGGATCCCTATACTACAGATGCTATTATATTTGATGGAATCACTGAGTTCCCTAAGTCTTTTCTGGTTTTACATAATTTTTCTTTTTTGTTCAGCTTGATTACTTTCCATTATTCTGTTTTCCAGGTCATTAATTCATTACTCTGCTGTTGGTCATTACATCAAACCTGATTCTCATTTCATTCAGTCAACTCTTTGTTTCTACTAGGTTATTCCTTATCTCTGTGTTAAAGGTCTTACTGATACCTTCTACTCTTGTTAAGTCCACTGAGTGTATTTATGATCATTATTTTACTTACTTATGTATTTTATTTAGGGGGCGGGGGCAGGGGCAGAAGAGACAGAGACAGACAGAGCGAGCAAGAGAATCCATAGCAGGCTCCAAACCTAGTGTGGAGTTCGATATGAGGCTCAGTCTCTCAACCCTGAGATCATATCCTGAACTGAAATCAAGAGTAGGATGCTTAACCAACTAAGCCATTCAGGCATCCCTGTGATCATTTACTTAAAATTCTCTATCAGGCATGTTCCTTATATCTGTTCTGCTTCGAACTCTAGCCATGAACTCGTGCTAGAATTTCATTTGGGATGTATTCCTTTGTCTTCTCATTTTGTCTAAGTTCCTGTACCTGTTTCTGTGTTTTAAGATAGTCAGCTACCTCTCCTGTTTTTGAGGGTAATGGTCTTATGAGGAAATGTCCTCTGTGTCCTGCAGTATAGTGTCCTGTTCCCCAAGGCCTGGCGGTTCAGGGAGTGTCTCTAGTACGTGCTGCACGCGTTTGTGAACTGGCTGCTTTATCCTTCGGGCCAGTCAGCTGCGGAGGCCCTTTGTCTGTTGGGGGCTGTGTTTGGTCCCTCGCCTGAATGTGGCAAGTTTTGACTAGGTGTGCCCTTGTTTGTTTGTGAAACGAGGCCTGTTGCCATCACCTCAGAACCAAAGCCTCACAAAATTCCCGAGTTGGGAGACATGGTGTTGGCAGGGGTTGGGCACGTCTTCTGGGGGTTAGTGGGGCCTCTATTGCCATTGAGGCAGGTGTGGCTTTGAAGGCAGCTCCACCAGAGGACAGGAGGCTGGGGCTTGATAGCAAGTATTGGCGCTGTATGGGTGCTGCAGGTTGTCCTGTGGTTATGTTGAAGGGTGGGGGAGGGAATTAGCACCTGCCAGTTCCTTTGTTCCCAGAGGAGCCCCTCCATGAGCACTGCCTCTCTGGAATACTGTCTGAGGTGAGCGAATAGTCTCCCCACCGTGTGCCCCAGGCACACTTCAGATCACTGTTGCCTCTCTCTGTCCCCAGGTTTTTTGCCCTGCCTTCTGTACAAGAGCAATCCGATGTCCTCTGGGCTCTCCCTGAGCCAAGCTGCTGACCTTTAAAATTCTAGGCTTTAAACCCCACTGGTTGCAAGAACTCATGAAATCGGTCCCTCTTACTTTCCAAGCCAGGTGCTGCAGGCATTCGTCTTCTGCGTGCGGGCCCCCGGGTGCCAGTCTGTCGCTCGCCTGGCTCCACACCGGGGACTCCCTCCCGCCGTGGCAGCTGTGGTCCGGTTCTCTTTCCAAGCCGTCTCTGCACTCCTTCACCTTCTTTCGTGTGACGTCTTCTGTATCTTTAGTTGTGGAGCTGTTCTGCGGGACTTCAGGTAGATTGCTGGGGTCCTGAAGATGATTTGATAGGTACTTAGTTGTATTTGTGGGACAAGGTGGACCTAGGCCTCCTACTCCACTGCCACTTCCCCTGCTCTCCCTGATGGGTCTTTCTTTTTTCTTTTTAATCCAGCCTATCACCCTGTGTCTTTTTTTTTTTTTTAAGATTTATTTATTTCACACACAGAGAGAGGGAACGCTCAAGTGGAGCAGAGAGAGGAGCAGAGGGGGCGGGAGGGAGACCCTCCGGCCGACTCCGCGCGGAGCGCCGACTGGTGTGGAGCTTGATCTCACAACGCTGAGTCACAGCCGGAGCTGAAACCGGGAGTCAGAGCTTAACCAGCTAAGCCACCCCGGTGTCTCCCTTGTGTCTTTTGATTGGAGTATTTATTTATTTATTTTTTTTCAGAAAAACAGTATTCATTATTTTTTCACCACACCCAGTGCTCCATGCAAGCCGTGCCCTCTATAATACCCACCACCTGGTACCCCAACCTCCCACCCCCCCGCCACTTCAAACCCCTCAGATTGTTTTTCAGAGTCCATAGTCTCTCGTGGTTCACCTCCCCTTCCAATTTCCCCCAACTCCCTTCTCCTCTCCATCTCCCCTTGTCCTCCATGCTATTTGTTATGCTCCACAAATAAGTGAAACCATAGGATAATTGACTCTCTCTGCTTGACTTATTGCACTCAGCATAATCTCTTCCAGTCCCGTCCATATTGCTACAAAAGTTGGGTATTCGTCCTTTCTGATGGAGGCATCATACTCCATAGTGTATATGGAGTGTTTAGTCCATTTACATTCAAAGTAGTTGTTGATAGAGTACGTATTTATTGCCATTTTGTTACTTATTTTATGTTTGTTTTTGTATTTCTTCGCTTTCCTTCCTGTCCTTGCTCTCTTCTTTCACAGTTAGTTGGCTTTCTTTAGTGATATACTTGGATTCTGTTTTCCTTATTTCTTGCATTACTGTTACTGGTTTTTTTTCCCCAAAGACTTTTATTTATTTGTCAGAGGAGAACAAGTGAGCACACAAGCCGGGAGAGCAGCAGGCTGGGGGAGAAGCAGGCTCCCCGCTGAGCAAGGATTTCCCGATGTGGGACTTGATCCCAAGGCTGTGGAATCATGACCTGAGCCAAAAGCAGACATTTAACCAACTGAGCCACCCAGGCATCCGACTATTACTGATTTTTGATTTGGCGTTTGTTTCTAACAGCTTCTACGTCTGGCAGTCTATATTAAGTTGATGGTGACTTAAGTTTAAATCTGTTCTTTATTCCTCCCCCTGTCACACACACATTTTAAGTACGTGGTCTCATACTTTGTTTGCAACCTTTTATTTTGTGAATCCTGTTAATGCTTTTAACAGATACACATTTTTTAAAAAGATTTATTTATTTATTTATTTGACCGGGGCGGGGGAGATGGAGAGAGAGATATCACAGGCAGGCGGGGTGGGGGGTGGGGGGTGGGGGGGAAGCAGGCTCCCCGCTGAGCAGACAGCCGGATGCGGGGCTCTATCCCAGGACCCTGAGATCATGACCCAAGCCGAAGGCAGAGGCTCAACCCACTGAACCACCCAGGCACCCCCACATATATTTTTTTTACTACTTTTGTGCTTCATACTTTTCTTACTCTTACTGTAGTCTTTCCTTTCCACTCAGATGTCCCCTTTAACATTTATTGTAGGGTGGCTTAGTGGTCATGAATTCCTTTAATTGTTGTTTGGGAAACTTTTTTTTTTAAGATTCCTTCCTTCCTCTCTCTCTCTCTCTCTCTCTCTCTCTCTTTCTTTCTTTCTTTCACAAAGATCACAAGTAGGCAGAGAGGCAGGCAGAGAGAGAGAGGAGGAAGCAGGCTCCCTGCCAAGCAGAGAGCCCAATGCGGGGCTCATCCCAGGATCCTGGGATCATGACCTGAGCCGAAGGCAGAGGTTTAACCCACTGAGCCACCCAGGCGCCCCTATCTGGGAAACTTTTTTAAAAAATTTATTTATTTATTTGAAAGAGGAGAGAGAGAATGAAAGAGAAAGCACAAGTGGGGAGGGGCAGAGGGAGAAGCAGACTCCCTGCTGAGCAGAGCCTGATATAGGGCTCCATCCCAGGACCCCAGGATTACAACCTGAGACTAAGGCACGCACTTAACCAATTAAGCCACTCAGGAGCCCCTGAACTCCACCAAATTTCTGATGTTAAAGGGGAAAGATCTGAAAGATGAGCACAAAGAGAAGAAACAAGCCTTTAGCTTTCAGTGACTGAAGATTTGAAAAGTAGTTCCTGACAGTTCATTTTACTTTGCTTTTTAACTGTGTGTGTTCATGCTGGTCACATACTGGCTATCTATTTCTTGTTCCTGGAGTTGAATAATGGTTTTCCATTGACTTAATTAAATTTATTACAAAGGAGAGGGCTTTCTGGAATAGTTAAGCTACAGGTGATTTATTGCATTACAGCTTTTTCATTTTCTTAGAAATTACTCAACTAAAATTTTTATCTTCCATTCCTTTTGTGAAAAGAAAACTTAATACTTGCCCTTTTGGAATGACACTTATCAATTAACAATTAAAGTAACAATTAACAATCGTTATTTGCTTTTTTTTTTTTTTTTTTTTTAAAGATTATACTTACTCATTTGAGAGAGAGAACAAGCACAAGCTGGGGGAGGTGGGAGAGGCAGCGGGAGGAGATGCCCCACTGAGGAGAACCGAATGCAGGGCTCCATCCTCGAACCCTGGGATCATGACCTGAGCCAAAGGTAGATGCTTAACTGACAATACAGGCACCCACATTATTTGCTTTTTAAACCTGGCAAAGTATAGCATATAAATATTGTTTGTTTTATCTAGGACCTAATTTACTTGCCCTGACCTGTTACTTTTTTGCCAAATTGATTTTATTAGGTTATAATTAACAAGTGCCAAAGAGAAAGCTACTTGATTTGTTTTTGTAATAATTCAGAAGGAAAAAAAGAACATGGGTTTAAAATGAATTACTTCTTTTTAAAATTTAGGTAAAATTTAAAAACTTCATATGGTAAAATTTAGAACAGAATAAGAAACAATCAAGTTCTGTTATGTCAGTAAATAGATTAATCCTCTTTTCCCTGTCTTCTATACTCCTCACAGAATGCTACCATTAACATGTATTGAGCCAGGAGCAGTGGGTTGTACAAAGTAGCTTCAATCTCACCATAAACCTCAGAGAAATCATTTTTCTCACAACAAAGGCAGCTTTGTGGATAGGCCTTAAACTGGCCCCCTGGAAAATGACTGTAATCCACAACTGTCAGGTCAATGTGGATATTCATGTTAATTTTCTGAGTTGGGAAACAACATGTCTATTGTTAGGGGTTAGAAGCATGTGAGAGATTAGCAATGAGCACATTTACAAACAACTAATTGAAGGAAGTTTCATTCAGTAAGAGGGAAAATTATGCAGTAGCTTCACTTATCATTAGTTTACTTCCATGCTATTCAGAGAAGCTGGAAGAGAGAGGAAAATAGATCTGGCTGGTATTATTTCAGGGCTAGTTGGAAAACAAGTAATACACAAAAGGATCGTGCCTGGAGAGATGAGTCCTGCATGTGAATGTTAAAGGAGCAGCTATGTATGTAAGGTATGAAGCTGCGTTGGATTTATTTGTATATATATTTTAATAGGATAAGAAAATACATGCTTATAAGGAGCCTTTCAGTACATGTGACTTGCCAGTTGCAACTAAAGGTTAATCAGTGTAATGTTCTAAATAGGAGATAGAGTTGAAACTATAAAAACAGGAGGACTAGAAGGATTTTTTTTTAATTACAGTTATTATCTTTATACTTAGAATAAATGACACTTTTGGTTTCAAAACAAATACAACTTCTAAATATTTAGATTGGCTATGTATTATTTTTACTTTGTACATTATGCTGAGCGCTATTTTCCTTTTTAATAAAAAGCCAACAAAACTCTATTCTCATTTTCTTATTTCTCAGATTTTCCTAACTTCCTGGTTCCACCTTAGGCACATATACTTACCTAGCTTACTTTCAGTGTTTCTTACTTCCCTATTCTTAATTCCCTATTCTTTAACGTGGGGGTAGGTAAGTAGTAGGAGCTGTAGTCGGGAAATTCGGCTCACTCCTCAGTGCTAGTTCCTCCTGCACATCTTGCATCTGTACCAGTCATGGGGTGAATATATGGTGGTAATAGAATGGGTGATAGAGAGCACAGCTGCCACCATTTGTTGGATGGCTGGCATATGCCACTGTACATACCTGTCTCACTAGTCCTCAGTAATTCTGTAAGGAAGGGCACCACCATCAACTGTTTAAAATGAGGCTTCACAAGATTATGTAACTCTTCTTCAAAACATTTAACACATTCAGTAACACTTTAGTGAGTAACAGAATTAGGACAGTGATAAGCACACTGGAGTTCTCTGAGTTCCCGTCTGTGATGAAATGGGAGTGAAAGGCAACCTCAGAGGTCTGACTTTGTGACTCCCAGATATAAGCCTCCTGAAAAATAGAAAACTCAAAAGAAGATTGGAGTAGAAGACTCAGTATGGAACAATTTTGGATAAATAGACTCTTAGGGTCCGGGTGAAAGAGCAGTTGGGAAAGCTTGAGAAGGTCTAGAAACCATGTAATTTATATTGTGAGACTTCTTAAACTTTTCCCTTTGTTAGTATTATTTATCCTCTATTTGCCCATCATGACTAGCAGTAGTGACTCGTAGAAAACTTCAGAACAACTTATGCTTATGCCAGGTATAGAGAAAAAGGAAAGAAGCCGGTGTTCTTCATACAGTTAGCTGAGGTGGACCACTGGCTACTGGTCTTAGGCAATAGTGGAAGTCAGTGCAAGAGACAGCCAGCAGGTCAGTGCCTCTCCTTGGGAACTGATACTGAATGAAGGCCTTAGATCTTCCAGGGGAAGTAGGAAGGATAAAGAAGGAGGTGCTGAAACTGTTTTAGGACATCATTGTTACCTGTCACTGTGCTGCTCCTTATTGTCATCCCTTTATCTGACTACCTTCCCCCTCTTCTCTAGCCCGTGTTTCAAATCCTTTCTTAGAGTTCCAGCAGCCCTAGTTTCTACCTGTCTCCTCATCCCAGGCCCCTTCCCTTCTTGTACCTTTGAAGTTTGAAATTACATATTTGGAAAAGTTTGAGTTTACATATTTGGAAGGATGCCAGGAGTCAGCCCAGCTAGTAGATGGATTCTGTAAGAGTTGAACCAGTGGAGGAAGAGTATTACTTCTAGCTCTGGAGTCTTCCCCAAATCTGAAGAATGTGCAGAGTCCAGAGCTGAGTCTGGAAAACTAGAGAGAGGCTGTGAACATAATGCCAAATTTGAGGGCTCAGAAATAGGTCTCACATTGCCAGGAATCCAAGAGTTAGGGAAAGAGAAGAAAAAAGAAGTTATAGAGTAAACGGGGAGCAGCCTTGGGAATTGCCAAGAATAAGCATTATTGCTTAACAGCAGCAGAGTAATAAGATATTGAATGATTTTGATATACCAGGAAAGAGACAGAGTTCCTGTTGTCCATCAGGTTAGGGACAGAGCAAATAAGAAAAAGAGATGTATTCTGACATCTTAAGTTGAGACCAGTAGTATGTTTCTCCCTGAAAAAATAATACATATTAAGTTAGCTACATTTCTAGGCTAGCCTGCTAATACAGAGTTCCCTCATAAGGCACTTGAAATAGAGACTCTGGGGGAGGCATGCTGATCAGTTACTTTGTTTTTTAAAGATTTTATTTATTTATTTATTTGACAGAGAGGTCACAAGTAGGCAGAGAGGCAGGCAGAGAGAGAGAGGGGGAAGCAGGCTCCCCACGGAGTAGAGAGCCCAATGCGGGGCTTGATCCCAGGACCCTGAGATCATGACCTGAGCCGAAGGCAGAAGCTTAACCCATTGAGCCACCCAGGTGCCCAGCTGATCAGTTATTTTATAGAATATTACACAAATTTGGCTTATTCTTATGTTTTCTCATAACTATAATGAGGTTATGCATTTTTTGTTAAGAAAACTACAAAATACTGTTATGTCTGTATCTGTCATGAAGAACTATCACAGACTGAAGGAGACTAAGAAAAACTAACTAAATACAATGTAGATCTTGAATAGGATACTAGAAAAAAAGGACATTGGTAGAAAAATTGGTGAAATTAAATAAAGTCTGTAGTTTAATTAATACTATACCAGTGTTCATTTTCTCTCCTTGGTAATTGTACTATGGTAATATAAGATGTTAAAAGGAGGAGAAGAGTGAAGGAGGTAAGGGTACACTACTATTTTTGCAACTTCCTAAAAGTCTAAAATTAACTCATAGTTAAGAATAATATCTAGGGGCGCCTGGGTGGCTCAGTGGGTTAAAGCCTGATAAGATAAGATAAGGCTTATCTTATTTGACAGATAAGAAAACTGGATATAGAGAAGTAAAAAACATGCCCAGTGTTATATGATTATTAAAAGGTCACGTGGCTACAGAATGACTGTTGGGATTAAACTGAGACATTCTGGATCCAGAAATTCATTGTATCATACTGGATTTCATTGTGCTTCTGTATGTATGCACGCATTTCCCCTTGCTGCTCTTTCTCCTCCCAAATATATATGACTTAAAAATAATTCATAAAGAGACAGGTTCAAGATGGCCATGTAGGAGAATCTTGAACTCACTTCCTATCACAGACACAACAGATTTACAACTACATATGGAGTAATTTCCTCTGAGAAAGACCTGAAAATGAGATGAACAGAACCTCCACAACAAAGGATAAAAGGACAGCATTAAAACAGGTAGGAGAGGCAGAGACATGGTCTTACAAACAAACAAAACACAGCAAAAACCCCACTGCAGATAAAGCAATCCACAACCAGGCAGAATCCCAAAACTATGGAACTTTTCCTTGATAAGCAAGGGTCTCTGCTGTGTATCAGCCACCCCAGCCTGCCCAGGAGAGCTGAGTCCCTTACATGCCTGGCTTTGAAAACCAGAAATTGTGTTCAGGAAAACCACAGAACTATAGGGGATGGAGAAAACTTGGCTCTTTTAAAATTTTCTTTAAGATTGTATTTATTTGAGAGAGAGAGAGAGAGAGGAAGAGAGGGTGTGCATGAGCAGGGGAGGGGTCAGAGGGAGAAGGATAAGCAGAATCCCTGCTGAGCAGGAAGCCTGAAGTAGGACCTGATCTTAGGACCCTGAGATCATGACCTGAGCTGAAGTCAGATACCTGACTGACTGACTGAGCCACTTAGGCACACCAAGAAGAACTTGCTGCTACTAAGTAGCTTGTATACATACTCCGTTGCCATTGGACCCAGTGCAGAAATACCAGTTTGGAAAGCACCTAGATTATAAGTGAAGGACGTACACTTACTAATCTTGAAGTTTCTGCCTAAAAAGAGGAACTTTTGGGGACTGTGCTGGGATAGAGACACTGGTAGGTGCTACTTTTGCAATCTTATTCTAATGTGCTGGTGCCGGCACCAGCATTTGCCATTTTGGAACTCTTCCTCTAATCTGTTGGCACAGGAGGGCACAACCTGCTGAGGGCCCAGCCCACCCCTACAGTGCAGTCTGGCATCACAGCCAGACCAACAAGAGCTCCAACTACTCTCATGTGTGGCCTTACCAAAGCAGGCAGGTGTGTACCACTCCCACACAGAATGCCCCTTGAGTGCTTGGCATTGGTGGCCAGAGGGGATAGCACTTCTGAGTTCCATTGTCTATTTCTTATGCAAAACTACTCCTTCAGGGATGGGAGATGTACTTGATTTGCCTAATACATAAAAACAAAGATGCAGGCAAAATGAGACAGAAGAATATGATCTGAATGAAAGAAGAAGACAAGTTCAAAAAAAGACCTTGATGAAACAGAATTAAGAAATGTGCCCATAGGGCGCCTGGGTGGTTCAGTGGGTTGAGCCACTGCCTTCGGCTAGGGTCATGATCTCAGGGTCCTGGGATCGAGCCCCACATCGGGTTCTCTGCTCTGCGGGGAGCCTGCTTCCTCCTCTCTGCCTGCCTCTCTGCCTACTTGTGATCTCTGTCAAGTAAATAAATAAAATCTTTTTTAAAAAAATAAAAAAATAAATAAATAAATGTGCCCATAAATAGTTCAAAGTAATGGTCATAAAGGTGCTCACTGAACTTGGGAGAAGAGTGGGTGAACACAGTAAGAACTTCAACAGAATTAGAAATATAAGAAACTGTTAAACAGAATTTAGCTGAAAAGTACAATAACTTAACTGAGAAATTAATTTACTCGAGGGATTCAATAGCAGATTGAATGAAGCAGAACATGTCAGTGAGCTGGAAGACAAAGTAGTGGAAATTACCTAGACAGAACATCAAAGAGAAAAAAGGTTTTTTTTTTGTTTTTTTTTTTTAATTTATTTGACAGAAAACACAAGCAGGTGAGTAGCATGCAGAGGGAAGGGGAGAATCAGGCTCCCTAATGAGCAGGGAGTCTGATGTGGGGCTTGATCCCAGGACCCTGGGATGATGACCTGAGCTGAAGGCAGACACTTAACCAACTGAGCCACCCAGGTGGCCCAAGAAAAAAGAGTTTTAGAAAGTAAAACTACCTTAAGTTCTTTTGGAACAACATCTGGAGGGATAACATTTGCTTTACAGGGGTTTCAGAAAGAGATGAGAGAGAAAGTGCCAGAAAATTTACTTCAATAAATAATGGCTGAAAACTTCCCTAATCTGGGAAAGAAAACAGGTATTCAAGTTCTGGAAGCCCAAAAAGTTCCAGATATGATGATCCCCAAAAGATATATACCAAGACACTTTATAATAAAAATTGTAAAAGTTAAAGAGAGAATCTTAAAAGCAGTAAAAGAAAAACAACTTGTTATATATAAGGGAAATTCCAAAAGGTGGTTGGTGGATTTTTCAGCAGAAACATTGCAGACCAGAAAGATGTGGTATGATACACGCAAAGTTCTGTGAAGAAAAAAACTTCCAACCAAGAATTCTCAAACTGGAAAGGTTATCATTTGGAATTAAAGAGGCGACCTAAAGAGTTTTCCAGATAAACAAAAACTATAGGAGTTCATCACCACTAACTGGTCTTACAGAAGTGCTAAAGAGACTTTAAAGTGAAAAGGGATTAATTATTAATAAGAAAACAAAAAAGTAAAAATATCACTGGAAAAGGTCAACATATAGTAAAGATAGTGGATAAATAACTTCTAAAGGAAACATGAGAGTTAAAGGTCAATAGTAGAATTAACTAAAACTATAATAAGTTAAGGGATACATTAAAAAGATGTGTAATGTGACAGGAATATAAAACACGAGGGATGAGTAAAAATGTAAAGTTCTGGAATGTGTTCAAATTGAAATTTCTATTTATCTTAAAACCAACTTTTAAATATATAATACGTTATATGTGAACCTCATGATAATCAGAAGCAAAAACTTACTGTAAATACACCAAAGAAAATGAGAAAGGACTCTAAATATCACACTAAAGAGTACCATCAAATCACAAGGAGAGAAAGAAGAAGGAACAGAGAGGATCTATAAAAAGAACCAGAAGGGGCACCTTGGTGGCACAGTTAATTAAGTGACAGGCTCTTGGTTTCAGCTCAGGTCATGATCTCATGATCCTGAGATCAAGCCCCATGTTGGGCTCCATGGTCAGCATGGAGTCTGCTTGAGACTCTCTTCCTCTACACCGCTTGCCCATTCATTCTCTCTCTCTCTCAAATAAATACATCTTTAAAAAACAACAGGATACAATTAACAAAATGGCAATAATTATATAGCTATCAATAATTAAATGTAAATGGACTGAATTCTCCAAAGATAAATAGTGGCTGAATGGATTAAAAAAAAAAAAAGATGAGATCCAGGGTGCCTGGGTGGCTCAGTGGGTTGAGCCTCAGTCTTCAGCTCAGGTCATGATCTCAGGGTCCTGATAGAGCCCCGAATTGGGCTTTCTGCTCTGCAGGGAGCCTGCTTCCCCTTCTCTCTTTTTGCCTGCCTATGCGATCTCTCTCTCTCTCTGACAAATAAATAAATAAAATCTTTAAAAAAAAATGAGACCCATCTGTATATGCTACCTATAAGAGATTCACTTCTGAAGTAAGGACACAGAGAATGAAGTGAAGAGATAGAGAAAGACATTGCATGGAAATGGAAGTGAAGAGAAACCTGGTATAGCTATACTTAACATCAGACAAGATATATGTTTTAAAAAATAATTATTATCAAAATAGATTTTAAAGCAGACTGTACTAAAAGATAAGGGCATTACATAATGATAAAGGGGTCAGTCCGTAGGAGAGATAAATAAATATGCACCTAACATAGGAGCACTAAAATATATAAAGCAAATATTTACAGACCTAAAGGGAGAAATTGACAGCAGTGCAATGACAGTAGGGGACTTAAACACTCCACTTACATCGCTGGATAGATCAGCCAAAGAGAACCAATAAGGAAACAGCAGCCTCACATGGCAAATTAGACCAGATGGACTTAAAGCTATGTATGGAACATTCCATCCCAAAGGAGCAGAATACTTGAGCATTCTTCTCAAGTGCACAGGGAACATTCTCTATGATAGATAATATGTTAGGACACAAAACAAGTCTTAATAAATTTGGAAGGTTGGAATCCTATCAAGTATCTTTACTGACCACAATGGTATGAAACTGGAAATCAATTAAAGAAGAAAACTGGAGGGGCACCTGGGTGGCTCAGTCAGTTAAGTATCCAACTCTTGGTTTCAGCTCAGGTCATGACCTCAGGGTTGTGGGATCAAGTCTTGCACAGGTCTCCCCACTTGGCAGGGAATTTGCTTGATTTTATCCCTCTGCCCCTCCCCTCACTTTTTCTCAATGTAACTCTTTAAAAAAAAAGAAAACTAGAAAAACCACAGAATTGTGGATATTAAGCAACATGCTACTGAACAACCAGTGGGTCAATGAAGAAACCAAATGAAAAATCAAAAATTACCTTGAGATAAATGAAAACAGAAATATGATATACCAAAATCTATTGAATGCAGCAGAAGCATTTCTAAGTGGGAAGTTCATAGAATTATAGGCCTACCTCAAGAAACACAAAAAAGGGGCGCCTGGGTGGCTCAGTGGGTTAAGCCACTGCCTTCGGCTCAGGTCATGATCTCGGGGTCCTGGGATCGAGTCCCGCATCGGGCTCTCTGCTCAGTGGGGAGCCTGCTTCCCTCTCTCTCTCTCTGCCTGCCTCTCCATCTACTTGTAATTTCTCTCTGTCAAATAAATAAATCTTTAAAAAAAAAAAAAAGAAACACAAAAAATATTAAATATCAAACTTTACACCTAAAGGAATTAGAAAAAGTACAAATGAGGCCAAAGATTAGTAGAATGGAGTAAATAATAAAGATTAGATGAGAAAGAGACCAAAAAGACAAGATAGATCAGTGAAACTGGTTCTTTGAAAAGATAAAAAGGAGATAATTCTTTCAGCTAGATGCACCAAGAAAAAAAGAGAGGGCTCAAATAAAATCAGAAATTAAATGAAACTAATATAAGTCTGTATGTTAACTGTATTAGAATTAAAATGTAAAAAAAATCAGAAATAAAAGAGAAATTAATGAAGAAATATATAAGATCATAACAAACTACAGTAGACTCTTGAACAACACCAGGCTTTAAGGGAACCAACCCCCTGCACAGTCAAAAATCCACATGTAAATTTTGACTCTCCCCGAAATTACTAATAGCTTACTATTGACTAGAAGTCTTAACTGATTAATAAAAGCAGTAATTGAACATAATTTTTATGCCCTATTTATAATATACTATATTATTAAACTAGGGAAAATAAAATGCTAAGAAAATTATAAGGAAGAGAAAATACATTTGTAGTACCATACTGTTTATATTGAAAAAAAAAATCCATGTATAAGTGGATCTGCATGATTTAAACTCATAGTTCAAAGGTCAACTGTACTATAAACATTTATATGCCGACAGATTGGACAACTTAGAAGAAATGGATAAATTGCTAGAAACACAATCTTCTAAGACTGAATCATGAAGAAATAAAAAATCTGAATAGACAGAGTTCTAGTAAAAAGATTGAATCATAATCAAAAACCTCCCAAAAAAAACCCAGAGCCAGACAATTTCACTGGTGAATTCTACCAAATTTTAAAAAAAGATTTATTACCTGTTGTTCTCAGTCTTCTAAAATGAGGAAGGAATGTGTCTAAACTCATTTAATGAGGCTGGCATTACCTGGATACCAAAACCAGACAGGGACACCACTAAAAAAGAAAATCAGAGGCCAGTGCCCTTGATGAACATAGCTGCACAAATTCTCAACAAATTCAGAAGACATTAAAAGGATTATATGCCACAGTGAAGTGGGATTTATTCCAAGAATGCAAAAATGGTTCAACGTCAAAAAAACCAATCAGTACAAATACACCCCATTAATAAAATAAAAGATAAAAACCATATGGTTATCTGATTAGATTTTTTTAAAAAGCATTTAACAAAATTCAGCATCCATTTATGATAAAAATATTCTTGACAGTGTAGTAGAGAGGAAACATACCTCAATGTAATAAAGGCCATATGTGACAACCCCACAGCTATTATCATACTCAGTGGTCAAAAGCTAAAAAAGCTTTTCCTTTATGGTTAGAAACAAGTCAAGGAAGTGCACTCTCACCACTTTATTCAGTATGGTATTGGAAGTCTTGGTGACAGCAATATGGCAAGCAAAAGAAATAAAAGTCATCCAGATTAGAAAAAACTAATAAAACTGTCCTTCTTTGTATTTGATATGATACTATATACAGAAAACCTTAGTTTCTCCTAAAAAGCTATTAGAATAAACTAATACAATAAAGTTAGAGGGTGAAAAATCAATACACTCTTTCATTCTCTTTTCAGAAATTTCTCATAGCATGCTGACTGTTGTAGATAGCAACTGTGTAGGAAACTAGGGAATCCCGTCTGAGATGGTCTGATAAGCCTTTATGAGTGCAATTGACCCTTGAACAACATGGGTTTGAACTGTATGGGTCCAGTTATATATGGATATATTTTGATATAGTACTGTAAACATATTTTCTCTTACTATTTTCTTAATTTTCTTTTCTCTAGCTTTATAAGTATATAAGTATACTATATAAGTATATAGTATATAATCAACTACTTATGTTATTCATAGGGCTTCTGGTCAACAGCAAGCTATTATGTTTTTGGGGAATCAAAAATTATACATAAATTTTCAACTGTGTGGGGATTTGGTTTCCGTAATCCCTGCATTGTTCAAGGGTTAGCTGTAAAGTGTTAATTTCTCATAAGTAACAGTTGCAGTCTGTACAATAAAATTAAGTAGAATCTACATTTCATGTCCATGTTACTCAAAGCAGTCTACAGATTCAGTGTAATTCTTGTTAAAATTCCAATGGCATTTTTCATAGAACTAGGACAGATAATTAAAAATCTGTATAGAACAACAAAAAATACCAAACACCTAAAGCAGTCTTGAGAAAGAATGAAGCCAGAGATATCATGCTTCCTGGTTTCAGACTATACTATAAAGCTATAGTACTCAGAACAGTATGGCGTTAATATAAAAACAGACACAGGATGCCTGGGTGGCTCAGTGGGTTAATCCTGTCATAGTCCCAGGGTCCGGTCCCGTCATGATCCCAGGGTCCTGGGATAGAGCCCCACATCAGACTCTCTGCTCAGCAGGCAGCCTGCTTCCCCCTCTCTCTGCCTGCCTCTCTGCCTGCTTGTGATCTCTGTCTGGCAAATAAATAAATAAAATCTTAAAAAAAAGAAAACCAGACACACAAATCAATGAAACAGAATTGAGAAGCCAGAAATAAATCCACATGTATATGGGTATTGAATTTATGACCAGGAAGCCAAGAATCTTCAATGGAGAAAGGATAATTTTCTTCAATGTGTGGTGCTGGCATAACTGAATAGCTACACACAAAAGAACAGAAGTAGAGCATTATCTTGATACACAAAAATTAAGGTGGATTAAAGAAATGACCTGAAACCATAAAATTCCTAGAAGAAAACATAAGTAAGCTTGTAAACATGGTAAGCTCCTTGACACTGGTCTTAATGATGTGTTGTGGGCCTGACTCCAAAAGCAAGAGAAACAAAAACAAACAAATGAGACTATATCAAACTAAAAAGCTTCTGTTCAGTGAAGGAAACCATCCTTCTGAATACAGAAGATCTACTGTATGTTAACTGTATACAGAAGATCTTTGCAAATCATATAGCCAATAAGGGGTTAATAGCCAAAATACATAAAGAAGTCCTACAACTCAGGACCCCAGGACCATAACCCAAGACAAAGGTAGAGTCTTTAACCCATTGAGCCACCCAGGCGTCCCTATTTTAAACCCAACTTGGTAGCCGTTGTAACAGTGGCTTTGTTTGTATTCTTTAAAATGAAGGGAGATTATGATATATGGAGTACTTGTAGATAGGACCTTTGGGAGTTTGAATGAATTACTTGAGTCTGGTTACCAGAGACTGAACCCAAACTTCCCGTAACTGCCAGAGGTAGAGGTTTCTACAAGGTGCATATTACTCTGAAGCAAGATACTATCTTTTAGTCAAAGAGAAAGTTGATAAAATGCATATATTAACAGTTTACTGAGCTTTATAATTCTAGGAATTAATCAGTGCCGATGCATTTGTTTAGAGAAATTCATTTCTTTCTGTCATCAGGAGCAAAAAAAGAAAAAGCAACTAGTTATTTAAAAGGTGAGAAGAAGCCCGGCTAGCTCAGCCGGTAGAGCATGAGACTCTTAAAAGGTGAGAAAAAGAGCAGAAAATGTTATTTCTCGGTTTTCAGTTTAAAAGATTGATAGTTGAACCTTTGAATTTTTATCTAAAACCTTGAATTAAGTGGCTTTTAACTTACATTCTCAATTGATTTTTCTGTTTTTGTTTTTTTTTTTTTTAAGTTTGATTTATTTGGGGAGGGCATGCACAAGTGCAGGAGAGAAAGAAGCAGACTCCCTGCTGAGCAGGGCCTTCGCAGGGCTCAGTCTCAGGACCCCAGCTGGGATCATGACCTGGGCCGAAGGCAGATGCTTAATTGACTGAGCCATCCAGACGCCCCCTCAGTTGATTTTTCTACTTGTAGGTATCTCAGAAGAAAAATAAATGGTTTTGACTTGCCATTCAGTACTCCCTTTACATATTCAAGCAGTCCCTAATTGTGTGGACAACTCAGTAAAACTACTAAATAACTCTGACATCTTAAAAAATGAATTAGTGAAGTTCACTAACATTAAGGGTAGGGGAATTTACATAAAAAAACCCAACCAAGCAATCCATATAAATATTAGTTGGAGAACTCCCACATTTTTACATGTCTGATGAGGAGAGATGAGGGTCACTGAATAAACCGTCAGCTAGATGAGTTGGATGTGTAGCACTAACACTAAGAAAATAAGCAAAAGGGTTTTTTATAGAGATATGGTCAAGAAATCTGTGAGTTATGGGTTAAGAAATCAGAACCTACATTTTTGTAGATGTTAAAATGGTGGTGCAACTTTTAAACTTGAGAGATCTCTCCAGGACAGTAACTTTGATTTATCTGCTATTTTCTCCTAATTGCTTTACACAAAACTTTTTTCCTTATTTGTGTGTGTGTGTGTAACACACACATATATATATATTATATATATATAATGTAAATATATATGTATATATATGAATGAATATTTAAGTTGAGGTATAATTGATATACAATATTATTTTAGTTCTAGGTATATACAGCATGATCTGATATTTGTAAATGTTGCAAAATGATCACTACAAATCTAGTTAATGTCCATCACAATACATACAGAATTTTTTCTTGTGATAAGAACTTTTAAGATCTACTTTCTTAGCAACTGTCATGCATGTCATACAGTACAGTATTAACTAGAGTTGCCATGCTGTCTGTTACATCCTCTCGACTCCTTTCATGCTGGAACATTGTGCTTTTTTTTTTTTTAAAGATTTTATTTATTTATCAGAGAGAGGGGGAGAGAGCGAGCACAGGTAGACAGAATGGCAGGCAGAGGGAGAAGCAGGCTCCCTGCCGAGCAAGGAGCCCAATGTGGGACTCGATCCCAGGACGCTGGGATCATGACCTGAGCCGAAGCCATCTGCTTAACCAACTGAGCCACCCAGGCGTCCCGACATTGTGCTTTTTGACACCCTTCCACCATTTCACCAACCTCCCAACCCCCCACCTCTGGCCATCTGATTTCTCTGTGAGCTTGGTTGTTTTTTAGATTTCCACATGTCAGATGAGGTCAAGTAAAGTCTGTCTCTCTTTTTTTTAAGACATTATTTATTTATTTGACAGAGACAGAGTGAGAGTGGGAACAAAAGCGGGGGGAGTGGGAGAGGGAGAAGCAGGCTCCCTGCTCAGCAGGGAGCCCGATGCGGGACTTGATCCCAGGACCCTGGGATCATGACCAGAGCCGAAGGCAGATGCTTAACTACTGAGCCACCCAGGCACCCCTAGTAAAGTCTTAATAAATATATTTATGTAATTCTTAGCTTACAAAATCTAATTAATTTATAAGGTGCCTGAAGTTCAAGCCCAGTAATACTGTAGACCTTAGCCATTACATAATAATAGCCTCTTTTAGAGCTGTTGTGAAGGTGTTGCCAAAACTTCTTTCTCTACTTTCTTTCTCTTTCTGGCCACTAGCCACTGTAGCCCTGTACCTGAATCTATCCTATGACAAGAAAAAGTAGGCTGGGGACCGCTGTGATCTCAGGAAAACCTGATATTTGCAATAGAGAAAGAAGGGGAGACATGAGGAAACAGGAAACCTCAGAATCTCATGCATTGCTTCTGGTTTAGAAAAGAGTATCCCTGTGGTTAGTGAAACTGTGCTGCTGCTGAGAGCTGAAGGATATATAATAATCACTTAATACTAAATGGTGTGTTAGGGTTAAACATGGAGGAACCCTGAGTTACAGAGTCAAATATCTATTTCCTAGTTTTATTAGCATTGTCATATATTCTACTTAAGTTATTGATTGATACAGGGCATACCTCATTTTACTGACTCCACTTTACTGCACTTTGCAGATATGTTTTTTATATAGATTGAAGATTTGTGGCAATCTTGTGTTGAGCGCCATTTTTCCAAAAGCGTTTGCTAACTTTGTGTCTTTCTGTAACGTTCTGGTAATTCGTGTAATAGTTCAGGCTTTTGCATTATTATTATATTTGGTTTTGGTGATTTGTGATCAGTGATCTTTGGTATTACTATTGTATTTGTTTTAGGGAGTCATAAGTTCTATTAGATGTAATAAGGGAGTCACCGATTATATAAGATGGTGAACTTAATAAATGTTTTGTGTGTTCTGACTGCTCTGTTGTTCCCTCATTTCTCTCCTTCTCCCTCTTTTCCCTGAGACACAACATATTGAAAATAAGCCAGTTGCTAATCCTACAGTGGCCTCTTAAGTGTTGAAGTGAAAAGAAGAGTCACATGTCTCTCACTTGAAATCAAAAGCTAGAAATGATTAAGTTTAGTAAGGACGGCTGAGATGGGCTGAAGCTGAACCTCTTTCATCAAACCGTCAAGTTGTAAATGCGAAGAAAAAGTTTTTGAAGGAAAGTGCTGCTACAGTGAACGTATGAATGGGAAGAAAGTGAAACCGGCATCTTGCTGATACGGAGAAAGTTTTAGTGATCTGGTTAGAAGATCAGACAAGCCACAACAGTCTTAAACCAGTGCTTAATCCAGAGCAAGGCCCTAATTCTCTTCAGTTCTATAAAGATTGAGAAAGGTGAGTGACTTACTGGACATGTTTAAAGCTCACACATGTTGGTTTAGGAGGTTTAAGGAAGGAAGCGCATCTCCATGACGTCAGAGTACAAAGCGAAGCAGCAAGTGCTGGTACAGAAGCTGCAGCGAGTTATTCGCAAGATCCAGCTGCGGTAATGAATGAAGTGGCTAAATTAAACCGAGTTTCAGTGTAGCTGTTTTGTCTATCGGAAGAAGATCCTATCTAGGACTGTCATAGTTAGAGAGGAGAAGTTAATACCAGGCTTCAGGGCTTCAAAGGACAGGCATACTCTCTTGTTAGGGACTGATGTAGCTGGTGATTTAAGTTCAGGCCGGTGTTTATTTACCATACCAAAAATCCAAGCCCCATGTTGAGCTCTGTGCTCAGTGGGGAGTCTGCTTGAGATTCTCCCTTTACCTCTGCCCATACCCTCTTCCTCCCAACCCTGTTTTCTCGCTTGCTCCCTCCCTCTAAAATAAGTGAATAAATCTATTTATCTTTTATTTTTAAAATTAAGTTATATTTTTCAGTGTTCCAAGATTCATTGTTTATGCACTGCACCCAGTGCTCCATGCAGTGCATGCCCACCTTAATACCCACAGGCTCACCCATCCCCTTGCCCCCTCCCCTCCAAAGCCCTCAGTTTGTTTCTCAGAGTCCACAGTCTCTCATTGGTTTGTCTCTCCCTCCCGATTTTCTCCAATTCACTTTTCCTAATGTCCTTATGCTGCATCTCCTCAGCCTGCGCTCTGTTCAGTAAAAAGAACAACAAAGCCTTGGCAACAGCAGCACATCTATTTACAAAACGGTTTAATATTTTTTTTTCAAATTTCCATTTAAATCCTAAGTAGTTAACATACAGTGTAATATTGGTGTCAGGTGTACAATATAGTGACTCGGCACTTCCATACAGTATTTTAACCCCACTGTTAAGGCCTAATGCTCAGAGAAAAAAGGTTCCTTGCAAAATATTACTGCTCGTTGGCAGTCTACCTGGTCACACAAGAGCTCTGTTGAAGAAATGTAGTGAGATTAATATTGCTTGATGCTTGCCACCATAACTTCCATCTTGCAGCTCACGCATCAAGGAGTAATTTCAATTTTTCTTATTTACGAAATTAATTTTGTAGGGCTACTGCTGCTATTAATAGTGATTCTTCTGATGAATCTGACAAAATAGATCAAAAGCCTTCTGGACCTGGGTTGTTCAGTCGGGTAAGCATCTGCCTTCAGCTCAGGCCATGACCTGGAGTCCCAGGATCAAGACCAACACTGGACTCCCTGCTCGGCAGAGAGACTGCGTGTCCCTCACCCTGCGCATGCTTTCTCTTTCTCGCTTGCTTGCTCACTTGCTCTTTTGCTCTCAAGTAAATAAATAAAATTAAAAACGAAAAACACCTGAAAAGGATCCACAATTCTGCATGTCATTAAGAATACTAGTGACTCATAGGGAGAGGTCAAAATGTTGACATTAACAGGAGTTCAGAAGACATCGATTCCAGTCTTCATGGATTCCTTTGAGGGGTTCAAGACTTTAGTGGAGGCAGTAACTGCAGATGTGACGGAAATAGCAAGAGAACCAGAAGTGGAGCCTGAAGAGGGGATTGAATTTGCTGCAATCCCACGATAAAACTAACTGATTCGGACTTGTTTCTTATTGATGAGTAAAAGTGCTTTCTTGGGGCACCTGTGTGGCTCAGTTGGTTAAACATCTGCCTTCGGCTCACGTCATGATCTCAGGTTCCTGGGATCAAAACCCACATCGGGCTCTCTGCTCAGTGGGGAGTCCGCTTCTCCTTCTCCTCTGCTTGTGCTCTCTCTATATATATCAAATAAATAAGATCTTTTTTTAAAAAGTGGTTTCTTGAGATGGGATCTATTACTGGTGAAGACACTGTGGAGACTGTTGGGATAACAGCAAAGAGCTTAGAATATTACATAAGCTAGCTTTATTAAAGTTATTAAGCTAACTTAAAGCAGGAGCAGGGTTTGAGGAGATTTACTCCAATTTTGAAAGAAGTTTTACTGTGAGTGAAATGTTGTCAGACAGCATCACACGTTACAGATAAATTGTTTGTGAAAGGAAGAGTTGATTGAAGCAGCAAGCTTAAGGAACTGCTACAGGCGCCCCAGCCTTCAGCAGCTGTTACACTGATGAGTCCGCAGCGTCAGCGTTGAGGAGAGAAGACCTTCTACCAGCAAAAAGATTACGACTTGTTAAAAGTTCAGATGATGGTTAGCGTTTTTTAGCAGTAAAATATCTTTTAATTTAGGTATATGCATTTTGGGGGCTCCTGGGTAACTCCTGGGTCAGTAAAGTGTCTGACTCTTAATCTTAGCTCAGGTCTTACCCTCAGGGTTGTGAATTCAAGCCCCACATTCAAGCCCAGCATGGAGCCTACTTAAAAAACAAGGCATGCACATTTTTAAAAAAATATAAGGGGAGGTGAACCATGAGAGACCATGGACTCTGAAAAACAATCTGAGGGGTTTGAAGTGGCGGGGGGGTGGGAGGTCGGGGTACCAGGTGGTGGGTATTATAGAGGGCACGGCTTGCATGGAGCACTGGGTGTGGTGAAAAAATAATGAATAATGTTTTTCTGAAAATAAATAAATTAAAAAAAAAAGAAGTTAAAAATAGAGCTATCCTATGACCCAGCAATTGCATTACTAGTCATTTACCCCAAAGATACAGATGTAGTGAAATGAATGGACATGTGCACCCCAGTGTTCATAGCAGCAATGTCCACTGTAGCCAAATGTGGAGGAAGTCAAGTCTCCCTGATATGAGGAAGTAGTGATGCAACATGGGGGCTTAAGTGGGTAGGAGAAGAATCCATGAAACAAGATGGGATAGGGAGGGAGACAAACCATAAGTGACTCTTAATCTCACGAAACAAACTGTGGGTTGCTGGAGGAAGGGGGGTTGGGAGAAGGGGGGTAGGGTTATGGACATTGGGGAGGGTATGTGCTTTTGGGTAAATTGGAAGGGGTGGTGAACCATGAGAGACTATGGACTCTGAAAAATAATCTGAGGGGTTTGAAGTGGCCGGCGGGGTGGGGGGAGGTTTGGGTACCAGGTGGTGGGTATTATAGAGGGCACGGCTTGCATGGAGCACTGGGTGTGGTGAAAAAATAATGAATACTGTTTCTCTGAAAATAAATAAATTGGAAAAAAAATATAATGCTATTGTACACTTAAACTATAATAGAGTATACACATAATTTTCATAACACTGGGAAACCAAAAAATTTCATTTGACTGACTTCTTTGCGATAATGTGTTTTAATACGGCTGTCTGGAACTGAAACTTCAAGATCTCTGAGGTCTGTCTATATAGGAAAGCATTCTTTTGAATACTGTAGAAATTAAGGAAGGAGATCACTTAAATAAAAAATCTTGATAAGCCACTTACCCCAGAGACTGGTGTAGACAGTATGAAACAACTAGGATGTCTACAGGTACAAAACAAAAGCCAAATCCGCAGAAACTGTGTTGAGACAGCGCATCAGTTTAAAAAGGTGATGTTATTCATTGGGAACATGGAGTAAGAAGCAGAGTTTGGTACAGAGACTATGGAGATTGTGTCTTGCTAGGATAGTTCCTTATTTTAAAGTATTATGAGTTCCTAGGTTATTAGTCGTAAGCCAAATTCACATGTAAAGATTATTTTCAAGGTACATCTACCGGGGAGGGAGGTGAGAGGATGAGGTGGCGGGTGATGGACATCGAGGAGGGTATGTATTGTGGTGAGAGCTGGATGCTGGGCAAGTCTGAAGAATCACAGACCTGTGCCCCTGAAACAAATAATATATGTTAATTGAATTTTAAAAATTGAAAAGACAAAAAAGAAATACCACTGCTACCCCACCAACTGAGATAATACTCCCAAAACAAATGAATTTTGAATTGTCCAGCATTGGATTGCTTACCTATGGAATGAGTTTACCTCAATATAAAAGATAATTTAGAGAGGACTATAGGGTGCTTATAATAATTAGCTTAGTTGCTTCTGCCATGTAAAAATCACACAATAAAAGAAAAGAGACTGTGTCCCATGTTCCCACCTTTCTACCACCTGTCCTTTTATTTTTCCCCTTCTGTTTTAAATTTCTTCTTTCTGTCATCTCTCTCTGGGGCTGAACTTTTCATACTACCCCAGCAAGAGAGGATGATACCAGCTTGACAGTCAAAGTTGTGTTCTAGAGGTTTCTTCCAGTTGTTTCCCAGTTAAACAATCCTTTGAATGCAGAGTGTAGGATGCTATTCTGAAACCATGATGTGTAACAGCTTTGGTTAGGGGTGGTGGGAGCAGGTAGGGGTAGGGAGTGGGTGGCAAATTACTTTCTTGGCGTAGCTCCGTATCAGTCTGAAGTTTGATTTAGAGTTGGGGAAGGCTACTCTTAGAATGGTTTATGACTTAAGAACTGGGAGAAGCAGGGTGCCTGGGTGGCTCAGTCAGTTGGGCATCTGCCCTTGGCTTGGGTCATGATCCTGGTGTCCTGGGATCAAGCTCCGAGTTGGGCTTCTTGCTTAGCAGGAAGTCTGCTTCTCCCTCCCTGTGCTCATGTGCTCCCTCTCTTTCCTTCTCAAATGAATAGATAAAATCTTTAAAAAGGGGGGGGGGCGCTGGGAGAAGCTTTAGAACTATGACTCTTAAATAGCCAGAGGTTTGGTGAAATACTGTGAAAGACTAAAGAAGTAAAGGTGACTTAAGAAGGAAAAGCTGAGTCAGGTACTGTCGTCATCACTAGTCATCAGGCAACTGAGTATATGAAAAGAGTATTTTCCTCTTCATTAAGAATTTTAGGTTTAGTCTAGATTCTACAAACTAACTAGAGTATTCCCTGAATCTTAATTCCATAATTTGAGAAATAAAGGGCTACTGAATCAGACAGTTTCTTTTTTTTTTTAATTTTTTAAAGACTTTATTTATTTATTTGACAGAGAGAGATCACAAGTAGGCAGAGAGGCAGGCAGAGAGAGAGAGGGAAGCAGGCTCCCTGCTGAGCAGAGAGCCCGATGCGGGACTTGATCCCAGGACCCTGAGATCATGACCAGAGCTGAAGGCAGTGGCTTAACCCACTGAGCCACCCAGGTGCCCCCATGAATCAGACAGTTTCTAAGTTCCCTTTAAATTCTAACAGTCTGAGTATTGGTGTTCATCAGAGCGCTTCATGCCATTGAACCCCTTCTTTATGGAATTCACTTCCTTTGGTTTCTGTGGTATTGTACTCATGGTTTTTCCTTGTGTCTCTCTGCGTGTTCCTTCTTCGCAGGCCCATCTTTCCCTCCCTGTTAATTGTCATCCATCCATCTGTCTTTTCTCTCTTTCTTCCTCTTTCCGTTTCTCTTTTCTCTCTCTCTGATTCAGACCTAGATAATCTTATCACTTTCTGTCCTGTGTCATTAGCCATGTGTTAGGCAGTATAGTCAATGATAATGTTTCAGTAATTACATATACATCACTTGTTCCCAAGTTATATTTCTAATCCAGACCTGTTTGAGTTCTAGACCTAGATATACAACTATATATAGTATAGTCAGCATAGTATAGTCAGTATAGTCAGTATAGTACAGTCAAGTCAGTATAGTATAGTAATATAGTCAGCATCCCCCTTTAGGTATTTAGGAGGCACCTCCAACTCAACATATCCAAATCCGATGTCATAAATTCTTTCCTCCTGTGGTAGACCCACTCGGAGCACGTGGGACTATCACCCACCAGTTGCAGCCAGTTGTGCAAGCCAGAAATACGGGAGTTTGTTTCTTAACTGATTATCCTGCATCTGTTCTGTTCTCTTCTCGAATCAAATCTCCACAGTTGGAGCCTGAGGGATCTTTTTCAAAAGGCAGATCCAATCTTGTGTCTCTGTGATATTCTTAAAACATTCTGAAAGCCTTCAGGATTAAGGACCAATTAATTACAGTGGCCCCGCCTGCCTCCCCGGCTTCATCCTCCACCACTGTGTCCCCGGTTATCCAGCACCGGCAGTACTTTTCTTTCAGTTCCTCCAAAGCTCCGGAGTCCTTCCTACACATCCCATAGTGCCTTTGTCTTGCACATCCCCTTCTCCTTACACATGTTGCTCATTCTTCTGCTTTTACTCTAGTAACTTTTTGAGTAGCCTTCCCTGATCCTTTAGTCTAGGTCAGATTCCATTAATTAATTAACTATAAAGTAGGCTGCACACCCAGTGTAGAGCCTAATGCATGGGGCTTGCACCCATGACCCTGGTATTAAGACCTGAGCTGAGATCGAGTCAGATATTTAACTGACTGAGCCACCCAGATGCCCCCAGTTTCCTTTATTAAATAGTCTCATAGAGGGATTCCTGGGTGGCTCAGTTGTTTAAGGAACTGCCTTCAGCTCAGGTCATGATCGGGATTGAGTCCCACTTTGGGCTTCTTGCTCAGTGGGGAGCCTGTTTCTCCCTCTGCCTTCTGCTCCCCCTCCTTGTGCTCTTTCTCTCTCACACTCTGACAAAATCTAAAAAAAAAAAAATTTTTTTTTAATTGTTTCATAAAATGTCTTTTTCATACCACTGTCTCAGTTTATTATCATATACTTCTTAATTAGTGTTTGATACCTGCCTCCCCCACTAGACTATGTAACTAGTGTTATAAGGGAAAGACGGTTTCCTGTTTTTGCTCACTGTAGATTCTTACATAGTTCACATGATATATCATATCACATGATAGATAAGAATTATCTGTAGAGGGAATAATTTTACGTAGCTGTGCAGTGCAACTTTTTTATTCAGCTTTCATCAAGGTCGGCACAGGAGTAAATGTGGAACAGTAGAATCTTTAGCCTCTCCCTTTCTGTGAGATTTTTCCCCCAATTAAGATACTAATCATTATGCCTTTCTTAGCTTTGGATTTAGAGAAATAAGATAAAAGCAAGCAAAAAACAAAACAACAACAAAAAGAACTCCCTCCTCTTTATATTATCAATCTGGCTGCTCTCCATTTGTTTCCTTTCCAGTACAACTCCTGGAAAGCAGAGAGCAAAGTGTTTGAGAACATGAGCTCAAGCTAAAAGACCAGGATTCAGGTTTCAGTTTTGCTACTTCTAGAGGTATGACCTTGCTTCAGCTCTTCAAGTGATAAAGTGAAAGAAATAATAGTTCTTTATAAGGTTGCTTTGAGGGTCAAATGACAGTATGTATGAAGTGCTTAGCAATGTGTCTGGCCCATATTTAATGATCAGTAAATGTTAGCAGTGATTGTCATCGTCGTCGTCGTCATCATCATCGTTTTTAATAGTACGGTGTCCCCTTACTTCACAATTCATAGGTTGTAGCTCTGACTCCAGTGTGACTTTACTTGGAGATAGGGTCTTTAAAAGAGGTAATTAAGGTTAAATGAGGTCATAAGAGTGACGCCCTAATCCAATAGGACTGGGTCCTTACTAGAAGAGGAAGAGACACCAGGACATATGCACAGAGAACAAAGACTGTGTATGGACACAGAGAAAAGGTGGCCAACTGCAGGCCAAGGAGAGAGGCCTCAGGAGAAACCTTGACCTTGGCACTTTGATCTTGGACTTCTAGCCTCCAGAACTGGGAGAAAGTACATTTCTATTGGTTAAGCCACCCAATTTGTATATTTGTTATGGCAGCAACAGCAGACTAATACAGTCATCATCATCACATCCTTTCAGTAATGTCTCTGCATAGTCTCTATACTTTCTCCTTGACCTACCTGATACCAGATTTTTTTTTCTTTTGTTGAACAGTCCAAAGCTACTGGTTATTCTTATAAAACAAGGTTCAGAGGACTCTTTTTGTTTCTTATCTAGCTTGACTTCTTTGTGGTCTTATACAATTAACTTTTTTCTTCCTCATGAGAATCTCTTTTCTTATAACTTAAGCTTAGTCTGCTTCCTCATTTCCTTCTATAACTGCTCTCCATCTGCACCCAAATATCTGTGTTCTCCGGGGCATCATCTTCTGCTTCCAATCCCACTACAGCTATGAGCTAATATGGGAGGCACAGTAACAGCTCCCCAAGTATGTCCATTCCTTAATCCCTGGAACCTGTAACTATGTTATATTGTACGGCAGGAGGAACCTTGCAACTGGAGTTAAGGTTGTGGATCTTAAGATGCATATATACATAAAGCAGAACCAGTGTAAACACACGGACACTTAGGAGTGAAAGCGAACAGCCGGACACAAAAGAAGGGAGCTGGATTCAAGTATGAGAGGGGCTCCTCCCGATCTTGTTGGTTTGGAAGATGCAGGATGGTGACCACCTCTAGAGTCTGGAAATTCCTCTAAGCCGAGAGCCAGCAGGGAAGCTGGGATCTCAGCTCTACATCTTCAAGGAGCTGAATGCTGCCAACTATCTGAATGAGTAGAGAAAGCGATCCTCCCCTGGAGCCTCTAAAAAGGAATTAGCCCTGCTAACCTGTGGAGAGCAATGTTGGGCTTCGGATCTAGGCACGCTAAGATAATACATTTGTGTTGTTTTAAGCCATTCAATATGTGATAATTTGCTGTAGCAACAATAGAAAACTATTGTAACTATTGACTCTTAGATTTGAAACACTATCTCATATTTCTTTCCGAACCATAAATTCAGCTGCCTACTGGATTATCTTCTCTGTGATATCCTGTAGGGACCTCATACGCATTACAGTGAAATGAAACTTCCCTCTAAAACCTGCTCCTCTTTCATACCTTGATTGTTACTGGTCTTACCCTTTCAGTCACCTCAGTCAGAAATCTGGGAATCAGCTTACTCTCCTCCTTCTGTTTTACACTATCCCTCTAGAAATCCCTACCCCATGTCATTCGTTACCAAATCTTTTTGATTCTAGGTTTGTGACACTGATAAGAGTCAGGCTTCTGCCACTTCTCACTTGGATTTCTCTACTCTATCAACACATTGCCTTGCCTCTATTTAAAATTTAGAGCTAATCTGTATTCACGTTCTGTGAAGAAACAGGACCTTTCTGAAATTGGGTACTTCTCCCTTGCTTCACGGTTTTCCATTGTCATTTCAGAAAAGTCCCAACTTCTAAGCATTACACACAAGGCTTTTTTATGATCTTGGCCCCTGCTTACCTCCCTAGCCTTCAGTCTCCTTAACGCATACCATGCCGTCCAGCTAGATTGTGTAACTTGTATTTTCTTCAGTGTGTGCTGCTGTTTTATGTGCCTTGTCCACACTCTGAAATCCGCCTGGATGCTGTCTGGTTTCTTCTCCTGACTACTGTTTGGTTCCCAGGCTTCAACTGAGCCGCCACTTCTTTCAGCCCCTCTTCCCCAATTCAGGCTGAAGTAGTTGCCCTCCTTTGTGGACCCGTAGTGGCCCATATATATTTCTGACCTAGCACATACCTCATTTGTTTATGTGGTATCACTGCTCTCTAAACTATAAGTTCTTTGACGACAGGGGATTTCACTTTTATTTTTGTGTCTTAAGCACCTGTTATAGTGTCTGATACTTAGGGGCTTAATAAATAATATACTTTAAAGAGTGAATAAGAAGAATTCCAAAGTACAGGATTGTGAAAAAGTGGGTTTCCACATAAATTTTTAGAATATCTTTCCCTGTGCAGTCTAAGGACAGTATTAGCCAGCAGAGTTTCTGAGATCGTTCAGTGGCGGTCTTTTGTCAGTATTAAGTAAAAGCTAGCAAGAGCTCATTTGAGTTTGGTATTTGGGTAAGGAGTAGGCAGAAACTCAATTCTTTCAGAAGAGAAAGCAGTTATGGATGATGAGACACATGTAAGAAAGCTACCACATTTTCTCATCTACAAAAGGGACTACCCCTTTTAGTTTTGCTTCCTCTTTTTTAAAAAGGCAGGATTTCTTGTTCTGGAAAGGAGTAAGCTTAAATTAACAAGCTTAAGTTATCTTCAGTTTTCTTTTGAGTTTGATGGTATTCTAATAGCAGTTTCTTCATATGGGGGTTTCCAGCTTTGGGAAAAGAGTGAATAACTAAGCTCTTGAAACACATTAGTCATGCCCAGAGACAGAATTTATCTGTATCCTTCAAGTTATGTAAAATGTTCACCATTTTAGTATTGTTCTTTATGCATTTAAAAAGGAAATGTACAGGACAAAAAATAAAAATTACTCTTCCTTTTTTCCTGCTCTTTTAGGAAGGCAAAACTTCCACAGGGCCATTCCAGTTAGTAAATCAGATCCTGTTTACCCTTACGTTGTTTCCTTAATCCACAAGGTCCTATGCAATTCTGGACATCTTATAGCTGATGAATGAATGAAAATAGCTTATTTTTTATTCCACTGAAAAGCTTTTTTGTCCTTCCTAAATCTGTTAATTAGTCAATTTTATATAGAGAAAAAAATGAAGATGAAAATATACATACCACTTCATCTGCTTTTAAAAAATAAAAAATATATATGGCTATTGCATAGATGATAGTGATAATTAAATTATGGTATGAGAAAGGAAATATAGAGAGCTGTTTTCCTACTACTTGAGGAGAAGCAGCATTGGATGGAAAGAGTAATGAAATGAAGAATGAAGGAATGAGGGGCCAGATCGGACTTGATACTACTTGAGTGTTTGTGGGCCTGGCATCATGGGAATTGGGTTAGCCCACTCTCTGAAAGCTGTCCAGTCCTGTTCACCGTCAAGATTTTAATGAGGTTTAACTGTAACTCTTCCTACCATTGTACCTTATGTCATTTAGTAGTGCATCACTATGATAAGGGCACGATTATAGGGCCACATGGTTTTTTAGAAATTTCTGACATCTGGTTTCAGATGTCAGTTCTGTCTCCAACCCTGCAATTTTGGTTATTGTCATTGTTACCATAGAAAGGTTTAAGAAGCTTATGAGGACCTATAACATGTTTGACCTCATACTATATTTTTCACTCACTCAATTCAACTACATTTATCTTTGAGAGGTTTGGGGTTTCTTTAGATATAGCAGGAAGGCTTCCTGTTCTAGCTCAGTAGTATTCAAAAGAAATATAAAGCAATCCTCATATGTAATTTAAAATTTTCTAGTAGTTACGTTAAAAAGAGATGAAACAAATGAAATTAATTTTTAGTAGTATGTCTTTTATATAACCCAGCATATCTAAATAAGATGTTTTAGTTTTCTTACTGTGTGTTTTTATACTGTGGTAACACATCTCATTTGGATGCTGACTTTTTACCAGAGATACTTGATCTTTTTTTAGATTTTATAAAATTTAAAATAGTTGAAACAGACATACTTGAGTTTTAAACATACTTAATTTTTTGATTAAATTAAGTATCATTTAAGAAATGAAATAATTAAAAAATTTGGTTCCTTTGTCACTTAGTCACATTTTAAGTGCTCAGTAGCTATAGGTATAATTGGGCAGTGTAGTTCTAGCTTATTTTCTCTATAAATATTGCTTTCCTACAGATAATCACTTGGCTAACTCCCTTACCTCCTCAGCTTTTTGCTTAAATCTCAACCTCTCTCAGTGAGGCCTTCCTTGACCACTATTTAATATTACAACCTTACTTCCCACACTTCACAATTTTTTAAAAAGATTTTTAAAAAAAATTTTTTAAAAAGATTTATTTATTTGACAGAGAAAGATCACAAGTAGGCAAAGAGAGAGAGAGAGGGAAGCAGGCGCCCCGCTGAGCGGAGAGCCCGATGTGGGACTCGATCTCAGGACCCTGAGATCATGACCGGAGCCGAAGGCAGTGGCTTAACCCACTGAGCCACCCAGGTGCCCCCACACTTCACAATTTGAATCTGCCTTGCTCTACTTCATCTCTTCTCAGTGTATAATTGCTAATTTATTATTTATATTTATATTTATGTTATTTATAACATTATTCATTGTTAGTTGCCTCCCTCCCTCTCTTCTACCTGCTAGATGTAGGCTTCCTGAAGGCAGAGACCTTTGTTTTGTTCATTGACACATCCCAACATGTAGAATAGTGCTTGGCCTATAGCATGTCCTCAGTAAACTTTTAGAATAAATTTATAAATGCTTGAATCATGATAAAAAACATTCTGAAATTTTTAAAAAAGATTTTATTTATTTATTTGACAGAGAAAGAGCCCACAAGTAGGCAGAGAGGCAGGCAGAGAGAGAGGAGGAAGCAGACTCCCCGCTGAGCAGAGAGCCCGATGTGGGGCTCCATCCCAGCTCCCTGGGATCATGACCTGAGCTGAAGGCAGAGGCTTAACCCACTGAGCCATCTAGGCACCCTGAAGTTATTTTTTTAAAAGATTTATTTATTTGAGAGAGAGAATGTGTGAGCAGGGTGGGGGGCACAGGGGGAGAGAGAGAATCCTTAAGCAGACTCTGCTGGGCATGGAACTTGTCATGGGGCTCGATTCCAGGACCCCAATATTATGACCTGAGTCCAAATGAAGAGTCAGACACCAAACTGACTGAGCCACTGAGGTGCCCCCATCTGAAATGATGAATATGTACTAGACTGTGGATAGGATTCACACAGCGTTCAAAGTATTATTGAGCAAGTCCTTCTTAAATGTATCTTGAATACATTATCTGCACTTGATACTGTTTTAAGCTGAGAGTAGTGGAGAAAGAAATGAGTACAAACAGCATATATAATCTAGTTATGTGAGATTCACAAAAAGAGCAGAAAAATATGAAAAATGCTGCTTTCTATTATAAACACTATAGAGAATTGACTTAAAATAAGGTACTTTGGAGGTGCTGCATATATCCCTTTGAAAATTGCCTAGTAAGTAGTTACATGTTTATCATTAACTATTTGGAGACTTGGGGAACACAACAAATAGGAAAACTAAGCATATTATAAAACTCACACTTGAAAACTAGTTTTTTTAAAAAATTTTTTCAGTCTCCAAGATTCATTGTTTATGCACCACGCCCAGTGCTCCATGCAGTACGTGCCCTCCTTAATACCCACCACCAGCCTCACCTATACCCCTACCTATACCCCTACCTCCCCTCCCTTCCAAAATCCTCAGTTTGTTTCTTGGAGTCCACAGTCTCTCATGGTTCGTCTCCCCCTCTGACTTACCCCAACTCACTTTTCCTTTCCTTCACCCAGTCACCTCCACGTTATTTCTTATGCTCCTCAAGTAAGTGAAACTGTATGATAATTGACTTTCTCTGCTTGACTTATTTCACTCAGCATAATCTCCTCCAGTCCTGTCCATGTCGATACAAAAGTTGGGTATTCATCCTTTCTGATGCAGGCATAATATCTGTTGTATATATGTACCACATCTTTTTTATCCATTCGTCTTTTGAAGGGCATCTTGGCTCTTTCCACAGTTTGGCAATTGTGGCCATTGCTGCTATGAACATTAGGGTACATTTGGCCCTTCTTTTCACTACATCTGTATCTGTGGGGTGAATACCCAATACTGCAATTGCAGGGTTATAGGGAAGCTCTATTTTTAATTTCTTAAGTAATGTCCATACTGTTCGACATCAGCCACAGCAACTTCTTTCCAGACATGTCTCCAAAGGCAGAGGAAACAAAAGTGAAAATCAACTTTGGGGACTTTATCAAGATAAAAAGCTTCTGCACGGCAGAGGAAACAGTCAACAAAACAAAGAGGCAACCCATGGAATGGGAGAATATATTCACAAATGACACCACAGACAAGGGACTGCTATCCAAGATCTATAAAGAACTCCTCAAACTCAACACCCATAAAACAGATAATCATGTCAAAAAATGGGCAGAAGACATGTAGAAATATTTCTCCAAAGAAATACAAATGGCTAACAGACACATGAAAAATGTTCATCAGTAGCCATCAGAGAGATTCAAATCAAAACCACATTGAGATACCACCTTACACCAGTTAGAATGGCCAAAATTAACAAGACAAGAAACAACAAGTGTTGGAGAGGATGTGAAGAGAGGTTGGTGGGAATGCAGGTTGGTGCAGCCACTTAGGAAAACAGTGTGGAGATTCCCTAAGAAATTAAAAGTTGAAAACTAGTTTAACATCATGACAGTGGAAGGGAGAATAATTGCAGTTCTAAAAATGGAATTTAGATAATATAATTCTTTTAAGAAATGGTGATTTTGGGGCACCTCAGTGGCTCAGTCGGTTGAGTATCTGACTCTTGGTTTTGGCTCAGGTTATGATCTCAGGGTTGTGGGACTGAACCCTGCATTGGTTCCCTACCCAGTAGGGAGTCTGCTTCCCCCAACTTCTCTCTGTTTGCTCCTCCCTCCACTTGTGCACGCACTCTCTCTAAAATAAATCTTTTTAAAAGAATGGTGGTGGAGGGATGCTTGGGTGGCTCAGTTGACTGAGCATTAGATTCTTGGTTTCAGCCTGGGTCGTGATCTTGGGTTGTAGGACTGAGGCCTGCATTGGGCTCTGTGCTCAGCTGGAAGTCTGCTTAAGACTCTCTTCCCCTCCGTCATGCTCCTCCCCCACTCATCACACACACGCTTTCTTCTTCTCTCTCAAATAAATAAATCTTAAAAAAAAAAATGGTGCTGGAACAATTGAACATCCCCATCCAAAAGAATGAACCTAGTCGCAGACCTTAAACCCATTTAAAAAATTAACTTAAGATGGATCATGGACGTAAATATAAAATGAGAAACCAGAAAAGATAAACATGTAACTATGGTTATAGTTACATAAGTTCTGTTACCATAAAAGATGTTCTAGAAGGTAACATAAGAGGAAGCCTAGATGACCTTGAATATGGTGATGATTTTTCAGATACAACACTGTTTCAACCCATGAAAGAAATAATTGATAAGCTGGGCTTCATTACCCTGTGAAAGATAGTGTTAGAGAATGAAAAGACAGGCCATCGACTGAGAGAAAATACATCCAAAGACACATTGCATAAAGGATTGTTGTCCAAAATATACAAGGAATTCTTAGATGTTAACGTTAATAAAACAGAAAACCTGATTTTAAAATGGTTTTTAAATTTAAATTTAAAATTTCAAAATACCAAAATCTTAACCGATGCCTCACCAAAGATGATATATATAGATGGCAAATAAGACTTATGAAAAGCTGCTCCACATCATATGTCCTCATGAAATGCCTATAAAAACAACAGTGAAATTTCAATATCCATCTATTAGAAGAGACAAACCCAGACCATGGACAGTACCAAATTTTGGCATGAAAATGTAGAGCAAGAGGAAATAGTGTTTATTGCTGGTGGAATGCAAAATGCTACAACATTTGGGAAACAGTTTGGGGGTTTCTTAGACAATGAAATATATTCTTTAATATACAGTCCATCAGTTGCGCTCCCAGCCTACTCAGAGGAGTTGAAAATGTATGTCCGCACAAAAGCCAGAATACACATATTCATTTATAGTAGCTTTACTGATGGCTGCGGAAACACGGAAGCAATCAGTATGTCCTTCAGTGGGTGGGTGTATAAATAAACTTGTGGCTCATCCAGACAGTGGAGTAGTTAGCACTAAATGGGATTATTTAGCCCTAAAAAGAAATGAGTTGTCAAGCCATGAGAAGACATGGGGAAACTTAAATTACTTTACTGAGCTAAAAAAGACAATCTGGAAAGGCTATCTATTGTATGATTCCAGCTCTATGACTTTCTGGAAAAGGCAAAACTGTGGGGACAGTAAAAAGATAAGTAGGTTGAGGGAGGGTAGACCAATTAATAGGTGGAACATAGGATTTTTAGGGCAGTTAATGTGCTCTCCATGATGTTGGAGTGATGGATACATGCCATCGGACATTTTCCCAAACCCTTGGAATGTACAACACCAAGACTGAGACCTATAATATAAACTATGGACTTTGGGTAATTGTGTTATGTTAATATAAGTTCATCATTTGTAACAAATCTCTGGTGGTGCGTTGTTGATAATGGAGGACACTATGCATGTCTGGAGGCAGGGAGTATGTGGAAAATCTTTATACTTTCCTCTCGTTTTGCTGTGAATGAAAAATTGTTGTTGTTTTTTTTTTAAGGCTCCGTGTCTAGAGTGGAGTCCAGTGCAAAGCTTAACCTCACAACCCTGAGATCAAGATGCTTAACTGACTGAGCCATCGAGGCGCTGCTCTAAAACTGCTTTTACCTATCTATCTATCTATCTATCTATTTATTTTAAAGATTTTATTTATCTGAGACAGTGCATACAAGCTAGGGGAGAGGCAGAAGGAGAGAAGGAAGCAGACTCCCTGCTGAGTAGGGAGCCTGATGCAGGGCTCAGTCTCAGGATCCCAGGACCCTGAGCTCACGACATGAGCTAAAGGCAGATGCTTAATGAACTGACCCATCCACGCACACTAAAACTGCTTTTGAAAAAGTTGAATTTATACAAATCCTTGAAAATCATCCATTATACAAAATTGTGAGGGAAGATTATTTTGAACCTAGAGTTATATACTAGCAAAACTATTAACCATATTCACATCTCAAAAATGAAAGTACTAAAATATTTATTTTTCCATGCATCCTTTATGAGAAAATTATTTCAGAAGTTATTTGCACATAACAAACTGGAAGAAAAAAGCTCCATAATACAAGAAATGGAAAAAGTACCCAGGGATACTTTAAAGATTTTCTAATGTAGTTATTGACCTAGAATGCAGTTGGTCCAGATTAAAACTAGACCTTAAGAACAAACAAAAATGGGTTCTAAACAATTGAATTGGAAATAGAAATACATTAGGGACAACTCCAGAAATGCAAAAGAAAAATAAAAAATTGTAATGACCGAATATGAAACAGACTGAAAAAGGGCATGATTTCAAATGATTTGTGGAGTATATTCTGCTAGAAAGGATTATTAATTTGATCTTCACATTAGGAATGTTTTGCTTTGAATGTGATAATGATCATGACATTGGAATATACACTGATATACTAGTGGTATAGTAGTAGTATAAGAAAATAACTAATAGTGTAACAAAAAAAGAACAGTATGGGGGGGAAAGATAAAGCTGCAGATACCACAATTGCAGGTTTAAAGATGTACTTCAGGAAAAGAGCAGAGAGCCTGTTTATGATTGTATGGTCAATTAATCTGTGACAAAGGAAGCAAAAATATACAATGGGGAAGACAGTCTTTTCAGTAAATGGTGTTGGGAAAACTGGACAGCTATATGTGAAAGAATGAAACTGGGCCATCTTTTAATACCATACACAAAAATAAACTCAAAATGGATCAAAGAACTAAATGTGAAACCTGAAACCATAAAAGCCCTAGAAGAGAACATAGGCAATAATTTCTGACATAGGCCATAGCATTATTTTTCTAGCTATGTCTCCTCAGGCAAGGGAAACAAAAGCAAAAATAAACTATTGGGGCTATATCAAACTAAAAGCTTTTGCACAGCAAAGGAAACCCATCAACAAAACAAAAAGGCAGCCTACTGATGGGAGAAGGTATTTGCAAATGATATATCTGATAAGGGGTTAATATCCAAAATATATAAGGAACATCTGCAACCCAACACCAAAAAGCCAAATAATCCAATTAAAAATGGATAGAAGACCTGAATAGACATTTTTCCAAAGAAGACATTCAGTGGCCAACAGACACATGAAAAGATGCTCAGTGGCCAACAGACACATGAAAAGATGCTCAGTATTGCTTCTCAGCGAAATACAAATCAAACCCAATGAGATATCACCTTATACCTGTCAGAATGGCTCAAATAAAAAAGACAGGAAAAAACATGTGTGCCAAGGATGTGGAGAAAAAGGAACGCTTGTGCACTAGCGGGGGGAATGTAAATTGGTGCAGCCAGTGTGAAAAACAGTATGCAGTTTCCTTAGAAAATTAAAACTTGAAATATTATATGATCCCAGTAATTCCTCTGTTGGGTATTTACCCAAAGAAAATGAAAACACTAATTTGAAAAAAATATGTGCACCCTGTGTTTATTGTAGCGTTATTTACAGTAGCCAAGATATGGAAACACAGGTGTCCATCAATAGACAAATGGATAAGGAAGGGGTGTGTGTGTGTGTGTGTGAGCAGACACACTATATATACATATACACTGTGTGTCCATTGATAGACCAATGGATAAGGAAGATGTGTGTTGTGTATACAAACTATAGTACCTATACACTGTGTGTACATACACACACCATATACGCTATTTGTGTCTATGCATGTACACGCAGGAATATTTCACAGCCATAGAAAAGGATGAAACTGTGCCATTTGTGACTATATGGATGGACCTAGGGGGAGTTATGCTAAATGCAGTCAGAGTGAGAGGGGCAAATGCCATATGATTTCACTCATAAATGGAATCTAAAAAATGAATGAACAAAAAGCAGAATCAGACCTATAAATACAGAAAACAAACTCATGGTTGTCAGAGGCGACGGAAGGGGAGATGGGCAAAATGGGTGAAGGGGAGTGGGAAATACAGGCTTCTAATACTATAATGAATAAGTCATGAGAATAAAAGGCACAGCATATGGCGTCTGGTCCCTGATACTGTACTAGTGTGTGGTGACCGATGGTGGCTACACAGCATAGCATGAACTAGTGTATGAATTTAAATCAGGTGTTGTACACCTGAAACTAATGTCATGTGTGTTGACTGTACTAAAAGAAAAAGTTAAAATAGTTGAAAGTGATTATTGCTGGCAACAAATGGAGCAGGGGCTGTTGTTGATCAGTATAAACTCTCTGAAAGAGTTGATGTTTAAACTGGAAGTATTGTATAAAACATTTCAAGATAACAGACATAATTGGAATAGATATATTCAGAAGAAAGGATAATTATAAGCCCATATTTTTTGGAAGAAAACCAAATTACACATTTGTAAGAAAACTCTTATAAATACTTCTCTGTTCCTTTCTAACAGTATGATACCCAAACTTCCTCATCTTAAATCTTACCATCTCTAGCAACATCCTGAGGCCAAAGACCGTCTTAAAAATGTTAGTATTCCTCACCTTACTTACCGCATAGCACTCAGTAAATACCTCAGTTGTTTGTGTAACCCTCTGTCCACTTCAGGTCCTGGTCACCCTACTGAGACAGAGCGGGGTATAGAGATGTCACATTCACATGGCATCGGTTTCAGCCCAGCACTTAGGAAAATACTAACCAGATAACTCAGTGCTTCCCACGTGTAAGTATTCTTATTGCAATAGTGAAGAAAATAAAGTTAATTTACAAACACTAGAGCATCGACATCACACTCTGTGGTCTGGCACATAGTAGAGAACTCAAGATTTTGTTTTGATTTTTTAAGTATTAGAGTGGAGAATAAATGGATGAGTGACTGTCTTTGTAGAGTCATATGGATGCGAAGAATTCGACAAAAATCTGCCCCTGGAGTTGCCTGTGTAGCCAGTCAGTCCCTCAAGATTGGGTCCTTGCTTGGAGAAAGATCCTGACGTTGATGCCTATGTGCTATGTTCTCTCATCTCCTTTCCTTTTAAGTCTGTGTTCCTAAATTATTGATACTTTATTTTCTCTTTTAAAGTACTTGTCAGTGCAAGGGATCCCCTAATTTTATTTTCTTTATTTTTATTTTATTTTTTTAAAAGACTATTTATTTATTTGACAGAGATCACAAGTAGGCAGAGAAGCAGGCAGAGAGAGTGGGGGGAAGTAGGCTCCCTGCTGAGCAGAGAGCCTGATGTGGGGCTCGATCCCAGGATCCTGAGATCACGACCTGAGCCGAAGGCAGAGGCCTAATCCACTGAGCCACCCAGGTGTCCAGGGACCCCCTAATTTTAATAATGTCGTATTTCAGTTTTTGGTTTTTTTCTTATTTAATGTTAACATGGTTCTCAGTAAGAAGTTTCATTCACAAGCCATTGTCCCAGAATCTTGGTTTGCAAGTTTGGGAGTATCCCGAAACGAAGAACTGCAAGTGGCAATGGTCATATGCCCTATTTCTTTTCCTCAGAGGTGGGGTATTATCCAAATCAATGATTGGCAAATGAGAAACCAAATCCTCAACATTTATTATAGGTCATTCGTATTCATTGAGTGATGTCTACCTGGAGCAGTTTTGGTTTTCAATAAAACGATTCTCTAAATAGTTTGTTCTTGAAATTTTGCTGCAGTAGACTTACTCTGTTTCTGGGGTGAGTGTTTAATTGTAGATTGGACCCTGCAGCTTTACTCCACAGAAAAGTGAATTGCTAACTTCATGGTTCTTGTCTAGATTTCTTGACAACCAGCCAAATTACCTGATTTAAATAATAAAAGATGACTGTAGATGTCTGGGTAGTACAAAAGTTTCTGGGGTGAAATGTGGAGCTGGAAACGAGATTTGTAAGACCCTAACAGGTTGGCTAAGGACAGTCACAGTTCACTTGGTTTTAGCCTCCATCCAGCAATAGCGTATAGGAAAATACTCATGGAATAACTTAGTGACTTACAAGTGTTTCTTTCACAAGGCTGAAGAAAATAAATTTAGTTTACAAATACTATAGCCTCGACATTGAAGTCCATGGTTTGACACATGTGAACTTGTGACTGAGTTTGTGTGTGTAACATGGTCCAATAGTATAAGACCGCTGAATCACTGGGGTTTATGGTTTCAAGTCCTAGTTCATGTAACTGTTCAGTGAGGCCAAAATTATAAGCCCAGGTGACCAGAAACATGACTCCTTACCACTTTCACCAAAAGTTCCTATTAGTATAATTTCTTCCCAAGGAAGTAGGTAGATTAGATCTAGTTGCAAAAGCTAAATTATTTCTTCTGGTGACTAAGGTTTCTGATAACTGTTCCTGCTAATATTTATTCTGGAAGTCTTTTTTATTTTTTTTAAGATTTATTTATTTATTTGACAGAGAGACAGTGAGAGAGGGAGCAAAGGAGCGGGGGTGGGAGAGGGAGAAGCAGGCTTCCAGCTGAGCAGGGAGCTCAATGCAGATCTTGATCCCAGGACCCTGGGGTCATGACCTGAGCCAAAGGCAGACACCTAATGACTGAGCCACCCAGGCGCCCCTTATCCTGGAAATCTTAACCTTCATAAGGCTCCTGACGTTTTTTACTCCCTCTTCCATCCCTCTTTTTATTTCATAAACATGTATGAGCTACTCGTAGAATGAAAGACATATGAAAGACACATTATAGGAGATGCAGAGATATGCTGATGACATACATAATGAGGGACATGTGAGAAATCTTTGAAAGAGTTTCTTTTAAACACCACACGTCTTGTACTCTAATATAACTTACTCCACACGTATTCATACATACACATTTGGAAATCATTGCCAGAGACCTGTTGTCCTTTTTTTTTTTTTTTTCACATTTAATTTTATTTTAAGGACGATTGTCCTTGAAAAGAATGTGTTTCTCACTGCAGGAGAAAAAAAAAAAAAAGTAGAGAGCTAAAGCCTAGAGGTTTAAAATCTACCAACAGAGCGGTGTCTACAAATAAGACACTGTATCATTGTATATGGAATGTTTTAGGAGTAATATTTTGAAAATACTATGTAGATAACCTTTTTATTTCCTCTTACAAAGTTTTCTATGTCTGTACTCCAGATCACCTTTAATATTCATAAGTAGTCTAAGGGAAGGAAAAGGCAGATACAGCAGAACAAGGGGGATCATACGAGAGAGGAGCAGAAGTATCTTATAGGAAGGACCTCTAAAAAGTATTAGGAATGGAGAGCTGTTTCCTGAACAAAAAGAAAAGGAGAAGGGGACAAGGATTAGACTCCTGTGTCCTGGCTTCCTTGGACTGAAACCCTGGAAAGGGTTGATGTAAGAGTTCAGAAACTAGCTGATAAGTTTTAGGGTATCCTTAAACAGTTGGATTGTTTTGACTCTCCTTGAACAAACTGGATCATTTTCAAGGTCTCTTAGAAAAGCACCAAGTCTAACATGGGACTACCCAAGCAATAAGTTGGAAATAGCAAGCAGCAGAACATGTTGAGAACAAAGTTTCCTCTTCAGTTTTTTACAGAATCAAGGTTATCATGAAAGAACTCCTAGGTTTGCCTTTGGGCCTAGTTAAGATATCAGAGAGCACAAACCAGCTGTGATTTTATTCTAAGAGGATGCCCAGCAAGGCCAAAGAAGCTCATCTGTGGTAATGAGGCTGGAGGACATAGAAATTGTTCAGAATACCCAATGCCAGCTGGACCCCAGAAGCGGTAGTTATTGAACCAGCAGTTAAACATCACCAGTGCTGGAGACCAGCCTAACCACTAGAGCCGGCGGAGCACAGACTCTTTCCCCTACTAGCAGAGTGCCACAACGTAGAGGGAGAACAGTGTGCAAAACAAAGCTGTATTTCTTTATATTGGAACTCAACTTTGTTCACAAACCCTCGTGTCCATTACTGGTAAAAACGTTAATCTTTCCAATTAAAATTTAGTCATTTGGAAGTTGAAACAGTCGTTTTTGAGTGGATAGTTAAATTCAGAATTGTTTTCTCCCCTTCTCTTTTGTCCTTCCTAAGAGCAGTCTAAAATCTTGCCATTAGAAGAAAGATAGCGTGTTCTAGTGCTGACCTCTAGTGGTCACCGAAGTGTCTGATCCTGCTTGGTTTTCTTTGGGCGATGGTGATGGTAGTTTACATTTACTGCTGTGGTGTCCTGACTTGGCCTCTGGTCTCTAAGATACACGTACTTATCTGATCACAACCCTAATTTCCTTTGGCTCTCCCAGCTCTTTTTCAGCCTTTTCTATGGGCCATTGCAATATTACATTTCCTTTTATTAGTAGTTTTCAAATTGGGATACATTTAACTCTTGGTATACACAAAGACATTCCAAGGAATATGAAAAATTTGTTGTTAACTTTTAAAAATCAGCTGTGTTATGATTTTATAAATTTATTAATTTTAAGAGTACAACACTATGACTTTTGCCAAATGCGTACCATCACATAACCATTAATACAATCATGATGTAAAACATTTCATCACCCCAGAAAGTTCTTTCATGCCCCCTTATAGTCATTCAGTGTCCTCCCTCCACTCAAGCCTTTGGCAGTCACAGATCTGCTTTTTTTAAAAAACTAAATTTAAAATTTGAATTTTTTATTTTATTTTTTTAATTAACATGTAATGTATTATTTGCCTGTCCGGCTTACACACTTCACAGCACTCACATAGCACATACCCTCCTCGATGTCCATAACCCAGCCACCCTATCCCTACCCCCTCACCCTAGCAACCCTCAGTTTGTTTTGTGAGATTAAGAGTCTCTTATGGTTTGTCTCCCTCTCGATCCCATCTTGTTTCGTTTTTTTCCTTCCTTGACCCCCACAGTTCCCCACCCTGCCTCTCAAATTCCTCATATCAGAGAGATAATATGGTAATTGTCTTTCTCTGATTGACTTATTTTGCTTAACATAATACCCTCTAGTTCCATCCACATCATTGCAAATGGCAAGGTTTCTTTTGATGGCTGCATAGTATTCCATTATATATATATATATATAATGGAATATATATATATCACATCTTCTTTATCCATTCATCTATTGATGGACATCTAGGTTCTTTACATAGTCTGGCTATTGTGGACATTGCTGCTATAAACATTCTGGTGCACTATATATATATATATAATGGAATATATATATATCACATCTTCTTTATCCATTCATCTATTGATGGACATCTAGGTTCTTTACATAGTCTGGCTATTGTGGACATTGCTGCTATAAACATTCTGGTGCACGTGCCCCTTCGGATCACTACATTTGGATCTTTAGGGTGAATACCCACTACTATGATTGCTGAGTCGTAGGGTAACTCTATTTTCAACTTTTTGAGAAACCTCCATACTGTTTTCCAGAGTGGTTGCACCAACTTGCATTCCCACCAACAATGTAGGAGGGTTCCCCTTTCTCTGCATCCTTGCCAGCATCTGTTGTTTCTGACTTGGTAATTTTGGCCATTCTGACTGGTGTGAGGTGGTATCTCATTGTGGTTTTGATTTGTATTTCCCTGATGCCAAGTGATATGGAGCACTTTTTCACGTGTCTGTTGGCCAACAGATCTGCTTTTTGTCACAACAGTTTTACCTTTTCTAGAGGGTCATTTAAATATTGTGCTGTATGTAGCCTTTTGTAACTGACTTCTTAGCATAATGCTTTTGAGATTCATCTGTGTTGTTGCACAGTTCATTCTTTTTTTAGAAAAAGAGCTTTATTGATAATGCAATTCAGATACCATATAAATCATTTATTTAGAGGATACAATATAATGGTATTTAGTATATTCACAGAATTGTTCAGCCATCACAGGTGTCAGTTTTAGAACTAATCAATGCATCAATGTGAATAGATTTCAAAGTATTTTGCTAAATCAGTCACAACTTTACCACCTTGATATCAGTCACAACTTTACTACCTAGGATATTGGCCTATAATTCTCCACTTTAGTGGGGTCTTTGTCTGGTTTTGGAATTAAGATAATGCTGGCCTCATGGAATGAGTTTGGAAGTTTTCCTTTTTCCTTCCATTTATACTTTTTGGAACAGTTTGAGAAGAGTAGGTATTAACTCTTCTTTAAATGTTTGGTAGAATTCCCTTGGGAAGCTACCTGGCCTGGGGTTTTTGTTTGTTGGGAGACTTCTGATTACTGATTCAATTTCTTTGCAGATTACCGATCTGTTCAAATTTTCTATTTCTTTCTGTCTCAGTTTTGGTAGTTTGTATGTTTCCAGGAATTTATCCAGTTCTTTCAGATTGCCTAATTTGTTGGCATATAACTTTTCATAATATTCTCTTAAAATTACATTTCTGTGGTATTGGTTGTGCTCTCTCCTCTTTCATTCATGATTTTTGTTATTTGGGTCATTTCTCTTTTCTTTATTTTTATTATTTTTTTAAAAAATTTATTTAACAGACAGAGATCACAAGGGAGAGAGGCAGAGAGACAGGCAGAGAGAGGGGGGAGGCAGTCTTCCCGCCCAGCAGAGAGCCCGATACGGGGCTCGATCCCAGGACCCTGGGATCATGACCCGAACTGAAGGCAGAGGCTCAACCCACTGAGCCACCTAGGCGTCCCTCTTTTCTTTATTTAAGTCTGGCCTAGAGGTTATCAATTTTATTGATTCTTTCCAAGAAAAAGCTCCTAATTTCATTGATCTCCTCTATTGGCTTTTTTTTCTTTCTGTATCATTTACTTCTACTCTAATCTTTATTATTTTCCTTCTTCTGCTGGCATTAGGCTTTATGCTGTAATTTTTCTAGTTCCTTTAGATAAAAGAGTAAGTTGTATGTTTGAGACTTTTCTTGCTTTTTGAGGTAGGGCTGTATTGCAGTATATTTCCCTTTTAGTACTCTTTGCTGTGTCCTAAAGGTTTTGGATTGTCGTGTTCTCATTTTCATTTGTTTCCATGCATTTTTAAATTTCTCCTTTAATTTCCTGGTTAAGCCATTCTTTTTTTTTCCTTTTAAATATTTATTTATTTATTTACTTGACTGATAGAGATCACAAGTAGGCAGACACACAGAGAGAGAGAAGAGGAAGCAGGCTCCCTGCTGAGCAGAGAGCCTGATGTAGGGCTTGATCCCAGGACCCTGAGTTCATGACCTGAGCTGAACGCAGAGGCTTTAACCCACTGAGCCACCCAGGCGCCCTAGTAGGATGTTCTTTAACCTCCATTATATTTGCAGTCTCTCGAAATTTTTCTTGTGGTGAGTTCAAGAAGGGCCGTTGCATTGAGCACGGGCTTGGAGTTCATGGCAAAGAGTAGCAAAAAGCCAGCGTCTTGGTTAGAGGCCCGCAGCCGGCATCCCTGCTCCTATGCTAATGAGCCAGGTAGCCCAATGGCACCCACTGGCTCTTTTGTCCCTGGGGAGGTGATGCCATGTCTCCCAAATGCACTGCAAGAAGGGGGAACTGTCTCTCACAGTGTGACCTGGGGAGCTTCAGATCACACCATCTGCTCATAGGCCTCTGCCCACTTTCTCTCCAGGAGCACCTCTGTACCCGCCAGCCTTCACCCAGTGACCGCATGACTTCTAAAACTTCAGTCTCTGAGCTCAGCCACTTGTAAAAACTTGCAGTAATCAACCCCTCTCATTTTCATCATCAGTGGCTTTGGAGAAGTGTTCTTGTTATTTAATGCCCTGCACTCTATTCTCTCTCTCTCTCCTCTCTCCCTGATCAGCACTCCCTCCCTTCCCTGGCACTCGCTGTTCTTTTCTTCCCCAAATCACAACCCCACATCTCCTACTTTCCATGCTGTGGCCTCTTTTCTCCCTCTCGTTGTGCTGTTGTTCTCTCAGTCCTCAGACTGGTTTCCTGGCATTCTGAAAGATTTGATATTTATCTAGCTGTGTTTGAGGCGTGAGGCAAGCATAGGGCCCTCCTACTCCAGCCTCTTAACTCCCTAATCATTCAGTTTAAGTTGCAGACTCTGCGTGTACTCCCATTTCCCTTGTAATACTTCTTTGAAAACCATAGTCCTAAAAATAAACAGAAAACAGAAAAAACAAACAAAAAACTGTAGTAATTACTGTATTCTAAGATATCATTTGATTATTTATTTTGTTATCTGACTGCCTCCTGCCACAAGAATAGTAATTTAACAAGGGCAAGATGTTTATTTTGTTCATTAATCTATCCCCAGTACCTAAAATGGTGCTGGGACATTGTGAGGACTCCTGGAACAGTTGCACAGATAACAGACTGAAACATGCCCCCAGTCATTCTGAGAAAGAGACCTGTTGGTCCAGGAGCTTTGGACTGAGGGGCAGGCTTCTGGTTTGGCTTACACAAGAAGGCCTACAAAACTGCTATTAGGGAACAGAGGCCACTTGATACAGGCTCCCTTGGCCTTGCTCCAGCTTGCCGGTATCATCTGGGGAGGAGCTTACGCCATTCTCTGGTGCCCTGTTTTTTACTGTTGATGCCAGGAGACACCTCTCCATCACCTCTTCTGGTGGTAGCAGTTCCTGGCCCATAGGACTAGCACCAACAGAGAATTCTTACATAGCACTGTCACCCCCAGTGGCTGTCCCAAGAACTACCACAGCAAGAGCCAGTAGACCCAGGAACTCAAGTCTTTCTGTGAAAAAGGCTTATTAGTTTATTGTCAAAGTTGAAACCTCAGGGGCAGGCTTCTGTTACACACATGTAAGGGCAAAAACCTTCCCTGGCACCTCAGAGAGTGGGCATTATCTTTATGCTCTCCCTCTGCTACACTGTAGAGCGCCATCATCTCTCACAACAGAGTTCTTTATGTGTCTGGTATCCTAGTTTTTATGTCTGTTGCCTGGTTTTAGTGGCTGTCACCCAGGGAATATCCTTTGATCACTCTTGGCTCTGGTGGCCAGGGGCACTGGTGCTCCTGTATCTCATAGACTGTAACAGTCAGAGTCCTTGGTAGGTACTGATCCCAGGGGACTGCACAGACCAGATTGAAACACACCCCTAGTCTTTTTGTGGAAGAATCCTATTTGTTAGTCCTAGAGCTTCAGCCTAAAGGACAAACTTTAGGCTTGGCACACCTTTAGCGGCTGTATAGGTGCTCTCAGTGAATGTGGGCTAGGGAATGCCATGTTTGCACTCTAGCTCACTCATACCTCCCAGAAGGGAACTCAGACACTTGCCTGGAGCCCCAGTTTTGTGCCAGGTCAGGAGACACCTCCAAATCACATGGCTCTAGGGTCCAGTCTGGCTAATTACTGGAACCTATTAAAAATAAAAATAAAATATGCTGTTTGTATAATTACAAAGTTTTGAGAGATAGCTAAGAGCAAGAACGGTGTTGAACAGTAAGTTTTATCTTCGCAAGGCCAGCCTTCAAGATGGATAGGCAGTTGTTCTATCTGATGCATAGAAACTAATGTAGGCAGTCAAGCAAAATGAAGAAATAGAGGAATATATTCCAAATGAAAACAGAAAATGAAACCCAAGGAGGGGGGAACCTTCATGAAATGGTGGTAGGTAATTTACCTGAAAAGAAGTTCAAATAATGGTTATAAAGATGCTTACTGAACTTGGAAGAAGAATGGATGAACACAGAACTTCAGCAAAGAGAATTTTAAAAGATGAAAAGATAGTTTAAGGGACTTCTAGAACAACCTCAGGCAGACTAATGTTCACCTTATAGGGTGAAAGAAGAGAAGAGAGAAATCTGGGAAAAAGAAGAGAGAAAGAGGCAAAAATTTTTTTTTGAAGAAATAATAACCAAAAGCTCCCCTAATCTGGGGAAAGAAACAGACTTCCAAATCCAGGAAGTTGAGAGGATTCCAGGTAAGATGTTACCAAAGAGACCCACACCAAGACACATTATAATTAAAATGTCAAAATTTAAGGGAAAGGAGAGACTCTTAAAAGCAACAAGAGAAAAATAAGTTGTTACCATGTGAGGGAACTCAAATAGGCTATGATCATATTTTTCAGCAGAAGCCTTGCAAGCCAGAAGGAAGTAACACAATATAGTCAAAATGCTAGAAGAAAAAAATTTCCAACCAAGAATATGCTACCCAGCAAAGTTATTAATCAGAATTGAAGGTGAAGAAAAGAATTTTCCAGACCAAAAAAAAAAAAGCTAAAGGAGTTCATCACCATCAAATTGACCTTAAAGAAATACTAAACAGACTTACTAAGTTGAGAAAAAATATAAACAGTAACAAGAAAACATACGAAAAATGTATCTCTGGTAAAGGTGAATATTTACTGAAGGGAATAGAATAATCTCTTAAAGCTAGTGTGGGAATTAAAAGACAAATATAGGTGCATCTGGGTGGCTCAGTTGGTTAAGCGTCTGCCTTTGGCTTATGTCATGATCCTGAAGTCCCAAGATTGAGCCCCACATCATGCTCCCTGCTCAGTGGGATGTCTGCCTCTCCCTCTGCCCCGACCCCATTGTGCTCTCTCTCTTGCTTTCTCTCTCTCTCTCAAATAAAATTCCTTTTTAAAAAAGACAAATATACAAAATAATACAAAAAAGACAACATAAAAATACAAAAAATAAATGTTGCTACAATAATTAGTTAATGTGACATTACATTAGTTTAATGTGACATCAGAAACAAAACATTAGAGGGAGAATAAAAGTGTAGACTTTAAAATGCATTAAAACTTGAGTTATCATCAGCTTAAAATAGACTTACAAATTTTATATTTAGGTCTCATTATTACCACAAAGCAAAAACCAGTAGTGGATGAACAAAAGGCAGTGAGAAAGGCATCTTAAACCTACCACTAAGGAAAGTCATCAAACCACAATGGAAGAGAATGAGAGAAGAAAGGAACAGAGGAAGTACAAAACAGCCAGAAAGCAAATAACAAAATGGCAGTAATAAGTCTTTACCTATCAATAATTCTTTGAAGGTAAATAGAGTAAATTCTCTAATCAGAAAACATAGAGTGGCTAAGTAGATAAAACAAAACAAAATAAGACCCATCTATATGTTACCCCCAAGAGACTGACTTCAAACATAAATACACAAACAGACCGAAAATTATAAGATGGAAAAAGATACTCCATGCAAATGGAACCCAGAAGAAGGCTGGGGACTTGAACATCACCTACTTACATCAATAGATAGATCAGACTGCAAAAACAAAGGAAACATTGACCTTCAATCACACATTTGAGCAGATGGACCTAACAGGTACCTGTTGTACAGGTACCTGTACATCAATAGATAGATCAGACTGCAAAAACAAAGGAAACATTGACCTTCAATCACACATTTGAGCGGATGGACCTAACAAAACATACCATCCAAAAACAACAGAATACACATTCTTCTCAAGTGCACATGAAACATACTCTAGGATAGATCAAGTCTGCACAAACTGAAGATTGAATCATATCATTTTTTCCAAACCCAGTGGTATGAAACTAGAAATCAATTATAAAAAAGAAAACTGAAAATTTATTATGTGGATATTAAACAGTGTATTACTGAACAGCCAGCGGGTCAGTAAAGAATTCGAGAGTGAAATCTGAAAAGATAACTTGAGACAAATGAAAACGAAAATACCAAACCAATATACCAAAAATTATGGGATATAGCAAAAAGAGTTCTGGGGAGAAGTTCATAGCAATAAATGCCTACCTCAGAAACAAGAAAAATCTCAACCAATGTACACCTCAGGAAACTAGAAAAAGGACAAATGAAGCCCAAAGTTAGGAGAAGGAAGGAAATAAAAGTCTGAAGAGAAATAAATAGAGACAAAAAGATGATAGAAAAGATCGATGAAACAAGAGCTTGTTCTTAGAAAATATAAACAAAATTGCAAAACATTTAGCTAAACTAACAAAGAAAAAAAGAGGGCTTAAGTAAAATCAAGGATGACAGAAGATTGATTACAACTGGTACTACAGAGATACACAGGATCATAAGAGACTATGAACAATTACACGCTAACCCATTGGACCACCTAGAAAAAAAAATGAATAAATTCCTAGAAGCATAAAAACTTTTCAAACTGAATCAGGATGAGAAAAATCTGAACAGATTGATTACTGGTAAGGAGATTGAAGCAGTAATTTAAAACCTCCTGACAAAATTCTAGGACCAAATAACTGCACTGATGAATTAACACCAATCATTCTCAAATTCTTCAAAAAATAAAAGAGAAAAGAACATTCTAAACTCACTTTATGAGGTCAGCATTACCATGATATCAAAACCAGACAAGAAAAGAAGAAAATGGCAGACCAATATCCCTAATGAACACAAATGCAAAACTCCTCATCAAATATTAGCATGCCGAATTCAGCAATACATTAACAGGATCCTACCCTGTGATCAAGTGGAATTTATTCCAAGGATGCAAGGGTGATTCAGCATTTACAAATCAATCATTGTGATATACCACATTAATAAAAGGAAGTGAGAAAATCACATGATCATTTAAATAGAAGCATAAAAAGTATATGACAAAATTCAATATCCATTTATAATAAAAACTTGCAATAATGTGGGTATAGAGGGAACATCCCTCAACATAATGAAGGCCATTTATGAAAAGCCCACAGCTGACATTACAACCCAGTGGGGTTAAGTGGAAACTTTTTCTTTAAGATTAGGAAAAAGACAAGGATGTGCACTCTCTCTTTTTTTTTTTTAAGATTTATTCATTTATTTGAGAGAGAGACTGTGCATGAACGGGGGATGGGGAGAAGGAGAGGGAGAAAAGCAGCTCCCCACTGAGTGTGGAGCCCCGTGTGAGGCTGGATTCCATGACCCTGAGATCATGACTTGAGCTGAAACCAAGAGTCAGTTGCTTAACCAACTGAGCCACCCAGGAGCCCCAAGGATGCCTGCTCTTGCCACTTTTATTCAACATAGTGTTGAAGTCGTGGCTACAGCAATTAGGCAAGAAAAAGATAAAAGTCATCCAGATTGTAGAGAAAGAAGGAAAATTGTCACTCTTGAGATGACATAGTATTTTGTATATAGAAAACCTTAAAGATTGCACCAAAAAACTATTAAGACTAGTAAGTTCAGTAAAATTGCAGGATACAGAGTCAATGTACAGAGGGTTGCCTAGGTGGCTCTGTTGGTTAAGCATCTAGCTCTTGATTTTGGCTCAGGTGATAATCTCAGGGTCCTGGAATTGAACCCCAAGTTGGCCTGTGTGCCAAGAGAGGAATCTGCTCAAGGATTTCTCTCCCTCTCTCATTGCCCCCCCACCCTGCTTGGGCTCCCTCCCTCTCTCTCTCTCTTAAAAAAAAAGTCCTTCAAGGTCGCCTGGGTGGCTCAGTGGGTTAAAGTCTCTGCCTTCGGCTCAGGTCATGATCCCAGGGTCCTGGGACCAAGCCCCACATCGGGCTCCCTGCCTAGCAGGGAGCCTGCTTCCCCCCACCCCCCGCTCTTCCTACCTCTCTGCCTACTTGTGATCTCTGTCTGTCAAATAAATAAAATCTTTATTAAAAAAAGTCCTTCAGAGTCAATATACAGAGAAATATGTTGCATTTCTATATACCAATAACAAACTATCAGAGAAATTAAGAGGGCACCTGGATGGCTCAGTTGGTTAAGCATCCAACTCTTGATTTTTGTCTCTGGCCATGATTTCAGGGTTGTGAGATTGAGCCCCACATTGGGCTCCAGACTCAGTGAGGAGTCGGCTTGTGATTCTCTCTCTCTCTCCTCTCCCTCTGCCTTTCCCCCCACTTTCATGCATGATCCCTTTCTCTCTGAAATAAATAAATCTTAAGAAAAATTAAGAAAATTTTCAGTTGAATTAAAATGAGCAAAATACTAGGAATTAACCAAGGAGGAGAAAGACTAACATACTGAGAAGTATGGCATTGATGAAAGAAATAGAAGGAGACAAAAATAAATGGAATGATATTCCATGCTTATGTATTAGATCAGATTGTTAAAATGTTCATAGTACCCATAGCAATCTATAGATTTAATGCAACCTTTATCAAGATTCCAAAGGCATTTTTTTCCATAGAAATAGAATAAGCAATTTTGAAATTTGTGTAGAACCACAAAAGAACGCAGATAGCCTAAGCAATCTTGAGAAAGAAGAACAAAGCATCAGGCTCCCTGATTTCAGACTGTATTACAAAACCAGAGTAATCAAATTAGTATGGTATCAGCATAAAATAGACACACAGGGGCACCTGGGTGGCTCAGTCAGTTGAGCATCCAGCTCTTGATCTCAGCTCAGGACTTGATCTCAGGGTCATGAATTCTGACCCCACATTGGGCTCCATGCTGGGCATGGAGCCTACTTTAAAAAACAACATCTTCTGGGGCACCTGAGTGGCTCTGTCGTTTAAGTGACCACCTTTATTTAGCTCAGGTCATAATCCTGGGGTCCTGGAATTGAGCCCTGCATTGGGAACCCTGCTCAACAGGGAGTCTGATTCTCCCTCTTCCTCTACCCTTCCCCCTGCTTGTTCTCTCACTTGCTCTCTCTCTCAAATGAATAAATACTTATGAAAAAAAGTTAAAAACAAAAGCAAAAAACCAGATGCACAGATCAGTGGAACAGAATAGAGATCCCAGAAATAAACCCATACATATATGGTAAATTAATTTAGGAAAAGGCACAAAGAATATACAATAGGCAAAGGACAGTCTCTAATAAATGGTGTTGGGAAAACTGGATGATTTACAAAAATTCCCTCAAAATGGATTAAAGACTTGAAGGTAAAACATGAAACCATAAAATCTGTGGGAGGAAACATAGGGAGTGAATTCCTTGGCATTGTTAATTGGCAGTAGTTTTTGGATTTGACACCAAAAGCAAAGGCAATAAAAGCAAAAATAAAAAATTGGGTCTATATCAAACAAAAAACCAGTAACAAGATGAAAAGGCAACCTACTGAATGGGAGAAGATATTTGCAAATCATATATCTGATAAGGGGTTAGTATCTAAAATATATGAAGAACTCAGACAATAGCAAAAAAAAAATACAATTAAAAAAATAAACAGATGCTCTGAATAGACATTTTTCCAAAGAAGACCTATAGAAGGCCAGTGGGTATATGAAAAGATCTTCAAAGTCACTAATCAGGGAAATTCAAGTAAAAACCACAGTAGGCTATCACAGTACATCTGTTAGAAGAAGAATGGCTATTATCAAAAAGAACAAAGGGGTAGGACTGTGGGGAAAAATACCAAGTGTTGACAAGGATGTGGAAAAGGGGAATATTGTGCACTGTTTGTGGTAGTATATATTGAAATAGCCATTAAGAAAAAAATATGATCCAGCAATTTCATGTTTGGGTATTTATTTATATGAAGAGAAAACAAAACACTAAGGTGAAAAAGCATGTATCACCCCTATGTCATTACAGCATTATTTACAATAACCAAGATAGAGAAACAACCTGAGTGTCCATCAATGGTTGAATGGATAAAGAAAATGTGTTTGTGTATAGATATATGTATATGCACACACATATATACACATATATAAATAGGATGGAATATTATCAGCCATAAAAAACAATAAAATATCTCCCATCCATTTGTGAGAACAGAGATGGACCTTGAGAACAGCATGCTAAAATGTGATAAGTCTACGACAGAAACATCACATGATCTCATTTATATGTGGAATCTAAAAAGCAAAAACAAAAACCCCCAAAAAACTAAGCTCATGGATATAGAGAACAGATTGGTTGGCATTGGGAAGGTGGATGAAAATGGTGAAGGAAGTCAAAAGGTACGAATTTTCAGTTGTAAAATAAATGTCATGGGGATATAATGTACAACATGGTAATTGTAGGTAATACTGCTATACTGCATATTTGAAAATTAAGAGAGTAAGTCTTAAAAGTTACTGCACACACAAAAATTTGTAATTATATGGTGACAGACATTAATACTAGGCTTATTATGCTGATTATTTTGCAGTATACACAAGTATAAAAACATGTTATACATCTAAATCTAATATGTTTTATATGTTAATTATACTTCGATTTTTAAAAAGTTTAAAAGTGAAATAAAATAGGAATGGAGCGAAAGCATATTGGGCATAAGGAAGGCCAGACTTGCCTTGAACTTCATGCAGTGTTTGTTACATGCTTTTTCATGGACTCCATCTTTTGTGTGATATACAGACACATTTGGTAGGGTTTAGTGCCAAAGACAGGAAAATCCCACTCCTGAAAGCTCACGCGCTTGCAACTTAAAAGAAGGTCAGTAATGCCTGAAGACATGTGCAAACCCTCTTTTTCTTTTTGGACCAAACTTTTTTTTTTTTTAATGATGCTGTTGCTCAGAGTCTATTTAGTGTATTAAGTTGTATTTTAAACTACCTAGCCATGGGGTAAGAAGAAGTTAGAGGCTTTGAAGGCTGAAGATGAGAGGTGGGTTTTATAAAAATTTTATTAAAAAATGCACTTTAATACTTAAATGTTTAGTTGTATAATAATATATGTACATATGCACACATACAGAGGAAAATACACGTAAGCGTATAGCTTGGTGAATATATTCACAACTAATATAATCCACATATAATAATATATGTACATATGCACACATACAGAGGAAAATACACATAAGCGTATAGCTTGGTGAATATATTCACAACTGAGTGTATCAATGTAATCAACACGCAGAACCACACCGGAACTTAACCGGCATCCCACATGCTCTCCCTGTCCCTCTTCCAGGTCTGCTTACTACTCAGAGCAACCAGTATTCTGATTCCGATGTTATAGATGGGTTTTGTTTGATCTTATTCCTTATCCCAATTAAATCATACAGTATATACATGTTTGGGTCTCTTCTTCTGCTGGAAAGTATTTTGTTAATATTTATCCACATTTCTTATATATGGTTATTCTCTAGCCACACAAAATTCCATTGTATGGATATAACAATGTATCCATTCTGCTGTTGTGTTAGGCATCTGGATGTTTTCCGGTTTGGGGCTGTTACACATCATGCACTATCTAATACATGATATTAATGTATTTTGATATATATGCACAAATTTCCTAGAACATTTCACAGTTTTTTATCCACAGTCTGTGAACTCCCAAGTGTTCCTCAGCAGTCTGTATATTTACTTACTGTGTACTTACTCAGATGGGGACCAGAGTCACAGGTTACCAAATCCTTCCCTTAGTGTTCTCACTGACTTTTAGTGACTCACTGACTTTTTCTAAAACCCACTTGGCTTTTTAACATCTATTTTGGTTAAGTATGAATATTAATCTGTTTTTTCAGATTGTGAGTGCTTTTTATTCTTCATTTTACTTGCTTGTGTGTCCCAGCAGCTGGCGCCCTTCCCTGAAAAACAGTAAGCTGGTTGAGTGAATGGCGATAGCCATCATCATTGCCAGCGATGAACGCAGCAAGTTCCCTTAGTTACGTGAGCCATCGAGTTAGGATTTTATCCTTTGCTTTAGTTTGACATCTCAGAGTTCAAGGGTCCAGAGTAGAAGGTGATCGCTCTCCAAGAAGCCTACAACAGGGCTCAGAACTGGGCATGCTGTGTGGTTAGAGGGCATTGCTGTGGCTTTACAGGCCTCTGGGAGATTTCATGTGTTAACAGCAGTGATTCCAAAGGAGAGTGTGGGGGCCAGATATAAATAGCAGAACACAAATGGGGTAATGTGCCACTGCCAAGCTACCGCTGGGGTGTTTATAAAAAGAAAAGCATTCCCTTCTCGGCTCTCACTGTCAACAGCCTCCCGTCCTGAAGACACACTTAGCACCACTGAGAGAGCGGGGAGACAGTCTGAGACCTAGCATCATTTAAACCCCCTCCGCAGGCAGAAAAGCCAGGTAAACATTTTGACTTATTTACACTCAGACTACAGAAGTAATGGATTTTCGGAAAAAACCCTGATTCAGAGCTTGCTTCGCACATACTGCCTTGTGACAGTTATCTGTCAAGTTTTATATATAAATAAATATATATATATAAAAGATTTTATTTAGTTAGTTAAGAGAGAGAGTGAGAAGGCCCAAGCTGAGGGAGAGGCAAAGAGGGAGGGAGAAGCAGGTTCCCAGCTGAGGAGGGAGCCTGAGGTAGGGCTCGATCCCAGGACTCTGGGATCCTGACCTGAGCAGAAGGCAAACACTTAACCGACTGAGCCCCCCAGGTGCCCTTGTAAAGTATTACATTTCAAATCTTTTTTAGAAAGTGAAGTTCAACACAGGAATGGCATTTTGGTAGTATATTTGAGTATCTCTAGTGAAAGAAGCTGTGCCTGAGTAAAGACGGGAATGTGAGACCAAGGAGAGGGCTCCCTATGCTGTTTACTCCCACTTGGATGTGCCAGAACATGGTCCTTCGTAGGATGAAGTAGAGAGCTCAGTTCAGTTCCAGTAGTGTCAACTTTGTTGTAGGTGTGTGGAAGGAACCAGCACTGAATTGAATCGGATAATGGCTGTGGGAGAGCTTCAGCTCCTGAAGGCCTTTCATGCTCCTGTTTACCCCTTTCATTTTCCTAAATTATGGGACAAGTATTGGGCATTTGACCAAAAGAGTTGTTTAATCTTATTAGAATTGCTGCCTACTTAATATTTCCTTATTTTCATTCTTGCCATCAGAAATTTATGCAAGACACTTGTTTTGTCCTTGGGCTTCTCTTGAATCTTGAGTATTTGGGGCAAGGAGGCCCTCTTGGGTAGCCCTCCAGTGAGTACCATTACGAGTCTCATCATTCCCAATATCCTACCCACATGGGTGTCACTCAGTTTGCAGAGAATAAAAGAATGGATGCTGTGCACGGGCCATAACTACTGGGAAATTTTTGGAAACTGGGGCTATGAAACTACCAGTCTGAAGTGGTTGTTTTTTAGTGTTATTTCCTGTGTATGCTGGGGGGAAATTCAGAGATAGGAAGAAAATATGACTTCCAGTGACTGTCTAAGGTGAGAGAGAAAACATGGCTGGAAGAGAATGTAAATGGACAGAATTAATCTTGAGCAAATTTCTGAAGTTCTCTGAGCTTTGGTTTCCCTCTCTGTAGAATGAGGGAGTTAGGCCACCAGACAGAACCTCATGGCCCTTTCAGCCATTGGTAATTAACTGATGATCCTTCCTGACCGTCCTGGTGCCTACTCTCACCCTGAATGAAATACATACAGCGTGTCAACCTGCTCTCCTTTCCTAAACCTCTTTTTTAAGTCTGCTAAATTGGAATTTCTTCATTTTAATTTAGAAGAGAAAAATGAAGGCAAGACGTTTTGATATGGTCACCATGCTGCTGGCAGCTCTGATTCTAATGGACATTTTCCAGGTAATGTTGGGAATGGGAAGTATGTAGTCATTGCAATGGGAACTTGATATAATGTTGCCTGAGGAATTTGTGTGGGTTGATGTTGGATATGAGAGTGGCTAGAATAGATAGAATAGGTAAATTAGTTTTTCACAAGTAGCTTTTATCTTTTCATTTTATACATTAGATACATAATAACTGTAGAAAGTTGAAAAAATTAAAATTAGGCAAACAGAAGAAAGTAAAAACCATCCTTAATCCCTCCACTTACAAGGAAAGATTCTTAATCTGTTGGTGTATAGTTTTCTTGGCCTTTTTCTGTGTCTGTGTTTGTAATTTAGAACAATGGGTTCATACTATACAAAGTATTATTTTATTTTGCTTTTTTTTTAAGATTTTATTTATTTATTTGACAGGGATCACAAGTAGGCAGAGAGGTAGGCAGAGAGAGAGGGGGAAGCAGGCTCCCTGCCGAGCAGAGAGCCCGACGCGGGGCTCAGTCCCAGCACTGTGGGATCATGACCTGAGCCGAAGGCAGAGGCTTTAACCCACTGAGCCACCCAGGCACCCCGTATTTTGCTTTTTAAATTACTACTGTACTGTATATCTACGTCATTAAGTATTCTTAAAATATGTATATTGTCCAAATAAGATGACGCTGCAGTGTTTGGTTATATATGCTTTATTGAACTGTATAATGACCATTTTCTCACACCTGGTGTTCTTTTTTTCTGATAAAACTTTTATGGTTTTATTTTTTGTAGTTGAATCTTTAAACGTTCTGTAACTAACATATTTTTATGTAAGATATGAGCGAGCTATCTCATTTGATTCCTTCCCCACGATGTTAACTGACACATCACTACTGAATATTTTCCACTGTTTTGAAGTGCCTTCTTTTTTTTTTTTTTTGGAAGATTTTATTTATTTGTCTGACAGACAGAGATCACAAGTAGGCAGAGAGGCAGGAAGAAAAAGAGGGGGAAGTTGAAGTGCCTTCTTTAAGATATGTTAAGTTCTTAAAATTTTGTTTTTGAATTTAATATTCTGATCCCTTGTCATTAGAATCATTGTGTATTCTGTTGCCTGTACTACAGTATGATTTTTTAAATTGAGGTATAATTTACATACCATAAAAATCCCACCATCTTAAAGTACATAATTCAGTGGTTTTCATAAATATAAATTTATGTGAATTAATTAAGACGAGTATTTATAGGGGCACCTGGATGGCTCAGTTGAGGTTGAGCCTCTGCCTTCAGCTCAGGTCATGATCTCGGGGTCCTGGGATGGAGCCCCGCATTGGGCTCTCTGCTCAGCAGGGAGCCCGCTTCCCCCCTCTCTTTTCCTGTTTACTTGTGATCTCTCTCTCTGTCAAATAAATAAAATCCTTAAATCATAAACATAAATTCACTGTGTTGTACAAGCATCACCACTGTCTCTTTACAGAATATTCCCGTCTTTTCTATCTCTTTACAGAACATTCCCATCACCCCCAAAAGAAGGCCCTGTAGCTACCAGCAGTCAGTCCCAATTCCCTCTTCCCTACATGCGTTGACAGCCGCTACTGCTTTCTGTTTCTGTGGATTTGCGTATTCTGGATATCTCACCGGAATGCAGTCATACAGCATCTGGCCCTTTCTGTGGCTTCTTTCACTTAGTGTTTTGTTTTTAAGGTTCATTCATGTTGTAGCATATACTAGTACTTCATTTCTTTTTAAAGCTGAATAATATTCTATTGCATGGTTATGCCACATTTTGTTTATCCATTTATTAACTTTTTAAGATTTTATTTGAGAGAGAAAGAGAGCATGAGTGGGAGTGTGGGGAGGGGCAGAGAGAGGGAGGAAGCAGACTCCCCACGAGTAGGGAGCCCGAGATGAGGACCTGAGCTGAAGGAGGGCACTTAACCGACTGAGCCAGCCAGGCACCCCTATCCCTTTATTAACTGATGAGCATTTCGGTTCTCACTTTTTAAAGGCTCTTAGGGGGTGAATCATCCTGCTTTGAACTTTCATATACCGATTTTTTTTTAAAGGTTTTATTTATTTATTTGACAGAGAGAGAGAGAGTAGGGATCACAAGCAGGCAGAGGCAAAGAGAGAAGCAGGCTCCCCGCTGAGCAAGGAGCCCGATGCGGGTCTCGATCCCAGGACCCCGAGATCATGACCTGAGCCGAAGGCAGCGGCTTAACCCACTGAGCCACCCAGGCGCCCCTCATATGCCGATTTTTATGTGAACATGTTTTCAGTTCTCCTGGGTGTATACCTATGAATAGAATTGCTAGGTCATATAGTTACTTTATGTTTTCCACAGTGGCTGCACCATTTTATATTCCCCAGCAATGTATGAGGGTTCAGGTACTCTACATCTCTGCCAACATTGATTTTCCTTTTTCTTTCCCCTTTATGATTATAGCCATTCTAATGGGTGTGCAGTGGTATCTCTTGTGGTTTTGCTATGCATTTTTAACATTCTTTTGTAATATAATTTTCATGTATGTTCTGTGAATGTTCCATAATTTGTTTAACCAATTTCTTTTCATTAGCATTTAGGTCATTTCCACATTTTTTGGTAATATTTTTGTATTAACATTTTGCTAATTAAATTTCATTAGTTTGTAGTTTTGTTTCAATGGACAAAAATGTAGGAAGAAAATATAACCAGCGTATTCACCTAGCCTTTTGGACATGTCCCTTAATGTCCAGTCAGTTGTCCCTGAATGGTGGTGGCATTTGTGAACTTTTTCACTGCTCAAGGCACTCACTGTACAGAACACACAATCATCCGTGGCTTTGGGCCAGAAAGACTTAATGTCTAAAATTAGACCTGTGGAGACTGGTTAGAGGCATAGGAAAAGACAGGAACATACTGGGCAGGATAGGATAGGATATGACTCTGATATGCTGTGACTCGGATATGATGTGAGGAATGTGGGAGGTGGTTGCAGGGTGTGATGTCTTCTGTTGAAGTCTTGAGGATGAATCAGTATCAGTGCCCAAGACACACCGTGGTACGTTCTGTGCTGCAGACGAAAATGCATTTCTTGGCTAGGAGATGGTAGTGACTTAATCTCCTAGAGCTCAGATTCCCACTTCAGGAAACTCAATGACTTCCCCAGCGGAATATTCTGTGGCTGGTAATAAAGACAGTTTCTGATGCTGGCCCAGTTTCTTCATTTGTAAAATGATGTTATGAATTGTCTTCCCAACTTTTATAACAGGTGTTAGGAGAAAATTAAAGCCTTCTGAAAGTGCTGCGTAAATATCAGTGGTCTTTGTCATTGGAAACAGGACATTTGTTTAAGAGGACAGACTATGGGGCCAGATGGTGTGGCTTCATATCTCAATTTCAGACAAGTTACTTGATCTGTCTTAGTTTGCTCATCCTTAAAAAGGGACTAATAGTATCTGCTGCACAGGGTTGCCATGAAGATTAAATGAGCTCATTAATATATAGGAACACTTAGTGCTTGGCATACGGACGACACCTGGGGGAAGTTTGTTCGGTCTTAGTGATGGAGTGACCACAGAGGGTGACTGAGAAGAAGATACATAGGAAAACGCAAAAATGAAAGGTGGGTCTGTGTAGCACCAGGTGGTGGTGGTTGTAGGGGGTAAGATGAGTTTGCTCTTGACTATTGACAGTTGGGGGGTCTTTGTGCAGTTCCGGTGGAGTTACCAGGTGGGCAGGTGGTAGTATGTGTCTGCACTCACGGGGACAGGTCAGAGGCATGTAGATGAGAACTGACATCACGCACATGTATATAATTGCCCAAGGGTAGAGTTGAGAGTTAAAAAATAAGTAGCCTTGAGCAATTCCCAACATTTAATGGCTGATAGAGTATGTTGGGTCTTCAAAAGAATCTAAGAGGTGTTGCCTCAGCAAGAGCTGTTTGGGCGGAGGAATGGGGTGGGAAGCCCACTGAAGAGGACTGAGATATGAGTGGGAATGAGTGGAAATGCAGTGGAGATGGCAGGGGTAGATGTTTCTTTCGAGAAGCTGCTCTGTAAGGGGAAGAAAAGAGATAGTAGGAAGCAGATAGATAGCCTGGGATATTTATTTTGCTTTCTTGGGTTGATTCTCTCTCTCTTTCTCCCTTCTCCCTCCCCTCACCCCTGGCATACATACTTTCACACACTCGCACACACACTTTTCAAGAATTATTTGTGGTTAAAAATAAATAAATAAATAAAAATAATTCATGTGGAAGCTGCAACCTTAAGAGCTCCTGACCAAGGGTCTTTATAAAGTTGTTAGCTGCAGTCTCCTGCTTGGGTTGCAGCTTATGCCGCCAATGTACTATTACAAATATAGAATAGTGGAAAGGGAAGATGATGAGGGCATTGTTCTTTTATTTGTAGAAACCCTTAAGTGGCGTCCCTGGGCAGATTTTCTTGTCCTGTGTTTTGATCTATAGGCCAGAGTACAGGGTCTTATTTTGCAGGATTTCTTTTTCTTTAGTGCCCTCAGTTTTTGGTCACACCACTTCGAAGAATGAAGAGGTAGACCCATGAAGAGTGGTGTGTGGCAAAGCCAAGTTTATTGGGTGACCGCAAAGTGATAGTACAAAGCTCCTGAAGAGGCAGGGACCCGAGAGGGTTGGCCTGGGAGTTTCTATGTCTAGGGGTTTGATGGGCTTGTTGGCAGGCTGTTTTAATCTGATTAACCCTCCCTGCCCCGTCACCCAATCAGACTTTGTCATCTATCTATCATGTGGGAAGGGGTGGAGGGCTCTTTCCCGGGTGGTGTAAAATTCTTTTAAGGATGGTCTGTCTTGGGGGCTGGGGTGGGAAGGGTTGTCTCTGCCTGCCTTTCTTCCAACTATTCTTTATTAATTTAGTTCACTTGAATATTTTGCTAGTTACTATGCTGGAAGCTTGGAATTCAAAAGGCAAATGTGACACAGATGCTGCCCTTGAGGATCTTCCGGTATAATGTGTATATTCCTATCATGAAATAATGAAAATAACCCCAGTGTGTTGAAGGCTTAATAGGTGGTAGGCAATGTAGGTAAGGGCTTTGCCTATATTCATTTTTTCATTAGTTTTTTACAACAGTTCTGCAATTAAGATATTATTTCCTTTATCCTCATTTTTAGATGAGAAAATTGAAGCTCAGAAATGTAAAAAGTAACTTTCGCATATCTAAATAGTATCTAGTTATGGAATCTAAACCTAGATTTGTCTGGTTTCAAGCTAGTGCTAATTATATTATACAACCCCACTTACTATGTTACAGGTATCATTTCAAGGTACATTAGGCTTTTTTTCAGTTGTGTGTGACAGAAACACAATTCAAGCTCAAGTAAATAGGGAATCTTGATTCTTATGACCCAGGTAGAATACAGTTTTCAGGTACAGCTAAACTCAGGGCCTTGACTCATGTCATCAGGGCCTCATTTCTCTTCTTTTTGTAAGCCTTCCTTTGTTGGCTTTATTTACAGACAGGATTCTTGATGGAACTATAAAGGATAACTATTGGCTGCCCCAAGCCAGTATCACCCTTAGAGCTTATGTTTGTAGAGGAAGAAGGCTTTTTTCCTCCTCCCAGGAGTGCTCTGGTTTTTAGACCTGCATCACTGGGACACCTGGGTGGTTCAGTCAGTTAAGCATCTGATTCCTTTTGGTTTTAATTAACATATAATGTATTATTTGTTTCAGGGGTCCAGGTCTGTGATTCATCAGTCTTACACAAGGCACAATGCTCCCCACAACACATACCGTCCCAACGGCCATCACCCAGCCACCCCATCCCTCGCGTCCTCCCTCCCCTCCAGCAGCCTCAGTTTGTTCCCTGAGATTAAGAGTCTCTTATGGTTTGTCTTCCTCTCCAGTTTCATCTTGTTTCATTTTTTCCTCTCTTCCCCTACGATCCTCTGCCTTGTTTCTTAAATCCCGCATATCGGTGAGATTATATAATAAATGTCTTTCTCTGATTGACTCACTTATTATGATTAACATAATACCATCCACATCATTGCAAAAGGCAAGATTTTCATTTTTGATGACTGTATGAAATTCCATTGTGTGTGTGTGTGTGTGTGTGTGTGTGTGTATACACTGCATCTTCTTTATCCATTCATCTGTTGATGAACATCTGGGCTCTTTCCATAGTTGGCTGTTGGAGACATTGCTGCTATATACATTGGGGTACAGGTGCCCCTTCGGATGACTACATTTGTATCTTTGGAGTAAATACCCAGTAATAAGCATCTGATTCTTGATTTTGGCTCAGGTCATGATCTTAGGGTTGTGAGATTCAGCCCTGCACCGGTGGGGCTTTGCTGCTGAGGGTGGAACCTGCTTAAAATTCTCTCCCTCTCCCTGTGCCCCTCCCCACCCTGCCTGTTTACATGCTCGCTCACTCTCCTGCGTGCGCGCTTGCCCTCTCGAAAGAAAGAAAGACCCCTACGTCAAGAAAGAAAGACCCCTACGTCGTTGCTTATCATTGGAGCAAGGTGCAGATCAGTTCTACCCAACCCATGTGGGGGAGTCCTCAAAGGAAAATGAATAATATTTACCATTATGTATTTATCATGTACAGTCTTTCCCAGGTGGTATTTCAAAATCATTCGGCAGTCCTAAGGGGTGGAGAAAATCTAGCTAAGAATATTGTTCAAAGCCAGGGCTGCCCCCTGTATCTTCGATTTCACACTTATTCTTTCCTCTGCACCATAAAGTTCAGATGAATGAATTACAGACATAATCATTCCCACACTTCTCATGGCTAACATTTACTTTTTCATACAAAGAGATCACAACTAAGAAAAGTTTTCAGTAACAGCGGAATATACTTCCTGTTTAAAAATCATGCCCAAAAAATCTATATGTATCATGTCCGAAGTTGTTCTAAGTAAGAGAGAGATTCTAGGCAGGGCATGAGGGTATGGGAACAGTAAGGGAGAGAAAATGATATACACCAAATACCTCCTCTCAAGAGCATTAATTTCCTTTTCCTTTTCTTTTGAAGGTGAAGGCTGCAACGTTAGACATGGCGGACAATGCATTCGACGATGAGTACCTAAAATGCGCTGACAGAATGGAAGTCAAGTATGTTCCCCAGTTGCTCAGGGAGGAGAAAGCAAGCCATCAGCTCTTGAAGGATGTGTGGGAAAATGCGGAAGCCAGATGGGAAGCCCAGAAGACGCGCATGTCCCTCCCGACGAGTTTTAAAGACCCCCACGGAATAGCGCTGACGGCGTTCGCTGCCGAAGCTCTAGCGCGGACGCCCTTCTACCGCGTGTTCAGCGAAGCAGTGCAGACGGCCGGCCTGTCTCGGCGAGATTACGTCTACGACTTCCAGTTCAAAGCTTTTCATTTTTATCTGACAAGAGCGCTGCAGTTGCTGAGAAGACCTTGTGAGGACAGTTACGGAGCCGCGGTCTATAGCACGAGCCGGGAGGTCTCCTTCGCGGCCGGAGGGCCCAGCCGGGCCCGGCTCGGCCGTTTCACGCTGGCCTATTCCGCCAGGCCGCAAGCTGCCGACGGCCAGCACGTTCTGCTAACCATCCGCACGTGCTTTGCAGTTGCCATTGAACGTTTTTTTGATAAAGAAAGTGAGAGAATTGTTCTGATACCCCTGAATGAGATTTTTCATGTGTCACAGGATGGGACCAGCAACAACATTATCCTTCGAAGCACCAACAAGACCTGCAGCCATTACGAGTGTGCTTTCCTAGGCGGTGAGTGTCTCGGCTCTGTCCGTGCTTGTCTGGTAGGGAAGGGGCGGGACCCTGAGACCCAGGGAGAGGGCAGGAAAGAAACTGACAGTTGTTTGAGAGGAAAAGTGACATTGATGGTCCCTGGCTCCTTCCAGATCACTAGTCCCCCCCCCCCATTTTAATTTTATCAAAATAATACATTGTAGCACTCTGGAAGGTTACAGAAATAAACCACTATAAGGCAGTGGTTCTCAACTGGGACAGTTTTGCCCTGGGGTCATTTGGTAATAACTGGAATTTTTAAATGTCACAGTCATCCCAAGTTGCTACTAGTAGCATCTAATGGGTAGAGGCCAGGGACACTGCCAAACAGCAATGCTTAGAACAGCACCCCGTGACGAAGAAGTACTTGGCCCATAACCCTGCTTGTAAGGCTTACAATGAAGAATAGCAACTCCTGCCCCATTGTTCCCGATCTCCAATTTTCACTCCTCAGTGGTATTCATTTTTAATTTTTCAGCTAAAATTAAAAAAAAAGATTTTATTTCCTTATACGAGAGTGAGAGCACAAGCAAGGTGAGAGGTAGAGGAGAGCGAGAAGCAGACTTCCCACCAACCAGGGGAGCTGAGGTAGGCTCGGTCCCAGGGCCCTGCGATTATGACCTGAGCCGAAGGCAGATGCCAAACCAGCGGAGCCACTGAGCTGCCCCTAAGCTAAAGTTTTTAACGATATGCTTCAGCATGTTATTTCTTGATTTAAAAATTTTTAAACCTCATCAATTACATCATCAGTAACTCAGACTCTCTGGTATTTCTGTTGCACCAGTCTTAACCTGTTGGGTTTATTGATTCATGTTTGCAGTGGGACTGTTGTAGCTGTAGGCATCAAGCCGGGTTCGAGACAGAAAGGGAAGAGGCATGGCAGCTCAATCTGCCCATTTAATCAGGGAAGTAGAAGCTTTCCCAGAAATTGCTAGTCGATTTCTGATTATATGTCACTGACCAGAACACCTACCTGATAATCCATAATTTGAAGAAAAGCTCAGAAGAGAGGAAATTAGCTTTTCCAACCTCTCTAGTATAGGGAGGCAAGGAGAAGGGACTTAGGAGTTGCTGTCAGGTCAGTAAACCAAATGTATCTGATAGCTGCCCCGCACTCCTCCTCACTGTTCGTGCTTTCTCCTTTCCCAGACTCCTGGCGTCAGAAAGCCTGGTGCCTTTTTATTTACTTATTCACTTATTTGTTTATTTAAGATTTTATTTTTTTTATTTGAGAGAGAGAGCACAAGCAGGGGGAAATGGCAGAGGGAGAGGGAGAAGCAGTCTCCCCCACTGAGCAGGGAGCCCCATGCGGGCTCAGATCATGATCTGAGCCAAAGGCAGGTGCTTAACTGAGTGAGCCACCCAAGCACCCCCAGACTGGTACCTTTTTAAATCTCTTTTTTACCCTAGATTATTAGTTAGATGATTTTTTCTGTTTCTTTAGCTTTTTATATCCCTTCAGTATTTCACTCCAACTCCTTCAAAACATAAATCTCTACTTAGTACATTCAAACATAGCAGATTCTCTCTCTCTCTTTAAATATATTCCTTCTGGATTCCTGCCATCACACTAATCTATGATGTACTCTTTAGGCCTGCTGAATATCCTAAAATTTCTCCTCATAGCTGTAGAGACTTTCTTTTGTTTCTCCCCTGTGAGGAATCCCCTGTACCTTGGATTTTCTGCTCTTTCTTGAATCACTTCTTTGTCAAGGGTTTGTGTTCTCCAGAAGTTTTCTGAGAAAAAGGGACATTGAGGGAAAATTTTAAGACATTGCATGTCTGAAAAATCTACCTGTAAGCTTGAACAATACTTTGCATAGGTTTGTATTTCTCTTTTGGAAATCATTTTCCTTGGGATTTTGGAGATACTCCTTCATTGTCTTCTGGTTTCTGGTGCTGCTGTTGAAAAGTGTGAAGCCATTCTAATTACTGAAACTTTGAAGGAGACCTTGTTTTTTCCTTTGGATGGTATTAGAATTTTTCCTTGCCCCCAACATTCTGAGATTTTATGTTGTTCTGGCTTAGTGTCTAGGGGCGAAAGGTTAATAAAACCCTTTCTCCTTGCTCCTGTAAAAATGGCCTCCCATTGATCTTCTTTTTTTTTTAATACCTTTTTTTAAAAGATTTTATTTGTTTGTTTGACACAGAGAGAGAGAGAGAGAGCGAGAGACCACAAGTAGGCAGAGAGGCAGACAGAGAGAGAGGGGGAAGCAGGTTCCCCGCCGAGCAGAGATCCTGATTCGGGGCTCGATCCCAGGACCCTGAGATCATGACCTCAGTCAGGTGCCCCCCATTGATCTTCTAACGCAGTTTCTCTGTAATCTACTGAAGGTGAAGTGACGGCTGCGTAACCACAGAACACCGCGTAATGGCAAACACAGCCCTTCACTGGTAAAATGTATCTGAGCTGGGAGAGTTGTGAATAAACTACAAATACCCGGGGGAAGCCAGAGCTTTGGGCATTCCTGAAGGTGGTGTGACGTAACGCTCGTGTTTTTTCTTGCTGAGTCCTGAGCTACCCTCACGGACCGGCATGAGAGATGCTGTCCTCATGTGGCATGGGGCTGCTGAGCTAGGATGGTTCCTGCACCCCCTGTGGAAGCTTGTCCCCTTGTACCTGAGCCGTCATTTTGGGAGAACAGGCCTGGATTGCTGTGAGGACTTGCACTGAAGGACTATATCTGAGTCCGCCCTGCTGCTGAATACTGTGCTGTGTTTCTTGCCTTGCGTTCTTCTGCAAAACCGAGTAAACAAGTGAGAGGAGAGCCTTTGGGGTCTCGTGAGTGTGGTTGTCTAGCGGAACCCAAAACCAGGGCTCCTGATCAAGCAGGGCGGGTATCGCAGTAGGGCCTCGGAACTGGATAGACTTTTAGACCTTGACTGCTTGTGGCCAAGGCACTGTGGGATTAGAAGAGAACCGGTAGGAAAGCGCTGATGAGATACCGTGCGTGGCTGGGGGCCAATCTACTTGAGATTTAATGGCAGAAGTGTTGTGGCCATTGAGATGCCTGGGGCACAAAACTTAAGAAAGGTCCTTACTTTTAGGTCCTACACTTGTACCATCTGCAAATTCGCATGATTCTAAGAGTGAGTGCCTTTTTAAATTTTCCATTCATAGGCACTTCATTTGCCTCGCCCCTGTCCGGACCTGAGTTGCAAGTGACTGAGACTAACTGTTCACGTTGAGAGGGCAGATGAAGACTGAAGCGATTAAATTGTATTAAGAGGAAAAGTGCCCGTTCCCTCACCAGCCATATAGTGGAGCTGACCCACACCTAAGCCAGTTAGAGCTGACTCCTACCAGTTAAAGGAAGCTGACTGAGGTCACACGTCTCGACCCGGTTCCTCGCGCGCCACAGCAGCTTGAAATTGGCCGTGGCTGAGAGCTTTACCATGGAAATCATGGAACAGTACAAATCAGGACCCCACCACCCACCCCAGAACCTGTTCAACTAAACTAACACATCACAGCCAGGAGGCCAGTTACAGGCTGGCAAAACCCTTCCGCTCTGGTGCTGCTGGTGCAGTCAGCCAGATGCCGTTGCGGAGGCTCTGGGTATACGGGAGCCCCGGCCGCGGTAGACAGAGGCCAAAGCGGTCACTGGTTGGTGGACAGAAGGGGGCGGTGGAACCCAGAGTTGTTCGGGGGTGGGATTGCGGTGATCAAAAGGGATGGAGCCATCGGGTTGATTGAGAATGAGCGGGGCTTCGGTTGGAGCTCCGTGAGGGAGGAAGGAGTGTGCACGCGGCCGTGGTATGCCACAGCGTGGCGGAGGCCACAGTCGGCAGAGGCCGTCCCAGCAAGTGAACGTCCGAACCAGCCGCAAGCGGAGACCTTTGCGGCCGCTCACAAGCACTGTTTGGGGAGTCCTGACAGACCGCTGCACGCCATTGCGTTCATTTAATCCCAAACTGTAATCTACCCGGTGTCCTCTGCTGCCATCTGGAGACCGCTGCTGGGATCGCAGGGCCAGAAACGGAAGTACTCAAACTTAAAAACTTAAGCCAGTACTTAAAAATTCAAGCCAGAGGATATAATCAAAACTTTGTTCCATTGTGACTGGATATAACTCTAGATGTTGTTTCTAAAGGGGATTAAAAAAAAGTTGTTTCTAAAGGGGATAAAAAAATTACACCAAATTTAGTGCTAACGCAGTCCTGTGTTAATCGTTTTAAACTTACTTATGATTTCCAAGATACCTAATTTTTGTAAAGACCCACACTGAGTTTTTACCTGAAAAAATAAGTCCTTTGGTTAGGATGGTCAAAAATTCTCATCTTGGTCTTAATCCAAGAATATGTGAAAGAACTGTGAGTAAATGGCAACAAAACCCTGTCTCCTTCCTCATGGAGAAATTACTGCAGGTTAACCTGCTGTACTGCTTTCCTAGAAAGCTTGATTAAAGGTGGAATGTCAGTGGTATATTCAGGCTATGTTCTCTACTTTTAAAAAAGACCCCATTTGGAAAACTGTACATGGCTTGGGAAGACTGTAGATGAATTATAATACCTGGTAGAAGGCCATAGCTTTGGGATTCCCTGGACCTTATAGTGCAGACACAATGTACGGTGTTACTGGAGAATGAAGTCGTAGAGTATACACACCATATTTTGAACCCCCATCATTTTACTGAGCAAGCTGGGCATAGGTCATCTGGCATTTTGGCCAGTGTTTCTATAGAGAGGGGCCAGGCTGCGTACATGTAAATATATCTGCATATTAGCAGTCATGGCAGGGAATGGCAAGATTCTCTGGCTGGAAACTTGGCCATGTTGGAAAGGAGGAGCCCCTGGACTCCAGTGGCTGGTATTAGTCGATTTTGTTACTCTTACTCAGACCTGTTGAGCCAGCTCTCTGCTAAGCCATCAAAAGGGAAAAGAAAGTAGATTTACAGGGCGAAAGAAGATTTAGAGATTTAGTTTTTGTAAACCCACGTCTAACTCTTGAGGGCTCATTAAACATAAATATCTTCATTGGTTCTAACGGTCTTTATTCGCTTTCTCTGGGAGCAGTGAAGTCTCATTGCTGCTGTCTGAGATTGGCTGGTACTGGGACATCAATAAGATCTCATGTAGACAGGCCAGATAGGACATGACATAGTTATCCCCAGGAAAATTCACAGTGTGAGTCAACACCTAGAGCAATTTGGAAGGCTGTTCAGACTGTTTATCTGTATTTATAGCAAACGAGAGCTCTTCACCATCAGCTTCCTCCAGACTTTCCTCCGCCAGACTTGTTCATCCCTATGAATCCGTTAGGATTCACCCAGAGAATCAGAATCCATAGAAAATATATAGGAAATGTATGTATTAAGTCACTAACTGCAGGGAATTGGCTTAGTGGTTATGGGGGCCAGCAAGGCAAGTCTGAAATCTGTAGGTCAGGCTGTCAGGAAGGGCAGGCTGGAACTTTGGGGTGAGCTGAGGCTGCTGTCTCCAGGCAGGATTTCTTCTCCTGGGAAGCCTCGGTCTCTGAAGGCCTTTCAGTTGATTGAATCAGGCCACCTGGGGTCTTGGCTAGCTCCCTGACTAAGGTGACGGGTTATAGACTCTTACCACACCTACAGAACACTTGGCCAGGCAGCAGCTAGGTTAGTGTTTGGGCAACAGTCAAACTGGGTAACTAGACATCTGACATAAATAAAACTGACCCTCACACCTCCATTCGTTATCTATCACTGCATAACAAATTACTCCAGAATTTAGTGGCTTAAAACAACATTTCTTATTTCACAGTTACCTTGAGTCAGGAACCTGGGTGTAATGTAGCTGAGTCTTTTGGGATCTTGCCATCTCATGAGGCCACAGTCATCATAAGACTCGACTGGGAAAGATCTGCTTCGCAGCTCGCTCACATGATCGGTGGGTGGATGCGGTTCCTGGTAGCTTGTTGACTAAGGCCTCAGTTCTTCCTGGCTGTGGACCAGAGGCCTCCCTTATTCCCAGCGACATGGGCCTCTCCACAGAGTATCTCACAGCAGGGGAGCTTGCTTCATCAGAGAACAAGGAAGAGAGAGCAAGAAAGAGGGCCAGTAAGTCAGTCTTTGCAACCTAGTCACGGAAGTAACATCTCATCACCTGTGCTGTATTCCGTTTGCGAGAAGCAAGTCACTAGTGCGGTCCACTGTCGAGAGGAGAGGATTATGTAAGGGTGTGAATACCAGGAGGCAGGGTCATTGGGAACCCTGTCAGAAGCTGCCTACGGTAATCCCAACCCATTACATCGTGTCGCTTCCTCTTGGGAAGGATCCAGACTGGCTCTCCTTTTCCCAGAATGATGAGTTCCACAGTGACCTCTCTGGCAAAGGAGACTAGCTACAGAACCGCTCAATGTGAGCCCACAGTTTCACATACTGGAGTTTTGATCTAATCAATATGACCTATTTGTTTGCTGGGCTTATATGGAATATATATTCACGTACTGAAGTAAAAGCAGGTTTTCCATAAATGTCCATCCACTGAGGTCAGAACAAGTACGCCTACACAAAAAGGAGGCGAGTGTACTAGTCCCCCAGTGCACCTCATTTTTTAGCTCCTAATTCCTTGGTGCTTGGGAACTCAGCCAAGAGAGGTTAGCGCGGTTGAAGGCTGACTTCTAAATAGTGGAAGACAGCCGGCCCAGTCAGCCCTGCAGACATCTTTACTGGGGAGGCTGACAGAATGTGTTATTGGAAGTCCCAGTCCTTTGCTTGTAGAGCCAGAAGCCGTAGTAGAGACCGTGGCCAGACTCCAGACGCCTTTCCTGAGACGCAGTCCGTGCACGCGAGCAGGTCGGGGTGTAGCAAAAGACTGACCCTGAGCTGGGTTTGCTCTGTTTGTTTCCGCGGAGCGGGGCTGCACGTGGCTTGTCTTCAGTAGGGCAGTTCTCAGTGTCTCGGTGGCCGGTCATACAGCCGTGGAGCGTTAGTGTTGCCACTCATGGAGGTCAGTCAGTCCCCAGGTGGTGCGAGGACCCCTGCCAGGGTCACATCTGAGGTTCTGCTCCCTCCTCGCCAGAACATCCAAGGCAGTGGACCAGTTACTGCTGCAGTGGACGGAGGCGGCATTCCGTCGAATTGACCCCACCAGGGTGGGCTCTTTCATTAGAGAATTCGCTCTTTCCCGGTGTGAAGTCTTGTAGGTAAAGCCCGCCATTGAGCTAGTAGTTTGGGTAAAGTAGTAAGTAAGCTTTCGTGGTGTCTCACGCGGAGGCGCTCACATTTTCTCGGTTCATGGTGTCCCTAAGTATGTCCAAAGGCTAAAAGAAATACCTGAAAGCTCCATTTATTAAGTGAAGTCAAAAAACTCAGTAAGCATTATGTTCATGTAAGTATTATGGACATCTTAGTAACTTTGAGAAAGTAATACACAAAAATTAAAAAATATATTATTTCATTCTTAGCCGCAATAACTTGCTACTGGGATATGTATGTGCCTATTAGACACTGCACAGCTTCTCAGATCTTGGATCAGATTAGATACCACCTTATTTGCTGATTCACAACGATTTTCACATATATTTGCTTTTTTAAAAAATAATTGTTTGCTTTTTTAATCACAGTTGCTGAAAACCCAGCCTTGCAAATACATGATGTCATCAAACAGAATGTAGCGTGGTGTAACTCTGAAACTGCATTATACCTCGAGCTAGTAGTTCTTGCTGTGTCTGACAGATACCCCGTGTATCTGTGCTTGTCCTACGATTTTAAAATATCCCTTGGGAGCCCTGTGAATTTCGGCCACTGTTTGGAAACTACAGGCACCTGTTTGTGAAAGTGGTGGAGGCTTAAGCAGCCTGGTTTGGCTCTTAACTGGAAGTCAGATTTCCATGTGATGGAACTTTCAGGGTTTTATCCTGTGGGACTTGAGAGAGAATCCATGGCGTGATCAGATAGCGTGTCGGAGAGTCCGGACTTTGCTTGCAGCGCAGGCTGGCCGTAGCGGCCCTGCAAAGGAAGGCAGTGCTCGTGTGCGGAAACCCAGAGGCAACAAACCGCCTTAGTCTTGTTGCTGGAAGTTCCAACCAGCTGTGAGCTTGGTCACAGACATCTGTAATTTCATAGGATCCGAAGCAGATCAGGAACCCCACGAGAGGACTTTATTTACTCTTGTCTGGACTGTTTCTGAGTCTTCTTACTGTAGAGCTCGATGCTAAAATGACAACTTTGAAGGTTTTCCAGTGTGACTGGTGGAACAGTCCCGACTCTTACTCCTGTGGGTTCTTTTCGTGGCCTCCCGAAGTTTCCTCGCATGTGTAAGCTGATCCGTATTGTGCTCTGTACTTGATCTCCAGAGCTCTCTGTGCAGCTAGCTACCTGCTCTTTAGGACTCTGTAAAAATCAAATTATCTTGGTAATTCTTTTGTGGAAAAATTTTAAGCTATTCCATGGTTATAATGTCATTCGAGTTTTCTACTGATTCTTGAGTTATTTTTGGTAAAGTCTGCTTTTCTAGGCACTTGTCTTCTGTTTTAAGCTTATTGGCCTAAAGCTAGTCATAGTAATTTCTTGTTTTTTTAATACCTACCAAATCTCTGCTTATATTCTCTTCTTTCTTTCCTTATATATTATATTTCTGCCTTCTCCTGTTTATTTTTGGATCCGTGTCCTCCTTTGTTGCCCTGTTACTACTTTAGAAAGGCAAAATAGTTTACTTTCTGCTGCTGAAACACTAATGAAAAATTAAATGCAGAGTCAACTAGGGAGGAGAAAGGCTGTCTTGAAGAAATGGATCTGTGTTAGACATTAGAGGAGATCCATCCTCTCCTAGTGACAAGGCTCTCAAAAATGTGGTGCGTAGGGACGCCTGGGTGGCTTAGTTGGTTAAACATCTGCCTTCAGCCTAGGTCAGGATCCCAGGTCCTGAGATGGAGTCCTGCATCAGGCTCTTGGCCGAGAGGGGAGTCTGCTTCTCCCCATCCCTGCCGCTCCCCCTGCTTGTGCGCTCGCTCGCTCGCTCTTCTCTCTCTCTCTCTGGCAAACAAATAAAATATTTTTTTAAAAATTTGATGCATTAAAAAAATCACTTAGAATCCTTTTTAAAATGCAGATTACAAGGCATCACCCCTAGAAATCCTCTATCAGTAGTCCTGGCTAGGGCCCAGAAATTTGCAATTTCAGTAAACACCCACATGATTCTGAAGTATGTGATTAGAAGGCTACACTTTGAGAAACCCACTCTAATTGATGGTACAGATGAAAGCTAAAGGCTTTAAAATCCCCCAGTGTCTTATCCCCTGGGTGAATCTCTCTATCATATCAATAGTTCTCTTAGTCACACCTTCCCTTGCTTAGCCCTCTGAGTGAAACTTGCACCCTTTGCTCTCCTGCTAATGCAATATTTTGTATTGGTCTCTGGCCTTTTTTTTTTTTTTTAAATTTCTAGCTTAGCTAGACACCTGAGGTTAGCCTCAGGGCACCATCCAAATTCTCACAGATCCGTACCATTTCCTGGACAGTGGAAACTGGACCAAGTCACCGAGATTCTTGGTTCAAACTCCACACACGGAGCAGGATCTGAGAGCAGATTACCGAAAAACACATCTCTGGTAGTGAGGACAGAGCTCTTAGGGATTCTGCCCTTTTACATGGAGAGATTCATCCTCAGGTAGCTGAATATCCAGATTGGGTCAGTGAGTCAGCCAGACCTGGAGAGGAGACCACAGAGCCCTGGGCCTTCTCAGCATCCTGGGAAGCCCTCGTGGCCCCTGCTGGCACCAAATCTGAACACCCTCCCGCGGGAGTCCGGGCCTTCATGGCTGCGGGGCAGGCCGGCGCTGTCCCTGCGCGTCATGCCTCAGAGCAGTCCCGAAGCGCTGGTGATTTTTGTAGAAGGCCCTGGACTTAGCAAGAGGGTCTGGGGCCTTATAAAGATATAGTGTTAGAGGCCATATTATGCCGTATTCTTGCTTTCCAAAAACTGAGGATTTCCTTACTATATAGATCAGTGTTCTGGAACAGACCACAGATCACAGATCAATGTTCGGGGATAGACCAATGTGTTTTCTTTATGTGAATGTGAAGGATCTTTTTTTCTATATCCAAGGATCTTGAAGATCTGATTGCGATTCTTTTTCTCCAATGAATAGGAATTGTCCTAGGGGCACCTGGGTGGCTCCGTGGGGTAAGCGGCTGACTCCTGATTCAGGCTCAGGTCAGGATCTCAGGGTAGGAGATGGAGCCCTCGTCGTGCTCAGTGCTGGGTGGATGTGGAGTCTGCCTGAGATCCTCCCTCTGCCTCGTCCCCTGCTCTTGTGCATGCACGCGCCCATTCTCTCTTAAAAAAAAAAAATTCATAGTGAGAGGGTAGATTTTCTGTTGAGGACATTTAGTATCTGAAGAGAAGGTTGATTGAACAGACATACACATTTTTTCCTAACGTTTGCAGACTAATCATGAATAGAATCAAAGTGTTAGCCTTGGATGGGCATTTGGAGGCTATTTGAAGCAAACTCCCAGTAAAAGATGCAGATAAGGAAGCTGAGTTCCAGAAACGGTAGATGTTTTATCAAAGGTCATACTGCTCTTTGAGGGCTGTAATGTGAGCACAAACATGTCGTTGTTCCTCATTTGGTATCCCGCCAAGTTATGGCTCTGACAGATTCCAGCTGACACATGAGGTTACCAGTAGCTCTAAGACCAATTGGAAATCTTCGCTGGGGTAGAATGTGTCTAACTAATAAAGCTTTATCTTCATGCTTCAGGACTAAAAACGGAAAACTGTGCTGAGAACACAGGTAAGATACACTGTTAAAATATTTCCTCTGTAAGGGGATGTTACTTCTCCCAGGTGTGGGTCAGAGCCGCACCCCCATGTCCTGCTGCTGCCATCATTTTCTCAGGGCTGAGCTGTGCTGCCACCGCCGCCGTCTTGTCAGGCGGAGGGCCCACGGGCCTCTGTTGCCTGCTCTCCACCCCATGCCGTGCCGGTGGCCATTCTTGGGGACACTACATTCACCTTGGGTGGGCAGGGACCGTGCCACTCACCCTAGCCTGGCCTTGTAAGTGCTGAAGGACTTTTGAAAGCCCCTACGTGATTCCTTTGCACAGGGTCAGATACATATCCCCGTATTTTGACATCTTAGGAGATAACATTTGGGAGACTAAAAAGGGGAGGAATTGAGTACGTAGAGCTGAAGAGGGGAGACAGGACGGAACGGGAGTGGGTCTGTCTCACCTTTCTGGGCATGGGGGATAGGAGGAGGCAACAAAAACAATCTTCCGTAGAGGACCGTGGGAAAGATTTGGGAGGATAAACGGGAATCCTAGGAGGAAGGAGCATTATCAGATAAGCCCAAGAGATTTGAACCAAAGGTTCCAGAAAGTACTTTAGGCTAATGCATGCTTTGGGTGGATCCTTTTGAAGATATCCTTGTTAAAAGATTTGGGAATAAAGGTCTGTTTCTAGCTGTGTTCCTGGCTAGTTTTTCTGTGAATTCTTCATGTAATTAAAATAAATCCATACCCATTTGTTTTTGAGATTGAAATTTTGAATTTCTCATATTACTATATTTTTGGAAGCCAACTTAAATCTTTTTTATTAATAAGCATTTAAAATAGACTGAATCTGACACTTATTTACATCTGAGCATAGTACTAGGTAATGAAAAATGTCTGTATTTCAGAACATCATCTCCCCATCTATCTCTACAACCCAGGTAAGTGGGCTCTAATGTTTTTTAAAAATAATCCTTACATGGATGTTTAATATTTACTAGCTCTTTCCTGTTTAGCAAATTCACTTCTTAGCTTAGGAAAGAGTACTTTGCAGATAGGAAAGTGTAACTTGAGAAATAAGAGAAGGGAAGAAAAGAATTTATTCTGGGGGAAACTTAGCTTCTTGTAAATGGAAGGTTGGGTCTCCGGAGATCTGAGTAATACGGACACACCCGGGGAGTAAGGTTGGTAGGATGCGAGGGGCCAGTCGCTCTGGATAGGCCTGCGGGCCTCTCGCAGAGAGCTCTGGATGCGCCACTGAGGTTAGCCTGTGTGGCACCGCGCATCCAGATGAAAGGAGAAAAGCTACTCATTTTCGTCTGTCAAATATGCTGATATTTGTTAGCATTTGGCTAAATAAGATGTCTGGGTGGTTGGATGCTTCCCCACTAAGTTTCCGCTTCTGTTGATATGACTCAAATCACTTTTTTGCATTTAAGCTCCTTATTATGTGTTCGGCCCCTATAGCTATAATAAGTTTTTCTTCACTGAAGAGAGAAAAGCATCTGGCTTTTCCTCAAGTATGATATTTGGAAGATCTTCCTGTCCCGAGGGGAAGCATTTTGTGAAGCTTCGCGTGAGCCGGAGGACTTGCATAGCCTCACTTCTTACTGGCTCGTTGCAGACGCAGGTTTTACTGGTCGTTTCACAGGGACTTCAGCTCAGTCTTCAAGACAGACGTTTTTCTACCTCATTGAGATCCCCAGGAGACTTTCTCTGTGTGATGATTTTTCTTAAGAAAGGGGACCAAAGGGAGCCTCTGGAAGGTTCCAGCTCAATGTGGTGCATTTAGATTCTGGCTGACACTTAAATTTAGTAGCTCTAGTTTATTGGATGTACCAAGTGGTTCGTTATGATTCTAGTATGTGAGAAGAGTTTGCTGTAACTATAGTAATTCTCAGTTATTTTGTTTTATCATTAAAACGGATAAGTTTCTTCTTATAACTTAGGTGAGAAAGACCAGAACATTGAAGACACTGGTAAGATATTTTTGTAAGCTCCGGGGGTTTTCACTTGCAGTATAGCTCTCTTAGGGATGGAAACAGGTAAGCATGATACAGTCAGGAAAAGTGGGAAGAAGACGGAACCCACTTTAGCTTACTAGTTTGGTGTATCAAAGCCCTCCTGAGTTACAGATCGACCTTATAAAGATGACGCAGCTGCCTTCTCTCTTGCTTAACTCTCCCATTTACCCAAGATGACCAGAGAGCGTTTAGAGACGTGACACGAGGAACTAGTTCTAAAGAGCCTGTTTCCTGCGCTCGCTTTGGCAGCACATATACTAAAGAGCGTATTTTCTGCTTTTATGTTAGCTGTCGCAGCACAGAGGAAGGTGTGACTTCACAGACTCTTGTAACCTAGTGTGTTGGCAGGGGCATTGAAAAGTGTCATTGATTTTTTTCTAAATTACAGTGATTTTGTGTATTTCTTTCTGTTTCCAGCAATCTGAGTAATAGCTGCTTTTAGCTATATCCATCTCATTGTTTCATGTATTTTGAAGTATAGCTCATTCCCAAGTTTTTGTTTTTTGTCTTTTTTTATAATATTACTCAAATGTCCTCAAGGGTGCTGGGACAGGGACACCCATAAATTAATGGTAAGATTTTAAATTGGGCTTTCTGAAGGACGGTTTGATGGTATGTATTATTAGCCTTAAAAATGTCCATACCTTTTAACCTAGTTACAGCACATTAAGATTTGTACTAAGGAGGTAAAGATTTGTGTACGAAATGGTTACAGTGTGTGGTGGCCAAAATTTCTGAATAACCTTAGTGTCCAGCAGTTGGATGTTGTTAAATAATATCCATATAATGAAGCACTAAACAACTTAAAAATCATACATTTTTTTAAAGATTTATTTATCCATGAGAGAGAGAGAGAGAGAGGGAGAGAGGGAGAGCACATGCAGATGTGTGAGCAGGCAGATGGGCAAAGGAAAGAGAAGCTGACTCTATGCTGAGCCACCCAGGTGCCCCTAAAAATCATATTTTTGAAAAATATGAGAAAGTGCTTATAATATGTGGCAAGTAAAATATGTAAAAAAGCATATGAACTGTAATAGCAGTTTATTTAAAAATTTCAAAAGAGGAACACCTGGGTGGCTCCGTTGGTTGGGCGTCCGACTCTTGATTTCAGCTCAGGTCATGATCTAAAGGTTGTGAGATCAAGCCCTGCATCAGCCTCTGTGCTTCGCAGGAGTCTGCTTATCTGTCTCTCTTTCTTGCCCCCCCTTTTGCCCTCCCCCCACTTGTGCTCACTCATGTGCTCAGTCTCTAAAATAAGTAAATCTTGAATGTCAAAAGATGCAAACTTCGGTTATAGGAGACCCAAGTACCGGAGATGTAATGTAGCAGGCTGCGTGGAGCAGCGCAGGGGGCGGCGCTGCACAAAGTTTCTAAGAGAGTAGGTTTTGAGTTCTTACCACAAGGAAAAAAGCCATTTTTTTTCTTTTTTTAAATATCTGTAGGAGATGCTAGATGTTAGTTGTGATCATTTCACAACATATATAAGTTGCATCATTACGCTGTATACCTTGAACTCACACAGTGCCATCAATTACATCTCAGCAAGGCTGGAAACCGTGCTTAAAATGGTATGAATATACACACAGCAAATAAATTGAAAGAAGATGTACCCAAAATATTGAGGATGAGTAGCTCAGATCTGGGATTATGAGTAATTTTTTTTAAAGATTTTATTTATTTATTCAACAGAGATCACAAGTAGGCTGAGAGGCAGGCATAGAGAGAGGGGGAAGCAGGCTCCCCGCTGAGCAGAGAGCCCAATGTGGGGCTCGATTCCAGGACCCTGGGATCACGACCCAAGCAGAAGGCAGAGGCTTTAACCCACTGAGCCACCCAGGCGCCCCGATTATGAGTAATTTTTAATGATTTCTTGTGTTTTTCCAGATTATCTGTAATTATAATGTATTATGTAATCAAGAAGTTTTATTTTTAAGAATATGACAAATGTAGGTGGGAGTCTTTGGATTGAATCTTAAAAAAATAAAATAAGAGCTGTTTTGCATAATCTAGGAGAGAGCCTGGGTCGCTAGCCATAGTTGTTCTCACCATAAGTCAGTCAAGCTCCAGTGGATTAAATTTCTCCCCTTTTACCCTAGTCCCTGCCGCCTCTCAAAGCTTTTCATTTTCCACTGTAAATAGCCATATAAATACAAGGTTAAATTAATTTTCAAGTTGATTGCATTTTTCACTGAAGAGTTTCTGTTCTCATCTTTAGGAATGAAAAGCCAGGAGTCCCCAGTCTTACCTGGTAGGTACCTCTACCTTACCCTCTAAGACTAGCTGCGAGGTTAGGAGGAGACATAAGGGCTGACTCCTAGGACTCAGGACATTCCTGGACAGGGAGAATTTGAGGAATGAGTTAAGCCAGAACAGAGGTACTGATTTATTCATGCTTACTTAGTATGGTCCATGCAGTATACCAAGCACTTGTACGACTTATTTCCTTTAATCATCACTTACTCCAGACCTACAGTGTATTTCTTTTGCATAAATAGGGAATTGAAGCTCAGATTCAGAAGCCTGACCTGTCAGAGAGCTGATAATTATGATGACAATAGAACTAAACCAAGTAGAGTCCTTTTTTTTTTCATTTTATTTTGTTTTTCAGTGTTCCAAGATTCATTGTTAATGCACCACACCCCGTGCTCCATGCAATGCGTGCCCTCCTTAATACCCACCACCAGGCTCACCCAAGTAGAGGCTGAAACTCAGTACAGCTTCATTTAAAAGCTGCCGTACTAGGACTGCCTTGCAAAGATAAGATTGGAGAGAGAGAGGCCAGATCCTGGAAGTTTTTTAGGGTTGGAGAAGGGGGAGGTGTAGACAAAAGAGAGCATTCACAGTGCAAGGAAACTGATTAACCCTAATACGCATTTTTGTCTTGAGGTATGGCAAGCAGTGAAGCCACCCAAACACCTGGTAAGACGACTTTCTTTTTACTCTCTGGGCCCAAGTGTGAGATGAGAAGAATCCCCCAGGCATTAAAGAACATGCTGTCATGAGACTCTTATTCATTAACATTTGCCTTACAGCTTCCTACTAACCATTCTGCAGATTTAGCTGGGGAAGAGAGTAGAGAGGAAAAAGTGTCTTTCTTCCCTAGGGTACGTGTGTTCCTGGAGCAGGAAAGTTAGCCTGTTTGGCGCACGGCTGAAGGCAAGGGTGCTGGAACCCGGAGGTTTGCAAGCCAGCACCTTCTAGGTTCCACAGCTGAAGTTACTCAGTAGAAAGTTCACCTTCAGCAGAAAGCTGACTTTGAGCTTTGGCTAGGAACTCCGCATCTAGAATTTACCAGCTAACAAAGTACAGTCTCCTGGCATGTGGACGAGCTCAGTGCGTGCCAAGGCAGGAGGCTCCGCTAAGCTTGACGTAGGTTTGCACGCAGGGGTTCTCGCAGCCCTAAGTTGTAAATAAAGAGTCAGAAACCGCGCGCCGCAGTGGGAGCTTTGGCACGTCTATCACTTAAGCTCATCAGAGAAGAGCTGGGGAAGTGGACTCCCTGGAGCAAACTGTAAGCCCCTGAAAACTTCTTTCTCACTTAGGAATGAAAATTCCAGAAACTGTTTCACTACCAGGTAAGCAGTAGTTGGCATAGGAGAGAGGAAGCTGCCAGTCTGGGGGGCATAGTTACAGTTGTCACCATTAGAGGATGCAGGGGAGCCTAAGAACTTCGCTCACGATCAGGCAAGTGAGTAAGGGACCCACGTCTCTTAACTTACGGCGTAGTACCCACCCCTGGGGACTTGTGGATCTTCAGGTGATTTTCCAGGTTCATTTTACCGTGGCGGATTTAGCCTGCCCATCAGATAAACCATGAAAATGCTAAATAAGCATTTAGACGGTGTGAGGCTGTTGGTGAGGAGGAGACCGAGGAGCCTTGAGCTTCGGTGGCCAGAGAGAGTGAACAGTTGTCAAGTTTCTCAGAAGGGGCTCAGAACTTAAGCTTAGAGAGGAGGAAGAAGGTCTCTAAACTGAATTTTTCTCCTGGGACAAAGAGAAGCCTATTTTTTTAAAGTAGACATAATTTACAAGAGAGCTGTGGACGGTAGTAACGCTTCCCCGCCTCAGAATGGTTACCTTTCAAAGAGGCTAACACTTGTCACGCCTACCTTATGCGGGTATCTCTGCGGACTAGAGAAACACAACGTCTCGGTGCTTAAATCCTTCCTCCTGGGTTCACGTAGTATTTTGAAAATAATTTTTGATAGGTCTTAGTATTCTATAATGAATGGCCCGGTGCGGAGCTTTGCCCCACGCCGCCCGTGACGGAAGGAGCAGCGCGCCGCGTGCAGACGCTGCGCGCACAGTTAGCCGCCCGACTCCCACGCCGGCCTGCAGAGGGGGTCCGGCCGCTCTTCTGCCTTCACCCGGTTTTGTCACGTCGGGCCACGAGTTTATTTGCTCACCACTTCAAAGTGAACCTCTGACAACACCGAAGGCGCATCTTGTGTGTGTCCAACTCTTCAGCTCGGTGACCTTGACCTGAGTCGGCACAGGCTTCTCATGGGCTCCTTTGAGGCACAGTGGTCACGTGACCGGCACCTGCCCAGCCTGCTGGGGAATGAACACAGACTGTGTAGACAGACCCAGCTTCAATAAGTCTCTTCTCTGCCATTTTCCTCTGGGTAACTTTATATAAGTTATTTCACTTTTCTTTGCTTCTGCTTCCAAATCTATGAAGTGAAGAAAACATCGTCCAGCAGGACTGATTGAAGTCCCAATGAGATAAAGTTTGGCAAAATGAATGGTAGTTTAAAGTAGTAGTAAATGGGAATTGTCTTTATTATTACCTGAAATTCTTTCTCATTTAGGAATAAAAGTGGTACAACTGGATGAAAAACCTGGTAATAAATTCTTTATTGGGGGTGGAGGTATCCGGTTTTCTGGGTCCTTTAGCATCATCATTCAGTGAGCTCAGCCTTAAGAGGGCGAAGGAAAGCACCTGGCCTGTCCCTCTCCTGACACTGCAGTCCGCAAGCCAGAAGGAGAAAAGGCTGGGAGACGGGGAGAGCAGGGGGCTGCCGTTGCGGCTGTCGGGGCTAAGCCCAGAAAAAGACGGCTGGCTCGCAGCTGCGGGGCTCTATTCCAGAATGCCACGGGAGGCTTCCCAAGAGAAGGTGGCAACTGTGAGGGAATCCGTAGTAATTGGAACAGCATCGTCAAAGAGCTGTCCGTGGGAACCCCACAGCATGAGACCATTCTGTGTTCTCACTGCGCTCACCATGTCCTCCAACGAATGGGCCGCTAGGTTTTGCTGGGAATGTTTCGTATTGTGCTCTCTCCTACACAAATGTGTGTAGTGCAGGCTTTTTAGAAGTGGCAAAAAACATTTACACAGGATCTCCTTTAATCCACTTAAATATTGTTATTGCCGTTTTCGAGATGGAGGTATGGGATATAGGAAGGTTGAGGAGCCTGTTAAGATGGGAAAGAGAAAACTGGGACTCAGACTTCTCAAATTTTGTTCACCTTATGCCATGTGACACTTGTCTTCCAACCAGATGTAGTTACAGAAAATACACCTCTGTCCTGGTCTCCTAGAATTGGTATTTGGCTTCAAAGCTGTCAAAATATGGCAATATTGTAATATTGTAATATTGCAGTGCTAGTGTAGCATAGTAATTGAGGTCGTGTATCACAGTAATTGAGAGCAGAGGCTTTAAAGTTATTCCTGCCACTGACTACCTCTGTGATTTTATGCAAGTTTTGAGGAACATCTGTATAATACTGATAACTATACCCACCTTCTGAGACTGTAAAAAACCTGATGATGTACATAAATCATCAGCGCAAAGTATGACACACAGAAAGCACTCAATGATAGGTATTAATGTTGTACTTGGGTATCTTAGTTCAGTGTCCAGAAAAAGTACTTTTTTTTGTATATAAAAGTTTAATCTTTCTTTTAATGAAAACAAATATACATAATGGTGAAAAAAATTCAAAGAGCACAAGCGAGTAAAAATTAAACCCTTCCTCAACCCCACGCATAAATCTAAACGTGATGCTCTGCCCTGCAGACCCATTGTCAGAGACAGCCAAGTTTGCCTAATCATTTAATCAGATTTTTCTCTTCTGGGTAAATAGATGTACAATATAGTTAACCCAAAATCTGTTCATATTTTAGAAGACAAAAGTCGAGAAGATATCGGCAATCCTGGTAAGAAATATTTCATTTCCTTAGTTGATAAATGTCTGATCTGCAATACAGAAAAAATGACACTTAACTTTTCAATAACAGGTACAAAGTTTCAAGAGTTTAAGGCGTCATCATATGGGATATAATGTCATACCCAAATACTTACTAGTGTGATATGGTGGGAGTAAGTTGATTTCTTAAGCAATTATTTTCAGCTGTGTGTTTTGTTTAGAGCAGTAGTTCTGAACCCTCTCAATCCAGTCTCCCTTTTTATAACAAATATTTATAAAGCCTTTATAGTGTCCTGGAATAACATTCATAGATAAGAAGACCTACTCGCACCCATAAGAATATCAATATGTTATTTATTTATATACTATATATATAATATATATACCATAATTTATAACAAAATTGCATAGATTTCAATATGTAAGGGTCTACATTATACTAAAAGAAATAATGGACAGATGATTGTATATACTTATATGAATTGGATTTAAGGAGTGCATGTGATGTACTGAGCACTGGATATTATAATATAAGATTAATGAATCATTGACCTCCTCCTCTGAAACCAAAAATGCTTTATTTGTTCATTGAATTTAAATAAAATTAAAGAAAAAAAGCAACTTGAAGCAGTATGCTCTTTTTAGAGATCCTGAAGATGACCTACAAATGGAAATGATTTATAAAAGGAACAAAATTTTGGAAAAGGTTTAAGACGAGGAAATACTCAGGATCAAGATTCTAATTCACAATTTCCCTACACTCATGCTGACATGAGTGTACATGCTGATAACTTTTAGTAGGGATGGTCCCATTAAAGACAAATTTAGCTTTTTAACAAATATTTTATTTATTTGAGAGAGAGAAGGAGAGAAAGCATGAGCATGGGGGAGCAGCAGAGGCAGAGGGAGATGGAGAAGCAGACTCCCTGCTGAGCAGGGAGACCATGTGGGGCTCAGTCCCAGGACCCTGAGATCATGACCTGAGCCCAAGGCAGACTCTTAACCAACTGAGCCACCCAGGCGCCCCAAAAGATTTAATTCTTTTTAAAAAAAAAAATATATATATATATACATACATACATATATACATACACCTGACCAATTCCAAACTGCCTGATAGGGGGCCATGCTGATCCCTTGAGAACCACTGGTCTATAGTAACAAACTAATGTATGAGTCTGCCTGTCTCTCCTTTTCCCCATCTGTATACATACAACTGTGTGTTTATAATTATGGTTGAGTAAATTGATAATAGGAGTTAAAGACTTATAAAATTTATTGGCTGTTTGCCTTGTGTATGAAATCAGAGTGTGATTCCATTTGGATACTTCCCAGTCCTCCCTTGTACAGTCTAAACCAAAACACAGCCATCATTCAGTTACATAATTCTGTGTGAAACAGAGCATCCTCACATGAATGGACTCTATGGTTTCTTTTCACTAGTTCAGGTGAAAGGGAAACTGTTTCCTCCAGACAGTGATCCATGTATGGAGGGAAAAAGTTAATTTTTTTTTCAGTTGGCAGGGCTTAGTGTTTAAAAATGCAGCTGTATTTAATCACATATTGGTAACTATTAGCATATACATGTGAAATACAGTCTTGAAATAGAATCAAACTCTACCTTGCATGTATATACAGAAAATGAAAACAAAAAATTGCTAAGAAATTCTAGAGAACTTGAAGAACAACAAAAGGTATCTTGTCTACAGAGATACTAAAAAGGGGCGCCTGGGTGGCTCAGTGGGTTGAGCCGCTGCCTTCGGCTCAGGTCATGATCTCAGGGTCCTGGGATCGAGGCCCGCATCCGGCTCTCTGCTCGGCAGGGAGCCTGCTTCCTCCTCTCTCTCTGCCTGCCTCTCTGCCTGCTTGTGATCTCTCTCTGTCCAATAAATAAATAAAAAATCTTTAAAAAAAAAAAAAGGCTGTAGAGGGCGCCTGGGTGGCTCAGTGGATTAAGCCTCTGCCTTCGGCTCAGATCATGATCTCAGGGTCCTAGGACCAGGCCTGCATCGGGCTCTCTGCTCAGCAGGGAGCCTGCTTCCCCCTCCCCTGCCTGCCTCTCTGCCTACTGCCTACTCTCTTGTCTGTCAAATAAGTAAATAAAATCTTAAAAAAAAAAAAAGCTGTGGAATCTTAGGTAAAAACTATGTCAGCACACCCTGGTGATATACATGAAAATACAGCCTGAAACCTGTATTGAACTGTACTTATTCCAACATTGTTCCTAGTTAGTGTTTGAGGAAAGTTTGTAGTTCAACTTGAACATCTACATCAGGGTACCTGGTTTAGGTGCATGAGGCTGGCTATCAGAAACGACATGTGTCCGTGACTGTGTGTTCTCATCAACAGCTCCAGATCCGGTTCCGGTTCCGGTTCCAGGTCCCAAAACCCATCCCTCTGCATCCTCCGGCGAAACGCTCCTTCCACCGCTGGGGACATTCATCATTTCAATCATTGCTTCTGCTAGAAGTCTCTTCGTTGCTTTGTAGTCTAATGTATTCTTTATTTACTTAAAATACACTCAAGGAATCCCACAGGAAACCAGCAACAGGAATGATGTATTTTTTCACTTGTTCATCAAAGTCATTTGATAAAATGAGAACTGAGTATTTGTTACTTACTTTGTAAATTCACAGTTGGTCCAGATATATCATAGAATTTATTTTCCATTTATTTCTGTATTTATGATTACAAAAAAAACCCCTGTATCCTTCTGATTGAATTCAATAAAAGACTTTAAGTTTATTGGATATAATTTCAGTAGAATTGCCAGATATTAAAATATCCAGTACCATTAGTGATTAACAAGAATTTAATTCCTAAATTAGAATTTTAAAGAAGTTTTACTCATCTTTGAAGGATCAAACTTTGACTTCAAATACTATTCTCCAACAAGCTCATCATCTTTCCCTGATATATAAACACTTTGTATTTCTGTAAACATGATTGTTTACCAAGTTTTTCACATATAGTCCCTGATTTAAATCTCATATTAATTGACGAAAATAGACAGTAGTGAAGGAATGTATATGCTAAGTAAGCAAGGAAAAAATGAGATTATACACTATATTACTCTTTTCCCCAGGGGATTGTGGTAGTTGAATAGTGACTGATTTAGGCATGGGCTTTGGTAACTGGCACTTGTTTAAATTTTGCAGCGTTTCAAAAAGGATTTAAGTCTGGGCGCCTGTGGGGCTCAGTCATCAAGTGTCTGCCTTTGGCTCAGGTCATGATCCTAGTGTCCTGGGATCGAGCCTTCGGGCTCTCTGCTGGGCAGGAAGCCTGCTTCTCCCTCTCCCACTCCCCCTGCTTGTGTTCCCTCTCTAGCTGTGCATCTCTCTGTCAAATAAATAAAATCTTAAAAAAATTTTTTTTAAAAAAGGATTTAAGTCTACCTTGAAAGATAAGAGAAAAAGTACTTAAAGTCTAGACTTAGGTGTTATGGATTCAATGTGCTTTTTAAAAAACATTGTCTTCACACACATATACCCAACACACACACACACCCGCCAATCTGGTTTATTTTTATTTATTTATTTATTTATTTATTTGGAAGGTTTTATTTATTTGTCAGAGAGAGAGGGAGAGAGATCACAAGCAGGGGGAGTGGGAGAGGGAGAAGCAGGCTCCCTGCTGAGCAAGGAGCCCAATGTGGGACTCAGTCGCGGGGTCCTGGCACCATGACCTAAGCTGAAGGTGGACACTTAACTGACTGAGCTGCCCAGGAGTCCCTACTTATATTTATTTTAAAAATTTTTAATTGAAGTATAGTTGACATGCAATATAATATTAGTTTCCGATATACAAAGTGATTTAAGAATTCTGTATGTTATGAAATGCTGACCACAATAGGCGCAGTTAGCAGCTGTCATTATACAGAGTTATTCCAGTAGAATTGATCATATTGCCTATGCTTTATTTTTCATCCCTGTGGCTTACTGTTTTATAACTGTTCGCACCTCTTAATCCCCTTCATTTATTTGCCCATCCCCCTACCTCTCTGCTAAGCTCCAACTCTGTGTATTTATGGGTCTGTTTCTGTGTTTTGTTTGTTCATTATTTCTTTAAGATAGGACCTATAAATGAAGCCATATGGCATTTGTCTTTCCCTGTCTGAATTAATTAGCAGAACACCTTCTAGTTCATGTCATCACAGAGGACCAGATTTCTTTCTCTTTGTGGCTGAGTGATGTTCCACCGGATATATACCACAACTTCTTTGTCCGTTCATTTTCAGTGGACACTGGGTTGCTGCATATCTTGGCTATTATAATTATGCTTCAGTGAACTTGGGATACATATGTTTTTTTGAGTTAGTGTTTTGGTATTTGGCTAAATATCTAGTAGTGGAAATACTGGATTATATAACATTTCTATTTTTAATTTGTTGAGGAACCTCCATTCCATTTTCCGTATGGGCTGCACAAATTTACATTCCCATCAGCAGTGCCCCAGTGTTCCCTTTTCTGTGCATTCTCACCAACACTTGTTAGTTCTTGTCTCTTTGGTACTAGACATTCTGACTGGTGTGAGGCGATACCTCACTGTTGTTTTGGTTTGCATTTCCCTAATGATTAGTAATGGTAAGCAGCTCTTCATGTGTCTGTTGGTCATCTGTAGGTCGTCTTTGTAAAAATTCATATTCGGATCTTCTGCCCATTTTTAATCAGACTTTATTTTTTTTTGATTAGTTGAATGAATTCTTCATATTTTTTAGATATCATCCCTTTATGAGATACATAATTTGCAAATATGTTCTCCTGTTTCCATAGGGTTGCCTTTTTGTTTTGTTGATGGTCCTCCGCTGTGCAAAAAGCCTTTTATTTAATATATTCCCAGGTATTTATTTTTCCTTTTTTTCCCTGCCTGAGGGGACAGATCCAGGAAAATATTTCTGGGGCCAATATCCATAAGTTTATTACCTCTATGTTTTCTTTTAGGAGTTTTATGGTTTGGGGTCTCACATTTAGGTCTTTAATTCATTTTGAGTTTATTTTTGTGTGTGGTATAAGAAAGTGATCAAATTGCATTCTTTTGCGTGTAGCTGTCCAATTTTCCCAGCACCATTTATCAAAGAGACTGTCTTTTCCGTGCTGTATATTCTTCCTTCTTATCATAGATTAATTCACCATATAAATATGGGTTTATTTCTGGCCTCTCCATTCTGTTCAGTTGATCCGCGTGTCTTTTTCTGTGTTGGTACCACACTGTTGAGAACACGACAGGTTTATAGTATAGTTTGAATAAAGCAGCACGCTACCTCCAGCTTTGTTCTTTCTCAAGACTGCCATCAATTTGGTGTCTTTTGTGGTTCCATACAAATTACAGCATTATTCATTCTAGTTCTATGAAAAATACTACTGGCATTTTATAGGGATTGAACTGGCTCTGTGGATTGCCTTGGTTGGTGTGGACATTTTATTTTATTTTTTTTAAAGATTTTATTTATTTGACAGAGAGAAATCACAAGTAGGCAGAGAGGCAGGCAGAGAGAGAGAGAGGGGAGGAAGCAGGCTCTCTGTGGAGCAGAGAGCCGGATGTGGGGCTTGATCCCAGGACCCTGGGATCATGACCTGAGCCGAAGGCAGAGGCTTTAACCCACTGAGCCACCCAGGCGCCCCGGTGCGGACATTTTAACATTCTTCCTCCAGTTCATTAGCACAGAATGTCTTTCCGTTCATCTGCGTCATCTTTAGGGTCTTTCATCAGTAATCTTAGTAGCTCCAGAGTACAGGTCTTCTGCCTCCTTTTACATGTATTCCTGGGTATTTTGTTCTTTGTGAGGTCATTGTACATGGGATTGTTAATTTCTCTTTCTTGTAGTTACTAGTTTATGGAAACACAACAGATTCTGTATATTAATTTTTTATCCTGCATCTTTACTAAGTCATTTATTAGTTCTGGTAGTGTTTTGGTGGAGTCTTTAGGGTTTTCTATATATAGTGTCATGTCACCTGCAAATAGTGACCGTTTCATTTCTTCTTTACCAATTTGAATGCCTTCTATTTCCTTTTCTTGTCTGATTGCTAAGGCTAGGATGTCCAGTACTATGTTGAGTAAACGTGGTGAGGGTGAACATCCTTGTTTTGTTCCTGATCTTAGAAGAAAACTTTCAGCTTTTCACCACTGAGTATGTTAGCTGTAGGCTTGTCATATATGGCCTGTTACTACATTGAGGTACGGTTTCTCTCTACCAACCCTGTTGAGAATTTTTATCATAAATGGATGTTGAATTCTGTCAGGTGTTTTTTCTTGCGTCTATTGAAATGATCATATAATTTTTATGCTTAATTTTGTTAATGTGATACATCATGTTGATTTATTTGTAGATGTTGAACTGTCCTTGCTTCCCTGAAATAAATTCCATTTGATTGTGGTGAATGATCCTTTCATTAATGTATTGTTGAATTCAGTTTGTGAATATTTTTTGGAGGATTTTTGCATCTGTGTTCATCAGGGATATTGATCTGTATTTTTTTTTTTTTTTGTAGTTTCTCTCTCTGGGTTTGGTATCAGAATAGCACTGTTCTTGGTAGAATGAATTTGGAGGCACTCTTTCCTATTCTGCTTTTTGGAGTAGCTTGAGAAGGACAGGTATTAACTCTTCTTTAAATATTGGCTAGAGGACACCCAGGTGGCTCACACAGTGCATGTGTCTTCAGCTCGGGTCACGGTCCCCAGGGTCCTGAGATCGAGTCCTGCATCAACTCCTTGCTAAGCGAGGAGCCTGCTTTTCCCTCTGCCTACTGTTCCCTCTGCTGTGAGCTTTCCCTCACTCTGACAAATGAATGTATAAAATCTTTTAAAAAATAAATATTGGGTAGAAATCACCTGTGAAGCTATCTGGTCCTAGACTTTTGATGTTGGGAGTTTTTTGATTACTGATTCAACTTTGTTACCAGTAATTGGTCTGTTCACATTTTTCTGTTTCTTCCTGATGCAGTCTTGGAAGATTGTATGTTTCTGGAAATGTATATATTTCTTCTACATTGTCTAATTTGTTGACATGCATTTTTCATAGTAGTCTCTTGTCTCTTATAATCCTTTGGTGTCCGTTGTAACTTTTCTTTTATTTCTGATTTGTTTGGGTCCTCTTATTTCTTGATGAATTTGGTTTAAGGTTTATCAGTTTTGTTTATCTTTTCAAGAAACAGCATAGTTTCATTAATCATTTATATATATATATTTTAGTCTGTATGTTATTTATTTCTGCTCTGATCTTTTTTTTAAGATTTTATTTATTTATTTGACAAAGAAAGAGATCGCAAGTAGGCAGAGAGGCAGGCAGAATAGTACTGTTCTTGTTCACGCTGAGCAGAGAGCCCAACGCAGGGCTCGATCCCAGGACCCTGAGACCCTGACCTGAGCTGAAAGCAGAGGCTTAACTCACTGAGCCACCAGGTGCCCCATCTGCTTTGATCTTTATTATAATTTTCCTTCCTCCTACTAACCTTGGGCTTTGTTGTTTTTCCTAACCCTAACCCTAAGATTGTGTAAAGTTTTTGTTTCTTGATAAATAGGTTTAGTGCTACTGACATTCCTCTTAGGGCTTCTTTTGCTACACCCCAAATATTTTGAACCATTGTGTTGCCATTTTCATTTGTCTTGAGGTATTTTTTTCATTTTTCTTTTTGATTTCTTTCTTGACCCATTGTTTATTGAATAGTATGTTGTTTAGTCTTCATGTGGCTGTGTTTTTTCAAGTTTTTTTCTTGTAATAGAGCTCCGGTTTCATAATGTTACGGTTGGAAAAGATCCTTACTGGGATTCCAGTCCCCTTAAATTTACTGCGATTTGTTTTGTGACCTAACATGACATTTTATGGAAAATGTTCCGTATGCACTTGAGAAGAATGTATATTCTGTTGTGGGATAGAATATTCTGTATATATCTGTTAAAACCATCTGGTTTAATATGTTATTCAAAGCCACAATTTCCTTATTCATTTTCTGTCTAGATCTACCTGTTGATGTAAGTGGGGTCTTACCGTCTACTGTTAATTGTATCAGGGCTAGTTTCTCCCTTTAGGGCAGTTAATATTTACTTCATATATTAGGTGCTCATATGTTGGGTAATTATTCATAATCGTTATATTCTCTCGTTGGATTGATCCGTTTATCATTTTTAATACTCTTATCCCTTGTTATAGTCTTCATTTTACCTACTTATTTTTAATCATTTTTGTCATCTTGGTAAGTGCGCTCTTTAATCCCAGTCCCTCGTTTCTCCCTCCCCTCACCCACCTCCTCTCTGGTAACCATCAGTTTGTTCTTTATAGTTGAGTCTGTTTCTTGGTTTGTCTCTCTCTCTTTTTAAGATTTTATTTATTTATGACAAAGAAAGAGCATGAGCAGAGAGGAGTCAGGTGGAGGGAGAAGCAGACTCCTCGCTGAACAGGGAGCCCAGGGCAGGACTTGATCTCAGGATGCTGGGATCGTGACCTGAGCTGAAGAAGGCACGTGCTTAACCAACCGAGCCACCCAAGTGCCCTCTCTCTCTCTTTTTTTAAATTTTCCTTTGCTCGTTTGTTTTGTTTCTTAAATTCCATATATGAGTGAGATCATATGACATTTGTCTTTCTCTGAGTGACTTATTTTCCTTAGCATTATACTCTCTAAATCCATCCATGTTGTTGCAGATGACAAGATTAAGTTCTTACGGATGAATAATACTCCACTGTTCTGTACACCGCCTCATCTTTATCCGGTCATGTATCGATGGACGCTTAGGCTGTTTCCGTAATTTGGCCATTATAAATAATGCTGCAATAAACATAGGGGTGGACATATCCCTTTGAATTAATGTGTTTGTATTCTTTAGGTAAATACCCAGTAGTGCAATTCCTAGGTCATAGGGTAGTTCTATTTTTAATTTTTTGAGAAATCTCCATACTATTACAGTGGCTGCGCCAATTTGCATTTCCACCAATGGTACAAGAGGGTTCCTTTTTCTCCACATCTTAACTGACTCTTGTTGCTTATGTTTTTTATTTTAGCCCTTCTGAGGAGTGAGGTTAATACCACATTGTGGTTTTGGTTTGCATGTCTCTGATGTTGACTGATGTTGAACATCCTTTCCTGTGTCTGCTGATGATCTGGATGCTCTTTGGAGAAATGTCTGTTCATATTCTTCCATCCATTTTTAAGTCGGATTATTTGTTTTTTGGGTATTGAGTTGGATCGGTTGTTTATATGTTTTGGATACCGTTTATCAGTTATGTCATTTGCAAGTATCTTCTCCCATTCATTAAGTTGGCTTTTAGTTTTGGTCGTTTCCTTTGCTGTGTGGAAGTTTTTTATTTTGATGGATTTCCGGCAGTTCATAGTCGCTTTGGTTTCCCTTGCCTCAGGAGACGTACCTAGAGCTGCTACAGCTGATACCAGAGAAACTGCTGCCTGTGCTCCTTGGGGTTTCATGGTTTCAGGTCTCACATTTAGGTCTTTAATCCATTTTGAGTTTATTTTGTGTGTGGGGAAAGAAAGTGGTCTAGTTTCATTTTTTTGCTTGTTGCTGTCCAGTCTTCTCAGCACCATTTGCTGAGGAGACGGTCTCTTCCCCGTATTCATTCCTCCTTTGATGACGATTGACTATATAGTTGTGGATTTCTGGAGTTTCTGTTCTTTTCCATTGATCTGTGTGTCTGTTTTTATGCCATCACGTTTTAGTTACTACTGCTTTGTAACATAACCTGAAATCGGGAAGTATGATACCTCCAGGTTTTTCTTTTTCGGGATTTCTTTGGCTATTCAGGATCATTTGTAGTTCCATACAGATTTTAGGATTGTTCTAGCTCTGTGAAAAATGCTGTTGGTGTTTTGACAGGAATTACATTAAATCTGTAGATTGCTTTGGGTAGTTATAGGCATTTTAAAATATTTGTTTTTTTTTCCAACCCATGAGCATGGAATGTTTTTCATTTCTTTGCATTATCTTGAATTTCTTTCATCAGTGTTTTATAGTTTTTAGAGTACAGATTTCTTATCTCTTTGGCTTTTTCCCAGATATTTTGTTTTTGGTGCAAATGCAAATGGGATTGTTTTCTTTTACTTTTTAAAAGATTTATTTATTTGAGAGAGACACAGAGGGAGACAGCACAAGCAGGAGGAGGAGCAGAAGGGGAGGGACAGCAGACTCCTCACCAAGTGTGGAGCCTAATTCGGGGCTTAATCCCAGGACCCTGGGATCATGACCTGAGCAGAAGGCAGATGCTTAAATGACTGACCCACCCAGGTTCCATTTTCTGATGCTTCATTATTAGTGTATAAGAAGGCAACAACAGATTTCTGTACATTGATTTTGTATCCAGCAACTTTACTTAATTCATTTATCAGTTCTAGTAGTTTTTTGATGGAATCTTTAGGGTTTTCTATGGTATCATGTCATTGCAAATAGAGTTTGGCTTCTTCCTTGCCAGTTTGGATGCCTTTTATTTCTTTTTTGTTGTGTGATTGTTGCCACTAGGACTTCCAGTACTACGTTGAATAAAACTGGGGAGAGTATATGTCCTTGTTTTGTTCCTAACCATAGGGGAAAAGCTCTCCTTTTTTCACTGTTGGATACGATGTTGGGTTTTTCACATCAGGCCTTCATTATGTTGAGGCATGTTCCTTCTAGACCATTCCCTCTAGCCCTTCTCTGTTGAGGGTTTTTATCGTGAATGGATGTTGTACTTTGTCACTTGCTGTTTCTGCAGCTATTGAAGTGATCATACATATTTTATCCTTTCTCCTGTTGATATGATGTGTCATGTTGATTGTTTTGTGAATACTGAACCACCCTTACATCTCAGGGCTAAATCTGACCTGGTTGTGCTGTATGACTTTTTAATGTATTGTTGGATTCAGTTTGCTGATGTTTTGTTGAGGATTTTTGCATCTGTATGTATGAAAGGTATTGCCCTGTAGTTCCCTTTTTTTGTAGTGTCTCTATCTGGTTTTGGTATCAGGGTGCTACCAGCCTCATAGAATGAATTTGGAAGTTTTCCTTCTTCTTCTGTTTTTTGGAATAGTTTGAGAAGAATGGGTACTAACTTTTCTTTAAATGTTTGCTAGGCTTCATCTGTGAAGCCATCTGTCCTGGACTTTTATTCTGGGGGAGTTTTTTGATGACTGATTCAGTGTCACTGCTGGTAATTGGTCTGTTCAAATTCTCTATTTCTTTCTGCTTTAGTTTTGATAGGTTATATATTTCTAGGAATTTATCCGTTTCTTCTGAGTTATCCAATATCTTGGGATGTAGGTTTTCATAATGTTCTCTTATAAATGTTTGTATTTCTATAGTCCTGGTTGTTATTTCTCCTTTTTTCATTAGTGAATTCGTTTCTTTGGGTTCTCTCTCTCTCTCTCTTTTTTTTTTTTTTTTTTTTTTTTTTTTGAGTCTTGCTAGAGGTTGATCCATTTTGTTGATCCTTTCAAAGAATAAGCTTCCTGTTTTCATTGATCTGGTGTTTTTTTGTTTTTGTTTTCTGTTTTTGGTTTTTGTGTAATTTATTTCTGCCCTTTATTATGTACTTCCTTTTGCTGAGTCGGGGTTTTGTTTATTGTTGTTTTTCTAGCTCCTTTAGGTATAAGATGAGGTTGTTTACTTCAGATTTTTCTGGTTTCTCGACGTAGGTTTCTATTGCTATAAACTTCCCTCTGAGAACCACTTTTGTTCCATCCCAAAGATTTTTGGACTATTGTGTTCTCATATCTGTTTGTTTTCATGTAATTTTTAACTTCTGTTTTATATTCTCAGTTGACTCATTCATTGTTTAATAGCATGTTCTTTAACCTCCATGTATTTGTGGTCCCAGATTTTTTTCTTGCAGTTAATTTCTAGTTTCGTAGTGGTATGGTCAGAGAAGATGTATGGTGTGGCTTTTTTTTTTTTTTTTTTTTTTATTGTTGAAGCTTGCTTTGTGGCCTAAAATGTAATCTTTTCTGGAGAATATTCCATGTGTACTTGCAAAGAATGTGTATTCTCCTGTTTTAAGATGGAATGTTCTGAATATGGATGTTAAGTCCGTCTGGTCCAGTGTGTCATTCAAAGCGATTGTTTCCTTGATGATTTTCTGTTTGGATGATCTGTCCACCCATGTAAGTGGGGTATGTTGGTGTCCCCTGATATTACTATACTACTACTGAGTATTTATGTTACTGTTTTATATATTGGGGTGCTCCCATGTTGGTTGCATAAATATTTAATTGTTCTATCCTTTTACTGGGTTGTCCCTTCTATTATTATATAGAATACTTGTCTTCTGCTACAGTCTTTGTTTTAAAGTTATTTTGTCCGATATAAATATTGTTACTCTGGCTTTCTTGTGGCATCCATTTGCATGATGTTTCTCTATACCTTCACTTTCTTTTTTTAAAAAAGATTTTATTTAATTATTTGAGAATTTGAGACAGAGCGAGCGAGCATGAGTGGGGTGAGGGGTAGAGGGAGAAGCAGGGAGCCCACTGAGGGCTCGATCCCAGGACCCTGAGATCATGACCTGGGCTAAGCCAAAGGCAGATGCTTAACCAACTGAGCCACCCAGATGCCTCCTCACTTTATTTTTTTGAAATTTATTTTTATTTGAGAGAGAGAGAGAACATGAGTGGGGGGAAGGGTGGAGGAAGACGCACACTCCGCTGAGCAGAGAGCCTGACTTGGGGCTCAGTCCCGGGATCCTGGGATCGTGACCTGAGCCAAAAGGCAGAGGCTTAACTGACTGCACCACCCAGATGCCCCCCCATTTCCTCACTTTCAGTCTGCAGGTGTCTTTTGGTCTGAAATGAGTCTCTTGTAGGCAGCCTGTAGATGGGTCTTCTTTTTTTATCTACTCTGTCACCTTGTGTCTTCTTTTTTTTTAAGATTTATTTACCCATTTTAGAGAGCACATGCAGGCATGGGGAGGGGAGAAGGAGAGGGACAGAAGACTCCCCACTGATTGTGGAGTCCAACGAGGGACTCAGTCCTACGACCCTGAGATCATGACCCAAGTTGAAACCGAAACAGACACCTAACTGAGCCACCCAGGTGCACTACACCCTGTGTCTTTTGATGGAAATGTTTAGTCCATTTACATTCACAATAATCACTGGTAGATACGTATTTATTGCCATTTTGTTACTTGCTTTGTGGTGGTTTCTATAGATTTCCTCTAATTATTTTCTAGCTTTTATGGTTTTTTTGTTTTCTTTAGTGATATACTTCGATTCCTTTCTCTTTATTCTTTGCATATCTTTATTCTCTTTATTCTTTGCATACTGTTTTTTTAATGTGTGGTTTCTCTTAGGCTTGTATATAATGTCTTTTGCACAGAGCAGTCTGCGTTAAGTTGATGGTCATTAAGGTTTACACCCATTCTCTCCTCTCCTCCCCGTGTTTACCTCCTTTTACCTGACAAATCCCTTGACTAATTTTAACAGAAATATTTATTTTTACTGCTTTTGTGTTTTTTATTTTTCATACTCTGATGTAATGGTTTTTCTACTCAAAATTCCCCTTTAGTATTTCTTGTAGGGCTGGTTAAGTGATTGTGAACCCCTTAGTTTTTGTTGGGGAAACTCTTTATCTCTCCTTATAGTTTGAATGACAGTCCTGCTGGATAGAGTATTTTAGGTTGCAGATTTTTCCCTTTTCGGCACTTCGAATGTATCATTTCACTCTCTTCTGTCCTGCAAAGTTTCTGCTGAAAAGCGTCTGATAGTCTTAGGGGGTTTCCCCTTGCACATAACTGTGTTTTCTCTTGCTTTTAAAATTTTGTCTTTATCGCTACTTTTTGACATTTTAATTCCTATGTCTTGGTTTGGACCTCCTTTGATTAAATTTGGGGTGGGGGGAATCTCTGTGCCTCCTGGATCTGGGTATCTCTTTCCTTCCCCAGATTAGGAAAGTTTGGAGCTATTATTTCTTCCAAATAAATTTTCTTCCCCTTTCTCTCTCTCTCCTTGTGAGACCCCTGTAGTGTGGATCTTATTACACTTGATGGAGTCACTGAGTTGCTAAGACTATCCTCAGCTTGCCTAATTTTGCCTTTTTCTCAGCTTAGTTACTCTTCATTCCTGTGCTTTCCAGGTGATGAATTTGTTCCTCCACCTTACCTAGCCTGCTGTTTATCCTGTCGGGTGTATTCTAGTGTCATTGATTGTGTTCCTGTCTGATTGGTTCTTTTTTATCTCTGTGTTAAGGGTCTCACTGATGTTCTCCACTCTTTTCTCCAGACCAGTGAGTATCTTACGATCATTACTTTAATTCTCTTCTGGGCATGTTATTTATATCCTTTTCACTTGGTCTCTTGCTGGCGTTTGGTCCTTGTTCTTTCATTTGGGAGAGGTTTCTCTGTCTCATTTAGTCTGATTTTCTGTACCTGTTTTAGGTTAGGAAAGTCAGCTACTTCTTTTGCTCTTAACAATAATAACGTTGTGGGTCCAGTAGTGCCCTGCAGCGCAGCGACCCCTGGTCGCCAGTGCCTCGTGCTTCAGGGATGTGTCTCCTGTGTGTGTCACGTGTGCTCTGCTGTTGAGTCTTTGTCTCTTTTTCCCTTCGGTCCGGTTTCTGCAGAGGCTCTTCGCCTGTTGTAGGCAGCAAGGTGCGCAGTGGTCTGCCTGCAAACTGAGACCTACTCCCCGGCCAGAGGAACCGAGGTCCTGTAAAATGGGTGAGTCGGGGGAGGTGGTGCTGGCAGGGTTTGCCTAGAAGGGTTTCCCCTTCTTGGGGAGGGGCCCGTGGAGCCAGGACTCAGGCCAGTGTGACTGGGAAGGGTGGATCCACCGAAGCAAGGGCTTGGTGCCAGCCAGTTAGGTAAGGAGATCCAGCACCACATTACTTTTCATAGGTGGCCATGGTTTATGCTGGGGCTTGGAGGAGAAAAATGGTGCCACCAGCTCCTTCGTTCCTGGAGGGTTTCCCTGTGATGCCCGTCTGCGGGCTGCGCTGAGCTGAGGAGATCATTATCCTTCCATCTGCCCCTGCTGGGTTTCCAACGGCTCGTTCTAAGCTGTGCTCGTGGGCTGGCGGTTGTGCCTTCTCTTTACGGTGGAGACTCCACTTCAAATGCTGTCCAGGCTCAGCTGAACCCGCTCATTTTTTAAATTCTGGGCTTTAAGTCCTGCTGGTTTTAAGAACTCAAAGGATTCAGCGCCTCTCACTTTCAAAGGCCAGTATTATGGAGATTTGTCTTCCCCATTTGTGGACTGACTGCCTTTTGGGAAAGTCCGTTTTCTGCCCTTCTCTGCACCGCAGCCCCTCCCCGCCGTGGGCGCCGCCGGCTGACCGGCCCCTCGGCCACACACACCTTCGCCCTTCCTGCCGCCTGCCCCGGGGCTCTTCTCGCCTTCAGTTGCCAAGTGTGTCCTGCCAGCCTTCGGGCGGTTTTCCAGGCTAGTTACACTGACATGCGTGTTGTCTAGTTGTAGCCGTGGGACTGGGTGAGCTCAGGGTCCTCCTACCCCACCTGCCCAGCCAGCCAGTTTTCGTTCAGAGTCGCGGCCTCCGACATCTGCATCGCTGCCTTGGCTTTTTTTTTTTTTTTTTTCCTGGCCTCTTTTTGCATGGGGTATCTTTTTCCTTTCATTTCAGTCTGTATTATCTTTAGGTTTGAAGGGAGTATCTGGTAGGCAACACAGATGGGTCTTGTTTGTTTTTTAATCCGTTCAGTCACCTTTTGTCTTTTGATTGGAACATTTAGTCTCTTTACATTTAAAGTAATTGTTGATAAGCGTGTCCTTACGCCATTTTATTGTTTCCTGGTTACTGTAGTTTCCTGGTTTTGTTTTGTTGTTTTCTGGACTCCACTAGGGGTGGAGCCTGACGTGGGGCTCAATCTCACAACCCTGAGATCCTGACCTAAGCGGAAGTGAAGAGTCGTATGCTCAAGTGACTGAGCCACACATCCTTCTTTCCTTGTGATTTGATGACATTCTTTAGTGTTAGGCTTGAATTCTTATTTTTTATGTATCACTTACAGGTTTTCGGTTTGTGGTTCCCATGATGTTCATATATAATAACATCCTCTGTGTGTGTGTGTGTGTGTATAATATGTAGATGACATGTTAGTCTATGTAAGTAAGTAAGTAACATGATGGTCATTTAAGTTCAAACACCTTCTAAAACCACATTTTCTATGTGCCTTGTCCATGTTTTATGTATATGATGTCATATTTTACATGGTAGTGTATCCTTTAGTTATTGTAGATATAATTGATTTTACTACTTTTGTGTCTGAACATACATACTAGCTTTATAAGTAATCTCGTACTTTTACTATATTTTGCTTTCACCAGTGAAATTTTTCCTTCATGGTTTTATTCTAGTTATGGACTTTTCTGCTTAAAGAAGTCCCTTTAACATTTCTTATGAGGCTGGTTTAGCAGTGGAACTTTATAAAATTTTGCTGGGAAACTGTATCTCTCCTTCAATTCTGAATAACTTTGCTGGGTAGAATATTCTTGGTTTGAGGTTTTTCCTTTGAGCACTTTTAATATAGCATGCCACTCGCATCTGGCCTGCAGTTTCTGGTGAACCGTCAGCTCATAGTCTTAGGGGGTTTCCCCTTGTATGGAACTAGCTGCTTTTCTCTTGCTGCTTTTAAGATTTTTATCTTTTCTTTGATATTTTAATTAGTATGTGTCTTGGTGTAGACCTTCTTGGATTCATTTGTTTGTGGTGTCCTGGACCTGGCTGCCTGTTTCCTTCCCCAGAGTTTTCTGCCTCTTTCTCTCTTCTCTTGGGATCCCTCTAAAACAAATGTTAGTACAGTGGATGTTGCAGCGCCCCCTAGCCTTCTTTTTAAAATTCTTTTTTGCTCAGCTTCATGGTTTCCACTACCCCGTCTTCTGGTTTGGTGAGCTGTTCTTCTGCGCCACCCGACATGCTCTTGGTTCTCTAGCATAGTTCTCATTTCGGTTGTTTGTCCGCTCTCACGGGCTTTTTGTTCTGTTTGCTACTTGTCTGTCGGAGTTCTCAGTGTATCCACTCTGGTCGCAAGTCTGAGCATCTCTATGACCATGACTTGGAACTTTTATCAAGTGAATTGCTTGTCTGTTTCGCTTAGCTCCTTGCCTGAGGTTTGTCTTCTTTCCTTGTCTCATTTTGTCTGTTTCTATGTATTGGGTGGGTCGGTTACATCTCCTAGTCCTGAAAGCAGTGGCCTTATGTAGAAGTCATCCCGAGGGGCCCAGTAGCGTAGTCCCTTTGGTCCCCGAGACCCAGCACTCCAGGGGGTCACGTGTGGGCTGCACGCACCCTCCTGTTGTGACTGGGCCATGACTGCTAAGGAGGCACTGGGGGGTAGAGCCGGCCCCCGGCACGGGTGTGAGACTTCGCCGCCGCGGCTGCCCGCGCTCTGGTGGGCAGGGCTGGCTGCAGTGACGGGTCACCACTGCTGTGGGCACCCCGGTGTGCGGGCCTTGTTCGCTGCGCGGCCGGCTGCCAGGCTGCAGCTGCTCTGGGCGTGCTGACGGGGGTTGGGGGGGTGCCAGGGGGGGGGGCGGGGGCGGTTAGTTCCTGGTGCAGGTGCTGGGAGGCCTCGCCGCAACTGTTGTGTGTGTGCTGGGGGGCAGGGCGTGGGCCCTCTCCCCGCTCCCTGGGGCGGGGGTGCTAGGAAGGGGCTGCCTGCTGGGCCTACCGTGGTGGGAGCCGCTCTGGAGGGGAGCCTGCTGAGACAGGTCCGCAGGGGAGCCCCAGGGCTGGGGGAGGGGTGATGGCGAGGTAGACGGAGTGTCCGTGGCTTCCCGCCGGCTCTGGCCACTGAAGCTCGAGGGAGGTCAAGAACAACTGAGTACACCCACATGTCTTTCCGTGGAGCATCGACAGATCATACTCCTCCAGCACGTCCCTTATAATTAGTCAATAAATCTTCCCGTTGAAGCCAGACACCGAACTGCTGCCTCGGGGCTGGTTCTTGAACCAGGGTCGTGGCCCTTTAAGAGTGGAGTCTCCGTCTCCTGTTGCCCTCCAAGTCTCCCAGGGAGAAGTCCTGTTGATTTGCGAGCCACAGGTTATGGTGGCTCATCTCCTCAGTGACCTCCAGGGTCGGGAGTGCCCTATTTGGGATCTGACCCCCTCCTCCGGGAAGCCCTCCAGGCCTGTGTATCCCTCTTGCTCAGGGGTGACCACTGCACTAGCTGCACTAGCTGATTCTCAGCTGCATCTTTGCGGCTGCTGCCCTTCTGAGTGTGTTTGTCTGTAGCTGTGCAGAAGCTGGGCTGCTAGTGCTGAGGTCATTCTCCGAGTTGGCTGCATCTTCAGGGTCTGTGGCGGGAGAGAGCCCAGCACCCTCCCACGCCGCCATCTTCCCTGCGGTCTCGGTGCGCTGCTGTGCTGCTCCCCTCTCCTGGCGTTTGGAATCTTGAGTGGGCTGTCCATTAGAACTTCTAGAAATTGTGCTGGAGAGCACAACTTAGTCCTCAGGCCACAATGGGTCCTTGCCCTTCCTACTCAGCACACAAGAATCCGTCCTGTACTCGCTCTGACCGCACCTCTGCCAAGTCCCGTTCTCCGAAAGGCCACAGGAAGAGGACAGAGCCGCCCGCGCACACGCCGTCTGTGGGCTTGAAACTTACGAGGCCGGCTAGGCCGGTCTTTGTAAGGCAGACCTTGGGCCCTGCCTAGGAGTATTTATCCCGTGAAATATCAGCCCAAGAACATCGGAGCATGAAAAATGAAAGGCTTGAGAAGTGAGCACGGCACGCGTGATTAGCAGGCTGTGCACTCGCCTTTACGGCTCAATGAGTAAAACTGCTCGCTGGTTACATCAGCAAGTCGCCCTAATAGGAGCGTGTCTAGGACAGAAATTCCTCCTCGACTCCGCTACACGGAGGAGAAGAGTGAGACTGGCTGTTTTCTGGGCCAAGGAGAAAACACAAGGGAAGAGCTGAAGGGCAACGAACGGATCGGGAAGGTGTGACGGAGGAGGCACGCCAGGTGTGCACGCCCACAGCTCGGCAAGAGTGGCCGCGAACTCTCAGCAGCTCAGAATCAGAATCATTTTTAAAAATTACCAGTCTCCTGGTTTGCAACTGGACAGATCTGTTCAGTGGGCTCGGAAAGGATGAGCTCTGGGTATCTACCGCTCCTCACCGTCCCTGTCGGCACAGCGCCAAGAGTCACGGGCCTGTTTCTCAAAACACTTCTCGCTACAAGCCAATGCGAAGTTAGAGCGTCACAACCTGGTCAACAGGCCAGGTGGAAGTCTGTCGTCAGAACTGTTCAAAATTACCAGACTGTTAAAAAATCACTTTCACATGATGTCTAATTCAGATTTTCCAGTGTTTTCAAATACTAATGATAGGGAATTCTTTACCATAGATGACACCTGAAATGTTTTATCTGCCATAACCTAGTCAAAATATGTCAGCATTGATACATTTTCCTTAGGTGGGAAAAATCAGACTCAAGGAAAGACTGAAATTCTTGAATTGTGATGATGATTTAATACTTGTGAAGACATGGTTACTCTCCCATAGCCAAATAAAGCATCAGACAGAATTACATTAAAGTAATTACGATCAAGAATTTATTTCCGTTTTCATCTTTAGAAATAAAAAGGCCTAAAAAAAAAACAAAAAAAGTTGCAAAAATGATAAAATGTAATTTTGCTATATCCTAATCACTTAAATGTGTTCTGTAAATTTCAAGTAAAATAATATAAAAATATATTTTCAATTCTTTATAGAATGAAAAAAAAAACCACATTAAATACTCTTCGATTTTCTTTACTCCTCCCACAGATGAGTTCACAGATATATAAAACTGATGTACATTTACATTCTGAAGTACAAAGCTCCAACAGCCAAGTGGGTGTGTAGTTTATGTTATGTGCAAAGCAGGTGTTTTGTATCTACTTGCTATGGAAAGCAGAGTAAAGGCTCAATGGAAAATAATCATTAAACACTGATTAGTTTTAAGAACGATGCTGTTGTCAAAATGTACAACAGTACTTCTTTTAGTAATCACGTACTTCTCTTTTATAGTGGAGAACAGCTTTCAGGCGTAAATCTGCCAGAGGCTCTCTCTGAAGAGCTGTGAAGCGGTGTCATCTCAGATCTGATGAGAAGTAAATCGTCAGTAACCTCCTCACAAGTCAGGAGAGGACGGTTTTCCTTTTTTCCCCTCCGTGCGGTCACTCTCATTCCTAAGGACGGTCTGATGTAGCAGAGGAGTTTTTCACAAGCCGCTGGCGGAGCTCCGGCAGTGTCAGCTAAAGCCCCCACCTCTGATGTGGATGGTTTCGTTCAACCCGTGTTCTACCAACTTGATGTCTTCCAAGTCATCTTTTATGATGCTGATCAGGTGGCTGAGGCCTTCCTGTTGTTGTTTTAAATGCTAGAAGGAATTTAGAAATAAATTAATGTAGTAATCTATTAAGCTGCAAGTTGCCCACAGGAATAAGGACTTTTTCCCATTCTTGTACTGGCAATACAGCCCGCAAACGGCCGCTGTCCAGCGCACGCGCCCCGCACAGGCGCCCTCCGTCTTCTGCGACCACACTTCTATGACCCGGACTAACGCGCTGTGAAAAACAAGATCACATGACTATCCGCAACAGAAATTTTACAGAAGACGCAGATTTTATATTGAAACAGAATGCACGAAGGTACCCGAACACGGATGACTAGCACATTCCTCGCTCTGCAAACTGAGTTTTCCGGTTTTGAGTATCACATGAAGGCAGTGGTAGCCTCACGGTTACTAAATAAGTTACTTAACAGTCCTTTAGGCACCCTCTGGTGCTGCAAAACAGCTGAGATGCAGGTGAAAACCTGGTTAACTTCCTCAACGAGGTGATGAGATGTGATTTAATCCCAAAACAAACACTGCTTTTTGCGGTTTCCGGTAGGTGCTTATGTTACCCCAGATGACTGCATAACCGCTTTAGTACGGTTCTTGACCTCAACAGCCTGAAGTCATTCTCCGCTCATTTTACTGTAGATACTTATGATCGGATATAATCAAGTGTGTCTGTACCTAAGTTCCCAAGAATCCAGGGCCCAAACTGGCCTTTAGCTGTATAAAATGACAATATCCATTCCAAAGCACATAATAAAACGGGATTTGTGGATGACAATTTTAACCATCGAAAATCCTCGGGGCCCTGCCAACAGTCCCACTCAGTATGTTCTATAAAATTTACCCTTTTTCTATCTTTAGATGTAATTTGATTTAATGAAAAATAACCACGGACTGTATTTATACTGGAGAAAATAAAGCTAGAGCAGTACTTCCCCCAAATTTTCAAACCAGATGAGCCTAAAAACGGAGCGGTTGTGGCCACCCCAGCCTCCACCTAGGTCCCCTGAGGGCTGAGGGGATCCGTAACTGGACCTATTCACAATTTCTGTGGAGTACAAGCTGGGAATCCAGGACACAGAGCACTTCCTTCTCAGACTTCAATGTACATACAAATCACCGACCTTAAATCAAGTGTAGGTGAAGCAGGTACAGAGTAAGGACTGAGCTGATGCAGAAGCTAACGTCTTCTCAAGTGCTGCCGCCGCCGCCACCACCTACCACTGAAATACGAGGGTCTAGGGAACTTTCCGCCTCTACTAACTGAATTCATCTTTTATTATAAAATATAAAAAACATGGAAATATCCATTTTAACCATTCTTCAAAGTATACAGTTCAGCAGCATTAAGTTTATGCACATTATATAAAACTTTACCTTTAGAACTTTCCTCTTCCCAAATAAATCTGTACCTCATAAATCCGCGTTCCTCACTCCCCTCCCCTCCGGCCCCTGGCGACCGCCGTTCTACCGTGAGCTGCTCTAGGTATCCTGCAATGTGTCCTTTTAAACTGACTTATTTCACTTGCCCTAACATTTTCAGGATTCATCCACGTTGCAGGGGGTGTCAGAATTTCCTTTGCTCTTAAGGCCGAGTGACCTCCTACAAGGTACATACACCGTATCCGGCTTGTTCATCGGTCTGTGGACCCCGGTCCCTCCACACTGGCTGCTGGGAGGACCGCCAGGAACACAGGAGCGCAGCGTCGCAGTCCCGGCGCTCGGTTCCTCCGGGGGGACATCCAGACGCAGAACTGCCGGATCATATGGTCCGCAGAGGCTTAATTTTTTGAAAAACTTTGCCACAGCAGCCACACCATTTTACATCACCACCAGCGATGCGCGAGGGCTGTATTTTCGGCCCATCTCTGTCAACACTTCTGATTCTCTTTGGGACAGCAACAAGCCCAACGGATGTGAAGTGACTTCCCCTTTCTAAAAGGCGCGGGTGCACTTACCTGCTTGATTTCCCGTAGCAGATCTGCATCTATGTAGTATCGCTCCTCAGATTTGACTGCGCCAAAATGATTCTGCATCCTGATTTGGGACATCAGCTCATTTAGTCGGCCCTAAACACAAGACCAAGTCCAATTACAACTGCTAACCACAGGTTTTGTTGTTGGTTTTCAGATCTCTTTGAGAGTGTGTGTGTGCCCGTGTGTTGGGGGGGGCGTAGCAGGAGAGGGAGAGAGTGTCAGGGAGACTCCCCACCGAGCAGGGCGCCCGCCGCGGGGCTCAGCTGCATGACCCTGAGATCATGAGCTGAAAATCTAGAGCTGCACATTTGACTGAGTCACCCAGGCAGCCCAAGAGAATCTTCTCTTCTGGAAAGGATGGTACCACTCTAGTAAGTTGTCTCATTCTCCCTCTATCACTAACACGAGTACGTTAACACTAACACAGGCCAAAGCCAACATTAAGAATCTACTTTAGTAAGGAAGTTTTGACTAAAGATGACGAAATATTTTAGTAATTACCACATAAAAAATTTAAAAAAAAAAAAAGATTATTTATTTGAAAGATCACAAGTAGGCAGAGAGGCAGGCAGAGAGATAGAGAGGAGGAAGCAGGCTCCCTGTTCAGCAGAGAGCCCGATGCAGGGCTTGATCCCAGAACCCTGGGATCATGACCTAAGCCGAAGGCAGAGGCTTTAACCCACTGAGCCACCCAGGTGCCCCCAAATTCCTCTTTTTGAAGACTAAATTCTAGCTTTATGGGCTCACAAATGCCTACCTTAAACTGGGTGGGTGCGTTCAGTTCACACTGAATTGTGTCCAGCTGAACTCGCAACTGCTCCTCGTCCGCCTGGATGGCGTACCCACTCTTCCTCTGGATTTCCTGTTTGATCAGGACCTGTGTGAAGAAAAGCCACCAGCAATACCAACAGAATCATGGTTGTCTTTAGTCATGCAAGTAATTTTATTGCAGACAGTTGCTGAAAGAAACCAGCTCAACAACACACTCACAATATAGCAGGAATCTTCACAGTTCAAGATTTGAATCAGGTTTGCGCATTTTTACTTGGTGGTCTGCTTTAGTATACTGATACATGCCTCTAATTTGTTGTTAATGCCTGCATAATTTTTCATGCATTAATGACCAATAATTAATTTAGTTATTTCTCTTATTGAGACGTATATATGTTGTCTCTAGTTTTGATATTATAAATATTTTTACATCTATAGATTTGCTTATATAGACCCCTCCACCCCCACGAATGAAACTGCTGGGTTTAAAAGCATGTTTTTAGTCTAACAGAAGCTAAATTGTTTCACAAACAATTTAGATTCATAGGCCACATGAAAGTACCCCTTTCCCCACATTCCAATCAGCAGTAAGTTGTTTAAATTTTCCCCAAACAAGTATAAATGGAGCCCACATTTTTTCTATAACCTGCCCTTTCCTGAAAATTAAAGAAACATCTTTTAATAGTGAAGAACTACTTTGCATTTGCTCTTCTGTGAACTGCCTTTACACATTCTTTGCCCATATTTCAGTTGGGTTTTTTGGCCAAAACTGAAGTATCTCTTTGTATAGTATGAATAATTAGTGCCAACTGCAAATTCTGTTTTTTCTGGTATCTGTCACAAGACCACTGACAAATGGCTCTGGCACCTTTTGCTACAGAAAATTTTCTGTAAAATTATGTAGCTAATTTTGTTTTATAGTTCCTGGCTTTCTGGCGAAAAATCTCTCCAGTCCCTAAGGGCTGTACATGTAGCGTCATAAACTTCTTAGAGTTAAATCTCTTTCATCCACTCGTTTTTGTCTGTGGTAAAACACGCAGTCCATTTTTTCCCTTAAGGGTCATTCTCTAGCATTATTTATTACATAAACCTACGGAACTGAAATATCACCACTTGTCATACTAAATTTTACGTTATACTGGCATCTATTTCTGGATCTCTGTTCTGTTCCATTGATCTTTTTTGTCCAATCCTATGCCACCCCCACACTGATTTGTTACAAAACCCTTAAAATGGGTTCTAAAATCTTACAAGTCCCCTTCACTATTTTGTTTAGCCAAAAGCTATTGCCAAAACCTATTCTTTATGAACTGAAAGATTTTAATTAGGGCTTTAAAAGTTGTATTTTTTAATCTTATAAAATGAACAGTAAGTCGCACCTAAGAGGTTTATATGTCTATTTGTAAAGACTTTATTTCACATTTTTTACTTTCCTCATAAATTTATTCCTAAGTATAATTTTTTCATCATAGTAAATGGAATATTTTCCTATTTCCACTAGCAGTATAAAGGAATTACCTTGTATCTAGCCATCTTACCATATTGTCTTTTTCCCTGAGTTTTCCTGATACACAATCATGTCATTAGCAAAAAGAAAATCTTTTCCAATGTTTATGTTAGTTACTTACCTTTATATATTTATGAAAACCTCCAAGATAACACAATAATAATAGTTTCTGAAATGTGATTATAGTGCTTTCTTTGAATTGGTGCTAACAATCTTTTTCATATTTTCTTCTTTAATGTGTTGATCATGATAAATTATATGCTGATAATTATATGCTGATTTCCTGTTATAAAACCACATTCCTGAAATAAACCTCACTCAGTCACAGTATATTCTTATAGGATTTGATTAGTAGTTGGAATCATTTTGCTTATATTTCATTTAAAACTACTGCACTTCTGTTGTTTTAGGTTAGATTTACTGAGGTCTAATCCACACAGAACAAAATCCACCCACTTGAGGTGTACAGTTACTAGGAATCTTGATAAAGTCATGTTACCATCGCCACAATCAAGACACAGAACATTTCCCTTACCTCCTTGTAGTCACTCCCCTCCCCTGACTACCCGCCCCTAGCAACGATGGATCTGTTATCTGTCTCTAGTTTTGCTTTTTGCATAACACCATAAAAACAGAGTCATGTCATATGTAGCCTTTAAATCTGGCTGCTTTCACTGAGCAAAATTTATATCTCTATTTATTAGACATATCTGTTACTAGATTTTTATTCTGGGGTACCAAAAACAGATGTAAAATAGCCTGGCTGCTCTGGAAAACAGTTTTTAGCAGTTCTTCAAAATGTTAAACAGAGTTACCACATGATCAAGTAATTCCAATGGTAGGCTTATGGACCCACAAAAAATGAAAGCACACATTCACACAAACATTTGTACACAAATTTTAACAGCAACATTCATAATAACCAAACAGGGGAAACAACCAAAATGTTCATCAATTGATGAACAGATTAAAAATATGGTATATTTATAAAATGGAATATTATTCAGCAATAAAAAGTATGACATACTACAACACAGATGAACCTTGAAAACATCGTGCTGCATGAAAGCAGCCAGTCACAAAAGATCGTACATCTCCTGTTCCATTCATAGGACGTGTCCAGACAGGCAAATCCGCAGAGACAGGAAGCGGCTGCCCGGGGCCGGGAGGTCTGGAGGAAATGGGGAGCGACTGCGGGCAGGGATGGAGTCTCTTCTTAGGGCGATGAAAATTTCAAAAATCGATTGTAGCAATGTTGCACAGACTAAATATACTAAAACCCACCAAACTGTATACTTTAAAAGGGTGTATTGTATGGCTGGTGAATTTTATCTCAAAGTTATTTTAAGAAATGAGGAGATGGTCTATGTATTTTTCCTACAACTTCGGAATTAGCGCTTTAGTGATTAGAGGTCAGCAATCAAACTATCTGGCCCTGGTATTTTTCCATGGTTGATACTTAGTAAGTTTCTCAATTGTTTCTACAGTCTATTTAAGATGTTTGTGTCTCTGCTGATGAGTTTTTAGCAAAACTGAAATCAGCAAAATTTGGCGATTTTCTCTAGCTCCCAAATTTGTTGCCGTGAATTACAATGTAGTATCTTCTCATTCTGTTCTGTGTTATCTATAGCAATGTTTCTTTTCTCACTGCTAATTCTTCTTTTCCTTCTTCAGACTCATAAAATATTTAGCTATTTTAAAAGATCTTTTCAAAGATATAGCTTTCAATTTATTTTCTGTACTATGATTAATTTTCTGGTTTCACTCATTTCACATCTTTGTTTCTCTCTTACTGGCCTCTCTTGATGGTCTAACTTTGTGAGTACTAGGTTCCTTATTTTTGCGTTTGTATTTTTAAATAAAGGTTTAAAGACTATAAATTTTATTCTGCCTACAGTTCTTCCTGTATTCCACTGATTCTGGTAGGCAATGTTTCTGTCTTCATGATAGTTTACAATTTCAATTTTTGTTGATGCTCATGCTTTTATTCCCTTCTGCTAATTTTGAAGTTCTATTGTTGTTTTTCATCCTGTTTTTTCATTAATGGTTATACTCCCCTTTCTAGCACTGAAAATCGAGTGTTTTTTTTCCTACTACTTTTATGAAAACATTAGTGATCTGATACAGGCTTTGTTTGCACCAAGACGATTTATTTCTTCACTGGTTCTACCCTCTCAATAAAATGTGAATTTTATTTATTTATTTATTTTTAAGATTTTATTTATTTGACAGAGAGAGAGAGAGATCATAAGTAAGCAGAGAGGCAGGCAGAGAGAGAGGGGGGGAAGCAGGCTCTCTGCTTAGCAGAGAGCCTGATGCAGGGCTCGATCCCAGGATCCTGAGATCATGACCTGAGCTGAAGGCAGAGGTTTAACCCAATGAGCCACCCAGGTGCCCCAAAATGTGAATTTTAGAATATATTTACTTTCTTCACTCACTCCTGTGAGACCACTCCTCCATTGCCTAAGTTTTACTGAGAAAAGATTAGTACTTTCATTTTCAAATTACTATTACTTCCTTTCACTATGTTTTTCTCTATTCCAAAAAAATTCTCTATTAAGCACGGTCTCACATACAGTCTAAAAATGTTCAAAAAAAATTTGCAAAGTACTACCTGTAAGGTTCTGTGGGAAAGGTCCATGAGTTTCCTCTTATATTGTGCAATTTTGGCCATAGTTGTAGTTTGATTCTTCTGTAATTCACTGATATCTTCAGATATGATCTATTTTTTAAAAAAGTTTTGAAGGTAAGTAGAGATATCACAAGTATCAGGGTTATCTATATGCAAAATCTAATTCTAAAATGAGACAGTCATCTCTCAAAATATAAACTCCTTAAATCTGCTTTATATTTCTTCCCCTTTGTGCATCTGAAAATTAAAAAGTACCATTCAAAGGTTTCTTAAGAGCTCTAGGAAATTTAGTGAGGAGACAAAGCGTCCAGAAAAATAAAACATATACTTCCGAAATAAGGAATTTGTAGTAATATTAACAACCAGCCCATGAATGGAAAAAGTTAACAGCTATAAAGTGACATCCAGGAGTGGCCTTAATAGACCATTAAATTTCCACCAACTCTGGAAAGTATAGTCCAGTCTTAGCTGTTACAAAATACTTAAGAGGGAGTGATCAAGCGTAAGGGAAAAGGAAAGATCGTAATCACACAACCAAATACACTTTTATGCCTCTGTGTCTTGGATTTGCTCTTTGCCTGGCTTGAAATCATACCGTTCTGCCTTATGAAGTCTTAACCTTACAGATGGGAGCTAAATCTCATTTCATTAAAGCTACCCAAACTGAATTAATCCATAATTGTTTCTATCATGATCAATCATTCTATGGCATTGACTTATATTAAGAGGTTTTAAGAAAGAGGGTAAGAAGATTGTGCAAGACATATTTTAGTATGTACACCTGGACAGGTCACCTTTTAAGGGAACTTTCCAGTGACCGGTCATGCTAAAGGAATAAAAGTAGGTAGCCATGTTTTATACTATGTATTTCAGGCTCTTCCCCCACCCCAGTTTTGAAAAGTTGGCGGCTTCCAGACACAAAAGAATACAGTGGTTTTCTCAACCAGCAATAACTAAGAAAAAATAGAAATGTTACCATTCAGTATTTATTCACAAACACTAAAACAATCTAGGAATTACCCCCAGAAAGAATGTACAAGGTTTTTAAAGAAAGTACTTAAAACTGTTTCAATGGACGGTACTACAGACAATGGATGGTCTACAGACAACATGTTTAATGCAATTCCAACCAAAACGCTAGCATTTCGACAAACTGATTCCAAGACTATTATAGAACAGTAAAGATCCATAAAGATGCAACAACTCTGAAACCAAGAAAAAAATCAGAGGTTCACTCTACCACACACTGAAATACACTACTAAAGCCAGAGTTTAAAAAAAAAGTGAAACTAATTAAAGAACAGAATACATCACACACACACACACTTACATATTTACATATGGTGACCTGACTGGTTAAATGCTTTGATAAATCACTGGGGGAAAATAACACTGGATGTTCTTTACGGAGGACAATGGAACATCTGACCCATTTGAGAAAAATAAACTTGGGTTCATACTACTTATTGTGTGGAGGACAAAAGACCCAAATGTGGAAGGTTAAACTCTAAAATATTAGGAAAAAATATTAGGAAAAAAATGTAGGAGACTCTTAGCTTTTGGGGTAAAGAATGATTCCTTGAGCAGATTCCCAAGAAAACAGGGGAAGATACTAGTGAGTATTATTGCCCTAAAGTTTTCTGTTCAACTCAGGACACTGCAGAGTTGGAAGAGTTGAGAAAGTAGGAGCTATCTGAATAGAATCAGACTAGAGATTAAAATCCAGAGTAATGGTGAACTCCTGAAATTCAGTAAAGAAAAGTTAAATGCAACAGAAAAACTAGCAAAAGACAGGAATTAATTTTGATTTTGGACAAGATGGACTCAAGTATATGGCACTCTGTCTCTCCTATGGAGCACAGCTTTCAAACTTGAACAGAATGCACGAGCAACGATTTGAGGACTCTGAGAAAGAAAGAGTGGCAAGAGGCCTGGGGAAGAAGACAGGGATCTGAGGTACCACTGACCTGGTAGTGAGTTACCAGGGCCCCCACCTCTGGCATACCGCACTCTGGTTACAACACAGCCGGAAACTGAGACGCGAGCATCAAGCTGACAGCTCCGAGAAAAGCCTGTATTAGCACTGATGTGGGCGATACACTGTATTGTCTAGAGAGGGTTTCCTCAACTCCAGCACTGTGGTAGCCCTTCCTCGTCCCTGAGGGTTATGTTTTTACAACCCCCAACGGATGCCTGAAACCACGGAGAGTACCAAGCCCTATATATTTACTATGTTTTTTCCTACATGTACAGACATAACATATGATAGAGCCTCACTTATAAATTAGGCACATTAAGAAATTAATAAACTAGAACAATTATACTGTAGTACAAGTTACATGAATGTGATCTCTCAAAATACTTAATGTACTGTACTCACCACTGTTCTTATGATGATGGGAGGTGATAAAATGCCTACCCGGAAAGATGAAGTGACTGACGGAGACACTGTGACAGAGCATTAGGCTACTGTTGTCCTTCTGATGATTCATCAGAAGAATCATCTGATTCCAGAGCGTGGTTGACTGCGGGTAACTAAAACCACGGAGAGGGAAACCGTGCATCAGGGGGAACTACTGCATTAATCTGGGCCAGACAACCTCTGCAGAGGCCCAGCTCCCTACACACCAGGATGTGCATCAGCATCCTTGCCTCTACTCAACAGACACCTGTAGCACCCCCCCAGTTCTACCAACCAAACAAGTCCCTAGACGGTGCCAAATGTGCCCGGGGGACGAAACACCACCCCCACACCTGCTGAGAGATGCCCTCCGGCCATCGAAACAAAAGTGTTGAAAGGACAGTAAATTAAAACAGAATGCTAAAAAGTGTCCAAAAAACCCAAATGAAGGCAGAAAAGAGGAAACAACATATTGTCAGAATACATGAAGCAAAAACTGACAGAATTGAAAGAAGAAAAAGACAAATCCACAACTGTAGCTGGAGACTCCCAATTCTCTCAAAATAGAACGAAGTAAACAGAAAAATCAACAAAAATAAAGACCTTGAACAATCTACCAACCAGATCTCACTAATAGAAAACTCCAGCCAAGAACATCATTATCTACATTCTTTTCAAAGGGATGTGGATTAAAAACCTTAAAACAACTGAAATCATACAAATTTCTCTGAACATAAAAGAACTAGACAAAAGTAAAAGGAAAATCTCCAAACATGTGGAAATGAAACAATCTATTATTCAAAAAAACTAAGATAGCACTCTCTAGTGAAATTAGGAAATAATTTTAATGTATCAGAGATAAAAATATAACATCAGATTCTGTGGAATTTAAAGCAGTGCTGAGAAGGAAATTATTAGCATTAAATGTTATACTAGGAAAAAGGTCTCAAATTAATAACCTAAACTGCTACCTAAAGGAACCAGAAAAAGAGAAAAATAAACCCAAAGCAAGCAGATGAAAATAGTTAAAAAGAGAAATGAAATAATAAGCAGAATACTAGAGAAAAATTAATGAGACCAAAAACTTGGTTCTCTGATGAGATCAACAAAATTGACAAGCCTCTACCAAGACGAAAAACCAGAGGTAACAACTTCTTTGGGCTTTCTTTGAAGAACTGTGGTCATACCACGGCCATACCGTAGCAAATCATTTTAAAAATGATGATGATAAACCCAATGTGTCCAGCCCAAAGATAATGAAGGCTCTGGAAATCATGTCACATGGAAAGCCATGCTTAAATTTATAGCCAGAGAAGAGAATAATATAAAGGAAAAAATGATCACAACGTTCAAATATGTGTAGGGCTATCACAGGAAGCACAATGATTACCTACCAATCAGTGCCAGAGAGAACGGGTATAAATTATACCAAAGCAGACACTGGGTCAATGTAAGTGAGAGAACTTTTTTTTAAAAGATTTTATTTGACACAGAGAAAGAGAGATAACAAGTAGGCAGAGAAGCAGGCAGAGGAGGAGGGGAAGCAGGCTCCCTGCTGAGCTGAGAGCCTGACGCAGGGCTCGATCCCAGGACCCTGAGACCATGACCTGAGCCGAAGGCAGAGGCTGAACCCGCTGCGCCCCCACGAGAGACCCTCTATCAGAGCCCGCTGACTGAGAAACGCGCTGCTTCGTAAAGCGGCGCACTTTTCACTCCAGTCTGAATGAGTATGTTATCAGGAATTCCACATAAGACAGTTGGAGGTAACCGCTATGTACCTGTAAGTCTTTGATTATAAGATCTAGTAAGATATTAGCTAGGTTTCAGCACTCAATGATTCAAGTGCTTCATTAATCTCCAATTCTCTGCCAACCAAAAGAATCACAACTGGGAGGAGAGGCCAGATGGCAGAGGAGCAGGAGACCCTGTTTCAGCGGTTCCGCGAACGGAGCTAGGTACCTAGCGGCGCGCCCGGAACGCGGAGACATCAGCCGGCCGAGCCGATCTCACACTCCGGGTCTCTGCAGGCCAGAGGACGACGGGCGGAGCGCGACAGAGGAGCCCGAGTGCGCAGACCGCTACCGGAGGGTGCACAGGAGGGGGAGCCGCCGGAGAAGCGAGCCACTAGGAAGTAAGACCCCGTGCGGAAATGCCTGCGCTTGGGGACCAGCAATAACTTGGAGACTGGTGGCCGCAAGTGGGAAGGGCCTGATCACAGCGCTCAAACAGGACGTCAGGGGTTTCACGGACAACTGTTGAGACGGGGCAGCCGCACGCACAGACAGAAGCCCATGGTCACAGGACGGCCGCAGCCACATCTGCCTGCACCGGAGCGAGCTGCCCGGGCTCCAGTCGATGGTCCCTGGGGCTGGCGGCTGCCACGACCACCAGAGCCACCTCCCCTGCCTCCACCGTCGCCCGGGCGGAGCGCACCTGGCATGGGCTCAAGTCAGCGGTCCTGGGAACTGGCAGCCCCCAGGACCAGACTCACCCGGACCAGTACGGCTCGTGGTTTTGGTGGCATGGGAGTACAGTGACAAGGGGGTCCTCGGGTGACCGCTCAGACGGTGGCTGGTGGCGTGCGATGCCTGTGGGAGGCGGCAGCGTTGAATGGAGTTTGCAGAGAGGGGGCATCTGTGTTCCGGACCATTCAGAGAGGAGCAAACTGTGGCTTCTCTCTTAGGCAGAGGTCTGGGTGTGGACAGTTTTTACTTTGCTCTCACCCTCTGAAAAGGCAGAAAAACTGCCAGAGGACAACCCCCCCCACCCCAAGCAAAAGCCCGAAAAACCGGTTTCCACGGAGCCCGGCCCCTTGACAGGCAGGGCCACTCCGCCCAGGCAGGACTGACTGAAAAACAACACACCAGGCGTTGCTCCTGGCCTAGAGGCAGAGAAGACACCTCCAAGATCAACGAGGACAGAAAGACCTCCAGACACGTGATCGTGAAATTCGTGAATCTTAAATTTAGAGAAATTGTCTTAAGGGCAGCTGGGGGAAGAGATTCTTTATGTACAGAGGAAGGAGCATCAGAATAACATCAGACGTGTCCACAGAGACCTGGCAAGCCAGAAAGGGCAGGCAAGACATACTCAGGACACTACATAAGAACATGCAGCCTAGAATACTTTATCCGGCAAGGCTGATGTTCAGGATGGATGCAGAGACAAAGAGCTTCCAAGACCAGCAAAGACTAAAAGATTATGTGACCACCCAGCCGGCGCTACCAGAAATACTAAGGCGGGGGCGTCTATAAAAGAAGAAAGACCCCAAGAGTGACACAGAACAGAAATTTACAGAGACAATCTATAGAAACAAGATCCTCACAGGCAAGAGGATGACAATAAAACATACCTTTCAATTATCACTCCCAGTATGAATGGCCTAAATGGGCCCATAAAAAACGGCACCGGTTGTGGATAATGAAACAGGACCCGTCCATATGCTGTCTACAAGAGAAGCATTCTGAATCTAAGCATTCATCCAGACTAAAGTGAAGGGGTGGAGAAGCATCTTTCATGCCAACGGGCCTGAAAAGAAAGCTGGGGTAGCAATTCTCATATCAGACAAATTAGATTTTAAGCTAAAGACTGTAATCAGAGATACAGAAGGACACCACATCATTCTTAAAGGGTCTATCCACCAAGATCTAACAATTATAAATATTTATGCCCCAACATGGGAGTAGCCAATTACATAAGCCAACTGTTAAGTAAGAAGACATACTGATAAGGCGGCATTAAATGTAGGGGATCTTAACACACCACTCTCAGCAACAGAAAGACCATGGAAGCAGAAAAGCAACAAAGAAACAAGAGCTTTGAAGGACACATTGGATCAGATGGACCTCATATATATACAGAACATTCCACCCTAAAACAATAGAATACTCATTTTTCTCGAGCACACATGGAACTTTCTCCAGAATAGACCACATACTGGGTCACAAATCAGGTCTCAACTGACGCCAAAAGACTGAGATTATTCCCTGCATATTCTCAGACCACAATGCTTTGAAACTGGAACTCAATCTCAAGAAGAAGTCTGCAAGAAATTCAAAAACTTAGAAGCTAAAGACCATCCCGCTCAAGAATGTTTGGATTAACCAGGAAATCAAAGAAGAACTTAAACAATGCATGGCAACCAATGGGAATGAGGACACATTGGTCCAAAACCTATGGGATGTAGCAAAGATGGTCCTAAGGGGGGAAATACATAGCCATCCAAGACTCACTCAAAAAAAAATAGAAAAAAGAAAAATCCCGAATACACAAACTCTCTTTACCCCTTAAAGAACTAGAGAATCAACAACAAATTAAGCCTACCCCATGCACAAGAAGGAAAATAATTAAGATTAAAGCAGACATCAATGAATTAGAAACCAGAGATATAGTAGAACACATCAACAAAACTAGAAGCTAGTTTTTTGAAAGAATAAGATCGATAAACCACTGGCCAGACAAATCCAAAAGAAGAGAGAAAGGACCCAAACCAATAAAATTATGAATGAAAGGGGAGAGATCATGACTAACACCAAGGAAATAGAAACAATCATCAGCAATTATTATCTACAGTTATATGGTAATAAGTTAAGCAACCTAGAAGAAATGGATACATTCCTGGAAACCTATAAACTTCCAAAACTGAAACAGAAGAAACTGACAACCTAAATAGACCAACAACTAGTAATGAGATGGAAGCAGTGATCAAAAACCTCCCAAAAAACAAGAGCCCAGGACCTGATGGATTCCCTGGGGAATTCTACCGAACATTCAAAGAACAGAGAGCACCTATTCTCCTGAAGCGGTTTCAAAAAATAGAGACAGAAGGAAAACTTCCAGACTCTTTCTATGAAGCCAGCATTACCTGGTTCCCCAGACCAGGCAAAGACCCCATCGAAAAGGAGAATTTCAGACAATATCCCTGATGAATATGGATGCCAAGATTCTCAACAAGATGCTAGCTAATAGGATCCAACAGTACATTAAAAAGATTATCCACCATGACCAGGTGGGATTTATCCCTGGGATACAAGGTTAGTTCAACAGTCGCAAAACAATCAAGATGACAGAACAAATCACTAAGAGAAGAGAGAAGAACCACATGGTCCTCTCAATTGATGCAGAAAAGCACCTGACAAAGTACAGCATCTTTTCCTGATTAAAACTCTTCAGAGTATAGGGACAGAGGGAACATTCTTCAACTTCACCAAATCCATCTATGAAAAACCGACAGTGAATGTCATTATCAATGGAGAAAAGCTGACAGTCTTTCCACTGAGATCAGGAACACGACAAGAATGCCCACTCTCGCCACTCTTGTTCAACATAGTACTGGAAGTCCTAGCAACAGCAATCAGACAACAAAAAGAAATAAAAGGTATGTCAAACTCTCTCTCTCTGCAGATGACATGACATCTATATGGAAAACCCGTAAGTCTCCACCCCCAAATTACTAGGACTCACACAGCAATTCAGTAACGTGGCAGGATATAAAAATCAAGGCACAGAAATCAGCTGCTTATACACTAACAATAAAACTGTAGGAAGGGAAATTAGAGAATTGATTCTGGTTACAACAGCACCAAAAACCTAACTGAAGAGGTAAAGGATCTATACTCGAGGAACTGCAGAACATTCATGAAAGAAACTGAAGAAGACAAAAAGAGATGGGACAACAGTCCATGCTCATGGGAGAATAAACATCGTTAAATGTCTGCGCTGCCCAGAGCCACCTATACTTTCAACGTCATCCCAATCCGAATACCATCGGCATTTTTCAAAGTGCCGGAACAAACAATCCTAAGTTTATATGGAAGCAGGAAACACTCCGAATAGCCAAGGAAATGTTGGAAAAGAAAAACAAAGTTAGGACCATCACCTTGCCTGATTTCAACCTTTATTACAAAGCTATGATCACCAAGACAGCATGATACTGGCACAAAAACAGACACACAGACCAGTGGAACCGAGCAGAGTCCAGATATGGACCCGCAACTCTATGGTCAAATTATCTTTGACAAAGCAGGTAAAAATATCCAGTGGAAAAAAGTCTCTTCAATAACTGATGCTGGGAAAACTATGTGTAGAAGAATGAAACTCGACTATTCTCTTACACCACACACAAAGATAAACTCAAAATGGATGAAAGACCTCAATATGAGATAGGAATCCATCAAAATCCTACAGGGGAACATAGACAGTAACCTCTTTGACATCGGCCACAGCAACTTTTTGCAAAAACACCATCTCCAAAGACAAAGGAAACAAAAGCGAAAATGAACTTTTGGGACTTCATCAAGAAAAAAGCTTCTGCACAACAAAGGAAACAGTCAACAAAACAAAGAGGAGGGGTGCCTGGGTGGCTCAGTGGGTTAAGCCTCTGCCTTCAGCTCAGGTCATGATTCCAGGGTGCTGGGATCGAGCCCCACTTTGGGCTCTCCACTCCACGGAGAGCCTGCTTCCTCCTCTCTCTCTCTCTGCCTACTTGTGATTTCTGCCTGTCAAATAAATAAATAAAATCTTTAAAAAAACAAACAAACGAACAAAAAAACAAAGAGGAAACCCACGGAATGGGAGAAGATATTCACAAATGACATTACAAAGGGCTGATATCCAAGATCTATAAAGAACTTCTCAAGCTCAACACCCAAAAAACAGATAATCAAGTCAAAAAATGGGCAGAAGACATGAACAGACACTTCTCCAACGAAGACATACAAATGGCTTGCAAACACATGAAAAAATGTTCATCATTAGCCATCAGGGAAATACAATTAAAAACCATACTGAGATACCACCTTACACCAGTTAGAATGGCAAAAATTAACAAGGCAAGAAACAAATGTTGGAGAGGATGTAGAGAAAGGGGAACCCTCTTACACTGTTGGTGGGAATCAAGCTAGTGCAGCCACTCTGGAAAACAGTGTAGAGTGTCCAAAAAATTAAATATAGAGCTAATCTATGACCCGGAAATTGCACTACTGGGTATTTACCCCAAATATACAGATGTAGTGAAAAGAAGGGCTATAGGTACCCCAATGTTCATAGCAGCAATGTCCACAATCACCAAACTGTAGAAAGCCAAGATGCCCTTCAACAGACGAACAGATAAAGATATGGTTCATATATACAATGGAATATTACTCAGCAGTCGGGATGAATACTCAACTTTTGCATCAACACAGATGGGACTGGAGAAGATTATGCTGAATGAAGTAAGTCAAGCAGAGAGAGTCAATTATCATATGGTTTCACTTGTGGAACATAAGGAATAACATGGAAGACATTAGAAGGAAAGGAAGAGTGAAAGGGGGGAAATTGGAGGTGGAGACGAACCACAAGAGAGAGTGGACTCCGAGAAACAAACTGAGGGTTTTAGAGGGGAGGGGGGTGGGGGATGGGTGAGTCTGGTGGCGGATATTAAGGAGGGCATGTATTGCATCGAGCACTGGGTGTTATGCGTAAACAATGAATCTTGAACACTGTATCAAAAACTAATGATGTATGGTATTGTGACTAACACAATTAAAAAAAAAAAGGATCACAACTTTAGCTTTTGTTTTGGTAAGACCTTATAAATATTAATTAAGAAAATATGCAAGAGGCTCCTGGGAAGATGGCAGAGTAGGAGGACCCAGGGCTCACCTCTTGCCACATGGCTGCCTAGAGAACACCCAGAAAGCAACCTGGAAACTGGCAGGACAGACTCCACAGCCCAACCCAGACAAAAGGCCAGGCGAGGAGATCCACTGCACGGTGCCACAAGCCTGGCGGTGTGCACGCAGCCCAGACAAGGGCCGGCATCACTCCAGAGTGAGTCCTGCTCCAGGGAGAGGGGAAGATGACCACATGCCAGGGGAAGATGACCACATGCCAGTCCAGCTAGGAGTCCAGCAGTGGGCTAGGGCAGGCAGCTGGTCTGACTGCAGGCCCCAGCCACCACAAAAGCTTCTCAGGGGACAACACAGGGAAAGTACCTACAGTTTGGTGATATTTCATCTCTGGCAAACACCTGCTCTGACTCAACTCGAGCCCAAGGCAACCCTGGACTGGCCCACTAACAGGCAGGCACCAGGCTCTTCCCACAACAGGCAGAAAGTCAGTGCAGGCTGTACCGAAGGCAAACACAGCTCGCCACGTTAGGACACCCCCGTAACAAAACACTTAGGAGACACCCTTGATGCACCATTTTCTGGTGGGGACACTGCAGTGCAGGACCTCTTCATAAAGTCACTACCTTCAAGTGCAGGAGACACAGCTGAATTTCCTAACACAGAAATAGACACAATAATAGACAAAATGAGGAGACAGAGGAATATGTCCTAAATCAAAGAGTAGAACAAAATCAGAGCAAGAGACCTAAACGAAATGCAGGTAAGTAATCTGATAGCGAGTTTAAAGTAATGCTCCTAAAGACATGTGCTAAAATTGAGAAAAGAATGCACGACCTCCATGAGACCCTCCACCAAGAGAGGAGACATAAAAAAGAACCACTTACTGATAATGAACTCACTAGATGAAATTAAAAACAGACAAGCTGGAATAAACAGCAAACAAGAGGAAGCAGAAGAACACATCAGCCACCTGGGAGACAGAGTAATGAAAAGTAATCAAGATGAGCAGATGAGAGGGGGGAAAAAAATACCCAAAATGGGAACAGACCCAGGGAACTCAGCAACACTATCAAGCATGACAGTTGCATGATAGAGATCCCAGAAGGAGAAGAGCAAGAAAAGGGGACAGATTTGTCTGAAGGAGTAAAAGCTGAAAAAATCCTGAATCTAGGGAAGGAAAGAGAAATCCAGATCCAGGAGGCACAGAGAGCCCCCCACAAAACCAACACAAAGAGGTCTGCATCCAGACACAAGTAAATAAGATGGCCAAAAGTAGTGATAAAGAGAGAATTTTAAAAGCAGCACAAGAACGGAAAGCAGTTACATACAAGGGAAACCCCATATGGCTATCAGTGGGTTTTTCAACAAAAACTTTGCAGGCCGTAAGAGAGCAGCATGATAAATTCCAAGTGTTAAAAGGAAAAAAATCTAGAGCCAAGAACACTCTATCCAGCAAGGCTTTCATTCCGAATAGAAAGAGAGACAGTTTCCCAGAAAAAGTTAATGGCAAACCAGTCACGTCGCCATCACACACGGATGCCATTGGTCTGTGAGGCCCAAATCCATAGTCCAGCTGCCCTCCTGCCTAAGTCAGCATGCACAGCCTGCCACGTGCTCAATGCCAAGTTAACATGCCTTCACCTCAGACTGCCAGGGACTCAAACTGACACTGTTTTCTCAAATTCCAGCCCCTGTGCTCAAGTCTATGCACAAAAGTGGGCAAAATTATAACAGAATGAAGCAACCCAAACAGTGACACTAACTCTGTTGAATATATAAGGGAGAAAAGGAGTGTCATAGGCTAAGAACATCTTGAACAAGCACATCAAAGGACAATACATACAGCATGATTCTGGTTAGTGAAAGAAACAAACCCAGGAAAAATAAAGTAAGATGAAAACAGAAAGGGAGACAAACCACAAGAGACTCTTAACTACAGGGAACAAACTGTTTCTGGAGGGGTGGTGCATGGGGGGATGGGGTAACTGGGTGATGCGCATTAAGGAGGGCACGTGATATTACATGTAACCGATGAATCCCTGAACTCTACCTCTGAAATTAATATACTATATGTTAACTAATTGAATTTAAATTTTAAAAGTACCCCCACCCCAAAATAATAATAATATGCATTCCCTGGCTGCAAAAGGATGTAACAGCCTAATAGCAATGGTAAGCCAACAATTCTAAATTCTTTGTTAAAATATACCAAATCAGATTTACGTGATTTTGGAGGCTCTCTACTAAGCAGTTGCACAAAACTGTAATTGTTAATTTTATAGCATACTCTATATTATTTAACTCTAAAACATAATAGTAATCCACACAGTAAAAAGTATCTATAATCTTTTTTACTATTGCCAGAGGCAGAGAATGAAGCTAAATGCTTACATCTAATCTGGTCTGATGCTGCTTAGTCATCTGGTCTTGAACCTTCAGTCTTCGAAGAAGTTCTTTGAAACCCACCATGGGTACAGGAATTAACCTGAAGAAATCCAAGTGGTCAATTATCAGATCTTAAGCCTTTTACTATTATTACAAAGTACCAGAAATTAGGGTTTTTGTAATAACATTCATGTAATTTCACAATAAATTTCTAGGGTTCAAAGACAGATCAATGACTATGAAATCAACAATGTTAAATCACAGATTTTTTTCAACCTTCTTATTTTAGAAATAAAGAAATAAAGTTCCGTCAAAATACATACTTTTAAAGGCAAAATTAGGGGAATGATACTCAGATTTCAAGGTTTTCACCATACTGTACAGCCTTGTCAGTCAACAAGTAGGCTCCCAGCCCAACGTGGGACTTAAACTTACAATCCCAAGACCACGAGTTCCACGCTCTACCGACTGAACCAGCCAGGCATCAACATTCCCCAGCAAATATCAGTCCGTATATGGGAAGGCGACGTGGGCGTACTCACTTTTCTGAATCAGGGTTGTCCACCTTCGCTTGTTCCCAGATAATAGGATCGACACCTACAAAAAGGGGAAATAGTTTTTCTGAAAGAAACTATTCTCTGTTTTTATAGTATTTGTATGGGAAAGGCCTTCCTAAAATAAGATTTTAAAAAATCCAGAAGCTATAATGAAAAATGACTATTCAATATGACAATTACAAAAATGAAAATTGTTAGGATAAAGCTTTGAAAAAAATTGTAGACTGAAAGGAAGTATCTACAACCTATAGGATAATAGATTAACCTTCAGAAAAACAGAAAAAGCACCTATAAATCAGAAAGGAAAACAAAAATATCTAATAGAAAATGGGCAAAGGACATGAAATGTTAATTCACAAAAGATAGAACCACAGCTAATAAACATATTTAAAGATGCTCAAATGATTAGAAATCAGGAAAGTGATTTTTGCAATCAGAATGGCAAAATTATAAAAGTGATAATCTCATTGCTGGCAAAAATAGATCAAAATGAGAAAATATTTAAAAAGAAAAATACGAGAAAAAGAACACGTTCCTGTCACAGTGTGTATACGACTTTCTTTGGAGAGCAACCTGGCAGTATCTAACAATACATAAAATATACATAATCTCGACTCAAATTTCATTACCAGAGAGCTATTATGTTTACAATGCTGTTTAACTGTTGCATAGTTTATAATGATGAAAAAGTGGAAATGACATAGAAGTGAAGTGAAGTAAGGTACATCTGTGGTATTCCATGTACATTTTTAAAAAGAATATTTACCAGTGTGTACTGGTATGGGATGGGAAGGGCTACGATATACTACAACTGAAAAGGCAAGTCGCAGTAGATGTACAGTGCAGAATCCTTTTTTTTCTTTTAAAGGATTTACATGTACATATGCTATATTAAAATCACAGGTAAAGGACTAATAAATTATTAGTAAAAGCTATTTCTGTGAATAGGAGACTAACCGGATCTGTCATACAGTCAATCTAGTTAGGCCGTCCACAGCATCTTTTCTGGTGAGAACACTTATTTAGGTTTTACTTGAATTCTCAGCACAAGTTAGAAGAAAATAAAAATATTAAAAGTAAATTACCTTGGGGTAGATGGATTATGGATTATTTCTCTTTAGTTTGTCATTTCCCAACATTTCTAACGAGCATATTAACTATAAAATATAAAAGCTAAGTGAATTAATACAATGAAAACATTCAAAACTTTGTCCTGAATTAGATGACATGATAGACACTGGTTTTATTAATAACCAACTAATACCTCCCAAAATAGGGGAAACATTTTTATCTCTAAATCTTTCATTTCCTCAAATCTGTGACTACAAACGTACCAGCAGGAGGATTCTGTAAGAGCTGTTTGATTTGCGCAGGAGAAAGTTCAGTTCTAGTCATAGAAAGGGTTACTCCAAGTTGCTGCAACTGTGTTTTTATATTCGTTTGTTCAAAATGGGCATATAGTGTTGTAGCAGGAACTCTTCTTGAAGTACCATTTGGAGAACGCTCAACAACATAAATGACAACTTCTGTCCTGGGAGACAAATAACCAAGTTATAAAACAGCACAAAACTCATAGCTCCAACTCAGTATCAATGTAGCATGTGATTTTCGAAAGGTGCCAGCAGAATTCAGAAATCGTTTTAGAAGAGAAAATAGTATTTTCTTAAATCTTGGAAAATAAGGAACCCTTACTTAATGTTATGTTCACTTGTCTATCAACTTAAATGATAGTTAAAATGGGACATATGATACTTATAAAAGGTTTGCTTCACTGCAAAGTCCTACGTAAATGTTACTATCTTTTCCAGAATTGAGAAGTACTTTGGAGATTCTGTTGAAGTTATCTGATCTCAATTATTCTAGTTCACTAATTCTTCCAGGAGTGCCTGGGTGGCCCAGTGGGTTAAGCCTCTGCCTTAAGCTCAGGTCATGATCTCAGGGTCCTGGGATCCAGCCCTGCATCGAGCTCTCTGCTCAGGGGGGAGCCTGCTTCCTCTTCTCTCTCTCTCTCTGCCTGCCTCTCTGCCTACTTGTGATCTCTGTCAAATAAATAAATAAAATCTTTAAAAAAAATAATAATAATTCTTCTAACCCAACATATCCCAAAGTAAATGTTTTTACCACTAAGTATGAAAATTATACAGAAGACATAAGAAGTAAATGAGTCATATTTCTCCATGAATGAGTATGCACAGTTATCAGTTAAAACTTTCTAATAACATCTTTGTGGCCTTTGATTTGCACACACAGCCATGATTAACGTTTCTTCCTGTTTCTGAACGAAGAATCTAAGTAATCATTAGTATCGGGTAAGTTAAGAATTCCAAGATTAAGGGGCACCTGGGTGGCTCAGTTGGTTTAAATGTCCAGCTCTTGATTTCAGTTCAGGTCATGCTCTCAGGGTTGTGAGATCACTTGGCCTCTGTACTGGGTGTAGAGCCTACAAGATTCTCCCCATCCCCTCGCCCTGCTCCTCCCACCTCTGACAGACAGATAGATACATAAATATATATATTAAAAAAAAAAAAATCTTAAAAAAAAAAAAAAAAAAAGTAACTCCGGGGGCACCTGGGTGGCTCAGTTGGTGAAGCAGCTGCCTTCGGCTCAGGTCATGGTCCTTGGGATCGAGCCCAAGGCTCTGGGACCATGCGCAGCAGAGAGGCTGTTCAGCAGAGAGTCTGCTTCTCCCTCTTCCTCTGCCCGCTGCTCTGCCTACTTGTGGTCTCTCACTATCTCTCTAATAAGTAAATAAAATCTTAAAAAAAAAAAAAAAAAGTAACTCCCAAGATTAAGCAAAAAAGCTTTTAAACAAATGTTGTTATAAATACCGAATAATAACTAGCTGAGTAATAATATTCTGCTCAAAGATTTAATTTGTGCTTTATCAACAAAAACGGCTGTTGGCTCACTCTCTTTGGACCAAGGGGCACAGAAATAAGTAGTACATTTAATGTATACTTACTGATCATCTGGCAATGTTTTAATACCCTCTACATTTACAGTAAGGGTCTGGTTTCCTCCCAAAACTTTATGCAATGATTCTACCAACTGCTGTTGTTGGCTTCGAATATCTGTTTCTTTTTTGTTGAAAACTAAAACCACCAGCCCATCTTCATCTTTATTATTGGGCATACAACTATATCCTACTGCCTGTAGAATGACAAAACAAACAATATCAAAACTATGTACAGATTTTACATCACATGTTTGATATTAATACTTTAAGCATCTGCTAAAACAGGGAAAATGGTTTAATGGCTGCTAATGAAGGAAATAATTATTCTTGCCACCACTCTGTGCCCTAGGTCATCACACAAGGATAAAGAGAAACTATTTTACCCAAGAATAATATAAACTTAGAGTGAAATTGGAATTTCCTCTTCAACAGAGTAACCAAATAGCCTTCCCTTCTAAAAAAGTTTGATAGTCATTACTGTTGGGTGTTCCTGAACTCTGATGAAACAATTCTGCATGTCATTATAAAAATGACCACAAAAGTCATGGACCGAGGCCTAATTTATTTTACTATATTGACTTATGGAATCCTAAACTAAGTTTTAGATAGAGCGAAGATATGATTACTATTGTTTTTTCTAAACATAACTACTTTTAAAGTAGAATAACACCATCAAACGTATAACACTATAAAGAATATCTACATCGTTTTATGGGTTCATGTCATATAAAACTATATGAAGCATGTTACCTTTTAACATATAAAATATGATAAATTATACCTAAGGAATTACTCTTTTAGATAGAAGCCTTTTCTTGTGTCACCACTTATAACGCAACTTTTTTAAAAAAGATTTCTTTGTGGGGGAGGAGTAAGGACAGCGCCACAGACTCTCCAGCAGACTCCCTGCTGAGTGAAGAGCCCTCTGCAGGGCTGGATCCCATGACTCTAAGACCATGACCTGAGCCAAAATCAAGAGGCAGATACTTAAACTAACTGAGCTACCCAGGAGCCCCATAATCCAACTTCTAAAAAAAGAATTTAAATTCATTCTAGACTAGTTCTCATTTTACCATATGTACGTTACATATCAACTTAAAAAAAGTTATATCCAATCTATGTCCACTATATAGCTCTTAGTCATTACACAAAAGTATTAAAATTCCAATTATATACACTTAAAAATTCCTTTTGTTAGAGTGATAACAGATGTTTTAGTAAGAGAAGCTGGTCACTTTCTGTCGTTCAACCACGTTGAGAAGGGTCCGACCCTCAGGCTCGCAGCCCCACACACAGGCTTACATACGTACTGATTAGAGACAGACACAGGCAATAAAAAGTAATTGGTTTTGTTTTCTTTTTGTGCCACTGAAAAGTGGATGGAGTGCCTACGTGGCTCAGTTGAGTAAGGGCCTGACTCTTGGTTTTGGCTCAGGTCAGGATCTTAGGGTCTTGGGATCAAGCCCCAAATCAGGCTTCACAGTCCTTTGAATCTGCTTGGGATTCTCTCTCTCCATCTGCCCCTTACCCCGCACACGTGCACGTTCTCTACGAAAACCTGTCAACACGTCTTTCAAAAAAAGTGGCTGGAGTACAAACTGGATTGCAATATATTATTTATGAAAAATATGCCATCGAGTTGACCTAAATACTCTCACTGGCTAACCAAACAATCTCTGAGAAGTCGAATTCAAAGCAGAAGGTTGTCGGGTAGGCATGGAATCAGGAAGAAAAAGATTATACTGTTTTAATGGCTTTAGCATCCAGCTAGAATAGTGGCAACAGAATGACACCTGCCAAACAGAACATACAACCTGTCTAGCCCGTACTCTGCTGGCCAGAGTCCACCTTCCTGGAGAGTGTTAGATGATTCTCACTAAATTCTAGTTTTGGGTCTCTACTTCACAGTTGCCAAGTACACCACCCTGCTTCTAACACGTTTTCCTCAATTTTAAATTACATTCTGATCATCCCTTCCCCTTCATTCATACTCTGGTCACCTTCATCACATGTATGTAAGAAAGCACTTCACCTTAATAACTTCTGTATCCTTAAAACAAAAGTGTAATTGTACCATATTCAAAGAGTACTAAAGACAAAGCAACTGTTTTCTTCATATTATTTTAATCCAAATATCACATTCTCTCTTACACACACTCTTCAAGTGAGGATCAAAAGAAATACTAATACCTTAAATCGGCAAAAGGGATTTTCTTGTGTGAACTCCACTGGTGGAATGTTATTGTTGAAATATCCTTTTCCTGTTCCCCAAAAGGCCTGTAGTTGATTCCATTTTGCTAAAATAGCATCCCTCTCATCTCCTAATAGCGTTGGAGCAGAAAGAGCACTTGCAGTATTTATCAGTTGGTTGGACTGTGTAGGAGCTTGTGTGGGTTGACTGAAGAGACCACCTAATGCTAGAAATGTAGCCCATAATTAGTATTTCAAAAAAAAAAAAAAATCAATCAATTCAGACCCTAGGTATAGTAGGCAGAATAATGCCCCTTCCCCCCAATGTCCACATCCTAAACCCCGGAACCTGTAAATATGTTACTTTACACAGCAGAAGAAACTCTGTAGATATGATGAAATTAGGATATTGAGTTCAGACTACCCTGGATTAGCACTTAGTGGGCTCAACACGATCATAAAGGTCCTGAACAGGGAAGGGGGAGGTCAAAGTGAAACGTGACGATGAAGGAAGGGGCTACAAGCCAGGAAATGCAAAGAGAGACTAAAAGCTGGGTAAGGCCAGGGAACGGATTCTCCCTTAGAGCCTCAAGAAGCAACAGCCCTGCCAACATCTTGATGTCAACCCAGGGAAACCCATTTCTGAATTTCTAATCTCCAGAACTGTAAGATAATAAATCTGTACTATCTTAATACATATACTAAGTCTGTGATACTTGGTTATGGCAACATTAGGAAACTAATATACTAGGACAACCCTTAGAGTCACTATCTTCTCAACACAAGCACTTCCACTACCGGGATGTCAGCTGGGTTCATATCAGATCCACATCAAAAAAAGCACATACGGATATGATATGGAGAAGTAAAGTGTGTGCAGCTGCAGAATGGGTTTTTAAGCCTTTATTGCTATTATACGTGTATAATAAATACAAACTGGAGGGCCTGAAATAAGCAAAAAGAATCATTATACCAGTGTTTCATCAGTACCAACGTGATCACTTCTTACATGTAGTAAAAGAACAACAAATGAACTAATCATCAGGATTCTAAGCTAAAAGCTTTAGCAGGCCGCGAAGCTTTGGGCAAGTCATTTAACTTCTCTGTGCTACAATTTCTCCAATAGAAAGGGTGAACTTGCTAGATCAGATCAGATTCTCCAAAGCAGGAGGCAAGTAACCCCAGTACAAGAACTTACAGCTGTCCGGCAACAGCTGGGTCACTAAATGGACTAATGCACATGACCAACAGTTATTTTTTCATGATCTGATAATATACTTTACAAGTCTCAGTTTGGTGCTAGTCTGCCTTTAATGACTCGCACCTGCTTATTTCACATTTTACCAAGGGAAAGAATAAGGCTCAGAGCTTGAGGCAAAAGTATTAGCTAGAATCTGCTAACACTATGACATTTTCTGTGTACTTGATTTCAGTTTTCCTATCTTTATAGCAAATGATACTGGTTTTCCATTTATAGCAGGAGTACAAATCTTCCTTTTAAAATAAATATGTAAAGTTAAAAAGTAAAGTGACTTAAAGTTCTTAGTAATACAAATGGTACAGAGAGAACAGAAAAACCATGAATACCAAAATGCTCTGAGTTAAGGGCCGCTATATGAGCCGCTATTGAAGTATTCTTTCAGGTCGACAGGTTCTAAGTACCACAGGGTCACTGGAGCTGCCACAGTGCTAGAGAGGGTCTCTTGTTACCCTCCAGAGAGATGATATTAATTTCCAAATGGGCGCATGTAAAAATTGTAAAGAATTGGACTAGAAGCCAGAAGACTTGAATCCTGGTTATTATAAGCTCTATAAACCATTTCCTGTAGGGTCGCCTGGGTGGCTCAGTGGGTTAAGCCTCTGCCTTCAGCTCAGGTCACGATCTCAGGGTCCTCGAATCAAGGCCCACAGGAAGCCTGCTTCCCCCCCTCTCCTGCCTGCCTCTCTGCTTTCTTGTGATTTCTCTCTCTGTCAAATAAATAAATAAAATCTTTAAAAAAAAATACTTCAGCAATCAAAAAAAAGGGGGGCGAAGGGAGAAGGAGATGATTAAGTGCGGCAAATTCTGACTTTTGCTGAATCTTTTCAGTAGAATCGGGGACATTTCACTCTTATTTTTGTGTTAAATTTCTCATTTAAGTAAAGAACAGTAAGTATTCACTGGATCTGGGAGGACTAATGATCTTAACTACGTGAATACAGAAAACCGAATCCGGATCAGTGCGGGCTGAGAGGTAAGAGAAGACACAGACAGAGATCTTCCTTTTCCTATTTCGCCTTTACGAAGAGAAGAGCAACTGAAAGGTGACTGTGAGATTCAAGCTGTTTTGTTTTGTGGCCACTGTTTTAAGAAAAAAAGAAACTTCAGGTTGTTTAAATGTGGGTAAGAAGGAACCTTGGGGAAAGCAGCTGAAGACCGTGTTGGGGAGAGGAGTGTTGCTAAAAGAAGAATCCACAGTCCGAGGGTCCCTGGGAAGAATGAGATCCGCAGCACAAGGAAAGGTTAGAAGAGGAGTATGGAGGGAGGCAGATGAGCAGAGCTGGCAGTGGGAGACTAAGGAACTGTAGTGCAATAAGGGATTTTATCTTCTCTTTGAAGTGGAGGTCAAGGCCATCTGCTGAAAGAAGAACAGAGAGATCTGAGATCTGAGGAGAATAAAGGTCTGTTACAGAAGGTGGGAGAATAAATTAAATAAACTTCCAAGGATTACCAGACAATGCTGAGGCCCCGACTTACATCAATGATTAAGAATTTAGAGGTACTACTCAATCTTTTGTACTGTGTGATTTTCTCAAGCTGCACCTAGAGAGACAACTGGGCTTTCCTGTGCTTGGGATTTTTTTAAACCCTCAGGCACAGGATACAATGACAAGAAGTTTAGGGTATTGGCAACCAGTGACTAGTTAGCTAATTAGGGAGGACAGCGAAGATAAAAAGGAGCTGATGGAAGAACAGAAAATGGCCTGAATGGTCTAATGGTATAAATGAAAATGTCACCAGTTAAAGACCTAATGAGGTCTAGGAACAGCTATATTTGAAGTATTTAAAAAGGCAGGCTGAAAAAACAATAGATTATGGGACGCTCACATTAGTGATTTTGAAATTAGAACATTTTCAGATGTTGCCAAGGCCCAGGGTAAGAATTAAGAGAAACGGAAGACGTCTTTGGAATAACAGGTAGATGGCAGGGCTGTTTGAATATACAGCCATGTGATGTTTAAGTAACCCAGATAGAGAGAAGCTGGAAAGAAAAGGAGGACTAACAACCAGTTGCCAAAGTTTTCAATGGATAAGAGGTACCGTCCAGAAGTCAGCAGCTGAGATTAGACATCGCACAGAAGGTACAGCCAGAGAACGTGCATCTCATACAAGCAGGGGTTTTAAGAATAATGGAACAGCTCCATCATCTTTGCAGATTAAACTCCAAACTCCTTACAGCAGCAGCTCCCAAACTCATCATGCTGTGCCATGCAAGGATGCGTCTGTCAGTTCTTCCCCCGACTTGGAATCCCCTTTCTGACTCTATCCAACTAATTCTTTCAAGATTCAAATCTTCCGTATTCCACAGCACCTTCTAGAGACGCATTTTAGTGCTTTCACATTATATAAGTATTTTGTATAAGTGGATGTTTATTATTCTAATTAGATATTCGTTATTGTCTCCTTGTAGGCTATAAGCAGGAACTGTGGCTTTCAACCTAAGATACCTAATCCCTGACGTACAATATACAGGCAGAAGTGCCTGCTACATAATTGATTAAGTGGCTGCTACATATTCTGCAAACGAATAAAACCAAATTCAAAGTCCCATTTTTCCTAATGAAAGTGTAATTATAATAACTGAGAGTTGGGGAGACTTTCAAGAAACAAAGAAAAAAATTCACTTTCCCCGTCTCCTAAAGTACTCAGATTTCCAACAAATTTTGTATTTTTGCAGGATAACAGAAAAAAGAAATGAGTAAAATACTAGAAAAAAGAAATGAGACTACTATTCTATTTTCTTTGTCCTACTGGCTAGATAGTTCTTGAAATTCATGTTTAATAAACTAATAATCTTCAATAATTGAGTAGGATGAATTTCAGCCAATCAATCAAGTTACCTAAGAACAATGAAATGAAAGTGATTTAAGAGGTAGTAGACTGGACTAGTGAAAACAGCATCACACAGGAAGACAAAGAACTTGAATTTATGTTTCTATTCTGCATCTTGGGAGGTCTATGGAAGAGTCACAATCTCTGTTTTCTCTCTTCACCTATGAAAAGGAGATAACAAGAGTACTATTTCACAGGATTCTTGTGAGAATTACATGAATTAATCCATAAAGATAGCCCTGGAACATATGCCATACCAGCTGCGAAGGGAAGCTATCAAAGACTAATTCTAAGCTTGTACCAAAGGACTTGAGGCCAACCTGAAGAGGCTTGTATCTCAGGCCAAAGATGGAACAATTTAAGTATCAGTAACTGCAACAGATTAAAAAATACCAAAGAGTTGAAATACTTAAGTTCCTAATATTAAGTAAAAATTAACTGGTCTCCTTCGGAGAATCACAGGGAACCAACTCTTTATTTTTGAAAACTAATTATAAATATGGAAAGAATCAACCAAATAGTAAATTTAAAAATATTAAAAAGTATTGCAATACACGGAAAAGAAGTCACGAGGTCCGAGTACCACTTTGCAACCCCTGAGAGATTGATGGATCTAAGTAATCATCGCCAACGGCAGCTGCCAGCACAACCGAAAACAGACACAACCGACCTTCTATATCCCTCCTGATAAAGGATGCAGTACCACCTGCAGTCCTGCAACCCCACAAAAACTGAACTATCCACAAAGTAAGTGCCTAGATCCAGCCCAATTCACAAGAAACACAGAAGACAACAAAATATGTTAAACTACACCGCAGGAAGGCAATACAGTAAGTCCTGACTTGAAAAATCCTACAGGAGAAGTATTGCATTTCTTTAACAAACTGGAAAAACAAAAAAGGAGGGCGAACAGGGGAGCTTACAGAGCTTTAAGACACAGGAAACTAAACAATAACGCTTACAAACTTCATGACAAAACTATACAGTAAAGAACAGGTGACCACGGCACGAGAGACAGGACTACGGTTCCTCTGACAGCGAGGGGACTGCACGGGCAATGTGGGGGGGCTGCACAAGTGGCTGGCCAGAGGCCGCCTGCTGACACAGGCAGTGGTTCCAAGGGTGTTCACCTTATACACAACTCAGTAAGCTGCACTTCTGTGCAGTTCTCCTTTTTGGGTTACTTTTAGCCACAATGTAAACGGAATGTTCTGACACACAGAGGCTTTACAATCCTGACCAGCCTTGTCTTGGCAACTGCTATCATCACATATAGACATGAGAAGTTGCTTCTGGAGTCTCGTGGAACATAATACTGATAAATCTTCACAAAAAGATATCTGTTAAAGTGTTCTCAAGAGTGCACTCAATGCTGGCTATATGTTACAGTTTTGTATTTGAAGAAAGATGAAGGCCTCTCATACTTACTGGTCTGCTGTGGCTGCTGCTGTGTATTAAATCCTCCAAATCCCAGTCCAGTTCCCAAACCAGTACCTAAGCCAGTACTACTTCCAGTTGTTGTGCCAAAACCAGTACCAAAGCCAAAACCTTTGTTCTGAGTACCACCAAAGAGTCCTTTGAAGAAAAAATTTAAATTGCGTAAGTTTAAAAAAATAAAACCTGATCTCTAGCTCATTTACATCTACAAATGCCTTCAGATATCCTCTTACCAGTAGTGCCTGTGTTAGCTGGAGCCGAAAAGCTGAATGCAGAGCCTGCTGTTGTAGTTGTTGTCCCAAATCCTCCAAACCCACCTAATTTAAAAAGGATAAATGAAACAAAGAGGAAAAATCTTTTGCATACGTAGTAATTTTTTCCAAATCATTTTACATCATTGCCACGTAAAAAGAAAATATTCTGATCTAATTTTCCCTTTCTCTACTTTCAACTTCAATTTTTTAAAAACTATACTACTAATCAAGTCAATATGTTGCAAGAAATAAGTAAATATTTCAGATAAAAATACCGCAATGCAATACATACCCTTCAACAAAAGGGCTGATGAACAGAGTTGAGAAAACACGGGAGGCCTATCCCATGCTTCACAAACTCGAAAATGACTATGCAGTACTTTCAGGGCAGGTGTCGCAATTTCTAATGCCCACAAGACTTAGGCTGAGAATACTAGTGAGTGAAGAAGACGGGGTGTTTACTGACTGGTACAACTGTTCCATGTGAACAATTTTTTAAAGTGGCAGCAGTTTCCAAATTCCAGTAGATTACTGCTGTGGGAGAATGGTAGTTTAGTAGTCTTGTATATTCCTATTTTTCCCAAGAGAAACAAAAGATCTAGATTTTCTATGTGAAATTTATAAGAATTTTAAACCCTAATTTAGTTTTCTGGCAAGAAATTCAAATATTTTAAAAATCGTGTGTCAAACAGATCATACTGGCAGACTGTGGCGCCAGTTTGCAACTTTGGCTTCGGTGAATTAACTCACATGCTCTCTTAGCTTATGTTTCCATTTAGTCTTCATGAAAACTGAGGATTTCCCAAAGGAAACAAACTCACCTCCCTATAAGAACATGTTTCTTGAAGGAAGAGATAAGGGGGAAAAAAAACCGCAAGTGGAAGGCAGTGGGAAGGAAAGAGCAGAACTAGCACAGTTCTCTGCCCCAGACCAGCAACTGACAGATACACAAATTTCGTTTTTAGGTTAAGTTTAGAAATGAAACTCATCTTAGCCATATGTATCTTGACATATGAATGGGACGGAATACAAACAATCTAATAATGTTTTGTTTTTTTCTTATTGTCAGTTTTTACCTGATTACCAATATGGTGCCAAAAAATCTTAAGAAAAAAGCTTGATTGAAGCTTTAGTGTGGAGTTATGCCACAGTTTTTTGCAATTAGTGTGGAGTTATGCCACAGTTTTTTGCAATTCTAACTTTTAATCACATATATCTCAAGTAAAAGAGACAGATTCATGTTACATAAAACGTATAAAGAGGAAAAAAATCCCAACCCTCTGATATTCATCATATAATTTTGATTTGGAAAATTACTTAAAAATACAGTGTATATTGTAGCCATAACCTAATACTCTATTTTCTTGTAGGTTTTATTGCAGTATTGGAAATGGTAAACATTTTGATTTTAAAAATATCACCTAGAAGTACAGAACAGTGTTCTTAAGCGTTTTCATTATTCCTCCTTTCTACAGAAAAACTATACTATATTCTGAATTGGCTACACAATATTAGTATCTTATCATGCTTCCTAATACCAAAAATGTTTATTAGTAATAGTGGATCTGCAAAGACACAAAATAAACAAGAACTTCTATCATCCCTTTGTTGAAGGCTCAGTTAATGAACATCTATAAAAGTGGTTAAAATACAGTTACATTATCACAACTCAAAATTAACAGTGATAACTCGAAATGAACATGAAATCAAGCAAATACCGTAAGTTTATTTATTGTTGCTGAATTACAAACTGGGTGGCTTTGTTCGGAAACACAAATTTCAAAATAATGTTGTTTCACCCAGTGCCAATTTTAAGCAAACAGGGAAAAAATAAACATACCAATGACAGTGATACATGATCACTTTAAATATACCTTAACAATAATAAGGGACAGTTTTATCCTTGGAATCCAAGGTTTCAAGTATTCTTCAAAACGTTTCAAATCAGATGCCAAGGTGATGTTCGCACTGCAGTAACAAACACTGCACCAACACCCAAATAAATCTTAGGGAATACTGTTTACAGAATGCATATAATTGGCATGGGCATAAGTGGCGTGATGTAAGAGAATACGGACAATAAATTCATATACGAGCAGCAGAGGAACAAGACTTTTCCATAAGATACTGTATATAAAGTACAGAGATGTATTTTAAATTTATATACACATATATACCATTATAGTTTGTGTTCTGCAAATTTCCAATGAGCTTCAATCCATACCGATACTAAAATCTTCATTATTTTTTTCATGCAAAGATGTCTCGCTACCTACTAGAACTCAACGCTCTGTGATAATAAATTAAATTGCTCTGCTCATTTCTCAAAAAATCCAGTGAGAAACTGGGGGCTCTTTCTACAATTCGGTATCTTACAGAAATGGACCCTCATCTGCGGAGTGGATGGAGGAAATGCATTACGGTTGTCGCACACCTTCGAGCAACCGGACGGGAGCTGCTGTTCGTATAAGACTTGTTTCTCTCGGGAAACACAAGGACAAGCAAATGAAATTCCAATGAAAGATGCAAGAAAAATGGAAAAAAAGTGACTGCAGGAGTCCAAGAATCCCAGAGCAGCGGCCTGACTGCCGGGCTTCTGTTTGGGAGGAGATCCCAACAATTTGGAAAACGGCTTCTGCTCAGAACCACGCGTTCCGAACCCTCACCCCCTGGAAGGTACGTTCTGTTCCACGGATCGGAAGTTAACAAAGGAACATCATACCTCGAGACACTTCCCCAACCCGCATCTTCTAAGACAGGCAAAACTGGGTACCCATGCCGTGGCTCCGACCCCGGGGCGGGAACCTCCCCCGCTGCCAGGCCGGTCGCGCTCCGTCCCACAGCAGGAGCCGCGGAACATTCTTGGACTCCGGCGCCCGACGCTCGCCACGCGGACGACCCGCAGCATCTACCTGCGCTCGCCAGGCTGTTACCAAAACTGAACGGCGTCGCCGAGGTCGTCGGAACGCCGAAGTTCCCAATATTAAAGTTCACTGCGGGATTAGCGGTTAATCCGAAACCCCCAAAATTAAACCCACTGGCGGTGGAGTTGGCGGTCTCAAGCCCACCGAATCCTGACAGGCGCGGCGGCGGAGAAACGACAGAGACGCAGAGCGGGAGGGAGAAGCGGAGAGAGGAGAGAAGGGAGAGAAAGCGAGACCAGGGTTAGCGGCGTCGGCAGGCGCCCCGGGGCGAAGGCGAACCCGGCCCGGGCTCCAGGCGGGCGAGGAAGGCGCAGGCGGGGGCCGGACGGGAGCGGGAGCGCGACGCCCCGCCGCGGGGACCCCAGCGCCGCACCGAGGACCCGCGTCGCACGCACCGCGCGGCCCCCGGCCCGCAGCTCCCCGAGCCCGGCAGCGGGAGCCGAGCGGGGGCCGAGCGGGGGCCGAGCGGGAGCCGAGCGGGAGCCGAGCGGGGCGCCGCGGCTGAGGGGAGGAGGACAGGGCGGGTCTCCCGCGGCGGCAAAGAGGAGCCGCCCCCAGGTCTCCCAGGAGGGCTCCCGGCGGCCGGAAGCGAGCCCTGGGAGGACAGGGCCCTGCGGGGACCCGCGCGCAGCACCAGGGCCCCAGGCTGCGCCTCGAAGCCCCCCGCGGCCCCCTCAGGAGTCGCCCGGGCCCGCTCTGCCGCCGCCCGCCCTTCCCCGAAGCACGAAACCCCCCGAGCGGCCGAAGCCTCCCCCTCCCCCTCGATCCGCCACCCGGAGAATCTCGGACCGAGGGGGTGGGCCGGAGGTCTCCCTTCCTCCCCGGGAGAAGGTCCGAGGGGCTCACTCACCCGCGGGCGCCGCAGTGGCTGCAGCGGTGCCGGAGGTGCCCGCAGGAGCCCCAAAGTTGAAAGCCATGTCGCGGGAGCAGGGGACCGAGATTCTGCTCCCGCGACACCCGGTGCATTCCTCTTTTCAGTCCCGCGGGGAAACCGCCCTCGGACTAGGGAGTTCCGCTTCTTTTCGGGCCCAGCCTACGAGGCCGGAACGCCGGAAGGGCGCACGCGGCGGGGCGGGGCGGGAACGCGCCGCCGGCTTCCGGGGGCTTCGGGGCTCTGCGTGGACGGGGGCGTCTCAGCCGCGGGCAGGAGCTGGGAGTCGGCGGGGCGTGCGGTGCGAAAGCCCCTAAGTGCTGCCGTAGGCAGACCCCGTGGGAAGGATGTGCGGGAGGTTGAGTAGGAGTGTGATGAGGACCGGAGAGGAAGGCCTCATCTCCGTGGCGGAGAGTACATGGAGGATGCTAAGACTCACGGAGGTTCCCGGAGCAGCCTTTACCCAGTCAGGGGGTACATGGGAAAAAAGGGTTAATAGGGTTGCCTTTGAGGATGGTATCTTTAGGTTCCCCCCCTTTTTTTAATATAACTAACCTTATAGAATTATTTGATTCTTAAATCTATGTGCTCGTATACTTTAGTAAAAATAAAAATAACAACAACAACAAACCCACATTGTGTTTATCAAAATGACAAATCCTTGGACCCATCTGCTTTTAGGAATTCATCTTACAAATGGGAAAAAATTGGGACAAGTTTGTTGGTTAGAGCATTGCCTATAATAAGTGACTGGAAACACACGGGTTTGCTTAAACAGTTGCATTTATACAAAGGAGTATTATTCAGACATGGAATGGGAACAGTAAAGCTCTTTCTGTGCTTAAAAGAAAAAGATCTCAAAGATGTATTACAGCGACGCCTGGGTGGCTCAGTGGGTTAAAGCCTCTGCCTTCAGCTCAGGTCATGATCTGGCTCTGCTCAGCAGGGAGCCTGCTTCCCCTCACCCCCCTCTCTCTACCTGCCTCTCTGCCTACTTGTGATCTCTCTCTCTCTCTCTCTCTGTCAAATAAATAAATAAATAATCTTTTAAAAAATGTATTACATAAAAGACAATTAGAAAACCTTCTCTGGTATGCTACGATTTTGGTGATGGAAAAGGGGGTTAGAATATGCAAATACGCATTCTTGTATACAATATTCTTGGAAAGATAGATCTAAAAAAGTGAGTGACATTAGTTAACCTCTGGGAAGATGAACTGTGTGTCTGGGAGACGGTGGAAGACTTTTCACCATAAACCACTTTTATGCTTTTTGAAAATGTAAATGGTTTACCTACTCAAAAAATTAAATCACGCCAACAGTGGTAATCGCAGGAGTCCCAGTGAGAGTGCTGACAAGGGAAGAGAACAGCAGGGAGGAAGACAGGAGCAGATGGACTTGATTGGCAGATGTGGAGGGAAGGGGAAGGAGAAGTTTAGCAAGAGTCCCTGTTTTCTGGCCTGTACGACTGGGTGGATTGCAGTGCCATTCCTCAGTAATGGGAATTTGGAATGAAGACAAGAAAAAATGAATTCTTTTTTTTTTTTTTTTTTTTTGCTTTCTGGATTTGATGACGATCTGGCGGAGGCTATCCAGCAGGTGTTGGTATGTGCGGCTGAGGTTGAACAACACGTATGTCGGCTGTAACTGTTCAGGTTGTAATGGAAGTCAGGAGTCAATGGAGTGGTCAGGAAGAGTTATCAAGCCAGAAGAGGTTGCAGCTGATCGTAGGTATTGAGAAGAAAGAAACGGTCCCCAAGGGAGCCGGAGAGAGCATGGTTAGAGAGCTAGGAGCGCCCGCAGAGTGCAATCACAGAAATGATGGGGGGAAGGGGAGAAGGATCAGGGATGAAAAAGAACAGGGGAGTCTGTCTTCCATAGGAAGCCTTCCCTGACCACTCTTTCTCCACCAGGGCAGGAACTCTTTTTTTTTTTTTTTTTTTTTTTTTTTACTGGTTTTATCCCTACTGCAAGCAGAGGGCCTACCCCTGGAACAGACTTTATTCAATACTGTGGGATGATGAATGAGTCCTGTGACATGTCCTTCTCCCTTGCCTTTCCCATATTCATCTCCAAGCCCCACATATTTTATCTTTTAAACATTTCTAAAATACTTCATCTCCCCTGCCATCTCCCCGATTCCAATTACCATTGTCTTTCGCCTAGACCAGGGATTAGCAAATGATGGCCAAATGTGGACCGTTGTCTGTTCGGGTAAAGACAGTTTTACTGGCACAGAGACACGCCCATTTGTTTACATGGTGCCTAGGACTGCTTTTATGATCCAAGAGCAGAATTGAATAGTTGTGACAAGAGAGGTCTGCAAAGCCAAAACTTCTTCATCTGGCCCTTTACAGAAAAGGTTTGCCAACCCTGACCATGACACTGCAGGAGCCCTTGTAGTGCGGTGAGCAGGAGAGTCAGATGGTGACCTCATTCTGGGGTGCCCAGAGAACCAGCTAACTGTGACTAGGAGTTCCCCCCTCTGCTAGGAGAAGGGGCTGCAGCCAAGCTCAGGTCCCATGGAGCCACGGTCTTCTCTTCCCCAGTGATGGAGATTGTAACATTCCACTGGCAGCTGGCATTCCCGATTTCTATACAGCATTCACCCCAATCCAAACTGCCTGTTGCTCAATGGCTTGTACATTCCTTCGTGGACAAGACTGCTTCTTCACGCTTGTCTCTTCAAAAGGGGGACTAGAAGACAGATTTGTGCTCTTTAGTGAGACCAAACAGTACTCTGGCCCTTGGCTGGCCTCTCCGTGGGATGAGAGGAGGTTGGAGGGTCTGTGCCTTTTATCTTGCTCTTCCGGCCCTATACATTTTTATTTTCCCCAATAAAACCAATTACTTAACCCCTGCTGTGCAGCTCTGTGGAGTTCTCCCTGGAGTCCGGTGCATGACCCCCATCTCACATGCCAACGCAGACCCCAAAGGGACCCACCCAACATGGCGGCCTCCTTACTGACCTCCCCGTATCCACTAGACTCTTCCAGTTTACTCACCTCGCAGCCAGAGCAGGCCTCGCTAAACAAACCTGCCTATTCTGCCACTTGTAAACATGTTCCTTCCTGCTCCTGCCCCCTTTGGTTAAGGGCCAATGTGTCGGCCTACTGACCCCCAGTGCTGTTAAGGGGCTTCCAGGCCTCTAGAGAAAGCCCTGGGGCAGAGAAACTCGCTGTGGACCCGCTTCAAGCTTGACGGGTCAGGCTCTCTGGACCCGTCCACCACAGCTGAGCAGAACTCACAGGGGGCCCAACAGGTGAGACTCAGGCCTGCATCTGTCACAAGGACAGAGAACATCTTTCAAATGAAACCCCAGAGACAACAGTTATCTGATGACATCACATACGATTTCCAGTGCAATTTCATAGAAACAGTTTTATTAGTGAAATACTTCATTGCATTACGGGTAGAAATAAACAAGTCTAGAATCACATGGAATGAACCAATTATTTCAGCTACAGGAAGAGCATTCTGGTCAGTATTCTGTTTGATGGCCACGAGCAATTACTTCCAGAAATAATGCCCAGACGGCAAGCGTGAAGGTCACCCTTTGCAGAACTCGCGTCTCAAGCAATTTAAATAAAAAAACAAAAACCAACCTCCCTTCAGTAAAAACCCCAATAGGGGCTAGTCCTATAGTACTCGCTGCACTTGACCATTAGTGATCTTTCCAGAACATAAATTAAGTCCAGTAGGAAAAGCCTTGACCTACCAGTGGCAAAGCCCATTCCCTGTCCTGTGTTCAACTCTCAGATTTCCCTGAGAGAGGCAAAGTCACCTCCCTCTGTTCAGTTTCTCCCTAAACGGAGTGTCCTAGTACAGGACACACGTATTTTGTGATAACAACAATCATAGACTTTGGAGGCCTTTCCAGGATAAGGGCTCCGAGAGAATCAGTGTGAGGAAGTCCGTTATGCTCAACCTAAAGCCCGAGAGGCACGTTTGTTCTTTTTAACCAACCGATAACCCTGACGGCAGTGTATGGGCTTTCCACAGAGTTTTCAGAGACATGATATCACATGGGATGTTAAGCCAAATCACTATGAAGAATGGCAAGGCGGTGATGTGTTTTGGTCTCCCTGCCTGTGTGGGAGTCAGTTTGAAAGCGTACATGGGCTGTTATCATTCATAGTATTTAGAAATTTCCTCCTCACAGATACCCTGATAATAGGATGAACCAATAAACATCCGCTGGTTCATCAGTTTTATTCGTGTGGATCAGTGGATAAACAAAAGAATATAGTCAAATATCGATAAATTTAAAAATCTAGATATTTGGCATTATTGAAGACAAAATATTTTCAATTTAGTTTTTCCCCTTTTGGTGATTTGGGATATCTGTAAGTTCTATCTTCATTCACGGAGAAGTTGAGAGTTTAACAAATTAGCCCCTTCAAAAAGGGAACACGTCACATATTGTGTTGTTAGTGTAGAGAGAAAGAAACTGGGGCAAATAATGGGATTATCACCTCCACACAGGGATCAGAAGCTGTATTTGTGACATTCATGGCCTTCTCTCTTCATTTGGTACACTGAAATCCAGCTTCAGACAGAAAATCCCGTAAGATGATTCAGCTGTTATGAAATTCTCTGCGCACTTTGCTGGCTTAACTATACCGTTTTCTCGATCAAAAATGAATAGTGAACTTTGAGAACCAAGAAAATGCCCTTAACTATGCTTGAATTTGTGTCACATGGTGGTTCCTAATCCTCTGATTTAGGCTGCACTGAAAAGAGGTGGCCCTGCCCCTTGGGTCCCTAGGGACCTTTCTTTAAAGCCTTTTCTGTGCAATATTTTAAAACCCCATCATTCATTCTGTCAGTAAGATGATTGTCACAGGATGTGTAGGGCACATTTTTCTCTCTCCATGAGTGATAGTGAACCACAGAACACTGGAAGGGGTCAAATCTGGGGACAGAAAGCCAACTTACAAAAACAATTTCAAAGTTCCCATGAATGCTGCCCCGGAAGAAATATCCTGTGAGCACCGTCAGACTTCCTGAAGTGTGTGTGTAACTCGGGCTGTGAATGGATGGATTTCCCATATTCATAAATAATTTTACAAAGAATCACTCAATAATACTGTAATTAATAGAGTATCATATTTGGCGCGGGTGACTGGGGGAAAAATCATTTACTGGTGACACCTCTCCGAAGCACCTTTCCACACCAAGATTATTTTGACTAAAAACAAAACAAAAAAACCTCCCAAACTACCCACAAATGTCATAAGTAGCATTTACTTCTACAGCACATGAAACATCTGTACCTGTCCACACCAACATTATCTGCACATCTTCTCAATTCGCAAAAGTACGAGCAAAAATGCCTCAGGTGCTTAATCACAATCAACTCACAGGGTTCGCCCCACAGCACACCCCCCACACCCCTTCCCCACTGGGCTTGCAAGGAGTCAAAAGATCGAATTATTTTCCTGGAGGAATTATGAACTGAAGATTAGCATGAAATACAATATATCACTTTTTAAAAAGAGGACATTAGATGCCTTTTAAGGATGTATTTATGAGGCTACCATTTTACCCTGGGTTCCGAACTCTTCCTCCCTTCTGTTTTAGGGTGAAATACAACAGAAAATACAACAGAAAATCGTCTTTATATATTTCAAGCACAAAGTTGGTGACTGACACACACTGAAGAAGGTTAACGGAGGGACGTTAACAAGCCACGCGGACACATTTCAACCACGACAGTGGTCACACAGTTCTGGAGCTACCAGCACCCAATTAAAAAAAAAAAAAATTACTATACAAGAGTTTATTAAATACCTGCCAGACACATGGAAAACAAACAATTTTATAAAGCCTAACGGCCAACCGAGTCAGTCAGTCATTTAACCTCCTGCCGGCTCGCTCTCCTCACTCGCCAGCGCGGGGTCCCTCCTCCTCTCCGGGGCAGGCCACAGGCCCGTGTAGACGCGGCTGGTCCGGGTCAGGACAGCTCACACGGCTCCTCCGCCCAGCTCGGGCCGCGGTTAGGTTCGTATGAGGGGTGCCCTTTCGTCTGCGGTTCCCTGAGACTCAGAAGAGAGGGGACAGCGGCGTCAGGTGGTCCCTTCAGAAAGTTCTCCCAGGGGGGGAAACGCTGGGGGACAGGGCGGCGGGGGAAGATGGGAGGAGAGTCTGACAGGAGGGCGGCTGTCACTCAGCCGGCTGCTGCCTTGCCCCTGGGCCCTCAGCCTGGCTCCTGATTCCGCAGCAGCGCCCTCCCCTGCGCCCCGGGGCCCATAACCCTCATGGACACACTCCATGGACTTGCTCCTTCCTGGTTCAAAACCTACCAGGGAACTACGTCTCAGAGGCGGTGGGTGCCCAGCCGTCGCTGGCTTGTTGACTACACGCAGACGGTTAATGGCAGGAGCAGTGAGAGCATTTACCTGGGCTTTCACCTGCACTTATGAAAATCTCAGTGACTGTGCCACGTCCGACCGGAAGGGAGGCCCAGACACAGGAAGGGCGAGATAATCACCTCAGACACAGGAAGGGCGAGATAATCACCTCACACCTAAGTCACGCTGCCCTGATGGGCACAGCGGAAGAGAAATCGTGTTGGACACAGGGAAATCTGAGCTAATACTATTCCAGTGGTTTCAACCTATTTCATTTCCTCCCTCACATTGGCCTCAGACACTTAGTTGAAGCATTTAGAAGGGGGGAAAAGCCTTTGGTGCAGAGAGAGACACTGCTCCCACAGGAAAGGCTCCTTCATGGTGGAGCTGGGAGGGCCAGGTGGTCACTTAGGACAACTGAACTCTTTATCCCAACCGTTTGTTGGGGGGGGGACGTTACTGGTCCCCTGCGCCAGTCATTTCATACGCGGGGATGACTCAGTGGGAGGCATCTTCTGGCATCCTCTGATTCCTTCCAAGCAGGTCTCTGCTTGTCTTGACTTTATAATCTTTGAATTGCTTCATCCCACAACTCATGCTTATCGAGCGCCTATGAAATGCTAACACCGGGGCCAAGTGCTTTCTGTTCACGATACCCTCTAATCCTCACGAAAAACCTCTTCAAGCAGGTTCTCTCATGATCCCACTTTACAGATGAAGAACTGAGGCCCATTTTAGTGCCACGCCACCACTAAGAGGCGGAACTGGGATTTGAACCAGTCTGCCACCAAAGTCCAGACGTTTAGCTGTTAAATATTCTCCCTCTCCTTTCGGGTTATTTTCAGAAATATGAAGCTCAGTGCCAGGGATTCCAGGCCTACCGAGACAGCCCCCAATTCTAGAGAGCATCACTGCATTCCTCCTCCCTCTCTAACACACTCGCTTTGCTTCCTTTGGTTCAGTAGTAACGCGAGGGAGACGCTCCTCCAGCCACTGCTCACCTCGTCCATGGACCCCTGTCCTCTGCACGCAAGCCAGGTGAAGACCAATCCAAAGAACACGCCCAGCGCCATGACGATGTAGGGTATGTTGGTGACGATCAAAGTGGTGTTAATCACAGACTTCAGTCGACTTGCAGTCTCTTTATCAATGAGAACACTCTGGAAGGCAAGGAAATAGTGTTCCCCTGATTACTAAATATGCAGGGTGTAGAGTTTTCTGCTCTATCTTTCCTCCAACTCATTAACCATAATTTGGGTAAGTCTTCCCATTAGCAAACTGAAGAGACTAAAAATTCATTTATAAATTAGAGTAACCAGAAGGGGCATTTATTCATTAACATCTTTTTTTTCTTTTTCCTGAACACACGTCTTCCTTTCAAATTAGGTTGGAAGTAGGAGGGAAAGAGTAATAAAAAATAACAAAGTAATACCATCATTTGTATCAGACAACTCCAACTCATCCTTTAATATCTAATTCAGCGTAACTTCCAACCAGAAGTTTTCTCTGGCCAACTCAGGCCTGTTAAAAGTCCCTTTACTAAGCTTCTGTACCAGTCCCTAAAAACCCCCATCACTGCGCACTCTGTGCGGTAACTGTCTGTTGATCTGTAGGTCTCCTTGTGACTGTGAGGTTTCCAAAGGCAAGACTTATATCTTAATCACCTCAATGTCAGAAATAGCACTCAATACACAGTAGGTGCTGAATTAATGCCAGTTGACTGACTGAATGAAATATTCCAAAAATAATATGTGCAAAGTATAACTACTGTCTTGGTTAAATCCCTAGTAATGGAGACCAGGGGTCTTGGGACCCTGGCTGGCTCTGTCGGTAGAGTGTACAACTTTCGGTCTCTGGGTGGTGAGTTCAAGCCCCTTGTTAGGTGTAGAGATTACTTAAACATAAAATCTTTTTTAAAAAGTTCCTTAAAAATAAAAGTACCCTAAAAAGACCAGAGGTCTCAACAGGTTGTCTAAAGAAGTCTTGAGGTTCACTAGAATTCCAGAGGGTATTGATAACCAAGAAAATGTTCTAGAATAACACTTTCTGGATGCAGAACAAATATCTTATCTCCTTAAATTGTAATGGATGAGGTATCTGGAGAGCTTAATTTCATAAAAATTATGAGCAACAAATGGAACTCTGGGCTTAATTTAGGCTGAACCTGCACCAGACTGAGGCAGAGGATGGGTTTCTAGGACTGGAGCTTCCAGTAACTGGACAAGATCCAAAAAGGAGGTGGGAGAGCAGTATCCAAGGTCACATCAAGGTCTAATGTTTCCTTTTTGGAGAGTAGAGTCAAGTCCTTTCTAGGAGGTACCAAAAGCACAAGGTTTTACTCCTCAATTCCCTGGACTCAATATAGTCTTCAACAAAAAAGCAAAGCGATCGTTGAGTTGGAGGGGACTTCAAACGTGAACACAACTAGGAACACAAGCCGGCAGAGCAGGGTCCTTCCCCATTTTCAAAAAGCCCTGCTTCTGGGCCCTTCTCTGCAAATAGTAACAATGACAACGCAGGAGCAACTGCAAACAGATCCTAGAAATTGGTGAATATTGCCTACATTTTCCTAGGAAACAATGAAAGTCTTGCCTTAGAACTGCAATCATAAACCCTTCAAAAGTTTGTAAATGTGGCTACCAAAGTAATGCCAGATGAAAAAAGAAGGTTATAAAACTGTATTTATGGAATGATCTCAACTATCTAATATCACAAGCAGAATAATGCTAAGAGGCAACATGAGCAATGTCAGCTGCACTTGTTTCTGAAGGGCGGGTTATCAGTGATTTGCCTTTTAAATATTTTTAAGATTTTTTAATTGAGGTATAATTGACATATAAACAGATTAGTTTTGGGTATACAATATAATGATTCAATATTTGTTTGGTGATTCACTTCTAAAGTATAAATTTAATAGTTTTCCAAGAACTTTATAAACAGCTCATGTTAGTTTGACAAAGTGTAAGACATTAAATTATTTTTTACAAAGTTATTATTGGAAACACTTTAACAACACGCTGTTGAGTAAAATGAGAAAGTTAAGAATAATATCAATCTCACCGAGGTTTTGTGGAAGTTATTTTAGCTTTCCTTTTTCTTGCCAATCACTGTTACTGAATTTTCTATAGGAGCAAGGTTATTAATTAATTAATTAATTAATTAATTAATTTTTTAGGGAACAGAGAAAAATAACATAAACTTTAAAAAATGGTGCCATTAACAACAGAAGCAAGCCAATCAAGAATTTATTAGAGAGGAAAAACCCCTACATGTTCCCCCTCCAAACTGGGTGGGAGAAAGAGGGAAGTTGAGGGGATTTGTCCAGTAAATGCATGTGATTCAGAAAAGAATTTATCACAGGTGTCTGAGATAGCAGGCGTTTTCTGAGCTTTCTGAAAATGTTTTTATTTGCAAAACTTTAATTTATACCTAATATTTTGGAATAAAATTTCTATAGGTATAGTGTGAAAGAAAGAAGTATTTCATTAGGGAAATACTTTTTGTTTGAACTATGACAGGTCTGTGTCCTATAATTCATGATATATGTTTGTTTATCAAGAAGTTAAAAAAAAAACCTGTAGGCTATGATAAAAGATAAGGCAACCATGTATCACTAAAATGTCCACAGTGTTTGACATTGCTTCATTTAGCTCTGCATTTTGTTTCTGACATAACCAGCTGCCCAGAAAGAGAGTTTCCCCCAAACTATGTTCTTGAGAAAGGAAATTTTTTCAAATCTCAAACACAGTCAGCCTCATGTAAACATATGAACAGAATATTTTCTGAAGACAAACAAGTTTTTAAAAATCACTGTCCCCCTTTCTCACATCTTACATCGCGCAGTTACAATAGCAGACGTCATACGGGAAGTCTCCCACGCTTTCACAAGTGAAATACACCCGTGGCTCCCTCCCACGACTTACCTCATTGATGTACATCACTGGGAAAACCAGCGTTCTAATGTTTCCCGTTTCACTATAAAGAGAAAAGGTGACAAATCAAGACCACCATGAGATAGCACCTCATACCTGTTAGAGGGGCTAGTGTCAAAAGGCAAAAAGTAGTGTGTGTTGGTGAGGATGTGGATGAATGAAATCCTTGTACCCTGCTGGTGGGAGGGTAAATTGGTGCAGCCAGTCTGGGAAAGAGCATGCAGGTTCCTCGAAAAATTTAAAACAGAACTACCATATAATGGCATATGGTACCATATAATGGTATAGAAATACCATATAGCATCTCCACTTCTGGATATTTAGCCAAAGAAAACAAAAACACTAACTCAAAAAGATACATGCACCCCTAGGTTCATTGCAGTATTTTTTTCCAGTAACCAAGATATGGAAACAAACAAAGTGTCCATCAATGGATGAATCAATAAAGGAAACTTGATATACATTCACAGTAGAATACTATTGAGCCATAAAAAAGAACACAATCTTGCCATTTGTGACAACCTGAATGGGCCCTGGGGCGCTACAATAAGCGAATCAGCAGAGAAGGACAAATGCTATATATTTTCCCTTACACAAGGAATCTAAAACAAACAAAGCAAACAAACTGAGCCCGCAGATGACACAGAGAACAGATGGGTAGCTGCCAGAGTTGGGGCTTGGGGGTGGGCAAAATGGGTGGAGGGAGTCAAAGGGTAAAAATGTCCAGTTATAAAATAAGTCAGTCCTGGGGAGGTAACATACAACACGGCAACTAGAGTGAATAATGTTGTACCCACAGAGAGAGCTGCTAAGAGAGTAGATCTGAAAAGTGTCATCACAAGAAGAGAAATCTGTACCTAGTGTGGTGACAGGTAACTAGACTCACTGTGCTGATCCTTCTGTAATACATGTAAACGTCGACTCATTATATTGTCAACCTGAAGCTAAGATAATGGATGTCAATCGTGCCTCAATAAAAAAAAGACAATGTCTGAGATTATTTTATAGACATCCTCCTTATGATAGCACACTGGCTGGAGAGGTAAGTTGTGGGAGCAGGGCTCCCCACTGAGCGCAGAGCCCAGTGTATGGCTGCATTTCACAACCTGAAGATCAAGACTCTAGCCGAGATCAAAAGTCAGATGCTTAATCGACTGAGCCAGTAGGCGCCCCTCCTCAGAATGTTTTATGACCAGGCCCCAAAGTATTGTCTTCGCTCGAGCCCAGAGCATGTTACCAGGAACCAGCTCTATACCTGCTGTTTGGGGGACCCGACCTCATTTAATTCTCTCACTAGTCTCCTGCAGTAGGTACCACTGTCCCAGGGATTATGGGACAGTGGTACCTACTACCTGCCCAGGACCAATAGGACTGTAATATCATTTTGATTCTAAGGCTCTAGGTCTTAACTACTAATTTATACTGCCTCAGGACTGTACACATGGGTGGCAAAATGCATTCTTGCAAACCACATTTATTTTCCAGAAAGATCCATGACATGTGGGGTTAAATCTGCAAATCTGATGGGGAAGCCAAGTGCTGTAACAGATAGATGGGTAGACAGACAGAAACAAAGAACAGATACATACCATTATGTACAGTTTTGCAATTTGTTTTTTAAGTCATAAGCATCTTCTCATATCCCTAAAATTCCCATTGAAAACTCTCAGCAGGAGATTATACTTAGTGATCCTAGTTAAGCGGTGGCTTTTAGATGGAGTGTGGGGAGGAGAGGCTGGACTCAGGAGCGTATGTTAACTGCCCCTTAACTGGGAGCCTGTGGCCCTGGGTGGGAGCAGTGGGAAGACAGGAAGGGAGGCGACCAGAGTCATGGCAAGGGCAACGCCGCATGGCATGGAGAGGCGTGGACTCTGTAGCCTTAAGTCACCTCTCCGTGCCTTGGTTTCCTCATCTGTAAAATGGGGCTAACACAGCATAACCGTGAGGAATACATGAGTGCCTTGGAACAATGTGTGATTGTTGGAACAATACTTGGAACACTGTGTGATCCACAGAGAGCAGGCTCTACGTGTCTGGTTAAAAAAAGTACGTAAATTCCAAGACCAAGACAGCCTCTGCGGGTGCCGATGATGCCTCATCCCTGAAGGGCAGGAGGGAGCGGACTTAGAAAGGGATCCGCCTCCTGCCATCGACCCACCCGAGAGTCAGTGCAGCCAAACCACCCACTGCCTCCGACGAAAGAGGTAAAACTTACGCAAAGTCTTCTAACTTCTTGACGTAAACGTTGATCTGGAACCTCTTCGCGGCTCTTAGAATAATTCCAGTCAACTGCGGTCAGAGGAGTGGGAAGAAAGCATGAGGGCTTATTAAAACCATGAACAGCTTCTCTCTGCAGAGCACCAGCTCCATGGGATGCTCAGAACCAGCGTGGCCGCTGCCAGGTCGGCGAGGACAGGTGGGACAAGGGAACACGGACCCCAGGGCAGAGGCAGAGCTGCGGCTGCAGTCGGGTGCCTGGTGGACCGGTGCCTCCCAAACTTCACTACGCGTGCGAGCTCTGCGGCCTTGGGACCATGCAGACCGTGATGCCGCAGGGCTAGAGTGAAGCCTGACGTGGGGTGCGGCTGGCGAGCACCCAGGATGCTCCCCTCGGGATGGCGAAGCCCTGGGCAACCTTGCCAGGAGGGAGCTCTGAGCCAGAGAGCGGTCCCCGGGATGGTCGGGACACCCACGAAGCCGGGAAGGCGGTCTGCCTGTGGCCGCTTTGCCTCTGAACTGGGGTTAAGGGACTGCCCTGGCCCTCGGGGACAAGCACCTGCCCACCCTTCTGCTGAGGAAGAGGAACTGATTGAAGGTGAAGAGAAAACGTGGGGTAAGGGGGTAAGGGGGAAAAACACTGGATCTTTCTCACAAAAAGATAAAACCATTGATTTCTCAGACACAAGAGCAAAGTGCCTATAAATTGCTGAGCTAAAAGGCTGTTCTTGCTTTTTCTTTACTGTTCCCTGTGCTCAAAATCCCCAAAATGAAGATATCTGACCTCTAACTCAGTTCCAACAGTGAGAGGCTCTCACATCATAAAACGATATTCCTTTCCTTTTAACGTGGTTTTTAGTTTATCTCCTCTTTGAAAACAGGTCTAAAGTACATGTATATCTAATGCCTTTTAAATTAATATCATACAATAAACTCTCAACAGTGCCTGCAGAATGAGGCTTGCTAGAAGTAACTGAGGCTCGGGGCACCTGGGTGGCTCAGTTGTTGAGTGTCTGCCTTCCGCTCAGGTCCTGATCCCAGAGTCCTGGGACCGAGCCCTGCATTGGGCTCCCTGATCCGCGGGGAGCCTGTTTCTCCCTCTCCCACTCCCCCCGTTTGTGTTCCCTCTCTCGCTGAGTCTCTGTCAAGTAAATAAATAAAATATTTTTAAAAAAACCATATATTCAACCAAAACATTCCCAGCAGTGAGCAAAAAAAGAATGTGGCTTCGACCCTGCTGATCTGTCTGCCAGTGGGAGAATGTATCCACGTTCAAGTCCAAGGCTGGCAGCGGAACACTGGCCAGGTTTTACGGGTCCAAATCTCGGTCATTCCAGCGATGCAATGTTTACAGGTGCTTTTTCGTTAGGTTTGCCGCTATTTCTGCCCATCAGGGCCACACAGTTCAGCCTGTTAGGCCATGAGACTAGGTATCACATGCACAGAGCTGAGTCTTTTCCCCTTGAATATGTATATGTGAGGCAGACAGTAATGTTAACGGGCTCTGGACTAAGCCGATAAACACTGCGTTGGACAGAATAAAATGCAAGCTTTTACCAGGAAGACGTGTGCACTCACAGGGTTTATGTCCACAAATGTCTCATGATCGTCCTTATTGGGATGCATGCCGTCTATGGCAGAAACGAACTGCTGGTCCGCTTCGTAGAAGTGTGGGAAAGATATAATAATAGGTGCACCTGCGTTTTAAGGAAAACAGGAATGAATGATGTGGTTCTTGAATGTCCAAGATGAATGGGAAGTTCCTGCCCACAAACCTGGTTCCTACGGAGGGGGAAGTCTATCCATAAGTAACCTTGGGTGGGGGAGGGGGCAGGTTAAATTCCGTCCAACACCTCCTAGTTTGGGATTTATACTCATTTGCTGACATCTCATTGACCCTAACATTATTTTATTCTACCATATATACTGAAGTCATGGCTAAATTACATATTCTCCAGTATTTCTTGCACCTATGAAATATAAAGGTTTACACACATTATTTTAATTAACATTCCCAGGAGCCCTATTAAGTTAAACCTATTAACTTCATTTTGCATTTGAGGACAGTGAAGTTCAGAGGCGTTAGAACAAAACAGGTCCAAGGGCATCCAGCTGTCAGTGATGAAGGCAAAATTCTAACTGAATGAGAGACCTCTCCTCTGAAAGCACTTGTTTCAACAGCAAATCTCTACCAGTAAAAGGACTTCTTTTTTTCTTTTTTTTTGGCCTGCTTTTCTTTTTTTCTGCTTTTCCTGGTTTACCTAGGACAGGCTTTCTTCTCCTGAATATGTTGATACAGAATTTTTTAAGACTTTGCCTGGTCATACTCTCTGCCCAGCATTTGACTAGCTCAAGGTCTGCCCACATGATCTGTTGTTTTTTCTTTTATTTCCTTCCCTATTCATATTAAAACTCAAATAGAGACTGTCTATAATAGCCAGGACAATCCACATTGCAATCAATGCAACGCCTATCAAAATATCCGTAGCATTTTTCACAGCACTAGTACAAATAATCCTAAAATTTGTAAGAACCTACAAAGACCCCGGATAGGCCAAAGCAATCTTGAGAAATTAGAACAAAGCTGAAGGCATCACAGTTTCAGATTTCAAGATATGCTACAAAGCTTTATTAAACAAGTGTATGGTCAATTAATCTATGACAAAGGAGGCAAGAACATACAATAGGGGAAAGGCAATCTCTTCAATAAATCATGTTGGGGAAACTGGCCAGCTACATGTAAAAAAATGAAATGGGACCACTTTCTTACACCATATACAAAAATAAACTCCAAACAGATTAAAGACCCAGCTATGAGCCCTGAAACCATAAGACTCCTAGGGGAAAAAAAAAAAAAAAAACAAAAACGGCAATAATCTCTTGGACATTGGCCTTAACAACATATTTATAGATATGTCTCCTCTGGTAAGGGAAACAAAAGCAGAAGGAAACTATCAGGACCACACCAAAATAAAATCCTTTGGCACAGCAAAGAAAACCATCAACAAAAGAAAAAGGCAACCTACTGAATGGGAGAAGATAAGGGTTCATATCCAATATACATAAAGAACTTACACAACTCAACACTGAAAAAAATAATTTGTTACAAAGTGGGCAGAGGACCTGAATAGACATTTCTCCAAAGAAGACATCCAGTTAACTGACAGTATATATGAAAAAATACTCAACATCACACATCATCAGAGAAATGCAAGCCGAAATAACAAGGAGCTAGCACTTCACACCTGTTGTTCTGGCTAGTATCAAAAAGAGAAGATTAGAATAACAAGTGTTGATGAGAACGTGGAGAAAAAGTAACCCTCGTGTGCTGTCGGTGGGTAAACTAGTACCACCACAGTGGAAAATAGTGTAGAGTTTCTTCCAAAAATTAAAAAAATAGAAATACCGTATGATCTGATAATTCTATCACTGAGTATTTGCCCTAAGAGGATGAAAATACTAATTTGAAAAGAAACACGCAGCCCTATGTTCACTGAAGCATTACTTACAATAGTGTCATCGATAGAGGAATGGATAAAGAAGATGCAACATCTATGTACAACAGAATATTACTGAGGCATAGAAAAAGAGTGAGGTCTTGCCATTTGTGACAACATAGATGGACCTAGAGGGTATTATGCTGGGTGAAAGACCTCAAAGACAAATACCATATAATGCCACTTACTTGTAGTATCTAAAATCAAAACAAACAAACAAAACAGTAACAAACCTATAAATACCAAAAAGAAGGTAGGTGACTAGGGGAGTTGGTGAAATAAATGGAGGGGATTAAGAGGTACAAACTTCTAGTTATAAAATAAGAAAGTCACACAGACATGAATAGCGTAGCATAGCAAATACAGTCAATAATTGTAATAATGTTTTATGGTGGCAGATGTGACTGCAATTATTATGGTGAATGTTAATATACAGAATTGTCAAATCACTATGCTGCGAGGCTAACAGAACACTCTATTGTCAAATATACTTTAATAAGATTTTTTTAGGAAAGGAACAAATAGGGAAACAAGTTATTAAAAGAAACCTAGAACGTGCTATTGAAGAGGAGAGAGGGATCCAGCAATTGCTGGAGAAATTTGCTGATTGCCAAATAATTTACATTTGCTTACATTATCTACCAGCCATGCTCAAGACACATACCATCTGTCATGCCTGTGTGTTTTGTTTAGGAAGAAACTAAACAGTTTCACAAAGCCATAATTTCCTTGAGATCTACAATGATCTTTAAAATGTATTTTTAAAGATTTATGGGGTACTTAATAAGGGCCAGACATTATCTTGAGTGTTTTATATACATAATCTCTCACCTTCACACAATATTTCAAGGAAGTTATCATCAATTCCCATATTACAGATGAGAAAACTGAGGTCTACCTCCGTGTCTTTTCTTTCCGTTTTTTAAGATTTTATTTATTCAACACCAAGAAACACAGTGAGAGAGGGAACACAAGCAGTGGGACAGGGAGAGGGAGAAGCAGATTCCCCACTGAGCAGGGAGCCCGATGCAGGGCTCTATCCCAGGACCTTGGGATCATGACCTGAGCCGAAGGCAGACACTTAATGACTGGGCCACCCAGGCACCCCTGAGGTTTTTACCTCCTTCATCAACCTGGCTAATGTGCTAATAGACAGAATATGAATCAAATCCAGATCTGCCTGACTCTAGAACACTCTCTCATCCCACTATCCAAAATGTTCTCCAGAGAAATTTGAAACACCTGAGGGTAATTCCAGAGAGAACAACTTTTCAGTCCACATCTGGCAGTACATAAGAGGCAAGAGGAATAGGACCGTAGCAAGATGGTGACTTGCCAGAGAGAATCTTTGTTGATCTTGACACCAACTTTTTGAGGAAGCAGAATGTTAGCAAAACAATGAGAAATAATATGTCCACATTTGTGCCTTGAGCCAGAGGCACATGGACTGAATGGGAAAGGCACTATTTCAGGACCATCCACCTAGTAAGGAGGCAGGAGAGGTCAGAAGCAGGCACTTGTTCCCATTTACTTTGGTCTTATCTCCAGGGAAGGGTGCCATGTCCCCGGGCACAGTGGTTTCCAAATGGTACGCACCACCTTCATGAGAATCACCTGGAGCTGATGTTAAAAATACAGGTTCTGGGACCCTGGGACATCTATTTTTAACGACTCCTCAGATAATTCCCACGCAAGGTTAGGTTGAGGAGCCATTGCCATGGGAGAGAAGGAATAGGGAGGTATACTGCTGACTTGAGACTTACCCCAAAAGGAGATTTTTTTTTCAAGCAAATTAGATAAGAGGGCAAAAGTTAGCCCATTACTTTATTTAGGAAAGAGAGGTTACAAAATTTCTTAAAAGACACTTTAAAGAGGAATTGTGGCCTAAGAAGTATCACAGCATGGACAGGAGAAGAGAACATAGGAGAATCCCCTATGTTCTAGTGGGGATTGGCTCAGAAACAAAAATTTTATAAAAATCATTTTACTGGGCGCCTGGGTGGCTCAGTGGGTTAAGCCACTGCCTTCGGCTCAGGTCATGATCTCAGGGTCCTGCGATCGAGTCCTGCATCGGGCTCTCTGCTCAGCAGGGGGCCCTCTTCCCTCCCTCTCTGCCTGCCTCTCTGCCTACTTGTGATCTCTGTCTGCCAAATAAATAAATTTTTAAAAAATCTTTTAAAAAAATCATTTTACCTCTCTGAGCTCTGCTTTCCATGATTATAAAAAGAGGCCTCTGGATGCCAATCTAGTAAGAACACTGTGACTAATTATGCAACATATGATTGTTAAAGTTAGTTCTCAAGACGAAGAAAATGCTTTGTCAGTTGTACTAGTGATAATTCTGCCTCATTCATGGAAAGGAGCAGAATAGCTCAGACATTCAGAGACACTGGGAAATTTGTAGTCAGGTATGCTAAGCAAAATAAGTCAGAGAAAGACAATTACCATATGATCTCTCTGATATGAGGAATTTGAGAGGCAGGGCGGGGGGTTTTGTGGGGAAGGGAGGGAAAAATGAAACAGGATGGGACCAGGGAGGGACACAAATCGTAAGAGACTCTTAATCTCAGGAAACAAACTGAAGGTTGCTGGGGATTGGTGGGGAGGGTTAGGGTGGTTGGGTTATGGACATTGGGGAAGGTATGTGCTATGGTGAGTGCTGTGAAGTGTGTTAGACTCATGATTCACAGAACTGTACCCCTGAAACAAATAATGCATTATATGTTAATTTAAAAAACCTCTGTTTTGAAATCATCATAAAAATTTTTTTATTTATTATTTTAATTAACATATAATGTATTATTTGCTTCAGGGGTACAGGGCTGTGATTCGTCAGTCTTACACACTTCACTGCACTCACCATATCACATACCCTCCCCAATGCTGAAATCATCATAAATTTTTAACAAGATATGTACTTTCTCATTACCAAGTTCTACACTTTCTCGTTTAGCATTGTTATGAACATGAAATCAGTTAATTTCCACATATTAACTACATGTATATACATAAACCACTTAGAACAATGACTAGCTGAACAATGACTACTGTAAGTGCTTGGTAAACATGAACTATTATTACTATTAAGACTTCTCAACTACAACCCAGAAAGAACACAACAAGACATTCTAGGAATAAGAAGCATTACACAAGAGAAAGAAGAAAGGGAGCAGAGGAACTACAAAACTGCCAGAAAACAATGAACACAATGGCAATAAGTTTATAGTTATCAGTAATTACTTTATTTATTTTTTAATGACTTACGTATTCTAGATAAAGCGAGTGTGTATGTGCAGGGGTGAAGCAGAAGGAGAGCAAAACCTAAAGGAGACTCTGTACTGAGCCCAGAGTCTCACAAGGGGACCAATCCCACATTGTTGAGGTCACGACCCAAGCCGAAACCAAGAATCGGATGCTAAACTGACTGTACCACCCAGGTGCCCCTCAATAATGACTTCAAATGTAAATGGACTAAATTCTCCAATCAAATGCAGAGTGGTCAAATGGATAAATATATAAGACCCATCCATATGCTGCCTAAAGAGATTCACTTCAGATGTAAAGACACATACAGACTGAAAGTACATGGAAGGAAAAATGTTCCATGTAATTGGAAATCAAAAGAAGGCTGGGGTAGCTTTAGTTACATCAGACAAAATAGACTTTAAAACAAACACTGTAAAAAGAGACAAAGGAGAGCATTATATAATGATAAAAGAATCAGTCCAACAAGAGGATATAACATTTTTTTTAAAGATTTTGCTTATTTATTTGACAGAGATCACAAGTAGGCAGAGCAGCAGGCAGAGAGAGAGGGGGAAGCAGGCTCCCCGCAGAGCAGAGAGCCCGATGTGGGGCTCGATCCCAGGACCCTGAGATCATGACCCGAGCTGAAGGCAGATGCCTTACTGACTGAGCCATCCAGGTGTCCCAAGGACATAACATTTTTTAAAAAAGATTTTATTTATTTATTTGACAGAGAGAGACATAACAAGAGAGGGAACACAAACAGGGGGAGTAGGAGAAGGAGAAGCAGGCTTTCCGCTGATCAGGGAGCCCATGTGAGTCTCAATCCCAGGACCCTGGAATCACGACCTGAGCTGAAGGCAGATGCTTAATGACTGAGCCACCCAGGCATCCAGGATATAACATTTGTAAATATTTATGCACCCAACATAGGGGCACCTAAATATATAAATATTAACAGACCTAAAAGGAGAAATAGATAGCCAAACAATAATGGCAGGAGATTTTAATACTCCACTCACATCAACAGACAGGTCATCCAGACAGAAAATCAAAAAGGAAACACTGGCCTTAAATAACACATGAGACCAGATGAACTTAGATACATAAAGAACATTCTATATAAAAGCACCAGAATACACATTCTTCTCAAGTGCACGTGAAACATTTTCCAGGACAGATTATATGTTAGGACAAGTCTTAAAAATTTAAAAAGACTGACATCACATCAAGCATTTTTTTCTATCCACAATGGTATAAAACTAAAATCAATTATAGTAAGAAAACTGGAAAATTCACACATATGAGGAAACTATATAACATGCTCTTGAGCAACCAGTGAGTCAAAAAAGAAGTCAAAGGAGAAATCAAAGAATGCCTTGAGATGAATGAAAGTGAAAATACAACATATCAAAATTTATGGAATGTAGCAAAAGGAATTCTAAGGCAGAAATTCACGGTGGTAAGTACCCATCTTAAGAAACATGAAACTGTCAAATAAGCTAAGTTATTTGAAAAAGAAGAAAAAATGAAGCCCAAAGTTAGAAGAAGTAGGGAATAACAAAGATCAGAGTGGAAATAAATGAAATAGAGACTAAAAAGATAATAGGAAAGATCAATGAAGCAAGGAACTGGTTCTTTGAAAAGATAAAATTGACAAACTCTTGCTAAGGCTCCTCGAGAAAAAAGAGAGCTCAAATTAATACACCAGAAATGAAAGAAGTGATGGTACAACTAATACCACAGAAATACAAAGGATCATGGAAGACTACCATGAATAATTACATGCCAACAAACCACCTAAACGAAATGTATAAATTCCAGAAACATAACCTTCCAAGACTGAATCTTGAAGAAACAGAAAATCTGAATTGAACAATTATTAGTAAGGAGATTGAGTTAGTAATCAAAAACTTCTTACCAGACAAAAGTCCAGGATCAGATGGCTTCAGTGGTGAATTCTACCAAATACTCAAAGAAGAATTAATACCAGTCCTTCAAAGTATTCTAAAACATAGAAGGGCAGGGAACATTTCCAAGCTCACTTTTTACAAGGTCTGTGTTACCCTGATACCAAAACCAGACAAGGACACCACAAGAAAAAAAAAAATTATAGGCCAATATCCCTTAGGAACATAAATGCAACAATCCTCAACAAAATATTAGCAAACTGAATTCAACAACACTTTACAAGGACTGTACACCATAATGAAGTGAGATTTACTTCAGGGATGCAAGGATGATGCACATTTGCAAAGCAAACAACAGGGTATATACCACATTAACAAAGTAAAGGATAAAAATCAGTGATCATTTCAACAGATGCAGAAAAAAGAATATGTGAATATATCAATATCCATTATGATAAAAACTCATGATAAAGTAGATATAGAGGGGACATCTCTCAACCTAATAAACCTAATAAAGGTCATATACAACAAGCCCACAGCTAACATCATACTCAACAGTGAAAAGCTTAAAGCTATTCCTCTAGAATCAGGAACAAGGGACAATTACCTATCTTCGCCACTTTTATTCAACATAGTATTGGAAGTCCTAGCCAGAGTAATTACTCTGGCAAGATAAAGAAATAAAAGGCATCCAAATTGGTAAAGAAGAAGTAAAACTGCCACTATTAGCAGATGACATGATATCATATGTAAAAAACCCCAAAGACTCATGGCACATGGGTGGCTCAGTGGGTTAAAGCCTCTGCCTTCAGCTTGGGTCATGATCTCAGGGTCCTGGGATTGAGCCCCACATCAGGCTCTCTGCTCAGTGGGGAGCCTGCTTCCCCTTCTCTCTGCCTGCCTCTCTGCCTACTTGTGATCTCTCTGTCAATAAATAAATAAAATCTTAAAAAAAAAGAAAAAGAAAAAAACCCAGAAGACTCTATCAAAAAACTGCTGGAATTAAAAAACAAATTCAGTAAAGTTGCAAGATTAAAAAAAAAAAATCAATATATAAAAGTCAGTTGTGTTACTATAACACTAATAATGAATTCTCAGTAAAAGAAACTAAGAAAATAATCCCAGGGATGCCTGGGTGGCTCAGTCGGTTAAGTATCTGCCTTTGGCTCAAATCATGATCCCAGAGTCTTGGGATTGAGCCCCGCATTGGGCTCTCTGCTCAGCTGGGAGTCTGCTTCTCCCTCTACCCCTCCCCCTGCTTAGGTTCTCTCTCTCTCTCTCTCTCCCTCTCCTCTCTCTTTCCCCTCCTCTCTGACAAGTAAATAAAATACCAGAAAAAAATAAAGAAAGAGAAAACAATCCCAGTCACAATAACATCAAAAGGAATTAAATACCTTGGAATAAATCTAAGCAAGGAGGTAAAAGATCTGTACACTGAAAATTGTAACAGGAAAGAAATTTAAGAAGACACAAATAAATAGATAAGATATTCCATGTTCATGGATTGGAAAAACTAATATTGTTAAAATGCCCATACTATCCAAAGCAATTTACAAATTCAATGCCATCGTTATCAAAATTCCAAAGGCATTTTTCACAGAAATAGAATAAACAACCCTAAAAACAGTGTGGAAACACAAAAGACTCCCAAGTAGCCAAAGCAATCTTAACAAAGAAGAACAAAGCTGGAAATATCACACTCTCTGATTTCAAACTATATTACAAAGCTATAGTAATCAAAAGAGTACAGTATAGGCATAAAATAGAAACGTATGTCATTAGAACAGAATAGAGAACCCAAAAATACAACCCATGCACATGTGGCCAATTAATTTACCACAAAGAAGCCAAGAACATATGATGGGGAAAAAACAGAGTCTTCAATAAATGTCAGGAAAACTGGACAACCACAAGCAGAAGAATGACACTGGACCACTATCTTACACCACACACAAAAATTCACTCAAAACGGATTAAGGTCTTGAATGTGAGACCAAAACCATAAAACTCCTAGAAGGAAACATAGGCAGTAAGCTCCATGACATAAGACTTGGTGATGGCTTTTTGGATCTGACTCCAAAAGCAAAGGCAACAAAAGCAAAAATAAACAAATGGGACTACATCAAGCTAAAATACTTTTACACAGCAAAGGAAACCACCAATAAAATGAAAAGGCAACCTACTAAATGGGAGAAAATACTTGCAAATCATGTACCTGTAAAGGGTTAACATCCATCCAAAATATATAAAGAACTCACGCAATTCGAGAGCAAGAAAATCCAAACGATCCAATTTTAAAAATGGGCAGAAGATTCGAATAGATTTTCCCAAAGAAGATACACAAATGGCATGAAAAGATGCTCAACATCATTAATCATCAGGGAAATGCAAACCAAAACCACAATGAGGTATCACCTCTCACCTGTCAGAATGGCTAAAATCAACAACACAAGAAACCACCGGTGTTGGTGAGTATGCAGAGAAAAGGGGATCCTTGTGCATGGCTGGTGGCAATGTAAATTGGTGTGGCCACAATATATAGAAAATATATATAGAAAATGATATAAGGGTCCTCAAAAAATTAAAAATAGGGGCACCTGGGTGGCTTAGTTAAGAGTTAGATTAACTCTTAGTTAAGAGTCAGACTCTCGATTTCAGCTAAGGTCATGATCTCAGGTCATGAGATCAAGCCCTGCGTCAGGTACCACGCTCAGGGCAGAGTCTGCTTGAGATTCTCCCTCTCCTTCGTCCTCTGCCCTCCTCCTGCTTGCATGTACACTCTCCCTCTCTCTGTCTAATAAATAAATAAAAATAAAATCTTGAAAGAATTAAAAACACAACTACCATACAATCCAGGAATTCCATTTCTGGGTATTTACCCAAAGAAAATAAAAACAAATTTGAAGAGATATATGCACCCTATGTTCATTGCAGAATTATTTTCAATAGCCAAGACATGGAAATAACCTAACTGTCCATCAATGGGTGAATGAATAAATACGTTGTGGTGTGCACACACACACACACACACACACGCAGTGGAATACTATTCAGCCACGAAAGGAATGAAATCTTGCCATGTGGAACAACATGGATGGAACTTGGTGGCATGATGCTTAAGTGAAATGAATCAGACAAGGACAAGTATCTACGATCTCACTTCCATGTGGAATTTAAAAACAGCAGCAACAACAAACCAAGCTCATAGAAACAGAAAACAGATCAGAGTTGTCAGAGACAGTGGGGTTGGGGGAAAGGGGGTCAACAGATGCAAATTCCCAGTTACAAAGTAAAGGTCTCGGGGATGTAGTACACGACATAGTGACTACAGTTACTTGCACTGCATGTTTACAGCTTGCTTATAGGACAGATCTCACGAGTCTTTGTCACAAGAAAAACATTTGTCTTTGTAACTGTGTGTAGTGATGGATGTTAAGCATACTCAGTGCAGTGATCATTTTACAATACATACAAATCATGCATGGTTAGACTGTATACCAGAAACTAATGCAATGTTATATGTCAGTTATACCTTACATTTTTTTTTTAAACAAGCAATGCAGGAAAGCCAGTAGTTTACCATTCTACAGCCATATTATGAAATATTATTCTGGAAAAATTGGAATCACTCTTTCTTGTGGGCTGACAACATTCTTTGTTGAGGAACTCTAATCCTGCGTCCGAGGCGCACAGGATCACGTCCCTCCCCCGGGCCCTTACCATTCTTGCAGATGCTGATGTTCAGAACTCCCGAGCCCAGGCAGTTTCCTTTGGGCACACAGAAGCCGGCATTGTCCGAGCTGTTGGCTAGTATCTCTCCAGGCACCTTATAGCGGAAGGCGGGCAGTCCCCGCACACTCTCGAAGTCACTGAAAGTCATGTACACGGATCTGGTAGGAGGGAAGGAGGAAAGAGCCAGTGAGTTGACAACTGTTCTCGGGCACAAGGTGGCTCAAGTCCTTGAGGTGGCTCAAGGTGGCTACAGGTGGGCAGTAAAGATGCAAAAGAAAACCTGAAAGGAACCCAAGCCACTTGGTGTACAAGAGAAATGATCAGGAAGGAAGTTTAAGAGGCAGCAACTGTAGTAACAGCCACACCAGGCCAAGGGGGGGGGGGGGAAAGGAGCAGTAGAAAATGAAGAGGACATTCAGGATGGAGAGTCACACGGAAAGAAATCGAAGCGTCGTCCAGACCTGCATGGACACGAGTCAGTGTGGACGAAGCAGAAGCAAGGGGGAGGCAGGGACAAAGCGAAAGATGAAAAGGTAGCAAAGGGCCCTGGGACCATGGCCAGAGCCGAAGGCAGACGCTGAACCGACCAAGCCATGCAGGCGCCCCCGTGTAACATTCCTGGCTCCAGCGTGACATTCCCAACTCCAACGCCTCCCTGCGTCCTCCGAGGTAACTGCTGTCCTGAACTTGGGGTCTGTCCCCCCCTTTGCAGGTCTTAACCCTTTCACAAACGTGCACCTTCATAAACAACGCACGGTCTGCTCCACTGAAGTGTTACATAAACGGCACGCCGTATTCTCTTCCTGTAATTTGCTTCTTCGTTCAATATTATATTATTAAGACTTATATTTTAAATATGAGATATACTGTATTTTAAATCTTTCTGGTATCCCCTCATATGGCTACACCACAATTCATGTTCTCCTTTTTAGAGTGCCTTAGGTTGCTTCCGATTTTCCACTCCTGAAGCCACACTGCGATGAACTTCCCCGTGCATGTCTCCTTACAGGTCCGCACAGGCGCTGTCCCGGCCAGGGAGCGGACGCAGAGCAGGGGGCACCATGGCGTCTGCGCGTCCTCGGCTTTACTAACATTGTCAGATGGCCCATCAAAAGTGGTCGTGTCGGGCGCCTGGGTGGCTCAGTGGGTTAAGTCGTTGCCTTCAGCTCAGGTCACCATCTCGGGGTCCTGGGATGGAGTCCCGCATCGGGCTCTCCACTCAGCGGGGAGTCTGCGTCCCCCGCCCCCGCCTGCCTCTCTGCCGACTTGTGATCCTACTCTGTCAAATTAATAAATAAAATCTTTAAAAAAAAAAAGTGGTCGTGTCAGATAAGAACATGTTTCTGCTGCACCAAGTCTTTTAAAAAGCCTCGGATGGGGGCTCCTGGGTGGCTCAGCAGGTTAAGCCTCTGCCTTCAGCTCAGGTCATGATCTCAGGGTCCTGGGATCAGGCCCCGCATCGGGCTCTCTGCTCCACGGGGAGCCTGCTTCCCTTCCTCTCTCTGCCTGCCTCTCTGCCTGTCAAATAAATGAATAAAATCTAAAAAAAAAAAAAAAAAAAAAAAAAAGCCTGCTATGGCGCTTCTAGGTTGCCTCATTGCACTCACTGCGTTCCAGGGCATTTCTGACCCTTCTGTCCTTCCATCCACAGACACGTACAGTCAAGGGCAGACAGCCAGAGGGGGACTGTGGTGTCCTGTGGGGAGCTGGAAAGGCCGGGAACGAGGCACGGGCAGCAGGGACGGAGCGGCGGGAGCCGGTGCCAGAGCTCCTTCTGGGGAGACATCACAGTGGACGCAGGAGCGGAGAGACTCAGGATGCCCCTCTGCCCCGGCAGGGCTGGCCGGCCAGGCGCTGCATCGTGTGAGCCACGGAACCCCAGAACAGCCATTCTTCAGAGCACTGGACCGACAGTGTCGGATGAGACTAAACCCCTTGGGATTTTGAGGAGCTCCATGAAGGGGCTTGCAGGGTAAGTGGGGAGGATGCGGAGGTGGGGCGAGTCAGCCGCTCGTTCCGACAGTTTGGGGTGACGGGGGGAGAAAGGGCAGGGGCTGGGGGGGGGGGACAGGAATCTGGATGGAGAGCAGGATGCTTTCCTCCCTTCCTCCCAGAGAGGAGCCAGAATCATGAAGGAGCAGGGGGGAGAGAGAGAGCTTACAGGGCAGTGGGAGCAGGTACGATCTAAGGGAAGCGACAGCTCAGCAAATGCCTGCAAACTTGAACTAGACAACGGTTTGAGTGATCTCCTGCGTAGTTGACCACTGACCGGTATCACGCTGGACAGCACCTGTCGTAGTCACTAAGGGCCGCCTCTGGACATGGACACGTCCGGCGGCCCCAGGGCCAAGCGCTTCACTGACAGTGACGCATCTGCGCCGAGGACAACTCCCGAGGCAGGCAGCTGCTTCTATCTTTGTTTTACAAATGAGGAAAGAGAGGCACAGGGTGGCTGGACGACCTTCCCAAGGTGGCACAGCTGTAGGAGTTGGAGCTGGCGTTTAAATCCACCGACAAGGAGGGGGAGCAGCAGAGGGAGAGGGAGAAACAGGCTTCCTGCTGAGCTGGGAGCCCGACGCGGGGCTCGATCCCAGGACCCTGAGATCATGACCTGAGCCGAAAGCAGAGGCTTTAACCCTCTGAGCCACCTGGGTGCCCCAGCATTTGTCATTGATTAAGCAGAAATGCCCAGGCCTATGGAGGGTAGCTGCCTATATTCCTCACCCTTTTGGTGGTCCTACAGTCAAATAACTTATCTGGAAAGTTCTTACCTGCAAAATTCAGATGGGAAGACATAAAGAATTTCCTCTTTGTCTATCAAGGGGTGAAAAGAATCTCCATCTGTTCCATTGATCATATTACATGTGTCTGTTGTCCACCAGTCAAGGGACCTGTGATTGAGGAGCACAAGGAAGAGGAGACTATCACATTCGATTTTAGATCTTTACAGATGGTCGGGACTTTTCAAGCCTTAATTGGGAGCCAACTACCCACAGAAGCTTATTTATACGCAGGCACAAGGGGGACTCTGGTTAGGGATTGGATCAAGAGGGTAGGCACCTGATCCCCGAATCCATTCTGATAGAGGCAATGTCTAAAAATCCCTCTTTCCTTCCTGCAAAAAAGAATATCCTATGTAGCAGTTCAGAAATACTCATCTTCTTAAAATAGTGATTCAGTTTAGCACGCACGACAGCCTTGTTCAGAGCTAGTCCACTCACAGCAGAGTTTGGGATAGGTATGATCGGCTCTTGAGGACGCACTGAAGGTGGCAGAGTAAGGAGGGCCTTAGGCCTGCCCCATCTCTCAAACACAGTTAGCTAAACAGCAAATCACTCAGAACACCAGGAAACCAATATGGGGACTGAGAGAACAAACTGCACAACTAGAGGGAGAAAAGGGGCCACAGCATGGAAGGTAGGAGATGTGGGGTTGTGATTTGGGGAGAAAAGAATTGCCAGTGCTGAGGGGAGAGGGGCCCCTGATCACAGAGAGAGAAAGAGAGAGAGAGAGAGACAGAAAAGGGCACAGGCTGCAGGTTATCACACAAGAAAAACACTTCCCCAAAACCACTGACGAGGAAAACTTGTGATAATCACAAGTTTTTATGTCTAAAATTTTAGAATTCTGCACCATTGCTGGGGTGAAGCCTCGCAGGTGAGGCCCAGGAGCAGACAGTGTGGTCGGAGGATCCCCCAGGTGGCACGAGGAGAGACGGCTGCCCTTCTCGGAGTGCACTTGGGAGAAGTGGCATTGCCTCTCTCGAGACAAAGGAGCCAGCAGGTGCCAATGTGCTGTCCCGTTCATCAGCACAGGAGCAGAGACACCTGCTGCGGGCCACTAGCACAGCTGCGGACTTTTTACTGTGCTTTACTGTAAAGTCCAAGCCCCTGCGCATGCGTGTGACTGCCCTTCTGGGACAAACTGGCACCAGCTGCAGGATGGCAAGACCCTCCCCCAGAGGATCAGTGCCCATCTGTGCCATGCTGGGTCCCTAAAATTTGGAGTTTTGAAACCCAGCTGGCGGTCCTGAGACAAAAGCCACAGTGCCACGAGGTGGGCAGAGGCTCAGACGCTGACAAGGTGAAGGCAGGGACATGAGAGACGTCTGGGACAGACGAGGGAAGAGTGTTTGCTCCTCTTGGAGGCTTCCTGGACAATGATGGGCGCGCATGCCCCTCTTTGGGGATGAGAGAGCGGGCTGCCACCAGTTTTCTCCCCTGTCAGCACAGACAGATTAAAGGGGACTCTGTGAGTGGGTAAGAAAGCCCAAAAGCAACAAAGCCTAGAAAGGAACAGAGAAAATCTCCAGAAACACTGACTTTACAGCTAATCCAACAGCACTAAACTTGTACCACCAACAATCACTCCGAATGTAAATGGACCAAATGTGCCAATCGAAAGACACAGGGTATCAGAATGGATGAAAAAAAAAATAAGACCCATCAATATGCTGCCCGCAAGAGACTATTCTCTTTTCTTTTTTCTCTGCATGTGACATTTATTTATTTATTTATTTATTTATTTCCTCTGTAGTTCTTTATTTATGTTTATTTATTTATTTACTATTATTTTTAAAAATTAACAATAATGTGTTGTTGGTTTCAGAGGTAGAGGTCAGTGATTCATCTGTCTCGTGTAACACTCAGAGCTCCTCACATCACGTGCCCCCCCTTAAGGCCCGCCCCCAGTGACCCCAGCCCTCCACCCTCTTCCCCTCCTGCCCCCCCAGTGACCCCAGCCCTCCGCCCTCTTCCCCTCCCGCCCCCCCAGTGACCCCAGCCCTTCGCCCTCTTCCCCTCCCGCCCCCCCAGTGACCCCAGCCCTTCGCCCTCTTCCCCTCCCGCCCCCCCAGTGACCCCAGCCCTTCGCCCTCTTCCCCTCCCGCCCCCCCAGTGACCCCAGCCCTTCGCCCTCTTCCCCTCCCGCCCCCCCAGTGACCCCAGCCCTCCGCCCTCTTCCCCTCCCGCAACCCTCCGTTTGTTTCCCATGATTAAGAGTTAGAGACTCATTTTAGACCAAAAGACACCTGAAGATTGCAAGTGAGGGGATGGAGAACCATTTGTCATGCTAGTGGGCATCGAAAGAAAGCTGGAGTGGCCGTACTTATACGAGACAAACTAGATCTTAAACCAAAGAGTGTAACAAGAGATGAGTAAGGGCACTAAAGCATAATAAAGGGGTTTATCCAACAAGACCTAACAATTATAAATCTTTATGCCCCTATTGTGGGAGCACCCAATTAAACAAATCAATTAATAACCAACATAAACTCATTGATAACAATACAGTAATAGTAGGGGACTTTAACACCTCACTCACAGCAATGGACAGATCAGCTAAGCAGAAAATCAACAAGGAAACAATGGCTTTGAATGACACACTGGACCAGATGGACTTAATACATATAGAGAGAAAAGAATAGGGAATATACAGAGAATATATTATAATACTATAGTATATAATATATTATCCATTAGATATATATTAAATATAAGATATCTATTAGATACTATCTATCTATATATTTATAATTAGAAAAACATATATAAATGTTTTTATATATAATATGAATATATTTTTTTCACCCTAAAGCAGCAGAATATATATATTTTTTAGTGCAGTTAAGAAATGGACATGAGTTTTTCCGAAGAAGACATGCAGATGGCTAAGAGACAGATGGAAAGATGGTCAACATCACTCATCACTGGGGAAATACAAATCAAAACCATGATGAGCTACCACCTCACACCTGTCAGAGCGGCTAAAATTAACCACACAGGAAACAGCAGATATTGGTGAGGATGTAAAGAAAGGGAAACCTTCTTACACTGTTGGTGGGAATGCAAACTGGTACGACCACTTTGGAAAACGGTATGGAGGTTCCTCTCAAAGTTGAAAATAGAACTACTCTACCACCCAGAAACTGCACTCCCAGGTATTTACCCAAAGGATACAGAAATACAGATTCAAAGGGGGCACAGGCCCCCCCAGCATTTATAGCAGCATTACCAACAATAGCCAAGTTAAGGAAAGAGTCCAAATGTCCACCAACTGATGAATGCATAAAGAAGAGGTGGTACACGTATCTACAATGGAATATGACTCAGCCATAAAGGGGATGAAATCTTGCCATTTGCAATGATGTGGTTGGAGCTAGAGTGCATTATGCTAAGCAAAATAAGTCCGAGAAAGACATTCACCATACGATTTCACTCGTCTGTGGAATTTAAGAAAACAAAACAGTGAATGTAGATGAAGGGAAAAATAAAGCAGAGGGAGGCAGACCAGAGGAGACTCTTAACTTGGGAGAACAAACAGGGCTGCCAGAGGGCTGGGCTAGATGGGGATGGGGACTAAGGAGGGCACTTGTGATGAGCACTGCGTGTTGTATGTTTAAGTACTGAATCACTGTATTGTACACCTGAAACTAATGTTGCATAGTAGGTTAACTAACTAGAATTTCAGTAAAATTGCCCAGAAAATTAAAAAAGGAAATTTAGTAAAACAGACTTATTAATTATTTACTATAAACATAATAAACATTTTACTTATATTTGGCTTACAAGGAATGTGAAATAGCATGGAAGATGGGTGTAACATGTTACAAAATTGGTAGATAGTGTACTGTTTGGGAGGAGAAGAGACAAATAGACAGCTTTCAATTTTGTCTGAAAATATTGTTAAATATGAACCATAAAAATCTGAGGGTAGAACAGACATAAATCAGAAAAAAACTCCAATGTACCAAACACTATATCATTATATTATAACTGTATCAATAATTGTGATACACATTTAAAAGAATAATACTGTGCTATTAAAAGATTAGAAAGAAAATAACAGGTTGAGTCTAAAACAAAATCCACTTTTAGTAAATCTCCCTGGGGCCAGTGCCCTGGCCATCCACATATCCCCCTCCAGGGGCAACACTGTTACCAGCTTCTCACATATTCTTTAAGGGATCTGACCTATTTTGAAGTGTGTGTACACAAACCTATGTTTATGTACACAGATATGGGTGCTTTTTAAAATTTAAATAAACTTTTTATTTAAAAATAGTTTCAGATTTACAGAAAAATTGCAAAGATAGTACAGAGAGGTTCCCTTATATTCCACACCAGGTTTTTTTGCCCATATTTCTGGAAAGCTTAGATGTAAATTTTTAATGTTCAAGAAGAAATTTTTAATGTTCAAGTTCCTCTTACTTCAGTCCCTGAAGAATTACCCTCCTTTTCTCTCCAAGGTTTCTAATTCCTCTGATTTAAAGTATCTTGGCTTACATGTAGCTTTATTGCAAGCTGTCTCAGCAACTTTTTGGAAGTAGTTTAAGTTATAAATGTTAAAATATATTTCTGGAATACCATGATGGTGAACTCACATGTGTTTTTACCCTTAAAGAAAAACACGTGAACAATCCACAATCACTAAATTAAATTAAAAAAGAGAAACTCTTCCCTCTCCCCCCAAAACAAGTGGTTTTAAAGTATCTGTGCTATAGATACACATCATTCAATGACCACGTGGAAAGTGAAAGTTTTCACTGCTTGTAATGCATGCCTCGCCGTGAGCAGTCTACAAAACACTGATATTTAATTTATAAAGTGTGTTGCCCCAATCTTGATTTATACAATAGTAATTACAAAGATATTTTACATATTTATAGAGTTTTCATGCAAAAACATGACAGTGTTAATATTTTTTTAAATAATATATAAATGGACATTCAATTTAAACAGAAATTTAACAAATAATTACACTAGTAAATTGTTACACTTACGTTTTTCCATTCCATTCCACAATCTTTGAAAAGTTAAGGTAATTGTCTTCTCCGGTTAGAAAAACATAGTCTCCATCATTAGTCCCATTTTTCTGAAAATGAGTGAACAGGATCATTTTAAGAAGCCATGACTGTTAATTTTATGTGTCAACTTGGTAGAATATGGTGCTCAGTTGCCCGGTCAGACACTAGTCTAGATAGTGTTGTATTTTGTAGATATAATACTAAAATCAGTTGACTTCAAGTAAATAACCACTGATAATGTGGGTGGACTCATCCAATCAGTTGAAGGTTTTAAAAACAAAATCTGAGGTTTGCTGGACAAAAGGAATTCCCAGTTATGCAATTTAGAAAACCTGCCTGAGTTTCTAGCCTGCCGGCCCATCTTATGGATTTCAGACCAGCCACCTGCTGCCCCCACCATTGCATAAGACCTGGACGATACAGTAACTGAGAAACTTAAGCTTCACGAAACCATCCTATTTGGGTGTAATTATTACAGAAGACCGAACCAGGAATACGGTGACTATTTGACTAAATACCATATGAATTATATTACTACATATGGTTTTAAAAAGTAGGAGCCCAATTAAATAATGGACAAAGGATTTGAAGAGTCATTTCTCCAAAATATTTGAATGGCCAACAAGTTCACAGTCTTCAGGGAAATGCAAATCAGAGCCACAACACTATTTCACACCCACCAGGATGGCGATAAAAGAAAAAAAGGAAAATGGGGCGCCTGAGTGGTGCAGTCAGTAAAGCGTCCAACTCTTGGTTTCAGCTCAGGCCATGGTCTCGGGGTCATGAGACTGAGCCCCGTGTCAGGCTCTGCTCTCGTAGTGGAGTCTGCTTGAGATCCTCTCTCCCTCTCTTTCTGCCACTCCCATCCATGCTCTCTCTCTATAATAAATAAATCTTAAGGAAAATAACAAACATTGGTGAGGATCTGCAGAAATGGGAGCCTTCACACACTGCTGGTGGGAATGGAAAACAGTGCAGCTGCTGCGGAAAACAATTTGGTGGTTCCTCGAAAAGTCAAGCAGAATTACCATATGACCCCAAATTCTACTCCTCCCTGTATACCCAAGAGAATTCCATTCCAAGGTAGAGAGTCAACGTCCCTACAAAGCTTGTGCACGAATGTTCAGAGCAGCATTATTCTTAAGAGCCAAAATGTAGAAAGAACCCAAACACCCAACAACTGATGAGCAGATAAGCAAAGTATGGCCTATGTGTAAAACAGAATAGGACTCAGCCATAAAAGGAATTAAGGGCTGATACCTGCTACAACGTGGATGACCCTGGTAAACGTGATGCTAAATAAAAGAAGTCAGACACAAAGCTGGGATATTGTATGATTCCACTTACAGGAAGGTCCAACTTGCATATGAATGTCCAACTCCCAGAGATGCGTCCATCAGAGGCAGTGCCTCTTGGCCCCATATGGAGAGCGGGCATGTATGTTGAGTTTTTTTAATACTATTTTTTGCCCAAGAAAGCCAAGCCCCATTCCCAAACTCCCTTCCTCTCTGGCTCTGAAGAAGCTCCCACACAGAGCCCTGACTCTTCTCCTCTCTCAGCCGGGGCCAGCCTGGCCCCTCCTGTCCAGCGCCAGTGGTCCCCGCACCCCAAAGGGGCAGGAGAGAGGTTGTGCACATGTGTGGGGGGATTTCTTGTGTTCTGTCTCCAACAAAAAGCATGATCTTACTTTTCTTTGCAGAAGCAAAAAGAAAACCAGAAAAAAACACAAACCTTTTAACTATTAAAACGTCTATAGATTCACAGGCAAATCCACAGAGACAGAAAGTAGATCAGTGGAACAGGAGAAATGGAAGTGATCACTGATTATGTGCTTTTGGGGGGAGGATGACAAAAATATTCTAAAATTACTTAGTGGTGGTGGTTGCACAATCTTGTGACTATACTAAAAACTGCTAAATTGTCCACTCTAAAGTAGTGAATTTATGATAAGTGAATTATATCTTATATATAATTGTGGGCGCAAGTCCAAGGCCAGGGCCCTATTATACTTCAGTTCCAACAGAAGAAAGTGGCATTAATGTAGCCCCTTTTCCAAGTAAGCTTTCTTTACCTGCACATTCTCTCCAAATCACATTTTTTTAAAAAAGTTTTATTTATTTATTTGAGAGAGAGAGAGGGTACACAGCAGAGGGAGTGGCAGAGGGAAAGGGAGAAGCAGGCTCCCAGCTGACCAGGGATCCCCATACGGGCTCGATCCCAGGACCCTGAGATCATGACCTGAGCCAAAGGCAGAGGCTTAACCTACTGAGCCATCCAGGTGCCCTGCACCCCCCTTTTTTACATAACATATTTCCCCTGTTACCAGAAGTTCTTCAGAGGTATAATTTAATGACTCCACAACATTACGTAGAAATAATTATTCTATCATTGGATATTTAATTTTGTTTTTTTTTTGCTACCACAAATAAGATTGTATGAATATCTTTATGCTTAAAAGCACTGTCAGTACTTTTCTTTTCTACACAGACCCACAGAAATAAAATCACTAGAGACAAGAGCACCAACATGTTTAAGCCTTTTGATATAGTTTATCAAGTTGTTCAAGGTCAGGCCGCTAGAAGGTGGTGGAAATAGCAGAGTCAATCAGTTTACATTCCCCAAGTTGCTTTTGTTAAACTCCGCTAATTAGATGAACCCAAAAAGAACAAGGTTTCTTATCTCTTTTTGCTTTTCTCTATTCCCTGAGGTTGAACCCTTTTCTCACATCATTCAGCTCTGCCTTAAAAAAATTCAGACCCTTTGTGAATTCTCTTCTCATGTGTTTTGCCTACTTTGGTTCTTGTTTCCATCATTTAACATAATTGCACCAACTATGTCAATATATCAACTCGGTCCACCTCCATAATGGTCCCCTCGTGTTCCCCACATGAAGCTTCAAGTGACTTTAAGATATGAGGGAAAGGACATTTTAGGGAGAGCACTGGGAACGTTATACCAACTTAGAGAAAATTCAAATACTCTGTGTAAAAAAAGGCCAAACGACCAATTTTATAAAAAACTGGACGGATGCTGATTCCTAAAGTCCTTCACTTAACTCAGGGGCTAAGCAAAGTAGAAAAGCATTTAAATGTTTCACAGAAATTCAGAAAGGGCTCTCCCCAGCTGTTTTCTTCCTGAGAGTCAGACACTGCATGAGAATGCTTGTCTCTTGCTGGAACGTTTGTTCTTTGAGGACAAGCAGGAATAAAGAGGTTTTATGTTGTCCTGGCACAGATGGGTGCAAGGAACATATTACTGCGGGAGACGGAGGGGCCCCTGAGCTAGGACCACCACTGTCCTACCACGACTGTAACGGAAGCTTGACCCCCACCCCCACCCCCGAAGGACGGACTGGATGGGCCGACCGCTCAAAGGCACTTTCTGACAGCTAGAATTTTATACACCCCAGAACCCACCTCCACTGGGAGGTGTGTGTGCGCTCCAATGCCAAGAACACAGATGCCCTAAAATCAATGGGTAAAACCATGGTGATTGGCCCTGCAAAACGCAGTGTGAGCACCTGATATTTAACCTGGTCCTTCTTCTCGGAAGCTCTGTGCCGATGTCTGCATCACTCATCCTGCTCGTCCTCGTACCCCGGTCCCTCCCCAGTAATCGACTCTGGCTGTCTCGTCACTAGAGTCTTTGGAGGAATAGCACTCAGTGGCCTGGTACATCCAGGGGGGGGTGGCTCCCACAAGCCCACCAGGAGTCAGGGAAGATTTCCGCCAGGCTCAGGCAGGGGCAAAAGAGTGGGTGCCGAGGGCGGTGTGCCTCCCCCGACGCAGCCTGTCCCGGTCTTCGGAAGGATGGCAGCGCAGGTGTGAACTCCCGTGCTACTGGCTGAAGATCAATATTTGACCAGAGCAGATGACAAACCGACCAGAGACACTGCCTTTTCCCCAACACCACCGCAGGTAGTGTCTCTGGGGCCCAAGTGGAAAGATTCACCGGTCACTCAGACGAACTCAGGGTCCTCTCTGGAGCCAGTCGTGGGGGGAAAGGATCGCCACTCCTGAAATGTGTACCGTGATTTGTAGTTCTGGAAGCATTTTTATGGACTTCTCACTTAGCCTTGCAAAACAGCTTTGGAACCGTGGACACTTTTAGCCTTAAGTCACACATGATGAAACCAAGATTCAGAAGTAGCCCCACAGTGATGAAGTGAAAAAGTCAGAACGTCAATCCAGGCCCTCTGTTTGCAGGTCTTATGCTCTGTTCCTGGCTGTGGGAGACCCACGCCACATACGAATCTACCTGAGCAATGGGACAGGGCTTTTCTCTAGCGGGGCCCTGTGAGGGTACAGTGGTGTTTGCAAGGAGTGGCAAAGGGCAAGGACAGAGAAAGGAAGGAAGAAAGAAATACATAAAACAACACATCCTTGCCTCGGGAAAGCAAAAAATACCAATTTCTTTTTCTTTTCTTTTTTTTTTTTTTTTTAATTTGACAGACAGATCACAAGTAGGCAGAGAGGCAGGCAGAGAGAGGAGGAGGCAGGCTCCCTGCTGAGCAGAGATGCGGGGCTCGATCCCAGGACCCTGAGATCATGACCTGAGCCGAAGGCAGAGGCTTTAACCACTGAGCCACCCAGGCGCCCCCCAAAATGCCAATTTCTTTTCTTTTTTTTAAGATTTTATTTATTTGACAGAGAGAAATCACAAGTAGGCAGAGAGGCAGGCAGAGAGAGAGAGGGGAGAAAGCAGGTTCCCTGCGGAGCAGAGAGCCCGACGCGGGGCTCGATCCCAGAACCCTGGGATCATGACCTGAGCCGAAGGCAGAGGCTTTAACCCATTGAGCCACCCAGGCACCCCAAAATGCCAATTTCTTAACGAGTCCATAAACATCCATTTTAAAGAGATACAGAGGATCTTAGTTATAAGTCTAATGAAGTCAATGATATAAAAACATAAAAAGGAGGCTATACAATGGAAAGTTGCCTAAAAAATACTGAGGTCTTAGGGACAGGATCTACCTGGCAGGTGGATGGAAGTCACTGGGACCCAAAGGGTCTTAAGGAAAGCTTTGTTGGACCACGTGGGTGGCTCAGTCAGCTAAGCACCTACCTGTCTCTTGATTCGGGGTCAGGCGTGATATCAGGTTGTGCTGGTAGCAGGTTGGACTTGTGGGGGAAGCATTTTTCCCCCTAAAAATGAAATACTGGCTGATTTTTCACAACCGCTGCACGACCTCTAGGAGGCCAGGTCTTCTTCGGGACGGAGCCCAAGCGAAGACGCATCGGCGCGCGGTGCCCCTCCCCCCACACCACTGGAAAGAAACATCGACTTACCCCATAGTAGAGGCCAAAATAGGGCGAGATCTCGGGCTTGAAGACGTTGATGAGGGACAAGATCTCGTCCTTGTAGCCCCAGAGCAGCTCGTGCGCCGTGTGGGTCACGAAGAGCGTCTGCTGGTAGGCCTTGAGCAGGGCCTCGACCAGCTCCCGCAGGAAGCGGAGCTGCGCCCACTCCATGGCAGTCTGAGGGGCACAGGCAGGTTCAGCGGGCACAGCCCTCGCCCCTCCCCCCTGCCCCTGCCCCGCCCCTCCCCCATCCCCCCCCTCCGCGCTCCTACGGCCCCTCCCTCCGGCAAAGAGGGCTGGAAGCGTAACCGTCGATGCTGAGACCGAACAGCCGCAAAGTCAGGCGGAAAGAGCCTCCCCGGCTGCGTGTGCAAGAACAAGCCCCTTCGGGTCCTGTCCCTTCTGGGCACCGCGGCCTGTGAGTGTGAGCTCGGCCCGCCCGCCCGCAGGGGCTCGGTCCCCTCCGCGCCCGGGGACGGAGACGCTTGTAGCCGCGCCGCCATCGCCGGCCACGAGGTGGCGCCGCCGCCCCCGGAGCCGGACCCGCCGCCGAGGCAGCCCGACGAGGTCAAATCCGGGCTCTGGTCCAGTCTGGGTCCTGGGTCCGCCCTGAGTGTCGGGTCGCCGCCACCCAGGCCTCAGGGTCGAGCGTCAGAGGGGGCTGCTGGAGGGAACAGGGAAGTGGTCCCCTGGGTCTCCTCATCTTTCTCAGATGGGCTGGTCCTTGTAAGGGAGCCCGGGGAAACCCTGCTGGGCTGCACTCAGCCCCCAGTCTCTGCTGTTTATTAAGGGGGGAAAGTCAGTATATATTTTGGGAATTAAAAAAAATCTAAAATCAAAACATAAACTAAGAAGTGGCATGCCAATTCTGTGGCTGGACCTTCCGAACCAAAACAAGGGGCACGTACATCTTTAAAAAGTTATTCACTCTCTGCCCCCCCCCCCAATCCCTATTTAAAAAATCCATATTTATCTGCACAAGAGCTGATCCTAAACACACAGCAAGAAGCTGGGCCTGGGGAGTCCTAAAATGTGCACTATGTCACCCCTTGAAAAGATCTTGTCTTTGGAGCATTGAAAACATCTTTGAGATTATGTCACCATTTGAAAAAGTCTGGAAAAAGTCTCAGTTGAACTCTAAGGAAGGGAAGTGTAAAAATGTATTTATATTTTTACAGACATTTATTTTTGACATAACTTCGTAACTCTTAAATGTAAAAACGTAACAGCCTTAACTGGGCTTTTTCCTTGCTTCTCAAAGCCACAATAATGATACCGAAAATGCTTACTTACCACCGCGGGAATATTTAACGTTCTAATTAAGTCAACTTTAGGGTCGCCAACAGATTGATTTCGTTCAAAAACGTAGGCCTTGTTGCTAACGGCAGAAATTGTTGTTCCATTATCTCCAAATTGAATATCTGCTTTGTTTCTAAGTTCCCTAAAAGAAAGAAGAGGATTCTGTTTGAAATCGGTACCACCGTAAAAAGCAATTTTTGACCTTTCTTTTAATATCAAAGTTTTTTCCAACACAACATTCCCACTATCATCATTACGGAGAGAGCCTGCAGGTAAGGACCCCGTAAACGCTGGAGACTAAAGTAGAATGTGGGGAATGCAGGAAGGAAATGAGGCCTGGGACAGTCTTCTCAAAACACTCCTTTTCATTCTGTTCCCCTACAAGGCGGGAGGTGGGGGCGCGATGGTCCAGGGTCCCCTCGACCAGGAAATCAAGGCTGATGAACTCTCTCCTGTGTTATAGTTTGCGCCCGAAAAGTTTTCAAAATTTTCAATTCACAGATTCAGTCTGAATTTCAACTTATTTTCCAAAGTCTTTTTTATTTCTAACTTGAATTCAGTTGAAAATTCATTGAACAAAATAAATGCCCAAGGCTTACTTAAATTACAGGAGATGGCTCCTGCTTTTGGTACATAGCTCACTTTGGTTCAAGTTCATGCCCCAGATGAGTATTAGGAAGTTCACAGGAAGTGCCTGGAGCCAGCACCTCACTAGGGCTGTGTGTGTGTGTGTGTGTGTGGCACTTGCCTTGCATGCAAAATATAACAGGCACCAGAACACAGCACTACAATATGAAGGTAAATCATATTGTAATGCATTTTTTAAAAAATCCAAATTAATGCAAAAACATTCATGATATCAAAATTCCAAATAAAGACAGGATCCAATAAATTTGTTCATCTAGTGAATGAATGCTAGTCCTGGCCCTGCTTGGTCCATAGCTGGTGCTCACTGAATTCCAGTCTCTGCTGCTTCTCTCCCTCTGCTGCTTGCCTTGTCTTATTCTGGTTCCATCTAGGGATGAGCTGTCTGACCCCACAGCCACGGGTCTCCTAAGCCCTTGAACTGTGGCTGATTGCAACTGAGACGTGTTGTGAGGGTACGAGACACACCAGATTTCCAAAACAGCATCAAAAAAGGAGTGTAAAATCTCTCCTGAATTGTTTTATATTGATTACCTGCTTTGAAATGATACTCCTTTAAATACAGTGGGTAAAATAAAAATATATTATTCATATTAATTGCACCTGTTTCTTTTTGCTTTGTCTTCAGATGTAGCTACAGGAAAAATCTTAAATTAAGTATGTGGTTCACATTATATTTCTATTGGACACAGCTAATCAATAAGAGTTTATAATTCTGACAAAGGTACAAAGGCTACTCCCCACCTCCTCCCAGGCCTTTCCTGACCACAGTCACACCCCTGAACGCTGCAGAGCAGAAGGGACCATGTCTTTGGCACTAAACTGCTTAGCGACATCGTCTAGATTGTGGCAGGACTCATCTTGACGCCTCAGGTAGACTAACGAACCTTGTATATCTCAGTTCCTAGAATTTAAGATAAAAATAGACAAGAAGCAAATAACAAACGTAAATACAGAGATGCATTAAAATAGATGTCTTTGGTTTTTATCATAAAGCACCAAGCTATGCTCAATAATAAATAGCAGACCCTGCACGGCTCCTCCAGGGGTTTAACCACACGATTTCATCTGATTTTATTCAGCCCTTATGACAATGCTGTGTCCCAGATGAGCTAAGCGGCTTTGTCCCACTGTTACAGACGGGGACATAGGGCACAGACAGGCATTAGGGGAGTCCGACCTTGAACCCAAGTCTTCTAACTCACATGTGGGGCTCTTCCTGCCACATCATGTGGCCTCCCTTAACAGGTGCTTTTTAAGTGTCTGCGGGCTGAAACCCACGAATGCCTCTAACAAATGCTGAACAGGAGAAATTACACGCCCTTGCAGGTACGAGGAAAGAGTAGAGACCCTGACAGAAGCCGTATGTGGCAGTCAGCCTCGGTGGCCGGTCAGCAGCCGCAGACCAGCCGGCTGACGCCCATTCGTTTCCTTCTCTTCCGCTCAGAGCCCTGTTCTCCTTCCTCTCCTGCACTTGGCCGTGGTGAGGGACCCGAGCTCGACCAGTTCCATTCCCTCGGCCTCTGATTCTGAGGACAGAGCCCCGAGATGGAAACCCCAGTGGCCCAGAGCCTCCTTCAGGGAGGTGAGGGGGGACAGCCTTCTCCAGGGGACAGTTTTTGTACTTTTGGCCCGGACTCCATGGTGACCTCACTGACCGCTAAGGAAACAGGAAAAGTAACCCCAGGATGAACACCAGCTTGCACTCCGAGAAAGGGGGGCGGGGAGTCGACCCCCCCGGAGGCACAGAAGCCCAGGGACGAACTCTGCCAAGTTTTCAGTTGAATGATGAAAACTGATAATCTCACAAAAGCTTTTAATATACTTTTCACTGAACCCAGATGTCATGAAATTAGAGGCCAGAATAATTCCAAGCCTGGAGCCTGCTCCATGGATGTTTGTTTATATTCACTGACTCTGAAGATGGCTTTTTGAATGTTTTCTTTATTGTTTACTCTATAAAAACCTAATATTTTAATGATTTTATTTATTTATTTATTTGACAGAGATCACAAGTAGGCAGAGAGGCAGGCAGAGGGAGAGGGGGAAGCAGGCTCCCTGCTGAGCAGAGAGCCTGAAGCGGGGCTCGATCCCAGGACCTGGGATCATGACCTGAGCCAAAGGCAGAGGCCTTAACCCACTGTGCTACCCAGGCGCCCCAGAACCTAACATTTTAAAGGGAAATTGAGCATAGAGGTTCCAATCACTTTAGGCCCTCGGTAACTTTAACTGGGTTTCTCAATACATTTCAAAAGGTCAAAGCCAAGGGTTCCCAGACCACAGAGATACTTAATTCCCTTGGCAGGCACGGAGGGACCATGTCAGGTCACTCACAGCGAACTACATGACTTCCCCAGCCACCAGCCTCCCTGAGGCATGACTGACACATGGCCTGTGTTGTAACTGGAAGAGGACAGTGCCATTAGCGGTCAGAAGGGGACTCGCACTCTGCCCGGCCGGGGGAGGGATGGTGAGGGGCCTCGCTCTCTTAGAACAGCAACTGGTGGAGGAAATCCAAAATATTTCCCCTCCCAAGCCTCTCATCTGGCACCTTGGGAGGCCGCCGTGGAAGGAGGGGAATTTTAACAATATTAGCAACAAGTCTGGTTCCCCGTTCTCGCCCACGGCTCCTCCACAACAGTCCGCTGCCAGCAGGACGGTCTCCTGGGGAACAGCAGACCGAGAGCAAGAAGGGAGAGAGTACCGCTCTACAGATCCAAGAACACTAAAGAAACTTCCAGAAATAGAGATGAGAGTTAAAAAAAAAAAAAAGGCAAAGCAAATCTTATGCCTACACAATTAATTAAGGAACTGTACTTGAAGTGCCTCATACTTAGTAGATGCTAATAAATCTTACTGATGTTCAAGGCTCCTGGACATCACAGGCTCAGATTATGTCTTACTGTTTTGTTTTTTAAAGATTTTATTTATTTCTTTATTTGACAGAGAGAGAGAGAGAGCACAAGAAGGGAGGAACGGCAGAGGGAGAAAGAAGAAGGTTCCTCAGTGAGCAGGGAGCCTGATGTGGGGCGGGGCCCGGAGCCTGGGATCCTGACCTGAGTGGAAGGTAGACTATTAAGGGACTGAGCCACCCAGGCGCCTCTGGCTTATTGTTTTTTAGTCACAGTGATGGCCCTGGACATTAATAAAAGGTTGAGTTATACACCATGAACTACTTCAACAGGCAGGTAAATACGAAACTGATTTCAGAGATAATTTAAAATCATTTTTGGCTAAAACAGAATTCTTACTTTATGGGGTGCCTGGGTGGCTCAGCTGTTAAGAGTCTGCCTTCGGCTCGGGTAGTGACCCCAGGGTCCTGGGATCCAGCCCCACGTCAGCCTCCCTGCTCAGCAGGAAGCCTGCTTCTCCCTCTCCCATTCCCCCTGCTTCTGTTCCTTCTCTCATTGTATCTATCTCTGTCAAGTAAATAAATAAAATCTTAAAAAAGCAAACAAAACAAAACAGAGTTTCTAACTTTTAAAACAAAAAAGTTTTTAAACTCCTGAATGATTAAACAAAATCTCACCATCAGGGAAGGCGAACAATGGTCCGAGATAAGGAAACCAGAAGGAATAACTTGAAGTAGCTAGAAAATGAACATCAGGGCAATCTCTAATTCCTCCGAGATGCTGGATAAATCAGCTCCGGGCGGGACTATGTAACCTCATCTTTCGCCATTAGGCTCTCCACTCGTCCGCGTGCTCTGCTGACAATTAGTGGAAAGTCATGAGCCCGCTGGGCACAGTGTGGGTGGGGAGCTGCCTGCCGGGCCTGCCTTTGACCCTGGCTTCCTCAGTTACAAGCTCTGTGACTCAGAAATTACTTCTTTTTTTTTTTTTTTTTTTTTTTAAAGATTTTATTTATTTATTTGAGAGAGAGAGACAGTGAGAGAGAGCATGAGCGAGGAGAAGGTCAGAGAGCGAAGCAGACTCCCCATGGAGCTGGGAGCCCGATGTGGGACTCGATCCCGGGACTCCAGGATCACGCCCTGAGCCGAAGGCAGTCGTCCAACCAACTGAGCCACCCAGGCGTCCCTCAGAAATTACTTCTTGATTCTGTACCTCAGTTTCCTCATCTGTAAAATGGAGACAATAACATGCTTTCCTTGGACGGCTGCTGTGAGCATGAAATCCACGGAAGTTTGTGATCCAGTTCGAATGTGTCTGGCACATCCTAAGTGTTTAGGATGCGCTAGTTACCAGTATCACGTGCAAGCAGGCTTGAGCAGAGCTCTTGAGATGGAGAGACGCAAAGATCTTGCTCCTGTTTGCAAGAACCCCACAGCACAGCATGCGAGGCCAGCCATTCCAACACCATTTTGCCTGTGGAAAGTGCTCTGACGTTGACTCCAGGTGCTAGGCAGCTACCCCGAGGAGGGAGGATGGCCGCTGGCATGGGAGTCCTGAGGTCAGCATTTTGCCGGACCAGGTTCTGGAAGGGGGAGGCTTCTCCCAGGTGGGAGAGGAGAGGGGCTTCCAATTTGAGGCAGAGAGAGGGCGAGGGTGGGCAGCACAGCGTGAAGAAGGATGTGTTTCCTACACGGAGCTGGGAGAAAACTGTGGTCCTAAGGAGGAGGACGCTTTAAGAGAAGCTTTAAGAAGAGCCTGCAGCTCCGGGCCAGCTGGGCTGAACAGCTATGTCAGAGAAGAAGTCAAGTCACAGAGTGGACGGGATGCCAAGGAAAAGAGGGCAGAGCCACGGAAATGGCCCGAAGGCAAGGCGGGGTGCTGTAGGGGTTCAGAACGAACTGCCTCCAGATGTGCCACTTGGGCATATCGATTATTTGCACTGAAAACAATCAACGCCCAATCCACTCAGGAAGAAACTCTGACCTCCCGCTAACTGCCTAAACGAGTTTAGAGAGAGGACCTGCTCCAGAAGACAGCCATCACCACGATTCACACTAGAATATGAACTAGGCAGGGTAGACAGGGAGAAATCAAGGCCTGTTTGATCAAAGTCTTCTAAATCCCGTTGTTTCTGAGTGGCCATGTAAACCTTCCACCAAAAATTCACTTTTCTTCCTCTTGCTGCGAATTGCTTTCCTTCCTTTGGAAGGCCCAGACTCCCATCCTCTTCTTAGTTCAGGATGACACACGTACCTCACTTTGCCTCACTGTCTTTGGAATCTCAAGCTTACATGGATTTCTCATGGGCATATAATTAAATTTGATTTTCTCCTGTTAATCTTTGTCTCATGTCAATTTAATTCTTAGACCAGCTAAAAGAACCTTGAAGGGTAGAAGAATATTGTCCATCCCCAACAATGCGGAGTAGCACCTGTATTTAACTTTCTGTTATCACTGCCCGGTCAACCAAGGGAAAGACTGAAAAACCTAGAGCCCATAGCAGAATGCTGAGGAAAACCTGGGGAGGGGGGCAGTCAGCAGGGAAAACACCACCTGCATTTGTTGGGGGTGTGCAAGAAACAGCTTCACTCCTGAAGATGGAAGTGGTTCCCCATCCTTGAAGTATTCCCCAGACCCAACTGTCTCCTACGGGTTAAGTCAGCCAGGTCTGCCATGTGCCTTCAAAAAATTGACAAGTACCCGTCCACCACCTTTTGTACAAGATAAGAAAGAGGAGGGGTGCAGGAGGGAACACTTTCTATTTTGCTTACTTTCAAGCAGTTAAAAACTTAAAAAAAAAAACCCAAAACTAATTTATCTAAAGCCACTTCTGTTTCTATCTTGGGGGGGGGGGAAATATATCAGGGAAGAGTCTGAGTCAGGTTTAGAGAAAGAGATAAGTATTCTCTTATAATGAGCAATAACTATGTCATTTCTAAATTTTCTATCATCTCTTTGGCATTAAAAAAAAAAAAAAAAAAAGTGTATACAGCTGGCCTTAGAGATGAGTAAAGGACCAAAGGGCTAACAGGACAGAATTCAAAAGTTTAAACAAAGTTCCTACCTTTGCTAAATTGTAAGGAGATAATTAGATCCCTAAAAACTTAAATGTAAAACAACAGAACTACAAGAAAATGCACTTGAATCTCAAATCTTTGAAGGGAATAGGACTTTTAAAGCTCAGAAATGGGGAGAATGGTCATTTTGTGTCGTCACCAAATAATGAAATGACAGTTGATCTACACGACCAAGAGGGGAATGGTTAAGTAAAGTGCTATAATATATTCCCTCTAGCTCCAGAAGATCATCGATATGAAAATGTATCTGTATAAAGACTGAACCCAACATGTTGAGTTAACACATGCTTGACCGTTCTAACCTAAAGAAACGCCAGTCAACCAGACTGATTTAGGAGGTTGTTTTGCAGAAGCTGAATCTTTTTTTTTTTTTTAAAGATTTTATTTATTTATTTGAGAGAGAGAGACAGTGAGAGAGAGCATGAGCGAGGAGAAGGTCAGAGAGCGAAGCAGACTCCCCATGGAGCTGGGAGCCTGGTGGGACTCGATCCCGGGACTCCAGGATCACGCCCTGAGCCGAAGGCAGTCGTCCAACCAACTGAGCCACCCAGGCGTCCCTGCAGAAGCTGAATCTTACCAGTAAGAATAGCGAAGGCTGACTGGAACAAATGGGGAAGAATTCTTGGAGCTGGGCAGAAAGGACCGGGAGTGAACGAAAGTAAACTCTGGGATGACACACCCTGAGATCCCCGTCCCCGCCCCACTTATCATGCTCCTGCTGTCATTTAATGAACATGTAGCCCCAGAAGAGACACAATTCGGGAATGCACACACATGCTGAGAAAGGAGGACACCTCTCTTCTCCCCATATCCAATCAGCATATTCCACTCAGTGTATACACCTCACGACATTCTGATCCCTTATCCTTAAATACATGCAACCCAAGCCCTTTGGGGAAGCAGATTTGAGGCCTGGCCTCTCCTTGTCTCTTCGTCTGGATGCCTCTCCGATAAACGCCTTCCTTGCACATTCCTTGTCTGGGTGACCGGCTTTCCTGCACGCTGGGCATGTGAACTTGGGTTCAGTTACATGACAAAGACATAACACGGAGAAACACCTATGATGTAATACTAAGTGAACAGAATATACATATAATGTATATGTATATGTACGTGCATATCATATGTAGATACACAGTTTGCTAACCACATAAAAGTCGAACTCACCCACGGAAAAATGACTGAGAAGATACCCACTAAAATGTTAGCATTGGTTATCTCTGAGACAGTGGAACCATGGATAGTAGCAATTTGTCTTATCTTCCTTTATTCCATTTTCAAGTTTATCTTTACTGCTTATATACGTTATTTTTATAATAATGTGAAACCCAATGAAAGAACCCTCTTTAAAATAAAGCCAGGAGGCCAGAAGGGGGAGCTTTCACACCTTACCAACTTGTCCTCAGGTGCAGACCACAACCAAAACAGTTTCTCCTTGCCCTTGGACAAGCTCAGCTAGTAAGAAAGAGAACATTTTCTCCTTGCCCAGGAACAAGCTCAGCTTAGATGACTAGAGGACCACAGCTCAGCCAACAATAAACCCTGAATTCTCATTTTTCCCACAGCCCCTCCCAACTTCCTCCTTTTCTCTGTAAAGTAACGTTCTTCTCTTCTGATCTCCAAACTCGCCTATGGTTCCCTACGGCTCGCATGTCCTGAAACATAATTCCTCTGCTATTCCTGAGTAAAACCCTTTTGTGGTAAAATAACTGACTGTTCTACTTTTATGGTCAACATATAAAATACAGTTTATACCTTTTAAAGGTAATGCTACACATGATATTATATATGTTGGTTACTTCATAATCCAGTACTGCTTAATGGTCAATGAATAATAAAATGAATAATGAAATAATAAACGAATGAATAATAATGAAAAATAAAAATACACATATGAGATATTTGTCCCTCACATCTTTCCCTGTCCTATCAAAACAGTAACATGAGCCTAAAAAAGAAATTAATCCAAACCACAAAACTAGGAAACTCAAATGGGAGCTATTTTAACGGGGTATTGTAAATTTAGCAAATATGTCTTCAAAATATGACCGTCAGTTGAAAGAGTCCTTGGACAAGTGGATTTTTCTCTTTAATTCTTGATATGCCAAATAGTTGCCCAAAAAGAAAAAAAAAATCTGACAAAATGAAAAAAATCTCAAGAAGCTCGCAGAAGCCAATGAAAATACCATAAACTGGATATTCGTTTTAGGCAAATGTATCAGTTAAGCGACAGAACCATGAGGCCAGCTTAGTTTGGGCTAACAGGCCCGTCCAGGGCTGCTCAACCCACAGCTCCATACACATGTAAATAATGCCCTACATTCCTGAAACCCGACTGACTGGTTTTTAGGGTGGGCTGCTATCACCTTTTCCCAAAAACAGGAATATCCTGAACTTAACAGTATGTGAAAGTTTGAGGAAATGTGCCACGATAAATCGTTTGTCAAATTAATCAGGCCCCCTGCAGCTCAGCGTGGGGTGGCCTTTTCCCCTTCTCAGAGATTTCCCACCACCAAGACCAACCCACACCGACCAGCGGGAGGCCCGCAGGCCCTCCCCTTCCCTTGCCCCAGGCCCCTGCGGGCCCAATCAAGTCAGCTGACTCAGCTGGGAGGGAGCCCACGGAACCCCCAAGCACTGGGGCAGGGGGTACTGGAATGTTCTGTCTGTGGAAACAATAGCATCATTAAAGCACGAGTGATCCACTAGATCAGATGCACTAGATGACTGCAGAGGGCTCACTAGAAGGGCCGCAAGTGTCGCTAAAAAGGCACGTTTTTCTACAAACTCCAGCTCACGACCCACTTGCCCCTGCCAGGAACGCTGGGCGGTCCGTACGGTGCATGTGAGCGGCTGCTCGGAACAAAGGCATTCATTTTCAAGACCCTGTTCCTCTCCCGAACCCATGCTTGGCCCCGGGCTTCCCTAAGTCCTGTAGCTCCAGCCGCGCTCCCCGCGTTCTGTGGATTTCAACCACTCCGTCTCCTGTGTCCCTGAGCATTGAAGCCACCGCTGAGGATATTCATTCACTTGTTTCAAAATATTCACCAGCCATTGCATATTCCAGGATGAAAGACTTGACTTCTGCCCCTCCTGGAGCTTTCCACGGATGGGGAAGAAAGATTCATAACCGACTGTTAAAATGCCTCTAGTCCGTTTGTAACAGACACACACACCAGGGAGAGCTCGTGCAAAGTCAGGGAAAGGTTCTGGAAGAGGCACCATTTGAGAAAGGGAGTGGTGAGTTCATTCTTTTTGTCTTTTTTTAAAGATTTTATTTATTTATTTGTCAGCGCACAGGTGCACGCCAAAGATGGGGAGCAGCAGCAGAGGGGGAAGCAGGCTCCCCTCTGAGCAGGGAGCCGGATGCCAGCGGGACGCGATCCCAGAACCCTGGCATCAAGACCCGGCTGAAGGCAGACACAACCGCCCGAGCCTCCAGGCGTCCCGGTGAATTCATTCTTGCCTGAGGGACCAGCGCGTAAGGGCAGAGTCCTGCGTCTGAGGACCAACAGCCCAAGGGAACACAGCTGAACTGCGCGGTCCCACACGGCAGCCACCAACCCCACGTGGCTGCGTCACACACTTGAAACCTGGCTGGTCCAAAACGAGATGTGTTACGGATTTCAAAGACTCAGTATTTAAAAAATAAAAGGATGTAAAGTACTTCATTAATAATTCTGGATATTGATTACATGTCAAAAGGACATTCTTTGGGATGGTAGTGGGGTAGATAAAATATTAAAATTAATTTCACCTTTTTAAAATGGGACACCTAGAACATTTTCATCTACATATGTGGCTTATCGTAAATTTCTGTTGGATAGCTCTGGTCAGAGTATAAAAGCCTAGGTTGAGAGTACCAAAAAAATAAATTGAAATGAAAATAAAACAAAGCTAGACACAGGAAAGGAGCCAGATTGCTCAGGCTTGGAATATCACAGAGGAAGAGTCACTGGAGCCCAGAGCAGGGAAGGGAAGGAAACGTCAGATCTCCCTTTGGGAAATCATTTTGGCAGCGGAACAGAAGAGAAACCAAGGCAGGGAGAAAAACCAGAGGAAGGAAATACGAGGCGATCACTGAGTAACCAACCTGCTTTTCCAAAAAACTGAATCTGCTCTCAGGTCTTTAATCTGCGCCACTGGCCATTGGCCCCCGGGGCAGTCCCTTTTCTCAGATAAGGTTTTTACATACAGAGACTAAAATACTCAGGACTACAAAGAAAACTGATTACCAAAATACTGGTATCATTTAAAAAATCTGTGATATGGTAATTACATGCTTCCATACTGACACTTTAAATTAGATGTAGTCATAAGTCTAAATATTACTGTAATTTTGAAGTATTTCTGAGAATGCACAGTATCTTGAGCAACAGCTATCACGAGACACACAGTATCTGTTTCCACTGGTGATGAAGCCACGGGTTGGGCTCACATCGCTGTGGTTTGCTGCCTACATTTATACTCAAAGGACATTCCAAATTTTAGTGAGTGGTTATTGAAGACAAATCATAATTTTTTCCCCACCTAAGTCACAGACCACTTTCTTTTCTTTTCTTTTTTTTAAGATTTTATTTATTTATTTGACAGAGAGAAAGAGATCACAAGTAGGCAGAGGGGCAGGCAGAGAGAGGGGGAATCAGGCTCACAGCTGAGCAGAGAGCCTGATGCGGGGCTTGATCCCAGGACCCTGAGATCATGACCTGAGCCAAAGGCAGAGGCTTTAACCCACGCACCCCACAGACCACTTTCAGTTCTAACCAGGGACCCCTTAGGGACCTGTGGATCCCGGGGTTAACAAGCCCTAGCAAGATGTTCCTGGGCTTTTGTCAGGAGTAAGTCTTGGCCCGTCTAAAAGGGGAAATGGCGGGAGTTGGGTAACAGACACTGCTTTACTTCTAGGACTTATCTATCCCCGTGACCACATCTACAACAGCACATTAAATCAGCAGACCCAACGGCCTGGAAGACATTTTAATGGAATATTGGTATTTTTCTGGGTTAAGATTGGAGCACATCTCTTTTTCTCAGATGAAGATATGGACCATAGGAACAGGTCCAGGAGCCCCCAAAGACAAATGTTTTCCTTAGTTCTCAGGTGACTTCATTATTACATAGAGGCAGTCTCGCTCTGCCCAAAAAAATTTAGTGAAAAAACAAAAACATGGTAAACATTTTATGCTTGCATTTAAACTTGAAATGTATAAACAGAATAAGACAATCAGTTAAATCAGAAATGAGAAGCGTTAAAAATTTAATGGCCTTGTTTTGCTGTAGCAATAAAATGACCAAGTGCAATGACTTGATTTAATAAAATCATCTTTTAAAAGTTGCTGCTATGAATATTTTTAGCCATAAAATTCTACCCCTGTTTTCGCCTGACTTGCCTTCAGTAACTATTATGTAATGCAGTTGGTGTTGTGGTATTCTAACATTCCAAAAAGAGGAAAATTAATAATAATATATATGTGGGGAAACTCAAAATAGTATACTTCACTGACTTGTTTACAGGTGCTGTAAAAAAGCATGCTTCTCCCTCAAAAAAGAAAAACAATAAAGAATAGTATTGCCAAAAAAAAAAGAAAAAAGAAAAGAAAAAACAAAAACAGCAAAAAGACAAATATTGTATGGTTCCATTCATACACAGTACCTAAGGCAGTCCAAGGCACAGAAGCAGAGTAGCATGGTGGCTACTGGGATCTAGCGGGTGGGGGAGGGGAGTCGCTTAATGGTTACAGTTTCAGAGGCAGCAGGACGAATAAATTCTAGAGATTTCTTGAACAACAATGTAAAAACACACTTAACACTACTGACCTGTACACTTAAAAATGGTTACGCATTTTATATTGTTTTCTTTTAATCGCAATAGAAAATGGTTAAAATTGCAAAACGAGAAAACAGATAAACAGGACATTCAGATCCTAATTCTATTTCAACTTCTAATTATCCCTCAGCAGGGCAGCCACAAACACAGACCAGTTCTACCCAGTGCATAGTTTCTAGAGGCATTAAACCCATACAGAACTTTGCTTTTAGGAGTGAAGACCCAAGTATTCATTTAAAATTCCTTTATATGGCAGCAGGGTTCATCTTTACAGATCTGGATATTGGTTTATACAGACTAAAACGGTCCGCTAAGATGAGTAATAATACCCAACACTTAATTAGCACAAACTATGTGCTAGGCATTAATCTAAGCACTTCTTAAATACTGACTCGTTGGCTCTTTTAATCCCTATAACAATCCTGTCCTATTATTATCTCCAGGTAAGGAAACAGAGGCACAAAAAATAATTAGTGGTTGAAGTTAGATTCAAAACAGGTAATTCAACTCCAGACCTAGACCATGAACACCCGAAGCAGGGACGGGGATAATCTTTCTTTTTTTCTTTATGTATGTATTTATTCGCGAGAGAGTGTGGGCACACACGCATATATGGCAGGAAGAGGCAGAGGGGGAGGGAAAGGATCTCCCCACTGAGCACTGACCTTGACTCGGGGCTCAATCTCACCGTCCTGAGCTGAAACCAAGAGTTGGGCTGCTTAACTGAGTGAGCCACCCAGGTGCCCCATGGGACCGAGATTTTTATCTCTGGATTCTTGCTAGGGAACAATGCTAATTCACAATGTGCATTAGTCAGCAACCATTTGGTGAGCAACAGATTATGACAGAATTCTGAGGCATTTTTGCCATTTAGCAGCTCTGTACCAAAAAAAAAAAAAAAAAAAAAATTCTTGCTGTGTGCTTCTTCTACGGTTGTTGGGTTTATTTTATTTTTTTTTTTTTAAAGTAATCACTACACCCAACTTGGGGCTTGAACTTAACCCTGAGATCAGGAGTTGCACGTTCCTCCAATGGAGCCAGCCAGGCTCCCTGCCTCTAATTTTTCTTAAACTTGGTAAGGAGAAATTTTGTTGGAAAGGTTATGGGGGTGGGAGGGTTGGGGGCTGGGTACGGCAACCACTGGGAAAGTGCTCTGACCAGAAGATTCCCTGAGCACTTCCCTCTACTAATCTTCTAGAAAATGATTAAAGTGATTCTCCTACCTCCCCCGTGTTCAGAATTGGTCATCCCTGCCAGAGGCTCTAACCTACCCTGCCACCTGGTTATCTCTCATGCCCAAGAGGAGTGGGGAAAGGAGTGAGTAGGAGACAGAAAGGCCTGTCTGTAGACAAACAACAAATTCCAGGACCTGGTCTAAAATGGTATGTGGGGGACGGAAAGAGAGGAAGGCGTTAAAAGTCATCAAAGAGAATCAAGGGGTAACTTTAAAAGGGTTGCGGGCAGGGAAAAGCTCTTCATGGTTCAATAACCACTTTCTCCACGAACTCGGGAGGAGGCAGCTGCATTCCTAAACCTAACAGGTTGAGACTGGCCCTAGTTCACAAAGCCTTTCTCTGTCAAGGTGTCACAGGCGTGTGCCCAACACCAACAACATTTCAGACAGATGTCACCAAACCTGTGCTCCCCATGCAGCACACAAAGGACTCTCGTGGGAAGAGAAGTGGACTCCGCCCCCAGTGGGGTCACTCCGTATTTCCGGCTGGTGCGGCAGGGATGTGGTCAGGACTCACCTGTAGGTATACGGCCCCACTTCTTCTAACCGAGGGATCTCCCCTCTGAGGATCTCCTCTGGATTGGTGACGTTGAAGAAATAGAACTGGGCATACACAGGCAGAGGGGGCTTCTTCCAGGAGTCAAAAGTCTCGGAACCATTCCTTAACACAATATTCTAGGGTAGAAAACCAAAAGGAGATTGTGTGAGGCAGTTGGCTTTGAACAAAGAGGCAGAGAGAGGGACGCTCCCTGCTCTGACCTCCTGGCTCACTTACTGTTCCCACAGGCATTCAACTGTGGTCCTTTGGGAGGAGGGCTGTGCCTTGGGTCAATAGGAAGCCCACAGCCCTATTAAGCCATAAAAGGTCTTCAATAACTACTTGTAGTAAAGGAAAGATGGTAGCCATAGCTCATGGGTACAAATGGTGTTACCAAAACCAAGGTCATAAATTGAACACCCAAAAGGCCCTACTGACTTTGTCATGGAGATTCCACAGATGGTACAGCTGTGGAGGAAAGTAGAGAAGCACTGCACACTCCTAGCTTGCCCGCATGGTAGAACAACAAGGTGATGCGCCCAAGATGGCTGGATTCGGTCCTTCCGTGAGAGGTAGAACCACACCCATTCCTACCACCTCCACCAGCAGGGAGTTCACAGGAATTTTTTCATTCAGTCCCTAATAAAACCATAACATAGAAATGCCTATCCCTGTCTTAAAAGATGAGAAAGCTGAGCCTTACTGATGTTAAGTGCCTGGGGTCCTTTATCTACAATCCTTCCTTCATTTCCCATCTTTACTGCATGTTACGGGGGTCCTCTCCCAAACTCGTATCTTGAAATCCCAATGTCTAGTACTTCAGAATGTGACCGTATTTGGAGGCAGAGTCTTTAAAGAGAAACCCGAGGTTTAGTGGGGTCATTCAGGTGGGCTGTAATCCAGTATGATTGACGTCCTTACAAGAAGGAGAGCTTAGGGCTAAAAACACACAAAGGAAAGACCATGTGGAGACACGAGAAGAAGACACGGCACTGGCGAACCAAGGAGAGAGGCCTCAGAAGATATCCACCTGGATGAAACCCTCATCTCAAGACTTTCAGTATCCAAAACCATGAGACGATGAACTTCCTTCATTCATGTCTGTGGTATTTGTTACAGCAGCCCTAACAAACCCATACATCTTGGTCCCCCATGGAAGGAGTATTCTCCACCCTGCTGACTTCAGGCTTGGCCAAGTGACTTGATCTGACCAATGAAATGTGGGTGGGATGGCGATGCCCCCATCTGGGGCGCAGGCCTTAGAAGGCTGGCTGGTTTCCACCAATCGGCCTTCGCCAAGAGAAGAGCACACGTCAGGTGGCTGTGGATCTTTCAGCCAAGGCCCTAAAACGGTGATGTGTGGACCAGACATGAAGCTCATGGAGTCCAGCCCAGCTCAGCTGAGCCCAGCTCAATGTGCAGCCACCTGCACACCACGAGTGCGAAACAAATGTCACTGTCATAAGACACCAAGACCTGGAGATTGTGTGTTACGCAGCATTGCAACGGAGGCCTGATGAACACAGCACTCCAGGTTAAGAGACCAAAACTTACTATGTAGTCGTCCCAACCGTCCTCAACTTGCTAGTGGGGAAAAAATCTTCATTTTTTAGGGTATTGAAGTGCACAAGAAAGATAAAGAGACAGACTGAGAATAAACAACCCAAACGATGAACAGTCATGAACTCTGGAGTACTGGGAATCTGGATCATTGTTATTTCCTCCTTGGTGAACTTCAGTACGCTCCAAATTTTTTACAACCAATGAAGAAACAGACATTTAAAACATTTTCAGAAGAAAATCGAAAGAGGAACATGGGATTGCCCGGTACGGACGATGCAAGGCCAGCGGAGATACAGTGGGACTAGACGGTAAGAGAAGTGCGCACTGGGGTCCCCTGCAGTCGTGAGGCTCCGAGTGACGACAGACAACGGGGCCGGCCTCAAAGCATGTCCGATACCACATGCTACCATGTACTGTGACACAGAATGTCCCATTTTAACAGTCTAGGCCTCCGACTCATCAGAAGGAATGACACGGCTCTATTATTAAATAGAGAATGTTTGCAGGGAAGAACAAAGAACCCAGGCTCGCTGAAGTCAAGCTAGTGGTCTGGGGGGGCTGGACGTAACCTTACATCCCTGAGTCGGCCATGCCCTAGAACTGGGGATTATTTGTGGTTTGGCTTCTGCTCAAAATGTCCAATGGTCAGATTTCTCTTCAAACCACATATTATTGAAATAGTTTGGTGTTTACTATCAGTAGTGATTTTCTCAGATGAGATCAGATGGACAAGACAGAAAAATTTAAAGACAAACCATGAGACTCCTTTCCTCCAACTTGCCGCATTCAGCTCAGCCTCTCCTGCGTGAAGTCCTCCCCACCTGCCCAGCATGCCTGGGTCTTCCTCTGCCCAGCCCCTGAGCCGCTGAATCACTAACTTGGGGCAGGCTTTTTTAGAAGCTTGTGGTCTTTTATCTCCTCTCCTATCTTGGTTATCTGAAGAGGAGCTGGAGAGAGTCACGCTGAGAGAGCGAGAGAACGGCAGAACTGCAAAGGTCCTGAGGTTGGCAAGATGGAACTCCAGGGCTCCAGAAGGGTAAGGGGGTGTGGGTGAAGGTCGGCGCTGGGGCTAGAATCCTGTGCGGCTCTTCTCTACCCTCCGACCCTATTTCTGCATATAATAGTTTTTTAAAAATGTGTAAAAATATACTACCTTTTTTTTTTTTTACTTTTTAAAACTTTCAACATAACTATGCTTGCAGAAATGCACTCATACTGATAATATATGACTCATAATAGAATACAATTTAAGTTTAACTTCTCCTACATGATTTAGACCAAAAACTTGGTACATGGTTTAAATTATACTATACATCTTAGCGGTACAAGTTGTTTGGTAGAGCTTCTCCACCAAAGTATATACATGTTAGCCTCCAGAAATACCCTAGTAACATGAACTTAGCCTACCTAAAACTGATATGTTAACTATGAGAAATATAATACATAAATTATAATTCATCTTCTAGAGGACTTTGAAGGTCCAAAGATATTTTTTAAGTTGTCTGACTTCATTAAAATAAGGAGCTCTTTTTCTTGTCCATAAATTTCCAGAATGGGGCAAGGCAATGACATCCTCTCCCCCATGAATGCCTTGGGTATCCCCCTTCCACTGGATGCATCATGCCTTCTTATGAACCCAATAACACATTACATTGGGATTTCTTAGGGAAAAAGTGGTCAGGATCAAAAACATCTTCTAAAAATCAAAGTTAATGGGGATCAACATGAAGCAGCCCAAATCTGCGACCAAAAATGAGGACAGTGCATCTACTCAGTATGGAATTCAATTCAATTGAAAATTGGCTTTTTCAAAAAGAAGGCGCTAACCCAAAAGACCCAAAGAAAGGGTCTTTTTTTTTCTTTGATCTTCCCCATAATGTCTAGAACGATGCAGTTCTTGGACAAATATTTATTCAATCAACAAAACAGAGTACTGGAATACTTGGTCACAGGATGCCTGTGGGGCTCAATGGGTTAAGCGTCTGCCTTCGGCTCAGGTCATGATTGCTGGGTCCTGAGATGGAGCCCAGGGTCAGGCTGCCTGCTCAGCGGGGAGCCTGCTTCTCTGTCTTCCTTTGCCCCTCCTCCTGCTTGTGCCCTCTCTCGCTCTCTGACAAATAAATAAATAAAATATTTTTAAAAAGAGAGAGAGAGAGAACAATTAAACACTAGCTTCCACCGACTTTGCTTATAAGATGCTGGGCAAGAAGAACTTTTTTCTTTCTTTCTTTCTTTCTTTCTTTCTTTCTTTGGGAGACAGAGAGAGCATGAAAGTGCCAGGCTTTACACCCAGTGTGGAGCCCAACACAGGGGCCGATCCCACCACCCTGAGATCATGACCTGAGCTGAAATCAAGAGGTGGCCACTTCCACCACTGGGCCACTACAGCGCCATGAGGAGTAGTTGACAGGAGGCCATCAGAGAGGTGCCAAAGAAAGGCATGGAGGGTCACATGCGAAGTCACAGTGCCAGATCTTACAAGAGCAGATCCCAAGCCACAAAGCCAAGGGAGCTTTAAAGTGTACCCAGAGCAGGTGTCTGCTCCCTGGACATTTTAGTTATGTTCAGATACGGGAAAGTAATACCTTCATTATAATCACATAAACCTGGGAAATCTAGCACCTGTCGGTTTGTGCATCTTATCAGTAAACCAGAACCCTAAAGAGCTAAGAGCAGCAGTTCCTTCTGTGGGTGGGAAAAAAATCCATGTCCCTCCATGACCCCTCTTCCTAACAACTATCTGAAGCAGTGCTATACCCTTGGTTTTCCTGCAAAATACAGAACTATGAATGCAAATCATCAAAACACTGCATACTTGCTAGGCATGATCAGAGATAACCCATTCCAAAAGTACGCCCCCTACTTAGGGGAATACTGACCCACACAGGCAAGTAATTCCGCAATATAAGGTAGTACGTGATAGCTGGTCAATGAGGATGCCAGAAAATGCTCCCGACAGTGCTTAGAGAAGAGACTCTAAGAACTGAGACGGAGAGCGGCAGTCCTGACAGTGGGTCAGGGAGAATGCATAAAAACTTAGCAAACAGAGGAAGGTCACGTGGATGGACACCTTACAGACAGCCAGGGTTGGTTCCACTATCCTCTCTGTCCTGGCGGAATGGGCCCTTCCTGACTGCCTGTTCTGTGTCCGTCTCTCCCGGAACCCTCGGCTTAACTGGAAAGATAGTGGGTGTAGAGAAGGAGACAATAAAACATACAGAGATGGGACAGCAGTGGGTGTGACTGTGTATCACATCAAGTAGGAACATTCACTTAGAGAGAAAGGTTCAGGTCACAAGAGCCTAGATTTCATCTGACAGGACGTGGGGAGCCATGGGAGGTTTGGAGCTGCAGAGTTTTATCAAGAGCCGGGCACTATACTGCCCTTTATCTCTCGTAATTCCCTGAATGGCCTAAAAAGTGAAAATCATTTTCCCTGTTTTACACTTCAAGAGACCAAAGCTCCAAGGTTAGGAGAATGTCTAAGGTTTGCAAGGTGGAGTCAGCCTCCCACCCAGGACTCATTCCAAACCTGAGCTCCTGGCGATGCTGAATTTTACCAGAGCCCCACATTCCTGGAAAAAGGTAAACAGTTCAGGAACCCCCACCCCCTTCTGTATTCCAGGAAATGGCTTACTGCAAAAAAAAATTCCCCCTATAAACTGAGATAAGGTTCCCCCCATTGTTTATCCCTCCTTTACCTGACCAGGCCAGATGCAGAACCTCCACACTCCCATTTTTTTTTTTTTTTTGCCTCCTAACTAATTAGTTGAACCATATATTCCCACTGATCGACGGGAACAAGATGCCTGTTATGTACAACATGGTGACTATAGTTAATAACTCTTTCTGGTATACCTGAAATTTGCTGAGAGAATAGATCTTAGGTGTTCTCACCCCCCACCCCCAACACACACACACACACAGCAACATGATGTCAATAAAAACTTATCTTTCAATAATTACTCTCAACGTGAACAGCCTAAGTGTTCCCATAAAAAGGCACAGGGTTGCAGACTGGAAAAAACAACAGGACCCGTCCATATGTTGTCTACAAGAGATACATTTTGAACCTAAAGATACACCCAGAAAGTGAAGGGATAGAGAACCATCTTTCATGCCAATGGACCTCAAAAGAAAGCTGGGAGATAAATTAGATTTTAAACTAAAGACTGTAGTCAGAGATACAGAAGGACACTACACATCATTCTTAAAGGGTCTATCCAACAAGAGCTAACAATTGTAAATATTTATGCCCCCCCCACACGCACAGAGGCAACTATGGAGGAGATGGATATGTTAATTAGTATGATTATAATAATCATTCCACAGTGTAGATGTTATTCAAAACGTCAGGTTGTAGACCTTAAATGTATACAGTTTAAAAATGTGTTTTAATTTAAGTATAGTTGATAAACAACGTTACAATTACTTTCAGGTGTACAACATAGTGATTCAGTAAATTGTACATAATCCTGCGCTCGCCACAAGTGTGGCTACCATCTGCCACCCTCCAGTATTCGTACAATACCATTGACTAGATTCCCTGTCTTGTGCCTTTTGTTTCCTGATTTACTCATTCCATAACAGGAAGCCTGTATTTCCCACTCCCCTTCACTGACTTTGTTTTCCAGGACCATACATAAAAGTGAACTCAAAATAGATGAAAGACCTTAAATGTGAGACCTAACATCATAAAAATCCTACAAGAGAGACAGGCAGTAATTTCTCTGACATTAGCCAAAGCAACATTTTTCTTGGTAAGTCTCCTCAGGCAACAGGAACAGAAGCAAAAATAAACTACTGGGACGACACCAAAATAAAAAGCTTCTGCACAGCGAAGGAAACCACCAATACAACAAAAAAGGCAATCTCCTGAAGAGGAGAAAATATTTGCAGATGATATATCTGATAGGGGGTTACTATCCAAAATACACAAAGAACTTATACAGCTCAACACCAAATATATATAATTTGTATTTGTCAATCATACCTCAACAAGGTGGGAAAAAAAATGCTCATTAGCCAAACTCTGGTTAAGTTTCTCTCCTTCTCAGTCTTGTTTACTCTCCCTCGTTGCCAGCAAAATTGGCTCCAGGAGGTCACTCTGTCAGGGTTCTCCCTACTGTACGTTCCCTGCTTCCTACTGCACTAGACCTTTCAAATGGTCTCTCCTCACCTAGGCTGGATTTTTTACTTGAAGCTCCTAACTTTTGTGCCACATTGCCTATTTTGAGTCAACCCAGGCCGGCGAGAGGTGTTTTAAAAGTTTAAATGGGTCCAAGTGGGAAGGAGGTCTTGGCTAGGAGGAGAGTAAGGATGAAAAGAGGTTTCCGCAAAGTGCTTATCTCGGGCCACGCCCAAAACGCTCAATGAATGGGAACTGTGATCTTGATTACTGCCACCTTCAGGGTGGGGGTCAAAGTTCTCGGTTTAAAGGAAACAAGGAACCATGTCCCTTGCACTGTCCACAGTCCAGCAAATGTTAAACCATAAAAGACAAAAGAAACCACACAGGAAGTCTTTAGTCATGATCCTGTCTTATAGCTCCATCTGTAATTCAGTTTAGGTTGAGACGAGGAATTAGCATAAAATCAGAAATAACCAAAATGTCAAACGGAAAAGAATGACTTAGTAAATATGATAACTCACAGGCTGGAGGAGAAAGCAACCATTAAAACGATAAAGACTACACAGAAATAAGGAACGTGTTCATGATCTTTGTCAAATGGAGAAAGACCGTGTAGAATATATATGCATGTGCACAAGACTGGCAGATAAAATGCAAACATGAAAATATGGAGGGGGGGGTAAAATCCAGATAATTTAAAAATGTCAATGTTTTAGGTGCCATCAACACCTCTAAGCCTCTACCCTAACCATCTAATCACACATCTCTCTGGGACAGGACCAGGAAGGGTCTTCCGTTCTCCCTCTAAGTTTTCCACATCGTTAGGATTTTTTTTTTCTTACAGCAGAAATAAATTCCTTCTGGAAGCTGAAAAAATAATCATGCCCTTATTTTCTTTTTTAAGTGAAAATCAAAGACAGAAACTCGGATTCTATAAGATGTCGTTAATGGGGCCTGAGGGAAAGGAGAGGGAGTGGACCCACAGAGAACCCACTTCATCTGGGCTTTTCCTCTGTCCTTGCAAAACAAAGGCGAGGCTGATGCCCAGCCAGCTGCCCTCGCTCCCCCACAAAAGCTCCAGGAGCCGCCATCCCCCACCCCGGGTTTCGCCTCCCCAGTATTTCTTTCCCCCACCACGGCCCAGAACGCCGACTGAGCGCGCTGCCTTCCTTGCAAACTCCTCCGGACAAGCATCCCAGTCTGCGAAGAATTTCAGAGTCAGAAAGGACCTGCAGTCTCATTTACCTATTAAACGGAAGAAAACCGCCTCAGAATTACGAACCTCGAAAGAGCCAGCAAGTGTGAGTGCACAGATGGCTTAACTGCTCGGCTCGAGGTGATTCCCTCTGGTTTGCGTCCAGCTCTTGGGCCATCAACATCCAAAGACAAGGAGCAGCATTTCCAGAAAGGAGGGCTAAATCCTCCCTGGAAGGGAGGGTAAAGCCGGCTGGTTTTACAAAAGCCTGATGTGAACTTCCTCCCCGGATCTCAAGGCGACCAGGGCAGTTTGGGGATAGAAACGAACATGGAGCATCCTTAACTGAACAGAGCAAATGCACAGCCCAACGATGGGCGCGATCCTTGACAGCCCGCCAGAGCCACACGGGAACGGGTTCTGGAAAGACCTGGGGCTCTCCTCGCCATCTGCCTCCGGCCTCCACCCCCATCGCCATCCCCCCCCCCCCCCCCCCCCCCCCCCCCGGCCACCAGCAACCGCTCTCAGTGGAGTCAACCCCCACACACATCTCACTCCTTCCATCCAGGTCTTGCCCTCTCGAGCGTTGGCCTTTCCGGCACCGTTAATGTGTCCCCTCTCCTCCGCGCCACGATGCTCCGTGTTTGTCGAGTCCCAGAACGGACCGCATGGCGGGTGTGTACACACGGCAAGTGCAGATGGAGAAAGGGAATGAAAGAACAGAGGGTAGCTCATAAATACAGTGACCTCCTTATTTTTTTTTAAGATTTTATTTATTTATTTGACAGACAGAGATCACAAGTAGGCAGAGAGGCAGGCAGAGAGAGAGGGGGGAAGCAGGCTCCCCGCTGAGCAGAGAGCCCCATGCGGGGATCCATCCCAGGACCCTGGAATCATGACCTGAGCTGAAAGCAGAGGATTTAACCAACGGAGCCACCCAGGCGTCCCCGACCTCCTTATTTTTATCTCCTTCCTCTGACATTCACCTCCGGCACCCTTACTACCAGGGTCAGCTCCTACTTCTAGGCGACAGGGGTTGGGCTAGGGCGTTGGGCCATCATCTCCAAGCCTGACTGGGACCTTGCAAGGTAAAAATTCCCATTTTTCAGATAAGGAAATGGTGGTGCTGGTATTCCCAAGGTCACACAGCCAGGAAGTCAAATCGTATCCGACCCAGTCCAGGTCTGTGGGTTTGCGTAAACCCCATGCTTGGCCCCTCTAGCAGCTGCCCCGAGACCAAATCCCGCAAGGGAAGAGCTGCCAGATCTAGCATTTAAAAACAGAGGACACCCAGGTGCGCCCCGAATACTGCACGGAGTGTGTCACAAAGTACTTTCATTCTTAGGTGACGCATGCTTGCAGGATTCAGGACCAAAAACTGGGTATCTGCACCTTATGCTCAAATAATTCCAGAAAAAGGCTGTCGGAGAGAGATGAAGTAAATACGGCAGATGGTAACAAACAATAAACTGAAGTGGATCAAAATTTTGCAAGAGACGTACCCACTCAAATATTATGCCCTACTTATCTGGAATCCAGATGTGACTAGGCATCCTGCGTTTTACCCCGCAGCCCCACACCCCCGGGAGACTGTAAATCTATGCAGAAACCCCGGCCTAGACGCAGCGCTTCCTGTGGTCAGGCCTTACCTCTGGAGGGAAGGAAACCAGAGCAGCTGTGTGGAGTCATGGCCAACTCCCAGGATGGGACAGGCAGTGCGGGGCGGACCGAAGAGAAGCCTGGTAGCTTCTCGGCCTCGTCACGCTAATGAGCCCCAAAAAAGCACCTCAACCTCCTGCCAGAGGATGGTCCAGAAGAGGGCTTCATTTTGACCTGAAACTTCTAATTTCTACCCCCAGATCCTCTGAGCATTCAACTGTGCACTCCCAGGGGCTTGCTCCGCAAAGAATGGATTTAGAAACAAGTAATATAACCTCAAGCCTGGAAAATGTCTGGCACAAGAAGTCATTACTTCTGCCCAAGATAACAAACCAGTTCCCTTGGTCCCAGGGAGCCCTCTGCACAATTTAAACACGAAAATATGGCTTGGGAATAACTGATCTTTCTTACAGAGGATTCTGTTGTTGGTGGCGACTGTTACCACTCAAACCCCATCATTAACCGAGTTTTCCAGTTACACGAAATTAAATCTCAGGGCAAGGTCCTAAATCAGTTTTACAATGTGACGTGGATATTGTCTATAAATTGTACCCAAGTAGAACACGATGGATTTTTCCAGGCGTAGTATTGTAGTACTACTACCAACAGAGAGATTAGGAAGGTTATTGAGTCGTGTGGTCAATCTGCAGTGTCAACAACCAAATTCATCATTTAAACCGAAAACCTTGCTTTCAGCTAATTAGCCAGTATGTACAGATTGAGAGATTTCTATGTGCGCAACAGACATGGACCCTGTTCTGACGAAGACATTTAGCTAAGGACGCAAAACTGCCACACGTGAAGCAGCCAGTGAGCACTGATGTGCGAGGCCCAGTAATTCAGCCCAAAGAAAGTAATAATTATTTGGATCCTCTCAGTTGTATGGACCCATCCTAAAATCCCCTCCCCATCTGGACATCCCACAGTGTGACCAAAAATGGACCTACAATTTTTCTCCCCTAATTAATCCTAAACCCTGTCCTCCTGTTCTCCATCTCAAATCCTGATCCTGGAGGTGGCCTGGGCGGCAGCAATACTACAGACACTCTCTTCTCCAGGCTCCTTTCAAATCCTTTCTCCACCTCAGCCTCCAGAAAGTTCTATCAGACGTGTCTATGGGAGCAGACACTCTTGCCAGTGCTCATAGGATAAAGCCCAAGGTCCTTCCCCTGCCTCACTCAGGGGACGCAGGAGGTCACCTGCCATCATCTGTCATTCCCTCCCAGGCACTTTCTTGCATCAGCGACACTCAACCACCCTCTGCTCCCAGGGTAGAAGCTGGGTCAGCGGCTTGGTGTGGGAGCTGCCCTGACGGCATACAGCCACAAGACACAACACATCCAAGCCAGCCCGACAGAGATCTTTCGGAACGCAGGACAAAGAGGGTTGCTGAAGCAGCTGTCCTGGTATAAGCCACTTGCAAATAATACGAATAAGAATAAGAAAAAGATAAGGATAAGATAATGCACTACACTTAGACTGGAATAGGGAATACTTTTAAGGCAACTTCCAGGATTCAAGAGCGCTGCTGGTTGTTCTGTTCGCTCTCCAGACAGCCACTGGATGGTTACGCACAACCTGACCATCCACATCGCTGTCTACAGGGTCTACATTCAGCCGGAGATGACGCAGACCAACCCTGACAACCTGGCCTAACGGCGTGGGAATGCATGGGAATGGTCCTCAATAAAACTCACCAAATACCAAAATACCAGCTGGTTTGCTTTGTTTTTTAAAATTTCTCCCTGGGTGGCTCCGAGGCGGTTGAGCACTGGCCTTGGGCTCAGGTCGGGAGGGATCCAGCCCCGCCTCGGATGCCTGCTCAGCGGGGAGCCTGCAGCCTGCGGATCCTTCCTCTGCCCCTCCCCGACCCTTGTGATGAGCTCCTGCACAGGCTCTCTCTCCCGCATGGGTGCACCTCTCGCAATTAAATATCTTTAAAAATAAATAATTTTTTTTTCTCCTGGAAACGAAGCAGACCCAGTGCAGACTCTCGTAGTAAGGTAAGTCATTTGTACTGCTTTCCTTTTTTTAAATTCTGCTGCAGGACAAGAAAGAAGCTGCCATCCGCATTCTGCCCTAACTCTCCGACCTTATTTTCACTCAGGAGCAAATGCACTGGTATTTTTAATGTCACTGTTGATGAGCCCGTTTTGCTTTAATTGCAATTGTAATAATGTCAGCTAACGAGATCTGACAGTTTGTGTTCACACATTAGTTCATGCGGAAGCTGCTATTCCGTCTGTAAATGACAGAAGGGACAACGCGGGCGACAGCCGTCCCCAAAAGCTCCGGCTACAAAGCCGCTAGGTGACTTCTGTTTAAATTTAGGTTTTATCTATTTATTTGACAGAGAGATAGAGAAAGAGAGAACAAGCAGGAGGAGCAGCAGGCGGAGGCAGAGAGGGAGAGGCAGGCTCTGAGCAGAGCCCGACGTGGGGCTCGATCCAGCATGACCCGAGCCCTCCACCCAGGTGTCCACCCCCAAGATGCCTCTTTACACGCGTCCATGTGATAATAAATGTGAAGCCAAGGCTGAGAACTGCCAGCCCAAAGGGAGAGAAAGCAGCCACCACATGGAAACCAGATCAAGGGTCGGGTGACCCCTGGAGAAACAGATGTGCGCGCAGATGTGTGTGCGGAGGGGGTGGCTGAAGGAGCGGATGAGGAGGAGGAGTTTTAAGACGTGACTCGAGAAGGGGCCGAGAAGGGGCCGGTGGAAACAATGCCCCGGCTCCGCGCGCCTAACCCGTAGAGCCACTATTACTATGGCACAACCTGCTGGGCTGTGATTACATCTCTTGGCCGATGTGCGCGATGCCTCCATCGCCTGCTAGGATCGCCGTCTCCTCTACCTTCCAGTACTGTCGATCATCAGAAGGACGGCGTCGAAAGCAACTCCCCTTAAGGTGGGACTTGCCAGAGCCGTAACCCTGCTCTAACGATGGCACCTGCCTCTCCGTCTCTAGAAAGCCCGTAACACGCAGATGCTGATGGGGCCAGGCGGGCATGGTGAGTGTCGCGGCCGCCGGTTTGCCCATCTGTTTGGTGCCAAACCCTGGGGATAATATTCACTTCTTCAGAGAACTGTGCCCTCTTCCATTTTTGTTAAACACACCACCGTCCCATTTCCCTTCTTTTGGTAAAGAGATTCAGATACAAACAGGTTATTTCTTTATTCTAAGAACAACAACAGAGCAGGCAGGATAACACAAAGGGCTCCTTCCCTGGGCCTCCGAGGTAGGGAGCCAGCAGGAATGTGAGGGACATGGGAACAGGGAGGGAGGTCCCCTCTGAAGGGTGGCCTCATTCTGCCCAGACAGATGTCACACCGGACGGTGGCCAGGTGAGCACACACAACAACCACATGCTTCAGGAGAAGCTGGAAACTGGGACTATTGGGCAAAGTTTTGAGATTTTAAAGGTATAGTGAGGTAATGACCACTGGCCTACAGAGTATAACAAAACTGTGAAGATAAACAACATGAAACATAATAAGCAAACAAGATCATCCCCAAGGATGTACGTCTTCATTTACTCATTCTTGCATTCACCAAGCACTACTTACAAACATCTGTTATGCACAACGTTGCACTTGATGGAATGGGAAGAGGACACACAGCTATACATGACAGGGCCCCACCTTCAAAGGGAGCTTTCAAGCCAGTACTAAAGTATGTCCTAGGGATTGACATAAGGACTGACATCGTCATAGGCAGGGCTGAGGCTAGAGGCGATTTTTCAAATAATTCAATGATAGAGATGCGCATGGTCTTGTCTATTTCGATTAGCACATGGGGACAAGAGAGCCACTGAAGCTACAGCACCGAAAACCCACACTACTAACTTGACCCATAGGCCTGTGTGGAGACTGAAGGAAGGCTTGTACAACCCACCAAACAAAATCCTGGTGGCCCGGTTAATAACATAGTTTCTGAACTGCTCTTACAGAAATGTAACAGAGATACTATGTTGTTTTTTTAAGTTGTTCTAAAAATCAGCATAATTAAATGAAAACTAGAGTAGCAGCTCTCCAAGTGTGGTCGGAGGACCTCTGGGGGTCTCCAAGACCCTCTCGGGGGGTCCACAAGGTCAAAACAATTTTCATAATAATATTAAGACATTATTTGCCCTTTTCATGCTTATTCTCTCGTGACTGTAGAGAGCAGTTTTCCAGAGGCCGTAAGACATGTAACGATGTCATTGCTCTGACAGCTAATACGTGCTTGGGTACTCTGGTGCCATAAACATTTATCAGTTTTAATTTCTGATATTGTAAATATTGATAGATACAACTCACAGAAACACAAGCCTTTTGGGTCTTCAATTTAAGAGTGTAAAGGGGCCTGCACCCCCAAAATTTGAATTAGTTTACAAATTCTGCAAGGTTAAGATTGTGTCTACTTTACTCTTGGATCCACAGCTGCTAGCACATTGCCTCACAAATGGTCCACACTTGGTACATATTTGCTAAATAAATGAATGACTGCCGAAGTATATATGTAAAAATACTTTTAGATATAGACAGCAACACCAAAAAGTAGCCTTATTTTCCTTTGTTGCTTTTGACTGGTTACCAGCGTTGATGAAAAATGGTCCCCGCATTTAGTACACCATGTACATACAGAATATTTCCCGATGACACAGGCCATAAATGCCTAGTCGCTTGGCCAACATCCTATGTTTTCATTAATGGTCTTACAATCCCACCTGCTGATTCTTCCCCAGGACACAAGCAAATGTCTGGCAGAACAGATGGTCCCTTTGCTGCACCCGACAGAATGAAATCTTGCCCTTTATTAAGAAAGCAAGAAAAAAAAAAAAGCAAGCACAGTTCTCACAAGCAACAGCCTTCCCCTCCCCCACCCCAATCCTTCCTTTAATGTAAACTTGAAGAACAACAGTATCCACGAATAGTAACATCTTCTGCGGGAATTGTCATCTCTTTCATATACCCACTATACCAGACGAAATGAAAAATAAATAAAAGTGGGAACAGAAGCACCCCGTTTTTGAAAAGTGTATTTGTTACTACATGTGCGTAAATAAAAACGTGGAATGATTAACACTATGTCAACAGTAGTTACCTTTGTTTTATTATTTTTTGTTGTATCTGACTTTGTAGAATGGCATGTATTTCTTATCAGAAAAATTAAAATAAAGAATAAAATACAAAGGTTAAAAAAAAAAAAGGAACCGCTATTGCGAGGAACAAAGATGTGGGCTGCCACAAGGACCATCCAAACCAGTCAGGGTCAGCGTTTTAACCTGGGGGCCAGGGCTAAGGAGTCTGGCTCAGCAGGCCCGGCAGCATCTGCGTTTTGAGACTCTCTAAGTGATTCTGACGTAGTTCCTAGGGTCTAGGGACGACACTGAGACCTGCAGGTTTACTCCATTGCCTTGACCGTTAATGAATGCACTCATGGTCACTAAGAATTAGCAAGATATTGAAAGAAGCATAGTACGATTTTACTACCACAAGATCACGTTTCTAAAAGCCAGGGAGGCGACGGGTCATTTTGCTTAGGAGCTAACGCATCTTGCAAGGCTACTGCCTCTGCTTAAGAGTCTATGACTTCTGCTTGCGCTGAGCCGATCACATTAGTCTGTTACACATTTGGAAAGGAGAAACCATGAGATAAAGCCTGCCCATGGGAGCTTCAGCAGCTGAAGCATCCCATGGGGCTGCCGCCGAGGAAGCCCCCAGTGACTCAACAGCCTGGGCGCACTGAGTCAACAGAGGAAACTATCTGGGAGGGGAAAACAGAGGAAGGAGTGGGAGATGCATAGCGCCTGGGTCCTGCTGACTTTCCAGTTTCTACTGTCCTCTACGGGCCCTCCTGTTCTATGGTTCTCCCATGAGCTTCCTCTTTCAGCTTTACAAAAAAAAAAATCCAAGTCATTCTGGATCCACGAGCTGGATGCACGGGCTGTAGCTCCTTGCTCTTCTTAATTGCCAAGAAGAGGAGGGCAGTGTGGTATGTGAGGATAGAACTGACTGTCCAAACCAGGGATCTTTCAAGAGGAAAGAAGGTGCCAGTGATGATGCTAGAACTGCAGGTGTAAATAAACCGGGATTGTTTGGCAACAGGCTCTCTGGTCATCCTTGGGATGGGAAAAGTGATTTAGGAGACCCAGCTTGCACACCTAACCCACCCCTACCTCTCCATCTGGCCTCTGGTAAGTCAATTCTCTACCTTTCCTGCAGCACATTAATATAAAGACAATTTGGTGCCTACCGCCATCTATTTTAAAGCTGATAGGGGCTCAGTTTCCTGGACTATAAATTAACAAATTCAGTGATGTCTCAGGTTTTTTTCTTACTCTAAGGTTCTAGTCTTCACAACTCTGAAAAGCAGTAATTCAAGGAAATAGGAGGCAAGAAGTCTTTTAAGATTACATATAGTTGATCGTTTTCACATAAACAGACATGAAGATGTTTAACTAATTCGACTTTAAAAAAAGAAGACCCCCCACATATTCACCACTAATGTTATTTGGTTAAATCACCCACGATTAAATTTTATTTCTAGAGGCCTCTGCAGAATAGCTCCAAAGCTCATTGGCTCCTAAAAGAGGCCAGCTGCTCCTGCTTGCCCAGAGTCTCAGGTCCCGGCCAAGGATAAAGTATATCTGTCCCGTTGGTCTCATCCCTGACATCCAATGCTGTCATCCTTCCTTGGCCTGCGAGTAGGAAACATGCAAACAGTCTCTTTCCTTCTCACGGGTTCCCTTGCCAGAACTTTTCGTTTCAGCCAGCCCAGACGGACTCTGACTGGCTCTGCACTCCCATTTCTGGGAAATGTTCAAACCGCCAGTGAGTCTAAGGGCAAATTTAATATTCTGCGCTGCAAAGCCGCTCTCGAACAGAGCTCACGAGCCTATGTCACAGAGTCCCGGAAGTTTGCAACGAGAAGGAAACTTACCTACTACATAAGCTTCAGCTCACAGATGACAAAATGCGAGCTACAAACAGTAACAACTGTGAATATTTGGGCATTTTGCAAGGTGCTGCACTGGATGCTTTATGCCAATCCTTCCATTTCATTCCTGCAACCAGCCTAAGGCCAGTGTCCTTATTACTCCCATCTACGTGAGAAACCGAGCTTTTGAGGGATTCAGTATTTGCTCCTTGGCTGGCTCAGCTTAATCTCAGTATTTGTTAGCAACGGAGAAAAAGAATTTTAGCCAAGGTCTGCTGATTCCTAGAACACTGTTCTTTTTACTCTAATGACCAAAAAGGAGGCTCCAGGCATTTATTGTGTACCCACCACGGACCAGGATCTGTGCTAGGGGCCAGGACAGCTGGTGGGCTTAGCAAGGGAGAGCATAAAATTCTGCCTTTCCTGGCTCTGGGGAGGAAACAGAGATGGAAAGGTTTCTGCAAAGCTCTGTCTTCAGGGAAGTCAAAATGCTTCAGGGACGCCGGGGTGGCTCTGTTAGCTGAGCCTCCGACTCTTGATTTCAGCTCAGGTCATGATCTCAGGGTCCTGGGACCAAGCCTGGCGTCAGTGTCGGGCTCCATGCTCAGCATGGGGTCTGCTTCTCCCTCTTCCTCTGCTCCTCCCCCTACTTCCACTCTCTCTCTCTCTTTTTCAAATAAAAAAATAAATAAAATCTTAAAACAGGGGGTGCCTGGGTGGCTCAGTGGGTTAAGCCTCTACCTTTGGCTCAGGTCATGATCTCAGGGTCGTGGGATCAAGCCCCGCATCGGACTCTCTGCTCAGCACGGAGCCTACTTGTCTCTCTCTCTCTCTCTCTCTCTCTCTCTCTCTGCCTGCCTCTCTGCCAACTTCTGATCTGTCAAATAAATAAACAAAATCTAAAAAAAAAAATCTTAAAACCAAAAAAATCCCAAAAAGAACACTTGACAGAGAAGGTCCAGATAATGCCCAGAATATCCCTCAAGAAGTGGGTGTGGGCAAACATAGAGGGAGACATTACTCTGCATGTTTTGCAATTGAGAAAATTGAAGCAGAACCAATTGTTAGGACTTGCCCAATAGAGGCAGTCGGTAAACAAGGGAGGCCCAGAATGGAACCAAACTGTCTCGGTTCCTTCCACTCCATTCACCGGCCAAAATGTAAGTCTCCCTTTAATCTTAATATCTCCCTGCAAATTAATTTCCAATAGAAATTATGTTGCTACGCTTCTCACAATGAGCTAAACCTCCTCTTCTGAATGTCACCCTTTTCCTCTCTTCTCTTTTTGATATAGACAAGCCGGGCCATGGATAATCTTCACATTAAAAAAACAAAACAAAACAAAAAACAAAAAAACTAAGAACTGGGAGCATCAGAGTGGACTTCGTTACAACCCAACTAAGGCCAAGTTATGAAGGAATCGTTCTGCAATGACCCCTCTGGCCATGATGGCGGTGGCCATGACTGACCAGCTGTCCCCTGCTTGGGCTGTCTGGGGGCCGTCCACATTAGCTCTCTCCGTCTCCCAGTGGCACACACACAGGCAGGTCCAGGTTCGTGGGAAGCTTATACAATGTGAGGAACCCTTTCTAAGCCAAAAAAAAAAAATTGGATACAGAATTAGATACAGGGTGTTGGAAGGGCCTGCGGCGGAAGTTGAGTGTGCTCCACAGTAAATGCACCACCGAGCTTCAAACAGCAAACACCCTCGCCTTCCCAAGTAATCAAGTAATGAGATGGGCTAGGGGAAGGTAAGTAACTTGCCCAGAATCAAAGCGCGTGCAAATGGGAAGGTCAGGATTCGAACTCAGGGTGTCTGACTTCAAATCTCATGAATTTTGTCTGTACTCATACAGCTTCTAACAAAAATAAAATTTCTTTACGAAGCACTAACTATAGTCCATGAAAATTACCCATTTTCCCCTAATAATTTGTATAGCCTCTCTACTCTCCTGAGTTGTTATTATTCCCATTTGCAGACTGGGAAACCCAGAATCAAGGATGGTTAAGCACCTGGCCCAAGAGCCCCCAGCTAGTTCCTGGTGGAGCCAGGGTCCATGTGAAGGAGTGCGGACGGCAGAGACCCACTCTCTGTCCCACTGTCCCATGCGTCCACACTACAGGTGACCCCGGAGAGGAGAACGGTAACGGCGGCAATGCTGCCGTCCGGCTGACTTGCAATATTCCTGCCCGCTGAAGCGCGCTCTGTCATTTGATTTCACATACCACGCTGCTCCGCGTTCCATAATGGGGTGAGGGAATTCTGAAAATCCGCGTCCCCTGTACTATACTGAATTAGTCTGATCAGAGTCTAGTCCTTACATAGAAAACCACATACAAAAGCCGATCACTAAATATCAGTGCAAAGTCAAGGCCCAGGCAAGCTGCCTCGAGGTCACCTCCCTACCTGCCCATGAAAGGGGGACCCGCAGAGCATCTGAGGGCTGGTAATACCTGAGGCCCTCTATAATACCCACCACCTGGTAATATCTGAGGCCCGGGGTACACCACACCTCCCGGAGCTGCCCCGAAGCCACCTTTTAAAGTCACCCAAGAAGATTCACAGACTGACTATAACTGGATTGCTTCTCACTCTCGTCACCCAAGCAAGAGATTATATCCTTCAACAATCTGGCCGTGGATCTGCAGGTGGCCAGGAATACGGAAGCTGGTATTGGGTTTTCCCTTGACCGTGAGTGCTCAGGGACAATAGCGGTCTTCCGAAAGCTCAGAGAGTGAGCTCCATCTTCCCACAATAACATGAACTTTAAAATTAAATTAGGTTTTACCATGTCTTTTGCCTTTTAAAAATTTGCCTCCAGGGCGCCTGGGTGGCTCAGTGGGTTAAGCCGCTGCCTTCGGCTCAGGTCATGATCTCAGGGTCCTGGGATCGAGTCCCACATCGGGCTCTCTGCTCAGCAGGGAGCCTGCTTCCCTCTCTCTCTCTGCCTGCCTCTCCATCTACTTGTGATTTCTCTCTGTCAAATAAATAAATAAAATCTTTAAAAAAAAAAAATTTTGCCTCCAGCTGCCAGATTCCAAGGAATTGATGGCTTTTGGCAACCTCTGAATATGTCTGTTGTCACCAGAACGAGACAACATGACTAACCAGGAGTTCAGGGATCAAACTGGCTTTTTAGTCCAGGTGACAGCAAGTGCAAACCCGTGGGACAGAGGAGGCATGGGGCCACGGTTCTAACGATGAAGGCTGCTCCAATGATTTTTTTTTTTTTTTTTAAAGAAAAAGTTATCCCAGTAACTCTCTCTTGTTCCTCTTTCCTCACAGACTGGTGGATGTGGGTGAAAGGAAGAAGGAAGGAGCCCGGGAAGGTCAAATGACTCAGAAGTCTTCCAAATGACCAGCTCTCCAGCCCACTCATCTAGGGTAAGGGACAGGCTCTGATTCTTTCAAGAATCTAACCGCGTCCCTGCCTGAAGCTTATGGTTATTTAAGAAAAGCACGAATCCCTGATGAGACAAAGCAACCCAGGCGGTGGCGATGAGATGCCCCAGGCTCAGTCGGGGGAAACCAGCACGGACTGTGCGGGACTGAAATGTCCCCCGGCCGAGGCCTGGCCTCCCGCCCAGCAGCCGCGCCCAGCCCAGGCAGGCGCGAGCGCCGCGGACCGCAGGGCCCGCCGCTCCGCATCCCGGCCCGGCCGCTCCGAGGGCGACAGACCCGCCCGGGCTCGGGTTTGTTTTTCCCTGACGCCGGGGCGGGGGGGATGTGTTAGGGCCGGACAGAGACGGGGGCGCAGGCAGGGAGGGCGCGGAGGGGGAGGCGAGCGGTAGAAGGTGAGGGGAAGCCTCTCGGGGAGGTCGAGCTGCGCGGTTCCAGCTCCTCCTCCCCATCCTTCTTTAACCCTTTCCCATCCACCCAAGAACACAAGCCGTAAAGGAGGGCTGCAGCCCGGGGGTCTGCCGAGGTCCAGCACTGGGGGATGGGAGTGAGGCGGTGGGGGGGCTGGAAGTGTCCCCCGCCCGACCCGGGAGCGCGCACAGCCGCCCGCGCGCACACACATACACGCACACACACACACACACACACACACGCCCGCGCGCGCCCGCTTCACCTTCTCGATCGTCTGGTCCACGGCCTTCTGGAAGACCCGGGCCACCAGCAGCGTGACGCTGGTCACCAGCAGGAGCAGGGACAGCGTCCCGACGGTGTAGAAGCAGCACCTGCCCATCCCGCGCGCCGCTCCGGGCCCGCCCGCCCGCGACCGCGCGGAACCAGGGAGGGGCCGCGGCTGCGGCGGCCTCGACACCCGCGACCCTGCGGCGCCCGCGGCCCCGGCGCTGCGCGCGGCCCCCGGCTCCGGCGCTGGGCTCCCGGCTCGCGTGCACCCGGCCGGCCGCCGGCGAGTGGGACGAGCCGCTTCGCTTTCGGTTTCCCCGGCCGGGGCGGTCGGGAGGGAGAGAGGGAGCGCGCAGGGCGGTGACGCCGGCCGGCCCGGCTCGCCGCTGCAGGGGGAGGCGGCGGCGGGCGAGCAGCTGCGCGGGGAAGCGGGCGGGGCGGAGGCCGGGCCCGCAGTCATGTGCCCCGCGGCGGCCGCGGCGATTCGGCCCCCGCCCGCCGCGCGCGTCCCGGGCCGTCCCCGGGGCTCCCCGGCCGCAGCCCGCCCAGCCGAGCCCCCGCCTCCGCGACGCGCGCCCCGGCCGCCCGGGAGAATGGCCTGTGCTCCCGGCGATGCGAGCTGCGGGCCTGCGGAGGGCCGGGCGCCGGGGATTCGGGGGGCACCAGCGGGCCGCGCTCCGGACCGGCGCTGCAGGGACAGCTCACTGCGGTTCTGCTCTCGTGGGGGCGCGCTGAGATGGGGGCGCCCAAGCCCGCTCTGTCCGGTGACCGAGGACCCCGCAACTGGACTAGATCTAGGAGGATGTGAAGGGCTTATCCCGTATGGGGTCTGTGCAAGCAGCGAGAGCCGTTTCAAGGAGAGGAAAAACGTGTGCGAAGACCCCGGGGGTAAAAGAGGTCAGATGGAAGGAGGAAAGGAGGAAGTTCCATTGCAGCGAGGCTCAGGTGTGCAGGATCTAAGGTGGGGGCCGTGTTGAAATGCGCTTTGAAAGGCTCTCAGCGCCCCGTAGAAGGGCTGGGACGTTATCCCTCAGCAGTGAGGCTCAGGAAGACGCCGTCAAGCAGGTGGGGGTGACATTGTCCCTATGGGCTTTGCTCACCATCATGTCCCAGGCGGACAGGCTAAAGCCTGCACAGCCCGAACCCAGAATTCGTGGGATGGATGTCAACCACGTGCCATCCCGGGATGAAGGTCAACCACGTGCCAGCCTTCGTGAGGTGCTTTCACGCAGCCATTTACTTAATACTGCCACATTGTGACTTGGCGGCTGTCTGTCCCACTCCCCCCAAGAGCAGTGCCAGACAAGAACACTCTGCAAGAGACTGACACGCAGGAAGCCGACCCGGGATGAGGTGTAAGCTCTGCAGAGAAGCAAGGAAGGAGGGTTATGTGGAAGGACACTCTCATGACGTGGAGCAGCTCTAAGAAAGTAAGAAAGTTCCACGGGCTGTGGGGGGTGGGAGGTGGGGTGTCCTCAAGCCTCACTGGCCTATCCCAGGGGTCCAGCATCTCCCAGGAGTAGACCTCTTGTACTTAGTCGTGGCTGGGAGCAGCGCCAGCCGGGTGGCCTCTGCACCAAGCCGGGGATGAGTATCAGAGGACAGATTTCCGATCTCAGGCTCTGGGACAGATGCACTGGTCGGTTATGCTCCGCATTGGAAGGTCTGAAAGATACATTGCCCTGGTCGCCGTAATGGTATGATTCCTGTTCGACCAGAGGAAACCGTGGCTCTGAACGGTAAGTAACCTAACAAGCTCGACCAGTTGCTGAATGTTGGAGCCTGTCTAGACAGGAAGGCAGGCGGGTGTCCTCCAAAGTCGCTGCTTTCTCTGCCCTGTGCATTGTTGCTTCCCAGCTGCCGTCCATGAGAATCTGCAGACAGGCCGTTCGGCAGGGGGACTTGGTTAAGAACTCAGTGAGATGCATTGAAAATGATGGCAGATTCTTCGACACTCCTTCTGTTGAGAGATGGGATCTATACCTTGTACCTTTGAATTTGGGCTGGATTTAGTGATTTCTTAAACCAATAGAATATGGAGAAGACACATACCCTGGGACTTCTGAAGTCAGATCATAAACGCCTTGCAATTTCTTTCTGCCTCGGGCGCCTGGAAACGGTTGCTTTTGGAGGCCCTGAGCCACCTGTAGGTCTAGCTACCCTGAGACCTTTATGCTGGAGAGAACACAGGAGAAGCCACTGGGAGATGGCCTGAGCCTGCAGGAAAAGAGGTGCGCCCCCAGCCCCTTGCTGTCCCTAACCATTTGAGTCATGGGCACCAGACATATGGAGCAGAGTGGTTCTTGCCTTGCCTTACCCGAAATGCAAAATAAAGGATTGCTGTTATTTTCATCCACTAAGGCTTAGCCTAGTGTGTTACTCAGTTTTGGATACCTGGAACAGATCCTGAGGGCAGGCCTGAACCGGGACATTGACAGTGACAGTGGTACCCATGCCCAGCTCTCCAGTGAGAGCCCCAAGGGGGCTGAAGGGGAGAGGTCTGTGGTGGTTCAACCCTTCCAAGCCTCAAGGCCTCAGTGCCTCAGTGGTCCAAGTCTTCATGAGCCCACAATCAGCAGCCTTCCCCCCGACCCCCACCTGCCACGGTAGTGCTCTATTCTGCCCCCCGTCTCTGCTGTAGAGTCCAGCCATCCATCTCAGCTCTCCCTGTCCCCCGCTTCGCTTAAGAGACCACGCTACAACCCTGGCCCTTGCTCCTCCCCTGCCTGGGCAGTGGTTGGAGGCTCTGCGTCTGTGTGTGTCCTCTCCCTCCCGAACTAGAAAAAAGATTCGGTAACCTTCCTTCCTTCCGGAGTGTTTGGCTCTTGGCTCCCAGCAGCTCATGCTCAAAGTGAACCCTTCCTGCCCCGTGTCTCAGACTAGATTTTCTGTTTGCTGGCTCTGTTCTCGAGAGCGAACTCCACGGCCAACACCCACTCCAGGGCCGGGCCACCAATGCCGGGCCACTCGTCCTTCTCCTTGTCCACTGAGGTTCCTTTTGGCCTCTTGTCTGGGCCAGTAGGGGAGTAACAGACCATGCGGACGGAGAGATGGGCCCAGACGTGAGAACCACATCTTGGTGTGGGGAGGGCTGCTGAACAAACGTTTCCGACTCTGCTGCCCTCAGTTTACCTTCCTTTGAGGCTCTTTGGCTCAGGCAACACCACTCCATTGTTTCCACCATGTCAGGCGGCTGGTAAGCTGCTTCCCCTTTAAAACTCTGGTCCACACTGGACAAAAACCTCTTTCTTGGTTCCTCTTAGCACAGCTGACCAGACTAGCATCTAAAAAATGCACTAAACACTAACAAAAGGACCTAATTACAGAAAATATAAACAGCCTTAAAAAAAAAAAATCCATGTTCCCCAAACAGCAGTCTGTAATCCCACAGTAACGGCTTTTTAGTGGGTGGCCTGGCTGGCTTTCTGCTCAGTCCTATCTTCTTCTCCACCCCATGGCGGCTACAGATAGACGGTGCCCCCAAGCTCCCACATTCCACAAGCTTCCCAAAGCCCCTTGGAACTTCCTCCTTATTTCTGATCTATGGGACATGCGCCACTGCTAATTGGCATGATTAAGTCTGTTTTTGTGCTCTAGAAGCATTGCCCTATACAGGTGAGATCATCTCTACATATGAGGGGTGGTACACAGGCCACTGTCCCCCTGATAACCACCCTCTTGACGGGGAGAGGGCCTGGTAGGAGATCTCTGCCACGACCGGTTAGATGCGGAGGCCGGCGCCCTGCAGGGAGACAGGCAGGAATTTTCGACTCGACACCCAAAGTCAGGAGAACAGGAATTTGAGAAGGACAAGGGCCCTTATGATCGCATACTGGGGCCTTCTGCAAAACTCACAGTCTTTCAAGACTCAGAAAGAGAAAAAACTTCCTTCACAAACCCTAAGAAAGCCTCCAGGACAACAGACTCGGAGACCAGAGAAGCAAGAAGGGCTCTTTGGCCCCCTCCCCCGAAATCTAGACCATTTATGTCTTCAACAGAGGTTACTGGGTAATCACTGTGTACTTTTACGTTAAAATTATTAATGTGCTAAGTGTAAAAATTTATTTTTCCAAGATTTCATTTATTTACTTGGGAGAGAGAGAGCACTTGAGAGAGAGAGAGAAAGCATGAGCGGGGGAGAAGCAGAGGGAGAGAGAGAAGCAGACTCTCTGCCAAGCAGGGAGCCTAATGGGGACTCGATCCCAGAAACCTGGGATCATGACCTGAGCCAAAGGCAGACGCCGAATGGCCTGAGCCACCCAGGCGCCCAAGTGTAACCATTTAAAGTACACCCAGTTTTTACAGGTAGGGCAGACAAACTCCAAACGTGACTGTGAACAACTCTTCCCTTGAAGGCTGTTGCCGCTCCTGCAACCCGAGGTGGCTTCTCTCCTCCATCCCTTAAATCCGGGCTGGCCGTGACCTGCTCCCGCCCCCAGATGTGCTGGAACTGACGACTGTGTGCCAGGTCCCAGTCTAGGCCTTAAAGGGCCTGGCAGCCCCTTCCTTTACCTCGTTGCGATCCGGCTCCCACCGTAGAAGCTCGGAGAGAGCCCTGGGTGATGAGAAGCCACGGGGAGCGAGACTCTGGAGAATGAACGAGAGCCGCCAGGGATGTCATAGCGCATCCGAACCCCCACACGCTCCGGGGAACAGAGATGACGGCTGTCCCTGCGGAGCCCTACTGGGACGGCAGCATGTGAGCACATGAGTGGCTGTGTTAAGCGACTCAGTCTGGGGGTGGTTGGCTAGGCCATGGTAGACAAAGGAAACCATTTCTGTCTCCATCCTTCTGATCTTACCGGTCACTGCAAACTCCCAATTTTTTTTTTTTTAAAGATTTTATTTATTTGACAGACAGAGACCACAAGTAGGCAGAGGCAGAGGGAGAAGCAGGCTCCCCACTAAGCAGAGAGCCCGATATGGGGCTCGATCCCAGGACCCTGGGATCATGACCTGAGCCGAAGGCAGAAGCTTTAACCCACTGAGCCACCCAGGTGCCCCAAACTCCTAATATTTAAAGAATTCTGTTATGACACAACTGACAGCTCCTAGATTAGAGATTTTTTGGTCCTTTATAGGTCGTACTCTGAGCACGGCAGAGCAGAAGGAATCTGAGGCTGTCCGTGGTCCAGTCTGATACCTCTTCCAGCCACGAAACCCTGTGTCTTCCCCGTCACCGTCTTTGCAGCCCAAGCTAGGGCAATCTTTTCTAGTTTGCTTGGCTTTGGCTTTGGTTTTATTCTGCTTGGGGTTGTGGGGAAATAAGGAACCCTCCCCCCCTTCAAATCTGTGTGTCTTTTCTTGTTCCTCTAAGGATGTGGAGTTTTTGAAACATGATAACTGGGAAGCCACAACCTATTTGCTTTGTTCTCGTCCCTCCCCTGAAGCCACAAACATAGTCTCTTCTGAGGGAATGTGTGCGATGGTGGTGGCAGTGGGTTTGGGGGGGGGTGCAGAGGAGCGAGGGGAGAAAAGAAACAGGGCGCAGAAATGGTTACTATGTCAACAGCATTTATCTGTGGCCAAGCGGGGTGCCAGACACGGGAACTGCATTACTCTCTGAACACTGGCCATACCCTGTAAAGTAGACGCAGTGTCTCCATTTGAAAAATGAGGACACTGAGGCACAGGGAGTTTGACCAAGTAGTTCAAAGTCACGTGGCCAGTGAGAAACACAGCCGTGCTGAACCCCCATCCACCAGACATTAAGCCCGGCTCTTTGCCACTTAACTCCTGGGTAGAACTTCCTATTTTCTGAGGGAGAAAGACAGCAGAGACGATTGACTTAACTAAAAAAAAGAAAAAGAAAAAGCTGTGACAGTACCAACATTCTCAGTGACGTGGGCAACCAGGAGGGGCATTGGGGTTGGCATTAGCTGTTTGAGAGAGAGAGAACATCTCTGCCTGCCTGGACTTGGTGTTGGACGAGAAACATAGTCCAGGAAGGAGCTGCAGGTTCCCCTCAGCCTCAGGGTAGCTACAAGTAAATTTCCATCGTATGCCCGGATGTGAAAAGTATTATAATCTGTTCTCATTTGAGGTTGTTTGATGGTACTTTCTAGAAGCAGATGAAGTTTGAGTTGCATTTATTTTTCTTAATCCTTTAAAAAAAAAAAAGATTTTATTTATTTATTAGTCAGAGAGAGAGAGAGTGAGTAGCACAGGCAGACAGAGAGGCAGGCAGAGGCAGAGCACGAAGCAGGCTCCCTGCCGAGCCAGGAGCCCGACGTGGGACTTGATCCCAGGTCGTCAGGATGGTGACCTGAGCTGAAGGCAGCTGCTTAACCAACTGAGCCACCCAGGTGCCCCTTCTTAATCCTTTTTTAAAAGATCTACTTACTTATTTGACCGAGAGAGAAAGGCAGCATGCCCCCATGCAGGGGTGGGGTGGGAGGGCGGGCAGAGGGAGAGGGAGAAATCTTCACACGGACTCTGCGATGAGCACAGATCCCAACTTGGAGCTCTTTCCCAGGGCCCTGAGATCCTGACCTGAGCAGAAGCCACGAGCCACACGTCCAACCGGCTGAGCCACCCCGGCTGCCCTTGGGTTGTGTTTGGACCCTGCTCAGCTCCACGTGGCACCTGATGAAATACGAGGTCTGATTCCTGCACATTATGAAATCAGGGCTAAATAAGCAACATTAGAGTTTATGGTTATTGTTTTATGATTTATTCCATCGGTAGAAGTTGTTTTAGATGAAAAAGTCAGTTTTAGGGGCGCCTGGGTGGCTCAGTGGGTTAAAGCCTCTGCCTTTGGCTCAGGTCGTGGTCCCAGGGTTCTGGGATGGAGCCCCGCATCGGGCTCTCTGCTCGGCAGGGAGCCTGCTTCCTCCTCTCTCTGCCTGCCTCTCTGCCTACTTGTGATCTCTCTCTGTGTCAAATAAATAAATAAAATCTTTAAAAAAAAAAAAAGTCAGTTTTACTCAGTATCTGTCTCTGGGTGGAAAGAGAGTGGGGGAGCAATGGGGAGTGAAGAGGGCTCCGCCCGAGGGTGGGGACGGTCCTTGGCAGCCCCGGGGTGGGGGGTGGGGGGTAGAAAGGAAACGTCTGGCAGGCTGACTGGAGAAGGGGCTGTGGAAAGGGCTGCGGGTAGGGGTTAAGGTGCTAGATTCTGGAAAGTCTAAAAATAAGACCTGTCCCTCACCTGTCACCTAGAGCCACATCCCCCGAACCTCTTTGAAAGTATCACCCAGAAGCCTCCTGTGTGAATACAACACCAAGAAAGATGGTTATTCAGTTAACTTGACGACTGGTTTAGAAACATTTCCAGTTCCTTCATAAATAACCAGATTCTCTCTTTTTAGCTTTAATGAAGGATGTTTTAGAATATTCATGACCAGTGACTGCTTCAGCTGCATTGCAATCCGTGGGGAGCGGTACTGTTTTCCTGCGTTTCTAATCAAGCCAGAGGAGATAAGGACACTAATCACACTTTTTTAAAAAGTTAAATATAGCCTTACCATATGTTCCAGCAACTCCACTCCTAATTTATACCAAAAGGACTGAAAACAGGTACTCAAATATTTGTACTTAAATAGTCATAGCAATACTATTCACAACAGCCCAAGGGGAAAACAACCTGAATGTTTTGGCCGATGAGCGGATAAACAAGATGTGTTAGGTAAATACAGTGAAATATTACTCAGCCACTGTACTGATACGTGCTACAGCACGGAAAGGTCTAGAAAATAGTGAGCCGAGTGGAAGAAGAGAGACACAAAGGTCATATATTGTGTGATTCCATTCGGGGGAAGCATCCACAATAAGTAAATCCATAGAGATGGAAACGAGGCTGGGAGCTGTCAGAGAGACAAAAGAAGTGACTGCTTGGTGGGCACAGGGTTTTCTTTTGGGGCGATGGAGTTTTGGAACCAGAGAGAGATGGTCATTGTACAACAATGTAATTATACTGATGTCACTGAATTGTGCGCTTTGAAATGGTTGGTTTTATGTTATGTGAATTGCACTTTGGCAAAAAAAATACAAATCACACTGGGATTTTATAAGAAGATGGGAGAGTTAAGAAAAAGATGTTTCGAGATCAAACACTCCCAGGGTTTGTTTTGTTTTTCCTTTTACTTTCTCATATACCATTTGATTTGAGGGATACTCACTCCTAGAAGAAGATCTTTTGAAAATCCAGTAATTGTAAATAATTCTAGAGAGTTCTAGAATCTTTTATCTCCAGAGCGAAGATAAAAGGGATAACCAGTTACAAATACATTCTCTATTAATGTAAGGAGCAGGACTATCCAAGAATGTGTGTTCACCTGGGGTCAGCAGGGAAAAATTCCCTCATTCTCTCAGCAGGGCACTGCCCATGGGACTGGCACCTTCCTTCCTCTTTCCTCTTCTCCTCACGGGAGACTGCATAACCCACGGGCTGGAAGGTGCCCAGGTACAGGGCAGCTGGCATTCCTGATCAACCCCTATTAAGAGAAAAAGCCCTGGAGAGGTTTTTGATCTTGGGGTTGTGAGTTCAAGCCCCATGTGGGGTGTAGAGATTACTTAAGAATAAAATCTTTTGAAAGAGAAAGAAAAACAAAACTCTAAATCTAGAATGCCTGTCACCACGCAGTGTGTTTACTGGTTAAAAACAAGGCCACTGTCTCACACTTGTTCTACAGAAAGGGAGATTTATTCTGGTGGGGAGGGGCCTGGGTAGAGGTCGAGGAAGAATGGGTGGTGGGGGAAAGCTTCCTCCTCTAGAACAGAACCTGCACACTGTCCTGCAGCCTTGACCCTAGTGTTGTGAGTTCTCTTTTTCACCAGTAAAACCTATTCTTGAACTTCTGCCGGGTGATATTATGGAATTAGTTACAAAGTCTTTTAATAATAGGTGATGACCTTGATGGAACTCATATCTGTGTGTAAAACCCAAAAAAGAAATGGCACATTTAAGAATGAGGGTCCGGGCTTCCTGGGTGGGTGGGTGGCTCAGTGGTTAAGCATCTGGCTGGTGATTTTGGCTCAGGTCATAATCTCAGGGTTGTGGGATCAAGGCCCTCACTGAGCCCTACTTCAGCTTCCACTGGGGTTGGAGCCTCCTTGAGATTTTCTCTCTCTCCCTCCGCCCCTCCCGCCCCATCTCTCTCTTTCTAATAAAAAGTAAATGAAAATAAATAAAAAATAAGAATGAGGGTCCTTGGGAATGCCTGGGTGGCTCAGTCGGTTAAGAGTTTGCCTTCAGCTCAGGTTATGATCCCAGAGTCCGGGATTGAGCCCCGCATCAGGATCCCTACTCAGCGGGGAGCCTGCTTCTCTCTCTCCCTGCCACTCCCCCTGTTTGTGCTCTCTCTCTCTCTGACAAATAAATAAAATCTTTAAAAAAAAAAAAAGTAATAACCCAAAACCCCAGAAAAACAAGTGTTGGTGAGGATGTGCAGAAAAGGGAACCCTTGTACACTGTCGGTGGGAATGTAAATTGGTGCAGCCAGTGTGGAAAACAGTATGGAAACTCCTCAAAAAATTACAAAAAAAAAAAAAAAGAAGAAGAATTATTGTATGGTCCAGATTCCCATTCAAAAGAATTGAAATTAGGGTCTCGAAGAGATACACGCGCTCCCACGTTCACTGCAGCATTACTCACAACAGCCAAGACACGGAAGCAACGGAAATATCCATCAATGCCTGAATGGATAGAGAAATGTGTTATATTCTCACAATGAATATTATGTTATTCAGCTTTAAGAAAGAAAAAAAAAAATCCTGACATTTGAGACGACGTGGGTGGACCTGGAAGGTATTACGCTAAATGAAATACACTAGTCACGGAAGGACAAATACTCCGCGGTACCACTTATATGAGGAACCTAAACTCGTCAACTCACAGAAGCAAAGAGTAGAATGGGGGTTTCTGGGAGCTGTGGATCGCCGGCAACAGGCGAGGTATCAGTCAACGGCTACAAAGTTTCACTTAGGCAAGGGTGAGTAAGTGGTAGAGAAGGAGGGTATAACATAGAGCCTGTAGGTAACAATACAGCACTGCAACTTTAAACTTTTGCTACAAGCAGAGATCCTATGTTAAGTATTCTTTTTTTAAAAAAAAAAGATTTTATTTATTTATTTTATTATTTGTTTGTCGAGAGAGCACAGGCAGGCAGAGTGGCAGGCAGAGGCAGAGGGAAAAGCAGGCTCCCCACTGAGCAAGGACCCAGATGACGAACTTGATCCCTTGATGCTGGGATCATGATCTGAGCTGAAGGCAGCCGCTTAACCAACTGAGCCACCCTGGTGTCCCTCATGTGAAGTATTCTACCCTCCTCCCTCTCCCTCTCTCTCACCAGATAATAATAATAAGAGGGTGTAAGAAAACTGTGGGGGAGTACGGATATGTTTATGGCATGTGGTGCCAGAACAGATCATGGTGATTGTGGGAATATGCTTCTCTCCAAACCCATCAAGTTGTAAATATTACATAGATAGAGCTTTTTAGTGTCAATCATACCTCAATAAGATGGTTTTTATTTTATTTTATTTTTTATTTAACTTTATTTCTTTTAAAAATTTCCTTTATTTATTTGAGAGAAAGAGCGTGTGCACAAGCAGGGCAATGGGCAGACCCCCCACTGACTGTGGAGCCTGACGCGGGGCTCAGCCTCTAGACCCTGAAATCGTGACCTGACTCAAAGTCAGATGCTTAACCGACTGAGCCACTCAGGTGTCCCTAAAGCAGGTTTTTAATAAGTGAGAGCTCCAGCCAAATATAATGTCAGAGTTTTATGTAGAAATTCCAGAGGCTGAGCAGGCCCAATACTTTGCCTAAAATAAAATCTTACTATTTGATGGTGCAAAATATCACTTTTTAAATTGAGCCTCCTGGGGGGCCTGGGTGGCTCAGTGGGTTAAGCGTCTGCCTTTGGCTCAGGTCATGATCCCGGGGTCCTGGGGATTCAGCCCCGGGCATTGGTCTCCCTGCTCAGTGCGGAACCTGTTCGCCCTCTCCCTCTGCTGCTTCCTCCTTCCCCTGCTAATGCCTGCTCTTTCTCTGTCAAATAAATAAATAAAATATTTTTTTTAAAAATGGAGTCTCCTGTCCTTCTGAACAGCAGCTACCCTATAGCCCTGCAGGGATCATCTCTCTAATCACAGTTTTTTCCTCCCCACCCTCCGCCCCTAACCCCAATGTTGTCTTGTTGGGGTTTCTCAGGTCCTATGTAATCACCAGATTCTCTAGGGGGTCTACAACATAAACCTGTGCTTTTCTGGCTAATTTTGGAAGCCTCTTACATTCTCCATTTACTTGGGGTGCCTGGCCGGCTCAGTCGGCAGGGTCTGCACAGCCCCAGACACATGAGGCTTCCTTGTCCCAGGGGTCTGCACGAGCGCCCCAGCTCAGGTCTCTTCTATCAGTAACTCCCTCGTAAGAAGGAGACACAGCTTCTGACAAAAATAACTCGTTGGTAATTTCAGTAGGATTTTAAAGCAATATGAAAATGATTGTGACCATAAAAATGCTGGGCGAAGGTAAAGCCCTTGCTAAGAAATGACACCTGTCCTTTAAGTGGGCCATGATCTCTGTAATAAAGGAGAGACAATGACAGAAACCTAGATAATTCTCATTGATGACGTAACAACTCTAATGAATGACCTTACCAATATTTTTTCCCTTCTTCCAGAGAGTTCTCAAATTTTAATGAAGGTTTATTAAATTTGCGCCAAAGAACACTGTAAAAGTGATATGTCTTATTTGCCATCTATGGTAATTGAGAAAAAGAAAACTTGGATGTCAACAGTATCAGACACATGAACTTAGGACAAGAACAACACGAACTCCTTACTATATGTCCTGAAGTTTGCCCTCCTGGAAGTTGAAAGCAGGTGTCATGCAGAAGAAGGTAAGGAACTTTCTACTTGTGTGCCTTACTCCTGATACTGTATAAGAATGGAGAAACCAAGGCACAGAGAGACTCAACCATGAGATTACCTCTGCAGTGCTTAGAGGAGTTCCCAGAACGTACCAGGTTCAAATATTTGTTGAAAGCTAAATGTCAAGACTTTGAGTAAGGTGGGAGGAATTTAGGGGTGCTGGTTAAGGGAGGAGAAAGCTTTTTTGTCATGGTCATCTCTGTACCTGATGTCAGTGTTCAAGGACACTTTCTATCCAGCTGTCCTCATCCAATGTGCTTTCAATAAGCAATCCCGTACAGAGAGCCCTCGGGGAGAGTAAACTATCGCCCAGACTCATCAGGCCAAGTTGAGAGAACTCATGGGCTCCTCAAATTTAACTTTTTTTTTAAAAAAAATTTATTTATTTATTTATTTGGCAGACAGATCACAAGTAGGCAGAGAAGCAGGCAGAGAGAGAGGAGGAAGCAGGCTCCCTGCTGAGCAGAGAGCCCGATGCGGGGCTCGATCCCAGGATCCGGGGATCATGACCTGAGCCGAAGGCAGAGGCTTTAACCCACTGAGCCACCCAGGTGCCCCAAGAGTGTTCCTATTTGAGACGGAGAGAAGGAGGCAGAGAGTGGCAAGGGGCAGGTTGGGAAAGAGATTGATTGATTTGAGGAAAGAAGTTCTATTTTCAAAACTGCAAATCTGTCACATCAGTTTTAATAGTTTTAGTTTTCAGGGTGTCCATATGGCTCAGTCAGTGAAGCATCTGCCTTTGGCTCAGGTCAAGATCTTGGGGTCCTGGGATCGAGCCCCGCATTGGACTCTCCGCTCAGCAGTGAGCCTGCTTCTCTCTCTGCTTCTGAGATCTCTCTTGTTTTTGCTCTCTCTCTATCTCTCTCAAATAAATAAATAAATAAATAAAATTTAAAAAAAAATAGTCCGAGTTTTCTGTGAACTAACCATACCTCATATCTTCCCAGGGATCTGCCTTCTCTCCCTGTGGTCAAAATTCCTGAAATGCTTTCGAGAGGATGGGTAACACGTATGTGGGCCACTCCACCAAAAGATGCATTGCCTGACCACGGTTTAGGCATCTCTGAATTGGGTTTTATTTTCTCAGGAATCGGCAATATGAGTAAGTTTCTGGTGTAAAATGCTCAGGACAATTAAAGAGATGATTTTATTCCAGTTACTGCAAGGGGGAAAATGCACTCTTGTCAGGGAGGAATGAATGTCTCAAAGGAAAAAAGAGGGTCTGGGGTTTTGTCAAGGCAGGTAAAGGAGAGTCCTGAGGGAAGGTGAGGACAGGTCCTCCCTCTTCTGGGCAAGGGGTCCTTTGAGGTTAGCTGGAGCACAGGAAGGTCGGAGGTACCTCAGCTGCTTTCTGGGAGCAGGGGGCTCAGGTGAAGTTCAATGTTGTCGGTGCACCCTGAAGCCCACTCCTGTTCGAATCCTGCTTCCCTTATTCAGTACCCGTACGACCTTAGGCCAATTATTTAACCTCTGTGTGCCTCAGTTTCTTCTTACTTCAGTGGGTTAAGCCTCTTATTACCCACGTCATAAACAGGACTTACCCCATGGAGCTGTTTCCAGGATGAAATGAGATGAAGTGTATGATGTGCCACAGGAGATGCTCCGTAAATGTTGTTACCGTTCTGGAGTGTCCCGTGTGGAACGGGAGTTAGGTGTCCAAGGAGGGACAACACTTGCTGGCGCTCTCGTAACAGACTTTACAGCAGGCGAGGAGGCCCACTCAGATAAGACAAGTCGTTTTTATGCCTCCCTAAAAAGCTGACAAGCAGAAGTGCTTAATATATACAAAATGAAATAGCTTAGAATATTTCTTTTAAAATACTAAATTATAAATTCAGTTTAAAATCTTTATGTGTATATATACATACATATGTTATATACATACATATATATATATATATGTAGGTTTCATTTATATAGAATGGACCACTGGGATTTGTTTAAAGGAATAGTTTTAAATGATGTCTCATCATTATTTCATTTGAGGGGATGTTAGTCTTTCTTTAAAATTGTCTTGTGGCTGATTTAAATAGTAAAATTAAAGTTAATTTCATTTTAAGGAAATAGCTTCTTTGTTTCTATCTATCTTTCTTTCTTTTTCTTTCTACCAGCGTATTTAATAAATAGTCTACCTTTCAGTATTAGGTCTTAACACTTGCATGGGTTTGTGGAAAGCAAATTCATGACCTTGAAGTAGTAGCAGGTCTCAGAGTGATAACCTGAGACTTGTCAGCAGATTCTCCTGTCTTCACTGTCACTGAGGTAATGGCAATGAGGTAATGTCAATGTCAGTGAGGTAATGGGACAATACCAATGCATCCCATTACTGGAGTTCCTGAAATGACCTGAACGTTCTTTAATAGTCAACTGTGCTAAACAGGTTTTCTTTTTTCTGAAAGAGCATGCAAGGAAGTTATCCCGGTGCCCCATTTTGAACGGTATTTTCTGCTTGCTTTTCTTTTCTTTTATTGTTTAATTTAATTTTTTCAGTGTTCCAAATTGTTTTCATTTTCTTTTTTTTAATTAAAAATTTTTTTTATTATTTATTTGACAGAGAGATCACAAGTAGGCAGAGAGGCAGGCAGAGAGAGGAGGAAGCAGGCTCCCCGCTGAGCAGAAAGCCTGCTGCGGGACTCGATCCCAGGACCCTGAGATCATGACCTGAGCCAAAGGCAGAGGCTTAACCCACTGAGCCACCCAGGCGCCGCCACTGTTTTCATTTTCAACACGGATAGGGTACGCTGCTCTTCCTAAAAGAAGCCGTTCCCATTGGGAAAATATTCTTCTACTGATGCCCAGGAAAGTGCCAAGAGAATCCGCTCGGGTGGTGGACCGGGTGACTCCAGGCCTGTGGAGGCTGTGCCGGGGCTTCCGCAGGAGCAGACCAGGGCTCCGTGTGGAAGCAGTCTCGGGGGCTTGCATCCGACGTGCCTCTCCCTCGCTTTCACCGACAGATTTGCCCTCCGTTTGTTGAAGTAGCAGTCATCTCTGTGAGCCTACTACCTCGTGTCTGCTAGAAAGGCGGATTTCCTGAGCCAAGAACGAAGTCCCCTTCGGTTTCAACGAAAACCGCCTTCTGAGCTTTCTTGACCGAAGAGCCCGCGTGGACGCAGGTGAAGATCCGGGGACCCGCGAGCCTGGACCGCTCGGAGCCTGAAGGCCAGCCTTGCTGCGGTTGGTGCAAAAGCTGAAGGTGACTGTCCCCCGCTGTGCTGGGACTTCTGTAAAGGCGCTGCTCCTGTCACAGAAAGAGTTTTTTGTTTTGTTGTTGTTTTAAGATTTTATTTATTTATTTATTGAGAGAGAGAGAGAGAGAGAGAGAGAGCATGGGAGGGGTGAGGGTCAGAGGGAGGAGCAGGCTCCCCACTGAGCAGGGAGCCCGATGCGGGACTCGATCCCGGGACTCTGGGATCTTGACCTGAGCCAAAGGCAGTCACTTAACCAACCAAGCCACCCAGGCGCGCCTCAGAAATACTTTTTAAGCACCTGGGTGGCTCAGTGGGTTAAAGCCTCTGCCTTCAGCTCAGGTCATGATCCCAGGGTCCTGGGATCGAGCCCCACATCGGGCTCTCTGCTCATCGGGGAGCCTGCTTCCTCCTCTCTCTCTCTGCCTGCCTCTCTGCCTACTTGTGATCTCTGTCTGTCAAATAAATAAATAAAATCTTTAAAATGAAATTTCAAACTATTTGTTCTTGACAAACTTCAGGTGGACATTAGGACGAGGGGAGCCTCTGTCATCGGCCAGGGACAGCGGCGGGCACCTCCTGTTTTCCTTCCTTTACACGAAGCCTGTGAGGGGGGATTATATCCCCATTTTACGCTTGAAAAATAACTTGTCGGAGATGCCGAAGCTGGGACTGGACACACCAGAGGCGGATTCCCGGTTAAGGGCTCAAGAGAGATCGTCAGGCAACCGAGGGCAAGGAGCCTGGACTTCGTGCTCTCAACGGCTGCTCAGCCGTGTCCTGCGTCAGCAAAGCTGGCCTGGCTGTGCTGGGAAGCGCAGATCCCTAAAACCCATCCAGTCGCCCTGCCTCTTTCTCCCCTCCGAGATCCTCTGAGTCACAGCCCTGCTCCTTCCTGGGAGCTGCCAGTGCCTGCTGGGCGCTGTTGCAAGCATTTCTCATCTGGTAGCTCACTTCATCTTCACAAAACCCAGCGAGGTGAGCGCTATCTCTGGTCTCATTTTCACAGACGAGGACACTGAGGCACGGAGAGGTTAGGCCCCTTTCCTGAGTTTGCACAGCTCGTGCGTACTAGAGCCGGGATTCAAATCTAGGCAGCCCGGCACCGACATTCACGCGCTTAACACCGTAAGCTCAGACACCACAACAAAAAGGGGCTTGGATGTTGTGCGTATATGAAGTGGTTTGGAGAGATTAAAGAACGTTTTAATTAATTGTCCCAAACCAGAAGAAACCTGTCAGGCTGGCTATTTAGGCTTAAGTCACTTTATAGTTATCACAGGAATTTTAAAGGAAAAATAATGAAGACAATAAAGGATTTACCCCAGTGTAAGCACAATTATCTAGGTTCCCTGTAGTAATTAAGGTGTCTTAAGGCCTTGTCCAAGTCTGGAACTTTGTCATGTATTTATTTCAGGTAATGAGATGAGTAAAGGTGATGTGGAAAACACAGGTTAGAAACTGCCCTGGCCTGGAAGGGTCACGTTCAGGTATGTATAATGGCAAAGGTATGTATGAGCCAGAGTGAATTTTAGGTGTCTGCCCATCCCGTGCTGTTCCAAATATTGTCAGTATGGCAGAAAGTAAAGTCCAGCTACCCTGTGGACGTACCCAGGAGTCTGGGCCCATGGATGAGTCTGGGATCGAGCCCCACATCAGGCTCCCTCTGCCTCTGCCCCTCACCCCACCCTCGTGTTCTCTCTTTCTCTCTCTCTCTCAAATAAACACAATCTTTAAAAAAAAAAAGACTACTAGAAAATTTTAAATTACATATATGGCTCACATAGGTGACTTGCATTATATGTCTATTAGAAAGCATGGATTTCTGTACCGCACCCGGACCACATGGATTTCTGTACCGCACCCGGACCACAGCCACATGATGTAAAATATTAACAGGTCTGTTTTCCTTAAGAAGAAACTGAGGTATAGAGATTGTGAGGGACTCGCCCACATTATTAATGGCAGGGCTGGGACTCAAACCCAGGTTGGTCACCCAGGTTAGCCACTATATTATATTGACTGTTTAGCTTGGTTTATGAGTCAACTTTTTTCTGGGTGACTCAGTGTAGAGCTCTGGGTTATGATGGGATTCCCCCACTAATTGGTTGCATGAGTTTGAGTGATTGTCTCGATCTCCTCATATCATTAGACATTAGCTTAATAAGTCTAATGAGTCGATAATGGATTACTGTTTTATTTGAATTGCTTCTTTGGCTTCACAAACTGTGAAAACAAAATTCAGTTCAACCTAACAAATATTTTTTTGGCATCATTCTGTACAAATGGAGAAAAGCCCAAATAAACACCATCAAATATGTTAATTGCTGAGAGGGAGTTAATTATGTTTGGAGCAGCCTCAGAATTAATGAGCAAAACACACTTTAAAGTCTCTATTTGTAAAGACAAGAGCAAAGCTCATTCGAAGCTTAATGAAAAACAGATATAATGTGGTTTTCAACTGATATTGATGATGTAGGGGGCTCTGGAGATGGTCATAATTTCAAGTACTCCTACAAACTTTTATGCAAAGAATCTTCCAGAACTTGAACACTTTTGAACTAAGATAAACCAATTCTAAAAATACAAGCAAGGGGAAGTTAAACCTAATATCATGGTTAAATATTTCTTTTCTATTATTGTTACATTTTAATTTAACTACACTGGATGAGAATTCAAGTCCCCCCAACAGACTCCAAATGCTCCTTGTTTCCAATTTTTGAACGTATTATGGTCATAATCTGAGCCCCACTTGAGAGAGCAGCCCAGCCTTTGAGGCTGTATTTGACCCTAAAAAGCTATGAAGCAGGATTTTTTTGTACATTTCTATTCAGTTACGATACTTCCATAATCTTTGCTCAGATCTGAGTGCAAATGACAAGAAAATCAGGAGACCCCCGAATCCTCTTCCTCACATAACATTGCCATGGAATTCGGACAACATCCCTGTGTCATCCAGGACTCGTCACCAGCCCTGGCTCCTTGCTTCACCCTCTGTGCCATGTGGTTGCCCTTTATTGCAAGCTAACTTGACTTTGGAGCAGGTGTTGTTTCAACCTTTCACAATCCACAATGTATTCTTTGAAACTGTGTCTCAGTGCCACCTTGTAACTATTTCTCTGGAAACTTTTTTTTTTTTTTTCCAACTGCAGGTGTAACATCTTGGTTAATTTTACTGTTTAATTCACGAGGCTCCTTTCTCAGTTGGGTGTGCAAGGTCCTCTCTTACTCATTCATACATCCCTTTCCTTCTCCATTCTTCACTTCTATTCTTCTGCCTTCTCCATAGCAACCATTCCTAAGTGCTTGAAGTATATCCTACTCTCTGTAGGAGTTCTTGTAAAACGTATCTTTTTGTTTGGTGTGCATGCATTTTTAATTTATATAAATCACATTGCAGTAAAAAAAAAAAAAACTCACTGTTTCTTCACCCAGCACCACGTTTCCAAAAGCCTAACCATGTTGCTGAGTATATGTCAGACTGTTGCGTCTAACGGATTCCTGGTTATTCGTCCATTTTTTCCAGCTGCATCACAGAAATGGACACACGCACCGTCCTCAACCCACTGATACTACTGATAATGCTGTGATACATATCCTCATACATATCTTCCCTTATGGGAGAAAATTCCTCAGGATTCCTATACCCTGCAAGGGAAGTGCTGGGTCATAAGTAACATATGTACCAGGGCCCAACCGGGAAAGCAGCAGCCACAGTAAGTGAATTTAAAGTGAGGGATTTAAATGCAAGAACATGTTCCAGGGGTGATGGAAGAGAACCAAACAGAGGATATGAAGTAACCAGGAGGTGAGTAGCAGGAAAGCTCCTACCACATCCGAACTGCAGGAATTACTTACAGCTGGAGGCATCTTCTCAAACCTACCAGCCCGCTGGGTCTCAGGGACCCGTCCGTCCATTGGACCCTCACCTTCCAAGGCCAGTTGAAATGACTATAGTCTTCATTTCCGTAAGTTCTATTTGGTTCCTTTTCAAATTTATCTTTTAAAAAGTTTCTTGTACTTTGCTCATATTTCCAAATCCCTCTATTATTCCCAAAACACGTGAAACATGCCTATTTTATGTACATAAACATATATATACTTATACACAATTAATCTTTTTTTTAAGAAGATTTTATTTATTTATTTGACAGAGAAAGATCACAAGTAGGCAGAGAGGCAGGCGGGGGTGGGGGCGGGGAGCAGGCTCCCCGCTGAGCAGAGAGCCCGATGCGGGACTCGATCCAGGACCCTGAGATCATGACCTGAGCCGAAGGCAGTGGCTTAACCCTCTGAGCCACCCAGGTGCCCCTATACACAATTAATCTTATTTACATATATTCTGTCTGAACATCCCAATACATATAGTCTCAGACCGGATTCTGTTCTTTGTTGTTTCTGCTGTCTTTCAGTTATCTTGTCTCCTTGTGGATTTTATTTTGTGAACTCATGTCCACTGTAAATTTATCTGTAGGAATGCTGTAAGAACTGGCTGAGGTACAGTCATCTTTGTAGTCCTTCAAAGATGACTGGTTATATTTTGTAAAGATACCAAGGGTTTCTACCAGTCTATGACCACTTTATAATTTCCCAGCTTAAAGTTCTGTTGTTCAAACCCTTCCCCCCACCCCGCCCATGGAAGTACCATGAACTAACTATTGCTGCGTATGTGGTAGAATGCTACAGAGAGAGCAATTAGTCCTTGAGTGGGAAAGATGCAGTAATGGTGTTTGGCAACCCTGTCGTGGGTGTTTGAGAAATCCTATTGGGAAATAAAATGGTTACACTACCTGGCAGTAAATCCAGAAAAGACGCACAGAACCTCATTATCCTCACTCTGAAATAACATCTACTCATATATGTAACATTTTACCCTTGTGTTGCAAAAGAGACGGAAACAGAGAGAGAATGAATGAGAGATTCCCTGACTAATGACTGTAATTTAGGTTTAGAATGTGATGAAATAAAAAGAAGTTCTTTGTCTCCTACTAGATATGGAGTCAAAGTTACTGCATGGAGCATATAATCAGCCTGTGAAGATGCAAAAGTCTTGAAACAGGAGGTTTCTTATTAATTCATGCAACAAACACTGGAAACCAAGACTTGAGCTGACAGGGACCAATTCTGTTTCATTCCTCATCGCATCCCTAGCGCCTGGAATGACCGTAACAGCCACTCTTGGTTGAAGGAGTACCTCCTGCACGCCAGGCCCAGTACGAGGAGCGACAGATAAAACTCTTACCCCCACTCTTATGAAAAAATCCTACTTCCTCAAAGTAATAGAAGTTTGAATCCACAAGCAAATGGACTTGAAAGATACTACCAGGGATCCTGAAAACAACGAATCAGGCTCTTCATAATAACTATGTTTGTCGCTTTCTCCACTAACGGACTCTTTTTTAAAAAATTTTATTTATTTGACAAAGAGAGACATAGTGCCAGAGAGGGAACACAGCAGGAGGAGTGGGAGAGGGAGAAGCAGGCTTCCTGCTGAGCAGAGGGCCCGATGCGGGGCTCGATCCCAGGACCCTGGGACCATGACCTGAGCAGGCGCTTAACGACTGAGCCCCCCAGGCGTCCCTCCACTAATGCACTCTACTACCCACCCCCTACAACCGAGATAATACTGCTCAGCAGTTGTGGGGGGATTGGGGACAACCTGCACTGGCAAGAGCTTTACATTCACCATCTCTCTGATCTGCTCGTCACCCTTACAAGGAGATGCTATTATTTTCTCGATTTCAGACTAGAAAATCAATGGAGCTAAAAAAGAGTTTGAATAATGGCGCGCAGGGGTGCATAATTATTAAGTAGCTGAGGGGGGATTTATCTCAGGTGGTGGGACCCCAGGGCTCTACCCCGCACGGAAAAGGCGGCTGAATACATAAAGCAAATGAAGATGCTGGAGCGAGTGTCCTCGGACTCCGGGCAGCGCAAAGGGCAGCTTGCTTCCAGCTCGTGCGCTCCTCGCGTGCAGGCCTGAGTCCCGTGAGCTGCTGCAGAGCAAACTGACTTTCCTTGAGATTCGCAGACCACTGGCCTTGAGGAGCGAAGGACCAAACTTTCCCAGAAGATAAGGCACGGCTACATTCGGAAACAGCGGCCATGGATGCCCGCAAGTTCAGGGTCATGAAGGCAGATGGCTAAGGGCCCAGCTCCTGCTTCCCCTGCACGCAGCCCCCCTCCCTTCACCCGGGCCTCCTCCTGCTTTAAAACTCCTCCGGCTCCACCTGGAAGGGGAAGACGGTCTTTGTGACCTTAGTCCAGTGTGTTCCCGAGCTGCTGGCTTCATGCCTGATGCAACCCTTGCCCTCCTCCCACCGCTCGCGTCTAGATTGTTGCCTTTGCAGCTCCGAGCAGCCAAACCCGCGCTAGGAACTGGTTCTGTCCCGTGGGAGCGCCACTTCCCCCGCGTCCACAGGGTAACCGGCTTCCAGAGGCGAGACGAGAAGACTCTAGACTCGCACTGACGAGGGAAATCGTCCCGCGGTAAAGAACAATTTTAATACAGTTGAGCATCTGGGGCAGGAGAGCGCCCGCGGCTCTGTCCCTCTGCAGGCAGCGCCCCATGCTCCAGGCAGGAGCCCTCGCGGCAGGCGACCTCAGCAAACCCAACACAGCCTCAGGCCGCCCACACTTGGGCTGCGGCCCACCCGGACGAGGGTGAGGACGTCACGCTGGAAGCGGGTCCGGGCACAAGGGTCCAGTGACACGGATCGGGAAGGCTCTGGAAATCAGTCAGTTTGCAGGGCGAGGCCCAGGGATTCCCAAGTCTTGACCGACCGCCAGCAGTCGGTGTACCTCTCCCCTCCCTTTCCACTCTTCCGTGGCCGTCCGTGCATCCATCCGTCCGTCCATCCGTCCATCCATGCGTCCGTCCACCCGTGCATCCGTCCATCTGTCCGTCCATCCATGCGTCCGTCCATCCGTCCCGCCGGCCGCGTCTTTCTCTCCTTCGACAGCCCCTTCTGGAAACCGGGCTGAGCAGAGCAGGCATCCGGCCCGCGCGAGGCCGGGGAACGCCGGGGGCGCAAGGGGGCGCCGGGGCGAACCGGGCGGGCGCACGGCTCCGCGGTCTCCTAGCGACGCGGGCGACCGGAACACGCACCGCGGGGGCCGGGCTGTGCTCGCGCGGCCGGGGAGACCATGGCCGAGCCCGGGGGGCTGTGCTGGCCTGCGGCGCCAGCGGGCGGGAACCGGGGGCCCCGGTAAGCGCTTCCCGGTGACCGTATCCGGCGGGTGCCGCGTGGGGGCGCCTGCTCCGCGCGATGCTGGGGCGGCGGGGCGGGGGCGGGAGTGGGGGTGGGGGAGCAGTGGGCGGGTCGGAGGGCGGGGAGCGGGGTGGGGGGGCGGGGCGCGGACGGCGGGGGGCGGGCAGGAGGTCCCCCCGCGCTCCCTCCCCGGCCGCTCGGCCGCTGCAGGGTCGTCACAGAACCCACCGGCGCCTGGCGGTGCGGTCGCGAAGCCCGTGTTCCCCGCCGCGGCGTCCGGGGCAGGCGGACCCACAAACCCGCTCCGGGCGGGGGACCGAGGCCCCCGGAGAGCTTGGTGTCCCGCCGCCCTTCTCCGGGTTAGTCCGGGTCTGGGGCTTTGCACCCCCCACCCCGCGCTTGTGCCTGTGGCCGAACCGGGCCTGTGTCTGGGCCGGGGGAGCCCCGGTGCTGGGGCGCTCTGCGGCCTGTTGAACGGCCGGCGTCACCCTCGCAGGGCAGGCACCCGAGGCTTTTTGTCTCCGCGGGTTCCTTGAGCTGTGTAGGAGCCGGAGTTCGGCTGCTGGGACGCAGCCCGACGTGGCGGCAGATTTCAAGGTCTAGAACCGCAGAGGCTGTGCTCGCTTCGGCAGCACATATACTAAAATTAGAACCGCAGAGGCTGAGTCAAGGCCGGCAGCTCCCTTGCACGAGCTGCTGCTCCTTCCGGGCTCAGTTTGCTCGGCTGTGAAATGGGAACAACACAATGAGCCAGCGTTAGAGGACTTTTGTGAGGATTGACCGACGTGTCATCCGTAAAGCATATACTGCATACATTTTAGCAATTAGGAGGCCTTCTGGAAATTCTTTTCCCCCACATTTTCAAAGTTCTTGTTTTGAAATAATTGCAGACTTACAGGAAGTTGCAAAAACAGTAGGTCCCATGGACCCTTCCCCCAGCTGCTTCCAGCGAACTAGCCTAGGTAACCGCTGCACAGTACGGAAGCAGGAAATGCGCACTGACACAATGTATTAGTTAGACCACAGACCGTGCTGAGGTTTCACCCGCTCTTGCTTGCAGTTGGGTGTGTATAAACTTTCATGAAGTTTTGTCACGTGTATTCATCAAGGAACAAAACAGCTGTCTCACCACAAGGCCCCTACTCCTTGCAACCCCTTTGTCAGCTCTCCTTCCCCACCCCCAGCCTCTGGCAGTCAATATGGTACTTCATTTCCATAACTCTGTTCTTTTGGGGATGTTAGATAAATAGAATAATACAGTATAAAATCTTTTAAGATGAGCTTTTTTTCCCCCACTCAGCATAAAGCCCTTGAGATCCATCCAGCCATCATATTAGTAGTTTGTCCATTTAAAAAATATATATATTTATTTATTTATTTGAGAGAGAGCGTGGAGGTGGTGAGCAGAGGCAGAGGGAGAAGCAGGCACCCTGCTGAGCAGGAAGCCTGATGCAGGACTGGATCCCAGGACCCTGAGATCATGACCTTAGCCCAAGGCTGACACTTAATTGACTGAACCACCCAGGTGTCCCAGTAGTTGGTTCTTTTTTTTTTTTTTAAGATTTTTATTTATTTATTTGACAGACAGAAATCACAAGTAGGCAGAGAGAGAGGAGGAAGCAGGCTCCCTGCAGAGCAGACAGCCCGATCCCAGGACCCTGGGACCATGACCTGAGCTGAAGGCAGAAGCTTTAACCCACTGAGCCACCCAGGCACCCCATTCATTCATTTTTGTTGCTGGTATGGATGTGCCACTGTTTTTTATTCATTTGAGCTATTGAAGGATATGTAGGTGTTCCTAGTTTTTGGTTGTTGCTATCAACATTTGTGTACAGGTTTTTATACAAACATAGGTTTTCATTTCTTTAGGATAAATGATCACTACTCTTGTAATTCTTACAGCTGGAGATATTGATCCATGTAGCATATGCTAATGACTGTGAAAATAGTGAATGTTTAGGGGGAAAAAGTGTCCAGTTTGATTTTCTGGGCCAAGCAAAAATTTTCATAGACTTAATAAAACGCAGAGGGAAGTTTATTAGCTCTGACAGGCAAGCAGGGCAGTGGGCAGGCCTCCAGCCCAAGTGGATGCTTGTTCATCTCTCAGAACTGAGTTTCTGAGAGGAGGTGGACTAGATTTCCTTCAGGTCCTACCAGCTCTAACATTCTATGAGACTGGAACTAGCTGCCAGACTGTCCCCATTTTTGAGTGATATAACTGTCCCTTAGCAAAAATATCAGTCATCAGATTTGATTTCATGAAGTGCTTGGACGCCTGAGTTACTTGTAAATGTGTGGAAAATAAACTTTGTAAAGGTGTCTAATATCATAGAAGGTTGCTTGCTAGTACGTCATGCTGAACGGGTCATCAGATGTTAAGGTTAGATAAAACTTCAACACCCTGCTGTTCAGCTCCTTAAGAGTGTTTTGTTTGTTTCAATGAGCGAATTTTTGTATCCTTTCATGTAGATCTTCACAGTAGAGCTGGTTTAAGCCCAAACACACACATACCCACACGCAGCAAGCAAGAAGTTTCTAGGACTCATAAGGAAAGAATAGGAATTAAGCGGGAACCTCTTAAAAATGCCTTGTGCCCGCAGGGTTGAGTGCAACACGGAGTAGATTTGGTATAAAGAGTGTTACAGATGAAAGGGGCCTGGAGGTGAAGAGGCTTCAGGGAAAGACACCAAGAATATAGAACTATCTGACTAAGGAAGTGATGTATTAAGATAATGAGTGACCTGCCCTTAAGCTGCTCAGGTTCCCAGTCCTGATGGCTAAGATATATTAGATTATCTAGGAACTAGTCTCATTTTCCTTCCATCAACTGCTTCCATCTCATAGTCATACCCTAACATCTCAGTGCAGACAGGGGTCTGGTGGATAAGGGAACTGGGGGAAGCAGGCTGGGTAGAATAAGGCAATAGGGAAGGGTGGAGACTGTGACTAAGAGAGCCTAGGACTTGTCTATAGAGAGCAACCATTATAACAATTGGTGGCTCCATGGAAACTTGGACCCAGTGTTCCCAGAGAACCTAATTTTTGCTCTAGATTATGTATGTAGGGCTTAAACCCCTTTCTCGGGAGTCACACCACCTGGATTAAAATCCCCCCTCTACCACTTATTAGCTAGGGGATCTCTCACAAGGGTTTGTTTTGTTCCAAACTTCTTTGAGGCTCAATTTCCTTATCTATGAGTGGGAATAATGCTAGTACTCGGTACCTACTTCTTTAGATTGTTATGAGATTTAGGTAAGTTCATGCATGTAAAGCATTTAGAACATGCATGTTGTATAAGAAGTCCTTGATATAAGTTAACTGATCAATTCTTTTTTTTTTAATTAATTATTTATTTATTTATCAGAGAGAGAGAGAGAGAGGGAGAGAGAGCGAGCACAGGCAGATAGAATGGCAGGCAGAGGCAGAGGGAGAAGCAGGCTCCCTGCCAAGCAAGGAGCCCGATATGGGACTCGATCCCAGGATGCTGGGATCATGACCTGAGCCGAAGGCAGCTGCTTAACCAACTGAGCCACCCAGGCGTCCCTGATCAATTCTTTTTTTTTAAAGATTGTATTTATTTAATTTGACAGACAGAGATCATAAGTAGGCAGAGAGCCAGGCAGAGAGAGAGAGAGGGAAGCAGGCTCCCCACTGAGCAGAGAGCCCGATGTGGGGCTCGGTCCCAGGACCCTGGGACCAAGACCTGAGCTAAAGGCAGAGGCCCAACCCACTGAGCCACCCAGGTGCCCCTGTTCTAATTCTTATTCAAAAAGAAAAGGGACCAAATGACAGGTCTGTAGGCCCCACGCTGCCCATGGACGGCCAGTTTGAAAACTTTGACCCTTTGGGTTTAGGGAGTGAACTGCGGCCCACAGAGGTTAAATGAAGTGCCAAAGTCATTCAGCCGGTTAAGGGTGAGTGATCCCTGGGATCCAGATTCTTCCCCCTGCACTGTGGTCCTTTGTTGCAACTTGTGACAAGGAGAATGGGTAGATGAACCTGGTGGTAATAACATTAGATTTACTCCTAGTGGCATGGATGGGCCTTTATAATATGGTGCTTGGCAAATCAGTAGGAAGTGGAATGGTCCCATTTATGTAAGTGAAGAAAAAATGCACATACAAGAACAATGCAGATATTACAAGGCGGGTAGAAGTGAGAGGGTACATTTCCAATCTGGGAGAGGAGTTTTGCCTGCGCAGGGAGAGCAGTGAGCGTGGGATGCGCGCTAACAGCCTGAAGCAAACAGGAGAGGGGCCTTGCGTAGGCGGGAGATGGTGGGCCGCGAACTTGGAGTCTGATTAGCTCTCCCCTTCCACGAACCCCTCCTCCCCTACCTCACCCCCTCAAGAAAGGTGGAGGCCAACCTCCTTCCAACCTCTGCCCCCGCCCCGCCCCCGTGGTGCATGCTGTCTTCCAGGTGCGAAGAGCATCTACCTTCCCAGGGCTTCACGAAGCCCAGGCACCGGCCGCCGCGCCCCTCCGCCCTGGACGGCCTGCGGTGGACATTCGTGAAGAAGGGCCTGGATGACTTCCGGAGGGGCTGCCCGCCCTGCGAGGGTCTGCTCACTCGGGGTCCTCAGGAGGCCTTTCTCCCCCAGATCCGTCCCCCAGCTCGCCGACCCGCCCCAAAGAAGAGGCAGCGCAGGTGGCCCGGGGGAGCAGCCCCGTTTCCCGAACTGTCACCTGCGCAGCGGGCGCGGGGGGCCTTCCTGGCGGACGTGGAAGCCCAGCGGACCCCGCACCCTTTGGCTCTCTACCCTAATCTGGGAGAGGACATGCCCGTTGAGGTGACCTCCTGACCTAGGGCTGTGGGAGGGCCTCCAGAGGAATTCCCCTTAGACGTGGGGGAGCTCCTTTGAGGGGTGACGTGTTTTCGGGGTTGGGGGGACAAGTGAGTGCGCCCCGGGGGGCTGGCGCAGCCTTCCTTGCTCCCGGGAAGGACACTGGCAGCAACACACTGGCCACTCCCTGTGTTTGCTATGATGCCACACAACTTCGAAAGGTCCAGTAAACCAGAAACAGTTGACGTCTTTACCCCGAAGTTCTACCAGCCTGCTTCACCTGGGCCTTTTTGAGGGCAGGAGCCACCGGGGACCTTGTCAGTCTTGCTTCTGTTCCTTTAGCCTGGTGTCGGGAGGTGTCCATGGTACTTAGCTCTCAGATTGGGTGGGGGGGCTGGGGAGCCCGCAAGGTTCTGGGGAAACTGACCACATGGTCAGGCTGGGTTTGGATGGCGGCTTCAGTACGCCCCGCGCCCCGGCTGCCTTTGACTCTGAGCTCCGGAACCCTCAGCCTCTGGCTCCCATTCCTGTACCCCAGAGCGCGTCCAGGGATACAGTCTGTCTTTCAAACGAGAGGGGGAAAGGGGCCAAGGTTAAAGGGTCCGGGCCAGTGGACTGTCTTCTAATTAGACAAATGACAACCTTCACAGCAAACATCTCATTCCTCTGACCACTTCTAGCTGCTGTGGGACACGAGCAAATGGAGTTTCTTGGTTGGGCATTGAGATGGAAAACAAAATCTGGAATATCATTCTGTTAGATTTAAGGAAAAAGGCGGAATGGATATTGGGCAGGGAGCTTACAGGGCCTGCTGCCCTGCCTACGCCCACGTAGTCTGCTCCCTCGGTCCCTCCGCGAGCCTGACTTCTCTGCAAAGCCCTCCCAGGGCCCTTTCTTAGTCAGAGTCAAGTCCTCGCCATGGCCTGAAAGGCCCTGTGTGCCTGCTCTCTGCCCCACCCCTGCCTGCTCTGCTCCCACTCCAGCCTCACCTCTGCTCTTACCCCGCCCTGGCCATGCTGACCTCCTGGCTGTTCTGTGAACTTGAGCAAGCATGTCCAGTTCTGATCTCCCTTCTATGCCCCGACACCTGCCCCTACACGTCTGTCTGGCTCACCCCTTCACGTCCTTCAGATCCTTGCTCAGATGTTTCATAAAATAACGCTTCCCCTCTGCCCCATCCTCTAGCACTCGTTGTGACCTATTTTTCATCATAGCTCTTGTCACCCCTGGGCTCCTTGCTGGAGTAGAATCTCTAGAAGGGCAGGGAGTTCATCAGCATCTTTCACTCTGTTCCACTAATACCTGCCGTGGGGTAGACCCTCAGTATGGATTCATGCAAAATGAATAAATGAATAAGTGATTAGTGGCAGAAGAGTGTAGAAAGGACAACCAGAATTTCTAATCAATTTTCCGCTTGGGGCTTTCCTCCTGGGCCTCCTACAGGCCAGAGCTGTTGAGCCCATGACAAGCAGATTGTTTCCACTTACCCCCAGATGGCACTTGGGATTGTGGCCCTTATTTCCATGTCTGACCTCCCCAGCGAGGTGTGTTGGCTTCTTTCCGAGGCGGGATCTCTTACGGTACTGTGATGGCCACCAGCTGCTCTAGATTGAAATTCTGCCAAGAAAAAGATTACCCCTTTTTGTGTGCTTCCAGCAAAATCCCATCGCCTAGTTCCCATGGGTAAAACCTGTGCCTGTTGCTAAACCAGTCACCATGGTCTCAATTGTCCTGGCCTGCCCGTGGAGCAAGGATGGGGTCCAAAAAAAATCTAGACACTGTTATGTATGGGAGGAAGTTAAAAGCAAAAACTATTTGGAGGCACTTGGCTCAGTGGAGCAGTGAGGGACTGGGGTAGGCCCAGGGGGACTATTCCGTCTGGAGGAGACGGACGTAGCACAATCCCTAATATCTAGGTGGGGGACACCTACCCATAGCGCCCAGCCCAGGACTCGCACAGAAACCGATGAACGGCTTAACCACTGGAAAAGCAATGCAAAGGGGCATGTTGGTCTGTTCTGCTTTAGATTCCAGGGGCCTTATCTTTTTTGGCACATTTGTCTTCTCTCCAAGGCTGTTTTCTGTCTGTAGCTCTTATTCAAGGTGCTGGAGGTGCTGGATCCCGACAGGAAACTGGAGGACACGTGGGCTTATTGTCAGGGTGTCAGGAAGAGAGCAAAGGAACCAGCCAAACTCTTAAGAAAACTTTCCACCCAAGACGACCCGGGCCTGTAAGTATTGTCCTTAACCCCTTGCTGGTTCTGTCACCCGACGAAACATTGGAGGACTTCCCTTCTCGAAACTCCTTTTGAATAATTTCGAGGAGCAAAATAACTTAAGTTCCCAAGGAGAAGGCAACAAAGCCTTGGGTCCTCCTGTGAGTAGTGTTTATTTCAGAAATGGATGTGAATTACCCGGCAATAGACCCAACACGGGTACATGACTCTAGGACAGCAGTTTGCGAAGAGGAAAACTGCAGAAAACCTGGCTAACTGGCCCACAGCGACTGAGTTATCTATGTCAGAAGCCTTTTACTCAACGTGATTGGGACCAGTAGTTGGCTGGAAAGCAAACCAAAACAGAAAGATGAACACAGGGACTTATACAGAATGATATCAAGTCCTTGAAGCATTTCACTTTACTCTAAAACGTAACAGTACATTCACTTGCTCAGTCTTTTCATGTCAAGCTTTTTTTGGAGTCTGTGCCTGCTTGAAGTTCCCAGTCATCATTTTTGCCTAAACTATACCAGGAACTCTACCTTCATTAACCCCTTTCCAAAGCACCAAGCTTAATTTTCATAGAAACCTCCTTCTTTTGTATCACACTCTTATATTCCCAGTTCACATAATTAATCTGAAATGTTAATGTGATGATAAGTATGCTACACAAAAATAGATTGGGCGGCGCTGGGGTGACTCCTTCGGTTACGCACCTGACTTCAGCTCAGGTCCTGGGACCAAGCCCCCTAATGGGCTGTGCAGGGAACTGGCTTCTCCTTCTGTCTGCCCCTCCCCCCACAACCCATGGCTCGGTCTCTCTTTTTCTCTCTCTTAAATAAATAAATAAAATATGAAAAAAAAAGTTTTGGATACAAATTCAACTTGTGAATTTAGATGATATCACTGGTGGGCCCTTAGGAGTGTGGATGAAGGAGAGAAAGGCTGATCCACAGCCCTTGGGCCACTTAAGACCCAGGCCCATGGTCAGGGTGTGTGGAAGGGGCCACATTAGAGCTTTTATTCAATGATACTTGTTTGCTGATGTGAGATGCAAGGTGACAGGAACCCAACTCTCCTGGCCCCTCATAGAACTGTGGAAAAGAACTGGGCACACTCATCTCAGCTCTGTCCTTCTTCCAGTAGGAAGCAAGATGGCGCATGGGAAACACAAACCCTGTCTGTTCTTCCCTTCCTGAGGGGACCCCCAGCCTGGCCCAGCACCACTGGAGCCTGCTGGGTGCCAGGACAGCCTGCCCATTTCTGGGTTTCAGTGACCAGGTCCTTTGGACCTAAATCCATGTGCTCCAACATGGTTGTTGTTTTGGCTTTCATCTTTGCTCTTTGTATTGTTTTGCTCAGAACGCTGGGGGTCGGAGGGAGGGAGAGGAGCTTTATAAGTAGGGATCCCCTTGGAGAGCCCAGCAGAGTGGGTCACTGTGGCCCTATGAACATCTTTGAATTTTTGATCCTCAGCGAACTGTTAGCTGGTTCTCTTTCTGTAGAACGAAATGAAACGAAACAACGGTACTTGCTGAGTACCTGCTATGGGTCATAGACAATGCTAGGCTCGAAGGACAGAATGGTAAACAGATTAGGACCCTGTCCTCATGGTGATTACAGCACGGTGTGGAAGGGAACAGTGAATGCATACAGAAAGTATGCACAAAGCCGTATGTTTATAAAACACCACTTTTCTCTCTTTTTCTGTTTACGTCTGGCCCCAAACCCTCATCCCAGTGGGCTGCAAACCAGTCATGGTCATCATTTGTACTATAAGAAAGTGGGGTAGGTCCCCAGTAATTGCAGGACTGATCTTTAACCTCTTTCTGGTCTTTGGGGCTCTTCTCTCCATTCTCGCTGTTTGTGGTACACCCTGTGCGCCCCCTGTCCCTTCCCATGTCACCCACAATGTCGAGTATAATTGGTGCAACAAGCTTGGGCTTCCACTGGAGAGATGTTCTGCCTTTAACAGTAGGCAGTTTCCCTGGACAACCCTGAAAAAATCTTCAGGAAAAGAAATTAAAAGCAGATGTGTTGTCTACTTAGAAGGAGAAAAGATAATAGTATAGAGGAAGTGAACCGAACTAATATCTTAATAAATTATCATCACAGGATGAATGTGTAATGGCCTAATGGCAAGGTTTTCTGTCAGTGTAGTCTTAACACATTCTGTTAGCATGTCCTTGTCCGTGCCTGCTGTATAAAATAACATGAATCTGGTGGCTTAAAACAACAGAAATTTATTATCCCACAGTTCTGGAGGCCAGAGTCCAAAATCAGTACTACTGTGCTGAAATCTAAGTGTCAGCATGTTCCTTCCAGAAGCTCTAGGAAGGAATGCACTCCTTGCTTCCTCAAGCTTCTGGTGGCTACAGGCATTCTACAGCTGTGCCTATGTCACTCCAATCTCCGTGGTCAAAATCTTCAAATCTCTCTGCTCTGTTTTCACATTCCCTTCTCCTGTGTGTGTGTGTGTGTGTGTGAAATCTCCCTCTGCACTTCTCTTACAAGGACACTTGTGATGGCATTTAGGACCCACCCAGATAATCCAAGATAATCTCCCCATCTGAAGTTAAATTAATTAAATTAATCATATCTATAGAGATAATTTTTCCAAGTAAAGTAACATTTACAGGTTCCAAGGATTAGCACCTGATCCCTTTGGGGGCCATCATCGGCTTACCACAGGGTGAGGTAATATCTCCCATCTTTAAAATAACTTTTATTGAGCACAGAGTCTCTCCTTTCCTTTAGAGCAAAACTCCACGAAAGAGGTGCCCATATTTACTTCCTCTTCTTTCTTTAACTCATCAGCACTCCGATGGATCTGCCCTTGGTCATGGTCGCCATTGACTTCTCAGTGATCATCATGCTTGATGGGCCAGCAGTAGTTGACACAACTGATCATGTCCTCTTTCTTGAAACACTTTTGTTTTTTTTGTTCACTTGGCCTCAGGTCACCTCTCATTCTTGGCTCTCGTCCCCCTTCAATGATCTCTCCCCAGTCTTCATTTGCAGGTCCCTCCTCATCTTCTTTTTAACCTTGAAGTACATCGGACTCGGTCATCTACTGAGGTGATCTCCCCCTGCCCAGCTTTATATGGATGATGGATGTTCAACATTTGCCCTCGAATCTACCCTTGCCATCTCAAACTCAACAAGTCCACACGGAACTCTTGATTTCTTCCCCAAACCTACTCACCCTTCTATCTTCTCCAGATAATTAAATGGCAACTTCATTCTTCTAGTTACTTTCGAAACTGCCAACAAATCTTAATGGCTTTACCTTTGAAATATATCAGTCATACCTACTGTATGACTGTTGCTCTGTTCCAAGATCCCACCATCTCTTACCTGAATTATTGTCATAGTTTACTCACTGGTCTCGTAACCTCCACCCAACATAGCCCTGCTCTCTGCCCCAACAGTAGTTAAAATGATTCTTTTAAAAGCTTAAGTCAGCCTCATTCCTCTACTCAAAATTCTCCAGATAAGGTAGAGCACAGGGAATGTAGTCAGTGGTATTATAACAGCCTCATAGGGTGGCAGATGGTAGCTACACCTGTGGTGAGCCCGGCGTAACATGCAGACTTGTCGGATCCCTGGGTTGTACACCTGAAACTACCCATCAGGCCTCACTCTCTGCTACTCTGTCCCTTGGTCTCACCCCTCCAGTCACACGAGCCTCTCTGCTGTGCCTTGATCACGCTCAGCACACTCATGCCTTGGGCCCTTTGTACATGTTTTTTTCTGCCTGGGTCTGCAGTTTGATATCTGCATGGTTTGATCCATTTCTTCTTTGGGGTCCCTGGTCATCTATCACTTTGGTAGTGAGGCCTTCTCTGTAGAAATAAAAAGCCCCCAGTCAACACTGTCCACACCTCCTGCCCTGTTTTATTTTTCTTTATTTTTTTATATTTTTATTTTTCTTTGTATCACCTGGAATAGGCTTACCTCTTTCCCATCTGTCTCAATCTTAAGTTCTATGAGGACAGGGTTTAAACTTTATTTACAGCTGACTCCTAATGCCCGGAGCTGTGCCTGGTACTTAGCTGGTGTTTAATAAATGTTTGTTGAATGGATGGATGGATGGATGGATGAATTAATATATGGGTGCTCTGGGTAAAAGGTACAGGGTACCGGGAAGAGAGTGTGGGTTCTGGGGACAGCCTGGGAACACCTCCCTGAGGAAGGGATATGTATGTTGGAACAAAAGGGAGATGAGGGAATGCAGAAGGCATTGCAATCAGATGGTGCAACATGTGCAAAGGCCCTGTGGCTGAAGGGAGCATGAGGAGTTCATGAAACTGACAGAAGGCCATGATGGCTGCAGCTCAGAGAGTGAGGGAGGATGGTAATGGCAGAGGAATCTAGAGAAACAGGCAAGGATTGGGCCATGAAGGGCCTTGGAAACTGAGTTAAGACTTAGGTCTTTTTAATGGAAGAGTACTAAGCTATTGAATACAAAAACTTGTGCCTGAACATTCTTTCATAGCAGCACTGTGCATGATAGCCCAGATGTCCAGCAACTGATGACAGATAAACAAAACGTGGTCTCCTCAGACAATGGAATCTTAGCCATAGAAGGGAGGAAACCACTGATACATGCTATAACATGTATGATCCTTGCAACCTACTAGATGAAAGAGGCCAGACACAAAATGCCATATGTTTGGGGCGCTTGGGTGGCTCAGTTGGTTGGGCAGCTGCCTTTGGCTCAGGTCATGATTCCAGGGTCCTGGGATCGAGCCCTGCATCAGGCTCCCTGCTCAGTGGAGAGCCTGCTCCTCTCTCTCCCTCTGCCTGCTGCTCTGGTTACTTGTGCTCTCTCTCTATCTCTCTGTCAAATAAATATAAATAAAATCTTTTTTTTTTAAATGCCATATGTTATAAGGCTCCATTCAGATAAAATGTCTAGAATAGGCAAATCCATAGAGACCAAACGTAGATTACTGGTTTTCAGGAGCAGAGAGAATGGGGGAAATGAAGAGTGACTGTCAGTGGTTATGGAGGTGCTTTTTGGGGGGCAATGCAGATGTTCCAGAATTAGATAATGACAGTGGTTGCATAACTTGGTAAATGTATGGAAGCTACTGAATTGTATATTTTGAAATGGTAAATATTATAGTATGTGAGTTCTATCTCAACCTAAAAAAGAAGGTATTGAGAGGTTTAATTGAGGGCCAAGGGTGACCTCATTTGCTATGACCAGATTTATATTTTGAAGTGATTGTTTTAGCTGCGGTGCTGAGAATGGATTACGGTTTGGGGGTTGGGGCCCTAGGGGAGATCAGAGACACCAGTGAAGAACATTTGCAACAGTCCAGAGACGGAGGTAGAGTTTAAACCTACCAGATTTGTTAACGGGTTGGATTTTAGGGATGAGAGAGAGAGAAGTCAAGGACATCTCCTGCTTGTTAAGATTGTCAATGGCTTTAGCGAACTCCAAGCATAGTAAATGGGCACATGCCTTAATAAATGGTACTCATGGGGCGCCTGGGTGGCTCAGTGCGTTAAAGCCTCTGCCTTCCGCTTAGGTCATGATCCCAGAGTCCTGGGATCGAGCCCCGCTTCAGGCTTTCTGCTCAGTGGGGACCCTGCTTCCTTCTTCCTCTCTGCCTGCCTCTCTGCCTACTTGGGATCTCTGTCTGTCAAATAAATAAATAAAATCTTTTTAAAAAATGGTACTCATAATTTCAAAATATCAACTTATACTAATAAAATGCCATATTCATTTTAATTATTACAACAACTCATGATATACTTGCCTTTATGATATTAATAATGAGAAGGTAGTCTCTGGAAAATTAACGTCTACCTTCTATGAACTTGTGAGAGACTATTAGAAATGCGAGCATTACCACATCTTTCTTTAAGATAGTGTTTGATATCTGTTTGGATTCATGGTGTCTCATCTTGTAAGTCTTTGATGATCTCATTATTCTTAGTCCCAAGAAGACTGCTGTGTCACATCCAGGTCAATGGCTTTATGAAGAAAAGAAGCCACATCAAACAGATTTGCTCCATGAAGATGGTCCTCTTATCCATGAAAATGTGCGCAAAGGAGTTAGGGACTTCTGCAACTGGGCTACTACTTTTGTAAGTTCGTAGTAATACTTACAACCAACTTTTTAAAGTCAAGCTCAGAGTTGCTATTATTAAAAAACAATGTTAGGATATGATTTAAGTCAAATAAAGTCATAAAGGAATTATGATTCCTCCACCATTTATGATAGGAGTGTTCCCTATAGATGATGTTTCTGGAAAGTTTGCAAGCTTGCAGACTATTTGAATGCTTATTGTTTATATGCCACATTGCTGCTATTTCTTTCTTTTTAGTAGCTCTTTTTCTTTGCCAACTTTATTGAGATATAAATGACATATGATATTGTGTAAGTTTAAGGTATACAATGTGATAATTTGATATATATAAATATGCATTTATATATATATATCAAAATGATTACCACAATTGGATTAATTAACACATGCATCACCTCACATGATTATCTTTCTTTCCCCTGCATTTTAAAAATTTTTTTATTTTTTTTATAAACATATAATGTATTTTTATACCCAGGGGTACAGGCCTGTGAATCGCCAGGTTTACACACTTCATAGCACTCACCATAGCACATACCCTCCCCAAGGTCCATAACTCCACCCCCTTTTCCCGACCCCCTCTCCCCCAGCAACCCTCAGTTTGTTTTGTGAGATTAAGAGTCACTTATGGTTTGTCTCCCTTCCGATCCCATCTTGTTTCATTTATTCTTCTCCTACCCCCCTAACCCCCCGCGTTGCATCTCCACTTCCTCATATCAGGGAGATCATATGATGGTTGTCTTTCTCCGATTGACTTATTTCACTAAGCATGATACCCTCTAGTTCCATCCACATCATCGCAAATGGCAAGATTCCATTTCTTTTGATGGCTGCATAGTATTCCATTGTGTATATATACCACTTCTTCTTTATCCATTCATCTGTTGATGGACATCTAGGTTCTTTCCATAGTTTGGCTATTGTAGACATTGCTGCTATAAACATTCTGGTGCATGTGCCCCTTCGGATCACTACGTTTGTATCTTTAAGGTAAATACCCAGTAGTGTGATTCCTGGGTCATAGGGTAGTTCTATTTTCAGCTTTTTGAGGAACCTCCATGCTGTTTTCCAGAGTGGTTGCACCAGCTTGCATTCCCAGTGTAGGAGGGTTCCCCTTTCTCCACATCCTTGCCAGCATCTGTCATTTCCTGACTTGTTAGTTTTAGCCATTCTGACTGGCATGAGGTGGTATCTCATTGTGGTTTTGATTTGTATTTCCCTGATGCTGAGTGATGTGGAGCACTTTTTCATGTGTCTGTTGGCCATCTGGATGTCTTCTTTGCAGAAATGTCTGTTCATGTCCTCTGCCCATTTCTTGATTGGATTATTTGTTCTTTGGGTGTTGAGTTTGCTAAGTTCTTTATAGATTTTGGACACTAGCCCTTTATCTGATATGTCGTTTGCAAATATCTTCTCCCATTCTGTCAGTTGTCTTTGGTTTTGTTAACTGTTTCCTTTGCTGTGCAAAAGCTTTTGATCTTGATGAAATCCCAATAGTTCATTTTCATAATTATCTTTTTTGAATGTGGTGAGAACATTTAAGATCTACTCTCTTAGCAACTTTCAAGTATAAATACAATTTTGTTAACTACAGTCACCATGCTGTACATCAGATTCTCAGAACTTATTCATCTTACAACTGAAAGTTTATATATTTTGGCCAATAACTACTCATTTCCCCCACCCTGCTATTTCATATTTTTATTTTCCATTTCCATGTCCTTTTTTCTCAGTCCTTCACTCCTTCAACTCATTTTTCTCAGTTATATTTATCTGTAAGTACTCAGATAGTTATGTTTAACCACAACCTTCACAAAAGATATTTCTGACACGAGTAGACTTTTGTTAGTTCTTAAAGTCTTTCCTTGCCCTCCTTCCAAGAATCCATTTAAATTCCTATTTGTATTCTTAAGTCCCTGCAGATGTCTTCTTAGGTTTCTCCTGGATTTAAGGCCTTCTAGGATATATAATCTTCCCCTCCTGTTTTTTGAAAACATTAGTCAGTTTTAGCCAGTGTATTATTCAGGACTACTTCATTGGAAAGTGACTGAAAGATAATTCAGATTGGATTAAGGGAGAGAAGGGAACCATCCTGAGGTCCTAGGAGCTTCAAGTATAGCTAGATCTAGGGCCTAAAATGTTGCGAGGTGTTCTCTCTGCCTCTTGGCTGCTCTCCTCTATCTGAACCTATTTATCTGACTCCAGTTTCAGGTGTGCTACACAGTTATTTGCCAGTTCTATACATTATGCTGTGTTCACCACAAGTGTAGTTACTATCTGTCACCATGTAACACTATTACAATACCACTGATTGTGTTTCTATGGTGTACCTTTTATCACCATGACTTATTCATTCCGTAACTAGAAACCTTTACCTCCCAATCTCCTTCACGCATTTCACCTGTTCCCCTACTCACCTCTCTTCTGAAAACCCCCAGTTTGCTCTCTGTGTTTATAAGTCTGTTTCTGTTTTCTTGTTTGCTTTTTCATTTGTTTTGTTTTTTAGATTCCACATACAGGTGAAGTCATGTCGTATTTGTCTTTCTCTGCCTTATTTCATTTAAGCATAACACCCTTTGGGTCCATCCATGTTCTCACAAATGGCAAGAACTCATTCTTTTTTATGGCTGAGCAATATTCCTCTGTGTGTAAGTGTGTGTGTGTGTGTGTGTACGTGTACACATACACACCATGTATTCTTTATGCACTCAGAAGTCTGCTTAGGATTCAGCAGACTGAATTTATCTCAGCCCATTAATTCCCTCAGGGACTCGCAGCTCCTGGCTGTCCTGAGTTGTCCCGTAGTGCACCGATGAAGTCCTCCAGAGCCCCAATACTTCTTGTTCCCAGTGAATGCTGACCTAGCATTTTCTACCTGTCCTCCAAACGACCTCTTCTTAGCCATAATCAAATACCTCCATTAGATTAAAGAAGAATTTCACCATTTGTCCTTGACTCATGCAATGTGATAATCTTCTAGGGAAGTTCCAACATTGATGAAGAGTTCATCCTGAAGCAGTTTGACATTGACTGTCAGAGCAAGCCCAGCCATGATGTGCCCCACCCGACCAACCAGGCTCCTCCAGAGCTAAAGAAGAGAGCGGGGTTAAAGAAACTGCAGGAACCACCGTTTTTCCAAAAACCAGACTATGAGCAGAAACCCCCAAAACCACAGGTAACTGCCAAAGAGGAGAAGACTGAAAACCAAAGAAAATTAAGTAGGATTAAAATCTTAAATGTTCTTGAATTCTGGTACTTCAAGGGGGCAGTGGCCTTTTTTTCAGTAGAATTCTTGAAAATTTTTTTGGTGTTTAGTAAATATTTGTTAAAAATCAATGAATATTTAATATATATAATAAAGCTAGTTACATAAACAAGGCATAACATTCAGCATTATTTTTTAAAAGATTTTATTTTCTATTTGGAGAGAGAGAGCATGAGAGAGGGAGCACAAGCAGGGGGAGGGGCAGAGGGAGAAGCAGGCTCCCTGCTGAACAGAGAACCCGATGCGGGACTCCATCCCAGGACCCTGAGACCATGACCAGGGCTGAAGGCAGAGGCCCAACTGACTGAGCCCCCCAGCCACCCCCAGCACTATTATTAATATCTGAATAGTTGTTATCTCTATGTGTTTTACATGTTGAAATTCTAACAGTTGATGGAAATATATATGACAGTTTATTATTCTAAGAGTTAAATCCTACAGTTAATGATCATGAAAGTTGTTTATTCTTTAGCCAAAGAATTCTTGAGTGTTGGGGGGAGTCTTATGGACCACAGACAGTCATTCTTGAGCACATGCTTGCAGATTACTAACAAATCACTCCATTTTTCAATACCACTTGCCCATGAAGATAGAAGAACAAGGAAACAGAGGAGAAAAAGCACACTGTGTTCCAAAGGGAAGTAGAATGGACTTTTAAGTGCTTTTCTACTTTTATACACGATATACAACTACAAATACATATATATGCAAATCAAATTGTATCAGTCCAATAACAGATTGTTTTAAAAGATTTTATTTACTTATTTATTTGTGAGAGAGGTGGGGAGAGAGAGAGAGAGAATTTGAAGCAGACTCTGTGCTGAGCGCAGAGCCCAACCTGGGGCTCGATCTCTCGACCCTGAGATCGTGACCTGAGCCAAAACCAAGACTTAGAGGCTCAACCAACTGAGCCACCCAGGCCTCCCAAGTTCAATAACAGATTTAAGTACTTAACTGGTGGTCCAAGCCTGGGGTGTGACGGTGGGGAAGTTCCTTTTTCTGAAAGTGAAAAACAATATATTATCCCTCTGTCTTCTACCTGTGATCGTTGATACTATATTTCTGACATTTAAACATAGTAACTTCGTCCTCTATGGCTGAACACCATTCGGTGACCTGCTTTCACATATGTGATGTTTTCCATCCGTGGTTACATATGCGATGTTTTCCATCCTTGGCTCCATTGCACAAGGTTTAGGAAAAATATGCATTCCGACACTAATAGCAGCGCTTGAAATTTTCTGTTTGCTCTTCATCTTTGTAAAGCGTAAAGTGCACCGTGATGCTGGACAGGCAGGTTGTGTCCAACACACCCAAGGCCTGAACCACAGCTGGCCCCAGATAGGGGCCGCATCACATTGCTCAATCCCGTATGTACAAATCATTGCACAAGTGCTGCTTTACCAGCTGTGCTGGTTATTGCCAAAACTGAACTTTTGACTGGCAGACAGAGGGTCACTATGTGAAAGTTAAAGTACATTTCCATATGGGGTCATTTTCCTTCGCTGGTAGGACCTCCTTGAATCCTACCGTGGATCTGCTGGTGATTAATTCCATCAGCTTTTGTGTGTCTGAAAATATCCGTACCATGCCTTCATTTTTAAAACAACTTTCGTGGGTATAGAATTCTAGGCTCACAGTGTTTTGTCGGTTTTATCCTTTTTATACTGTTTTGTCTGTCTGCACCTTAAAGGTGCTATTAATACCACTGCCTTCTTGGCTGTATTGTTTCTGATGAGGAATCTTTAGCCTTCCTCATCTTTGTTTTTCTGGACGTGTGTTTTCCCTTGGCTCCTTGGCTCTCTGTTGCCAGCTGTGAGTGGTGTGATTATTAGGTACATCTTGTGCCTGGGGTTTGCTGCACCTCTTTTATCCATGGGTTTATAATCAGATCTGGAAAATGTTTCCATCAGATTTGGAAAATGTTGATCATTATTTCTTCAAAAACTGTTTTTGTCTCTCTTCCTCTGGGCTCTGAGGATGCCAATTACATGTAGTTACATATAATTACGTTGCATGGGGTTGTCCCACAACTCGCTGCTGCTCGTCCAGTTGGGAATTGGTTTTCCTCTCTGTCCTGCGATCGCTGTCCTTACAGATTCTATTCTGTTCTTTATGCAATGTCTAATCAGCCATCAATCGCCTCTGGTGTTTTTCAGCCATTGCATACATTAAAATTTTCATTTCAAAAAGTTTGGCTTGAGGGGCACCTGGGTGGCTCAGTGGGTTAAGCATCTGCCTTCGGCTCAGGTCATGATCCCAAGGTCCTGGGATGGAGTCCTGCATTGGACTCCCTGCTCAGTGGGGAGCCTGCTTCTCCCTCTGCCTCTGGCCCTCCTCCCCCTGGACCCCGTGCTCATGATCTCTCTCTCTCTCTATCTATCTAAAATAAAGAAATAAAATCTTAAAAAAAAATCCCAAAAACAAAACAAAAAAAATGTTTGACTCGAGTTTTTAAAAAATATTTTTAAAAATATTTAAAAACTTGAATTTTTAAAAAATATTTCCACATCTCTTCTTAATCTTAATCTTAAGCATATGAAATGCAGTTATACAGTTATAATAACTGTTTACTACTGGGATGTAGTTAAACTTACTTGGAAAAGTTTGATCCTTTTCGGTCTTGGCTCTCAGAATTTGTTAGGAAGGACTGACTGTTCAGTCTATGGGTGATTCTCCACGAGGGACAAGACCTTATTCTACCCAGGGTCCTGTGAATCTTCAGGCTTCTCGGAAGGGAACAGAAACTGTCCCTGACCCCGTGTACATGCTGCACCCTGTTTCTTCTAATCCTTTTGGCTGGTTCTTTCCCTAAGCTCGGGTAGTTTCCTCTCACACATGCTGAGGAAAATGTCTGTAAACCGCTGATCGCCCTCTCCATGCACTTCTCTGCTTTCTGTTAATTGTTGCTGTCAACTTGAACCACCTTGGTCTGGTCTCTCAATTCCAACCACTCAGCTCAGTGTCTGCTGGTCTCCTCCGAGCCTCTCCCTGCGCTGTGGCCTGGAACGTCTCTCAACACAGTGAGCTGGGGCCGGCGCCCGGGTGGCTCAGTGGGTTGGGCGTCTGCCTTCGGCTCAGGTCGTGATCTTGGAGTCCTGGGACTGAGCCCCGAACTGGGTTCCTTGTTCAGCAGAGAATCTGCTTCTCCTTCTCCCTCTCCCTCTGTGCTCTCTCTCTCTCTGTCTCAAATAAACCAAATCTTAAAAAAAAAAAAAAAAGACAATTGTGTAATTGTGGGGCTTATCCTTTTTGTTTCTTGTCTCTTAGGGGATCACTGTACCTGCTATTTGATGTCTAGTGTCTTATAAACCATTATATATGGATATATATATTTATACTTATTTCTTTTCTTTTTTGGCTGCTGCAGGTGGAGGGTAAATCTGATCCCTATTCCAGAAGTGGAAATTCCCTTCTTTATTTTTATCCCACATACTCCTGCCACATTGTTCTTTGGTCTTCTTTAAAACTCTGAGCTTTCCTACAACCTTTTCTGTGCTCATAATATTCTCTCTGCCTGAAGTGCCCCTCTTCCCATGTCTGTCTTCTTATACCCTCCTCTAAACCCAGGTCATAGGCTGGTTTTTCCGTGGAGATTTTTCAGATCCTGGGTTGACATGAATTCATTCTTACTTCTAATCTCTCCCAGCTCCTGGGCCCCTACTGCCATATAACTCTGTTTGCCCCATATATTCATTCATCCATTTGTCTATGCAATCCTTCAACAAACATTTCTGATTTCCTACTGCCAGCTGCCAAAAAGTGCTGGGAACAAACCAAGAAGCAGAGACAAACGCTTGTTTCCTGCATTTAAGGGTTTACAGCCTAGTTGGGTCAACATGTAAATGATTAACTATAATGAAATGGTTCGTAGGGAGAGAGAGGAAGAGGTAATCGATTCCACCCAGCATGGGGCAAGGGTGGGTTCAGCAAAGGCCTCACAGAAGAAATGGTGTTTGTGCTGAGTCTTGAGAGACTGCTGGTCACCCAACAACAGAACGTGCTTCAGAACTCAATCTGTCCAGTAACCGTAGTATAGGTTTCATGCCCTCCTTCCCCCCCCTTTCACTTTCCTTGTGCACTCACTCTTTCTCTCTCTCTGACAAATAAATCATAAAATATTTTTTAAAAATATTTTAAAATATTTTTAAATAGTTGAAAAAATAAAAATAAACATCCCACAATGCACAGGAGAGCACTCTCCCTGACTTTCCGACAAAGGATTATCCAGCTCAAAGTATCCATAATGCCAAGTTAAGCAATCCAATTTTAATTCAATAAGTATTATTGAGCACCTATTATATCCAAAAATATTGTCCTAGATGTCAGGGGTTCGTATCCAGGAACAAACTCTGAAGCCTGCATTTTAAAGCATGAACAGAGAGACAAGCATCAGAAGACAACTTAGCCTGTCAAACGGGGCTATGTCGCGTTAAGAAGAGTGAGGCAGGGAAGGAGGTGGTTACAGGTTTTCAACGGTACGTTCGAAGGGAAAGGACGGAAATGCTGAGTTCAGCTCTGCGGAGGGCTTTCCCTCCCCTCTGCTCTGTCCCATTCTCTCTGCTTGAGATAAGGCAGATCTGACTTGACTTGAAATGAACCACACATTCTGCTTCAGGTTTAAATGTGAGTGAGAAGAGAGAGTGGCAGAATCTTGGTGGTTTCATCGTTTTGTCTTGCACGGTGTGTGGGTATCATGTCCACACTATCAGGCTACGACCCAACAGGTCTCTTTACGTCCTTCATTCACTATTGAGGAATGGGAGAAAGAAAGGAAGGCCATCTATTTTTTTTTTATTAAACAATTTTTAAAAAATTTATTTATTTGACAGAGAGAGATCACAAGTAGGCAGAGAGTCAGGCAGAGAGAGAGAGAAGGGGAAGCAGGCTCCCCGCTGAGCAGAGAGCCCGATGCAGGGCTCGATCCCAGGACCCTGAGATCATGACCTGAGCCGAAGGCAGAGGCTTAAGCCACTGTGCCACCCGGCACCCCAGGAAGGCCATCTATTCTTCCTTCTCTTTCTCTCTTCCATTTATGGGGAATAGATTAGTGTTGGAGAGCGTATTTGTTGTTGCTGCTGTTGGATAGCATTTTAATCAAAACTAGTGTAGCATTGACAAGGCTAAAGGCAGTTCTGGGCTCATAAGAAGTCTGTAACTCATGATTATGGCTGACTGAGTATTGGTGGTTTTTTTTCCCCCCCTTGATATTTATTTATTTGAGAGAGAGAGAGAGAGAGATGGAGGCCATGCACAAGCAGGCGGAGGGGCAGAGGAGGAGCAAGAGGGAAAGAAACAGATTCCCCGCTGAGTGATGAGCCTGAAATGGGGCTTCACCCCATGACCCCGAGATCACAACCTGAGCTGAAATCAAGAGTCAGATGCTTAACCAAATGAGCCACCCAGGCACCCTGGTTGGTTCTATATTGTCTAAGGTCATTATGCTTCAGTGAAGTATGTGATTTTTTAATATGATTTCTAGCTGCTTCATGTAAGTTTCTCCTTTAATCTTTCCTACAACCCTATGGAGGGGATACTCTCATCTTCATTTTATAGATGCAGGATTAAGTAATTTGCCTCTGAACTCATAGCTACTAACTGGGGGAGGTTGGACTTGAACCCACGTTTGTCTAAGTCGAAGGCCATATTTAACCACCCATTTTTTTCTTGTTCATGAACTTTTCACAGTACCTTTGTAAATAAAAGCATTCCGAAACTTCATAAAATACCTTGACAAGGATCAATAATAAGCTAAAAATAAATGCTACTGCTTTCAGAAACTAAATCTTAGGTTTATTGAAATGACAAATAAAAAAAATGAATGAAATTGGGAATTGTGTTATTTTCTGTAGAATCCTCATAAACCAAAGTGTGTGAAGATGAGATATGGAGCCTGGTATCTGAACACCAAGTTGTGGAAAAAGCAAAGAGCAGACGAACCTTTGGTTGACCCCAAGGTGTCATGTAAAGCTCAAGATGAGAATTTTAAAACGGAGATGCAGGAACAGGTATGTGTATATGTTGAGATTAGATCATCCGATCTGGAGGGTTTCGCAGTGTACCTGGTAGCTCATACTGAAGCCAGAGTCTGGGTGAAACACAAGTTCCAGAAAGTCTTACAGCTTGCATGTTGACCTCAACAATGGGAAAGTTATGTACACATACACACGTTGTATGTGTAGTAAGTAAGACGTGGGATCTCCTGGCTTTGTGGTAGACACAATGTCTCTAAAGATGGGACAACCACTCATCATATTCCTAGCATTCTTGGGACAATTAATTCTATGGATAAATTGGTTGTTCCAAGGGTGGAGTGACCTGGTAGGACCACCTGCTCAGAATGGATAAAACATCACAGGATCTCTTTGAGTAACTAAATGGGAAGTTTGCTTTGTGTCAGCAATGGATGAATGTCAAAGAATTCAAAATTGCCTTCGGGAAACATCTTTTTGCAGTTCAGCAGAGTTGTAGGATTTGTCTAAGAGAACAAGAGCAAAGGTTAATAAACACTGCTTGATATCACAAAGCAACAAACATGCATAACAAGTATGTGCTCTAATATTACTACAAAAAACTCGGTGCCCGCAAAAGAAGGGCAAAGAAGTTACAAAGAAGACACTCATTGTAGTCCTGGAAATTTGGAGATAATGATGCAATACCTGAACAGAACTCTGAGACAAATATTTGTGAACCTCTTCTCTTTTACAGTGGGCCCAAAATTTCTCCCAGATAATGATGTGAAAACACTGCAGAAAGAAGTAAAATGTTGTACAAATTTGCCTACTCATTCATTTAGTAATCACTCATTGATTGCCTCCTTTAGCTTGGAAAACTGAGACCAGAAGGATGGTCCTTTTTATCTTTTCCAGTAGTGGGTATGACATTCTTATTTTCAGATGTGGGCCTGACACAAATTTAGAGCACAAGATGCTTAAAGAAGCCTATACATAATGTAAATAATGTTCAGTAGAATTTTCTGGCATATGGTTTCTGGAGCAAAATATCTAAATTTATGTGAATTTACTACATAACATAAAACTATCCCAGTTGCACTTAAAAAATAACAAAACATGAAGGAGTGAAGGTTAATTCTTAACAAATTAAATATTGAAAAATAAAAATGGTTGCAAAACTTACTATTTGTAAGTGTCTTAGAAGTTCTTTTGTTAGAAATACATTCTTAAAGACTTACTCAAGGCTTAAGGGATTTTACAGACATATTCCATTTTGATGGTGAAAGCAGGAAAAGATGTTTGCCAAAATGGGGACAGTAAGCTCCTGAAAAAGAAATAATGTTTAGATTTTGAAAATAGGGTTGCATATTATAGTGAAAGATTATTTACCGGACAGTCTAGACAGAGGGAGGAGTCGAAACAATGGGATTGTTCCGTAATGACGTTTATAAACCCCACTCTTGGAGTTTATAATCCCACTCTTGGAGTTTATAATCCCACTCTTGGAGTTTATAATCCCACTCTTGGAGTTCCTGAAGGTCGAATTGCCCTGGGGACTTGAGCTGCATTGACTGTGGCATTCCAGTTCATCAGACACATACGACACGGTGCAATGCCGGCAAAGCGCAGTCGCTAGGGCGATGTGGCTGTCCTGCAGGGAACACACGAGCTTCTCTGTTCTTGGAGGAGCTCATTTGGGAGGCAAAACGGTATTAAAGAACAGAGTTACAATGACAGAAACTTATCTATCCAGTTTTAAAATTCAAATAAGGGCGCCTGGGTGGCTCAGTGGGTTAAGCCGCTGCCTTCGGCTCAGGTCATGATCTCAGGGTCCTGGGATCGAGTCCCACATCAGGCTCTCTGCTCGGCAGGGGGCCTGCTTCCCTTCCTCTCTATCTGCCTGCTTGTCTGCCTACCTGTGATCTCTGTCTGTCAAATAAATAAATAAAATCTTTAAAAAAAAAAATAAAAAAAATAAAATTCAAATAAATGAGAGGTAAAACCGAAAGAATATGTAAATATCCCAAAGGTATTGGAACCGGATCAAATCTTTTCTGATTGTCGTGCCCTTTCATGTTAAAATCTATTAAAGAACAAAATCCAACCAGGTAAATTTAAAGGTGTAATTAGCCTTATTCAGTGACTCACTGAACCATCCTGTCCAACCAACAGAAGTGAGCTCTGAAGAGTTGTGTTGTGTAAGACCGAACACAAGTGGAAGAGTTGTGTTGTGTCAGGAGGAAGGCTTCCATAGGCAGAAATGAGTGGGTCAAGGAAATTGTTGCAAAAAGAAAAGATTGTTCCAGGTAAGGTCACCTTTCTTAGGGGGAAGGGCAGGGATCTCAGGCAGAGTCTTGCTGGCGCTCATCGGGAAATTCCAGACTCACTGGTTTAAAACCCCACTCATGGGAGAATCTGAAACTTCGATTCAGTATTCGATTAGGTATTAATCTTGGTGGGGCTTCACGCAAGCGACTCCATTTTGGACCCGCTGTTCCTTTTTCACAGTCCCGCCCCCGCCCCTTCAGGAGACTGTCCCCTGCACCGGGAGGTGTGATCAAAATGTAAGGCATTAGTGCTGCTCTCAGCTAGTGGTCTGTAGGTCCCAAAGCTTTGGTTGATGCCATTTCTTTTGATGAATCTCTGTGGTGTTTACGGGTTGTGATTCAGGCTCACCATGTTTTAGCCGGTCATTCCCTTCGTCTCTTTGTGGTGCTCCAGACTTAGGGAGATCAGCTGCTTGGTGACAAGTGGCTACAAACATGCATTTCAAGCTTTTGAGAGAACGGAACCCACCAGGGAGAGTATTATGGTAACTGCACACGGGATCATTCCCAATGTTTGGAGTGCACTTTGGAGCCATGGTTTCTGAGACCCAACCGGTCAAAGAATGACCCTGTTGTCAGAGGCGCCCTTTTAAGCCAAGTGGCTTGCCCAGTGATGTTACGTAAGTGAGTTTCGGCTTCCCCAGCGGTCTTAATCCAAGGGCAGCATGTGGTGTACGGGCAGCATAACACAGACACCTCTTTGCTCAGCTAAAAGATAATCCTTTTATCAGGAACAACTTTGGCCGGAAAGTCTAGGGATATTTGCTGGGCAGCTAGTGTCTTAGCGATGGAATCTGCAGAGTTAAGAAGCCTCTGATCATAGTCTCATCTGTACTTACTCCTACACCAGAGGTCAGCCAGGTTTTTTAGTGCGTATGGGAAGACAGTCACCCAGCCTGAAAGAAAAGGTCATCCTAAGTGCCTGACAAAGATGCGTGCTGTTGGTGCGGTCTCTCAGTGAGCGGGGCAGCTCTGGTCTTGATAATCGTGGGCACGTGGGGGTGCAAACGTACAGAGATTCGCATGAGTAAATGTGCCTACTGGGGTACCTGCTTCCAAGCAGGGGTGACGTGGGAAGAGAAGAGAAATTGGCCGCCGGGAGGACCAGGGAATCTCTCGCAACGTGACGAATCCAGGAATCTGCCAGTTTGCCTCCCGTAGCGATGGACTGGGAGATACAGATGATGCAATTACCCTTCTGGGCCAGTGTTAGAGTCATGAACAGAAAGAGAAGAAGGAGTTTCATGTTCACGGATGAAGTGCTAATCAGTGCCTTGGGTAGAAAGCAGTTGACTTTGATCATTCTCTTGCTCCTCGTGATTCAGGGATCTCCAGTATCTGCACAAGACCAGATGTCGGGCCGGGGGCAGGCAACTGCTCTGGCTGTGGACTGTCTATCTGGGGCTCAGTGGCCTCCAGTTTCGTAGCGGTGGCAGTGGTCAGGAGTCCGGGGTAGGATCCCTTCTAATGGGTCTCAAGGGTTCTCATCCTTTGATGACGCTTCTGGAATACCCAGTCACCGGACTCCAGACTGTGGCCTTGGGATCGGATTAAATCTTCAGTCTGTGGTTGATGTGCTTGAGCCTCCGATGCTAAAGAGGTACGGCAGCTGGTCAAAACAGGAGGAGGCAGCAGGGATCAGCTGAAGGTCGTAGAAGACATTGGTCTGCTGGTGACTATTTCCTGGGGACTGAGTTTATGTTTATGTTTCCCAAACAGATGGGAAGACCAAAAGCAATACCTTAAGCCAGGGGAGTCCGGTGATTTCAGCAAGTTTAGAAATGTTAAGTTTGGGGCGCCTGGGTGGCTCAGTGGGTTAAAGCTCTGCCTTCGGCTCAGGTCATGATCCCGGGGTCCTGGGATCGAGCCCCACATCGGTTCTGTGCTCGGCAGGGAGCCTGCTTCCTCCCCTCCCATTTCTTTCAGCTAGGCCTTTGGGTTTCTTGGAGCCAAATCTCTACCTAAGAGGGCCTATCACAGGGGTCTTCTCAAAGTGGAAAACACTCTAAGAGCCTTTAGATGCGCAACTTCTGTCCACCAGTCTTTTCATCGTGACTTCTGAGATGATCATTAGCAATAAGCCCTTATTTAAGCCTGAATATCTGAGGCCACCCACTGGGCCTGTCCAGCCCAAAGCAGACACAGATCAGCTCAAATCAGATCTAGTCCAGTCCCGAATCCAATCCAGTCTGGTTTTTAAGTTGGACCCAGTAACCAGCAGTTCCTTGTGTGGAACCTGGAGACCAAAATAAGGACTGAGCCAGCAGTCCTTTTGGGATATGGACGGATCCCAAACAAATGGGGATCTGGTGACAGAACCCCCGATAGAGCAGGGGGTTTCCAGTGGGTGGGGGATGTGGAGAGCAGATCAGATCAGGAGCTTGAAGCAGAGAGAGGAGTTCAGAACCAGAGGAACTTCCCAGAGGCCCTCAGGAGCAGCAAGAAAGACAGAGAACTCAGTGTTCTCAGGCACCACACTTGTTTCTTTTTGCCCCCAACACCACTGGATGTCTCCTTCGCTCCCACCGCTGCCAACAAATCTGTTAAAGAACAACAATTCAACCAAGTAAAGTTGAAGATCGGATTGAATTTATTCAATGGTTCATGAATTGGCAGCAGCTCATTGAACAAACAGAAGGGTGTACCAAGGACTTTTATAGGCAGAAAAGGGGTGGGATAAGGAAAGTATTAGCAAAAGAAGACAGAGGTTTGTTGGGCAAAGTCACCTCCCTGAGAAGGAAGGGCTGGGTTCTTATGCAGAGCACCTGCCTCATGCTGGTCAGAAAGTCCAGACTGCCTGGTTTAAAATCCCACTCCTGGCGCAGGCTGAACCCACAGCTGGGTTAGGTACTAAATCTTGGTGGGGCTTAACAGAAGGGACTCCATTTGGGGCCTGGTGTTCCTTTTTAACAGATCTCAAAATTACGAATATTTTGTCAAGTGGAAAAAACCCTCGTTTCTTGCTCTACTTCTCTCAATTCTGGTCAGCAGACGTGTCAGGGTTTTTCTTTCCCGACACCAAGGAATTCTCTGATTCTCCAGACTCCAGCTGTGTGTCCTACAATTTAACTCAAGTCTGCGACTGTCTACCTGGAGTTGGCAGGGTAAGGGCTCAGTCCCACAACCCTACCCCCACTTCAGAGGCCAGTCATATGTCAGGTTCTCCCTCGTGCTTCCGCGCTGGGCGTTGGAGGTCCCTACACCTCCTCCTCGGGTTCTGTCATCTTCTCAAAGAGCTCAGGAAAGCCGCTTACTCACGAAATTATGGGTTTATTGTAAAAGGAGATAACTCAGGACTAGCCAGATGTACAGAGCAAGGTGTATGAAGAAGGGTGCGGAGCCTCTGTGCCCTCCCTGAGCACCCCCCCACCCCAAACCTCTGCGTACTCACCAACCTGGGAGCTCTCTGAACCCTGTCCTTTTGGGCTTTTATGGCGGCTCTAATAGGTAGGTGTGGCTGATTACGTCACTGGTCATCTGTGATTAACTCAGCCGGAGATTGCAGGATGGAGCAGAAGTTCCCACCCTCTCATCACACGGTTCTTTCCTCTGGCAGGTGGACTCCGTCCTGTGGCTCTCCAAGGGCTTTCCAAAAATCACCTTGTTAACACAGTCTCTGTTGTGGGTAAAAGGGGCTGGTTATGAGTAACACAAAATTCTCCTTTTGCCTTTGTAGCTCTTATCACTTAGGAAATTGTGTTTGGAGCTCTGTGCCAGGAATGGGAAGAAGACCGAATATAAATGTCTTACTAAAAAATCACAGTATCACACTTGTCAATCTCAAATTGGTTCGATTCCAGACATCTGGGCTTAATAATTGTTTAATTGCTAAAAAGTGTTGCTTCTCCTTATTACAAGAGTTAGAAAAAAGGGGGTAGGGAAAGGAGAGAAAGTTGGACATCTTTTGAAAGTCTTTATATTCAGCTCGTGAACGGTATCTACACATGTACTCCCAGACGAGAAGGAAGTGATTTCAGATGAGGTACTTTATAAAGAGCTGGCGGCCTTTAATTAGGACAAGTGGGAATCAAACTTCTGACAGCTGACTGGTTTGTTTGTTTTTTTTTTCTTTGTCATTGTTTTTGTTTTAATGTGGATCTTCTTCTTGGAGGAGTCATTTGCAGACCTTCATGGAACCACTGCCTTTAAGGATTTCATTCTAAGCAGGGGCTACAGGATGCCAAGTGTGAGTCCGGGGTCATTTCAGCAAGACTGGCTGGGGGGTTCACAGTCGCTGATGGGACAGCACAGTTGCCTACCAAAAGCCAAATACAGTTGACTCTTGAACAACACAGGCTTGAACTGTGCAGGTCTGCTTACGTGTGAATATTTTTGGGGGTAAATACAGTACAATACTCTTATGTACTTATATACAGTACAAATCTCTTATGATCTTCTTAATAACATTTTTTCTCTAGCTTCCTTTAATGTAAGAAGACAGAATGTTATATATATATATATATATATATATATAACATACAAAATATATATTAATCAACTGCCTATGTTATCAATAAGGCTTCTAGTCAAACTTATAGATTATTAGTAAAATTTCCGGGGAGTCAAAACGTATACATGTATTTTCAGTTGCGGGGGGTTGGTGACCCTGACCCCTGTAGTATACTGTTCAAGGGTCAACTGTACTTCTCAAAACAGGATTCGGGCTATGGTAGAAAGCGCTTGTTTTACCCCAGACAAAGGCCCAGAGATAGGATTTGGTTTTGCTTTTTTTATTCTGCCTATTTGATTTCTGCTCTCCGAGGTGCTGTCTTCCTGCTGACTCACCTGACTTGAGTTTGGCTTCAATGGGACCAAAGTAAAAGAGGTCCCTGTGCAGGGCCTGTACCTTGCAAACTCTACCACTCGAACACTCTGAAGTCTCTAGAAAGCCTCTGAGTGTCTTTTACTTCCACATGTAAGGACAAAGAGCTGTGGTTTGGGTCAGGACAAAATGGAATTGAGATTCACAATAGTGTTGTACCAGGGGTCAGGCTTGTGTGGAAACAGAACAGGGCAAAAGTTCACTTCCCTGGGACCCAGCAGTATCTTCTGTGTTTCCCCCACTTTTTCTTACCCCCCATCTAGTTTCCCCTCTCTTAACTTGTAAAGCTGGCCCCAGCTGCCTTCCACATGGAACAGCCACACTGGGAAGGCCACGTGCCACATGGGTGGGGTGGAAGGTCGGCAGAGCAGACCACTTTTAGCAAGAGAGCCTCAGAGCCTAGAGTTCTGTGCCCAGATCAGCGCTGTCACCGCAGAAACCAGCGAGTCAGGTTGCTAAAGTCGTAGCTGTTGAGTCACTCATTTATGCAGTGTCCCCCGTGTGCACACCCACGTGTCTTCAGGAAGCCGGCGGCCAACATGAAGTTCAGGAAATGCAATACTAGATTTCTTCTTTTCCATGAATGAGAGAAGTGACGGTAGCTTACCCTTACCGGCAAGTACGTGTATTGACTAAGCGCAGATCCAGATGGGCTCAAAGTTAATGTGAGGGAAAGTCTCGAGTGCGAGGTGGAGAAGGGTGGAAGATTCCATGACGTGACGGGGGTGGGGGGAGGAGCTACTGTCCTTTAGCTCTGAGCCTCAGTAATAGGCGGGGAGCTAGAGTTAACACAATTATCCACATCGATGTACTTGTAACTGCCTAATCTGAATGCGACGGTCACATACGTATATATTTACATCTATGATATAGAAAATGTGCTTATAATATTTTTCAAAGATTTATTTATTTGAGAGAATGAGAGAGAGAGAGAGCACATGCAGGGGCAGAGGGAGAGGGGGAGAATCCCCAGCAGTCTCCCGACACAGGTCTCACGACCCCGAGATTGTGACCTGAGCTGAAAACAAATTGGATACTCAACAGACTGAGCCACCGAGGCACCCCATGTCTATTAAATTTTATGTAATTACCTAATTAATTGCATATATTATATGTTTTACAACATATGTAAATATACTGAAGCATAAATATAATGACATGATATATGTGAGAGATGTATATATGAATGTGTATATATATATTTTTCCTGCCAAGGACTGTATACATACATATATATAACCTTGTTTGCTGTTGTAATAATTCAGTTCTGTCTTAACATTTTTAGTGGCAGAACAATTTTTAAAAAATTTTTTGATTTGTCCCTTGTTGGTTTAATCCATCGATGAACATTTACTTCAATTTTGGGCAAAAAGAAGCATGCCTGACACATGGGCTATACTCTTCCAGCTGCGTTAGCTAGAGAGAGATGATATCCTTGACTACATTTGAGTCCTCTGAGAACACCTGTCATTCTAAACCCTGGAATACATTTTTTTCCTTTATTCTTACATCTTATATCTTCTATTTTCACAATAAATTTTCAACTAAAAGGGAGGGAGAAATTTATTTTTTTATATATTTAATATATATTATATATTTTCAATATATGTCATGACTTATTTAAATATATATGCATATATATGTATTTATATCCATATATGTAAACATTCATTCTTTCCATGCGCGTGAGGTCTATGCACACTATACACACACACTCACGTACGTTACATGAGTGCAGGTACTTGATACACATCCAGTGTGTGCTGCTGGATCATCTGCCCTATTCCTTACCCTCAGCTTCATTCTGCTACACAGATGAGTCCCAGGTTTTTAATAGAAGGGATGAGCAGCATGAGGCTTTGCTGAGCTGAGCTGGGCTGGACTTGGGCACAGAACGAATGGGAATTGGAGCAGGATACTTCTGATGTTGTACAACTACTTTTCAAAGTCCCAATTTACCATGTTCATTTGTCAACATGAAGTTTTGAGTACTAGAAGGATGTATGCCAGAGTGTGAGATTGTGAATGTGGGCACGGTAGTGGCTGCAGGCAGAACTGTACAATTTATTTCAACTTATTTGCCAATCTAATGAAGGTTTACTCTTTTTTTTTTTTTAAAGTTCCTTGCGAAGATGTATGTCAGGAAGGAGCGCAAATGTGAGTGTAATAAGACCTCTATAAAATAACTCAAGCATAGAAGAATCTTGAAGATGATTATTTTATTTGCTACATACTTGGCTATTTCTCTGTCTCCTTTTAAACCTTAAATAAAATTCGTAAGTGTCCCATGGATGTACAACTTTGACTTAGTAACATCTATAAAGTTCATGCTTAATAGTTAAAAGCATTTCACAATGGTTGTCTGCTTCCGTTAATCAGTATCTTATACATCCTATCAGTGGTGAGGTCAATTTTCACACATAGTCTTCTCACATTTTTGTAGCATTGTCAATATTACATAGTTATATCAACTATTTGTAAAAAAAATAAATAAAACCATAAATGGAAGCAGAATTACTCTGGGGCACCTGGCTGGCTTGGTGGGTGGAGCATCAGACTCTGGATCTCGGAGTCGCGCATCTGAGCCCCGCGCTGGGTGTAGAGATTAGCCAAAAATAAAATCTTAAAAAAAGAAAAGGCAGAATTATCTTACTGCATTTTCTGATTGTATTATTTTCCCTAGTCTTGAGTGAATACCTCCTTTATTCTTTTTAAAAATGTTATTTTCTTTAAATCTGAATAAAGTTTACTCAAGTTTTTTCCCTTTTTAGGCACATTAGTCTTATTTTTTTAATATTTTATTTATTTATTTATGAGAGACAGAGAGAGAGAGAGAGGCAGCGGCAGAGAGAGAAGCAGGCTCCCTGCTGTGCAGGGACCCACGACACGGGACCTGATCCCAGGATGCTGGGATCAGCACCTGAAACAGAGGCAGACACCCAACCGACTGAGCCACCCACGCACCTTAGGCATGTTAGTCTTGATAATAAAATGTGTACCTAAAGATAAAGTCATAAGTCATAAAATTTAATGGAAATTCAAGATAATATATATTTTAAATTAATTTTACAGAGATTATTTCCTGTTAAAAATGCTAGTGCTCATGGTAGAAAAATCAGAAAATATAAATTAACAAAAAGAATATAGAAGTTGTGACTAATTCCTACAGAGTCAGAAATAAGCAGTCTTCACTTACTGGGATACATCTTTCTAGATCTTTCTCTATGAGACCCACCATGTGAAATTTAACCAAAAAGGGAGTTTATTAAAAGAATGTGGAATCCCAGAGTTTTGTGAGTGAGTGCATCTGCCTTCAAATGCAAAATCTCTGGGTGTGAGCTTCCATCCTCTGGATTTCCTCTCAGCCACCCGTTTGCAGGACTGACCCCATAGCGGTTGTGCTGCAAATGAGCCTTTGTCATATCCTCCGTGAGTCCAGACAGTTTAGGGTGACGAAGTATATGACAGAAGCATGAACCCCATTGTGTCAGCCCCTTCTGGAATAGCATGAATACCATGGCGGAGACTAAGCGTTCAGTAAATCTGTGAGGTGAGGGAAAGGAAGTCCAAGTTGCTGAAACCCGCGTAGGGTCTGTATTTCTGCTTCCACGCGCACTTTGTTTGCGAGATCCCCAGGCCCCGCTGGAGTCCGTGGGGAAACACGTGGGCTGACGTGGAGAGGCCAGGTCAGCCTTTTCACGCAATTCTCGAGCGCCCACCCTCGGTGGGCACGCATGAAGAGCCAAGTAGCCTCATCCTCTGGAGGACCGGTCCCGAGAGATGCCCTGAGCGCCCCTTTCCCGGACATCTCGCCGCCCCAGCCTGGCGCTCATGGTCCTTCCCAGTCTGGCTACTGAGCTAAACCCTCAGCTACTGACCACTACGGGCCAAGGGGCACCTCAGGCCATGTCTCCTTTCAGACGAAGTGGTCAGCAGGATGAGATGCTGACGATTTGCCTACGGGGACTCTCCTCCGTCGTTCTCCAGGGCCAGCCTTGAGTCGGGCTAGCGTGTTGGGGCGTCCGGTTGCGGCAGCTGCGTTCCTCTCGTGCAGGTTGTCTCGTCAGTCCCCTGGACGGGGCGAGCACCCCTCGGTCAGATGGGTAGATCGAGGCAGAGCAGCAGTGGGGGAAGACCGAGCCCGCCCTGCAGTCTGCTGTGTCTTCCGTTTCTGCTCAAGCCCAGTCCCATACAGAAACCTTCTGCTTGATCACAAGAACCATATAATTTGGTAATTAAACATGGGGACGTAGGGGCCAGAGGATCTGGGTTCAGACCAAGCTCTGCTACTTACGAGCTATATGACCAGGGGGGCCGATCAGTTACCCTCTGTCTGTATCCGTTTTCTCCGCTGAAGGAGGGATAGCGGCAAAATAACAGAACTGCCTCCCAGAACTGTGGCCAACATGAAAGGGGATGTTAGAAGTAAATTGCCCGGAACAGAGCCTGGCCTATTGTGTAGACACACGGAATGCTAGCTGAGTTCACGGCACAGTGGAACAGGTGAACCCGTGTTTACAATGGGCACCAGTTGCCTGGCTGCCTAATGGCTCACGATCAGGCCACTGAATCCATTGGTGTCGAGCCACAAACCAAGATTGGCCTCTCCAAAGGAGACTAGTTACAGTTTACAGAATTCACGCTGGGCTGCAAAACCCTGGGGCTTGTGCTCGGCCTCGGCTTTCTGGACGTGCCAAAGCTCCGTGCAGCAGCCCTATCTGCCACAGGTGTTCCAACTCCACTGGATTCCTTGGATTGGGAGGCAGAGCTTCCTGGACCGGCTACAAGGCTTCTCTTGCTTCAAGCTGCACTCAACGCTGCCAGCCTCTCAGCTGACGGAAGAAATGAGCTGAAACAGCACATCTAAATCCGGCCTTGGGTCTCCAAACACAAGTGCAAGAAGCACACCATTACACATTCTTTCCGATGCCCAGATATGAGATGTAAGGAACTCCAAGGGCATAGATCCTAATAAAAGGTTGTTAATAACTACCTTGCTACAAGTTTTTGAGTTTTTATTATCTTTGTTGTTAATGTAATTTACTTAACTGTAAGTATATTTAAGTTTTGATAATGACTGTGTGTATCAAGCACCTCACGAAATTCCTGAAAATGGCTCAACTGGCTTTTGTGATCTGGTACAAACTGTCCTTAGCACATTACTGATGGTGAGATTCAAGGCTAGGTGGGGTGTTAGTGGTGGAGGATGAAGAGATTTGTCTACCCCAACCTCTGGCCAGATTATTTCTGCTACGGTCATTACAGAGTCTTCGTGTAGGGTGAGAAAAGCCTCCCACACGGGGGATAGGGAGGATTTGTCCAACAAGGAAGTCTGTATTAGTTTGCGTCTGCCAAGGGGCAGATGGCGAAACGAATTAGAAGTTTGAGCGATTTCCTCAGAGAGGGAGCAGGAGAACATAGGAGGAGCCTTTAGACTATGACTCATGTGTGATGCCTGTGGAAGGAGAGAGGGAAGGGAGGAGGATCGGGGGAGGAAGAAGCTTGGGCTGCAGGACAATTCAAATAAGGATTTGGCCAGGCCAACGGGGAGTCTTCAAGGCAAAGTCGTCAAAATGTGGATTCTCATATCTTGCCGGAAGGGACCTGCCTTGGTACTTCATGTGCTCTGTCATTGGTTGGGAGCAGCCTGGAACCACGGCCTCAGTGCAAGGGTGGGCAGCCACTGGGCATCTGTCAGTCATACCCCGGGCCCAAGATCTGAACAGTGTGTTTCCATAGGTGTGGGAGCTCCGGGAACCAGAAGCCATCTGAATCTTCCTGTGTGTTCACATTTCAGCATTCAGGGTCACACTGCTTCCCAAGGAATGCTCTGTCTTCACAAAAGAGATCTGGCAAAGCTGTAAATTCAAATGGTGTTTTAAGTTAGACAATTAAAATGGTCAATTTTTCCCCCTCTTTCCCTCTCAGTTCAACAGCTGCAAGACTTCAAACTCCTTTAGAAAGTCCTTTAGAGAGTCGCTGATTTGAAGGGGTCTGTGTTTGTTTTTAAAATGTCCAAGACTATTTGATGCTCCTCTCTTCAAAATTTGCAACTCCTTTTGGCCTGAGCAGGGACAGTATCTAGGCTTGATTTTTACCAGTAGAATGTGGAAGAAATGATGTGTGATTCCTGAGACTAAATCATAAAAACATCGTGGCTTCCTCCTCGTCCTCACTTGGATCATTTGCTCTGGGAGAGGCTGGCTGTTATGTTGTGAGGACTCCCATCGTACCTATGGGAAGGCCCACGTGGAAAGGAACAGAGGTCTCCTGCAGTCATGTGAGTGAGCCATCTTGGAAGCAGACCTTCTAGCCCTACGAAGGCTTCAGATGACGCTGGAAGGCTGATCAACATCCTGACATGAGGGACTCTGAGCCAAGGCTACCCAACTAAGTTGCTCCGGAATTCCTGACTCTAATGATTTTTGGTTTTAGCCATTAAATTTAGGGATTATTTGTTATGTAGCAAAAGATGAACAATATAGATTTTAGTGCCTGGAAGTGGCTGCAGCTATGACCACGAGTGGAAACGATGAAGGAGCAGGAGCACTGGGTAGTGGGTTGAAGCTGGGAGAACTTTGAGGACAGCGTTAGCAAAAGCTTGGAGAGCTTTGAAGAAATGGGTAGCAGAAGCCTCAGGCACTTTGAGGAGCCAGTGAGTAAAGGCTTGCAGGAAAATGAAGTAAACACTTTGGAAATTGGGAGGAATGGTCTTCTTGTTACGTAAGAGCAGGAAGTGTAGCCATACTATTGCCTGAAGTAATGTGAGAAGCAGAGAGGGTACCTAATCACCTGGGTCATGTGACTAAGGAGACTTTTTAAGAGAGAGTTGATGGTACTGAAGATACTACTTCTTGCTGCTTATAGTAAAATGCAAGAGGACAGAGATAAGCTGAAGTAAGCACAGTTAAACAAAAAGGAAACAGGACTTTATGGTTTTGAAAATTCCTAGCCTCTCAGATGACAAATGGTATTTACATTAAGGAAAGATTTACAGCAAAGATGGAATCCAAAAGGACACAGAAAAGGACACTTCCAGGAAAACATGGTCTAAAGGTAAATCCAAAGATGTAATTATTAAAACCATTGTTAAGACCTCAGAAAGACTGGAGGTGATGCTTCTGTGTACCATTCAGTCAGAAAAAAGTTCTACTAAAATTTTTAAAGTTGCCTCACAGATTCTCTTGCTCAAACAATAGGGCTTCTAAGAAACTGAAGGTTGTTGATTTTCAGGAGAATCTCAAGGAAGAGAAGGGCTTATCTTGAAGAGTTATATGGGTTTGTGGTGTGGACCCAATAAGATTCACAGGAGACCTGCAAAATGTTTTGAAGAATTATATTGGCATAAACACTGCCAGCCTGAAAAATGAAGAGAATCGGCTACACCAACCTCCTGCCAGATTATTTCCACTAGGGTCATTACAGAGTCTTCGTGCAGGGTGGGAAAAGCCTCCCACACGGGGGATAGGGAGGATTTGTCTGATGAGGGAAGCTGCATTAGTTTGGGTCTGCCAAGGAGCAGATGGCAAAATGGGATTAGAAGTTCGAGAGATTTCCTCGAAGAAGGAGCAGGAGAACCTAGGGGCCGCTTGTGGAAGGAGAGAGGGAAGGAAGGAGGATTGGAGGAGGAAGAAGCTTGAGCTGCAGCACAATTCGAATAAAGGTTTGGCCAGGCCTTGAACTTACTGTTCCCCAAATAACACTGGATGTCTCCATATGATCTTGTGCAAAACTCTCCATGGGCCAAACGTGTCTGGAGTGGAATCACTGAATCTTGGGCTCTTCAGTTCCATCCAGATTGTTCTCCAGACTGTTTCTCCCTGCTTATTCTCACTGGCAACATCACATCTTCTGTCTCATATTTGGATGTAAAATGGCATAATATCATTGTTTTAACTTGTATTTATCTGTTTACCAGTGAATTTAAGTATTTCTGTACATTTATGGTAGCCATTCATTTATTCAACTAAAAATGACTGTGAGTGCCTTTATGTTCCAGGCGCTGTTCTAGGCCCCGGGGAAAAGCATCCCCTATTCATTTTCCATCTCAGCTCCATTTTCCATTGGAGCTTGTGTTTTTGTTTGGAATTTTTGGCAATTTGTCCGAGTTCATTACAGATCCACATCCCTTGTCAGTTTTAATGACAATAATCTCCCCATTGGAATCTGTCTGCTAACCTTATCCATGACATTCTTCAATGATTAGCCTTATTTTGATCATGTCAAGACATATTTTGGCCTCCTCTATGATGCAATATCACAGTGATAGTCTCCTGGATTTTGTTTCATCAGCTATTCGTAGTTCTTGGTAGTTCCGTGGCAGAGTTACCATTGACGTAGCACTTTATTCCACCTGGAGTCCTCCCTTGTGTGTGTACAGAGGTGTAATCTAGCTTTCTTCCAGTACAGTGAGCTAGATTTCCCAACACAGATTTCCCTTTTCTCTAAAGCCTTCATCATTTCGCATAAGAAGAGGTTGGAGCATCGAGTCTATTCTGGAACTAAGATGAGTCAGAGGTTTGCAAACATTGGCAGTTTGAAAATGTCCCTGTGAAATCTGAGCCTGGTCGGCTCCAATGTGACTGCTCTGCAGAAAGGTTTGGCTTGTGGCTGGTGCTCTGGGGAGGAGCTGGAGCCAGAGGCTTGAGAGCCCGGACAGGTGCTGGTGGTGGGTACATTTCCCCCAGGAGGCGAGGGCTGGCAGAGAGAGCAATTACAAATTAGGAACAAGGCTGAAATTTACCACAAATGTTGGAAAACCACCCTGAGGCTTTCTCCGGTGTCACCCATCCACATTTGCACACTCACCTCTCAGATTTATGCTTTGAAACTTGGACATGGTTTAGTAGCCGGCTGTGAGGGATTCAGTGTAGCTAGAATTTCAGAGCCTGGGTCCTGGGAGGTCAGAATACTGGGTTCAAATCCCAGCTCAGTCACTCGTCAGCTTTGTGACCTTGTGTAGCTTTCTTCTCTCAGGGCATACATGAGATCATCCTCATAAAGCACTTAGCCTAGGGCGCCTGGGTGGCTCAGTGGGTTAGGCAACTGCCTTCAGCTCAGGTCATGATCCCAGGGTCCTGGGTTCAAGTCCTACATCGGGCTCCCCTTGCTCTGTGGGGAGTCTGCTTCTCCTTCTCCCTCTGCCTGCTGCTCTCCCTGCTTGTGCACTCTCTTGCTCTTTCTCTTTCTGTCAAATAAATAAATAAAATCTTAAAAAAAAAAAAAGCACTTAGCCTATAGTATACGTGAGGTATTCAATGAAAAAAAAAAAGAAAATGAACAATGAACAGGCCTTTAGATAATAGACTTTGCATTCTAGAACACAAAGAATAAATAAACTCTGGCCCTTGAGGAATGTATGGTCTAGTCTGGGGATGAGATAAACCAGAAAAATGATTATACCAGCACAGAAAACCTCCTATTATGTTCTAAGACAGTGTACAATATGTAATTATTTTCTTTGAAGTCGGTCAACACATCAGTTTGAGGGTTGGGGGCTGGAGAGTGGGATTGTAGACTAGGGTAAGATTTCATGGAAGTAAGTGGCTTCTAGGAAATCTCTAGATTTCCTAGGCAGAGCGAGCTCCCCCTTCTCTCCGCAGGACTCCATTTTAAATGAGGTTTCCTTTTGTTAATTTCCAGCCTTCAAGGGCTCTTTGCTCCTACAAACATGCCCAGGTAGGTCTTTCTTGGTCTGAAAGAACTTCTTTTGGACCTTGTTCTAGTATTAAGGGACACCTCTATTTTTCTCCTACCCCTTGCCTCCAGATTTCTTGAGAGAAGGCTGACTCGCTGTTGGATGTCACAGCCTTCCCCATGTTTGTATCTCAGGCTTCCAAAACTGAATGCTTACCCTCACAAATACTGAAGTCCCCAATGACCTCGTACAGGTCAGATCCAGCCATTTCTTCTTAGTCCTTTATCCTCTTAAATTCCACTGAGCAACATCCCTGTTCTCCCCACCACCCTCTTGCACTGATTTTGGAAACAAGTCTCCCTGTTCTCTCTCTCCCCTAACTCTTCCTTCCCATCCTCTTTAATCCCCTGGCCTTGCAAGCAAAGCTGCTTTTGATCTGTGTTCATATGCATAATGGATATGAATAGTGGATATTTTAAATTTTTGTGTATTAGATATATGAACATATCATATATTTAACTTAAAAATAGCCACCCATACCTATATCTATCTATCCTCTATTAATAGAATAGTAACCAATTAGAAAATGGGCACTTTGACCCCTAAAATAGAATATAAAGATACAATAGCAACATAAGTCATCCTAGGGAGGCAGCTTTCCAATCTTCCTTCTTGAAATTACGCCAAGGGCTGAAAGGCGCTGATTTTGATTTCCCTTTGGAACGTTAATCTCTGCCACAGATTTTGCTGCTGCTCCCTGGGAGGAATTTCCAGTCTCTCTCCTGAAACAACACGCCCCCTGTTCCAGCTTCCCTGAATGCCTCCAATTGAACACACCCGCCAGAGGCATCATTCCTCCGGTTTCTACTGAATCGCCTTCCTTTTTTGTTTCTGTCTTGCTAGGCTCATAGGACGCCTATAGACAGGCAACACTGTCTGCAACCGAATAGTGACAAACATGGTCCAGTTAGGGCCGTGAGTGCGGTTTTGGATCAAGTAGCCACAGACTTCCAAGCAATACGGTAGTGAGTGGAGTACTGCTATTTTTTTCTTTTTAAAGCAGCGACACAAATGGATGAGTCAACATTTAAGTTTGGAAAAGCCAAAAGGAAGGCCAAATAATGTTTTTTTTAAAAAAAAATGTTTTGTGAGAAATCTGATACAACACAAAAATAAATCTGGTGGGTGGAAAGAACTACATTATTTATTGGTTATATTTTTAATCAGTAGCAATTGGTGACAACAATAAACCTTTACTAAGAACCTTCTAGTTATTAGAAATGGGTAGTGGGGCTGCTTTCTAGGAGTTTACAGATCCTCTGGGATTTCATTTGTGAACACGTTGATAAACTTCGACCAATGAGCAGTGCACAAAGTTTTCCGTGAGGAAATACAATGTTCAAGGATTTTCGTACTAGTCATAAAATCACTCCGTTGGCTTGAGAATTTGTAAAATTCAAGAACATTCTATGTCCTTGTCCTAGGACATCAAGTTTTACTTTGAAAAAGGGAGATACAATAATTCTAAAATTTTCTACAAAAGTCTATTAAAAATTAGATCTATAATAGTGATACCACTTTTTATTATTTTCAATTTACTTCAAGATATATATATTTTTTAATCTTAAAACTGCCTGGATTGAGATGAAGGGCGGCGGGGGGGGGAGTGTTAATGGTTTTAAATTTTAGAGGTCTTTAAAAGTTCATCACTGACTTCCTAATTAAAGACATAAAACCTACTTGACAAAAAATAAATAGCATCCTCATTGCGCTAGAAAATGCAAACAGAACCTACATGAAGACGGTGGCAGTAAACTGCAGCCTGTTTAATCCTTCCACTCGGCCTGTGCTTGTTGAGGGACCACTCTGGGAATGTTCCAGGGGCCGGGAATTCAGCAGAAAACAAAGGACAATAAACCCTGCTTTCTTGTAGTTTACCTGAAAATAAGGACAGATAGCAACCAGAACAAATCCGGGGATTTTACGATGTATTAGAAGTGACGCCCTAGGGCGCCTGGGTGGCTCAGGCGGTTAAGCCTTTGCCTTTGGCTCAGGTCACGGTCTCTGGGCGCTGGGACTGAGCCCCACATCGGCTCCCCGCTCGGTGGGGAGTCTGCTCCCCCTCCCTCTGCCCCGCCCCCGGCTCGCGCTCTCTTTCACTCACTCTCTCAAGTAAATAAATAATATCTTAGGGGGAAAAAAAGAGGTCCTAAATGCTAAGGAGGAAAATAAAGCAAAGGAGGGTGAAGGGAGGAGGGGCTGCACCTGCAATTGGGCTACCAGGGAAGGGCTCCGCGGGCAGAGGCGGCTCCTGCAGACACTGTAGAGGGGGAGGGAGGACGGTTATCCGCGGGGCGTCCGCAGACTCTGCACTCATTTTCGGGCCCAACACAAGCCCCCTACCCGCCTCCAGGCACTGCCACCTGCGGCTCTGCAGTGGCTGGCCCGTCCCCGCTCTCTCCCTGCGCTGCCCACACCAGCGCGGGCTTCGGATCGCACCGGGGAAGTATTTGGGGCATTTTGAGGAAAGGCTGGCATTTCGCCATCCCCGCCTGCTGCGAGGGAAGACCAGCGGAGCGAGCCGCCCGCGAGCCGCCCGGGAAGGGGGTGGCGGTGCCCGTCCTCCGCGCCGGGGTCGGCGGGGCCAGCGGCGGGTCTGCGGGGACCCGGGTCCGACCCGCGAGCTGGGTTTGAGCCGCTCCCGGGCGTCCGGGGGAGACGGGCCCAGCCCCACCCCCACCGTCCCCTCCCCCTCCCCCAGGCTCGGAGGGGCTGTGACCCGAGGGGGCTCGCGGCGGCTCCCCAGGAGCCGGGTCGGGGCCGTGTTCCCGAGCACGGCGCACACCGGCGCGGTTCGTGCGGCCGCGGCGAGCCGATCCGCTCGCGGCTCCGGCCGCTGCGGGGGAACCGCGTTGCCGGCGAGGGACACGGCGGGGACACGGCCGCGCGCACGGTCGGCCGGAGGCCGTCGGGTCCGCAGGGGAGCGCCGGGAAGCCCGTGCGCCGATTCTCGGCCCGCCGCGGGGGCTTGGGGGCTCCGGGAACCCGCACACCCGGCTCCCCGCGCCGCGCAGAGGGCCGCGGCCGCACTCGTCAGCGGGTCTGCGGGAGCCGGTCCCGGGGCGCACCCGGCGGCCCGCGACGTGCAAGCCACACGCGCCGGCAAGAGGCCGCGGAGGAAGGACGGCGGGACGAGGCCGAGACGGACGGACAGACGGACGGACGGCCCAGTCCAGCCCTGTCATTTTACCGGGGGGGGGGGGCGGCCGACCGGAGGCCCAAAGGCTCTCCCCACCCGCCCGGCCGCCCCCTCCAGCCGGAGCCAGACCCCGGCGTCCCGGACGCACGCGGGCCTCCCCCGCGTCGGAGTCCCCGGAACCCGCGTCTGGGGCCGCCGCAAAGGCTGCGGGAGGCTGCGCGGAAGCCGGACCCGCCGGGCGCGCAGCCGGGGCGGGCACAAGGGCCATGGGGCAGGGCCCGGCAGGCGGCGGCGGGCGCCCTCGGCTCTCCCCGCAGGCCACCGCGGAGCGCCGCACCCGCGCCCCTGCCAGTCCCGGGCGGGGCCGGGCGTGAACGCGCGGGAGGAGGCGGGCGCTCGAGTCCCCGCCCGGCCGGAGCCCGGGGCGGCATCCCCGGGGCGGGAGGAGGGGCGGGGCTGGGGACGCGGAGTATTAGGCGCCGAGGACCGGCTCCGCGCAGGAGCGCCGGCCGCCGGGGCCGCGGGGTAGGTGTGGCTCTGCCGGCGGGACCCGAGCCCCGTCCCTCGCCGTCGGGCCCCGCAGCGGCAGCCTCTCAGCCATGGGCGCCGTCTGGTCCGCCCTGCTGGTCGGAGGGGGCCTGGCCGGAGCGATCTTCGTGTGGCTGCTGCGGGACGCGGACAAGGAGCAGAAGGACGCCCCTCCTGGGGGGGCTGCGGCCCCGGGGGCCGATCCGAGCGGCGCCGGGGGACTGAGCCCCGGACCCTCCGGGCGGGAGCTGGTCGCCAAACCAGGTATTCTCCCTCCCACGTCGCGAGGCCAGGTCTGCCGGGGGCTCTGAAGTCCATCGGGGAGGAGGGGAAACCCACTCGGAGCTCTTCTCGCAGCGCTTTCCCGGGGACGAGCCTCCTCCGCCCGGGCACGACCCTCCCCGGGCACGACCCTCCCCACGCCGGCATCTTCCCCGGCCGGTGCGCACGCGCCGGGGAGGTTGCTCGCCTCCGGCGAGGCCCCGGGGGTTCCGGCCCCAGCGTCCGAGGGCAGCGCCCGGCAGAGTCGCTGCGCCCGCCCGGGAGCACCAGTCCGGCCGTCCAGGGGGGATGGGCTCCTGCGCTGGGCGGCGCCTGGCTCAGTGCGGGCGTCTGCAGCGAGGCACCCCTGCCGGGCCTTCCGGAGGGAGTGCTTAGGTTCCGAGGGATCTAGGACCCTCTTCGATCTCCGACCGAGCAGGGACACTTTCTCGGTCCCAGTCCCATAGCCGCAGGTCCTCCCATCCCTCGCCCCTGGGGAGTGCTGGATTTGGGAACACCCAGGCTGTGAGCACCTCCCGCTATCCGGACGCCTCTGTCGGGAAGGCAAAGTTCAAGTTTTGTCTCTGGCCACGAAGGCCTCAGCTGAAGCCTTAGGGCTGTATGCTGGCCGCTCATTTCAGAGCTGTGGGCGCTGACGGGGCAGGGGTGTCTGGTAGCCAGGGAAGGGACCCAATAGGGGACCCAACTCCCATGAGTAGAATTGACATCCAGGGTTATGTTTGTCCATGTGAGCGACTGTGTACTAGCCCAAGGGAGACTGGCAGAAAACCTTCGCTTCCAGTGCCCTCCCTCGGCCAGCTGCCCATGCCTGGGCTCCAGCCACCGGTGAAAATGACATTGGGAACTTTATTTTTAGTGGAGCCTGTGTTCATGTGTAGCCATTTGAAAATCTGCCTCTGTGTTTTTCCTGTGGTTGATTTGGGATGAGCAAAGAGCTCACTTACCTTCTTCTGAAAACCAGCCTCATGTTTTAGGTTGGAAGATTGGGAATTCCGGGTAATATTATGTCTCACAAGTGAACCATTAAAGAGATAAAATTAGACAAGGCCAACCCCTAATCCCAAGAGAAAACCCCCACCTGTGCTGACTGTATGACTTTGGAGATTTCGATCTTGTAGGGAGCTATTCAGACTGACGGCCAAGAAGGAAACAGCTTTTAGGGAGCTTGGATTGTGCACTGTAAGAACATTTTTTTAAAAAGTGTACAATGGGAGGGGATGTAAAAAGCCTACCTTTTGTTGAAGAGGTTCCTGCTGCGTCTGGGGTTGGCAAGGAGAAACCAGCCCTCTCCCCCCACCATCACCCCCAACTCTGGCCCAGTGATTCCCCGATGTCCTTTGTATCCTCCACAGTGACAGCAGCTGGGGATCTGCCCACATCTGGGAGAGCTGATCCCCAGTCTGCACGCAGTTCCTAAGAGAACAAGTGTACTCCTAGGGTCTGTGGGGTAGCCATGTGGATCTTTGCCCCGCAGGCGGAACAGCATTTTTTGATTCTAGAAGCCGAACAACAAGGCTGCGGGCCGCATGGCCTGAATGGCAGAGATCATCGAGGACCAGGACTGGGTTACAAGGCTGCCTCTACAACCCGCCACTTCATTTACACTCTCGCGTGGGCACCCTGATGTACTAGATGTACATGCATATTCTTAGAGTAGACCGTTGGTTCAGTTAGTGTCTGACCTCTGTAATTAAGAACTTGCTTTGAGGGGCGCCTGGGTGGCTCAGTGGGTTAAGCCGCTGCCTTCGGCTCAGGTCATGATCTCAGGGTCCTGGGATCGAGTCCCGCATCAGGCTCTCTGCTCAGCAGGGAGCCTGCTTCCTCCTCTCTCTCTCTCTGCCTGCCTCTCTGCCTACTTGTGATCTCTCTCTGTCAAATAAATAAATAAAATCTTTAAAAAAAAAAACTTGCTTTGAGTCGGATGGATTCTGCGAGCTACAGATAGTGAGTGGTACAGACTTCAGTAACTAAACCTATTTTCTCAGCCTTTTTTCTCACAAGGACTGTCTAACACCTAACACTGTCTAAAATGTCTTACATTTTCCCTCTTGTTTCTTAGAGCATCTTCAAGAAAGCAATGGCTGTTTGGTTTCAGAGACCAAAGGCCATGGTAACTTGCAGCAAGCGGCATGGAGACTGCAGAGTCCTTCTGGAAAAGACAGTGATTGTGACCATTCAAGAGAGCATGTTCCTTCTGGAAGGTTTCCAGACCCGGAATCTCTGGCCGCATCTGAGACTGGAAACTTTCGGGGTTACTCTAAAGTCTCAAGAAACGAAAGCCCTGAGTCTTCTGGAGGAGGATGGGGATTCCAGAAAGGAAGAGAGACTCTTGCTAAAGTAGCTTCCTGTTTGGCAGAAAAGTTGTATTCTAGCAACCAGGGCATTGACAGAGCCAAGGAGGTGAGCCTCGCACAGCTGGGCAATCAGGACCGCGCGGACGAGGACTGGGAAATGGTGTCCAGGCACTCGTCTTGGGGAGATGTTAGTTTGAGTGGCAATCTTGAGGCTCCAGGGTTAAGTCCAAACCAGGGAATGGACTGTGGCCAAATAGGAGGTCAGGAAGTAGACGCGAGACAACAAAAGGCAGGAGCGGCATCTTCAGGGTCTCCGCGAGTCCGCGTCCACTTCCAGGTCCATTATGTGCCGAGCGCTGGTTCCCAGCTCGTGGCAATAACCGGAGACCACGAGAGTCTTGGGAGGTGGAAGTCCTACATCGCACTCCAGCGTAGCAAGGATGGGTTCTGGTTCCGCTCCGTGCCCCTGCCCGCAGACACAGTGGTGGCGTGGAAGTTCGTAGTGGTAGACAACGGGGAGATCACCCGCTGGGAAGAATGCAACAATAGGTCCCTTGACACTGGCCGTGAGGATAAAGTCATTCAGAAGTGGTGGGGGATTCCCTGAGTCCGCTTTTCAAAGTACCGGAGAGGCTGCTGCAGAACCTGGCAAAGGCTAGTTCTGCGGAGCACACTGAGTGATTTTCGATAAAGGAAGTAGAACTTCAAGTTTAGCCATCGGAGTTGTTTCAGGTTTGCCAGTGGCTTTTGTCTAATGTGCAGAACTATACATGTGTAGGTAATGGCTTCAGCGCGCGTGGCTGCTTTCCCCGTGGCCTTGATGCGTGGGGTTTTGCTGGTCCATCGTTCTTCAGGGCTTTGTCCTCCTGGGTGTGACCTGGCCAAGCCCCTAGTGTGGACAGGCCAGGACACACACAAAGCCCCCCGGCTGCAGAGAGCTCAGGCTCGAGCATCTGGCTGATCCTTAAGCCCAGGGAGAGAAGCAAGCATCATTTGAAAAGAGCAGCTTTCCTGTTGGTCCAGCTGGAGAAACTCTCCTTACTACGCGCACACTTCATATTTAAGAATAATTAATGCCATATGCAACTGTGATCAGAAATATCTGGTTGCAAGATATGATTAGCAAGGATGTGAAGACTTCCTTTTTTTTTTTTTTTTTGCTTGATTTTACCTGCTAGCTATGGATTGAAGGTAGCGAGGAAGTCTTTGTCTTGATGGCAAACTGGTGTAGAAAAAGGGCCTGGCCAGAGTTGGTCATTGGGAAGAGCCAGGGAGGAGAGGGAACAGGAATGGGATTGGGGTGTAGACTGAATGAAGTGTCCCCATGTGTCCCGAGTGAGGGTCCTAGAGGCCTTGGGAGGTCCAGGTACAGCCTGACAATGGGGAGTGGGGTTGGGGGGGGCACAGCTGTCATTTACCTCTAGGGCCTTTGTAGGACCATCTCTCCCCTTGCCCCTCCTCTCTCACTGGTCTAGATGGATAGGACTGGTCCACAGCAATCATTTCTCCTGCCCTTTCCTTTCAGACCAGTAGCTATCTTGGATAATACAATTATAACAGGACAGTGATATAGAAGTACATCTTTGTTCTGAGAATAAAACATTTAAACTTTATTATAACTGAACCAATAAAATCTGAGTTTTAATATCTTTATTAAGTGTCTGAATTACTTGTCTAAACCTTAGTACCATAATAGATTAAATGTAAAATATCATACCTATACTTTCTTTCACTAATAACACATATGTAGAAAAAAAACATCAAGAGGCAAGAGAGGTCCATTTTTCTCCTCTCTTTGGAGAAAACATTTTAGAATTTTTTAAAAAAAACTTTACCTTTGTTTGTAAGGACATTATGTATACCTGTACTTGAATTTTTATATGTTAAAACAACTTGTAATAAGTATATAACATCTTTTGGCAAAACAGTGTTTAATCTTGGTTATAGGTGGTCTTTGCTGAAGAGCATAAACCCCATAGAAAATATATTAGGAAGTGCTTAAAAGAACATAATTTTTGGCTCATAGCACTTGTATGTCAAATTCACATATACATTTTATATTCTTTAGGATGAATTTCATATTCTACTGGTAAGATCTTCATAGGGCATTTACCCTTACTTCACTGAATGCGCAACATTTCTCTTAGGTAAAATTGAAGGTAAAACAATTTACAATAAAAATATCTTGAGAGTTTTTTGACCAGCGATTTTGTTACCTGATGAAATAAAAATTAATCTTTCAGTAAAACCAACTGAAGTAAAAGATACAGTAAAACCAACTGAGGTAAGATACAGTATTAAACTGTGCATTTAAAAAAAGTCGTTGTAAAACTGGACATGCTTAGAGCATCCACGCTGCCGTGTAGAAGAGCACCGGAGGGTTTGGCTGATGATCGGCGCTGGGAGGACTGACGGCGGCCGCTGGCACAGGCAGACACCAGGCGCGTAAGGAGGCTGCAGCGAGGGGCGCCTGGGGGGCTCAGTGGGTTCAAGCCTCTGCCCAGGTCATGATCTCAGGGTCCTGGGATCGAGCCCCACATCGGGCTCTCTGCTCAGCAGGGAGCCTGCTTCCCTCTCTCTCTCTGCCTGCCTCACTGCCTGCTTGTGATCTCTGTCAAATAAATAAATAAAATCTTAAAAAAAAAAAAAAGGCTGCAGCAGAAGCCAGTTTACTGCTCACTGGTGAGCGCTGGGTGTTTCCAGGAGAAGGGCAGCTCGCCTTGTCACCCAGGCTGCTTCTGTGCTGAGGCTCTGCGTGCCCTAGGACCTCCCTGTCCACCGGACCCAGCTCATGGCAGGCGACGTGAAGTGAGGAGAGACAAAGGCTTAGTAGAGCTTCTGGCCACACACTGCTCTGACCAGAGAGAACCCGTCAGGAGCCGTGAGGGCAGAGGCGGGACCCAGAGCCCCTGCAGGGCAGCCGCGCGTCCGGAGATCTGTGCGGTGCCCAGGCGTGTGGACTGTTCTGGACGGCCGTCCGTCCGCCACACTGTCCTGCGGTCTGGGCAGGAAGACCAGAGAGACTGATTACAGGGGTGCGGCTGAAAGCTCCCCTAAGGGGACAGGGCGGGTGGCGGGTGGCGGATCGAGCCCTGGAGGAGACTGCAGAGCTTCCAGGTCGGCAGACACATCTAGCTCCCGGGAGGGGGACGTGCCGGAGAGGGTGTGAAGGCTTCACCGACGGGACTGTCTCACTTTGCCCCGTGTCTCCCCCAGTCCGCCGCTCCGGGGCTGCTTCCTCGCAAATACATGGGTAACACCCAGTAAAACACTTTGCTGAGTGCTGTGATCTGTTCTAGCAAATCAGAGAAACGGAGGTGTGGGTGCGGGGAACCCCGATTCGGAGCAGGTGGGTTGGAAGCCCGGGTGGTCCAGCCACCCGCCTGCATCTCAAGTGGGGGACAGTCTTGGGGGGCTGAACCCTGGAGCCGGAGACTCTGGCACTGACCGCGGGCAGCCGGTGCTAGGATCGAGCGGACTCCTAGGCTGCTGTCGCAGAGAACGGGCGAGTGGGGTTAGGAGACACTCGCACAAATCCCCCAGACTGAGAAAATCGAATCCAGGCCAGTTTCTAACTAGAAGATACCCACTGGCTGAAGAACACGTTTTCCCCCTTTCTTTGTTTGTGGTTACTAATATGCGAGAGAGAAACCTTTCCACAAGTTTTGTAGGGGCCCGAGGTTCTGTTATCCGATGACATTCATCGCTAAGGACGGAACAGTGAGTTCCGGGTCACGAGAGCAACCCCGCCGTGCGCTGGAGTCTGTCCTTTTGTTCTGGCCCTTACACCGCATATTGTACTTGCATGTGCAGGTTTTTTTGGTTTGTTTTTTTAAAGCCGAAAACAGTAAGTATTGCTTATGCACCGGTGAAGATAATGAAAACATAATTACTCCGGCACACTGGTCTGAGCACCGGTTCCTACCTTACAAGGTGCGCATCTTTTTCACATCTGGCCAGAACGGTGTAAAGTGTAACTATGGGAACATTCAAGAATAGTTTATTTCAAAATAGAGTTTACAAGACAGGGTATCTTTTATTAAATTTTCACATAAAAAGAAAAAAGTACACAGGGCACTAATTATAAGCAACACCACAATTAATTGGGCCTCATTCCTCTGTAAAGAAGAGGCAAACAATGTATCATTTTAGTAACATTTTTTCCTGGTCTTTCACTTTCTGTATCCTCTTTTCTTGATTTCTGATCATTGAAGACATTGCTGAAAATGTTGACAAAACAAAGTTAGATTAGCAACATCTACTCCGGTTTAAATTCTATAATGTGCTTCTTAAAAGGTCAGCTTGCTACTATGGAATAAATACATTCTGAGCTCAAGAAGTTCTTAAACATTTCAAAGTAGCATATTTTTGAAAAGACTGATGTTAAAGAGCTAATAAGGGTAAATCTTTACTCTTTCAGTTGTTTTAAGTGAGCATAATTATGACAGCAGTAGTACAACTAACTGGAAGTAAGCCGAACCCCCCAGAAGGACACCACGAGAGACGAGGGTGAGGGTCAGTATTGGGCTCTGCTCCCCCAATTTGCTGACTGAACCCCTCAGAGGTCACCACGGAAAACTGTTTGGTGAGTGTATTCGTGTACAAGCACACACGTGCACACACTTGGCTTTGCACAAATGGAAATATGTGGTATAAGTCGTTCTTATAGAAAAAGTCAGCATTTTCCCAGTTCAACTCTTGTTTTGTTATGACCGCACAGTATTCCATTATACGAATGTACCAACATGTTAGTAAATAAAGTTTTAAGAAGTTGATTTCCGTGCTTCTGACTACGGAGTGAATCCGTCATGGGGATGGCGGTACAGCGCAGGGAACAGAGTGGATGGTTTCGTAATGGCGCCGCGTGGTGGGTGACGGATGGTAGCTACGCTTGTGGCGAGCGCAGCCGAGAGAAGCTGACCACTGCGTTGTGCGCCGAAACGAACATAACATTGTGAGCCACACTTCAGTAGAGAAGTTGCTCTCTCAGTGGGACGACCATAAGGGGAGGGAGGGAAAACTGGATGGGAAGTCGTCAGAGAGGGAGACAAACCATGAGAGACTCTTAACTCCAGGAAACAAGCTGAGGGCTGCTGGGGAGGTGGGTGGGGCTGGGTTAACTGGGTGACGGGCGTTAAGGAGGCACGAGATGTGATGCGCACGGGGTGTGCTACGCAACTGATGAATCGTTGACCACCACCTCTGAAACTAATCATGTACCATAGGTTGGCTACTTCAATTTAAATTAAAAAATTGCTTATTTTCATTTACAAACAAGGCTATTTGTAAACAGGCTTTTGTGTGTTTGTACAATTTTTTTCTTGAATTAATTGCTAAAAGTGGAATTTCTGGGTCAAAGCATATGTACAATTTAAATTTTGATAAAGGCTACCAAAATTCTCTCCAAAATATCTGTTTCATGATTTCCAAGAGACAATGCATCAAATAAAAAGGTCTTTTTATTTTTTAAAAGATACAGTATGTCTCCCATTTGGATCATTACATTCTTACACTGAGTATCTTCTCAGATATATACTCAGAAATGAAATCAAAATGTGAATAAAATGGGGCCAATAAGATAATGCATCCTTTAAAAAAACACAATAAGCTTAAAATCAAATGCTTTTCGTGGTGTACATACACAGGGATCTGGGATTATTAGAAGGGATTTGGAGTTTTCCCTACTAACAATTTGGTATAGTCTTAGCATATTAAAAACATGTGGGCTTTGGAATCAGCAATTGCTGACCAAGCCTCACTCTATTCCTCAGTGTGTGACTTAGAACTTACTGACCGATTGTGATGTGATCTTCAGCTTCCTCCTTTAAAAGGACCTGATAGCAGTACCCACCTCCCAGCACTGTTGGGAGACTCACGTCAAGAAAACTGAAGTCAGGCACAGAGTACAGGGCCTGGCACATAGTAAGTGCTCAATAAACACTAAGCGCAACTGTTACTTTAGATAAGGTTCAATTTACTTGAGAAGGAATTGTCCTTAGAAAAATATTTATTATCCTTCATCCAGCAACTTATACTCCCTAGAGACGGAAAGATGGGCTCAGAATAACAAGTATACTCCAAAATTATTTCTCTCTGACAAAGACTCCTGGATTCATGAATTTATACCAGGAAAACATAAAAAGCGATAGTGCTCGCAAATCCCGGCACATAGCCATAAGCTCCCACCTGCATAGGAACGTCCACTTAGAACTTGTGCCCCTGAAGTTGCCTCCCACCGGCAGAGTACGAAAGTTTCTCATTCACATAGCTTTAGCACGTTTAAAAGTAGTTTCTTCTTTTGTTTAGCGATTCACGTGGTGGCACAGTCTCTTCTCACCTACCCTAATTTAAATCCTGGGGAAGGTGCAATGAGGTTCTTTTGCCTTGTAGCTATCAACTGCAATGTTATCCTGGCTACACACCTCACAGGGACATGGGTGTACACACCAGTGCTTGCATACACACCTCGCAGGGACAAGAAGGACAGTGTGTGGGCAAATCTCGTGTGAAAACTGCTCAAAACTTGTCCTGCTGAGGGCTTGGTCAGCAGCGTTCTCACCCCTATTAGACGACAGAGCAGAGCGAGGCTTAGGTGACCCGCCCGGGGTTGCACAATGAATGCCGGGGTTAGTCGTGGCTAAGACCTGCACAGTTTGGCTGGGGTTTCCGAATTGCTTATTCAGTATCCTCTTCGGCAGCTCTCTAGGTAGGAGGCTTAACCGGAAGGGAAGGTGAGGATTCTTTCGAGCCAGGAAGCTCTGTCTGAAATGTACACAGTACCTTGGTTCTTCATCTGTAAATCTTCTACAAGAGTCTGCAAGCTTTCCAGTCTGTTCTGAAGCTTCCTGCACGTTTTTCCTGTTGTTTCTATTGGCTGAGACTGTGAAGCTATTAGAAAATTGCTTAGATGTGATATTAAAAGTTTATTCGGTATTTTAGAAATCTTCCAATTACAGGTTAAACAAGCTTTCCTTTAAAATAATGGAAACTTTAAGACATAAAAAAAGTGTTTAAATATAGCAATACTAGCTTATATGACTGTTTCAAACTAATCTGATTTATTAGGATTTAATTACATAACATTAAATGGGAAGAATGAGAGGAATACTTTAAATTTAATGATACCTTCTGCATTACGAATTACAGCTTTTCATACCAAACCTGAGTAGTTCCGTTTACGTAGGATTTGGAAGAGAAAGATTTAATACTGACCATGGCAATGATTTTGAATGTGCATGAGACCAAGCGCCCATGTTAGCGACTGAGCCCGGAATGAGGACAGTGTTATAAGCGGGAGAGACGGTGCAGACGCGGACGTGGCCACAGTGACCCTGGAATAATGTGGCGGTGGCAGGTGAAGCGGGCTAGAAGCATGTCGGCTAAACCCTAAGAGGTGTGCTAAGTTTTGCCAGTCTCAAAAAAGACGGACTGGCAATCTTGAAGTTTTAATTTGATCTTAGTCCCTGACTGCTGCGTAATCTTGAGAATATTTTTCTGGTGGCTCATTTTCCTACCAACAAAATACCTTTTCCATATAGATGTTGGTATTGAAGGCAATCATCTAAGAATTAATTTAGTTCAAAAGGATGAAAAACAGTTACTCGGAGGGTTTTCACATAAATAATACATGATGTTTGATGAGTATCTGAAAATAGGAAAAAATGCCATGCTAGTATGTCATCATGAATTAATGATGAGGTGACCAGAAACGTTGTTATATTCCTGCCAAGTCACTGCTCTAGTAGTGAAAGAATTTGCTGCTTTAAAGTTTTTAAAAATACTAAAGGATAACTTAGAAACATAAGAGAGAATGGAGGAGCAAAATGCAGAAAAAAGAGAGTGAAAAAGAAAATGTATTAAAATCTGTGATTAGGTTTTGGTGTTCCTGTTTTGGGGGGAATCTAGAAAGCGTGAGGCAGAGGATTTCTCAAGACTAAGAACTGACTGATCAGTGATGCAACGACTTGCCCCGTTGGTCCCGTGCCAGGCGGAGCGATGCCGGAGAGCACCGGGGAGTCTGCGTGGCCGTCGTGCACGAGAGAAACATCCCAAGTTCAGTCCAACATGTACGTGCGATACCTAGCATCCACTTATCAGTCATGCACTGTAACCTAAATCAAACCACTTTTCTCATCGGTCTTAGCAAACAACAAATGAACTTGAAATTTTGAAAACGAGGACATTTTTGACAAGTCTGTATGAGAGAAACTTGCGCTTACAAAGGCGGAGACGGAAGAGGGCCATGGTTTTAGAGAATGTAAGTAAGAAAAGTCACAGCATTAAAAAAAAAAAAAAGACTCCAAATCTTACAGTAAAATAGGAAGGGAAATTTCGTTACTCATGTCAGAGAAAGAAAGAGAAAATACCCATGTAGAATATTATTTCTTAAGGAGAGAGCGTGAGTGTGTGTGCACACGCACAAGAGCGATTTCATTCAAAAGAAACCCACTTCAGGTACACGGCCTCGTAAGGACACAGGCGAAACCTTACTAATTCTCGTTGTGGAAAAGGACTTTGAACTCACCAGGGTGGAACGTCGGCCTCCTGGGTGGTACCAGACCGCCTTACCTTTAACAGAGTCAGAAGAATGCACCGGCTTCGTGGGTCTGTACAGGGCTGTGGAGCCCACTGAGTCTTCAACCGAACTAGTCAGCAGTGAGTGAACTGGGGACTTCTTCGGAGATGAATGGAATGATCGAGAAGCTGAATTTTTCACAGACGGACTTGCTAAAATTTCACAAGAACAAAAGCAAAAGGAGAGAATTAATTAAAAATAGTATATTAGCACCTCTTAAAAAGTCAAACTTTCATGAGAAAATGTTCCCAAGTGATTGTGGTGAGGAGAGGTCCTGATAAATACCCAAGGCTTCGGGTTCGAACAGCAAAGGAGTAAGACTTGCCCTTGGGGATCCTGAAGCCCAGCTTTAAATGACCTTAATTCCTGAGTGGATTAAATGGATCTGGGAGTATGGAGTTCTTGGTTGTCTAGCACGGATGCTGTCTGGAACAAGGTAACCTCATTCTAGGCCTCAGACTATCTGTATAATTTTTCAAATTTGTCTATCATACAATAAAAATAGCCAGGCATAGAAGGGGGCAAAATGACATGGCAGAAAACCAAGAGAAAAAAAATACAGATCATAGATACGAGTAATAGATGTAGACCCACGAGGTCTGGATAATGGAGGCCCAAGACAGCCACAGATTTCAACAGCATTATTCCAAACCCCAAACAGGCTCTTCTTACCTAAAGAAAACCATGTCTGGACATATCAATAAAAACTGCTAAAAAAAAAAAATCCTCAAAAAACAAACCAAAGACAAAAGCAATCCTAAAGCTGCCAAAAGGGCAAAAAGGACAGATTACATTTAAATGAGCAACAACTAAACTTAGAACAGCCTCCTTAGTAGAAACAGCGGAAGCCAGAAAATAGAATATTTTCAAAGTGAAGGAAAAATGTCCACCTGACATTCTATACTCAACAAAAATATTCTTCAAAGGTGAAAATGAAATAAAGACAAGTTCCGAAAAATGGAAACTGAGAGAAGGTATCACCAGCAGACTTCCATTAAAGGAAAAATTTAAGGCACAAGAATAAAATGATACCAGATAGAAAGGAAAGTGTGAGTATGTGGGTTTGTCTAAATGGATATTAACTGTAAAAATGGTGCAAATTATCCACTGTGGTAGTCACCTGTATAATTAAAATATATATGTGACAACAACTGTATATAATTTGAAAAGACAGAAAATGGAATCAACATGCTCTGAAGTACTCACAGCACAATCAGAAAAGTAAAAGCACTCATTGATCTTCATCTAACAAGGCAAGATATATGCTGCGTTCTCCTGGGTAATTATTAAAACAACAGTGGAAACATGCAAGTGAAGCATTAACTTCAAATAAAGACTATTATTCTTCAAAATACTAGTTTGTAAGAGAGTTCTCATAAATTATGGTTCATTTAAAAATTAAGAATTTTCATTTATTTAAAATTATGTTTTGGGACGCCTGGGTGGCTCAGTGGGTTAAGCCTCTGCCTTTGGCTCAGGTCATGATCTCAGGATCCTGGGATCGAGCCCCACATCGGGCTCTCTGCTCAGCAGGGAGCCTGCTTCCTCCTCTCTCTCTCTGCCTGCCTCTCTGCCTACTTGTGATCTCTGTCAAATAAATAAACAAAATCTTTAAAAAAAAACAAACTATGTTTTGATTTTAGATATAGATTTACAATCTTCTATTAAAAAAAAATAACAAGAAAACGCAGAAACTTATCTTTCTCCGATCTCTTTCACTTCATACCTCAGTTTTCTGTACTTACATTACTACTGGCCAGATTTATAGCTAAACTTTTGGTGAATTACTATCATTTTCAGTTTCACTCTTTCTCATTCGTTTTATTCTCTTCTATAGGAAGACTAATTATACCTTCCAAATCTAATATACTGTCTGTAATTATTTTCATCTTTTTCTGTGTGTAATTTTCTCTAGAGGCCCATCAAGTCTGCGTGATTTCAGTCATGTCTGTCCTACTCACTTTTGCTAGGGTTTTCCCCTGGAATGGTTTTATTTTTCTCTTCCATTTCTCCTCTGTTATGCCATTTTGCTTTTCAACAAATTCTGTTTTCTTTCAACTTCTTCCTTGCCCTCCCTATTTTACAGACAGGATTATATTCTTTGGAAATTATGAAAAGAACCATCTGTCTCCATTCTTTCTTTTCATCCATTCAGTAAGTATTTACTGAGCACCTGCTATATCCCCGGGATGTATCAGGAAACCAAACAGTCGCAGACATTTGCCCTCGCGCAGATTTTGTCTGGCATGTGCTAACGCAGTCATCTTTATGAACAACATAAATTAGTAAGTTACACATTAAAAAATACTAAGTGCGATTAAAAAAAAGACAAAGGGTGAGTGGGAGTCTGGCAGACATCTGTGCGGCGGCTTTAGTGTAGCTGAGGAATCAGCAACACACAAGGAACAGTGGTGTGAAGGCCTTAGGAGAGAGGCCGCCTGTTCTGTTGAAGGGACGGTTCCAGCGAGGATGGAGCAGACCGGGGGGGGCTGGGGCAGGGGGAGGAAACGAGCCTGGCGAGGTAGCGGGGACCGCGAGGTCACGGTAACGCCTGCCTTCCACACTCCGGAAACCGGGGAGCCCCTGGAGCGTGAGGCCAGCCCAGCTTCCATGCGTTCCTGGCCTACTCACCTGTGGACGGGAACGTGAAGCAGCTGGATGGGTCCTCCAAGTCTCCCGTGTGCAATGTGACAGGCTCTCTGCAAGCACAAGGACCGTCAGGCTAACACTCCACTCCACAAACACAGGGCTGAGATGCACGGACAGGACGACGCTAACGCACATGAGAGTGAGAGCTTACAAATAAAAACTAAAGATGCCAGTTTTGATCCTGACTTTCAGAAATCCTACAACGCCCTAAGAGGGAGATCCCAAGTTGCATCATCTTCATGCATTCGGTACCCAGGAACATTTTGCAGAAGAGAAATGTAATAATGTTGGTTATAAGATTCAGTTTTTGTAATATTAGCTATCAAACCCAGTATTTCTCTCAGTGATTCTAAGAGACACAATCTTAGTAACTTATTTTAAAAATTAAAAAAAAAAAAAGACCAAAAAAGGAACCTCTCTTGGCAATAGTAGGATCACTTCACAGAACTCTCAGACTTACTTAAAGCCACAAGTTGGAATAAACCACCCTCTTCTCTGTGGTTTGGGGAACGGTGCAAGAACAGGATGGCAGTAGTTCCCTTGAAGGACGTCTGTGATGTCAACACCGTTTTCACTGTAACACTACCAAGATATGGCCTGCTTTTGAATTTTCAGTCTCTCATAAGTATACAGTGGAGTTTCCCAGAGGCGCCATGATATCTGATGTCACAACAGATTAAATGCAGATGCAGATATGAGCGTCCAGCTGTCTTTTTTTAAAATATTTTATTTATTTGACAGACAGAGACCCCAAGTAGGCAGAGAGGCAGGCAGAGAGAAGGGGAAGCAGGCTCCCTGCTGAGCAGAGAGCCCGATGCGGGACTCCATCCCAGGACCCTGAGATCGTGACCTGAGCGGAAGGCAGCGGCTTAACCCACTGAGCCACCCAGTGCCCCTCCAGCTGCCTTCTATTAAGCCAAACATTAAACTGTAAAACAATGCCTTCTCAACAATTTTTTGTTTGAAAAAATTAGTTTTTAACCTACAATGCCATTATGTTAACATGTAATATACTTAGTTATTTCTAAATGTATATCAAAATGTTTTAATGCTTAATATGAAAACTTATTTTCCAATACTCGGAATAACAGTAGAAATGACCTGTACAAACAAAGTTCTCAGGAATCTTCAATATTGGTGACTACAAAGGGGGCCCGAGACTAACAGGTTTGTTCCTGGCAAGGAAGGCCATGGCTACCCTGTGGAGAGCCTTCACTGTCAGGGCGGCTGCCGGGCAGTAGGCCAGTGGGGGGCTTTGAAGGTCTGGGGGCTGCGATGCCGACATAGTCTGAGGTGTGCTTCAAGCAGATCCATTTGAAGCTGATACACAGAAGGGACGAACGCGCAAGGGACGTTGAAGAGATGCTTAAAACCACCCACACTGAACACTGTCAAGGCCGCCGCAGTGGCCGAATAAGGGACCCAGACGGAACGCAGAGGGGCAGGCCCAGTGGTGGCGGCCACGTCTGTCCGCCTCCGGATACCGAGAACCCGCGAGCGTCCCAGAGACTTGGCAGATGCGAGGACATCAAGGGTCTTTGGGGGGGCAGGAGGCGGGGGGACTGTCACTGGGGAGGGAGAAGACAATGCGACCCGCGCGGCAGACGAGGGCTTTGGAGATGCTGCGCGCGGGGCTGTGTGCGGAGATGAGGGAGTCACCGCGGGCCGGTGCGAGGAAGGAGGCTCCGGGAGCCGGAGAGAGGTCAGGTGAGGAACGGATGGCCCCTACGAGCTGCGGGAGGGGGTCAGGCCCTGCCGACATCGGGACTTCGCCGGTGGCGCTGACGGAAATGTGACCGAGATACACCGGGTTGCTTGCAGCCGCCGATTCTGTTGGAGCCGACCCAGCAGTTCGAGAAGATGTACGGAGAAGCCAAGGGAGTTGAGAACTGCTTCCGAGTTGAAACTAAATCTTATTCATTGAAACTTAATTAGTTGAAACTTCTTAAATTAAATTAAATTAAAATCTTATTAACTGAAACGTATTTAGTTGAAACTAAATCTTATTAGCTTCAACTAGTAAGATTTGGTGACGAGAGAAACGAGGCAGAAGAGAAAGAAGAACCGGAGATAAAGTTAGGATTTAAGCAGAGGCGCTCTGGAAAGCAGGGGCCCTTCGCAGGAACAGCAGATGAGACGGGGGTGGTTTGTGGAATGATGGCCTTTGTTTCACGGCAACCCTTCAAGTTAAATCAACATAGTCCTTATACCCAGAACGGAATAAAAAATTAAAGACACGCGCCTCTGTATGGGGATTTGTGCTTGAGTTACTGAGAGCCTCATCTCTGAGGCATTTTGTGGAGAACTGACTTATTTTGTTAAGTAAAGCAAAGATGCCGCAATGACAGTGAAGTGTTGTAGTGAAACAGCAACTGTTGTATTTTTTCTCCTTCTTTTATGTGTGAAGTTTTTAAATAGCCAATTTACCACAGTAGAGAGTAGTTAAATGCATCTTTAATTTTCTAGTATGTTTCATACTTTTCGGAGCTTCTGTGAAATATCTGAAAACCTCTTCTTCCCAGGGTGCCTGGCAGCTCCGCTGGTTAAGCGTTCGACTCTTGGTTTGGGCTCAGGTCATGATCTGGGGGTCTGGAGATCAACACCCCCAGCACGGGGGAGTCCGCCTTCAGGTTCTCTCTCCCTCCCCCTGCCAGTCCCTGCTTGTTTGTGTGCTCTGTCTCTCAAATAAATAAGATCTTAAAAAAGAAAGAAAGGAAGGAAGGAAGGAAGGAAAGGAGGGAGAGATGGAGGGAGGGAGGGAGGAAAGAAAAGGAAAGAAAGAAAAGAAGGAAGAAAACCTCTTCTTCCCATTTGAACGCAGGAAGGGGCCAGGTCCAGCTTTTCCTCCCTAATCTCTCTCTTTACAAACAATCATTGCTGAAGGAAATAGGTTTTTTGGTCGTAGAAGAACTATAGCAGAGCTTACATATCTTACGGGAGCGGCCCCTCTGTGCCCCATGCCTAGAATTGTGCTCTTCCCCAGGGAGCTCAGTCCAGGTACACAGACGTGCTCACGCACCTGAGCTCAGGAACCAGCAAGAGCAGAGTTCTGACTCCCCTGTTCACAAAGCTACATGACTCTGGCAAGCTGGGTAAGCAATCTGAGTCTTCATTTCTAGTCCATATATGGATATAATAATGCCTAAGCCAAAAACTAAGTCAGAGAGACTAAATGAAATAAGCCCCAAAAGATCCAGAAAATGTAAAAAATAAAAATGTGCCATAGATAGCTGTAGATATTACTAATAGGTTCTATACCTTGGTGAGAAGAAAATCAAAATTCATTAAAGAGAAGGATCTAGTTTAGAAAGATTCAAGTTCGTTGTATATATTGACAAAGCAGTAGAGACAGTAAGAAAATATTGATAATACTGTCTTTGTTATATATATCTATATCTATATCAATATATATATAGATCTATATCGATATAGATATATATAACTGTCTTCATTCATTCACTAAACAAATGTTTATCAAACAACTACTCTGTGCTCTGTGTCAGACAATACGGCTGATACTGGAGATAGAGCAACGAATTAGGCTCCACCCAGCTGGATTTAAACAGAATTCATTTTCATAGTCTTACGACATGAGAAAGGCTCTGATCTTTTTTTTTTTTTTTCAGGTGGTGAAATAGAAAAGATAAAAGTAAGTTTTTTCCCAGGCAATCAATAAACAGATGTTAAAACTGTAAGCCCATGTCTGTCTTGCCCACTGTTCTTTGGACCTAGCCTGGAGGGTGGCACATCGTGGGGGTCCAACCAACTATCGAATTAATAAGTAAGTAGTAGAAACGGGGACTCCCGTATAGTCAGGGGCTGGTAAGATCATTTCTCACCTGCTGAGGGTATCACTGGATTTGCTGCCTTCAGTGGAGTCCCTTAATGAGTTGTTGCTTCTGTCGGCAGAAGTGTGGGAGAAACGAAGAGTACACGGTGTTATTTTTACTTAGCGATGAAACTATGTTGTTCCTCTGAACCCTGCTTTTACACCAACGCAGATTCAAGAGTGAGCCTGGGGCGCTGGCTCTTCCAGGCGGTAAAACATGTAAAGAAGAGCTTGAAGACGAAAGGAATGGACTCCTTTTGGGAGCCAGGAGCAGTTTGTTTTGGTTAGAGCGCACTGTGGGAGTCAAGCGGGCTGGCGACAAGTTGGGGAGGGGCTGCAGGGGCAGACTGAGAGACGGGGCCTAATGCAGCAGAGGGCGAGGAGCTGATGAAGACCCGAGAGCCACGTTCTTCTTGTCTTACATGGATAACAGATCAGTATTAGCTTTTTTCCTCCTTGGCTAAAAAAAAAGAGGTTGTCTCTGTTGAGGGGTTATGGATTTCATTTCTTTATGCTCTTTTTAGGATCTCATTGTAAAATTTAGCTCTTCAATTACTGAGGAAAATAGGATTGATCTCTGCAGGGTTCTTAAAATCCTGTACTGGAGGTTGTTAGACTTTCCTTCCAGACTACCTTCCTCTCAAAAGTTAGGTAAACCATTGTAAATGAGTATAAAATGTAGGGAAAAAAATCTTCCATTTATGGTATGGTATACCATGTAAATATCTTCCTATGGGTAAACAGCAGCAAAATTTAAAATAAACCAAAAAAATTCCTGTTGATTTCTAGAAATACATTACACTGTATGTATATATACTGAAATCTGATTTAGTTTTAGTTAATGTAACAGCTTGCTTTCAATGCCCAAATGCCCATCGATTCCCATGTAAACTGTCCAGACTTCCTAAATTACCTGGAAACATAAAAAAATTATTTGACAATTAATTAGATCAGAATCTCAGATTCTTCTTACCTATGGCATATCTCTAATCTCAGGCTTGATTCAGTTTTGCAACCTCTTTCTCTAACATCTCTGTATAAATATAATTCTCAGTTAATTATACAAAGAACAATTTCCAGATTCTGTGTATTTTTAGAACAATCAATTGCTCTTGAAAGCACAACAGCAGATTTTAGGCCTCCAAGCAAATTTTGCAGAAGGCTGTCCCTGGAATTCATCAGCTCAGAAATGCTTTCACAAACTCTTAAAAGCTTTAAGCTGAGTTTAGGCTTTGGTGACAAGGTCATTTGTAGAATTATAGCAAATTAACATGCATTCTTTAAAGGCAGGGACCAAATATATTCATGAATATATTCACGTTCGATACAATCCAATATAATTTAGGCCCACATTTAGTGGCTAAAGTGATGGAAATCACCTGATCAAGAAATCACAGTCATCTTTGTGGAATGATTAGTGCTGGGAGCCTGGGCTTCAACTTTTACTTTTGGTTTTGCCTCTTTGCTTCATAGGAGAAGACAATACAATCTATGCCTAAATTAACTCCTCTGTCAAATGAGCTTAATAATAAATACTGCCCTGCCTCACAAGGCATGTATGTTGCTTTGCACATACATGTATTCCTCCGTGGTCTGGCCAATGGAATGTTTCTGACATGTGATTCAGAGAATGCAATGTTATGCTAGGTAACTGGGCTGTGCTTATTATTTTACTATTACTACTAATAATAGTATTAATAAATATCAAATAAATCCAGCTAATATTTAACTACTTCAGGTTAACATAGACTAATTAAACATCTTAAAAAACTGGAGATTGCTTATATGTAAGTATTATTTTAGAAAGTATTACTTTTAGATATTTGTCTTATAACCAGAAAATGAATATTACAAAAGATTGTTGTAATACTAATGGCTAGTATACAATTAATATTATTATACCAAAAATATAGTTTACTGTGTTAAAATGCTTTCAATTAATCTAATAATAATACACAGTAGAATTTTGAAACAGTATTTGAAAAGAACATGAGAATCTCATTGATTTCTGCAGGTAATACAGGGACGGGTGGGAGAACTGGCGGAAATCTTTTTCAGGTGTGACCTTCTATTCATTTGGTATATGTCACTGGCATGAATCTCTAGAGAACCATGGACTTTCCTATTAGATTATATCTGGAGAGTCATGTAGTCCTCACGGGTTTAGTTTAGCTCCACCATCGAAATGGGTGGCTGCAGGTAACTCAATCTTTTGAAACTTGTTTTTCTCCTTTTTAAGATGGGAATAACAGCTCCTGCCCTGTCTGGTTTCAAACAGTTGTTATGGTAATCAAATAAGACTGTGCATGTGAAATCTGTCGGGAACTATAAATTCCTACTCGATGTAACTTTGGGTAACACCTTGCTTTGATGACTTCCTTCTGGACAGAATAATAACTATATCATTTGCTCTTGATGTCACGTTGCTTGACTTCTGTTTCACTCCTTCCACTTTCATGTTGTTTTTTCTGGTGAGGTCAGATACTCTTCGAAGTTAAACGTGCACCTCCCACAGGGAACCCCGGGAGAGAAGCTCTCCCATCCTGCATCCCCCCCAAGCCTTACACAGCCACGTAGGAGACTCCCAGGGACGGTGTTCTCCCTTCCTCCTCGGGCTTGCCCAGCGGCACAGCTGGCTCCTCGTTGATCACACTTCTCAGCTCTTGGAGAAGCTGTTTCAGGTCCCTTGTTGGATCTTCCTTCAATGTGGTGGGTTTCATAGAGTGCTGTATTAAAACAATGTACAATACAAACACCTTAGGTTTTTTTAAGATTCAGATGCTGTTTCCTATTGTAAAATTAATTCAGCTGGTAAGTAAAAATTATGGAAGAGAAAGAAGGAAAAACAAAAATCACCTGTGATCTTACTACTCAGGGATAATCAATAATAACTCACTAATAATCAACACAGTGTTACATTTAATTTGTAAGTGTGTGTATACTTCTTTATATATCCATATTAATAAATTAGAGGATACACACATAGGCTCAAACTATACATGGCAATTTTAAAATCATTTTTAAAGAAATGTTAACAATGTAGTATGGATAGTGCACTGTGTCATTAAATATTTACAACTATGTCCAGGCAAAATAATTCCAATACTTTTTAAGGGCTGAATTTTATAAAGCTACAGAACTTTAGAAGTAAGGAACTCCTTAGAGATGAATTAATTAACCCCCCCCCCGGCATTATACTTATGAGGAAAGAGACACTCAATATTTTCAAATTGCGTTAGTTGGTATTTGAGAATAATTTTAAATGATTTTCAGATATATAAGTATTCCCTGATGAATATTTATAATATAATAAAAATTATAGATGTTCCCAAAAGGCGCCTCAAAAGGGGAAACCAACTGATAGTTAGCCATTGCTCTGGAGAGCAGGTGGTCTTAGTTGGAGGACACTCATGGCTAGAAAGTCATCAATCACCATCAAGCTATTTCAGCTGAAGGTTTAACTTTTTTAAGTTAACATTAGTTTAACTCCAATGTAGAGTTAAACCTGCCATATATGTTGGTTGTTGAATGAATATTGGTTTTGCTTTTCTAGGATCTATGCCAAATAAGTATTGATGCTATTGTATGACCCTCACATTCCCCTTTCTTTCCTAACCCTGCAGACATACCACAGGTAACATGCAGCTGAACATGTCAAGAGTTCTGATTGACTGAGAAAGAGATCACAAGTAGGCAGAGAGGCAGAGAGAGAGGGAGAAGCAAGCTCCCCATTGAGCAGAGAGCACGATACAGAGCTCCATCCCAGGACCCTGGGATCATGACCTGAGCCGAAGACAGATGCTTTAACCCACTGAGCCACTGAGGCGCCCCCAGTAGCTTGCCTTTTTTCTGGAACCCTTATTTAAAAAATCTCTAGGGAAACCCAAAGACAAAAGGGGAGAGAAAACAAGGACATCAGAGTACATTTTAGCCTTCGACACCTAAAGCTACAGCAATCAGCGCGGAGTCTAGCTCCTAGCCAGATAAATACAACGCCCTCACCCTGAAGTTCTATTTATCTCAGTTCTTTTTACCCAGTACATCATGTTCAGCTTTCAACAAAAAATTAAACTCATACTAAAAAGATTTAAAAAAACGCAGCTGAAGAGACAGAGCCAGCATCAGAACTAGACTCAGATGTGGTAGAGATTCTGGAACTATTAGACTAGGAGTTTCATTATGATTAATATACTAAAGGTTCTGATGGAAAAAGTGGACGACATGCAAAAACAGATCATGTGAGCAGAAAAACTGAAATTCTAGGACAGAATCAAAAGGAAATTCTAGAAAAAAATTGAAAAGAAATGAAGAAGACCTTTGATAGGCTTATCAGTAGGCTGGACATGACCATGAAAGTAATCAGGGAGCTTGAAGAAATTTTTTTTTTTTAAGATTTGTTCATTTTAGAGAGAATAAGAGAGAGAGTGAGAGAAAGTGAGAGTGTGCGCAAGAGAGCATGTGAGCAGGGAGGGGCAGAGGGGCAGGACGATGGAGGAAGTATCTGAACCAGACTCTTCACCGAGTGTAGAGCCCGACACAGGGCCCAATCCCATAATCACGAGGTTGTGACCAGAGCTGAGACCAAGAGTCGGTGCTCAACTGACTGAGCCACCCAGGGGCCCCTGCTTGAGTAAGTGTTAATGGAAACTTCTAAAACTGAAATGCAAAGAGAAAAAAAATTAAGAAGATGGACCAGAAAGTTGAAGAACTGTGGGACCTAAGAGGTGTAACATACACATGCTGGGGGTACCACAAGGAAAAGCGAGAAAGAAATAGAACAAAGATAGATGTAATAATGGCTGAGAATTTTCCAAGATTAATGACAGAACAGATCCGGGAACCCCATGATACATCAAACAATGCAGACACTAAAAACAACCTCCCCGTAGGCCTATCATATTCAAACTGCAGAAAATCAAAGACAAAAGTTTTTTTTAAAGAAGTCAGAGGGAGAAAACAGAGTATTACATCTGACTTCTCTTCAGAAACCACACGAGCAAGAAGAGACTTGAGTAAAGTATTTAAAATATTGAGATAAAACCTCCCCACCGATCTAGAACTATACCCTGAAAAATTATCTTTCAGAAGTGAAGGAGAAATAAGATTCTCAAACAAATAGAAATTGAGGGAATTTGTTGTCAGCAGATCTACCTTGTAAGAAGTGTTAAAAGAAGTTCTTCAGAGGGGAAGAAAATGATATAGGTCGGAAACTCAGATTTACATAAAGAGAGGAAGATCCTTAGAGAAAGAATAAAAGAAGGTAAAATAAAGAACTTTCTTTTAATTGCTCTAACAATAGTCTGTTCAAATAATAATAGGAATAATGCATCCAATTATGTACATATAATATTATAATAATATACACAAAATATATGTGTATATACACATGCTTAGGGATAAGTGAAATGAATGACCACCTTGATACAAGGGACAAGGAGGAGGAAATAGGACTATTTTGTTATTATAAGGTCCCTGTACGACCCATGACATGTAGTGTCATTTCAAAGTGGACTGGGATTAGTTGTAAATATATACTGCAAACTCTAGGACAACCACTAAAAAGGAAAAAAGGAAATATAATTTATATGTTAAGAAGAGAGAGAAAATAACATTTTTTAAAGGTTTTATTTATTTATTTCACAGAGACAGACACAGGGAGAAAGGGGGCACAAACAGGGGGAGTGGGAGAGGGAGAAGCAGGCTCCCTGCTGAGTGGGGAGCCCAAGGCAAGGCTTGATCCCAGGACCCTGGGATCATGACCTGAGCTGAAGGCAGATGCTTAACAACTGAGCTACCCAGGTGCCCCCTAACATTCTATTTTAAAATGCTCAATTAAAACCACAAAAGGCAGAAAAAGAGTAAAAGACAAAAATAGGAATAAGAACAAAAACAATGACAAGAAAATAGTAACAAACATGATATTAACCTAGTTACATGAGGAAGGAGTTTAAATATCAATACTCCAAATATACTGATTAAAAGACAGGGATTGTCAGGATGCAACAAAAAACGGGACTGACTATATGTTGTCAGAAACCTACTTTACAAATAAAGACACATATAGATTAAAAGTAAGGAGATGGAGAAAGGAATATCATGCTAATACTAATAAAAAGAAAGCTGGAGTAGCTACATCAATTGCAGACAGAGCAAGCTTCTGAGCAAGGAAAAGAGGGCCATTATATAGTGATAAAGGGATCAATTCTCCAAGAAGATATAACAATCCTTAATGTGTATGCACTTAGCAGAAGGGCATCAAAATGCGCGAGGCGAAAACTGATGAAACTGCAAGGAGAAGAAGATGAATCCACTATTACAGCCAACCACACTTCCGTAACTCTCTGTCAACAATGGACAAATTCAGCAGGCAGAGAGTCAGCAAAGACAGAGCCAAACTGAACAGCACTTTCAGTCGATTGGAATAATTAACATGTATAGACTACTTCATCCAAAAAATAGCAGAGCACGTACTCTGACGTTTATATGGAACATTCCTCAAGATAGAACACATTTTGGGCTACAAGTACACATGAACAATTTTTAAAGAATAAAAATCATACAATGTCTACTCTAGGAGTACACATAGAATTGAACTTGAAACCAATAACAAAAAGAGAGTTGGGGGCCCCTGGGTGGCTCAGTTGTTAAATGTCTGCCTTCAGCTCGGGTCATGATCCTGGAGTCCCTGGACTGAGTTCCACGTCGGGCTCCCAGCTCAGCAGGGAGTCTGCTTCACCCTATACCCTCACCCCACTTGTGTTCTCTCTTCCTCTCTCTCTCAAAAAAAAAAAAAGGTTGGAAAATTCCTAAATGATTGGAGATAAACCAGTACACTCCTGAATAATGCACGAACCAAAAAAGAAACATGATCTCGGGGTCCTGGGATTGAGCCTCATGTCCTGCCCCTAGCCCAGTGGGGAGTCTGCTTCTGCCTCTCCCTCTCCCCCCTGCTTGTGTGCATGTGCTCTGTCAAATATATAAATCATTAAAAAATAATCATCCCAGAAGTTACAGTTATTCAAAAAGAAAAGAAATAAAAGGTATACAGATTGGCAAAGGAAGAATTAAAACTGTCTTTCTTCACAAATGATAGGACCCTTTATGTAGATAATCTCAGAGAATCAACAACAACAACAAAACTCCTGGAACAAATAAGAGATCATTGCAAAGTGGCAGGATACAAGATTATTATGTAAAACTCAATTGCTTTCCCACATATCAGCAATGAAAAACTGGAATTTAAGAATTAAAAACAGTATACCATTTATATTAGTACCCAAAGTGTAAATACTTAGGTATGAATCTAACAAAATATGTACAAGATTTATATGAGTAACATTATAAAATTCAGACATAAAAATCAAAGAGCTAAATAAGTGGAGAGATATTGCATATTCATGGATAAGACTCACTCTTGTTAAGATGTTAGTTCTTTCCAATCTGATTTATGAATTCAATGCAATCCCAACCAAAATCCCAGTAATTTTTAAGTTTTGAGGATCCTGGCAAGTTGATTGTACAGTTCATATGGAAAGGCAAAAAAGCCCAGAATAGCAAATACAATATTAATGGAGAACAAAGTTGGACAACTGACAAGAGCCCACTTCAAGACCTACCATGATAAGACAACGCGGCACTGGTAAAAGATGAATTAAATAAATCAAAGGAACAGGATCAAGAGCCAGACACAAATATAGGCAACTGATCCTTAACGAACAGCAAAGGCAACTCAATGGAGAAATGGTGCAACAACCGGACATCCACATGCAAAACACAACACAACACAACACAACACAACAAATGTAGATGCAGACCATACATCTGGATGCCTATGGGAGCTTTATTCATAACTGCTAAAACTCAGATGCTTTCAAGATGTCCTTTACTAGGTGAGTGGATAGACAAACTGTGGTACATCCTGCCATGAGATATTATTCGGTGACAAGAAGAAATGAGCTGTTAATTCATGACAAGACATGGAACTGTGCAAGCATATTACTAAGTGAAAGCAGCCACTGTGAAAGCACCACATCTTAAATGATTCCTATACTCTGACATTCTGGAAAAGGCAAAACTGTGGAGACAGCTAAAAGATCACCGGTTATCAGGGGTTCAGAGGAAGGAAGGGAGTGATGATTAGGTGAGAAACAAGGCCCTTGTAGGGTGGTAAAAGTACTGCTAGTGATACTGTAATTGTGTATACACGTGATGATACACTTGTCAAAACCCACAGAACGTACAACACAAGGGGAAACTCCAATATAATCCACGGACTTTAGTTAATAATAATGTATCAATATTAGCTCATCCTTTGTGATACATGCACAGTAATGAAAGATGTGAATGACACGGGAAACTGTAGGGTGGGGGCAAAGGGAGTCTACGGAAGCTCTCTACAGCTTCTGTTCAGTTTTTCTGTAAATCAAAAACTACTGTAGAAATATCAAGTCTATTCATTTAAGAGGAAAAAAGAGATGAGGGCTTTGGAAGCAAAACAACAACAAAGAGTCATGTTAATTCACACATTCAGCGGCAGGATGTGACTCAAGAGGGACTGTTATGCCACACCATTCCCATCACCATGTTACCACTGCACCGGCAAAATCAGTAGTTTGTTTTTGTTTTGATATGTATGTTATTTGTTTATAATGAATCTGTACATTTTTCCATGTTTATTGGGTATTGGCATTTATTTGTGAATTTTGTATCTATAAAATTTGCATCTTCAGTATAATTGTCTTTTAAAGAATATACTATTTTCATCCAGATATATAAAAACTCTCTATATGATAGATAGTAGCCCTTTATTCAAAATATTTTTTAGTTTGTGGTTTCCTTTTAATTTTGTTTAAGGTGGTGTTTTGTAACTTGTTTAAGTCATAGTATTTGTTTTATTTAGTCAAAACTATCAATCTTCTAAGGTTTATACACCTTACAATATTTATATTGATTCATTTTTAATACACTAATTCATATGGAAATATTTTGATTTACAATGTGAGCAAAGTACTTCTTAAAATTAGAAAACAGCTGGGAAGTGAAAAATTCTAAAACATTGTTTATGTATGACTCTTTTCTGGCTAGTAAAGAAATAACTAAACATAGATCCTGAAGTTACCAGATCTCATTAAAGAATCATGTTCTCTCTCACCCCAATCTTTTGACTCTTAGGATACACATTAAGGCTATTTCTAGAAGATACACATTTTCAAGTTAAAACTTCCGCAAGCTTTTTGTTTCAAGGAAAGGATATAAGCTTATGTTCTTCACTTAAACTTTAGGTTGATTTTGTGATTGAAGTAGTCTCCTATTACATTGTGACTCTGAAATCATTTTATGTTAGACTTGTTGCCAAAATGAATCCTAAATTATATCTCTAATGCACCTCTATCTTCTCCAAATATGGTTCTCCCTAATGGCCTTAGTCCATTACAGGCAAATATATGAGTTATGATGTAAGATAAGTAATGTCTAAGGAGACTATGTGCTTCTCAACTGGCCCTATCTCCATTCTCCAAAGATAGAAGATAAATGGAAAAGCTAAAAATAAAAGCTTGATCTCACTCAGTTTGAATTAGACTATTCTATTTTGAGAATGTCTGACCAAGTCTATCTCTTATACTTACATTTCTGCTAGAAGACTATAATAAAAGTGGAATAGAAATATACTACTTGGAATATAAATATATTATTTACATTGCATATTGAGAAGGGGTGAGTAGGAAACAAGACAAACATAAGTGTTGCTAAAAATCTTGCCCACGTTGTAGATATGTTGGTGGCAAACAGCAAGCATAGCTAATACACGTTGCATATAATACATGGGCATAGATTCTGATATATAAATAAAGCAAACTATATTGTCCTGGAAATACTTTATTTTTATGTGCAAAATAACCTTTATCTGAAACATTAAAATTCTTATGTCAAGATACCAAGTACATGTGTGACTTTTTGTGTGTATGTGTGTGTAGGATATATACATGTATGGAACACCATATAACTTCAGGCAGATAATCTATTTACGTCATGAACTATTTTAATTTTTTTTTTTTTTTTATAAAGAGCATTTAGCAGTGTAGTGTAGGGAAGCAGTACAGAGTAATGATTAAGAACATAGGACTAGGGGCGCCTGGGTGGCTCAGTTGTTAGCGGCTGCCTTTGGCTCAATGCATGATCCCAGGGTCCTGGGATCAAACCCCCGCATCAGGCTCCCTGCTCAGCGGGAGGCCTGCTTCTCCCTTCCCACTCCTTCTGCTTGTGTTCCCTCTCTTGCTCTGTCTCTCTCTGCCAAATAAATAAATAAAATCTTAAAAAAAAAAAAAAACAACAACACAGGATCTAGACTTAGGCTGCCTTGGTTAAGTCTTGGCATTACTCTGTTTGGGGTTTTTTTGAACTCTATGTACATCACTTCGCTTTTCCAAGCCTCAGTTTCTGCATCTGTGAAATAGGTATGGTAACAGCACTTCCCTTATGTGGCAGTAATGCTTTGAACAGCACCTGGGTTCAGTACATAGCAGCTATGGTTAGGATTACGGAACCAGCAGACTACAGTCTAACCAGGTAAGCGAAGGAGCAATGGGGAACAATGCGAAAGGTAGTATTCTGCTTCTCAGCACGATACTCTAACTGGAGCCCCACGGAAAGGACACTAAGGAATTATAAGGATAAAGAGGAAAAAAGAGAGAACGTTAGATGAGTACGGATAATGAAATTTTAGGAAATGGAAAGCAAATGCATAATCTCTGTAACATCAAGCAGAACAAAGAAAGCTGAAAAGGAGCTGCGCAGACCAGACGCAGCCACCAAGAAGCCAGCTGCTCTGCAGGAGAGCATTCCAGAAAGGCTCAGGAACTGGAGACCTCAAGTATTTCTGAAGGCCAAGGTGGGACAAAGAGCAGACAAATGGGAGGGTGGGCTAAAAGTCTCCTGGAGAAGCTGTTAGACTCCCCGGTAACCACTCATTCTTCTCCCCTAGATGAATTTCGAAGCTTCATTTCTGCACGAGCTTGAAGCAGAGCTCCAACACCCCTTTAGGCTCCAAAGAGGTGTTCGGTGGAGCAAGGGTAAGGCTGCAGCTGGAAACGCGAGCCTTAAGTGAGACGCGCAGATGGACAGGCGCCCGCCTCCCCGCCCCGCCGCCTCTCGGAATACTGGCAGCTGATTTACATCTGTAAGTCAGCAGGAGCGAATCCCTCTTTAGGAGAACTCACAGGACCAAGAAAAAAGACCGACAGGTAATTTTTTGGTCCCTCAATAAAAAAGCAATGCTTAACCATTTACCGGTTGACAAATCCTGTCAATTTTACTAAGACCTTGTAAGCAGCTTTTTAGGGACTCAATCTCAAATATGAATGAAGAGCCAATGACCACTATACTTTGAAGGAAAGTCTTCAACATGAATGACAGATAGCAAAACAGAAAAAATGAGTTTGAAAAAAACATCAATGATTCAGGTGACAGGAGAAATCACTGAAAAACTAAAGTTATTATTTTTTTAAAGATTTTATTTATTTATTTGACAGAGATCACAAGTAGGCAGAGAGGCAGGCAGAGAGAGAGAGGGGGAAGCAGGCTTCCCGCTGAGCAGACAGCCCAATGCAGGCTCCATCCCAGGACCCTGGGATCATGACCTGAGCCAAAGGCAGAGGCTTTACCCACTGAGCCACCCAGGTGCCCCTATAGTTATTATCTTTAAACAGAAATGAGAAAGTATTACATCACAAAGGAACAGAAAACTATATAAAGAGAAAAGGGCTCCTGAAAAAAAAAATATATATATATATATGAAATCATACCGTATGATAAATAGAAAAAAAAATCAGTGGATGTTTAGAAGACAGAGTTTAAGAAATTTCCTCAAAGGTGGAAGTAAAAGATGAGGAGATAAACACGGAAGTCAGAATTAAAGATTAACTAGAGAGGCTCAAGAGGTCTCATTCTAAAAAGAACTGAGGAAAATGGAGGGAGAAAATGATCAAATAAATGACACAAGAAAATTTCGGAGAACAAAAGAATGCAAGAGCCGGCTAAGTACCCAGCACAATAAAGAAAAAGACCCCCAGCAGGGATCATCTTGAACCGAATGCATGAGGCATAAAGAAAAGACCCTACAAACTTTAAGAAAAAGAACAAGAACCAGGCACAGACAAAGGCCCTGGAGTCAAAATGGCACCATAGCAACAAAATTTTGAGCATCAGTCACATGAAAGTGAAGAATAATGGTACTTTCAAGACATGCAAAGGTTTAAAACACTCGAAGGATGAAATGCTCCCTTTCAGTTAGCCTCTGCATCATATGCTGCACCAAAAGAAAGAAACTAAGAAAGGGAATTAAAACTTAAAAAAACAAAACAAACAAACAAACAAACAAACAAAAAACAGAAAAAAAGGTGAAGGGAATCCTCGGGGTTGTGAGAGAAGGTAAATCCAAGAAGGCAACCATGTGGCAAGCCTTGAGAGTGACCATTCCAGATCAGAACAGGAACTCGGAAGGCTCTAAATAAGTACCATCTATGTGCATAATATATGAACAAGGAACTAATAAAATAGTGATTACTTTGCTCGTACTAAAATAAATTTTGCAGTCATTTTTCAGAGAATGTTTGAGGGGTAATTAGTTCTAGATATCTAGAAAACAAACCAAAGTAAAATGAGATAATTATTAAATTTAAGGGCAAAAAGGAAATACAGTCACAGTTCACTGTACAATTCAGCTAGAGAACAATATTTACATTGTCAGTAATCAGAGCAATGCAATTTAACCAGATGTATGAAATGATTATATAGGGGGAATATGCAAAGAAAAGAATGGTGTGTGTGTGTGCATGTTATGTGTGGTTAAAAGAGAGGTAAATTTTTATATTCTGTAGCATAGATTTGTAGTTAATATCTAAAACTCTATGAGCAAAGAGAAGCAGTAGAAGAGTTATTTTTCCAGTAGTGGTTGAATGACTCTTCTGTTCAGAAATTCACTAGGAAAGCATACACATAAAATTTTTAAATCCGCCTGACATTAAAGAGCTCTCAACATAGTAAAGAACGATGGGCCCAAGTCTGGAACAGAAGAATCCAGACAAGGGGGCATTTGAAAACATCTTCTCTAGAGGTATTCATCAATTCTAGAAGAACCAGCCGAGGGAGGCTGGGAAGACGAGATGACCTTTTGGCAGAATCAAGAAGTTAAAGGGATAAAAACTGGAAATCTACCAAAGAGGTGCACTATAAACCACCTGCTGAACCTCAGGCTTCAGGATAAGAACCTTAATCTGAATCGTCTCAATCCTCCAGTGAGTTAAGGTGACACGGGATTGTTGGTGTCTTTGCTTTAGCTGCCAGCCAGAAGCTAACGGACATCCTCTATCAAGAAAAAATAATGTCACCTAGAAATCAAAATTATCTAATTTTCCATAGTCCATGTCCAGAACTCAATTATTTAGAAAGGAAGCAAAGAATTGAAAAATGGACTAAAGACCGTAACTGACACTTCAACCAAAGAAGATATATAGATGTCACATAAGCATATAGAGAGCTGTTCCAGAGCATACTCCATTAGAGAAATGCAACACAAAATGAGATACTATTATGCTCTTATTAGAATGGCCAAAACCCAGCACAAAGACAACACCAAATACTGGCCGGGATGTGGCACCGCAGGGACTCTCATTTATTGCTGGTGGAGGTGCAAAGTGGCACAGCCACCGTGGGATGCGGTTCAGCAGTTTCTTACAAAACTCAGCACACTCTTATCGTAGGACCAGCAATCACGCTCCTTGATACTTAGCCGAGGAAGCTGAGAACACAGGTCTGCACACAAAGCTGCACGTAAACGTCTATAGGAGGTTTATTCATAATTACAAAAGCTTGGAAGCAACCAAGATGCCCTTCAGTAGCAGAACGAATAAACAAAACTGTGGTACATCCAGACAGTAGAATATTAGTCAGCATTAAGATGAGCTGCCAAGCCATGATAAGGCATGGAGGAACTTTCAGTGCATAGTACTGAGTGAAAGAAGTCAATCTTCAAAAGCTTCACTGTATGATTCTAACTATATGACATTCTGGAAAAGCCACAACAGATCAGTGGTGTCAGGGCGGAAGTGAATGGGAGGGATAAATAAGAAAAGCTTGGGCTTTGAGGGCAGTAAAAATACTTTGTATAATATAACAATGGATATTATGTCATTATACATTCATCCAAACCCGTAAAATACACAACACTGAGAGTGAACCTCAACACGAACTATGGACTTTAAGTAATGCTAGTATGTCGATTAGATCCATCCTTGGTAGCAAACATACCATTCAGTGAGTGATGGTGGTAAAAGGGAGGCTGTACACATGTGGGGAAATCTCTGTACCTTTCTCTCGATTTTGTTGTGAACCTAAAACTACTCTTAAAAAAAAAAAAAGAAAGTTTTGGGAAATCAAGAAAGCAAAGAGACTGGACGACATGACTGAAAATCAAGAGAAACAAAGAGTCACAGGCCCGTAGGGGATTCAGATCACGGAGTTATCACACACCAATCTAAAAAAGTGATATTTTAGTAGAAGTACCAGAAGGAAACAAGAGAATGGGGCAGAAAAAATAGTTGAGAAGGTAAGGGATAAAAATTTTCTAAAATTAATGAAAGATATCAATCCATACATCTACTAAGATCAGTGAGCCTCCAGAAAGATAAATACAAAGACCACAGCTAGGCACATCACAGTCAAACTGCTATAAACTAAAACAATGAGGAAGTCCTAAAAGTGGTCAGAGAGGGGCGCCTGGGTAGCTCAGATGGTTAAGTGTCTGACTCTTGGTTTCAGCCCAGGTCATGATCTCAGGTGCTGGGCTCAAGCCCTGTGGCATACTCCAAGCTCACCGCAGGGTCCGCCTCCTATGTCTCTCATCCTATGCCCTCCCCTAGCTTGCACGCTCTCTCTCAAATAAATAAGTAAAAAAAAAAAAAAAAAAGTGGCCAGAGAAAATACTACCTCCAAAGAAGCAACGGGAAGACTTAAAAATGATTTACCAGTAGAAACAATAGAATCCAGAATACGACGTTTTACAATGAATTCAAGTCACTCACCCATTAAACAATATTTATGGAGTATCTACTCTATGCTAGACACTGTTGTAGGTACTTTAGGATAGCATCAATGAATAAAACGAAGAATGCACGTTACTTTTATTGTATAAAATTATATAGTAAACGTTTTTAAGAGAAGAAATTGTACAAAGTATGCCTGGCAGTCTATTTAGGAAATACAGTTCATTTTTGTTTTTAGAATTACTTCAAGTTTTGATTCAAGAGACATGACTGGCACTTTCTCAGTCATGAATGATATCCTTTATAATCAAGTACAGTTTATTTCTGCACAATTAGACACACCTCCTAAGGTGGTTTTTGGGTAATAAAAAGTTGTTTCATTTCAGAGCTGATGTTTCCAGATGACCCTAGAGGTCTTCTAGTCCAGACTCTTCATTAGCGATGCACAGAGCAAGGCACAATATATTCGGCTTTCCAAGGTCACACGAGCAGTGAGACACCCACAACGGCTTCTGGTCAAATGTTCTTTGCTGTTGTTTATTTGGAGTTTGGTTTGTGGGGTTATTTGGGGGGGTTAATTTTTTATCAAAGTAACATGTGCATGATTTGAAAGATAATTTTTAACCCTTAAAACCAAAAAGCAGCTGTCTCTTGCTCTTTCTCTCTGCCCACCTCCTAGTTCCAATCTCCAGAGAGAACCGTGTTTAACTTCTAATATTCGTATTATCATTCTGTTGTTTGACAGCATGTTTGATTATTTGTTGTGTGAGAGCTTGTTCAGTGCACACATCTGGAGTGTGTGAGAGAAGTCGTCTTCCACTTTTAGTCACGTCACAGACATGCCTTTCATTTAAAATGCACACAGGTGGGATAACTGGCAGGTCACTGGCGATCCCTTTACTATACTGCTAACTAAGGAAACTGATTTTTATGTGCTATTTATGGAATAAGTTTTATTTCTTTGGAGTTGGGGCTGAATATTGGTTGCAGGGGATTAGTGGTTCTATAAATATATATCACCAGAGGAGACAAAGTCTGAATCTTTCATTGCACATATGTTTTCCCCTGAGCTTTAAAGTATAAAAAATTAAAAACAAAATTTTCCAAAGTCTCTAAAGTTTTAACTAAAAGGAATAAAAACATGTTATGATTATTAAAATTTAATGATTATAAATAAATTTATATTCATGAAAGAATAATATACAGCAAATCATTTTCATCTTGGTAGAATATTAAACATATCACTAAATTGCCCTTGGCATTTGAAGTGATGCTTATTTTAGCCATCTCACAGTTTGCTTTGTAATCTGGAAATGCTTGTGATGGAAAACACTGAATATACGATTATAAAATAATGTACTTTAACAATTATTATTGGTAAATTGGAAGATGACAGTGGAGTAGGAGGATCCTAGGCTTGTGTCATTCCACAAGTACAATTAGATAACTATCAAATTATCCTAAATAAGTCAGAAATTGACCTGAAGATTGGCAGAACAAACTCCACACACAAATAAAGGTAGAGAAGAGTCCACACTGAAAAAGGTAGAAAATCCGGAGACATGGTTTCAGGGAAAAATGGATCCTGTCCACTGCACGAGGGAGGGAAAAGCGTGAGAGACAGACTAACGCAAAGGGGAGCGTACAGGTAAAATGAATCTCCATAGGAACTGGCAGAATTTTGTGACCTCTCACAACTTGTGGGGCTTAAAGTCTGGAGTTTTAAAGGTCAGTGGGCTTGGTTTGGATAGAGACCGGGAGGGGGGGGGCACTGCAGTATTCTTGGAGAGAAGGCAGACAAACCACCTGTGGACACGCAGAATGGAAGCAGTGATCTGAAGAACACTTGGGTCATACAGTGGGGATGTTATCTGCTCATCTTAGAGTGTGTCCCAGAGATCACATTCATGGATCCTCTGAGAAAAAAGGAACTGGCTGGTGCCATTTCCTTCCCCTCCCCCTCAGCATAAGCACAGGCCACCTGTGAGAACCAGCTCAGCACCAACACCTGCTCCCTAACATGCTTACACCATGCCCCATCACCATCCCCTCCACATTCCAGAGTAACCAACCCTCCTAGCCATGCTTGCCTCAATCCCAGCGTGAGGGCAAACTCCCCCAGAAGACCGCCCCAAACACTATTCGCACAGTGTCTTCCAACATGGGAGTTTTATAGAGCTTGGTTCCAGCAGCAGTGGCAAAAGGTCTCATTTCACAAATAGACCTGAGCACACTTACTTAAAACTTGCCACATTCAGGCTACAGACCAAACATTATCCACAATAGGGAAAGAGAGCCTCTGCAGACGACTGGCCTAAACAATAAAGTGGCCAGGACAAAACAGCAGAGCACAAGCAACGAACACTAAAGATACTCCAGGAAGCACCAGGACTTGGGGGAGTGGGGATACTACAAGGCAGGGCACTACAGGACCTCTTCTTTGTAAGGCCATTAGCCTCAAGAACATGAGACATAGCTAACTTTCCTAACATACAGAAATAGGCACAGAAACTTAGACAAAACGAGGAGACAGACATATTTATACCAAATGAGAGAAAAGGACAAGACATATCCAAAGATCTAAGCAAAACAGATATATCACATGTCTGATTAAGTGTTTAAAGCAATGATCATGAAGATACTCACTGGACTTGAGACAAGAGTGGAAGACATGAGTGAGACTCTTAATCCAGAGATGAAAGGTATAAGAAACAAAATGAGAAACACCCTGATGGAATAAACAGCAGGGTGGCAGAAGCAGGAGAAAGAATAAGTCATCTAGAAGAGTAATGTAAAGTAATCAAGTTGAACAAAAGAGAGAAAAAATAATTATGTAAAATGAGAATAGGTTTAGGGAACTCAGCAACTGCATCAAATGTAACAACATTTGTATTATAGAAGTCCTAGAAAAAGGAGACAGAGAAAAAGGGAAAGAAAATTTATTTGAAGAAGTAACAGTCGAACACTTCCCTAATCTTGGGAAAGAGCTATCCAGAGCCAAGAGGCACAAAGAATGCCCATAAAAATTAACAAAAGCAGACCCACACCAAGATACACTGTAACAAAACTGACAAAATAGTAAGAAAAGGAAAAATATTCTTTTGGAAGATATTTATTCATTTATTTACTTAATAACGGGGGTGGAGAGAGAGAGTGAGAGCATTAGCAGAAGGGAGGGGCAGAGGGAGAAGCAGACATTCTGCTCAGCAGGGAGCCTCATGTGGGACTCGATCCCAGGATCCTGGGATCATGACCTGGGCCAAAGGCAGATGTTCAACTAACTGAACCACCCACGTGCCCCAAAAGGAAAAATTTTAAAACAGCAAGACAAAAGTGTCCTTAACTTATAAGGGAAAACCCACAAAGCTAGCTGAACAATTCTCAACAGAAACTTGGCAAGTCAGTAGGAGGTGGCATGATATATTCAAAGTGCTAAATGGGAAAAATGTGGAGCCAAGAATACTCCATCCAGCAAGACTATCATTCAGAACAGAGGAGAGATAAAGAGTGTCCCAGAAACACAAAATCTAAAGGAGTTCATAAACAACAAACCAGTTTTGCAAGCAATATTAAAGATGACTCTGAGTGGGAAGGAGAGACCAAAAAGTAACAGTATAAAGGTAGGAAACACAACAGCAGTAAAAATGAATATTTCTATAAGTAAACATTTATGGAACTCACAAAATAAAAGGATGTAAAATATAACAACATATATCTAAAACATGGGAGGAAAGGTATAAAGGATGGGTTCAAACCTAAATGACGATCAACTTAATATACACTGCTATACGCAGAAGAGATTATATACAAACCTCATGGTAACTGTGTATCAAAAAATACAAATAAATATGCAAATAATAAAGAGAAATAAATCCAAATATATTATTAAGAAAAACAGCAAACCATGAAAGACAAGAAAGAATCAGAGAAAACCTTCATGAACCACCACAAAACAAGTAATAAAATGATAATAAATACATATCTACCAATTATTACTATGAATGTAAATGGATTAAATGCTCCAATCAAAAGGTGACAATGGATTAAAAATATAAGACCCATCTATATGTTGCTAACAAGAGACTCATATTAGACCTAATGACATCTGCAGATTGAAAAGTGAGGGTATGGAGAAATAACTATCATGCAAATGGATGTCAAAAGAAAGCAGGAGTAGCAATAGTTATTACCAGGTAAAAAGACTTTATTTATTTATTTATTCATTCATTCTTTCATTCATTCATTCATTCTTGAGAGAGAGAGAGAAAACAAGCACAAGTGGGGGTGAAGGGCAGAGGGAAAAGGAGAGAATCCCAAGCAGGCTCTATGCACAGCATGGAGTCCCATGTGGGACCCAATCCCGAGACCCTGAGATCATGACCCAAGCTGAAATCAAGAGTAAGACACTCAACTGACTGAACCACTCAGGCGCCCTGGATAAGATGGACTGTAAAACAAAGACTATAACAGGAGACAAAGAAAGATACTATATAATAATAAAGGGGACAATATAGCTACTGTAACCCAACAGTTGATAGAGCAACTGTTAAGTATTTATTCACCCAACATAGAAGCACCCAAATACACAAAACAGTTAATAGCAAACATAAAGGAACTAATTGATAATAATACAATAATAGTACAGGACTTTAACACCCCACTTAATTCAACAGACAGATCATTCAAACAGAACATCAACATGGAACCAGTGGCTTTGAATGACACACTGGAACAGATGGATTTAACAGATACATTCAAGACATTCCATCTTAAATTAGCAGAATACATATCCTTTCCAGGTGCACATAGAATGTTCTACAGAGTAGATTACATATTAGGCCTCGAAACAAGCCTCAACAAATTCAAGAAGATCAAAGTCACACCATGTACATTTTCTGACCACAACACTATGAAACTAGAAGTCAACCACAAGAAAAAATCTGGAAAGACCACAAACACATGGAGGTTAAATAACACATTATGAAACAACGAATGGGTCCACCAAGAAATCAAAGAAGAAATAAAGAAGTACATGGAAACAAAATGAAAATGAAAACACAATGGTCCAAAACCGTTTGGGATGCAGCAAAAGCAGTTCCAAGAGGGAAGTTTATAGCAATATACGCCTAGGTCAAAGAACAAGAAAAATCTCAACAACTTCATCTTATACTTAAAGGAGCTAGAAAAAGAACAACAAAGTCTAAAGCCAGAAAGAAGGAAAAAAATAAAGATTAGAGCAGGAATAAATGATATAGAAACTAAAAAAATAATAGAGCAGATCAATGAAACCAGGAGTTGGTTCTGAAGAAGAACAATGAAAGAAAAAATGATTAAAACTGATAAACCTCTAGCCAGATTTATCAAGAAAAAAGGAGAAAGGACTCAAATAAATAAAGTCACAAAAGAGATAGGAGAAATAACAACCAACATCACTGAAATAAAAACAATTATAAGAGAATATGAAAAACTATATACCAACAAATTGGACAATATATAAGAAATGATAAATTCCCAGAAATATATAATCTATCAAAATTGAAACAGGAAGAAACAGAAAATTGAACAAACTGATAACTAGCAAAGAAATTGAGTCAGTAATCACAAACCTCCCAAAACAAAAGCCCAGGACCAGATGCTTCACAGGTGAATTCTACCAAACATTTAAAGAAGAATTAATCTGTTCTTCTCAAATTACTTCCAAAAATAGAAAAGGAAAACTTCCAAATTCATTCTATGAGGCCAGCATTACCCTGATACAAAGCCAGATAAAGACTTCACTAAAAAAGAGAACTACAGGCCAATATCCCTGAGGAACACAGATGCAAAAATTCTCAGCAGACTACAAGCAAACAAAATTCAACAATACATTAAAAAAAAAAATCATTCACCATGATCAAGTAGGATTTATTCCTGGGTTGCAAGGGTGCTTCAACATTTGCAAATCAATAAACGTGATACATCACATTAGTAAGAGAAAGGATGAGAATCAATCATTTCAAAAAATGTAAGAAAAGCATTTGACAAAGTACAATATGCATTCATGATAAAAACCCTCAATAAAGTATAAAGATAAAACCCCTCAACATATAAAGACTCCAGATGAAAGACCCAGAATTAATATCATCCTTAATGGGAAAAAACTGAGTGCTTTTCTTCTATGGTAAGGAATAGGACAAGGATGTCTACTCTCACCACTTTTATTCAATGTAGTATTGGAAGTCTTAGCCACAGCAATCAGACAACAAAAAGAAATAAATGGCCTCGAGATCAGTAAGAAAGAAGTACAATTTTGACTATTTGCAGATGAGATACTATATATAGAAAACCTGAGAGTCCACCAAAAGGCTGCTAGAACTGATAAATGAATTCAGTAAATTTTCAGGATACAAAATCAGTGCTCAGAAATCTGTTGCATTTCTGAACACCAATAATGAAGCAGCAGAAAATGAAATTAAGAAAACAATCTCATTTACAGTTGCACAAAAAATAATAAGATGCCTAGGAATAAACCTAACCAATGAGGTGAAGACCTTTTGCTCTGAAAACTGTAAAATACTGATGAAAGAAATTCAAGACAACACAAAGAAATAGAAAAAAAATCCATGCTCATGATTGGAAGAACAAATACTGTTAAAATGTCTGTACTACCAAAAGTAATATTCACATTTAATGCAATCTCTATCAAAATACCAAAAGCATTTTTTCCACAGAACTAGAACAAACAATCCTATAATTCATATAGAACTAGAAAAGACCAGGGGTGCCTGGGTGTCTCAGTTTGTTAAGCAGCTGCCTTTGGCTCAGGTGATGATCCCAGGATCCTGGGATCGAGTCCTGCATTGGGTTCCCTACTCAGCAAAGAGCCTGCTTCTCCCTCTCCCTTTGCCTGCTACTCTGCCTACTTGTGTTCTTGCTCCATCTAATAAATAAATAACATCTTAAAAAAAAAAAAAAGGACTAGAGAAGACCCCAATAGCCAAAGCAAACTTGAAAAAGAAAAGCTGGAGGCATCATAATTCTGGCGTTCGTGTTATATTACAAAGGTTTTGTGATCAAAACAGTATGGGACTGGCACAAAAAAAGGCGCATAGATCAATGGAACAGAATAGAGAACCTAGAAATAATCCCACAACTATATGGTCAATTAATCTTTGGCAAAGCAGGGAAGAGTATCCAATGGGAAAAAGATGGTCCCTACACCCAGTGATGTTAAGAAAACTGAACAGCAATGTGCAAAAGAAAGAAACTGGATGACTTTCTTATACCAAAAACAAAAATAAACCCAAAATGGATTAAACACCTAAATGTGAGAGCTGAACCATAAAAATCCTAGAAGAAAACACAGGCAGTAACTTATTTAACATTGGCCGAAGCAAATTTTTTCTAGCTATGTCTCCTGAGGCAAGAGAAACAAAAGCAAAAATAAACTACTGGGGCTACATCAAAGTAAAAGGCTTCTGCACAGTGAAGGAAACAATCACCAGATCTGACAGACAATTTACTGAATGGGAGAAGATATTTGCAAATGGCATGTCTAATAAAGGGTTAATGTCCAACGTATATAAAGAACTTACACAACTCAACACCCAAAGCCCAAATAATCAAATGAAAACACAGGCAGAAGACACGAACAGACATTTCTCCAAAAAGACATCCAAATGGCCAACAGACACATGAAAAGATGCCCAACATCACTCATCATCATGGAAATATAAATCCAAACTACAATGAGCTATCACCTCACGCCAGTCAGAATGGCTATAATCCACCAATGACACAAGAAACAACAGGTGTTGGCGAGGATGTGGAGAAGAAACGTTGTGCGGTGTTGGTGGGAGCACAAAGTGGTGCAGCCACTGTAGAAGAGAGTATGGAGGTTCCTCAAGAAGTTAAAAACAGAACTGCCTTCTGACCCAGCAATTGCACTAGTAGGTATTTACGTACGGACTACAAGAGATAATTCGAAGGGATACACGCACCCCTATGTTTGTGGTAGCATGATTTACGACAGCCAAGCAATGGAAGCAGCCCGATGGCCATCGACTGATGAATGCATAAAGAAGAGGTGGTGTGCATACACACAATGGGATGTTCCCCAGCCACAAAAAGAATGAAATCTTGCCATGTGCAACGATGTAAATGGAGTTAGAGTCTAATGCTGAGTGAAATCGGTCAGAGAAAGACAAATGCCATACGATCTCACTCATCTGTGAAATGTAAGAAACAAAATGAATGAGTAATGGGGATACAGAGAGAGAGGGACAGACAAATCAAACAAACCCTGAACCCTAGAGAACCACCTGATGGTTACCAGAAGGGAGGTGTGGGCTGGGGGGTGGGTGAGCAGGTGATGGGGATTAGGAACGCACCTGTGACGAGCACTGGGAAGTGCTGAACCACTATACTGTCCACCCGAAACCAGTACTACAGTGTGTTAACGCGCTGGAATTGAAATGAAAACTTAAAAATAATTATTAACATTAACCCCACCGAACAGCTCATCTGTCTAGCCAAGAGGAAACACCAGATAGTGAAGTTAGCGTTTGCATTCATTGAAATCTAGCAATTGAAAGTGTCCTAACTCTAGATGTATCCTCCAGTGAAATTCCTCTTGATTTAGTTACTTGCGCAGGAGGGCACGTGCGTGGGGACGAGGGACCCGCGGCTTACGTGAGACAGGAAGCTGGCCGTGGACTGTGACGACGGCACGTTGGAATGGGAGCGGGTGGCCGTGGGCGGCTGCAGGAGGCGCGACTTCACGGAAGTGTTCGAGGCGAACCCGGGGCCCTGAAGTTCCTGGAAAGCGACACAGATGGGAGCAAAGACCGTTGACGACCCACACCCAGAACCGTGGGATCAGATGCATTTTGCAAACATAATCTGTCTCAGGCGCTGGACGTCTATAGAGCCATCACGCAGAGTGTCAAGCTAGATGCTTCTGCCAATGCTCAGGAAGGTGCCTTCCCGCAGCATCGTGAAGAGCCCTGGAGACGGGAAGACACCTTGGGGTGTCGCTAGGCTGGTTTCTCGGTTTTGCTGAAGACCCCACGGTAGGCCTGGCAAACTGCTCAGCCCCCGCGAGCATCTGTGACTGAGACTCTACTGTAGGGCGCCTGGGTGGCTCAGTGGGTTAGGCCTCTGCCTTCAGCTCGGGTCATGATCTCAGGGTCCTGGGATCGAGCCCTGCTTCAGGCTCTCTGCTCAGCGGGGAGCCTGCTCTCCGCGCGCCCCATGCCTGCCTCTCTGTCTACTTGGGATCTGTCAAATAAATATCTTTTAAAAAAGGACTTTCATGTATGTCTGCAGCTTTAAAATATACTTGGAACACAGATGTATATGTACCGTTTTTAGGAGGCCAATGCCTTATCCATATATGTACCGTTTTTAAAGAACACGCTTCTGTCATGCAGATTAAATCATGTTTGCTTTTCCCCAAACAAGACAAACACAGCTGGGCCTTTGCACTTGCTTGACCTCCTTCTATATGGAAGATTCTTCCTCGGGCATCCTCAAGGCACCTCTGTTGCCTACCCCTCGTATTACAAACGTAACAGAGAGTACGGTGCTTTAATTTGCTACCAAACTGGTAACAGGAAAAGGATAGGTATAGAACGTAAAGATGTTTCTACAGAATTTATAATGGCTAGTTTCAGATAATGTTGAAAGTACACTTGAATGTTTCTAAGGCACATGAAGAAAATATATAAGTACATCAAAGAGTGGCACTATTTTTTGTTTAAACTATGATGAAAAAGAAAAAAAGACCTCACTTTTACATCCAAAGTGTGTTGAAGTTTTAGGCGTACAGACTCCTGTTCCTGACGCTGTATGATATCTTGACATTCCGCAAACTGCAAAGATGCCTGCGATCAAGGAACCACATGTGGTTTATCCTCTGTTCTTTGCACAGTTTCATTAATCTATAAATAACTGATTTGCTAGCTCTTAAAGAGAACTTCCCCCACTCTTAGCACACTAACTTGCATTTATCTATTTATTTTATTCAATAAACTTAGAACAAATGGAGGCCCTGGCTTTATTCTCTGTATCTCCAGCATGTATACAACATTTAGTACATGAAGGGCATTCAAGAGAATGAAAAAACAGGATGAAATGAGCAAAGAGCTTTAACTATATATATATATATATATATATATATACACACACACACACATATATATATATACATACACATACACACAATAACAATATAAAACACACACACACACAGAAATAACAACTGAAATTCACTGAGTCAATTTTTTAAAATTTGGTTTTAAAACCAAAGTTGACACAGGTGGGATCACAGATCATTTTACCTAACCATCAAGGCTCTGATTTCTTAAGAATCAAGGACTAGTCTGGATATATTTTTAGCCTTTCAGAGTTCTCAGGTGACAAAAAGATTTATTCCTCTCTGATGAATGGTAACTACAAATACAATGTCATAAATCCTTCTCTTTTTTTTTTTTTTTGACCTTCTGACACTTCGTGGTAATTCTTCTCATTCTTTAAGCTGTGTTTACTGCCTGCATTTTCTGGACCCCCAAAAATGTCAAACATCAGCATTACACTATCATTTTATTGGTATCATTAACAGACTGTATTCCACCTAGTGTTCAAGTCGTTCTGTGGCAGTTATTTAGACTGGAGACATTCTTATTTCTTCAGTCTACTGAAGACATCAGGAGCATCTCATGTCTTATACCTTGGAGCCCCTAGTGACTGTGTTAGCTCCAAAAAGAGAATTTGGCAAAATGCTAACATTATAACTATGTTTTAAAGCACAGAAGAGCCTTCTCCATAGGAAATGGTTTTTCCTTGTGCCAGGTGACTGTGGTATAATAGAGATTTGGTTCATATCAACACGGGGCTTTTGTTCAGAGCAAGTCTACTTAATAGCTATGTAGCTGATCATTACACCTTTAGTTAATAACTACCTTATCAAGGGCAACTTCCATATTCGCGACCTTTTCTTTCAAACGTCGTTCCTGGGATCTCAGGACCTCCAGTTCTCCTGCCATCTTGTTTTTTTCTGTTGCAACAGTACTCAGTTCCTGGCTTAATTTATTCTTCTCTTCTTTTAGAAAGTGCTTTTCCTGCAATGAGAGAGGAAAAAATATCAGAAATAATATGCTGATTTAGGTGCCCTGATGTGATGGAAATATGAAACTTGCATAAAGGCCTGAACTGTAGTTCAACTCATACGCCATTTAATTGCTTTGGAGTTGGAGCTGGGAACTGTTAGAATTGTTACCACGAACTCTTTCATTTTTATCACTACTGGTATTATTACTTGTTCTTAAATCTTCATAAATCTTATTAAATCTTTGATAAAACCTACAAAACACGTCATAACTATGTTGCATAAAAAGAGATAGCGTGATGGTGGATTGAGATTGAGTAATCATGCATTCAATTTTACTGAAATCTGTTCAAAATGACAAAAGGGATTTAAAGAAGATGGCTTTATTTGAAAGCTTTGGGGCTTCTATTTTGTTTCAAGGTTGAATATTCATTTCACAAATGCCTACTGCAGACCCCAAAAAGACGGGGCCCACGGTTCCTGCCCTCAAGGTCCAGTGATACGAATGTTCTTATTGATCTACTTCTGGAAGAGTCTTTGGTATTCAACAAAATCTCATTGAAATTCATACACATTCCTCTAAAAAAAAAATCATGGAATAGGGAGACAAAAAGAAATGCACAGTAGTCAAGAAACCTCAACTGCTTGAGTCTGTATTTGTTTCTTTGAGAAAATGTATAATGTAAACAAGGTAGATGGTGCTGTTGCTGTAATAATCTTTTTGGATGGAAATAATTGTTTTTTTCTGATTTGTTAGACAAAAAAGGCTTCAGAAAGAAAGATAAATGTGACAAGTTGTCTCCCTTCTGTTTGAATGTCCGTGGGTTTTGATGAATCCCGTCCTCTGGGTGGAGGCGGGCGCCTGTGATGACCGCAGGCAGGGACCCCTTGTGCCTAAGATTTCCCACGGGGGATGGGAATAAGCATGGCTTTAGGTCCCAAATGAGCAAATAATTGAAGGAGAGAAAAAAAAAAACCAAATTTAGGATAAGAGAAAAGGAGGGGAAAAAAAATAGGAAAAAACCTGAAAAAGGAAATAACTCAGTCCGTATGCTGAGGGGTCTGCACAAACACGTGCCTTTGTACATACTCGGGATGGTTCTGCCTCACTCTGAAGAAGGATGTCATCAGGTCCCTTTGGGGAAGGGGAAAGCAATCACTGGAGCTGCCCCTGTCTTCTACGTATGCTCGTGACTTCCTACCCCTGTTACAGTCAGTCCTGATGTAAATTCCTTTGAAACTGGTGATTTGTTCCAAAGTGACTGATGTATCAGGGAACATCGGAGCACAACGCCGATTTCACACTTATTAAGCGAGTTTCATTTATGAGAAATACTAAGTCAATGAAAAATGACGCCCAGCTAAACAGAGCTGGGCAGGAAAACAGAGAAAGCATACATGCGCACTCCTCAAACACCCATCTACCGCTGCCTCAGTTTACCTTGTTAGGAGTCACATCCGTGCGCATCCGGTGTTAAGAAAACCCCCCCTTTACCCCTTATCATACCTCACAAGCCACAACTCTGACGTACACTTTCACAAGCAACCTTCAGGTCTTTCTCAAGATAAAGGGCCATATTTGCTGTAGTGTTTATGCGTTTCTTCCCCATTTAACATGTGACGTGTGTAAAACTGTGCTTCCATTTTCATTCGATTCCTCTTTCTGGCACGTCACTGATGAAACCTTAGTCGGGCCCTCTGAATCCCACTGTCCTCAGCGTCCCCAGGGCTCGGAACGCACAGTCCGGCAGAGCACAGTGATTTCAAGAACACACACATCACACTATTTCAGAACACACCGATCAAATAAAATCATTCTGTCTCTACCAGGAAAGTCCTTTTGCCCATTTTCTGCATTGAAAATATGAGCTCTTTCAAGGTCCTACTCAAACGTTCCTTTGGAGCTTTTCCCTCATTCTCTTGGTCAGAAAGAACCTTATGTCTCTTGTGTACTTTGTAACTCTGCCAAGTCTTCTGCCTGGCATGTATTCGAGGGGGACACACCGGCGTTCTCCACTCCGAGGACACGGACTCACCTTATTTGCGTTAGTCATTGCCTCTTCCAAAAACTGTATCTTGCTCTGAAGGGCGTCTATTTGACCTCTTTTAGCTGTGATTTGCTTCTGCATCCCCATTGCCACTTTCATAGCTGGGGGGGAAAAAAGGAAGCAAACCGCCTTCATTTTTAAGGTTTCTAAATTTTGAGCGCCAACTATAAATTGATGGTTAAATATTGGGACACGGGGACACGATTCTCCAAGGCACCTGGACAGTTTCAAGAGAGTGATATGACAGTTTTCAGCAATTGCTCAGAGATTTTGAGCTGAAACTGATGTTTTGTGATTTCCTTCCTATTGGTATTAATTTCATTGACCGTAGTAACTTGCCGTATCGCCCATGGTTATAATATTGACCAAATTCATACTCACCCATATAGAAAACATATACATAAACACAGTCATATAATGAATAATATATATAGTATTTTTACTAAAGTAATTTTCCAGAAGTTCATATTCAAAATACCATACAGACATCTCTTACTTGTTCATATGCTATCCTATAAACATGTCACAGTGACTGTATAAGACATCTATTATTAAGTGATGTTTTTAAGAAGTCCTGTGATACCACAAACCATTCAATTTTCATTCCCGTGGTTACCGCATGTGTTTGGAACTCACTGCTGTTTCAACCATCACATTCGCAGCGTGGGCATATATGGAATTATTTTAGTAAAACTAGGGACCGGATGAGAGCGTTCAAGGCAGGCAGGAGGCAATGACCAGTTCAGACACGACAGGCCCCGGGAAAGCCATGATCTATCCTCACTTGGAAATTCAGAGCCAGAGACCCATGTTGTTTTCCACAGGCAGCTGAGGAAAGAGGTTTGAAAATGCCGTGGCTTTGGGTCCGATCCAGATAGAGCATAGAGGGTGAGAAGAGAAACCGTATCATTCTTTAGAAACAAACTCTCAGAGGATAAAAGGTCGGACTTCTTGCTAAGGAGACACAGTTCCTCTAGCTGAGCTGACCAAACAGGGCTGATGGGGCAGAGCACACGGCTTTCCTGAGGGAGCGACAGTCCGACACCATTGCTCACCGCTCAGCTCTGTCTATGGCTCCGAACAACTCTGGTCTCATTAAGCGGTCATGGTTGGCCTTCGAAACTTTTCTTCAATCTCTTTAGTGTGGTTGGGGCTGTGGCTGAAATGCCTGGAGGGCACTGAGGAAAGGACTCTCTTTGGTGGCCGTGGGGGGTGTGGGGGAGTGGGGGGTAGGGAGGAATGGGGGTGGGGCAGGGAACAGACCCCAAATGGGCCTCCTGAGCGACCTCTTCAAACCCCAGCATTTTCTTGGTGTTAACCAGCAAAGGAAAAGTGGAACCTGCAAGGGAGGCACAAAATACAGATGCTTCGAGAATCTGTGTGCTGCCTCTGGACAGGGGCCACGGTAATCTTCTCTGAATGGTTCCAGTTTTAGTATATGTGCTGCTGAAGCGGGCACAGAAATCAATCTTTTGACATTAAAAAATATTGACAAATTAAAAAAATATAGACTTTACTTAGCTTAATGTTTATTCTTTTTTTTTTTTCAAAGATTTTATTTACTTATTTGACAGACAGAGATCACAAGTAGGCAGAGAGACAGGCAGAGAGAGAGGGGGAAGCAGGGTCCCTGCTGAGCAGAGAGCCCGATGAGGGGCTGGATCCCAGGCCCTGAGATCATGACCCGAGTCAAATGTAGAGGCTTAACCCACTGAGCCACCAGGTGCCCCTAGATTAATGTTTATTCATATATATTCATACTCATTTATATATACAGCTGTACCAACATCGATATGAATGACATAAAACAACAGATAGCCTTCTCTCTCAGAATTAATATGGGCAGTAGGAGACAAAGGGAACAATGGGGTTAAGTGGTGACAAGGGACCACTCATTCCAGCAGCTCAATTCCCAGGGCTTTATCCCATTTTTACCACAGAGAAAGAATCAGGAACTGACAACCACAGACTTATTATAGTTTATCTTGATAATGAACATGGGAAAAATAAGGGGATGAATGAAAGTCATTGGTAACTTGTATTTCTAGCAACGGTTCCTTAAGAGTAATTAATTGGTACTTACAGATGGTGAGATCTGTTAGAAATTACTGAAACAGCCACAGGAAAAGACTCCGATACTTTAGGGATTAAACGAAGCACATGGTCTTTTCCCTAAAACACCCTGAGCAGAATGTCTGCTCTCTGACACCTGGCAGGGGTGCCCCTCGCTGTGCCTCTCACAGGGTGCGGCACCCAGAAGAGGCGGCGCGTGGCGTGTCCAGGTCTGTGCTTTAGTAAGTCTAGACCCGTGGAGTTAGAAGCAGGAATAAAATCCAGGAAAGCATACCATGACCATCGGATCCTTCCATCGACTTCAACGTATTTCTCGTTTGTTCAAGTTCAGACTGTGCGGACTTCAACTGCATTTTCAGTTTGTTTGTAGTAGCTTCCATTTCCTCAGTTTTGTTTCGGAAATTCCTTTTTAAGACTTCGTAGTCCTCTGTACCGTGCGATAATAACCGATGGTTACTTTCGTCTATGCCATTGCGTGAGGTGTACCTTACTTGTAACTAACGATCCCAGAGCTGTGGAGCGGGAAGGGACGCCTTTAGTGCCACCATCATTCGTTAGAGAAATCGGATGTACAGTCACTTTTCCCGAGTGGATCCTCCTCCTTTACCCCCTGACTAGTCACCGTTTCCTCCCAACCAGCGTAACGGGCTCACACCAGACGCACCTTCCTCGGGTGGTCACACCTACAGCAGAGCTCGCCGCCACCCCTAAGGAGGGTCTCTAAGACGCGTAAGTAACCGGAGGGTGCCACGTGCTCTGTCTTTTCGGCTCCAGGAATTATTCAAGTACTCGGCACGTACTCATCATTCTACACAAGAACACAGCCCCGCACCTACTCACCTTTTTATATACTTCTATGTGGTCGATTCACACGTAAAGGGGACAGAGAGAGCCAAGGCCTCTTCGCTGCGGTCTGTGTCCCCAGACGTGTCCATGTGGGTGTCCCAGCACCACCCACACCGGCTGTCCCGGACGGGCTGGAGCTCACGCGCCGGCCCTCAGGCCTGCTGCCCCGATTGCTTTCTGTCTCGGCTGCCGGCGAGCAGCGCGCTGTTCCCCCAACCACAGACCTAAAGCGTGAAGGCCGCGCACAGCTCCTCTAATCACAGTCGCCACAATACTCCTCATGCTGTCTCTCATTTTCACTGCCACTGTCTTGGTTCAAGTTTCCATGGCCCCCTGGGGCCGCTGCAGGATCCCCTCTAACTGGCTGGCCTCTGGCCCTACAGTCTTGCCTTTCTCTATTTACCTGCCAAGACACTGTCCTTTCAAAACGCACATTTGCTGACAATAATCTCCTGCTGAACGTCTCTTGCTGGCTCCGCACTGTCTGGCTCTGCCCGTCGATTCTGCGTCATTTCTTAGCCCTGGTTCCTTTGCACTTTTACTCAAGTGCCTCTGAGGTCACATTGTTATTTCAGGCCTCGTGCTTCTGCCCACGATGTTCTCTCTGCCGGGGCTGCCCTCCCACCTCCTGCCAAATCCCTTTTCTTCCCACCACGTTAGCAGAGGAGGTGAGTCCTACAGCACACTCTCCTCCATCTGCAGGCAGCACCCGGGCCTCACCCACCGTCCGGTGACCCATTCTCGAGAACTCTGGCCCGCAGCCAGCCGGGACCCTCACTCTTGTGTTCTCAGGGCCTGTGGCAGTGTCTGGCCTAGGAAATGCTCAGGAATCCTTGACTGTGTGTGTGTGTGTATGTGTGTGTGTGTGTGTGTGTGGGTGTGTGCGGGAGATGACACCTGTAGCACATTACTCGTGAACTAAAAATATTTTATTTTTCAATTTAAGATCTTGATTGATTTTTCAAGAAAGCTCCACGTCTGTTTGCGATGTTGCTTCATGATGAAACCTCTCATCAAGCTATTTGACTCAGAGGACTCATGGCTTCCACTTCCCTCACCCTTTTCTCGAAAACTCCGTAAAGAAGGGCGCCTGGGTGGCTCCATCAGTGAAGCCTCTGACTCTTGGTGTTAGCTGAGGTCACGAGCTTGGGGTTGTGAGACGGAGCCGCCTGGGGGGCTCTGCGCTCAGTGGGGCGCCTGCTGCTCTCCCTCGGCCCCTCCCCCACTCACACACACTTGCCCTCTCTCTCTAAAATAAATAAATAAATCTTCAAAAAAAAACCCCACCTCAGTGAAAAATTTCATGGACTCTGAAGCTGACTCAAATGTTAACAGTTAATGAGTGCAAGACGTGGGGCTCTGGGAGCAGAAGCGGGATTTCGGGACAGCGTGGCGCTCCCTGTCCAGGATGTGGGAAGAGCGGCCCTGCTGCGGCCCTGCTGCGGCCCTGCTGCGGCCCTGCTGCGGCCCTGCTGCGGCCCTGCTGCGGCCCTGCTGCGGCCACGTTTCGCAACAGTCCCAGCGTCCGGGCTGGACTCCCCTGGCCGCGCTGCTCTAGTAGTCAGCAGAACGGGAACCGAAGGAACCTACCTGTGAGGCTGTTCAACTCACTCCTACCGGTTTTCACCTCATTTAATAACTGATCTCTCTCCTGTTTGATGTCCTTCACCGCACGGAGCCGCTCGGAGCCCGCGTTCACCAGCTTCACCTTTTCCAGCTCCAGGTCACTCACTCGGGCCTCAAGCTCCCGTATCTTTGCATCTTTTTTATCTTTTAAAATCTAAACGTAGGGATAAATACAGAGAACAGAGTAAGAAGTAAAAAAACATATGTACAAGTACTTCTGGTGGACATTGTATTGGTGTGCTCTCTGTATTTAATAGCTTTTCACTATTTCCTAGAATATTGAGTTTTTATTTTATTATAAAACCTCAACAGTAAATGGGCAAGCAAAAGGAACACTTTCCCTTTCTTTTAACCCTAGCAGTCCATTTCCAATATCATTTGCAATAGCTCTTCATTATTTCTATTCCATTTTTTTTTTCATTCGAAAGAGGAATATACTGGGCACCTACTCTGTGCCAGGCACTACTTTACATGTTGGGACAGAGGAGGGAGGGGACGCCTGAGGGGAGGCAAGTGAGGCCCCAGGCGAGTGCCTTTCTGAGCTCTGAGTCCTAGATGCCTCACTAAACTTACTGCATCCCAGTCTCGAACAGCAGGAAGGTCACTGTCCAGGGAGCTCACATTCCAGGGAGAGGTTACAGACACCTACCACCATTTAATAGGTACTAATGAGTGACCGAAACAAGGAATCAAAGAAGGTGGGGAACCAGGACGAACGCTGGGAGGGCTCTGCACGTAAGGGGTACATTGGTATGTTGACAAGAGCCCAACTGTTATTCTTATTAGAGCCTGCAACAGGGTTGGCACTCCGCTGGTGTCTGGGAACTTGGACTTGGGAGGGTTCCCAGCACTCCAACTGATAAGGGCTCTCTGTGCCTAAACCAGTTCTGCAAACAGAATGATTTATGCGGAGCACCTGCTCTCCTTCTGGAAGCCCGGAATACTTGCCAGGCCCTGCGTGTTGGTGTGAGCAGTCCTCCGCATGAAAACCCTGGGGACTGGGTCTCCAATGAGCTGCCCTGGTCGGCAACATGTGACACGCAGTCTCGGACTCTTGCTGGGGGAGGGAAGCGTGTCCTCTGTGACTCTGCAGGACAGGACTTCGGGAAGCCTGTGCCTCACTTCCTCCATGGATCTCTGCCCATTGCTGACTTTGCTTTTTATTATTTCCCGGTAATAAACTCTACCCAGGAGCACAACTACATGCTGAGTCCTGTGAGTCGTCCCAACAAACGGCTGAACCTGGGGGTAGTCTTGGGGACCCTGACCTCTCTGCTGGGCAGAAGCCTCACAGAGGGAGGTAAAGAAGCAAGTGATGTGACAGGATCAGGGACAGCTCTAGGCACAGGTAATGTGTTCAGGGAACAGCAAGGCCATCAGAATGGCTGGCAGAAACCAGAATGTGCTATCCCAAACATGCCTCTTTGGCATAAGTATTATTTTGAGCTGATTATTTTGAGAAATAGCAGGCACAGGGGAAGGTCTGAAAACAGAGGGTGCACTTTAAGGGATACTCAGACTTATAAAGGAAGTCTCCATTTATAAGGATGTCTCTCGGGAAAGGAAGGATGACTAAGTTATAAGAGAATCTTGTCAATGGGGAAAGCATGCCTTCAATCTACAAACCAAACCTCCTTCCTTTATCCACATTTTTCCTAGTCACCTTCCCATGACTTCTTTCCCACACCCTTCTTTCGGCTCAAGATGGTATTTAAGCCTGAATTCTAAGCCACCTCTCTGAGTTACTAATTTCCCTGGGTTTCTCACTTGTATATATGAGAGTCATTGACTGGTTTTAAGATTTTACTTATTTGGGGCATCTGGGTGGCTCAGTGGGTTAAGCTGCTGCCTTCAGCTCAGGTCATGATCTCAGGGTCCTGAGATCGAGTCCCACATCGGGCTCTCTGCTCAGCGGGGAGCCTGCTTCCCTTCCTCTCTCTCTGCCTGCCTCTCTGCCTACTTGTCCTATTTGTGATTTCTCTCTGTCAAATAAATAAATAAAATCTTTGAAAAAAAAAAGATTTTATGTATTTGAGAGAAAGATTTTATTTATTTATTTGTGAGAGAGAGAGCGCGCGCATATGAGCAGGGGGAGGGGCAGATGGAAGAGAGGAGGGAGCAGCAGACTCCCCATCCCCCCGAGCAAGGGGCCAGAGAGGACTCAATCCTGGGACTCCGAATCATGACCTGATCCAAAGGCAGACACTTAACCAACTGAGCCACCCATGAGATATATTTATTAATAAACTTCTTTGCTCTTCTCTTGTTGATGTGTCTTGGTTACTGAGAATTTAGAAAGACAGATGGAGAAGGATTTCTCCTGCTCTACATTGGAGTGTATGAGCATGAGAAGGAAGTAGTCAGACATAAAGTCAGAGAGGGAGCCATGGGCAGGACAATGTAAGGATGTGAAAGTTCATCCTGAGTGAGACAAGCCATTGGAGAGTTTTCAACATGGGAGTGATAAAATGTAACATTTTAAAATCTAATTTGGGCTGCTGTGTGAAACATAAACAGTGATAAGGGTGAAGGTAGGTGTGCCCTTGCAGGGGCTACATTCCCACCAACGTTCAGGAGTATTCCTTTTTTTTTTTTTAAGTAGGCTCCATGCCCAGCATAGAGCCCAATGTAGGGCCTGAACTCACGACCCTGAGATCAAGACCGGAGCAGAAATCTACAGTTGGATGCTTAACTGACTGAGTTACCCAGGTGCCCTGGGTGTTCTTTTTCTCCACAACCCTGTCAACACTTGGTGGAGATGGGTGTCTTCTCTACGCTATGCGCCCAAGTCCAAGTCAGTGTTGTATGGAAGAGCTGAACCGCTATCTTGTATACCTGAAACAAATACGATGAACTATGTTAACTGTTCTTTTGTTTCACAGATACGGAAGCCAAGATTGGGCAAGCTGTGCAGTCGGTGAGTGGTGAGGGATGGGATTCAGTGCGAGGTCTGTCTGGGGAGGGAGGAAATGCTTCAGACTGTGGGATCAGAAATGGCTTCATGAGGAAACTGGATTTTCTGACGTTTTCCTCTTTCGTACCGGCAGTCCCGAACCATTTCAGGGCCACCCACTCCTTTCAGAATCAAATAAAGGGATGGATCCTTCCTCACAAAAACACACAGATGCACCAATACCTTCAGACCATCTCAGAGGGTCTACAGACGGTCCTCTCGGAGCCCCTCTTCAGTGACTTAAGTCAACTTCCTCATGAGGGTAAAGACATTTCAGAAGCTAAACCGCCAAACCCTCTACAGACCTTGAACTCCTGGAGCTCCAGCCTCCTGTCGTTGATCTCCTTCTCCAGCTGAGCCTTTTCCACTTGCATGGCGCCCGCCGTCCGCCCGTGCTGGCCAACCAGCTGGGTCATGTTCTCAATCTGCTGGCGCAAAATCTCGATCACCTTGTCCTTCTCTGCCATCTGTAGCCGGAGGGCCTCACACTCGGTCTGCACGTTCCTGAGGTGGTCGCCCTCGGTTTTCAGGTGCTGCAGCTCCTGCAATTTCAGGTCCACCCGGGACCGTAGCTTTGTGATCTCTGAATTGGTGGCCTCGATGGCTCTCTCCTTCTCCTGCAGGGAAGCGGTCAGGTCCGATACGGTCCTCTCGGAGCTCTCCAGGGTCATCTTCTTGGCCGTCAACTCTTCTACCACTTTGCGGAGCATCTCTTTGGTGGATTCAAGCTGAGCAGTCAAGGAGGACACTTTCTCTAGACTTTCATTCTTGCCCTGAATTGCTGCCATCTGATGGTGGGAGAGAAAGAAGTTTTCATGTATTTGGGCAGATAGATGAGTTTAAAACAAGTTAGCTCACAAACATGAAATCACGAATCCGATAATAGTGACTTAGACTAACTCAAATCATTCTGCTGTCACGACTCTGTGCAGACCACAGACCAACTTAAGTTAATTAGACCGAGGTGGAGAGACTCATTAAGTAATAATGCTGCTCTAGAATGGCGTTCTTGTGTGGGAGCTTGGGAAGTTTCCTTGGACGTGTTTTCTGGACCAGTTTCAACTGGGCTGGGGGAGATGTGGCAGGGCCGAGGCTGCCGCTCTCCCTCACCATTCTCCTCCACCTTGCCCCTTAATTCTACCTCTGAGAGAAAAGCGAATAATGGCTTTCATCCAACACATGCTCACATTCTCAGGTCCTTGTCCAGAAAAGGGTAAGAATCCAACTCCCTGTGGCTCCTTTCACCATTCTTTGTGCCCAGGTTGGGCCGAAGAGTAGGAAAGTGCTTTGCCAGGATTCTAAGCCAACACTGGCCCCTTTGGTTTGCGTTCACATTTTAGGAAGCTTACTCTTTTGTGGAATGCTTTTATGTCTCTGTGGCAATACGTTGCATTAGAACCGTGTCCTTTCAGTCCTGAAGGTTCAGGGCAGTTAATAAAGCATTCCACATTTTGCCACTAGTGCACTGAAATGGACTGCATCCACCTTGTATCTCTCGGTCTCAATCAGCCTGGGGGAAAACCAAAACCAAAAAAAACCACAAAACCATCTGCTGGAAACCTTTGATCCTGCTGTTCCTCAGACCCCCCCACCCCATGGCGTGATGCTTTTCTGAAATAAGCAGCCATTAGGTTACCGATTTCTAGCAACCGGATGACAATCTCATTAGTCAACCATGAACAAAAATGAGATGAAGCTTAACACTTTATTTAATCAGTGGTCAAAAATAGAGAAAGGAATAACAGGTTTTCATTACTTGCTCAAAGAATCCTAGCTCCATTCTAGGGCTATTTCTAGGTCCATTCATGTTATTTAAAAAAAGCTCGACCGGCAACACCTGAAGTCCATCCTTCCCTGCTAGGAGACTCGTGGGGAAGCCGCCCCGTGTCCCGTCTGACCTGCCGCTCCATCTGGCCCTGACACTCGCTCTTCATGGCCTTGAGGAGGGCTTCCAGGCGCTGCACCTCCATGTTCCTGTCATCCAGCTCCCGCCGCAGGTGGTCGATGGTGATGCTGTTGCCCGTGTCCCGGTCCCAGAGACGCTTGTTCTGCTCCTTCTCCAGACTCAGCTCCTTCTCTCGCTTATGCAGGTCAGCCTACAAGAAGTGAGGTATGTCCCCCGACTTGTACGAAATAGAGTAAAACTCTTATTTTCCTTCTATCATTTTTGGAGGTTCTAGGGGATTTGAAAAGACTTTGATTTTGGAATCTTATTTTTTAATGGCTTAAGAACAATTATTTACTAGATACAGAAGTTAACATTTTGCTTACTTATAACTTCTTGCATTACAAGTAAATCTCAGTGGACTAGACCCCGCACAATACAGAATAATATTAAGACACAATAGATTTTTAAGGTCATCCTGTTTTTGAATTTTGGATTTTCTAGCAGAGGCATTACACCTCCCATTGAGCATGCTCCTGTAATAAAGAAATGCTCAAAAGCTTGCAAGAACAGCAATAGTGATGTGGCCGACCGCTTCAGAAACGACAGGACAGCGTCTGGTCCTGGGAGTGGAGCACTGTGGGCTGTGAACAGAATTACATCCCTCTTCAGGAGCGGAAAAAGGTACACAGAGTTGACTGTTAGCAAAAACTAAACAGAGTAGGAGAAACACAGACACACCGCTCTTCAAAGGACTTAGGACCCAAAGGGAAAGGTAAGACACAGACACAAAGAACAAAAGAAAAAAAAAAAAGACACAAAGAAAAATCAGTGGTTTTTCACTGAAGACACAGAGTTAAGCTAGAGCAGACAGAAATCACAAAGGAGATCCAAATGCTTGGAGAAGGCATTCGAGTTGGGCCTCACCAACAGCTGGGAGGTGCCGAGAGCGGGAGGAAGGGACTGGAAAGGGACGTGGGTGGTTTGGTTGGTGCACGGGGCATATGCAGAGAGAAAGGGCTGGACCGGTGACGGTCCCGAAAGGTAGGGAGTCTGGCTTTTATGGGGAACGTCATTTTTGAATGAGACTGACATGACCGGAGGGATATTTTACGAGAGGCGAGCAGGGCAGCACTTTACGGGCCAGACAGAAGAGGGGAGAGACTGGAAGTAGGAAACCCGGTCGGGAGACACTGCCCTGCCCTGGTCTAAGGACGGGCGTGGGAAAAGGGGTAGTGGCGGGAAGGCTGGAAAAGAGAGGAAGGGTTTCTGGGTCTTTCACACAATCTGCAAGATTTTCACATTAGAACTGAGGGCCTGAGGAGACTCGCAGCGGAGGGAAAGACTGCAGGATTATCCCGAGGTTTGGAACTTGTCACAGAGTCGCCAGCCCTGCCTTAGCCATGGCCCTCCAACCCCTGCCAGCCGCCGACGGACGGCCCCGTGCGCGGAGGGCGCTCGGCCCTACGCAGAGCCTGGGAGGGAGAGGAGTTTCCTCTCCTGCACTAACGGCAGGCAGAGCGCCAAACACATCCTTCCCCAAATTTCCCAGCCTCTAGTACCGCTAACAGGGCACAGGTTGCTTCACTATTACTGGAATCTTATTTCCTTAAAAAAAATTCTTTTTTTTTTACCTAAACTTCCTTTCAAATTGTCTGTGTTTTGAATGTTATTTGGCTCTAAACTAAACACCCGATACTACCTCAATTTAGTCCAATACATTCATCTAATTGAGAGATGGGCCGGTTGAAGACTAGCTTCACCTAACTTACATGCCGAAACTGCCTAAGGAAAAAAACCGGTAACGTTTAGAATAGTACTTATATGCAAAACTTGAATATTGTCAAGAGAGTTTGTTGTGTATGTATGCACAAATACTGTGTAGAATTTGTAACTTTATAAAGAAAACCATTTTTGTGAAATACTTTGGTGAAAAGCTTCCCAGAATTAATATTTATTTACTTATTTTAAAAGACTTTTATTTATTTATTTATTTGAGAGAAAATAAAAGTGCGACAGAGAGCATGAGAGAGGAGAGGGTCCGAGGGAGAAGCAGACTCCCCGCTGAGCAGGGAGCCCGAGGTGGGACTCGATCCCGGGACTCCAGGATCATGACCTGAGCCAAAGGCAGTTGCTTAACCAACTGAGCCCCCCAGGTGCCCCCAGAATTAATAGTTAGAGCACAGTCTTACCAACAGCTTTTGAAGCTGATCATCCAAATTTCCAGATTCCTGACTGAACTGGTCACGTTCCGTCCGTGCCTCGGTTAGTTCTGAGTTGGCAAGGACTAACTGCTTTTCAAGCTCTTCTATCTAAAAGGAAAGCACAAATCAATCTGACTATGTTAGTGGGGAATATAAAATAAGTACAGTTTGGGGGGAACAAATGGTATTATTTTGAGGGCAAAAATAAAACCTTATTATGTTTTGCACAGTTTTCTAAATTTAAGGTCTATGTAGAATTTAATTGAGCCAGGGAAATGAGCCAAAAGGCAGTATTTGATACCGTCAGATATGGGCATTGTCTGTAATCTTTTTCACACTATTCAAGATTTATTTTCTATGAATATGTGTTCTGTCATTCAGTATTTAAGGAAGCTTGGTGCGGCATAAATAACATTCTGTACAGCCCTCACAGATGACCTGTACTATATGTAGAAGAGCTATTTTAAGACTATCAGTGTTTCAATAACAAAAAGCATTGAATATAAATGAACGACTGGTAGCAACAAGTTTTTCCATTATTGTCATTATTAGTCAATTTGGAAAGGATGAATGAACTTCCATATATGTATATAAATATATTAACTTAGAATTATTTTAAATGAAATACATTAACTTAAAATACTTATATACATATTATGTGTTTCCATCCTCACTTCCTTCGACTATAAAATGGGAGACTACCAGTTTTAAAGGACCGGTATAGAGCGTTTTGCTCTCAGAGACACAGCAGCTGTTTGGCCTGTGCGACTAAGCGCGTCCATATGTCAACACGGCGGAAGGCCCGTCACTGTCAACAGCATTCCCTCAGCCCTTGGCCTGTAGATGCGAGGTGGGCAAAGGGGGTACGATCTCGGATGATGCAGACTCCAGGTTTGGACTTCAGCTGAGCCACACAAATTCACAATTTAGATACGGAGATATTAAAATAATGAGAACATGTTGATACTTAGTATGATCACTAAAATACTATTTCATCAGCCAGTAATAAGAAATCCTTCATAGCTACCTAAATGCTAAATACCCCTTCTTACGTCAACAGGCTTCCAGATTTACTGTGTCAAGAATAAAACTTACGGATTGGCTTAGAGGACAAACTGTGATGGCAATTTCTTAGAGAATATATGAGCAAGACTAATTTTTCTTGATGACTCTTATTTTTTTCTGGACCAGGGTCATTGAAGATCTTCATTTATTAATTCAGCACATATCTATGAGTTATATAAACACATACATATGCAACTACCTTTTGAGTACATAGGTAGTACATGTACAAATATGAGTACATAGAATTTATGTACCTTTAACTACTCATACATACACATGACAGCTTCCCATTTACCTAGAGTAGAATCGCAGCCTTTAGGGATTGGAATACACATTTTAATATTTACATTGGACATATTTTAAAAATGCCTTCATATTTGACCGTATGTTAGATATAAGTAAGTAGTTCACAAGAATTAAATGCACATAAAACATCAGGCTACCAATAAAAACGTTAAAAGTTTCTAATAATCCTATAAAGAAGTTCTTGCTCTCTTGTACGCCTTTGGGGACGTATACTGAAAAAGCCATACCACAGGTATGTAGCTTCCTAAGGAGGACGGAGGAGTGGTTTCAGGTGATAGAGTCTCTTTAGTTCTTTTATTATTGGGAAAGATCAAATCAGCACACACTTAGCAATGACATCAGGAATCAGCCCACAGACGCTTCCTGTGGGTAGACAAATGTAATCAGAGAGGCAACATGACCCGGCTAAGAGTCAAACACTTTAGGTTCTGGCCCATGTTCTCTCACATGACCTCTCTGAGTCTCAAGTTTTTTTAAATCTATAATTTAAACAGAATATTCTAGATAATCTTTCAAAGTCCTTTTAATTCTGTGTCTAATAGCTTTTTACCTGAGAAGAACAGTATTAATAAAGCTGAAATTCTATACTTTCCACCTGTTTTTGGAAACAAAATATGGTCGAAGAAACCCCATTCTGAGCTATAAAATTAATAAGAACACCTTCAGTGTGAAGAGTTACTCACACGACTAAAACATTTTCTAGTCCAAACCTGGCAAAAAAAAATATTTTCTCTTTGAGCAAAGTATTTGTCCATGAGTTTCAAAAGCTTAAATCAAGACCTGCCATTTTGTCCATTTTCATTTTTTAAAAAAGTCCTGGGTCACCCTTTGATATACCATCAGACTGGAGGGTAAAAATTCAGGAGACCAAAATTTGAAAAAGAAAAGAAAGAAAAGAACACAGAAAAAGCAAAGAGCCAAGTCCCGTCTTCCCACCCAAGTTTATGAAGCATCAGAAATTCCTCCAGACCCCTGCAGGAACATTGGCTTTGTAGTTGTCAGTACTGACTCAACTGCTATAGCTTTGCTTTTACCTTTCACTTTTTCGAGAAGAGATACTCCTGTTACTTCATCAATCAAGAAGAGAAATGGAGAGTGAAAGGGAAAACCACTGAAGTAGCAGCTGAGCTGAGCAAACAGCTGTACAGGACACTACAAAGCCTTCTGAAACGTCCAGAATAGAGACTGACAGCCAAGATATGTAATAAAAGGTTTTTTTCTTTTTCTTTTCTTTTCCAATAGCAGCACTGGTTTTCCCTTTCACCATCTATGAATCTACTTTCTGTTTTGGATCACTGAGCAAGTAAGTATTTGGATCTCATTCGAATCTTGACCGTGGTTTTAGAGACGTTACCAATCAAGCCGAATTGTATCTCCTGTTCTCTGTGCCCAGAGAGACGACACAGACATCGGGTACCGAGCGGTGCTGTGGGTCAGCACGGGGGCGCGTCAGCAGACCGCGCAAGGAGGTCTACACAGACTTTCCTGCACAGGATATAGCTCCGGCCAGTGCTACTAAATGTTTACTTTTTGAATGTGAAATTCAGCCCCAAATGCTTTCAAAGTAGGAAAAATAAACTGAGAATCCAGATCATGAGACAGTTTTGTTGTCAAAAAGCGAAAGTTAAGAGTAAAGCCAGATCTACAGAGCCAATAGTGACAGCTTCTACTGGTCCAAGTTCGTAAAGGGGAATTCTGGAGGTTCTCCTAAAATGGGAAGAGAAGAATAGAAAAAAGCATTACAGTAGAACATGTTGGAAAGCTACAACAGCTACATCTACAATTTTCTTTGAAACACAGTCTCTACTTTCATCGGTATGAAAATATTTTGTTAATCTGAAGACACACACTGCCCTCCTAAAGGACAATTTATGTTTTCTAGTTGGAAAAGTTTTGCTCAGACCTATCACGTCATCAGTTCTTTTAAATAATAAGGACTTTTTTTCCTGAAGGAGTCTGACCTCAGGTGAAAATACTAATACTGTTTCTCATAAAATATATTGATGTGTAGTATCAACACACTCTTCTAAGTTTCTTCTCACAAAGTTCCCACTTTTAATCATAGCTTTTATGTGTTATCTTCTTTGATTTTTTTCCTTAATGTTTTTTGGGTAGTATATACTAATACACTCACTAATAAAATCTATTTTATTTTCTATTTTAGCAATATAAAGTCAAGGTATATGAAAATGCAAGAAATTAAAACAAGGATTTGTGGTTTTTAGATTTTATATTCATTATAACAAAAACATTTCATAACAATGGAATATTTCATGACTTCCAAATGAAATCCTTTTGTTAACTAGCTTGATTTTTCACATATATTGATGACATTTCAGTCCAAAGTACATTCAAGTCTGTATTAACCTGACAAGATAATCTCCTCTCAGTGCTCCCTGACTAGAGGGAGTTCCTCGTAAGAACGTAGTTAACCGGATCTTGCTGCCAACTCCATGTTTTCCATGTTGCTCTGAATTTCACCAACCTAGATTAGAAGCAGCTGATGTAATATGTCCCCCTTATTTTTATTAAATGTTGCCTATTTAAGACTGACAAAAGCATTGGTGACCCACTATTTACATCAGAGCAAAATAAGATCATGATTTTAACATCCCATCTGTCTGTATCATCATATGTCCATATATATATATATACATATATCCATATGACCACATAACCACATATCCTCACAACATATATATAACCATATATCCTCGCATATAACCATATAACCACATATCTTCACATCCTCACAACATTCATATGAAAAAGGCTGCAGTCATTCCTCTGGATGCTTATGCTTCTACATGCCAGAGAGATAAAAGTTTATAAAAACCCAAAAGCTGTTTTTGTGTTCTTTAGCTGTCCCGTATTCAGTATTTGTTAGAATTTCCCACCAGGCTCAAATTCAGAGCTGAGTGGCGCAGTATATTGACCGTGCATCGGTTAACAACGGTGCTAGCTTACGGCGGGGCGGTCCTTTTTCCAAGCACCATTACCAAGGAGAGCTAGAGCTCTTTCAAATTAGGTAAGAAGACGCAAGTGAGCTGAGTTTTGCTTAGGACGTCACAGCTTTTCAAAGGGTTTAATTTGTCAATAAACAACGAATAGTTAACCTTTTCAAAACAGGTTGAACAGTGGTGAGTCTCGGTCACTGTGGTGGACTAGAACACACCAGCTCCCCCTTTCCTCTCTCGCCGTCGGACTGCCCGGGCTCACTTTTGCCAAGGTGCCTACCTCTAGGAGACTGACTACCAGAGCCTCCTTCTACCCCCTGCTGCACTGAAAGCATCCCCATCCTGCGGGGCGGGATCAAGACCTCTTGTGCAGGCTTGGTCTGCCTAGAAAGGGGTGCCATTCCTACTATCAATCTTCAGGGGAAAAGCTCACCCTGAGAATAGAAATTAGACCACAAAAAGCAGGCCTTGGAGAAGCAGGAAAGAACAAATGTTTCTCTTTGGGCTTCTGCTTCTTGGTTTAGCCTTTAAAACAGTCTAAGTTTCCTGAAGGCTACCCTTATATGTGGCGGGGTGTCGGAAATGACCTTGACAAAGGATTTAGGCTAAGAGCTAAATCCCTTCTAGGACAGGAGTCCTATGCAAACCGCCACCTGCCAGTATTAGTTCAGTCGGTATCAAACTAGCATCTGAAGAGAACAAAGAGCCAGGATCCCCCACGTGACAGGGGTAAACACTGTTCTAAGAAACTTGCCTCAGTCCTCTGTGTGTAGCAGAGCCTAAAGTAGGCTATTTCTTGCTGTGGGTAGTGATCAAAAATGCTGGAAAGCCACTGTGGCCGGGGATCCAAATCTCGTAACTGAGGTTATGTGGTTTCACATACTCTTTATTGTTCAGACTTCAGTAAAACGCTGTCTAAATGATTTTAGCGGTGCCGCGGGGAATGAAGGTTGAGGTTTCACATTCTGGGCTTGAACTGGAGAGCCGAGGGGGAAGAGCCCCCTCCTGTGGCCATCATAGGACTAACAGGGGCCCCTGAACGAAGCTGCCCAAGGGAGGGCAAACGTCTGGAAGAATCAGAGCTGCGCTAGTCAGCTGCTTCTTCCCATGGGAAGCTTTTTTCTTGTCCTGTTCCCCTGTAGAACGGGGCAATTTTTTAGAGGAAATCTGTTAACTTCCTTATATTCTATTTCTTCCAAATCAGCTCGGTGTGATGGTTAGAGCAGGAGGCTCTCTGTATTAGAGTTTGTCTTCCAAACGGAGTCAATTTGGAGAGGAAAGGTGGTGTTCACAAAGCAGGGCACGGGCATCGCTGGTGTGAACTGGGCTGCCCCGGGGAAGCAGGCAGGACGGCGGGCACCCCGCCCACAGGGAGTGGAGAACGCCCGCGCCTCTGAATGGGAGCCCTCTGCTTATTTCTTAGGGTCTCTACTGCTTTACACATGCTTGCGATTAACAACAAAAAAGCCCTGGGTAAGTGGTGGATAACCATAGCGAACTTCTCCTCGTTAGCTATGGAAAGTGAGAGAATAAAAACAACAGAATATCAAATTTTGAAGTTTTTAAAGGGTTTAAGAGAAATTGTGTGATGAAAGATGCAGATTTATCATCCCAATTATTTTTTATTTAGACTAATCTTATTAATTCGGTTTGCCAGCCACATGGTGATTAAATCTGGGAGCTTAAGTAAGACCTAAGAGGTAGGCCCTCAAGTACTGAGTAGTAGGGGAGACTGCCCCGTTCCAAAATATTTGTTAGAGCTAAGCCTATACAAAAAATTTAAGCGCTCTTATTTTTAACTTATTTTTTTAGAAACTTACTTGAAGGATGCAAAACTTTTTTTCCACAAATGAATTAATTTGGGCAAATAATTTGAATTAAAATTATTTATAATTTTTCATCAGATGTAGCATTCAATAATTCATCAGTAGCATATAACACCCAGAGCCCATCATATCGCATGCCCTCTTTAAAAATCATTTGTAATTTAACATATAGATATTTGGCAAACTCCTACTCCATCTTAAAAGCTGCTTTTAATTTGACATTACTCTGATGCCTCATTTTCAAATAAACTATTAAAAATTTGGAACTGAATCTGTGCAGAATAGTGTGTGGACGGCCAAATCTGACCTCACCTTGTCTTCGTACATCCTTTTGGCTTCCCTTAGCTCAGAACGTAGCTGAGAAACAGTAGATTCCAGATCGCTGAGCTGACGCATGTACATTGAATTCTGGTTTCTTGCTTGTTCTCTAAGAAGAGTTTGAAAGGGGATAAAAGCAAACAGCAAACTAAGCAGAAGTGTGAAATCTACGCGCACGCCAGCACTTAGACACGGCCACTAGTTCTTTTACATCGTATAACTAGGTCAAAAGTCTTTTATTTTTCCAAAATAGCTTCTCAAAAGCTTCAGCTCAACCATTCTGCTAAGTGCTGCAGCTACACAGTGTGTATTAGGTTCATTTGGTTCATTTGTACTATTTCTCTCTACTTTGGTATATTGAAAATGCCCCTGTAGGAAGTTTCAATATGTGTAAGCTCAAGTTATAAAATTACTTATAAAATTACTTATGTATACATCTGTATTATATATATATATATATTTACACATAACCATATATAATGTATGTGGTTTTGATTAATCCTATCAGTTGTAATATGAACAATGTTTAAAACACCCAATTCCAAGAGGCCCAGATGGTGCAATAATACTGCTTGTTCTTTCCCGCTGGTAGAGAACACGGGGTGGCAGGGCGGCCGCTGCCCACAGGCCTCGGCTGCACCGCGCCACACACCCACGTGATGTACTCCTGTCCACCCCCCGGCCAGCGAGGACAGCCGTACAGGAATTGGCATCGAACCCCTGGCGTGCAGACGGCGCAGGCCCCATCCCACTGCTCCTGAGCACATGTCCGTGGCACCACCTGGGAAGGATCGAGAGAGACTGAGCCCAACATGCCCGTCCTCTCAGAAAGGCCAGGAGCTTGTGGGCAGACGGGACGTGCGATTCCTAGTGACCGTGGCCTTTAGAAAGGCAGTCACAGCACACTCGGTGTGCCAGCAGCGGAGGGAGACGTAGACAGAGGCGTCACTACCTCACGCCCCTCTAGGTCACAGGCAGAGAAACACACCAAAAGCAGTGCCTGCTGTGTAAAGTACTTTTACACAAAGGAGGAGAGAAGCCTCAGGAACGTCCAGTTGCTCTCCCGTTTCCTACTCTCGAAGGAAATGTCTCCACCCATTACGGCCGCGGGCTTGGCGGGCCTCCTAGGGCGGCCTGTGTCATGCCTGGAGTCCTGTCCTGATGCTGACCCTGTCACTCTGACCCCCACCCCACGCAAGCTGTTCTCACTTAGGGCAATGATACTGCGTCGGTGGTCATGTGACTTTATCTTCGCGTAATCCTTTCCATTCATTTAAATGTTAGAGAAGTTTTACTTTCTCATAAGAAAGTAAATTTTAAAGCAAAAGCAAAGTAAAAATTTTAAAGCAAATTTTAAAAGACTTTAGAACAGAACATTAATGAAAATAGAATATCTAAAATGAGGATTATGAATACCAGTTTCAAACTAGCGGACACACGTACTGAATGATTTCCAGCTGACTCTGGATGCTACTGGCCTGGCTTCGAGCACTGCTGGCTTTCTCGGTAAGGCCCGTTATCTCAATTTCATGCTCACTTATTAACTGCTCAATCCTATAAAAAGAACGTGTGTGATGTTCGTTATTTGGTATGTAAGATTCTGCTTGACTACAAGTTATTCTAAAAATTAATGATTTTCAAATTCTCTCAAATTTAGTATTCTGCTTTGACTTTGAATATGCTGCTCATTTTAAGTTTTAGAAATCAGATTTTTAAAAAAAAATTTTACAATGTAATAAGTTACAAGTACTATATATTATGAGACACATGTAGGGACGTTTCCTCAAAGCCAAACATATTACAAATATAACAACAGGTTTTTAAATATTCACACTAAATCATAAAGATTTTATATCATAAAGCTTTACATTAAGCTCAGGTCAGGTTTTGCCAACAAATGAGTTACAAAGACTGTCTCCTTGACCAAGCTTTAGTCAGGCTCTCCTGAATCCTATTGTAGGCCTTGACCTTGGCGCTCATCAGCCCCTCCCCCAACTGCCCTGGCCTGCCCAGGCTTAGCAGGAATCTCACGAAGTCTGTTTAGTAAGAATCCCTCCACCTGTGATGTCTCCGCTGCCCCACTCACCTGTTCCTTGGCTGTAAACCCCTACTTTCTTGGTTGTATTAGGAGAGCTGAGTGTCATCTTTCCCCCCCAACACAGAACCCCTACTGCAGAAGCCTTGATTAAAGTCTTCCTGAACCTTTTAAACAAGTGTCAAGAAAATTTTCCCTTGCCACAAACCAATGAAGAAAACTTTCATTTCAGAACATTTTTGATTTTGGAATTCCTGATGAGGAATTATAAACCTATGGTTTAGTTCACTATGACTTTCCATACTTCAGCCAGAAACCCACCTATCTTGATGCTGTTGAAGAAGCAATTCTATCTTATTCTGTGATTCAGACTTCAGTGCTTCAAGCTGGTCCTCTACCTAGTTACAAAAAAGAGATGTTGATTTACAGACTGGTAAATCTACATCTTGAAAAAGCTGGAGATTTTCCAACTAAAGGACCACTTTATTGTTTTTAAACACGTTATTTATTTATTACTTGTCATAGAGAAAGAGACTGAGTGCGCGTGTGTCGTAAGCAACAGGGAGGGGCAGATGGCCAAGCAGACTCCCCGCTGAGCGGGGAGCCCAACGTGGGACTCGATCCCAGGACCCTGGGATCATGAGCTGAAGGCAGATACTTAACTGACTGAGCCACCCAGGCATCCCTAAAAGGACACTTTAGAAAGAAGCAAATAAAAGTAATACTGAAACCAAATACATTCTATCACTGTATTTTATTGGTTTACGTTGGTTGGTTATACTATCATGAGGCCATACAGGCAAATCAAGCTAGTTCCCTTAAAGTACTGAGACAAAGTACTCTTGTAGAAATAACTATTATTTTAGAGAACAAAAATGAGAACTTGGCTTACTTACAAGAATTTGAAAAATATACGCCTAATACTATTCTCTTAATGGATTTTAATATAAAATTGAATAGTGTTCTCACCACTTACTGGAAATATCCTCCCTTTAAGATAAGAAATCTCTGTGTCTAATTCTCTTAGGATTTTACTAATAGCCGAGCCCATGTTGCGGAAGTGGAGAGTAGACACGCTGTCGTGTTCGTATATTTTCTTGCCTGAGGCTTCTTCGAAGTCGGCGAGGACGGAGCGGATTTCCTGAAGCACCCCCTCATGGCCGAGCATCATCTTTCTCAGCTGCTCTATCTGCGCGCTGCTGTCTTTCAACATGTCCTCCTTAAGGCACTTGGCAGCTTCGAGTTCATGAACTGTGTTTTGAAGCTGATTTCTTAAACCCTCCTGGGATTGACTCTCCCTTCGTCTATGAGATAAGTGAAAGGGAAGAAATAATATTGTAAAAATTCATATTCACACAAGTAGTTTTATACTACAAAGAGTAAAACCTTAAAATAATTTTAGGTAACGACACCTAACCTGATGTCAGCCATGGCGTCTCTCTCCATTTGCATCTCTTGAAGTTTTGTTTGCAAATCGATGACCGACTGCCGTAAGTAAAACTTCTGTTTCTCATGCAATTCATTGCTCTGAAAGAAAAAGAAATGCCATGCAAATCAGCTTCTACCAGAGGAATGTATTTCCTTAAATTATTAGGAAATTTGTAATAATTTCCAAAAATCCATACATCATTAATTTATTTTTATGTGTACTTCCTTCTCTTTTTACCATACTTCAGGGCCTAATTAATCATTTCTCACCTAGGATGCTGAACTACCTTATCTAGTCTCACTGTCTCAAGCTTGGTCCCTTTTAAATCTGTTCTTAATAACCAATACACTATTTCTAAAACAAATCAGACTTCTACCTCAAGATAGGGATAGAAAGAAGTTTTATTTTTGAAAACAGGAAAATTGGTTACAATTTTTGATACAGAAGAGTAAATCCCCACTTCCATCCCACTTAAAAACTTGACAGCGGACAACCACCACCCAAAAGTCAAGGTGTTCTACTACAAAGAAATTCACTAAGTTCTCTAAAAATCAGGTACTGAGAGACCTCCCAGCATAAGAAGTGATACCACGTGATCTTCCCAAAGCAAAGCCATCAAATTCTGCCTATTGATAGAGAGTCTGGCATCAGCTTTTTTACTGATCATCCTTGAGTATGAACAAAAACCAACCAAACAACCAGCAAACACCACTGGACACCTGAAGGAAGATTATAAAATGAAACACAGAGACCAAGATTAAACAAAGCAGCAAGCACCGGAGAAAAATGATGCAAAGAAACAAAGTAATGCAGCAGAAGAAGACCACTTCTGAAAATTTGTATTTGCAGTGAGATTTGAGAGACTTCCCAGCTGTAAAGTAAGAATGAAACATGATTCCAAAGAAGAGATCAAGTGAGAAGGGTTGAGTTCTTGGAAATTAAAAATATGCTTCCACACTAAAAAGCTGCAATAGAAATGTTAGAAGTCAAGAAATGTCCCCCCAAAGCAGGAAAAATAGGTAACTTTTGAAAGTAAAGGTAAGAGATTTAGAGATATAACCTAGGAGATAACATTTGACTAACAGACTTGCAGAAAGAGAGAACTGAGAAAACAGAGGGAATGAAGCTATCAAAGAAAAAACTGAATTCCTCCAAGCTGAAAAGTACAAATCTGATGACCAAAGGATCCACTAAATCCCCAGCACAATGAATGAAAAAGCCAAAATCCACACCTGAACACATTGTGGGGATTTTCAGAGACAGAAGACTCTAAAGCTTCCAAAGACAAACCTCGATTAAGTAAAAGCAAAGGAGCAAGTGTCAGACCGACACCTACTTCTCAGTAGCAATGCAAGGACACAATATTTTTAAAGGACTAAAAACAAATGACTTTCAACATCACTGAGCTAAAGTCATTCTCAGAATGCAAAGATCCATAAAATGTGTGCACATATTCCTTTTAAGTTTCTAAAGATGGGCTTTGATTAAATGAAGAAGTAGATCAAGAAAAAGGATGATAGAACACAGTGAATCCTGGATATCTTGGATCCAATTAGGAAAGCAATGACAAGAAAACAGTTATACACGGACCTAAGAAACTCACCTAGGCTAGAAAACAGGACAGAAGACTCCTGAAAAGTCATGGATCAAAGAAGAATTTAGTGGGCGCCTGGGTGGCTCAGTGGGTTAAATCCTCTGCCAGGGTCCTGGGATCGAGCCCTGAGTAGGGCTCTCTGCTCAGCGGGGAGCCTGCTTCCCCCACTCTCTCTCTACCTGCCTTTCTGCCTACTTGTGATCTCTGTCAAATAAATAAATAAACTCTTTAAAAAAAGAAGAAGAAGAATTTAAGAGAAAACCTACATGATAGTTCTTAAAATATATATATATATATATATATATATATATATATATATGTACAATAATAAAGACACACAACATTAGGAAAAAGAAAGACAATAACTATCAGAAAAGCGGAAACCTAAGTGATTCAATCAGTTAAGCATCTACCTTCAGCTCAGGCCATGATCCTAGGGTTTGGGGATTGAGTCCAACAAGGGGTTCCCTTCAATAGGGAGTCTGCTTCCCCTCTCTCTCTGCCCTTCCCCCACCTTCTTGTGCTCTCTCTCTCATTCATTCTCTCTCAAATAAATAAATAAAATCTTAGGAAAAAAAAACACTACACAGGAAAGGAAGTATACTAGCTGGTTTTGCAATTGACAATGTTTATATAGTCAATGTAAGGTTAAGGTCCTTTATCTTTTCTTTACAGTCCAGTCTGAACTTTGGATGGCAATAGTGGAAATGGAAACAGATCTGAGAAATGGACAGACATGGTGATGAAGTGACACCAGGGAAGAGGTAACAAGGATAAACGAGGTTTGGAGGGAGGAGCAAGATGGCGGTGGCGGCGACCTAAATTTCCTCTGGTCCCAGGAATTCAACTAGATAGTTATCAAGCCATTCTGAACACTTACAAACTCAACAGGAGATCAAAGAAAAGAAGAGCAGCAATTCTTGGGAACAGAAAAGTGACCACTTTCTAGAAGGTAAGACACGCGGAGAAGTGAATCCGAGGCCATATGTGGAGACAGACACCATTTGAGGGGAGGGGCCAGCTCCAGGCAAGTGGTAGAGCAGCCGAGCACAAAATCAGAACTTTTAGAAGCCTGCTCCACGGAGGGACGTCACTCCAGTGGCTAAGTGGGGGTGGAGCCCTCATGGGAACAGCGTGGTCTCAGGAGCCACAGGGGACAGAGAGACCAGGGGTGTCTCAGGGTGGCAGAGCTCCCAGGTGTTGGAGCGGGGAAGCCGGCTGTAGAGACAGATGAGGGGTGCGCTCAGCTCAGGTTACCTTGAACTGTGATCCGATGCGCAGTCAGGCCACTACTTTTTGAGCAGGGACCCCACTAAGTGGCAAATCCAGGGAGACACCCCCCCCCACCTTCCTCCACAGGGAGGAGCCGAGCAGGAGTGTGCCTGGGGAATCTGCTGGGTTTGGAGACCCCAAACAGGGCTGTGTACCAGAGACAGAAATGCTCAGTCACAGGCTGTGTGGGCTTGGAGCGCAGCTGGAGACCAGGGAGATAGGAGGGACTGACTGCTTCACTCTAAGGGCGCACTGAAGAGGGGGTCCCTAAGCTCTCAGATCCTCCAGGGCGGAGATTGGGACGCTGCCATTCTCATTCTCATCCTCCAAAGCTGTACAAAAAGTATTCAGGGAACAAAAGCTACCAAGAGCAAACTTGAGCAGTTTGCTTAGCCTGGCCCCCGGCAAGGGCGGTGCAAATCCACCTTGGACAAAGATGTCCAAGAATCACTGCAAGAGGTCCCTCATCAGCAAGATCATCCAGCCAAGACCAAGTTTACTCATCAGTGAGAACGGGGCTAGGGGAATATAGCACATAGAGTTATTCATGGCTTTTTTTCCCATGATCCTTTGGTCTTTCAAAATTAAATTTTTTTAATTTTTATTTTTATTTTTTTTTTTTAGATTTTATTTGACAGAGATCGCAAGTAGGCAGAAAGGCAGGCAGAGAGAGAGCTGGGGAAACAGGCTCCCCGCTTAGCAGAGAGCCCGACCCGGGGCTCAATCTCAGGACCCTGGATCATGACCCGAGCTGAAGGCAGAGGCTTTAACCCACTGAGCCACCCAGGCGCCCCAAAATTAAATTTTTTAAATTGTCATTTTTAAAAATTTTTCCTCTTTCCTATTTTACCTATTTTATCTTAACACCTTTTATTTCTTTTTTAAAAGATTTTATTTATTTATTTGACAGAGAGATCACAAGTAGGCAGAGAGGCAGGCAAAGAGTGAGAGGGACGCAGGCTCCCCACTGAGCAGAGAGCCTAATGTGGGGCTCGATCCCAGGACCCTGAGATCATGACCTGAGCCGAAGGCAGAGGCTTTAACCCACTGAGCCATCCAGGCACCCCTATCTATCTTAACACCTTTTAAAAAATCTTTTTTAATTTTCATTTTTACACTCATATTCTATTCCTTCATTGTATTTATACTTATTTTTTTGTGTCCATATAAGTTTTTCTTTCTTTAAAATTTTGGGATACAATTTCTTCTAACACACCAAATATATTCTACATCTAGCCCATGGCTTTGTTCTAGTCTCCAGCCTGATCATATTCTCTCCTTTTTTTTTCTTTCTTTTTTCAATCACCTGCTTATCAATTCCTTTTTAAAAATCATTTTAAATTTTCATCTTTGCAGTCATATTTGATCCCTTCATCATGTTTGCCCTTATTTCTATACATACATAAGTTTTTCTTTCTTTAAAATTTTGGGAGGCAGTTTCTTCTAACAGAGCAAAGTACACCCAAAATCAAGTGTGTGGGTCTGTTTTATTCACCAGCCAAAATATACATATATATATGAATTTAGTGCCATTGTATTGCCTGTAAGGTGACCGTTACTGTATATTATCTCTGTTCCTTTCTGCTCTGTTACTTTTAGGCTCTCTCTTTGCTTAGAGGACCCCTTTCAATATTTCTTGTGAGTCTGATTTGGTGTTTGCAAATTCTTTTATTTATCTATCTATGTATATGTATATGTATATTCTTTTGGTTATATATATAAATTGTTTTCCCCTTTCTTATCTCCTATGTTTCATGTCTGATTTGGTTAGCGTATACTTTTCTGGTATTGTTGTTACCCTTATAGCATTTTGTTCTCTCATTCATCTATTCTTCTCTGGACAAAATGACAAGGTGGAAAAACTCCCCTCAAAGAAAAGGAGAAGAGGCAGTACCAACTGCTGAGGACCTACTCAATATGGACTTAGTAAGATATTAGAACTAGAGTTCAGAATGATGATCATACAGATGCTAGAAGGACTTGAAAAAAACATAGAAGATACTAGAGAATCCCTTTCTGGGGAATAAAATCCCTTTCTGGAGAAATAAAAGAACAAAAATCTAACCAAGTTGAAATTTTTAAAAAGCTATTAATGAAGTGCAAAAAAAAATGGAGGCTCTTTCTGCTAGGATAAATGATGCAGAAGAGAGAATTAGTGATAAAAGAAGATGAAATGATGGAGAATAAAGAAGCTGAGAAAAAGAGACAAACAACTAATGGATCATGAGGGGAGAACTTGAGAGATAAGTGATACCATAAGAATAAGCAATATTAGAATAATTGGGATCCCAGAAGAAGAAGAAAGAGAGAGGGGGGTAGAAGGTATACTGGAGAAAATTATAGCAGAGAATTTCCCTAATTTGGAGAAGGAAATAAGTATCAAAATCCAGGAGGCACAGAGAATCCGCCCCTCCCATCAATAAAAATAGGTCAACACTACATCATCTAATAGTAAAACTTCCAAGTCTCAGAGACAAAGAGAAAATCCTTAAAGCAGCTTGGGACAAGAGGTCTGTAATCTACAACAGGAGAAACATTAGATTGACAGCATACTTATCCACAGAGAACTGGCAGACCAGAAAGGAATGGGATGGTATATTCAGAGCAGTAAATGAGAAAAATATGCATCCAAGAATACTATATCCAGCTAGGCTGTCATTGAAAATAGGAGGAGAAATAAAAAGTTTCCAGGACAAACAAAAACTGAAAGAATTTGTAAACACCAAACTGGCATTACAGGGAATATTGAAAGGGGTCCTCTAAGCAAAGACAGAGCCTGAAAGTAGACAAAAAAGGAACAGGGACAATATACAGTAACAGTCACCTTACAGGCAATACAATGGCACTAAATTCATACCTTTCAATAGTTACTCTGAATGTAAATGGACTAAATACCCAAATCAAAAGACACAGGGTATCAGAATGGATAGAAAATAAGACCCATAGATATGCTGTCTATAAGAAATTCATTTTAGACACAAAGACACCTCCAGATTTAAAGTGAAGGGGTGAAAAACAATTTACCTTCCTAATGGACATCAAAAGAAAGCTGGGGTGGCAATCCTTACATAGGACAAATTCTAAGCCAAAGACTATAATAAGAGATGAAGAAGGACATTATATTATACTTAAAGGGTCTGTCCAACAAGAATGTCTAACAATTTTAAGTATCTATGTCCCTAAAATGGGAGCAGCCAATTATATAAACCAATTAATAACAAAATCAAAGAAACACATTGACAATAACACAGTAATGGTAGGGGACTTTAACAACCCTCTCACTGAAATGGACAGATTACCTAAGCAAAAGATCAATAAGGAAATAAAGGCTTTAAATGACATATTGGACCAGATGGACATCACAGATATATTCAAAACATTCCATCCTAAAGCAATAGATTACAGACTCTCCTCTAGTGCACATGGAACATTCTCTAGAATACATCATATCCTGGGTCACAAATCAGGTCTCAACCAGTACCAAAAGATTGGGATCATTCCCTACATATTTTCAGACCACAAGGCTTTGAAACTAGAACTCAACTGCAAAAAGAAAGTTTGAAAGACCTCAAATACCTGGAGGCTAAAAGAGCATCGTACTAAAGAACAAATGGGTCAGCCAGGAAATTAAAGAAGAGTTTTAAAAACTCATAGAAAGAAATGAAAATGAAAACACAACTGTTCAAAATCTTTGGGACACAGCAAAGGCAGTCCTGAGAGGAAAGTATACAGTGATTTGAGCCTTTCTCAAGAAACAAAAAAGTTCTCAAATACACAACATAACACTACACCTAAAGGAGCTGGAGAAAGAAGAGCAAATAAAGCCCAAACCCATCAGAAGAAGAGAAATAATAAAAATCCGAGCAGAAGTCAATGAAACAGAAACCAAAAAATAGTAGAACAGATTAATGAAACTAGGAGCTGGTTCTTTGAAAGAATAAAATCAATAAACCCCTAGCCAGACTTATCAAAAAGAAAAGAGAAAGGACCCAAATTAATAAAATCATGAATGAAAGAGGAGAGACCACAACCAACAGCAAAGAAATAAAAACAATTATAAGAACATATTATGAGCAACTATATGCCAGCAAATTTAACAATCTGGAAGAAATTCTCAGAAACATATAAACTACCTAAACTGAACCAGGAAAAAAACAGAAAACCTGAACAGACCCATAACCAGTAAGGCAATTGAAGCAGTCATCAAAAATCTCCCAAAGCACAAGAGCCTTGCACCAGACAGTTTCCCAGGGGAATTCTACCAAACATTTAAAGAAGAATTAGTACCCATTCTCCTGAAACTGTTCCAAAAAATAGAAGTTGAAGGAAGCCTTCAAACTCATTTTATGAGGCCAGCATTATCTCTATCCCCAAACCAGACAAAGACCCGATCAAAAAGGAGAATTATAGACCAATATCCTTGATGAACAATAGGATCCAACAGTACATTAAAAGGATTAGTCACCATGACCAAGCGGGATTTATTCTAGGCCTGCAAGGTTAGTTCAACATCCGCAAATCAATGAGTGTGACACAATACATTAATAAAAGAACAAGAACCACATGATACTCTTAATAGATGCTGAAAAAACATTTGATGAAGTACAGCATCCTTTCTTGATCAAAACTCTTCATAGTGTAGGGATAGAGGGTACATATCTCAATATCATCAAAGCCATCTATGAAAAACCCACAGCAAATATCATTCTCAATGGCGAAAAGATCTCAGCTTTTCCCCTAAGGTCAGGAACACTGCAGGACTGTCCACTATCACCACGGCTATTCAACATAGTACTAGAAGTCCTAGCTTCAGCAATCAGACAACAAAAAGAAATAAAAGGCATCTGAATCAGCAAAGAAGTCAAACTCTCACTCTTTGCAGATGGTATGATACTTTGTGTGGAAAACCCAAAGACTCCACTCCAAAACTGCTAGAACTCATACAGGAATTAAGTAAAGTGTCAGGATATAAAATAAATGCACTGAAATCAGTTGCATTTCTATGCAGAAACAGCAAGACAGAAGAAAGATAAATTAGAGAGTCGATCCCATTTACAACTGCACTCCAAACCATAAGAATACCTAGGAATAAACCTAATCAAAGAGGCAAAGAATCTGTACTCAGAAAACTATAAAGCACTCATGAAAGCAATTGAGGAAGACACAAAGAAATGGAAAAACGTTCCATGCTTATGGATTGGAAGAACAAATATTGTGAAAATGTCTATGCTACCTAAAGCAATCTACACATTTAATACAATCCCTATCAAAATATCAACAATTTTTTTCAACGAAATGGAACAAATAATCCTAAAATTTATATGGAACCGGAAAAGACCCCGAATAGCCAGAGGAATGTTGAAAAAGAAAGCCGAAGTTGGTCGCATCACAATTCTAAACTTCAAACTCTATTACAAAGCTGTCATCATCAAGACAGCATGGTACTGGCACAAAAACAGACACATAGATCAATGGAACAGAATAGACAGTCCAGAAATGGAACCTCAACTTTATGGTCAACTAATCTTCGACAAGCAGGAAAGAATAATCCAATGGAAAAAAGACAGTCTCTTCAACAAATGGTGTTGGGAAAATTGGACAGCCACATGCAGAAAAATGAAATTGGACCATTTCCTTATACCACATACAAAAATAGACTCAAAATGGATGGAGGACCTCAATGTGAAAAAGGAATCTATCCAAATGCTTGAGGAGAACACAGGCAGCAACCTCTTCGACCTCAGCCACAGCAACATCTTCCTAGGAACATCGCCAAAATCAAGGGAAGCAAGGGCAAAAATGAACTATTGGGATTTCATCAAGATCAAAAGCTTTTGCACAGCAAAGAAAACAGTTAACAAAACCAAAAGACAGCTGACAGAATGGGAGAAGATATTTGCAAATGACATATCAGATAAAGGGCTAGTGTCCAAAATCTATAAAAAAACTTAGCAAACTCAACACCCAAAGAACAAATAATCCAATCAAGAAATGGGCAGAGGACATGAACAGACATTTCTGCAAAGAAGACATCCAGATGGCCAACAGACACATGAAAAAGTGCTCCACATGACTCGGCATCAGAGAAATACAAATCAAAACCACAATGAGATACCACCTCACGCCAGTCAGAATGGCTAAAATTAACAAGTCAGGAAATGACAGATGCTGGCGAGGATGCAGAGAAAGGGGAACCCTCCTACACTGTTGGTGGGAATGCAAGCTGGTGCAGCTACTCTGGAAAACAGCATGGAGGTTCCTGAAAAAGTTGAAAATAGAGCTACCCTATGACCCAGCAATTGCACTACTGGGTACTTACCCTAAAGATACAAATGTAGTGATCCGAAGGGGCACATGCACCCAAATGTTTATAGTAGCAATGTCCACAATAGCCAAACTATGGAAAGAACCTAGATGTCCATCAACAGATGAATGGATAAAGAAGAAGTGGTATATGTACACAATGGAATACTATGCAGCCATCAAAAGAAATGAAATCTTGCCATTTGTGACAATGTGGATGGAACTAGAGGGTATTATGCTTAGCAAAATAAGTCAATTAGAGAAATACAACTATCATATGATCTTCCTGATATGAAGAAGTGGAGATGCAACATGAGGGGTTTGGAGGGTAGGAAAAGAATAAATGAAACAAGATGGGATTGTACCATTATGTAAAGGTGGCACACATATATTTGGAAGGTATAGTGGGAGAAGAGTGAGTTTGGGGGAAGTTCATGTATCCTGCTAGGAAGGCTAAGTTGACAGAGTCTCAGAAACATTTCAAGTATAAATGTCAAGTAGGTACATGGAGATACTAAACAGCACAGAGCTAAGGGGAGAGGTCCGTACTAGAAATATAAGCTGAGCATGTACTGGCATATAGATGGGAACAGAAGCCATGGGATCACTGTTGAGTGTTTCAGATGGTTTTGTTGGAACAAGAAACTGAAGGCAAATAAGCTCAAGGAAAATCAAGAGTTTCTCCAGAAGAAAAGAGTGCTTCAAGAGGCAGCGGATAATCACCCGTGTGAAGAGTTACTGGAAAGTCAAATATGAAAAGCAGCATCAGCAGCAACTGACTTTAGCGTCACTGCCCCCCCTATTGCAGCACAGATATCTCGGTTACTACCACGGTCTACCACGGTCTATTTAACTGTCTCAGCCACGGAACGTACATGTGTACGCAGACACCGCCACATTTTTTCCATTTTTATACATCCAGCACTCAGCACACCTGTTGCATAGGAGGTTCGTGCTAAATATCACAAGTCTCCAAACAGCCCTGTTATTCATTAGAGATGTAACACATATTTACTGGGGAGCCAATCAAGTGTCAGATTTTCTGCCAGAGGATGGACGGGGGAAATGAATTAAGACACAGTTTCTTTCCCTCACCGGTGTCTCTGCTTCATCCATCCGTCCATCCACCCACCCCCCCCCCTTCACGAGTGCACTTACCGTGAGGAATTAGCACTGTTTATATGCCAGATCCTCTTCAAGTCTACGAACCCCTTATGAGTCCTACCTTCCTCATCTCTGCATCACTGCACATAATACAATAGTACATGATTTCAGCACCTAATAAAGCTGTAGTTTTTCCCAAGTGTGCTTACGCAGTCTGAATGAGGGAGAACAATTTGTTAACGAATGAATACAGTGACATGACCTAAATACTGCAGCAGACGTGCACACAGGGCGACAGCTGTGTAGAGGAGAACGTTCCTAATGCTGTTTAGAGCAAAGGACTCGGAGAAGTAAATGCTTGAGCTGAGTCTTGATGGATAATAAGAATTTGCCAGGCAGACATGGTAAAGAAGAGGAAATGGCCTGTGCAAAAGCATGAAGCCCTAGCAAAGCACGCTACCTCCAGGGAAGAGCCAATGGCTTAACATTGTTGCAATGGAGGGTGCATTTGGGGAACAGGTAGGAGATGAGGCTACAATGTACAGAGAGGGGTGATATCATGAAAGGCTTTGAGTACGATGGTGAGTTTCACTTTCAGACCACAGACTCCTGGGACCCAGTTTACAACTGTAAATCTGCCTAAAGCTGGCTTCCTTCTACATAAGGTCCACTTAAAAATTTTTAGCAAATACAAAAAAAAATTTAGCAAATAACTTCTATATATTATTTAGCTATTATGTATATACATATATCTAAAAACCTATCCCCACAACTGCTTTGTAAAGAAAAACAAGGTATCAGGGCGCCTGAATGGCTCAGTTAAGCATCTGTCTTCAGCTCAGGTCACGATCTGAGGGGTCCTGGGATCGAATTCGTGTCACCGTGTCAGGCTTCCTGCTGGGCAAGGAGTCTACCTCTCCTTCTGCCCCTCCCCCAAGCTTGTGCACTCTCTCTCAAATAAAGAAATAATCTTAAAAAATTTAAAGAAAAAGGAAAACAAGGTAACATGATAGCAGGACAGCAGGTTGAACCAATTATTTAATTACAGATAAACATCATTAATGATAATATTTTGAACTAGTCAAGTTTAATTAAAATCAGCCATGAAACCAAGGCATTCTATTAACAAAAGAAAAATAAGCATATAAACTTCATGTGTTCAATTCTTAATATTGAAACAGAAGGCATACGCCAAATTAATAAGTTTAACCAATATATCTATCATCAAGTGTTTCTTTTAGTAGGTTTAGGTTCTGTTCCAAGGCAACATGCCTCCTTGCCATCCCCAAACGGCAGCAAGTACTAGAAGAAAAGAAAGAACGCAACTCACTTCATTCAGTCGTCTCTGCAGATCTTTGACTTGATGTGAATATTCTTCCAAAACACGTTCGATGTGTTCCTTTCCAGGGTACGGGATGACTTTTCTAGGAGAATCAAGTTCCACTTCATATTTGGGGAAAAAAGGAATTTGTGTCAATGTCGCAGCTGAAGACGTGTTTTCAATGATTGTGCCACGGATAGATGACATAAAAAACGGACTTGAAGAACCTAAATATTAAAGAATGAACCAATCAACTTACTAATAAAATAGTTCTGTGGTAAACATTTTCCCAGGTGATTTCCTTAGTGAACCCCGAAGATACTCCAGGTCTCGGGGGGAAAACAGACAAGGAAAGGACTGGGAAGAGCCCAGAGAGACAAGCACCAGGGAAAAGCAGATGTGGGAGGAGGAGGGAGTTTTACTTGATAGCGATCAAGTGATACCCGAGTTGAACGAGCCTTGAAGTAGATTAAGGAGAAGAGAAAGGGCCGTGTAGGCCGCGGGAGCACGAGAATTAACGGTGAGGAGGCTTGTGACAGCACAGATATTCCTGACAGGAAAGAAGTAGCCAGATCCGAGAATGAAGATACAGGCCAGAGCACAAAGGACGCTGTGGTCATGCCGAGGAGCTTGACTTTTGTCTTGAAGGTCATGAATGGATTTCCGAGTACGAGAGCCGTTCACGAGGTGTGAGGTCTGAAAAGGCCGTCCGGCTTCAGTGTGGAGGATGCTCTGGACGGGGATGAAACTGAGGGACAGAATCAAGTCGCAGAAGGCTTTCATCGACGCAGGCAAGGCATGGCAAGTGTCTACCCTAGAGCAGAGACAGTGGCGTCGGACACAGGGTATGGACTTGAGAAATACATGTGGGAAGGAGAAGCCTGCGTGGCGTCCAAGAGCTCTCAGGGGACTCGAGCTTCAACCTCCAAACAAGGCCGCTTCATTTTCGAGTTGAGGAGTCTGCCTGCTTCAGAGCAGGAATTTGGGAACCATCAGCATCTGAGTTCTGGTGAACCCCTGAAGTCAACGGGATGATCCAGGGGCCGTGTATACAGGGAAAACAGAGGATGAAGAAGAGTGCGCCACGGAAACACCAGTATTTAAAGGGAAGACAAGGGAGCAAAACCCAGGAAGAGTCGCAGAAGCAGCACAAAGATATTAGAGAATTATGTTCAAGAAACGGCAATGGTTTGGACCAAGTGACTGTGAGTGTGAGATGGAAAGAGACCTTCCCAGGAGCCGGCTGGGAAGCCCCCGGCTGAACACACAGGCTGCCTTTCATGTAAAGGAAGGAGTTCTCGTGGGGCCCCGGGGAGGCTCAGTAAGCCAAGCAGCTGCCTCTGGCTCAGGTCAAGATCCCAGAGTCCTGGGGTGGGGATTGAGCCCCACATCTGGCTGCCAGCTCGGTGCGGGGCCTGCTTCTCCCTCCCCTTCTCCGTCTGCCCCTCCTCTACCCCCTGCACATGCTTAGGTGCTCTCTCCTTCAATTACATAAATAAAATCTTTAAAAAAAGAAAGAAAGGAAGAAAGAAGGTCTCAAAGTTGACCCAAGAGTCCAGAAAATGGCACCAAGAACCATGGGGAGTTATTCCCAGGCCTGAGCACTAATCTGGGAATGGTCAACCTGTGCTGAGCTAGATTTCAGAATTGTGATGGACCGTGTGCCTCCTGCTGTCCCCGTGTGGAACAGTAGTTCTGACAGATGCGGGTCTGCCACTGGACGTCGGCTGTCACAGGTCTTCAGATGAAGAGGAACTTGACTCAGGGAGCTGTACCTAAGGACTTAGAACTGAGAAGCTTCATCCATACCTGAATCCAGTTTCAGTAAGGAGATTCGGGCCTTTGAACGGATGGAAGCTGTAACGGGATGAGACTGTTAGGGGTCTTCTCGGGAGAGAGACAATGTACTTTGCGTGTGAGAGAAAAGTAAATAATTTGTGACCAGAGGGCAAACTGTGGTGCTTTGAAAATATGTCCATAAATGCCTTGATAATTGTCCCCTGAATAGGTTAACATCCCTCCCCTGGGTAAGAAAGGAGAAAGGAGAAATGGGAGCAAACGCGTCAAGCACGTGCACACTTATGCTGGGGAGGCGTGGCCACTGCTTACTTTTGCGGAAAGAAACACTGGAAGATTAAAACAGAACAGACATATAGAAATAGAACAATAAAACACAGAAAATGGTTATCTCCAGGGGTACAGGGAGGGGCAGAAATAGAGTAGAAGGGAGAGGGATGGCAGCGAAACTCTACTAAAGTGCCTTTGTGTTAAGTTTTTACTTTTGAGCCAGGTACGTGTTATATATATCCTAAAAATAAAATCAAGTTGAATGCTAACAGAAAGAAACCTTATAGTAAGTCTGTAACAGCCACTGAGAAAGACAGTTCCTTCAAATAACTTTAGAGCTCAGCACTCTGTGCGTGGGCGTAGAGAGCCTGTCTTAGCCGCCAGCTTGTCACGGTGGGAGCACAGCTGTAATTCTGAAACTCTTTTGTATGGACTGTGGAAGAGAGAAGATGAACAAATATGCTGAGTGTTTTGGAAACTAGAATTTCCCAGTAGGGGAGAAGCAGACATGGAATGAGGGAAGATGAGGAGGAACTCCACGGTACCGGATTTGAATGTGAGTTTCCATGCGAATTTGAGATTAAAAAAAAAAAAGTATTTTGAAGCTTTATCCACTGAATGTTCCAGACAAAAATGATACCTCAGTAGCAATATGCATATGAGACTCCGGATTCTTTATTATTGTTCTCTACTGAAGGGAACCAGGGCTCCTTAGAGAAATGGCTCATTCCAGGCCTGGGGGAAGAAGTCAAACCCAGTGAGAGACGGGCCATTCGGATGTGCCAGAAAGCAGGGAAGTGGGTCACGTTCTAAAGACAGGAACCAGCTGAAAGGACTGGCCAGACACGATACAATTGAGAACTAAAAACAATAGTGGTGGGGGGGGGCATGGGGGCAAGGGGGGCGGTGGGAGGTCAGGGTACCAGGTGGTGGGTATTATGGAGGTCTCGGATTGCATGGAGCACTGGGTGTGGTGCAAAAATAATGAATACTGTTATGCTGAAAATAAATAAAAAATAAATTTTTAAAAAACTTGAGGAAAAAATAAAAATCTCTAAAAAGATAGAAAAAAAAACAATAGTGGCAGTAATGCATCATAGCACTTTGAACTAAGGACAATCTACATATGGACGGCAATAAAGATGAAAGGAAAGCTCTTCTTTCCTGAGAAATGTCAGCTAATGACTATAGTAAAATTAGAAAATCAAAAATGTTGGGTCGCCTGGGTGGCTCAGTGGGTTAAGCTGCTGCCTTCGGCTCAGGTCATGATCTCGGGGTCCTGGGATCGAGTCCCGCATCGGGCTCTCTGCTTGGCAGAGAGCCTGCTTCCTCCTCTCTCTCTCTCTGCCTGCCTCTCTGCCTACTTGTGATCTCTCTCTGTCAAATAAATAAATAAATAAATAATCTTTAAAAAAAAAAAAAAAGAAAAGAAAAGAAAAAATGTAATCCTTGCTTCGGGCAAGAATCTTCAATTGACACCAAGACCACTGGATAAAAAACTATTTAGTACTAGAATATTCACAAACTCTTGCCAAATGAGTTTAACCCGAGTCTAAAGATGAGAAACAACCAGAGAAATCTAAAATGTCAGATATTCTATAATACAGCTAGTCCGGCCTCTTAAAGCCTATGCCGTGAGAAACAACAAAGGAGCAAGGATGACGAGAGCAACCACTAAATACAATTCATCTCTGCTATTGTTAAACACACACACACACACACACACACACACACCACCAAGGAAGACTTTTTATGACATCAACTGTGTAAATTTTAATATGATTGCAAATCAGATGACATCGCACTGACAGTGATTTTCTGAGACATGATAATGTGGTGATGTAGGAAATCATCCTTATCGAAGGAGATGCATGTTCAGATTTTGAGGCAAGATTCATGATGCCTTCAATTTCAGGTAAGTGAAACATAAATCATACGTACAGAGATAAAACAAATATAAAAATGTTGACAACTGCTGCACCAAGTGTAAGGTATTCAATGTACTATTTTTTAATAGCTTAAAAAATTTCAAAACAAAATGTTGGGGGCGATAAGAGGCCACTGAACTTGGTGAAAAAGGGAAAATTAAGTCACATTGGCCAGAGTGCTTTTACTGGACTACTGGATTCAAAAGCCAAAAGGCAGTAGTAGTTTGCAGAATGGATGGATAGATATTAGATGCCCTTAGGGAATTAGGAAATAAAGTTATCTGTGAGAAAGAAGTGTAGGGCATGGGACCTAAGAATGGCACAATTTTGAAATAAGTATTGAGGGAAACTGGAGAGGGAACTGCCTAAGCCAGTGAGTCTCCTGTAGCAGGATCAAGGATCGAGATGAGATGGGATCTCTGACTGTGAAGCGGCAAACTGACGGGAAATCCACAATCTGTATATTTTCTCTAGCAGAATCTTCCAGAAACCCAGTAGGAAAATGGAGAATGCAATCAGCCTGATAAAGATGGGGCTTTTCCTGGAAGAGAGCAACAGAAGACTGAGAGAGAGGAAGTTGGAGAGACCGGCAAGAGGCTCTGAAATAATGAACGATACAAAAAAGAAAGTGAGGATAAGAAGAGGTTTTAATTTAGGAGAAAATGGCAGAAGCTAGAGCAGTTGTTCTCAACCCTCTTTGGAAATCAGGGTCAACTGGGGAGCCTTAAAAAAACAATAACCCACTGGTACCTAAACCCCATTCCAGACTTACGAATTAGAATCTCTAGGTGTGGCTCTAAGCCATATAAGTGTTTAAAACCTGAAAAAGTGATTCTGACACGGAGCCATGGTTGAGAATCGCTCCTTCCATGAGGCAGAAGAGCAGGCGCTCTAGGAGGGAGGGACAGGGCTAGAAGACAGGGGGTTGGATTTCAGAAGTCTAACAGTTCTTGGTAATAAGAGCCAAGTAAGAGAAGTGGGTGTGGCTAGAGTCAATGTCAAGGTGAGAAGAACGAAAAAGGTGAAGAAACTCTAAGCTGGGTCTAAGATGGGACAGTGATATCCTGGGATGATGGTGAGCCTGAGGAGGGAGAGACAAGCCAGGAGCTAAGTGCTGCAGCCCCGAAGAGCGCGAGGGACAGAGTGTGCAGGGATGGGCGTGAGTGGAACTGGGCGGGAAGATGGGCACGGCAGCGCGGAGCAGACAGAGGCACCTCAGGTCAGTAAAAGCACCCTAAAAAGCGAAGTCTTCTCAAAATAAGTGCTGAAATAAAAGTGTTTAAGCAGACCAGTAAGACAACAGATCTGCAACTGGGAATAAACTTTGGGTGCATTCTTGGAGATGAGAGAGCCAGGCAGGGCAAGCCATCGGAGTGTGCAGGCCACCGTGTAGGTGTGCAGGTCCACCCTCTAGCTCTCCCCTGTCCTGCCGGGTGCCGCGGTGAGCTACTTTCCCCAGGCTCCCTTCCCAGCCCCTCTCCTGGGACATCACCGAGGGAAGTGCTGGGAAGATCCAGAGGCTGTAGGACGGAGAAACTGTGCACCGGTCTCTCACAGCCTCTGCTGGGCTTCTGGCGGTGAGTAGGCTTCTGCTCCCGCCCCACACCACCGCAGCCCCCCACCCCCCAGCCCTGCTGCAGGTGGTGTGAGCTCTTGCCTTCCTGCCCTCCTGACATTTCCTCTTCTCATTGTCCTTCTAGCCCAAGGCTGGTAGCAGCTTCCTGCAGCTGTGCCTGCCTGGCTTCCCCCTATGACGCTTCTCAGCAAGGTCAACACCAACTCCTTCCCAGTTCCCCGCATCGTTCTGCCTATTTATCGCACCTGTTACCGTTTTCCTGCCAGCTGCCCCTGGCCTTGGACTGAGATGGGTTCAGGCGGAGGGGAAGAGGCCGGAACCAGGTCAGCAGAGACGGAGAGGGAAGACTGGACTCAGAGCCACCGCCTACACCAGAAAGAGCGCCGGACGGATGGGGTGGGGAGTGGAAAAAGGGTCAGACTGACGCAGGAATCTGGCTTCAAGTGGACCAGGGAAGAGAAGGCGTTAGGGAAACATGGAACACCTTGTAGTCCCTCAACATGGAAACAATTTTTAGACCAAAAAAGTAATGTAAACATTTGCTAAAAAACAGATACACTATTTTTAAAAGACTAAACAGTTTCTGCCTCAAAAAGTAGAATTTTCAATAAACATTCATGACCACCATCTGTGCCCTGCAGTTAAAACCAAAATATACTAAAAAACAGCAGCCTGAATAAATATTATGAAGGCTGTTTAATTCCAATGTTCTCATTTCGTTTGATAAAGAACACACACCTCCATTGGATGGGACACCACTGCTTGATAAAAGATCTTCATTATTTGATTCACCGGCTTTTAGTTCCATATTAAATACTGCTGCCTCTTCTTAAAGAATCTGGAAATATGAGTGCTTCCCTGTTCGATTCTTCTGTTTCTTATCTATAAAAGACAGGGATCCGATCTTTATTAATAAGGTATTATGAGAACAAAACTCCTAGAAGAGGGACTGACTTCATTCATATTTCAAATTTAGTAATAACTCTTCACCAGAAAAATATTTATACATAAATATATTATCACTACATAAAATGAGTGAATAGAATCGTATTTTAGAAATTGTTGCTTTTAATGTCTAAGTAGCTTACTGAAGACAACCTGAAAATCAAAACCTAATTCTTTAATTACAACGTTGATTAGCACTCTGGTGACATTGTCAAATAATGGTAGAAAATATCTCCTTAGTGAAAAGTCACAATCCGTAAAAAGAAATAAACTAAAAAATACTAATAAATAAAAATCAATCCCAAATCAGCAAATTGGAAATCATAACTAAAAGCTGAAAAACTTCTTCAATGTCAAACCGTGCTCATAATTTTAGATCAGGCCAAGAGAACTCCTGGCTTTGGATAACGATGGTGGCCTGATTCTAAATCTCACCCCTCGTCCTCTGAAAGCTACGACGAAATCAGGGCGCCTGGGTGGCTCAGTTGTTGGGGTCTGCCTTTGGCTCAGGTTGTGATCCCAGGGTCCTGGGATCGAGTCCTGTGTGGGCTCCTTGCTCGGCTGGGAGTCTGCTTCTCCCTCTGCCCCTCCTGCCCCTGTTCGGGACTGCTCTCTTTCTTTCTCTGGCAAAAATAAATAAATAAAGTCTTCAACAAAACAAAACCTATAAAATCAGTAAGGAGGACAAACGAATAAAAGCACATGGGCTCTATGCCTTCGGCAACCCCAGATGACAGAGGATACTACAACCTTTAAATTATCTGTTAGCAGAGGCAAAATGTGTTCCCAGATTGCTCCTCCTGGCCACCCGCCAGCCCCGTGGGCATGTAGGCGTGGAGAACGGGAGAGGCGAGGCTGGAAACCGGGGGCTGAAAGCTGCACAGACTTACGCACGCCAGAAAGTGAGCAGGAAAAGCCCAGCTGTTGGGCTCAGGCTGCGACGAGGTAGTGCACAGCCTGGCTACTGGGCGATGGCTTGCACGTGAGGGGACCCAGAAGTAGCACCTCAGAGGAGCACTGTTTCTGGAGAAGAAGAGGTGATCTCCGCAGCAGACATGGTCACAAAGGAGGGAATAGGGACGGTTCAGGCACCAACAGACAAAAAAAAGCAAGATAAGCCAAACCTCTTTCTACCCCTCCCACTCATCCACCACCACAGGCTACAGAAAGTGCCCGGAAGAGGCAGGGCGCCCTCAAACTCAAGCCTGTCCACAAGACGAAAGGACTAGAGAAAAGCAGGCCACGTCCACAAAACTACTACAAAAATATCAGAAAATGTGAATAAAATCTTCTGCTGATTAAAACGTGACCCCGTCTCACTGCACTGGCAAACATGAAGTCAGAGAAAACTGTACCACGACTGGTGCAAACCCAACTAGATATTCTCAAGCCAGCATCTGAGCATGTGAAAAACCAGCCTTGAATCAGAAATGTCAAACCCAGAAACACATCAAACAAACAAGCAAGGGAGAGTTGGCTGAGGTCAGGAAAGAAAGAGAAGAAAAACACAATATTGTACCAAAAAAGAAGCCCAGATTCCAGGGGACACCAAGGGAGAACAGACTGGAATGAAAACTTAATCGGGAGAACAGAAGAGGAAAACAAGTGAAAAGGCGGAGAGAGGAAGTGAATGAGGTGGGGGCAGGCAAAGGAGACCGGACGTGACATCACTCGCGCCCTGAAGAAGAAAAGCCAGGACAGTGAAATGGAACTTTTATTTCGAACTATGACCAAAGAAAGTTTCCTAGAAATAAAGGAAGGCCTGAATCTACTATACCTTTTTCACACTAGGGAACAGTGACCAAGAATGATCAACTCTGAGACATACCCTAATAAAACCATATTAAGAATTTAAAGATGGAAAAAATCCTAAGGGCCTTCGGACAAAAAAAAAAAAAAAAAAGAAAGAAAAGAAGGAAATAATTTACAAAGGCAAGAACATCAAGATGGCATCATATTATGCAAAAATAACATACAAAGCAGGGCAATAGCGGAGCAGTATTTTAAAGAAACAAAAGAAAGTGGAAACCAAGGACACTATATCCAGCCAAGATTTTCGAAAGAGTCAAAGCCACAGAAAAACTGTTCTGAATGTGCCAGAACACTGTATGCATGCGCCGCTTTTGAGGAATCTGCAAGAGGGGGTAAGCTTCATCGGACCGGAAGATGACAGGTGAATATGGCAAATCGTGAACAACTGGAGAAAATCTTTTGTTTTCTAGTTTGAAATTTTCCAAAATGAACTCTGGAAAAAAGATGAAAATAAACATTAAAAAAAAAAAAACCCAAAACAAAAACCCACATAGGATGCCTGGGTAGCTCAGTAAGTTAAGCACCTGCCTTTGGTTCAGGTCATAATTCCAGGGTCCTCGGATCAAGTCACGCATCGGCTCCTTGCTCAGCGGGGAGCCACTTCTCCCTTAGCCTGCCATTCCCCCTGCCTTTCTCTCTCTCTCTGACAAATAAATAAAGAAAATCTTTAAAAAAATAACTGGAGAAAGTGTGCAGAAGGTCTGATGGCTAATGTTACCGATTCAGTTGAAAAACCGAAACTAAAACATGGGTAGAGCAATGGCACTGAAGAATAATGTACAAATATTATGTGTGTGAAAAAAGAGAACAAATGTAACTTGAAATGGGGAGATAAGAACTAAAAAGGGGGGAAAGTAGAAGACCACTGCTTGTCAAAAATACCATTTAAAATGACAGAAAGCAAAGAGTTAAGTAAGAGGGAAAAGGGTCTGTTTATAAGTGTATTACAATAAGTGTTTATGTGAAGGTTACCACTAAGATAAAAATACAAACCTTCTTAAGTGACAAAAATCATTTTTTTATACAGAGAAAGATCAGGGCGGAGGGGCAGAGGGATGGCGGGGGAGAGAGGATCTTAGCAGGCTGCATTCGGAACCCAGCTGGGAGCTTGGATCTCACAGCCTCCAAGGTGCCCCAACAAAAAAATGTTTTCAAAGAAAAAGGAGAAACATAAAAAAAAAACCCCAGTAAATAAAATACATAGTAGTTTTATCCCTAGAATATAATGTAAGAAAAATGTGACAGAATATAGACCAAACATAAAAGTCCTATCACTAAACATGATGGGACTTAACTTGCCTATTCAAAGGATTCTGAAATCAGCTCTTAAAAATTTCAACTCTTTCTCTATACAAAAGGGCACTTAAAGGCACTGATTCAAAAAGACTACAAATAAAGTGATGGACAAAGATCTGCCAGGAGAATGAAAACAGTAAGAAAGCACTAGTTAAAATCCTGATACCTACCAGACCAGGTAGTCCTCAAGGCAGAGCATCACATAAGACAACGTGAGAAGCCACAACCCACAATAAAGGTACAACCGACTTTCTGTGCCATTTAACCCAGCACCCCCGTAGATAAAACATCCATTACAGGAGATGCAATAAGGGCTAGAAACAGTGATAACGAGACGTTAACAGGCTGTTCAGCATGAGATAGGTCACACTGACGGAAAGTAAGTAAGGATGTAAAAGATTTCGAAGAAATCCTCACCACGGTAGACTTCAATAAGATCAAACAGGACACTCGGTGACAGAGAACATACCTTCTGCTCAAGCACACATGGAAGGAACACTGACAAGGACCAGTAATATTCTAGGGCACAAATAAAAGATCAGCAGGTTCCACAGGCGCCTGGGTGGCTCAGCTGGTTGAGCAAGGGACTCTTGGTTTCTGCTCAGGTCATGGTCTCAGGGTCCTGAGATCAAGCTCCGCGTCAGGCTCCACACCCTGTGCAGAGTCTGCTTGGGAGTCTCTCTTTCCTTCTCCCTCTGCTTCTGCCCCCACATCCCCGGCACAAGCATTCTCTCTCTCTCTGTCTCTCTCTCTCTCTAATACATAAACCTTAAAAAAAAAAAGTAAAGAAAAGAAAAGAAAGATTAGCATGTTCATAAAAGTAAAAATGTTACAAACATTTTCTGGTCATAAGGTCATAAAACTAGAAAGGAAAAATGAAACCCCAAAGCAAAAACGCCTTTCTACTTAGAAATTCAAAGACCTCCTATTAAATTACTGCTGTGTGCTAAAGAGCATATAAAGGGAAATTAAAGAATTTCCAAACAATAATGACAATGAGCACAGTACACGAGCATCTGAGACACCGTAAAGCGGTGAAAAAAGGAAAATTCCTGGCCTTACACACTTGTTTCAATAAAAATGAGAGAATGACAAAAAGTGAACGAAATTTCTAACACAAAAAGAAAAAAAGCAAAACAAAAGAAAGCACATGATAGGAAATAATAAAGATACAAACAGAAATCACTGAGGTAGAAAACAGAAAAGCAATAAATCAAAGCAATGAATCAGAATCCCGATTTTCTTGAAAAAAACTAAAGACATACAGGCAAGGACCATCACAATGATGGAAAAAGGAAGATCATATATGACATACTGCTTATTATTTATACAGTAATTTATGACTGTAAGCATAGAGTGTGCTCGCTTTGGCAGCACATATACGACTGTAAGCATAGAGGTGAACATTTTATTTTAAAGATTTTACTTATTATTTATTTGTCAGATAGAGTGAGCACAGGCAGACAGAGAGGCAGGCAGAGGCAGAGGGAGAAGCAGGCTCCCCGCCGAGCAAGGAGCCCGATGCGGGACTCGATCCCAGGACGCTGGGATCATGACCTGAGCCGGAGGCAGCTGCTTAACCAACTGAGCCACCCAGGCGTCCCAGTAAACATTTTTTTAAACCCTGTGAGCCAAAGAGAATTTTCATTGAACAGAATTCCATTTTATTTCACTCACGGTTTCTCCTTTTTGATTACTGAAGTGCCATCTGCCAAAACCACAGATAAATTCTACTTTAATGTGTTTTGTACTATCATTTTTAGGACATTAGTAGCAGATAGGAAGACATTCCATGAAGAATTAGAAGGAATGGAATGTTAGTCAAGATTGCTCGGCAATCCAAATGTTCTAAATAGAAGAGACTGCTATGGTGGGGGGGTGGGGGGCTCATTTAAACAAGTTTTAGCATGAATTTGCTGTACAATATAACTTACACACTAAAATGCTGCATTTGGGGATTCCTCGGGATGATGAAAGACACTTAGAAAATTCAAATTACTGAGAATGTGAATATTATAAAATACAGACAGATCAAAAACACGGAGGAATGAGCAGGACAGGGAGACTCACAGCCCAGTGTTGGGAAGTCACGCATTCACTGATGCAGTCTGCTGGAGACCGAAATTCTGGTATCAAGCAGGAAACGGAGCCTACGAGTAAGGTAAGCAGAACTGAAATCGAAAGGTGGAGAAGAGATAAGGGAAGAAAGAAGGAGGTTTGACTTTAGAATAAAACCAAGTATGGGGGGCCCTTGGGTGGCTCAGCCAGTTAAGCATCTGACTCTTGGTTTTGGTTCGGGTCAGTGATCTCACGTGCGCTGGGACCAGCTCTGGGGGGGGCTCTGCGCTCAGCGGGGTCTGCTCCAAGATTCTCTTCCTTTGGCCCTTGCCTCACTTGCGTTTTCTCTCTCTAAAATTAAAACATAAATCTTAAAAAAGAAATTGTTTACTTTGGATAAGATGGTGAATGTAATAAACTCATTAATTCAGTATCCCCCGATAGGTAGTAGGCCATTGAAGAGTGGCAGACCTTCGCGGGGAAATTGTTTCCTTAGAAAATTAACAGTTCAAAAAAAGAAAAGAAAAATAATCGTTTAAAGAAGACAGCCTAGGTTTATTTACTTAAAAAAGAGTTTTTAAATAAACATTGATTTTTAAAGATGTACAGTACTTCTATTAACAAAATCGGTCTTTAAAAAAGTATTTGTAATTCACATTTTTACAAGTTTAGACTGATTGTAACCTCAGTTACAATCACTCAGGGTTTTTCTACTTTCATGACAGCGAGAGTTGAAACATTATTCCTATTTTCGGGTAGAAAGCTTATTAAATTATTAAGGATTTCTGGCAAAAGAAAGGGTTCTTTTGGCCACAATAAGATAAAAGTGCTAAAATGTTGCATTTTGTCGATTTGGGGATCATCACACATGACTGACATGTGTTTGATCAAGTCTCTGAGCGCAGGATGAAGCTGAGATCTTGGCCTCTCAGGTTTGCCCAATACTGACTGTGAACAATTCCCCTGGATTTAAAATTATGAACAGTTTCACATTGAAAAAAGCCTTATATTTCCGACAAGTTAATGGCCAGGTGAAGACTCTACTCTGGTAATGTGATTGCAGTGTTGCAGAAAAAGCCTTAGAAACTACAGACCCCAAAAAGCCTTTTTACCTCAATTGAGACTTTCTGTCTCAACTAATGACTCAAGCCCTTGGGCTGCTGAGCCGCCCCACTTTCCGCAGAGGCCCGGGGCTGGGGATTTTACAAAATGGGCCCATACTCTCAAAGAAGGAGTGTGAAGGTACGTTTTCCTTAGAATTTCTAAGGCAGCCCCGGACTGCAACGCGCGAAGGCTGGCGCCATCTCAGAGACGCAGTGAGGACAGTCAGTGCCACCGTCACTGCCCGAGTCACTGGTCCACGCTCTCTGACCTCACAGGGTCTTGAGGTCTGCTCTGTCCATCGCGTTCTTTCTCTCCAGAGGTTGTTCCTTGACTATCGGGTCTCAAATCCTAGCTCTGTGATCTACTGGCTTTGTGACAGTGGGGACAGTATTTAAACTCTTCAGGATGGAGAGAGCGAGCGTGCACTTCATAACCCTAACCCTAACCCTAACCCCAACTCGCGTGCAGCCTCCCGACACAGCGCGTGCCTCAGCCGTACGCACCTGCTGTCACACAGCAGGATAGCGGAGCATGAACAATCCTGTCTTCATGATCTCGGGAGAGAAGCTGTTAAGTTTCAGATGCGTCCACTAGCCTCAAAGAGAGTGGGCTAAGCAGCTCTGAGTAAACACAGGGATGTGACCCTCGAACGCAGAAGGGAGCTGCTGAAGACAGACTCCACTAGGACACAGCGCTGTCTTGTAAAGAGGCAGAATGAAAGAAGGACAGGATTTAAAATCGGGAAACGTAATTCTGTCACTGGTTACCTGCGAGAGCAGGGGCAAATCTCTTCTCTCTAAGCCTCCGTTTCCGCCATTACTAAATGAGAATGCAGTTGTTTTCCAAACCTTTTTTAAGCAGAGGAAGCCTTTCTTTAAATCGTCAGAGCCCCAACTACACACCCTCCTCTCTGCCCCAGAGACACCTTCATGGAACGCCGATGCTCTGCTGAACGGTTTGAAAACTGCAGAGAGAACCGTGTACCTTTATTATCTTACATATTCCAGCCAAGCCATTCAGCAAGCTCAAGGTTTCTGGCTCTAAAATCAATTACATATAGGCATAGATACAATAAATTCATGTATCGGTTGTGTATGTTCACAATCATTAAATATAATTCAAAGTAAAACAAGAGATACCTTAATATATGGATATTCTTATTTTCACTTATTCTATTAACACCTGCAAAAGAAAATATTTCAAAATCGGTATACTAACATATAACCATTCTTCGTTATCTAAAACATATTTTTTTAAGAATTTATTTATTTATTTGACAGAGAGAGAGAAAGAGATCACAAGCAGGCAGAGAGGCAGGCAGAGGGAGAGGGGGAAGCAGACTCCCCGCTCAGCAGAGAGCCCGATGTAGGGCTCGATCCCAGGACCCTGAGATCATGACCTGAGCTGAAGGCAGAGGCTTAACCCACTGAGCCACCCAGGCACCTCTAAAACATATTATTTTTTAAAGTTTAATTCGCAAGTTGATTTTCATCACCTAGGATCCTGACAATACCTAACACACACACAAAACCACCACCACCAAAACCTTTGAGTTCTTTTTCCTTTGAGCTTATCTTATATATGAAAGTCTATTTGAATTGATAACCTACGGCACTTACCCAGGCTATGTTTGCACAATGGAACACATGCGAGCATATGCTCCCTAGTGGTCCCGTGCTGATTTTGGTGGTATAGATCTCACACGCATTATCAAGATAACGCACCTAGTAAACACCTTGCCCAGAACTTTCCAGACCACACCTTTCTAGGTATAGTCCGGACTGACTTAAATAGACCACCTCAATGTCTTCTCACCATTTAGATTGCTTTTCAGTGCTCGGAGATGCCTTGACCAGGCAACAGCTCTTGGGCTTGGCCAGAAAAGTTGCTGGGCAGAATTCCTATCTGGTGAGTCAGAAACAGGTCTATAAAGTTTAAGCAGTGGAGCTGAGATGACAGACTACCAAGGTTTCTGGCATATCTCAGTGGAGTTTAAGTGCACAGTCGCCATGTTGGAAAAATACTCGACAATATCCCTTGTGCAGAAGTAGTACTAATGAACGGAAGGAGGTAGGTTCTGGCACAGGGAGGAGGTGGACTTTCTAAGAGCCACAGCACCTTGAACCTGTATGTGGAGAACATCCTTGGGAGGTGTTCAAGCTGAGAGGAGGTGAGCATTTGTTGGGATGACAACTACCACTGGGTGTCCTCTCAAGGGCAGAGTGTGGCCTAGAAGATCACTAAAATCTTCTCCAACTTGGACACTCTATGCCTTCGTATGGAAAACATTCAGCAGATAGAGGATCGCAGATACGATGACTTCTCACAAGGGACTTTAGTCAACAGCAGAGCCAGATGGGGGCAATCCACCGCTGCCAGCGGTTTCATGCAACTTTATTAAAAAAATAAACTTGGGGCTCTAAATAAATTTGAACATCTGTTCCTTACCACCTCTGCACATACGTTTATGGTCATCTTACATTCATTTTATCCCACATGTGTCTCTTCATATTCCCGCCAAATCTGCTTTCTAGGGTGTTGTCAGATAGAGACACCATAAACCCAACCTCCCACATTAAGACATTTCGGTGTCTTTATTCTTCATCTATGCAAACTCCACATGCACTCAGTCACCATGCTCTGTTGAGTCTATCTCTGCAGGATCTCTGAACCCAGCAAAGACCACTTGAGTGCGGTCCTTAAATCACGAGGAAGGAGAGCTCGTATATGAAATTTAGTGAATTTTACTCCTGTAGTCTTTCGTCTTTAAATCAGCTCTTGCCAGACCTGCTACAGAATACTTCAAAGGGATCTTTCTAGTGTCAGTTTCTTACAATCTTTCAGAATTTCCTTTCAAATCAACCCTTCTATCATATCTGATTCAAATTTGGAAGTCTGAACTAAAGCTGGCACCCAAAGCCCTTTAGGCTCTGCGGAACCAACCTCCCGGCTTCATCTGCTGCCTTTCCCTGGCACGCGCTGTGCCTCCGCTGGAGTCCAACTGCTGGGTCTCCGGCTCTGGCAGGACTCTGCTTTTATGTGTGATCTCCTTTTAGCTCTTCCTCTCCTTCTTAGCAAAAACTTCCAGTTCAGATTCTAGGGCTGTGGGTGAAGAGACTCAATACTCTATTGGGGGTGGCGATGTACATTGATCCAGTCCTTAAAATCAGTGTTCGGTAATAAGGGAACAAAAACTGCCTAATGGCTCTGAAAACAGTAATTTACTATAGAGGACTGTATTTGGAGGATATGCTCTGCTTACTCTTCCCACATCAAAAGTAATAAGCTTCGGGGTGCCTGGGTGGCTCAGTGGGTTAAGCCTCTGCCTTTGGCTCAGGTCATGATCTCAGGGTCCTGAGATGGAGCCCCGCATCGGGCTCTCTGCTCGGGAGCCTGCTTCCCCCTCTCTCTGTCTCTGCCTGCCTCTCTACCCACTTGTGATCTGTCTGTCAAATAAATAATTTTAAAAAAAACATTAAAACTACCTATGAATCTTTTAAAAATATATATAGAATTTTGGAGAGGGACTCAGTGCAGTGAAGATAATGCCAGAGGCAGTGGTACACAGAGAGGTGAGGCTACTTTGGTCAGGGAAGGTCTTTCTGAGGAGGTGACATTAGAGCTGAATGTCCAAAAGGAGTCACCCCTGCAGAGGACTGGGGAAGCTTCTAAGAGGAAACACCACATGCAAAGGTCTTGAGATGAAAAGGGCTCAGCGTCCGCTGACTGGCAGAAAGGAAGCCGCGAGGCTGCCATGTAGACCAGGCGGGGCGAGAAGCCTGCTTGTGGACAGTCAACTGTGGGTCATGCCCAAAGGAGCGCTTGTCATCACTTTCTCTCCTAAGTCACCCGGAGCAGGTGGTGGTGAAGTTGGCAGCGTGCAGAGCTCACGGTGCCGTGAAAAGGACGCCGGGTTTATTCTAAGTACAGAGCAAAGCCACTGGAGGATTTTAGTTGGGGCATGTGCTCTTCCAGCAGTCGAGTGACAAACACACCGAGCGGAAGTAGAGGCCAGTTGGGAGGCCACTGGGGTAGCCCAGCAGGAGGACTAGACCCAACTCCAGGGTGGGCCGGTGGTCAAAAGTGGGCTGGTCCTGGGTTTGGGAAAGGGGACTGACCACAAGTGGCTATGAAGGGTCTTTTTTGACTGATGGACATTTCCTAAAACTGAACTGGGATAATTGCACCACTCTGTAAATTTACTAAAAAGCACTGGATTTGATATTTAAAATTAGTGAATTCTATGGCAGAAAAGTCATATCTCAAAAAGCAGTTCAGAAAGAGAGCAGACGGGCTACTCATCTATGTACGCTGCCGTTATGCTCTGCGGAGCAAGAGTGGGGATGCTTATTAGCTGCCTGGGTCCTAGAAGTCAGTCAATTAAACCCGAACACTGGTTCCTACACCATAAAAACTCCAAAGTGTGTTAATCTCAAGATGACTAGAGGTTGCTTTCAGCCAGATTTTAACAACCGCACACATGGAAGCACTTCTGTATCGCCTACTTTCCCTAGGTTTAAACCTCAATTCCCAGGTGTCTACAACTGTCATTTAATATACGTAAGATGGACACCCATTAACGTATTAGCTAAGAACCAAGCTTAAGCCAGCTTTATTCTCTTAACCAGAGCAAACAAGTGATATATTAATGGGAATACAGTGATATATCAATGGGAATACAAATGAAAGTCCAAATACTGAAGTGTTAGACTAGTTCTTTCCTACGCACCTAATTTATTTTCACTTCTGACCAAATTCCTTTTCAACTCTTTTCCTTGAGATTTACAGGGTTCAGGAAAATATTTGGTAGTCTCCACTGCTATTCCCGTCACCGCCCCAGCTGGAGAGCTTTGAGATATCCATCAGTACAGGACTGATTTTAAGTGATATATAACAATTAACATATAGATTAGTTTCCTGTAGTTGCTGTAACAACCTGTGACAAGTTTGGTGGCTTATCATAATAGCCATTTATTTTCTCACCGTTCTGGAGACCAGAAGTCCAGAAGCAGTCTCATAGGACTGAAATCAAGGTTGCTGGCAGGGCTGTGCTCTCCCTGGCGGCTGGCTGTAGGGAAGAATCTATTCCTTGCCTCTCTGAGCTTCTGTTGGATCCGGGCACCACTTACTGACTTCTGCTCTCTGCCTGTGTGGAGGAACTGCGTTCTCCTCTTCTGTCTCTACAAATCTCCTCTGTCCCTCTCTTGTGAGGACACTTGGGTTTGCGTTTAAAGCCCACCCAGATAATCCAGGAAAATTTCCCCATTTCAAGATCTTTGACTTCATTATACATAAAGACCCTTTTTTCCTTATAACGTGTACAGGTTCCGGGGATTAGGACCTGATATTTCTGGGTGGCTCTAACTCAACCTAATGTACCATACGATTGGGGCCATCTGGTTTGGGAGTATGTGGTTCACAGAAGCCGGATTTAATAAACTGTGCAGTTTTGGGCGCTTGGGTGGCTCAGTGGGTTAAAGCCTCTGCCTTCAGCTCAGGTCATGATCCCAGGGTCCTGGGATCGAGCCCCACATCAGGCTCTCTGCTTAGCAGAGAGCCTGCTTCCTCCTCTCTGTCTGTCTGCCTCTCTGTCCACTTGTGATTTCTGTCTGTCCAATAAATAAATAAAATCTTTTTAAAAAACCTGTGCAGTTTTAAAGCGCATGACTGCAACACACTAGACAACACCCAGTCTACTTTGTAAAACACAAGAGTGAGGACTTTGCACATGCCAAACAAACTGTCCATTTCTGCCCTCAACTTACTTGGAGAGGATAAGGATTTATCTATGGCATTACAAACACCTTACCTACAACACAAATAGATAACTGGGAAAGACTGAAAGCAGTAAGTGCGGTAGGAGGAGGGAGGGCCTGGTCCCTCCCGCCTCTCTGCCGCCCACCCCTTGACTTTACACACAGAACAGTCCTGCCCCGCTCGTCTGGGCGACGCGCGGTGGGCGCTGCCCCTTCTCTCCTGCATCATCCGCTAAGAGAGAAAGCAAGAAGGGGTTGCCGAGTCATAAAACCTGAGAAATAGCGACAAACCTCATTTTTCTTTCACCTTCCCCTGACCTCAAGGTACACCAAGACGCAGGAACAAATCCTGCAGCAGCCTGCGGGCTGATCTGGGGCAGAGTTGTGTGGAAAGGGCTGGCCTCGAAACGGTGACTTTCTGCCCGATGCCGGTAACGGGGCAGAGCCAAGGGCTTAGTGTCAGGTGCGCGGGGGGGGGGGGCGCCGGCGGGAAAAGCCTCCCGCAACACGGATCACAGTCCGGTTCGGGACGCCAGGGGGGCCTCTGTCTCCATCTCCGTGTCTTCCCTACCCCACCGGTGTCCGCGGAGGCGGGGCACGAGCAAGGGCCAACAGTAATGCGGGGCGGGCGCCGCGGTCATTACCCCGAAGCGGACCCGTCTGGCGCGGCGCCCCCGCTCCCGGAGCTGCAGCCTGGTGCCCCGAGGTCTTGCGATCCCCGAACACAGCAGCCGGCCTTTCCGTTAGACCCAATTCACGGGGCCTCGGCCATGTGCGAAACAAACACAAAGGTCCGGAAGGTTCCAGAAACGAAGATGCGCCGCTGCGGGCCCCCCGGAGCACCACCCGGGCCGCACCCACCCGCCGCGCCCGCCCCCGCCCCTGCGACCCGCACCTCGTCCTACGACCCCGGCCGCATCCCCGCGGCGGCCGCACCTGCGTGGACCCGGCGGCGGCGGCGGGGGGCGCTCTGCAGCCCCCGCCTCCGCGCCTCCGCGCCGCCCCTCGCGGACTCGGGCTCGGGCCTCCGCCCGCTGCACGCGAGCCGCGCGGGCGACCGTTGGGCCCCCTCCGGCGTGCGTGGCGGGGAGTGGGGGGTGCGGGGGGGTGCGGGGGGGCGCGTCTACCGCCCCGGACTCCGCCCCCCAGACGCCGTCGCCGGGGCAACCGAGAGCCGTTCCCCGCCCCCACGCCCCCCCCACCCCGCGGGACCGCCTGTCCCGGAGCCCCGACGGCGGGGGCTGCGTGCATCCGGCCCGCCGGCCCTGCCCCCGGCCGACCCCGGACGCGGGCCTCCGCCTGTCCTCGCCGTCCCTGTCTCTTGGGCCCGGCGGGTCTCGGCGTCCGGCTCTGTTCCCGGTTCCCGCTCGGCGCGCGCTCCCCCGCGCCCGCGGCCCGTTCCCGCAGCTGCCCCGCAGAGTCCTCAGCTGGTGCCGGCGCAGCGCGAGTCCCGCGTCCGCGGAATCCCTCACGGTCGAGCCCACCGGGCCTCCCGCTGCCTCCCCGTCCCCCCGCCTCAGCTTCTGGCCCTTTCTCCGCCCCCGCCCCGCATTTCCCCGGTGACCCCTGCAAGTGGACGGAATCCCCGACTTGCAGCTCGCCCGGCCGTGCTGACCCTCTGGACCGGCCCGCAGGGTTCCAGCGTGTTCTCAGCACACGACCCTCTGGCCCGCGGAGAGCTGTTTCCTCCGCGGTGTTTCCGCTGCTCCTGTCCTGTCTCCTACGGAGTTTATGGGATCCAGGGATGACTCGCTGAAACCTCGCGGGGCCGCCCGAAGGAGCGCTCAAGTGCAAGGACTCCGGAAGGCCTGACTGCGTGGACGCAGCCTGTTGTAGTAGGATCAGCGGTCCCAGTACACAGGCACCTCGGGGGATAACTGTGTGTGTCCAAATTGTCTGGAAATATTAATAAACCCTACGTTGCTTAATGTAATTGTGGGTTTTAATAAAATAGTATCAAGTGCTACTAAAGATTGCTTTTTATCATAACTCTAATTTAAATTATTTCATTTATTGACCCAGAGAGATTTAAGAATGTCTAGAAAACTAGTTGTTGTTGTTTTTTTTTTTTTAAGATTTTACTTATTCATTTGACGGGGAGAGAGAGAAAGAGATCACAAGCAGACAGAGAGGCAGGCAGAGAAAGGGGGAAAGCAGGCTCCCTGCTTAGCAGAGAGCCCAATGCGGGGCTTGATCCCAGGACCCTGAGATCATGACCTAAGCTGAAGGCAGAGGCTTAATCCACTGAGCCACCCAGGCGCCCTAAAATTAGTATTTGAATAAAGAATGAAGTCATAGGTATTACATGGAAAGGTAAATCCTTTTAAATTTTGGAGCTAGACAGAAAGCAATTTTTAAATTTTTTTTTGTTTTGTTTTAATCCTTATTCCATCAAAGCATGAGTGTTCTTGGGGTGTCTGGGTGACTCAGTGGGTTAAGCCTCTGTCTTTGGTTCAGGTCATGATCTCAGGTTCCTGGGATCAAGCACCGAGTTGGACTCTCTGCTCAGCGGGGAGCCTACTTCCTTTTTGCCTTCTTGTGATCTCTGTCAAAAAAAAAAAGGCATGAGTGTTCTTATGGCAAAAAAAATATTTTGGTTACTAATATACGATTTCCATTGGAGTCTTATGTTTATATTTTTGTGCCAGACTCTAAAAACTAAGAAACTTCTCTCTCTCTCTCTCTCTCTTTTTTTTGAAGTCCTTAATTAGCATAACGTGTTAATTAGAACTGTATAAAACAGTTTAGGAGTGCCTGGCTGGCTCAGTCAGGAGAGCATGTGACTCTTGATCTCAGGGTCCTGAGTTCAAGCCTCAGGTTGGGTGTAGACATTACTAAGGAAAATAAACTTTAAAAAAAAAACACCCTATTTAAAACCACATATATGTATGAAATTATGTGCACTGAATTTTCTCTGCATTTGAAGTGTCTTGAAGATTTACTTCTCAATATTTTTTATACTGAATTAAAAAGAGTTTTTAGCTTTTAGAAGAGAGAATTTAAAGATGAAGGGGTGCAGGTTTCCTTCAACATTCACTCAGACATTTCACATATATTCATAAAGTGCTTATCACATGTCGTGTGAAGGTGTTGAAAATATAGCCATGAACCAGATAAAGTCCCCCTCTTCATGGAGTTTGTATTCTTGTAGAGGAAAAGAAACAGGGCACTAAGGGACAAAGGGACAAGTTCAAATACGTCTGACAATCATAAGTGTTATGGAGATGGTAAGGAAATCAGGGAGTGGGGAGTGCGTCAACGCAAAATGACCAAGTCTTTTTAAAAATTATAAAAAGAAAGGAAAAGCGTTTTATTGGAGCTCCAGTTAGGACAGCTGCCTGAGATGCACTATCTTCACAAAGAAGAGAGTGCTACAGGAAAAGAACGCTCGGTACGGAGTTATATATGGATTTTTTTTTCCACATAAAGAGTTGCAAATCATCATGATGAAGGACATTCCAGAAAGTTACAGGCTTTATGTTATGTTTTTAGTATGTACAAGGCTGTATGACTTTAATCTCACGGGAACCGGGAAGGCTTTTTCCTTTTGCCTATCTTCACGTTTGGAATGCTCCTTTTTGGTTATATTTTTAACCAAACAGATGCACAGTGTGTGGTGTGGGGCAGAAAGAGAGCCTATGCTTGGAGATTTTGCCAAGTCATTTTCACCTTAGTGATGTTGAAGTATAGATTCCCTGGGAACCCAGGAGCAGGACCTGCAAACATGGAAAGTTGAAAATGTTATTATCTTATCAGACTGCGCTCTGAAAATGCCTCATTGATAAAGTGACATTGAGCAGAGACGTATGGGACTGGAGGGAAGAGTCACATGAGAACTGTGGACAGAGCTTCCCAAGCAGGTGCTTGGTGTATTTGAGAATGAACCAGGAGGCCAGTGAGGCCTGAGCAGAGGGCACCAACAGAAGAAGGTTGGGGTTCTGGTCCCATAGGGACCAAGTCACCAAGAGCTTTTTAGTAAGAATCCATGGGTCCGGGGTAGTTATTTACCTCCCTTCATTGGGTTTCTAATCTGGACCAGACTCTGTGCTGGGCATTGGGGTTGGTGGGGGAGGGTTTATAAAGAAGCTTCAGTTTCTGCCTTCAAGGAGCCAGTATCCTTCTTACTGCTGTCCCCGCAAATGGCTGCTGGCCTTTATGAGGTACAGTAAAGAAGGGTGGGTTGATTCCAGGATGGTTCAGGAATAAGGAATCCAGATCTGGTCTGAGCTTTGACACTAACTCTATAACCTTAGGCAAGCCATTTAACATTTTAGAGTGTTAGTATTTCCATCTGCCAAATGTTTTGGTAGATGTAGAAATCATTGCAAGACATTTTTCTAACTAAAAAACAAAAGTTTGATTCTATAAAACCAAAGAATTGTATTCTAGTAAAAAGCATTTATTAAATTGTACCAGAAAAGCGCTTCATACATCACAATTGTGATACATATGTAGGGTCACTTAAAATTTAATTCATGATTTGCTTAATTTACGAAAAGACCTCGTCTCGTGAAACAATCAGTTTTGTAAATAAGTGATGGTTTAAAATATATAGCGTAGATTATATAATTTTTCTTTTACCATTGTGTTTCCTTTATAACTTTGAACTTGAAGATCTTTGTCAAAGATGTTCAAAACTAAATGCAATGCCAGACTGTAGTGACACAAGAGCTTGGATTTTTAGGGTAGATATTTTCCCTTTCTGATTATGCTTTAAGATTTCCCATGATGAGTCTTACCTGACAGGCATATTTCCCCTGTGGTGGTACAATGTGGACGCATAGCAGTGACTTAATATACAGTGGAGAGGAAATAAATGGCAAATCATCTCCAATAATTTTTGCAAGTTGATAGGGTATAAAATATTAAAGGCCATATAGTTAATTTCTGACATTCTTCAGAACATAAGAAATATATTTAATAAGAAAGCTTGAATTCATTCAGCATATTAAACACCCAACTCTTTATCAGGAACATCATTGAACAAAACAGACCAAACCCTGTCTGCAAGGAAGGAACTTAACATTCTAGTGGAGAGAGAGAGGTCATAAATATTCATGATGGCCTAATTAACATATTAGAAGGGGTTAAATACTGTGGGAGCCAGCAAGAGGGATAGAGAGAAATTTAAATAGAGGAGGGAAGACCTACTCTTTCCCAGGAATAATGTGAGTAGTTTTTTAGGAACATTTCCGAGCAGGGTGGACTGAGAAGATGACCAGTTTCTGAATCGGAGATTTTTTTTTTTTCCAAAGATTTTATTTATTTATTTGACAGGCAGAGAGAGAAGGGGAAGCAAGCTCCCTGCTGAGCAGAGAGCCCTGAGCTGAAGACAGAGGCTTTAACCCACGGAGCCACCCAGGCACCACCAAATTGGGGATTCTTCTTTCGTGAAAGAAGACTTCCATATACTACCCTAAGTGCAGTTTCTAGTCTTTAGAGTTGAAGTTTTTAAAATCAGCTCTATTGAGGGGCACCTGGCTGGCTCAGGGGATTAAGCATCTGACTCTGATTTCAGCTCTGGTCCTGAGCTCAGGGTCCTGGGGTTGAGTCCCGGGTCAGGCTCTGCACTCAGCTGGGACTCGGCTTGGGATTCCCTCTCTCCCTATCCCTGTCCCCGCCTCCTCTCCACGCTCACTTTCTCTCTCTTTCTCTTTCTCAAATAATCTTTTTATTTATTTATTTACTTTTTTTTTTTAAAGATTTTATTTGTTTTTCTGACAGAGAAAGAGATAATGAGAACAGGAACACAAGCAGGGGGTGTGGGAGAGGGAGAAGCAGGCTTCCCGCTGAGCGGGGAACCAGACGCCTGGCTCCAACCCAAGACCCTGGGATCATGACCTGAGCTGAAGGCAGACGCTTAACACCTGAGCCGGTCAGGCGCCCCGAAGTGAGTTTAAAAAAAAAAAAAAAAAAAAAAAAAGTTCTTGAGTTTGTTTGTTTTCAGGACAATTTATTTTACAGAGAATTGAAAAAAGGGGGTAGACATAGAAGAAAGATGTCAAATAGGAAGTAAAATAAAGGCAGATCACCTTTTCTCCTCTAGGTATGTTTTTGCCCTTGAGGCCAATCACCATCATCTCCAGTGTCTTTGAATTTGTCTTTGTTTCTTCCAAAGGAAAGAAAAATGTTATCCTTTATTATAACCACCCAGTGTTTCTGTTGAGTATATTAAGATCTTTTACTTCTTATCTAAGAAATAAAATAAGTGAATGGATATATTTCTACCAGTTTTTATGTATTTATTTATGTATTTGTACGTATTTATTATTTATTTTTTAAGTGCAGGGATCAAAACCACGACCCCAAGATCAAGACCTGAGCTGATATCAAGAGTCGGATGCTTAACCCACAGAGCCTCCCAGGCACCCCTCCACCAGCTTTTAAATAATAACCTACCATAATAATTCCTGTATCAGTTGTAGCTTCGGTCAGGGGTCTACTATTTAGAATACGCTGTCAGGTCTCTTTTGGTTCTTTGTGCATCTGCTATGTTGTGGCCTCTACCCACAGGCTCCTTGCTCAGGAAGGGTAAGTGATGAATTATGAACCGATTATTTGTAGTATCATATTTAGCAACGTTTCTTTACCTTTTACAAGTGCTTTAAAAAAAACCTTATTGTAGTAAAATGCACACAACACAAAATTTACCACTTTAGGCATTTTTTAAAAGTAGGCCCCCCCACGGAGTGCCTGCATGGCTCAGTGGGTTTAGTGTTTGCCTTGGGCTCAGATCATGATTCCAGGGTCCTGGGGTGGAGCCCCACATTGGGCTCTTTGATCGGCGGGGAGCCTGCTTCTCCCCCTCCCTCTGCCTGCTTCTCTGCCTGCTTGTGATCTCTCTCTCTGTCAGAAAAATAAATAAAACCTTAAAAAAAAAAATAGGCCTGACATGTGGAGCCCAACAGGGGGTTCAAGCTCATGACTCTGAGATCAAGACCTGAGCTGAGACCAAGGGTCAGAAGCTCAACTGACTGAGACACTCAGGCGCCCCCCACTTTAACCATGTTGAAGTGTACAGTTCAGTGGCAATACGTATATTCACACTGATTATAACCGTCACCTCCCTCCCTCTCCAGAAGTTTCATCTTCCCAAGGGAACTCTGTACCCCTTAAGCACTCACCCCCCATTCCCCTTTCTCCAAGCCCCGGCAACCACCATTCTACTTTCTGTCTATGAATTTGGCTACTCTAGGTACCTCAAACTCCAGCACATGGAGTTTCATAGTATTTCTTCTTCTGTGTCTGTCTTATTTCCCTTAACGTGATGTCCCCCAGGCCCACCCACCTGGTAGCATGTGCCAGAACTGCCTGTGACTTTAAGGCGGGATGCTATTCCCCTGTATGTATACACCGTATTTTGTTTGTCCACCCGTCTGTTGACTGAGTCCTTGATTGTCTTAAAACTAACTTTATTGAGGGGTTAATTTCCATTTAATAAACTGTATCCATCGAAAGTGTACCAGTTGGTGTTCAGACGGACGTATACACCGTGGAACTGTCCTCTGTCGAGACACAGAACATTTTGATCATTCCCAAAAGGTTTAAGCTGATTGTGTTTTGATAGTTTTGCAACAACCGTTAGGACAGTCGGTGAAGCAGGGGCTGTAAGTTGACTCCCTGACAACCATCTCTCCTCTCTAACCTTCTCGGAGAATCTCGGTTGTGTTTGAGCATTCGGCGCGGCCTTCTCTGCACTGCTTCCAGGGAAGTTCTAGCGGAGAGATCCTGGTCATTTTAAACTCATCTTTGGGCTTTCATTTCTCTTGCAAGGGACTGTTTTCAGGGGAGATTTCTTGGCATTTAGAGGTCAAGGGAGGTCTGCTGGGAAAGTCGTCCTTAATTTTAAGGAGACACACAAAGAGATGATTCTTTTTGCCTCTAAAACGTTGCCCAAAGACTCTGAAAACTTTAAAATAAGCCTGCGTTTTGTCTATTTGAGATAATTCTGAGGCATCTTTTCTTTTCTTTTTTTTTCCAATTTATTTATTTTCAGAAAAACAGTATTCATTATTTTTTCACCACACCCAGTGCTCCATGCAAGCTGTGCCCTCTATAATACCCACCCACCACCTGGTACCCCAACCTCCCACCCCCCCGCCACTTCAAACCCCTCAGATTGTTTTTCAGAGTCCATAGTGAGACATCTTTTCTAAGAAAGACTAAATATCCTACCAAGCCTCAAATTTATTATCCTACAGTTACTTTAATGATCACTTTGTGAGCCTGAAAAGCCACTAGGTGTCACTCCTACTATATTTTCAGAGATAATCCAGTGGCATTTTCAATCTTGGAAATATTAAATTCAGAGGCATTAAAAACATCCATTAAGTTAAAAGGTTATATTTCACATGACTGTGAAAGGTTAAAATCAAGATATGAGAATTCTGAAATGCATACATTAGTTTTTCTTTAAATGACATCAACTAGCGTGATGCATGGTTTCTGAGTCAACACAGTGATTTAGGCAAATCATATTTAAAAATGTTCAGTATAGGGATGCCAGGTAAATGGGAGAGTCAATGTGACTGAAATATTTTTCGCCTGGGACCAGGCTCACAGTAACAGAGCAACATGCCCTCAGTTACCAACAGTGGGAATTTTTCATGTGAAGGCAAAGTGAAGTTGTGAGCTGTGTTCAATCTCTCTGTCATGAAGAAGGGATTTGGTTAAAAATACGTGTAGTTTTGGGGCGCCTGGGTGGCTCACTGGGTTAAGCCTCCGCCTTCCACTCAGGTCATGATCCCAGGGTCGTGGGATCGAGCCCTGCATCAGTCTCTCTGCTCAGCAGGGAGCCTGCTTCCACCCCCCTCTCTCTACCCTCCTCTCTGCCTACTTGTGATCTCTGTCTGTCAAATAAATAAATAAAATCTTTTTAAAAAATAGGAGTAGTTTTGAAAGTTCCTTCTTACTCGCTAGCTGGGTTGCTGCCCCATTCATGAAATGTTGAAGAAAAAGCCAATTTGGTTTTTATAAAAGGAGTAATTCTGAGTTAGAAGAAGAAGGAAGAAGGGAAGTAAAAGGAGAGGCAAGATAGAGAGCAGTAGAGAGAGAGAAAATAGGATGGAAGGTTTCATTGTGTCTCGCGTCGGACTCTCTCAGCTCTGAGCAGCAGAACCCCAACTCCATTGTGTAAAGGAAAAATAAATAGTTTTTTATGATCTCCCGTAACCAGGAGGAGTGTGGTGGCTTCGGGGAGGATGCATCTGGGGAAGGCAGCAATTCTCAAAGTGTGGTGTGGGGGCCTCAAGGGAGACCCTGAGACCCTTTGGGGTTCATAAGGTCAAAATCATTTTCATAATAACTAAGACACTGTTGACCTTTGTCTGCTTGTTCTTTCACAAGTGTGTCGTCGAGTTTTCTGGAGGCTACGTGACTTGCGATATCAGACAATGCAGAAGTGGACAGTCGAATCCAACAGTCAGATTCTACGAAGCTGGCCATTCAGGATATTTGCAGATATGTAGAACAAATTCCTGCTTCTCAGTGATTTTTCTGTTTGAGAAAGTATAGTTATTTGCAGTAAAATAGGTTAGTCCATTTAACATATGATGCCTTTTCTATTTTTAAGTGATATATATTTTAAATGTTCTTTCCTGTTTTATTTTTCTAATATAGTAAATACTGATAGATCTATAAACACACATCAACAAAATATCTGGGGAGTCCTCAATAATTTTTAAGAGTGTAAAGTGGTTGGAACGCCTGGGCGGCTCCGTTGGTTAAGCCGCTGCCTTCGGCTCAGGTCATGATCCTGGAGTCCTGGGATCGAGTCCCGCATCGGGCTCCCTGCTCGGCAGGGAGTCGGCTCTTCCTCTGACCTCTCCACTTTCACACTCTCTCTCTCTCTCTCAAATAAGTAAATAAAATTAAAAAAAAAAAAAGAGTGTAAAGTGGTCCTGAAACCAAGAGGTTCAAGCATTGCTGGCTTTGAGGAGGTAGAGTCAAGTGGTATCACCAAAACACTGTTTCCATATCTTGAACTGATGTCCTAGGTGTTGTCTTCCTTCTCAGGCTTGTGTTGGCAGAGATGACCTCCAGCAACTCCAGGATTGTACCTATCAGGTTAGCAAGCCCATAGGAGATAGCGTCCCTTTTTGGTAACTCTAGTAAAATTTCTAGCTATTGCATCGACCGAGCTTGAATCACATGCCCTACCATATGCCAATCATTTGAGCGGAAGGGCAGTCGATGCCTGGCTCAGATGTCCACCCTTGGAGCCCAGGAGCAGTGTCAGCTCACCAGCGCGGCAGGATAGGTGAAAGAGTGGCTTTCAGAGAGAGACTGAGCAGGAAACAAACAAACAAACAAACAAGCCCTTCTTCAGAAAGCCTGAGCTGAAGCCAAAGATTTAGAAAGAAAACTACCCTGTTCTCCGTTAGAATCCTGTCCCTTCCACTGTTCTTCCACTACATCTTGAGACAATAGGGCTGCTTCTCTCTCCCTGGGAAGGAGTGGGGGGGGGTCTCACTTCATTCCCTGATTAGATTTTGGGTCCCAATCTTCCTATGAACTAGCAATGCTGGCTACATAGAAATTTGTCTTTTTGCCATAAATTATGCAAAAGACCTACATTAAACTGAGATTCCATCTCTAAGTGTCTGAAGATTTTAATTTTATGCTGTTTGCAGGATGACTCCTATCAGATCATTTAACCTTTTCATGGCCTCCTTGTGTCTATCTCCAAAAACAAGGATATATTCTTTGAATCTGAGCAATGCAAGATGGAGAAAAAGTTGTTCTAACGCCCATCTATCAGTTGCTATACTATATATCTACCAAAGGAATTTTGACTTTTTTTTTCAGATTATATATCAATTTTCATCAAATATTTAGGTTACAGATATCTTTGATGATAATACAGAGTTTTCATCGGTCCATGAACATCTAGTTGTATTCTTCATTGCTTGCCTTTCTCTTTTTTTCCTTTACCTTTTGTTTTTAGCTTCATTACTCTTAATATTAAATGTTGATTCTCTAAAATGTCATTTATTACAAAATGAATTAGGAGTCAGATTGTAAGTGCCACAAAAATAATTTAAAAATAAATTATTCATTTACTTAGGACACTAACTATACACACACACACACACACGCACTTTGAATAATCAAGTGAAAAGCCAGTGTTTTTCCTTTTATTCTTAATTTATAAATTAAGCTGCAAAAGGAAGCAGCAATAAAAATTGCATCCATTGCTATTAACAATCAGGGTTTTGAAGGGGCGGGGGTGGGAGGTCGGGTTACCAGGTGGTGGGTATTATAGAGGGCACGGATTGCATGGAGCACTGGGTGTGGTGCAAAAATAATGAATACTGTTATGCTGAAAATAAAAAATAAATTTAAAAAAATCAGAGAATATTTGTCATATACTTTGATTTGGTACACTTTATGCTTCCACTAAAATACTGCCATTACGTAAAAACGAGATTGTACCTTTTTTGTTGTTGAGCCCTTCAGATGACTAAGCATCCAATATTAGTTGTGTGTTGTACATTAAAGATCTTCTGGGCTTATTTGCATACTATGTCTGCTTCTCTATTATATACTTGTTAACTATAAGTACAAACATTCCAATTAAGTTGATACCAAAACCCACAGTAATTTTTAACCTCAATTTCCCACATTATTCACAGTATTGCATACTTTTCCCGCTTTTTTTAAATATTTTATTTATTTGACAGAGATCACAAGTAGGCAGAGAGAGAGGAAGGGAAGCAGGCTCCCCGCTGAGCAGAGAGCCCAATGTGGGGCTCGATCCCAGCACCCTGGGACCATGACCTGAGCTGAAGGCAGAGGCTTAACCCACTGAGCCACCCAGGCGCCCCAGGACTGCATACTTGTAAACAGAAAAGGTTAAGCACACATATCCCTTGGAAATAATTCCGGATCGTTCCCATAATTTAATCGCCGAGCCGCTTTGCACAATGTATAGTTCCCTTGCACTTTCCACGTTTTTTTTTTTCCAATTTATTTAACTTTCCACGTTTTTAATAAAAAGCAGCAATGCTAAATTTCATACATCACCAAGTTGCACTGACAACCTAAAACTAGAATAACATTCAGCTGCGAGGACCCACTCCTTGCCAGGAATTAAGTGCATTCCTTCTGGTTTAAGGACTAGGTAGCAGCCTGGGCCTAGGTAACAATGAAAAGAGAGAAGAAAGCTGCTGCTCCTTTGTTCGGCGTCAAACAAGCAGGAATCGGATGGGGCGAGTCCGGGTTCAGGACGAGTAGCGGGTCCCGTAGGACGCTTGGTGTTTTCTTCCGACAACAGCAGGTAAAACCCCGTGCCAGCCCCGCGGCCCTGGACTGTTTACGAAACTGCTGCAGGCGCCGCTGCCCCAGCGCGGGGACCGGCCGCAGCGCCCGGAGTTTTAAAAACCGCCAGAGGCTGGGTCGTCCCCAGACGCTCCACGGTAATCGGCGCGGCCGGGGCTGTGCCGAGTCCTTGCCCGGCCGCGGTGCCCCTGCCCCTGCCCCGCGCGTCCGACGTCCAGCGGCTCCCGCGCCGCGAGCCTGTGCGGGCCGCGAGCCTGTGCGGGCCGCGAGCCTGTGCGGGCCGCGAGTCCGCGCGCTCCGGCTTCCGTCCGCGGCCGCGGGGCAGGCAGGGGGCGGCCCCCGCTCGCCCTCCCCCTCCCCCCTTCCCGGCTCCGGGTCTCGGCGGAGACGCGCGGCCGCCGCGGGCGTCCCCGAGGACACCGGGAGGGCTCAGCGGCCGCCGGGGTGGGTCTGCTCCCCTGAGGATTCATTTACCACGCGGCTTTTCTTTGGTTGTTTTTTGGTTTTTTCCCCTTTTCTGTCCATCCTGCAAAAACTCCCCCCCCCCCCAAGAAACGCGCCGCGGACCGACTGCGGAGAAACTTCAGCGAACAGTGTGCGCGCAGCGGCTCCGCCCGCGGGACGCGAGGGACCTTCGAGGCCCGGGGCCGGATCGGGGCTTCCTCCGAGGGGCCTGCGGGGGCGGGAGGCTGTTGTGAGGGTCCGGCTCGCGGGGGCCAGGCGGGGTCATCCCGCCGGACTCGGGGTCGTGGCGGGGCTTTCCGCGATCCTGCCGCTAGATTGCGAGACCGTTCTGATTTTCTCTGTGAAAGACACAGAAAGAAGGTCGGCGGTGTGGGCGCCAAGGAAAGGGGGTCTTGAGAGTGACCCAGAAAGAAGGTTTTTGTGGTTTTTTCCCCCAAACGGAGCGGGGAGACGTATAGCCCCGCGGGGCCTCGGCGAGAGCAGGAATCCCAGGAGGAAAACTTAGGCTCAAACGCGCGCAAGGGAAAGGTCCGGTTCGGCGTCTCGCGGTTACGCACGAAGGACTTTTCCTCCGGGAAGGTCGCGTCCCCGGACCCCGCTCCGGCCGGCGGGTATCTCCGAGGCTGGGATGCGGCGCTCGGAACCGGTTCCGGCTTTAAGATTAACTCGAGGGACCCTGCGCTGGGCGCGATGAGGACCCCGGAGAACCTGGAGGAGGCCGCTGCCCCGCGGAACGCTCACGGCACCCCCCAGGGCAGGTACCTCTACCTGGAAGCGCTGCTGCAGGGGGGCGCGCCCTGGGGCTTTACTCTCAAGGGCGGCCTGGAGCGCGGGGAGCCGCTGATCATCTCGAAGGTATGTTGCTCTTTGTGACCGCGTCTTTGTTCGCCTGCGTTTTTCCCTTTGAAACTTCTGCAGGTCGGATAGAAACGCAGCCATCATGTCGGGGGTTGCCTGAATATTGCTTCATTTGCCGCTGCACACCCTTCCGATGGCAGCTGGGAATACTCTGTGTGGCTTGGCGTCGGAAAGAAAAAAAAATGCGTCTAGTCCGTTTAGTCTAGGAAATCCCTGGGGGACAATGTGCTTGCTCAATGGGTCATCTTTTTGTGAATGAAATAGTGCAAAAGCAGCTACCACATGATCTTTTCAGTTATAAATCAGATTAAAGATTACCAAGGCGGGGATGGGGGTGGCATGCTGTATGTTTATGAATGTGTTCCTTTATTGAGCATATGACCAGAAAAATATCTGCTCTTTCTCCCGCCCAATGAGAATAGCAGTCCAGAATATTTTAGAATTTCTTTATAATTCTGGAATAATCAATTACATAAATATTATTTACTGCTTTTTGCACACTCAGAAAGAAGTAAATCAACTTTCTGTATAAATCAAACGCAAAACACCACTTCTGCCTCTTTTCTTTATTTATGTCTTTAAACTAATTTTTAAACCTTAGTCTCCCATGACATGCCTCAGTTCTTTTTCTTTGGTATGACTGGGAATACCCACTGAATGAATCCTTTTTTTTTTTTTTGTATTAGTCTTAGTATTTCTGCTTTTCTCTTTGACTACAGAGATTAAGAGAGATTACAGAAATTTCTTTTAAAATTTCAGAATGTTAACTGTCTATAGCAACAGAACATAAATGCTTTTTACACATATGCATTGCTTAAGAAACATTTGCAATTTGGGCGTAAAAGTTTTTTAGTTTGAGGGTGGGAAAGGGATAAATATGCCTTTTGCCCAGGCTCTGTTACCTGTTTAGATTAGTTTTCATATCCCCAAAGCTGTATTTTGAGAGAGATGGAAATGGATTCTTACTGTGGATAATTGGTTTCTAGCAGGCAGCCAAGAGTGTAAGGTTACGTTACACTCTTTCCTTACCTTACCACTGTAAGGTTTGTGGCTTTTTCTTGTCTTTTCTAAGAGAACAAAAGGTATATGTATACCTATGTGTATCAGTGAGGAAGGCATCCAGCTGTAAGTGACCGGGAACCTGACTGATAGTGGCCTGAGTAAATGGGGGTTTGTTTTTCTCATACTTCAAGAAGTCTGGAGGTAGGCTGCCCATGCAAGGAGCCACAGTTCAATCATATCAACATGGACTTCAGTGATCTCTCCACTCTGCCATCCCTATGACCTTGGTTTTTGTCCTCATGGTCACATGATGGATGCTGCGCCTCCGGTGTTGCATCTTTATCCTGGGCAGGGTTTTGGCTTTTTGTTTGGAAAGAGACAGACCTTTGCTTACATCTCATTAGCCAGAAGTGTGTCACATAGCTCTCCTCAGACCAATTCCTAGCCAAGGGGCACAAGGTTATCATGACTCGTTTAGACCAGCAGGATTTCTTTCCTGGAACCTACTTTTCCTGATGTCAAGGAAACTCTGCCCACAGTTTGAATAAATTGGGGTTCTTTTTTCACGAGGAAGGAGGAAATGGATGCTAGGTAGACAACTGAGAGTGTCTGCTGCAAGTATAAATACCGTATCTGCATGTTAGAATTCTGGGTGTAGACCCAATTTGCCTGGCCTTATGTGGTAAGATATTATGTGTCTGTACACTGGACTACAGTTTGCTGTAGGACAGGCCGAATGCTACCACTCATGAGCCACTCCTCTAAGGCTCTATTTAGTCTGCAGAACGGTGTGTGGATGGGTGTACTATTACCTCCCTTATCTGAATGTATGGGTATTAAAGGAGACCATGCGTTTAGAGCAGTTAGCACAGTGCCTGGCACACAAAGGCGCTCAAAAAAGATCTTAGCAAAGATTACGGTTATTGCTTTTTATTATTCTGGGGGACATTTGTAAGAGGATACAGATTTGCCTGCTGTACAGCTATCCAAAATAACAATCGCTTAAACCATACTGGAGTTTCTATGGCTCTCACATAACGATCTGAGCATAAGCCAGACTGAAAGATAGCTGCCTGAGGTCAGAGACCCAAGACCCAAGTTCCTTCTACTTTTCTTACATCCATCCTTGAGGGGATGCCCCACCTGCGCAGTCAAAGGTGACTCGCCACAACACCTGCTTTCCGGTGAGTAAGAAGTGGACAAAGGAGACAGGCAAGGCAATCTCTTGCCTTTCGAGGGTGTAATCTGGTGCAGTCCGCTTGTCCATAATGGTAGCCACCAGCCCCATCTAGCTAGTTACATTTCAGTAAAAAGTGAAATGGAACCAAATGTACAGTTCTGGTCCTCATACATGCTAGCCACACTTCAAGGGTCAAGGTTCTTCGAAGCTCTTGTCTGGCAAACTGACTCCACCAAGCTCCGTTTCTTCCTCTCTCCAAAGTTTCCTTGGTTTCATCAAGGTGCGTTAGGGGGTCTCTCTTCTGTATTCTTCCAACCTGCATTTATTACATGAAATCGAATTTTTTTAGTCGTGTTGGTCGTCTTGTCAGGAGTGAACAAGCTTCTTTAGGGCGGGGGCTGTTTATATTTCTGCCACATCTAACCGAGGAGCCCGGTACACAAATATTTGTTGAGTCAACGAGAGGACGTGGGCTACGTTTATTTCGTCTTGCATTTCCAGGATCCAGTGGAGTGTCTGGCAGAGTATGTGCTCAGTAACTTTTTTTTTCTTTTAAGATTTTATTTATTTATGACAGACAGAGAGAGAGGCAATACAAGCATGGGGGAGCTGGAGAGCTCCCACTAGGCAGAGAGCCCAACCTGGGGCTCGATCCCAGGACCCTGGGATCATGACCTGAGCCAAAGGTGGACGCTTAATGACTGAGCCACCCAGGTGCCCCTGTGTTTGGTAAATTCTATTGCATTAATAAGCATGAATGAAACAGAGTAGTAGGCAGGGGGAGGTGGGGAGGTAGAGTCCATGAGATGCAGATGATGCCTGGCAGATCTCCAGAGATGGAACACGAATCAGTTTCTCATTGTTGCTGCAAAAATCACCACAAACTGGGGCGCCTGGGTGGCCCAGTCAGTGAAGCGTCTGCCCTCAGCTCAGGTCATGATCCCACAGTCCTGGGATCCAGCCCCACCTTGGGCTCTCTGCTCAGTGGGGAGTCTGCTTTTCCCTATCCCTCTGCCTGCAGCTCCCCCTGCTTGTGCTCTCTCTCTGACCAATAAATAAATAAAATCTTTGAAAAAAAATCACCACAAACTTTGTGGCTTAAACCATAAGGCAGAAGTTAGCATAGGTCTCGCTGGGCAAAGGTCAAGGTGTCAGCAAGGCTGAGTTCCTTCTGGAGGCTCGAGGGGAGAACCTGTGTCCTTGCCCTTTCCAGCTTCTAGAGGCCGCCTCTATTCCCCCGCACCCAGCCCTGGTCCAAAGCCAGCAATGGCAGATTAAGTCCCTCTCACATGGCATCATTCTGATCTCTAACTTCTGCCTCCATCTTTCAATTTTAAGGACCCTTGGGAGTATACTGGGCCCACCAAGATAATCTCCCTATTTTATTATTTATTTATTTATTTATTTATTTGTCAGAGAGAGAGTGTGCAGGAGCAAGTGCACATGCAGGGAAGGGGCAGGCAGAGGGAGAAGCCCGTTCCCCGCTGAGCAGGGAGCGGGATGCAGGACTCAGTCCCAGGACCGTGGGATCACGACCTGAGCCAAAGGCCGACGTTTAATTGACTGAGCCACCCAGGCATCCCAATGATCTCCCTATTTTAAGATCCGCTGACTAACAGCTTTCATTCCATCTGCAAACGTAGTTCCCCATATATTATATTGACCATATATCTGATACGTTCCGTTTCCAGGGATTAGAACATGGATGTCATTGCAGGGAGAGGGCTTGATTTTGCCTGCCCCCAAGCATTTGAGCACTGATGAAAGTCCATGTAAGACCATGTCAGAGTTGATACTGAAGTGAAATTTCATGGCTCATCATGCGTATCCCACATCCTTTCTCTAGAACAGGGAGAAAAGTGCCCACCAGCTCTTACACTGGTAGCCAGATGTCCACTATTGCCTCAAGGTAGGATGACCCCCCATTGTAGGGGAAGGGAAGAGGTAGGACACGTTGAATCCCACATGGGAAAGGCACATACACTTACCCCAGAGCAGTTATAAGCTGTCAGGTACGGCTGACAGCATAGTGGATGAAGTCTTTTTTTCTTTAGGAGAATGAATGCAAAAAGGAACTACAAAAGGGTGGCAATAAAAGAAATCATTTTCCCGTCTTTTTCTTGGAGGTTTAATGTCCTTGAAAAGGAAAGGTGGGGTTGAGGAGAGAGCCTCTGTAATCTGTGAACTTCAAAAGGAAAGGGCAACTTTTTCTTTAGTAATGACTGTATGTAGAAGCTCAAGTAATTCAATCGTTCAGGAAGTTGGCAGCCTGGTTTTATGATGACTCACTGCATTGTGGCTGAGAGAAGCGGCCCCACCTGCGGTAGGGGTGCACCTGCTCCAGGGTTCAGAAATCAAGAAACAAATGCAATGACGATTCCCAAGGACAGCCGCTGGTGACACTGGCTGAGCTCGGACGACGTGCCATGCTCTATTCCGAGACATTCGCGTGTGTTAACTCATTTGATTTCCACAGCTCCGTGAGGAAGGCAATAGGGTTTGCAGATGTATCCATAAGAAACGGAGACACAGGGTTTGAGTAACTTCCCGCAGCTCCCACAGCCAGTGAGTGACGGAATCGGGATTTCAACGCAGGCATTCTGCTTCCGCGGGGTCCAGGCATTTAACGCGCCGTCCCATCCAGTCATTGCTGGATGTTTGGCTCTGTCTAGATTCTAGAGCTATATATTGGGTAAAATATGGGGTTAATATTTTGTTATGTATGTTTTAAAATTTATTAGAGGAAAACGATCTTTAAAAAAATAAAACAACTTAGCCCTGAAAGGTACCGTAAAATAGGTATGACAATTGCTCAAGCAACAGTTTTAAAGTAGGTCAAGACCCATAGAAGGGGAGTCACTTAACAGTTCTTAGTAAGTAACTTTGTGGTGTCCTCATCCGGGAGGCACCTCTTTGTGCCCTTCAGACATGACCTTCTGAAGAAGCCGCTGCTCTGGGCTCTTGCGTCCTCCACGCTCAGAACACGTGTTCCTGATTCCTGCTCCCCGGGAGGCGTCTTTGCTTTCGTTGGACTCTGTGTGTGTAAATCCTGTGGTTCCGTCTTCCACGGCATCACCTTCTCTGCAACTCCTCCTTCTGCCTGTAACACCATCCTCTTCTTGCTGTCAGTCCCAATCACAGCCTTCCTCCAGCCCTTGTCCACCAAGGCTCAGCTCACTGACCCTGTCCCGTCCCCAGCGTCCCGTTCTTTCTCTGTCGGTGAAGTCACAGGCGTCCTCAAACCTGTGTCTCCAGGCTTCCTGCTGGCTGACACTACTCAGATTTTTAGGTGGGTTCTTCTAGCCTTAATGATTCGATCTAATCCATGAATCCTCTCTAATTATTCCTCCTCTGGAGAGGTGTATCCAAAACCTCCCAACTGACCTGCCACTTTAAAGTGAAATGAACCGGGGTGGCCGGTGGTGCAGGTGATGGGGCGTCCCGCTCTGGGTTTCAGCTCACATGGTGGTCCTGGGGTCGTGAGATCGAGTCCTACGCTGGGCTCCGTCCTCAGTGTGGAGTCTGCTTGAGACTCTCTCTCCCTCTCTCTCTGGCCCTGCCGCTCTAAAATAAGTAAGTATGTAAGTGAATGAATGAATGAAATAAAATATTTAAAGTGAAATGAACTGCTTTAATGCAGTGGGAGAAATCTTAGACATATCAATAGGCTAGGAAATGACTCGTTTAGGTCAGGAAATTACTCCTTTAGGACAAAAATTGCCTGGATGGTCATGCTGAGATTTCCTCATTTCTAGATTTTCCATATCCGTTTGTCTAGATTCGGCACTTCCCAAGCTTCTAGCTCCCTTCGTGCTCCTCGGTCTCAACACACCAGCGTCAGCTTTACCGTTTCTCCTGCCCGTTTCTTTTGCACTAAAACCGTTTTTACTAGTTCTTCAGCCGTAGTCCCTGAGTTCAATTTGAAATAGATTTCTAGGCAACCCTAGACCTTGGGCTGGTTGATTCTGTTTTCCCCAACGTCATCTTTTCCATTTCCTTCAAGTCCCAAGCTAAGTCAGCTTGTTATTGATCTTTTAACAGAACCAATTCTTTCTCGGTTTCTTTTCTTACTGGTCCTGCTTTTTCCTTTAACATCCTTTGCCCTTCTTGCCCGGGCTGTCTCTGTCTGCTGTCCTGAAACCATGTTTTGTTCCCTCAAATCCATCCCTGTCCTACATTTGCATGAATTCCTCCTTGTTGTCATCTCGCCAACATGTTTATTCACACCATTTTCTGATACAGGTAGTTGTTTGCATTCGGCACGTTGACAACAAATTTTAACCTCTTTAAAGCCAAATGAGCTGTACTTCGCGCTGTGTGTCCTGCTTTTCCTAGCAAAGTACCTCCCATTCACACGCAGTGAATGCTTCACAAATGTGAAATGATTGATAGGATTTTAGAGCTATGAAGAACCTCGACAATCCTTCAATCCAACTTCCTCATGACACAGAGAGAAAACGGAGACTCACTAAATTTCATTTATTTGCCAAGATGGTTATTGCCTTAGCAAACAAGTTGTATGTGTGTGTTGTGTGTGTGTGTGCGTGTGCACATGTGTGTAAAGCTCAGCTAGTGAGGGAATAAGTGCTTTCTGGTTGTGCCATTTATATGAATGAATGAATCCTAGCTCCTGGTAGGCTATTAACTTCTAGAAGCTAAGGAGGTTTCCCCCTCCTTCCCCGCCTCCCTCCCTCTACCCTTCCTTCCTTCTTTTTCTTCTGTTATCCACAGTGTTTAAACTATGCACAACAATGATGACAGTGAAAATATATTAATGAATGAAGAGAAAGATGAATGAATACTTCTTTTAAAATCTTTAAATTTTTAAAAATTTAAAATCTTCTTTAAAAATCTTTGTTAGAAAGGGGGCAAATGAGATAGTAGAAAAATCTCTTTTAAAAAATGATGCAAGTAGGTTGAGTTCGGGTCTTCTTTCATGATGTCTTGCACATACTTAATGTTTGGTAAATGTTTGTTGAGTTGAATTAGATTGGGAAAAAGAGAAATTCATGGTTTTATTAACTTTTTAGAAATTACCCGATTCTCTCTGCTCAGCGGGGAGCCTGCTTCCCACCTCCCACCTCTGCCTGCCTCTCTGCCTACTTGTGATCTCTGTCTAATAAATAAATAAAACTTAAAAAAAAATAGAAAGAAATTACCAATTTAGAAATTGCTTAAAGTGTTGTATCCTTTTTTGTCACAAACTAAGCTCATGATCCCATCATTGTCGTTGAAAATGACTTTATTCAAGTAGCATGCGAGGTGCTGTGCCAAATGGATAGTAGACTTGGTAAGAATTCTGCTTTTTTTCCAAGCTAATAGGTTTTCAAGGCATTGCCTTCTATGCAGGGACCACAACTTAAGGAATATTTGTCTGTCTCATTTTAATGAACCCACAATGTGACCAGAGACACATAATGAGAGACTTCCTATCCATCTTTAAAAAACAACAACAACAACTAAAAAACAGAAACCAAAGAACCTTCTGGGTCTTAACTAACCCATAGCCCGATTTTTCCACATCTCTCCCGTTCATGTACTTCCAAGCAGCAGATATCTTGATCCAAACCGCTGCAGAGCTGGAGTTCTCTCTGGCCCACCCAGCTCTCGTGCTGTGACATCCCAGCCCTTCTCAGTGAGAGGCAGTGAGGCCAAGTTTCCCTGCCCAGCTGAAGCACTGTTTTTCCCCATCTTCTAATGACTCTCCCCACAAAAGATAACTTGTGTATCTCGAGCGGGGACAGTTCTTTCTTGCCTTCAGAGGAGGCTTTTGTAACTTGGCAGATGGATGTACAGGACACTCAGGGTTGGACATCTAAGTCTGAATTTGCTCTGATGTCACTCACACTTTTTCTTTCTGCAGCCATCCACCCATCTATTCTTAAGATCCTTCTCAATCTTGAACTGTATTTTGTGATAGAGATTTATGGTATTTATCTAAAGTGTTTATTTTTCAATGCTCTTTGCTATGTTTGTACTGATTTAAGATTGTGATTTCTGCTCTTTTCTTTCTTCTTTTCTTTCTTTTTCCCCCATTTTAGGAAAGGCTGTCCAGAATAGCACAATACACATTCCAGACGATGTAGGGCTTGGAGGGAAAATGAACATTTCATTTCTACCATGGTCTCTACTGGCTATGAGACCATAGGGAGTAACTTGGCTTTGCTGGACCTTGGTCTCTCTTTTTTGAAAATGCAGCATTCTACCTAGTGGAGTTGTTGTAAGTATTCCAAGCTAAACAGCAGTGCTTGGAAACGACAAAACACAATCAAGAATTTAGTTACGATGATAGGGACTAGTGGGAAAATAGTAGGTGTCAAACAAGAGCTAGCAACCCACATAGCAAAGATGATATTTGACTGATTTCCTTATCTTGGCAGCACTCATAAGCTCACACCCAGCCACTGAGCAGATAATCCTCTGCCCTCATGGAACTTCTATTCCAGGAGAAAGAGGGTAACTCATATGTTCACCCATGATAATTCCAGGATTGGTAAGTATTAAAAAACAAACAGTATGATGGATTCAAGAGTGGTAGCGTTTGTGGCATAAAGGTATGGGAAGCAGGGCTCTCTTTAAATAGGTAACCAGAGAAGAGTTTTCTGGTAAGATAACATCTAAGCTGACACCTGTTGGATGAGAAATATGAAATCAGACTCGCAAAGAGGTTTGTAAGTTGCTCTACGCAGGAGAGTCTTGGGATGTTAGAAAAAAAAATAAAGTCCGTGATATTGGACCATAGTAAGGGTTTTAGCCTGTTCGGATGCTATAAGAGAATACCAAAGTCAGAGTGCTTTATATACAGCAGAAGTTAATTTCTCACAGTTCTGGAGCCCGAGAAGTCCAAGATCAAGGTGCCTGGAGATTTGGGGCCTGGTGAGGTCTTGCTTCCTGGTCCACAGATGGCCATCTTCTCACCATGTCCTGAGATGGCCCAAGGGGTGAGGGAGCTCTCTGGGGTCTGTTATAAGGCACAAATCTCACTCATGAAGACTCTGCCCTCATGACTTAATCTCCTCTAAAGGCCTCAGCGTCCCGATATCATCACATTGGGGGAATAGGTTTCAACATATGAATTCAGGTGTGGAGAAGGCACATACTCAGTCTATAGAAGTAAGCGCGAGAGAGCGCGGTATGACATGAAATTGAGAGGTAGTCAGGGGTCAGATCATATCAGACATTATAGGTTGTGGGGAGCACTTTGGATGGGATTTCAGTACGGGTTGTGAGGATCTATCATATCACAAGCCCTATCTATTTATGGTGAGATGGACTGATGGAGTGTATTTGAACTCTGGGTGATTTCTAGTGTTGGCTCTTAAAATCCCTTCTCTTCTCTCCCTCATATGAATTTCTAAGGTACCTCTTGGGTTTACAACAGGACAAGGCCTTCCAAAAGACAACAGTCAAAATTTGTAATTATAATTTATGGAGTGATATACAAGTAAATGGCAAATATTCTTTTTTTGATTAGTTGGGAGACGTTTATCTTTCTCTATCCCATAACTGTTGACCTCTAGGATTGGTCATCACCTCAAGCCAACAAGATCTACTGGAGTTGCTTTTGTCCTAGGAATATGACTAACTTTACTAAGGTCCCGCTCGGTCACCGGCATGCCACCCCAGCAAAGTTTCACAAAGCTCTGTGAGATAGAGGCCCCGTTATTATTTCCATTTTATAGATAAGCATGAGGCTGGTAGAAGGTGGTAAAACTAGTTAGGTGCTAATCTAAGACTTTTTAAAATGTTAAGCCTGAAAAACACCTTTGAAAGTAAAAGCTACATTGTCATTTGTAGTTCCAAAGTATACTTCCATCTCCTTTGTCCCAAGCCACAATCAGCTGATGGAAGGGGTGGGATGTGTGACCTGTGGGAAAAAGCCAGGCAGCCCAAGGGCACCTTGAAGGTAGCTTGTACCATGAAATGAGGAACACACCTGAGACCTCACCTCAGCAATAAATTGGACTCCCCACATCTTCCCAGACCCTGCTTCCTGCTTTTTACTTGGGCAAGGTTCTAACCTTGGTCTCAGTTCACCCCTCCGATTGTTGTTTTTCCGCTGGGATCTTGCTGTATTTCATTTTAGCATACAGTCATCAACAGTGCCTTTGTTTCTCTCTCGTGCCCTTGTTTCCTCAGTTGACTTAAACTCCTGCTCCCCATCAGCCTGAACCCTGAGCTTATCCCTGGGGCTGCATACCTTCCATCACCTGGATAGACATGAGAAATAAAACCTTAACTCTCCAATCAGGCCTGTTACCTAAGGAGAAACACTAATTGACTAAATGAACAGAAAGGGTCAAAAGCCAACAGGGCCTGGATCCAGTCTACACAGGGAATCAGGCTCGAGGTTCATGCTGGCGGAGCACTGATTTTCTGGGGTGCTCCAAGTTCTTGCCTTCCAGCATGGTGAGGAGATCAGCCCCCCAGCTGATGGTCTTCCATGGAGGAGGGTCCGTTGTGCCAAACTTTATTTTGTTCGTCCCTTTCCAGCTCTTGCTTACCTTAAAATGTAACTGAACTGCTGTGATTTGCCTATCACTCCATAATCGCCAGTGCAGCTCCGGCTCGGTCTCCCACGTTGCTGACTCCCTCCAGGCTTACCTTGTCTGCTCTGGCTCCATGACTCTCATTAGTACCCATGCTCCCCGAAAGGCGCACTTTCTAGCTCTCCTCCTAGTGTGTTCACTTGGCACAATCCTGGGACCTCCACACACAGCTGCTCAAAGCCACGGCTGTCCTCGCCCAGCTGGCCTCATCCCTCACCCATTCCCAGCTCCTGGCAACAGTTCAGACAGATCCGAGAATTCTAAAGATCTCAAGATTAAAGAAAACTATGACATGAATTTGAAATTAACACACAGACGATTCAAATGGAATAAGCAGTCTTTGAGTTAGCTGGACTAAGTGCCTAGCACTTCGGGGATGAAATTGTATCGTAAACCACGCATTTCCTAGAAGGTTGGAAGAAAGGTTAAACTTCTAGGAGTAATTATCTTGCTCCTTTGTTTTAAAAAGTTGAAACTTTCCATGGAAGGAGTTGTATAGACATAATTTAAGATTCCTCATTTTGTATGTAGTCCTCTGAGAAGTTCATATTTTTTTAGGCCTCCTCTTAGGGAAACTGGGAGGTGAGCTTCTAGAATTCAGACACGGGATCTGGCTGGGTCCCAGCAGTAAATGCACACATTGGATGCGAGATAGGAGAGTAAAGGAATAGAATAGTGAGTAAATTTGGAGCGATGAGTTTGTAGACAATACTTGACACTTTCCTTTATTCCCTCATTTTTTAGGGGGCAGAGGGTTATTTTTCGTATTTTCACTTTCAAGCAGCAGATCAAAAACCACACAGCCATCGCCTTAAGCATGAGCAGCGGGAAAGTTAATTAGTTTTGTTTTTCAGGATTGCACGACGGTTGTGTCCTGGTGCTTGGACTCACCCTTTACGATCACATGAGTTGGGGCAGGATCTTGAAAGAATTACAGTCATGGCTTCCCAAACATACAGAAGTCTATGCATTTGGCATTTCTGATGAGGGCAGGCTGTGGACCCTTCCAGTGGGCCGAACTTAGTCAGGTTTCTGAACCTGGGCACTAAATAAAGCACGGCTGTCACCTTTCCTCTTTCTAAGAAAAGGCAAAATAAAGTGGGGAGAGCCCCAAGGTGGAAAGAAGGAAATGGACCCAGAGTAATAATATTTATATTTACTCAGTTTCTGCTGTGGGTTAATTAATATTCTGTTAAGTTCTTTTATTTATGGTTTTGTAGAATGAGATTTGATTGGACCTATGAAAAAAGTGATTTTTGATAAATGCTGGAGCCCGGGTTTAAAACTAAGTTATTTCATGCACTCTCACCTATTTGGTCCCCACGTCATTTATCGAAGCCTAAAATAGGGCAGCACTGGGGAGACCAGAGCAAACAAGTCTTGCACCCAAAGGGCATGTGTTCTCTGTTTCTTTTTCTACCCCTTGAAGCTGACCCGGTCACTGCCACACCACGTTCCCTCATTGCTCTCTTCTGGGTGTGCTGGCTTGGCTGCCTACCGTGGGCATCCACACTTCCTGGCTGCAGGACTTTTGTCTCCCTTTGCCACCTGCTGAAGGGCTCTGGGAGCAGCCTTCCAGCGGGACTGAGTTGAGTTGGTCAACCGTCTGCCTCACTCATCCCTCAGATGGGGACCTCTGAGCCACGCGGTTTCCACGTGCTCCTGGGTTGTCCTGGCAGAAGTGAGTGCACGGGCTCCTGGCCGCAGCAGGCTTGAAAAGCTGTCCCTGTGGCCTGCCTTCTCCTGCCTCCCTCCCCACCTCCCTCTCAGCACCCGTCACTGTCCTGTGTTGTCTGTTTCCTTCACTTGCGTTTGAATTCTCGTCCCAGAGTCTGCTTCTGGGGAAACCCAAAGCAACATGACCACCATTTGGGGAAACGCAAACCAACATGACCCCCATCGGGGGAATGTCGACTAAGTAAGAGCCAGACCCTAAAGCCTAATGTAGACTGATTCCAAAGCCTCTGGTCTTTCCATTCTGCCACGGGATACAAGTCAGAGGCCTTCGGTAATATCATAGACCTGTGTTTCCTTGGGTGCTAAGAAAAGGACAAATTCATTCTTGGATGGAATGTTTTAAAATTCTCTCTTTCATCTTCTACCCCTTCCCAGGACTGCCTTTCTCTTTCTTCACCGAGCGGGTGGATGAGTCAAACTGTTTTCGTCATCACTTCTTTTGTCCGTAGGATTCGAACACCAGAAAACTTCTCCTCTTCTCCCTGAGGACAATCCAGTGTCTCTTCTGTTCTGTAGATTCCTTTCTTCTCTAGACTCTACAGGTTACTGGTTAAGGAAAATCTGCTCCTCTGAGCTCAGTAGCCCGGGGAGGGGGGGTGGTGGTGGTGGTGGAAATATCTGATTCTTTTGGACCTCTCTAAGCATACTTTCTTTTCTAGAATTTTACTCATGTTGCTTCTCTTCTTTCTCAATTCACACAATAAACAGCACAAGAAGAAAGTGGACAACATATCATTTTTTAGTCCAGCATATGTGACATTATACCATGGCAGTGGAATGAGGTTTGGCACCAAAGCAAGCAATAAAATATAATTTCTATCTGATTTCTATAGAATTTTCTATAGGAATTTCTATATTTCTAAAATACAATTTCTAATGATATAATTTCTAATTTATCCCAGCCTAATAACACAATAACTTTTCAACACTAAAAATCAGCATTTTAAAGTAACTTGCACCACTGCCAAATTCAATGCAAGAAGCTTCTTTTGAAGCTGTTTCCTGTCAATATGAATATTCTTTGACTCCCTATGTTGTCTTTTCCCAGTTTCCTTGTTTTTTTGCTTGAGTTCACTGAAGACTGACAAACAGTAGCTTCATGTGACAGCCATTAGTTTGCCTTAAACCTCGGCTTGAACTTGAATGGCTAGAATAATGAATAGATTTTATGTAATATAATTCATGTTGTCAGCTATATGAAATGGCCACTCAAGAGAAGAAATGTGTTCTAGTCCTTTCTTTTCTCAATCTATATTTGAATATAACAATGCAAAAGGCATTATTCCTTTTTTTTTTCAGTTTATTCAGTGTTCAACTCTAAAAAAGCAATAAACTTAAACTCTATTAAAACAGAGCAGCTGAGGAAAGTATTTACCTCTTTATATGAATAAGAATTAACAAGCATTTTTAAAAATTGTGTTTGTGTGTATGTGAGCACAGGGGGGGCATTTCACTATAACAAGGGAGGTCTTGGCAAGTGAGGGTTCATTTTAACTTCATGGTGTTGATTGTGGAACACATTTATGCCTCCTCTTACTGTAGGGAGCCTGTGGAATAGAAAATAGATTCAGAAAGTGGTATAGAAGAAAATTGTCCCCTGTCTTCCCATCTCTCAAGCAGGGCAAAAATTCTTCTTAGTCAAAGTTCCTTGGTTTGTCCTAGTTATGCTGTCATTTCATGGAGGTTAAAAATAGACATTGCTGGATATATACTATATATATATATATATATATATACACAATACAATATACATTGGTGCAGCCACTTGGGAAAAACATATGGATTTTTAAAAAATGTTAAAATGTTAAAAACAGAGTTATCTTATCACCCAACAATTATACCTCTAAGGATATACCCAGGAGAAATGAAAACATATCTGTAAAAAGACATACTCAAATGTTTGTGGCCTCATTGTTTACAGTAGTCACAAAGTGGGGAAAATATCCAAATATCCAAATATGGTATTGTTATATAATGGAATACTACTTGAGAAAAAAAAGCACTGAATACTGAAAGGTGTTACAACATCGATTAACCTCAGAAATATTATGCTCAGTCGGAGAAGCCAGACACACACACACACACAAATATATATATTATGCAATTCCACTTCTATGAGATATCCAAAAGAGGCAGAAAGTAAATTTCTTTCTGCTTGAGGCTAGTGAAGGGAATAGAGAGTGACTATAAATGAGTACAAAGTTTCTTTCTGAGGTCATGGAAATGTTCTAAAGTAGATCACAGTGATGATTCCACAGTTCTTTCTATTAAAAAACATTGAATGGTAAGGAACAAGCCACTTTTATTCTGGTTATAAGAAGTGAGAAGGAACAGTGTATCTGGGTGGCTCCGTTGGTTAAGTGTCAGCCTTCAGCTCAGGTCATGATCCCAGGGTCCTGAGATCAAGTCCCACATGAGGCTCCCTCCTTGGTGAGGAGTCTGCTTCTTCCTCTCTCTCTCTGCCCCTCCCCACTGCTTATGCTCTCTCTCTCTCTCTCTCTCTCACTTGCTCTCTCAAATAAATACATAAAATCTTTTTTTAAAAAAATGAGAAAGAACCAAAAAAAGGAGAGAAAGTAAGAATCACAAAGTTGATTATTACTCACCATGTATTGATTAAATTAACTGAAATTTAAAGTAATAGAAGAAGATGACCAAAACGAAGGTCTAAAAAGCTTGGCAGAGTCCTAATTAAAGAAGGAGAAAACTCTAAAAAGTTATTCATGAGTCAGTTTAGGGTATGAGGGAGAATATGCCACATTCAGAAGTCCTAGGCAGTGGATTCTAGGATTTTCCCTGAAGGAAGAATGAAAAATGCCTTTCTCGTTATCAAGATCTTAAATCTCCATGTTTAATTTTGCCCAAGTTTTGGGATGCCTGGGTGGCTTAGTGGGTTAAGGGTCTGCCTTCTGCTCAGGTCATGATCCCAGGATCCAGCATCGGGCTCCTTGCTCAGTGGGGAGCCTGCTTCTCCCTCTACCTGCTCTGCCTGCTGCTCCCCTGCTTGTGCTCTCTCTCTCTTTCTCTCTGACAAATAAATAAATAAAATCTTTAAAAAATTTTTTGCCCAGCAGAAGGAAGAGTCTCTCAAAAGTCTACAGAATCCCCTGCCATCCTCCATGCTAGTACCTGCTGATCAAAACTTTCTCAGAGGGATGCCTGGGTGGCTCAGTCATTAAGCGTCTGCCTTCAGCTCAGGTCATGATCTCATGGTCCTGGGATCGAGCCCCGCATCGGGCTCCCGGATCAGCAGGGAGCCTGATTCTTCCTCTCCCACTACCCTTGCTTGTGTTCCTTCTCTTGCTGTGTCTCTCTCTATGAAATGAATAAATAAAATATTTAAAAAAAAACAAAACCAACTTTCTCAGATCCCAGGGATCTACAGTGACTGAGTACACGTACCATCACTGAAGTGTAGTGACTGTCCCTTCATGGGAAGAGATGATGGACATCTCTTGTGCAATTAACTAATCAATAAATGTTTTTTTCTGTTATGGTTTCTAGCTCTCCCATGCACTAGACTTAACTCAGAAGTGTGTTCTTAAATGGCATAAATCACATTTTCCTGTTGACAGTTTACTTTTGGTTTTTCTAAAATTTATAATGGACACAGAAGAAAAGATGGTGGTTGGGGCTGTTGGTAGGAAAATCACTGGTTATAAGGAAGGCTGATAATGGAAGAAGGATGAGAAAGCAATTTAGTGAGGCTTTAGAAAAATACATTTTTTTCTTGCCATTTTCTTCTGGGGAAAAGAATTTCTTCATGAAATAAATATTTAAAGTAGTTCATATACAAAGCCCATGAATGTTTGCTTTGCAATGTAGCAGTTTCACAGTCAGAAATTCTAAATCTTTGAAGAATTCTTTTTTTTCTTTGAAGAATTCTTAAAAAAAAAAAAAGGAAAAAGTTTATAGTAGAATGACTAGAAAAATACTTCAGTGAGGTAACTGGATGTAGGATAATTTTTAAAAAGCAATAATAAAAAGAAATAATGGGGGAACAATGTCTCTTCAAGCCCTTCTGCCCAAGTTTTAATTGGACCACTTGGTTTTTGTTGTTTTGGTTTTAAAAATATATTCTGGATATTAATCCTTTATCCAATATATGCTTCACTTTTTTAGTTCTCTTTCTGTGGTTTGCTTTTTCACTCTGTTGATAGCATCCCGTGACACACAAATTTTTTTATTTTGATGAAGCATACTATTTTTTCTTTTGTTGTCTGTGCTTCTGGTGTCATATCTAGGAAATTACTGAAGTTCATGTCATGAAGCTTTTTCTTTATATCTTCTTTTAATCGTTTCATAGTTTTAGCTTTTACTTTAGGTCGTGGATCCATTTTGAGTTAGTTCTTGTATTTGGTGTAAAGCAAGGATTAAACTTTATTATTTTAGTTGTAAATATACAGTTTTCTTAACACTATGTATTAAAAAGACTGTCTTAATTACACAGCCAAATTAAATCATTTGACCATATATGTGAGAGTTTATTTCTGGGCTCCCTATCCTATTCCATTGGTCAGTATGTTTATCTGTACGCTAGTTCAACACCCTAAGTTTTGAAATCAAGAAGTGTGAGACCTACCACTGTGTCCTTATTTTTAGAGGTTTTTTTTTGTTGGCTATTTGGGGTCCCTTAAGATTCTATATGAATTTTAGGATAGAGTTTTCTATTTCTTCAAAAAAAGAACATTGGAATTTTGATAGGGATTGCACAGAATTTGTAAATAGCTTGGGACAATACTGACATTTTAACAGTATAAATCTTGAATCTATGAACATGAAGTGTTTTTCCATTTATTTGTATCTTCTTTAATCTTTCAGCAGTGCTTTGTAGTTTTCACCTTACAAGTGTTTTGTCTCCTTGGTTACCTTTATTCCTAAGTACTTTTTCCTCTTGATGTTTTTGTAGGTGGAATTGTTTTCTTAATTTCCTTTTCAGGATCTTCATTGTCAGTGCGCAGAGACAACAGTTGCTCTATGTTCATTTTGTATCTCGCAGCCTTGATGAATCCATTGATTAGTTCTAACAGGTTTTGTGTGCATGTGTGTGTGTGCACGCGTGTGTGTGGCGTTCTCTATAGAAGACTAATAAGTCATCTACAAACAGGTGATTTTACTTCTGCGGTTCCAGTGTGGATGCCTTTTATATTTCTTTTTCTTGCCTAATTGCTGTGGCTAACATTATGTTGAACAGAAGTGGCGAGACGGAGCATCTTGCTCTTATTTCTGCTCCTAGAGTTAAAGCACTCAGTCTTCTACCACTGAGTATGTATGTTAGTTATGGGTTTTTCATATATGATCTCTGTTATGTCACACTTTTAGAAAATCTATAAAAGTACTAAAATAAAATATAGGTAAATATGTTGTTTGGAGGAAGGAAAACATGATAAAGGCAAAAATTCTATGGGAAAGATAAGGGTAATAGGTTTGATTATGTTTAAAAAAATGAAAATATCTATATGGCAAAACCTCCATAAAATAAAATGATATGATAAATAGGGTAAGGTCCTTAATATAAGAGAGCTCTTACATATAACTAAGAAGAAAAAGTTACACATAAAAGCTAAGCTGGCAAAGGACATGAACATGCAGTTCACAAGGGAAGAATAGGAGGGAGTCATGGAATATTCAGGAAAAGCATTTACCATCCCCGTAACTAAAAAAATAAAAATTGAAATGAGATGGAATTTTTAATTTTTAAAAATTTTATTTATTTTTTAAAAGATTTTATTTATTTGACAGAAGAGATCACGAGTAGGCAGAGGCAGGCAGAGAGAGAGAGGAGTAAGCAGGCTCCCTGCTTAGCAGAGAGCCCCATGTGGGGCTCAATCCCAGGACCCTGGGATCATGACCTGAGCCAAAGGCAGAGGCTCAATGCACTGAGCCACTCAGGTGCCCCTAATTTTTAAAAAATTTTAAACCATTTTTTAAACCTGTAAGACTGACAAAGATCAGGAAGAGTGATACCATGCACTTGGTAATAGTAATTTCCCATGGGGCTATCAACTGGCTGCATCCTTTCTGGAGGGCACCAAGTAGTAACTCTAAAAAATATGCATACACAACCATTTTATAACTCTGGGTTTATCCTTAAAAAAAAAAAAAGATCATGGAAGACGTATATACAAGTATGTTCACTGATGTGTTATCTAAAAGACCAAAGAGCTGGAAAAAAAAAATCTAAATGTCCAAAACCATGGGACCAGTAAAAGTAATGATGCTGGTATAATGTATAATGTATATATACATGCATATAGGTGTATCCCTCTCTATATATGTATGGATATATATCTTTATCTATATATTTGTATATATTTATTTTTTAGTGAAAAATAAATTGGTAAATAATATTGCTATTACAATTCCAGCTTTATTTACTTATATGTCTTTGAAAAAATTTAGGAGGCTATTGATAAGAAAGTATTAGAAATTATTGTGTCTTGGATAGTGGGATTTTAAGTGATTTAAATTTTCCTCTTTTTTCACTTATTTTTCTAAGGTTTCTAGAACAAATATGTAGTCTTGTTGTAGTTATGGTTTTGTTAATTAAAAAAGAAGTGATGACTTTTTAAAAAAATTATTTATTTATTTGACAGAGGGAGAGACAGTGAGAGAGGGAACAGAAGCAGAGGGAATGGGAGAGGGAGAAGCAGGCTTCCAGTTGAGCAGAGAGCCCTATGTGGGGCTCGATCCCAGGACCCTAGGATCATGACCTGAGCCGAAGGCAGACGCTTAACAACTGAGCCACCCAGGTGCCCCCAGTGATGACTTTTTAAAATTGTGGTAAATTATGCACACATAATGTTCAACATTTTAACCATTTTTAAGTGTAAAATTCAGCAGTATTTAGTATGTTCATATTTTCGTGCAACCATGAGGACTATCCATCTTCAGGACTTTTTCATCTTTCCAAACTACTACTCTGTACCCGTTAAGCAACAAGTTCCCACTACCCCCTCTTCTAGTGATGACTTCTTAAAATCAGAAAAATTCTATATTTAGTTATCTTTATGCATCCTTTCCCCTTCTCAACTACACCCACGTTTCAAAAATAACAAGTTTATTGAGATACAGTTCACATACTGTAGCACACATACCTTTTTGAAGTATTTGAGTCCTTTGTCTTTTTTTTTAATTGAAAATATTATAAACATGCATGAAGTACAAGGTTAGGGTTAATGTTCTTGCATTTCTGTAGGAGAGATGATGGCAGAGTCATCTTAAGTGAATGTTACCTGCTAGAAACCTGGGTCCTGCTTTGGGAAAGGAGCCCTGTTTGCCTTCAAAGACGGTTCCCACTGTTCCGACGGGAAGCAGCCCCCTCCCAGCTCTGAGTTACAGCCGAGAGCAGGAATCCATTAATAGGTCAACAGCAGGAGAGGAAGCAGGGGCATTGGAAAGGGCCGAGGGCAGCTGCGGTTCATTTGGTAGTTTAAAATTGGCTTTTCTTTTATTCTCTTATTCCTGCTACCTCCATAGAACCCAGGAAGAATAGGGATGTTTTCTCCTGCACGTTTGATTGTAATAACAGGCCGAGATCTCTTTGAACGTAACCAGTGAAGGAAAGAAGCATCCGTGGCCATCAAACTGGGTAAAACAGTCACATAATCTCGGGTTTGTCGTTTGAATCCTATTAATTATAATTGTGCGGACTTGTACAGTGGAGAACGCTTCGGGGGCTTTTAAAGCGAGATTTTCCAAAGACCACATTCCTCGTTAGAGCTTCCCCATCACGGCACGCTTGAGCGACACTGCACAGCCGAATAGCTGGGATTTTTTTCCACCCTGGTCATAGTCGGAGGACAAAGGACTCCTCGGCGGCCAGCGCGCCCGGGAGCCTGGGCCCAGCGGCCTGACAACGCTTCAGCGGGGAGCTTTTATTCCGTCCTGCTTGGCCGTCAGGCCTCATTCAGGGAACAGGATCAAGTGGGAGGAGTGTGCGGAGAAAAAAGAAAAAATCAATGGAGGAAAATCCCACACAGCCAGACAGATTGCCGCGGAGCCACTGGTCCCTTTCACGGATGCTGAGTCATGGATGCGGGGTAGGATAAGGCGCAGGAACCCGTATAATCCTCCTTTTCACGGCATCGTGCGCTCTGGGCGCTTTGGCCAACGTCCCATGGGGCACTTGAGCACAGGTGTTGCACTAGTGTGGCAATGCACTTGCCTTCTCTGAGGAGCCCCGAGTTCCGTGCAAGAGCTGGGGACCCTGCGGTTGGTACCGAAGGTACTTTGGGGCCTCACACCCCTGCTCATTGCAGTCTCTCCTGGCCTCTGCCTGGTCTGGAGATCGTCCCTCACAGGCCTGCTCCTTCTCATTCACAGAGTTCTTCTGAGGCTCCCGTAGGGTCGGCTCATATGTGTGTCGCAGAATCACGGCACACTTCTTAGTCATCATCATTGGAATTTTTATATTTGAATTCAGAAGTCGTGTGTATATGACTCTTCTGGACATAGCTCTAGGATAACAGACTGTGTGTATGGACTTTCGCTATTGCCGAAAGAAAGAAAAGAAAGAACTTTTTAATATTACCCAAGGGAAGGTGTTGAAGGCTATAACATACAGTTGTGTAATTTACCTTATGCAAGTTATAAGGTAAGTTAAAGGCCTTTTAAACTTATATGTGAGATAAAAATGGTCTCTCCACTTGCTTTCAGTTTAGTAAAAATAGCATATTGGTGACTGCACTCATCCAAAGGCATCCTTCCCTTTTACATAACATCTGGCATAGCATAGTGACTGAGAGCACAAGCTCTAGAGCCAGAATTCTGGGCTCAAATTTGAACTCTGTATTTGTTGACGGTGTGCCTTGGGAGAGTTATTTAACCTCTGTTTCTCTCTCTCTCTCTCTCTCTCTCTTTTACGATTTATTTATTTGAGAGAGAGAGAAAGAGAAAGCATAAGCAGAGGGAAGAGACAGAGGGAGAGAGAGAAGCAGCCTGAGCAAGGGGCCAGATATGGGACTCAATCCCAGGACCCTGGGATCATGACCCAAGCTGAAGGCAGATGCTTAACAAACTGAGCGACTCAGGCACCCCTGTTTTTCTCAATTTTAAAACTAGGGTAGTAGGTGACAACTACTTCATAAGGTCATGTGACTTTTTAAAAGAGTTAATAGAAGTAAAGTTCCCAGAACAGTGGCTGATACACAGTAAGTATCCTTAGTATTATCTAGTTGATTGAAAGAGAATTTGGGGGAAAGAAGGAGAAAGAGAGGGCCAAATAATACTCCCCTCCCCAAACCAAACCAAAGAGGAAAGAGTCATCAAGAGAGATTAAGACAGTGGGGAATATAGGGTCCGGATGGATACACGGTTGCACAAATACACCGAAACAGACACCAAGACTAGATGCTTTCACCCTTGTCTTTATGACATTTATGTGTCTTAACACTAAGGGTTTAAGCCGTATTACATCTTTACATCATAGGCCATGTCTTTGTTTGCTAGGGCTGCCATAACAAAATACCATACACATGCACTGGGCAGCTTTAACAATGGAACTTTTTCTCATAGTTCTGGAAGCTAGGAGTCCAAGATCAAGGTGGTAGACAGGTTTGATTTCTTCTGAGGTCTCGCTCCTTGGTTTGCTCACTGTGTCCCCACATGGTCTTTCCTCTGTGTGTGCACATCCCTGATGCTTCCTGTGTGTCTGAGCTCCCTCTTCTTACAACATACGGTATTACTGGGTTAAAGCCATACATCTCTGATAGCCATGTTTTAACTTAATGGTATCTTTAAACACCCTATTTTAAAATATAATCGTATTCTGAGGTACTGGGGTTAGGTTTCAACATATGAATTGGCGCCCATAACTGGCTACAAATGTTTTTTGCCCCATAGATAATGAGAAATTAACTAAAGGACCAGAATTTACTTCAGTATCATATAAAGGAATCAAAGGCATCTGTGAGTCCAGTAGAAAATTTGTTTGAATATGTCATGTGGTGCTTATTTTAGTCATAAGAAAGATAGCTGACTTTTATGGAGCAATTCAGATGTCCATGGAAAGATAATAGATGTTTGACAACAGCTTTTGGCTGGGCCATAAAGAATTTAGAAAGTAGAGTTTGTGTCAGATAGGAAAATAGAACCTACATTAGTTATTTCAGCAGAAGAAATTTAATATAAGGAATAAGCATAAAGATATTACTCTGACATGCTTGTGAGGAGTAATGCAGCATGAAACTATCAGTGAACGGGACACGTGTGATGTTTTGTGGGATGCCAAGATGATCACGATCTCTGGGGAGTAGACTATGACCGAGAGCAGGAGAGTCAACTTAGCTCTGGGATAGCTGACTGCAAGGGTGCTGTTCTCCCTGTTGGTTGAGGGCAAAAGCATTGGCGTGATACTTAAGAATTGTTTGATGGACAACAAATTAGATCAATTACTGTGCACCAGATGCCAGATACTTATGTTCATTTGCTCAAGTAACCACATCTGCAATAGCAGCTACAATTGGCAAGTCTTGATTAAGTTTGCAATGACCCATGATTATTATCCAAGATGAGTACATCTCCTGCACAGACCAAATAGGCAAGCTATATCGGGAATGCTAGGAATCACCATACCTGCATCTTTTAGGTCTTTGGTGGTGACGTTAATCTTGGCACTTATCCTAGGGATGTGGTATTTTTTTAAGTTTATTGCCTAGAATGGGGTAGAGGGAGTTCCATGAGCTTCTGCTTAGCCGTTCTACAGTACTATTTCTTTTGCCGCATTCCAATGTAGAGATTAGATCAGTTTCCAAGCATGTCTCCATCAATTATACATTCGAGAACTAAGGAAATAACTGTAGGGTGAGTCCTGGGAAGTAAACTTGAGCCCAAACTTCAGTGATCATCTGAGAAACCATAAGTCTCTCTTTGACTACTGGTCTGCAGTGGTGTTTTGGGGGCTCCAGGAACTCATATCTATTGAGAACCAATGTCAAGAAATTTTCAAAGATCTATATACTCTCTAATTCTCCTTAGTAAAAAGGTCAAGATGTCACGTGAATCCTATTAATAACGATCCACGTCACTTGTTTATCCAAAGAGCTAGTATATATGTGTGTGGATGGATGGATGGATGGATGTGTACCTACCTTATTCCAAAAATAATTTCAAGTAGCAACTAGTGTAAGAGGTTACCGTAGCCAAGAAGGGACACTGCTCAGATCTTCCTTCAAGGGAAATTGCTTCAAGGAAATAAATCATCGGACAGCTTCCAACTGTCAACACCTTTTATCAGCCATGGTGTTCGTGCCAAGGCTACGTTCCCTAGGCTGCTGTAGGTGGATGGCTGAGCAGATGAGGGATGAAGGCTGGGTTGTTCCTGCCTGATGCTTGCTACGATAGGCAGTCTTTGCTCTGGTTCAACCTGGCCAGGACTTTCTCAGGATTGTAGCCAGGCTGAAGCTCCCCTTACTCAGGCCTCCTTCCTTCCTGCTCTCATTTCACAGGTGTCAGATGCACCAGGGGTCAGAAAGCTCTTGCTCCTTATTCCCAACCCCTCTCTCCTGTATCTTTCTCAGGTGGTTCCCCAAGAACACACCTTGCATGTCGAGTTCCACTTTGGCATTTGTTTCTCCGAGGACGTGAGCGGACACAGAAATCATCTAAGGTGCAAAAAAAGCTTAAGTCCATTGAATTTTAGTTCATTGACAAATACAAGATTACTGAGCTTTGGGGAACAATTTTACCCATTTCTAATGATGGAAAGTTTTTTGAAAAATTAGTTAAAGGTGTCATACATAAAAGGCCTGTAGAGAGCTGAGGTTCCCCGCCTCCTGGAGAAACGTGTATGCCTTAAGTGAGAAAGCGTCACTTTGGAAAATAAAACTTTTTAAAGTAGATGTAGCAAAGAGACAAGATTTCGGGGCCGGGGAGCAGGAATGGAGATCTCGAACAGCGCTTACACATCTGTCTGTCTCTGCTCTCTTTATCTTACTCTATTTTGGTTTCCATTTTATATCATAAAGTGTTAACATAAACTAACATGTCAAAAATGAAAAATGTGGGATTTCTGTGGTACTCTCAGTGGGCTCCTCAAAGAATATTTTTTCTTCTTTTCAAGGATCAGCTAAAATTGAATTTAGCATTGTTTGCCCTTTGTTGCCTAGGCCTTCGGGTCAGACCCTCGTCTGACCCAAGTGAGGGGGTGACAGACAGTTCTGTAGAAGGCATTATCACAGCCTCATCAGATAAACTGAAAGCAAAATTCTTTTTCTCTTCTCCCATGGCATCCGCTCCTTCATGTTCTTCCTCTTTTATATTCTCTTTCAAGTTGCCTTGTGGACTCTCGGGACATAGTACAATGTAGTGCTAGTATTGGAATAGATGTTTTGGATGAGTCCGTGTCTTCTGCCGTGTGCACAGACCCCCTCCGTAACTGAGAGAAGTGTCGGGAAGCCTCGGGCACTGAGGCACGGCCACATCTGGAGTCTTGTCTTTACCAAGTGCAACAAGAGGGGCCCTGCTATTTCCTGGATGCGTTATTTGGCCTTTCAGTCAATGATGATGATTCATTTTTCATGGAAGAATCGAAAACATTCACCTTTGTACTAGTAACAATAGGTCCAAATCTAGAGTCAACAGAAGCCTTGCAAAAAATAATGAAACCAAACAAAACTAAGAACAACAAAAACCGAGTTCTAAGGGCAATGCAAAATCTCTTTAGTTTGTTTGTTAAATTTTACATTTTAGCAATAATAACAGACAAGGAAGGATTATGCTTGGGTTTGGGCTGAAGATACAATGACAATATGGGATTAAGAGGGAGCCAAATGCTGCTAAAATAGTACTTTGCTTCTCTGTGAAGAGAATAATAGAAGGAAATCATTTGTTGTATTTGTGCTTTATGCTAACCTTTGTGCTGGATGATTTTTAAAAAATTTTTATTTATTTATTTATTTATTAAAATTTTTAATTAACATATAATGTGTTATTAGCCTCAGGGGTACAGGTCTGTGAATCGCCAGGTTTACACTTCACAGCACTCACCATAGCACATACCTTCCCCAATGTCCATAACCCAACCACCCTCTCCCTACCAACCCCCACCCCAGCCGGTATGCTGGATGATTTTTATACATATAACCTTGGTCTTCTCCAGAACGCAGAACAGAAAGCATGTTATCTCCATTTTATTGATGAGTTAACAGAGGCTTAGACAAGTTAAATCAACCCCAAATCACATGGCCTCTTTGTAGACGCTCTGGGATTCAAACCTAGGCCTGTCTGACTTGAGAATATGGTTGAAGGAGAATGGTCATGAGACGGTAAGTATAGAACAAATAGTGGTAAGAGGAACTAATATGTGAAGCCGCTAAATAATGAGTTCTAGTCTAGAGCTAGCGAAGACCCAGGCTCTTGGTGATCACCCTCTGTACACATTGCTAATCCTAACTAGGGTCTCTGACACCTTGCAAATGAAGACATAATCTTCAGTTGTTGATCTCCAAGAAATGAAGTGAGGGAAAAGGGAAAGTATAGGAAGATCAACATGAAGATAGGTAGTCCCAGCTTTCATAAACATAGTCATAATTCAAAGAATTCTGGTGATCTTTGCATGCTAAAACTTCATTTGTGCTGGCTTGAAAAAGTTGAAGCCAGAACTTAGAGAAAAAACTTGGTTATAAGGTTAACTTCCAAGGAATATGTCCTACTTTCCAATACTTAATTTTGAAGATGGATATGATATCCTCAATCCAACAAGAGGATATAACAATTGTAAATATCTATGTGCCTAATATTGGAGCTCCTCAGTACATAGAGCAAATATTAACAGACCTAAATGGAGAAATGATGGTAATACAAAGATAATAGGGGACTTTAACACCCACTTACATCAATGGATAGATCATCCAGGCAGAAAATCAATAAGAAAACAGTATCTTTAAGTGACACATTAGACCAATGTATCTAACATATATAGAACATTCCATCTCAAAACAGTAGGGGCCCTGCTATTTCCTGGATGGTGCACTTTTCAAGTGCACATGGAACATTCTCTGGATTAGATCACATGTTGGGCCACAAAACCAATCTCAGTAAGTTTAGAAGATTGTAATCGTATCCTTTTGGTCACATCTTTTATAACCATAACAGTATGAAACTAGAAATCAATCACAAGAAAAACACTGAAAAAACCACAAACACATAGAAGATAAATGACATGCTACTAGACAACCAAGGAGTCAACAAAAAACCAAAGAAGAAATTTAAAAAATACATAGACATAAATGAAAATGAAAATACAACAGTCCAGAATTGGGGAGACACAGCAAAAGCAGATCTAAGAAGGAAATTTATAGTGATACAGACCTACGTCAAGAAATAAGAGAAATCTCAAGTAAACAATATAATTTACATCTAAAGGAACTAGAAAAAGAAGAACAAACATAGCCCAGTGTGAGTAGAAGGAAGAAAATAATAAAGAACAAAGCACAAATAAGTGAAATATAGACTAAAAGAAAAGAAAAGAAAAAGAAACAATAGAAAAGATCATAAAACCAAGAGCTGGTTCCATGAAAAGATAAACAAAGTGGTAAACCTTTTTTTCAAAATTGACAAACTTTTAATTATACTCATCATGATGAAAAAAGAAAGAAAATAAAATCAGAAATGAAAGAAGTAACAACCAACACCACAGAAATATAAAGGGTTATAAGAGACCACTGTTAAAATTTATATGACATGTGGTGCCTGGGTGGTTTACTTAGTTGGGTGTCCAGCTCTTTTTTTTTTTTTCTTTTTAAAAAAAGATTGCGTTGAGATACGTTTGTTAGATTACTCCTTTCTGCCCGTGGATGCTGCCGAGTAAGCATCGTTAAAGTCTCTCCTCCTGCCGCCATTATGTCTAAGGCAGAGTCTCCCAAAGAGCCTGAACAGCTGCGGAAGCTCTTCATCAGAGGTCTGAGCTGTGAAACAACCGATGAGAGTCTGAGGAGCCATTATGAGCATGGGGACTGTGTGGTGATGACAGACCCCAACACTAAGCACTCTAGAGGCTCCGGGTTTGTCGCATACTCCCCTGTGGAGAAGGTGGAGGCAGCCATGAATGCAAGGCCATCCAAGCTGGACGGAAGAGTTATGGAACCAAAGGGGGCTGTCTCAAGAGAAGATTCTCAAAGACCTGGTGCCCACTTAACTGTGAAAAAGATTTTTGTTGGTGGCATTAAAGAAAACACTGAAGAACATCCTCTAAGAGATTATTTTGAACAGTATGGGAACATCGAAGGGATTGAGATCATGACTGACCGAGGCAGCGGCAAAAAGAGGGGTTTTGCTTTTGTAACATTGTATGACCATGATTCTGTAGACAAGGTTGTCATTCAAAAATACCATACTGTGAATGGCCACAACTGTGAAGTAAGGAAAGCGCTCTCTAAGCAAGAGATGGGTACTGCTTTATCCAGCCAAAGAGGTCGAAGTGGTTCTGGAAGCTTTGGTGGTAGTCGTGGAGGTGGTTTTGGTGGGAATGACAACTTTGGTCGCGGAGGAAACTTCAGTGGTCGAGGTGGCTTTGGTGGCAGTCGAGGTGGTGGTGGATATGGTGGCAGTGGGGATGGCTAGAACGGATTTGGTAATGATGGAAGCACCTTTGGAGGTGGCGGAAGCTATAATGATTTTGGCAATTACAATAATCAATCCTCAAATTTTGGACCCATGAAAGGAGGCAATTTTGGAGGCCGAAGCTCTGGCCCTTATGGTGGTGGAGGCCAGTACTTCGCCAAACCACGAAACCAAGGTGGCTATGGTGGTTCCAGCAGCAGCAGCAACTGCAGCAGTGGCAGAAGGTTTTAATTACTGCCAGGAAACAAAGCTTAGCAGGAAAGGAGAGCCAGAGACGTGACAGGGAAGCTACAGGTTACAACCGATTTGTGAACTCAGCCAAGCACAGTGGTGGCAGGGCTTAGCTGCTACAAAGAAGACATGTTTTAGACAATACTCATGTGTATGGGCAAAAAAAACTCAAGGACTGTATTTGTGACTAATTCTATAACAGGTTCTTTTAGTTTCTGTGGAAAGTGTAATGCATTCCAACAAAGGGTTTTAATGTAGATTTTTTTTTTTGCCCCCATGCTGTTGATTGCTAAATGTAATAGTCTGATCATGATGCTGAATAAATGTGTTTTAAAAAAAAGATTGTATTTATTTATTTGAGAGAGACAGAAATAGTGATAGAAAGCATGCACAGGGAGGAAAGGGAGAAGCAGGCTCCCCTCTGAGCTCAGAGCCTGACTCAGGGTTTGATCCCAGGACCCTGGGATCATGACCTGAGCCAAAGGCAGATGTTTAACTAACTGACAGAGCCACCCAGGTCCCCCAAGTGTCTGTCTCTTGATTCTGCTTGAGATTTTCTTCCTGCATTTCCCCCTGCCCCTCCCCTCCACTTTCACTCTCTCTCTCAAATAATTATATCAATTAAAAAAGAAATAAGAAAATGTATATGCCAACAAATTGGACAGCCTAGAAGAACTGGAAAAATTCCTAGAAACATATAATATTCCAAAACAGAATCAAGGAGAAATAGAAAATCTGAACAGACCAATTACTAGTAACAAAATTGAATCTTTAATAAAAAAAAAACCTCTAAATGAACAAAAGTCCAGGACCAGATAGATTCACAGCTAAATTCTACCAAACACTTAACAAGGAGTTAATGCCTATTTTCTTCAAATTATTAAAAATAGAAAAGAAGGGGAAGCTTCCTAATACATTCTACAAGGCCAACATTACCCTGATACCAAAACCAGACAAAGACTCTGTAAAAAAGAAAACTCCAGGCCACTATCCCTCATGAACATAGATGCAAAAATCCTCAACAAAATACTAGCATACCAAATCCAAGAATACATTTTAAAAATCATTCACCACAATTGTGTTGAATTTATTATGTAAATTGATGTAAGGATCAATCAATGTGCTGTATCATATCAACAAAATGAATAAAAATCACATGATGATCTCAATACATAAAGAAAATGCTTTTGACAAAATTCAGCATCCATTCAGGAAAAAAAAAAACCTTTCAACAAAGTGGGTTTAGAGAGAACATACCTCAACATAATAAAGATCATTATGAAAAACCCACAGCTAACACCAAACTCAATGGTGAAAAATGGAGAATTTTCCTTTAAGACTTGGAATGAGACAAAGATGTCCACTCTCACTTTTATTCAACATAGTACATAGTCCTACCAATAGCAGTCAGACAACAAAAGAAAAGGCATCCATATTGGTAAAAAGAAGTTAAGTGGTCACAATTTGCAGATGACAGGATACTATACATAGAAAACCCGAAAGACTCCACCAAAATAATCATTGTAAGTAATAAATGAATTCAGCAAAGTTGCAGGATACAAAATCAATGCACAGAAATTGTGGCTTTTCTAAACACTAATAACAATGTACCAGAAAAAAGAATTTAAAAAACAATTCCATTTACAATTACACCAAAAAGATGAAAATACACAGGAATAAACTTAATTAAGGAGACCAAAGACCTCTACTCTGAAAACTAAAAAAACACTGATGAAAGAAATTGACGACAATGCAGACAAATGGAATGATATTCCATGCTCATGGATTAGAAAACAAATATCATTAAAATGACCATACTGCCCAAAGCAATCTACAGGTTCAATGCAATCCCTATCAAAACATCAACTGCATTTTTCACCGAGCTAGGACAAATAGTACTAAAATTTGCATGGAACCACAAAAGACTCTGGATAGCGAAGCAATCTTGAGAAAGTAGAACAAAGCTGGAAGTACTACAGTCTTAGATTTCAAGATAATGCTACAAAGCCATAATACTCAAAACAATATGGTACTGGGACAAAAATAGACATGCAGATTGATGGGACAAAAGGGAAAGCCCAGAAAAAAACCCAAAGTTATACAATCAATTGATCTATGACAAAGGAGGCAAAAATATATAAGAAGACTTTCTCTTCAGTAAGTGGTGTTGGGAAAACTGGACAGCTACATGCAAAAGAATGAAACTGGACCACTTTTCCACACTGTACACAGAAATAAACTCAGGATGGATTAAAGACCTAAATATGAGACCTGAAATCATAAAACTCCAAGAAGAAAGCATAGACAGTAATTTCTTTGACATCAGTCATAGCAACATGTTTCTAGATCTGTCTCTTAAGACAAGGGATTCAAAAGCAAAAGTCAACTCTCCAAACTACACCAAATAAAAATTTTTTATACGGTAAAAAAAAAAACCATCAATAAAACAAAAAGTCAAAGCCTGGGGGGAATATATTTGCAAATCATATATTCAATAAGCGATTAATGTTCAAAATATGTAAAGAAGTTATTCAGCTCAACACCAAAAAAAAACCCCAAAACAAAACAAAACAAAACAAAAAAACCAATGTAAAAAGGTAGACAAAGGACTTGACTAGACATTTTTCCAAAGAAAAATGAAAAGGCACATGAAAAGATGTTCAACATCACTCATCATCAGGGAAATGCAAATCAAAACCACAATGAGACATCACTTTATACCTGCTGAATGACTAGAACCAAAAAGACAAAAAATATCACGTGTTGGTGTGAATATAAGCTGGTGCTACCACAGAGGAAAGTATTGTGGAAGTAGCTCAAAAAATTAAAAATAGAGCTATAATATGAGCCAGTAATTTCCAGCACTGGGTATTTACACAAAGAAAATAAAAATGCCAATTAAAAAAGATATATGCACCCCAATGTTTATAGCAGTATTATGTACAATAGCCAAGTTATTGAAACAACCCCAATTGCCCATCGATAGATGAATGGACAAAGAAGATGTGGTATGTTTACACAATGGAATATTGTTCAACCATAAAAAAGAATGAGATCGTGCAATGCGAGACAATGTGGATGAACCTAGAAGGTATTATGCTAAGTGAGATAAGTCAGGTAAGAAAAGGAAATACTACGTGATTTTACTGACTTGTGGAATCTAAAAATAAATAAATAAACAAAAAGCTGAAATAGAGCTAGAAGGACAGAGAACAAAGGTACGGTTGCCAAAGGGGAGGAAGGTGGAGGGATGGGCAAAATGGGTGAAGGGAGATAGGAAATACAGGCTCCCATCTATGGAATGAGTAAGTCATGGGAATAGAAGGTACAGCATAGGGAATATAGTCAATAGTATTGTAATAGGGTCATATGGGGACAGATGGTAGTCACATTTGTGGTGAACATACTATAACTATAGTATAAAATTGTTGAATCATTACACTGTACACTCGAAACTAAGACAAGACAATGGACAGGGGAAGATTGGGAGCTTCCTAGAAGGGAAGCTTGAGATTTAAGGTGAAAAATGTCATAAGAATGGGTCTGCTAAGTCCTATCTGATCTGGTAAATTCTGGAAAGTTCTCCTCATTTAAAACTTTACTTGTCATTGACATGAAGCAGGTCTTATTATAAACCCTACTTTGCAGCTGAAGAAAGGGACATAAAGACTGTCCTTTGACCCCAGACCCAGAGCCACTAAATATACTGCATCTCTCTGTCTACCCCATAGGGTTTCTGCGAGACTCAAGTGAGTTTTTGAGGGTGAAAATGCTTTGAAACCACAAAGCACTATATACTTGAAAGCCAATTCTCAAAAGATAGAAAATGTTATTCTCTCTACTCTGCAGAACCTTCCTTTTAATACAATACTTGGAAAATAAGTTACTGTTGAAGCTAAAATAAAATTAACTACAGATAAAGGAATACTTTTGGATGGCAAAATAAGAAGGAAGAAAAACATAAGGATAAAAAGGAAAAAAAATGATGTACAAAGGTAATGTGTAATAAAAAATAAAATAACCTTTCTTGACTGAGAGCTTTTCATAGAGCTGAAAACAGAGGTTGCATTGCCACAATGTGTAGAACGGTCCCTGGAACAGGACTGACCTGGCAGTAAAGGGATAATTGCATGGCCTAATAGATTTTCCCCCTTCAGCTGCTAATGAAGCTCTTGGAAAATGTATCACGGCTTAACGAACGAGGCTAAAAATGCCAAGAAGGCTTTTGCCAAGGTTGTGTTCTCTAGGCTCAGACTGAATTCATTACTTTGTTAGTGCACTGCCACAAGCCAGCTATGGGCAATTTAGCACCCCACATTTCAGGCAGAATTTAATTCATCTAATATATTTCCATCTGTGTGCCGTAAATGAGACAAGTACCGCACCATCGGGGGACAGCCCATCAGTAACCCCATAAACAGAAAGTAGTGATGTTAACGGAGAACTCTTCCGTTAGGTCTTGGTTGTATTCTCATTAAAAGCTGGTTCAAAGATTTGCCAAAGAGGGGTGCCTGGGGGGCTCAGTCAGTTAAGTGTCTGATTCTTGATTTTCATTCAGATCATGATCTTGGGGTCATGAGGTCGAGCCCCACATTGGGCTCTGCACTGGGCATGGAGCTTGCTTAAGATTCTCTCTCATCTTCTTTGGCCCCTCCTTCCCCTTAAAAAAAAAAAAAAAGTTGCCAAGAATGTCAAGATCCTATCTGGGGCTATGTCTGCACCTTTTTATAAAGGGAAGAGGTAAAAGGTAGCGTGTGTATGTGTGGGGGCAAGCTTATGTGCACTGCTTCATAATATCCAGCTCCATTTTTATGAGGAAATGTCACTTATCTTCATGCCGAAAAAGAACCATTAAGGTCTTGACAGAAGAAAACAACTCTGAGGGACCCTTAATCTGCTCTGGGTATTTCTCTATGGAATCACACGGCTCTGTGGTCACCTGCATATATATTTACCTTGTACTGGTCCTACTTCTTTCTTTATGACCACCCACTTTCCCTTACATTGAAAATCTAAAAGTAGGAACATGCTGTACTACATTCCTACCAAGAAGCCACTCACTTCCTTAAATTGTCTCTTTTCCCCCAGCGTGAAATGTATCCATTGACAACTGCCCATTACCTGTTCCATTAGCATCCAGAAGTGTGGAAGGCCTCCCACCCACCGTTTCTGCTGGGTCCTTGGGATGTGCAGTGAAAAATACACACCTAAGAGTCTGCTACAGAATGGCTTAATCTACTTTGGTGACTATTTATAATATTTACTTACTTGCTTATTTATTTATTTATAAAAGATTTTATTTACTTATCCATGAGAGACAGAGAGAGGCAGGCAGAGGCCAAGGGAGAAGCAGACTCTCCACTGAGCAGGGAGCCCAACTTGGGACTTGATTCCAGGACCCTGGGATCATGACCTGAGCCGAAGGCAGACGCTTAATCGACTGAGCCACCCAGGTGCCCTGTTTTTAGTTTCTAAATAAAAGATTGAACATGTTCTTGAGTCCTAATAAATAAATAAATAAATAAATGCAGGAACAGTTAGAATGTTATTGAGGGGAGACTTATTCAGTCTTAACACCCATAGAGCCTGTTTCCTCGTCAGAAAGTGACACAAGAAAGCACCAAGAATGGGTTCAACATCCAACAATAAGGAAATGTGTTATAATAAACACCAATTTATTCAATACTTCCTGTTCCAAGCATCTATACACTGGAAAGAACATCTGAGAAAGCCACCAGGGATCTAGGGAGCATCTTTTTTCCTAACCAGATTTAAGGGCAGCTCTCAGGTACTTTGGGCATCTGAATTATCTGGGAAGATTGAGGGTTGTCTCTGCTGTTTGTTACTAGTGTGATCTGGTACACGTTACTTAGCCTTGGTAAGCCTTGTACGTCTGTTTGTAGGAATTGAAGAATGGGGGAAGGGGTGAGAGCAGATAAGGGAAGAGATACAAAGAGACATCTCAGTAAGGTCATTGTGAAGATTGACACAATGCTTGGCAGCATTTCAGGCATACAGTAAGCATGCAATAAATAACTATCAGCTGTTTTATTGTTAACACTGTTATTTTCTTTCCTTTATCTAGAGTAAGTCATTAACTAATCAAAATGTGTCATGTAGCTAAGACAGATTGGGGCAAAACAAGCAAAACCCAAAAACAGATGGAGAAACACAGCTTTGTGCAATAATTTAAACTTCTTCACCTGTCGAAAATTGCAGGAGATACTATTAAATAGTAAAATTGACTGACTTTCCGTTTTTTGTAAATTCATCCAACAATATATGCTATCAACGACTGTAATAAACACTGTTCTAATAAAAATGGATCTAATTTGGGGCTTGCTTTCAAAAGTCACAATCTTGTCACAGAGATGAGAGGGTATTATGATTGGGAAGCACTGATGGCACACTAGAGGATGTCTTCTTGGGATCCGGCAACACTCTCTTTCTTGACTTAGATGCTAGTTCTAGAATAATTAAGTTATGCATTTAGGTTGTGTGTACTTTTTGGTGTATGTGCTATGGTTATAGTAAAAAAGTTAAGAATGATGTGTGAACTATATCTCAATTTTAAAAATTATTGTATATTCTTGACCTTGGATTAGGAATGGTTTCTTAGAGCATGCAAAACACAACTAACCCAAGGGGGAAAAATTAGATAAATGGCTTTATCAAACTAAAAACTTCCTTCAGAGGACACTTTCAAGAAAATGAAAAGATGACCCACAGAATGGGAGAAATATTTACAAATCCTATATTTGATAAGGTCTATTATTTAGAATATATAAAGAATTATTGTATTTGTCATTTACACCTCAATAAGGCTTAAATAATAAAGAAGAGAAACAGCTATTAAAACTTAACAATGAAAAGAGGCAAATAACCCCATTAAGAATGAGCACAATATTTCAACAGACATTTCTCCAAAAAAAATATGTGAATGACCACAACCAAACCAAACCAAACCAAACAAGCAAACAAAAAACCACATGAAAAGATGCTCAACATCCTTTGTCATCAGAGAAATGCAACCAAAATTGCAAACCACAAAGAGCTGCAACTTCACACCCACTAGGATGGCTGCAATGGAAAAGACAGACACTAGCGAGGGTTGGCAACAATGTGGAGAAATTGAAACCCTCCTGCATTGCTGGTGGGAAGTAAAATGGGGCAGACACTTTGGAAAACGATCGGGTAGTTCTTCAAAAAGTTAAATATAGAGTTAAATATAGAGTGTCTGGGTGGCTCAGTCGTTATGCATCTGCTTTCAGCTCAGGTCATGATCCCAGGGTCCTAGGTTTGAGCCCCACATAGGGCTCCCTGCTCAGTGGGAAGCCTACTTCTCCCTCTCCAACTCCCCTTTGCTTATATTCTCTCTCTATCTGTCTCTGTCAAATAAATAAATAAAATCTTAAAAAAATAGAGTTACTACATGACCCAGAAATTCCACTCCTAGGTATATACCCAAGAGAATGAAAATATAGGTCTACATAAAATCTTGTATGTGAAATACATGAATGTTTACAGCAGCTCCGTTCTACAAATCCGGCGGTATTCTGAGGACTGGCCTACGGTGGGGGAAGGGAGACTTTGGTGGGGACTCCGCGGTCTGAACCTAGAGGCAGCCATTTTTTAGGGTAATTCGGAAACTCTTTGTTGTGAAAGTTTCAGTTACCTAATTAGGTTAGAGAGGCATGTATGTTTCATGCATAAGGAGAGATGATCTCTCCACTCTTCTGCTAGACCCCCAAAGCCATTTGCTTCGATTAGATGACCTCTGCCGAACGCTGAAGGATCTGTTCTCTGCAGTTTAGTAAATGCGGAACCATCCATTATTAAATAGACTTGGCCTTTAGGCATCAGATTACTGCGTTTCTTGTAAATCAGCTTAGTGGCAACAAAATCCAATTCATCTCTAGACACTGAGTTATTTAGCTGAGTCCTTCCATTCTTCTGTTTCTTGGTTAAAAAAGAGCTGCAAGGAAGTCCATGGGCTTATCTGTTATCAGGTTCCCTCACTATCAAAACATCTGACCCTATAAACCTTTTGTGCCAAGTTCGATCTTTGACATGTGCAAATTTATTTTCCTCTGGTATATTGGAATGGATTTCTTTCTCTTAAGCAGGAATAGCAAGAGATCAAGAATTAGGAGAGATAGGCTCTCCTTTCGTCTCTTAATCCCTATGTATAACCTACGGCATTAAGATCATGCTTCTGGGAATGTGTTACAGGTTTCCATGAAGCGTGGGAGTCCGGTGAGCTAGGATGGGTTCAGCTACAATTTCTGTGAGTCTGGAGTCCCTGTGAATTTGGACGAATAAGTAAGGATTGAAGGCACATGAGAATGTTTATGAAATGGATCTAATTCATATGACTGAAAAAAGACGGAGAGACTGGGAGCAACATTTGTTAAACTAGCTAATATTTGACTTAACCTGATGTGCGGAAAGAGAAAAGGACAGCCTCATATCCTTAGGGAATCCCAGACCACTGCTCCATGTAGCAAGACTACGTGTAATTTGTCCTTTTTCTTTTTTGCCTGAACGGTCTGGAGGCTTAAAACCATTCTGAATGCTCAGTTACATGATTATATTAATTTTTAAATTTTTAAATCACTGCCCTGATTTTTTCTTCCTACTTTATCATATATGTGTACATAGTTTGTATGATTGCTATATATGTGTGAATGTATACACACGCACACACACACACACAATTTCTCTCTTATAAAGTCATCTGTGATTATTTTCAGAAAGAAGTCCGTATCAGTACTTGATAAAGAACACGTGAGGTGTACAGATGGTTCTTTTTCTGGCCATAATTTTTAGTAAACATTCTCTTTTATATCAAGGGGGGACTCGTTATGATCAGGGAGTATAGGCAGAGAAACAAAACAAAAAGCAAATTAAAAAATAGGTCTTCAGAGGGTTGATGACGGGTCAGCAGGAATAATCTTTCAATTCTCTTTTCTTTCTAATCCTGGGGATTTTACTCGGATTGCAGAACTGCGGCTAAGATGTAGCGAGTGGGAGACTCCGTGTCTGCTCGCAGCAAGCCGGAGGCTGTGATTACACTGTAGGCTGCAGAGCCTGGGCGGTGGGCCTGACATTTGAGAAAATGGCCTGGGCCAGCCGCCCTCTGTCTCCCTCCCCTCCTTGTCTCCCACGGCCCTCTCGCAGACCCAAGGCCTCACGCTGCCCAGCCGGGCTTGTCAGAAGGGAGAGCACACTGGGGCCCCCGACCTTCCTCTGCTGTGCCAGCCAGAAGATAACCTTCCTGGGTCTGTTCACTCGGGTCTCTTTTAGGGCGTGGAATGCAGTGTAATAATTACACTCACAGTAAATATTAGATAATCGAAGAACCCATTCCCTTCTCCAATCCCATAGGAAACCCATTCTAGTCATCTTTGCATATTGTTTCAATGACCTGCGTTCTCTGGGTTCAGGAGTTGAGGTGTCACATCGGGGGTCAATCATCTCTTGCTCTCCCTACCTTTGTCCCCAGCCTTCCTGCCTCTTACTGGTACCAGCTGCCTGCAAACAGCCTGGGCTCTGGGCCTTTTTCTTCTCTTTTTTTTTAAATTTCCAGGTGAAAAGGAGGATTTAAACTTCCCTAGTGTTGGTTAAGTGTTGGTAAGAAGGATCGGAAAGTAGATAAACTCCTAATTATTTTTTTCCCCTAAACTAATCGAAAAACTGATAAAACGTTCATGAGAGAAGAATTACGTGTCTACTGGCTTGGGAGATTTTGTTGCAGGAATAAGTATTTAGAGATGTAACCACTTATGCTATTTTCATGCACCCATCTGCCCACTATAAATGGGTAAGGTATGTTTGTTCACCTCTGCAGAGGGGCCTGGATGCTTCAGTAATGAGTATTTGAGGGTGCCTGGGTGGTTCAGATGGTTAAGTGTCTGCCTTTGGCTTAGGTCATGATCCCAGGGTCCTGAGATCGAGCCCTGCATTGGGTTCCCTGCTCAGCGGGGAGCTTGCTTCTCCCTCTCTCTCTCTCTGCCTGCCTCTCTCTCTCTGTCTGTATCTCATGAATAAATAAATAAAATCTTAAAAAATAAAAATTATTTTAAAAAAAGGAGTATTTGAGACATCCTGGTGGAATGGGTCTGGGGAGTGGCCTTAGCGTAGGTCAGGTAATCCCTTTGTATCTATGCAAGGCAGCATCTTTCCAGAATGCTGGCTTGGATGTCACCCATGTTTTGTTCTGCAATTCCTGAAGAGGCTTTATCTATCACGTTTTTGTCCTTTCCCAAGTCATTTGAAAATAAATAGAAAAAGGAATAATGTGATCAGGGCTCCGGGTGTATTTACGACTTATGTATGGTGGTGTGGACATGGGATGTTTACTATTTTTTATACCTTATATGTGTGAAATATGTCATTGTAATTCAATGTTTTTTTATTTTTTTAAAGACTTAATTTATTTGTTGGATAGAGAGAGAGAGCACAAGCAGGGGGCGCTGCAGGCAGAGGCAGGGGAAAAGCCGACTTCCTGTGGAACAGGGAGCCTGATGTGGGACTCAATCCCAAGAATCTGGGATCATAGCCTGAGCGGAAGGAGATACTTGACTGACTGAGCCACCCAGGCACTCCTGGTTAAATTAAAAAAAAAAAAAAAAATTACGGGTTTAGGAATTTAGTCCTGCATCATCATATGATGCATTAGATACATTACATAGATACTAATATGGTCTCAGTTTGGTCATTTCAATTTTTTCTGCTTTCCTGCTCCTCGAGCAAACACAGCAGGAATTATCATGATTGTGACTTGTTGTTTCCCACCCTCTCTGCTTCTCTGACGTATAGACGAGAACATGTGTCACCGCCATTGGCTTAAAGATCGGCAGCTTCCATCTCTGCTGGTTGGGATACAAGTGAACTCAAACGAGTTTGATCAAGAAAGCGTACATACTCGCTTGCTGACTGTATATTTGAGAGAGTTGTGTATTCGGCAGTTCAAAAAGGCCAGAGGAGACAGAGGATGGCAATTAGTAACATTTTGAAAAGGATGTTTCAAATATGCAGAAAAAGATTATTTGGCTATAAAGAAGATTAACAATTTCTAGCCACATGATGGATTGGAACCTCTTTCAGAAATTTTGGAAGGAGGTAGTGTCAAGCAGTCGAGGGAGGCATGGACCTTTTCCTCGGAGATCTGCACTGAGTGTTGGCAATCAACCCTATGGCTCGGCTGAGCAACTGTTCATATCCCAAACCACTGGCATGTACTCAATTCTTGTAAAGTTTAAAAAAAAAAAAAGTAAAAAGAGAAAGAATTGGTTCTTTGGCGGTGATGGGGAGGGGGAGTTCCTGGAAAGAAAGCTACAGGCTAGGCTCTTCCTGGCCCCCAGGACCACCCCGTATGGCCGTGAGATTTTACTCTGTACAGCTCCTAGGGACATCATTCACATAGATTCCAAAATGAATGGCACCCCCCATAGTTGTGCAATGTCTCAGCCCTTGTGATAATCATTTATTTGACAATTTGGAAATGTTTCCAGAAGTGTCCCTTGTGAAAGACAAAGGTCTACTGTGTGTCTTAAATAGTCCACTATTAACCCTGTAACTTGTACTGAGCAACTGCTTAATAAATATTTATTGGGTGAAGAATGAGAGAAAAGAAACTTTAAAAAAGCTTTATTGAAATATAAATCGCATATCATAAAACTCATTTAAACTGTACAATGAGTTTTAGTATATTTATGGAGTAGTGCAAGTGTCACCACAATCAATTTTTAAAACATTTTATCACTCTCCCCTCGCAAACCCCCATACCAATCAACAGGCATGCCCTATTCTCTCCTTCCCCAGCTGCTGGCAGGCACTAAGCTACTTTCTGTCCCTGTTGATTTGTCTACTTTGGACATTTCATATAAATGAAATCATACATTGTGTGGCCTTTTGTGATTGGCCTCTTAACGTAATGTTTTCAAGGTTTATCCATATTTTATTTATTTTTTATTTGAAGAAAGAGAGAGAAGGCGAGAGAAAGAGAGCATGAGTGGGGAGGAGGGAGAAGCAGGCTCCCCCACCGAGCAGGGAGCCTGATGTGGGACTTGATCCCAAGACCCTGGGTTCATGACCCGAGCCAAAGGCAGACACTTAACCGACTGAGTCACCCAGTCACCCAATTCATCCATATTTTAGCATGCATCAGTACTTCATTTCTTTTTATTGCCAAATTGTATTCCGTTATATGGATATACCACATTTTAGTTATCTGTTCATCAGTTAACGGATATCTGAGTTATTTCCACCTTCGACTATTGTGAGTTATGCTGTTATGAACATTCATGTACAGATGATTGTGTGAACATATATCTTCAGTTCCCTTTGATATGTGCCCAGGAGGAGAATTGCTGGGGAGGAAGGTAATTTTTTAGAAGTTTTTATTTTAATTCCAGTTAGTTAACATGCAGTGTTACATTAGGTTCAAGTGTATAACATCGTGATTCAGCAATTCCGCTCACCACATCGTGATTCAGCAATTCTGCTCACCACTCAGTTCTCATCGCAAGTGCACTCCTCGGACGACCCTCTAGGATCCCCTCCTTCCTTGGGAGCTTTGTGCTATCACTTTGCTATCGCTCAATAAACTTTACTTTGCTGCCCAGCACTCTGTCTGGTCTACCTCTTCATTCTTCAAATAGGTGTGGCCAAGAACCATGTACACCCATGGAGAAAAAAATCCTGTAACAGTCCCAGGGTCCTGGGATCGAGTCTTGCCTCAGGCTGCCTTGTTCAGTGGGGAGCCCATGTGTCCCTCTGCCTGCTGCTCCCCGCTCATGTGTGCTCTCTCTCTGACAAATAAGTAAATAAAGTCTTTATTAAAAAAAAAGAAAAGAAAAAAATAAAGTGCATTCCTTAATCCCCATCATCTATTTACCATCCCAAGAAAGGTAATTTTTAATTTAGAATTTAAAATTCTAAATTAAATTTAGAAATTACAATTTTAATTTAGAAATATCTCTTTCAATAACACAATCATGTTAAAAGTCGTCTTATTTATGGTGTGTATCTGGCTTGGCTGTTACTTCTTGGTCCTGTACCAACCTTCCACCCTGTCCCAACCCATGTTGGGAACTAGTAGGTGAACCACAGAAAATCGAATTGTGCTAAACATTTAGTCTCTTTGAATGGGGTCGTACTTACAATGAATTCAGTCTGATTTATTATTTTGCTACTGCACTTGGAACACAGACAGTATTCACCGAGAATTGGAACTATAGAGTGGAAACAGAGGTTCCCTGTTTCTATTAGTCAACTCTCAAAGGATGGATAGAGCCAATTTCAGATTATTCTAGGGACTTTGCTTTCTTAGTTCCTTGCCATCCTTCTTTCTTTTGGCCTTTTTTGCTTCTCATTAGTGTCACTTTCTGAGCTAAGAGACCTGAAGCACAGATAATTCAAAGTATGTATATAGTCTTCTGGTGAAAAGAACTTTTATTATGTGTGTCATCATGGTTTTTATGTGCCCATAAATTGTTATCCTGAAACTAAGAAGAAGTTGCAACCGACTTCTTTCAAACGGTCTTAGTTTCTAGTATCATGCTGTTAGAGGTATTATTGAAGATGATTTTTTTTAAAAAAGCACAATATGGGAGAAAAATCACTTACATGTATAATTATAGCATTTATTTTTTAAGGGAGTTTGCTAAGTGAGAAGAAGGACTAGAAAGATTTTTAAAATCTTAGCCCACATTTTTATCCTAAGAGTAACATCACACATAGGTGCTCTGGTTACGATTTTGTAACGTGAACATGACCTTGGAGTTGAGATCCTAGGATTAATGGACTTGTCAAGGGTCTGATTTTTAATGAGCCAAAACCATTTGAGGTGTGCAGACATTAACAATTCTCTTGTGGCATGTGTATTTGAGTCGGAGCTTATGGAGAGTAGGCAGTGAGAAGGATGCTGTTTGACTCTTAAGGAGAACATTGTTTCGCTGGTGAGGAATAAAATATAGACCCCCTTTAGGCAAGGCAGTTTGCATTTCTATTGTCCAGATTTCTTAAGAACCTGATAAAGCATTAGCTCCCCCGTATCCAGCATTCCCCATTTATTCTTCTTGGACTCCTTTCCGCAGAGTGAAATTGGTTGATTCATAGGCTGGCCTGAGGTTTTGAATAGAGGGCTTTGGGGGAATGTTTAGGAAGTATTCCAGTAAGCCGTCAAGACTGTTGACAGGTGGCCAAGCCAAGGGAAAGAGTGTTAGTAACAACAAGAGCTCACACTTACACGGCTCCTAATCATATGGCAGGCAGCGCCCTGAGCGCTTTACGCGTATTAACTCACGATTCTCACCCCGTCCTCTGAGGCCAGTCCATTTGTAACCTCAATTTAGAGGTGGGAGCTCACACGTAGGTAGGTTTAGGATCGGACTCAAGGTCACGCAGCCATGATTTGAACCCAAGTGATCTATTTCCAGAGTCGGTACCCCTCACGAATAAGTGTTCGTGCGTAGAACGGAAACATGGGGAAACTCTCATGTCTGCCTCTGGCCCGAGCTCTGGAGGAAGAAGGGAGTGCAGGACTCAGCCCCCTGCCAGCACTTTGGCAAAATGAACTGGTGAACTGGAGCATTGTCCCCGCCTTTCACTGCTGGATAATTTCAGAGGGCAAAAAAAAGCATTAATTCCAAGGAATTCTTTTGTGGCTGGAAAGGATTAGCAGGGCACAGACTTGCTTTTCTTTAAGATACATCTTTTATTATTATTTTTTAAACAGAGAACGGGTGCTCTAATATACAATATTGTCTCTTATTGTGGCTGGCTGGGGGAAACTGGCAAAAGAATTGAATTAAGAGGAGTAAAAATTTGAAGATGAAAAAGCAAAATCACAAGATGATGCCAAGCGAGAAGAATGTCAGATGTGCGTCGCTTTCATCCCTGGTGTGACCTTCAGTCTCCAGTCCTGAAAATGGACCACAACAGTCTAACTGTGGCATCAGGAAACAAAGAAGCACCATGTCTTCATTTCTGCATTTTGAAGTGGCAAAGATGTCAGATGAAGAAAAATAAATACCAGCAACAGCTTCTGCAAGCATAGTGTCCTTTGGAAGAATGCGTCAGAATGCAATCCAGGGTTTATTACCTCAGAACGAATGAAGATCGTGGAAGCTTTCTTGAAGAGTAGCATAGCCCCAAATGGTCCTACCCTTGGGACTCACCTTCATCAAGGAGAGAAAGACAGAGAATCAGTCTATAAAGTGGGTACTCAGTGGTAGACTAGAGGGGCGTTCAGCTAATGGAAGAGTCGGACTTCATTTCAGCAGTTAGGATCGGCAACTACTGTGGATGTATTAGGTGCCCACACACCCAAATTCATAGTAGGGGGCCTAGGACCTAATACCAAGAACAACAGCAGACATAACAGTCACCATTTACTGACACTTCCCATGCACGCCCTGTTTTATTACCACCTTCACCTTACAAATGAATGAACTGAGTCTTGGAGAGGTAACTTACTTGCCAAACATCATACAAGTCATTTAACTTCAAAGTCCGCTTTCTTAGCCATGGCAGCCCAGAGTGGCTAATCTTCAGGGTAAGACTAATGAGTTTTATTTTTCTATTTTATTTTTTTAAGATTTTATTTATTTATTTGAGAGAAAGTGACATGAGGGGAGGGGGGAGATAGAGGGGAAGGAAGAAACAGGCTCTCTGCTGAACAGGGAGCCCGATGTGGGATTTCATCCCAGGGTCCTGGGATCATGACCCGAATGGAAGGCAGACGCTCAACCCCCTGAACCGCCATGTGCCCCAGGGCTAAAGGGTTTTAAATATCTTTGGTGGTTAATGGGGGGAATCTTTGGAAGTTTTCTGGATGGGAAACATGACAAAGTAGTTTCTGGGATGAGGGCAGAAAGCTGCACTTCAGTCCGGCTGTGAAGTGATGAGGGTCCAGATTAATACGCTAGATTAGAAACACAAGGAAAGGAGAGAGTGAAGACCCCTTGAGAGGGGAAGGGTGATCCTGAGACACGGAGACTGGTTGGTTATGGGAATTAGGAAGGGAGGGCGTCTAAGAGTAATCTGAGATCGCCAGAGTAAGGACAGGACGATTGCTGGAATCATGAGCAGGAGCAGGAAATCAAGAGATAAAGCCAGTTGGAAAGACTTTGAGCCTTGGGTGACGGTTTGGGCCTGAGGCGATGGCGAGGCACGGACGGGCAGTGTGTACCAGCTGGTGAGCTGCCCGGCAGCCCTCCTTGCTGTCAGACCTTTCATTTCACTAACAGCGAAGCTGGAAATTCTGGATTCTTGCTTTCTTAGATTCCTAGATTCCCTTGCATGTGAGTCTGCTCAGGTCATGAGACACAAGTGGGTACCTGCTGGGGTTTCTAGGAAAAAATTCCCCTCTGAAAAGTCTAGTAAGTCAAATCTCTTTCTGCTCTGGGTTTCAAATGCAAATGTATCATCCAGGAGCCATCTATCTTTCTGTCTTGAGGCCAGGAAAACAGGTGGGAAGTTGACTCGGATCCCTGACGTCGGGGGGCTCCTGCGCAGCACTGGGGCCATCCATCTCTTGACTTGTTATGTGAAAAAACAGCCCCCCCCTTGTCCAAACCATTTTTAGATGGGTATTCTGTTATTTGTAGCCAGAACATCCGGACTGATGGAGATGTTAATTTTGGAAAAACATCCTAGGGGGAGTGATCATCAGAATTGTCCACTGAAGCCCGCAAAAGAACAGGAGATCCTGAAAAGGAGAATGCACTTTGGATACCATTTCTAGAAAATGAAGTCTTTTTAACAAAAGTTTCTGAGGGTCAAACAACCTGGCCCAGATCTTAGACCCAGGTTGCTGTGAGGGGAGAGTCTCTGTTTGCCTCTCGTCCTCCGGTGTGCTTCTCAAATGGCAACAGGGCTCATGAGTAAATTTGAAGCATTTCCCCAGCCCTTAGATACACACTAGGCAGAAGCCGGCATTTTCTTCTTCTAAAGCTGCTGCCCTTCTCATTGACTTCCTCCCGCCTTCCTTGCATTTGCTGGCGTCTGCTGACAGGAGGCGTGTTTTCGCCCAGTGATGGATGTGCTGACAAGAATTCGCCTGCTTTGCCGAGCTCTTCCGTTGGAGCAAGCATGGATTCTGAAGGTCTGAATGGCAGATTGATTGAAAAGTAATTGACTGTGGAATTTAAAACAGATTCCAAAGGTACATCACAAAGTTTGATTTTGCTTAGTTTATTACACTCTTTACTCATTTTATACTTTCTATGTTCCCAAAATTATTTGAGAATTTCGGACCCATTTCACCCTGTAGATCCTAAAGCTTTGCGTGTTATGTCTAAAGTTTTTGATAAGAACATTCTGGTAACAGGCGAAGCAAAAAAAAGGAAACGTGCTGTAAAGTCTCATCCTAACTCTGCATTAATAATTGCCACCCAGGGAAAATCGTTTGCTGTTTTCAACTTTCCATATTTGACTAAACCCTGTGTACGATGCTGTCCACGTGACCTTAGAGTTTAGGCATTGAGTCCCGTGTTCTGTGGGGTGGTTGCTATGGGATGTGGGTCCTCCCTTCACTCCTCTCAGAGCACACCAGAAACAAATACAAATCTTACTAGATGTATAATTTCAACATAATTCAGTTCTGATGGTGAGATTCTGGGTGGAGACGCTGGATAAAATCCAGGTCACCTCATTAAGTTTGAATTTCAGGTAAACGAGAATTTTAATATTATTATTTTTAGTGTAAATATGCCCCCAATACTGCTTGGGGCATACTTCTACTAAAAAAATTATTCATTATCTATTTGAAATTCAAATTTAACTGGGAGTTCTGTATTTGTGTTTGCCTAATCAAGCCACCCTAATTCTGGGGCGGGTAATTGATGGTAGTGGTATTCGGCTAAGTTGCTCAGGAAAGGGTGAAGGGAAAGCTACTGGAGGATTCTGTAGGTTTGAAAGAACTCGTGTCCTGTCGGGGGCTGAGTGATTCAGCCAGAGGTGAGGGGAGTGAAGCCAGGCGTGAGTCCACAAGTGGAGGAGAAGAGCACCGCCATCTTTCTCATTCTCTGCTCACCCTTGAACTTCTCTTCTGCCCCTTTCCCTTTTTATCTTCAATGGGGGTTTACAAAATGAAAATAGTAACTTTTTATTATAGGCTGTAGTTATGATATCCATTTGATGGTCTTTGTTCTGAATTTTGAAATGAGCGCATTGGCCCTTGTTTATTTTTGTCATTCTCCATGCTCACTGCCCCCTGCCCAATTGAATTGATTTCTCCTGGTGTGTGCCCCAGATTGATTTTCCCCTGCCCGCCCCCCCCACTGTGGACTAGCTCTTTCTCAACAGAAACATGATTGCCAAATTTCTCAAACTCTTTTCTAAACCTCCAGGCCTTTCCAGATTTTATTTAAGCTCATCATTCCGTTGTCGTATTCAGTCGTTCCCTCTTTACCCACATGGCAGGTCTTTAAGGAAGTAGGAAGCATGAGTCTTTACAGGCAATAGAGGGACAACATGGTGCTTGGGTTTTTACCCTGGTATGTAGCTGACTGCCTGCGGCACTCCTGGGGCCAAGTCAACGTAGTGCGTAGTGCACTGCTGGTTTGTTCCTGTTTGTCCAACAGGATCGCCTCACACCTTTGGACTGGGCAATTGTACTTTCCCACAGAAGGAGAGGACTGTGGAGCTGGAGAAATGGGGGAGAAGTCTCCCAGAGGGTGAACATTTCCAGGCACAAGGCCCTTCTGCTGAAAGCAGCGAGAAGATGAATGGGGTCAAGAACGTGCTGAGAGTGATGTCCACAAGGCATGAGGAATGGCTAAGGTCAGTGTCTAACGAGAAGGGATGTTCCCCAACACTGTCCGCTTGAGAGCAGCCACAGAGCCTGGCTTTTTGGTGGTTTATCCTGAGATGAGCAGCAGGAGGGCTCTGTGGTGCTCTCTGGGTCTTGCTCTCCGTGGTTCTTGTGTTGCAGCCTTTGATACTCAAATAGGGGATATGTGGAATTTAGCAAATGGAGGTCATTGGTCAAAGCCAGTTCTAAAGGGCTGTTTATGCATGTCGCCTCTGCAATCAGATTCGAAGAATGGAGGCTCTTCTCTTTTTGAGAAACCCTTACGTATGTGGCCTGGGTGCCTCAGTCAGTTAGGCGTCTGCCATAAGCTCAGGTCATGATCTCAGGGTCTTGCGATCAAGCCCGCCGTTGGGCTCCCTACTCAGTGGTAAGTCAGCTTTGCCCTCTACTCATCCCTCCTTTTGCTTTCTCTCTCTCTCTCAAATAAATAAATAAAATTTTAAAAGGAGAGAGAGAAACTCTTACCTAACTGACTTGAAATTCCTGCTTCTGGAACCATTCTGAGTCCAAAATATTCATTTATATATATATTTTTAAAGATTATTTATTTATTTATTTGTCATAGAGAGAGAAGTGAGAGCAAGCACAGGCAGACAGAGTGGCAGGCAGAGGCAGAGGGAGAAGCAGGCTCCCTGCCAAGCAAGGAGCCCGATGTGGGACTCGATCCCAGGACGCTGGGATCATGACCTGAGCCGAAGGCAGCCGCTTAACCAACTGAGCCACCCAGGCATCCCCAAAATATTCATTTAGATCAACTTTCTTCTGTGTGCCAGGCACCAGGGGTCCTGAGAAGGGCGAGTGGCCCCCACCGTGTGGGAGCTTAGAAGGAAAGTGAGCTGATGGCCAAAGTAGAGCATAATTAGGGCCAGGGTGACCCTCCAGGGTAGGAGCTGGCTGCAGTCTTGGAGATACTGGGGGATTCGGCAATGAGAGGGAGTCTATTGATGTGAATAAGGTTGTGGCTTGGGCCACTGTAAGAGGTGCTGTCGGTGCCATGCCCAGACCCTCTTGGTTGACTGGTGTCCCGCCCCTGAGCCATTGTGTTGGCTGCTAAGGCTCCCAGCTCTTTCCTGGAAAATTGTCCTCTGCTGAAAGGAGAAGTAAATGCCTACAGGTTACGTACCATCCCGTGGGGCTATAGCCCGTGACTGACAAGAGACTGTGAACATCTGTTTCTCTTGCCTCAAAGTGGATAACTTTGTGCTGTTTTTCATGCTTTAGGGATCCTGTGGGATCAGGCTGAGGGTAGACTTCCGCTAAAACCATATCTTAGCCTCTGTGCCATGCTGCCCTCCGCACTTCTATATACAGCTTTCTCCCAAGAATGCCTTTCGTTTTTTTAGAAGAATTTTTTCTCAAGATTTTTCATTTATTTGAGAAAGAGAGAGAGCCTGAGCAGAGGGGAGAGGCACAGTCCCTGCTGAGCAGGAAGCCCCATTAGGGGCTTGGCACCAGGGATCGTGGCCGAGCAGAAGGCAGACACTTAACCGACTGAGCCACCCAGGTGCCCCATCTCCCAGGAATGTCTTTCAATAAATGACTCACACAAATCCCTGCTATGGGCTCTACTTGTGGGCAATCTCCTCGGAGAGCAGAGGAGCAGGAAGCGGATGTACTTCCGGTGTGGTGGGCTTTGACTTTTTCTGAGGTGAGAGACAGTAAATGAGGTGGTTGAGAAGATCGGTGAACATCTGCTGTGGGGAGGGTGTGGCTGATGGGAATGGGAGCAGCGTCCACGGCCGACCCAGGCGAGAGATCCCGACATGTTTGTGGCAGCAATCTGTATCGGTATCATTTCCTTCGGCTCTCAGCAGCCTAGATGTAAAGCAGAAGCCGATGGCCCACAGCCGTAGTCCTGACAGAGGAATGGGGTAGGAAGACAAAACACCAGGCGTGATGAGAAAGGACTTCGAGGTAGGAAGGGACATATTGTTTGGAGGTGCCAGTGGACCCCATATTTTGTGAAGATGGAAGAACCTGTGTGGCGAGCACAACACAGAGGACGTGTGTCAAGATGAGGAGGCTAGAAGGTCTGTTCAGAGTTTGGAGGGTAAGAATTTCAGATTTGAGGGGTAGAGCATTTCTGCCTGATGAGAGGTGTAGGGTGTGTCATGGGTGCAGGTGTCTGAGTCAAGTGGAGGGGACGTCTCTGGGGTGAGGAGGTGAGAGCGCTATGATTATAGGAGTTGGGTGGGCCGTCTTCACAGACACTCTCAGCACTGTGAAGTGACTGTGACCCGAGAAATTCACACAATGTAGCTCTAACCTGCCCCCAGCCACAGAGATGCCCTCATTTTGTGTATCTGAAACTTTGTGCGGTAGCTGTGCCTAATGAAAGCAGTGGGCAAAGACACATTATTGAGGTTTACAGGATTTTCTAGTGAGATCCTTTTTCTTGGTGGTATATAACCCAAACCATTTGTAACAGCTTAAACATCCCCGTCTTTCAGTTTTCAAGGTGTTTCAGGTTCTCCTGGTCTAGTGACTTCTTTATCAGGTCTCCCAGTCAGGAGAGCTTCACTCTTACTTCCTCTCTCTCTTAATTTTGTGTATTTCTACTGGCTATTATCTCCTAGTTATCTGCTGACCCCAGCGTTGAAGAACAAAGCACACCATAGTCTATGAGAAGTAGTTGCTGTTGTGAAAAACATATGTGCTTTTACTTCTGCCTGGAATGTTCCCCCATTCCCTTCCTCATTCAGTCAATTTTTATTCATCCTTTGGATTTAGCTTAGCCGTCTCTTTCTGTTCTCCCCAAGTCATTTCAGGACCCCCTCCCCACATCATATACTCTCAAAGCACCCTGTCCCCCTGAGCCTCTTATCACAGTTGTGATTAGACGCACAAAAGAATTAAGCGATTCCTTGCTTAAGGTCTATTTCATCCGATGAATTGTAATCTCCCTAAGGACAAGGACCATCTCTGTATCCCTGGCTCCTGGCATGGTGCCTTATGTGAAGAATGTACTCAGTAAATATTTGTAGAACAAGTAAATGAGTGTATAATGAACAGAGGTAAGAGAACCCCAGTTCTCCTCCTAGATCTGCTCCTGCCTGGCTGTGTGATCTTGGACAAGTCACTTCAGCTCTCAGAGCAAAATACGTTTTTACTCATGTAACAGTGTATGAGCTCTGATCTCACGGCGTATCAGCCAAACACCTTAACAGTTCCAAACCTCAACAGTATGTCTGGGCTTACTAAAACTGTTCTCTCAGAACTTCTTAGAGTAGCTCATTTGTAGAGAAACTATTTTCCTTGGTGTTTCAGTAATCTATTGCTAAGTAACAAATAATTTCGACGTTTAAGTCGCTCAAACAGTAATATTCTGTCTCCAAGTAAGGAGAAAAGGTAGTAATGGAGAACCGAGTGAAAACTCGTAGAAATAGAAATAGAATAAGAAGGAGGTGAGGCAGTGGACCATGGGGATGTTTGAGGAAAGACAGTTCAAGACAAAGGGTTCTGCTCATCCAAGCGCCCTAAAGCAAAGCATGCGAATGCATCCGAAGATCTGGAAAGAGGCCCTTTGGGGCTAGAGTAGAGCGAGCAAGGAGGACAATAGTGGGCAGCCAGGTCAGGCTGGGACCCTTGGCCAGTGCGAGGACTTTGGCTTTCCCTCTGAGTGTGATGGGAAACACAGGAGGATTCTGAGCCAAGTAGTGTGTGATTCAAAGTCTTTGGTCCTTACCCTTTGTGGGAATGCTAGTTTGTTCTCTTGACTCTAGTCATGCAGGTTTGTTTTTTCTGGTTGTGAGATAGAAAATTTTAACTTCATATGATCAGAGATAGGATGCTTCTTTAGGCAGCTTTTTATTTCATGTTTACAGACTGAGAGTTGGTGCTTTTGAACCAAAGAGTTCACATGGTGAGGGATGACTGCTTTGTCCTAATTGCAATGTGAGTGTTGGATGCCTGCCTTCCCCGAGCTGGAGTGGGGCTCAGATGATAAACAGCTCAAGGAGGAAGGATGGATGGATGGATGGATGGATGGATTGTAGGGAGGGAGGGGATGAAGGAAGGATCTTTCTCTTTTTGGCAGTGCAGAAGGAGGATGGATTAACTTTTTCTTTCCTTACGAATCACAAACGTGGAGTTCAGAAGTTGCATGGTTAGTTAATGCTACCAGGATTCCACTCCCTTAATCATCAAATATATCCTAGTTCAACAAGATGATCTGGGTTTCTGCTTATCTCCCAAAGATAGTGGGGAAGCTAGAGAGATTTGGGATGTTACCAGTAGATAGGCAGTGTACTTGCTGAATAGAAAGAGAGTAGCTAACGAAAGTGAACTTTGCCCTTTCAGTATGGGAATACTCAGTGATGTCTCAATCTTTTCTTTTGTGTGCTGGTTTTATGCCAATACAAATTACACTCTTGTTGACTTCACTGTCACCCATAAAACTGAAGAAGGGGAAATCCGAGTCCCATGGAACGCAGTTTCACCAAACCCGCCTCTTGCACTTACGATGGAAACTGAGAACACCCGTATTTTCTAACCGATTTCATAAAGAAAGAAATGTCCCCAGCAGTAATCAACGCAAGCACATGATACCAACTGACAAAGCTTCTGAAATGGACAACCGGAAGCAAACTAAGAGACATCCGGTTCTCTCTCATTGCACAAAGGAAGAAAGTAGGTAAGGCCCAGAAGAGCTTGTTCACAGCTGCCATCAGTCTGCACTAACTGTGTGAAGACACGTGGCTCACTGCAGGCTTTGTGGATCTGGATGGGAATCAGAGCCCTACCACTTAACTAGCTGCGGTGGCCTTAGGCGGACCCTCTTCTCTCCTGGAGCCTTACTTCCCACATCTGCTCCTACCTCAAGGGCTGGGAGTGAAAGTTACGTGGCATATATTATGTAAGGAAACCCTGGTACAGAGTAAATAAGTGCTCAGTAAGTAGCATATGATTAGCTCCTTTTTGCCGGCAGCGATGATACAGAACAGAAATCCTCTCTGCAAATCCTCTGTGGACCTACAGGATTTTAAAATATTGACCAGTAGTACGTTTGCTTCAAGCAAAGTTCAGTACACCAAAATTCCGGTATAAGTCAGGGAGACAAACATTCATATATCATGTGCTGTGTTTGGCACCATCATTAGCTCAAAGATAGGTGAGGATGAGATACCGTCCCTGGTTTTAAGGAAATGAGAGTCGATGTGTGGACACTGGCTGTGTGTCAGTGAGGACTGTGGTAAGTATGTGCCATTGGAGAGGAGTGGACGGTGACCTCTAGATGCACAGAAAAGACTTCTAGGTAATGGGCTCTGGGGAGGCTTCAGTGAAGAAAGTCACATTTAAGAGACTTCTTGGAAGGTTGTAGAAAAGAGATTGGAGAACATTTCTATTGAAAATAGTCTCTTTGAGTATAGGCAAAATATGGAACATATTTAGATTTAATAAACTCTGTGTAAATGAGAATAGAATATGGAAAAGGGAACACTTAGATTTAAGAATAGTAGCCATCACTTATGAAACCCTTGTTATGTGCTAAATTTTTCTATATTCATTCTTTTGCTTATTATACAGCTCGATGAGGTAGATTATTATTTTTAAAACTGAGGCATAGAGAGGTTAAGTGTACAGCCTAAAGACCTCATGGCTGGTCTATGGCAGAGCCACGCTTGAACCCAGGTCTTCTGATTCCAGAGTCCATGCTCTGGTTTTGACATTTCTATCAAGTATCTTGTCATTTTAAAGCAAGTTTTTACTTTCTCTCTTTGTGCCCCCAGATCCGTGCTCTTGTCTCACCCTGCTCTGGGCCCCAGGGAGCTGGGCTGTACGAATTTCATCAGCCTGATCTCTTGTCCTCTGGTTTCCAGTAGGAGCAATGGAAGGGAAATTGAAGAGTGACCCTTACGTTTACTGGGGCTGCATTCCTTTCTCAGAAGAGGTTCCTGCTGATCAGTCTCTCTTACACTGCCAGGCCTCATGTTTCAGAACCGTTCCCTTTCCTTGTCCTCGTCCCTAGGGAGTTGATGTTGGCCCCCAAGGTGCTTTACCATCCCTTTTTGTTATTTTTCACTCCATCCCTATCTTTGTGAAAAGTGGTTTTGCCAATTTATACTTCTCCTGGTAGTGTTGGGAGTTCTAGTTGCTTCACATCCTTTCCGATTCGTGGTATTTTCTTTTTTATTTTAGCCATTCTAGTGAGTATAAAGTGGTATCTCATTGTAGTTCTAATTTACTAATTTAAGAGAGGACCCTTCTTTTCCTAATTTCCTAAGATTTTGTTTAAAACCACGAGTGGGTGCAAACTTTTATAAAATGCTTTTTCTGCATCTCGCAAGATGTCCGCTTCTGTTTTTTTTTTTTAAGTTTTTTTTTTTCTCCCAATTTATTTATTTTCAGAAAAACAGTATTCATTATTTTTTCACCACACCCAGTGCTCCATGCAAGCCGTGCCCTCTATAATACCCACCACCTGGTACCCCAACCTCCCACCCCCCCGCCACTTCAAACCCCTCAGACTGTTTTTCAGAGTCCATAGTCTCTCATGGTTCACCTCCCCTTCCAATTTACCCAAATTCCCTTCTCCTCTCTAACACCCCTTGTCCTCCATGCTATTTGTTATGCTCCACAAATAAGTGAAACCATATGATAATTGACTCTCTCTGCTTGACTGATTTCACTCAGCATAATCTCTTCCAGTCCCGTCCATGTTGCTACAAAAGTTGGATATTCGTCCTTTCTGATGGAGGCATAATACTCCATAGTGTATATGGACCACATCTTCCTTATCCATTCATCCGTTGAAGGGCATCTTGGTTCTTTCCATAGTTTGGCGACTGCGGCCATTGCTGTTATAAACATTGGGGTACAGATGGCCCTTCTTTTCACAACATCTGTATCTTTGGGGTAAATACCCAGGAGTGCAATTGCAGGGTCGTAGGGAAGCTCTATTTTTAATTTCTTGAGGAATCTCCACACTGTTCTCCAAAGAGGCTGCACCAACTTGCATTCCCACCAACAGTGTAAGAGGGTTCCCCTTTCTCCACATCCTCTCCAACACATGTTGTTTCCTGTTTTGTTAATTTTGGCCATTCTAACTGGTGTAAGGTGATATCTCAATGTGGTTTTAATTTGAATCTCCCTGAGGGCTAATGATGATGAGCATTTTTTCATGTGTCTGATAGCCATTTGTATTTCTTGATTGGAGAAGTGTCTGTTCATATCTTCTGCCCATTTTTTGATGTGTTTGTCTGTTTCGTGTGGGTTGAGTTTGAGGAGTTCATTATAGATCCTGGATATCAACCTTTTGTCTGTACTGTCATTTGCAAATATCTTCTCCCATTCCGTGGGTCCGCTTCTGTTTTGACTCAGCTCTAGAACCCAGTCTGCAGCCCTTTCCCTGAACTTGGCTGTGCCCCTATTTATAAAACTCTAGAAATAGAAAGTGAATAACAATGGACTTGAACCATGGAAGTGGCTGTTAACCATGGAAGGAGGAGATGAATGTGAGAGACCTTGATGCTTTGTGATACAAAATATTTTGTTCAGCCCCGAATGGGTTCAAATGAGCTAGAGCCGGGGGTGTCTGGGTGGCTCAGTCAGGTGAGTGTCTGACTCTTGATCTCATCTCATGTCTTGATCTCAGGGTCATGAGTTCAGGCCCTGTGTTGGGCTCTACACTGGGTGTGGAGCCTTATTAAAAAATAATAAACAGTAAATCAGCTAGAACCAAATGTCTGCATTTTTAGAACTTCTGCCTTTGTTGATAAACATAAAAATATCTCACACCTTTGTTTAATATTTGTATTATAGAAACAATAGGTGATTTCCCAAATGTAAAATTTAATGTTGATTACGCTTTTTTCAAATCATCCATACAATAATCTTCCTTTCCCAGGGTTTGAAACATCCTCCCTAGAACAATATGCTCCCTCACTACGCCTAATTGGAAATCACTGAACTAGCACCACACATCGTCACTACACGGAGGAGGTCCTGGTCAGCTGGTTATGCTGCCTGTCCTTAATACGACCCAAGTGTCCCTTGATGGTGGGGGCAGAGAGAAGCATTCGGAGACTCTAACTGGCAATGGGGTTTTAGCACTGAAGAGTGCAGAGCTCTCAATTCTGGACCAAGTTGCAGAGGGACCCTGAAGACTATACACTTGTAGGTTTCCAAATTTACTGTTACAGTTTGATACTACACAGTTACCTCATTCTTTGAACGTTAGACTTGGGTTTAAGTGAGCCCCGGTCCTCTTGTGGACCTGAGACAAGGTATAGAGTCGAGCTTTGAGTTTTCATTCTGAGAACTGTTTTTGTACTTTTTTTAAAGATTTATATATTTGAGAGAGAGAAAAAGGGAGACAGAGGGAGAGATAGCATGAGCAGAGGGAGAGGAAGGGCAGAGGGAGAGGGACAAGCATTCTCTCTGCTGAGCAGCTCAGTCCCAACACCCTGAGATCACGACCTGAACTGAAGTCAGATGCTTAAAACTGAGCCACCCAGGCGTCCCTGAGGCTACTTTGTGCACTTGTGTCCCATTAATCTAAGGTGACTCTGATGGTGGAAAGACCTCAAGTCACACAGCCAGGCCACTTCCAAGCCTGTGAACTTAAGATTCCTTATCTGATAAGTGACAATAATAAAGTTCTCAATAAAATGAAAGGTTTAAGGAAATGTCCTTTCATTCCTACTTTCCTAAGATTTTATTTGAAACATGAATATGTGTTGAATTTTATCAAATACTTTTTATTTTGGATCTTTTAAGATGTCTACTCTGTTTTGACTCTAGGATCCAGTGTTACAGGCCTTTCCCAGGGTTTGGCTTTACTTCCGCTTTATACATGTATAATACTTAGCCCAGTGTATAGTAGGTTCTCAATAAATCATATCTGTGAATATTATCAATATTCTTAACAGTAAACCCAGAGGGCACTGAAAGGTATGTGGAATACTGTATCCTAAAATAGCTTGGCTAACAGTACAAGTACCCTCCCTCCCCAACGCCATCCTACCTCATTCCTGATTCTTTGAGGCAGCCATGCAACAATTAACTATTTTTAAAAATATTTGCAACAGTATTTTTTTAAAAGAATTTATTTATTTATTTTACAGACAGAGATCACAAGTAGGCAGAGAGGCAGGCAGAGACAGAGAGGGGAAGCAGGCTCCCCACTGAGCAGAGAGCCTGATACTGGGCCTCAATCCCAGAACCCTGGGATCATGACCTGAGCTGAAGGCAGAGGATTTAACCCACTGAGCCACATAGGCGCCCCTGCAACCATATTTTTAATAACATGAATATATGGCTTTTTCTTAATTCCTGTCAGAATGTTGGTACTATCTATTGAATTTCTATTATGTAAGGTGAAAATTTAGCTCTCTTATACTTCTCTTCCCATATCCCCAAATCTTCCCCATTTATGATCCTGTTTATGTAAAGGTAATTTGATCATATATTTGGCCCTCTCCACAGTAACCAAAAGGATGGGCAAAAGCATAAAAATGTGAATACTAATGAAAGAAACCTAGATTCACATTATTAACGTTGGACAGCACTGGACTTGAGTTGTAAAGAGATAAATTTATAATAAAAAATACAATTTACAAGAACAGTAGCCTTTTTATATAACTTTAAAAATATTTGCAACCATATTTTTAATAACATGACTATATGGCTTTTTCTTAATTCTTGTCAGAATGTTGGTACTATCTATTGAAATTCTACATTATTTCTGACAATAGTCAGAAATAATAAAACTAGAAGATTTTAGTCACCTCTGTTAGTCCATATCTGATCCAACAGAAGAAAACTAAGATGCGGAAGTTCTGAATAATGTCCTGAAGATAAACCCAAATGTCCTTCCAGATGAACTCATGTGACCAAGTTTGAGTAGCATATGCAAAGGTTTACCTTATATTAGGTTACCAGAAATGTTTTCTAAAGTGGCTACATCATTTCATATTCCCAGCAGAAGAGTGTGAGGGCTCCAGTTTCTTGGTATCCTCACCAGCACTTGTTAGTGGTCTTTTGATTATAGAAACCCTAGTGGGTGTGAAGTGATAGGTCATTGTGTTTTGATTTGCATTTCCTGGTGGTCAGTGAATCTTTTCACATGCTAATGATCCATTTGTATATCTTCTTTAGAGAAATGGCTGTGTAAGTCCTTTATCTGTAAGTCCTTTATCTATTTAAAAAATTGAGTTTTTTAAATTATTGAGTTCTTAGAGTCTTTATATAAATTCTAGGTACAATCCCTTATCAAACATGAATTACAAAATTGTTCTCCCATTCTGAGTGTTGTCTTTGTACTTCTCTGGTGGTGTCCTTTGAAACACAAAAGTTTTAAATTTTGATAATGTCTAATTTATCGATTTTTTTCTTTTGTTATTTGTGCTTTTACTGTCATATCCAAGAAACCATTGTCTAATTCGGGGTCACAAAGATTTATGCCTGTATTTTCTTCTAGAAGCTATATAGTTTTGGCTCTTACATTTGGGTCTTTGATATGCTGAGGGTTTTTTAAAAAATATTTTTGAATATGGCATGAGGAAAGGCTCCAACTTCTTCTTTTGCCCATGGATATCCAGTTGTCCCAGGACCATTTGCTGGAATGATTATTATTTCCCCCACTTAATTATCTTGATGCTCTTGTCAAAAAATCAATTGACCATAAATATGAGGGTTTATTTCTGGACTCTCAATTCTATTCCATTCTACTTATGTCTTCCTTCTTCCAGTGACATACTGTGTTTCTGATTTTATGACAAGTTTTAAATCAGAAAGTATTAGTCCTCTTCTTTTTCAAAATCATTATTGGATATTTTAGTTTCCTCAAGTTTACATATGAATTTGAGAATCAGCTTGTCAGTTTCTACAAAGAGGTCAAATGAAATCTTGATAGGGATTGCATGGACTCTGTAGATCAGTTTGGGGAAATATTGATATCTTAACATTATTAAGTCTTCTGATCCATGAACATAGGATGTCCTGTTACTTACTTAGGTCTTCTGTAATTTCCTTTGACTATTTTTTGTAGTTTTCAGAGTATGCTTAGCACTTCTTTTGTTAAATTTGTTCCCAAGTATTTTCTTCTTTTTGATGTCTTTATAAATGAAGCTACATTTAAATTTCATCTTCAGATTGTTCATTGCAAGAATATACAGATAATTTTTAAACACAAATTTGAATGCCTTTCTTCCGGTGTGCAATCTACATTTGCTGCAAAATGCTGACTATTTTATTTCCCTGATTTGTTTTACTAATTTATTTACCTGCCTGACTCCTGAAAACATATGAATTTGAATCCTGACTTAAAGCATTTAAAAAGTTCTTTGTATGAATGTGGATAAGTAAAGGTAAGTAGCAGGTACTTCTTATACTCTTTAAATACTCCATTAGGAAGTCTTAGGCATTTACCTAATAATTTTTTCTATGTAGAGTTTAATATATCCCAAAGTGAACTTGTTCTTATTTGATTATTTAGGTTACCCTAGGTCTGGAATTCTCAGAGAAGGTTGATGGGATACATGTTATTCTCATCTTCCAAATCTGTGAATAATGCCAAAATTCAGGTTATTCTCAGCAAAGCTGAGAAAATCTGAACACTTTCAATGTTGATAGAGGAAGGGCTTAAATGGGTGCCTTCAGGTACCGTTGAGGGAACTGTAAAATGGTACAGGCTCTGGAAAGTCAGTTGCCAGTAACAAAAGATAAATGTTGTAGCTTTTATCCCTATAACTCTCCTTCTATAACTCTATCATAAAAATTATAGTATTCAGATAAAGATTTATATATGGAGGCTTCATCTGTCTTATTTTATGGTATGAAAATGTTGACATCAATTTTTATGTGTCATAAAAAATAATTATCCCTGCATAGAAAAAGGCTGGCAAGGAATGTAACTATTAATAATGTTCTCTCTGAGAAACTGGAAAAGAGATTGTTTCTTTTTTAAGATTTTATTTATTTGACAGACAGAGATCACGAGTAGGCAGAGCAGCAGGCAGAATGGGGGAGGGCGGGGGGAAGCAGGCTCCCTGAGCAGAGAGCCCAATGTGGGACTCAATCCCAGGACCCTGAGATCATGACCTGAGCTGAAGGCAGTGGCTTAACCCACTAAGCCACCCAGGCGCCCCTTGGAAAAGAGATTATTTAAACTGTATTTATAGTTTCCTTATTTTTCTAAAGTTTTGGGATTAAAACTTACTTTTATCATCAAAAAAGTATATTATTTTAAAAAGTGGTTTGAGAATTTTAGAACATTGTCTGAAAGGTCTGTGAGTTTTATGGGTAAAGCATTTGGCCAGTGTCCCCTCCAGATAGGAACATTACGATGGTGGTGCTAAGTGCCAGCCTGAGGATGGAGATTTGTTTCCTCAATACCCGTCTGTGCAGCTCTTCCCTTTTTGCTTCTTTTGGTGAGCGGAAAACCTTTACTTTTCAAGGCCAACTGGGAAGGGGATGAGTAGGATTGGAAGAAACTGTAAAAATTCCAGGAGTCTTTTCCCTCTAGCAAAATAAGATTGGAGTTTGGCCTCTCCTAAGTTAAATGCATTCTCTCTGTTTTCTGTTTTTAGACAGATACCTAAACTGCTGTGTCCTCTCATTCTTTAATTTCAAACTATTGTTGAAGGACCCATATCTCTGCAGCAGTGAATCACAAACCTGATCGCCATCAGGCTACTGCAAGGGCTTCTTAAACTCAGATTGGCAGGTCCGGCCACTAGATATCCTGATTCAGTAGGCCTGGATGGCAGGCCGAGAATTCACATTTCTAACAGTTTTGTGAGTGACAGGGAAGCTGCTGGTCTGAGGACCAAGGACAGAATTGGAGATAGCAGACCTGGTAGTTAATGCGGTGTCTGATGCATGGTGAGAGCTCCAAAATGTTAGCTCCCCTCGTTGCTCACTGGCCCCGTCACACGCGACTGTCATCTCTGGGAAGTGCTTTTAATGGGTGAAACATACAAGATCGGACACACTGGTTTTTGCTGCCATGTGCATTGACCGTCCAAGTTGTGGAGGACTTGACCGCAGTGCAGATGCCATGAGTATAACTGTCCGGAGACGTGGTGGGCTGCAGAGGAGGAAGCAGGGGGCTCTTGGTGTAAGTCTGGAGCTTGGTCTCCTTACCTGTTCACGGAAGGGAGCTGAGGTAGGGAATTTCTTAAATGTCTTCCTTCTCCGGAACACAGATTTCTCTTGGCCAGATCAACTCTACGAATTTGGACTTTCTTCTCTTAAACACAAGGTGGCAGCAGAAGACAAGACTCTTGGCGTCCATTGGCCTCTAGGATCAACTAAGACTCCCCAGCTTACTGAGTGTAATAAGAATGCAAGTGAAAAAAATGCAGATTACTTAAGATGACAGTCTGCTCTGAGTGGTTTCTTGGGGCTAAAGCCTAAAGTCCCACGAATGACGCTTATAGTGCTGTAATCAGCATTCTCCCGTTCTTCCGACACATCCATAGGACGTGTGGAGCCGCTACTCAGCACCTGCCGACCCCCCAACACACCCTTCCCCAAGCCCCTTTTCATCATGACCACCATTTTTCAGAAAAGTACCTGCCAAGTTCTTACCTGGGGGCTCCGTGGCAGGGTGGCAGCTGTGTGCTTTGGGAATTAAAAACAGCAATTTCCTTCTTCTAAAATCTGGGAGGATTCTTTCTCCCAAAATATGGGTGTCTGGTAGCGCTACCCAGGGAAGGAAATTTCAAATCAAATACCCTTGTGTTATCATTCCATTCAGATGTGTCCCGGTTACAAACCGTGATAGGAGATGCAGAGCTGTGGGTCGGGACCCTGTGATCCTTGCTTGGTTGCTGACCGTTGGCCCGGTGGTCTGGGAAGGGGTAGGGGAAAGGCAGGAGACTGACCGCGAAGTGAGACAGGCGAAGCTGTTGCAGAATCCAGAAGCTAGAGAAGGTACTTCTGAGGATCTGTCGGGGCAGAGGGTCTTGGTTCAGGTGCAGGTCAGGTGACCTTTAGGAAAGGAATTTCAACCTGAGGCCCAAGGGAGTGGACATGAGGACTAAATAGATCACCTTTCTCCAAGGCCTGAGGACTGCAGCACAAGTCAGCCTAAGCATGCAGTTGGAATTAGAATAGAAAGGCTAAAAGGACAGTGTTAAGTGTCAGGTTAAAGGTTTGGCATATAGACTAGAAGGAAATTGACACATAATATTGGGAAGAAGTTGTTGAATGGTTTCAATGGACGCCATGTGACCTGAGCAACTTGGAACAGTGTTCATGACGCCCCTCAAAGGCCTTCAGCTCATTCCTGAGATTTGCTCCCATGATGGTAAGGAATGACAAGCTGGGATCTCGGACAGAGTTTTGGGATGCTCTAGATCTCTCTGGGAAGGACATCTCCAGAGGAGGGAAAGGAAGGCCGGATTACTGTTGGTGCATGGACTGAGTCTTGATTCTCAGAGAAAATTCTCTTCCTTCTTTCCTTTTTTTTCCTGCTAAGTGGTACAAACAGAATAATTGAGGAGAACAGCAGCAGGAAGCTCGTAGATGTGGAATGCTGACCTTTCCTCTAAAACTTCTCTGCTCTGCACCTTCATGTGCCTGCTTTCGGCGTTATGCCCTCTGCAGAGCGTTTGGGGATCAAGGCACAAAGAGGGGAAACTCTTCATCTTTGAATTTGTACCCAAATCACTTCCTAAGTGAGTGGGATTGAGATGGATAAAGAAAACCTAACGTGGCCCTAAGGGGCTTGGGTGACAGGAGGAATGCAACAGACGTGAGTTACACGTTTCTCTTACACTTTGATGTGGTGTTCCCATGGAGGGAGAATTAGCAAAAAATCCACTAGGGACCATATCACAGACCTGAATTATTACTAACCGAGGAGAGAGAGCTTTGTGGAGGAGCTCAGGTGGAAAATGTGAATATTTTGCTAAGATATAGGGAAGAGAGGTGCATAACTGAGTCTTGGATCATAACCGATCTCCTTGGCAGTTTCATAAAAGCCCCCACACTGTGGAGCCTGCCCTGTCTGCATGAACCAGTCCTGTAGAATGCTCCGGAGCTTTGCAGCGTGCCGTTTGCCTCCAGCTCGCCTGGTGTCAGGCCCACGGCGCTGTACTGTTGTCCTTTTGGGGCTTTTATGACTCCCTGGCAGACGCTTGCATGAGTGAGAGAAGCCCCAGGGGAACAGGAGAAAAATCTGTTCGAGTTGAGTGTGGGAGAAGGGGGGGCTGGTGCTGATTCCGCTTCTGAAGTTCAGGGGACACAGCCCTTCCGTCTCTTGGATCACACTGACAGGTCGTTACTTCAAGAGTGAAAGGCGAGCTGGGTCGCTGCTGACGTAAAGCCTTTAAAAGAAAGTGAGTTCATTGTCATTGGCAAGCGCTCACAGAGACCAATGTTTGTCCTCACCTGTGGCACTGAGAACATGCTGAGGAGAAGGCGGAGATTTAGAGGACCTGGGACTTTGCTTTTTCTTATCTCGGTCATTTTGGATCTTTAAAAAGTGATATACGGGGGCACCTGCGTGGCCTTTAAGAGTCTGCCTTTGGCTCAGGTCACGATCCCAGGGTCCTGGGATCCAGCCCCACGTCAGGCTCCTTGCTTGGCCAGGAGTCTGCTTCTCTTTCTTCTCCCCGCTTGTGCTTTCTCTTGTTATCTCTGTCTCTCGCTCTCAAATAAACAAATAAAATCTTTAAAGAAAAAAAAACGAATAAATAAAAAGTGATACACTACTGTGTAGTCATTAGCTGATCATTAGAATGTCTGGCTGCTACAGTTTCTGGACTAGGGTTAAAATCCTTAAGTGTGTTAAGGGCCAGTGGCACACATTGAAACTCAGTTGAAGGCTGGTAAGAAGCAAGAGGCAACTTAATTGATTATTTATTTTTTTATTTTATTTTTCTAAAGATTTTATTTATTTATTTGACAGACAGAGATCACAAGTAGGCAGAGAGGCAGGCAGAGAGAGAGAGAGAGAGAGAGAGGAGGAAGCAGGCTCTCTGCGGAGCAGACAGCCCGATGTGGGGCTCGATCCCAGGACACTGGGATCATGACCTGAGCCGAAGGCAGAGGCTTTAACCCACTGAGCCACCCAGGCGCCCCTTAATTGATTTTTTAAAAATTTTCTAAAAGCCCAAGTATTTAAGTGAAAAATATGAAGCATGGCAACATTTGGTAGCCACTTTGGAAAACAGTTTGGGATTTCCTCAAAAAGTCAAACAGAATTCCCGTATGATCAGGAATTCCGCTTTTAGATAAATACACCCAAGAGAAGTAAAAGCATATACCCACACCAGTGTTCATATGAACATTCACAGTAGCATTATTTATAATACATCATAAATAAAGGAAGCCCGAGTGTCCACTAACGGATGATGGAAAAACTAAATGTGATCTAGCCGCATAGTGAAATACTACTCAGCCATCAAAAAGGGTCAGAGCCTTGATCCATGCTACGGCATAGAGGAACCTTGAAAGTAGTACGCTAGGGGGAAGGTCATGAAAGGCCACATATTATATGACTCCATTTATATGAAGTGTCCAGAATAGGCACATACGTAGAGATTGAAAGTAGGTTAGTAGTTGCCAGGGGCTGCCTGTGGGGGAGACAGCTAATGCATAAAAATGTCCCCAGATTAGAGGGTGGTGATGGCTGCATGACAAGGTGAACATACTGAAAACTACTGAATTGTGTGATTATCAAAGGTGAATTTTATGATATGTGAGTTTTATGTTATGGCATGTAAATCAGATCACACTGAAACATGAAATGTGAAACTTCATTTAAAAAATAGAACTAATTGACACATAACCCACTTATAATTAAAAATGAAGTATGGGGAGGGAAAAAAAGTGGGAGAGTTTGAAGAGAAAACTTTTAAAAAACAAACAAAAAAAGAAAATGTGTAGCACAAGAAAGAAAATAAGAGTACAAGAGGCAAAAGGGAGGCCGATTCCATGATTTTTGACAAATAGAAAATTTCTCTCATTCTCTAAGGGTCTTCTGGGCTGTGGTCTTCAAATTGTCATTACCTATTTATTATTGCCTTCTAAGCATCTAATGAACAAATTGACCATTGTTTCCAGTCTTCTAATTGCCCTTTGCCCTTAAATGCTTCAATGGCTTGGTTTTTATTTCAATGGAATTAATGAACTGAGGATGTGAAATCTGTCTCGATTTGTAGTATCCACCGTTAACTTGAGTTGGGTATTACATGTAGAAACCATTTCTATTTTTTAAAGATTTTTATTTATTTATTTGAGAGAGAGGGACACAGAGAGAGAGCGCGCGCGAGAGAGATTGAGAACGTGCAAGCAAAGGGGAGGAACAGAGAAAGAGGGAGAAGCAGGCTGCCCGCTGAGCAGGGATTTCCAATGTGGGGTTCCATCCCAGGACCCTGAGATCATGACCTGAGCCAGAGGCAGACCCTTAACCAACTGAGCCACCCAGGTGCCCCCTATTTAGACCCTTAACCAACTGAGCCACCCAGGTGCCCCTTAAACTCAAGCTGAAAGTTGTCTGGGTGAAGGTTCTCCATTGCCAAAATTAATTCCATTATTTATAGTCATATTGGGAAGCCCTGCATTGAGAAGTCTGTCTTCTGACCTAGGATGGCTGACTTATTACTCTCATGCATCTGTTACAGTTTTATGAGGTGAATGACTAATTCAAGGATTTGGACATGAATTTTTCTTGACCCGTTCTCAAACACCAGATGGCTAGAAAGCACAGCTTATTGACATAGGGCCTAGCATGGAATATGAGTTCATGTAAGTCACTTCTAATAATCAGAAATGATAATCCATAATGAAACAAAGACAATGAGGGGTTGAGAAAGTCAGGCTAGGGGAAAAGTGGAAACTAGCAATAGACTAAGAGGGGATGGGGGTTCTGGTCCTCCTCTGGACCACAGAGTGTCCTGTCTCCTTCCCTCTCTATGGTCAATCAGTCACCAAGGCTGCTCATTTTACCTACTACCCCTACTCAAACTTATTCTTTTTTCTCCATTCATCTCTCACCTGGTCAGTTACAATAGTGTTGTTACAAATATTCTAGTTTCTAATCTTGCCCTCCCTAAAATCCACCCTTCACGTTAGGAACGTATTTCTAAAGTTCAAATCATCCTATTTCCCGGCCCCATTTGTTCCCCTGTGTTGAGAGCCAATGATGCTCTGTGCAGAGTGTCCCATGGTGTGAAGTACAGGGTTCCCCTGCAAGGTCATCAGACTTGACCTTACCTGAGCCCCTGCACTGAATGGCCTTTGTCAGCTGACAGTCCAGTAATGGCGCTTTGGTCACCATTTATGAGAAAAGGAGTGTAACTTTCCAAAAAGGAAACCAAGGCCATTGGCGAATAGATATAATGCAGTAAGTACTTGACAGAAATACCAAGTCACAGAGCCGATCCCTGGGGAAAGTCCCATCAATCAGTGCATTTGAATGCCTTCTGCAGTCCTGGTTCTCCAAGTTTCTGGTCCTGGGTCCCTTTCATGAATTATAGCTGCTACCTTCAATTCTAGCCCCAGTCCACAAACATGGGGAAATTTGTGGGGGGAAAGTATTACAGGGAGGCCTGGGAGCCTGCTCTGAGTGAGCCCATGTGGGGAGTTTTGTTTCCAGCTAAACTTTCATCATACCCAGAATTAAATTATGTTCTCACTTGAGGAAATTCCACTCTGTGAAACTTCTGTTCATTTCATTATCATTAAAAGTGTCCTCAAATACATTCCCTGGGGCTATGGACTGGGTGATTTTCTCACCCCCAGTGATACAAAGAGATTAGATATTTTCTGCTCAAAAGACCATTTCAAGGGTAGCAATAAGGTTTTTTCTACGTGACAATTGCCTGGTCGGCTCTGTTGTAAAGAGCCTGAACTTTGGTAAGTGGAAAATGCCTGCCAGGGGTTCGAGTGTGGAAGAGTCCATGTGTTTGCCCGTCCTGAATCACGCCCTTGTTGTCCAGGAACAGGAGACTCACCCTGGTTAATCGCAGTGGGCATTGAATGGGTGTAGACAAATTACCTGGACTACTAAAGACAGAATGTCCAGGGGCCCCTCCCTTCTGCTGGCCGTCCCCAGTAGTAAAGCTGCCCACGTCCCCTGCACAGGATATTCCTAATCCCACCTGCCCAGCAGGCTCTTTTCAGCTCTGCCTATCTGGGCTCTGACTGGGAGGCTTCTCAGAATTCCTGTCTGACTGACTGGTCATTTTCCAGTTGATGTGCTAGATAGAGAGATAAGATTTGGGATTCATGTGCTTTGAAATGAAATGTAAAGAATTTGGTTGAGTTGTTGACTTACTAGAGAAATCTTAGGTTGTTGTTTTTTGTTTTTTGTTTTTTTCTTTTTGGACATTAAGGTGACTGAGGTCATTTTGGAAAGTTCTTCAACGTGATGGGATCTGTTCTGCTAATTCCCTGGTCAGTGAGGGCCTTAGTATGCTAATAGAGAGAGGAAACAGCCAGGTGTTTGCAGAGTAGGACCTTGGGCCAGAACTTGTCACCATGTGACCTTGTACTGCTCCTTGAGCCAAGGCCTCCTAGGTGCACCTCCTGTAAAAAGATGTGCGTTGAATGATCTACTAGCTGCCCTCCCTGTGACACTGTGGCTTCAACAGGATAATGGCACATCTTAGGAACAGGACACAAAGCCTTTTTCCTTCCGATGCAAATGCTGAATTCTTTGTGATGAATTTCCTTAATTCAATTTCTTTTTTAAAAAAAATCAGAAGGAGGAGCACCTTGGTGACTCAGTTGGTTAAGTGTTTGCTTTGGCTCAGGTGATGATCCCAGGGTCCTGGGATTGAGCTCCGCATTGGGTTCTCTGCTCCACGGGGAGCCTTCTTCCTCCTCTCTCTCACTCTCTCTCTGCCTGCTTCTCTGCCTACTTATGATCTCTGTCTGTCAAGCAAATAAATAAAATCTTAAAAAAAAAAAAAAAGAAAGATAGAAAATGTCTACTCAAATAATTCTCAGGAATTGCAAGATTGTTATTTTGATACTGTGTGTGTATCTGTGTGTGTGCTCCTATTGAAGAGTGAGAGCTAGGCTCTGACTAATCATGTGAAATACCAAATTCTCAGTTTCTGATAAATAAGGGGGGGAAAATAAACAAATCTGTTGGAGGTATTTTGAGGGGGTTCAAACATCCAGAACTTTTTAGGTGCTGAGCCCCCTGAGGGCAGGGACCCCATGTGTTCATTTGTGTTGCCTCCTCCAACCCACCTCCCCCTCTGGCACACACCAGGCACCCAGTAAGTGTTTGCTGTGGCTAAATGAGAGCCTTGATCAGGTAACTTTGAAAGACAGAGGCAAAGGTAGAGGGACCTCTCATTAAGGCATGGGGTTTTCTTTCATTTTGACCCTTCTCCTCCCTTTCCTTTCCTCTGTGTGTGTGTGTGTTACATTATCTGATGACGTGTAAGGATTTAAATGGTTCTTCACATTTGGTAGAGCTCCATGGAACCCGCTGGAAAATGAACGCATTTCCAAAGATGCCCTGTAAGGAGTTTGGCCCCAGGCATCCAGACTCATTTCTGTGACCTCTTATCTGCCTGGAGAACCCTGAGACTCGTGCAGGTCAGGGAATCAAACCCTTGAGGACTGTATTAAAATCCCTTTCATTAGAAGTGACCTAAACCCCATTAAGCTAAAAGAAGCGAGTTATTGGATCACCACAGGAAGGGCAAGGGCCTGTCGGACCCTCCGGACTACTGGAACCAGGACTCGAACGGCGCCAGGAGCCCCTGCACTTCTCCGCACTGCCTGTCTCTACTTGTTGTCTTCCCTCGGTGCAGAGGCAGGAACTAGTCTCTGCAAGTGCAGAAATCCTAGGGGAGGCTCCCGACTGGCCCTACTTACGTCACACGCCTACAGGTGGCCACGGGGGCTCAAGGTGGCGGTAACCTTGGGTCATAGACCGCAGGTGGGAAGGGCAGTTCCCCAGATGAAGGGGGTGCCTCTCCTAGAAGAGAGCAGGGCACTGGATAACTAATCCAGTGCATCTCCAGGGCCCGGGGAGGAGTCACAGAAACCAGGGGCGGAAAGATCATGATCGCTGACTAGAAGCCCTGGTTTGCTCCGAAATGTTCAGCGGCGTGCGTTTAACCTCAGTGACTCCCACTCTGTGCCCTTGGATAATTAGGAAAAAGAAAAGAAATAGACAAAATAGGAAAATCAGTTTCGCTTGACATTCTACCCCCTGACTATGTGTCCTGAAGTGAGAACAAGTGGGTGACACGAATCTCCTGGGTCTCGCCCCTTCTCCTCTCCCTGCGGAACAGATCTCTTTGCCCCCGACTGAGCGTCCTGTCCAAACAGATGTGTTCTTCACAGAACTTGGCACTTCAGCTCCAGCCAACTCCTTCATTCAGCGCTGAACTAGAGAAGCAGGGATCAGCCTACAAAGAGGCAGCTGCTAAATGTGGTGCCTTTCTAGATTTTTCAGGGTAACTTTCACTATGTGTGATTCTTACCATATACACGGACAGATTTTAGAAATTAGACTCCTATAAGATAAGGTGTTTCTTGTGTTTTTTACGTGCATCTGAGTGTATTTTGTTTATAAAGATTTATTCTATTTATTTTAGAGACACAGAGGGAGCATGTACGGGGGGGGTGAGGGGCACAGGGAGAGGGAGAAGCAGACTGTGATGAGTGCAGAGCCCGACTTGAGGCTGGATCTCAGGACCCCAAGGTCATGACCTGAGCTGAAGTCCAGAGTCCGTGCTTAGCCAACTGAGCCCCTCAGGGGCCCCGAGTGTGTTATTTGTTTGGGTGGTATCTCTTTCCTGTTTACGTGCGTATCCGGTGGAAATCTGGACGACTTGTGGGTAGACTTGAGAGGTGTGAGGTGTGTCACTATTACAATACAGGGGTTTTGATTTGTGTAGAGCTTCTTATATTTTAATCATTCTTTAACATTGTGGTGGATGCTTGATTGGGTGTGTTTGATTACAGACTCACAAGGCTAGCTTCTTTCACCAAATTCAGTCTTCCAGCTAATTATTAAATCCCAAAAGATCGTCCAAGGTGGGACTGAATAGCCCCATAACCCACGACGTCGGTCACTGAGCGCAGGCCTCTGATCTTCCCATAACTCCAACCGTTAAAACGATGTTCCCTATGTAGTGAGTTCAGTTCTGAATTCCTGTAATTTCTACTCTTGGATATTAGATGTGCTCCTGGGTCACATGGAAATCACCTAATCCTGCTTCCTGTTGGCAGCATTTCAAGCCTTTGAAGAGACCAGTCCTGCCCCTCCAATTCTCCTGTTCATTTTCCCTGCTTTAGTCTCACCGGTTCTTCCAGCTGGTAATGGTGGTGATGACGAGGACACTGGTCGTAACAAGCAACGCTCACAGGTTACATGTTGGGTGCCACGTGTCATTCTGAGAAATCCGTAGATATTAATCCACATAAACCCCTTCACAGCCCGGAGGTGAGTCCTATCCCCATTTCACGGATGACGAAACTGAGGCACAGAGAGGTTAGGTCATGTGCCCAAAGTCATACAGCTAGTAAGTCACAGACACTAACTTTTTTTAAAAATATATTTTATTTATTTATTGGAGAGGTAGAGAGAGAGACCATGAAAGAGAGCATGAGAGAAGAGAGGTCAGTGGGAGAAGCAGACTTCCTGCTGAGCCGGGAGCCCGATGTGGGACTCGATCCTGAAACTCCAGGGTCCTGGGGGGACGTAGATGATTGAGATGACTTTGCACGAGTTGCTAAGGTTTCACATTCCTTCATGTCCGTGTAGACTACTGGAGTTCAGAAGTGTATTTATGGATTCATTCAATGAACAATTCCTGGCTCACAGACCTATCGATAAACACTGGGAATACAATAAGACAATCCTCGGCCTTCCCCACGTGATCAGACTTGCCGTTGTCAGTACTGAGCATTCGTAACCGAACCAGGTGTCACAGAGACAGATGGCGGCTACCCTCGTGGGGAGCACAGACTAACGTATGACCTTGTCGCGTCGGCGTGTCATGTGCCTGAAATGAGAACAATGCTGTGCCCACGGGACTCAAAAAATGAAGACAAAACAAAGCAAAACAAATCAAATCAATGTCATAATGTGCTTCCTGATGCATTGTACTGAGAGGGACACAATGTCACCCTTGTAGTCCTTCGCCAAACTGGTTTAACCTGAATGTAATCATGAAGAAACAGTCATGCAAATCCCAATTTGGGAGCAATATACAAAATTGGCTTAGGCTCCTTAAAAATGCCAATGTTAAGAGAAGAAAAAAATGAAAAAAGACGTAGAACTGTTGCAGTATAAAGAGGGTATAGAAACACGATAATTAAGTACAGTAACTGAATCTTGATTGAATTCTGAACTTCTTTTTAAAGTTATAAAGCCATTGTTATGACCACTGGGAAGTTCAAATATATATTATGTTATATATTATGCATTATTTATAATCTTTATTATTGTATTAAGGTTACATTTTTGGAGTATGAGGATAATGTAATTATATAAGAATGTCCTGACTCTTAGGAGATACCCACTAAAGTATTGAGATATAAATGTCATGATCTCTAAAATTTTCAAATGATTCAGTAAAAAATTTTTTTTGTAACTATATTAATGGATATATTAATATCCATTTTATATTTTATATTATACATTGATACATTAATAGGTATATTAATATCTACAGTTAGATCTTGAACAACATAGGTTTGAGCTGTGCATTTCCATTGATATAATTTTTTGATAAATATAGTACTATAAATGTTTCTTTTCTTCCTTATGACTTTCTTAACATGTTTTCCTCTAACTTATTTTATCATAAGAATATAATATATAATACATAAAACAAATAAAATGTGTGTTAATAAACTGTTTATGTTACTGATACAGTTTCCAGCTATTAGCAACGTTTTGGGGAGTTTGAAGTTATAAGTGGATTTTCAACCACGCAGGGGGTTAGTGCTCCCGACCCCCACGTTGTTCAAGGGTCAACGGCACACTGTTGTGTTTCTCTCTGCATAAGATAGTTTTATTAGTTTTTTAAGGCTGCCGTAAGAAATTACCACAAACTGGGTAGCTTAAAGCAACAGAAAGTCACCCTCTCATTGGGAGGCCAGGGGTCTGCTGTCAGGGTGGTGGAGGGTCCCGCCCCCTCTGAAGCCTTCAGGGAGGATCCCTCCTTCCTCCTCCAGGCATCTGGTCTCCGCCTCGCTCCTCACGTGATACTCCCTCCTGTGGGTTCGTCCAGATTTCCCTCTTCTTACAAGGGACCAGTCATTGCATTAGGGCCTGTCCTAATCCCGTATGGCTACATCCTATCTTGATTATATCTGCACAGACCCTCTTTCCCTCTTTCCAAATAAGGTCATGTTCATAGGTACTGGGTGGGCAGGATCCTGGAGGGACCCGATGCGATCCGCCACCGCACACAAGGATTTCTCAGAGGGCGGGGAAAGGACAGGGGTGGGAACGAGGGGACAAAACGTAAGCAGAGGGTGAGTCCGGGTGCAAGGTGTGCGCTCACTGTACCATTCTTTCTAACTTTCTAAAGGTTTGAAGTAGTTCAAAATAAAATGAAATTTGGGGGAAAAAATGTGCTATGCAAAAACAAACAACAAACCCAAAAAGATGCTGCCCTTGTCCGTGAGGCTGTGTGGGTGTGGAGGACCCCGTGCAGGGACCCGTGCCATGACAGTCTCAGCGCACAGGCGACAGGAGCGGAGCCGGTGGTGCCAGCTCAGCCTGGGCACAGTAGAGGGTTTCCATGAGACGTGACACCAACCGAACCATCTGGAAGGCCAGTGCGGGAGTCAGCGGCAGGGTTGAGGGCGCGCTTGGGGAGCTGGCAGGAGGAGACGGGACACGTGTCGTTGAGGGTGCTGCGTCGCGAGAAGCCTCCCCCCAGGAAGACTGAGCGAGGCCACGGCAGGGCTCGGAGCGAGGGGGAACCTGAGCACATTTTTGTTTGCGGGTTAGGTGTGTGGAGAAGCCTGGGGACAAGCCAGGTGGGACAAGCTGGTAAGAAAGCAGGGGTGTCAGGGGAGGGGCGGGAGCGGGAGAGCTGGGAACGAGCTAGAACCCAGAGGACCAGGCCGCTGACAACATGGAGGGAGGAAGGGGGGCTGGGGGGCCTGGGTGGTCGGGGCTGCCCTTCCCTGAGGGGACACAGGAGGAAGAGGGGAAGGGCCGCAGACACACTTTGCCGGAGGGAGAGAGAGGCGGTGCTCAGTCTGGACAGGGGGGGCTTGAAGACCTTGGGGGCAGGCCTCAAGCAAGGTGACCTGGAGCCCAGGAGATGGACTTGGCGTCTTGTACATGTCCTGGTGTGACGTGACGTCACAGATTCTGAGATTTCCCAGTTACGGTGTGGTGACAACAACAACGTAAGGACACGTAGAAGGCCGGGCATGGAACTCTGAGAAGCAGGAAACATAAAGGCCCCACCCAGGAGACCAAAGAGAAGTGGACAGAGACGTGGGGTGAACGCCAGAAGCGCGGCATCAGGGACGTCCAAGAGAGGGCATTGGGGGGCAACACCCAGGGGCTACAAGCCCCGAAACTCACACCAGCCCTTTCCATGTTGCAGCTGGGAGGTCTCAGAGAGCAGTTTCCATAGCCAGAGGCCAGACGGCCAAGGACTGGGGCACTCCATAAAAGGTAAGGAAGCACAGAGCCCATCAAGGAAGAATGTTCTTTCCAGAAACTTGGCTGAGAAGCACAGAGAGATAGGGCAGCCATTAGCAGGAGGCAAAGGGTGAGGCCAGTGTTGTTTCCATGAAAGGACAGACCTTGGGGCATGTGTACAGGCCGAGGAGAAGGAACCAGCAGAGAGGTCAGGCTGAAGGCGCCAGAGAGCAGAGATCATTGACCAAGCAAGTCCTCAGGAGCTGGACCCGGAGCACCCATGGGAGAAAAGCCCCGTTTCACCAAGACTGGGAGGCGGGGGCTAGAGGAGACGGAAGGTGCGGGCCTCGGACCTCCTCGGGGCCTCACGAGGGACAAGGGAGAGGAGGCCAGAGGCCAGGCTGGGTCAGAACCATGGATCTCGTGACTGGGGCTGACAAGAGAAAGGCGACAAAAACAGGGCTACCCATGAAGGAATTTGGAAGCAAAATGGCGAGCAAAATAAAGTGAGAAAAATGAAAAATCAGAAGGACATGTAGAGTTGGAGGGAGAGACACGGGTAGGTTTCAGCATCAACTCCTAGGAGAGCTCCTGCTGTCCGTGTGTGGCCGGGATTCCCCAGGAGCAGGTTTCCAATAGTACCCCCCGATGCGGGGAGATGGGTTCGTGGGCAACCCTGAGAGCTGTTTGCGTTTTTGTGTATGGAAGGGTCGACCGTCTTCTCTCCCTGGCTTACGGTGACCTCACATATCCAGCTGCCGTGGGGCCCAGCAGAGGGCCGCCGGCTCCGGAGTTTCTGAGATGTGTTGGCTCACGAACAGTCCGAAGGTAGGCATGACTGGACGCAAGGCTCCCATGATTTCCTCGGAAAGGGATTTCTTTCTCTATTTCTCACTTGGTGTTTCCCTGGCAAGTGCCATTCGCAGCCCCCGTGTGGCTGCCAGCCCTCCATCTTTCCAGATCCGAAGCAAAATCTCGTCCAGCTCCGGCAAAATCCAGTCGAGACTGGCCCAGGGGAACATGATATGCTGACCGCTGAGGCCCAGGCCATGCATTTTCTCGGGAACTATCTGGGTGGAGAGTGGCCAAGAGGGGGTCGCACTGAGGAAATGTGGGGCAGTAAACAGAAGACCACTGAGAAATGGCCCAAACCGTGGAATTCACAGTATCTGGTTTAGGTCCAGAAACTCTTGGTAGGGTCAAAAAAAAATTTTTTTTAAGATTTTATGTATTTACTTGAGAGAAAGAGCAAAAGAGAGAAAGAGTCAGATGGAGGGTCAGACGGAGAAGCAGACTCACCGTTGAGCTGGGGGCCTGAGGAGGGACTCGGACTGGGATTTCAGGATCGTGATCTGAGCTGAAGGCAGACACTTAACTGACTGAGCTGCCCAAGTGCCAACCCCCCCCACCAAATTTTTAAAATAATTATGGATTCACAGGAATAATTATGTCAAAAGTAGTACGAAAGATTGCTGGTGAGTCCTTGACCCAAGTGTCCTGAACGGTTACATAAATCTTACATAATTTCAGTACTATAGGGAGTCCAGGAACTTGACATTGGTACAATGTAGTGTGTATAGTTCCATGCCATTTTATCGCATATATAAAGTCATGTAATCACCAGTGTAATCAAGATATAGGACTATTCCATCCCCCACAAAGACCCCCCTCATGTTATTCCTACAAAGTCCCTAACCCCTGCCAACCACTGATCTGTTTTCCATTTTTAATTTTGTCACTTTGGTAATGTCATATAAACACTATTTCTTTGTATTGCTGAGTTGTACTCTACGGTATGGATATACCACAGGCTGTTTAGCCACTGGCCTACTGAGGGATATTTTTGTTTCCAGTTATGGGCTGTTACAAACAAAGGGGCTGTACTTACATGGGACATGAGGTTTTTTTTCTCTGCGGTAAACGCCCAGGGGTGCAGTTGCTGAGTCATAGGTAAGTGTATGTTTAGTTTTTAAAGCGGCTGCCAAAATATTTTCCAGAGTGGCTGTGGCATTTTACATTCCCCCCTCCAATGTACGAGAGATCAAATTTCTCCACATCTTTGCCAGCCTTTGGCATTATTACTATTTTTTATTTTAGTTCCTCTTAATGCATTTAATGATACCCCAGTGTGCTCATAATTTGCATTTCTCTAATGGTTAAGCCTGTTGAACATCTTTTCATGTGTCCTCACATATCCTCTTGGTTCGAGCATCTCTTTATGTCTTTTGCTCATTTTCCGATTGGATTGTTTAATGTCGTTTTGAGAGTTCTTTGAGCAGATTTTTCCAAGGTCCTTCAGTCTCACTCTTCCAAGCACAGAACCCGATCTAAATCAGCTCTGACAAGCAGTGTCTTGACTCGAAGTCCACCTTCCCTCGGCATGGAAGCAAGGACCCAGTTACTATGAGTTAGCAAGGGCATCCCCCAACTAGATCACATCTGAAAATATTTTGCTCTATCCTCTGCTCTTCCCTGGCCAGGCCCTGAGCCGTACCCACATGCTAGCTCCAGAGCAGTCTGGACTCTGGCCTCAGATTCCCTCTGGATCTCATCGTTGGTTTTATGAGCTGAAACCAAGCTTTGGGGAAAGCACCTCTCTTCCTGGATTCACATGCTCTGGATGCCAGATGAATGAATGAATGAATGAATAAATGAACGAATGAATAAATGAATGAACTAGTCAATCAGTCGATGCTAGCGGGCTCCTATGCACGGCTATTATACACAGCAGCCAATTTGGGAATTGTTTTTTCCCCTAAAGCCAAAGAGTCCATCAGAAAGGGTAAAAACTTAAAAATCGAATGTCCTAGAGACAACGGCCCCTTTGAACATCGCCACTTTGCAGCCACAGGAGAGAAAGGGAAGAATGTGGGCCGGAGGGCCTCCCGGAGGAAGTCTTGGGTACAGGGTTTACCGCGCAGGACACTGGCCTCCCCTGACGCACGTGGAGTCTCTGGCAGGGTATTTTTAACTGCCACATTGTAAAGTCAATATTTGCCCTTTGATAAGTGTCCTGTCCGGTGGCTTGTTCTAAACTCTGGCTCGGGAGGTCACCCTAAGAGCCTTGGAGTGGTTTGTGAGAGAGAAACCAAGTGAGAGAAATCTAGTCACCGGAGGCTGCCAGGCTCGAGAGCTGTGACAGAACACACAGTCACCAAGCGTTGTGTCCCAGGGCTCACGTCACCTGGTCATGAGCCGTGAGTGGAACCTGTGGAATGGACCGTTCTCTTGGGGTCACCCAGTACCCCCGGACACTGCGAGCCCACGCTCCCGGTTTCATGCAGGAGCCGAGAAGGAATGTTCCTTCCATCCAGTCGCTCGCGCCCCACTGCCTGCCAGCCCCTGCCTTCTCGCTCCTTCTCCGTGTCCCCGTCCTCCCTCCTGTGTTTAAGGCAGGGAAGAGGAGGGAGGAAGGGAAAGAAAGATAGAGCCATTGTGTGCAGGTCCCCAGGAGAAGGACGCCACAGGTTGGAGGGAAGATAAATGTGAAATATGGGGGGGGGTTACTCTGGGTTTTTCATAGAATTCGGTTTTACTTCTTTGTCTGTTTTTCTCATCGAATACCCTTGTAGGAAAAAAAAGGCATTAAAGTATGTGAGGCCGTACCTGACTCAGAGAAAGTCCCTTTCTCAAACTGTGACATTTCAGGGTTTTCGGTCGCACATAACACACATAACACAAAGCCCGGCTCCAACGGGGATCGACAGGAAGCGACCGAGGCCCGAGGCCCTGGACGGGTCAGGAGCCGTGGTCTCTGGGCGGTTTTGATGGAGCACTCGGCCGCACATCTTCTCTACCTTCTGTGCCGTCCTTTTCAAACTAAGTCTGGTTCCGCGTTTCATGTCCGGAGAGAGGAGGCCGGTCCTCGGTGCTGGCTGCTGGCCCATGACCAGCCCCGCAGGGAAATGTCCTGTGCCCAGTGGCTGAGGCCGGGCGTTCCTGAGCTGGGCTGGCAGGTGCACACGGGCTCGCCATGACAGAAGAAGGGGCACGGTCACCAAGCCTGTTTCACAGTGAAGGAAGGGAGTATTCGGTCCTGGGGACAACCCCAATGCCCCCTTTTTCTCCCCCTGGCCACAGACCCACTACACATGCCCCAAAAAGCTCCTCCTAATTCCTGCGCTGAGGAGTAAAACTCCTTTAAGAGGGCCTCAAGCCTCTCATTCCGAAACCCAAGATACAATTGAAATAGTAACTGTGTATTTACACTAAAATGTGTCAAGGGAGTACATTTTTTGCTATTGTCCGTGTCAAGTGAGCTAAGAAGTAATTTTATTTCTCTGTAATTGAATTAAATTAACTCATGAGCCCCAGTTTCTTCTTGATAATAGAAAATGAAATCTTTCTAATTCAAAGTAAATTCAATTACTTCTGATTTAAAACCCAGTTCTTTTTTTTTTCCCTTTTTTTGAAAAGCGCTGGTTAGCATTCAATGGCCCTTACCCCATGTGACTTCAAAATACCAGGACACAGTCCCCTGTTCCCACCCCACCCCCTCTTTAGCCTTAATCTTCTCTTCAGCAATTCTGCTGAAGAATTTGACCTTTAGCAACACTGTCTGCTTTGGGAGGTTTTCCTTCCCTGGAGCTTCATAGTAGTCCTAGAAGAACAGGGAAAGTTTTTGTAACACACCCGGGCAGGTACCAGCTCCCCAGTGGGTCTGAGGGCAGATGGCTGCCAGCCTTCTCCATCTGGGAGCCAGCGAGAGCCTGTTTCTGACGTGGCCACTGCTGACGTGCTGCCTGCCCTTGCCAGTCCATCAAGACCAGCAGATTCTGGGGCACCTGGGTGGCTCCGTCAGTTAAGCCTCTGCCTTCGGCTCAGGTCATGATCTCAGGGTCCTGGGACCGAGCCCCGTGTCGGGCTCCCTGCTCAGCAGGGTGTCTGCTTCTCCTCCTCCCTCTGCTTCCCCCCATGCTCTTTCTGCCTCTCTCTCTAATAAATAAATAAAATATTTTTAAAAAATCAGCAGGTTCTTTCCTCGAACTCCAACATATCAGGATAAGAACTGTGTCAGGATGTGACTGTAGCCCTGGGAAACCCAGTCCTTCTTGAGTAAATTCTTCAAGATTCTCCTCCTCCTCCCACTCTTAATTTCCGTAGCCTCCCGTGGAGGATGAGCTGATCTTGGTTCCTGGCTTTCCTGTATATAACCTGGACATTCGTAAAGAGCGGGCAGCTAGCGGCACCGTCCTCCCTGTGGCTGTTGGCCTCTGTCCTCTCTGCCCAGCATCCGCTGCTGGTCCACAGTCTACCCCGGCCCTTCGGCTTCCCGTCCCACGCGCAGGGATGAGGGCATTCCCAGTCCGCTGGCCTCCCCCGGCCACCCCTGCCCAGTCTCATGCGGGAAAGGTGTGCGGGAAGCCCCGGGAAAGCTTCAGCAGCTCCTCGTGTGGTTCTGACACGACAGGAAGCCGGGACTTGGCGGGGGGCGGGGGGGTTTATCTGGGCTTGTCTCTCGCTCGGTGCGCCCTGGTCTCCTGTAGCCCCTCGTGTGGGCGTCGGCTCTCCGTGGGACCATGTCCTTGCAGGATTCCTGGTGGGGACTGGAGGCCCAAGTCCCCTGCTCTGAGGTCCCCAAACCCTTCTGAGGGTTCCTCTCACCCCTACCCCCAGCACTTACACTTTCCGTCAGCCACTCTGACCCTGACTTCCTCTCTTTCTTGCTTTTCTTCCAGCCCAGCAAGGATTTTCTCCTATTTCTTTCTTTCCCTCTTTCTCCCTTCTTTCTTTCCTTTTCCTTTCTTTTCTTTTCTTTCTTTTTTCTTTTCTTTTCCTTTTTTTCTTCTTTCTTTTTTCTTTTCTTTTCCTTTCCTTCCTTTCCTTTCCTCTTTCTTTCTTTCTTTCTTTCTTTTTCTTTCTTTCTTTCTTCTTTCCTTCTAAGTCTAGCTTAGAGGGAGGGAGGGAGGGGGGTGGTTTACATAATTTTCATTCTTTTGAAAATATTTGTTATAGCATAAATCCTTCTGCTTAGCAGTTTTGCTCTAGGTCTGGATGTTGACTTCAGTCATGTGATTTGGAAGTATTTTTCTCAGCTTTAGCAGTCTCGTGGTAGAACTTTCTTACAAAATGAATGGTATAGTGCACCCAAGCTTGCTTGCTTTATTGGTTTTATCTCTGTGAACACATCTAGCATAATTTCCCCCTTTGCTGGGGCTCCTGGACCAAATTTCTTGAGGTGAGTGCTGCTATATAAAGATCTAATATCTACTCTTTTCCTCAGAGATTCTCATTTTTAACTGAGAGAAAAACATGGTCTTGTCTGAAAAAGGCATCGCTTATATGGTAAATGGGAATGCGTTTAGGAGTAAGTGACCACCGTCTCTGGTGCTTCAGTAACGGGCCGGTTTTGCGAGGCACAGATTAACCAAGTGTTGTGTAAACATCACAAGGAGTTGAAAACTCTAGGTGTGTGCTGTTGCCCTCTCCTGTCCTTTCCCGTCTCCTGCTGGGGAGCTGCTTCTGTTTCTGGGCCCCTGAAGCAAAGGCTCAGTGCTGGGATATCAGCTCCCAGTCGTGGCTCGACCCTTCCTCCTCCCCGCTGGGGTAACAGATACACGCCTCTTGGTTCCTTGCGTGCTTAACCGAGAGTAAATACCACCGAAATGGGGAAGAGTTTCCTTTGGATGAGAACCTGTGTGTAGTTCTGTTATATTTAGTACATTTAGGTACTTTTCCACTTTTCTTGGTGGACGTGGGATCGAACATTCTAGGTAAATAAGCAATAAATGCACACACGATGAAAACCATGACTTTGAGGAACAAAGTCCAGGGAAAGGTTTTGTCTCCAGGGAGAGGAGCGCAGCACAAACGGGTTGAACTCGTGCGCCCAAACCGGCTTCCAGGAAAGAGACCATGGCGCAGAGAGGACCAGAGGGTCGAGTCCCACGCAGGTGAGAAGCTCAGCTCCCTCTCTGCCTCTGTGTCCTGTGACAGAGATGGTCCCGCCTGCGAGGCTGGATCCTGACTAGCTGGTCCCTGAAGGAGTAACCCCCCTACACAGCTTCTCAGCGGACAGAAACACGTAAAAAGGAAAAATTGCGAAGGAACGTACTTGCTTTTCCGGATGGCCGTCAGGTACATTCAATTCGCCTGAAACAGTGACTCCCCATCTTTTTACTGTGGTAATAGCTCAGCTGTTGGCTTGGTTTGCGATTTCGACTTCCAACGCCTTCCCACCCGAGGGTACACAGAGTAGACTCTTTTTACAGTGTCATTGCTGAGATGACAGGATTTCCATGAAAACAGTCAAATGGTGATGCTTTAAAAAGCACTAATCATTGGAAACACAATCCAACAGGATAACCCAGTCAAGTGAGGGTTTGGCCCGGGTCCCAACCCAGCACCATAAGGGGTTCAGCTATATTCAGTCGTCAAAAGTAATATATATATAATATATATAATATATATAATATATAATTCACCCCTTGGAGATGTTCGTGAGAATTTTACAACACTACGCAAATAATTGATGGTACACCACAGTATAAATCAGAGATTAAGAGCACAGGTTTTGGAGTCACAGCCTTCGGTTTAAACCTCAGCCAGCCATTTTCTTAACCTCCTCAGGGTGCTTTCACCGTGTCCGACTTCGAGGCTTCCCACCAGCGCTCTGCCGATGGCATACCCATGTGTCAAGAAATTCGTCCTCTCAACCCTGGGGATGCTGTGATGGGAAATTCAGCATCGTCCGAGCTTCTGCGTCCATCAGTCATAAGTGTATTTTCCTCATGGGGTTTGTTAAAAGATGAAATGCAGATCCTCCCACAAAGCATTCAGTCCAGCGCGTAGCCAGTGGTGACCGAATGACAGCCTGCCCCGAGAGCACGGTCCTTGGCCAGCCATCCAGTTCAGCCAGCGTTTGGAAAATGTCTAGCAGACAGTTACCTCCCACTCCGCCGCACAAAGAGAATCCTGAAAACCATGAGCAGCAGAGCCATCGGACAAACAGCTCCTTTCTAGAAATGCCGATGACGACGGCCATTGGAACCAGGCCCCGCTCTCTCTGTCCGCTCGCTCCTGAAGTCTTCCTCCTTTCACAGTCGGTAGCTGGAAGGCATCAACGCGCCAGTCTCCTCTTCCACTGGGAGTGAAATAATTCCCTCAAGTTCAGAGCCAGCTGCAGGAATGCACAGGAAGTATGAAGGCTGGGATTTCTTTTTTTCTTAAATAGTGGATCTATTGATGAGCTATTCTTTTGTTTCATTTTACTTATGGACAACTTGTAATACTTGACTTCGCCGTGCTGTGTTTACTGTAGGGAAATCTTTTTAGGGTCAGAGGAACAGTAAGACTATATGAGGCAGAAGCATACTCAAATTAAAATGAACTCTTCAAAACCGATGGGAGGTTTAGCGATTTCCCAGAGAAACCCAGTGGAGTCAAAACCCATTGTTCTCATCATTCTAAAGCCTGTTTCCAGACAGTTGCTACTTGTCTTCTAGGAGCCGGCTGTTCCACTAGCTCTCCAAGCTCCACAGATGGGTGACTGGGGACCGTAGACCGAGGTGAAAAAGTCTCTGCCCCACGTTAGAGAACACTGTTGTGAAAAAGCCAAGAATGAGCTCCCAACTGGCGCAGAACGTTTGAAAGCAACATACCTTGCAAAGGTTTTGTATTTAAAAAACAGAATGATAAGGAGAGAAAGCCGCCATCCGCTCTTACTGACCCGGCCAGCTGTTCAAATGTGAAAAATAATAACCAAATAGCATATGTACTTCATTCTTTTTTTAAAGGAGTTGGCACTCCGTGTGGGAAGCTGTCAACTGAGTGGAAATTAAGGGAGTCTTACTTTAGCCAAGTTTTATTTTTGCAACAAACACACTCCTGTGTCTGGAGTAGTTGGTGTCTCAGAGCAGGAATGGGAATCTGGAGGCTGTTTCCTTCTCTGCCACTTCTTAGCTCTGTGACCCCGAGCAGGGCGAAGAAAATCTCGCGTCATTCCGTCATTCTCCATTTACAAAATTTTTGTTTATAAAGTTCAAGCATTCATGACGTGACATTCAGAGACACAGGGGTCCAGTAAAGGAGATCATGCATGGGAAGACCTGGCCCGTGCGTGGTATACAGTAGGTACACAATAAGGCGGCATTCTGGTGTGAGTGTAGAGCGCACCCAGGATTTCAGAGCTGGTTGGAGCCTTAGGGGTTATTACCTATATTTCATGTGTCTTTGCTTACCTCCACTCTGACCCATTTGCATTGATTTTGCAGATTAAACTCTCAGACGACAATCTTATCCTTGCATTTCCAACCAATGGGGGGGTGGGCGTGACCCTTGTTGGAGCCCCCACGTGCTCACCGTAGCTACGTCACGCACCACGTGGCAGACATGACAGTTCTTCACCTGTCTGTTTCCCCTTGGCCGAGATGCCTTCACGTACAGGTCCTCTCACCCTTCGGAGCTCTGTTTCCCCAGGACCTAGCACAATGTCTGATGCAAGGCAGAAGATCAGTAAGTAGTTGTTGTCGATGTCAACAGAAATATAAAGCGGTAGCCCAACCCCAGAGAACTTAGACTTCGCAGACACATAATACGTTAGCAGAAAAGTGGGATCCTTGTGGAACCTAGACGAAGGATGGGACACCAAAGGGCAAGCCCCCAGCATTGATATCCAGCACGGCCGTGGGGGTCTGCTCGGGACCCTGCAGCTTCTCACGCTGCTCACAAGGAAGGTGCGATTTCTGATGCATGCTCTGCCCCTTGTCCTGGGTCTTCTTGCCCTTAAGGTCAGCCTGGCTCCTCCCCCAGGGGACTAACCCCCTGAAGGCTGTACTTCTGTCTCCCCAGTCAACTAGCAGGGTTTGGCCATTGGGAGATGAATGATTGGAGGGAGGGAGAGGGGAAGGCAGAGCCAGGCTCTTTCTCCTGTCTCTGATCTCAGACAGCGTGATGGTGGTTTTGTCTTTTCTGGTGGCTAGATCCTGCCTGCCACATCTCCACCAGGCAGATGTAAACCCTCCTGGGGCTGGGGGTGCAGGTAACCTCCCACAGCGGCTTGGGAGCTCATCCACTATTATATAACTGAACCCTTCTGGTACCTGCCCTGCGTTCGAAATACTTAAAGTAATTTGTTTTCCTGGATTGGCCCTTCTGACACTCGTATTGCTCTAGCTTGCACAGCTAACAAGAAATTAATACAGCAACAAGTACTGACCACTTACTTCAGGACAGAAACCGTGCTAGGCATGGAAGAGGCAAAAATGAATAAGGTGTTATCTTTGCCCTGGAGACGCAGAGTCTGATGGAGGAGACGGACATGTAAGCAAAGAATGTATGATGCAGGGAAACAACCTCACTAATGAAGTTTACTAAGTTCACAACGGTACGTGTCTGCAGACGGAAACGACTAGCCTGGGGGAGGGGAAGGTCAGGAGAAAAGGGTTTTAAAAAGTTTGGCATTTAATATAGTATTTAGACAGTATACAGGCTCTGGAAACTGCTAGATTCAATCTTGAGCCACCATTTATTAGGTGTATGACTGAAAACAAGTGGGTTTTTTTTGTTTGGTTTTTTTTTAAAGACTTACTATATCTCAATGTCCTTATGTCAAACGTGAATGATAATAGTAAAGACATCATAGTGTTAATGTAAAGGTTAAATGACTTGATAGATATAAAGCTTTTAATACAGTGTCTAGCTCATGGCAAGCCCTACATAATATTAGCTATTATTATGATTATTGTTGCTGGAACAGTGAGGGAAGTCTAGGTGTTCACCTCCTAATACAGTAGCTGGCATATAGTAGGTGCTCAAGAGATGCTACCTGATTCAGCAAATGACTTGACAACATAAGTGGACGTGTGCATGAGTTTACCAATCGAATGATGAAGGATGGAAGAAGAGCATTCCAGGCACTGGCCAAACACATGGTGGTTTGGAGCACCACAAGTCTAGTTGGTTTGGATTCATGAGTCAGTCTCTTATGAGTTTGGTTCATGTGAGGTTTTACCCCTTGAATTCACCTCTGGCTTCAGGGACCCAATCAAGTTCTGCAAGTTGACTTGTCTTCTTCCCCTTTCTAAAGGCCCTTTTTTTCAAAATCAGTAAAAGATATTCAAGGAAGGGAGTTCTGCATGGGTTGTGGTGGTGAGGAGGGTTGCTGGATATGGCAAATAAAAATACTGGACATTAAATTTGACTTTCGGATAAACAACAAATAATGTCTAAACCTCACAGTGGTTATTCTGAAGTCTGTGCCATGTACGCATTGACCATGACCCATTAACATTTTTTTTTTCTAGAAGGAGAAATTGGCCCTTGATAAGGCATGCTTCATTGTCCTTGTTGCAATTTCTTCCTTGGGGGCCATAGAAAAGATTTACTTCCCAGCTCAAATTTTATGTAATTCAAGGGCCCTTATAGCAAATGGCCCAAGAGCTAACTAGGTCAGGTGAATAGCGGTTCCCTCTAAAAGACCATCCTGGTCCTGCTGGGCTTCAGGGGTTACTCCCTGGTCTGAACCAGAAGACACATAGCATTTCGTCTTTCAAATTCATGTTCCACACTTGGAAACGTGACCTTTCCTTTTTATCTGTCTTTCCTTTTCAACTAGGTTATAAGGGAGTAAAAACCAAATATTTTTATAACTTCCAAGCCCAGCACACAGTAGATGCTCAGCATATTGGTTTTTTTTTTGTTTTTTTTTTTTTAATAAATCAGTACATGAAGAAAGAAATCAGTATTCCCATTGGATATTGCCAACCACCAGGAAGTGTGTTGCCTAATGGACTTTGGAGTTATACTGAGTTTGAATTCCAGGTCCTGCTCCCATCTAACATTGGGCGCTGGGGCAGCTTACTTCACCTTCTCCCCTTTGAACAGGTACAATCCCAGTTGACCTCTCGGGATTGTTATTTGGACTAAGTTGATTAACTTTAGATTAATGAGCACCTGGGAAACATTTCCAACTGGAAGTTACAGTTATCCTGATGGCAATTAGTAAGGTGCAGGGGACCGTTGCGTAATATTCCGACTGCCATTTCATTCCCAAACATCAACCACAGAAAGCAGAAGTCAGACTGGGTAAGCCATTTCACATTAGCTCCTTTATTGGGAAGATTGAACTATTTAAGGGAAGCCAGTCCATAAGAGAAACCAGCCTCTCTCTGATGGTTTGTGGTCATTTAATGAATAACCCACACCTTAAAATAATCAGAGAGAGGCTGGCAGGGAGGCAAGCGGCAAACAATTCCGTTGGAGTCACGTGGTTGTCCCTGCTCCCCCACATCCGTCTCCCTCCTTGCAGCACAGTTTTGAGTGACTGAAGCCAGTTCGGGCAAGGATTCCAGACGGGGAGAAAAGCAAATACGTGAGTCAGAGGTCAGGAGAGAAGAATAGGCCAGGGGGGAGGAAGAAATGCTGAGCTGATAATTGAAAGATAATGGGGTGTGGGGGTGGGTCAGAGCAGCATAATCACGGGGGGGGGGGGGGGGGAGACAGACACCCCCAAGCTTTCTCAGGCATCTGTGCAAGGACCAGTGTTACAACTTCTCTTAAAAGAAGGTCTACGGAGCGTGGATTTCTGAACACTTGGGCCACCCAGCATGGAATTTTGGGAAATGGCCCTGTTGAGTAAAGCCATTAACAAATGACTTTCCTTTCATTTTCTCCATTAGCAGGACCTTCTGTGTCTGCCTCCCGTAGTAGCAACTGGAAGGAGTAAATTTGCTGACAAGCATCCGTGTAGAGGGGGCCACTGGATGGGATTTTTATCATGCAAAAATGATCCCAAATGATTAGTTGAAAGGTTGCCAGGAATGTCTGGAATTTCCCCTCCATTGAGCACACCCAGGTTTTTGAGGGTAGAGTCAAGGTGAAGAACTTAGAAAAATAAGCCTTATTGATTTCTTCACTTCTGTAAATATTTTAATTTTATAATAGGCTTCCCAGCTTGCTCTCAACAACATAGGAAGGAGGAAATCTGTGATGTAGTGACCGAGGAGAGGTTTTGAGGTTAGATTTTGACCAGACACCTAGCTCAACCATATTGTAGACATTTATCAGAGATGATGACCTAATCCCTTTGTGCTTCTGTTATCTCATCTGTAAAAATGGATATTTGGCATCATCATGACTTGTGAGGAGCCAACCAAATTGTAAAGTGACTAGACCCTGACCTAGGGAGAACCTCAAAGTTTAAACATCCTTTTTCTTTTCTCTGCTCTCTTTTATTCCAAACTCTTCCCAACCCAACCCCAACCCCGACCCCAGCAATTCTCTAATCTGGGACAGCCTTTGCTAAACTTTTGGGAAGGGCAGGAGACAAGAAGGAGGAGAGGTGGTGAGTCATGTTCCCACCTGGAAGGAAGTGCTGCAAACACAAGTAGCCATCAGGTGCAAAGAGTAGGTGGTAGATGTGTCCTTGGACAGTGCAGGGAATCTCAGGGAAGCCAGGGGGGTTGAGGTGGAGTAACCCCAAGGGACAGGGACAGGAGAAAGGGTTGAAGAGGTATAGAGGGGCAGGTTGTGTGATCGTGTAGGACCTTGAAGGCCATGAAGAGGACTTGGGCGTTTACCCAAAGTGGGTTGGGAAGCCATTCGAGGGTTGTAAGCTGAAGAATGATGTGCTTGACATTGTGTTAAAAGGGTCACTCTGGTTTCAGTGCTGAAAATGCATTATGGGACATGTATGAAACCATCATGTTGTACCCCTTAAACTTACATACGTTCTGTGTCAATACTATCTCAATAAATCTGGGGAAAAAATAAAAAGAAAGAAAAAATATACATTATGGGGTAGAAATGTGGAGCGAGTAGAAGGTCCGTATGGACAGAAGCTGTTCGGATCCCACTCACTATCCAGGTGAGGGAAGGTGGAGGTCAGAGCAGACCGGCAGCTGTGTGGGTGGAGAGAAGTAGTCAGATTGGGAACATATTCTGAAGGCAACCATTTAGGCTTTCCTGATAGATTCAGTGTGTAATGTGAGAGAGACTTTGTTAAGGTTTTTGATCCAAGAAATTAAAAGATAGTGATGACATTTACCATAAAAAGAAAGGGCTCAGGAAGCAGACCAGGAGTTTAATTTTAGCCTCATAAAATCTGAGATGCCAAAGAAGCATCCATCAGCAAGCAGATTAGGGCTAGGCTCTCTACAGAGGAAAGGGGATATAGCTGGGTAAGGATGTAGGATTGGGAGTTCATTTTGTTTTATTTTATTTAAGATGGGAGAAATAATAGAGTGTTTTCCAGTGATGAGAGTAATTCAATAGAATGGGAAAATGTGGCTATGCCTGAGAGGGGACAATCGCAGGAATAGTGCGTATCAATAGGGGACAAAGGGTGGGATCTCGTGCACAAACGAAGACAGTGTTAGAGCTGGCCCAGCCCTGGCAACAGAAAGGATGACGAAGTATGTGTAGACAGGAGATCCGCATGGTGGCACGGTGTTGAGGCGCTGTCTTCTGATCGCGTGTGTTTTCTTGCCGAAAGAGAAAGTGAAGTCAGCGTGGGGATGGTAGTGAAGGGTGGAGGGTTTCAGGAGAGCAACAGAGCCGAGACTGACCAGGGGAGCGGAAGGATGAATGGATCTGCGATTGTCGAGTGAATGCAGTTGGAATTGCCAAGTAGCGTTCAGGGCTGACTTGAGGTTGAAGGTCATGGATTTAAACTGAGACCAGCCACCTTCATCTGTGCAGACAAGAGTGTAGGGAAGATGGAGAGCCCAACTGAAGCCAGACTGGGGTTTTGCCCATTGACTACGAGGAAGGGAGAGGAGGGCAAAAGAGCTGAGGGCTTATGCAAGTCACTGGTCGTACGGATGGCTGGTGGGCAAGGAAGGAAGTGAGCGCATGAAATGAACAAGAAGCTGTAGCAGAGCCACAGGGCCAGTGGATGGCAGGTTCCCATGGAACTGAGAAATGGCTGGAGTCGGAACGTTAGAACAAATGAACTGAAAAGGGAGGAGGGGGAAATGCAAATCAAAGTCCTGGTGACATGTCATTGCCTTCAGACCTCCCAGGATGACTATAATACAAGATAGAACATGTGTTGAGGATGATGTAGAGAAATCAGAACCCTCGTTCAGAGCTGGTGGGATTACACAATGGTGCAGTGACTACAAAACAATCTGGTAGTTCCTCAAAATGTGGAATATAGAATTACCATAAGACCCGGCAAGCCCACTCCTAGGTGGAGACCCCAGAGAAATGAAAGCACACATCACATAAAAAGAGGTACACAAGCGTTTATGGCAGCGTTGTTCATAATAACCCCAAAGTGGAAACCACCCAAATGTCCATCCACTGATGAATGGATAAGTAGAATACATCCGTACGATACAGTATTACTCGGCAATAAAAAGGAATGAAGTTCTGACGTATGCTACAGTTTGGGTGGACCTGGGAAACATTACGCGAAGTGAAAGAAACCGATCACAGAAAGCCACCCATTGTATAATGTGAAATGTTCAGAATAGACAGATATAGAGAGAGAGAAGGTAGCCTGGTGGTTGCCTAGGACTGGAGCAATGGGAGAACTGAGGGGGTGGTGAAAGCTAATGGGTGTGGTGGGGGTTTTGGGGGCGGGCAGTGATTAAAATAACATAAAGTTCATTGTGCTAATGGTCGTACAACTCTGTGAATACACTGAAACCCTTAAACTGTATACTTTCCAAGGGTGAATTTTATGGTATATGAATTATATCACAATAAAGCTGTTACCAAAAAAATAAAAATAAAAATAGAAGGAGGTGGTCAGAGAATGGGGATGCTTGAAACGGGTTTTATGGAGGTTTTGCCCATTGCTAACGACAGGAGGCAGGGTCTGACCAGGGAAGCCAGTAGGTGGTCTGACTTAGGGGAGGGAGGCAGGAAGACTCCAGGAGGAGGACCCATGAGGTCCTAGGCATTAAGTATGGTGCCAGGAATAGTGTTGCGGGGCAGGGGAGGATCTTCAGGGAATGCAGGGGACGACCTGAGGGTTTGCAAGGGACTACCACAAAGAAGCGCCAGAACTCCTGGAGCTCTGATAGCAGGCGGTTCAAAGCTGGGATGGGGTTAGAGGGAATGTTCTAGAATTTGGGTGTTTGTGAAAGGAATGAAAATATCCTGCAGTATGAAGCGTGACTGTGCTTTTTCCTTCCTTCACTCATTCATTCGCGCACCAGCTCTTCATTCTTTTTCTGGCACCTCGCGCTCTCGTGTGGCCATGTCTGCGGATGGGGGCGAGCAGGCGGGCCGCGGCGTCCCCGCCGCTCTGTGCAGGTCTTGCAGTGAGCTCGCCCGGAGCCCGGGCCCACGCGCGCCGCGGAAGCTGCGCCCAGCGCGCCGTGCCCAGTCCTTGATCCCTGGCAGCACAGCGGCGGTCACGGACACAGGGAACGGCTCGTTGTTTAGAGAGGGTGGGTGCGGCCGTCGCGCCGTCGCGAGGGAGGACGAGGGATGCGCGTGCCATTGGAGGGACCTGAGCTGGGGCTGGGGCGCGGCGCTGCAGCACCTTGAGCAGCTTCCTCCAGCTCACGGAGCTCAGTTTGTGGATGACAAAATACCGACCTTGCAAGCGTTGGTGAGCATCAGGTGGCCAAGTCCTGCCTGTCGGACCCCTCGTAGACAGTGGGCGTGAGCATGAGTGGCCCGTTCTCTCCTCCTCTCTTCCCTTCCGTGGCCTTAATGCTGATGTCGCTTCCATGCTCGATCTCCAGCTTCCTGTCGTTCCAAACCCGGCTTCTCTTCAGAAGCCTTTTTCTAGGCTTCTTTCATAACACTTTCCTCATTGTAACCTTTAAAATAACCTGTGAGGTATGTAGAAGAGGTACTAGTGTTGTTCACTTACGGAAGAGAATATACGGTACAGAGAGCATCTGACATTTCCCAGGTACTTGCTAAATGGTGTTTTTCTAAACACTTTACGTGCATTGATTTACTTAATCCTCACAATAATCCTAAGAGGGGTATTATTAGCCTCATCTCACAGAAAGGGAAGCAGGCACAGCTTAAAGGTCAAATAACTTGCTGAAGGTCACATAGCTTCTGAGCATGGGGGCAGGATTTGAACCCGGGCAGTCTGGTCCCAGAGCTTAAACACTATGCGGCTCTGGTAGAAGGGGAGAAACCAGATCATGGTATAAAACTCCTGCGCGAAGAAATTCTTTTGACGGTTACTGCTCAGGTATCTTGCTGGTCTCCGGAATGTCATGCAGCTTGAAAATGTCGGTAGTTCACAAGGGAGACTCTTAGAATGCTATTGTTATCTCCTACAGGAGGGAGCCTGTGTGAGTTTGATTACCTGGCTTCCTCCTAGCTCAGCCACCCCTGAGAATTCTTCTGCAGAGACAAAGAAGTCCATCCAAGATAATGGCAGTCAGGGTAGCTACCCTTGTCATATTACAGTTCGCCTGCTGAAACCCAAAGTTTTCTCAATATTATATAAATCTGAAAATCTAGGGGAAACTCTGCAAAGCGTTGGGAAACAAATACTTTATAAAGTTCAATGAAACTTCTAATGATTCTCTGGCCGCAGCAGAGTTTTCCTTGGGAAGCAGGATGTTTGGCCCGTGACTGGGCCATTAGGCACTCATGAAACCCGTCTCAGAACAAGACGAGGGTGTCTTAGGAAGTCTGGGCAGCTGGTCGCGAAGGTCGGTGTTTTTAGCGGTGGATGAGCAGACATTCCAATAGCTACAGATGTGTCATTTTTCTTCCTGCTGCTACTGATTTTAGCTTTTGAGCTCTAGAATTTCTCCCAAACCAGGAATGGAGAGAAAAAGGGAAGATAAAACTAAAGCCTTATTATTTTAGTACGTCAGAACTTGGATGTAAGTCTGATGAAGGAAGAGCTGGGAATTACTATCGAAAATGAGGTCAAGTATGTATATTTTGCAAGTGTTAAGTGCATGTGTATGCATTTAACTGTTGTTCCACGGTTCCTATTTCTATTTGGTGATAAGAAGTGGACTTCCTCTGTATCCTTATGAAGTACATGAGATATGTATGTAATTTATAGATTTTATTTATTTTCTGAAGATCTGAGCTCTCCACTGTGTGGTTAATAATTCAAAGAAGTGGGGCACCCGGGTGGTTCAATCAGTTAAGTGTCTGATTCGGCTCAGCTCATGATCTCAGGGTCTTGGGATTGAGCCCCAAGTTGGACTCCTCACTCAGCGGAGAGTCTGCTTGCCGCTCTTCTCCCTGTATTCATTCTCTTTCTGTCTCCCAGTCTCTCTCTGGCAAATAAATAAATAAAATCTTTTTTTTTTTTAAGATTTTATTTATTTATTTGACAGAGATCACAAGTAGGCAGAGAGGCAGGCAGAGAGACAGAGGGAAGGAGGCTCCCTGCTGAGCAGAGAGTCCGATGCGGGACGCGATCCCAGGACCCTGAGATCATGACCCGAGCCAAAGGCAGAGGCTTAACCCACTGAGCCACCCAGGCGCCCCCTAAAATCTTTTTTTTTTAAGATTTTATTTATTTGCCAGAGAGAGAGAAAGAGAGTAAGCCCAAGCAGGGGGAGCAGCAGGCAGAGGGAGAAGCAGACTCCCTGCAGAGATGGGAGCCCCATGAGGGGCTGGATCCCAGGACCCTGAGATCATGACCTAAGCTGAAGGCAGATGTTTAACCAACTGAGCCACCCAGGGGTCCCTAAATAAATAAATTAAATTTAAAAATAAAAACAATTCAAAGATGTTCTCTTTCTCTTACTTGTAAAATGATGTGTGTATGTGTATATGTATACAATATATATACACAATATATACGCAATATATATATGTATATATACACTATATATACAGAGAATATATATATTCTCTGTATGTGTACATTTTAATAGCTGTTCTCTACACATATGTATATTGTACATAATATACTGTCTTTTCATGAATACATACAGCAGAGTCAGTCTAATAAATGAAAACATTATGACTTGAACAGAAACAAACGGGGCAAACAGTCTTTCTTAGGAACGTGGAACAGCCATGCTAAGGTGCCCAAAATTATGTGAGGAATGGAGTGAAATATAAATAAATCCCTTTATGTTTAAAGAAACGCTCAAGTCTTCAATGTAAATGGAGCAGAAGGAGGGAACTGCGGCCCGCCTGGGATCCAGCTAGCCTTGGCCTCTTGTTTTCCGAAGAGAATTTCTCTTTGAAGTTGAGTGGCGTTCACTGGGATGGGGGCCCTTGATGCCTGCGGGGGCTCAGGGATTCCCTGAGAGGGAAAGCAAAGACTCACAGACATGGGCTCACACACTCACGCAGACCCAAACCCCAGGAACCGGAGTGTTTTGCCCTTGGGATTCCCAGGGCTCCTCCACACAGTCGGGGGGACTCTGGGAAACTGGTGTGAGGCCAGAACAACCTCACAAGACTCTTTCTGAGATGGGAGAGCCCCATAGCTGACTTACAGAATTCAAATACCAGAAACTCAAAGGACTCAACTTGGTGTCGTTCTCCCTTGTCTGTCAGTGGTGTTTGCTGGACTTCCTCCTCTTTCAGGGCCTTGAAATAGGGGTTGGGCAGAGGAAGAAGTGGGAGAAAAGAAGGGGGTCTCTATGAAGGTGCTCATTCTACTGCATGCAATGAGGGGTAGAGGACTGAGTGTGTAGACCTCTTCACCCGCTTCCCCCTGTAGATGATGATGGTGATGATGATGATGTTGAGTAACGCTAATGTTTGTGGATCCCTAACTCTGTGTCAGGAATTGTGATAAGCTTTCCATTCATTGTCGTTATGTCGTTACATAAGCTTTCCATTCGTTGTCTCCATAATTCTCAAAGGTAGGGGCTATTATTCGCACCTTCTCTGTTTTTCAAAAAAGTAAACTGAGTCTTGGAGGAAAGGAATAAGTTGCAGAAGACCACGTAGCTAGTACGTTGCTAGGAAGTAATGGTAGGTAGGATAACACACCCCACCCCACCCAGATATCTGCATCCTAATCCTTGGAACCTGTGACTCTACCACGTGGCACAGGAGAATTAAGGCTGTGCATGGAATTAAGGTTGCTAATCAGCTGACCTTGAGACTGAAGAAATTTTCCAAGATTATCTAGGTGGGCCCAGTGTAATCATCAGACTATCTCCTAAATGAAAGAGGAAGGCAGGAGGGTCAGTGTCAGAGTCATGCCCTGTGAGGAAGTCTCCCCGGCTCGAAGATGGAGGAGAGGGGTCATGAGCCAAGGACTGGGAGTGGCCTCCAGAAGCCGGAAAAGGCAAGAAAATGGATTCTCTCCTAGAGTCTCTAGACAGAACAAAGCTCTGATAACACCAGGTGTTATCCTGGTGAGATCCATTTTGGACTTCTGACCTCGGAAACTGCAAGATAAGAATTTGTGCTGCTCTAAGCCACTGAGCAGTAATAGGAAACTAATACAGTGATAAAGCTGAGGTCTGAAGTCTGGCTCTGCTGGTGGGGCGCTTAACAGCAGCCTCCCAGTGCAGGGCTACGGGGAGCCACGGGAGCAGGGATTAGCACAGGCCCGCTGGGAGAGAACCAGCCCCTCTGCTTCACAGCTGCACCGGAAAGGCCCTGGGCCTGAGAAGCCTGGAGAAACACCATACAGACCATGAACACCTCAGATACGGCAGACTTTCTAAGCCCATTGAATAAAAGAATGGTGGGGCGGGCTAGCGTCAGGGCGAGAAAGTTCTCATCCAAACATCCTCATTTACGTTCATTCTTCAAACACACATTGAGTATCTGCTCAGAGTAGGCCTTGCATTAGGTGTAGGGAATGTCAAAACAAGGAAGTCGTGCCTGGTCCTTCACACAGGTAACAATCTAGTGGGGGACACAGTCACGTACACAGACCGTTACCTTTCAGTGGGGTAGCACTGAGACAGCATACATGGGGAAGCACGGGGAAGGCATGAGACCAGTTTCGGGGGTTCAGGCATGGTTTCCTGGGGAAGGGGATCACTGAACTATGTCTTGAAAGATGACTTGGAGGGATGTGGGTGGTTAAGGGCTGGAGAGGAGACAGCTACCTGTGGAAAGTTCTGGAGGCATCTAGAACATGGCTTTCCCAGAAGCTGTACACAGATTTGCTATGGTTGAAGGGGAAGACTGGGCAAAAATGAGGCAAGAAAGGCAGGCAGGGACCAGAAAGTTAAGAGCGTGGATGCTGAGCTCAGGAATTTGGGTCATCCTATGAGTAATGTGGAGCCACGGTAGGGTTTTCCATCGGAAAGTGCTATAGTCAGACTTGCTACAGTTCAGCCTCTCTGATGGCCTGTGGAGGAACGACAGTGGATCCAGTGTCTCACTAGACATCTGTGAGGAAGAGCAGCCAAGAAGTCACTGCAGAGCTCCGGCCCATGGTCTCTGCTTCCCTGACAGGCAGCTGTGCAAAAAAGACCTCACTGAGGTCTGTGAAGACACCTTACTGAATACTGACCCAGAATCCCTTTACTTGGATGAACCTGAGCAAGTATAAATACTAAAACTCTGTAAAAAAGCTTCGAACTCTTGTCTTTTCCAGGTATGGCTTCCTTTCCTAGCCTTAATCCACATGATAATGGTTCCCTGGGCTGAGCCAGAACACATTGCCTTCAGCTCCCTCACTGTCTGGGGGACCCTCCTGTGTCGGGCTTTAGGCCCAGGTTGACTGCTCAATTCCAAACTGAGTGAACTCTCTCTTTACTTCTTCTATCCCCGACCTGAGGTTCCCCACTCTTATGCTTTCCAGGTTGCCTACTTTTTCTAGCATCCATTCTTCACAGCCGTTCTTATTTTACTCGCTGTCGTTTCTCTAAAACAGGCCCTCTTTCTTTTATCTCTGCTTCTGTTAGTCCCTTTTTTGATTAGTAAACCTTTTGCCAAGTTGTCTGTCCACTTGTTTATAATAATCTTTCAGATTATCCCAGTTCAAGAGGAGTTTTCTCATTTCTAAAGCTTAATATACATCAAAATTATCCACTCTATAATACAAAAAATAAGGACTCTCAGGCATGCATATATTTGGAAAAGATGTGCCACAAAATAAAGGGAGAAAAATAAGCTAGAGTATGCATCCATGATCCAGGCGTGTTCCTGGATGCATCTCACCGAAATTATCCAGAATGTCACTGTTGCTGGAGGAGATCTTTATTTAGGGATCTGAGCACCATATGCAACTTATCTCTGCACAACTTGTTTGTTTTATTTTCTATTTTCCATCACTGGCAAGACGATATTTGTTTCAGTCAGAGGAGACTAGATCATGCTTCAGTAACAACCCCTAAATCCTGGCTCGACCCAGAGGTTAATTCCTTGTTTGTTCTACAAACTCATGGCTCATCTGAGTTACTCAGGGACCCTTGCTGGCCGAGCAGTCACTGTCTCAAACACCGTCAGTCACTATGTCAAAGGGAAAGGAAACTGGCGGGTCTCTGCTCTCTGCCTGGATGTGACACATTTCTTCTGTCAAAACACATTGACCAGCGGCACCTGGGTGGCTTACTCGGTTAAGTGTCCGCCTTTGACTTGGGTCGTGATCCCAGGATCCTGGGTTGGAGCCCCATGTGGACTCCCTGCTCAGCGGGGAGTCTTCCTCTCCCTCTCCCTCTGCTGCTCCCCCTGCTTGTGTTCCCTCTCTTGCTCTATCATAAACAAACAAACAAACAAATAATCTTGAAAGAAAAAAACAAAACAAAACACATTGACCAGAAATGGTTACATGTTTCCACTCAACTGCAAGGGCCTGCTTAGGACTCAGAGAAAGAAGCATCTTCACCTGCAGCCAAGAGGGAGAGCTGGGAAAACCGGTCCAAGAGCTTTAATGATCTTCACTGTGCTCCTTGGGCGTTTGGCTTGTGAGAGGGGTAAGCCAGACACACCGTAATTTAACAGCACAGGTCGCTACCTTTTTAGACCTCTTACTAGCAGTAGCTGTGCCAAGTCTTCTCCAGTGGTAGATTTCAATACCATCATCCCCAGTGCCCTGCAATGATTTCCTGTTTGTATGTTATTACCCTATGACTTTTCTAACCAAGCATGTTGCCTTTTTGTTTTTGTTACCAAGAAGCTGAGAGCCGAAACTACACTACACTATACTCCGGGTGACTCTTTTTATCTGCAAACAGTTGTGTTGGATGATATGTGGTTTTAAAATAGAACAAACGACTATGAAAATAAGTGTATTCAACCTTACTTGTTAAGAAATTTAAGTTGCTATGGCAACCATGCGCTAGTCCTCTGAATGAAGAATTAATTATGTTGATTTATTTGGTACTAATTTTCTCACAAAATTTTAAGATTGTACAATGTTTGAACCTTTATACTCTGCCCCTTTGGAAAGATAGTTAACTATATTTGAGTTTTATTTTATATCGTGCCCCTTTGGAAAGATGTTCTAGTTAAGTCTGCAGCAGATTTGCATTTTATTTGCCTGTTGTATTGGTCGTTTGCAGCCTCACATCCGTCCAGACTGACAAAGACGTTGATACAATGGCAGGAGACAGGGACAGGTGCTAAACTGCTTGAGTGGGACCTTATTATATAGCTGTTCTCTTCACTCATGAGTAGTTTTGACTTATGAAGACTTTACCTCCCTACGAGACCTTGGGGTAACTGTGGAGACCTGAATGATGGATACCCAGACCGTGAGAATCCCCATGTGTGGAACACATTTCTTGCATTTAATCTTACCCTTAGCTTTTTCCTTTTTTTTTTTTTTTTTAAGATTTTACTTATTTATTTGACAGACAGAGATCACAAGTAGGCAGAGAGGCAGGCAGAGAGAGAGAGAGGAAGAAGCAGGCTCCGGGCTGAGCAGAGAGCCCGATGTGGGGCTCAATCCCAGGACCCTGGGATCGAGCCCGATGTGGGGCTCAACCCCAGGACCCTGGGATCATGACCTGAGCTGAAGGCAGAGGCTTTAACCCACTGAGCCACCCAGGCACCCCTTACCCTTAGCTTTTATTTTATAATTATTTTTTCCTTTTTTGCTTAGATCCCTTCAGCTTTTTTTTTTTTATTCTTTTGTATTTATAAGGAGTTTCCTCAAATATTTTGTAAGATGAGGCAGGATATATATAAACAAACAGAAATAAACACTAACAACTCCACTTTTTCATTACCCCTAAACTTGTTCTTTTTGGAATTGGCCACGTTGTGGGGGATAAATCTGTGAGCTTTCCTTCAGGCACCAATGGAAGTTGAGTGGCTGAGGTAACCTTCACTGAAGCCTGACTTCTGTCCTACCTCGGAGATAATTTTCTTCCACCCAGTGAACCAGAGAGCAGTAAGTCAAGACTTACGGACACAGCTTGGCTTTCTGAGGCCACAGCTCATTAGGATGGTCTATAGCATGTCACTGGGTAACTTCCTGCCCTGGAAACGTCCCTCCAAAGGAAGGACAGTCTTCTATTTCACTTATAAATCAAGTTAACTCCTATTCTTTGACTTTAAGAAAATAACGTCTCGCTTCCCCCTGGCACATTTCTTTCCCTTGGTCTCTGTCATTGCCCACACATGATTCTCGTGGTGGGATGAGTCAGAAAAGCATTAAACTTCTTGAATAAAACTACCAAACCCTGTAATTCAGGAAACACACTTTTACGGAGCCCTTGCGATGTGTAAGGAAGCTTCTGTGTGTTCGGCCGTGGGATCCTCACACTAACTCTGTGTGGTGGGTCTGCTTGTTCTCATATTTAGGCTGAAGAAATGGATGCTCAGAGATCGTGTGTATCTTGCCCAAGATCACCCAGTATTAGAAGAGAGATTCGTGTCATGTCCGTCCAACTGTAGAAAGCTCAGTCTTTGCAGACTACACTGCCCTACCTCCGCCTCTCTTAAGCCTTCCATCGAGGTTATGAACTTTGAAAGGGAAATAATATACTTCCTATTTTGAAAATAACAAAAGAAAGTGATCATATAACTTTAATAGTAAGTGTTGTATATGTATCCCAATTTAAAATAAAATCATGAAATTTTCCCTGTTGATCATTTAAGTGTGATAAACACACATTTCTTTCTTTCTTCCTTTCTTCCTTTCTTTCTTTTTTAACCTCTGTTTGTCAAAGATAGAAAGAGATAGGCAGGCAGAGGAAGGAGCAGGCTCCCCGCTGATCAAGGAGTCTGATGTGGGACTCGATCCCACAATCCTGGGATCATGACCTGAGCCAAAGGCAGACACTTAACCAACCGACTGAGCCAGGCATCTCTGCATTTCCATTTATAAGCACTGTATTATCGTAAATGCCCAGCAAATGATATTACACATATTTTATACATGAGAGACTCATCTGGGGTCCTGCAGTTAAAAAGGGCCAGAGTCGGGATCCGAACACAGGATTTCTGACTCCTAATCTAAGGTTATTTCTTCTGCTACAATATACATCATTTTGTGAGGCAAAAAAAGGAATTTCCAATGGTCTAACCCTAATGCTTTGGGGTCCAATGAGAAGCTGATAGGGGAATGTTGGGCTCACATCTGTACCTTCATGTCGCTCAGTACAACTCAAGGGAATGTTTGTTTTGTTGAAAGTCTAGCAGTTAAAGTGTGATCATGGGTTCCAAGGAATGCGGGTTAGTTTCCTAGGACCTAAGGGCCAGATTCCATTCCTGGGTGGAACTTTTATTGATTTGACTTTATTCCATTATTCCCAATTGACATATAGTTTAAAACCAAGAAGGCCCACCAGGCTGTGAGTGACGATAATCTCCAGTGAATAAAAAGCAACACTCAAATGTTTTGCTTTAGAGATCCTTAATCTGTTTTTTTTATCTGCTTATCTTTTTATCATTCTGCATTTTACTTATTGCTTTAATACAGTTTTTGTACTTAGGGAGAACCTATTTCTCCTCCAAACACCAACTGCACAAAGCAGCCGACCCCCTGTCCCACGGTATTGATTGCAAATTATTCAGTCACCTCTTCCTCCCACACTTCCATACCCGGGAATGAAAGTAGTCAGGGAAGGAAAAAGAAAGAAAAATCTTTCAAGAATTTAGACAGTAGAATGCAAATGAACTCCAGTCGTGGGACACTTGTATGGGGTGAGCTCAGGGTTACAACTCCAGACGCAACTGTGCGAACGTGGAAGTCCTTCTGTGCTCAGTCTCCCGTGGGAAGGTCCTCTCCCTGCCCCCGCAGCGGGCTCTGCCAGCTTATTCTCCCGGGGAAGCCGTGACCTGGCAGAGCAGAGCTCATATAATAGCTTCAGAGCTCTTAGCATCTCCAAAAGAGAAGGGTCAGAACGCAGAAGTACCAGGTGTCGGATTTCTTGGGCACTTGAAGGGTTTAACAGACAAGAAAAGTGCAGGTTTAGGGACAAAGATCCCCGGGGATTCTTGGAGGCAGCAGGGGGAGCGTGAGGGCTCTCAAGTCAGAATCTTGAATTCCAGACCCCGCTCCGCTGTTTTCCGACTTTGCAACCTTGAACAAGTAAGCCATCCGACTCTGAGCCTTCGTGTTCACATTTCTATGAAAAGGAGATTCTAATACTTTACTGAGTCTTTGTGACTTTTAAGGTAGGAAGTCGAGAGGTAAGGGAGCCAAATGCAGCAGGTCCTTGGTGCACAGATGGGGAGGACTTTGGTTTCTACCCTGAGCGTGACAAGGAGAGTCCTGCTAAGAGGTGTGACCTGATCTCATGGAAACTGTAGCAGGGTCCCTAGGTTACTGCCTCAGCGTGCTTGTAGCTACGGTAAAGCGGAACCAATGACGTAAGGTGGGAAACAGGGCTGGGGAGGCAGAGACACAGGGCATGTGGGTGTGGAGGGCACGAGCCCTGGAGAAGCAGAACATAGGACCAAGCCACAAATGGTTAGTGCTGCTTTTCTTCATTTAGACTGGGCTAGAGGGATTGAGGGAGAGGGAGGGAGAAGGGCCTGGCCTCCTGCCCCTCCACTCCCCACATTCTGCTCCCACCTCCATCCTTAGGTTTGAACGCATTTCCATCAGGGCCTGCTCCACCTAGCAACCAGTTTCTCTCTTTAAAAGTCAGCTTCCTTGTTCAACAGATGTTTGTCAATCACCTGTCATGTGAAGGCGCTCTGTTAGGCGCTTAATTTACAGCAACCTAAAAGATTATAAACATTTCAGGGTGCCTGGGTGGCTCCGTCATTAAACATCTGCCTTCGGCTCAGGTCATGATCCAAGGATGCTGGGATCGAGCCCTGCATCAGGCTCCCTGCTCAGCGGGGAGGCTGCTTCTCCCTCTCCCACTCCCCCGGCTTGTGTTCCCTCTTTCCCTGTGTCTCTGTCAAATAAATAAATAAAATCTTTTAAAAAAAGATTAGAAATAGAAATTCAAAAGCCAATCCCTCACAGGCTCATCAAAGAAAAATCAATGCAGTCCTATAGGGGTGGATACACTTAGGAACTGAGAAGGAAAAAGGTATGCTAACTTTCTGGGGGCCTCCTTGCCTTCTCCCAAGTTTGTTAGCTTAGGGATTTCCCACCAGCTGTATGCGGTGTATTATCTGAAGTTATTTACCCTGTTGACAATCACATTCTTGAAATAAGTAAATTCTCTGCAGGTGAAATTGGACAAACAACGCCAGTGACCTCTTTAGCCGGTCAAGTATTGGTCCAAAGGTTTAAAATAATAAGCTTCATTTTTCATTCAGTCTTGTTGACAGACAGTATCAGCAGGGCTCGGAGTTGGAAGTAGTATAATCCTCTTTGAGGAACAGTTCAGGAAAATGATTGTTAAGCCTTTTGTAAATATTTCTCTAAAGTCGTAATACTGATTTCAGATAAACTGTGTGAATAATTGACATAAACTTAAGATTTTTGCATACCGTGAGCCTCGGAATGTTGAAGTCAATTATGTCATTGCCAGCACATCCGCCAAAGTACCTCAATATCTCAATTTATCGTCTGTGATAGTAAGTGGAGACAACAATACAGATTAAGGTAACTCACAACTTGTTTTAGCCAACAGTCCCAACTTTCTTGGCAACCACGTTTATTACCGGAGTGGTCGACAAACAGGGTATCCACAGAAGGTAATGCTACCAGACAGGAAGTTGGCCAAAAGGTTAGAAAGAGCAAAGGAGGAAGAGGGGCATGTGGGGGTCCTGTGTGTCCACAAACCGATAGAGCAAGCTCTTAATCTGGTTAGCTACAAAGGTTGACCAGGCGTCTACACTTCCTGTCCTGCTGGGTCAATTCAGGCCTCACCTGGGCCTTCCATTCTACCTTTTCGAGTACAGGCCCTGGATGTATCCTAGCACAGAGCAAACTTCCCATGGCTCCTCTGATTCCCTAGAAATTACCTGACCTCCCGGAGAGAGTTATTTATGGATGAATTCAAGCACCCTAAGAAAACAAGAAATCCAGCCTTGTTTTCATTATCAAAGGCTCTCTGACCTACCTCAGTGCAATGTGTATGCTGTTTAATATAAAGGCATGAAATAAATTAAGAATGCATTAGAATAGAAGCTCAATAAGGGAGAGAATATAGTTGGTTTCCCTCATTGACAGTTATCCAGTCCTAGAACAGTGCCTGACACATGGTAGATGCTCAAAAAATATTTGTGGGTAAATAAAAAAGTGAGTATGTTCACCAAGCTTCTGATCTCAAGGAGTTTAAAACCTAGAAGAAGGCAGAGATCATCATCAGAAATCTCTCCAGCAAAGGCAATGATTTTGGGTTGTTTTAAGACAGGTAGAAGAGAGAGAGCGAGCGAGTCTGTCTGGGTTGGTGAGAAGTTTTGTGATGAAGGAGGAGTCTTTTGGGGGAAAGGAAGAGGAGGAAAAGAGAAATGGAAAATACAGAATGGGGACTTATGTAAAAGATCAGTGTTTGATTTTTTTTTTTTAAGATTTTATTTGTTTATTTGACAGAGAGATTCCAAGTAGGCAGAGAGGCAGGCAGAGGGGAGGTGGGAAGCAGGCTCCCTGCTGAGCAGAGAGCCCGATGTGGGGCTTGATCCCAGGACCCTAAGATCATGACCTGAGCTGAAGGCAGAGGCTTAATCCACTGAGCCATTCAGGTGCCCCCAGTGTTTGATTTCAAAGACCTAAAAGTCATCTCTGGTAATAATTAAAAGTCCAAGACATCAGGAACCAGGAAGAAAAGAACATGAAGAAATTTGAGAAATCAAAATATAAGAGCTTAAGATATAGTAGGTGCCCAACTAATGTTCGGTAAACAAATACCACTTCAAAAAGTTATCCCAGGGGCACCTGGGTGGCTCAGTGGGTTAAAGCCTCTGCCTTCAGCTCAGGTCATGATCTCAGGGTCCTGGGATGGAGCCCCACATCGGGCTCTCTGCTCAGCAGGAAGCCTGCTTCCCCCCTCTCTCTCTCTGCCTGCCTCTCTGCCTACTTGTGATCTCTGTCTGTCAAATAAATAAAATCTTTAAAAAAAAAAAAAGTTATCCCAGCCCCCACTTTTTTCAACTTTATAAATAATTATATCAATTGACTTTTTAAATGTAAACATTTTAAGCCTTGAAGTTCTGTTCGAAGTGAAGAGATTATGAGAAACTGCAGATACAAAGGATTATCGGAGTGGTTGGTGGGAACAGTGAACAACAGTGAAACTCTAGGGCATTCAGCCTAACGTTTGCTTTCACGTAAATCCGTCACGAGACAGATACAACATAAAATATACAAGTGAGCTTTCTTGTCTTTTTTTATATAAAAAATCTTTTTTTATATATATAAGAAACCATTCATTTCTGAGGCCTTGTCTCATTCTCATTTTGTTGAAACTGTCGGCAAATAATGCAGAGAGGGTTCCGTTCCGCAGACTGTAACTGGGGCAGGACCACGTCTATAGTTCTCTTCATTGAACACGCAGCCCTAGCTCCACACCCGGCACTCAGTGGGTGCTCCCCAAATACTTGCTGATGAGCCAGTATTTCTGGGGGGGTTCTACGTGCAGAGCTCTGGGAGGTAAAGACGACACAAGATGGAGTCATGGCTCCCAGCTCGGATGAGTTTGGAGCCCAGCCTGGGGGTGGGTGGACGGCGGGCCAGGAGCAGGTGCAGACAGACACAGCTGTGCTGGAAGACGGCATGGAAGTAGAATCAACATAGTACCCCAGTTGGATGCCATGTCTCAACTTATGCGTTATATTATGATCGGATTCTGTAAAAATGGGGAAAATTGTATTACTTCTTAAAGTGCAGATTGCAGGGGTGAGAGGGTGGGGTGGCCTTGATGAGAAGTCTGGAAAAGCTTAAAAGACAGCAGTAGAAATTGGAGGTAACTTTCCCCAATTACATGCCATGTGCCAGGCTGAAGCACTTCCCTTGCTTACTCAGTAGACAATGAGCTCAGTCCTCCAACGATCTCTGTGGAAAGCTCTATTTTCTAACAGAAGAGGAAACTAAGGAACAATGAGGTTAAAGGAAGTCATCCAGCCAGTGACAGAACAACACGGTCTGATTCCAGAGCACCAGCTCTTAACCACACTGGCATCCTGGGGTTTGGATAAACGGTCCAAGGTGCTACAGGTGTGGGAGCAACCCAGGTAGAAGGAGACCCCGAGCTGTGGGGGTAGGGGCCCTGTGGTTAGACAGTGCCCAGTGTGTTTGGGGAATATTTATAGAAGGTTGGCAGGGAACATCAGTAGGAAGAGAAGGGGAGAAAGGCAGGAGGAAGTCATCAGTAGGGAATGGCTAAGTACCATGTTATATTCACACCAAGATGTTATAGTAGAATAGTTAATGAATGGGAAGATCTTCATGACATATGATTTATGAAAACAGTAGCTATCACGTTCTAAATCCTACCAGAGGCCAGGAACTGTGTCACCCAGTTCATGTGGCTTATCTCATTCATCCCCACAGCAGCTCTGTGGGGCAGGCACGATTGTCCTTCATCTGTTAGCACGGATGACGAGTCTGAAGCTTAGACCGCGTACATGACTTCCCCTTACTCATGTTCTCTGTGTCACTCCTCAAACTCGGAACCACCGATTAAGTAAAATAGAAGCTAGCAAGGGCCAAACTTACAAATTCATTATAGGAATTTGGTCCATTTTATATATTTTAAGACCTATTGAAGGTTTTTGAAAATGTGAGCAATTTAGTGTATAATTATTGAGAAAAGAGAAAATATGGGTCAGGTTTTGTTCTTGAGATTTTTGCTTTTGTTTTATTTTTTCCCTTTTTATTCTCATTTATCATCATTGACATTCCACAAGCATCCATCGGCATAGGACAGCCGGACCGAGGATTATTTTGTTCTGTTGGTTTCCAAAACACATTATCAACTTCTAATAGACTGTAATCAGTTATTTGTTTGTTACATTTAGATTGCTTTGCCACTGCTACCCTACGCACCAGAAGAGCAAGGGTTCTTTACTTAAAGCCTTAGCACCTAGAACAATTTGTGGTGTGAAGCAAGTATTGAATCACTTTGTTGAATGAATTATAGTGTTTCAGTAGACCTTATTTTTTATAGCAGTTTCAGGTTCACAGCAAAGTTGAGTGGAGTAGAGAAAGTTCCCATATGTCGCCTGACTCCCCTCCCTTGGGTAGAGTCCTCCATTACCAATATGCCCCACTGGAGTAGAACATCTGTTACAGTCAAGGAAACTACATTGACTCATCATTATACCCCAGAGCCCATAGTTTACATGAGGGTTCACTCTTGGTGTCACACAGTCTATGGTATAACGTCCCGTATCTAGCCTTCTACTCTCACACAGAGTAGTTTCACTGCCCTAGACTTATTCATCCCTCCTTCCCCCCAACCCGGGTGGCCACTGATCTCTCTGTTTCCATAGTTTCTCCTTCCGGGAATGTCACGTAGCTGGACTTAGGCTGTACGTAGCCTTTCACATTAGCTTCTTTCACTTAGGAATATGCCTTTAAGATTCCTCCGTGTCTTTCTGTGGCTTGAAAGCTCATTTCCTTTTAGTGCTGAATAATACTGCATTGTCTAGATATACCAAAGTCTTCTTATCCAGTGAATTATAATTATAGACCAAAAAATGAGACAAGAAGATCTCAACTTGTAAAGTCATTAAACAGTTGTTCTGAGTGGACTTTGGGAGTTGGAGCTATGAAGGGCAGGTGGTGAGCGGAATGGCATAGAGTGTCATGGATGGAAAGTGAGATCCTTCACCCCTTCAGCTAATGTTTCTGAGCACCCTCTGAGGACAAGCAGGGTGCTGGGTGCTTGAGGGCATGGAAAAAAGGAGGCAGTCCCTACCTTCTCCCCACCATACCCTCGGGTTGGCTGCCAGTGGGGCGTGGTCATAACCGGTCCGTCGGGCTCTGCAGAAGTCCAGCGGGGCCTGGAGCTGCTTACCCAGGGCTCTTTCCTCTCTCTGAGCAGATCGAAGAAGGGGGCAAAGCGGACTTGGTGAGCTCCAGACTGCGGGCCGGGGACGAGGTGGTGCACATCAACGAGGTTGTGCTGAGCAGCTCCAGGAGGGAGGCCGTTTCCTTGGTGAAAGGATCCTACAAGACCCTCAGGCTGGTGGTACGCAGGTAGGCTGTGCTGTGCCTCCACTCTCCCTCCGACACCAGCCCCCACCCTGCTCCACGTGCTGGGAAGAGCTGGGATCAGTAGCTTGTTCTTTAAATCTCCCTGCGTGGACCCTTCTGCCTCCCTGCCTCCCTGCTGCCCTGCTCTGGTTTTTCCCTTATCCTTCCTGTGGCATGTGAGGAGGAGGTTGAGCGAAGACGTTTCAGACGCCACTTTCTTTTGAAACGCTGGCTTTTCCAGCAGGCTCAGCTCTGCCTCACGGTACTTTTTAAATTTCTGGGTGTAATGAAAAGCGACCAATCCCAGATGTGGTTGGAGCTCTGTGAAGCCTTGTCTCCTTGTGGAACTAGAGGAAGCAGTTGGCTTGGGGTTAAGGTGGCATTCCACTAGCCTCACCTACACCGCAGCGTCATCCAAACAAGCGAATTCCTTTTTTTGTTTGCTTTGTCTTGTTTTCCTGGTGGTAACCTTGGTGGCTCTTGGAAAAGGTTTGGGTTGTGATTGGGTGTAATGCCTTAAGTGGCTGATGTCCTACTCCTGGAGAAACCTGCATCCTGGCAGAGGAAGTTATTTATAAAAAGGGTAAAGGAGTTAAAAACCATTTTTTTAGCACTGTTACAAACCAAGCACTGCTCCGGTGTTTTCCATATGCTAGCTCAATTAAGCTCACAAGAATCTGGAGAGATAGCGATCACTGTCCCCTCTCACAGGCAAGAGGCTGCCGAAATGGCTGAAGGTAGCAGAGCTGGTAAGTGGAAGGACCAGAAGAGAATGTAGATAAGCTCGGTTCTGCTTCATCCGCCACTTGAGAGTCATTACCTTGACCTACTAAGCCCTAGGCCTGCACAATTTTCTTATTTAGATATTTCCTCACTAATCAGGTTTTGGCTGCCTTACATGGCAACTAAATGTTCCAACATTTGAGAATGTTCACGTTGGCCAGAACTCTAGAAGTCATCCATCAAGCCATGCCATTTTCAGGATGTGAAAATAGCATGATCTTTTTGTCACTCATAAGAAACTCTTACGGGACCATTCACTCCTCCATTCATGCATTCCTCAAACTTTCCCGAGTGAGCCCTTGCTGAGGGGACCAGCAGCTCCTCCCAACCACAAGAACACAGCCCTGGGTGTGGTCTCACCACGTCCCCAGGCCCTAGAGACTCTCCTGAGTGCTGCCCTGTGTCTGCCTTGTCTTTAGGGCCATCTGGCCACATGCTGCTTCTCCGGTGGTCAGGCATGGAGAGTGGCTTGAAACAGAGTTCGATCGGGCCCAGGCCCAGAGCTGATCTCATTCCAGGGTTGTCTAGCTGAGTGACCTTGGGCAACTTACCTAACCTCACTGAAGATTTCTTTTCCTCATCTTTAAATATCTACTTTACAGGGTGATTGAAAAGATGAGATGAAATCTTGTACATCCTCCTGGTAGCTAGTTGGTAACAATAGGAGCGGCTGCTCTTGATGTATTATCCGCCAGCTCTAGGCACAGGCCCATTCCTTATGGGCCACGATTTGCCTAGAGCCAACGGTTGTCCCAAACACACTGGCTGATTTCTCAAGCAGGTGTGTAGGAAGTCACAGAACTACGAGGCCTATTCCATGTGTCCAAAAGAGTGCTGAAGTTTACAGACTCGCTTTGGCATTGCACCCAAAGCCCAACTTTAGAACACTGGCATTTATCTGTTGGCGGTGGGAGTGGAGTCTGTACTCTCGATTTGTTTGGATGGGACTCTAATGGTAGATTAGCTTCTGGAGAGGACACCTGTTTCTGGCTATGACAAGTAGTCATGCTGGCCTTCTGTCCTGTCTTCCAGTTGATGATGGCATAAGATCTGAATCACTTCTAGCAGAACAGGAGACAGTCCCGAGGTAGAAATCTGGCCTTGTCATTTGCAAGTTGTGTGACTTGGACCTCTCTAAGCCTCAATTTTTTCATTTATAAAATAGAAATAATAACTCTTGCCACAAAAGGTCATTATATGGATTTAATGAACAAAGAATAAGGACATAGTAGATGTGCAATATTTGATCATTATTATTCTGGATTGGGTTAGAGGGGCACGTGGCAACATGGAGGAGTATTGCCATAGGGCCAAAAATGCTGATGGCCTGGCTATCAAGAGATGCTCCTCACCACCACGACCCCCCCCTTATTCCCTTGGTAAATTTATTACCATTAAGGGGCTGGTCACCAAGCTTACTGGTACAGAACTGATCAGGACAGTACCCAGGAGCTCATGAAATTTAGGAATGTTCACTTACATTACCCAAACCCACAAAAAATTGAAGGATACGGTGCCATAATGTCAATGTATGCACTCATTTTGAAAAAGATGACTGTGAATGGAAAAGGTATCCCAAGTGGTCCAAGAATCAGTGTACCTTACCTGACAGGAAAACTAAGTAAGAAGTCTGACCATAATGAGGTCAGGTTGTGCCCGGTGACCTCCTTCAGAGGGAAGGGAGTGGGGCTGAGGCCCCACTCTGATGGCCAGATGGCCCAGTTTCCACTAGGGACACGTCTGCCGGGTGGCCCAGATGCTCTGGTGAGGGGGGACCCTTTCCCCTCCTGACGGCAGAGAATCCTGCTGCCTAAGCCACACTCTCCAGTCTTGTTTCTTCCCTGTGTGGCCCCCCCCACCCCTCGCCAAACCCCCTTTCTGATTGACATATTCTTTCTTTAGATATGCTAATGTGATTGATAAGGTTATTGAAGAGTCCTTGCTGTCCCTGCTTTTGGTGTGGGAAACCTTTTGCCTCTAAGATGCCTTTTGAATACGTCTTATCTCATCTATTATGTGTTGATTTTTATAGTGGAACTCTCGGAGTTTGAGGAAAAGGAGGCTGTCTTTACTTCTCATACCGACTGAGAGATGGGGATTATAAACTTGCCTTTGTAGACAGGGATGGACATTCCTCCCTGACCTTTCAGAGAACTGGGTAGCAAGCCCCTTTGCTCTGGATTAATCTGGCTTTGTATTGAATAGAGCTATCGTTTTCTTGAGAAGTCTTGTCTTTCTACCTAGGCCCATGTCAGGTCTTGAGATTTTTTTTCCTTCTACTTTTTTTGTTTGTTTGTTTGACAGAGAGAGAGAGAGACAGCAGGGGGAGTGGGACTAGGTCCCAGGACCCTAGGATCAAGACCTGAGCTGAAGGCAGATGCTTAATGACTGAACCACCCAGGTGCCCCTCATTTCCTCCTACTTTTTCATGATAGAGTGACTTGTGTATTTCATTCGTTAATCTTCTTTTTTTCTCTAAGTGATTTCTGTACTTTTTAAAAAAAGTTTGAAGTGGCTTTTTGGAAACATAACTGGTGGGTCTGTTTTCCAGAGAAATCATTTGTGTAGTGAAAATTCAGCAGCTCTAGGTGAACCTGCCTCCCCCCACCCACCCCATAAAGTTAGTTTTGGGAGGGTGAGGGCAGCACCGTGCATCCATCATTAGAAATGCCAAGAACGTAGAGCAGAGAAGTATTTGTATAAGTTTTGAGGGTCTCTTACCCAGTGACCAAAAACAATCAAAAGTAGAAACACCTTCTTTAAAGGCAACAGTGACAAGAGAAATGCAGAGTGTCAAGTGAGCTGTGGGTCAAAGACCTGACAAGATCTGCTGACCCATGAAGAAGGGAGAGCTGAGTCCTCCAGGAAGAGGGAGGGAAGGGGCAGTGTGCACACTGCGGGAGCAGAGAATGTGTTGGTTGTTGGATGCTGGTATATGAAGAGGAAAGGTCTACCGTTAGTGATGGATAAATGGAGAAGAATGATAAAATAAGAAGTGGCCAAAGAAAAGACCTTCCAAAAGGAAAACCAACATCTTCTAGGTAAAGGAAACTTGAACAAGGAAAATCTTTGTGGAATGCAAGGATGGTACAACGGATTTAAATCAAGAAAGCAGACATGTACACAATTAAGAGTCAATACTCCAAACTCTAACATTAGTAGAGACTTTATCTGGCAGCTCCATGTGAAATATAAGTCTTAGATGCAAGTAACTGTTAAAATGGAAACAAAGGAAAAGGTCTTTATCATCCTGAGGGTGATGCCAGGTGCTTATAACACAGGGACTACTTTCTGTTGTTCGCAAATAACCTCAAATTTAAATGAAAAAAAAAAAGTGACAATTTCACTTCAGTATAGACTGTTGGGGTTAATTTCTGGGTGTTCATCTAAACTCCTGTTCTTGGGGTGCCTGGGTGGTTCAGTGGTTTAAGTCTCTGCCTACAGCTCAGGTCATGATCTCAGGGTCCTGGGATCGAGCCCCGCATCAGGCTCTCTGCTCAGCGGGGAGCCTTCTTCCTCCTCTCTCTCTGCCTGCTGCTCTGCCTACTTGTGATCTTTGTCTGTCAAATACATAAATAAAATCTTTAAAAATAAATAGATAAATAAACTCCTGTTCTTGCCCTGAGCTAGGACTTTGATGTCGATCTTGAACTGGGTAATCAGAGTGACATTGAGACGGATGGAGCTGTAATCCCAATTCTGCTCACCCCCACAACCCCCATTTTTCTTGGCCAATCCAACCTCCCGACATTTGGCATCAAGGTGTTATTTTTGCCCAGAATCATCCTATGGCTAAACTTGGTATCAATGGTCTGTTGGCCTGTGTAGCTAAGAAAAATTCTGGGTTGTATTTCATGGTGTTTTGTCTTTGTTTTGCAAGACTCATCATGTAGGCCCCCTGCAGCCACACCAAAGTCAGATTCCATTCTTTCGGGGAGAGACGGACGCATGAGGTGTTGATGCTAGTCTCTCCACCTTCTTGGCCAGTTCACCGAAACTCCTGTTCTTGGGGCGCCCAGATGGTTCAGTGGGTTAAGCCTCTGCCTTCAGCTCAGGTCTGGCCAAGAAGACTGATGGCTTTAGTACTAGCTCGGTGACCCGGGGCAGGTCATTCAATCTATCTGAGGACTGTGAGAATTAAACGAGAAATTCATATACACAGCATGGTGATGAGCTCTCCTGAAAATATAATGCGTATTTGTTAAGTGAGTCACCTCCTGTGAGAATTCTCATTTCATGTCTAGAGCACAGCGAACGATTGGAGGGCCCGGTTGATGGGAGGACTGTGGGTGGGAAATGGGCTTTCTGGGCCGTATTCCAATTCAGAACATCAAGCAGAGGGTGTTGGAAAGTGAGTCCCTTTTTCGAATGAAATCTTACTCCTAAAGCTTCCCAGCATTTGTGCAAATCTGATATATCACTTCCCTTTCCCATTCATTTGTTCTGAGTTGACAGTGCTGGAAGGGAACGTGTTTTGTTTTGTTTTGTTTTTTTTGACTGACAATCTGTGTGTGAGAGAGAAGCAGGAGCTGATCACATTTCCTGGGAAAAGAGAGACTGAAGAGAAAGGAGGGGTGATTAGTGAAGTCATTAGTAATTAGTAAGCATCCGTCCAACACATGTGAACTGCCGTGTGTAGTGAGGCCGAAGTGAGCCTCTAGGTTTTGTCCCTTTCTGGTCTGTGGCCCTGTCTGGAGGAAGAAAGGAGCGTCCTGCGTCCATAGACGGGGAGTGACTTGCTCAAGGCCAAGTGCTCGTAGCCTAAGTGAGAAGCTCGTTCTCTGAGAACACAGGTCTTGGGCCTCTTAGCACTTCAAGTCGTGAACTAATGTTTCTACTCACTGCCTCCTCCGTTTAGAAATATTTGTGATGCTAAAAAAACAAAAACAAAAACAAAAAAAACCCAAAACTAGAAAGACCTCATAAATTGATTTTTAACTCATCCAGGGGAAATTAGTAAATGAAGAAGTGACTCCCACTGACCTTGAACTTCCCTTGCGGGTTCACAGTACATGCCTGTCCCTGCTTTGTGCCTCCAGCTGACCTGAGGTTCCTCATCAGCCTCTGGAAATAAAACTGTTTGTTGCTTTATGTTCGTTTCCTCCCTCTAACGAAAAGGACAATGAAATTAAGTTAACCTCCACTCTCGGGCCCACACTCTCCCACAAAAAACCCATCCCATATATCTGAGGGTTGGCAGAACGGTTCTTTGTATAAACAGCAGGATGACATTATTGGAATGGAATGGGGGGGCTCACCCTTTGCCACTGTGACTTTGTTATGTCTAGGTTGAGTTGTGACATCAGTGATGTCAAAAGAAGTATCTGGTAATGAACAGAATGCATTTTAAGGCCCTTTTAAAGGATGTGAAATTAGTGCTATTAACTTTGAATTTTAAAAAAAGGATTTTGCAGGTCAGTTGTTTTCAAGTCATGGTTACAGCTTATAAAAGAAAATAATTTCTTGGATATTATCACTATCCGCTCTCTATTCCATCTCCGCTCTCTTCCCTACCACCTGTCTGAGTCCATTCCCTTAAAAAGCATCGATATTCTTAAAGCGATGTACTCTGATTAACCACCTGGTGTCCCTTTTGAACTATTTTGAAGCAGTTTAAAGAAAGAATTTATTAAGAGCTTTGCAGAGTAAATTGAACAGAACCCCCTATTTTCAAAGCAACAAAATATGAATGGTAGGCTGAACTTTTCTGGAGCATAAAAAGCATCTGTTTTTTCCTTACAAAATGATGATCTCTAAACCAGATTATGCCGGCACCGAGGTGCCAGTGCTTAGATATGAAATGGTAAGCCCCATGCCCAGGGGGGTTCCTGTCACTGGGATTAAAACCCCATCTCTGCTGTGTTCTGACCGTGGTATCAGGGGCACAAATCAATCTCTCTGAGACTACATTTCTTTTTAAAATGGAAAAAGTGGTAATATCTTCCCTGCTCAGTTGCTGTAAGGATGAAATAAGACAGTGTGTTTGAAAATGGTTTACTGTGATAAAATATTACACCAGTATTCCGTGAGGAGTATGTATTGTACAGTCTTAGCTCGAGAAAATGTACCCGACTGCATTCTCCTTCAGTAGTTCTATTTAATGCACATACGTATTTGCACAAATGAGAACATATGAGTTTTAAGGTTTCTGATTATATCAATCTTGCTAAAAGGAAACTTCATTTTAAGGGCGTTATCAATGAAGGTCAAGTTCAGAATGGGATTTTTTTTTTTTTGAGACCACCTTTTGTTCTGATTCTGGAACAAGTGGTAGCTCGTTGGTGGGAGGCTGAGCTGCAGGAGAGGACCGTCAGGCTGCGGACTGGCTTTTGCCTCCTGGTGAATCTTCGTTCCGTGGACTTAATTGCTTGACTTACACCGGCATATGTGGCACGGGCTGAGCGCGATCGGAAAATGTAACGTTCTTTAGACAGCACAGTCTGTGGCCTCTGGGAAAATATTGCCACAAGAGAACTCTCACGGGGGCAGGTGGTAGGAGTTGAGGACCTTTAGGAAGTGATGATCTTTGAGAGACAATTGAGAAACTGTTCCTGAAACTCCGGGGACTCGCCTCGTGCGTAACACACGGGGCTTCCTTGGCCTCACCTGGACACAGAAGCCGAATGAGAAAGATTTGTGTAAGTCCTGTGAACTGCCTCTCAAGATATAAAAAGGGGCTGTGCGCTGTGGCTGAGTCCTCCCGCAGGTGCCGGAAGCGGGTCTGTGACACCTGTGACACGTGTGGCCCGTGAGGAGCACACGGAGCCCGAGCGGGGCCGAGGACGGCGGGCAGTAGCACCCTGGTGACTTTGTGTGGGAAGCTTGTCCTTCTGTATCTCCCAGCTCCACGTGCCCCCCAACGCTTGCGATGACCCTCTTGTCGTCCCCACCCCCGCCCGTTGCCCCTCACCCATCCTTCACTTGCCCTTGGCAATCCGGAATTTGAGCAAAGGGTGGCGCATAGCGGGGATGGGAGTACAGGCGCCAGACTGGAATCCGGGGTGCGTCCCAGCCGGGCCCCGGCCGAGACTTCCCCAGGTGGGGAATCAGTATAAACTGAGAACTGCGGGAACTCACCCCTTAGACATTCTTTCCACTTGAGCAAGTGGCGGCGAGGAAGGCAAGGAGGCAGCTGCCTTGGCCTTTGAGCCCCAGAAACTTTTCCGAGAGGCCTGGCATCGCGGGAATTCACTCAGTATGCTTTGAGGGGTATTTCCACCCCGCTGGGACCACACTCCGGCCAGTTCGGGCTCCCCTGGAGTCCTAGGCTTGAATGTCACTGTCTAGAAGTCTCGTATCTGATTTCCTAACCAGTTGCTCCTGCCCATGGAAAAGTCATAGAACACGTTATTAGGTTTCCTGAGAGGTATGCCATGAGGCTCCCTTACTGTAATGAGAAAAGGGACATATTTTCCTGCCGCCCGTGATGCTAACCACTATTTTTATTCCGTGGGTTACATATGCTCACTGGCTATGCGGCGAATGCGGCCCGCGTGCAAAGGAAGGCTGTGTTGTCTCCCAGCGAAGGGGCCTTGATGGTGAAAGCCGCGGTTTCATTCCTGGGATAACACGGTTTTACTTCAAACAAATGTATTGCAAGCAGGAGTCACCCCTCCAAGCCCAGCCATTAAAAAATGGTCCGCAAATATCTGAGCCTTTACAAGGCATGTGAAGTCTGAGCTCTGACGTCACTCAGAAGTCACGCCGGCATCCTTTCCCCTGGCCCCCAACGTGGGCACAGCAGCTTGAGCAGATATGTTTGGATGATTCTGATTTGGAATATGAACCAAACCTGTTTCATTCTGCACCCTTGAATCGAAATGGCCTAGAGCTGCGGCTTCTCCAACGTGGCTACCCACTGGGATTTATGGAGGAAGTTAAACACAGACCAACCCATCCAGGGGTCCCCTCCCCCGAGTTCTAATTCAGTTGGTAGAGGGTGTAACCTGACAGCAGACACTTTTAAAGCTGCTTGGGTGATTCTGTCTTGTAGTCAAGTTTGAGAACCACTGGTCAGAGCCGTAGATCAAGGTGATAAAGGGAAGCGACACGGAGGTAGGAACTAAGAAGCAGAAGAAAGCCTCGCAGAGGGGACGGGGATGTTAGGACGGAAGCAGGACGAGAGCCAGGGAGGCAAACCCGGCGAGGCAGGGAGCAGGCCAGAGCCTTGTTCGTGGCAGGGAAAACCACAGAGCAGACACAGAGACACCTGCTTCAGAGATTTCAGGACTGTCTAGGATGCCCACAGGCCTGATTCAGAAGGGCTGCCCTGCCCCCGCCGCCCCCCACCCCCCGTGGCTCCTGCTCTGGCATTTCTGGGACGCCTGTTTCTCATTATTGCTCTACGGAGGCAGAATTTTTTTGAAAAGCTCATTAAGAGATGTTGCTACTGATAAGGGGTGTGGGCAGGGGAGGGGTTGTTGGTGGGCAACACTTGGTCTGCACTGTCCCCCCTGAATGAATGTCTGTGACCTGAGCTGTGACCAGCTGCCATTGCATGGGGAGTTCGTGGTCGCTGGCAGGTGCGGGACCATCCAGCTGTTCTGTGCGGGTAAAACCACACCCACCATACCGCGGTCGGCACGTTCCCTCTGCATGTTATTTCTGGCCGGTGCCCCCAGGAAACAAGCTGTGAAAGATGGCTTGCTCAATGCCATTGAACTTACTCACGCGACGTGAGGACAATGTCAAGAGGTCCTAGATTGGAACAAGCATGTGAGCGGCTATCTGTCCTCGTGGCATATTCATGTCCTTTGTCAGTCCTGGTTTTTTAAAAATCACACCTCAGGGGCGCCTGGGTGGCTCAGTGGGTTAAGCCTCTGCCTTCGGCTCAGGTCATGATCTCAGGGTCCTGGGATCGAGCCCCACATCGGGCTCTCTGCTCAGCGGGGAGCCTGCTTCTCCCCTCCACCGCCTACTTGTGATCTCTGTCTGTCAAATAAATAAATAAAATCTTAAAAGAACAAAAAATTCACACCTCGTATAGCCACAGCACAAGTCCCAGACTTCTTGGGAGTGAGAGGTAGAGAAATGGTTTTGGGAGAGAACCGTTAAATGCCGCCGGTTGTTAAAGACACTGCGCGTGGCCTCAGTGGAAAATCAGAGCTTGGAAGGTCCTGACAGTTTTGCCCTGTTCTGGACAAGTCCACTGTTTTTACTGTCCACTTTCCTTCTAGATTATGTATTTTTGAGTCTTATGTAATGACAATGGCTCGAAGATCACAGGTGTCCTACTAGAATCCTGAGAGGAAGCTTAAAATACAGGTCTGGAAGCATCCAGCGCCCTGCGCAGACCCTTAGCCTTCGGACGGCAGATCAGCGGCCAGGTCTGGCTGAGTTGAGGACCCCTAAGCTTCTTGCTCTTTGACCACCCGAGTTAAAGCAGTGACCCCAACGATGTCCTTGGAGCCATCGGTCTGCTGATTCTGTTGCGTCTGGGGTCCTCGCACGTGACAGTTTTGAAGACCCTCGTTAGTCCCGAGTTAAATGACGCCTCTAAGAGCAGCCTCTCTGCGCCTCGGCTTCTCGGTCCTAGAATGTTGGTTCCGTTGCCTCGTGGGACCAGAGGCCTGCTCTCCCCTCACCCGCTGCCGGGCCGCTTGCTTTGCTCGGTCGACCCCTGCACAACACGGGGTCGAACTGCCAGGTCCTCTGACACGTGGATTTTTTTCAATAAAAACAGTACAAGGCTATATGTATTTTCTCTTCCCTAGGATTCCCTTATTCCTTTTCTCTGGCTTACCTTGTTGTAACAATACAGTTTCTAATACATATGCAAAACACATCAATACGCTGCTATCAGTAAGTCTTCCGTTCACTATGAGCTGTTAAGTAGCTATGTTTTGGGGAGCTCAAACATTATATGCAGATTTTTGTGGGGAAGTGAAGTGCCCCTAAGCCCCGCGTTGTTTAGGGGACCCCTGTAACAGTTTGCCAGTGCATTTGAGAAAAGTAATTTTCCACTCTCCCTTATGCCGGGGTCAGACTCGTGTCTGATGTTTTTTGCTTAGTGGGTAGGGGCTGTAAAATTATCCTGAGGGGACGGGTGCTTGGTGAGTGTGCTTATTGTTTAGGTAGGAAGGTTGCTATATTGTTTTCATGAAGACTGTGGTTCTAGGGAGCATTTTAAAAGGATTCTTTGGAATGTTTCTTTAAAGGGGTCTCTTGGGAATCAGCCATTGTTCTCAATTGCTGGTAAAGAGGCAGGGCCCTCGAGCAAGGCCTGGGCACCTCAAACACACTTTCCTGAGATTAGCTCGGGAGTGAGCCCTTGTCAAACCCTTTCGTCCTTCACCTGCACAACTTAAAGGAACAGGTAGTAAAACAGAGTCATTGTTTTGTCACTAGTGGTTGCATGTTAAGTTTTTAAAAAATATATTTTTTTAATTTAAAAAAAGGAACATTTTTATTCCATTATACCCTTTTGACTTGCTCCCTCACTTCTTTTAGGTATTTGCTCAAACGCCATCCTTCCCCGGACAGCCCACTAAAACTCGCAGCAGCCCCCTCCCTGCTATATCCCCAACACCCCTTGTTTTGTTTTGTTCTTTCCTACGGATGAGACAGACACTCACATCTGCTTTCTTTCATTGGAAAAGAAACTCCAAACCGGTAGACATTCTGTTCAGTGTCCCCAGTGCCCGGAATGGCTCCCGGCCCACGACATGTGCTCACTGAGTAGCTGCGAAATGAAAACAAAGATATGCCCAGGAGCCGCTGGGTGGTGATCGGTTCTTCCTAAATCAGCCCGGGTGGGGGAGGGCGCGCCCGCTGTCCAGCAAGCTGGCCGAGTGATTAGAAGGTCCACTGAGGCACGCGGCCTGCCTTGCTCAGAGGTGTGCCACGGTCTTCCTCTGGCTGGGTGTGTGGGGGGGGGATTCCTATGGATCCTTCCTTGTCTCTTTGGCCCCACAGAAACCCCCAAAGATGGGATCCGTGTCAGTTTCCTCGAAATGAAAGTCTAGCTTCGCGCCTCTTCTTGCTCAAGATGTACAAGCAAAATTCAAAATTTAGATTTCTAGCTTGAGACTGGGGATGGTTCCCTCTTTACTTTTTCACGAATATTTTGGAACACAACCCAAAGGCACGGAAATGTTCCGAAATAGCAGTAGTGTGTGGCTTGCCTTCTTTCCAAGGGCAGAGCAGCGTGCAGCCGCTTCTAAAAATAGAGCTTTCTGGTCCAGGTCACTAGGTAGGAAGGGCCTCGTGTTACTCTGTTTACACAGTTTCACATCACACACCTTCGTAACAAGGGCGCTGACTTGGTGAGGCCTGAGGACCCACACTGGCCTGCGGGAACGTGCGGCGAGTGGATCCTGGAAGGGCAGCCCCGCGCCGTGCTGGACACTGAGCCGCGTCCCCACTGAGACCAGCGGCGCTTGCACAGGGGCCCGTTCAACCTCTGCTTCTTGGTTTCTCAGCCCTCTCCATCTCTGCCTCAAAGTCAGGAGCAGAGGTTAAAATCTCCAGGTGCTCCTGCGAGACACTAACAAACGGAACAATAAATCCACGTTCAGGAATTTAAGACCCACAGTGTTTTGTTTCGTTTCATCGGTCTTGCGTTGTTTTCCTCTTTGCGAGTGTGTGAGTTTCCAAGGCATCGTGGAGTGGCAAATTTAATTTTGAGACCTTTCGATAAAATATTCTGAGAAGGCTGACTTATCCTTGACTTTTCCAGAACAGCCCTCCAATAGGGAGAGGCCTTTTCTTTTTGTGTTATAGGTCACGGACACCCCTGTCCTGTCCCCTAAATGCGGACAATGTGGGTGGTATTAGAATTATTTTCTTGGGATTAACATTCTAAAATTAAGAGGATAAAAGAGCGGGGACACTCGATACTGAATTTACATGAGGCGATTGAACTGGGCCAACGGGGCGGTCACTTTTATAAGATTCATAGTAGGTTCTGAAGAAGGGGATTAATTCAGATCAAATGTAGGATTTTATCTCTAGGAATCAATTCGGTTTCATGAGCTCGCCTGCCGTGTTTAGATAAATAATTCTGGGGAGCTCCCACCTGTTGGCTTTAGGCATTCCAAGCATTTTATCCTCACATTTAATTCTTAAAACAACCTGTGAAATAGGTGTTAGTGTTGTTATTACTGTAGTAGGTGAGGAACCAGACTTTCCATAGCTCAGCTGGCCGGGGCGGGGCGGGGGGGGGAACACATCTACAAAGTGTGGGTTTGAACCCTAGTCCATCGGACTCAGAAGCCCAAACTTCCAAGCCAGGGGAAACTCAGAGGACCTGGTTTTCTGTGACTGCTCAAAGCCCCAAAACAACATCGGTGACCACAGTTGGGCTCTGCCAATGCCCCTATTTGTTTTGCTCTAAAGACAGTTACAGACCAGAGCCTTTTGTCTTCCCTGCAGTGTTGACTCTCATTCCCTTAAATAAATTAACTCTCCCGTCTTGTCGGACTTGTCCTGAGCAAGTCCACGTGCCAATCAAAACAGAAACGGGAGAGACAGCACAGCAAGAAGGGAGAAGGCACTGAGGGTTTCATGGTTATGAAGGAATCAGTACGGCCAGTCATTTTCTATTTTCTCCCAAAACAAAAGAAAACAAAAAAACATAACACACCACACCACTGGATCCCGGTCACAATTTGTTCTGTGATTTCTCAATGCTGGTGTTAGTGGATGAATGTAGAAATGTTGGAACATTCACGATTTTGTAAGAGAACGCGCAGAGTGTATCACTTCTCTCCCACATAGTAGATGCTCAATAAATGAAGTGGAGGGTATAAGGGCTCTGTTTCTGAGGACTTACCCACAGCCCCAGCAGCCTCCGGCCATTGCAGATTGACTCCACAGAGCCTGATCCAACTTCCAGGGGAGAGGAAATTTCTCCATGTGACCTGTTCTTGCCGGTACCCTAATGAATCTCCCTGCTTTTCTCCGCTTCAGGACCCCGTCTGTCCCACGTTTTTTCTCTCCTAGGAATTGTGCCTCCACACCTGTCTCTTTCCTGATTGGTTCCTCAGTCAAACTTACCTTTCCATTTCTTGCTTCCTCAGAACTTTGCTTGGGAGTGACTTCCCAAGCTCCGAAGACATGACTAAGGACAGCTGCAGTCTGTGGAGAACAATATAATCTCATACTAATAAAGCGGCAGTAATAACATGAGGATTCATACTAGTCGTGAAAACTAGTATGCACAAACTGGTATTCAAATTCATATTTGTCAGTTTTGCAGGTTAACGATACGGTGTTTTATCTGAGACAAATGTGTGGGACTTGTCATTAGGAGCCTCTGAGTCACGGGCAGAAGGTGACCTCAGCCTTAGAAGGCTGAACTTGGCCATGTCAGCCTGTGTGGTTGGCCCAACTCGGAGGTTTGGCCAGAGACCGTGGGCCCAGGAGATGAGGGTTAGGGATACATCAGGGTTAGGGATACATCAGATATCCCGACGGTGTAGTTGAAATGCCCCTTCCACAATTTAGCAAATCATCTGACAGAGATATGGCGACAATTCAGATGTGAAAATCTATGTTTGAATATGGCAAAATGAAAGTGGTGGGTATGTTTCAGGTATGGATTTGCCCCTTCGTACTTTGTCCCCACGTGCGCACGCCCAGTAGCAGGTCACATCGAGGGCTGACACATTTAGCAAATCACAATACAGGGTGTGCGTTCTAGTTGAATTTCAGATAACAATTCCTCCGGAAAAGTACGTCCCTGATTTTATCTAACAACCCCGGTCACATGGTAACTTAGATATACAGAAATGAACACGGGTTCTTTAGTCTGAACCCAGTCTGGTCTTCCTCACAAACGCCTGCTTGCCGGGTAGCGGGGAAACAGAACCATCTCGGCCCCAGCCAGTTAGAAGAGCCTGGTCTGATCGTTTGAATAATCCCTTGAGGGGATGCTCAGTCTCTTTCTTTCTTTTTTTTTTTTTTTAAAGATTTTATTTATTTATTTGACAGAGAGAGATCACAAGCAGTCAGAGAGGCAGGCAGAGATCGAAAGGGAAGCAGGCTCCCCACCCAGCAGAGAGCCCGATGTGGGGCTCAATCCCAGGACCCTGAGATCATGACCTGAGCCGAAGGCAGCGGCTTAACTTGCGATGCTCAGTGTCTTAACGTACCTTGCGCCCGTTCTCAGATGTCGTCCTTAGTTTCCACTGTCAGCCACTTTGCCGGAAGAGTGCCGGGAGGTCTGGGGCAGTGGTGAGTGCGGGTCCTTGAGGGCACTGTCCCGTGGTGTCTCAGCTCTGTCCGGGGCCTCCTTGTCCTCGCCGGCACCGACCGCTGAGCTCGGTCACTGTGTCCAGAGTTGGCCTGGGCCATACCCTTGGGGACCCCTAGCAGCCTCCCCCAGCAGATTTGGGCTCCCCTGGTCCCCTCTCACTTCAGACACGGTATCCGCAGAGTTGTCCATCTCAGCCACGCCTGGCCCGGGGCCCTGCCCCAGGACCGTGGCACATCACCACGGCTGTTCTCTCGCATCTGCCAGCATCTCGCGTCGGCCAAAATCGAGGAGGGCCAGGCCCGGCTCTCAGCACCTTTCCCTGAGTCTCACAGGGAGTAACGCAGCCCAGATTCCCGACTCCCTAAGTGTCCCTCGTTGACCACAGGCTTGTCCTCTTCTCCCTGAGGCCAGAGACGTGAAGCCAGGCTTCTCCCTGAAAGCTTTGTCCTGGGGCTGGCCGCTGCTCTTCCCCGCGTTCCCACCTTCCCTGGAAAGACAAGGACCGCGCTCGGCCACTACTCCTGCTCTGCTCCGCGCCGGCATGCTGCCTGGCTTGGCTGTCACGGGCATTTTCCTTGCCCTATAGGACATGTTTGCCATGGAATCTTCCAGAAAGAACCTTGGATAGGTTACAGTGGTTCTCAAAAGAGCGGTGTCTGACCAGGAACTCCTGTGAAATGCAAATTCCTCGGCCCGACTCCAGATGCTGCTCTACCATGTCCAATATTCAGGGTTTGGGCCCCACGCTGCGTGGTTTGGCACCTTTCCAGGGGATTCTGCTGCGCCGTGAAGAACCCCGCTTTAAGGGTTCCCATAAATTTGCTCACTCCCTTGCTTATGGTTTCCAAGCCTGAAGTTTTACTAAACAGGCCACGTACGCCCTCTCCATCTAGGTGATTTATTAACTTGCTGGATACACTTGAAATGCTTTGCAGTCAAAAACAAGGAATTTGCAGCCTTGGGAAGGATGGAAATTCTGACGCCTGCTTCCGCGTGGATGAGCCTTGAGGACCTTATGGGAAATGAAACGAACAGCCGTGAGAGATTGAATGCGGTCTGTTCCCCTGATGGGAGGTATCGGCATCGTCCCGTTCCGAGATACGGAAAGTAGAATGGGGTGGGCAGGCCACGCTTTATGGCCATGGAGTCCCAGTTGAGTAAGATGAAAAGAATCCTGAATGTGGATGCTGGGATGTACTTTATACCAGTGAACTCCATATTTAAAAATGGTTAAGATGTGGGGTGCCTGGGTGGCTCAGTCAGTTAAGTGTCTGCCTTTGGCTCAGGTCATGATCCTGGGGTCGAGGGATCCAGGCCTACGTCGGGCTCCCTGCTTGGTGGGAAGCCTGCTTCTGCCTCTCCCACTCCCCCTGCTTGTGTTCCTCTCTCGCTGTCTCTCTCTCTGTCAAATAGGTGAATAAAATCTTTTAAAAAATGGTTCAGATGGTAAATCTTATGTGTATGTTTTACAATTAAAATTTTTGAATTAAAAATAAAATATAAAAAAATACCATGACTAAAGCAAAAACTTAAATCGTGAGTTAAAAATGGCTTCAGATCCTAAGCCAACAGGTCCTGATTTGAGGGAAGGCCAGGTGGCTGGCTCAGAGGCTTGCCCACGAACATAATCTTGGACCTTAGAGTTCAGATGTAAATTTTGAAATAGACGCTCCTGGTACATTTGAGTATTTTTCCAGGTTTTAGTGCAGTTTCTGAGCTACCTAAAATACAAGGAGAAGCTGGTCAAATAGATCTAAGTCTAGAATTCCAACAGGATAGTTGGTCTCCTTGTGGCTATTGAGATAAAAAGTAATATATGCTTGGAATTGTTGGATATCTCAGGCTAAAAAGCCTTGGGCATAAATGAACTCCTTGTGGCCTCTATCCTTCTACTTGAAAAGCACCGGCAAGTCGTCAGCTTCTTTCCAGCTGCCAGAAGGGTGAGCTCCTGGGAAGGGTCTGGTAATTCACTGTCTGTTGGTTTGAATAGAAGCTGTTGTGGTTCCCTTTACTGTTCTCTTCCAGTCCCTTGGCTTTGGGTGAACAAGTCTGTCTTCCTTACAGGCAACAACAAGGGTTTGGTATTGGCAGAACATGGGGCTTTAAACATCCGTCCACTTCCCGAGAATATGTTAGTCGCTCACTCAATAAAATAACATTCTTTACTATAAACTCATGTTTTCTCCATCTTGTTAAAAGACGAATGAAAGCATCTTGAGAGACCTGCTCCTGTCCCAGTAAAAACAACGGATCTGCTCTGCAGAGCACAGCTTTAAGACGAGTTCCCCGCAACTCCTTTGCAATCCACTTGCCACCAGGAGGCCTCTCCTGTGGGGAATTCTATAGCTGCTGCTGTCCTGGTCCCGTTTCCGTGCTGCACCAATCTCCTAAGAGAAAAATCTTTAGACGTCCAAATCTGTCTTCCGTCTCAGAACTATGTTTGTGTAAGACAATGTTCTTGTGGGTCCCAGGAAATTAGTTTAAGTAAATACAGCTAGGAAGCACATATGCTAAGGAAAGGTGGTTGATAGGTACACATACATACATATACATATATGTGTGTATCATGTATATATAATGTCTATATATTATATATGTGTGTGCACAGATGCGTACATATATGTATTTACTTACTGTATGCATTTTTTTAAAAGATTTTTATTTTTTTATTTGACAAAGAGAGACAAAGTGAGAGAGGGAACAGAAATAGGGGAAGTGGGAGAGGGAGAAGCAGACTCCCTGCTGAGCAGGGAGCCCGACGAGGACCCCGGGATCATGAGCTAAAGGCAGATGCTTAACCAGCTGAGCCACCCGACGCCCCATTGCCTGCCTTTGCAGCTACACTGTTCATGTCTCAGCCATGGATCTAGCTGCATAACCTACTGCGATCTGGTTTTCTTTAGTTGTACAGTTGTATACATTTTGTCTCAGTTGTATCTCAGAAGATTTTTGTATTATTAAATGAGATATTCCATACAGAGTGACAAGTACGTGCTTGGCATCTGGTACCCATGTGGGAGACATCAGGTATTGGCGATTACAGAAAGGTGGAAGTGGCAAGCATCAGAGCTTAGAGAAGCCCTTGGCTGAGTTTGCGGGCTCTATCTTATTGTTGGATTTACTATGATTCTTTTGGGTTGTAGCTTTATTTATTTTTATTTTTTTCAGACTGGAAGCAACTAAATCGATTATCAATTTCTCACGGTTAAAATTTGAACAAGGCAACAACAGGCAAACTAGTTGATGATGAAGGTCGAAAGTCGGGGGTGGAGAGCTGGAATAGGCTGGAAAAGTCTGGAAGGAACCTTCTGCAGAGGCTGGAAATCTTCATCATTTTTACCATTTTCACAGGATTAGTGCACTTTACACACTCGGTATATGCTACACACCTTAATACAAATCGTAAAAAGGATTTGACGTAGGTGTACGTAAGGATCAGAAGGTCTACACATACCAAATCCACTGGGAAAGCTAATCAAATTTATTTTTAAAATGCAACTCAGTGAATTTAATAAAGTTCTTTGGCAGAATTTGAAAACTTCCTCTTGACCTGCAAACACTTGTCTAATCTACAGTCAAAATCTGAATGTTTTACATGAGAATCTGGCTTTCCGTCTTCTGGAAGAACACTGGCTCTGGCAGCAGAGGCTCAGAGCTCTGTGCGAGGTAGCGTGAGGTGCGGTGGGGCTCCCCGCTGTGCTCGTTTGGTCTGTCTTCCTGGCCCAGTGGGCACTGGGATTTGCCCGCCAGGTAGTCCAGACACAGGATGGCTCGTTACCGTCTTTCCTCTCCAGCTGACTGTCCAGCCTGAGTCTCTTCAGGAAAGCGATGGTTGACACCTTCTAGTACTAAACTAAGGCAGGGAATTACTGTGTCTCGCGCTCTCTGACCTCTCCAGCTCCCTCCATGGCAAGCGCGCATGAAATGTTTGCCGAGTGAGTGAAAACCCGTATGTAACGTGTTCTGCCCACTCCTATAGGTCTCCCGTCCCCGTCCTTTACAAGGCATGTGGGTTCACAGGCCCCACTGTGATCCTACATGCCTTTTTTCTCCTGTAGCACAAGATAGAGTTCAGGGAAAGCGAAAGGAAGAATGTTCTCCACTCTGTCTGTTTAAATCGTGATTTGAAGCAGGTTTTATTATACCAAATTATCATCAGGCTAATCGCTTGACAGCCTCCCTCCTTACTGTGGCTGTCGCCATTGAACTGATTTCCTCTGCTGATATCTGCCTGGCGAGGGCATGGCATGCAGTCCCTAAGGGGAAACCTGCTCGCTGGAAAAAATACCCCAAACTCCTGAACATTGTACATGCCAGACACATCCACTTTCTAAGTCATAACAAATCTAACATATACAGTGGTGTTCAAGAGCGTGTACTGTGAAATCAGGCTGCCTGGGTCCAAATCCTCTTTCTACCATTTGCTAGTTTTGTGATCTTGGGCAAGTTTTTCATCTCTCTGTGCCTGAGATACTCTAGTGCTAAAGTAGGTATCATAGTCGTAGTACTTTTCTAGGAGGGTTGTTAGAAGAGTTGCAACAAAATACGTGAAGTACTTAGTGTCCTTCCCAATACACAGCAAGTACCCCACTGATAGGCTCGGTCCATGTGTACATGTATGGACTGACGCTTGCTCTTTCCGTTAACCCTATTCATTGTTTACACCAGCTGTACAACTTTCCTAGGGAGCGAAAGCACTCATCAGCAGAGCCATTATTCGTGTTCTGCAATGCTCTTCCTCCTGAGTGTCCTTTTCATTGCCAAGGGTAAAATGAACCCAAATGTAATTCCTCTGTCATTCTTAGCACTAAATGGTAACTTGGGGCTCCCCCTCCGGGATGTCCAGACTTTGAAGGCATGATCGAGCTCAAGACTGTGGTTTGCTACCTTGCAGCCACTAACATTCTAGTGAAGAAATACCCAGGTTGTCCCCAAAGAATCAGGGGGTGTGAAGAGAGAAAAAAGAAGAGGAGTGGTATGTTCCTTCGGCTTGTTAGTCTCCGAGGTCAAAGGCAGCACAATGGAATGAGAATTTAACTGGAAAAGTATGACGCTCCTGAGTAACACCGGAAACACGCCTTCTGATTTCTGCATTACGTCCTACCGTTGCGATACAGGAAAGACATTGATTATTAATACTTTGGACTTAACTGACATCTTTTATGACTCTAAGAGGCCTAGAGGCATTATCTCATCACCTCGACGTTGGTGTGTGGTCAGATTGCAGTAAAAAGACTGTTTGCCTAAGTACAAAGTGAGCATGGCCGCAAGTTGACTTTCCTTAGAGTGTCCTCCGGGGTCACACTCCTGCAGACACACCTGCGGTTTGACAGCGAATACAATTTCCCATGAAATTAAACAAAAATGGGCTAGAAAAGAGAAACCGAGCTTATTACGTTTCTTTTTAGGCTCACTGCCCAGTTTTCTTTCAGCCTGGAACTTCTATGTGGGCATTTGTGGAGTGGGGTTAAACTAATTCTGAGCACCACCGAAGTGTATTTACTTTTTTTGTCTCACGCATCATCATCACCTTTGTCATTGTCACTGTCCTTGCTAGCGTGACCTCTTCCTTCTGAGGAAACAGTGTGATTTCTGGGGGAGATGTGCAGGACACCAGTTCTACCTGAATTCTTCCTGTGCTTTTGTCAAGTTTAATTTGTTTATGTAGCATCTGATATATGGTCAGTCACTGCTGCAGGTGCTTAAGAGACAGCCATGATTAGAACAAACATCTCTGCCCTCCCTGGGCTGACATCCTCGTGAGCAGCAGACAGGAAAACCACACACAGCCCCGATGTAAATTATACAGTATGTGAGGAGCTGATGAGTGCTCTGTGAAAAGAAAGCAGCCCAGAGGCCAAGAGGTGGTTTCGATCTACTCCATTCATAAAATTCCTTCAATTCCTCCCGGGAGTGTTGAGGACAAACCTGTAATTTTCAAGAACATACTCTGCATAGCACAATGTAGAGAGAAGTTGAATCACTATGTCGTCTACCTGAAACTAATGTAACATTCTATGTCAACTCTACTCCAATTAAAAATGAAATACAAGGTAATGAAAACATAAAAGCACACTCTGTAGAAGTACCTTGAGCTCCGGGAGCATGTCAGAAAAGTAGAAGGCCTGGTACAGAAGTACCCTCCAGGCAACCACACCTCCCTGACCCAAGGGATGGGTCTCCCTTATGCTGCTGGAGAAGAGGGTAACTATGATGTGCGGCCACCTAGAAATTGGAAATAAGTAAGGAAACCACATTTTCTTCATTATATCCTGAGGCTCTCTCTCCACAGATCCCGATCTCTGACCACAAACAAGCACCCTATGGGGACATGTGCAAATGATTAAGGAAAAACACCAGTGAAAATCTGGTGTTCTGAAATCAAGGCTCTCTATCTCGGTCTGCAGTTTATCAGGAGTAACATAAAACTCTCCTGACTGTGGGTTTGTTTTTGAAAAGGTGACCCGAAGAAAACAGGATGTCCCTGAGTAGATGTGCTATTACCTTTTAGAGAAAAGGAAAAATAAAACCCCTTATTTCTTTAAAATCTCATCTCATACTCTCTTTCTCCATTTACCCCAGATATTAGGATGGGGTAAATTTTCAAGAATCACTTGAATACTTTTTTGGGGCGTCTGGGTGGCTCAGTGGGTTAAAGCCTCTGCCTTTGGCTCAGGTCATGGTCCGAGGGTCCTGGAATCGAGCCCCGAATCAGGCTCTCGGCTCCGCAGGAAGCCTGCTTCCTCCTCTCCCTGCCTGCCTCTCTGCCTACTTGTGGTCTCTGTCTGTCAAATAAATAAAAATAAAATCTTAAAAAAAAAAAATCATTTGAATACTTTTTTAAAGTATTTTAGGTATTTTTAAAGTATTTTAAGTATTATATTTTAAGAATCACTCAGTGATGGTCTGGATTAGAGTAAGGACAAGAGCCCCGAGACAAAAAGCGACTTGTTCAAGGTCACTTAGCAGGTCAGGAGCAGAACCAGAAGGGAAAGCCCAACCCCCACCTTCTGGGTTCTACAGCACTGCTTCTAGATCAACATGTCTTCAAACACGGATTGCATAACCCTCTACAGCCGATTGCCAAAGCAGCCAGGTAGGAAACAAATGAGAAGTCCAAGATGTTTGTGAAAGCATTCCAGATCCTCCATAGAAATCGGAAGCAGAGCGAGCTGGATGTGGAAGACGGGGCTGAGGGCAGGGCTTCCTGGGGTGTCCGCAGGGGCTCAGCAGGTGTGAAGGGGGGCTGGCACACCCTGCAGGGAGAAAGACTCCCTAGGCACCAAAGTAACTTGCTGTAGCTGTGACGGCCTTCAGTTCCAGGCCCGAGGACCCCAGACTTCATGGTCCTTCTGCCCATGAGTGGCTGCAGGACCCTGACATGGGTGATGGGGTCACACCGTGTGCTGTCTCCCTTCATGTCCTGGCGCAGGTGGGAGAGTGATCAACCTGCCCGTGTCTTTACTATCAGATAACACTGGACCTCCTCCCGAGGGCCGGGCACCCGGGCTAAGTGCTTTACTGACATGATCACGCTTGGTCCTCACATCAGATGCTATCAGCAGTCCCATTTCTGGGGAGAGAAAACGGAGACTTGGAGACGTTCAGTAACGGGCCCAGAGTCACAAAGCTAGTGAATCCCAAAATCAGAATTCAAATTCTCCTTCGCAGAGGCTGGTGGTTCAAAGTACGGGCTCTGGAGTCACGTGGCCACGGTGTGCTTCCCAGCCTGGCTCTCCGCTAGCTGGAGTTGTTCAACATGTTACTCAGCCTCTTCCAGCGCCCCCCCTTACTTCCATCTGTGACGTTGCAACAATAATTACAGTATTTATCGCATTGTGGTGTTGATTAGAGAATGCGGCATAGTAACTATTGACATGTGGTTAATTACCAGTGTGCAGTCTTTAGCTGTAGTTCCGCTACCGATTAAATCGCATAAAATTGCTATTGCAGTAAAACCAGAAATGGCAAAACACTGACAACTTAACATGGTTCAGTCTAATACTACATAGGTGTCCATTCTTTGTAAAATACAACAGTGGTTCCCTTATCTCGTAATTTGTAAAAAGGCAGGGAATTAAGTGCTTCCGTATAATTTTTTCCTTTACTTGCCTGTTTGTTTTAGCTTCTCTAAAGAGTCACATAGAGGGGCACCTGAGTGGCTCAGTGGGTTAAAGCCTCTGCCTTCTACTCGGGTCCTGATCTCAGGGTCCTGGGATAGAGCCCCACAGGGGGTTCTCTGCTTGGTGGGGAGCCTGCTTCCCTTCCTCTCTCTGCCTGCTTGTGATCTCTGTCTGTCAAATAAATAAATAAAATCTTAAAAAAAAAAAGAATCACATAGAACTATCTTCTCTCCTAATGTAACAAAGCAGCCATGAGGACCTTTCACAATATACTCTGTTCCCAGAGCCGCTGATCTGTTGAGGTTGTTGCCACAGAGAACTTGGAGGAGAGTGGGTTTGAAGGGAGTTTAGACTGCGCAGAGCAGGACTAGGAGGAAAAACCTGATGAAATGCAGAGGGAGGAGACTTTTGGCTCCTTTGAGCCGCTGTTTGAGTGTTCTGCCGGTTCAGGGAATGCCATTCCCCTACGAGATGGATGATTGTGATAAACAGATGTCAAGAGTAACCCTTTGTCATTCTGCCTGTGGAGGCGAGCTCCTGATCGGTGGTGGGAGGTTGTTAAATTTGACACATTCCAAAGTGAATTCTGTGGCCTGGCTGCTCTTGACCTCTGGCTTGGGGGTGGGGGTGGGGGGAGTGGGGGGGTTAGTGGATGATGGAAGGACTTGCAATTCAGTTGTGTTTGGGGAGTTTGCAGGGTGCTGGAGGAAAACAAAACTGGGATCAGGATTTTGCCTTCTTAAAAGGACAGACGGCTACTATGGGAAGAATGCAGCTCTGGTGAGGAGCCAGTAGGATGTTTGTCCCCAGCAAGAGGATTTTTCCGCCCCACCCTGACCACTGTTCCCGTCCTGCACTTGCCTCCATCCTATGTCCTTAGAACCCACATCATAGAAGTCTAAGTGGCTCTGGAATTCAGGTGGAACCTTCTGGAGAGAGACTCTTTCTTGTTAATCCGGGAACTGCCTTTAAATAAAATGAGTCTCACCTTGGAAACGTAAGCACATTTTCAAGGGTTCTTTAGACTTTCTTGGTATCTGGAATGGAGATCACTACTGTGTGTACAGTACTTGCTCCCTGCGGATTTCAGACTTCTGCTGTGTGTCTGGGCGCATGCTCCCTTTCCTTCTTTCTTCCCACATCTGAAAAGTCATCTAAAAGCCTTAAGATTTTTTTCGCAAGGTTTACAGATCAGTCTATCATCTTGGAGCCTATCGTTTGTTTTTTTTCCCCACCACGGCCGCTGTAAACTAATAAAAATGCATTTACATAGTCATGCACTCAGACACACTTGGACACTGTGCACCCCCCCCGCCCCGCCCCCTGTGCACACTATTCCTTTTCTCTCTCTTTGTGTCTGTGGTTACTGTGAAGCTGACCCGTACAGTCTGGGGCAAATACCAAAACTTGAATCAGGCGCTACTTCTCCATACCCCCGAAAAGCATCGCAATTTCAGAGGCTCAGATGATAGATTTAAGTGAAATTCCTTTAGCTGCTTGTAGCTGGGAAGACCCGTTAAGATTCCATCCACAGAGGTGAGCTGCAGGGCCCTTGGAGCAATGAATTTGAAAATGTGGTGCCCTAATGTTGTTGCTTCCTGTTGTTCTGGGTTTTTTGCTTGTTTTGGTTTTTTGTTTGTTTGTTTTTTACAAGCCCTATGTTCATAAAGTTTTCTAAGGTGATTTTTTTTTTAAACAATATTGACTTATTGTTGGAAACAAGGACTGCCGATTTTTCTTCTTTGAGTCTCCCTTGCCTTCTCCCAGTTTCTGTGAGGAGCTGTTGCTTGCAAAAGCCATAAAGAATTAAAAGCCATAAAGAATTAAAAAAATGAACGCATCCAGCAGCAGAGAAGCCCACGCGGAGGCTGGCGGGCGGTCGGGGGGAGAGCAGACCCCAGACCGGGCACTGGATGGTGAAAGCCGCCAAAGGCATTCATTCTTCCGTACCCTCGCCTTGTCGTCCGCACCTGAGGCCATTTATGAGCCAAAGGAACGGGAGAGACACTCTCTGGGGAAGGGCAGGGATGGCTCCCCCGCGCCCAGAAGCTCTCCTTACACCTGCCTGAGAAACAGCTTCCTGGGGGTGCAGGGCGGGCGTGCACGTGGGCCCGGGCCGCCAGGGATCGGTTCTCAGGTTCCCGCCGCCGCGTGTACTTCCCGGTGCATCCGGGGGCCCGGGCTGTCAGCAGGCCGGCGGGCGATTGGCTGGGAGGAGGGCAGTAACCTGAACTGCCTTTTGTACTCGCCTAATCAGGGCAGCCCTCTGATTGCAGGTTCGAGCTGAGGTGCCTGGGTGGTGTCTGACACCTGCGTCCTAGCTCTGGCCTTCCTGGGGCTGCTGCTCCTGCCCCGGGAGAATCGGGAGAATCGGGCATCTGTCCCACCTCCCTCGAGTCCCCGAGCCCCCTTGCCGGGCCGGTGTGGCCCCGCGTCATGCTGGACAGAGGTACTCAACCGAGGACCGAGGACAATGGAAACGCCCGCTTAGGCTTCCTCAAGGTAAGTCCATTCTAAATCAACATTATTTCTACCCTGATCTTGACAAAAATGCCAGGATTGGGAAGGTAAATCAAAGAAAGGGAAGATGCTTACTTTGGACCTTTCTGATGAAATCCGTGTTACTTGGCTGCCAGATGCGTTGGCAAAATAAAGATGTAAATGGGGGGGTGACAAGTGGTTTTCACCCTTGCGGGCAGTTGACGCCGCATTGTGCACTCCTTCCTATTTGATGAGACACTCAAGTGATGACGGAACAAAGTGACTTTTAATTAAGGCCAACAAATGTATGTGCCGGCTCGGACAATGAAATAAAGTCAGTTTGCTTATCGTAGCCCCTCTTGCTGATGTAGCCCCAGGACTTTTGGTCTAATTCCAATTGCCGCTTATGTTTAAAGCCATCCTTCACGGTTCCTCTTGTGGTATGAAAGCAGTTCTTCTTTTTAAGGTTTGTTCAACATAGTAAGATTAGTGAATTTTACCCTAGCGAGGGGTTTGACTGTACTGCTTGGCTCGCTCTGTACATTCTGATGTTGGAGAGAAAGGCAGATTGTAAATGCAAGCTCCTAAGTTTGAGCAGCAGTGAGGTGCCTAGGAATACTAAGCTCTATCCTGATCTCATTCTTCTCGAAGCCGGTTGACAGAGACTTCAGGGACCACCCCGTCTCCCCTCGTGGATTGCTGTCAGCATCCATGTGGTTCTAGCATTGAGTGGTTCGAGACCGGCAAAAAGACCAGAGACGAGGGCTTACACCTCTGCCTGTTTTGTTGTGATAGAGAGGAAGTCATTTTCCCTTTGATTTTGATATTTTTAAGGAAAACTTTCTATAAATGGGTAAAGGTCCATTTATAAACCCAAAGAGATTCTGAGACTATTGTTCCCAGCTTTTTAATTCCCAAGATATAAATACCTTCATGAAACAAAGATTTCTTCATTCACCGATTCTGAGTGATTCTGTTCGAGTAGTAAACGTAATAGCGAGAACAGACAGCGGTGGCAAAAACGCAGATAAGCATTTAGAACTGTTCACTCGCCATCTATGCCAATTATCCTGACATAGGTCTTTTTTTCCCCATGTTTGTAGCCAGTTGGAAATTTCCATCCTTCTCATCTGTTAGCTAATTTGTTTTTATAAAAAGCATTTTCCTGCAATAAGTTCAACATAGTAGTGATACAAAGCATAAATAGTAACAATGGCTGCTCTGATGAATGAAAGCGTCAGAAATAGCTTTGCCCGTGGGCTGAAGTGTGCTCCTGGTACAGGTCTGTAGTGATCATCTTTGTGTGTGAACAGCACAGATGTTTGGTGATGACTGAGAAATCAGATCAGTTGGTAGGTAGAGAGGAACTGAGAAATCAGATCAGTTGGTAGGTAGAGAGGTAGAGGCCAAGTGAATTTACAAATGTTGAGGGAGTTAAAGGAGAAATGGATGTTGGAAAGCTAAATTAATACTGTATATTTAGCATACGTATATATTTGAAAAATCTACCTTTCCTTATGAATTACAGCCTAGGGAATGTATAAACCAAGATGCCTTCCTGGGTTAAGCATAAGTCATTTTTGTATGGGGAAAGACAAATACTACCTTAGTCCCAATCCCTATCTTAAAACACACACACACACACACACACACACACCAGTATTCATAAAAACCTTATGTTTTAAAAAGGTACAGACAGGAAGAGAGAGCTAATTGAAATACTCTTTATCTGTAGTTTAAAAAGTCACAGAAACCCCGCATTCCACATTAAGAGTATAGAAAGTCCTTGCACATATCTGCAGAGTACCAGGGGCCCCCTAAATATGTAATGTAACACAATCATTAACGACTAAGACACACACACACACACCCCCCCCCACACACACATCCATTTCATCCCAAGAACAATATCATTAGAGAGGAAGACTGGGGCAGGGAATGAAGTATCTTTTTTTTTTTTTAAGATTTTATTTATTTATTTGACAGACAGAGATCACAAGTAGGCAGAGAGGCAGACAGAGAGGAGGAAGCAGGCTCCCCGCTGAGCAGAGAGCCCTATGTGGGGCTCGATCCCAGGACCCTGAGATCATGACCTGAGCTGAAGGCTGAGGCTTTAACCCACTGAGCCACCCAGGCGCCCCGGAATGAAGTATCTTAAATTCATTTTCTTCCCCAGCGAACGTTTTTGAAAAATATCCTTTCTGGACCTGTGGAATGCCTGCCTGACTCCCTCGGGTGCAGAGTCCCCTCTGGTGTTGTGGAAGCACACAATGGGGCCTAGCGGAGCTCAGCGCAGCCTTCCCCTCGGGGACACACATCCCTGTCCCATTGGCTCCACTTGAAATGTTCAGTTATGCAAATGAAAGCTGCCGGTGTCAGACAGGCCCCTCCCCACCCTCCCTTTCTCCCTCCTTCCCTCGAAAGGGCCCGAGATCTCAGCCTTTTGCCCCTGACTTTGCTAAGCTGTGCAGGCCTGAGAGCTCAGAAGCTGGACCAGCCGGGTGAAACCTCCCTTTGCTCCATGTGCGATGGCCATAGGGACGGACAAGCGAGCTGGGGTTCCCCAGAGTAGACACATGGACAAGCAGCAGCTTCCCAAGTCCCCTCCTCGCTAGGTGGCTTCCTTGAAATATCTCTGGTTAACAGGAAGAAGTTGGCTTCCTTGTTAGGCCAAGCCTCTGGAAGGCATGTTTAAAAACAACAAGAGCCACACCTTCCCCCAGTGCTAACGTTCACCTTTTGGCGACGGGGGCGGGGGGGGGGGGGACACGACAGTGCAGGACACGGGACGGTTTTGGAAGGCAAGAGCTGAAGCAGCCTCCAGTCATCTTGCCTCTCAGCTGGACAGAAAACAAGCATCCGATGGTGGTATTTGTAGCTTCTCATCTGATGCCACTGGGAGAAAAGCTTTTCAACAACCTTTGGGACCTGAAGCTGGTAGGATTGCTCTGAAGGCCCGCCAAGTGAGGGAGGGAGCGCTGGCCTCAGACACTTGAAGGGGGACCTTGCTGGTACAGTCCGGGTAGTGTCTGAAAGGCCACAGCTCTGGGGAAGGAATTTACATGAGCCCCGCCCTGAAAAGCATTGGCTGCTTGGGGTCACCTGTTTTTTTCCGAGGACCGCAGCTCCTTAGTGACCCATCAAGCTACCGGTATGTTCCCACCAAAGACTGGGGTCGGCATTCCAGACCAGCCCTGCTGATGGGGGGGGTCCCCGGCAGTTCAGCCCCACGGTCTGGTCTCCAGGCGCCTTCCCGGGCTTCTCCTGGCAGCAGGAAGGCGGGTCTCCTGCCCGATGTGTGTGCTGTGATTTCCTGGCTGTTGGTTAAACACGAATCGTTAATTCCTCCATCGGATGCACGTTGGTCGGCATCCTCGCCGCGGACTGGAGGAGGAGAGTGGGGGTGAGAGGGACTGATCTATCCAAGAGCACCAAGAAATGAGGAGACGGCAGAACCTCCAGTGCACACGCTCCTTCTTGCTTTTCCTTCTGTCAAAGAGAAATCAGGAAGCCCTAACCCTCTCTCCCTCCGCAGTCTCTTCTGGACACGAAATGCTTCAGCCCAGAAAGAAGCTGTCCCCGTCCCTGCATGGCTCTGTGGCTGGGAGGGGGGGTCAGAGACCTGCGAACACCGAAGCGAATCGGGGGTGCGGTGCGGTGCACACGTGTGCGCGCGCGTCTGTGCTCGGGTGTGTGGGCTTGCACGCGCGTGTGCGGGGTGTGCTGGAAAGGTTGTCTGAAGCGTATCGGAGAAGGACAGCGACCTCTCCGCTGTGGCCTTTTCCTGGAGAGGCCCGATCACTCATTTATAAGCCATTTCAGCCGGGCCCCCGACCGGGGAGGCCAGCCCAGAGCCGCGGCTGAGCTAGTCCGAGGGCGGAGGGCCGCTCGCCTCCAAGGTATTCCAGGAATGTTAATGGTGTGCCTGAGTGGGGGCTGCACGGCCCAGTGGGGCTGGGAGCTGCTCTGCGGCCATCTGTTGAGGCTCAGGAAGTCTCATAGCAACAGCGTCTCAAGAATGGAGCCTTTTTTTTTTTAATTAAAATTAACTAACACAAAACCCAAAACTGCTCCACTGCTCAAGAAGAATCAGGACACGATTCGGATTCTTTGTGTGGAATGATGAGCTTTTAAGGAAGAAAAGCCCCACATCCTTAATTCCTGTTCTTTAAATGAGCAATTTGTACTTGGTTTTGAGGTCTTAATTTTTTCCCCCCCAGGGCAGAATTCTTTTGGAGAAAGGGGGGAGGGGAAAATGCGTTTCCAAAGCTGTGGAGAAATAATTGGCAAAAATACGGTGAAGAAAGAAAGTCGGAATTTTGAGATTTTCCTGGTATTTGTTGTGTTTAGTGATCCTGGCAGCGGGCAGCTGCATTTCCCCTCTGTAATGATGTGCGCTTTGTAAGTCTGGCTGCTTAGCTGGTGAAGTGACCTTCAGGCAAAGATGCTAATTTTACTGCGTCCCTACGTGCGTTCCAATAGGAGTCTCCTGAGGCTGGGTTAATAGTAGCCCTTGAAAAAAGAGAGAGGCGAAGTTTGGAGTTTGTTATGTTTCAGTTGATGAGGACTGAAGTTAGCCATTTCAGAAACCCGGTTTGTTCCTCAGGATCGAAGGCTCTGGAAAATGATACACACCGGAAGGCCGACTGGCAGCTGTGTGTACAGGGGCGGGTACACTAGACGGAGACAAAAGACTTACAGTCCAAACTCTACCCCTGACTGGGCTATTTGAGGAAGGTACACAACCCTTAGAGCATGTTCCTCATCTGCAAAGTGGATTTCTGCATTGTTAGGAACATAAAAGGAACGCAGGAAATAATCCTGGCATCTGAAAGGCATTTCTGAAGGCGTAGTCTATGCTGCCACTCTTGCTGTTGTACAGCCCTGGGAAAATAATTTCATGAGACCTTTATGTCCTCTTAAGTTTTCGTGAGACATTTTTAAATTTCCTTCTGGTCTTTCCAAATAAAATTTCCCAGTGGGGTCGCAAGATATCCCAAAAGTGATTGTGCCTACGCATGTGTGATTCTTGAATACAGCACCCATGTGAAATACTTCTTTATATTCTTGATCGGTAGTACCTATTTCTACTCATGAAGTATTCTTCAAACCTGACGTCTGGTCCCTGATGGTCAGAGGGAATGCCACCAACCTTCAGGGAAAGAGTATGGACTCTGAGTTTGGTTTCTAGAATGGGGGTTCTTTTTTTTTTTCTTTAAAGATTTTATTTATTAAAAAAAAAGATTTTATTTATTTGACAGAGAGAGAGATCACAAGTAGGCAGACAGGCAGGCAGAGAGAGAGAAGGAAACAAGCTCCCTGCTGAGCAGAGAGCCCGATACAGACTTGATCCCAGGACCCTGAGATCATGACCTGAGCCAAAGGCAGAGGCTTTACCCACTGAGTCACCCAGGCGCCCTAGAATTTGGGCTCTTAAGAAGTCTTCTTTCTATAAAAAGCTGGACCACTTACCTTCTCATTGCCTATTGCCTCACGTATAATATTTAACCAATTAATATTTATGGAGTATGTACCATGTGCCAGCTGTCTTTCTAGAAGCTGGGTTGAGGATCATGTACCAATATAGACAAAAATTCCTGCACACATTCTGGTCAAGGGAGACAGATAATAAACTCCCAAATAAGTCAGTTGTGTTGAAGGTTATAAAGTGATAACTGGAAGTGGAGGTGGAAAAACACGAAACAGGAATATGTGGGGTATGATGAGGACATGATAGCAGAAAGGGACCTTGCAGTGTTCTAAAGGGTTGCCAGAGAGGGCCCCACTAACATGGTATGTGAAAGAAGATTTGAAGGAGGGGAGAGACCAAGCCTTGCCACAACCTGGGGAAGAACATTGGAAGCAAAAAAAATAGCAAGTGCAAAGGCCCTGGGGTTAGGGGTGGGGAGACTAAATGACTTGTGTGAGGAAGAGGGAGGCTAGAGCCAGGAGGGACAGAGGTCCAGGCCTCCTGCCCATTTACTCTGAATGAAGCCTCTGAGCTTACTTCACGAAGCTGTTGGGAGATTTCAATGAAATCATTTGTGTAAAGCCTTTAGCACAGTACCTACCACACAGAAAAAATTCCATAATTGTTATCTATCGTCTATTTGTTTATTGTTACCACTACTTGGGATCTAAAGACAGAATGATGTGAGCACACCGAAGACGACTTTGTTCAGATCAAAACTGATTCTTCTTTTTTTTTTTTAAAGATTTTATTTATTTATTTATTTGACAGACAGATATCACAAGCAGACAGAGAGGCAGGCAGAGAGAGGAGGAAGCAGGAGGGGCTCCATCCCAGGACCTTGGAATCATGACCTGAGCCAAAGGCAGAGGCTTTAACACACTGAGCCACCCAGATACCCCTCAAACTGATTATTCTTAAAAGAATTAAACCCCCAACTTTGGTTCCCTTAGTATTCAATTCTGTCACCTAAAAATGTCCCAATCCTCTCTCTGCACAATATACAGAGGGAAAAATGTACTTTTTAAAAACTGGCCTTGTTTCAGCCAAACCATTGTTTCTGTTTTAAAGTACTAAGCCCATACTCTCTAGGGATAGGTGTATTTTGAGACATTTGGTTTAACTTTCAGCTACGAAATCCTTTCGAATTCCAGTGAATTCCCATGTGATTGCCATGTTCTCATGTTTGAGTGTTGATGTCGATACCCTGCTCTAGGCCACAGGATTCAAAGTGGGGAGTAACCTATTGCAGGTATAATGAAAACGGGGAAACAAAGTCTTTTCCTTCTCTCCAGAGCCCAGAAGCAAGATTGGACTTCCAGGACAGCTCAAGAACCCTCTCTCAAGATAATCTTCCTAGACACCTGTCCAAGTGTCTAGATCCTATTGATCTCCTCCTTTGACCCTGAAGGCTTTGGATTATAACTCATGTCAAGTGATGACTAGCTCAGAAACTAGAAATGAGGGAATCCTTTTCTCTAAGCATTTGAAGATCCTCATTTAGAACTGGGGTTATTCTTGCTTCAGGACCTAATGAAGTGACTTGGGAACAGTTAAACAAAATGCTTGATGACAACTTAGTGATCAACAAAGGGAAAGTCTGTCTAAAAATGTATCTCCTCAGTAGTGGAAATGTTCCAGTAGAGTGTGGGAACCAATGGTCAGAGGGGCTGTCCAGCATTTGGACACCAGCCTGACTTCTAAGATCTCTTCCAAATGTGTGGTTCTGCTTTCTTCTGAGTTCTGCTTATTGAGAAGTAGATTCTGCAGGAAAAGTCACCGTAAATTCTGTTTAACCAACAGCTCAGTTGGGGGATCCTGAGAGCAAGAAACAACTGGTTATAGAAGATCTATCTTACTTAGGTGAAGGGCGGCCAACGGAGGTAGCTTGCGGCAGCCTTGACCCTGGCCCTAGTGTCTGGAGCCCCAGTGCTCCCCACACGGAGCGCTATCTCCTGCTTGCAGAGTCTGAGGTGAGCAGGCTGTCCAACCACCAGTGCCTGCTGCCTAGTTATGATCAGTGGGTAGAATAGACTCTAGCTCACTTTTTCTTTCGAATGAACGCTTACGTTACACTTACTGTGTCCTACGTGGTCTATTAAGAGGCTCTCCAAGCGACCATATGACAAAGCTGCAGTTTTAATCCCCATTTAACAGGTTAAACAATTGTCATAACCAGTTCAGTAGCTAATCAATCCAAGGCCACCCAGTGACAGGGCTGGGGTTGAACCCAGGCAGTCAGCCAGCAGGGTCTGCACTCTTAAATCCTACCCTGGATGGGCCCACAAAACATTCCGTCTCGTCCTGTGCACGTTTTCCATCTGTTGGAGCTCTCCTGCTGATTTAGAGGGAAAGGGGGTCTGGCATACCGTCCCACTTTTGCCCTCTGTGTGGGCAGAGAATGTGACTTGCTGATAGCTAGGGCCTAGCATAGTACCTGGGGCACGGCAGATACTCAAATATTTGTTGAATGAGTGAGGGAGTGTGGGTGTGACATGAGTAAAGGAGGAAGGCCATGGAAATGCCCTCCTGATCTCACAGAGCTATGGAGACATATGTGATTGCGGGGTGTCACTTAACACAAAACGCTGAAGTTACAGAACAGATCAAGTTAGTGGTGGGGGGTTACTGGGGCAATTGAACCGATGTCAGTAGTGGCATCCCTCATTAGGTGTTCATTGATACTTTGATCGTCACATCGCACTGGAAATAGTGCCCATAAAAGTGCCCTCGCAGGAAAAAATAGTGCCCGCAGACTGACACCTGCCACATGAGAACTGGGAAGGGAGAAAACCAGGGAACCATGAATTCCACTAAATCGGGGTTTTAGTGTGGGACTTGGACACAGTGCGTTTAACAATGGGATATGGAGACTCACAGACTTACTATGGGGTCGAGGAAGAAAGCCTGAGTGGTGGCCAATGCCAGGGCCTAAGGGAACGTTTGGGTGCAGTGAACCTAAACCCACTCAGACAAGCTCAAATTAAAAAAAACAAAAACAAAAACAAAAAATAAGGGGGTTCTTGGAAAAGATGTGAGGGAAGCTTGTGGAAATCCAGTTGTAGGAAGCCAGGAACACTTCAGGTTTACCCTAATGATTCAGTCAGAAGGAGTCAGAAGCCCGAGTATGAGTTTCCACCTTGGTATTACTGAGTGTGTCACGTTGATTAAATTACCCAATGTTTCTGGGTCTTGTTTACCCATCTGAAAAATAGGAAATAATGAAAGTATCTGCCCTGTTGGGTTGCTATGTCGATTAAATGAGGTCATACATATAAAGCACTTGGAACAGTGCCCGATACATAGTACGATGTCCATCAACATTAGCCTTTATTACAATGTAGCAAGTGGGCAGCTACTCACTCCCATGTTGGTTGACTTTGAACATCAGTTCCTTTGCTCTTCTTTCAGACTATCTTCCTGGAAAACATGGTTCCAAGGTTAATTGAATGGCATGGTGACATCATCAAGGTTTCAGGTTTAAGTATTCCCATTCTAACCTCCTTAGCATGAGGATTTTCATCCCCAGATTTGCCCCTCATGATTACAAGATGGCTGCTGCAGCTCCAGGCATCACCTACTCACACAGTTTTGTCCAAGGGCAGGAAGGAGTCCTAGTTTTGTGTATTTTTTTAACTGTTCTTTTTTATTTTATTTTATTTTATTTGACACAGAGATAGATAGATCACAAGTAGGCACAGAGCCAGGCAGAGAGAGAGGGGGAAGCAGGCTCCCCACTGAGCAGAGAGCCCGATGTGGGGCTCGATTCCAGGACCCTGAGATCATGACCTGGGCTGAAGGCAGAGGCTCAACCCACTGAGCCACCCAGACGCCCCTAGTTTTGTGTATTTTATGAAGAATGAGGAATGCCTTTCCAAAAGCCCTCTTACAAACTTTTCTTTGGTCAGATTTCATTAGCTGGGGTTGTGTCCTATGCCCCTGCCCAGATTTATCACTGGCGGGGGAATCAGACTACCATGATTGGTATAGATCAGGAGTGATTTCTCTCCTGGGGCTGCTGCGGAAGGATCCACCTTCCTGAATACATGGGCACCTTATACTGCTGTTGAATCAGGATTATGTCCGTGAGGAAGAAGGGGGCACACAAGCACACATACACACACACTGAAGAACAATCTTATTTACTACAAGTATCTCTATCTCTATCTCTATCTCTATCTCAGTCAGTGGGGGAGACGCGCGCACAGCCACACACCCAAAGAGATGGTGCGTGATGAGGTGCAGGAGAACCTGACAGTATTTTCTAACTCCCGGGACCATCTCCATTCATGCCCTTTCCAAGAAAATCCCATTTTTGCTTAAATTTCTATACAGGCTCAATGTCACTTGCATAATTTTCAGTGACAGGAACAAAATTTTGCTGTCTGAGAGGTGACCCCAAACTTCTGGGTTTCGGTCCTCCCCCGTCGGATTTGTGTGGCCCTGGCTCACCACGGACGGAACTGTAGCTGGGTTCTCCTGCGGGTGTCCTCATAGCTCTAGGACTTCCTTCACCTGTGAACTCAGCCTCTGGGCTCCAGTTCCAAGTCGCACAGACAACAGCCTGAGAGCGAGGGACAGGCTGGCCCAGCCTCTTCCCTTTGGCAGGGGCTTGGTTGGGGCCCGTTTTCCTAGAACAGTTGTGAGCAAGGAGGCAATGCCATCCGCCTCCGATAAAAACACGTGCTCGTCCTGCCCAGTCCTTCCTAAAATGGCTCTGAACCCAATCGAAAAGAACATTTTTCCTAAGTAAAATGGTTAGGTTTCGGATACACAAGTGCCTTTGACGGGGAGGTAGAGTCTGGTGGCTCTACTGCCTTGGGCCTCACTTAAATAGGAGAAAAAGAATTCTTGATTCCTGTCAGGAGGGAAATAGTGAGAGATTTGAGGAGGAAGGGACTAGGAGAGCTGAGTGAAGTCCTACATGAAATCAGTGTGGCCATCGGGGCAGGCCAGTTGGGAGAACCAAGTAGGACTCATGAAGAAGATCCCCTTGGATGGCAGAAATAGACGAAGTTGAGCCTGTGGTTCAGGGAGTGTGGATGAGTATTTTTAAAAAATATTTATTTTTATTTTTTTATTATGAGAATGTCCAAACGTTTGTGAAGGTAAAGAACACCACCAATTCCCATGCACCCCCCCCCAAAATCTGGCAAATGTTAAGGAGAACAAGTCTGGGAGGGGAAGGGGCAGACTCCAGCAGGGAGCTGGAAGGACAAAGCGGTCACCAACAGGTGTATTGGTGAACTTGTCAGGAGTGGACGGGAAGTTGAAATCCAAGATGTTTGTTCTTCTTAATCACAGGTCAATGGAATAATTGCTAAATGAGGTCTGGCTCCTTGTTCTTTGAGAAGGGATTATGTAACCTGAGAAAGCAGACCCCCATGGCCTAATCTCCAAATTGCCGGGGGTCTTACACGGTGACCAGACTAAGAAGTCAGGAGGAGGAGGCACCACTCATTTCACACGCAGCCACTGTTGGTCTGCACTCTCCCAGGCGCTGTGCTAGGCTCTCTAGGCACACCCCTCTGAAAGACAGGGCCCTCGCTGTCACAGAATGCAGCGTGCTAGGGCGCCTGGGTGGCTCAGTGGGTTAAGCCGCTGCCTTCGGCTCAGGTCATGATCTCAGGGTCCTGGGATCGAGTCCCGCATCGGGCTCTCTGCTCAGCAGGGAGCCTGCTTCCTCCTCTCTCTCTCTCTGCCTGCCTCTCTGCCCACTTGTAATCTCTCTCTGTCAAATAAATAAATAAAAATCTTAAAAAAAAAAAAAAGAATGCAGCGCGCTGTGGGAGAAATAGATAAGAAATTCTGTAACGAGCATTCCATGGTACCTAGAATTGTTCTCGTAGCATAGAATAGGTGAAATCTCCTGCAGGAAGACAAACGCCTTGATTTCCGGAAGGATAGATAGGAGTTAGGTAGATGGATTTAGGGGGTAAACAAAGAGGTACTTGAACTGAACTTAAGTCAGGGCTGCAGGCCGACTGTATGCTTGGGACCTTCTGGAAGGAGGGCAGGGGTGGGCTCGGAGCAGGGCTGTAGTCCAGCCCCAGCTTTGCTCCCTGGAGCAGCCGCCTCCACCCCGAGAAGGAGGGGCCTTCGTCCGATTTGCACAAGATGCCGTTGGGCCGGGGAGAGCCCTGTCGGAACGTGTTTGGTCTTCTTTGGGGAGCATATGTGAGGATGTTCTTGAATTTAAGCAGGATCCTGAAGGTGATGGGGAGCTCCGGAAGAATTTAAAAGGCAGACCAGAGACAAAACTCAGATCTGTGTTTGAGAAAGGTCATTCTGGCTGCATTTTGAAAGATGGCAAGCCTGGAGGAAAAGGAACCAGTGCGAGAGGGCCGGTCCCGGAGAGAAATAATGGCGGCCTGCACTAGGGCTATGGCGGGGGAAACGGAAGGGGTGGGTTCAATGTCCAGAAGGTAGAAAGGGGGGGCTTGATGGCAGCCTGGCTCTTTGGATGAGGGAGAGGGAGGAGGTTAGGATGACTCCTCGATTTTCAGTTTCAGCAGCACAGTGGAAGGTTAGAGCTTCCCAGCAAAGACTGATAAACCCAAGAACTTTGACATAGTATGTGGTAAGGTGTTACCTATTAGATAACAATAAAAAGTTCCTTATTTAAGCATCATGGTTAAAGATTAAAAGGAAGGCTTCAATCGTAGTTTTTGAGAGAGAGGGAAAGCTCCCTGAACTTGAGCTATGCTCCTTGAGAAAATGAGCAATTGATATTAAAGGACATTGTTCCTGCCCCTTCCAAGGACAGCCAGATCTCCTGCTGTGGATCATCAGTCCTTCAAGATACGGCAGAGTAAGGCCCAGCCACGAACACCCAGTTCATCACTTCTCTCTTGCTTTCAAGAGTAATATGGTGGAAACCCAGAGGATCCCACACTTCTTCCCATTCTTCTGGAGAAAGCAGGATTTGTTTCTTTTGTTCCTGATGGTGGACACGTCGGCAGCATCTTTCTGTCCCCCTCTGCTTCCTCAGATGGTCGAGTAGCTCAGCCATTAGGGTTGAACAGTCCCAGGTTTGAACTCCAAGGTCCTTGTCTTCTGTCTACAGATGGGCAGGACACAGCTCCATGAGCCTCATCTGTAAAATGGGGGAAGTGTGACCTACAGCACAGGGCTGTTATGAAGGGTAAGGGAGAGAGCATGGAAGTGAAGTGCCTGACTTGGGGCCTGGCAGGGAGCATGCGGGCCATGGTCGTGGTAGAGGAGGCAGTTGTTGCTATTGTCCTTGTTTTTTTGTTTGTTTTTTAAAGATTTATTTAAGAGAGAGATTGGAGGGGGAGGGGAGAGGTCAGAGGGAGAGGGAGAAGCAGACTCCCAATGAGCAAGGAGCCTGATCTGGGGCTCCATCCAGGACCCTGACTCGGGGCTCCATCCCAGGACCCTGGGGCCATGACCGGAGCCAGAGGCAGAAGCCCAGCTGACTGAGCCACCCAGTGCCCTGCTGTTGTCCTTTTTGTAATGCTGGTTTTGGACATTAGGAAGAGATGCAGTTGGATTTTGCGGACTTGGGTCACTCCACGGGCCTCATCTGTTGGGTGGTAACTCCATATCATGTTGCCTTCTCTACGGACTGGCCTCAGGAGAAAGAGGCGCGCCCCGACGCCCTGTGAGTCAAAGGGCAGGTGACATACACTGCCTGCTCCTTCCTGAGGTCCTTGGGATATTGGGCTAATTGTGTTCAGGATAGGACTGTGGTACTCTTGGTTTTTGCATGACCATGATGGTCTCCTGGGATATAGAAGGCCACGGAAGCTACCCTTGGAATTACATTTAATAATTCAACAAAGACTATTTATTGTTAACTATCCGGGAGGCTCCCCGCCGGTTGCACCCAAAGAAAACGGGCTTAACTTTCTTATCAAGAAACAGTCTTGATAAGGCACTTGGTGACTGTAACTTTGGTCATTGCTCTGGAATGTCCCTGGCGGTGCTGCCCGTTTTCGTCGCCCGTAGGTACGATATTTGTGTAAATGCCCCATGTATGCTTTCACTAATTAAAAATGCTTTTTTTGCTGTTGCTGGAATTGAAAACAAACAACTAGTCTCCTGTGGAAAGAGGAGTATTGGGAATTCAGGAGTTACTATTATTAAAGTGCCCAGGATCCGAACTACACGTGTAAGCATTATTTTTCTTGGTTGCCGCTGAATCCTCACAGAGTGGTACAAGGATCAAACAGAGTTTGAGAATCAAACAGAGAAAAGTGGAAAGTCTTTTTCTTTTTAATATTTTATTTACTTATTTGACAGAGAGAGAGAGACAGATCACAAGTAGACCGAGAAGCAGGTCCGGGGGGGGGGGGTGGGGCGGGAGCAGGCTCCCTGCCGAGCAGAGAGCCCGATGTGGGGCTCGATCCCAGGACCCTGAGATCATGACCTGAGCCGAAGGCAGAGCCTTAACCCACTGAGCCACCCAGGCACCCCTGGAAAGTCTTTTTTTCCATACTACTCTGAGATCTATTACGCATTTGAGAAAGAGATTTCAAAGTGCTTAAAATGAGCCATTCATAACTTGTTTGCTAGAAAAGAGAAGAAAATTCAGTGACAGTTAAAAATTTTAAATCAGTAGTTCTCAATCAAGGTGCTTTTACAGCCCAGGGGACAGGTGACAAGATCTGAAGACATTCTGGTGGTCATAAGTCGGCGGGGGGATGCTACTGGCATCCAGAGGACAGAGGTCAGAGATGTTGCCGCACAACCGGCAAAGCACAACAGTCCCCATTAGCTAAGGATCGTCTGGGCCAAGTGGTGCCAAGGTTGAGAACCCTGAGTTAAATAATGGCTGGTGGCAGCAACATTTGGTTCTTCCAGCAGGGAATTAGCCTTCCCATTGCTTTTTGAAAATTCAAATTGCTTTCCTCTGTTTGTAGAGGGGAAAAAAACTGGTATATCCTCTTATGGGCTAAATCTGGGCGTCTGCTTCGTACCTAAGTCTCCTATTGCCAGGCAATTCAGTCCAAAAAATCATCAGGCCAGTTGCTGGGGTGATTGTGGGTGGGAAAAACCAACAACCAGATTGACCAAACTATTGGCTTTTCAAACGGGTCAGTTGCGCACGTGGACATGCAGTTCTTTTGTGGCCATAAAGGGCGGTGTAGGAGAGAGAGGCGAGGAAGAGCCTCCTTCCTTCTGTTCTTCTCTGTTCTCCCTGGTTGTCTTTATTTCATACACCGTTTCTTGAATACTCTCCAGCCCAGTTCCCGTGCTAAGTACTGCTCTTGATGCAAAAGATTCAGGTGGTTCCAAGAATAGCAAAAGAAAATGACGGAGCCCTGTAGCTCATCGCACTATCTCAAAAAGGAAAGGTGGACAAAGGGCTTCTCCCCCAGATTTTGGGTATTTACATCTTACAAGGTATAAAATTAAGCCACATTTGGCTATGCGTTTAATGGTGTCTTTATTGAAAACTGTAAAAAAGTATAAATTCATAATAATTGACTGGCATAGCCATATGTCAATTTTCTGGATTTAATTCTTTGCGGAAAATTTTTGCTTTATCTTTGAAAGCTGACCCAAGTCTGGGGCTTACTAATGGACATATATTGGTAGATAGTAGCCAAATTAAAATTAACCTATTTGTAGGAAATAGTTTTTAAGCTGAATCCTTCTTAGCCTGTCGGAAATCAAATAACTTTTCACTGTGATGAATGTCATTACATCTTGCGATGCTTCAGTGGAACTCACTGCCCAAATGTGGCAGAAGAGCTAAGGGAGAGAGTCGGAAGCCAGGCTTCAGGGATTCGGATCCTGGCTCTGACGCCGACTTTCTGAAACTCTGGAACTTAGAGCAGACCTCTTCTCTCCCGGGGCCTCCGTTTCATCATCATCGGAATGAGGGTAGTAGTATTTTCCTCGGAGGGTGATGGACAGGATCTCATGAGCTTATGCAAGTAACTAGCTCGAAGTCCTCGGTATGTGTAATTTTTGTTGTCACCATCACTTGGCATTGTATTTTATTATTCTGTGTTTGTACTAAGCAGGAGACTGATGGTTGGTTCGGCCCACTGCAGTCTGCCCGAATCCAGCGTGGTGTAAACACACCTAATTTTGATCATCTTGAGCTCCTTGAGAGGGTTATCTTTGAAAAGTGCATACTTTGAAACTAACAGGACTGAGATTTATTCATTTATAACCGAATCCTCTGGCTTTCTATGCAGAGTCACCCTATGAAATATGGGAGTAAGATCAGCATCTTAGATTACTAAGGCTCAAATGCATTCCAGTCTTGAGGCAACTGAAGCCATATATTAGAATTTGAGCTTTTGATTGCCTTAGAAGAGATGCTTTTAACTCTTCTAGCCTGCGCAATGGTCGGGAGTGTTGGAGAGCTGCTCTTAGGAATGTTCAGATCAACTATATGCTGGCTGCAATTATGTCAAGTTGATGACCTGTTATATTTGTTGCCCCTAAGGCAGGACAGAGTCAGAATACTGTGCACAACTAGGTGGAGATGATTTTATAGCTTCAGTGTTTCAATTTTGTTTCCTAAGTGAAAACAGATGGTTACATTTAAGTTTAGCTACATTGTTTAAGCGTATCCCTCCTGCTCAGGATCTTGGCAGTAGTTGCCTGTGTGTTAGTCTAGGAAGGTGGTTTATCAGAATGGTCCTTCACTGAATTTTCTTGTTAAAATGTTAAAGTGAGAATCATCCAAGGAATGCCTTGGAAATGTTAGAAATCACTGTTTTTTTGAGGAGTGATGTTAGTGATCGTTAGTGTGGGAAACATTCAAAATCATAAACACCTCAAGCAGGATGGGCAGGGGAGAAGTGGTTGTGAGTTTTGTAAGATGAAAGGGATACTGTACTCAGAGTAAGAGATCTGGGAATTCTATTCATTCTAAACTGAATTTTGAATAAATGACTAATTACTTGTTTACAGAGAACTAAAGATTTACTCATCTCTAAGACATGAGCTGTCAAAGTAACGTCCCCATGGGGATGGGTATCAACATGGCGGCACGCATGACGAGAGCTCCATAGGCAGACACACTGACCCTGTTTCCCCCTGACTTCAGCAGTGGCTGAGATGATGGCTCTGATAGCAGTTTCAGTGAAAAACAGGAGTGGAGAGATCAGGAGTGGAAATTTACCCAGAAAACAACAATGTGTCAGTGACATTCAGTCCAGAAGAGAAATTCCAAGCACCATTTCATTGCCCATTAGGGGGAGAGAATAGTTCTCATTACAGAAATCCTAAGAAAGGTAGGAAAAAGTAAATTAAATTTGAGTTTGACTGGTATTATAGCCTCATACTCTGTATCCCTTTAGGTGCTCTATAGCCCTTTAAACTGTTGGTATGCTGCAGAGAGCAAATGTAACCCATCCTCTGCTGTGCGTAAGCAAGTATTACAGTGATCCTATTTCAGATATAGAGAGCACAGAGAAGAAATAATGAAGAGCTGCCCAAGTGCTTGGGGCACTGTGCCCTTCAGCTAAGGGACACTGATAAGAAAAACTGAATGGAATTCCTGAAAAATGGGAAAACATATTTTCAGGGGCATAAATCCCAATGCGAAGGGAAAAAATAAGGAAAAGATATAGGCTTTAAACAGCTAGAAAATAAAATCATTGTTTTCTAGAACGTATCTTCAAAGACATTTGGTAGGCATTCTAATTGCTACGGTTAACTTTCTAATAATAAAATATTAGATGCAGAATCATTCTTTATCGTTTCAAATTTCCAAAAATCTGTGCTAAAGGCGTGGTACAATGTATTTTAAACAAACAAGTATTCTTAAATATCCTGCTCACTTCTGACTCTGCTGCTGGCCAGGATAATGCAAGATGGCCGCTCCGACTCTGTTTTCCTGTCTGTAGAACAAGGGTAAAAAGCTCTGCCTGCAGAGTTACCCAGGTTGTTAATTTCATACATATACGTTAAATTACATACACAGTATTGTCCTGGGTAGCTGGCAGGAAGCCAGTCAAGGCGGCAGGGTCACGTGGGTAGTGGTCTTAGTCTATCAAACTAGACCCAGACTGCTCAATTTGTGTATATTTTGTCCAGTCAGTTTACTGAGCATCAATTTCAGAATCTGCAGAAATGATGGGGAGACTTTCAAGTGTGTGTGAGAGTCTGTGTCCATGTCTGTGAAATGTCCGAGCTTTGCAATCTGCGAATAAAACATCTTGGGAGAAAGAAATTACACTCAGTGGTAAAGGATCCCTCGTCCTCTCCGCCTAGTGCCGTTGACTCTAAAACGTCCATTGCAACATCTCATCATAGTTTTCTCCATTTCTGGTTTTTCTGTTTTATAAAATTTTATAAAATGCAAACTTAATGCAAGGCATGTTTTGTGATCTTTCTGGATCTAGAAGAGGAACAAGCCTAAGTGGAAATAAACAAGGCCCGGAATCTTAAGCAAGAGGGTAGGGACCTATTCCCTCCCACTCTCTGAGGAATTTATGACTGGTGAAGTTCTCTAATGAGCACAGAAGGAGAGCATTGCATCTTCTCTTAATTAGTTTGACAGATACTCATTTAAATTTGAAAAGATTCCCAGGCTCCGGATAGCCAAGGAAGGTTCTGAATTCCTTTTGCGTCTTAATTCTGTTTTTGTTGTGGTGGCTCTGGGGAATGTCAACATCTGAAGACGAATAAAGCCCACGTCTCCGGCCAGGGACCTCCACATCTCCTATTTCTAAGTGCCGTGAACCACTACGCTTTGGCTTTGCAGCTGCAGAATCCAGCACAAAGCACCAGGTTCTGCGAGATTACTGTTGGCTTGGTTTCTAGGGAATTTTTTTTTTTTCTTCTCATGCCTAACAAGAGCTAGGCTGGCCTTCAAGGGCCAGCTTTACATCAGAATGAATCACTAATCTGATGTGCTGGTACACACCAAAACTGATGAATTCACTGAACTCTGAATTGTTTTGACGCTCCATACTTAAAACCAGCATGGATATTAGGTTTTTACCAGCCTTTGGTGATCCGTGGAACCGAGTCATCAGGAGGCCGTATATACTCCCAGTATGTATGGATACATATCTGTATGGGTATGTGTGGCCATATATACCGTTCCACCGATAGTTACACTGACCGTTATCAGCGTTGTTAGAGTACGCCGACGGTCGCCTTGACTCCCCTTGTTAGCCTCGCTCTAGCTGCCCGCCGGGCAGTGCCTAGTTATAAAGCACACGAGCATTGCCATCCTTCCACCCTCGCTGGCCTGGCCAGGCCCTGTGGGGCCAGCTGCGAAGGTCTTGAGAAGTGCCCTTCACAATGCCCACAAAGAAAGGCCCCTCTAGGCTGGCCAGCTGCACTCCTGACTGGGTCCTGCTCTCAGGGGACTGTCTACACACAGACAGCGTTGAGGGGAAGGACAGCATTGGCCTGGTCTACCAAAGCGCTAGGCATGGAGCTCTTGAGTGGGTTCATTCATCAGGTCAGTCCGGTCTACGGTTCTTCGGCAAAGTGTCCCATGCGTGCCTCCTACCACCGCTATCTTTCCCGCTGACTCAACGCAGATTCCTCTGCTTCCTCAATTCATCGTAATACAGCCAGAACGGAACATCCAAGGAAAGGAGGCCAGAAATGCTGGGACTGGTTTAAAGAGAGACAGAGCTTGCAGACCATTTACTGTTGTCTCAAGTCCATTGACCTGTTCGTTTGAGGCTATTCTCTGTGGTCCTTTCCTTGGCGGAGGTGGGGTAGCGTGGTGCCGGCTCCGAATGGGGTGGAAGCCAATCCCTGATTTACCATTTCTTTCTGGAAGAACCTTGAGCAAGTTTTACCTCTTTGAGCAACCATTTCCTGTTCCGTAAAACAAGGATGGTAATGTGAGACTTAGCTGAGCTAATATCTGTAAAGTGCTTCACATTACGGCCGTGTGGAACAGTTTCTCAAAGTGGGTCCGTGGGCCATTAGGGTCTCCAAGGAACTTGTTAGAAATGCAAATTCTCAGGCCCCAAGATTTAAAAAAACACTCAGGGGTGGAGAATGTATTTGTGAGTCATATATCTGATAAGGGGTTAATCTAAAACATACGGAACTCAATGATAAGCAACCTGATTCCAGAAAGGGCAAAGAACTTAAAAAGGCGTTTCTCCCAAGATGACACACAGATGTCCAATAGGCATATGAGAAGATGCTTGACATCAGTAATAACCAGGGAAATGAAAATCAAAACTATAGTAAAATACTACTGCTTACCCACTAGATGGCTAATGGGAAAAAAATTGGTCTTGGAGAGGATGTGGAGAAATTGGAACCTTTGCATGCTGTGGGAAACGGTGTGATGGTTTCTCAGAAAATTAAGCCTAGGATTACTATATGATCTAGCTATTTTCCTGCTGGGTAGAGACCCCAGGTCACGGTGGCTGTACACACACTTTCATAGCAGTGTGTTCATAACAGCCGAGAGATGGAAGTAACTCAAGGTCCATCCATGGACAGACGATGAACAACATGTGGTCTTGCCAGATGATGAAATAGTCGGTCTTAAAAAGGAAGGAAATTCTGACACATGTTACAGCGTGGATAAACCTTGAGGACATTATGCTGAGTGAAATAAGCCGGTCACAAGCAGACAAATTCTGTGTTTCCACTTACATGAGATGCCTAGAGTAGGCTACCTTACGGAGACAGTGGAAAAGTGGGAGATAGAATGTACACACGGGGAAGAATATTGGTTACACAACGCTGTGAAGACACTTAACGTTACTGAACTGCACAGCTAAAAATGGTGGAAGGGAAAAATCTCGTGTGTATTTTACCACAGTTAAAAAATTCAAGAGTGGAGCTCGGTAGTCTGAGTTTTAACAAGCCCTTTGGGTAGTTCCGAAACTTGCTCAAGTCTGAGAACCCCTGATATACAACAAGCGTTTAATGGATGGGGGCTTCTAAAATAATAATATCACTATTATAGATGCATCAGTAAAAGAGCAATGATGTCCAATAGAGTTTGATTGAAAGTGTATTTGATATTCTAATTTTTGAAAATTAGTGAGGTGTGGGGCACCTGGGTGGCTCAGTCGGTTAAGCATCTGACTTCACTCAGGTCAAGATCTCAGGGTCCTGGGGTGGATCCCCGCATGGGGCTCTGCACCCCGCAGGGAGTCCTCTTATCTCTCTCTCCCTCTGCCTCTTCCCCCCTCTTACACACGTGTATGCTCTCTTTCTCTCTCAAATAAATGAAATCTTTGAAAAAGGAAAGAAAGAAAGAAATTAGTGAGTTGTATTTGAAAAATCCTGCTAAGTGAATTTGGGATATACAGTTACCAAGAATTCCTCTTCCCTAACCACTTTACAGTTCGGAAAGCTTGTCTGTTCCTAATTTCCTGACAGCTGAATGGAGAAGGGCGCGCATTAATTTCTAGAGGATACATTCAGCCTTGGGAAGCTGAGTAATCATTCTTTCCAGGCTCTCAGGACGTCGGTGTCCACATAGAACATTTTTAGAATCTGTTTCTGACGATTATTGTCTTCAGCATCACTGCCCTATGTTTTTTGACTATGTGAAAAGCCAAATAATGTTGTAAACTTTTTCTTGCCTTTCGAATGCCTCCCTCAGCATCAGAATAGATGTCAAGAGCAGTGTTAGCAGCATCTCTGTGCCCATCTAGCACATTCCAAGTGGACAGTGTAGAGTTATTATATACCTACACCATTTGAGATTCTGACGGAAGTTAACAGCGGAGACAACATTAATTTACTTTTTCAGTAGATATTCCTGAACTGTTAACATTTTATTAGCCTTGGGTTTAGATGACCAGACTTGTTTCAGGCAGATCTTGCCACCTGGTGCACATTTTGCTTTATTTGTATTTATCTTTTGGAGGGCAAAGGGCAAAGGGCTTTGAAGAGTCCCCCAGACAAGCAAAGGAGAAGCGTTTCTGCAAGAAACATTGATGGCGTGTTGTTTTCCTTTACAAAGGGCAACAAGGATGTAATCTCAGTGCTACACTTGACCATCATCGGTCAGACCAAAGCAAACAAGCCAGTGCCGGTCTTTTTAAAAACAAAACAAAAAAAAACCGAGGACATTTAGTAACCACCACGTTGTGTTTCCAGCCAAAGAAAACCACCCTCATTTCAGAAAACGTTTACTTTCTTGCTCGTGGTGAGTGAAGTGCCTGAAAGTCTGAGAGAAGTTACAGCATTTGTGGAAAGGTTCCATTTGTTTAGCAAGACCGTAGCTATTAAAATTTTTGGTAATTTTGACTTTCTGAAAAAGAGAGAACTGGTTCCGAGGACACTTCTGCTTTGAGAATGAGAAAATTGATGCAAAAAAAGAAAAAAAAGAAAAAAAAGGAAAAAAGGACGAAAGTAAAAAGAAAAAGCCAAGTGGTTAGCGTTATCTGTATTAATGTGAAATGTGGAGGTTCCGCCTCCTCGCGGGCAGATGTAACTGTACTGCTTTGTTTGATGCAGTCCCCTTCCTGTATTTTCGAATGGCCATATATCTCCGTACACTCTTGTGGTGATTCTTGTTTGGTTTGCGTGTGTTTTTCCAGTGAGGTGCCCTCTGCGAACCCCTCCCTCACTATCCCATGTTTTCATCTGTCGTCTTGGGTTTTCTTATAAAGTGAAATTGGCGTCCCTGCGGAGGGATCCTGGTGTGACCCCTCTCCGAGCCGAGCCCGGCTTCTGTCCCTTTCTCAGCATGCGGCCTCTCACTACCGGAGGGACTGTCTCCGGACCCAGCTACGGTGGGGCCGGGATTCTGGGGACTGGTGATGTGAGGGGCTTCCTCCCCTGCGTTCACTAGTCCTCGTTCAGAGGAGAAGACGTTCAGCGGTTTAACCATCTTAACCTGCTTGTCTTCCACAGTGGGTGGGATGGAAGGACCTGCTGGAAGTGCTGCTTATTTAAAAAACCTGCAGAGGGGCGCCTCGGTGGCTCAGTGGGGTTAAGCCTCTGCCTTCAGCTCGGGTCATGATCTTGGGGCCCTGGGATCGAGCCCCATATCGGGCTCTCTGCTCAGCGGGGAGCCTGCTTCCTCCTCTCTCTCTCTGCCTGTCTCTCTGCCTATTTGTCATCTTTGTCCGTCAAATAAATAAATAAAATCTTAAAAAAATAAAAAAACCTGCAGAAAAGTACGCAGCCCTAGATGGCTTATGTGCCCCCCCCTTCGTACGTTGAAATCTAATCCCAGTGTGATGGTATTTGCAGGTGGGGGTCTTTAGTGGGTGGTTAGGTCATAAGGCTGGAGCTCTTATAATGGGATTAGTGCTCTTACAAAAGAGACCCCAGAGGGCTCTCTGGAACCTTCTGCCGTGTGAGGTTCTAGCAAAAAGACAGTTTTCTAGGAACCAGAAAGTGGGCTCTCCCCAGACACAATCTGCTGGCGCCTTGATCTTGGACTGCCCAGGCTCCAGAACTGTGAGAAATAATTTTCTCTTGTTTCTAAGCCACCCAGACTATGGTATTTTGTTACAGCAGTTCGGACAGGCTACGATATCTACATAATAATTTTTAACCATTTTTAAGTGGACCGTTCAGTGGTATTTCGCACACTCAGGTTGCTGTGACCCACCACCACCAGCCATCTCCAGAACTTCAAGGCCATGTTCTTCGTCACTTCTGGCCTCGGTTCTCAAGTTCCAGCTGACTCCATGTCCCATCTGGGTCTCTCAAAGTCTGCGTTCCTATCTTGGTTATTTAACTTGGAGGGTGGTAAGGCTTTTTTTTTCTTTCTTTCTCTCCCCCCACCCCCCGCCCTTTTGTAACAAACACTATGTGATGAATTGGTTTCCGTGGAATTCAAACGATCTTGTTTTGGTTATTTCTTATCGGGAAAGCTGACTTTTCTTTTCTTTTTTTTTTTTTTAAGAGTGATGGCAGAAGTGGAGGGTGGGGGTGGGGCGCTCCTCTTGTGAACCAATTTAGGCAAAAAGGAAGCGGCGAGCTGATGCGGCACTGTTCCTGGAGATGTATTCTGGGTACCACTCTCAAAGAATGGAGGCTCCCAGCTTTTACCCAGTAAACCTTCGGGTTGTAGCTTAGGGCACCCTCCTTACAGTTTTTGTATTTGCTGTCCCTTGATCAGAGCTTCTTAAGGTCATGGTGCCCTTGGGCTCCCATTACGTGGGTGGGGGAGGTTCTCTTATACTCAGTGTGCACAGCATACCAGGAACCCTACACCAGATAGAGGGAACGTGCCCAGCCTCTAGCTCAGCCTGATGAGGGATGACTTCTCTAGGGGTACACCCTCTGCTGGTTCCAACTTCTGGAGCTTCTCAGGGATCCCCTGAAGGGAACACAGCCATCTTCGTCTGGTGTCTGGATTACTTGCTGTGGAAGTAGGTTTGTGCAATACAGGCTGAGTCAGTCACATGTTGAAAAAGATACACTTTACTTCGTGGAATATTCTTGGAAGAGAAACTTGCTCAGATTCATTTCTTTTTGATCCCAAAGTCGCCTTCCCCACCCTCCCGCCCACATTGTTATAAACCCCTCACGTCTCTCTCGGCCTCTCTGGGAAAATTTTACATTTTGTTTTGGAGGTACTCTTTTCTTCCAGATATGGCAATGTCCACGAGTGGTTTATCAGACTCAAGCAGAAAAATGTTAAGCTATGCAGCCACTCATACCTCTTGGGTCTCCGGAGGCAGGATTTCTAGTGAAATCTCTGGCTAATTGACAATAATGCTAGGCGTGGAGCTAGTTTGTTGAGCCAAACAAGAAAAATAGGAGTGGAAGCAGTGCCCATGACATAAGAATACTGAAAACTTTGTGGACACAACCTGGAAACCTAATGGTCTGTTAGCCAATGAATTTTAATTTTCCTGTGTAATTGCTAATAAATCCCAGGGCACAACTTGGGAGATACTAAATAGCCTCTAAAGAGATTTTAGTCAGGCTTAAAAATGTTTTCTTTCTGCCAGAACTTCAGTGGTCCTCAATTTTTTTTTTTTAAGATTTTACTTATTTATTTGACAGAGATCACAAGCAGGCAGAGAGGCAGGCAGAGAGAGAGGGGGAAGCAGGCTCCCTGCTGAGCAGAGAGCCCAACGGGGCTGGATCCCAGGACCCTGAGATCATGACCTGAGCTGAAGGCAGAGGCTTTAACCCACTGAGCTACCCAAGTGCCCCGTCCTCATATTTTAGACCAGTTACTATTATTATTAAATTTTCTATACTGAAAAATAATTTAGCTTGATAATGACATTGATTTCAGACAACATTTAGTCACATGTCACAAATATTCCATAAAGTACAAAGTCATAAATTTAGGTTCTTCTTAAGACAAACATTATTGAATAACCAAGATACAGCCAATCCATATAGTAGCCATCATCCTAGCCTCTTGTAAACATTAGATCATTGGACTTCTAAATTGTAGGAAAAAACAAAAACAAGGAGAAGGGAGAATTTCCAGCATATGAAGTTGGAGGGGCTGTTACAGGAGAGGTCGTCCAACGTTCTCCCCAAACTTCCACGGCCCCCGCCCCACCGCTGTGTCCATTGCGGGAAATTCCTCCATGATGTCTTGCTCAGAGGCTCATGCAGTCTCCCTTTGCATAGTTTTCAGGTCAAGGAGCTCCGTACCTAACAGGTCAGCCCTTTGCTTATTTGCATTCAATTGTAAGAAGGTTGAATCTATGAGTCCTGAACTCTCTGAGTAACCTCTGACCATACTCCTTGCCAAGGCAAGGTGTTATTTTATGCTGCCAAATTTTACAAATGCATGTGCATAGCTCACACCGAGTATTTACCGTCCTCTATTAGTATTTTAGCAGAGTTGTTATTTTGCAAGGAGTCATGTAGCAGTGTTACATGGGAAATGTCTTATCTGTTTCATTAGCCTGTCCTTCCTTCGCTTTGATAAAGACCTCCCAGGTAGTCCTGGGAACATACTCGGATGGGTGGGCTGGCACAGAAGTGAGAAAAATCAGATAGGACTTTGACGGACGTCACCCATTCGAACCTGAACTTCATCTTCGACTTCCATTTGGCTTTCCTGTTGATGCCAAGGAAGAGAGGGCCGTGCCTAGGTTCAAGCACAGCAAGGGCACAACTGAGAGAGGGCTAGAGCAGTAGCCGGTCACTCGGTCACGGCTGTCACTGGCCGTGCTGTTGTCCTCCTCTTCACCGCAGAGGAAATGGGGCCAAGAACAGCACAATATGACTTTTGCTCAGCAAGCTGCTAAATCATATAGTCATGGAGCTGGAAGACCAAGCCCTGTACTTTACGGATAGGAAAATTGATTTAATAGTCTTTTACAGGATATCTACCCGACTGGCAAACTTAGATGGCTACAGACAAGAAATACACGTGAGTGAAGTGGGCAAGATACAAAATGAGAATAAATAGCCCTTTTATCCACGAACACAATGGGGAGTGGTGAGGACTGGGGCAAACTGGAAGGCTAATGCCCCCTTTAAAGGGGGCAATGGACGCTCAGCTCCAAGATTGTTATTACAAAGAAATGCAGTCCCCGGGCTGCCAGAAATCTGGATTTTTATGTGAATGATCCCAAATGATTGAATGTTCAGATCGAAAGCGCTGTGTGGACTAACACAGGACAGGCTAACTGAAACAAGCCTTGAGCCAGTTTCTGCTTGGAGAGGCCGGCCCCAGGTTGGGGAGCTCATGCATCGGTTGATTTCTGAGTAAGGGCATTACGGAGTGGGACCGTGAGTGGATCCAGATGGTTCTCTGCAATCGGCCTTTCCCAATCCCTCCTCCTTCTCCAGAAAGGATTGAGTTAAGCTCCGCATCACCCACCAGAGAAGTGCCTGGTTGCCCTCTGAGATCACTTGACCTTATCAGGGTGCAAAGGAAGAAGCTGGCTGAGAATGAGAGTGTGGGGAGTGAGTCCACAAAATAGGCAAGAAAAGAGCAGGAACACAGAACCATGGAAGGTCAAGCACATTTGAAAAATTTGGGTGTGAAAAACTTCAAATTCTGTGTCTCTTTCTTGAAAAAGTCCCATTACTTAGTCTGCATGATGACTGCCACCTTCCAGCAAGAGCGGAGTTTGCAGATGAGACATCAGGGCTTTTAGGTCTCGTGGGACACCGTGATTGATAAGTTCCCTGTAGTTTCGAGTGCCACATGCCCTTAGAGGGTCAGACGGCCAAGGTGCCTGACGGGAGTGCTGGGGACGTGCCGTCCTGCCTGGAAACCAATGATTTAAGCCAACTGGTGCTACAACACAGCATGTTTTCATTTACGAGGACCCGTGGGCGGAATGCAGCCCTGGTGCCTCTCCTCATTCATCTCCGTGTTCACAAATCCTGTTTGAAGTCGAAAGGAAATCGTCATCCTGCGGCTTCGCGGCTGTTTTACGGGTCCGAGGTTTAGCGGTGACTGAGCATGAACTCATGGACGGAGGCGTGTGAAGCCGTGATGGGAGAGGGGCCTGTGCTGTGCATCTCACTCAGCGAGGGAAGGTGCCAAGGCCAAGTCCCCGAAGACGGAAAGTGCTTCTCCTTCGGAGAATTCTCGTCCCAGTGGAATGTGGAGGCATTTCCGAATTAGGCGGCATTTGGAGTTTTGAATGGGTGGTGGGGTCAAGAACAGTCTGGTCCCTCAGTGTCAAATCCGTGTGTCCGGTGCGAGGGTGCATCAAGCGAGGTAGAGAAAGTCTTCGCTGTGTGGCCCCCCACACTGATCTCCAGCTTTGGGGTCGTCAGATCTGGGCGCATGGGTTTTAGGGAAGAGAAGATTCGGGTGGGTTGTGTCTTCCTCTCAATATGTCAAAGATGTGGAAGCAGGGCTAGGCTCCAGGGGGCAGAACTAGGATTAGAACCAGTGGGCTGAAGCTAAAGGGAGGGAGAAGTCAGGTTTGATATGAGGAAGAATAATCTGGCAATGAGAGCTGTTTGAAAATAGAAGAGTCTGGCGCCTGGGGGCTCAGTCAGTTAAGTGTCTGCCTTCGGCTCAGGTCATGATCCCGGGGTCCTGGGATCGAGCCCCGCATCAGACTCCCTGCTAGGTGGGAAGCCTGCTTCTCCCTCTCCCACTCTCCCTGCTTGTGTTCCCTCTCTCGCTGTGTCTTTGTGTGTCAAAAAGATAAATAAATAAAATATTTTTAAAAAAAAAACAAAAAAACAAAAAAACCCCTAGAAAATAGAAGAAGCCTCGGGCCAGAATTGAACAGTGGTCTGGTGGTGGATATTCTAAAAGACATTCAGGTGTCCTGTGGGGCCCAGGTAAGATGAAGGGCCCGTTCTTAGCTAACCTGGAGATACTATGATTCTGATAATCTGGTTTGGAATTCTGAAAGGATTAAACCTCCTGTATTTCCTGATTCCTGGGTCATAAATCCAGTTTTAAAAGCAATACTCTAGCTCCCGTGTCTAGCATTTGAGTTTCCCCAATGCAGGAATTGACATACAGCTGATAGAGAGGGTAAGCAAGTTATATAAGCCAATATGAAATGGGAAGAAGTCCCAGAAGTCAAAGTTAAGCTAATGTGTATTTAAAAATCAACTTAGAGGTGCCTGCTTGGCTCTGTTGGTTAGGCATCCAACTCTTGATCTCAGCTTGTCTTGACCTCAGGGTTGTGAGTTTGAGCCCCACGTTGGGCTCCATGCTGGGCGTGGAGCCCACTTTAAAAAGTTAAAAAATAGGGCATGTGGGTGTCTCAGTTGGTTAAGCGACTGCCTTTAGGTCAGGTCATGATCCTGTAGTCCTGGGATCGATTCCCCCATCAGGCTCCCTACTTGGCGGGGAGTCTGCTTCTCCCTCGGACCCTCCCTCTTCTCATGCTCTCTCTTTTTCTCATTCTCTCTCTCAAACAGATAAATAAAAATCTTTAAAAAAAAATCAACTTAATTCACACTTGAAAGCTGAATCAGAGTGGTTTGTGTTTTATCCAAAATAAATACAATTGGTGGTTAAAAGCACTGACCCCTGAGCCAGATTGCCTGTGGTCAAGTCCTAGCTCTTGGACTAGATTGTGAGCAAATCACTTGACTTTTCAGTGCTTCAGTTTCATTGTCTGTGAAATGGAGTTAACGGTAGTACCTGCCTCACAGGGTTCGTGGGGAGAGGTAAGAAGACTGAGGCAAATAAAACATCTGGAGCTGAGAATCGCACACAGTAGGAGATAAACACCGCCAGCTGTGGCTGCTGCCGCTGTGATGAAACAGAATGGTACGTTGCGTTTACGGAGCTGACCTGATGGACTAAATTCTACTTTTTTCCCAAAGAATTTATTTAGTTCAAACAATAGCCCATGTTGGCGTTTGAAAGGGATCTATCTTAACTGACTGTCTTCCCGTCTGATGTTACAGAGACTCTGTGTCAGAACGATCGTATATTTTTAAAAGATTTTTATTTTTTTAAAATTTATTAGTTGACAGAGAGAGTAAGCAAGCAGCAGAGGGCAAGGGAGAAGCAGGCTCCCCACTGAGCAGGGAGCCCAATGCAGGACTCGATCCCAGGACCCCAAGATCAAGACCTGAGCCGAAGGCAGACTCCTAACCAACTGAGCCACCCAGGCATCCCAAAATGATGAAATAGTTATATCTGATGAAAGAGTTAAAGGAAGTTTTTGGTAACAGGAATTCACCTTTGACCACGGCTGGATATTTGAGACTTCAGCCTTATCGACCAGAGCTAACATGTGTGATTATTTCATTGCATGACAGAAATGTATTTAGCCATTTAAGGATATTTTGCTTGTTAAGCATCAAAGAATTTAATTCTCTAAGATGTAGTTTCAGGTTGACGGTAGATTATGAGTTACAGGAATTGGTCCATACTAATTTTACCTTTTTGACCAAGAATTAACACATAGATTCTTAGCTCAAGTATGAGAGCTAAATCTAAGATAGCTGGATAGTCCTGTAGAAAGTTAATTTTTTAACATTAAAATATGAACTGTCAGAATGACAATTTGAAACTAATCAACACATATATGTTTGGATACACACAGTATATTTTGCACGTAGTGTATTTATTTGTACACATATTTATTGTATGATAGAATCCTCAAATTTGTCTTCACATTAGTATAATCTGAGCTGAATTTAAGAACGAGATAACAGAAAGCACAGCAAGTTGTCATGAACACAAAGATGAAAAGATGAGACTTTTGATCTTGGACTGGTCTCCGGCTCTGCTCATAAAGGTGTCCGATGGCCAGTTAGAAATAAACAACAAAGCGAGAGAAAGCACCTGAAGCAACACTGTAATTTGGGAATCACCTCCGTGGAGGGGACCGTTAAAGATGAGATCCCAGGCACCTGGGTGGCTCAGGCGGTTAAGCTTCTGCCTTCAGCTCAGGTCATGATTCCAGGGTGCTGGGATTGAGTCGCACATTGGGTTCCTGCTCAGTGGGAAGTCTGCTTCTCCTTCTCCCTACTCCCAACCCTGGGCTTGGGCTTTCTCTTGTTCTCTGTCTCTCTCCTCAAATAAATAAATAAAATCTTAAAGAAAAGATAAGCTCCCTGAGGAAGAAAGCAGAAGCAGCAGAAAGAAGAGCCTTGTAGTTGGTACTTAGAGCAAGAAACAAGTTAGAGCAAAGGGACATAAGGAGGAATAATAAGGACACACTGTTCTGGAAGCCAAGAGGGCAAGTTATAAGGGCAGGGGCTGGTTAGCAGGGCCAGCGCTGAAGAGGGGTGGGGTGGACACTGAGAAGAGCCCGCCAGATTTGGCCATGGAGAGGGAGCAGTTTGGACAACCAGAGCCTACCTGTGGGGCTTTATGAATGTCCATGGAGAAGGAGACAGAGGCCGACAGGGCAGGGCAGGGACATCTTGGAGACGTCCGGCTGCAGAAGCAGTAGCAGGAGGCGGGTGCAGGTCGCCAGGCTGAGGGACCCCACCACTGTGTTTCATGGTAGCCTGGAGGCATTGCCCAACTCCCTACGGAATCTTCAACATCATCCAACCTTCACTTCCATCCCGGAAGCGGAGGAAAGAATGAAGGGTACGATCCCGGGGTGTGCCCTCCGGCCGCCCAAGTCGGTCCCCCAGAGAGCGGCCCCTCACGGGCAGTGTGAGGCGATCTAGAGGAAGCAGCCCCCTGAGATTGAAAAGGTTTGCAAAATGAGCCTGACGTCAGTGGGGTTCAGGGGGATTAGTGGATTCCTGCTTTTTTTTAAATGTCCACCTCTAAGAGCCTCTTACTGCCAAATATTTTTTAAAAACAAAAAGAAAGGGGCGCCTGGGTGGCTCAGTGGGTTAAGCCTCTGCCTTCGGCTCAGGTCATGATCTCAGGGTCCTGGGATTGAGTCCCGCATCAGGCTCTCTGCTCCACGGGGAGCCTGCTTCTCTCTCTCTCTCTCCCTGCCTCTCTGCCTACCAAATAAATAAATAAAATCTTTAAAAAACAACAACAACGACAGCAAAAACAAGAAGAAAGCTCTATCAGTCAAGGGCAGAGTCTCAGCGCTGCTGAGAGCCTCCCAGTTGGCCAACCCTGGCACTGGGAAGGGACCAAGTGCCAGGGCGGGCTCGGGCTCGGGGCCCGTTACGGGTGAAGTTGTCTGAGGACGTTACTGCTGCTCCTGAAAGGTCACTCCAGACAAGCTGAGTTGACCTAACACTGGAGAAGACAAAACACAAACAATATGAAGAAGGATTTCTCATAAGAATCAGTTTATATGCTTTCCGAATCCCCAAGCCACCGGGTTTGTACCAAGGCAAACTTGAAACGTTGACCCTTGGAGGTTTTTTGTTTATACAGTGGTTTGAGTAAAGCTTTATATTCTCTTCCCCATCTTTTCCTTCTCCTTAGATGAGATGCTGATCTCAGATGCATAGAAAATATAGGTCCAGTTTTTTGGGGTTTTTGTTTTTTGTTGTTTTACTCTGATGTAATCTGGATTTTCTTCCATTCTTTCTGTCTTTATTCAGTTTTGGCAATTGGCTGAGTTGACTGACGAGGTTTGATAGGAGCCCTCCTGTGCTTAACGTTAATATTGTGCCCCCCACCCACCCCTCAGACATTTCTTCCCTGTGTATTTGTCCCCTAGAGGCTACTACAGCGGAGGAACTCATCCGGCCCAACACGGGCTTGCAGAACGGTAGGTCCTGCGCTCACTCCTGCCCTCTTCCTGGAGTCGGTTCTTACTCGGTCAGTAAAATGGCAGCTCTCAGCAAGGGAACATTCTTGATTCCTGAGACAGGGAACGAAGCCAGGCACTTGTAGGTTTGTTTTCAAATGAACTGGTTCTTATGTTGTAAATATTTAACTAATTCACCATAGTATTCCTACCGAAGTTCCCATTAGGTTTTCAGCGAATTCTACTTCCCACAGGCAGAAAAAGCTTCCTTTGCTTCACAGAACCCTCTTAAAGCAAATAAAGATTATATTCCATGGAGTTTGGTTTGAAAAGAACAAAAAGTGGGATCTGAGAGGCATATTTTTGCCTTGGTTGAGGCAAGGAGGCTGTGGGGAGCAACGTCTGCTGGCAAGGAATAATGGATGTGATGGTAAATCTTACCAGTGGCCATGAATATTTTTATTGTTCCCCAGACTGTCTTTGCTTAAATTGTGGGTGGTGATGGCTAAAAGCAGAGGGTTTTTTTCTTCTTAGTTTATAGTTTTGAGAACTAGACGGAGGGATGTTAGCTATGAAAGCTACTGAAGAAAGCTAGGTGATCTTATCTCTAATGAAAATGACTTGAGTCCGCTTTCTTCTGACCTCGGAGTTGTCTGGGTTCCTGAACGCCCGTTTCTCTCTGGCATCTGCTCTCAGGAAGAAACCCTAGGAATGCATTAGACAGGAGATTTTGATTTACAGCTCACCTCTGTTTAATCTTCTAGTGATCTATTTGTTTATTTTAGGAAAAGGAGCTATTTTAAAAGACATATTTTATGCTTTTGGCTTCTTTTATGACTCTTCTTTTAAGTTGGGGATATTTTGTCTTCAGGAAATGCATTTCGATTTTTTTTCTTTCCCTTCCCCTTCGTTTTCCCTTCCTTCCTTCCTCCTTTTCTCCCTGCCTCCCTCCCTTCCTTCCCTCCTTCCCCTCTACAACTTGAATCTCCTCCTGTCCCAAGCCCATGGACAGCAGGGCAAGAAGTCACCTTAAGTCTGACCATCCGAGCTTATCACTCAGTACACCGCCTTTCAGAATGTCTAATGGCACTTGGGCCACAAATGACTGTTAAGGTCAAAGACCATAAGCATGAGTCAGACTGAAAACATTACCTTGCAGGGCCAGACTGTCTGCCTGGTCACTTAGCAGTTTATAAAACTTGACTCCTGGCTCGAAAGCTAATTGCCAGAGGACACAGGGAAAGCACTGGGCTCTCACTGAGAACCCTTTATTTACTATGTGGCCCGAAGGATGGCCTGGACCTTTCGAGGACTCAGTAAGAACACTTTTTATTTCTTGTAAGAAAGGTGAAAAAATAAGAATTTAAAAAAATTATTATTCAATTGAATCCTTAAAGTCCTTTTTTCTCTGTAATTGACAAAATCTTTCTTGGATGATTATCAGGTTCCAACATCTTTTTCTGCCTCTTTCCTATTTAGCTCCAGATTTGCGTGAAACACCAAAGTGTTTCTCAGCATTGTGAGCTGAGTGTGGGACTGAAAGAACACTCTTGGAATCTGAAATAAAAGACCTCTGGGGGTGGGGGGTGGGGAAAGGAGCAAATAATCTCCCCAAGCGAGCGCTGGGATGGCCCGCAACTGGGGATTCTGCACTTTGTCCCAAGCATTTAGTGGAGAGAGCGTTAAGTTCAGTTCCTCGTATTTGGTTTTGTTTTGCTTCTAATCCCCAGCACGTTAATCTTTGCAACTGATGCACGTGCATTTTACATTTAGGTCATCTCAGTGTTTCTCGCCAAGTGTTTTTTTTTTTGAAAGATCCATTTTACAAAAAAGTGGACATTCTTAAAGGGTCATTTTTAGTACATAAATAAAATGATCATGAAGCCTTCACACGTCCCCCTTTATTTCGCACTAAAATGCCAGCGTGAAAAGCGATGGCCCGGTCTGCGCGCGGACACGGCGGCCTGTGGCCCTTCGTCCCGCGCTCTTCGGGGCCGCCGGTCCGTCCGGAACGCCTGCTCCGCGCTCGCTGGGTGGGGGGCTCCGGGGCGCGCCGCTCCGACGCTGCAGCGCTTGTCCGCCGAAGACAGCCTGCGGGAGCCCCGGGGTCCCCCGGCTGCCGGCCCGGCCGCCCGAACTCCATTCTCGGGAAGTTTCTGAGTTTCCCGGGAGATGAAGCACGAGCGACATTTGCCCCAGCCTGAGTCATTGGAGAAGGCCGCGCCGTTTTGTTCTGCAGGTTTCCGAGAGCGGGGGCGGGGCGGGGCGAGGCGAGGGGCGGGGCGAGGGGCGGGGCGAGCGGATTCCCGGGCGGGCGGGGCGGGCGGGGCGGGGCGAGGGGCGGGGCGGTCCTTGCCAGCCTCCCTTCCCGGCCCAAACCCGGTGCACTCCGCTCCTCCTCCGTCACGTTTTTGCGCAGCGCGGTTTTGGGTGCTCTGAGTTAGGCCGCGCTGGAAGAAGCCAGAGAGAACTTAGAATGAGATGCTTGAAATCAGTCAGTGTGTTCCGAGCACCTCCGAGCTAGTAGCGGGTAAGTGCACCTGTTGCAAGTTCTGGAGCAGCCTCCGTTCTTTTCGGATTTAGTGATGATGCTGAACATGGGAAAAACTGAATTAAAGCCAGATGAGGCCTGCCGTGTTTGCAAATGTTTTGAAGTGGTCTGTGATCGATTTTAATACTTTTCTGAGTTAAAAGGAATCCTAGCATATGATTTATACTTTTTATACCTTTAGGAGCCTGGTGAGTGTTCTCATAATTTCACGTCTTTGTTTACCCCTCTAGCCAACTGCATCCTGTTGTAAACGTTATTTGTCTTCCCTTTAGATTCCAAGCAACTGGGGAGCAGGATGGTGTTCCTTTGTCCACCAGCGTACCCCTAGCGTTCAGCACAGTGCTTGTCTATCGGAGGTGTGCACTGGATTTTTGTCAAAGGCCCCATTGAGTCCGGATGTCACTCAGCTTGCTTTACATGCAGAAAAGTCCCTTGATCCTTCGGTTTTTCCCTGGAGAAAGGAGAGAAGGCGCAGAGTGTACCTGGGGTGGTCAAGTCAGCAGGTGGCTGCTCTTTCTGGTGTGAGGGTAGAAATGGCATCCTACAGATTTCAGACTGAAGCACAAAAGGGCTGTGACTAGGCAGTGCATAGGGCCCTTGGGTCCCCGCGGGCCCTGACTCGTGTAATTGGCGTGGCTAGAAATCAAAGGAAAGAAATCATGCCCTCAGAGCGAATAGTGCTTCTAGCGGTATAGAATGACTGTGAGATTCCACATCGCCAGATGGAGATGATGTTAAATTTCCCCTTTATCTTTAGGGAATTCGGAAAGCAATGTAGTTGCCTGCATAAGTTGTTGGTATTTAAGTAAGAGACCTGGGGCTGCACTGGTGCTGCTCACTGAGGCATTTCTGCTAAAAGGTGACTTAAAACTTCCTTAAACTATTCATTTTTAAATATACATTCCTACTGTCAAATGCTGCTGACCATCTCCAAGGTTGCCTGAATAATAAAAATGTCAGATAATGAGGTTTGTAGTTGAGAAATTGCTGGAATTAAGAAACGTAATCTTAGTTTAGCATGGGTAGAATTACCCAAAGTCACTGCCACTGTGCGGTCAATGCCGGCATTTTATCTGCGTCATCTCTGATCACCCACTGAGAAGGAGGTGCTCTTGTCTATTTACAGATGAAGGAATTGAGGCTCAGAAGTGAGACATCTTGACAAGATCACTTAGTATGAATGTGGCAGATCTGGGGTTTGAAATTTTGTTGGTCTGCCCCAAAGCCCCTGCTCTTTACTCTATGTTTCTTCAGGATAAAGGCACTCTTGACTCTTGTTTCCTTAGGTTGAATGTTAGCTCACATCATTGGTGAATACTATTTTTGTAAAGACACAGGGCTGATGGGTCATCAACAGGAGCATTCTCTCATTGTCCTTGAACTTGTGATCATAGACAGTGTTTGGAGAACTTTGGGATTTTGATTCAAACTGTTGGCGGCCTGCCCAGAGAGCTCAAATGATTAGTAATTGCCATGCTGCTGAGTCTAGGCTGGTGTTTCGCAGAATTCTGTAGATGGGTCCTGTCTACGTTCGCCCATGTTATGTTACTTGTTAAGATCACACCACGTTTAGAGATGCTTGTAAGGGCTTTTCCTCTAACATTTTTCTCGGACTTTCTCCCAATACCCTGACTAGTCCCAGGAGGTAAATCCGGGAACCTCTGGAGTGCAGCCTGTTGGGATAAGATCCTAGAGTTCATTTAAAGCTTAAGAAACAATCTCGAACCCTAGGAACTGAGTCAGAACTTCCAAAACTGTAGGCTTTTTTTTCTCCAAATAAGATACACTTGATCTTAGCCAAAAGGCCGAGAAGCCATCTCTCCAAATAAGATAAAACCCAACAGCCATTTCTTAAGGAACTTTTGGCCCAATTCATCCTAACGTTTTAAGAAACCTAAGTTTTAGGTCTTATGTACAGTTATGCCAATAAAATATCCACTTGGTAGAGATGCTCTCCAGTGCCATGTTCTCCGTTGTTTGTATTCTGTACATGATGATGAAAGTGACAAGGATTTGGGGGGTTGCTTGGTTTAAGCTCCCTGCAAGTCAGCTGCCCAAAAAATCAGCCGTTTTCCTAAGAGTATCCATAATGCCTGTGATTATCATGGGTTTAAGCACATACCATAGTACTCTGTTTTGCAAAAGTCTTACTATTGCTTTTCATTGACAAAGGTAATTCAGAAGTTGCTTATTGACTGGTGAGTACTAGAACCAAGTGAATTACTACAGTTTAATACTCACACCCTGCCCTTTGATGAAAGCTTTCTCTCAGATGGTTCCACTTTTTCTGTGTTGGATGGACAGGGCTGCTAGAATTAAATATCCTGCTCTATTTGGGCAGACTAACAAGTCTATACGAAAAGGTATTGAAAATATAAGTATGATTTCCCCCAAAGAAATGTAGAAATGACCTGAAACAAATTTTAGGTGTGATATAAAAATATTATACAGTTCGAGTCGATGTTAGGAAAGTAGTCAAGGAAGGAAACCTAGATCTTGTGTTAGAATGATAGCGTGGCCACTCCTTTCACTGTGAGCATATTAGTGATTGTGGATCACTGGGCTTCTCTCTATTTCTGAAATATGTGGTTCAATGGAGAAAATAGTCTTAAAATCAAAGCAAGCAAGAATCCTCTTTATGGGCCATTGTGGTTCGGTGAGCACGTCGGATCTCATGAGCCATCCCTGACAGGATGGGAGCACCTAAAAGGGAATGACGCAATACTCCATGACCCTTAGACCAGCTTTTCTAGGAACTGGGTGCACTCAGGGCACAGGTGTTGGGATCCTTCTCATCGATAGTGATACTCATTCTTCACTTCACTCAACAAATACTTATTGAGTGGCTATTTGTACTGGACACAAGATATACCCCAGTCCCTGCCTTCATTGAGATTATACTCAGGGCAGGGGTATAGACAATAAACATTCAACATAATACATAACTACGTGACAAATAATATTAGATTAGTGCGTGGAGAAAAAACCGAACAGGGGGCCAGGGATTCCAGGGTAGAGAGAAGTGGGACAGCTTGTCATTTTCAATAGGGAGACCAGGGTAGGCCTCAATGCAAAAGTAACATTTGAAATGCGTGAGACAGGTAGCCATGGGTACCCTGAGCAAAGGAAATTTCCTGTGCAAAGGCCCTAAGGCAGGAGCAGGTGTGTCTGAGACGACCAACGAGGTCACTGCGGGTGGAACAAAGTGAAGCAAATCAGGTCAAAGAAGTGATGGGTTGGGGGGGTGGAGCAGACCATCTGAGGGCTCGAAGATCATTGTAAGGACTCTAATTAGCTCTCACTCCGAGTGAAATGAGGAACCATTGCAGGGTTTTGAGCAGACATGATTGACTCATTTTTAAAAGAATTGTTTTGGGGGCACCTGGGTGGCTCAGTCAGTCAAACGTCTGCCTTCAGCACAGAACGTGATCCCAGGGTTGTGAAATCGAGCCCCGCGTCAGGATCCCTGCTCCGTGAGGAGCCTTCTTCTCCTCCTCCTGCTTGTACTCTGTGTGTGTGTGAAGTAAATAAATGACATCTTTAAAAAAAGAGAGAGAGAGAGAATTGTTTGGCTATGAAAAAGCTGGAGCGGACAGGCAAGGGAAAAGGAATTCCAATGAGACATCTGATACTTAGGATTGAGAACGGGGCCAGAGATGAAAATTTGGAGTTCTTGGCACATATATGATACCTAAAACCATGAAATATCTCATGGAAAGTCACTGATCCCTGGACGTTCCATTTCTAGAAGCTGCACAGGATGTGTCCTGGTCCTCGGGCCAAGCTGACCCTGCCTTCTCTTGTTTTTTTAAGGCTCGCGAGACGGCATCAATCATAACCCGCCACACTGATTAGTTTAATCATTCGGTATTGACTCAACACAAAACATCTCCACACCGCGCACAGTTAGAGCTAGAGGTCGTCTACTAAAAGTTTCTCATCTTACCGATAAAAAAGGGAGGCTCGGAGAAGTTAAAGGATTTCACCAACATGACAGTGGAAGGTAACAGCGGAGCCGGCAGTTAGACTACCCTGTAGCTCAGCACTCTTCTTAAAGCCACCTAGAGCCCTTAGAACTTTACTAAATGGAACAAAAAGGTGGGAACAGAGAGGTAAAGTCAAAGGTCATTCCTGCCACCGACTGTTTGCTTCAGAGCAGACCTACCCAGGGAGCTCTCTTCTGTACGCACTTGGGCGGGACTTCCATCCCACAGCGGAGAAGGCCACGGAGCGACGCCCGCTGGCCCGCTGGAAAGCGCCTTCTCTGATCGCTCAGGCCAGATTTTGAATACATCTGGGCATGATTTTTGAGTTGCAAGAAGCTGGGTGAAGAAAGGATAATTCCTTTTATCAAATCAGTCATAAGAAATTATTTGGTTCCTCTTGAGATTTGGAAACTAGCAGAGGCAAGAGAAGAAAGAGAATGTGGATAATTCCACTGTTTGCTTTTGATGATTCTTGATGATTTAGAGACATCTGGAAAGAGCTAAAAGGATATTCAGTTGAACATGATGTTTATTTGACTGTAGTTTGCAACCAGGCATATACCCCACTTCAGTCTGTCCCTGATTCTAGTCCTTTCTACGATATTGGAGAACTATTTGGATCAGCTTTTGAGTTCCAATGGGTTATCACAGACAGTTTGCAAACCGTATTGTACTCGGAGATATTATACTTGGAGATCGCTCCTTCTGTAGACATTTATGAGTAGGCACTCGCATGTGGCAGGCGTGAGAAATGCAGTGGCCAAGACAGCTAAGGTGTCTGTTCTTGCAGAAACTCACAGTTTCTGCGTGTCATGGGGACACATAGACAATCAGTAAGGAAATAAGTAAGTGAAGAAGGTGGTTCCAAACAGCAGTGCACGCCATGAAGGAAACAGCACAAGGTCAAGAGAGAGAGACCGGGTGGGCTACCGCAGGCCTGCGGGTCAGAAGAGATCAGGGGACTTTGGGACTCAAACCTAAGTAAAAAGAAGGCAGCTGCGGCAGGGAGGGGTGAAGGATGGGGGGTGGGGGTGGGGGGGGTGGGTGCGGTGTGGGATGCAGGAGTGAGGTTTGGGAATAATGAGAGGAAGCGGGTAGGGGCGAGGCGGAGTGAGCAGAACACTGTGGGCTCACTGTAGGGCCTCCTAGGCCGTAGTGAGGGACTGGATTGTAGCCTCAGTGGAGCAGGAGGCCACTGGAGGATTTAAAGCAAAGGAACACTGTTACCGGATTATTTCTGTGAAATAATGCTGAGCTCCTTTCTTCAAGAGTAGGGCAGGAGTCAGAGCAGGAGACCAGTCAGGAAGCTATTAATTATCCTCAGCTAAGGAGATGACAGTAGGGCACGCAGTGGTAGCAGTGGAGATGGCTGAGGGATGGGATTTGAGCCAGGATTTCTGGGATGGCGTCAGCTGACTTGCTGATGACTGACTTGATGATGACGGACATGAAGGGACAGAGAAATGAAGGTGCCTGTTGGGTTTGGGGCTGTACAGTTGAGATGCTGATGGGGCCATTGGGTAAGATGGGGGAAAGGGGAGAACAGCCAGTTTGGAGGGCGGGCGGAGGGGCAGGGATACCGGGCTCGGTCCCAGGACCCCAGGACCATGACCTGAGCCGAAGGCAGAGGCTTTAACCCACTGAGCACCCAGGGGCCCTGAAGGGAGAGCTCTTTGATCTGCCAATCCCGCATGCGAATACAAGCTGGTTTGGAATCCAGGGGGCTGAGCAGAGCTCACAGAGAAAGTGCAGAGTCATCAACATATAAATAGTATTTAAGGTCGCAGCCCTGATTCACTCACCTGCAACAGTTCCCAGAGAGGAGAGAAAGGAGCCAACCCTGGGGCACATGAGCCGGGAGAGGTGGCTGACCCAGCAGAAGCAGCTTCAGGCAGGTGGGGGAGGCTGTGATGCTGTGCAAATCCGGAAAGGAGAGGGTTTCTCGAGGAGGGACTAGTCACCTGCGATGAGGGCAGCTGCCCCTGCGAGGGATCCGAGGGATCCGGGGACATGATCCCAAACGCCTGGCCTGGGCCAGCAGAGCGCAGTGCTCTTGACCTAAGCAAGGGCAGCAAACGCCAAGGAACCACCCCAGGGAAGGGCGGTGGACAGCCGGGGATGAAGGGGGAACGAGAGAAGGGGTGATAGGACAAGGGCAGACCCCTCACTCACCGGTGCGGTTTCCAGCCCGTGTCGGTCCGGCTGCCGCGACAGGTGGGACTGTGACCAGGATTACTAGGAAGGCTCCTCATCTTGGGTTTTAGAGCAGTGAATTAAAAGTAATACACATTCCTGGGACATTTGATCTCCTGCGTCTACATGCGGCGATTAGGCTGTCACGGAGCCCCCCACCCCATGTTTATACCCGCAGCCTCTCGGCGTTCTTGGACACTAGGTTCTTGGGTGTGTTTTCTGCGGCAATACCAAGTAGCACAGGAGGCAAGGATAATAAAACCCAGCGTTCCGGGAGCGCTTCGGGTGAGGTTTGGTGGTGATTCGCTCATTTAATCCTTACCTCAAATGGTGGGGGCCCTTTAATCTGCTTCCGACAAGACCCCATGGCGTCCTCTGAAATCCAGGTAATTATCATTGAAATCTTGCAACACAGCTTGTACTGAAATTGGGAAACGCTTGTATTTCAGCAAAACTGTTTAATTTTATCTTTTTCCTTTTCTTCTCACCAAATACCCCAAACCATGCTTTTCTGGCTGTTTGGGCTTGGAATGCTGAGGCCGCCTGGGAGCCCCAGGCCCCGCTGCTTAACTCCACATTCTTTCTCTCAGGGCACATGGAAAGGAGACTCAAATAGGAAAAGCAGATGACAGTTGATGAAACCCGTGCAGCTACAGAATTGCATACAAGTTAGAATGCATTGAGCTGCATGACAATTTTATGATGAAAATTTTATTCTGGAAACCTCTTCTCAGTGGTGTTTAAAAAAGAAAAAAAAAGTTGCGTGCAAATAGAGCGTGCACTCCCAGAATGCATCTGCTCGTTACTCAACATTCTCCCTCCAAAACTCATTTCCCCTTGCCAGTGAATTGCCTCTCAAAATCAAAAGAGAACATCGTGCACCTTTTTCTCGTGCAAGTTCTTTGGTATTTTTCTGTCTGACAGCTGGTAAAACAGATGATTGACTGATTGGCTGCTCTTAGTGTCTCTAAGACTGACTCTTATTTTGGGTGCGGTCAGAGTGAAAACAAGGACATTTCCGGGGCGTCATCAGCCCGTAGGAGGAGTCTTTCTCCTCTAAATTAGAAAAGCCTAGCACTCATTGGTGCCCAGGAAGTGCCCTAGACTGGAATTGTGTTGTTGTTTTAATCTGAAAATGACAACATAGGACATGGCCAACGGCAGGCAGCATTTTATTATGGGTGACGCAGCTTTAATTGGTATGGAGGGGGCATGCCTGTGGCATTAGTCCTCGGAATACTGGCCAACCAGATCGCTTTCAGCGTTTCTCAATGTTTAGCTTCATCTTATAATTAAGTAACAACGATCATTTCCTGACAGTTAATAACTGGCTAAAGGAGGTAGAAGCCTCATTAGGTTTATAATTTATCAAACTCTAAGCTCTTCATCTGCTGTGTTGCAAAAAGAGAAAGCATCTTCAAGTTCCAAACTGATTAAAGACAATCTCCAAGCGTATTTCATATGTGAGAGTGCTAATTTGTTCTTCAAAGGCTGATATTATTATTTTCCAAGTTTAAAAAAAAATAACTATTCTTCTCTCTTTCATTTTCTCAGTCAAATAAATAAATAAAATCTTTTTAAGAGGGTTGGGGGGTGCTGCACCTGGCTCAATCAGTTAAGCGTCTGCCTTTGGCTCAGGCCATGATTCCAGGGTCCTGGGATGGAACCCCACATTGGGCTCCCTGCTCAGCGGGGAGCCTGCTTCAGCCTCTCCCTCTGCCTGCAGCTCCCCCTGTTTACGCTTTCTCTCTCTCTCTCTCAAATAAATAAATAAAATCTTTAAAAAAAACTATCATTATATAAGCGGGAAGTAATGTTTATGTGGCTTTGATAGAGATGTATTGAATTACGTCCACATACACATGCACAGTAAAACAAAAGTGAAATTGGTAGGGCATATTTCCTTTAAGAGTATTTTTGTGACAATTCCCTGCACTTTCCTGAGAACAGTCTTGGCTACCCAACAACTCCAGCCAAATAACATCTTCATGAGTACTCCACAAGTGTTGACTGAGCTCTGACTTTGTGCGGGGCACTGTTCTAAATGCTGAGGATACAACAAGGAGATAAAAACACCCAACCACACTGAGCCGATAATTTAAATCTTAATAATTAATAATAAATAATTAATAATTTAAATCTTAATAATGTCTTCGAGATTACCTGGAAGATTCCCTGGGCCCAGAAGACCACACATTAAATGTCTTCAAAGTGATCCAGCGAAAGGTAGAGAAGAGTCCTCACTGGACCATCTTCTCTACCAGACTTCTGACTGTCTTCTCATTGCCCGATGGCCCCAGCGTCTGCTGGCTCAAAGATCACTCCCTGATCAACTGTATTTCTGAGATCACAAGTCTTCCCGCTAGTGGGAGAAAGTTTAATCTTTTCTGTTAGGGGACCTGCTGCTTTCATTCTGGAATCTGTCATGAGCTGGTCACATAGGAAACAGTGAATTCTAATCCCTTGATGAAAACATTCATCTCCATAGTTTGATGCAGGGACAGTCTGACCTACAATTCAGGCTCTGGAGTTCTAGAAATATGGAACTCAAGTTACCATGATTCTTCCAAATGACTTCTATCTAGACCAGATCGAAAATACCTCTGGAGAAATGGAACATCTTTCTAAGGGTACCTACTCAGAGGCTTTCATCAGAGTTCCCACTGGGAATCCCTCAAAAATCCTTCTGCTTCATATTCTTATGAATCCTTGGAGTACAGTAACCTTAGGTGTTCAAAGAAACTCTGTGCTTCCTCTGCCACCAGAGCAGCTCAAGATATGAGGTCCTCTGGATCTTCAGGGTTGGCAAAAATGCAAAGCAGAACTCCAGGAAAGCTTCTGGCATTTGGTTAGTGTTGTCACGCCAGCCCTGGATTTCAGCATCAGAGATCCCCATCATTATCCTGTACGGAACCTGTAGGCATTGCCTCCCGCGAAAGTTATCCATCTGGTGTCCCAACTGATTCTCTTGCTTATAGACTGTCTACAACCAAGAGGTGGGACTACCCCCTTCTTATGCTGACAAATCTAAATCTTCAAAACTCATGGGAACACTTCTTGTCCTCAGTATATTTCATAAACGGGCAGAATGTGTGATTGACGCACCCTTTATTTTATTAGAAGTTTGCTGTTGTTTTTTTTTTTTCTGGTAGAAATTCAGAAATTTCAAGATGTTCTTTATTACTTTAAGCCCCATGGGATAAATATTTGAAGGAACATCCAGCTATTTTAAAATCATTTGACAGACTTAACAGTGTAGAAACACACACACGCATCTCTACCCATTCAACAAATACTCCAACCATTAGGATCCCAAGGGGAGACAGGTTGGTACTTATTTTATCTTATTTTTTAAAGATTTTGTTTATTTGACAGAGATCACAAGTAGGCAGAGAGGCAGGAAAGAGAGAGAGAGAGGAGGAAGCAGGCTCCCTGCTGAGCAGAGATCCCGATGCCGGGCTTGATCCCAGGACCCTGGGATCACGACCCGAGCCGAAGGCAGAGGCTTTAACCCACTGAGCCACCCAGGAGCCCCAGGTTGGTGCTTATTTAACGGACATTCTGTGTGGATACTTTCACATCAAGTATAGAGACTCAGGAGCAGGCTTTTACTTCATCCCTGAAATGACTACTAATTAAAAGTCACTAATGTGACTTTAAATTTTCCTAATATGCCTCACAATCCCATTTACCTGTAATTTCTGAAGAACTACAGTCTTTGAACTCACTCTGGATAGGAGGAAGGAGAGTTTTCTATACGATATACACACATTTAAGTAACCAGGAGAGTTCAAAGGAGAATTTCCCAGTGCTTTTCTGAATAGGCATACACTGTCGTGGAACGACGGGCCTGGAGGCTTGAACCAGTACACTTGTGGGTGTAACGGGGAGGCCCTCTCCATTTCACATTGTTTTTCTAGGTCTAATGAAAACCTAAGAATTGAGGGCTGAGCCTCACCCTGGTCATGTAATCAGGAATAGAAGCCTGGTAGCAAAAAATGGGGTCAGCGGAAGAACCATCGTGTTTAGAGAAGGAAAGGCCTCGAAAAAGAGCGACTGCTCCAAGTACCTCTGGCTCCTTCTCTCTTTCCCTTGTGTGAAGCACCGTGTTTCTCTGTGCAGACTCTACTCGATTTGAGAAGACAGGCTTAGGGGTTTTCGAAGCTGAAGACAATCTCAGAGTCACAGTCTCCTCTGAAAATCTTGCTAAGGAGAAACAAAATAGGAAAGTAGAAAATTTTACCCTAGATGACAAATCTCTAGGTCCTAAGGATGAGTCCAAATTTCAGACGTTGTGGGAATGCCCTCAGTCAGAAGTGAGACAAAACTCTTCCGGTTGCTTGCGTTGGGAAACACCCTGATCTCTAGGCTTAGGGATCGTGAGTCAAAGCGGGACTGGAACCTCACGAAGTCTTTGTGTGTTGGGCCTTGAAAGGGAGGATGCAAGTATATGGGATGGCGCCTCTTCTATGATTCCTTTCCCCTCCCAGGCCTCCAGGTCAGGTCCGGCAGGATTTAATGACTCCGAATCTCTGCGATGATTGGCATCTGGATCACCCCCGGGGAACTGGCAGGAGCACCCAGTCCACACCTGGGTGGGGGGATGGGTGGAGGGACTGGGAACTGGACACCTAAGAAGTTGTCTTTTGGAGGAAGTAAAAAAAAAAAAGCTTTTGCCAAGCCTGTTGGGTAAGTCAACAGGAGACTCGAATCTCTACTCTTGTCCATCCTCTTTTTTTTTTTAAATAGCATTGACTGTATAGAAACTTCAGAAATGGCGCATCTGGGTGGCTCAGTGGGTTAAGGCCTCTGTCTTTGGCTCAAGTCATGATCTCAGGGTCCTGGGATCAAGTCCTGCATCGGGCTCTCTGCTCAGCGGGGAGTCTGCTTTCCCCCCTCTCTCTCTGCCTGCCTCTCTGCCTGCTTGTGATCTCTGTCTGGCAAATAAATAAATAAAATCTTTGAAGAAAAAAAAAGAAACTTCAGAAATGCATGGTCTAGTATTGCATGTTTATATTTACTCCTTGAAGAGAACGCTAGATGGTTGGTTGGATGGTTGGTTAGTTGGATGGTTGGTTGGTTGGATGGTTGGTTGGATGGTTGGTTAGTTGGATGGTTGGTTGGTTCGTTGGTTGGTTGGATGGTTGGTTAGTTGGATGGTTGGTTGGTTGGTTGGTTGGATGGTTGGTTAGTTGGATGGTTGGTTGGTTGGTTGGATGGTTGGTTGGATGGTTGGTTAGTTGGATGGTTGGTTGGTTGGTTGGTTGGTTATTTTCATTGCATGGGTTGCCTTTATTACTCCAAGTATTAGTGGTAAATAAATTAAAAATATTTTTAATCTAAATCTTCTTTCAAAGGACCTAGTGGAAGGTTAATTGTCTAGTTTGCAATGGGACCAGGCCAAGTGGGTTGAACACTTTAGATAGCAAGAGCCATCCATGAAGAGCATCCTTCTTGTTTTCTTCTGAGTCTTGAAAATGACCTTCAGAAATAAGGCAACATAGCTTGCTTTTTTTTTTTTTAAAGCAAATTTAGAAAGACATAAATGAAATGATACCTTCTAAAGTGTGCTTCCCCTCCAGTATGCTCCTAGGAAATGAGTCCTCCAGGAATCAGATCAAAAGAGATGATGTGTTCCCTACTTCTGAAGACTGGGAAGCTTTTGGCAACCGTCAGAGTGACCTAACCTCTTCAGGAGAGAAAGGCATGAGGTCATGAATGACATAGACTAGCCCAGAACTCCCATGCATCTACACGCTCTTGCCTCCGTAGAAACCAGACTGGACTTCGAGGCAGGGGAGGGCTCGCCATCCCCCACACAGGACTGTGGCAGCAACCAGAAGCCAGATCTTGGAGGGCTCTCAGAAACCGCCTCACCTTGGGTCTCAAAGAACTGCTAGCACCTTCGTGTGGTACCCCTAAGCAGGCCTGGTTCTAGTTGTAGGGAGAGAGTCCAACAACCCCAGACAGAAGCTGGTAGCCATTTACTGTGTACCTAGTAACTGCACACGTCTAACTCCGAAGGCCCTACTCTGGAGGGACATGCGCTGGGGGAAAGCGCCCTGGTATCCCAAAGCCCCCTTGACATGAATGTTTCTCTGAGGACCGTTCGGCTTCTCTCGTTTTCTGCCTGCTGGCCATTTCCCTGTGGCTGGCTCTCTTCCTTTTCCTGCACACAGCAGAGCCTTATTTACTGCAAACTGGCGATGAGGCAAGGTGGCTGGGAGGGGCTCCTGCGTGGGGGAGCTCTGCTGTTTTCATAACCGCTGCCAGCTCTGAGTAGATGGTGAGTAAGAGCCTCTTCCTCTTCCCTCTGGGCTGCCCTCCTCTCCACACCAATCTCGTTGCCGGCCTGTCTCGGATATGGTGCTGAGCAAGGGCGGCTGCCTGGCCCTGATGTTCCCGGGGCTCGGGACCCAAAGCTCGAGAAGGCAGCAGAATCCGTAAGTGAGGGCGGCGCCGGCCCATGTTCCCTGGTAGCCAGGATTCCTGCTGGAGGGCTGCCGGGAGGAAGCGGCAAGCGTGGAGGCAGTGAAAAGAGCATTTGCCACTCTTACTTCCTCTGCTAGAGCAATTGAAAGTGCTTGCTCAGGAAAAGCAGAGCGAGATGGATGTTAAATGCTTCCTCCGGCGACCTTTGGGCTGATTTTAGGTTAGCTGCCTTTTCTGTTAGTGAACCTTCTTTCTGGCCTTTCTTTCTTTCTTTCTTAAGAGAAATGACATCTGCGGGTTCCTTCTTATGTCTGGATATTACAACACAGGAGTGTTTATGGTTATCCACGCCTTACAAGCCATATGTTGATTTTGCCCTTTTTCCATTCTGGTTTGGAGCATAGTGTCTGTTTGGGATTTTGCCTGCTCTTCGGTGCTCCCTGCTAACACGTCTGCTGGCGGCTGGATGATTATAAGCAGACATAAAGGGGAGTTTTCTCCTAGAGAGACCTTCCCAGCTCGCGCTTCAAGAGTTTGCACACCTTGTAGAGGGAAGAAGCGATTCCTGCGTGTCTGTGTCTGTCTGTCTGTCTGTCTGTCTGTCTATGGCTTTTCTTTACTGGGTGGGGGGGGAGGTCTGCCGATTCTGCGCCTTCTAGCATAAAGATCCGTTTCTGATTTTGTGACATGATTTCTTTTCAGACTTGTAGTTTAATCGAATCTAGCTCTGAGTGACACTTTAAACCCTGCTCTCCGGCCTTGGGAGCATTTCTCCCAACCAGGCGCTTTTCCCACCCACCTGCTGCCATCGGTCCTGTTGGCACTCGGCTCCGCCCGGCTTCTCTTCCTTATGCCGGATCCATTCTGTACACGGGGTCTACGCCTCGGAAGACGAGTCCTGCGAAACACTGGGACCTCTTCCTTGCCAGTAACGTGCCCCCAAATCACAAAAGCAGAAAAGCCAGAAACAGTAGGCGCCTGGGCACTGGTGGACCATAAAATCAGAAATTCACCGCATAATATTGCTTTGTTCTCAGATGCATCACACTTTCCAGCTATGAGCTCACCAGCCTGTGCGCTAGGTCTGGGCCAGCTGGCATCCCTGCCGCTCTACAGACAGAAGTGGAGATGCGGCGGGGCCAGCCAGGTCGCCCCAGAGCCGGGTGACCTAGCTGGAACTGGGAGCCTGCGCCCTTGACTTGTCTCCAGCCCGTCGCTGTCGGGAGGACGTGGCTTAGCGGGGGGAGCTGGAGGCTGAGTTGACTCTGCCGTCTTGCCTTGCAGCCATCTGTATCTGGACCATCCGCCAGCAGCCAGGAGAAACGGTGGTTGGAACAGTGGATACGTAAATAAATAGGAGGTTTAAAATGGGGAGATCAGGGCGCCTGGGTGGCTCAGTGGGTTAAAACCTCTGCCTTCGGCTCAGGTCATGATCTCAGGGTCCTGGGATCGAGCCCCGCATCGGGCTCTCTGCTCAGCAGGGAGCCTGCTTCCTCCTCTCTCTCTGCCTGCCTCTCTGCCTACTTGTGATCTCACTCTCTGTCAAATAAAATCTTTAAAAAAAATGGGGAAATCAGGGATGTGAGTCCAGGAATATGCTAGAATATCGTTTTTGTGTGGGCAATGATGCCTCTGTTAACTGCGGGCTGGAACTCTACTAGCTACGCTCACTACTACCTGTCATACGGAAAGTGTAGAACATCCTCCAGGAGGAGACGGTAGTCAAAGTTAAGCTAAGCCAGAAACTTAAATCATTAATTTTGCAAATATTTATTGAGTGTCTCCCATGAGCCAAGTCCTGTAATAGTCCTCTTCATAACCTCCTGCCTGTCCCGTGGTAGAGGGAGACGTTGAATGGATGGATTGATGTGCACGTGTTGTCCACAGAATTTGGTTCTGGGGACTCCCTGTCTGCTCCCCACTCTTCCTGCCTTGGGAGAGCCCGGACAGCCCCGCAGAGACTCTGGCCTCACCCCTCCCAGAACCACCCACTTGCAGGAAGGAGGATTTCCTTAACGAAGGCTAATAAACGCGGGCTGGTGCCCCCGGGGGGGGGGGAGGCTTTCTGCACGTTTACCCGGATGGAATCTGGGGGAGCCTTGCAGGATGGTCCCACCCTAGCCGGCTCTGGGGAGGGGCATCTGCCTGTCACGCCTGTCACAGGCTTCCCAGCCACAAAGCCAACCCAGGTGTCTCCTCTCTGGGTCGGCCGGTCAGAGCAAGTTTGCCTCCCCGGTCTCCAGAGCTTCACGCGCCATCTCCTGAGCTTGCCTGCGGGGTCCCAGCGTGGCCTCAGACAGAGCGCAGCCGGGAGCTAGGGAAGGCACACCAGGCACCAGTACTTCCTGAACGCCCTCCACGCACTGGCCTCGGACCAAATGCAGAATTAGATTACTGTACCCAACCAGTTGGTTCACATTTTAAACAAATAAATAGGCAGATCGAGGTGGACTAAATAGAGGGGAAGGTGGAAATACACTCCAGGGAGAGGCCGGTGCCGGAGAGGGGAAACCAGTCAGAGCCTGTCATTCTGAGAGCGTTAAGTAGGGCAGGACCTTAAACTATTTCAGATCGAGTTCCGTGTTTGTGATCGGCCAGAGGAAAGGCAGATTTGGTTGGGAGAGGGAAAAAATGAGCCCTACACTTCGTGCTCTTACATGGCATTTCATTCCTTTGTGGTTGTTTCTGTCTTTGGGCCCTCGCTGCACCTTGCGTGTCCCGCTGACAAAGTGGCCGGCCATGACCAAGCTATCACTTGTGTACTTTCCATGTCCTTCCAGGGGAACGGGAACTCAGGGACGGCAGGGACTTTGTCTTCTTCATCTCTGAATTCCCAAAGCCTGATCGATAAATGCTTTCTGCATTAACATAGGATACCTCCCCCCCACACACACACCAGGGACTATAACTGAGTCTCCACTGTGAGCTTGGGCCAGGATGTTAGACACCCCAGGAATTTAATATAGGGGTAGCTTGGGGCACCGGGGTGGCTCAGCGGGTTAAAGCCCCTGCCTTCAGCTCAGGTCATGATCCCAAGGTTCTGGGATGGAGCCCTGCGTCAGGCTCTCCTCTGTCTCTGCCTGCCTCTCTGCCTACCTGTGATCTCTCTCTGTCAAATAAATACATAAAATCTTCAAAAAAAATAGAGGTAGCTCTAGATGTGAGTGATCTGACAGTTTTCTGGAGTACGATGTTATTCCCAGCATCTGAGGTCATGGGATAAGAGCGGGAGGCGAGCCGTTGCCTGAGGCCCGGGCTTACAGCTGGGGCCGCTCTTGGGGAAGATTCTCGCGAAGAGTGAGGGACCCGAGTAGCTGAGGCAGAGGCTTCGTGTTTGAAATACTTGTGTCGCATACAGAGAAGGTAGGGCGAGGCCAGTGGGTGAAGGGACACATGAAAATGTTTGACATTGAAAGTTTTGACAGTCGGAACTGTCACTTAGGTTCCATCGGAAGCCACTTAAGCTGAGCCCTGAGAGATGAAAGGAAAGTTCAAAAGGGTCGAACCCAGCGACGCACCAGCCGTGCCAGGCAAGACAGTTTGGGGCCTCGGGTGTCCGAGGCGAGGAGCCTGCGGTGGAGAGGAGCGGCCGGGATCTGCGGGCTCAGATATAAAACCCTGGCCTCAGAAAGGTGACGGTGGGAGTGATTTTCAACTTTGGGGGGTCCGGGGTGGTCGTTTTGAGATAAGCGTATCGTTTGTATCGGCAGCGTCCTCTGTATGAGGACGAGAGGAATGAAGGCCGCTCTCGTGAGCCTTCTGCATAGCACCCTTACAACACCTCTTTGAGGTACTAGTATTAGTCCCATTTGACAGATAAATTAACTGAGGCAGAGATTTATTTATTTATTTATTTATTTGAGAGACAAGGTGAAAGAGAGAGCGCAAGCAAGGTGAGGGGTGAGGGGCAGAGGGAGAAGCAGACGCCCCGCTGAGCAGGGAGCCCGATGCGGGGCTCCATCCCAGGACCCTGAGATCATGACCTGAGCCGAAGGCAGACCTTTTACGACTGAGCCACCCAGGTGCCAGCTGAGGCACAGAGATTAAAAAACGTGCCCAAGGTCACACAGTGAGTGAGACCCAGAGCCAGGACTGTAAACAGGTTGTAGGGCTGCACACCTCAAAGGGTTCACCACAAATGCTGACTTTAACGAGTTCACTGGAGGATTTATGGGATGATGAAAGAGGTTCTAAAGTGGGATGTGTATTCTCATCATTTCAGAAGAACAGAGAAGTATTTCTTATATTAGCTTATCTATCCTCATTAGTAACTGCCTACTCCGGTTTATGCCGAGTGGTAGTCATTAGAATTTAGAATCTGTAATAGGATAATATGCTTTTTCTTTTTAAACATTGATTTTCCTAATTTAAAAATTACTAATATTCATAATAAACAACCAACTATTCCAGAATTGACAGATACGCAGTGAATGTCTCAAGCAATCCTAATTGTTCCCCAAATCATTATCCACTGGTGAGTTGAAATGCCTCCAGCTTTTTTCTTTTACATGTTCTGATATGAGACCATCATATTATCCTCATTAGCATCATTTATGTTAATGATAAGCCTTTTACCCAGAGGTCATCACTCTGTTTTATAATATGCTTCGTTATTTAATATCTTTTGTACATCTTTCCATGTGAGGACATACAGTTTTATTCTATTTCCTTTAAGAATGATACAGGATTCACGTTCACTTTCAGCGTGATCCAGTCGGGGCTCGTGTTCTCTTCCAATCAGCAGAGCAACAGGTCTGATGTGACCTAGATTCTCACCTCAATGCCACTTTTGTTCCTTCTGGGTCTGGGACAGGGCTCATGGAGAAGCAAGCTCAGCTGGGACTCAGTTTTCTGTTTCTGTGGAAATAACAGAAGTTGTGAGCCAGCAACGGTCCCCAGCCCACTTTACAGACGGGCAAACTGAGACCTGGAGAGATTAAGCAACTTACTTGCGCCAGGTCACAGTTAGAAATTCGAGAGTCAGAGCTTGGACCCACGCCCTTTTGACTCCAAAGCCTGTGACTTTAGCACACACTGTGTCCTTCTCTTTTACGAATCCTTTACCTAAATGTTTAATAGGAAGTGGTTTCCATAGCATCACGTTAGAGTAGAAGTCGTCTGCTTCTCCTCTTCCCGGCGCACTTCACAAACACCAGGACGGAAGGGGGTGTTGTCTTCACCGGAACCTTCCCGACCCCGCGGTCACTAGCTGGTCCGGAGTGTGACGCGCTGTCCCTGGGCAGGTCCGGAGGACACCTCCTGGGACTCGAGCCTTGTTCCGCATCTCTCTCCCGCAGACGGGGGCCAGGAAGGGAGAGTGGAGAAGGTTCCTTGGGTGACGCAGGGTTCTCCACATGCCAGCCCGGCAGCACCACCGCAGCGGGGCTGTGTCTATCCGCCCCGCACAACCCACTCGGGAATTTGAAAAGAGCCAATTTAAGTGGATGCGTAGAGATAAGCGATCTTGGCGGAGCATCCTTACGGGGACTTTGTTCTTTTGTTTTCGTGCCGGTGTGTTTTTCCGTGTACGTGAGCTAGACTCGTTTCGCAGACAGCCTGCTTCGTGGAACCAAACTCTTGGCTCTGTGCTGGGAAAGCCCACACAAAGACATGAAGCTGTCCAACCATTTGCTCCCACGGTAGGCGTTTTCTCAGCACGTCCGGAAGGTCGTCAGAAGGGCACCGGAAGTCGAGGCAGTTCCGTGTCTGGCCGCGTATGTTCTGTGGCCGTGGCCGTGTGAACTCCGCCAGGGCCCCGAATCACTCAGTCAGAAGCCGAGTCTTCTGCTTCCAGGTCTTTTCAAATCACAACCAGGTTCTCCTTCACATGAACTCTACCATCTTCTGTCGGCTAACGTCAGGCCTCTCGTCTTGGACCAAACAGAAGCCATCGAATGGTTTTCCCATTTCACCGCCTTCCCGCCGTGACCATTTCCCTGCCAAACCTTGTCTTTTCTGGGTTAGTCTTGTGTTCCTGTGATCCCCACGCCATGATCTAGAGCTCTGGGGCTACGGCGTTTCTTCTCGGAGTGTGTTCCAGACTTAACATGTCACTCTCAAGACAGGGCCATGACACAGAACACAGGGCCTCAGGGAAGACCAGACAAGGACGTCACTTACCTGGTTCTCGATCATTTACTTCCTTTTTTTTTTTTTTTTAATTTTATTTATTTACTTGACAGAGAGAGATCACAAGTAGGTGGAGAGTCAGACAGAGAGAGAGGAGGAAGCAGGCTCCCTGCTGAGCAGAGAGTCCGATGCGGGGCTCGATCGCAGGACCCTGAGATCATGACCTGAGCTGAAAGCAGAGGCCCAACCCACTGAGCCACCCAGGTGCCCCGATGATCTACTTCTACTGCGGACATTAAACTTGGGATTTTACCCAATTCTTCAAACGATGGGGAAAACTAAGTACTTTTTTTTTTAGAAACTTTTTAAGTAAATGAACTTATCAATTAATTTTTCTTTTTTTTTTTTAAAGATTTTATTTATTTATTTGACAAACAGAGATCACAAGTAGGCAGAGCAGCGGGCAGAGAAAGAGGAGGAAGCAGGCTCCCCGCAGAGCAGAGAGCCCGATGCGGGGCTCGATTCCAGGACCCTGAGATCATGACCTGAGCCGAAGGCAGAGGCTTTAATCCACTGAGCCACCCAGGCACCCCTCAATTAATATTTCTTAAAGCAATAATAGAGGGAAAGGAAATGCGTGGACCTAGATTTTTCATATAGTGTATTGTGGCATCCTTCTGCTATGCCCCCCACCTTTTTTAAAAGATTTTATTTATCTATTTGACAGAGAGAGGGAGACACAGGCAGAGAGGGAACAGGAGCAGAGGGAGTGGGAGAGGGAGGAAGCAGGCTCCCCGCTGAGCAGGACCTCGATGCAGGGCTCTATCCCAGGACCTTGGGACCATGACCTGAGCCAAAGGCAGACACTTAACAACTGAGCAACCCAGGTGCCCCCTACTATGCCCCTTTTTGTCATAATATTCATCCATGGTTCACCTCTACGATACATATTATGTGGAAATAACTGTGCTTAAGTCTTCGTAATTGTTACATCATGACTCCTGGGGCTCCTTCAAAGTGTCTTAAAAATTGAAGGGATGAAATATTACAGAGTCTTTCTTGATGCCAGGGATCCTTTGAAGTGCATGGCTAGGCTATAGCCTCTTAGAGACTAGGATGTTTTGCAGGCAGCTCCCCCGGCCCCACCCCCGGCCCACCTTATTGCCGCTGCCTCAAGGGAATCAAGTTTCTGAGAACTCTTTCAGATTGCCTTGAAAGGTTTCCTACTCCCCCCCTCTACCACAGGAGTTGGGTACCAGATTACTCCAGATCCAGATTAGTTTTTGTAACACTAGAAGAAAATAAAATAATGGAGACGGTTTCCCTCAAAAAGCTTTCTTTGATTAGAAACTGTGTCCGTGGACATGTAAGATTTGATTACACCTTAGACTTCTCTGGAAAATTTACTGCTGAAATCGACAAGGCAGTGTGTGACGAGGGAACTTGAAGGTGGGAGTACCATTTTCTGAGAAGTATGTGATTGGGGGTCTGTACAGAAGAGCGTCACCAACATTTTGTACCTATAAGGAAACCACTGTCAAAACGCACACTGCTCTTTAGCCATTCACTAAGAGCAAAATCTTAAAGACAAATGAGTTTTAAATAAAGACCACATCATTAGAGCAGGGAATGTGTTGGGAAAGAGAGGTTAGATGTAATTATGTAGAAATTAGGTTGAAAATGTAATCCCATACCACCAAATATTTGCTGGGGAATACATCCGCCCCTGCCACCGTCCCCCCTCTGATGTCAAAGACCCACATTGACTTTGTAGAATGTGTGATGTGCTTTCCACTCTGAGAAGGGTGACCTCTTCCAGGCCAATTAAAAGGTGCTGCTTTGAGGATATTGGAACCCATGCTCAAAGGGATAAAAGGAAATTGAAACTTCTATTAAAAGGAGCTAATGATGCCTGGAGCCGTGGGGATTAAAAAAGAACAGAGTCAGTTTTAAAAAGATCTCCAAATCAAAGAGCAGCTTTTCTCATCAAATACCAAGAGAAAGAAAAATGATTTTTAATGAAAAATGGGGCAATGGAATCAGCCTTTTGCCTCGATCCTGGGGCTTCAGTCAAAACTGGTGAGAAGTTCGGAGCAAAACCCTTTGAACTTCTTGGGAGAAATTTGCTACATATATTTAAGATAACGTCATGAAAGCCAAACTAGCATGTCTCCCAAATTAGATAAAGTGATTCAGAAGCATAGTGAAAGGATGACAATAAAATATAGTGTGTATAGAATTGGTTTATGATCGATTGCCCATCTGACAAAATAATTCCCAAGTTAAAATCTAGCACTAAAAAAAATTGAGATCTAATTCCCATGTAACATTATATCAGTTTTAGGGGTGCAACACAATGATTTGACATACTTATATATTGCAAAATGATTACCACAGTAAGTTTAGTTGGCCACGCACACCACACATAGGTACAATTCTTTTCCTTATGGTAAGAAGGTATACATACCCTTCTTCTCTGTGAAGAGAAGACTGTTAAGGTTGCTCTCTTAGCAGCTTCCAAATATGCAATACAGCGTCGTTAGCTCTGGGCACCACAGTATACATTTCATCCCCAGCACTTACCTATGTTAGGTCTGGAAGCTTGGACCTTTTGATCACTGTCCGCCATTTTGCTCACCCCCACTCCTACCTCTGGCAACCACCAATCTGTTCTCTATCTGTGAGTTTGGGGGTGGGGGAGTGTGTTTTAAATTTCACATCTAAGTGAGATCATATGGTATTTGTTTTTGTCTGACACGTTTCACTCCGCATAATGCTCTCAAGGTCCATTTACCTTGTTGTAAGTGGCAGCATTCCTGACACAGCCGAATCATATTCCACGGTGTGTATATATACCACAGCTTCTTTATCCATTCACTTGTTAACGCATGCTTGGGTTGTTTCCATGTCTTTCTATTGTAAATAATGCTACAATGAACATAGGGGAGCAAGTATCTTTTTGAGTTAGTATCTTCATTTTCTTCACAGAAATCCCAGAAGTGGGATTGTTGGAACGTAGGAGTGGGATTGTTGGATCGTTCTATTTTTAACTTTTTGAGGATCCTCCCTACTGTTTCCCACAGGGACTGCACCAACTTACATTCCCGCCAACAGTGCACAGGGGTTCCCTTTTCTCCACATCTCACCAACACTTGTTATTTCTTGTCTTTTTGATAATCACCATTCTGACAGGCATGAAGTAGGAAACTCAGTGTAGTTCTCATTTGCATTTCCCTGATGATTAGGGATGTTGAGTACTTTGTCATGTACCTGTTAACCATTTGTATGTCTTCCTTGGGAAGAATACCTATTTAGTTCTTTATCCATTGTTAACTTGAATTAAAAAAAATTTTTTTTCGGGGCGCCTGGGTGGCTCAGTGGGTTAAAGCCGCTGCCTTCAGCTCAGGTCATGATCCCAGGGTCCTGGGATGGAGCCCCACATCGGGCTCTCTGCTCAGCAGGGAGCCTGCTTTCCCCTCTCTCTCTATCTGCCTCTCTGCCTACTTGTGATCTCTGCCTGTCAAATAAATAAATAAAATCTTTAAAAAAAAATTTTTTTTCCTATTTCATTGTGTGACTTCTTTATATATCCAGATATTAACCACTTATTGGAAATACCATGTGTGGTAATTTTCTCCCATTTCTGTAGGCTGCCTTTTCATTTTGCTGATCCTTTCCTTTGCTGTGTGGAAGATTTTAGTTTGATGTAGTCCCACTTGTTTATTTTTACTTATATTGCTTTTAGTGTAAAACTCAAAAAATCATCACCAAGACCAATATCTCGGACCTTATTTACTATGTTTTGTTCTAGAAGTCTTATAGTTTCAGGTCTTATGTTCAAGTCCTTAATCCATTTTGAGTGAGTTTTTGCATCTGGTGGAAGGCAATGGTCCAGTTTCCCAGTTTTGCATGCAGCCCTGCGGTTTTCCCAACACCATTTACTAAAGAGACTGTCCTTCTCCATCGTATCTCCATGGCTTTTTTCATAAATTAATTGACTATATATGTGTGTGGGTGTGTTTTGGGGCTGTCTATGGTGTTGCGTTGATCTAGATGTCTGTTCTGCTTCCTACAGCTTTGTTGTACAGTTTGAAGTCAGGAAGTGTGATACTGCCAGCTTTGGTCTTCTCCTCAAGACTGCTTTGTCCTTTCATGGTCTTTTATGATTCCATGCAGAATTTAGGATTATTCTAGTTCTGTGATAAAATGCCATTGGAATTTTGATAGGGGCTGCACTGAGTCTGTAGATGCTCTGGATAGTGTGGGCATTTTAACAATAGTCTTCCAGTTCATGAGTATGGACCATCTTACCATTTATTTGTGTCTTCAGCTTCTTTCATCAATGCCTTACAGTTTTCAGCATAAAGGTCTTTTCCCTCCTTGATTAAATTTATTCCTGGGTATTTTATTTTTTGATGCAATTGTAAAGGGGATCGTTTTCTTAATTTCTAAAATCTAGCTTTTTAAAAAAAATATTTTATTTATTTATTTGACAGATAGAAATCACAAGTAAGCAGAGAGGCAGGCAGAGAGAGAGGAGGAAGCAGGCTCCCCGCTGAGCAGAGAGCCCGATGTGGGGTTCGATCCCAGGACCCTGGGATCATGACCCGAGCCGAAGGCAGAGGCTTTAACCCACTGAGCCACCCAGGCGCCCCCAAATTCTAGCTTTTTGATGGACGTGATGCACACGGTGACAGATGTTAGATGATTGTTGTGATAGTAATTATTATAACCTTGGTAGGTTTTTCACTCCTTAATATATTTTATAATAACCATCTATGTTAGCCGGTTCAGTCTGCCATATGGAATAGTGCAGACTGCATAACTTTATTTCTCACAGTTCTGGAGGATGGAAAGCGTAAGGTCAAGCCTCCAGCAGGATTGGGTTTCTGGTGAGCGCCTTCTTCCTGGCCACCTTCTCACTATGTTCTCATGTGGCTTTTCCCAAGTACATACAAAAGTATGCATACCGGGCAGAGAGAATGAGCTGTCTGGTGTTTCTTATAAGGACACTAATTTTCTTAGATCAGAGCCCCTCCCTTATGACCTCATTTAATCTCAGTTTCTTCTTAGAGGCTCCCATCTCTGAATACAGCCACTCTGACCAGGGGAGAGGGCATGTGTTAGAGCTTCAACAGTAATGAAGAAGTCAAGAATCTCCTAGGATTGAAAGGAGGGACTAGGCTTCCTACCATACTTGTCCATCAGTGGCGGGGGGGGGGGCGGCCAGCAAGCCATTAGGAAGCCTAAGTGCAGGGTAGTGCTGCATTTTCTGTTTCTTTAAATGATAAATGAACTAGGTTACTCAAGCCAAGGGACACCTCAGCATAACGAGCAGAAGTCTCTTCAGTACAAATCTGCTTCAACTCCCTTGACATATGTTTAATGGCAGTAAGCCAATGGGGAATTCTCTGTCCTAAGTCATCACTCTTGGACATTGGTTATCTATCCAGCAAAATCCAGGCATTAACAAGAAAGCTTCACACAGTCCAACTTTATTACCTCTGAATTTTGACCTGACTATGGTTTTAATGGTAGATAAAACCATTATTTTAGAATTGAAACAATTTTCTAGAATGAAGCAATTCTCCTGGGGTGACTGTTTCAGTTCGTAGAGCACATGACTCTTGATCTCGGTGTTGTGAGTTTGAGCCCCATGTTGGATGGAGAGATTACTTAAAAATAAAATCTTTAAAAAAGAAAAGAAAAAAAAGTTTTTTAGAGTAAAACATGTTACTCCTACAGTATATAATGGGACTCGAAGTTACCGTAAGGGGCCCAGGATACCTCTTTTCAGCTCGGAAATTCCAAGATGAATTGTGTTAAATTTAGTTACAAAAAAGAAATGACAGAATCACTTGTGCACCAGTGTGTGTTAAGTGGAGGCTGACCTACTCGGCGCTGGCGGTCAGTATTAGCAGCTTAATAATTAGAGCTTGCTGAAGAGAAGAGGGAGTTGTCGAGACAAGAAAGATGGCTCTTCTCACAAGCAGAAGACATCTGGACGGATAAAAGGGCAGCTGAAAGAGGAACTAAAGATAACCGGAGAGACCGGTCATAAATTCGCCTTGAGGTTCGGACAGGGGTCATGCTGCTGCATTATAGGCGGTCTCTGTGGTGAATTTAGAATTATGTCCTGGTTTTGCTACCTCGAGGCTGCCTCCTTCACCACATGCCCCAGCTGTAAGCATTAGGTGATGAGTACGAACGGATGGAAAGAACACCCCCGGTATGAACATGCATTAGAGGTTACGCACAGTTGATGGGATTCCAAAGTCCCTGAGAAATAGGTCAGCCTGTGTCCCATGTCACAGGCTGCTGCCTCCCCGGTGCTATGCCAAAGGGCTCATAAAAAACTCACCCGACAACTTCAAAATGTTGAATTTTTCAGTTCCTTAAGGTCTCAGGGAAGCCAGGCCTTCCTGGAGAGGGTTTCCAAGTTATGAATTCACATGGAGTAAGAAATCCATTTGAGTACACACACACACACACACACAACACACAAAACACACACACACACACACACACGCATACATTTCACCAACATCATAGCTGGTGAGCTAATAGAGGTTTACTTGATTGGTCTAGGCCTTCTACCGGGTTGTTCCAGAGACGCAGGCCTGGAGCGGATAGATCCCGTGTGTGTGTCGGGACAGAAGTAGGAGGGAGAGCCAGGTGGCTCGCTCCATGGATCCGAGTCGGACCTTCGCATTCTGTATTTCAAGTATGACTGTGGAAGTAGAGCAGAACTCCCTTCGGTCTGATGCTGTGAAACGCGGCCCTGCTCGATAACCCTACAACAGCAGACCGCACGATTATGGGATTGCACCGGGCAGGATTATCCTTCCCGCCACTCGCGCCACTGGGCTGCCAGGATTAGGAATCCTATGCTGAGGACTTCCGTGGGCCAGACCCTGCTCTAGATCAGTATTTTTCAACCTTGGCTCTTAGTAACGTTTTAGGCTGGATAAATCTTTGTTGTGTGGGGTGAGGTGAGGCTGTCCGGGGCGCTGTAGGACTCTCAGCAGCAACCCCGACCTCTACCCACCAGAGGCCAGAAGCATGCTTCCTCCGCCCCCAGCTGTGATGACTCAGACGTCTCTGGACGCTGTGAAATGTCCTTTGGGAGCAAATTCGCCTCCATGCAAGAACCAGTGTTCTAGACACATGATGTGTCAGTGGGGCAGGGTGTGCGCAAGCAGTTTGAGCTGGGAGTCACACGGTTGCCTTAATTCCTTCATTTACGTTCTCTACTGGCCCTGGCTGGGTGCCAGCACCTGCACCAGGCGATGGGGATGCAAGGATGAATAAGACGTGGTTTTGCCTCAAGGAGAAGAGCCTAGTAAGGGGGAAAGCCTCATAAATAGATAAATTACCGGTTCATATGGTAAGTGCAGTGAGAAGGACCTGCACAGGGGGAAGGCATCTCGGCCACCTTGGGAGTAGGAGCTGGGCCATCAAGGACGACTTTCTTAGGTTGTTGGTCAGAACCGAGCCTTAAAATATCAGTTAATAGAAGAGGCGACAGCACCGGACAGAGGTGTACGCAGGCAGCAGCGAAGCACAAGACGAGACACAGCGATGAAAACAAGCCTGTGTGTGTTGCGTGCTGGGCCGGGAATGCTGAAAGTCTGGAGGGTGGACAAGATGGCCTGTTGGCCATTCAAAGAGCTTGGACTTCGTTCCAGGAGCTGGGGAGCCATTGAACGGTTTTAAGGGAGCGAGTGACACTTTGCTTTGGTCAGAATGTGGAGAATGATGTGAGGGGCCCACGAGTGAAAGCAGGAAGACCAACTTCGGAGCAAGGGATGAGGAAGCCTGAACGAGGGCAATGGAAGTAGAAAGTAGAAGAGACTCGAGCAGTATTTCAGAGATAAAGTGGCCTGATGACTTCCGGGGGCGCGAGATGGGAAGGGCGGCGCCTGTCCCTTGTCACACCTGTTAGCAGGTGCGCTCCCGGTGTCTGGCTGCAGGAGATGCTCAGTGAGGGGCCGTTGTGTTATATCAACGGTATCTTGTCCCTGTTACGCAGGTGGGAAAATTGGAGCTCCACGGAGAGCCCAGAGTCACCCAGCAAGGGAGTAGGGAAGCCAAGATTCTGACTTCCAGCCTATCCTGTCCCACGACATGGCTGTGACCCAGTGGGGATTGCACTGGAGGACAGGAATTCACTCAGAGAGAAATGGACTTGGTTACCAGCGGCGTTTCTGCTTGGTAGGTGCTCATTGTTTACCAAATGGAGGAATGATTGATTTTAATGAAAATTATACCAGTGTATTTACCTGTAATTTTCATGCATTCCAAACTCTCATGGGGACAAAGAAGTAGCTTGCCAAGTGTCACATGCAAATATCCCCCACCTGAGCGCAGCTTTAGTTTCCTCTCAGGTCCCTGGCACCGACCAGTGAAGTCATGAGACCCCATACTCTGTTGTTCTGCCTCTTTGTTGAAATGCCCACTGACCCACAGCCAGGGACATAGGTACAGCAAGCACTCATTCAATGATTTGATAACTTCTGTTGTTTTGTTTTAACATCACCATTGAGCTCTAAACAAATAAGTCGACCTCCAGTCCTACTGTCATTTCTATCTGCAAATATTAAATGTGACCAAGAATGGCCATTGGGTGAGAAAAGGGGGAAGATGGTCACGGGCTAGAAGCTGAATTTCACGCATGTTGTTAAAATCAACACAAAGAATGTCTGTGTTCCTTATCTCTAGGATTTTTCCCTTCACTTCCCTTCTCCAAATCTAGACTTCAAAGCTCCTAAAAAAAACCCAAGATACAGAAAGTTGGATTAGTAGCCCAATTTACTTATATTCTAAGAAAATGTCCCAAAAAGCCAGTGAAGGCTGTCTGACAGCAATTTAACAGACTCATGGCTAGAAAATTTAGAAACGATTATAGGCTGTGACCCCTGACCACTCTAACGCCTCTAAGACTTGCTAGGAAATGTCACTGGTATGTGTCTCCCAGGATCCCCCTCTTTCTCACTGTGAGCAAGAGAAGTTTCTGGACCAGGAGAGAAGCGTCGCAGGACTCCTGTGACCGTAGCTGCTTACGTTTGTCGTCTGTGCGTGCGAGGATTTGTACCAGAACAGAAAAGGGAGAGCTGGTCACTATTTTCCACTTACGAAATGACAGTACAGAGATTCCGAGAGACCAGGGCCCTCCGTCGTGGCTGGTTCTTATCCCCGCAGAAGCAGGGATTATCGGGCCTGGGGTCAGGGCCCCAGATGGAGGGAGTCCACCGGGAAAGCATAATCTTCCTTCTCCATTCCTGCTGTCCCTGCTTGGGTTCCGGCGACAGGACAGACCACGGAGATATTTCTTTGCATCTATGGGGCCAGATTCCCAGGCAGGGCCTGATACTGTGGTTCTCCTTAGAAGTCACGGCCAGGCAGTAGGTTCTCAGTCACAGTTCACACTCAGTCCAAGTTAAAAGAAACCGATTATTCCTTTAAAAAACTCTTCGTTGGGTTTATATGAGAGGTGATCCTGTTGTTCCCCCACTGGAGGTTGTTCCTGCTGGTAAAACATGCTTCATCTGCGGGCCCCTGAAGCCCGCCATGTTTGAGTCCTTCCGCTCTCAGCTTCCGGGATGACTTCCTCTGGGCCTCCTCTCCCCGCTTGGTGGTGTGGAACCTGCCGAGAGCCCTTCTTACTCCGCGTTGTAGCATCATTGTCCACAGTTTTCTGGGAGCATCTCTGGGGGCGAGATGGAACCATATTCGTTGTAGCATCTCCGGCGCCGAGCTCGCAGTGGGGGTCAGGCTATCAGACCACGCGGGAGTCCGACTGGACCATGTAGACACGCGCCAAGGCTTTGAAGCTGGCCGACGTGGGCGCACAGCCACGCTGTCGCTTACGAGCAGTACAACTGGAAATGTCACTTACGCCTACGGAACCCCAGTTTCCCCAGAGGAAGAATGGAAATCCTGATACTCGCCTAGAAGAGCTGTGTAAAGTGTGTCACCGTCCCTGACACTGGCTGCCTGCCCAGTCAATAGATTTCTTCCTTTGATTATTGTACTGGGTCGGGGAGGGGAAATTCCTTGCAGATGTTTGTGCGGGGCCGTTGAAGTGGTGAGAGGTCTCACTCGAAGGATAAGCAGATGTACTTTCATTTTTTAATTTTAATTTTTTTTAAGATTGTGCTTATTTATGAAAAAAATAGACAGCTTGAGCCGGGGGGTAGGGGCAGATGGAGACAGAGGCTCCCCACTAAGCAGGGAGCCCTGATGTGGGGCTTGATCCCAGCACCCTGGGATCATGACCTGAGCGGAAAGCAGATGCTTAACTGACTGAGCCATCAGGTGCCCCGGCAGATGTACTGTTAAATAACTTTGTGCCTGGTCTAATTGCGAGGGCAGTCATGTATAGTGAGAGAAACCTAGTTTAATCTGCTGTCAGAGGACTTGGTTTGGTTCATTTTGTACCTTTACCCCCGGTAAGGGACATACACATTCGTACGTCGCTACTCACTCGGCTCAAAGCTGTGCCTCACTTGGGCCTTAACCCAAATGTGCCTACTCTTCACTTGCTCCAAGATGAACAGTAGAATATTAATTACCGTCCCAATTAAAATAGTTTTCCAATGGTGGAAGGTGTGCTCTGCTCAAAGTCACCAAATAGTGAGTGTTCCACGGTTCAAGGTCCCCTGGGGTTGGGATTCTTTTTCTGTGGTGCAACAGTGACATCCATTGGCCTGTTGAGCTCATTCTAGAGCAAACCTGCTTCTCAGCCCTGTGATAACTGGGTTTCCCAGTAAAGAACCACACAGAGCAAACTCTCCCAACCCAAGTACGTTAAGGTGGGTCAGCCCTGGTCGCCTGCAAACTGGGCTGGTTTCAGGACCTTTCAAAGGACGCCACGTTTCAGATCAGCACCGCTGTGTCTTCCCTTGTGGTCACACGGGCAGGTCCTGGACTTGGTCCTCTCTCTGTGGAGCTCAGCAAATGCACCAGGCTGTAGGGAAAACCTTGGTCTGGGGTTCACATATGCTCTTGGAATGCCTAAGCTGGGGCAATCATTTCTCCTCTGAGCCTTTTCTATGCTGGTAAAGGGAAACCAGTAAAAGTATCTGATTTGCATTTACCAAGGCCTTTTCCCTAGATTTTATAATAAATTCCCACAATCCCACAGATGGCTGTGAGCATGAGGAGAACACAGACCACATCTTGGCACCCACCCCACCAGGATGGAAGCTGAGCACCAAGTCACAGGTTTTCAGACCTGAAGCCCTAGTGACTTACGCTCACGCCCTAATTGGAATAAACCAGATCATTTTGAAACTCCCATTTCTGGAAGAACCCTGGGGAAAGGTTCTAAAGATAGAAAATCAAAGGAAAGATTATGTGGTTGGGTATGAGCTTGGGCAAGGAGAGAGTGTGTCGCGTAGAAAAAGATCAGCAGCGCTGGTTTCCATCCCCCTAGAAAACCAAACAGGAAATAGCACGACTGAAAATATTTCCACCTACTATGTGATAGATGCTCTGTTCGACTTTAAGAAGGATAAATAAGACAGACCGTTGCATTCCCGCAAAGTCCTCATTTTTCAAGTGAGGGATACAAACCAGAAACAGGGAATTATAGTATGGTAAGTGTTATTTTAAGCATTCCTGCAGGGTGATGTGGAAACACCCCCAGTGTGTGAGTGTGTGTGTGAGAGACAGAGTCCAAGTAGTGGCTAACGTAGTCATCTTTGGATAGAAAAACAAGTAAATAGTCTCATTTCCACTTGAAGCCGAACTGTCAAGCACTCATCAGTATCAAATCAAGCAGACTGCAAAACTGACAACTCAAATAAAAACAAAACCCACAGCTTCAATTGCACTTTGTAGCATTTGCTAGTAAATCTTTTTTTGGGAAGTAATTAGGGAATTTGTAACTGAATTGCCGGTGTATGTAGCCAAATCCATTACTGATTCACGGGTACAGTATCTTCAAATCATGGCTGTGATTAAGCAAACAAACAAAGATACATCTAAAAAGAATCTCATTCAGTTTCCATTCTCCCCTCTCCGGTTGGCCAGGAAAGCTCGGACCCGATGTCCCCTCTAGTTGAATTGTCTCATTTTTAACTCTCAGTGTAAATGCTCAGGGCCCATCCTCCAAACCACCTCTCCTCTCCCCAGCAAGAGCTTTCCGCCCCGAACCTCCTTTGTGGCGCAGAGGGCAAGTACCCGCCACTGCCCGTTCTCAGGTGGGGCTGTCTGCAGACAGGGGCCCAGGCGCCCCGCCGGATGGGTTGGCCCCAGGACTACGCCTTCGTTCACCCCCGCCCTCCACACTGTCTAATCATTAAGGGCTTTTTGGAAAAATCAGAGCCCATACTTTAAAACATCACTTCTTGTGTTGGTGGTTTGGATGTAGAACCGTGTGTGTGTGTGTGTGTGTGTGTGTGTGTGTGTGAGAGAGAGAGAGAGAGAGAGAGACTGAGAAAACTGTAGCCTACCGTTGCCGGCTCGGTTAGAGACCTTTCACACGCACCGGAGTACGTCTGAGGAAGCTCGGTGAAGTGTCCTTGGGCTTTACGAAGACTCTTCCACAAAATAAGAAACGATAAGTTCGTTTACGAGATCGCCCATCCTAAATAGGTATCATCCCCACGTGCGATGCGGAAGAAGCCGCAGCAATGTCCCGAGAGCCCTTCAGTGCTCAGTGCGCTGAGTGTCCCCTGCAGCGCCCCTGCTGGTCGCTGTCCCTCAGCCATCTCCGTCCCACGGGGGTGGGGGCGGGGTTCTCAGACAAGCCCCCTTATCCCCGTGCACCTGTTGCCTTCCAGAGCCTTCTTGCTTTGGCTGGCTTCAGCAGTAATGGCGTGTTTGGATTCACCTTTCAGCATTTTGGACTCGGGCATAAAGTAAACCCACGTTAGTCCTTTGTAGGACCGTTCGGTGGAATCTGTGGCGAGATCTGAGTCCTCTCGATAGGTTTCACTGCCCCCAGATCTTTCAAGCCGGGGCAGGGCCCGTACGCCTCCAGCAGGGACTAGTCTCTGGTTTCACTCTTCTCTGCCTGCTTGGAAACGGACACCTCTCGGGGAGAGTCATGAACGCTTTACCGATAACTAGTTTGTCACTGTAGGCTTGAATAATTTTTTAAAATTTGTTTTTAAGTATGTTTTTATTGAAAGCTAATTTACAAGCCAAAATGTATGAATCTTAAGTCTTATAGGTCTGTGAATCCGGACAAATGTGTGCATCCGTGTAGTCCAGAGCCTTCTATCCCTTCCTGGTCCGTCCCCAACATCTAAGCATCCACTGTTCGGAGTGATTTCACCATATGTTAGTTTTGCCGATTCTAGAGCTTCTTATAAAGGAAATTACACACTATGTACTCTTCTGTGTTGGTATTTTTTTTTACTCAACACAATGTTTTTTAAACATTAAATTTAAAAATTCATATTGTTGCTTAATGAATAGTTCATTGTTTATCCCGTCTCCCGTTGAAGGACATTTGGGCCGTGTTCGGTTTGGGGCCATTACAAGTAAAGCTGCTCTGGGTATTTGTGTACAAGTGTGTTTGTAGGCATCTGGTTTCCTTTCTCTTGCAGAAGTGCATAGGAGTGGAACTCTGGATCATACACTAGATGCATCCTTGACCTTATAGAAATTGTCCATGCCCATTTCCAGAGTGGTTGTATCATTTTACATCCCAGTTCCGGTTGCCCCAGAACCTTCTCAGCATTGGGTGGCAGCAGTTGTGTTGCTTGTCCAGTGCTGTGCGACACAGGACCCCAGGCATAGCATCTCACAGCAGCACAAATGCGTCCGCCCACAGTTCTCGAGACCAGAAGTCGCGTGTGACTCGGCTGGGTTTTCTGCTTTGGGCCTCAAGGCTGACATGAAGGGGTCAGCTGGGTGGGGTTCTCTGGCTTCTCCTGGGAGAATCCATGTCCAAGGTCATTTGGGTTGTTGGCTGAATTCAGTTCTCACTCTGGGCAGCCCTCCGCTTCTAGAGTCAGCCTGCGTTTCTTCTCCTGTGGCCCCTCCAGCTTCAAGACCTGTTGAATTTCTCTGACTCCCAATTCTGCTATTGTGAACGGAAAACTCTGCTTTCAAACAGACTCACATCAGGGGGCGCCTGGGTGGTTCAGTCGGTTAAGCCTCTGCCTTTGGCTCAGGTCATGATTCCGGGGTCCTGGGATCAAGCCCCACATTGGGAGTTTCCTTCTCCCTCTCTCTCTGTCTCTCCCTTACTCACGCTCTCTCACTCACTCTCTCTTTCTCAAATAAATGAATCTTTAAAATAAAAAAAGTAATAAATAAAAAGTCTCACTTGGTTGGGTCTGACTTACCTAGATAATCTCTGCAACTTAACGTCAACTAACTTGGGGCTTTAACTGTATCTGCAGACTCCCTTCACAGTAGCACCTCAATTAATGTTTGATAATAACCAGGGGACAGAAATGGGGGGCTGTCGTTAGAATTCTGCCTACAATAGCACTTCACGGTGAAGACTTAAAACAAGCATCATTTCCCATTATCCAGCTGCTTTTATTTTTATTTTTATGTTTTTAAAGACCTTACTTTTAAGTAATCTCTGCACGCAGCGTGGGGCTTGGATGTATGACCCCAAGAGGGAGAGTCACAGTCCACCAACTGAGCCAGCCAGACACCCCTCATTCCTTTTTTTAAAAAGATATCGAGCTGCGACGCCTGGGTGGCTCAGTTGGTTAAGCATTTACCTTGGGCTCAGGTCATGATCCAAGATCGAGTCCCATATCGGGCTTCCTAATCAGCGGGGAGCCTGCTTCTCCCTCGCCTTCTGTGGCTCCTCCTGCTTGGGCTCTCTCTGTCTCTTTCTCTCAGTCAAATACATAAATAAAATCTTAAAACAATAAGTGAAAAATTTCACATAAAAGCCCACATGTGCACTTTTTTCCAAGAATGTGGGAGTTTAGGTAATAGTGAACCCACTTCCTTCAAGGCCCTCTGGACTGGGCATGAGCGCTGTAGGTGCCCCCATTTCCTTGGTTCACTCCGTCCACTTTCCTTCTTGGTTTCTGCAGGAATCTGAGTCATGAAACCTCCTTCACTCGAAGCTGCAGTTTTGAAACACCCCGTCTCACTGTTCAAACAATTTCTTATCTGGGTTACACATACCAACTATGTTGAGTTTTCATTTCCTAGCAGCTGAAGATAATGAAGATAAAGATTTTCAAAACAGGTGAGCTACTCCCTGGCCTTAATTCTGACCATTTAAAAGAGCATTTTCTCTGTTGGCCTGTAGTCAGTTACCATGCGGAGTGGCTCAGCATTCGTATCATTTTGAAAACTACTCTTTTTCTTAACAGGCTGTTCTGAAAATTCCGAGTTTAAGTAAATGAGACATTTGGTAGTTGTGAAGTCAAAGAGTTCATTTAGGAAAACCTTTTCGTCTAAAGAACTTCTGTTATGGGCTGAATTTTATATCCTCCCAAATTCATACGTTGAGGCCCAGAACCCCAGGAGTTCAAAATGTGACTGTTGTTGGGAGAGTCTTTTAGGAGGTGATTAAGTTAAAATGAGGCCCTTAAGGTGGGCCTTAATGCAGTCTGACTCGTCTTTGTAAAGAGAAGAGAGAAGAAATTTGAACATAGAAAGAAGCACCAAGGATGCCCACAGAGGAGAGATCGTATGAGGCACAGTGAAAAGACAGGCATCCTCCAGCCAAGAGAGGCCTCAGGAGAAACCAACCCTGTTGACATCTTGGTCTTGAACATTCAGCCTCCAGAACTTTAAGACAATTAGTTTGTGCTGTTTTAGTCACCTGACTTTGGGTATTTTGTTATGGCAGCCCTAGTTAACTTACACGGCTTCCTAAGTCGTATGTCTTTGGAGGAACCTCCTTGTAGTCTTACGGATCGTGGGCAGTAAGTCGCTAATGGACATTCCCGGAGTTTATGCCGCTAGAGTCCCCAGCAGACTGACAGCTGGGGTGCTGAACCTTTAGCTGAGCAGGAACATCACCTGGGGAGCTTTTAAAAACAACAGTGCCTGGGATCATCCCCCAGAATTCCCACTCGCTTGGTTCAAGGTTGGTCTTGGACCTCCGGTTTTGAAAGCTTTCTAGGTGGTCCGGAGGTGCAGCCTGGAGAGGTTCCATCGAGGTAGGGGGAGTCTGGCCCTCCCTGCAGAGGGGCCTCTTCTCTTCTCACCCGGGGTTCCTCAGCTGCCAATGTCATCCAGAACTAGAGGGGATGGGTTTGTTGCCGGTGTAATAGGACCTCTGTGGGCCTCGAGTAATAATGACCTGTGTCCTTGGGTCTCGTTGAGTGGAAACACCTTGGGTCTGCAGGGAGCCCCAGCCCTGCTCAGGAGGCACCTTACTCATGCAGAATGGCCTGGCTGGGCTCCTGGGATTTTTTTTTAATTTCCTATCTCCCTCCCCTTGACAGCCTGTGTTTAATTTCTTGTCCCACCCTCCATACCAGCTGAGGGGGGGGTGCTGGGAGGGTGTTCCAGGAAGGCCTGGCGCTCCCTCAGCACCCTGGGCCCAGGGCTTGGAGACCAAGAGAAGAAGTAGCCATTGGGAGGAGAGGGAGTGCTCGAAACGCCCAGCCCCATCCAGCTTCCCCTTCCTCCCCGCTGGAGGGCTGGACTTCTCTGTGGGGCGGGCTGCGCTTTGCCGTGGACATCTCTTACAATCCAAATGGCGTTTTCTGGTGTTGACGGCTGTGTGAGCTTGCCTACTTCATTAACTTAGTTCCTGGCAATTCTCTTCAGACTCTTGTGAGCCTGGTAGAATGAAAGCATGGCCCGGTTCTGGTAGTTTCCACAAACTGCCTGCTCTGTTCATGTGTGGAGAACATTGCGTCTTCGAGACCGACACAAGTTAACTGAGCTGGGACAGTCCTCGCCCCTTCCTTCAGAACCCCTCCCTGCTGTTTGCTGGTGTGTGTCTCATCTTTCTCTCCGACACTGCTACGACCTCCTGACCCATGTCAAAACCTCGTTCCCTGCTAAGTGCTGTCCTGGTGAGTTCAACTGGATCACTGTAGACCCGTCCGACCTGACGTACGACAGAAAACTTTAAGTGCGTTCAGAAATTCCCACCGAACACTTTATCACAAAACCAAACAGAATGGGGTCACTTCTGGGACTGTACAGATTATCAGGAGAAGCAGGAATTTCATAAGGGACTTACTTTGGGGCTCCAGTATTGGTTGATTTAAGGAGGTATCACAAAATCCTAAAAAATAATTAAATAAATAAAAGATCCACCAATACCCAGAGTCCCTTAAAGCTAAAGAAAGTTCTGGCCTCACTCAGTGCAGCTGGATATTTGTAATTAGGATCTTGAACTGGTCATGTGATCACCTATTATTTAAGTGATATTGTATCACAGCTAGCCTGAGTTAAAGCCTGATGAGGATCTTTGAGTTCTTGGGGCACCTGGGTGGTTCTGTCGGTTAAGCATTTGTCTTGGCTCAGGTCATGATCCTGGGGTCCTGGGATCCACTCCCACATCCGGTTCCTAGTTTGGCAGGGAGCCTGCTCTCACTCTACGGCCCTACTCATGGTCCCTCTCTCTCTCTTTCTCTCTTTTTCTCTCTCTCAAATAAACAAGTAAATAAAAATCTTTTTTAAAAAAGATCTTTCAATTCTTACACTTTTAATTTTTTTTTTTAAGATTTTATTTTATTTATTTGAGAGAGAGAGACAGTGAGAGAGAGCACGAGCGAGGAGAAGGTCAGAGAGCGAAGCAGACTCCCCATGGAGCTGGGAGCCTGATGTGGGACTCGATCCCGGGACTCCAGGATCACGCCCTGAGCTGAAGGCAGTCGTCCAACCAACTGCGCCACCCAGGCGTCCCATTACACTTTTAATTTTTTGAAAGGAAATGCTGAGCAGACAGGGAGTCGAAGAGCTATCTGAACGCCCATGTTCCTAGCAGTCTTTGAGTATTTATAATACTCAAAAGAAGCAACCCAAGCAGTTGTGCGTTGACAGATGAACAGATCAGCAAAATGTGTTTGGTACACATAACAGAATACCGTTCAGCTTCAGAAGGGAAGGAAATCTTGTCTCGGGCTGCAGGAGAGATAGCCCTTGACATGGGAAGTGAAGCAAACCAGTCACAAAATCAAATATCATGTGATTCCACTTAGATGACATACCCAGAGTGGTTAAATTCACAGGCACAGAAAGTAGAATGGTCGTTGGCAGGGGCTGGGGGTCCAGGGGGCTGAGGGTTATGGTTTAGTGAATACAGTTCCAGTTTGGGAAGATGCGAGCCTTCTGGGTGGTGCGATGGCCGCACACCGTGGACGTCCGCCACGCCACTGAGCTGTTCACATAAACACAGCTACGGTGGTAGACTTTCTGTCGTGTATCTTACCACAGTTTTTAAAAAGGAAATGCTGAGCAGGCAGAATTATTATGCAAACCAAAGTGAGTATTTTATGTGTTTTATGAACTTCTTCTTGGATCAGATTTCTGGAGAGAAGAGCCTAAGTTACGAAGATGCGCTTTCGTGATGCCTGAGAAATAAATCTTCAACACGAAACTAGCTGCTCAAAAATGGCCCCTTATTAGACATTGTGAGGAAACTCCCCTTCCAGGTCCATGTGTCCACCTGGGGATGTCCACTCCTGTCTTGGAGGCCCTTGCCCCAACGCAAGGTCATCTTGGCCATCAGAGTTGCTCTGCATCTGTTCTTCCCCAATTCCCTGAGTTCTGTTTTCATCCATGCAGCTACCCAAGCCTGACATCTGGGCATCTTCCTTGACCCGTCTGTCTTTCTCGCCAGCTCCCACACCTAATCCAAATGAACAAGGCTTCTGTCGCTCAGAGACTGGAGCCCAAGTGTTTGCAGCAGCCCTAGTCATAAGAGACAAGGTGTGCAGACAGCCCGCGTACCCATCAAGGGGGGAATGGATAAACCAGATGTAGTACATTGACAGTGGCATACTATTGAACAGAAAAAGGAAGGAGCTGTTGAAACAAGCTGCCACGTGGATGAACCTCAAAAACACGCTAAGTGAAAGAAGCCAGACCCAGAGGATAACCTAGCGTATGTTTCTACTTATTTGAAATCGTAAGGAAAGGCCAATCTATAGAAACAAGATTCGTAGTTGTCAGAGTTTGGGAGTGGGAGCAGGGCAGCTTCCAGAGGTGATGGAGATGTCCTAAAGCTGGACTGTGGTGAGGGTTGCACACACTGTACATGTATTAAACACCACTAATTTGTATACTTTTTCTTGAAGTTAGCATTCTATTTGGAGAAACACCTAGATATGTATCATAGCTTTATCACGGAAAGGATGCAAAGGAGCACGACTTTAGATCAACCAAGATTTTGGGGGGTACCTGGGTGGCTCAGTCAGGTGAACGTCAGGCTCTTGATTACAGCTCAGGACCTGATCTCAGGGGTGTGGGATGGAGCCCCGCTCAGGGTCCACGCTGGGCGTGCGAGGAGCCTGCTCGGGGATTCTTCCCCTCCCCCTCTCCCCCTTCCCCTCACTTGCACTTGGGCATGCGTGTCTCTAAAATAAATAAATCCATGAAATAAAAAAATAAAATAAAATAAATCCTTTAAGAAAGCCAACAAAGTTTTAAAGAAGGTTTCAAAAGAGATGAACAAGGCGGCCTCCTAGTTTTTCTCTTCATCAGCCCCTCCCTTTGATCCTCTCCAACGGTACCTTCTGTCAGTCTGTTTGTTTGTTTGTTGAACAAAGACTCGAGCATCTACTATGTGCCACGCGCCTGGTGCGTGAGGTAGAGTTAACTAAACCAAGCAGAAGCCCTGCTCTCTTGGAGCTTCTCTTCTGCAGTGGAGGGAAGGTGTCACCTCCAGGCAGTCCTCGCATGGCCGGGTCCGGACCGGGCTCTGGCCTCGTTCCAGTCCCAGCGGGGCTACTGCAGGCAGAGGGATCCTTTTATTTTTATTTATTGATTATAAAGGTTTTATTTATTTATTTTAGAGAGAGAGAGGGAGAGTGTGCGCAAGCATGAGTGGGGGCAGGGGCAGAGGACAAGGGAGAGAGAGTCTCAAGCCGACTCCCTGTTTGGGGCTTAGTCCCACGACTCTGAGACCATGATCCCGGCTGAAATCAAGAGTCAGATGCTCAACCCATGGAGCTACCCAGGTGTCCCCGCAAATGATCCCTTTAAAACACACATCTGATCCTGTCCCTCTGCTTCAAGTCTTCCAATGCTTTTCCGTTTCCTTTTTTCAAACTCCTAACCAGGACCTGAGCAGACCTACATGTCCGCGGCAGCTCACGGTTCCGGCTGTGTCCACCCCCTTGGCCACTTCCTCCTTTGCACTCTCCTCCCGCCATATTGGTTTCCTCCCTTCCTGGGTCTTGCTGGGCTCTCCTCCCTCTTTGCCCTTTGCCCCGCTAACACCTGTCCGCTCTCTGGACCTCAGTGTCCGTCCTTTCACAGTTGGCCAGTTCTGATTTAGGATGCCTTCCTCTGCCCTCCAGCCTGCAAACAGATTCCATCCCCCAGCACCCGTGGCATAGTCGTCGTTCAATAAAACGGGTTCTAGATGAATAAACACCCAGAAAGAAACATCTATAGAGAAACAGGTTTAACTGGTAGTGACTTTGTTTTCTATGTGACGTTGTGCCTCCACCCTTAGGGGAAAGTGCTTCTCAGAGTTCTGATCTGGGAAACAGGAGCTCCGTGTGCCGTCACGGATACGCGGAGAAAGCCAAGATGATTTATCCCTCTTTGCAAAAAAGGAACGTAGCAAGACTCTTTGGTCGAATTACATACATGGAAGTAACATTAATGAAGTGATATTCATACGAAGCTCTGAGCTCATTGGCCTGGAATAAACTGAGGTAATATATTTTCAGAGAAATAAAACAACAAAAACCCTCCCTACAGTTGGCACCTAAGATGATTGCGTCAGCAGTCATTTGTCTTAACTATTTTGATCAGATTCTTCTAACTGTAAATTATTGTTACTTCAAGTTACAGGTCAAAAAAAAAAAAATAAGGAAAATATCCTGTTTCCTCCCTCCTCAGCCTGTGTGGATGATGGAGCAGTAAGCTCAAACCGTGTGGGAGGTTTTTTTGTTTTAAAATTTCTTCATTCCCATAAGAAAAGCTACTTTTACCTCATTATTTTTTAAGGGATAGATGGCTTTTAATTTGGTGAGAAAATACCCTCGCCATTAAGAGGATTCTGCCTCATTACCTCGTTAAAAAACAGCAACAACAAAACGCCCTCCTCCTCTCCAAATCTGCAGAACTAAAGGAAGCATAAGTTAAAACAACATTTGCTGTTTGTTACTTTGATCAACAAGCACTTCTCTCCGAAAGAAAAACCACCAAACCAAAGCACATTAAAAAGCAGTTCCTTCCCTCCAATAAATCAGTCAGTGTAAACAGCTTAGTCTCCCAACTAGAGAAGAAAGAAAAACAATGGGGCGAGGTTGGGGAGAGGAGGAGAACTTGGAAGAAAAGGTGGGGGTTCTTCTTAAGTGTCTTTTTTTGCCGATGGCATAACGGCCATCAGCTGTTAGCTCTCTGGGTCTCTCGCAGACCCATGACCTGGAATCTGGCAGGAAGAACGAAATTAGTCTGTTATGTGGACCTCAACGTCGTCTTTGGCATAACCTATGACATACACAGAACTTAACCAATGCGCCATTGGCTAGTGCGTCAGAAAGAGACATTTCTCCAGAGAAAGAAGACCCAGAGCTTTCCTCTCTGCTTCTACACTCTTGTTATCTTTCTCTTTCTTCTTCTTTCATCCACATGACGAGAAAGGATATTTGCGTGTATCTGTGAGGGAGCTAAACGGGAAAAAAACGAAAGAAAGAAAGAAAAACGCTGGGGACGGGGAGGAAAGAGCAGCCGCAGGAACAGTGATGAACTTCCTCTTCAGGAAGCATTTGGCTACTTTCTTCTTGTTCTTATTTATCCCTTAATTTTTTAAAAAAAGTTTTTTTTTTTTTTAATTTCTAATTGTGGTAAAAACACACATAATATCAAATTCACCATCTTCACCTTTTTTTTTAAGATTTTATGTATTCGGCAGAGAGTGGTCAGGAGAGAGCACAGCAGGGGGAGCTGCAGAGGGAGAGGGAGGAGCAGGCTCCCCGCTGAGCAGGGGGCCCAGAAGGAAGTGGGGCTCCCAGCACCCTGGGATCCTGACCTGAACCGAACTGACACAACCAAATGAGCCAACCAGGCGCCCCCATCTGCACCATCTTAAAGTAGACTCGTCCTGTTGTGCAGCAGATCTCTAGAAAGTTCTCTAGAACTTTCCATCTCTCTGAACTGAAACTGTGATATTGTTGAACAGTGTTCCTCATTTCCCTCTTCCCTGGTGTTTTAAAATCAGACCTAAAAAGACGGCTTCTTCTGATTCTATCTCATGTTCTCATGACCTCACATGTTAGGAAGTAAAAGCATTTAAACGTCAATTCAAAGCGAAAGATACATGCTTTCCCTGAACAGTGATGCTTGTCTGCGTTTCTTTTCCATTCCACACATTCTAAGGCAGGTGAAGGAGGAAACAGATCCTGTCCCTGAACCTTCGGGACACTCGTCTCTCTGGCTGACCCTAACATAGTGGTCAAGGGTGAGTGGTCCTCTAATCAGAATTATGCGCCTTACCAAGAGCACACATCAGATTTCCAGAAGCCACCCTCTCCCTCCTCCCCACCCAGCCTCCCCGCCCCCCCCCCCACGCTCCCCAGCAGCTGTGACATGCTGGTCTCCGGTCTCGTGGTTCACACCAGTGGCCGGGGGCACCACTTGCGCTGCTGGCTCCAGTCTTCTGAAGGCTGGCAGTCAGGCAATAAGAAAACCAGGGTGTAAATCATGGGCTCAGACAGTTTCCTGCGGGGGAGCCTTTAAGTTCCCATCAGAGCTTTTCATTCCAGCACTTGGAGGGGAGACCACTGCTCCCTTCAGAGACACACACAGATGCAGACCAGAGATGACAAGCGAGGCGAGATGCAGACAGACAGCGGATTGTAAGCGCAGAGTCGAGACACTTGGTACAGGCTTTCATTCTTTTGCCTAAAACATATCCTTTTAATAATGAGGGGGTTTCTCATGCTGGATTTAGAGAAAAATAACCAAATTCTTAATCTGGCAGTTGCAAAGCTCCTTCAGTAGAGGAAGGGTTCTCACTTGATAGTAATACGGAATCACCACTGGTATTTCTAAATAGGTTTCGAAGCACCATTTGTTTTGTGAACTTGGTAGTTCTGTTTTGGGGGGTTTTGTTTGTTTGTTTGGTTGGTTTGGTTTGGTTTGGTTTTTTTAGAGAGGGAGGGAAAGAGAATCTTAAGCAGGCTCCATGCCCAGCATGTAGCTCCATCTCAGGACCCTGAGATCATGACCTGAGCCGAAACCAAGAGTTGGATGCTTAACCAGGGAGCCACCCAGGGGCCCCTGGAGCTCAGTAGTTCCAAAACTCCAATGAAGGGGCACCTGACTGGCTCAGTCAGAGAACCATGTGACTCTTGATCTGGGGGTTGTGAGTTCAAGCCCTACATTGCATGTACAGATGCATATAAAGCGTATAAATATGTTTAAAAAGAAAACACTCAGGGCGCCAGGGTGGCTCAGTGGGTTAAAGCCTCTGCCTTTGGCTTAGGTTGATCTCCGGGTCCTGGGATTGAGCCCTGCATCGGGCTCTCTGCTCAGCAGGGAGCCTGTTCCTCCTCTCTCTCTCTGCCTGCCTCTCTGCCTACTTGTGATCTCTGTCTGTCAAATAAATAAATAAAATCTTAAAAAAGAAAAAGTAAGAAAGAAAGAAAAGACAACACTTCTAATCCAATTCCTTTTTATCCAAGGAAATAAAACAACAACAAAAAAACCTGAAATGGCACATTAATTAGGGATCTGTTCTCTGTCGTGCACTGCACTCCACCCTGTTGAGTTCCCAGATGAGTGGAAAAGATGGGATCTCTGCCCTCTAGAATGTCACTGTCCACTTGTCAACCCCCTGGACTATATTATAGTAGAGAAGGCTGAGGGCTGGAGCAAGCTGAGGGACAAAGTCAGGGGACCCCGAAATTCTCTAAGGGATACAATAAGCCAAATTCAGCAGAGTGCCCAAGACCGAGCATTCAATAAATACAAGTTGTTGAGAACAAAAGTGATCAGAGCACCATCCAGACAGACACTGGCCCCAGGAGTAGCTCTCAAGGCATACGCACAACAAAACGAATAATGCTTCAAAGCAGGATATAACAAGCACCAAAAATTCAGCTCCTAAATTTGGGGTTAGAAATGGCTAGAGCAGCTGGGGAAGGGTCTTGAAAGAACGTGACTTACACAGACAAAGGGCACCGAGAGCAACCTGGCCTCAAAGCTGAGATGATGGCCATGCATGTAATGGCCCAGGGACATTAACGTGTCCCATACCAACACGTGCTGTGTACCGGGGCATCCAGGACGATGCGTAATCCCCGCTCCCGAGACACTCTCAGCCTAGGAGGGGAGGCTGCTGTCTGAATGGCATCCAAAACTCTGTGGGAGGGAAATGTGATCCAGACTATAGTAGATGATCAAATGATGTATTTTTGAACATTCAGAGGAGAGAGAAATTGCTTTTGTTGAAGAATCAGAGAAGTTTCATTGAGAAAGAAATATATTTCTGGTCCTGGGAAGTTGGCCAGAATTTCCTTACTAGAGATTGGGGTAAAGGTTGAGGAAGGGATCTCAACCCAGATTTGGGGGCGGGGGGTAAATAAAGTGTCAGGGAGGGAAACCAAGGCTTGTTTGCAAAAATGGTAATTATTGGATTCATTAAAGGTAGTTAGAAAAATTGTCCCTTATAGCTGAGTTAATAAGGATGGAATCAGGCAAAGTTAAGTGTCCTTCATTTGGGAAAAGGCACAATTTTTAAAGGGGGAAAAAAAGTAACTTTCCATTTACTGAGGAAAAAGAAAATCATTCTGGAGAGATATGGGGCTTTGCTCATCCTCCATTAGATTTATAAGGCAAAAGGGTTTTTTCTAAGTAGGTTTCTTTTCCTTGGTGCTCTGAGTGGCACCAAAGACTTTGCCTGTAGACAGTGGATGTGTTCACTTTCTTTCGCCTGCAAGGAGGGACAATAGAAACTTGTCGGGTCATTAAAGGGGTTTAACCCGCAGTGTTATCCTGGTCATCCAGGGTGGTTATAAGTACAAGGCACGGACTTTGGAGTCAGGCAGGTCTCTGATTCTTCATTCTGTGCCTCGTACACAGTTGTACCTTGGCAAGTTACTTAAAATCTGAGCTTGGGGCGCCTGGATGCAGTCACTTAAGCGTCCGACTCTGGGTTTTGGCTCAGGTGATGACGTGTGGGAGGTGGAATCGAGCCCCACATTGGGGGGGGGTCCATGCTCAGTGGGGGGTCTGCTGAGATTCTGTCTCTCCCTTTCTCTCTGCCCCTCCCCCCACTTGCACTCTCTCTAAATAAATAAATAGCATCTTTAAAAAAATCTGAGCTTCGGGATGCTTGGGTGGCTCAGTGGGTTAAAGCCTCTGCCTTCAGCTCAAGTCATGATCTCAGGGTCCTGGGATTGAGTCCCGCATCTCGGGCTCTCTGCTCAGCAGGGAGCCTGCTTCCCCCCACCCCCCGCCCGCTGCCTGCCTCTCTGCCTGCTTGTGATCTCTGTCAAATAAATAAATAAAATCTTAAAAAAAAATCTGAGCTTCATCTTTAGTCTATAATGAGACTGGTAATAGATACCTTGACATGTTATTATCAAATTAGCACGAAGGTAGAGAAAGCCTGAGGCAAGGTATGGGGGGCTTGGACTAGGCGCAAAATGAACGGTGGCTCTGTTAGCTGCGGCCCCGCTCTTTCTGGTCCACCAAGAAATGTCAGCCAACAGCCTGCCAGGATCTGCCCAGGACCCTGTGACCTTCTTGCCTTTGGCCAGCATAAGTGCACTCTGGACACCTCCCAAAGGTGCAGATTACAAGAACTTTAAAAATGAGTTTTCTCTCCGATCTTATCTTCTGGTTCCTAGGCAAGAGCTCTAAAGTATGCGGAATAACCCTGATATCCGGCTTGGAGTAGGAGAGTTTCCTGAACACCTACTGGGAGAAAGTTGGGCTCAAAAACAAATCAGCTGGAGAGTAAAGGGAATTTTTTTCATTGCTTGAATCTACATGTGAAAGTACAACATAAAACTGTGTGACTTGTGCGGAATGAAGGAGATCGGGGAAAATGAACTGTTACCGTGGTGCGTGGTGACTAGACTCTTTAAAAGCATGTTGCTTGTGGGTTTTTAAAGAATAAAGGCAGTTGAATTGGCTTCTTTAAGTCAATAAAGTGAGACTGCCAAAGAAGTAAACGGGAGTGACATTTAATTTCTCTGTTTTTCTTTTGAGAGCCAGAGAAGCTAATGCTTCGAGACCAATGAAGCTGCCAACTAGCTCGTGGAAAATTTTATTTTCAAAACCAAGCTTATAAATGAAGATAAAAGTCTTTTTTTTTAAAAAAACTTAATACACCAAATAGGATTTACGTCCTTTTGAAAAATTTATAGACATCAAACACCATCATCTAAACCTTAGTAGCCATAAATCATCAAAGTGAGTCATCTACATTTCAGAAATTCCAACTGGTTTTACCTTCGCGACTTTCCGTTTTTATCCCTTGAAGTTATACTTCTGTAGCACCTTGGGTTTTTCTTAAAGCAGATGTGGCAGTGTTGATGACATTTAAATGTTTAAATATTTATATATGGATGCCTGGGTGGCTCAGTTAGGCGTCTTCCTTCAGCTGAGGTCATGATCTCAGGGTCCTGGGAGCAGTGGGGCTCCCTGCTCCGTGGGGAACCTGCTTCTCCCCCTCCCGCTGCCCCTCCCCCTGGTTCATGCTCTTGCTTGCCTTGTCTCGCTCTCAAATAAATAAGGTCTTGAAAAAAAAATATTTAAATGCAAGATTTCATAGAACACCATCTTAGGAAGAACCTAGCCAGGAGAATAGGTGTTTTGATGCTACGAATAAAATTAAGATGTCCTTTTGGAAAGGTTAAAATTGTGATACAAGGCAAAGAGAAGTGCCAAGTTATGGGGCGGTTCTTTTAAAAAGGAATTGTGTTTTTGTTGAAGCTTTGCATTGTTATAAAGAAACCATTGTGGGAGACTCTGACGACTTCTCTGGGTCACAGAAACGGCTCTTTAACCACAAATAAGTCCGAGGTTTGCACGCAGTGGAGTAACATGAGACTTTTAGTCATTAAAGCAGATTTCCATGAATCGGTGGCTCGGTCCGCATGCGAGTTCACAACAGGAGCGCCCGTCTCCACAGCCACGTCTGCGGGCTCCTCAGGCATCACGCGTGGTCACACTCAGGCACCTCAGCCTGCCTTCAGGCTCTCCGCCCACCGCCCTGCAGGCATGCAGGGGTTTTCCACCCCGATTACTCTCCCGTGGTCTTCCCTTTTCTCTCAGCTCCCGCCCTGTGGCCCCGGCCCCCGTCCCCACCCGTCATCACGCGGACTCCGAGGGAAGCAGTTTCTGTGAAACGGCGAAGGGCAAACCAGCGACAGGAATTGCGCTGCGTTCCATCTCTCAGTGGGTTTGCTTCTTCCTCTTCATACGTCCCCCAGATCCTCATTTATCCTCATCTGTATCTTCAGAAACGTAGGAATATTTTTCTAGAAAGGGAAAGAACAGATGTAAAGCCTCCATCAGAATGTATCGCATTATGTCCCAGAACAGATTTCAATCCTCCGTTCTCACAGGGCTTGGACATCATCTATTAAGATACCCTCCTTCCTGCGGGCGCCTGGCTGGCTCAGTGGGTTAAGCCTCTGCCTTTGGCTCAGGTCATGATCCCAGGGTCCCGGGATCGAGCCCCTCTTCGGGGCAGCCTGCTTCTCCCTCTCCCGCTGCCCCTCTCTCTGGCTCCTGCTCTCTCACACTCTCTTTCTCTCAAATGAATAAATAAGATCTTTTTCAAAAAAGTTAAAGGAAAAAAAAAAAAAAGCCCGGCTTTCCTTGACGGGAATGTTGGTGCTCCTGCGCCGGTGCTGGTTGGCGGCCGATGCCGCCGGCTCAGCCGGGTCTGCCCTCGCCCACGCCGCCTCCCTACTTGCCCTGCTGCGCTCTCCCCAAGGACAAGGTCATGCCGTGCCCGCATCTGCACTGCCGCGGAACCCAGGCTGTTCACGACCTGTCACTTGCGGAGTTCTACCTTTCAGGACCCAGGGTCGTTGGTACTCACTGTCACTTACACCACATGACTTCTCCAAGAGGCAGAAGCCCTCCACATACCAAGCGCCCGTCACCTTGCTCCAGAAGGGTGCTGCCGCGACGGGGAGGGGACAGCTGTCGTAGCACGGGCAGCCCTGTCCGGAGCCGCAGAGGGAAACAGGAGAAACACCTGCTCCGGCACAAAGACCTGGAATCCGGGCCAGGCTGACTTGCTTGCCCTGCACCCGACCTGTGCGTTCTACAAGCAAATTTACAACGAGGATTTTCTTCCTGAAATTTTGCTTGTGACCAACATTTACGTGAAGACCAGGAGTTGAAGATTTTACCGTGATTATCCCACAGAATCCTCATTCTCCCCACATCCGGTTAATCTTGACTTTAAGTGCAACCGAATTAATAAGAACCAAATCCAGTAAGTGCTTATTTTATGTCAGAGTCTGTTCTGTGCACCTCACAGCTAGACCCCCAGCAATCCTAGCACTCAAGTTCAGTTGTTGGTTTTGTTTTAAAGATTTTATTTATTTATTTGAGAGAGAGAAAGAGAGAGCATGAGCAGGGGGCAGGAGGCAGAGGGAGAGGGAGAAGCTGGCTCCCCGCTGAGCAGGGAGCCCCACTTGGGGCTCCACCCCGGGACCCCGGGATCATGACCTGAGCCGAAGGCAGACGCTTCACCAACTGATCCCCAGGTACCCCTCGGGTTCAGTTTTTAAGCTCTCATTTTGTAGATGAGGAATTTGCTTCATGGGCAGGTAATGACAGGCCCAAGGTCACACAGCAGGGCCTTTGGCCAGGATTCCAAGTGTCCTGCTCCGGAGCCTGCACTCTTAGCCACGAGGCAATGCTGGCCTCACAGGCGTGGGACTCTCCTGTAGGCCTTATGGTCAGAATGAGTGAGCCCGGCCCGTCCCACTCAATCCCTCCTCCATATACCATCAGTGTGACTTCTTTAAGGTGCAGACCTTATCAGGACGTTGGTGTAACATCTAGTGATTTCTCATCGCCTACAGGATAAGATCTTGAAGATGGCCCCAAAGGCTTCATTTTCCTCATCTGCCTCTCGGTCTACTCCGTCTGCATCCACCCCCCCCACGCCCTACCATGTGACTTACAGATACCCAAGTAGCCTGTCCTCTAAGATGCTTCCAGACCTTCGGACTTTCTGACCTGACCTTTCTCTCCCCTCCTCTTCTTACCCCAGTAAGCCCCTGTACGCTCTTCAGGACCTCTCTCACACATCTCTGGGCCCTTCCCTGACATAGTCTCTCTGCTACTGGCACACAAATGAATCAAAATAAAAACAGCAGTGTTTTGTTTTGTTTTGAGTTCTCACAGGCTAGACACTCGGTGCTGTGCCTCATTCATGTTTGCTGGGCACAAATCTTGAGCCACAAACACAATTATGGAGGAATGTACTTACTTCCTTTCTAGAAACGGACTGTAAATTTCTGTTTCGAGAGCTCATTTGGCACAGCCAGGAGCTTGGTCGCAGCTGATTCCCAGGCTCCTCCAGCTCCCGGGTTGCGGCGGATCTATGGGGGCCTGAAGCAGAGGCAGGGGGACATGTGTGTCACAGGGAGGCTGAGTCGCTCCTTTGACCTCCACGTCACCATCCGCCGGTGCTGCTGTCTGAAGTGTCTGGTTACCGTCCAGGCTGGGAGGGTGGTATCTGCCGCCGCCTCAGATCCATCCAGCGTCGATGCCATCTTGGCTTTTCCAGAAACATCCTGCATCTCCTGGACCACCCCGGTCGGGAGCACTGGTGGAAGGCATGGCACTCTCTCCTGCCCAGCTGCCTCACATAGATGTTTCTTTGACTCCTGCTGAGTTCCAGCAGCTGTGGGACGAGGCCTGCTCTCCAGACTCTTGCTTGAGGGCCTGTAGACCTTCTGCTTGCAAATCCCCAAGCGTATCTGGAGTGTCTGTCTTGCCCCATGTGGGACTCAGAGTTACCCCAGCTTCTGACTTCCCTTCGCTTCTCTCTCTCTTCGCCCTTCTTTGTGAGTCCTAGAAAGCTGTGGTGTCTGTTGTGGAGCAAACATGGGCTCTGACTGAGTATTCTTCCCAGTCTTTTTTTTTTTTTTTAAGATTTTATTTATTTGACAGAGCGCATAAGTAGGCAGAGAGGCAGGCAGAGAGAAAGAGGAGGAAGCAGGCTTCCTGCTGGGCAGAGAGCCCGATGCAGGGCTCGATCCCAGGACCCTGAGATCATGACCTGAGCCGAAGGCAGAGACTTAACCCACTGAGCCACCCAGGCGCCCCTCAGTCCACACTCTTGATCACCACACTCTGCTGTTCTTATCACGTGGTGCTGAAATAATTTCTTCAGGTGTCTCAGTTTCTGCTGAGCACTGGGACATCAAGGCTAGGACCTCATCCAGCTTGATATCCTCAAAGCCTGACACTTCGCAGGTCCTCAGCAGGCGGTATTTGAATTGAAATGGGCCAAGGAGAGAGAAAGGAAGGAAAGGAAAGGGAAAGAAAAAAGGTCAATGGGAAGATCTTCTCTTAGGCTCTTCTAAAACTTCCAGAATGATCTTCTACCAATCAAAATCCAAGCAAAATATCTGGTATGTCCAAATCATGTCCAGAACAGCATTCTCCTTACGTGACACTCTCAGATTACTGAAGACATAGAAATTATTTCCTCGTGTCCAGAAAAGAAAGGGGTGTAAAGTCATCGGTGACACAGCAGTAACAAGAGAGGGTCACAGGTACACATGCGTGATGTGCCCAGAACTAGTGACGGCTGTCGTCCCCCACTGGGGGCCCGGCTGACGTTTCTTTACCTTCAAGACATTATCAACCAAGCTGCTGCTGGTGTATAACTCCGATAACTTATAGAATTTCACCCTCCCTTTCTAGGACATTTTTGTCTGAAAACGCTTATTACCCCAACATTACACAAGTCCTTCCGATAACAAATACCGTATTAATTAGATGATGTGTCTCGGGGAAGGGTGAAGGCTTTAGGCTGTGACGTGCCCAAGTGGCCATAAAGGCAGGTTTGCCGAATCGTTTCCCTCCTTGTTCATGATTGTTTGTCTACAGTGCGTCTTGTTTTGACACTTTTTATTAGTTGATGTTACTGATGTTGTCTGTCCGCGGAGCGCGCCACTTTTGGTCTTGGGGTTGCTGACTTGGCGCTCCATGTTGAGGGTCGAGTTTACTTTTTTAAAAAAGGTTATTATTTGCTATTGTAACAAATACTGTAGCACAATAAATGTAACGTAAGCAAGTCAACATTTTCGCATGCTGCCTCTTCGGGGTAGCGGCCGTTAACAGTCTGCTGTCTGTTCTTCCTTGTGTTTTCCTGTTTCCTGTTTTCCTTAACGTACGTGTTTGAGCACATCGTCATGTTTCAGGACCCAGATGTTCCCTCGGTTCTCCCTCCCGCGCTCAACCTCGTCTTCTGCCCTGTAGCGGTCATCTCTCGGTCTCCCCCTTCCCTTCTCCCTTCTCTTTCTCTCTTTCTCTCTTCTCCCTGTTCTTCATTTTCCACCTTTTCCTCCCTCCTTCCCTATTAGCCTCGCAATACCCAGACTCTGAGAAAACGGAGTTTTCACCCTGAAGCTGTGACAGCTCCAGCTAAGCTTTGGGGACAGACTCGATTCCTTGGGTTGCCTTGCGGTCTGACAAAGCCTCAGCCTGAGAAAGTGAGAGGCAAGCGTGGGAAGAAATAAAATACCCCATTTATCAACGTTAGCAGACTTGGTTGAAATATTTCAGAACTCAGGGTGCTTTTGTAATTATTGAAATCTTTGTGGTAATCACTTAATTCAAAGACTAACTTATGATTATTGTTTTTAAAAATGCCCCCATTCTACAGAGGTATTTAAAAGCAAAAGGTAGGGACGCCTGGGTGGCTCAGTGGGTTAAGCCAATCTTCGGCTCAGGTCATGATCCCAAGGTCCTGGGATCGAGCCCCGCGTTGGGCTCCTTGCTTGGCGGGGAGCCTGCTTCTCCCTCTCCCTCTGCCTGCCACTCTGCCTGCTTCTGCGCTCTCTCTCCCTCTCTGACAAATAAATAAATAAATAAAATCTTAAAAAAAAAAAAAATAATAAAAGCAAAGCGTAAATTTATGGTTAGCCCCCAGGATTTCTCTTCCTGCAATTCTACTGCCCAGGGATACTTTACTATTTCCTTTCAGAGGTTTCTCTAGACTTGTATAAAATATACTAAACGTTGTATATCATGTGGCTTAATCCTATGGAGATCTCTGGGTACTACCTCTCGGTCTGTCTCCTTGTCATTGTGGCATGATCTGCTTCGGAATTCATCTAACCATTCCCAATACGAGCGCTTGCTTCTGATTTTGATTTGCTTCTGATTTGGTTGCTTCTGATTTCCAGGATGCAATTCTAATCTTTCCGCCAAAACTTTCCTAAGAGAATGCTGTCCGTCCTGGTCTCCTTGGTGACCCGAGGCTGCTGGCATGAGCGACTCTTCCTTTCATCGTTGACCCCCTGCGACACTGAAGATGTCCCCTGTCTCCTCCATGTCCACGAAGCGATCCCTTCGAGGCTCCTCTCTCAGTTTTGTTGCTCTGTTCTTCTTCTGGCTTCCGTTTAGACCTGTGCAGCTTTGATGCAAGATCGCAGATCTGGCCCCCTGGGATGCGAGATCCCATGATCTGCCCCCCTACCGCCGTGCAATGGTAGCGGCCCACACAGTGTGTGCAATTTGACCGACCTAGTCCCGCCCTCTCTTTTCCTTGGGTTCTGGCCTCTGCAAGACCCCAAGTAGCTTTCCAAGTGACACGTTCCCTGAAGGCCTTTACTTGAGACCCTGGTCCTACGGCCCCAGAGAACAGAATACACAGCAGTGCCCTTGTCAGTAAGAGTCAGCTGCCCGGGGGCGCCTGGGTGACTCAGTGGGTTAAGCCTCTGCCTTTGGCTCAGGTCATGATCCCAGGGTCCTGGGATCGAGCCCCACCTCAGGCTCTCTGCTCAGCAGGGAGCCTGCTTCACCCTCTCTCTCTACCTGCCTCTCTGCCTACTTGTGATCTCTCTGTCAAATAAATAAATAAAATCTTTAATAAAAAAAAAAAAAGAGTCAGCTGCCCGCAGGAGAGGATGCCTTCAATAAGGAGAGAGAGGGGGGAGCTATTAGCTGGGACCCCTGGGGGCTCCCTGGGTCCTTTACAGGAAAGGACTGTGATGGGGGAGAACTGGCTGAGAAGACAAGGAACGGAGAAGCTGAACGATCTTACAGGATTTTCCCCTCCACGTTACGATCGCCACCTCATGAAACTGAAATACTTCTTATGGTTGGTGTCGTCTTAAATGAACTTTCTTATTGTAAATATCCATTTTAACATCTTGTTCACTAGGATGGTGGTTTACTTGTTTTTGACACTGTAAGCAGTTCAAAAAAATTAAAATATTTACTAAAGTGAATATTACATTAGAAATTATGTCCGCATTAAGCCTGACTACCTATTTGAGAAGGAAGCACCCCAAACGTTCTCCAGATATTTTCTCTCTGAAGCAAGAACCCATGTTTCTTGCCGCCCCCCCACCCAGGTTTTCCACAGTCCATTTTATTTTTTTTGTTTCAAATTTTTATTTGAATTCTATCTAGTTAACATCTATGTAACATTGGCTTCAAGAGTAGAATTTAGTGATTCATCACTTACATACATACATACATACAGTGCCCATCACAACCAGTGCCCCCCTTAATGCCCATCCCCCACTAGCCCATCCCCCACCCATCTCCCCTCCAGCAACCCTCAGTTTGTTCCCTGTAGTTATGAGTCTTCTGGTTTGCTTACAAGAACCCACGTCTCAAGTATATTTGTTCCTCTTGGTGAGTCTTTTGCATTGACTATTAAATAGTCCCTGGAACTGACTTTCAATATTCAACAGATACTGACTTTGTTTTTTGAAGGTGTCACAGTCAAAAGAAGAGTATAGATGAACCAGGGGATTTATTGCATGGCAATGGCAAGAACAAACTGATACTGTCATTTAGCAAAGAATTTTGTGATTCAAATATAGTTTTCACATTAATACTTCATTTATTTGGAGTTATGGAAAGAATGTTGGCAAAATTAGTGAGAAGTAATGATTGACTATTTCTAAGTGAAATTTAATTTCTTTTACGAAGTCGGCTGCCTGCCCAACATGGAGTCCAGCATGGGCCGTGAGCTCACGACCCTGAGATCAACACCTGAGCTGAGATCACGAGTCAAATGCTGAACTCACTGAGCCACCCAGGTGCCCTATGTGAGCTTTAACTTACTAGTTTAAAGTACAAAATATATTTCAAAGCTATACTACTTTAAAACAGGAAAGAAGCTAAATTTGTGAAAAAAAAATTCAGACCCCCATCACATATATGATTTCTATATGTAATTTCTTTAAGGCTATGATTAATTGAATGTATTATACTAATTGAAATTAAATAATTCAAAGAATAATTGCTGAATCTGTAATCTCGAGAAACACGGATTTTGAGATATATGAAAATCACCTAAATTTGTGAAGCTTTTTGTTTGAAAAAGATATTCGTTGTCACAGGTTTCTCCTTACTAACAAGACCTGACAGTTGTAGGGAAAAACCAAGCCTCTGAATGTGTGTACAGTATGAATCAATCCGTCTGGAATTAGCATAGTCAGTCTGATGTGATTTTAAATATTTTTAGCTTAGCCTGTTTATCTCAAACTGAAGTTTGGGCTTAGAAGTTGAAATGTATTTAAGAGAAACGGGAGGAGATGAAAGCACCAAGTGCCCGGACGTGCCACTGCAGCCGGGCACCCTGTCCCCACCCCTGTTTCTGACTTATGACCACTCTGCCATCACCACCTTGGTGGACCTTCTATATGACACTCTGCTGTGTCTCTAAGCCTCTGCCTTCAGCTCAGGTCATGATCCCAGTGTTCTGGGATCAAGCCCTGCACGGGGCTCCTGCTTAGTTCCCCGCTTCTCCTTCTCCCTCTGTCTGCTTCTCCTCCAGCTTGCGAGTTCTCTCTCTCTCTTAAAATAAAAAAGATCTTGCATTTTTTAAAAGCTTTCTTTCTTGATCAATATATCTGTTTTAATCTTTTAAAAAAATGCTTTGGATACTACTGTGAAAGCACCATTTCTGGTACAGTCTTTTTTTTTTTTTTTTTAAAAGTAAGCTCCACGTAAGGAACTTGAACTCACCACCCCAAGACCAAGACCTAAGCTGATTTCAAGAGTCAGATGCTTAACCCACTGAGGCACCCGCGGTCCCCCGGAGTACAGTTTTAATAGGAACTGAAAGGCAGCATGACTTTACAGAGACCATCTTTAATGGTCTTGGAGTCGAGCCATCCCTCCTCTTGATACATGGAGCCATTCCAAGGTCATTTATCAGTTCTGCTCTCTGGAGGAAGACCCTTCTGCAGTAGAATTGAGGGGTGAGGTGAGGGAACTTGCCCCTCGTTGTGCAGGGACGTTAGCGGCATTCTGAATAGGGGTTTCTTCATTTCCAAGCTCAGCTTCGATCCCATGAGATGGGTTCTTTTCTCTTCATCTACAAATATCTGACAATGCCTCTACGTTACGGATGCAAGTCAAAGCTTTGCTCCAGAAGGTGTGGTACAAGGGAAGCCCAGGGATTTCCATCATAGTGATGGATTTCTCTGATATAATATAGGCTGTGTGGGAGGTAAGATTTGGACCTAAAGTATGTTTTTCATCACCAATTTAAAGCGAGATTTCATGCAGGAATAGAAGGATCTCTTCCACCCTCATGAGGTTTCACCCGAACCGGAGCCCTCAGGAAACAAGAAAAAGCAGCAGCAGAACGGGTCTCCTCTGTTCTGCCTGCAGAGCTCACGGCTGTGTCTTCCAGCTGATACTTCTCAAGTCCTCAATATGGTGGCAGACGTGACGTGCTATCTGTACTGAAGGGCTGACCACTTATTTAAAGCTGAGGTTGTGAACATCACTTTCACCCAAAACTAGATTCCCACGGGACATTAAACACGGAGCAGGCAACCTGAGCCTCCCAGCTTCCAACCTGCAGCAGTGTGTGTGTGTGTGTGTGTGTGTGTTGATTATGGGGCAGGTGTACAGGTGTTTGTGCAAGTTTGTAGTACCGTATGGAAGACTGCATCCAGTCTGAAGGGGAAGGAAGCCGGTCCGTAAAGGTTTCAGTAGAGGTTTGCTGTGACCCTGCTGTGGGGGCTACGGCTTCTGCAGTTGGCCAGGTTGTAACAAAGACTGCAGCCGCGTAAAGAAGGGTGGTTTCAGCTCTCCCGGAACTCGGGCTTCTAGTTCCTACCTAATGAGGCATTCTCTTCTCTGAGTCTGTACGTGTACTTACTGCCTTAAATACAGAATCTGAAATTTTAACAACAGAGATTCCGCTTGAGTGAGAAGAAATAAAGCCGATCTCCGACCCTTCTGTTATCTCCATCTCCGGCGATGACATGGGAGAGCAATTAAGGAAGGTGGTCTAAGGGAAAAATCCTTCCTCCATTGAAGGAGGCCGGGAGGGCTTTAAAGAAAGATGAACCCACAGGCGCATACCTTCCCGAAGAATATTATTAACAGGGCAGCGAGATCACCACTGCAGAACCAGTGCACACGTGCACCTTGTCTAGGACCCCTGCGTTGGCGAGGCTGGGTCCGGCCGGCCGCGGGAGGGACAGCCCGGCCGCCGCGCAGTCACGTGCCTCTCCCCGGGGTGATGCTCCCGAGACAAAACAGGGCCGGGAAGGGAGGTGGCCGCGGGGCGCGCCGATCGGCCGCAGCCTGCATCTCCCCGGCGGGCTTATACCGACTAGACGACACACGGAGGGAAAGGATGGTTATTTTCCTTGTAACGTGAGCTTTTTTGTTCCCCCTCCAAGCTGTGAACTTTTTACCTTGCTCCATTCGTGCGTCGTTGGAGCCGTTGCCGACCGCGCGGGCCCCGAGAGCGAGCGCGGGCTTCTGCAGTCGGCGCGGGGCTCCCGGGTCCGCTCCGTCTCGGAATGGGGCGGGGAGGGGGGCAGGGCTCGGCTCCGAGCGCCGCGGAGGGGGGCGGCGCGGGCAGCGGCGTGCGGTCCCCTCGGTCCCGCGAGGGCCACGGCGGGGCGAGGGGAGCCGGGCTCTCCCCCGCCGGAGTCCGCTCGCCGACCTCGGGGACCGCCTCTGCCATTGACATGCAGATCCGGCCCCGAGCGCCCGGGCCAATCCCCGAGGCCGCCTGCGGGATTACCTGGGGCCGAGCGCCGAGCGCGCGCGGCCCCTCCGGAGCGCGCGCGCGGCCCCTCCGGAGCGCCCCCGCGGCCGGGAGGCGTGGTCGTCGCGCGCCCCCGCATCCCCCGGTCCCCGGCGCCGGGATCCCGACCCCGGAGCCGCGCGCCCCGCACCCGCCGCGCCGCAGCCGCAGTAGCCGGGGCCAGGGCGCGGGGCGCGGGGCGCAGGGCGCGGCCGGGCCGCCCATTGTTGAGCGCGGCCGGAACCGCGGGCGATGCCCTGCGCCGCCTCCTCCGAGCCGCGGCGAGGTTTGAACTTGGCGTCGGCCCGGAGCCCGGCGAGCGGCGATGGTGAGTGCGGGGGGCGGCCGCTCCCCGGGCGCGCGGTCCCGGCGCGGTCCCGGCGCACGGGGGCCCGGCAGCGGGGTGGGGTCTGTTCTCTCTGTCCCCTTGGGCGACGGTGCAGGACCCGCGCGCCTCGGTCCCAGGGCGGGCTCTCCCGGCCAGCGCCCGCCAGCCGGGGGTGGGGGCGCGCCCCGAGGGTCCCCCGACATTCCGGGCCTGGGTTGGTTCGTTATTATTATTATTATTGTTATTAATGATGATGATGATGATGGCAACAGGAACTGCCACTCCGAGAGGAAAATAATTGCAGATTATTGACAGCATGAAAACTTTTCGGAAGAAATGATCTGTGAAATATTTTAATTTTGATGAATTGCTTCGCGTGGGGGCCCCTACTGAGCTGAGGTCGACTTGCCTCGCGTCACTTGGCCGGATTGATTTCTTGAGGAAAGGGACCGGTCCCAAATGGGCTTTGAGGGACACGTCCCTCCACCCCCCAACCCCCCCGCCAATTGTTCCAGATCTTAAGGCAGGTTTTTTGTTTTTTGTTTTTTTTTTGAAAAGGTGTGTTCCACGTCCATGGAGCAGAAATTACAGAACGAGAATGAAATGAGACCTGACATTCGTGACTCTGAGTTGCCCAAGGGATAAAAGTGCTTTGCCGCAGGGTGTGGAAGGGCTTATAGAATTTCCTTGCCGGGAGCATCCTGGGCCGGGAGTGGGGGGTGGCGGGAGTGGGGGGTACGTCTGTCTCTTTCTCTCCCTGGCATTACTTTTTTTTTTTTTTTTTTTTAATCATAGTGTTGTGATGAACCTCTGTGCACGGAGGCTTTGGGGCTGGGCGAGAGGCGCACCCGCGTGCGTATGATCTCCATGGAGAAGCTGCTGTGAGCTGTCAGGGGCTACAGGAAATCTTGGGAGGCTCATAAAGATTGTTCTGGGCGTTTCCTATTTCTACTGATTTAATATTTAAAGGCTCGTTATTTCCAGTTAGAAGTGTTAGATGTATAGCTAAATCCCGCCTGTAAATAATTTCTCCAGAAGTGGGTCTACATTTTAATTAACTTTGATGGCTGTTTTTGTCTTCAAATTTTTTTTTTCTGATTATGAAAGTATTACATGATCGTTTACAGAAAAGGTGGACTGCACAGACCAGAGAAAGCAGTAAACAGTTATTCCTACAACAACTTTTATATTGTATGTTAAAGCCTAGTTTTTCATAGAAGCCTAGTCATTTGAAAACTTTGCAGCTATGGACATTTTTTTAATTGCTAACAAATTTGGTTTAGGAATTAAACTAGGAAACGCCAAGGAAATAAACTTGCACTTTAAAAAAAGGGTCTAACCAACAATAACTTCTTCACGTGGCTCATGGGACGGAATTTATTGTGGCAATTTCTCCTGAATCAACTTCCCACATCTGTTCCTGACAAATGGTTTCTGTTTGTGGAGCCTGTTTTGTAAATACGTGTTTCTGCCATTAGGGCAAAGGGCCCAAACATATCCCTTACCAGTGCGTGTAGCTAGCGAGGCTCACAGAGTTAATATTTTTATTGGTTTCTACATCAGAACTTCCTCACTGTACGCTTGATAAAACCCTGGAGAAGGTTACCAAGGGATGTTGTGGAGAATTTACTTCCCTGGAGGTTTTAAGAATAGGATAAACATTCATCTGCTTTCAGTGCAGCACAGTCTGGATAAAGGAAGATGGGGTCACCTCTCTAAACCCCCAAGTGAAGAATTCTAAGTGCATTTCAGTCTTCAGTAACCTGGGACCAATGGGTCTAGAGCTCCTGAGCCCAGGGAAGCCCTGTTTTATGTAAAACAAAGATCCTCTTTCGGGAAGAAAGATTTATAATTATCCCTAGGACCTGCCAGTTCTTTTCTACTTGTGGATAGAAAACCAACAGTGATTTAATACTTTCTGAGAATTCAGGTTGAATATAGTGTAAGTTGTGTGCTTTAAAAGAAATGAATGAACTGATTCATGGCAATGACAGATTCTGCCTCAGGTGGGGAGGGGGTACGCGTCATGGCCTCCGATCTCAGGATGATGTCCCCGAGAGCTCTCTCCACTCTGGATCCAACCTTCTTTCCAGTTTCCCATTTTGTGTGTTAAATCTGATTACATTTTTACATCAACATTCCATTTGACTTTTTTTCCTCAGAATGAATTCTTGTGTAGCGCTTTTGCCCAAACCACACATATTCCGGTACTTTCTATCGGAGGCTGCTCCCCTGGGCCAGCGGGGCTGCCCTATTGCGGGTTTCTTGCAGAAGGTCCGAATTTCATGGGCTGCTGCTTCCTCTGCCCCCCACCCCCCGCTTGACAGAACTATCCTGTAATTCTAACCGCGGTATGACCTCAATGGCAGTGACACCTTCCTCCCTTTCCGTAATGTCACTTAATCAGGAACAGCCACCACACTTTCTCCCCAAAGGATCACCGGGAGGGGTTCACTTTCTAAGAAAGGTTGTGTTGAAAAGAAAGGGGGGGAAGTCCAGAGTCTCCTGGCTGGGCAAGTTTTCACTTTGCCTGAATGAGTGTTGCCTCCGTTCACACCCTTCGGCTGTCATATTCCTCCACGCATGCCAAGCATGTTTTCTTATGCTATAGTAACGCCCAAAGAAGGAACAGGAGTGCAACAGTGGCCTTCCATTTGTTCCGCAAACATGAACTCTGTGGGAGGCAGCCCAGGGGAGGGAGATGGGTTCTTTGCCCTCAGGGAACTCGTCATAGAAGAAGACATACCAAATGTTACTAAGCTAGTGCCATTCTGAGGGAGTATAGGGGTTAAGAACTTCAGGTTCATTATAAGTTAAACATATACCAACCCCATGACCCACGGTTCATTCCCCTGCCTAGCTATTTACCCAAGATAGATGCAAACAAATGTCCACAAAAAGACTTGTACGGAATGTTCATAGCAACTTTATTGATAATTGCCAACAACTGGAAACAACCCTGTGTCCCTCCAGAAGATGATGCCCCGTGGTACAGCTGTACAATGGGACATGACTCAGCAATCGAAATCTAGATGACCCTCAGACCCATTATATTAAAGAAGCCAGACACAGAAGAATTTCTAAGCAATTCGATTTACGAAGTACTAGAACAGGCAAAACTAAGCTATGGTAGAAAAGTTAGTGGTTGAGAAGTTAGTGGTTGCCTCTGAGGGGTGGAGGGATTGGAAAGGCTTAAGAGATTTTTCTGGAGCAACGGGGTTCTAGGTCTCGTTTTGAGTGATGGTTGCATAGTTCTACCCAATCCAGCTCGATCAAACTGAACACTTAGGGCCTATGTATTTTATCGTATGCAAAGCATTAGTTCAATTAGAAGAAGAAAAGTACAGGTTCTAGAACCAGACAAGGGTATACATCCCATCTCTGCCTCGCAGTGTAGGTTGCTTGGGGAAATTATTAAATGCCTCTGAACCTGAAAACAATGGACAATAACGAAGCATCTTCATAGAGTCGTTGTGTGGACTGAGTTTAATAATGGAAGTACTTGGTTTAGTAAGGACCCAGTAAATGTCGGCTAGTACTCCCAGGACCTGAGAGAAATACAAACGCCTGAGAGAAATACAAACGTGGTTTTGGTGTTGATAGAATTATCTGTACTTTTTGTAAAAGCCATCTCATTTATTTAAGATTGTGAAGGATCCTGTAACCTATTAATGGATCTCCTTAGCATTGGATGTATCTTCTTTTTAGTAAGTTCTTTCTTGGAGGTTGTAGGGAATTTAAAGTTCTTGCCTACAGCCTACCTTTTCAAAATACCAGTGGGCCTTTTTGTTGCCAGCAGAGGTAAAAAGAGAGGACATACCCACGAGGCAAACCCCTCTGTTTTTGAGGACTGATTTCATGAAATTTGTTGAAGCTTAATGGCCAGACCTAGTTTACAGACCAAGTTTATGCCTTCCACAGGGAATCCAGGTGAAAAGGTTACATTTTACAGCCTCTTTTGAAAGATGGTGGTAGACAAAAACTCTTGAACTCTGTATCAAGTTGATACTGTGCTTCTTTTTCAAAGGGACCAACTGACTTGAATTTGCAGTAAGATACCTTGGACAGAGTGGTAAATATGACAATAGTTTACTTAATCCATTAAGCTTCAATTATTTGAGTTCAACAAAGTGCTTAGGAAAGATATTATGTACCTTGCCAACTCCAACAGAGGCATTTTGTTGTTGGGTTGGTGTAATTCATTCAGTAAACATTTATCACACATTTACTGAGAACTTATTAGCCCTGGGAATTCAATCACGACTGATAAGATGTTTTACACTCAGGTTCGCAGATGCCCTGACTGTAAGTGTGAATGTGTATTCATTTTTCTTGGAGCTTTTTTTCAGAGCAGAGGGCTCTGTCTTGGGCTACTCTTGTTGGTTTTTTGTTCTTTGGGACTTTGTGTTTGTTTCATTTGTGTTTTTGCCATTGGAAGTGTTTTCTTAAACAACAGAATTACTAGCTAAGGTTTTCTATTATTATCTTCCTAAAAATAAGAAAAACGAAATGTTCTTCTAGAGAAAGGCAGTTCAGTATAGTGAGAAGGTCCTAGACCATGGAGATGGAGGGCCCCCTCCCCCCCACCCGAATCCCAAGCTCTGCTATTGGCCAGTGGTTTAGGGCAAGTTCTTAATTCTTTGAGCCTTAGTTCCCTTCTGTGTAGAACGGTGGTGATCATACCTTGGAAAAGGTATCCATGCCATCAGATTGAGGCTGTTCTAACCATCAAATGACAAAACACAGGTAGAAGTAAGGAGCCTGGCCCTGGTGGGTGTTAATTTCGGAAATGTATTGAGTCCTTGCTAAGGGGGAAGCAGTGCCTGAGAATCTTGCATCTTCACACTCCTGTGAGGGAGGCATTCTTGTCGTCCCCCTTTAGAGGTGAGGAGACCCGGAACCCAAGAGGTTCGGTCGTTTGCTGAGGGCGTGGAGGTGGCAGGGTTGGAACTCCACCGGGTCCTGCTGCTCAGCCGATGACTCCCGTGGGAGAGGTCACCTGCTTTTCCCCTTGAGCTAAAATTATTTTTAAGATTTAATTACTGAAGTACGTAGGGCTAGTGCCGCCATTATGGGGTGCAGGCAAGGGAACGCTGGTGATGGAGGAATTGGCTGACCACGGCGGGGCGGGGGGGGCAGGAAGGCGGTAATGAATGTTTCCCCAGGCTCTCCAAAGTCTGCCCGTCAGTGGCCCTCTCTGAGCCTGGCCTTCAGCCTCCTATCACCCCAGTGGCTCCAACTAAGAAATCGATCCAGAAACAAAGGCAGGTGGAGAACTAGGGCACCTGTCAGAATTTGGCCGAGATTTTGTGAAGCCCTTGTAGGGATTGACATAGTTGTGGTATTACCTCGGTCTCCAGAAGGAAGGCCAGATGAAAGATGGTCTCCAGAGCCCTGTCATGGTAAGAGGGAAAGTAAACTGATCTGGGGTGTTTCTGTTCCCTATTTCCGCTGGCATTTCCTCAATAGATTCTGGAGAACCCTGAGCTAGACTTGAAAAATGAATGTCAAGTGTACATTGAGAACCGTACTGTTTTAATGAAGCTTTAGGTCACATTGGCCAATTAAAATAACGTGGGGGTGGGGGGTACCTGGGTGGCTCAGTAGGTTGGGCGGCTGACTTCTTTGTTTTGGCTCAGGTCATGGTCTCCTGGGTTGTGGGATCAACCCCTGCCTCAGGCTCTGCACTCAGCAGGCAGTCGGCTTGAGGAATCCTCTCCCTCTGCCCCCCCACCCCTCTCTAAAATGGGTAAATAAATCTTAAAAAAAAAATGTGTGGAGGCCTGTGGGGAACATGTAGTTAAATAAATTATAGATACGATTTCCTGTTTAGATGAGAGCCTTTGCACTAGATCCACTCCGCCTACCATCCCATTTCCATAAAGTCCTAGTTATTGTGCAAGATACTCTGTGTTCGTGTTCTCATTGTCCAAGTCTCTCCTTTGCAGTGCAGCTGAACAGCTAGAACAACAGGACTTTCCCCCCAACTACCCAGACGGTGCCTAGTCTCTTTACAGACCCACCCGAGAAGCTCCCCAGCAGGCAGAGCAAGTCCCACGGGAGGCAGCGGGCTGCTCGGGTGTGGGGAGGAGACCCGTTGGGAAGTGTTGCTCGCAGCCTGTATCTGAAGGCAGGCCACTGTGCACCAGCCTGGGTTGCCCCAGTGGGCCACACTATCACAGGGCATCTTCCTGGCAGATGAAACTCTTGGGGTTCTGCTCTCCAAAGGGGAAGAAAGAAATCTGGAGGAAAATCCTGCAAGAATCTTGGCTCCTTGGCTGTCCCCAACCCTTTAAGGCTGCTCTGCCCTTACTCGGCTTTGAGTCTGACTCACAATAGACCAGAGTCGCTCAAGTGAGGAGAATGGCAGGACCGTCGCTTGACGTCCCTCTCTGCCTCTTCACCATTGCCTCCAGCCTCTGCCCCTCAACGTTAAGCCCTTTGTGTCAGTTCCCATGGTTACCTCTTCCCCGCCAGCAGCTGCCTGAGCCAGGTCTGGCTGGGCTGAGGCCACAGTTGTGTCGCTGGACCGGTGACCTGGGGTCACAGCCCAGTACCTTCTCTTTGTCACGGGTTCTGTACCTTTCCCAGGCTTGGCAGGTTGGGGTTGCCGAGGAAGGGGTGATGAGAGGTGATATACAGGGTCTTTCTTGCCCTGGGCTGGCCTAGCTCCCCCTTGACCTGCCAGACCTGGCCTGACGCCATTTCCTGCTGTGTGTTGGTGCTCCCTGGAGGGGGAGGCACCGGCTCTGCCCAGAGGAAAGGGAGCCCTCACTTCCCCACCTGCTCTGCCTTTTAAACACACGCGAACCCCATTTTATTGCCCGTGGCTTTGTTGTGCTTCACAGATCCTGTGTTTTTACACATGAATGTGTGTGGCAACCCCGCGTTCAGCAGGCCTGACAGCACCATTTCCCGACGACAGCATTTGCTTGCCTCTTGTCAGTGTGGCACATTTTGATAATTCTTGCAATATTTCCAGCTTTTTCAGCATTCTATTATTTGTTACGGAAATCTGGGATCAGTGATTACAGCTTGCTGAAAGTTTAGATGAGAGCATTTTTAGCAATAAAGTTTTTCCAAGATTTTATTTATTTATTTGACACAGAGAGAGAGCGCACAGGCAGAGGGAGTGGGAGAGGGGGAAGCAGACTCCCCACTGAGCAGGGAGCCTGATGCAGGACTTGATCCCAGGACTCTGGGATCAAGCTCTAACCTGGAGGCAGACCCTTAACTGACTGAGACACCCAGGTATCCCAATTCTTAATATTTTAAAATGATGTTTTGAGAATGCTGTGCTAACCTCAAGACATAGATTACGTCAGTCCCACTTTTGTGTTCCATGTCGGTGGGCCTGGAATACCCCTGGAGGGGGCAGGGTAGTATTGGGGTGAGTGGGGACATACAGGAATAAAAAACAAAAACAAATAAACAAACAACAAGCAGGAAAAAACTCTTACACTAATCCTGTAGGATCCAAAGGAAAGGAAAAATGTTGGGGACAAGTAGAAGCTCAGCCTGTGGAACCATGGTTAGAAACACCTTGAAAAGGTATATTGTAAACCACAATTTCATTTCCGCAGATGGTCTGTCTGGGGGCGCCCGGGTGGCTCAGCGGGTGAAGTGGCTGCTTTCAGCTCAGGTCAAGATCTCAGGGTCCTGGGAGGGAGCCCACAGCGGGCTTCCTGCTCAGCGGGGAGCCTGCTTCTCTCCCTCTGCCGGCGGTCCCTCTGCTCCTGCGTGGGCTGTCCCATGCATATGCGTGCTGTCTCTCTCTCTCTCTCTGTCATCTATCAAATAAATACAATTCTTTAAAAACAAAAGCAAAAACCAGATTGCATTTTGGTACCTTGCCTTGCGCTCAGACCTGCTTCCCGAGAACAGAAAAGCAACAGCTGCAGGAGGCTTGGGAGGTGGATTCCTGCTTTGGGCGAGAGCACAAGTTGGAAACATGCAGGTTTGTGATTCGGAGGCACTTAAATAGCACGGAATGTCTGTTATCTACCCTAAACAGCAGAACGAATCTTGCATATTGTGGACACAAACACAGTTGGCAGGAGCTGAAAACAGTGCGTGTGAGCTTCTTTCTAAGACCCAGTAATCCTCTTGGGCAAAGTGAGGATTAGGCCTTCCTCACAAACAAGGGTTGGGGGGGTAGGTTCATTTTTGCTAAGATTCCTCAGCTGATGCCGCATTTAGCAAGGGACCTGTTTCCCTGGGTGAATGACAATCACCGCTTCCAGTTTTGATGCCCACCCCCCTTCTCCAGGCAGGCTTAGGACAGGAGCGACTTACTTTGCATGTAAAGAGTGAAACCTTGGCTCCCACAGACCGCACTGTGACCCCAGGAACCTTCCAGAGCCAGAGCCCCTCCACTACCTAGAAGGGGAGGGAGGTCTTGCCCCAGAGCCTAATGTGGGAGGCTCCAGGGACTCAGTGTTTTGTTTTTTTTTTTAAGATTTTATTTATTTGACAGACAGAGATCACAGGTAGGCAGAGAGGCAGGCAGAGAGAGGGGGAAGCAGGCTCCCCGCTGAGCAGAGAACCCGATGTGGGGGCTCGATCCCAGGACCTTGAGATCATGACCTGAGCCGAAGGCAGAGGCTTTAACCCACTGAGCCACCCAGGCGCCCCGCCACTGCTATTATTATTCTAGAGGACAGAGGAGAAAACTGAGGCCCAAGAGGTTAAGTGATCTGCCAGATATCAAACACCTGTTAGGCAGTAGAGCCCACATTAGAGCAATAGAAGCCAGCTCCAGGATCCACTTTCCTACAACTCACACCGTCTGCCGCTTATGAGAGTTGATTTAAGGGTGGGCTCCGAGAGTTTGCAGCAAGGGCCCTAACCCCCCCAGTGGTGAAGACAGCCTCAGTTTCCCCACCAGGCCTCGCATGAGGGCCCTGGGTTTTCTTACGTCCTTGGCCCTGGGCTACCTGTGTATGTGCCAGCTTCAGTGGGTGGAGGGATTAGAGTCAAAAGTAAATGTGAAGCAGATTCAGTGTTTACTATGTAGGTTAAAAGATCTGGCCAGTCATCTGGCTTTTTTTCCCACCCACCCTTTCCCAGTCTTGGTGCAGAGGTTGACATAGAAGTCATTGGCTAGGATCTGGAGATGGTTAAGCTTATGGTTTCAAAAATCCAAAATACGCTGAGTGCCAGTAGTAATCATTGTGCATGTGCATCTAGTGTGTGGTGTCGAGGGTTACCAAGCGAGAAAAAGCAGCCGCCAGAGCAGGAGCGACAAATGCACACAGGTCTGCGACCTCCCGTTCCCATGTCTGCAGGACGGAAGTGCTACATGGGCCATCCTGCAATCTGCAAGCCGCCGACCAGGCTGGGAGCGGAAGGATGAGGTGTTTAAGTACAAGCCAGTGATGTGCCTACGATGGTGGAAAGCACCAGCTGGGGTTTAGGCCTGAGAGAGTACAGAGTGAGCTTCCTAGATGGTAACTAATGATTGAAAAAGCGAAAAAGGCGAGTAAGGGAGGGCGAGTGACCCAGAAGACCTATGTAGGTCTACATAGATAGATGTATGTACACACAAGTACAGACCAGACCGGAAGGCCAGGAACAGGGGCAGGGGCCTTGAAAGAAAGGGCAGTGTCTTTTTCTTAGGGTGAAAACAATGCTCATGGCTGTGTCTTCAGAAAGCAGAGAACACCTGTGTTAGGTTAAGAACAGAGATCTGTACCCAACGGGGTCAGTTCTAAAAATGTTCTTCTAGACCCTGGAGGAGCCAAGAATCCAGGCTTCCTTTCTTCCCCTCCGGGAGACCGAGGGCAGGTGCATGGGAAGCCTGTGGCAATGACATTCAGACCTGCTAGCAGGAGAGATGAGAGTTAGGCCGGCTTTATGCGCGATGGACACGGAACAGGGTAAGAAAAAGAAACCCAGGAAACCGAGAACATGACTTTTAGTGAGGCGGATTCTCAAAATGAGTACACTCATGCAACCAGCCTAAATCCAAAGGAATTTCTCCAAAGGGCTGTGAGGACCAACTCAGGCCCGTATCAATGCACTTCTGTCTGCTTCATCTCCAAAGGCATCGGCCGCTTCAGACTTAAGGCAGCAAAGTACACAGAGCTTTGCCAACTGTGTGTGTGTTGGAAGGCTCAGGCACCGTACGTGCCCCAACGCCAGTCCTCTCTACCCCACAAAAGGCCGCTGCTAATGAGATGGGCCAAATAGGACCAAAGTGAACTTTCACAAAGCGGTTGGCTAACAGTCGTGTAGAGAAAACGATGACAAGAAGAGAGAGACCCACCTTCTCCAAACCATGTGTGGTAGCTACCTCTAAGAGTTGGCGGGCAGAGAACTCCGTTCTGGATGTGTCCCACAACTACCCCTGTACGGTCTCCCGTGATCCATTCAGCAAGTCTGTATGATGTGCCTCCTGTGAGCCACTCGCTGTGGTCGGCCTTGGGTGCATGCTGGTGGAAAAACAAAGCAGAAGGCCAGCCAGCCGTGGGCCCCGACCTCCCAGAGCCTGCTGTTGCATAGAAGGAACAGACCATGTACGAGCGGGTGATTCCACGCAGCCCTTAGTGCCGTGAAGGAAAGGACCAGGTGCCTGGAAGGAGACGTTGGCAATAGGTGAGGTGGTCTCTGGTGTTCAACTGGGACCAGAAGGCCACGGAGGACCAGCCAAGTAAGAATTGGGGGGAAGACCGTTCCAGGCAGGGAACAGCGTGTGCGAAGGTGGAGAGTTCAGTGGGAGCTTAAGGCCAGCCAGTGCGGTCAGGGCAGAGTGGGAGGAGGATGTGGAAGGGAGGACCGGAGGCCAAGTCACTTGGGCCTCAACAGCCACGTGGAAGGACTTGGATTTCACCCGAAGTGCGGGGAGCAGCTACACAGTTTTACTGGAGGATGGCACAAGCCATTTCCATTTTTAAAAAAATACTGCCGGCTGCTGGGTAGAGGCTGGATTGAAGGGGGCAGGAGTGGCAGCATCCAGTGAGGTAGCTGTTCCCCGTTAGGTGAAACACAACAAAAAGGAAGAAACTGCTGGTTCTACAGATAAACCCAGCGTGTCCCTAACGTGGTAAGGGTCCATGCTAGGGAGATATGGTTCTTGGCCGATCTACTGCAAGACGACGTAAAACTGTTCAAACTCAATAGAAACCAGGAAGCTAAGGGGATCTGGAGAGATTATTTGAAACGCCTGGCTCAGTCCCTTCCAGCTTCCACTCCGGCTTTCCCCAGTTTTCATGCAGTTCAAGAGAGTCACAAGGAACAGAATAATCTGGAATTTTTCTTCTAATATTGGCTGAAAGTTCAGAAAGTACTGAATGATTCTATTAAAAGACCAAATGGTAAAGCAGCCAGTGTATATTCAAGAGTTATGAATATTGGGGCTGGTGCGGGGGGTTGGAGGGGGTAGGACTGTACTCATCATGGGAAGTGGAACGTAGGGGCTTGGCCTGGATTTCTTGTTTCTTAACTGGAGAAGAATGATGACATTGGAATTGCAGATCACAATTTTTTTAGCCCCTGCTAAACCTTCCGAGGTCTGCTCTGAGTCCTCTTTCATCACTCAATAATTTGTGATCTCAAGCCTAGAGAAGAGCAGAAGCAGTATAAACACAGACCCCCGCCCCCCCATTCTCATTAGCTTTGCTGGCAAGTTGAGTGAACTACAAGGAGTCAGGAGGGAAGAAGTGTTACAGTTCTGTGGAATGTTTGGCAGTATTTCATCCGTTGAAAAAAATAATTATCAAGCACGTCTGTGTGCCAGGCAGCAAGCTGGTTCGCTTGCCTTTCTGAGCCCGCGTGGAAGAGAGGCCAGCAGACAGGTGGTCAGAAGACAGTGTGTGTTGCACTTGGAAATGCACATCCGTGGCCGGCTTCATCCCCAACTTGCATCCACAGGAAATGACGACCAAACTGAATCCTGCAGGACAAGGACGGATAAGCCAGGAGAGTAGGGTACCTTTTAGGATCTTGGAAGTTCTCCCCATTAGGCTGGAGAGCTGTTTGGTTTCTGTTTGTATTTTTCACTTGAACTTGTTTCATTGATTCCAAGGCTTCGGCAGTGTATCTTTGGGTATTTTAAAGTAAAACAGTGTACCTTGGAGTATCTTTTAAGTAAAAATCAGCTCATTTGGTAACACGTTTATTTAATGTCGCCATTGTCCCCCTTCCCCACCCATTCTGACCGCAACTGGGTGAGTAATGCCAAGGCTGTAGAATTTGTGTGATGAACTCAACATTTTTGCAGCTTTTTAAAATGGAAGGAAGACGAGAAGGTGGTTGTCAGTGATTTTCATCCCAAGCGAGTGTGAGTCCAAGTGTGGTATGAGCCAAGATACACAACTTTTCTGTCTCGGATTGTTCATCTGGGCTAAAAAATTTAGAGAAGTTACGAGAATAACTCCTGATACATGGGAAGGCACGCGTACTGTTTTACAGGAAAGACTTGGAATCTGTTCAAGCCGAGTGATACCACAGCAGCCCCCATGGGGCTCCGCTTCCTGATGAGATCAGAGCAAGTTCGAGGTTGTGTCCCTGCCGGTCTGTCGTGAGGCAGGGAGCACGGGACCCTCAGGTGCAGGGGGACAGTGGGCATCCCAGAGCTGGCCGGGTTCCCCGTGCAGACGCAAGAAGCAGGGGAGGGGGAGAGGAAAGGGTGAAGGGAGGCTTCCACGGTGACGGGCTCCCAACACTCATTCCAGGACTGGTTTGTGCCTCCGTCCACTACAGAATTTTTTCATTAGGACATATGATGCTTTAAACATCATTGTTGTCCAGATTTTTCCAGAAGGCAGAAAAGCTGTGTTCTGGGTGCTGGTGGTTCTTCTGTACTCTCTCTAGCCTCTTTCCTCGTTTGTCCTCGTTTGTATGATATGTGCAGATGGCCCACTCAGGTGCCAGCCCGTCGGCGGTGGGGGAGGGGAAGATTCGCAGGGAGGCGGGGCTCTGATTCAGCGGGTGAGGGGGGGGTTTGCAGTCAGCGACAAGCCACATGGGTTCCGAGAGCCCTCACACGCAGCTGCTAACCTCAGCGGGTCCCCTGGAGGTGGCAGGTGACAGGGCCACCTGGGGCCACGGAGACAAGTTCTAGTCTCTGCTTTCCTAGGGTTGCCAAGAATCACAAATTAAAAATCCTTAAAAAGAGGAAGTCTTTTTAAGATAATCTTAAAAAAGGGATTTATCTTTTTAAGATAATCTCCTGTTCTGTGTGCTTCCATCTTTTCCCCATCGGCCTGCACTTGCCAGCCCTTCCCTGGGACGGTTCTCCCGGACCTCCCATCCTTTGTGCCTCCCAGGAAGGGCGGGTGGGCAAGGAAAGAGCCGAGGGCTTAGCTATGGTGTGGCAAGGGCAGAGCCAGCCTCTGTGGTTTGGGCCAAAAATGAGGAAGTTATTAAATGCCACAAAGGTTATACGAAAGCTCAGGCTTGGTCTTTGTTCCCCGTCGCAGACATCGGGAGCCAGAGGAGAGCTAGGAAGGAAAGCTGCTCTCAGAATTACACGGATGCGTGGTCTTGGGCGTGCTGCTCGTGTCGTGTCACCTTTCCGTTCACACAGCTGGTGGTCAGACACCTGCGAACCTCCTTCTGCCCCCCGTGAAGCTAGAGGGTTTGGTGCATCGAAGGGTTATGTGAGGAATTCTCGCTGGGGGCCACGTGATGGATTCTGCAAAACGCTTCGACCGTCAATCAACTCTCTGGCCAGAGCTCTTCCTTTTGTTGTTTTAAGATTTTATTTATTTATTTGACAGAGAGAGAGAGAGAGTGCCCAAGCAGGGGGAGCACAGAGGCAGGGGGAGAGGTGGAGAGGAGAAAGGCTCCCACTGAGCAGGGACCCCGACGCAGGGCTCGATCCCAGGACCCTGGGATCCTGACCTGAGCCGAAGGCAGACGCTCACCCGACTGGACCACCCAGGCACCCCTGGCCAAAGCTCTTCCTGCTCTTATTTCTAGCACAGATCAGGTCTCTTTAGTTGTGTCTATTTTGCTGTAACATCTTAGCTAAAAGCAGCTCTGAAGTGGAGGCACCGCTGTAAATGGTGGTGAGAATCATCAGGCGTGTCCCCGTGGAGGCAGGATGCTGGGCCATTAACGAGTCCTCGGGAGCCCTTCAAGCAGCTCTGCAGGACAGGCTGCTGCTACCGGCTACTTTGCTGAGCACCGAAGATGTGCCGTGCTCTCTTCTCAGGGCTTCAGCAGAATTAGTTTAAGCTTCTCAACAGCTCCGTGGAAGTGTGGGTGTTTTTGTGCACCCATTTTAGAGCTGAGAGAACTGGGGCACAGAGGGGACGGTGTCCCAGGGCTGGTCAGCAGGACGAGTCCAGCTCGGGGAGGCTCCTACCTCCTAACCGTCTCATCCTGACGTTATGATGTGGAGCCCGAGGCTCAGAGGGCAGTTTGCCCCACGTCTTTCAGTTCCCAAGTGACAGCAGCTCAGACTTCGGGGGCTGAGGTGCTCCGAAGGAGGAGAAATGCCCCTGCTGCCCGGCAGAACACAGCGGCCACGCGGGGCTGAAAACCTTCTCTGACTGCCGGGGTGTGCGGAGCAGAGGTGTTAAGGGAATGGTGTTCGGGACGGGGCAGGGGGTGGATTTTAACGGACACAGAAAGGGCTCGCCTCCAGCACAGTGACATCTGGACAATTTGAAATAGCTCAGGTTCAAGAGCTGGCGCGTTCCTCTGCGCGGCCGAGCAGCGGGGGCCGCTCGCTGGGGGGTCAGGCTCCTGGTAATGAAGTTGAGACGGGAGGTGGCGGGGCCTGGGTTCCCGGGAGCCACCTTGCCTGGCCACGTGCTTCAAGGGGTCCAGTTTCTCGTCTTTACCGATGGGTAGAGGCTGGATGACGGGGGGGGGGGTTCCCCTTCATTGCAGTGTCCCCTCCTTCTCCCCCGTGGTTGGAAAACCTGGTCTTCGGAGACAGGGAGGGACACTTTATTGCTTCACAGGGACATCGTACGGGAACGATGAAGACCCGAGGAGGGGATTCGCCTTCCCCGGGGTGGAGAGCTCAGTGGGCGCAGCTGAGAACAGCCGCCTCGCCCGGCCGCTCTGCTCTGACCCCGTGTTCATGTTCACGCGTGGTTCCTGTCGCTTCGTTTGCGCCCCTGCCCTTGAACACCATCGCGCTCAGCTTCTCGTTTTCCTATTTTTGCCAGAGATGCACGTGCAGCCCCGGGCCCCGCGGGCGCCGGCACGTCTGACCGCAGCCCGGAGCCCCCGGCCTCCCGCCCCCAGCACAGGAAAGCCGCGTGGTCGGGAGAGGCTAAGCGGCGGCCGAAGCACAGGTAAGAGGCTCGGAGGCCTGTGCGGGGGCTTCAGGAGAAGGGACTCGGCCGCGGGAAAAGGGAGCTGGGGGGCAAGGCTGGGAGTCAAGAGACAGGCTAGAGCGCGAGGTCGGGAGGGTTGAGCGGGGACGTCCCAGAGGAGCTCCGAGGGGGTTCGTGGTAATTTTCAAACTCGGTTCTGAAGAAATCTTAAAGTTCCTGGGAGGTGAGGTGAGGCTCCCCCAAATCATTTGACTCAGATCTCTTTTTAAAGACACGTCCAGCACTGCCTTTGGCAGACGGAGATCACAAGTAGATAGCGAGGCAGGCAGACAGAGAGGAAGGGAAGCGGGCTCCGTTTGAGCAGAGAGCCCCACACGGGGCTTGATCCCAGGGTCCTGGCATCATGACCCGAGCCAAAGGCAGAGGCTTCAACCCACTGAGCCACCCTGGGGCCCCATCTACCACTGTTTTTAAAACTAGACTCAAAAACACCCAAAGCAACGTACCAACCAACGTCTTAGATGCTCTGGAGAGGACCTGCGTGTCACACTGTGCAGTGAGACTCATTCATCTCTGAACGGATAGTCATGAAGACGTCTCTTGTCATCCGTTCATGGAGGAACGTCCTAGGATGATTAAGTCGGCCCCGGAGAAGTCCGCAGCCACGTCCCTGTGCTTCCCCCTGCTCCTGCGTGCTCAGTGGCATGCCTGACCTTGGCCTTTCTCATCAGTTCCCACACCAGTCCCGTGGCATCCGCACCAATATTCAGCGAGGAGGCGGTGGGCTCAGGTTCACTTCAAGCTCACAGGTGCCGCCGTTTCTTGCCTTGAGCATCACGACCTACTTCCTAGTAAAATCCTGGGAATTCAGTGAGCTGAGATGCGCCAAGCACTAAGCACAGAGCCCGCCCAGAGGGAGTGAGGACAGAGTGTCAGGGGTGGTGAATGTCAGGGGCACGACGGTGATGGTGTGGCTTCTGTGCCCTCCGTTCCCACGTGCGTCTGTGCCAGCATGGGGGGCAGGAGAACACAGAGTGCTGGGGGGGGGGGTCCGTGGAAGCAGATGTCCTGATGCATCAGTGGCGATGCTGCCCCTTCTTGTGCAAGCGCGCGTGCTACCCTCGCTCCCCGCTTCCAGTCTGTAGGACGAGTTTAGTAACTAATCGCAGGGTGGCTGAAAGCATGGAAAGTCCGAGCGCACAGGAAGCAGGTGGGGCAGAGCCCAGCACGCCTTGAACGCTCAGCGCGTGCTGCTCGTCCTTGTTCTCCATGTCCCGATTTATCCCGATTTCAGTTCGCGGCTCTTCCTTGCAGACCCGGGGACTCGCGTGAGGAAGACGTGGACATTGTAAATTTGGATTCAGACAGTTTTCCCTGTTTACGGCGTCTCCATTTAAGTTCTCTGTAAGATTTCATTCGAAAAAGAGCCTCCAAAGAAGTTTGCATACACTGATGGAGGACAGGTCCGGCAGGCAGAGCGCACTGGCTGCAAGCCAGCCGGCCGGCAAAGGCTGTTCCGGGCCAGCCCGAAGCCGCAGAGCCCCGAGCACTGTGCCCTCCTGCCTCCTTGGGTCGTCACAGGGTAGAGAACCAGAACCTTCTGTTTAGCAAGACTCTGCCGGGCCGTGTAGGCTGACTGGGCCTCGGCGCCAACGTACTCAAGGCCAGAGAGTTGTGCCGAAGAAGCCACTGCAACTGCCAGCTTGGGGGGTGGGGGTGGGTGGAGAATGGTCGGGATGGAACCGAGCAGTGGTGACAGGACAAGAAAGCAGGTAAGATGTGAGGTGAACTTGGGAGGCAGATGAGGACGGGAGAAGGGGGGAGGCAGATGAAAGGGTGCGACCTCCGAGTTGCTGCCGGTGGGGCCCCTGGGGGTCACCGTGGGGCCGTGACCCCGGGTGAGGCAGGCAGAAGAGCAGAGCGGGAGGGAACGCCTGCTTGAGCACCGCAATCTCCAGACCTGAGTCTGGACTGCAGACAATGAGAGGATTTTGCACAGCGGTCTTTAACGGTCGGGTGAAACGCGTGAACCTAACTGCACATCCAGGTGGTGTCCTAGCCACAGAGACCATCTCTAAAGCGAGCCGGGCTTGCCTTCACCAGCGTGGTCGGAGCGGGCCGGCGGTGCTCTGTCCGTGGAAAGGGAGACTGGAAGGGAGTAGATGGGCGAGCAGCTGCCTTTGAAAAAACGTCGTGACCTCTGTGTTGCACACAGTGTGCTCCCAGTCAGGTCCCTCCAACTCCGTAAACTCTGGGAATTTTAGGTGTGTGTCCTGACTCCACAGCTGTGTCCACTGTACGCCCCTGCAGTGGTGGGCTTCTTTCCTGGAGGAAGAGACGTGCGCACTCTAAGCGTCACTGATGTAGGGCTAGACTTAGAAACTGGGGCGGTTCTCATCTGAGTTATACTCCGGTCTTAAATCCTGCCCATTTTGGTTTTTACTTTTTGTTCTGAAATAATTGCAGACTCATAAGAAAGTTGCGAAAATAGTACAGAGATTTCTGCTACACCTACCGCCCAGCTCTCCCTAAAGTGAGCAACTCTTACAACCATAGTCCAAAGAGCAGAACCAAAACACTGACATTGGTGAAGTGCTGTTGACTACAGACGCGAAGACGTATAAACTGTAGACTTTATTTGGATTTTATCATTTTTTTTCTTCTATGACTGTCCCTTTTTGTTCCAGGATTCCACGTCGTCTTTTGTCGTATTTCCTCAGTTTCCTGTCATCTGTGATATTGGGTATTTGCTCAGGCCTTCCTGGTCTTTTCTGGCCTTGACACATTGGAAGAGTATGGGCCAGTATTTCGTAGAATGCCTTCTGTTTGGGTTTGTTTGATGTTGTCTCATGGTTAGACTAAAGTTCTCCATTTTTGCCAAGTTTACCGCAGAAGTGATGTGTCCTTCTGAGCATGTCCTGTTAGGATTATGCGATGTCAGGATGTCTTACTCCTGGCAGACCTCACCACAACCAAGTAATCAAGGTTGACATCACCAAGAGTTATGTATGGTTATATTCCCTGCAACATTTATTACTAGAATTTTCCAAGATGACTCTGTATTTCCTTCATTCCTTCTACATTTATTAATCGGAATTTTTCTGCTTCCCCACTTTTTTTTTTAAACTGTTTATATCAGTAAGGAATCCTTCACATTTATTTTATTCTGTGGGTTGTAATCCAAAGAGACTGTTACTTGATCGCTTACTTTATTCCGACTTTGGTCATTGGCGGCTTCTTCAGGCTGGCTCTGGTCTAAATCTCGTGCTGAATTCTGGAAAGGCGTAAGGCGCCGACATCCTGGGCTTCTCCTTAGAGCCGAAGTGATGTGCCCGTCAGCTTCTTAGGAGTCTTCCAAATGTTGAGCTGGGAGATTAGTTGAGCAAATCTAATTTGTGTCAGGTCATAGATTTTGGAATTGAAAAGTGCCCCATCCTGAGCCAATGGTCAGTGTGATAGAGAGTTCCTTTTTTGCGGAGAAAAGAGCCAGGAAGGATTTTCTCATTTTTGTATAAGAAAAATGAAAGAGTAAAAGCACGAAACTCCATCCCCCTAAGTGTAGTTTCTTGGTCCAGCCGAGGACCCAGGTTGACAAAGAGAAACTCTTGGTGGCCAGGGCTTGATGTCCTCACGCATCCAATCCCAACCTCCCCTTCCCACATAGACCCCTGAAGGCGCTTACCCAACCTGTCTGCGGGAATCCTGCGATCTCACTTACCCTAACAGGAACGTCCCCATGAAATCTGTCCAGCCCAGGCCAGGGCACTTCAGAGCGCCGGTAAAGGAAACAAAACGTTCCAACCTAAAACTCAGGATTTCCTGAGCTCCTGCTTTCCCCCAGAAACTTCCCAGCTCTCCCCCGACCCGTCGCCACCGTCTTTACAACCGTCTCATCTGCTTGTGAAGCGTTGGCCACATACATGGTGGTCTGGGCTCTGGAAAATGAATCCAGGCAAAGCCGTGATAGGAGCTCGGGTGTTGACCCCTAATTCATGCTCCGTTGAGCAGTGAGGCTGGTTCACTGGGCTCGCTGCCCTGCCCTTGGCTCTGAGGTTTGTCCTGGGGCCACCGACTTGGCCTTCACAGGACAGCGTGGCCTGACGAGGTCTAGTGATACTGCTTTGGACCCCGGCTGCAGTGGCCTCCCAGACTGTGGGAAGCCTAAAGCGGTTGGCATGCACTTCTGCAGACAGCGGCATTTTTGCGTGCGGAGGAGGGCGCCGGTTGGGCAGGGATCATTCAAGGAAACTGCCCGAGTCCCGCTGGAGGCATTGTATCAGCAGGTGGTTTTCCTTGCTGCTCTGCTCCTCCTGCCCACGAAGTGGGACTCTAGCATTTCTCGGCTGCGCGCTCTTGACTGAGATGCTGTCTTCTCGGGAGACGCTCCTAGCGTCACCTTCCCTCTTCACTGGGACTGGGCAGGAATTGAATTTTAATTGGCCAGTTTGCAGAGGTGACCGGGAATGAAGGTCCCGGCCGGCCAGCGGCTCGCTTAGTGAGCTCAGGGCAGTTCCGGCCGTGACAGGAGGCGCAGGGGATCCCCGGGACGGGGAGAGAGCGGTAGCGGGGCGAAATGGCCTTTGATCCCACCCCTGAACACGACATGCCGCTGGCCAGGGGGCTGTGAGCTGGGATGCTTCTGCTCACCCCCAGGTAAGTCCCTGCTCTGTGGACGCGAGCTTCAGCGCTTTCTTTGCAGGACCCTGGACGGCGAAGCTTTCACGGGCGTCTTTGATGTTGAATCTCTTCATAAAGAAAAATGACCGCATGTTTCGTTGAAGCCCGTTTTTCTAAATTGTCTTAGAAAATTTTCATTGATTGAGCCCTCGTGGAATTCAGCGCTGTTCATATTTCTGCTGGGAGTTTTCGGTCCTTCTCTGTCCTTGGCGTACAGTCACCGCGCTTCCGATGAGGAGGGTGTTTGGACTGGCTTCTACCTCATTCGGGTTAGCGATCGCTTTGTGTCGTGCGCTTGAAGGTTCTGCCTCCCCATTTCCCTGGGGAATTCCACGGTCACTATTCCTGTTTCTCATAAGGAACGATGACCTGTGCACTGACAGCCAAGTGCTTCCCTCTTCTCATGGCCAACATTGGTTCGAAGAGGAGGAACCTGTGACTGTATTCTCGATGTTAAAGACAAGGCGTTGTCTTCTCATTGAACTTTGAATTTACATGAAAAGAAGAGTTGACAGAGCTGGCCATTGTACATCGAGTAACGGCCTCAGAGTTGCAGGTGTAAATACCGGATGATCTTTTCCCTAGTCACAGTAACTTGAGTCAGCTTTATTCTTTTTTTGTTGTTCAAGATTTTATTTTTTTTTTTTTGAGAGAGAGAGAGAGAGAGAAACAACAAGCAGGGGGAGGAGTGGAGGGAGAGGAAGAAGCAGGCTCCGCGCGGAGCAGGGAGCCCGACACGGGGCTTGATCCCAGGCCCGTGGGACCGTGACCTGAGCGGAAGGCAGAGGCTTTAACCCGGTGAGCCATCCCGGTGCCCCTGAATCAGCTTTCATTCTTACATGGTCTTGACTCAAGTGCTCAAGTGCTTGCTTCCTGGGACACCATCCCCATCACTTAAAAGAACACGTAGCCTAGGGAAAAGAAGATGCAGTGTTCTGGAGCTCAAGCTGATTTGAATATTTATTACTAAAGATTTCTTCTTGCTTTTACACCATGTAAAAGGTGAAAAAGAAAGTAGGGACTGCTTATATTATCGAACACAGAGCTCACCGGGCTGGTTTTTCGAGTTTTATTTGGCATTCGTTCGTGGAAATTGAATAGGAGAGAAGCATTCTCCCGAGTTGTTTTATTTTCTGACCCCCCCCCGGCCCCGGGTCAGGCTATGTGAGTGGCGGGGGTGGTCGAACCCCCCTTGTAAAATCTGCCCGGAAAGTGCTGGGGCCGTAGCTCTGAGGGACTGCGGCCTCGCGCTCCGAAAGTTCGCAGCCCGTCTTCTTTTCACTCGGGCTTCTGTAATATTGAAATCTTTCCTTTAGTGAACCCCCCATTTCTGGTATGATTCTAAAATGTGGATTCTTCCTTTGACCACCGTTGAAGGTATTTTTCTAAAGTGAATTCTTTCTGTCCTTCCCTTTGTTTTCATGTTGCCTTTAATTGCTTATTTGTGGCCTCGTTCTTGAAATGACAAGAACGTGAATTAGAGACGAGGAAAACAGTACAATGCGTCATACTCGTCCCACGAGAGAATTCCGTTTCTTTAGTGTTCACGGCTCGGGGGTCATCTCTTTGTGTTTAATGGAAGGGTGTTTGGAAAAAAGCAACTTCCAAAAGGTGAGGCTTTTGCCTCACCAAAAAAACAAAACAAAACAAAACAAACCACAACAACAACAAAAACACCTTTTCTTCACTTGTTTCGGCAAATGAAATGCAATTTATACTTTGGGGAGGGGGACACCTGGGTGGCTCAGTGGGTTAAGCCTCTCCCTTCGGCTCAGGTCATGATCTCAGGGTCCTGGGATGGAGTCCCGCATCGGGCTCTCTGCTCAGCAGGGAGCCTTCTTCCTCCTCTCTCTCTGCCTGCTTCTCTGCCTACTTGTGATCTCTCTCTGTCAAATAAATAAATAAAACCTTTAAAAAAAAAAAAAAAAAACCTCTCAGAGGACAATCTTGTGTGGGTGTAGACAAAGGAAGAGGAGTGTTTCCAGCCACAGCGGTAGGATACCTTCTCTTCCTGCCCCTCTGCCCTGCAGCCCCCCTGGGTTGAGGGAAAGAGCCATACACGCCTTTTATTGTGCCCTGCTGAACAGCTCATTTATCCAGCAGGAACCCTCTGGCAGAGCCCCCAAGCAGCTTCTCCTTAAAGCGGGCCGAAATTCAGGGGCACACACAATATTCCTAGTTCTCTGTAACTATCTGACCCTCTCGGAGACCCATGAGTATGTTTGTGGGTGTCTGTGCGCGGAAGATGAAAACAAACCAGCACAGAAGTGATTTATCTGAGCTCTAGCAACATATAGTCTATGGCGTAGAGAAGAAAATTCTAAAATCATAGTATCTGCTCTCTAAAGAGGTTGGTAAAAGCCGGTCCCTCTTTCCCTCCTCCAACAAGCCGTCTGGTTGCAAATTGAGATTTGAAAAGAATAGATTATTGGTCATTGGAACTTATTCTATTGTAACTGAATTTGGAAAGTCAGTGGAGGACAAAATGAGGGCTCTCACGGATGAGAGATCTTACAGCGTTTGCCTCGACTTCTGCCGTGGCTTCTTTGCAAACGTTCAGGTGTGGGAAGGAGAGTTGACTGTTTGATTCCTCAGAGAGCGAGGAGGAGGGCAGAGAGAGAGGGCGACTGAGCAAAAGACATTTCAACACCATCACCCATTGGTGACTAAGTGAACATCGCCCACCCCCACTGCTAGTCCCTGTTCTTCATGATAATAGTTTTCTTTGGTTATTAATAAAATTTCGATCTTTTCAAAAACATGTCAGAATCGAGAGTTGGGGAACAGATAAACCAGTAATGAAAGGCTGTTGGGACAGGTATGAGGAACGGATTTTACTAGAAAAGATTTTTCATCTTTTATGCAAATTTTAGATGTTAGAGGCTTCTGTGGGTCACTTAGCACACTTCACTCTTGCTTGCGTGTGATTCCATTGTCACGGCCGAAAGTTCCTCGGGGCATATTATCAGGATGTGACATTTAAAAAGAACTTCTCTTTCCAGAAAGGACTGCGTTGCTATGGGGTTAGATTACCTAATGCATACCTTTCTACCCACTGAACCACTTGTTTAAGACACAGATGTTAGTGAGGCAATTATAAAAGCCTTAGAAAATTTTGCTTGAACTTTTCTGTGAATCTGAAAAGTCTGAAATATAGCCTTGAAGAAGCTAGCGATTCTTTAAGTTGGGGGGGGGCAGGTAAAGGATTTCTCAAAAACAATGTCTTTGCCAACTTTGCCAACAGTGTATGAATGCACAATTACCACCTTTTTTTCTTCTTTTTTTTATATTTTGAAAGATGATAGGCTTTTTCAACTCTTTAAAGATTTTGACAGCTTTCCTGTGTCCTGCAAGCATGTAGAAAACAGAACTCAGTATACCTTAATTTTTTTTTTAAAGATTTTATTTATTTATTTGACAGTCAGAGATCACAAGTAGGCAGAGAGGCAGGCAGAGAGAGGGGGGAGGCAGGCTCCCTGCTGAGCAGAGAGCCTGATTCGGGGCTGGATCCCAGGACCCTGGGACCATGACCTGAGCCGAAGGCAGAGGCTTTAACCCACTGAGCCACCCAGGTGTCCTAGTATACTCTAATTTTTATTGCAGACAGAGTGCCTTCTGGTTCTATGGAATGCAACAATGTTATCAGTACAGCTCAGTGTGCTTGGCTTAGTCATTGTTTTCAGTCTTTTCTGTCATTTATTTCTGTCATCAGTATTTGGGGCCTCTCATTGTCCTGAAAACAGGAAATGCCTACAAGGGCCTTCTGTCATCTGTTCCAGCACCCTATAGACATAATCTACCCCCCCTCGGCCCCCCACCAAATTACTTACACATGACATTTAATTGTTCATAGTGAGTCTGCTTCGTCTCTCATGTTACGTGAAAGGGGCAATTTAGCATTAACTAGCACAACTGGAAGTGCATGTTTTGAGCCAACAATTCTACTGGGAATTTCTGCCGTGATATGTCAGCATGGATAGAAAACCGTGTACGGCCTTGGTTACTCACCGAAGCATGATGTGTAATAGCAAAAGACTGACAATCAAAAAGTATCTACAACAAGGGTCTGATTAAATAAATACGATATATGCACACAAGGGAATATGAAGCAGCTTTAAAGGAAAGTACAACCCAAGGACGCGAGGTCCTGAAGAGAAATGTGGGGTGCATGCTGGGAAGTGCGGAGTAAGGCTTTGCAATGGCTTTGATCTTTTTTTTTTAATTATGTGAATTACCTATTCAAAAGAACACCTGAAATCAATATGGGGAAAATATTAAGATCTGATTAATTTTGGTGATGAGTACATGGGTGTTCTTTATAATAATTTGAATATATTTATGTATGTTTGAAGTACGTTGTGATTTTAAAAATAGATGAGGAAAAATGGGGGAAAATAGCAGTGACACGCAAAAAGAACCTTCGGGAACCTGCTTTACCCTGGCCCAAGCACATGGTGCTCAGTGAGTATATCAGGAAGACCTTTGACCCACATCCATGACCCGTTAATTCAGTAGACCTAATTTGCAGAACATATTGATATATTGGGGGTTGGGGGGTGGTAGATGCTTAAGACCAGAATCTTGGGTTGGACTTGGTCATCTATCACAGCGTGTCGTGCCCTGAACAGACGGTGGTGGGGGGTGGGGAGGTTAGGAAATGGGATGTTTTACTTGGTAGAGCTGGTGGTCTACTTTGTATTATTACATAGTCAACCCACGTCCTGCTGAGAACTGGCAGGGTTTAGAAGGTTGGTGTGCCCAGAAGAGTCGACACAAAGTGTTAGTCATCACAGCTTGTCACGGCACAGCATCAGCAGGAAAACGAACTCTAGCTCTTAGAATTTGTAATGTTCCGAGTGAAGGCTGTCCCCTTCTCCATTTATCCGGAGCGTACGAATCCTTTAAGACGGTCAGAAGCCCTGCGCTACCTCCAGGGTTCTGGCCAACTTCAGATCCTAATCTTTTTTTTTTTTTTTTTTTAAGATTTTATTTAATTATTTGACAGAGAGAGAGAGATCACAAGCAGGCAGAGAGGCAGGCAGAGAGAGAGGGGAAAGCAGACTCCTGCTGAGCAGAGAGCCCGATGCAGGGCTCGATCCAAGGACCCTGAGATCATGACCTGAGCTGAAGGCAGAGGCTCAACCCACCGAGCCACCCAGGCGCCCCTCAGATCCTGTTCTTGCTGGTGGGCAGCACGCGAGCTGCTCATAGCCCAGATCCCTCCAGAGCCCGCGTGGCCCCGATGAACGACCCGATGACTTCTGCGCTTCAGTCTCACGGCTCTGGTCACACTCTTTAGCGCTTCTTGAAAACCACAGATTCATTCCCACAGGGCCCTTGTGTTTCCTTGCTCCGTCCGTCCGTCCGTCCGTCTCTCCCTGCTAAACACCCCGCCCCAGCTCCTGCACGGCTGACGCTCCTCGTTGAGGGCTCGGCTCCCATGTCGCTCTCAGAGAGGCTGTCCCTGACCCAGGAGCAGACGCCCTCAGTGACACTCACACGACTCAGCTTTATGTCCTTCGGGACCCGTAGAACTGCATGAAAACGTCCCGTGTCTCTATTTCGGCTGCTCACTGCTTGACGATAGAGCACCGGCCTGGGGGCAGATGCGTGAGTTTCGTACCAACTCTGCCCCCCACTACCCTGAGACTGTGGACAAGTTGCTTAGTTTTTCTTATTTACGTCATTCTCTCATGACTTGCCCTGTCCCATGAAGACGGTACAAAGAGTAAGTCAGAAAACATCACCGAGTGCCTGCGGGCCCTCAAATATTTGTTGAATCTATGAATAATGACTCTAATGGTTTTTCTTGCATGTGAGGCTCCCCAGCAAGATTATAAACTCCTTGTGGCCATTGGTGACCTCTCGGAACTCCGGCTTGGGTTCGTCGAGGTCGAAGGGACACAGCAGGTGACAGTGGCTAGAGCTTGCGTGGCCTGCGCTGGCTCGTAGACTTTTCAGAAAGAAGCTCGGCATTCCTGAATCAGTGTCAGGGCACAGTCATCTGAGAAGGACATCATGTCACTTGCGAGTTCCAGTTCCATCGGCCGGCCCAGCCCACGCAGTTGCGCTTCCTTGTTTGTGGTCAGGAATGCAACAGAAGGGCATTGTTTGAGTTACGCCCACATGCAAAACTCGGTTTGCTCAGATTTTAAAATTAAATCGTCTCCTGACCCTTTTTGATTTGCTCATGATGTAATGCCCTTTAGCAAAGTATGTCCTTATCTTCCTACAGATCAAAGTGATCCCAAAATATGAAAGCATGCTGTGCTCTTTAGGAATGTTTACTAAATTATTGGCATCATTGAAAAAGTCGGCCAACAGCTGTCTGACTTTTTTGGTCATCTCAAGATACAATGTGATGTATTTTTAAAACGAGAGGCTATTTTTGAAATACCGTGCTTTTTAATAGGTAATACTTGGGCATGGTCCACAATTCAAAACTTACAGAAGGAAGTACGGCAGAAAATAAGTTTTCCTCCGCTGAGGCAGTCACTGTTTCTAGTTTCCCAAGCATCACTCCAGAATATTCTTTACACTAATAAACGTATAAGGGGTTACGTATATTTTCTCCTTCCCGGCGGCAGCATACTGTGCTCACGGCGCCACACCTTACCGTCATCATCTAACCGTATCATTCGGAGATCTTCCCATGCCAGCAGGCACAGAGCTGCTCCCTTCTTTTAATGGCCACAAAAGTGTTCTCTTCTATGGTTGTACTACAAGGGATTTAACAAGTCTGCTACTGATGAGCATTTAGCTTGTTTTTCCATCTTTTGATAGATATGTTATTTAAAATTTTTTCCTAGATGTTGCCAAACCGTTCCTTCTTCAGGGTGCGCTGAGGCATGTCTCCCCCAGCGAGGTGGGAGAGTTGGTGGGCGAGATCTCGGTCTTCTTTTTCGTTGTTCTTTTCCCTCATTTCATCACTTAACTGTCCATGTGCAAGAATCTCGTAAAGACAAGACTTATCTCTGAAGCCTTCTCCCAACTCGTGTTTTTGATTGTGTCTTTTTGGGCCTTTTGATTGTTTCAAGATCTCTCTGTTCTTAGTATTTTAGTCTGTTGAGAAGATCGACACCCCACCCCAGGGCAGGTTCTCAACAACTCTGGGGTTCTCGAGAACTCTCCAAGTTCTAGAGAAAGAAGCTCCCCAAGTTGGGTTTCCTGTTTTGGCATTTCGAGTCTCGGACACTTATTTTATCTTTACTGTAGGAATTATTTCTTTGTGACTTATTATTTACTGTAGGGATGACTTCATTTGGTCTGCCTACCTGGAGGTCAGCTCCTGTCTTAGTCATTAATTCTCGGAAATCTCTCTTATCAGGTTTGAACTCTTCTAGTCCTCACTGTTGTGCTCCGTGAGCCCCGACCCGCCACACCAGCCCCCTCACTTTCCCCTCCTTTGACACCGTCACGAGGTAGAGGACATTGGGTCTGAAGTCTCTCCGGTCTTCCTCCCACCCCCCCCCATACATAAGAGCGTCACATCTTCCCTCCTCCTGTCTTATTTCAGTGGCTCTGGCTCTGCTCCCACATACATAAGGTTCTGCTCCCCACATCGCTCTGGACTGCCATCCCCTCCTGCTTCCTTAGGAGTCTTGAGGACTGTCATCCTCTGTGTCCTGTGTCCTGGAGCTCCCGGTCTCACTACACTTGCTCCTCCTTCTCCCTGTTTTAAAACAAAACATCAGGAACAAAACCTTTCCTTCCCTGATCTCTAGACTTTTAGCCTCCACCCTCTTTCTCGCCTTTAGAGCCAAGTGTTTAAAAGAATTACTGGCCCTCGCTCTTTGCTTTCTCTTCTTCGTCCTCTTAACTCCCAGTCCGGCGTCTGCTCCCTGCAGTTCCCCAGCAAAGACTTACTCGTGTCCAATCCACTGCACGTCGTGCATCGGCCCTCACCAAGCGGCCTTCTCGGGAACAGCTGGGATGGTTGACAATTCCTCCTTATTGTCTCCACGAGGAGCCTGTGAAATTCCTGCACTCTCCCAGTTTTTCTCCCAACTTTTCTGGAAGCTTTTTCTTGGGCTTCTCTCTTGGCTTCTTTTCCCCTAAATCATAGTGATTCTCAAAGATCCATCCTTTAACCACTCCCTTTGTCTCCCTACACATTCTCCCCAAGCAGCTTGCCTTTTCTCCAAGGCCAAGTGTCTACGACTCCTGATTTCTAAGTGCAGCCCAGACTTCCGTCCTCGAGACCCTCCTGCCCGCCATATTCTTCCGTTGAAGACCCCGCAGTCTCCTAACATCTGCATGCCCCAGAGAAAGCCGCCTACTTTCCCACTGTTTCCTCCTCCCTCTCTCTGTTCCTACCCGTCCATCGAATGGTTCTCTGTGAAAGTTACTTTTATCATCATTCTAGCCGCGCAGTCCTTCCCCCTTGGCTCTCCTCTCTTCTACACCACCTACGTTCAAACACTTGCTGCTTGGACATTCCCTTTAGGCTCGCTGCCCACCGCCTGCCTGCCAGGCCCTCATTCACTCTTACCCTGGCCAGCAGAAGAGCCTCCAATCTCATCTCTCTCGAATTTATTCTCCTTGTTATCGACAATAGCTTACTGAGACCCATATTTAAGCATGCCCCTCTCTGGCTAAGGTTATTTGGTGGCTTCCAAATCCACAGGATACTGTCCACACCCTTTAAAGAGGTCTCGAATGAGGTCTACCTTCCCATCTCTTCACCTTTACCTAGCGCTCTTCCCTTACCCTTCTCCTCCCCAGGTCCTCTGAGTCGTTTTACCACGTGCTTGCACGTTTCCATGCATTCGTCACGCTATGTCTTCTAGCTGGATGGCCTTCCCTTCACTTTCCCATACTCTTCCATCTGGAAAATCTTTCATGATGTAGGTAAAAGTGCAGCTTTCTTGACCTTACCCCTTAGTGAGTCCCTCCTCTGTGTTCACCAAGCATCTCGTACAGGTCTCTGTTATGGAACCCTCTCACCACAGTGAACTCGGTTGTTCTCCTCAATATTGTGAATTATGTGGGTCTAGTGATGCCTTGTTCTTTGTATCCCCAGTGCCAGCATAGTGACTAGGATATAGAAAGTCTCCTTTTCTATGGGAGATGGATGTCCCCTGAGTGAGTGGTGAAGAAACCATGGAGGCGTCTGGATTGATGGCAATTGTTAAAAAAGCTTCGCTATTGTGTTCAAAGCACAAAGAATAATTTTCTTCACTTCCAACAGCTCCACATGTCTTTGTTGCTCTATGCAGAGCCTCTTGGACACCTGGGAGTCTGATTCAGAGCTTCTGCAAGATGTCCGATCCTTCCTGAAGTGCTGTACCAAGTGACGCCTGCAGTCTGGGCAGCTGTACTGTGCTTCCGGGCACCTCCCCTCCTCCTTCCTGGGAGGTTTCAGACTAGAGCTTCTCTGGAACCCTGCAATGATCAGTAAACAGTAGCTCACATCTCATCTCCTTGACCAGAATAGGGATCTTCTGTGGGGTCTGTGGACTTTACTGGGGTCTGTCCATTCCTCTTAGGTAGCAAAGCCTTGTCAGCAGCCAGCCTTTGTAGGCAGGCACGGTCAGAGAGAGCTGGTGGACGAAGCTGCCGGAGAGCCCATTCCCAGCATCAGCACACTCGGGCCAAGTTCACTTTTCAAGTACACCCACTGGCTTCTCACAGCCCATCCCTGGTCAGAGAGCTAGCGGGCATCTTACTCTGAGAGGGGTCCTGCCCCTGAGGTGACCAGAACACAAGATAGGGAGATGGCAGTTGTTGCTTTCTTCCTATGCATTTTGGACCCATTTGGATCATTTGGACCCATATGAAGTGTCTCTAGATGCTTCACGCAAAAGCGACTTTATATGTTTTCACGAAGTTCTGTCTGGTTATTCAGCAGCGTCTCCTGAGTATCTGAAGTCCTAACTGGGTTTGAATCCTGGCCGTGGGACTTAGGGCTGTGTGATTTGTGCCAGCTTCTGAGGGGCTTGGGGCACCAGAAAGAACGTCGAATCCCGGGATGGAACTGGAAGATAAAGTAGGAATCTAAGTCAGTGAGGAACTGGGGTTCAAGGGAGGTGGCCTGGCTTCAAGGAATTCGCTGAGGAGCCTAGTTTCTGGGAGGCTGCATGTCCAAGGTCAGAGCGAGGCTAGAGGCAAGAATGCCAGGCCGTGGACACTGAGCCATTAACCGGGGGCTCCCTGGTGGCCTTTCTGAGAAGAGGACGGGTTCAGCTTTGGGCCAATACCGAACCCAGAGGCCTGGATTACTTGGGACATGGTATGGGGATTAGAGAAGTATGGGGACAAGGAGCCTGACAAATCGTCATGTTTTGTCTTCCACTCTTGGTCTCCTGTGTTTGTACTCCATTTCATCTCTTTAGCCCAAGGCTATGCTACTACTTTCTTTCTCTCCTAGCTTCCAGGCGGGCAAGGTCTAGTCCATCTTGGCCCGTGTTTACCTCTCTGACAAGAGGTCCTAGCCACTGCCCTGGCAGGTCCTGGCCTTACCAAAGCGACCAGGGTCCTTCATGCTGTGAGCACAGTAACCCCACAGTAACGCCAATCATCCGCTCTCAGAACTTTACTGGGGGGCTCCGAGGTGGGTGACTCATTGCCATCAATAGCTCCTGTCCGCTCTGCTCACCTCGGCCGTCCACTCCCAGCTTCTCTCTCCCCTTTCCTGTCCTGCGTGGTAGATCTCTCTGGCGGGCTTGCCTCCCTACCCTCTCGTCTTCACCAATTCTTTAATAATGAATGACTGATGAGAAGCACACTTAACATTTATTGAGCTCTACTATGGGCTGGGCATATTAGCGCATTTTTAATCTTACAAAAACCCTACAAATAGGTTCTGTGATAATCTGCCTTTTTCAGATGAGGAAGCTCAGAATGGTTAAGAAACTTGCTGCTGGTTTTTAACTTTTGGATTTTAGGTATCAGGAATAGAATCCAGGTTTGTCCGAGAGCAGAGCTGATAAACTTTAGCCACATTTTGGCTCTCTGTATCCCTAGCATTTTATAAAGAGATATTTCAGTTTTTCTCATTTTTCTTGGCCTCTAGCAACACAGACATTAGTCTCTGACTACAGCTTCCTTCATTTCAAGAAGCAGTTACTGATAGTTAAAAATCTTGTGTGTCTGTATTATCCCTTGCTTTGCACAGATCATTTTCCTATTACCCCAACCTCTCTTCAGAAAAAATACACATATTTGGGGAAATGATTCTCTCTCTTGGCAAGTCCTCCACACTTACAGATTTTTAAAGTTGCTTCAGATTAAAATGAGATTAATACAACCTCTTTGATTAATGTCTTTATCTTTTACAAAGATAAAGCCTTAGGGAGGAAAAGTAACTTACACGGGGTCATAGAGTAAGTTAGTAAAGTCAGGGTGAGAACCCATGTCTGACACATGGGCTAGTATTATTCTGAAATACTTAACACTTGAATTTTACTGGTATCAGAGGAATTTATGTAACATAAGCTAATAAATTTTTTTCATGGAAAAGAAATCGGTGGGTGTACTTACAGCTTTACCATCGGTGTATCAAAGTGGATTCCTAGATCCCATACGTGTGTTAATAAACTGTAGAGATTTCCCCTAGTCTTAGAGTTCAGAAGTTTTCAGCATGAAATTCCTAATAGCTCACCTCACTTTTTTTGCCAGAAATAAGGCACAGTCACACTCTCCAGACTCAGACCTTCTATAGTAGTGGAATCCTTCTCACCAAATTTATTCTTCAGCAGTGCAGTTGAAGGACACCCACTTTTCCCCTTTGGCTTTGTCAACGCTTTGTGTTAAAAGGGCAGGATATTTAAAAGTTGAAGTCACTGACTTGCAAAATGAAAAGCGATTTTCAAAAGCATGTTGCTGTTTATACCGCCTCACTTAGAGCAGTGTTAACACTGAGGTAGCTGCTCATTTTTCTGTAGTTCTTACCAAGAAATTAAAAGAATGTAATTTACCCAGCATCGGGATATGACAGAGGACTTCAAAAGCCCCGAAATCCCCATAAAGATTTTTCTATGTATATCCACACACAGTCTCTTGGGAGATGGGAAGGAATTATTGTTCCCATTTTTATATATAGATAAACAGAGGCAACTGTGGGATAAAATGTCACCAGGTAGGGAATCTAGGTGAAGGATGGGTCGGAATTTTTTCCCCAGTTTTATTGGGATATAATTGTGAAAGAACAATGTGTAAGTTTAAGGTGTACAATATGTAGATTTGTTACATTTATAAATGGCAAAATGATTCCCTCCAAAGTATGAGCGACCATGTCCCTCCTGTCACATGGTTATTCTTTTTTGTGGCAAGAACATGTGAGATCTGCTCTCTTCGCAACACTCAGGCGTATGACACAGTATCATTAGTCGTAACCTCATGCTGTCCATTGGACCCCCATCTTATAAATCTTGTAACTTAAAGTTTGGAGTCTTTGACCAAATCTCCAACTGCCCAGCCCCTCGTCACCAACGCCATAGTCTGTCATTCTGAGTTTGTCTTCTTTATTTTAGATCCCACACAGAAGTGAGATCATAGGATATTTATCTTTCCCTGTCTGCCTAAGTCACTTAGCATTATACCCTCAGGGTCCATCTCCAAGTGGTTGCAAACGGCAGGATCTCCTTTTTTGTCGTGGCTGAATAATAGTCCTGTGTGTGTGTGTGTGTGTGTGCGCGCGCGTGTGCACGCACACGCTCGTGCGCACACCACATCTTCTTGTCCATTCATCAGTTGATAGACATTTAGGTTGTTTCCAGATCTTGGCTCTTGTGAGTAATGCTGCAGTGAATATGGGAGAGCAGATATATCTACCAGAGCCCGATTCAATTTCTTTGGATATATACCCAGTAGTAGGGTTGCTGGATCATATGGTAGTTCTATTTTTAAATTTTTAAAGGAACTTTCATACGGTTTCCTGTAGTGACTGTACCAATTTGCATTCACACCAAGAGCGCACTAGGGTTTATGTCGGAATTCTTTATACTAAGTTTGCAACATTTTTAGGGAAGTCTGAAATGATGTCAAAATAAAAATAAAAATATTAATAAAGCAGAGAATAGCAATGGTTAGTAAAAGAAATAAGCAGTAAGATCTGCTTTCCAATATTTATCTAATTATTTTTGATCTCTGAGGATACAGCCGTCTCTGCTTTTAAGTCTATAAATCCCATCAGTGAAGAAACTGAGAATGCTCCAATGTTGAGAGAGGTCCCTCTCCCGTTTCTCCGCAGGCGCAGTGACCCTGCAGGCCGACCTCACTCTTGGCATTTAACCAAATTTGGCGAGAACCAACCAGATGCCAGCATGATGCAGATAACTCGGGGCACGATCGGCTCTCCTTGGCCCCAGAGATACCATTCCAGGTACGTGGCCCCCGCTGGGACTTGCGGCTTTTCTTCTTTCTGAGGTCTTGTTCCCAAAAAAGGACACTTTCTTCTGTTTCGAGAATGTTTTCTTACACTCACCTCGAGTCCTAAGCCTCTCTACCCGCCTCCTTCCTCCTCCTCTTAAAACTCCTCCTGTATCCATACCAGTATCTTCATATCCTGCGCTAGACCGGCACAAGGGGAGGCCATCTGAGTCAAGTTCGGGGTCTGCCCGTTCTCAGACGTTTCTCAGTGACACGCGGGAGCACTGCTAGAAAAGCTGACAAGGTTTTCCCCTCGGGGCTTACTGTCCTTCTGGGCCAGCTACGCAGCTGCTTTTTATTGGATGATCTTATTCGAGTATTTGAACTCGCCCCTCGCTTTTACCCTTCTGCTAGGCTGGTCCCCCAACTTAGCTCCAACCCTAAATTCACACACGTGGGCCTTCTCAGTGTGCACATTGTCATGTGGCAGGACACGCCTCCATCGACACCTGTAAAACAGACCCAGTCGCCTTAACCTCATTGTACAGAACCGGAAATCAAGGCTCGGAGAGACTAATTTGTCCAAGGTCACACAACCGATCAGGACCTGAGTCCAGACTCGAGTCCAAGTCAGGGGTCAGAGCCATGGCATGTAACTACTAGTTATACTTCCTCTGTTTCCCTAACCATTTCATCAGTCAAGGTTCAGTCAGAAAAAGGCAAGGCCGCCGCCAGTGTCCTGGGAAAAGGGACTGACGGTCCTAATCAGACCTGACACTGCTGAGTGGCCCTAGGAAGACGGAAGCCAAACTTGGCCACCAGACATATGAAAGTACTCAGTCAGGACCCCCTAAGTTTACTACAAAATCAGAATCTATGCGAGTTAGAATCCACTTTCTGATGCGAGACAGTTAGACTGTGTTGCTTCGGGCTTTTTGGAAGTGCTTACAGAAGGGTGATGGCAGGGAGTGCAGGGCCAAGGGGATGTGGGTCCTGCATGCAAATGAGAAGCAAGTGCTGATGGATCAGGTGGGGGAGGGGCAGGACTTCTGGAAGGATTACTTAACTAACAGATGGTGCCTCCACATCTGGCCAGGCCAGGATTCAGAACCCTGAACACTCGCGTCCGGTCAAATCAAGGGCCAATTCCTAGACTTGTCACTGGTGGACGTGGCTCCCGACACATCGGGATGGGCTTCAGGCCACCGACAAGAATTTCCTGGTGACCCTCCGTGTTCCAGACACCCCTCTCTCTTGCCCGTATCCCTTCCAAGAACCCTGAAAGGATGTATTCTCACCATCTGAGCTCAGAGAACAGCCCCCCCCCGCCAGCTGGGCACCCCTGCACCCAGGGACAGCGCTTTTGCTCTTGGGCCTTTGGAAGGTGAGATGCAGAGGGCCTCATGGCGCGAAGGGAAGAAAGCACAGGGAGAAGGCACTTGGGCTTGGATCCCAACTTCACCGCCTGCTAGATGAGCTTGATCAAGTCATTTCACCTCTTGATCCAGTTTCTCTTGCCTGTAGGATGAAATTAACAGAATGTATCCCATTGGGTCATAGTGAGGATTAAGCAAAACACGTAACACGTTTAGTGCGGTTCCTGGAACATGATAAGCACTCAGTAATTCCCACAATTACAATAATCGGGCTGAAGACTTACAGAGGCACAGTGAAACCTGAAAGTAAATTCCCAGGCTAACGGAATAAACCAGCATGCCCAGAAAATGCCATTGTGTATTCGCAGACCTAAAGAGTGGGACCCTGTAGACCCTCCCAACGCCTCGCCTTCCTGGGAGGCCCCAAATCTGGCCATACTATAACCTGAAACACGCGGGCAGAGTTAGGACGACTGCAGTCGGTGCTCAGAAAAGCTGCCTACGGTGTGAGCTCCGAGAGAGTTGGGCCCCGGAAGTGTGGGGCTCTGAAGGCTGCGTGTCTGCACCTCCCGTGTCCTCCTCCCTGTCCCAACCTCCACGGGGGTTTAGGCAGCAGGGTCTGTCACTGTGCCTTCTAATGCAAGCTTCAGGACAGATCCCCCGACCGTCTGCACAAAGGAGTGTGGGGCACGAGGACGGAGGTCAGAGGTGAGCTCGCATTGCCCACCGCGCTACAGACCCGGGGATTCTCTTCTTCTGCAGCACGGGTCACGCTGCAGTCTGTGGGGCCACAGCGCTGGCGTGCGGTGCTGGCAGACGCCTCCCCCCAATCTGTGCTCTGCTCAGAGGGCCTGGCATTGGCGGCTGTCGGTGGAGACGCACTCCAGGCGCCTTTCCAAGGAGTACAGTGACATCCAGTGGTCTGGTGTGCCAAACCAGCTGGGTGGCATCTGTCCGACGGCCGGCTTTAGTCTAGAAGCCCCGTCTCCGCTCCGAGCTTACGGATCTGTTTCTCCTTGAGAAGCAGGAGCATCAGGGAGCTTAGGGGAGAGGGAAGCACCAGACAAGGGATTTTAACCGCCTGCAAGCTGGTTTAGGTCTGGATTTCACTGAACCTATTTCAGCGGCTTGCTGTCAGACCTGGCTCACGGTCTGTCCGCCGTCCTGCAGAAAACTCTCACACAGCGGTCCTCGGTGTTAAAGTCCTTCAGATGAAATCTGGAAAAGCCAAGTAATCCAGGCCCCTCCAGAGAGGCTGAAATAACAGTATCAAAATGCTGAAGAATCAGTACTACCTCTCGGGTGATTTCTGGCTACTGGGGGTATAATACTGATCAAGACATAAGAAGCCCCCACCCTGTGATATTTGCTGACCACGGTCTGTTCCACACATTAATCATCCACTAGATGCTTCTTGGAAAAAAGTTCCTGGGACCAAATTAACTTAGAAAACACTATTTTCCTTTTGAAACATCATATGAACAGTAGTTTATTAAAGACTCAGAAGTCTTATAGCAAATAGAATTAATTCATTTAGCCCGGCATTTTCCAAACATCGGATCATCTCAGGAATTCACGTTCTAGGAGTGCATTTTAGAAAATGTTTTCATACGCTTGTTTTGTGCTCTTTGCTGAGTTTTAAGTATTTAGAAAATACACATAAATACACAAAAGAAAGAGTAATATTACAAGAATTATAAGTAATATTATAAAGAATTCGTGGATCGACCACAGAAGCAACAGCTTGTCGTATTTGCTTCAGCTCTTAAGCATTACAGACACAGCTGAAGTCTCTCACATAATGACAGGGACGGCGAGTGACGGCAGTAGTGGTGAGTGCTGTGGAGGCAAGAGGCAGAGTGACAGGGGCAAGGATGGTGGGGGGCTCTTTAGAAGCTCCTTCATTCCAGGAAGTCTTCCCTCAAGGAGAGACTTGAGCAAAGTAGAAGTGAGCTGGGTAAAGAGCATACTGTGTGGTGGCAACAGTGCGTGCAAAGGCCCTGAGACACTGGAAAATCTTTCATGGGTTTGTCACAGGAAGGAGGCCCTTACACTGGAGGGCAGTGAGCTAGAGGAGACCAGGAGAAGTGAGGCTGGGAGCTGGCCAGACCACGATCAGGAGCCCGTCACACTTTCCTTGATAGTAAGGCCATCTCTGTGTGGGCTGGGATCGTCGCAGGGACCGAAGACCACATCCCAAGTTCTTCTTCCTCACTCATTCCAAGTGCCATCTTGGAAGCAGGAGCGGCAAAGAAAATCAAAATGGCGACTTCCAGGAAGTGGTGTGAGAAGTCTGTGGAGGGTGATGTCAGCACCCCGCTCAGTCTTACCCCTCACTCAGGTCAGGAGCGGGGATCCCAGGGGACAGAGCCCCCCCCCCCGCCAAGTACCGTCCTCCCATGGTACGTTCCACTGAAGGTCGGTGGGTTCGTTTTCCTTTAGCCACAGGATGGAACCCGCGGAACCCTTGTTCTGCCCAAAGACGTTACAGCAGTGAGTTCGTATTTCTAGAATCATCTACCTTTGGGGATGTTAGTAATAACACTTCTTCCCACTCAGTAGTGAGTTTCAATTACTCTGTCTATTCGCTTTGACTTTTTCTGTCCCTAAGTAGATTTGACTTCTCCTTTCCAGTGAACGATTCTGCTCAAATGCTCAGCCGTTGGGAGGGGGTTAAGGAGTGCCTACCGCCGGCATGGAACTGGCGAGCAGAACAGCCATGATGGGATACACGGCTTCCATTTCCACTGGAAGCATCTGAGACTCCTGTTAGAGGAGATAATGAGAAGTGTAAGTGGGTCGTACGAGATTATCCTCACTGAGCTGTCATGGGCGTTTTTAACACAGTTTCTTTGTTTGAAGGGGGACTGGGAAGGGAGGGGGAGGGGGGTAGAATCTGGCAGTGACATATGTCACACCATCAAGTGCCAGGACTGCTGTGTCTAATCTGGCTGCTCCTTCCTTTCTCCTTTGAATTTATACCTGTCCCTCCCAAAGCAGGATGCTCCATTCAGTAAATAGACGTCGTCTAAAAAAAGAAGAAGAATTACATTCTTGAGGTGAATTGCCGACAGTGTAGGCTCCCTTGAATTCCAGTGCCAGTTTTGAGGTAGAATATGGTCCTTCCAGTCTCCTGTCATAGACACTGGATTTACGCCAACCATAAATCATTATCCTATACTTACCCAATAAGGTACCATATAAACTTAAATAAGGTCTAGAAATATAATAACAGCCATGTGAGTTTTAATAGTGTCTAAATGCATTTTCATTTAAAATACAAAAACTTGGGCACCTGGGTGGCTCAGTGGGTTAAAGCCTCTGCCTTCGGCTTAGGTCATGATCCCAGGGTCCTGGGATGGAGCCCCGCATCGGGCTCTCTGCTCAGCGGGGAGCCTGCTTCCTCCTCTCTCTCTGCCTGCCTCTCTGCCTACTTGTGATCTCTCTCTGTCAAATAAGTTAAACATATATATATATATTTAAAATAAAATAAAATACTCCTTTAAAAAATAAAAATACAAAAATTTAGCAAAAAGTTTTAGTGTTTACCCTTTTGTAGAGAATGCTGAGTCACAAACCTTTGAACAGTTTTGAGATTGTTTGATTTTGAACCACTTGTTCCTTTCTATACGCCCTCACTCACCCCACATGCTGGGTGAAATGTGTTTTAACGTTTGCAATTGAAGGTAATTATAAGTAATCTTGTTTTGAGGCAACTCCCTGGGGTGCGCCGTGTCAACACAGTCATTCCCCTTCCCCTAGCAGGCTCTGAAAACCACATAGAGGACTGTGTAAAGGAGAAGGTCTTACCTTTCTAAGTGTTTTTTTTTTTTTTTAAGATTTATTTATTTGACAGAGATCACAAGTAGGCAGAGAGAGAGAGAGAGAGAGAGAGAGGAGGAAGCAGACTCCCCGCTGAGCAGCGAGCCCGATGTGGGGCTCGACCCCAGGACCCTGGGATCATGACCTGAGCCGAAGGCAGAGGCTTTAACCCACTGAGCCACCTGGGTGTCTTTATTTTTATTTTTATTTTTTTAAAGATTTTATTTATTTGTCAAAGTGTTTGAAGGAGGCTTTGCTCAGGCTTTGGGAAGTCATCCAAAGGTGATGGGACTCCTATAATTAAGACTTTTCTCATAAAGCTTCAGCCTTCTCTGACCTTGTCATTTCTCTGAATTTCTCTCATTCAGCTTTGTGTTTAGCTTTCTCACTGTAAACAAATTGTCTCTAGTAGTTGAGATTCCAGGAAGATTGCCAGGTTATAGCCCTTCAATTCCATAAAAAGGAAAGATACTAACTAAAAACATGCACCCGTGCACACGGTTCACGTGCCTGATCTCTTACCAAGCTCTTCCCTTCTTCCCACAAATAGCCCAAGCGACACAAAACGGCGGCCTCCCTCGCTCCTGCGCTTCCTCTCTTCTTCCTCCCCCACCTCCCATTGCTTGGCACACACCGAATGTCACTGGCGGCATGTAGCAAATCACATCAATGTGTTGCCTGTACCCAAAGGCCACGCGGCTTCCTCTGTGCCCCCCGCCCCGCCCCTTGCAAGTCGGGGTGATTAATTCGAGGCACGTAGGTTACAGTGTTGAGCAATTACTCCAAGTGACAACACACACGGAGGCCGAGCAAGGCCCAAATATGGCCCTTTTCACCCACCCTTCCAAAACCCAAACATCTTGCCCAAGAGTACATTTATAAGCTGGGTCCTGTGCCTGTGCACCTCCCAGATGGTAACGGGTCAGCGGTGCTGACTGCTTGTGTCCCTTTCTTCCAGCTCTTCTACCAGTGACCTCTCCAACTTTGACCATGCTTATCTGAGGCCAAGCCCTGACCACTGCAGCTCCCAGGGGAGCATGGAGAGCCTGGAGCCCGGCGGGGGCTACCCACCCTGCCACCTTCTTTCCCCTGCCAAGTCCACCAGCAGCATCGACCAGCTCGGCCACCTCCACAGCAAGAGAGACTCGGCGTACAGCTCCTTCTCCACCAGTTCGAGCCTCCTGGAGTACCCACCCGCTGGCCTCCCAGGCCGGGAGCGGTCGGGCTCCCTGGACGCCACTGCTGCTCGCGGTGGCCTCCTGGAAGGGATGCGGCAGGCAGACATTCGCTATGTCAAGACGGTCTACGACCCCCGGAGGGGGGTGTCGGCTGAGTACGAGGTGAACTCTTCAGCCCTGCTTCTCCAAGGTAGGGAGGCACGGGCATCTGCAGACGGTCGGGGCTGCGATAAATGGCATCACGTTCCCCGGGGCAAGGGAGCGGCCCCCCCATCCTGGAGCCAGCCGTGCCCCAGTGCCCCGGAGACGGCCACCGCTAACCTGCCTCCTAAGGTGGGCGCACCCCTGCCCCCGGCTCGCAGCGACAGTTACGCAGCCTTTCGGCAGCGAGAACGGCCCAGCTCTTGGTCCAGCCTTGATCAGAAGCGGTTCTGCCGACCCCAGGCAAGCCCCGCGGGGCCCCCGAAGTCCCCCTTCCTGGAGGAGCAGCTGCGCCCAGTGCCAGAGCGGAGTCCGGAGAGCAGCCCCCCGGCGCAGCCCAAGCACAGTTACGGCCCGAAGGCGCAGCCCGGCCAGCCTCTGCTGCCCACCGGCGTCTACCCGGTGCCTTCTCCGGAGCCGCACTTCGCCCAGGTGCCGCGGCCCTCGGTCAGCGGCGGCGGCTCCCTCTACCCGGCGCTGGCCAAGGAGAGCGGGTGCGTGGCTCCTCCTGGGGCCTGCGACAGGATGGCCCCCCTCGACCAGAACGGGAACCACGACGCGTCTAACAGGCCTGGGTTTGCCTTCTACCAGCCTCTAGAACACGATTTCGTGCCCCCGGTAGAGAGGAAACCTGAAACTTCCACCAAATATGTCCCCTACAAAGTCCACTTCCCTTCGGTACCTGAAAACGAGGAGGAGGTCACCCCGGAGAGGCCGGTCACTCCTCTCGGAGGCGACAGCCCGCATCCCAGCGAGAGAAGGAGCGCTCACAGCAGCAAACCGTCTTCTAATTTCCACAACCTCAGATGCCCTCAGGCCTGGCACGGGGGTGAAGACCAGAGACCTGCCCGGCCCCCAGAGCCCTGGGAGGCTGATCTGCATGAAGACCACAGCGCCAGCCTGCCGCGGGGGCTGGAGAGGGACAGCCTCGGCCCGAGCCCGTCCAGCAGCTTTGGCAGGACCCAGTCAGCCTTTTCCTCTCTCCAGAACATTCCTGAGAGTCTAAGAAGGCAAAGCAGCTTGGAGCTAGGAGGGGGAGCCCGGGAGGGCTACCTGGAGGGCTGGTCTACCTCTGTAGTCAACAGCAAGGCAGAAGGCTCCGGAAGGAGAGCTGTTCCTGAGCACACGAGCCACCTGGACAGGCCGGTGTCCTACCCAAGGCCCGAGGCCAGACCCAGTGCGGTGGCCTCTTTCCCCGGCGCAGACCCCAGCAGTGAGGACCCGCCCTCCCCACCCCACCTGCAGCCCTGCGGCCTGGGCCGGCGGCTCAGCTCCAGTGGCACCTGCGCCCCGCAGGGCTCTCAGCACGGGAGACCCCCCTGCTCGGTGCTCGAGAAGGTTTCCCAGATCGAGCGGCGCGAGCACGGCGGCCCGAGAGTCCCCGGCGCCAGCGGCTCTGGCTACGGCCACAGCAGGACGCTCGCGACTCCGAATACTCTGGGGCATGACTTTGAGGAGACGAAAGGCCGCGTCCGCCTGTCTGACTCCGCCGACCCCACGGGCAACGGCGAGCAGCACTGCAGGCCCCACGAGCCGCAGCCGGGCGAGGCCTCCGGGCAGCCGCACGGGCAGCCGCGGCGGAGGGGCGCGGAGGGCGGCCGGGGCCCCCGGCCCGCAGGCGGCGAGCCCCCGCGCCGGGACCCCGCCCTGCCCCGCAGCCAGAGCACCTGTCAGCTTCGCAGCGAGGCGGGGAGGGAGCCCGGCTGGCCCGAGCCGAGGCCCGGCAGCCCCGAGTGGCCGGCGCCGGACGCCCCCTTCAGCCGCGCCTACCGGAACAGCATCAAGGACGCGCAGTGCCGGGTCCTGGGGGCCACCTCGTTCCGGCGCCGCGACCTCGAGCTGGGGCCCCCCGCCGCGTCGAGACCCTGGCGCCCGCGGCCCGCCTCGGCGCACGTGGGGCTGCGGAGCCCGGAGGCGGCGGCCTCCCCGCACACCCCTCGGGAGCGGCACAGCGTGACCCCGGCCGAGGGCGACCCCGCCCGCCCCGCCGCCCCTGCCGCCCGGAGGGGGCCGCGCCGGCGCCTGACGCCGGAGCAGAAGAAGCGCTCGTACTCGGAGCCAGAGAAGATGAACGAGGTGGGCGTCGCGGAGGAGGCGGCGCCGGCGCGGCTGAGCCCTCGGCGGCCGGGGCCGCGCCTCCCCGAGAGCTCCGTGGCCGACCCGCGCCGCGTGTTCGAGCGCGACGGCAGGGCCTGCTCCGCGCTCTGCCTGTCGGGCCCCGAGCTGAGGCAGTTCCAGCAGAGCGCCCTGGCCGACTACGTGCAGCGCAAGACCGGCCAGCGGCCCCCCTGCGCCGCGGGCTGCGGCCTCCAGGAGCCGGGGCCGCCGCGGGAGCGCACCCAGGGCGCCCACGCGCAGCCCGGCCTCGCGCCCGCCTCCAGCCTCTGCTCGCTGCGGGAGCCCGCGCCGCAGCCCCGCAGGGAGGCCGCCCCGCTGCCGGCCACGGCGCCCGGGGCCGCGGGGGACACCGCGCGGGGCCCCCGAGACCGCAGCTGCTCCTTCGCTGGGGGCCGCCTCCCGGGGGAGCGGCGACGCGGGGACCAAGCCCCGAGGGAGCTGCTCGGCGGAGCCAGTCTCTGTGGACCGAAGGGCGCCCAGAGAGTGGACAGGACCCCTGGGGAGCCCTCCTTGTGGGGAGCCGCGGCCAAGCCGGCTGGGAAGTCCATGTCCGCGGAGGACCTGCTGGAGCGCTCCGACAGCCTGGCGGTGCCCGTCCACGTGAGATCGCGGTCCTCTCCCACCGCGGACCAGCGCCAGGTACGTGCGGCCTCCGCGGGGGTTCCCGCCCCCCCCCCACCTCTCCCCGCTTTAACCTTCTGGCCACAGACAAAAGGGTAGCATTTGTTTCCTTGGAGTGATGTCTTTCTCCATGCCCTGATACCCTTAGGGAGATACAGACCCGTAGATACATAGAGTCGTGAAGATCTCTTGTGTAGATCCATGTATCTTACACAGAGACACACGTACATATAGAAGCCCGTGTGTGTACGCGTGTTCACCTCCTATCAGGGAGTTACCCGCCTCTCAGTGCAAGAATGCATGGTTAGGAAAATTAGGGATTACCTTTTTTGCTGGTTCGGCTTTTTTACATTCATGGAATAGACATGGCATCTCAATATTTTTAAGATTTTAGCTTTGCATCCTCTGTTTCCAGCTTTTGCATTTGCAAAACATGAGTTATTGGCTCTAATACTTACTAGCTATGGAACCCCTGGCCGGCAGCTCAGTCTGCTTCACGTTTGTTATCTGACTAACCCTCACAGTCCAGGTCATCTGTTGCCCACATTAAACCTGGGTCTCCCCGACTCCCATCTGAATTCTTGGAGTAACCATTTTGGTGAGATAGGAGAATCACAGACTTTCAAATTCTCACATAAAAGGATTTTTTTTAAAAAGATTTTATTTATTTATTTGACAGACAGAGATAGTAGGCAGAGAGGCAGGCAGAGAGAGGAGGAAGCAGGCTCCCCGCTGAGCAGAGAGCCCGATGTGGGGCTTGATCCCAGGACCCTGGGATCACGGATCCAAGCCGAAGGCAGAGGCTCTAACCCACTGAGCCACCCAGGCGCCCCACATAAAAGGATTTTCTAATAAAGATTTTGAACTATTCGAAGGTTATGGGATGCTTTCCACTGGAGAGTTCAGCAAAGCTAGCCGTAGAACCTGAGCACTGTCAGGACTCCAGTCATTGCCCTAATTTGTAGTCCGTCCAGCTGCAAGTGCACTGCAGGTCACGGGAGCTGTAAGGTTCCCTTCCCACCGCGGAAGGTATTAGGAATCCACATCCAGGTTAGCGCAGGGACCACACTCCACTGTCGCGTCTCCCGTTGTGTCCCCCAGCAGAGCAGTCGGTCATTTAGCAAGCATTTGTAGAGCGTGTCTGATATGAAAAGCCCTGTCCTGCACGGCTGGGGGAACCACAGAAGGAAGTAAGGCTCACGCCTTTCTGGGGTCCACAACCGAGGGAGGAAGATGAGGAACTTCTATATAAATGACTCAGGACCAGCAAGTGCTTTGGAGCAGTGAGAGATAATGCGCTCTGGGAGGGGAGAGGGATTAATTCTGAGGGGAACTAAGGGCTTCTTTCGAAGGAGATGGTATTTGAACCAGGCTGTGAAGGATGGGCAGGATGTGGACAAAAGATTGGGGGTTGTGTGTGGGAGGTATTAGTTGGTAGAAACAGCTTCCAAGAAGGAAAGATTCAGACATGACGGCCTGAGACCCTTTTTGCTGCGCTGCTTCTGAAACAAAATACTGTACCCATCTAGATATGTTCTGTTCCAAAATACCCAGAAATATTTTCTCCCCAGTATAAATGCACAAAAACTGTATGGAAGCCATCCTCCATAAGCTTTCATTAACCATCTTGCTCCCCTGAGAATGAAGCACAAAGCTAGTTTCTGCTCCGTATCCCACCACCTAAAATTCCGAAAACCCATGTCAACTAGTTTGACGGCACTTCAGTAGCATAACAACCCAAACATTTCCTCAATTTTTCTTCCCATGTTCTCTAAAGAAAATAGAAATGTTTAGGTGAAAACTAAATCATCTTTTGCTATTTATTTCTTACTCTATTTCATTATTCTCCCTTCAGGAATTAGTTGGGTGGCTGGGACTGTTCCTCCACTTTCTTCCCAAATGTCTCAAGTCTGGTAAACTAGGAAATAATGCTAAAACATAGGTGGTGTAGAGAAATGATGAACTTCCTCCAACTCCCAGCTGAATGTATCCTTTGAAAAACTTTTTTAGAGAAGTACAGAACCTTATTTACGTCCTCTTCAATAAAGAGAGTGCAATATTAAATGCTTAATTGGGGGACTTTGCAGCCAGAAGGGGAAAATATTTCAAAATGAAATACTTTACCTGTGCTGCTTTGCTTCTCCAAACTCTGAAAACAGGTGACCAGCCCCCAGATTGCAATTGGGCCAGGACTGGGCTCTCGAGTTTCCTTCTCCCGTTCTCCCACTCAGCAAGCAGACTTGGGCTGCCCCGAGACCTGGGCCACGGCAAGGTCTTCTCCTCGCCTCTGCATGCAGCCATCCTCTACAGCCATCCTATTTGTAGAACTAGTTAAAAATAATAATAAAACTAGACTCTACACAATTACTGTGGATATTATTTCAGGAAATTGTTTTTCTATGTGCATGAATTCAAGACTTTACCATTATTATTAAGCTTTAATGAAGGTAGTCAATAAGAATTTGTCTCACCCCAGCTTTAGAGAACTCCGCAGAAACGAGTTGCCTACGAAGTTAACGCAAAATATGGAGCCTTGTTCTGGGGCTGGCTTATTCCATGGCACAAATGCCCGTCGCTCCTGCCAGCCAGATGCTATTAGAGCAGGATGTTTGTTATAAGCTTTTGACAAAGATTCAGTTCCTTTTCAGAAGTCCATTAATGAGATAGTTTCTGCCACCAAAACAAGTTTAGCATGGAAGTCAGCTCCTTGTTGATACAAACTGATCCTTCCTGCCCCTGGACAACCTCAGAAGGCTGTCCCCACTCGGAACCCGAGACCTGCTGAGACCCTCCGCAGGCCTGGGCCTCCCCTTGGCCACTGATGGTCCTCTCTGAAACACGCACCCTTCTGTTAATTCTTCTTCATTTGAAAAGCGTAATTGTAGAACTAATGGATATTATTGATAGAGCTGAAGGACACATCTAATTCTTGCCGACTTTCTGCTTTCTATAAAACTTCGGAAAACTTAACCTTTTTAAAATGGGTGAGCCCCGCACAACTGCCAGATAATACCCAAATAAGTCTGCTTTGGAGATGGAAATTCTCACCTATTCATTGCATAGATTTAGAATCCAGCAAAGGCTATAGAAAGAAGCCTTTGGAGAAACAAGATTCCTGGCTGGGAGTTGTTTTTTCCAGATGCTGAGTCAGAGGTTTCTCTAGCTCTCATTGTTATTTACAGGGCCCTCGGTTCCTGATATATAAGATATTCACCATGTGGTGGTATGACAGTTGTTTAATTGCTGAGGAAATTGCTTAGTTCATCCCACGTGTTGGATGTACGCCCGATTCTGTAGAACGCTGCTTGGAAATCATTCTAGCACCCCTCAGGAAGCAGCCATTCAAACTGTGCATAAACAGAATCACCTCTCCATGAAATGTGAAGTTACAAATAGCTAATAATAATAGTAAATGTTTACGAAGTATGTATCAGTCATTGTTCTTCGTGTTTTATAAGCAGAAAAATAATCCTCACATATATGCAAAGAAGTAGATACTGTTGTCTCTGTGTTTCAGTTGAAGGAGATACTGTTGTCTCTGTGTTTCAGTTGAACGATCCGACACACAAAAAGGGTGAGAAATTTGCCCAATGTAATGGGAGTGAGGTTTTTGACCTCCTGCTGTCTGACTCCAGATTCTTCTAGTCACTATACCATGCTCCCTCCTTGAATAAAAAAAGACTGGGGATGGGAAGTGGCAGGAGTTAAATATCTATCTGAAAACTTCAAGCCAATGAATTGATTTCATTTTAACATTTCTTGATTACTGTCATTCCCATTTAAATAAAATTTTAAAATTTCTCAAATGGATTCCTAATCATTTTAGCAGATACTTGGAAACTGATATCCACAGTAGGTGAATACTACTGTCTTCCTATTTCCCTGGCCACAGAGATAGCAAGATATCTAACTCTGAACCCGAAGCGAGAGTAAGCATCGGGATTCGACAGACTTCAGGTTTATAATAAAGTCTTAAGTTTGCTATACCTAATGAAGTCTAAGAACAGGGGTATTTTTAAATCAGTCACCAGAAGTCAGATAACCGACAAACACAAATAGACATTTACCCAAGTGTCTATTGGAATAACTCTAACCCCCGTATTTCTCCCATCGCCGTTGCTGTAAGTACTTTATTTTCTATAAACTGGTAAGAAGTGTAAAGTCTTCTTTGGCAATGAATTTATGCCAAAAAATTGAATTTATGAAATCAGTGCAAGTAAATGCAGCACAAATTGATCTCCTTGGGCTTATACTATAATAGACTTCTGTCCAAATGATACTGTAATCGATAGATTTAGAGAGGTCTCTTAATGGCCTATTAGTGGGTCTGACCTGTGCACACCCATGTATCAACTTAAGACTGATATTCTGGGGGTCAACTCATGTGACTGCAGAAGTTAAACTCATTCTCATACTGAAATTCAAAGGAAATAAGAAAATGGGAAAATATACTTAATTGTTAGTGGGCAAGGAACTCAAAGGGGATCTAGAAGCATTCTCACTTAATTGCACGTTTTTGTCAAGAGGGGGTGAACAGGGAAAAGATTTTAAAGGACCGTAAGGTTTCGTGGAGAGCAGGAATTCCCATTCCCTAGAGTGTTACTTGAGCAAATTGGAGAAACATGGAACTTCTTTTTCTCAAACCATCCAAGCTGCCAGCCTCCATTCACTTGTTAAGATTCCAAGGAAAGATGTTGGGCTTGGAGCCATCCTGGTTTGAATGCTGCAGCGTTCCTCGACTCGAACTGTGGGTTACGGAGCAGCAGTTACCTCCCCTCGCCTCACTGTTGTAGACTGAATCACAGAGGGATCGTTAGGTGCCCGATACAATTCCATGCACCTAGTTTGGGGATTTTACGGGACTTTGCAGTGGCTGGCACTCAGTAAATGCCATGAGGGATGGCTGCGATCGAAGGTATTTGTGTGTTTGTTTTTCCTGCAGGCCTGCTACCACCTTTGGTGTTTTGTTGTTGTTTGTTGGTTTTTTTGGGGGGGGGTTGTTTTGTTTTTTTGGTTTTTTGGTTTTTTTGCCTTTTAGTGCTTTTACCACTGACTGGGCCAAAAAAAAAAAGGTAGAAAGTTAGTAGCCCTTTGGACAGATTAATGGTGAAGTAAGTTGCTCACACTTAAGTGTAGGGATCATATGGATTTAATTTCTGTTATTTATAAATAATTAAAAATTAAATATATTATCAGGGGCACCTGGGTGGCTCAGTGGGTTAAAGCTTCTGCCTTCGGCTCAGGTCATGATCCCAGGGTCCTGGGATCGAGCCCCACATCGGGCTCTGCTCAGCAGGAAGCCTGCTTCCCTTCCTCTCTCTCTGCCTGCCTCTCTGCCTACATGTGATCTCTGTCTGTCAAATAAATAAACAAAATCTTTAAAAAAAAACATTTTTTTAAATTAAAAAAAATTAAATGTATTATCAGTAGCAACATCATTGTTTTCATTAGGACATGTTCACATGGGCCAAATATTGTACTATCAAAAACTCACCAAAAAAAAAAAAAAAAACAAAAATACCTCACCTACCACCCTTTGAGGAATCTACACCCTTATTAAAAACAAATATAAGTAATGACTACCCCTGAAAAGTTACCAAAGTTACTGATACCTTACCTTACTTGTGGGTGAAATTTCTTTTTTTCCCTGAAAAGAAAATACTTAAACCTGATTACAAGCCAGATTCATATCTCTTCTCTCATTATAACTGAGAACATTTGAGATTTTTGCTAAATTTAATAAACTATCCTTGTATTGTCATCTCCCATGTTTCCCTATCGTTGTTTCAAAAGCATGGTCCTTTGAAATAATTTTTATCGCTCTATTTCGCGTGCAGGGTCATTTTGAACCCTGGAGGTGACCGTCATCAGACTTCTGCTTAGCACATGTCTTTGTGAGGAGAGGCCCCTGGGGAGACAGACCAAGGCCCAAACCCTAGGCCTGCCACTTGTGGCCTTGGGAAGGGCAACGGCTTTGGGCCTGTCTCCTCCTCAGTGCCCTGGGGTTAACAGTCCTTCCTGGGGCGTTGGGGGTGAAGCAGACAGTATGCGACAGTGCCTCGGTGGTGCCCGACACTAGCAGGCCTCTGATAAACGTTCCTTCTCCTTTGTACTGTCACCCTCTTGGTAAATTTAAACGCCTGTTTGTTGGTAGTAACGCTGTGCCTTTCTTGTGTTTCAAGGATGTGGTTTTGGGGAAAAACAACAGCTTTGGTCTCATGAAGGATCCGTGTTATTCGGCTGCCCCTGGGTCCAGGTATGTCCGTGTGTTTCGGAGGCTCTCTGCCTTGTGAATGCTGCACTTTCCTCTTTCTCTTCCGCTCTACCAGAAAGGGAAATGTGACATTACGATGTTTCACAGTATTGTGCGTTGCCTTTTCAGTTTGTCTAGGCCATAGGAAGCTTTAACATTTTTCCTTTATGGATGACTTTCTCTAAAAATGATACTTACTCGGAATAGGTTTTGAATGTGCACTTTGAGGCAGTAGCTGACGTCAAGTAAGTTTAGCCTTAGAAAGGTTCACGGAGCAAACGCTGAGGCCTCACAGCTGGGGCCGTGTGGGGCTCTTTCCCGGCTCTGCACGCAGAGGATCCGGGGCGGGGACTAGAGCCCAGGGGAAGGTGGGCGTCTCGTGAACAGCCTCACAGAGCAAGACAAACGTGTCAGAAGCACATGAGGTAAAAAATAAAGCTCGCAAATCATAATTTTCAGGCCCTTAGGGATAGGAAATAGGAAAGGTAGTTTAAAACTGCCATCAAGGGGCGCCTGGGTGGCTCAGTCGGTTAAGCGTCTGCCTTCAGGTCAGGTCATGATCTCAGGGTCCTGGGATCGAGCCCCGCATCCAGCTCCCTGCTCAGCGGGGAGCCTGATTCCCCCTCTCCCTCTGCCCTTCCTCTCCCACTCATGCCCTCTCACTCTTAAAAAAAAAAAAAAAAAAAAAAAAAAAGCAGCCGACCTGGTGTCAGAAAGTGCGTACTTAGTTACCTTCTATGCTAGCAGACTGTGTGCTTTTCCTCCCAGAGTTGTGCCTCAAGTAAAGAAAGTATTCCAGGTGAGACTCGCAACTTTGGTTAGTTTCAGTGCATTGCTTAAAAGCTACAGACAAGGGAGAACGAGCAGTGACCTAGAACACTGCCAAGGGAGAATCATCTGAAGTCAAAGGTGAAATTCAACCACAACAATCAAATACCTCAATGACGGAAAGAACTTGAGTAGACAGTTCTCCGAGATGAAAAAAAAAAAAAAAAACCAACTAGCCAACAAACATATACATAACAGGTGAGTCAGTAAAACAGATTCCACTTATTCCGTGTCCTATTAGAGGACGTGGAGTGTAAAAATCGCTTATATCCTTGTCTGAACAATTGGGCAGAGAGACTGCTCGTTCCACAGACATTTACTGGCAGGGTGCTTTGTACCAGGTCCTGAGGATTCCGAAATGAGTAAGGGAGGAAAGCTCCCAGCACATCTCCTGCCTTTGGGTTTTCAGTTCACCCGTTTGGGAAACGCACCAGGAAGGACAGAGCAGCCAGTCTTAAATACTGAGAGATTCTCGGTGAAGAAACCGCCTCTAAATGAAAAGGATGATTCAGGGGAAGGGCAGAGTCGCGTCTGAGAGAGACGGGCCCTTAACCGTCTGCATTTGTGATACAGAAACAACATCACGAGAAGAGCTAATTTGGTTCTTTGCAGTCTTTCCCTTCCATATGCCGCATTATCCTGGCCTGGCATGTGGGCGGGTTTATGGCAGGCCTGTGCTGGGGCTCTGCCTGGGGACTGAGCCACAGCTCCCTGGGGACTTGGCTCTGTAAGATGAAAAGTTCCATCTGCTCTCCAGATTCACGGGCATCCTGAGAGCTCCAAATGCAGAATTTTCAAACGAGGGTGGGTTTGCTGGAGATCGATTTTATTAACTCCTGCGCGGCAACAGGCGGTGCTGCGGATTTCTGTTTTGTTTTCCCTTTAGAACATAATAACAAAAGTATTAGAAATTGTTGGGGTTGTCCTCAGAGCCGAGGTGGAGGACAGGTGTTTAAATCACCAGGTACCCTATTTGCTCATTGTGATCGATCTCTCTACAGAGATAATTGCTTATTATTAGCTCCTTGGGTGAGACTCTCCCCCTCCTTCTTACTCTCCATTCTAAAAAATGAAAACGCTTGGAGACTAAAGGAAAATGGTAAATAAAAACTCCACATTCGGCAGCCCACGCAGATGCTTTCCCAACAGACCTCTCCCGTGGGCATCCCACTGGGAGAGACTAAGGCAGCACTCTTTTTCCCAAAGGAGTCCTAAAAAGGCCTGAAGAAATGTACCTGTTTCCTTTTGTATCCCAAGGCCTGCCCTGCAAAGCCACTAGTTGCGGGATCTGTGGGGGGCGGAGGGCGGGGGGGGCAGCGAGACAGCGAATAATGGGAAATGCCTTGTGGCCCCAAGTCGGCCATTTGACATTTTCCTGTAGGGGTTTATGCCTGTCTGGCGTTTTTTTAAAAAACTCTGTTCTTTGTACGAGCAGTCGGAGGGACAGTGTGCAGCTTCTCTGGGGTCCTTTTCCCTAAATGCTTTCCCATCTCTGTCATGAACTCTGGGTTCAGTATTTGCCCCTTTCTTCTGAGCCGTAACCCTGGGTCTGTGTCCCACTCAGTAACCCCAGATCTGTGTCCCGCTCCCTAACCCCAGTTCTGTATCCTGCTCCATAACCCTGGGTCTGTGTCCTGCTCCCCAACCCCGGGTTTGTGTCCTGCTCCCCAACCCCGGGTCTGTGTCCTGCTCCCCAACCCCGGGTTTGTGTCCTGCTCCCCAACCCCGGGTCTGTGTCCTGTTCCCCAACCCCGGGTCTGTGTCCTGCTCCCCAACCCCGGGTCTGTGTCCTGCTCCCCAACCCCGGGTCTGTGTCCTGCTCCCCAACCCCGGGTCTGTGTCCTGTTCCCTAACCCCGGGTCTGTATCCCACTCGGTAACCCCGGGTCTGTGTCCTTCTCCAGGTCACTCGGTTGCTCAGAAAGAGGCGGTGAGGACATGCCGTTGCTCAGACCCCATCCTAGCCCTCGCTGGGGTGGTCCGGGCTACAAAGCCGTTGGCGGAGCCTCTGTTCCCAGCAAATGTCCCGGACCCCTGGACCCGCAGAGGCAGGCTAGCAGAACAACGCCTTGCCCGGGTCTGCTGCCCACAGGAGGGCCGGGGCATCTCACAGACCCCAGGGCCGCACCCCTGACCCCACAGGGCTCGGCTCTGCCGTCCCCTGTTCCCGTGAGCTCGCAGGCTGCGGCCGATGAGCCGGCTGGAAGGGACGGTCAGGCAGGGCAACAGCCTCTCCCGCCCCACACCCTGGCGGCGACCCCCAGGAGCAATGGTCACAGCCTGGTGCAGCCTGCCCGTCCCAGAGGCCACGAGCCCGACAGCCCAGAGCGCGGAACAGAAGAGGCGACCAGGAGGCGGGTCTGCCAGCCTCCGCGGCCCGCCCCGCCGCGCGTGAAGTGGGCCCCCGCGGCCAGGGAGGACGGGCTCCCCGAGGCCTCGCCCTCCCCGGAGTGTGCAAGCCCGCAGCGCCACAAAGCACAGCGGGCCCCTCCGAGCTCGGGCAGCGGCCCTGACGACGCGCCGCTCGGAACCCCGAGCGCTCCGGGGAGGATCTCCCTCCGGATATCGGAGTCCGCCCTGCAGGCCTCCCCCCCACCCCGGGAGGACTACGATGACGACGTGTTTGTGAGGGACTCGGACCTCAGGAGCCCCTCCTGCCCCACGTTTGAGCTGCCCCCACCCCCGCCGCCTCCACGGAGCCAGGACACCCCAGCGGACGGCTTGGACGACTTTCCCCCACCTCCTCCCCAAGCTGTGTGCGCGGCGGCGCCGGGCAGTGAGGCTCCCAAGGGGCCCCGTCCCAGGTAAGCGGGCGACTCCGTGCAGGGCGAAAGGGCCCATCTGGTAAGAGATTGTCACCCCGCAGCCTCCCCAGACCCTCCTCCCGCTGGCCACAGAAGCGGCCTGCTGTGGGGCCTGTATAGACTCGAGTGACGAAACCGGCAGAACGGGGTCATTCGTGTACTTTGGCTGGTCGCTGCCTTGGTCGCCAGTTCCCAGCCCGGGAACGACGCCACGAGCGTGTGATACGTGAGCCCCAGCGGCCGAAGGGCAGCGTTCGGTTTCCGAGGGCGTGATAAGTCCCAAGGGTGCCGCCTCTCTCCTCCCTGCTTGAGCTCCTGATCGGTTCAAGAGGCAGAGGAGGAAGACAGAGAAAGCAGGAATGTCACTTTGTTACTGATGGAGCCGATACTGGAAAATACGGCTTCTCTGTGGGTGTGCGTGGGCCTCCCGACGTCGTGGAGCCCTAAGACAGGTTCACCTGCCCACCCTCAGGCCGTGCTAGAAACACACGGGGTGTGTGTGAGAGGGAGAGAGGATGGAGGGAGACGGGGGCGTAGAATAGCCGAGACGCAGCCTCACTGCAAAGAAAAGGAGGTTGGGCTACAGCCAGGCTGTGGTCAGCTTTCCTCCCAGAGTCGCTCCGTGTCCATTGGAGAGGACAAAGAACGGAGCTAAAGGTCAGTTATGTTCAGGGCAAATCTTGTGGAAGCCAAGAGAAGGGGTGGTAGCTCTTCCAAACCAAGCTCCCTGGGACAGGTGATCTCCGAGCCCCAGAAGAACACGTTGCCTCTGTGGCAGCTCCCTCTAGACACCACAGGAGGGATGTAGCACCACTGCCCTTTGTTCCCCTTGACCTTTCAGAAAGCTCTGGAATCTCACTGCAACACCCACCACAACTGAATTCCCACTGGATCCCTCCCCCCTTGCAAAGTCACGCGGCTTCCCTGTGACCAGCGCTGGGCTGAGGAGGATGCCCTTTAGGACCCTACAGTTTGGGGGATGATAACCTCAGAGCATGACTACCTTGTCCTTCCATTCCTCATGTGAGAAGGAACAGCCCGAGTCTTCCTGCCTCTCTGCTGACTCCTCTTCTACCTTCTCTGTTGTAATATCCCCGGCAGCTCCGGCAAATTCGCCGAGGTGACCGTTGCCAAGGAAAGGTCCATTCCCGGTACAGTCCATTCGGCCGGCGGGCAGACACCAGCTTCCGGATCCCAAACTTCTGTCAAGGGTTCAGAGGCCAACGGGACCAACCCCCCTTCCAGCACGGGTGCTCTGCCCCAGCTCGATGGGGCTCTTGGCAAGCAGCCAAGCCCCGGGCAGCCAGCTCCCATCAACAACCCCAACTGTGGGACTCGAGGTTTCGAAAACATTGTCAGTTCTGGCTCTCAGAAGTCCTCAGAAGACATCCGAACAGAGGCTCTGGCCAAGGAAATCGTCCACCAAGACAAATCCCTGGCAGACATTTTGGATCCAGACTCCAGAATGAAGACCACTATGGACCTAATGGAAGGTTTGTTTCCCCGAGATGTTAACTTGCTGAAAGAGAACAGCACGAAGAGAAAGGCCACGCAGAGGACTGTCACCTGCCCGGGATACGGAAGCAAGAGGTAAGTCCCTGGGAAGGCCTGCAACACTGAGTTTGAGACTCCTTCCACGGGGGTGGTGGTAAGTCTAGGACAACTTACGTGATGTTTTCCTGCCTCCAGAGGTTCTGACCCGAGAGTGACCCTTCATCGCAGCCTTCGAAGGGCTCTGAGGAGTGGGGCATGGGGCAGACTGACCATGAGTCACCAGGCACCTGCCCTACAACAAGAACAGTAGTAGTGGCGGTGACGGCCGCTGGTACCGTTCGCAGTGCTCAGTTCTTCGCGGGAATCATTGTGTTGGTGTTTCGTGTGAGCGGCATCTGATTCAGTCTTCGACAAGAACCTCCTGGCGTAGCTCCCAGGTTTTTTTTTTTTGTTTTTTTTTTTTGTTTTTTTAAGATTTTATTTATTTATTTGCCAGAGAGAGAGGCAGAGAGAGCGAGCACAGGCAGACAGAGAGGCAGGCAGAGACAGAGGGAGAAGCAGGCTCCCCGCCGAGCAAGGAGCCCGATGTGGGACTCGATCCCAGGACCCTGGGATCATGACCCGAGCCGAAGGCAGCCGCCCAACCAACTGAGCCACCCAGGCGTCCCAAGCTCCCAGTTTTATCTCCCTTTTACAAGTGAGGAGACTTGGAAGCACAGAGAAATGAAGACGGCGCCCCACCGAGGGCCTAGAGCACGTGAGTGGCGGCCGCTGGATTTGAACTAGGCACCGAGACCGGGCCCGCTCTCTTAACGACTTTGCAGGGTCCCCAGCTTGGTGAACAAGCAGCTGTCCGTTCCCGTAATCGAGAGCCCCACGGGGGTCTGTGCCGAGGGCAGGGGGAGGGGTGAGCACATCCGAGACCACCTCCAGGCGGAAGCGAGACAGACTGTGGGAAGGACGCAGCTGGGACAAAGAGGCTCGTTAACGACACTGACAGCCACCTTCCGAGAGCCTGGATGTTCGTTCGTCCTGAAAACCCCGGAGGACCTGAGCGTGGGCGCGCTGTTAGGGCTGGGTCCGGCCGCAGCCTCGGCTCCCGCGATTACCGCGGCGCGATGCGTCCCAGCGCCCCGCCGCCGGGGTCTGCGTTTGTCATTCTTTTGATTTCTCCTGGGTTATTGCAGTATTTTCTTGCATATTTGATTTCCTTCAAGGCCAACTTGGGCAAGGTTTAAAGTGGTTTTTGTTATCTTTTTAATCTTCAATGGAAGCTCTGCGGATTGAGGGACCGGAACTCCATAGTTAGTGGCTTCTAGACCAAATGAAAACAGCGTTTCATCTAAATTTGGTCTTGCCCTTCAGAAATTTCCAACTGGTCCTAACTAAATTACTAGCGAGAGTCCTATGCTTTGACTTGCGGGAGGGGGAGGAAGAGTTAGGGAGTCCTTACGAGCTCTCGGGTAGCTGGTTGGAGCCTCTCCTAGTCTGAGGCCTGAACTGTCCCTCTGTCCATCCGACGCTTCAGACTTGGCAGAGACTGACGGAGGTGAAGTGACTTATCCCGGGTCATGTGTTCAGCAAACGCTTACTGAGTACCTCCAGCGTGCCAGCCAGTCCGCTGGGCTCCATGAGGGACCCAAGCACGAGGCTCTGTGGGTGTGCCGGTCCCTTAACTACGCGCGTCTGTAGCAGATCAAGGTCAGGACCTGCCATCCGTTCTGTTCTCTGACCTCCTGCTGTAGAAAGGCCAAAGTAACTTACAGATACATCCTCAGCTGAGCATTTCCTAGCATCATCTCGAGAGCTCGCGTTCTCCATGTAGAAGCGAACGGAAAAGTCGCCTAACTTGCAGCCCTGAGACCCGCGGGAGGAATTTCAAGAGGGCGGCCTGCGCCCTCTTCTGGTGGGAAGGACCATTGTCCTGCTGTGTGTGCGACTCGGCCAACAGCCTTCGGGAGGCTTGGTTAGTTAGTTCAATGCTCGAGAAGCCGATTTGTTATGCAACGAGTATATCTGGGTGGAAAAGTGTACCAGAAGACCTTTTCCAGTTTTTTCAGTTAAGTGAATTAAATGTTGCTTAGAACATTTAACACGAAACCATATTGCTTAGAAGAATAGTCCTAGCAAGCCGGAGACAAGTAAAAATGACTTTTTTTGGTGGGTCTTTATGCCACTGCAAAATGTTAGCCTAGATGTTAAATCACCAGACTGACATACCTCTCCAAGAGAACCTCACCCACTCCCGTGGCATCATTTACTCAGCTGGTAGCACCTGACTTATACCCAGAGAGACAGCTTGGTTATAGTACAACACGGAACGCTGACTCGATACCGGGTTTCTCAATTCCTGGTTTGTTCTCCAAACTCTTGGCACCCCTGCTGTGTAACTAAGGAGTCAACCTCACGTCCTGTCCACACTGACCAGCAGGCTGTAGGTTTCCTGGGCGCATCTGGGATAGCGCGCTCACATGAGAAGGAAAAATGCTACGCGTCCAGGCAACAATTACGGCAGGGGTCGGGAAGATTCTGTGACCCTGGAAGGCCAAGACTGCAGTCTGAGAGGCGCGCGGCCCCTTGAAAATACCTCCACGTTCACTGAGTCGCAGCTGCCCCAGGGCCCCTCTGTGAAACAGGGAGTCAGCATCGTTCTTACACTTTTCACAAAAGGAGAAACGCACAGGCAGGCTACAGGACTCATCCAGAGTCACCGGGGAGATCCGCAGGCCTGACTCCCCGTCTCCCCCGTATTGCCTTTGGCATTTTCCAGCGCACGTCTGCCTGGAATCAAGAGCCCTACGCATAGTACTCACTCATCAGTAAATAATTATTCATGTAATTTCTGGGAGGGGACTGAATAGAATTTTTCACACATTTCTGAAGGAGCAGCAGGTGGTCAAGTGAGGCTTCTGGAACGTGCTGTGTACTCTTTTGTTCTTACGATGCAGGGTTGAAGACAGGGAAGCGGTGGGCGTGTTGGTCAACTGCCCGGCCTACTACCGTGTGTCTGCCCCCAAGGCCGAGCTCCTGAACAAGATCAAGGCCATGCCGGCGGACGTGAGCGAGGAGGAGGAGCAAGTGGACGTCAATGAAAAGAAGGTAAAGAACGGGGGCCTGTGTTCTGATCTCCCCCAAAGGTAGCTAAGGTCCTAGGAAGGTTCCTGGCCCCTTAGGGCAGGAGAGGAAGAAGGGCCTGTGGCATCAGCAGCCCCGCACATGCGGTCGCCGGACGCTCGACTTCATGGCATTTAGTGATTTCTCACAGCTTTCCTGTCATTCGCAGTTTGACAGACGACACAAGTGAGGGTCCCTTCCTAGAGGTTGCAGAGCTGAAACTGAACCCAGGTTCCCTGACTCTTAATCCAGCACAGAGACCCAGTGCTCAGGGCTGCCCAGCGGTGCCCACGGTCAGTGTCCTTTTCATTTCATGTTTCATGGTCAGAAGGACCACGGAACCTGGAAAATGTAGAAACATTAAGGGAAAAGACCAACTGTCCAAAGATGCTCATGAGAAAAGGTGGTGTTAATCTCCGGGTCCCCCAGTGCTCTCCGCAGCGCCTGGTGAAGGGCTTGGAAGCACCCCTGGAAGTTAGCAGCCGGCAGGGAGAGCCCTGCAGAAGTTTCAAATGCAAAGCATTTTAAAAATGACTGTGATGCCGCCTGTCTCCCGCATCCCCGGCGCTCTAAGCCCAGCTGTGCCTGCAGGGGAGAACGTTCTCGCCATCCCAATCTCCTGCCTGCAGCCCCAGGGGGGCCGCCTGCCTCTGCACTTTCAGCCCTTCAGACCCGTCAGGCCTCGAACCCGAGAAAGGGCTCTTTGTTAAAGCACGTCCCTTGCTGCGCTTGGAATGTGAGTGGCTCTCCGTGGTACCAAGTCCAGGAACAGCTTTCTTTCTTTCTTTCTTTCTTTTTTTTTAAGGTTTTATTTATTTATTTGACAGACAGAGATCACAAGTAGGCAGAGAGACAGAGAGAGAGGAGGAAGCAGGCTCCCCGAGGAGAAGAGAGCCCGATGTGGGGCTCGATCCAAGGACCCTGGGATCATGGCCTGAGCTGAAAGCAGAGGCTTTAACCCACTGAGCCACCCAGGCGCCCCAAGGAGCAGCTTTCTTACGTGATTCTGTTTCACTGACTCTCCAGGTCCCTAAGCTCTCCAGCTTCTGTGTGGATTGAGGCCGCAGGATATAGACCCTGGGAGCAGGGAGTCGTGGGGCAGGGGGGTTTAGGGATGTCAGAGCAGCTGCACTGCCCTCGCTCCTCCGGCTCCCCGCTGATGCGGCCACCCTAGCACCACGCTCTCCCAGCCCAAGGTTTTCCTGTGTAAGCACCTGCTTCATGGCACACCTTCTGGCATGTCCCTTACTCCAGTGCCGCCAAAGGCCCCCATTTAATGGGCCCGCCGGTCAGGGGAAAAACCCACCTGCTCTGGGCTGTCTGTGTTTGTCCCAGAGGGGGGCGCTATAAACACCATTACAGGTACCCGGGTGTCCTGTGCCCTTTCACTGAATATTTGACAGGTTTGGGGGTTTTTATTTTTTGCAGGTGCATGCATCCTATTTTACAGTAGCAGTGGGACAAATTACTCATTGCTTTAAAAAAAAAAACACGCATTTCTATCACTTGATTATCAGCCTCTCATTCTGATGATTATGTAGCAAAAGTATTTTTAAACCGAAAATATTAGGGCACAGAGGATTAATACTCACAGGAGGTACAGTAGTTACCACGTTCTAAGCACTTCTTGTTAGGTGTGTGCCCTGTTTTCATAGGCCATATTACCTTTATTTCACAAAACTTCCTCACACCTATATTGCCACATTTTATACCCAAGTTATCAGCGTGGGTCAGAAGGGGTCAAGGCAAGAGGAGAAGTCAAGACAAAGGGCCTGGCCTGGAAAAAGACCTGGAAAAACATAGGGAGGGCGTTTTTGCCCGCAGTTTGATACTTTGGGATGTAAAACAAAAAGCCTCCCGTCTTACTTAGAAATTAGCAAAGTTAGAAGATCACACAGGAAGGTGATGGATCCCAGAAGATTAGGAGCCAGAAGGTCATGGAGGTCACACGGGGCTCTGTGTGAAAGGCTGGAGAGTTTGGATCTTAATGTTGACAGAAGACCCTGGGAGAAGTTTTGAATGAACTGCACGCTTATTCGTGTGTGGCAGAATTTTCACTGGTGTCATTTGCATTTACGTATCTGATCTGGAAACAAAATAGATGTGTTTTAAGTGATGTGGCAGGCATCATCGAGTTGAAAATGCAGTTCCCTTCCTAATGCACATACAACAAACTTTTCTAAGGGTGATTTTAATAAACGATGCTGGGTCAAGATTGTTCCAAGGTAGAGCACAGCCTTCCACTAACTACTGTAAGGTAATACTTTGTTATCTGATATTTAAAGTTATTAATAACCTAAGCTCTATTTCTAGGCATGGAATTGACTAGGAGTCTGTGGAAACTAGAGTCCCAATTTAAAATTAATATTTTTAAAAATTTAAATTAGCCTTTGAGTTCAATTCTATTTTAACGTATTTTTAGATAAACATCGTAGATGATGGATTATCACGTTCCCAGTAAATGTAAGCATTAAAGGATGAAACCCTTTCATTGTCTGAACGTAACTAAAGACGGTCTAATAACTAGAAGTTTAAATCATCTGCCTAACCTTGCCGTATCTATTAGGCGAAAATTTGCTTCAACAGATCCCGTGATTCTTTGTTCTGAAGGCCAGAAGTTTTGGCTTAGGGACTTAGCGGAATATTTCAGAAGGCAAAAAGAATCTGTTGTTCCTCAGAACTGGCTTTCCCCAAGAGATCATCGGTGACCCAGATGGCTCTCAGCTGCACATTTCTGCTGTTCTTCATTCCTCAAGTTCCAGATTCCTCTGTGGTCTTTCATCCCTTCAGCCTGAAAGAATTCAGCATTTCTTTTATAAAATAGGTCTGCTGGTGACAGTTTCTCTTAGCTTTTCTTCGTCTAGGAATGTCTTTATTCTGCTGCCATTCCTGGAGGATATTCTCACTGGATATGGGATTCCGAGTTGACTGTTCTTTTTCTTTTAGCAATTTAGAATTGTTGCTCCACTTTCTTGCTCCCATGGTTTCTGATGAGAAATGCACAGGCATTTAAGTATTGTTTCTCCTATATACCGTGTGTTGTTTTTCTCTGGCTGCTTTAAATTTTTTTTCTGTATCTTTGGTTTTCAGGAGTTCGATTATGATCTGCATGGGCCTGATTTTCTTTGGTTTCTCCTGTTTGGCATTTACTAACTTCTTGATTCTGTAAATTTATGTCTTTCACTAAATTTGGGAACTTTTCAGCCATCATTATGTCTTCAAATGTTTTTTATGTACTAAGCTTTTTTCTCCTTTTGGGACTCGAGTACCACAAATATTAGACCTTTTGATATTGCCCCACGAATCCCTGAAGCTCTATTCAGATTGGATAATTTCTATAGGTCTGTCTTCATTCTGCCAGTGATTTTCTTAATTTCAAATTAGGTTTTAGATCCAAAATTTCCAGTTACTTTTTTGGTTTTTAGATTTTATTTATTTGAGAGATCAAGAATAAGTTGGTAGAGGGTCAGATGGGGAATGGAGAGAGAGAATCAAAGCAGATTCTGTGCTGAGCAGAGCCTGACATGGGGCTCGATCTCACAACCCTGAGATCATGTCCTAAGCTGAAATCAAGAGTCAGATGCGTAACCAACTGAACCACCCAAGCATCCTCCATTCAGTTAGGTTTTTTGTAGTGTCTATTTCTTTGCCAATAACTTCTGTCCTCATTTCAAGGGTGTTTACTTTTACTTTGGAGGAAGGTTTTAAAAGCTATTTTAAGGACTTTGGTAATCCCAGCACTGGGGTTAGCACCTGTTAATGGTCTTCCCCTGGGAATTGCTCACAGTTTTACTGTGTGTGTGTGTGTGTGTGTGTGTGTGTTTAAATTGGGAAATTTTGTATTCTGAACATTTGGGGTATTGTGTTGTGAGATCTTGTGTTCTGTTAAAATCCTCTAAATGGATTTTTTGTTTTTATTTTAGCAGACAGACTATCCAGCTTCAGACTATAAGTTCTGCCCCAACTTTGGGTGCAGGCTCCAATATCACTTTCATTTTCAGAGCCTTTGCTGTGCTGTCCCAAGCATGCACCATTCAGAGGTTAGCCTGGGACTTGGGTGGTTGCTTCTATCATATAGTTCAGTTCTCACGGCCTTTTCTGTGCCGGTTTGGGTCTGTCCTACACACATGCACCTTGAGTCTGAGCGTAGGCAGTGTCAGTTCATACACAGAATTTGGGGATCTTCTTTCTAACTCTCTCCTGTCTGGTATTTTTCCCCACATTCCCTGGCTCCCGGCAGCCCCTTTGCCTGGGCCTCTGGCTGGGGAGGTAAGTTCTTCTGATTATAGCCGCCTGTGCTGCTCTGCTGTTCTGCATGACAGAACTCCATAAAAGAAAGAGGAAATGGGGGATTCCCCTCACACTGTTCAGGCCAGTGCCTCGGAACAGAAAGAAGGTTTTCTTAGGGTTTTCAGTGCCTGAGCCATCACTGCAGCGTGCAGCTCAGGGAGTCTACATTTGGGAACTAGGGCTAGGAGGAGAAAAAAAGGACGGTCCAAACAGGATTTTCCCCACATTCCTGAGCTCACAGAGGCCCCTTTTCTGGTCTTCTTATTTTAAAGGCAGGGCTTTCCTCAGAGTTCTGCTGCCGCACCCTGTGTGCAAGTCAGCCCTGGTCAGAGCAAGAGCATAAAGGGGGAGGCAGGAAACTAGCCCCCGTTCTGGGTCGTTACTTCACCTTTGGCTCCCTGCCCCGGCACTCTGCCGCACTTCGCTTGACAGAGCCCCCTTCAGAGTCCAGGGGCTCAGTTGCGCCATGCGGGGAGGGAGGCTGTGGTGAGCGGACCTTGACCTTGGCCAAGGTCAGGCATTTCTCGCTCTTCCCCCTCCCCAGGATGTTCCAGGAGGGAGACAGCTGGGGCAGACGGGCAGTTTAGAACCGTCCCTGGCAGCTGTGGAGGAAGACCGGAGGAAGAGGAGGCGGCTGGGAGGCCATTTCGGGAACGTGATGCTACCTGTGTAACTGGGACCCCAGGGAGAAACAGATGGCGGCGCGGGGAGCAGAGTGGACAGAACCGGGGACAGATTAGACAGGGCGCGTAGTAGAGAGAAGAGGGTCGGGCTGCCTCTCGAGTTCCTGGCCTGGAACTGACCTTACTGCAACAGGGAAAACAGGGAGGTCCTTTAGGGAGGGACGATGATGGGCTTAGTTGAATTTAAAGAAATTCAATATTGTTTCTTCTGGATCAGAGATGCCTGACACCCAGAACCAAGAGACCGTGCTAGGTGAGCAGGACAGCGTTCTGCCGACAGGCCCTGCTGAGAGGAAGGGAACGAGAAAGAGCCACTCTTGGCAGAGACTGCGCCAGAGAACATTTGAAAGGGCAGTCGAGTCCCCAGGATCCTTCTGTTTTGCTCAGGTCACCCAGCAGGGAGTGGAGGTTTGATCCCAGTTCTGTCACTGGGACAAAAATCGCCCCGGACTTTTCTCTCTGGGCTGAAATTCAGCTGAGAAAACAACCGTGTGCTACTGCCCGGATCCTCCCATTTAAAACCAACCAACCAAAGAAACAACAACAAAGCCGACGGGTGAAATATCTTGGTCTTTCTCATTTTTACTAGGAGGAGCCTCAACTCCCCTCTGCCCCTAACCCTGGCCACGCGGCTGGGAGTCTGCTGTTACTCTTACTTGACGTGAAGACGGTCCATGGGCGGAGGCCAGCCGCGCTAGTAGTGACCTGACCGGCCACACTGTCAGCACAAAGCCCTGCGCAGGAGGCAAAAGGGGTTGCCACGTAGGACAGAAGGTGACCCCCGCAGGCGTCACGCTGCCGTGAGCGGCCTGAGCCATTCACACTGTTCCCGAATCAATGACAGCACAGAAAGTAATAACGTGAAAGTGTGTAACACTTTTATATGTCCCAGAATGCTTGCGCAAGCTTTATTGTATTTGAGCTTCCTAACTTTTCTAGAAACTCTTTTAAGGCAGTGACGAAAAGCCTGACCCCTGGAGCCAGACGACCTGACTCCGGCAATAACCTCTGTCCACCTGACTTTCCTCATCAGTAGAACCAGGATGAGGAAGGTCCCTCTCTCATCGGGTCACCGTGAGTCCTCAAATAGTGGGACACTTACATGGTGCCTGGCTCCGAGAAGAAGCTTAACGTTCCAACATTATTAGCTCTGGGCAGGTGTTGTTATCCCCGGGCTCTGAGGGGGAAAGCAGAGGCACAAAGGCTCGGGTGGCTTCCCCGCTGGTGAGTTTTCCATCAGAGGCTCGGCTCCTGCAGCAGGGAAGCGGCGGGAAGGGGCCCAGCAGGGTTGCTGCAGGCAGATGGTGAGGTGGGAGGGAGGGTCTGTTAGCGCCCGAGCCCTTATCAATAGCATCTCACCGCTGAGGAGGTAAAGGAATAAATGTCAGTGATTCTGCAAATTAAGTAGCTCCTGGGAGACGACCGGAGTATGTTGCTAAAACAGACCCCTCCAGAAAGACCTCTGTTGTCTCTCCCACAGTGAATTCTGCAGATAGAAGTTGCTGGAGTTTTTTTGGTTGCTTTTTTTTTTTTTTTTTTTTTTGAAGAGGGCTGCCTGGCAGAGAAACGGTGGCTGAGTACAGCCAACTTTCCCTTGTTGCCTTCAGTTACTCACATCCCTTTTAACTGCATTTTTTAAAGCCAAATTTCCAAAATTTAAGGGCTAATTAGAAAGATAAATAAAATGCCATCCAAATACGCCCCGTTTGGGCCAGGGCCAGGCATGGCTGGTGTGACTGCTCAGTAATTGTACACCCCAGCCTGGCCCCCCAGCCTGGCCGTATGTGCTAATACGTCGCATTACAGCCCAGCGAAGAGCCTTCGGAAATCAGAATGCCACGAAGGGGGACCTGGTTCGTCCCGCAGGATCCTCCCTGCGTCATTCCCAGACTCCCACGTCCCCTTCCGTTCCTGCTCACGCCACCAAGCCCCCGCGTACACGGCAGTTCCCATAGCGGGGCTTGCGGCTCTGGCCAGCGATGGTGTCTTTGAGAACCAAAACAGGGTGTAGCGCAGAGGACAGAGGGAGGATGAGATGGCCGAGCCTGACCCCTGCCTGCTGCTCGCTGTGTCGCATTCTTGGGGGCCGAGCCCCAGGCCACCCTTGCTTGAGAAGCCCTTTCGGTGCTGCGTGGGAGCCCGAGAGCCGTGGCGAGCCGAGCCCAGCAGAAACCCAGCCCAACGCGCCAGGGCAGACTTCTCCTAAGTGGTCTCTGTTCCTTCAGAAATTCGGAATCAGCACGCCTGTCCCTAAAATAGCAGCTTCTGAGGCCGCCATGAGGATTTTTCACGATACCCGTTGCAATTATTAACAGAAGTGCCTTGAGTTCCAGAACCAATGACACAATATTGGTTTCCAAAGATGTCCTAGTTCTAGAAAAGAAAGCACACGAGGCCATTACCCACTTTCCTTCCTACTAATTTTTTAAAAGACTTTTCTAGAAACTGCTCCAGACATGAGGTTGACATGGATCTCGCAACGTGTAAATAATCAGAGACCTTCTCGTGTCGCTGGAGTACAGCAGTGTTGCTGCGCAGTCCCCGGCCTCCTTGGGTTTGGGGTAACTGGTTTTCTGGGGGAAGGGCCGTCCGGTGACACCGAGGGGTGAGCCGGGAAACGCGGCCTGTTAGTCGGGCCTGCCTTCATGCACGGGTCAGCCTCTCTCGCGGTCTGTCCGAAAGGCACAGTAATGACATTTGGCTTCTCTCAACTGTGTCCAGCAGGAATACGGGAAGAGGTAACCGCAGGCAGCGTTTATTTTCCCTCCTGCTTTCTATCCTGGCTCTTCTCCTCCTCGGCACGGCCTCACCGTGCGGGACCGGCGCACCCTCCGGGGTGTCTGCCCGAGCCCCTCACCGGCCGCGCAGCAGGCAGACACCAGAGCTGCCAGCCAGCATTGGTAGGGGTTTTTTTTTGGAAAGTAAATTTTCCAGGAGAACATAAGGAAAATGAAGCAATATTCTCTCCCACCTGCACTTTTCTGGGTTCAGACTCCTCCACTGGGAAGTCATATAGACTGCACGGCTTTTTCTGCGACTAAAATTATCCTTGACTGACTTTGTCCTAACCAAACAGGAAAGCTGGAGATGATAAGCTATGAGGCGTTAGTGCAGCAGATGGGGATATTTTAGTCCCCCTTAGCCTTTGGGATTAGGCAAGTCGAGAGACAAGTTGTCACCATGCAAGCCAGAATTTGGACATTTCAAGGACATTATGCACTTTACTTAGACCAGAAGATTGGAGTGTCCCAATGGCCCAGCTTCAAGATGGGTGCATCATGGAGAAATAAATATTTTGCCCTTATCATTTTGATTATTGCATTTTCAGGTGATGTTATAGAAATAGTACAGAAAGTCCTCAGAACCCTTCAATTCTATTAGTCCAAATGTTTTCTCTTTTTCTACTTTCTTTTTCTTCCTCTAAAAATGAAGATTTACTCTAACATCAAAAACCTGTGATTATTTTTTACCAAGTTTCCAACTGATGCCACATGGCTTGGTTTTATATAAATGCATAAAAAAATTTTTTTGAGCTAGAACCATTTTAGTGGTTAAAGAAATAGGGTTGTTGTTTTTTTTTTTTTAAGATTTTATTTATTTGTCAGAGAGCACAAGTAGGGGCAGCAGCAGGCAGAGGGAGAAGCAGGCTCCCCGCTGAGCAGAGCGCCCGATGCATGACTCAATCTCAGGACCTGAGATCATGACCTGAGCCAAAGGCAGATGCTTAACCAACTGAGCCACCCAGGCGTCACTAAAGAAATAGGTTTTAACCAAAAAAAGATTATGTTCTTTCTCCATCTGGCTACCTTAGGCTAAGAGAAAAACAAAAGCCTAATTTAAAAAATCACAAAGTTTAATTTTTCTTGTAGCAAAGTAGTAGACATTTAATAGAAATGTCGTCAAACATGGGGCGCCTGGGTGGCTCAGTGGGTTAAGCTCTGCCTTCGGCTCAGGTCATGATCTCAGGGTCCTGGAATTGAGCCCTGCATCGGGCTCTCTGCTCAGCGGGGAGCCTGCTTCCTCCTCTCTCTGCCTGCCTCTCTGCCTACTTTTGAGTTTTCTCTCTATCAAATAAATAAAATCTTAAAAAAAAAAAGAAAGAAGAAATGTCGTCAAACTTGAAACCACTAAGACCTGTACTTCATCCCTTCAGTTAAATATATCGGATATTTGCCGAATTGTTCTGCACGGATAGAAATTTGCAATAAAGATGGCAAATTATACAGCTCAGGCAACTGAAGACCGTGCAGTGGAAAGATCATGGGGCCTGACTTCTGATAAAGGTCCCGGTGAATATTTACAAGGGCAGACGTACAAGGTTGCTGTTAAAGCAGGCTGACTTGGCAGGTCCGTGCACCTCGGCCCATCCCGTCACCTAAGTGTGTTTCTTCTGCTTGCACTTGTGGATAAAATAGTACCTCCGGCACCACTGCTGGGGCGACTAAAGGCGGTGATCGCGTGTGGTTCGTGGCGCACAGAAACTGTTCTCGTCGGTGGTCACTAGCGTTCCTAGTCCGCTCAGCTCTCTGACCTGGGGCAAGTCCCTTAATTCCTTCAACTCTTGGCTTCTCTACCTGTAAAACAAGAAATATTTACCCCATTTGCCTATTTGTGAGGATCAAAAGAGAGCATGTCTTGAAAAGCCCTTCAAAACCGAGTTAACAAGCCCATTGGGAAGTCAGCGGCGTATGTGGCATGAGGACTGGGACATGTTACGAGGTGACTGTAGTCAAGGGAAAGATTCAGAGAAAGGCAGACATTCAGGGAAAGGAAAGAATATTGTGGCCTAACGTTGGGGGTAGTCCCTACAGATTAGGGGACCTTCACCTGAGCCCTGAAGACAAGATGTGGCAGGGAGAGGTCAGTCCTCCCTGCACTGGCAATGCCACTAACCAAGCTTCGCTGTGTGTCCCCTCTGTCATCACAGGCCGAGCTCATTGGGAGCCTCACCCACAAGCTTGAGACCCTCCGGGAAGCGAAAGGGAGTCTGCTGATGGACATCAAGCTCAATAATGCCTTGGGGGAAGAGGTGGAGGCTCTGATCCGGGAACTCTGCAAGCCCAACGAGTTTGACAAGTATAAGATGTTCATCGGGGACTTGGACAAGGTGGTCAACCTGCTGCTGTCCCTCTCGGGGCGCCTGGCCCGCGTGGAGAACGTCCTGAGCAGCCTCGGCGAGGATGCCAGCCGCGAGGAAAGGGTAGGTGGCGCGGGGTTTTTCCCCAGGAAGCCGTGCACACAGACGGGTGCCATTAAACAGACCCCTTCCCTGAGAAGATCACAGTCTCGGGGGCGGAGAGAGAGCCCGAGTTCAGGTTACCAGGAAACACAGAAGGAGGCGTCTTGCATGCTGAAAGGAAGGGCTGACACTTGGGGCTCAGGGAATGCTTAGGGAAGTAAAAGCACAGGGGCCAGGGTTTCTCTCCTTCTTTCTATCCCAGGAAAAGGAAGAGACAACAGCATGGTGGGGGCTGATATTAGAGAAAGAGGGGGGACAGACAGGAGAGGGCACGGGAACAAGGGCTCCAAGTCCAGGGAACCTGCCCGTCTTTTGCGGGGCTACAGGCCCTCTGTGAAGGTGCACCCAGGTGTCCCCACTGCGCCCCCTGCTGGAGAGAACGGGCAGGTGTAAGATGTCCAGGGCCTGCATCTTTGCCCAGCACCACCGGCTTCCACGCTTCATCTGGGGCTCCTGAGTCCTCGCAACAGGCCAGCAAATGACAGAGCCCAGATATGAGGGGTCCTGCCGCAGACCCACGTTTTATTCACTAGGTTGAACTTAATTCCTTAGCTACAGAGCATTCCTCCCTACTCATCTTTTTAAAGATCTTATGTATTTATTTGAGGGAGAGAGCGCACAAGCAAGGAGAGGGGCAGAGGCAGAGGAGAAGGAGGCTCCCCGCTGAGCTGGGAGCTTGACACGGGACTCGATCCCAGGACCCTGAGATCATGACCTGAGCTGAAGGCCGACGCTTCACCGACTGAGCCACCCAGGCGCCCCCACCCACTCCCCCCATTGCTTTACAGCAAATGCTGGGTGTCTGACGTACGCCACTGGGCTCATGGGATGCGACTGGGAGCAAAGCAGACAGATCCCTGCCCCCAGGGAACCCACCAAGAGAAGTGAGACCATCAACAGGGCTGTGACTACTGTACCTGAGTATTTATACCAGAAGTTGACAAGCGCCCCAACAATCAGGACGCTTCTTTGCTGTCTTGCTCTGTCTCCTAGCTACAGCTCTTTTGTTCAGAGCCACCAGGGACTTCCCATTTATTTCTCCTACACATTACATGAAAAGGAAGTTGTCTTTTTTCCAAACAGAAAAAGTCTAGGGTGCCTCCGTGGCTCAGTGGGTTAAAGCCTCTGCCTTCGGCTCAGATCATGATCCCAGGGTCCTGGGATCGAGCCCCACATCGGGCTCTCTGCTCGGTAGGGAGCCTGCTTCCTCCTCTCCCTCCGTCTGCCTCTCTGCCTACTTGTGATCTCTGTCAAATAAATAAACAAAATCTTAAAAAAAAAAAAAAGCCACGTTGAAGATTATTATAAAGTAAATTAGCCCTAAAGATAACATGCCGCCTTCCCCCTGGGTTTATATAAGAAATGCTCAGAATATGAAATCATTGTGAAATAGAATTCCTCTCATGTTTGACTCAGAGGCCTGAAAACTAGAAACAGATTTCTTTAGATATGGGAAATTGGACATTCCCAGTGTTATTTGTGGCTCAGGGCAGAGGTTCTCAATCTGCAGCTGCAGAAGACTCCGTCATCCGGGAGGCTGAAACAGCTTTCTGGGTCCTAGCCCTTAGATGCTGTTGGTGGGTCAGGGCCTGAAAATGTGCATTTCTAACAAATTCTCCGGAGATGCTGCTGCTGGGATGTCTCCACTTTGCGAACCGCTATAAATGCAAATACTTATAAATACTCAAGGTAGCTTGAAGATTGGTCCTTTTTTAACCCCCTTCAGGTTTTTATCATGGTAAACTACACATAACCTAAAACGTGCCTTCTTAGCCATTTTGAAGTGTTAGTTCAGCTCTGCAGTGTTAGGTATATTCACGTTGCTGTGCAACTGAGCTCTAGAATTGTTCTTGCAAAACTCAAACTTTGTATCCATGAAACGGCTCCAGTCACCCCTGCCCCCCAGCTGTCAACCAGCGTCCCGCTTCGTATCTCTGTGCTTGTGCCGGCTCATCCGGGTACTGCAACCCCTGAGTACTCCTGTCAGTGGAGCCACTGATTGTCCTTTTAAATCTAGAAGCCCCGAGTCCAGCTTTTACCCCAGCCAGTTTATTGTCCTGTCTCCTAAAGCTGCTGTATGACCGGACAAGTTGAGATCGGTATGCATGCAACAGAAGGTATTAAACTGGTTTTCAAAGTCTCCTGACTCTAGAGCGGCAACTGACACGGAAACCCGGACGCTTCCCAGGCCCGGGCAAGGTGTCTCTGCAGACAGCTTCCCTCCCCCACCTCGCCCTCTGCTGACCCGTTTGCTTCGTCCCGGCAGAGCTCCCTGAGTGAGAAGAGGAAGGTCCTGGCCGGACAGCACGAGGATGCCCGCGAGCTCAAGGAGAACCTGGACCGAAGGGAACGTGTGGTGTTGGACATCCTGGCCAACTACCTCTCCGAGGAGCAGCTCCAGGACTACCAGCATTTCGTGAAAATGAAGTCGACGCTCCTCATCGAGCAGCGCAAGCTGGACGACAAGATCAAGCTGGGCCAGGAGCAAGTCAAGTGTCTGCTGGAGAGTCTCCCCTCGGATTTCATCCCCAAGGCGGGGGCCTTGGCTCTGCCCCCAGACCTCGAGGGCCAGACGGCTCCTGCTGCGGGCTGTGCTGTGAGTGGCGTTTTCCCGGCGTTAACCGCTCCGCTGTAAGCTCGGCGCAAACACCCAACCAAGAGATCCCCCTTTCTCTCAACACTATTTAATCTGAAAACTGTCTTAGTACAAACCACTGTTTAAATTGTATGGGTCATTGGGGATTTCTGGAGAAAAGGAAAAAGATTCTGTCCAGGAAAAGGCCTGTCTTTCCTTCTCACCCTCCATGACTGATCTGAAGCGCGAATGCTGCTGGGACTTACCCCTTTCTAGTCTCACTTTCTAGTAGAAGGAAAATCAATGAAACTGTGAGCCCTGGTTGGAGGGCGTCTGATTGTTGAGTTCTTAACAGGCGGAGGCAACGCAGAGGAGTGTGTGTAACGCTCAGGAATGTATCCACAGTGGCCTTCCTTGCTTGTGGGCGGTGTGTCCTGACGACAGCTACAAGTACTCACCTGTATCATGAAGGGTCTGCAACATAAAGCCTTAAACACACACACACACACACACAGGAGAAAAATGTAAAACCTTGAACATTGTTATTTATATTTTTTAAAATGAAAAAGATCATTATGTTTGTGTGCTAACCACTTATCTGATTCTGTTTTGTGGTGGACGTAGACAATTGTATTTGAGCTTTGTATTTCGTGAAAACCTTAATGAAATGAAGAATTCCAAAGATAGTCTCATTGAGTGTGGAGAGTTCTGTTTTTTTCTTCAACCCTTGGCTTGTCGGTCTTATGTACACACATATGAGCAGAGCTTCTGCACTTGTGTTAAAATTTGTCATGGGGAACCCTGTTTCCATGGCTGCCGGTCATCACCACTTTCCTTCTACAACCAAGTGGAACACTACACCTTGCCCAGGAAGAAGGTTTTGTGAAACACGGCTATCACGTCATTTCCTGGCATTATCACTGTGCTGGGGAGATAAAGCTCCATGTTACTAACAAGGACAACAGCTCTCCAACCTGTATACGAGGAAAGTCAGAAACTAAACCATTTCAGAAGTAAACTCATGCTGTCCTTCTGCATGGATTTGGGCTAAATGTAACCTATTTTAAGAGCTAAACTATGAGGCTGTTTTAATGATGCTCTTTTTTTAAAATATTTTATTCATTTATTTGAGAGAGAGAGGACACAAGAGAGGGAAGGGTCAGAGTGAGAAGCAGACTCCCTGCTGAGCAGGGAGCCAGATGCGGAACTGGATTCTGGGACTCCAGGATCAGGACCTGAGCCAAAGGCAGACACTTAACTAACTGAGCCACCCAAGTTCTCCCCTCATCGTCCCCCTGTTTTTTCTTAAGACTTTATGTTTTAATGATGCTTTTAAAAAAGTTTTTCTGGGCACCTGGGTGGCTCAATGGGTTAAGCCTCTGACTTTGGCTCAGGTCATGATCTCAGGGTCCTGGGATTGAGCCCCTCATTGGGCTCTGTGCTCAGTGGAGAGCCTGCTTCCCCCTCTCTCTGCCTGCCTCTCTGTCTACTTGTGCCTTCTCTCTCTGTGTGTCAAATAAATAAATAAAATCCTTAAAAAAAAGTTTTCCTAAATTGTCAAGCCTATCAACCACCGTTAAAAATAGATTCTTAATATCTGAAGACTGTGCACTCTCGACCTGACGTTTGCACAGTGCATCTAAGACGATGATTTTCCTTCCCAATAATGACTTTTTGGAGGGTACCCTAGAGCCCAAGTTGTAAGTCTATGCAAACAGACTAGGAGGTGGGAGAAGGCTGGGGCCAACGGCCAGCCTATGCCGATGGCCGCCAGAGAGGGCAGCAGCCTCACCCTTACAGCAGGTGGTGGCACATCCTGGGCTTTGGTTTAGTTTGTTTTCACACGTGCTTGACCTTGGCTGGTGGCCGCCTCCGCCAGTGCGGTCTGCAAGCACCACAGAGAACGGGCGAGTGAAACTTAAATGAGAGACCAGATGCCCTTTTCTCCCCTCACACATTTTAATTACTTAATGAACTGTATTTTCTGGTTAAGAACTTCAAAACTGTAGTGTTGGTCCCGAATACAGATGTCCCTGGATGAGCTCAGAACCAACAGGCCACCCAGACATTTCTTGTGAGCAATCAACCAAAGCTGTTCTTTCCTTCTCAGAGGTTAGACGCTGACCCCCATGATACCGGAAGACAGCACCTCTGTGTCCCAGGAATGTTGTCAAAAGCTTCTCTCTTACAACCAGAGGTCCCGTTTCCCAGGGACTCTGTGGAACCAGCGGCAGCGCTCAGCAGCCACACCACATGGTCATTTGAGGTAGAGAAAAAGAGCGCTTCTGACATTTATTCAGACTCAGACCAACACAGGAGCCCCAGATCACCGGTAGTTGGTCATGAACTGTGTCTTGTTGATCCTGACTCCTTCCACCAGACCGTGTGGGAGTCAGCCAGTCAATGTCTTCAGCTACTCCCAGTGAAATTCCTCGGGGGGATTCTGGGGCTGCCCACATTCCCAACTCTCTCCAAAATAATTCTTCTGAAGAATTTGACTGGGGACACTTTGCAAGTCCTTTTCAATCACTTTTCTAATTTACAAATGTCAAAGTAAGCGACCCTCCGAGCAGCAGCTGCTGCTGCTTGCCATGAAACAAGAACCCCACATCACAGAACATGCCTAGACACCGTCTTCGCTACACTGAAATGTTTTTCTGTCGTTACATGAAATGAGGGAGGTATCCAGTGCAATTCTGAAAATTAATTCTTAGGAGATGTGATATTTACTGTAGCAGGACTTGACCTTTGCTTGACAAGAAACCACTAACGTAATTTTCATCCTAATTTTTAATGCCTTTAGCTCAACAGCAGGTCTGTGCTCTATCTCTTTCCTACTTTGCATTCCCTTTCCACTATGAAAAACAATCACCAAGGGGCGCCTGGGTGCCTCAGTCGCTTGAGGGTCTTGGGTCGGGTCATGATCCCAGAGTCCTGGAAATGAGCCCCACATCAGGCTCCCTGCTCAGCAGGGAGTCTGCTCCTCCCTCTCTCTTTCTGCCACTCCCCCTTGGTTGTGCTCTGTCTCTCTAATAAATAAAATCTTTAAAAACAACAACAGCTACAAAAACAAGCAGTCATCTACAGTAGAACTCAGCATTTTTCTTCCCGACAATATCTTCGGCCAAGATCATAAGCAAATTAACCCTGAGCATGTTGTTGGTCAAGACTTCAAAGAGGTTTGATCACAGTCGATAATGGTCTGTTTTACCAGGTCCCATCAGAAGTGCTGGGTGGGGGATGGCCTTGTAACAGTCCCCACGCTGGAACTCAAGAAAGCTGTGAAGTTCTAAGGAAGGACAAAGTCCTGCCACAGAACTGGGAGGCCTCCAACTTCCTGGGCTGCTTGAGAAGTTCCAGGCATGTTGCTACACGCAGGTTGACTCAGGGCTTTCTCTGCTGTTTTGTTCCTCGTGGTGGCTGCTCAGCCCCGAAGAATGCAGGGAGGTTCCACAGTGAAAGTGTCTGAGGTTTTCCAAGAGACACTGTCGAAACCAAAAATGTTTCCCTGCGCTAAAGGGGAACGTTTTTGGTTTTGTTTTGCCCAACCTGTTTCCAAACTTGAAGATTAGCAAGCCTGGATCAACCCCTAAGAATCTGTTAAAGTGAGGAGTGAGGGCCTTTGAGGCATACAAAAGAGAAATCATACACCCCAGTTTTCCTATTCTTCTGTTGTTGATACCCGATCTACAGTCACTTCTGAGTATAAAAGTTAAGATCATAGTTGTTCCTAATATGATCACTACCGTAAGCTTATATTTTAAGTATCTTTTACCAAGATATAGGGTTTTTTTTTTTTTCTGGATACAGGAGAATGTTGACTTTTTATTCTTAAATGGTTCCAAATTTACTTGTCTGTAATTTTCCACATTACTGGCTTTATTCTATTAGGTTGGATTTTTTTTTTTTTCCCTTTAGAAGAGCATGAGTCTTCTTCACCTTATTACTGGCAAGAAAAGGAAGAACTTCAGCCTGAAAGAACTTCTCCATTCCCAGCAAGGTGTAATGTGACCAGACAGATGTGAAGGACAGTTCCACACAGAAATAGTGTACTGGGGACAAGGTATTCCTTGTTGCCTTAACTCTGGGATGAAGCATGGGATAAAATGAAAAAGACCATTTTAAAATCAGGAACACATGAACAATCTTCTTATTATTATTTCCAAACAAAATTTCACCTTCCTTATGGAAGCTCATTCAGACACTAAATCACAGCTTCTCAAAAATACCGAGCATCCGAATCACAGGAGTACTTGTTAAAAATGCCCATTGCTGGGGCACCTGGTGGGTCAGTCAGTTAAGCGTCCGACTCGTGATTTCAGCTCAGGTCATGATCTCATGGTCGTGAGATCCAGCCCTACACCGGGCTCTGCATCAACCGGGAGTCTTCTTGGGACTCTCTCCCTCTGCGTCTCCCTCAGCTCATGTGTGTTCGCTCTCCTTCTCTCTCTCACTCTCAAATAAATCAATCTTTTTTAAAATGCCCGCTGCTGAGACACCACCATGGTGGCTAGGAGTCTGCACCTGTATAAGTTCCCTGAGTTGCCCTGATAACAACCATTTGTGCAGTTTTTATCATCATCACAGAAAGACTAACATGAATTCATGTAATAACAATCCCAGAATTCAAAGCCCTGTCATGTTTGCTCATTAACTACATTATTAGGAGTGAATATTGTCCCCACTATTTTTATATCATCCCCACAGTTATGATACGGGGTTTTGTTTTGTTTTGTTTTTTCCTGCTCACTTTCTTCTAGACAGGCTTATAAATTTGAACATGCTAAGCACGTCGTCAGGCCCAACTATACTACTTTTCCTGCAGTGTAGGCATTGACCTGTCACATAAGGTCAGTAATCTGAAGTCCTGCCGTGACGTCGGCACTAACCTGAAATCACAGCTGACCTTTTCAGTGGGGCCCTCCTTCAGATTTCTGTTGCCCCTTCCGAAGTCTCGTGCTACACAGGAGAGGTAGAATTTCTCTTGGTACTGATTTGATAGTCTATCTTAGGACACAAAAATGTCAAATTTCAAAACCCTGAAGTCAAAATTATGTAAGAAAAAAAGTTCCAAATGAAGAAATGGGCTCATTTATTCCTACCTCATTCTATTCTAGAATAGAACTGAATGAGGCTGAATGAGAAGTTTCATCTCCTATGCAAGGTATCCTACCTCATACCCATTCTAAGTTCCTCTCTGATATTCTGTCATTGGAAAAGCAGCTCTTTCTTGCTAAAACATTAGTATTGCCACTCCTTGATACAGTGGATTGAATAGGGTAAGTTTAATATAAAGAATTATCAAACTCCAGTGAGTGCCTATCAGACATAAAGAAAGTTGATTACCCTGAGCAAAGGGAGAGTACTCAAGGAAAGACAAATTTGGAAATAGTACCCCTCCCCCATGCTACAGGTCAGACCTCCTTGGAGAACGTAGCCCACCCACAGCAGAAGAGTTCGCTGGTTTACCCAGGCTAAAGCTCTGCGATCCCGGGCCAAGCAGGAAACAACTCTCCAGAGTGCAAGCTGGGTGCAGCAAGTTGGCAACGGATGGCACAAGTCATGGGGGCCCTGCAGCGGGGGTGGTCATGCAGCGGAAACCCTCTAAGTTGCAGATGATCTGCACAGGGGAACAGGTGTTGGCAGAATGCCTTTGGGGCACTGATACAAGAATGAATTCTTCAGGATGCAGGTTTCTAGTCCACAGGGCTGGGAGATGCTTATCACCTGCTAAAGCTGCAAGATCATCAAGACAGCCCATGGCTGGGCGGAATTCCATCAGACGTCCCGACCTGACACCACTCACATACCTGTCCTCGACCAAAAACAGCAAGATAGTCCTTTTCTTCCCTTCTGCCCCACCAGTATCATCTAGGTGATGACTGAGATCCTCCCCTTTGGGACACTGACAGGTCTTAACACACCCTCAATTACTAGGAGCCACAAAGGATGAAGAAAGCTGACTGGACAACCACATAGGTTTGAAAGACAACAAAGAGCTAGGGGAGCGTTGATTGAGGAGCTTCATCTCCTATGCAAGGCCACTCTCTGAAAACTAGGAGAAGTGGCTGTTTTATCTAATGCCCAGAAGCCAACACAGAGAGTTAAAGAAATGAAGAAACAGGACTATGTTCCAAATGAAAGAATAAGATAAAACCCCAGAAAAAGACCTTAGTGAAATGGAGTAAGAGCTCAAAATAACAGTCATAAAGATGTTCACTAAGGTCGGGAGATCAATGCAAGCACAAAATGAGAATTCAAAAGATAGATAGAAAAATATAAGGAAATGCCAAACAAAAATCAGAGCTGAGAATATAATAACTAAAATGAAAATTCAATAGAGGGGTTCAAAAGAAGACCAGATAAAGTGGAAGCAAAGGTCAGCGAACTTGAAGACATAGCAGTGAAATTTATCCAAAGAAGCAAAGTATCTTGAGACAAATGAAAATGGAACTACAAAATACCAAAACTTAAAGGATGCAGCAACTTAAAGGATGCTAAGTGGGAAGTTTGTACTGAAAACACCTATATTAAGAAACAAAAAAAAAGCTCAAACAACCTAACTTTATACCTCAAGAAACTTGGGGGTGGGAGAACAAAGTTGAAAGTTAGTAAAAGGAAGTAAATAGCAAGTTCCATCAGATTGGAAATAAGTTAATCAGCAACTAAGAAGACAATAGAAAAGATCAGTGAAACTAAGAGTGGGGTTTTTTTTAAACAAATAAATAAATCTTTAGCTAGACTCACCAAGAAAAAAAGGAGTCAAAGAAATAAAATTAGAAAAGAAAGTGAATATATTACAACTGATATCACAGAAATAAAAAGGATAAGAAACTGCAATAAGCAATTATATCCCAACAAATTAGACGGCGTAGAAGAAATGGATACCTTCCTAGAAACACACAACGTACAAGACTGAATCATGAAGATACAGAGAATCTGAACCGACCAACTACTAGTAAGTATATTAAGAGGTATTTGATTACTAATTCAATAAACAAAAGGCCAGGACCAGATGGTTTCATGAGTGAGTCTACCAAACATTTAAGGAATACCAATTCTAAACAAAGTCTTCCAAAAAATAGAAGAGAATACTTCCAAACTCATTCTATGAGGCCAGCATTACCCTGATACCAAAACCAGACATTACAGGGAAAGAAAAATATAGGTTAATATCCCTGATGAACATAGCAAAGATCCTTGACAAAACAGAGCAAACCAAATTCAACAATACATTAAACAGATCATATACTATGATCAAATGGGATTTCTTTCAGGGATGCAAGGATGGTTCAACATCCACAAATCAATCAAGATGAAGATGCACAATCTTGCCACTCTCATTCATCATAGTATTAGAAATTCTAGCCACAGCAATAAGGCAAGGCATCTACACTGGAAAGGAGGGAGAGCTGTCACTATCTGCAGCTGACATGATGCCATATATAGAAAACTAAGTATATCCACAGAACACCTGTTAGAATGAATAAATGTACGTGGTAAAGCTGCAGGATATATGGTCAATATACAGAAATTTGTGGGATTTCTATACATGAATAATGAGCTACCAGAAAGATAAATTTAAAACGCAATTCTGTTTACACTAACATCAAAATGAATAAAATAACTAGGGGTACCTGACTGGCCCAGTCAGTCAAGTATGCAGCTCTTGATCTCAGAGTCGTTGAGTCTGAGTCGCACACTGGGTGTAGAGATTACAAAAACAAAAACAAAACGAAACAAAACAAACAAACAAACAAACAAAAAAAAAACTAAAAAAAAGAAAAAAGAAAAAAAAGAAATATCTAGGAATAAATCTAACCAAGGAGGTGAAAGACCTAGACAATGAACACTATAAGACGCTTTTGATGGAAACAGATGACACAAATAAATGGTAAGATATTCCATGTTCACACATTGGAAGACTTAATTTTTTATGGTTTTGTGTTAAAGTAATCTCTACATCCAACGTGGGGCTCAAACTCACAACCTTGAAATCAAGAGTTGCATGCTCCACTGACTGAGCCAGCCAGGCACCATGTAAAAATTAATATTGTTAAAATGCCCATGCAACCCAAAGAAATCTACAGATTCAATGCAATCTCTAACAAAATTCCAGTGGCCTTTTTCACAGAAATAGAATAATCCTAAAACGAGTATGGAACTACAAAGACCCTAAACAGCCTAAGCAATTTTGAGAAAAAACAAAGCTAAAGAGGCATCACACTTCCTGATTTTGAATGATATTATAAGACTATAGGAAGTGAAACAGTATATATTGACATGAAAACAGCATATAGATCAGTGAACAAAATAGCTCAGAAATCATGCATATATGACCAATTACATATGACAAAGGAGCAAGGAACATATAATGGAGCAGTCTCTTCAATAGAGGGCATTGGGAAAACTGGACAGCCACGTGCAAAAGAATGAAACTGGACCCCATTTTATATCATACAGAAAAATCAATTCAAAATGAATAAAAGATTTGAACTTATTAAGACCTGAAACCATTAAAATCCTCAAAGAAAACACAGGGGGTAGTCTCCTTGACATTAATCTTGGCAATGATTTTTTGGATTTGACACCAAAAGCAAAAATAAACAATGGGACTGCATCAAACTAAAAATCTTCTCTACATTAGCAAAATTAAAAGAAAACCTATGGAATGAAAAAAAAAAGTATGCAAACCACATGTAAGACAATGGGTTAATATCCGAGATATACAAAGAATTCGTACAACTCAGTAGCCAACAAGACACTAACAATCAGAGTTTTAAAATGAGCAGAGAGGAACTGCATAGACATTCTCCCAAAGACATACAGATACCAACACAGGGGTGCCTGGCTGGCTCAGTCAGTAGAGCACACACCTTGTGATCTTAGATAGATAGGTTTGGCTCCACGTTGGGTGTAAAAGTTACTTAAACATAAAATCTTTATACAAGTAGCCAACAGATACGTGAAAAGGAGCTCAACACCACTCATCATCAAGGAAGTACATATCAAAATGACAATACGTTACTACGTCACACCTGTTAGAATAGTTATTATCAAAAAAGCACGAAATAACAAATGTTGGTGAGGATGTGAAAAAGAGAACCCTTGTGCATTGTTGGTGGGAATGTAAATTGGTGCAAACTCTATGGAAAATAGTATGGAGCTTTCTCAAAAAGTTAAAAATAGAACTACCATATGACACACCAGTTCCACTTCTGGGTATTTCTATGAAGTAAACAAAATCACTATCTCAAGAAGATATCAGCATTCCCGTGTTCTGCAACATTACGGTAGCCAAGAGATGGGAACTACCTAAGTGTCCATTAATAGATGAGTGGGTGAATGGGGTGGGCAAAATGGGTGAAGGTTTCTAGAAAATATGAACTTTCAGTTATAAGATAAATAAGTCCAGATGCCTGGGTGGCTCAGTGGGTTAAGTCTCTGCCTTCAGCTCAGGTCATGATCTCAGGGTCCTGGGATCAAGTCCCACATAGGGCTCTCTGCTCAGCAGGGACCCTGCTTCCCTCTCTCTCTCTCTGCCTGCCTCTCTGCCTACTTGTGATCTCTGTCTGTCAAACAAATAAATAAAAAATCTTTAAAAATAAGAAAAAAAAATAAACAAGTCCTAGAGATGCAATGCAGTGTTGACTATTGTTAACAATGCAGTATTATGACTATATTGTGTTGTATATTTGAAAGTTGCTAAGAGATCTCAAAAGTTCTCATCACAAGACAAAAAGATTACACCACCAAAACCCCAAATAATCCAATTAACAATGGACAGAAAACATGACCAGATAATTCTCCAAAGAAGACATCCAGCTGGCCAACAGACACATGAAAAGATGCTCAACATCACTCAGCATCAGGGAAATGCAAATCAAACCACACTGATATCACCTCACACCTGTAAGAATGGTTAAAATAAGAAACAAGTATTGGTAAGAATGTGGAGAAAAAGGTTACTCGTGCACTGTTGGTGGGAAAGCAAACTGGTACAGGCACCACGGTGGACAGTATGGAGATCTCTCAAAAATTAAATACAGAACTACCATATTATCCAGTAATCACACTACTGGGTATTTATACAAAGAAGGGAAACACTAATCCAAAAAGATATATGTAGCCCTATGTTTAATGCAGCATTATTTATAAGAGCCACATTATGAAAGCAGTCCAGGTGTCCATGAATAGATGAATGAATAAAGAAAATGTGGTGTGTGTGTGTGTGTGTGTGTGTATACATAGTATATATGGTATATATAGTGTATGTATACACACACACACACATATATATATAGTATATATGGTGTATATATATATCCATCAAGATGGATAGACCTAGAACATATAATGGTAAGCGAAACAAGCCAGTCAGAGAAAGACAAATACTATACGATTTCACTCATATGAGGAATTTAAGAAACAAAACAAATAACAAAGGGGAAAAAAAGAGACAAACCAAAAAACATACTCTCAACTATAGAGAACAAATGGATGGTTACCAGAGGTAAGGTGGGTGAACTAGGGGAAGGGGATTAACAGTACACTTACCATGATGAGCTTTGAGTAATACTGGAATTGGTGAATCACTGTATTGTACACCTGAAACTAATATCATACTGCATGCTAACTACACTGGAATTAAAATCTAGATGAATCCAGTGTTTTTTTAAATAACATTTTCAACTGTATTTGAGTCAGCAAAAAAATCAGAAATTTATGCATAAAATAGAAAATTCTGCATAATTTTAAATTATTAATGCCAGAATTCTCTAGTTGCAAGAAATAGTAGTACTCATTGCACTCTATGTGGTTAAAAAAATGTACTTAAAATATTCCCACTTCTATTTAATTTTTTCGTCAATTATTCTATTTGGATGTCTACATAGGGTAAATGTATAGAGCGTAAACACCATGTAAATTAAGAATTGTCTTACCATTTTTATTTGATATGATAGTGTTTTTTAACATTATGTTCTACTCCCTATCATGCATGAATTAAGAATACTGTAGGGGTTTGTGGCAGATGTTAAGTGACTGTCCTACACTCTACCTCCTTACAGTGTGCTGGCAATGTGGGTATCAATTTCTCATCACAGGACGGAATAAATCCTGATTAGCTACTACCATTAATGATCATTTTCTGATTTTTAGCAACTGGTTTAGAGGGTGTTATAGGACCCAGTTCTAGACAGATAAACAAAGGAGGTATTTGACAGATTTTTTTTCTGGAAATCGTTTCCTCAAAGATTCAAGAAACCATGTAGGGTGAAATGAAATCTTACCTTTTGTTGAACCTCTCCTTGTCTGGATGTAATGCCTAGTTGTGTCTTTCAAAAATGAATTATAACTTAAGCTCAGGTACTCACCTCATCACAGCCCTCTGGGCCAATGTGGATCCTGGCAGATTCCTTGAAAAGAAGGACAATCTACTGTCAAGTCCAAGATGGCCTTCTACTCGTTCTATCTTCCTATAGCTGCTGTCATGTATATGACAGGTAGTGACGAGGAGAAAAAAACATGCCAATGCTGGGCGCCTGGGTGGCTAAGTGGGTTAAAGCCTCTCTGCCTTTGGCTCAGGTCATGATCTCAGTGTCCTGGGATCAAGCCCCCCACATTGGGCTCTCTGCTCAGCAGGGAGCCTGCTTTCCGCCCCGGCCTCTGCCTGCCTCTCTGCCTACTTGTGGTCTCTTTCTCTGTCCAATAAATAAGTAAATAAAGTCTTTAAAAAAGAAAATGCCAATGCCAAGAAGATCCTGCTGGAGATGGGGGAGTTCTTTCAGATGCAGGATTACCTTGATCTCTTCGGGGAGCCCAGTGGGACAGGCAAGATTGGCCCTGACATCCAGGACCACAAACGCAGCTAGCTGCAGCAGGCCCCTCCAGAGCTGTCTGCAGCGCCAGGTCCTTCTGGAAAATTATGGGCAAATGGAGACTGAGAAGATGGCCTGGGTGAAGGCACTACAGGATGAGCTGAACCCGCCGGCTGTGTTCACAAAGCACGAACAAGACAGCTACAGCCACCTCCTGAGCCTTACGCAGCAGCACGCCTCGCCCCTGCCCCTAGCCATCTTCCCGGGGCTAGCACAAAAGAGCCACAAGACAGAAAAGTGACCTGGAGACTGCAAGGGCAGGGCAGGGAAGTTCTCAATGAATTGTCTAACCTTCAAAAGAGCCAAATATATATATATATATATATATATATATATATATATATATATATATATAAACCAGTTGACTTAGGGTGCTCTCTTTGTAATAACTGAAGATACAGATATCCACTTTTATAGGAGTTATATAATTCAGATGTGGACTTTAACTAAATCATTTGATGTCTTCATATAGACATCTGTTTAATTTTGATACCATTTAAACATTAGAAATCAACAAGAAACAAATGGGTATGCTTTCTTGAATTTCTATATCACTAACCTAAGAAATTAAGCTTGGTACCTGACATAATGTCAGTGTACCTCCCTTTTTAAAATGCATAACATAAATTTTTTGAGTTAATTCAATTTACATTATTATTCATGGATCATTGCTACAATGTAGATTGACAACATTTGGTTTGAGACTAAGGGCCTACTTTTGTTTGCCTTCAAATGATTGGCCTAGTAGCCTATCTTATTTGAATTGTCTATCCCTTTACAATTGAACTGAAATGTCAATGCTTTCATGTATTAAAAATACTCACAGCTTCCATTAAAAATAAATGAATAAAATAAAGATACAAAAATTGAACTGAGGTTTGAGTTGTCCAGAAATGGAGTTTGAAATTTTATTCCAACCACATTGTCTGTCAAAACAAAAATAGCTACTCTTTGGAGAAATATGTAACAGAAACAGTTTCCAGGATATACAATTCACATCATCCAAGTTAAAATCCAAAATTACTTGATGTAGGAACAAGCAGCAATTTGTGATCCAATCTCAAGAAAAAAAATAATCAGCAAAAAGCAACCCTGTGATGATCCACAGGCTAGAATTAGCACAAAAAGATTTCAAACCAGCTACTATACCTCTGTGTGGTGAGATAAAGGAAAATGTTCATTACTGAAGTCTCATAGTAAACAAAGAGATAGAAATCTGAAGATAAATAAAAACTATAAAAAAGAAACAACTGAAATTATAAAACCAAAATATACAATATCTGAAATGAAAAATATACTGATTTACAAGCAAAATAGAAGTGATGAAGGAAAGCATCAGTGAACTTGAGAAAATAGATCAACAGATATTATCCAATTTGAAGAACAGGAAAAAAAATAAAGATTTTAATAAATTACAAAGCATTAAGACCTGTAATTGTAATCTTTAAACTATCGTGTTAAAAATGCAAAAAGCTAGGCACCTGGGTGGCTCAGTCAGGTAAGGGTCCAACTCTTGGTTTCCGCTCAGGACATGATCTCAAGCTCCTGAGAAAGAACCCTGCATGGGGCTGGGCATGAAGCCTGCTTGGGATTCTCTCTCTCCCTCTTCCTCAGCCCCTCCCCCCACATGCTTTCTCTTAAAAAAAAAAAGTAAAAAACTATACTTACATAGCCAATTCATAAATAAAAACAGAATTTTAAAAAATACTCAATCCAGAATAAGGCAGGAAAGAAAAAAAAACCAAAAAACAGAAGCAAAGAGAGAACAATACTGTCATCCTATAATTCAAATTTATGAATAATTATATTTTAATCGCCTAAACACTCCAATTTAAAAGTGGAAACTAAAAAAAAAAAAATCATGAAAATCAAGATCCAAGTGTAAGTTTTCTGCAAGACACATTTAAATATATAAAGAAACCAACAGATTGAAAGTCAACACATGAGAGAAGATAAACCAAGCAAACACTAGTCATAAAACTGGAGGGGCTAATATTAATATCAGAGGAAATAGACTTTGAAATTAAAAGTATTACCACAGATAAAGGGTGACATAATGATAGACGTGTCAATTCTTCAGAAAAGATATAACAATCATAAATACCTATGTGTTTATTAAAAGAACTTCAAAATACACAAAGCAAAAATGGACGAACTGAAGAGAGAATACAAATCCACAATTTTAACATCAGTAAAAACGAGACAAAAAAAATCTCAGTGGGAACGTAATTTGAACCCTGTCAATCACCTTAACCTAATGATATTTAAGAATATTACAGCCAACAATAAAGAATACCATTATTTTTGTTACGTGTAATATGCACAACAAGGTAAACTCTCTGCATGGCCATAAAATAAATCTAAATAAAGAGGATTAAAGCTATAGAGATTATAGTCTTTGACCATGGAATTAAGCTAGAAATTAATATTGTAAGACACTTGGTAAAATGCCAAATATTTGGAAATTAAACAACACTTTTCTATAACTTATCTGGATCAAAATACAAATCATAAGTAAAATTGGAAAACATTTTAAACTGATAATGAAACATATCAAAAAATAAGTGATTACTGAAAAAAGTGAATAGAAGGAAATTTATAGCTTTAAACACTTAAAAAAGAATGTTCCAAAATCAATACTTAGGTTTTCACTTTAAAAAGCCAAAGAGGGATGCCTGGGTGGCTCAGGTCATGATCCCAGGGTCCTGGGATGGAGCCCCACACCGGGCTCCTTGCTCAGGAGCCTGCTTCTCCCTCTGCTCCACCTGCCACTCCCCCTGCTTGTGTTCTCTGACAAATAAATAAAATCTTTAAAAAATAAAAAGCTAAAGAATGAGCAATGTATACCAAAAGTAAGGAGAAGTCAGGAAACAATAAGGGCAAAAGTGGAAATCAACAAAATAAAAAAGCAATTGAATAAGTTAACAAAATGAAAGGCAACAAAATTGATAAATCCCTAAGTAATCTAATCCAGAAAGAAGAGGAAGTACAAATTTCCTATATCAGGAAGGATTTACAGATCGTATAAATATTAAAAGGATAGCAAGAGGGTATTATAAACTTTATGCCAAAAAAGTGAATAATATAAGCAAAACAGACACTTCCTTGAAAAATACAATTAACCCAAACACCAACAATTAACAGCATACTTAATGATGAAATATTGAATGTTCCCTTCTAAAACTGGGATCAAGGCAAGGATTTCCACTGTAAAGACTTCTATTTCAGATTCTACAGGAGGTCCTAACCTTTACTATAAGACAGAAAGAAGAGATAAAAGGCACAAGATTGCAAAGAAGTAAAAATGATCTCTAGTTGCATATGATAAAATTGTTTACCAAAAAAAAACCTAAGCAACCTACAACTGTTAGAATAATAAGTGAATCGGGGCACCTGGGTGGCTCAGTGGGTTAAAGCCTCCACCTTTGGCTCAGGTCATGATCCCAGGGTGTGGGACTGAGCCCCACATTGGGCTCTCTGCTCAGGAGGGAGCCTGCTTCCCTTCCTCTCTCTCTGCCTGCCTCTCTGCCTACTTGTAACTTCTGTCTGTCAAATAAATAATAAATAATCTTAAAAAAAAAGAATAGTAAGTGAATTTAACAGGGTTTCATGATGCATGGTAACAGACAAAAATAATAAGGTTCTTATATACAAGCAGCAAACAATTGAAAATTGAACTAGACCTAGAAGGTAAGTCCTGGAGCTCTAATGGACAGTATAGTAATTACAGACTGTAATATTGTATTATAAAAGAACTTGCTAAGAAACTAGATCTTAACGATTCCCACCACAAAATAACAAGTGACAATTATGTGATGTGATTAGAAGCATTAGCTGAGGCTACAATGGCAATCATATTGCAATATATAAATATATGAAATCAACATGTTGTACACCTTAAACTTATACAATGTTACATGTCAATTATATCTCAATTTTATTTTATTTTTTTAAAAGATTTTATTTATTTATTTGACAGACGGAGATCACAAGTAGGCAGAGAGGCAGGCAGAGAGAGAGGAGGAAGAAGGCCCCCTGCTGAGCAGAAAGCCTTTGTGGGGCTCAATCCCAGGACCCTGGGATTATGACCTGAGCTAAAGGCAGAGGCTTTAACCCACTGGCGCCCCATATATTTCAATTTTAAAAAGAAAATTAAACTAGAAACATAGCTTACAATTTATAATTATATAAAAAACCAAAATATTTAAGAATAAATTTAGCCAAAGACATGCAAGAACACTATCTTTACAACTAAAAAACATTGCTGAGAGAAGAATTCAGTTTAAATATATGGAAAGATGTTAATTCTCCCCAAATGAATCACAGATCCCTTGTAACCTGATCATAACCTAAGGAGACTTTTTTCATTTGACAAACTCTAATACAGAAATTCAAAGAACCCAGGGTATCTGAAATATTTTGGAAAATAACAAATTTAGAATACTTTCATTATTTACTGACTTCAAGATTTACTATAAAACAAGATTAATCAAGAAAGTGAGGTCCTGGCTTAGGGATCAACAATAGATCTGCGGAACACAATAGGGGCACTTATATGCATTGGGGGAAAAAAAAAGTCACCAAAACAGTTAAATAAGAGAAAGAGTTTTTCAACAAACAAGCTCACCATCATTCATCATCAAGGAAATGCCAAAAACACCATGAGTTATCACTCTACACCCACAGGAACAGCTAAAATTACAAAGACTAAAAATTCTAGTTGTCCCTTCTCCCCTTTTCCCTTTCCAGGTTTAGGGAATAGAGGAGTGATACTCACTTTATCTCGACAGCTTGCAGGCCCACTCCGCGCCACCCCCCAGCATCAGCCTGAGCTGTGCCACATCTCCACGGGCTGAGGCAGTGCTACAGTCTGGGGGCAGGGGAAGGGCACCATCAGTTGTCACCTGGGTTACCACCAGGACATCCGTCCATCACTCCTACTTGTCAGCCCCTTCAGGCCCAGTGGCTTAATACTCTGAGCCCTGTTCAGGGCATTCCAGTCTTTTCTGAGGCAGCCTCCGTTCCCAGTTTACCTGGGACAGTCCCGCTTCATGCTTATTGCCCAAGGGTAATGGTTAGTAGTGTTCCCTTTCTCTGCCTCCCTCTCTCTCTCTCTCTCTCTCTCTATATATATATATATATATACACATATAAATGGTCCTAGTTTGGTCAATAAATTAGGAGAGGGGGGTTATCTTCTCCTAAACCACACACAGCCATTTCTAATCTGAGCACTTACTACTTCCTAACACACGCCAGCAGGCCAGAAGAGCCCCCATTTCCAGACCTCTTCCTAATCTGAGGGGGAAGAGTCAGCACTCCACCTCTGCTCTTCTGAGAGGGACTGTTTGTTCCGGGCATTTCCTTTTCCTAAGAGTCTGGACTTCTAGACATAAAAGCCAAAAAGAGTTGCAGCCTCCTTCCATTTCTCCAGTTTCCCTATCCTTGCCCTAGGTTGGGAGAAGGAAAAGAACAGAGAGACGAAAAACAGGCTTATATCAAATCCCTACCCCAGATTTAGAACCTAGTTATTTGTACATATGCTTAACCTCCTCTTCTGACTGAAAGCTGTTTAAGAACAAAGATGATTTTTAAACCTATACTCCTTCCTCCCCCCTTTATCATATAAGAAAATAAGAAATAAGGCCTTGAAAATTTACAAGCATACAACAAAATTTTTTTAAAAATTTACCATGAAAACACATACACTCAGTACCTAGATTCTACCAACATTTCACTACTCTTTTTTTGAGCTATCAACTTTATTCACCCGCCTGTCTGGGACAGTAGTCTCTTTAAATGCCCGGAGATATAAGTGTTATCAGTCATTTACACCTTAGCGTGAATGAGGGTCTGTTCTTTTCCCAGCTGCAGATCTAGACAAGGGAAGAAAGTAGTTTGTATCTAAGAGATATGATCTAGATGGGGAAATGTAGATAACTCAGTGGCAAAAACTTTATTCCCTGTTCCTCAAAAAGTTAGAGTTACCCTACAACACAGCAACTGCACTACTACGTATCTCTCCAAAGGATACAAACATAGTGATTCGAAGGGTCACAGGCACCTCAATTTTTATAGCAACAATGACCACATTAGCCAAACTACAGAGAGAGCCCTGAGGTCCATGGACAGATGAATGGATAAAGATGTGATGTGCACATACAATGGACCGTTACTCAGCCAGCAAAACAATGAAATCCCATCATTTGCAACAACGTGGACGGAACTAGAGGGTATTATGCTAAGTGAAATAAGTCAGTCAGAGAAAGACAATTACACATGATTTCACTCATGTGGAATTTAAGAAACAGAACAGATGAACGTACGGAAAGGGAGAGAAAAATTTAAAAGAGGCGGAGACAAACCATAAGAGACTCTGGGAAACAAGCTGAGGGTTGCTGGAGGGGAAATGGGTGGGGGGTGGCATGACAGGCTGATGGGCGTCAGGGACAGCCGGTGACACAGTGAGCACCGGCTGTCCATGCAGCTCAGGAACCCCTGACCTCCACCTCTGAAACTAATAGTACTCTGCATGTTCATCAACTGATTTTAAAAGAACTTCATTCTGCTCACATGTATGCAATGAATACGGCCTCACCTGTTCACTCTCTCACAGTGCAATTCCGCTCAAAGTGACTAGAATTTGGTTTTCCCCTTGTTGTTCCCTCACTGTCTGTGCTCTGAGCAGCAGGGCCTGTGCCTCGGATCCGGTGGGACCATCAGCTCGGCCCCTGATGACCCGCCTGGGCACAAAGCAAGAGCCAAACTGTGGAAAGAACCAAGATGCCCTTCAACGGACGAATGGATAAGGAAGATGTGGTCCATATACACTATGGAGTATTATGCCTCCATCAGAAAGGACGAATACCCAACTTTTGTAGCAACATGGACGGGACTGGAAGAGATGATGCTGAGTGCAATAAGTCAAGCAGAGAGAGTCAATTATCATATGGTTTCACTTATTTGTGGAGCATAACAAATAGCATGGAGGACAAGGGGTGTTAGAGAGGAGAAAGGAGTTGTGGGGAATTGGAGGGGGAGGTGAACCATGAGAGACTATGGACTCTGAAAAACAATCTGAGGGGTTTGAAGGGGCGGGGGGTGGGAGGTTGGGGTACCAGGTGGTGGTATTATGGGGGGCACGGATTGCATGGAGCACTGGGTGTGGTGCAAAAACAATGAATACTGTTACGCTGAAAAGAAATTTTAAAAAAGAAAAGAAAGACTGCCCGGAGCCGCGCATGGGGGTGGAAAACCAACCCACCAACACGCCAGCCCCGCAGCCCCCAAAAGTGCTCCCGCATCCTGTCCTCACTCTCCAAGCTCCGAATCAAACGCTCCGCCGTCTCCGAAGCTCCCGATGCTCCTACCCGAGTCAGTTTTCCGTTTCGGAGCGACTCGGCGGCAGGACGGCAGGACGGACGGACACGCTCGTTCTGAGGCCCGACGGCCGCGCCCCGGACGCAGGCGCAGGTCACCCACGCCGGCCCGCGCGCTGCCCCGTCTCCGCCGCCTCCGCGCGCCCGTCTGTGGAGCGAAGCACGCGCACGCGCACGGGCACGCGCCTGCGCACACTCGCACGAACCACGCACGCACGCACGTACCGCGCGCCCACAAGCCCCGCGCGTGCGCTCTCGTGAATTCGCCACGAGCGGCTCCGGCCGGCGCGAAGGAGCCGCGGACGCGACACGCGCCTGGGGTTCCCGCCCGCCTGCAGGTGCGTCCCCAGTGACGAGCGTTAGACGGTCGGAACGACGTCGGCCGAACGCACCCGCGCCCGGCCCGGGCTCCGCACCCACCGTCCTGTCACCCTCCACCCCAAGCCTGCGGGGTCCCCCGAGCACAGACGGCAGCTGGGGCGGGGGCGGGTCAGCGAGTTCCTGACCTTCGGGCCTCGCGGCCGTCGCAGACCCCGACGACTGTGCTTGGGGTCGCGGAGGGGCCGTGCCGGGAGGGACATGCGCAGCCGGCGGCCGGCTCCACGCGCCTGGTCAGGGCCGGGCCGCGCCGTGCACCCCGCGGCCTCGGTCTCCCCGCAGGAGCCCGCCGCAGCCCTGCGTGGACTCTCTTCCTCCTCTCGCCTCCGCACCGCTCTCCGGACCCCCGACGGGGGAGGCCGCTGGCGAAGCCTCAGGCCTGGCTCGGCCCGTCGGGGCGTGTCCGGTGCGGGTCCGTCCGTCCGTCCGAGGCCCGCGCAGGGTGCCCACCCCCGCGCCCCCGACACCCCCAGGGCGGAGAGTCCCGCACTCAGCAGCTCCCGCCGGCCGGCGCAGCTGCAGAGGCAGACACTGGGGTCCCTGTAACCGGGGGCGGCGGCGCGTGTGCGGGGCTCGAGCGAGCGAGCAAACCCAGACCGCGCCCGGGGGCGTGTCCCAGCCCCGCCGCGCGCCGTCCGCACCCCTGCCCCGCGGACGCGACAGCCGTGGGGCCGCGCGACAGAGGGCAGCGCGCGGGGACCTGCGGGGCGGATTCGGCCCCCGTCCCCGGGGTCGCGGCGACGGAGACCTCGTGCCCTCGTGCCCTCCGCTCCTCCGGGCCACCGCGTGGAGGGAAGGCCGCTCCGCCGCGCCTGGGCTAAGCTCACCTCGGGCTCGAAGCTGGAAGATGCCTCTCGGTTGTGAAGCTCGGGGAGGGGGTGTATATATTTATATGATTTTTATTTATTTGACCGAGCGAGCGAGCATAAAGCAGGGAGAGTGGCGGGCAGAGGGAGAAGCAGGCTCCCTGCAGAGCAGGGGGACCCTGATGTGGGACTCTGTCCAGGATCATGACCTGAGCTGAGAGCTAACCAGCTCACCAGCTCTCATAACCAGCTGAGCCGCCCAGCCGCCCCGAAAATATTTTTTAAAAGAAGACATGTCAGAAACAGTTCCAAAAAACGTTTAACCGTGGTCCATTTTAAAGATCCTTTAGGACATGCATGTGCTGTGTGACTGCGTGTGTAAGGACATGGGGAGAGGACGCCCTCGATGTACACGAAGCCGAACCAAAGGGCCCTGGGGCTCCTCTGCCTGCCCTGATGTTGGCTTCGTGCCTACAAACACTCAGGCATGGGAGGGGGAGTGGCCACGGATTGGAGGATGGGGGTGCGGGGCTGGATGGGGGGTGCGGGGGCTGGGAATTCAGCCTGTGCGGGAGGTGGTGAGGCCTAAAGAGAAGACTCACTGAGAAGCAGGTTCGCACTGGGTGCGAATTTGGATACTTCGCCTTCTTCACACCTCATCGCCCATCTGGAAGCCGAAGCTGCTGGAAGAGGCTGTAGGGAGAACATTTGTAAAGAAGAAGGTGCCGCGGACGCGGGAGGCAGGAACGCCTTACTAAATTCGCCCCAAAGATGTTTCCTCCTTCCCTCCCTCCCTTCCCTCCTTCCTGAGTTGGAATCGAAATGCCTTCACAGGCAGCTGGCAAACAGCATCATTCATCCCAAACAGGTAGTTTTACCTGTGTTTGCGCTTTACTAGACTCTCGGAATTCCACGCCACATCCACACTTCCCCGTAGCTTGTCTTTATGCATAAACATGGATGCAGCTTGTCACACAAAGGCATCAGACTGCAAAAGCCTAACATGTGTTGTTGACTCATTGCAGAGAGCCCCGCACAGCTTAAAGCCAATCAAATTAACTAAGCGGTACAAGTCAAAAACAGTTTTGAAATGTCACTAATAATTATATCTAACAAAAATCACAGTATTTTTAGATTTCTGGGCTCTGTACTTCCGAATTATTGTCATTGCTTGTGCTCCCCACACTTGCTACTAGGAAAGAGAAAAAGCGTCCTCGCTCAGTCTGTCCACACGCTCTCCTCCACACACTGCGCGGTGACTCACGGCAGAGGAAACCGTCGTGACTGTATGTGGTTTAGGTCTCTAACCTTCAGCTGTGCGAACTGCTTCTGGGGCAGCACATTTGCCTGTCATTTAACCTTTCTGGATGAATGAGCTCATTAACCAGCCGCCCCAGAGGCCGTCTCTACTGGCTACTCTCCCAGACCCTAGTTGTCTTTCTCCATCCGACCGCCTGTCACTGCCATGGTCAACAAGCCTTCCAAGTCTGGCCTCACAAGAACTCACACCCCTTTCATTGTGCACCCTTCCGCCTCCTGAGCAGAACTTGGGGCCCTTGGAATCAGTCATCCCAAGCATCCAGCTGAACCTGCACTTCTCACAAAGGCCACCCTTTCTCCAGGACACCACCTACCCCCACACCCCCACCCCCGGGTTCCTAGGGAGGGAGGGTGGACCTAGTCAGCAATTCTGATTCCTTGCTTTGGCAAGGGGCTGCTTCCCCATCTCTGGTCAGTGCATGCTTGGTAGGAAACCCTGAATTTTTTCATAGTTCCCCTTTACTGTGAAACTGGACAGCCAGATGTGGGGACAGCCCTCTCTGGAACAGCACTCACTGTGGAGTGTGGGGAGAGATGTGCGCCTCCGGGTTTTCGCTTTCCGTTAGGACAGGAATTCCCTTATCCATATGTCTGTTCTGTGGTGAGCATCCCTCCGTCATGAATTCTCTAGGGCAGGCATCCTGGGATTTGCTTTCAAGATTTTACAGATTTAGTTACTAGGATTCTGACTTTTTGTGCCTTGGTTTCTCCTTTCTAAGGTGAAGACATTTGGATTAAATAAAAGCTAAATTCAGATTTCCTTTTGTGGGCCCCAAGAGCACAGTGCACCTCCCCTCTCTCACACGTCCAGTCTTCAGTATGTCTACCCCATCTCCTGTTTTTCCCTCCTGCTGCCTCTCCAACCAAATACCCCCTGCCACCAATGGTTTCTTCATCTTTATTCCTCTTTGGCCACTCTTGGACCCAGTTGTAACCTTGGCACTATGTCCATCTGCTACAGACAGGAGCCATTCGTGGAGAAAACCTGGGGCAACATTGAAGACCTCAACTTTTTCTGAGTCCTCACCTCCACTAGTGTTTCAGTGACCAAGAACAGCCCAGACCACTTCCCGATTGCTGAGGCTTCTAGAATACTTATTGACTGACTGACTGACTGACTTATTTTTAAGGAGGTTTCACACCCAGGATGGAGCCCAACACAGGGCTTGAACTCATGACCCTGAGATCAAGACCTGAGCTGAGATTAAGAATCAGATGCCCAATCAACTCAGCCACCCAGGCACCCCCAGAGTACTTTTTCTAAAAAATTGATAAATGTCAATAAAGTCACAAAAATCATGGAATATTCTTTTTTTTTTTTTTTTTTTTTTTTTTTTTGTGCCTCAGTGGGTTAAGCCGCTGCCTTCGGGTTGTGGTCTCGGGGTCCTGGGATCGAGTCCCGCATCGGGCTCTCTGCTCGGCAGGGAGCCTGCTTCCTCCTCTCTCTCTCTGCCTGCCTCTCTGCCTACTTGTGATCTCTCTCTGTCAAATAAATAAATACAATATTAAAATAAAAATCATGGAATATTCTAAATGTTTACCTTAAACAAATTGATCCCTGAGATACACTCACAAAACAGGGACTGTTTCTCAAAGATACCATCTAAAGTCTAAATACAGGTACATCGTGAGTTTGGGGGCTCCAGTCAAAACCTTTATCTATTTTCCATCAAAGAAACTTCTGGTGCAGTTCTTCTTATCTAGCTTTCAACCAGCTACTGGTAAGTTTGAGTGGCAAAGGCAGAGTGTTTGATTCCCCTCTGCCCCTGAGCTGTCAGCCCCGCCCCGGGGCTGGGGCAGTCCGAGTCCCCCACTCCCATCTCCCTAGTAACACCAGGAGTGGAAGACGGTGGGTTCCTGCCGCTGGGTGTTCGCTGATGACCAGATGGTGGCTGTGAATGTCATTTTTTCTAAAGCATGACTGGTTTTGCCACAGCGCACACAAGAGTATTTTTAAATTAAGCTAATTGTCTTTTTTGGCTCTCTTTTTGAATTAATACAAGTGTTTCAGAATTGGCGTCATTTGAAAGAACAGAAGAATGTTGGCAACTAGTGGAGCTGGGCAAAAGGTCCTCAGGTAATCAGTGCTGGTTTTTCCACTTTTGCATAGATTTCACTTTTCTATAATAAAATAGCATAAAAACAAGTAAATATTCTTGATTCTGTTTGCTCTAAATACTAACATTTAGAATAAAATATTCTGAATTTCCCTTTATAAGTCGAGAAAACCACCTCTTACCTCTTCCCATTTTTGCTTTTTTTTTTTTTAATTTTATTTATTTGACAGAGATTGCAAGTAGGCAGAGAGGAAGGCAGAGAGAGAGGGGGCCGCTGAGCAGAAAGCCTGATGTGGGGCTCAATCCCAGGACCCTGGGATCATGACCTGAGCTGAAGGCAGAGGCTTAACCCACTGAGCCACCCAGGCACCCCCCATTTTCTGCTTTTTAACAATTGTCTTGCTTTGTGGCTGTGCGTGGGTTCTTTTTTAGTATAATGTGAGATTATATAATCTAGTTTATTACTAAATTATGACTTTTACATTAGAAATACTGTTTTAAAGCATTTGACTTTATTGAAAAGCATTTATTGAGACTTACTGAGGTACAAACTTCCAGTTATATAATAAGTGAATAATCGGAATGTAAATATACAGCATGATCACTACTGTTAATAAAACTGTGTTGCATATTAGAGGGGCGCCTGCATGGCCCAGTTGGTTAAGCATCTGCCCTCAGCTCAGGTCACGACCCCATGGATCTGGGATCGAGCCCCACATTGGGCATCTCCCCCTGCTTGTATGCTCACAACTCCCTCTCGCTCTCTCTCTCTCTGTGTATGTCAAATAAATAAATAAATAAATAAAATTTAAAAAAAATACTGTGTTGTATATTTGAAAGTTGCTAAGAGAGATGATCTTGGAAGTCCTTAAAAGAAAAAAATTTTGTAACTTACGGCCATGGGTGTTAACTAGACTTACTGTGATCATTTTGCAATACATACAATATTGAATCATTATGTCATACACCTGAAACTAATGTTATATGTCAATTATACCCAAAAAAGAAGACACGACAAGAAGACTTACTAAATGCCCCACGGAGGACACAGCAAGTGATGTGTGAGAAGAGGAAAGTAAACAGACTTGCTGGTAAGTGTGGTGTCGAGCTATCTGTGAAGTCCCAGGGAAAGCTCCAAAGAAGCAGCATCCAGTCTGTCAAAGGGCAACAGGAAAGGTTTTTCAGAGAAGCCACCTTTTAAACCGGAATGTGAAGGATACAAGGAGTTTCACCAGACTGGGCAAGTGGGAAGAAGCGGAAGTGGCGTTATTCCAAGAAGGAATCGTGGGAGTTCAAGGTAAGGGGCCAGCCCATTCCAAGTACGGCAAACACCTCTGTGTAAATCCGCAGTGTGTGCGTGGGGGCACAGGGGCCGTGGAGAGGGCCAAGATGAACTTGGATGGGCGCAAAGACCAAATTATGAGGAACCTCGGAAACCATGCGAAGAAGTCCAAGCTTCAGTAAGTCTAGGGTATGGCTCGGGCTCTGCATTTGACCAGTACCTTGCATAATTTTCATGCAGGTGGTCCAGAGATCTCAGTGTGAGAAATGCTACTCAGGGGATGCCCGACATGTGCTTCAGGCTAACAGACCTGAGTTCTGGTTCTGTCCTTGTGCTGGCTGCATGATTTGTGGCAGGCTACCTATGTCCAAATCTCAATTTTCACACCTATAAAATGGGAATAATAAAGATACTTATTTCCTAAGGTTATTTTGAGGATTAAATGAGCTACTTAGCACAGTGCCTGGAACGTTAGATGGGTTCAAAATATACTTGTTGCTATTGTTATTTTGCTTTAAAAGTTAACTCTGGCAACCCTGTGGTAGGCAAATGGAATTTGGAGAAATTGACAGAAGACATATTTATAAAATGTCAGGCATCATATTAGATGTGAAGTACCAAAGACACATAAAGCTTGAAACTAACCTTCACACACAAAGAGTTGTTAGGGTCACTAAGTGTGGTTGTGCAGAGTGTGCACTGCACCACAACCCTACATCTAAAAAAGTACCATTCACATAGATATCATAGATTTGCATATTTATTACAATAATTTTTTGGAGATGACAGTCAAGTGTCTTATTTTAATAAAATGAGTATAATACAACAATTTTTCAACAGATGAAAATAAAGTATTTGAGGAAGGAAGTAGCAAATTGTTATATTAATAGTTCCAAGAAATCACATTTTCTGGTATCCACACCCTTGTGTAGTCCACTGCCATTAACTCTGAGCTTGGCTTTAGCCATTGGGACATCAGCAAATATGACACAAGCAGAGCTTGCAGAATCCCCAGTGAAAACCAGCATCTCTGTGACTTTCTAGAACATTCGTTCATCATCAAAAGATGGCAGCTGCAAGGGCACCTGGGTGGCTCAGTCAGTTAAGCATCTGCATTCAGCTCAGGTCTTGATCTCAAAGTCCTGGGATTGAGTCCTGCATCAAACTCCCTGCTCAGCAGGAGTCTGCTTCTCCGTCTGCCCCTTCGCCCGCTTGTGCATGTTCACGCTCTCTCTCTCAAAAATAAATTTTAAAATCTTATTTAAAAAACAAAAAAACAAAAAAAGATGGCAGCTGCTGACCCAAAACAGTTACAGGCACCACATCTTTGTTCAGGGGAGGAAGGAAAGAAGAGATGGAGGCAATGCCAACCAGAGCGTCTTCTTAGAAAAGTTAAAATTTTTTCAGCAACATTTGAACAGACTTCCACTTACATCTTTGACCAGGTATGTGTCTCATGGCCGCTCTAGCTGCAAGGGAGTCTAGAAAGTGCGATATTTACTTTCATCTGTCTGCAGAAAACACGACAAGTGAACAGGAGTTTGGGAAAGGTTGCTGGGTTGGCTGAAGAGCGGTATCTGCCTCCAAACTTTTGTGTGTTGTTTTTTTTTTTTTAAGATTTTATTTATCTGACACAGAGAGACAGAGGGAGCAGCAGGCTGAGGGAGAGGGAGAAGCAGGCTTCCCAGTGAGCAGGGAGCCTGATGCGGGGCTCGATCCCAGGACCCTGAGATCATGACCTGAGCGGAAGGCAGAGGCTTTAACCCACTGAGCCACCAGGCGCCCCTGGCCCAGAACTTTTAATCATGGATCCCACACATAGCCATTCTCCTACGAGTACCACAAGGCCATACAACATGGAGACATAAGTCACTAGCCATTTTTTCAAGTAAGATACATGAAAACCTCTTAAACCTTGTTAAAGATCTTTGAGACCGGACTGAATTCATTTCTTCATTTCTATCGAATATTCATAATAATGCCTCTATAGAGAAATCAGAAAGTAAATCAACAGAGTTCCTGGTTAGGGGGGAAAAAAAGTCTAGGGGCACCTGGGTAGCTCAGTGGGTTAAGCCTCTGCCTTTGGCTCAGGTCGTGATCTCAGGGGTCCTGGAATCGAGTTGGGCTCTCTGCTCAGCAGGGAGCCTGCTTCCTTTTCACTCTCTGCCTGCCTCTCTGCCTACTTGTGATCTCTGTCTGTCAAATAAATAAATAAAATCTTTTTAAAAATACATAAAAAGGAGTCTAAATTATCCAACACCAACTCTTAAGTCAGTGACTATCAAAGCTTATGAACTGAGACTCATTAGTAAGAATTTTATTTTACATCATAATCCAGGACACACAAGCACACATATGTATTTCGTAAAAATAATACCCATCCTTATTTTATGGCATATTCTGATATTTCTATTATATTTAAATTCTCCTTTTAAAAAACTGGTTATGACCCCCTAAACTCATTGCATTACCCACTGATTGGCCATGACTTGTAATTTGAAAAGCAGTATCGTAAGCTGAGGCCAACATTTTTCTAGCCAAAGGGAGTAGCAGATGCAAAGGTCTTAAGTTTGAAGCTCTCAGGACCCAAGAAGGCCAGCAAGGGTTCAGCTCCTGGGGTGGGTTAGGGGAGGGAACACATCAGCAGGGGTCCGTCATGAGGTCTGCAGGCCATGGCAGGAAGTTTGGGATTTATTTTTATTCTAATAGCACACGATAGGGTCTGTTTTCTAAAATAGTTTCTCCTGACCTCATGTGCAGTCCAAGGATGATTCCAGAATGACCTAATTTTCCTCTGAATTTAATACAAGTCTGGAATGACTTTCAGACCTTCCTTTGAGGATACCCTTAGTCTCCCCACATTCGTTCAGTTAAATTCATTTCCTGGTTCCTTTCCTTACACATGGGCTCCTGGGCTCCCCTGACGCCTCTGGAGCTCGTGTTTACAGAAATTCTGAAGCTTTGACATTCTCCTCCCATGCAGTTCCGAACCTTTACTGTCCCTTGGCACTAAATATCCACATAGTTGCTGGCCAGAGAGAGTCACGCACACCCAGAGATTGGGTTTTTTTTTTTCCTGATTTGCGATGCTGGCATTTGGAAGGACACCTCTAAGCTTTGGCAGTGGGCTCCTTGGAGCTCAAAGCATGTCTTCTCTCCCAGCGGGGTCTCTGCTGGGCCGTCTGTCGTGCCTGTTGTGAGGGGCTGTCACAAATGGTTGGAGCCCTTGGCTCACGCAGACTGTAAAGGAAGCTGGGGGAGGGGGCGGGGATGGGGGGGTGCATCACAGGAGGCGAGCAGATTTCCCAGGGCCTGGGCCTCCTTCCTGGCCTGTCCCAGGAGATGAGTTCCAGCTGCTTTCCCTAATCTTCCTCCTCTCCCCGGCCCCCTTTCCGGCTGGGCCCCCAGGCCCTCCCTCCTCCGGCTGGCCCCCAAGCCATACAGATCCAGGGTGGAAAACATCCCTGTCAAAAGGGAGGAGTTTGGGGATTGGGAGGCTGAAAGCAGAGCGGGGAGGTCTGCTCAGAGCCGGTTCTGTGCATCTGTCTGTCTGTCCGCTCCTATCTTATCCTTCCCTGCGAAGAGTCAAATGTGCTTGTCTTTGGCCAGTTAACCCCTTACCTCCCACGGCCCCCACCTCTGCACCCCGCACTCAGGACTTGCCCCAAGCTTGTGGAGAGCATCTGAAGAAATCAAAGATTTCTTTGATTTACTTGTGGTTTCCAAAATAGACACTTGCAAGGCCTGAGGGTAAAGATGCTTTCAGGAAAGGGATGGAGGAGGAGGGAGAGGGGGAAGAGGGAAGAAGAAGTTGCTTTGAAAAGCAGAGAGCGAGTGAGTCAGTCAGTTGTAGTGGTTCAGGGCAGAGGCCCCAGATCCACATTGAATGTGGTTATGTGGTTATAACCGTGTATCTGCCACTTCGTCAGCGTGGGAATTAACGCTGGCTCTTTTAACCTCTCTGAGCCTCTACGTCCTCACCTGTAAAATGGGCATATTGGTACTCAGCCTTCAGCTTTTTAAAAAAGATTTTATTTATGTATTTATTTATTTTTATTTATATATTTATATTATTTGTTTGTTTTTAAGATTTTAAGATTTGTTTTGAAGATTTAGGATTTTATTTATTTATTTGGCAGAGAGAGACACAGTGAGAGAGGGAACACAAGCAGGGGGAGTGGGAGAGGGAGAAGCAGGCTTCCCGCTGAGCAGGAAGCCAGACGCCTGGCTCCATCCCAAGACCCTGGGATCATGACCTGAGCCAAAGGCAGCCCCTTAGAGACTGAGCCACCCAGGCGCCTCAAGGCTGAGAATTAAATGGGATTCTTAACATAATTATTATCTGCTCTAGTAAGTGTTTGATAAATGGAGTTTTATTATAATTAATATTATTCATGTAAAAGAGCATTGGAATCAGAGCTGGCAGTTTCCTTTGAAAAAAAGAAAAATAGGAGAGTAGCGGCTGAGGAGCCCCAGAAACACGAGCTACAAGTTTAATACTATACGTGTTCTTTAAAAATCGGATCTGGTCCTTTCCCACAGGCTCTCCTGTCTTCTTATCAGCCACACTCTTCACACGTGTGTGAAGTATGAAAGATGAGTAGACGTTTATCCCCATTTCACAGATGAAGAAATTGAGGCCCGGCGGTGATAATAAGATAATGAACGTAAAAGCACTCAGTCTACTGCCACACAGCACACAAACACAAGGTTGTCTCTGGGTTTTTGTCGTCACACAAACTGATAAGCAATGCAACAGTGCCCCAAACGTGAGCGTCCCCAAGCCTTGATCTTTACTGTCTTCACTTTTCTGCTCTGGAAAACCCCAGAAGCAGGCTAGCTTGTACGGAAAGACAGTCCCGAGCTCGGGCAGAAGGAGGAAGGTACGAGTTTACTGACTGATGGGGTTGAATCCACAAGCCTGAGGGGGGCTGGCGGAAGGAGGGGACAGACCGGACAGGCTGAGGCCAGTTTGGTGTCCCCAGAAGTAGTGTCTGAAGACGGCAGCCCTAGTGGTAGTTGGTACAAGAAGGAGCGCCACATAATCTAAAAACAGAACATAATAAATAATGGAAATATCTCCCCAGTGAAAGTGCTTTATAAGGGAAGTCTAGCTCAGAAAGGGAAAAAGCAAGGAGACAGTATTAGGAGCGCATTTTAAAAACCAAGATCTAGGGATGCCTGGGTGGCTCAGTTAAGCTGCTGCCTTCGGCTCAGGTCGTGTGGGATGGAGTCCCGCATGGCATCGGGCTCTTTGCCCAGCAGGGAGCCTGCTTCTCTCTCTGCCTCCGCCTGCCACTCTGCCTGCTTGTGATCTCTCTGACAAATAAATAAATAAAATCTTAAAAAAAAAAACCAACTCCAAGACCTACAGGCTCTTGTTTTATCCTTGCAAGCACTGGAATGCTGGCTTGGGTTTCACACTCCTGGTTCTGGATCCCAATCAGTGATTTCGCTATTAAGAACCAAGAGAAACAAAGTGTGGGCTACTGGCCAAAAATAAACATAAATCAGAAACCAAACTTGCACAAAATTACGCAAGCTGTACATCTGGTCCTATATTCTCTTTGGAAGGTTTCTGAATCCCACTTTCCTTTCTCCTTCCCCCCCCCCAATCTCCATCAGCTCTCCTAGTGTGTCCTCCTGAGTCGCTGCTGTGTAAAATTAAAACTGGTATTTCCGCTAGGTTAGCTGGCTGCTCGGATATAAGGACCTCCAACTCCTCATACCCCAAAATGGAAAACAGAGCTCCTCACTCTCCTAAACCACACACATTCCCACCTGCAGTCCACATGTCAGTAGTGGGACGCCCATCCCCAGACTCGGAATCTGGGTGACCTCTGTGGGTGCCTTTCATGCTAACTAAACTCTATCAAACCTCCGGTCCCTACGCTTCTCTCCGTCTCTTCTTGCCCCCGTCATTCCGGTCCCCATTACTGCGGGACTCCAGTCTGCTGCCCGTGGTTCTTCTCACACCCCCTGGAAGAACGAGGAAGAGAGCGGACCGAGACCGGACCGAGAGCGGACCGAGACCGGACCAGAGCGGTGCGCAGCCAAGCAAACCTGATTGAGCGCCTGCAAACTGCGAGCACAAAGGCCCTGGAAAGCGAGGAGACCTGGCAGGGTGAGGCCAGGAATTTCTAAGTCCAGGGCTGGTCACCCAATCCGGTTTTTGTCATCTATCTATCACGTGGGAAAGGGTGGAGGCTCCTCCTCGGGTGGTGTAAAATCCTTTTAAGGGTGGTTTCCTCTTGGGGTGGGGGTGGGGGAAGGGGGTGGTTGTCCCTGCCTGCCTTTCTTCAACTATCCCCAATCACGGCCCTCTCCACTCGCCCCCCCGACGGCTGAGACCGCAGTACAGGCGTCACGCCTCCGCCGCTGTGCCCGTCTGTCTACACTTTGCCCCTGTCCAGGACGCCCACCTCCCCTGTGGTTACAAGCTACTCTGCCTGCAGCCTCCCGGCCCCCTACTGTTCCCCACACCCCCACCCTGAGGACCAAGAGAAGGAAAGGCTTGGAGACCCACCAAGGAAAAAGAACTGAGGAGATAGGCAAAGGTCCCATCCGCGACCTGACAGATGACCCGGCGAAGCCGCCCAGGCCTGCGCTCGACTCGCAGCCTCCGCGCACGCACAGCCTTTTCTTAGCGGGTGCAGTCGTGTGACTTGATACACCCACACACTGACAACCATCACCACCAACTGTCTCCCGAACTTCTCCATCTTCCCAGACCGAAAACTCTGTGCCCGTTAAACGCTAAATCGCCACTTGCCCTTCTCCCAACCCCTACCAACCACTGTTCTGTTCTCGGTCTCTATGAATTTGCCTGTTCTAGGTACATCATCTACGTGGAACCGTACATCATTTCTCCTTTGGTGTCTGGCTTATCTCACTTCGAACAATGCCTTCAAGATTCATCCATGCCGTAGCATGTGTCAGAATTTCATTCCTTTTTAAGGCTGAATCATAATCCATTGTATGCATACACCACATTCTGTTTATCTACTGACCCATCCGTGGACTCGTGGGCGGTCCCACTCTCCGGCTAATGTGACTAATGCTGCTATGCACGTGGGACGTGGCTCAAGTCCCTGCTTCCATTGTTTTGGATGCACAAAGCAGAAGTACATTTGCTGAATTGTCAGGTGACTTGTAATTGTCTTTTCATTTCTTATCTCTCTAACAAGACTGTGAACAAGAGAAAGACTGAGACCTGACACAAATACTTGTTGAATAACTGATCATTAACTTGAGCAAAAGCGCTAAAAGGATTTTGTAAGAGATAAAGTTACGAAGATAAAGGATTGGGAGGGCAGGACGGGGTGGGGGGCCTTGGAAAGCTCAGATCCTGGCTACATTACAAAGCTTTGATGAAGATCTTCAACAGCAGAGACGGTGGGAGGAAGGCTCTAGGGAGGTCTGGTCACTGGCAGTGATGAGGTTCTTGAACTTAGGTGAGGTTCGGTGGGGTGAGGTTCGGAGCTGACGGCTAAAGAAAGAATTCTTAAGACGTCTCTGGTGCAAAAAGGTGGTTTACTAGAGCACACACGGGGACAGGACCCGTGGGCAGGCAGAGACGCGGCTGCCCAGGGCCTGTGAGGAGTGTCTGGTTATATACACAGGAGTAGGGTAGGTGAGGACAAAGGGGTGTTCAGAAGGGCTATTGGGGCAAAGAAGACTGTCAGGATATTGAAGGCCTGGTTACTATCAAGCCAAGGTCACTTTCCCTCTAATGAGGCACTAACATAAAGACAATTGGGGAGTCTCCTGGTGGAATGTTCCATTCCTGCTATCAAATGTCCCTGTCAGCTTTGCTCAGTAGCAGTATCGTAGCCAATGAGGTTTATCCGAGGCGCGATTATTGCTAATCAAATGTCCCTGTCAGTGAGATTTAGGTTTTAAAAGAAATTTAACTTTATTTACTTTTCCTTCTACCTCCGTCTCCTTCGAATTTTTTATGGAGGGGAGGGTGACGTTAGGGCTTGAGGAACTGAGTTATGTGTCTTTGGAAATTGGGCTATTGATAAGGTAACTTCTTTGTTGTAAATCTCAAGGACATTTGTAAACCAAGAGAGACTCCTGCCTTGCGGGACTGTGATCTCTGCAAAATAACCATTTGCTCTTCTTTTAGGGCAGTCAGGGGTGCCTGTGAAATGTCACACATATTACCAAGGGCAGTGGGTGGAGAGGGGGTGCAAGGCGCCAGCCCCTGCTCCGTCCTCAGCCAGCCTCCTGCTCCCTCATCAGCAGTGAGGCTCTCCGAGCCAGACTCCTGTGTCCACAGCCCAGCTCTGTTATTTCCCGGCCTGGAGAGCTTTGGCACCTGACCTGACCTTTCTCTGTAAAATGGGGATAGTCCTGGTTAGTTCATAGGGCTGTTGTGAGATTCAAACACACAAAACAGTTAGAATAGTGCCTGGCGCACTGTATGCTCTCAATAAATTCTGGCATTATTAACAAAACCAGAATTGGATCAGAGAATGGGGGAAGTTTGGAATCGCCCAAGGGCTCGTTCACGGGCAGTGCCGCCTTCCCACAGCCCGTGTGGCTGAGCAAGTAGTTAGCATTTGTCTCCAGTACGTGTTTGGTGTTGCGCCTGGGTATCATTATGTGTTATTATTATATATTATTAACATTTAGGGGTATGGAAAGTGAGGTGCGGAGATGAGCATTCCCTTGGCCAAGATTACATGTTTACTAAGGGCCTGAGCCTAGGTTTACAGCTAATCTCAAAGGAAAATGGTCACGGGGTGAAGGGGAGGGAGGAGATCCTCCTGTTGCATTCACAAGAGATCCCAGGGCGAGAGTGGGGACCTCCAAGGGGTTGGGGCAAAGCCTGGTAGACCATTCCCACGGGGGCTGTGGGGAAGGAGTGGGGCTACCTCCAAGGTCAGCACTTTGCATGGGCGCATTTCCAGGCAGAAAGTGCCTGGGATCCGCCAACTAGCCCCCCCACCCCGCACCCCAATCCCCATCCACACGGAGCCCATGACTCTGGGCAGCTACGGAGACCTTACGCTCTTAGGGCGGAGACTGCCGCCCGCTGTCCCTGCACTCACTCTGCCTTTCCTTCTTGGTGTCCCTCTGTGTTGTTCAAGGGATGCAACAGACCTAGCGTCAAGAGCACCTTTCCTGGCCTCTTTGGAGCTGTCACCATGGTTACGCTCTGAAATATCCATTAAAGAGGTTTTTTTGCCAACTTCAAGAAACATAAAAGCAAGTGGTTTAAGGTTTTCACCTCCTTCTTGTCCCTCCAGATGGCAGCTGGAGCCCCAGCCGCCCCTCTGGGAAACTGAGGGCCCAGGAAAGGAATCTCCTTGGAGCTCGTCTTGCCCTTGGGCTCCTTCCTCCGGAGCGTGTTCTGTGTGGGAACGGAGGGAACCTTATCTTGCTTCAAGTACTATCCGTTTCGATTTTCTGTCCCATTTTCTATTAACCGAGTCAATGCTCATGCCCCCTGTTTAGTAGAACCGGATCCTGGTGGTGTACACAGGGCCCTTCCTGTGCTCAGACCCAGGTTTAAGAGACTGATGGCCACCCCTTCCTCTATTCAGACGGAGAGGACAGCAGAGTCCTAGTTCCCAAAAACACTTCTTAGCTTTCTGTATCTTTTGGCACCTTCTCATAAACAAAGATCTGTAGCTTTGGGACCAACAGCTTGATTAGTCTGTCAAGTTAGCAGAAATGTCAAACACTGTTTTCCGTGTCTATTAGAAAAGAAACCGACTATCCAAACCCAATCATTCTAGCTCTGCTGATTGAATAGTGGTAGACAATGATATTCATAAAACTGAAAAAAATGATAATAAAGGAATGTCATTCTTTTAGTTTTATTCTATGCCTGATTTTCTCCTTAGAGCACAGATATAATTTGTTCAGGGAGCTGAACAGGATAGCCAACCTTGTAACCATTTGTTTGTGCATTTATTCATAATTCATTTCAAATGTAGCCATTCATTCTTTCATTCAAAAATACTTGTCAGTATTTCAAAGTGAAAAGTTAAAGAAAAAAAAAAGCAACTAAAAACTTAAGTAGAACTCCTTTGCCCATCTAGCTAGGTACTTGAGGAACAGAAATGCAGAAACCTCACCCTTGACTGTCCAGGGAATGAACGTATTAGTTGAGAAAATTAAAAATAATGCCCAGGAAGGAACGAGAGCTTATGCCCCAGACTGGGCTGAGACATTCCGGCTAAGATCTGGTCCAATGGGTGACTCAGTTGTTAAGCGTCTGCCTTTGGCTCAGCTCATGATCTCAGGGTCCTGGGATCGAGCCTTGCATCGGGTGCCCCGCTCTGGGAAGGCTGCTCCTCCCTCTTCCACTCCCTCTGCTTGTGTCCCTCTGACCCCCATCAAATAAATAAATAATTAATAAAATCTTAAAAAGAAAAACAAATACAGGCACATTTTACATACATGAGTATGAAGACCCCATTAAAATAAGCAAAGTAATAAATAAACAATAATAAATAATTAAATAAATAATAATAACTAAAATAATATAGAAAGAAAGAAGGAGGGACAGGGGTGACGCTAGAGGAACGAGCCTCCCAAACGCACCTCCAAAGTGCCCATCTTGCCAAAAATGTGTGGCCATTTAATGTCTCATGCTTCCAACGTCTCCCTTCCTGGAAACCCACTCCACACTGCCAGCTAAAGGGTAAGCCACTGAGTGCTCGGGCTCCCAAAGCATAAAATCAGGTATGTCAGATGAGGGCTGGAGAAATAATGTCTGAAATCCCACCAGGTGGGATAATCTAAAATTCACAAGAATAACTACTGTTCATCTGAGCACTTATTAATATCAGAGATACTACATTTGTGGTCTTATTTGGCTCTTGGAACTGTAAGAGACACATACTTTCATGACATCCATTTTACAGATTAAAAAACTAGAGACACAGAGACACAGAGAATTCAATTCAACCTTGATCACAAGGTCACAGAGAAAGGCAGGACCCAGGACTGTCAGACTAGGAAGCCTGTATTCTCAATGGCTGCCTGTTAAGGACAGGTACCGCCGTCTAAACAGCTTCTTCTGCCTCTCTGTCGCGTGGTGTTGGTAGCCCCTACACCGCACTTACCCATTCTTCTTGTTGTATTACCATTTATACAAAGGTCTTTCCAAAATACGAGTTCCTTGGAAGAGGGAGTATGTCCTGATCATTTCTGTAACACTGTCTGCTTAGAACCCAGGACCTCCACATAGTAGGTGCCTAAATGTTTAGTTAAGTAACTGTATCAGTCACCAAAAACTTAAGAATCACAGGCACACTTACATGCTCTCACCAAGTGTGCGTGAAGGTTTTGTGCCTTTCTCCTGCTCTGCCATGTTATGATCAATGAATGCGTCTCTGAGTAGAACATACCCTTCATGTTTACCGAGCACTTCCAAAAGCCAAGTGCTATGTGAGGTCGTTTGAAGCACGCAAAGACAATTAAGAGACAGGTGCTATCCTTCTGGAGTCCACAGTTTATGAGACAAGATAGACACATAAACAAATGAGTTGGCTGCAGGGCTGGTTGTCCTCGGAGGTAAAGCAGACACATAAATACAACATTTTGTTGAATTTGACGCCATTGATTGGAAGAGGCACCATTATTTTAAGTCTTACTAAAAGAGGAAAGTTGCTGCTAATTAAGCTATGCACACCGCTGCTTTGAAGATGCACCCTTATTTCACAGATGTTATAATGCTTTCAAAATGTGCCTCTGGCTACAAGTAATTACACGGATGAACCTTGGAAATGCTATTTTATATGAAAGAAGTCGGTCACAAAAGACCCCATATAGTGTGATTTCATTTATACGAAATGTCCTGACTAGGCAAATCTAAAGAGATAGAAAGTAGATGACCGTTTCTTAGGGCTGGAGAAAATGGGGGGCCAAGAGCAGACAGCTAAGGAGTATGGAATGGGGTTGTGGGATGATGAAAATATTCAGGAATTGATTGTGGGATGGCTGTGCAACTCTGTGACTATGCTAAAAGCCATTAAATCGGACATTTTAAATGGACAGATTTGCATGGTATGTGAATTATATCTCAATACAGCTGTACCAATTCGGCTCTTTCTCCAAGGAGCACGTTGGGAGGGCAGCGGCTGCTGGTAAGGGGAATGTCAATCAGATGGGGACACATCTAGGAAAGGGCACTGACATCTAGAATATGGGTGGGAATCGCACCACGCAGAAAGAGAAAACAGGCTAGGGGGAGGTGATCCAGGCAGAGGCAACAGCTCAAAAAAGTCCAGGAGGCCAGGGCACTGGACAAAGGTCAAGGAGAAGCTGAAAGAAAGGAGCGGAGGTTGGAGGAGACGCCCCAAGGCGAGCTAGCCCACGCAGAAGACGGCACTGAAGGTCGGACTTCAGGCTGTGGCTTTTCAAGCTGTAAAAAGAAGCTTTGAAATTTTCCCCAACTGCCAATCTTTAAAATTTTGGCAACTCTGTACACAAAAAGAATGCATAATGAAGGCTTCCCTTCCAGCCTCGGGCACTGGGATCAACGTGCCAGGGAGTAAAATCCCCTTTGGAACTTGGAGCCAGAAGACAAAAAGGTTAGAAAGACAAAGGGCATTGCCACCGGAAGCATGCTGTTTAAACGGATGCTGGAAGAACCAGGGTTTCTGGCCCGGAGCCACGAAATTCCAAAGGTCGCGCCTGGCAGCAGATCCAGGAAGCCGAAAGCAAAGAGTCATTTCCACGCTAGGAGTCGCACAGGAGAAATTAGACTCACACTTCGGTCTCCAAGGGACTGAAAATTGAGAACACAATGAAATGGGGAGGAGGAAGTGTGCAGAGTTAGGGAAAGAACACAACCGGTGTCCCGGGGCCGAGGGGAGCCAGCTGCTTGAAGAAGGAGCTCCCGGGCTCAAAGACTGTCTTCCGTAAGCTGTGTCCAAGCGTGCCCGCTCCCAGTGGCATGCGTCCGAGCCCCCAGAGGACACCGGGGTGCAAAGGAGGCACAGACCAAGTCTGGAAAGGGGCGCTCGTTGGCAATTCCCCTGAGCCCTGCAGGTAGGGAACAGCCCCTGGGTGCCCTCCTCCTGATCCTGACCTTGGGAAGGGGACTCCAGGCAGCTCTGGGAATTGCGTCTGGCTCAGAGGTGATTAGGTAGAGAACTGCAGGGTGCCCAACAGCCAGGACCCCCAACCTGGGTGTCCCAGGTCCTCAGGCAAGGGGCATCTGCACTAACAAGCAGGAAAAGAAAAGGCCCACCCAGGCTTGTCTATCCTTCGGCTTCTCTCCCATTTCCCGTGGAGCTTTCGCAAGCTTTAAGGGAGCCGATTCTTCCACTGAAACAATATAGCCCTGGGTGTTGTACACAAACAATGAATCTTAGAACACTGCATCAAAAACTAATGACGTATTTTATGATGACTAACATAACACAATAAAAAAAGACTTTTTTTTTTCAAAGAAAGAATATAAACAGCCCAGCCCCCTCTTATCCGTCTCAAAAATGCCAGCGCAGTCCCCAAGGTGTGCAGAGGACCCTGATCTCGGAAAAGCTGCCGCAGAGGACCACCAACACGCCTGGGCTTTCTTCCGCGGAGGAGACAGCCTTTAATTTAGAATAAGAGTGCTCAGGCTACGCCGTGCAGAGCGCAGGGGCAAGCAAGAAAAGTAAGCTATTGGCAACGTGTGCTGAATGGAAGTGTTTATTTAGCTGCAGTACAAACCCGCCCGCTACTACAAACGATCAGAGGCCACGGGCTGCGTTTCGTGCCTGCCAGGCCTCCCCCACCCGGAGACCAAGTGCCGACAGACGTCACGCAGTCTGGGTTTTTCCAAACAAAATCTGAAACCCTCTCTTCTTGGTCTGTACCCATGTGCCCATACAGAGCAGGCTCAGGAAGAACTCCTTGGCCAGTTCTGCAGATCTGATAAGACTCTCACTTTCTTCCCTAAGGTCAGGCGAGGCCTGTGCCCTGCCCCACTTCTGGATCCCCATCGTCTTAGGTCTTCTCAGCCCCAAGGCTGTGACACCTGGGCACGGGCTCTAGCCAGATGCATAAAAGTAGGGCAGGGCAGAGGAATCTTAGTCTGGAAGGGCTATGAGGTCGTTGCTGTAACGGGACTGGACGTGGGCATTCCTGTCAAAATGGTAGGCGGGGCGAGTGTGGGCTTGGAGGACATCCCACAGTCCCCCTGGGCTCAGCCCCAGACACCAAGCCTAGGGACCGACTCCCTCTGAGACTGGGAGTCTGTCAGGTCTGCGGCCGGGGCAGAAATCTGCGTGTTTAAAAGGCATCCCTGCCCACACCTTCAAAAACACTGAAATGGAAGGTATGCGGCATCGTCACAATGCCTGAGTCTCAGCCCCCTTTATCCTCTGCCCAGGCAGCCCTCCTGGAAAAGCTGCCCAAACCCACCATGTACCCACAGTTCAAGCTGGCATCGCACGGACCGTTACTGCATCGCTTACACCGCATCTGAAGCCTCTGATGGGCACCGAAGACAAACCCACTATGCTCTTTCCAGTGTGTAATGCTCCCCCACCCAGGCAGCGTCACTCCCTCCGCCTCCATTATCAAAATCCTACGTATCCTTCAGGGCTTAAGGGCCACCTCTTCCAGGAAGCCTTCCTTTATCTTTTGAAACCCCAGGAATCCCCTTTCCTTTAAACTTGCACTTGCCCTCTATACTCTATAGGATGCATCCTTGCTTGTTTGCTTTGGTCATTTGTGCACATTCTCTTTGCCAGACCAGGGTCCTAGATGGCAGAGTGTCCTCCGTCCCTCCTACTTTTTGGACATCATGGCACAAAGGACATCAACCCCCTTAGAAATGGGAGAAAAAACAAACCAGGTGAACACCTGTTGGGTTTTGCCCACCTGGAATCCACCCGCCTTCTTCCAGCAACAGCATCATCTGACACACTCGCTCTCTGTGCAGGCACGGAAGGCAGATCTCAGGAGCAGCCATGTAACCGCGGTCTGGACCGTCCGTGCGTTCTGTCTCCCTGACCACCGCGGCTCAGTAATGGCCACGCAACCGAAGCCAAGCCAATGTCATTTAACTGTAGAAGTTTTTAGTGAACTATTGAAAAAAAGGTTTATTCAGCTGGACTCGAAACTGAAAGGGCGTGTGCCTGGCCCGTCAGAGGCTACCACTCAGCCAGAGCCGGCTTGACGATGAAGCCAAAGTGGAGCAGAACCGAGCCAGGGGCGGGCTTGATGACATTGCTTGCACCCTTGGATCCAGCTCAGCCAGAAACTTTGAAATGACATAAACCAACACATTTTGAACTGGGTTTTCCTTTGCTTGTAAGTAAAAGAACAGTGTCTAACGAATCCTCCGGAATTTCAACTGATGTAACTTACACACTCAAAGCCATCTTCCCGTCTGAGCATAGTGGAAAAATTGGGTTATGCTCCTAGTTTCAAATAAGAAAAAATGGAGAGGAGCCTGGGTGGCTCAGCTGGTTGAGGGTCCAACTCTTGATACGGCTCAGGTCATGATCCCAGGGTCGTGGGGTCGAGCCCCGAGTTGGGCTCCTCACCCAGCACGGAGTCTGCTTGAGATTCTCTCTCTCTCTCTCTGCCCCTCACACTCATGCACGTGCTCTCTCACCCGCTCCATAAAATAAATACATAAATCTTAAAAAAAAAGAAAAGGTGGATATTTGGGGAGTTGGAGCTACGGTATCTTGGTAATGTAGTAAGTAAAAACAGTGAATTATATAGTGGCCTCTTGTGTGAACAGAAGAAAGATGGAACACAGATCCCCAAAAGTCAGCAATTGGCAATGCCCATTGGGGCTCAGATAAGGAGAAAAATACCCCAGTTTATGACCTCGGGTACTTCCGGCAGGTCTATACCTGTTGCAGACCAGCCACCCACAGGCTCTTCTATAGAGTTTAATGCTCACAAGCAGCTTTGCGATGATAACTTCCCCCTTGAAGTGGAGCTCAGGGAGAAAATATGTGTATCCCACTAATATCTAAGTTGCGTAACAGTTTACGGTCTCCTTGTAAAAGATCATTTGTTTCTCTGGTTTTATCTTATTTTATTTTATTTTTTAAATGTTATTTATTTATTTGACAGAGAGAGAGAGATCACAAGTAGGCAGAGAGAGAGGAAGAAGCAGGCTCCCTGCTGAGCAGAGAGCCTGATGTGGGGCTCGATCCCAGTGCCTTGAGATCATGACCTGAGCTGAAGGCAGAGACTTAACCCAAATGAGTTCTCTGGCTTTAGAACAGGCTCCAAAAACTTGAGTAATTTGAGCTTGCCTTTTGTGGTGTGAGGACAACATCAATGTTTTGGCCTGGGAAACTGACAGTCAGATCTCAGATGGTGTCACATTCATCCCGGGAGTCCTTTTTGTGCATGGGTGTTCTAGCGTCCGTGATTTATTTTAAAACATGTGTGTTGTGTAATCACACCTCAACCAGTAACCAGTAGGTTTCCAATAAGCATACTCAGTGTCAGAAATGGGGTTTTATTGGGAAACTAGTGATGTTTTAATACACATGACTAATGTTAGAAATGGGTCTTCAGTGGTGAAATTGAAGGCATTTGAGGCAGGTAGAGTGGCTAGAAAATACTGTAACGGTCCCCTCTATCTTTACATGAATGAGGTGTGAAAATCTGGTGAGCTCTGGGTCTTTAGTGATGGTGCCTAAGACTGGTTTGCTAAGCAGTTGCAAGATTTCTGAGGATTTCTGGTTGTATGATGCCCACTAGACGTGATAGCAGCCTGCCTCGAAAGAACCTCTCACATGGAGTCTGGGGGAAGCACATAAAAGGGCTGAGATCTAGGGTTAGGCTCCCTGAACCATTGTATGAACTCTGTTGTGTCTACTGCCTAGCGCATAGTTATCTAATAATGTCTGTATGTGTGACAGGATTTGGTTTCATTATGGAAGTAGGCAATCATCACTTCCTGGAAACTTCCCTGGGGCTACCTTTATCCACTCACGAGAACCTAGAGGTTTGCTTGCCCAAAGTGGCTTATTTCAGGTCCCACCACCAGACCATAATTCCCGCTCCATACTGTGACCACAATGGCTTGGGCTTTTCCTGTTGAAAGTTCATTGCTGATACATAGAAAGGCCTTTAGAAACATTGGTTAAGGAATTTGGTGAGTTAATAAATGAATAAAAGATTTAAGTGAATGCGTGGATTCAATTGGAAAGTAGTGGAGAGATCGTGGTAGTTACTGAGACGCGACTATCCCTAACCCTAACCCATAAAGCTTTCCCTTCCTCATCTGCTCCCCCATGACAAATTAGTGAAGAGTACCGTGCGGGTTCGATCATTTTAAATCTCCTAGGATCTGGGGTGCTGGGTGGCTCAGTCAGTTGAGTATCTGAATCCTGATTTTAGTTCAGGTAGTGATATCAGGGTCGTGAGGTCAAGCTTTGTTTGGGGGCTCCATGCTCAATGAGGGTCCCCTTGAGGGTCTCTCTCCCTCTCCCTCTGCCCTTCCTGCTTATATGCTCTCGGTCTCTCTAGAATAAGTAAATAAATCTTTAAAAAAATAAATCTAGGATATAAACTCTTCATAGGCAGAAATTACATATTTCTGTATTCTATGAAAAACCCAACGTGTCAAATAGAATATATTTCCTGAGAATTGACTGATAATGTGAGCCTAATGAAGACAGTAATAAAAACAGCTAATAATAATATCTCCTCAATACTAGACACTATTCAAGTGCTTTCTAAGTGCTCAGTCATTGAATCTACACCATAGCCCCATACAGAGAGTGTTGTTATTTCTATTTGACCATTGAAAATTCCAAGAAACTGTATTACTTGCTCAGGGCTTGGAAATTCCAGGGCCTAAAAAAAAAAAAAAAAAAAAAAAGAAATTCCAGGGCCTGAGTAACCCCAAGCCCATTCCCTGGTCATTCTGGGTGTGGAATCTCCAGCTGCAGGATGTTCTCCAGAACAGCAGGTCTGAATTCCAGGTCAATGAATATACTTTGCCTTCAGGGATTAGTCAGTCCCGTCCTGGATTCTCGGAGGATTTAAATAAAGTACATGCACACTTCTCTCCTTTCAGTGGAGAACTCCAAATTTCTTATGAAGATCAGCGTTCATAGAGTCTGCTAGGACGTCCGTCTGCATGATATTTAAAATGTTGGCAATTTTGCAAACCCTCAGGACCCAGAGGTCCAGGGAGAAGGACTCCTGCCCTCGTTGAGAAGACCCGGCTTCACCTCCAACACGGATGGCATCGTGTGTTCCTGGATTGCTGGGAACGGATTCTGAAAGCAAACAATGCCATGCTTTCTGAAGGGCGTTACATAGGAAACAGATGTTCGAATTCACCTGGGTTCATATTCTTTTGTGGCGGATAATTTCTTGGCTCACTCTCTGCCTGAGGCACTGCCAACCTGCCAACGTTTGGTGGGGACAAAGCAACCGAGATCAACAGCTTTCCGGGCAGGGTATTGTGACAAGATTACCTCTGGTGTCAGCAGGCAGCCGTTGGAGGTCCTCAGGAGAAGCCAGTGACCAGTGGGGGTTGGGAAGGAGGGGGGACGGGGGTGTCACTGGCCGCCAGGCTTTGCTGGCTGAGAGCCCCAAGCCCCGTGCCAGGGTTCTTAGCATGACGGATGGCCACAGGCTGGCAGGCCCACAGGTCAGCGGTGACCTCAGAGGATGTGAGGCACAGCCCGGACTCCGGAGGCATATAGGAAGAGTGAAGCGGGACGGGAAAGAAACTCGCAGTGTTTCAGAACTAGGATGAGAAATCCGGTCATGCTTGATGGGAAACTGAGGAAGATAAGCCGCATTTCCTCCCATCAGCAACTGACCCAGGAAGCCCTCCTGTTCCCAACGGCCACTTCTAGCTGCTCCTTGCTGAGCAGACAGAACTCTCCCAACAAACCAGGTCAACCCTTTAAATCTCTTTCAGAATTGTGTGGGGAAGTGAGTTACGTCAGGGGTCAGCAGGTTCGAGGCAAAGAGTTCCTGCGATTTTACCAGACTCTTGGAGCGCTGAGGACAGACTGACGGACACACTGGTGTTCTCTTTACTGCCACCACCCCTGCTCCTCAAATTAGCCGCAGAGAGACTGGCTCTCGTCTGTCAGATGTCCCCTGAGGCTGAGCAACCAAAACAAGACCAGAGAGCACCATTGTTCCTTCTACGTATTTCTCCCATAAAAACACCCCCCCCCCCGCTTACCCCATACATGTGGTCCCTCTGTCTGGCATTTGTCCCCACTTAGAAAAGAAAGAAGGTTTTATTTCGGCTGCCACAGAGGACAGCTGATGAGCCACGGATTCTGGCGAAAGTGGCAGGAGGCCACCTGCCTGGAACCAGACGGAACCTTGGGTCCACGCTGACACTGGCCACTGCACTGACAGTGACGCTGACGCGGGCATCGGCCCACGCCCTCCGCTGCGCTCGGCTCACGTCCAGATTGATGCAGCTTCCAGAAGCGGCTCCAACACAGCTCACAGAAGCGTGTCGATGCGCGGAGGGGACTTCAGGACGTGGGATGGCTTGAGAGAGTCATTCTGGGAGAGCTGAGCTGTCCCTGATCACTCCGGGGCCGTGGCATGTCTCAAGAAAGGTCCGAGAGACGCCAGAAGAGGCCCAGCGTTGGCCGCTGGGCTGGGGACAGCAAAGGGCCGGGAGAAGCTACAGAAACCAGTCTGCACCATGGGGCTAGAGCAGTTGAATTTCAGCACATACGCTGACATTCTCACCAGAAAGTAAACTGCACGGAGGACAGAGTGTTGTCTTTTTTGCTCATGAATTTATCCCAAAGGTAAGGAAAAAATGCCCAGTGGCTCATAGGCACTCAGTAAGTATTTGTTGAATGGATTCATTAAATGGAAAGAATCATCAGGGAACTATACATTCAACAGTTACGTAGTAAACACTCCGTGTGTGTACTGCCCAGTCAGGAGAGAGGCAGAGACTCAAGGAAGGATTACAAAACGAACTTTCCATTTGGAGAAGCGCCACACACACACACCAGAAGCCCAAGAAGTCGGCAGCGGGGCAGACTACAGGTGCTCTCGGGGTTCAGAGGAGGGAGGAACACCTCCATGTTGGGTGAGGACGGAAGGCCATGGAGAGGAGGAAAGGAGAGAGATTTGGGAGAGGTCTTGACGGATGCTGTAGTAGGGCCCTAGGGCTGCTGTATCAAATTACCACAACAGAAATTCCTTTCTCTCACATTTCTGGAGCCCAGAAGTCTGAAATCCAGGTGTCGGCAGGGCACCCCTTCCAAGGTCCCCAGGAGAGAAATCTTGCTTGTCTCTTCCAAGTTCTGGCGGCTCCTGGTGTTTCCTGGCTTGCCGCCACCAGCTCCAGTGTCTGCCTCTGTCTTCCCACGACCTTCTTTCCTGTGTCACTTAGTTTTCTTTTTTTTTTTTTCCTGTCTTTTATAAGGACATTCTTACTGGGGTGAGGGCTTGCCCTAACCCAGTGTGATCTCATTTCAAGTCTTATCGTAATAACATCTGCAAAGACCCTATTTCCAAATAAGGTCCTATCCTGAGGTTCCATGACATGAATTTTTGGGTGACACTCTTCAAACCACTACAAATAGGTAAGACAACAATGGTGACAAAAACAAACAAACACAACTCAAAGGGTATGTGTTTGAGACCAGGGTTGCCCCAGAACAACATTCTTTCAAAAACTCAAAGCTTTCTGAAGCAAACTCCAGAGGAACTCCCGATGCGTACACAGACACGCAGAAAACTTCAAATTGTAGGGATATGTAATCAGAGATATGTAATCTTCTGAGCTGAATTTCCAAAAGCTAAAAACACAGACCGAAGGCATAAAATGAGAAATTTCACTTCCAAGTTATATTTGGGCTTGATATGGGCTCCTTACCATTTAGAAAGATCAAACAATTGAAAGCAGGAAGTCTGGGTTCGATTCCTGGTTTCTTAACTGACTTGCTCTGTGCTTTGGGGCCCTTTACTACACGTCTCCGTGCCTTGTTTTCTCATCAGTAAAGAGGGGTCGTGACACCGCCTGCCGCCTGGGCTGCTGTTCAGAAAACCTCCATTTTCCTCTCACGTTTCTCCTCTGCTACCACGTGACCCCTACACGCAGAACATCTGTGACACCAGACGTGTAGGGTTTTCCCCGCACCGACGGATTCCCTGTGACGTGGACACCCTACGGTTCAGCTCCGTTCTGGCACTATCTCCTGCACATCGAGTAGGTGCCCGAGGTTAGAGACGCAGTCCTAAAGGCCTGCCCTCCCCTTCAGATGCCCATCCCAAGTCCAAATCATCACCTGTGCTCCTGACTGGCTGTGCATGGGGGGGGGGTCCCCCAACTCCTATTTAGGTCCAGTTAGTTTGCTGGAGCAGCTCACAGAACTCAGGAGACAGTTGAGTTCCTGTTTACCAGCGCGTTAGAGGATACGATAAAGGACACGGATGAACTTCCAGGCGGAGGAGAGGCGCAGGGCAAGGCATGTGGGAAAGAGTGCGGAGACCGGGCTCTCCAGGGGACTGTGTTCACCCATCTGGAAGCTCCTGGAACTCCATGCTTTGGGGATTTTTATGAAAACGTCATCATGTAGGCACAATTAATTATTAATTCCATTTCCAGCCCCTCTCTGGAGAATGCGGGGTGCGGCTGAAAATTCCCAGCTTCTAATCGCGGCTTCTGGGGGCCAGCTCCCACCCAAGGTCCTGGCCAGAGTCGCCTCCCTAGAACAAAGGTGCTGCTATCACCCAGGAAATTCCAAGGGCTTTAAGGAACAGGGGTCAAAGACCAGGATTAGAACAAAAGATGCTCCTGGTGCTCTTATCACTTAGGAATTACAATGGTTTTAGGAGTTCTGTGCCAGAAACTGGGGACAGAGACCAATATAGAAATATTTTCTATTATCTCACAGAGCGGTGTAAAGATGAAAGGAAATAGTGAGTGTCGAGTGTTTAGACTAGGACCTGGCATGGAGAAACTGGTCAATAAATGTGAATGCATTATTTTAAGATGCTGATAGCCGCGGAAAATGGATTTGATGAGGCACTGGAGAGAGTTATGAAATGAGAGACTTAAGAGAAGAGCCGCCAAGCGAGAGATGGTTTACATTCAAGAAGAAAAAATAATTTACGTTTCCCAGAACCTGGCCTATATTCCTACCAACTCTAAGATCTACAGTGGCCATTCTGGGGAACGTCTGGGAATCCCCAAAACCCCTTGAGGGAGTCTAGGAGGCCTTTTTCACTCTCATTCTCTCAGGAGGGTGCTGTGGAGTTTTCTAGAGACTTTATGATATGTGATACACACCTGATCCGATGCAGAAGCAGATATGAGAATCCCATTGCCTTTAATTTAGCCAGACATTAAAGATTCTTGCAAAAAATTTGAAACAGTGATACTTATATCACCAAAATTTTTTAAAGATATTTATATTAACATACACATTTATGTTTAATGTATAAATGAATGAATCAAGCACCTAAAATGTTGAAGATTTCTGTTGTAATTCCAGATATAGTAAATATCAGTAGCTATAACCCACTACACAAACGCTATTTGGAATTCTCAATAATTCTTAATAGTATGAAAGGTCCTAAAACTAAAAAGTTGGAAAACCTGTGCTCTAAAGGAGGACACGACAAGCCGTTAGACCAGAAACTCGGCAACATACCAGGCAATCACTGCAGTGGGCTCTGAGTTTATATGCAGAGGTTACTACCCCATCTGCATGACTCTGAGGGATTTTACAGGGAGAACAGTGTGGAATCAAAGTTTCTATTTTATCTCCATTTCCTTTCCATCCGAGCCATTGCTCCAGTAAGGACAGCAACCCATCGGTTGCCAAAGTCAGTGATGGACTCAGGATAGTTCAAGCAAGGAGGAACAGGAAGGCTAAGAGCGAAAACTCAGACTCGGACAGGCACGTGCGCTGCCGGGTTTCAGCTCAAACTCTCTTTCCCATCCTTCCTTGCTTCCTTCATACTGGAATTGCCCATTCCATTTACAGTAAGATGAGGCTCACTCAAGCCTTTACTCAAAAGTTAGGTCACATCTTCGCTTTTTGTTTTTGCTACGGTTCCGCAACTGCTAACATTCCTTTCCATGATATACATGATCGTATTTTACACCAGGTGACCCTATCCTAACCAGCCACAGCAGGAGACCTGGGACTGGACACTTAATCCAAGGGTAGCCAGTCCACAGCTGATCGATGACGGGCCTGTTCTGCTGTGATGGTGGCCTCCGTTTCCTGTTTTGTTTTGTTTTTTAATTTTAGATAAGACACATTAATTAATTAATTAATGTATGAATTTGAGAGCGAATAGCACGAGTAGAGGAGTAGGGGCAGAGGGAGCAGGAGAAAGACTCTGCCCTGAGCGTGGAGCCCGATGCAGGGCTCGATCTCACAGCCCTGAGATCGTGACCTGAGCCAAAATCAAGATTTGGAGGTACGCAGCTTGGGAGGCAGCCAGGAGTAAGATGACTTCGTCCCATCATTTTGTTCCTCAGAAGCCCGACCGTGAAAAAAAAAGTTTTTGTTTGTTTGTTTGTTTGTTTTAAATAAAAGGTAAGTACTAGAATGAGGATAACCTTGAAGCAGACTCCGCTCTCCCTGCTCCAGAGGAAGGTAGGAAGTGGTGAGAGGCCATGGGGAGCTGAAGGACAGCTCTGGGGAGCTTGGGGTCTGAGGCTGGAAGGATGCACGGGAGGGACAGACACACGGAAGCCCCTCAGTCCAAAACCTGCCACCTGCTCCGCGCCGGACTCGAACAGCGGACACGTGCTCGCACGGAACAGCCGCAGGCGGAGGTGAAAGCCTCTATAAACTCCAGCTCGGACTTCGTCTCGGTGAAGACGGCAAACTTCAGCCTGGAGGCCCCCAGCCCCGCGCATCCCCTTGCGGATGTGGCACGCGGGCTGCCCGAGCCCCAGCCAGAACCCGGGGTGCCAGCCTCAGTGACGAACGTTCGTTACTATCGACAGATCACATCACTCATCCTCCGAGAAGATGCAGCCGCACTTTGCTTGTCCTCCTTCCTGGAAAGAACTCAACGGCCTGGACCAGCTTGACGGGGCTAGTAGGTGTGTGTTTGTCTACGCGCAAAGTGTCTGAGGACTCACAGGGAAGCCTTACCTCCTGCTGTCTCTCACTCCCGGCCACTGCCTTTCGGGTCGGGACCCTTTATTTTGCTCTGTAGCTGTCTATCCCTATCTACCAAACTACACATTGGCCCATTTATTTGGTTTTCGCCTCCCTCTACTAGAACATAAGTTGTGTATGAGGGCGTAATTTTAGTCTGTTTTGTTCCTGGGCCTAAAACGGTGCCTGGTTCTTAGTAGGCCCTCAGTACGTAGTTGTTGGAAGGTTGAATAAATGGGTTTGGTTTTATCTCTGATGAGCTGGGAGAGGGGAGGGTAGAATGGGTTGAAGCTTGCGGAGCCAAAGGACAGGACAGAGTGATGGGTTCTCGAATACTCGAAGAAGATGATTATTTAAGGAAATAAGAGATACCCCGGGGGCAAAGGGGCGATGGGAACCAAAGTTCAGCCGTTTCAAGGCCCTAATGCTACGGTAGAAACAAGACATGAAAACGGAAGGGGGGTCATGAACAGGAACCCAGGAAGGGAGGTTCCAGAACCAGGATGGAGCCGCAGAGCCCTGAGATCGAACAGAAGGTCAGAGGTGAGCAGGAGGGAAAGGGTGCGGCAGACGAGTCAGCAGAATTACACCTGACCAGCCAAATGCTGCTTCCTACTGGTTTTCCCTTATAAAAGTAGGTCTTTAAAAACTGATTTTTGGTTTTGCTTTTTAACTTACATTGAAAAGTAGCGAGTTATTGGTATTAGATAAATGAGCACAGAAGCTTCTAAGTGATCTGGAAATACAAGATAGGTGAACTAGTAACAGTGAACCATTTTCCCCATTTTTTGTGCCATAAAACTTGACAAATTCATAACCATTGTGAGACCTAGTTTGGATCTCAGAGTATTGTTTTAGATATATTTCACTTTTTAAATTTTAAAACAATTACAGAAAAGTTGTAAAACAAAACAACAACAAAAGAATTTTTGTACATCAGTTCCCCCAAATATTAACATTTACCATGATTATCTTACCGTTCTCTCTCTGTACACTTTTTAAGGAACCATTTGAGAGTAAGTGGTAGATATGATGTTCCCTCCTCCCTAATTGTTTCTGTGTGTACTTCCCAAAAACAAGGACATTTTTTGGACATAACCACCGTAAAATGATCAAAATTAAGTAATTAACTTTGATTTGCTACTGTATTTTAACTTTATACAAATGTTGCCAACTGTCCCACTCATCTTTTATAGCATCTTGAAGGAAGGGGCTGGGCTTTGACCCCTGCTGTGGCATCACGGGCCGGGAGCAGCTCCACACGAAGACCATAGCAGATCCGGACAGCTGGGCTGTCACCGAATTCTCATGCTGCAGTGGGAGATTGTGTCGTGAGTTTCCATGCCTGCCCAAAGCATCTTGTAACCAGATGAGAAAGGCCAAGAGCATCCCCAGAGGTCCATCCTGAACAGAGTTGGACTGTTGAACCCACGCCCGAAACGACATACCTCTGGACCTCTTGCTGGGCAAGAAACGTATGGTCATCTCCCCTTATCTCTGGGGATACATTCCAAGACTCCCAGTGAAAGTCCAGAACCACAGGTAGTACCAAATCCACGTATACACTAGGTCTTTTCCTATATCTATCTATCTATGTATCTATCTTTATGAAAAAATATATCTATTTATGAAAAGCAAAACTACAATACAAAGCCGAAAAGCAAAACTACAATACAAAGCCAAAAAGCAAAACTACAATAATAGGGAACGACTGAAAATCCCTATGCATGTAAGCCGCTGTCAGTTAAGTTTTTTGTTATTTATAGCCAAAAGCAGTCCTGACTGACATAACCCTATAGAAGTGGAAATACCAGATCTTTACAGCTATATGTGGAGAGGCACACACACACACACACACACACTGCTCTCAGGAAAAAAACTAACAAATGAACTACGTAAGATGTGAGTGCACCTGTTTCCTCTCAGCATACCCAATATCTTCCTACTCCTTTGATTTATTTGGATGACTTTAATAGGCATGACGCCTTTCTTGAACAATTCTCGCAGGATCACAGAATGTTAGAATCAGAAGAAACCCGAGTGACTATCTCCTCTAAACTCCTTCACAGTACATATACTTTTAAGAAATGTGTTTACAAGTAACAAAAGCTGTCACAGGACAGGGAGGAGGGATGTAGCAGCGGGTGGTGGGAGCAGCTGAACCCCAGGACAGCACTCCAGGGATCCCAAGCCAAACATCTAAGGTCGTGCTTGTCAGTTGTTCGTGCACATCTTCCTACAATCCTCGTTATAGGCAGAGTCAATAAGCTCTTTGTTTCACAGATGATAGTAACTTTAAAGACATTTCTACTGATAAAAGTTCAGTATGTTGTTTTATCAATAGAGTGTAATGCAGACAAGCAAATTCTTTGCTATCAGCCTCCAGCGAGGTTACTGAAGGCTTTGCCACTTGCTAAGGGTGTCACCCTGGACAAATAAATGATTGGTCCTTTCTTTGTCTTAGTTTCTTCACCTGTAAAATGGGAATGCTATAATGGCCCTATCTTTAAAGGTTGTTGGGAGAAATAAAGGAATCAACATGTGTAAACACTTAGAACAGGTTGGCTATTATTCCAGAGCGGTAGTTAAGCCATATGCACTAGTAGTCTCACATGAAATGAGCAGACATTATTACATTATCCTGGCGATCATTGGCCTTGGGCTGTCCATCACAAAGGTAATGAACTTTGGCTTGTGTCTTCTGCTGGGCCTGAGGGAGTCCCAGCCTCCCGGCCTCTCCACTGTTGGCAGGAGGCCAGACCTCAGATCTTTGTACTTTGGAACCTTTGAACCTGAAATTGCAACAAAGGCAGGCCAGTTTATTTGGGGAGGTTTTATTCATGTTGCCATGGAAATTGATCCCTTTTCCAGCCTTCTGTCCACACCCTCCAAGGCAGAGTCATTGCTCTTTAATAGACTTTGTACGACACCAGCAGATGCCTCAGAAGCATCTAAAACACCCAAATCAGGGCCGGCCGGAGGCTTTCTGTGAAGTCCCTTTAACAATCTATGCAGATTCTTCTCGAGAACTCATGAAATATTGTTAACTCCCTATTAATAAGCGGAACTATGTCTATACCCGTATCTGTATTTTCAAAAGGGAAACGTGTGTAATCTAAGTGTCCACGCCCAGCTGAGGTGAAGTTCATGCATGAAGGCAACAGAAATAAATTCTCGGTTATTCACGGGCTCAGACAATCGACTACCTTCATACCATTTCTGAAAAAATTACTCCAAGGCATACTCAGCAAACTGAGAAATAAACTAAACTTCAGAGTGGAAAGATCACAGGGTAAAAAGGACAAGTGACAAATGTCGAGACCAGTAAATTAAGGCCAACGAATGTCATTCTACCTCAAAGGAAAACTGTGCATTAGTTATACAGACTATTTGTGCAATGACTTGCACTTTATAGGTTGAGTGGAAGCAAGGAATAGTAGCTTTTGGAAACTTAGTTTAGCAGCTATAGATTTCTGAGAAAATCTCCCGATCCACTTTCTGCAGCCTACAGCAAACTCTTTAAACAGAATTTTTGAAGAGCCAAATAAGCTCTTTACTTACATGTACTAAGTTGGGGCTAATAATGCTTCAATTTTTTTTTTTCAAGTAGTCTTCACACTCAACACGGGGTTTGAACTCATGACTCCGAGATCAAAGTTGCATGTTCTACTGACTGAGACACTCAGGCGTTCCAATAATGCTTTAATTCTAAATAAGATTTTATTTTTATCCTATGGCTTTGGGTCAGATTACACGTCTTTCTCTACTCTCTATAAAAATAACACCTATGGGGCGCCTGGGTGGCTCAGTCGGTTAAGCTGCTGCCTTCGGCTCAGGTCATGATCTCAGGGTCCTGGGATCAGGCCCCTCATCGGGCTCTCTGCTCGGCGGGGAGCCTGCTTCCTCCTCTCTCTCTCGGCCTGCCTCTCTGCCTACTTGTGATCTCTCTCTGTCATATAAATAAATAAAATCTTTAAAAAAATAAAAATAAAAATAAAAAATAAATAATACCTATGATGGCGAATAAGTTCTACCAAAAGAACCGTTATTCCCACTGCCCAGTCTTTTGGGAGACCAAGTAACATGATGGAACTAGGCAGTCAAGTCAGGTCAGGGAGTCAATCCTGAGTCTGTAAATTATTAGCTGTGTAATCGTAGACAGATCACTTCAGTCCTCTTTGTTTCAAATTCCTGACTTATCCCTCATTCTATAGCAAAAGGAGACAAAGGAGATTTCCCAGTTCTCTCTAATCCGGACTCAGGTGGGAGAGGAAATTCTCACTACTCAATCCTCTCTAAAGTGACAAATTGTTTGAGCAATCTTTCAGAATAATGAGATGAATTCACATGCCGGGAAAGGTCAGAAAACTAAGATTGACATGAGATAGAATATAGAGAACTTACATCGTCCCTGAGGAGGGGGTTAGCAACTGTACTCATGTTCATACAATTTTCTGTAGTTTTTTGGGTGGGCCTGAAAATGATTTGATCTTTACTATTCTCTGAAGAAAGAAATGTCCCCATTTTTCCTTTTCAAATGAAGGAACAGAGACTCAGAGAAATTAGCTATTTGCACAAAAATAAATGGCAATGGATGCCTGGGTGGCTCAGTTGGTTGAGCTCAGTTTCAGTTGAGCAGTTCAGGTCGAGATCTCAGGGTTGTGAGATCAAGCCCGTGCATCGGGCTCCACACTCAGCAAGGGGGTCTGCTTGGGGCTCTCTCTTCCTCTGCCCCTCCCTCCTTAAGTAAATGTGTCAATCAATGAATCTAATCAGTCAGTCAATGGCAAGACAGAGGCAGAAGGATGACGGCAATCGTGAAAATGGTGGAGTAAGGACCACTGAAAACCTGATCTTTCATAAAGATCAGTTAAAGATCATGAATTTCATAAATTGTGTTTATTTTTCATAAACACAATAAGAACACTGACAAAAATTGTCAAAAACAACTTGTTTTTTCTCTTAGGAGAAATCATAGGTGTGAAACTTCAAAAGCAATGGTTTCTTTATTTAAAAATTAAAAAAAATTTTTTTAAAGATTTTATTTATTTGACAAAGAGATCACAAGTAGGCAGAGAGGCAGGCGGGGAGCATGGGAAGCAGGCTTCCTGCTGAGCAGAGAGCCTGATGTGGGATTCGATCCCAGGATCCTAGGATCATGATCTGAGCCAAAGGCAGAGGCTTAATCCACTGAGCCACCCAGGTGCCGCATAAGCAATGGTTTCTTAAATATAACACCAAAAGTGGGGCGCCTGGGTGGCTCAGTGGGTTAAAGCCTCTGCCTTTGGCTCAGGTAGTGATCCCGGCGTCCTGGGATGGAGCCCCACATCGGGCTCTCTGCTCAGCGGGGAGCCGGCTTCCTCCTCTCTCTGCCTGCCTCTCTGCCTACTTGCCTACTACTGTCTGTCAGATAAATAAATAAAATTATATATATATATATTTAAGATTTTATTTATAAAATATTTTATATTTATTTTATAAAATATATTTTTATATTTTATTTATTTATATATATATATTTTATATATATATATATATATATTTAAAACACCAAAAGCATAGCAACAAAGAAAAAATAAATTGTACCTCATCAAAATTTAGAACTTATGTGTTACAAATGACATTACCAGGAGTGAAAAGACAATCCACAGAATGGGAGAAGATATTTTCCAATGATATATCTGATAAGAGACTAATATCAAGGATATATAAAGAACATACACAATGTAGTAATAAAATGACCAATAACCCAATTTAAAAATGGGCAAAGCATGAATAAATACTTTTCAAAGAATATAAACAAATCTCCAATAAGCATACCAAAGGATGTTTGACATTACTAATTGTTAGGGAAATGCAAACCAAAACCACAACTGGATACACTTCTACCCACGAGTGTGGTTATAATAAAAATGACAGACAAAAACCAGTGTTGGTGAGGAAGAACGTGGAGAACCTGGAACTCTAACACCCTGCTGGTGGGAATATGAAGTGCTTCAGTGACTTTGGAAAGTAATCAGGAGTTTAAAAATACCAAATGTTGGGGCGCCTGGGTGGCTCAGTGGGTTAAGCCTCTGCCTTCAGCTCAGGTCATGATCCCAGGGTCCTGGGATCGAGTCCCACGTCGGGCTCTCTGCTCAGCAGGGAGCCTGCTTCCTCCTCTCTCTCTGCCTGCCTCTCTGCCTACTTGTGATCTCTGTCTGTCAAATAAATAAATAAAATCTTTAAAAAAAAAAAACAAATGTTGAGTTACCTAACCCTTACTTAGCATTCTACTTCTTTTTTTTTTTAAGATTATTTATTTATTTGACAGAAAGAGATTAGACATAGGCAGAGAGGCAAGCAGAGAGAGAGGGGAAGCAGGCTCCCCATTGAGCAGAGAGCCCAATGCAGGACTTGATCCCAGGACCCTGGGATCATGACCTGAGCTGAAGGCAGAGGCTTAACCCACTGAGCCACCCAGGTGCCCTAGCATTCCACTTCTAATTATAACCTTCCACTCCAAGAAAATTAAAGATATGTTCACACAACTTGTGCATGAACGTTCAGAACAACGTTATTTATAATAGCAAAAAACAAAAACAGTCCAAATGTCCACCAACTGATGAACGGATAAACAAAATGTCATTTATTTATTCAAGGATTATTACTCAGCCATGAACAAGAATGGAACACTGATGCACGCTACAGCATGGAGGACCTTGAACTCGCGATGCTAAGTAAAAGATCCAGACACAAAAGGCCACATACCACATGATTTCCTTCATTTGCAGTTTCCAGGGCAGAGTCATCCACACAGACTGAAGGTAGGTAGGGAGACTGCGAGGAAACAGGAGTCATGGCTCACACGGATGGTCATTCTTTTTTATAAAGATTTTATTTATTTATATGACAGAGACGGATCACAAGTAGGTAGAGAGAAGGGGAAGCAGGCTCCCTGCTGAGCAGAGAGCCTGATGAGGACTCGATCCCAGGACCCTGAGATCATGACCTGAGCCAAAAGCAGTGGCTTAACCCACTGAGCCACCCAGGTGCCCCACGGGTGGTCATTCTTTTGGGAAGGACAAAGGTGTTTGGAAGTAAAGGGGTGGTCATGGTTATGCCATCCTGTGAAGACTTAAAGCCACTAAATTGTATCCTTTCAGAAGATGAATTGTGGGTGACACAGGGAATTCTTAAATCACTATACGGATGCCTGAAACAAATCTAACACTGTATGTTAACCCTACCAGAATTAAAATTTCAAAAATTCATTTCTTAAAAAAAGATGAAGTGTATAATATATGAATTATGTCTCAATAAATTTTTAAATTAAAAAAAAACAGGGAGGTGAAGCCTAGAAGCAGGTACTCCAGCTGTGAGATCAAGGGCCTCTGCTCCTCTGCACCAAGGGAAACGTGTTTGCCATCCTGAGATACTGTTAATGAAGATGGACCGAAAGGAAGGGGATTGCTCTGCTTCCTGGGTGGCAAGGGTGAGCAGTTGCAAGACAGTTCCTGGTCCTTCCGTGGCCCTCTTAGAGTCTCATGCCCCCCGGGACCGCACAGAGTAAGCTCTTAACCTGCTGATTGTGTAAATAAACGAGGTCTTCAGCTCCGTACTAGAACAATCTCATGGGAGGGTATGTTTGACAAACTCTTGGTAACCGTCACCCTTTCCTCCCTAGGAATGCTTAGGAAAAAGGAGAAAAACATCAAGAAGTGGAGTAAATTGGTGGTTTTATACCGAAAAGAAATTGGGGGCACCTGGGTGGCTCAGTGGGTCAAAGCTTCTGCCTTTAGCTCAGGTCATGTCCCAAGGTCCTGGGATCGAGCCCCACATCGGGCTCTCTGCTCAGCGGGGAGCCTGCCTCCTCCTCTGTCTGTCTGTCTCTCTCTGCCTACTTGTGATCTCTGTCAAATAAATAAATAAAATCTTAAAAAAAAAAAAGAAAAAAATTGGATTGAAAATCTCCCAGAGTATGCGGCATATCTGGTTTATTCTTAACTACTCTCTGAGAAAAGTTCTTCCCTTACTTCCAGGCACAACACAACGACTGGTTTTATGGAGTTTCTGCAAAGAAACTCAGCCTAAGCTATGTTTGCATGAGGCACTACTCTGCCCATAATCAAAATAGGCTTCTCGGGACACCGGGGGTGACTCGGTTTGTCTGAACATCTGCCTTCAGCTGAGGGCAAGATCTTAGGGTTCTGGGATGGAGCTCTGCATCCAGCTCCCTGCTGGGAAGGGGGGGAGCCTGCTTCTCCCTCTGCCCACAACTCCCCCTGCCTGTGGGTGGGCTTGTGCTCTCTCTCACTCCCTCTGACAAATACATAAAATCTTTAAAAAATACATGCTTCTTTCCTTTTTAATGTTAATATTGAACAAATTTTATATATATATATATGAAATATACATAATTCTTTAAAGTGAAACTCTGAACCAAAAAATAATGAAAACAATAACTAACAATGATACAATAATGATAACAATGATACAATAATGATAACAATAATGAAAACAATAACTTGTTTTATACAGTGTGGAGATTCCTCAAGAGAAAAAAAAAATAGAGCTTCCCTACGACCCTGCAATTGCACTCCTGGGTATTTACCCCAAAGATACAGATGGAGCGAAAAGAAGGGCCATCTGTACCCCAATGTTTATAGCAGCTATGGCCACGGTTGCCAAACTATGGAAAGAACCAAGATGCCCTTCAACGGACGAATGGATAAGGAAGATGTGGTCCATATACACTATGGAGTATTATGCCTCCATCAGAAAGGATGAACACCCAACTTTTGTAGTAACATGGACAGGACTGGAAGAGATTCTGCTGAGTGAAATAAGTCAAGCAGAGAGAGTCAGTTATCATATGGTTTCACTTATTTGTGGAGCATAACAAATAACATGGAGGACAAGGGGAGATAGAGAGGAGAAGGGAGTTGGGGGAAATTGGAAGGGGGGGTGAACCATGAGAGACTATGGACTCTGAAAAACAATCTGAGGGGTTTGAAGGGGCGGGGGGTGGGAGGTTGGGGTACCAGGTGGTGGGTATTATAGAGGGCACGGCTTGCATGGAGCACTGGGTGTGGTGCAAAAACAATGAATACTGTTACGCTGAAAATAAATTAAAAAAAAAAAGTTTGTTCCATAGTAAGGACCTTTCTACTTTAATGGAAATTCCGAATCTTTGCATTCTTCTAGGAGAAAATGGGGTGGGGGAAAAACTTCTTAGCTTATTTTTTATTTGAAGGGTTAATATGTGAAGACATTTAATTCAGCGTATGTGTTGGATGTCCTCTATGTTCAAAGAACTGAGCAGGGTAGAAGCTGCAGGAACATGCTAAGGACATGGTAGGCTTCGGCATCAAGGAGATGACGTTCTCGGTGCTGCAGTGAGGCCTTCTCTGATCATCCCACAGAGAAATGCGAACCTCCAGCCGGCCTCTCCTAGTGTAGTTCCGTCAGACGCTACGGTTGGAGACGGCAGGTGCCTCAAGAGAGCCCAGCCAGTTGTCCATGTGACATGACCGAGCGGGGTGGCTGCGTCGCTCGTGGTCTCTCCCACTCTAGATTTCTGGAGCATTTATTGTCATCGTACAAAAGGAAACTGAGTTACCCCCGTGAGCTTGCAGTAGTCCTGAGCTTGACAACCTGCGGGTAAAACAACCTCTTTGTCCCGACGATCACCGGAAAACACAGGCCATCGGGTGAGGTCACCACCCCACTGAATCTCTTCCAAAGGCCTCTTTGCGTCTTCAGGATAAAGCCAAACGCCCTCGCAGATTTGGGGGCCCCCCCCAAACCTCTTCCTGTCCCTAGCTGAGAACTCTGCGTTCATCCTCTGTTCCGGGCCCCCCTGTAATTCAGAGCTGCTTTCAGATTCTCCACAGTGGCAGGCTCTTGCCTCAGATCTTGCTTTTCAATGTAAAAAACATTGATGTAAAATTCTTACAACATAAAATTCATCACCTTAGGGGCATCTCAGTGGCTCAGTCCTTAAGCATCTGCCTTCGGTTCGGGTCATGATCTCAGGATCGTGGGCTCAAGCCCCGCATCGGGCTCCCTGCTCAGCAGGAGGCCTGCTTCTCCCTCTCCCACTCCCCCTGCTTGTGTTCCCTCTCTCGTCTCTCTCTCTCTGTGTCAAATAAATAAAATATTAAAAAAAAATTCATCACTTTAACCATTCTAAAGTGTGTAATTCGTGTTAGGCAATTGTCCCCACGACCTAATATTTCCATCAGCCCCGAAAGAAACCGACCACGCGCCCGCTGGCAGCCACGCCCCAGTCTTCTCTACCCCCAACCCCACGACTGCGAATCTACTCCCCATCTCTGTGGAGTTACCTGTTCTGGACCCTTCGTGGACATGAAACCAAACAGCGTGTGGCCTTGTGTGTCTGGCTTGTTTCCCTTAGCATCGTGTTTTCGGTTCAGCCAGGTCATAGCATCTATCAATACGTCTTTCCTTTTTATGACTGGATAACATTCTACCGTGCACATGCACCGCATTTCATTTCTCCATTTACCTGTTGGTGCACATGTGGGCTATTCTGGCTATTTTATGGATAACGCTGTCCTGAGTACTTGTGGGCAGGCTTTCGTGGGGACACCTGACTTCAGCTGTCTTGCATCCATACCTAGGAGCGCAATTGCTACGTCACATGGTAACTTGGACAGGTGGCTCTTTAACGAACTGGGCAACGATTTTCTCTCCAGGATACTTGTCTTGTCCCTGGGATTATTTCAAATGTGTCATCCCTTTGTCTGGTGTTTTCAGCCTTTCACATCCCAGCTTAGACATGACTTCCTCAAAGAAGCCTTCCCTGGGGCGCCTGGGTGGCTCAGTGGGTTAAGCCACTGCCTTCTGCTCAGGTCATGATCTCAGGGTCCTGGGATCAAGCCCCACATTGGGCTCTCTGCTCAGCGGGGAGCCAGCTTCCTCCCCTCTCTCTCTGCCTGCCTCTCTGCCTACTTGTGATCTCTGTCTGTCAAATAAATAAATTTTTTAAAAAATCTTAAAAAAAAAAAAAGAAGCTTTCCCTGACCACTTCACCTGAAACGAGATATCCCTAAAATCTGAGGTAGAGAATACTATTCTAGGACTCACCATATTACTTTGTACTTGCTTGTTTCTCTGTCTTCACCAACACACTCCAAGTCTCTGGATTCTGTTAGGAGGGGATATGTGTATCGTATTCTCTAGAAGTCTAGGAGGTACCCAATCCACTGTGAGAAATGGTTACATTGAAAACTCACAGCATATTTTCTATTCAAAGCAACAAAAGCTGAGGTTGCATGACTCTTCCACTAAAAAAAAGTCTACATAGGGGCTCCTGGGTGGCTCTGTTGGTTAAGTGATTGCCTTCGTCTCAGGTCATGATCCCAGAGTCCTGGGATCAAGTCCCACATCAGGCTCCCAGCTCCATGGGGAGTGTGCTTCTCCCTCTGACCTCCCCTCTCATGCTCTCTCACTCTGTCTCTCTCTCAAATAAATAAATACATTTTTTTTAAAAGTCTACGTAAATGGATTTATGGAGATATCATTGGAGAATGAGAATTAATGAATTATTTATATACATGTGTATATGTACAGATATATATATATACACCACTAATGTTCATAACTAAATATTTTGGTAGCTGGTTCTCCTTTAAGTGTTCAAGAATAAAGTTTAGGGACTCTCTGTTATGCCCAGATTGAAATTCCATTAATTGGTACGAATGTATCAAAAAAACAATTCCTGCTTTTTGAGCAAGTAATTTTATTTCTGAAAATTCTAAGGAAATAACTCTAAATGCAGAAAATGTTTTATGCATAAAAGCACTGACTGAAGAATTATTTATAAATAAAATTTAAAATGAAAAAATTTAATTTTTAAAAATTTAAAGTTTTAAACATTGGAAACAAGTTCCCTTGATAGCCAATAGAGGAATAGCTACGTAAGTTCTACAGATATTTAAAATAATGTTCAAGAAGAATCTAGAATAATGTTGTAGCAATTGTATTATACTGTAACTACAACTATTTAAAGAGGAGGAAAACTCCAAACCTATAGTAAGAAATGTATTAAAATGCAAAATGGTATGGTTTATGTGGTAAGACAATATATAATTTTTCCCTTTTATTCCATTTTCTAAATTTTAAATGTGATCCTTAAAGACTAAAGCTAAAGACTAAAACGTACATCTCTGATGAGGTTTTTGTTTAGGACTTCCGCGCTGAGAGTACAGGGATAAAGATTTCTGTGCATTATGCGATGCTGTAGGGCAACCGATAAATCAGAAAACACTTAGTCCTAATCAACTAAGAAAACTCTAAGATTCTCAGAAATATTGGTAGTCTTATCTAAACTTTTCCACATTTCTAATTAGTGTACAATGTCCGAGGAACAGAGCAGAAGTCCGTCCTCAAACGTCCGTGAGCAGAATAATGAGCAGAACCCCCGGATTCAGTGAGATTCCCTGGTGCTGGTCCCAGAGATTTGGACCCACTAAATCCGGGCTGGAGTTCAGGCACCTGCCATGTTTATCGAACGAGGAAAGGACGGATACAAACGAGCCAGGGACTACATGCTATGAAAAACGTGCTTTCCATCATCTTCCAAGGTCTTGACCTAGTACCTTTTTTTTTTTTTTTTTTTTTAAGATTTTAAGAGAGAGTGCAAGAGGGGAGAGGAGCAGAGGAAGAAGCAGAGAATCTCCCACAGACTCCGCGGCCAGCCCGGAGCCCAATGCGGGGCTCATCTCACGTCCTCGACATCACGACCCCAGCTGACACCAACAGTGGGAAACCCCACAGACCGAGCCACCCAGGGGCCTCCGATCGACTTCTAATTCGGAAGTGGCCCATTGTAATGAACTCTGCTATGGAGGATAAATTCTGCAAAACTCGCCAACCTACGGCAGAGTTGACCTCTGCAACCCCAGGATGGAAGTTTTACAGAGCACTTCACATCAGTTTGCTTGCTCTCAGGAAAAAAATAGAAAATAACAAAAAAAGGGCAAGAAAATGCCTTTGCTTTAAATTTGAACCAGTGTCTCATGTCTTGCCACTTTGGGATAATAACAGGTGAGCAGTCACTTATATTGTTTCTGAATTGGCCCCTCTGATAGGTCCATTAATATAAAAAACTACAGAAGGGCGCCTGAGAGGCTCAGTCTGTTAAGCGTCTGCCTTTGGCTCAGGTCGTGATCCCAGGAGCCCCACATTAGGCTCCTGGCTTAGCAGGGAACCTGCTTCTCCCTCTCCTTCTGCCTGCTGCTCCCCCTGCTTGTGCTCTCTCTCTCTCTCTCTGATAAATAAATAAAATCTTAAAAAAAACAAACAGGCTAAAGAATCACTCTGAACTTCCACTCCTAATTTCAAGAGCCTCTGCTCTTTAGTCACTTTGCCCAGGGACTTTACATAAACAGTGACGATATCTCATCGGCGGCTCAGGGGGACCTTATCATCTTAAAACTTGGGGAGTCTGGCTGTCAGGCAAGGACTGGCTTCCCAGGGATGCCCTAGAGGTGAGAAAATAGGACATCCATGCATTCCGTGTGATCACAGTCCCAACATTTGCCAAATACATACCCAACAGCTCGGATTCTCTGCTGGAAGGAAAAGGAGATCTTTGCTGGAAGCTTTCACCTGATTCTAAAGGGAATTTTGTTCCCTTTGTAGCCCACCCAGCGTTCTACTTCTCTATCAGGCCTGGAAGAAAAGCACAGTGATTACTCAAGGGTCACGAAGTAAAGCTTGTAAGGAAAAAAACTGCTTCAACAAACCCTTCAACTGTTGGGCTATCATTGTCACACTACATAATTCAACTTCTTCCTCATTTCTCCCTTCGCTTCTTAGCTCGGGTTAAGGGGTTGGTGCCGTGTGTACCTCTACCTCTTCGCCTCTCCAGAGAGCATCTCTGTGAAATTGGTAGGGCGGGGAGTGGTTGGAGCAGGAGACTGTGGAGTCTTTGGAAAACCACCAGCAGAGGGGCCCGGGGCTCAAGATACCCCTTTAAAACTCAAGGGCTGCTGGGATAGACTTCCCGAAGGCACTTGCACCTTTATTCACCTGACCGGGAAACAGCCTGTGGACATCCTTGACTACCCTTGTGCATTTCCTTGCTGCGGGGAGCCTGGATTTTGCCTAGTAACAACCCATTTGAGATTCCCATTGGCTGTGACTAACCTTATTTAGTGATATTGGCAACATCCCCTTGTTCCATTGAAAGGATAACTATCGGTGGGCATTTAGATTAGAGGTAGTTCAAGAAAGGGATGGTCAGTAATATATTTAACGTTTTAGCTTGAAATAATTTCAAACCTAGAAAAAAGTGGCAAGAACTATACAAAGAACTATCTACCCTTTACTCCTGTTCCTCAAATGTTAACATTTTATCATCTCTGCTCTATACTTCCCTTCCTATCTAGTAATAGACTCATTAAGAACAACTTTAAATTTACAGAAAAATTGAGGAGCTAGTACATACGGCCTCCCCTCCAACACACAGTTCTCCTATTAGAAACATTTTACACAGGTATAGTACATTTGTTACAATTAATGAACCAACATTGAGAGTATATTGCTATTAACTGAAGTTTTACTCAGATTTCCCTAATCTTTACCCTCTGGCTGGTGTCACTTTAACTTGATTCAATCTTTCTGAAATAATGAGCTGGTAAATGTATCAAAAAACATGAAATTGCACCTGGGAAAATAGCCAAGGAATAAAAGAATCTCGTAGTTATTTTTTACAAAGATCAGTACTATTTATAAAAGTGAGAAATGACCCAAATGTCAAAGAGTAGGGGGATATCTAAGCAAATGATCATATATTAACATAGTAATACCTCTGACTATCCAAAATATAAACTAAATTGCATTTGTTTTGAAAATTGTTTTAATATATGGAATATGCTATTAAGGAAAACAGTGCAAAGCAAAATACAGTATATAAGCTGGTTAGAATTAGGCAACCCAAAGTTCAAAGGGAATGTAAGGATTGGAAATTATTAGAATTTACTCTAATTTATTACTCCATAGATTATGTGACTATGCCTGAATTGCTTTTAAATTTTATTATTAAAAAATACAACAATAGCAATTTTTATCTTCAGAAAATGCTTTAAGTAAAAGATCTTTAATAAGATATACTCTAGAAGATAAAAATATGGCTAGACTCCCTTCTGCATCCTGATGTTGAGTGATAAAGTCGTTCCAAAGTATTCCCTCGAACTTTCAGGAAAAATAAAGATAAAACTAGACCAGTGCTACTAGTAGATCTAGTCCATTTTGAGTTATAACCAAGTATAGTCAACGTTCTTCAACTGTATCTGTCCCACACCTGTCTCGTGTCTGCCCCACAAGCAAACAGAAAAGGTACAGGTGGGAGATGGGCCGTCACAGCTGGGAGTTGGCTCCCGTCTCCCTCCCGTGGGTGGGACCAGCGACCAGCTTCCCGGGGGCGGGGCCTCTTGCCTGACCCTCGCGCACCCAGAACAATGGGCAAGGAAGCTGGGCAAAAACTAAAGAAAATTATTGCTTCTACTTACAACTAGAGGACTTCTACTTATCAACTAGAGGACTTTTTTGTCTTTAAAACGACTTCTAAAATAATTTAACACTTAATACATTTGGGATATGCCCCAAAACTGCCAGAGAAAGGAAGTGATCCTGATGCAAAAGCCTGGTCTGCAGATGCATTTTAACCTGCCCCACATTCAGCCGTCTGAAGACATAAACTTCTCTTTATCTGGAACTCAATATTTAATGCCCAACTCAAATGGAAAAACAACAATACATTAAGTAATAAAACAAGCTGGAAACTACTATGCATAGCATGGTTTCGTTTTTGTTATAAATTCTGGAAGGATACACACACAAAATACTATCAGTAATTACCTTAAGGTAGAGAAATGAGGGCAGCTTTTGTTTTCTTCTTTTCTTCTCTTTACCTGTGTTATTTGATCTTTTTTGCAATAAACATGTATTGTTTGTGTAACTTTTAAATGCCTTAACATATGCAAATAGAGATAAAACTCCACCTTTTGTCAACTGACATTTGTTCCTTGCATCCAAAATGCAGCTATAATCGATTTTCATAATGATGAACACAAAGCACTTAAAGATCTGCATGGCTTTTTGAAACACATAAATCTCTTTCTGCTTAGTTTTAGACTGAATATATTTAATTAGAGTTCAATTATCTTAAACTATTAATCATCTAAAGCATATGTGAAAAACCTTATTAACTAGGATAATTTGTTAATGAAAGCAATCTATTTCCCAAACCTACCAGATAATGGGAATATTTATTGTGGTACCATCCCACATCATGAAATACTGCTTCACTGATGCCTCCTCATCAAATGTTTCTATTTCCGTTTATGAACACCAACAATCCATTACTTCAAAGCCATTTTCCATCATAAGCCAAAATCTAGATGCTGTGGCTTTACAGTTATAGAGGATAGGATTTCCTCAGCTTTTCTCAACTCCTAGAAAATGAATAAAGGCATAAGGAGTTTCGGGGTGCCTGGGTGGCTCAGTGGGTTGGGCCGCTGCCTTCGGCTCGGGTCATGATCTCAGGGTCCTGGGATCGAGTCCCGCGTCGGGCTCTCTGCTCAGCAGGGAGCCTGCTTCCCTCTCTCTCTCTCTGCCTGCCTCTCCATCTACTTGTGATTTCTCTTTGTCAAATAAATAAATAAAATCTTTAATAAAAAAAAAAAGTTAAAAAAAAAAAAAGGCATAAGGAGTTTCGAACTGAAGAAAATACTCCACAAAAACCTCCAAAAGCAGAACTGGAGTTGGAGAGGTGCCACAATACAGAGGAAAACATGAACTATGGCCGAGTAAGAGCCGTCTGTGCCCACAGTGCGGGATGGCCAGATGACACCCGCCCACCTGTTCTGCCCTCTGCTCTTCCAGGTGCCCTTGCAGAGGCTTTGAGCGGAAAACACCTGGACGAGAGAGACCACAAGAAGGTGTAAGGTGACCTGCATGTCAGAGAGAGTTATGGTCAGGTAGCACCTACTACAACTTCTGCCCCCAGAAATGTGTCTTTGTCCTGTGCTTAGAGAATTAATCCTTTTTTCAAAAAATCACAGGCTGTTGAGGATTAGGATTTAGTCTCTGGATTGGCTGCTTCATGCAGATGCTTTACTAACACTCTGGAGGATGTCTTTTTTTTTTTTTTTTTTAAGATTTTATTTATTTATTTGACAGAGATGACAAGTAGGCAGAGAAGCAGGCAGAGAGAGAGAGGAGGAAGCAGGCTCCCGGCTGAGCAGAGAGCCCGACGCGGGACTTGATCCCAGGACCCTGAGATCATGACCTGAGCCGAAGGCAGAGGCTTAACCCACTGAGCCACCCAGGCACCCCTTGAAGTTCATTTTAATTAAAAACTCCAAATACTCTGATCTAGACACCGTTATGTGATTTGGCAAGCCTAGGTCCTCGGAACATTAAGGAAATGGGTCTATTTCTGGCCTAATTCCCGCTGATCTCAGCACGACCTTGGCTGGCTCCATCTCTTAGGCAATGAGACCCCTCCTGGGATGGTGGTAAGTCGCTTGTTCACTACATTCATGTCCCTGCAGACCCACCTTACTCGACAGCAAAAGACAGGGGCTCACTAGAAAGCTAAATAGATTTGAGGACATAAGTAACCAAAGTCTTCAAGTCCTGTAAGGTTAACGATTATGGTTTCAGATGAAGTAATAGCATTGAAATACCTACTAGAAACTGCTAGATTTGGGACTGTTTACTCACCTGAAGAAACACAACACAGAGAAGGATTAGACCCTCTCAAAAAAGTGTGCACTTTGGCCCCAACATCATTTTCTTGCTTAATTGAGGCATAATTTACAGATAGTTAATGCCTTTTTTTTTTTTTTTTGAAATCCAACTCTTGAAAGTAGAAAAGAGGAATCAGATTTGGAGGTAGGGATCAAGAAGTACTATTTTTCAGATCAAAGAGAAGGACTAGTTTGATATGTCAGTATTTTTTTTTTTTTAAGATTGTAAGTAATCTCTATATGCAATGTGGGGCTCGAACATGCAGCCCCGAGATCAAGAGTTGGGTGCTGTACCAACTGAGCTGGCCAGGGGCCCCAATGTCAATGATTTTTTTTTTTTAAAGATTTTATTTATTTATTTGACAGAGAGAGATCACAAGTAGGCAGAGAGGCAGGCAGAGAGAGAGAGAGGAGGAAGCAGGCTCCCCGCTGAGCACAGAGCCTGATGCGGGACTCGATCCCAGGACCCTGAGATCATGACCTGAGCCGAAGGCAGCGGCTTAACCCACTGAGCCACCCAGGTACCCCAATGTCAATGATTTTTAATCCACTTCAGTGAGACTTTATTTTGACCAAGTTAGTGGGATTCTGATAAAGTTTACTGCGTAGCTGAATTAGATATTTAAATTTTCAAATGATAGTGGCTTCACACAGCCACACACTCAACTCCCCATAAACCTCCCCTCCTTAGAGCTTTGCCTGGGTTTTTAGTTTCAGGCCAGAACAGAGCTGTTAATTTGGTAAGTGTTAGTTTATGTGACTTCAATTAGATATAATTGTTTAATGACACATCATAATAGCTAATGATCGTTACACACACGAGGGGTAGTTAAGTAGATGTTTTCATCAGAAATGAGAAATGCAAGCGTCTTTTTATGCAAGAGTATAAGGGAAAATGTTTGATTAGCAAATCTTGCTCTTGTAGAATCTTTTTAATCAACTAGAGGACTTTTTTGTCTTCAGCATTGATGGAAATTTAAAGTGAACAGTATATTGTAAATGGTGTTTAAAATAGTTAATAGCTAACTTACTCAAGATTTGCTATGTGCCAGGTATTTTCTAAGGGTTTTGTATTAATTTACTAGATCATCTCAAAAAAACCCAAAACCCCAAACCCAAACCCAAACCCAAACCATCTTAAAAACGAGAAAACTGAAGTTGAAGGTCTTTTCCAAGCCAGGACAGGAACCCTAGCTTCATTGTCATGAGGTTAAGTACTACACTTTCCTATGCGTTCATTACACATTTTTAATCTTTTGCTTGATGTGAACAAATAAGTACACACATGGACTCCGCCGTGCTACCCAGCCTGTACAGAGTTTTACACTCTTAGTGTCACCAGGAACCTAGACCCTCATCATGGTAATGAAATGGTGTTTCATTATACAGACGGAAGGGCATTATACAGATGGAAGGAAATAGAGCCTGTTGGATCTTACCTAATTCTTTCTAACTCTTATCAGCCACATCCGTGTCTCCAACTAGAATTTGCTCTCCTCGTGGCAGACTGCCGGTCCAATCCACCTTATCCAGATGCTCGAGTCAACCTTCCTCATAGTTCCAATATAAAACTGAGACATTTGTCTCCCTTACTACGCAAGAATGGCTCACGTCAGCCTAAATCTGTCATTCCCCGGCAGTCAGCTGTCAATGATTCCCCTCTGCCTGGCTCAGTGGTTCGCAAACTTGTACAGGTTTTTATTGTGGTGATGGTTGTGAATATACTAAAAACCACTGAACCATTATGTATTAAATAGGTCAGTTGTATGGTATGTGAATTGTATCTCGATAGTATTTCTACAAATTTACAATCAAAAGCATCTGGAAATCTTGGCATGCTATGTGTAACATCCTCAAATGCTGAACCATAAGCAATTTTATGAGCAGGAAATAAGAGTGTGGTATATACCATATATATTTGCTAGATTGAAATTCACTACTTTACAACTATGTCTACAAAAAAGGCAAATGGTTGAGCTACGATTATCAACAGCTTCTGATGTTGCCTTTCATGGTAAATTGCCATTTGTTACATTATTGTGTTGCCTTCCACTACTTCCTAGCAAAGAAGCATTAACACCACTGAAGATGTAAGAAAACTGTGAAAGGGAAACTTGTAAACTGACTACATCCTATCTACTACATTGAAATCTATTTTTGTCTTCATATTAAGGCTTTAGGAAAACATCTATACTTGCCGTAAGACTAAGGTTTCCTGGAAGAGTTTTGACAATTCATGGCTTCCAAGAAAATGCCTGTATTTCTTGACCTCGCACAAAAGACCCTTTTTTTCAACCTGGCCTTAAATTACCTTTCCGTCTGTGTCTCTGTCCACAACACCTCACTTCTGCCACGCAGCAGCGGCTGTGTGTTCCCCGCAGCCCCAAGTGTCCAAGTGTCTCCCAAACACATCCTGAAGCTTTACTCAAATGAATATTCTGGAATATTCTTTCCTACTTTCTCCTCTTGGCCCTTCCAAGCCCACCTAACTTCCATTTTATCTTCTTGATTTCCCAGTTCCGGGAAAGTGCCGTGAAAATGGGAAACATATCTGTCTTACTGGATGTTGAATTTCCAGCTTAAGCACAGAGCCTAGTATAAAGAAATACCCCTTTCTCTGTATTCTGAGTCTAGGTGCATCTATCCACCTACCTCGTGTGCTGAAATGATTTCTCAGTGACCCTCCTTCCCCAGTAGACTGTGAGTTCTTGAAGGCAGGAATTGTATCTTTATCACATAGTCATGTGCCATACATATCTGCTAAATTTTGACGAACTGAAAATACTCTCTCCAATCTCCAGACAAAGTCTTCAGGAAAAACAAAACATTCAAACAATTTCCTAAAATACCATGTGGCAAAAGCTGTAAGTGAGGTGTGTATACAGCATTATGAGAATTCTGACGTATAATGACAATTCTGACATATAAGAAGAATGAACCATGAGAGACTATGGACTCTGAAAAACAATCTGAGGGGTTTGAGGTGGCGGGGGGTGGGAGGTTGGGGTACCAGTTGGTGGGTATTATAGAGGGCACGGCTTGCATGGAGCACTGGGTGTGGTGAAAAAATAATGAATACTGTTTTTCTGAAAATAAATAAATTGGAGAAAAGAAAAAAAAAAAGAAGAAGAAGAATTCTAAATAACCTTTGATGTTATTTACCCTGGAATCTTCTTAGACACTTGACAGTTGATCTGTCCCTTGAAAAATAAGGGTAAGGTCACCGGTTAAACAATGAAAAGGATTCTAAGCTGAGGGAATCCGGCACCTAGACAGAAACTGAGAGCATAGGGCCCTCTCACGCCAACAGGTCTGGTGTGGCTTGCGTGTGGGGTTCGTGGCAGGGAGTGGCTGGCAGGAAGCTGGAAAAATAGGCTGGGCCTGCCAGGCCTCCTCACCTGGACTTTAGGACTTGAGCAAGAGAATGACACAATCAGATTTGTATTTTGCTCTGCTCGAAACACCTTCTTCTGCCCTGCCCCCTCCTAACATCCACGTTTACCATATGAGAGAGTTGATCAAAGTCATAGGTATGATGTGCGGACAAAGGCCAAAGGGACCTGAATCCTCAGGTGGGATGTGAGACCCACACTGTGTTTTCACCAGTAAACCACCAGTCAACACCAGGGCTATGCAAATCATACGCTGAAGCAGATGTGAAGAATGTGGCAGAACCAATAAAGCTGGTTTCTTTGGAAAGTCAGCAGCATTCACTCAAACATTCCCCACCTCCGTGAAGCCCTCACTGATTTTCACAGCCCAAAGAAATCTCTCCTCTGAAAGTCTCTGCAGCACTTAGTTTTGTGCTTAGGACAGTTTACAAATTTTTTTCTTGCCTTGTGGTTGCTTTGTTCTCATTCCTGGTGCCACCTTTTTTCTCTGTCTCACTTTAAAAGCTTGTGTCTAAAACAAAGCAGCTTTAAGAGACACCTTGGGAGCAAAATAAGGTATAAATAAATCAGCAACAAATCTCATTAGATTTTAAGTTAAGATGAATTGTTAGCTTTTACATTTCAAGAAGGTGAAGTCACTTAGAATTATTTTTTATATCTATCTTGTGTTTGTTTTCTCACAGAACAGATATATTTATTTCAGCAAAATTCTAAGTAAAATTCCAAAGAAAGAAAAATATCTGACACTCACTGAAACACAATTTTGTAAAGATGAAAGTGAACAATAATCAGCATAAGTACAGTAACTTACAAAGATGGGTTGATAGTTTAATGGGGGAAAATACTCAAAGAAACACACAAATACTGTGAAAATACAACATCATTGCCACAGCACATGAGAACATTCCATAAAAAATTAACAATTTCCGTGTGGACATTTACTTTTTCAGTCCTCTTTAAATTTATATTCTGAAATCTTGATATTCTACTGCATGTACAGAGTAACCATTCATTCCCTCATTCCACGGACCAAACACAAACAATTAGAAGGAACACTTCCTGTTACAGATACAGCGCTTCAAGGCTAATATATAATCTTAATTGGCATAAAGTTGAGTGCAAATAAAATCATATTTTTAGCAGCTGAGAAAATTCCTGGTGGAGGAGCATTCACCTCTTAACCCTTACTGCTTCCCCAGAATATGAACGTTGGCCATTCAACCCCACTGAACGACCAACACCAACGCTGATTTTGCCATTTGTTACACGGGGAGTTTCCATGAAAGATGGTTTCAGCAACTATGCAAATGAACCAACAGTTTTACATTTGGAAAGTTTCCCTTGGGTTTTGTTTTTTTGAAAGCAGGGCCTGAATGTCAGTCACAACTGGATGGTACCTAACCCGCTTCTTTGACCATGGAGAAGAGCCCCAAACAAACCCCCGTCATCTCACACAGGGATGAGGAATCTCTTAAATCAAGAGCTCCCCTCCAGTAATAATTTTATTTTCACTGATTTGGGAAGGGCCTGAGGAAAGAAGGAAGAAAGGGAGGGAGGGAGGGAGGAAGGTAAAGAGGGAGGGAGGAAGGAAGAGAAATAAGGGGGAGAGGGAGGGTGGGGAGGAAGAGGAAGAGGGAGGGAAGAAAAAGAGGAAAAGGAGAAAGCAGGAGCTATCTGATTTCAAACCTGGTGCTTTCTACTCTCAGCCAAGATTTATGCTCCAAACAAGCAGAAGCCGGAGAGCTACTGGCCAGGAAGGATTTTATCTGAGCTTCATCAATCCCTCGAATTGCCTCTCTTTTTCTTAGACATCTGTTCCCCGTGTAGCCAAGGCCTGGGGTAGCTGCTCTGGAACATAGTGTGGCTCCGGGTGCCCGGGACTGTGCTGGCTGGGACGGGGAGGAATACCTCCTGGGTTTGAAGCACCTGCCTCTGCCCCCTGTGTAAGTTTCGCTGGTGCCAAGACTTGGGCTGTCCTTAAGCCTGGATGACCCCTGCGGTCTGGGATGTGCTGACACAAAATCCAGGCAGGTAAACACTAGCTGACCCTCTTACATGATCTTACCAACCCCTTGGGGATTTTTCTACGGCCCCTGCATTTTCTCACTGAACAGCTCAAGGATCAGGTTGTGGCAGCTGCATGTTTGAAAGAGGGGAGCACCTCAGTCACTGTACTCTTCTCTTTCCCTTGGACTGGGGAATTTCTCATACTGGTTGGCCAACTTCCATTTGCTGTGCTGATTTTTGAGGAGTGCGGCAAAGGAAGTCTTCCGGGTGATATTTCTAGATATTTCCCGGCTCTTGGCCTTCCTGGTGGGGGAAGAGCTTTGGACTAAAGGATACACTGGGAAAATGGGCCTGCCCCGAGGGGCTTCAAGGAGCTGCCATATCTCCCCAGAGGTATTACTGGCCAGATACTGCCATGGCTTCTTCCCGCTGCTGTCCCGGATGTTCACCCGAGAGGCCAGCCTTTGCACTAGCAATTTGATGACCCCCTGGTGACCATGGATGGCTGCAAGGTGCAGAGGGGTGTATCCACAACCGGACTTCACATTGACATCAAGGGTAATCCCTGCTTTCCGGGTGCTGGAGACGAAGTCCTGGAGCGCCCTGAGGTCCCCGTGTTTGGCCATCCAGTGCAAGGCCGTGTACCCCGTCAGGAAGTCTCTGTGCAGAGCCAGCTGCGGGTCCTCCCAAAACAAAGTCAACACCTGAATCCAAGAGCCACTGGCAAGCTTCACAATCCATTCGTGCTCCCTGGCGTCCAGGGGGACCACAGATGACTTGTGCTCAGAAGGTCTGTGCAGGACGGCGGCTGCAGACTCCTCCCCAGCCCGGGCCCAGGGGCTGTGTGGCCGACCCCGCTCAGCAACAGAGGCCTTAATGCCCACAGGTCTGGGTATCAGAGCAGCATCCACTCTTGGGTTGGGCCCTGCTCCTGCCTTGGAGGGTCTCCTGGACCGTGGTGGGCGACGGGTCCTTTTCAGCAAGTCCTGCTCAAGATGCTCCTCATCGGAAGAGGACAGTTTGGCTCTCCCTGCCTGAGAGCTCCTCCTGAGGGATCTCCTGAACTTGGGAGCTGGCCAGGGCAAAGACTCCTGGGGATGGCCTGCAAGGCCGTTAACCTCTGCTGAGCCCTGCTGAGAGCGGTGACCATCGCCTCTGTTCCTGAGGCCCTGAAGGCTCTTGCTGGGACTTCCCTCCTTGGGAGAAAGGCCTCCCGCTGCATTCCTGCGCTCTCTCCAATCTGGGGTTCCCAGAGCAACCCGCAGCCCCTCTTCGGAACCCCCGGGAGACTCTTTAGGGCCACTGCTGCTCTCCTCGCTGCCGTGGCTTTCTTGGTCCACAAAGTCATCCAGGTCTTGCAGGGACAGCTGACAACGAATGCTGCGGAAGACCCCCCGCGGAGGGCTCTCGGGACGGGGCTCCGGGACGACAGGAAGGGCGGGAGGAGACGCAAGCGCGGGGTCTGGAGGCTCCGAGTCAGGTTCCAGGACCCAGAGGCTCAGCCCCGAGGGTAGCTGGAGGAAGCTGTCCGGCAGCACCGACCAGGCTCGAGTGGGGCCGCGGTCCCGGGCCTCGGGGATCTGGGGGTGTCTGGCCACCCACTCCCAGGTGCGCTGCCGCTGCTGCTGCGGGGTGGAGTCGTGCAGCGAGTCCGGGGCCAACAGCTCCGGCGGGTCTCCGGGGGAAACCGGGCGGGACAGGGGGGCCGGCGGGGAAGCCCGGCTCCCGGCAGCCTCGACAGGAGGCGAGCCGGGCGCTGCGGACCCCGGGCCGCGCTCAGCGGACGCGCCCTCCGGCTGCTGCCCCGGAGCCCCGCGGTCGTCCCGGGCCGGCGGGCCGCGTGCCGGCCGCTCCCCGGCGGGGCTGGGGCCCGGGGCTGCTCCGAGCACGGGCTCGCCCGGCGGCCCCTCCAGGCCGTTCTGCAGGCATTCCCGGCAGCAGCGGCCCCGCGCCTCCGCGGCGGCGCACCTCGCGCCCGGCCCGTGGCCGGAGCCGCCCCCCCGCCCGCCGCCAGCCGGGGCCGCCTCCGGGGCGCGTCCGCCGCCACCTGAGCGCGGGGCCTGCGCGGCCCCCGCGGGCTCCTCCTCCGGCTCCTGCTCGCGCCGCCGCCGCCGCTCTCCCCCGCGCGCGCCTTGCGGGGCGCAGGACGCAGGCCCCCCTGCAGGAGCGGGCGCGGGCGGGTCTCGGGGTCGCTGCAGCTCCTCCTCCCCCACAAGGTCCCTGTACCTCCTCTTGAGCACCACGTACTTGGTGCCGTCGGGGTCCTGGCGCACTGCGGCGACCGAGTTGACGAAGCCCTTGAAGAGCTCGCGGCGGCGCTGCTGCTGGCCGGGGGGCGCGTCGGGGTCCCGCAGGAAGCTCTTGAAGTGGCTCAGCAGGGCGGCGTTGGTCACTCTGCCCCCGGCCTGGCACAGGAAATCCAGCAGGGCCTCCTGGCTCAACTCTCGGGCCATCCCTGCGTCGGCGCGTCCCGGCCCCAGGTGTCCGCGCTTCGCCCTTCCTGCGCTGCCCGCGGCCGGCCGAAACCCCGGCCTGTCGTGTGTCACCTGCGCCCGGGGCGGCGTCACCCGCCTCCATGAGCCGCGGAGGGCGGCGCTGCTCGCGGCCCCCGAGCGCGCCCAGAGCCGCGCGGGCTCCCCGGGAAGAGGCCCCCCCGGGTCGGGCCCCCCGCACGCAGCCCGGGCGGCAGAGGGCGGCTCCGCGGGCCTCCCGCCGCCGGTCCCCGCAGCGAAAGTTGCCGCGATAGGTCGGAGTCGGCTTCACCTGCGCGCTGGCGACGCCTCCCCGGCTCCGGGGGAAGGGCCCGGCCCGCCTCCGCCTGTCCTTCCGCCCTCTGAGGTCTGCCCTGCCCCGCCAGCCCGGCCGAGTCGCGCAGCTGCGGGCCGGGGGCGCGCGGGGGGCGAGGGGCCCGCGAGCCGGAGCCCGCAGCGACCCGCAGAGCCGAACGCGCAGCCCCCGGGGCGGGGCAGACCCGGCAGGTGAGCGACCGGGCGCTCCCGGGGGTCTCGGCACGTAGCAAGCGAAGGCGTGGACGGTCCGCGCCGGCCTCTCCGTGTGCGTAAGTCCCGGCGAGAGCCGCTGGGTGGGAAGGTGCGAGTCCGCCGGCGCTCTGCGGTCCCCGGAAAGGTGCCTTTCTGACCGCTCCGGGCTGGGAACTTCGGATTCCCTAAGGCCGTGCCGAGGTCGGGAGACTCGGTGTGCGTCCCCGATAAGCCCTTCTTCATCCCCACTAGCCGCGGGGGCCGGTCCTCAGGCCCGGGCTGCAGAGAGCCGAATGCACCCAAGTGTGCACCGAGAAGAGAAATGAGCTCTGCAAGTTACCGGTTGGCTTCGGCCTTTCTTCTTCCTAGCGATGGTCTCCGTTACGGAGAAACCGGCTTGACAGCTGATGGCCCGGCAGCTTTAAAGGAACAGGAATCGCGCAGCGAAGGTGTTTGTTTCCTCCAGAGTCTGTGAGCAGAAGAGATTTTCGCAGGGTCCCCTCTGTGTTGGCTTGAGTAGTGGTGTCTCTTCTCTCCTAATGTGAGGCTCCCCCATCTCCACCTCACCCCCCCACCCCCGCACCTTGGAAGTGGTGAGAATATTGCAGTCTTGCCTGGTTTGACCCCACTGCTCCAAACCTTCTAATGGCCGCTTGATTCTCTTCCATTGGGAGTTTGGAAACTTCCTTATTCCGAGTCCATGTGTAGCCCAGAGCTGTCTTTGACGTTGGCCTCAAGATGCAGCACTTTTCCTAACGGCCGCTTTCCCCTTTCAGCTGATCTGTCCACTTCTTGGTCCGTCCCTTTCTTTAGTTGAGGTCTTTGAGTTGAGTTTGACAGTCCTGTTTCCATGCCCAAGATTCTTTCATTGTTTTGTCTCTTTACCTCTATGGTTCCATGCCCTCCCCTAGGCTACCTTCCCTACGGTCAAGTCTCTATTTTCTCCTGCTCTGTCATATCACTTACCTCTCCTGTACTCCCCCATATCTTTTCCCCCTTTCCCTTCTGCTCTACTATTTTTGGTGGTTTCATGAGTCCCTGTCCTGTGTGCTAAGGGAGGTTATTGAAAGTACGTCGGCCTGTCAGTTGTGAAAAAGACCGAGACCAACCTTAGTGACCGCCACAGAAGCCACGTTTGCTGACCTTCATCTTAAGTCCCCGAGTAGTCCCCTGGTAGTTTTCCAAGAATGAATTGGAATCTTTGGCTATAAACTATCTAGGTCAGAATGAAGGACTGGGAAACATTTTTGTCTACTTTTGGGATTTTCTGTAATTCAAACCCAGTACCGGTTTGAGAGGGGGGATAGTGCTTTTCACTGAAGAGAAACATTAATGTCAAGCTTTTAGGATGGTTGTTAAAATAAACATTTTGTATTAAATTTTAGCTGCCTTTTGTGTTTATTTCCTGGTGTGGAGCCCCGATGGGACTGAGAGGCGTGTCCACCCGTAGGGCAGGAGGGATTCCAGATGGAAAATTCAGGTGGGTATTTTGGAGGGGCAAGTGGAAAGAACCTCCCTTCCCCCTTTGGTATTTTGCAAAACCTCTGGTTAAAAGGGGGTTTTGTGGCGAGGAGGGATGATATGGACTTCGAGCACTTGAAAGGACTGGGAGAAAGAAAGGGCTCATCGAGGCATGGGTGTTGGAACCAGATTATCTTTAGTTAAGGGTGGAATGAATAGGTCTGAGAAGCAGAAGCAAGGAAAAGGCAGGGAAAAAATCCCATTGCTTTAGATTTCTGGTTGCACAAGGGTTGACTCCCAGGCCTCCTCTCCTCCTCTTTCTCTCACTTGTCCCACGTTATAGGATGGAAACGTAGAATGTTCTTCCCCTTACCTCAGGGAGCACTTTTATGCCTCTCTTATGTAAAGTTCATTATTTCCAGAAATATTTATGGAGCAGCCATGCCATTCTGGCACTACTAGAAATGGATCTAAGAAGAAAGCTTGCTCGGGAGCTCACTATGCATTGGGAGCAACAAACAAGAGAACTGGCATGAACCTGTTGTAAGTGACTTACCAGAGATGTGCACCAGATGCCGGAGAAGCTGAGGGGTGGTGCATACCGGAAGGGCCCAGGCTTAGCCTGGGGGATCAGGGCAGTTTTCCAGTAAGAGGCAACTTTGCGTAGAAGAGATGAAGAAGAGGCAGAGGAAACATTGTGCAAAGGCAGAAAGATTTGGCTCAGCGTGGCATATTTGGGGAACTAACTGCGAATAGAACTACTTGGCTTTAAGGAAGACTGTGTGGACAGGCTGGAAAGGAGACTGAGAAAGTAGGGCAGAGTCAGAAAATGAGGGCCTGGAGCATGGGGTGGGGGGCAGGCTTTGAAGAATTGTGGGGAAGGTGGGGACCTGACCCTATTCATACTTTAGAAGGATCATCCCGGAGGCAGTGCTGCTTTGGAATCGTGACCCATATTAACAAGTAAAAATAGTACATTGCAGAACAGTAGTGTATTTAACCAAAGATGCCGTGGGTTGTAGGATACATTTTGGTTTCTGAGATGTTAAATATTGGGTGCGGGGCGGGGGGCTGCCTCTTAAGGGAGACGAAATACAGGGGCACCTGGGTAGCTCAGTTGAGGCTTGAGTTCTCGATTTCAGCTCAGGTCATGATCTCAGGGTGGTGGGATCGAGCCCCACATCCGCTCCGAGATCGGAGTCCACTGGAGATGGTCTCTCTCCGTCTCTATAAAATCTTTAAAGAAAATAAAATAGAAGAAATACAGCATGTTTAATATCATATTTTTAGGGGAAAAAAAGAGGTTTATTTGGGAGTAGGATTTGAGGCCTGAACTGGGGGTGATTTTTTTTTCTTTATAACGTTACAGACTTTTTGGCTATTTCACAATGAGAGTATATTACATTTTAGTTTGAAAAAGACAATAAAGGGGCACCTGGGTGGCTGAGTCGGTTAAGTGTCTGCCTTTGGCTTGGGTCATGATCCCAGGGTCCTGGGGTTGAGCCCTGTGTGTTGGTCTTCCTGCTCAGTGGGGCACCTGCTTTTCCTTCTCCCTCGGCCATTCCCTCTGCTGTTTTCTCTCTCTCTGTCTCAAATACATAAATAAATAAATAAAACTCTTTAAAAAGGCAGACACTAAAGAAAAAGAAGACATAAATGCATAACAGTGACAAAGAAACAATATCCAATCTTTAGAGTGGAGGAGAGAGATGGGGTTCCCACCAAGCAGAGTAGTCTGGAAGTTACTGAGATGATCCAGAAAAGGATTGCTAAAGGTCTGACTTCAGTAGTGTCCAACAAAGGCAGATGAACAGATGGACTGAAGAGAGAGCGGGTAGGTAAATTCAGCAGGACTTGGAGCCAGAGGAGCTGGGGTCGGGGGTGGGAGGGGGGACAGAGATGGGAGAGGAACAGCTTGGCTTCTCTCACGCAGTTAGCCTGAGTCACTGGATGGATGTTGGGTTTCATCTACGTGGATAGAAAGTACAGAGGAGTCGGTTTTGGAAATGGGAAAGATGATAAATTTGGTTCAGTGCCTGTTCAAGTTAAGTGCCTATAGGCCATGAAAACAGGAATATCCAGAAACCAAGATAAGGTTTGAGGTTCCAAGAATGTCTGAGATTAGCATATGTAAATGACCATCAGAGCCCCAGGCCGTGACAAAATTGCTTAGAGAGCATGGAGGCAGTGGGAAGGCGAGGAGGTGGAGGGTGGATCCTCATTTACCAAAGAGAAAGAGGAAAAGAGACGTGTTTGGGAGACTTAGAAGGAGGGGCTGGAGGGGAAGAGAAACCCCAGTGAGTGGGTGTGACGGAAGCAGAAGAAGGAAGATGTTTCTAGAGATGACGCCAGGTGTGATAAGAAGTGAAATGCGACCCTGGCCTGTTAGGCCACTGGAACCTGGTCTGGAGGAGTTTCAGAGTGTGGTGGGGACAGAAGTCGGGCTTCAGAGGGGTGAAGAGCGTGTGGGTGACACTGGGTGACAGACGTGGCCATACAAGGCAGGAGAGACATCTAGACACGGAGAATATCAGGTCATGGGATCTAAGGTTGGTTGGTTGGTGCTGGTCGTTTCAAGAGATAATGATCAAGTCTGTGTGCTTAGGGAAAACCGCCAGGAAAAGATAAGTTGAAGACGGAGAGGAGAGAGTAAATAATTGATAAATTAGGAGTTGGGTGTGGGGCAAGAGTCCAGAGTTCCGCTAGAGAGATTCCCTGGAGCAGGACAGGGCAGAGCTACTTTTCCTGTTGAGACTAGAAAGGGTGGCGGGGGGGGGGGGGGGGGGTGGTACAAAAACTGTTACATTAACTGGAGGGCTAAGAGATGGGGAGGAAAGGTTTGAGGAGGTCTTGGCGGGGTTGAAAGGCAGGTACAGTGGGAGTAGTGACTCTGAGAGCTAGAAGGTTGGGCTAGTGTGAGCAGAGCATCAAATACTCTTAGGTCTTGGGGCTGAAGCTTTCCAAAATGAGTCACGTTGAGGATACGATTCAGAGTAACCATGTGGATGTAGCATCGTGGAGCCGAGAGCACTGTAAACACTGGGGAACCATGCGGGGGTGCCGACTGAGACCCTGAGGTCACCTAGGAGAGAGAGGACACCAAGATCATCCTGGGAAACGCCCGGCATTGTGGTGTGAGTGACACGGAGGGCATCTCCCCGGGAGGACTCGCCCTGCTCCTGAGCAGGCACACTCAGCTGTGTGGTACCGGGATCACAGGGGCGGGCCGCATTGCAGACCACGCTCCCGTATCTGACCTCAGGACGAGTATGGCGAGAGTGTAGGAAGGGACCGTTAGCTCGCAGAAAGCAGCTCTCCTCGCTATTCATGGGATTGTGTTGCTTGTAGGATGTGTTTGTTCTTTGCCTTCAGTCCAAACCTCCACTGGGGCTGTCGAGTGGGATCTGCATCCAGGAAGGTGGGGCTGCCCAGTGTCAACCATCCTGGCGGGTAGGGAGACTCCAGGTGAAACCAGAGCGAAGGTGAACCTTACCAAGGCCCTGAGAGTAAACCAGGGTGCGCCCCCACCCTCTCGCTTTCCCTCCCTGTGTCGCAAGCTCTAGAAAGAGAAACAGAGTTCCATGACCAGCCCCCAACATGAGGGGTCCGGTCCTAAATAGTATCTTAATATGAGAACCTGTCTCAGCCACACTGTGGCAAAGAGATGTAAAATCCATGTTTTATCCCCCACCTGCCCCCCACCTCTGCTGGCCTTGTCTGCCGGTTGTGGTTACAGCAGTCGTGAGTACGACACAGGAGCGAGGTGAATTTCAGGGTCTGGACTCAGGTCCAGCTTCCCCTCCCCAAGTGGAAAATCTCCTGCCATGGCCAACTTTAGAAGGTACGGATTTGGATTTGTTAGAGGAGTCAGCAGATTTTCTAAATATATCCTGATTTTACATGTGGGAAAGCCAAATCTCAGAATTTGGTTTGTGGAACTGATGTGCAAATCAAGGTGACTTCAGACGTAGCACTTGACACCAGAGTCGTAATCTTTCTGCAACTCTGTGGACTCAGTGGACCATTTTTTCCCTTTGAAATCCCTGTCTTGGTTCCATTACGCTTTTCTGGTTCTTCTCTTATCTCCCTGACCCTACTCTGAGTTTCCTTTGCTAGCTCTTCTTCCCATGTTTTTCTTTTCCCATTCCTGCGCATTCACCGTGGCCCTCCTTTAGTTACTTTGACTGTGTTCCCGAATTCACATACCACTTCTATTCTAACGATTTCCAGATCTATACATGAAGTCCGCTTGGACACAGCAGAGACTTCCAATCGATTAGTCAAGTCGTGGCTCTGCCTCCAAGTATTTATTTAAACTTGGCCCATTTACAGATGCTTCAGACCCAAGTGTGTCCACTTGTGCAGTGAGGAAATCGAAAAGATGATTCGGAAGTTCCTCCCAGGGCTCACGTTCGGAGTCTAAATCTGCTGCTACTTTTAATGATCTTAATAGTAATAATGACATTTATTGCCTGTTCTTCGCCAGACATGGAGCCAAGTACTTTCAGACACATTAATATATTTAATTCTCCTAACACATTCCTGTGAGGTAGGAGCTATTTTTTAGGCTGATTTTGCAGTTGTGGAAATGAAGATCCAGAAAATGTAATTTCCTGCAGGTTTATAACCAGTAAGTAACAGAGCCAGGATTCCAGCTTGGATGATTTTAACCCACAGCCAACATCATTGAGCCTCTACTGTGTACTTGACCGCTTCCCCTCGAAGACCCTGCTTCTTGACTGCTTTCCCACGGCTGCCTCCCCCCAAACATGACTCCTTCTGAGCCTCTCTGCCCTGAATCTGCATCCTCTTCCTCTCTTTACTTCCACTGGTTTTTCTTCCTGGAGCAAAACAAAAACAAACCCAGAATGAGCGCCTTGCTAGGATTGGCCCATCCTCGAGTCGGTGCTCTCGCCCACCCTCGTCGTCCTGCCTAGGCCACCCCCTGCCCCCCGCAGCCTTTCCTGATCATCTTGGAGAGATCCATGTCCCACTCCAGGCATCTCCAGGCATCTCTGTTTCGGGGACATCAAGTCCCAGATGCCCACTAGACAATGACGTAGACACAGCAAGCGGGCAGTTGAATATAGAATTCAGAGCATAACCTCGGAGCGCCTACTGCTCAGTGTCAGGAGAAACTTCCATGTTTGTCCACTTCTGTGTGGCCCTCCGGCGCAGAACAAGGACTGCATCTTGCTCGCCATTAGCCAAGAGTCAGTTGTGCAGAGAACTCCGAAGGACAGGGACTGTCAGCTTCCTGGGCTGCTGTGACACATCCTCACAGCCTGGGTGGCTTAAAATAGCAGAAACTGGTTCTCTCATCTGGAGGCTGGACATTGGAAATCGAGGTGTTGGCGGAGCTGCCCACCTTCCAGAGTCCTCAGGAGAGAACCCTCCTCTTCCTCGTCTAGTTTGTGGTTAGGATCCACATTCCTGGGACGCCTGGGTGGCTCAGTTGGTTGGACGACTGCCTTCGGCTCAGGGCGTGATCCTGGAGTCCGGGGATCGAGTCCCACATAGGGCTCCCAGCTCCATGGGGAGTCTGCTTCGCTCTCTGACCTTCTCCTCGCTCATGCTCTCTCTCACTGTCTCTCTCTCTCAAATAAATAAATAAAATCTTTAAAAAAAAAGGATCCACATTCCTTGGCTTCTTCAGCTTGTGGCCACATCTCCCCAGTCTGGGGCTTGGTCTTCCCAGAACCTTTTCTTCTTCTGTATGGCTTCTCTTCTTCTGTCTCTTACAAGGATACTTGTCATGGATTTGGGGTCTACTCAGATAATCCAGGATGATCTGGTCATAGGATCCTTAATTTAATTACATCTGCAGACCTCCACTTTTTTTTTTTAAGATTTTATTTATTTATTTGACAGACAGAGATCACAAGTAGGCAGAGAGGCAGGCAGAGAGAGAGGGAAGCAGGCTCCCTGCTGAGCAGAGAGCCCGATGTGGGACTCGATTCCGGGACCCCGAGACAGCTTGAATTAATCCCAGATGCTTCCCTCACCCTCGCTGCTTATCAGTCAACAAGTCCTATCAACTCCGTCTCCTGAAATTTATCTCCAATTCCTCGTCTGTCTTCCGTCTTCTACTCCAGTTAGTCCTCCGCTCCGACGGTCATCATGTAAGCCTAAAATCTAGATCTGGTCATGCTGTTCTCATGTTAAAGCAATAACAAAAAACGACAAAACAACTCTGCCATAGTTCTTCATTGCTTACAAGATCAGGGTCTTTAAGATCTACCTGTGAAGACCAACGTCTCCTCCCTCTTCATTCACTCCGCCCGTGCGTATCGAATGCCGGCTGGGTGTCTGGTACTGGGCTCCCTGCATTTGTACACTAGTGAGCGAGATGCCCCACACGTTCACAGAGGGGCATGGGGGTTCCTACTTGGTCTGCTCTTGTTGTAGGCAGTAAGGGCCACTTAGTACCCTAAGGGAAGATGTAAACTGGAAGGGTTGGTGGTGGCATCCTTACCTCTTTGCTCTCAGTATATACCATAACGGTGTTGCGATTCGTATGCTTTTTGAGTGGATTTACAGATTATATTATCTCATTTTAAATTATTCTTCACCAAGAGGGCAAATGATTTAAAAGAATTCTCATAAGAAACTACAAATTAAAGATAATACTGAATTTTAAGCCTAAGGGACCGGGGTTACACCTAGTAAGAGCCTTAAGCAGCTTTAGACTTAAAACAGTCGGCATCTAACCACATCGGACCAGAACTGGCCCTCACACTGAAGATCATCATAAAGAACATTTGAAATAGAGATGTATATTCTCCGTCTTACATGATGAGCTTCTCCTTAAGTGTGAGTGCAGGTCTGAAGTGTTAGTTGATAATAGTGTTAAAAGCCATCATGATTAATGATATCTTTTTTTTTCTTTTTTGGCAACATACACATAGACCTGATGTGACTGTAATTTTTGTGTTTATAGAAGGATGGTTCACAACATTCCAAAGTAGAGTATCATGCTTTTATGAGCTCCCACAACCTTGCCCAAATATCTCTCTCCTGGAGAAAGTAAAGCCCCCAGCCAAGCAAAAATAAGTTTCTCAGTTTCAGACTGTTAGTCCAAAGTTAGAAAATAAATTCATAAGCTTTCAGTTCTCGCTGTTTCTACTACTTAGCGCTCACCACAGTCATGATTAGCAATATCCTTTTTTATTTTTTAAAGTCTAGTGACTTTTTTTTTAAGAATTTATTTATTTATTTATCAGAGACAGAGAGAGAGAGAGCGAGCGAGCAAGCCCAAGCCCACAAGAATGCAAGCAGGGGAGCATCAGGCAGAGGGAGAAACAGGCTCCCTGCTGAGCAAGACACAGGATGCAGGGCTTGATCCCAGCATCCTGAGATCATGACCTGAGGCAAATGCAGAAGCTTAACCGACTGAGCCACCCAGGCATCCCATGATTAGCGATATTTTTATAATTGCTTATTTTTTCCTTATAATTTATATTTATGTTTGTTTTTATAATGTACATTAGTACAGTAGCACTGCATATAGTTTTTTTTAAAGATTTTATTTATTTATTTGACAGACAGAGATAGGCAGAGAGTCAGAGAGGCAGGTAGGCAGAGAGGCAGGCAGAGAGAGAGCAGAGAGCCCGATGAGGGACTCGATCCCAGGACCCTGAGATCATGACCTGAGCTGAAGGCAGAGGCTTTAACCCACTGAGCCAATCAGGCGCCCCTGCATATAGTTTTTTAAAAATAATTTTACTTTATTCTCATTATGATGATATTACATGTTAATTATGGAAAACTACATATAGTTTTAAATAAATAAATTATCCTGGGCTACTTGTCATTCCCTAAGCCTATTCCATTTTTCCCCCTACTGCTTTGTGTGTTTATTACTCTTTTTTGCAGTCTGGCTTCTCTTTTCTCCATTTGGCAGGGTCCTGAGGATTGTTCAAGATTTCTCCAGCATCCAGAGTCACAGATACTCCCTTTCCTCTCTATTCCCTTAGAACTTACCGCTATTATGTACTTCTCCCCTTGGGTTATACTTACCTTGTTAGCATCTTCCTAGAGGAGTGTGATCTCCAGAAAGGAAGTAATCATTCTTAGTCATCATTCTTCATCCCTAATGCCATACAGCTGCCATTAGAGGGTGTTGCAAGTGTTAATTGAATTTAATCATCTCAAAACATCATTATCTTAGCTCTCAAACCAGTAGGAGATACAGAGAAACGTATGAGATCTAAAGAAACAAGAAACAGAGGGCTACAGATAAAGCGAGAGCCTTAATTTCAGACAACATTTTTTGGGTTTTGTTTCTATTGTTTGTTTTGTTTTAAGATTCTTTTTTCTTTCTTTATTTGACAGACAGAGATCACAAGCAGGTAGAGAGGCTGGCAGAGAGAGAGAGGGAAGCAGGCTCCCCGCGGAACAGAGAGCCCAATGTGGGGCTCGATCCCAGGACCCTGAGATCGAGCCCAATGTGGGGCTCGATCCCAGGACCCTGAGATCATGACCTGAGCCAAAGGCAGAGGCGTAACCCACTGAGCCACCCAGGTGCCCCTGTTTTGTTTCTTTAGGTAGCATTTTATAAGGACGGTTCTCAAGGTATGGTCTGTAGGTCCTTCTGACAGACTGAATTTAACAAACGTCTGTCTTCATTCGTCCCACGGGGAAGACGTGTCGTTCCACAGTTTCTTATTTGTGCCGGCAGCTAAGGGCTACTTAGTGATCTATTAAATGAGTTATTGAAATCTGATGTTTGTAAACCACAGTTGACACATATCTACAGATGCTGAAGATTCTATTCCGGTTCTCCACTGAAGATCCTGGCCGCCAGCAACACGCTTGGCAAAGGCACACAGGCGTCCGGATCGGTGCCCCCCACTTCCCCCATCTCGAAAGGCCAGTTTCTTACACATCGTCACTGGTATGTTGAGGTAGCTGAGGTTCTGAGTATAGTTCTGGCTTATTAGTCATATATCGCCATAGCTTTAGTTTCGTCGTTACCGGTGTGTTCTTGGTTCATTCCTCTCTTGGTGTCGCAGCTGGACAGTGTCACAGCTGCGCTCTGGAGGCCGCGTCTTCTGTGCGTACTCTGGGAACTTGGGCAAGCTATTGGACTTGCCTAAGCTTCCGTTTTCTGTCTCAAAAAGAGGCGGAGGTGGTAAGAGTCTGAGGACTTACTTCATTGGTATCGTGTGGGGCATCAGTGAGCTGAGGCATGCGGACTATTTTCATGCGACGGCACCTGGCACAAAGAGAAGGTGCCCGGCCCACAGAGCATGGCCATTTTTAGGATTCGTTTCAGCTAAGCGCGGCAGAAAACCAGTCACAGTGACTTACTAAGGTAAAAGTTTCTTGCTTTACCCACGACGTCAGGCAGCCCAGAGTTGGTATGATGGGGTGCAGTCATCCTATACCCATGTTCCTCCCGTCTCGTGCCACCATTTCTCAGGCGGGAGTCCCACGTCACTGTCTAGCGGGCTGTTCCAGCACCATCCAGCTCCATCCAGCACATCTGCGTTCCAGCTGGTGGGAAGGAGGAATAGACCCATGCCAGGCCAAATAAAATCTCTTCCCTGGTTTTTAGGAGCTGGAGCTTGGGCAACAAAGCAAATGCATATACAAACAAGAAGCAGAAACAGATCCCACAAGTACAGAGCACAAACTAATGACTGCCAGAGGGGTTGTGGGGGGAGGCGGGTACAACCAGTGAAGGAGAGTGGGAGATACAGGCCTCCAGTTAGGGACTGAATAAATCAGGGGTATAAACGGTACCACACAGGTATTGTAACAGCATCGTATGGCGACAGATGGCAAGCTGCCCTTGGGATAATCGTAGCATAAATGGAGAGACTTGTCAAATCGCTAAGTTGTACACCTGTAACTTATGTAACGTTGTGTATCAACTTACTTCACTCCAAAAAAAAAAAAAAAATGGAGTGAGAGGAAGAGTTTCAATTTCTTGCTGGGCGGAGAAATAAAATCCAGTGGTCTTCACATACTACTGGTAGGAATGTAAAATGATGCTGCTACTTTGGAAAACAGTTGTTCACTCTTCAGAAGGTTAAATATAGAGATACCATGTGCCATAGCCGCTCTACTCCTCATCTATCCAAGAGAGACGAAAATATGGTCAAATAAAATCTTGTACCCGAATGTTCATGGCAACATTGTTCATGATAGGCAGAAAGCAGCAATAGCTCCAGGGTCCATAGGCTGACAAATGGATAAAAATACGTGATTTCTCCCAACGGAATGGAATATTACAGCACGGCAGTTGAGAGCAGCCGGTCACAGAGACCATGTACTGTATGATCCCATTTATGCAAAATGGACAGTATAGGCAAATCCACAGGAACAGAAAGTAGGTTACTGGTGGCTGGGGGAGGCGGGAATGATGAGTTACTGCTCATCGTGTGGGGAAACGGAGTCCAGTCACACAGCTGGGATGTAATCAGTCATACCTGTGCAGTAATGAAGCTTTGATGAAAACTCCAAAGAGGTCCAGAGAGCTCCCAACCTTTCCCATTTCAGACCTGGTCTTACGTGTCTCTTCTGTTTGGCTGATCCTGAGTTGTAGCCCTTATAATAAAACAGTAATTAAAAGTATAGTGCCTTCATGAGGTCTTTGAGTTATTCCAGTGAATTTTGAAACCTCAAGGGGAGATCCTAGAAAGCCACAAATTAGTAGTCAGGCTGGTTCTATCAAGCCTAGGTAGCCCTCTGGGCTTGCAGCTGGTGTCTCAGTGGGGGCGGTCTTGAGGGGCAAGCCCTTCACCTATGTGGCCCACACAGTGTCGGAGGTGAATGGAGTTGTTAGGCACGCATTGGATGCTGGAGATGATTGGATTGCTCTGGGGAAGGCAGCATTTACTCAGTGAGCCCTGCTCTCCAACATTGGAGAACACTATGTTTGAGAACAGTACGGGGAAGTACTTAGTACAAAAGCACCAAACTTTGCACACAGGTAGAAGGTAGTAGTCATGCTACTTCGGGGGCACTTCTTCACGTGAGCGATAGAAGTGTTGACATTTTGAGAGTTGAATTGTACTTTACAATACAAATGTTTACTGAGGGGTACTTTTCAAAAGACACTTCTCTTCTTATCAGCTTTTTCAGAGATACGGAGGCCTGTTTACCCAACATTATCCGGTGGGGATGGGTCTGAAAGTGAAAGGATGACATTAGAGCTCTTTTAGGGATGTGAGTAGATATATTTCCATCAGGAGGTCTCTCTGGATCTTGAAAAAAACAAACACACCTGCTGCTATCCAGCTAAGTCTGAATGCAACACATATTTTTTCAGGAAGTATTTTATTCCACTGTTGCTGTTGGGAAAATGGATTATGTTCCTACTTGGCTCTGCACCCTCCTCTCCTCTCTGATCTTCTCCTTTGGTACCCCCCACCCCCACTCCTGGACAGGGAGAAGGACATTCATAGAAATTAATATAGATGATGGCAGAGAGGCTCCAGAATTTTAAAGGGACAAGAAACAGTTCATTATGAAAAAAACTGCATCACGCTAAGCTTCAAAGCAAAACATGAGGCATCATGTAAATTAAATGTTTATAAAATGAATATAAATAATGAGAGGACTTTTCAAGAATTTATGTATTTGACAGAGATCACAAGAGACAGAAAGGCAGGCAGAGAGTGAGAGAGAGGGGAGCAGTCTCCCTGCTGAGCAGAGAGCCCGACGCGGGACTCGATCCCAGGACCCTGAGATCATGACCTGAGCCGGAGGCAGCGGCTTAACCCACTGAGCCACCCAGGTGCCCCGAGAGGACTTTTCAAAATAGTCACTGCAGAAACAGGGCAGAAGATAGCTGGTCAATGTGTGTGAACACAGGGTCGGTCTTGGGAGGAATCATATTATCATATGTGTAACTGATCTCAATCAGAATCTCCACACACGGCATTAATTCATAAGTAAAAATTTTAATGAAAGATTTGTCTTCCCCCTGGACACAAGCAGTGGTTTTCTTGTTATTTCAAAATGAGAATATTTACTTCGTTGAATTAGTTCCTCAAATCACGACAAAAGTGGTATGACATTTTTTCTCATTTTATTTTATTTTTTTTTAATTTTTATGTATTTATTCACCAGAGAATAAGTGAGGCAGAGAGGGAGTGAGGGAGAAAGAGAGAGCACGAGCATAGAAACAGGGGGGCGGCAGGCAGAGGGAGAAGCAGGCTCCTTGCTGAGCAGGGATCACCATGTAGAGCTCGATCCCAGGACCCTGGGATCATGACCTGAGCTGAAGGCAGAGGCTTAACCAACTGAGCTGCCCAGGTGTCCTATTTTTTTCTCATTTTAAAAGATTGCAGTTACAGTCTTATGATGGGTCTGTATAGGGTGCCTTTGGACTAGAGAAAACATCTTCTATTACTTTCCTAATATTTTAAAACTATAGGAGTCTCTGTTCATAGCACCTTGAGGAAATGGTGAACATGAATAAAATTATGGAGATCACTTTTAGTTTGCTAATTGAATAACACTTCAGTTCATCCAAAGTGGTTCCTAGAGACTGTGACAAGTAAATAGTTCATTTATTTTTAATTGCCAATTTAATTTCAGCTTCTTTTATTTAGGAAGTTACTTAATAGGAGAAAGTGTTAGACAAGCAGAAATAATCAAGTATGTCGTCATCTTTTAAGATTCTTCGAGGCAGGGCTCATGATACTCTTGAGAAGAAATGAGGGTGTTCTGTCATTTTAACTTTCAAAGGTAATATGCATTATATTCGTGATAGAAATACATATGTATCTTTTTATTTTCTTAATGAGCTAAATACATTGACCAAAAGAGCTGTGCGTCGTCGTGGAAGGAGCACACTGTATGGAAATCCAAGGTGTTGGCTCTAGGTCCTGCTCTGAAACCAGCCAGCTCCATAATCTCGAGACTTCTAAGCTAGTGTAGCTTTCCTGATTCCTGGGGAACAGACTGCGGGATCTCGGATGTACTTCTTGGCTCCAGATTTCTGCGGTGAGTTCCGTAATCTTCAGGGTGTGCCTACAGCGTTCACGGGCTCTAGGAGTAGTACCGGGCGTGGGATTGTTATCACACGGAATGGATTTCCTGATCTGCCCCTTACTTGCAATGTAACCTCGGGCGGGTAACCTTTCTGAATTCCAGCTTATTCCCTCTAAGTCAGGTTAGTAATGCGGTAACAGACACTGTTGATGCCATGGCCCATTGCCCTCAGCCCATGGCCACCGCGCGGGGCAGCTCCCGGGCCCTGTCCATGGCCACGTCTGGGCCTGCCTCCATCTCCCTCACTGCCCCTGGGCTTTTTCTGAGGCGCAGGACCTTGCACAGCCCAGAAGTACAGGGAGTTCTTGTCCCCAGGTGCAAACCTCTGCCAGTGAGAGACAGATGCTTCCCGACTCTCAGTAGGGCAGTGTGGGTGTCCCTCGGTGTGGCTCCAACTGCTTGGAGCCCCTGTTCCCCACAGTGGTAACCAGCTCATTAGTCAGCCCTGCGCTGGCTCGTCCGGCCCACCTGTCTCCCTTCTCCCACCCTCTGCTTTGTGCTTCCCGGGATCACCTCCCCAGTCGTCTATTTGCACACAATTTCTAGTCTCAGGTCTTACTTTGGGAATCCCATTCCAGAACTGCTGTGATGATTGGTTGAGAGCATGTGTACAACACCTACGAGATGCTGTAGCAAGATCCTGACAGTAGTAATTACTATTATGTCTGACAACCGAAACAGAATTTCATGGTTCTAGGCAATGCTTAGATTGCGTTTCTACGGTTAAGTCAACATTGACATCTTGCTAAAGCATGTTGACATGATTTTATGAGGTTATCTACAATGCATAGAAAATGTTATAGGTGGGGAACCTTTGGGTATGATTGAAAATTTGGTAGAGAGGGAGGGCCTGGCTGGCTCAGTCAGTAAGTAGAGCATGTGACGCTTGATTTCAGGGTTGTGAGTTCAAGCCCCACGTATCTTATATCACAGAATTATTTCTTTTTTATGGTGGAAACAATTAATATGGAACTCTTAGCAACTTCGATGTTTAGTTTACAGTATTGCTGTATATAGTTACTGAGCCGTGTATTAGCTCTCCAGGACCTATTTGTCTACTGGTTGCAAGTTTGTACCCTTAAACAACATGTCCCCAGTTCCCACATCCCATGGTAACCACCATTTTGCTGTTTTTACAAGTTTGGCTTTTTTAGATTCCACGAGAAATAACATCATACAGTATTTGTCTTTGTCTGTCGGACTTACCTCACTTAGCATAATGCGCTTAAGGTCCATCCATGGGTTGCATATGGCAGAATTTGCTTCTTTATCATTGCTGAATAACATTCCACTATATGTACTTACACATCATCTTTATCGATTCCTCCACTGGTGGACACTTAGATTGTGTCCACATCTTGGCTATTTTGAATAATGCTGTGATAAATATGGGAGTGCAGATATTTCTTTAAGATTCTATTTTCATTTCCTTAGAGAAGAAAGAAGGGAAGGATACCCAGGAGCAAAATTTCTGGAACATATAGTAGTTCTGTTCTGTTTTGTTTTATAAAGATTTTATTTATTTATTTGACACAGAGAGAGATCACAAGTAGGCAGAGCATCAGGCCGAGAAAGGCAGGGAAGCAGATGCATGGCTCAATCCAGGACCCTGAGATCATGACCTGAGCTGAAGGCAGAGGCTTAATCCACTGAGCCACCAGGCACCCCGTAGTTCTGTTTTTAAGGAACCATCTGTTTTTATGAAAGGACCTGGGAATGCTAATATATTAGTAATGGGAAAATAAATTAGTTGATTCTTTCTGAAAAATAACTCTGTGTGTCAAAAATTTAAAAATATTCATACTCTTAACACCCTGTAATTTCACTTCTAGGGACATCTCTTAAGGAAGTAATTAGAAATTTAGACACAGAGAGTCTTACTGTGTTTTTTTTAATAATAGCAGGAAGGAAGAATGAAAGGAAAGGAGGAAAGAAAGAAGAAAAGAAGAAAGGAAAGAAGGAGAGATGAAGGAAAAAGAGAAAACAAAAATAAAAATGTAGAAAGAACCTAACATTCAACCAGGGAATGATTACAAAATATTGATGTACTCCCATGATGGACTACTTTGCTGCCTCAAAGATAATTTCATATTTCTATAACATATCTTTCATGCATAAAACTTCTGTAATTCAAGAAAAATTAAGTACTCTCTGTGGAAATAACAGGCAAATGATATAAGTAAAGGCAATTTACAGAGAAAGAAAATATTTGCTAATTAAAATATTTTAAACACTAATTGTCATTTATATTAAAAAAACTAAAAACTGGGGCACCTGGGTGGCTCAGTGGGTTAAAGCCTCTGCCTTCGGCTCCGGTCATGATCCTAGGGTCCTGGGATCGAACCCCGCGTCGGGCTCTCTGCTCAGCGGGGAGCCTGCTTCCTCCACTCTCTCTCTCTGCCTACTTGTGATCTTGATCTGTTGAATAAATAAATAAAATCTTTTAAAAAAAACTAAAAACTGTCATTCTTTAGTATGAAAATGGCAAATATTTTTAATAGTAATTGATATTTTTATTTATCTTGTATTTTTAATAGTAATTGATACCCAATCATGATTTGTGGGTGTGTTGAATCACTGTACTGTACACCAGAAACTAACATACTACTCTATATTAACTACACTAGAATTCACATAAAATACTTAAAAAGAGTGATACCCAGTGATGTCAGGAGCATAGAGGGCCTTTTTTTTTTTTTTAAGATTTTTATTTATTTATTTGACAGGGAGAGAGATCACAAGTAGGCAGAGAGGCAGGCAGAGAGAGAGGAAGCAGGCTCCCTGATGAGCAGAGAGCCCGATGTGGGGACTCGATCCCAGGACACTGAGATCATGATCTGAGCTAAAGGTGAAGGCTTAACCCACTGAGCCATCCAGGCACCCTGTAAAGGACCTTTCTGTAAAACATCAGTATGTATCAAAAGTTTCAAAATGTGTAAAAAAAAAAACCCCACATAGCTTAATTAAGACTTCTTAAAAATTTCTTTGTAGGAACTTGTTTGAACTCCTGGTAGCTAGATATTGAATGAAAGGTAAAAAAGAAGTATGGGCATATTGCAATCTGAAAAAAGTCTGTCTGAAAAGGCTACATGATGTACAATTCCACTTCTACGACATTCTGGGAAAGGTACAAAATCTGTAAACAGATCAAGGGGTCCCGGAAGGGCTGAATGGGTATAATACTGAAGATGCTGGAAAGCCCGCTCTGCATGAGGCTGTAGTGAATCGTATATGTAATGACTACATGACATTATGCATTTGTCAAAACCCATAGAACTTTACACATAAAGAGTGAACCTTAATGAATGCAAATTTTAAAAAAATGATTTAGGAGGTTGGGGATCCCAGGGTGGAATACAGAGTATGACAACGGAACCTAACTATATTACAAATACATTAAATATTCTCATTGAAAAAGTGGGAGGAGAAAGGTGCTGACCTGAATAGCTTTGGAAATGGAGTCTGTAGATTAAAGTGAAAAGAAACTACGCAATGCAGAGCACGTAATAACACTGTGCCCCAATTGATACAGTAGTTTCTTCTGGGGTACATGTTAACAATTCTGAACCTGTCCTAGTGTAGGCTAAGACTGAACAATTAAGTAAAGGAGTGGTGGATGATTTGAGTCAGGGTTCTCACTGCTGGAGTGGGAGGTGACAGACAAACAAGAAGTCTAGAATGTTCTGTGGACTAATGGATTTGAGTTGGAGACGTCAGCATGAACTCATGTTTACCGTCATAGAGATACACATCACTATATAAAGAAATATTTGTAGGTATATGCCAAACACAGGCCAGTATATACACATATTTCCTTACTCTGATAGCTAAGAGGACCTCGAACCAACCGCACCTCAATTAGCAATGAGCACACCCAGTGCCCAGATCTCAGTTTCTAAAAGCAGTTTCCAAAAAAAAGGAAGCAGAGCCTATTAGAGAAATGGCAGATTCTAGGACTGGAGAAGGGAATATACAAGGTAAGCGTGAAGTATTTTGTAGTGCCGGAAAGTAAGAAAGTGCTAAAACAAACAAACAAAAACCAACAAAACTAAGCATACCTAAAAGCAAAAACCAGTGATGGGGTGTGTTAGAGGGACAGAGTAGCTAACTGAGAGTCCCAGTGTCTTCTCCTCACTGCCCGTGAAGCATACCGGGCTGTCAACATGACTCACTGTTGATACCGACCTCAGTCACCCCGCCGAGGCAGTGTTTGTCAAGTTTCCACACCGTATGATGTCATTAGAACGGCATTTCCCTCTTCATCTTCCTGCCACAGGCTCCTACCTAACCTTAGTCTAAGCTTGAGGAAAGGATCAAACAAATTCCACCTGAAAGGTGCTTGACCAGTACTCCTCCAAACTGTTAAGGTCATCAAAAGCAAAGAAAGTTTGAGACACTGTCACAGCCCAGGGAAGCCTGTGAAGACGGGACAACCAAATATCCTGGAGTGGGAGAAGGACATTAGCTAATCTGAATTACCCACTGAAGGAAGTCTGAGTAAATTATGGATTTAAGCTAATAATAATAATGTATCAGTATAGGTCCATTAATTGTAACAAGTGTACCATACTCAGATAAGATGTTAATAATAGGGAAGACTAACTATGGGTTATATGAGGGATACTCTCTACAATTTTTCTATAAACATAAAAACATTTTTAATAGAATGCTTATTAAAAACAAAATGATAGCCAGTGAAAAAATAGCTTTGCCACTGGGAAAGAATTAAAAGGACCTGTGGCTTGTGGTAAACAAATCCATGACTTGGATCCCTTTCAAGGAAGGATTTGCTTTCGCGCCACTGGGAGTGCAGTGAGCAAACCAGCAGCTTCTTCAGAGTCTGCGCCAACTGTAGAGAGGTGCCTTTTACAAGGTCACAGCTTCCAGAAGCAGCCCATCTAGTGACGGAGCAAGGTGGGCGTGAAGGCATGGCCGTCTCTGCCCAAAGAAGGACAACTCTGATGACTGGTATTTGCTCTAGAACTCCTCCCTGGGTTGGCTAACTCTTTCGTATTTGTTCTAGAACTCTCTGCTTTGTTGGGTCTGTATTATGGTTCAGATTCTCCCTGTGCCCAATCCTCCTTCATCCTACCTCTTTTCACAAGTTTTATCTCTCATAAACATCTTGCATCCCAAACTCCATTTTAGCATCTGCTCGCAGCTAACTATCTGCCCATTGTCAGTCTCCTCATTTAACAGAAGAATTTTACTTAGCATTAGAAATAATTTCCCTCTGAGCCTTGACTGGATCCCCAACTTCTCTTAAATATTGAAACATACTTACTTAATGCCTTCTCTTTACCAGGTAAAGAAGTTTGTGGACATGAACTTACAGGAGATATTTCATGCCTACATTCTGATACCAAGTTCGCCCTGATAGGACTCATTGTTGCTCTTGCCCGTGCAGCAGCCCTTAACCCAGACTGTTTCCATCTTTCTTTTAGGGGCTAAATATGTCTGTGCTTTGGGATTTTGGTGGGATTCACGTGAACATGTACCTACTGACACAAGGGATGGGCAAACAATCTCAAACAGGCCAACCAGACTTTTTACATGGGCATTCGAGTTTCAAGCAGAGTGACGGAGAGTTGGAAAATGGAGCTAAAACCCTCCGTTGGTGATGCCAAAAGAGATGGTTCCTCTCCTCTGTGAGGCCTGACTGTTCACTCGTTCTGGGTGAGCTACCCCAGGCCCTTGTAATGAATATTGGTTTTGCTCACTTTTGCTAGTGTTTCTTTTGCTTGAACTAAAGACAAAAGCCACAAAAAATATGACCCCACGGATATGTTTTTACCTCACCATCATTATACATTGTAACCCACAGAAGTAAAGAGTCTTTGTGGTGACAGCTGGTCACTGCTGGTGACTTCACAGTGAACCGAGTCCATGCACGGAGAAGTGGAATGTCTATGTTGAACACCCGAAACTCATGGAACACTGGTTGTCAACTCTGCTCACATAAAAAATAAAAACAAAAAAAATGCTATTTGTGCAACACTTCTGAAATGTGAAGGGAGTTACTGCAAAGCACTGAGCGCAGTTAGAGAGAGGTAGTCAGGGATGAGGATTTTTCTCAAGTCCCTACGATATCCACCAGTCCCACCTCCAGGAATTTATTCTAAGAAAGTATTTAAATAAGTAGTGGAAGGTGTATGTGGTAGGCTGTTGACCCCAGAGTTACTTGTAAAAATGAAATCTAGGGGCCCCTGGGTGGCTCAGTCGATTAAGCATCTGCCCTTGGCTCAGTTCATGATCTCGTGATCCTGGGTTTGAGCCCCATTTCGGACTCCCTGCTCAGCAGGGAGTCTGCGGCTCCCTCTCTGCCCTTCCCCCCACTCATGCTCTCTCTCTCTCTCTCTCTCTCATGCACTCTCTCTCTCTCAGATAAATAAAATCTAAGGAAAAATATTCTAATATTCTTAAATATAAATAATAAACACACGAACGTTCATGTGTATATAATTTATTTAAATAAAAGTTAAAAAGAGTTTTTAATCCAGTCACAAATATAAACCCTGCTGTTGCAGAAGACCAGAGAAAGAGTTTATTACACATTTAAATTCAATCTCTTTCTGATTAGCTGGTTTCATCTGACTGGGAAGGATGGTGATAAGGATCAGAGAGAGAGAGATCAGATCCAGTCTGGGATTAACTCTAAAAAGAATAAACAGACTTGGCCTTATTTCTGCTGGGGCCAGTTCGATACATGCCCAACGACTCTTCTAGCTCCCTTTATTATTATTATTATTATTAATATTAATACAACTTGCTCCCACTGAAACTAGAATATCAATTAGGCATGCGCAGTAGCCACATCAAACCTTTGTAAGGGTGCTAGCTCTTCCATTTTTAGAAATTAATTTATTGGATGAATGAATAAATAACTACGGAATGTCTGCCACATGCATAGCCTTGTAATAAAAATGAAAAATTACAACATACGGCTGTTACCGAAAAATTTTTAAAAATGTAACAGTGAGACAACAGTTCAAAGTCATTCCAGGAGAGCATGCTCTCACGCTGGAAGCAGGATGACAGCAGAAAGGCAGGGACCGAAGAGTGACATTGCTGTGGCTTCCCATCAGTCTCCGCCACTTCCTTAACATATCCCGAAGATATGGGATGCCCAGAGATTTGACATATCCCATAAATATACTCTATCGGCAGCAGTTTTTTCATCTGTAAATGGAGAAAATAATAGCTATGCATAGTAGTCCATTTTGAGGATGGTCGCTAGTGAGTCTTGATTCTTTTTTTTTTTTTTTTTTTTAGTATTTTATTTATGTATTTTGTTGGAGAGAAAAAGAGAGAGCACAAGCAGGGGGAGACACTTAGCCCACTGAGCCACCCAGGTGTCCCGTGAGTCTGGCTTACTGCCACTCACAGCCCTGTGTCATCACCTCTGACACCAAATGGAGATAACTCCATCATCCGTAGAACGTTGCGGAAATGATCAGTGTGAGTTTCGAAAGCCAGGTCATAAAAGATCTCATGATTTGCCCTTTCCTCTGTTTTGCATCATTTCGTTTTGGGAAGGTCAGTTGCCATGTATGTCATAAGGACACCCAGTCAGCCCTGTGGTGACGTGTACATGGTGAAGAACCGTGTCCTCTTACGTACAGCGGGTGCCAGTTTGCCCACCCTGGAGCGGGCCGCCTTGGAAGCAGATCCCTTACCCTGCCGAACCTTCAGAGGACGGCGGCCTCAGCACCAACTGCAGTGTCTTCAGGAGACCCCGAGCCCAGAATCACCCAGACAGGCTGCTTCGGATTTCCTGACCCACAGAAGCCATGGGATAAGTCAGTACGTTTTGGGATAATTTGTTATACAGTAATAACTAACCAATATTTGATATCATAATATATTAGCATCTTTTTGTCTTCTGCTCCAGCTCCAACACCAGACCGTTGAGAGGATAGGGTTTGAGGGCAGCGTCGTCGGAAAACGGGAGGGCTGCCGAGGGCCACAGATTCATGTGCCCAGCTGTGCATCAGGGCTTATAAAAGCCCTTCTGCTGGGAATATTTGGTTTTCTCTGTGAGTTAGAGGCATGGAGTTGCTGCTAGAGGAAATGTCAGGCAACAGAAAACACGAAAAACGGGAGTAGATGGCATAAATGTATAGAGACCTGATCCGCAGGGCTCCCAACTTCTCATCAGTTTCGTAGTGTAGGAGTAGAAGTGACGGAAATTGCCGGCAACCGGGGAAAACCCGTGGGGAAAGTTCACTGATGGCCAGAATATTTGGGGCATTGGCAGGGGCTACTGATGCCCTTGGTACTCAGGCATGTAATTTCTTCTGTGTGAACCTCTAGTTAATAATTTATACTGTGAAATTGCCAATATTTGCCCTTTTTGACATGTAAATATGTCAATTTCATTTACTTCAAACTGTTTTAACTCTGTAAAGGGTAAATCCACAGGAAACAAGTCACTTAAGAAATGACATCTTAAGGGACACCTGGCTGCTAAAGTGTGAAGCTGGCAGCTCTTGATCTCAGGGTCGTAGGTTTGAGCCCCATGTTGGGTGTAGAGATTTTTCAAGATAAAATCTTGAAAAAAAGAAAAAAAATACATCTTGAGAAAAAAATTCTTAAGATTAAAGGGAATTTTTCTTGAATGCTCTCTATTTTCCAATTCCTGGAACACACGGATCTGTCAAAATCCTTTAAAACAGTTGTGTGTGTCCATGATTAAAAAAGCAAAATACAGCAAGTGTATAAAAGGAAGAATATCTCTATCTGCTTTAATTGTTTTCAGCAGCAAGTAGCAGAGCCCCTTAACAGTATGGCTAAGGACCCAGATCTCGTCTGTCTTTTTACTCTGCTCTCTAGTCCATGGGCTATAGCCCAAGGCTGAATTTCTTTCATAGTTGTAAAATGAAAACACTTGGACCTTATGCTTCCTTGTTTGTATCCAACAGGAAAGAGAAAAGCTGACCTGCAATGAATTTCTCATAAGAGTGAGAAAGCATAAACCTGAGAAGCTTCCAGCAAACTTCTTTCACTTCATTAGACATAATTGGGTCACCCATAACAGGTCACTGTCAGAAGAACGGAACCATATATATATCAATCTCCTCCCTGGAGAAAAAGTCAGTTTTCCAAATGCATTTGAATAAAATGGATATGGTTGAGTCACCCAGGGTTTATGACCTTGGCCACATCTGCCCCTCATGCCCTTTCACAGAGGCAAGCACTATGGCCAGTTTCCTGTGCATCCTTCTAAAGATATTTTATGCATGTTCATTTTTAGAAACCCTCTATTTCTAGTCTCTTTTTAGAGAAATGGTAGCATAATATACACACTGTCTTACATTTTGCTTTTTTGTGTAGTACATTATTGGTAAATGTTTGATAAATGGTAAGAACTATATTTTGTAAGCCAGATGGTTTCTGTCCTAATTATTCACTTTCCTTATTTGCCTTTTGTACTTCAGTAGCATTAAAGTCTTTTTTTTTTTTTTTAAAGTTCTAGCCAATTTCTATTGGGCCAAGGGGGAAATAGGTGAGTTTTTGGCTAGACTGAGGCCTGAGTGTTAAATGGAATCAGTGGACCCTGGGTGTCAGTATGATAGTGGGGGCAGGAAGGAAGAGAATCCCAGGGGTCAGATAAAGTAATATAACAGGACAACAGTAATAGCATATGTACGTTGAGTGCCTCCTGTGTTCCATGTTGTGCTAAACATACACTCAGTGAGAATCAGATAAGGTCTGCTTGATTAGCTGTCTCTTCACATGTAAAGATTCACCTTCAAATGATAACGCGTGTGTTAGTGTTTTAATAATGGAAGTTATTCTTGCTAAGTAAAGGCATTAAGAATGTTGTAAGTGCTGAGGAGAGATGCAGCATGATGATGAAGGACGTGGATCATGGAGTCTAACGAACCTGAATTTGAATCCTGCCTCTGCTTCTCACTACTGTCACCATGATGACTGGACACTACAATATTCTTAATGTCTCTGTGCTTCACTATACTCATCAGTAAAACGGAGGTATCAGAGAGCTGTTGTGATGATTAAATAAGATATGCATGCAGAAGACCTTGCATGGTGCCTGACAGGGTGTGCATTCAGTTCCTCTGAACAGGACTTTAATGGTATGAGAGGACTTCTAGAGAAAGAGACCTGCTCTTAGAGTCTTTGAAATAAAAGCAACTAGACTGGTACAGTCACTTTAAGAATAAATTTTATTGATATATAATTGATATATAATAATACATATTCTAAGTATACAGAAAAAGGAGCTTTGACCAATTAATTTACCCCTATAATCACTATCCCAATCATAGGACATTCTCATTGCTCCAGAAACTCCTCTTGTGCCCTTTTCAAGTCAATCCTCCCTACCTGAGAACCCAGGTCACCAGTATTTTGTTTTCTATAACAATAGTTATGTTTTTAGAATTTCATATAAATGGAATCATATTGTACATACCTTTTCTGTATGGTTTCTTTCACTTTTTTATGTTTATCCACATTTTGCATGTATCTGTAGTATATTTTACTATTGAGTAGCGTCCAATTATATAGGAATCTCACAATTTATCAACTAACTAGTTGGGACCCTTGGATTATTTCCATTTTTTGGCTATTATAAATAAAGCTGCTATAAACATTCTTTCTGTGGACACGTTGCCATTTCTCTTGTGTAAATACCTCTGATTGGAACTGTTGGGTTATATGGTAGATAGATATTTAGCTTTATAAGAAGGTGCTAAGCTGTTTCCAAAGAGGTTGTCTATCTTCTATTCTAACAATGCGTTGGAGTTCCAGGTACAACACATCCACCCTAACAATTAGTATTGCCAGTTTTTCTGATTTTCAGCAATCTAGTAGGTGCTATATAATTGTGATCTAATTTGCATTTCCCTAAAGACAATGATGTTGTCATTTCATGCACATTTGGTCAAACACATATCTTCTTTTATGATGTGTGTATTCACATATTTTTGCCCATTAAGAAAACTTCTTTGCAAGAATTGCAGATTTTTTTTCCAGTCTGTGGCTTGCATTTTTTTTTTAAGATTTTATTTATTTATTTGACAGAGGTCACAAGTAGGCAGAGAGGCAGGCAGAGAGAGAGAAAAGAAGGCCCCCCCGCCAAGCAGAGAGCCCGATGTAGGGCTCGAACCCAGAACTCTGGGATCATGACCTGAGCTGAAGGCAGAGAATTTAACCCACGGAGCCACCCAGGCACCCCTGGCTTACATTTTCTTAATGGTGTCTTTGGAAGCGCAAAAGTTTGAATTTGGGTGATGTTCATTGGTTAATACTTTCTATGTCCTAAGAAATCTTTGCCTAATCCAAAGTTATTAAGATTTTCCTATGATTTCCTCTAGAAGGTACTGCTGCCCCCCCCCCCAACTTAAGTAATTGCTATGCCCAACATAGGGCTCAAACTCACAACCCCGAGATTAAGAGTTGCCTGCTCCACCGACTGAGCCAGCTAGGCACTATTAAGTGTTAGTTTTAGTGTTAATATTTAGGTTTATAATCCATTTGGATTTAAGCTTTGTGTTTAAGTAAAATGAGGGTTGAGGTTCTTTGTATCTATATCTATATATGGTGTGATTTCTTGAAAAGGCTATCCTTTTCTATGGAATTATCTTGTCATCTTCATCAAAAACCAACTAAATATATGTGTGGATCTATATTTGGATTCTCTGTGCTCCTTCAAAGAACTATGTGACTACATTAGTCAATTCAACAATGTCTTGATAACTGTAGCTTTTTAGTAAGCCTTGAAATAAAGTAGTTTAAGTTTTCCAACTTTGTTCTTTTCAAAATTATTTTAGCTATGGTTGGTCTTTTGTGTTTCTGCATAAATTTTAGGATCAGGTTGTCAGTTTCTATTACAAAAGCTCCCTGGATTTCAGCTGAAATTACACTGAAGGTATAGATTAATTTGGGGAAAATTAGATCTTAAAATATTGAGTCATCTAATTCATGAACATGGTATATCTCTCAATTCTGGTTTCCTTTAATTTCTTGCAGCAGTGTTATGTAAGAGTACGAAGCTTGTGCATATTTTGATAAATGTGTCTTTTTTATGATTTTGACCCTGTTTTACAATAACTTTATATTTATTTATCATAATGACCCTATCTTTGAAGTAAATATGAGCTTCATTTTATAAGAAAATGGAGCTCAATGAGATCAAAAGACTAGCTCAATATCATATGATTGTCTAATCTAGAAATATTGTCTTACAGATAGGCTTTCTCATGTTCAAAATGACAAGCACAAGGTTATTATCTCAGCACTGTTTGTAATGGTAAAAGATTAGAAACAACCCTGAATTTATCAATAGGACTGTTTAAATAGATGATGATACATCCTTGAAAGTACTAGGCAACAGTATAAAAGAATGAGGAAGATAACTAGTCATTTGTGTAAAAGGATGTGCGAAGTATAATGTTAAACAAAACAAGGTGCATGATGATACACGTGGTTTTTCTTTTATGTGAAACATGGGATAGGGTAGGAAATTAAAATATATACATTTGCTTGAAGTTGTTTTAAGAAAGCCAAGGAAAGATATACCAGACACTAGTAAATTAAACTTTTATCTTTCAGGGAAAGGGACGGGGATTGGACAGATGGTAAATAGAGTGGAGACTTCATTCTATACAATTTTATACTTTTTAAAAAACCATATAAGTATATTACTGATTTCCTCCCAGTATCCATTTTTCATTTCTTCCTGTTACGGTCATCTACCCAAGTTTTAGTGTTGGGTATGGCATTTGGTGCCATTTAAGAGATTACAAAAAAAAAAAAAAGAAAAGAAAAGAAAAAAAAGAAAAAAAAAAGAAAAAAGAGGGAGTACATATCCTAGTTTCTTCTATAGCTGAGTACATTTATGTGACTGAGTTTTTGCAATGGATTATGAGCAGAGGTGATGTGTCCTATGTCCAGGTCACTTCCTTAAAAGGAAATTGTTTCCTTCCCATTTCCTCTTCCTCTTTCCCATGGGCAAGACTATGGATGTGGTGTTGGTAAGTCAGCTTTGATCAGAGTAGATGACGTAATAACCAGAAGTTGATGGAACGACAAGGTAGCAGCATGGAATGTGGACTCCTGGGTAAGCTCAAGAAGCATAGCTGCCCGGCCTCTGGTCTGCTCACCACCTCCTGGACTTTTCATGAGAGAAATAAACACCTTTCTCAGTCACTGAGTTTTGGGGGTGTTTCTGTTATAGAAATAGCCTGTACCCAAACCAGTGCATATAGCTTATATTATCAGGCAGCGCAGGAGCATGAGCCCAATTGTTCTGATTCCCAAGCTCACGTTTTTCACTATGGGTAAGTAAGGAGGCAGTCTTGCAGTGGATGATTCTTTTGTCCTCCTTAAAGAGTATAATGATGAGGCATGAAGCATAACCTGCTACAATTTATCATACCAACCAACCAATATCCACTTCTGTTAATGGGGTGGACTAAATGAAACAGAAGAAACTTGCAACATAGTGTTCGTGACTTTTGAAGTCAGGTTGGAAAGGGAGAGTGGGAAAACAAATTGAACTGGGAAAAATTAACAGAAGGAAATTAACACAATCCAACAGATACTGGCAGATGAAGTTGCAAGGAACTTATGATTGAAGTGATTAAAGGATTTAATAATTTAATAAAGTGATTTAACTCATCCAAAAGGAGTAAGTTTACAAGATGAGAGATGCATGTGCAGAGTAACCCCATGCGACAGAATTATTCAGCTGGTGGAAACATAACGGGAGAACAGTAGCTAGCCGATAGGTTGAGACTGAAGACGAGGATACAGAAGGGATACTCCGCCATTCGAATATGCAGGTGTCTGTGTGTGTTTCTCTCCAGTGGCAGTATCCAGTCGTCAGAGGGTCTTCTAATTTTTCTAGGCTCACAAAGAGAAGTAACTGGCATCACAATGACTGGCTACAGGGAGAAAGGAATTCCTGATAAGTAGAGGGGCCAGAATCAGGGGACTGACCCCACTCCAGGGCTGGCTGCCAAGGGGAGTGGCCCGAGGCCAAGTCCTCATATTCCAGGGACCACGTCATTCCACAGGGTGTTTCTTAACAAGATCAGATTTTCAAAGAGCATGTATTAAAGAGTAGCGCAAGGACTGACACTTTCTTGTAGGCTTAGATAATTTTTGCTTTTAAAATAATTTTTGCTTTTAAATTTTTGTGTGTTTATTTGACAGAGGGATAGCACAAGCAGGGGAGGGAGCACAGGGAGAGGGGAAAGCAAGCTCCCCACTAAGCAAGGAGCAGGATGGGGGATAAGGGGCTCAGTCCTGGGAGGCTGGAATCATGACCTGAGCAGAAGGCAGATGCTTAACCCACTGAGCCACCCAGGCACACCGAAAGCCAGGATTTTCCAATCTAGGCAGTCTGGTTGTAGAATGATAAACAGCTTCATAATGAGAAATGATATTCTGAACTAGCCTTCCTTGGCCAACAGTAATTAAACTGTATTTTCATTGAATATATTTATGCCTACCTGCCAAAACAAACAAAAAACGAGGAGGAGGGAATTTAAGGCATCGCTTCTTGTCAGTGAAAAACTTCAGGCCCAAATGGGGTAAATTTTGATGCTTTTGTCCTAAAAGGGTTACCTCCAAGATGAGATGTTGGAGTCAGTCACCTTAGGCTTTTGTGATTGACCTACCCACAAAAGCAGGGAGTTCACATTCTTCTAACCTAATCCCAGGTTTTCAACATAAACATTTACAAACCAGAGACGTAAATAAAAGTAAAAAAATTAATTAAGTCCTGCCATCGGGTCTGGTCAGTATAACACAGAATGGAGAGCTGGTTTGCAATCGCCCTTTCATTCCGCTGGCCACGTGAGGAACTTCCCGGCTGGCCTGAGACCTCCTGTCCCCGGGCGGACGCAGTCTCGTCCCCTCCGAGGGAGAAGGAACAAAATGGCCCTATACGGAGAGCCGCAGACCGCAGTGTCCCTGCCTTCCCCTTCCCGTTGCCCATCACGCGTCCACGGGGCAATGTTAATTGGACACGGAGCTGGGCCTGGTCCTCACAAGGTCCGAGTCCGGGTAGGGGGCGGACACTGGCGGAAACCGACGAGGTTCGTGCGCGCTAGCCCGAGCCCGCCCACCACCGCCAGTCCCCATCAGAGACCCTCGTCCCTCTCCACGACAGTCTTTTCGTCGTCGTCTCATCCCCGCGCGGGGGATCCGGCCTTGACCCCTTCCCCCCTCCCGGGCGACCGAGGTCCGGCTTCGCACCAGCCGGGTCGTGCGCGGAGCCCACTCGGCCTCCGAGGCTGCGCGTTCGGGTTCGGCGCCCCGGGGGACAGAGGCCGGCGCAGGCCCGGGGAACTGGCCGCTCGGCTCAGGTCAGACTCCGAGGCGCCGGCATCCCGAGGGGCGCCCGTCTGTCACGGGATTCACCAGGCCCAGGTTTTCCCTGGGGGCGATCTCGCGGGGCTGATCGCGGCGCTTCACCGCCAAGGCACACTGTCCCGCGCTCCCGTCCCGCTGCTTCCGCACGCCCGGCCGCGGGCTGTCCTCAGTCACCTCGTCCCCGTGGGCCGCCGCCCCCGCCCCACGACGGGCCGCGGGCATCCGCAGCACCTCCCGGCACCGCTCGCCGCCCAGCACGCGCCAGGCCCTGCCCTGCGCTCGCCACACAGGCAGCCGCGAGCCCCAACCTCTCGGCGAGGGCCCTTCCCCCCGCGGGGGGCTCTTCGGCCCCGCGCGCGTCCGCAGCCGCCCCGCGCGGTCGCCGCGCCCCCAGCCGCAGTCCGGGCCCCGCGCCTCGGCAGGTCCGTGTCCCGCGGTCGGGCCGGCCGAGCCCCCACGTGCGACCCGCGAGCTCTCGCTGCCGCGCAGGCCGCGGCCCCGCGCTCCCGGCGGCCGACAGCGGCGCGGGGCGGCCTTTCCTCGCTCTCGGGCCGGCCGCGGTCGGCCTCTGCCTCGCGACCCCCCGCCCGCACGCCGCGGCGACAGCTGGCAGCCGCCCGCCCCCCGCCCGGCGGCCTCGCCCTTCGCGAGAGAACTGGGGAGGCCGCGCTTGCCCCCTGGGGGTGCCCAGCCCCGCCTCCGTCGCCCCCCACCCCCCGGTGGCCGCCGCCTTCCAAACCGGCTGCTCCGGTGAAGCCAGGGGCCAGCTTTACGCGAGGTGATGTCCCCGCGGCCCCTTCCCCTCTCGCAGCCTCTCCAGCCGTCCGCGGCGGGAAGCGCGTGGCGGGACCCGGGGCTGGGACCTCCGCGCCCGGGATTTCACTCGGACTCCGGCACGTGGTGGCCCGGGGGGTGGCGGCCGGAGTCCGGGCTGGGGGAGGGTCGGCGGCAGCGCAGAGGGCGGTCCGGGGGTCCCCGGCTTTGGCGAGGGGCGAGTCCAGCGGCCGGAGCCGGCGGACCCCAGCGGCGGGCCCGCGCATCGCCCTCCCTCCCTCAGCCCGGCCCGGCGCGCGGGCTCGCACCCCTGCCGCGGGAGGCAGATGGTCCCTTCCGGGCGGGTGGCCATGTTGCTCCCATAAAGCGGGCGGGGCGGCGGCGGGGGGAGCAGAGGCGGCCGCGGCGAGCGGGAGCCGGAGCAGCCAGGGCGCAGCCGCGAGCGAGGCGCGGGGGAGGGCGCGGCCGGAGCCCGAGCAGCAGCAGCCGGCGTCGGCGGGAGCACCGGGCGCAGCCGGAGCCGGAGCCGCCGCCGCGATGGCCGTGGCCGTGGGGAGACCGTCTGTGAGTGCTGGGGCCGCGCTCCGCGTGCCCGCGGCTCCTCCGGCGCCGGGTGGTCCCCGCGTTCGGGCGGGCGCGGGTGGGGAGTAGGGGGCGCGGGCGGGGGCTCCGGGCGGGGGCTCCGGGCGGCGGCGGCTGTGGGCGTGTGCGCGGGACCGCGCGCGGGTTGGGTGCGGAGCGGAGGGCAGGGGCCCGGCGGTGTCTCCTCCGCGGTACCACCGCGTGCCGCCCGGCGCGCCCGGGTCCAGAGCCGAGCGGGAGGAAGGACCCCTTCCCCGCCTCCCTTCGGAGGGCTCCCCGGAGCCGCGCTGCCCCTGCCTCCCGCTCCGCGCGCACCTTTTCTCTCGTGACTGGAGAGACGCGCGCCGAGACGGGGTTTCCTCCGGGCTCCCGCGCCGAGGGGCCGCCGGTCCCGGGAGCTGCTCGCCCGGGCGCGCTGTCACGCGGCGCTGGAAGCGGCTCCGAGAGAAAAGGGTGGGATTTCCGCGGTGGCTTCCCCGGCGCATTGTGAGGCCTCGGGCCCCCCCAGGCACCCACCCGGCCGCCCCGGCCCTGCCCAGGATGTGGACAAAAGCCCCGGGCGCGCACACAAAGTTTGCACAAGGCGCCCTTGTCGGCCGGGTGGGAGCCCGGGGGCGGCGAAGCGAGGAGGCGGGAGCGCGGGGAGCGGGCAGGGCGGGCGCGTGGGGCGCCGGTGCCCCGAGGCTCGCAGCGCCGGAGGGACCGAGGGGACGCTCCCGCCGCCAGTCCCCGCGGCTGGGCTGCGGAACTCCGTGGCGACTCGGAGCCGGGCTTGGCGGGTGCGGGCTCAGCCCCGGCTCCGCGTCCGGTCCCCGAGGCAGGGAGGGGGAAGGGGCGGCGGCGGCCGGTCCTTTTCGTGAAAGGAGCCGAGCGGGGTGGGGACGGCGGAGTCCCCTCTATTCACCCATTTCTTTGTCGTGTTCAAAGTCCACTTCAACCGCTGGTGTCGGGAGCGCCTCGAGCGAGGTGTTTCCCGCCCTCGCGGCCCCTTTTCCGCTTCTCGTCTCTTGCCACAAGTGTGTGGCTGCGGGTGGTGGCTTGAGGGGCCTCGTGGTGACGCGCGGAAGTCGCGCAGGGATCCTGGGGGCTCTGAAGCCCCAGGAGGGCCTCGGCTCCCGAGTCCTCTCAGATGTGGCGCTTTTTGTCGCCCCCGCCCGGGGACGTTCGCGGGGACCCTGTGCGCGCGCGTTCTAACGCGGGTCGGTGGCGCCGCTGCCGCTGCCGGGGTATTTTCGAAGACGTTCCCCGAAGCGTAACTGTGGGTCTTGCCGGCGTTTTGTACTCGCACATTCAGTGACCCACGCTTGAGAATTTAGGTTTCCTCCTGCGCACGAGTTGTGCTCTTCATAGTGGTCGTGGATTACAGACTGTGCTAATCTCTTTATTTTTGCGGGCGAGGAAATTGAGGTCCAGAAAGGCCAAGTTTATCTGACTGAATTATTCCCACCCCTCTCTCCGGTCTCCACACTATACTTACTTCCAGGACACAGTTTCCAATAACTGAAATAACAATACCTACTTGAGATCATTGGAGAGTGTCTGGGAATGCAGATTTGCGAGGTGGGGGGTAGTGTTCCCTAACACCTATTGCTGGTGCATTCTTGAGGCTTGGGGGAGGTGGAAGAAATAATTTGCTGCACATTTTCTATAAATTAGTTAGTTCATATATGTCAGTTAAATGGGAACAGTGTGTGGATTTCAGATTTAGTTGTGTGGCCATAATCATATCCAGCACCAGGTCTGCCAGCCAGATGTGAGCTTAATTCCACAGAATTCTTGTGAAAGGCCTCTCTCACTCAAATCATAGGGGAAATTTTTTAAAAAGTGTATATGTAAAAGAGGAGGTAATTGCTTTCTCTGCACATTCCCTGTTGTCACTGGAATTAAGATTAAATTACAGTTTAAAAACAGAAGAGTTGGGCGCCTGGGTGGCTCAGTGGGTTAAAGCCTCTGCCTTCAGCTCCGGTTATGATCCCAGAGTCATGGGATCGAGTCCCACATCGGGTTCTCTGCTAAGCAGGGAGCCTACTTCCCCTTTCTCTCTACCTGCCTCTCTGCCTACTTGTGATCTCTGTCAAATAAATAAATAAAATCTTTAAACAAACAAACAAACAAAAAAGACTTTTTTTTGGACCGAGTTGTGGTATGAGTGATCGATTGACTATACAGAGTTGAAAAGTCTTTTCATACATTTCCAAGGAGTTGTTGAATTGTTTCACTTTGTTCATTCAGTTCTTGTCTTAAGTGGTGCCTTTACAGCCCGGATGAAGGCAAGAGTATTTCTCCAAACCCAGTTCCAAGGATCAACACTACATCCTTCATCCTAGAATTCCCTGCCCCTCCTATCCTTTATCTGTTCTCCAATTTGAATAAATGGAAGGGTGTGTTGAGAGAAGAGAATCACTCCAAAATTGGTTTGGAAATTTCCCTAGTTACTCCTTTAGAATTAGCCTTTTTTCCCCCTTGAAGTTGTTTATGCCTTTCCCATCCAGATTGCAGGAAGGTTCAGTTCAATTAATTTGCTCTCAATTTAGGTTTTCTTGAACTTGAACGTCTTAGTGTGACCTTCTAGGTAAAAAAGAGGTTTTACTAGAGGAAAGTTCTTATATGTCAGATGCAGTATTTTCTGTTTTATGAAGTGGTTATATTCAGTTATAACCTTTTAAACCTTAAGGCTCAATTCAGATGTTTCTTTTTCTTTTCTTTTCTTTTTTTGTTTTTTTAAGAGTATTTATTTATTTATTTGTCAGAGAGAGAGAGAGGGAGAACACAAGCAGGCAGAGCAGCAGGCAGAGGCAGAGAGAGAAGCAGGCTCCCCACTGAGCAAGGAGCCCGGTGCGGGACTCTATCCCAGGACCCTGGGTTCATGACCTGAGCCGAAGGCAGCAGCTTAACCAACAGAGCCACCCAGGCATCCCAATTCAGATGTTTTTAAAGTGGGTTTGTTGCCTGGACAACACAGAGGCTTCAGTTTGGTGTGATACTGTTTATTTCTGTTCTAATCTCCACCCATAGCTTCTCCATTTTCTCGTGGATGCTCTTGGTACTTGGCTCTCAGGCGACCCTGAAGCACATCTGCTGTCCCCAGGATGTAACTCATGAACAGCAAGAGCATTTCTCCCCAAGGGATGTGTCCACATTTTGGATGAGTTAGTTTTTTTGCACCCGAGTCCCAGGGCAGCTATTACCTTTATTTTAAACAGAGCATGGTAATTTACTGTACCTGGAAATTGGGCTTTATGTAGCCGATCCAGTCTCTCTTAAGGTGTGATGTTCAAGTTATAGAGTCTAGGAGGTGAAAGGGGGGTGCCTGGGTGGCTCAGTGGGTTAAGCTCTCTGCTCAGTGGGGAGCCTGCTTCCCCCTCTCTCTCTCTGCCTGCCTCTCTGCCTACTTGTGATCTCTCTCTCTCTTTCAAATAAATAAAATCTTAAAAAAAAAAAGAGGTTATTCGGTTCACCCTTTCTAAATGCAGAAAAATTTCTTACTTTATCCCTAATAGAAGGTAAACTTTTAAACTTTTCTGGTGGTGGAGCGTTTCCATGATATCCGTCAAGAAATATGTTTAATTGTTCTTTTATCTGTTGAGCCAAAAGAAACGGAAAGCCCCTCCAAAAAAAAAAAAAAAAAAAAAGGAAAGCCAAGTTCATTCGTTCACTGATGTAAAACTATTAATTGAGCACCTCCTGCATGCCAGGTACTGTACTAGGAGCCAGGGTTACAGGAGTGGACAAGAGAGAAATTCTCTTTTTACCCAGAGCTTTTATTTTCTGAGAGATTTAGTATCTACGTGTATTAAAGTGATGAACTTCAGTGGAGTATGGAAGCCGTTTAGGGAGAAAGGAAATTATGTGCCTCTTGCTGAGTCAACAGCTAAAATGCAGGTAAAGATCTCGTGGGGAATCATGGACAGTTCCTGAAGATACGGTCTGTTTTCAGCAGGAGGGTGGGGACTGACAAGGAAATGTTATAAAATTGCCAATTACATCTTGAGGTTGTAGCCCCCCATGTGGAGGGCTCTGGCTCTTTTCTCCCTAGAGAAAGATGAATGGAGCTGAGAAATGTCCAGAGGGGTGGCTGTCATCTAGGGAGAAATTTTTAAAAATTATAACTCTTTAGTAAATGTTATAAATGATACACATTGAGCCTGTATAAGCAGTTATTAAGGAATGGAGGAAGTGCTTGATGTACAGTGTTTCCTTAAACATTTTAAAAGCTGTAGTTTTTTTAATCTTTTAAAATACTTTCTTTAAAAGGGGCGCCTGGGTGGCTCAGTGGGTTAAGCCTCTGCCTTTGGCTTAGGTCATGATCTCAGGGTCCTGGGATTGAGTCCCACTTCCGGGCTGTCAGCTCAGCAGGAAGCCTGCCTCCCCCTCTCTCTCTGCCTGCCTCTCTGCCTACTTGTGATCTCTGTCAAAAACAAAATAAAACGAAACAAAAAACAACAACAAAAAAACCCCTTCTTTAAAAATGATATGTTTAGGGGCGCCTGGGTGGCTCCGTGGGTTAAGCCCCTGCCTTTGGCTCAGGTCATGATCTCAGGGTCCTGGGATCAAGCCCCGCATGGGGCTCTCTGCTCAGCAGGGAGCCTGCTTCACCCCTCTCTCTGCCTGCCTCTCTGCCGGCTTGTGGTCTCTGTCTCTGTCAAGTAAATAAATAAAATCTTTTTTAAAAAATGATATGTTTAGACAATGAAAAATAGACCCATGCAAATGATTAAAAGAATGAAACTACCCTTTTCCACCATCCTGATATCAGAGCTCCTAGATTGTTAGTGTATTTTCATCGACTGTGAGATTTACACAGATAAGCATAACCTGTCTCATATAAACTGCTACTTAGAAACCAAACTGTGTGCCTGGTAGACCTTGTGTGTTTGGACACTCATACAATGTAGGAAACAGATGCTTAGTGCTTTCAAAGGGGCCACCCTGTGTCTGTGTCCAGACAAAGGAATGAATGATATGGATGTCCTACTTTGAAGACCAGTGTTTATAGCCACCGATGATGCCACAGCTGATAATGATCTTTGGGTTTATAGTCTCTGTGGGGCAGGCTACAGTCAGAGTTTTCTCTGCCTGTGTTTCTCCTTATAGGACCTTAAACTGATTAGGGGTGGGGTGGGTAGGGGCTGTTGCTGGATTTTATAATTTATTGAAAATTCTCTTTCATAGTACTAGTTAGACCTGTCTCAGCAGGGGTCAGTGAAGCTGAACCATTATTTAAGCAAAGACCCAGAAGATCTAAAGCTTCTATCCTGTTCCCCCACTAGACCTACTTTACGATTTAATTGATACCCCCTTTGTTGTTGTTGCTGTTTTTAAAACCCAGATTGATAGAAAACTCTCTTCAACTAAACAGTACCACCCCTGACCCACACAGACCTGCTGACAGCCCATCAGTGCAACCAGTGTAAAACAGACAACTTGGGCTACGGTGATGGAGACAGGCTTCTAAAAAGAATTTGCTGGATGATGGGAAATCAAATTTGCATCATCATAGGCCTGGTCTGAGGTAGAAATCAGGAGTCTGCACTGTCACGTGACTGGAACCCCAAGGCATTTGAACCGTCTTTCTTAGGATCTGTGCCAGTGAGTGTGAGTGCCTTGTTCAAGTCAAAGGGTTGAGGGAGCTGGCCTGTGTGGCTGCGTTCTGTCCACCTGCCGACCGAGGGTGCTGTGCTCAGGGAGGCGGCAGGCTGAGGCGAAGAGGTTGGAGAGGCTTCATGCTCCAGAAAGAATGTCTTCGGTCCCCAACAAGAAGAAGCTTTGTTCATGCCCCACTCCTTTTTTTTTTTTTTCCCCCTGCATTTTAAAAGCTGTGATAAAAATATATATAACGTGAGGTGTAGGCCTCTGAGAAGAGCAGAGCTGGCAGCTGGAGGCTGGAGAAGCAGAGCTGAGACGTCTGCAGCAAAGGCTCTTGTGCTGAAGCTGGACCCTGAGATCAAAGGGAAGATGTGCGAGAATGTGCTCTCCGCCCAGCGAGCTTCCTCCTTCGTGTGGCCCTGCTGTGAGCCGCACCCTTTATCCTGAAGAAGTTGGACGCGTGTGAAGATGGACATCCCATGTACGTGGGTGACACGCAGAACCCAGCTACAGTTTCTACTCCCTGCAAATGACTAGGCCCCGAAAGTTGTAAGAGACTCTTCGATTGAATGGATGTAAAAATGCTACTTGTTAAGAACAAATTTGGTCTTGGTAACTGACCTTCATAGCTTCAGCTGAAAACTACTTGGGAAGACATTCCGTAGGGGTAGTTGCACGCATGTGCCCGTGACGCTCAGCCTCTGGGAATGTTGATAAAATTGTAAGTGATGTCAAACTCCATTCTCGAGTGAGAATTAATTCTAAGGGAATTCTGTCTGCAAAAAAATAAAGTGTCCCTGTTTGTTTTGATAATTAGTTAACATGACTTTGGGATGAATTTGTGATTTCACAATTTTTTTCTTACAGGAGTAGAATCACAATAATACAGGTAGCTTCGAAATTTAAAAAAACAAAACAGTCCTCAACAACCTGAGCACATTAGCCATTATTCTTACCTTCCTAATTCATCTGCTTCATCAGATACGGTTCTCATAGTTCCTCGTGGTGGGTGCTGACCTTATGATGCTGGGTATGGAGATGCCATCCCTGCCGCGCTCTTCAAATTTCTTGGAAGGTTGAGTAAGCGGAAGGATGAACGAGGAAGGGAAAGGATGAGTAAGGAAGGCGAGGTGGGAAAGATGCCGCCCAAAGGGACTAGCACATGCCGAGCTCTGGGTGGGAGGTGGAGCTTCTTCAGGAAATCCAGCTGTGACATCAGGGTAGGGTAGGGAGAATGCGGAGATGGGGGGAGACCAGATCATGCAGTGCATTGTTGAAGACCTGTGTATTTTCTACACGGTTTTCAGCATATTTTGTCTCCTATGCAGCCTGTGCCCCAACTTAGGATATCTCGAGATTCTTGGAATTGGTTGGTAGAAGACCTTGAAAATCTGTAGAGGATGAATTCTTTAGGGTTCAGTAGAATAGAGGAAATGAGAAAGGATAGTGGAGTTGATTCCTTTCATGACCAAATTGAGCCCTTAAGAGTAGAGGGAGTGAAGACTGAGGAAGCACCCAGAGAGGAGGGGGTCCGGTGACAACATCCCCCGCATAACTCTTCCTCTCTGGGCCTCTATACTGAGGCCTTCCTCGATGTACAACTACAAATTCTTATTTTCTTAAACATTGAAGCAACTGAGTCCTAAAGGGTAGGGAAATGGCAGGACTCCTCCTACCTTGGACTGCAAGTGTCAATCAGTGTTCTCCATAAAGAAAATTAAAAAACCCTTTGGATTCTATGAAAGTAGGAAAAAAGTCCTTTAAAAGCCAGGGTTTTCTTAAGCCTTAACACCTTTTTCATTCCCTCCATCCCTTTGTGTATCATTTCACGTCAATATAAATTTTGTGAGCCTCATTAAGGGTGCTCAGTAAATTTACTCAGACCTGCTGTTGAAAGAAAAAGGCTTAACCAAAACCCTCTGTGCATGGAAAGGCTGCCCACCATCTTGATTTTTTAATTTTTTAAAAGATGAAAGAAATCGAAGAGCACACAAATGGAAATAGAGACCATGCTCATGGATGGGAAGAACGACTGTTGTCAGAACATCCACACCACGCAGAGCAGCCTGTTGTGTAGATTCAGTGCAATCCCTATCAAGATACCAGTAGTATTTTTCACAGAACTAGAACCAAAAAATGCTTTTTTTTTTTTTTTTAAGATTTTGTTAATTTATTTGACAGAGAGACACAGTGAGAGGGAAGACAGCTGGGGGCGTGGGAGAGGGAGAAGCCGGCTTCCCACTGAGCAGGGAGTCCGACACGGGGCTCGATCCCAGGACCCTGCGATCACGAACTGAGTGGAAGGCAGCCGATTAAGGACTAAGCCACCCAGGTACTCCTAGAACAAATAATCCTAAAAGTTGTATGGAATTTAAAAATGAATAGCCAGGGCAGCCTTGAGAAAGAACAAAGCTGGAGGTATCACAATCCCAGATTTCAAGATACACTACGAAGTTATGGTAATTAAGACATTCTGGTACTGACACAGATCAATGGAACAGGACCACACTTGTGTGGTTGGTTTCTCTACGACAAAGGAGGCAAGAATATACAATGGGGAAAAGGCAGTCTTTTCAATAAATAGTGACAGCTATTTGTGAAAGAATGAAATTGGACCACTTCCTTACACTATACACACAAAAATTCAAAATGGATTAAGGACCTAAATGTGAGACCTGAAACCATAAAACTCTTTAAAGAAAATAAGCAGTAATCTCTTGGACATTGACCTAGCGGCAGCGTTTTAGATATGTCTCTTGAGGCAAAGCAAGCAAAAGTAAAAGTAAACTGTTGGGACTACACCAAAATAAAATTTTTTTGCATAGCAAAGGAAACCACCAGCAAAACTAAAAGGCAGCCTACTGAATGGCAGAAGATACTTGTAAATTAAAAAGCTGATACGTGGTTAATGTCCAAAATATATGAAGAACTTCCACAACTCAACAGCAAAACAAAACAAAACCAACCCCCCCCCCCAAAAAAACCAATTAAAAAATAGGCAGAGGACCTCAAAAGATACTTTTCAAAGAATACCTGCAGAGGGCCCACAGACACATGAAAAGATACTCAGCATCACTAACCATAAGGAAATGCAAATCGAAACCACAATGAAGTATACTTTACCCCTCTCCAAATGGCTAGTATTGGAGCAAGAAATAACAAGTGCTGGCAAGGATGTGGAGAAAAGGGAACCTTTGTGCACTGTTGGCAGGAATGTAAATTGGTGCAACTATGGAAAACAGTATGGATGTCCCTTAAAGCGTTAAAAATAGAAATACTATATGATCTAGTAATTCCACCACTGGGTATCTACCCAGAGAAAACAAATACAGTAATTTGAAAAGATGTATCTACCCTTACGTTTATTGTAGCACGCATTATTTGCAGTAGCCAAGGTATGGAAACAACCCAAGTGTCCACCAATAAATGGATAGGTAAAGGATATACAGCATATGCATGTGTGTGTGTATTACACATACACACACATACATATACATACACACACACGCATATATATATATTTCAGAAATATATATATATTTCACAAATATATATATATTTCAGCCATAAAAAAGAGTGAGATCTTACTATTAGTGACAATATGGATGGACCTAGAATGTATTATGCTAAGTGAAATAAGTTAGAGAAAGACAAAGACCAAATGGTTTTATTTCCGTGGAATCTAAAAAACAAGACAAATGAATAAACAAAGGACCAGAGTCGTGAATACAGAGAAGAACTTGGTGGTTGCCAGAGGGGAAGGAGTGGGGGGATGGGCAAAAGGTAAAGGAGTTGAAGAGGTGCAGACCCGTTACAGAGCCGGCGAGGTCACGGGAATGAGCTGTGCAGCAGGGGGAATGTAGCCAAAGATACTGTCACGGTGTTGCGTGGTGACAGACGGGAACGCAGCTCCGGTGAGGTGAGCATAGCTTAATGCGCGGAGTTACGGAGTCCCTGTGTTGTGCACCTGAAACTAATGTAGCATTGCAGGTCCGCTCTAATTCGGTTAGAAAAACCCCCAAACCTCTGTGCATAGAAAGCCTTCTTGGAATCTTGATTTTTAAATTTCTATTTAAATTATCGTCAAGAGGGACGCCTGGGTGGCTCAGTGGGTTGGGCAGCTGCCTTCGGCTCAGATCATGATCCCGGCGTCCTGGGATCGAGTCCCACATCGGGCTCCTTGCTCGGCAGGGAGCCTGCTTCTCCCTCTGCCTCTGCCTGCCTCTCTGTCTGCCTGTGCTCTCTCTCTCTCTGATAAATAAATAAAAAAGTCTTGAAAAAAAAATAAATTATCGTCAAGATATTTATCTCACTTTAGCTTTAGTAAAATTCCCAAGAAGTAATATAGACAGGAAAACTGAGGACAAAGAAGGCCACGTTTCCGGGGTGCGATGCGGCGCCGCCAGTTGCTGGGAGGAATGGCCTTTAGAGCCGGGGCTGGGACCAGCGCGTGCAGAGCTGCGTGCGTGTCAGTCTTTCAGACGAGGTTTTGCTCAGGTGACACACGGTTCCCAGATTTGGGTGGCTTACACAGCAAAGGGTTGTTACTCACCCACGGTCTTCGGTCCACCCTCTCAGATCTCCAGGCCGTATTGACCCCGGGTCCTCTGTCTGGCAGCAGAGGACGAGGATACTGAACCCTGAACTACTAAGTTCTTACATGTATCACTTCTACACAGACTTCATTGGCCTAAAAATGGTCACTCCTAAGTTCAGCAAGGTGAGATGGACAGTCCTTCTGCAAAGAGTGGCCATGCTGGTCACTTGGTCATGCTTGGCCAGGCCATGGGTGGGGAATAAATCATCTTCTAGAGAGGGCAGGAAACATTTTGTCTCCTAAGACTTCACTGTACTGCCCTAGTCAGGGCATCTGCTGTAGAGCCAAGCGTCTTTATTATTTTTTCATACTGTTCCCGTTCCGTAATGATTTTTCTCACTCCCTTTGTCCTTCTCCGACCCCAGCTGCACGTGGTGGGATGATGAGGTCGAGTATGTGTGTGTGTTAAGCAACCAGGCTGAGCCGAAGGCAGAGGATGTGACCATTGCTCTTGTTCCCGCACAGTGAGCTTCCAGTAGCATCCTCACTAAGGAAGGGAAGGGCAGTGACCTTCTGAAAGACCTTCTGTGCTGTTCCGTGGCGGCCCCGGCTCTGGGACTGTACTCTCTGGGAAATGGTTTTGAGGCCATTAGGACTTCCAGCTGCTTGACAGAATGATTTCCCTTGGAATGCTTCCAAATCTGTGCTTTCCCAGCCCATCTGTCCCTAAATGCAGATGCCTCGGGATGGCACCTTCTTTTCCTTGCTTTGTTCTGCTCGCTAAGAGGCAGTAGTACTATATCACAGTTGGGTTAAGAACATGGGTTTTAGGGCCAGACGGCGCGGGTTCTAGGGTATCAGCTCTGCCATTTAACCGCCTATGTGACCTTAGGCAAGTTACTTACCTTGTGTACCTCACATTCATCAGCTGCAAAATCATAATAGTACCGTCCTCAAACATTTATAGAACTTAACAAGTTAAGACACTCAGAATGTTTGCAGTGATGCATGAAACATTCATCCTCAATAAAAAGGAAATGACTCTGGAAATAATAGTCTTTACACCAAAGACTGGGCTCCAAGTGGAACTGCCAGCCCGTCCCACCCCAGCAGGGAGTGAACATTTGCCCTTTCTCCTCTCACCCCCCTGAAATGCAGTCCTCCTTTTTTCTAGTCAGAGCACACCTTGGAGGCACGGATCCAGTGCACCCTGTCCTTGAAGAATTGAAGGTCTCCTTGAAGACCTCCGAGTCCGAGGTCTCAGTCATTTGCCCCTCTCGGAGCTCCTGTGGCACTGCTGCCCTGAAACACTTGTGTGTCACCCTTAATAGTGTTCTGGAGTCTCCACACCACCCCCACTCTCTTGCAGCTCCTCTTTAAAATAAGTAGCCCCAGTTCCAGGGGTGATTAGCTCCGTGTATACACCTTGAGGGTGGCTACGCCTCCTTCCCTGTTGTATCCTTCCCAGTGCCCGCTGCTGTCTCTTTGGATCACTTTCTCAAATAGCTGCGTGCATGCTTGTAAGCCCTTGTCTCAGGACCCTGCCTGTGGATGAAAACGCTCTGTTTCCTGGTTTGGGGCTCTTACCTTATGCAAATGAGGGAGGACGAATGTTACTTTGTAACATATCAGATTACTCTGGACTTTAAAAAAATATGCTGAGAACAAACTGACCTTTTTAAATCAGGGTCTTATTGTTTATTGGAGGGAAGACTTCACACTGTTGTCAGATGCTAGGCGCAGAAAAGAAAAAAACGGGGTATGTCATCTCATCTTTTCTGTAACTTTCATTTCTGCTTCCTTGGAGTGGAACCGAAACTCTCTGGATGGAAGTGCTTGTCTCTGAGTGTATAGCGCTACTTTGTTGTGTACTTTGTTCTGTAACTTCTTTAATGTACCCATTTCAAGTCAATTACATATTTTGTAATCTAGAAACTAGATACAGAGTATATGGGGGAGATACGTTTTTGATACATGAACTGTGAATTTGGGCCAAAGCTTAAAACACTGCATAGATTGGGAAAAATGAGGTAAAAATTTTTTGAAGCAACTTTTAGTGAATTAATAATGTTGAGCAATTCTAAGGGCCCAGATTAACTTAAGTATCTGCTGGAGAATTATTCAACTCATTAGAGTTGTTCACATCATCTCTTCACCGTGTGCCCATCCCAAAGTCATTTTCTAATAATGTAGGAGACATGCTTGGAAACACCACAAGTCAAAAAAATTCCTTATTCAGTTTTCTCAGAATCTGTTACCTTTGCTCTCACTCTGAAGTTTGGTCTGACTTTTTGTAGGGGTGAACAATGTAGGACTGTACCTCCTTCTGTTGCAATGCTGTGATTGTTTATAATATCTCCTTGTTTTCAATGCCTTCTCTAGTCCTTAGGTTTTTGTTTGTTTGTTTGAATTCCAAATAAAGGGAATAAGAGGAGAAAACGTAAAAAATTGCATCCTGGAATGTTTGATTTCTCCATTTCTCAGACTAAAACTGGAATTAGTTTCTTTCTTTTTTTCTTTCTTTTGGTCTTTAAATATCCATTTGGAATGTTGCTGCTAATTTTCACATTGGCTTTGCCACCAGACTCCTAGCACCCACTGCACAGATGTCTTAATTGAAGTTGTGCAATTCCACCCATTTCCCTGGTGATTACATTTCAGTGGGTAAGCACTGATCTTCACGATTTTCTTGTGAGGTAGTTTGATTAGATACTGATCTTGAACCCATCTCTTCAGCTCCCATTTGGTGGATCAGGACTCACACTTGCCCAGGATAAACAGTAACGATTTTAAGGTCAGGTTTTCTGACTGTTGTTTATATCTTCTTTCCAAGAGGAGATAGCACAGTAGTCTGCAGAATAAATGCTGTCAGAACTTTCTGAGTTGATGGAAATATTCTGTTACTGCATTGTCCACTGTGGTAGCCACCAGCTGTATGTGACCACTAAATACATGAAATGGGGCTTGTGCAACTAGAGAATTAGATTTTTTAAAAATCTTGTTTAATTATAATTAATGTGTGTTTAAATAGCCACATGTAGCTAGTGGTGACCACATGGGATAGTGAGTTTTAGGAGTTACGGTCTAGAAGTATTTATAATCTGATACTTCCTTCTCATTTTTTAGAAAACTTCTTTATTAAGAAAATTCCAAAGTGGGGCACCTGGGTGGCTCAGTGGGTTAAGGCCTCTGCCTTCGGCTCAGGTCATGATCCCAAGGTCCTGGGATCGAGCCCCACATCGGGATCTCTGTTCAGCGGGGAGCCTGCTTCCTCCTCTCTCTCTGCCTGCTTATCTGCCTACTTGTGATCTCTGTCAAATAAATAAAAAAAAATCTTAAAAAAAAAAAGAAAGAAAGAAAGAAAGAAAGAAAATTCCAAACTTTACACAAGAGAGAAGGTATGATGAACCCTTCTATCCCATCACCTAGGCCAATTTTTACGTCATCTCTTTCCCCTTCTCTCCCCCCTTAAGCCTCCCAAGTTTTTTGTTTTTTGTTTTTTGTTTTTTTTTAAGATTTTATTTATTTATTTGACAGCAAGAGCCAGGGAACACAAGCAGGGGGAGCAACAAAGGGAGAGAGAGAAGCAGGCTCCCTACTGACCAGAGAGCCGGATGTGGAACTCGATCCTAGGACCCAGGATCATGACCTTAGCTGAAAGCAGATGCTAAAACTGAGCCACCTAGGTGCCCCAAGATTTTATTTTTAAAGTAATCTCTACACCCAACTTGGGGCTGAGATTAAGAGTCACATGCTCTACGAATTTAGCCAGTCAGGGACCCCTCAACCCCCCAAATTATTTTGAAGTAAATACCGGATACAGTCTGATCTCATTTTAAGAGCTAAGCTGGTGACCTGGGGGTTAGATGGAGCAAGGCATCAGGAAGAGGTGTTCAGGGATCTTCAAGTAACTTTGTGATTATAAAAGCAAACAAACAAACAAACAAAAAGCCCAACAAAACAAAAAACAAAGCCTTCAAGTGTATGGAAGGTAGAAGTTGTGGTTTGACAAAGACGGGTAATGAGTGTACAGATGAGTGATGTTCGAGATATGTTCTCCCCGCCATCGTCATCAGGAAATGCTAAGCATGAGCCCATCAATGGACCACTTACTGCACCAGGCTCCCTTACATGTGCTGTCACTGAAGTTCGGGTTCATGGGTGGTTCAGACGTCCGTATGCAGTATTTATCGTTGAGCCTAATGGAATGCCAGCAGTGCTCTGGGGTCACAGGGTCTTTAAAGAAGCAAACTGAGGTTCATTATTGGTTTTAGCCCAGTCCCCTCAGAACGCTTCATTCCAGAGAGTAGTAGCTTGTGTTGAGCTCCCTTTGAGTGGCCCCGCACTTCGTCCTGCCACACTGGCCACGTCAGCTGACCGGCTGAGTTACAGTCTGCGAAACTAAGTCTCTCCTACCACTTTGTAAAATGGCAGACTCCGAGGACCTCTTTTAGAGCAGACCTTTTGTTTTTCTAAGTCTATTTGAGGTATCGCAGATACTCTTGTTGGAAAGAAATGTTTTTTACAATTAACGTAAAATTTTCTCTTTTGAGAATTTATGCCCATTACTGGGGTCTATTTTTATAGGAAATGCCTGTTTACTTTCTGTATTTCTGTTTTTAAAAGAAACCTACCTTGTAGCAAGCCTAAGTCATGTACACACATTGCAGGAAATAATGCTTGCATCGGTGATACTTAAAAGTGCATCTTTACTTCACGACATAAAGCAAGAATTGGTGCTGTGCCTTTGTAGTTGGATTAAGGTCTAATAATGATTTTCTTCCTTATGATAGACTGCAGAATATGTATATTCTAAATTTGGAACTCTACTTAGGATCTCAGGATTTAAGGGGAATGAATTTGTGATGGTAAAAGGTTCTTGTATCATCAGAAATGCACCCAGGCCTTGGCTCAGCTGTTTTATTGATGGAAAAAGATGATATGCTTTAGAATAAGAGCTATTAAAAATTTCTGCAACATTCTGAACAACGCCAAGCTGCCTGTTGCAACGGGATGCCGTTCCTTTTCCATGGTCAGCTCTCCCATAGAGTCTGCCCTTTGTGTCCCCTTAGACTTTTGTGAACCACAGTCCTGGGAGAGAGGGAAGAGCTCTGTCTAATCTCATCATCTACCGGCAGCTCAGTAGGATTTACTGTTTCCGCGTGGTTCCTAGAGATAGTGAGTAGTTGGTGAGTACCCCACGTGTTAATGTTGCTGCGACTCAGGATTTGTGCCATTTCTTGCAAATAATCCTCCTGTGAAATGAGCTTTCTTATCTCCAGTTGACAAGAAATATTTGAGTCCACATTAGGGTGAAGAACAAGATTTAGGGAGATGTGTTTTGTCAAATCACACGCCCTGTCCTTTTCATGAAGGGTAAAGACGAACTATCAAGGCTTGTCAAATGACTGTGACCTGATTAGGAAAATACAGGACCTTTTTTCAGCAAAGAGGGTAAAATATTAGAATGAGTATCAGGGTTTTTTTTTTTTATTACATTAAGTTTATAGATTTGAAAAAAGTCAAATTTAAATCCAGCAATAACACATCTTGAGAAAGAAACGAAATTCATGTAATCTAGGTATCAATTAATGCTTATACTTTATCACAGTTAGAAAAATGCTAAATTTGATCTAGCCATTACATTTAATAAGAAACAGAAGTTTACCTTATTATTTTTTCTCTTTAAAATAGTTAACGATCAATGCCTTATCAGAGCTTTGATAGGCCTTAGTTTGGCTCTGGAGAGCCAAAGTACAAAGGGAGAGAAATAACAAAAAGCATCTTTGACCAGGGTGAGCTTCATTATTTGGCTCATTTATTGGATGGGGAAGAAAGTACCAAGAAGGACACTCAGATTCTCTGGTCGGACTGGTGTGAATGGGACAGCATGTACCACCTTTTAGCTCTGCCTGGCAACATGAGGACCTCAGTGGTGCCAGAGTTTTCACTTTTTCAGGAGAACATGGAATGGGCATTTGGAGTTTGAGGAGAGATTTGCCCATCCGGAAATGTTGGCAGTTAAGTCAACTATTTTTAAAATACTGTGTGGGCCACATAAACATGTTCCTGGGCGGAGACCTGCCAGTTTGCGATCTGATTTCCATTAAAAATAATTCATTTATTTTTCCAGTATTTGAATAAAGAAACCATTAACTTTGTTGTTGTTGTTGTTATGTCTTTTTATATGCTTTAACATTTGAATAAGTAAAGTGCTTTTTGTCGAAAACCAGATTGTTTTTAAAACAGAAGTGAAGCAATACTTGAACTCTGCCGGGAAAGTGTCTCGATTGTTTGAGGGCCGTAGCAAAACCTGAAACTTGTTTCCTTAGCCAGAGAGCTCCCCGCAGGTTTTGAGCTGCCGGACACGGGCTTGGGAGAAGCAGGATTCCTTGCAGAGGGTCTGGGGCCCCCAGCGGAGAGAGCAGGAGGGACTCGAGCGTGTGGCGTCCAGTGCCCGCGTCCCTCTTCAAGAACATGTGCTATATATAGTGGACGGGGTCGGATTTTTTTCTCTTGGTTTAGGTCCAGTGACAGTTAATGACTGTTCCTTACCGGCTGTGAAATTATTCATGCGTTTGGCAGTGGGAGGGTGTACAGTGCAAGTGGCGATAGGTAGAACGGGCTCGGTTACCAAATCCCGGGAAAGTGCTACTTCTAGAGCCAAGAGGTCATCCAGTCCAGGGCCTGCCTTTGAGGCCAGGAAACCGAGGGTGAAATTCTCATTAACTCTTTCCCGTCCAGCCCTCTCCCTTCTTTCCCTCTCTGAAGAAGAGAGGGAAAGAATGTGTCTGCCAGGAATTATTGGTGACAATTGGAGAGTGTCTCAGAAAAACAAAGGTCAAGGGCGCCTGAGTGGCTCAGTGGGTTAAAACCTCTGCCTTCAGCTCAGGTGATGATCCCAGGGTCTTAGGATCGAGTCCCACATCGGGCTCTTGGGGAAACTGCTTCCTCCTCTCTCTCTGCCTGCCTCTCTACCTGCTTCTGATCTCTATCAAATAAATAAATAAAATCTTAAAAAAAAAAAAGAAAAAAAACAAAGGTCAGATGTTTAGTGAACTGAATATTTACAAAAGATCTTCCTGGAGGTTGATTTAGCTTGTCTTTGTTTATTTGTTTGTTTGTTTTTAAATATTTTATTTATTTACTTGACAGACAGAGATCACAAGTAGGCAGAGAGGCAGGCAGAGAGAGGAGGAAGCAGGCTCCTGGCTAAGCAGAGAGCCTGATGCGGGACTCGATCCCAGAACCCTGGGATCATGACCTGAGCCGACAGCAGAGGCTTTAACCCACTGAACCACCCAGGCGCCCCTAGCTTGTCTTTGTTTTTTATTGACAAAATTTCTGTTGCCTTTTTTTTTTTTTTTAAAGATTATATTTATTTATTTGAGAGAGAGAGAGAATGAGAGAGAGCATGAGCAGGGAGAAGCAGGCTGAGCAGGGAGCCTGGTCGTGCCTGATCCGAGGACCCCAGGATCACTACTTGAACCAAAAGCAGATGCTTAACCAACTGAGCCACCCAGGTGCCCCTGTTGCTGTTTTTATATGAGTTTTGATAGGCTTCTTACCAAAGCCTATTCTTCTGTGGATTTTTTAGAAAGCAAGAAACAAGGTAGGTATTAATTCCACAGGAAAATGTGGCACTAGATGACCCTTCCACAGAGTTTTCTAGTAGTGGGTTGAACCACATGAAATCGTTGATTTCATCTGTTTCCGAACTACAAAAATGGTAGTTTCCCGTGATTCAAGATAGTAGCTTGAGCAAAAGGGTGGTGAGTATTGAGGTAGGCGCCTTTCTCCTGATGACATTGTTGGCATTTCTGTGCCCGGAGACCTTTCAGCCCTCCCGTTCATCCTGCCCCAGCACTGTCCCGCCGCAGCACTTCCACTGGGAGCTGTGGGGTTCGAAGCTCCGAGCGCATCCGTGAGCAGTTTCCTTCCACGCGCTATGTTTGGCTTGAAAAGCCTTCCTTGCCTTGAAGAACAGACAACCAAACTCAAGTCAGAGGCTGGCTTTGTTTCTGGTGTTTCAGGCCAACAGAAGCAAGCTGGAATGGCAGTGATTTTCATCCTCAGTCTTGGTCAGCAGCGCGATATTTTGATACGCAGTTATGTTAATATTGCACCCTGAACTGGGGATCGGAGACTCCGAAAACACTGTCTTGGGACTGTAATTGAAACTGACTGTGACTTGGGTGGGGGGTGGTAGTGGGCAGGAAGCAGACGGGCCCACAGAAAGAAATGTCATGAACTTTAGACCTTTTCTTCCAGTTTTCTGACTTAAATCCACTGAATATTGGCTTTGTCAAAACAACTTTTGTAAAAGAAGTAGCATTTTAGTATTTTGGAGATTATACAAGAAGTATAAAATAAGAAACATTTGCCCTTAACTCTGATAGGGAAAATTTATTTGAGGGACGTTAGGACCTCTGAATCACATCTGAGACCCCTGACCAAATAAAATAAAACTTCTCACTTTAGGCATCAAAGAAATTATTAATAAATATATGCATACTTATTTTTCTTGAGAAATCAGAAAACAGAAATCTGCCCCACATACAGTCAATTAGAGAAAGCCAAACTCTACAAAATTCATGATTTGTAAAGATCTTAGTGCACCACAGCTGAATAAATACAACTAAAGAGCCATCACAAACAGCAACTTGGAAATGTGATTTTTCTGTACGACTTTGAACTAGAAGGTTAGTTAGAAATTCACTTCTGACATTTCAGGCACCTTCCGACTATTACTTTAAAATGGAGTCCTTTTCTTTAGTTTTTAAAAAAGAACTAGAGAGGGGCGCCTGGGTGGCTCAGTGGGTTAAAACCTCTGCCTTTGGCTCAGGCCATGATCTCAGGATCCTGGGATCGAGCCCCGCATCGGGCTCTCTGCTCGGCAAGGAGTCCGCTTCCTCCTCTCTCTCTGCATGCCTCTCTGTCTACTTGTGATCTGTCTGCCAAGTGAATGGATGGAATCTTAAAAAAAAAAAAAAAAAAAAAAGAACTCTAGAACTAAACTGTAGAAATAAAGGGCCTTTTTATTGGGGTAAAAAGTTTTCCAGAGAAAATAGTATTAGATGGGCTGAATCTGTTTTCTCCCCTCTTAATTTATTTCTGCAAAAATGCCCTTCCATGGTGTTCTCTTGGGGCTCCGCTTGCCAGGATGGCATGTGTGTCTCTCCAGGATTTGATGCCTTTCTTCCTATGATCTGCAGTAGGCACCAGACGTCCCCTTCTCTGACAATCTGTCTTTGCGCCTCACGTAAATGCCTTTCTCCTGCCCTCATCTACCTTCTGCGGCTTCTCTCATCCTCGAAGGCTCTCCGGGCCCCTCTGCTTTCCCCTCGCCCAGGCAGTTAGGAGGGCTTTCTGCATTCCCATTTATCTTAGGCTCTTGTAATAAGCAGATACCGTGTTGTACCATAGTCATTCTCACGCCTTGCTCATTTTTGTCTTGTACATTCAGCAAAGCCAGTGCCTGGCAAAAGGAGTTCCCCAGTAAATGCATCAAAAATAACTGGCTGATAGGTCCAAGTTCCTGCTTGTGTAGAGGAATTTATCAGTAAAAATAATGGCCTAGCATCCTGGAAGGACATTATAGACCAAAGAATTTAACGATCTGCTAAATTTCCCCAGGAATTCTTAGCGTTATTTAACGGTTGACAGAGGGAGCTTTGGAGGGTGAAGACGTGAGCACAAATGGAACGGGCTGAAGATGAAATTTTCATCTCCCCTGTTTCTTGTCTCAGTCCATGCTTTCTCAGCCCTCGGTTGCTCAGACCGTAAACTTTGGAGTTGACAGAGCATAAGATAATGTATTCCTGTTCATCAGAAAATAGTGTGGGGACCCCTGGGTGGCTCGGTCGGTTAAGCCGTTGACTTCAGCTCAGATCATGATCCCAGGGTCCTGGGATGGAGTCCCACATCAGGCTCCCTGCTCGGTAGGGAGCTTGCTTCTCTCCGCCTCTGCCTGCTTGCGTGCTCTCTCTCTCTCTCTGACATATAAATAAAATCTTTTAAAAAAAAAACAAAAAAAAAACAAAGAAAGAACATAGTGTGGAGTGCCCGGGTAAGCAGCCTCAGGAAATGGCAAAGCCCGTTCTCCTTGCTCATTCTCTTTGATGCTGTGTTCAGGGCCTTCCTGAGGCTTATTTTTCCTAATTATTGAAATTCTGTGAATGTCAGTGACCCCTGAAGCTATTCTGTGTGGCAGTGAATGTGCTGCTTTGCCTCTCAGAGAGCACCCAACATGCTTGGTGAAATGCTAGAGATTGTAGCAGGAGAAGTGGGGTTTCAGAGATGCCCTGTGGAAGTGAGGATACAGAGTTCAGGGGAAGAATAGATATTTAGACTATTTTTAGAAATTTATGAGTGGGCACCTGGGTGGCTCAGTGGGTTAAAGCCTCTGCCTTCGGCTTGGGTCATGATCCCAGGATCCTGGAATCAAGACCCGCGACAGGCTTTCCGCTCGGCAGGGAGCCTGCTTCCCTCTCTCTCTCTCTCTGTCTGCCTCTCTGCCTACTTGTGATCTCTGTCAAATAAATAAATAAAATCTTAAAAAAAAAAAAAAGAAATTTGTGGTGATATGTGTATCTCTTATAACCACATTCAGCAGCTAGCAGAATCAACATTAAATTGGTGGAGAAAAATTTTTTAAATATTGTCTACTATGAAATTGCTTAAAGGGGACAAGACTCTACCAGGGGCTTTCTGTTGTGTCCGCTGAAACTACAGCAAATCTGTAATACAGTTAGTATCCCTATTTTACAATTAAGGAACAAGAGACTTAGAAGTATCCTGCCTCAAAGTCATTCAGCCCAAAAGTTGCAGAGCTGGAATTTCATTCCTGATTGATTTGTAGCCAATGGTTAGAACACTGTTCTGTCCTGCTTTATGTTTTGTATTAATGTCAGAGAGATTTTTTTCAAGCCTGTCACTTAAGATATTGATATTTAAATATTAAATCTTAAAAATGTCCTCAGAGACTTCATGCACACCACCCAGAGATGTGTGTTGGTGAAAGATAACACAAATTATTTTTAAACCTTCAGTCATTTTATGCATTGTTGTGGAACAGAATATTGAAGTTGGTTATTTTAGCTAAATATTTCTTAATTATGATCATGGAATCTTGTCTGCACAGAGCACAACACCACTTGGTAATATACCAGCACTTGCGTGACCTGTAGGACGGTACAGGATTGGCTTAGACGAGTGGGGGAAAGAAAACCACCTTAATATGCACTTGACTTTGGGGCTATTCAGTGATAATGCTGCTCATCTAAAGAATATTGGAATGAGCCAGTGAGGGCCTGGATAGGAAACACCAAGTGGTTGTTACACTGCCTCTTTTCTGTCCAGCTTCACATGGGTCCTTTAAAAAAAATAGGCCTCTTAAAATATTTTTAAGATATTTAAAATATTTATATTTTATATTTAAGATATTTAAAATATTTATATTTTATATTTAAGATATTTAAAATATTTCTATTTTAAAATATTTAAAATATTTATATATTTACAAATAGAAAATATTTATATTTTATTTTATATATAATATATAAAAATATATGTAGTATATATGTTATGTATAATATTTTATATTTTATATATCTTAAATTTATATCTTCAAAATATAGGGATATAATTTACTTTTCTGTAAATTACTTTTCTGAAGTAATTCTTAAGCTGGTCAGTGGCTCTGCAAGACACAACCACGTTGAGGTGTTATCATAAATAACTCCCCTGATTAGAGTGCCGTTGGACGTCTTTTCATGTGGGCATTGGCCACTTGTACTTATTTCGCTGTGAATAACCTATTTACATCCTTGCTTTCCCTCCCTCTCCAAGCCCCTGCTGGACTATTTCTCTCTATCTTGTTGACATTCATTCTTTTATTTGTGCAAATAATCTTCTCCCAGCCTGCCATGTATCTTTACTTTTGTTTTTGGTGTCTTGTTGCACAGAAGCTTTAAATGTGCCATCGTCTTTTTGGGTTGTATTTTGGGTCTTGTTTTAGAAATCTAGTTCACTCTTCACTGAAGTTCATTTAATTACGGTTAACAACTGTTTTGTCTTTTGCTCCGTGGTTTGGAGGGGACAAGAATGTGGCAGCTGTTAAGAAACAGAGAGCATTCATCCAGTGGGGGATGTCCTGAAATAATAAATTAGGAACAACTCAAAGAGGAGACAGAAAGGGAAGAGCTTGGAACCCAGGACACGAAAAGTAACAGAGTTCAAGAATCTGGTCCTTCAAGAGGGATTCAGACATTCAGTGTTGTGTGATTTGAAGAAACTTTTGTGAGATAATTAATACCTCACTTGCGATTAGCGGTTGAGAACCCAGTGAGCTAGATGGAGGACAAGCCGTGGGCTTGGGTTAGTGATGGGGTCTTTAAGTTAAAAGGCGGTTTTTAGGGGGCGGGGTGGAGAAATCCCCTTTTAACACTCCTTTCTAGTGTCTTACTTCCATTTTTATGAAGTTCTCTTAGTAATAATAATAATATTGAAACTCACTGTACGGCAGGCACTGTGTCTAAGCGCTTTATATGCATTACCTCATTTAGTCAAACCAGGGAGTAAGTGCCGTAATTATGCCATTTTCCAGATGAAAACAGGCTCTAGGAGGTTAAATAACTTGCCCCATGTCACACAGCTGGTAGGTAAACGGTATCAAGATTAGAATTCAATTCTTTCTGAACTCTGAGCCTTCCAAATGCGATTGTTACATTTTTTTTTTTAAGATTTTATTTATTTGACAGAGACAGAGATCAGAAGTAGACAGAGAGGCAGATAGAGAGAGGGGGGGAAGCAGGCTCCCTGCAGAGCAGAGAGCCTGATGTGGGGCTCGATCCCAGGATGCTGGGATCATGACCCGAGCCGAAGGCAGAGGCTTTAAGCCACTGCGCCACTCAGGCGCTCCTGATTGTTACACATTTTTAAAAATAAAAAGTATTTGTGAAGATACTAAGTGGTGAGCCCTTGGAATTGGTGATTGTGCCTGTTCTACTGGAAAATCAAGCTCTGTTGAGCATCTGTCGGCTTGCCCTGCATTAATCGCATTTAGTGGAAGAGAGGAGATTTTGCAGGACTTAGTACTTGAAACCTTTACTTCTTATTTTAGTTCTTTATTTTTTATGTAGGCTCCCTACCCAGCATGGAGCCTAGTGCGGGGCTTGAACTCATGAGCCTGAGATCAAAATCTGAGCTGAGATCAAGAGTTGGGCGCTTACCTGAGTCTCAGTCATTAAGCGTCTGCCTTGGGCTGAGGTCAGGATCCCAGGGTCCTAGGATTGAGTCTCACACAGCCCTGCTCTGTGGGAAGCCTGCTTCTCCCTCTCCCTCTGTTGCTCCTTCCCTGCTTGTGCTCTCTCTCTCCTCTCTGTAAAAAAAAAAAAAAAAGAGAGAGAGAGAGAGAGAGAGAGAGAAGAAAAGAAACAAAGAGTTGGACACTTAGCCACTTGAAACCTTTAAAAACAAAGCAAAGCCCTTTCCTTGCCCGGGTCCCACTTTTCTGGCTTTGCTGCCTTCCGTCCGGGGGAGGAGCGCGCCGTCTCTCCTCCTGAGCTGTGGCCTGGCTCTCTCCCGACCCTCCCCTTGCTCAGGTGACAGGCCAGCCTCTGTGTTGCTCCAGTGCACGGGGATCGGAGGGACCTTGTTGCTGTGCCTCTGAGACACGTCTGTGCGGGTCAGGGAAGCAGCTGTGTCGCTGCAGCTCCGAGCGCGACCGTCCGTCTCTCCAGGGCTTCTCCGTCAACAGTCCGGCTGCCCCGCTCAGCGTGGATTTTTCCAGGCTTGACTAAACCCAGCCTTCCCGCTTCCGTGGAATTGTGACACGGATCAGGGAGACAGGGGAGGAACTGAAGTCTGTTTATGCGGAAGAAGTGCCGAGGTGCGGCCCCGGTGGAAAGCAGCTCGACACTCTGGGTTCGTTCCGTGCTCTGAGACCTCGTGCAGGTGTCTCTCCATCTCGGCGACTCACTTCCACGTCTGGGAAAGGCGGATGCTAGTGTCTCTTTCCCCGGGGTGTGAGGATGCGGACCGTGATGCGCATGGAGTCGCCTCCAGGATATTTAGAGACGCGCGGGAACGCTAGCCAGTTTCATAGGTTAAAGCAGCGAGCCCGCCCTGTGGAGCGGGGGTCCCCGCACGGTTAGTACACTTGGTGCACATCTTCATGTGCTCACCTCGGACAGTTTGGGTGAACTGATAGCACTTTTACCTCCCCTTGTGGATGAAGCATTTCTTGGGGTCTCCAGACAAGTGGGGCTTATTTGAAGCCCAGGAATACTCCTCCTGGCTTTGGGTCTCTGCTTTTCACCATGGCCATGTTCTTTCTGTCACCCGGACATAGTCCCCCCTCCCCCCCATTGAAGCCTGAAGAATCGGGTTCTCTCCCTTGAGTGTTGGTGGTGGTTGTACCTTCTACCCAGCAGCTAAACTGTGTTAAAACATCCTGGATGTCCCTTGTGGACGCTCCCTGTGTCCTCTTTGTCCTTGAAATTACCCCTTAGCTGTGGTGCTTGTCCACCGATGACAGCTTGTGGGAACGCGTGGTGCTCACGGACGCTTGGCCGCACCCTGTCCTGGAAGCTGAGGCAGCGGACTGAGCCCCCGTCAGGTTTTGTTGCTTGGGCTCTCAGAGTGTTTGAGCAGGAAGGATTTTAAAGAAGTCATGTCATCCAGCGCTTCCATGTTACAGAGAAGGAAGCCACGACCCAGGAGAGTAAGTGACTCGCTTCAGGCCCACAGACTCAGAACTGGAGCCAAATCCTCTGACTTTTGCTTCTACTATAAATCCAAGGACAGTAGAGCTATAAATCCAGGCATTCTGGGTAGGGAGTTGGTCAGCAGATTCTTTGGTGGCTTCTCCCAGTGGAGAAAACCTAAACTCCCTTCCCAGTCTGTTATCTCATGCTTAGGATGCTGGTCACCCACGGATTTATTTATTTATTTATTTATTAAAGAGAATTTTATGTATTTGACACAGAGAGAGAGATCACAAGTAGGCAGAGGGAGAGGAGGAAGCAGACTCCCCGCCGAGCAGAGAGCCCGATGCGGGGCTCGATCCCAGGACCCCGAGATCGTGACCCAAGCTGAAGGCTGAGGCCCAACCCACTGAGCCACCCAGGCGCCCCATCACCCACTAATTTATGATGCAGAACACCCTGACAGTTTCAGAGCTGGGCTGCAGATGGTATGAACCTGGGTTAACTTAGGGCCTCAATGCGCTTGGACATTTATGGGAACTGCTCTTTGTAAAAACTGTGAGCCCTTGTAAAAGTCTTATGTAACACAGCTTGGGTTACCGTTGGCGCTGCCCACGTGTGCCCCTCTCTCCCGTGGACTAAAGAATAACCAGGGACTTAAGACAGCACAGAACTGAGCTTTGGAAAGCTCTCTCCGGCATCCCGACGCGCACAGTGACGTTGTTCAGGACCCTCTCGGTCAGTCAGCGTCCTTCACAGAAGAAAGTCCGTCCCGTCAGCCCTTCCCAGGGGTTTTCTGTCGCAGCATCAGTCTACTTTTTTTTTTTTTTAAGTTTTAACAGCATTTACTTGTTAAAAATAACCATAATCACATTCTATACTTTTATGAAATGTAATTACATTTCAAACCAAAAAATTAATGAGATGAGATGCATTGTTTTACATTTTTGCAACTCTTGATTGTCTGACTTAATAGAAGACAGCTGGGTGTGCAGATCTGCTTTTCACTGACTCTCATGCAGTGAATTGTTTTGGCTGAAGTCCGTGCGGATCCAGCCTCCCGGAGAGATGGTTAGAAAAGGAAGGACTTACACACCCTTAAAAGATTCCTGGAGAAGTTCCAAGGACATCTGACCGTGCTTTGAGAACTGCTTCTTTAAAGTAACTCTCCTAGTCTCTGCTCCCCGTTCCTTGCCCTCTGGGGAAGAGCATTGGCTTTCCTGATAGGCAGCGTCTAGAAGAGAGTGGGTCTTGCACATTTCGAAGTTGGGACTCCTAGTGACTGTGCTAGGATGGTGTCCAAGGTACCGTTATAAAGGAAAACAGGAAACAGACTTCATGCACGTCCAGGAGAGTGCGTCTGGTGGTGGACGCAAGAGACAGGACAGCCATCCTGTAGGATGCTCCCTGCCATCAGAGCTTTCGGGGATGTTCAGTTACTTGGGCTGGCTATTGAGTATACCGGTGTGTGTTATATTTTCTCTATACGGTAAGGATATGTTCCAGACACATTTGAAGAAAGCTCTGGTTTCTAGCACTTGGGGGAAGCAGTGAATCTGTATTTTCCCTCATTCAGTTCTTCATTTTTGGGGGCATGGATCTCCTGAATCTTCCTAGGTGTAAAAAGCACCTGTCTGGACCCATGAGTTGGAACTGTATCCATCGGAGTCAGTTTCCTCCTCCAGCACTTGTGTCAACACAAGGTCTCAGGCGTGTAATTCCCTCCTTATTATACAAATGAACACGAGGAGCCAGTCTGCAGCTGGAGAGAGGGGCTAGAACCCGGGGCTCTGAGTGTGGGGTGGTCAAGTGACGGCCTCTCCAGTACGGAGCCTTCCGTGTCTCGCTGATCCGGGCCCACAGAGGCTGCTGAGATGTCTGCTTTCTGCTAGAAAATAGGCTGCTTCTGTGGTTTCTGAACTGTGCTCAAGTTGTGCTTCGTGGATGGGGCAACCCACTCTTGGACTTGCATTTGCTCCCTCCCTCTGCTGTTGCTCCACAGTCGGCTTCGGGACGGTACACTTCTGTTTTGGTGACCGAATCCTGCAGTGAGGTTTTCTGTGCCGCTGGAGAGCGACGCTCACGCGGGCTCCGGCGGCCCTCGTCCTCCGCCCCCCCCACGGTGACGATAGGACCCCGGAATGTAGGAAGTGGACGTTATTCCCGTGCCCTTCCTCAGCAGCCCCTCTCCTCTCCTGTCTCTGTCACAGAGACACAACCGCAGCCCAGACAGATGGCGGGCGTGTCACTCGAGTAGGCCCAGCCTGGACCAGGGCTGGAAGCCTCCGAGGGCGTTGAGCTTCGGATCGCAGCGGGCAGGGTGGGTTTGTACGTGTGTGCCCCTGCCTGCGACAGCACGGGACCAGGTGGCCGGGACAGTCTCCGGAAGGCAGCGTGTTCGGTGGGAGAGAAATTCAGGCCGCAGGAAAAAGCTTAAGGACAAGCCAGCGACCCCTTTTCATTGGAGGGGAAGAAAATGGTATTCAGTGAAAAGAAAAGTGAAAAGTAACTTTAGATTTACTAACGTTTGATTTTCAGAATGCTTTGCCGTTTGTGGCGCGTGCACACATATTCCTGCCTAAATTGATAAAATCGGACCCGGTTTCCACGGGCCTGCGCAAACCCTTTGTGATGACCTCACGGATTGTTAGAAAAAAACCAACAAAACGGGTGTTTTGTGTCGGTGCCGCAGCGGCTGGTGGTCGGAGCACGTGTCAGAGCTCGTGAGCTGCCGCGAAGTTCGTGCGAAGGAAGGTGGTTGCGGGTTCGGCGCCTCCAGAGACGGGGTCTGGGGACACGTCCCAGCAAGTGAAGCCGCGTGAGGGCCGTCGCCCGCCCGTGCCTCCCTCAGGGTGGGCTTCACGATGAGCAGCGCTGGTCACCCCGAGGGCGACAACACCGGGAGCTTTAAAGGTTTCGTTTTTAATATCAACTCCGGATAGTGGACGGTGGTGCTCCGTGCGTATACAGCCGGTACGGGTTCTCCCTTCGGTTGTGCAGAGGCGGGTGACCCCTGTCTTCGCTGTCCCTGGACAGGGTGCCGCGAGGAATCCGGAGAGGCCCTCATCCCAACAGCTGCATCATGTTTAAGCAGAAGTAAGTCGATAACGTGGCTTGCTGGTTCCCTGCCCACGGTAGGCAGGGCACGGAAAATGTTTCTTCTTCCGTGGCCCTTAGTCCTGGAAGTTTTAGGGCAAACACGGCCGTATTTGGCTTCGCTGCTCAGCGGTGTCCGGGCAGCTGCGGCGGGAGCGAGCGGGTCGGTGCTTTAGTCCAGCGGCCTCCGTCAGCGCCGCTCGCCGCCCCGTGCTCTAGTCCGACGTGGCCTTCGTGGCTTCTGTAGGAGCTCTGGTCGAGTTTCCTCCGTGACTGGGCTCCTGGCTTTGCCAGAGAGAATAATTTCTGCTTTGTAGACGAGTGGGTGGGTGTCGTCCGCGAGGCTGTGGTCTGCAGTCGCTAGGGTACACTTGCTCCCTCTGTGTGAGAAAGAAAGAAATCCGTGTGGGCAGTCGGTCGCGGGACACACCTCTTCTCCGGTTCCTCCTCCCCTTGCTCCCTGTTTCCGCGCTCCCCTGAGCCTCTGCTTTCCTTACGTGCCCCCACAGGGTGGCTCGGGGCCTGTGCGTGTGACCTCGGGAGGCGGTGACCTCGGGAGGCGGTGACCTCGGCGGTGCAGCACAGTTGTGCGATGCTGTGGTTGTGCCTTCATGGCCAAGACGCACGTGTCAGCCCGTGGCCTTGTTCACGCCGTGGCAGGTGCTTTGGAGGCCGTCTGCCTGGCTTTGGGCCACCGTACTTGCTGCACGATCCTGACCGGCTCGGTCTCTGACCTTCGGCTGTAAAACGGGAATAATAATAATGGCCTCGGAAGCGGTGGTGGGAGCTGGGTCAGATCCACGTAAGGTGCCCAGGACGGTGTGCGGCGTATGCCTACGGATATATGGAGGAACAGTGCAAGTGCACACGCTTTGTCAATGTTAAGTGGAACTTCAGCCGAGTAATTATGTCCGAGAGCAAGAGCCCCGATGATACCTGACCTCAGACTAGGCACCGTTGCTTGCCTCGAAGTACTGGGAGGAGGCCACACTGAAGCGTGCACCTGAAGCCGTGGCCTCTCTTCTCCGTTCTCCCGCGAGCCTTTGAAATCTCCGGCAAACACGCGTTGGGCGTTTTAGCCCGTAACGAATGCCACTCCTGAGTGGTAGTTCTTTGTGGTCGGAGGAGGCAGAGGAAGAGTGTTAACCCTGTGAGAACGGGGTCTCTGCACTCATCCACCTTAAATCTACAGCCCCAGTCGTGTGACCTTGTTGCAGGGCTCAAAGGAAGAGGAGTACGGCAGGTGTCCTGTCCTTAAGGGTCTGCGGGCTTCAGGGGCCGACCGGTGGACAGACAGCCAGGCGCGGTGCTGGATGCTGGGGGTGACCAGTGGCCCAGATGCAGTGAGTGTTGTGCAGTAGAGAGCGATGGCGTGCGGTTCGGGAAACCAGACAAGGCTTAACGAGGAAGATGGGATTTGCCTGGAATTTTAAGGATGCATCGGATTTGAGGGTAGCGGTGAGGAAGGAGGCATTCTCTGTGCAGAGGTGGGTGTGCCTTGAAAAGAGTCAGTTGTCCCGCTTCAGGTATGGGTGGTGATGGCCTCAGAAAGATTTTTTTTTTTAAGATTTATTTATTTTTAAGAGAGAGAGAGCGTGCATGTGAAGGCAGGAGAGAGGCAGGGGAGAGGGAGAGAGAACCCGCAAGCAGTCTCCCTGCTCAGCCCAGGCCGGGTGCGGGGCTGGATCCCAGGACCCCTGATGAAGTCATGCCGGAGCTGAAGTCAAGACTTGGCGGCGTGACTGGGCCCCGGTGGGAGCAGGTTTCGTAAAGGTCCCGGTGTGGCACGCGGCCGGAAGGACCCAGGGAACCATTCTGTGTGTGCTGGTGTGGGCGGGGAAACGCGGAGATGTTCGTAGACCACCCGTGTAGCCTTGCAGCGTCTTGTTTGTTTTTGCGGACGCACTTGGCATTGCCGTCCGTACAGACGTCTTCAGTTACCGCTTCTTGGTTGATCAATCAAGGGGCGTATTACTCCCGCTCCCCCTTTTTAGTCCTCCGGCTGGAAAATGTGGCAGAGCCTCATACCTCGTTTCGCTACTCTGGATATTTGAACTTTGATTATTCGGGTACTGCAGGCAACTTACAGAAGACACCAGTCCGCTCCTCCTCCGTCCCAGGGTACAAAGCACACCGATGGGGGCTTTACTCTCCCTGAGGACTGGAGCTTCATGAGTCATTAGCGAGTTTTCCCTGACATTCCATGCGCCTGAGTAGCTGGACCACTTGCGGCTGTCACGCTGTCTTCCGAATTATTAATATCCGGGCTGAAGGGTGTGTAGGACGTTGGCTTGAGCAGGAATCCTGGGGGCTGATGCCAAGCCTTACTTCCCTGCATTGGTGGTTGCAGCTACCACAGTGCACAGTCCCCACGCCCGGGAATAGCCAACCTCAGTATGCACAGTTGGTGCAATTGTGGCAAAAGGGGCTTAACTCTGTGTAGCCACGATTATAGTAAGATACACGGTCTGACCCTCTTTACGTGGGAGGGATTTGAGGCTTGGATTTTTCTCAAATCCAAACGGCCAAAGTTGCTTTTCTTGTTTTTGCCGGTGTAATTATCACTTTTTTCCTCCGCTGCCTTTCATTTTCACCGTGTGAATAATAATTATTCTGATGAACCATTAGGCTTCGGGAGAGTTTAAAGGCAGCTAGCTACTTGGATCAGTGCCTAAGACTTTCTTTCACACCGGGGCCCATTGAACTTTCTCGGTTTCTCTTCCGTACAGAATATATGAATTATAGCAAGGACCTCTTGCCAAGCTGTAATTTTTCAAGTTTCGATTTCAGCTTCATGCCTCCCTGCAATCATGCTATCCAAGACCGTCTGAAATGTATTCCGGCACACGTATCTAATTCTTAATCTGTTAATCTAGGAGCATTGAGGTGGAACCCAACCCCATGTCGGAGAGAAGTCTGGGCTGCTGACCCAACCCCCCTGTGCTTTGTGGGAACGAGGGGCATGAAACTGTAATCTCTGCTTTTTTCCTGCACATGTTTTTCACCTCCATTTGAGAGCTAAAGGGATTTTATATCAGATTGTTGTACGGAGCATCCTCCTCGGGTCCTACTTGACTAATCAGAAATACCATGACTGTACTGATCATGAAAATGCCCCTTTAAGAGACAGTGGAGAGGGAGGAGGGGACTGTGGGAACATTCTTCTGGGGCCGCCTGTGAAAAGAAGGTTTGTTTTGCATTTAGCTGATTGGGACAAGAGAGCCAGCATCCAAAACCATCCATCAATAGCAAACCTTTGAGAGTAGAGGAAACTCAGACTATAGTCCCTTGGGTCTGCTTTCCTAAGCACACCAAGATGTGTGAGAAAACTCCTAAACCAACTTCTTCTTCTTCTTCTTTTTTTTCCCCACAGCGGGATGGATACTTCTGTAATATGCAGTTAACTTCTGTAAGGCAGAGAGTTGTCTGTTCTGCTGGTGGGAGTATTTATTATTATTATTATTTTTTTTTTAGTGGTTACTTGGTTCTATTTTTTGAGAAAGAGAGCAGAGTAAGAAAGAAGAGAGCTTTCGCTTTATTAGAATGGCAGAAATTACAGTCCGAACTAATGGGGTCAGTCTGTTAGGGTCTCTGCAAGATACGCTTTTTTAATGCTCTAAGGGAAGTTGGCATGACATCGTTGAGCATTTGGATGGTCGCCCAGGCTTGTAGTCTGGGTTAAAGCCTTGGCTGGAAGGCGGTTTTGTACTCTCCATCCCTTGGTCTCCCGCTCTGGTGAGAAGATAAGTTCGTCAGGGCCCTGGTGGGAAGGAAACGAAAATCTGCCGTGATGTCGCTGCTCGGCGATGGCTCCCAGCCCTCGTCTGTCCTCACTGCGCACCCAGGGGCAGAGCCTGGGCATGCGTTTGGTTATGTACTGTTGATGTTTATCTTCCAGATACTTTCAGGGATATGTCCAGTAAAATGAAATGTGAACCAGTTTTAAAGTCTTAAACCCTTACTCTTAATTATTCTTCAGTTTTCCGGTTCGTTGATTTCCATGCCCTTCAGATCTCTCTCTGTTTTCCCGCTGCTTCTCTGGACTAGTTCTTTCTCTCCTTCTGTCTCTAGTCCTTCCCTGCAACAGTCTGAATCTTATTTTTATCTTATCATGACCTGTAGGTCGTGATTTCCTGCGAGATCCGTCCTCCTGTACGAAAGCCTCATTTTTTTGCTGGGGCCCATGTCAGTCCCCGCTGTCCAACCTTGATAACCTTTGTCCTGTGTTTCATCACCAAACGTTTTGCACTTCTGTTTTCTCTCCATGACTTTTCCCCCAATAAGGTGTAAGTTCCTTAAAAGCTTTTGCATTTCCTAGAATTCTTATTATGCAGAAGCACTCAAATACTTGCGAAGTTTACTTTTGTTAGTGGTTCACTTGCCTTCGTAACTTGAGGGAGATCTAGATTACTGTGCTCTTACTCATTTGTCTTTTTTTTCTCCTGGAGACTTGTCTTTTGTTTTGAGTTCGATAAATGCTAATCTTACCATACCCTAAAGTTAAACAGGGACTGTTACAACACAGAACCCTAAAATGGCCCCCATCCCGGCTCCCTGGTGAACGCACCCCACCCGTATCGTGTAACACCCAGAGCTTGGGAAGGTGGTGAGATAGTCGCCCCCGTGATTAAGTTATGTTATGGCATAGCTCACTTAAGGTACGAGGATTTTCCCGGGTGGGCCTGACCTGATCAGTGCCTTGAAAGGAACCGACTTTTCTTGAAGATTTGAAATGTGAAGAGGGATATGAGAGGTTCCCTGTTGGCGGTGGAGAGGAGACGGCCACATGGCTGGGAACTCCGGGTGACCCCTGTGTCAGTCCCTGGCTGACAGTGGGCACGGAGAGGAGGACCTCCGTCCTATAGCTGCAGGGGATTGAATTCTGACACCAACCCACACCAGCTTGGAAGTGGAATTTGCCCCCAGAACTTCCAGATCCAAACTCAGCTTGGTCACCGCCTTGATTTTAGCCTTGTGAGATCCTGAGCAGAGAACCCAGCCATGCCCCATCCAGACTTCTGACCTTCACAACCACGAGCTGATAAATAAGTGTTGCTTCAAGCCCCTAGCTCCTGATGATTTGTTCCATGGCAATAGGAAATTAATAATGCCCCCAAATGTATGTCAACAACCCCTATGCCATCCTGGTAGTGTTTCATCCAGGGCTGAGACCAAGACGAAGTAGAACTCTTAGGAAGGCTTGAGAATTTTGGTCAGAATTGTTTCATAATACTTGCAGAGTGATATCAAATGTTAATTTTATGTTTATTTCCTGGGAATGTATTTGCCATGGCTCTGGGCATTTTTGGTATAGCCCCTCAATTTTCAGGGGCTGGAAATCTGTCACTGCACTCAGAGATGTTCCAGACCAGCCTGGGTTAGGGACTGAGTGCGGCCCGAAAATGGCAACCTTCCGTAGTCAGGTGGGGACTGAAACGTTCATGACAGCCTCAGAGCGGGTTTGGATTTTTCCTCTTCTTTTCAGGGACTACCATTACGTGGTCATTACCATAACTGAAATCCCCTTCCATCCAAAAGGGACAGAAATAAATGGTATCTTTCAAAAAGGAAGGGCTCATTTATATCCGGTGATAGAAGGGAAGGCAGTGTCCCATCCAGATTTCATTATTTGCTGATGAATGTGCTCAGCAAGTAGAAACACACAAACCAAGCTGCGGTATTTCTCAGCCGGGAAGAACTAAGGAATTGACCTGTGACTTTGGGGAGTAGAAACGTAGGTAAGAAGTTGAGGGGAAAGCTTCCAACTGATAAGGGCCCTTAATAATCTTTGACCTCCTATTCATCACTGTTCTGAGAAAATTTGCGTGGAAGCCATAGGACATCATACAGGCAGGGCCGATGAGTAACTGAGACTTGGGTGCTTTTCTCCTCGGCCAGAGAGGTGGTGTGTTTGCCACGGGATCTGGGTCTTTGGGATCCTGCTGCGGAGCCGGAGGTCCTTCGGATGATCATGACCCTCCTCCGTGGTTTTCTCATTAACTTTCCCAGGCGGCCACGGGAGGGGCTTCTCGTCGTCTCTGCGAGGTGCAGGGGTGGAGAGGGCAGCTGCCGCATCTGTTTCTCACTGGACCGTGCCTTTCTCAATACTTCTCGTCGCGGCCCTCCCCCGCCCCCTTCCTCTGAGCCCAGCAGTTGGTCAGAGTGTCTGGAAGGCACATGTGGGCCTCGTCCTTCCCAAACTCGAGACTTTCTGCTGATCAGCACTTTGTGATGTTAGGCTGTTCCAGGCATTAGTCACTTTGACTCAGGAAAAAAAAAGAAAAAGTCGTCTTCGGAAATTTAAGAAAATGTCTTTTTTGGTCGTTGTTAATTCTTGGCACGCAGGGAGATGGAATCTCTCCGAGTTCGCACGGACTTCTAGAAAAACATTCTGTCTGTAAGAAGAAAGTGCTTCCATTTTGTACAGTTTCTGGATCGCCGAAAGTCCGATTCACTGGTCATTCGGCACTACCTCCCACGCCCTCCTCCCCTCCCCAGCCCACCCCCTCCCCTTGGGATCTGGGCTCAGGAGCAGCAGCTGGGGGCTCTGTTCACTTCAGATACCACGACCGTTGGGTCAGAGGTGCGACCCTCATCTAGGAGGCCATGTGGGCCGTTGCTGTGATGGGCGGTGAGATACCGAGAAGACGTAGGGAGCTGGGGGCACCGTAGGGAGCTGGGGGCCACCGGCGGAGAGCTAGAACCCCGTGTGTTTCCAGGCTTGGGGGTCAGGCTCACTCAGCAACCACTGTGACTTCTCACCTTCAGAGCCAGCCCCAAGAGTGATGGAGAGAGGGTGGGCCAGGCTCCAGGGCTCTGGCTCCTCCTGTGGTCCTGTATCTTCACCTGGCCCGGGGGACCCATCGGCTGCTCTGTCTGCCTCCTTACCTGAGAACGAGGAGGCTGGGGAACGTGATTGTGTCAAACGTCACACAGACATGCACTTCGGTGAAGTCTGATGGGGGTAGTGCTAGGAGGAGCGGAATATTCAAGTCATGAATCAGCTGATAGACGGGATTCAGTCTGTTAAAGGGTCCGATGGGAAAGATTTGGCTAAGAAAGGTGTGGGAGGCGGTTATTAGGTCGGGGTGCAGAGGAGAAAAGCCGGCTTGGCTCGGATGTCCTCAAGTCCTCCAGAAGTCCTCACTGTTGAACTCAGAGGCCAGCAGGGGGGCTTGTGGTTATACAGTGGACTTTTTTTTCTTCCTGCAAGAGGGTGAAAGTGTATAAATTTGTGTACACTTTTAATCAGGGCTAGTGATATGCATGCTGACCAGTGTTATTGTAGGGGACCGGGACTCTCTGATACCTTGAAGTAGAGGTTGCCATTTAACAGAAGAAAAAGTGAGGAAGGACAGATTTAAGTTGAATGGGGGATAGGGCAAGTTCCACTTAGGAGATGTTGGCTTAGCAGTGCCTGGGCCACGGATGCACAGGGGAGAGGAGGGGATACGGGTATGACAAGCAGTCATTAGCCTTTGGAAAGTCACTAAGCGGGGGCAGGAAGAAGTCATCTGAGAAAAATTCCGTTAATTCGTGCAATGCCCCGTGAAGTGCTTTACCTTAAAGCTGGCAGACCTGAGGCTGAGAAGTTCCCATGACTTCCGCTTCCTGGGTCACACAGCTCAGTAACGGCGGAGTTGCCCTGAGTCCTCTGACTTCACCCGTCAGGCAATTTCCTGAGTTGTTCTGCTTTTCTGCTCACTTTGATCACTTCCAATGTGATTTGGTTCTGCTATTAGAAAAAATAACTGCTTGTATATTTTATTCTATCGCCTATCTATTAGCCACAATAAGAATTGCAGGATGTGGGGCGCCTGGGTGGCTCAGTGGGTTAAAGCTTCTGCCTTCAGCCCAGGTCATGATCTCAGGGTCCTGGGATCGAGCCCCGCATCGGGCTATCTGCTTGGCAGGGAGCCTGCTTCTCCCTTTCTCTCTGCCTGCCTCTCTGCCTACTTGTGATCTCTGTCAAGTAAATAAATAAAATCTTTAAAAAAAGAAAAAAGAATTGCAGGATGACCTCCTTTAAAAGGATTTTTATTATTTATTTGTTATTTATTATCCCTTATAGCAATTTCTGATGTTTAAAACCTTTTATTTATTTTCTGTTTAAAAGGTGTGGGGTGTATGTTTTGCAGTAAGTCAAATATTACGGAAATATAACCTAGAAAGTAAAATTTCCCTATAGTCATACTATTCCCAAAGAAAACACCCCACATTATTTTTGCAAGGATCTGGAAAAGCAGAATTTGTTCCTTGTCTGGCAGTCCTTTGCAGAGCCTTACTTTGAAATGGCACTTGAAACTGGAGCAGTTACTCAATATGAATCAGGATCTTTTCTGGTTCCTGGGGGTGGTTTTGAGGCTGGGAGGCTGGCGCCCGGGCTTGTCAGAGCTGATCTACCCGGCTTTCTGGCCGGGGGCTCGCCCTTGGACGCTCCTTCTCAGGCCCCGCTTCCAGCCGGGCTGCTCTCAAGTTCTTTCCTCTTACGGTTTTCCTCCTCACGGTTCCCTCTTCTTCCTGGCTCCCTCTGTTCTGCTGCTTGTGTGAGACAATTTCCTTCGGGGTTTTCTTGGCTCTGACCTTCGGATTTCATGTTATAGATGACAGGCAGAATCACAAATGTTCTCCAAGTCATCCTTAAAGAACGCAGTCCTCACTGGTAATGAGATGCTTCAGACATTTCATATTATGGAAATGACCCCAGCAATGCCTGGCCTTGAAAACATCCCCATGCGGGCTTCATAGTTGTGGTTTGAGATGTTTCGCATTCCAGAGTTTTCCCTTTTGCATGGGAACTAAGGGTGTTGCCCATGTTCCCACCAACTTCTCTTTCTTTAAAAGAGAATATGAAACCAGTTCAATACTCTCTAAAATGTAGTTAGATAAGAGCGTGTGTTTACGAAAACGACCCACCAGGCCCTCGGGTAAAACCTCTGCGGCAGTTTTGTGGGGCCTCGATTCCTCCAGTACTGGCTGGTGCTCCGTCAAGGATTTCGTGTAAGGAACAGCAGTGCTTCGGCGAGGCGGCATCTGTACAGCCAAACAGGACCTCAAACGCAAGGCAGCACCTGAGGCGAGGAAGGGACACGTACCTGCTCTTTCTCCCAAGTGGGCATCTTTACGGGGGAAAGACAGAGAACAAAGGGCCTATGTCCTATGGTCCTATCTCAGCTTCACTTGAAATTGGACATTCTTTTAAAGTCTTAATCATTTCTACCTCCTCCCTTCAGGCAATGCTGGTCAAAAATACTCTTTATTTGCATCTGATTACATGAAACTTGCACATAGGCCGTAGGCCGGGGTTGGGGGGGGCGCGGCTTGGTGACTGCCCGCCGGTGCTGCCGTGGATTCTGTTTGGACCTGCTGCAGGCTGGTGCTGGTCCTGCGAGTCGTACTGTGGTGCTGTGTCCCATGCTTTTGGGTAGTGTATGACGATATGCTTGTGACTGTTGACTCCATCGATGTGGCCCACTGGGCTGTGGTGCGTGCGTCCGGGATGCTTTGTTTCCTCCCCTCCCCTCCCCAGCACAGTATCTAGCACCCACGGTACTCAGTCCGTATTGGTGGAGTGAATGAAAGCGTGAAGAAAGATTTCCTTTTTTCCTTGAACACAGATAATTAACTTACTTACACAGAAGCGTTGTTTTCTGTTTTCTTTTGAGGCTGTAAACCCACTTTTCAAAAATCTTGTGGAAGATAGCAGATACAGCTGAAGGAAGAAGTGTATTTAAGCAGGGCAGTTATAAAGGGGGAGCTCTTTATAACTTTTTAAAAAACTGTCGTCATTATTACAGTCACGCAGAAATGAAAAGTTAAGCTGGAAAACAGGCATATACACAGATTTCTATTAGGTTTGGAGTTTCCTAGGATAACTGATAGACACTCGCTTCCAAGGGTCGTTTAAAAATTGAGCTGCCTTGATTTGGCAAGAGAAAACATACTACCAGGGATTTTGTGCCTTGTGTTGGCTGTCTTCAAGCAACGTGACAGAATTGGATTTATGCATCTGTAGTTAACAGATTCAGGAAACCATAGAATTAGTATTAGAACCAAGACTTTTTTAGAGGCTGCTTGGTAAAATCTCTTCATTTAAAGATGAGGCCTTTAAATGAAGGTGGGACAGTATAACTTATTATGTATAAAATGAGGATTTGAGAAGAATACAATGACCACTTTTTGTCAACAAAATCTCCAGCTCTCTAAATGAATGCATAAAAGTTATTGCTCAAGTTTAAAGTCTTTTTTTTTTTTTAAATTTATTTGACAGAGATCACAAGTAGGCAGAGAGGCAGGTATAGAGAGAGACGGGGGAAGCAGGCCTCCTGCTGAGCAAAGAGCCCGACACGGGGCTCCATCCCAGGACCCCGGAACCATGACCCGAGCGAAAGCAGAGGCTCTAACCCACTGAGTCACACAGGCATCTCTATTGCTCAAGTTTAAAAAAATATATCATTTTAAAGGCCTGAAATCTTTCTAAGTTTAAATGGTAATATCTATTTTTAAAGGTAAAAATTCAGTGTAATTGCTTGCAATGTCCATTAAAACATGTATCACCTTGGTAACTTGCTCCCTGGCTTCTGCTGGCTGATAAGATCAGCCGCTGGAGATCACCTGACCACACCCACTGAAGCCTTCAGTTTTAAAATCGGAGAAGAATTGTCCTTTCATTTTGAAGGTGGTGAATAGAACCTGTGCGGGGACACCCAGTTTCAGGAGGCTCTGGGCTGGCTTGAAACAGAGGAAAAAGAGGGGAATCCAGAATGGGTTCCAGCTGTGCAGGTGCTGATGCCTGCGAATTGGAACGTGATTCTGTGGCTTCCCCCCCCAGCTTTGTAAGTGACTTTCTTATTTAGGGTGAATTTTCTTCTGCTCGAATCTTCTCTGCCTCTCCTCGACTTTTTGTTCATTCTGTTCTTCCCTTCGTGGTTTTTCTTTCTCCGTTCGTCTGAGGGTTTTGCTGACCCGCAGGCCCTCCCGGCACGCGCCCCAGCACCGGCATTGGTCCTTCGTGCAGGAGTGGAAAATCCGTCCTCTTTCCTCCCACCGAATTAGAGAAAGGAAACCCAGGTTTCCGAGGACCCGTTCAGTGCTGGGCGCTCTTGTACTTACTGATGGCTTCCCTCCTCCCAACCCCCCGCCAAGGGCTCCGTCACAGACGAAAAAAAGTAGGGAGCAGAGCTGGGGTTCAGATCGCGCCTGTCCGACTCCGAACCCTTTGCCCTCCTGTCCCTGCTAAAGCAAGATCTGGAGTTGTGGAATTTTATTTTATTTTATTTTTATTTTTATTTTTATTTTATTTTGAGAGAGAGAGAGAGATTGAGTGCATGGAGGGGCGGAGGGAGAGAATCCCATCAAGACTGGAGCTGAAGTCAAGGGTCAGAAGCCCGACCGTTAAGCCACTCAGGCTGTGGACCCTGTTCCATTTTTTATCTTTTTATTTTTTAAGATTTTATTTATTTATTTGACACAGAGAGAAAGATCACAAGTAGGCAGAGAGGCAGGCAGAAAGAGAAGGGGAAATAGGCTCCCTGCTGAGCAGAGAGCCCGATGCGGGGCTCGATCCCAGGACCCTGGGATCATGACCTGAGCTGAAGGCAGAGGCTTAACCCACTGAGACACCCAGGCGCCCCCTTTTTTTTCTTTTTTCTTTTTTTTTTTTAATGGTTGTTTTAAAGCAGCACTCAGAAGGTAGGTGTTGGCACACATTCATAAATAATTTACTTTATAATTATTTTAATAATGAAGTCAGCCAGGCGTCTTCTGAAAAAATTGGCCAATTATAAACTTCAGAGTATACATTCAGAGTAAAGTGACCCTTTGGGCATGGATGACTCTCACCTAGGAGGCTTCTGCAAGCTGGACTTTTGTTCCCCTGGTCATGTTGGGGAGCTTTGGCCTCCACAAGGTGTTTTTGAATTTCCCTGTCCAAAAGCTGCTTCCCTCCTCATATCAGCCATAAAGTCATGATATTTTATCACTTTAATCCTTAGTGGTATTATATTCATGATGTCCTGTCTCTACTGCTAGTGGTAAATCTCTTCCTTTTTTTTAAATTTTAAGATTTATTTATTTTAGGGGTGCCTGGGTCAGTTGAGCGTCTGACTTTTGGTTTCAGCTGAGGTTGCGGTCTTGGGGTCCTGAGATCAAGCTCCAAGTTGGGCTCCAAGCAGAGCACGGGGTCCACTTGGATTTCTCTTTCCTTCTCCCTCTGCTCTCACCCACCCCCACCATGCGCGCTCGCTCTCTCCCTCGCATAAGTCAGTCTTTCTTAAGATTTACTTATTTGAGGGAGAGAGAGAGATTTACTTAAAGATTTGCTTATTTGAGGGAGAGAGAGCATGTGAGTGCACAAGTTGGGGGAGGGGCAGAGAGGGAGCGAGAATCCTCAAGCAGGCTCCTCACTGAGTGCAGAGCTCAATGTGGGGTTTGATCCCAGGATCCTGAGGTCATGACGGAGCTGAAATCAGGAGTCGCCCGCTAAACCAGCTGAACCACACAGGCGCCCCTAAATGGTAAACCTCTTACCATTCAGTAAGTAAGTGTTACTCACTGATCAGGCAGGAAGAGAGCTGATCAGTGAGTAACAAGAGTAATACCTGGTCCCTGAGTGCTTTGAGCAGTGAGTATTTTGGAATGAGCAAATAAATAATTGTGCCCACGTGAAAGTGACCTGAAAAGAGAAAAATGAGGTTGTTAAATTATTTTATACCATAGAGTTAGTCACAAGCCATTTCAAGATGGAGTAGGCATGGAAGTACAGCTCCTCCCTAGATAGAGCAGCAAACACAGGGCTAAATCAACTAAGGTCTTATTGTTACTTACTTAGTGGTTCCATGTTGGTGCGTTCATTTGAAGGAATGGTCAAAACTAAGCCTTGTATTACCGGTTTCGCGTGCCGTAACCTCCTGGCCTTGGCGTTGCCAGGACAAGTGAAAATACATGCAGAGCTCCTTCGCCAGTTCGAATTCTCAACTTACATTTCTCATGGTTGCCAAAGAATTATGACTTTAGAGAGCCCCCCCCACCCTTAACATACTGGATTTTGGTAGCAGCTGAAACCATTGTATTGTCTGGGGCTGTCTGAGAAGTTTGTAGGTCATCGTGCCCTACCATGGCTAAGTGCAAGGTCTCTAGAGTCTAGAACCTGACGTCTGGGCCCAGATTTCAGGTCTTCAACTTACTAGCTGTGCGACCTTGGGTAAATCACTAAACTTAAGTGCCTCTGTTTTCTCATCTAAAGTTGAGTTTGGGTCATAATAGTAACTGTCTTGTAGAATTGTTAAGATAAATTAACTAGCTCATTATTAAGGCTTTTCTGGAACATTGGAAATGGTCGATGAATATTAGCGGTTATGATGGTCGTGGATTACCAAATGGCCTGACCCCTCTTTATCCAGTCATTATTTTCCTTGCATTGGTAAGGGGTATGTTTACTGAAATTCTCTCTGAGATTTAATAATAAGGATAGTGCTGGAGATCACATTCTGCAGGATCTGGAAGGTGTGGATACGTAGACATTGGCTATCAGGTCTCCCCAGATGGAGGACATGGTGTGAATAAACCCTGTTGGTGAGAAATGTGGGCCCATCTCAGGAGTAGTAAGGGTCAGGGCTGAGCTTCAGTGCTAGGTGCCCTGTAGGGAGAAGTGGGAGATTAGGTAGGAGATTTGAGATTAGCCCATGGAGGTCCTGAGATGGCAGGCCAAGGAGTCTGGATTGGGGGCCTTTGAGTTCCGAGATCCCTTTTGCAGCAAAAGAGAGAGAGGAGGGACCGGAGGGACCAGACGGAAGGTGGTTGAGTCGGTGGGAATAAAGGGGCGGAGGATACCGGTCTTGATCACACTTCAGAATTTATGCAAGGGACACCTGGGTCTCACACGTCGGTAAGATAGGGATAGAGAAATACGATTTCGGTTTCAGGAACATCAGTTTGAGGTGCTGATGGGGTAACCCACGAGAATCGTCCCTTTGATAGAGATTCAGAGCTGGAACTCGGGCAAAAAGTTCAGTAATAGAGGTAGAAAGCTGAGAGTTATTTCCAGATGCGTGGTAGTGGTCGAAGACATGATGATACATGAAATGCCCAAAGACTGCACCCATTGATTCAAAAGAGATCCTACGCTTTTGGGGGGAGAGATTAAGGCAAGAAGCAGTAAACGCGGTGACATAAAATTCTGGGACGTAGGAATTCGGTTCAGCTGTTGTGTGTGACTTAGAGCCTCTACTTGCTTTCCCTGCAGTGCTTTCTAGTTTTTAAACCTGCTGGTGAACCACAGGAGGGACTTCCTACTTCGCTACTTCCAGTCACATACTGATGGCCAGTGACCCTCCAGGTTCCTTTAATATTGGGCAGAGAATTAGGCTCAAATTATGGAATTTTAAAATGGCAATATGAAATGTACATACTTCATAGTCCAGAGTTAGAAGACTCTGAAGAAATACATTTAAATTTAAAAAAATTTCAAGACCAAACTGTTTTATAACCCTTCATTTTGTATGTGGTTTTCAGTGGGTATAAAAATACTCAGTGGGTGCGTGGGTGGTTTCTCGTGTTTTGGAAATGGTGAGAATATGAGATGCTGTGCGTTGGGTTCTGGGATGAGAGCTATAATTACCGACTCGGATTCTTTCCCAGGATTGGCTCACGGGTGGGTATCTGTTTGATCTAAAAACCCAACAATGCAGAAGCCACAGTCATAAACTACTCTCCCTCCCCCACCGTCCCCCCGCTGCCCCTCCTCCCCCCGGAAATGAGAAGAATTGTTGTGGCGGGGACGAGGGCGATGGCTCGTCCCTGCCTTGCCTCCTTTCAGGCCGTTCGCTGACGGTTTGGGTCAGAGATGGAAGGCAGAGGGAGGCTGGTGCCGTGGATCTCCTGGCCTGAGCACAGCAGCCACTAACAGCGGTGGCGGCAAGAGTTCTAAATAGAACCCAGACTCATTTCAGATCCTCCTCCCCCTTGGAGGATGTGGTAAACACCCTAAAAATACCTGCTGTCTGAACCTTTGAGGTCTGGAAAAGGAAGGGGCAGGTGGTAGAATTAGGGCCGGGTGGTGGTGTGAGGAGGCGTGGCCAGCGACCAGGCCTGCTGCCCTGGGGTCTGCTGCCCGTGGGGTCTGCTGCCGTGGGGTCTGCTGCCGTGGGGCCTCCTGCCCGTGGGGTCTGCTGCCCTGGGGCCTCCTGCCCGTGGGGTCTGCTGCCCGTGGGGTCTGCTGCCCGTGGGGTCTGCTGCCGTGGGGCCTCCTGCCCGTGGGGTCTGCTGCCCTGGGGCCTCCTGCCCGTGGGGTCTGCTGCCCGTGGGGTCTGCTGCCCGTGGGGTCTGCTACCAAGCTGCTCGGGGAGCTGTCGCCGCGCCATCCTGTTCAAGGATAAGTGCCTCCTCTTCAGTCTCCTGTTCGCTGCTGGCAGGTTTCAAGGAAACTATTCATAGACCAGGCATCTGCTCTCTGTCCCATTGACCTCGTACCTGCAGCGGCCACCATGGGACTCGGGCAGTGTGCCAGGTTTGGGTTGTATTTCACAGAATTAGAATTTTAGAGTGGCAAGGACCTTAGCCATTACATTGTTCGTGAAACGTTCCTTTAAAGTCACTGTGTCGAGGGAGGCCTTTTTCTCGGCCTGGATAGTGACCACGGGGATGGGAAGACGGAGTCTCCGTCCTTGACAGTGAAGAGAAATCCCAGTCATCATTACGTAACGCAGAGGAAGGAATCCGATCTTTTTAAAAATACCGATGAAATGGTCCTTTGCAAAACTTCTTTTTTATGAAAAAAAAAAATAGGGTTGTGGGGCTCATTTTCTTACTCAGACTTTGGTATTTTGAATACAAAAACATTGGTAACTGAATCAGAAAGAACACCAGGAGTCTTGCTTTCAAGGGGACTTTGAATATCTAGATTAGTTTCAATATCTAGATATCAGTATCTGATTTCAATATCGGTAACCATGATGTTGAAATGGAGGGACCACAGCTCACCTCTGTTTTCTTGGGAAAGGAGATTGTCACAGATGACCGCCCAGTACATCCGAGACACATTCAGAGTCATGGAGGGAGTCAGCACCATTCTAAAATAGCATGAATCACCCACATTTTTTAGTGTATGAGAACTCTCTTATCCCAGTCTCCTCACTGGAGGAGGCCCAGTGAGTGCGGAGCCCATGCTGGGTGCTCTGGAGGCGGAAGCAAAGATGCCCCCAAAATCCCGTAGAGCTGATGGTGGAGACAGGACCACTTCAAGCGCTGAGGAGTTTTAAATATGTTGCATTTATGGTGGTACAGAATTTTTATAGTTGTAACAAGTATGTATCTTCCATTCTGAGGGTCACAGAGTTCCTTTCTGTGTCTGGAAGAATGTTCTTATTTTATACTCTGGGTTGAAGTAAATTGAAAGTTTTTCTTGAATTCTTGAAAAAAACAACATCATGGTGGGTTTTTTATGTCACTTCATGCCTGTCTGCCAGGCTAGAAGCAGGTATTTCCCCGGACCAGTACACTTGGAAGCAGAAGTGAGATTCCTTGGGAGAAAGTCTGCTTTGGGAGTCCATGTGATTTTGTGGAAAGAGTGTGGCTTTGGGATTTTTAGTTGCTTCAGTTTGTAGACGGCAAGGAGGATGTGGGTTTAGAGGGAATCTTCTTTGTCAACGCAGGGAGAGGGTCACAGCCACAGCCACAGCGCGGGGTAACTTGGTGGCATCGTTCCTGAATTCTCAAACGTTTCCCTCTGAAATTCCAGAATGAAGAGCTTCGAAACTTGTCCCTTTCTGGACATGTCGGATTTGACAGTCTCCCGGACCAACTGGTCAATAAGTCTACTTCTCAAGGATTCTGTTTCAACATCCTGTGTGTTGGTAAGTGACTCATCGCTGGCTGCTTAGCAAGGACTCTGATCCTGAAGTGTTGGCAGGTGACTGTCAGAGGGACACGTTTCGGGGAAATAGGGGAATGGTACTCGTACGAGTCTTCTTTCTCTCATTAGTAAGCCCGGGCAGTAATACACTGTGTATGTCGCAGAGTTACAAAGATTGGGACTTGTATGTGGTAAATGTTTCATGAACTTTGTGATGTTACTCAAATTGGTATTTTTATGTGTGTCACACTGTCAAGTGGTCAGTTCAGTGTTATTAAAACACTTTCATTTTTGGTGGGGTGAGAGTCTTAGAGCCTGGCAAGACTATAGGAAGTTGGAAGAAGGGACTGACAGGAACACGCATAGAGAGAGCATTCAAAAGCATATTTAGAATTTATTTCTCGGCTCTCTGACTACCGTGCAATAGAAACCTCCACTGAAGTCTTTTTAGAGGTATAAAATCTGAAATTACTCTTAACTTCTATAATAAACCTAATGTTTATATTTCTGGTTTTTAGAGCAAAAGAATGTAGAATTCTGTTTTATATCTGGAATAAATTTTCTGCCTAAATTACAAATTAATTGTGTGTCTTTAAATTGGAATCAAAAACTGACCTTTAGTGCATTCCTGATCGATCAATGGGAAAAAATCCAAGAGACTGGATTTATCTACCTCCTCAGTGTGTTTTATTCATATCTTGCAGATGTGCGTTCGTCTGGGCCTCTGGCCTTGGCGTTTTTCTTCTCTCTAGCCATATGCTTTTTAAAGGAAAGGCAGAAAAGAAGGTGAGGAGGAAACTAGTAGAAGTCTGGAGGAAATCAAACAAATCTGTTGGTTTGACGCAGAAATGCTGCTGGGACAGGTGACGGCCCTCCCTTCACGGTCGCTCCAGGCGAGCGGCCAGGCTGTACGGCGGTGAAGGGGCTCGGGCTGCGTCGTTCTTGCTGTTGTCCTCTTGTCCTCCGGTATATGCGTGGGAGACCTCACCCTGAGACAGACCAGGAGGTTACGTGTATGGGCAAGTGGACCGTCCTTCGCCTGAGCTTGGCCGAATGTACCAGACTGACTTCTCTTGTCCAAGTAAAATGAACTGAATTTAAAAAAGGTAGATGTTGAATATAAGAACCACCATTTTTAAAATGTTAGTTATTAGGGGAAGGGACGGATATTTTCTTTTTCAAAAAACCTGAACATATTAAATGTAGCCCCTGTACTGGGGGTTCGTTGGTAGAAAGCCACACTGACTTGTGCACTAGACCAGTTCACTCTGGCATTAGGTCTTAAGCGTCGGGTAAGAGAAGAACTCGAGAGAAACACGACCAGAGCAGCCAGCTCTCCTGCATCCCCCTTTTCCCGACATGAGGCTGTTTAAAATTCAGCAGGGGAGCCCCCGAATGGCAGCTGGTTCTGCAGAGTGGCATAAAGGAGTTGTCCTTTCTCCGAGGGTAAATGCTCGTTGCGGAGCAGGGCAATTCTTCATTAGCGTAGCAATTTGTTGGCAGTTTGTTGATTTTCTGTTGAAAAGTGCTCTGAATTATAGGCCAATTACTACTCTGGCTTCTCTTGCCTGCCTCCCCCAGCCCTGTCTCCAAGATCAGCTTCAAGAACACATGTAGCAGTTATGCCCCTGCCCCTGCAAGTAGGATAAAGGCTTCCAGTGGGATTGGGCTTGCTGGAAGGACCTGGTTTGAGTCGATGTGAGGTGTGCAGTGGGCGTGTGGGCTCCCTGGCTGACCCCGTGTACGTAGCACGATCATGAGGCTAGTTGGAATTCATCACAAGCCACATCCGCGCTGCCCGGATGGATTTGTAAAGCAGCTGCTATTCTGACTTCCCCGGGTAGGTGAGAAGACCTATCATTTTTAGATATTTATTCTGGGCTCATTCTTAAACAGGTTTAAAATTAGTTTTTTGATTTAATTAAAATAATCCATATATATATTTTAATTAGGAGCTCTTCCCTACCCCCTTCCCCCTCCTGCCCTCATTTCCATTCCCTAGCATAGCCCTGTGGAATCCTTCTACAAATCTTAACATTTTTCTGTACTTAAAAATTATTTTTGGTGGCTTTAAACAACACTGGCTTATTATCTTGTAGTTCTGTAGAAGTCCTACCAGGCTAAAATCAAGGCATCCACAGGGCTGAGTTTCTTTCCACAACCTGTGGGGGAGTGTCCGTTGCCTTGCTGTTGCCAGCTTCTAGAGGCTGCCGGCATCCTTCACTCAGGGACACTTTCCTCCATCTTCAAGGCCGGCAGTGTTGTGTTTCTCTCTGTTTTTGTGTTAGGAAAGTTTCCACAGAGAATTCCAGAAATCCAGTTGAAACTCAGTTAAGAGGCCTCCGCAGCTCCGAACACACTGAAAGAGTCCTGCCCTCAGTCGTGTAATTAAGATCAGCTGGTTCTGGGCATTCGCAGAGTCTTCTGGAGGCCGTGTCTGATTCTTGGTCCTGCTTGCTTCTGCGGGGCCTCATGTGCGGGCGGGCGGCTTCAGGTGGCCGGTGTGGCTCGCGGCAGCAGGTGCGGCTCGCGGCAGCAGGTGCGGCAGCAGGTGCGGCTCGCGGTAGCCGGTGCGGCTCGCGGCAGCAGGTGCGGCAGCAGGTGCGGCAGCAGGTGCGGCAGCAGGTGCGGCTCGCGGCAGCAGGTGCGGCTCCCGGCAGCAGGTGCGGCTCCCGGCAGCAGGTGCGGCTCCCGGCAGCAGGTGCGGCTCCCGGCAGCAGGTGCGGCTCCCGGCAGCAGGTGCGGCTCCCGGCAGCAGGTGCGGCTCCCGGCAGCAGGTGCGGCTCCCGGCAGCAGGTGCGGCTCCCGGCAGCAGGTGCGGCTCCCGGCAGCAGGTGCTGGCCTAGCGGCCCCTGAGGACAACAGAGCCGTTCCTGACGGGTCTCGCTGAACAGTCACAGGACGTCTCTGATGGACCAGGCCGGAGTCACTTGCCCACACGGGTTGGAATACAGGGTTAGTTCAGCATAAAACACCACAGGTGCCCTGTGAGGAAGAAGATGTGATGGGAAAGGAGGTTGGGCGTGGAGGAGCCGCACACTGGGCAGATAAACAGCTCCCGCGCAGTTATGCAAGTACTTCAGTGTTTTGGTTTTACACCAACACCAATGAGATCACACTGTCCATATTCTTTTGCACTTTCTTTCTTTCTTTTTTTTTTACGCTACAGTAAGTCCTGGGCGTTCCTCCATGCGGTGTATCTAGCTGGCCAGGTTCGCTTCCATGACCGTTTGGAACCTGGTTGGAGCCCCCATGAGCCCTTCGGGAGACCCGGGTCCCAGGGTCAGCATTAAACATTAAGCATACTTACGCACAGAGGGCAGAACACATCAGATCCCTTTCCCACAAGTAATTTACAGCAAAATATCTATCAGAAACCAACTCTCACTGCCATCTATCTATTTATTTATATTATTTCAATTCAAGTAGCCAACATAGAGTACATCATTAGGTTCAGATGTAGTGTTCAGTAATTTTTCAGTTGCGTATAAGGCCCAGGGCTCTCACATCGCACGCCCTCCTTCATGCCCATCACCCCATTATCCCAGCCCCCCAACCTCCACCCTTCCAGCAACCCTTCTATAGTTAAAAGAGTCTCTCATGGTGTTTCTCCCTCTCTCATGACTTCCCATTCAGTTTGCCTCCCTTCCCCTATGGTCCTCTGTGCCGTTTCTTATTTTCCACATAGGAAGGAAGTCCTGGGATGATTGTCTTTCTCTGATTGACTTCTTTAGCTCAGCATAATACCTTTCAGTTCCATTCACAATGGTCCATCTATTTTTAAAGTCAGAGTCTGTGGAAAAGTATTCTATTTGATCAAAATATTTGACAGCCACGTAGAGGAGTAGGTGTCATTTAATTTAAGTATATCCATGGTACTTTTCACCTTGTCACTCTACTGTCCATATGTATTTTTTTTTTAACACACTATGCACGTGCGTGCTATTTAAAGCATCATTACTTTATTTTCATGTGATAAATATGGGAAGGAAATGAGAATTTTAAGAAGAGAGTTACGATCCTAGTAAGGAAACTGATTGTGTTTAACAAGAAAGCCTTGAATTTTAATTTTATTTTGTAGCAAGAGCTTTTAGGTTGCGAAGAGGGGAAACGAACCAGGGCAGTGATTCATCCTGGCATGAGCTAGTGTTAGAGGCCACGAGTTCAGTGTCTGGTATCAGAACCCATTCCTGTTGAATCCTGAAAAGAAGTGTAATAAAGAGGAGAGTAGTGTTCACTTAATAGGGAAGAAAACTCTTTTGGTGTTAAATTGGATGCCAGACCCCCACCTCTCTCTTGCTTATGACATACTAAATCACCCCTAAAGCTGTATTTGCATAAAGCCTTTTCTTACCGTGATGTAATTCTCTAGGGAATCAGAATTACTCAACCTTTCTTCACAATTTTAAATTCATATACCTTACTCATTTTCCAAAATGGCATTAACTCTGTGAGAAACTTCAACATCGATCCAGAAGTATGTAAGTTCTTTGAGTATATACACAGACGGATAAAACACTATAGCATCCTGCGTTTGAAGAGCCACCGGTTCAGCAGGGTCAAAGTCAATTAATAATACATCTGGAAGATAGAAATCTTCCTTGTAAACCCCCCATAGTTGTTTTGAGAGAATGACAGAAGAGGAGTAGAAAACATGCAAGTTTAAGATCTTCATAGCCAAGACTATAGTATGAACATAAACTGTGGAATTTTACACTTAAATCTTTTTTTCTCAAGAATTTTATTAAAATTTTTTTTATTTGGATGTGGCTGACACATGTTACATTAGCTTCAGGTGTACATTTGTATCCCATATTGCTTTTCCAGGAAAGGATATGAAATGATTTACAGGGTGAAGTGAATGAGTAAATGAATAAAGATAAAATTAGCCCCAGAAAATAAAGAGAAGCCAGGACAAGTCAGAGCTAAAGCTATCAGGGTCGGTCTGGAGCAGTTCCTTCAGGGATGGACTTGCCTCTCAGCCCGTGGTCAGAGCATGGAATGAATCCGTTCACCCAGAAGATACTCACTGAGCACATACTACGTGCCAGGCGTCAGCTAAAAGTTGAACGATGACAGAGTTATGGTATGCGTAAAGTGAAAACAAAACAGTTGCTCCAGATGAAACAGTTTCGCCTAGAAAAATCTTCCCCGGGGGTTCTCAGCAGAGAGGCGCTCCGTGTCACTGCAGTTAGGTCTAGATCTCTAAAACCCCCAGATCGGTGCAGTTGACCACACAGTGCCAAGGGTCACACGCTGCTCTTGCACGCCCCTCACTCAGGCTGGCGGCACTAGACAAAGCTCGTATCATTGACGGTGATTTGATGAGGAGTTAAAACAACACAGCTTAGGAGCAGAGCTCTCTGATTATCCGGCTTCATCCTAGAATAAGATTCTGGATATTTAGAGGAGGCAGGCCGACCTTCCTGCACAATTATTTGGATAATTAAACAAGTTGCCAGACCTGGCAAGTCAGTAAAAGATGCTGAATCATGGATTGGCTTTTTGATCAATCTACAATTACCTTCTAATTAAATGTAATCCTACTGGGTCTTTCTTTCTTTTTTCTTAATTTCTTCCTTCCTTCCTCCTTCTCTCCCTCCTTCCTTCTCTTTCTTTCTTTCTTTCTCACACACACACACTCTCTCTCTCCTCTTCTTCATTCTTCTTTTTCTTCTTCTTCTTCTTTTTATTTTAACGTCCAGCTTAGAGCTTGTGGTTTAAATAAGCCTGTGAATAGAATGGAAGGGTTAGAGTTTGACTGTGCTGTGGGTGTCCCGTCCACCAGGCTTGGCAGGAGCAAAAGAAGCAGAAGCTACAGATAGAACTTGAAGAGTAAATCTCTGCTGTAACAACGGAATGTTTAGGCAGATGTGTTTTTAACAGAACAAACAACAAACTCCAAAAAATCTACCCAAACGGCAAATCTCAGTATAAATGATCATCATGATCATTTTTTTCCTTCAGTTAACTTTTGATGAATGCCTGTGTTGAGCCAGATACTCCACTAGGGAGTTCTGAAATGCTTCAGAGCTGGTGTTAGTCATATATTTTCTCAAAATATTGTTGTGGTTGTTGGGTTTGAATCCAAACTTATTAGGCTTTCTGTTACTCAGTTAGAATGAAGCCTTTTTGCTCTTTTGGGTGGCTCAGAATTCTAGAAGATGCCCTACTTTCTGAGGATAGACAGAGGCCTGATGAATGATGGACTCCATACTCCCCTCGTTCTGTAATTCTTTGTTCCAAAATTTGTCATTCCTTCTCAACTGCTTTTGGTGAATCACACTGCTGCCAGAGTAGCTGTGTCTAATTATGGCCCTTAAAAGCACAGAGCATAGAAATGGAAAGCAAAGCACTCTGAAATTTAGAGGAACAGTGGTTTTTCCAAGCCCTTGATCAGTCCTGTGCTATAAGTAGTGCCTGGAAAGCTAATTGTTCATAATTTCCACCTTAATGTAAATGATAATTAAAACTACCTTGCCTTACCAAAAAAAAAAAAGCACAGTATTCCTGATTCACATGGGCTTAATGAATTCTCAATCTGGTAAAACGGATTGGTCATTTCAGTCCTGTCTAGGTAACCTGGGATCCTTACCATGTAAATTGAAGTCTTCATTGCTGTTTGCAGGGTCACTGTGTAACCTTGTGCAGAGACCTTTCTAAAATAGTTGTGCTGCTGTTCCTTGTCTGTGTTCTGAAAATGGGTAAATCTGGAAGAGAACTTTGTAGCACTTGAGAAAGTTACAAATGTAGCAGACACGGAAAATGACTCTGGCGCAGTCAGCATTGAATTGCCTACAGACCTACAGATTCTAAGAGTCCGAGGGCTAGAGCTCTGTTTGTTTGTGTCCATTACAAAGTAACTTTGTTTTGCTCAAGGTTATTTTGTTAAGCCATGAATCACAGATATCAGCTGTTGGCTCTATCCCATTAGGAAGCAGAGACTAGTTTAGATATCTTTTATTGATGGGCTTTTTTTTTTTTTTTTTTTTAAGATTTTATTCATTTGAGAGAGAGCACGGGGGACCGGGTGGGGAGGGGTTGGCAAAGGGAGAGGAAGAAACAGACTCTCCCCGCTGAGCTGGGGTGGAGTGGGGGGTCCATCCCAGGACGCAGAGATCATGACCTGAGCTGAAGGCAGATGCTTGACCATCTGAGCCACCCAGACGCCCTTTGGTGAGCTTTTTAATAAGAATATCCAGGAAAATAAGGAGAACCGGAAACAGGCTCAGCAGTTACGTATCCAGACTTGGCAGAGATCTGGAATGACAGTCAGGATATTACAGAGGCTCAGTCAGTGTCAGTTGTCTGTTTTTATTCATCATTTTGTCCCCAGCACCCATGCTCGTCACAGAGGATGTACTTAAATATTATTAATGAGGACATTTCAGGTACTAACCTACTGTGTCTGTCCGTCCTCTTCCCCCCTGTATTCCCTGCTGAGGGTCTGTCAGCAACACATCATCTATTTCCGTACAGTCTTTTCTGCCTCAGGGCCTCTGCCTACTCACTTCCCTCTGTGTGCCTTTTCTTTTCCATGCTGTTGCTTTGTGTGTGGGTTGTGTATCTCTCATTCAAACCCCCCACGGGAGAAGTTCTGATTGGACGGACAGGCCACTGTCCAGTGTGGAGCACTTTCTTGGCGCATAGTGACCAGGCTGCTGCGGTGCCTCCGGGCGGGGGCTAGTCCCGGTCCCGTTACCTGTGGTCACAGGGTATGGTCTTGCTCGTGAGAGGAATGTGGTTATGCAGACACTTAGAATGTCGTTCTGTAATGCTGAAGTGGAGTCTGCTGTTCTGTCACATGTCCAGGTCAGGTTCCGAGCAACAGCGGGAGAACACCGTGTCGAGCTAATTCGTTGTCGTGGTCCCGGAGAGTGGCACGGAGCTCGGCACGTTGTAGGCACCGGAAAAAGTACTGGCTGAGTGGGGCCTGGTGGAGGAGGACATTCTTTGAGCTTAGGCGTATCAAGAGCCTGTCTAATGGGAAAGGTTAGAGAATGAGGCAGATGTACTTAACACAGTTTCATTCCAGGCAGTGAGTGGTAAGACACGATAAAGCTTCTAAGGAGAGAAACTCAGATCCAGGAACGCGCCACCCTCCTTCAGTTTCCCGTGGCGCTGGGAAGTAATGAGTGTCGCAGGGGCGCCTGCAGGGTCAGTGGGTTAAGCCTCTGCCTTGGCTCAGGTCATGGTCTCAGGGTCCTGGGATCGAGTCCCGCATCGGGCTCTCTGCTCAGCGGGGAGTCTGCTTCCTCCTCTCTCTCTGCCTGCCTCTCTGTCTGCTTGTGATCTCTCTCTGTCAAATACATAAATAAAGTCTTCCCCCCCCCCCCAAAAAAAAAGTAATGGGTGTTACAGAAGCTCTGATTTGTAAGTGAAAAGAGGATTCTGTCACACAGTGGGACAGTTGCTTTTTTAAAGCTACAAATCCCAGAGCTCTTTTTCCCATAGAATTGTCACCATCCTAAAAGTCTTCACAGCAACCCTTTAGAAGAGGAACCTCATGGGGCTTGGATTTGTTGAAAGAGTTGCAACATGTTGGCATGTTTAAAGTGAACTGAAAGTGTAATTGGGAAATATTCCAGATTGGAAAAATAAAGGCCTCCTTACGGATCCTGCCTCTCGATTTCTGCCTCCCTCTTCTACCGTCGCACTTGGTTGCCGCCACCACCAAAGCGTGGGTCCTTCCTCCTTGCCAGTCGCTTTTAACTCGGCATAAGAATTAGGATTGGGAAAGAGTCTTGCTTGGTACTGTTTGAAGGCCTGGCTGACGTGCTTGCTGCGCATTTGGGGTCCGCATTTGCTTAAGGGAGCGGCCTGGGGTCCCCCCCGCGCGCGTCACACGCGTCGAGGCTTCAGTAAACGCCGCGGTCAGTTCTCGATGTGAATTAATAAGGCCCTTGTTGCGGGCTTTTTCGCCTCATTAACTTTCATCATCGCAGATTTCACCCGGAACCTGGACGAGCTGCCGAGTAAATGTTTTTCCGTCTTGACTCCAGTCGTAGGGAAGGAGACATGGGAGCGATAAGGAGGCGTCACGCGGACGTGTCCCTGCGACCGGAAAACACGAGGCGTGGGTTTTCTCTCTAATAAGAAAGTTGGGACGTTGTGTTTGTTGAGTGGTGGTGTTAGAACCACGCAAAACTTGGGTGAAGACCGTGGCTCTGCCACAGAACAGTGTGACTTCGCAAGTTCCTTAAATCACCAGGCCTTACCTGCCCCATCTGTGAAATGGAGGGGACAGGAGCGCCTGTTTCATGGGGGGTCGTAGTAGGATTTAAATGTGGTAATGCATTGGAAGCCCTTGCCCTGGGGCCTGTCACAGAGTAAGCCCTCGGTGACCTCGGCTGGTCTGCTGGGGTCACTGTCACCGTCACGAGTGTTGTCTTGGAAATGTAATTCTATTCAGCAGCATTAGATGGTGTCAGATCATTTGATGACTTCACGTCATGTAAATGAGATTGGTCTTTTTCCCCTGGTAGCAGAAACAAATAATACAGTATTCTTAAAAGTAAGGTAATTTTACACACCAGTATTTAGGAGAGGAAGACGTACAGTTTCTGTCTTTATAATGTATAAACTGCCACAGGCAAGCTTACAGGTTCTTTTTCTCTATCCAGAGGTTAAGAAGAGTATCGCGATCTGTAAGTACAAGATCTTTTATGCTAAATGGTTTCTGGAATTCATTAAGGCCTATCTAGGGAGGTCTTTGATAGCTTACACATGGAGAGAACTCTCTTTTCGTAATGGAATTTCTGGTGATACTTTGATGAAAATTTTACAAATAGGAGTGAGAATTTTCTGATGAATTCAACTGTCTGAGAGGCACTGACACATTCTGTCCTGTCTCCCTTGTGGTCATCAGGTGAGACGGGCATTGGCAAATCCACGTTAATGGACACTTTATTCAACACCAAATTTGAAAGTGACCCAGCTACGCACAACGAACCAGGTGTCCGGTTAAAAGCCAGAAGTTACGAGCTTCAGGAAAGCAACGTACGGCTGAAGTTAACCATCGTGGACACTGTGGGATTTGGAGACCAGATAAATAAAGACGACAGGTACATCTTGGGGTTTCATGGGGATATAGATGGACCAGGAGATGGCAGGGCCTGTCCTGGGTACATTCAAAGGCTAAATGTTCCCTAGTTATGGGGCTGGTCTTCTGTTACCTAATAGAAAAGACATTCTTGTTCTCTGAGAAATTTTCTTAGAATGTTCTTCCCTGAGGTCTGGACCAGGCAGCACAGTCGGCTCCAGCTAGTCTAAGGGGGAAATAAAAGCTTAATGGCGTTTTCCCAGGAGGGTCATGGAACTAGATTTGGGGGCTTTCCCAGCAGGAAAAGCAGTCTAGAGAAACACGCAGTGGTTCTACAGGACAATAGGCAGACGCCGCTGCCACCGGTCACCTCATATAATTTGGCACCCGTGGCGCGGCGGGACGGTCCCTAGAACCACCAGTTCTGTCTCGGATGACCGAGTGCCTTTACCGTCACTCGCGAGGAGAACAGGTGTGGCCTGCGTGTGGCCTCGGTGGTGGGTTTCTCGCTCCCTGCGTCCAGGTCTCGTGTGGCTGCCTCTGCTTGTAGAAACCAAGAACGCTGGCCGTGAGACTCTGGGAAATGTGGTTTTTGGTTTTGTTTTTGGCCACTCTGCAGACTAAGAAGGCGTTCAAGAGGAGAGGAATGTGGAATGAGCGTCTGCCGTGCTCTCTTAGTCCCTGAGGCGGACTGGGATATTTGACTTAATCCCCAAATTCTTACAGATTTCAGGGAAAGCTGAGAGTTGGTGAGATATCCTCTGTGAGCAGCCACGCCCCAGGATTTAGGAGACCTGGGTCGCAGCCTGGGTTCTGCCAGTGACAGCGATGGGACTGTGGCAGTTTGTCTCACTTTAAGGGCGCGTCACTGGACGTGTGATACCGTGTATAGTCCTGCTCTTTGGCAGAGGCCTGAGGACGGACACTGGGACGGGGCGTGGTCATAAGGGGGTCATCCTGCATTTTGAAGTCCTTGGTCAAAGTGGTACCAGCTCCTAAAACCTCAAAGTGCAGAAAGCATTTTAATGGCAGATCTGTTGAAAAAAATCTTGATTTTCAGGTGGGACTAGATCTTGCCGTTGATGGGAGTGCTTGGTGTGAGGCACTGTGCGTCCTTCTGTGAGGTGTGTGGGGCTTCCTCGAGGCCTGTGGAGGGGTGGGCAGCCTGCGGGTGCAGAGCTGCCCGGTCGAGTCTGAATGACTGTGGTTTCAGGCCAGCCTCATGAGGATGTAGGTCGACTGGGTTAAACTCGCCCTCTCTCTCCAGTGGGGTTTGTTAAGCTAATGAAGTCATAGATCCAGTAAAGTATACTTATGAAAGAAAGGACGTGTTTAACCTGATTAAGAAAGAAAATATTTTCTAAGAATTGTGTTCCACTAGTTTGTACGTAGAAAGGGGCCGCCACCTGCAAGCGCGTCTTACCTAGTCATTTGTGGGAACCCGCTCACGTAAACTTGAAGGTATAATTATAAAATAATACAGTTGGTTTTTAGTTTGATAAAGCACATACTCAATTTATAAAGCCGAGGAAGTTTGGCTCTTCTCTGTGAGTTGCTGTACGCCTTTATCTGAGGGAAGCCATTAATCTTGAAACTGTTGCTCAACCGATACGTCGGCCTCGGTCCCCGGATCCTGTTCACACTTCTCGAGATCATCCACCCTCTTCATCATTCTTAACACCAGATGTCTTACGACTATTTTAAATATGGTGCTCATTTTCAGAAGAATTAGAGAAAGTTAAAATTGTCCCAGTTCCAAAGATGATTTTAGAAGGGGGCTTCCAGAGACATTTTTGTGCAGAGACAACATTAAGGGAATAAAACACCAAATCAGAGAGATACGTTTACTTAGGGCTTGGAAATTTTATTAGTACCAGGGTTTATTTTTCCTTTCTTTCTTTTTAAAATTTTCCTTAGAACTGTGTATATTATATGCGTATGTTTTGTAAAGAGGAACTTGAACTATTTTAGTCTAGAATGTGTATTGCCTAGAGATACTTTATCTCAATATGTATGAGCACCACAGTAATTAGGAAGAACTGTTTAATTCATTCTCTGGCTGAGCTCCATTTTATCTATGGAGCAGTTTAAATGTTCTTCAATAAACATTGTCCTATAAGAACAGCAGTGATTGTTAGATGTAGTGAGAAGGATTTCATCCTGCATCTGGTCAGAATGAACTGTCTGTACGTTGTGTCGGGTGGGGGACAGTAAGCCCAGGCCCTGCAGCTGAGCTCCTGCTCTTAATTTATGGCCTCAGTGCCAGGGAATGATGGAGAGGTTCCCGCCTGAAGGCTGTTTGTAACGCCACGTGAAGCAGAGGAAGGGGAGGCCTTGGCAACAGCCACAAGAGCACAGGTGCATTCTGGGGCCGGGGAGAGAGTCGGGCTTCCCTGTCGTGGGGCCATCACCGTGTGCTCCGAGCGAGCCGTGTCTCCGACTCTCCCGCCCGCACGGGTTTCTCCCTGGGGTTGGAGGATGTCATGCTGTGGCCCCCCCCCCCCCCGACTGGAAGGCAGTAACCGGACCTTCCGGCAGGAATGAGAACAGTCTTCCAGCATCTTTCTGCTCAGACTCCGTGTGCTCTTCCCGCTTCGAGTCACGGCCTCGGTGGCTGCACGACTTGCGTCCCCCCGAGTGGGGGTTGGCCGTCAGCCTGCTGGTTTGCACGGGCCAGCACGGACAGCGAGTGGCTTCTGTGATACCGATTCTCACATGTGCAGCTGGAGGCCTCTTTAAGAAATGAACTGACTCATTTGGGTCAAATAATAAGTTTCCAAGGAGATTTAGAAGAGAGGAAGTGTGATATTAACCTAACCTAGATACCAAATATTTTTTTCTTCTGAAATTTCTTGACAGCTGTTGCATAACCTCTTTAAATGGCATTTGGAACTCTGTGCCCCAGAAGGCATTGTTGACACTGTTGACTCTAAACCCAAATGAATATTGTTTAAAAAAAATTTTTTTTTCGGACAGTCTGCTTCCATAAAAGAACTGGAAGTGGGGCGCCTGGGTGGCTCAGTGGGTTAAGCCTCTGCCTTCGGCTCAGGTCATGATCTCAGGGTCCTGGAATCGAGCCCCACATCGGGCTCTCTGCTCAGCAGTGAGCCTGCTTCTGCCTCTTTCTGCCTGCCTCTCTCCCTACTTGTGACCTCTCTCTCCCTGTGTCAAATAAATAAAATCTTAAAAAAAAAACCAAACCTGGCAGTGAGGTATGCATTTTTGCATTGATATGTAACCATATGGGAAGCAATGTGTTGTTTCTCTAAACCCGTGATTATTTTTACTACTTTGGGGATGAGGCAAGCTTTTCGGCCATGAAAAGCTTCTCGCGGGACTTCGAGAATGTCCCGGCGTGTTTATGTAGGCTTCAGCCATGTCAGCGTTCCTGCATGAGTGTCTGCCTGGGACAGAGCTGGCTAGAAGGAGACAGGAAGAGAGATCTGGTAAGGTTTCCTGTTGTTTGAGTAGCAGGATCAACTCTTCGTGTTTCTGTCTGTCTTCTTCAGTTGACAAGGGAAGGGGTCGAGAGAAGAAGGTAAACCAAGTTTTGTCGTAGAGCTGGAAATGATTCCCGTGCCCCACATTTGGGAAATGGGAGGATACAGTGTCAGGGGCGTATCCTGACTGCAATGGTGGTCAGCCCTGCGGGACACGAACAATGGAAATCCGCAGACTCCACGTCTTTGTGTCAGAGTTATAAAATGGTAGCGAAGTGGACCCTCTGGTCTCTAATTTCTGTTTTTACCACACTTTCTGATGGAGGTAGTTGAGAGCTAGGGAAAACTAACTTTAACTAACAGCAAGGCAGAGGAAACGAGATGGTGGGTGTCTGCCCACATGTAAAATGGGGAGTCGGCCCCTGAACAATGGTGTTGGTTCTTCCGCAAGAATGATCAGTAGGTAGCTTGGGTGGGTAGAAAACATTGTATAAAATACTTTTTCCCATCAGTTTCAGGGTCAGCCTCTGTATTTTACTGTGAATTTTGTGGCTGGAGGTGAATTGGAAAAATGAGTTATGGGTAAGAAGGACTATCCCCATGCCTTAGAAGGAGACGATGTGACAATGTAAGAACTGGATTCTCTTGGCCTTCCTCCACTGTCCTCTGCATGGTAGGACTACAGTCCAGAGAAGTTGAAATTGGCCAAACAGAAAATAAATTGGTGTCCCTTCTGTAAGAATGGAGACTAGCCAAAGGCAGAATTGGGGTTAAACTTCCTTATCTGTGTGACGGTGAATGTAGATCAGAAGCGAGAAGGAGTAGGAGGAGAGGGGCCGGTGGTTTGTTTAAAGGATGGGGAAGGGGAGTGTGAAAGTGCTGGCTGACTTAAACACAGGGAACAGTGATTTTCATAAATAGTTCTCCTGGAATACATTTCTTGTAATTTGTTGTAACGGTAAGAAGTTAAAGTTGGTGACATTTCTTGCTTGACTCCCTGTGTGGGTGCCATTCACCAAGCGAAGGAATCCAGGGAAGTGTGGGTTTGGGGCCAAGGGGAGGAGTCCCGTCTTGGACACGTTTAGTTAGAAGAGCGGATGGAGGTACCTCTTCAGCAGCTGGATGGATGGGCTGACCCTCGAGTGAGAGATCTGGGCTACTAGCAGAGGTTTACGGATTCTCAGCACTTACATGGTGAGTAAAACCCAGGAATAAATGGGATTTTTCAGGGAGCTCATGTGAAGGGAAGAGGAGGAGACTAGAAGATTAGCCGGAACTCCCTGAGAGGGCACGGCAGAAGGAAACCCAGGATGTAAGAGAACAGGTTTCTTGGGCTATTTAGACTCCAGGGCAGAGAGCGTCCCTCACTGGAAGAGGGGAGATGATGTGCCTCGCATAGTCTTGGAGGATCAGAATCAACAGCAGCGGCAAGAGGGAAATTAATAGCAGAAACATACTCTGGGAGCACTGCTGGGGGGAGGTGCTGAGAAGCTCAAAATCAGGAACCCGTGAGGCAGGAAGGAGCAATTGCTTTCGAGCTGCTTTCCTTTCCTTTCCTAAGAGGGCGTTGGGGAAAGATCCCCGTTCCCCAAACGCATGACTCAGTGTCCGGAGACGGAAGCATCAGGCCATGGACGGGCACAGGTGGACCTCGGTGGAGTGGCTGGTCCACTTCCCTGCAGGGCACCGGCCCAGCGGCAGAAGGGTTCCCCGGGTGCTGGGTGCGGGTAGGGCTCCTTTTCCCCCTTCTCTTTCTGAAAAGTCAGGCTGGCTTTTCTCTTATTTGTTACTGTTTTTTATTATATTATATTTATTATATTATTTATTACATCTTACTCTTCTGTGCTAGTGCTTTACACACACCAGCATATTTGTAACAGTAGCTCTCTGATAACAGATGCTTCTTTGCCCTTGATTTACCTTTGAGGAAATCGAGACACGGAGGGGTTTAGTAACTTGCTCCAAGTCACATACAGACTCGGTTGTGGAGTTGGGATTGGTTTGGCTTGAATCCGTGCTTCTAACCACTACTATCCTATGATAATTCACATGATAATATTGTTATTTTATACCTGCCAGTGTTTTAACGTGGAAAACAGAGAAGGAACTTATACTTGCTCATTCTTTCTATTAGATTTTATTGGGATTTCTGTTGTCATATTTAGAACCTTATCATTACGGAGGCATATTCTGTTTTTTCTTTAAACCACTAGAGGTTTTGTCTGCTCACATTGAATCAGCGAACTGTGATGAATCACCGAGGAAAAATATCAAAAAAACTTTTTCTGAGTGCTTTCAGTTTTTGGTTGTAAATGTGCTTTGTTTTGTTCGTTCGTTCATTCTCTCAGGTGTCTGCTGTCATCCACATTATCCAAGATTTCTAGTTCCCTTTCACGGACTTCAATTTAGTATGTGAGTCAGGAGAGCCGAGTGTTGAAAGGTCTTTCTTTCTTTCTTTTCTTTTTTAAGATTTTATTTTTATTTATTTGAGAGAGAGAGAGAGAGAGAGAGCATGAGAGGGAAGGTCAGAGGGAGAAGCAGAGTCCCCACAGAGCTGGGATCCCAATGTGGGACTTGATCCTGGGACCCCGGGATCACGACCTGAGGCGAAAGGCAGTGGCTTAACCAACTGAGCTACCCAGGTGCCTGGGTTTTTATTTTTCAGCAAGGTGGTAAGTTTGGGGAGAATGAACCCATTGTGTTCCTAGTAGACCCATCTCCTTGCGGCTAATGCTGATTTCTGAGGGGTCCCCTGGGGACCTGAAAGCTACAGCTTTTCCAGTGACCTACTGAAGGTACTGCTGAGCCCCTGGAGAAATCTGGTGTCTGGAACGCATATTCCCAATGTGCCATCCGTGATTATGGCCAGTTAATAGGATCATACATAGTCATTCAAAACAGATTTGAATTAGGACTTGGTGAGAAGCCAGAGTTCAGAGTTTACCTTCGGATCATGACGTGTCGGAGTTGGAAGTGATCTTGAGGCTCCTGACCCCGGGCCCATCGGTGTGTAGACGGAACCGGGGAGGAGGCCGGGGCTAGGTGAGGGCAGGGAGGGGCCCTCCCAACCGGAGGAATGGGGCGGACGCGGGGCGAGCTCCACGGGTGATGCCGCCGCCTGAAGTACAAGGACCCCGAACCCCTCTCCGTGTCCGCACCGGGTCGGTCCGTGGGCGGAGGCCGTCCGAGCCCTTCGCTGTCAGACTTGGAGACCGCGTTTCGGCCCCGCGGGAGGGCAGGTCGCCGGCTCTCAGCGGCGTCTTCCGTGGGGGGTGACGGTCGCGCGGTCGTCGTCTCTGCTCCGAAGGACAGACGGACGAGCCGGGAGAGCGCTAGGGGGGAGAGCGCTGGAGAAGTGTTGGGGTCGGGGGCGGGGTCGGGGGCGCAGGCGGGCCGGGAGGGTCGGGAGGGCCGGGAGGGCCGGAGAGCGGAGCGGGGAGCCGGAGAGCCGGGCCGGGGTGGGCGGCCTGGGGCGCCCAGGGACGCGCGGGGCGTGGGCGTCAGCGGGGGGCCGCGGGGGCTGGAGACCCGACCGGCCGAGCTGAGCCGAGGCCGCTCCCGCCGCCAGCTACCGGCCCATCGTGGAGTACATCGACGCGCAGTTCGAGGCGTACCTGCAGGAGGAGCTCAAGATCCGGCGCTCACTGTTCAGCTACCACGACTCCAGGGTCCACGCCTGCCTCTACTTCATCGCCCCCACCGGCCACTCGCTGAAGTCCCTGGACCTGGTCACCATGAAGAAGCTGGACAGCAAGGTACGCCCCGGCCGCCGGCCGCTCGCGGTTCGCATCCCGCCCGGTTCCCATCCCCTCTGCCGGGAGGCCCGGGTCTCCCGGGAGGCCCTTTGCATGTCATTCGGGTGCAGTTTGTTTGCGGGGCGGTTTCCCGCAGCAGTTGAGGTTCCCCGCGGAGCTGGAGGAAGGTCCGGAGATGCCCCCGACCCCTGCCCCGCACCCACACGCCCGCCGACCGGCACCTTGTTACCGTCCGCGCGCACGTGGGCGCTCAGCCCCCGAAGAGCTGTGGGCTCCAGGGTTCCCTGCTGCTGGCGGACGGGGCCTGGACTCCTCCAGAAAGAGCTGTACCCGCCTTAGAGCGCACAGAGTCCTTTCCTGCCCTGAAACTCCTCCGCGCTCCTGCCTGTCTGTCCCTCCCCACTTCCTCCAACCCGTAATTGTCTTTTCTGGTTTACAGAACAATAGGGTTTAGCGATGTGAGAAAAAGGCTTCAAAACCTCCAAAAACATGGACGGGACTCGAAGAGATTATGCTGAGTGAAATCAGTCAAGCAGAGAGAGTCAATTATCATATGGTTTCACTCACTTGTGGAGCATAACCAATAGCATGGAGGACAAGGGGCGTTAGAGAGGAGAAGGGAATTTGGGTAAATTGGAAGGGGAGGTGAACCATGAGAGACTATGGACTCTGAAAAACAGTCTGAGGGGTTTGAAGGGGCGGGGGGCTGGGAGGTTGGGGTACCAGGTGGTGGGTATTATAGAGGGCACAGCTTGCATGGAGCACTGGGTGTGGTGAAAAAATAATGAATACTGTTTTTCTGAAAATAAATAAATTGGGGAAAAAAAAAAAACCTCCAAAAACTTCAAAACAAAACAAATAAAACCCATAGTGCTCTTTACCAGGTATTTTTAGTTCTTAAATTAGCACCAGTGGGTGCTCTGATGAGGGCCGGGAGTTATATAGTGGAAGCACCTAAAAGGTCATAGGAAGGGTTAAATTTAGGGAGATTGAAATATGAAGTCACAATTTGTTTATTTTCTTAAAAGCTCTAAATTTCTCTTTTTCTTTTTTCTTTTAAAGATTTTTATTTATTTATTAGAGAGTGAGCACCGCACAGGGGGTGTAGAGGGAGAGGGAGAAGCAGTCTCCCTGCCGAGCAGGGAGCCAGCCCGATGCAGGACTCGGTCCCTGGGATCATGACCTGAGCCAAAGGCAGATGCCTAACCCACTGAGCCACCCAGACGTCACTTTCTAAATTTTTTTTAAAAGATCTTTAAAAGTTTGGCTTTAATAATTGGGAAGTTTTGAGTGGGGGAAAAAAAAAAGGTGTTAATTGTTTTTTTAAAAACTTAGGTGAAAAGGACAGTCCAGCTCTTTAGATTTAAAACTGAATTGCACCCTTGTGTTTTTATTTTTTATTTATTTTTAAAAGATTTTAAGTATTTATTTGACAGAGCATACAGCAGGTAGAGCAGCAGCAGAGGGAGAGGGAGAAGCAGACTCCACACGGAGCAGGGAGCCCAGTGTGGGGCTCCATCCCAGGACTCTGGGATCATGACCTGAACCGCAGAGGCTTAACCCACTGAGCCACCCAGGCACCCCCCCGCCATGTGTTTTTAAAAAGTAGTTTCCGTTTGTCACCTGAGCTTTCCACATTAATAACCTCTCCCTTTCACAACATTTGAAGGAAAAGTACTGACAAGTTTGATAAGTTAGTGGTCTGTTTTACAATTACTTTGATTTTTCATTTTGAAGTAAATGGAGGACAGGACGTTCTGAGAGCAAAGAACACTTGACAGTGGGAATGACCACAGAAAGAAGCTGTGGCATTTTCTCTTCTAACCTCCTTTTTGAGTTCCATGGAGAGTCTTACCAGCTCCAGAGGGTTTTGTTGGGTGTTATTTTTTGTCTAAACAAACACTGTTGGGAAGATGCTTTCTCTCCAGAGGAACATGATGGAGAACACTCAGGAGACCAGCCTGTCCCCAGGGCCTCTGTCTGAACTCGATGCCAGAGCGCCGGCCGGGGCTGACGCAGAGCCAGGCTCCTCGGCCTCCAGCACGAGCAGACATGCGGCTTTGCTGAGACCATAGTCTGGTGGCACAAAGGGACCACTGCCGCCGGCGTGTTCTCCTGAGAACAGATAGAAGCCCTTCTCCGTCGCGTTTCTTTCCGCCGCAGTTAGCCACGGACAGTGGAGGGATCTGGGCCGTGAGGCAGGCTCCCTGTGCTGTCCTGGCAACAGGGCTGGGCAATGGGCAGAGAAGGAGGCGGGTCGGAGGGCTGTGGACCAAGCCCACAGCCAGGAGAATATTAGCAACAGGGTCCTGCTTAGTAGAGTGGAATTAAAAAGGGAGAGAAAATAAGGCAAAGCAAACCCAGCTGGAAACAAACCAACCAACCAAAGTCCCAGAAAGCAGGTTGGACGCTTTCCGAGATCGCTATCGCTAGGCCTGCAGCTGAGCTGGGCCTGCCGGGCAGCATCTGCAAATGGTATTTGCAAAAAGGTTTGTTGATAGAAGCAGAGTGAAAAGTTCAGGCTCTTAACTATATAAATCACAAATCTGTGATAATTTCAGAAAAGATTTTTAAGCCCCCGCCACTGAGGATGGTTTTAAATCTAAATTGCTTGATTCCTCTGTCTACCCTGATCAAGAAACTGTGAAACTCTGCCATTTTGTGCGTGTGACGGTCCCCGAGTGCTAAGCACGTACAGAGGCAGCCGGGGAGAACGATGAGGAAGTCCTTGCGTCCGACCCACACATTTGCCCGCCACCAGTGTTTGCCGCAGTCTGTGACTTGCTGGGTGAGCCCGAGCAGGAGGGTCGGAGTGGGTGGGGAATAGGGGAAGAGTAGGTTTTCCTCTCCACACGTCTTCTCATGGGGGTGGATCAGGGATTTTAATTTGGCTCTTGAAATAAAGGAAGAAGCAAAGGAAGGCAGATGTGACCAAGAAACCCTTGGGAAAGACCCCCTCATTCTCTTGCTGGGAAGACTTTCTCACCGAGTCTGACCCCCTTCCCCCCGAGTTGGGCGGGGAGCATGACCCCAGGTACTGGATGTCAGGAGCGTCTCACTGAAAGCTCCGGACCTACCACAGAGTGGAAGACAGGTACTCCTAAAAAAGGAATTTAAAAAAATGTGCCGCATGGACAGTGCTGGGGAAGGTTGGAAGAATGACCGACGTTGGGGTTCGGGGTTTGTGCTTGAGGGCGTCCCTGGCTCTCAACGCTGGGCTTCCTGCCACGGTTGGCAAACTCTGCCTTGTTCTTGGTCTGTGCAGCCCCTGCTCCGAAAGTGAGCCTTGTCTTTGGCGCTAGGTCTCGTTCTGGCATGAAGAAGTAACGTGCTAGAAGCCGGTGTTTCAAAAGAATTCGTTGCTGGGGTTTTGAAAAATTTAAAAGTAGTTGAAACTGGTTTTGTTTTGGTGAACATGTTGGTTCTTCACCTCTAGCAGTCATTAGAAGAAAAGAGAGGATGCTACTCTGGGAGAGGGGGCTGCTCCGCTGTTCTAACACAGGCTCGGCTGTTCCACTGTAGGAGCATGAAAAAATCCAGCTCCGGAAGTAGCTGGGACAGGGCTAAAAGGAGTGGTTGGTTAGTCAAAGAACAGGCGTCTTTGTTACCGCTATTTGTCATAGAGTAACACTTCCTCTACTCTGTAAAAAAAGGAAAAAAAAACCACGAGGTAGCACAGAAGAGGAAATTACAAGTACGCTCTCAGTGCCGGATGGGAGGAAGTAAAAGCGTTCCCAGATGGAGCTCCGAGATTATCCCCTATCTTCGTCGTGTTGCATCTGGGCAGAAAGTCTGATTCTCCGCCTCGTCTCTGTTTTTTTTTTAAGTGAAGCTTTACAGTTTTTGTTGTGTATTATGTTTCATTCATTTGTCGTATTTTTCTTCCATGGCAGTCGTGGCAAAGTGGGTGTGTTTGTTTCTCAGGTGAACATCATTCCGATCATTGCAAAAGCCGACACCATCGCCAAGAACGAGCTGCACAAATTCAAGAGTAAGATCATGAGTGAGCTCGTCAGCAACGGGGTCCAGATATACCAGTTCCCCACGGATGAGGAGACGGTGGCAGAGATCAACGCGACAATGAGCGTAAGTCCTCGGCTGCGGAACGGCTCCCCGTAACGTCCCGAAAGCTTTTCTTTTTCTTTTTCTTTTTTTTTTTTTAAGATTTTATTTATTTATTTGACAGAGAGAGATCACAAGTAGGTGGAGAGTCAGACAGAGAGAGAGGAGGAAGCAGGCTCCCCGCTGAGCAGAGAGCCCGATGCGGGACTCGATCCCAGGACCCTGAGATCATGACCTGAGCCGAAGGCAGCGGCTTAACCCACTGAGCCACCCAGGCGCCCCCGAAAGCTTTCCTTGGTGGCAGTGCTGTAGGGTGGCTAGAACCCGGGGCCGGGAATCTGATGCGTCCGTGTGGCCCAGCCTGGCACTCTGGCAGGGCCCTTAGCCACCCTGCTCCCCGGGTCCCCGTCCGTCAGAGGGGGACGCGAGGCAAGCCGAGCTCCAGTTTCCTTCGCACTCGGGCAGGTGGGGTCCTACGGCAGGTCCCACGGGAAGGGCCTGCCCGCCCAGCGCCACCTCACGCAAAGCGGCTTAGAGCACGCAGACCTCTGCTCGTTTCTGGCATTGCTGGCAGAAATACGTCCACCCGCCTCATTTCGGTTCTGTGATGGGTTCCTGCCTTTCCCTGCTCCCTGTTTCTCCTACCCTTTCCTCGTCCGTGGCTGAACTGGCCGTTGAGGTGTGAGTTCTTCACCTCACAGGCAGGGTGGTCGGGAGAGAAACCACTGAAGGAAGCTTCAGCAGGTCTCAAGTGTGTCTGCGACACGGTGTCCCGTGGTGAGCCTCCGTGCTGCCCGCGGAGAGCCGAGTCTCTCCCGCTGCCGCTTCTGGATCCCACAGCCGTGCCTCATCTCGCGGCCACAGTTACTACACGTTTTTTTTTTTTCTTTGAGGACCGCGTAACTTCTGTAGAGGTCGCGTTCTTGCACATAGTAAATGCCCAGTGATGGTTTTTGGAATTCTTAAAATTGTAGGTTAGATTCAATAAAATGTAATTAGAAGCTATTAAGTAAGTTGCCTTTCCCTGGATACATGTTTAAAAATGATTCAAAAGTACGCTAGTGGCAGCAGAAGTCAGTCTAGCTCTTTACATCGTGGTAGGTTGAATTATGTTCTACTTCCTTAGATCTGGTCATGAAAAGTGTCTAATGAAGTCATTATTAAATGCACTAAAGACACTTTTTAAAAAACAGTCTTATAATGCGATGTAATTGGTATGCTGTACAATTTACCCATTTAAAGCATGCAATTCGGTGGTTTTTAGTATTTTCAGAGTTGTACAGCCATCTCTGCCATCAGTTTAGAACGTTCTCATCACCCCAAAGAAGAAATTGTGGAGCTTTTAGCCAGCAGCCCTCTAGCCATCCCAGCCCTAGGCAGCCACACTCTGCCTTCTTATCTCTTACATTCGCCCGTGCTAGACCTTCCCGCCGCCCACCTGGAGAGGGAGATGACTTGGTCAAAGCTAAGAGCAGCCCTGAGACTTCAGCCCGGGCCTCGCATCTGTGTCGTCTGCCGTCATAATGTAGGAAAACAGGGTTAGTCCATAAATCTCCTTCTTCTTTCATCAGTTCAGCTCGCAGACTTTTCTGTATACCACTGTTACCGTTCGGGGAGGAATTTCTTCCTTAAGTTACTGCCGAGGTGACTAGGACTTTGGAAGCCAGTGCAGCTCCTGCCCTCTCCGGGCTGCTGTGTGGATTTCAAATGTCGGAGCTCAGGAAAGCGAAGGGAGCCGGGCCCCACTCTGCTCCAGTCTGGTCACCCTCTGAGTTGTAAGACCCACGGCGGTGGCCACGCTCCTGGGGTCAGGATAGTAAAGGCTCTGGAACTCCTGGAAACTGGAGATGCTTCCTGGGGAGATGGCCTGAGGGGCTGTGAAAGGAAGGTCGTCCTAAGCGAGTGTGACTGTCCCTATTCGGAAGACGGAGCTGAAGCGAGTGGGGGAAGGGCAGTGAGGGGTTGGCCGTCCGGACCCGCGTTGTAGCAAGCACAGGGCGCAGGAGCCCGTTCCCGTCCCGGTGGACCAGAGTCCGTGCCCGTGCCCTTGGCAGAGCTGCGGCAGAGCCGTCCCTGAGCAGGACGGAAGCGGGCAGCGTGTCGGTGTCTCCGTGCCCGGAGCCCTGCGGTCGTGGGCACCTAGAGCTGCGGAATGATTGCCGCCCCCGGTGTTCTTGACATCTGTGGAGCATTTGCCGCGCGGCAGCTGCTAGTCCGGCGGGTGGGAGCTGTTCCCACTGCCTCGCGTGGGGAGGAGGCCCCAGCCCGGGCCGTCTCGGGCCCTGCAGCTGCTGAACCACGAGCTGGCATTACCCATCGTCGTGGGAAGTTCGCGCCGCGTTAGCCCCGAGCCCCTCTGCTGCAGGGCGGCGGCCTGGGAGGTCAGTGCAGGAGTCGGGAGAAAACGGGAGCGAGTGTCATCTCGTGTTCTCTGTCCCCCTCCCCGTCCTTTTAAATCATTTTGGATGGTCGTGCCCCTGAATCTGTGTTAAATTTCTCGGAAAGAAAACAGCCGTGGATCTTGGTGTTTCTGTCTGTATCCAGCTAATGGAGCTGACGGTCCCGGATGAACCTTGTTCCACAAGAAACGGTCTTTCTAGGCTCCCCGTTGCAGTGTGCCCCGCTGGCGCAGTCAGTAGACCGAACCGCTCCGGATCTCGAGGTCATGGGTTCGAGCCCCACACTTAGGTTCTCCTTTGCAAACAATTTGGGGTGATGAAATCTCACAAGATGGGTAAGAAACACATTTCTTTGGTGGTTGCTTTTGTCGCTCAGGGTGAGCGGAGAAAGCAGTTTTCTTGGGTCGTTACCCCAAAATGTCGATCCGAAGGGCCCTGTTGCGCCGCAGCTCCAGGGAGCACGTCACAGTTGCAGACTCAGTCTGAGAATGTGCTTCCTCCCTCCAGAGCGTGGGATGAACCAGAAAGTAGAAATAGCTTGAGCATCAGTGAAACCCCACTTGGGCAGCCGGGCTCAGGGTTGTGCCCTCTGTGGGAGAGGGTCGGGCTTGGAAACGTGCTTGTCTTTCTCAGCTTGTCTGCAGTAGAAGGGCAGCGGCTCAAGGAGCGCGCGGTCATCGGTCTCAGGACAGCCGTGTCAGATGTTCGTGCTCTGACATGCTCGTAGGGAAGAGGTGGGTTTACTGACGACCCCTCACCCTGCCAGCGCCCGGGAGAGGCAGAGCCACCGCATGAGTCAACGGGGGGTGGTCTGGTGTCTCTAACGCCACCTCTGCTTGAGAGGAGTCTGGGCTGCAAGCCTTAGGCCAGTAATTTGGGCTAAAACACATTCTAATGGGAAATTTGTGCAGTGGCCATCTAAAGCCGTGCTGTTCAGTAGAAATATGAGTCACACAAGTAATTGAACACTTTCCAGTCATCACATTTAAAAAGGTAAAAGGGGGGTGGGGTGCCTGGCTGGCTCAGTCTGTTTAGCATTGGATTCTTGGATTCCGCTCAGGTCACAATCTCAGGGTCATGAGATCTAGTCCCATGTCCAGCTCTGTGCTCAGTGTAGAGTCTGCTTGGAATTCTTTTCCCCTTCTTCTCCTTCCCCCTCTGCTCATGTGCCCTCTGTCTCTCTCTCGCTCTCTCTCTATCTCAAAATAAATAAAATCTTTTTTAAAATGTGGCAGAGGGGCGCCTGGGTGGCTCAGTGGGTTAAAGCCTCTGCCTTTGGCTCAGGTCATGATCCCAGGGTCCTGAGATCAAGCCCTGCATCAGGCTCTCTGCTCAGCAGGGAGCCTGCTTCCTCCTCTCTCTTTGCTTGTCTCTCTGCCTACCTGTGATCTCTGACTGTCAAATAAATAAAATCTTAAAAAAAAATGTGGCAGGGGCGCCTGGGTGGCTCAGTGGGTTAAGCCGCTGCCTTCGGCTCAGGTCATGATCTCAGGGTCCTGGGATCGAGTCCCGCATCGGGCTCTCTGCTCAGCAGGGAGCCTGCTTCCCCCTCTCTCTGCCTGCCTCTCCATCTACTTGTGATTTCTCTCTGTCAAATAAATAAATAAAATCTTTAAAAAAAAAATGTGGCAGAAGTGGCATTATAAAAAAGAAAGTAAAAGGAAAGGTGGAATTAATTTAAAAGCTTAACTGACTATATTCAAAATATTATCATTTCAACTTACAATCAATACAAAAATTAATGAGATGCTTTCACAGTAAGTCTTTGACATCCAATGTATATTTTATAATTACAGCACATTCCAATTTGGATGAATACTCAAGTTGCTCCTAACGTACTCCAAAGTTTTTCAATATGAAATAAGTCCCAAAAAGATAATTTTCATCTGTGTTTGCATCCACATCAAGCAGACTGGTTCTTTTTTTAGAAGATTTGCGTTTGAAGCAAAAAAAAAGAAAAGAAGTGCAGTCCCCAAACAATAGAATTTTATTTAATGGAAAAATATTTTATCTTCCATTTTAAATTAAATGTAAATTAATAAAAAGTCAAATAAAACTTGTGTCTTAACCCCCTAAGCCCCATTTCGGGTGCTCAGGGGCCACAGTGTTCGTGGCTGTGGTCTGGTGCGGTCCGTGTCCGCAGCTTCCTGTGTGGGGCAGAGACTCCTCCCGCTGCTGGCTCCTGTCACCTGTTCCCGATCCCAGATCCCGTCGTAGAAAGGGTGGGGACCCCACCAACCTGCAGAGAGCCCTGCCCCTCTCCTTCCCCCCTCCCTGTTTTCTCCTGGTGCCCACCCCCCACCGTGAGGCCTGCGGCAGGGGTCGGTGCTGGAGAAGGTGACTCATCTCTGGGCTTCTGTCCCTTCCCAGGTCCATCTCCCATTCGCAGTGGTCGGCAGCACGGAAGAGGTGAAGATCGGCAACAAGATGGCCAAGGCCAGGCAGTACCCCTGGGGTGTGGTGCAGGGTAGGTGCACGTTACGGGGAGGGGAGTCTTCCTGTTTCACCCCTGCGGCGACCGTCCTCATCTTCCCCTCCCTGCCGTGTTTGTGGGGGTGCTCGGCTGCAGGTGGGAGGGGGCGGCAGGGCTGTACTGGAGGCAGTTGTCAAGCGAGGAAGCAAGACATGGTGGCCAGGTGGGTGGCCAGTGGGGAGAAGGGACCTCGCGCCACCGAGGCAGCCCCTCAAGAGTGTGGGCTCGTGTGGCTGAGTCACTGTGCGCTCCTGGCAGGAGAGAGCCGCCCCAGCAATTTCACCCCCTTTCTCCGTCTTTCAGCAGCCAAGTTAAGAAAACTACTAAACATTTCTTGTAAACGAGAGGGTACTTGTTTCTCCGTTATCTCGGGAAAACTTGTCTCCCAGTGAAATGTGACCTGACTGCATATCGGAGAACTTTGAGGTTGTCTGACCTGTGCTTGGCACTGTGGGACATGCCCCCAGTCTCTGACCTAAAGGAGCTTCCCATAGGTCGCTGTGTTGGGCAAGGACTGTGTTAGCTGCCCTCGTGCCTTTTGGAGGAAGATGCCCAGTGCTAGAGGTCAAGTAGAATCACTGCAGAAAGTTCCTTCACTGGTTTAAGCCCTATCAGTCCTCCTTTTCTGTTGTTCTGAATAAAGGCCATAAATCTGAGGAGTGAGAAGAGATTACACCTTTGGGATCCCTAGGAAAATGACAATTTTTATGAGTTTTACCTGTTTTCTCTACAATAAAACTTTTCCTAGTGTTGATAAAAATTAAATGAAGTGGTATGTAAAAACTGCCTTGTATTCCTCCTGGGGCCACGGAGGGGTGGACATGACCTGGCTTTGCAGCCAGATGTCGGGGTGTTTGAATGTAGACCTGCTACCTCGCAGGTCAGCGTGCCTAGCTCAGCCTTGCTTCTGCATCTGCAAGACGAGAGTCCCGACGCCTGCCGGGCAGAATTCTCCTGAAGGGTGCAGACCGTATCTGTAAGGTCCCTCCCACGGGGCAGGCCCCCGGCGGTCACCGTGGTCATCGGTGTTGCGGCCCGCGCCGTTGGCCGTCTTGCAGGTGTGAGGTGAACCCCGTAGAGGGTCCGCAGCTGGCCTTGAGACCAGAGGTTTCAGGAGCCAAGGTGGTAAACCTCTGGAGAGTGTCACTTCAGATTTTCAGGGACGTCCCTGCTCATAGCCACCCCCACCCTGCCCTGTCCTGCAGTTGAGAACGAAAACCACTGTGACTTCGTGAAGCTGCGGGAGATGCTGATCCGCGTGAACATGGAGGACCTGCGGGAGCAGACTCACACCCGCCATTACGAGCTGTATCGGCGCTGCAAGCTGGAGGAGATGGGCTTCAAGGACACGGACCCCGACAGCAAGCCTTTCAGGTGTGAACACACCCCGCAACCCGCTCCCAGGGGCTTGAGCGGCGTGTTGGTGCATCGCGGAAATGCTTACTGCAGTAGGGCGCCTCGTGGCGCAGTTCAATGCCGATGCTTGGTTCCGGCTCAGGTCATGATCTCGGGGTTGTGAGATCGAGCTCTGAGCTCCGCGGTGCGCTCCGTGCCCAGTGGGAAGTCCGCTTCAGGGTCTCGCCCTCTGCCCTTCCCCCCGCATGGGTGCACACACCCACACGCTCCCTCACTTGCGCTCTCAAATAAATAATCTTAAAAGATACCGGTGGCAGAGGGACCTGGCGGGGACACGTTAGCAGCATAATAGCCAGGCACTGGGATCCGCGTCACTGGCATGATCTCAGCTGACGCATGTCATGTCGTCGGTGTCATGATCCTCCGTTTTACAAGTCAGCATGTTAAGGCACCGAGAGTGTAAACCACCTGCCCAGGGCCCTGTGAGGGGGAGGTGAGCCCCGGCTCTGGACCGGCCCCTGGACCGGCCCCTCCCAGAGGACGGAGTCCGGCCCCGGCCGCTCACTGCAGCGTTCTCCGCTGGGGCTGCCCGCGGGGTCTCCCTCCCCAGGGCTCTTCTGCCCTCCGTGGCTCAGTGTGGTGGCAGCCACTCATGAGGACGAGAGGGAGTAACTTCCAGAAGCCGTCTTGTGTGTCTTCCCTCGTCATCAGTGGGTGGAGATGAAGGGAGGCACGACGTGAAGGGGAGAATTAGCGGCCCAGAAAGGCCCCGTCCGGGTCAGGACCGGGGTTGGGGGGGCTGGCATTGAGTACTTTGGCGGCGGAGTGGATGGGGGGGGCCTCCCAGGCCAGATTCGCCGCCTCTGCGCAGGAGGGGATTGACTTGTCCGTCCTGGCCCACACGACACCTCGGTGGGGATTTCAGGTGGGGAGACGCTGTGAGGTGTGTCGGCACAGGTTAGGGCTGCAGTTCCTTGGGAAAGGCTGTTTCCTCCTCTGCTGTCTCTGTTTCCGGCTTTTATAAAAATCCCTCCTGCGAGCCCACCAGGAGGCCGGGTTGCTGGGCGGTCCGGCCGGGCTTCTGCAAGGCCTGGCAGAGCTGCGTCCAGCGACTGCCTGGCCTCCCCGCCTTCCGGGGCTCCGAGTGGTGGCAGATGTCATCCAGGCCTTCTGACTCGCAGACGTAAGCTTCACCCCCGCATCTCCCGCTCCCCATTTGCTTCCATTTCTTCTGGCCTAAGGTTTCCTCGTTTTGTTTGGACATCTCACTATGCCCTCACTACATTTATTTTTGCATAGACATATAATTGACATCCAGTAGTCTGTGGATTGCAGATGTACGGCTTAGCGGTTAATTCTGTCCAGTGCTCAGTGCTCACCAGGAGAAGTGTGGTCACCAGGCAGCGTTACTGCAGTGTCATTGACTGGATCCCCTGTGGTGTACTTTCCGTCTCCATGACTGATTTATTTGACAGCTGGTACAAACCTGACCCGTCCCTGTCCTCCTTTATTTATATCCATCTTCCTCTTTATTTCACCCGTCACCTCGCCCCAATCCCCCAACCACCGGTTTGTTCTTTGTATTTAAGAGTCTGGTTGGTTTTTGTTACTTTGTAAATTCATTTGCCTTTTTTTTTTTTAGATTTTTAAATTCACTTAGAGCAGGGGGAGGGGCAGAGGGAAAGGCAGAGAGAATCTCAAGCAGAGAGTGAGATGGAACCCGGTGGAGCCCGACTTGGAACCCGATCCCACGAGCTGGGATCATGACCTGAGCCAAAACCATGGGTGGGACGCTTCACCGCCCGAGCCACACACGTGCCCCATTCATCTCTCCCATTTTTTAGATTCCCCATATAAGTGAAATCATATGGCATTTGTCTTTCTCTTATTTCACTTAGCGTAATCTTTTCTAGGTCCATCCATCTTGTCATAGACAGCAAGACCTAATTCTTTCTTCATAGCTGGGTAATACTCCACTGTGGGTATATGCCACGTTTTCCCTGGCCTCGCACTTACTGATGGATGCTTAGGTGGTTCCCTATCCTGGCTGTTGTAAATAAAGTTCAAAAAACATAAGGTGCGGGCGCCTGGGTGGCTCAGTGGGTTAGGCCGCTGCCTTCGGCTCAGGTCATGATCTCAGGGTCCTGGGATCGAGTCCCGCATGGGGCTCTCTGCTCAGCAGGGAGCCTGCTTCCCTCTCTGTCTCTCTCTCTGCCTGCCTCTCCGTCTACTTGTGATCTTTCTCTATCAAATAAATAAATAAAATCTTTAAAAGAAAAAAACATAAGGTGCATAGATCTTCTCAAATTAATAGTTTTGTTTTCTTTGGGTAAATACCCAGTAGAAGAATTGTTAGATTATACAGTATTTCTAATTTTGTAGGACCCTCCACACTTTTCCGGAGTGGCTGCCCCAGTTTACATTTCCACCAGTAGCACGTGGGGGTTCTCTTTCCTCCACGTCGCCACAAACACGTTATTTCCTGACTTTGTGATACTAGCCATTTGAAAAGGCATGAGGTGGATCTCACTGTGGTTTTGGTTTGCATTTCCCTGATGCCGAGTGATGTGGAGCACCTTTTCATGTGTCTGTTGGCCATCTGGATATCTTCTTCGGAAAAATGTCTGTTCAGATCCTCTGCCCATTTTTCAATTGGATGTTTTTGGTGATGAGTTGTACGAGTTCTGTATATAGTTTGGTTATTAACCCCTTATCCGCCACTTCACTAGCAAATATCTTCTGCCACCCACTACATTGACTTTTAGTTCTGTTGGTGGTTTCCTTTGCTTTGCAAAAGCTTTTTAGTTTGATGTAGTCCCAGTACTATTTATTTCCCTTGCCTGAGAAGACATGTCTAGAAAGAAAAAACAAAGCTGGAGGTATCACAGTCCCAGATTTCAAGATCCACTGCAGAGCTGTAGTAACCAACACACTGGCATGAAAAAAGACACATCGATCAGCGGGACAGGGTAGAGATCCCAGAAAAACTCAGACTTACGTGGTCAGCTACTTTATGACCAAGGAGGCAGGAATATGTGATGGGAAAAGAGTCTCTAACGAATGGTATTGGGGAAACTGGACGGCCACGGGCAAAAGAATGAAACCGGACCACGCTCTTACAGCACACACAGAAATAACTCAAAATGGATTAAAGGCCTAAATGTGAAACCCGAAACCATAAGCTCCTTGAAGAGACCACAGGCGGTTTCTCTCCCACTGGCCGTAGCAACATTCTGTAGATCGGTCTCCTCAGGCAAGGAAAACAAAAGCAAAAAATAAAGTATTAGGGGACTGAGGTTTCCTTTTTGATAATGAAATGGGGGAGTATATATTATAAATACACATCCAAACGTTTACTCTTTTCCCTGCATAAAAAAAAAAAGTAGACAGAAGTAGACCTTTCAAACCGCTCGCCGTCCCTTTGGTTACTGGGAACACTGGAAGTGTTTCGTCCCAGAAATCCACTCGCTTACGCTCCGGGTGCCCATCTCGGTGCGAGCGAAGACCGTCGAGCATCAGAGCCGGCTTTGAGCAGAGAGGAAAGCGGGATCGACTGGGTTTCCCGTTTCCGGAGAACCCCTGCTGAGAAAAGGGCTCGCACTCCCCCTCCGAGGAGCCTCCGGCTTCCCGGGCACTTGCCGGGCACTTGCCGGTGAGCCTGGGACCGACCGCCCTGAAGGGGCGGGGGTTGCGGTGCGGGGGCCCGCGGGAAAGATGCCGCAGTTCAGGAAAAGCAAAAGCTGCGGCTGGTCCAGTGGCTCCCGGCACGTCCTCTTCCGAGTGCTCACTCCTGGCCGCCCTGAGATGTTTTTCCCGCGGGAATTTTGGGTGCGCTGAGGGGGGTGAGTGTGATTCTCAAAGCGGAGGGTTTCTGCAGGTGCGCGATGGAGCCGTCCCTCCCTTCCAGCATCCCGTGTCTCTCTTTGTCCTCCAAGCCCCTCTTTTCAAAGCAGACAATGACCTCTAAAGCCAAGGCTGGGAAGGGGCCGCGTCCCCCGAGGACACTGTGCTGAGAGAGACAGAAGCCGGAGCCGGGGGAGCCCAGTAGCCGGCTGCGGGAAAGCCTGGGGAGGACCTCGGAGGCCGCAAAGCCGAGGCCGTCGCTGCTAGTGTCCTTGAACCTGCCGCCCTTCAGAGTTGTCTGGGGCAGGATCTCCGTGTCGGTCCACCTGTGTACCTGTGTACCTGCTGTCCCCTGGGCCCAGCTTTGCCACCTGCTGCCCCGCAGTCAGCCCAGCCAGAGCAGCGCGCCTCCTCTGGGCCCCGTCTCCCTTCCCGGGACCGCAGCGGGAGGGGATTGGACCTAAGTGGGGTCTGGACCCCTCCTGTTCCTGCTTCTCCTCTCCCGAGACTCCCCTGCCCTTTTCCCAGCAGTCCCTGCCCAAACTGCCCCTTCCTCATCTCAGAATACCGCCTCTTCCTGACTCTAGTGTCAGCTCACAGAACGAGCTTGGTTCTCTCCAGAGATCTGTAGCAGTTTTCTGTAACATCCGTAGATAGATGGTTGTCTCTTTAGGTGGGTCACGGCATTGTTTTCTGAATGGGGGAGTGGAGGGGGTGTGTGGAGAAGGGTGGGGTTTGCCTCTGGTGGTGTGTCCAATGCTGTCCCCGCTCGGCCCCCGTGTCACTCCCATGATCCTCTCCGGAGGAGGTAAGGGTCGCCGTATCCGCCTCTTACAGACGACGTTGAGGCCTCGGACAGTGCCCTTCCCCAGACCGGCTGCTGAGCTGCTGCAGCCCGAGTCCAGACCCTGCTGGGGGGTTCTAGTGCCAGTGCGTGCTCTCCGCCATGCTGTGCGGCCTTCATGCCCTAAAACTCTGCCTCTTGCTTGGTGCCTGCCTTGTTGGCCGATCTGGGAGCTACGGCCAGCCCAGCCCAGGCGTCGCCTCTGCAAAGACACTCGGGGGAAGCGTGGCCAGAGAGTCACCCGTGGAGAGCCGGATCGCGCCGCTGACTCGGCTCCGGTTCTCCGTGGGCTTGTCTTTGTCCTCACTGCGTGACTGAACGGAGGACGGAGTGTGCCGCGTTACGTGTCCTTTGATACAGGAGGTGGTAGCCTCATCTGTGTTTTTTTTTTTTTTAAAGATTTTATTTATTTATTCGACAGAGAGATCACAAACAGGCAGAGAGGCAGGCAGAGAGAGAGGGGGAAGCAGGCTTCCCGCTGAGCAGAGAGCCCGATGCGGGGCTCGATCCCAGGACCCTGAGATCATGACCTGAACCAAAGGCAGAGGCTTAACCCACTGAGCCACCAGGCGCCCCTGCCTCATCTCTTTTTTGGGAAGCAACGAGTAGGAATTACATGCGCTGGAATTTCCTGTTCAACTTCACAATATTGTCCTTGGTTTGTGGCTTTTGAACAGTCTTCAGGAGACCTACGAAGCGAAAAGGAACGAATTTCTGGGAGAACTTCAGAAGAAAGAAGAAGAGATGAGGCAGATGTTTGTGATGAGAGTGAAGGAGAAGGAAGCGGAACTTAAAGAGGCAGAGAAAGAGGTAAGCCGCCTGTCTCCTTCGGGGCGGGGACAGGTCAGCAAGGTGTGTGACGGACACGTCCCTGTTTGCAGAACTCCGTGCGCTCCTGCGTGCGCTCCGCATGTGTCTTAGCACACGAACAGCAGACGGACGTGGCAAGGAAGTGCCGGTCAGGTATTCTCAGCCCCATTTTCCAGATGATAAAACTGAGGCCTGGAGGTTAGATGATCTCTGCAGTCACATAACCTAGTATGTAGCGCAGCTGAAACTAGAACTAGACCTTAGGTCTCCAGGTGAGGTCCCGTGTTCTCTGTAGCTCTGTATTTCCTCAGTTTTAAGTCTTGCAATGGAAGAGTTGGGATTCTGGGACCATTATTACACTCTCTCCGCCAAACCGGTGAGCCAAGCCGTGGAGGGGCCCCAGGTGCCCGCTGCTGGGTGACGGGTCGGGCTGTGGGCCCCTTCTGGGGGGGCTCACGCTCGCTGCTCCAGGGCCTCGAGGCTCCGTGTCATTGCCCGTGACCAGGCCCCGTTAACCGCCTGCTGGAAGTTCGCACAGATTTCCACTGTGGCACGCATCCCACAGACGGGGGCGGGCGGGGGAGGCGACAATCTCCCCGAATCCGCGGCTCATCGGGAGTCTCTCGGGCTTGTACACTTCTGCATCGCACGGTTTCCTCGTCGCTCCCTTTAAAGTAATCTTTATCAAGACAACTGAACTTCAGTGGCTGTTTAAGTAGCTAAGCCCTCGGTATGGTTTTGCTGCCGAGCAAAGTTGATCCTGGCTTATTGTTGGCTATAGGTACCAAGTGGAAGCCGGATAGAAATCTAAAATTACCTAGTAAGAGCTTTTTTCTTTCTTCTTTCTGTCCTCCCTCCCTCCCTCCCTTTCTCCTCGCTTTTGTTTCTGCCTCGTGATAATTTTCTAAATTTGATTTGTGAAGGAATTTGCCAGAAACCTCCCAACAGATTCTTACTATTCCAGTAGCCTGTAGTGTCTGTATCACTGTGTGTGTCTGTAAGTAAGTGTATATTACACACTTTGAAAAAGGACCAGAAATCCAGGTAAATTGCTAGTTCGGAGCGTGGATAATTTTTTTCTTCTTTATGCTTCTTGCAATGACCATGTATTTTATTATCAGTAAGAATGAACAGGATCCCCTTCAGTGTCCTGGCGTCCAAGTCTGAAGGGTGCGTCGCAGGGCTTGGAGGGTCGCTCTCTGCCCCCCACCCCACCCCCCCACCAGCAGTGCAGGACCGCGCTTCCATCGCAGGTGCAGCAACACGGACCCGCCGTTGTTTTTGAACAGATGCACGTGGCCTCCAGCAGTACCCGTCACTCCCTCACCCAGCTCGCCCCCCTCTTTTCCTCTCCAGCTCCATGAGAAGTTTGACCTCCTGAAGCGGACCCACCAGGAAGAGAAGAAGAAGGTGGAGGACAAGAAGAAGGAGCTGGAGGAGGAGGTGAGCAACTTCCAGAAGAAGAAGGCGGCCGCTCAGCTCCTGCAGTCGCAGACGCAGCAGGCGGGGGCGCAGCAAACTAAGAAGGACAAGGATAAGAAAAAGTAAGCGGGTGTCCCCCACGCTCCGGGGCCCTCTTAACCATTTATTCCTCTTGCATGTTTCCGCTTTCCCCATTTACAGACTGGAAGCTGGTCTGTTACCAGAAAGATAAAAGCGAGTCTGTTCTCTACAGTGCAGGGAAGATGGTACAGGTTTCTAAAGTGTGCGTAAAGGGTGCACAGACCTAACGTGTAAAACCGGACCGCACGGCACGCGGTCGGGGTGGAGGAACCTGCCGTCCCCGGCGGCGTCTTCTGCACCAGCGCTAGGACTGGAGAAGACGGTCCGTTTCTCTTCAGTGCTCTCTGGAGCCGGTCCTCGAGACTTGATGAGGGCGTCCTGGACGGACCGTGGTTAAGGTCGTTCTCTTCTGTGTGGCGCGGCCTGATACGCCAGTCACCGAAGGTCTTGTTTCCGAAGGGGAAGACCGGGACAGCCGGCTAGGGGCCACCGCGTTTTCCCCTAAGTGCGACTGGTGAACTGTGGATCTGTCCACCTTCCCGTCCAGACGCCCCCCGCCCCCATCCTCAAAGCACACGAAAGAGTATCTGAGACACAGCCTCGATTTCACGTGCCCCCGGGTCGGGTCCTCCTAGGGTCGCCGCTTCCCGGCGCAGCGGCAGCGGCGGCCGCCTGGGTCCCGCGGAGGGTGCGGGCCGGCCTCGGCCTCTCGCGCCGGCCCGTCCGCACCAGCGCGGGGCGTCCCGGGTCGCGGCCGGCGTGGCGCAGGGGCAGGACGGGCCTCCCGGGTCGGCCAGCCCAGGGCGCCCCCGTCCCGCGTCTGCTGAGCGGGTGGGGCTCTCGGGCCCGCGACGGGGCCGCCGCGACGGGTGTCGGGGTTCTTAGTCTTGACCCTGGGGGCCAGGTTCCCGGTTCTGGGGGACGCGCTGGGCAGCTGCGGGGCGCGAGGCGGGCAGAGGCCGGGGCGGGGCTGCGCAGCGGCTGGGCCGGACCGTGGGGTGCGTGCCCCGACGGGCGTCGCCCGATGTCCCGATGCTCTCGCACCCCCCCCCCCCGACCACGGACGGTTTCGCATCCCCCGCACACGCGGACTCCCGGCCGCGGAGCCGCGGGACACGCGTGAAGAGGCCGAAGAAGGAAGCGCGTTCCCTGGGCGACGGCACGGCGTGGGCGAAGCGCGCTGCGAGCTTAACGGTCGGTCCAGACGCCAGCGAGGGAGCCCCGGGGCCGGACCGAGTCAGGCGGGACCGAGTCAGGCCGGACGGAGTCTGAGCGGAACCGCTGCCCGCACCGCGACCCCGTCCGGGACGGTGCGCGCCGGGAGCCGCGGCCACTCGCCGGGACGGTCGGTGCGGCCCGGACTCGGCTCCGCCGGTGCGGCCGGATGGGAAGGCGCGGAGCCTCGTCCACTGCCGACCTGAACTCGCCCGGGATAAAGTGTGTGCGAGTGTGTGTGTGCATGTGTGTGAGTGTGTGCGTGTGTGAATGTGTGGATGAGCGTGTCGGCGTGTGAGTGTGAGTGGGTGCACGCACGTGTGGGCTCACATCCGTAGGTACGGATGAAACAGCTGCCGACTCAAGCGTAGGAGACCCAGAGTCAAGTTTATCTTACCCTGAAGCACTCGTGTGCATGAAGGTCCACGTCGTCTAAGATCTTTTTAGAAGACCAGCAGCGCTCCGAGGAGATGCCCGGCGCCCTGGACGTGCCTTGAAGCCACACAAACCACGCGAGCTGCTCCGCACTGTGCCTCCGTTGGACAACAGTCTGTGTAGGGACAGACTTCCCGGGGAGGGAGGTTTCTCCTTGCCCTTTCGATCATTTTAGGTTATTTTCATCCCAACCTCGGGCCTTAGCGTTGTATAATGCCTTTCAAGTTCACACAAAATATGTGTACATTCTATTTTAGCCTTATTTATACATTCTCTTGTATTAGTACTAGAATTAGACTTCATTTGGTGCACAGCAGTGACCAGATTTCATACCTGACAATGGCACATACTTTTGGGTAGGTTCTGAACCTTTTCTACAACTTCCCCACCTGAACGCCAAAGGCAGCTGCTGGTCGGAGGCCTGGGTGTGGAGGTGAGGGGACCCCCACGCCGCCCCTGAGGGCCCCGGGGGCAGTTTGGGCTGGAGAGGACACAGGAAGATGGTCACCGGAGCAGCACTTGGAGACAAATGGGAGACTGCGTGTTCTCACGTGGCCGGAGGCGATACCGGGGTCCCCTGTGTGCCCCTTCAGAGCTGGCTTTGTTGCAGGGAGAAAATGGTTCTAGAAAGAGATGCTCACTTATTCACTCGCTATGCCTCCACCTTGAAAATTAACTTCGTGTTTCTAATAGTTTCAAATTCTGTTTTGCTCTTTTGGGGATGCGCCCCCTTTTTAACGTACGTAAGGTTTTATACTTCTTGGCCTGTGGTGGCACGAGAGCCCACATTTCCTAAGGTGACAGGTAGAGTAGAGCCGACCGGGGGCACCTCCCGCCCTCCCCAGCCGGTGCTGCCCAGGGTGAGGCCTTCAGCGGACCGCGTTCCTCCTTTTGGAAAACTCGGCACCACTGCCGTTGCCGGGAGGCCTGGGTGGTGACGTTTCATCCACCCGGAAAGAAGGTTTTAAAATCCGTCATTTAGAAACGGTCGCTGGCATCCGAAAACGACAGGTTACGCAGCCGTCCGCTCCTCTGTTGTAGAGAAAGTTTTATTTTCCCTCCTCGCTAAGGAACGAGGTTGCATGTTTCGGACGCACCTGCGGGGAGGCCTGCGGCTCTTGGGGACGGTGTCGCGCTCTGCCCCCAGCGCTGCGGCCACCACCGCCCAGTGCCCGTCCTGCTTCTCCTTCCCGAGTGCATGCGTGGCCCGTCCCCGTCCCCTGCACGCCAGTCCCCGAGTCAACGGCTCAGAGACGGTGCTGTAGATTTATTCTCTGACTCCAACCGCCCAGACACGGAACGATGCGCTTCTCTTCAGCGCCGAGGGGAAGCCGAATTAGTGGATAACATTCTGTGTTATTTGAGAAAAAGAAAACCTTCCATATAATATGGAGTGGTTTCAAGAAGTCAGTCCTAAAGTCTTAATTACATGCAAATGGAAACTAACCGTGTGTTCTTTAATTCAGTATTAAAATGTTGCTTTTGCTTGTCCTGTAGAATAGCTTCCTCCGATGCGTGGTTTTAATTTCTGTCAGTTCCATAATCATTGCATGAGCATTCACCATCACCGAATGCTGGTGCTGGCGCTCCTAATTTTCCGTTCTTTTTTATTATTATTTCTAACTTTTTTGTTTTGTTTTTTAACTTGCAGTGCAAGCTTCACATAAAGCCTGGCAAGCCAAGGACGGTCCCGCATTCACCTGCTTTTGCAGTAATATTGTATCTCTGCCATCTGTGTCCTTTTGTTTTATTTCGTTATTTTTTTTACCCTTCTCCAGACACCAGTAACTATTAACTCATTTTGCTGAATGTTGTTGGGTAGCGGAAAATGACAGAACAAGAGAATGACACCAAAAGCTGTGTGCCGCTGGACTTTGTTTCTGGAAAGTCAATGATTTGCCTTTTATGCCTGTTCCGAGCAGCGGGAAGCATGCCTGTTGCTTGTGTGCCGCTTGGGACCGGGGGCCGGCGGGTCGCTGGCTCCGTGTACGTCTGTCGGGAGAACTCGTCACCGCCTCAGCAGCTGAGCGCTCGTCCCGATGCCCGTGACGGCCGTTTGCTCTTCTCCATTCCAAACCCCTGGTGGCAGGAGCCCACCACCCACTCTGCCCCTCCTCCGTCCCCGCCCCAGCCGAGGTGGCCTCCTGCGCAGGTGGAACAGGGGCCGGCTGTCAGGACTGTCACACCTGCGTGGGATTCTCCTTACTCCGATAACATTGTTGGACCCGTGCTGGGGGTCTCTTCAGACCATCCCCTCTTACGGCTTTAAACACGTGTCCAATCCCCCCCTCTCCAGTCTTGGCCAAGTTGGACCGCAATGAGAAAGGCCCACTGTGTTCCCTTTTATCAGCATGACCTTGACCCTGTCCCGGTTGGGGATCTGCAGGGTCAGGTGGTGGAACGTGGCCAGAAGCTGCATCCGCCGGAGGACGAGCTCCCGCGGCCTCCCGCGCGCGCAGCAAGCGGCGCTGGGCCCTCGTCGGGGACAAGGCAGGTTGTCTGTGACCAGCTGGTGTCCTCTGCAGCCCACTTCTGGGGGCCTCGCCTGTTCCTGGGGGCAGAGAAAGAAGGGCTAGAAGGGCTGGGGTTTCAGGTCCTGCTGTCCCAAGGGTCTCCTCCCCGTCTCTGCGCTGCAGCGGCGCCCCTGGCCATGGCCCCAAGGGTCAGGGCCGCCCAGGAAGGCCACACAGACCCCAGACCACACTTGGAGGGAGGGGGCGTGTGTCCCCGCCTGTACCACCCCTTCAGGGGCTTGTCCCTCGTCTTCCCGGCCTGCCCCGCTGCTGACAGCCCCGGGGGCTGCGGGTTCTCGCCCGCGGCCGCTGCCCTGAGCCATGCCCGCTTCCTCCGGCCCCCGCCGGCCACACGCTGCGTGAAGGGGACAGACACGCTGGGACCCCCGGACCCGCACGCACCCTCTGTGGTCGTTGTCACAAGCCTCTGGTGGATTCCAGTAGTTTCGTTCCTTCTCTTCAGGCTTAACCACACGCTCGGGGCAAGGAAGTGAGGGTCTCCCCGGACCCAGGTCCGCCCTTAGCCGAAGTCCGGATCGGTTCCGCTGAAGGCCGAGCGGGCCGGGCTCGGAGCCGCGGGCTGGCACCGTGAGGGCGGCGCGAAGGCCCGGGTGGGAGCCCCGGCCGCTGGGCACGTCCGCTCCCCCGAGGCTGACCGGGCCGTGGCTGCGCCGAGGCCTGACGCCTGTGTCGTGTGCGCTCCGGCTGCTGCTTGTGTGTGAGCTGTCTGTGCCTTCTAACAAAGCAGCTTCTCGGTTCCGAAATGGTCCCCGCAAAATGACCATTTTTAATGCAGCGCTAAAGCCTTTCTCGAAAGGGAGCCTCGCTGCGAAAGGCATCCAGCGGGCTTGGTCCCAAAATTGTTGACGGATTGATCCCCCCAATGAAAATTGTCACAACAAAGTAAACCACATGGAGAGTCAGGGAATAAAAAGTCCAAAGAAAGTTCTAGAAGCTCGATCCCCCCCCTTTTTTTTAAAAAACGTTGCTTCTGAACTCTCTGCCCCGCTCCCTGGCCCTGTTGGGTTGGTCGTTGCTGCCCTTCTCTTCTTTCTGTGTCTGTGCCTTTTTTCACAGTAGTCCTTGGCTCTGCACGGAATAAATGATACCCTCAAATCTAATTGGATGTGCTTTCGCCTTTGCATGTAAGTACAGTACGAAGAAAACTTGGAGATCTTTCTGACTTTTTGAAATTAGAGAAACAAATGGGCTAGATGGACACTCCCCCCTTCTGGAGGGAGGTAGGGAGGGAAGGTTAGAGTACCTTTGTTGGAAACACTAAATATATTTAAAATAGCCACATTTGTACCTTCCCCACAGTAAATACAAATTTAACTTTCCCTTGATGCCATGTGGAAGTCAGAAGTTACTGTTCCAGGCTGCGTTTCGCACCTGTGGGCATCACTGGACATTACAGAAGGTCCTTGGTTCTTACTGTGGAGTAAAACTAGAATAAGAAATGACCACCTTCCTTTGGAGAAAACTAAGAGGGAAATATTTTTTATGTTAGGTTGCTTAATTTTTTGAAGATCTCGGTTTGATGGTCTTTCCCTCCCGCTGACTGCCGGCCATGAACACACCCTTTTTTTTTTTTGCTAGACAGCTCTAGCTGGCCTCTCCCCATATCTTCTGCTCAGCCACAATGACCATTGCTTTTGGATTTTAGGTCCGTGTAATGGTTGTACGTGCAGTAGAATGATGGAAAAGCACTTAGAGAATTTTCTGGCAGTTAGGGACTTTTTTCCCCCAGCTTAGACTTCTCATTAATTGGTCAGAGTTTTGTCCAGAAAGGGCATCTCAACCAGGGGAACATCTAAGGTCACACTGGGCACAGGTTCCTTATTGTCTTCCTTCTCTGCTTTGTAATCTCACCAGCAATAACACTTATTCTCCATTCTCGTGCACCGCAAACGGACGGACTGGGTTTCTTCACTTTCTGACATACCCATAAGTGTTGCACACACACACTGTTGATCTGGGTTTCAGCTGTTACCGACCCGTGTCATACTGTGTCTCGTGTGGTCCTTCCAAACCCGTCCTTTTAGATCCCTCTGCTTTGCCGTTTGCAAGTGTCTGAAATCGTCAAGTCTCAGCTTCCAGAAAGTCTTGGTTCCACTGAGGGTCCATATGCGATGAGTCTTTAGTGGAAACTGACCTACGAAGTCTAGATTGTATGTAGGTCTGAAGGGAATTTTTTAAATAAACGAAAAGCTGTGAACAGCATTAGAACTTTGTCTATTTCTTAATTTTAAAATATGCGGATATGCCTTAACGTGTAGTTGGAGGTCACTGTCATTTTGCTGTTTGAAAATAACCAGTGTGTTTCTAGAAGTGTTGTGTAACCTACTTTGGGTGTTAATGCAGAATTGTCTTATGTGTAAGCCGCATGTTAGACACTTGTCTTTTTTAAAAACGAAAATAATTGTATTGCTATGAAGTATACCACTTTTTAAGTACCGAAGTAGTCACGTAGCAGCCATGCTCAGTAGTTTGGCGTCTGTTAAGGTAGGAGCGTGATGGGCAGGTCATCTATGCATTTATCACTAGTGCCAAGACACGATGTGGGGGAAAATATATTTTTACCCAAACAATGTGTGCCCTTTTGTGAGTTCTTTCAGTCCGTGTTTGCTGTGCGTATGTGCACACGACTCTCGTATTGGATAAAAGAAAGAGGAACGGAAGAGTCTCGTGCTTTCCTGCCTTGTCTGCTGGGCTTCCGACGCTCCCAGCCGGGCAGCGGCACCTTCTCCGAGATCATTGCCTTGTGGTGTCCTGTCCCTCACGTGTGGCCGCTGCCTCCCTCCCTCCCCCATCCCCTTCTGTGCACACCGTTGTCCCCGGCCCTGGTGTCGGCGCTGCCGGGGCTGCTCACAGAAGCGAGCCCTTAAGCTGACGCACCACCGTCCGCCCAGCTGCCGTAGGGACGCCCCCGCTCCCCCTTTTTTTCAGCTTTTAAGAATCAAATTTGAATCTGAATCTTTCTCTTTTCTCTTCTGTAGCTTCTTCTTTATGTAACGTCCTGTTGACAAGCCCTCCTCTCTCCTAATGGACATAGAGCATTAGCCGAGCAGGAGCTGTCTGTTCACGTGTCGGGGAAGAGTTACCTCATTTCCACCGTCGCTTCCTGTGCTTTTAAAGTCCGGGTCAAACACGCGCGTCGCTGTTTGTACTTGTCCGTGTCTGTTTACCAACCACTGCCCGCGGTGGTTACCAAAGTGACTTGTCACTACCCAAAACGGTAATACTTAATAACACTCACAAGGAAATTGAGTGGAAAAGAGAACGTGGGCCAAGACCCAAGGTAGCCGTGTGTTGGGACCCTGTCGCGTAGCTGTCATATTCTTGAAGCTGCCGATCTGAGAACTCACGGACTGAAGACGGCACGCACCCTACCCTGGGCTGGTCAGCACCTCCAGGGCCCACAAACTCGATCTCATGTTAACTCCAGACCTCTCTGTCCCGTGAGCGACCTTCTGAACAGCCCCATCGGGACCCTCGGCCATCAATCAGGCCATAAGAGCTGGGCAACATCTTCTTTGCTTTTGTTAGTTTTTATGGGTTGTTTTGGAGTTTGGGATTTTTTTTTTTTCAACTTTTGATATTGCATGAACAGAGATGGCTACAATTTTTTTATTTGGAGTGTTCTATTGATGCAATGTTTTTATTTTTCAGCTGACCACCTGCCTCTTGAGAGAGAGAAGTGGGCATCCTTCCTTTAAATTCAGGAACCACTGTTTGATTTCACTCTTTTTCTTTGACCTGCATCCCTTATATAAGTTGTTTTGGTTTGGGATTGTTTTTGAAAAAAAAAAATTTCCAGTTAGTCAGTTGTTTTATGTATTGGTTATTCAAACTGAGTTTGGTATCACAATTATGCCAGTTTTAAGTTCAAGGGGAAATCTAAGTGAAGTGTAAGTCACAGAATTCTGTTTAAGAATCTCTGCTGATCTCAGATACAACCATGAAAACCCCTTGGGTGTCACTAGCATTTTGACCTACAAGTCTTAATCGTGTTTAAAATGTGTCAGTGTTGGGTCAAGGACTTCTCTGCCTCTAGGGCTCAATTTATACTTAAAGCCACCTTAAAATAACTTTCTGGCCCATCCCTGCCTTTCTATTTATTGTGAAACTGTGCTTTCCCTTGTTTCCAGACTGTTTGTATGCTGGGCCGTGGGAATAAACCCCAGGGACGTATACAGCCTCTCCCCGACTAGCATCGTCACTAGTTCTGGTACACATGGTTCTAGTTCTAGTACAGATGGTTCTAGTTCTAGTTCTAGTACAGATGGTTCTGACCCCCAGTCTTCTCAGTTCCCCGGGTGGCTTTCTCTACCATGTCTGTGGGAAAAAAATAAAATTCACTGGGATTCACTTAAGATACACCCAGCATAGGAACACACACTCTGGCAGCGGAGGCTGTGATTCCTAACGCTGGAGAGATGAAGGGCCATTGTCACTTCGTTAGCAGTCACCTCTTAGGGGCACTTTGCATCATCAAGGGATGACTTTCAAATTCAGCTCTATTTTAGAGCATGAACATGCATTTTAAGTTACTTTATAATTTTATTACTCGTCGATAGTCTTCGCTTATTTCCATCACTTTGCAGCCCCAGATTAGGAAGGTTGTGTTTGGTGGAGATCCCCAGGAGTTCGCTCTGCTCGAGACCCGTGGCGCAGGCTCCTGTTGGCAGGTGGGACGGAGCGATAGGGCCCCCGGCCCCCGCCTCTTCAGTCCCTTGCTTCTTGGACGGGTCCTTTAGGGCAATTGGATGCGCCTGCTGGCATCTAAGAAAGAGGCTTTCCTTGAAAGAAACTAATTAAATGTAATAAAGTCAGGTTCATCTGAGCCACTAAATCTCAAAATAGAAGCGTCCGGAGCCCCCCCCCACCCCCCATGTTACATTATAATCCATAAAGGTAGAAATCTGCTGGTCTGGTCAGCAGTGGCTTTGTGGTGGATGGGTGGGCGCCGACTTGAACTGATGCCGGAGCAGGACATCTGCTTTTTAAGTCAAACACAACCAACCTTTTGTGTGAAAACACTGTAAGCACTAAGTACAATGATTGGATTGTTAGTATTTATTTTTTGTTTTTTAAAGATTTTATTTATTTGACAGAGAGATCTCAAGTAGGCAGAGAGGCAGGCAGAGAGAGGGAAGCAGGCTTCCCGCTGAGCAGAGCCCGATGTGGGGCTCAATCCCAAGACCCTGAGATCACGACCTGAGCCGAAGGCAGAGGCTTAACCCACTGAGCCACCCAGGTGCCCCGGATTGTTAGTATTTTAATATGAACTTAACCCCATCACTCATTTAAAAAAACATTCTGCATCAGGTTGTAAAGACATCATTTGAGCAGTATTTAAAAATCAAATCAGGCATTTTTTTAAAGTAGAGAAATGTGTAGCCTGTTGTTGCTGTTCCCTTTTATTCTCCTGTTTGGGACAGGTTAGAAGTCGTATGGGGAACAGGTTACCGTAAGCACGCTGGCCTCTGTTCAGCTCCTAGGGAAGGCTGACCACGGACACCACCAGTCAAGTGAATGCACGGTCCTCCCCGTAGATTCGGCATTTTACTTTGGGGAGTTCCTTTTCTCAAGTGTTGATAAAACTGCTAAGTTCTCAAGTTCTCCTGGCTCACCAGTGAAGAGCTGTAAAGCCATCCCAGGGCTGATCATCATCACTAATAATGATCTGCTTATCCCAAGCTGGATTGTAGAAAAGCAAAGCAAGAACTGAGTCATCGGACCCGGTTTCCATGGGTAATGGGCTTTTTAGTTTGCATTCAGTCTTTTAATAGGTGTTATCTGACTTTCAGATATAGACTGCCTTACCACTTGTGACAGATGTAGTCTACACCACCTACTTGAGGTTGGTACAGCACGTGTATAAACATCTTCGGAGTCAGTATTTGCTGAGCTGGTGGGCAGAAAATTAGGTCATCTTCCCAATATGCTGGGCCAGACTCCCCCACCCCACCCCCAATCAACTGTATCTAGAACACGAAACTTGCCTCTTAGTTAATGATGGTTTTTGCCTATTGGCCCAGCTTGTAAGTAAACACTTCTGGAATCTGAGAAAGTCAGTACATAATTCTCACTGTATGTAAGTGATGCTTCTACACAGAACCGTCCGCTTTGCAGAGGCCCGTCCTCTTCCTGCTCTGCAGACTGGCAGGGATGTCAGTGTGGCTCACTTGAAGACCCTGTGCTTGAGGCTTTCGGATCAGTTTCTAGCAAGTAGCTGGAGCTCCCCTGGCTGGAGAAGCGATTTAATGTGTTAATTTGAAAAGACTAACTGAGAGCCTATGTATTCATTCACCTCCCTTCCCAGCCGTCCTATGCTGGTAAGTAGCTGTACACAAGTGAGATCTTTCCAGGTCAGTGGACCACTCTAAGGCACAGATCACGCGCGCGCGCACACACACACGAGTGTATGGGGAAGGGAGTGCAGAGTAACACGCTAGACTCCGGCCCGACGGAGCACTGGCCGTGCAGCGTCTCAGGACGGTGGGGGTGCCCTGGCAGCTCTCCTTGCCCCTATTTCCGTGCACCGTGCACCTTCCCCACCCGCTTCGGTTCTCCCTTTCCGAATACTTCGTTCCCCGGGCGGTCCCAGGCCTACCCCCGGCCTACCCTGGATGCTGGGGATGTAGCCACACACCACGAATCGCACTGGTCTCTATTCCTCACGAACACAGCAGATTTGGGGAGCAAAAGAAAAGGTAAGCCCTTTCTATGCTAAATTGCTAAAGCCAGATCGTATTCCGACAAGCAGAAGCCCTCTCCCACCTCGCCCAAATTCCTTTTCCGTGGTTGCTTATGGTTGCCCTTCATTCTAGAGTGTCCTCTTGCCTAACAAAAGCAGCAGTTTCTAGGAAATGAGAAACCGGTTCACTGGGCCTCTCCTCTTGTACTACCCTACAGTTGTGTAACACACGTCAATTCTGCCATCTGACACACTAGGAAGATTTTCTTGTATAGTCAAGAGAAAGGGGGAGGTTTTTACCATTTTATCTTAACTCAGAAGTTCCTGGGAACTAAAAAACGAGTTGTGAGCTTTCTCCAAATTTCTCTGGTAAGACATCCTTGGTTACCTCTTATTACGCCTTTTCAATAATCCAGAGATGGCAAGAGGGAGGTCTCTGACCTACTCACAGGCCTGTGGCGTACCATACACCATAAAAACCACTAAACTCATTATGGTGAGTGAAAGCTTCTAGTTCCTTGATAAAACCTATGCTGTCTAAGCCTGTACTTTTTTACCCATTAATGAATTTGATCAAATCCAACTCAAACTGAAAGCAGCAAAGTTTGGGAACTTGGGGACAAAATCTTCTCAGTTGCATTTCTAGGTTATTACGCAGGGCTAGACAACTCAGAAAAATTAGTTTTGCAAAACCAGTTGTTTTTGTTCTTCGTAAGAGAACTGTCTGGACACAACCTGCCCCAGACCACGGCCAGTCTTGCTCATTTTCCGAGTCCCAGATACACAGTCCCCTGTGCCTTAAATGACAATTTAACTGCACTTTAACTGCAAATGATGTTAATGTTTGGCAACAAGAGACAAGTGTTCAACTGCTCGTTCTCACACAGCCTAAGGAACTCAGTTTTCCCCCGAAACTTAAAAAAGAGGCTTTATTTTCCAAGAAGCACCATCTAGTGGCCAAAGCTCAAAGCATTAATACTGGGCATAGATGGGAGACCACCTCCTCTTAACAGTTTAAAGGCTAAGTTCTAGAATGCTGCAGGCTTCAGAAGTGACAATTTAGAAAACTTCATGATAGCAAATATAAAGGGTAAATTGGAGTTAGAAATGGAGCCTTGTTAACAGTTCTTGGGCGTGCGGCCTTGGATCTCTAACCCTCAACTTGCTAATGCAGACCAGGGATACAATCTTTCAGGATGGTTGTGAGAATGGGGGACACAAGATCTTCCCTTTCCAGCTGAAAAATGTGCGAACTACCCTACAGATGAAGATGAGCTCGTCACCATGTTCCCAGGAGTCAGCAGCTTACGCACACGCTCAAGTGAAAGGCCGCTGGGCTGCCCTGGGCAGCTTTGCTCAAACATGACTGACTCCAGACGAGTAAATTAAGCTTGAAAATCCAGATAGGCGGAGTACGGAGGACACACACACACGTTGTTTCTAACACAGGAGAGAAGAATCGCTGCTACATAGGTGTAGATGCCTCCACGGTGAAGGCTACTAGGTTGAGTCTCAGCTGGCGGAGTGGAGGGCAGAGCTCTAGCTAACCTCAGGCCAGAGGCTGTGTCAGGAACATTTCCGACAAATCGTTTTACTTTTTATTGGGATGTGGGCGCACCCTCCCTTCTCAGTCCTCCCCCCACCCGTCCTCCCCACCCCTCCCCCCACTAAATCATCTGTAGGAAAGATCCTCTGCACCAGTAACTCTGTACCAGTCTTGTAAACTGAATGAAGACTTACTGCTTCACTACGGTCTGACCTTCAAGAGTCAGAGGGTGCACTTTTTCTGTTAGATGGAAGATCAGAGAATAATTTATCCTGATCATCAAGTTCATTCCCTTGCCTCTGTGGAGGCTTCATGGAATGACAGGCCTTCAGAGCATCAGGAGCCACCGGACAATTACCTGCAAAGGTCCAGCTTCCAAATCTTGGAACAGTCTGTGAGGTGATGCCCTGCTCTCACCAGCTGTTCCATCAGATGAAAACAGACTAAGTGGAAGGGGAGAAAAGGACACAAAGGTAACACTCTCAGGTCCAAACCTACATCCCCCAGTCACACTTATATCCCCTTTTCATGGTTGATTTTCTGCGAGCATGTACTTGGGATTTTTATCATTTCTGTAGTAGAAAGAGCAGCGTCTAACAGGAACTAGTACCACTTTGCAAGCAGAAAAAAGTTAAAGATACAGAGGTTTCAGGACAACTTTTATTGCTACCAGAGGCTTTTATCATCAGTACATGGTTCTGACTGCAATGCCTTCCTCAGCCTGCACGGGGAGCTCAGGGACCAGAAGTCACTGAGAGCAAGGTAGGGCGAAAACTCTGATCAGGAAGATACAAATAGCTTAACAGAAATCTAGGGCACTGAATTCAGTCATTATGTGTTACAGACCCCAACCCCAGAGCTGCTCCGGTATCCAGACAGTCTCTCCTGATTACAAATGAGTGAAAACGGATCAGTTACCAAAAAAACAAAAAAACTCAAACCTTCGTTGTTCCATATTTCTTTGGTGAGCACCTGGATAATTCACTTTATCACGAATTCTTTTATACAAATGTCAAAAATGCTTTTAACAAATCTATGAGTGTCCTAATTACATGCCACTTTGAAGTTCCAATTCGAGATAAACAAAAAATGAAAACGATAATTTTGTTTCCAAACTCCAGGAATTGAAATTAGACAAACACAAAATCAACGTGGTAGTACCAGTCCTTTTTCTTTACCACCTCTCACTCATACGGGGCAATTCTGCAGTACCCTTTCTGGGTGAATTTGAATCATGGATTAAACATGGCTGTCACAATGAAATAATTTATTCACTAAATTGCTAAAAAAATGATTTTGAGGGTTTCCTAATCAGTGGAAGTCAGGCTATAGATCAACATGCATAAAAGTTCATTAAGTATTCAATAAAGAAGCAAGCAAAAATGAGAAAAATTAAATCAGGATGCTGGAGACAGGGTGTGCCAGCTGTGAGTTTTAGAACTTTAAAGAAAACACTGAATAGCACTTTTGAGATGGGTGAATCGCCATTACTTTTAGTAGAGAAAAGATGGAACTGACAAAACTCTCCAAAAATTTTTTTTACTTTAAAAAAAATTTGGAATCTTTTGAATTTTACACTTTTTTTTTGGTCTTTAAATGCTTAAATGATGTTGATTCTAATTTGCCACACAAGTGGGGATTCTTTTCTGGCTCACTTCGACGGGCCTGCTAAGGTACACACCTTCATACAGCCTTTCCCGTTTCCCACGTTCCCGTTCCCAGAGTAGTCGACCGTGTCTGCACTCGAAGTTACATGACAGAAACTGGCCGCAAAGGCGGACAAGGGGAAGCGGGTCCCTCCTGCCTCGATAGATCAGTGCCGCAGACAGAACCCACGTTCTCCGGCGCGCTGTCTTCATTGTAGAGCCGCTTGATGCCGTCGTAGAAGTCATCCACTTCCATCTCCTCCACTTTGCGCTTGGCAGACGTCTGCTTGCCCCCCCCGGCCGCCGAGAGACGGTGGTAGAAGGCTGCTGCGCCTCGGACCGCCACTTCCGGTTTGCTGTTGTCCTTGGAGAAACCTAAGTCTGGGCCTGGGACAGAGGAGGGCTGTACTCTGAACACTCCTTTGTCACAGGTCACCAGGGTGTGCTCGAGGGGCCGGTAGACGTACACGGAATTGAGAGGCAGGGAAGACGGCAGCGCAGAAAGGTGATGAGCCACGAGCTCCCGACAGTGGATCAGCTGGGAGCTCTCCATCTGCGCCGGGAGGGAAACCACAAAGGCGCTCGTTTACTGAAGACAGACCACTCGGTCACTTCACTGGCCACGCTCCCTCCCGGGCCCTCCGTGCTCCCCACACCTACGTGAAACTGCTCTACCCCTCCAGCCTACCCCTGATCTTAGGAAATGTGTCCAGATCTGGACTTCTACTGTCAGGCTTCAGAACTTAAATTCTGTATTTGCAATTATATGCTGAACATCTTCATGAGAGCAGAAACGGGTCTCTTTTGTTCACCGTACATACCCAACATCGACTTTTGCTCAAATTCCCTCTGTGGAGAAAACCCTTCCCCCTCACCCTCTGCCTCTTCTAATCTCTTCAGGAAGACAAACAGATAAACACAAAATTCATCAAGAATTTAGGGAAAAAAACAGAGGCATGAAAAAATTTAAATAAGGGATGGGGAGCATCATCTGGCTAAGAATTTATAACAATTTAAGTGTTTATTTTGTTTTATTTATTTATTTATTTTTAAGATTTTATTTATTTGACAGAGATCACAAGCAGGCAGAGAGGCAGGCAGAGAGAGAGGAGGAAGCAGGCTCCCTGCTGAGCAGAGAGCCCGAGCACGGGGCTCGATCCCAGGACCCTGGGATCATGACCTGAGCCAAAGGCAGAGGCTTTAACCCACTGAGCCACCTAGGAGCCCCAAGTGTTTTGTTTTTAAAATACCAAATGAGAACTTTTAAGAAGTTCTTTTTAACTTTTTAAACAATTACGTTCTTGTAGAAGTTAGCAGGCTTGACAACATTAACAAGAAATGTTTTTGTTTCATTTGGAGGTTTCACTAATTCCTTCTTCTTCTTCAGGATAGTTATCCTGTCTGAAGCCATCCTTGCCTCCTCCTGGCCCCCACACTCAAACTCCAGGGCCATCTGTTTCTATTTCAACCTGTCATCGTATACCACGATGTATTAAAATAATCTACTTAACCATTTAGCTTTTCCTTTATAGACGATAAGCCACCAAAAGGGAAGTACTGTATTGTACTCATCTTTATTTCCTAAGTTTCTTTCCTAACAAAATAAGTACACATAGAAGGCTTTAAAATCTTACCTGTTTTAGAGAGTACAGATAGTCTCTGTTCTACTTTCCCTATAATTATAGTTCCAGTTAAAATCATCTTCGTCTAGCAACAGACATTTCTCCCCATCCAAATATTTTAGCAGCACCCCAATGCCTACCAGAAATAAGCTAACCTCTTTAGATTGGTATAAGGCTCTCCACAGTGTGACCCCAACCTTTTTCAGCCTTAGTTCCTGACATACCCAAAACTGTGCTCTCCTTTCTGCCAAACAGGCCTGTCTACGTCTACCTGCTGAAACTGTATCACCTGTTCCCTTCCAGGTCTGGCTCAATGCCTCCATCTCCAGAAAACCTACACAGACATCACTTCCCGTCTTGTGTATTTTATAAGTCTTCTTGGACATTTCTTAACTACATCTTATTCATACCTATAAAACCTATAGTACACAGCATTACTATCTGCAATACCACAGAGTAAATAAAGGAAAATATGCATGATTTGCAAAAACAACGAACACATTTGATCACGAGTCTATTTTTATCTCTAAAAATATTCATTGCTTGTTACCCAGGAAAGTACCAGCAGAAAGAAGAATGGAAGGCAGGTATTATCGTCACAGTACAAATGTCAGAATGCCTAAAATTGTCAGAAACAATATACGAAAAGGACCCATTTTTAATTTCTACTCTTTGGTTCACTAGTTTTTTTTTCCTTGTTTGAAAGACACTAGATAACACCCAAAGGGTAAAACACTACTAGCTAGTCTTAGAATTTCTTTTCTTCCCTTAAAAGAATTGATAATACTTAAAGATGGTCCCCAAGTATTAAGGTTACGACTGTAGGCGAGGGCGTCCCGCGTCCCGGGGTGTAGAACAAGCTGAGCCTCGCTAAGAGCAGGGAAACAAAAAACACAGGAGAGAGATGGGGCTGTAAAGTTCTTTAGGGAGCTAGGTGCCCTTGCCAGCACTTGCAGAAGCCTACAAAAGGGAGATCAGAGAAATGAAAGAAACGGGGAAGTGAAGAAAAGGCCGGAGTATAAAAATCACTTCTGCAAAGGACCTACTTGAACAAACTACTCCTTAGCAGACGACTAATATGGGGGCCTAGAAAAGTCAAAGGATCACGGCACTAAGGCCTGGTCCCGGCGCGCCCGGCACAGCGGAGGCCGGCCGAGGAGCTCGCCCTCACCCAGAGGGTCCCGGTCTGAGAAAGACGCGCATGTCCCGCGCGGGACGGCGGCGCCCGCGCAACTGTCCGCGCGAACCGAACACGGCGACTCGCCCGCGGCCCGAGCAGCACGGGGGGCCTGGGGCGCGACTCCCAGTCGGAAATCCGAACCTCCCTTCCCAGTCCCCGAAGCCCCGCTAACCAGCCCTACGGTAGCCTCTTCTGCGGCGCCACGGCCGCGCCCCGGAGTCCAGCCAGACAAAGGGTTGCGGGAGCCGGAGCCGGAGGCGGAGGCGGCGGAGGACGCAGGCTCGCAGGCTCCGGAGTCCGCTGCGGGGAAGGACGGCGCCAGACAGACCGACAGAGCCCGTCCCTACGGACACCTGTCTCTGAGTCTCCTTCCATCCCCTAAACCCTCCCGAGGCCACCCCTCCCCTGCCGCCGGCGGCCGCCGCCGCCTCAGACCCGAGCCCGCCGCGACCCTGTCACCGGAAGACCCGGTCTCACGGCGGGATGTCCGCAGCACAGTCTCTGTTACTTCTCACGGCGAGGTCCCCAGTTTCGAGTGCCCGTGGCCGTTGCTAGGGAAGCCCGGCTAGACCACCGCCGCCGCGGGCCGGGGCCGCACGGGAAGCGGGCGCAGGACAGGGGACAGCGGCGACGGGTGCCGGCGGCCCCAGGGGACACAGCGCGACGCCCTGAAACTCCGCAGCCGCCGCCTGACCTTCGGCGCCCTCCAGACCCGGGAGCCGTGGCGGGGAGGCCCGCCGCTCCCGGGAGCCCGGCCTGTGGCTCCGACCCCTCCACGGCCAAGAACAGCCCCTCGGCCGGCCGGCGGGGGCCGGGGGAAGCGACCCAGGCCGCAGAGCCCGGCGGGGGCCGGCCGGGGCGGGGAGCGCGCGGGCGCCGAGGGCAGCCGTCCCAGGGCCGCGGGAGCGGAGCGCGGCGGCCGGCCGGGAGCGGAGCCCGTCCTGCCCGCCGCAGCCGCGACACTCCCGCGCTCGGCGCCCTCGCAGCACGCCACGCCCGGCCCGGACGCCGGGAAACGGGTCCGAAGCAACTCCGGCGCCGGCGCACCACGGCCCTGCAGACATTTCCGGTCCTAGAACCGAGAATCCGGGGCAACGTTTGATAGTGCAGAGCTTCGCCACACTTCCAATGACGAAGGTCTTAGACCCGCTCCTCCTACCCAAATGCAGGTAACTCCGCAAAAACAGCCCTGGGCCTTGCAGACTCAGGACCCACCAGGTCTGGGCCACATCCGCTGCTATCAATCAGTCCCAGTCTTTAAAGAACTGTTAAGACCAAGTCTCCAGGTTTGCAATCTTGTTTTTAACGATCGTCTCCATTATACCTTGAATACCACATGGGCCAGAGATCTTTTCCCATTTTTTACAATCACAGTATCTCCAGTGCCCAGATCACAGATTTTTCACTGCGTCTGTGGCCCGTAACTACTCAACTGCACGCTGGTTTTCCCACTGTGTCCAAACAGCTTGCAGAACGGAAGAGGCCAAGTGGATCAAGGTGGCGCCCAACAGATCTCTGCCTCAAATACATACCAGAAAGTATTACCTTCCGAACCATATTCTACATGTACAAGACTTTGTCAAGGGAAGCTTTCTAGTTCTCAAAGAAACTCTGAAAACCACCAAACTAAATCTTTAAGGTGTGTATGGGAAAGCACTGGTTTTCTACTAAGCAGTCCTGTGTGTCTCTGAGAAAGCCCCAAATTCCCTGAACTATAGGTTTAAAATAAAGAGCAGTTGAATGAAATGATTTCTAAGAAGATTTCTTCTAAGTCTGTAATACTCCCTCAATAAGAAGGGAACAAATTCCAGTGAACATTCTTACAGCACCAAAACACCAAAAGACTTATGAAAGAGAATAAGCATACTCTGCAGTATTTCTTTTTTTTAGTAGAGAACAAATTCTCAAAGCTACAGAATACAAATGCTAGTTACGACAGTCTTATTATTTATGCCTCAAAGTCTGTCCTTTCTTCGTGACAATAATACTTCATACAGCACATTTTCTCTGTACTGGCTTTGGGAACAGGCACAGAGACCAAGTCAGAACATTTAAACATGTCAATTGTTCCAATAAAAAGATGAAAAATGAAATGTAGAAGAATTCCATGAATATCCCTTCCCCCATTTCCATAGTCTAATGTAAATGATTAATATTCAGCTTCACATAACAACACTATAGGTAGGAAAGTAAATTTCCTGTGCCACACTACTGTTGTATTTACATGGTGGTTTATGATAATTTCTAAAAATTCTCACTAAATATATCTCCTGGAATTTATTTTTACTATAGCATTTATTTCAATGGGAATACTTCTCAATTACAACAATCTAAATAGGCTATTAAAAGAAAATCTCTCTTGTATGGGAGAAACGGCCTGTCTTACCACCAACATCCTATGCCTGTCCCAGGGATGCAGAGCAAGCTGAGCCCCACTAAAAACAGTGGAACAAAGCACAGAGAAAAGGAATGGGCTTCTAGCTAATATATTGCTCTGCTCTGTCAACGTTTTCATAAAAAGACCCTTGATCCTTCTCTGCTCACAGACTAGGGTCTGAAATTCTCCGAGCTGAGAGGCAGTATGAGGTACTTCCATGTCTGCTAACTTTTACAGTTCATACCCATGAGATATCTTACACCAAATTCAAGTATTATTCTACTTTTCTTTTATAGTATTCTAAGTTTTATAAGTTCCATAACTACAGCTCTTTGCTAAAATTAGTTTTTATGATAAAATGTAATTACTTAAGCTCAGAATTTAACGGTCTTTTCTCTAAATAAAATCTGATAAAATAAATCAGAAGAACTATCACCAAAGAAGAATAAGTAGGGACATACAAAGGCAAAGTAGATTCCTAAGTGTTTTATGGACTCAGGTGGAAGAACAGTATGGTCCTGCAGCAGATGTAAACTTTTAATTTTTATTCGGTGACATGAATAGAACCAATAAGCTTATCCAAAGTAGATGCTAACGTATAGCACCTTTACGAACTTTCCATTTCAATGAGAAGTTTCTCCCTTAAAACTCCTACATTTTATATGCATAGCTAATAAAAAATTTAACTGGCCTATTAATGTTTTAAGCTAATTTGCAGACAAAACTGATGGAATAATCGTAGGCAATAATAGGAACTACCAGACAGAAAGGACACCTTCTACTTGCCCAAGTCTATACAAATACTTCACTTTCTAGCCAACAATAAATTGCTTGTCTAAAAAACAACTTCTTGCCATTTAAGTTTTTGAATTTATGTTTTACAAAATAAGTGAAATACAGAAGTACTATAATGAAATACACAAATGGTGGTAGAAAGGTTCTTCATACAAAACTAAAGGACAATGTATTATAGAGAATCTTACTAATTTCTCAAGATTCTTACAAAAACTTTATATGTAACTAGAAGGGTTGAAAAGAAGATAGGCTCTAACCTTTGTAAGAGAAAAAGGTTCATGTAGCCCGTAAGTTTCAAGTGTGTATTACTTTACTCTTGTCTTTTCCTCAAAGTGGTCTGCCATTATGAGATGAGACATGTCTCTTAGCTTTATAACAGTCTAGTAACCGTACATACCCCAGCCAGAGAGAACACTTACTTTGACTGACACCTACCTGTGCTTTCTGAAGCAGTTCAATTGTCAGAGGAAGCCAATCAGGAATAAGTTTCTCCATTTCCAAACTAACCATGGCCAGAGCAAGCATGGATCCTTTGAATTGCAGAAGTTGGTTGCAGGCCATACAGTGAAGGAGTTGCTTGGTAAGGACAGCCAGATGTTGAGATGGGCTCAGTCTGGGCAAACTGAAAAGTAACTGAGGCCTAGTTGACACTGCAATGGCATGAAACTGGGGGGGAAAAAAAATCACAGTTTTAAAGTTTTAGGTAAATTATGTATAGAAATTGATGTAATCTTAGGAATGACTCAAGTTTCTTAAGTTTTTAATTTTAGCTTCATGAAATTTGACATAGGATAATATCCTAATTTCTAATTTTTCTTTTTCTAAAAATCACAACAAATGAGTGGGCAATCTACTTTCCCAAGTCACTAAGACTACATATTCAAACAGGAAACTAAGAGACATTAGGTATATTTACAATGTGAAGAAAATCCAATGGTGTAGCTGTGTGAAGATCCCAGTTCAACTTATCCAGAATAATTCTCTCCATCCTCAGAATTTCAGATGAAGAACATCCACAGAAACTGTCTCTTGCCAACACCTTCAGTACTGGAATTCTCTGTCCCAAGCAAAGTGGAATGGGGCAGAGTGAAGAGGGAGGAAAAAAAATAAACTAATTTTTAATTTGTGTTCTGGTAAACAGAAAGCAAGTTAATAAATGGAGAGAAATTTTCAAGAAAGAGACAAAACTAAGTTTTGAAGGAAAATATTTACCTCATCCTCCTCCACAGTCTTGGCAGCTAGGAAAAAACAGCTGATTGCAATACAACTCAAGTATTTTGGATGGGCCTAAAATTTCGAAGAAGGAAAAAAGCAACTTCAGTGATTTTCAAAAAGTTAGAGTTTATTTTTTAAAACTAGCTATGCATGTGAGACAAATATGAATACAATTCCAAGGAATAATCAATCTGATTCCCACCTATTGCTTTCTAAGACCAGAGCTAACTTTTAACTTCACAAGCCTAGCCATAATCATATTCTATGAAAATACTAAGATACTACATTGTTCAAAGTTCAACCAATGCTAGTTAGCCGAAGTTAAATTTCCATCTAACAGAGAAGAGCTTAATTTTAGAAGACAACTTATTTAATAAATAAAATTCCAAAAATTAAAGATCTTTTTGTACATGTGTGTGTTCTGTAAGCTAGTTTTACTCTCTTTAACTGTCACACCAGTAATATTAACATACTAGATGTTAGGGGAATTAAAGAGAAAGAATATAAAAAAAAAGACTATAATCTATTCCAGATGCTTTAAAAAAACCTATAGGGTGATAGCGGGGCAGTAGAAATTTTCTAATTAAGTGTCCACAAAAACAAGTATATATTCAAGTTCTATGGTGAGAACGAAAGGCTCCTACATTCCTACAGATCAATCAGCAGGAGGAACTAACTTTCTCAAGAGTCTGACATGCATAGGAGGACTTGAATTTGCCTATTTTCCTTATCTAAGATAGGGCAGGAATAGTTTCTACCTTATTGGTAGAATAAGGGTTTGCCAAACCCAGCATCAGGATCCAGTTTTAAGTAAACAGATCAATTAACTCCAATTACATTAACTGATACAGAGGTAAGTTACATAACACACACACAAAAAACCCCGTTTCGGTATTTACTTTATACTTAAAATTTTACATTCTTGTGAAATCAGGGAACCCCTCTGATGACCTGATGTGGCCTCGATTAATTAACTTATTTAATAAACACACCAGTGACCACTGCGCCTCAGTGTTAAGTGGCATACTGTGTAGGAACCTTCTAGTTCTCTGCCTATATGAAAAATAAAAGCTGGTTCAATACTGTCAATATTTTTGTAATTATTAATAGTAATCAGACATTATGGTTTAGAAAGTACTTCCAAAAATACTGTCATGTCTCTTATGTCTCCGAAGTTAAGGGACACCACACAAGTGATATCTGTAGCTAACAGTTCCAGGATCCCTGATTTCCCCAAGTATGCAACAGGGCAAATGCCTGAGGTCATCAGAGTTCACTACAAAGAAGAGCCCAACTGTTAACAACTCACTCACGGTAGGTAATGCAACTAAATCAAGGGCACCAGAGTAAAAGAATCCCAATAGCAAGTGTGATTTTTTTTTTTTTTTAAACAAAGAGTAGTTCTAATTCCTGGATGTACATCAAGTCATTTGTGCAGTTTGTTTTTGCTTCTTTAAATACAGACATTCAGATCTTACCAACTAGAGATTCAGAAGCTCTGGCGCCGGGCTCAGGGTGCAAAACTTTTATTAAAGAGCTACATAGCATTTCCCTCTGCATAGCTAGGACTGAGGCTCTAGACACTGCTGCAGCCTTGTATGGTCCGCTTTAAGTCCCTTTATTTAAACTATGAATACACTTTAGGTATTGTTTCAATATAGATTAACCATTTAATTAAGAGAATTTTAGGCTAATACCATGATAGGACCCATTAAATAAGAAATACAAAAAAATGAGATACGTGGCAATTTTCTATCTCATCCAGAAACTTCCCCAAATCTGTTTAAAATGTTTAATAAGGTAAGAATCTCTTCTATGATAGCAAATACAAGAAGGTCATTAATAATTTGTGAAGAACATAAAAACCAAGAAAGGACACTAAGCCTAAACTCATCTTTCTCTGCAAAAGGGAGGTCAGCTATAGTCAGAGGATTGGGGGGGCTTGATGGTGAGATAAATTCAGCCATGTCAGAGAACATAAATTTCAGGCAATTACTATCATTATAATTAGGGTTCTTTAAGTCTCTTAAGAATACAAGTGTGAAACATAAGAGATTAACTGAGTGGCCATCCAAATTCTTCCACTCCATAATTTTTGGACTTCTATTTTTCATACCTAGTAACAAATGAATTCCCAGTTCTCCCAGCACACACATTCTTAGGAATACAAATGACAACAAACAAATTGCTTTTCTACTTTTTCAGGCCTTGCCATTAAAAAAATGCTAATTTTCTGATTTAAATCCATTGAGAGTCTACTATGACTAATTTCACATACTATAAGCAATGCTATACCAACAAAAACCATATAAAACTTATTCCTATTTTTTGTATGTTATTGTTCATGCTGTTGTTAATAATGCTGTTATTCAACAAAAATATACCAAACTTATTTTATGCTCAGTTCATTTTATTATACTCCAAATGTATGCCCCTGGAAATTATTTATATATTTTGAAAAAACGACAGTGTAAATATTCAATAACTAAGTAGTGGCAGAAAAAAATGTGTAAAAGGCTTATTATACTTTTCTAGTCTAGTTCACAGCTAACATCTAGAGTACACACCACGTGTTAAAAGATGACTAAACTGATATATGGTTTGTATTAAAATCAGGAAATCAAAAACTTTACAGATTAAGTATATGTTATGAATACTGGTAGCAAAAAATAATTATAGAATACGATTCAAAACAAATTCTAAAAATTTACAGCAATAATAGAAAACATCATGCCTTCTTATAGGGACACAGATCTTGTCCAAGAAGGTTTTTCACTCCTTGTCACTTTCTAGAATGTTTACTACTTGCCCCTGGTTTAGTACGTAAACCCTCAAACAAGAGGTTGTGTTTAAGTGTATCCTAAAATATTTACCTTTACAGTAGCTAAAAACCTGTCCAAAAGACTGCTAGCCAGAGCAAATGTTTCTGGGTAAAGGTTGAATTGGTACTTGAGTTTGGCCAGCCACTGAATCACTTCATCTCTCTGGGATGGAGAAACATTCTACAAGGGAACAATTAAAAGATAAAATAAAAATAAAAAAGAACAAGTGAAGCTCCAAGTTATCATCAAGAATGAATTCTCTCTTAAAAGGTTAGCAAATGCCTTGGAATACGTTTATATGTTAAAAATGTTTTTAAGTTTACTCAAAATCTATCAAACTTAAGATGAACGAAGATAAAACTTTATGTACTGGTCAAAACAATTTATCAATATCCAATAGCCTCTTCTTGTTTATTAAATAAAATCTTCACAATGTCATCTCACCATATACCTATATTTATTTATTAAGATTCTGTTTATTTATTTGACAGAAAAAGACACAGTGAGAGAAGGAACACAAGCCATGGAAGAGGGAGAGGGAGAAGCAGGCTTCCCAGAGCAGGGAGCCCAATGTGGGCCTCGATCCCAAGACCCTGGGGATCATGACCTGAGCTGAAGGCAGATGCCTAACAACTGAGCCACCCAGGCATCCTCAACCTGTATTTTAATTAAACTAAGGTGTTCAGGGACTATAATACTTTAAAGGTTAGGTAACACTATTATCAACTGATAGTAGTTTTGGAATTAAGTTTCCCAATTCTAGAAAGAGGAAAATATAAGTGAATTTCTTTCTAAGGCAGCAAATAGCCATTAAACCATCTTAGAAAATGTAAATGGAGTATGGTAGTAGAATCACAGCCCATTAAAAACAAAAGTGAAGTCAATAGGAATAAATTAAAGATATCAGGGACAACAGCTGAATTATATATTTAAAGATCATGGGAGAATACTCAAGGGAAAATTCACCTGAACTAATTTACCAATGGAGAGATTATTATACAAACACATAACATCATTGCTTCCTACATACTATTTTAAACTGCTGAGTACAGGCTTAATTTTTAGAAGGTACACACTTTAAAGCAATAATGACTTAGCTCTCTTTACTCCTGAATTTTGCAGGCACCATAAAAAAACAACAAAATACAACAAACGTAGTAATAATCTACTTATAGTCAACACAACAAAGTACAGAAATGACTCTGTGATTAGTGGAAAGAAGTATTTTCAGTAAGTGAGGGTTCTAGACAGGTAAAGGTTTAAACCAAGCCCTGTATCTTTTTAATTACAACCATTTCAGATGGAAAGCCTTCCTGAGAAAGCCAAGAGGCCATGGCTTGAACCTCTTTCCTGATTACTCTGGGTCAATTTTATGAAATCAATTCTTATATCACAGAGAGATACATCAGGAGCTATAAAAGCAGGGTGGGCTGCATATCTTAATATATCTCCCCAAACAGATATTACAGTTGGAATTTCTTCTCTCCTTCCTCTTGGCTTTCTTTTGTGTTGTGAGAACTACAAGACTTAGTGCTCATTATAATCTCTGCAATTGCACTGGCAAGCTAATTTCTAATTTTTTCCCCTTCCTCTGTCACTTTTCACTTTGGCACAACACAGTAACGTGTTTCTTAACATTGACCAAACCAACTAACTACACATATCATTTTTACACGTAGCTCTAAACTCAGTTAGAACTGGTATTTCAGAAGGTTAACTGCCACATATCCACGTTCTAGTCAATTCCTTTTGTCAAATAAATACTGACAAGAAATTGAGATTAAAAAAAAAATGGTTTACAAGCTCTCACTATCTCACCACCAGGCTGGTGTTAAAACTATGAACAATAATCTAAAAATGTCTGACAGTCAAAACAATTCAGTTCATATTACTATTCAGTGCCCAGCGTGCGACAGGTGCTGGGCATACAATGATGAATAAAAAAACTCTGTTTAAACTTCTAAACTTAAAGTCTCATGGGGGGGCAAACAATCAGAAAATGTCAATCATCCATGTTCAGTGTAACAGAAAGGTACGCGGAGGGTGCGAAGGGCACAGCCTGGAAGGGCGCTCAGTCCCCTGTGGAAGGAGAATGAAAGCTTCTTACAGGAGGTAGCCATGAACTTGTACCTTAAAGTGAGGAGAGGATGTGATCATTTTCACAACATGGGAAAAGATCTATTTTTTTAAGCCTGTGAAAAACTTTAAAAAAACAGGAATCATGTCAACCTGGAGGAAATAACTTACTGTCAAGCTCTTCTGACTCTCAAGTAAAATCAAGGTGGGTAAGAAGATGCCAGAAACGGATACCTGGAGAATCAGTGTAGAATCCCACTGATCGAGACGAAAACACAGGCAGTTCACTAAACTGAAGCTGTGGGCTTGACAGGTTCTGGGTGCGGACAGCAGCAATGGAATTTATACCCTGCACAGACTACTGTCCAACCTGACAAAGGAACAGAGGAAACCGGAGTTGGGCAATTACAGCAGGGGCTAAATTTTCTCTCTCAAAAAGGTGGCAAATTCTAGCCTGAAGCTGTGGCTTCTTGAGAAAGGTGGGAGGAAGCAGACACAGACTGACAACTAGGTCCGGCGTCAAAGAGCTGTTACTGGTCCTTGCTTCTGTAATATATCATTTTCCACAGAGCCCTGAGCTGCTGCCCCCAGATCCAGCTCTGAACTAGGGGCTCCGAAAGGTCCCCGGGAATGATGTGAAGGCAGTCACGGGATTTCCAGAGGAGCTCAGCATTCAAGAGAAATTAAATTCCTACCTAGAAGAGCTTTTATCTAAAATGCCAAAACAAACAGAAAAGTAATGTTAAGCGAGACACTGAAAACAAATCAGTGTAAGGAAATACATTTGCACAGGGAGCAAAAGACAGTCACAGAGTCCGATAAACCTGGGGAGGCCGGAGGGAGGTGAAAGAACAATGGGCCGTGAGCAGCCATGAGGAACAAAAACATCATCAACTGCACCTTCAGCTGAGATGCATACAATGGGGATAGAGGAGAAAAAGATCCCTGAATAACAAAATTATATATAATGTACCTATTTGGTGTCTGACATTAAATAATAAACATATAATTGTAAGAAGTGCCACAGAAGATGGACGCGATGTGCTTGCTGTAAGAGTACGTAACACAGGGAACACAGTTGTACAGAGATTTCCATATCATGGTTATAACTAAATGGTCCAACTTCTAGAAAGCACATGGAATGCAAAAGGCACTCAAATACTAGTTTTATTCTTTCCTACTTCTAAAAATACCTGATGCTCTAATGATGCCAGAAAAAAACAAATTTACAAAATACTACATACAAATAATTATTTTAAACCAATTATAATACAACTAGTTAAGAAAGAGATCATGACCAATCTTTGGACTTTATACCTTATACTGAAATACAGGAATAGGGCCAAGAAAGCATTCCTGCATGACTAGTAAAATCATCACTAGTCAAAAGTAGTAAGAACAACAAAAACCCACAAAAGGTTAACAGTTTAAAAGTCACTCCTAGGGAAATCATACTAAGATCACTTTTTCAATCAATTCAAACATGTACTGAACAGTAGTATCATCGGGGCAGCTTTACAAAAATGAAGTTCTGTGTCTAAGTGATACAACTCAAAAGGCAGGCCGGGGGAAAGAAAGGAAAGCAGAACTGCCTGCCCCCCTAGATAGTATGTCCTGGACAAGGAATCTGTTTCCTTTTACATGGATTCCTCAAATAGGGTTAAGCCAGTTCAGAAGCTGAACAACTAACTAATCCTCAAGAGAGTTTGGAATGGACTGATTCAAGCTGGTAAAACACAGGGTTTTGTATTTCACAAGCTACTATTCTGGTCATTTAAAATACAAATACTCTCCAGCTTTAAACTCTTCAAGACTCACCATTACCTAGAACAAGTACAAGCCCCGAGGTGTGGCGTGCAAATCCCTATGACCTCCTTCTCCAGCCTCACTCGCCTTCCTTCACTTTCTACCTTAAAATTCATACTGCGAGAGCAGCACTCGCATTCATAGTCTTCCCTGCTCCTCCTGTGCTATTTTATCACATCACTTCTCTTCTGTTCATACTGCTCCCTCTGGTTGGTACACACCCCCCTCTCTTTTTACCTAGCTTGTTATTTATCCTTCAAGAGCTATTTCAATGGTCACTCCTCACCACACTTTTCCTAATAACTCTAGCTGGGCTAAGTACCTTCCTGTGCTCCCACAGCCTCTCGTCACACCTATAAAGTTCAACATTTTAAAAAAAAATTACATTTCTGCTTTTGGGTGTGATCGAGTAGGCAGCAACCTACACAACAGCTTAGAACTAGAAAAACCAGTGACGACGACCACCACCACCACTTGTTCTGAAGTCATCAAAACTGCTAGGACAACCAGGCTTTGCAGAACGAAGATTCTGGAAAAGAGGTACAACTATCCCCCGATTTCAAAAGTCCAGGTTACGTCACTTAGCTTTAACTAAAAACCTACCTCAGTACCTGAAAAATTCCAAAGATTTTCACTTACATGAGAAAAGGCAAAAAGTAAGAACAGCCTTCGGCATTCATTCCGCCGCAGACCGTTACACAGACAGTGACGCACCCAGAGCAGCAAAATGGTACCGCCCGCCTCCGTCCCCGAAACCGCACTCAGCACCTCAGCCACCAAACTCTGAACTGTGTCTGTGAGCACCAGGGCTTTATCTTGATTTATTCTGCCCATCTGTTAGCAAGATGTGTCCTAAGATATCAGAAAAGCCAAACTGAGGGGTCTGGGACACTCAAAAAATTGCCCTTATAAACGAATGGTAACTGCTTCTTTGCCTTATAGCATCTCAGCTTAGAAAAGTTTCCACAGCAATGCTCTACTTGCAAACACGGGGAAACCTGGAACTGAAGTGGTCAACCAGAGGAAATAGCTTTTCCTTTAGAGCATTTGCGCATCCTCTTGAGTACGACAAGAGGCTCAAGAGGCTGAGAGGAAGGAAACCTACAGAGCTTCTGAGACTTTTACGGGTGGAGAGACAAAATTTGGAGTCTTAGGAGCCAAATGGGGAGAGGAAGAGTCAGAAAACTGAATGTGACACTCAGCTGATTTTCCCCTTAATTCTGGAATGAAATTTTCTGAATGAAATTCTGAAGCTGCGAAGGACAGGGATGTAAGAAGCTAACCCGGAGCCTCTGAAAAGCGAGAGTGAGCTCGGCACCCTTTAGCACCCTCCCAAGTGCTCAGGTGGGATCCCTGACTATCCTCTGGGAGTGGGCACACCATGGGCAGAAGCAGCCATACCCATCTGCAGCCCAGATGCCAAGCAGCACCATCCCTCAGCGGGTTAAAGTGATTAATCTCCTACTCAGTCACCTACCAAAGGCCAGACTGAACCCTTCCACAGCAAGATGACATCTAGAACCTTCACAATTTTTCATAATGTTCAGCATTCAATTAAAAATTACTGGGCATGCTAAATAGTATAATGCTAGGTAAAGTAAGTCAATCAGGGAAAGACAAACACTGTGTGATTTCACTTACACATGGAGTTTAAGAAACACAACAAATGAACAAAGGCGGAAAAATGAGACACAAACCAAGAAAAGGACTCTCCGTTACAGAGAACTGATGGTCACCGGGGGCGAGGCTGGCGCGGAGACGGGTGAGAGAGATGAAGGGGATTAAGAGAGCAACAAAAAAACCCAAATCTCTGAATTATCAGAAAAGGACTTAATATACAATAAAGGCAAAGTGGGAAAAGAGATGAAAAAATGCATTTCACTAGAGAAATGATAGCTATTAAAAACATCTAAAAGAAAATTCCAGAACTGAAAAGTATCATAACTGAAATTAAGAACCCAGTATGTGGATCCAACAAATCAGACATGGTTGGACAACTATGCTTTGAGGAAAACTTAGTTTTTAATGTGTATATTAAAATATAACAGGGGCACCTGAGTGGCTCAGTCGGTTAAGCATCTGCCTTCGGCTCAGTCATGATCCCAGAGTCCTGGGATGGAGCCCCACATTGGGCTCCCTGCTCAGTGGGGAACCTGCGTGTCCTTCTCCCTCTGCCTCTGCCTCTCCCCCTGCTCCTCGGCTTGTGCTCTCTCTCAGATAAATAACATCTTTAAAGAAAGAAGATAAAAGAACAAGTGGAAAGTCATTTAGCATCTACCTCAGAATAAAAACCAGCAAATTACACAAAGTAAACAGAAGCAGTTAAGAACAAATAAGAAAAAAATGTAAAAAGAAAAAAATGTACAAGAGGGAAAATCAACAGAACTAAAAGGCTTATCAACAGACTCCTAGAAAGACTGATCAAGAAAGAAAACACGTTATCGCCAACTAAGGAAATGGAAAAGGGAACATCAGTATGAACCCTTCTGATATTAAAAAGGTATCATAAATAACTTTACACAAATAATTCACAATTTAGATGAAATAAATTCCTTGGGGGGAAAAAAAGAAAATTTACCGAAACCGAAGTAAGATTTAAATGAAGACCTGATCAGTGTCACATTTACCAAAGAAAATGAATTATTAAACGCTTTCCCACAAATAAATCTCTAGGCTCCCAGTGGAATCTTCCTACACTTTAGAAATAACAACCCAAACAAACAGAGAGTACTTTTTAAAAAAGCAGAACACTTCCTAATTCATTTTAAAAGCCAGCATACTTTATTATGAAACTTGACAAAACACATTATAAACCAATCTCACCCATGAACATAAATGGAAAAACCCTGAGCAAAATGTTAACAAAATCCAATGATGTAAAAAAAAATTTAACACCTATTTATAAAAAACAAAATCTCTTGACAAATTAAGGCAGATAATCTTCTTAATCTCATAATGATAAGAAATATGTAACAAATTTTATACTTCATGGTGAAATACTAAAAACTTTCCCCTCAAACTAAAACTGAGATAAGGACATCGGTTGCCACTGTTTACATTCAGTGGGGTTCTGGAGGCCTTAGCTAATTCTAATAAAAAAAATAAAAAGTATTAAGAACTGGATAGGAAGAAATAAAACCATGATTATTCACAGTTAACATGTCTATATATAATATACAGAAACCCCAAAAGACTCTGGAAGCAAATTTAATATAGTCAATATATAAAAATCCATTTTACTTCCATATACCAGTGTATAGAAACATACTTAAAAAAATGAAAAATCTAAAATACCATTTGTAATAGCCTCAACAAGACTCAAATATCTAGGAATAAACCTAAACTACCAAATATTATTAAATGAAACTGAAGATCGGGGCTCCTAGGTGGCTCAGTTAAGTGTCTGACTCTTGATTTTGGCTCAGGTTATGATCTTAGGGTTGTGGGATCAAGCCCCACACTGGGCTCCAAACTCAGCAGAGACACTACTTGTTCCTCTCCCTTTCTCAAATGAATACATAAAACATTTATTAAAAAAAAAAAAAAAAAAAGACATTTAAGACCAATTTAAAGAAAATGAACCAACAGTCTATGTTCTGAATTGGAAGACGACTATTATAAACATGTCAATTCTCCCCCAAATTAACAGATTCAATAATCCCTTCAATTTTTTTAAGACAAGTGTATTTTTAAATATATATGGAAAAACAAAGAGTTAAGAATAGCCAAAATAATCTTGAGGAAAAAAAAAAAAACCAAAGTTTATGCCACCAAACACTTATTATAATGCTGTAATAATTACTGCAACATGGTATTTAAAGAACAGCAAATGGGCCAATGGCAAGAAAAGAGGCAAGAAACCGACAAATACATTCACAGGTTTATAGTAGTCACTTCATTTGTAACAAAACTGCAGGGAAATAGGTTAAAGTATCTTTTTAATAAATGGTGGCAGTTCCCTATGGAATAAATGATGGACTCCTACACTTCACACGATACCCCACCCCACCCAAAACCCCAACTAGAATGTAGATCTAAATGTGAAGGGTAAAACAATCAACTCTGCAGAAAGAAAATCCAAGAGAGTATCTTCGTTACATTGGAACAGACAAACATTCCTTTAAAAAAGGAAAAAAATTTCGATAACTTGGTCATTAAAAATAAAGGACTTCTATTGATCAAAGGTCAACACAAAGAGAGTTGAAGGCATCTGTAATACAGTCTGTAAAAGAAAGAGAACTCTTACAAAACAATTAAGACAGCTCAGTAGAAACCCAGATCAAAGATCTGAATAGATATTGCATCAAAAAAGTAAATCTAATGGCCAAAAACACATGAAAAGCTGAATTTCATTAATTATTAAAAAAAGCAAATTAAACTCAACGTGATACTGTAATACACTTACCAGAATAACAAAAATGAAAAGACAATAACCAAGGGTTGACAAGGATAGAGAGTAACTTGGGATTTTCATACTCTGCTAGAGGGGGTCAAAACAAAACAAAAAAACCCCACAAAAAATGGGATATAACATAACATAACAACACAACTTTGGGACAACTGATGGTTATCTACTAAAACTGATATACACATAAACTGATATACACATATCTAGGTTCTACCAATTCCATCCCTAAAAATACATTAAAAAAATACACTTATGTTCACTGAGACATGCTCAAGATGACACTAATGACCATCAACAGAAGAGATAAATTCAAAGAATTATACATGGCAGTGAGAATACATTATGGCCACATGAAATAACACAGATGAATCTTACATAAAAAAAAAAAAAATACTGAACAAGAGGCCAGTACATACTCTATGATTCCATATACATGTATGAAATTCAAAACCAGGAAACTCATCTGTGATATTAGGACTGTTTCTTCTGGTTGGGGAGGTAGACGGTAGTAACTACAAGAGGACAGAAGGGGTCTTCTAAAGTGCCAGTGAAGTGGTGCATTTTACACCTGTACAGTTACAATCTGTGTACTTTTCTGTACATTATACTTCAAGAAACTGTTTAAAGGAAAGAAAAAAGAGAAACCAACCTGCAGGGTAATATTTATTTATTTACCAAATTCACAGATTATACAAGAATGACAGAAAATCAACAGATTAGATAACAATTATTAATTTTAAAGCCAGAAAAGTGGATCAGAATCGACAATTTTAAATTTAGAAAGAATAAATAACACCACACTTAGGTCAAAAATTAAAATCCACATCTAGCACAGAGGAAAATTTGCTTCAAAACTAAACTAGTTCAGTAAGTCAGTATGACACTGCTGCCAGAACAGTAAAATTTAGGGCTAGCTGAATGAAATCATCAAGCCAAGATAAAGTGAGGTAACAGTTTCACTTCACTGCTCATTAATGACTACAAATGAAATGTCACAACTTTAAGAAACACACTGAATGAGTGTATCTGGAGTGGTAAACTCTTGTCAAGTAATGGTTAAAAAACACAGGATGTTCAATCAGGCAAAGAGGACTTTGTGGGCTTACCACATCTTTACGTAGATAAAGGGCTGCCATTTAAAATAAACAGATGTATTCTGTATTGCTCCAGTGAACAAAACTAAACTACTAAGTGGCCACTAGAAAGAAGCAGTCTGCAGGTGCAATGTAGGAAAATCTTTCCAATAGTTTATAGTTTTCCCACAGTAGACCGGACAAAGTATCCAAAGCAGAGAACAGCTTTTCAGAGATGTCAGAAGAACGTTACTACTATGTGGTTAGAGTAAATCAGTGTCTCTCAAACCTAATGCATATTAATAAAACCATGAAACTTTTTAAAACACCAATTTCCACTACTGCTACCACAAGCCCAGTAGTTCTAGATAAGGCCTAGAATCTCTGTAAGAGCCTTCCTGGGTGATTCTGACACACTCAGCAGCCTCGCGGCTCAAGATCCTGTATTCAGAAACCACATAATTATATGGCCTTTAAGACTCCTTACAGTGTCAAAATTCTAATGAAAATCTTTTTAATAGCTTGAAGCAGTTTTATCTTTGCATATCAAAAGCACATTAGCAAAATAGAGAATATAAGAAAGTGCATGTCACTTTGACCAGTCTTCAATTTTTTCTCCCAAATTCATGTAACCAAATTATTGTGTACTTGAAAATATAATTATTATATAAAAGAACTTCTCTAACCTGGGCTAGTTATAAAGAAATGATAATGCTCATTTTACAGATGCTTACTAGAAGTCTATTTTATGCCAATAAACAAAAATGACACAACTCAACCCCAAGGGAACTCACAATCTAATCATCAGGAAACCCCAACACTGCACACTATCATAAAGGAAGTAAAGAGTGCTGTGGGAGCACACAGAAGGGGAGTGATGGGTACATATATTCTTGTATGACCACTCTGTCCTAAACTTGAGGATAGGGGATGCAAATTAAAAGAGAACTGTGAGAGAATGATCCAGAGACAGAGCTTAGGTAGAAAAAAGACAGAAAAGGAAACTGAAGGAAAAAAGCATAAAAGAAACCTTTATAATATTTTATTTTTCCATTTTTACCAGCACTTAAAAAATATTAGAAAAGCTGGAAAAGTATGTTTATGGCTTAATGACAAGACTGTGTTTCTTTTCTGCAAGGAATCAAGGAGGGTAATCATGGTTAGAAGCAATAGTGGGAAGAGAACTCGAAAAGCCAGTCCCTAAGAGAGGGGCAGAACAAAATCAGGAAATTAGAACTAAATAGACAAGTGTCCCTGGGGGTTACTACAGCAAGCAGCTGAGCTCCTACAGCTCTTAACTCTCACCCCAGTCTTCACCCCTATCCCCATCAGAACAAGCCCACCCACATTTTATAAGAATTGACTTTGGCTTCCACATGATATTACTATAGGCAAATCCTTAATTGGTTCCCTCTCCAGAGTTCTAACAGTGTTCTATTCTCTGGTATTACCTCAGTAATACTTGTTAAATCACCTACAGATATAGGCCAGATTAAATGATAACAGAGCAATATACTATAATCTTGGTAGAATATCATGTTCAAAGACCATGTTGTAGAATAGTATTATCACTGACTCAAGGAGACAGCAGAAGGAAGAAATGGTTCTAAAGCCAGCTGTATTAAAGCTTTGAGGCTTACCAGAAAGTCAGAACGTAAAGGTAGGAATTTCTATTTTTCTCACTGATGTATGCCCAATGCTAGAAGTACTCAGCATGTAGTAGATACGTAATGAACATTTACTGAATGACTGAATTCCCAAGTATCTAAAAAAATCAAACACACACACAAAAATAAAAACTGGAAAACAAAGTACAATGGGAAGAGAACTACATCAAGTTCAAATTATACTTCTACTAGTTATTCAAATCTTGAGCAAAGAGGGACTACTGCCTATTTCAAAGACTACACTAACAGAGTAAATGTGATAGAATATGGAGATGCCCCTAGCTTGAAAGATACTCACCCAGGTTAACTAATTTTCAATCTGCTAAACAAAAAATAAGTAACAGTAAATGCATACATATTTCTTCAGCTTGTGAGAAAGGATGACAGAAGTAGGTTAGTAGAAAATGCATACAGATTTTAATAACCTATGAACAAAGGTTAACCTAAATCAAAGGAGGAACTAAGACATTTGCTATTCATTTACCTAAAAATCAAAAATCCAAATTTTCTTGGCTACTATTCTTTATCCCAAGCACAGTGCTAAGTACTAGTGATAAAAAGAGCTTATACAATAAGCTTTGGGAGTGCATAAACTTCATAGTTATTTGTCAAAAATAACAGGATTAAATGATAGAAGCATAAAAATTTCTAAAAGGTATTTAGCTAACAGTAACTGAGAGGTAAGATGGCTATTTCCCTACAAATGTCCATCATTAGCATTACCTTAGTAGCTACTTGAACTCCTTATAATTATCCAAGAAATACACAACAATTTGTTTACTAAAGATAATTTCAGCCTCCATAGCTAACTATATACCTAGCTTACTACTGTTAGTATTGGACTACAAAGAAAGAGAACATATCTTCCTAAATCTGTAACTCAGATAACAAAACAAGCAAATAAAAACAAAAAAGTCATTTTTGTCCTGTTTCAAAATAAAACAAGGGGAGGTTTCCCCAATAAAGAACAGAGCATGTCCTTTAATGATATGGAGTTCTCCCATGTGGTGTCAAGATACCAAGATACCAGTACTTGGTGACAGTACACTTACTGCTGAAAGAAGTCATCTATCTGGAGTGATGAGAAAAATCTTTACCTGATTTGTAGGCATTTTCGGCACATTCACCTTCCACATCTGGGCTTCCCTAGAGATTGCCTTTTCCAACAGGAAAGACAATCTCTGGTTTTCCAAAGGCCCTGGAAACTTCATGATATCCTTTGGATCTGCCTGCCTCCCAGCTTGATGTAGCTACCTATAAAATCAAATATAAAACAATGCTTTTTCTTTCATTATAAAATACATGTAGCACTGTATAAATATGTTGGTTCTTATTAAGCAATTCATAAAACAAAATAAGAATGTTATGAGGCAAGAGAGGATTTTACAGCTCTTTAAAACATCATATATTAAAATGTCACAGTAATAATCAGTTACCTAAACATATGCACTTTAAATTTGAAACTAGGTCATAAAGAAAATAAAAACATGACCATATAATTGATAGAACCAATAGACTCCAATGAAAATGTATTATTGTGTCTCAAATTGTGTCAACAAATCTTAAATTGTGGGCTTTTTATACAAGCAATTCTTAATAATTGTCCCAGATATCCCTCTTAAAAATCTAATCAGATAAGGGCTATTAACCTTTTTCTTCATTAAAAAAGTTATATCCATTACATTAAATCCCACCCATTCCCATATAATCAGTATGAAACCATCCCCACAAGTATAAAACCATCTTTATTTGTGCTTCCAATATATAGTGTCTACTAGCTACACATGACTATATTTTAACTGAATAAAGTTAAAATATAATTCTTCAGTCACACTAGCAGCATTTCAAATTCTCAATATTACATGTGGTTAGTGGATAATGTATCAGATAGAAATATTCCTTTTCAGCACTGTCCCTGCAGAGAAGTTCTACTGGAAAGTGTTGATGTAGAAAACTCAAGAATCAGCTGACTGGCCCTCTAAAATGAGCAAGCCTAAGGAGCAACAGTGCAGGCAACTGAAAGCCCAGGAGAGAGGCCTTTAGGTTTAAAAAAAGAAAAAAGAAGGAAAAGAAACTAGAGATTTGAGAAGTACAACCATGTACAGAAAATTGGACTGAGAAACTGAAGCTATGGCAAGATTCAACCAGATTTGATGAAAGCTAAGGAATTAAAAAGGTAATTGGCTTCAGAAACAAAGATTATGCAAGAAGGTAAATATAATAATATATCACAACATTCACATAGCAGTAATAGTGAAAATACTGAATAGGGACTTCAATAAACAGATTAAAACTGCACTGGGAAGATGGGAGGTGTAAGAAGGTAAAATGAGCACTACATCTTTACAGGTCACTGTAGGCAAAACATAAATAATACCTAAAACTGAAATATCAAAAAACAGTAGAGCAAATTATTTGAAAATTATGATCTTAAATACAAGAGAAACAGATAAGCTGGGGCGCCTGCGTGGTTCAGTGAGTTAAGCCTTCGGCTCTGGTCCTGATCTCAGGGTCCTGGGATCAAGCCCTCCCCCCTGCACTGGGCTCTCTTCTCAGCAGGGAGCCTGCCCCCCCTTACTTGTGATCTCTCTGTCAAATAAATAAATAAAATCTTTAAAAAGAGAGAGAGAGAGAAAGAGAAACAGATAAGCACTCAGAGGTTAACCTGTGAGAAAAGCTTAGAAAATCCAGCAACAGAAGAAGGCTCTTCTTCATTATAAACCTCATATAACTATTTCAGTTTTCAACTATGTACCTGTATTATTCACTTCATATTCGTGAAATTTTCAAAAAAGTAAGTATCTAGAATTAACAAAGAAAAGTTCTGATTTTAAAATAAAATTTAAAATTAATTAAAAACAAACAACAAACTCCAATTTCCACGCCCCCTTCACCCCCAACTCCAGGTCCAGATCACTTCCCATGCTTCACCTACTTGCTACAGAATCTACTGCAGACTACCTCTGGTTAAATGGATAACTGATTTTTTTTTTTCATTTTGCTTCTCTGAACTTCTGAGTTTTTGCACATTTCCTATAACGAGCATTAAGTACCTTTCATACCAAGAAAAAAATGGTAAATAACACAGAAGGAAAAGAAATACTACCTAACCCAAAGGCCCATTTCAAAGATTAACTTCTTCCAAGAATTCTTGATTCTCTTATCTGGTGTGATTTCCGTCTGAAAGCAGCTTCCCACTATTTTCCCTATGAAATGATAAACACTATGATACTAAAAAGATTACGTACCAATATTATTATTTTTTTTATCACTCACAGAATCCTCATGAAACAGGGACTCAACCAAAGACTGGTTTCAATCCTTGGGGCCAAAACGAAAACAAACCAATCCAAGCCTAAACTCTCTTTCATAAGCCAATTCTTGAAATGTCTGAAGGTGGCTAGCATGCCCACCAATTCTTCTTTCATAGCTGAAGAACTGCTCAAAATTTCCCCACATGACATGACTTTTGCTCTTCTAAATGCAGTCTAAGATCATTAGCTGCTTTTTTGAGTCCATACCACACTATGAACTCTTAAGGCCTTCTGAGGTACACTGAGGCAAACTCCCTTTCCCCGTGCCCCACCATGTACATAGTTTTGGAGCCCCTTTTTTGGGGGGAAAGGGGGAAAACCCTGTTCAGGACTATAAATGATTTTTTTTTTTTTAAAAGGTCATCTTGTTATATTCCATCTACTGTTACATTCGGCTGAGATGTTCGGATTCCAATTTTGCTGCCTTGGTACTTTTCTCAGATATTCCATAACTAGATAAATAAACTCACTATAATTTCATCTAAAACAGATGGAAATATTAACCTTAGAAATAGAGTGTAAACTAGATGACCATCAGTCAAGAGATCTTTAGGAAAAAACACCTATATTGGATGGAGATTAAACTTGGGTTTATTTATTGGTTCTAAGGTTTCTTCTAACCGAATTTTAGTCTGTAATTCATTAACTCTTGTCAAAACATACCAAATTACTTCATTCCATTAGTTTTACCCAACAGGGTGGCTCATCGGAATCCCTCAGCCTTCTCAGCCCACCAATGGCTGGCTGCCCCTGTGATTACTCTTCCCTCAAAATGCTTCCTCTGAAGATTATTTTTAGGAGGGAGGGATGGATGGGGACAGACAGAGATAAACAAGACAGAATCATGTAGACAATAAGAAGGTTCAAGAGGTTGCTGTTCTCATTTTCTACAGTTAAGACCCTAAGTAAGATTTTCAAATACTTAGATGCTTTAAAAAAATTTTTTTAAACAAAGAATCCAGGTCAAAGAAAAAAATCACAAGGAAAATTAGAAAATACTTTGAGGTGGGGCGCCTGGGTGGCTCAGTGGGTTAAGCCGCTGCCTTCAGCTCAGGTCATGATCTCAGGGTCCTGGGATCGAGTCCCTCGTCGGGCTCTCTGCTCAGCAGGGGGCCTGCTTCCTCCTCTCTCTCTCTCTGCCTGCCTCTCTGCCTACTTGTGATCTCTGTCAAATAAATAAATTAAAAAAAAAAATTTAAAAAAAAAAAGAAAGAAAATACTTTGAAGTAATGAACAAGGGAAACATACCAAAACTTAAGGGATGCAAGTAGAGCAAACTATACCTAAAGCAAACCAGAAGAAAAATTAAGAGTGGAAATCAATAAAGGAATAGAAAAATAGAGAAAATCAATGCAACTAAAAGTTGGTTCTTTGAAAAGATCAACAAAATTGGCAAACCTCTAGTTACACTGACCAAATAAAAACAGAAAGGATGAAGTACTAAAATCAGGAATAAAAGGAGACATTATCACCTATGTCATAGAAATAAGAGTTATTATAAAGGAATCTTATGAACAAGGGTTTGCAAATAAATTAGACAAGTTTACATGAAATGGACAAACACCTAGAACCAAAAATTATCAAAACTGACTTTAAAAAGAAGCAGAAGGGGCGCCTGGGTGGCTCAGTGGGTTCGGGGTCCTGGGATCGAGTCCCGCATCGGGCTCTCTGCTCAGCAGGGAGCCTGCTTCTCTCTCTCTCTCTCTGCCTGCCTCTCTGTCTACTTGTGATCTCTCTCGGTCAAATAAATAAATAAGAAAATCTTAAAAAAAAAAAGGCAGAAAAGCTGAAGAGCCACGTAACAAGAAATTGAATTAGTAAACAACTGTCAAAGAAAAGCCTATGCCCAAGGGATCTCACTAATGAATACTACATCTATAGAAAAATTAAAATTCTTCACAAACTCTTCCAAAAAGTAGAAGAGCACTTCTCAACTCATTTTATGAGGCCAGTTAAGCAAACAAAGAAAACAGCATTAGAAAACTATGGAGAACATCTCTTCTAAATAAAGATGCAGAATTCCTCAAGAAAATACTAGCAAACTGAATCTGGCAACATTAAAAAAGGATTACATACCATAACTGAGTGGGATTTGCACCAGGAATGCAAAGTTGGTTTAACATTCAGGAAATCAATTAATGTAATATACCATATAAATAATAGAAAATAAAGAAATCATTCTTCGCTCACATTAGGGGAATGTAACAAAGGGTAAAGAGTTCAAATTTCCTTTATCTTTTAAAAATAAGATATAAATAATCCGAGTGAAAGAAAAAAGGATGGAGAAAATATTTCAGATCAAATCAGACTACAGAAAAATGAAAGTTCAATATGTGATGCTAAAACTCAATCCTATACTGGAAAGATAAAATGCCAGAAAGGTCATTATTTGACCAACTGACATAACGGGAACATGGACAAATTAAAGTAAATGTATCAATGTAAGTTTACTAAATTTGTTAACTTTACTGTGATTCTGTAAGAACATCCCTCTTAGAAAATACACACAAATCCTTAGGAGTAAAGGGCATATGCAATATACATATACATGAGAGAGAGGACAAACGATAAATATGCAGTGAAATGTTGATGATAGATGAAATGATAGTTTCTTTTTGAAATTATTTACAAGTTAATCCCCACCCCCAAGGCTGTATTTATGGAAGTGCTTGTATTAGAGGGATACCTTTGACACTCCTTTTTGAAATTCTAGTAAGACAGGGCACCTGGGTGGCTCAGTTGGTTTTAGTGTCTGCCCACCTGGGGCATGATCTCAGGGTGCTGGGATCAGGCCCCAAATTGTCACTGTTGCACTGTCAGGCTCCCTGCTCCTTGGGAGTCTCCTTCTCCCTCTGTGCCACCCCCCATATAAATATTAAAAAAATTTTTTTTAAATGATTCTAGTAAGACAAATAACGATACAGTGAAGAAAGCATTAGCTTGAGTTTTACTTTTCTTACTGATAATGCACTAGCCTGGTTTCTAATGTGTAAAATAGACTGAGGTTAATGAAACCTGAATAAAATACACTTAAAATATAATTTTACTGTTTTAAATAATAGACCTTTATAGTTGTATCTTATTACTTCACGCCATTAGTCACGTCCAGAACTGTGAATGCTCAGATAGAAGTCTCTAGGAACTAAGAAACAGAAGGGCTGTTTTAAATGGCATATTCCACACACTTCTAGCTTTATCACACTTCAACATTTCTCCTGTCAATCTTTCAATTACTTCTGCTTTTTTCTCCGTGTTTATCAAAGAGCTTAATGCATGCATGAACAGTTTTATAAAGTTACTGCACAGCATAAAGTGCATTAGAAATCTACATACAGGGCCTCTTGCTATTCTAAGGAAAAGTACTGCACAGTCTTGGGTAAACACAGAAGTAACTTCATTCATACAGAATCACTGTAGCTATTATCACCGTAACCCCAACTCCATTTATAATTCTGTGCTGGTGCAGACTTCTGGATCTTAGTTCCTATTCTAAAAAGAAGGACTGATTAATGGGACCATCTCCCTGAGTTCATGCCCCTAACCTAACCATGAACTACAGGTTCCTTCTATCCCCAGACAGCCGGGGGTTTGTCTCCCCCGCGCCATCCTTCCCACAGTTCTTTCAACGCAACTGTCCTCCTCTGGCGGACACTCCCCTTCCTACAGAGCCGTCCCTTGCAAAGGTCTGTGTCTAGTCCCCTGCCTTCGGACATCTGCACTTGGACACAATTCTACTTTTGCATTTAATCGCTCTGTGAGAATTATCTGTGGACGCGTGTCTCCTACAAACCGCGTTCTCCGAGGGCGCGCACTCTCCGGATTCAGCACGAACGTCTAACCGACAGCGCACACGTCAGCCCACTAAGTCGAAGCAAAGAGTGCGCTCTACCTGGCCAGATCCTGTTCGAGGTGCTCTGCCACCTTCTCCCTTCACCCTTACGCAACCTCACGAAGCTGGTATTACTGTTAAGCCGGTTCTGAAGAGGAAGAAGCACGCAGAGAAAGGGACCCTCCACTGTCAGAGTAGTGTCCACTTCACACGACACCGACTGCGTCTCAGAACAGACCACACACTCGCAGCTTCCGACCTCCACCGAAAACCCCAGAGCCCCGCTCCGCCCGACCACGAGTCAAACGGGCACAGAAGCGCGGTCACCTGGAACTGGACACCAGCTCCGCCGGCCCTCCCGGCTCGCCACGACGACGACTCTGCTCTCCGTCAGGGTTGCGGAATGTGTCCAGAATCGCTCCTCTTTCTGGTCGCTGATCTGCAACTCTCAACCCGATTCACTCTTCCGAAGCTCCTTGCCCACTCCCATTTCATCCACCCCGAACCGTGCACGGAAGCTGGAAGCCAGGGATGCCACCTCCAAGTTCCCAACAACTCCACTGCTGGGACGCAGACGACAGGGCACAGCCGGACGGCCGGGTCTGCACGCCCGCCACCGGCCCCAGCCGGCCCCCCCAGGGGAGGTCATCGTCTGGCCTCACTTTCCCTCCCCCGCGAAATGAGGCTCCCGGACCACCTGCCTCCCACCGCGTCCTCGCGAGGCTCGGGAGCTGCGAGCCACCTCCGGCGTCGCCCGCCAGACAAGCGGCGTCCACAAGTGCCACCAACAGCCCGCCCCGCTGCTCGGACGCGGACGGACTAAAAACTAAACACTTCGGCTGGCTGCACTCCACCGCCGGGACAGACCTTCCCCTACGCGGCTGCCCGGTCCTCCACTCGCCCGAACCACCTACAGAGGAACCTCTAGCTCCGGAGAGGACCGTTCCAACCTCTTCAAAATTTCGGTGCATTTACCTCCCCCTTCCCCCCCTCCCCCCTCCTTTCCACCCTCCGGGGAAGCGCGGTTCAGGGTGCGACTCGACGCTCACCTCCTCTCCGCGCCCGACCTGGGGTAACGGCCCCTCCCCCGACCTCCCGCGGCGCCCGCGCTGCCCGGCCCGTCCGGCGGCCACTCGGCTTTGCCATGTAAATGTCGCCCCCGCTCCCGCGGCCGCCCCGGAGTCCGAGGGTGGGGGTGTGTCCCCTTCTTTGTGCGCCGCACGGCCCGCGGGCCCCGAGCGGGCAGCTCGCCGTCGCCGCACCGAAGTTACGCGCGGACACCGAAACTGGCCCGAAGGGAACGCGGCGGAGCCGCTGACGAACCGGGCAGGTGCCGAACCGTTCCGGCGCGGAGGGGCGGCCCGGGGATGGTCCCGAAGGCTGCCTTCGGGGGGCGGCGGGGGTCCGCTTCAGCCCCCGAGCGCCGCGCCCGGAGCTCCCCTTCGGGCAGCGCGGGGGGCGGGGGCGACGGGGGGCGCGCGAGCGCGGGGCGCCGAGACGCCGAGAGTCCCCCCGCCCCCTCACCTTCTCCTCCTCTTCCTCCTCCTCCTCCTCCTCCTCCCCGGCGGAGCTGTAGGCCTCACAGTGGCGATGCGGGGTCATCCGGGGGCACGTTACCACCCCATTTTCCTCAGCGCGCGGCGGCGGAGCGCGCGGAACCAGGACGGCACCGACTAAGGAGGGAGAAGAGGGGGAACCGGGCCGGGGCGGGGGCGCGGGCGCTGGCGAGCGAGCGGGACGCACGGCTGCGGCCGGGGGCTCAGCGAATTAGTTCCATGACTCCCCCGGGCCTGAGGCCGCCGCGGCCAGCGCCGGTCCCACTCCTCCAACGGCCGCCGCTAGTGCCCGGGTGGGGAGGGGGTTCCCTCTCGCCATAGGGCGGCGGGGGCCGGGGAGAGGCGGGGGGTGAGACCGGCTCTGCCCCTGCCCGGGGGAAGCGTCTCCGAGGGGAAATGGTGAAAAGGGGGGAAGGGGGGAAAAAAGGAAAAAAAAGGAAGGGGAAAGGGGGGAAAATAAGAAAAAGCGAGACAGAGGCGCTGCCGCGTCCGCTCGCGGGGAAGGCTGGGGAGGGAGGGGAGGGGAGAAAGAAGTGCCGGCTCCGTCGGCTCCGCCCTCGCGGACCGATTCCTAGAGCCGCTCACTCGCTGTAAACAACACTGAGCTGATCTTTCCCCCCTCCCCTTTTTTCTTTTCCGTGGCCTTCACCGTCCAACGAGCGTACAGGGGAGTCCGGCAAGAAGCTGGGCTGTTGGAGACGGGCCGGAAGTCTTTAGTACTGCGGTCGGGAAGGGAAGACATTGCCTACAGGCCAAGTAAACTCAAAGGTGCGCGGTCTCGTTTCCCTGGGAGAAGCGGAAGGGCACACCGTCCGCTCACGGTGACGTAAGCGCCGTCCGCTAGCTGGCAGAGGCGTGCGGTGGCCGGAGAGTGCGCTGCGCATGCGCCCCGGGGAAGAAAGAAGCAGCTGAGCGCTCCCCTCGGGGGTGGGGCTTGTCCGGATGCTCCTGTGCCACCGCGAAGCTGCCTGATGTTATCCAACCTGATGAGTGTCTTGGGCTTGTAAGAAGGGTTTATTGGGAAGGCGCTGGTTTTCTGTTGTGTTAAAGATTTTGCATTCTTGTTGACCTCGCAAAAAATTGTCTATTGCATATAAGTAGAATTGCGGCTTTTTTCTTGTGGCACATAGCGGATGGAGGTAGACGGGCAAGCGCTTTAGAAATCTGGCAGTTTGGAAGATCATATCCTTAAGCATCGTCTTGGGTGTTAAAGGCCTTTTAAAACGGTAAATTATACTATCGATGGCAGGGAACATGCTTGGTAATGCGCCAAGGGAATTGTGTCCACTGAACCAACACACCTTTTGGAGCAGGTTTTATTACCAGGTGTTTAACGAGTGTGTGGTGACATATAAATGTGTTTTATTTGAGGCTCTTTTACTCACCTATGGTAATTTCTGGCTCGTCTTTTAATTGTTTTAATTAGAGAAAGAATATGTGGAATTAGAGTTTTGAAAGAGGAAAGGGGGAAAAAAGTCTCAAACAACCATTTACAGGAGTAATCTCCTTTGTGTTTTCCATTTCTGTTTTTTATATGCCTGTTTTGTCAGTCATTGAAAAAAATTGTATTGGGCTTATTCATCCGACCGGACTCAGTGGTAAGCGCTAGCGAACTGGAAGGAACCAAGACAGAAATAACTCCTGCCTTCATGGAGTGTACAGTGCAAACAGAATAAATACTAAGCTAATAATCACAATCTAAAGTTACCCGGTATATATTTACCAAAGAACACGGAAACACTAATTTGAAGGGGTATATGCACCCCTAAGTTTATTGCAGCCTTATTTACAATAGCCAAACTGTGGAAGCAGCCCAGGTATCCATCTATAGATGAATGGATCAAGATGTGGAATATTATTCAGCCGTAAAAGGGCAGAATCTTGTCATTTGCAAAAAGACTGGCTCTAGAGAGGATGATGCAAAGTGATAAGCCAATCAGAGAAAGACAGATGTATGATTTCACTTATTGGGGAATTTAAGACGCAAAATAGGTAACGAAGGAAAAAAGAAAGAGAGAAGCAAACAAAAACGAAACAAAACCAGACTCAACTATAGAGAACAGATGGCTACCGGAAAGGAGACAGGTGGGGGATGGGTGAAATAGATGAAGGGAATTAATAGTACATTTAACTGATAAACGCTAAGTAATATATGGAACTGTTGAATCGCTATGTTGGTGTGTAGTGTACACCAGAAACGAATATAACACTGCATGTTTGCTACACTGGAAGAAAATGAATTAAAAAAAAAATTACCCAGTACATTGATCTGTATACGTGTGCTGAGTTCACTCCCTAGAATACAAGGTCTAGGATCTTGTGTGTTTTGTTTTCACTCTTTATCCCTGCATGTAATAACCTCTCAGTATCTGATTACGAAGCAAATAAACAATTACCAGTATCAAAAGTATTAAGATGGAAATTTGCAGACTTCTATGGAAATATTCAACCTTAGACTAGGTAGGAATATCAGAGAAGGTTTTTCTGAGGAAGTGACATTTAAGATGAGACTTGAAACCCCTGGGCAAAGAAGTGGGGGGGAAAGTGATACAGGCAGGGGAAAACAACAAGTACAAAGGTTCTGAAGCTGAGAGGTTGTAAGAAAACCTCTGAAAGGTAGTGTATCTAGCTGGTGCTGAGAATGGAGGAGGGGGAGAATTGAGGTCCTTAGGTCCATCGGATGGAGAAGGGGAAGGGAAGTGCAGGAAGGATTTTAAGTGGGTTTTACTCTTTTTTTCATTTCATGTAGCCTTTTTCCATATTATTATGTGGCTTTCTTTTTACATGGCCAAAATTTTTCTGTAGAGTACTTTTCAGAGTATAGCATTTCTGCATAACACCCCTGGGAGTGCAGCATAATTACATTGTCGGACCATAATTTTCACTCCTGTAAGAATCCTATAAATTCTACTTCTAGGTAGATAGCCAAGAAAAATGGGGGCATGTCCAAGCAAAAATTGTCCATGTAGGGTGCATCTAATGGCTCAGTCATTAGAGCATGTGACTCTTGATCTCAGGGTTGTAAGTTTAAGATCTGTGTTGGGTATAGAGATTACTTAAAAACTAAAAATTTTAAAATTAAAAAAAAAATTGGCCATGAATATTCATAATAGCATTATCCATACAAGCCAAAAGGTGAAACGATATGTATGTCCACCAACTGATGAACACATAAATTAAATGTGGTATATCTACGCAGTGAAATATTTGGCCATAAGAAGGATGTGTTGATATATGGTGTAACATGAATGATCCTCAAGAACATAGGAAGTCTTTTGTGACGGGTTTCTTTCACTTAGCATGATGACTCTGTTTATATGAAATGTCCAGGATATGTCCAGGATAGGCAGATCCTTAGAGACAGAAAGGATTAATGGTTGCGTAGCCCTGGTGCAGAGATGGAATTGGGGAATGATAGCCAAACGTTTGAGGTTTCTTTTTGAGGCAAACGTTCTAAAATTGATTGTGATGATGGTTGTATGACTCTGAATATACTAAAAAACCATTGAATTGTATACTTAATTGGATTGAATGAAATGTGAATTATATGTCAATAATGCTGTTATCAGAAAAATGAAGGAAAGAAACAAAAATAATCCAATTAATTGTCCTTCATAACCTTTTTTGGATTATTCCTGGGTCCAATGGTGTTTACCGTTTTATGGATTTTGTTGAATACCAAATTTGCCAAGTTGTTTGGCAGTGGGGTTAAACCAATTAAAATGTAACTGGGAATATTCAAGAGCTTCTACTTCATTATATATTTAACCTTTTTGAAGTTTAGGTTTATTAAAAGTATCTTACTGTCTGTGAGAGTGCCAGTAACAATTTAGTCTATAGCACTATAAATTTTGAGTAATTAATAGGTGCTAAGGAACAAGTTCCAATTGTCCTGACAAAAACTATCAGCATTCTTCTACACTGTTCACTCATAAGAACTTACTTTTAATCCACGTCTCTTTTTCCTTAATAACTGTGACATTGATATTACGATGGTTGTAGTTGTAAAAAAGCCTTTGAAATTACCTGAGAAGCTTATTTATTTTATAAGGCATATGAGGAAAAGATGTTACTATCCATTTATTGGTAAGGAATTCATATTTTTTTCATTTTTTCAGTCTTTTTAGAAGTGTTTCCTTTTTGTCCTATTGGTTAAAAAATAAATATCTTTTTACATGGCACTTGCAACTAATAATAACTAAAATGTGTTGATTACTTACAATATACCAGGCATTGCACGTTTGGTGCATTCTCTCATTTTTATCCCCACAACACTCCCCTGTAGTAGGTGTTTTTGCTGTCCCCATTTTGCAGAAAATATAGAGGTCAAGTAAATCCGCAGGACTGGACACACAGCGTGGAGAGACACAGCCAGGGTGCAGACCTTCCTGTCTGCCTCCAGAGCTGGCTGTGCTTTCAGGAACCACTCTTCCCTGCCTCGCCCTGTGGGTATTTCTGGCTTGCATTAAATCTTTGAATAAAAATACTCGCCCTCTGGTTATTTTTGTCTTGCCTTTAATCTTAGAACACATTTTTTTTTAAAGGTTTTAGTTAGCAGTTTATATTTGTGTTTCCAGAGAGTTGATTTTTTGCTTAAAAGGAGGTTATTCAATTTTCTTAGCCTTGTTCTATTTCATGACTGGAATACTGAATCTTGAAATAATAAACACGCCTTGTTTCAAATGCGGAGTGGTAGGGTAAGGAAACACCTGAGGAACGGTGCTACCATCATAGGAAAGGATCTGCTCTGAAATGCAAAATGGTGTCAAGTGAGACCCTTTGGAAAGTCTAGGACAGCTGAAGGGAGTCAAGTCGATGAGCACAGGGTGGTTTGCCATCTTTAATCATCCAGGAAAAATAATTAGAAGTGCACTGCATACCTTTTTATTTTTATTTTTTTTAGATTTTATTTATTTATTTGACAGGCAGAGATCACAAGTAGGCAGAGAGGCAGGCAGAGACAGAGAGGAGGAAGCAGGCTCCCCGCTGAGCAGAGAGCCCGATGTGGGGCTCGATCTCAGGACTCTGGGATCATGACCTGAGCTGAAGGCAGTGGCTTTAATCCACTGAGCTACTCAGGCACCCCACACTGCATACCTTTTTATGAGTATAGAAGACAGGGCTATTAACATCTTAAAGACAGAAATTTCTGGTCTCCTTTGTCTTAAATGAAACTTTTAGGGTAACGTTCCCAGCAGACAATTTATGATGGTACTGTCTTGTAGGAGAAATACGGAGGCCTCCCGAAACAAAGGAAATGATTTAGTGTCACTATAATCACTTATCTTTAGAATCTGCTTACATTTAAGGATCTTTTTACAGCTTCCAAAATACGTTTTCATTAATCGCTACAGTGACAGAATATAAGAGGAGTAAACTTCCCAAATAGACATCAAGAGGAAATGAGTCCCCATTCATCAAATATTATAGGGACCTCCTATTTACTATTAGGTGGGGAGAAAGTGCTCAGGCAAAACAAGCCAAAAATTCTAAAATAGGAAACCACAAGCTGCTTTCCAGACTTTACCCTGAATGTCAGCGGGATTTAGGCTTCTTATAGTTAGGTGTCTATTTAGAAAGACCTCACCTGAAGGGATCATTGGTTGCATGTTTCATTAAGAAGGCCTCAGAAGTCAAATAGCAGCCATCTATTTGAAATTTGTAAGCCAAAAGGTCTTCAGCAGAAACATTTTATCCTTTTCTTATTGTTGGAAGAAAAATACAGCATTTAAATAACATCACTTTACTCTTTCACAAACTCTGTTTGAATTCCTGAACCACCAAATTTAGTAAATTCAGAAAAAAATCCTTTTTAAAAATTTTTTCAAGATTTCATTTACTTGAGAGAAAGAGAGCACAAGCAGGGGAAGCAGCAGAGGGAGAGGGAGAGAGAGAGGGAGAAGCAGGCTCCCAGCTGAGCAGGGAGCCCGCCTGTGGGATCCAATCCTAGGACTCTGAGATCATGACCCAATCTGAAGGCAGATGCCCAACCGACTGAGCCACCCAGGTGCCCTAAATATATCTTATATAATCAAACTATCAATACACGTTGTTTCTTGTCAAGCATTTATGGGGGATGTTTGGAGAGAAAGGTAAACATCTTCCAAAGTGTATTTTTAGTCTCATCACAACATGTTTACTGCAACCCTTATTTCTTCTGAGTAAAGGAAAAGAGCTGTTTGGGGATCAATTATCCACAATCAGGGTTTCCAAGACTTCTTTCTCACACAACTAAGCTACTTTTATTACCAGACAGTGATTTAGTAAATACTGAGTCCCAGTTGCATACTGGGCTTGGTACTTAAGGGATTGGAAGGCATGTTATACATAGTCCTGTTTTTAAGACACCTATTCATTCAATCATTGTGTAATTCAACAACATTTATTAGCTGTGTGTTAGTGAGCATGTGAATCAGCTTCTCTATAACTTGACCTCAGTTTCATCATCTGAAAGATGAAGGTAATAAAATATGTCCTAGGTTTTTATGAGAATTAAATGGGACAATATTTGCAAAAGACTTAGAACAATTTACAACACAGGAAACACTAACTGTTGGCCTAACTTAAGAGTCCTTTGTGTGCCAGGCTTGCGTTTGATTTTTTTTTTTTTCATTTAATACAGTTAAAGATAGCCCATCCTCAAGCAGGTCTCAGTCTTGCAAAGGAGACACACACGTTAAGGAACATTATTAATACAACAAGAAAAGTTTTATAACGGTTACATGCAGAATGCTATGGGGAAACAGAAAGGAGAAATTCTGTAGGTTGGTTAGAGGGTGCTTCTACAGACTTGCATGCACCATTAATTATTTGCCAGGGGTCAAATTTACAAAATTATACTTAGTTGTGCAAAACAAGTATTTGGTGTCTCACACAGTTTCTGAGGCTCAGGAACCAGGAGGATCTTAGCTGGGTAGTTTTGATTCAGGGTCTCTAACAGGGCTGCAATGAAGTGATTTGCTGGAGCCAAAGTCACGGAAAGCCCGCTTGTGAACAGGCAGCTGGTTCCCCCATAACAAGTGATGAGAGAAATGGAGACGGACAGAAACAGAGAGACAGAAGCAACTAAGTCCAGGCTATACTGAAGGAGAGGGGGATTAAACATTAAGGGAAGAGTATCAAAGAATTTGTGAACATATTTTTAAAACTACCGCAGGTATGGAAGGTAAAGTTAAGGTTTAGCTACATAGATGGGAACAACCTTAAGACAAGAAAGGAAATAGCAGAAATGAAAGAATAGAACATCAAGGGGAATGAGATTAACATTTAAATTGGACTTTAAAGCAGATTATCCTGTATAAAGTAGGTGGGCATCATCTAATCAGTTGAAGGCCTTCATAGACCAAAGACTGAGCTCTCCTGGTCAAGAAGGAATTCTGTCAGATCATTGTTATTCCCATTTTAAAGATGTGGAAACAGGCTTAGGTAAAATAGCTTTGCTGCCATGTGTTTAACAGTAAATGGCAGAGCTGAGATCTGAACCCATATTTCTCATTATAGAATCCAGATCTTATCACTGCCTATATTAGTCAAGGTTTCTCAGAGAAATGAACCAAAAGGATACATCTATGTTGATATCCACATCTTTATATGGAAAAAGAAAGGGACATTTATTCTAAGGAATTAGCTCACATGATCATGGAAGCTTGGTAAGTCCAAAATCTGCAGAGTAGGCTGGCAGACCAGAGACCCAGGGAATAGTTGCAGTTCAAGTCCAAAGGCAGTCTGCTGACAGAATTCCTGCTTGCCTAGGAGAGGTCAGTCTTTGTTCTATGAAGGCCTTCGACTGATTAGATGAGGTCCACCTACTTTATACAGGGTAATCTGCTTTAAAGTCCAATTTAAATGTTAAATCTCATTCAAAAAAACATCTTCACAGAAACATCTAAAATAATTATTGACCAAAAGCTGGGCACTCCAGCCCAGCCAAGGTGACAGATAAAATTAATCATCATACTACCCTATACAGTAGAGGTAATTTGGGGTTCAGATCGCAAAGGGCCCCAAGTACCATACTAAGAAGTTTGTTGAATTTACAATTAACCAGTAGCTCTCTCATGACCCTGTCATGTCTAATCAGACATGACCTTAAACATCTGAAGTGTTCCCATAGAATATTATAATTCTGTTAGGGAATGTATATTGGAATATTTGTCTATCAGGTTTCATCTTCAGTATTTTAAAAAAATTTTTTATTTGACAGATCTCAAGCAGGCAAAGAGGCAGGCAGAGAGAGAGGAGAGGAAGCAGGCTTCCTGCTGAGCAGAGAGCCTGACGCAGGGCTCGATCCCAGGACCCTGAGATCACGACCTGAGCCAAAGGCAGAGGCTTTAACCCACTGAGCCACCCAGGTGCCCCTCATCTTCAGTATGTTTTGACAACTGAAAAATTTGGTTTTATTGGCATTGTACTTTTTCTTTTCAATATTTTCCTTTCCAGTCCACATAGTGATTAGCCTTTCACATATTTCAGAATGTTTACTCATTTCAAAAATATTTTTCTCTATTATTTATTCTCCCCACTTGGGTTTTTTCTCTTAACTTTTTCTTTTGTTTCCATGCCTTATTTGAAGGATTCTTTTTAGCCATGCCTCCTACCAGAGTGAAATCTGAAATTAGGAAGAAAGACAAAAATGTAGGTGGGAAAAAAAGAACCCAGTTTGTATACCAGCTGGGCTTGGTGGTTCTTAAAAGTATAAACATTGTTGAAGCATCATCTCTTTGCAGAGGATGCATAAAACTGAAAAGATGTTTCATCCTTTCTGCTGGAGAGATTTCTCTTTGTAGCTAACATAGAGCAGGGAGCTCTTTACATTTTTGCTGGAGCCTCAGAATTTAAAGTCTTACGGTCCCAGCCTGTTCTTTTGGCCCATTCCATTCTGGGTCCTCTGTCCCCTCGTCCATCAGAGGACAAGACACAGATAGGATGGGCAGGAGAGTCTTGTGAGGCTACTCGAAAGTGATCTGAATTATAGGTTTATGGTCACATTCCTCTAGAGCAGGAAAGAATAGGAAGCAAAGTCTAGAAAACCAGCAGAGTAAAAGATCCAATAAGCCGAAGGGAAGCAAAAATGGACTTGCACAATAAATGGGGACAGAGACCTGGTGGGAAAGCATAAAAACAGGCAAGAGAGCTTGGCAGTTAGTTCCTTGGAAATCGCTCACTTTTCACTTTCCCTCTTAAACACAGCGTTACAGAATTTATGAGTTTCAGAGTACCCATGGGTGGGTAACACCACTAGCTGGTTTGGTGAATTCTATTAAATGAGCAGATTTTGTGGGTGAGTGAAGAAGACTTCAGCATCATTCGAAGGAGATGCTAGTTTCCTACAAAAGAAACATTTAATGCATCAGAGCTGCTCTGTGTTCCTTTCTTTCCCCACCATTCCCTCCTTGCTACTGGTCATCCTATGAGCCTAGCCTGGTGTGGCTTCCATCCGCAGTGCTCTAGGAAAAGGGCTTCATTAATAGCATGAAGAAACAAAGGTTTTACCCAAATCAGTTTCTTTTTTACTTTCGAACATATATTATGTTGATAAATATTATGTTGATAAATAAAGGAGTTTATCTTTCTGTCTTTAATGAAATTAAATCCAACTTGGAAAAATAGTTTTCCTATTTAACCTTGAAAGATTGCCACTGGAAGTATGCCATAAATTCTCTAAGTAATCCATCCACAGGAGTATTCTCTACCATTTCATTGTGTTCCTTTACATATTTCAGGAAGCTATTCTAAATATACTCATTTGGGGGCGCCTGGGTGGCTCAGTGGGTTAAGCCTCTGCCTTCAGCTCAGGTCGTGATCCCAGGGTCCTGGGATCGAGCCCCGCATCGGGCTCCTTGCTCAGCAGGGAGCCTGCTTCCCTCTATCTCTCTGCCTGCCTCTCTGCCTACTTGTGATTTCTCTCTGTCAAATAAAATCTTAAAAAAAAAAAAAATTTTTTTTAAATATACTCATTTGAACTGCCTGGTAGCAGAAATTAAGACCCCCAAATCTAACCACACAAAAATACTCTTTGGATCAACCCATGTAGAAAATGATCAGCTAATTTTGACTTAAATCTTATTTATATTTATAATCACTTGTATTTTAAAGTAAAAAAAAAAAATACATACCCAAAATTCGCTACTCTATAAGATAATTTCCATTCCTGAATCCATAATGTCTTCTAAATACTTGAGGACAGGGTTGGGTAAGGAGGAAAAATAATGCTTCAGAAATATGGTGAGAGGAAGCAATCTTTGTGCTAAAAAAAAATCAGTATTCTTTGGGACTTCCCTTCCTCCCACAATATCAGACCTTCTCCATCATGTCTCTCGGGGAGCGCTACGGATCAATTTTTATAGGTCCATTGAAACTTGGCCTCCTGACCACTATCAGGAATTTATAACTTACATATAAATAGGTAATGAATATTAAAAGCCTGATTTGAATGCCAAGTCAGGTTTTTTCCACCCAGAGAATTGTTGAATAGAACAGACTTCCTTTGACAGCTACTCCCACATACGTTATAATATATGCACCATATTCGTTACTGTAGAAAGTTACCGTTAAGGCCACAGAAACTAGATCTTGTCTATATGAAGAAAACAAGGCTATATATGTTATTAATAATATTGTTTTCGTATTCATACATAGTATCTTGCTTTTTGCCTTTGCCTTTAAAATGTATTTTATATATTTGTGCTTTAGTGTCTAAAACTATTCAAAAGCCAAGTAGTTATTCACTAAGTTCTCATGAGTCACTGAATTCAATTTATAAAAATTTTACTGTCAAGTAGTAGCTGTAGACTTTTTAAAGTTTGATACACATTAAACAAAGGAACCAAGACAAAATGTAATTTCTATGCTAACAAAACCAGGATCTTTTATCATAACACTAAAATTAACCCTAATGTTAGGAGTTAAGTTAGAATAAAAGCCAATATTAGAAAATATTTTCAAAAGGCTTTTTTGGGGTGGTGGGCTTTTTTTTTTTTTTTTTTTTTTTTTTTTTTTTTTTTTTTTGTAGTAAGAGTCAACCATTTTACATTTAAAAATTCCTTAAAGTTTGTAGCAATCAATACATATTCTCATCTTCCACAGCAGCTTGAGGGGGTATAACCCAAGGGGTAGAGGTCATGACAACAGGAATTTCTGGTCTGAGCATCCCCTGTGTAAATCCTGGTACCCCATTCCTCCTCGGACTCAAACTTTCTCCCTTCCCTTGGCAGGTCCTGGAAGAGTGAACTTGATCTGCTTGACAGCTGTGGAAAGAATTTCATCTCCATTCTCTGCCTGATTGCCCTGGCACAGCTGCCCCGCTGGCATTCTTCAGATGGGTAATGACCTTGGTATGACACCTAGGGGTCACTGCTTCACAGTTTGTGCTTAACCAACCGTCACCGTCCTCTCTGCTCGTAGATTAGGTCCCTCTTAGTCAATGTCTGTTATTCTAGGTGATGAGGGAGTGGAGTGAACTGGGGGTCTGTCTCTGCTGGTGTTATAACCCTTTGCATAAATTTCCAAATGGGGTGGTCTTCCTTTCCATTCTTATAGCTCGCAGTTTCAAATTTTACATTGACACATTTCCTTGTGATGCTCAGCTCTTAAGCTCTGTCTCCGTCATCAACTTCTGTGGCTCTGGATAAGGTAACATTTAACATTTAACATTTAACATGTAACTCCTGAAGAGTCTGGACACTTGGACTCCCAACTATCCGGAGTGAGTTTCCTGCCTACTTGAGGTCACCCCCAAAGAAATTAGGGGGCAGTCTCTCTGCCTCGCCCGATCCCTTCCTGTGGAGACTACTGTGAGTTCCAGAGTATTCTCTCTCTCTCCCTCTCCCCGTCTCTGACCCTCTCCCCACCTGTTTCTCAAGATCCGTAAGAACATCTGGTGGCCTTATTTTTCAAAGTGTGGAAGTAAAGAAAGACCTCGTGTTAAATGTAACTGACTTTTTAAGAGAAACATTCACTTTCTGTCAACAAAGGAGTAGAAACATAAAATTCTACTTATAAGAGACTTACAATGACTTATGCATAGAATGTTAATATAAATAATAGTATGACTCTTCATTTAATATTGTGGTTAGTTCAGAAAGAGATAAGGAGAAAGCGTTGCTCCTGAAGATTATATTTAAAGTCAATCTTTACTCTTCAGTTTTCTCAGTTTTATTTTTCTTATCAGAAACCATTTTGTATCTAGTTAGGTCAGCCATCTTGGTTCTTTAGAGTTGACTGCGTTTTTATAAGCTGTTAGTCACAATCATTCACCAATGTGTGTGTGTGTGTGTGTGTGTGTGTGTGTGTGTAGCCTGTTATCTGAGTAGGCCCCTTAGAGAAGCTGTTGGGAAGAATTATTTCCTGGGATGAAATATCCTGGCCAGAGCAACACACTCCGTGTTGTATTTGCCATGAAGTTGATGAAATTTTGCCTGATCACCAGAGTCCCCCACTGCTCCTTCTTTTAAGAACAGCCATTTTCGGGACGCCTGGGTGGCTCAGTTGGTTGAGCAGCTGCCTTCGGCTCAGGTCATGATCCCAGCCTCCTGGGATCGAGTCCCACATTGGGCTCCTTGCTCAGCGGGGAGTCTGCTTCTCCCTCTGCCTCTGCCTGCCATTCTATCTGCCTGTGCTCGCTCTCTTCCCCTCTCTCTCTCTGACAAATAAATAAAAAAAAAATCTTTAAAAAAAAAAAAAAAAGAACAGCCATTTTCTTTCCTTTTTAAAAATGTTTTAAAAAAGCTTTTGGGTTTTTTTTTGTTTTTTTATTTGACAGAGAAGGAGCGAAAGAGAGAGTGGGAAGGTCAGAGGGAGAGGGAGAAGCACGCTCCCTGCTGAGCAGAGAGCCTGATGCAGGACTCGATCCCAGGACCCTGGGAGCATGACGTGAGCTGAAGGCAGATGCTTTAACCCACTGAGCCACCCAGGCGCCCTGAGTGCAATAAACTCTCAAAAGCATATTTAGACACAACCTGGTATGTTGTGTGATGCAGACTGAGGTTAACGTCCATTGATTTTTCAAGCCGCATTTACTAGTAAAATCTGTGGTTATATGGAACTGTATCTGATTCAATAAACAAATATCCAAATGTTTATTGAGCATCAGCTATGTACAAGACCTTGACCTGAGTTAAAATACTAATCCGAGCACAAACTGACTGCAGAAGCAGGAGAAAACGTTACAAACACAAGTGTGCTTATTGGGAAATGTGCAGTGATCATAATTTTAAGGGAAAACTGAGAAGAGCTCTGCACAGATTTTGTGGAACTTTTTTATGTTTACTTAGGAAATACTTAGAGTTTCCACTTTCCTAATATTCTTTTATTCTGTCTTTTATTCTCAGATTCCGGTAAAATCTTGTAGGTCGATCTCATCCCCCAGGGCTCTTTTTATTGTCCCAATGTAGGCTTACTGTGAAGTGCTCCTTCTACCATCCCTCCAAACATGTTCTGCGCTCGTCCCTTAGATTTATGGCAGGTTCCAGTACACAGGGAGAGAATCATCAGAGGGGTCTGCACAACGATGGCCTAAGTTAGGATAATGCCTATGTTGTTGACACAAAAGACTCAAAATAAATACAGATACCAAAGTGGTGGCTCTATAATATGGGGAACCCAATTCTATCCACCTTGTCACTTTTCCATCCTTAGGGAGCTGGCTTCGTTTCTGGGCGTGACAACAGCTCCCTGCCACATCCTGATTCCAGCTCACCGGAAGGAGAAAGAGGGAAGGAAGCACCTGACCCAGCATATGTCGCCTGGCTTGCGTCCCATGGACCGTGCGTTGTTAGCTGAGTTTGGGTCTCGCTTAAACGATCGTTAGCACCGAAGATGAAGGCTATCTAGAGGACCGTTAATAACTCTGCCACATACTAATATGGTCTGGAGCTCTCAAACTGTCCTTAAAAAACAACCAGCAGTGGGTGCTCTGGCGGTACATCGCTCCCATCCCCGTTCCCTGGAGAGTCTTACAGTATTTAGAGTACGGGGCAGGGGGAGCTAGGAAACAGGGAAGGAGAGCTGAGGTCTGATCTCAGCTCACTTTGCAGCATGTGTCTATGCTGTCACTGCAAGAGAGTGTGACCTCCGTACGGAGTGCCCCAGAGAGCCAGTCTAGATGACGGCGCTGACCGGCACATCTGAGCGCTCACGGATGGAACAGTAGGTTCAGAACAGAAGGCAAGTACGACTCTGAAGCTGAACATAACCCTTTCCCATGCAGCTGAAATCTCGACGTTCAAATGCCCCCCACTTCTCTGTTTGTAGGTAAAGGGTTGCCTCTTCGGCGGCCCTGCCATCCTGGCTTCATGCCCTGTTGACCCGCGTGCTGGTCTCCTGCTTCCTGATGCCCGTCAGGCGGAGCCCCAGCGCTCCACGCGCACCTGCAGGAAGCCCCACAGTCTGCAGCACGTTCCTCAGGCCATGTGCTTCCTTCCTGAGCGACTCCGGAAACTGGCTGTACCTCCGGATTGTCTTGATTAGGGATCTTGGCTGATGGGAACAGAAACCTCCTCCACTCAGCTCTGTCGGTGTGGGAGGGAGAGTTGGTGGTTGAAGGGATTCAGGGGATCTAATTTCAGGAGGTAGAGGACTTTTTCACAGGAAGAGGTAACCATCCCCAAACTACTTTTCCTGGTGTCATGTGACCTCTCATCTCTTCCCCTCGGGGTATGTCCCTTTGTACTCTCTCCTTTACCCATCGATTTCGGATCTTTCTAAGGCTTTTGAGGTTTGATCCCCTATGTTTCTTATCTGAGACTTTGATTTGCCGCGGTGTTACGGTGGCCCCAATCCTCCCACAGCCAAGAGCTCCTTTGCACAACGTGAAGAGCCTCAGTCTCTGTGTTTTGGTTCAGTCTCTGAGATGAGAACGTCTAATTGGCTTAGGCTGAATGAGACGTCTACCCGTCTACCCGTGGTTGAATCACTGGTAGCCAGGAAAGCAGAGTTCCCTGAGACAAGCCTAACCAAAGGCTAGAAGGCAGGTTCTCCTACAGCAGGAATGGGAAGGTGACTGATACATCTAATACAGACGTAATACAATCTTCTTAATATTTTTAACCCCAGTCCAAATTGGGCTGCCCAAGTTAGTCCTGGAATAGTGTTAAACCTCTGGTTAGTTACAGAATGTCATCTGACCAAATACCGTGACTGGTACCAGGGGTGAGCCCCCAAACATACTACAGGTCAGCTACTCCCGTGACCACATAACTTGCTGCCTCTTGCCTTCATCCACTTATGCTCAAGAACTAGCAGCTTCAGACTCTTCCATAGTGATCTCGGCTTATGGAAATGTGGTACATCTCAACACCAGGATTCCTTCTTATTTTTGTTATGACTTCTTCATATCTCCTTTTGAAATCTTTCATGATTTCCATCATATTCCTTTGAATTACATGATCTGTGAGTATCATTTAGAAACACAAAAATATACTTTATGAATTGGCCTGTAGCAGGAGTACATTGAGGTTTCTGTGGGTGTTGAAGCTTACATAGTTTTAGAGACATTTTTTTAAAAGAAAAAAGAATATAAAATTATCAAGACAAAATTAAGTATGAAGTTGATCCTCTATTTCAAATGAAATAGGAAACACAAGAGATATCTGTTTAATAAATAGTTCTTACATTTCATTGGGCATAAAAATAACATGGCAAAAAAAAATGGCAATCTTTTCAAGTACAGATTTCTAGACAAGGATGCCTACTTTTACAACTTTTACTCAACACAGTACTGGAATTCTTAGCCAAAGCAATTAGGCAAGAAAAAAAATAAAAGGCATCCACATCTGAAAGAAGTAAAATGATCTCTGTTTGTAGATGACATGATACTACGTATAGAAAACCCTAAAGAGCCACTGTAAAAACTGTTACCTGTAGTAGACAAATTCAGTAAAGTTTCAGGATATAAAATCAGGCATCAAATTTCCTGATTTTGAGCTATAGTAAATAAAACAGTATGGTACAAACAAAAAGACATATAGATCAGCAAAACAGAATAGAGAGCCCAGGAATAAGCCCACACAGTTTGTTAGTTTCTGACAAAGTTGTCAGGAATATACACTAAAAATCTGCATAGCAGGCGCATGGCACCTCAGTTGGTTAAGTGACCAACTCTTGACTTCTGCTCAAGTCATAATCTTAGGGTCGTGAGATAAAGCCCTATGTAGTCAGGCTCCACACTCAGCGGGGCGTCTGCTTCTCTCCCTCTCCATAAGTCCCTGCACACTCTCTCTCTCTCTCAAATAAACAAATCTTGTAAAGAAAAGATTTCATAGAATAAAATAAAAAATAATATGAAAGTCTGCACAGCAAAGGAACTGATCAACAAAATGAAAAGACAACCTACAGAATAGGAGAAAATATTTGATAAAACACACATCCAATAAGGAGTTAATATCCAAAATAATTAAGGAACTCAACTAGTTAGTAAAACAAAAACAAAACAACAAAAACCAAAAAATGAAAAACAAAACAAAACAAAATAAAAAATGGGCAAAAGACCCAAAGAAGACCTACAAATGGCCAACGTCTGAAAAGATCCTCAACGTCACTCATCGTCAGGGAACTGCAAATGAAAACCACAGTGAGATACCACCTCACGCCTATTAGGATCTCTCTTACCAGAAAGATGCTTATCTTTACCAACCTCTCCCCATTTCCCTCACTGCTGGTGGAGATGTGGAGGAAAGGGAACCCTTGCGCACTGTGGGTGGGTATATAAATTGGTACAGCCACTCTTGAAAGCAGTAGGGAGGTTCCCAAAAAATCAGAAATAGAACTACCATGCAACCCAGAAATCTCGAGGAAAATCATCATTATCTTGAAGCGTTATATGCACTCCCATGTTCATTGCAACATTATTCACAGTAGATAAAGTGTGGAAAACCCCAAGTTTCCATCAATAGATTGATAGAAACCTAAGTTTCTGTCAATAGATGATATATATATACATATACATATGGGTGTATGTATATATAGATATAGATTTGATGGAGTATTATTTAGTCTTTAAAAAGAAGCAAAGCCTGCCATTTGAAGTGATTTTGATGGACCTGGAGAGCATCGTGCTAAGTGAAATAAATCAGACAAAGAAAGACAAATACTGCGTGGGTCACTTATACATAGAACCCAAGAAAAAAAAATCAGACCCATATAAACAAAGCAAAATGGTGGTTGCCAGGAGGTGGGGGGTGGGGGAAATGGGGAGAAGTTGGTAAAGAACACAGAACTGAAAACCTCTGTTCAGTTATAAGACGAGTAAGGGCTGAGGATCTAAAGGACAATTTGGTCACTATAATTCTGAATGCTGTATTATATAATTAAAACTTGCTGAAAGTAGAACTCTTTTTTTTTTTTAAAGATTTTAATTATTTATTTGAGAGAGAGAGAGAAAGGGCATGAGCAGGGGGAGGGCAGGGGGACTTAACCCCATATCCCTCAGTTCATGACCTGAGCCAAAGGCAGACGCTTAACTGAGCCACCCAGGTGTCCCTGAGAGTAGAACTTAAGTGTTCTTAGGAAAAAAAAGAAAAAAGGTAAATATGTGAGGTAATGGATGTGTTCATTAAGTCAAACGTGGAAATCCTTTCACAATGGATACATATATCAAATCACTTTATATACTTTAAATATCTGTAATTTTATTTGCCAATTTATAGCTCAATAAAGCTGAATAAGCACACGTATGAAAAAGATTTTGTAAAAGTGCCGCTTGTTTGCTACATTGAGGGAAAAAAAAAACAGATTCCAGGGTCAACTCTGACTTGCAAAATCAGAATTTCTGAGAGGAAGTCCTGAATCTGCATTTCAGCAGCTGCGTCCTCAGGTATCCGAGGACCACGTTTTGAGATGAACCTAAGTGACCTCTGTAGTGGACTAATAAGGTTTTAATGATATATTTTCTTTTTTGTACCTTTACTGGGGATTCCAATTACTATCATTGTCAGAATACAAATTTTGTACACATACGAGGATTTTGTCACAAATGTATCTTTTTTTTAAGATTTTATTTATTAATTTGACAGAGATTATAAGTAGGCAGAGAGGCAGACAGAGAGAGAGGAGGAAGCAGGCTCCCTGCTGAGCAGAGAGCCCGATGTGGGGCTCGATCCCAGGACCCTGAGACCATGACCTGAGCCGAAGGCAGAGGCTTAACCCTCTGAGCCACCCAGGCGCCCCACAAATGTATCTTTTAAGTTAGCTGTCTTGTGACCAGAAAGAATAAGCCAATGAGGAGAAGGAAAATCCGAAGCTTCAAAAGGTAACAAGGAATATCATAATATGTCACAGAATATTTACATTAGTTGGGGAAGAAAAATACCCCATGGATGTCATTTTTCCATATCGTAAAATAAACACATGGATACTAAAAATATAACCTTAAAAAATGAGATTAATTTTTTAAAATTACTCCAAAGACAGTAATGACTGTGAAACAAATATAGAATATGTTTTTAAAATACAAAGTATTTATTATACATGTATAAAGCATCACACACACAGATTTAATAATAGTATAAATATACTTTGATTAACCTTATGAGTTAATATTTTGAGTGAATTAATTGCTGATTAATTCACAGTAAGTGAATGTTAATATGCATAATGTTCAAAATATATATGCATATCTGGGGGCGCCTGAGTAGCTCAGTCATTTAAGCGTCTGCCTTCAGCCCAGGTCATGATCCCGGAGTCCTGGAATCGAGCCCCACATCAGGCTCTCTGCTCGGCCAGGAGTCCGCTTCTCCTTCTCCCGACTGCTCCCCGGGCTTGTGCTCTCTCTCTCTCTCACTCTTGTTCTATCTCAAATAAATAAATAAAATATTTTAAAAAATACATATCTGAAGAGATGACTTACACATTTGTGACAGAAAAACAAAATCAGTTAATGGATTGACCAAATTAAGTTACTGAACTAAATTGACAGCCAAACTGTAATACTCAAGCAAAATCCCTGTGCATTTCATATTTACAATCAGACATTCCTGAGTTTGGGGGGGTAAAAAAGCCTGACTTTATAGCTTCAGGAAAGTACCGTTAAGTAAACTTAGGGGACTTCCAGAGGTAGCAAAATGGGGTGGGGAAAACCATAGAATGATCACACTTTTCTGATAATTGGAACTCAAACTCCTGGAACATTGCTGTACAATTTCTACCCTGAAAGACTGGTTCTTTCTGAGGGTCCACATCCTCTTTACCTTACAAATAAAAGGCAGAGGTATGACCTCAGAGCTGGGAATCTGAAATCAGATTCAAAGGGGTTGGAGAGGTATACGTCAGCCTAGGAGACAGAGTTTTCTAGAATGGAGCTTTCTTGGGACATGAATCATGTTTTTTAGACACAAAACTTTCTAGCTCCAAATAGAAAAAAAAAATCATTCTTACTTGATGAAAAATGTCTCTGTGCCAGAATGTTAGGAAACAACTGAGTCGTCCAAGCCCCGAGGCTCTGTGGCTCATTTGCAAAGTTCCCCTTCTTCATCTGCTGTCCCTGCCTCCTCCCTGGCGGGCGGGCGCCCGATGCAGATTCTCAGCTCCACCGTTGTGCTAAGCTCAGGCATGTGTCTGTAAGATACACTCTCCCGTGACTTTCTCATCCTACTCCAGGTAAGTCCATGTCACTCAAGACCATCCTTGGGACACAGAAGGCATGTTGTGCCGGAGGAAAGCGACTCTGTTTGCAAGCCCGCCGCAGAACCTGTCATTAGTCCATACTCTCTGCTACGGGGGAGGTTCCCTCACGACGGTTAAAGCAGCTGCATGGTTGACAGCTTTATTAGCTTCAGCTGCAAACTCGAGCACATACACAGCCTCTCTTTGCCGCTAGCAAACGTATGCTGCCCTGAGTGGGGGGGGGGGGCATGTTCCTTTGTGCCGTTGCCATGCACTGTAGCGTTGTAAAGATAAATCCAGGCTCTTAAAACTTTCCAAATTCCTGCAGAGCCTCATTTAGACAGTACCCGTATATTTACCACGACCACTTTTTAAAAATATATATTATTTATTTGTTAGAGAGCATGCGTGTGAGTGGGGGTGGGGCGGAGGGAGAGCCTCTTCAAGCAGACTCTCTGCTGAGAGCGAGTCCCATCTGGAGCTCCACATGAGGCTCCATGTCCCGACCCGCAAGATCATGACCTGAGTGAGCTGAAACCAGGAGTCTGAGGCTCTATCTCCCAACCCTGAGATCATGCCCTGAGCCGAACCCAAGTCTGTTGCTTGACTGAGCCACTCAGGGGCCCACCACTGCTTATAAAATTGGTTCCCAGTAGAGTTTGAGTCAGTGGATCTGGAGTACTATAATCTGATTTGCTTCCCTAAGACACCAAGATGAAAGCATGTGGTAGCCTTTATGGGGAGCAGGATTTTCCAACCTTGGCACTGCTCTTGCTTTGGGCTGAGTAATTCTTTGTTGAGAGAGTTGTCTTATGCCCTGAAGGATGCTTAGCAGTATCGAGTTTCCACTAAGCTTGGAGCTGGCTAGATGCTATAGCTATAGGTAGTCAACAAGTTTTTGTTTTATTTCCCCCTCCCGACAGTAGGAGCTCATCTCCTGCATCTTCCCTTAAATGGAGAGCTGTGAGCCCATTTTCTCCTTTAGGATCCCTAATCTAATTATTGCCAGCTTCTGAATCTGAGCTCTCCACACACCAGGAACTTCAACACACTCTTAGGTTTTTGCTTTTCATTCTGTTCTGTTAGCTACCCCATATCCTTCTAATGAATTCATCTTACGCTATTGATTTTTCCTTCAGTTTAGGAAACAGCAATTCCCCTCTTGCAGATGTTCAGACTGGAGTCATCTTTGACTCCTCATTCCCCCTGCCATCCCGTGTTGCTCAGGGTCCCCGCAGGATACAATAGCACACTCAAGGAGTATATGAGGAAAATTCAAAATATTCTTTAGAAATATGTGGTCCTCGGGGCACCTGGGTGGCTCAGTGGGTTAAGCCTCTGCTTTCGGCTCAGGTCATGATCCCAGGGTCCTGGGATGGAGCCCTGCATCTGCCTCTCTGCTCGGCAGGGAACCTGCTTCCCTTCCTCTCTCTGCCTGCCTCTCTGCCTATTTGTGATCTCTGTCTGTCAAATAAATAAATATAATCTTTAAAAAAAAAAAAGAAAAGAAAGCAATATGTGGTCCCGTTAAGGGAAACTATCAAGAAATGGTGAAGCACCCAAGAGGTAGTGGGAAGACTTCACTACCCCAGGCCAGAAGGAGGCCAGGGTGGGGAGGGTTTGCCAGCGCCTGCCCGAGCTGTAGCCATAACAGACCGCTGCCCTCTAGGAGCTGTGGCCTTAGGTGGAGAAGGACAGTCACTGCCAAGCTATAGGCGGGCAAGGAAGGAGCCAGGAGAATAAATATCCTGGTCTCGTTCTGCCCTCCAGTCTCCAACCGTCTGAACACAAGCAGAGGAGGACGGGAGAGTTTAGGCATGTGGTCTGGGGAGGTCAGGCTCCAGGCTACGGGAAGGGACGGAGCGTCAGTCTGAAGGGGCAGCTGGAGTCTTTGCAGTCTCGTCAGTGAATCGGTTCGCTCTACCTTGAAACGCATCCAGAATCTAACTCTCACTCGCTGTCGCCCTTATTTCTTCCTAGTCCCAGCGCTGTTTCTCACGTTGACAACTGCATTAGCCTCTCATCACTATCCCTTTACCCGGCTTTATTTTTTACAGCATTTATGACTCTCTAAAATATTATGTATCATTTGATAATTTGCTTATTGTATATCTCTCTCTACTAGAAGGTAAATTCTGTGAAATTATAAACTTAATCTGTTCCATAATGCTATTACATTCCTTATACATTATAGGCAGTCAATATCTTTTGAATTAGCTGAGTAATTAGTCTTAAATGAATCTGATTTGGTTTCTGTTACTTATAGCCAAGGAAACTTAGGTGATTCAGGTGTGTATAAGGTAATCTCATTTTGGTTTTTTGAAAAGTTTATTTGTGCTCATAGAAGAGAATGTAAGTATATTCAAAATTAGAAGTGATTACCACTGGAGAGTGGGACTTGAGGTCATTTCCAGTTTCTTCTTCAGTTTAATACTTCTGGAATATTCTACAATGAATGTATATGATCCTTGTAATCAGATAAAGGGAAATCCCTTTATTTTAAAGTACAGACTAGGACTAGATCAGTCAGATGCAGAGAAGCTCGGTAATTCTTTTTCATCTCTTGGCTCCCATCCCTTCCTTACCGTGTCGTTGCCAACCCTTTTCTGTTCTTCCAAAGCTCTTGTGTCGAATCCTTTCCCCACCTTATCCACCCTGCTCTGTGCCTAGGGAGGTGACCATGAGATTGGACCACCCGGCTTTTGCCCTCTGGCTTCCGGCTGCGATCAGCGAATGGTTTCAGCGGAGATCTAGAGGGTGGGAAGACAATGGGTCAGATTATTTCCTCCCCAGCACCCTCGTCATCAGTCCCCTGCAGCGGGATATAGCCCTTTAGGTTAGGGCTAAAGGCCCTAGTTCTGGTCAGATGGTCCTCTCCCAACAGCTGTCTCTAGCACCCCCCACCCCCATTCCTCTGGCTCCTTCAGGCCCAGGGATGGTTAGAGCCTCCCCTACTGCCAGCCCTGGGGTAATGCACCATCCCCTGTTCATCCTAAACCCTACTCATAGCTCTAAAATCTCCCCTCAGATTACCCAGTTCTGGTGTTCCCGATCTTTTCTTCAAGGTCTGAACGAAGCATTCAACCTCGTCCTCACTCACTCTTCCAAATGGCCTTGTTCATTAGTTTTTACTGAGAAGGTTGAGGCCTTCCACCAGCTTTCCCGGCATTTCTCAAATGTCTGCGCCCCATCACTCCAGGAACAGTAGTCCACGTCATGGCCCAGGGCCACCTCTACTCCTCACTTCTGAGAGCACAGAACACATCTGGGAGCAGGGCTCCACCCTGGTTTTTTCTTACTCTGAGAACTTTCCATAGAGAACAAACTGATGGTTACCAGAGGCGGGTGGGGGGGATGGGTGAAATAGAGGAAGGGGACTGAAGAGTATATTTAACAGGGTGAGCACTGGGTGATGTACAGAAGTGTTTGGTTGTTTTTAAAGATTTCCTTATTTATTTTAGAGGGAGAGCATGCTGGGAAGGGGCAGAGGGAGAGAGAGTCTCAAGCAGACTCCATGCTGAGTAGGGAGCCCAACATGGGGCTCGATCTCACCACCCTGAGACCATGACCTGTGCCGAAACCAGGAGTCGGATGCTTAACCAACTGAGCCACGCAGGTGCCCCTGTTGCTGTGTTTTGCATATGGAATGCGTCACGAATGTGCGTGTCATCTTTGCACAGGGGCTGTGCCACTCTTCTCTGTATTGTTCCAATTTTAGTGTATGTGCTGTAGAAGTGAGGCCTCGAATTTTTGACTCACTGTATTGTACACCTAAACTAACATCGCACTGTATGCTCACTGTATTGGAATTAAAACTGAAAAACTAAATAATAAAAAAAGGAACTTTTCTCCTTCATTGGCTCTTCTCCCTCCTTGCGTACTTGAACTCCATATGTATCTGATGTCTCAAAACTTGGTTTGATGCTATGACAACGTTTTTTTAAAGAAGAAAGCATATCAATTTGTACTACTTTATCACTTTTGTGCTGATAATTTTTCAAATATATACTTGCTGTCCTATTTATTTAACCTAACTCTAGTTCCTTATCTCTCCAATCAGACTTACAAACATTTTACATGGATTTCCAATTATCTCCTCAAATGCAGTATTATTTCCTCCTTCCTCTCACCTTCCCCTGCACTGGGTTTTGTCCCATTTTCTGTATTTGTTTCCAGTGGCACCTGTATTCTTTTGGGCTCAAGAGTGTAAAACAATTGAAATTATTTTTTAATGCGTCTATTTTTTGTGCCCCTCGACTGCAGTTACTTCCTGAATTCTATGGGTTGTTTTTTTTTTTTTTTCTTAAACTAATTTCTCAGAGTTTGTTTTTTTCACTCTCACTATTGATTTTAATCAATATCCTTTATATTTTAGGCCAAGATTGTTTCAATAGTCACCTAACTTATCTTCAAAATTCAGGTTCTCCCGCTCCTACACAAGGATTAATATTTCTAGAATATTGCTAATATCATGTGGTGTTATAATGTGACTCCAATGAATAGTCACACCAACAACTAATATCACTGAGTACTCACTATGTGCTGGCGGATGCACTAAGTTCCAGCACGGACTGATGGTTTTCATCTTCAGAGGAATCCTACAAATACATAATTGTACAGTTGGAAGATTTATTTATTTATCTCTACAATTCGAATTTATTAGATCTGTCCACAGTCAGCCATGATGATCTTCTCACTAGTCTTGCCATTTCTGGACCCAAAGCGCCCTGGCTTCTACGATACTTATGCTCTCTCACCTTGCTGAGGACCATCCAACCACTCAGTCTCAGTACAGCCGAAAAGTTGGTTTGTCTTGGATCCACCATTTGCTATGGACAAGATCGAGACCAGTGTGATTCAGGATGAAATTTTATTCAGTAAATTTCACCCCGTAGATGGACTTACCTCCAGGGCGATTGTGAAATGAAGTCACCACCTGGCACATAAAACCCAGAATAATTCTGTGAAAACAAGATTCTTCCTCCCCAGCGCTCACAACGTGGACGTTTTCTGCTGTCTTTGGAAGTTCATCTGCAAACAGCTGGAAGGAGATACAGCCTAAGAGCTCGCCACCGAAGCCACATCGAGGAACGTGGTAGGGTTGACCATGGCTGGGTGAGACAGATGGTTTCTGCAAGGCAGGAAGAATCTTCAAACATTTAGGAAACTTCCGCAGTCACCCACCTGCTAGTGCTTCTGGGATGCGAACTCCACATGAAACTAGAAGTCAGCTCCTAGTCTCGTTTTTTCTCTGCTGTCCACATCCCGCAACATGATTTCTAAAGCATGCCACAAATTGCTCCCACCCCTCTGAACTAATGTCAGCTTTTATGTCTCTTTACATTACACTGAGTTTGCTAACACACTTAAGCATGCCATGTTCATTTCAGCTGTTTGCTCTTATGTTTGCACCTGTAGCTTTTCTCTTGCCATCAAATTAAATCTCTGCTTGGGTTAAGGTCTCACTCAAGAACACAACGAAATCTTCACAATTGCCGTAGTACACCTGGATGTTTTCTTGGAGCCTCTAAAACCACTTATGATCTGCGCCATTAACTTTCACACTCAGTTATGGGGCACCGTAAGTTTTTATTTAACTGATGTATGTACAGTTGCTATTTATTCATCCCAGAAGAAAATACTGAGCCCTTGTTATTTGCCAGGCACTGTGTAAGTGCTGGAATACAAAGTCGGGTAAGAGTCAGCCTCTGAAAGAGTTTAATCCAGGGGGCAATAGAAGTGTTAGCTGAAATATTGCACTACACGCTAAGGGGTAGTATTGGAACATTGCATTGCATAATGCTTTAGTACATGAATTCCAGAATTGTCCAGATCTAGGTACATTTTGCAGCTCTGCTCTTCAATAGCTACGTGAGACTTACACAGCCTCATTCTGCTTCCTCATTTGCAAAATGGAGATACTAATAGTAGCTACTTTTTAGTAGAATTTACAGAATTAGAGTTTATAGAATTAAAGGAGTATAAAGTACTTCGGAAAGTGCGTCAAAGTCTGTATTTACTACCCCTTTCCCCCATAACAGGAATTTGCATTTATTCTATACGTTTTCCTCAGTGGGAATAGAGAAGCTGGAATGAATCGCTGGGCTTGGATGGTCAGGAATAGCTTAGGAAAGAAGATCGAATTTGAACATGGTCTTGAAGGATGAGAAGGAATTCACCTTATTTTGATTTGGTTAGACTATAAGAGAAGAATATGGAGAAATATTAGTGGAAGGAGTCTGGAAAGAACATAGGCAAATTGTAAAGGGCACTGTGTATGCAAAGGTATTTGTTTGCTATCTTCTTGTTCATGAATTCCTGAAAGGCTCTGGTGTTGTGCCAGCAGGTTCCAAAGCCATGGAGCCGCCAAATACCTATCAAGAAAGCATAGTAAATCAGACACATCTTATGATTCTTACAGATAGTAATTGTTAAAATATCAATGTATTTTAAGGGATTGCTGAAATAATAGTGACTTTTTGGCACCCTAGCTCTGTTAATTAATGAGTTCTAGAAGAATTAATATATGCCTGGGGCACCTGGGTGACTCAATTGTTAAGCGGCTGCCTTTGGCTGAGGTCATAATCCCAGGGTCCTTCCAGCTCAGTGGGCAGCCTGCTTCTCCCTCTCCCACTCCCTCTGCTGTGCTCCCCCCCTCGCTGTATCTCTCTTCATCAAATAAATAAATAAAAACTTTTAAAAAAAGAGAAATTATTTTATGTCCTATGTCAGTGATCAATTTATTACCTCTCAGCCCCAAATTCACCCTTCATAGCCTGCTCCACAAAAGTGGATGTAACTCTCTTCCATGTTTTCCCTCTGCACCTGGCGCAATGTAGAACTCGGAGAGACATTTCAGGAGAAAGCAGCAGGAGTCTCTCTGGCTGTTCCATGGAGAATGGATGGGGGGAGAGGGGCTGTACTTACAGAAAGACCAGTTCGGTTGTTCATTCATCCTTCAACTTAACAAAGACTTAGGAGAACCCACTCAAAGTCAGGCCACGAAGATTGTCAGTTCAGGAAGACACGGTCTCTGCTTCAAGAAGCTGAGAGGGAAAGGGGAGAGGTTGGAAACCGAGATGAGGATTGTGCTCTGCACCGATCAGAAGCCGGAGATGCTGTGAGCGCCGGAGGAACAACCAGTCATGGCTGGGGAAGAGAGGACGGTGCTCCAGGGGAAATAGTTCCGATTGAATCTTGAAGGAAAATGAAAATCGTTGGGATGCAGCATGGAGTATAGTCTAGCTAAAGTGAACCACGTGTGTAAGGGGAGAGGACACTGAAGCAAAATGTGAGGGTTGGAAAGGGCTAGTGCTGGGGGTTGGTGAGAGATGAAGTTAGAGAATTTGGAGCCATATTATGGAAAGCTTTCTGGACTATTTGATATTTAGATTGTTTCTTTGTTTTAAAACTTTTTACTTGGAGGGCGCCTGGGTGGCTCAGTGGGTTAAGCCGCTGCCTTCGGCTCAGGTCATGATCTCCGGGTCCCGGGATCGAGTCCCGCATCCGGCTCTCTGCTCAGCGGGGAGCCTGCTTCCCTCTCTCTCTCTCTCTGCCTCTCTATCTACTTGTGATCTCTGTCTGTCAAATAAATAAATAAAAATCTTAAAAAAAAAATTCTTAAAACTTTTTACTTGGAAACACTCTCAACTTTATAGAAGAGTTGAAAGAACGGAAGGAAGAACTTTCCCCCCCTGAATCATTTGAGGAGAAGTTGCCAAAATGATGTTTAAACATCTCCCCCCCCCTTAAATGCTTTAGTGTGTATTACCCATAAACCAGGACATTTTCTTACGTTACCATAATACAACCACCAAAATTAGGAAAGAAATGTGGACCTATTACTACCATCTCGGTTTTACACCTTCCTCAATTTTCACTAGTTGTCCCCAAAATATATTTTTTTAACACTAAAAGGGTTCAGTCCTAGAATAAAGCACTGTGTTTAGCTGTCTGGTGTCTCTAGTCTTGTTCAATCCGGACACTTTCTCATCCTTTCTTGACTTTCACTTCCTTGATCCTTTCGAAAATTACAAGTTAGTTATTGTGTAAAATGTCCCACAGCGTGGGTTTGTTGGATATTCCCTCATGATTGGATTCAAGCCATCCATCCTTGGTAGGCATATTCCAGAAGCAATGCTGTGTTCCTCTCGTTGTGTACTATCACTAGTAATGTTAACTTGGATCATTTTATTAAGGTGGTATATCCCAGACCTTTCTACTCCATGGATACCCCCCGCCCCTTATAATTAATAAATATTTTGTGAGGAGATCTTGGAAACTATGTAAATAGCCTTTTCAAATGGTCAGTCAATCTCTTTGTCTAAAGCATGTGTTTGAGTACAGGCCATGTTATCGTATTTTAGTCAGTGACTATGTGTCTTTTTGAGATATTCCCATTATTCCCTGAACGTTCCTTACCTTTTGGTACCAGATGCTCCAGCCTCATTGTACATTCCCTGGCCCAGCACTGGGATCCGCTGTTTCTCCAAGGAAGACTGTTTCCTTTCAGAAGAAGAGTATTTAGAAACCAACATTTGGGCGCTAGTGGGCTCATTGCTATCAGGGTGACACTGCTCCTAGACCCTCAGAATGGAGATATATACATGTATATACACATGCATTTATATGTATGCTTATTTTTATTTTCTGTATCTATTTCCTTGAATTGAAGGCCTTGAGTTCACGACCAATTTCCCCAATTCTAAGCCAACACCTCATTTTTATTTTCTCCCTTGCTATAATTATAACTTATTTCTCTGGCAGTGGGAAACCCGGCTCCCTGACCCTTAATATATTTACTTATTTCCTCAATCCTCTGTATGTGATCTTTGCCGCTAACCACTCTCATCCTCTCACCCCTGCAAATACCCTCCTCACTCTGACTGAGCTATGACAGCTGGGGCTGGGCTCCCCCTTCACCCTCCCACAGGTGCTCTTCTGTCATCGCTGGGCCTCCGGGCCTGAGTCATTCCTCTGAATAGCTCCTTTCCCACTCCAGGGGTACCTTGCCATCCCAGGTGGGCTACCATGTCTCTTCCCCAACGACCCATGGAGACACCTACCTTGCTGAGCCCCAGTCTAACGGGTTTTAGATTGAATTGCTCTGGAATTGCCCTGAGATCTTGACCTGAGCCGAAGGCAGAGGCTTAACCCACAGAACCACCCAGGTGCCCCTATGGTGTACTTTTTAAAAAGCACTTATTTGTAATTCATTTTTATCTGTTTTTAATCTCCATTAGGTTGACAGATTTATCTAATTCTTCTCTCAATTTTTTTCACTTCATATAACTTGATGCTATGGTAGTAAAGTTATATTACTGGTAAAGTGATTTTTTTCATCATGCATCTTTTTTATCTCTAATATTTTTTAATCTTAAAGTCTATTTTAGTATAGTGACATCAGCTTTTTTGTTTGGTTTTTGATTGGTATTTACATGCTATAACATTTTCAACCTTTCATTTTCAGCCTTTCAGTGTTATTATGTTTTGGGTGTGTTTCCTGTTGTGAGTCAGGATTCTGGTAGGAAATAAACAGGCAGTGCACTCAGAATGTTCATGGAAGAGAGTTTAACATGAAATTCTTCACAGAGGCATAGACAGTATTAACAGAACAAATAAGAGATGATGAACTACTCAGACACTAGAAACAGGGTAAAGCATTTATACTCTAGCCCTGACCGGTCAAAGAGAGGGAGCACTGTTAGTAAAACCCAGTATAAGCTGTTGCTGAGAAAGAGGGTACCTGCCATCTCTATTATTTTAGTGATTACTTCAGACATTTATACTTCAGACATTTATACTCTCTTGGGCACCTGGGTGGCTCAGTCATTGGGCGTCTGCCTTCAGCTCAGGTCATGATCCCAGGATCCTGGGATTGAGTCCTACATCAGGCTCTCTGCTCAGCGGGGAGCCTGCTTCCCACTCTCCCACTCCGCCTGCTTGTGTTCCCTCCCTTGCTGTGTCTTTCTCTGTCAAATAAACAAATAAAATCTTTAAAAAAAAAAAAGGAAATTTATACTATCTTTTTTTTTTTTTTTGAAATTTATACTATCTTTAACTTCCTTCTAAACAATAGGAAGATCTTTGGAACACTTCTGTTCTGAGTACCTCTCTCCTGACTTACATATAATTGTTGTTGGGTATTTTAACCCAATAACATATTATTTGAATTTTTTATATATATATTATATTTAGATATAACATAACTATCTGTTAATAATATAGAGTTATTAATATTTATTTAGATTGATTTACTTTCTTTCCTCACCTTTCATCTTTGTGTTTTAGACTTTCCATCTTGAATCACTTCTTTCAATGTTTTGGAACATTCTTGTTAAGGTTTATTGGTGATAAACTGCATTTTCTTTTTTCTGAAAATGTCTTAATTTCACCTTTTTGTTAGATATATAATTTTACTAGATATAAATTTACTAGGTATATAATTTTGGGTTGACATGCTGGAAGATGATATTCTATTGGTTTAGGACTTTCATATATCTGTTGAGAAGTCTGATGTCAGCATTGTTGTCATTCCTTGGAAGGATAGATTCTAAACTGTTTTTTTGTTTGTGGATCTCACAAACTATGATATGTCTGGTGTGGATTTCCTCCTAATACCCTGGTTAGGATTCATAGATAACTCTAAAACTGTTGACTGGTGACTTTCATTCTTGACCCACAGAATCCATGAGTATAATAATATCACTGTTGTTTTAGGATACCAAGTTTGGGGGAGTGTGGGTTCTTATTCAGCAACCAATAACCAGAATACTCTGCCAGTTACCTGAGGACAAGGCTAATATAAGACTTTAACTTAAAGTCTTAGCTTTAAGTCCTTAACTTTAAGTTAAAAAACTTTAGAGTTTTTTGGGGAACAAAAATAGTGTAATTCTGGCTACAGACCCTTTAGGCTGGTAGAAGAGGTATTTTCCTCTCTACCCAATGCCATGGTTCAAGAGTGGCAGTTTCCTTGTGGTTCCATCCATGGTTTGGTTGTATATGTAAGAGACAGGTTTATTTCTCGCTCACCCTTACACTGAATGCTTATCCCTTTGGTTTAAGGGACTTTTATTAGCTTCCTCACTTTGGGTGGGTCTTGTGTTTCATCTCCTGTTCTCAGCTCCCTGTAAATTAAAAAAACAAAAACAAAAAAACTGACATTTACATGTACCGGGCTTTGACAAGCACTCTCAAAATGAAACCAGTTTCACTGCTCCCTTTATTATCTAGTTTCCCACTTCAGCTTTTGGCCTATGTGTATAAATACATATTTGTTCTCTCAGCCCCTTGATGCATTTAATAAGATGCTTTGCATATTATAAATGGAGTTTTTTGTGGTTTTCAGCAGGTGGCTTGCTTGGAACTCTGTTATAAATTTTATGGGGGACACAATACAGTTCATATGTTGAAGTCCCAACACCCCGTACCTCAAAATTGTGGCCGTATTTGAATATAGGGTATCTTTAAATAGGTGACTAAGTTTAAATGAACATTACAGTGAGTTCTAATCCAATACGACTAGTGCCCTTTTAAGAAGAGTAAATTAGAGCTGCAATAATATATCACCTCACACTTGTTAGAATGACTAAAATGAAAAACGCAGGAAACAACACGTGTTGGTGAGGATGTTAGGGGAAAAAAGAAGCCGTCTTGCACTCTGAGTGGGAATGAAAGTTACAGCCATTCTGGAAAATAGTATGAAGTTTCCTCAAAAACTTACAAATAGAACTACCCTACAATCAAGCTATCACACTACTGGATATTTATGCAAAGGATACACAAATTCCTTTTGTGTACGCTAATTCCACTAATTCAAGGGATACATGCACCCCTATGTTGCCTTCAGCATTATTTATAATAGTCAGACTAGCAGCCCCAGTGTCCGTGTATAGAGGAATCGATAAAGCAGCTGTGGTACAGATAAATCACACACACACACAGCGGAATATGACTCAGCCCTAGAAAGAACGTAATCTTGCCATTTGCAACGATGCGGATGGAGCTAGAGAGGGTAATGCCGCACAGAGTAAGTTCAGTCGAGGAAAGACAAACACCAAGGTTTCATTCAAATGGGGAATGTAAGAAACAACAAATGAGCAAAGGAAAGAAAGAGAGACAGACAAGCACAGAAACAGACTCTTAGCTCCAGAGAACAAACTGAGGGCCACCAGCGCGGAGGGGGTGGGGGAAGGGGAAGTAGATGGATAGATGGAGGGGATGCGAGTACCCTTGACCCCATGAGCACCGGGTGACCTACAGCATTGTCGAATCACTTTACTGTACACCTGAAACTAACAGAACGCTGGATGTTCATGGTACTGGAATTAAAATTAAAAGCTTAATAAAAAAGAAAAGGAAATTAGAACAGAGACGAACAGAGGGAAGATGATACAAAGACACAGGGAGAAGACCTCCCTCTACAAGCCAAAGAGAGAGGCCTCAAGAAGGAACCAACTCTGCCAACACTTTGATCTGGGACTTCTAACCTCCAGAACTGCGGGGAAATCTGTTGTGGAAGCCGTCCGTTCTGGGCTGCTTTGCTCTAGCAGCCTAGCAGCCTAATACAGGAGCTCCCTCCCTCCCCGTTCGTTAGTTTGGTTAGTTGGTAGTTGAGAGCAGCAGAACCATTATTGAGGGACTGGTTATTGAATTTATTTATTTTCTTGGGACTGCGATGTTTCTTCTCACTCCTCCCTGCTGCCTCCCCTTTGAGCATCTCATTGTTCTTCAACACTCGTCCACACCGTGAGACAGGAAAATGGAGGCAAGAAATCCCCGTTTCTTCTGCTGCACCCCCTAGCTCACGTCTCGGGTTACTTAGTGTGATGTTGTCTGAGGAGAAAATTTTTGGCCTGGTCAAGTTTTTCTATCGCTCCATTTTTTATTCTGGGGGATTCCACATATTTTAATAACACGGCCTCTTGTTGTATTGTTACAAGTGACACTACATAGGCCAAGGTGTGATCTGTGCTAAACAACAAACTTCAGTTGAGTAAATTTTAAAGATCAAGTTGAAAGCATAAGGTCGAACTAATGCTTCAACGAAGCTGTTTCCCTCTCTCCTGCAAACCTTCCCTCTTCCCTCCTTAGGATTTTGTTTCAGGAACCCCGTACTACCCTGAAAAACTAGCACCCAGCCTGACAACACGTAAATAATTCCTGTCGAAACCAGCTAGAGCCTGTGTTTCCTTATAAAACCCTCTAGCTCCTTCTTCTGGGCAGACCTGCGGGCTTTGAAGGCCGTAGCCGGCTGCAGCCTGCTCTCTCTGGTAAAGCAATACAGACATTGTTCCTCTTTATCCCAAACTCTGTCCTCGAGTTTTATTTTGGCTCTGAAGCACAGAGAACAGTTTTCAACAACATTACTGGCTTTATTCAATAATTCATAAGTCGGGCGGCATCCAGAAAGGAGCCCCAAGGAGCTGTACAAAATGAAAGACTTTTATAGACAGATGGGAGCTGGAACAAGGAAGTTACACTACACAAAAAAGCGAACGGTGATGGCAAATTCACTTTCCTTGAGGGATGGCAGGGCTCTATCAGGCAGACTACCTAACGAGTGATTTCTGATTGGGTGGCTTGAGATGCCATTTCTGGGAGAGCTGAAACTCTAATTCTCAGTTGGTGACATGGGGCTTTAGCATTAAGCGACTCCATTTTGGGCCTATTGTCTTGTTTTAAACATCTGCAGTATATTGTATATTGCCCAAGATCCATAGGTTTTTAAGCTACTCAAATAACATAGCAAAGTAAAGTCACAGGGAAACCATCAGGGTGGTTTAATCAAGTAGTTCTATTTTTTGGACATTTTAAATTAAAAAAACACTCCCTAGTCCATCTAATTTTTATAATTCTAGTTCCAAAAATAAATACTTAGAAAAGTAGAAGGGATCATTATTTATTACTCAAATTAGTTCAAATTTTACAACACAGGCAATGAGTCAATTTTCCTCAGTGGAAATCTTATGCAGGCTTTTCTAAAAATTTTAAATTATTTTTGGAGATAATAAGATGTAGCACAGAAACAGATGGAGAATCAAAAACAAATACTGTTTTAGCAAAATGAGTTGGACTTGGGTTTAAGTACCAAGTGAGTCACAATGTCTGTTCTGTCAGACCAGTTTAACTTCATTATAATTACTCAGGCCTAATGAAACAGTCTTCACAATGTATGTGTGATACTATGACTTAAAGAAATATATTCTGGTTCTCAGAATAGCCAAAATGTGTTTCTTAAATATATTGGGTCTTCCACAGTCCCTGGCTTGCAGCTGCCCAAACCCTCCTTAGTTCCTCAGGGTTGAAGATCAAGGTGTCTTTTATTATGTAAACGAAGCGACTTTTCCATGCATTTGAAGGAAGGGGCTCAATGTCGGGAGAACCGATCCTGTGACCAGAGGGGTGGCACTTTGAGCTCCACACCCGGACCCTCAGGAGAGGAGCTGGAAGTTGAACAATCCAATGGCGAACGATTTAATTGGTTGTGCTTATATAGGGAAGTCTCCGTAAAAACCCAAAAGGATGAGGTTCAGAGAGCTTTTGGGTTGGTGAGCGCACGAGTATTTGGGGAGAAAGTATTATGCTTGGAGAGGGCATGGGCGCTCTGTGCCCTTTCCCCATACCTGGCCCTGAGCATCTCTTTGATCTGGCTTTCATGGGTTTTATCCTTTTATAACAAATCTGTGACCCAGTAAGTAAGAAGTTTCTCCAAATTTTGGGAACCACTCATTCAAATTAATGGAACTCAAGGAAAGGGTTGTGGGAAGCTTCAGCCTGTAGCCAAGGGGTCCGAAGCACAGGAGACCACCCAGGCTTGCATCTGGTGCACGTGTGGGAAAGGCAGGCTCAGAGGACTGAATCCTTAGCCAGTGGAAACTGATGCAATGTCTCCAGGTAGGTAGAGTCAGAATTGCTTGTTGGCCTTTGGGGAACCCCCACACGCACTGGAATTGACACCAGGACCCATTTTAATGTGAAAAAGGTGTGTTGTCACATATATGCATTTGGTTGAGGGAATCTGGGGATTCCGGGTCCATGCGGAGGGAACTGGAGGGACGCTGAGGACAAAGCAGAGGATGACGCCCTACACCCACCCACCATGGGATGTATGTGACATTCCTCAGGCACTCCTGGCTGCCCTGAAGGAAAAACAAACGGTTAACGCGTAGAGATCACAACCCTGCAAGACCTGAGTCTCCCTCGGTTTACACATGTCCTCGTGGTTTACAAAGAAGCAGCTTTCCTACCAACAGCCCAACTTCCAGAGAGCCAGGACTCAGTTCCCGAAGCCCTGACATCGCCCTCCCCTCCATAAAATTGCGGGAAGCTGAGGCAGAAGGAAATGTAAATAACGTTGGATTTCTTCTAACCCTGAAGCTCGTTGACAAGGACGTGTGGTAGGAGGAGTGTGACAGCCCACCGGGAAACTCCCAGCTGTCTTCGTGTTGGTACCTCTTTAGAGGGAAAGCAGCTCGGCTTGATCATAAGTAGCTCTCCAGTACCCTGAGAGTCTTCTTACCATATGACAGTCCTTCTGGACACCCTCGCTGTCCTCACCTCCAGCCTCTGAGGGTGTAATCAACCGCTCGTCCAGATTGCAGGGTAGCAGCTCTTTCTGCCCACAGGTCCTGTCCCTGTGCCTTAATAAAACACCATTTTGCACCAAAGACATCTGGAGAATTCTTTCTTGGTCACGGGCTCTGGGCCTCACTTATATGCTAAAACTTCATCACTGAAATGAGTCTTTAAAAAATATAACAATGTTGGGCGCCCGGGTGGCTCAGTGGGTTAAAGCCTTTGCCTTCGGCTCAGATCAGGATCCCAGGGTCCTGGGATCAAGCCCTGCATCAGGCTCTCTGCTCAGCAGGGAGCCTGCTTCCCTCTCTCTCTGCCTGCCTCTCTGCCTACTTGTGATCTCTGCCTGTCAAATAAATAAATAAAATCCTTTAAAAAATCCAATATTAAAAAAATATAACAATCTCATTCTTTTATAGTCTGAGTACCTTAGGCATTTATTAAATCAGAGCATTTCAAATTTTTCAGAAAAGAGGTGGTATAAAACTCAATTTCCATAATGAAAATAAAATCGGATTCCCTAGAAAAACTAAACTATGCTTTTTAGTTCTTAAGAACATAGGAAGGGGAAATGTTAACATTTGGAAATAGAGAAGGCAGTGGAAACTCCTGCTCAGCCAGCTGAGAGAGGGGAGGCCCAGGAGGTAGAAGAAGGGGTGTTCTAGAGAGATCCACACAAGGGGAGAAAACCTGGCTACCCCGGAGGACTTCTGGGGACAGGACTCCTGGAAGCCTATCAGATCCTCATGTAGGAGAGCTCGGTGCATTTTGAAGGCAGACTCACGGAGCTGTAATTTTTTTTTTTTTTTTAAGATTTATTTTATTTATCTGAGAGAGCGAGAGAGAGCAAGAGAAATTTATTCCTACCCAAGTGTGAGCAGTGAATCAAGAGAGGAGGAGAAATTACTGATCAGAGAAGTTTGCGTTGTTTGGTGAAGAGGGAATTGCGCATGGAGGGCGGGAGAGCCTGAGGAGAGCAGAGCGAGACAGGAGGGCGCAGGGTTCCGGCCCATCTGGGTCTCTTCCTCTCCCGTGTTTGCTGACAAGCAGCCGAGTCTGTGAAGGCAGTTTGAGGTGGCAGCCTTGGGAGTACTGGCCCTAGGCCCCATTCTGCTGCCAAGGTTGTGAAGCAGAATTTATGAGGCTGATTTTATTGTCGTACTCGGTCGCCAGTGCCGGCGGCGGGGTTAATAAGGAAGGTCATCTTGACAGAGCCCAGGGAGCTGACGTCCCGTGCACCAGGTTCAAACTAGTTTCTCTGACTTCTTGTGCTTCATTCAACAAAGTGATCATCCCACATTTTTTTTTTCTTAACAACTCGGTAGCACTTATTAGGTACGACCTTATTTTACTTTATAACCTACCTCCTCCCACAAAGCGTTTCAGGCTGCTAACAGGAAATACACTTGATCAATGCAAACCATTGCATTTTGCTTAAGAAGTGTTGGGCCTCGTTGCTTGTCACTGAGAGGGAACAGAAAGCCCGGGTTAGCCAGCTGGAGGGAGAGAGGGAGCTGTTCTCCACCACCGACCAGCCTGATGAAGCTGCGGGGGGCTGGGGGACTGGGGCACCACAGCCAGCATTTGTGATTCAAACCATTCAAAACTCACTTTGTTTACCCTGCCTCCCTGAGTCATTTTTTTTTTCTTTTTTAATGGACACTTGGTAATCCAAATAAATCTTCCTATAAATGGAGGAAACATTTTTTTTTTTTTAAGATTTTATTTATTGATTTGTCAGAGAGAGAGAGAGAGCCAGAGCGGGCACAGGCAGAGTGGCAGACGGAGTCAGAGGGAGAAGCAGGCTCCCTGTGGAGCAAGGAGCCCGATGTGGGACTCGATCCCAGGACGCCGGGATCACGACCTGAGCCGAAGGCAGCTGCTTAACCAACTGAGCCACCCAGGCGTCCCTGGAGGAAACATTTTTGAGGGATGTGGAGGTCTTCCAAATGCCTCATTATGAAGCCTTCGTAAAGTCGCCTAAAGACTTTTCTGGGTAAGTTTTTATTTTAAAAGTTGCATAGGAAGTACATTCTTACTGTAAAAGTGCAAAAGCAGATATTCAAGTCCATTGTCACTGAAGTTCTTCTGCCTTTTCTAGAACTGAGGCCCTTTCCTCGGGGCTCTGGAGAGTGGTGAGGAGAGCAGGGCTGGCGGAGGTACCTCCTTGCTTCTGCTTCGGCATCGTTCTCTGTGTGAGCAGGACAGGCTCCGCGATTTGCAGCAACAAACCAACCCTAAACACTCACTGGGCTCACTCACTCAGGCCAAGAGCACTGTGGTCTCGGCTTTTCAGGGCAGCTCCCCTCCGAGTGCTGACTCAGGAACCGGGTTGCTTTCATCTTACAGCTTCTCCGGAAACACAAGTCTTGCAGCAACACTGAAGCAGGGGCGAGCGAGAGTGAGAACACGGATGTGCTCTCCACGGCGATAGACTGGAAGTGACACCTCATTCCCACTCTCAGCGCTTCGGCCAGAGATCATGCATGGCCCCTACTTAAGTTCCCCTACTTAAGAGGCTGGAAAGTGCCTCTGTGTGCCCAAGGCCGAGAGCGAAACCAATTATGATGAGCTCCACTAAGATTCTACCATATTTTCTTTCTTCCTAATGTCCTTTGCACACAGCAGTGATGACCCCAAATGTCCTCAACTTGTTGGCAGGTATCTCTAGACCCATTCCAGAGAACTTTCCTTAGCAGGAAGCTATCAGAGGCACGTTAGAGGCTAAAGAGGAGAGGGTTTGGACACTGTGTGTGATACCTGTAAGGAACAAAATCTTTCAGAAGATGAGATTCCGATGCTTGAGAAGAGAGAAACCAGTAGAAGCCAATTTTCCTGGCCCCAAACCCATTTGCCATCTAGCCCCACCAGTATTATAATGGGGGTGGTGAAATTCTCCATCTGCCACTGCCACTGAGTAATGACAGGATTGGTCACTTTCTTCCCATGAGCATCAATTTCCAGAGAGGAGAATCGAATTGCTGCCTGGTCTGTGAGACAAAAAGAGAGGACAGTGTAGGAAATTATTGGAAATACTTAAGATTTATTCTCAGAGATCTATGAACTTTCTGCTTACTTGCTTCCAAAGTATCCTATGCCTCTCTGTCCCTGGCTCCCCAGGGACAGATAACCCAGCTTTCCCTCCCACTTCACACGTGTAGGTATTTACACTCGCATTTAAAAAACACACATATGCAGAGTCGACTTCAGAAATACTCTCAGGGCCCCTGGGTGGCTCATTCGGTTAAGCATCTGTCTTTGGCTCGGATCATAATCCCAGCGTCCTGGGATGGAGCCCCATGTTGGGGCTCCCTGCTCAGTGGGGAGTCTGCTTCTCCTTCTCCCTCTGCCTCTCTCCCTGCCTTGTAATCTCTCTCACTCACTCTCAAATAAATAAATAAAATCTTAAAAAGAATTCTCTAAATCAGTTTCCAAAGCCCTCTATGTTTCTACCCCTAAGTCTTCAACCCTGACGGAGCCAGATGATTATTTGTGAGTTAAATATCTGGCATAATTTGTGGTTATAAGAGCCTTTTTAAATTTGTAATTCAATCTAGATGTAGTTTATGAGCAAACATTTTAATTAAGCTATTAATTCCATTAGTGTTTGGGTTTATACATCCTATGCAATGAGATCTTTGCATTTTTCTGATTGTTCCTTATTCCCCAATTTGCTCTGACTTAAGACCTTCAGTTACATAATTTTTAAAGATTTTATTTATTTATTTGACAGACAGATCACAAGTAGGCAGAGAGGCAGAGAGAGAGAGAGAGAAAGAGAGGAGGAAGCAGGCTCCCTGCTGAGCAGAGAGCCCAATGTGGGGCTTGATCCTAGGATCCTGAGATCATGACCTGAGCTGAAGGCAGAGGCTTTAACCCACTGAGCTACCCAGGTATTTTGGCCAACCTATTTCCAATCCTTCAAAAATTAGGACTTTATAGAATGATCTGGCCCGCACGCTGTAGGTATGCATGGTCAGATGATTATGGACGGGGAGAAAGTGGTTACCAGTTTCTCTAGCTTTAAGGAGGAGGATGGCCAAAACCCAAAGCAGAGTCAAAGAGGCCCAGGGCCCTTGCTAAAGAGGAAGTAATGTCCCTTTGGCAGTAACCTCGTCAGATTCAGCACTCAGACCTCTCTGCCCACCCCCCCCTATAGACATACAGAATGAGACCAGTTTGCCCGTGTACATTAAGGCGGATAAGCCAAGACAGGCTCGTCTTAGCTCTTCTCTACCCACGACAGAGTGTGGAAACTGATTCTAAGTTTCCAGGAATGTGTTCTCTAAACATGAGAGCTTCTAGACTCTTCTCTCCTGTGGAGAGATGTTTAAGATGGTTCTCATTCACAACATATACCATGAAAAGGGTTAATATAAGAAGGGACATTCGAAGTTGTAGTTCATCTGAAGTAAAACAGACCATTTTAAGGATTTATGATTTTGCCTTCCCGAAACAAGAGGCTTTGAGAGGCTCGCTTCATTTGGATGTCCAAGAGAAGAGAGGTCATGCTAGCATCTCTGGGTTCTCAAGTTACTCTTACAACCACAAGACCACATTTCCTTCCTCTCTTATTGATATGCAGAGAGCAATGCAAGAACAGGGAACAAGGGCATGAAGGAAAACACCACAGTGTGACTTAGCAAGTGTGCAAACTAAAATCTGAATTTAAATGACTCTTTTCAGGCATTGCTTTGTAAATTCGGTAGACTATTGTCACAAGGTATTGTACATCAATGAAACGGTTTATTAAAAGCCTACCATAGCTAGGCACTGTGAGACGTACCAGGCATACAAAGCACGCACAAAACGAAGCCCCTACTGTCAGGTACTAAAAATCATCACTGAGGAACCGTGAGGAGCAGTGTGGTAGACGTTTCCCAGCCCAGATCCCTTTTAGAGGCGGGGACAGCCATCCTTTGGCGGCTGAAAATGCCTGTGCTAACATCTTCGAGCCGTGACTTGCTCCAGAGACCTGACCTGGGCTAAGTAGGGCTATTTCACTGGAGACCTCTGAGAGGTTATACCCTCCCTTCTCCAAGGGTGACCGAGGACTGACTCATTTCCACTCTTTCATATTTCCCCAGATTTTGCCTGGGACCCTATCATGATGCAGCTCTTTCCTGTACTGCTCCCTCCTTTCTTTACACTCAGGTTTTTCCTAAAAAGTGTTCACTCAGCAAAGTAGACATATCAGAATCCCTTCTCAGGCTCTGCAAGTTCAAAACCCGACAGGTGTTGTTTGAGGTGACTGGATAGGTTCCTAGATGTGTTGTCTAGGGGAGGATTAGGAACATTAAGAGTCTTAATGGAGACCCCAACATTTAACATGCTGCCTCATATCGCCTCTATTTTTCTTCTAAAGACTAAACAGCCCGGTTTTTCATGCCACTTTTTAATATTTGTTGGCACTTAATATTAATATTAATTAATTTTTAATATTTGTTGGCACTTAGAGATATTCTTTGGGGGGTGGACTAACAGAACAGTAAATATGTATGTATCTACCTGGATAGTATGTGTTTTTGCACTTTCCCACAATTGTTTGGTCATTAAAAGCCCTTCAGTCAAGAAATGCTTTTTGGGGTGCCTGAGTGGCTAAGTCATTGGGGGTCAGCATCCTGGGATCAAGCCCCGCATCGGGTTCCCTGCTCCATGGGAAGTCTGCTTCCCCTCTCCTTGCTTGTGCCCCCTCTCTCGCTTGTGTCTCTGTCAAGTAAATAAATAAAATCTTAAAAAAACAAAAAAGACACGTTTTTCCATGCTCCTTACAGATTAATAGAATAGAATACATCTAGGGGGAAACTGGTAGCCTTCCTATATAGGCAGTCTTCTTTAGGAAAGCTCTTACAAAGTGTTGGGAGATTTAGCTATTGCATTCATTATTCCTGCATCTCAACAAGTGAGTTTATGACCACATGATAAAGAACAGAATCAATGGAAACCTTTACTAAAATTGAAATTATTTTTATGATGATGCCAGGTTCTTTCTGGTGGAAGTACTTCCTGCTGTCCCTTCTCCTAACTCTTACAGGCTGGTCCCTCCAAGCAATCATGTGCTCCTTTTCAACTCTCCTGTGTTGTTACGGCATAACCGTTGCATCACCAAATCCTAAATATTAACAAGTTAGGTTGAATTATTAGAGACAAATTAAAATATAAGAGCCATCTCAAGAATGTGTTTCTCCTCCCACACTGCACAAGAATGATTGATTATTTCAAGACAAAAACAGGGCAGTGTTAAAGAAAAACTTGTTCATGCTCTTGTTCGAGATGGTAAGGCAGACTTCACTCAAGTGGGGACTACCTCGTTGGAGTTCTGTAGTTGAAGAGATAGATCTGACTCAACTCGGACTCCCACAAAGACAAGCCAAGGGAGGTGAGGAAGTCAGTGGATGGAAAATTACCAAGAGGAAACATTGTGGGTCAAGGAGGACTCTTGCAGGCAGGTTCAATAGAATTCTTGCTACAGGCAGGTCCGCGGGATAAGATATCAGTAAACTGATTTAGCAGGATTCTTGTTCAGACTGGGTTCTACAAGGACAAAGAGGGAAACCTGAGGTCTGGCCTAGTCTGGCAGAGAGCTCATGGGAAGCTGGTTAGAATGAGGTCAAGGAGACAGTCTTCATTAGCAGTACCCAAGAGTCAGTGGAGGTTATAAAGTTATTGTGATAACAACTAACCCTTAGTATGGCCAATGCTATTCCGAGGGCTTTGCAATGTTAATTAATCTTTGCAAAGTTAATTAATCTTCACAATAATCGTGGGTGGATAATGTTACCATTCCCATTTTGCAGGTGAGGAAACTGAGGCACAAAGAGTTTAGGCGACTTTCCCCAAGCCTCCCAGCTTTCATCTGAAGGATTTGAACCTAGGAAGTCTGGTTATGAGTCCATAGTCTAACCAGTAAGACATACTGTCTTTTTGTGCTAGAGATAAATAGAATCCAAGTCTACGATCCGATCTGATTATAGATAATCAGAACTGACAGAATGAGCCAGAAGCTCTGACAGAATAATTTATAATCTCCTTTCATTGGTTACTGTACCATAGTTACAGACAGAATTTTAGATTAAATAGGTCAGTTTCTTAGATGAGTTCCAACCCCTTAAATGGAAAGGGAGCTGAAAGTATGGTTAATACTTATGAAAAGGCATGTGAACATCAATGTTCCCTTTTAAGAAACCAATTCTTACTGGACATTTGTATATTTGCATTTTCAGAGGACAGAAAAGGCAAATTTTAGAAAACTCCCAACTTTGAAAACTCTCTTAGGGCTCATTAAAAACTGCATTTGTTCATTCTCTAGGATGTTAGAAGGCATTGCACAAACACAGACTCCTTGGGATTTTGCATGCAGTGCCTCTGATTTATAACATTATTTATTTTGCAAGAACACAGTGTGATGGCTAAGATGTGCAAACACAGAGACAGCAATTACGAAGTAGGTCTGGAAAACAAGACTACTGTTTGAAACAGAAACAGAAGGAAAGGTCAAGATCCACATTTTTGGAGAAATGGGTTGCACTGTAAGTAGCACATTGATGGGCCTCCTTTCTTAATGATGGGCCTCCTTTCTTAATGTATCCTTTTTTTAAATTGGCCCAAGGTTGTTGCTACTGTCAGAACCACTTCTTTAAAATGAGAAATTATATACATCTAATAAATATTTATCTTATCTGGAATAGTTAACAGTATCAGACCATTAAGACTGTAATACAGGTTACTTCCAGCTGTCATCATGAAACAAACGGCTGTGATACAGAGACACAGGTAATACTCGGGTAAAGGACAGGGAAGGAACAGGTCTGGGATGTGGGACATTGTATGAGGGATGGCCAGCCCAGGTCTAGTAAAGAACAAGGCATATTGGAGGGGGGCAGTCTGCAAAAGGGGGAGTTTTCTCAAATCATATTTTGGCCTTATTGTCGGGTGTCAGAAAATGGTTTTGTTGTTTGTTCGTTTGTTTGTTTGCTGAGGGTGGTAGATCTGGAGTGTCTTTTTCCAAGGCCGAGTGATGGAACCCCATCAGTTCGGAATCACTGAAGAGTCGCTTTGGTGAATGCGATGGTGATATATGGTTCATCTTCTGTTGGAATCTGCCAACAAACACCACCCCTCAGCTATCTTCCCCTTCTGATGATGCAGGGGAGAAAGCAAACGGTCCTCACCCTCACATCCTTCCACCAGCATTTCCATTTTGAGTTCAGTAGTTCCTTGGCTCTGCCAGTAGGTTGCCGTTCATTGTACCAAGGATGAGTGTGTGACCGAAGCTAGACCAATCAGAGTCCTTTTGAGGTGGATGGAGAGTGGAGGCAATGAAGAAAGCAATGAAGGAGGAAACTGAGGCCGTTTCCCTGGGAAGTCGACTGTGACCTCCATACTCAGGAGTTGCTTACTCTGCCAGACAGACCGAGAAACAGGAAGGGCGGGTGCGCGGACGGAGGAATGCAGTGGTTACACAGAGAGAAACGCGATGGAGGCACAGAAGACATCCAGGCACTTTCTGAGGCTGAGCATCTCTTTAAGCCCCTGCAGTTTATAACAGTTTCTCCCTGTTTGCTTAATTTAATTCAACTGGATTCGTTTTTTTGGCGACAAAAAGAATAGCCTCTTGTCTATGACTCTAAAGGTATGTAGTTCAATTACTTTTCTTTTTTTGAACCAAGAGGAAAAACAACAAGTTCTCCAACCGCACAGTTCCCTCTGGCCTTATCGCCTCTGCGTGATGCGTGTTTCATGGCTTGTGGAGAAGGAAATCGTCAACTTTGTGTGCTCCCGTCACACCGGTTGTGTGGGAGCGTTGCTGGTGAACATGCTTCAGGGAGAAAGAGGGCTTAAATGGAGATAATGATGGGAAAGCACTTTGCATGATGACTTCCCCAGTAGTTAGGAATTAATCGGGCCCCCATGGTTACAAGGAACACTCAAGTTATTTTAAAAAAGAAAAAAACAAAATAGCTCTTGGAAGGAAATACATAAATGAAAAGAACTTTGGCCAAGAGCTGAGGTCTGGCGTGGCAACTCTGAGAACTGGATTTTCTAGTCAGCCTTTCAGTTGGCCGCCCTCTGCCATTACGGAGACTTGGTTCTGCTTTGTGTCTTCTGCTTTGCCAGCTCTACTGGCCAACTCGTTCACCCTGTCTTCAGGCCCCCCTTTTCCCACCTCATCCTTTTCCTCTCCCCGTTGTCTCTTTTCTTGTAACTTCAGCTTATTATAGCTTGTATATGCTTCTGACTTACTACAGTCCTGACTACCCATTTCTTTCTTTCTTTATTTAAAAAAGATTTTATTTATTTGAGAAAGAACATGAGTTGAGGGGGGAGGGAGGAGCAGAGGGAAATGGAGAAGGACACTGTCTGCTGAGTAGGGAGCCTGACTCGGGACTCCATCCCAGGACTCTGAGGTCATGACCTGAGCCGAAGGCAGCTGCTTAAGTGACTGAGCCACCCAGGCGGCCCCTGACTACCCCATTTCTGATCTGAATGTTTTTTTTTCTCCCCCTCAGCGTCTATGTCATCTACACTTGCTGATTCTTTTCTCTCCTCTAGTTACGTTTTTCTTTTTTTAAGTTTCCATTTAAATTCCAGTTAGTTAACATGCAGTGTGATATTAGTTTCAGGTGTACGATATAGTGATTCAACACTTTCAGAGGTAGGTCACCCAGTGCTCATCACAGCAAGGGCGCTCCTTAATCCCTGTCACCTAGTTAATCCCCCACCCCCTACCCACCTCCTTTCTAGTAACCATCCGCTGGTTCTCCATGCTAAGACTCTGTTTCTTGGTTTTCCTCCCTCTCTCTTTTTCCCCCTTTGCTCATTTGTTTTGTTTCTTCAATTCCCCTTATGAGGGAGATCATAAGGTACTTTCTGTCTCTAATTTATTTCATTCAGCATAATACGCTCTAGCTCCATCCATGTCATTGCAAATGGCAAGATTTCATTCTTTTTATGGCTGAGTGATATTCTGTTGTGTATATGTACACACCTTCTTTATCCATTCCTCAGTCAGTAGACACCTGAGCTGTTTCCAAAATTCGACTATTGTTTCCATATACTGCTATAAACATTGGGGCACATGTATCCCTTTGAATTAGTATATTTGTATCCTTTGGGTAAATACTTAGTAGTGCAATCCTGGATCATAGGATAGTTCTATTTTCAACTTTCTGAGGAAACTCCGTAGAGCTTCCCAAGGTGGCACCACTGGTTTGCATTTCCACCAACCGTGCAAGAGGGTTCCTTTTTCTCTACATCCTAGCCAACACCTGTTGTTTCTTGTGTTGTTGATTTTAGCCATTCTGCTAGGTGATATCTCACTGTAGTTTTGATTTGTATTTCCCTGATTCTGAGTGATAGTGAGCAACTTTTCATGTGTCTCTTAGCCATCTGGATATCTTCTCTGGAAAAAATGTCTATTTATGTCTTCTGCCCATTTTAAAATTAGATTATTCATTTTTGGGGTACTGAATTTTATAAATTCTTTATGGATTTTGGATACTAATCTTTTATCAGGTATGTCATTTGCATATATTTTCTCCCATTCCATAGGTTGACTTTTAGTTTTGTTGATTATTTCCTTCGCTGTACAGAAGCTAGAAGTTATTGTTTGTGTTCTCTTCTAGGATTTTTATGGTTTCAGTTCTCATATTTAGGCTTTTCATCATTTTGAATTTTTTTTGTGTGTGTATGGTGGTAGAAAGTGGTGCAGTTTTATTCTTTTGCATGTTGTTGTCCAGTTTTCCCAGTTTGTTGAAGAGAAAGTCTTTTTCCCATTGGATATTCTTTCCTGCTTTGTCAAAGGTTAATAAACCATATAATTGTGGGTTCACTCTGTTCTATTGATCTATGTGTTTATTTTTGTGATTCCTTTTTTTTTAAATTTTTACTTTGAAATTTTGGAGAGAGGAAATCTAATTTCTCATTAATCTCTGTTTCAGAGAGTTCATGCATTTAACGTCCTTATAATATTCTGGTTGCTTTGAGCTTCTGTGTTGGGTGCCCTCAGTCCAAAGTGATAGCAAGACAATAGCAGGGATGCCAGGTGTTAGGAAGGACTGTATGGTCTCGTGGTAAATCATGGAAGCCTAGAGCTGTTCTCTCTTAGGACACTGTGGACATAATTCATTTGTTTAATAGAGCTCTCAATAAGACCTTTCTTTCTTTCTCTCTTTCTTTCGTAATGACTGGGGAAACATCTTTCCAGAAATGTTTGATCTTTCACATTTGTACTGTCCTTATATATATATGCAAACTTTCCAGAGGATGACCTGTGGCTAGGTGTTTTTCTAGTCGTCTTGTGCAATAGTTCTCAAAATGTGGTCAATAGACTTCCAGGGTGAGCGTCTCTGAAGTCTGCGAGGTCTAAATTATTTTGATTATAATACTAAGACGATGCAATCTTCTAACGCTGTTTCTCTGTGTCAACATTTGCACTACTGGCATAAAGCAATGGTGGTTAAAATTGCTGGCATCTCAGTAGGACTCAAGGCAGCTGTGCCAAACTGTACTAGGAGTCATTGTGTCTTCTCACTGCCATGCCCTGGCAGGACAAACAAAACAAAAAGGACACAAAGAGAAAAAGATAAAAGAAGGAGAAGAAAGAAAGCCAGTTTCCGCTAAGAATGTCCTTGATGGAGGTGCCTGGGTGGCTCAGTGGGTTAAAGCCTTTGGCTCAGGGCATGATCCCAGAGTCCTGGGATCAAGCGAGCCCCACATTTCTGCTGTCTACTCTGTGGGGAGCCTGCTTCCTCCTTGCTCTCTGCCTGCCTCTCGGCCTACTTGTGATCTCTGTCTAATAAATAAATAAAATCTTTAAAAAAAATAAAAAAAAAGAATGTCCTTGATGGAATGATACAATAAATTACATTTATCTTAATACTTGGCTATATATTTTTAATTACCCTATGTCACAAATGCAGCACGTTTCCTGCAGAGAGAAAAATACAATAGTTGCCTTGAGTAAAAGTACTTGAGCAATTGCTGGAGATGCAAGCTGAACTAGTTGCTTTTCTTAGGCAGCATCATTTCTTGAAAAAATGGCTAACATAAAACGATGGTTGCGTAGACTTGGGCATTGACAGACATTTTACTTAAAAAAATGTATGACGTGAACCTGTCACTTACAGAAAAACAAATGATGGTGCTTTTGCCAAAGAGAAAAATAGGAGTGAAAGTTAGAGTTTTGGGAAACTTGTCTCCATCACAATGAGCTTGATAGTTTCCCAGTAATTTAAAGACTTCACTGATGAGGTTGGTGGGGATATTGGTGAAAATAGTTTTTGACATTGTATAATGAAAAAGGCAACATTTGGAAGATCTGCATAACTAAGGGAAACAATACTTTCCAAGTAACCCATGTTTCATTTTACAAAATCATGCTTGGTTAAAGATCCACTCAAAATGCAAGATAGACCAATGGATATTCTTGTAACAAGTTTAAATGTATGGTTTCGGGTTCCACGTTATGACTAACCTTTAGGAAATTGTCACTTTTTGAGTATTAGTGTATTATCAAAGAAAAGTGTCCTCAATTATCTGAAATGTCTATTAAAATACACACTCTTCCTCCTTTTTCAAATAACATATGTGTGGGGCCACATTTTCTTCACATACTTCAAACTACATATCACAACAGAATGAATGTTGAAGGAGATATGAGAATCCAGCCGTCTTCTTGTAATTCCTACATTGAGAGATTTGCCAAAATGCAAAAACAATGATCTTCTCACTAAGTGTTTTTTGTTTTGAAAAGTATAGCTATATTTTTAAAAATGATATTTTTGTTAAGTAGTAGGATTATTATTGTTGTTATTATTTTTTTAAAGATTAGATTCATTTATTTGACAGAGAGAGAGAGAGATCACAAGCAGCCTGAGAGGCAGGCAAGGGGGGGGAGCCAGGCTCCCTGCTGAGCAGAGAGCCCTACATGGAGCTCGATCCCAGGATCCCGAGACCTCGATCTGAGCAGAAGGCAGAGGCCCAACCCACTGAGCCACCCAGGTGCCCCGGATTATTATTTTTCATAGAGCTAACAAATAAAAATTTCAAGAATTTCTCAGTTCTAATTTCTAATGCTATAAATGCTTGTAGATATAATTTACATAACCCAAAAGTCTTTAAGTTTCTCAGTAACATTTAAGAATGGCAGGCAATGGTGCGTTGGAGTTGGCTGGCACCAGCGCATGGAAACCAGTTGTAGGGATCTCCTTCCAGCTCTGTGTTCAATGACATCATGCTGATAGCTTGAAATCGGCCACGGAGGAGGTGTTTACAAAACAAACATCAGTAAATGCTAAGAATCAGAGCTTTTCTTTCTTTCTTTATTTTTTAAAGCTGTTTATTCAACATTTATCAGTATATTACTCTCCAAAGGAATACCAAGATCAAAATATTGGTGAGCCAGAGATATTGTGACTCCTCTATCTTTGTCCTCTGTCATTGGGGAAATTTCCTATATTACTCTTTTACTCCTTTGATAAATATTCACCAAATGTCTCTATTTTTTAGGCATTATCTTGAGATATGGAGATGCCAAGATGAATAATTTGAAATGTAGAATTCTCCATTTAGCAGTAATGTAAGAAAAAAGGCATCCACAAAGTTATATGACAACTGTTGTGCCAGGGAGTTGTGAATAGTGGTACAGTGGGAAGGAAATTTCCAGCCTAGAGTGGGGGATGGGAGGAGGTGAGGGAATCCTGGGAAGGTGTCTGTATCAGTCAGCATCCGGTCGGGAGACAAAACCGTACTGAAATTTAACCTGAGGAATTATTAACCACATACAAAGTTGCTAAGTAGGAAACTAAAAGACAAAAGAAAAACACTAAATTGTTAGGGAAGTAACAGTTGCTGGGACTCGCCACCACTCCCGGCCCGGTGGAATAAAGAGATGTGGGAATGATTAATTTAGGAGACTGGCTGGGGCCCCATGGAGCTGAAATTCAGATCCTAGAGCCCGAGATCCTGCCCAGTCCGTGCTGGTACCTCTCGGGTCTGGAAGAGGAGCCCTTTGGACTGGAAGCCAGATCTCTGAGGGAGGGGTGCCCGCTGCCTCCTTTGTCTCTAAAGTGGAGCAAAATAAGGATGTGCTGCGGGCAGAGGAGCACCTGCCAGCGGTGTGAAGCTGCCGCTCTGGGAGGAAGAGACCCGTGCGGTGGGGTGAAGGGATGATGCTAGGACAGGGCGACGCTCCCACGCGCAGGAAGCAGGCTGGGAGAAAACACGCAGCAAGCCCCCTCTTTCTCCTCCAGCCTCGCCGTGCCCTTCTAGAATCGTCACTGGCGGAGCCTAACAGGAACCAGCTGGCGAAGCAGCAAGGAGGGGCTCCTGTCAAAGCGTCGTGAAGCACGAGTGTAGACGCGTGCGTTTGCCGCGGGGAGAGCAGCTTCCCGACTGACACGGTCCGGCCTGGGCTACACAGCATCCGATACGCAGCATCCGACGCGCAGCATCCGACGCGCAGCATCCGACGCGCAGCATCCGACGCGCAGCATCCGACGCGCAGCATCCGATACGCAGCATCCGACACGCAGCATCCGACGCGCAGCATCCGACGCGCAGCATCCGACACGCAGCATCCGACACGCAGCATCCGACACGCAGCATCAAGCTTCTGCGGATTCCGCATCGAACTGACGCCGAAAGGAACTCCACGTCCACGGCGCAAGACTCAACTCTTCCTTGTACGAATGAAGATATTCTCCCTCCTGTCAACCGAGGAGGCACCTGGTGCTAATAATCGCGGACTCACTTTCTGGGCGCCGGTCACGTTACCTACGTCTGGACCGTGTCTAGTCTTCCTCAAATTCGGTAAGAGTCTCACCAGACGGTTCTTCTCCCGAAGACTAACTTGTAAAGTTAACCTGCAGCAAGACGTGTGCAAAACGGTGAGGGCAAGAAGGACAGAGAATGAAATCGTCTCCCGCTCTTTGTCTCCGCATGTACACAGAAGCACGCATTCATAATAAGCAGGGCAGGGAATGTGCGAAGCTGCCACAGTCCTTATTTCCACAGCTGGTCACGAGACCATAGTTGTTATTAATATCTTCTCTCTTCTTTTCTATTGCTCATTTGTCCTCGGGTAGGATCTCAGCTGCTAGGACTTCCTTGCTTGGTAGGACAATCTAAACTTTCAGTACTGAAGCATCTGAATGTGCAGTTGTCTGTCCTGATTTTTCTCTTTGGCTGCCATTTTCTATTAATTTGATGCAGCAAGAGGCTCCTCTAAGAACCCCCTGGGTTCTGCCTCCATTGGGCAGCAGCGGTTCCGTGTACCTCAGTGCTCTGGGAGTATCATTCCTGTAGTCTGCTGTATACATTCAGCAGGAGCAAGAAGAGGCCCAATGAGGCAGGTGTCGACCTCAACTTCTTCTTTGCTGGAGTCATTGTTATGTGGCAAAAATCTTCTGCCTGTTGGAACGAAGATCTCCACATCAACACAACCGAAAGACTACACGGATGGGTAGCCGAACTTCTGGGAGTGGTCTTTAAGTGTAATATCGAGGGGAAGCATTTTCACTTCCTCCTTGGTTCCTGAACCCATGTATTTTGGTTACAGAAGGGACAGCACTATATACTAGCTGCTGATACAGAGTATTTTTACCTTGTACGCTAGAAGCCCACCCCTTAGTAGACATTGTGAGTTCAGGAGGCTCTCCACCACTCCTGTAAGCTAACTGCTTCTGAGTGACGGTTATGTGGTAAGATCAGTGAATTCCAGGACAAACCCACTGGGGTGCTTCTTCAGTTGTGAAATGAATTCTTTGACCAGGAGCAGCCTTGTACAGAACGCCATGATGGTGGATAAAGCACTCTGAAAGTCCACAAATGGTGACACTTGCAAAAGCCTTACAACCAGGGAAGGCAAATCTATATCCAAAATCTATGTCTATTTCAGTGGGGAAAAATCTGTGTCTTTCCCGTGATGTAGGGACCCACTGTAAGGAGTCTGCACCTGGTAGGTGGCTGGTCCCCCAGGGACTCAGTGTGGATCCTTTATGTGGGCTCGTTCTGCGCTCATCCACAACTGTGGCTAGGTCAGTCCACGTTGTTAGGTTCACAGACAGCCTCCAATCTTGCGACTGCAATCACATGACACGTGGGCCCGGTGAGCAAGCCCTGTAGTGGCCGGTGAAGGAAGCTGATCGGTAGATACAGACCGCCCTGCCCATTTTTCCTGCCTGCATGACCACTGCAAGCCTCCTTCGTGATAGATGCTCTTTGGAGGGTTTTCACAGACAACTTCCCTCTCTCTGCTTATAAGGAGAGACCCGTCCACATGTCTGCCACAGACCCCTCCTCCTCATCATGCCAATCCTATTTTTTTTTTTAACAAGTCCCTGAACATCTATCCAAGCTGTCGTCGATCACCCACGAACCATGGTAAGTCCATACTCTGGCCATCTCTCAGTTCAGAAAAGGTGGTCAACGAAATATGTGACTCGAAGTTCTGTCTTTGGGGTGCATTTTCCTTTACCACTGACCAGAGACTCCCCCTGAGTAGAACTATAATGCTGCGACTGGCCGTCCCAGTTTGTCCCAGGATATGGTTTCACTGTCTGTAAATCGGGACTCAGCTTCTTTCTCCTCATTCCACTGGTCATAAGAAACGCCCCTATGTGGCTATAGATACGGATTGAAGACAGGTCAGGAGTTGATGTTGCAGGAGTGTAAGCCACCTGCTTAGGCAATTTAATTGTGCCTTCTGGACCTGCCTGGGCTCAATCTCTTACATACTATTTCCGTCTGATGACAGATTGCTTCTCTGTAGTCCCAGCCTTATGGCTAGAAAGGTCACATAGTTCATAATGGGAAATTAAAACCACATTGAGATATCACCTTACACCAGTTAAAATGGCCAAAATTAACAAAACAGGAAACAACATGTGTTGGAGAGGATGTGGAGAAAGGAGAACCCTCTAACACTGTTGGTGGGAATGCAAGTTGGTGCAGCCTCTTTGGAGAACAGTGTGGAGATTCCTCAAGAAATTAAAAATAGAACTTCCCTATGACCCTGCCATTGCACTACTGGGTATTTCCCCCAAAGATACAGATGTCGTGAAAAGAAGGGCCATCTGTACCCCAATGTTTATAGCAGCAATGGCCACGGTCGCCAAACTATGGAAAGAACCAAGATGCCCTTCAACGGACAAATGGATAAGGCAGATGTGGTCCATATACACTATGGAGTACTATGCCTCCATCAGAAAGGACGAATACTCAACTTTTGTAGCAACATGGATGGGACTGGAAGAGATTATGCTGAGTGAAACAAGTCAAGCAGAGAGAGTCAATTATCATATGGTTTCACTTATTTGTGGAGCATAACAAATAGCATGGAGAACAAGGGGTGTTAGAGAGGAGAAGGGAGTTGGGGGAAATTGGAAGAGGAGGTGAATCATGAGAGACTATGGACTCTGAAAAACAATCTGAGGGGTTTGAAGTAGTGGGGGGGTGGGAGGTTGGGGTACCAGGTGGTGGGTATTATAGAGGGCACGGCTTGCATGGAGCACTGGGTGTGGTGAAAAAATAATGAATACTGCTTTTCTGAAAATAAATAAATTGAAAAAATTTTAAAAAAAGAATATATGTAAGGCATTCAGTTCTGGTATCACACTAGAAGCTGTTTCTGAAAAGACTTTCATCTGCAGAAGAGGCCTGGATTGGCTTCAAAACCTTGAATTCTCCACTTAATTCTCTAACTGTTATTTGCCAGCGACTTCACGCAGCTTCCCATTTGCCAGAGTCCACGTGTCACCGAGTTTGCCGGGTCACAAGAAGAGCGGCTTGCCCCCCAGCCTTGCTCTGGTCCCCCTCAACACTGGCAGCTTTGCAGACTACTTGAAAGTGGAACCTAAGTAGCCCACTCACACAGGTGTTTATCACATCTAAAGTCCAAAAAGGCCCACCCAGTGCCTCTTCTTTAGAGGTAGACCGTGCAAGCTGCGGCAATTCTCTTCCACTCCGAAGGACACGCTGAGGTGTTCCGTAGCATTTGATCCCCGGGAACTTCACATATGTAATGAGTCCCTGAATTTTCGTGGGGTTTAACTCCTATTCTCTGGCTAGGTCTGTCTAAATTACAGAAAATACCTGCTACTTCCTCTTCAGGTCCTGATCAGGGCCAATCAATGTAATACCGTCAATGCAGTAGATGTGATTTCATGTGGACTGTCAAGATAAGCACAATCTTTGCAGACTATAGTACGGCAGAGAGCAGGGAAGTGGACATAGTGCTGAGGCTACATCAGCTAAAAGCAAATGGCATCTGGTACAAACTGATATGGGAAAAGGAGCATTTTCGAATCAATAGCTGCACACCAGGTGCCAGGGGCTCTTGATTTGTTCCAGGAAAGAGATTCCATCTAAAGAGCTGCTGCATCGGAAGGGCCCTGATTAAGTCTGCCGCACTGCACGGTCATTCCCAAGCATCCATCCAACCTCCCTATGGCTCAAATAGGCAAAGTGCATGGGGATACTACAGGTCTCATTATACCTGCCTGTTGTCAGATCTTTGAGGGTAGCTTAATCTCTGGAGTTCCATCTGGGAGGAGGCATTGCTTTTAGATTACAATCCCAGTAGGGATGGAAATTTCCAGGGCCTTCCACTTGACCCATTTTTGCCATAATGGTCCTCACTGTGCAGAGGTTCAAAGGAATGGTTGTAGAACACATGACAGAATCATCCGATCTCGGAATTATCCTACCTGCAGTGAGAGAGAGCTGGGCTACGTACCTCCCATCCTGTCATTGGTTGAGGGTTTTTCTCACAGCCTGAGCAGACTCTGAGGGCCAGAGAAAATGAACAGGGCGCTTGCAGCTTCTGCTACAGAGTTATTGGAATGGGATAGTTTCTAGGTTCTCTTTCCAACATGCTGTGAAGTTAAAGATATCCAGTAGGCTGTCGGGTTAGTGAGTCAGAAATTCAGTAGAGAAGATTTTAGCTCCTCCTCTGCACGTCCACGGCCTTGTACTATATTTTATTTGAATGACCTATGTATGTGTTGCCTTTTGACCAAACTGTGAGAGCGGTCTCTTTTTTTCCAGTGCCCATCACAATACCTCGGGCACAATAGTTGCTCATGAAGTGCTCACTGAGCTAAAGTGAATGTTTCCTTCCTCATCATTTTTCTTTGTGCTGTTTTAGAAAACTTTCCAGAAGTGGCAGAGTAAAAACTAATATATAATCAAGAGGATATCAACTGCATTTTGGATACCAGTATCATGCCTAGCAAGTCCCAGTCAAGCTCTCTTTGGGCAGTGGGGAAAATCTTCTTCCAAAAGAAAATTGAAGCAGTCAGAGTCTGTAATTAATTTAGAGTGTATATGCTAATATATTTCTAATATTAGGATACTATGTGATATAGGTGCATTTAATTGATTGTCTCGCACCTCAAAGTAATGCCAAGTCATTTACTGACACCATATACCATTCTTAAAACTTAAAAACTGGCTGATAATATTCATACAGGATTTATTGTTCCCTGAGAACAAAAACAATGAATTATCAGCAGCAGCAAGGCAAATATATGAGTCACACCATTTTTTTCAAATAGGAAATTGATGATCACAACAAACCCATATACAAAAGGAAATAAAACATGTGGCCTAAAACAGAACGCATGTGTACACTCTAGAGTCATTGAAACCCAACGATCAAGTTCCTTCGGTTGCATTAACAAATAAACAGGTGTGATTCCCAATACTTGTGCAGCTGGCTGGGATAAGATCAGAAGTAGCCATGATCCGGTGGCTTCTGGGAACACACAGTTGCTACATATTTATGGAGAAATAAAATAATATCTACTTGGTTTACAGTACTGTCATTTTATATGCCACATACCACAATACACCAAAAATTTTATACTTTTTAATTGTATATCACTTAAGTTTCTTTCTTTCTTTCTTCTTTTTATGGAATCACATAAATGGTTAGCATCACTTGGAGCCAAATTGTCCCATACAGCTGTCTGCTTTCCCTGGCACGTCGCTAACCCGAATTTGGGTCATGATCTTCCTGGAGATGTCTGACCTCGAGGGCTGTAGGGGAAGCTGAATTAAGCCTGTGAGAAGTAGCACATGGCTTTTCTCCATGGTTACCCACTTTGTCCACCTCTCAAAACCCATGGGAAAAAGACGGCTGGGTGGAGAGAGCCAAACCCATTTGGTTGTAGAAAGGGGTAATAAGGAAGGACAGAGTACAGATTTGTATTCTGAATAAGAAAGAAATAGGTCATGATTGAATTGTCCTTACATGAAGTAAGCAAGCATTATTAATTCTTATCAAACATTTTATGAGTAATCATAAAATAATAATAATCATAAATAAAATAATGAAATAATAGTGATGTTGATCCTTGGGCTTTGCAACAATATTCTCAGCACACAGAATCTGTTTACATAGTTTGTGTCGAGATTGGCTCACCCCGTTAACTAAGAAGAGTAGGCTCATTTTTCATAACGGCAGTTAGCTCTGGAGAGAGGAAAGATCTGTTCTCTTGCCATGGCTTCATGGGTGTCCAGTTTGGGTCTCTCTCGAGTGCAGGTCGTTGACCGTGTGGACAATTCGGTATAATCTATTGTGAGTATTCGAAGAGTGACTCAAAGCAATTTTCCCCCTGATATAGGTAATAAGTTACGATAAGAAATAATAGTTACCCTTCTAAGTCCTCACCATCCACTCTGTGCTCAAGTTTTCCTTACGTTATTTCATTTAATCCTTATAAAACTGTGATTTCCAGGTAACAAAAAGGGCTTTAAAAAGTTCAGTCACTTGCCATGTAAGTCATAGAGATATTAAACAATAAAGCTGAAGTTTGAGCCCCAAATAACAAAAACAATAATAATAACAATAGTTTACATTTGTTTAACACTTTATGGTTTACTGATGGCATTTATATCTTTTCTTTCACCTAATCTTTCCAGACAATCTTGTGAGATAGTCTGGAGTTATTTCCCATTTTTACAAATGTGGGATTGGAGACTTTGAGAGGTCACTCAGCTAGTAGGTGACAGGGACAACATACAGGGCTAAGTGTGCTGGTTCCTGGTTCAGGATCTTTGTTTCTTTCAGGATCTTTGTTTCTTTCTTTCCTTTTTTTTTTTTTTTTTAAGATTTATTTATTTATTTTAGAGAGAGAGAGAAAATGTGCACGGGCACACATGCGTGCATATCAGAGGAGGGGCAGAGGTAGAGAATCTTCAAGCAGACTCCCCGCCGGGCAGCGCTCCAGCCCACCTCCCATGAGATCACCACCGGAGCTGGAACCGAGAGTCAGATGCCTAGCCGACTGAGCCACCGGTCGCCCCTCAGGATCTTTCAACTCAGCCCGCTGAGGTCAGGCATATGCCTATTTATTGTGAAATGAAAGTCTGTACAATACAAAGAAAAATGTAGATCTTATAATTAACCAGATTATTCAGGTCCTGTCAGTCCCAGCCACCCCACTTTTGCTTAATGAAATTAAAAAGAGTGAAGGGTTTTTAATGAAAATTAGCATATATATTTGAAATATGAGACCCAATACAGTTCCTCAGGTGTGATACTAGAAAGCTTATATTCTCTGATACTTATTTCATTATCCTTCCTAACTGGTGAAACACAATTTCTCTGCAATTGAAGTTTCTGAAAAGTATTGTTTTTCTAATAATTCTCAAAAATGTTAGATAACGAAGGCATTTATCTTACTCCTTTTAATGTATTATCATTCAGTAGTCATTTAAACTTTAGATAAAAATCAAGTATTTATTAAGAAATGGCTTTCATTATTTTTTTAACTGTTATTTAAATTTTTTTATATCTTGCCGATTTTGAAATATGTCAAAATTGCATAAATAAACTGCTTTCAGCTTTAAAATTCTCAAAGTTTGTCTCGAAATTGATCACCTTGATAGAGAAGCAACAGTTTTATATTTTTAAATAAACTTGGTTTCAAATTGGTAGGGATGACAAGAGGATGAAAATCTGATATAAATAGAGAAATGGTAAATTTAGAGTTTCAAATGATTCACCAAAACCATTAACCATTCTTCTTGGATATCTGGATATTTAACCTCACTTCACTTTTTAATTTGATTTCTACACAGATTGACAATTGAGAACTTCTAATCAGTGGCTTCAAATGATGAGTTCGTGAAATGGATTTCTATATTCGAGTTAGAGTGTTTTAGTATATGTGCTGCCGAAGTGAGCACATAGAGTTAGAGTGTTTTAAAACCCATTTTATTAACGGATACAAATATCTAAGTAGGAACATACAGACACACGCGTGCCCACATATGCTTTGTATATATACGTGTGTGTGTGTGAGGCAGAAAACTTCAGGATACCTTTTTAACTGAAGAAATAGTATTCCTTGCTCCAAGTCTTGTGTTAATAATCAAAGATGACATATTATTGTGTTTCTGAGTGTATGTCCATATGTATGTGTGTATTTGCATGTATGTGTATCCATGTATGTATGTATTAATTTAAAAATAAAAGCAAAGCTTTGTCCCATATAGCAATGATATGTTTAAGCATAGGAGCCTTGAATTTTCTAGAATGTAGTCTCTAAAATCAAGCAACCAGAGAATTTTTATCAAGCATCTGCTCTGTGGTTAGCTTTATATAAAGAAGAAAATACAGAGGTATGTCATTCTGACCCTTATTTTTATGGATCATGAAAACAGGTAACATATTGGCGAGGATGTGCTGCCACAGGAACTCTCACAGAGACAGCTGATGGGAGTGGAAATTGGTTCACCTGCCCTGGAAACCCACTGCTGCTACTCAGTCCAGCTGAAAATGTTCATGCCTGAGATCTCAACGTTCCACTTACACGAATCTAATATAGAAAAACTCTTGGCTGTGTGCACAAAAAGGGGGGGGCATGGACTGCAGACGTTTTTATAACAGTGATGAACCGGAAAGAAACCCAAATCCATGGACAGTAAGCTGAAAGAGAGTGGCATGTTCATAAGATGCGACATGTCATTGTAATTGCTCTAGCTGTAGGCAAACCTGCAGGCAGCTCAGAAACATGAAGTTGAGCTGGGGAAGGCAGTAAAAGCTAACAGCATTCAGTGTTCTGAGGCTGGGCTCCCACTCAGGTTCTCTCCTAAAAAGGAAAACAAACAAACGATTTTGTTAAAAGAGGTCACAGAGAAATGTATTCAATGTGATTCCACTTACATAAAATTCAAACACGAAACCATATATATTATTCAGGGCTATATAAAAGGCAATCTATATTTTTAAAGGAAAGGAATTATTAACTGAAAATTTAGTACTAGAAGTACTTTTAGGGAGAGAGAGAAGGGGGGATGTGACCTGGGTAAGGCATCCAGACGTTTCAAAGGTACCACTTATATTCTACATATTGATTTGATATATAGGTGATTTGTGCAACTCTAGCTCTGTGTACAAAGTATAGCAGCAAGACCCTGAAAGAAGTTGTATCAGGAGAGGGAAAGGAGATTAGGTAAATCTGTACAGAGGAGGGGGTTCTTGCTTGCTTCTAAAAAAGTTGCTTTTACCATGTGACTTTATCTATTGTGGATATCGCTTGTTTTATCAAAGGTCTTTAAATTGTGTGTCAACTATATATTCTTTCTTGTATGTATATTTCACAGCACAATTGGAAAAAAAAAGCCAGAAAAGAGACCAGCAGATTTTTACGTCACCACAATAACTATTAGTTGTGTTGGATGGTTTGGTTATAGGTGGTTCCTGTTTCTACATCTTCTGTAATGTGTTTTTATTATAGTCAGAGTGAAAATATATTAAAGTACTCCATTTATAGGGAAATGGCAATATCCTGACTTAGCCTAAATAAATCATAAAATGTAACTTGGAGTAGTTTTAGTTAAGATAATGACTACCACAAGTATCTGAGAGATACCAGTGTTAAAAGAACATCCTGAAGGTGATATTTCCACCACCATGTACTCTTGAGTAGTTCAGACGCTGCTCATCTGTTCTTAGGACAGAAGCAGCTCAGTTTTAAAGATGAACATATTGTGACACCTCAGTGGCTCAGTGTTTAAGTCTCTGCCTTCAGCTCAGGTCGTGGTCTCAGGGTCCTGGGATCAAGCCCTGCTTCGGGCTCTCTGTTCAGCAGGGAGCCTGTTTTCCCCTGCCTCTCTGCCTGCCTCTCTGCCTACTTGTGATCTCTCTTTCTCTCTGTCAAATAAATAAGTAAAATCTTAAAAAAAATGAATATAACATTTTGGGTTGAAGGAAGTAGATATAGTCACATGCTAAAAGCAACTTTTTTAGAAGCAAGCAAGAACTCTCTCCTCTGTACAGATTTACCTAATCTCCCTTCCCTCTCCTGATACAACTTCTTTCAGGGTCTTGCTGCTATACTTTGTACACAGCCGTAGAGTTGTACAAATCACATATTAATATTGTTATTTATAGACTTGATTCTCCCCTACTAGGTTCTGAGCTCCTTGTGGGCAGTGTCTAACTGTAGCCACTTTGTATCTTTTATTTCTACCACTGTGCCTCCAATAGAGCAGCTGCCTGGTTCGTGTGTGTGTGTGTTTTTTTTTTCCTGAATTTTTAAGAAAGATTTTATTTATTTATTTGACAGAAAGAGACAAGTGGGAGAGGGAACACAAGCAGGGGGAGTGGGAGAGGGAGAAGCGAAGCCCGATGCAGGGGGGGCGGGGAACGCTTAATGATTGAGCCATCCAGGCGTCTCCCCTGTTAATGTTTATTAAACTGAACAAAGAAGCAGCAAAAATCTAAAATGCAGTGTGGGCTACATTTATAAAATACATGGCTCCAAAACCCTGAATATTCTAGTAAGTTAATCTTCATGCAGAATGAGTCAATAAATGTCTATAATGTTTCAAGATCTGCCGATCATGTCATTCTGCCGTCAGAGCGCTCACAAACACTGCACAACACAGTAGCACAGTCAGTTGGTAACCTCTGGTTCATGCCAAATGAAGTATCTTCCACATATTGTATTTGTGCTACCCCTCCCCATCTCCACCTTCCTTCTGTCCAGCACAGGCTGTAAGGCTCAAAACTGCTATTTTTAGCAGTTAATGATCAGAGAGCTTGACTTCCTCATCAGGTTCTGAGAACAGGAGAGCATGACCAGCCATGGTAGGGCAATCAGAGAGTTTGCTGCTCACAATCTCCTGTTTTTATTTTATTTTTATTTATTTATTTATTTATTTAACAATGGATGAAATGAAAAAAAATTTTTTTTTATTTTATTTACTTGACACAGAGAGAGATCACAAGTAGGCAGGGGCAGGCAGAGAGAGAGAGAGAGAGGGGAAATCGGGCTCCCCACTGAGCAGAGAGCCTGATGCGGGGCTCGATCCCAGGACCCTGAGATCATGACCTGAACCAAAGGCAGAGACTCAACCCACCGAGCCCCCCAGGTGCCCCATTCTCCTGTTTTTATAAAGATAAAAAATACTTATATGTCATAAAATGGACAACAGCCCAAATGTCTACAAAATAGCCCAGTATTAGGACCAATAAGAACATAGCAGCAATTTCCCTCTGGCACCGAAATATTTGCAGGCTACTGCTATGACATAATCACATGGTATTTCAAGCCTTTAGACATCCCCCTGCAATGTCTAAGGAAAGGCAGAAAGAAAAGAGCCTCTTTTTTCTTCCCTTCTTGGCTTTTCTGGGATTTGAGTAGTGCTCAAAACAATTGGCCTGCTTTGTTAGAAACACTTAATCCAAACTTCAAGGTGAAGGGTTAATCCTGATAGGCCTGGTCTCTATCTGGATAATTTCTTTTCAGATTAGTTTGGTAGAGAAAAAGCACATTTCTCTTGCTATGTAAGAGAACAACAACAACAAAAGAAAAACACATTACAAAAGTATGCAGGTGCATAAGTTATTGATTAATTTTACTAATAAAATATCCAAATCCAAATTGTCTTGGTTTAGCCTAATCTAAACTACTGATGCAACCATTTTACATGAGTTTAATAAGAAATACACTAAGTGGTGAAGCTTATGTCTGATTTGGAGTTTTATTCTCTTTCTTCCTGATACCAGAGTAACTACGGAAAATAGTGGTTAAGAGCGTGGGTCATGGAATCAGACCGTCGCTAGCAAACACTGAATCTGCCACTGTCTGGTGTGGAATCAAGTTACTTACACCCTCTGGACCTCCCTTTCAGCATCTGTGTGTGTCACAGGCATTGGGACGCCTGGGTGGCTCAGTTGGTTGAGCAGCTGCCTTCGGCTCAGGTCATGATCCCGGCGTCCTGGGATCGAGTCCCACATCGGGCTCCTTGCTCGGCAGGGAGCCTGCTTCTCCCTCTGCCTCTGCCTGCCTCTCTGTCTGACTGTGCTCGCTCTCTCTCCCTCTGTCTCTGACAAATAAATAAATAAAATCTTAAAAAAAAAAAAAGAATTATGTCGATACAAATAAGTCACTTAGTATAATGCTTGACCGGTAATTATTGATTACCAAGTGTGGATTTACGGTGAAGCTAATGAAATGTAGCTCACCCTCGCAGGTTCTTTCTGAGGTTTCAGGATGGGCTCTAGCAGAGCGTCCACATACATTTCTTTTCCTAGTTTTGCAAAAGAAAAACATTTTAACAGTACTTGGTTAAGGCTGCTGTCTGTCTCTATGTCAAATTCTGCTGCTCCATGTTCTCTTGTGTTTGGAAGTGCTGGAGTGTCCACCAGTATTTTGGGATGTGGCTAAGGGGAAGTTGATCTGGGGACACCGATCTGAACTGGGGACACTGTTTTAACTGAAATTTGGAAACATGCAAATATTATGTGTTAGGATTGATGTCTTATTGAAGAAAAACTTTATCCAGTCTTTTCATGATGTATTATGATGTTCAGAATGAGTTGTAAAACGGAAAGAAATGTTTTAAGATATCAATAAATTTTTTTTAAAAAATGATAAGTCATCCTACAGGAAAGGCTAGATCTAAAAAAAAAATTCAATGGGAAATTGTAATCTTGTGAAGAGGTAATCAGAGTTTGAAGCCAGAAACTTTGGCAAAAAGTTTTATAACTATGCCTTAGCAGTTTATTGATAAAATTTTCTTGCTGGGTTGCCTGGGTGGCTCAGTGGGTTAAGCCTCTGTCTTCGGCTCAGGTCATGATCCCAGGATCCTGGGATCGAGCCCCACATTGGGCTCTCTGCTCAGCAGGGAGCCTGCTTCCACTTCTCTCTCTGCTTGCCTCTCTGCCTACTTGTGATCTGTCTGTCAAATAAATAAATAAATAAAATCTTTAAAGAAAAAATTTCTCACTGATTTGGTATAAAATATTGACACTGATTAAGATAACATAAAACATAAATATGCTTCTGCAATAAGGAAACAGACAAACTAATTACTGAGTATAGCCAATTTTCAGTGATGTCCTCAAGTTTTACAACTCATATTGTGAATGAGAAAGGTCACAAAGATCTTTGTAAGTGGAAAAGGAAGTCAAAAGAGTCGGAGTTGAGAAAGATTAGAAGATTCTACAATGCCGGCTTTGAAGATAAAGAAAGGGGCCACGAGCCAAAGAATGTAGTTCTCTCAAGAAGCGGGAAAAGGCAAGAAAACGTATCATCCACAGAGCCTCCAGAAGGATTATAGCCCTGCCGACAACTTGATTTGAGTCTAGTGGGACTCATTTCAAATTTTTGGCACCCAGAACAATAAGATAATAAATTTGTGTTATTTTGAGCGACCAAATTTGTGTTAATTTGTTACAGTAGCAATATGAAATGAGTATAGAAATGATGTGATTGCCAAGGATAGTTCATGAAAGGAGATGCCGTGTTCACCTGGTTTTCTTCAAGCTTTGTCACCAAGCCATGAGGAAACAGAAAGACCACACAGAGAGACCACATACTTAGGTGTTCTGGCCTCCAGCCTCAGCTAAAGTCACAGCCTTCTCCAGACACGTGAGTTGAGCCACAGGATGGCTCCAGCCCACGCACCATCTCAGTGTAACTTCGTCAAAGTCTCCGAGAAAGGCTAGTCTCGCTGAGCTCAGCCGACCCTAGAACCGTGAGTGATGATAATAAAATGATTGTCGTTTTCAGACACTAAGTTTTAGGGTGATTTACCTCAAAGTCATAAATGACTGGGAACAGTTAATATATGTAAACTTTTAAAAAATTTATACTTTTTCTTGATTTGCTTCATGATAAATATTCACTTTCATATCTTATTTCATATTTGTTAATTCTACTCTTTTTGCTAGAGAGAACTCCTCCCAACTGTAAAGCTTCAACCTGTCCTTAACAATTTGGTTCTGGTCTTGCATGTAGCCAGAATTTCCTATTCAGAACGTGGTTAAATAGCATACTAATATATGCAATTAGGCAGACCTGAGGATCTTGGCTATAAAGCTATCTTTCTTTTTAGAAATTTAAAAAAAAAAAAACCTTTATTTTGAAGACACTTTAAAGCATTAACAAAAGCAAAATTTAAGCTTATTTTACTTATTCATATCATCTTAAATGTCAATTGCCTCTTCATTTGAGATCAAAATACGAGATAATTACTTTCACAGAAAATGAAAACTTCCTTTAGGATTAAGATGATACATTCAACAGATGTCTCCTAAATGATTCTTTGCTGACAGTATCAACTTCCCAGCATTGTGATGGTTGTGGTTATGGTGTTCAGAACAAATCATAAAAGAATAATGTGTTATGTAAATTCATGGCCGGGGACCGTTAATATTAGAAGGGCGTCTCTTTGTCACTTGGAATATATTTGCTTTGCGACAGACCCACCATTTTGAGATAATCGGCTCTTATTTCAAGCATTGCTGTATTATCAGTGGCATAATCCTTTAGCAGTCTCTTGATGCCCTTTCAAAGCTACTCCATTTATTTCAGTTAACTTTTAGCATAACAGAAAGGGTTCTGGATACTAAAGTAATGAGTTGGGACACTGAGGTCAAATACACATTGAGTTCGAGGGTTTCAGAGATAGTTTACAGAAGGCTAACTCATGTGTGGGCTAGTGGAGCTGGGAGGGTCTAACCTGACTGGCTGGAAAACCTGCTGTGCTCATCCAGAAGGTCTCCACGGAGTGGGTAAGTCCCACAGTTTCAAGACCAAGCACATTACTATCTCAGAATTAACTGTGTTATGAATGTCACTAACCGTTGCATTGATAAACACTCCCTTGGAAAGATACAACATGCTTCCATCATTGACAACAACAAGATATCTATATAATAAATAGATTATAAATGTTGAATTTGCTAATTTCAGATTTGGAGTTTGTCCATGAGGAAGTCGCAAAGGAGAACCTATGAGATGTTCCCTCGTTTATTCTGATGGCTTGAAGAAAGGGATGAATTGTCTGCCTAGAAATTATCTCATTCTTTCAAGTTCAGATAAAAAATGTGAGCACTTGGTTGAGAAAGCTGAATCACTTCAAGATGGCACCGCAGCTTCGTCTGAGCTTGCCTTGTTCCTCTCCCTCCAGCAAGCATTCCTGTCCTCTTTGTCGGGCTCTGCTGGCAAGGGTGATGAAAACAGGAAGTTTGGGGCTGCAAAACACCTCAGTGAGAAAATAGCCAAGACATGGAGCCAGAAAGAGTGAGTGGAGGGGAAAGGGAATGCGGCATTATGTCAGCTTTACCAGTCTTGATCCTGACGTTCTTTCCTTTCGGGCCTGCTTTCTACCGAATTCCTTTGGTAAAGTTAGGCATGGTCGCTTCTGTTTCCTCAAGAAGTCACAACATTGTGCAAGTCCTAATAGGGAAGGTGTAAAAGGACTTTTACAAATGTTTTTATTTAGGGATGCCTGGGTGGCTAGGTAGGTTAAGCGCCTGCCTTTGGCTCAGGTCATGATCTTGGGATCCTGGGATCGAACCCCACATTGAGCCCCATGTCGAACCTCACGTCGAGCCCCATGTCTGGCTCTGCACTTGGTAGGGAGTCTGCTTCTCTCTCTGCCTGCCCCCCCACCCCCGCCTCATGCTTGCTTGCAAGCTCTCTCTTTTTCTCTCAAATAAATAAATAAATAAATAAAATCTAAACAATAACAAAAACAAAAGTTTTTATTTGATATTTACATATGAAGAAACAACTACCCCCTGGTGACTATTCCTCCCTATCTGTTTTTTGGATTGGAAAGTTGAGGTTCAGGACAACTCACATCATTCAAGGTATTTAAGGTGCTGTTTCTATTAAGTGAGAAAGCTGGGTCTCAAAGTCAGATGTTCTGATTTCTTGCTTAGAGCTTTTGCCTACACTTCCGATGTACCAGGGCATATTCTGGGACTGTTTTATTTATGTATTTTTGTATCCCTGAGGCCTAGAACCATGCCAGGCATCGAGTATATACTCATTAAATGTTAGATGAAAAGTTAAGATTTATTGTTTAATACTTTCCCTTGTGAGGAGAAAGATGCTATCTCAACCATTGTAAGGGAATTTTGGCGCCTTACTCAGTTAGGGAAGTCCAAGTACACAGCGGGAAGGGACGCAGGTTCGGAGCTGCTTGCCCACACTCTATTTTCCTTCCAAGGTAAACGCTCAAATGTTGAGTGGTTTGAAGGACACTCCTCAGAAGTCAAGAATTCACTGAATGATGGCACTGTTTCTGTGGCTGTGCTACTGTGTATTTCCTGCTCTGTGCCCACCTCCTAGGTTCACAGTCTCAGATGTCACTGAGGACAAGTTCCCTGTCTGTCCTTCACGAGGTTACTGGGGACAGGGTGTCACCCAATCCCACTGTGCTGTATGAGACCAAATATCTTATAATGAAAGTCTTTCCTGGGGACTGCCAGATGCCTGATTCCCTATTTTGTTTGGGTGTTTGATGCAGGAAAGTGACCCCCGCGAAAGCTTAGGAAGGCCTGAAAGGCAGCTGACAGGTGCCTAGGGGAGAACGTCCTTTAAGTAAATAAGACCCACAGCTGTAGCAAAGTAAACCAAAGTGAGAAGGACCGAAAAATAGAGCCTGGAGAAAGTCTGTCATTTAAAAAAAAAGTGAAAAATGAAAAAATAAAGGCTGTAGTACCAACCAACCAAAAAAATCAGCAGAACAAAAGGAGAAAACTCGCATCATTTTCTGTCCCAGAATATCATCATTGTTGAAAGGAGGTATTTTGAAACAAAGGATGATGTTCAAGTAGTTACAGTTGACCAATATTTTTTAATGACTGCCATCTCCTTTATCTTAGGTAAGTGGACTGAAGTGGACAAGGGGCTCCGTTTGGGACCATTGGATCCTTCTTTTCTCCTGTACTGAACAGAGTCTGCCAAGACCAGGAAACTGAACACCTCCTAGCAAGCTTTCTTGTTTTCTTAGAGAACTGCTCATCTTTGAACAGTCTTCCTGATAAAAGATACAAAAAAAAAATTACCAATTATGAAATATCATATAGTATACAGTTTGTATAACTTTCTAACAGTCAGTGATCTCAGTCAAGGACAATTTCTGATCTCTTCCTTTTGGCCTTATGCCATCTCTATTTAAAAAATCTACCGCACAATTTTACATTTCCTCTTTCACATCCCTTATTTTATATCTTATGTTCCTTTCTACCTTTGCCCTCCTACTTGAAAAAAGTCCCCAAGCTCCGTTGTGTTTTGGCCACATACTCTCCTTACTCTCATGCTGCATGTTTTCTGTCCAGCTGCTTTCTGTCTCTCTCTGGAGCCTCTTTATACACTGCAATGAGCTGCCCTCTGTGCAATTCTAATCTTAGTTTTATTTTCCATGTTAGTTGCCTACCCTTATTTATGTTTTTCAGCATAGATTTCCAGCAAAAAAGTTCATGTCAAATAAAAACAATAGCTTTAACGATGTTTAAAAAATCACAGAAGTATTGCACAAAATTACAGGGAACTTGTCCTCAGTGACATCTGAGACTGTGAACCTAGGAGGTGGGCACAGAGCAGGAAAGAAGCAGTAGCACAGCCACAGAAACAGCGCAAACCATTTAAAAGTCACCTGTTAATGGAATTTTCGTTCTTTTCCAAAACCCCGAACAAGGCCCCGTCTCCCCAAGCAGGATTCGCTCTCCAATGCCCCTCCCCCGCGTTGCTGCAGATCCTGGCCTGCAGTCCCGGCTCCCGGTAAAGGGGGCTGCTGCAGAGAAGACAGAAGCGCGTGTAAGGCTGTGTTGTGCGCCTTCGTGCGTTTGACAAGGAACAGGACGATTCACAGGAAACGTGCGGGAGCAAACAGCGGTTCCTCGGCCTGATGACAGATGAGCGCTCTGGGGCGCGCTCCGCCTGGGTCCGTGCGCCTGGCCGGCCGCGGGACCGAGGGGCGCGAAGCCGGTGGCCGGGAGTCTGGGGTCCCCCCGGGACACTCGGTGTGACGGTGTCTCGGGCCTAAGGCACCACTGGTTCTGCTTTCGGCTCCTCCTCATCAGAGCTGCGGCCTCTCCACGGTAGCGTTAATTATGATGCACGGCAAGTGGTCATTTAGGGGTGGCCGAGGACCCAGAAGCCCTGGGGGCTCTCGCTGGAACAGCAGCGCGACCGCCACCTCCGGAGGCCGGGCCCGGGATGAGCCGCGTCCGTGCGCCCTGTCCGCGCGGGCCAAGCCCCCGTGTGCGTTTGTTCTCCGGACGGAGACACGTCGAGGTCCATCCGCTGAGGAGCACCGTGACGACGAGCCTCCTGCGCCCCCACCCGCCGCCCGACTCGCTCCGTCCGCCGTCCCCATCCTCCCTCCTGGTGTGAGGCGCGAGAAGCGCACGCGGGAGACCCGTACACTCCTGCAGGCGCCCCACGGCCTTGGGAGAACGTGACAGGTTAGAGCAAGACGCACCGGCAGCACGGAATAAAGGCTGTCCCGCTCCCACAGCTCTCTGGGGGCAGGAGGGGGACACCGTAGGGACTGGCGGCGGCGGTCGCCAAGGCCGGGACCCCAGGGTCAGGTCTTTCTGCCTGCGGAGCTTCACGCATGCGCAACCCGGGCTGCCGCGTTGCTAAGGCCCCTTGGAAGATAGAAGCTCCGGATAAGACAAAAGCCAATCAGAGGACTCGAAGACAAATCGGCCAGCCAATCCGGACTCGAGATTGCATCAGCTGCTCCGCGTTCTAATCGCTCGACCAGTATCCAATCGGAGAGCGGGCTGCTTTGGGCGGACTTTTCAAAACAGCAAGAGCAAAACAAATGGGGACCTTTAAAAGGTGCACTGCGACCAGAAGCTGTCTCCTTCCGCCTCGCCAACCTACCGGTCCCTTTCCTTCCCCGTCCCCGGATCAGTCGCAGAAAGCCGACTTCCAGCTCTCCACCTTCCGCCCGGGATCGAGAGGGACAGGTGGCTCGGCCAGGCCCAGGGGGGAAAAGGAGGGCGCAAACCCGGCCATGGACCCAGGCCCAGGGCGGGACTCTTTTTCAAAGGCTTCAGCGGCACCGCGGATCCCTCCGCGGGGAGTCACGTGCCCCGCCCCCTTGGGGGCGTCGAAAACTCAAAACAAAAACACGGGATCCGCTCCGGCCTCCGCGGTGGAGGCAGCGGTGCCCGCCGGGGACTGGGCTCGCGGGGTCGGCGCTGCGCCCCAGCTGGAGGGTGGGCGCCGCGGAGCAGGATGAAGCGCGGGCTGTGAGGCGGCGGCGGCGGCAGGGGCTGGGGGAAGGGTCCGATGCAGGTCCGCGGGCAGCGCTGAGGCGGCGGGTCCCCGGCCTCCGGAGACCGGTTCGGACGCCCCCGCCGTGGCCCGCGGTCGCCGGTGGTCGCCGGACCGCGACGCCGCGGGCGGGTGGAGGCGCGGCTCCGGCGCGGTGAGTGGGCTCGCGGGGACCGCGGGGTTTCTTTGTTCGCGATGGGGACTGGGCCGGGGGTGCTGTCGGCGTCCCCCCTCGTCAGCCCGGGGGCGACCCCAGCCCTGCCTCAGCGGGCGGTGGGCTGTGGCGGCGGGGGGATGCTGGCGGGAGGGGCGCAGTCGCGGAGGCCGAGGGCAGTTCCTTGGTCGCGCCCCCCCCATTTTACCGCGGGGGTCGCTGGGGTGGCGCTTCCTGGATTGACAGCCCCGGGGCTCGGCGCGGTGGAGGCGCCTGGGCGCCCGCGGACCGACGGTGTCGTCCGGGCGGGCGGACCGGACTGACGGGCCCCGCCGCCCTCCCGCTCTCGGACCGCGCTCTCGCCCCTCGGGTGGGTCCGGGGTAGGCTCCGTCGCGGCGGCTGCGGACGGCTCGGGGGTGGACGCCGGCGAGAGGGGCTCCCGGAGCGGGGCTCCCCGGGCGAGGCGGGGCTCGGCAGTCTCCTCCCTCCGCTTCTTTGTTCGGTCGCGAGACTTTCTCTCCCCGCACCCCCTACCCCCTTGTGCCAAGCGCCCAGCCCGGCCCCGGCGGCCCCGGGGGGTCTCTGCGGGGAGAAGCCCCTCCCGCCGCGGCCTCCGGTGGGGCGGCCGCCCGGACGCCGCGGCCCGGGGCCGGCTTCCTGTTTGCGAGGCGGCCGGGAGGCCGGGGCTGGCCGGTCTGACCCGGCGCTGGCCGGCGGCCGGGCCGCGGCCCCTCCCCCTGCCACACCTCCCCGGAGGCGGGGGAAGCCTGCGCTGGGGCTCGGGAGGACGTGACGGATCCCCTCGCCCGCTGCTCCCCCGGGTGTGCCGGGCGCCTCCCGCCCGAGGTACCGGCGCTGGCTCCTTCCGGCCCCCAACACCCCCGGCCCCGGCACCCCCTGACCGCTCGGTGTCTTCGCTGCAGATGAAGGACCTGGGGGCGGAGTACTCGGCGGGTCGAGAAGGGGTGCAGCTCTTCGGGTTGCTGAGCCTCTATCTGGAGCAGGAGCAGAGATTCCAACCTCGGGAGAAAGGGCTGAGCTTGATCGAGGCTACCCCGGAGGTAAGCGCCCGGAAGGGCTCCTTTCTCAGGCAGCTGACCGGGCTCGGAGAAGGACGGCTTCCCCTGCCCGCGCCCCCAGTTGATTTAAGGTTAAAGGCCGCAGAGTTTCTTAAGACCAAAATTTGTCTTCTGGAATACGAAGCTGCATCTTAAAGGGTTATGCAAGAATTCGAGTGCCGTGAACTCCAGAGAAGCGTTCCTCGGACGTGCCGCCCGTAGCCTGCCCCTTCTGGGTGGGGGACTCCCCGGGATTGGAGTGCTTCGTTTGTGGGAATCCCCTCTGCCCCTGAGATACTCCACAGTAGGCTCTTAGACTTTTATTTAATAAAACAAACGATCTCTATTATAGGGGAATTATTTCCGCTATAATTCTCTGGAAGTGTGACAACAGTTCACTTTATGTTGGATTGCTGAGGCATTTATGCTGTGCATATATATATATATATATATATATTTAATGCTGTATATTTTTACAAAGCCATGATAGAGGTGTGTGTCTTGTATTTGAAAAAGTATCATTAGTTATATGATACTGCTCTTTCCTCCCATAGTCGAAGGTTAAGAAAAAAAAAGGACTTTATTTGATTCTAATTGTGTGTATTTATCCATCTAGTTCTAGGAAAGTCATTAATTTTGGTTCTTGGTTTTAATTGCAGGATGATAACACTTTGTGTCCAAGATTGAGAAATGCCAAAGTAGAAGATTTAAGGAGTTTAACCAACTTTTTTGGATCTTGCACTGAAACTTTTGTCCTGGCTGTCAATATTTTAGATAGATTCTTGGCTCTTATGAAGGTATCCAATCCCTTTTGTATACGCATCTTTATCTTCCTAAACCTAGTGCTCAGCACAGTGCCTAGCGAACGAGTGTTTGATAAACGTTTGACAAGTGAATGTAATTATGTCACTACATAGAAACATTTTTAATTGGAATTACGGCCTTCAGTGCCGGAGTGAGGGACTACAGAATTAACTGTGTTGTAGTTTATGTTTCGCTGTTACCGTTGATACACCTTCTCTTTGATGATGTGACAGAACGGAGACCTCTGTTTTTAGGTATTACTTAATGTACCTATGCAGTCCTTAGAATGTGGTTTTTGTATTTTTATCTCCCATCATGTTTCTCTTGGAGCTTCGTTTCTAATGCTGGAGCATGACAAATAGAAGTATAAGGGTATGTTAAAGATGACCTACTGCCTTCCCTGCGAGAAGTCTTTTCAAAGCAGGGAGCCATGGTCTTATTAACCAGCAACTGTTAGAAAAATGTGGTGATTCTTGGGCCAATAGGATTGCTGTCAGCTGCTGGGTCAGTTTTCAGGACATAGAAAAGAAAAGGGCAGCCATCTGTCCACGGCAGCTTTACATATGCTCCGCTCTGCACAACTGATGCAATATTTCTCTTGGGCAGATTTGCACTGAAATGTGGGTTGATACCTAAATAGAGAAGATAAAAAGATAAGTCACACGTATTATGTTTATATTCAAAGAAGTTTATATTGTCTTGGTGTTGAAAGGCTTAATTTATTTTGGGTGAGGCTACTCTTAGGAATTTCATGTTTGAAATACAAAGTATGATTCAGTGTTAGAAACCTACCTTCTGGGGTGCTGGGTGACTCAGGCGGTTAAGTGTTTGCCTTTGGCTCAGGTACTGACCTCAGGGTCCTGGGATGGGGCTCCTTGCTCATCAGGGAGTCTGCTTCTTCCTCTGCTCTCCCCCTGGTTGTGCTGGCTCTATGTATCTCCCTCAAGTAAATAAATAAGAAATCTTTTCTAAAAAAAATTTTTAAAGATTTTATTTACTTATCTGAGAGAGAGATCACGAGCAGGGGGAGGAGCAGAGGGAGAAACAGAGCCCTTGCTGAATTGGGAGCCCTTTGCAGGGCTCCATCCCAGGACCCTTGGATCATGACCTTAACTGAAGGCCTAGGACGCTTAACCAACTGAGCCACCCAAGGCTCTCATGTAAGAAATCTTAAAAAAAAAAAAAAAAAAAAAAAAAAAGCTACCTTTTGAATTTGCATTTAAATTACTTAATTTAAATGCTTAAAATGCCTTTTTAAAATGGGAAGTTAACTCAGTTTAAAATGTAAAGATGATTCAGTATAATAGTGAGTAAGAGTAAGTACTTGAAGCAGCTAGATAGTGTTCTGTCTTAAGAGTTAGGGACATCATTATAATATCTTGGGGCCTGGTTTGCTAAATCAGAGTGATGGTTGTTAGAAGCAGCCGCCTTTTTTGTTTTTCAGGTGAAGCCTAAGCATTTGTCTTGCATTGGAGTCTGTTGTTTTTTGCTGGCTGCTAGGATAATTGAAGAAGAATGCAATGTTCCATCCACTCACGATGTAATCCGGATTAGTCAGTGTAAATGTACCGCTTCTGACATCAAACGGATGGAAAAAATAATTTCAGAAAAATTGCACTATGAATTGGAAGCAACTACTGCCTTAAACTTTTTGCACTTGTACCATACTATTGTCCTGTGTCATACATCAGAAAGGTCAGTGGGATGACAAATAAAAATTTTGTACTTAGCGTCACTGTAGCTAACAGTTACAATGCCAGTGAAATTTATATTTTTGTTCTTCTAAATTTTCGGCTTGGACTTTCAACAGCAAATTCTTAAGGTCATTTCCATCTTTGGAGGTCTAATAAATAAAGATTTTGTCTTATCTTTTCATTGTATAGGAAAGAAACCCTGAGTCTGGATAAACTGGAAGCTCAGCTGAAAGCCTGCCACTGCCGACTCACCTTTTCAAAAGCAAAAGTACGTTGATTTCTTCCTTGCATATGTCTTGCTGTTTCTATTCTGAATTTAAAAAAAGAAAAACAAAACTTCTTTTTCTTTTTTCTTTTTTTAGCCATCTGTGTTAGCTTTGTGCCTTCTCAATTTGGAAGTAGAAACGTTGAAGTCCATTGAATTACTGGAAATTCTTCTCCTTGTTAAAAAACATTCTAAGGTAAGTTATCTTCAGTTCTTGTTCCCGAAAGCAGATTTCTCTCCTGATGTTTCGTTTTCTTTTCCCTTCTGGTGATTTAAACATTAAGTAATACTTTTATGGGGCTTTTAACTTTGGTACTTTTTCTTATCTCTCAAGAGTTGAGGTTGTCAAAATGTAGCTTCGTCGCGGACAGTATGAAGCTGCGGGGGATCCTCAGTACTTAGCGTCGCTTCTTTCTGTGTTCAGAAGTTGTCCTTCTCTGGCATTCTCGCCAGTGGGTGACATAGTGGTCCACGTTGCTCCATGCGCATTGTTCTAAAATACATAGTAGTTAGCAGACTTAGTAAGTACACTAATGGCAGCCGTTACGTCTGGAGGGCTGAATCGTCATCACACTAGTGGCATTACCAAAATAACTTAGCCATGTTTTTCCTTTTAAACCTCTTAGTTTGGCCCACCCGAGAAGTTTCGCAGTCAGGGGTGTTAGCGCCAATAGGGAGTGCTTTGGCTTTTGTTAGGACGGACTCAAGCACTGGGACTGCGAGTCCAGTTGGACCAATAGAATCTTCAACCATGATAGTTTGGGTAGCAAAGGCTCGCGGTCAGGAAGCTGCAGGACTAGTAGTGTTTGGGAAACATTTAAATGTGGGCTACAGTGAGAATGTCTAGGGGCTAGTCAGCAGCAGGAATAAGGATATCCTGCTTAGATAGTTTTGGAAGCCAAGCTTGGAAATGAGTGAGGGAGTCACAAATGACCAAGATTTGAATCTAATGATGGGAAAAATATTGATGCCATTGAGGGAAGTTTGGGAGAAATGAATTTGTGATCAAAGCAGCATGATTTTAGGTACTTAAAGGTCTTTCAGATAGGTAGGTATTCAGCAGATACTTGGCAGCCTAGAATAAAACTCAGGATAAATTATAGTTGGAGATTGACATTTGAAATTTCTCATGAAGAAATAATAGTAGAAACCAGAAGAAACTATGGAAGTTCTTTGCTTAGGGGTCAGTTGAAACTCTGGGTTTTCACTGTTGGTGATTTCCCCCTTAGGAGGCGAGGGAAGGAGGGTCCATGAGACAAGCGCACTGTCAGGTTGGAAGAAGGTTTTCGAGAAGTATTGCTGCTCAAGAGTGTGGAATTTCAGTGAGCGACCAGGGTAGAAAGACTCGAAGCAGGCTGTTAGGTGTGGCGGCAGGAGGTGTCTGTAGGACGAGAAGCGAGCCAGCCAGCCTGCTGGGGGTCAAGATGTAGCTGGATCAGGTGCTGATGGAGACCAAGAAGATAGAACATTTTCTGTTGGTGATGACCGTATTCGTGAAGCATTTTTTTTTTAGCAAATAACTTCTTAGTTTTCATTTAAATTTTGAACTTACTCATAATTTAGACCTTTAGTAATATTTGAAGATACCTTTTTTTGAAAGATTTTGCTTCTTTGACATAGAGTGCACAAGCGAGGGGATCTGCAGGCAGAGGCCGAGGGAGAAGCAGGCTCCCCACCGAGCAGGAAGCCCGTCTCTGGGCTTGATCTCAGGACCCTGGGATCGTCACCTGAGCTGAAAACAGATGCTTAACCAACTGAGCCACCCAGATGCCCCTATCTGGAAATACCTTGAGTGAAAATGTATTCATTGAAATAAGTTGGGGCAGTCCTCAGTGGGGGAGGAACTGTGCTCTTTGGGGGAAATGCCTTTTCTGTGATGTTGCTAACTTTTCCATTAGCATATATCTGGTGTCCTAATGTAAATGCATATTTTCGGCAGTCCACACAGTGCTGTGTTACAGAAAGCTAAATTATGTGAAATTCCTTTCACTGAGACTGTTAAAGAACATACTTAATAATAGGTTGATTAAACAACCCGATGTTCTTGGGTCAATGTATTTCCTTAAAATAGGCAAAGATTTTTATTAGGATCTATGTAAATTATTTATGCTTGTAGTGCTCCTCCCTTAAACCATTGGTTACCAGATTTTGACTGTGTATTAGAATCACTTGGGGAGCTTTAAAAAAGTCTCGACGCCCAGGTTACATTCCGCATCAGAAGGGAGCACCTGCCGGTGGGCGCCGAGCATCAGCATATTGTAGGCATTACAGGGTGAGTCTAAGGTAGCAAACCTCTTCATTAAATTGTTTTTTTCCAGGTTAATGACACCGAGTTCATTTATTGGAGGGAGTTAGTTTCTAAATGCCTCGCCGAATATTCTTCCCCTGAATGTTGCAAACCAGACTTAAAGAAATTGGTTTGGATCGTTTCGAGGCGCACAGCCCAGAACCTCCACAACAGCTACTACAGTGTTCCTGAGCTGCCAACGATACCAGAAGGGGGGTGTTTTGATGAAAGTGAAAGGTAAGCAGGTTCCTAGACTAATTAGACTTCCCCGTAGTAAATAATGCTGATTTTATACTCAGAATGGAACCTGGGAGTATTACAGGGTTTTAGAGAAAGCCCCCACTCCAACAGCATCATTTCTTCAGGTGAGAAAAGAGCTAGAGGTAAAGGTAGGTGGTGATTTACAAGTATTCCCTCCCATCCCCCTCTTTTTCTTTATTAAAAAAAAACAAAAACAAAAACAGGAGGCTCTGCTACTACGTCCTCAGGATTTGTAACTGGAAGTTTGCCCCCGTTGACCACTTCACCTGTTCTCATCTCCTGCCTCTGGCAACCACCGGGCTGTGAGGTGTGGTTTTTGTGTTTCTCATTTTTAGATTCCACACATAAGTGAGATCATACGGGGTTTATCTTTCCTCTCTCTGACTTTTTTCGTTCCTTCCCTTTTTGAAAACTGGTTGCCTCACATCTCCCTTGCTCTTTGAAATAGAGTTCAGTTTAAAAACAAACCTGAAGTGGCACTCTGGGCTTCTCAGGGTTAGTAGGATTCCTCCCGTGGGGCCGCGAGGAGAGGGTGTGGGTTCGACGACCGGGAAGGTGAAGGGAACCACCGCTGCCGCCGCAGACTTCCCGGGATGCTTCGACCGTTTGGTCAAATGCCACTGTTCTCATTCAGTTAATTTTTGGTCATAAAATGAGTAATTTTATTTGGTTATTTTATGCTCTAGTGATAAAGAACAAGAAGTTTTCGTTTTTATAGCTGCTGGTTTCTTGGTTTGAGCGTAGCAGGGATAAAGTTACTAATGCGAGAAGGACCTCAAAACTGTGTGGTGGGAGACACGTTGTCCTTTGTCTCCACTCACTGGATTTGAACTGCTTAGAATTATATAGTTGCTGATATTTATTAATTGGTACAAGAATAATAGTTTGGCAGATAATAATTTGTCTCAGCCTTTTAAAATACGTGTTTTCTAAGGCGATAATAGATGACCGTTGATTTTAGGAAGTCCCTGTAAGTTAAATTTTGTCTCCGTAAGGCTTAAATTTTGAATATAAAAATCCTGAAACTGGAGGTACTTGTTCAGTAGTTTTATTTGGCTTTTAAAATCTTTAAGTATTTTCTAAATGGAATCTTCTTTGTCTTTCTCTCCCCGCTTCAGTGAGGACTCCGGTGAAGATACGAGCTGTGAAGAGAGTCTGAGCAGCTCTCCTTCCAGTGATCAAGACTGCACTTTCTTTTTCAGCTTCAAAGTGGCACAGGCACTGTGCTTTCCATCTTAGAAACCCAGTTGTTCTGTGTCAGAATTCAGTGTGTACAGATTTCAAAGCAATAAATGGGGGAGTAGGTAGTTTTCTGGTCCGTCCCCCCTTCTAGACAGGAATCGCTTAGACTGGGATACCTACCTTCTATTTATTATTCAGATAAGATCTGGCCTATTTTCATATTTAATCCTAAGCCATCAAATGGGTTAGTGCCTCTTAAACGATTAACAATGTTTTACACATTGGCACTTTATTTTTCTCATCGATCTTTAGCTGTTTGGGGGAGGAGGGAAGGTGCTGATACCTTCAGTTTGTTACTTTTCAAGAAGATTTTTAAAGATGAATAGTGTAGCTTATCTTAAAACTTTTTATACAGACTTCACCTGTCTTTATTTAAACCGATTGGGAGTGGATGAGTACTTCCTTCGCAGGGACTGTGGGTGACCCTTGAATGGTTTATCATAGATCTCCCCTACTCTCCGGTCTCCCAACAGGGAATAGACTCTCCAGTGTCGTACACATTTTGTTGTTTTGTTCCTCTTTAAATGATCACTTACTCTCTGATGCAGACTCTATAAACTTAGGAATTATAATACATTTCTGTGAATTTTAGTATGTAATGTGTTAATTGAAGTTTCTGCTGAAGCAGAAATACTTGACAGGCTGTGGTTGTTAGATAGTTGCATTTTTAATGCCTAAGTATTGTCAGACTGTAGTATTATTTTAATGTTATTAAAACGATCCATAATCCGTTAGTTATGCATGCGCCTGTGTGAAAGCAGTGCAGGAAGTTGAAGAGAACTAGGTAACTGTGGAATTGATAAATGTTGATCTAGTAACATATTTTATTTCTTTTTCTTATATTCAGAAAGTCTGCATGATTATGTTACTTCCTTTGTAATTCACATTTCAAAAATAACGGTATGAGTGTATGGGTGCCAAGACTGAACATGAAGGTTTAAAAAAAAAAAAAAAGTTAAGTGTTTGTAGTATTCTAGTTTTAAGCATATCTGTGTGGTGGTACAGCCATAAGAATAGGGATTTACAAACTCTGTACACATGAGATTTTGTACAGAGAATTTTTTTAACTTTATAAATTGTATATGAAAATGTAAATCTTAAAAAATGTACATAAAAATACTGTATTTTTTTACCCTGTGTGTGTGGTAGTCTAGTCTCATTGCATGTAAATATAATTTATTGTGTATTCTGTATTATAAATCATACATTGATGACTTTTTTAATGGTAAGTCATCATTCATTGGATGTTTTCTGAAGTGGATCTTTTTGAAGTAATGATAGATTACAACTTAAAATAAAAATGTTCATGAATTCTACTCTTTGTTGCAGTTGTTTCTTAATATCTTGGTTCAAAAGAAAAAGTGCTGGGCGCCTGGGTGGCTCAGTTGGTTAAGCAACTGCCTTCGGCTCAGGTCATGATCCCGGAGTTCCAGGATCGAGTCCCACATCGGGCTCCCAGCTCCATGGGGAGTCTGCTTCTGACCTTCTCCCTCTGACCTTCTCCCCTCTCATGCTCTCTCTCTCTCACTCTCTCTCTCAAATAAATAAATAATAAATAAAAAAAAAAAAGAAAAAGTGCTTGCTGTGTTTGCATGGGAAGGCTTGGAGTGAGGCTGGAGTGCCTCCAAGATAAGCTCTCTCTCTGGTTACCAGAAGACCTCTGGGTAGTGTTTCTTCATCACAGTTTGGCCCTTAGCCTTGGAGATCCTGAAAGCAGATCTGTCTCTTGAGAATTGACCTCTCCCTGGGGTGGACTCAAGCGAAACAAAGGAGTGATGTGTTGACCTGAAGGCCTATTAATTCATAGTGAAAGGCAGCAGGTATCAAGTACAGCAGGATTCTCAGGTTGGAAGATCAGTACGATTTCTTTCTGCAGACGGGCCGTGCTCTAATCCGAAGGTCGCTGGGCAAGTAAACGTGAGACTGCTGCGACTGACCCTGCCAGCCTCTGGCTCTTGGACCCTCTCTTTCCAAGACTTAGCCTTGTTTCACAAGTCATGGTGGGGTTTATTTGCACGAGGGGGGGGGTATGTTCCACCTCTGGTTTGATTTTGTAGAACTTTGTTTTCTCTAGTTGGTTGGAAAGTCATATACTGAATGAGGTTTTCATGTAATACTAATACTTCTCAGTGATACAGCCATGTTTTCCTAACTCTCCCAGGAGAGACTCTTGGCTTGAGGATGACCCTTCCCTTCTTATTAAGCCATTAGGGTGGATAGTAGACAGTGTATTCTGCTTTCAGGTTTTGTTTTGTTGAGATGTGAAAGTCATTTGTGGCTTTCCAAATCTTAAAGCCCTCTTCAGTTCTCCAGGATTTTGATTGCTTTGCTTTTCTTTTTTTAAAGATTTTTTTATTTATTTGACAGATCACAAGTAGGTGGGGCCGGGGGTGGGGTGGATGCAGGCTCCTTGCTGAGCAGAGAGCCTGATGTGGGACTCGATCCCAGGACCCTGAGACCATGACTTGGGCCGAAGGCAGAGGCTTTAACCCACTGAGCCACCCCCCCTTTGATTGCTTTTCTTAATAGATGCACTTAATATGTAAATCTACACGCATGGTTTCATGTGTTCCCCTTTATGGTTTTCAGCATACTTAGTCTAGCGGCCTTTACTGAGCTCCCAACTTGTTTTTTTCACAACTGGCTACCCCACCTGGAACTTTCCGATTCTTCCCAAACCTGCTCTTCCTGTAGGTCTATCTTGATGGAATAGTATTGTCACTCAAGTTGGAAACTTAGGCGATCTCCCCTCTCCTCTCACCTGTTGACTGGACATTTCCACTTATCGTTTATATGATTTCATTTATACTGTCTGGCTCTACTCTGTCTCCTGTTTTCTGCCACTGGCTTGGTTCAGTCCTGTTCTCTTTATCAGCAGGGTCACTGTAGTATCCTAGTCATTTCCTAGGATGTGGCAGGCACGCTTCGGAGCTTCTGCCATTCTGCATGCGGTAGCATCACTGCCTGGTCCCTGGCTCCACCCAGTTGACCCCCAGGAAGTGCGACTGGACAAACAGCCATGCTGTCCTTGCCTGTCCGCTCTGGATGCATTCGTCGCAGAACACTTCTCTTGACAGTTTTAACCATTTTCTTTGTCAAGGATTTGGCTTCTCCCTTCATTTCCTTTCATTTCCACACTCTAACATGATGTTCCTCCCCCTTGCCTCCTGCCTTCCCCTGTGCATGTGCAAATGGCCGGCTTATTTAGGCAACCCATTTTTATCAGATTCCCTAGGGACAAAGACCATGTAGTCTGCATTTGTCATTTCTGAACCGAGTTTTTCTAATTTTTTGTACCAGAAGTGGGTGAAGAACCTACCGTTCTTGTGTTCAGCATGTCAGGTTGTGCGGTAGATAGTTTTCCAATAGCTACTGGGTCTTCCCAGCCCTGTGCGCACACACTGCTCTTCCTGGCAAGAGAGGTGGAGTCTGTTCCCCTTGAATTTCATGTAATTGTCCTTAGTTTTACTTGTCCCTAGTTCTGTTCCTAGTTTTACTTGCTAGAGTGGAAGAAGTTCAGTGTATGTACCAACCCTATGCTTTAAGAGGACTGGCAGTGTCCTGTTCATCCGTGGAGGCCAGATGGTGCAAAGAAGCGCAGGTTGGATTACTGAAAGATGAGAGGCCAGGTAGAGAGAGGCTCTTGAGGACAAGATCATCTCAGATGTTCTAGTTTGCCATGAAGTATCTTCAGGTACAACACACACAGCTAAGGAACTGCCTCGGTTATCCCACTCAAGCTGCAGACTCATGAAAAATAAGTTGTTTCCAGCCACTAGCTTTTGGGGTGGTTTCTTATACAGCAATTGTTAATCTAGACAGGCTGCTTGTTATTTATAGTCCCATGGTGTTTACCTCTGAGTGATGAGATTATGGGGTTCGATCTAATAATGCTTATATCTAGTTTCCACTCTCCTTTAAAAATAGATTTAAATTATTAGTGTATTAACAGAATAAAGAAAGAACTAGAAAACAGCACACACTGATTATGTCCTTTCTTTGATTAAAATCCTTCATGGTTTCACGTTGGTCCTCAGCCTGAAGTTCAAACTCATTACCATGGCTTCTAAGACCCTGCTTGATTTGATCCCTGTCCAAGCCTGTCCCTCATGGCATCCGCACACATCTTTCCAGCCTGACTGCATATCAGCGCCTCCTGTTCATTGTGCTCTCGCTCTCCGCAGGAACTTCATGCACACTTTCTCACCTGTCTGGCACACCTTTCCTGGCACCCTCATCTGGTGAACTCCAGCTTTCCACTGTAGCACTTTTTTTTTTATTTTTATTTTTTAATTTTATTTTTTTTCCAATTTATTTATTTTCAGAAAAACAGTATTCATTATTTTTTCACCACACCCAGTGCTCCATGCAAGCCGTGACCTCTATAATACCCACCACCTGGCACCCCAACCTCCCCTCCCCCCCGCCACTTCAAACCCCTCAGAGTGTTTTTCAGAGTCCATAGTCTCTCGTGGTTCACCTCCCCTTCCAATTTACCCAAATTCCCTACTCCTCTCTAACACCCCTTGTCCTCCACGCTATTGGTTATGCTCCACAAATAAGTGAAACCATATGATAATTGACTCTCTCTGCTTGACTTATTTCACTCAGCATAATCTCTTCCAGTCCCGTCCATATTGCACTGTAGCACTTTTTATCTGTCCCCCAGGCATCCGAACGCCTCTTACGTGGCAGGTGCTGCACTAGAAGTTTGATACATAAAACCAAACACAACACACTGTGTCCCTGCCCTCATGCGACTTATATTCACATGAACAATTCACAGCAACAAATATCATTTTTAAAGGTTATGATGATACTTTCTTCCAAGAAACCTTTCTGGAACTCCTTTACTTTCCTATCTCAGTGCTACATGCTTCCATAAAGCTGATTTTTCTTATCCTAGCAGTTAATGCCTTGCTTGTCCGTCTCTGGGCGCTCACCTTACCTGTCTGACTGGAGAAGGAAGGAGCTGTGTGTCTTCCTTATTCATCCCTGAACCCCCAGCCCGGTCTCTGGCTCAAAGGCCTTCTCCTACAGCTGTTCTTTACTGACCTTACTGCTCACTTTATATGTTTCAGGAACCTTGTAAGAACTATTTAACTTTCGCCACAGCCTGTTAGACAAGTACAGCTATTGGTCCCATTTTACAAGGAAAGAAGCAAAAAGATTAGAGAAGTATCTGGATGACATAATCTGATGAGTGGAGCTGAAATTCAAACCAATCTGTCTGGCAAACTCTGTTCTTTCTTAAACCACAATGCTAAAGTCATATCCAGATGCTGATGGTGCTCATTGACCAGTTAGTGAATGAACAAAATAAAGTTCTTATAAAGAAAGCCCTACTCACTGTACCAGTAAGATAAGCCACAGTATTCTCTTCGATTTTTAGGTGCTTTTACCCATATAAGGAAAAAGCAGCTAAGAGAGTTAAAATACCTCGTGGTAATATAAAAATTCAAGACAGTTCAGTGTAGAGAAAATGAGGTCTCATCAAAAGTTGGGGATTTTAATTTTCCCTAGAAACTTCTTTGTGCTCAGGCATGTGGGCCCTTCCCGATGCCTAGTTCCTTTTCATGCTTAAGTTATCGTTCAGACTTTAACATTACCTTGGGTTCCAAGGCCCACAGTCATTCGATGTTCAAGGAGGTAAAACCTTGTATTAATTAAGGACTGTTTTGTTAGAGGTTTGCTTGCCCTTTGCCTATCTTACTGTTACCCAACACGACCATCATTTCCCACTTACTCATTTATGTTCTGGGATTTTTTCCAGTAATTCTTTCATGTGCCCGTGGCTTATCCTTTCATCCAAACGCTAAACTTCTCTTGAGTGGAGACCGTGTGTTACGCTGCCTTTTCATCACTCGCGGTGCTAAGTCTAATGCTGGGTAAAGCCCGTGTCAGCATCTTTCTACATGTATCCCACCGGATGGTGTCTTTGCCCTTCCTGACTGCAGTGATTCGGAGTTCGGAAACATGAACTTCCACGCGTGCAAGGATGGATTCACGCTCTCCAAAGGTAGGGTTTCACGACAACACTGAGGCAGGCAGGGGGCCATCGCCCACGGCTACACAATTGTGCACCTTCCTCCTGAGTAAGACGTAGTGATCAGAAACACTCTCCCTCTCACCAGACGGTCCGGGTTTGATCCCAGTTTGGCCTCTCAGTATGTGACCTGACTGGCTGTTATCTAAAGTGTTTGTGCCTCAGTTTCTCCATCTATGTAAAGGGTCAGTAACATTTCCTACTTGTATTGGACACAGAAATGAGTTGCCTAGATGCCCCAGCTGTTGGGAGAGCTTTTGGCACAAAACCTTCAGCTAAAAACCCTCCTGGGCAGCACACCCCGAGAGCAGCCCCAACCAAGGTCGTGTCTTGCCCAGGAGGGCCCGCATCTATGGCAGATTAAGATGAGAGGACATGGGGGCGCCTGGGTGGCTCAGTGGGTTAAGCCGCTGCCTTCGGCTCAGGTCATGATCCCAGGGTCCTGGGATCGAGTCCCGCATCGGGCTCTCTGCTCAGCGGGGAGCCTGCTTCCTCCTCTCTCTCTGCCTGCCTCTCTGCCTACTTGTGATCTCTCTCTGTCAAATAAATAAATAAATAATTAATCTTTAAAAAAAAAAAAAAAGATGAGAGGACATGGAAAGGTTCGGTCACTTCGGTCCAACCCAGGACAGCCTGGTGGATCATTTCGGTCTCGGAGCTCCCCGTGGCTTGGCTGAGGCTGCCGTTGGGCCTGCCCTGAGGCTCACTTTCTTGCACCCAAACTTCCTTCTTTCCCTTCTTTGCCATGGATGCGGGTCCTGAGGGTGCTAACTAATGAACACGCTGTACCCTAAAGTTTGTCTCCGAGTGTGCTTCATGGACATCACCACCAGCCAACACTGCCTTGTGGGGTTACTGCGTATACTGAATGACATGATGATCCATGACAAAGAATTTGAAACAGCGCCCGATACACACCCAGTGACTATTAGCTATGGTAATTATTACCTCACTTTTGCCCTACCTTCTTACTTCCCTAAAGTCAGACCCAATAATTTATTCAACTATTATTAAGCTACTGTGACATACTGACTTCTGTTCAGGGGCTGAGGATGCAAAAACGAATCAAAAAGTTAAAAATACAGCTACCCCATGGCCTGGCAATTACACTAAGTATTTACCCAAAGGAACAAGCAGTGATCTGAGGGGCACCCGAACCCCAGTGTTTAAAGCAGCAATGTCCAATGGCTGAACTATGGAAAGAGCCCAGGTGTCCATCAACAGATGAATGAACAAAGAAGTTACGGTACACACATGCGCGCACATACACACACACCCCCCCACACGCATGTGTAGCCATCAAAAAGAATGCAATCTTGCCATTTGCCACAAAGTAGATGGAACTGGAGGGTATTATGATGAGTGAAATAAGTCAGCCAGGGAAAGACAATTATTATATGATAGAAGAAATTATATGATAGAAAAAACAAAACAAGATCATACAGGAAGGGGAAAAATAAAACAAGATGGAATCAGACCCGGAGACAAACCATAGGAGACTCCTAACTATAGGAAACAAACAGAGCTGTGGAAAGGGAGGTGGGTAGGGGGTGGGGGATGGGGTAGCCGGGGAGGGACATCAAGGAGGGCGCGTGATGTAATGAGCCCCGGGAGTTGTACGCAGCTGATGAGTCACTGAGCTCTACCTCTGAAACGAAAACAGATGAAACAAAACAAAACGAAAACCGGGTCTTACACTGAGAAGCTCATACTCCGGATGCAAGGCAGCCATGCCAGTTGCTGTGCAGTATAGGAAGCACAACGACAGAAATGTGTTCAAGGCTCAGTGTAGCCGCCTAGCCTTGCCTCTGAATGGATTCGCTAATCTTCTGGGTGGAACTAAAGACCATTTGGTGGGATTTCTGTCCTTCCAAGGAGGCTCTGATGGTGCAGCCCCTTTCCTGTGCCCCTCACATCCCGGCTTCCCTCTAGGGCATTCTGTCATGCCCACTTTTAGAAAATCTTTCCTTTGGCTGAAGATTTTTCCATCTGACTAGACGCCCATGTCTTGAACAGGGTTTACACCCTAATGAGATTCAGAAACGATGGTTTGAGTACCTGCTCCTTGAGAGTCTGGCGTTGAACGAGAGCTTGCGTGCCTTTGGGTACCTGAGGCAGCAGAGGTTGAGACGAAGCCAGAAGAGCAGTGGGTTTGTTCGTGGGTGGCGCCTGTGAACCAGAATGTGGGAGGAGGGCGGGCTGGCAGCGAGAGCCCGGGGCGCTGGTGCGGACCTGACAGAGACTCGCCCAGCCTGGGACTTCGGAGCACACCTTGCCCATGAGAACAGCCCCATGTTGTGTGGAAATGGCCAGGCTGAGCGCTCCCCGGGCTCAGTCACTGAGCGCGGTCTGCTCCCAAAGAACATGGCTTCGGTGTGGATGCTCGGGTGGCCCTGAATGGGCAGCCACTGGAGGCTCTTTGGGTGGCCTCGAGGAGCAGAATGGTGGGTTCTTTCTGGAAGGAGATCCACATGCTGTTTCTCCAAGGTGCGGCAGCACATAATTTCTCCAAACATATTTTTTAATCTGGAAAGGGGAGATCCTGAGAATTGCAAAAATTCTTGACAAGACAACTCCATCCGAACCCCTGCACGAAAAGACTTGAGCCAATTTTCACAGGCAGCTTGAGGCCATTCCCCAGGACTACCCAGCCCCGGTGGCTGACAGGAGAGTTTCCCGTCTGTTCTAGCCAGCCGCTCACCTCCCTTTCCTGCAGCACTTACTGAAAAGGACTGACAGTTGCAAATCCTTTTTCTAGCCTTCTGATATGTGCAGTATCCTTGTAACTCGGGAGTGTCTTTCTCAACGATCTGAAAGCCCTTCCAGTGTGAGGTGATCACAAGGTAGGGGAGGGCCGCTGTCTCCCAGCCTCTGCGGGAGGATAGTCCTAACTTCCTTAACTGCTGGAGCGTGGACAGAGCTGGCCACAGCACATTTGCACTCACCAGCTCTGGGATTTTTCATTGAACCTCTGCTCAGCTCCTTCTCCTCCTACTGTCTCTTTTCATCACTTGAATTAATGTCTAGTTTTTTCTTATTAACTTATTTTATTTACATTCAGTTAGTGAACGTACACTGTATCCTTACTTTGAGAGGTAGAGCTCAGTGACTCCTCAGCGGCATACAACAGCCAGGGCTCATCCCATCACGTGCCCTCCACGCCCATCACCCTGTTACCCCGCCGCCTCCCCACCCCCCTCCAGCAGCCCTCAGTTTGTTTCCTATTAGTCTTGCTTGTCTTTGACAATACTAAGATCAGCCCCTACCTCACGGTGCTGTGAGGACTGGGCAAGTTAACGGAGAAAATAAAAAAGTATTTTGCAAACTGCAAAGTTCTTTACAGATACAGGTGGTTGTCAGTGTGAAGGGATTGCATGTATTTTCCTGAGAGACGGTTTAAAAAAAAATACATCAAAATATTTTTTTAAATATTTTATTTATTTATTTAACAGAGAGAGAGAGAGAGAGGGAGATCAGAAGCAGGCAGAGAGGCAGGCAGAGAGAGAGGGGGAAGCAGGCTCCCCGCTGAGCAGAGAGCCCGATATGGGATTCGATCCCAAGACCTGAGACCATGACCTGAGCCGAAGACAGAGGGTTAACCCACTGAGCCACCCAGGCGCCCCACATCAAAATATTTTTACTGTTAATATATCTCCTTTCTAAAAATGTAAACAATATAGAAAAACTGATAATACCTACAAGGCCACCCCCTTGCAGACACCATCAAGCAAATATTTATCATTTGATTCTTTTTAGGCAAGCATAAGCATATAAACTTTTTAAAAAATATGTAAGTGGGATTCTACTCTATATACTCTTCTATAACCTACTTTTCTCGCGTCACGATGCGTTAGCCCATGTATCAGGGGTAACTGGTGTGGGTCTCCTTCCTTATTTTTGACAGCTGCGAGTGTTTCATTGTGTGTTCATGTGATTAAGAGCCTCTCCTAACGGATATTTTGTTTCTAATTGTTCAGTATTTTTAACAAAACAGCAATAAACATTCTCATCCATATATTTCTGTGTACCCATATAATCATTTTTTTAGGATACATGAAAAAATTTTGTTCAAGTTTATTTTTTCAGTGATCTCCACACCCAGTGTGCTGCTCGAACTCACAACCCCACTGTCAAGAGTTATGTGCTCTTCCGACGGAGCCAGCCAGGCACCCCTCTTAGAATACATTTCTAGAAGTGAAATTCCTGGGTGTATTCTAAGGAAATGTACATTTAAACTTTATGTATTGTGGGTTTGTTCTCCTGAAAGTTTGTATGGATTTACTCTCCCATCCTTGAGTGTGTCAGGGAGTTTACCTACTTCTGTACCCCGGGGATTCTGATGGAGATGGGGCAGGGGGAGGTCAGAAAGGGTGCCTGGGATCATTAGATTCCCAAAGGGCTCATGGAGTGTGGTCACTGTAGAAGACATGGAGGCGAGGAGGTAAGCATTGATCCCGAAAGCTGGGTTTAGAAAATAACTTGCTGCCTGCTTTCCAAATGGTTCTTTTTGGCTCCAGGTCCCAGCTTGCCTGCTGTTGGGCAGCACACATGCCAAATCCCCAGAAGGCCAGGACACCTTTTCCTAGGATGTAGCAGGCCAACAACTCTAGGGCTCCCCTTGGGCCTGGGCAGGCGAAAAAAAGCCTCTCTGCCCAGCCTTGCAGAAAGCCTGCCTGCAGCCGTACCTGCCTGTCTCAAGCTCTTGTCCCATCTTGTACATTAAAGAGGCACAAGGTTGACGTGTCCCACAAAGGAAAGTTGATCAAAGGTGAGACAGGGTGCCAACTCTCAGAGGTGGTGCTGTGCCTGCACTCGGGGCCTGCCCCCAGGGGCAGACGTTTATCTTGGTTGCTCCAGGGAAGACTTTCATGCTGTTTTTGCGTGGAGTGCCCGGGCAGAAGAAGGAGCGGAGGATGACAGGGAGCCAGGTTGTACCTGCTTCCGTACTTCTGGTATACCAGCAGCCATAGTTCTTTCCTTTCTTCCTCTCTCTCTCTCTCTCTCTTTTTTTTCTTATTCATTTTTTGCTAAGTTGAAAAGATTTGAGTGCATAACTTTGATGGAAAAAAACTGAAAATACAAATCAAAAGGTCATCCATTATCCATTCTAATGCCATGAATGTCTTCATGATATATATTATCTGTCAGAGGCTGTCTCAGGGGTTAGTATTCTTCACATAGATTTGGAATCCCCTATTCATTTGCATCTTACACTAAGCAGCTTTGGGGCACAATGGCACAGCTGCTCAACAGCTGTGGCCTAGACTTAGGGCAGGAATCCTCTTTGAGGTTCAGTGACATAGCTTCTGTAAGCGGTTTCCAGGGCTCTGAGATTTCAGGGACAGCCAGGGCTGCTAAAGCAAGAAGTGAGATGGTCCTATAGGATATGCTTCTCCTCTGTCCGGGGAGCAGAGAGGACTTGGTTTGCTTACCTGTGGCCAGTCCCAGCATGTCTCAGGAATACTTTCCCTTCCTTTTTTGATGTTACTAGAAGAATGTGAAAAAAGATGGCACAAAGGCATGTAGACCTAATTATCTGTTTCCTCAAATTTTTAGTACCCACTACAAAATCAACAAGGTTGTGCACTCTTGAAGGGCAAATAACTTACCAAGCCCAAAGCCACAAAATCATGCTCAGGAGGTATTTGTAGGTTTATCAAGTTGCAGAAGCTGGAAAGGGCCCCAAAATGCTAAAGGAGGAAACTGGCTAGACATTAGAGCCATGTTACCATGTTCATGGTAACAGTACTTTTATGGGGTCACCGGGATGTGGGAAACAAAGGCCGAAGAAAAATTATTAAATTTCCTTATACCTACAGCCCACTGACAAGTCCTTGAAACAGGCAGAGCGACATTCCTCTGGGGACTCAACTGCCTCAGTGTTGACACTTTGTTAAGGGCAAAAGGCAATCCCAGCCTGACCTCCACCCCTCCCCAGGATCCTGTAACTTTAACATATACAACTTCCTTTATCTCAGCCCCTCAAGATATGTGCTGGCAATCACCCTCCAAGCGCATGACCAACTGATATACATCTGAAGGGTCTCATGATTAGAGTTTTAGAAGACAGTAATAAATGACCTTTTCCCAACAACGGCTAGCCCTCTCAAGGTCCTGGAAATCTTGCTCCCAAAATTCCTTAGAGATTTATGCTGTCCCTAACCCCTTTCCAGCTTGAAAGTACATAATGGACCACTCCTCGTGACCCCATCACAACTCCTTCTGCTCACAGGTCCTGCCCCAGATTTGCACCAAAGATGTCTCAAGAATTCTTTCCTAGCCATCGGCTCCGAACCCTAACATCTTTTCTACATCAACCGGAGATCAAGGTCGGAATATCAGCTCTGTAGGCCCTGAGCTAGAGTCTAACACATGGAGTGCAACAGCCTCTTAGTGGAAGGAAATGTGGGTACCAGCTAATTAGTTTATATTCAAAGATTTCCCTTCCTTGGATCTAATGCCTGCCATCAGACGCATGCCTTTCCTGCCAGCAGACTACCCAGGAAACTGAAGCGTGGACTGAGAACAATGGGTTTGGTTCTGTGCAACATCCGGTGCAGCCCTGATAAAATTTGGTGCTCAGCTTGTCTCCAAGCAGCTTTCTGCAGTTAATGTGATGGGACTTCGTTGTTGTGTTGTGTATAAAATTCTCCTCAGTCTTCCATTTCCATGGCTACACGGACAGTTAATATCACCCATTACATCTTGATCTGATTATATTACAGAAGACTGTAAGTCCCCTACAGGAACTTTATATCTTTCCTGGAAGTCCTGAGGGCCCTGTGCAATCATTTGAAAACCTACTCTGCTCTCCCAGACGTGCTTTATTATGAAGCCCTGGGAATTCAGTAGCATTATTTTTCCAGGAGACTTTCTAGTGTATTTGTAGAATTATAATTTTAAAGATAGTTTGGAATTTCTATATGCATCAAGTTTTTCTTTTTTTTTAAAGTACTAAATATAGAGGATACAAAGATAGACACACATATTGGTTTTCTTCCTCTACTGATCACAAAGACAAGGGGAAAAAAAAAAGTTTCAGGGATAGGAAACACGCAGGACTGAGAGGAATGCAAAAAATCCTGGGACGGAGAAGCAAGAGAGAAGGAGAGAAAACTGCAGATGACAAAAGATGAAAGAAAGGGGGGTGCAGGGTGGATGAAAATATGGACAAAGCAGAATTAGCCGTGGCAGCCAGTGCAGCTGGGCAAACAGCATGGACAGCTGTTGCAAAGAGCCCGGCTGAGAGTGAGGAATCTGGGGTGTTCGCCCTCTATCTGTCAAGCTGTCTGACCTAAGCAAGTTACTCTACTGCTTTGGAGGTAATTTTCCACTTTCTAAAGTGAAGAAATTGGGCAAGGTGACTTTCTGAGGTCCACTGTAGCTTTGTCATTCTCATTCCAAAGCTTAAGAAGAAAATGCGAAAGCAACTTAGAACTCTTGTCTTCTGGGAGAGTGTTTCCCAAATCCTAGACCAGAGGACTGTCATTATTTCTAGTTATAATCTTCTTAAAGATTATATCCAGTCTTTGATCCAGTCAAGTCTGCCTTGGGCTTTGTTAATTTTTACTTAGAAGGACAGAACTGATAAATGATTATGTAAATAATTATGGTGGGAAAATGGAATGATAAACATTAACAAATGGAAATGAACACATTTAGGACAAAGACAGACTGAAACCAAGACAGGGGGAAGTGCTTTAACACAGACATCCTTGGGAGCGTGTTGCCAGTGTGCCTGTGCAGAAATAGTCACCGTTTGGGCAGCTCCGTCATGTTTCAAGCCCTGGTGAGAGAGAAGCCATCTCAGGCAGGCAGCTATCAGCAAGGCCATCAAAGGGTGGCGACAGACAATGACAAGCAGCATAGATTGGCAGCAAATAAGCCACATCCATATTTAATATCCAGTGCATGTAGGGAGGCTTATCACTCTGAAAATCTCTGAAGTTGTATCTCATAGAGGATGGGAAACTTAAAGTATTTAGGTTGTGGAAAAGCTCTGATGAGCGATTCACGCTTCTTTTGGCTTACATCTCATCTCTTCTGGCCTTTTTTCTAGTTTTATTTCACTTAAAAACAGCTTCTGTGAGATTCTTGGGAGAATGCCCGTGTCTCCCTCTTTGTTGTATGCCCAGCACCTGCCAGAGGACCTATCACATCGTACCTGCTTAATAAATGAAGGTTGAGTGAACAAACAAACAAAGGAAGCCACTTGAGGGTTCCTCAGAGTAAATGACGCTCTAGAATGGAAGCATTTTCAAGGGCTGCAGCAGAACTATGAAAGGGGTGAGAGGGAGTGGTAGTGGGACGTCTTCAGAACCCAGAGAACTGAAATTGTAGAGCAGTACGTGATGGAAGAGTGTTTTGGAGGTTTGGAAGGTTTTGGAGAATTATCCTGAAAGCAATAACAAAATAAACAAAGAATTGAACAAAAAACAAAATAGAATGTCTTCCAGGTCCCAAGGTGGAGAAAACAGGGCTTGGCTCTATGGCATTCCATGTTGGAATCAACATTGTTAAGAAAGCAAAAGCCAACAGAACAGGGTTGATTTGATTGGAAACTAAAAAACAGGAGTCAGAGAAGTAGAGATCAACTCTGTTCCCCAGTGTGGTCTGGGAGTCTGGATGTCCACACGCAAGAGAGGTGTGCCTACATTACAAATATCCTCATGGCGAAAATGGATTAGTCAGAGGAGGCTGGTCTGTTCTCATCTTATATTCTCTTAGCACAAATATTTGATTTCCATGGAGATTTCCTTATAGGGAACAGTTCTGCTGATGTATCTTTTTCTCTTAGCTCAACTCCTGTCGGGAGCAGATGCTGAGAGAGAGTTAGGAGTAGAGAGATGTATTCAGGGGTGATGACCATGAACGATAAAGGGAGAGGAAACAGGACTGGGCAGGGGAAGTCTTCAGGTCGCAGTGCCAATGTGACACCTGTGAAAAGAAATGGGGAAGGAAGCAGAATTGTGCAGGGAGAGCCTCAGACCATGATGTTGGATCTGAACAAGCCTCGACCAGCTCAACAGGGCGCACTGGAGCAAAGTCGAGAGAAGTCTTGCATTGGGTAGACACGCCCAGACCCTAGTACTCCCAGTTTGTGCAGTACTGGCTGGGGCTACCCAGGAACAGCATGGTCTTGGCTTGAACATGAAGCATATCCTTAAGGTACTGCGCTAGAAGCCGTCAGCCAACTGCCCTCTCAAAGCTGAGCAGTGAGCTCTGTTGAGGGGAGGCCTGTGCAGCACACCTCCCCTGCTGGTACGCTATCCAAGGTCGTTTCCAGATCTTGTATTCGGTGCTGACTCTTACCACTGAATAGTGGTTGGACAGTTAGTTGTTTGCTTTCTCAGCCTCCCTGACAATTAGAATGGTCATGAGACCCGATTCTTGCCCATGGGGCCGCTGGGAAGCTAACTGGGGTAAAAGACAAAGCCTTTTTTTTTTTTTTTAAAGCCTTTTGAGAAGAGATCATTTCCCCTCTCTTTCAACCAGCTACTTGTTTTCTGATTTTGAATGCAATGTTGATGTCTGGGGTGGCAGCCCTCTTGTAACCATGAGGCCATAAGCAAACATGCTAAATGGTATAATACTTTGGTGATGTTGATGAGACTGATCAACCGTGATGAATAAACAATAAATAATGTTCTTATGGTTTCATTATTTTTTTGCTGTTATTTGCAAGTGATACCCTCATTCCCCAGTTCTCGTAATATAGCGTATATGATGTTCCTATATCATACATATTTTAAATTCTAAGCTGGCATTATGCCTTACATATCAATTTCTTTTTACTTTGGTTAGAGCGAATCAGTCCTTGTGAAATAAATATTCACTGAGTACACTGAGAAAATTAGTTTCGAGGCCTGAAAAGCTAAAGACTAACCCTCGAAAAGAGTGACAATGTATATTCACTCAGAGTCTTCCCTTAGTTTGAGTTTCCCAATCTTAGCAAAGAGAAATGCCTTTATTAAAACCCTAGGATAAAGGAAGTCTATATGTTCTAGTCAGCAAGAAATTTTAAAGCATTAAAAGCTTGAAATCTGTAACCTGTTGGGTTGGTTTTTCTGTAGTAAAGGAATGAAGCAGAAAAGAGACTTGTGAGAAGATCCGTGACCTCAGTTGAGGGGACACAGTTCACTTAAAAGAGGGAGTCAGGACCTCATACTCCTTCATCCCTTTGCTCTCTGCAAGGGCTCCCTGTTTGCCACACCAGAAGCTAGAGAGCAGGAGAGCCCGGCCATACAGCCCACCAAGCCTGCTTTCTGGGTAGAAAGCACAATTGAGAAGCATGGAGACTGGATCTGAAAGACAAAGGGAAGGTATCCAGTTCCTTCCTCTGTCCCTGGGCAGAGAAGGTGCTCAACATCTTTAGGACTAAAGCAAAGGAAGGGAGAGAAGGAAACCAAGGCTGGATCATCTGCAGAGGATTATGAGTTGTTCTTCAAAAACAGAGTTTCTGAAAACACAAATGGATAAAAACTTTGGGCTTTTAAGTAAGACCCAGATTCAGCAGGCTCTCCAGGGAGGCGCTGAGGAGGTTGTTTGCAAATGTACCTTTGGCTTGTATCAAAGGAAGAAGAGTTCTCATTTAATGAGTTATTTCACCCATGAAATAAGGTAATGAAAATGCATATGGAAAAGAATATTCAAGTTTGAAAAAAAAAAAAAAAGGGAAAGTGGAGTCAAGTGGGAAGGAGAAGTTGAAGATTGGGGGTAGGCCAGAGGGCACTTACTGAAGGAAACAGAGTTTTCCAGAAACTCGCAGCTTATGAGTCATTGCCCAGAATTTTGTCACGTGGGCGGTAGGCACCTAGCTGTGAGGGAGTTGGAGAAGTCAGTGTTTCTACCTGGCAAACTGATGCTCTGAACTAAGTCAGTTTTCTGGTAGAAGACATAAAGGGGAGTAAATATTGAGCAGGTAACTAGCAGGGTCTACCATCTTATAGAAAACTAAAACTCACAGATGTGAAGGTATTTGTCCCAAAATTCAAAGATGGAGCTGGGATTGAAATTCTGCTTTTTGACTGCAAAGCAAATGCTTTTGTCCACTGGGCTATGGAGTTGTAATGGAAGGTTGATGCTTCTTCTTACCTTAACATACAGCACGAAAAACATGCTACTTACTAGGTACCAGAATCTAATAAAAATGTAATAAGTGTCTATTTAAATTGGTATTTATTCTGTAGGCAATAGAAGCTTTGAATATTTTAAGGAGATGAATCAATCTCATCTGGAGTCAGGAACATTGGATATGGTCCCTGGTTTGCCACTGACTTATGATGTAGATAAGTCACTTACTTTTGTAGGTGACATTTTCTTACTGTCTATGAAATGAAAGTAACAATGCCATCTCAAAACTCAGATGACAGGAAATGTAACAATGATGCTAAATGTCTACTATCCATGGATAGAGTGTTTTAAAGATTTATTTATATATTTTAGAGAGAGGGAGAGTGTGAGTGAGGGGAGGGGACGAGGGAGGAGAGAGAAACTCAAGCAGACTCCGCGCTGACGTGGGGCTCAATCTCACTTCCCTCAGATTGCAACCTGAGCCGAAATCAAGAGTTGGACACTTAATCGACTGTGTCACCCAGGTTCCCCCCTGGATAGAGTGTTTTAAGGAAAACTAAGACATGTCAAATCAGCATTTTGACCATAGTACTCATTAAGAACATTCCAGATAAAGACTAGATACTACCCTTACTGGATGAAGTAGCAGTGGGATTAAATACGACCAAAACCCAAGTGATTGGAGAACTGCTGCTAGGAACCTGCACCACAGAGAATAACAATGCTCCCTCTTCCTTTTCTTTCCTTCCTTCCTTCCTTCCATCCATCCTTCCTTCCTCCCTTCCTTCTTGAAAAACTTTATGCCTTTTTTGAGCTCCTGGATCTGAAGCAGGTCTGTGGTGGAGAGATGAGCTGCTGCAGAGGTCACTGTAGGGAACCTCTTCCAACATATGGGGGCTTGAGGAAGCTCTGTGGGATTTGAAAGCTGCCCCAGGTTGTCTCATTTGGTGAGCACTGTTGGTGGGAATGCAAGTTGGTGCAGCCTCTTTGGAGAACAGTGTGGAGAGTCCTCAAGAAATTAAAAATAGAACTTCCCTATGACCCTACAATTGCACTCCTGGGTATTTACCCCAAAGATACACATGTAGTGAAAAGAAGGGCCATCTGTACCCCAATGTTTATAGCAGCAATGGCCACGGTCGCCAAACTGTGGAAAGAACCAAGATGCCCTTCAACGGACGAATGGGTAAGGAAGATGTGGTCCATATACACTATGGAGTATTATGCCTCCATCAGAAAGGATGAATATCCAACTTTTGTAGCAACATGGATGGGACTGGAAGAGATTATGCTGAGTGAAATCAGTCAAGCAGAGAGAGTCAATTATCATATGGTTTCACTTATTTGCGGAGCATAACAAACAACATGGAGGACATGGGGAGATAGAGAGAAGAAGGGAGTTGGGGGAAATTGGAAGAGGAGGTGAACCATGAGAGACTATGGACTCTGAAAAACAATCTGAGGGTTTTGAAGGGGCGGGGGTGGGAGGTCAGGGTACCAGGTGGTGGGTATTATAGAAGGCACGGATTGCATGGAGCACTGGGTGTGGTGCAAAAACAACGAATACTGTTATGCTGAAAATAAATTAAAAAAAAAATTTAAAAAATAGCACATGTGAAAAAGACCGTGGCATCAGCTACTGTGATATGCAAGACAGTGGGAATTAGGGCTAAACATCAAGAGAGACCCTTGATAACAGATCCATAGTATTTTAGAGCTGATGGCAACCTAGCATCAAAAAACACCTGGATTTGTAGGTTCTCATTTAAAAGGGTATAAACGCTCCCTTTGAAGATGCTCAAAATGAGTAAATGTCCTCACAGTTGTTGAGATGATCTATAAATGCAGACAGGCAGAGTTGGGGTTCTGAATTCTAAGTCTGCACTTTGAGAAAGTTGTCTCATCTTTCCAATGTATTTCCATGTCTGTAAAATGGGATAGTAATAGAAGCTCTCCTGGGTTACTTTGATTAGACAAGATAATCCATGTAAAGCTCTTGGTACATGGTATGTCCTCCATAAATTCTAGCCCTTAATCAGTATGTATATGAAATGATAAGAAGTACATAGCCATGGTTCCCTTAGAGCCAGAATGGAAGGAAACAGATTGACATAGGAAATGCCTAAAAGTTAGAACCAGACAGCCCAGGTTTTTTAATTTTAAAAAATTTTATTTTTAATTTTTTATTATTTATTATTATGTATTATTTTATTTTTATTATGTTTTTATATTACATTATTATATATTATATATGTTACATATTATATATAATTATATTTATTATACTGTAGTAAGATAATATAAGATCTATTCTCTTAACAGATTTTAAAAAGATTTTATTTATTTGTCAGAGAAAGAGAGAGAGAACAAGCAGGTGGGGAACAGCAGGCAGAAGGAGAAGCAGACTCCCTGCTGAGAAAGGAGCCTCATGCCGGTCTTAATCCCAGGACCCAGGGATCAAGACCTGACCCGAAGGCAGACGCTTAACTGACTGAGCCACCCAGGCACCCCTCTTGACAGATTTTTTAAGTATACAATAGGATTTTAACTATAGGCATAACATTATATGTCAGGTCTCTAGAACTTACTCATCTCGCAGTACTTAAGCAATTACCCATTTGACTAGGAACTCCTGATTTTCCCCTCATCCTTCTGACCAACCCCGAACCAACAACCACCATTTTGCTCTCTGCCTCTGTAAGTTTGACCATTTGAGATACCTTACATAACTGGAACCATACAGTACCTGTCCCGTGGGGGCTGGCTTATTTCACTTAGCATGTCTTCCAGGTTCACCCATGTTGTTGCATGTTGCAGGATTTCTTTTTTTTCAAAAGTTTAATAGTTTTCTATCGTATGTATATACCCCATTTTCTTTATCCCTTCATTCGCTGGTAAACAAAGCAGAAAAATGTCTAATGGACAAAAGACCGTCTCTTCAACAAATGGTGTTGGGAAAACTGGACAGCCACATGCAGAAGAATGAAAGTGGACCATTTCCTTATATCATGCACAAAAAAAGACTCAAAATGGATGAAATATCTAAATGTAAGACAGGAATCCATCAAAATCCCTGCGGTGAATACAGGCAGCGACCTCTTCGACCCCAGACAGCCCAGGTTTCGAGTCCTCCTCCGTCTCCTCTAACGCCGTGGTCTTCACTCAGTCTCTTTACCTCTCGGGACCCCAGGCCCGTCTCCGAGTGAGAAATGTGTCTTTCCTCTTTGGCCTTTGCTTTGGCACCCTGGTACTAATATTGATCTAAATAAACCCAATCTCTCCGTTAACTTCCACAAACAATCCATTCACAGGGAGCATATAATGATCTTTAAAAAATTCTGACTCTGGATTCATAATGACCACGGAAAGGTACTTTGCTGCACAGAGTGCCCACACTCTCACTTGGAAAACCTCCATTCGATTGATCTCTCCTCCTCCCTCCCAGTCCTCAGTCATTGTCTCCCTCTTCAACTTGCCCCAAAGAATGCATTCAACCCCATTTTCCTTCCCCTTTTCTCCTTTATTATCTGGAGAAAGGTGCTTCTTCTGCAACAGGTGCAAAACTATTTCTCTCTTCTTCGTAACAACTGGCTTATCAATGGCTGGCTTATTTCTCTCTCCTTAGAAGCAATTCTTTTACCAGCTACAAGGAAGATAAATGTTTTCTCTGATTATTGTTATTATTGAACTTCTTAACCTTTAGAATTCCATCAATGGTTCTATTCTTGGAAACATACTGTATTGGATATGTTCCATTTGCTTTTCCAAATCTCTCCCCACCCTGCTCTGTGTGTGGGGAAGTTGACCCATGTTGATGGCATCAAGGGCCCCCTTGCCCTGTGGCTTTTGATGGTTTGGCTCATGAGAGGCAATAGCAGGGGATTGGAGTTTGGGAAGAGAGAGACTTTAGGGCATTTACTCTCTCAGCTCCCATCGCTCCAGGTCACTGTGTGTTGGATACACACTCTACCAAAGACGACTACAGAGCTTATCCCTTGTCCATTGATCCTTCCCTGCGGTGACTCTTTTGGCTTATGGGAGGTACTTTCTCTCCTTGTAATTTCAGATCTAGAGATGGTCCCAGCTCCTGCTGTAGCTGGCCCCAGGGATGCTTCATTTTTTCTTATGGTTTTCCTTCACCTTGTCTACATTGCTATGAATGGTGAGCTTATTAAACTCCTCTCAATCATATTATCTGAGTTTGCTATTTATTTCTAGATTCAGCAACCTGGACATTTATCTAAAATTTCATTCCTTCATTCCCTCAAAAATCACGGCCAGGAATTATTCTAGGGGCTGGGTCATAAGAGTGAGTAGGAAGACATATTTCCCATGAGCTCGATTTTGATAAAGGAAAGAGACAAGTGAGCAGACAGTAACAATGGAGTTGTAACGAGAAGTATTCGCTTCTTTTTTCTTTTCTTTGAGAGAATATGAGGGAGGTTCTTAACTTACTTTGGGGAGTCCGATAGAGAAATGCTTTCTGAAAGAGACAAAGCTTGTGTGGATCCTTGAAGGATGTGTGGGAATTAGCCAGTTCGATGGGGAGGATGAAAAAGGGAGGATATGCTAGAGGATGGAACAGTACGGGGAACATGCTAGGAGGGGGACCCGTCAAAGGGGACAGAGCCGAGGTAGCTCTTGAGTGATGGAAAACTGGATCAGTCAGTAAACGACCTCTCTTTAAACTCTTAACAATGGAGAACAAAGTGATGGTTGATGGAGGGAGGTGGGTGAGCGGATGGCATGGATGGGTGAAGGGTCTTGCGGAGGGCACTTTTTGTGGTGGGCATTGAGTGTTGTATGTAAGTGATGAATCACTGAATTCTACTCCAGAAGAATGTATTGTGCTATAGGCTAAGTCAATATAATTTTTTTTCATTTATTTATTTTCAGCATAACAGTATCATTATTTTTTCACCACACCCAGTGCTCCATGCAATCCATGCCCTCTATAATACCCACCACCTGGTACCCCAACCTCCCACCACCCCCGCCACTTCAAACCCCTCAGATTGTTTTTCAGAGTCCATAGTCTCTCATTGTTCACCTCCCCTTCCAATTTCCCCCAACTCCCTTCTCCTCTCCATCTCCCCATGTCCTCCTTGCTATTTGTTATGCTCCCAAATAAGTGAAACCATATGATAATTGACTCTCTCTGCTTGACTTATTTCACTCAGCATAATCTCTTCCAGTCCCGTCCATGTTGCTACAAAAGTTGGGTATTCATCCTTTCTGATGAATAATACTCCATAGTGTATATGGACCACATCTTCCTTATCCATTCATCCGTTGAAGGGCATCTTTGTTCTTTCCACAGTTTGGCGACCATGATCATTGCTGCTATAAACATTGGGGTACAGATGGCCTTTCTTTTCACGACATCTGTGTCTTTGGGGTAAATACCCAGTAGTGCAATGGCAGGGTCATAGGGAAGTTGTATTTTTAATTTCTTGAGGAATCTCCACACTGTTCTCCAAAGAGGCTGCACCAACTTGCATTCCCACCAACAGTGTAAGAGGGTTCCCCTTTCTCCACATCCTCTCCAACACATGTTGTTTCCTGTCTTGTTAATTTTGGCCATTCTAACTGGTGTAAGGTGATATCTCAATGTAGTTTTATTTTTTTTTATTTTTTTTTTAAAGATTTTATTTGTATATTTGACAGACAGAGATCACAAGTAGAGAGGCAGGCAGAGAGAGAGAGAGGGAAGCAGGCTCCCCGCTGAGCGGAGAGCCCGATGCGGGACTCGATCCCAGGACCCCGAGATCATGACCTGAGCCAAAGGCAGCGGCCTAACCCACTGAGCCACCTAGGCGCCTTGAATCTCCCTGATGACTAGTGATGATGAACATATCTTCATGTGTCTGATAGCCACTTGTATGTCTTAATTGGAGAAGTGTCTGTTCATATCTTCTGCCCATTTTTTGATATGATTGTCTGTTTTGTGTGTGTTGAGTTTGAGGAGTTCATTATAGATCCTGGATATCAACCTTTTGTCTGTACTGTCATTTGCAAATATCTTCTCCCATTCCGTGGGTTGCCTCTTTGTTTTCTTGTAAGTCAATATAATTTTTTAAAAAATGACCTCTCTCTCTCCTTCCTCTCTCCCTTCTCTCTTTCTTGTTTGTTTGTTTGTTTTTAAAGATTTTATTTATTTATTTGACAGAGAGAGATCACAAGCAGGCAGAGAGAGAGGAGGAAGCAGACTCCCGGCTGAGCAGAGAGCCCGATGCAGGGCTCGATCCCAGGACTCTGAGATCATGACCCTAGCTGAAGGCAGCAACTTAACCCACTGAGCCACCCAGGTGCCCCTGTTTGTTTGTTTTTTACTAAGCAAGAATTTTGTCTGTATCCTGAACATGATGAGGAACCAGAGAAGGGTTTGTCTGAGAAAGACCTCTCTGGATGTAGCGTGGACAGTGGTCTAGATGGTCGTAGCTTGAAGGTAGTGAAAACAGCAGGAAGAGTGGAGAAAAGGAATAGGTGAGAAAGGGCTTCAACTACAGTCGTGGCAGGATGGATGCTCGGGTAGGAGGACTCAAGAGAAAGTCTATGTGGGTGGGCTTTTTACTACACTGGCAGTGGCTTTCTCATTTCAAACAGGGGACATAGAAATATAGGCATGATGAGGAGCTGGAAAGTTCTAAGCCTGTTTATTATATTCTAAATTAGGTTTGCACATTCTCAAATTTCAATATCATATGAACGCTGTGAAAGATCAAATAATACTATGATGTATCTGTATCTGTAACACCATCAGCCTCAACCAAGTAATGAGTTATAGAGCAACAAATCCAAGCTTCCAAAGGGCAGACCACCAACATAGAGAGTTCTTTTGTGCTGGTAGGGACGGTGGCCACCTTCCAACACCTGTTCCCTGACTGCCTTTGTTCTTCAAAGAAGAGGCACAGGATCCAAGCAGTCATCAGAATGCAGTGAGAGCGGCAATTAGTTCTGGTGAACCACCTACTGGAATCAGTCCAGCTGAGAATGAGTTAGGAAAACTGAAACTGCGATTGTTCTTTGCACAAACCCTGTTTCCGCCTTCACTAGTTCAGACTTTGGCGGAAGGAAAGAAGACAGAAAAAAAGGAGGTTGAGTAGGGTCTGGATTCTGTAGCAGTTCACCTTGGTTCAAAAGTAAAAGAATTGAAATGAAGCTGTTGAAATAAAAATTGGAGTGCTTTTCCTGAACCTAGTCTCTCTGTGCCTGTCCCTAAGGATGGCTTCTGTGATGGAAAGAACATTTTCATCTTTATTCTCTTGTAAGCATGAGGGATGTCACATTGGAAAAAGGGATCATAGGGCCATGACAAGTTGTTACTGGCTCTGCCCTTTAAATACGCTCTCTTGACAACTTCAACTGTGTAACTTACTGCTGAAGAGCAGGGCCTTGTAAGTCGAACGGTTTGGGGTTTAAATCCTGGCTTGGACTCTTGCTTGTTGTGTAACTTGGGGAAAGTTGCTTAATCCTTCTGAACCTGAATTTTCTCATTCATAAACGACAATGTCAATATTTAGCTCATGGGGGTCAAGGGTGAATTAAATGAGTCAGAGTAGAGATTACCTGGCCCAGAGCAAAGACTCAAGGGGTGGTAACTTCTACCATTGGAACAGTACATGGGAGATGAAGTTGCCAAATTAAGAGCCCAAGCCGGGCCTTCATCTTTATGGTTGTCCTCTACCTAGGCTGGGAAGCAGTGGAAGCCTTGAAGAACGTTGCCTCAGGCTTGGGCTGGCTTTCACCTTGAAGAAGGATGATTCAGTGTGGAATGCCAGCAGGCTCCTTCACAGTGAGGATTCTCATGGGTCTAGTTTTGAACTGGACTATCTGGTATTGGAGTTTTCTGTCCAGGAAATCAACTGAGAAAACACTGAGATAAGCGTGTGGTGACAGAACTTCTCTGATTTGGTAAGCTGTACTCTTACAGTGTTTACATGACTTAGAAAAATGTTCTTACTGACTTCAGGGCCTGCAGAAGCAAGTGTTCCCACTCCAATAGTCTCTTAGCCATGAACTTGGTATCAGTCCCAATTCATACCTGCATTATTTATACCTTTGCAGTGCCACAGGAGAACCAACCATTTCTCTCTTTAGAAGGTACCTCTTTTTCCTCTTTCTTCTTCCTTTTCTTTTTTTTTTTCCAATTTATTTATTTTCAGAAAAACAGTATTCATTATTTCTTCACCACACCCTCTTCCTTCTTTTCTGATAACAGAGAGGCAATCCAGTGTGCTGCCTAAAAGCAAGGATTCTAAAGCCCGGCCGCTTGGGTTTGAGTCCAGCGCCATCACTTACAGGCGATGTTGCCTGGGGCCAATTATTCATCCTCCCGTGGCTCAGACTCCCCATGTGGAACAGAAAGATGCATAATAGGATTGTTGAGAGCATAAAATGAATCAGTACGCACCGGAGGTAGAACAGATCTGGGTAAGGGAAGTGCTGTTTGTGTATCATGAACTATCCTAGATGTTTTTAGTACATATTACTAATCAACCCTCACAATAATCTTATGAGTAAGCGCGATGTATTTCTATTGCACAGGTGAGCCGCTGAAGCTTACAGAGGTTAACTAGTGTGAGCGCACAATGCTAGTAGAGAAGTAAATCTAGTAGAGAATTAAACCCAGGTTTGTACTCTTTTTTTTTTTTTAAAGATTTTATTTATTTATTTGAGAGAGAGAGACAGTGAGAGAGAGCATGAGCGAGGAGAAGGTCAGAGAGCAAAGCAGACTCCCCATGGAGCTGGGAGCCTGATGTGGGACTCGATCCCGGGACTCCAGGATCACGCCCTGAGCCGGAGGCAGTCGTCCAACCAACTGAGCCACCCAGGCGTCCCTAAACCCAGGTTTGTCTGCCTACTTTCAAAGTCCATGTTCTTTCTTTTTTAAAGATTTTATTTACTTATTTATGAGATTGAGAGAGAGCGAGAGAGAGCGAGCACACGCACGAGAGAGCGCACACAATCAGGGAAAGCAGAGGGCAGAGGGAGAAGCAGACTCCCTCCTGACCAGGAAGCCCAATGTGGGATTTGATCCCAGGACCCCAGGATCAAGACCCAAGCCAAAGGCAGATGCCCAGCTGACTGAGCCACTCAGGTGTCCCCAAGTCCATGTTTTTAACCCCTAATTACCCTGTCTCCCAGAGTAGGTGCTATGCTTTGTTTTTGGATTTCAGTATTGTTTTTTATTTTTTCAAAATTTTTATGTATTTATTTACTTGAGAGAGAGATAGCTAGAGAGAGCACAAACAGGGGGGAGGGGAAGAGGGAAATGGAGAAGCAGACTCGCACTGAGCATGGAGCCCCACACAGGGCTTGATCCCAGGATCCTGGGATCATAATCTGAGCTGAAGGCAGACATTGAACTGACTGAGCCACCCAGGTGCCCCTAGTGTTGTGTTCTTTCCTTTTTAAATTCACTTAGCCAGCATATAGTGCATCATTAGTTTTTGATGAGGTGTTCAGTGATTCAGTAATTGTGTATAACGCCCAAAGCTCATCACATTATGTGTCCTCCTTAATGCCCACCACCTAATTACCCCTTCCTCCCACAACCTCCGTTTTCACAATTCTCAGTTTATTTCCTGGAATTAACTCTGTCATGGTTTGTCCCCTCTCTGATTTCTTCCCACTCAGTTTTCCCTCCCTTCCCCTATGAGCCTCTGCACTATTTCTTATTTCCACGTATGAGTGAAATCATATGATAATTGCCCTTCTCTGCTGTATGTTTTGTAAAAACACATTCTTCTCCAGTATGTTTGGCTTGATGTGACCAGGCTACCTGAGGAGAGAATCTCTCTCCTGACTACGGATACAGGAACGCTCAAAGTGAAAATGGATGACTGGAATTAGCAAATTCTCAGAAAGCACTGGTAGCAATCACAGGAATAAATAAGTCAATTTGTTTCTAGTTATTCACTGACTTACTGCCTTAGACTTGGATATATCCCCGCTCGATTCCAGCTGGCCTGTTAGCCTCTAGACTTATCCCATCTTTCAAACAGCTTTGGGATTCATCTAAATTTTCAAACTTTTGCTCTAAATCCCCTAAACATGGAAAAGTGCTTCTAGCAAGTCTAGGGGAGGCATAGTTTAAAGCAGTCTGCTATAAGCATAAGATTTCTTTGAAGACTTGCATTTTATCTTAAAAATCCATGTGGATTTTGCTTATCTCCTCTTCTTATCTTTTCTTTCAAATAAATGTTTCATTTATGAATAATTTTAGATTCACAGAAAAGTCGCACGGACAGTTAAAGAAACTTCCTGGTTCCCTTACCCAGTTTCCCCTCATGTTCACATCTTATATAGTCATGGTGCGTTTGCCAAAACTAAAGATCAACATTTATACATTGTATGCACCAAACTCCGAACTTTATTTGGATTTCCCCAATTTTTCCACTAATCTACTTTTCTCTTCCTGGGTCCTACCCAGGGTACCATGCTGGATTTTGTTGTCATATCTCCTTAGTCTCTTCCGGTCTGTGAAGTTTTTCAGTCTTTCCTTATTTTTCATGGCTTCGATTAAACCGTTTGGAGGGTATGAGTCACTTTTGTGGGCTGTCCCTTAATTTGGTTTTGTCTGATGTTTTTCTCATGATTATATTGGGGTTATGGGTTTTGAGGAAGAATACCATGGGATGTAGTGTCTTCTCTTTATATTAAGGGTATTTAACAGCAACATGACTTATCAGTGATGATGTTAACCTGGATCACTTGGTTAAGTTAAGCCAAACACTACCAGGTTTCTTCACTATAAAATTATTTTTTAAGTTTTTTTTTTTTTAAATTACACTTAGTTAACATAGAGTGTGATATTAGTTTCAGGTATATGTAAAATGACTATTTTTTTCCTTTCCCTACTCTGTTCTTAGGAACCTGAGTCACTAAGCTCGGCCCACACTCACAGGGAGGGGAATTAAACTCCACCTCCTGTATTGGGGAATATGGACATATATTATTTCAAATTATTCTGTAGGGAAGATTTGTTTCCTCTCCTCTATTTATTAATTAAATCACTTATTTACATCAGTTTGGCTCAGTAGTGTCTAAACATACTACTTCCTACTTCCACATCTGTGAATGGACTTAACTTTTCAGAAACGTGTATCCTGAGGATTCTGAGAAACACAGAGAAAACCCATGCTCTACTAGTCGCTTCCTTGCTTCCCCTGAATCATAGGCTTTAATGATAGCTGTGAATGAAAGAGGAAATGAATGACACAGGTGAGCATCATCATTAGTGCTGTCTCAGGGTAAGGATGTTTGACTCTAACACCAGTGTGTGACCAAATAGCTACTCATATTTTCTTCCTTTCTTTCTTTCCTTTCCTTCCTTCCTTCTTTCTTTCCTTTCCTTTCTTTCTTTCTCCTTCCTTCCTTGTTTCTTCTTCTTCATCCCCTTCCCCAACCTCTTCCCCTTCCCCGTCCACCTCCTCCCCCTCCCTCTCCTTCTTTTTCTCCTTCTTCTCCCTCTTCTTCAACAAAGAATCACCTTTATTGAACACCCAGGGTCAGTTTCTCTATTTGTCCTTCCCGGGATCTTGGCTGGTGTGAGGAATGGAATCGTTGTCTGGCACAGAGTGGAGGAGATCTTATTGATGTGGTAGAGGCCAACCATAGAGAAGGTGAGGCAGAGGGTAATGCAGACTTGGTGGATGAGGCCAGATGCAAGGAGAGCCAACAGGAGACAAGGAAGAATCTCGGGGAAGATCTTTGCTTGGAATCCTTTGCCAAAGACAACATTCTCAAAATTCCTGGTGGCGTGAGAGAGAAGACTAAAAGGCTGAGCCCAGCAGGCACCCCTTGATGGTGAGCTGCTGCGTGCAGGTCAGCTGGAGCTTATACATGTGCATCCTGAGGAAGAACAGCAGGGACAGGAGCGGGAAGAGTGCCAGTGAGCTGCCGGTACCCACAGCCATCATGCCCTGCCCTTGGGCCCTATCATTGAATTGGGCCAAGAAAGAGGGGAGCCCAAGTGGAACAGCTGTGCATGTGTGTTACCCCTTCCTATTTCTCCTTTTGATATTCCTTAAGACACACTCAACATGTTTTATTCATTTTTAAAGACTGATTTATTTTTGAGAGAGAGAGAGAACATGCACACACAGGGGTGGGGCCGAGGGGAGGGACAAAGGGAGTGAAAAACTCAACCAGAGTTCACACTGAGCTTGGAGCCCCATGGGGACTCACTCTCACAACCCCTAGCTCATGACCTGAGCTTGAAACCAAGAGTGGACCCCTAACCACTGTGCCACCCCTAAAATTCTTTTATATTAAGACTAAGTGCTAGAGGAGGAGCTGATTGAGCCATTTTTCAAAGGTGACTCTAAACTACTCCTTTACAAGGTCTTCAACCACTCAGCAGGCTTTGCAACGCGGTAAAAAACAAAAACGGAAACAGAGAGGCAGGGTAGTGCCTCTTTAAAATAGGAAACCTAATGAGAAGACTCGGCATCTGGGCATCTGGAGGCCTTTTTTTTTTTTTTTTTGTCCTCAGGTCTGAAATCCTGGACCGATTGCAGAGTGGCTGTAGCTCCTGGGTGTTCTCATTGGTCTGCACCCAAGATGAAAGCGGGGCTTTGACTATTAAAAAAAAAAAGGGAGGCTGGTGACTTCGTTTCTTGCTCGGCTGCTGTAGGGTGTTAACGGAGGTTAGTGAGGGAATGTGACATTTTACAGTCCTCCTGTGGCTGGTTAGGAGGGGGTGAGTGGGAAGAATCAAACTTCTAGATCTTAAGGGAAATCAGGGGCAGCTTACTTTAGAAATGAGAGGCGAATGAAGAAAAAAGACAAGGGAATCTCTAGCAAACAAAACCAAACCAGCTGTTTGCAGACAGAATATCTCCTAGGAGGTTATGGTCACTTCCTGAAGTCATTTTATCAGGCATGTCTTCTTTGAAATACAGATGGAGGAGAAACTTTTCTAACTGTTGGGGTTCCTAAAGGGAGTTCTTGGAGGAAGAACATTGAAACTTCCAGTTTTCTTCTTTCATGCTCAAATCTCACTTAGAAGTCACCTGCTTTTAATTGGCTTCTCTTTAACCTCCAGCTTAGGAGATGTTTCAGCAAAATCACTCTTCCAGCTACCTTAGGGCAGTAGTATAACCTTCTAAGAGTACGTAGTTCCTATGCTTGAGGCAAATTTGCTAATTTTTGTTTCCTCACAAAAATCTTTTTTTTTTTAAATTTTATTTATTCATTTGACAGAGATCCATAGTAGGCAGAGAGGCAGGCAGAGAGAGGAGGAAGTAGACTCCCCACTGAGCAGAGAGCCTGATGCAGGGCTTGATCCCAGGACCCTGGGATCATGACCTGAGCTGAAGGCAGAGGCCTTAACCCACTGAGCCACCCAGGTGCTTCCTCACAAAAATCTTTTAAATGCTTTTTCTAGCCTCCATCTGGACTTGTGAAGTCTCGAATGGAAACTCCTGTCTAAAGTAATAGCAGAAAAAAATAATGGCAGAAAGTGAGGGAAAACTACTACTTTCGTTTTGGAGACTAAAAGTTTGGAGACCAAGCTTAGCTGAAAATTAAGGGCAGAAAATGTACGGTACTTTTGAATTTCATTTTTTCGAGAGAAGGAAGTATCTTTAGTGATAAGTAGTAAAGAACTAAAGTGAATGTCAAGCTTTTGAGTCTTTTTTTCCCAGGGAGTTAAGGTTTTTAGCCACAGTCCTTTAGAAAGCAGTTGTCTGACCTGAAAAGGATAAAAAGAAAAAAACAAACAAACAAAATTTGTGGGTTGTGGGCTGAAACTCCCCTACTTGAATGTGGAGTTGAGGGGGAAATGTATTACCTCACCTTGGGCTCCTCCTTTAATGTCAGAATTGTTAAGCTGAGAGAAGTTTCCTGATGAGTAAATGGTTAGAACCCTTTGCAGTGGGGGATAATGAGGAAACAAACTGTTTAGATGGTTATCCAGAGCACTGTGAGAATTGAGGCTTCCCTGACCTTATTGAGGAAGAGTGATTGTCCTAGAGAAAGGGGATAATGTGGCATCTTTGTAAGAGATTGATCAAGAGTATCCTATGTGATGGATATATTGACTGTGATCTCCTAAGTGCTACATAGCAAACTGTATTGCAGTTTGTGTTTAGCCATATAAAGTGGTCTCTTGTAAAAATCACACTACACCTAAACACCTAGGTCTACCTGCTTTGAGAAAAACCTGGAAAAATGGGGGGAAAAGCCCAAGGATACACAACTTTGTCTACCTTCATCCCAATGAATGGGGAGTTAATTCTGTTAATACTGTACTCATGAAGGAAGCTGGGCTCAAGAGCAAAGCTCTTGCCTGATAGATCTTGTGCTCAGGATGTGTATAGTTCTGGGTAAGCCATCTGCTTGATGCAGAATCCCTCAACAGATGAGATCAGGGATCTTGAGTCTCAGCTTTTCCAAAGGACACTGCTAGTTAATGGTTACAATTAAAACTGGGTTGTTGGGTCTTTGTGGGGAAGGGACGCCAGCAAGAGGAAGCCCAGGGGTAGCAGGGAGTGGCTTAGCTTCTTCGTGGCTCTCAACACAGAAAACCAATTTTCTCATTACTCATCCTGCAGAATTCTCACCTGTAACTGTCTCTTTACTGAGAGCAAAGTTTCTCTGCTTCTAATAATTCCAGAAGCTGGTATATTAGTGATTTAATGGTCAACCAAGAATTCACTTAAATATAAGTGAAATCGAAATAAAGTACACGGTATATTTTGCCCACTAGCCCTCTTCTCATTTCTGTAAACCTCATTAACTACACAGGCCATAGGAAATAACAAAGCAAACCATATTCCCAACTCCAAATTGACAAAATACTTAAGTGGAAAACTGGACAAGATACTGGCCCCTCAGTGGAAACCTGGAGACCCTGAAAAGTAGGCTTTCCTCACCTTAGAAGTGCTGGACAAAACCATCGATTCCTACTGTTGGACTAATTAAGGATTCAACTGCAGATGAGTCTCATGAAGCTGCTGTCTCTATGTTGGTGTTACTATAGGGACTTCTGGGGCCTCATAGCTCTAGTTATCAAACCAGGGTATGACGAGAGGTGGGTTAGGAGACCACCCTGTAGCTAGACCATAATTAGGTACGGGAGAGAAGAGGTTGAATGCTGTCAAGATTTTTAAATGTCCAACTTCTTTTAGAACAAAACCTGTAGTAGTGCAGGATTCTCTGCTGCTAGTGGGAATTTAGCCATGATTTAGGGCAAGTCCTCTCTGTGGATACCTCTGAGCTTTGGCCCAATGTGCCGTCTGTCTGCTTTCTGGCCTATTGACCTCATCAGCCCAGACCTCTTACGTTTTCTCCTAAAACTTGTCTGAGATTTAGCTCTTCGTAACTCAAACCCTAACAAGCTCTCAGGGTGGCATTAATAGAAATGATTCTGTTGTGTCAAGACCATTTTTGGGTTCAACTCCTTTCTTGGGTTTCGGCTTAGTATGTGTTTACCTAGCGCTGCTCAAAACCAGAGTTCACTGCTACTTTCCCAGGAAACTGGTTGTTTGCTGGATCTAATTTCTCAGCACTAAATTTTAAAGTGTCCATAGTCAAAGACCAATCTCCTTGCCTTAATCGTAGTCAGTCACTGAGATAATTACTCAGCAAGTGGAGTAGCAAAACTCAAAGGTGAGAGAATATAATAATAAGTTGTAACCAGGTGATCCAAAATGTGTGCCTCTAGAAGCTGTAAGTTTCTCAAGGGTTTTGTTAATGGTAGTGCTCTGAATATCGGACCATTTCCCACGATAAATCTACATGTACATGAGGCAATATTAGATATTCTAATTGTAGCCAGTAGGCTTTAAACCTTTTTTTTTTTTTTCCTTTTTAACCTTGATGCATAGCAAAGAAAAGCCTACTTCAGGAGCAGCAGGGGAAAATATATACTTTATCCAGCTTGCTGCCCCAATTGGCCCAGAGAATATCCAAGGTTATTGGGGAGCATAGTTGGAAATGTTTAAATAGGATACTTAGGCTTGTTGAACTCACCCATTTTTTTTTAAATCTCTTCCTTTTAAGACACCTCAAGACTGAAGCTGTGACTACAGCATTAACTTCTCCAAATTCTCAGGGTCTGTCTAGGGAAACTCCATTTCTAGGCCTAATCTCCTTTCTTCCTCTGGCAGACTTTTGAGTTTGAGTAGAAATGATCTCACTCTGGGTCTTCAGGCTTCTGTGATGTGTGTGTCAGTGTTAAGTTTGAGGTCTTCAGTGGAGACAGAGTTGGAGAAAAAGCTCAAAGGGAAACTGCGGTCTTCATTATGAGTCTGAGTACTTTGATGCATAAAGCAATTTGCTTACATAACAGCCTTTTCACAAAGCTGATTCTGCTAAACTCCAAAGACTGGCCTTTTTTCCTCTTTCTGCAGAAGCCTGTGGGTGTGACCTATGGTGGTTAGAAGTTATCCAGGTCAGTTTTCCCTCCCCCACCTCCCAAACCAGAGCCATGGTCATGAGACTGGTGACCGCAACAAGTGACTGGCTGCAAGCAAACAACTCTGCTCTGAAGATTGTGTGTTGAGTGAGATTAGTGTGTAGGCAGGGAGATTGGATGCCCCTGTGCTGAGCACACTTTGGTAAGGGAGCCTTGCCCTTTGGGAAACTACAGCCCAGCTTAAGGAGGAACACAAACACCCAGCTATGGCTCAAGGTGCTTAATCCGTTGCAAAACAAACTCCGCGGAAGAGGGTGAGGGAAAGCATGCTGGCAATCAGAACCAACTTTGAAGTCTGGCTGTTATTCTCTGAATTAATGTTAAAGTGTTGTAGACTTCATCTTTAGCTGAAACTTCTCATTACAATAAAAGCCACGATGACCTTATTTAAAACTTGATGTCTAATCCAGGCACAATCTTACTCAACTGGGGGATAGAAGGGGCTTTTGAAGAACTGAAGTATGGAGTGAAGGGAATGAAGCTTCACTGCAGTATCAGGAAAGCCCCCGAGCTGACCACAAAATGTAGTCTCACTTCCGCAGTGGGATGGTCTGATGGAAGCAAGGTCATGTTTGAGCTGAAGGAGAAGCTTGGAAAAGCCCAAGGTGGTTTTTGGTCTGTGCTATCACTGGTGAGGTTTCTGAAGCATTCAGAGAACTGAGGGGTGTTTATATTGGAGGTAACAGACTAAAGGACAAAGAATAACTGTCAAGATACCTGATGTGGTGGGGAGGGAGAAGATGGGTAGGTGACCCTTGTTTCATCTTGTCCCTGGAATTCAGCTAGATAACTTTCAAATCATTCTGAACACCTGTGATTCAACCTGAGCTCTAAAAGAATTGCTGCAATTCTATGAATAGAAAAGGGACAACTTGTTCAGGGTAGGAGGAGCAGAGAAGTGAATCTGAGGGGATCTATCAGAAGATAAATCCTGCATGGAGGGAGCCTCCATCAGGCAGTTACCAGAAAACGATACAGCAGTGGAGTGCAAAATTGAGATTTCTGGAAGTCTAAGGGACCTCCCTGCCTGAAAGGTGCTCAGGTGAAGTGGGACACAATCCAGGTGGGACAGTGTGTGGTCTGGTCTCAGGATCCCTGGGGTCACAGAACAGGGGTACCTGAATGTGGCAAAGTTCCCAAGCATTGGTACGGGGAGGCCAGCTGCAATGAGTGAGTTCTGGAGTGGGTTCTCAGCTGTTTGCCATAAGCAGTGAACCATGGCCTAATCCGGGGACCTTACTGCAAGCAGGGGCTGAGGAAGCCACAGAACTGCAGCAACCTCCTTCTTCCCATGGGAGGAGTGGCATGGGTGCACAACAGTCTGCAGAGTTTGGCACACACAAATGTGATTGACTGCTTTTCCCTGAGGGTGTACTGGAGAGTGGGAGTGGTGATCATTCAGCTCCTGGGCTGAAGACTGGGATGCTGCCATCTTCCCCACACACCAAATCAGCACAAAAAGCCTTCAGGGAATAAAAGCCACAGAGAGCAACCCAAAGTAGCTTACAATGAGCCTGGGCCCCTGGCAAGGGGCGGTGCAACTCTGCCCACACAAAGATACCTGAGAATCAGTGCAACAGGCCCTTCCCCTCGAAGGCCAGCAAGAACATCAGGTGAATCCCAAGTATGGATCACACAGAACTGAAACTCCTGTGTGGGAGAAAATAGTATAGAGAATTTGAGGGTTTGTTTTTTTCTTATGAGTCTTTTTTTTTTTTCAGTGTTGTCTTTTTTATTTCTTTTTTTTATTTTTTATTTTTTTTTCCAATTTATTTATTTTCAGAAAAACATTATTCATTATTTTTTCACCACACCATTGCTCCATGCAAGCCGTGCCCTCTATAATACCCACCACCTGGTACCCCAACCTCCCCCCACCCCCGCCACTTCAAACCCCTCAGATTGTTTTTCAGAGTCCATAGTCTCTGATGGTTCACCTCCCCTTCCAATTTACCCAAATTCCCTTCTCCTCTTTTATGAGTCTTTAGTCTCTCAGTTTAAAATTTTTATTTTCCTTTTCCATGTTTCTTTATCAACTTGTTAAGTCTTCACTTTCATTTTTATACTTAGCTTTCTTTCACTGTAATTCAATTTTATTTTTGTATGCTTTTCTTTACAATTTTGGGATCAAGGGTCTTCTAACATACCCAGATACACCCAGGACCAAGTGTATCACCCTGTTTTGTCCACCTGGGAGATTATATTCTTTCACTTCCTGGTTTTGGGTCTCTTTGGATTTTTCTAGTGTGTACTTCTCTGGGGTTGTGGTTGATCCTTTTGAGTTTGTTCTCTCATATACTCTCTGGACAAAATGACTGGAAAGAGAAATTCACAAACAGAAAATACTCTCTGCCATAGATTAAATCGATATGGATGGAAGTATGTCAGATGTAGATTCAGAAATAATTATAAAAATACTAGTCAGACTTAAAAAGCATAAAAGACATTAGAGAATCCCTTATTGTAGAAACAAAAGAACTATAATCCGGTTGAAATAAAGGCTTTAACTGAGATGTAGTCTAAAATGGATGCTCTAATGCATAGAGTAAATGAGGCAGAAAATAGCAACGTAGAAGACAAAATGATGAAAAGGAAGTCGAAGAAAAGAGAAACTAATGGATCATGAGGGGAGGCTTTATGAAATAGTGATCCCATAAGGCAAAACAATACTAGAATTATTGGGGTCCCAGAGGAAAGAGGGACAGAGAAGGTATATTTGAGCAAATTATATTTGAGAACTTCCCTAATGTGGGGAAGGAAACAGGCATTAAAGCCCAGGAGGCACAGAGGAACCCCCCAAATGAACAAAAATAGATCAACACCTCAACATACAATAATGAAGTTTGCAAATGTCAGATAAAGAAAAATCCTGAAGGTGTCCTGAGACAAGAGGTCCTTAACCTACAAGGGTAGAAACATTAGATTGGCAGAAGACCGGTCCAGGGACCTGGCAAACCAGATAATGCTGGCATAATATATTCAAGGTATTAAACAAGAAAAACATGCAGCCAAGAATACTGAACAAGCAAGGTTGTCCTTCAGAATAGAAGAGATAAAGACCTTCCAGGACAGACAGAAACTAAAAGAATTTGTGAGTAATAAACTGCCCTGAAAGAAATATTAAAGGGGATCTTGGAAATGGAGAGCTCCAAATTAACATAGACCAAAAAGGAACAGACAATCTACAGAAACAGGGATTTTACAAGTAATAAAATAGCACTAAATTCCTCTCAATAGTTACTCTGAATGTAAATGGGCTAAAAACTCTAGTCAAAAGGCACTTGGTATCAGATTGAATAAAGAAGACCCTTTCAGGGGCGCCTGGGTGGCTCAGTGGGTTAAGCCATTGCCTTCAGCTCAGGTCATGATCTCAGGGTCCTGGGATCAAGTCCCACATTGGGCTCTCTGCTCAGCAGGGGGCCTTCTTCCCTTCCTCTCTCTCTCTGCCTACTTCTCTGCCTACTTGTAATCTCTGTCTGTCAAATAAATAAATAAAAAAATCTTAAAGACCCTTTCATATGTTGTCTATAAGAGACTCATTTTAGACCTAAAGACCCCTTCAGATTGAAAGTGGGTAGGAGAGAGCCATTTATCATGCTAATGGACATCAAAAGAAAGTGGGGGTAACCATCCTATCAGACAAATCAGACTTTAAACCAACGACTGTAGTAAGGGATGTAGAGGGACACTATCATAATTAAAGGGTCTATTCAAGATCTAACAATTGTAAGTATTTATGCTTCTAACTTGGGAGAAGCCAATTACATAAATCAATAACAAAATTAAACACCTTAACAATATAATAGGGGACTTCACCCCACTCACAGCAATGAACAGATCATCAAAGCAGAAGATCAACAACAAAATAAGGACTTTGAATGAGACACTGGACCAGAGGACTTCACAGATATATTCAGAGTATTCCGTCCTAAAGCAACAATATATTCTGAGTGCACTTAGAACATTCTCCAGAATAGATCACATATTGGGTCACAAATCAGGCCTCAACAAGTACAAAAAGATGGAGATCATACTTTGCATATTTTCAGACCACAATACCTTTAAACTTGAACTCACTCACAACAGGAAATTTGCAAGGAACTCAAATACTTGGAGATTAAAGATCATTCCACTAAAACAAAATGAATGGGTCAACCAAGAAATTGAAGAATCAAAGTTCATGGAAACAAATTGAAAACACAACTGTTCAAAACCTTTTGGGATGCAGCAATGGCGGTCCTAAGAGGAAAGTGCATAGCAACACCAGCTTTTCTCAAATTAGAAAAGTCTCAAATATGTAAGCTGACCTTCCACCTACAGGAGCTGGAGAAAGGATAGCAAGTAAAGCCTAACCCAGCAGAGCAGAATTAGTGAAGATTAGAGCAGAAATTGATGAAATAGAAGCTAGAAGAACAGTAGAATAGATTAATGAAACTAAGAGTTGGTTCTTTGAAAGAGTAAGATAGATAAACCCCTGGCCAGATTTAACAACAACAACAACAACAACAACAAAAAAGAGGCTCTCCTGACCAACACTCAGGAAATACAATTTTAAGAACATATTATGAGAACTATATGCCAACAAAGTAGGCAATCTGGAAGAAATGGATGCATTCCTAGAAACTTATAAACTACTAAAACTGAAACAGGAAGAAATAGAAAACCTGAACAGAACAAGCAAAGAAATTAAATGAGAAATCAAAAATCTCACAACACACAAGAATAGTCCAGGGCCAGATGGCTTCCCAGGACAATTCTACCAAACATTTAAAGAACGAATACCTTTTCTTCTGAAGCTGTTTCAAAAAATAAAAAGGGAAGGAAAACTTCCCAACTCTTTCTGGTGCCAGCATTACCTCAATCCAAAAACCAGACAAAGAGCCCACTAACAATTAGAACAATATCTCTGATGAACATAGATACAAAAATTCTCACTAAGATACTAGCCAAGAAGATGCAATAGCACATTAAAATGATGATTCACTATGACCTAGTGGGATTTATTTCTGGGCTGCAAGAGTGGTTCAATATTCACAAATCAATCAACATGATACATCACATTGATAAAAGGACAAGAACCACATGATCCTCTGAATTCAGAAAAAAAAAAGCATATTGACAAAGTAAAACATCCTTTCTTGATTTAAACTATTCAGTGTTGGGATAGAAGGAACATATCTCAATATCATAAAGCCATGTATGAAAAGCCCACAGTAACTATCCTTCTCAATGGGGAGAAACTGAGAGCTTTACCCCTAAGGTCAGGAACATGGCAGGGATGCCCATTCTCACAACTGTTCAACATCATACTACAAGTTCTAGCTTCAGCAATCAGACAATAAAAAGAAATAAAAGACATCTGAATTGGCAAAGAAATCAAACTCTCTTCAGAGATGATATATACTTTATGTGGAAAACCCAACAGACTCCACCCTGAAATTGCTAGAACTCACACAGGAAATCAACATGGCAGGATATAAAATTAATGCACAAAAATTAGTTTCATTTCTATACATAACAATGAGACAGAAGAAAGAAATTAAGGAATTGATCCCATTTGCAATTGCTCCCAAACCCATAGGAAACTAGGAATAAACCTAATCAAAGAGGCAAGGGATCTGTACTCCCAATAGCCAAACTGTGGAAAGAGCAGAGAGGTCCTTCAACAAATGGATAAAGATGATGTATATGTATACAATGGAATATTACTCAGCTATCAGGGTGAATACATACCATTTACATCAACATAGATGGAACTGGAAGGTATTATGCTGAGTGAAATGTCTTTCTCTGACTTACATGGTTTTATTCATGTGGAAGATAAACAGTGCAGAGGATCATGGAAGGGAGGGAAAACTGAATGACAAGTCATCAGAGGAAAACCATGAGAGACCCTTAACTATAAGAAACTGAGGGTTGCTGAAGGGGTGGTGAGTTGGGTGATGGGCAATAAAGAGGACATGCAATGTGATGAGCACTGGGGACTGTATACAACTGAATTATTGAACTCTACATCTGAGACTAACATACTACATGTTGGCTAACTAAATTGAAATTAAAAAAACCCAACATGGTGTAACATTTTTTTTGTTGTTGTTTTCAGGTCTGAAGTTTAGGAATTCCCAAGTAGATGGGATGTGGAATAAACAGCATCTTGTAATCTTGTCTAGTTCTTTGAAATCAAGTTCTCATTCCAAAGAACCCTCAACTTCTGAAACCGCACAAGTGGAAAGCTTTTAGATCACAAAGTTCTTGGCATATTATCTTTATAAAGAATTTCTAGGAGACTCCAGAATGATGCTGTCCAAGAGACACATGAGAAACAAAGTACAAACCACATACTATAATCCTGAGTGTTATAGTAACTCCATTAAACTGAATTTTAACCCAATAGATGAAATATATTTCAACATGTAATAAAAGAAAACAAAGACTTTTATTTTGATACTTCCTAAAGTTTAGTATGCATTTAAAAATTACAGCACATCCCCAATCAGACTAGCTCTGTCTCAAGTGTTCAGTGGCTAGTGGCTGTTCTGTTATAACAGATGAAAGGTATTTGGTTGGGGGGGGAGGGTGGTGTCCTACTATCCCTCTTCAACTTATCTTAGAGAGGTACTGTTTTAAGATGACCTGTGTAGAATGCAGTTTCAGTATTGCTGTCAGTTGACTGTAAACTTTTGAAGAAGGAAATTCCCAGGAATCAACACTTGGAGCCATTTAAGTTGTTTACTTGGACTTTGTCAGAATGGATTGCCTTTGTGTTTAACATGATCCTACGTTAGCAATATGGCCATCTTCCACACCCCTAGTAAGCACTTTATTGGATTATTGCTGACAAACTTTGTTCTGGAATCTTCAATGCCATGTATATCCAAACCACACAGGCTAAAGCTTAGTTTAGTAACTCACAGCTAGTCTAAGTACAGGATACTGGAAAAGGACCACATATAGCTCTTACCTTTTGAGTATTTTCTAATTAGTGGTATCCTAAAGAGACCAAGTACTTAAGCATTTATTATCTAACTTACCAGAGCCTCTACTCTTCACTACAGTCCCAGGCCTCCAGCATACATACCAGAGTTGATTCACTGTGGGAGAAACTGTCTTGCACTGTGCTGAATTACACTCCAGTTAGGCTGAGTGCTCTTCAGTGATGGTCTGTTACCGAAACTGCTTCTAAGCCAACTGAAGTATAGACTTAACCTAATAGATGGGTTAGGTGGGGACTTACCAGGACTGGAGATGATGTGCCTGTATAAGGACCAATGTAAATGGATATCAAACTGAATTAAGTTTTCCAGAGAGTAGGGGGGAATCCTTATAACACAACTACTCAACACTTTCAAAGTAAACTGATTGCATCTGGATTGGAATTTAGCACTACTGGGCTAGTTTCCCCCCAGGCATTCACGTTCTTGGAGGCATCTACGTCTGCCAAGGGGAAGCTATTGTACTGAGAGTTGTAGAGAAGTGCTGATGTATTGGGAAGGTAGAAGAGAGGAGAGTGTCTCCTTCCTTAGACCTATGTCAGAAAGCTGTGGTGAGGCTGAGCCCCAGGCTGAAGGTGGGCAGCTATAGGGTCAAGATGTCTGGTGTATGGAAGCAGGGCAGTAGCCTCACTTAAGAACCATAGCTGCATTCTCACATAGTGAAATGAAGAGGACGCAGGTCTCCTTGGCACATCTAGAAGGTGGGAAGTTGTTAAGCCAGTAATACTTCCCTCAGGAGCTTTTGGGCAGTTGACATAAATAAGGCCAGAGCAGAACTGGAACCAACTTTTTCATGAGCCTGGGGCCCAGAAATGATAGGGTGCTCTGGGGGAGGTCTTGCTATTGTGGGGGCGGTGGTGATGGTAGATGTAAGCCAAAAAAACTGTATTTGATGTTCTCCTGCTCAGTCACAGAGGGCTAAATCACGAGAGGAGCAATTGGGGTTTCCTGTTTTAGAGGCATACCACTTCGAATAGTACACAATGTAAAGCTGTAACACCTGAGCAGTTATAGAATAGAAGCAGAGTCAGGGTCTTTACTGTGTGCTAATTAAAGAAATACTTCATAATCAGTAAAAAGCCATCCACTTGCTGAGACTGCAAGTCCCTTAGTGATGCTAGCCAACAGCAGCCCCAAAGTTGAGAAATGGGAGCCTAAGCAATGTCAGTGTGGCTGTTGATTGTCCAGGAGGCCGCTACTGAGATCTCTGGGGTGGCTGAGCAGGCACGTGCAGCATCTGCCTGATTCTTCAGAGCTTCCCAGCATTGTGGAGAAGAGCGGGATGCTTGTGGTGTTTCTATATCTAGGCTACTTTAAAATTTAGACCTCAGGTTGATGGCTAACACACAGATACGTCTTGTAGCATCTTGAGTGCAGACAACCCAGACATCCTTGAGCTGCAACAAAACTTTGGAGGCCTAATAGGTCATTGGAGAAGTTGACCTACCGGTATTAACTCTTGTTAAATCATAGCTGGGGGTACCATCTCTAAGCTGGTAGCTATACTATAAAACTCATTAAATGACTTGGAGTTACTAAAATGTTTTGGAATAACTTAAGACTTGGCACTACTACTATACAATATCCCTGATTTAGTTGCTAAATATCGTTGAAAATTTTTCCTACTTAAGACTTCTACCTTAAGCCTCTATGTGTTTACTATTTCATTATATATTCGAGGAAGCTGGGAGCCCATCTCTGTTGTCACGTGTTGATAATTCTATTTCACCTGGAAGCTCACGTGCTTTGTCCGCACTGCTGCATCTCTGGATTTCTTGAGATTAAGAGTCAACAAGTACAGTCTGTGGCTTTGGCTCAGCTTCTAAATTATGCACAACAAACTGTACAATAATTAAAGCATTTTCTCAGAGTTCTTAACCAGTTAGCTTATAGAATAGGCTGGGCCAGCTTTTAAGTAGGAGACGGTAGTAATGCAAGAGTGGGCCACTAGGAGTTAGGCTTTGGAGAGACAAGTAAACCATGTAGAAACTGGAAAGGTTTTTACCTAAAAAATCTTGTCCAGTTACCTTAACCTGTTTTTACTGGCAATTGTTGTTTTTACAGGCAGCACTTTCTTTGTTCTTTTGAGCTACTTAGAAAAGTTCAAATCTCCTAGAATAATAGTGGTTCCTTCTACCCAGTCTTAAGGTGAACATTAGTATTCTTCCCAAGCTAAGCTTTAGCCACTATTCCAGCAATAAACATTTGTCTAGGAGAAGTCTGCAAATGCCAGCCATTCTTGACCTAATGTAATAAGATTACTTTGGAAGACCACATCCAAGAGACTGGTCACAGATCTGACTCAGGATGAAGGCAGTTCTTAGAGACTTAATCTTAGGTAACATCCCTTGACTATTGAAACAGAACCAGTCTTGATATAAATGCTTAAATACAATAGACAAAGGCCCTAGGCACGGGGAAATGGACCCGTATTTGACTTGACTCAACGCTTTTAACCTGCTCTACTGCCAGCTGTCAAATACCAAGTTTGTCACCATTAGGTAATGCTAACAGATGAAGTTCAGTCAATGTCTCTCCCTGTCCAAAGAATCTACAGGATTAAGTGGCAAATGATCTTGTCTGGTAACAAAGCTTCCTCAAATAAATAATCTAAATTATAACTGTGATTCACAGGGTTTTTCCCTTAAAGTTTTCAAACCTGAAAGCATGGAAATGTATTTTACAGGGTTTGTTTCATTTATGATCAGATGCTGAAAGAACTGCCTAAGTCTTGGCAACCTGGTTGGTAGCTGGCGTATATCCCTATTACTAATAATTGGAATTAATAGGCCTCCCAGTTTAGAAGGGAGTCTGGAAGTTTCCTGAAGCGCTGCCCGTTGCCTACTTTCCTGTTCTCCTCTCATCCTCCTCATTTGTTGGAATTATGGAATTGGGTGTTTTAAAATGCTTATTTGAAAGGTTCCTCTCTCCGGGGTGAGGAAGACTTATCAGATCACTTGATGAGCTTGATAGGATGACTAAATGCCACGGGAACCCCAATCTAGACAACAACGGTATTACTCAAAACGTTAGAAATTCAAGTTGAGGAAGCCAGGTTTGTGTCTATTGAGTGTTCAAAATGAATACTTCATGAATGCGGCTTCTGTTCATTTCTTCCTGCTGGGTTGAGTGTGACCCATAAATGGCAGTTATTCCACTTTTGTGGTCAACTTAAAGCAGATCTTTAAAACACTCTGGATCCATGGTATAGAGCTTCTTTTGTTTGGGTTATTCTGTATATTCTGGTTATAGTCTCATGTCTCCATACTAGTTATGCTCTTGTTCGACTTTCTACCACTTTTGGGCTACTCTTATGTTCATTCTATACCAAACCTTCAATCCATTTTACCATTTGCTTTAAACTTTAGTAGATATTGAAGATTCTGGTTCTCCCTTTTTTCCTTAGGCTATCAAGGATTTTCAGTCTATATAATTGTTCATTGCTCAAACATGTAGAACCTGGTCATGGTTATGTGAACAGTAGATCAGGGTCATGACTGACTATATAAAACATGTGCAGATATGGACAAGGCATAATAGCAACAGTAACTAAAACATCATACTCATATTCTGAATGTTTTACATGTTTTGGTTCAGAGTGGCTTCATTTCATAGAGAAAAATCCGAGGGCCAGAGGTTGTTACTTTCTCAATATCTCAACCTGGGAAATTGTTCATCTTGGGTTAGGTGTCTTTATGTATACAGTTAAACTGCTCTTACAATGACTTGCTATAGTGTACTGATAGAACAAACATTTCATCAAATGCTTTGTGTTATAGTTAAGTGTTAGGTAATACGTAAATAGTAAACAATCTCTAAGCCAAAACTGCACCTAGTCAAGTGGATGCCATTCCTACCTTGCTCAGCAGGAAGCTAGACATCTTAAGGGACTTGTCACTTCCTGTATGTCTTATCTTGCCCAGTTCCTGGGTACACTGACTCAAATGTCAACCATGGGTAACATGGGGCATCTACCATTATGTGAATGGAAGCTTTTGCTGTGGCAAGATGACTGATTAAATGTCATGAGCTTAGTCATGTACACATTTGCTTCAGACTAAATGGCCAAATAGACATAAAAAATGTGGTGGTATAAATCTTTCATAAACACTTGGAAGGTATTTTTCCATCTTTTCCCATTTTTGTGGCTTAACTCTAGTGGATCTTTCTGGGTTGTCCTAATAAACTAAAATCGTTTAAGAGCTGCTGCTTGATACATGTATGCACTTAATTCTATGTAATAGTAAAATCTAGATTGATGTAACAGACTACCTATGTGATTCAGTGAAACAATCAGTACCCGTCATCTGATAAACTAGAACTAATGTAGAAATCTTCCTCTGAGGTATTACAACAGTCAGTTTCTACTTCTACTCACTTACCAGAGAATGCTGCATGTACTGGCCAACTGCCTGTGAAATGAATCTCAATTACTCAGTCCTAGGTATTTACCAACTTTTATAGGTGAGGCTCAGAGGCTAACCGTCTGAAGCCTCCCTTATAAGAGGTACTGGGATTTGAACCCTATGTCTGGTCCAAAGCCAGATACTAGTTCTGTTACATGCAGAGGGGATAGGATGGTTGTGGAAATGCTTTCTTCAGCCTCTGACTCCCCTTACTGTCCATTGCTTCTATTCTTTTTTTTTTCTTTATTTATTTTCAGAAAAACATTATTCATTATTTTTTCACCACACCCAGTGCTCCATGCAAGCCGTGCCCTCTATAATACCCACCACCTGGTACCCCAACCTCCCACCCCCCCGCCACTTCAAACCCCTCAGATTGTTTTTCAGAGTCCATAGTCTCTCATGGTTCACCTCCCCTTCCAATTTACCCAAATTCCCTTCTCTTCTCTAACTCCCCATGTCCTCCATGCTATTTGTTATGCTCCACAAATAAGTGAAACCATATGATAATTGACTCTCTCTGCTTGACTTATTTCATTGCTTCTATTCTTTCTTGAACGGGTGGTTAACACCTTTGTTATCCCAAGCAGCTAACTTATTCTACTCACCTTGTCTTCTGTTTGGCTGTTCAGCTATGCATACTTCAGTACTATTAAGACAGTTGTGCATCTTCATGGGGACCTCCAGGCCTCTCTGACCCCTTTGCTTTATCTGAATATTTGAGCTGCTGCTTTTGTCTCCTTGTTAACTTCACTTCTTTCCCAAGTAACCATCTTAAAGGCTTTCTGATAAACCTCAATCCTGTCTGAATGTAAAGGTCTACTTTGTCCTAACACTGTGAAGGCAGAGCTTGGATGAATTCTTAAAGATGAATGCAGATTTACACCTCTAAGCTTACAAATGAATTTGGATTCTCCCCACTGCTGAATATCACAGAAGGAAGGCGAGAGAAGGAAGAAAGATGAGCGAGAGTTATTAGGCAATCTTAAGCTTAGACTCCCCTTGTGCCCTCTCCCTGTCCCCTGCCCCACCAAAACTAGGTAACTTTTGCTTAATTTTTGTAACAGAAGTTTCCTCTTGCCTTCAGAGATTATAAACAAGTTGGTAAAGTGTGACATTAATAACCATAAATCAATGTGGCACAGGAATTGAAGTTGGTGTGTTGCTCTTTATCCTTACCAATTCTTGCATGTTAAACTCACCAACCTAAGTAGCTGCCATGTTCTAAGATGGATCGCACCCACTGACTTCCTCCTTTCTGAATCTCTGGTATCTGATTGTTGGAGGCAAAGTCCTGGGTCTGTCCCTAAGCAGGAGGGACACTAGAAGGGAGCCCTTGCAGTGGCAAAACTCAAAGTGAAATTCTCAAATGGTTCAAGAGATTTTAGGCATCTATGCACATGACACTTCTACAACTATGTTGAATGACTTGTCCTAGGAGGGCTTTGGTGACTGTTTCTAACCAGGTCAGCAGACAGCTGAGGCTCATCTGTTCTTTGGAAGATTGTATGAAATTGAGAACAGGTGTCATAGGGTAGACACCTACTAAAGTGTTTCGTTATATCTCTGCCCCTGTGGTAAAGCATTCCCTCTTTAAAGTGGCAGTGTCCACCCTGGAAACCCCAAATTTTCCAAGCAATTTAGCAAAAGCAGTCATGGTTTCACAACTTAGTCAAGCTCTCCTCTTTTTCCTGGTTGTTAAGTGCCCCCTGTTGGAAGATGGGTTAAAAGCACTAACTGGTGATCATGCCCTGTATGCTTAAAGAGCAAGATCCTGCGTGTTGAAAGGACCAAGGCTGCACAAACACGAAGGCATGGTGTTAGACTCTGTTGGTTCACTCCCTGTGGCATTTGCTTTGATATGTATTTGCCATAGTCTTTGTTTGGGCTTTTTCCAATCTGGGTCTCTTATCCCAGGGCAATGCTTTATAGAGTTGGTGTCAGTATTTATAAATGCCATTCCTCCATGTCTCCCTGTAAAGGCTAGTTGTTTTGTCTGTATTTGCTGAACTTTGAGAATGGGTAGGGTTGGAAGTTTTAGACTGGTTGAGACCCTGAATGCTGGCTTCTGATATTAACAAAGGAAAAGATTTCTTCCAACAGCTATCTTCTAATTTTTAGATAGAAGCTTTTGAGCCTGGGCTTAATGGGATGGCAGGAGTAAAATGGTTAATGTTCTGGTAGTAATAACTTATCAAAGAAATTATAAGGCTGGGTGTCCCAGACAGTCTGAGATATACAATTGGATGTCAGGTCAGTTTGTTTCTAATCTGTCACAGGCCAACACTTCATAGAATATAGTGAAAAAACCAGAAAACCAATCTCTAGTAGGTCTGATAGATGCAGAATTATATTTTGAAAACAAAGAGGAAGAAATAAGAATTTTATATTGACTCTTTAAAATAATTGACTCAGGGGAGCCTAGGTGGCTCAGTCAGTTAAGTGCCTGCCTCTTGGTTTTGGCTCACGTCATAATCTCAGGGTGGTGAAATTGAGCCCCAAGGTAGCCTCTGTGCTGAGTGTGGAGCCTACTTGAGGTTCTCTTCTTCTGCCCACCCCTTCCCTGCCCCACTCAGGTGCATGCATGCTGTCTCTATCTAAAAAAATATTAAAGTGACTCAGAATTCTCCTTCCTCTGCCATTTTGTTCAGATCCTCAATGACACCCCCCCCCCAAAAAAAAGTTTTACCAACTCCTTGGGCATTACTGAGCCCAGTCTAGTTGACACATGTAAGTAGCTATGTTAGTAGTTTACACCAGTGGAGTGCATAATGTGCAGATCATTTTGCTGTTCCACATTCACAGATGCACCATAGTCCATAGGTTAAAGGTCTGAACTCCAGATTTAAACTGTCTGGTTTGAAATCTTGACCAACTATTCTCTGTCAATTACTACTATGTAATCTGAGCAAGTTAGTTCACTTGTCAGTGCCTCAATTTCCTCATCTGTAAATAGTACCTATCCCTTTTTAAAAATTATTATTTTTATTAACATACAATGTGTTATTTGCTCCAGGGGTACAAGTCTGTGAATTGTCTGGCTTACACACTTCACAGCACTCACCATATCACATACCCTCCCCAATGTCCATAACCCACCATCCTCTCCATACCCGCCATCCCCCCAGAAACCCTCAGTTTGTTTTGTGAGATTAAGAGTCTCTTACAGTTTGTTTCCCTCCCCGGTCCCATCTTGTTTCATTTTTTCCTTCCCTACCCACCAAACCCCCAACTCTGCTTCTCAGCTTCCTCATATCAGGGAGATCATATGATAATTGTCTTTCTCTGTTGACTTATTTCACTCAGCATAATACCCTCTAGTTCCATCCATGTCATTGCATATGGCAAGATTTCATTTCTTTTGATGGCTGCATAGTATTCCATTGTATATATATACCACCTCTTCTTTATCCACTCATCTGTTGATGGACATCTAGATTTTTTCCATAGTTTGGCTATTGTGAACTTTGCCGCTATAAACATTTGGGTGCACAGGCCCTTTTGGATCACCATATTTGTATCTTTAGGGTAAATACCCAGTAGTGCGATTGCTGGGTCATAGGGTAGCTCTATTTTCAACTTTCTGAGGGACCTCCTTGCTGTTTTCCAGAGTGGCTTCACCAGCTTGCATTCCACCAACAGTGTAGGAGGGTTCCCCTTTCTCTGCATCTTTACCAACATCTGTCATTTCCTGACTTGTTAATTTTAGCCATTCTGACTTGTGTGAGGTGGTATGTCATTGTGGTTTTGATTTGTATTTCCCTGATGCTGAGTGATGTGGAGCACTTTTTCATGTGTCTGCTGTCCATCTGGACGTTTTCTTTGCAGAATTGTCTGTTCATATCTTCTGCTCATTTCTTGATTGGATTATTTATTCTTTGGGTGTTGAGTTTGATAAGTTCTTTATAGATTTTGGATACTAGCCCTTTATCTGATATGTCATTTGCAAATATCTTCTCCCATTCTGTCAGTTGTCTTTTGGTTTTGTTAACTGTTTCCTTTGCTGTGCAAAAGCTTTTGATCTTGGTGAAGTCCCAATAGTTCATTTTTGCCCTTGCTTCCCTTGCCTTTGGCGATGTTTCTAAGAAGTTGCTGCAGCTGAGGTTGAAGAGGTTGCTGCCTGTGTTCTTCTCAAGGATTTTGATGGACTCCTTTCTCACATTGAGCTCTTTCATCCATCTTGAGTCCATTTTTGTGTGTGGTGTAAGGAAATCGTACAGTTTCATTGTTCTGCATGTGACTGTCCTATTTTCCCACCATTTGTTGAAGAGACTGTCTTTTTTCCATTGGACATTCTTTCCTGCTTTGTCAAAGATTAGTTGACCATAGAGTTGAGGGTGAATTTCTGGGCTCTCTATTCTGTTCCATTGATCTATGTGTCTTTTTTTGTGTCAGTACCATACTGTCTTGATGGTGACAGCTTTGTAATAGAACTTAAAGTCTGGAATTGTGATGGTACCAACTTTGGCTTTCTTTTTCAATATTCTTTGGCTAGTTGGGGTCTTTCCTGGTTCCATATAAATTTTAGGATTATTTGTTCCATTTTCTTGGGAAAAAAATGATGGTATTTTGACAGGGATTGCATTAAATGTGTAGATTGCTTTAGGTAGCATAGACATTTTCACAATATTTGCTCTTCCAATCCATAAGCATGGAATGTTTTTCCATTTCTTTGTGTCTTCCTCAATTTTTCATGAGTACTTTCTAGTTTTCTGGATACAGATTCTTTGCCTCTTTGGTTAGGTTTATGCCTAGGTATCTTATGGTTTTGGGTGCAATTGTAAATGGAATTGACTTCTTAATTTCTCTATCTTCTGTCTTGTTGTTGATGTATAGAAATGCAACTGACTTCTGTGGATTAATTTTATATCCCAACTTTACTGAATTCCTACATGAGTTCTAGCAGTTTTGGAGTGGAGTCTTTTGGGTTTTCCACATAAAGTATCATGTCATCTGCAAAGAGTGAGAGTTTGACTTCTTTGCTGATTTGGATGCCTTTTATTTCTTTTGTTGTCTGATTGCTGAGGCTAGGACTTTTAGTACTATGTTGAATAGCAGTGGTGATAGTGCAAAGCCCTGCCATGTTCCTGACTTTAGGGGAAAAGCTCTGTTTTTCCCCATTGAGAATGATATTTGCTGGGGGTATTTCATAGATGGCTTTTGTGATATTGAGGTATGTAGCCTCTATCCCTACACTGTGAAGAGTTTTGATCAAGAAAGGATGCTGTACTTTGTCAATTTTTTTCCCCAGTAACTATTGAGAATATATCGTTCTTGTTCTTTCATTTATTAATGTATTGAATCACATTGATTGATTTGTGGATCCTGAACAAACTTTGCAGCCCAGGAATAAATCCCACTTGGTTGTGGTGAATAATCCTTTTATTGTACTGTTGGATTCTATTGGCTAGTAATTTGGTGAGAATTTTTGCATCTGTGTTCATCAAGGATATTGGTCTGTAATTCTTTTTGGTGGGGTCTTTGGTTTTGGGATCAAGGTAATGCTGGTCTCATAAAATGAATCTGGAAGTTTTCCTTCCATTTCTATTTCTTGGAACAGTTTCAGGAGAATAGGTATTAATTCTTCTTTAAATGTTTGGTAGAAATCCCCTGGGAAGCCATCTGGCCCTGGGCTCTTGTTTGTTGGGAGATTTTTGATGGCTCTTTCAATCTCCTTACTGGTTATGGGTCTATTCAGGTTTTATATTTCTTCCTGGTTCCATTTTGGTAGTTTATATGTCTCTAGGAGTACATCCATTTCTTCCAGATTGTAAAGTTTGCAGGCGTATAGTTGTTCATGTTTTTACAGTTGTTTGTACTTCTTTGGTGTTGGTTGTGATTGCTCCTTTCATTCATGATTTTATTAATTTGGGTCCTTTCTCTTTTGTTTTTGATAAGTCTGGCCAGAGGTTTATCAATCTTATTAATTCTTTTAAAGAACTAGCTCCTAATTTTCTTGATTTGTTCTACTGTTCTTTTGGTGTCTATTTCATTGATTTCTGCTCTGATCCTTATTTCTCTTCTGCTGGGTTTAGGCTTTCTTTGCTGTTCTTTCTCCATCTCCTTTACCTAAAGGAGAATTTGAGAACTTTCTTGTTTCTTGAGAAAGGCTTGTATTGTTATATACTTTCTTCTCAGGACCATCTTTGCTGTGTCCCATAGATTTTGAGCAGTTGTGTTTTCATTTGTTTCCATGATTTTTTTAAAAAATTCTTTTTAAATTTCTTGGTTGACCCATTCATTCTTTAGTAGGATGCTTTTTAGCCTCCATGTATTTGAGTTCTTTACTTTTGGCGTACAACCCAGGTCCTCACCAATGCATCTGGGGTCATGTCAAATCCTGTGAGACAACTCCAAGAGATGGAGGGCAACAGTCTTCCTGGGCCAAAGCCTGGATTAAACATGGGAGGATCCCTGGAGTTTTCATGTCCTCCTTTAGATAGATATGATAAGTGTGGAGAATCCTTTACTTGCTCTTGTCATTTAAAGGTAAGAGATATTGTCACTTAAAGCTAAGAAATAATTGTTGTTGTTCACTTGTCTCGCTTGATTGCCTGCATGTAAATCGCATCTCACATGTAGCCCACACCCTACACAAATCTATATCCTGTTTGTAATTGAATCTTGTGGAAGATCTAAAAAGAAGTTATTGTAGGAAATAAAGACCTCTACTGGTCAGCAGTTGGTAGTCTCCCCATCACTTTGGCTCCGATCACCAGGATCTCCACCTCACAAAGGTGACATTCCCAACTTTCCTCTTGTGGTTGAGTTCTAGTTTCAAAGCATTGTGGTCTGAAAATATGCAGGGAATGTTCCCAATCTTTTGGTACTGGATGAGACATGCTTTGTGACCCAGAATGTGATCTATTCTGGAGAATGTTCCATGTGCACTAGAGAAGAATCTCTATTCTGTTGCTTTGGGATGGAATGTTCTGAATATATCTGTGATGTCCATCTGGTCCAGTGTGTCATTTAAAGTCTTTATTTCCTTATTGATCTTTTGGTTAGATGATCTGTCCATTTCAGTGATTGAGGTGGGGGTTAAAGTCCTCTACTATTATTGTATTATTGTAGATGTGTTTCTTTGATTTTGTTGTTTTGTTTTGTTTTTTAAAGATTTTTATTTATTCAACAGACAGTGAGAGATCACAAGTAGGTAGAGAGGCAGGCAGAGGGGGCCGTGAATCAGGTTTCCTACTGTGGGGGTTGATCCCCAAACCCTGAGATCATGACCTGAGCCGAAGGCAGAGGCTTAACCCTCTGAGCCACCCAGGCATCCCTTTGATTTTGTTATTAATTGGTTTATATAATTGGCTGCTCCCCTGTTTGGGACATAGATATTTAAAATTGTTAGATCTTCTTGTTGGGCAGACCCTTTAAGTACAATATAGTGTCCCTCATCTTCTCTTATTATAGTTTTTGCCTTAAAATCTAATTTATCTGATATAAGAACTGCCACCCCAGCTTTCTTTTGATGTCCATTAGCATGGTAAATTATTTTATACCCCTTCACTTTAAATCTGGAGGTGTCTTTGGGTCTAAAATGAGTTTCTTGTAGACAGTATATTGATGGGTCTTTTTTTTTTTTAATCCATTCTGATACCCTATGTATTTTTTTTTCCTTTTAAGATTTTATTTATTTATTTGACAGAGAGAAATCACAAGTGGGCAGAGACGCAGGCAAAGAGAGGGAGAAGCAGGCTTCCTGCTGAGTCCTCAGAGAAAAGCAGACAATCACTCCCATCTCCCTGATCTCCTACCGTGCTCCATGCTCACCTGGCCTGTGACTGAGCGTTTCAATCTCCAGCACATTAGCCCCTTTTGGAGTCTTCAAACAGCGGATTCTTGCAGTGTGCTCTCATGCTGCTCCTCCCAGAGGAGGAAGGAGGGGGTCTCCCTGGATCTGCCCCTTGTGGGATCCCTGCTTGAAGAGCAGTGGACCGACTGTGCCTTGGATCATGGTTTAAGGTAATCCTGAGCTGAGAGCACACTCCTTGTCTCTGTCTCTGTAGCCAGCTTCCCTGCTCCAATACTTGGCAGCTCTGCTACATTCATACACCCCTGGTCTTTCTGTGACCCCACAGGTCCTGAGACCACACTGCTCCTGCAAGGGTTCCATCCCTCACTTAGCCTCTGGAGCAATGTCCCTCAGTGGAGCAGACTTCTAAAAGTTCTGATTTTGCGCTCTGCTGCTCTACTGCTTGCCAGAAGCTGGCCCCTCCTCCCATGGTCTCTCTTTCTGTGTATCACCTCGGATTCACTTCTCCACATGTCCTACCTTCCAGAAAGTGGTAGATTTTCTTTTCCTAGAATTGCTGCTTTTCTTTTATTTGATCTCCTATTGAGTTTGTAGGTGTTCTGAATTATTTGATAACTATCTAGCTGAACTTCTGGGACCAAATGATATTTAAGTCTCCTACTTGTCTACCATCTTGCTCCTCCCCACAAACTACCATGTCTTAATAACTTTAGAGGGACTCCTCCTGTAGAATTAAGTTGATCAGAATTGGAAGTCTTTGAAGCCATCACAGCAGCCTCAGGAGATAAAACATGGTATTACCTAATTAATTTTGGATAAGTTAATTTCCCCTCAATCTTTCATTGCTAGCCAGTTACAACTTTATCTTGCAAAGCTGTGGATATTGCTCTGCCAGACAAAGGTATTTCAGATCTGGATTTACTATGCCTAGATCTCTTGATGGAAAGCAAAGTTTGAGATGTTCTAATTAAAATAAAACAAAAGAAAACAAAACACAAAACTTGAAGTCTTAGCAGATTTGCTATGTTAAGAATCCCTACTTGATTTTTTTTGGGGGGGTCAAATTATGTAATGTTTAATGACTTCATTCTTTCAGGAGTCTAACTTGTTTTATGTGTAACTGCATACCCATTTTGATGTTTGGGAGGTTTTTGTACAGTTTGGAGATGAGGGAGAATGTGGTTAGGTCCCTCATATGGTCATTCACTTGGGTCCTTCTGTCAATTCAGATTACTTCAAAAGACCCTTGGGGGAAGGTAGGTTGTGAATAAGTGACATCAACTATTAAATATAGATAGCTCTTGGAGTCTTATGGGGCTGACAACTAAAATTTGAGATGGACCTTAAAATTGTTAGGGAACTTAAGTTGCCAAGATTTAAGTATGAAAAGATTCAAAAGTGAATAAATCCTAGATAGCTACAATTGGGATGCCATGCCTGCAAAATCCCTTAAATGACTATGCCAAAGGGTGCCTTGAAGAACTCTAGCCACCTCCTCTCCATCTCATGATCCCCCGGTCTACTCTGTTTCTAAGCAATGTAGTTGGTTCTTAATATGGCTTGACATGTAAACATGGTTTCAAGCCAGCAGTACTAAATCAGGCTATCATTTGTTAAATTCATCCTATATAGGAATTCTGAAAATGCTTTTCTGTGGCATAGTCTGAGGTTTTGCAGCAAGGTGAGATAATCTAGCAATTAGAACAGACTTGACACCCTGGCGACAGCTGGAGTTCTAGAATTTCCATTTTCTGTCTGTGTAACCTGTTGGCAAATCAGCTACCTTCCCCAATCCTCAGTTTTCTGGTTAGACATATATTTTAGGGTTGTTGGAGTTAAATGAAGTATATATGGAGGGTGTTTGCATAGGGTGAAGATGGTTGGTCATTCTTGAAGTTGAGATAGTCATCTTTTGGCCTGATACAGGACAGTCTACAACTATAGTTGTCCAAATGAGATTCTTTTACAGTAAGGGGAATAGAAGTCAAAGGGCATAAAATACAGAGGCTGCACAGAAGGGGGTATTTACAACTTACAAAACTGAAACATGAAGTCCCATAGTAGGGTGTTATAGCATGACTCTTTCCAATCACTTCCAGTCATGGCTCACATGGAAAATACTTGTAGGACACCCAGATGTGAAGGGATTTGGAAAGCTAGTTGAGGCTTCTCATGGCTGCAGGTCCCAGCTCTCATGAGGAATGGGAGATTTATATCATATTCCTATCAATATAATTCACTCCGCTATGACTCACTAGCTAGGGAGCTCTGGTCATGGGTACTGACTTTTTAGTTTGGAGAAAATACCCCTGAAGATAGAACTTGCCAGGGATGGGGGTAAAAAGGCATTTCATATTATATTCTGCACATGAGGAAAACTTGGAAGTCATTCATTCTTAGACATAATTGCTAGTGGGCAGGCAAAAGGTAGGCAGGAAAGAGGACTTGGTTTAATGTCTAGAGCATCCCATCTTTACAGGTGAAGCGTCTTAGCTCCAACCCAGGCTCTAGAGCCAATTCTACTTCTTATGGTGTAATAATCCAGCAATGGTTACTTACCATTAAGTGAGATCTCTTATTGGTTCATGCCAATCTCAGCAAAATTTAGTGGCTGATTACTTGATCTTCCCATTTTCTAAGTTTCCACGTTAAACTCCCATCCTAATAACTGGATCTCTGCTTAGATCCTCAAGTCTTCTTGGACTATGGCAATGTATACTATGAAACCTACTGAGGAACAATTGCTGTCCTTGAGGCAAACTTCCCTGTATAGTGTCCATGTCTTGACCAACCCTGGTACAGCTTGTTCTACCAATGAAGTTTACACTGAATCAGTTCTGATCTAGGTAGTCTGCTTCTTCTGAGGTTGACTTTGATCTATAGAGAAAGGTTAATGGTGGAATTCTCAACTACTCAAAATAGGACTGATAGTGGATTCCTCTTGGTGAGACTGATGGTCAGGGAAAGAAGGTAATGGAAACGTAATAGAACTGCCTTGACCTTGCAATGTACCACTTCAATATAAATATGGAATCATGGGGCACCAGGGTGGCTCAGTGGGTTAAGCCGCTGCCTTTGGCTCAGGTCATGATCTCAGGGTCCTGGGATTGAGTCCCGCATCGGGCTCTCTGCTCAGCAGGGAGCCTGCTTCCCTTCCTCTCTCTCTGCCTGCCTCTCTGCTTACTTGTGATCTCTGTCTGTCAAATAAATAAATAAAATCTTTAAAAAAATAAATATGGAATCATGTCTTAATGATTCTACTTTGCTCAGAGTTCTTTGATCAAATAGTGGGTAGGAGTTGTAACTAAGAGGTATGCCCAGACATGGGCTCGGGGGCCTTCCCCATACCTGCTTGTACAATAATGGGTATGACTATCTCTTTTCTATATTGGGTTTTGTCTAAATTATCACCTGAAGAGGTTTCAATGTTAAAGTTTGGGAAAACTGCACACAATTATGATCAATATCAGAACTGATACCTGAAACTCAGCTGGGCAAAGTTCCCTAGGTTCTCCTGGTGAAAGCTTGCCTTATGTTTAAGACTAGGGCTAGAGAAGGAACAAGGAAGGGGTCGTGTTGTAGAAGGTTATGGAAAAAATGTGATTGCCACTTTACCTTTGAGCTGGACCTGAGTGATCAGAAGCTCCTCACCTCTTCCCCTGTCCTTGGAATTTGGGTTCCACTTGGCTTTCCTGCTCCCAGAGACTGTTCCAAGGATATAGCCTTGAGATAATGTGGTGTTGAACACCTACATGGTATATTTGAATCTACCCAGTTAAGGCATTGCTGTAAACTCTCAAGATTTAGTGAGTGGGTGAGGGGATCCATTCTTCTTGTTGATGCCCAAGACAAATCTCATATCAGTTCCCTTTGTTTAATCTGCTACCTATCAAATTGGAATGCCCTGACTCTTTCTTTGGTCTCTTACTGCCCTTTGCATACAACTTCAGATTATGTCTTGTTAACTCCTGAGAGCTTTGGGAAATGAAAGATCTGTCTTTAGCTCCTGAAAGGCAAGGAGCCAAGAACCGCCTGAATAATATAGTCTCCTTGCTCTTAGGGGGAAAGAAATGATAGGATTCCTAGACTAGGAAGAGGAATAGTGAAACACCAGAGGTGTGGGAGTTGGAGGATTGAGACAGTGGCCACTGGTTTGAGTGGTGCCAGAAGACCATGTAGAACTAAGGCAGTGGAATTGCAGGGAGAAGCCTACTTTGCATGTACTTGGCCATGTGTTTCTTGCAGTGCTGATTGATAAGACTATAGTTACCTCTTCAAATGCCAGATGACCAATTTTACTGTAGGCATAAGACTCTTAAACATTTATTAGGTTTATATTAAGGAAAAAAATAGTTGGGGGTACATAGTGTCACTAATAGGGTTTCTAGCATTGGCACACCCTAGAAGTAATTGTTGGTCACATGAAAAATACAAAAGTTTTGTTTTCTTGCAACGTTTTGTAAGAGGCAGTTATTGGTTCCTTGAATAAAGGACAAATTCAAGGAAAAAGTCCAGGTTGACAGTAAGTCTATTTAATATAGAAAGGAAATCTGTCTTGGTGCACATAGCACATCTATAAAATTCTCACCTACAGTTAACTTAAAGTGGGGCAAAACCTTTGTTAGGCAATTGGCAAGTATGGAAAAAGGCTTAGGGCTTTACTTGTTTTGGAGTTTGTTGCTAGACAAGGCTGGCTGCTTTTATTTTTATTTTTTTAAAATTTTTAAAAAGATTTAATTATTTATTTATTAAGATTTTATTTATTTATTTGACAGACAGAGATCACAAGTAGGCAGAGAGAGAGAGAGGGAGAAGCAGACTCCCCGCCAAGCAGAGAGCCTGATGTGGAGCTCAATACCAGCAACCTGGGATCATGACCTGAGTCGAAGGCAGAGGCTTTAACACACTGAGCCACCCAGGCACCCCACTAATTATTTATTTTAAATTCTTAATCCCTCCTGTGAATTCTGCCAGCTCACTTTTTATTTCCCTTTGGTCATAACTTTTATTTGGACTTTTTATTTTTTTTTATTTTTTTTTCATTTATTTATTTTCAGCATAACAGTATAAAGACTCCACCCCCAAACTACTAGAACTCCTACAGCAATTCAGCAACGTGGCAGGATACAAAGTCAATGTACAGAAATCAGTGGCTTTCTTATACACTAACAATGAAAATACAGAAAGGGAAATTAGAGAATCGATTCCATTTACTATAGCACCAAGAACCATAAGATACCTGGGAATAAACCTAACCAAAGAGGTAAAGGATCTGTACTCAAGGAACTACAGAACACTCATGAAAGAAATTGAAGAAGACACAAAAAGATGGAAGACCATTCCATGCTCTTGGATCGGAAGAATAAACATTGTTAAAATGTCTATCCTGCCTAGAGCAATCTATACTTTTAATGCTATTCCGATCAAAATTCCACCGGTATTCTTCAAAGGGCTGGCTGCTTTTAATTCATAACAACTTTTATGGGTTGGATAATGTCAGTTTTGTTGCCCCAATGTCCCTTGGAATGGGAAGTAGAGTTGGGCAAGAGTTGGAAGGCTGGGTGACTCAGTGGGTTAGGCCACTGCCTTCGGCTCGGGTCATGATCTCAGGGTGTTGGGATCGAGTCCCGCGTCGGGCTCTCTGCTCAGCGGGGAGCCTGCTTCCCTCTCTCTCTCTCTGCCTGCCTCTCCATTTACTTGTGATTTCTGTCTGTCAAATAAATAAATAAAATCTTAAAAAAAATAAAATAAAAAAAAATTGTGGGGGTGCCTGGCTGGCTCAGTTGGTGGAGCATGTGATTTTTGATCTCAGCATTGTAGGTTTGAGCCCATGTTGGGTGTAGAGCTTACTTTAAAATCTTAAAAAAATCCTGGCTCATGGGGTGGTCTTTGTGTCCCTGTGAAATAGAATTTGTTCTCACTGTAATATTTAGGGACACAAAAACTAGGAAAGTCCCTATCTCCTCACTCAATTTTATTCAAGGGAAGAACAGGAATTGGTTTGAGACTGGGAGGAATTCAAGGGGCATATGTGGCTGAAGGCTTCTCTTCAGCTTTGTGCAGTCTGCTCTCTTCAGTTTGTAAGAAAGCTGTCCACCAAGCAAGAATTCTTTATGGTAGAAGGCTCATCCAGCCTGGTTCAGGGGGACTTTCAAGCTTGGTTCTTATTTGATGTAACAATGGTAGTCTGATGCTGTGACTTCTAGTTTTCAATAGGGTCAGAACCACCTGGGGAAATGAGGGGGCTATGGCATCTCAAACACCAACCTGGGATCAAAACTGCTATGGTGACATGACAAAGTAGCCTAGAGAGACACATTGGTTAGTGGTGCTGATCTCCTATCCATGGCTCCACACAAGTATGCAGAAGAGTTGAGATCAGGAAAAGGGTTTTTAAGGTTCTCAGGAGCTTCCAACAGTGTGTGGACCAATAGAGTACAGGACTAGGCTTTCCTCTGTGGTGGTGGTGGAGTAGGGATACCACAATTCTAGGTATTTACTGTAAAGATAGGGTCAGACAGATCTGGAACTCATCCATGTCCTCTTATATATGGAAGTGAGTCTAATGTTCTTGGGCATTGGAGTCTGTCAGGATCTTATAATGTGCTCTATCATACATATTCTGGATATTTCTTCCTAGAAAGGTTGGTTTGGGCACAAAACTTGGGATTTCCTGGAAGAATCTGGTCTTATGAGAAGGTCTTGGGATATTGAACAGCTTCATGTGCCATACAGCAAGTTGAAGAGAGTGTTCAGCTTTTTTCCATGCTATATTTAGTTCTTAATTCATTTGTCAGGAGTAAACCCATAATAGTGGAGTCTACATCAGGGATTTGGAGGAATGACCCTCTTGAAGATTTTAGAGACTTAGGTTTCTATTGTAAGTGGTAATGTCAGATGAGGTTGTGGAAGGGGGGTGAAATAGGAGCAGGCAGAGAAAATATTCATGCTTCTTTGTGATGCCTGAGAACAAGGTAGAAGGGAAGAATAGGAAGAGCCTAAGACTACAGTACATCTCTGCAGTCTAGTCTCTGCCAACCTAAGGTGCAGTTCCAATGCAAAGACAGCCAGTAAAGAGGTCTTGGATTAGGTAGAAATGGTGAGACCTTAATACTGCACTGTTCTCAGCCTTTGGAAAATTGCTCTTGGGGAAGAACATGTCCTAGGCTTGAATGCTGTAGTCAGTTTGAAAGCTGTAATAGATCCTGAAGCACTGCAGCTGGAAACTCAGTGGATTCAAATGTTTATAGTGGATTCTGTCTTAAAGAGAGATTTGAGTGCCATCTTCTTGGCTACAACAACTTGACTTTTGTGCTAGACAGATATATCTCCAAAATCATCTGGGGAGAAAGTCTTTCATGATTTTTATGGGCCCCTCTTCCTGAGATGAGTCTCATAAGAGATTAGTGGGAACTACATTTCTCCTGTAATTACTTTACAGGCTGTATTGCTACTTATCTCCATCCTCCACTTGCCATTCTAAATTTTCCTTACCCTCAGCTATCCCCCTTCTACAAGTCATGGTGGCTTCCCTCATGCCTGAAGCTTCTATTGTCATAGAAACCATTATCTTCTGAGACCAGGATTCCTATCTATCTTTATTCAGTTACAATTGGGCAAAGGCATATCAATCCACTTAGATCACCTATGTTCTATAGACCTTTTTCTCACTAGAATAGCCTTACCACTTGTTAATGATAAAGGTCAATTATTTTTGCTAAGATGGTGACTCTTTTGTGGGTTGGTTCTGGGCATGAAGAGTCAAAAGTACCATGGTAGCAAGTTCAATGAAACTTAATCTGGATCCTCTGGTAAGACTGCATACCTTTTGTAGTTGATGATCTCTAACCCCTCAGAGCCAAGAGTTGCAGGTGTGAGAGTCACAAAGTCCCCCAGTGGGTCACTGGGAGATAGTTCCTAGAATGAGGGGAGTGTACCATACTCACTATGTAGTTATCTTACTGGGGACCCAGCACCATATAGGCCTCTCCCCCTCTGTGCACACACTACTTCATAAGGTTGGAACCCCATCCTTATAAAGTATTGCTTTGGAGGTGGTAATTCTGCTTTCAGAAGAAAATATTAACACTGATGCCAGGATCTTCTGGGTGGTAAAATGCATGAAGTGACCAGTGGATCCCGGTCATGGGTCATCCCAGTCTTTGCTTTGAATTGAACCTCCTGGTCCTAAGCTATGACATGGGCAATTTTTTTGTGGATTCCATGAATACTCTGGACAGTGTTGCAAGTTGAGTCTTGCAAGCCAAGCAGGAAAAACCATGCTTGGATAGGCATCTTACTAGGAGAAGCAACTTCTGGCCCTAGGATAGAAGGTGCTCAAGAGTTAACTTTCCCAAAGTAGCAACTTTGGTACTCAAGTAATACTGTCAATCTGGGGCCTCCATGTTGTCCAACCTGTCAGCAATGGAGGTCGTGCATAGGGTGTTATAGTTAGGCTGGTTCTGGTAAGACCAAGTGTGTGATGTTGGCCCTGCATATGGCCCCTCTCTCTGCCTGTTGCAACTTGATTTATGTATGAAAGACTGTAACGTATGAAAGACTGTAATGTATGAAAGACTTTAATGTATGAAAGACTGTAATGTATGAAAGACTGTAATGTATGAAAGACCTAAATCCAAGATTTATGACTGAAAGACTGGCTAATTTCAGGTGGCAGTCATTTTATCTACTTGGTTATTCAGTACATCTTCTGTGGTACGTCCTTTCTAGTGGGTGTTAACGTGGGATAAAAATCTTCATACTGCATGCCCAGTACCATATGTCTGTCTGTATTATTCTACCAATATCACCTTGTTTCTGACTTTCAGTCTTTCTAAGCTGCTGACCAGATAGCTAGACCATAGCCTATTGCCCCAGTGTTTATGTATAGTCTCACCTCAGGCACCTTTATTCTCATACAAAGTAGATGACCAAAAGTAGATGACCAGATGTACTCCTTGAAACTTCATGCATTTGGGAGCTGGGGCTAATACTTGACTGAACTTGAAGCAGTCTGATCATTCTCTAGTATCTGGTTTATTTATGAGTCAGAATATAGAATTAAACAGAGATAGAAGAATCACCAACCCTTTTTGCTGATTCTTAAATATAGCACTAAACTTGGACACTCTCATGAAATATTTTTGACTTAATATTTTGGCTGTGGTTGAACCAGTTTCAGAAACTTCCAATTTGTGTTATCCTGTGATAACTCTTATTTCACTTGCCAGCAATCCAATGTAGGGATTTTGATCCAAATGCCAAGTGTGTTAATCTCAGTTATATAGTCAGACATGGGTGGTAACTTCTGGATGGGTCCCCAGACCTATTGCATTATTTTTCAGCCAAACTTTGGCCAGAGTTTCATTTATTACTGGACCCCCCCTTATGTCTGTACTTTAACATGGGGTCATAATACTTTGGGTCTCTCGATATCCATGTCAACTCAGATCTTCTAATAGTTCTCAAATTTCCCATATTCCAGTGTATATTAATGTGAATAAGTGACTATAAGAACACTTGTCTCCCAGCTGGTCTGATCTCCTTAGCTATACCTCCAGAGGTCTTGGCACTAGAATCCCTGCTTCTGTAGGCATTAAAACTGAGGCCAATATGAAAAATGACTGATCCAGTCTTTCGATGAATCAACCTTGTTTTTTTAAAATTTTATTTTTTCTGAGTTCCAAGATTTATTGTTTATGCACCAAACCCGGTGCTCCATGCAATATGTGCAATAAGGCACAATAGTAACTCATGATCTGTGTTTGAAGTAAAGTATAATTCACTGCCATAAAAGATGTGGCCTTACGCTAGAATCATAGGGATTCTAATTTGCCTGTTAAGGTTTCCCAAGACTTAGAGAATCTTTATGTATCACAAATACCCCTAGCACCACTGGATTTGGTAGATCAAGGTAGATTTAAGGCACCTTGTACTATAGCCTGGATGTCAGTTTTCCCATGGGCCTATAAGCTTACTGGATGCTTCTAAAACCCATGGCACTTGTCTTTTGTTTGTTTTTAATATTTTTTCAGTGTTCCAAGATTCATTGCTTATATACCACACCCAGTGTTCCATGCAATACGTGCCTGCCTTAATACCCACCACCAGGCTTACCCATCCCCCCATCCCCTCCCCTCCAAAATGCTCAGTTTTTTCCTCCCGAGTCCACAGTCTCTCATGCTTCATCTCCCTCTCCAGTTTCCCCCAATTCACTTTTCCTTTTCTTCTCCTAGTGTTTTCCATGTTATTCCTTATGCTCCACAAGTAAGGGAAACCATATGCTAAATGACTCTCTGCTTGACTTATTTCACTGAGCATAATCTTGTTCAGTCCAGTCCATGTTGATATGAAAGTTGGGTATTCATCCTTTCTGATGGAGGTGTAATATTCCATTGTATATATGGAACCATGGCACTTGTTTAAGCATAAACAATATTCTCAGGATGAACCCACTGTGGGGTGCCTTCATCTCATGAAGAAAACTTTTGAGAATGTCCCAGTTTCTTAAGGATATTACTTTTCAGCATTGGTTGCCTCAAGGTACCAGATTCCTCTATATCAGATGGAGGGATGTAAATGTTCAATTTCAATGCACTTAAGATCATGGATACCTGCCTTTGGGTTGGTGCTTACTCTGGCACATTCTTCATGGGTGATATATCTATATTCAACTGCTAATCACATGGATTCTTAACAGCTGCCAAGGAAATGAGACCCCCATACCAGTGGTAGGTTATTTCCTCCTAGAGGGGTAGGAATAACTAGAGACTGCATGGCAGGTTGGGAGGCCTTGGTGGTTGAAACCATCAAGACCCTCAGGTGAAAAATACAGCTCCAGAGTACCTGAGAGAGATAAGGCTGAAAATCAGAGCAGATACACATAGCTGTGTCTGGTAAAAATGCCTAAGATGAACTCTATTAATCTCTTTAGGGCATTTAAGATTTAAGCCCTCAGAGGCTCTCTTTTTTTTTTAATTTGACTTTTTTTAAAATTTATTTTTTATTTTCAGCATAACAGTATTCATTATTTTTGCACCACACCCAGTGCTCCATGCAATCTGTGCCCTCTATAATACCCACCACCTGGTACCCTGACCTCCCACCCCCCTCCCCTTCAAAACCCTCAGATTGTTTTTCAGAGTCCATAGTCTCTCATGGTTCACCTCCCCTTCCAATTTCCCCCAACTCCCTTCTCCTCTGTAACTCCCCAGAGGCTCTTCTATTTTATTTTATTTCTTTTTATATTTTATTTTATTTTTTAAATTAATTAATTTATTAATTTTCAGCATAACAGTATTCCTTGTTTTTGCACCACACCCAGTGCTCCATGCAATCCGTGCCCTCCTTAATACCCACCACCTGGTTCCCCCAACCTCCCACCCCTTGCCCCTTCAAACCCCTCGCCCCTTCAAACCCCTCAGATTGTTTTTCAGAGTCCATAGTCTCTTCCAATTCCCCTTCCAATTTCCCCCAACCCCCTTCTCCTCTCCATCTCCCCTTGTCCTTCATGCTATTTGTTATGCTCCACAAAAAAGTGAAACCATATGATAATTGACTCTTTCTGCTTGACTTATTTCACTTAGCATAATCTCTTCCAGTCCCATCCATGTTGCTACAAAAGTTGGGTATTCGTCCTTTCTGATGGAGGCATAATACTCCATAGTGTATATGGACCACATCTTCCTTATCCATTCCTCCGTTGAAGGGCATCTTGGTTCTTTCCACAGTTTGGCGACCATGATCATTGCTGCTATAAACATTGGGGTACAGATGGCCTTTCTTTTCACTACATCTGTAACTTTGGGGTACATACCCAGTAGTGCAATTGTAGGGTCATAGGGAAGTTCTATTTTTAACTTCTTGAGGAATCTCCACACTGTTCTCCAAAGAGGCTGCACCAACTTGCATTCCCACCAACAGTGTAAGAGGGTTCCCCTTGCTCCACATCCCCTCCAACACATGTTGTTTCCTGTCTTGCTAATTTTGGCCATTCTAACTGGTGTAAGGTGGTATCTCAATGTGGTTTTAATTTGAATCTCCCTGATGGCTAGTGATGAACATTTTTTCATGTGTCTGATAGCCATTTGTATGTCAGAGGCTCTTTTAAATACCACAATATAGATAAACAGTACAACATAACCCCAAAGTTCCCCTGAACTTTGAGGTAATGGACTATACCAGGTTTCACATCTGTAAGGCTTAACCAAGAACAAATATGAACATGGCTTCAGCCATCTGTATTCTATTCTTACTGTCACTTGTTTCCCTTCCTGTGTCACTCAGACTGCCTTCAGGAGTTCCAATTAGTTTTTTTTTTTCAATTTATTTATTTTCAGAAAAACAGTATTCATTATTTTTTCACCACACCCAGTGCTCCATGCAAGCCGTGCCCTCTATAATACCCACCACCTGGTACCCCAACCTCCCACCCCCTCCAATTAGTTTTTGACCAGCTCTATACTTCAACTAAGGTTTCTCAGGATGCTAACACACAAGAAAATCTCATGAAATTCTGTAGAGGAGTGCTTGTTCTTGAGTTCTACATAACGCAGCTGGGAGACGGGCTTAATAGTCTGTTCAGCTCACCAGCAATCGTTCTGAGGTTCACAATTCAACCTAGCGTTTTTCAGACACTTTAAGCCTTCTTGATGAAACTCTAGTGTTCATTTAGAACTTCCTATTTATAGCTAACGTGGTAGACCTGGAGATGTAGTGAAGACTTAGGCAAATAAATGAATTCTTTTACCCTAAGTTCTGCAGCCATCTTGCACTATTTAAATACCCATTTGGATGACCCGACCAACTTACATCAGTTTCTTTAAGCTGAAGTTTGATGTAGAGTATTAATTGGGGGGAGGGAGCTGTCCTGTGTACTGTAGAATGTTAAGCATCTGTAGCTTCTACCCATTAGGTAATAGTAGCTGTCTCTCCCCAGCTGACCATCTGAAATGTCTGTAGATGTTGCCAAATGTGTCCCAGGGGCACAAAACTGTTTGAAAACTATTGCCCTGCAACTTTTTGCCTTCCATACTTGTTGCCCCATTGCAAAATTTATCTGGAATGACTAAATATGAGTTAAATATGCTAATCAATGTTCTATTTTGATATAAACTTTGACCTTTTAGATGGTGTCTTATTCCCCAAATTCATGTGTTTAGGTCTCTGACATCTAGATCTTAGGCTTTCTTTCCCTCCAATCCCTTCATTCTGGTCCTATTTACTTTCCCTTCTGGGATCTTTGCCTATGAACCACCAGGTACTTTGACTAACCCCTTCATACATCTTCCTGCTGGTAATTCATCTTGGACTTAGATAAAGTAGCAGGTGAGTATTTCATATCAGGTTGTGACATTGAAGCCAATAATGTCTTAATGCTACCACATCTCTAGGCTATAACCTGCCTAGGTTCTCCCTGATTTACATTGATATGAATGCCACACCAGGGACTCTGCTCTAAGCAAATAGTAGACCCAGTAGACCACATCCTGTCTAGTCAATGCTTTCAGGTATCACTGTGGAAACATGCTGTAGAGTGGAAATATCTCAGTGGAACTGTCATTTCTGTCCTTTCCCAGAGGGGAAGTTACTTTCATAGTATAGGTGAACCTCTTCTAAGTGGCCCTTCAAAAGGCAATGTCAAGCTTCTCCAGAGCCCAAGTAGGCATTTTCAAGATTAGAATCTTCTGGTTCTACTAACTGGGGTTTATCTCCTGTGTTTTGATGGCAGAGGATCTCCCAGGTTATATAGGGCACCTGAAAAACTGTTTTTTGTGCAGTAGACCTGTCTTGCCAGGGTAAATGAGTTCTAAACTCTCCTCTAGGGAACAGGGTCTGTAATGTTAGCTGTGAACTCCTTTAACACTTAAAATTCTGGCAGGCTGGTGAGATGGCTCTGGTAATTGATTCCAGGATAAAGATAGGCATCATTATCATGTTGTATTTAAGTTACACTGAGCTCAGTGCAGCAGGGCCCTAGTTTAGGAAGCTGTTAAAGGAAAGGCCATCTTCTCAGGCTCTCTGCTCAGCAGGGAGCCTGCTTCCCTCTCTCTCTCTGCCTGCCTCTCCATCTACTTGTGATTTCTCTCTGCCAAATAAATAAATAAAATCTTTAAAAAAAAAAAAAAAGAAAGGCCATCTTCATGGCCTTGGAGGTACCCAGCTGTCCCATAAAGGGGAATGCCATGGTCGAGTAGGTTAAGAGAGTAATAGGGTTCCATTTGCCAAATGCTTTGGGTGTCAAAGGGGAGAGTCCTTAAGGCATGATGACATAATGGCCTACTTTTCATACTACTTGAATAATTTCTGGTAACCATATTTACATGGAAAATTGAATCATTATGAAATACTGGACATGTGAGCCTGCCTTTATTAGAAAAGGTGACTCCTTGAATTGGAGCATACAAAATTGGAGTTATTTCTCTGAACATGCAGGCAGAATAAGTTGGACCCTGCTGCAAAGGTTTTGTTTGTTTGTTTGTTTGTTTGTTTTTTCCTCTAGGATGATAGTTTTTGGGTTACTTGGCAAATTGTAGTAGCACATCCAATTGTGGTGTGTATTGCCTCTCAAAGAAAAAGAGCTCAACTTAACATTGCCCCTCTAAGCAGGCCATGCTAAAATGTTGAAATTAAGAATCTTAAAGTTCTTTTGTAAGGCTTGTGGCAGATAATTTAAGGGGGAATTCATAGAGTAAAGTGTTTAAGTCCATTCACTTCAACATTTCATTTATTCAAGGTAAATTTACAGATAGGACTGAAAAAATCCATCTCTGGAAATGCAGTCAACATGCGTTCTTCCACTTTGCCCACTCTTCGATTGATATTTAATGCTTCCAATTTATTCCCATAGTTGTTACAAACAAATTATCAAGACAAATATAAGTGATTATATAGTAACTTATAGACTACCCTATGACTCTGCCATGCCAATTTTGAAGAAGTACCCTAGTCTGGAATTCTCTATAAGCATAATCTGAGATGAAGATTTAAGTGCTTTATTTGGGAGATGGCCACAGGAAACAAATGAAGGGGTAAGGAAAGAGACAGTAGATCCAGTGAAGCTACTAAAGGCATCCTAATGAGAATACAACAGTAATCGCTTCAGGTGACTGGGGACTAAAGAACCATGAAATAAATGCTTGGGGAAAGAAAGTATTTATCACCCAGTTACTGTTTCCTGTTGTTCATTGGTTGGTTGGCTTTGACAGCAGACTTTCAATAAATGGGTTGAGAAATCTCATGTGGTACTAGAGAAAACTCTTGGGTAGAGAATCAAAGATGGGAGTGTCTGAGACAGGAAGTTGATGGTAAGTGGTGGAACTATATTCTTCAGCTGCAGGTAAACTCAGAGATATGGGGTGAATGAAACATCAAAGCTGATGCCATCCCTTGGTTTGGAGTACATTCAGTTACTTATGTGTCAAGTTGGTTGTGGCCACCATCCCTAAAATGACAGTGTTGGTTGCAAGTTCTATCCATGCTTTGGCAGTTGAGCTCAGGGTTGTAACTGACATTATTTCTATCAATCATTATAGATTTCTCTTACCCTTGGCGAACATTTCTGCTGGAATAGATTTCTAGCCCTGTGGAAAAACTCAACACCTATATCTCTCTGAGACCAGAGCCACTGGTTACCTGGATTCTGTCAGGCAATAGTTGCTGCAACTTGTCCATTCTCACTATGTACCGAGACACCCTGTGATTGTCTTAAGTTCTAGACAAGCTAATTTCTGTCACCATTTAGTAGCAGCTGGCCAAACTCATGAGGGCTGGGACTTATGACCCCTGTCAGTAAACCAAGCCCTTACATTCCCTCCTGAGCTACTGGCTGGAGACCAAAATAACCAAAAGGAACCTAACTCTGGGTTTATTGGAACTGTCTTTTGTAAGCTCTCTCAATCCCTTACAGAGGACCACATACAATCTCATAGTCTTAAGCACCACTTCCTCCAGTGGATCACTGGGAGTGATGATAAGAGGAGTTAACATGACTTCTACCACTTGGTCACAAATACATAGAACACATAGGCATGAGAACAAAGTACCATATAGTAGCCATTTGCTCATGTTGTAGAGGGCATTCAGGAGGACAGTGTCACAGATCCATCCAACTTATTACTAAGTTGGCAACTTGAGCCTTTAGGAGGGCATTCCTACAAACTGTCTCTAAGACCAGCTTCTTGGTGCTGTGTATATTTATGGATCAGTGGGTACTATGGTCATGTGTTATTGTCCTATCCTCTTCAACTGTAAAATGAGTCCTTGATTCAAGGTGATGGTCCTCAACTTCACTGGTTAGTGCTGCCTCTACCATGGCTACTGTCACTGATGAGACACACATACAGAGTTTTGTGCCTATTTCCTTGAGCACTTCTTATCCAGACTTCTTGATCTTAAAGTTATAATATTCCTTCAGAAATGTGATCAACTCCTCTTCCTCCCCATCTTCAAGGTGCACAAATTTGAGTTGAATGTAGATGCAGGGCAACTAGACTGCCTATTTCTGCCTAATCTCTGGATCTGTTTGAGTCCAATCAAGTATGTACCACTGATCTCTTCCAGCACTGTTTCTCCGTCATATGACAATAGTTCAGCATTGTGGCCCATAGTCTGAACCTGCAGCAGAACCCTTTCTTACTTAAGGTCCTATGTAAGATTGGGAGTTTCATCAGTCAGGTTTATGCCAGAGAAGCAGAACCAGTAAAATATGTGTATACATACCTATACATAGTATAAAAACCATTATATAGATACACAACTGGGAAGATCTTGCTAAACAAATCTGAAAATAGAGCAGGCAGTCAAGATGAAAAGATCATCTTTTGATGATCTGGACTGGATAAATCTAAATGGTTTATACCAAACCTACTGTCCATAGGCATTCAGGAAATGAAAAATCATAATCAGGATGAAATCTGAGCACAGATGAAACTATTAGAATTTCTTCTCTCTTCAGAAAACCACAGCCTTGATCTCAAGGTAATGCAACTGCTCTCAGGCTTAGGAGATTGTCTAAGGTAATTTCACTTTCTTAAAGCCTGACTCCAGTTGACTTTAATCAAATCTGTAAAATACCTTGTTACCACCACTTAGCATCTGAAAGGGGATGGTAGTCTACTCATGTCAATACACCAAAAAAGTTGTCACAGCTGATAAATGAATTGGAGTAGTAGTTCTAAAGAAAAACATAACCTTAAATGTGGTTATTAGATTTGCAAAGGAATCCACTTTGAATATATTTTTTAAAGATTTTATTTATTTATTTGACAGACAGAGATCACAAGTAGGCAGAGAGGCAGTCAGAGAGAGGAGGAAGCAGGCTCCCTGCTGAGCAGAGAGCTCGACGTGGGGCTCGATCCCAGGACCCTGGGATCATGACCTGAGCCGAAGGCAGAGGCTTTAACCCACTGAGCCACCCAAGCGCCCCTCCACTTTGAATACTGAAGAGCTTTTGTGGAGACTTAATATTCATTTAAAGCTGAAGAGGTTTCATTGTCCAAAAATTTTTTTAAGATTTTATTTCTTTATTTAACACAGAGAGAGAGAGAGAGAGAGAGATATCACAAGTAGGCAGAGCAGCAGGCAGAGAGGAAGGGAAGCAGGCTCCCTGCTGAGCAGAGAGCACGATGTGGGGCTTGATCCCAGGACCCTGAGACCATGACCTGAGCAGAAGGTAGATGCTTAACCCATTGAGCCACCCAGGTGCCCCTCATTGTCCAAAATTTAATGAAGAGCCTGCTAAAGCAAGGTTTGTAAACTTTTCAAGTCTGCAAATAACACACCATCGGTACTAATATAAAATGGAAACATACAACTTAAAATCTTCATTACCCTCTTACATGAACCAGTATTATGCAAATAACTTCTGAATTGACATTTTTCTGATGAATGAGTCGCCTTTTCAACTATCTACACTATCCAAATGAGAGCTCTATGTGGCACTGTGAGACTACTTCTGGGTTAGTGTGGGGTGGGAGTAAGGGAGATGTCCACCGAGGGCAGCACTCTGGCTCATTAACTCCTTGCTCATGAAAGGTGCTCATGATGGTGGTGATGGCTGTAATTATGAAGGTTCTCATTGCAGAGTCAGCATCAATTTGGTATTGTTGGGAAGTAGAGAGACAGTGGAGCTAGTCACTCCTTAGCAGAAAAGTCAGGCCAAAATAGGCCTCAAAAATAGGCCTCTCCCTGCTTGCCAGTTTCTTGGTATGAATCATTAAGTCCTAATAGAAATAAGATGGGGGTCACCTTTCACTGCCACAGTGAATTACCAAAAAATGGCTTAAAATAGATATCTTAAAGAGACTAGCTCAGATAGTCTCTTCAATAAATTGTGCTGGGAAAATTGGACAACCACATGCAGAAGAAAACTGGACCATTCTTACACCATACATACCAGGTGGTGGGTATTATAGAGGGCACGGATTGCATGGAGCACTGGGTGTGGTGAAAAAAATAATGAATACTGTTATGCTGAAAATAAATAAATTTAATTTTAAAAAATAAATAAAAAAATAAACTCAAAATGGATGAAAGACCTAAATGTGAGATAGGAATCCATTAAAATCTTTGAGAACGCACATAGCAACCCCTTTGACCTTGGACAAAACAACTTCTTGCAAGATACATCTCTAGGGGCACCTGGGTGGCTCAGTCCATTAAGTATCTACCTTCGGCTAAGGTCATGACCCTGGGGCCCAGGTTTGAGCCCCACATTGGGCTTCCTGCTCAGCAGGGTGTCTGCTTTTCCTTCTGACCCTCCCCTGGCTCGTGGTCTCTTTCACTTACCCTCTCTTGCTCTCAAATAAATAAAATCTTAAAAGGTACATCTCTAAAGGCGAGGGAAACAAAAGCAAAAATGAACTTTTGGGACTTCAAGACAAAAAGTTTCTGCACAAACAATCTGAGAGGTTTGAAGTGGCGAGGGGGTGGGAGGTCGGGGTAGCAGGTGGTGGGTATTATAGAAGGCACGGATTGCATGGAGCAATGGGTGCGGTGAAAAAATAATGAATACTGTTTTTTCTGAAAATAAATAAATTAATTAAAAAAAAGTTTCTGCACAGCGAAGGAAACTGCCAACAAAACTAAGAGGCAACCTATGGAGTGGGAGAGGATATTTGTAAAGGACATTACAGATAAAGAGCTGGTATCCATGATCTATAAAGAACTTCTCAAATCCCACACCCAAAGAACAAATAATACAGTCAAGAAATGGGCAGAAGACTTGAATGGATATTTCTCCAAAGAAAACCTACAAATGGCCAGCAGATACATGAGAAAATGATCCATATCCCTTGACATCAGAGATCAAAACTACAGAGATACCACCTTACACCAGCCAGAATGGCTAAAATTAACAAGACTGGGAACATCAAATGCTGGCAAGGATATTGAGAAAAGGGAACCCTCTCATACTGTTGGTGGGAATGCAAGCTGGTACACCACTCTAAAAAAACTACTGTGGAGGTTCTTCAGGACATTAAAAATAAAGCTACCCTATGACCCCACAGTTGCACTACTGGGTATTTACCCCAGAGATAGATGTAGTGAAAAGGAGCACTGCACACCAATGTTCATAGGAGCAATGTCCACAATAGCCAACTGTGGAAAGAGCTAAGATGTTCTTCAAAAGATGAATGGATAAAGATGTGGTTCATGTATAGAATGGAATATTACTCAGCTATCAGAAAGGATGAATATCTATCATTTACATCAACATAGATGGAACTGGAGGGTGTTATGCTAAGTGAAATAAGTCAGAGAAACACAACTGTCATATGGTTTCACTCCTATGTGGAACATAAGGAATAGTGTAGATGAAAATAGGGGTAGAGGGAACTGAATGGGAAGAAATCAGAGGGAGACAAACCATATGAGAAACTTGACTCTAGGAAACTGGGGGTTGCAGAAAGGAAGGTGGATGGAGGGCAAGGGGTAACTGGGTGATGGACATTAAAGAGGGCCCCTGATATAATGAACACTGGGTGTTAGACTGAACTAACCAATAACTGAACATTAAAAAACAATGAAGTACTATACCCTGGCTAATTGAATTTAAATAATAGTATATATCTTAAAATTGGAAGTTAGAACTGAAACCAGTCTCACTAGATTAAATTAGAGGTGTAGGCATAGCTGCACACTTGATTTAGAGGTTTTAGACAGGGGATTAAACCCACTTTCTTGACCTCTCCAGCTACTACAGGCTGCCCTTAACTTTGGCCCATAACCCCTTCTAAAATCAATGATGGCCAGCTAAGCATTTTTTACATTGCATCACTCTGGAACTGATTCTTCTTTCTCCTTTTTCCATGTTTAAAGACCCTTATGATTCTACTGCTCCTGCTGGGATAATCTGATTTTTATGATTACCAAACTTAATTCCATTTGTAGCCTTTCCTCCCTGATGTATAACCATGATATATTCACAAGTTGCAGGAGTTAGGATGTAGAGTTTGGGGGTGGTTACTCTATCTACTACAGAAGGGTATGAGAAGCATCTCTACCTGGAAAGGACAGGTGTTCATGAAAGGATTCATGTGAATACAGTCTAAAATATTGGTGAATTAAATGGTGGAAACTTGTATCATAGCAAGGTCTCCAAAGGCTCCAAATGATTACTGGATAGGGAGACTAAAGAAAATAAGGATAAGAACCACGTATGTGGAGACTCTTGGGGCAGAGGGAAAGATGGTGTTCTTGCTGCTTTCAATTTGATCTGTGAATTCTTCCTGAGGTTTGTATAAGCTACTAAGTTCTTCTACAATTTGGCTACAACATGAGGTGCTAAGACTTGGTACTTTCTACCCCTTGTATTTAGATCAAACAATAGGGCTTGGGCATAGGTACTTATAGTCCTCCCCTGTGGCCTGACGTTGTTTCCCCTTAGCTTTCTGTTCTTCAGCCTTAATGTCCTTATGGATTCTGCATGGTTTCTCTACTTGAGACTTGTCTGTCTTTGACTTTTGATGTTCAAATTGCTCCTCTGTTTATTGGAGCTTTAATTAAAGCTCTGGATATTCACTGGTATAATAGAGTTGATCAACATCTGGGGATATATTTCCTCAAAGTCCCTCCTTTATCATTTTTACCAATGTGGTAATGGGTCAGGTGGTAGAAGGAAGCTAAATGGCCTGGGTGATTAATATGGGCCCTAGAGCCCATTTCTTTTAATCTTTAAAAATGTTAAGGGGTAGGATATAATTTACAATATAAGTACAATCAAACAATCAGTCAAGCTAAAAGAACTTCTTACATAAAATGCTTTATTTTCCAGTGCAAGTACTTGATGCACTCTTAGCAAATTTCTAGTAATCAATACTGTATTAAAATGTAGTTTCCATGATGTTCGATCTTTACAATTTCTCATCTTACAGAACTGCAACTTGGTACTCCTTGGCCAACATTCCCCCATTTCCCTTACTTGGCTGCCCTTGGTAATCACTGTTCTGGTTTTACTGCATTTGGCCTTTTTAGATTCTAAATATAAGTGAGATATTGAAGGTTTCTTTTTCCTAACTCAGAACTTGTCTTGTAGTGTCACTAATACCAAGGAATGAAGAACTGGCAGAACTATGGTTTTGATGAATCCTCATGGCAGAAAGTGCTTGTAAGAAGGAACTAAAGAAGACAACACTAATCTCTATGTAAGTGTCTGTTCTAATTGCTATAGGAGGTTCTTTTGTACAGCATTATCACAAAAGATGGGGTTGGGCCATTGTTCTTATTGGAGTATTGCACTGGAGAGGACTGTATGGTACAGTCCTCTTGTGGTACAGTCCTCTTGTTAACCCTCTTGTTAGGGTGACTTGCATGGAAAGAGGTTTGTTAGTATTATAAATACATCTTAGGATATCCATACTCAGCTATGATGTAAGATGTGACTTGTCTGTCGTCTTCAAAGTTTGTTAGTAGTTACTCGAGAGGGGCAGTTTTGTTCTGCCAGGTTAATCGGATTTGGGATCAATCTATCTTTTTGAAGCATTCTCCAGTCTGTTTTCTTGTTGAGTTGTTAATGATGGTTTACTATGATCATCTTTTTTTCCAGACAGCAGGCAGAGAACACAAAGTCACAGGTCCATAGCTTTCTAAAGGCATGGGCTGGCATTTGGACTTAATTTTTGTTAACATCCCATTACCTAGTTTCTAGTCATGTGGTCACAACTAGCTGAAAGCTTGGTCATGTAATCTTAGCTGGTGAGTTGTAGGTTGACCTGTATACGAGGGACTCTGTTACTGGAAGGAAGAACATATTGGATGACCAGTGGTAGGTTGTACCCCTCTATATTTAAAGAAGGCCTCTTAGATTTGGAACCAATATATTTTGTAATGAGATAGTTCACCTCCTCAGATTTCCTCTGCCTGTGGGCTGATCAAGTCAAACCCTTCTAAGGTTACATAGCTGGGTTAGGCTAAATCTGACTTTGACTGTACTGGTTAGAAACCTTCTTCTGCAAGGTTCAAGTAGAGTTCTACCACTGAAGAACATTTTATTGGAACATGAATATATGGGTCTATAAGACAGCTGTCCCATTAGTGTTTGTACTGGCCCTTGAGCTGATGCCATGTTCGATACTTCACTGGCATTCAGGTAAAGCAATAGTGTGTGGCCTGGCTGCTTGGCTTAGATTAGGTATAATAGTAATATATATATATATATATAATATATATATATATATATATATATATAACCTTACACCAGTTAGAATGGCCAAAATTAGCAAGACAGGAAACAACTTTCTTTTCTACTTTGAAGTTAAATTTGCGCATGCATTGGCCATTATGAATAGATTTTTTTCTGGGAATGTTGATGGTAATGGGCAGGATGAAGAGGACTCTGGTTCCTTTATATGGGGAACTACCATGCAAGGGATTGATTTAAACAACAACAACAACAACAACAACAACAACAACAGGTGAATACAATGGACATGATATTAAAAACATAATTTTTCTTTTTTGTATTTTGGTATATAGTAACTTTTTAAATGGTAGACACGGTGTTCCAGGTAAAAGAAACTTCCAGGTAAATAGGACTTTGGTAATGTGGATATGAAATATGGGGGAAGTCCTGCATAGTCACAAGGTTAGGTCTCAGGCTTCCCATGAGCCTATATGAATTGGGATGATGAAATTCACAGGTGTGTTTTCCTCCTCTTGTTAGTGGGATAAACGGCTGAATTTGGGTATTTTCCTTCTAGATAAGGCTCTGATAATACCTTAGCAGGTTAGGCTCTAGTGTACTGTTTCCCTTGAGGGCAGACCTTAATAACAGAGCCTTCTGGCCCATTTTAAATGATTCTTCTCTGCCCCTGCCAGGAGCAGAAGGGACTTTGTCCCCTATTATCATTGTAGAACTTAGATTTACCTCCAGGAGCTCTTCTATCTTAAGGTGGGCACAGTCCCTATGAATGAGGGCCATGAAGTTTTTAAATCTAAGACTTGGCTGCTTTTAACTTCCAGAAACTGATAAAATACAGTTTAGGTTCTCTTCCTTCTTGCTGGTTCCCTCTGAAATTTCCAAAAGAAGTCTGTTCTTATAAGCCAGAACTCCCTGTATTCACTTATCTGTCTCTTCAGTCTAGGGGGCAGTGGTTTGCCCTGTATTTCCTCCCCTTATACATCTAAGCAGAGTTGACTTTTTCTCTTTTGAGATTTCTACTTGTTAGGACAAAGTGACTTCCAAGCCCATACATGTGAAACTAGAAAGGGGGAAGTCTCTTCTTCAACCATATTTGAATACCACCTGCTCGCCCACTATAACCAAAACAGTCTGAGATCTGGGTCCTTGGAGGAAATGAAACCTGGCACAGAAGGAATGTAATGAAAGATGATGGTTACATTTCCTTTAAACATTTCCTTTTATCTATCATTTAGATACTTTTTATCTCTCTGTAATTTAAAAATTACATTTCCTTTTATCTATCAAAAGCTAATCTGGGCACAGCAGTGTCTGCTTTGACATAGGAATAAATATTCCCTCCGGTGAGGGAACTAATAGGGGGGAAAAGAAAAGTTCAGCTTTGAAGGGACATCTATATTGTGTGTAAAATTTGTGACACTTACATAAAGTAAGGTGGCTCCTTCTCCGAAGTAGGTTAGAGAAACTTGGACATCATCCTCACATGACAGGGTGGGCATGGGACATGATTCTGCTTAGTGGTCAGGGAGAAGTTCTCCTTCCCTATTCCTGGTGCTAGCAGGATCTGAAGCTGTGCAACTCTAGATTCTGACCTCAGTGTGTTCTGAGAAGATTTCTTGGTCCCAGCGAGGGGTGGGAGAATGAAGGAGTCCCTGGGTATGAGCTGTATGTTTAACATTTCCTTTAGTCTGAGCTACTGCTGCTTACCAGCAATTGTGTGTAATAGTGGCCATTGTTTCCACTACTGGGATCCTCTTGGTTTGGATATGGTTAGAGCAGGGCACGAAATGTAATTGTTAGCATCTCCATTTATCCCATATCTCAACTCTTTCTGGGGTTACTCCTATAATCCAGATGTTTCTTTATCCCAACATCTGAGTTACTGGGCGAGGTTGGCATGGGTTGTATTTGGCATAAGGCAGAGACTTGGTGAGAATTTAGGACTGCAAGTCTCTATTAGAGCTAGGTACTTGAAGCTATAGTTTTGGGGACATATATGGTATATACTGACTGCTAGGATTTTGAGCCAAGGTTGGAGTGAAACTGGTGATTCCTTGTGTAGAATTCTTGGAGAAGCAAGTGCCAAGACAGAATTGGATGTATAAGAACTTGCTAAAGATAACACTGAAGGGAGGGGGAAAGGAGCCAGAGGAGGCAGGACAGAACCTTCATAATGCAAGTAGGGAAGGAAGGAAGGAAGGTAGGTAGGTATAAGGCCTCAGACTTAAATGAAGTCATAGAAGAGGTTTGAGTAGACTGGCAGGAAATATTTTGCTCAAAGCTCATTTGAAAGAAAGCCTGTGTCTTGGAAGAAATGGTTTTGCCTTAGTCTCCTTATCATGGGGCATGGACTGGGCAGTTATTCTGACCACCACAGAACATAAGTGGGTTCTTGATTATTTCTGTTATGGGAGCTCTTTGGTGTGGACATGGATTTACAGATAATGAAGCAGAGTACAAAATTAAAGCCTAGAAAGTGGGTAGGAGATCTGAGTCCTCCAAAGATGGCTTAAAATGCACTTATCTTGGATGTAAATTAAGAATCCGTAGTAAGCTCTAGATCCCAGGGGGGGTTTTGATCTCAGGTACACTTGGAATTGATAAATTTTACCAGTTACCTCTGTGCATGGATTTAATGTGTCATGGGTTTCAACTAAAATCTTTGAAAAGTGGTCAAGTGGTACTTGGTGTACCCAACTTTGGTATCAACATGGATGGGACTGGAAGAGATTATGCTGAGTGAAATAAATCAAGCAGGAAGAGTCAATTATCATATGGTTTCACTTACTTGTGGAGCATAAGGAATAACATGGAGGACATTGGATAAAAGAGAGAAGGGAGTTGGGGGAACTTGGAGGTGGAGATGAACAATGAGAGATTGTGGACTCTGAGAAACAAACTGAGGGTTTGGGGGTGGGGGATGGGAGGTTGGGAGAACTTTGTGGTGAGTATTAAGGAGGGCACGTATTGCATGGAGCACTGGGTGTGATACAAAAACAATGAATCTTGAAGCACTGAAAAAATAAAATTAAATTAAAAAAACTATTTGAATACACTATGGAGTACTATGCCTCCATCAGAAAGGATGAATACCCAACTTTTGTAGCAACATGGACGGGACTGGAAGAGATTATGCTAAGTGAAATCAGTCAAGCAGAGAGAGTCAATTATCATATGGTTTCACTTATTTGTGGAGCGTAACAAATATCATGGAGGACAAGGGGTGTTAGAGAGGAGAAGGGAATTGGGGTAAATTGGAAGGGGAGGTGAATCATGAGGGACTATGGACTCTGAAAAACAATCTGAGGGGTTTGAAGTGGCGGGGGGGTGAGAGGTTGGGGTACCAGGTGGTGGTTATTATAGAGGGCACGGCTTGCATGGAGCACTGGGTGTGGTGAAAAAATAATGAATACCATTTTTCTGAAAATAAATTAATTAATAAAAAAAAGAAAAAAAATGAATCTTGGGATTTATAAGCATTATGCTTTGTGAAAGGGGAGTTCTATGGATGTTTCTTGGCTCTAAAGAAGTTCAGTGATGGTAATTTAGGGAATCATCAGGAGAGGGTTACCTCCAACCCAAATTTGTGGGGACATCAGAATTCTGGATAGAATGTCTGTTATATAGCGAACAGACACATGCAAAAATGCTCAACATCAGGGAAATACAAATCAAAACCACAGTGCAAAAAATGGGCAGAAGATATGAACAGACACTTCTCCAATCAAGACATACAAATGGCTATCAGACACATGAAAAAATGTTCATCATCATTAGCCCTCAGGGAGATTCAAATTAAAACTACATTGAGATATCACCTTACACCAGTTAGAATGGCCAAAATTAACAAAACAGGAAACAACATGTGTTGGAGAGGATGTGGAGAAAGGGGAACCCTCTTACACTGTTGGTGGGAATGCAAGTTGGTGCAGCCTCTTTGGAGAACAGTGTGGAGATTCCTCAAGAAATTAAAAATAGAGCTTCCCTATGACCCTGCAATTGCACTCCTGGGTATTTACCCCAAAGACACAGATGTAGTGAAAAGAAGGGCCATCTGTACCCCAATGTTTGTAGCAGCAATGGCCACAGTCGCCAAACTATGGAAAGAACCAAGATGCCCTTCAACGGATGAATGGATAAGGAAGATGTGGTCCATATACACTATGGAGTATTATGCCTCCATCAGAAAGGATGAATACCCAACTTTTGTAGCAACATGGATGGGACTGAAAGAGATTATGCTGAGTGAAATAAGTCAAGCAGAGAGAGTCAATTATCATATAGTTTCACTTATTTGTGGAGCATAACAAATAGCATGGCAAGGGGCGTTAGAGAGGAGAAGGGAGTTGGGGGAAATTGGAAGGGGAGGTGAACCATGAGAGACTATGGACTCTGAAAAACAATCTGAGGGGTTTGAAGTGGCGGGGGGGGTGAGAGGTTGGGGTACCAGATGGTGGGTATTATAGAGGGCACGGCTTGCATGGAGCACTGGGTGTGGTGAAAAAATAATGAATACTGTTTTTCTGAAAATAAATAAGTTAATTTAATAAAAAAAACTATTTGAAGAAAAAAAAATGGAATAGAAATGTGATACAATCATTATTTGGCCTTGGCTATACTACAAAATCTGTTACTTGGTAGTTCTTTTGGGTAGGGATGGTCTCAAGTGGGAGAGTACATATAATAACTATTAGAGTATACCCACAGTTTCGTATTGATTAAGTATATCACCCCCCATCCAAAATCATCTCAAATAGTTTATAAAGCTAAACATTATGTGTTTGAGTAAGTAACATCAGATGGGAAGCTATTACTTTTTTGTCTCATTGCTTTTTATTAGAAAGATCAACTTGACAGATTTCAAGGGGTAATAACTGATGTCAAAGCTAGACCTGGGGCTTTTCAGAGGAACAATTCCTCAGCAGAAGTTATGAACTCAAAGCTAGTCATCCTATCCGGGCTTAAATCTTACCAAAAGACTTAATAGATTATTCAATATTTATTCCCACATTTTAAGACAAAGATAAGGAATCATTTCTCAGTTTCCCTCTATCCTTGGTCATTCTCAGTCCTAGATCAGACTTCTGCTCACCAGAATATTCCATTTCCCTACCCATATACCCATGAGTCCAGTGACTAGTTCAGGGACGGGCATGCTGTCCGCCATTAAAACACAAGAAGATATTTTTGAAAAGGGACAGCTTAGTTTCCAGAAGAATATGTAAAAAAATATGACAAAGGTAATAAGGTAGAATATTTGGTATCATAAATGGTGACCTTGGAATTTCCCAGAAGATAGAGAGAACCCTTTAAACCAATCTCACTTACACAAAACTAAATTTAGCCTTGTCAGTTGTGCCAATGTATTCCTATCTCAAGATTTTATTTATTTGGAATGGAGAGAGAAAGTCCCAGCCAGGGGAGGGGCAGAGAAGCAGACTACCTACTGAGCAGAGAGCCCAAAATGGGGCTTGGTCCCAGGACTCCAGGATTATGACCTGAGCTGAAGGCAGAGGCTTAACTGACTGAGCCACCCAGATGCCCTGTATTTCTATCTTAAAACAATTATAGTTTGGATTTACCATCATTTGAAATTGAAAAAATCTTCAGTTATAGCCCAATGGAATATTCCTGAAATGTGATGGGTAAATGATATTAAAGTAAACTGTAATGAGTAAATATTAAACGCTGTAGACATTGATTTTACCCCATATTGCTGTGACGGCCGAGATATGAGGATCCTATTTTTCAAAGATCAGTCTCTATTATTTACAAACCTATTATTTCCTTTATTGCCAATTTATCACTTCACATTTACTCATGCCTACTTACTTTGTTCTAGTTTTATGTTCTTGTCTTATGCCATTCTGCTATTGACCTAGATCAACTTACAGCTTTCTTAGGGATAATTATCTACCCCATCAATGTCCTTATCCTGCCATGGGTAAATTCCATGGGTAAATATTAAAGTAAACTGTCTTGCTTCATTTGCAATATTAAAACCAAATTGCTTGTTAATCTGGGGAGTTAGGTGGTAGGGTGACTTAGAAGGTTTTTAATTAAAAGACTGCATAATTAAAAATGGTGTTGGAGTAGGAAAGAGTATACTAAAGGGATTTGTAAAGGCTATGTCAAGGCCAATATAAATTGGAAATAAGCCCTTATCTGTATGTCTGTCCTGCTTATAATTGAGTTTATCAGCATACATTCGACTTCAATAAAGGAAAGGTGGTGCTTTCAAGAGGTATGTCATGAGTAATGTAAGTAAAGTTAGGAAATTACTACCACTTTGGACTTGTGTCTATAAATGATTAAAGTTTGCAAGGAAGGAAGACACTTAAAGTGAAATGGAAACCACATATGCCCCCTCACCCAAAAAAGGCATTAGCATAGTGTAATGGTGAATAACACCAGCCCTTGTGCTGGTGTTGGCAATAGTCACTCAGGTTTCCGTCAACCTGGATTCAGTGAGCCTCCAATCCAAAGGAACCTTACTGATGAGTCTGGGTGCCTCTAGCCACTTATTTTAGAAACTTAGTGATCCAATTCTTGGGGCAGGAAAAGGACATTGATGGGGTCCAAAGGTAGATAATTATGCCCAAGAAAGTTGTAAGTTGATCTAGGTCAATAGCAGAAATGGCATAAGACAAGAACATAAAACTAGAACAAAGTAAGTAGGCATGAGTAAATGTGAGGTGATAAATTGGCAATGAAGGAAATAATAGGTTTGGAAGGAAATAATAGGTTTGGAAATAATAGGGACTGATCTTTGGAAAATAGGATCCTCATATCTCAGCCATCACAGCAATATGGGGTAAAATCAATGTCTACAGTGTTAAATAACTCAAGAGCTGCACCTAACCTCCTCACGTGCTTCTTCTAAAGGGAGTTACCTTGCAGATATCTATAGGTTTCTTTCCAAAGCTGAATGAATATAGTGCTTTAGTCATTAGTTGGGACCCAAAACTTTTGTTAGAGTTGCAGGTGGTGGTGGTAGGACTGCTTTTGTTAATCTTTTACTGGTTGAGAACTGATTTGTGACTCAGTATGTGATTTATTCTGGAGAATGTTCTATGTGTGCTCAAAAATGTGTAATCTGCTTTGGGATGAAATGTCCTGAATATACCTGTTAGATTCATCTGGTCCAGTGTGTCATTCAAAGCCATTGTTCCTTTTTTTTTTTTAATGAATTATTGTTATGTTAGTCACTAAACAGTACATCATTAGTTTCTGATGTACTGTTCCATGATTCATTGTTTGCATATAAGACCCAGTGCTCCATGCAATCTGCGCCCTTTTTTTTAAATTTAATTTTATTTTTTCAGTGTTCCAAGATTTATTGTTTATGCACCACACCCAGTGCTCCATGCAGTACGTGCCCTCTTCAATACCCACCACCAGGCTTTCCATTCTTCTTCTTCTTCTTTTTTTTTTTTAAGATTTTATTTATTTGACACAGAGATCACAAGTAGGCAGAGAGGCAGGCAGAGAGAGAGAGGGAAGCAGGCTTCCTGCTGAGCAGAGAGCCCAATGTGGGGCTTCATCCCCAGGACCCCGAGATCATGCCCTGAGCCCCGAAGGCAGAGGCTTAAACCACTGAGCCACCCAGGTGCCCCCAAACTCTCCCTTCTTAATGCACACCATCAGGCTCACATTAGGAGAATAAGAAGAAAGCCATTGTTTCCTTGTTGATTTTCTGCTTAGATGATCTGTCTACTGTTGTGAGGTGTTACTACCACCTGTATTATCAATGAGTTCCTTTGTTTGTTACTGTCTTATATATTTGGGTAGCTCCCAAGCTGGGGACCTAAATATTTACAACTGTTACATCTTGATGAATCAACCCGTTTATTATGATATAGTGCTCTTCATCTCGTGTTACAATCCTTAGTTTAAAATCTAGTTTGTCTGGTATCAGGATGGCTACTCTGGCTTTCTTTTGATGTCCATTTGCATGATAGGTAGTTCTCCAACCCCTCACTTTCAATCTGCGGATGGGTCTTTAGGTCTAAAATCAATCTCTTGTGGGTAGCCTATAGATGGGTCTTGTGGATTTTTTTTTATTAAATCCATTCTGATACCTTATATCTTTTTTTTCCAATTTATTTATTTTCAGAAAAACATTATTCATTATTTTTTCACCACACCCAGTGCTCCATGCAAGCCGTGCCCTCTAAAATACCCACCACCTGGTACCCCAACCTCCCACACCCCCGCCACTTCAAACCCCTCAGACTGTTTTTCAGAGTCCATAGTCTCTCATGGTTCACCTCCCTTTCCAATTTACCCCAATTCCCTACTACCTTATATCTTTTGATTGAAACATTTAGACCATTTATATTCAGGGATTACTGATATGAATTTAGTGCCATTTCATTACTTGTTAAGTCATTTTAAGAGATTTTCTGTCTTTCTAGTCTTTAAAAATTTCTTTTACTTTAATTCAATTTAATTAACATATGCTGTATTATTAGTTAGAATTTAGTGATTCATCAGTTGCATACAACACCCAGTACTCCTTTCTTCAAGTGCCCTCCTTAATGCCCATCACCTAATTACCCCATCCCCCTACCCATCTCCCTCCAGCAACCCTTAGTTTGTCCCCTATAGTTAAGAATTTCAAGCTTTACTACAAGCTGTGATCACCAAGACAGCATGGTACTGGCATAAAAACAGACACATAGACCAGTGGAACAGAGTAGAGAGCCCAGATATAGACCCTCAACCTATGGTCAAATAATCTTCGACAAAACAGAAAAATATATACAGTGGAAAAAAGACAGTCTCTTCAATAAATGGTGCTGGGAAAACTGGGCAGCTATATGTAGAAGAATGAAACTCGACCATTCTCTTACACCGTACACAAAGATAAACTCAAAATGGATAAAAGACCTCAATGTGAGACAGGAATACATCAGAATCCTAGAGGAGAACATAGGCAGTAATCTCTTCGATATCAGCCACAGCAACTTCTTTCAAGATATGTCTCCAAAGGCAAAGGAAACAAAAGCGAAGATGAACTTTTGGGACTTCATCAAAATCAAAAGCTTGCACAGCAAAGAAAACAGTCAAGAAAACAAAGAGGCAACCCACAGAATGGGAGAAGATATTTGCAAATGACAGTACAGACAAAAGGTTGATATCCAGGATCTATAAAGAACTCCTCAATCTCAACACACACAAAACAGACAATCATATCAAAAAATGGGCAGAAGATATGAACAGACACTTCTCCAATGAAGACATAGAAATGGCTATCAGACACATGAAAAAATGTTCGTCATCACTAGCCATCAGGGAGATTCAAATTAAAACCACATTGAGATACCACCTTACACCAGTTAGAATGGCCCAAATTAGCAAGACAGGAAACAACATGTGTTGGAGAGGATGTGGAGAAAGGGGAACCCTCTTACACTGTTTGTGGGAATGCAAGTTGGTGCAGCCTCTTTGGAGAACAGTGTGGAGATTCCTCAAGAAATTAAAAATAGAGCTTCCCTATGACCCTGCAATTGCACTCCTGGGTATTTACCCCAAAGATACAGATGTAGTGAAAAGAAGGGCCATCTGTACCCTAATGTTTATAGCAGCAATGGCCACGGTTGCCAAACTGTGGAAAGAACCAAGATGCCCTTCAACGGATGAATGGATAAGGAAGATGTGGTCCATATACACTATGGAGTATTATGCCTCCATCAGAAAGGACGAATATCCAAATTTTGTAGCAGCATGGACGGGACTGGAAGAGATTATGCTGAATGAAATCAGTCAAGCAGAGAGAGTCAATTATCATATGGTTTCACTTATTTGTGGAGCATAACAAATAGCATGGATGACATGGGGAGATGGAGAGAAGGGAGTTGGGGTAAATTGGAAGGGGAGGTGAACCATGAGAGACTATGGACTCTGAAAAACAATCTGAGGGTTTTGAAGGGGCGGGAGGTGGGATGTCGGGGTACCAGGTGTTGGGTATTATAGAGGGCACGGATTGCATGGAGCACTGGGTGTGGTGTAAAAACAGTGAATACCGTTATGCTGAAAATAAATAAAAAATAAAAGAAAAAGAACTTCTTATGATTTGCTTCTTGTTTTCATCTTATTTTATTTTTCCTTCCATCCATTCTGCTATGTTTATTTGTTTTGTTTAAATTCCACATATGAATGAAATCATATGGTATTTGTCTTTCTCTGACATTTCATTTAGTATAACACCTTCTAGTTCCACCCATGTCATTGCAAAGGGCAAGATTTCATTCTTTTTCATAGCTTTAATCTTTATCCATTTATCTGTCGATGGACATCTGGGCTCTTTCTATATAGCGTATCTATTGTGGACATTGCTGCTATAAAGATTGGGGTGAAGGTGCCTCCTTGAATCACTGTATCCTTTGGATAAATACCCAGTAGTGCAATTTCTGGGCCCTAGGGTAACTCTATTAATTTTTTCTAAATTTAAGAATTTTTTTCTGTTAATGGATGTTTGTTTTTATTATATTACCCACCATACAGTACTTCATTAGTTTTTGATGTAGTGTTCTGTGATTTATTGTTGGTGTATAACACCCAGTGCTCATTGCAGTATGTGTCCTCTTTAGTACCCATCTGGGCTAACCCATCCCCCATCCCCCTATTTTTAACTTTCTGAGGAACCTCCATACTGTTTCCCAGAGTGGCTATACCAGTTTGTTTTCCTACCAACAGTGTAAGAGGTTTCCCCTTTCTCCACATCCTCACCAACATCTGTTTCCTGAGTTGTTAAATTTAGTCATACTGAACAGTGTGAGGTGGTATCTCATTGTGGTTTTGATTTGTATTTCCCTGATGCCAAGTGATGCTGAGCACTTTTTTTCATGTGTCTGTTGGCCATTTTTATGTTGTCTTTGGAGAAATGTCCATGCCTTCTGCCCATTTATTGACTGGACTATTTGGTCATTGAGCTTGATAAGTTCTTTATAGATTTTGGACACTAGCCATTTGTCTGATAGGTCATTTGCAAATATCTTCTCCCATTCTGTAGGTTGTCTTTTAATTTTGTTGACTGTTTCCTTTGTTGTGCAGAAGTTTTTATCTTGAAGTCTCAATAGTTCATTTCTGTTTTTGTTTCCCTTGACTCTGGAGATGTGTCTATCAAGAAGCTGCTGCCTGTGTTCTCCTCTAAGATTTTGATGGATTTCTGTCTCACATTTACATATTTCACACATTTTGAGTATTTTTGTGTATAGTATAAGGAAATAGTCTGGTTTCATTCTTCTGTGTGTGGATGTCTAATATTCCAAACACCATTTGTTGAAGAGATGGTCTCCCCACCCCCCTTTTCTGCTTTGTCCATAGAATGGAGGACCCATTTATTGGTTCTTTACTTGGTTCCATTAATCTCTGTGTCTATTTCGTGCCAGTAACATGTTGTCTTGATGATTACAGAGTTGCAGTACAGCTTGAGTTCCAGAATTGTGATGCCTCCAGCTTTTGTCATCTTTTTCAACATTTTTGGACTATTCAGGGTCTTTTGTAGTTCCATACAAATCTGAGAATTCTTTGTTCCAACTCTGAAAAATGTTGGTGGTGTTTTGATAGGGATTTCATTGAATGTGTAGATTGCTTTGGGTAGTACATTTTCACAATATCATTCCAATCCTTGATCATGAAATATTTTTCTTTGTCTTCCTCAATTTATTTCATAAATATTCTATAATTTTTAGAGTGGAGATCCTTTACCACTTTGGTTAGGTTTATTCCTAAGTATCTTATGGTTTGGGGTGTAATTGTAAATGGGATCAATTCCTTAATTTTTCTTCTGCCTCACTGTTAGTGTATAGAAATGCAACTGATTTCTGTGCATTTAAAAAAATATCCTACTACCTTACTGAATTCCTGTATCAGTTCTAGCAATTTTGGGTAGTAATTTTTTGGGTTTTCATCATAGAGTATCATGTTGCCTGCGAAGAGTGACAGTTTGACTTCGTTGCCAATTTGGATGCCTTTTATTTCTTTTTGTAGTCTGATTGTTGAGATTAGGACCTCTAGTCCTTTGCTGAACAACAGTGGAGAACATGGACATCCCTGTTTTCTTCCTAATGTTAGATGTTGGGGCAAAGCTATTTTTCCCTGTTGAGGATAATATTTGCTGGGTTTTGTTGTTGTTTTGTTTTTGTGTATGACTTGTAATACTGAGGCATGTTCCTCTATCTCTTCATGGAAAGTTTTGATCAAGATGGTATGCTGTATTTTGTCAAATCTTTTTCTGCATCTATTGAGAGGACCATATGGATTTTGTCCTTTCTTTTATTAATGTGGTATATCACATTGATTTGTGGATGTTGAATTATAGTTGCAGCCCAGGAATATCCCACTTGGTCATGGTGATTAATCCTTTTATTGTACTGTTGGATCCTATTAGTTAATGTCTTGGTGAGAATTTTTGAATCCATGGTCATCAGGGACATTGGTCTGTAAAGTGGGGCCTTGGTTCGTGATCAAGATAATGCTGGCCTTATGGAATGAGTTTGGGAGTGTTTTTTTTAAAATTTATTTATTTTCAACATAACAGTATCATTATTTTTTCACCACACCCAGTGCTCCATGCAATTCATGCCCTCTATAATACCCACCACCTGGTACCTCGACCTCCCACCCCCCCCCACTTCAAACCCCTCAGATTGTTTTTCAGAGTCCATAGTCTCTCATGATTCACCTCCCCTTTCAATTTACCCCAACCCCCTTCTCTCTAACTCTCCATGTCTTCCATGCTTTTTGTTATGCTCCACAAATAAGTGAAACCATATGATAATTGACTCTCTCTGCTTGACTGATTTCACTCAGCATAATCTCTTCCAGTCCCGTCCATGTTGCTACAAAAGTTGGGTATTCATCCTTTCTGATGGAGGCATAATACTCCATAGTGTATGTGGACCACATCTTCCTTACCCATTCATCTGCTGAAGGGCATCTTAGTTCTTTCCATAGTTTGGTGACCGTGGCCATTGCTGCTATAAACATTGGGGTACCAATGGCCCTTCTTTTCACGACATCTGTATCTTTGGGGTAAATACCCAGGAGTGCAATGTCAGGATCATAGGGAAGTTCTATTTTTAATTTCTTGAGGACTCTCCACACTGTTCTCCAAAGAGGCTGCACCAACTTGAGTTTTACTTCCATTTCTACTTTTTGAAACAGTTTTAGAAGAAGGATATTAGTTCTTTTTTTTTTTTAAAGAATTTATTTATTTGACAGAGAAAGATCACAAGCAGGCAGAGAGAGGGGGAAGCAGGCTTCCCGCTGAGCAGAGAGCCCGATGTGGGACTCGATCCCAGGACCCTGGGATCATGACCTGAGCCGAAGGCAGTGGCTTAACCCACTGAGCCACCCAGGCGCCCAGGATATTAGTTCTTTAAATGTTTGGTAGAATTTCCTTGGGAAGCCATCCAGGCCTGGACTACTCTTGTGCTTTGGGAGATTTTTGATTACTGCTTCAAGTTCATTGCTGGTTAATGGTCTGGTTAGGTTTTCCATATCTTCCTATTTCAGTTTTGGTAGTTTATATATTTTTAGAAATTCATTCATTTCTTCCAGATTGCCTAACTTGTTAGCTAGCGTATAGTTGGTCATAATATATTCTTATAAATGTTCATATTTTTTCAGTGTTGGTTGTGAGCTCTCCTATGTCATTCATGATTTTATTAATTTAGATCCTTTCTCTTTTTTTCTAAATTTGTTGAAGAGGAGAGGGGGGAGAAAGAAAGAGAGCACACAACCAGGGGGAGCAGCAGGCAGAGGGAGAAGCCTGCCACTGAGCAGGGGGCCCAATGTGGGACTCGATCCCAGGACCCTGGGATCATGACCTGAGCCAAAGACAGATGATTAACTGACTGAGCCACCCAGCCCCCCCCCCCTTACTCTTTTCTTTTTGACAAGTCTGGCCAGGGGTTTATCAATTTTATTAATTTTTTAAAAGAATCAGCTCCTAATTTTTTGACCCGTTCTACTGTTCTTTTGGTTTCTAGTTTATTGATTTCTGCTCTAATTTTTATTCTCTTCTTCTGCCGGGTTTAGGTTTTATTTGCTGGTTTTCCAGCTCCTTTAGGTGTAAGGTTAGTTAGTGGTTTTGAGACTTTGTTTCTTGAGAAAGGCTTGTATTGCTATATACTTCCCTCTTAGGACTGCCTTTGCTGCATTCCAAAGGCTCTGAACTGTTCTCATTTTAATTTGCCTCCATGTATTTTTTAGATTTGTCTATTTCCTGATTGACCTATTCATTCTTTAGTAGGATGCTGTTTAAACTCCATGTATTTGTGGTCCTTCCAAGTTTTTTCTTACAGTTGACTTCAACTTTTGAAGCACTATAGTTTGAAAATATGCAGGGAATAATTTCAATCTTTTGTACTAGTGGAGACCTAATTTGTGACTTAATATGTGATCAGTTCTGGAAGATGTTTCATTTGCACTTGAGAAGAATGTGTATTTTGTTGCTTTAAGATTAAATGTTCTGAATATATCTCTTAAGTCCTTCAGGTCCAATGTCATTCAAAGCCAGTGTTTACGCTGATCTTCTGCTTAGATGATCAGTCCATTGCTCTAAATGGGGTGTTAAAGTCCTATCCGTTGTATTATCTAGGTGTACCTTTAACTTTGTTAACTGGTTTATAAATTTGGCCTCTCCCAAGTTAAGGGAATTACATATTTATAATTGTTAGATCTTCTAGTTGGATAGACCTTTCTATTATGACATAATATCCTTCTTCATCTCTTGTTAGTCTTGGTTTAAAATCTAGTTTGTCTGATATAAGGATGGCTACTCCAGTTTTCCTTTAGTGTCCATTAGCATTATAAATGGCTCTCTACTCCCTTGCTTTCAATCTGGAGGTGAATTTGGGTCTAAAATAAATCTCTTATAAGCAGCATATTGATGGATCTTGGTTTTTTTCCCTATGCATTCTGATACCATATGTCTTTTGATAGGAGCACTTAATCTATTCACATTTAGAGTAATGATTGAAAGATAGGATTTTAATGACATTACCTGTGTCACTGTTCCTATAGATTGTCTCTGTTCCTTTCTTGTCTTTGAGCTAAGAGAGCTCAAAATTAACAAAGAATCCCTTTTAATTCATGCAGGGCTGGTTAATTCACAAATTTCTTTGGTTTTTGTTTGTCCTAGAAACTCTTATTCTGAGATGATAGCCTTGCTGGATAAAGTATTCTTGGTTGCATATTTTCTCATTTAGCACCCTGAATATATCATGCTGGCCCTTTCTGGCCTACCAAGTCTTTGTGGACAGGTCTGCTGCCAGCCTTCTATTTCTAACCTTGTATGTTAAGGACCTTTTGTCCCGTGCTGCTTTCAGGATTTTTCTCTTTATCTTTGAAATTTGCAAGTTTCATTTTTATGTGTTGAGGTGCTGACCTATTTTTTTGAGTGAGATTCTCCGTGTTCCCTAGACTTGATTGAATTTTTCCTTACCCTGATTAGGGAAGCTATCAGCTATAATTTGTTCAAATAAACCTTCTATCCCTCTCTCCTGTTCATCTTCTGGGACTCTTATTATCTGGATGTTCACATTATGGTATCATTGAGTTTTCAAAGTCTCCCTTCATGATCTAGTAACTGTCTTTCTCTTCTCTTTTCAGTGTCCTTATTTTCCATCATTTTGTCTTTGTCACTCTGTTCTCCCTTGTTTATCCTTGCTATTTAAGGCTCCATTTGTGACTGCACCTCTGTATATTTTTAACTTGGCCTGATGAGATTTTAGTTTTTCTGTTCCTAAGTAAGGGCTATATACTAGTATCCCCTCTGCTTTGTTTCAAGCACAGCTAGTGTCTTCATAATCATTGTTTTAAATACATATTCAGACCTTTTACTTATATCCATATTGATTTAAATCCTTGGTGCTCAGTATTCCCTCTTGTTCTTTCTTTAGGGGTGAATTTCTCCATCTTGTCATTTTTTTTGAATATCAATATATATTTATTGATTGATTGTAAGTTAATGTTCAACAGATTGACATTCAAACTTACATGGCTAATACTTCAAAATTTTATTCAATTTCTATTTAAATTTAAATGCATAATGTCTCTCTGAAGTTCAAATTTGCTTTCCATTTTTTGCAAATATTTTCTGTATTTCCTTATTGAAATCTTGTATATTCTAGTGCCTCTGAAATGTGATAGTGTGAATTTTACTTATATCTGTTAAACTTTCATATTACCATAGTTATTGATAGTAGTATGGAAAAAGCACACTCTAAAACTTTCAAGACAGCAAATCATTTGAATTAAATTAATAAATATAATCAAGATATACACATTCAAGTGAAAACTATCAAATTGGGATTACTCAGATGTGTTTCAGGAAAAAAAAAAGACCACAGGAAATGGACGCTTTAGTTTTATCATACCCAACCTAGATTTCTAATAATGGAATTAGAAAGAGATATCTAAGAAGATATTTGCTAATGACAGTACAGACAAAAGGTTGATATCCAGGATCTATAATGAACTCCTCAAACTCAACACACATGAAAAGGCAAACATATCAAAAAGTGGGAAGAAGATATGAACAGACACTTCTCCAATCAAGACATACAAATGGCTATCAGACACATGAAAAAATGTTCATCATCACTAGCCCTCAGGGAGATTCAAATTAAAACCACATTGAGATATCATCTTATGCCAGTTAGAATGGCCAAAATTAACAAAACAGGAAACAACATGTGTTGGAGAGGATGTGGAGAAAGGGGAACCCTCTTCCACTGTTTGTGGGAATGCAAGTTGGTGCAGCCTCTTTGGAGAACAGTGTGGAGATTCCTCAAGAAATTAAAAATAGAGCTTCCCTATGACCCTGCAATTGCACTACTGGGTATTTACCCCAACGATACAGATATTGTGAAAAGGAGGGCCATCTGTACCCCAATGTTTATAGCAGCAATGGCCACAGTCGCCAAACTGTGGAAAGAACCAAGATGCCCTTCAACGGATGAATGGATAAGGAAGATGTGGTCCATATACACTATGGAGTATTATGCCTCCATCAGAAAGGATGAATACCCAACTTTTGTAGCAACATGGATGGGACTGGAAGAGATTATGCTGAGTGAAATAAGTCAAGCAGAGAGAGTCAATTATCATATGGTTTCACTTATTTGTGGAGTAACAAATATCATGGAGGACAAGGGGTGTTAGAGAGGAGAAGGGAGTTGGGGTAAATTGGAAGGGGAGGTGAATCATGAGAGACTATGGACTCTGAAAAACAATCTGAGGGGTTTGAAGTGGCGGGGGGGTGGGAGGTTGGGGGTACCAGGTGGTGGTTATTATAGAGGGCACGGCTTGCATGGAGCACTGGGTGTGGTGAAAAAATAATGAATACTGTTTTTCTGAAAATAAATAAATTAATTAAAAAAATAAAATTGAAATGTAAATGCATGAAAAAAATATATAGGGAATAAATTATGCAAGTGTTTTCATGAAGGAGAAATTATTTTGCATTATTTTTCCTTTGTTTTATAGATTGTTTTTTAGTAATATGTATCTGGCCAGTGGATTATGAAGTTGTCTTTAATTCTAAAAAGAAGGAATAATTTAAAAAAAATCTATAATATACCATTCATTATTTATTTAACAGATATTCAGCTATCTGAAATATACCAGGCTCCAATCTAGGTGACAATAAAAAGGTGAACAAATTGCACTTCTTCCCTATCCTCAAGGAATGTAATTAGACAGACAATTGCAACAAAATATAGTTAGGGCTATGGCACAGTCATACCATATTTTCAGCTGTCTCCAAAATGCTCACTTTGCTTTTTAGTCCATCTTGTCATTTTGTCCAGAAAAGGAAGGAAAGAAAAAACCCCCAGCAAAAATAGCAGTAACAAAACTTCAGAAAGTGTTTGTGTTGCTGTGTGCACTCTGCTGTTGTGTTTTGGCTGCTCTTTCCCACGGGTTCTTCCTCTACAGAGTTCCTTCTTGCTTGTAGTGGGAAGTGTTTAGAACTTTAAATAGACGTGCTTTAATTTGCTTGTCAAGATAAGCCTATTAAGGAAAAAAAAGAAAAAAAGAAAAAGAAAAACAATATACAAAAGTCTAATCCAAGTCAACAGAAAAGGGAAAGGGAAAAAAATTGCAAAATCAACTATAAGCCCGACTCTTTAAAAAAAAAAAAAAGAAAGAAAAAAAGAGAAAAATAACCCTGATTTGAAAAAGAAGCAGGAAACAAATGAACAAACAAATGAACAAAAGATTATAAGCCTGATACAAAAAAGAAAACATATACAAAATAAAGGATAAAGAATAAATCATAAAAAAATTTTAATTAAGAGGGGTGGAAAGAAAAAAACATGGTCCTATTTCCACTGGAAGCTGTTCAGGAGTTTTCTTTAATCACTAGACCTTGTAGATGGGGAAGGGGAGCCTGTGTTGGTCTTCCAAGGGGGAGACCTTCTTTGCTGACTCACAAGCTGACTTGTTCTTGTAAAGATGCCCCTGCCTGCCAGGTGTGTGTGTGTGGTGGGGGGGTCGAGGTTTAGTGTGGGGAACTCTAGCCTCCACTGGAGGTGCTGTGTTTCTCTTGAAATCTGACTGATGGTGGGTGGAAGGAGGAAAGGGAGTTAAAGAAAGAATATGGTGTCACCCTGCCCTCTTGTCCCTGGGGAATGTAACTCCTGGCTACTGCTGTTCAGGAGGCCCTCTTATAAAAGTGAACAATTTCTTGTGCCCCAGGCTTTTGTCAGTTTCTTATCCTTAACCTATCTGTGCCCCAGCTGTAAGCATACCCAGAGCCACAGATCTCCTGTATTTCATCTCTGGCCAGTGGCTGCATTCAAAACTACAGGTTTTAAAAAGCCTTCTAAAGTGCAGGCCCACTCCCGACCTCCAGGGGAGGGGCTCTGGGCATGCCCAGCACAGTTCTTACCTGGAAAGAGGCTAGAGTTCATTATAATGCTCCCTGAAAAGCTGGAGGCAGGTTATCGGCCGTTTGCATTAAGCTCAGTCCCTTACTCTTTTTTGTCCCAGAAAAGCTGTCTCTGTGGCTTGAATCTTTTGAGGCAGACAGCTAAAAGTGGCAGCCAAGTTATCTGAAATTTGTTTCTCTTTTTGCTCAGTTCTGCAGAAATGCAGCCACTACACACACACACACACATACATACACACAGGCTTAAGCCTATTATGGCTCAAGAGAAAGTTGAAGTTTTCTGCCTTCTGTGTGTACCTCTAGATCTGCTGATGAGCACTGCACTGCTCAGTGGCTCCCACCTGGACTTTTTTGTTCTTGGGGAGACAAAGTAAGTTCTTCCAGATGCCTTCTGTGAAGGGGAGCCAGCTCTCCCTTTACTACCCAGGGGATCTCCTCACAGGGGCTTATTGTGTGGTCCTGCCTGTGGGAGCTCTCCCACTTTTTCCCCTCTCCCTGACTTTGCTCTGGGAAAGTGTTCGCACCCTGTTGTGGCCTTGAGGCTTCCCTTTCCCCCAACTCACAGCTCTGAACCTCACATCTGCCATGTTCTCTCCCTCCGATTGTGCAGATTATTTTCTTAATCCTCCGATTGTTTTCCTAGTTCAAAATAGTTAATGTTGACCTTCCTACACTTGAAGGATGAGGCAAGTTCATGGTCCCTGCACTACACTGTCATCTTGACTCCACCCCTTCCCATTCCTTTCTAGTCTTATGGGGTCTCCTTTAGTATTTCTTGCAGGAGTGGTTTCGTGGTCACAAACTCCTGTAGCTGTGGTCTGGGGAACTGGGGAACTCTTTATCTCTCCTATTCTGAATGATAGTCTTGCTGGATGAAGTCTTCTTGGCTGCATTTCCCCCCCTTTAGCATGTTGAATATATCCCGCCACTTCTTCTGGCCTGCAAAGTTTCCCTGGAAAGATCTGCTGCTTTGTCTTCCTTTGTAAGGGTTTTCTTTTCCCTCACTCTTGTCATGATGTTTTCCTTATCTCTATATATTGCAACCTTATCTATAACAGGTCTTGGTGTTGGCTTGCTTTTGCTGATTTTGATGTGGGGTCTCTGTGCCCTATAGATTTGGATGTGTGTTTCTTTCTGAGATTAGGGAAGTTTTCAGTTAAAATTTCCTGAAACCCTCTGCCTCTTTTTCCCTTTTCTGGAACTCTTATGATACAAATGTTATCATGTTTTATGGAGTCACTGAGCAACCTAAATCTTCATTTGTGAGGCGAACGTGATAACCACGACACTATGGAAACGAAACACACTAAATCTTCATTTGTGATCCAGTGTTTTTCTTTTCAGCTTCATTATTTTCCATAATTTTTTATATCTTCTACCGCTTATTTATTCCTCTGCTTCTTCTATCCTTCTTGTCCTTCTTGTCATTACACCCAGCTGGTTTTGAATCTCAGTTATTGCACTTTTCATTTTGACCTAATTTTTTTTTAAAGATTTTATTTATTTATTTGACAGACAGAGATCACAAGTAGGCAGAGGCAGGCAGAGAGAGAGGAAGGGAAGCAGGCCCCCTGCTGAGCAGAGAGCCCGCCCGATGTGGGACTCGATCCCAGGACCCTGAGATCATGACCTGAGCCAAAGACAGTGGCTTAACCCACTGAGCCACCCAGGTGTCCCTGCTGCTCTGTTTTGACTGCTCTTTGCCCACTGCAAGCAAGGAGAAACTCTGCACAGAACTGACCTGAGGGACTGTCTGGATTTTGGCCAGAGTGTGGCAAGTTTTAATTAGGTGTGCTCTGGTCTGCTTCTTAAAAGAGACATGTTGTTTCTGCTAGATCTGAAGCTTTGCAGCACTCTGTGGTCAGTAGATGTGGTGCATGTATTTTGGGGGTCGGTGCTGGTATTTGAGGGGAGGGGACTGCTGCTCTGGTTCTCAGACATACTTAAAGAGACAAGTAGCACCTGAAGAGTGCAAAGGGGTGGGGCTTGGTGTAAGCAGGTTAGGCAGCCACTTTCAGTGCTGTGTGGCTTACTGAAGTTGGTTTATGCTGAGGGGTGGGGGAAAGAAATGGTGCTAGGCCCTTTCCTCTTGCCTGGAGATGGGAGAGATAGGAGTTCATGCCTTCCACTGGCTGGCTTCCTGGCTTCCGTCCAGGAAGCCCTCCCAGAAGAGCAAACAATCTCCCCTCATGTGTCCCAGGTATGTCTCAGATACCTGCCTCCATCCTGCCCATGTTTGGGCCATTTCCCTGCCCAGGAGTGCACTGTACCTGTGTTTTTTCTTAGGCAGGTGGGTTGAGTTTTAAAACTTCAAACTTTGGGGAACTGGCATGGCATGTCAGTGCCATGGAAAGAGAGGAGGACTGCTGGTCCTCCATGGAAGGGTCTCACCATGCTGGGACTGATGCAGATTTGTCTCAGAAGGGCAACTGCACCAAAATGCAGGGGCATGCAGTTATGAGTAAAATGTAGCAAAAAGCCAGTGCCCAGGTTAGCTGCCCTCAGCAGGTGTTGTCTCTGCACCTATGCTGAGGGGTGGAGGAGGGTAATGGTGCCTGCCAGCTCTTTTGTCCTTGGAGTAGCAATGCCACCTCTTCCAGATGTGCTCCAAGAAGGGAGAGTGCTTTCTCCCAGTTCATCCCAGGGGATCCTCTGATCATGTGGTCTGCTCCAGGGCTAACTGCCCTCCTTCACAGAAACACTGCTATGCCCTCAGGGCTCCACACCAGCCATGCTACAGACCTCTAGAATCCAGGCTTTGAGCCTCACTGATTGTAAAAACTCATGAAAATCAGCCCTTCTCATATTCCTAGTCAATGGCTTTGGGGAAGTGTTTTTCTTGTGCACTCCCCTGTGCACTTCTGTGTGTGTGTCTGTGTGTATGTGTCTGTCTGTCTTTCTCCCCTCTGGCCCAACCACCCCTCCCCCCATGACCAGGGCTCCTTCCCTGTGCCTCTCACTCTCTTTCCATGTGAGCAGGGCTCCCTATCCTCTATAGCACCAAGATCCATTTCTCCCACAAATCCCATCTTCATACCTCGTAGCTTGATGTGTGCCCTTTTCTCTCTCTAGTTGTGCAGGTTGTTCAATTAGTCCTCAGATCAATTTCTTGGGTATTCATAATGACTTGATATTTATTTGTGTCAAGGGAGGAGGCAAACCTAAGGTCCTCTTACTACTCTATCATTTTAGCTCTTTCCCTGGGACCCCAAACTTCTATACTGATGGTTTTTATCCTCTGAGATTCAGATGTCAAGATGGAAATAAAGAAAATTTTTAGAAAAAGAATTGAGAAAAAGGAGCTGGAGGATTGAGGTAGCCATTAGAATAATGCCAGTCTGACTCTGAAGAAAGGAAAAATTTGGGTTGGAAGTGGTGTAATACCAAGTGCCTTGGTAAGGTCAAGGGCAAGTAACAACAAAAATCAAGCATCAGAGGAGCTCAATTCTCCCATTAATGGGACTTCCTCAATATTCTTGCTGTACGTGGATATAATTCATTGGGGATATGACCTTTCAATGACCACCACAGTCTGCCCCTTGTGCTGACAGATCTTATCTATCCATGTCCACAGAGCATAAACTGCAGAGCTCCTAGGTTACAGAGGTGAGACTGAGACAGGATGTGAGTAGAATGAAATACAGCTCTCCTTGCTGGAGTTGATTTTGGATTATTACTGGAAACCCATCCTGTTCCTCCTCCACTCTCTACTGTAAATTTTCTTCATCCTTGGCTATCATATCAAAGTTTGGCTTCTTTTAGTGGTGTGACCCCAGCTGTCATCCCAAGGACTCTGAACACTTACTATTCAGTTTTACAAGCTTGGACTACTAAAGTATCAATGATAATGGGGCAAAGAAGGAAATATGAAGGGATACCCATGTGGATCACAGGGTTTCAATGTGCATTCTTTTTTTTTCCAATTTATTTATTTAGAAAAACAGTATTCATTATTTTTTCACCACACCCAGTGCTCCATGCAAGCCGTGCCCTCTATAATACCCTCTATAATACACCTGGTACCCTGACCTCCCCCCCCCCCGCCACTTCAAACCCCTCAGATTGTTTTTCAGAGTCCATAGTCTCTCATGGTTCACCTCCCCTTCCAATTTACCCAAATTCCCTTCTCCTCTCTAATGCCCCTTGTCCTCCATGCTCCACAAAAAAGTGAAACCATATGATAATTGACTCTCTCTGCTTGACTTATTTCACTCAGCATAATCTCTTCCAGTCCCGTCCATGTTGCTACAAAAGTTGGGTATTCATCCTTTCTGATGGAGGCATAATATTCCATAGTGTATATGGACCACATCTTCCTTATCCATTCATCCGTTGAAGGGCATCTTGGTTCTTTCCATAGTTTGGCGACTGTGGCCATTGCTGCTATAAACATCGGGATACAGATGGCCCTTCTTTTCACTACATCTGTGTCTTTGGGGTAAATACCCAGGAGTGCAATGGCAGGGTCATAGGGAAGCTCTATTTTTAATTTCTTGAGGAATCTCCACACTGTTCTCCAAAGAGGCTGCACCAACTTGCATTCCCACCAACAGTGGAAGAGGGTTCCCCTTTCTCCACATCCTCTCCAACACATGTTGTTTCCTGTTTTGTTAATTTTGGCCATTCTAACTGGTGTAAGGTAATATCTCAATGTGGTTTTAATTTGAATCTCCCTGAGGGCTAATGATGATGAACATTTTTTCATGTGTCTGATAGCCATTTGTATGTCTTAATTGGAGAAGTGTCTGTTCATATCTTCTGCCCATTTTTTGATGTGTTTGCCTGTTTTGTGTGTGTTGAGTTTGAGGAGTTCATTATAGATCCTGGATAGAAACCAGAGATACAGTAGAACGTATCAATGAAACTAGAAGCTGTTTTTTTTGAAAGAATCAATAAGATCGATAAGCCACTGGCTACACTAATCCAAAAGAAAAGAGAGAAAGCCCAAATTCATAAAATTATGAATGAAAAGGGAGAGATCACAACTAACACCATGGAAGTAGAAACAATCATCAGAAGTTATTATCAACAGTTATATGCCAATAAGCTTAGAAAGCTAGATGAAATGGATGCATTCCTGGAAAAATATAAACTACCAAAATTGAACCAGGAAGAAATCGACAATCTGAATAGACCGATATCTAATAACGAGATTAATCAGTGATCAAAAACCTCCCAAAAAACAAGAGCCCAGGACCTGACGGATTCCCTGGGGAATTCTACCAAACCTTCAAAGAAGAAATATCACCTGTTCTCCTGAAGCTGTTTCAAAAAATTGAAGCAGAAGGAAAACTTCCAGACTCTTTCTATGAAGCCAGCATTACCCTGATCCCCAAACCAGGCAAGGACCCTACCAAAAAGGAGAATTTTAGACCAATATCACTGATGAATATGGATGCTAAGATTCTCAACAAGATCCTAGCCAACAGGATCCAACAGCACATTAAAAAGATTATCCACCATGATCAGGTGGGATTCATCCCTGGGCTACAAGGATGGTTCAACATTCGCAAATCAATCAATGTGATACAACAAATTAATATGAGAAGAGAGAAGAACCACATGGTCCTCTCAATTGATGCAGAAAAAGCATTTGACAAAATCCAGCATCCGTTCCTGATTAAAATGCTTCAAAGTATAGGGATAGAGGGAACATTCCTGAACCTCATCAAATCTATATATGAAAGACCCACAGCAAATATCAATGTGCATTCTTATATGCTCTCGCCACACTGAAGTACCCCAACTTCTTCCTGATCAGTTATTCCTGCAATTATTATTCATGAAATGACTCAGTAGGTGACTGAAAGTGAGGGACAATGGGACTGCTCTTGTCCTCACCCCTTGGTTCTTGTACCCATGTGGCTTTCTTTCTTAGTAGGGATAAAAACCTACAGATGATAACTTTTTAAGGTACAGACCGCATGCTGACAGAAGGCATCCTAAACTTAAAGCATGTTAACTCTGAGTTAGTACTTCTGCTATCCTGTCTTCATGCTTTCAGCTTTCTAAGAAGACAACTGGTTTTGAATTGTTATATGATGTGATAGGACCAGTGGGCCCCATGATTCAAGGGCCCATTCTCTACCTCTTCTGTGAAATGAGTCCATTGATCAGGTGCTTCACTACGGTATCCAGGTCTATTGGATGGAGCATTGCAAAGGTCATTAGAAAGTCGTATTGTTTGAGGCTATGTATGCAGGAAAAAAAAACCAAACAAACCCATACCAAGGTTAGGTATCTAGTCCTGGGAGGCTGAATTTCTGCCTTTTTTCTTTTAGAATAGAGGGGGCTTAATGTAGTGAGGGTAGTCAACTTCTGTCAAGTGGCAAGTTGGTCTACTCAAGAAATAGTGCCATATATGGGATTCAGCAGTTCTCTCTGACAGGTTGTGCATTCAGAGGCAACAGTAGCTAGTTTGTTTGAAAATTGGCATTCCATGTAGCTAGACCCATATGTAGTCTTCAGCCCTGCAGCCCTGGTCACTGTAATCATTTGTCCATTATCTGAAGAAGACTGGTAGAATCACTTTGTCTGTTCAGCTACATTTCAGTCTTCAGTCAGGACTTGAAGGTATTAATATGTGGTATGAAAATTTGCATAATATGTCTTTTCTTAGACCTTCTTTATGATTTCCTAGTCCTTTTTCATCTGGACCCAGTCTAGATAGCCAGGCAATAGACCACTGCCAAGGGATCAGTATATAGTCTCATCTTGGGCCACTTGTCATTTCACTTAAAATCGATTTGTAGTATAGCAGCTGGAGCTATCAATTACTATTCCCTAAACAGGGGGTCTATCACAATCATAGGTTATATCTAAGGTGGTTTGGAATTGGACATAGTTTTTAGCATTTAGAACATAACCTGTTTTCTTTCCTAATCCTAAAACTGTATCAGTGCTGATAATTTCTTAAGCATTTGAAGAATCTGGGCTATAGTTCAAGAATAAAACTGCCTTTGCTATCTTCCCTTATAATTAAGGGTATGATATATTTGATTATTGGATAGTAAGGGAATTTTTGAAGTATAATTGTGATTTCCATCTATTGGAAAAAATGGAAAGTTTAAAAAAAATCTGTCTTAAGATTGTAGCTGCTGGTGAGTACTAGCTAGGCCTGATGGCAGAGCCCATGTACATGCAGGTTAGGGAAAGAGGACTGAGTGTCCTGTCAGTTTTGGGTGAGGCATTATTATTGGTTGTAGTGATAGTTCCATTTTTTCACCCTAATTGGTAGACCCTGACTTCAAGCCCTGTTCCATTTGGACAAAGTGTGATGAGTTACCTGCTACTATCCTTCAGAATGGGATGGAACTTTATAGTAAAAAATTATATCAAAGATCTAATGCCTTCTTAGAGAATCTCTATATTGAGTTTAATGTAAGGTTGATACTTCTCATTTACTAACAAATGAGCTTTCCAAGGTTAAGAAGAATCATGTAAAAGGTCTATACAAATATGACTGAGCTGGAATGAGATGACACACCTACATTTCCAAGCTCCTGGGTCAGTGTGCCAAACAGTATCCAGAGTTGGGAACTTCCAGGTGACTGAAAAAATCTAGGATTAGTTAAGCCCATGATTTTGATTGGAGGAACTTGAACCCACACAACTACAGTGGATGCCTGGATGTGCGCAGAAGAGAAACGATCAAGCCACTACTGTTGTCACAGATGGAAAGGCATATTACTAATATGGCCTGTTTTTTCACTTGTGTATCAACTTTCACACAATTGGTTGTTGAAGACTTAACCTTGGTTGCAGATCTTCAATGATGGGTAGGAAGGTTGTTAGTTTGTCTTCAGAGGAAGGAGATTTCATCTACACATTTAGACCAATAAGGAGTGGTCTGTATTTATAACAAGTCTTCTATCCAAGGTTTGCCTTTCATGTGATGTCACTCAGGGACAAATCCTACTGTACCTGGCAGAAAGAATCAGTCTGTACTCCATATGAATGCAAATCTACACCTAAAAGCTAGGCAGCATTTCTGTACATCCCTTCACCTGGCTCCTTTGACCAGAGCATCAAAACAGAGAAGACTATTTGAGTGTATATTTTTATGACTGAGAGATTTTTAGGATTCTAGAAACAATGGGATTTGTGACTCTCTAGGGCTCTGCTTTTAAGGTACTATAAGATGTTCTATATTTTATAAGATATGGTTGATCTTGAGGTTCTCTTTCATTCTGTGTGGCAGTGCAGGTGGAGAATCTGACAAGACCTAAGGGTGAACTTTGGGGTAAATCTACTAGGGTAGAGTTTAGTGTTTTGCCTAGGAGATGGCAGGACTTGTTCACATAGTGAAGCTCTATGTTCCTTGAGATCCCTCAGGTGAACTGGAACCTCAGTTGGGCTGTTCTTGAGATGGATTTATGAGTAGAAATAACCAGTAATGATTGACTAGATGTATAACAGGGGGTATCCCATAGAATAAGCTGTCCCTTTAGAGTAGAATGATGGCAGAGTAGATTGCTGGATAGACCCTGACTTCAAGACCTATTCCTTTTTGTGACCAAGTTATAAGCCAACTATCCTTGCTGTCTTAGGGGATGAAAAGCAGTAACAAATTGATGTCAAAGGTCTAATTCCCTTTGACAGTCTTCCTGTACTGAGACTAGTATGAAGGTTGATATTCCTAATTTCCTTGCGGATGAGCTTTCCAAGGCTGAGAGAGTTCTATAAGAAACATGGAGGACATGGGGAGTTAGAGAGAAGAGGGTTGGGGTAAATTGGAAGGGGAGGTGAATTATGAGAGACTATGGACTCTGAAAAACAATCTGAGGGGTTTGAAGTGGCTGGGGGGTGGGAGGTCGGGGTACAAGGTGGTGGGTATTGTAGAGGGCACGGATTGCATGGAGCACTGGGTGTGATGAAAAAATAATGATACTGTTATGCTGAAAATAAATAAATGAGGAAAAAGAAAAAAAGGGAAAAAAAAGAAGTATATATAAACAAAGCTGAGTTTGGAGGTATATAATACATCTAACTTTCTAGTCTCTTGGGTCAGCATGTCAAAATATATCCAGAATTGGGAACGTCAATCTAGATCTAGGATCTAGTTCACAGGCAGGTCTAGGATTCTGATTGGTGGAGGGGCCTGAGTCCACTCAAATGCTGTATGTACCTGGATGTGCACAAGGGAGTGGCTATCAAGCCAGTTCTGGTGTTACAGGTTATGGAGTGGCATAATATTGACATTATTGTTGTGGTAAAACTATATATAGCTATATATCTATATATATATGGATATGTATATAATTTTTAACCTATATTCAAACTAGGTTAAAAACAATTGTATTATGGGTCAGGCTAAATTGGTTACAGATCACTGGTAGAAGATCCTTGGATTCTTGCCAGAAACCTTACTTTTCTCTTGTCTTTGATGAAAACATGTGGAAGCCAAGGTTCATCTTTGCATGCAGATTAATAAGGGTCTGTTCTGTCCTTACATAAGAACTTCCATGAGATTTCTGCCTTTCCTGAGGCTTGGGAAGCAGCCTTCTCCTAGGCTGTTTTTGAGAGAACCAGCAGTGATTGACTAGTTGAGCATCAGGGATATCTTGAATCAGTAGCCCTGGATGGAAGTGGTTTTGGATGACGAGTGGCTTAAGTGAAAACAAAAATGAATCTTAAACAGATGACATTTAAAACAAAAAGTTCTTTCATAGAAAGAGGATTTTGGTGGGGAGAACAATGTACTTTGAAGTCTAAAGCAGAGCAGAGTACCTCCAGAGAACCAAGAGTTACACCTGTCCTGTATCAGTGGAATGGTCGTAATAGCAGAAGAAACCATGTTTTCAAAAGTACCTGTGCTTGAGCAGCATGGTTGAAAACCATGGTTCCTTTTCTACAAACATAATTTCACATTTTCTTGTGCATAGAGGAGGGGTAGGTGTGTCTTCTATGGGTTCACAGTTCAGAAAGTTTTAGGGCATGAAACTCTTTCCTGAACATAAGAGTTTTTCTAGGATCCTAGGGCTCATCTAATTTTCCTCCTCAGGTGGAGGTAAGGGACAAGGCACTGTAAATAATATGAACATGAGATGTGGATCTTGAAGAAAACAGAAATCAGCAGCTTGTTACCATATACTCCTGCACCTGTGTGCAGTTGGATTTGTTGATGTGCACAGGTTCTTTTGTGCATTTTCAATTTGCATGGTGACTCTTGGGCAGAAACACTTGCAAATGATATCAAATTACAAATGGTGAATTTGGATTACAAGGAATAGCTTAATTGAACTTTGGTTCAAGAAGAGAAACATCTGATCAAAATTAGCTCAGTGTGGGAGTAGGTAGAAAACCCAGTTCTCTGACTTAGTTTAGCAAGTTTTAGACACCAATAAATCTACATGAAAGAATACATCTACACAGCATATTCTCATGGTTCCTGACCTGTCTAGATCTCTTCATTTGAAAGAATTTAGAATTCAGAAAATTTTTTTTTCATGATAAGCAGACAACCCTGGCAAGGAAGAATAGAATCCTGTTCCTCACATTGACTTTGTATCCTGCCACGTTGCTGAATTGCTGTATGAGTTCTAGTAGTTTGGGGGTGGAGTCTTTTGGGTTTTCCATATAAAGAACCATGTCATCTGCAAAGAGAGAGATTTTGACTTCTTCATTACCAATTTGGATAACTTTTATTTCTCTCTGTTGTCTGATTGCTGTTGCTAGGACTTCTAATACTATGTTGAACAAGAGTGGTGAAAGTGGGCATCCTTGTCTTGTTCCTGATCTCAATGGGAAGGCTGCAAGCTTTTTCCCATGGAGGATGATATTTGCTGTGGGTCTTTCATAGATAGATTTGATGAGGTTCAGGAATGTTCCCTCTATCCCTATACTTTGAAGCGTTTTAATCAGGAACGGATGCTGGATTTTGTCAAATGCTTTTTCTGCATCAATTGAGAGGACCATGTGGTTCTTCTCTCTTCTCATATTAATTTGTTGTATCACATTGATTGATTTGCGAATGTTGAACCATCCTTGTAGCCCAGGGATGAATCCCACCTGATCATGGTGGATAATCTTTTTAATGTGCTGTTGGATCCTGTTGGCTAGGATCTTGTTGAGAATCTTAGCATCCATATTCATCAGTGATATTGGCTAAAATTCTCCTTTTTGGTAGGGTCCTTGCCTGGTTTGGGGATCAGGGTAATGCTGGCTTCATAGAAAGAGTCTGGAAGTTTTCCTTCTGCTTCAATTTTTTGAAACAGCTTCAGGAGAATAGGTGTTATTTCTTCTTGGAAGGTTTGGTAGAATTCCCCAGGGAATCCGTCAGGTCCTGGGCTCTTGTTTTTTGGGAGGTTTTTGATCACTGATTCAATCTCGTTATTAGATATCGGTCTATTCAGATTGTCGATTTCTTCCTGGTTCAATTTTGGTAGTTTATATTTTTCCAGGAATGCATCCATTTCATTTAGGTTGCTAAGCTTATTGGCATATAACTGTTCGTAATAACTTCTGATGATTGTTTCTACTTCCTTGGTGTTAGTTGTGATCTCTCCCTTTTCATTCATAATTTTATGAATTTGGGATTTCTCTCTTTTCTTTTGGATTAGTGTAGCCAGTGGCTTATCGATCTTATTGATTCTTTCAAAAAACCAGCTTCTAGTTTCATTGATACGTTCTACTGTATCTCTGGTTTCTCCCTCATTGATCTCAGCTCTAATCTTGATGATTTCCCTTCTTATGTGTGGAGTTGGTTTGATTTGTTGTTGATCCTCCAGTTCTTTAAGGTGTAGAGACAGCTGGTGTGTTCTGGATTTTTCAATTTTTTTGAGCGAGGCTTGGATGGCTATCTATTTTCCCCTTAGGACCGCCTTTGCTGTATGGAAACAACATGTGTTGGAGAGGATGTGGAGAAAGGGGAACCCTCTTACACTGTTGGTGGGAATGCAAGTTGGTGCAGCCTCTTTGGAGAACAGTATGGAGATTCCTCAAGAAATTAAAAATAGAGCTTCCCTATGACCCTGCAATTGCACTCCTGGGTATTTACCCCAAAGATACAGATGTCGTGAAAAGAAGGGCCATCTGTACCCCAATGTTTATAGCAGCAATGGCCACAGTCGCCAAACTGTGGAAAGAACCAAGATGCCCTTCAACGGATGAATGGATAAGGAAGATGTGGTCCATATACACTATGGAATATTATGCCTCCATCAGAAAGGATGAATACCCAACTTTTGTAGCAACATGGACGGGACTGGAAGAGATTATGCTGAGTGAAATAAGTCAAGCAGAGAGAGTTAATTATCATATGGTTTCACTTATTTGTGGAGCATAACAAATAGCATGGAGGACAAGGGGCGTTAGAGAGGAGTAGGGAATTTGGGTAAATTGGAAGGGGAGGTGAACCATGAGAGACTATGGACTCTGAAAAACAATCTGAGGGGTTTGAAGTGGCAGGGGGGGTGGAAGGTTGGGGTACCAGGTGGTGGGTATTATAGAGGGCACGGCTTGCATGGAGCACTGGGTGTGGTGAAAAAATAATGAATAATGTTTTTCTGAAAATAAATAAATTGGAAAAAAAATTCTAGAAAAAACAAAGTGAATTATAATACAAAAAAATTACATGTGTGGAGAATGTATCTACATTTTTTTAAGGTGTCATGGAAGTTATAACAGTATAATGTTTAAATTTCTCTCTAAGCATCATTGGTGAAAACTTGGATGTCTGGTATCTCAACTTCTGCTAATGGTGCCGGAGTTGGCATCCTCCCTGGAATTACAGAACATGTAGAACCTGTTCTTGATCTTTATTCCAAACCAATGGCCCTTAGTGGGCTGTGCTTTTCTCTAATCTTGGGAGGTAGGATGGATTTAGTTTTTAATACATCTGTGTTTGAACTGGATATGTAATAGACACCCAGATCCATGCTGAGAAGCTAATACTAAATAGGAAAGCAAGCCAGAGGATAAAAATTATTAGAATCCAGGGCCATAAAGAGAAGTAAGAGTTTTCATGTAATCTGAAACTAAGAGTATGGAAAACCATGGCATGTCTTAGAGGTGCCAGAACTATGCTGAACTCTTTGGAAGGTTTTAGAATTGAGAAGGGCTATGTTGTGATTTTGAAAAGCCATAAACAATGAATTATGGATCACTGAAAAAAATTACATTAAATTAAATAAAAAAAAAAAGAAAAGGCAACCTGGGCCAGAAAGTGTGTAATCATATTCCTTCATGTTCCTTTTGCTTTATGTTGCAGTTGGGGTTTTTCAGAATTAGATATCAAGGTAGAGTTTGGCATGAAGATTCCTCTTTAGATGAAATCCTACATAGGGGATAGGAAAAGATGAAAGATTGAGAAGCGGTTGCAGTTAACTGCAGTGTAGACACTACAGTGTTTGGCTGGGAGAGCACTGCATATGTTGACCCACCAGAATTGTTCCATGGTGGCCCAAGATGGCTGGCCTTTGTATGTTCTTTCTTTCTTTCTTTTTTAAAAAAATTTTTTTATCTATTTTTTTAAATTTCTTTTTAGTGTACCAGAATTCATTGTTTATGTACTGCACATGTTCTTTCTAATTAATAACTGCAAGTGGGCTGCCAGAGGAAGGGCATACCTTTGCAGCAGAGACAAATCCTGAAGGAATGGATAGGGTCTCCCAGGAACCAGAGCAAAAAGCCCTTCCTTAAAGGTTACCTTTCCCAGTTCTCTGTATCCAGTGACATGTTGAATATGACAATTTGGGGACTTCATCAAGATCAAAAACTTCTGCACAACAAAGGAAACAGTCAACAAAACAAAGAGGCAACTCCCGGAATGGGAGAGGATATTTACAAATGACATTACACAAAAAGAGTTGGTATGCAGGATCTCTAAAGAACTTCTCAAACTCAACACCCCCAAAACAAATGATCAAGTAAAAAAAATGGGCAGAAGACATGGACAGACAATTCTCCAAAGAAGACATACAAATGTCTAACAGACACATGAAAAAATGTTCAACATCATTAGCCATCAGAAAGATTCAGATCAAAACCACATTGAGATACCACCTTACATCAGGTAGAATGGCAAGAATTAAGGCAGGAAACATGTTGGAGAGGATATGGAGAAAGGTGAATACTCTTATACTGTTGTGAAAACAGTACACAGGTGCTTGAAAAATTTAAAAATAGAGCTGCTCTATGACCCAGCAATTGCACTACTGCGAATTTACCCCAAAGGTACAGATGTGGTTAAAGAAGGGCCATATGCACCCCAGTGTTCACAGAAGCACTGTCCACAATAGCCGAACTGGAAGGAAATGAGATGCCCTTCAACAGAGAAGTCGATAAAGATGTGGTCCATATATACAATGGAATATTACTCAGCCATCAGAAAGGATAAATACCCATAATTTCTATCAACATAGATGGAACTGGAAGGGATTATGCTAAGTGAAATAAGTCAAGCAGAGAAAGACAATTATATGGTTTCACTTTTATATGGAACATAAGGAATAGCATGGAGGACGTTAGGAGAAGGAAGGAAAAATGAAGGGGGAAATCAGGGGAAGACGAATCGTGAGAGACTATGGATTCTGGGAAACCAACTGAGGGTTTCTGAGAGGAGGGAGGAGGAGGATAGGTTAGCCTGGTGATGGGTATTAAGGAGGGCACATAATTTTACAATGAGCACTGGTTGTTATATGCAAACAATGATTCATGGAACAATACATCAAAAACTAATGAAGTATTGTATTGTGACTAACAATAAAAAAATGTAAAAAAATTTGACCATTCTTTCTAATGTCTGCCTCCTTTTAAACATGGCTATATTCTTAGCATAGCTTTCCTCCTGAGGACCACTGACTTTCCTACAGAGCTTCCAAAATGAAATCTGCTATTCATTACTGATCTTTGGTAAGGGAGAGGCTATGGAGCACTAGCATTCTGTTCTAAGTAGTATGTGAAAGTATGCAGAGGACAACTACTCTTTCACTTCCTTTGTTTCATCATATCTAGAAAGTTCTCTTAAGTATAATCTCTATAATTTGTTCAAATTGACTAAAATAGATAAAGGCGCTATTTTCCAAGTCCCAGATGATTTGGATCCCATGAAGACTTGTATTCCCTCCCCACGTTAAATAATTCAAAGTCCTAGAACGTTTAGGAGAGAGTCTAAAGTGTTGTTCTGTTTTTGCCACTGTCAAGAGCCTTTCTGGTGAAGTAAAGCCAGAAATTTGTCTTCATGCTAGGAGAGGAGCTCTTTAAGCCACTTATCTAAGTCTTTGGATGGGGGTACTTTAGGCCATAGTTTCATGCTTGTTGTCATACAGCACAAAGGAGAGAGAATTCAATGTGACTCTACCCATGGTAGGGGTGAGGTGGAGATGACTTTTAACTTTTTGCTTGCCTTGCAATAGCATAAGTCTTCAACTTCAAGACTGGACTTTCATCAGAAAAGGAGGAAGTACCTACCTGAGGCTCTAATGCCTAGACAATTATTGTGTAAGCATGGGGACTTGACAATGAACATATGGGCCGTGCAAAGGTACAAGTGATCTTTTAAGCGGGGGGGATCTCTGAGGTGAGGCCAATGAAGCCAATGAACATAGCCTATGGACACAGAAATCTGCTGTTAAGTTTATAATGACAGGTAAATGTCTAGGGCATTCTGATAAGCTATATTAATGTGATATGGAAAAACCCAATTCCTGGCCCATACTTGAATGGTGCAAACTCACCCTTGTTTCACTGTTCCTCTTGGCTTTGAATTACCTCTCCTGTAGTCCAACAGGATAAAACCTATTTGGACCAGAATGAATGGTTGTGTTAATATACTTAGGAATCTTGGTACTGTTTTGAAAATGGGATAGATGTAGGGGAGAAGTGTGTATAATAAGAGAGACTTCCAGGGAGCAGACAAGGATGATAGAGGTAGCAGGCCTGCCAGGGCCTTGACAGAATTTCTACAGCCTGGATGGCTATTCTCTGTACCTGATCATCATCTTGATAATTTGGAATTTTCCTGGGCACAAGAATACCCCCTATTAGCTTTGAGGACAGTGCTGTCCAGTGGAGTTAGTCATATGTTTAAATATTCCATTTGCTATAAAAGAACAACAACCCAGTTACCTGGGTAGCTTAGTTGGTGGCTTAGTTGGTGACTCTTGATTTTGGCTCAGGTCATTCTGAGGTTCTGAGATCGAGCCCTAATGGGGCTCCATGCTCAGCATGGAGTCTTCTTAAGATTCTGTCCTTCTGCACCCCCCCAAAATTGCCTGTGCTCACACTCTTTCTCACAAAAAAGAAAAAAAAAAAGAATTGGATGAAATTAAATTCTTGAATTAGATTCAAGTTCAAGTCTCAGCTGTGCCTACTTGCTAGTTATAACTGTGGTCCTCATTTAGAATCTTCTGGCACAGGTACCAATTCCCTACCTACTAACATAAGAAGTGTTTCATAAGTTTGTTGAGTACGAGCTCATAAATTACCCAGCCTTTTTTAAACTTTCTAGTTCTTAGGGAACTTAGTAAGTGATCTAAAAGGCACAGTGACTCTAAATGGACCCATTTTCAGTGGCTTAGGGGATTTAGTGGCCCAGAAGAGATAGCGTTCATTTTGTTTTTTAAATTTATTTAAATTTGTTTAGTTAGTATATACTATTATTAATTTCAGGGGTAGAATTTAGTGATCCATCAGTTGCATATAACACACAGTGTTCATTGTATTAAGTGTTCTCCTTAAAGCCCATCACCCAATTACCCCTTCCCCTGTCCCACCTTCCCTTCAGCAACCCTCAGTTTGTTTCCTAGATTTGCCTAGACTTCAACATCTCTTATGGTTTCCTTCCCCTCCTTTTTTTTTTTTTTTTACTAATTATATATATACACAGTATTTATTTTTATGTACATATTTACCTACAAAATTTACAGAAAATAAAACTGTGCCAAATATACAGAATGCCCTCTGATGATTTTGTAGGAGCAGAGGGTCTTATTGCTGCAGTTTCAAAAATAAAATCTTAAGGAGGGCATATATTGCATGGAGTACTGGGTATGGTGCATAAAAATGAATCTTGGAACATGAAAAAATAAAATTAAATAAAAAAAAGGATAAAATCTCATACATGTGAAAGCCAAGAAGAACACAGCTAAGTTAAATGGTAACCTTATTAAAAAGTTTTTGGCCTGTGAATTTTCAGCTTTACATTAAGTGGAACTTAAAGGAATTGCTCATGGAAGTGAATCCGAAAGTACAGAAAGATAGACCATGGGGGCAAGGGCCAGCTCCTGACAAGTGGTGGAGCAGCGAAGCAAAAATCAGAACTTTTAGAAGTCTGATCCACTGAGGGACATCACTCCAGAGGCTAAGCAGGGGTGAAGCCCTTGTGGGGACAGTGTGGTCTCAGGTCCTGTGGGATCACAGAAAGATCAGGGTGTCTGAGTGTGGCAGAGCTCTCAGGCTGAGGAGTGAGCTTTCAGATTGGGGTTACATTAATCTGTGATCCAAGGCACAGTTGGGCCACTGATCTTCAAGCAGGGACCCCACAAGTGGCAGATCCCAGGAGACTCACCTTCCTCCACCAGGAGGAGCAGCATGGCAGGAATCTGCTGGGTTTGGAGACTCCAAATGGGGCTGTGCATAAGAGATAAAAATGCTTGGTCACAGGCTGGGTGAGCACAGAGCACGGCCAGAGACCAGGGAGACAGGAGTGATTGACTCCTTATCTCTGAGGGTGCACTGAAGAGTGGGACCCCGAGCTCTAGGCTCCTCCAGGCCAGAGGTTGGGAGGCCATGATTTTCATTCCTGTCCCCCAAAGCTGCACAGATAGCATTCAGGGAACAAAAGCTCCTGAGAGCAAACCTGAGCAGATTACTTAGCCTGGCCCCTGGCAAGGGTGGTGCAATTCTGCCTTGGACAAAAAGATTTGAGAATCACTGGAACAGGCCCCTCCCCCAGAAGATCCGCAAGAACATCCAGCCAAGATCAAGCTCACTGAGCAAGGAGAACAGCATAACTCTAAAGCTAGGGGAAAGCAATGCATAGAATTCATGGCTTTTCCCCATGATCCTTTAGTTTTGCAAAGTTAATATTTTTTTATTATATATATATATATATATTTAAAATTTTATTTATCTGTTGACAGAAATCACAAGCAGGCAGAGAGGCAGGCAGAGAGAGAGAGAGGAGGAAGCAGGCTCCCCGCCAAGCAGAGAGCCCAATGCGGGACTCAATCCCAGCGCCCCGAGATCATGACTTGACCCAAAGGCAGAGGCTTAACACACTGAGCCACCCAGGCACCCGGAAAGTTAAAATTTTTAATTTTATTTTTTTCTTATTCTATTTTTTTTAACTTTTCCTCTTTCCTCTTTTAATGTTTTTTTAACTAGTTTAACAATACCTCTCTAAAAAAAATCTTTTTAAACCTTCATTGTTTTAGTCATATTTTATCCCTTCATTGTATTTAACCTTATTTTTTGTATACATATAGGCTTTTTTTTCTAAAACATTTTGGGATATAATTTTTTCTAATAGATCGAAATATATTCTAAATCTAGCACATGGTTTTTGTCGCCCTCGACCCGCAAGGACGACAAGAAGCCCCGGTTCAGATGTATCTTCTCTCTCTTTATTTCCCCAAGTCCACACACTTATATATGTTTACATGACCAATCAGTGAACAAGGTGACCAATAAGGGGCCAAACAATGGGGAGAGCCAATGAGAGTCCTGTTACTATGCTGATTAAATTTGAAACAGCCAATGACTATGTCCTTCTTCAGGTGGGCTTCACCATAAAGTTCGGTGTTCACTTGCAGTGTATTTTGCTGGCAGTGAGCCAAGCACCATCGTGTAATGGTGGGGACTTTCCCGGCCGGAGGTGGTCCCCACCAGTTTTGTTCTAGTCTCCAGCCTGAACACATTCTCTCCTCTTTTTTTTCTTTTTCCAACCAACTTAATTCCTTTCTAAAATTTAAATTTTCATCTTTACAGTAATATTTCATCCCTTCATTGTGTTTACCCTTATTTATGTGTATGTATATACATACACACATACATGTATGTATATATACACACATACATGTATACACATACATACATGTATGTACACACATACATGTATGTATATATACACATACATGTTATGTATATACATATATATATATATATATATATATACACACACATATTTTTTTTCTTTATAATTTTGGGAGGTAGCTTCATCAAAGAGACCAAACTAACCCCAAATCAGGTGGGTGGCTCTGTTCTATTCACCAGTCTCATATATATATAGTTTATATATATAAACTATATATATATATATATTTTTCCTTTTTTTCTTTTTTCCCCCTTGCTACTCCTCCCAGTTTTTGGTCTCCTCTGATTTGGTTAATGTACATTTTTCTGGGGTCTTTGCCACCCTTTTAGTATTTAGTATTTTATTCTCTCATTCATATATTCTTCTCTGGATAAAATGACAAGGTGGAAAAACTCACACACACACACACAAAACAAGAGGCAGTACCAATGGCTAGGGACCTAATCAACATGGACATTAGTAATTTGTCAGAACTAGAGTTAACAATGATGATTCTCAAGGTGCTAGCTGGGCTCGAAGAAGGCATGGAAGATACTAGAGAATCTCTTTCTGGAGGAAAAAAAATCTCTTTCTGGAGAAATAAAAGAACTAAAATCAAACCAAGTTGAAATCAGAAAAGCTATTAATGCAGTGCAATAAAAAGTGGAGGATCTTACTGCTAGGATCAATGAGGTAGAAGAGAGAGTTAGTCATATAGAAGATCAAAAGACTGCATCAAAAACTGAGTAAAAGAGAGACAAACAACTACTGGGCCATGAGGGGAGAATTCAAGAGATAAGTGATACCATAAGATGAAACAATATTAGAATAATTGGGATCCCAGAATAAGAAGAAAGAGAGAGGGGGGGCAGAGGGTATATTGGAGCAAATTATAGTAGAGAATTTCCCTAATATGTCAAAGAGAACAAGATCATAATTAGGAGGCACAGAGAACCCCCCTTAAAATCAATAAAAGTAGGCCTGCACTACATCATCTACTAGTAAAACTTGCAAGTGACAAAAAGAAAATGACAAAAAGAAAATCCTGAAAGCAGCTTGGGAGAAGAAGTCTGTAAGATACAATGGTAGAAATATTAGATTGACAGAAGACTTACACACAGGGACCTGGCAGGCCAGAAAGAACTGGCATGATATATTCAGAGCACTAAATGAGAAAAATATGCAGTCAAGAATTCTATATCCAACTAGGCTATCATTGAAAATAGGAGAGAGAAAAAGTTTCCAGGACAAACAAAAATTAAAAGAATTTATAAACACCAAACCAGCCCCACAGGAAATATCAAAAGGGGTCCTCTAAGCAAAGGGAGAGCCTAAAAGTAGTAGACCAGAAGGGAACAGAGACAATATACAGTAACAGTCACCTTACAGGAAATACAGTGGCACTAAATTCATATCTCTCAATAGTTACCTTTGATGTAAGTGAACTAAACGCCCCCAATCAAAAGACACAGGGTATCAGAATGGATAAAAAACCAAAACCCATCAATATGCTACATCATTTTGCTACATCTTATAGAAATAGGTTTCTTTAAGAAATTTATTTTAGACCCAAAGACCCCTCCAGATTTAATGGACGGGACTGGAAGAGATTATGCTGAGTGAAATAAGTCAAGCAGAGAGAGTCAATTATCATATGATTTCACTTATTTGTGGAGCATAACAAATAGCATGGAGGACATGGGGAGTTAGAGAGGAGAAGGGAGTTGGGGGAAATTGGGGGAGGAGGTGAACCATGAGAGACTATGGACTTTGAAAAACAATCTGAGGGTTTGAAGGGGCGGGGGGGTGGGAAGTTGGGGTACCAGGTGGTGGGTATTATAGAGGGCACGGATTGCATGGAGCACTGGGTGTGATACAAAAATAAGGAATACTGTTATGCTGAAAATAAATAAAAAATAAATTAAAAAAAATAAAGTGAGGGGGTGAAAAACTATTTACCATGCTAGTCGGCATCAAAAGAAAACTAGGGTGGCAATCCTTAGACCAATTAGATTTGAAGATAATAAGAGATGGGGAAGAACACTATATTGTACTTAAAGGGTCTGTCCAACAAGATATAACAATATAAAATATCTGTGCCCCTAACATGGAATCAGCCAATGATATAAACCAGTTGATAAAATAAAAGAAACACATCTACAATAATACAATAACAGTAGGGGACTTTAACACCACCCCCCTCTCTGAAATGAACAGATCATCCGAGCAAAAGACCAACAAGGAAATAAAGGCCTTAAGTGAAACACTGGACCAGATGGACATCACAGAATATTCAGAACACCATCCCAAAGCAACAGAATACACATTCTTCTCCAGTGCTCATGGAACATTCTCCAGAATAGAGCACGTCCTGGGTCACAGATCAGGTCTCAACCAGTACCAAAAGATTGGGATCATTCCCTGAATATTTTCAATATTCAATGCTTTGAAACCAGAACTCAACTGCAAGAGGAAAGTTGGAAAGACCTCAAATACATGGAGGCTAAAAGAGCATCCTACTAAAAAATGAATGGGTCAACCAGGAAATTAAAGAAGAATTGAAGAAATTCATGGAAACAAATGAAAATGAAAACCCAATGGTTCAAAATCTATGGGACACAGCAAAGATGGTTCTGGGAGGAAAGTATATAGCAATATAAGACTTTCTCAAGAAACAAGAAAGGTCTCAAGGACACACCTAACCCTACACCAAAAGGAGCTGGAGAAAGAAAGCAAAGAAAACAGAAATGGAAGGAAAACTTCTAAACTCATTTTATGAGACCAGCATTACCTTGATCCCAAAACCAAAGACCCCGCCAAAAAGGAGAATTAGAGACCAATATCCGTGATGAACACAGATGCGAAAATTCTCACCCAAATACTAGCCAGTAGCGTCCAGCAGTACAATAAAAGGATTATTCACTGCAACCAAGTGGGATTTATTACTGGACTGCAAGGTTGGTTCAACATCTGCAAATCAATCAATGTGATACAATACATTCATAAAAGAACATGAACCATAGGACACTCTCAATAGATACTGAAGAAGCATTTGACAAAGTACAACATCTTTTTGATCAAAAGTATTGAAAGTGTAGGGATAGAGGGTACATACCTCAATATCATCAAAGTCATCTATGAAAAACCCACAGCAAATATCATTCTCAATGGGGAAAAACAGAGCTTTTCCCCTAAGGTCAGGAACATGGATGGCAGGGATGTTCACTATCACTACTGCTATTCAGCATAGTACTAGAAGTCCTAGCCTCAGCAATCAGACAACAAAAAGAAATAAAAGGCATGTGAATTGGCAAAGAAGAAGTCAAACTCTAACTTTTTGCAGATGATATGATACTTTATGTGGAAAACCAAAAAGTTTCCACTCCAAAATTTCTAGAACTTATGCAGGAATACAGTAAAGTGTCAGGATATAAAATAAATCCTCAGAAATCAGTTGTATTTCTAAACAACAGCAAGACGGAAGAAAGAGAAATTAAGGAGTCTATTCTGTTTACAGTTGCACCCAAAACCATAAGATGTCTAGGAATAAACCTAAACAAAGGGGCAAAGAATGTGTATTCAGAAAACTATAAGGTACTCATGAAAGAAATTGAGAAAGACACAAGGAAATGGAAAAATGTTCCATGCTCATGTATTGGAAGATCAAATATTGTCAAAATGTCTATGCTATCTAAAGCAATCTACACATTTAATGCAATGTCAAAATACAAAATATCATCCATTTTTTTCAAAGAAATAGAACAAAAAATCACAAAATTTATATGGAACCAGAAAAGACACCGAATAGCCAGAGGAATGTTTAAAAAGAAAGCCAAAGTTGGTAGCATCACAGTTCCAGACTTCAAGCTCTATTACAAAGTTGTCATCCTCAATACAGTATGGTACTGGCACAAAAACAGACACACAGATCAATGGAACAGAATAGAGAGCCCAGAAATAGACCGTCAGCTCTATGGTAAACTAATCTTCAACAAAGCAGGAAAGAATGTCCAATGGAAAAAAGACAGTCTCCTCAACAAATGGTGGTGGGAAAATTGGACAGCCACATGCAGAAAAATGAAACTCGACCATTTCCTTACACCACATACAAAAATAGACTCAAAATGGATGAAGGACCTCAATGTGAGAAAGGAATCCATCAAAATCCTTGAGGATAACAGGCAGCAACCTCTTTGACCTCAGCCACAGCAACATCTTCCTAGGAACATCGCCAAAGGCAAGGGAAGCAAGGGCAAAAATAAACTATTGGGATTTTATCAAGATCAAAAGCTTTTGCACAGCAAAGGAAACAGTTAACAAAACCAAAAGACAACTGACAGAATGGGAGAAGATATTTGCAAACGACATATCAGATAAAGGACTAGTGTCCAAAATCTATAAAGAACTTAGCAAACTCAACACCCAAAGATGTCTCTTTATTGTAAAGATTGCCTCATGAAAGGAGGCATCCTAAACTTACAGCATGCTGACTCTGAGTTAGTGTTTTTGCTATGCTCTCTGAAGTCTCTTTAAACTTGCCACTGAAAGAAAAGCTAGCTGCTTTTGCACAGTGTTACATGTTTTGGGGTAGGTCAGGGGATCCCTTGATCCAGGGTTCACTCTGCACCTTTTCTGTAAGTGTTCTATTGGTTGGGTGTTTTGATTGGGATTCCATGCCTGTGGCTGGAAAATTGCAGGAACCACCTTCCCCTACCCCAGAGTGGTAATGTTCAAGGCTCTGCAAGCAGGAAGTACAAACCCATCAAGATTAGGTATCTGTTCCTGGGATGTTGAATTTCTGGCTTTTCTAAAATAGGAAGGACTTTATGTAGTCAACAGAATCAACTTGCTACCAAGTGATCTCTTTCACAGATAGTACTATAGTGGGTATTCAACATTCCTCTCTGTTAACAGTTAGGGCATTCAGAGGCAACAGTAGCTTGATTGTCTCTGGAGTGTGGCATTCAATGTAGGTGGTCACCTATGTAGCCTCCATGTCTGTGACCATGCCCGCTGGAATCATTTGCCTCTTGGCTGGTGAAGTCTGGCTTCTCTCACCTGGCAGAGACTTTTGTCTGTTTGGCCATTCCACACCTCTTCTATAGTGGGCGCTTTGTAGTAGGTGTAACAGGAGATACGAAAATCTGCACATGTTGTGTATCCCTATGCCCTTTCCTAGATCTCCTTGTCTAATATTCTAGTCCTTTCCCATCCAGACCCTGACTAGATGGCCAGGCTATTGGCCTCTGTCCCGGAATCATATATTCTCCTTTTTTTTGGGTAACGATTTTATTTATTTGAGAGAAAACATACATGAGTGGGGGAAGGGATGGGGGGAGGGTGAAGGAGACTCCCTACTGAGCAGAGAGCCCAATGTGGGGCTCAATCCCCGGACCCCGGGATTAAGACAGAGCCAAAGGCAGATGCTTAACCGACTGAGCCACTCAGGTGCGCCTAGATTCTCCTATTCTTTAAACTTAAAGTTGATTTGCCGTGCAGCCGCTGGAACTGTTAGTCAACTATTATTCCCTAAGTAGGCAGTTCCAAAGGCATATTTTCAAGGCTGTTGCAATCATAGAGCATAGCTGAGATGCTCTGGTATTAGAACTAATGTTTAGATACCATTTATAGCACAATTCTCTTTTATTGTTAAACCACTGTTGATGATGCTGACAATTTTTTATGCCTGAAGAATTTATGCATGTGAATTAAGAATGTAACTGCCTTTGGCATCTGGGTTATTATGACAAGTGTTCCTCATTACTTGATAATGAGGAAACTACTGAAATAAAATTGCCAGTCTCATTTATTGGCAAAAGTTGAAAGATATAAGCTGGCCCGGGAGTATTGCCAGACCTGGTCAGTACTACCTAGGCTATGGCAGATCCAATGTCCTATGCAGGTTAGGGAATGAGGATTGAGTGACATCTGCCAGTTTTGGGCAGGGTGGGTCGTGGAGATGGATATCTTGTCCAGTTGGCACACCCTGATATCTAGCCCTGTTTAATTTGTGAGCAAGAGAGATGAGACTCACTTGCCATTGTTCTTGTCTTTCAGGATAGAATGGAAATCAGTAGTAACAAATTGTCAAAGGTCTAATGTTCTCTTCTAGGACTTTCTAGAAAAATACACTTTTTTTTCTAGACAAATACACTTCTGTGTGTTTAGCTAACTGAAGGCTTATCTTCCACATTTCCTTAACAGGTAAGAATTCTAAGGCTAAGGGAAAATATGAGAGGTCTGTAAAAACATGTTGGGACTCAGGGGACCTATAACGTACCTGTCTTTCCAGCCCTGTGGGTCTGTGTGTCAAACAGTATGCAGAGTTGGGAACTCTGTGCCTGCGAAATCCTAGACCACAGACAGGCAGGGCTCTGGTAGTGAGGGAGGGACCTGAGGCACCTGGGCCCATTCAGCAGCAGTAGGCCCCTGGACATCCACAGGGGAGCTGCTAACAAGCAAGTTCTGATGTTACTGGTTACAGAGTGACATATTATTGGTGTTACTTCTGTGATAACGCCATATTACATACATTTCAAACTAAGCAATTGTATTGTGAGTCAGGCTGAAGACTTAGCTTTTGTTACAGATCCTAAGGAGAAGATCTTTGGATTTTCAATTAGAAATGTTGCCTTTCTTTTGTCAATTTGTCTTTAGGGGGAAGGATGGGGAAGCGAGAGTTCGCCTACCCATGCAACTGAATAAGGTATACTCTGTATTTATATGAAGCTTTTCTTCAGAAGCCAGCTTTCCACCTGCTGTCACTCTGGAATAAACCTTACCATCCCTGTCAGCAAGAATCAAGCCCTGGGATTCTGTGTGAAGGCAGATCTGCATTTAATACCTGCATAGTTTTTCTGTAGACACACTTACCTGTCTTACCTCACTCGATGGATCAAAAAACAGTACAGGCTTATTTAAGCTGCTCTTCCTCCTATGAAGGCTTGTGAAGTCCAGAAACGATGAGATTTGAGTCCATGAGTCATTATTATTAACTGGTCCCCTAAAATCTATGCCTTTTAAGACACGGGAGTTCCCGAGGTCTTCTCCTATCCTAGCTGGAGCATAGGTGGAGAATCAGACAAGGGCCGAGGTTGAACTGTGGGGTGGACACGCTAGGATTACATTCAGTGTTTTGGCCAGGAGATGGCAGCACACAATCATACAGTGGCGCTCCGTGTTCCTGGACCCCTCTGCTTGGCTGTTTTTCAGACGGCTTCTACGTAGAAGGAACCAGCGATGACTGACTAGTTGACCTAAGGGAGATCTTGGGTATACAGCCCTAGATGAAAGCAGTGTTTGGTAAAGAGAATGAGTGAAAAGGAAAAGGGATCTCTGCTGATGATGCAAAACAAATGTTGTTAAGCAGAAAGAAGAAGAGGACATAAACAGACTTGGAGGCTAAGGCAGAGCAGAGTGTTCCAGAGAAGCAAGACTCAGCTCTTGCCCGGTATCAGAGACACACACCCAGATGAGTGGATTGTGTTATAGTAGTAGAGGATATCCCATTTTCAAACATACCTGTGCTTGAACAGCATGGTTCTTTTTCTACAAATACACTTGAACATTTTTCTCTTGTGCATAGAGAAGATGGTCACCAAAAGCAGTCAGCGTATGGCGAAGCATGTCTTCTTTGGGTTCCGCTTTCAGGATGTTTTATCACATACATAGCTTCCCTGACCATAGCGGTTTTTCTAGGCCTCTAGGAGTCATCTAATTTTCTTCCTCACATGGGGATGATAAGGGACAGGCACTGTAAATTACACACTGTGAACACGAGGTGTGGAACTTGTGAGGGCGGGCGGGACCAGAATAGATAGCAGCTCATCTCCAGCTGCCCTTGTGGCATGCACAGCTGGATTTGAGGGCGTGAGCCCACAGGTTCTTTAGTGTATTTTCAGCTTTCATAATGACTCCTGGGTAGGAAGACTGTGCCAGTCATAATAACAGATTACGAATGAATTCAGGTGCAAGGAAGATCTCTGTTTGAACTTAAGTTAAAAAAATTTTGGATTTTCAGCTCTTTTGGAAAAGCTGTAAAATTATAAGATGGAATACTAGTTAAAGGGTGCTCTGTATTAGTTGAAGAAGTTCTTATATGATTCTATATGATTTTTACCCCCCTGCATCTATGGTCTGTGACCACCTCTGGAGGTTATAGGTAAACATCTTCAGGTAATTCAGCTTGATGTGGGACTGGGTGTAAAACCCCGTTCTCTAACTTGGTCTAGTGCATTTTATAGACACTATTAAATATACATGAGCAGAGAAAGCATTTACATTTTTTCAAGAATTGGGAAGATGCAGGAGTATAGAGTTTTAATTTCTGAGCACTCCTGTGATGGGAACATGGGTATTTGATAATATACTTCCCTCTCCAAGTGGTATTCTGGGTTGAGATTCTCCCTGACATTACAGAACATATGGGGCCAGTTCTTGAATTCTATCCAGACCATCAGTGGTCCTTAGTGGGCTGTGCTCTCCCCTAACTCTAGGAAAAACAATTTTAGCTTTTTAGACATTTGTATGTTTGGGCTGGATAGGTAGGAAACACAGAGTCCTTAGGTGAGGTGCTAACATGAGGCAAGAACCCATGGCAGAAAATAAAATTACTGGAATCTAGGGCTATAAATATCTGTAAGAATTGGCATGTAACTAGAAATTAGAGGACTCTGGAAATCACAACATACCTTAGAGGTGTTAGGTCTGTGCCAATCTCTTAAATAGAGTTTAGAGTTGAATAACTTTGTGACAATGATGGGTAGATATCCTGACAAGACAGTGGAATCATGTTCCTCTAGGCCCCTGTTGCCTTACAGGTACAGTTTTTCAGAATTAGATACTGAGGTAGAGTTTAACATGAAGAATGCTGTGAAAGGAATGGGGAAGGGAGCAGGATTGGGAACTTGTTGCAGTTAACTGCAGGGTAGACACAATAGTCACCATACCCAAGGAGCATAGGCAAGTGTAGTGTCCATCAGAGGTGCCCTATGGTGGCCTGAAATGACCAGGCTTTGCATGTTCTCTGCAATCAATAATTGGGTATAGGCTGCCAGGGGAAGGGCATGGCCTTGTAACAGAAGCAAACCCTTTGGAGGTGACACCTGACCGCACTTTCAGCAGCTGGAACAACAAACATTTTCTTGCAGAAGATTGTGTTTTCCCAAGTCCTCCATATCTAGTGACTGTGACTTCATGAACTTGACTATCCTGTCTAGTGTCTGGCTGTTACATACATGAATGTGCTCAGCATAGGTTTTCTCCCAAGAACCACTGCCTTTCCTACAGAAACCCCCAAGTGGAAACTGATTTTAATTACTGCATGCTTGGCTTGTGAGACAGAAAACAAATGGGACTAGAATTAGTTGTCCTCTAAGGAGGATGTGAAGGTTTTTGGAGGGCAGCTAATCTTACAACTTGCTTTCATCCTACCTAGAATCTAGTTTATAGGACTCTAGCTGTTCGGACGTTTTGAAGCATGAATGTTAGGGATAGTCTGTGTGTCTCTTAACTATACAAAATAAGAGAGTTCAACAGGTTTCCCAAGTGCCAGTTGATTTGGACTCAGTGCAAGACTTGTTTTCCATGACCTGTTTCAAATGTCCTAGGGCCTTTGTCAGAAGGAAATCTGCAAAGGTTACCCCCTATATTTATCACTTGAAGACCCTCACCAGTAAAGTCTGGAATTTGTCCCAGTGTCTGGACAGGAGCTTTTTAGGACCTCTTGTCCAGTCCTCAGTTGGGAGCATCATCCAGGCCATAGTAGCTTATGCTGCTTACAGGCACCAGGGAAGGAGCAGTCCACAGTGGCTTTACCTGTGAGGGACCAGAACTTTGCCTGTGATAACTTCAGTCATAAACTTTGAACCTGAACTTTCAGAAGAAGAGGAAGAGCCCACAAAGACTGCTGTCATCTGGAACAATTATCTTAGTGTAAGCACAGGGGCATAAGTGAGCCATGTGGACTGGGGTACCACTGATCTCTTGCCAGAGGATCTCCTAGTGACATTGTAAAGGGCCGGGAAGCTATGTGTTAACGCAATGTAGAAAAACCAGTTCCTGGCCCATATCATGGGAAGTGTTAGCCCATGTCTTTATCCACATGTTACTGACTTTCAGTTACCCAACTCTCCTTGTAGTTCATCAACAGGATAACACCTATCTAAACCCAAATAGAATGGTTGCCTTGATATGCTTATAAATCTTGGTCATATCTTTTGAAGATAGGATTGGAGGGAAATGGGAACAATAGAGTGCCCTCCAGGGAGCAGAGCAGAATGACGAAGGAGCAGACATCCCAAGGCCTTGCTAGAGCACCCACGGCCTGGATGGGCACCCTTTTGTACCACTAACATAAATCTCCTGATACCTGAATTATTCTCAGCACAGGGAACTACCTCTTAATTGCCTTGAGGGCAGCTCTGTCCATTAGACATAATTTGAGCCACATATTACTTTAAATAGTTTTGTAGGCACAGTAAAAAAATAAGCAGATGAAATTTAAAAATTCTTGGTTGTATTTAGACTGGCATTCAAGTCTCAACTATTCCCACTTCCTAGCTGGAATAGTGATTTTCATTTAGAAACTTCTGGCCTGCAATTCCCCATGTACTTATGAAGTAACTGCTCCACAGGCTTTCTGAAGATCAGCTGCTAAAATGCCATGCCTTCCTAAAATGTTTCAGCTTTTAGGGGACTTTGTAAATGTTCTAAAAGGTACAGAGAAATCTAAGTGCACCTATATTTCAATGGCTGGGGGGGGGGTTGGCCCAGAAGAGGTAACATTTAAAACTGAGAGTTGATAATTTAAATTCTTTTTTTTTTATGGTAAGAAGCTTTAATGACAATTGTAAATTCTTATGTTGTTTAGTTGGGGACAGAGAGTGACTCTCTAGCAAAAGTGTTTTTTATTGCATTTTTATTAAAGATTTTATTTATTTGACAGTCCAAAATAAATAAAGTCTTTAATAAAAATGCAATAAAAAACACTTTTGCTAGAGTCACTCTCTGTCCCCAACTAAACAACATAAGAATTTACAATTGTCATTAAAGCTTCTTACCATAAAAAAAAAGAATTTAAATTATCAACTCTCAGTTATTTGACAGTCCAAGCAGGGGGAGCTGAGCAGGGAGCCCAATGTGGGGCTCAATCCCAAGATCCTGGGATCATGACCTGAGCCAAAGACAGATGCCTAACTTACTGAGCCACCCAGGTGCTCCAAGTAAATATGTTTTAGAGGTGGCAGCAGGAGCTGGTCAGCTGTGGCAGCAGCCATTGTCTAAGTAGTGATCAGAATATTGGCAGCATTCATAAATGTGAGGGCCACTTAGTGTTCCCTACCCAGTCGGAAAGTACCTTGGAATGGCATGTTCTTGATTGTATGCTTCTAAGGAAAAAAGACTGAAAAAAGCTAGTTTGTGGAGGATAAAGGTAGATATGCCTACATGAAGTGCCAGTCTTACCATGGTAAGGGCTGTGTAGACTGTATTCAGAAAAGTCTTAAATGTGTTGGATCCAAAGTTCAGGCTTATGTGTCTTTTTGAATACACCAGAGGTATGTTTCACTAATGGTTAATTGCTGAATGACTCAGAAGAAATGTTTTTCTCTGCTACCGTTTGGTAGCAAGATTTTGAATGAGAACTAATCTTGAGTTGATAGCTCATGGTGGACAGTCCCAAAGTGGACCTACCCCCTTACCCCTGAACTTCCTATCTACCCATGTCAGGTGTGAGCTATAGACATGAAGGTTATACATTGTGTGGTTACAATGAGACCATTCTAAAAGCTGAGATTCTTGTACTATCAACACACATTTGACTGCTAGGACTACTTATGGTCTACTTTCTTGGAGTAGAGCTAATGCCAGCCTAACATTTTTCTTTGTTTTCTGTTTTACTTTATTTATTTAAAAACAGACCTAGTAGCAATAGCTCGAGATGACATAGTCCCCCTGGAGAGGAGAAAGAAGCACAGAAGTACTTTATTTTTTAAATTTTTATATATACATATTTTTTATTTTCAGCATAACAGTATTCATTGTTTTTGCACTACACCCAGTACTCCATGCAATCCATGCCCTCTCTAATACCCACCACCTGGTTCCCCCAGCCTCCCACCCCCCGACCACTTAAAACCCCTCAGATTGTTTTTCAGAGTTCATAGTCTCTCATGGTTCACCTCCCCTTCCAATTTCCCCCAACTCCCCTCTCCTCTCTAATTCCCCTTGTCCTCCATGCTATTTGTTATGCTCCACAAATAAGTGAAATCACATGATAATTGACTCTCTCCGCTTGATTTATTTCACTCAACATAATCTCTTCCAGTCCTGCCATGTTGCTACAAAAGTTGGGTATTCGTCCTTTCTGATGGAGGCATAATACTTCATAGTGTATATGGACCACATCTTCCTTATCCATTCGTCCGTTGAAGGGCAACTTGGTTCTTTCCACAGTTTGACGACTATGGCCATTGCTGCTATAAACATTGGGGTACAGATGGCCCTTCTTTTCAAGACATCTGTATCTTTCGGGTAAATACCCAAGAGTGCAATTGCAGGGTCATAGGGAAGCTCTATTTTTAATTTCTTGAGGAATCTCCACACTGTTCTCCAAAGTGGCTGCACCAAATTGCATTCCCACCAACAGTGTAAGAGAGTTCCCCTTTCTCCACATCCCCTCCAACACGTGTTGTTTCCTGTCTTGCTAATTTTGGCCATTCTAACTGGTGTAACCCTCTCAATGTGGTTTTAATTTGAATCTCCCTGATGGCTAGTGATGATGAACATTTTTTCATGTGTCTGATAGCCATTTCTATGTCTTCATTGGAGAAGTGTCTGTTCATGTCTTCTGCCCATTTTTTGATATGATTGTCTGGTTTGTGTGTGTTGAGTTTGAGAAGTTCTTTATAGATCCTGGATATCAACCTTTTGTCTGTACTGTCAGACAGTAAATATCTTCTCCCATTCCGTGGGTTGCCTCTTTGTTTTGTTGACTGTTTCCTTTGCTGTGCAGAAGCTTTTGATCTTGATGAAGTCCCAAAAGTTTATTTTCACTTTTGTTTCCTTTGCCTTTGGAGACATATCTTGAAAGAAGTTGCTGTGGCTGATATCGAAGAGATTACTGCCTATGTTCTCCTCTAGGATTCTGATGGATTCTTGTCTCACATTGAGGTCTTTTATCCATTTTGAGTTTGTGTACGGTGTAAGAGAATGGTCGAGTTTCATTCTTCTACATATAGCTTTCCGGTTTTCCCAGCACCATTTATTGAAGAGACTGTCTTTTTTCCACTGTATATTTTTTCCTGGTTTGTCGAAGATAATTTGCCCATAGAGTTGAGGGTCCATGTCTGGGCTCTCTACTTTGTTCTATCAATCAATGTGATAGAACAAATTAATAAGAGAAGAGAGAAGAATCACATGGTCCTCTCAATTGATGCAGAAAAAGCATTTGACAAAATCCAGCATCCATTCCTAATTAAAACACTTCAAAGTATAGGGATAGAGGGAACATTCCTGAACTTCATCAAATCTATCTATGAAAGACCCACAGCAAATATCATCCTCAATAGGAAAAAGCTCAGAGCCTTCCCTTTGAGATCAGGAGCATGACAAGGATGCCCACTCTCACCACTCTTTTTTTTTTTTTCCAATTTATTTAATTTCAGAAAAACAGTATTCATTATTTTTTCACCACACCCAGTGCTCCATGCAAGCCATGCCCTCTATAATACCCACCACCTGGTACCCCAACCTCCCACCCCCTCCGCCACTTCAAACCCCTCAGACTGTTTTTCAGAGTCCATAGTCTCTCATTTGTATGTCTTGATTGGAGAAGTGTCTGTTCATATCTTCTGCCCATTTTTTGATGTGTTTGCCTGTTTCGTGTGTGTTGAGTTTGAGGAGTTCATTATAGATCCTGGATACCAACCTTTTGTCTGTACTGTCATTTGCAAATATCTTCTCCCATTCCGTGGGTTGCCTCTTTGTTTTTTTGACTGTTTCCTTTGCTGTGCAGAAGCTTTTGATTTTGATGAAGTCCCAGCCACAGCAACTTCTTTCAAGATACGTCTCCAAAGGCAAAGGAAACTAGAGCAGTCTATACTTTTAATGACATTCCGATCAAAATTTCACTGGTATTTTTCAAAGAGATGGAGCAAATAATCCAAAAACTTGTATGGAACCAGAAGAGACCCTGAATCGCTAAGGAAATGCTGAAAAACAAAAATAAAACTGGGGCATCACGTTACCTGATTTCAAGCTTTACTACAAAGGTGTGATCACCAAGACAGTATGGTACTGGCATAAAAACAGACAGAAGTACTTTAAATACTAGCCCCCTGACCTTACCTGATGGGGAAGGACCACTTGAGGCATATGTCCTTCTGGGCCGCAGGGATGTCTGTGATAGAAAGAGGAATTGTCTTACCGGAAGAAAGGCACAATTTATTTTGGAGCCTAGCTTTTGTCTTCTTGTGATATGTTCTGCTAGTTCCCAGTAAGAAGTATCTTGGATCTAGGATTTTGGACACTTGAGTGCTAGTCCAGTGTTTACCACCAACTTATTCTAAGCCTTCGTGAATTCTCTCTACTGGATAATTAACAATTTAGAAAAGACCACTCTGGTCAGTTACCTCTTTACCTCCTCTATCTTTTCTGTTCCTCCCAGGGACTTTCAGAGACCATGACCCCCTTTCCTCCTTAGCTTCCCTCATCTTCCTCAACTTCACTTCATTCATCTTGGGCCAGAAGCAAAAATAGTCCAATTTGGGTATTTGATATGACTCATTTGTATCTTCATCCTTCCTAGCCCAAAGGTTGAAAATGTTTTTTATCCAATAGATTCCAGCTGGTAAGTTCTACCTCAACTTAAGTGCCTCTACCTCATCCCTTGCTTACCACCTTGTGTGCTACTTCTCACTTATTTATGAAATAAATATATTCATTAATTTTTTTCCTCCAGACTGAGCATCACAAGGACAGATCATGTCTCTTGCTGACATTCAAGTTCATAATGTGTAGTTCCATGTTTGAAACATACTTATTTGTTGAAATAGCAGAAAGGAACCTGAACATTAGATAACATTCTTGCTGGTCCTGCCAAGGATTTTAGACATTACCTTTTATATGTAATATGGAAGCTATTAAAATTTTTTAAGTGTAATTGGAGATAGAGGTATGTTTGTGACAAAGCTTTTTAAAATTCTTGCAGAAAGGGAGGTGAGTGGGATGCCTGGGTGGCTCAGTTGGTTGGACGACTGCCTTCGGCTCAGGGCGTGATCCTGGAGTCCCGGGATTGAGTCCCACATCGGGCTCCCAGCTCCATGGGGAGTCTGCTTCGCTCTCTGACCTTCTCCTCGCTCATGCTCTTTCTCACTGTCTCTCTCTCTCAAATAAATAAATAAAATCTTTAAAAAAAAAAAAAAAAAAAAAAAAAAAGAAAGGGAGGTGAGTGGGGTGGTGGGTATTTTTTTTCCAATTTATTTATTTTCAGAAAAACAGTATTCATTATTTTTTCACCACACCCAGTGCTCCATGCAAGCCGTGCCCTCTATAATACCCACCACCTGGTACTCCAACCTCCCACCCCCCCGCCACTTCAAACCCCTCAGACTGTTTTTCAGAGTCCATAGTCTCTCATGGTTCACCTCCCCTTCCAATTTACCCAAATTCCCTACTCCTCTCTAACGCCCCTTGTGCTCCATGCTATTTGTTGGTGGGTATTAAAGAGGGCACATGATATCATGAGCACTGGGTATTATATGCAACTAATGAATCATTGAACATTATATCAAAAACCAATGATGTACTATGCCTTGGCTCATAGAGTTTAAATAAAATAAAATTATTCTTGGGATTTCATAAAAAATGGAGCAAGTTGTGGACAATGGATACCCATTTTGATGGAGTCCTGCTATGAATAGGTGGTGACATGGACCAGCATGGTAGGATTGGAAATGGAGGAACTAGACTAGTTAAAAGAATGTTTAAGAAATGTAATCAACTAGATTTGATGGCCGACTATGAGAAAACTTCTTTCATGGAACTCATAGGCTTCTGAGCAGAGATTCTGTGTGAATGGTGTTATCATTTACTAGGATATAAAATATGGTAGAGGGATCTGATAAGATCGGCTCCTCTCATTTTCTACAAAGTCTCTGGAGTTGAGGGATCCTTATTTCATTACTTAGCAGGGTAGTAACTAATATATTATTGTGCAAACTTTGAATGCTTTGTATTTGTGTACTTCTGGGAGATTATTCTTAGGAATTAGAGCAACAGGGTCAAAATTTAGGTATACTTTCCAACCCCCTCCTTTTTTTTCAAATATAACTACAAATAATTTCAATTTTTTTAATTTATAAAATTGTTGTTAAGTTATTAGATACCTATTGTATCATTGGTGTTGCTACACAGGATGTTATATTTATAGGGTTACATGGGACTGAATGTCAGTTCAGTTTCTCGGCACTTTCCAAATCAATGGAAATGTTCCAATCATTATCTTCTCATCAATAAGCCACTGATATAATGTAAATGTAATATCGGGTTTTTTGTTTTGTTTTTATTTTCAAATAAAATACATTTGTTTTATTAATAAATAAAAATTTGTTTTATTTTATTCTGTTTTATTTTCATAACAGTATTCCTTGTTTTTGCACCACACCCAGTGCTCCATGCAATCCGTGCCCTCTCTGATACCCACCACCTGGTTCCCCCAACCTCCCACCCCCTACCCCTTCAAACCCCTCAGATTGCTTTTCATAGTCTCTCATGGGTAACCTCCCCTTCCAACTTCCCCCAACTCCCTTCTCCTCTCTTTCATGCTAATTGTCCTTAGGCCTGCCTGTTGCTAGTGCAATTCTATCTTCCTACATCCTCTCCAATTCTAAGTGACATTCCCTAATCTTTGCTGTCATGGAAGTTGATAAATGAGAAAGCCTATTTCCTAGCTTGCTTGGGAATTTGAGTACGATTCTTAATGCTTAATGGCTACTCGATTCCCCACAAACTACCTATGTCTGTCCTATACTCCTTACCTTTGAATATTTTATTTGTAAGATTTTTGAGTATTGGGGATAATAGACCTCAATCTACTACCTCCTTTTTTTCCCATCAGCTTGCCTAGAGCTCCTAATTTTTCCTAATTTTGTATCTCTTGAATTTCATGTTTTTATATGTAAATTAATTACTCACTGAAAAAATTTAGTCTCATCCCTGTCCTTTCCCCTAGCAATCTGATCTCTCTTTCTAGAAGAAATCATTTTTGTTTCCTTCTAGAGGCTCTATGTGTATACTTAATTTTCCACAAAGTAGAATCATAGTACAAATACTATGTCATACTTTAGCACACTAAAAGTAATTTATAATTTTTTTCAATATATTGTAGAGATGTTTCCCTATCAGTACATACAAAGCTATGGGTCTCACTCCAAATTCTTTAAAAACAGAACCAACCATAAGTGACTCTTAATCTCACGAAACAAACTGTGGGTTGCTGGGGGGAGGGGGGGGTGGGAGAAAGGGGGTAGGGTTATGGACATTGAAGGGCATGTGCTTTTGGGTAAATTAGAACGGGAGGCGAACCATGAGAGACTATGGACTCTGAAAAACAATCTGAGGGGTTTGAAGTGGCGGGGGGCTGGGAGGTTGGGGGTACCAGGTGGTGGGTATTATAGAGGGCACAGCTTGCATGGAGCACTGGGTGTGGTGAAAAAATAATGAATACTGTTTTTCTGAAAATAAATAAATTGGAAAAAAATTAAAAAAAAAAAACAGAACCTGATATCAGGGGTTTAGTAACTCTTCCATGGTGGATTATATATAGTTGATAATGTGTGATAGAAAATAGTATGGTCCTTGGTAGCTCATTTGTCAGAACGGATATTCTAGCATGTTAGTTATAGCTCACATCTATATAAAATTTTCTAGTATTATTTGAGATTTTCCTTTCTTGTACAAACACTGTCACAAGAAGAGCTTATCTCACTGTACCAACTGCTTCTACAGGAGTGATCTTGGTTGTATCAGTCCAGATCTAGCCTTTCAGAGTTAATCAGTTACTCTTATGTTATTAAACCAAGCTCAGTCTCATATCTGCCTAAGTGTCTAATAGCTTAAACTGCAACTCTTGTAATCCTGTGGAATAAATGAAAATAATTATATACTTGGTTAGATCACTTATCCAAATAAGGTAATATAAGCAACCATTTTTGGAATGTATAAAAGCTGTTAAATAAGAACCTTATCAATTCTGTATAAACTATAGCAAGAGCAATTCAGATGTCTTCTGTAACTAATTTCAATTTGAAACCAGAATGTGGTGAATATTTGGATGTAAATGGGTCTGAGTTGAGAGCCTATCTTTAACTGCTGTGTGACTTTGAGGGGTTTTTCTTTCCTAATTTATCAGGTATTATACCTAATCTACACAACAGTTACAAGGAACAAGAGAATGTGTAAAAGAGCACTTCAAATCTGATGTACGACATTTGGCTCTTGAAAAGTGTGGGAGATATAGATGCTCCTTGCCTCTGTAAAAACCTCCCAAAACTTAACTACTACTAGCCTACCATTGATTGGAATCCTTACTAATAACATAAATACTCAACACATGTTTTGTATGTTATATTTATTACATTCTTTAACCTAAAGAAAATGTATTCTCTTTAATCTAGAGAAAAGAAAATATTACTAAGAAGAGCATAACATACACGTGCAGTACTGTATTGTTGATGAAAAATCCTCATGTATTAGTGGACCTGCATTGTTCAAACCCATATTACTCAAGGACCAATTGTATGTTCACTTTTCAAAAATGGATATGCTTTTAAAGGAAGAATGGCTGAAAAATTGTACCTTTTATAGACCAAAACTTGCCAATTGCTTCAATTAATTGAGGGTCCTCTCAACCCTGTGGTTGGATAGAGTAGATATTAAAATGAAGCAGGTCTCTGTTACATGCTGGAAGACCTTAAACACCCAACAGTCTCTGCCCACCCACGTTCTCACACCACAGTATGTGTATTCTGTCCCTGGCATTTTACAATGAATCAATAGTGATAAACTCACCACCTTTTCCTTTTGGTTTAATGCTAAACCTAGACATGGAAACTGCAAATAAACAGATGTGTGTACAAAAGCTGTTTGAGTGTGCCAAGTAAAATAAGGGGAAGTGAAAAATGACAGCAAATATTGCAAAATGTAATCATTCAATATTAGCTGTTAAAGCCAGACTACAATGAATCCAAAAGGTGTTTTTTTCATTGCTTCCTTCTCCTCACTCCTCACTCCACATCCTGTTTTCTTTCCTGTATGGTACTTACAGTACTACCTGGTTGTCTCTCCTATTAGAGTTCAAACTCCACAAGGGTAGGGATTTACTGCTGATGCTATATCCCTCAGTGGCTAGGATTACACTTGCCTGATACCCAGCAGAATATTGGCTCTTTGGGGGGTGGGCATTGCTTAGAAAAGGAAGTTTTGTACTTCTGAGATTCTTTTAAACCTGTTTTCCTCTAGAAAATAAATCCTAAGACAAAACTTAGGTACATTAGTTTATTGGGAGAAGATGTATGTGACCCTAGGGCAGTGAGAATGGGAAATTAGGGACACCTGGGTGGCTCAGTTGTTAACCATCTGCCTTTGGCTCAGGTCATGATCCCAGAGTTCTGGGATCAGCCCTCCATCAGACTCTCTGCTCATGCTCACTCTCAATATCTTTCAAACAAACAAACAAACAAACAAACAAACAAAAAGTAGAAGACTAAAAGTGAGGAAGGAGAAGGGACTCACAAACAAGGTGTTGAATGACTTCAGCTGATCGTAGCTTTATAAGAATATGTACAGCTGCTTGTGCTTATTATGCAGGCCAAATGAGAATACCAAAATATTTTAGAGTCGAGTGTATTTAAAATTTCTGATGAGAAGTATGGAATAGAGGATATAGTTAACAAGATTGTAATGTTTGACATATGGTGACCATATTTATCATGGTGAGCCATGGAGTTAAAAAAAAATTCAATTGTAGTGGTAGACTGCTCAATTTCTCCTTAATTTTTCACTAAATTAAGTTGTAAACTTAAGCTTTTATGAATATAATAACTTCAAAATTTATTTCTGATGAATAGAAACTTGTTAAAATTAGGTAATGACCTTAGATTAAGTAATGATCTTGATTTTTAACCATATACTAGCTATTTTGCTGATACATTATCTATTTTTCCATCTTTTTACATTAAAAGTGACATACTTAAAATAAAACTGGGGGCATCATGTTACCTGATTTCAAGCTTTACTACAAAGCTGTGATCACCAAGACAGCATGGTACTGGCATAAAAACAGACACTTAGACCAGTGGAACAGAGTAGAGAGCCCAGATGTGGACCCTCAACTCTATAGTCAAATACCCTTCAACAAAACAGGAAAAATATACAGTTGAAAAAAGACAGTCTCTTCAATAAATGGTGCTGGGAAAACCGGAAAGCTATATGTAGGAGAATGAAACTCAACCATTCTCTTATACCGTACACAAAGATAAACTCAAAATGGATAAAAGACCTCAACATGAGACAGGAATCAAGCAGAATCCTAGAGGAGAACATAGGCAGTAATCTCTTCGATATCAGCCACAGCAACTTCTTTCAAGATATGTCTCCAAAGGCAAAGGAAACAAAAGCGAAAATAAACTTTTGGGACTTCATCAAGATCAAAAGCTTCTGTACAGCAAAGGAATCAGTCAACAAAACAAAGAGGCAAACCACGGAATGGGAGAAGATATTTGCAAATGACAGTACAGACAAAAGGTTGATATCCAGGATCTATAAAGAACTTCTCAAACTCAATACACACAAACCAGACAATCATATCAAAAAATGGGCAGAAGACATGAACAGACACTTCTCCAATGAAGACATAGAAATGGCTATCAGACACATGAAAAAATGTTCATCATCACTAGCCATCAGGGAGATTCAAATTAAAACCACATTGAGAGGGTTACACCAGTTAGAATGGCCAAAATTAGCAAGACAGGAAACAACACGTGTTGGAGGGGATGTGGAGAAAGGGGAACCCTCTTACACTGTTGGTGGGAATGCAATTTGGTGCAGCCACTTTGGAGAACAGTGTGGAGATTCCTCAAGAAATTAAAAATAGAGCTTCCCTATGACCCTGCAATTGCACTCTTGGGTATTTACCCGAAAGATACAGATGTCTTGAAAAGAAGGGCCATCTGTACCCCAATGTTTATAGCAGCAATGGCCATAGTCGTCAAACTGTGGAAAGAACCAAGATGCCCTTCAACGGACGAATGGATAAGGAAGATGTGGTCCATATACACTATGAAGTATTATGCCTCCATCAGAAAGGACGAATACCCAACTTTTGTAGCAACATGGCAGGACTGGAAGAGATTATGTTGAGTGAAATAAGTCAAGCAGAGAGAGTCAATTATCATGTGATTTCACTTATTTGTGGAGCATAACAAATAGCATGGAGGACATGGGGAGTTAGAGAGGAGAAGGCAGTTGGGGGAAATTGGAAGGGCAGGTGAACCATGAGAGACTATGAACTCTGAAAAACAATCTGAGGGGTTTGAAGGGGTGGGAGGGTGGGAGGTTGGGGTAATCAGGTGGTGGGTATTAGAGAGGGCACAGATTGCATGGAGCACTGGGTGTGGTGCAAAAACAAGGAATACTGTTATGCTCAAAATAAAAAAAAGATTAATAAAAAAATAATAAAAAGAAAAAAAAGTGACATACTTAAAACTTGAGGTAAACATTTGAATATCAAATGCAAAGATTTAAAGAACCCAAGCCTGGCAATCTTATTCTTTAACTAGAATTTACCAGGTTAACTAAACATTGTATTTTGTGTTGTCGGTTCTGCTCCTTGGCTCTCTGGTATCCCTGAGTTTCAGAAAAAGCAAAACGATGCTATGTTACCGAAATGGTTGTGTTCTCATTGATCACATGTGACCTATCTCATAGCTTGGATTCTCTTGATGTCACTACTTAGATGGGCTTTTGGCTATAAAGGATGCCCACCTGTGAAGGAAAGGGAAAAGAGGCAGGGCTAGGCAGAGAAAAATGTGTTATCGAAACCTTGACCAGCAGGGTGAGATGGTCTGGAGTTCGTATGGCTCATCAGTGTCCTGCCAGGCCTCTGTGGTCAGACACCAAATGCAGGCTACCCCTCCCCTGCAGGGTGTGACCTTAGGCAAAGGAGTTCTCTGCAGCTGTCACTTAGAGATTGTCTGCGAGTAGTATTTCCCCAGCTAAGAATCAAGCCCTTACTTGAAGGAGAGTCTGGTTGGAGAATCTCCAGGTCTACCACGATGTCTGTTTCCAAAGTATGGTGGTTCTTGTGGCTGGTCTGGAGGAATGAAGGATGAATACTCAGGTGGCTTCCACCTATGCTCATTTCCTATTGGCATCAAATCTTTGGCAATTTGGGGTTGTCACTTGGTCTCTGCAGGAAGCTGCTAGAAAATCTAGATCTCATTCTCCACAATGCCTGGTGTTCTGCCCAAGTTTACAAATGGTAGGAGAAGTGGCAGCTTCTGAGTCTTTCCAGGTTGGACTTGGGTCCCTGTGACTCCTTCCATGGTAGGTGCTATAGATACAGTATTAAAGTCCAATTTTTGTCCTGGGGATTCATAAATGACTGATAAGGCTGGAGATGAGATGATGATGGCAGTTGGGGCTCTCCATTGACCATGTAGCCAAGCACCAAGAATCAGATAGGTTTGAGCAAATTTGAGAAGTACATCAACTTGGTCTTTGTGAAATGTAACTTCTGTCTTAAAAATTCACAGGGCAAGGTTTAGGTAATATATATAATAGTGGCCATAGTTGATGTTATTCTAAGCCCCTTTTCACAAACAAAAACAAACTTGAATAGTTTTTCCAACATCAGCATATTCTAACAAGGAAAACTCATTTTTACTTGCATATTAAATAATGAAATTAGGCATAATTATGCTATTAGCATAACATTTGAAAATAACTACAACTACAGCAAGGCAAATGACTGCTTATTTTCCATCTCTAAAAATGTCACTAAGATAGAAGACACATTGATTGCAGTAAAGTCTAATGAGTTAATTAGAATAAGCAGTGAGAAAAACAAAGCTGTATGAGAATAAGAATCTTTAATGTTAGCTCTTTAAGGTCACAAATTATATAGGGATTACTTGGAAAATCATTCCCCCTCCCCGCCAAAGAACTGCCTTCATATACTGTGACGTTCACAACTGGCTGTAGAAATTGAGCTACTGTTTTAGTTGGATCAAATTTCAGTGAATTCTATGTGATTGGTAATGATTGTTCATTATTGAACAAAAATCTCAGGGCAGAAAACATGGAGGGAAGAGAATTTTAAATTATTTCTTATCACTAAAATGTCAGAAACCTGATGAGCAAGCTTTAAGAATTTTTTCAGTTATCTCTTTCAAAAAAAAATTTTATTTGAGAGAGAGAGAGAGAGAGCACAAGAGCAGGGAGATACAGGAGAAGCAGACTTTCCAATGAGCAGAGAGCCCAATGTGTAGGGTTCCATATTCAAGGACTCCAAGATCATGATTTGAGTTGAAGGTAGAATCTTAACTGACTAAACCACTCAGGCATCCCTTCAGTTATTTCTTTTTATCTTATTACATTAGACATGAAATTTTCCATGTGGACTCTGAATTATACAACCCAGACAGATAAACTGGAAGCAAACTGTTGGGAAAAGGAATTGTCCTTCAGAATTCATTGCCAATCAACTATGGGCCTTGAGTGTTCCTATATGTGCTTCTTGGGTATTTCAAGAATGCAAAGCCCTGATCATTCTTGAACTGGGCCAGTTCTCAGGGTTGTGTTTTCAGTGAGCAACCCTAAAGGATGACATAATTCTCCCTCCTGGGAAAAGAAACAGGTTTATTTACTGCTTATTCTAAAATAGTGGGTTTTCAAAGTCAAACGTTCCTTGGCTGCAGTGGAAATCCACTGCCCATAACATCTATCTAGGTTCTGCCATATCTTCCTCATGACACTTAGGGAGTCATAGGGACACGAAACCAACATGCTCATGTTGCTTGTTTTCCTATTAGTATAAAATCCTTTGTCTCTCACCTAGGAGTCATTTGTCTTTTGCAAGCATCTATGAAATAGTAACAAGCCAGCTTATTAACTTACAAATAGGGTAAAATTCCAAACCCTGACAAACATGCCTGAATTTAGAGAAATGTGATGTCCAACTGCAAATAGGCAATATATTGTAAAACAACTAGTGTCATAGGTAGAGTGAGGTGAGAAACTGGTCCGATATTGGAAAAGGGAATGTTTCTCACAGAAATGAGAAAGGTACAAAAATGAATCTTGGAGAGGATGTGGAGAAAGGGGAACCCTCTTACACTGTTGGTGGGAATGCAAGTTGGTGCAGCCTCTTTGGAGAACAGTGTGGAGATTCCTCAAGAAATTAAAAATAGAGCTTCCCTATGACCCTACAATTGCACTCCTGGGTATTTATCCCAAAGACACAGATGTCTTGAAAAGAAGGGCCATCTGTACCCCAATGTTTATAGCAGCAATGGCCACAGTCGCCAAACTATGGAAAGAACCAAGATGCCCTTCAACGGACGAATGGATAAGGAAGATGTGGTCCATATACACTATGGAGTATTATGCCTCCATCAGAAAGGATGAATACCCAACTTTTGTAGCAACATGGACGGGAATGGAAGAGATTATGCTGAGTGAAATAAGTCAAGCAGAGAGAGTCAATTATCCTATGGTTTCACTTATTTGTGGAGCATAACAAATAGCATGGAGGACAAGGGGCATTAGAGAGGAGAAGGGAATTTGGGTAAATTGGAAGGGGAGGTGAACCATGAGAGACTATGGACTCTGAAAAACAATCTGAGGGGTTTGAAGTGGCGGGGGGGGTGGGAGGTTGGGGTACCAGGTGGTGGGTATTATAGAGGGCATGGCTTGCATGGAGCACTGGGTGTGGTGAAAAAATAATGAATACTGTTTTTCTGAAAATAAATAAATGGAAAAAAACCCCACCACAGTGTAATTCTCTCTCACACCAGTCAGAATGGCTAAAATTAACAACTCATGGAATAGCAGATGTTGGCAAGGATATAGAGAAGGGGGAACCCTCTCACACTATTGGTAGGAATACAAACTGGTGCAGCCACTCTGGAAAACAGTATGGAGGTTCCTTGAAAATTACAAATAGAACTACCCTACTGTCCAACATTACACTCCTAAGTATTAACCCAAAGAATACAGAAATACGGAATCAAAGGAATACATGTACCCCAATGTTTATAGCAGCATTATCAATAATAACCAAATAATAGAAAGAAGACAAATGTCCATCAACTGATAAAGACAGAAGGATATGGATAAAGATGGAGGGATAAAGATGATGTGGAGTGTGTGTATATAATAAATAAATAAATGAATAAATAAATATACATAGATTTATAAAATAATGGAATATTACTCAGCCATAAAAAGAATGAAATCTTGCCATTTACAATGATGTAGATGGATCTAGAGGGTATTATAAGTGAAATAAGTCAGAGAAAGACAAATATGATTTCACTCATTTGTGAAATTAAAGACAAAAGAAAAGAAAAAGAAAAAAAATGAAAACAAAAGAAAAAGAAAAGAAAAGGTAAAAAAGAGAGAGACAGGAAAGAAAGAAAAGATGAAAGAGAAAGTTCAGCCCAGATGGGCCCCAGGTAAGATTTATGAAGTAGACAAACAAAAAGACTGATACAAGTATATGACAAGAGAAAAAAAATATGCAAATAAAGGAAGAACCTCGTCAAAAAGAACCCCAACTGTAAGACTTATATGCTATCAGGACAAACAAAAAACACAGAAACACTGGTGGAAGAAGAGGATGGGAGAGTGTTTATAAATTCTCAGTGTGTGCGAGGAAGTTGTTTTGATTCTTCCTGGATGTATCTTGATTTCTTTGTTAAAGGACTCAACTTTCCTAAGATGAAATGGGATTAAAAATTGGTTTACCTATAGGGGTAGTATTGATTGGGGAAAGGGGATTACTTTGAAGTTTAACTCTATATGAATATTAGAAGATAAAAATAAAAAGGAATAAACTAGACTAAACTAAACTAAAATTAAATAAGACTGAGGATCGTGGGGGGAGGGAGGAAAAAATAAGATGAAATCAGAGAGGAGACAAACTATAAGAGATTCTCAACTATAGGAAAAAAACAGATGGTTGCTGGAGGGGAGGTAGGTGGGGGGATGGGGTAACCGAGTGACGGGCATTAAGGAGAGCACTTCAGTGTAATGAGCACTGGGTATTATATGCAACTGATGAATCACTGAACTCTACTTCTGAAACTAATATGCCTGAATTTAAATAAAATAAAATTTAAAAAGACTTTTCATGAAAAATACCCGTGGAATTTTGATCAGAATGGCATTAAAAGTATAGATTGCTCTAGGCAGTATAGTCATTTTAACAATGTTTATTCTTCTGATCCAAGAACATGGAATGCTCTTCATCTTTTTGTGTCTTCTTCTATTTCTTTCATGAGTGTTCTGTAGTTCCTCGAGTACAGATCCTTTACCTCTTTGGTTAGGTTTTTTCCCAGGTATCTTATGGTTCTCGGTGTTATAGTAAATGGAATCAATTTTCTAATTTCCCTTTCTGTGTTTTCATTGTTAGTGTATAAGAAAGCAACTGATTTCTGTACATTGACTTTGTATCCTGCCATGTTGCTGAATTGCTGTATGAGTTCTAGTAGTTTGGGGGTGGAGCCTTTTGGGTTTTCCATATAAAGTACCATGTCATCTGCAAAGAGAGAGAGTTTGACTTCTCCATTGCCAATTTGGATACCTTTTCTTTCTCTTTGTTGTCTGATTGCTGTTGCTAGGACTTCTAATACTATGTTGAACAAGAGTGGTGAGAGTGGGCATCCTTGTCATGTTCCTGATCTCAAAGGGAAGGCTCTTAGCTTTTTCCCATTGAGGATGATATTTGCTGTGGGTCTTTCATAGATAGATTTGATGAAGTTCAGGAATGTTCCCTCTATCCCTATACTTTGAAGCGTTTTAATCAGGAATGGATGCTGGATTTTGTCAAATGCTTTTCCTGCATCAATTGAGAGGACCATGTGGTTCTTCTCTCTTCATATCTTCCCAGATATGGACCCTCAACTCTATGGGCAAATTATCTTCGACAAACCAGGAAAAAATATACAGTGGAAAAAAGACAGTCTCTTCAATAAATGGTGCTGGGAAAACCGGAAAGCTATATGTAGAAGAATGAAACTCGACCATTCTCTTACACCGTACACAAAGATCAACTCAAAATGGATAAAAGACCTCAATGTGAGACAAGAATCCATCAGAATCCTAGAGGAGAACATAGGCAGTAATCTCTTTGATATCAGCCACAGCAACTTCTTTCAAGATATGTCTCCAAAGGCAAAGGAAACAAAAGCGAAAATAAACTTTTGGGACTTCATCAAGATCAAAAGCTTCTGCACAGCAAAGGAAACAGTCAACAAAACAAAGAGGCAAACCACGGAATGGGAGAAGATATTTACTGTCTGACAGTACAGACAAAAGGTTGATATCCAGGATCTATAATGAACTCCTCAAACTCAACACACACAAAACAGATAACCATGTCAAAAAATGGGCAAAAGACATGAACAGACAGTTCTCCAGTGAAGATATACAAATGGCTATCAGATACATGAAAAAATGTTCATCATCACTAGCCACCAGGGAGATTCAAATTAAAACCACATTGAGATACCACCTTACACCAGTTAGAATGGTCAAAATTAGCAAGACAGGAAACAACATGTGTTGGAGAGGATGTGGAGAAAGGGGAACCCTCTTACACTGTTGGTGGGAATGCAATTTGGTGCAGCCACTTTGGAGAACAGTGTGGAGATTCCTCAAGAAATTAAAAATAGAACTTCCCTATGACCCTGCAATTGCACTACTGGGTATTTCCCCCAAAGATACAGATGGAGTGAAAAGAAGGGCCCTCTGTACCCCAATGTTCATAGCAACAACAGCCACAGTCACCAAACTGTGGAAAGACAGTTTGCCCAACAGACAAATGGATAAGGAAGATGTGGTCCATATATACTATGGAGTATTATGCCTCCATCAGAAAGGATACCCAACTTTTGTATCAACATGGATGGGACTGGAAGAGATTATGCTGAGTGAAATAAGTCAAGCAGAGAGAGAGTCAATTATCATATGGTTTCACTTGTTTGTGGAGCATAAGAAATAATATGGAGGACATGGGGAGATGGAGAGGAGAAGGGAGTTGAGGAAAATTGGAAGGGGAGGTGAACCATGAGAGACTATGGACTCTGAAAAACAATCTGAGGGTTTTGAAGGGGTGGGGGGGTGTGAGGTTGGGGGAGCCAGGTGGTGGGTATTATGGAGGGCACATATTGCATGGAGTACTGGGTGTGGTGCATAAACAATGAATTCTGTTATACTGAAAAGAAGTTTTTTTTTAAAAAAAAAAAAATATATATATATATAAAATAAAAAATAAAAGGACGGGAGTCCCTGAGTTGTGGGGAACTTTATCCAACAGTGTGCTGTGAGGTGCCTGATACAAGCTTGATTTCACTATTCTTTTTTTTTTGTGGGAAGGCTAGTGCAGCTTGGTGAGTAATCAGAGCTTTTGTTCTCTCTAAATAAGCTGCTTCCAAGAATCTTCCTTTTGGCCTCCTTATGTTGCAAGGCACAGATTTTGTCAAGTTACCTTAAACTATGGACTTCATGTATGAATAGGGACATAGCCATAAGAACTACAAACAGAAATTAGGAGCCTATCATGTCTCTATGCCTGGGGGTTGGTGATCTTTTTCTGAAAAGGCCGAGGGTAAATACTTTAGGCCCTGTAGGCTGGATAATCTTTGTTTTAATTACTCAATCTTCTTGCTTCAGGGGAGTTAGCCATAGACAACACATAAGGAAATAGGTGTGCCTTTATTCTAATAAAATGTAAACAAGATGGGGGTTGGATCTGGTCCATGGGCATTATTTTGCTAATCTCTGCTCTAGATATCTGTACTTCATGATCTTCCATATATTTATCTCCTTCACTTGGTGTTTCTCAGTATAAATTTTTACTGTTTCTCAGTATAAATACCCAGGAGGTATAGTGCCAGAATTTATTAGTTGATTGCATTAGGTCTTGTTGAAATGAAACCTAGGGTGATTGATTTACAGGATGGTAAGTAAACAGAAAAGGCTCCAAATAATTCAAGCACAAATGTAATAAAATTAGGTTTTTTAAAGTGTTTAGAAAAGCCCTAGGAGCTCGCAGTCAGAGGGCTAGCTTTATTTTCAAAGTGGATAATGAATAAATTATGAATATGTTTATGAATATGAGTGATTAGAGGTCAGAAGGAGTGGCTATGTCAACTACCATTGTATGCTAGTATCTACCATGAACTTGACCTTTAGTTTCTTTTTCTTTTGCTTTATTATTCAAGTATAGTTGACATACAATATCTTATTAGTTTCAGGTGTACAACATAGTGATATGACAATTCTATCAATTATTTAATGCTCACCATAGTAAGTGTAGTCATGCTAGTACAGTATAGACTATATTCTCTATGTAGTATTTTTCATCTGTGATTTATTTTATAACCATAATTTTTATTTTTTTATTTTTATTTTTTTTCCAATTTATTTATTTTCAGAAAAACAGTATTCATTATTTTTTCACCACACCCAGTGCTCCATGCAGGCCGTGCCCTCTATAATACCCACCACCTGGTACCCCAACTTCCCACCCCCCCGCCACTTCAAACCCCTCAGATTGTTTTTCAGAGTCCATAGTCTCTCATGGTTCACCTCCCCTTCCAATTTACCCAAATTCCCTACTCCTCTCTAACGCCCCTTGTCCTCCATGCTATTTGTTATGCTCCACAAATAAGTGAAACCATATGATAATTGACTCTCTCTGCTTGGCTTATTTCACTCAGCATAATCTCTTCCAGTCCCGTCCATGTTGCTACAAAAGTTGGGTATTCATCCTTTCTGATGGAGGCATAATACTCCATAGTGTATGGACCACATCTTCCTTATCCATTCATCCGTTGAAGGGCATCTTGGTTCTTTCCACAGTTTGGCGACTGTGGCCATTGCTGCTATAAACATTGGGGTACAGATGGCCCTTCTTTTCACGACATCTGTATCTTTGGGGGAAATACCCAGGAGTGCAATTGTAGGGTCATAGGGAAGCTCTATTTTTAATTTCTTGAGGAATCTCCACACTGTTCTCCAAAGAGGCTGCACCAACTTGCATTCCCACCAACAGTGTAAGAGGGTTCCCCTTTCTCCACATCCTCTCCAACACGTTGTTTTCCGTTTTGTTAATTTTGGCCATTCTAACTGGTAAGGTGATATCTCAATGTGGTTTTAATTTGAATCTCCCTGAGGGCTAATGATGATGAGCATTTTTTAATGTGTCTGATAACCATTTGTATGTCTTGATTGGAGAAGTGTCTGTTCATATCTTCTGCCCATTTTTTGATGTGTTTGTCTGTTTCGTGTGGGTTGAGTTTGAGGAGTTCATTATAGATCCTGGATATCAACCTTTTGTCTGTACTGTCATTTGCAAATATCTTCTCCCATTCCGTGGGTTGCCTCTTTGTTTTTTTGACTGTTTCCTTTGCTGTGCAGAAGCTTTTGATTTTGATGAAGTCCCAGAAGTTTATTTTCACTTTTGTTTCCTTTGCCTTTGGAGACGTATCTTGAAAGAAGTTGCTGTGGCTGATATCAAAGAGATTACTGCCTATGTTCTCCTCTAGGATTCTGATGGATTCCTGTCTCACATTGAGGTCTTTTATCCATTTTGAGTTGATCTTTGTGTACGGTGTAAGAGAATGGTCGAGTTTCATTCTTCTACATATAGCTTTCCGGTTTTCCCAGCACCATTTATTGAAGAGACTGTCTTTTTTCCAGCGTATATTTTTTCCTATTTTGTCAAAGATTAATTGACCATAGAGTTGAGGGTCCATATCAGGGCTCTCTACTCTATAACCATAATTTTTATCTTTTAATTCCCATCACCTATTTTGCTCAGTCTCCCACCCACCTTCCCCCTGGCAACTACCAGTTTATTCTCTCTCTCTCTCTCTCTCTCTATATATATATATATATACATATATATGTACATATATATATATGAAGAATTATTTTATTTTATTTTTTTAAATTTTTAAAATTTGTTTAAATTTGTTTTCAGCGTAACAGTATTTATTGTTTTTGCACCACACCCAGTGCTCCATGCAATCTGTGCCCTCTCTAATAACCACCACCTGGTTCCCCCAACCTCCCACCCCCCACCTCTTCAAAACCCTCAGAATGTTTTTCAGAGTCCATAGTCTCTCATGGTTCACCTCCCCTTCCAATTTCTCTCTCTCTAACTCCCTTTGTCCTCCATGCTATTGGTTATGCTCCACAAATAAGCAAAACCATATAATAATTGACTCTCTTTGCTTGACTTATTTTACTCAGCATAATCTCTTCCAGTTCCGTCCATGTTGCTACAAAAGTTGGGTATTCATCCTTTCTGATGGAGGCATAATACTCCATAGTGTATATGGACCACATCTTCCTTATCCATTCATCCATTGAAGGGCATCTTGGTTCTTTCCATAGTTTGGCGACTGTGGCCATTGCTGCTATAAACATTGGGGTACAGATGGCCCTTCTTTTCAAGACATCTGTATCTTTGGGGGAAATACCCAGTAGTGCAATTGCAGGGTCATAGGGAAGTTCTATTTTTAATTTCTTGAGGAATCTCCACACTGTTCTGCAAAGTGGCTGCACCAGCTTGCACCAACTTACACCAACAGTGTAAGAGGGTTCCCCTTTCTCCACATCCCCTCCAACACATGTTGTTTCCTGTCTTGCTAATTTTGGCCATTCTAACTGGTGTAAGGTGGTATCTCAATGTAGTTTTAATTTGAATCTCCCTGATCGCTAGTGATGATGAATATTTTTTTCATGTGTCTGATAGCCATTTCTATGTCTTCATTGGAGAAGTGTCTGTTCATATCTTCTGCCCATTTTTGGTATGATTGTCTGTTTTGTGTGTGTTGAGTTTGAGGAGTTCTTTATATAGATCCTGGATATCAACCCTTTGTCTGTACTGTCATTTGCAAATATCTTCTCCCATTCTGTGGCTTGCCTCTTTGTTTTGTTGACTGTTTCCTTTGTTGTGCAGAAGGTTTTGATCTTGATGAAGTCCCAAAAGTTCAGTTTTGCTTTTGTTTCCTTTGCCTTTGAAGATATATCTTGAAAGAAGTTGCTGTGGCTGATATCAAAGAGATTACTTCCTATATTCTTCTCTAGGATTCTGCTTGATTCCTGTCTCATGTTGAGGTCTCTTATCCATTTTGAGTTTATCTTTGTGTATGGTGTAAGAGAATGGTTGAGTCTCATTCTTCTACATATAGCTGTCCAGTTTTCCCAACACCATTTATTGAAGAGACACATAGACCAGTGGAACAGAGTAGAGAGCCCAGTTATGATCCCTCAACTCTATGGTCAAATAATCTTCGACAAAACAGGAAAAATATATAGTGGAAAAAAGACAGTCTGTTCTCTATATTTATAAGTCTGTTTGTTCATGTTTGTTTTTTAGATTCCACATGAGTGAAGTCTTGGTACTTGTATTTCTCTTATTTATTTCACTTGACATAAAAGCCTCTAGATAGATCCATGATTTTACAAAAGGCAAAATTTCATTTTTATGACTAATATTGACTAATAATTAGTTTCATTGTGTATATAAGCCACCTTTTTATTCATCTATTGATGGACTCTTGAGTTGCTGCCATATCTTGGCTATTGTAAATGATGTTGCAATAAACATAAGGGGTGCATACCCCTATTTGAATTAGTGTTTGTTTTCTTTGCATAGATACTCACTAATGGAATTACTAGATTTTACAGCATTTCTAACTTTTTGAGGAACCTTCATACCCCTTTCCACAGTGGTTGCATCAATTTACATTTCCATTTACCTCACACACAAGGGTTCCCGTTGCTTCACATCCTTGCCAACACTTTTTTTCTTGTATTGTTGAATCTAGCCATTTTGACAGGTGTGAGGTGATATCTCATTGTGGTTTTGATTTACATTTCCCTGATGATTCATGATGTTGAACACCTTTTCATGTGTTTGGCCATCTGTATGTTTTTGGGAAAAATGTCTATTCAGACTCTCTGCTCATTTTTAATTTACTTTTTCACTGTTATGTTTATGTTTATTTTTTTTATGTTATGTTAGTCACCATACAGCACATCTTTAGTTTTTTTCCCAATTTATTTATTTTTAGAAAAACAGTATTCATTATTTTTTCACCACACCCAGTGCTCCATGCAATCCGTGCCCTCTATAATACCCACCACCTGGTACCCCAACCTCCCACCCCATCTTTAGTTTTTGATGTAGTGTTCCATGATTCATTATTTGCATAAAACACCCAGGGATCATTACATGTACCCTCCTTAATAGCCATCACCAGGTTAACCCATCCCCCCCCCCCCGAAAATCTCTGTTTCCCCAGAGTCCATAGTCTCTCATGGTTCATCTTTCCCTCTGATTTAATTAGGTTGGGTTTTGTTTGTTTGTTTGTGTTTGTTTTATGGTGTTGAGTTGTAGAAGTCTTTATATATTTTGGATATTAAGCCCTTATCAGATATATCACTTACACATCTCTTCTCCCCTTCTTTTAAGTTGCCTTTCTATCTTGTTTATGGTGTTCTCCGATGTGCAAAAGCCTTTTATTTTGGTGGAAACCCAATAGTATCTTTTTGCTTTTGTTTTTCTCCCCTGAGGAGATATTTCTAGAAAAGTGTTGCTAAGGGTATAAGACATTACTTCCTATGTTTTAGGAGCTTTATGGGTTTAGGCCTCACATTGATGTCTTTAAACATTTTGAATTTATTTTTGTGTATGGTGTAAGAAAGTGAACCAGTTCCAGTCTTTTGCCTATAACTGTCCAGTTTCCCCAACACCATTTATTGAAGACAATGTCTTTTCCTTATTGTATATTCTTGCCTCCTTTGTTGTAGAGTAAATGAGCATATAAGTGTGAGTTTGTTTCTAGGTGTTATTTCCCGTTTCACTATTCTGCATGAATATTTTTTTGTCCATACTGTTTTGATTACTATAGCTTTGTAGTATTTCTTAAAACATGTACTCGTGATGCCTCTAGCTTTGTTCTTGTTTCTCAAGATTGCTTTAGCTATTCAAGGTCTTTTGTGGCCCCATACAAATTTTGGGATTATTCTAGTTTGTGAAAAATGCTATAGGTATTTTTAAAATCATATATATATATATATAATTTTATTTAACATTTTTTATTTAAATTCACTTAAAATATAGTGTATTACTAGTTTATTAGTTTCAGGGGTAGAATTTAGTGATTTATCAGTTAACAGGGGTAGAATTTAGTGATTTATCAGTTAATACCCAGTGCTCATCACAAATGCCCTCCTTAAGCCTGTCACCCCATCTTCCCACCCATTTCCCATCCAGCAACCCTCAGTTAGTTTCCTAGAGTTGAGTATTTTATAGTTTTCCTTCCTCTCTGTTTTTATCTTACTTTCTGTTTCCTTCTTTTCCCCTAAGTTCATCTTTTTTGTTCCTTAAATTCCACAGATGAGTGAAATCCTATGGTATTTTTCTTTCTCTTTGCTGTTCAGCTTTGTTGTTTTCTTTTTTCTTTTCTTTTCTTCTATTTTTCCAGTGTTTCAAAGCTCATTGTTTATGTACCACACCACAGTGCTCCATGCAATATGTCCTCCGTACCCACCACAAGGCTCACCCATCCCACCACCCCCTCTCCTCCAAAACCCTCAGTTTGTTTCCCAGAGTCCACAGTCTCTCATGGTTTGTCTCCCCCTCCAGTTTTCCCCAATTTACTTTTCCTTTCCTTCTCCTCTTGTCCTCTGTGTTATTCATTATGCTCCACAAGTAAGTGAAACCATATGATAATTGGCTCTCTCTGCTTGACTTATTTTTTCCCCCAATTTATTTATTTTCAGAAAAACAGTATTCATTATTTTTTCACCACACCCAGTGCTCCATGCAAGCTGTGCCCTCTATAATACCCACCACCTGGTACCCCAGCCTCCCACCCCCTGCCACTTCAAACCCCTCAGATTGTTTTTCAGAGCTTGACTTATTTTACTCAGCATAATCTCCATTACCCTGCCTTCCAGATCTTTGATCCATTCTTCTGCACCCACTAATCTGTTGATGATATCTTTTAGTGTATTTTTGCCCTTTGGCTCTGACTGGTTATTTTATATTTTCTTTGTTGAAGCTCTGAATAAGTTCATCCAATTTTAAGTTCAGTAAGCCATTACTTTGAATTCTTTAGCAAGCATATTCCTGATATTCATTTCATTTAGCTCTTTTTCCTCAATTTTTTCTTGTTCTTTGATTTGTGTCCTATTTCTTGGTCACCTCATTTTGTTTATGTATTTGTTTATGTATTAGGTAGGTCAGCTATGTCTTCTGATCTTAAAAGTAATGGCCTTCTGTAGAAGGGGTCCTGTGAGGTCTATAGTACATTCTCCCCAGAAGCAGGCACTCTAGCATTGTCTCATTTGTGGGTACTGTACACCCTCTTGTTGTGGCTGAGGTGCTACCACTGTAGGCATCCTGATAGGCTGAGATTGCTTTCAGCCCAGCTGGCTGCAATTGCTTGCTTTACCCATTGTGGGCACTCTGGACAGGGTTTGTTCTCCACACTGTTGAGAGTCTTGGCTATGGGCCACCATTGGTTCACTGGTGAGTTGGGTGAGCACACAGTCTAGCCTTCTACAATTAACTTTTCCCTCAAGCTCAGGCCCACTTAAAGGGGCCTAAAAAATCTAGTATAGGAACTGCAGATACACTGTTGTGTAAGGTTATCTCCCCTCCATTTCCATCCCTAGCCATCACATTGGAGGGATGCTTGCTGAGGCAGATAGGTTGGGTGGGGCTGGTCTGCAAGGGAACGCTTGGGCATGGAGTGCTAGCAAGGCAGATGGGAAGGGAGTAGCTTCCCATTGGTGGTCAGAACTGCTTCACTGGAATTCACCAACACAATCATAATGAAGAATTTGCAGCTGAGATAAGTGCCACACCATCAGCTGACTGTTCTTTTCTGGTTGTGCATTTCAGTTTCTCAAGTTCTTGTTTTATTAGTAGGATCCAACCATGTAAGTTGTTTTCTGAAGCTTGACCTATTTCCCTTTTGAAATTAAGTATTAGCACTCTATCAAACTGAGAGGAAAAGTTTTACTGCATACAAAAAGAAGTAGCCTTTTTTCTTATCCTATCTCACTTCTTGCCAGAAGTAACCTAATAATTATCAAATATCCTCTGAAGTAACAGACTGATATTCTGAGAAAGCTATGCTCATTCTTGGTTTTCCATTTTTCAAACTAGTTAATATTTACAGTCTTCAAGCAAGACATTCATGTCCAAGGTGTAGGCTGAAGGGAAGGCTACCATTTGGGAAAGGGAAAAAAAGAAATTATTAATCTAAAGTAACTGTTTCAGGAGATGTTGGTGTTACTGCTTTTGCTGGTTAATGTTTTTAGGTGCCTTCAAGAAAGACCTCCCACCACAGCAAATGTATAGCTATTCCTTCAATACTTTATCAGAGTCTTGGTGTCCCATTACTAATAGGCTCTGGGTTTGATAACTAGCTTGGGTCTGGAAAATGGGCAAGTAGCTGACATTAGTATTTTATTTCCCTGATCTTGATAGTTCTTGGTTATATGAGAGCAATGCTCTCATTGGCTGTCAATCTATTTCATCCTTATTAACACTGTGGTTTATTAAGTATTGCCAGAGATACTGTGGGTTAGAGCCCTGATCATCACTGTAGTTCTACTGCCTCTCATTGTAGTTACATCTACCTTGCTTCTGCCAGTTAAATGCTGGCTTATGGCTGCTGATATTCTAGGACCCTAAGTTACCCTGTGATGACAGAGAGCCCAGTGCAATATAGTGCTCCTTTTTGTCATCAACATTTTGGCCTGCATAGGATAGCCAACACTAAATCAAAGATTTCCATGATCCTCTTGCTACCACAATTCTTATTTCTTCAGTGAAGCTTTCAGGACTTCTTTGGGAACATAATTGTGTGGTGGATTTCTTAATCTCATAGAACAAACCCATGCTACTTACCCAAATCTGAGCCTTTTGACTATTTTCTCAGTACTCAGTCTATAGTAAATAAGGTGAAAATACCAGCAATACTTTGGCAATCTCTTTTCATGCTGATGTGATGCCAATCTAATGCACTGTTAAGATGTTTCATATATATATATTTTTAATTTTTAATTTTTAAAATTTCTTTTCAGTGTAACAGAATTCATTGTTTATGCACCACACCCAGTGCTCCATGCAGTATGTGCCCTCCTAATACCCACCACCCAGTTTCCCCACCCACCCACCCCCCACCCCTTCAAAACCCTCAGATTGTTTTTCAGAGTCCAGTCTCTCATGGTTCACCTCCCCTTCCAATTTCCCTCAACTCCCTTCTCCTCTCCATCTCCCCATATCCTCCATGTTATTTCTTATGGGCCACAAATAAGTGAAACCATATGATAATTGACTCTCTCTGCTTGATTTATTTCACTCAGCATAATCTCTTCCAGTCCCATCCATGTTGATACAAAAGTTGGGCATGTGACACCCAGATTTCCCCTTTGAGGAATCACTTCAAAATTCCAGCTACTAGGGGTTTTGTCAGTATAGTCTCCAGCTGTCTGTCCTTTTAAAATTTCTCACCTGCAGAGACACTTCACTCAGAGGTGTGCTTTTCCAATCTAATGATTGATTATATTAGAAGTATAAAAGCCCAGCCATTCTCATCCACTGTGGGACAATCTAATGAGTTGTACATTCTTCAGAACTCTCTATGGAATTGGGTAAAGTTTACTTCAGGTCCCCATTGCAGTTTGACTCTTCCCTCTGACCAACTCTACCAACTACTCCTTCCTTAAATGCATGTTCATTTCGAATATATACCAAATATATATACATCTGTCTGGAGAACCCAACTTAAGACTATTGATACCAGGAGTGGTCTAAGAAAACATGCAATAATATTGTGTACTCAGGCTGGATTTAGGCTGGATTTTTTACTGTCCAACTAGCCATATAGACTTTATCATTGTTAGTAGATGGAGCACAGACAGCCCTGCCACAAGATAGTGTTCCAATAATTAAATGGTCATGTGGTGAATTAAGATGGTGTACTGGTAGAGAAAAACGCATAAGCTGGAACCTCTCAAACATACTATGTATTGTATCAGAGAAATAGTCTTAAGAAGGGCATGTATTGCATGGAGCACTGGGTGTTATATGTAAACAATAAATCTTGAAACACTACATCAAAAACTAATGATGTATTATTGTATGTTGACTAACATAACACAATTAAAAAATAGGCTTTATTCTTATTTTGGCTAAGCCCCATTGACAACAGAGATCCAGAGTGTCATCACAGCTCCCCTGTTAGAGATGGGATATATTAGGGCCAGGTTATGAATACAGTCCTGGCCAAAGCAAGTTTATTGTGGGGCCTTTTTGACTCTGGACCAGCCCAGTAGTCATGTCTCCAATCCCTGCAAATATTACAGTTCACAGTTGTCATTTGCAGTATACCTCTTTTCCCCCTGCCCCCCAACATTGAGTTCTTAGGATCCAGCATCTTGAGATGCAGGAAATCCCTCAAAGAAGGGATGGTGATGTGCCACTCTTAAGATTATAAATAATGCAGGGTTGGTAGTTCCCATCACAGCCATATTTAATTCACAAGTCTGGCCCCTTCAGCACTCCTGTGAGTCCTGCAGGATGAGAATGGACAAGTGTAAACTCAGATAAGTACTATTCACAGCTATAGTCTCTGTTCCAGATGTAGTATCTTTGCTAGAGAAGATTAATATAGACTTAAATGTGTGATATGCAGCTGTCATTTCAGTAAATGCATTTTTCCTAATTCTGATTAGAAAAGAACACGAGACAGTGGCATTCGTTTGTAGTATAAAACAATATTCAAGAATATTTTTGCCTTTGGGCTATATTAACTATCCTATTTGATTGTGTAAAATGAAGAGATTTGGACCACTTGGTCATCCCACAAAACATTATGCTGATCTAGTACATCAAAATATCATGAATAATTAACTAGGAGAAACAAGAGGTGGTTAGGATGCTGGAGTCCTTGGTAAAACACAAGTGCCTCAGATGGTGAGAGAGAAACCCTGTGAAGATTTAAAGACCTCCTTCAGTGAAGTTTCTGGGGTTCAGTGGTTAAGGGTTTTCCAAGATGATATTCCAACATAAATAGCTGTTTCTTGTATCTCTTATCATAGGGAAAGAAGCACAATGCCTGATAGGTTTCTTTGTGTTCTAGAGGTATTGCATTCCAAATCTAGGAATACTGCTCTAGCTTTATACCACTATTCTATGTTGCACCCCGATTCACAACTGACTTTTTTTTTAATCTTTTATTTTCAGCATAACAGTATTCATTATTTTTGCACTACACCCAGTGCTCCATGCATTCCGTGCTCTCTCTAATACCCACCACCTGGTACCTCCAACTTCCCACCCCCCTGCCACTTCAAACCCCACAGATTGTTTTTCAGACTTTTAATATCTGTGATGCTACAGTGTGCTAGGGTGATTCCACTGCATTCTACCAGCCTAGATCTTTTTTTGCCACTTGGGTAGCAAATAATTGAATTTTGGAAACCTTTCTTAAATATCTCATTACTAAGATCATTTCTGGAACCAACTGCCTTACTTTGAGTAGCCCCAGAAATAGACCCTGCGGCAAGTTTTCAAGTACCCATGGTTTGTTGGTTACTTCTCTTCCTTGTCTCAATCTCTTATCCCTTAATGGAATTTTCTTCATTTCAGAAATAGAGCACATTATCAAGTTTGTTGCTCTGAGAATGACTGAAACTTAATTCTGCTGGGGAAGTGCTGGGTTCCAGAATAGATACATGACTCAGAATTATCCCAACTTGATCCAAGGGATCTGAGATCTCTATACACTGTTTCCCATCATTCAATGTTGAGGCCTGTTCCAAGAAGGTGTTGATTTCCTGACATTTTTCAGTTTGCCACAACTGCTTTGATCCTGAGAGGGCTTTGGGCAAAAAAATGCAGGATGATGTGCACAGAATTTAAGTGGGAGGTGACATGGATGGGTAACCAACAGCATATGCTATAGCAAGCTTGACCAAACTATTTACATATACTACTATATTGAATAATTTTAGCTAATTTACTTCCATTTACTTTTACTTCTTTTCTTGCTCCCCATTGGGTAAGTTATATTTTCTTTTTAATCAATTAACTTATTTATTTTTATTAAGTTAAATTAGCCAACATGTAGTACATCATTAGTTCTTGATGTAGTGTTCAATGATTCACTGGTTCCATATAAGTCAAATTTTCTTTTGTTAACTTTGGTAGTCATGCATTCTATTCTTATTCATGTGGTAGTTAAACCTACATTTTTATAGCTGTAACAAAGTACAATGGGAACTGCTACCATACAACCAGTGTCTCAAAATGCAATGGAGATAATGGGGTCCAGGGGTTGTAGGAGCTTAGTGGCAACATTTAATCACAAAATACAGGGTGAACATAGCCACCATAATAGACAACAAAGCAAAAGCAGTAATCAGAATAGTCTGGCTTGCAGAGATGTGTTATGTTGATTAATAGGTCATGATGGCCTGGAGAAGAAACAAAGGGGCAGCTTGGTAAATTTTTGATCTGTAAAAATAAGAGGACCATTAAATAGTAAAGTCTAACGTGTATCTCACACAGAAAAGTAATGGGTCCTCCATTCCAGCTTATAGACCAGAATTATAGACCAGCTTATAGACCAAGAATTTCATGAATGAAGGGAGTCTTGCTCCCTTTGAGAAATCACCTTGCTATGTTGCCAAATTGAACACTTTGAATCATTTCCCCAGCATTCCTTAAATAGACCACAGTGGCATTTTGGGTCTGTAAGAATTAATATCATTTGAAAGCCAGTGTCTAATAATTCTTAAAGTGTGTGTTTCCTTTTCCCCAGTACACAGTCTCACTGATAAATGGCCATTGATCCACCAGTCACAGTAGGACTTACAGAAGTATTATAATGGGATTTCAGGTAAGGTGTATCTCACATTGGTCCAGTGAGTCCCAAATCCATCCTGTGGTTATTTCCTCAGTTCTAGAATGTATTACAGGAATAGACATACTCAACAATGGGCAAAATCCCCACAATGGTTCCTGACCTACAGAGTGAGAGGTTTTTTTTTTTTTAATTTCTTTTCAGTGTTCCAGAACTCGTTTATGCACCACACCCAGTGCTCTATGTAATACATGCCCTCCATAATACCCATCACCAGGCTCACCCAAACTCCCAACCCCTCCTCCAAAACCCTCAGTTTGATTCTCAGAGTCCACAGTCTCTCATGGTTCAAATCCCCCTCCAATTTTCCCCAACTCACTTCTCCTTTCCATCTCCACATGTCCTCCGTGTTATTCCTTATACTCCATAAATAAGTAAAATCATATGATAATTGACTCTCTCTGCTTGACTTATTTCACTCAGCATAATCTCTTCCAGTCCCATCCATGTTGATACAAAGTTGGGTATTCATAATTTCTGATGGAGGCATAGTACTCCATAGTATTATATATGGACCTGTCTTCTTTATCCATTCGTTCATGAAGGGTATCTTGATTCTTTCCATAGTTTGGTGCCTGTGGCCATTTCTGCTATGAACATTGGGGTACAGAAGGCCCTTCTTTTCACTACATCTGTATCTTTGGGGTAAATACCCAGTAGTGCAATTGCAGGACCATAGGGAAGTTCTATTTTTAATTTCTTAAGGAATCTCCACACCATTTTCCAAATTGGCTGCACCAACTTGCATTCCCACCAAGAGTGTAAGAGGGTTTCCCTTTCTCCACACCCTCTCCAACACATGTTGTTTACTGTCTTGCTAATTGTGGCCATTCTAACTGGTGTAAGGTGGTATCTCAATGTGGTTTTTTTTTTCCCAATTTATTTATTTTCAGAAAAACAGTATTCATTATTTTTTCACCACACCTAGTGCTCCATGCAAGCCGTGCCCTCTATAATACCCACCACCTGGTACCCCGACCTCCCACCCCCTGCCCTTGTCTTATTATAGCTTTTATTTTAAAGTCTATTTAGTCTCAAATATTGTACCCTAGCTCCTTTTTCAGTTCCATTTGCAAAGGTTTATTCTTCTAGCTTTCAACTTCCAGTCTGTATGTGTCTTTAGGTATGAAGTGAGTGTCTTTAAGCAGCTTATAGATGACTCTTTTTTTCTTTCATTCCATTTAATCACCCTATTTCTTTTGATGGGAGCATTTGTCCATTTATATTTAAAGTAATTATTGCTAGTTATATGCTTGTTGCCATTTTAATTGTTTTCTTTTTTTTTATTTTTTTTATTTATTTATTTTTTTTTAAAGATTTTATTTATTTATTTGAGAGAGAGAGACAGTGAGAGAGAGCATGAGTGAGGAGAAGGTCAGAGAGAGAAGCAGACTCCCCATGGAGCTGGGAGCCTGATGTGGGACTCGATCCTGGGACTCCAGGATCACGCCCTGAGCCAAAGGCAGTCGTCCAACCAACTGAGCCACCCAGGCGTCCCTTTCTTTTTTTTTTAAAGGGGGGGTGAAGGGTCAAAGGGAGGGAAAGAATGTTAAGCAGACTCCACACCCAGCATGGAGCCCAGCGTGGGGCTTGATCCCACAACTCTGATATCATGACCTCAGCCAAAACCTAGAGTCAGACACTTAACCAACTGAGTCACCCAGGTGCTTCTTTCTGGTTATTTTTGTATTCTTCACTGTTCTTTTCTTTTTGCCCTATTTTCTTATAGAAAGAAATTATAGATAAGATGGCTTTCTTTAGTGTTAGGCTCTGATTCCTTTCTCTTTACTTTTTTGTATCTTTTGTAGATTTTTGGCTTGTGACTATATAACATTTTGTATGTGTGTTAGTCTATATTAAGTTGATGGTTGCTTAAGGCAAACCCATTCTAAAAACACTAAATTTTTACCACCCCCTCCATGTTTTCCATATATGATGCTATATTTTACATCTTTCTATTTTGTGTATCCCTTGACTAATTTTTGTAGATAGAACTTATTTTACTACTTTTTTGTCTGACTTTCATACTGGCTTTATAAGTGATTAATCTAGTATTTTAGTATTTGTTTTCTTTCACCTGTGAACTTTAATACTTTAATAATTTTTTTCTAGTTATGGCCTTTTCTTTCCATTCAGAGAATTCCCTACAACATTTCTTGTAAGGCTGGTTTAATAGTGATAAAGTACTTTAAGTTTTATTTGGGAAGCTCTTTATATCCTATTTTGAATGATAACCTTACTGGGTACAGTATTCTTGGTTGTAGGTTTTTTTTCCTTTAAGCACTTTGACTATATCATGCCATTCCCTTCTGGCCTGCAATATTTTTGCTAAAAAAATCAATTGATAGCCTTATGGGGTTTATACAAGTTTTATTTCCTCATTGCTTTTAAAATTCTCTTTATTGTTAGTGTTTACTGCTTTAATTACACCATGTCCTGGTATGGACCTCGCTGGGTTAATTTGTTGGGGGATCTCTAATTCCTAGACGTGGATGTCTTTTTCCTTTCCCAGATAAGGAAGTTTTCAGCTGTTATTTCTTCAAATAAACTTTTCCCCACCTTTGTCTTTCTCTTCTTCTGGGATCCCTATAATGCAAAAGTTATCACACTTGATAATGGCACAGAGCTCCCTTAATTTATTTTCATGTTTTTGTTCTTCCTTTTGCTGCTCATTTTGTTGTTTTCCATTACCCTGTCTTACAGATTACTGATCCATTCTTCTGCATCCCCTGCTGTTGATTTTCTCTGGTGTATTTAATATTTTTGTATTCTTTTTGTTGAAATTCTCAGTGATTTCATCCACTCTTTTCTCAAGTCTGGTATCTGTATGACCACTACTTTAAATTCTATATTAGGTATGTCACTTACCTCAGTTTTATTTAACTTTTTTTTGCTGTGATTTTGTTTTATTCTTCCATTTAGGACATATTCCACTGTCTCTATTTGTCTAACTCTCTTTGTTTATTTCAATGTATTAGGAGGGTCAGATATGTCTCCTGGTCTTCAAAGTAGTGGCCTTGGGTAGAAGTGGTTATGTGGTGCCCTGTAGCACAAATCTCACCTGGTCATCAGAACCAGGGGTTACAGGAATGTCTCCTATATTTGTCTCTGTGTGAACTACTGTTTTGGCTGAGCCATGTTTGCCTTCATCCCAACTGGGGTTTCCCTCTGTCATTGCACTGGGCAGGGTTTGGTCACTGTACTTTTACAAGTATGTCTGAAGTTGCTGTGGGCTCAGATGTGGTTGGGGTCAGCAGTCAGGCTAGCTGATGGCAATTAGCCTCTGCCACATTTGCCTGCATATCCACTCAACCAACTGAGCCACCCATGTACCCTTCATTTGGCATTTTAAAATCTGATTGTTATTGTAGTTGATATACAATATTAGTTTCAGGTGCACAACATAGTGTGTCAAAGATTCTATGCATTACCACAATACATGCAGTAACCATCTGTCACCACATATGGTTATTACAATTTTATCGACTATATTTCCTGTGTTGTACTTTCATATCTGTGACTTTTCTGACAACAGAAAATTTTTTCCTCTTAATCTTCCTATATAGATTTCTGTATATTAATTTTGTATTATGTAGCTTTACTGAATTCATTTATCAATATTAGTAGTTTTTTCTTTGGTTGGGTTTTTAGGTTCTTTGCATAGTATTATGACATCTGCAAATATTGACATTTAACTTAATTACCAATTTGGAGGCCTTTTATTTCTTGTCTGATTGCTGCAGCTAGTTCTTTAGTACTATGTCAGATAAAAGTGGCAAGAGTGGATATCCTTGTTCTTGATTTTACAGGAAACATTTTTACTTTTTCACCATTGACTATGATGTTTGTTAGCTGTGGGTTTTTTATATATGGTCTTTACTATTTTGAGGTATGTTTCTTTTAAATCTACTTTGTTGAGAGTTTTTATAATAGATGTATTTTGTCAAATTATTTTCTTTATCTATTGAGATGATCCTATGTTTTTTATCTTTTCTCTTGTTGACATGGTGTATCACATTTATCAGTTTGCAATACCGAACCACGTTTACATTCCTAGAATAAAACCAATTTGAGGGGCGGCTGGCTGGCTCAGTGCGTGAAGCCTCTGCCTTTGGCTCAGGTCATGGTATCAGGGTCCTGGCATCAAGCCCCGCATAGGGCTCTCTGCTCAGCAATGAGCCTGCTTCCCCCTCTCTCTGCCTGCCTCTCTGCCTACTTGTGATATCTGTCTGTCAAATAAATAAATAAAATCTTTAAAAAAAGAAAACCAATTTGATAATGATGAATAATCTTTTTAACATATTGTTAAATTCAGTTTGCTAATATTTTGTTGAGGATTTTTGCCTCTCTCTTCATCAGGGATATTAGCCTATAGTTTTCTTTGTGTTATGTCTTTGATTTTGGTATCAGGGTAATGCTGACCTCATAGAATGAATTTGGAAGTTTCCCTTCCTATTATACTTTTTTGGAATACTTTGATAAAAATAGGTATTAACTCACTAAATATTTGTTAGAGTTCACCTGTGAAGTCATCTGGTCCTGACTTTTGTTTGTTGGGAGTTTTTTGATTATGGATTTAATTTAATTACTAGTAACTGGTCTGTTCAAAATTTCTATTTCTTCCTGATTTAGGTTTTGGAAGATATTAATTTTTAAAGGAATTTATCTTATTCTTCTAGATTCCCTAATTTGTTGGCATATCATTTTTCATAGTATTCTAGTATTTCGTATTTTCGTGGTATTGATTGTAACTTCTCTTTCTTTATTTAAATTTTTTAATTTCTTTTCAGCGTAACAGTATTCATTGTTTTTTGCACCACACCCAGTGCTCCATGCAATCCGTGCCCTCTCTAATACCCACCACCTGGTTCCCCCAACCTCCCACCCCCCACCACTTCAAAACCCTCAGATTGTTTTTCAGAGTCCATAGTCTCTCATGGTTCACCTCCCCTTCCAATTTCCCCCAACTCCCTTCTCCTCTCTAACACTCCTTGTCCTCCATGCTATTTGTTATGCTCCACAAATAAGTGAAACCATAGGATAATTGACTCTCTCTGCTTGACTTATTTCACTCAGCATAATCTCTTCCAGTCCTGCCCATGTTGCTACAAAAGTTGGGTATTCATCCTTTCTGATGGAGGCATAATACTCCATAGTGTATATGGACCACATCTTCCTTATCCATTCATCTGTTGAAGGGCAACTTGGTTCTTTCCACAGTTTGGTGACCGTGGCCATTGCTGCTATAAACATTGGGGTACAGATGGCCCTTCTTTTCACTACATCTGTATCTTTGGGGTACATACCCAGTAGTGCAATTGTAGGGTCATAGGGAATTTCTATTTTTAATTTCTTGAGGAATCTCCACACTGTTCTCCAAAGTGGCTACACCAACTTGCATTCCCACCAACAGTGTAAGAGGATTCCCCTTTCTCCACATCCTCTCCAACACATGTTGTTTCCTGTCTTGCTAATTTTGGCCATTTTAACTGGTATAAGATGGTATCTCAATGTGGTTTTAATTTGAATCTCCCTGATGGCTAGTGATGATGAACATTTTTTTCATGTGTCTGATAGCCATTTGTATGTCTTCGTTGGAGAAGTGTCTGTTCATATCTTCTGCCCATTTTTTGATTTGATTATCTGTTTTGTGTGTGTTGAGTTTGAGGAGTTCTTTATAGATCCTGGATATCAGCCTCTTGTCTGTACTATCATTTGCAAATATCTTCTCCCATTCCGTGGGTTGCCTCTTTGTTTTCTTGACTGTTTCCTTTGCTGTGCAGATGGTTTTGATCTTGATGAAGTCCCAAAAGTTCATTTTTGCTTTTGTTTCCTTTGCCTTTGGAGACATATTTTGAAAGAAGTTGTTGTGGCTGATATCGAAGATGTTACTGCCTATGTTCTTTAGAATTCTGATTGATTCCTGTCTCACGTTGAGGTCTTTTATCCATTTTGAGTGTATCTTTGTGTACGGTGTAAGAGAATAGTTGAGTTTTATTCTCAGCTATATTGGACATATAGCTGTCCAATTTTCCCAGCACCATTTATTGAAGAGACTGTCTTTTTTCCATTGTATATTTTTTCCTGTTTTGTCGAAGATTATTTGACCATAGAGTTGAGGGTCCATATCTGGACTCTGTACTCTGTTCCACTGGCCTATGTGTCTGTTTTTATGCCAGTACTATGCTGTCTTGGTGATCACAGCTTTGTAGTAAAGCTTGAAATCAGGTAGCGTGATGCTCCCAGTTCTATTTTTGTTTTTCAACATTTCCTTAATTTGGGGTCTCTTCTGATTCTCTTTCATTTCTAATTTTGAGTCCTCTTTTTTTCTTGATGAATTTGGCTAAAGGTTTATCGATTTTATTTTTTCAATGAACCAGGTCCTAGTTTCACTGATATTTCCTATTGTTTTTTTCATCTTTATTTCACTTATTTCCACTCTAATCTTTATCATTTTCCCCCTTCTACTTTGGACTTTGTTGTTTTTCCAGATCCTTTAGTGTAAGAGTAGATTGTTTATTTGAGATTTTGTTTTTTTTTTTTAAATTTTTAAATTTATTTTCAGCATACCAGTATTCATTGTTTTTGTACCACACTCAGTGCTCCATGCAATCCGTGCCCTCTATAATACCCACCACCTGGTACCTCGACCTCCCACCCCCCCGCCCCTTCAAAACCCTCGGATTGTTTTTCAGAGTCCATAGTCTCTCATGGTTCACCTCCCCTTCCAATTTCCCCCAACTCCCTTCTCCTCTCTATCTCCCCATGTCCTCACTAGCCATCAGGGAAATTCAAATTAAAACCACATTGAGATATCACCTTACACCAGTTAGAATGGCTAAAATTAGCAAGACAGGAAACAACATGTGTTGGAGGGGATGTGGAGAAAGGGTACCCTCTTACACTGTTGGTGGGAATGCAAGTTGGTGCAGCCTCTTTGGAGAACAGTGTGGAGATTCCTCAAGAAATTAAAAATAGGACAAGGGGTGTTAGGAGAAGGGAGTTGGGGGAAATTGGAAGGGGAGGTGAACCATGAGAGACTATGGACTCTGAAAAATAATCTGAGGGGTTTGAAGTGGCGGGGGGGAGGGAGGTTGGGGTACCAGGTGGTGGGTATTATAGAGGGCACGGATTGCATAGAGCACTGGATGTGGTGAAAAAATAATGAATACTGTCTTTCTGAAAATAAATAAATTGAAAAAAAATATGCTTTGAAAAAAAAAAAGAAATTAAAAATAGAACTTCCCTATGACCCTGCCATTGCACTTCTGGGTATTTACCCCAAAGATAGAGATGGAGTGAAAAGAAGGGCCATGTGTACCCCAATGTTTATAGCAACAATGGCCACAGTCGCCAAACTGTGGAAAGAACCAAGATGCCCTTCAACGAACGAATGGATAAGGAAGATGTGGTCCATATACACTATGGAGTATTATGCCTCCATCAGAAAGGATGAATACCCAACTTTTGTAGCAACAATGATGGGACTGGAAGAGATTATGCTGAGTGAAATAAGTCAAGCAGAGAGAGTCAATTATCATATGGTTTCACTTATTTGTGGAGATTTTGTTTTTCTTGAGGTAAGCTTGTATCACTAGATGCTTCCCTCTTAGAAATACTTTTGTTGAACCTATAAATTTTGGAATTTTGGACTATTGTGGTTTTTTATTTGCTCTTTGACTTGTTGACTCACTGGTTGTTTAGTAGCATGTTGTTCAGCTATATTTCCTGTGCTGTACTTTCATCTCTGTGACCCAGTGCTTATCACAACACATCCTCCTTAATACCCATCACCTGGCCACCCCATCCCCTTACCTCCTCCCTTATATAAGCCTCAGTTTGTTTCCCAGAGTCCAGAGTTTCTCATGGTTTGTCTCTCTCTCTGATTTCTTCCCATTCAGTTTTCCCTCCCTTCCCCTGTGGTCCTCCATGCTATTTCTTATGTTCCATATATGAGTGAAACCATATGATAATTGTCTTTCTTTGAATTGTTTCACTTAGCATAACCCCCTCCAGTTCCATCCATGTCCTTGCAAATGATAGGTATTCATCCTTTTATACCACTGTAGTCAGAGAAGATGCTTGATAAGTTTTCAATCTTCTTAAATTTATTGTGACTTTTTGGTGGCCTAATATGTGATCCTGCAGACTATTCCATGTGAATGTAAAAAATGTTTATTCTACTATTTTGGGGTAGAATGATCTGTTTATACTTGTTATACCTATTTGGTCAAATGTATCATTCAAAACCACTGTTTCTTTGTTGATTTGCTGTATGGAAAGTCTATCCTCTGATATAAGTAGAGTGTTAAAGTTTCCTACTATTATATTGCCAACAGTTTCTCCCTTTATATCTATTAATATTTTATTTACTTAGGGGCTCCTGTGTTGGATACATAAGCATTTAGAATTGTTACCTCTTCTTTTATTTTCCTACATACCATTTTTTTCTACTTTCTGCCAATGGTAACATCTTGCATGGCAATAATATGATATTACAACCAAGAATTTGACATTGACATAATCCATTGACTTAATTCAGATTCACCAGTTTTATGTATACTTATTAGGGCTGTGTGTATTTAATTTTATGCACTCTTATCATATGTATTCATTCCTGTGCCATCCACAGTCAAGATACAAAAATATTTCATCACAAAGATCCCTTTTGTTATCCTTTTGTAACCAACTTCTTCCCTCTTCTTTTACTGGGAAACACTCTTCTGCATTACTATAATTTTTTCATTTCAAAAGTGTTGTACAAATGGACTTACATAGCATATCACCTTTTGAGATTGACTCATCACTCAGTATTATTTCTCTTCAAATTCATCCAAGTTGTTATACTTGACTACTTTGCACCATTTTATTGCTGAGACCATCGTACATAGTGTGGAATGTAACCATTTATCCACTGAAGGAAACTTCGATTATTTCATTTGGGTTATATTATATCCACTTGTTGGTTTGACTTTTTTTTTTTAATCATTGTGTAATGCCCTCCCATGTCTCTTGCTACAGTCTTTGATTTAAAGTCTGTTGTGTCTGATGTAAGTATTGCTATCCTGGCTTTTAAAAATGATTTCCATTCTTACAGAATATTTTTTCCATCCCTTCACTTTCACTTTATATGTGTCTTTGGGTCTGAAGAGAGTTTCTTGCAGGCAGTATACAGATGGATGGTGGTGGTGGTGGTGGTGTTTTTAAATCCATTACCAAATTCTGTCTTTTGATTGGAGCATTTAGTCCATTTACACTTAATTATTGATAAGTATGTACTTTTTTTTGCCATTTTCCTAAGTGTTTCCTGGTTGTTTTTATAGTTCTTCATTGTTTCTTCTCTTGCTCTCTTCCCTTGTGGTTTGATAGTTTTCTTTAATGTCATGCTTGGATTTCTTTCTCTTTTTGTTTCTTTTAGAGGTTTTTGATTTGTGATTATATTTGAATTTATTATAACATCTTATAGCAGTCTCTATTAAGTTGATGGTAATTTAAAGTTGAACACAATCTAAAAACACTACTCTCCACATTTTATATATGATATTTTACATTTTTATTTTGTGTATCCCTTGACTATTTTTTATAAGTAGAATTTATTTTACTACTTTTGTGTTTTAAGTTCCATACTGGGTTTATAATTAATTAATCTACTACCTTTGGTGTATGTTTGCTTTTATCTGTGAAAAATAGTTTTTATTTTTAATTATGTCCATTTTTTCCCCACTTAAAGAATTTTCTTTTATTCTGGTAAGGCTGGTTTAGTGGTAATGCATTTCTTTAACCTTGGTATGTCTGGAAAACTCTCTTTCCTTCAATTAAAATGATAACCATGCCAGATAATCTTGGTTGTGTATTTTTTTTTCTGTTAGTTCTTTGAATATATCATGTCACTGCTTTTCTGGCCTGCAAAGTTTCTGCTGAATAGACATGTGATAGCCTTACAGGGTTTCCCTTGTATATATTAGCTTTCCTTCCTCTTGTTGCTTTTATTTTTATTTTTTTAAAGAGTTATTTATTTGAAGAGAGAGAGCGAGCAAGTATGGATGGTGGGGAGGGGCAGAGGGAAAGGGAGATGCAGACTCTGGACTGAGCAGGGAACCTGATGCAGGGTTTGATCCCAGGATCCTGAGATCCTGATCCAAGCCAAAAGCAGATGCTTAACTGACCGAACCACACAGCTGCACCCCCATCCCCCAACCCTTTTTGCTTTTAAAATTCTCTATCATTATATTATGCCATTTTAATTATTATGTGTCTTGTTGTGGATCTCTTTGGATTAATCTTGTTAGGGACCCTTCTGGGATCCCTGTAACACAAATGTTATCAGACTTGATGTCACAGAGTTGTCTTAACCCATTCTCATTTTTTATTTCCTTGCTGTTCAACTTTGTTGATTTCCAAGATCACCATTGTCTGGATCATTGATCTATTCTTCTGTGTTCTCTAATATGCTGTTGATTTCTAGTCTATTGTATTTTTCATTAGTCACTATATTCTTTAGCTCTGACCAGTTATTTCTTACATTTTCTCTTCGTTGAAGTTCTCAAACACAGTTAACATCATTATGAGCATTACTTTGAACTCGTAATCAGATTTATTGCTTATCTCTGTCACTTAGCTCTTTTTCCTTAATTATTTGTTTCATTTGGAACATATTCCACTGGCTCATTTGTCTGTTTGTTTCTATATATTAGGTCACCCATGTCTCCTTGTTGTGCAAGTAGTATCCCTGTGTAGAAGAGGTTCTGTGGTGCCCTATCATGCAATGCCCTCTAGTCACCAGAATCAAGTACTTTAGGGTGTTCTCTTTGTGTGCTGCATGCACCCTGCTGTTTTGGCTAAACCATGCTTTCTGTGGGTGCACTGGTTGAGCCCAGCCAACTGCAATAAGTCACATTGCCTGCTATAGGAACACTAGGTAGAGTTTATTCCCTACAGTTTTGAGACTCCTGGTTTATTGTTGGGCTCACTGGTTGGCACTGTTTTGCTGTCTGGAATTAGCTGCAGGCACAACAAATGGAATAGCTTGCTCTTATGTAACCAGCTACACCAGCTAATGCAGATATATGAGTATGTGGGGTTATCTCCCCTATCTCCAGGGCAGTAATCATTTTGAGATAGTGGTGGCCCCAACTTGAGCTACCTGCCACATGTTGGGGAAGGACATGCTCTGGAGCCATGTTTGCTGAGGCCAGTACATTGGGTAGGGCAGATCTGGAGGGGATTGCAAGGGCTGGGCACACAGTTCTATCTTGGCTAGGGGAGGGAAAGAAAAATGGCATCTGCCAGATTTCCCAGAGAAATCTCCTACAGATTATTGCCTCTCTGACATATGTTCTAAGATCACTCAATTTATTTCTTTCATGTATATTCCACATGCTTTGACTTAGTGCTTCTGTGCTGTACCTGGTTCTGAGTTATTGAGGTTACTGGCTCTTCAAGGGAAGGAACTCAGTTCCCCGTTGTCTTCTGGCTTTCTTGGAGTTAAGCCCTGCTGATTTTTAAAGCTCTTTGAGTTAAGTCCCATCGATTTTCATAGCCAGATATTATGAGAACTTGCTTTCTAGCATGGGTCCCTAAGTCTGGGGATGCCTGGTGTGGGGTATGATTCCCTTGCTCCTCCATGTTTGTGTGACTCTCCTGTTTGTGTAGTTGCATATGGGATTTGTTTCTTGATGACATTTCCACCCCTCCTATCCTTACAGATGTGGCCTGTATTCCACAACAAATAGTTGTGGAAAATCTATTCTGCCAATCTTTAGGTGATTTTCAGAGTAGGTTGCATAGATGTAGGTATTGCCTCAGGGGGTCCATGGGACAAGGAGCTCAGAATCCACCTACTCCACCATTTTCCCTAGTTCTCCTGACAGTGAGACTTATTATGGATTTGTATGTGTTCTTTATATATTCTGATATTAACTCCTTATCAGATACATGACTTGCAAATACCTTCTCCCATCTAGTTGATTGACTTTATTGTGTGGATGGCTTCCTTCACCATAAAGAAGACTTTTGGTTTGATATGGTCCCATTTGTTTATTGTTTATTTTTTGCTTTTGTTGCCATTGTTTCAGTGTCAGCTCTGCCAAGAGCTTGTGCCAACACCATTTATTGAAGAGACTATCCTTCCTCCATTACATAATCTTGCCTTATTTTTTTGTATATTAATTGACCATATATGCTTGGGCTTACTTCTGGGCTTTAGAGAGGAGGGGGTAAAGGGTTCTTTCTGCTTTGATCTTTATTATTTCCTTCTAATATGGGGCTTTATTTCTTTTCTGGTTCCTTTAGGTATAAAGATTGATTGTGTGTTTGAGATTTTTCCTTTTTCTTAAGGTAGACCTATATCAGTACAGTCCTTCCTCTCAGAGTTGCTTTGCTACATTCCATAGATTTTTGGCATGCTGTATTTCCATATTTACTTGTCTCAAGTTCTTTTTAAATTTCTCCTTTGATTTCTTCATTGACCCTTTGGCTGTTAAGTAACAGGTTTAATCTCCACATATTCTGATTTTCCAGTTTTCTCTTGGTCAGTATCTCTAGCTTCATACTATTATGTTTGGGAAAAAATGGGTATTATAGAGGGCACGGATTGCATGGAGCACTGGGTGTGGTGAAAAAATAATGAATACTATTTTTCTGAAAATAAGTAAATCAATTTAATAAAAAAATGTAAAAAAAATGCTTGATAGATTTCAACCATGAAATTATCAAGACTTGTTTTGTGTCTTAGCAAATGATCTATCCTGGAGAATGTCTCCTTGAAAAGAATGCATATTTTGCTGCCTTTGGATGTGGATGGAATTTTCTTTATATATTTAGTCCATCTGGCCTGTATATATCTAGTCCTTCTGGCCTAACATGTCATTTAAGGCTGATACTTCTTTATTGATTTTCTGTCTGAATGATCTATTCATTGGAAGGGTTTTAAGGGGCACCTGGGTGGCTCAGTGGGTTAAAGACTCTGCCTTCAGCTTGGGTCATGATCCCAGGGTCCTGGGATGGAGCCCGGCATCGGGCTCGCTGCTCAGAGGGAAACCTGCCTCCCCCTCTCTCTCTGCCTGCCTCTCTGCCTATTTGTCAATTCTGTCTGTCAAATAAATAAATAAAATCTTTTTTAAGAAAAGAAAGATATTAAGATCCTCTACTATTATTGTATTGTTACAAATTTTCCCTTTAGGTCTGTTAATATTTGCTTTATGTATTTAGGTGATTCTATGTTGAGTATGTAAATATTTACCAATGTCATATCTTCTTTTTTTTTTTTTTTAGAAAATTGCAAATAAAAAGTTTAATTTCAGAAACTGTGTTCACCATTTATAAATACACTAAAACATAGTCAATGCAAATCCAGATTAATAATAGGTCCTTTTTTAACAAAACAACTTTTCTAAAAGTTCACAGGCAAATGAGTGACTTGTTTCATCTGGAGTGTTTAATCGGTTTGAAATAAGAAAATTAACCCTTTTTTCTAGATGTTGAAGCAAAAATTCTGAAGACCGATCACTGTTCAAAGAATGACAAGTGATGCTTCATTCTGCTGTCCTTGGGATTCTGAAACACACCAGCAATGGCTGAATCTTCCCTATTATATAAAAAATATAGACGCCTAAGGCTACTCTTACAACTGCAATGGAACAACCTCCTCCCTGTTAATGAGCCGTCTCTTCTAGAAACAGTTTTATACATAATTTGATCAAATTGGGGTCAGTGGGGTCAGTGCACAAATTTCAAAAGATAGCTCCCTGGTGTTGAGAGAGCAGGTCCAGGGGTCGGGCGCCCTCGGCAGGACTGCTGCATGCGGGCCCCTGGCACATGGGCTCGACAGCAGGTGTCCGGGGGCTCGTGGCCGAGGTCGACCATGTAAAACCTGAATGCAGCTGAAGCACAGACCGGGACGCCCTTTCTACCAGGTCACTACAAAACTGGCCTGGCAGGACGCGTCTGAGTTTACTTTCCTCTTCCGACGTCGACCTCCGTGGCAGCGAACACTAGGTTCCAGAATGTTCTGTACTCGACATGCTTTAGAGCCTGCAGTGAGAAACTGCTCAGCCAGGATGGCTTGAACTCCCTGTCTTATTTACAGATTTCATTAAACAGCCACAAAAGCTGCTCTGTTGAATTAAAGCAATTCTTAAACGAAAATACAGTGCCTGATTTGTGGTTTTTACATAATTGAATAAAAAGCCTACAGAATAAAACTGTTCACATCTCCTCTGTCATTCTAGTAAAACAAATGACTAAGCCCCTACTTTTAAAAAACACGTTACGGTGGGGAGTGAAACCCGAATCTTTGTATTTCATCGGTGGCGGCAAGACAGGCTCTCCCTCGCCGGCTGTGGGAGGCCCGCGGGGATGCCCGGCTGCAGCACAGGGAGTAAGGCGCAGGTAGGCATTACAGTGGCGCTGGACGGGGTGGGGGGCGCGCCGGGGCGCGCCGCCTCCCTGGGACAGACAGTGCGCGCCCGGGCAGCGACGGCGACCGCGACGGCGGCTCCGCTGTGAGCTTGAAGACTGGAAGTATATCAAGGGAAGATTCTCTTTCAAAAAGATGAGTTTTTCAAAATGTTCCATCATAAGCCTGGACTGGCCGAAGCTGCCGTTCTCTGTGGGTGTGTTGAATAGCCTTTCAGAAGGGACGATGCTTGGCGGGCAGCCCAGGAACCGCAGGGCCAGCGCGGCCAGGTCCGGCCAGGCCGCCTTCTTCAGGTTCCAGTAGGTGAGGGGGTTGCAGCCATGCTCCAGTACCTCTTCCTCCAGGTAGGCCAGCACCATGTCCTCGGGCACCTTCGTCTTCTCCCGGGGGCCCATCTTCATCATCTTGGCCATGAGGGACCACAGGTTCTCCTCCCCCACCGCGTCCTGCGAGGGGGCGCCCGCGTCACAGCCGTTGGGGACTGGCGTGTTGTCTGAGGTAGGGTTCAGCGCCTCCAGCTCCGAGTGTACTGCTCAGATCAGGTCCCGCATGTACTGCTCCACCTCCCCCTCCGAGAACAGGGAGGCCTTGTAGTGCGGGTCCAGCAGCGTGGCCAAGATGTACCTCGGGTTGTGCAGGGTGGCAGCCAGCCGGCTCACCATGGTCTCCTTCATGTCATATCTTCTTGTTCGACCTTTTTATTACAATATTTGTTTGAAAGACAAAGATGAATATTATCTAAAGATAAAAGTCTATTTTCTAAGTATAGCTACTTTTGGTTTTCTTTTGGTTTCCATTTGCATGAAATATCTTTTCTATTCCTTCACAATCCACTTTTGTATGTCCTCATATTTGAGTTGAGTCTATTGTAAGCAACATATAAATGGATCTTTAGCACACTTTTTTAAAAGTATTCTTTTAATTTTTTTGAAGTGTATTTAACAGAGTGTTACATTAGTTTCTGGTGTGCAAAATAATGATTCAATAATTCTACACATTTCTCATTGCTCAACAAGATAAGAGTACTGTTAATCTCCTTTATCTATTTCATCCATCCCTCCACCCACCTCACCTCTGGTAACCACAGTCTGTTCTCTGTATTTAAAAGTCTGATTATTTTTCTTTGTTAATTTGTTTCTTAAATTCCACATATAAGTGAAATCATATGGTATTTGTCTTTCCCTGAATGACTTACATATTTGACATTATAACCTCTAGGTCCAGGAGGCGAGTCAAGATGGTGGAGAAGTAGCAGGCTGAGATGACATCAGGTAGCAGGAGTTCAGCTAGATAGTTGATCAATCCATTCTCCAATCTCCAATAGGAGACTGAAGAGAAAAAGAGCAACAATTCTAAAAACAGAAAATTGATCACTTTCTGAAAGGTAGGATCTGTGGAGAAGTGAATCCAGTGACAGGAAGATAGACCGCGCGGGGAGGGGCCAGCTCCCAGCAAGCGGCAGAGCCTTGGAGCACAAAATCAGCACTTTTAAAAGTCTGCTCCATGGAGGGACATCGCTCCAGAGGCTAAACCGGGGGGAAGCCCATGCCGGCGCAGCATAGCCCCAGGTCCCACGGGGTCACAGAAGGTCCAGGGGTGTCTGAGTGTCACAGAGCTCGCAGGTATTAGAGCGGGGAAGCCAGAAACTGTGACACAGCTGAGGAGTGAGTTCTCAACTCGGGCTTACCTTGAACAGGTCACAGGCTGGGTAAGCTTGGAGCGCGGCCAGAGGCCACGGAGACAGAAACGACTGGGTGCTTTTCTCCAAGTGCGAGTGATTGAGCGCTTTCCTCCAAGCACAGCCAGAGGCCAGGGAGACCGGGACGGTTGGGCACTTTTCTCTGAGGAGCAGGACCCCGAGCTCTCAGCTTCTCCAGGCCGGAGATTGGGAGGTCGCCGTCTTCATTCCCGTCTTCTGGAACTCTATGGAAAGTGCTCAGGGAACAAAAGCTCCCGAAAGCGAACCCCAGTGGATTACTCAGACTGGCCCCTGGTAAGGGCAGTACAATTCTGCCTGGGGCAAAGACACTTGAGAATCACTACAACAGGTCCCTCCACCAGAAGATCAACAAGAAACCCAGCCAAGACCAACTTCACTCACCAAGGAAAACAGCGGAATTCCAGAGGAGGAGAAATCAAATTTTATCTGGACAAAATGACAAGGTGGAAACACTCACCACAAAAAAAAAAAAAAAAAAAGAGCAAGATGCTGTACTGAAGGCTGGGGACCTAATCAATACAGACATTGGTAATATGACAGATGTAGAGTTCAGAATGATAATTCTCAAGGTTCCAGCCAGGCTCGAAAAAGGCATAGAAGATACTAGAGAAATGCTCTCTGGAGAGATAAAAGACCTTTCTGGAGAAATAAAAGAACTAAAATCTAACCAAGTTGAAATAAAAAAAGCTATTAATGAGGTGCAATAAAAAATGGAAGCTATTACTGCTAGGATAAATGAGGCAGAAGAAAGAATTAGTGATATAGAAGACCAAATGACAGAGAATAAAGAAGATGAGCAAAAGAGAGACAAACAAATACTGGATCATGAGGAGAGAATTCGAGAGATAAGTGACACCATAAGACGACACAACATTATAATAATTATGATTTCAGAAGAAGAAGAAAGAGAGAGGGGAGCAGAAGGTATATTGGAGAGTATTATTGTAGAGAATTTCCCTAATATGGCAAAGGGAACAAACATCAAAATCCCAGAGATGCTAAGAATGCCCCTCAAAATCAATAAAAATAGGTCCGCATCTCATAACCTGATAGTAAAATTTACAAATCTTAGCGACAAAGAGAAAATCCTGAAAGAAGCCTGGGAAAAGAAGTCTGTAACATACAAGGGTAAAAAGATTAGATTGGCAGTGGACCTATCCACGGAGACCTGGCAGGCCAGAAAGAACTGGCCTGATATATTCAGAGCACTAAACAAAAAAAACATGCAGCCAAGAATACTATATCCAGCTAGGCTATCATTGAAAATAAAAGGAGAGATAAAAAGCTTCCAGGACAAACAAAAACTGAAAGAATTTGCAAACACCAAACCAGCTCTACAGGAAATATTGAAAGGGGTCCTCTAAACAAAGAGAGACCCTAAAAGTAGTAGATCAGAAAGAAACAGAGACAATATACAGTAACAGTCACCTTACAAGCAATACAATGGCATTGAATTCATATCTCTCCATAGTTACCCTGAATGTTAATGGGCTAAATGCCCCAATCAAAAGACACAGGGTATCAGAATGGATAAAAAAACAAAACCCATCAATATGCTGCCTACAAGAAACTCATTTTAGACCCGAAGACACCTCTAGATTTAAAGTGAAAAGGTGGAAAACAATTTACCATGCTAATGGACATCAAAAGAAAGCTGGGGTGGCAATCCTTATATAACCTCTAGGTCCATCCATATTGTGTGTGTGTGTGTGTGTGTGTGTGTGTGTATCACATCTTTTTAAAATTATTAACATATAAAGTATTATTTGTTTCAGGGATACATGTCACTGTACACCACATTTTTATCCATTCATCTATTGCTGGATATGGTTTGCTTCCATATCTTGGCTTTTGTAAATAATGCTTGCAATAAACATAAGAGTAGATATATCTTTTCAAATTAGTGTTTTATTTTTATTTGGGTAAATTCCCACTGGTGGAATTATTGGATCACATGGTAATTCTATTTTTAATTTTTTGAGGAAGCACCATACTCTTTTGCACAGTGGTTGCATCAATTAACATTCCCACCAACAGTGCATGAGGGTTCCGTTTTCTCCACATCCTTATCAACACTTGTTAATTCTTGTCCTTTTGATACGAGCCTTTCTGATAGGATGTGAGGTGATACCTCATAGTGGTTTTGATCTGTATGTCCCTATGATTAGTGATGTTGGAAATCTTTTTATGTATCTGTCAGCTATCTGTAGGTCTCCTTTGGAAAATCATCTATTCATGTACTGTACCTGTTTCTCCAATCAGGTTTTCTCTCTCTCTCTCTCTCTCTCTCTGTCTCTCTGCATTGCATGAGTTCTGTATATATTTTGGGTTTTAACACCTTATTGGATTTATTGTAAATATCTTCTCCCATTCATCAGGTTTGCTTTTTATTTTGTTCTCTCTCTCTTTTTTAAATTTATTTTTTATTTTCAGCATAACAGTATTCATTATTTTTGCACCACACCCAGTGCTCCATGCAATACGTGCCCTCTATAATACCCACCACCTGGGGTACCCCAACCTCCCACCACCCGCCCCTTCAAAACCCTCAGATTGTTTTTCAGAGTCCATAGTCTCTCATGATTCACCTCCCCTCCCATTTCCCCCAACTCCCTTCTCCTCTCTAACTCCCCATGTCCTCCATGCTATTTGTTATGCTCCACAAATAAGTGAAACCATATGATAATTGACTCTCTCTGCTTGACTGATTTCACTCAGCATAATCTCTTCCAGTCCCGTCCATGTTGCTACAAAAGTTGGGTATTCATCCTTTCTGATGGAGGCATAATACTCCATAGTGTATATGGACCACATCTTCCTTATCCATTCATCCGTTGAAGGGCATCTTGGTTCTTTCATAGTTTGGCGACCGTGGCCATTGCTGCTATAAACATTGGGGTACAGATGGCCCTTCTTTTCACGACATCTGTATCTTTGGGGTACATACCCAGGAGTGCAATTGTAGGGTCATAGGGAAGTTCTATTTTTAATTCCTTGAGGAATCTCCACACTGTTCTCCAAAGAGGCTGCACCAACTTGCATTCCCACCAACAGTAGAAGAGGGTTCCCCTTTCTCCACATCCTCTCCAACACATGTTGTTTCCTGTCTTGCTAATTTTGGCCATTCTAACTGGTGTAAGGTGATATCTCAATGTGTTTTAATTTGAATCTCCCTAATGGCTAGTGATGATGAACATTTTTTTCATGTGTCTGATAGCCATTTGTATGTATTTATTGGAGAAGTGTCTGTCCATATCTTCTGCCCATTTTTTGATATGATTGTCTGTTTTGTGTGTGTTGAGTTTGAGGAGTTCATTATAGATCCCGGATATCAACCTTTTGTCTGTACTGTCATTTGCAAATATCTTCTCCCATTCCGTGGGTTGCCTCTTTGTTTTCTTGACTGTTTCCTTTGCTGTGCAGAAGCTTTTGATTTTGATGAAGTCCCAAAAGTTCATCTTCGCTTTTGTTTCCTTCAGTGATTCTCATATCAGACAAATTAGATTTTAAACTAAAGACTGTAGTCAGAGATACAGAAGGACACTACATCATTCTTAAAGGGACTACCCACCAAGATGATCTAACAATTGTAAATATCTATGGCCCCAATATGGGAGCAGCCAATTACATAAGAAAACTGTTAATCAAGATAAAGAGTCATCTTGATATGAATACACTAATCATTGGGGATCTTAACACGCCTCTCTCAGAAATAGACAGATCATTGAAGCAGAAAATCAATAAAGAAACAAGAGCATTGAATGACACATTGGACCAGATGGACCTCATAGATATGTACAGAACATTCCACCCTAAAACAACAGAATACTCATTCTTCTCAAGTGCACATGGAACCTTCTCAAGAATAGACCACATATTGGGTCACAAATCAGGACTCAACCGATACCAAAAGACTGGGATTATTCCTTGCACATTCTCAGATCACAATGTTTTGAAACTGGAGCTCAATCACAAGGAAAAGTTCCGAAGGAACTCAAACACCTGGAAGCTAAAGACCACCTTGCTTAAGAATGCTTGGATCAGCCAGGAGATCAAAGAAGAACTGAAACAATTCATGGAAACCAATGAGAATGAAGACACTTCAGTCCAAAACCTATGGGATACAGCAAAGGCGGTCCTAAGGGGGAAATACATAGCCATCCAAACCTCCCTCAAAAAAATTGTTCTCTCTTTTGTGGTGTAAACATTTTTATTTTGGTATAGTCCTAACAGTTTATTTTTGTTTTTGTTTCTTGTGCCTGAAAACACACATTCATAAGAATACTGCTAAGATTGATGTCCAAAAAAGTACTGCCTATGTTTTGAGTTTTCTGGTTTTGGGTCTCATATTGAGGTCTTGAAGCCATTTTTAGTTAATTTTTTACATGGTTTTACGAGTGGTCCAGTTTCATTATTTTCCATGTAGCTGTGCACTTTTCCCAACACCAGTTATGGAAGAGACTGTCTTTTCCCCATTGTATATTCTGACTTCCTTTGTCAGAGATTAATTGATCATATATACATGGTTTTATTTCTCTCTATTCTTTTCCATTTACCCATGTCTGTTTCTGTGCCAGTACCATACTGTTTTGATTACTACAGCTCTTGAGTTTTTCTTGAAATCTGTGATTGTAATACCTTCAGCTTTGTTCCTCTTCATCAAGATTGTTTTGGTAGTTCCAGATAGTCCGTGGTTCCATACCAATTTGGGGATTATTTGTTCTAACTTGTGAAAAACACTTAGTATTTTGATGGCAGTTGCATTGAATCTATAGAGCTTTGAATACTATGGACATTTAACAATATTAATTTTTTGATCCATAAACATGGTGTATCTTTACATTTCTTGGTGTCCCCTTCAATTTCTTTCATTAATGTTTTATAGTTTTCAGACTGTAAGTCTTTGACCTTCTTAAATTTATTCCTAGGTATTTTTTGGAGGTGTGGAATTGTAAATGGGATTGTTTTCTTAATTTCTGTTTCTGCTACTTAAATATTATTGTATAGCAATGTATGAGATTTCTGTATGTTAATTTTGCCTCTTCCAAGTTTACTGAATTTATTTACTGGTTCTAATAGTTTCAGGGTGGAGCCTTTCAGGTTATTTGTGTATAGTGTGTTATCTGCCACTAGGGATAGTTTTACTTCTTCCTTACCAATTGGTTGCTTTTAATTTTTCTTGTCTGGTTCCTGTGGCTAAGACTTTCAGCCTTGTGTTGAATAAAATTGGTGAGAGTGGATATCTTTGTCTTTTTTTCTGATTTTAGAGGAAGACCTTTCAGTTTTTCACTACTGCCTGTGATGTTAGCTATGAATTTGTCATATTTGGCCTTTATCTTGTTGAGATAGGTTTCCTTTGTTGAACACTTTTATCATAAATGGATTTGAACTTTGTCAAATGTTTTTTCTGCATCTATTGGTATCTATCTATCCTTTTCTTATTATTGTGTTCAGTTAGCCACTGTATAGTACATAATTTGTCCTTGATGCAGCGTTCAATGATTAATTAGTGGTATATAATACCCAGTGCTCATCACAGCACATGCCCTCCTCAATACCCATCACCCTGTTACCCCTCCCTCCACTCTCCTCCCTCTGAAATCTCCAGATTGTTTCTTGGTGTCCGTAGTCTCTCATGGTTCATCTCCCATTCTGGTTTTTCCCCCTTTGGATTCCCCTCTCTTCCCCTGCTGTCCACTGAGCTATTCCTTATGTTCCACATATGAGTGAAACCATGAGATAATTGTCTTTCTCTGTTTGACTTATTTCACTTAACATAATCTCCTCTAGTTTCATCCATATCAATGCAAATCGTGGGTATTTATAATTTCTGATGACTGAATAATATTTCACTTTGTATATGTATCACATCTTCTTTATCCATTAATCTGTTGAAGGGCATCTTGGCTCCTTCCACAGTTTTGCTATTGTGGACATTGCTACTATGAACATTGGGGTGCATGTGCCCTTTCTTTTCACTACATCTGTATCTTTGGGGTAAATACCCAGTAGTGCAGTTGGTGGGTCATAGGGTAGCTCTATTCTTAACATCTTGAGGAACCTCCATGTTGTTTTCCAGAATGGTTGTACCAACTTGCATTCTCATTAACAGTGTAAGAAGGTTTCCCTTTCTCTACATGCATGCCAACATTTGCTGTTTCATGTCTTGTTAATTTTTGCCACTCTAAATGGTGTAAGGTGGTATTTCATTGTGGTTTTGATTTGTATTTCCCTAATGTCTAGTGATGTTGAGCATTTCTTCATGTATGTGTTAGTCATTTGTAATGTGTAGAAGCTTTTGACTTTGGTGAAGACCCAAAAGTTCATTTTGCTTTTGTTTCACTTGCCTTTGGAGACATGTCTTGAAAGAAGTTACTGTGGCTGATGTCAAAGAGGTAACTGCCTATGTTATCCTCCAGGATTCAGGTGGATTCCTGTCTCACATTGAAGTCTTTCATGCATTTTGAGTTTATTGTTGTGTATAGTGTAGGGGAAGTGGAATGGTCCAGTTTCATTCTTCTATATGTAGCTGTCCAGTTTTCCCAGTTGAAGAGATTGTCTTTTTTCCTGATTTGTCGAAGATTAATTGACCATCTAACATCTATTCTTTTTGTTACTGAGACCTATCATGTTGATTGATTTGCAGATATTAAACCTATTGTGTATTCCTGGAATAGATTGCACCTGACTGTGGTGAATAATCTTATTAATGATTTATTATTGTTGAATTCTGTTTATATTTTTTGTGTTTTTAAAAACATTTTATTTATTTAAGAGAGAAAGAGAGAGGGGGATAGAAAGAGAGAATGAGCACAGAGGATCAGAGGGAGAAGCAGACTCCCCACCAAGCAGGGAGCCTGATGTTGGACTCGATCCCAGGACTCCAGGATCATGACCTGAGTTGAAGGCAGTTGCTTAACCAACTGAGCCACTCAGTCTCCCAAATTCTGTTTATATTTTCTTAAAGATTTTTGCATCTATGTTCATCAGGGATATTGGCCTGTAGTTCTTGTTTTGTTGTAGTGTCTCTTTTGAGTTGGGATATCAGGTTAGTGCTGGACTCATTGAGTTTGGAAGCATTCTTTCCTCTTATTCTAACTACTACCAAAAAAAAAAAAAAAAGGAGGGAAGGATAAGTATGAACTCTTCTTTGAGTATATTGTACACCTGGAACAATATTACACTGTATGTTCACTAACTGGAATTTAAATAAAAACTTTAAAAAAGTTTAATAGAATTTACTTGTAAAGCTATTAGATTTTGGACTTTTGTTTGAGAGGTTTTTTTTTGTTGTGTTGTTTTTTACTGATTCAGTTCTCTTACTAATAACTGGTTGTCTATGTCTTTTTGATTCAGTCTTGGAAGGCTGTATGTTTCTAGGAATTGATCCATTTCTTTTAGGTTGTCCATTTTGTGGCATATAATTTTGTGCGGTAGTCTCTTACAATCTTGTGCATTTCTGTGGTGTTGGTTGTAATAATTTCATTTCTGATTTTTAGTCTTTTTTCTTGATGAGGCTAGATAAAGGTTTTTCAATTTTGTCTTTTCAAAGAACCAGCGTTTAAATAATTAAGAAAAGAATGATACTATTTCATTTATTTCTACTGTTATCTTTATTATTTCCTTCCTTCTACTAACTTTAGGCTTTATTGCTAATTAGTGTTCTTCTCTGCTCTCTTTAACATTTCTTGGAGGGCAAGTTTAGTGGTAAATAACTCCTTCAGTTTTTTCTTCCTTGGAAAACCCTTTATATTCTTTTCCAACCTGAATTATAACCTTGCTGGATAGAATATTTACTTTCAGCATTTTGAAAAATATCATGTCACTCTTTATTGACCTGCAAAATTTCTGAGAAATCTGCCAATAGTCTTATGTGTGTTCACCTGTACACAACAAATTGTCAAGAGTTAAAGGCAAGAGAAAAAATTTACATCCAGACTGAAAGTGAAGAGATGGAGAACCAATTTTTTTCATGCCAACACTCAAAAGAAAGCTGGGGTAGCAATTCTCTGTAAGATTCTAATTAAAATGTATCTTGCTGTGGGTCTCTTTGAATTTATCTTGTCTGGAAAGCTCTGAGCTTTCTGGACCTAGACATTTTCCCTCTAGGGTTTGTCTCATTCTTTTGTTCATAAGGTATTCCTGTTTACTCATTTTGTTAGACTCTCTGTGCTTGGAAGAGGTAGCTGTTTGCCTAATACCTAGAAACAGTGGCAAAGGAGTGACCCTGTGTGGGCAACGAAACTTAATATTTAACTTTGCCCTAATTCTTGGTTTTTGACTAAATAATGCCTTAAACTGCCAATTGTTTCAGACCTTTAGGGTTCAGGAATACACCCCCTCACCCCACCACCATAGCCCAGTGTTCAATGTATGTTCCCTCTGTAGGCTGCTCATGCTCACTGGATTCAGGGTGCTGAACAGAGCTAGGGCTGCAGCAGAATGTGTGGTGAGGACAGGCACTAATAGCAGAGATAGAACATAGTGAAAATGGCACCCACCAGTTTCTATGTCCCCAGAGAGTCCCAATAGGCATTTGCCTCTCTGATAAACCCTTTAAGATTAGGAAATACATTTTTCACATATGGCCTATTTGCCTCTCTGATAAACCCTTTAAGATTAGGAAATAAATTTTTTTTCCAATTTATTTATTTTCAGAAAAACATTATTCATTATTTTCACATATGGCTTAGCTCTTTTTAAACTGTTGCTTTTGTCGTGGAGGAGTGAGTGTGTGCAAGCCCTGAAAGAGTAGAACCTCTGTTCCCTACAGTCCTCTGGTTTTCCTTCATTGGTTTTCAAAGACTTTTGGGACTTTGGGGACTCATCTTCCCAGTGCAGGCCCCAAGGGTTGGGGAGCCTGATGTGGGGCACGGATCCCATGCCCCTTAGGGAGAAGTTTTCTATTTTTGAGATCCCTCCCTCTGTTGGGGTGCCACACTAGAGGTGGGGTTTATGAAAAGACTGCATTTCTGTCTCTCCTACCCATTTTGGTGTTTTTTTTTTTAAGGTTTTATTTATTTATTTGACAGACAGAGATAACAAGCAGGCAGAGAGAGAGGGGGAAGCAGGCTTCCTGCTGAGCAGAGAGCCCCATTGTGGGGCTTAATCCCAGGACCCTGGGATTATTACCTGAGCCAAAGGCAGAGGCTTTAACACACTGAGCCCCCCAGGTGCCATTTGGTATTGTCTTTTTAACCTTTGTTATGAAGTAATTGTTCAGCTAGTTTTTAGAAGAAATTGCTCTGTATGTAGTTGTAAATTTAATGTGTCTATGGGAGAGTTCAGGATCTTTTTATGGTGTTCTCTTGAACAGTCTCTTCTTTGTTTCTTTTTTTTTTTTAAGATTTTATTTACTTGACAGACAGAGATCACAAGTAGGCAGAGAGGCAGGCAGAGAGAGAGGAGGGAGCAGGCTTCCCACTGAGCAGAGAACCCGATGTGGCATTTGATCCCAGGACCCTGGGATCATGACCTGAGCTGAAAGCAGAGGCTTTAACCCACTGAGCCACCCAGGCACCTCTCTTCTTTTGTTTCTTCTTCTTTTTTTTTCTTTTCATAACTATTTTTTTTTCAATTTATTTATTTTCAGAAAAACATTATTCATTATTTTTTCACCACACTCAGTGCTCCATGCAAGCCGTGCCCTCTATAATACCCACCACATGGTACCCCCAACCTCCCACCCCCCCCCGCCACTTCAAACCCCTCAGATTGTTTTTCAGAGTCCATAGTCTCTCATGGTTCACTTCCCCTTCCAATTTACCCAAATTCCCTACTCCTCTCTAACACCCCTTGTCCTCCATGCTATTTGTTATGCTCCACAAATAAGTGAAACCATATGATAATTGACTCTCTCTGCTTGACTTATTTCACTCAGCATAATCTCTTCCAGTCCCATCCATATTGCTACAAAAGTTGGGTATTCATCCTTTCTGATGGAGGCATAATACTCCATAGTGTATATGGACCACATCTTCCTTATCCATTCGTCCGTTGAAGGGCATCTTGGTTCTTTCCACAGTTTGGCGACTGTGGCCATTGCTGCTATACACATTGGGGTACAGATGGCCCTTCTTTTCACGACATCTGTGTCTTTGGGGTAAATACCCAGGAGTGCAATGGCAGGGTCATAGGGAAGCTCTATTTTTAATTTCTTGAGGAATCTCCACACTGTTCTCCAAAGAGGCTGCACCAACTTGCATTCCCACCAACAGTGAAAGAGGGTTCCCCTTTCTCCACATCCTCTCCAACACATGTTGTTTCCTGTCTTGTTAATTTTGGCCGTTCTAACTGGTGTAAGGTGATATCTCAATGTGGTTTTTTTTTTCCAATTTATTTATTTTCAGAAAAACAGTATTCATTATTTTTTCACCACACCCAGTGCTCCATGCAAGCCGTGCCCTCTATAATACCCACCACCTGGTACCCCAACCTCCCACCCCCCTGCAATGTGGTTTTAATTTGAATCTCCCTGAGGGCTAATGATGATGAGCATTTTTTCATGTGTCTGTTAGCCATTTGTATGTCTTGATTGGAGAAGTGTCTGTTCATATCTTCTGCCCATTTTTTGATGTGTTTGCCTGTTTCATGTGGGTTGAGTTTGAGGAGTTCATTATAGATCCTGGATATCAACCTTTTGTCTGTACTGTCATTTGCAAATATCTTCTCCCATTCCGTGGGTTGCCTCTTTGTTTCTTAATGTAGGCATTTATTAATATAAATTTCTCTTAGGGCTTTTGCAGTTACTCCTGGGTTTTGATATTTATAAACAAATGGAAGCACAAGACAGGTTTTGATTTCCTTTTGAATTTTTTCCTTGACACATTGGTTCTTCAGTTGTGTATTGCTTAATCTTGACATTTGTGTATTATCCACTTTCTTTGTGTTATTGATTTCTAGTTTCATACCATTATGATCTGAAACCAAACAAATATCTTATTTAAATTTGCTAAGTCTTGATTTATATAATATAATATATAAAATATAATACAATATTATATTTTATATAAAATTTAATTATGTGACCTATCCTGGTGAATGTGCCATGTGAACTTGAGAAAAATGTATATTCTTCTGCTGTTGAATGGACTATTCTATTTATGTCTGTTCTATTTATCCTAAAGTAAGATTCAAGTCCGTTTCCTGATTGGTATTGTGTCTGAATGATTGTTCTATTATTGAACATGGAATTTTGGAGTCCCCTACTACAATTTTATTATATCTTCCCTCAGACCTGTTAGTATTTGTTGAATACAATTATGTGCTCTGATGTTAGTCATCTGTATATTTGATTTATCTTCTATTCAAATTGATGTCTTGATCATTATACAGTGACCATCTTTGGTTATTATTTTATTTTATAACAATTTCTGCTCTCTTTTGGTTTCTACTCACATGGAATATGTTTTGCTATCTCTTCACTTTGAGTTTATGTACATCCTTAAAGCTGAGTGTTTTGTAGGCAGCATAGAGTTAGGCCACTCTCTGCCTTCTGATTGGAAAATTCAGTCCATTAACATTTATATGGCATTAGTTAAGTCCTTACCTGTCAATAATTAGTCTGTTTTCTGGCTGAATTAAAGCTCTGCTCTTCTTATGTGTGGAGTTGGTTTGATTTGTTGTTGATCCTCCAGTTCTTTAAGGTGTAGAGACAGCTGGTGTGTTCTGGATTTTTCAATTCTTTTGAGCGAGGCTTGGATGGCTATATATTTTCCCCTTAGGACCGTCTTTGCTGTATCCCATAGGTTTTGGACCAAAGTGTCTTCATTCTCATTGGTTTCCATGAATTGTTTCAGTTCTTCTTTGATCTCCTGGTTGATCCAAGCATTCTTAAGCAAGGTGGTCTTTAGCTTCCAGGTGTTTGAGTTCCTTCGGAACTTTTCCTTGTGATTGAGCTCCAGTTTCAAAGCATTGTGATCTGAGAATATGCAGGGAATAATCTCAGTCTTTTGGTATCGGTTGAGTCCTGATTTGTGACCCAGTATGTGGTCTATTCTTGAGAAGGTTCCATGTGCACTTGAGAAGAATGAGTATTCTATTGTTTTAGGGTGGAATGTTCTGTATATATCTATGAGGTCCATCTGGTCCAATGTGTCATTCAATGCTCTTGTTTCTTTATTGATTTTCTGCTTCGATGATCTGTCTAATTCTGAAAGAGGCGTGTTAAGATCTCCTACGATTAGTGTATTCATATCAATATGACTCTTTATCTTGATTAACAGTTTTCTTAAGTAATTGGCTGCTCCCATATTGGGAGCATAGATATTTACAATTGTTAGATTATCTTGGTGGATAGTCCCTTTAAGGATTATGTAGTGTCCTTCTGTATCTCTGACTACAGTCTTTAGTTTGAAGTCTAATTTATCTGATATGAGAATCACTACCCCAGCCTTCTTTTGAGGCCCATTGGCATGAAAGATGCTTCTCCACCCCTTCACTTTCAGTCTGCGTGTATCTTTAGGTTCAAAATGGGTCTCTTGTAGACAGCATATGGATGGGTCCTGTCGTTTTATCCAATCTGCAACCCTGTGCCGTTTTATGGGTGCATTTAGGCCATTCACATTGAGAGTGATTATTGATAGATACGTTTTTATTGACATCGAGTTACCTTTGAAGTCTTTCTTTCTGTAGAATGTCTCTATATTTCTGTTCAATGCTATTCTTGCGATTTTTCCTCTTTTATAGAACCCCCCTTAATATTTCCTGCAGTGTCGGCTTGGTGGTTGCATAGTCTTTTAAGCCTTGCCGGTCTTGGAAACTCTTTATCTCTCCATCCATTTTGAATGTCAGTCTTGCTGGATAAAGTATTCTTGGTGCATGTTCTTCTCATTTGAAGTAAAGGATCTGTACTTGAGGAACTACAGAACACTCATGAAAGAAATTGAAGAAGACACAAATAGATGGAAGACCATTCCATGCTCTTGGATCGGAAGAATAAACATTGTTAAAATATCTATACTGCCTAGAGCAATCTATACTTTTAATGCCATTCCGATCAAAATTCCACCGTCATTCTTCAAAGAGCTGGAGCAAATAATCCTAAAATTTGTATGGAATCAGAAGAGACCCCGAATAGCTAAGAAAATATTGAAAAACAAAAATAAAGCTGGCGGCATCACCTTACCTGATTTCAAGCTTTATTACAAAGCTGTGATCACCAAGACAGCATGGTACTGGCATAAAAACAGACACATTGACCAGTGGAACAGAGTAGAGAGCCCAGATATGGACCCTCAACTCTATGGTCAATTAATCTTTGACAAAACAGGAAAAAATATACAGTGGAAAAAAGACAGTCTCTTCAATAAATGGTGCTGGGAAAACTGGACAGCTATATGTAGAAGAATGAAACTCGACCATTCTCTTACACCGTACACAAAGATCAACTCAAAATGGATAAAAGACCTCAACGTGAGACAGGAATCCATCAGAATCTTAGAGGAGAACATAGGCAGAAATCTCTTTGATATCAGCCACAGCAACTTCTTTCAAGATACATCTCCAAAGGCAAAGGAAACAAAAGCGAAAATAAACTTCTGGGACTTCATCAAAATCAAAAGCTTCTGCACAGCAAAGGAAACAGTCAAAAAAACAAAGAGGCAACCCACGGAATGGGAGAAGATATTTGCAAATGACAGTACAGACAAAAGATCCAGGATCTATAATGAACTCCTCAAACTCAACCCACACGAAACAGGCAAACACATCAAAAAATGGGCAGAAGATATGAACAGACACTTCTCCAATCAAGAAATACAAATGGCTATCAGACACATGAAAAAATGTTCATCATCACTAGCCCTCAGGGAGATTCAAATTAAAACCACATTGAGATATCACCTTACCAGTTAGAATGGCCAAAATTAACAAAACAGGAAACAACATGTGTTGGAGAGGATGTGGAGAAAGGGGAACCCTCTTCCACTGTTGGTGGGAATGCAAGTTGGTGCAGCCTCTTTGGAGAACAGTGTGGAGATTCCTCAAGAAATTAAAAATAGAGCTTCCCTATGACCCTGCAATTGCACTCCTGGGTATTTACCCCAAAGACACAGATGTAGTGAAAAGAAGGGCCATCTGTACCCCAATGTTTATAGCAGCAATGGCCACAGTCGCCAAACTATGGAAAGAACCAAGATGCCCTTCAACGGATGAATGGATAAGGAAGATGTGGTCCATATACACTATGGAGTATTATGCTTCCATCAGAAAGGATAAATACCCAACTTTTGTAGCAATATGGACGGGACTGGAAGAGATTATGCTGAGTGAAATAAGTCAAGCAGAGAGAGTCAATTATCATATGGTTTCACTTATTTGTGGAGCAAAACAAATAGCATGGAGGACAAGGGGTGTTAGAGAGGAGTAGGGAATTTGGGTAAATTGGAAGGGGAGGTGAACCATGAGAGACTATGGACTCTGAAAAACAATCTGAGGGGTTTGACGTGGCGGGGGGGGTGGGAGGTTGGGGTACCAGGTGGTGGGTATTATAGAGGGCACGGCTTGCATGGAGCACTGGGTGTTTTGAAAAAATAATGAATACTGTTTTTCTAAAAATAAATAAATAAATAATAATTAAAAAAAAAAAAGCTCTGCTCTTCTATTCCACCTTTCTTGCAGCCTTCCTTTATAAATTCCTTATAAATTGATGATTTTCCACAGTGGTATGCCTTAATTCCCTTATTTTTATCTTTTGTGTACCTTGTAGATTTTTGCCTTGAAGTCCTACATAAACCTCAAGGAATTGCAAATTATCAGTGCAAAAAAATATATATGTATATATATGTATATATGGATCCCAAATTTGTAAAGAAAAAAAATATATATATAGTTTTTTAATCACATACAAAACTATCTTTTTACTCCCACCATTTCTTTGATATCACCATTTACATCTTTATATATTGTGTGTGCATTAACAAATTGTAAAAGCTATAGCTATATTTAATCCTTTTGTCCTTTAATCTTTATGCTAGGGTTAGTAATTAACATATCAGCAGGTTGAAGTACTAGGGCATTCTGATTCTTACTGTACCTTACCTTTACCAATTTAAGGTACATTTTTATCTGTTTTTATTTTACTAGTTTGTGTACTTTTATTTCAGATCGAAGAACTTCATTCAGCATTTCTTATAAGGCGGGTAAACGACTGATAAATTCTGTAGCTCTTGTTAGGGAAAATTTTACCTGGCAAAATTGTCCTTTAGAAATAAAGGCCAGATAAAGTACTATTAGTTGGAGGTTTCTTTTTAACAATTTAAAAATATTATCCATTCTCTCCTGGCCAGCAAGTTCTCTGCTCAGAAATCCACTGGTAGCCCATGTGTGTTCCCTTGTATTTTTTCTCTTACTGCCTTAAAAATTCTTTGTGCTTGACTTCAGATAGTATTATTATGTGTCTTGGAGGAGAAAATTTTGGATTGAAATTTCAAGGTGACCTATTAGATTCATAAACTTGGATATCTAAATTTCTCCCCAAGTTTATGAGGTTCTCAGCCATTGTTAAATATTTCTACTCTTTTCTCCCACTGGGCCTTCAGTGATATGTTTATTACTTTCTTTGGTTCTTATAAATCCCATAGAATTTCTTCATTCCTTTTAATTCTTTTTGATTCTCCATCAATTTAAGAAGTTTTATTTTTAAAATTCAGATATAATTAAAATGCAGTGTTATATTAGTTTCAGGTCTACAACATAATGACTCAATAATTCTATTCATTACTCATCACAATAAACGTACTCTTAATCCCCTTCACCCATTTCACACACACATACCGCACTCTAGCAACTACCAATTCTTTATATTTGAGTATGTTTTTTCCCATTTTTTCATTTAACTTCCACATATGAACAAAATCATAGTATGTGTCTCTCTGACTTATTTTGTTTAACATCATACCCTCTAGATTCATCCATGTTGTTGCAAATGTCAAGAATTCATTCTTTTTTATGGCTGAGTAATATTCAATTGTGTATGTGTGTGTGCACACACACATATATAATCTATCTCATACATTTATTCATCTGATTGATAATTTTAATCTTTTAACTTTCTAATTCTCTCTCTAGCTTTCTCAAATCTGTCTTGAAGCTCCCTACTGAATTCTTCAGTTCAGTCACTATATTTAGCTCCCAAATTTGAAAAGTTAAGAGAAAACAAAGAACAAACTTGTCCTTGTATTGTTTTCCTGATCTCATTAACTTTTGTGTTCTCTTGTATTGTCTGTACATCTGCATAATTATTCTGAATTATGTGTCATCAATTCTTGGATTTCCATTTCTTTGGGATTTTTACTGCAAGTTTACTGTATTCCTTTGATAAAGACACATATCCTTGATTCTTTGTGATCTCCATAGTTTTGTGTAGTTATCTGTGCTTTTGAAGAAGCAGTCACCTCTTCCAGACTTTGACTTTGGTAAGGGAAACCTCTCACCTGCTGGTGGGGCATGCTTGATCACCTAGGTCCAATGGTGCATGGCATCAAGTGAGGGGAAGTGTGGTGTCACTGGGTCTAGGGTGGCCATGATATTTCTTTGTCACATTGCTGGGGCCCATAGTATCAACAACTTTGTGGCCCTTGCTAAGAACTCTGGAGGATCTGCAGAAGCGACAAGGTTGGTATTCTAATCAACATCTCCTGATTGACAAGCTAGGGACCAGGGCAGGCAATGGTGGTGACCGGAGCCAGTGGTTACACATCCTTAGTTGTGGAGGCCAGCTGCAAGTACTGATGAAGTGGCAGAAGCCAATTGCAGACACTTGGTGATGGAAGGCAGGGCAGGTAGCAAGGCTCATTAGCACCTGCAGGGGCTGTAGCTATTGGCTTTCTCTCTTGTGGCTGCATATTTAAGTGGAGAAGAGAGATGGAGATTAGTTTGGGGATGTACAGGTGCATGATTGGGGGCACTAGCTACAGCTGAGTGTGGCAGTACTGGCCCATGACAAAAGGCAGGGCTTGATTCAGACTCATAAGTGGCTTCAGAGGATTTGGCTATCACTGTACTCACCTGTGGCTGCGCAGCTCCCCGTTCTCACCCCCTGGGCATTTATACACCAGTAGAAGTGATGACAGCAGTCAGGCTGATGGCATGCAGGCACAGTGGTGATAGTTAGCCTATGGAATTAGGCTGGTTTCTTGTACTCACACAGCTGCAGAAGCCTGAGCTAGAAGCCTAAAGTGGCTGTTCACACAGCTGCTGGGCTCCAGAGTGTACAGGGAAAAACTTGGGGGGCTGGCATTTTACACTTTGGCCACAGAGACCTTGGATGGCTGTAGTTATGGATCCTGGACTCTGGTTGGGCAGCAGGAGGAGTAGGGAAGAATTCAGGTGGCTAGCATCAGTGAATTAGAATACCTGTGGGGCAAAAGTAGGTGAAATCTGAAGGGGGTCTGCAGTGGCTACTGGTAATTAATTTAGTCTACACACTAGGAACTGTGATTTCTCCTATTACAGGGCTACTAGTGGTAGCCTCCTCTTCCCTTCTTTGTTCCTAGCCACTTCTTTATACCCCAGAGAAATCTGAGAGCTATTTTTGTTCATGGATAGCTGCCTAAATGTTGATCTTTGTTGAGAGACAGAGACAAGGGTCTTCCATATTAAGTATGGTTTAAAGTGATATATAAGCTGACGGGGGTAGACTGTGGTCTTTCCATGTGTCAGTGTGGCCAGGCTACAGTCCTCAGTTGTTCAGTTGAACACTAATTATATGCTTCTGTGAAGGTATTTTGCAGATGTAAAGTATATAATAAGTTAACTTTATGTCTGATTTAATCTCCCTTAAAGACACCCAAAATAATCAGTTTAAAGAACTTCAAATAAGTTCAACACTGCTTTTAAGATAAAATTATCCCTGTGGTTAAGTTTCAGCCATGTGTAATAGTTCCACCCTATCTTTCCTGACAGCTTGCCCTACAGATTTTGGATTTCCCTTTCCAACCTCCACAATTGAACTACCTAATTCCTTGAAACCGATATATTAATTTGTCTCATACCGGTGTTTTCTCTGGTTAAACCCTGACACATCATCTTAAGTATTTGATTAACTGCAGAGAGAGTGCAGTGCCTGGGTCACTCTTCAGTTAAGTGTCTGCCTTCAGCTCAGGTCATGATATCAGAGTTCTAGGATCACCCTGCATCTAGTTCCCACTCAGCAGGAAGTCTGCTTGTCCCTCTCCCTCTGCTCTCTCTCTTTCTCAAAGAAATAAACACACACACACACACACACACACACAATGAGAATGACTTATACAATCTTACCGCTTACAGGTCCAAGCCATCACTGTCAGCTGTCCCATGATTTATCCTCTTCTGCCATCTTGTGATGATACTTGGAAGTTTACAATCATGACTGCTCAAGGACTGCTCCTGAAGGTTCTTAAGCATTTCTGCCAGGTCACTGTTTCATAAGAAAATAAGGAATTAGGTTTAGATTATAACCAGGTGAACTTCATTTCTTTATTTCTCTAATAATTGGAGTTGAGAACCTAAACATGTAATGTGCTAGCCTTGTAGCTGAAAATATAATTTAAAGTGTAAATATTTTGTGGCAACAGTCAGAATAATGTTCATTCTTTTAAAGTTTAAAATTAGAAAAGCAATACCTTCTCTATAGGAAAGTTTTATATACTTATCTTGAGATTCAAATTCAGAGTTCTTCCTTTCTTATTACCTAAGTCCCCATCCTCCTGAACAGGCATCCCCTGTCAAAAAGTCCTAAGATCATGCTTCAGAAAGACTGAGAAAGTACAAATGAACATAAAGGCTTGTAGAAGCACAATAATTATTTTGTAAAACTTTGTCTACAAACATGTACATTACAGTCAATTTCCCTTTTATACTAAAAAATCTTGATCACTTTTCAATAAAGGTCAACTTATTTCTTTTTTTAAATTTTTATTTATTTTTTAAAAATTCTTTTCAGTGTTCCAGAAGTCACTATTTATACACCACACCCAGTGCTCCATGCAACACGTGCCCTCCATAATACCCACCACCAGGCTCTTATTTCTTAATGCATGCCTGGTATTCTGTACTGTGAATGAACCATGATTTTTCTCCTTATTGCTAGACATATAGGCTTGTCTAACTTCTTGACAATGAAAAATTAATGTACTGAACAAGCTCATAACACTAGCCTTGATATGTGCCAGCATTTCTGTAGGGTAGATGATTAGGACAGTATTAACCCTTTTTCAATACTGATGCTGAGTCACTTGTCCAAAGCAAGAGGTAACAAATTTAGCCTAGGACAGTCCTTCTTTTCACTCTTCAGTTTACAAAGTCATCAAAAAAAAATGTGATCATGGAAGTATTCTGCATGAATCTCCCTTCAAGAAATAACTTTCAACTATAGGAGTGCAAATGGTAGACAACCTCTAGCTGTGGTCCTTGAGGATTCACCTTAGCTTTTGAGGAAGTATGGTTTTCTTGGACAGCTGATGACTAAGCATTGCAGTTATTACTATGAGTAATTTCTGCCCAAATGTGTGACCCTGCTAATTGCAATCTTTAACATGGAGCTTTTTCTGGGGTTGGCTGAAACTTTGCATCACAGTGAAGGCTCTTTCTGCCCAATCCTTTCTTTTTTTCTTTCACACAAGTCAGATTTGCATACTCACCTGAAGGCTTTCCTTCAAAAAAGTCCACATTCTCTTCTCATGAACCTATGAATGTTGTCTTACACAGCACAGGGGATTTGCAGATGTGATTGTTGAGGATGATGAGATGGGGACATTACATTGGTTCTATCTAGGTAATCCAGGATCATCACATGGGTTCTTGTAAGGTAAAGAAGGGAAATTGGTCAGAAGGAGAGGAAGTAGAGGCTGAAGTGATGCAAGACCACAAGCCCAGGAATGTAGATAACCTCTAGGAAGCTGGATAAAGTAAGGAAAGTGATGTTCCCTTGGAAACTTAAGAAGAAATGCAGTCTGTGAGACCTTGACTTTTAGCTCAATGAAATTTAAAACAATACATTTGTCTTAAGCCATTACATTTGTGGTAATTTGTTATAGCAGCAATAGGAAATTAATAGTCCTATTCAACCTTGTGTCCACTCTTAGGTATTACCCTCAAGAAAACTATGAAAGAAAATCACCTTTAACTCCATCATGGCCAAAAGTTGATAAAGAACTTCTGAGTTAGCTGATGTTAGCAAACATCAACACTATTCTGTGGAAAAATCCATGAAGCCTCAGCAATAGTCATCATGAGTTAGAAGTTTAAGAACTACATTAAATGGTAAAAGGAAAAGTTTTGATTGTGTAAGAAATAATAATAAAACTGATAAATTTAGTGAAGTTGCAGTATACAAAATCAATATACAGAAATCTGCTATATTTCTACTAATTACTACATAATCTACTAATTATAATGTAGCCAAAAAGAGAAGGAAAAAAACCCATTTACAATTTCATGAAAAAGAATAAATGGCTAGAAATGTATTTAACCAAGGAGGGGAAAGACCTATACTCTGGCAATTAAAGATGTTAATGAAAGAACTTGAAAATGATATAAGCAATGGAAAAAATATACCATGATGATGGATTTGAATAATTAATATTGTTAAAATTGTTCACACTAAAAAGCAATCTGGTATCAAAATACCAATAGTATTTTTTACAGAACTAGAGAAATAATCTTAAGATTTGTATGGAACCACAAAAAATCTTGAACACGTAAAGCAATTTTGAGAAAAATGGGCAGAAGACATGAACAGACACTTCTCCAAAGAAGATATACAAATTGCTGACAGACACATAAAAAACTGGTCATTATTATTAGCCATCAGGGAGATTCAAATCAAAACCACATTGAGATACCACCTTACACCAGTTAGAATGGCCAAAATTAGCAAGACAGGAGACAACAAGTGTTGGAGAGGTTGTGGAGAAGGGGGAACTCTCTTACACTGTTGGTAGGAATGCAAGCTGGTGCAGCCACTTTAGAAAACAGTGTGGAGATTCCTCAAATTGTAGGGGGAGATGAACCATGAGAGACTATGGACTTTGAAAAACAATCTAAGGGTTTTGAAGGGGCAGGAGGTGGGGAGGTTGGAGGAGCCTGGTGGTGGGTATTATGGAGGGCACATATTGCATGGAGCACTGGGTGTGGTGCATAAACAAAGAATTCTGTTAAACTGAAAAGAAATTAAATTAAAAAGATAATAGAAAATAGAGACAAAAATAAATATAGAACTGCCATATGATCCAGTAATTCCACCAGAATTGGGTAAATTCCTGAATATTTTCAAGCTAGTGTTTTTATTTTCTTTGAGTAAAGATATATGCACCCCAATATTTATTGCAGCATTATTTACAATAGTAAAGATATGAAAGCAACCCAAGTGTTCATCAATAGATAAGTGAAGATGAATGGAAGATGGAATATTAGCCAAAAAAAGAATGAGATCTTTCCATTTGCAACAATATGGATGGACCTAGGGTACCCTCTAGGGTACACTAAATGAAATAAGCCAGGCAGAGAAAAACAAATATGATTTTTCTTATATACAGAATCTTAATGGAACAAATATAAACATCAGAAACAGACTCATAAATACAGAGAAAAAGGGTAGTGGTTGCCAGAGGTGAGCAGATTGGGATGATGGGTGAAATCAGGGAAGGATATTACATTAAGAAGTACAAAGTTCCACTTGTAAAATAAGTAAATCATGGAGATGAAAGTAGAGCATAGGGAATATAGTCAATAATATTATAACATTGTACTGTGACATATGGTAACTACACTTACAGTGGTAAACATTGTGTGATGCATAGAGTTGTCAAATCACTGTGCTGTACACCTAAAACTAATATAACATTGTATGTCAACATGATGTTTTTTTAAAGAAATGCTTCCCAGGAAAAACTGTTAAGTGAATAGAGGAAAGTAGAAGAAGAAAGTAGAAAAAAGACAAGTAAGGGGAGATTTTGGAAAAAGTCCTGCTTATGTTGGCTTCAGTTTGATATCACAGAGTAAGGACACTGATGGGTATATTCATACCAGAGGACTGCTCGTATTTTATGGGGCCATGCTGAACAGCAATCATCAGATAAGGACCAAACACAAGGAATGTAGCCCCCATGGTCCTTCCACATCCAGAATCCAGTGATAGGAGATGAGACAGGTGTGAGCTATTGCAAGTGAAGGCATACTGAATTCAGGGGAGAGGCACAGAGAAATAATCAAAAGGATCCAACTGGATCTGGGTGGAGCAATAACAGCATCTGCTAATGTCCAACTATCATATAGAAACAGTGGCAGGTTAGTATAAATTTAAAGTGAGACTCAAATAGATGTGAGAAGTTCATTAAGTAGTCATAATTTCTGAAGGATACCTATAAGAGGTTTAACTCTAGCCCCCATTGCTATACATGGTCCTGAGGTCATAAATAATTTCTATCATTTTTTTCCACTACCAATTCTAGATCATTTTGTTGGCTAGTATTTTTGTTGGAATAGAGAGCTCATCTGGTATCCCAGACCTCTGTTGAGGAGAGATTTGAGTTCCCAGTTACTGGCATGGACCATGACCCTGATTGATATATATGTGCATATGTGAGTGTGTGTGTGTGTGTGTGTGTGTGTGTGTGTGGGTGGGTGGGTGAGAGAGAGAGAGAGAGAGAGAGAGAGAGTGTCTAGCTCTGTCCTCACTTCTAGAGTCAGCTCTGGCCTGCAGGAGAGAGCCACTTTGGGCTCTCAAAATAATGTTTTGCAACAGAAAGAGCTTTTCAATGATTCTGGTGTCTTAAGCATCAACACCTTCCTGATAGATTTAGTAACCACAGTCTTTTTCCTTTTTTGGGAGGGGTTAAAAGTGGTCATTTTATTTTAATTTAAAAAAACATTTTATTTATTTTCAATTTAAATTAATATATATTATTATTTTCAGGGATAGAATTTAGTGATTCATTAGTTGCATGTTACACCCAGTGCTCATTACATCCTGTGCCCTCCTTAATGCCCATCACCCAATTACCCAATTTCCCTATCACCTCCCCTTTCGCAACCCTTAGTCTGTTTCTTATAGTTAAGAGTCTCTTATGGTTGGCCTCCCTCTCTATTTTCATCTTATTTTTCCTTACCATCCTCTGTGTTCATCTGTTTTGTTTCTTAAATTCCACATATGAGTGAAATTATACTATATTTGTGATCATAATCTTTCAGTGGGAAGTGCAAGCTCTTGAGAGGAACAAAGTAGGCCAACTCTGTAAACTCTGAGGTTTCAGGAGATCTGCAGAGCCACAGAGAGGTACTCTATCCAGATATGCTTATCCTAAGTTTTCCCAACCAGTTCCCTGACTTGAGCATAGCTGACCTGCCTGAACTGGGCATTAAAATGTCATGGGAGGGTTCAAGACGGCACCATAGTAAGATCCTGTACTCACCTCCACTCATTAACATAACAAACATACAAACTACATATGAAATAATCCTTTCTGAAAAAGACCCCAAAATTGCATGAATATAGCTTACACAACAAAGGATAAAAGGATAACATCAAGGCAGGAAAGAGAGGCAGAGACATGGACTTACCAGGGATAAAATTACATCCCAGCTACAGCAAGTCACCATTAAAGGGGACAACAAAGTTATAGAATTTTTTCTTTGAGGAGCAAGGGCTTCAAGCTGTACATTAAACACCCCAACGTTTAGATCTTGCACATGAGAGATGAGGCCCCAAAGCACCAGTCTTTGAAAATCAATAGAGATTGTGTTCAGGAAAACTAAAACTGTGGGGAATTGGATACCACTCTCTTAAAGAATCTGACTGCAGACTCTCTTGACCTGGAAACCAACACAAAAACACCCACTGGAAAAGTACATAGACCATAGGGTATGGAGACCCATTTACTAGCCTTAAAGCTTCTGCTGGAGATGTAGGAAAGAGCAGGGAATCCCTGAGAACTGAGACACTGATGGGAGCCATTTTTACAACCTCAATCTAATTAATACTGGTGCTGGTAGGCACCATTTTAGAATTCTCCCTCCAACTTGCTAAGACCAGTAGTAAATGCCCTCCTGAAAGTCCTGCCACCAATACACCACAGCAGTCATGGACTTATCCCAGTGTAAGCTCTGGCCACTGATACACCATGGCTATGGAGCTGATAGAATAGGAGGGTACACATAGCCCACATAGGGGATAACATTTGAATTGCTGGATTTGGTGACCAGTAGAGATTGTTCTTCTGAGGCCCGGAATATTTCTATGTAAGCACAATCCCTCAAGAACAGAAGTGGCTGAACTGCAAATGTATAGAAACAAACATAAAGTTAGACAAAATGAGGAGATGGAGAAATATGTTCCAAATGAAAGGACAAAATAAAAACTCAGAAAAAGAAATAAGTGAAATAGAGATAAACAATCCACTTGATAAAGAGTTCAAAGTAATGGTCATTAAAGATGTCCACTGTGGGGCACCTGGGTGGCTCAGTCAGTTAAGTGTCTGCCTTCAGCTCAAGTCATGATCCTGGGGTCCTGGATTGGGCCCCATATCAAGCTCTCTGCTTTGTGGGGAGCCTGCTTCTCCCTCTCCTTCTGCCTGCCTCTTTTTCTTTTTCTGTCAGGTAAATAAATTTTAAAAATCTTTAAAAAAAATGTTCACTGAACTTGGGAGAAGAATGGGGAAACCCAGTAAGAACCGGAAAAAAGAGATAGAAAACATATTTTGTTACCAAACAGAAGTTATAACTGAACTTAAAAAGATATTAGAGTTATTCAGCAGCAGACTAGATGAAATAGAAAAATGAATCAGCATGCCAGAGGACAAACCAATGAAGCTTAGCCAGACTGAGCATCGAAATTTAAAAAAAGAAAGAAAGAAAGAAAAGAAAAAGAAAAAAAAGAATTGGGGGAAGTGAAGATACCTTAAGGGATCTTTGGGAAAACATCAGGCAGAATAACATTTGTATTATAAAGATCCTAGAAGGAGAAGATAGAAAGAATGAGAAAAGATATCTGAAGAAATAATGACTGAAAACTTTCCTTATCTGGGAAAGAAATCAGACGTCCAGATCCAGGAATCTCAGAGTGTCCAAATAATATATATGGCAAAACCCACAAGGATTTTTCAGTAGAAAAATTTAAGGCCACAATGGCCTTATGACATGGCATGACATATTTAAAGTGCTAAAAAGAAAAAACTTCCAACCAAGATTCTCTACCCAGTAAAATTTTATTCAGAATTGAAGGAGATATTAAGAGCTTTCCAGGTAGGCAAAAACTAAGGGAGTTTAACATTGTTTGTAGGGCTGGTTTAGTGGTGATAAAGGAACTTCTTGAAGTTAAAAAGAAATGGCACTAATTAAAAATAAAACAAATGAAAATAAAAATATCACTGCAAAAAGTAAATATATAGTAGGTAGTGAATCAATCACTTAGAAAACAAACATGGATTAAAAGACAAAAGCAGTAAAATTAACTAAAATTAAAATAATTTAGGGAATCATAAGATAATCATCAAAAATGCAAAATATATGGGAATAAAAAGAGCTTTACAATGTGTTTAAAATTATCAACTCAAAGCAGACTGCCATTTACATAGGATATTTTATATAAACCTCACAGTAACCACAAGGAAAAAACTTACAGTAAACATACAAAAGGAAACAAGAAACAAATCTAGTTGGTGAATGGATAAAAAAGATGTGAGTAATATTCATATATATATAGATGATAGATAGATGATAAATAAATATTTATGATATATATATTATCTATGTATAGATAAAAAAGATATGAGTTATATATGTATAGATAAAAAAGATGTGAGTAATATATATATATACTCATCCATAAAAGAGAGAATGAAATCTTGCCATTTGCGACAACATAGTATTACATGGTATTATGCTAAGTGAAATAATTTTTATTTGTCTAACTGCAGAGGCAAATAAATAATATATGATTTCACTCATGTAGAATTTAAGAAACAGAACAAATGAGTAAAGGGGGAAAAAAGAGAAAGGCAAGCTAAGAAACACTCTCAATTATAGAGAACAAACATAATTATCAGAATGGAGGTTGGGGGGATAATAAAATAGGTGATGGGGATTAAGGAGGGTGCTTGTGATGAGCACAGTGTGCTGTATGGAAGTGTTGAATCACTATATTTTACATCTGAAACTAACATTACACTGGATGTTAACTAACTGGAATAAGAATAAAAGCTTAAAACCCATCAGAGTTGAAGAATACATGACAGGGATGTCCACTCTCACCACTGTTATTCAACATAGTACTTGAAGTCCTAGCAACAGCAATCAGACAATGAAAAGAAATAAAAGGCATTCAAACTGATAAAGAAGTCAAAATCTCTTTGCAGATGACATGATACTTTATATAGAAAACCCAAAAGACTCCACCTCCAAAATACTAGAATTCATACAGCAGTTCAGTAATGTAGCAGGGTACAAAATCAATGTGCAGAAATCAGTTGCTTTCTTATACAGTAGCAATGAAAAAATAGAAAGGGAAGTGAGAGAATTGATTCCATTTACTGTAGCACAAAGAACCATAAGATACCTGGGAATAAACCTAACCAAAGAGGTAAAGGATCTGTACTCGAGGAACTACAGAACACTCATGAAAGAAATTGAAGAAGACACAAAAAGATGGAAGAGCATTCCATGTCCATGGTTCAGAAGAGTAAACATTGTTAAAATGTATATACTGTCTAGAGTCATCTATACTTTCAATGCCATCCCAATCAAAATTCTGCCAGCATTTTTCAAAAAGATGGAGCAAACAATCCTAAAATTTATATGGAATGAGAAGATACCTGAGTTGCTAAGGAAATGTTGAAAAAGAAAAATAAAACTGGGGGCATCATGTTGCCTGATTTCAAGCTTTACTACAAAGCTGTGATCACCAAGACAGCATGGTACTGGCATAAAAACAGACACATAGACCAGTGGAACAGAGTAGAGAGCCCAGATATGGACCTTCAACTCTATGGGCAAATAATCTTCGACAACAGGAAAAAATATACAGTGGAAAGAAAACAGTCTCTTCAATAAATGGTGCTGGGAAAATTGGACAGCTGTATGTAGAAGAATGAAACTCGACCATTCTCTTAAACCATACACAAAGATAAACTCAAAATGGATAAGAGACCTCAATGTGAGACAGGAATCCATCAGAAACCCAGAGGAGAACATAGGCAGTAACCTCTTCGACATTGGCCACACAAACTTCTTTCAAGGTGTGTCTCCTAAGGCAAAGGAAACAAAAGCAAAAATGAGCTTTTGGGACTTCATCAAGATCAAAAGCTTCTGTACAGCAAAGGAAACAGTCAACAAAACAAAGAGGCAACCCAGAGAATGGGAGAGGATATTTGCAAATGACACCACAAAGGGCTGATATCCAAGATTTATAAAGAACTTCTCAAACTCAACACACACAAAACAGAAAATTACATCAAGAAATGGGCAGAAGACATGAACAGACACTTCTCCAAAAAGACATACAAATGGCTAATAGACACAAGAAAATACAATACCTGAAATGAAAAATACACCAGAGGGAATCAACAGATTAGCAAATACAGAAGAATGGAACTGTGACCTGAAAGGGTAATGGAAAGAAAGAACTCAAGCTAAATAACACATAGAAAAAAATAATTTTAAAAATGAGAAGTTAAGAAATCTCTTGGTCAAAATCAAGGGAACAAACATTTACATTATAGGGGTCCCAGGAGGAGATGTGAAAGACAAATGAACAGAATTTTTTTTTTTAAAGAATAGTGAAAATTTACCTAACCCAGAAAAGGAAGTGAACATCCAGACTCAGGAAGCACAGAGAGTTAATCTAAACCCAAGGAGGCTCCCACCAAGACACTTAATACTTAAAATGGAAAATGGTTAAGATTAAATAAAAGAAGAAATTTTTAAAAACATAGGAAAAATGAAAATGAAGACACAATGGTCCAAAACCTTTGAGATGCAGCAAAAGTGGTTCCAAGAGGGAAATTTATAGCTACTTTGGGGTTATTTCAAGAAGGAAGAAAAATCTCAAATGACCTTAACTTAAACCTGGAGGAACCAGAAAAAGAACAACAACAAAATCAAAACCAAACAGAAAGAAGGAAATAATGAAAATTAGAGCAGAAACAAATGATATAGAAACTTAAAAAAAAATAGAACAGATCAATAAGACCAGGAGCTGATTCTTTGGAAAAAAAAATAAATACAATTAGATCTCTAGTCAGACTTATCAAGAAAAAATGAGAAAGGACTCAAATAAATAAAATCAGAAATTAGAGGGGAGAAATAACAGCCAAAACTACAACAATATAATTACAAAAGAATATTATGAAAAGCTATAAGCCAACAAATTAAACAACCTAGAAGAAAGGGATGAATTTTTAGAAACATATAATTTACTGAAACTAAAATAGGAAGAAATAGAAAATCTGAACAGACCAGGAGCCAGCAAAGGAATTGAATCAGTAATTTAAAAACTACCAACAAACAAAAGTCCAGGACCAGATGGCTTCATAGATTAATTCTACCAAACACTTAAATGAGAGTTAATATGTATTCTTCTCAAACTATTCCAAAAAATAGAAAAGAAAAACTTCCAAATTCATTCTATGAAGTCAGCATTACCCTAATACCAAAACGAGATAAAGACTCCACTAAAAAAGAGAATTACAGGTCAATATCTCTGATCAACATAGATGTCAAAGTCCTCAACAAAATACTAGCAAAGCAAAGCCAATAATACATTTTATTTTATTTTTAAGATTCTGTGTATTTTTTTTTTAAGATTTTATTTATTTGAGAGAGAAAGAACACAAGCAACGGGAGGGGCAGAAGGAGAGGGAAAGGGACAAGTAGATTCCCTGTTGAGCAGGAAGACTGATATGGGGTTTGGTTCCAGGATCCTGAAATCATGATCTGAGTCAAAGTCAAACTTTTAACTGATGAGACATCCAGGAACTCCCAATAATATATTTTAAAAAATCATTCACCACAATCAAGTGGGATTTATTCCTGGGTTGCTAGTGTGGTTCAATATTAACAAAACAATCAACGTTATATATAACATCAATAAGAGAAAGAATAAGAACCATATGATCATTTCAAGATGCAGAAAAAGCATTTGACAAAGTACAACGTCTATTTGTGATAAAAGCCCGCAACAAAGTAGGTTTAGAAGGAATATAACATGATAAAGTGCAACTATGAAAATTGTTTGGTTATCATCCATAAAGGGGAAAAATGAGAGTTTTCCCTAAAGTCAGGAAAAAGATAAGGATATCCATTCTCACCACTTTTATTCAACATAGTGAATGTTGTGGAAATCCTAGCCACAGCAATCAGTTAACAAAGAGAAATCAAATAGGTCCAAAATAGTAAGGAAGAAGTAAAACTTCCACTGTTTGCAGATGACTTGATACCATATATAGAAAACCAGAAAGACTGCCAAAACAAAACAAAACAAAAAAACCCCTGCTAGAACCAATAAATGAATTCAGTAAATTTGCAGGACATAAAATCAGTGTACAGAAATCCATTGCATTTCTATAACTAATAATGAAGCAGCAGAAAGAGAAAGTAGAGAAAAAAACTCATTTACAATTGTATCCAAAATAATAAGATACTTAGGAATAAACCTAACCAAAGAGGTGAAAGATCTGTACTCTGTAAACTATAAAACATTGGTAAAAGAAATTGAAAACAGCATAAAGAAATGAAAAGGCAGGGTACCTGGGTGGCTCAGTCGTTAAGCATCTGCCTTTGTCTCAGGTCATGATCCCAGATCCTGGGATTGAGACTTGCATCGGGCTCCCTGCTCAGCAGGAAAACTGCTTCTCCCTCTCCAACTCCCTCTGCTTGTGTTCCTTCTTGCTGTGTCTCTCTCTGTCAAATAAATAAAATCTTTAAAAAAGAAAAATGAGAAATTGAAAGACATTCCATGCTCATGGAATGGAAGAGCAAATATTGTTAAAATATCTCTACTAACCCCACTCCAAATCCACATATTCAATGCAATCCCATCAAAATATGAATAGAATTCTTCATGGAATTAGAGCAAACTATCCTAAAATTTGTATGGAACCACAAAAGACCCTGAATAGCTAAAGCAACCGTAAAAGAAAAAGCAAAACTTGAGGTATCACAATGTTGGGCTTCAAGTTATATTGTAAAGCTGTAGTAATCAAAACATTATGCAGTCAAATGCTCTACCACTGAGCTATACCCCCTAATCAAAACATTATGGTATTGGCACAAAAATAGGCACATAGGTCAATGGATTAGAATAGAAAACCCAGAAATGAACCCACAGCTATATGGTCAATTAAAGTTTAACAAAGCAAGAAAGAGTATCTAATGGGAAAAAGACTGTTTTCAACAAATGGTGTTGGGAAAACTGGACAGCTACAAGCAAAATAATGAAACTGGACTGCTTTCTTATACCATACACAAAAATAAACTCAAATGGATTAAAGACCTAAAATTAACAAGACGAGAAACAACAAGTGTTGGAGAGGTGGTGGGGAAAGGGAAACCATCTTACATTGTTGGTGGGAATGCAAGTTGGTATAGCCACTTTGGAAAACAGTGTGGAGAGTCCTTAAGAAATTAAAAATAGAGCTACGCTATGACCCTACAATTGCACTACTGGGTATTTACCCCAAATATACAGATGTAGTGAAAAGAAGGGCCATCTGTACCCCAGTGTTCATAGCAGCAATGGCCACAATAGCCAAACTGTGGAAAGAACCAAGATGCCCTTCAACAGACTAATGGATAAAGAAGATATGGTCCATATATACAATGGAATATTACACCTCCATCAGAAAGGATGAATACCCCACTTTTGTATCAACATGAATGGGACTGGAGGAGATTATGCTGAGTGAAGTAAGTCAAGCAGAGACAGTCAGTTATCATATGGTTTCACTTACTTGTGGAGCATAGGGAATAACATGGAGGACATTAGGAGAAGGAAAGGAAAAGTGAATTGAGGTAAATCAGAGGCAGAGATGAAGCATGAGAGACTGTGGACTCTGAGAAACAAACTGAAGGTTTTGGAAGGGAGTGGGGTGAAGGGATGGGTGAGGCTGGTGGAGGGTATCATGGAGGGCACGAATTGCATGGAGCACTGGGTGTGGTGCATAAACAATGAATTCTGGAACACTGAAAAGAAAAAAAAGAAAAGAAAGAAAAATATTTGTATCCTCTCTTTACTGGTGTGAAATACTCTCTTGTATCTCTTCACTCTTTTTCATAACATTCTTTTTCATAAAAAAAACCACCACAACAAAATACAAATAATCCATTTAAATAATAGAAGAAATGAAGACATTTCTCAAAGAAGACGTCCAGGTAGCCAACAAACACATGAAAAGGTACTCAACATCACTCAGCATCAGGGAAATGCAAATCAAAACTACAATGAGAGGAGTCTGGGTGGCTCAACTGGTAGAGCATCTGACTTGATTTCAGCTCAGGTCATGATCTCAGGGTCATGAGATTGAGTGCTGCCTTGGGCTCTGCACTGAGCATGGAACCTGCTTAAGATTCTCTCACTCCCTCTCCCTTTGCCCCTCTCCCTGCTTACATGCTCTCTCAAAGACAAACAAACAAAAAAACCACAACAAAAAGTCCCCTCACACCTGTCAGAATGATTAAAATCAACAACACAAGGAACAACAGGTATTGGGAAGGATGTGAAGAAAGGGGATTACATGTTGGTAGGAATGTAAACTGGTCATCCACTATTGAAAACAGTATGAAGATTCCTCAAAAGTTAAAAATATAACTACCCTATGATCCAGCAATCACACTACTGGATATTTATCCAAAGAATAAAAAAAATTAATTCAAAGGGATATATGCACCCCTACGTTTGTTGCACCATTATTTACAAAAGCCAAATTATGGAAGCAGTCCAAGTGTTCATAACCGCTAAGTGGATAAAGAAGACATGGTTTGGATATACAATTGAATATTATTCAGCCATAAAAAGCGAAATCTTACCATTTGCAACAACATGGATGGAGCTAGAGAGTGTGATGCTAAGTGAAATAAGGCAATCAGAGAAAGACAAATATCACATGATTTCATTCATATGTTGAACTTAAGAAAATAAATGGGCAAAAGAGAAAAAAAGAGAGAGAAATGAACAAAGAAACAGATTCTTAACTATAGAGAACAACCTAGTTGTTATCAGAAGGGACGTGGGTGCAGGGATGGGTAAAATAAGTTATGGGGATTAAAGAGTACACTCATCATGATGAGCACTGAGGAATGTATAGAATTGTTGAACTACTGTATTGTACACTTGGAACTAATATTACACTGTATATTAGTACTACTGGAACTAAAATTAAAAACTTAATAAAAAATATTGAGAAGATATAAAAAATGACACTAGAGTTCTGCTTCTCTAACTTTCTTTTCTTTTTTTTTTAAGATTTTATTTATTTGACAGAGAAATCACAAGTAAACAGAGATGTAGGCAGAGAGAGGGGAGGGGGAAGCAGGCTCCCTGCCGAGCAGAGAGCCAGATGCAGGGATCCATCCCAGGACCCTGAGATCACGACCTGAGCCGAAGGCAGAGGTTTAACCCACTGAGCCACCAAGGCACCCCTGTGTCTAACTTTCATTTGTTGTTTTGCTGTTTCTATTTTCTCAGTGTTGTAGATTGGAGCCTCTTTTTAAAAGCTACCAAAGCATTCTCTCGCTCTCACAATTCTATCTCAAAAAATTAGCAATTAACATACATTATATAAGTTTTAGGTATACAATGCTAATCTAATATATTTATATATTGCAATATGATTACCACATTAACAAACACCTGTCAGATCACATAAATGTGCTTTTTGTTATGAGAAAAATTAAGATCTAGTCTCTTAGGGACTTTGAAGTTCATTATACAGTATTTTTTACTATAATCATGATGGTGTTTATTCGATTTCCAGAACTTATTTATCTACCAGTTTCAAGTTTGTGCCCTTAAACTCCTCAATTCCTCCACCCCTGGAAACCACAATTCTATTCTGTTGTTTTATAACAGCTTTTATAGATTCCACATGCAAATTATACCATAGCATTTGACCTTTTTGACTTATTTCAATTTGCATAATGTCCTATTATGCACCACTTTCCTATTCTCTCATGGCTGACCAATATTCCATTCTATGTGAGTGTGTATATATACACCATATTTTCTTTATTCATCTGTTGACAGGTACTTAGGTTTTTCCCATATCTTAGCTATTGTGAATAATGCTGCAACGACTATGGAAGGATATCTTTTCAATATCCTGTTTTCATTTCCCTCAGCTATATACCCAGAAGTGGGATTGCTAATAGTTCTATTCTTTTTCTTTTTTTTTTTTTTCTTTTTGAGACACTTTTATACCATTTTCCATTATGGCTGAACCAATTTACATTCCCACCAACAATGCACAAGTGCTTCCTTTTCTCCATATTCTTTCCAACAGTTGTTACCTTGTCCTGTTGATAGCCATTCTAACAGGCTCGAGGTGCTATCTCATGGGTTTCACTTTTTAGCTTTTTTTTTTTAACAACAAAAAGAATTAACCGTTGAAAGAAATGCATTTATTCTTTTTTAAACTTATTTTTTATTTATTTTCAGTGTAACAGTATTCATTATTTTTGCACCACACCCAGTGCTCCATGCAATCTGTGCCCTCTCTAATACCCATCACCTGGTACCACAACCTCCCACCCCCCGCCCCTTCAAACCCCTCAGATTGTTTTTCAGAGTCCATAGTCTCTCATGGTTCACCTCCCCTTCCAATTTCCCCCAACTCCCTTCTCCTCTCTATCTCCCTATGTCCTCCATGCTATTTGTTATGCTCCATAAATAAGTGAAACCATATGATAATTGTCTCTCTCTGCTTGACTTATTTCACTCAGCATAATCTCTTCCAGTCCCATCCATGTTGCTACAAAAGTTTTAAAAATAATTGACATACAGTAGTGTCAATATCACCTGGTTGTTGTTGTTGTTTTTGTTTTTGTTTTTCACTTTCCTGATGATGAGAGATGTACCTGTGACCCATTATATGTCTTGGAAAAATACCTATTCAAGTCCTATGCCTGTTTATTATTTATATTTTTTGTATTGAATGGTAGGTATTTTTAGATAATTTGGATATTAACCCCTTACCCAATAAATGGATTGATTTTTGTTTTTGTTTCTTCTCCTTTAGTGTAATAACCAAAACATAATTCCTAAGACAAGGAGCTTCTTCCCTATGTTTTTTTTTAGTGTAATTAACATACAGTATTAGTTTCAGATGGACAATAAAATGATTCCACAACTTTATATATTTCTTAGTACTCATCAACTAAGTGAGTGTACTTTCAATCCCCTCCCCTATGTTTTCTTCTAGGAGTTTTATGGTATCAGGTCTCATGTTTCAGGTTTTCATCTACTTTATTTTTGTGTGTGGTGTATGATAGAAATAAAGTTTCATTTTTGGCATGTGGTTATCCAGTTTTCCCAACACCATCTGATGAACAAAATATCCCTTTTGTTTGGACCACATCTTCTTTATCCATTCATCTGTTAAAGGGCATTTCTGCTCCTTCCAAAGTTTGGCTATTGCAGACTTTGCTGCTGTAAACATTGGGGTGAATGTGGCATTTTTTAAAAAAAAATTATTTATTTTTTTAAATTTCTTTCCAGTGTTCCAGAATTCATTGTTTATGCACCACACCCAGTACTCCATGCAATTCATGCCCTCCATAATACCCACCACCAGGCTCACCCAATCTACCACTCCCCCCCTCCAAAACCCTCAGTTTGTTTCTGAGTCCACAGTCTCTCATGGTTCATCACCTCCTCTAATTTCCCCCAACTCCCTTCTCCTCTTCATCTCCCCATGTATTCCGTGTTATTCCTTATGCTCCACAAATTAAGCTTATTTGTGGAGTATATGGCTTTTCTTTTCACTACATCTGTATCTTTTTTTTTTCAGCATAACAATATTCATTATTCTTGCACCACACCCAGTGCTCCATGCAATCCGTGCCCTCTCTAATACTCACCACCTGGTTCCCCCAACCTCCCATCCCCCACCACTTCAAACCCCTCAGATTCTTTTTCAGAGTCCATAGTCTCTCATGGTTCACCTCCCCTTCCAATTTCCCCCAACTCCCTTCTCCTCTCTAACTCTCCTTGTTATTTGTTATGCTCCACAAACAAGTGAAACCATATGATAATTGACTCCCTCTGCTTGACTTATTTCACTCAATTTTGATTTGAATCTCTCTGATGGTTAATGATGATGAACATTTTTTCATGTTTCTGTTAGGCATTTGTATATCTTCTTTGGAGAAGTGTCTGTTCATGTCTTCTACCCATTTTTTGACTTACTTGTTTTTTGGGTGTTGACTTTGAGGAGTTCTTTATGATCTTGGATATCAGCCCTTTGTCTGTAGAGTCATTTGTGAATATCTTCTCCCATTCTGTGGGTTGCCTCTTTGTTTTGTTGACTGTTTCCTTTGCTGTGCAGAAGCTTTTGATCTTGATGAAGTTCCAAAAGTTCACTTTCACTTTTGTTTCCCTTGCCTCTAGAGATGTATCTTGAAAGCAGTTGCTGTGGCTGATGTTGAAGAGGTTACTGCCTATGTTCTCTTCTAGGATTTTGATGGATTCCTGCCTCACACCAAGATCTTTCACCCATTTCACGCTTATCTTTGTGTATGGTGTGAGGGAATGGCTGAGTTTGATTCTTCTGTATATAGTTGTCCAATTTTCCCAGCACCATTTATTGAAAAGACTGTCTTTTTTCCACTGGATACTTTTTCCTGCTTTGTTGAATATTAGTTGACCATAGATTTGAGGGCCCGTATCTGGACTCTCTACTCTGTTCCACTGCTCTACGTGTCTGTTTTTATGCCAGTACCATGCTGTCTTGGTGATCACAGCTTTGTAATATAGCTTGATATCAGGCCACATGATGCCCCAGCTTGTTTTTCTATTTCAATGTTTCCTTGGTGATTTGAGGTCTTTTCTTGTTCCATACAAATTTTAGGATTGTTTGTTCCAGCACTTTGAAAAATGCCATTGGTATTTTGATCAGGATGGCATTGAAAGTATAGATTGCTCTGGGCAGCATAGATATTTTAACAAAGTTTATTTTTCCAATGCATGAGCATGGAGTGTTTTTTTTTTTTTTAATCCTTTTGTGTCTTCTTCAATTTCTGAAACAATTCATGGAAACCAATGATAATGAAGACACTTCAATCCAAAACCTATGGGTTACAGCAAAGGCGGTCCTAAGGGGGAAATACATAGCCATCCAAGCCTCCCTCAAAAAAATTGAAAAATCCAGAACACAGCAGCTGTCTCTACACCTTAAAGAACTGGAGAATCAACAACAAATCAAACCAACTCCACACATAAGAAGGGAAATCATCAAGATTAGAGCTGAGATCGATGAGGTAGAAACCAGAGATACAGTAGAACGTATCAATGAAACTAGAAGCTGGTTTTTTTGAAAGAATCAATAAGATCGATAAACCATTGGTGACACTAATCCAAAAGAAAAGAGAGAAAGCTCAAATACATAAAATTATGAATGAAAAGGGAGAGGTCACAACTAACACCAAGGAAGTGGAAACAATCATCAGAAGTTAGTATCAACAGTTATATGCCAATAAGCTAAGCAACCTAGATGAAATGGATGCATTCCTGGAAAAATATAAACTCCCAAAATTGAACCAGGAAGAAATCGACAACCTGAATAGACCAATATCTAATAACGAGATTGAAGCAGTGATCAAAAACCTCCCAAAAAACAAGAGCCCAGGACCTGATGGATTCCCCAGAGAATTCTACCAAACTTTCAAAGAAGAAATAACACCTATTCTCCTGAAGCTGTTTCAAAAAATTGAAGCAGAAGGAAAACTTCCTGACTCTTCCTTTGAAGCCAGCATTACCCTGATACTCAAACCAGGCAAAGACCCTACCAAAAAGGAGAATTTCATACCAATATCCCTGATGAATATGGATGCTAAGATTCTCAACAAGATTCTAGCAAATAGGATCCAACAGCACATTAAAAAGATTATCCACCATGACCAGGTGGGATTCATCCCTGGGCTACAAGGATGGTTCAACATTCGCAAATCAATTAATGTGATAGAACAAATTAATAAGAGAAGAGAGAAGAACCACATGGTCCTCTCAATTGATGCAGAAAAAGCATTTGACAAAATCCAGCATCCGTTCCTGATTAAAACACTTCAAAGTATAGGGATAGAGGGAACATTCCTGAACTTCATCAAATCTATCTATGAAAGACCCACAACAAATATCATCCTCAATGGGAAAAAGCTTGTGTCCTTCCCGTTGAGATCAGGAACACGGCAAGGATGCCCACTCTCACCACTCTTGTTCAACATAGTATTAGAAGTCCTAGCAACAGCAATCAGACAACAAAGAGAAATAAAATGTATCCAAATTTGTAATGAAGAAGTCAAACTCTCTTTCTTCGCAGATGACATGATTCTTTATATGGAAAACCCAAAAGACTCCACCCCCAAACTGCTAGAACTCATACAACAATTCAGCAATGTGGCAGGATACAAAGTCAATGTGCAGAAATCAGTGGCTTTCTTATACACTAATAATGAAAATACAGAAAGGGAAATTAGAGAATCGATTCCATTTACTATAGCACCAAGAACCATAAGATACCTGGGAATAAACCTAACTAAAGAGGTAAAGGATCTGTACTCGAGGAACTACAGAACACTCATGAACGAAATTGAAGAAGACACAAAAAGATGGAAGACCATTCCATGCTCCTGGATCGGAAGAATAAACATTGTTAAAATGTCTATACTGCCTAGAGCAATCTATACTTTTAATGCTATTCTGATAAAAATTCCACTAGTATTCTTCAAAGAGCTGGAACAAATAATCCTAAAATTTGTATGGAATCAGAAGAGACCCTGAATCGCTAAGGAAATGTTGAAAAACAAAAATAAAATGGGGGGCATCATGTTACCTGATTTCAAGCTTTACTATAAAGTTGTGATCACCAAGACAGCATGGTACTGGCATAAAAACAGATGCATAGACCAGTGGAACAGAGTAGAGAGCCCTGATATGGACCCTCAACTCTATGGTCAATTAATCTTCGACAAAACAGGAAAAAATATACAGTGGAAAAAAGTCTCTTCAATAAATGGTGCTGGGAAAATTAGACAGCTATGTGTAGAAGAATGAAACTCGACCATTCTCTTACACCGTACACAAAGATAAACTCAAAATGGATAAAAGACCTCAATGTGAGACAGGAATCCATCAGAATCCTAGAGGAGAACACAGGAGAACATATCTTTTAGATATCAGCCACAGCAACTTCTTTCAAGATATGTCTCCAAAGGCAAAGGAAACAAAAGTGAAGATGAACTTTTGGGACTTGATCAAAATCAAAAGCTTCTTCAATTTCTTTCAAAACACTGGGTGTGGTGAAAAAATAATGAATAATGTTTTTCTGAAAATAAATAAATTGGAAAAAAAAGTGTTCTGTTCCTTGAGTATAGATCCTTTACCTCTTTTGTTAGCTTTATTCCAAGGTATCTTATGGTTTTTGGTGCTACTATGAATGGAATCAATTCTCTAATTTCTCTTTCTTCAGTTACATTGTTAGTGTATAAGAAAACAACTGATTTCTGTGCATTGTTTTTGTATCCTGCCACATTACCGAATTGCTATAATTTGAATTCTAGTAATTTGGGGGTGGAGTCTTTTGGGTTTTCTACATAAAGTTTCATATCATCTGCAAAGAGAGAGAGTTTGTCATTCTATGACTCCAGCTTTACCTTGTTCCCCAAACCAGGCAAAGACCCCATCTTTGGGGTCTTTCAGACGAATATCCGTGATGAATATGGATGCCAGAATTCTCAATAAGATCCTAGTTAATAGGATGCAACAGTACACTAAAAGGGATTATCCACCAGACCAAGTGGGATTTATCCCTGGTATGCAAGGTTTGTTCAACATTTGCAAATCAATCAATGTGATAGAACAAGTTAATAAGAGACAAGAGCTACATGGTCCTCTCAATTGATGCGGAAAAAGCATTTGACAAAATACAGAATCCTTTCCTGATTAAAACTATTCAGAGTATAGGGATAGAGGAACATTCCTCAATTTCATAAAATCCATCAATGAAAACCTCACCGTGAACATCATTCTCAATAGGGAAAAGCTGAGAGCATTTCCTTTGAGATCAGGAACATGACAAGGATGCCCACTCTTGCCACTATTCAACATAGTACTAGAAGTCCTAGCAATAGCAATCAGACAAACAAAAAGAAAGAAAATGCATTCAGACTGGCAAAGAAGAAGCAAAACTCTCTCTCTTCACAGATGACTTGTTGAGATTTTAATATCAACTTTCTTCAAGGATATTGGTCTATAATTTTCTTGTAGTGTCCTTATCTGTCTTTTGTATCAGGGCAATGCTGTTCTTGTAAAATGAGTTTGGAAATGTTCCCTTCTCTTTAATATTTGGAAGAGTTTGAGAATTGGTATTCTTCTTTAGGTGTTGGTAGAGTTTACCTGCAAGGCTGTTTGTTCCTGGGTTTTCCTGTGTTGGGAGTATTTGGAGTACTGGTTCAATCTCTGTTCTTGGTCTGTTCATATTTTCTATTTCTTCCCAACTTATTTTTTTTTAAAGATTTTATTTATTTATTTGAGAGACAGAGGTCACAAATAGATAGAGAGGCAGGCAGAGAGAGAGGAGGAAGCAGGCTCCCTGCTGAGCAGAGAGCCAGATACAGGGCTTGATCCCAGAATTCCAGGATCATGACCTGAGCCGAAGGCAGAGGCTTTAACCCACTGAACCACCCAGGTACCCCACCCCAACTTAGTTTTGATTTGTTGTATATATCTAAGAGTTTATCCAGTTTTTCTAGGTTATCTAGTTTTTTGGCCTATAATTATTCATAGTAGTCTTTCATAATCCTATGTTCCTATAGTATCAGTTTTAATGTCTCTTATTTCTAATCTTGTTTATTTGAATTATCTTTTAAAAAATTAGTATAGGTAAATATTTGTCAGTTTATCTTTGTAAAAAAATCACCTCTTGGTTTTGTGATGATTTCTCTTCTTCTCCTCCTCCTTCTCCTTCCCCTCCTCCTCCTCCTTCCTCTCCTTCTCCTCCTCCTTCTTTCTCTTCCTCCTCCTCTTCTTCTTGTCTCTATCTCATTTCTGTGGGCCCTGATTGCTACATACCTCCTCCTACTCACTTTAAGTTTAGTTTGTTGTTTTTCTAGTTCCTTGAAGTGTAAAGTTATTTGAGATCTTTCTTTTTTCTTAATTTAGGCATTTATATGTATAAATTTCCTTCCTGGAACTACTTTTGCTGCATTCTATGTTTTGGTATGTTGTGTCTACCTTTTTTTTCTTGATTTCTTGATTTTCTTGATTGCCCATTTGATTTCTTCTTTGACCCATTAGTTGTTTAGGAGTGTGTTGTTTAATTTCCACATATTTGAATTTTTCCAGTTTCCTCCTGCTTTTGATTTTCAGTTTTATTTCACTGCAGTCAAAAAAGAAACTTTGTATGATTTCACCCTTTTAAGATTTGCTGGGATTTGTTTTGTGACATATCATATGATCTATCCTGGAGAATGTTTCCTGTGTACTTGAGAAGAATGTATATTCTACTGCTGTTGGATAGAATATTTTGTAAATGTCTGTTAGGTACATTTGATCTAAATTATACTTCGGTTCTAATGTTTCCTTATTGATTTTCTGTTTGGATGATCTATTCATTGTTGAACATGGGGTATTATTATCTGTTCATCATTTTATCTTTTAGTGTTTGCTTAATATATTTAGGTGCTCTGATGTGGGTTCATAGATATTTATGATTGTTATATCCTCTTGATGAGTTGACCCCTGTATCATTTATATAATGACATTCTTTGTCTCATTACAGCTTTGATTTAAAGTCTACTTTATCTAATATAAATATAGCTACCACTGCTCTTTTGGTTTCCACTTACATATAATGTGTTTTCCTATTCTTTCTCTTTGAGCCTATATGTGTTCTTGGAGCTAAAGTAAGTCTTTTGTAAATAGCATATAGTTGGGCCTTATTCCTTTTTTTAAAAATTTATTTTCAGCATAACAGTATTCATTATTTTTTCACCACACTCAGTGCTCCATGCAATCTGTGCCCTCTATAATACCCACCACCTGGTACCCCAACCTCCCACCCCCCAGCCACTTCAAACCCCTCAGATTGTTTTTCAGAGTCCATAGTCTCTCATGGTTCACCTCCCCTTCCAATTTCCCCAACTCCCTTCTCCTCTCTAACTCCCCATGTCCTCCATGCTATTTGTTATGCTCCACAAATAAGTGAAACCTTATGATAATTGACTCTCTCTGGGCCTTATTCTTTTTTAATCTGCCTAGTCACTTTGTGACTTTTGATTGGAGAATTTAATCCATTACATTTAATGTAATTCTTGGTAAGTAAGGATTCTATTGCCATCTTCTGTTTTGTGTGCTCTTGTAGTTCTTGTGTTCATTTCTTCCTACCTTGCTATTTTCCTTCATAAGTTGTTAGCTTTTTGTAGTGGTATACTTTGATCCTTTTCTCTTCGTTTTGTGTATATCTAACTTAAATTTGTTTTGTGGTTACCTTCTGGCTTACTTGTAACATCTTACAGCATCTTAAAATAGTCTATTTTATGCTGATAACAATTTAGCTTCAGTCACACACAAAAATTCAACCCTTTTACTCCCCCCAATACATTTTATGATTTTTTATAAAGATTTTATTTATTTATTTGACAGAGATCACAAGTAGGCAGAGAGGCAGGCAGAGAGAGAGAGAAGAGGAAGCAGGCTCCCCGCCGAGCAGAGAGCCCGATGCAGGACTCGATCCCAGGACCCCGAGATCATGACCCGAGCCAAAGGCAGCAGCTTAACCCACTGAGCCACCCAGGTGCCCTACATTTTATGGTTTTGATGGGTAAAGTATTCTTGGTCAGCAGTTTCTACAAGACCATGCTGTCACCTGAACTTGGATTTCTCAGCTTCCAAAACTAAAATAAATTTCTGCTGTTTATAAACTACCCAGTTTATAGTATTTTATTGTAGAAACCTAAATGGACTGTGACAGTGTCCTTAAAATAATATTTAAATAAAAATAGAACTCCTAATAAAATTCTTTTCTTTTCAATGTTTTTCTCCCACCCCATTTCATATATCACATACTTCAGTTTTGGTGATTTCTTCTAAAGCCATTTTTATGCACAAATATGTACATATTTATGTATAGATTTTTTAAATGTTCAATAGGATCATAAGTGCATTTGTTCAACATTTTTCCCCACCAAACAGGATGTGGACAGATTTCTAAGCTAGTACCTTTAGTTATGGTTCAGTATTTTTAAAATGTTGTATAAAAGTGGGTGATACTGATATCACATGGTTTTTTTAAAAACCTTTCTATGTAACGAAAATTTTGGTTATGCCGAGTGTTTAGCTCTTATAAAGTATGTTCATTGGAAAAGTTACAAAACTGCTTGCATGGAGCACTGGGTGTGGTGAAAAAATAATGAATACTGTTTTTCTGAAAATAAATAAATTGGGAAAAAAAAAAAAAAAAACTGTGTAAGTATTTCTAAAGAAAGATTCCTAGCAGTGTAATGCAATCCTTTTAATTCAAGGAACTGAGATCCAAAAGGCAAGAAATTTATCTAAGGCCAGATTCAAACAATGACTGACGCCAGTGATTGTAAAATTTCCATGATACCCTGCCAGCCTTTCAGCTTAATTAAGAAGGAAGAAAGGATGTTTCCTTTACTTAATGTGATTGATAGATTTCTTAAGAATAATGCTTGAAAGCCTAGTCAGTAACTGTCAAACATTTTCATTTTGTCACTCTTTTTCTAAGTATGGTTCTTAAATGTCAGGGACATTTTTGTTGGCAGGATGAACATTTATAATTTTTTTTTTGTAGAATAGAGATTTGAGTCATTGTGACCTCAAAAAAAATTTTTTTTTGGTGTGGCAGTGGGGTGTTTTGCTATTCCTCCAAGGCTGTCTGTAGATATGATTTGAGTACTCTAGTATAATAGCCTATGACATGTGGCTATAGGAGAACTCTGGACAGTGGGAGAGACAACAGGAAATCAATACTATATAGTAGAGATAGGGTTAAATATATAGCAGGACTGTTTGTTCCACTATTGGGTATTTACCCCAAAGATACAGATGTGGTGAAAAGAAGGGTCATATGCACCCCAGAGCAGGAATGTCAACAATAGCCAAACTGTGGAAGGAGCTGAGATGCCCTTCAATAGACAAATGGATAAAGAAGATGTGGTCCATATATACAGTGGAATATTACTCAGCCATCAGAAAGGGTGAATACCCTTTTGCATCAACATGGTTGACACTGGAGGAGATTATGCTAAGTGAAATAAGTCAAACAGAAAAAGACAATTATCATATGGTTTCACTCATATGTGGAATATAAGGAATAGAATGGAGGACATTAGAAGGAACGGAAACATGAAAGGAGGGAAGTCAGAGAGGGGATGAACCATGAAAGACTATGGACTCCAAGAAACAAACAGGGTTTTAGAGGGGAGGAGGGTGGGAGATGGGTTAGCCCAGGGATGGGTATTAAGAAGGGCATGTATTGCATGGAGCACTGGACGTTATATGCAAACAATGAATCATGGAACACTACAGCAAAAACTAATCATGTATTATATGGTGGCTAATATAATAAAAATTAATAAATAAAATAAAAATATATAGCAGGCTGCAAGAGCAGGTGAATGGCAACTCAAAGATTTATATCATAGGCAATAACTGAGTTGAGATTTGAAGGATGAGTAAATATTTATTAAGTGGGAAGTACATTCTAATTATAGGGAACAGTATGTGCAAATACTTGGTTTTCTGAAAAAAATTGGTAGAATTGGGTACTTTCTCTCTTGGGATTGGCAGGAGTTGCAGTGGGAAGGAAGAAGAAACCAAATCACAGAAGGCCTATCCCCTGTTATAAACTTGATCTTTCTGCATCTAATCTTGTCTCAAGTTATTGTGATTGTCTAGAAGAGAGATGAGAGATGAGAGTCTAAACTAGGGAATGAGATATGATATCTTGGGAGACTTAAAGATTGAACAGATTCCAGCTGAAACTTATCCAGGGTCCTAGTTCTGTAAAACCTCAAGCTAACTGGGAGACAACTGGCAGCCAAGAGATGGGAAAATTGGTAGTTATCCAATTTCTTGTCTGATTCAAAATTTCCTGAGTTATTTGAGTATCCAAGATACTTTTTTAGGGACTATAGAAAACATTTAAGCACAATTGCTAATATTTGTGATTCTAAATTTCTTTTCAAGACACTGACTGGAGAGAGCAGTCAAAACTTACAAACTACACACCTAAAGAAGTAGTGCATTAAGAATAGAGTTCAAAGCTTGAATCTTGGTCATTTCTAATGTAAAATTTGTTATGGATTGAATCTTCATACAATTCATTTCCATTGAAAAGGCACACAACACCTTCATTTTATTTTTATTGTACTACATCATCATAGTAGAGATATATTGACATATATTGATCTCTCCTTTTTTGATTATGTTTCAAAGGCAAATACTGTAGAGGCACATTAATACTATCCCCATTCCTAAAATACTCCCCTACTTCATTTCCTTGTAATTTCACCAACGTTATAGTTTGGACTGTCCATACAGGAAGATTCCAGACTAATCAATTTCAAATTGTCTAAGTGAATAACATTCGACTTAAAAACAAAATGGCCCACCATCCCCTATAAACAGAAAATAAACTTAAGAAGAAGATATTGGGCAGCTTATGGAATTATCAGGAGAAGGAAAATCAGTTTCAAAAAATAGAGGCAGAGTTAAAAATTCAATGCAAGAAGCAACTGAAGACCCAGGCTTCAGTTCTAGGACTCATGGATCTAGCAATACCTCCATCAATTAATCTGGAGCAAGAAACACCAAGAAACTAGCACATTGAAGAATTTTGACACTATCATTAGTGGATGGACAGCATTCAAAATTCCATATGTAAAAATTTGATTAACTGAGTCCTAGTGATATGCCCATGTCCTGCTGCCAAGAGGATAAGAGAAAGTCGAATATACTTTTCGGATTCTAGGTTAATAGCAGTAGGCAAGCTCTGTTATACACCAGGACTCACACAGGACCCAATAAGAAGGAGTTTATACTGAATATATATTATCTATGGCCACACTAATGCTGCATTAGAAAGCATCCCGAACTTAGTGGCCCACAGGACTATGGGTTCATTGGATAATTCTGCTGATTTTAGCTGGGCAGTTCATTTGGTTTTGGCTGGGCTCACTCTGGTGGTTAGCTGACTATTAGCTAGCCTAAGATGGTCTCAGCTGGATTACTGGCCCACATCTATGTATTTCATCTTCCAGCCTGATTTCCTGGACATAGTCTCATGGCAATTATAGGTATCTAATACCTAGACTGGGAATTGGCACACTTTCAGTTCTACCACATTTAATGGGCCAAAGTCCAGATTCAAGCAATGAGGGAATTATGGTTTCTCCCATGAAGAGGCAGAATCTAAGAATGATCCAAAAACAGGTGGAATTCACCCCTCCTTTATCACAACTCTTTTTACTTTTAGAATGAGGAACAAAATCTCTTGTCTACCCTTCCACCTAGTCATCCAGCTTCTTTTTTCTTAGACATTATCAATAATTATAGGTAAATATGTATGCATGTTTCCTTTTTTACCCTAGTGTTTACATATTTAAAAATTCTGCACTGAATTATTTCTATTTCATAAAACTTGAAGGTTAACCCACATTCATAGGCATATATATCTGTAGCATCAATTCCGGAAAGTGGAATTACTGGGTCAAAGGGTATATATATTTTAAAATTTAATAATGACAAACCATCCTTCATAAGAAACTTTATATATGACTTCCCGTCATGAAATCTATGTGATTGTTTTTCCAACCCCTTGCCAAAATGCCAATCATCAATATTATAAACATATGAATTTTTAAAGTATATCTCAGTGGATTTTGAAGTTTTACTTAAGTTTGAAATTTTTAAAAAAGATTTTGTTTATTTATTTGACACAGAGAGAGACAGGGAGAGAGGGAACACAGCAGAGGGAGTGATGGTGGGGGGAAGCAGGCTTTGCATGGAGCAGGGAGCCCGAAGCAAGGTTCAGTCCCAGGACTCTGGGATCATGACCTGAGCCGAAGACAGACGCTTAATGACTGAGCCACCAGGTGCCCCTATTTAAGTTTGAAATTTTTAAATAAAGTTGCAAGAACAGTAAAGCACTACCATGTCCCCTTCACCAAAATTCTGAAATTATTAGGAATTTAGCCATTGTTTCTGTAATCCTCTCTCTATATAAATAGTCATTGTCATTATTTGTATTCTGGATCATTTGACAGCAAGTTGCAAACATGATGCCCCTTCACTCCCAAACACTCTAATGTGTATTTCTGGAACACAAAGACCCTCTGTTACTTAAGAAGCCACAATACAACCATCCTAATCAGGATATCTATACGGATGGAACATTACTGTTTATAAATGATGCTGTGTTCTTCTCAGTGCATCATACCAGAGGCACCTAACAGAGACTCACCCCACCACTGTTGATGGTACCTAGATTACCTGCTCAGGTTGGTGTCAGATGGATTTACAGGTGGATAAGCCTGTTACTTCCCCCTTTGTAATTGAGAAGTATTTTGTGAGAAGATCTCTGAGAAGAAATGGGATATTGGCCTAATCTCAAATTTCCACTCACCAGCCTTTGCATCCATTGATGACTCTGACTAGAACCAACCAGCATTATAATGGTTGTCAAATGGTGGAGGTTTTCCCCCATTTCTTCTACATTAGTTGACATTCAACTGTAAGGAAAAGTATTTCTTTCTCATATGTTTGTATCAGTATGTACTTATAAAACTTTATTCTATTATAATCCATTACTGTCCTTTATTTTGATACTCAAATACTCTCAGATCTGGCCAGTGGTAGCCCCTAAAGGCTGATCCCAAGTCCTTTAAGAATCTCCTTACTTTCTGGTGCAAGATATCTCAGGCTCATCTTGTACTTTCCCTGACCTAGCCCTGGAATCATCCATTTCTCCAGGGGTTCCTGGTTTCTTTAAGTCAGAGTTCAACATTTTCTGGAACGGGCTGAATAGTAAATATTTCAGGCTTCGTGAGCCATTAAGTTCTGTCACAACTACTTAACTCTGCTGTTATAGTGCAAAAGGAGCCATAGATGATATTTAAATGAATGGGCATGGCTGTGTTCCAATAAAACTTTATTTATGAAACCAGAGAGTGGGCCCAATTTGGCCTAGAAGCCATAGGTTCCTGGTCACTGTTTTTAGAGAAGGATAGTATTTATTTAATTTTTTAAAGTTGAGACAAAATTACATTTAGCATTGAGTTAGTTTTAGGTATATAGTATAATTATTTTATATATATATATGTATTTATATATATAAATACATATATATATATATATATATATATATATACCGCAAAATAATCAACATGCTAGGACTAATCAGCACTCATCACCTCACATAGTTATAAATTTACCTTTCTTATGATGAGAACTTTTAAGATTTACTCTCTTAACATCTTTACAATCTACAATACAGCAAGGTTAACTATAGTAACCATGTGTACATTACATTCACAAGATTTATTAATCTTATAACTGGAAGTTTATACCTTTTGAGAAGGCAACATCTGGGCATTTAGAATGCTGATTTTACTGGGCATTTAGAAAGCTGATCTTAGCTTCTAGGTTCTAACCATGAATCTTGGAACACTGAAAAAATAAAATAAAATTTAAAAAGAAAAGAAAAGACTGAAAACTTAGGCCTGGGGAGAAGGAGGGGGAATATAGCTGGGGAGGGTGAGAGGCTTGTGGGGGGGGGTGAATCAATAAGAATCAAGCCTATTATCTGTACAGAAAGACTCAGGGATTGGAGGTACCAGGAACCCCTGAAAGTAAGTGTGTGTGTGTGTGTGTGTGTGTGTGTGTGTGCTGGGTCTGAAGTGTGTACCTGGGGAATGGAAACAGACCTGGTTATAAGTCTTTTTAAAAAGTCTGTAAGACTCTTTTTTTTTTTTTAATTTTTTATTTGACAGACAGAGATCACAAGTAGGCAGAGAGGCAGGCAGAGAGAGAGGGGGAAGCAGGCTCCCTGTTGAGCAGAGAGCCCGATGTGGGGCTTGATTGCAGGATCCTGAGTTCATGGCCTTAGCTGAAGGCAAAGGCTTTAACCCACTGAGCCATCCAGGTGTCCTAAAAGTCTGTAAGACTCTTAACTATAGAGAAAAACTAATAGTTACTAGAGGGGAAGTGGTTGGGGGATGGGTGAAAGAGGTGCTGGGGATTAAGGATGTACTTGCTGTGATAAGCACTGGGTGTTATATGGAAGTGTTGAATCACTAAATTGTACAAATGAAACTAATATTACACTGTATGTTAACTATCTGGAAACAGAACTAGAAAATATATGTATACATGCAGGCACTATTTCTTTATGCTGTAAAAGCATAAGTTCACACTCTTATCTACAACTACAACATCTCAGGGTTCTTTCTAGCCTTCACGCCTTCCATATTTGTAAATCCCTTCTCTCGTTGTCATTATTGCTCAGTCTCCACATGCAAGCAACCTCCTGACCATGCTGGGTACCTTCTTGGTTTCATGCCAAGTCCCCGCCTGACCTTAATATTTCTACCACCTCTTTAGCTACCTATTTTCCAACTCTAGTGAAAGAAAGGAGGAAGAGCTCAGTGTAGTTTTAATTTACATTTATCTTACGAATGAGGTTGATCATCTTCTCACATGGATAAGAGTCATATTTTTTGTGAATTGTCTGTTCATAGTTCATATATTTTGCCCAGGTTTTCTACTAGATTATTCTCATTTTACATACCTTGCCAATTTTTCCACTGGGTCATTGGTCTTTTTCTTATTACTCTATAGGAGTGTTGTTTCTTTCTTTTTTTTTTTTTTTTTATGAATGCTGGAAAAACAACCAACCCCTAAAACAAAGATTGGAAGAAAACACAAAGAAAAATAGAGGGAAGGTGAGATCAAGATAGTAGAGTTGGAAGATCCTGAGCTCATTTTTCTCCCACAGACATAGTAAAATCTAAATTTAGAATAACATCTCAAATGGAAAAAAAAATAGAGACAAACCTCTATATTGTTAAGACTGAATGAGTCCTGAGAATGATCTGAAGACTAGCACTACACAAGTATAAAAAGGAAAAAAAAAAAAAAAACACATCAAGACAGGTAAAGGGGTGAAGATGCAGTTAAGTCAGTACCCATATGTCCAATCCAGGGACACACAAGTGGGAGGGATAACACAACCATAGACACATTCCCTGTGGAACAAGGTGTTCCAGCCCCACAACCTAGGCGACCTGCGCCAAAAAGATCAGCACCCTTGTTGGCTTTTAAAATCAATGGGATTAGGGACTATGGACTCTGAAAAACAATCTGAGGGGTTTGAAGTGGCGGGGGGGTAAGAGGTTGGGGTACCAGGTGGTGGGTATTATAGAGGGCATGGCTTGCATGGAGCACTGGGTGTGGTAAAAAAATAATGCATAATGTTTTTCTGAAAATAAATAAATTGGAAAAAAAAATAAAATCAATGGGATTTATGTCCAGGAGAGTTGAAGGTCAATAGAAAACAAATACTCTAAAGGAAAAGTACACTTTTGTACTTTCTCCAAGTCCCAGTGCATGGATAGTAGTTTGAAAAGTGCCTGAGTTACACATAAAGTAGATACATTGACTAATATTAGGGCATATGCCAGATGGGCAGGTTCCTTCTAGAACATTCTATGGGGACAAAAGCACTGTTGGGCAGCATTTTTAAAAACTTCTCTTCTACTTGGGTGACCCAGCACTGGCAGGTACCATTTCCGATACTCTCCATCTACTGTGCTGGTACTGCTGGCCTTACCCCAGCATTCCACTGAAACCTACCCCTCCCAACCCACCCACCCTGCCTTAGAGCCCACCCAAATGGCTCCCCACTCCACCCTACCACACCTGGATTGTGCACTTAGCCAGTGCCAGAGCCCTTTCTAAATGCTCCCACCTGGGAAGGGGGGCAACCCCACACAGTATAATGTCTTTAACACTCATAGCCAGACTTTGCAATCAGCATGCCAGAGGTTAATCCCACACATCAGCATGCCTGCAAAAGAGAGAAACTGATAGTAATACAACAATAACAGGGGGACTTTAGCATCCCATTTACATCAATGGATAGATCATCCAGATAGAAAAATCAATAAGGAAATAATGACTTTTTTATTAATTATTTTTATTAACATATAATGTATTATTTGCCCCAGGGGTACAGGTCTGTGAATCGTCATGCTTGCACATTTCACAGCACTCACTGTAGCACATACCCTCCCTAATGTCCATAACCCAACCACCCTTTCCATACCCCCTCTCCCCGCAGCAACCCTTAGTTTGTTTTGTAAGATTAAGAGTATCTTATGGTTTTTCTTCCTCCTGATCCCATCTTGTTTCATTTTAGGAAATAATGACTTTTAATGACACATTAGACCAGATGGACCTAACAGATGTATACAGACCATCTCACCCCAAACAATAGAATACACATTCTTTTCAAGTGCACATGGAGTGTTCTCCAGGATAGACATGTGTCTTGATAAATTTAAGATTGAAACCATATAAGCATCCTTTCTAATTACAACAGTATGAAGTTAGAAATCAACAGCAAGAAGAAAAGTGGAAAATACCCAAACACATGGAAGCTAACAACATGCTACTCAGCAACCAACAGGTCAATGAAGAAATCGAAGAGGAAATCAGAAAGTACCATGAAAAAACTGAAATGGAAACAACATTCTAAAATCTATGGAGTACAGCAAAAACAGTTCTAAAAGGGAAGCTTAAGTGATATAGGACCAACCTAAGAAACAAGAAAAATCTCAATCTAACCTTAACATCTAAAGAAACTAGAAAAAGAAAGAACAAACAAAAAAAGCCTAAAGCTAGTACAAGGAAGAAAATAATAATGATTGGAGTAAAAATAAATGGAATACAAGCTAAAAAAGAAAAGAGAAAAGATCAAAGAAATGAAGAGCTGGTTATTTTAAAATACAAACAACCTTGATTAACTGTTCGCCAGACTAATCAAGAAAAAGAGAACCCAAATAAATGAAATCAGAAATGAAAGAGGAGAAGTTATAGCAGATAGCATAAAAATACAATGGATCATAATGGACTACTATAAATAATTAGATAATATGCCAACAAATGGGAAAACCTAGAAGAAATGGACAAATCCCTACAAACATGCAGTCTTCCCAGATTGAATCAAGAAGAAATAGAAAATCTCCCAAAGACCAATCACTGCTCATGAAATTGAACCAGAAGTCAAATAACCCAGCAAACAAAAATCAAGGACCAAAGAGCTTCATAGATAAATTCTATCAAATATTTAAAGAAAAGTTAAAGATTCCTCTAATTATTTAAAAAAACTGGGATAGAAAGGACACTTCTAAACTCATTTTGTAAGGCCAGCATTGCCCTGATACCAAAACCAGACTGGAAAATCAATGCTTGCACACACACGCACACACACACACAATACAGACCAATATCCTTGATTAATAATGTTGTAAAAGTCCTCTACAAAATACAGCAAACTGAATTCAACAATACATTAAAAGGACCATATACCATCATCAAGTGGGATTAGTTTCAAAATCTGCAAATTAATCAATGTGATGTGCCATATTAACAAAAAGAATAAAAATCATATGATCATCTCAACAAATGCAGAAAAAGCATTTGACACAATAACAACACTCATTCATGATAATTGTCAACAAGGAGATATAGATGAAACATACCTCATTATGAAAAAGACCATATATGACAAATCCATAGTTAACATCTTACTCAATGAAAAGCTTAAAGCTTTTTCTCTAATATCAGGAACAAGACAAAAATGCCCATTATTTCCACTGTTATTCAACATAGTGCTGGAAGTCCTAAGCACATCAATCAGACAAGAAAAAGAAATAAAGACATCCAAATTTGTGAGGAAGAAGTAAAACTGTCACTCTGCAGATAACAAGATATGATATATAGAAACCCCTAAAGACTTCACCCAAAATCTATTGGAACTGATAAATGAATTCAATAAAGTTGTAGAATACAAAGTAAATATACAGAATCTGTTGTATTCTATACACTAATAATGAAGTAGCAGAGAAAAAAATTATGAAAACAATCTCATTTACAACTACATCAAAAAGAATACACAAATTTTTATCAACATGGACGGGACTGGAGGAGATTATGCTGAGTGAAATAAGTCAAGCGGAGAGAGTCAATTATCATATGACTTCACTTACTTGTGGAGCATAAGGAATAACACGGAGGACATTAGAAAAAGGAAAGGAAAAGTGAATTGGGGTAAATCCGAGGGGGAGATGAAAGATGAGAGACTGTGGATTCTGGGAAACAGGGATATGAAGCGGAGGGAGGTGGGGGGATGGCTAAGCCTGGTGGTGGCAATTACGGAGGGCACGTATTACATGGAGCACTGGGTGTGGTGCATAAAGAATGGATATTGGAATACTGAAAAAATAAAATTAAATTTTTAAAAAAGAATAAAGTATCTAGGAATAAATTTAACTGAGAAGTTAAAGACCTGTACATTCAAACTATAAGACATTTATGAGAGAAACTGAAGACACATACAAATGGAAAAATATTCCATGCCCATGGATTGGAAGAATATTGTTGAATTGTTCATACTACCCAGAACAATCTACAGATTAACTGCAATCCCTATCAAAATACCGATGACATTTGTCACATAGCTACAACAAATCATCCTAAAATTTATATGAAATCACAAAAGAACCCAAATAGCCAAAACAACCTTGAAAAGAAAACAAACAACTTGAATCACAGTCCCAGACTTCAAGATATACATACAAAAGTTTACAGTAATTGAAACAGTAAGTACTGACATGAAAATAGACACACAGATTAATGGAACAGAATAGAGAGCCCAACATTATTTCCATGCTTATATGGTCAGTTAATCTTTGACAAAGGAGGCAAGAACATACAATGGGGAAAAGAGCATCTCTTCAATAAATAGTGCTGGGGAAACTGGATAGCTGCGCACAATAGAATGAGATTGGACAATTTTCTTATACCATATACAAAAATACATTCAAAATGGATAAAGACTTCAACACGAGACCAGAAACCATAGAACCCCTAGAAGAAAACTATAGGCAGTAAGCTCATGAACATTGGCTTGGCTGATACTTTTTGAATGTCTCTTTAGGCAAGGGCAACAAAAGCAAAAATTGACAAATCATATTATGTCACACTAGAAAGCTTTTGCACAGCAAAGGAAACTACCAACAAATGAAAATGGAAACTACGAAATGGGAGAAGATATTTGTGAATAATATAATTTACATGCGGTTAGTATCCAAAATACACACAAATATCACAAAAGTCAGTATCAAAAAAAAAAAAAAAAAACCAATCCAATTTAAAGAAATGGGCAGAACACCTGAACAGTTACCACTCCAGAGAAGACATTTGGATGGTCAATAAACACATGAGAAGAGTCGTAATGTCACTAATCATCAAGGAAATGCAAATCAAAACCATGATGAGAAGTTACCTTACATCTGTTAGAATGGTTCTTATCAAAAAAGCAAGAAATAACAAACCTTGGTGAGGATGTGAAGAAAGGGAACCTCTCGCACTGTTGGTGAAAATGCAAAATGGTGCAGCCATTATGGGATATAGCATGTAGTACTTCAAAAAATTTAAAAAAGAACTACCATACAATCCACCTATTCTAATTCTGGGTATTTACCTGGAGAAAATGAAAGCATTAATTAAAAAAGATACATCCTTTATGTTCAATGCAGTATGCACAACACCCAAAATATGGAAGCAACCTAAGTGTTTCTTGATAGATAAATGGAAAAGATGGTGTGTACATGTGCATGCACATACACACACAATGGAATATTACTCAGTGATAAAGAAGTGTCTTATTTGTGACAATGTAGATAGACCTAGGGATCTATTATGCTAAGTAAAATAAGTTCAAGAGAGACAAATACCATATGATTTCATTTATATTTGCTGTCTACAAAAACAGAAACAGACATACAGATATAGAGAAAAATCTGGTGATTGCTAGAGTGTAGGGGGAGTAAACAAAATAGAGAAAAGATTCAGAAGGTATATACTTTCAGCTATACAATAAATAAGACACAGGGAAACAATGAATAGGGAATGTGAATAGGGAATATAGTTAATATTATATAACAATGTGAATAGGGAGTATAGTTAATAATATGTAATATAGTTTATAATATGTAACAATTTTATATGATGGCAGACCATACCCTGATTTATCATTGTGATTACTTTGCAATGAATAGAAATGTTGAATCACTGTGTTGTACTCCTAAAACTAATGTAACATTGCATGACAACTACATTTCAACTAAAAGCAGAAAAATATAAGTTATGAACTAATACATTTATTCATTAAAGACCTTGAAAGTGGCACTCAGTTTTGTAATTATCAATTTCCAAATTTCAAAACTCAGAAAATTTTGATCTTATATTGAGCTTTCCTCTGACCATAAAATGTAAATGTAGTAGTGGATAATAGGAAGTTCTTCAGAAAGTAAAGAAAGTAATGTTGTAGCAGCTCCTTATAAGGGGAAAATTAGCCCTTCAGAAATGTGTGTCTACATTTAACATTTCCCTCTTTTGTCAGTTAGCTTTGTCGTGGTTATATACCCCAATGTATTTTTTTAATTTTAATTTTTTAAAAATTTTGTTATGTTAGCCATACAGTGTACCGCAGTATATCGTCAAAACACATGAAAATCAATTTTACTGATATTTATTATGACAGAAATAGCTTGGTCTTATAGTCAGGAGCTATAGTGACCACTTCACAAATTAGTAGGCAACATCCAGCTTTCTACATATAAACAGCTTTCTGATTATAAGCAGCTTCCTTTGCAACTCAATTCTGTTGTGGCTTGGTGGTTCATGCATGGAACCTTACTCTAGAGTTTGTTTCTTCCTCCAGTTCTATGAACCATGTGACACCCTTTTAAGCCCCTTTCTGCTTTAAGGACTAGTAGAGTCTATTGTCTGTACTTGAACTCTGAATGGAGACACGTTATTACTAATGGACTGACAACACACCACTTCCTTTTCATTTTCACTTCCCAAACATCAAAATGATGCTATAGTAAACAAAACAAAACAGGTGTTTAAATTCACTAATTCTGATGACCATATTGGAGTTTGAGGGAGTACCCAACGAATAGTAACTGTTCTTCTTCACTGGAATTCAGAACAGATTGGGATATAGAGGTAGAAATTGGCAATGTGGAGATCAAAAGACTTTTTTTTTTTTTTTTTTTTTTTTTTTTTTTTAGCTGATTAAGCTGTTGGGAGAAATGTAGTACAGAATTTTGGTCCAAAGGCTTGTAAATAATGCACTCAAAATTAAGTGTACTTGGCACAGGTTGCTATAGTTGCTACAGGATTCCCCATCAAGGTCCAACCCCTGAAAATTTATGCCATGGCAGAGCAGAATGGATAAGAACATGTGCTTTCCTTATGGATGGACAGATCAGAGAGAGAGAGAGAGAGAGGAGCCAAAGCATCTCTAGATCTTCCATTCGTATATGTAGATTTCACATTTTATTTTATTTTTTTTAATTTTTTTACAGATTTTATTCATTTATTTGACAGACAGAGATCACAAGCAGGCAGAGAGGCAGGCAGAGAGAGAAGGGGAAGCAGGCTCCCCGCTGAGCAGAGAGCCTGATGCGGGACTCGATCCCAGGACCCTGAGATCATGACCTGAGCTGAAGGCAGAGGCTTTAACCCACTGAGCCACCCAGGTGCCCCTAGATCTCACATTTTAAAGTTCCAGTTTTTTCTCACTAGGGACCTTGATCTTTGTTTAACAAGAAACCTGGCTGAGCATTCCAGTGCCTCTGGAGTTCTATGATTGTAGCAATTTAGGTTTGTAGACTATTGCTTAGCTGGACCTTCCTTTCTGCTGCAGGAGCTCCAGGCCCCTTTGTGAATGACCTCAGAGGCTCTATGAATCACATTTACTCAGAAACTGCTTGTTCACAGCCCACAGTCTCTCCTTCGCCTGCTGCAGGATATCAGTACAACTCTGAAGTCATCAACTCTGCAGTCTTTGTAGGTTTTCTCCCTCTGTATTTTCAAAGCCTGCATCACTTCACTCGTAACATTCCCCTCAAAACCAGGGCATTTTTCAGGTTTCCTTTGGTGAAATCTTTATCAAGTGAGCCAGCATCTTGTGACAGGTTCTTTTCATGCTTAATCTACCAAGTATGGGAACTTTTCTGTCCATTGAGCAATGAAAAAGCCCATTCCAAATCTCCCCATTATCATATTTTTCCTCAGATGACTCGTGGTATCACATGAGAAACAAAGCCAAGACAGATGGGATTAAATATGCAGAAAAATGTACTAGAGAAAGTGCCTATGAAATGGAAAGGGAGTCAGGTGAGGCTGTCAGGCTGTGATGCATGTCTAATCTCAGGTAGAAAAAGGTAAGGTTGCATGGAAGATTTTTAGACTGAGTGCAACTCAGAGAGAAGTTTGGCAAAATCCTCATAGAGTTCTTGAGCTTCTTTGTTCCCCTGCTTGTCCTGCCAGAGTGCCCAGGGTGAGGAAGATCAAGGGTTATCTGTCCCAGATAGTAGGAACAAGATGATAGGACCACTGTTGATTTGGCTTTGGGAGATATTTTGAGAGCAAATTAACTTGGTTTTCAATTTAGTAGATGGTGGGGGGTTGCTTTTAATCATCTAGCGTCTCTTTAAATCTGGTGGCTTGTTTGGGATTCAATCAGGCTATAATAAAATGTTGATAAAAATTACATTCCAAGTTATTATTTTATGTTACATAATTTAAGACAATAGAGTGATTCTAGATAAATTAAAGTTGACCATTCTTCTTTTGAAGGAACTCTATGAACCAAATGTATTTTATAATTATTGCTTATTTGATTATTAAGCCCTAAGGGTAAGTTAAAGATTTTAATATTCTGGGAAATGTATGCCAAAGCCTGACATCAGGAAGATTGCTATAAAACACAAAGGATATCTAAATGATGGTGCTAACACAACTGTCCAGTTCATAAATAATATTTGTATGATTTTATAGGCTGGTTGCCAATAATTATGTTAGTTACTCCTGCTAAGGAAATATCTCATTCCAAGATATTAAATTTAGGCCTTACTGCATAAAATCCATAAATCTCATTGTAATTTATAGGATTTTGATAAAGACTCATTAATCAAACTATAGACATATGGAATGATACCGTCAGTTGGAGGTGGGTCATGGCGGTCAAGATTATGAAGGAGATTGATGCTGTGGTTCTTGTGTTAGAATTCATTTACTACGTCAACATACACACTTAAAAACTATTAGTGAAACTGAAGTTATAAATCACAGTTGGTATAATCACTTTAAATTCACATAGTATTTGGATACTATGATATACCAACTATAGGGAGTATTAACTTAGATTTACATATTAACATATTTACATATTATGGGTTCTGTTCTGTCAAAACTCTGACCCTTTATTAAGTGACAACCTGACCATAGCCAATATGAAATTATGAAATGACCCAGGTTTGAGGAAATATATCAAAACACCACTGATACCACAAGACCACACTGTAGTAATCTTACGAGATTATACCATGAGCCCTGGGAACTGGAGAAAGACATTTCCACATTAACTCTAGGGTAAGAAATAACCAGTGTTTCTGGATTAAGGAAATTGAGGAGGCTTGGCATAGCTCTGCTGCTGAGTTCCATGTGGAAACAGGTAGGAATAAAAGGGAACACCCAATCTCTTCTTTGTGTAACAACAGCATTGTAAGACTGCCCTTTTTTGAGAAGATGGGATTCAGGACAGCAGCTTCTAGGATGAGCCTAAACTCAAGGGTCATGTCTACATTCTTGCCGTGGCAAGGTTGACATTTTGGGGGCATAGTGATCAGTTTTGTCTTCCTAAATTTGAGAAGGGAACATCTATTTGAAGGTTACCACTAGAAAAAACAGTGTTCAGCAGAGTGACAAGTGATGAGCTCACCAGGATCAGTAACAGAAAGCAGCAGTTTCAATAGTAAGTGAGAAGGTTGGAATAGGAAAATCTGAAACAGTCATTCCAGGGCACCTGTGAAATTGTACCTTTGCATATAGCTAGAAGTCAGTGCTCCCTTCTCTACCCTCTTTGACAAAACAAAACAACCCTGTGGAGTTTAACTTGGCTTTTAAAGGAAGTGTGAAGATAGCTTCAAGTGAGGGACCTCAATGGATTACTATGTAGAAGCTTCAAGTTTAGTAACTTCAGAGTCTGGCAGAGAAAGCCTCATCCAAAAAAATCAATGTTGGGCACTTAGTCCAGAAGCCCCATGGACTGAGATTTATTCTGGACATCCCATTGTAGGTTCAGACCCCCAGGTGGGTCTGAGGTCTCCACCTCCATCTAGGAAACAATTCTATCGGTGCTAGATGAGCTATGTACTCCCATTGGAGCCTGAAGCTCTGACCTTTGAATATGGCTCTAAGTTCATGGTAGGCAGGTACCATCAGGGACAGTTACTAGATTCTTATTAACTGAGAAAAAAATTATGCTGTTGCTCAAGGGTGTAAAGCCTTTCCTAGCAGCCAACATTGTCAGAAAATGTTCATGAGGGGCTTTCTAGAGCAAGAGCTGAGGGATGCAGTAGGCAATGTCTCCCATGTTCCTAGAAAAAAAGAGAATAATGGATTTCATTAGCCTGTTTTTTTTTAATAACGTCCCTTGATGAAAGCTGAAGGCATAACACCAAAACATGCACAGCAAACGTGATTGTGTATGAGGCCAAGAAAATATTATCCAAATACGTGAGGGTCCTGTTCAATCTGAGGATGGAATGTGGAATGACAAGAATTGGATGTGCTTCATGACCGCAAGTCAGTTCTTCTCAAACATCACTTCTCCCAATTAGTATTTGGAAAGAAGTAGCAGATGATTCGTAATTAATCTCTATTAAGGATTTAGAAAGTTGTTTTGCTTGTTCAAACCTAATCCAAAAGTTAAAAAAAAAAACAAATGGGCACGGACTGAAGTTAATATCCAATATTATGTTAATAAAGAAGCTTAACCAAGGCCTCTGATACAGGTGAATTTCCACCTATCTATTGTTTGGGAGTAAACTTGGAGGTCCACAAAGGCAAAACTAGGTATTTTTAATGTCCCAACTCTACTGAATACTCAGTTATAAGCTGAAGCCAAGTTTCTACAGAACTAGAAACTAGGCTTCAGGCTCTTTTTACCAACTTCTAGAAACCTACCTCTGACAGTTTCTTTTAACCCTTGAAGTCCTGCCTGTTTTCAGAGCCTATACTTATGCTCTGGTATCTGGGTAATTCTGGCCAGAGGAGCAGAGATTGTTCCATTTTATAATCCCAAAGGAATTCCTAAAGTAAAGCTGGTGATTCTATAGGTCCTGGAAAACTTTGCAAGCAAAAGCCAACTCCACCCAAGAGAATCCCTTGTGCCACTGGGGGCCAAGAATGAGGAATGGGTGAGGATACTATCTAGAGGGTCAGCTGGCTTAAAACTTAGACTAGAATGGATAGCTCCTCAGCTTTGGTAGAAATGTTGAGTACATCATTTGGCAAATTTCTCTTTTGGGAAAGTAAACTCTTTATGTCTTCTAGAATTCATCTACCAAACAAATTAGTAATTCAACAGGAGACTTTTATACTTAAATGGAGTACCTGTCAGAAATCTAGCTCCAAAAGCTACTGTATAGACACCCAATCTAACTTGGTTACTAGGTAACTGTTTAGAAATCCATGTGAAGAAAATATGCACCCAAAATCAAGACAGTGCTTTTTAAGATTGCTTTCAGTTGACTCATTTGGCCAGCAAGGTTGAAGACAAAAGAATGAAGTCCAAGATCTAGAGTTGATTTCCCTCTGTGGAGAAGATGCATTTGGACTCCAAGGGAGATGAAGTCTTTAAGTGAATCTACAGGGCAGTGCTAGCAGGTAATTCTCTAAATTTTGTGTTGTATAAGATGTGTGGGGTTGGAGGGCAGGGGGAGGGCCAGGAGCATCTCTCCAATCCTGGCTAACAATATAGGTGGGTATTGTGGACAATAAAGCCCAAGGGTGGACTACTGGGACCAAGTTTATCGCTTTGACCAGGAGATGGCAATGTCTAATCACACAGCGGAGCTCAGTAAGCCCTGAGGCACCTTAGCTAGACGGAACTACAACTAGATGGAACTAAACTTTGTGGCTTCTGGAGGGCTTTCTGGGAAGAAATTATCAGCAATAACTGATTCAGGACTTCTTAGTAGGACATCTAGGTTCTACAACTGTGGGTAAAGATAGTTCTTGGGAAGAGAATGGCTAAGCTGACTGACTTAATCAGAGGCTGATTAGCAGAAAGAGAACCCGAGGAAGGAGATTCTGAAAGTCTAAATCAGAGCAAAGGCAAGCCAATGAAGAACAAGAGTTGGACCAACAAGCACAGGTCTCAAAAGAGGATCAATCCCAGAGAGGACAGAGAAAAAAGACTTGTTCTGTCAGCAGAATAATTGTGGAGACTGCATTTCAAAGCACTTGTGCTCAAGGCTCTGTTGACCTACCCTCTCCCACTAAACAAATAATACTTCAAACATGTACTAAGCTAGCACAGTAGGCCGCAGGTAAGCAAGACAGATGGTCCCTAATCTCTTTGATCTCTGTTTTCTGGTTAAGACACCTGGCATCTTTTAGCTACCTTCAGGGGGGAAGTTCCTGACAATGGCTCAGAATCCCACCTAGGTGGGTCCACCTCTTTGGAGGTTGCTATTTTGTCAAAAGAATAACAGTCCCTGACGTGTATGCATTGCTTTAGAGTCTGCTAGAATAGAAATGGTGGTCATGGGGATAGGGCTCTTATGACACAAGAGATACTATGTGCTTAAGAAAATAAGCTGTTGCTATTACCATAGCAACTTTGGCTCTAAAATATAAAGCCAATGAACTTCAGTAATCCCTAGAAGCCAAAATATCTAAGAAAATAACTTAGAAGAATAGTAGTTTATCTTATGAAACTGGTTTTAAATACTTATTAAATATACTTCTACTTTTTAAAAACTAATACTTTATGGTCTTGGGTTCCCATTCTTTTGTCCTACGGTCCTACAAATAGGATATGGATGCTAATACTGGTTTAAAATAGATGACTATACATATTTAAAAGTTTGTATACAATTCCATAGGGCAATCAGTGACTGACTTGCCCTGTTCTATTATTGGTGACTTCATATAGGGAACATATGTATAAATTAATTGTCCAAGATAACTTGGCCCAGAATCTTAGGGCTCATAACTCAGTGTAGTCAACTTTGTTCATGATAAAATCTAGTTTATGCAAGCAGAAATTGCACCTATGTACTCTTGTAGGTCTCATGGGTTTACACATTAAGGTGTAGAAGTTTTGAACATTAGTAATTCCTCTGGAGCACTCCTGATAAGATACCCTATGGTGATCAGGGAACCAAGGTAAACAGACCTGCTATGTCACATCCTTATAAAACCTTCCTCAGGGGGTTGGGGCCAGAAAAATTGGTGCTCCTTCTCCCTCACCATCTGCACCAGGAATCCTTCCAGACATCCAACTGTAGGACATGAATCATTTTTGAAGTCTGTCCAAAATATTGCAATGGGCATTGTGGGCACTGTTTTCTCCTAATGTCAAGATGCAAGGCCAATGTTGCCTTTCTTGGATATTTGTATTTCAGAGTCAGATGGATGACAGAAAAACAGGAAAACCCCTGGGAGGGTTTTTCTGACAGAAAAACAGAAAAACCCCTGGGAGGGCAGAGAGCCAGATCATGGGATAAAATAATCAGCCGCCCAGTCCATAAGGAACTTTTTAGTTGTCATGGAGTGACTAGAGGGGTCTTTGGGGGTATCCTATAGTGACCTTGGAAAATGCTATGGTGGGGTCAGATCTGGGTAAAACATGTTATCAAGGGTCTTGAATTTAGTGTTTTGCTTTCTTAATACTCTGTTCTCAGATACCTCCCAACTTGTCAACCTTTTGAACTCCCTCTGATCCCCTTAAGCCTTTGGAGAAACATATATTCAGCTCAGTGTGGCATCCCTTATGTGTACCACTGTGTTTTGTTTAAAAATGGCTTTAACCCAAAGGAATGCCTTATTTTGCATGCTTAGAGTTTGGGTCAAATGGGCCATTGCACCATTCAAATGGCATGGTACCCCCCTCAGCCACCCACAGCTTCATTCATACCTATAAGAAACAATTGTATCTCATTCTTATTAGTGTGTTCTCCAGACTCACATTGGACTTCTTCTGTTGAGCTTGGTATTTGCTAATCAATGCCTTTTGTATGTGCAGCCTGGAAGAACTGAGGAGTTCTTGTTCCTGGGAGCAAGTCTCAGAAGTATGCAGATCTTTCCAGAAAAATGGAAAGCTGCAATGCAGGCTTTAATACTGCATCTCACATTAGCTTTGTCTCCTATCCCTTATCCTCCCCTATCTCAGGCTTCCCCTTTTCCACTCCTGTTTCCTGGATGCAGGCAGTTTATTTAGGAGGTAATTCTGAAACCTTATTTCAGACTCTGTTTTTAGGGAATCCCAAATAAGACACAGGCCCAAGGTTCAGGAGATTGGGGTCACTCAGAAAAATACCTATAAGCAAAAACTGAGTGAGAGAAAAGTACATCATAAGTGATAAAACCATAGTAAAGTATTATTCAGTAGTGAAAGAAGAGGCCAGAGGTGAGGAGAATTTTTCACCTCATAGAACTTGGATTTCATGTTTCAAGTTTCCTCCATTAGTGAAGGAATAGAAAAATTCAGCTCTAATACACTTTGTACACTTTTTTTAAACCAATTTATTTATTTTCAGAAAAACAGTATTCATTATTTTTTCACCACACCCAGTGCTCCATGCAAGCCGTGCCCTCTATAATACCCACCACCTGGTACCCCAACCTCCAACCCCCCCCCGCCACTTCAAACCCCTCAGATTGTTCTTCAGAGTCCATAGTCTCTCATGGTTCACCTCCCCTTCCAATTTACCCAAAAGCACATACCCTCCCCAATGTCCAGAACCCTACCCCCCTTCTCCCAAACCCTCCCCCCAGCAACCCACAGTTTGTTTCGTGAGATTAAGAGTCACTTATGGTTTGTCTCCCTCCCTATCCCATCTTGTTTCATGGATTCTTCTCCTACCCACTTAAGCCCCCATGTTGCATCACCACTTCCTCATATCAGGGAGATCATATGATAGTTGTCTTTCTCCGCTTGACTTATTTCGCTAAGCATGATACGCTCTAGTTCCATCCATGTTTTCGCAAATGGCAAGATTTCGTTTCTTTTGATGGCTGCATAGTATTCCATTGTGTATATATACCACATCTTCTTTATCCATTCATCTGTTGATGGACATCTCAGTTCCTTCCATACTTTGGCTATTGTGGACATTGCTGCTATAAACATTCGGGTGCACGTGCCCCTTTGGATCACTACGTTTGTATCTTTAGGGTAAATTCCCAGTAGTGCAATTGCTGGGTCATAGGGCAGTTCTATTTTCAACATTTTGAGGAACCTCCATGCTGTTTTCCAGAGTGGTTGCACCAGCTTGCATTCCCACCAACAGTGTAGGAGGGTTCCCCTTTCTCCGCATCCTCGCCAGCATCTGTCATTTCCTGACTTGTTGATTTTAGCCATTCTGACTGGTGTGAGGTGATATCTCATTGTGGTTTTGATTTGTATTTCCCTGATGCCGAGTGATATGGAGCACTTTTTCATGTGTCTATTGGCCATCTGGATATCTTCTTTGCAGAAATGTCTGTTCATGTCCTCTGCCCATTTCTTGATTGGATTATTTGTTCTTTGGGTGTTGAGTTTGTTAAGTTCTTTATAGATTTTGGACACTAGTCCTTTATCTGATATGTCGTTTGCAAATATCTTCTCCCATTCTGTCAGTTGTCTTTTGGTTTTGTTAACTGTTTCCTTTGCCGTGCAAAAGCTTTTGATCTTGAAATCCCAATAGTTCATTTTTGCCCTTGCTTCCCTTGCCTTTGGCAATGTTCCTAGGAAGATGTTGCTGCGGCTGAGGTCGAAGAGGTTGCTGCCTGTGTTCTCCTCAAGGATTTTGATGGATTCCTTTCTCACATTGAGGTCCTTCATCCATTTTGAGTCTATTTTTGTGTGTGGTGTAAGGAAATGGTCCAATTTAATTTTTCTGCACGTGGCTGTCCAATTTTCCCAACACCGTTTATTAAAGAGGCTGTCTTTTTTCCATTGGACATTCTTTCCTGCTTTGTCAAAGATTAGTTGACCATAGAGTTGAGGGTCTATTTCTGGGCTCTCTATTCTGTTCCATTGATTTATGTGTCTGTTTTTGTGCCAGTACCATGCTGTCTTGATGATGACAGCTTTGTAATAGAACTTGAAGTCCGGAATTGTGATGCCACCAACTTTGGCTTTCTTTTTCAATATCCCTTTGGCTATTTGAGGTCTTTTCTGGTTCCATATAAATTTTAAAATTATTTGTTCCATTTCTTTGAAAAAGATGGATGGTACTTTGATAGGAATTGCATTAAATGTGTGGATTGCTTTAGGTAGCATAGACATTTTCACAATATTTATTCTTCCAATCCAGGAGCATGGAACATTTTTCCATTTCTTTGTGTCTTCCTCAATTTCTTTCATGAGTACTTTATAGTTTTCTGAGTATAGATTCTTAGCCTCTTTGGTTAGGTTTATTCCTAGGTATCTTATGGTTTGGGGTGCAATTGTAAATGGGATTGACTCCTTAATTTCTCTTTCTTCTGTCTTGTTGTTGGTGTAGAGAAATGCAACTGATTTCTGTGCATTGATTTTATGTCTTGACACTTTACTGAATTCCTGTACAAGTTCTAGCAGTTTTGGAGTGGAGTCTTTTGGGTTTTCCACATAGAGTATCATATCATCTGCGAAGAGTGATAATTTGACTTCTTCTTTGCCGATTTGGATGCCTTTAATTTCCTTTTGTTGTCTGATTGCTGAGGCTAGGACTTCTAGTACTATGTTGAATAGCAGTGGTGATAATGGACATCCCTGCTGTGTTCCTGACCTTAGTGGAAAAGCTTTCAGTTTTTCTCCATTGAGAATGATATTTGCGGTGGGTTTTTCATAGATGGCTTTGATGATATTGAGGTATGTGCCCTCTATCCCTACACTTTGAAGAGTTTTGATCAGGAAGGGATGCTGTACTTTGTCAAATGCTTTTTCAGCATCTATTGAGAGTATCATATGGTTCTTGTTCTTTCTTTTATTGATGTGTTGTATCACATTGACTGATTTGCGGATGTTGAACCAACCTTGCAGCCCTGGGATAAATCCCACATGGTCGTGGTGAATAATCCTTTTAATGTACTGTTGAATCCTATTGGCTAGTATTTTGGTGAGAATTTTTGCATCTGTGTTCATCAAGGATATTGGTCTATAGCTCTCTTTTTTGATGGGATCCTTGTCTGGTTTTGGGATCAAGGTGATGCTTGCCTCATAAAATGAGTTTGGAAGTTTTCCTTCCATTTCTATTTTTTGGAACAGTTTCAGGAGAATAGGAATTAGTTCTTCTTTAAATGTTTGGTAGAATTCCCCCGGGAAGCCGTCTGGCCCTGGGCTTTTGTTTGTTTGGAGATTTTTAATGACTGTTTCAATCTCCTTACTGGTTATGGGTTTGTTCAGGCTTTCTATTTCTTCCTGGTTCAATTTTGGTAGTTTATATGTTTCTAGGAATGCATCCATTTCTTCCAGATTGTCAAATTTGTTGGCGTAGAGTTGCTCATAGTATGTTCTTATAATAGTTTGTATTTCTTTGGTGTTAGTTGTTATCTCTCCTCTTTCATTCATGATTTTATTTATTTGGGTCCTTTCTCTTTTCTTTTTGATAAGTCCGGCCAGGGGTTTATCAATTTTATTAATCCTTTCAAAGAACCAGCTCCTAGTTTCGTTGATTTGTTCTATTGTTTTTTTGGTTTCTATTTCATTGATTTCTGCTCTGATCTTTATGATTTCTCTTCTCCTGCTGGGCTTAGGGTTTCTTTCTTGTTCTTTCTCCATCTCCTTTAGGTGTAGGGTTAGGTTGTGTACCTGAGACCTTTCTTGTTTCTTGGAAAACTTGTACCGCTATATATTTTCCTCTCAGGACTGCCTTTGTTGTGTCCCACAGATTTTGAACCGTTGTATTTTCATTATCATTTGTTTCCATGATTTTTTTTCAATTCTTCTTTAATTTCCCAGTTGACCCATTCATTCTTTAGAAGGATGCTGTTTAGTCTCCATGTATTTGGGTTCTTTCCAAACTTCCTCTTGTGGTTGAGTTCTAGCTTCAGAGCATTGTGGTCTGAAAATAAGCAGGGAATGATCCCAATCTTTTGATACCGGTTGAGTCCTGATTTAGGACCAAGGATGTGATCTATTCTGGAGAATGTTCCATGTGCACTAGAGAAGAATGTGTATTCTGTTTCTTTGGGATGAAATGTTCTGAATATATCTGTGATGTCCATCTCATCCAGTGTATCATTTAATGCCTTTATTTCCCTGCTGATCTTTTGCTTGGATGATCTGTCCATTTCAGTGAGGGGAGTGTTAAAGTCCCCTACTATTATTGTATTATTGTTGATGTGTTTCTTTGATTTTGTTATTAATTGGTTTATATAGTTGGCTGCTCCCACGTTGGGAGCATAGATATTTAAAATTGTTAGATCTTCTTGTTGGACAGACCCTTTGAGTATGATATAGTGTCCTTCCTCATCTCTTATTATAGTATTTGGCTTAAAATCTAATTGATCTGATATAAGGATTGCCACTCCTGCTTTTTTCTGATGTCCATTAGCATGGTAAATTCTTTTCCACCCCCTCACTTTAAATATGGAGGTGTCTTCGGGCTTAAAATGAGTTTCTTGGAGGCAACATATAGATGGGGTTTGTTTTTTTATCCATTCTGATACCCTGTGTCTTTTGATTGGGGCATTTAGCCCATTAACATTCAGGGTAACTATTGAGAGATATGATTTTAGTGCCATTGTATTGTCTGTAAGGTGACTGTTACTGTATATTGTCTCTGTTTCTTTCTGATCTACCACTTGTAGGCTCTCTCTTTGCTTAGAGGACCCCTTTCAGTATTTCCTGTAGAGCTGGTTTGGTGTTTGCAAATTCTTTCAGTTTTTGTTTGTCCTGGAAGCTTTTAATCTCTCCTTCTATTTTCAATGATAGCCTAGCTGGATATAGTATTCTTTGCTGCCTGTTTTTCTCATTTAGTGCTCTGAAAATATCAAGCCAGCTCTTTCTGGCCTGCCAGGTCTCTGTGGATAAGTCAGCTGCCAATCTAATACTTTTACCATTGTATGTTACAGACTTCTTTTCCCGGGCTGCTTTCAGGATTTTCTCTTTGTCACTAAGGCTTGTCAATTTTACTATTAGGTGATGGGGTGTGGGCCTATTCTTATTGATTTTGAGGGGCGTTCTCTGAACCTCCTGAATTTTGATGCTCGTTCCCTTTGCCATATTGGGGAAATTCTCCCCAATAATTCTCTCCAGTATACTTTCTGTTCCCCTCTCTCTTTCTTCTTCTTCTGGAATCCCAATTATTCTAATGTTGTTTCGTCTTATGGTGTCACTTATCTCTCGAATTCTCCCCTCATGGTCCAGTAGCTATTTGTCCCTCTTTTGCTCAGCTTCTTTATTCTCTGTCATTTGGTCTTCTATATCGCTAATTCTTTCTTCTGCCTCATTTATCCTAGAAGTGAGAGCCTCCATTTTTGATTGAACCTCATTAATAGCTTTTTTGATTTCAACTTGGTTAGATTTTAGTTCTTTTATTTCTCCAGAAAGAGCTTTTATATCTCTGGAGAGGGTTTCTCTAATATCTTCCATGCTTTTTTCAAGCCCGGCTAGAACCTTGAGAATTGTCATTTTGAACTCTAGATCTGCCATATCACCAATGTCTGTATTGATTATGTCCCTAGCCTTCGGTACTGTCTCTTGTTCTTTTTTTTGTTGTGAATTTTTCTGCCTTGTCATTTTGTCCAGCTAAGAGTATATTAAGGAGCAAGTAAAATACTAAAAGGGTGGCAACAATCCCAGGAAAATATGCTTCAACCAAATCAGAAGAGAGGGAGGAGAAATCCCCCCTCACGATTGGGTGAGGGATCTCCTCTGATTGGGATCTCTTCTGATTGGGATCTCCCAATCTCTTCTGATTGGGATCTCTTCTGATTTGGGGATAAAAAGGGGTTCAAAAAGAAAGAAAAAAAAGAAAAAAAAAAGAATTAAAAAAAAGAGATTGAATTAAAAATTCAATCAAGAATTAAAAAGGAATTAAAAAAGAGATTGAAGAGATTGGGATCTCTTCTGATTTGGGGATAAAAAGAGGTTCAAAAATATAGAAAGGAAAAAAAGAATTTAAAAAAATGAATAAAGAAAAGTATAAAAAAGAAAATATATATATATATATTAGATAAACTAGTTAAAAAACGTTAAAAAAGAAAAGGGTAAAAGTTAAAAAAATTTTAGCAGAAGAAGAGAAAAAAAAATGAAAAAGAAAAAAATTAAATTAACTGCAAGACTAAAAAAATCACAGGGAGAAAGCCATGAGTTCCGTGGTTTGTTTTCTCTTCCTCTGGAATTCCGCTGCTCTCCTTGGTGTTGAAACTGCACTACTTGGTAGGTGAACTTGGTCTTGCCTGGATTTCTTGTTGATCTTCTGGGGGAGGGGCCTGGTGTAGTGATTCTCAAGTGTCTTTGCCCCAGGCGGAGTTGCACCGCCCTTACCAGGGGCCGGGCTGAGAGATCCGCTCGGCTTTCCTTTCAGGAGCTTTTGTTCCCTGAGCGCTTTCCGTAGAGTTCCGGAGGACGGGAATACAAATGGCGGCCTCCTGGTCTCCGGCCCGGAGGAGCCGAGAGCCCGGGGCCCCGCTCCTCAGTTCGCCCTCAGAGAACAGCGCCCAGTAAGTCCTGTCTGCCTGACCTCCGGCCGCACTCCGAGCTCACCGAGCCTGCGGCGGGTTCAAGGTACCCCCCAGCTGTGAGCTCACTGTCGGCTCTGTCTCTGCAGCCGGCTTTCCCGTTCCAATACCCGCAAGCTCTGCGACACTCAGACACCCCCGATCCTTCTGTGACCCTGCCAGACCTGAGCCCACGTCGACCCCGCGTGGGCTTCGCCCCGGTTTAGCCTCTGGAGCGATGTCCCTCAGCAGAGCAGACTTTTAAAAGTCCTGATTTTGTGCTCCGTTGCTCCGCCGCTTGCCGGGAGCCGGCCCCTCCCCCCGGGGTCTATCTTCCCGTCTTTGGATTCACTTCTCCGCCACTCCTACCTTTCAGAAAGTGGTTGTTTTTCTGTTTCTAGAATTGCTGTTCTTCTTCTATTTCATCTGCCGATGGATTTGCAGGTGTTTGCACTCTTTAGATAAGCTCTCTAGCTGATCTCCTGCTAGCTGAAGTAGTCTCAGCCTGCTACTTCTCCGCCATCTTGACTCCTCTCTGATCACACTTTGTACACTTTATGTTGTTTGAACCTTGCTGAGATTCCTCAGTTGGTGGTCTTTTTTTCTGGTCTTTCTTTTCAATGTTGTAGGAGTCAGTGAATCCTGTTGACTATTCTGTCTTTGCTGCCCTCTAGAACTGGTCTTTTCTCATTCTTTATAAAGGTTACTTTTGCCTCAATTTTAAGGAAGATTTAAAATTAATAGACAGTTCTGACTAAGAGGCTAAAGGAGACTATTTAAGGAACTGGCATCCTTTGCTGAGTGTTCCAGTTCAAGATGGTGACATAGGAAGCTCCTGAACTTAACCTCTTCCCATTGACACACTGAATCTACAGCTACACACAGAAGAATTCCCCATAAAAGAAATCCAAAACTAGATGATCAATTCCTACACATTGAGAATATTAGAAGAAAACCCACATTTAAATGGGAAGTACAGGCTGAGGCATACTTTCACCCTCTGCCTCATCCTGGCATAGCTGTCCCTCCAGGGCTCAACACAGAGACAGATGTTAGCAATGCCCATCTCAAGTCTTTCACTGAAAAGAGGCCTATTTACATATCTTAAAAGCTGCAGCCTGAGAAACAGTCTTTTAATTTAGCATTCAACTAGAAATGACTGTTTTCCTTCCCAGAGACAAGGGAGGCTATTGGGGGTCAACTCCATATTCTCTCTGTGTATTGTTATGGGTCACTGGCATTTCCCTGAAAGGAGTTGTGCACATATCTAGAAAAGCATCTTTTGTGGCTGCTGCCCAGAGACTGCACTCCTTATTCTACACAGCTCTGGTAGCCATCAGGATTTATATTTGCTGGTCCCATAAGACTGTAGCAAATAAAGAATCAGTTCTTAACCAGCTGTCTCTTCAGGGCTTAGTGCAGAGGGAGCAGACATAAACACCTAGATCTGATCCTTCTTCGAAAGAGGTCTGTTTGCACACTTTAACAGCTTCTATCTGAGGGTCTGGTTTCCAATCAGCCAGCAACTAGGTGCTGACTGAGATTCTCCCCTTTGGACCACCAACATATCTTGGCACACCCTCAAGACATGAGAACCACTAGGTTCCACTAAGACAAAGAAAGTGGCTTGGAATCACAAAGGTTTGAAACATAATCAAAAGATAAAGCCATTATGAAGTCACTCCTGCATGAATCCACTCCTTCAAGATTGGGAGAAGTAGCTGTTTTACCTTATTTGCAGAAACCAACTAAAGAGTCAAGAAAAAGGAAGAAACAGAGAAATATTCTCCAAAAAAAGAATAAGATCAAACTCAAGGAGCAGATCTTAACAAAATGGAGATACGTGATTTATCTGATAAAAGGTTCAAAATTATGAACATTAAGATACCAAGGGAGAGAGAATAATACATGAACAAAGTAAGAACTTCAACAAAGAGATATAACATATAAGAAAATACCAAACAGAAATCACAGAGTTGATGAATACAAATGAATTGAATAACTGAACTGAAAAACTCAGTACATGGGTTCGAAAGCAAACTAGATAAAAATTGAAGAAAGGATCACAAACTCAAAAACAGAGTAGAGGGATTCATCTAATCAGATCAACAATAAGAAAAAAGAATAAAAGAGTGAAGATATTGTAAGGGATTTATGGAACAAAATTAAGCAGACCAAGATCACATTACAGGAGTCCTACAGAGAGAGAGAAAGGAGCAGAAAGTTTATTTGAAAATAAATGGCTAAACTTCCCTATCCTGGGGAAAGAAATAGACATCCAGATCCAGGAAATCCAGATAGTTTTTAAAAAGTTGAATCCAAAGAGACCCACACCAAGAAACACAATTAAAGTGATGAAAGTTAAGACAAGGAGACACTCTTAACAGTAGCAAGGGGGAAAAAAGAAAAGGAAATCCCCAAAAGTCTGAGTAGATTTTAAACAGAAACTTTGCAGGCCAGAAGACAGTGGCATGATATATTCAAATTGCTGAAAGGAAAGAAAAGCTGCCAACCAAGAATACTTTACCTAATTAAATTGTCCTTTGAATTGAAGGAGAGATAAAGAATTTTCCAGACAAGCAAAAGCTGAAAAAGTTTATCACCACCAAACCAGCCTTACAAGAAATATTAAAGGACTTCTTGAATCAAAATGAAAGGGCACCATTAATAATAGGACATATAAAAGTATAAATTTCACTGGTAAAGGTAAGGTATAATTAAACTCAGAATACTCTAATGTTGTAATGGTGAGGATAAATCACCTATAGGTTTAATATAAAAATTGATAAAAGTACTAAAAATAACTATCTACAATATTTTGCTCAAGGTAAAACTATGTAAATTGTGTCATCAAGAACATAAAATGTGGTGGTGGGGATGTGTTTTACTTTAGAATGCATTTGTTTTTGTTTTTGTTTTTTGCATTTTTTTTATTTTTTATTTTTTATACACATATATTTTAATCCCCAGGGGTACAGGTCTGTGACTTTAGAATGCATTTGAACTTAAGTTGTTATCAGCTTAAAATAGACTGTTACAAATTTAAGATGTTTTATATAAGCCTTTGGTAACCACAAACAAAAACCTATAGTAAAAATGTAAAAGATAAAGAGAAAGGAATCTAAATATATCATTACAGAAAATCAAATTACACAGGAAGAAACAAAAAGGAGAAACAAAGACATTATAAATAACCAGGACAAATCAACAGAGTGAAAATAGTAAGTCCATACCTATCAATAAATATTTTAAATGTAAATGGACCAAATTCTTCAATGGAAAGACACAGAATAGCTGAATAGACAAGAAAAAGATGCAACCATGATGCCTACAAGAAATTCTCTTTAAATGTAAGAGCACACCAAAGTTGAAAGTTAAGGAATGGAAAAAGCTATTCCATGTTAATGGAATCTAGAAGGAAGCATGGGTAGCTATACTTATGTCAGACAAAATAGACATTTTGATAAAGATTGTAAGAAAAGAAGGTCATTATGCATTGATAAAGTAATCAATTCAACAAATGGATATAAAATTGATTAATATTTATGCACCCCACATAGGATAACCTAAATATATAAGGAAATGTTAACAGACTTAAAGGGAAAAAATAGACAGTAATAACTATAATAGCAGGAGAAGTCATTGTCCTGCTCACAAATAAATTATCCAGACAGAAAGTCAAGAGGATAACATTATATTTAAACAACATGTTAACTAGATGTCCTTAATAAACATTTGTAGAATATTATACCCAAAGTAGAACACACATTCTTCTCAAACACACATGGGTTATTCTTCAGGATAAATCATATATTAGGCCACAAAGTAAGACTTAATAAATTTAAGAAGACTGAAATCACATCAAGCATAATGAGATTAACTAGAAATCAATTACAAGAAGAAAATCGAAAAATTCAAAAATATGTGGAAATTAAACTACATTGCTACTGAACAACCAATGGGTCAAAGAAGAAATTAAAAGATGTTAAAAATATCTTCAGGCAAATGAAAATGAAAATAAAACATTCCAAAACTTAAGGGAGGTAGCAAAAGCAGTTCTAAGAGGTAAGTTCATGGAGATAAATGACTAAGTTAAGAAATGAGAGGGCTCTCTAATAAGCAACCTAACTTTACATCTCAATGACTAGAAAAAGTAAAAACCAAACCTGAAGTTAGTAAAAGGAAGGCAATAACAAATGAAATAAAGATTGAAAATACAAAAGAAAAGATCAGTGAAACTAAAGGCTCTTTTTTTTTTTTAAAGATTTTATTTATTAATTTGACAGAGAGAAATCACAAGTAGATGGAGAGGCAGGCAGAGAGAGAGAGAGGGAAGCAGGCTCCCTGCCGAGCAGAGAGCCCGATGCGGGACTCGATCCCAGGACCCTGAGATCATGACCTGAGCCGAAGGCAGCGGCTTAACCCACTGAGCCACCCAGGCGCCCCTAAAGGCTCTTTTTTGAAAAGGTAAGCAAAATAGACAAATTTTTAGCTAGACCTACCAAAAGAAAAATGAGGACTCAAATAAAAATTATAAATGAAAAAGGACATGTTACAAATGATACCACAGAAATACAAAAGATAATAAGAGAATACTCTGAACAATTATATCGGAAAACACAGGACAACTTAGAAAAACTGATACATTCCCTGAAACATACAATCTACCAAGACTGAATCATGAAGAAATAATCTGAATAGACCAATAACTAGTAAAGAGATTGAATCCATAATAAAAAATATTCCAACAAAGAAAAGTTCGGGAACAGATGGATTCACTAGTGAATTCTATGAAATATTCAAAGAAGAATTAATATTTTCAATTCTTCTCAAGAATTAATATTTTCAATTCTATTACAAAACATAGAAGAGATGAAACACTTCTAAACTCATAAGGCCAGCATTACCCTGATAGCAAAACCAGATAAGAACACTGATCAAAAGAAAATTATAAACCAATATTGCCATTAAAGGTGGATGTAAAAATTTTCTTGAAATGTTAGCAAGCCAAATTAAATGACACATTTAAAGGATCATACACCATAACCCAGTGGTATTTATTTCAGGGATGCAAGGATGTTTAAAATCCTCAAATCAATCAATGTGACACACCTCATTACAAAATAAAGGATAAAAATTATATGGTCCTCTTCATAGATGCAGAAAAAGCATTTTAAAAATTCAGCATCCATTTATGATAAAAATTCTCGAAAAAGTGGATATAAACTGAATGTGCCTCAAGATAATACAGATCATATGATGAGCCCACACTAACATCATATTCAATGGTTGCTCTAAGATCAGAAGCAATACAAAGATGGGGTTGGGTGACCCTGGTGGTGGGTATTATGGAGGGCATGTGTTGCATGGAGCACTGGCTGTGGTGCATAAACAATGAATTCTGGAACACTGAAAAGAAATTTTAAAAAATTTCCAAAAAAAAGATGCGCATTCTTACCAGTTTTACTCAACATTGGAATTGGAAGTCTTACCTATTACAACTAGGCAATAAAAATATATTAAAATTATAAAATAAGAGACATCCATAATTGGAAAGAGAGAGGTAAACTTGTCTTTATTTGCAGATGACATGATATTTTATATAAATTAATAGAACAGGTGGTGGGTATTATAGAGGGCACGGATTGCATGGAGCACTGGGTGTGGTGAAAAAATAATGAATACTGTTTTTCTGAAAATAAATAAAAAAAGAATACAGATACATATATGAATGGGAAAAGATACAGAGATATGAATATAATGTAATTTTTATGTTGGAGAGAATACAGAATAAAAATTACTATATGTAAAAAAAAAAAGAAATACTACTCTGCAGCAAAGCTTGTTCATTTTTTTAAAAAATCAGTGTTTCCAAGTGTTGAATGTAAATATTGAATTGCTAAATTGTGCCCTTGAAACTAAAATTGCACCGTATGTTAACAGTGGAATTTCAATAAAAGCTGAAAAGACAAAAAAATACAAACAAACCTAAATAAAAGGAAAAAAAATTAATAGAACAGAGTAGAGAACCCAGAAATGGACCCTCAACTGTATGGTCAACTAATCTTTGACAAAGCAGGAAAGTATATTCAATGGAAAGAGACAAGTCTCTTCAACAAATGGTGCTGGGAAAATTGGACAGCCACATTCAGAAGAATAAAATTGGACCACTTTCTTACACCATACACAAAGATAAACTCAAAATGGATGAAAGGCCTGAATGTAAGGCAGGAATCCATCAAAATCCTAGAGGAGAATGCAAGACACATTTCTAAAGGTAGGGGAAACAAAAGCAAAAATGACCTATTGGGACCTCAACAAGACAAAAAGCTTCTGCATGGCAAAGGAAACAGTCAACAAAACTAAAAGGCAACCTACAGAATGGGAGAAGGTATTTGCAAATGACATAACAGATAAGGGGCTAGTATCCAAGATTTATAAAGAATTTATCAAATTCAACACCCAAAGAGCAAATAATCCAGTCAAGAAATGAGTAGAAGATATGAACAGACACTTCTCCAAAGAAGACCTACAAATAGCCAACAGACACATGAAAAATGCTCCATATCACTTGGCATCAGGGAAATACAAATCAAAACCACAATGAGATACCATCTTAAACCTGTCAGAATGGCAAGGATGTGGAGAAAGGAGAACGCTCTTACACTGTTGGTAGGAATGCAAACTGGTACAGTTACCCTGGAAAATGGTATGGAGGTTCCTTAAGAAGTTAAAAATAGATTTTGATAAGTCCCAAAAGTTTATTTTCGATTTTGTTTCCTTTGCCTTTGGAGACATATCTTGAAAGAAGTTGCTGTGGCTGATATCGAAGAGATTACTTCCTAAGTTCTCCTCTAGGATTCTGATGGATTCCTGTCTCACGTTGAGGTCTTTTATCCATTTTGAGTTTATCTTTGTGTACAGTGTAAGAGAAAGGTCGAGTTTCATTCTTCTACATATAGCTGTCCAGTTTTCCCAGCACCATTTATTGAAGAGACTGTCTTTTTTCCACTGTATATTTTTTCCTGTTTTGTCAAAGATTATTTGACCATAGAGTTGAGGGTCCATATCTGGACTCTACTCTGTTCCACTGGTCTATGTGTCTGTTTTTATGCCAGTACCATGCTGTCTTGGTGATCACAGCTTTGTAGTAAAGCTTGAAATCAGGTAACGTGATGCCCCCAGTTTTATTTTTGTTTTTCAACATTTCCTTAGCGATTTGGGGTCTCTTCTGGTTCCATACAAATTTTTGGATTATTTGCTCCAGCTCTTTGAAGAATACCAGTGGAATTTTGATCGGAATGGCATTAAAAGTATAGATTGCTCTAGGCAGTATAGACATTTTAACAATGTTTATTCTTCCAATCCAAGAGCATGGAATGGTCTTCCATCCTTTTGTGTCTTCAATTTCTTTCATGAGTGTTCTGTAGTTCCTCGAGTACAGATCCTTTACCTCTTTGGTTAGGTTTATTCCCAGGTATCTTATCGTTCTTGGTGTTATAGTAAGTGGAATCGATTCTCTAATTTCCCTTTCTGTATTTTCATTGTTAGTGTATAAGAAAGCCACTGGTTTCTGTACGTTGACTTTGTATCCTGCCACGTTACTGAATTGCTGGATGAGTTCTAGTAGTTTGGGGGTGGAGTCTTTTGGGCTTTCCATATAAAGAATCATGTCACAGCAAAGGAAACAGTCAAGAAAACAAAGAGGCATCCCACAGAATGGGAGAAGATATTTGCAAATGACAGTACAGACAAAATGTTGATATCCAGGATCTATAAAGAACTCCTCAAACTGAACACACACAAAACAGACAAGCATATCAAAAAATGGGCAGAAGATATGAACAGACGCTTCTCCAATGAAGACATACAAATGGCTATCAGACACATGAAAAAATGTTCATCATCACTAGCCATCAGGGAGATTCAAATTAAAACCACATTGAGATACCACCTTACACCAGTTAGAATGGCCCAAATTAGCAAGACAGGAAACAACATGTGTTGGAGAGGATGTGGAGCAAGGGGAACCCTCTTACACTGTTGGTGGGAATGCAAGTTGGTGCAGCCTCTTTGGAGAACAGTGTGGAGATTCCTCAAGAAATTAAAAATAGAACTTCCCTATGACCCTGCCATTGCACTCCTGGGTATTTACCCCAAAGATACAGATGTAGTAAAAAGAAGGGCCATCTGTACCCTAATGTTTATAGCAGCAATGGCCACAGTTGCCAAACTGTGGAAAGAACCAAGATGCCCTTCAACGGATGAATGGATAAGGAAGATGTGGTCCATATACACTATGGAGTATTATGCCTCCATCAGAAAGGATGAATACCCAACTTTTGTAGCAACATGGACGGGACTGGAAGAGATTATGCTGAGTGAAATAAGTCAAGCAGAGAGAGACAATTATCATATGGTTTCACTTATTTGTGGAGCATAACAAATAGCATGGAGGACAAGGGGCGTTAGAGAGGAGTAAGGAATTTGGGTAAATTGGAAGGGGAGGTGAACCATGAGAGACTATGGACTCTGAAAAACAATCTGAGGGGTTTGAAGTGGCGGGGGGGTGGGAGGTTGGGGTACCAGGTGGTGGGTATTATAGAGGGCATGGCTTGCATGGAGCACTGGGTGTGGTGAAAAATAATGAATAATGTTTTTCTGAAAATAAATAAATTGAAAATAAAAGAAGTTAAAAATAGAGCTATCCTATGACCCAGCAATTGCATTACTAGTCATTTACCCCAAAGATACAGATGTAGTGAAATGAATGGACATGTGCACCCCAGTGTTCATAGCAGCAATGTCCACTGTAGCCAAATGTGGAGGAAGTCAAGTCTCCCTGATATGAGGAAGTAGTGATGCAACATGGGGGCTTAAGTGGGTAGGAGAAGAATCCATGAAACAAGATGGGATAGGGAGGGAGACAAACCATAAGTGACTCTTAATCTCACGAAACATACTGTGGGTTGCTGGAGGAAGGGGGGTTGGGAGAAGGGGGGTAGGGTTATGGACATTGGGGAGGGTACGTGCTTTTGGGTAAATTGGAAGGGGTGGTGAACCATGAGAGACTATGGACTCTGAAAAACAATCTGAGGGGTTTGAAGTGGCGGAGGGGTGGGAGGTTGGGGTACCAGGTGGTGGGTATTATAGAGGGCACGGCTTGCATGGAGCACTGGGTGTGGTGAAAAAATAATGAATACTGTTTTTCTGAAAATAAATAAATTGGAAAAAAATAATAAATTAAAAAGATGCATTAAAAAAAGGATATCCTTCGACAGATGAATGGATAAAGAAGATGTGTGTATATATATGTCTACAATGGAATATCACTCAGCCATCAGAAAGGATGAATACCTACCATTTACACTGACATGGATGGAACTGAAGGATATTATGCTAAGTGAAATAAGTCAATCAGAGAAAGACAATTATCATATGGTTTCACTCATATGTGCACTATAAGAAACAATGCAGAGGATCATAGGGTAAGGGAGTGAAAACTGAAAGGCAAGTCATCACAGAGGAAGACAAACCATGAGAGACTCTTGACTGTGGAAAACAAACTGAGGGTTGCTGGAGAGGAGATGGGTGCGGGGATGGGGCAACTGGATGATGGGGATTAAGGAGGGCATGAGATGTGATGAGCACTGGGTGTTAGTTATATGTAACTTATAAATTATTGATCACATCTGAAACTAATGTTATACTATATGTTGGCTGATAAAATTTTAAAAATTCCAGTGGCATTTTTCACAGAAATAGAAAAAAAAATCCAAAAATTCATATGGAACCACGAAAGACCTTGAATAGCAAAGCAATCTTGAGTAGGACAGAACTAGTGGACTCACACTTCCTGTCTTAAAACTATATTACAAAGTTATAGTAATCCAAACAGCATGGTATTAGCATAAAAATAGACATATAGATCAATGGAACACAATAGGGAACCCTAAAATAAATCCACATGTATATAGTCAATTAATTTATGACAAAGAAATTAAGAATATTCAATGGGGAAAGAATAATCTCTTCAATAAATAGTGCTAGCAAAACTGGACAACCACATGAAAAATAATGAAATTGGACCTTTATCTTACATCATATCCAAAATCAACCCAAGACAGATTAAAGACTTGAAAATAAGACCTGAAACCACAAAATTCCTAGAAGAAAACATAGGAGGTAAGCTCCTTGAAATTGATCTAGACAATGATTCTTTTTGCATATGACACCAAAAGTAAAGGCAGCAAAAGCAGAAATAAATATGTAGGATATAAAATTAAAAGCTCTTCTTTGATTACTTAGGATGCCAAGGAGCTATGGGGCTGTAATTGTGAAGATCATTTACATAAGAATAAATGTATTCATACTATAAAAAATTAAAAGTTCTCGCAGACATACAAATGGCTAACAGACACATGAAAAAATGCTCATTGTCACTAGCCATCAGGATATTCAAAGCAAAACCACATTGAGATATCATCTTACACCAGTGAAAATGGCCAAAATTAACAAGACTATGGACTCTGAAAAACAATCTGAGGGGTTTGAAGTGGCGGGGGGGTGGGAGGTTGGGGTACCAGGTGGTGGGTATTATAGAGGGCACGGCTTGCATGGAGCACTGGGTGTGGTGAAAAAATAATGAATAATGTTTTTCTGAAAATAAATAAATTGGAAAAAAAATTAACAAGACAGTAAACAACATGTGTTGGAGAGGATGTGGAGAAAGGGGAACCCTCTTACACTGTTGGTGGGAATGCAAGTTGGTGCAGTCACTTTGGAGAACATTGTGGAGATTCCTCAAGAAATTAAAAATAGAGCTTCCATATGACCCTGCAATTGCACTACTGGGTATTTACCCCAAAGATACAGATGTCGTGAAAAGAAGGGCCATCTGTACCCCAATGTTCATAGCAGCAATGGCTACAGTCACCAGACTGTGAAAAGAACCAAGATGCCCTTCAGCAGATGAACAAATAAAGAAGATATTGTTCATATACACTATGGAGTATTATGCCTCCATTAGAAAGGATGAATATCCAACTTTTGTATCAACATGGATGGGACTGGATTATGCTGAGTGAAATAAGTCAAGCAGAGAAAGTCAATTATCATACAGTTTCACTTATTTGTAGAGCATAAGAAATAACATGGAGGACATGGGGAGATGGAGAGGAAAAGGGAGTTTGGGGAAATTGGAGAAGGTGATGAACCATGAGAGACTGTGGATTGTGAGGAACTAACTGAGGGTTTTGCGGGGGTAGTGGGAAGTTGGGTGAGCCTGGTGGTGGGTACTATGGAGGGCATATATTGCATGGAGCACTGGGTGTGGTGCATAAACAATGAATATATCATATATCAAATGAATTCTGGAACACTGAAAAGAAATTAAAAAAAAAAAGTTCTTGCAGAGTAAAGGAAACCATTGACAGCATGGAAATACAGCCTGCAGAATGGGAGAGAATAGTTGCAACTCATGTAAGGGCTAGGGGTAATATCCGAAATGCATATATAAAGAGCCATAGGACTGAATGGCAAAAACAATACGATTTTAAAATGAAGAGAGGAACTGATCAGAAATTTTCCAAAGATTTCCAAATGGTTAATGGGTATGTGAGAAAAGTTCTCAATCTTACTAATCATCAGGGGAATGCAGCTATCACTTTACATCTTTTAGAAGAGCTATCATCAAGAAGACAAGGAAAATAAGTGTTGGCAAGGATGTAAAGAAAGGGGAACACTTGTGCAGTGTAGGTGAGAATATAAATTGGAGCAGCCACTTTGGAAAACCGAATGGAAGCTAAAAAATATTAAAAATATAACTATGATTCAATTCATTCCACCTCTAGGTATATATGTGAAGAAAATGATATCACTGTATCAGACAGATCTGCATTCTCATATTCATTGCAATGTTAAACAATTTAAGTGTCTCCATGAAAGGATGAATAGGTAATAAGATGTAGGTCACACACACACATGCACACATGAATATTAATAAGCCATAAATAGAAGGAAATCCTGCCTTTTGTAATGACATGGATGGACCTGAAGGCATTATGCTAAGTGAAATAAGTCAAACAGGGAAAGACAAATATGATTTATATGTGGAATCCAAAACCGCAAATAGAAATAGAACATATTGGTGGTTACCAGAGGTAGAGAAGTTGGGGTAAGCAAAATGGGTAAAGGTGATTCAAAGTACAAACTTTCAGTTATAAGATAAATTTGCCCTGAGGATGTAATGTGCAACATGGTGACTGTAGTTAACAATACTGTATTGCAAACTTGAAGGATGCCAAGAGAGTAGATCTTAAAAGTTCTCATCACAAGAAAAAGATTGTAACTATGAGATGACAGATATTAAACTTGTTGCAGTAATCATTTTTATATAATATATATCATATATCAAATTATTGTTACACACCTTAAACTAATACAGTGTTATAAGCCAACTATATCTGAATAAAACTGGGGGAAAAAAACCAAAAACAAAAGAAACTGGCGCCCTGTGCTGCCATGGAAATACCCCATTCAGATCTCCATTCAAGAAAGAATTTACCAAGGACCTCTGAGGAGAGCAGTTGTTAACATCCTCTCTGCAGTGCCCTTGGGGTGTACCCCAATATCAGACTAGCTTCTACCCAATAAGTTAGGACAATATGGATACTAGGGCCTGCCAGGCCATATCTGACCAATCAGGAACTCTTCTAGTGGGTAATCTTCATTTCAGAGTTTCCTTGAGTTATCCAGGATTTCATCAGTGATGTGATATGGTCCAAAACCTTTTCCTGCCCAATCCTGCATGCCACTCTCTAGTTTTTATAGGTGCTGCTCCCTTCTTAAGCATCTTACACTCTTAATTTGATCTCAGCCTCTGTTTCCTGGAGGACTCAAAATGACACACTGGGTACCACAAATCGTCCGAGATACCATGATAGGATTTGGTGCCTGGGCCATTCATATCACAACTGGCAAAGAAGACCTTGTCCTGGATGTTATATGAGGCATGGATAGGGTGTGTGTGTGTGGGGGGGTGTATGGGGGACACAGTGGATGGACAAACTAAGCCCAAGGGCCAAATCCTACCTGCCACTTGATTTTGTTGCTGTTGTTTTAATTTGTATTGAAAAATCTTTATTTTACCTCCACTTTTTAAAAATATTAAGACTTTTTTAAAATCAAATTTATTTATTTTCAGCATAACAGTATTCATTATTTTTTCACCACACCCAGTGCTCCATGCAATCTGTGCCCTCTATAATACCCACCGCCTGGTACCCCAACTTCCCACCCCCCCCACCACTTCAAACCCCTCAGATTGTTTTTCAGAGTCCATAGTCTCTCATGGTTCACCTCCCCTTCCAATTTCCCCCAACTCCCTTCTCCTCTCTAACTCCCCATGTCCTCCATGCTATTTGTTATGATCCACAAATAAGTGAAGCCATATGATAATTGACTTTCTCTGCTTGACTTATTTCACTCAGCATAATCTCTTCCAGTCCTGTCCATGTTGCTACAAAAGTTGTGTATTCGTCCTTTCTGATGGAGGCATAATACTCCATAGTGTATATGGACCACATTTTCCTTATCCATTCGTCCGTTGAAGGGCATCTTGGTTCTTTCCATAGTTTGGCGACCGTGGCCAAACTCAACACACACAAAACAGGCAATCACATAAAAAAATGGGCTGAAGATATGAACAGACACTTCTCCAATGAAGACATACAAATGACTATCAGACACATGAAAAAATGTTCATCATCACTAGCCATCAGGGAGATTCAAATTAAAACTATATTGAGATATCACCTTACACCAGTTAGAATGGCCCAAATTAACAAGACAGGAAACAACATGTGTTGGAGGGGATGTGGAGAAAGGGGAACCCTCTTGCACTATTGGTGGGAATGCAGGTTGGTGCAGCCTCTTTGGAGAACAGTGTGGACATTCCTTAAGAAATTAAAAATAGAACTTCCCTATGACCCTGCAATTGCACTCCTGGGTATTTACCCCAAAGATACAGATGTAGTGAAAAGAAGGGCCATCTGTACCCCAATGTTTATAGCAGCAATATTAAGACTTTTTGAGCAGTTATAGATGTACACAAAAAATAAAGAGTAACCTTCTCAGCCACCTCTCTCCAAGTTTCACCAATTATTAACACCTTGCATTAATGTAGTACATTTGTTGTATTGATAAGCCAATATTGGTACAATACTATTAACTAAAATACATAGTTTACATTGTGGCTCACCTTTGTTGTTGTACATTCTATAGCTTTTGACAAATTTCTAATGAATGAATGAATTTATAATGACAAATTTCTAAATTTTTAATTCTCATTCAACAAGGACGATCTAGCTATTGCTGCTTCTGAATATCCAACATGCCAAGCCCCTGACTGTGTGCTCTTTTCAAGGAGACCAACCGGCTATATGGAGGTAGATTAACTCCACTGAGACCCTTCCATCATAGAAAAAGACTAGTGAATCAGTCTCATAGTCTTAGAGACTCCTGATATGGATTTACCTTCTTTTCCCTCAGTACCTCATTCAGCATCAATCTCCAGAAGACCACAAATCTTTTGATCCACACAACAACCCATCTGATCAAACGGTCTCATTACAGTGAAGGAGGTATAAGAGTGAGCCATCATGACCATGGGATTTCCCGGTTATATCACATACTGCCCTATCCAAAAATCATCTGGTCTCAGATAGTTTTGGAAAGTCCTGTTGAAGGCAAAGCTTAAGCTTCCACTCATACAAGGTACAAATACACAGAATGCATTATATGTACTATTGAGAAATTTGTAGATGGCACATTGACTCCAATAGGGAGCTCCTTTGGATCAGGAACCAGGTTTAAAAGCTAGCATGGCTTTAGTTATCATAATCCACAATATCTCACCAGGGGAATATTGTACTTCTCATCCCCACAAATCAGGTTCTGTAGTGTTAGAAGTGCTGGTTACCCCAAAGATACAGATACAGTGAAAAGAAGGGCCATATGTACCCCAATGTTCATAGCAGCAATGTCCACAATCGTCAAACTGTGGAAAGAGCCAAGATGTCCTTCAACGGATCCAACGAATGGATAAAGAGGATGTGGTCCATATATACAATGGAATATTACGCCTCCATCAGAAAGGATGAATACTCAACTTTTGTATAAACATGGATGGGACTGGAGGATATTATGCTGAGTGGAATAAGTCAAGCAGAGAAAGTCAATTGTCCTATGATTTCACTTACTTGTGGAACATAAGGAACAACATGGAGGACATTAGAAGGAAAGGAAAAGTGAATTGGGGGAGATTGGAAGGGGAGATGAACCATGAGAGACTGTGGCCTCTGAGAAACAAACTGAGGGTTTTGGAGGGGAGGGGGTAGGAGGTGGGTGAGCCTGGTGGTGGGTTTTAAGGAGGGCACGTATTGCATGAACCACCGGGTGTGGTACATGAACAATGAATCTTAGAACATGGAAAAAAAATTAAATTAAAAAAAAAAAAAAGAAGAATAAGAAAAGGAAGAATCCCAGTCCACAAAATTAGGAACACTCTTACCGGGTAACACAAAGGATACCAGTGAGCTATAAACTATGGTTGCTGTCAAGGCATGGGATTTCTCCTTGGAATGACTCTCCAGTTACCTAGAGCAGTAGCTGGTTTGATAATATTCTCTTCAGTGGTTAATTTTCTTCCCCATTCTCCTACCAGGGTTCCCTCTACCACTTAAATAAACTTGCATTCTTACCTTATTGTTCACTTTTGAGGCAACCCAAACTAAGGCACAGGTCTAGTGAACATGAAAGATAATAATACTTGTTCCTATTTAGGAATAATATTCCATTTGACTAAAATCTTTCAAAATCTAGTAAATCTATACTGAATGAACCCTGAGAGAAGGATCCCCTTGTCACCATACTTACAGTTATCTCTGCTTTGGAACACTAATGTGCAATAGTCACAATAAGATGTCATTCAAGTGGCACTTGATCTTAATCTGCCCACAAGTCATTCCATGGATGGTACAGAAGGAGCAGAGGAGATTTAAATTCAAGGCATTTGAATTTTACAGAGGCCATGAGCAAGGACCATGGATACATGGCCAAGATTCTTTCTGCTTATGGTAAAATGGGGAGGGTAGAAGCTAGCTTGGAACAAGGTTTATTCTTTCCCACTTTTTGTGCATGGCAAAGTGGGGAAAGACCAGTTCCGCTGCAACTCTCTGAATCAGAGACTGAGTGGTGATAAAATTTTAATGAAGCCAGGTAGATTGAGGAAAATACTATGAAAAGATTGAGACTATGGGACACCAGATGGGTGTAGAGTTGACAGTGTTAAAATGGAAGACAGCAGGGAAGGAGCCATCCTCACAGGATGCTTCCATAACCAAGGTCATTACTAGAGTGGGTTAGTTACTCATTTCACGGGCCATTCCACTCAAATTTCCCATTTCAGTGAAAGAGCTATACCCTGCCCCAACAGCCCCTCTTAAATCTATCTTTGTATCACAAAGGGATAGTCTCCCTGAAGGAAGTTGAAAAACAAAAAAGCAGCATTTGAACCATGTCTGCAGGGATGAATACCTTTGCTTGAGCTGATGTTCTGTTATTCTCCTCTAGGACAGACATCATGGAGGGTCATTATCATTAAGACCTCTCTTGTCCAGAGCTGCAGGTCTCTGCCTGGGGGAACATGTGGAGAAGGAGACTCTGTCAAGGGCAGCTGGTGCTCAGTTCTCATCTGCTGTATAACAATGCCTCCCTTACTAAACCCCAGAAGTAAATTCTGAGCTCCCTGTTACTTGCACAAAGGAGGAATCGAGAGAAATTCCAAAGTAGACAAAAGTGGCTATCTTTCCAGGCAGGATATATAGGTGTATATAAGGGGAACCTCAAACCACCAAGTTACTTTCTGGCATCTCGTGTCTAACTGGTCCAGGGCATTTAAACTTCCAGGAACAGGAGTTACAGGATCATATAAGAACAGTTATTAAAGAATGTTGTTGCAGGATTTTGTGATTTGCATATTATTCTCAAAGTGACTGCCTACCATATCTTATTCCTGTGGTTTGAGGCAAATTAACATTCTCTGCATCCAAGGTGCTTTAGACTATGCAGAATATTTTTTGCCTTGGCTAGACCTTAGTAGCTTCCTTTGTACTTTAAGTACATGCTAAAATCTTTTGAGAGACAGTATTCTATAGCGGTAGATAAAAACAAGAGCTCTGCATTCAGATTGCAAGGCTTCAAATCCCTGCACCAACTTCTCCTATTGTGTGACTTTACACAAATGACTTAACTTCTCAGTGATTTACTTGCTTGTAAGTAGAAATAATAATAACTTTCTATCTCTGTGTGGCATTGTGAAGATTAGATGAGCTAATTCCTTTGCCTGGCCTTTTCTTTTTTTTTTTTAAAGATTTTATTTATTTATTTGACAGAGAGAGAGAGAGATCACAAGCAGGCGGTGAGTCAGGCAGAGAGAGAGAGAGAGAGAAGCAGGCTCCCGCCAAGCAAAGAGCCCGATGTGGGGCTCGATCCCAGGACACTGAGATCATGACCTGAGCCGAAGGCAGCGGCTTAATCCACTGAGCCACCCAGGCGCCCCTGCCTGGCCTTTTCTATATAAAAGGTATTACTCTAAGATTATAAAAAATGAATAATAAATTTACTATCTTAGAAAAAAGCCCATTTAAAAAAAGATTTTACTTATTTATTTGTCAGAGAGAAAGAGAGAGAGTGCACAAGCAGGGGGAGTGGTAGGCAGAGGGAGAAGCAGGCTCCCTGCTGAACAAGGATGCCTATTGTGAGACTTCCCAGGACCCTGGGATCATGACTTGTGACAAAGGCAGATCTTTAACCAAATGAGTCACCCAGACATCCCAAGGGAAAAAAAAAACATTTAAAGAAAACCTGACACTTCACTGAGAAGATACTACGTGTGTCCAGTGTTTAGGGCAGAGCTAGAGTCTCAGGCAATAATCCCAGATGTTCTCAGGTTGGGGCACAATCACCTGCTAACAAACCATGGGGAATGCAGGCCCAGGTGTTAACATGGAAGTTCTGACTAGAGCTCTATAGGCTGGGGAGGTAAGAGAGAGGAATAGAGGGAACTAGTTGCTTCTAGTAGCAGAAGCTTTATGAGCACAAAAATCTACTCCCTGAGTATAATAGCACCAAGTGGGAAGCCATGGAAGCTCTAGAAAGTTGTCCCTTGAAATGACTTTGGGTATGGTGAGCAGTCAGTCTTCCAGACCACATCTTGAGTGTTGACAGGTTATCTTCTCTCTTGGACCTTCCCTATCAGTACTTGATGGTCCCCTCATATGTGATGAACACTTTCATCATGTAGAAACCTCAGGGGTCCCAAACTTGCAAGTCTAGAGGGGCCTGGCTGGTATCATAAATGAGTGATGTCTCGGTAAGACTGAGGAGTTTGAGGGCCAGGAGGGACCTGGTGAAAACATACACTGTAAGGGAGCAGCTGAAATTCCCTGCCTTGGATTGTAGCTATCTGCCATTGCCAGGTAGATTTTCAAAAGAAGACATAAAGCCATATTCTCTGTGAAAATTTCAGGTAAAAAAATAATCCTTTGTGGGACAAACCAGCACATGTTTAGCCCAGACCTGTCCCACTGACCATTATCATAAACCTCTGTTCTATAGTTTATAAAGTACATTCACATTCTTCTCCAACATTCACAAAAAGCCCTGGAAGATCTTTTCATTTTCCAGATGAGGAAATTAGGAGTCCTGAAGAGTGGTCTCCTCATTAACATGCAGTTGTGGATGAGACAGCTAGAGCTCAGGACTGCTTTCCTTTCCAAACGAGTCCTTGTACTTTCAGCCACACAATGCCCTTCTTCCCTTCTAATGGGAGTATGAATGACTTGAACCAAGAATAACATGTTGAAAGTTTGGCACTGTTTTCACAAAATGCCTGTCTTTTAAGAGCAATCAATGCTACTCCAGTTATAAATGGCTGAAAGAAATACTATAAAACAAATGCTTCCATGCAGGAGGAAAATCTCCAGGAAAAGGAGGTCCTTGGGGACATCGTGGGGGGATTTAGGCCTTTAAAACATTAAAAAAAATTTTTTTTCATTAAATGTGTAACAACTAAATGGAAAATTCCTGCAGTTAAGACAAGGATGGCCAGGTTCTGGTACTGCTTTATAAATGGACCATGCAAAGCAGGATTCCAACATGAAGGAACAAGAACCATCCTCCATTTTTCTGCTTTGGGCAGTTACTCCCTGTGTAAGTTCAGGTCCTTCAGGAGTCAGACACCAGGATGGATTCGACATGCAGGAGATGGAGAGATGGCTATGTAAAGGCAAAAAGAGCAGGAGGAGACAGGGGGAGCCTTCTGACCAGAGTGAAGATCTGAAATCTGTGAAAGGAGAATGGAGGAAAGACTGATTACAAAGAGCCTCATCCTGAGGTGCAGTTCTGAGAAGGTCCTGACCAGGCATCTGGGAGTCCTGGAGCCAAAGTCACCTCTTAGACACAAAATCTTCATCTAGCAGGACTGACTTGGCTAGAACTCCTAATGTGCTCAGTCATTGTCTGGGATAGCCCCAGTCTCACTGGCCTCTGAGTCAATGCCACAGAGGAGCCAAAAGATAGCAGCTGAGGTTACCAGTCCACATGTTCCCTGCAGCTGGTTTCTTGATGGGACATCTGAGGGGGGCCTCCATGTCCACCACCCTCTCCTTGCTTAGATACAACACAGGTGATCTTACTAAGGAGCTGGAACTTACTCTAAGTAAGTGAAGGGGTTTGGTAGAACCTAAAAAATGATTTCCACTTCTGCCCGAGTTCTTAATATAGACACAGGACAAAAATCAGCAAATGGTAGATGAAATACTGTCTTTCTTATTGACAAACCAGATATTAAAGAATATGGATTACATCTACAGGCCAGTGGACTTCTCAAAACTAAGCCTCAGAGTTAAATACTCAGTCATTCCAACAACACTGACCGCTACAGGATTCTATATCGTGAGCTGTCTCTGGAAAATGAAGAGCATGCGGGAATGGAGAGAACACATATTTCCTGTGAGCAGCCTCACTCCCAAAAAAAGAAAGAGGAATGAGCTGGGCTACACATACCCAGTTTACCCTTTTAGGGAGGAAGGAAGTGGTGAGAGGAAATTCAACAGTGGTTTAGCTGCTGGAGCTATCCAGAAGGAAAAACTAGAAATGAGGAAGAATATTCTTCTCTTTCCTTCCAGTTCTAGTTCCTTTCACAACAGCTGAAGATTTGAGTGCAGGAGGTTTATTTGTGGTCCCAGGAGGAAAAAGTGAAGGCATGGGTAGAGTACGATGGCAAAGAGAGTGTTAAAGGTTACTCCTACTAGAAGCAGGTTCTTGGCTGATTCTGGGGATGAGATGTTTATTAGGGACCAACATCTGTGAAAGGAAGGAAGAGGAATCAGGTTTAGGGCATCCTGTACTGGGACGTAGGCCTCACAAAGTCTCAGACAGCTGGGCAGGGAGCTCTGGGACAAACATTGCTCATGGCATCACCCTGTAAGGGACCAAGACAGCCACACCTTTGTATTCTAATCTCACATAGTCACCAGATGTGGGCTACCCAAGAACCTGACCTCAGGGGAGATCACTCCAAAATGAAGGTAGACCCTGAAGGAGCTGACATCTGGAGCTGCTCGTCACACTCTCTGGGTCAGGATAGTACACATCCTTGTCTACTACAGAAAGAAATCCAATCAAGAATGTTGAGCAGGATACTCCTGTGGGCAACTAGGTCTCAATTCTCTTGGAGACTCTCTGAGAATCCACTGAAAATATGCCTCAAGATTGTCCTACTAAGGGATGGGGAGGCTGGTGTATTGATCCACCAATCTTCACCTGCCCATTAAGTAGCAATCCGAGTTTCTGTTGCACTTTTAGACTGATCAGTAGGTATATGACTCTGTGATTGGTCTAGGCCTAGCAAATGTAAGCTTCACTGCTCTCTTTGGTAGCAGAGAATGAATAGTGTGGATGATAAGTAATAAGGCTGTAAACAATGCAAGACATTAACCCATTGGGGGAAGGAATCTCAGCAATTCAGGTTGATTTAGAACAACCTTTGTCTTTCAATAGGGATATGTAGTCTACTCTGTAAATAGGCTGGCAATGTTTGGCATTGGAAGGTGTCTGAGCCTCTTTCCAGTCATCCAGTATTTTTTTTTCCCCAATTTATTTATTTTCAGAAAAACAGTATTCATTATTTTTTTTTAATTTAAATTCAATTAGCCAAGGTATAGTACATGCTTAGTCCTTGACATAATTGTCAATGATTCATTAGCTGAGTATTTCAATATTAAACATTCTGCACCACACATAGTGGAGAAATCTTGAAAAGTACTAGGGCTCTTGGGGAGTGCCTAGTTCACTGAAGGTTGTCCTGCTGAAGCCCACTTTCAGTACCCCTGCCCCGTGTTTGGTGTGATCTACAGAAATCTACACATACGAATATCTACAAACATATTTCTAGAAGCTGAACTACTTGTGTGGCACCCCCACTCCTAAGTATAAGCCTCTAGAATTTCTACCCTTGTTTAATGTAAGTCTATAATAGCTGTCTTAAAACTGATGCCAGCAGGACTGATGTTTTCCTAGTGTTTACAAGGGAGCCATTCCTCTCTTTGGAGAAATTCAGGACACCATGGGTGGTGGAAAGTGGAAAGGGAAGCTTAAAGAGCTAGCTTGGGAAAGGCAGATTGCTAGAAGTATTCCCGTGTTTCATCTAGAAAGCAATGGCTTCTGGACTATTCTCCAGTGTTGTTCTGTCCTGCATAATTAATAATGTAAAAACCATCTGTTCTCCTTCTCAGATAATTTGTGCTATATAGGAAGCTGACTATTTCTTTTCCTTCATGAAGAGAACATGGCTCGATTTGTACTTACTTCTTCCTTTTTGGATTATAGACTTCCAGAAGTCTGTGTGATATAATTTGGCCAGGAGTCATGATACTTACAATTTGCAACTGACAATTCTTGTCCTTAAGAAATTGTAATTACATAAAATGAGCATGAGAGAAAAAGATAGTACATGTATCCTCAGCCTATATTCTTCCCCAACTTGTGAAGGTAATTCTGTTGATGTCCACTGAGCTCTAACATCCCACCTACACTGACCTGTCCAAAACAACCTGGATCCTTGATGTCATTAGACAAAAAGATGAAAGAAGGAAGAATATTTAATCTGAATGTTGGAACATGCCCCAACCCACCCTCTCCATTTCAGCAAATGGCACAATAATCTATCCTTCAAACCAATCCATCAGCAAGCTTTGTAGAATTTAACTAAAATATCTGGAATCAGCCCATTCCTTCTTCTTCATTACCATCCTTCTCACCTTCATCTCTTTGTAACTGGACTCCCTGCAACCATTTTTGTTCCTTTCATATAATTCTCTTTAAAGTAGCCAGCATAGGGTTAAGCATCTACTTTTGGATCAGATCATGATCCCAAGGTCCTGGAGTCAAGCCCCACACCGGGCTCTCTGCTTGGCTGGGAGTCTGCTTCACCCCTCCCTCCGCCACTGCACATGCTGTCTCTCTTAAATAAATAAATAAATAAATAAATAAATAAAATCTCTATAAATAAATAAACAACAGCCAGCATCTTAAAAAAAATTTATTCATGCTATCCCTTCCCATTACCCTTAGAATTAGATGCAAGTGTTTTAGGTATTACAAAACCCCACATGATCCAGCTCATATCTACTTCTCCACTTCCTCTTATTTCTGCTCCTTTACTGAGTTCTACTCAAAATAAACTTAGTCTTAAATGGGATTCTCCTGAAAGCAGACCCTAAGACAAGGATTTCTGGGTTTTAGTTTATAGACAAATATAAAGATTCTGCCAACTCTCATTTTATATATATATATATATATATATATATATATGTGTGTGTGTGTGTGTGTGTGTGTGTGTGTGTTAAGGAGTATTGCATGGAGCACTGGTTGTGATGCATAAACAATGAATCTTGGAACACTGAAAAAATAAAATTAAAAAAAAAAAGAAAGTAAATTATCATATGGTTTCACTTATTTGTGGAACATAAGGAATAGCATGGACGACATTAGGAGAAGGAAAGGAAAAATAAGGGGGGAAGTCAGAAGGGGAGACCAACCATGAGAGACTATGGACTCTAAGAAACAGACTGAGGGTTTTAGAGGGGAGGGGTTGGAAGGATGGGTTGGCCCAGTGATGGGTATTGAGGAGGGAATGTGTTGCATGGAGCACTGGGTGTTATATGCAAACAATGAATCTTGGAACACTGCATGAAAAACTAATGACGTACTGTATAATGACTAACATAACATAAAAAAAATTTTTTAAAGGAAAAAAAGCAGTCCTAAGAGGAAAGTTTACAGTAATACAGGCCTACCTTAAGAAATAGGGAATTTGGGTAAATTGGAAGGGGAGGTGAACCATGAGAGACTATGGACTCTGAAAAACAGTCTGAGGGGTTTGAAGTGGTGGGGGGGTGGGAGATTGGGGTACCAGGTGGTGGGTATTATAGAGGGCACGGCTTGCATGGAGCACTGGGTGTGGTGAAAGGTGAAAAAATAACGAATAATGTTTTTCTGAAAATAAATAAATAAATAAAGTAAAAAAAAAAAAACTCAAAAAAAAAAAAAATAAAGAAAATCTCAAAAAACTCAATCTACCCGTACACCTAAAGGAACTAGAAAAAGAAATACAAACAAATCCCAAAGTTAATAGAAGAAGGAAATAGGAAATATCATAGTGGAAATAAATAAAATGAAACTAAAAAAGGATCAATGACACTAAGAGCTACTTCTTTGAAAAGATAAGTAAATTGAAAAAGTTTTAGACTCATTGAGAGAAAAGAGAGTGAGGACTTAAAAAAATAAAATCAGAAATGAAAGAAGGGAAGTTACAACCAACACCACAGAAATACAAAGGTTATATGAGACAACTGCAAAAGAATTATATGCCAACAAATTGGATGACTTAGAAAAAATTATAAATTCCTAGGAATATACAACCTTCCAAGACTACATCAGGAAGAAAATCTGAACAGGCTGATTAGTAGTGATGAAATTGAATCAATAATTTTTAAAACTCTCAAAAAAACAAATTTTAGGACTGGATGGCTTCATAGATGAATGCTACCAAATATTTAGGGAGGAGTTAATACCTGTCCTTTTCAACAATATCAATTAATTGAAGAGCAAGGAATGCATTCTACAAGGTGTCTGACAGTGATATCAAAAACAGATAAAGACACTACAAAAAAAATACAGGTCATTATTCTTGATGAACAAAGATAAAAAATCCTCAACAAAATATTAGCAAACTGAGTGGATTAAAAAACATACACAGTGATGCCCCAGTTTTGTTTTTCTTTTTCAACATTTCCTTAGCAATTCGGAGTCTCAAGTGATTCCATACAAATTTTAGGATTATTTGCTCCAGCTTTTTGAAAAATATCGGTGGAATTTTTATCGGAATGGCATTAAAAGTATAGATTGCTCTAGGCAGTATAGACATTTTAACAATGTTTATTCTTCTGCTCCAAGAGCATGGAAAGGTCTTCCATCTTTTTGGTCTTCTTCAATTTCTTTCATGAGTGATCTGTAGTTCCTAGAGTACAGAACCTTTACCTCTTTGGTTAGGTTTATTCCCAGGTATCATTTTTTTTAAAGATTTTATTTATTTATTTGACAGACAGAGATCACAAGTAGGCAGAGACGCAGGCAGAGATAGAGAAGAGGAAGCAGCTCCCCGCTGAGGAGAGAGCCCCATGCGGGGCTCGATCCCAGGACCCCGGGATCACGACCCAAGCTGAAGGCAGAGGCTTTAACCCACTGAGCCACCCAGGCTCCCCCTATTCCCAGGTATCTTATGGTTCTTGGTGCTATAGTAAGTGGAATTGAATCTCTAATTTCCATTTCATTTCATTTTCCCATTTTCATTGTTAGTGTATAAGAAAGCCACTGATTTCTGTACGTTGAATTTATATCCTGCCACGTTACTGAATTACCTATGAGTTCTAGTAGTTTGGGGGTGGAAGTCTTTTCGGTTTTCAATATAAAGAATCATGTGATCAGTGAAGAGAGAGTTTGACTTCTTCATTGCCAATTTGGATACCTTTTATTTCTCTTTGATCTCTGATTGCTGTTACTAGAACTTCTAATACTATGTTGAACAAGAGTGCTGACAGTGTTCCTGCACCTGTTCTGGAGGTATCTGGAAGGGGAATCCCTCAACAGGTGCCTTTGTGTCTGCAACTATTTTCAAAGGGCCCTAGGTTGGGGTTGGGTTTGGTTTGGTTTGGATAGGTTTTTGTTTCTTCTCTCTGTTTGACATGGAATTTCCCTTATTGAGTATTGAGACGCCCAATGGATTATGCCCAATGGAGGGGATGTCATCCTAGGGACCCCTTTAGGAATTCTGGGCACAATCACGGGGCCAAAGCCCCTGTTCCTGCTGGGCCACCACAGTCGGTCCCCAGACAGGACACGGCTGTTTCCCCCTGTGGCCCACACAGAAACCAGGGAAATGCAGAAAGCTGGAAGACACACCGCAGACGGCAAAAGCATTGCTCACAAGCCTAGGCCGGAGAAAAGTCTCCCATGGGTCTTCTCCAATCCATGCTCCAAGTCACTGGGTCCCACAGGGACAGAGACTAAACACGAGCAAGTTCAAGGAGGAGGAGAGGCACACAGGCACTATGTGTCAGGAGATGCAGGAGCTCCCGGGGAAGGACTCAGGCAAAGGAAACCCTAGGGAGGCAGTGCTGGTCACCCTCAGACTGGCAGGTGTCTGGTCTAGGGACCAGCAGCCCTAGGGAGAATGTGAGGAAGCAGAGATCCAATGCACAGCCCGTGGAGAGAAGGTGTACAGGCACCCCTGTCTGAGACAACGGTGAGCGGCCCCCATCCCAGGCCACAGGTCCACCTATCACCTAGCAAAGCTCACCCTGGGACTCACCCCCAGAAACTCTGGCTCGGTTGGTCCTGGATGTGTATTCAGTAGTATTTGGCACAGCAGTGGTGAGAAAGCAGGCAATGGAAGAGTGTTCATGCCCAAGGAGATGGAGGGGATCCTCATCCCAGTCCTCATGACACAATTTCCTGGGGCTACTTTCTCAGTGTTGTCTGGGGCACAGGATGGCAGCAGGCCCTCCTGAACCCCACTCCTGCCACCCTACTCCTGGGGACATTCATAATAGTTTAAGGAGGACGTAGAGAGGATCCAGGATGACAGAGGGCCAAGGAGAAGGAAGGTCAGCACTGGGAGGACAGGTGGAACTGCCCCATGCCACCATTCAGAGCCTAAACCTAACCGGAACCAGAACCCTAATACTAAGCCGAACCGAACTGGAACCCGAACCCCAACCCATAATCCTACCACGAACCTTAACGTGAAACCAACCCTAACCTAGATCCTAAACATGAACCCAAACCCGAACGCTAACCCTAAACCTAACCCTAACCCTAACACTAATGCCTAACCCTGACCCAGACCGTGACTATGAGCCTGACACTAAACCAAACCACACCCTGACCTGATCCTGACCCTAACCATACCCAAACCCTGACCCTAACACTGACCCTGACCCGATACCTGGCCCCAACCCTAAAGACCCTAACCCTAACTGTAACCCTAATCCTAACCCTGACCCTAACACTTCTAACCCTAACACTAACACTAACCCTAACCCCTAACACTAAAACTAACCCTGAACCTAACCCTACCCCAGACCCTGACCCTAAACTGGAACCTAAACTGATTCCTAACCAGACCCTCACACTAACCCTGGCCCTGCCCTGAACGCTGACTCTGACCCTGACCCTGACCCAGTCCCTAAACCTAACCCTGACCCTCACCGTAACCCTGGCCCTGACTCTGACCCTAACTCTAAACCTAAAACTGACCCTGACCCAACCCTCACCCTGACCCTCACCCTAACCCTGGCCCTGACCCTGACTCTGACCCTAACTCTAAACATAAAATTGACCCTAACCCTAACCCTGACCGTAACACAGACCACGACGCTGACCCTAACCCTAACCCTGACCCTGACCCTAACACGGACCCTGACCCTAAACCAAACCCTGATTCTAACCCTAACCCTAACACCTACCCTAACCCTAACCCTGACCCTAACCCTGTCGACCCTACCCTAACCCCTACCCTAACACTAACCTTAACCCTAACCCCAATCCCTAATCCGGACCCAAACCCTGACCCTGAACCTAACCCTAACCCTGGCCTGACCCTAAACATGAACCTAAATTGAACCCTGAATTTGACCGAAAACCTAACCCCGGCCCTGACTAGAACACTGACCCTGAACCTAACCCTGACCCCAGTCCCTAAAACTAACCCTGACCCTAACCCTAACCCTGGCCCTGACACTCACCCTGACCCTAACCCTGACCCTAACCCTGACTTACCCTGACCCTGACCCTGACCTGACCCTAACCCTAACCCTAACTATAAACCTCACCCTAACCCAAACCCCTAACTCAAACCCTAACCTTCCCTGTCCTCCGTCCCACCCACCGACTCAAGCCCGGGCTCTATCCAAGGACCGGCTGGACCTCTGTCCCAGGGAACAACCAGGAAGGCCAGCAGCGGGAGAGAGAAGCGGAAGGGGCCGCCTGATCTCCCTGCCCTGATCTGGCCTCACCTGATGTCTCCAGTCCTCGGGCTCAAGCCCGCCTTGAGGAGGACCCTGGGACGGATTCGGAATTCCAGGCCAGCTGGGTGGGCGGTACTCGATGACCTTTGCATCCCCAGATGTCCAAGCGGCCTGGCCTTGCACCCTGAGCCTTGCTTCCCAGGATGGGCACGGTGCCGGGGCTCCGCAGACTTCGGGGCCACAGAGCACTTGGCAGTGGTGAGGGAACATGGGGGACCAGTCGAGGACAGCGCCATGGTGGGTACGCATCCACCACAAGGCTGGGTCACGGGACAGGTGCTGTGCGCAGGTCCCCTGGGCACACCGGGCCCTCTCGGAATGGAGGTCTGTGTGCCTGGTGCACCTTTCCTCCACCTACCCCTGGAGGAATGGCCAGGTTCCAGCATTTCCATGTCCAACCCTCAGGGACAGTTGGGAACCTGGGCTCAAGAGAGGCAGCGACTGGCCCAGGACAAAAATCGGGTACACAGTCCAAGGAGCAGAGCACACACACACACACACACACACACACACACCCCACTCTGCCCAGCTACAGGTCAGAGGGGGAGACACCCTGGGAAAATGGTGGGTAACAAGGGGAAAGAAGAAAGAGGTTGGAGACAGCTGGGCCATGGGGTCAGGGGCATCAGGACTCCTGGCAAGGACCGAGATCCAAAGCATGGGGAGGGGAGACAGGACAGGCTGAGGGTCAAGGGGTGCCCAAGGGGCCCAGGGGCTTTGCCAGGGCACTGGGTGGGGACAGGGTCTGGGGCCTGGTGTCCATCACCACCCTGGACTACTGGAAGTAGGGAGAGGTACCCCCCAGTGTGGACAGGGCTACAACACCGAAGGCCTCCCCTTCCTCTTCTATCAGTGCGGCCCTAGAGACAGGGTGTCCCTAGTCTCCCACAGGCTTGTAGAAGAGCCTGTGAGCCTGGAATCGCTCTCCTGACCCACTGTGCTCCCAGTCTTGGGAAAATGCTTTGGACTCCCTCAGGTCCTGCTGAGCAGAAGACAGCCTGGGGGCTCGGGGGGCTGACCTTGTGGGCTAGCCGGATGCGGCAGAGCACTGGAGCCCTGGCCTGGGGTCCAAGGTCAGGACCCTCCTTGTTGCAGCCTCAGGGTCCCCACTGGGAAGAGGTTCCAGGGTCAAGCTCTGCGCAGGGTGAGAAGGCCTTACTTAGCAAGGAACCAAGCACCAGCCCAGGACAGGGAAACAGGGACAAGGGAGACTTCGGAGGTTTCTCCCATCAGCCCTGGAGCGCACAGATCCTGCTCCTGGGAGACACACACACGAACAGAGACAGGCGCAGACACAGAGACAAAGACAAAGTCAGAGACAGACGCTGAACACAGGAGAGAGGGAAGCAGGAGAAGACCCAGACTTTCCTCCATCGGCTGGGAAATGACAGCCAAACATTTTGTCCCCTTCTCAGTCCCACGGGCCATCCACCCTGGGAGGACGGATTCGGGAATGCCCGGGGTCCCCTGTGGGGGCTGGCCAGCACATGGGCGCAGAAGGGGCCCTTGGACCTCCACCTAATGGGAGTCCCGGGAAGTCTGTGTCACCAAGGTCAGAAGCCATGCACTGCAAACTTGCCACGGGGGACGGGACACAGGCAGGAGGAGGGTGGCTTTGCCTGGATCCCAGAGCAGATCCAGGCCCTCTGGGCTGTGTTCCATGCCCCCGCCCAGCCCCTGGCTCACCCGTGCCCGGCCAAGTGTGTGCACCAGCCTCCTGGGAGTTCGGGGGTGGAACGTATGCAGGGGGCCTACCCCTGATGGCATCCCTCGAAGGAGAAGCCAGGACACCCCCAGTGTGCAGACGGGGAGACTGGGGAGGCCCTGAGAGCCACAGGGTGTGTGCGGGCTCACAGTCCTGGGCAGGAGCAGGAGCAGGAGCAGGAGCCCGGTCTGAACCCAGCTCTGGGCCCTCCCAGCGGGGACATCAGCTGCACCTAGGCCTCCCAGGGGCTGCGGGGAGGCTGTGTGGGGGTCCCTGTGTGGACAGGGCATGGGGTGGAGGGGGAGCCTTGAGCAGCTGGGGGAGGGGCGCCCTCAGGGAGCTCTGGTGGGAGCAGGAAGTCCAGTAAGGAGCCCCCAGGCATGGTGACCTCACTTCCCTGACGACACAGCCCAACGGACTTGGAACCCACGTATCCAGGCACCCACATTCCAGAGAAAACCCCCTGCCCAGCTCATTTCTGGGCAGATCCTGAAGGAAGCGACATGTTCTGCTGCTGCGTAGGGAAGCCCAGAGGATGCAGGCAGCGGAGAGCTCGCCCCCCAAACGCGTCCCCTCACTGGGCGGGTCGTGTCAGGCTTCCCCAGCGCCTCTGGCCCTTTGGCAAAAAGAATCAAAAGGTGACACCGGGGGGGGCTCAGAGTCAGACAGCCCCACACCTTCTGACCGACCCGAGTAGGCCTAGGTCTCCTCCCCGTGTGTGTGAGTGTGTGTGTGTGTGTGTGTGTGTGTGTGTGTGTGTGGAGACGCCCCGAGCAGGAGCAGGCTCATGAGGGGACAGATGCCTGGTGGGCAGGTCATGCTCACAGCCCAGGCTACGGCTGGCGAGGTGGGACGGGGTGTGGGGGCTGCACCCTTCTGCCCAGGGTTGACCCTGAGACCCTGCAGGGACGGGTCACCGACCCGGGTGCGGGGCTGTGCACGCACAGGTCTGCCGCGTGGGATCCGGGACAGGCAGGGGCACTGGGCAGAGGGACGGTGGGTAGGGCCGGGCCGGGCTCTGACGCCTCTTGCACACTCCCCGTCTCTGCCTTGGCAGGCCACGGACGAACGCGGAAGGAGGCGGGAAGACACGCACTCCTCCCCGACCCCGGAGTCCCCGGTCCTGGGAAGGCCCCAGGTACCTCCCAGACCACTGCCCGCGGGACTCCACTGGACTGCGGTCCTGGACACGGAGCCCACGGAGGCCAAGTCCGAGGGTGAGAAGGCTGGGGTGGGGTGCCTGTGGCTGTGTGGGGAGGGGTCGGTGCTGGGCCTCACAGGGAGAACCCCCACAGGCTGCTGTGGGGCCAGGAGCCTCGGCTGGGCTCAGAGCACCCAGGGGCTGGACTGCAGGCGGGGAGACGTCCCGGGGAGGGTTGCTTCGTGGCTGCGGCTTCCCCGGGAGGCCCCGGGCTGTGCTCTGTCTCTGCAAAGCCACAGGGAGAGGCAGGCCCGCGGGTGACCTTCTCTCCTCTCCCAGCTTCTCCAGCGAAGGAGCTAGACCCACTCCCAACTTCAGCAACTCCGGAGGGGCAGCTGGTGTCGGGAGTCACTTCGGCGGGAGACCGGGAGCCCACAGGTGCCCGGGCGCCTGCCCCCAGAGATGCTGATGCTGTCCAGGGAGAGCTGGCTCCTGCTCCTGCCCCCACCCCTGCTCCTGCCGCTCCCCCTTCCCCTGCCCCTGCCAGAGGGACTCCCACTTCCCCTGCCCCTGCCTGTGCTCCTGTTCTGGCCCTTGACCCAGATCCTCCCTTGGTCCCACCCCTTCCCCAGCCCCTCCCTGGGCCCCTGTTCCTGCCCCAGACCCAGCTCCTGCCCTTGACCTCGCACAGGCCATCACCCCTGCCCTTGCTCCAGCTCCTGTCCCTGCCCCGTCCCCTGCCCCTATCCCTTCTGCTTTCCCTGCCAGGGCCACTGCCCCGGCACCTGCCCCTGCACCTGCCCCAGACCCAGGTCGTGCCCCTCCACCTGCCCCAGACACAGGTCCTTCACCTGTTCCTGCCCCTTGCCTTGGCCCTTCCCGCGACCCTGCCAGGACAGCCTCCCCTTCCCCTGCCTCTGCCCCTGTTCCTGCCCCACACCCAGCTCCTGCCCTTGACCCTGCACCGGCCATCACCCCTGCACTTGCCCCAGCTCCTGCCCGTGCCCCTTCCCCTGCTCATAACCCTTCTCCTTTCCCTGACATGGCCACTGCCCCAGCACCTGCCCTGGCACGTGCCCCAGACCCATGGCCTGCCCCTGCAATTGCCCCTACACCTGCCCCAGACCCAAGTCCTAACCCTGTTCTTGTCCCTGCCCCTGCACCTGCACCTGCCCCTGCCCCTGCCCCTGCCAGGAAGGCCTCCACTTTCCCTGCCGGTGCCCCTGTTCCTGCCCCAGACCCAGCTCTTGCCCTTAACCCTGCACCAGTCATTACCAATGCAATGGCCTCAGTTCCAGCTCCTGCCCCTTCTCCTGCCTCTGCCCCTGCCCCTGTCCTTTCTCTTTTCCTTGCCAGGGTCACTGCCCCAGACCCTGCCCCAGACCCATGCCCTACCCCTGTTCTTGCCCCTGGCCCTGCACCTGGCCCTGCGTCTGCGCCTGCCCCTGCCAGGAAGGCCTCCACTTTCCCTGCCGGTGCCCCTGTTCCTGCCCCAGACCCAGCTCCTTTCCTTAACCCTGCACCAGTCATTACCAATGCAATGGCCTCAGTTCCAGCTCCTGCCCCTTCTCCTGCCCCTGCGTCTGCCCCTGCCCCAGTCCTTTCTCTTTTCCTTGCCAGGGTCACTGCCCCTGACCCTGCCCCAGACCCATGCCCTACCCCTGTTCTTGCCCCTGGCCCTGCACCTGGCCCTGCGTCTGCGCCTGCCCCTGCCCCTGCCAGGAAGGCCTCCACTTTCCCTGCCTGTGCCCCGGTTCCTGCCCCAGACCGAGGCACTGTCCCTGCGTCTTCCCCTTCAACTTCTTCCCCTGGCCCTGACAGGAACACTGCCCCTCCCCCTAGCCCAGACTAGGCCCCTGTTCCTGCCGCAGACCCAGCTCCTGCCCTTGACCCTGAACCAGTCATCACCAATGCACTTGCCCCAGTTCTTGCTCCTGCCCCGTCCCCTGCCCCTGCGTCTGCCCCTGCTCCTGCCCCTGTCCTTTCTCCTTTCCCTGCCAGGGCCACTGCCCCTGCACCTGCCTTAGACCCGGTCTTGTTCCTGGTCTTGCCCCTGCCCCTGTCCCTGCCCCTGCCCCTGCCACGAAGGCCTCCACTTTCCCTTCCTGCGCCCCTGTTCCTGCCCCAGACCCAGCCCCTGCCCCTTTGTCTTCCCCTTCAACTGCCCCCATCCCTTCCCCTGGCCCTGCCAGGGCCACTGCCCCTTCCCCTGGCCCTGCCAGGGCCACTGCCCCTTCCCCTGGCCCTGCCTAGGCCCCTGTTCCCGCCCCAGACCCAGTCCCTCTCATTTGCTCCTGCCCCTTTCCCTGCCCTTGCCTGTGCTCCTGTTCCTGTCTCTGACCCAGCTCCTGCTCTGGATCCTGCACTGGCCACTACTGCTGACCCTGTCCCCGCCCCTAGCCCAACCCCTGGCCCTACACCTTCTCCTGCGGGACTCCCAGACCCGCATCCAGAGCCCACAACTCTGCGGGGAGATCTCTCCAGAAAAATGCCGTCAGTTCCATCCCCTGACCCCGATATCTCCCCAGAATGTTTCATCCCCTCCCCTTGTGTTCTTCCTCTCCTGTACGGAGTCACCGTTCTAGTCGGCGTCCATCTCCTCTATGCCGTGTACTATTTATTTTCAATAAAAGTTCTTGTTTTCCCTTGAACACGTTGTGAGCATGAAGTGCATTCCCAACGCTGGGCCACCACGCCCCAGAACATCGTTGCAGGCTATCTCCTTCCCCAAAGGAGACCCTGAGCCCAAGCCCTCCTGCCCTTTGTTCCCCCAGCCTGGACCCTCGCAACCCCTAAGCTGCTTTTTCTTTCTGTTCCTGCACGTGTTCTGGAGGTTTCTGGAAGTGGAATCCCTCAACAGGTGCCTTTGTGTCTGCACCTAATTTCAAAGGGCCCTTGTTTGGGGTTGGGTTTGGTTTGGTTTTTGTTTCTTCTGTTTGACATAGAATTTCCCTTCTTGGATGCTGAGACGCCCAATGGGTTATGCCCAATGGAGGGGATGTCATCCTAGGGACCCCTTTAGGAATTCTGGGCACAATCTCGGGGCCAAGGCCCCTGTTCCTGCCGGGACACCACAGTCGGTCCCCAGACAGGACACGGCTGTTTCCTCCTGTGGCTCACACAGAAACCAGGGAAATGCAGAAAGCTGGAAGACACACCGCAGAGGGCAAAAGCATCGCTCACAAGCCTGGGCCGGAGAAAGGTCTCCCATGGGTCTGTTCCCATCCATGCTCCAAGTCACTGGGTCAACAGGGACAGAGACAGGGACAGAGACTAAAGGCGTGCAAGTTCAAGGGGGAAGAGAGGCACACAGGCACTATGTGTCAGGAGATGCAGGAGCTCCCGGGGAAGGACTCGGACAAAGGAAACCCTGGGGAGGCAGTGCTGGTCACCCTCGGACTGGCAGGTGTCTGGTCTGGGGACCAGCCGCCGTGGGGAGAACGTGAGGAAGCGGAGGTCCGATGCAGGGCCCCTGGAGAGAAGGCGGACCGGCACCCCTGTCTGAGACAACGGTGAGCGGCCCCCATCCCGGGCCACAGGTCCACCTATCACCTAGCAGGGTTCAGCCTGGGACTCACCCCCAGAAACTCTGGCTCGGTTGGTCCCGGATGTGTTTTCAGTAGTATTGGGCACAGCAGTGATGGAGACAGCAGGCAATGGAACAGTGTTCATGCCCAAGAAGATGGAGGGGATCCTCATCCCAGTCCTCATGACACAATGTCCTGGGGCTCCTTTCTCAGTGTTGTCTGGGACACAGGATCGCGGCAGGCCCTCCTGAACCCCACTCCTGCCACCCTACTCCTGGGGACATTCATCATAGTTTAAGGAGGACGTAGAGAGGATCCAGGATGACAGAGGGCCAAGGAGAAGGAAGGTCAGCACTGAGAGGACAGATGGACCTTCCCTGAGCCACCATTCAGGGCCTAATCCTAACCCAAACCAGAACCCCCAAACTGAATCGATCCCGGACAGGAACCCGAATCCTAACCCATAATCCTAACGCCGAACCTGAACGTGAACCCGAACCCTAACCTCAAATCCTAAATCTGTACCCTGACCCGAACCCTAATACTAACCATAATCCTATACCTAACCCTGACACTAAACCCTAACCCTGCCCCTGACCCTGACTGTGAGCCTTACCATAACCCTAACCCTGATCCTGACCTTGACCCTGACCCTAACCCTGACCCTAACACCGACCTTGACCATAAATCTAACCCTGACCCTAACACTCACCATCATCCTGACTCTAACACCAACCCTGACCCTAAACTAACTGTGACCGAGAGCCTGACCCTAACCCTAACCCTAAACATTACCCTGACCCAAACCCTAACCCAGACCCTGAATCTAACCATAAGCCTAACCCTGACCCTGACCCTAACCCTCAACCTACCACCGACCATTTCCCTGACCATAAACCTCTCCCTGATCCTGACTGTGAGCCTGACGTTTACCCTAACTCTAGACGGAACCCTGACCCTGACCAAACACGGACCCTGACCCTCACAAATGCTGAACTTAACGCTAACCCTATGCCCTAACCCTATCCCAAACCCTGACCCTAACCCTGTCTAACCCTAACCCTAACCCCATCCCTATCTCTAACCTTATACCTAAACCCAAACCCGAACCCTAACCCTGGCCCTGACCTGATCCCTGACCCTCACCCTAAACTTGATCCTAAACTGAACCCTGTCCCTGACCCTAAACCTATCCCGGGCCCTAACCTGAACCATGACCCTGACCCTGTCCCTAAACCCAACCCTGACTCTAAACCTAACCCTGGCTTATCCCTGACCTTTACCCTGACCCTAACCCTGACCCTAACCCTAAATCTTAGCCTAACTCTGATCCTGACCCTCACCATGACTCTAAACCTGACCCTAACATCGACACTGACCCTTACCGTAAACCTAACCCTGACCCTGACCGTGAGCATGACCCTAACCATAAGCCTGAACCTGACCCTAACCCTGACCCTAACGCTAACCTTATCCCCGACCGTAAACCTAACCCTGATCCTGACTGTGAGCCAGACCCTAACCCTAACCCTAAACGTAACCCTAACCCTGACCCTAACCCTGACCTTAACCCTAACCGTAACGCTGACCCTAACCTAATCCTGACCCTGAACCTAAACTTGAACCTATACCAAACCCTGACCCTGACCCTAAAGCTAACCCTGGCCCTGACCTGAACCATGACCCTAACCCTGACTCTAACCCTAACCCTAATGCTGACCATAACCTAACCCTGACCCTAATCCTAAACTTGAACCTAAACTGAACCCTGACCCTGACCCTGACCCTAAACCTAACCATGCCCTGACCTGGACCCTGACCGTGACCCTGACCCTGTCCCTAAACCTAACCCTGGCCCTAACCCTGGCCCTGACCCTGACCTTGACCTGACCCTAACCCTGACCGTAATCCTAAATCTTACCCTAACCCTGACCCTGACCCTGACCCTAACCCTAACCCTAACTATAGCCCTCACCCTAACCCATACCCCTAACTCAAACCCTAACCTTCCCTGTCCTCCGTCCCACCCACCGACTCAAGCCAGTCCTCTATCCAAGGACAGGTTGGACCTCTGTCCCAGGGAACAACCAGGAAGACCAAGCAGAGGGAGAGAGAAGTTGAAGGGGCCCTCTGATCTCCCTGCCCTGATTTGGCCTCCACTGATGTCTCCATGTCCTCTGGCTCAACCCTGCATTGAGCGGGACCCTGGGAGGTCCAGGCCAGCTGGGTGGGGGGTACTCGATGACCTTTGCATCCCCAGATGTCCAACCTGCCTGGCCTTGCACCCTGAGCCTTGCTTCCCAGGATAGGCACGGTTCTGGTGCTCAGCAGACTTTGGGGTCACAGAGCACTTGGGAAGGTGAGGGAACATGGGGGACCAGTCAGGGACAGTTCCATGGAGTTTTATGCCTCCATCAGAAATGATTAATTCCCAACTTTTTTAGCAACATGGACGGGACTAGAATAGGTGTTATTTTGTCTTTGAAAGTTTGGTAAAATTCCCCCAGGGAATCTATCAGGTTTTTGGCTCTTTTTTTTTGGGAGATTTTTGATAACTGCTTCAATCTCATTACTAGATATTGGTCTACTCAGGTTGTCAATTTCTTCCTGGTTCAATTTTGGGAGTTTATAGTTTTCCAGGAATGTATCCATTTCATCTAGGTTTCTTAACTTATGGCATATAACTGTTGATAATAACTTCTGATGATTATTTCTATTTCCTTGGTATTAGTTATGATCTCTCTTTTTTCCTCCATAATTTTATTAATTTGAGCTTTCTCTCTTTTCTTTTGAATTAGTGTGGCCAATGGTTTGTCTATCTTATTGATTCTTTTAAAAAACCAGCTTCTAGTCATTGATACATTCTACTGTACCTCTAGTTTCTATCTCGTTGATCTCTGCTCTAATTTTGATTATTTCCCTTCTTGTTTGTGGAGTTGGTTTAAACACGTTACCTGATTTCAAGCTTTACTACAAAGCTGTGATCACCTAGACAGCATGGTACTGGCATAAAAACAGACACATAGACCAGTGGAACAGAGTAGACAGCCCCGTTATGGACCCTCAGCTCTATGGTCAAACAATTTTAGACAAAGCAGGAAAAAATGTACAGTGGAAGAAAGAGAGTCTCTTCAATAAATGGTGCTGGGAAAACTGGACAGCTATATGTAGAAGAATGAAACTCGACCATTCTCTTACACTGTACACAAAGATAAACTCGAAATGGATAAAAGACCTTAATATGAAACAGGAATCCATCAGAATCCTAGAGGAGAACATAGGCAGTAACCTCTTCGATATCAGCCGCAGCAACTTCTTTCAAGATATGTCTCCAAAGGCAAAGGAAACAAAAGTGAAAATAAACTTTTGGGACTTCATCAACATCAAAAGCTTCTGCACAGCAAAGGAAACAGTCAACAAAACAAGGAGGCAACCCATGGGATGGGAGAAGATATTTCCAAATGACAGTACAGACAAGAGGCTGATATCCAGTATCTATAAAGAACTTCTCAAACTCAACACACACAAAACAGATAACCATGTCAAAAAATGGGCAGAAGATATGAACAGACACTTCCCCAATGAAGACATACAAATGGCTATCAGACATATGAAAAAATGTTCATCATCACTAGCCATCAGGGAGGTTCACATTGAGATACCACCTTACACCACTTAGAATGGCCAAAATTAGCAAGACAGGAAATAACATGTGTTGGAGAGGATGTGGAGAAAGGGGAACCCTCTTACACTGTAGGTGGGAATGCAAGTTGGTGCAGCCACTTTGGAAAACAGTGTGGAGATTCCTTAAGACATTAAAAATAGAGCTTCCCTATGACCTTGCAATTGCACTACTGGGTATTTACCCCAAAGATACAGAGTGAAAAGAAGGGCCATCTGTACCCCAATGTTTATAGCAGCAATGGCCACGATCGCCAAACTGTGGAAAGAACCAAGATGCCCTTCAACGGATGAATGGATAAGGAAGATGTGGTCCATATACACTATGGAGTATTATGCCTCCATCAGAAAGGATGAATACCCAACTTTTGTAGCAACATGGACAGGACTGGAAGAGATTATGCTGAGTAAAATAAGTCAAGCAGAGAGAGTCAATTATCATATGGTTTCACTTATTTTTGGAGCATAACAATTAACATGGAAGACATGGGGAGATGGAGAGGAGAAGGGAGTTGAGGGAAATTGGAAGGGGAGGTGAAACATGAGAGACTATGGACTCTGAAAAACAATCTGAGGTTTTGAAGGGGTGGGGGTGAGGGTTGGGAGGTTGGGGCAGCCTGGTGGTGGGTATTATGAAGGGCACGTATTGCATGGAGCACTGGGTATGGTGCATAAACAATGAATTCTGTTATGCTGAAAAGAAATTAAAAAAATACACAATATCCAACTATGAGCTGCTTACTAGGAATGCACTTCAAATGAAACTGCATAGACACTAAAAGAATAAATGGGAGAAGATATTCATAAAGGACACTATAGTCAAAGGGCTGATATCCAAGATCTATAAAGAACTCAAACTCAACACTCAAAAAAGAGATAATCACATAAAAAAATGGGCAGAAGACATGAATAGACAATTCCCCAGAGAAACATACAAATGGCTAACAGACACATGAAAAAATGGTCATCATCGCTAGCCATCAGGGAGATTAAAAACAAAACCACATTGAGATACCACTTTGGACCTGTTAGAATGGCCCAAATTAACAAGGCAGTAAACAACAAGTGTTGGAGAGTATGTGGAGAAAGGAGAACCCTCTTACACTGTTGGTGGGAATGCAAGTTGGTGCAGACACTTTGGAAAACAGTGTGAAGATTCCTTAAGAAATTAAAAATAGAGCTTCCCTAGGACCCTGCAATTGCACTACTGGGTATTTACCCCAAAGATACAGATGTGGTGAAAAGAAGGGTCACCTGTATCACAATGTTCATAGCAGCAATGGCCACAACAGCCAAACTGTGGAAAGAGCCAAAATGCCCTTCAACAGATGAATGGATAAAGAAGATATGGTCCATATAAACAATGGAGTATTATGCCTCCATCAGAAAGGATGAATACCCAACTTTTGTATCCACATGGATGGAACTGGAGGAAATTATGCTGAGTGAAGTAAGTCAAGCAGAAAGAGTCAATTATCATATAGTTTCACTTACTTGTGGAGCATAAGGAATAACATGAAGGACATTGGATGAAGGAGAGAAGTGAGTTGGGGGAAATTGGAGGGGGGATGAACCATGAGAGACTGTGGACTCTGAGAAACAAACTGAGGATTTTGGAGGGAAGGGTGGCGGGAGGTTAGTTAAGTCTCGTGTTGGGTCTTAAGGAGGGCACATATTGCATGGAGCACTGGGTGTGTTGCATAAACGATGAATCTTGGAACACTGAATAAATAAAACTAAATTTTAAAAAAAAGCAAAAAAATAACTGAATTCAACAATACATAAAATGGATCCTTTACCATGATCAAGTGGGATATATTCCAGGGATTCGATAACAGTTAAGTATTTACAAATCAATCATTGTGATTATGCCACATTAACAAAAAGAATAATCAGCACATAATAATCTTAATAGATGCAGATAAAGCATTTGACACAATACATTCATTCATGGTGGAAATTCTCAGCATAGTGAGTATAGATGGAATATAACATAATAAAGATCATATATGACAAACCTACAGCTAACATCATACTCATTGGTGAAAAGCTAAAAGCACTTCCTTTAAGACCAGAAGTAAGAAAAGGATGCCCATTCTGACCACTTTTATTCAACATAGTAGTTCTAGTCATGTCAATCAGACAGGAAAGAGAAGTAAAAGACATCCAAAATTTGCAAGGAAATAGTAAAACTGTTATTATTTGAAGATTATATGATACTATATAGAAAACCCTAAAGATTTCACCAAAAAACTATTAGAACTGATAAATGAATTCCGTAAAGTTACAATATACAAAATATACAGAAATCTGTTGCATTTCTATAGACTAATAACAAACTACCACTAATAACAAACTACCACAAGGAGGAACTAGGAAAATGATCCCATTTACAACTGCATCAAAAAGAAGAAAATACCAGGAATAAATTTCACCAAAGAGGTGAAAGACTAGTACTCTGAAAACTGTTAGACATTTGTCAAAGAAACTGAAGATGACACAAATAAATGGAATGATATACAATGCTCATAGACTGGAAGAATTAACATTGTTAAAGTGACCATACTATTCAAAGCAATTTACAGATTCAATCCAATCTCTACCAAAAGACCAACAACGATTTTCACAGAACTAGAACAAATAATCATAAAATTTGTATGGAACCACAAAAGATCTTGAATAGCCAAAGCAAGCTTGAGAAAGAAGGACAAAGGTGGGGGTATCATAATTATCTATAAAGCTCTAGTAAACAAAACAGGATGGTATTGGCACAAAAATAGACAATGAAACAGAATAGAGAGTCCACAATTAAAGTAACATTTATGTCATCAATTGATCTGTAATACAGGAGGTGAGAGTACACAGTGGGGAAAAATGGTCTCTTCAACAAATGGTGCTGGGAAAATTGGATAGCTTCCTGAAATAGAATGAAACTGGACTGCTTTCTTATACCATACAGAAAATAACTTCAAAATGTATTAAATACATGAATGTGAGAACTGAAACCATAAAATTCCTAAAAGAAAACATAAGCAATAAGCTCTTGGACATTGATCTTAGCAATATTTTTTTGGATCTTCAGCGAAGGGCAACAAATAAGACTACATCTAAATAGCTTTTGCACGTTGAAGAAAACAATCAACAAAATGAAATGCAACCTACTAAATGGAAGAAGATATTCAAATGATATATATGTTAAGGAGTTAACATCCAAAATATTTAAAGAACTCATACTACTTAACACCAAAAAAATTTCCAACAATCTGATTAAAACTGAGCAGAGAACCTGAACATTTCCCCAAAGAATACATGTAGATGGCCACGAGACACATGAAAAGATGGTCAACATGACTAATCATCAGGTAAACGCAAATCAAAACCTCAGTGAGATATCATCTCACATATGTCAGAATGGCTAAAAAGATGAGAAATAACAAGTGTTAACCAAGAATGTGGTGAAAAGGGAGGCTTTGTGCACAATTGGTGGGTGGGAATTTAAACTGGTGCAGCCATTGTGGAAAACAGTTTGGAAGTTCCTCAAAAAATTAACAGAACTACCATATAATCCAGCTATTCCATTTCTGGTATTTACCCAAAGAAAATAAAAACACTAACTTGAAAAAATATATGCACCTTTATGTTTATTGAAGCATTATTTACAATAGTGACAATATGGAAGCAACCCAAGTGTCCACTGATAAATGAATGAAGAAGATGTGAGAGATATATATATCTCTATCTATCTATCTATCTATCTATAATGCACAATAGAATATTATTCAGCCATAAAAAAGAATGCCATTTTGCCATTTGTCATTTGCAACTACATGTATGGACATAAAAGATATTATGTTGAGTGAAATAAGTCAGGGTAAGATAAATACTATACGATTCCACTCATGCGTGGTATCTAAAAAACAAAACAAATAAGACAAAACAGAAATAGATGCATAAATACAGAGAACAACCTAGTGTTTTCCAGAGAGATGAAGAAGGGGCACCAATCAAGCAAAAGGAATTAAGAGGTACAAATGTCCAATTACAAAATAAAAAAAAATCACAGAGATGTAATACACTAGGTGGGAAATATAGTCAATAAGATGTTAAAATTTTATGTGGTGACGAATGGTAGCTACACTTATGGAAGAATTTTGTAATGTATATATATGTCAAATCACAATGTTGGACATCTGAAACTAATATTGTATGTCAATAATATTTCAATTTTAAAAAATAAAAATAAAGACCCATATATTCTGCATCTGCAAGGCTGAATAAGTCCAGGTCTACAGTGAAGCACCTAGGGCACAAAATTTTAGGAGGCACATTAACTTGTGGTTCTACTAGTAAAACATCAGTGTGTGCATGACCCTAAGAATAAGCACTTCCTTAAATGTTGTACCTTAGGTGTTTCATTTGCTTCACTCTAGTCTTGAACCTACATCTAAAGATCAGATAAAAGAATTAATTTTAACAGAGGCAAAAGAGAGAAAAGCTGGTAAAAATCCTACACCAGAGTTTTGGCCATAACAGGGAAGGAGCAAGACCTTGAGATTTGGAATAGTGATATCTGGGGAGGTGGACTTGAGAAACTTGAATCTCCTGATCCCCTGAGCCCCCGGGGTCTGCAAAAGTACTTCAACCCTACTTAGAAGGAAGAGCTCCCTCTCTTCCTTGAAGATTACGCAGAAACCTCAAATGAGACACAGGCCAATAAGACATATGCCCTTGTCAGCATCAGTACCCCACTTAATTTCCTGTCCACCAGACCTATAATTAGGGTCAAAACTTAGCAGAACCCTTCTGAGTCAGTGCTGGTTCTGTTAAGGTGGATGAGAGATGTCAAAGGAATTGCAGGACCTAGCTCACATGCAGTCAGGAACCAGGAAACATACCTTAGAATGGATCCTGAGGGTCCTGGGCCTGCTAGGGGAGAAATATGAACACAGATAAGAGGGAGTTTGTTATAATGAGGGCACTCTCCCTTGAGACAAGACGTAAACCCTCGGAAAGGACCCTGAGTGACAGTGTTGAGGTGGCTTTGGGAAGCTTAGTAATAGTGATGGCCCATGTTGAATGAAGTAGAGATGTCAGAACTAGACAGAGGATTGAGGAAGGGATCATGCTTAGATTGGAAGCACATTTATTTCTTTGCTGTTCTCCATAAGTCTTTGGGCAGACAGACAATACTCAGAGTAATGATATGGGGTAGAAACTAAGGATATGGTATGTTAATGTGATTTTGAATGTTTAGATAGTGATTAAACAAGATTTCTTTTAGAAGTGTTTGGTCTGACTCTCACTACATCTCCTTTTTGATGCTTAACCTATTTTTGTTTATGAGGATATAGCCCTTTGATTAGCAAAGAGGTGGCAATGATTGGAACAGAAGTTCAAATGTACAAGTAGAATTTTACAGGCCATCATATGAGCTTGCTTGTATAATCCGAAATTTAGGGTCATTCCCTTTATTGTTCTTACCAGAAAGTGAATTAGACTTCCTGCTAATGGGTACCTCCAAGAGTCCCATTCGTGCTGGCAGACAGAAGGCATCCAGGGCCTGATTCAGCACATTTGTGGTAAGAACTTTGAGCCAAACTAAGAGGCTCCCTTTGAAATGAGGGCCAGAGGGGACTTCCAAATGCTTTCCTTGAGGCTGCTCAGTGTCCTTAGCTAATTACACCGTCCTCCCAAATATGTAAAAGAGGAAGTAAGTTCATGCAAAAAGAGTGGGATTCCCCTTTTGGCTCAGAGTGGATTTTAAAACCTTTATTCTAAACATAATATTAATTCTTCCCCAATTCTCCTGCTTTAATCCTTCCTGCCTCTTTCCTCTTTTAAAATAAACAAGGCATGATTGCATTTATGAGACCATCCCTATCCCATGATTAGATCATTCACCAACCATCTTGGTGTGTACAATATCTATTATTCATGTCCCTACTGCTTGGGGTCTTGTAAGGGAGCTAAGATAGCAGGTGGTGGGGTAAGAGCATCCTGAGAATTTTTGTTATATGGCCCTATAGCACTTGTTTGAACTGAACACTCTCAGAGAGGACCATATTTCTAGCTAGTAGATTACTCAGAGAATTGCAGAGTTGTTCTGTTGGCCTGGACAGCTCAACAGTTCAAGCTCTGTCTGCCCCAGCTATCTCCTCTTTTAAGCAAGGATCCCATATTCTTGACTATAAATATAAGATAAAAACTTAAGAAAGGTGGGTGGTTTGATCCTGAGAGGGTGCAAGGGGTTTGCCCGATGAAATCCAACCAGCTCCTGGAAGAGCTGAAACTAGCAAGCAGAGTTCCTGCAAGATTCTTTCTTGCAGACGGCAAGCCAGTGGGTGCTTGGATGTTCCTGTTGTGGCCCTGCTGACCTCTAGATCAAACAGATGTACACCCAAAGAAAAAGTCCCCAAGCACTTATTATTTCTAGGACATCTGCCTCCCAACACAGGCTTCTCTGCTCCTTTCCTCCACCCCCAAAGTCCAGGCTTTGGGACAGACTTTTCTATACCCAAACCAACAGGCTGTTCTGTGAGCTCCATGGACTTTTGACCAAGTTGGCCCTGCCTACCACTCAAGTTTCCCAGTGTTTCTACCTGGTCTTGTGCTTCCAAAAATCCTGCAGAGAGGCCTGCTTGATGATTACGGAATATACTTCTTATAAAGGAAAATTTCAGAGCTTTTATCCATCCTGAAAAAGACTGGCCCTGCACTTTTAGTACTCATCACCTAGTTCCGTTCCCCAGTCCCAAGGCATTCAGTTGCTAAAGGAGGGACTATTAGCTAGAGGGAGAGTCTTCCCCTTCATCAGTTATATGAATATTTCTCCTCCAATTTCTGGGTCAATATTAACATTTACATTGAGTTCACCTGATTCCCACTTGCTATTATGCTAATTAATTTGAGTCTCACAACCATGTGAAGTCATAAGTCAAAAAGATGTTTATCTGCCATTAGCTTCTTTATTAAAAATTAGTGTTTAAAAAAAAGTAGTGCTTGGTCATGGTAACACAAGTTGTGCAGCTAGAATTCCAAGTCTGGTGTATTCATTTCAAATGCAGGGTTATTTCCATGGCTTTATGCTATTTTACCAGATCTAGAGGACCTCTTCCGAGGGGTTTACCTTTTTTTTTTTAATTTAAAGTAGTTTATATGCAATTGATGAATTACTGAACTCTACATCTGAAACTAATGATGTACTATATATTGGATAATTTATTTATTTAATTTTTTATTTAAATTCAGTTAGCCAACATAGAGCACATTAATTTCAGATGTAGTATTTAATAATTTATCAGTTGTGTATAACACTCAGTGCTCATCATATCATGGGCCCTACTTACTGAATTTAAATTTTAAAATATTTTTTAAAAAGATTAAAAAATAAATAAAAGAATTTTTTCCTGTGGCATTTACAAAAAGATACCTTCAAAATTAAGTAGTCCATTCTTGGATACTTCTAAAACACCATTTTCTGCCTTTATCAAATTTTGTGATCCTGGGGCTAAGATCTACACATTTCTTTTCCTGTCATAGCAGTACTGCCCAGTTATAGATCTTTGTTGGTGAAGGAAACAATATCATCTCTGCTCTTGATGTCTGTGCAGTTCTTCCCTTCCTTCCAACCTCTCCTCTGCCTCTTTTACTGAAACATCTCCTCTACATAACATAGATGCAACTCTTGGGAGTTGGACTTACCTTTCCATGTTCTATTTCTCTTTCTAGGTCACCCACTTGTACAAACTAAACTAAATGTAAAATCCAGTGTGAGGATAGGATCAACTAGAGCTGTACCTGGAGACTAGAACCATACCAGTTCATATCTTACCAAATATCTCTGGTTTCAGCACTATAATATAATAGATAACTGGGATATCTATGCAGCATATAATAATCCCCTTTTCTCTTGAAACTGTCTTTTCCCATTTTAAGTGTGAGCTCCTGGAAGTCATAATTATGTTACATAATTGTGTCTCTCCAGTATTAGTTGAGGCTAGGTAGACTCCATCTAATCCAAAAAAAGATCAATCAGGTGCTCTCCAAGGACATGGAATTAAGTCAGCCTATTAAGTGGATGGAAATTTAATTTGTAAGCTTAAGAAGTTGGGGTGGCTGTATTCCATCAATAGCCTAGGAGAGCAGACAAAAATTATCTGAATACATAGAAACAGAGATGGGATGGTTCTGGCAGTTTACCAGACTTAGATTCTTGTCACTTTCTGAGGCCCAGCTAACTTCTTAACCTCAGAGTCTGTTCAATATTCCCTCTTAAAAAAAAACAAAACCTTAAAGTTGGTTTACTTACACTATAGAGCTAGTTACATTTAGCCATATGCTTCCTCTTTATCTTAATTTCTCACTCTCTTGAATTTCTGCCAGGATCTGGAATAGGAACCTTACAGGAAATTTATTTTGCCTATGTGTTTATCCCCGTTTCCTTCTTGCATACTTCTTTCCCCCGCCCTCCAAGCCACATCTTCTTTTTGAGATTGTTCTTTCAATCACTCCCAGTGCCAACTGTAACTTCTGTTTTTCTATAAACTTTCCTATCAACTTCACAACAAAATAGACTACACCTCTATAGTTTCTTCTCCTAATTAAAATCTGGAGATACTAATTTCTTGGTCATCCACTTGAGAAGAATCTGTCTATTCTCCCAGAAGAACTTCAAATTTACTCAGTGTCAATATCCTGGTTCTATTCTGTTCACAAACAAGATCTTCAGCCATTCCTATAGACTTCCTCAGGTACGTGTTGATTGGGTCAACAAAATAATAATGCCTGTCATTATTGCTATCATCTTATGAAACTTAACCCAAAATTTCAAGTGTACAGATTCACTATGCCAAAAACCAATGACATGCTGTATAGTGACTAACATAACGTAATAAAAAATGACAATAATAAATGTACACAGATTCATTGAGGATTTGGGAACCAGGATATGGTCATATTCTTTGACTTGACTCCATCATCTTAAGCATATGTATCATCCATGTCCCCGTCCCAACCTCTGTTCAAGTCTGATTTTGACCATCTATTCCCAAGGCCTTTATTTAACAATCTGTTGTGGCACATACTTCTGTTTGCCTGCCCAGTGGTCACTCACTTTCCTTATTGTTTCTTCCCTCAATTGAGCTTGACTATATCAGATACTCAATTATCCAGCCTTCTTGGCAACTAGCTATAGAGGGCTAGGGGACCCTGTTATGACCAAAGAGATGTAAGGAAGATTTTGGGAAATGATTTCCTAACTGAGAAAAGGAAAGAGGCCAGTAGAGGGAATTTGAAACTCCTTTTCTGCTTTTGGACTTGGTGATATGAAGATAACTGCAGTCATCTCCTAACTCTAATCACTCTGATGGACATTTAAGGATGGTAGAAAAGACAGACAACTCTGTAGTTCTCAATAACATTCTTGAGCTTCCAAACCAGCATTGCGACAAACTACTTCTGTATTTCTTGTTACTTGAGAATAGTACACTCCAAATATTTGTCACCTTTTTTTAAAATGTGAAATATTTGTCTTTTTTCTTTTTTTTTCAATTTATTTATTTTCAGAAAAACAGTATTCATTATTTTTTCACCACACCCAGTGCTCCATGCAAGCTGTGCCCTCTATAATACCCACCACCTGGTACCCCAACCTCCCACCCCCCGCCACTTCAAACCCCTCAGATTGTTTTTCAGAGTCCATAGTCTTCAGTATCTCTGATACTAATAGTTGAAAGCAACTTGACACACTACTGGGAAACCAGGAATCTTATGGAGAGATATAGGAAAAGTATGAGTCCTTGCCCTGGAGAAGTTTACTTTAGTGAAGGAGTAGTCATGCAAACTAAAGGTACTTTATATTTGCTAAATATTCTAACATGACAGACTGTGTGTCTGTTTTGCCTGTTGTATCCATAAGCTTATTGTGGCACCAAGAATATGATAGATATTTAATAAAACTGAAGAAAGGTGGCAGGAAATGAAGACTCAACTTAGATGTCTGTGTGTAAAGCATGCATTTATTTATGGCTTGTTTTGGGTTGGGGAAAGTATAAAATTGTGTTCAAGTAGGAAGAAGCAGCTTTTGAGATTAGACATCTTTAAGGAAGGCATGTGTATAAGTAAGAGTGTGTGTGTGTGTGTGTGTATAAGAAAAAGAGAGAGAGACAGACAGACAGACAGAAGAGACAGAGAGACCAACCCAATGACCAATTTCCACTAAATGAAACTGGTTTTCCAGATGTGATATAATTTTCTAGTTGATAATCAGGCCAAATTGTAAACCCATTATGATTTTGTGTGTTAACAAACATGAGTATTTTTAACACAAAAATTTGAGTTAAGTGAAAACCAAAGCCAAAGAAGACAGTGTAATGCCTGACTTCAAACTATATTACAAAGCCGTGATGATCAAGATACCATGGTACTGGCACAAAAACAGACACAAAGATCAATGGAAAAGAATAAAGAACCCAGAAGTGGACTTTCAACTCTATTGGTCATCTAATCTTTGACTAAGCAGGAAAGAATATCTACAGAAAAAAAGAGTCTCTTCAACAAATGGTGCTGGGAAAATTGGACAGCCATATTCAGAAGAATGAAACTGAACCATTTCCTTACACCACACACAAAGATAGATGCAAAATGGATGAAAGACCTCAGTATGAGATAGGAATCCATCAAAATTCTTGAGGAGAACACAGGAAGCAACATTTTCAACCATGGCCACAGCAGGTTCTTGCAAGACACATTTCCAAAGGTAAGGGAAACAAAAGCAAAAATGAACTATTGGAACTTCATCAAGATAAAAAGCTTTTTTATTTTTAAAGATTTATTTATTTGACAGACAGAGATCGCAAGTTGCGGGAGAGGCAAGCAGGGTGTGGTGTTGGGGGAAGCAGGCTCTCCACTGAGCAGAGAGTCCGATGTGGGGCTTGATCCCAGGACCCTGGGATCATGACCTGAGCCAAAGGCAGAGGCTTTAACCCACTGAGCCACCCAGGTTCCCCAAGATAAAAAGCTTTTGTATGGCAAAGGAAACAGTAAAAAAAAAAACCTAAAAGGCAACCTACACAATGGGAGAAAGTATTTTCAAATGGCATAACAGATAAAGGACTAGTATCCAAAATCTATAAAGAAGTTATCAAACTCAACACCCAAAGAACAAATAATCCAGTCAAGAAATGGGCAGAAGACAGAAACAGACACTTCTCCAAAGAAGACATAAAAATGGTCAACAGACACGTGAAAAAAAATGCTCAACATCACTAGCCATCAAGGGAGTACAAATCAAAACCATAATGAGATCCTACCTCACACCAGTCAGAATGGCTAAAATTAACAAGAAAGGGAACAGCAAATGTTGGCAAGGATGTGGAGAAAGGGGAACTCTCTCACACTGTTGGTGGGAAGGGAAGATGGTACAGCCACTCTGCAAAACAACATAGAGAGTCCTCAAGAAGTTAAAAATATAGCTACCCTATGACCCAGCAATTGAATTCCTAGTCATTTACCCCAAAGATACAAATGTAGTGAAAAAGGAGATCTGCACCCCAATGTTCATAGTAGCAATGTCCACAATAGCCAAAACTGTTTAAGGAGCTGAGATATCCTTCAACAGATGATGGATAAGAAAGATGTCATTCATATAAACAATGGAATATTACTCAGCCATCAGAAAGGATGAATACTTACCATTTACATTGACATGGATGGAACTGAAGGGGATTGTGCTAAGTGAAATAAGTCAATCAGAGAAACACAATTATATGGTTTATTCATATGTGGAATATAAAGAATAGCACAGGGGATCACAGGGAAAGGGAAGGAAACTAAATGGGAAGACATCAGATAGGGAGGCAAATCATGAGAGACTCTTGACTCTGGGAAACAAACTGAGTGTTGCAGAAAGGGAGGTAGATGGAGGGTTGGGGTAACTGGGTGTGAGCATTAAGGAGGACAGTTGTATGCAGCTGATGAATCATTGAACACTACATCTGAAACCAGATATATACTACACGTTGCCTAATTGGATTTAAACTAAAAAAGAAAAAAAATGTAAAGTAACTACATTCTAGTGATAATTTCTATGAAGCATATAGCTAAATAATATTAACACCTCATACTCTTAGAGTCCCACATCTTAGCCAGATTTATATACCAATGGTTTCACATGTGGTATACTTTATTGCTGTAAACTTTTAGTGCTATTTGACTTCACTCATGGTAGACAAAAATTTTTTAAAAGGAGAAAATAAGAATTAGGTATTATTCATATCAAATATTGAAGTACCATTCTTTTACCCTAATTATAGAAGAAAATTTTTGTGTGGGAAAGATTTGTAAGTGTTTAAAATTATATCCATAAGTGGGACTGAAGTCTCAAATGTTATTCTACGTAATAGTTCTCTTCATTGCTCTTCAAACACCAAATTTTTCAAAATAGATGTAACACATATGGTCTTACAGTTCAGTGTGCCATGGAACACAAGGCTGGCACATTTATGAAAAAAAAAAAAAAAAGCATCAAGAACACTGAAGTCTTCCAGTAGAGAAGGTTAGAAATACAAATGTTGAAGTGCTAAGCTCCCAAAGTAACAATTCCCTTGGTTTTAAAAGAAAAGTACTTAATTATATAAAGGATATCCAAGCATAGTTATGCATGGTAACTCAATATATCTGCCTCTTTACCTGCTGTTTGCAATTTGCAAAGCACCATAAAACAGTGGCTAACTAGGGTGCAGTAAAGAGCTGTAACACAGGCACCAGTGTTACACTGGTCACTGGACCTTTCTTTGTTCCAGAGTGTGCTGGACGCTGGACATTTCTATTATCTCATTAGTCTCGGGATTCCCTTATATTCTTATAAATTATTGAGAACTCCAAAGAACTTTTGTTTATGTAGATTGTATCTATTGATATTTCCTGTGCTGAAATTGAAACTGTACTTCTTAAGTGCAGGCACTTGTGAAAGGGCAGACAAGGTTATACTTTCTTCCATTCAAATTTATCAACCTCCCACAGGGTTTCCCTAATTGAGGCTTCTATTCTTTTTTTTTTTGGGGGGGGGGGCTTCTATTCTTAATATGGAAGAGGAAACCAATAGTGACAGTATCTTAAAGGTAAGGACCTTATTGCATCCTGGAAGAGAACACTGGCCTTGTTTTCCCGCAAGCTACCACATCACATTTAGGATTTGAAAAGCAGTGCCTTTGGAGTTGTATGGCTTTAACTAATATCTAAATAACCAAGAGATTTGAACTACCCCTTCCCTAATACCATGCACTGGGTGTTCTCTCCATTCCTATCTTGAATAAATCCAGTGATAAAAAGTTGATAACCAAAGTAAATTAATTAATACATTGTATTAGTTTAAACTTAAGATGAACACAGAAAGTATAAATGCCTTAGCCCTAGAAAACAGAGTCTGAAGGAAAGCTTACATACAAATTTGGGGTTAGAATTTGCAAGATCAGGGCAGGAAGAGAGAAAGGGAAGTGAAGCAGGGAAGTAAGGAAAGAAACTCAAGGTGATACATTACAAAGCAAACTGCAACTTCATAAAAACACAACAGGTTGCCTGGGCAAAAGGGGCATCTCTGAAAAGATCATATGAAGTGTGCCACTAGGTCTTGGAAACTTCTGGTAGTGGATCAGGAGGAAGGATGTTCAATTTGTTAGCTCCCTTCCATCTTCTGTCTCTTCTTTAAAATAAAGTTTTAATTTAAATTCCACTTAGTTAACATATAGTATGATACTAATTTCAGGTGTAGAATTTAGTGACTCAACACTTAACCTATAACACATGGTACCATCACAAGTGCACTCGTTAATACTCATCATCTATCCATCCATCCATCCCCCCACTCAAAACTCCCCAGTAATGATCAGTTTGTTCTCTATAGATAAGAATCTGTTTCTTCGGGGCGCCTGGGTGGCTCAGTGGGTTAAGCTGCTGCCTTCGGCTCAGGTCATGATCTCAAGGTCCTGGGATCAAGTCCCGCATCGGGCTCTCTGCTCAGCAGGGAGCCTGCTTCCTCCTCTCTCTCTGCCTGCCTCTCTGCCTACTTGTAATCTCTCTCTGTCAAATAAATACATAAAATCTTTAAAAAAAAAAAGAATCTGTTTCTTCGTTTTCTTTTTTTTTTTTTGGTAAAATAATTGGAACAATAATTCACCCACATATGGATTATATTATTTGGCCACTTCAGGAACTTACTGGGTAACCCAGAGCTTCCATGCACCTGCTTAAACCAGTGGAGCTGCCATAGCTGTGGCTATGATAGCACCATAGAAGAGGATGTTCTGGAAGAGAATGAGACAAGTGGTGGTATTTGCAGTTGAGGCTATTGTGGCAGTGGCCATTGAGAAAGGTTGGACTAGAGCTGAGCAGATCTGAAAAGATGCATAAACTGAGTCTGATACCAGAAAAAAAAAAGATTTCATTAGATTAGTTATTAAAACTATGCTGGGACAGGCAGACTAGGATGAACCAGTAAGCTAACCAATATACCCATCTTTGTATCCTCCAAAAGCTATCCTACTAAGTGCATTAAAAGACAACCTCGTTTATAAATTGAAGCTTATTCATTGCCAAACAAGAAGAAAACTTGTAATCAGTTTCCTTTAGTTTCTTTCTTTTTGAGTCTTATGATAACTGGTACTATTTGGAACACTGTGGGGTTAAAAAATTTGAAATGGAGCAGATACTAAAAATCACAACTAATGGTCAAGAGACAGTTCACTGTTAGATGGCGGTCCCTAGGGTACCTTTACTTTGATGAATGATTCTTAATAGTGTTACATTGTGTAACTTAGAAACGGAGTTCAAAAATCCCCAAATGCCATAACACATCAGAATTTCAAGGCTTTTTCCATATAGAGTCTAAGCAGGGAGCCTGCTTCCCTCTCTCTCTCCCTGCCTGCCTCTTTGTCTACTTGTGATTTCTCTCTGTCAAATAAATAAATAAAATCTTTAAAAAAAATATGGCACATAAAGCAGTGCTTTTTATGGATTGGGGATTCCAGGTAGCTATGTGTTATCCTCACCTTAAATACATAAAATATTTTTATGTTATGTTAGTCACCATACAGTACATCATTAGTTTTGGATGTAGTATAAAACTTTTTAAAAGCTTATTCTTTAAAATTCAGTGACATACAATTCAGGAGTTTTTCAAGAATGTCAATCATCTACCATTCCATTTCACTTTAGTGCATATCATTTCTAAAGATCTGGATTCTAAATATAGTTTAATCCTACCATCTGCCATCCCACATTCTTGAATAGCAAAGAAGAGAAATGTATGGTCAAATGCCCTTTCCCATGAGGATATTTTTATCAGAGCTTTTAGTGTGTGTCATTTATCTCGTTCTCTACAGCCACTGCCTCCACACTTCCTGTCCACCCACTGCTTGATTCAATCATGGCTCCTCTGGACGCTTCCAGAGGACATTTTTTATCAGATCAGTTGTTCACCATGCATGAAAACACATCTTCTGGCACGTGCAAATGCCTAAATAGCAGTCTTCAGCATTTTCCTGGCTCAAAGCCTACTACTCATACACAGAGATGGCCATCAGGCTGAGTCTGCGGGAGGAAGAGAAACTCAACAGCTCCAAGCCTGGGGGCTCACACTAGTGATGATTGGCTCACACTAGTGATTTTTGAGGTCCCAAGGAAAGACACCTTGTCCCCAGCTAGGCCAACCCCACTTCTAGGTAGTGTTGATGACTGATATCCTAATATCAGAGATGTTGTTGGAGTTGAGTGGTTGTCTTTTACAGAGTGGAGGTCTTCTGCAGAGTAGAGGCTACTATGATTGCCTAGTGGATTTATTAAGAATTGAAATTTTCATTCTTTTGTCAAAGTGCAAGTAGATAAAAAAGCTAAGGGCTCCTTGGTGAGACAGGGAAGAAGAAAATTAAGGGCAAGGAAAGTCACCCTGTTGGAGTGGTAAGCAGGGTGAGATTGTTCTGAGTCATCACTGTTTGGTGTTGAGAGAAGAGACCCCTAACCAGTTTTACCTTCCACCTTGCTCAGAATCATCCTGGAAAACAGGATTTATAAGAATAAACATAGAGAGTAATACAGAACTATTCTGACCTTATCACTTCTTTCCCCCATGAAATCCTTTAGTGCCTTTCCACCAGCTGCAGAAGTCTCACCTCAAATGCATACTTATAGCCTAGATTATGAGCAACTATCTTACTAATGAGATGAATAATTGAAATCTCCAGCCATTTACTCTTGCTTGATTAATAACTCTAATAATAATTTGGAATAGGATCACACCCTCCCCTTTCAAAAACATTCTTAAAGAGATGAGAAAAGGCAAATAATACCTAGCATGCCTTGAGTTGCACATAAGCCACAACCTATCTCACCCATGTCTATGGGATCATGCCCAGCCTGCATAATATGCCCTAAAAGGCCTTTAGGATCTGAGTTCAGTGATTTCAACATCACTTCTGGTCACACCTACATTTTTATTATTTGTTCCTGCCAAACCAAAGGGCCTGCTCTTTTCCCAATTGTGCATTTCCTCTGCCCGAAAAAGTAACCCTTTTCCAGTTCCTTAATTTTGGAATATTTGACTTATCTTTACTTTAATCAAGTGTTACCATTTTTAGAAAGCAAGACTTTCCTGATAAGCTCATCTCTATAACCACATCCTCACTTCTACTCAAGGATCCTTCTCTTGGCTTCTACTCATGCACTTATTTCCCCATTAGTTCTTTGAGTTCAGACAGTTCAGAAACTGTCTTATTCTTTCTGTATCTCCAGTACCTATCACACATACAGATGTTCTTATTTGCTAATTAAGGAGGTATAAACAACTTGTATTGCCTAAACATTTCTTTTTTTTTTTTAAATATTTTATTTATTTATTTGACAGACAGAGATCACAAGTAGGCAGAGAGGCAGACAGAGAGAGAGGAAGAAGCAGGCTCCCCGCTGAGCAGAGAGCCCAATGTGGGGCTCGATCCCAGGACCCTGGGATCATGACCTGAGCCGAAGGCAGAGGCTTTAACCCACTGAGCCACCCAGGTGCCCCTAAACATTTGTTTCTATAAGTTGTTCAGCTTCCCTTATCAAATACTTATTAGACAACAAAATTTAAATGGCAGAATGTAAATAATTGCATGTTTGACTGTTCCCACTTTTATTTTCTCCTTTGTCCTTTCTTGGAATGACAATCTTGGTAGCTGATTCCAGCCAAGTGAGTTATTGGGATGTCACTGCTGCTTTAAATCAGAGGTGCACCAAGCTTTCTCTGTTCTTTGTAATTTAACACTGATCTCATTGGTAACAAGCGATGGATTGTGAGGTGATAGAATTACAGTGAGCTATGTTTACTTTGTGTGTATACATTAGGCTTTTCAACTTGCTTAGATTCTATTCCATGCCTAACAAGTTTCACACTATTTTCTCTTAGTGCCGAGTGAAGAATTATTTCTGTCTGAATATAAAGGGAAAATATTTTAGTTAAAAATAACTATATTCAGGAGAAAGTATTCTGAGAATATAGCAGAGTAGGAAGCATCACTTCTCTGTCTCCCTCCCTAGACAACAATTGCACTGACAGAATCTCTCCAATGTAACTATTTTTGGAATCGGAGTCTCTTGAAGGTTTGAAACTTTCAGGGGAAGTCTTGGAAGGTAAATTGTGATTAATTTTGTTCAATTTCAGCTCTTAGCACAGTAGCATCTGCCCATTCCCCACCACTAGCCACGTGGCAGGCATCTGTGTGTTCCTGGAGCAGCTTGCACACAGCTTGAGGGAGCCAGGGTAGGAAAGGGGTTGTTGTCTTCCAAATATTGGGGATTTGTGCTTGGAGTTCTAATTGCTGCTTCTGGCCACAGAAGTACAGATAAAGGTCTACCTTCTAAGTAATTACTTTAAATGTAAATGGATTAAACTCTCCAATAAGAATATAGAGACTGTCAGAATGAATAAAAAACACATGATTCAACTATATGCTGTCAGCTAGAGGCTCACTTGAAATCTAAAGGCACAGACAGCTTCAAAGTGAAAGTATACCAGATGCCTGGATAGCTTAGTCGGCAAAGTAGCCAGCTGTAAAGCAGCCAGCTCTTGATTCTAACTCAAGTCATGATCTCAAGGTCCTGGGATCAGCCCAGCCTCAGGCTCTGTGTTCAACGGCGAGTCTGCATGAGGATTCATTCTCTCTCTCTCCCTCTCCCTTTGCCTCTCCCCCCATGCACATTCTTGCTCTCTCTTCAAAATACATAAGAACATTACACAAAGTAAAAGTCTCAAAACAGCAAGAAGATGTCACATTTACAAACATTACACACCTAGGCATGGACCGTTAAAATATATGAAGCAAAACCCAACAGAACTGGGGAAATAGTTCTACAAAAACAGCTGGAGACTTCAATATCCCTTTCACAAAATGGGTAGAATCACCAAACAGAAGATAAGGAAATAGACGATTTGATACAATAAACCAACTACATCTAAAATAGCATATACATTCTTCTTAAATGTACATGGGACACTTTTTAGGATAGAACATATGTTATGTCACAAATTAAGTTTCAACAGATTTTAAGAGATAGATATTATACAAAACATCTTCTTTGAGAACGGCATACAGTTAGAAATCAATAACAAAGAGAATTGGAAAATTCACAAAATTGGAAAAATTAAACAACATACTTTTTTAAATTTAAATTATAGGTAGTTGACATACGGTGCAATATTGGTTTCTGGACTACAATTCAGTGATTCATCACTTACATACAATACCTAGTGCTCATCATAACAAATGCCTTCCTTGATACCCATCACTCATCTAGCCTAGCCCCTACCCATTTTCCTCCATCTAGCCTCACTTTGATCCCTATTGTTAAGAATCTCTTATGGCTTGTTACCCTGATCTCCTTTTTTTCTTTTCCCCCTTCCCACATGTTCATCCATTTTCTTTCTTAGATATGAGTGAGATCATACAGTATTTGTCTTTTTCTGACTTACTTCACTCAGCATAATACCCTCCAGTTCCATCCATGTCGATGTTAGTGGTAAATATTCATCCCTTCTGACAGCTGAGTAAAACTGCATTGTATATATATATACCACATCTTATTTATCCATTCATCTATTGATGGACATTTGGGGTCTCTTGATAGATTGCCTATTGTTGATAATTTTGCTATAAATGTCAGGGTGCATGTACCCCTTAAATCTGTATTTTTGTATCCTTTGGGTAAATACCTAGTAGTGCAATAGCTGGATCATAGAGTAGCTCCATTTTTAACATTTTAACATTTTGAGGAACCTCCATACTGTTCTCCAGAGTGACTACACCAATGTGCATTCCCACCAGAAGTGCAAGAGAATTCCTCTTTCTCCTCATCCTCACCAACACCTGTTGTTTCTTGTATTGCTAATTTAAGCCATCCTGGTAAGTTCAAGATAATATCTCATCATGGTTTTGATTTCCATTTCCCTGATGATGGGTGATGCCGAGCATATTTTCATGTGTGAATTTTCATATTTTCATATTTTCATGCTAACGCCATCTGGATGTATTTTTTGGAGAAGTGTCTATTCATGTCTTCTGTCCATTTCTTAATTGGTTTATTTTGGGGATGTTGAGTTTTATAAGTTCTTTGTTGATTTTGGACACTAACCCTTTGTCATATATGTTGTTTGAAAATATCTTCTTCCATTCTGCAGGATGCCTTTTAGTTTTGTTGATTGTTTCCTTTGCTATGCAGAAGCTTTTTATCTTGACGAAGTCCCAATAGTTCTTTTTTGCTTTTGTTTCCCTTGCCTTTGTCTAGCAAGAAGTTCCTGTGGCTTAAGTCAAAGAGGTTCCTGCCTATGTTCTCCTCCAGGACTTTGATGTTTTTCCTACCTCACATTAAGGTTTTTCATCCATTTTGAATTTATTTTTGTGTATAATGTAAGAAAGTGGTCCAGTTTCATTCCTGCACATGTTGCTGTCCAGTTTTCCCAACACCATTTATTGAAGAGACTTTTTTCTACTAGACATTCTTTCTTGTCTTGTCAAAGATTAGGTGATCATACGGTTATGAATCCATTACTTGGAGTAAGTGGGTTTCCTAGTTTACCTGGAGGTGCATTACTTTTTTTTAAATTAAATTTATTTATTTTCAGCATAACAGTATTCATTATTTTTTCACCACACACAATGCTCCATGCAATCCGTGCCCTCTATAATACCCACCACCTGGTACCCCAACCTCCCACCCCCCCGCCACTTCAAAACCCTCAGATTGTTTTTCAGAGTCCATAGTCTCTCATGGTTCACCTCCCCTTCCCATTTACCCCAACTCCCTTCTCCTCTCTAACTCCCCATGTCCTCCATGTTATTTGTTATGCTCCACAAATAAGTGAAACCATATGATAATTGACTTTCTCTGCTTAACTTATTTCACTTATTTCACTCAGCATAATCTCTTCCAGACCGGTCCATGTTGCTACAAAAGTTCATCCTTTCTGATGGAGGCATAATATTCCATAGTGTATATGAACCACATTTTCCTTATCCATTTGTCCATTGAATGGCATCTTGGTTCTTTCCACAGTTTGGCGACCATGGCCATTGCTGCTATAAACATTGGGGTACAGATGGCCCTTCTTTTCACTACATCTGTATCTCCTAAACAGGCAATCATATAAAAAAATGGGCAGAAGATATGAACAGAGACTTCTCCAATGAAGACATACAAATGGCTATCAGACACATGAAAAATTGTTCATCACTAGCCATCAGGGAGATTCAAATTAAAACCACATTGAGATATCACCTTACACCAGTTAGAATGGCCAAAATTAACAAGACAGGAAACAACAAGTGTTGGAGAGGATGTGGAGAAAGGGGAACCCTTTTACACTGTTGGTGGGAATGCAAGTTGGTGCAGCCTCTTTGGAGAACAGTGTGGAGATTCCTCAAGAAATTAAAAATAGAGCTTCCCTATGACCCTGCAATTGCACTCCTGGGTATTTACCCCAAAGATACAGAGGTGCATTACTTTTATTTTAAACTCTGCCACAGTTACCACTTAGCTATTACTAGTTAATGAACATTCCTTCTTTGAAGTTCTCAGATGTAGCACTTGTAGACAGTCACCCAGAAGGATACATTGAATAAAACAGAGGTTTTTGTGGCTGAGGTATGAAGAGCTGAATGGAGGCTAAAGTGGAAGTGTCAGACCAAGATGCTTGGATAGGAAGTAGAGTCAAACTCTGTTCTGCATTCCCACCTCCATGACCAGTGCCATTATCTTGCCATATCAATGAATCAAATGGTTCATTGATAATTGATGTTTAGTTTTTGTTTCATGTTCTTTCGTCAACCTGTATATCTGGTCACTGTTACAACCTTGACATTAATAACATAAACCCAAATTTGGTGAGAAACATCATTACTTGCTGAAATATCACCATCCTGTTGTATGTATCAAATTTTAACTAGAAAGTTTGTCCTCTCTTGACATTGAAACAGTCTGTTTATTCTAGATTTTTGACATGGAATAATTGTTTCCAGCCATAATTGTTATTTGTCAGGTTGCCTGGTTTTAGAGGGATATGCTGTACTCTGCAGAGAACAAGAATTATACTGTAGAGGAGACCTCATCATGGAGAAAGGTATATGAATAATAACTTGATAGAGTGCTAGACTTTAACATTGTGTTATCTCCTTGGTTCAGTAAGTCCTTCTCAAAATGATCTTAATTTGTGTGACCACCATTCTCTGGGAGATAAGCAAGAAGATATTATGGTCATTCCTTGGTTCTAAGCAAGCCCAGGTTGTGCAATCATCTAACCAAAGCAGTTACTTTTAACATCTTTTAAGAACTTTGACAGGTACTGGACTCCGATTTGAGGTCCCTAGACTCCTAGGGAACTGGTGAAGTTGTGATGGACACACACCTGATCAATGAAAAAATTTTTGTCTCAAAGGCTGAAGTGTTGTTGGCAGACAATAATGTGACCAACGACTGTAGGTTGCCTGGAACTTTTCAGTGCTAAAATCAGGACAGTCCTGGGAACTCAGGGATAGTTGGTCACCATGAGGCAGTTGTTAGCTACTGGGAAGTTTACTGATCATTTCAGCTGCACAGAGTCATCTAACACAATGTTATGTCCTTTCCCAAAATGGCTCACATCCAATGACTAATCTATGAGGGATATAGGGCTAACCATCTGGGCCCAACTCAGAACATCACTGAAGAACATTATAGCTCCAGAGCTTCGGTGTGGGCCCGGCTGAAGCTGTTGCTGAGCCTATATCACAGCCAGACTTCACCCTCCTCTCAATCTCTCAATCTCCTCACCCCACCATTCACTTCCATACTTCTAGATCACATAGGTGCTGCTTAACATCCTAGAAGCTAAACTCCATCTTGGAGTCTGCTTCCTAGAAATCCAACTGCACAGTGGTTAATGATACAGGCTTTGAGCAAAAGAATATATAAATTTATTAGCATTTGTAATTTTTTCTTAAGTAATCTAAAATATTTCTTTGCTTTTACCTCTAATGATGGGAATGCTTTGATAACCATGATTCTCCAGAGTTGACCCGAACCCATGTTTAGTAATTATTATCTAATTTATTTTCCACTTAAATGTTTAAATGTGGTTTCATATACATATTTCAAAATCTGTACTCCAAATGTAGGATGTATATACATGGAGACCTTGAATTGCAGGACACTTTTGGGTGACAGTTTTTCAGACAAGGTAACATGATATAATTAACTCAAGCTAATTTCACTTTGTGATTTTTGTGGCAAGTGGGCAAGGCTGGAGTAGTTTGTAGAAACCATCTTCTAAAGCTTTTTGTTGGGGCACCTGGGTGGCTCAGTGGATTAAAGCTTCTGTCTTCAGCTCAGGTCATAATCTTGGGATCCTGGGATCAGCTTCACATCAAGCTCTCTGCTTGGCAGTGAGCCTGCTTCTCTCTCTCTCTCTGTCTCCCTCTGCCTGCCTCTTTGCCTACTTGTGATCTCTGTCTGTCAAATAAAATCTTTAAAAAAATAAATAAAGGCTTTTGTTTTAATAATGGTATTCAATGGTTTGACTTTTCTGGCTGCTATAGTTATCTCAGGTGATAGGTTTGTAATATAGGTAACAATAAATTCCACCTCATGGTCTTTCAGCTGCTAATTCTTCTATTTATCCCCTTCTCTGGATAGTAATTCTTAGCTCCAATTCCTAAGAGAGAACTTGACCTATAATATGGCCTGGCTTATAAATATGAGCTGTATCAATATCCAAGTTTTTTTTATTTTATTTTTTCAGTGTTCCAAGATTCATTGTTTTTGCACCACACCCAGTGCTTTGAAATAGTGGCCCCTCCATTGGGCAACCATCTTTTGTAGTCAGCTCTGATATCAAGTGTGATTACCTATACCAGCCTATTTACTGTGGGCTGTAAGCAGTGCAGGTACTGACATTCCAGTAGCAGTGGACCAACATGGTGCTTGATTTGAATTTTTATTCTAATCCTAAGTTAAGTTTCAACTTGGAACAAGGCCTGAATTTTAAAAGCATACTTCCATTTGGCTACATACCATGACCAACTTAAATATTTGGAAGATAACTTCAAATGAAAAATGTAGCATATTTTAAAATATACTAAGCATTATTCCAGTGAAAGATGACATTGGTAACATGACCTCTCTCCCCAGTTCAGTGCTAAAATAACTAAGAAAGGAGAAAGAGACAAGAACTTCTTTACTGTTTAGAGTGATAGAAACTTAGAAAATGTCTTTGAATTCATGATACCCATAGTACAAAGGGAAGAAGGCAAAAAGGTTTTGCTTCCCCTACCACAAAACAACCCAAAGTATATTAATGAAAGAAGAAGAATAGTCCCTAATGCTCTATGATTAGGGCCAAAATTGATGATAAATTTTTTTTAATTTAATTTTATTTTTTCAGTGTTCCAAGATTCATTGTTTATGCACCACACCCAGTGCTCCATGCAACACATGCCCTCCTTAATATCCACCACCCGGCTCACCCATCCCCCTACTCCCCGCCTCAAAACCCTCAGTTTGTTCCTCAGAGTCCACAGTCTGTCATGGTTGTCTCCCCCTCCAATTTCTCCCAACTCACTTCTCCTCTCCATCTCCCAATGTCCTCCATGTTATTTCTTCTTCTTTTTTTTTTTTTTGCATTTTTAAAAATTTATTTTCAGCATAACAGTATTCATTATTTTTGCACCACACCCAGTGCTCCATGCAAGCCGTGCCCTCTATAATACCCACTACCTGGTACCCCAACCTCCCACCCCCCCCGCCACTTCAAACCCCTCAGATTGTTTTTCAGAGTCCATAGTCTCTCATGTTTCACCTCCCCTTCCAATTTACCCCAACTCCCTTCTCCTCTCTATCTCCCCATGTTGTCCATGCTATTTGTTATGCTCCACAAATAAGTGAAACCATATGATAATTGATTCTCTCTGCTTGACTTACTTCACTCAGCATAATCTCTTCCAGTCCCGTCCATGTTGCTACAAAAGTTGGGTATTCGTCCTTTCCGATGGAGACATAATACTCCATAGTGTATATGGGCCACATCTTCCTTATCCATTCGTCCACTGAAGGGCATCTTAGTTCTTTCCACAGTTTGGCGACCATGGCCATTGCTGCTATAAACATTGGGGTACAGATGGCTCTTCTTTTCACGACATCTGTATCTTTGGGGTAAATACCCAGGAGTGCAATGGCAGGGTCATAGGGAAGCTCTATTTTTAATTTCTTGAGGAATCTCCACACTGTTCTCCAAAGAGGCTGCACCAACTTGCATTCCCACCTACAGGTAAGAGGGCTCCCCTTTCTCCACATCCCCTCCAACACATGTTGTTTCCTGTCTTGCTAATTTGGGCCATTCTAACTGGTGTAAGGTGATATCTCAATGTGGTTTTAATTTGAATCTCCCTGAGGGCTAATGATGATGAACAATTTTTCATGTGTCTGATAGCCATTTGTATGTCTTGATTGGAGAATTGTCTGTTCATGTCTTCTGCCCATTTTTTGATATGATTATCTGTTTTGTGTGTGTTGAGTTTGAGGAGTTCTTTATAGATCCTGGATATCAACCTTTTGTCTGTACTGTCATTTGCAAATATCTTCTCCCATTCCGTGGGTTGCCTTGATGATAAATTTTACCTAAAATTCACATATTTGTTCCTTGAATTCTGTTTGAAAAATTATAAGATAATCAAGGAAGAAAGAAGTAGGAAAGAGCAAAAAATAACCTAAAGCAACTGGTTTAAAATAATATGCAAATGTTTAACAATAGGCAACAAAAAAGGTAGTAATATCAGTTCTTAGACAAAAAGTGAGAGAAAAGGAAGAAATAAAATTTCTGCCTTGAATCTTTTCCAGTTTTGCATATTTATTAGGTATTTTTAGGAATACATTATAAGATGTCTCTATAGCATTGAGCAATATTAAATCATTAATACTGTTTAGCAGTTACTACTTCTCATAATTTTTATTTAGTCTTTTTAATTTGGGGTATTTTTTATTTCACATAGCAAATGTAGCCTAGCAAAGCTGACTGTACAAAAGAAAAAATCGATTTTCTTTGCTATAACAGATGACCCTATAGTGGGCAACCTTCTTCCCATGAGGGAAGAAAAGAACCTCCAAAGTTTGAGCAAAGCTTTTTTGGTGATAAACAAATTAATATAGAGGGTAGATACATGGCAAAAGGGATATTATGGTCCTCATAGTACATTTCTTCTTGTATTTTTTCTAAATCAAGGATCTTCCTTTAGCTACCCCTTCTGTTTTTCTTTCCAGAGGCATTTTTTTTTCTGTGCTTGTGGGTTAATTAGTCCACAAGTGCACCTTTAGTAACAATGTAGATAGGTTCTAACAATTGGACCTTTATTATCTTCTCTGACGTTACTCTTTATATCTTTGAGTTGAAACTCATTTCTTACCTCAGCTACAGCAAAGCCTCCTGATTAACTTCACTGTTGTGGTCAGACATTCTGGCGTGGGAGAAATGCCCTTCATAGTATGGATCCTACCCATTTCATCATTCTCAACCCTAAGCCTCACTTTTTTTTGCGGGGGGAGCCAAAGATAGGTTTATTATGGCAGTGGAGTGTCCCATGGACCTTGAAAATCCAGGATGGATTTCCTCAAAGTTCTCTTTTGCAAGGGAGAGGAGTGACCCCGCCAAAGGAAGATCACAAAGATGCTGACAGGGAATATCTGCCTTCTTCCTGAGAAGTGAGAGAACATTGTATGTAGTGAGGCATGCCGATAGACACCAACCAGAGACAGGAAAAAAAAGAAGTGCAAAGGTTCTGGAAAGAACCACATTGGTCCCCTAATTTCTGGAATGCCTTCTGAGACTGACTGTGGCCCCCGGAACTGTCATTCTGTGTCCACTGGAAAGGTTCCAGGGCAAATAAGCCAGGAAAAGTCCACAGGGCATTCTGGACTTTGATTGGGACAGGATCACTGGGCGATGGGGGCCTGAGGTCGTTTCCTGTTTGGCCGGTTCCGAGCCCTCCCAGCCCAGATGGCTTGGCCTCCCTGGGCTCCCTCAGTGGAGACATGTTGTGTGCTGTCTTGGTCTACACGCTCAGCTTCTGCAGATTGGACGTTCTGCTTCAGCAGGAGGCAAAGGCAACAACCCTCATGCCTCACTTTTGCTTCAGCTTCATTAAACATCTTGTAGTTCAAATGTTTCATTTAGGTTCCCCAGCGGCTGTGGAATATCCTGCCTTAACCTGTTTTTTGTTGTTGTTGTTGTTGTGTTCTTTTTGTTTTGTTTTGTTTTGTTTTTCAGTGTTGTCCATGAGCCCCTTGTGTATCAGCCATGGTCCCAGCAGAGACAGATGGGAATTTGAAGAGAACTGAGTAAAAGAGAAGCCACATGTATAAGGTAGTATTCTGGTGGGGCACTGGTACTGGCCCTAGGCTGGAAGTGGTAAGGGAAAGGAACTCTTATCAGAAAGAAAGGGCTATGGAGAGAGCTAATTGAATGAGCTATGACTCTTGGAGGAGGGAAGCAATTCCACAGAGGCAGCTGAAAACAAAATTTCCTCTCCTCAGTCTCTTCCTCTCCTCGAGTCTCTCCTTGAGTCTCCATGAGTGCTCACCTTGGCTGAACCCCACCAGAAGCCACAGGGCAAGGGAGCTCCTTGATACAGTTTATGTTGGTCAGCAGTGCATGACACAGGGTGGAGAAGGGCAGGGCAGGGCATGGCCAGGGCATGGCAGAGCATGGGAGAATAATGGAAGATATCTGTGTGCCATGTATCAGAAACACCTGTGGGATTTGAAACAGATTATTGAGGCTTGCTGCACATGATGAATCAGAAGCTCTGTTATTAGAGTCCAGGAATCAGCAGGCAACATAAACAATGAGCCATCCACTGAGCTTTGTTCCATTTTAACAGGACAGAGTAGAGGTCAGAAGTAGCTGTGCAGGGGCGCCTGGGTGGCTCAGTGGGTTAAGCTGCTGCCTTTGGCTCAGGTCATGATCCAGGGTCCTGGGATCAAGTCCCACATCAGGCTCTCTGCTCGGCAGGGAGACTGCCTCCCTCTCTCTCTCTCTTTCTCTGTCTGCCTCTCTGTCTACTTGTGATCTCTCTCTGTCAAATAAACAAAACAAAACAAAAAAAAGAAGTAGTTGTGCATTTGGGGACCACTTTGTATCCTGATGAAGCCATTTGACAAGTTTTTGCCATTGGGATATCAGTGGAAGTATGTGAATTTAACTGTCGTCTTTTTCCTTCAATCATGATGCAGACAACTCAGAAGCCAATGGCATATAACCACAAAATCTAGAGTTAAGGTCCCTGAAGCATCATGAGAAGGAAAACATCCACCTGAGTAGAGAATGACAAGAAATAAACTTTGAAAGAAGTTATAAAACACTTATACTTATTTGTGGAGCATAACAAATAGCATGGAGGACAAGGGGCATTAGAGAGGAGTAGGGAATTTGGGTAAATTGGAAGGGGAGGTGAACCATGAGAGACTATGGACTCTGAAAAACAATCTGAGGGTTTTGAAGTGGCGGGGGGGTGGGAGGTTGGGGGTACCAGGTGGTGGGTATTATAGAGGGCACGGCTAGCATGGAGCACTGGGTGTGGTGAAAAAATAATGAATAATGTTTTTCTGAAAATAAATAAATTGAAAAAAAAAGAAGTTATAAAACATTTTAGAGAACTTCTGGGGAGCATGGTAGAGTAGATGGATTCTAAACTCAATTTCATGGGTACACCTAGGTAATAGCCACATCAGTGTAAATAACCCAGAAATAACCTGAATATAAGCAGAACAGACTCTCCACTACTAATCATAAAGAAAAGGCGTCATCAAATATGGTAGGAAGGATAGATAGGCAGTGGAGAAGCAAATAGACTAATGAGACTGTCCATAGGTGAGAGGGACACCACAAGAATGGAGAAGCAAGGAAACAGATTGCATATTAGGCATCTCAGGCACAGGGGACCTGTGCTGAGAAGAAAAATCCCCATAACATTTGGTTTTAAAAATCAAAGGAGCTTAACATCATGAGGTTTTACAATCGGTGCAGCTTAACACCTAGAACTTTCAAAATCAGTGAATTGACACCAGGACAGCTGGAGGGAAATAAGAAACCACCCCTCCCAAGACTGCATAAAAAACATCCCCATGGAAATAGAGCACATAAGCAGCAGTTTGGAAAATGCCTAGAATAAACAAGAACGACATTCATTTCTTAATCTCGGAATGTGTGCAGGAGTGGCAGAGATCTTTAGGAGTCTTCTCCAGGAATAAAAGAGCTGGCATGCACTGTTTCCCTCTCCTACCCTGCTGCCTAGATATATGGACACCCATGAGAACAAGCACACTCTTCACTGGATGCTAACAGTACACCCCATGCCCATGTTCTCTTGTGGACCCACACAATCCAACCTACCCTCACCAGGAGACTATCCAAACCTGTGCCACAAGCATGGCATGTGCAAGAAGCCCCAACAGTGACCAGCACAACTCCAAAGTGATTTCTTCCCTGGGGAGAGGGAAAAAGAATCACACAAACCACTTCACATGAGGTCCCAGCACTGGGAGCAGGCATCTAGTCTGACTACAGGCTCCACCCATCAACAAAAGCCTGTCAAGGACAACACAGGGAGAACCTGCACTTTAGTGTGACCATAGCTCAGGCAAACACCTCGTCTGAACCAATTCAAGTCCAGGGTTTCCCCATATGGGCCCATTCATGACAACACAGGGACAGCCTGTCAGCAAAAGGCAAGGAGAATGATTGCAGACAACTGGACTGAAGGCAAACATGGCTGAGCCACAATAAGGCACTCTCAGGGAGATACCCTTGAAACACCAGGTTCTGATGAACAGGGGACATTGTCCTACAAGGCACTGTAGGACATCTTCCTCATAGGACCACTACTTTCAAGACCAGGAGATGTAGCTGACTTTCCTAATACATATTAACAGACAAAGAGTTACAAAAAATGAGAAGACAGAGGAAAATTAAAGACCAGGACAAAAATCATTACAAGATGATAAAAGAAATGGAGATAAGCAATATGTCTAATAGAGAATTTATAGTAATGGACATAAAGATACTCATTGGACTTGAAAAGAGAGTGGGGGATCTCAATGAGGCTTTTAACAAATAGAAAACATAAAAAAGAGTGAATCAGAGATGAAGAACTCAATTACTGAAATGAAAAATACACTAAAGAAAATAGACAGGAGGAAGCACAAGAATAGATCAGTGACCTAGAGTACAGAGTAATGGAAAACAATAAAGCTGAACAGGAGAAAGGAAAAAATAATTTTAAAAAATGAGAATAGATTAAGGGAATTCAGTGACACTATCAAGCATAATAACATATATATTATAGAATCTCAGAAGAAGAGAGAAGAGAGGGCAGAAAACCCACTTTAAGAAACAATAGCTAAAAACTTCCCTAATCTGGGGGAAGGAACAGATATCTAGATCTATGAGACGCAGAGTCTCCCATAAAATCAACCCAAAGAGCTCCACAAGACACATAATAATTCAAAACAAAAAGTGGTGATAGAGAATTTTATAAGAAACCAACAGAAAAAGTTACATACAAGGGAAACCCCACAAGGTTATCAGCTGATTTTTCAGCAGTAACTTGGCAAGCAAGAAGGGACTGACATGATATATTCAGTGGCTGGAAGTAAAAACCTGCAACCAGGAATATTCTATCCAGCAAAGCTATCATTCAGAATAGAAGGAGAGATAAAGAAGATTCAAAAAAAAAGTAAAAAATGCAAAAGGAGATATAATACCAACATCACAAAAATAAAATGATTATAAAAGATTATGAAAAATTATATACTAATAAATTGGACAACCTAGAAGAAATGGATTAATTCCTAGAAACATATAATCTACAAAAACTGAATCAGAAATTTTGAAGACTGATTACCAGAAAAAAAAATTGAATTAGTAATCAAAAAACTCACAAAAAACCAAAAGTCCATGACCAAATGGCTTCACAGGAAAATTCTACCAAACATTTAAAGAAGAGTTAATATCTATTTTTTTATTCCAAAAAATAGAAGAGGTAGAAAAGCTTCCAAATTCATTTTATGAGGCTAGTATTACTCTAACAAAACCAGGAAAAGATACCATACACACACACACACAAAGAGAACTAGAGGCCAGTATCTCTGATGAACACAGATGCAAATATGCTCAACAAAATACTAGCAAAACAAATCCAACAAAACATTTAAAAAAATCATTCACCACATCAACTGAGATTTATTTCTGGAATGCAAGAGTGGTTCTGTATTCACAAATCCATCAACATGATACATCAACAAGAGACAAAATATAATAAACATTAAAACATAAGCGTTAAAAAAATCATCTCAGTAGAGCCAGAAAAAAAAAAATTTGACAAAGTATAAAATCCATTCATGATAAAAACCCTCAACAAAGTAGACTTAGAGGGAACATACTTCAACATAATAAAGACCATATATGACAAACCCATAGCTAATGTCCTATACTCAATGGAGAAAAACAGATCTTTTCCTTTAAGGTCAGGAACAAGACAAGGATGTCCACTCTCACCACTTTCATTCAACATAGTACTGGAAGTCTAGCCATGGCAGCCAGACAACAAAAAGAAATAAAAGGCTTCCAAATGGTAAGGGAGAAGTAAAACCCTCACTCTTTGCAAATAACATGATACTATATATAGGAAACCCTAAAAATGCCACCAAAAAAATTTATTAGAACTGATAAATAAACTCAGTTCAAAGGAAACCATCAACAAAACTAAAAGACAACCTACTGAATAAGATATTTGCAAATGATATATCCAACAAGGGGTAATTGCCTAAATATATAAAGAACTTATACAACTCAACATGAAAACCCTGCCAATCCAATTTTTTTGCAGTATTTTTAAAATTTAATTTATTTTTTTCAGTGTTCCAAGATTCATTGTCTGTGCACCACACCCAGTGCTCCATGCAATACGTGCCCTCCTTAATATCCACCACCAGGCTCACCTAACTCCCACCCACCTCCCATCCAAAACCCTGAGTTTGTTTCTCAGAGTCCACAGTCTTTCATTGTTTGTCTCTCCCTCTGATTTCCCAAGATCCAATTTTAAAATGGGCAGAAGACATGAACAGACATTTCTCCAAAGAAGACATACAGATGGCCAACAAACACATGAAAAGATGTTCAGCATCACTCATCATCAGGGCAATGCAAATCAAAATCACAGTAAAATATCACCTCACACTTGTCAGAAGGCTAACATTAAAAACGTAAGAAACAGTTGTTGATGAGGATGTGAAGAGAAAGGAACAGTCATGCACTGTTGGTGAGAATGCGAACTGGTGAAGCCACTGTGAAAAACAGTATGGAGGTTCCTCAAAAAATTAAAAATAGAGTTACCATGTGTTCCAGTAATCCCACCACTGGGTATTTACCAAAGAATATGAAAACATGAATTTAAAAGTATCTATGCACCCCTATATTTATTGCAGAATTTTTAATGTCCAAAATATAGAACAAAGCAAAGAGTCCATTGATAGATGAATGGATAAAGAAGTAGTATATATATGTCCTATATAAATACATATATATGTGTGTGTATATACACACATATACATGTGCCTATATATGTATGTATATGCATACATATACATATTATACATATTTTATATATGTATATATATGTATGTATGTATATATATACACACACATATATATATACTCATATACACAATGGAATAGTATATGTTTGTGTGTATATTATATATATATATATATATATATATATAGCCATAGAACTGAATGAAATCCTGCCATCTGTAACAACATGAATGGATCCACAGGGTATAATGCCAAGTAAAATAAGTCAGTGCAAGAAAGACAAATACCATATGATTTCACTCATATGTGGAATTTAAGAAACAAAGCAAACAAGAACTAAAAGATACAGAAAAAGAGACTCAAATATAGAGAGCTACTGGTTACCAGAGAGAAGGTGGGAAGGAGGAGATGGGTGAAATAGTTGGTGGGGTTAAAGAATACACTTGTGTTGGACACTGAATAGAGAATTCTTTTTTAATTTTTTTTTTAAAGATTTTGTTTATTTATTTGACAGAGAGAGAGATCACAAGTAGGAAGAGAGGGGGATAAAGCAGGATCCTGGCTGAGCAGAGAGCCCAATGCGGGGCTCAATCCCAGGATGCAGGACTCAATTTTAAGACCCTGAGATCATGATCTGAGCTGAAGGCAGAGGCTCAACCCACTGAGCCACCATGTGCACCTGAATATAGAATTCTTGAATCATGATATTATACACCTGAAATTAATGCTGTACATTATGCTGGAATTTTTAAAAAAAATAAATTAAAAAACACAATTGTAAAGATTAAATTAGAAAAAATAATGGATCACATTTTTCCATCAACCAGTTTCAAAAATCAATATTTTCTATATTAGCTTAACCATCCCTTTTGTTTTTTTTTCTTTACTAAAGTATTTCAAAGAAAACATGAGGCTTTGTGTCATGTCACCCTTGCATATTTCAGTATGTAGTCCTTTTAAAAAAGGATGTTCTTACTTAAACAGCAATCAGATTATACCTAGTTAATAATTATTTGGCATTATCTACAAGGTCCACATATTATATTTGATAGTTATGTCTCTTACATGTGCCATTTTTGCCCCCCCCAATGTTTTCCTAATCGTTGCCTTTTGCCAGAAAATGAGTCGGTCTCATCAAATGTTCCCCATTCCATCTTCACCTCTTTGCTTCCTTGTATTGGTACCATTTAACTTGTTAAGTATTCCTACACTTCCTATAAATAAAAACGTGTACTAGAGACCCTAGATTCAGGGTCAACTTTTCCTAGAATGAATACTTTATAGTATTTAACGGCCATGTTTTGTTCAGTAAAAATGCAGAATATTAGAGTAATACCAACTACTGTAGCAAATATCCCCCAAGTGTTCCAAATGGACCCCATAGTTGAAAAACTGGAATGTTCTCTTTCCTCTTTGTTGGAATCTTATATCTTGGAACTTACTAAGACTCCCTCTTTCCTTCTATGGACTACTATTATTTGATGCAAAGGCATTTGTATGTTTCTATCATAGCATTCACTTATGTTAATGATATATTTGTGGAGCAAAGGTGAAAGGGGAGGAACAAGATGGCAGAGGAATAGGAGACCTAAAGATAATCGGGTCCCAGGACTTCAGCTAGATAGTCATCAGCCCATTCTGAACACCTACAAACTCAACAGGAGATTGAGGAGAAAAAGAGAAGCAATTCTAGGAACAGAAAAGTGGCCACTTTCTGGAAGGTAGGACATGCGGATAAGTAAATCCAAGGCTATATATGGGGAGATAGACTGTGGGGGGAGGGTCGGCTCCTGGCAAGCAATAAAGCAGCAGGACACAAAATCAGAACTTTTCAAGTCTGCTCCACTGAGGGACATCACTCCAGAGGCTAAGCAGCAGGGGGTCAAGGGGCGTGGGGGGGTGGCTCTTGTGGGGGCAGTGTGGTCTCAGGACCTGCGGGGTCACAAAAACATCAGGAGTGTCTATGTGTGGCAGAGCTCCCAGGTATCAGAGGGGAGAAGCCAGCTGCAAAGATGGAGCTGAGGAGTGGGCTGTAAAATCAGGGTTACCTTAAACTGTGATCCAAAGAACAGTCAAGCCACTGCTTTTCTGCCACAAGTGGCAGATCCAGAGAGACCTCCTTCTTCCTCCTCCAGGAGAAGCAGCACAGGAGTGCGTTGCAGGAATCTGCTGGGTTTGGAAACTCCAAATTGGGCTCTGTGCCAGAGATAGAAACGCTCAGTCACAGGCTGCATGAGCACAGAGTGAAGCCGGAGACCAGGGAGATGGGAGGGATTCACTGCTTTTCTCTGAAGGTTCACAAAGGAGTGGGACCCCAAGCTCTAGGCTCCTCCAGGCTGGAGATTGGGAGGCTGCCATCTTCATTCCCATCCTCCAAAGCTGTATGGATGATGTTCAGGAAACAAAAGCTACAAAGAGAAAACCCGAGCCAATTACTTAGCCTGGCCCTTGGCAAGGGTGGTGAAATTTTGCCTTGGGCAAAACATTGGAGAATCACTGCAACAGACCCCTCCCCCAGAAGATAACAAAAAACATCCAGCCAAGACCAAGGTCACCTATCAATGAGATCTGCAAAACTTCAGAGCTATGGGAATATAGCACATGGAATTCAAGGATTTTTCCATGATTGTTTAGTCTTTCAAAGTTGAATTTAAAAATCTTCTTAAATTGTCATTGTTATAGTCATATTCTATCCCATCATTGTATTTAACTTAATTTTTGTATACATATAGGTTTTTCCTTTCTTTAAAATTTTGGTATGCAGTTTCTACTAACAGACCAAAATATACCCTAAATCAAGTACATGGCTTTGGTCTAGTCTCTAGTGATCAACCTGATCACATTTTTTCCTCTTTTATCTTTTTTTTTTAACCAACTTCTTATCTTATGAATTCCTTTATTAGAATCTTTGTAAACTTTCATCTATACAGTCATATTCTATCCCTTCATCATGTTTACCCTTATTTTTCTATATATATAAGTTTTTCTTTCTTTAAAATTTTGTGAGGCAGTTTCTTTTAACAGACAAAAATATACCCAAAATGAACTGTGTGGCTCTGTTTTTTTGTCAGTCTAATATATACATTTTTTTTTCTTTTTTTCCTCCATTCTTTTCCCCAGTTTTGGGTCTCTTCTCATTTGGTTAGTGTATATTTTTCTGGGGTCCTTACTATACTTTTCATATTTTGTTCTCTCATTCATCTATTCTTATCTGGATAAAATCACAAGGTGGAAAAACCTAAAAAAAAAAAAGAACAAGGGGCAGTATCTATGGCTAGGGACCTAATCAATATGGACATTAATAAGATGTCAGAACTATAGTGCAGAATAATGATTACCAAGGAGCTAGATGGGCTCAAAAAAGCATGGAAGATACTAAAGAATCCTTTACTGGGGAAATAAAAGCCTTTTCTGGAGAAATAAAAGAACTAAAATCTAACCAACTCGAAATTTAAAAAGCTATTAATAAGGAGCAATAAAAAAAAATGGAGTCTCTTACTGCTAGGGTAAATGAGGCAGAAGAGAGAATTAGTGATATAGAAGACCACATGATCGAGACTAAAGAAGCCGAGCAAAAGAGAGACAAACAACTACTGGACCACAGGGGAGAATCTGAGAGATAAGTCATACCATAAGATGAAACAATGTTAGAATAATTGGGATCCCAGAAGAAGAAAGAGAGAGGGGGACAGGAGGTATATTGGAGCAAATTATAGCATGGAATTTCCCTAATTTGGTGAAGGCAACAAGCATCAAAACCCAGGAGACACAGAGAACGCCCCTCAAAAATCAATAAAAATAGGTCTACATCCTGTCATCTAATAGTAAAACTTAAAAATCTCAGTGACAAAGGGGAAATCCTGAAGGCAGCTTGGGAAAAGAGGTCTGGAACATACAATAATAGAAATATTAGATTGCTAGTGACCTATCCACAAAGACCTGACAGACCAGAAAGGACTGGCATGTTATATTCAGAGTTCTAAATGAGAAAAATATGCAGCCAAGAATATTATATCTAGCTAGACTGTAACTCAAAACAGAAGGAGAGATAAAAACTTTAAGGACAAACAAAAACTAGAAGAATTTGCAAATACCAAACCAGCCCTGCAGAAAATATTGAAAGGGGTTCTCTAAGCAAAGAGAGAACTTAAACTAACATAGACCAGAAAGGAAGAGAGACAATATACAGAGTAACAGTCACCTTATAGGCAATACAATGGCACTAAATTTGTATCTTTCAATAGTTACCCTGACTGTAAATGGGTTAAATTTCTCAATCAAAAGAGACAGCATAGCAGAATGGATTTAAAAAAAAAAAAAAAGACCTACTGATATACTATCTGCAAGAAACTCATTTTAGACCCAAAGACACCTCCAGGCTGAAAGTGAGGGGGTGGAAAACAATTTACCATGCTAATGGACATCAAAAGAGAGCTTGGATGGCAATCCTTTTATCAGATAAATTAGATTTTAAGCTAAAGACTATAAGAGATGAGGAAGGACAGTATATTATACCTAAAGGGTCCGTCCAACAAGAAGATCTAACAATTTTAAATATCTATGCCCCTAACATGGAAGGAAACAGTCAACTATAGAAAACCAATTAATAACAGAATCAAAGAAACACAACAATAATACAATAATAGTAGGGGAATTTAACACCCCACTCACTGAAATTGACAGATCACCTAAGCAAAAGACCAACAAGGAAAAATCAAGGAATAAAGGCTTTAAATGACACACTGAACCAGATGGACATCACAAATATATTCTGAACATGCCATCCCAAAGCAACAAAATGCACATTCTTCTCTTGTGCACAGAGAACATTCTCCAGAATAGAGCACATCCTGGGTCACAAATCAGATCTCAACTGGTACCAAAAGACTGGGATCATTTCCTGCATATTTTCAGACCACAATGCTTTGAAACTAGAACTCAACCACAGAACGGAAGTTGGAAAGAACTCAAGTACATGCAGGCTAAAGAGCATCCTACTAAAGAATGAATGGGACAACCAGGAAATTCAAGAAGAATTTTTAAATCTCATAGAAATAAATGAAAATGAAAACAAAACTGTTCAAAATCCTTAGGACACAGCAAAGGGGACCCTGAGAGGAAAGAATATAGCAATACATGCCTTTCTCTAGAAACAAGAAATAAGAAAGTTCTCAAATACCTAACCCTACACCTTAATGGAGCTGGAGAAAGAACAGCACAGAAAGCCTAAACCCAGCAGGAGAAGAGAAATCATAAAGATCAGGGAAGAAATCAATGAAATAGGAACCAAAAAACATTAGAACAGATCAACAAAACTAGGAACTGTTTCTTTGAAAGAATAAATAAGATAGATAAACTCCTGGCCAGACTTATCAAAAAGAAAATAGAAAGGACCCAAATTGATAAAATCATGATGAAAGAGAAGAAATCACAACCAATGCTGAACAATTGCACACAATAATAAGAACATATTATAAGCAACTCTACACCAGCAAATTTGACAATCTGGACGAAATTGATACATTCCTAGAGACATATAAGCAATCAAAACTGAACCAGGAAGAAATAGAAAACCTGAACAGACCCATAACCAGTAAGGAGATTGAAGCTGTCATCAAAAACCTTCAAACAAGAGCCCAGGACCAGACGGCTTCCCAGGGGAATTCTACCAAACATTTAAAGAAGAATTAACACCTATTCTTCTGAAACAGTTCCAAAAATTGGAAATGAAAGGGAAACTTCCAAACTCATTTTATGAGGCCAGTATTACCTTGATCCCAAAACCAGACAAGGATCCCATCAAACAAGAGAATTACAGACCAATATCCTTGATGAACACAGATGTGAAAATTCTCTCCAAAATACTAGCCAATAGGATCCAACAGTACATTAAAAGGATTATTCACCACAACCAAGTGGGATTCATTCCAGGGCTGCAAGGTTGGTTCAACATCTGCAAATCAATCAATGTGATACAATACATTCATAAAAGAAAGAACAAGAACCATTTGATACTCTCAATAGATGAAGAAAAAGCAAAGAAAAAGCATTTGACTAAGGACAGCATCCTTTCTTGATCAAAACTCTTCACAGTGTAGGGATAGAGAGTACATACCTCAATATCATCAAAGCCATCTATGAAAATCCTACAGTGAATATCATTCTCAATGGGGAAAAACAGAGCTTTCCCCCTGAAGTCAGGAACATGGCAGGGATGTCTACTATCACCACTGTTATTCAACATAGTACTAGAAGTCCTAGCCTCAGCAATCAGACAATAAAATGAAATAAAATGCATCTGAGTCAGCAAAGAAGAAGTCAAACTCTCACTCTTTGAAGATGATATGATACTTTTTGTGACAATCCAAAGACTCCACCCCAAAACAGCTAGAACTCATAAAGGAATTCAGTAAAGTGTCAGAGTATAAAATCAATGTATAGAAATCAGTTGTATTTCTATACACCAACAGCAAGACAGAAGAAAGAGAAATTAAGGAGTCAATCCCATTTACAATTGCACCCAAAACCATAAGATACCTTGGAATAAACCTAACCAAAGAGGCAAAGAACCTGTACTCAGAAAATTATAAAGTACTCATGAAAGAATTTGAGGCAGACACACACGAAAAAGGAAAAAATGTACCATGCTCATGGACTGGAAGAACAAATATTGTGAAAATGTTGATGCTACCTAAAGCAATCTATACATTTAATTCAATCCCTATGAAAATGGCATTAATTTTTTAAAAAATGGAACAAATAATCCTAAAATTTATATGGAACCAGAAAAGACCCAGAATAGCCAAAGTTGGTGGCATCACAATTCCAGACTTCAAGCTCTATTACAAATCATCAAGACAGTATGGTACTGGCACAAAAACAAACACATAGATCAATGGAACAGAATACAGAGCCCAGAGATCCACCCTCAACTCTCTATGGTCAACTAATCTTTGACAAAGCAGGAAAGAATGTCCAATGGAAAGAAGTCTCTTCAACAAATGGTGTTGGGAAAATTGGACAGCCACATGCAGAAAAATGAAACTGCACCATTTTCTTATACTACACACAAAAATAGACTCAAAGTAGATGAAAGACCTCAGTGTGAGACAGGAATACATCAAAATTCTTGAGGAGAACACAGGCAGCAACCTCTTCAATCTCAGCCACAGCAACTTCTTCCTAGAAATATCACAAAGAGAAGGAAGGCAGGGCAAAAATGAACTACTGGGACTTCATCAAGATGAAAAGCTTTTGCACAGCAAAGGAAACAGTCAACAAAACCAAAAGACAACTGACAGAATGGGAGAAGATATTTGCAAAAATGTATCACATAAAGAGTTAGTATCCAAAATCTATAAAGAACTTATCAAATTTAACACCCAAAGAACAAATAATACAATCAAGAAATGGACAGAAAATATGAACAGACATTTCTGCAAAGAAGACATCCAAAGGGCCAATAGACACATGAAAAAGTGCTCCACGTCCCTCGGAATCAGGGAAACACAAGTCAAAACCACAATGAGATTACCACCTCACACCAGTCAGAATGGCTCAAATTAACCGGTCAGGAAATGACAGATTTTGGCAAGGATGCAGAGACAGGGGAACCTTCCTGCGCTGTTGGTGGGAATGCAAACTGGTGTAGCCATGCTGGAAAACAGTATGGAGGTTCCTCAAAAAGTTGAAAACAGAGCTACCCTTCGACTCAGCAATTGTACTACTAGGTATTTACCCTAAAGATATAAATGTAGTGATCCGATGGGGCATGTGCACCCGAATGTTTATAGCAGCAATGTCCACAATAGCCAAACTATGGAAAGAACCTAGATGTCCATCAACAGATGAATGGATAAAGAAGAAGTGATATATATATATGTACACACACTCACACACAATGGAATACTATGTAGCCATCAAAAACCCTGAAATATTGCCATTTTCAAGGACGTGGATGGAGCTACAGGGTATTATGCTAAGCAAAATAAGTCAATCAGAGAAAGACAATTATCATATTATCTCTCTTGAGAGGCAGGGTGAGGGGTTATGGGGGGCAGAGAGAGAACAAATGAAACAAGATGGGACCAGGGAGGGAGAAAAACCATAAGAAACTCAATCTCAGGAAACAAACTGAGGGTTGCTGGGGGGTGGGGGTGGGGAAGGGATAGGGTGACTGGGTTATGGACATTGGAGAAGTATGTACTATGTTGAGTGCTGTGAATTGTGTGAGATTGATTATTAACAGACCTATACCCCTGAAGCAAATAATACATTAATTGTTAATAAAAAAATTTTAAGTGATATATTTGCTAATACAAAATGGGACTGTATCTTACTTTTTGCTGAGAGCTAAAAAAGCACCCAACAATGAGGTCCAAAATGAGGTTCTGTCTGCCTATGCAGAATTTGCAAAGGAGTTGCTTATAGACAAGTTTTTCCCCTTGGCAACATGCAGGCCTTGTATATATATAAGTGAGAGTTAAGAATTTGGTAAAAAAAAGAAAATTGGAACCTAAAAAAAAAGATTTCTTTGGAGATGGTCATTAGTGTGCTGCCCTATCTCGTGAAAATGGCAGGAAGCTTTGATGAACTCTGCATTTGATCTATATCCCCTGTAGTTTTTTGCACAGAGTAAAATACTCCTGAAGGATCTAAAGGCAAGAAGCTGTGGTTAATTAGCCAGAGGCAAGAGAGCAAAGAGAGCTCAATGAAGCTTTGGGAGCCAGTGGCACTTCCTTTCATAGCTTAGTGTTCCTTGTGGTCCATGATCAAGAAATAGCTTAGAGCTATTTCAAATTCTGCCCCAAAGACTGCCCTAGAAGGGTGGTTACTTCAACTGAGAGATGGAACATCCAATTTCTGGGGTTTGTGTGAGGATATACAAGCAGTTATCCAGAAGCAAATGTACCACCTATGTCAGAGGAGGTTCTTTTCAATATCCTGGGGGTGGTCTCCAAATAACCCCCAAAGACATTATTGAACCTACATCTGCCATGGCCTGAGGAAACCCAAGTAAGACTACCTGAGTGCCAGCTGAGTCCATTCCTCCCGCTAAGCACATCCGAGTCCCCATCTTCACCTTAGGCTCTAGCCTTATAGGAGCCTGAGGCAGCTGGGTGAGTGGGAGAATAGGGGCAGCGACCTGGGGAGGGAGATGGAGAAGCTGCCCATAACTCTGGAGCAAGCTCATGCTGGAGGGAGGGGAATATTTAACTTTAAAGTAAATTTTGAGGAGGGCATGTATTGCATGGAGCACTGGGTGTGGTGCATAACAATGAATCTCAGAACACTGAAAAAAATTAAATTAAAAAATAAATAAAAGTACCTGAATGTAAAAAAAAATAAAAAATAAAAAAATAAAAAAGTACCTGAATGTAAATTAGAAACACACACACACACACACACACACACACACACACAAGGAAATTTGAGTTTTGACAGGGTATAAATACTGCAACTAGCTTTTATTTCTCTGGAAGTGACCAGAGGACTTCACTATTTGGGATTTACCAGAGAAGTCACGGGGATGTCCCAGATTCCTTCCAAGGGGCAAGGAAGAACTTGTTCTACAGAGCAAGACAGAACAGGTAGCGGGGAGAGTAGAATAATAACCTCTGATCACAGCCTTGAGACCCCCTGTTCAACTCAGCGTCTCCTGTGACTTGTTCTTCCCTCGGACCAAGCTCTGTTTAAGGACAAGGACTATCCTATCCAACTTTGTTTCTTAAATAGTTCTTAGTGTACAGGCGATTGGTAAAAGTCTAGGAGTTAAAATATGGACAGTAGAAATTATTATACTTTCATACATATTTAATCCTTTACATCTAGTCCTTAAATCGGTTCCCTACTTAATCAATCCCAAAGCATTATAAAACAAGTACCTGTATCTCTGCATGCTGAAGAGAGGAAATAGTTTATCAAAAGAGTAATTACTAAACAATATTCACTGGCGAGATTGTGTTACTTTACATTTTTAGTACCACTTTTTCCAACTGTTAATCAATCCCTTTATATTTTCCAGATGTAGTGCTGATAGGATTTTAACTTCTAGCCCAACATTGTAAGATAAGCAATTAATTTTGGAACATCCCTTAAATGTATTTCCCTCTGAGATAACAGACAGGCCTATCAAGGGAATCCAAAGTGCTTTTCATAGCATGAGAAATTTTAGGCTCGGTTCAACTCCAAGGATTCTTTATCTCTAACTTCAGACTGAGGTAGAATGCTATAAATATTCTCTATGCACATATGTGCATACACACTACTCTAAGCATTTTGGGGTCCCAGTATTCTCCCTTGTGAAGATTGGCCCAGTCTATTAAGGTCCTCAGGTCCAAAGTATTCTATCTAATTATCTCTGGTTATTCTGGGTTTATTGCTCTTATTCAAAGGAGTGAAAGACGTATGAACAAATTGATTCTGTTAATGATGTGAGAGGCTGAATGTGTCAGCCCACAAACTCTACTACCTGTTTAATACCCAGAGCTGTTGTCTATCGTTCCTTTTAGCACGGGGCAACCCTGCTTTGGAATTTGTTTTTAAGTAACGCCTAAGGAATGCATGTGGTTTATTTGTTCTGAGTCTCAAATGAAGGGCTTGGAAGCCACATGTATAGTTCCCAGAGCGTTGTGCCACGGAACACACTGAAGGTCCACTTCCAGTTAAGACATGAAGGCCTTCTTGCCTGGGTGATCACAATGTGTTCGGAGAACCAACCATTCAGTACACTTTTCTTTGACCAAGACTTTAAAAGCTGAATCAACTTCATCTGTGAATTTTATTTTTAGGCTTAGATTCTTCAGTGTCGAGAAGGGGAATAGTTGGCTAACTATTGTTTCTTCATTATTTTCTCATTAGTTTTATCTCAAACAAGCTCCATCTATCAACTCAGGGCAGGGTAACATTAATTTTAGTGACAAAATTTGTAGCTCATTTTATAGAAATTAGAAAACGCAAAGAATCAAACAGTAATTCCTATAATTCTATCATTACATATTGCTGCTGTTACTAATTGTATTAGTTTCCTAGGGCTGAAATAACAGAAATTTATTTTTTCACAGTTCTAGAGGCAAGAAGTCCAAGATCAAGGTGTTAACAGGGTTGCGGTTTCTTCTGAGCCTCTCTCTTTGGTTTGTAAATAGTCATCTTATGCTTGGGTCTTCTCATGGTCTTCCCTCTGTTTCTATCTGTGTCTCAATTTTCTCTTCTTATAAGGACAGCAGTCATATTAGATTAGGGTTCATGCTAATGATGTCACTTAACTTTAATACCTCTCTAAAGAACTTAACCTCCAAATACAGTCACATTCTAATGGCCTTAGGGTTAGGACTTCAACATATAAATTGGGGTGGGGTGGGGAGGACACAATTCAGCCCATAACACTACTTTAGACTATGTTCTCATATGCCTTAATCATACGTAAACATTTTTTACTTATGAATTGGATTGTGTATCAGATAACATATAATAAAATACTAAATAAAAATTTTTCTATGTTAAATATACAGTTACTATGCTTAGCGGCTGAATGCTGACTCACCCTAAAATGGACCTTCGTACTTACTGAGCATTTCACATGGTAAATTATGATGCATGTCTTAGCTTAATCCTAATGATGGTGATAGTGATGATAATAGATAAATTTAAAAAGAAAATGACAGAAAATACATTCAGGAGGGGGGAAGTCTGTGGTAACTTGAAATCTGGATAAAATAACAAATCACGCATTCATTCACCAAATCACAATTTATTACACAGTTGGCATTTAGCCCAGGTGCCAGGACTTCAAGTGAGAAAAGATACAAAATCCCTGGCCTAATGGAGGTTACACAACATATAAGTGAAAACAGTGACAAGCAAACAGGGAAGTGAAATTGCACACTGGGATAAACATAAAAGGAAGGAAACCAAAACTACAAAGAGACTGGCAGAGAGAGCATACTAAGGAATTCAGTGGAGACTTTACTGAAGAAGTTACCTTTAAGCAGAGATTCAGCTTTGAGAACAGCCAGCCACATGGAGAACAAAGCAGACTGATTACAGAGCTGTTGTGTTTTCTGGCCGAATAAGAAAAGTTTGGCATTTCTTGCAATGCTGATTTAGAAGGCTGGTGGGGCTGCAGGACGGTGAGCAGATTGGTTTCCTTTTGTGAACACCAGGGACTGCACCTCTGGCAAACAAGTCCCCTAAGGGTGAAAGGGAGGGTCCGTAGATAGACTTCACCCACATTAAACACTTAAACATACACCCATAACACATTTCAACAAAGAAACAGACGGCAAGCATATAAGAAGATATCCCATATCATTAGTCAATAGGGAAGTGCAAATTAAAATCACAAAGACATACCACCCACATACCTATTGTTCAGCTAAAATTAAAAAAGCAATGATTCCAAATGTAGTGAAGATGTGGGAAGACTGCACGACTCATGCATTGCCGGTAGGAACAGAACATGATGCAGCTAATAGAGAAAACAACTTGGCAGTTTTTTGTTTTTTTAAATGAAATATGCAACTAGCATCCAAGCCAGCAGCTACACTCCCAAGCATTTATCCCAGACAACTGTTTACAAAAACCGGAGTATTGTATTTATAAAAGCTTTATTTATAATAGCACGAAACTGGAAACAACCCAGTTGTTCTACAATAGGTGAATGATTAAACAGTGGTTCATCCATACCATGGAGTACTACCCAATGATAAGGACAAATTATTGATATGCTCAATAACCTGGATGAGTATTCAGAGAATTATGCTGTGTGAATAAAGCCAATCCCAAAGCTTACATACTATATGATTCCACTTATGTAACATTCCTGAAATAACTAAATTATAGAAAGGAAGAACAAATTAGTGGTTATCAGGAGGTAAGGAAGGAGTGGCATAGAAGAAAGTGTGTGTGGCTACAAAAGGGCAATATATGGGATCCTTCTGGTAAGAAAATATTCTATATATTGACTGTATCTATGTCAATATCCTGGTTATAATATTGTACTATAGTTTTTTGTTTGTTTGTTTTTGTTTTTTTTTTTTTTAAAGAGAGGAGGAAGCAGGCTCCCTGCTGAGCAGAGAGCCCGATATGGGGCTCAATCCCAGGACCCTGAGATCATGACCCGAGCTGAAGGCAGCAGCTTAACCCACTGAGCCACCCAGGCGCCCCAATATTGCACTATAGTTTTGCAAGATGTTACCATTGAGAGAAACTGAGAACAAGTCTCTATTACCCTTTTTAAAAAATTATGACTGCTTCCACATTTTTTATTGTGTTATGTTGGTCACCATAAAATTACCCTTACAGCTGCATGTAATTTTAAAAATTAATTTGAAATATATATCTCTGAGAATAAAGGGGAATTTGAGTTGGGATCTATTTCAAATTTTTCATAAATGACAAAGGTCCAAGGAGTGTAGACCTTAAATCTATCATTTCTCATTTCCTGCAAAAGTTTCCATACCTACAAAGTAATGGCGTTCAGTATAAATAGGCTCAAAGGTCCTTTTTTATTTCTATAATTCCATAACTACAGTGAGGTATACACATTTGTGGAACCTTGTTTTCAGTGTTACCATATTTATCCATGACCATGTGAAAATGTTTATGGAAAGAGCACAGCCGCCTTTCTAGCATCACTCCAGAAGTAGATCCTGCCTTTCTACCCTACTAAAAACTGTTTTGCATACTACAGTAAGATTAATGGAGTTTTAGAGGGGGAAACACTGAGCAAATTTTTTGCTGCCTAAAGAGATCTCCCCATGCATATTATCTAATGATATCCTCTTTCATAGAAAGAGTGAGGAGCAAGGAGTAAAGAATTTCTTTGAGACTACACACACACTGTGGTGAAGAAAATACATTTACACAAGAGGAACTGGGGACATTTTAGGAACTCTGTTCTGGATCTAATTATTTATTTTTTAAAGTCCTGGGGGTACTCTGAATATCAGTTGTATGACATAATCTTTTTTCCCACATTTTCATAAATTCTACAATATATTTCTTTCTGTTTTAGGCAAGCCTTTCCAATTGAGCCACACCTCTATAAACTTAGTCCTCAAGCCTCAATCTTGTGACCCACTGTATTTTCCAAAGATGATTCTTCCATCTACATGCTTTTCTTAGTATGACCTTGACATTTCTCCCATCATGTGTTGGCATCTATATTATATCACTTCCCCTTTATCTGGGCAGAGCTTTGTGGCTGTCTTGACCAATAGAGTATGATGAGATTGGCACTATACAACTCCCAATGCTAAAAATATTTTTAAAAAAGCTATGCATTTCCATCTGTTTTTTGGGGGAGACAATCACTATTGGAACCCAACTATTGTACTGTGAAGAAGCCCAAACTCGCCCAGGTGTAGAGGTTATATGGAGATGTTTGGGCCAAATATTCAGTTGAGGTCCCAGCCAATAACTAACATCCGTTGCTAGACATGTGAATGAACAGGTTTTTAGGTAATAAACTCCAGGCTGTGATGCCAGCTTTAGCCTTTGGGTCCAAGATAAGACACTAAACATAAGGGGGCAAAAACAAGCCATCCAACCATGCTTTGTTTGAATTCCTGACCCACAAAATTTGTGTAATAAAGTGGCTATTTAATACCATTAAATTTGGGGTAATTTGTTAAGCAGGTATAAATAACTATACAGCTTGTTAGAATACATACCCTAGTTCACCTTCTCCCTAGCCTTCTGTTGGTGCTCCCACTGATCCAAACCAACTGGAATACAGAGAGTAAGAAGTCCATTGATGCAACCCATGGAAGCAAGCAGGTGGAGTGTAAAATCTGGAGAAATTGGCAGATACCCAGTAGAGCTGGGAATCTCATTTATATTCTGCCTTATTTCAGTGATAATATAAAGTAAACAGGATGAAAGCTAAAATGCCTAAATTTGGTACAAGATAGGACAAATAGTAAACAGCAATAATTTAACCATTTTTTTTTAATCCATAAAATGAGGGATTTGAAGAGGTTTCTAATTCCCTTTTGGCTCTGGCATTTATCATGAAGAAGTACTAGAACTTAATCATTAAAAGCATAGATTCTGGTTACATACTATCCAAAACCATCCACAGATTAAGTATAATCCCTACCAAAATTCCAATGACATTTTTTTCATAGAAAATTTTTTTTCATAGAAAAAAATCCTAAAATTCATATGAAACTACAAGAGACAATTAATAGCAAAAGTAATTCTGAGAAGGAACATAAAGTTGGATGCATCATACTATATTCAACTTATAATAAAAAGCTTTGATAATCAAAATAGTATAGTATTGGCATAAAAATAGACATATAGGTCATTGAAACAGAATTAAGAAGCCAGAAATAAACCCTCACAAAACAATCAACTAACATTTGATAGGGAAGCCAAGAATACTCAATGGGGAAATACAGTCTCTTCAATAGATAGTGTTGGTAAGCAAGAAAAACACATGCAGACATATCCCTGTCTTAACCTAATCACAAAAACTAACTCAAAGTAATTAGAGATGTAATCACAAAACTCCTAGAAACCTCAAAAACTCCTGAAACCACAAAACTCCTAGAAGAAGACGTAGGGAAAAAGTTCAATACCCTAGGTCTTGACAATAATTTTTTTATATGATCAAAAGCATAAGCAACAAAAGCAAATATTAATAAGTAGGACTACTGGGGCAATTTCTGGGTTGTAGGATAGCTCTATTTTTAAATTCTTGAGATTTACCCCAAGGATACAAATGTAGTGATCTGACGGGGCACCTGTATCTCAATGTTTATAGCAGCAATGTCCACAATAGCCAAACTGTGGAAAGAACCCAGAAGTCAATCTACAGAGATGAATAGATATCTATAAATGAATGAAATTATAGACATACACACCCCCCCACAGCTTCTTTATCCGTATATATAATGGAATATTACTCACCAATCAAAAAGGATGAAATCTTACCCTTTACATCAACATGGATGGAACTGGAGGGTATTATGCTGAGTGAAACAAGTCATACAGAAAAGACAATTATCAGATGGTTTCACTCACAAATGGGATATAAGAAGCAGTGCAGAGATTTTGAACAGCTGTGTTTTCATTTTCACTTGTTCCCATGGATTTTTAAAATTCTTCTTTAATTTCCTGACTAACCTATTCATTCTTTAGTAGGATACTCTTTAGCCTCCATGTATTTGAGTTCTTTCCAACTTTCCTCTTGTGACTGAATTCCACTTTCAAAGCACTGTGGTCTGAAAATATGGAGAGAATGATCCCAATCTTTTGATACTGGTTGAGACCTGATTTGTGACCCAGGATTTGGTCTATTCAAGAGAATGTTCCATGTGCCCTAGAGAAGAATGTGTGTTCTATTGCTTTGGGATGGAATGTTCTTCAACAAATAGTGTTGGGAAAATTAGACAGCCACATGCAGAAGAATGAAACTGGACCATTTCCTTACACTATGCACAAAAATACTCAAAATGGATGAAAGACCTCAATGTGAGAGAGGAATCCATCAAAAATCCTTAAGGAGAACACAGGCAGCAACCTCTTCGACCTCAGCTGCAGCAACTTCTTCCTAGAAACATCACCAAAGGCAAGGGAAGCAAGGGCAAAAATAAACTATTGGGTTTTCATCAAGATCAAAAGCTTTTGCACAGCAGAGGAAACAGTCAACAAAACCAAAAGACAACTGACAGACTGGGTGAAGATATTTGCAAACGACATATCAGATAAAGGGCTAGTATCCAAAATCTATAAAGAACTTAGCAAACTCAACAACCAAAGAACAAATAATTCAATCAAGAAATGGGCAGAAGACATGAACAGATATTTCTGCAAAGAAGACATCCAGATGGCCAATAGACACATGAAAAAGTGCTCCACATCACTCGGCATCAGGGAAATACAAATCAAAACCACAATGAGATACCACCTCACACCACTCAGAGTGGCTAAAATTAACCAGATGTTGGCAAGGATGCAAAGAAAGGGGAACCCTCCTACCCTGTTGGTGGGAATACAAGCTGATGCAGCCACTCTGGAAAACAACATTGAGGTTTCTCAAAAAGTTGAAAATAGAGCTACCCTTCGACCCAGCAATTGCACTTCTGGGTTATCTACCCTAAAGATACAAATGTAGTGATCTGAAGGGGCACGTGCACCTGAATGTTTATAGCAGCAATGTCCACAATAGCCAAACTATAGAAAGAACCTAGATGTCCATCAACAGATGAATGGATAAAGAAGATGTGGTACGTATACAGTGGAATACTATGCAGCCATCAAAAGAAATGAAATCTTATCATTTGCAACAATGTGGATGGAACTAGAGGGTATTACGCTGAGCGAAGTAAGTCAATCTGAGAAAGACAATTATCATATGATCTCTCTGATATGAGGAATTTGAGAGGCAGAGTGGGGAGTTTGAGGGTAGGGAAGGAAAAAATGAAACAAGATGGGATCAGGATGGAGACGAACCATAAGAGACTCTTAATCTTACAAAACAAACTGAGGATTGTTGGAGGTGGGGGGGGTAAGGATAGGGTGGTTGGGTTTTGGACATTGGGGAAGGTATCTGCTATGAATGCTGTGAAATGTATAGGTCTCATGATTCACAGACCTGTACCCCTGGAGCAAATAATACATTGTATGTTTAATAAAAATAGTTTTAAAAAAAAGAAATTAAAAACAGAGCTACTCTATGACCCTGCAATTGAACTACTGGGTATTTATTCCAAAGATACAGATGTAGTGAAAAGAAGGGCCATCTGTACCCCAATGTTCATAGAAGCAATGGCCACAACTGCCAAACCATGGAAAGAGGCAAGATGCCCTTCAACAGACGAATGGATAAGGAAGATGTGGTCCATATACACTACGGAGTATTATGCCTCCATCAGAAAGGATGAATACCCAACTTTTGCATCAACATGAATGGGACTGGAGATTATGCTGAGTGAAGTAAGTCAAACAGAGAAAGTCACTTATCATGGTTTCACTTACTTGTGGAGCATAAGGAATAACACGGAGGATATTAGGAGAAGGAAAGGAAATGTGAATTGGGGGAAATCGGAGGGGGAGACAAAACATGAGAGACTGTGGACTCTGCAAAACAAACTGAATATTTTGGAAGGGAGGGTGGGGGTATGGGTGAGCCCGGTGGTAGTTATTTAGGAGGGCACATATTGCATGGAGCACTGGGTGCAGTGCATAAACAATGAATCTTGGAACACTGAAAAAAAAATAATTAAATTTTAAAAATAAAGGATATATAGATTTGTTCATTTATTCTAGAGGGACAGGGCAAGTGAGAGAACAGGGTTGGGAGGAAGAGGGTATGAACAGAGGGAAAGGGAGAATCTTAAGCAGACTCCCCACTGAGCACAGAGCTCATCATGGGGCTTGGTCCCTAGGATCATGGTATGAGCTGAAATCAAGAGTCTGGTGCTTAATGAGCTGAGCCATCCAGGTGCCCCTCCTTTCATGAATTTTCTAATCATCACTTCAATTCTTTTTAGATATCCTGAAATCATCATTTTATGTATAAGAAACTAGAGATTTAAGGTGAATGGTGTTTCTGAGTCCCACAGCTAGCACTGGTTGAAATATGTATGTGAACCCGGATCTGACTCCACATTTCATAATTTTAATGATTATACTATTAGCCACCTGCTCTTTTACCTCCATTACCCTCAGCTGAGAGTCAATAAGTACATTGTGTGCCAATGTTATTAACCAAGCCCTGTTAATGACAACACATACTCCTAAAAGGTGCCTTTTTTTGTAAAGATTATTTATTTTTCAGAGGGGAGAGAAAAAAAAAAAAAGAGCACAAGCAGGCAGAGTGGCAGGCAGAGTAGGCAGAGGGAGAAGCAGGCTCCTGCTGGGCAAGGACCTGATGTGGGACTGTATCCCAGGACCCTGGGATCATGGCTTGAGCTGAAAACAGACGCTTAACCAACTGAGCCACCCAGGCATCCCAGCAGTGCCCTTATTGAGGCATATTTTATAAAATCATTTCTCTAAAGTTATGACTACTTCCCTATGCCCTCCCACAATAGTCAAAGGAAGACTTAACCTGTCTTCTAAAAGCTCAGCTGAAATCCTCCCCTTCCAACAGTATTTTCCCCAGATATTCCAGACCAAAATAACCTCTCTATGCCTGACAAATCTCTCCCACTAAGGAGGATTATTCACATCTTTACTGTTCAGTATCTTCATTTATGGGTCTATCTGTTCCCCTTGACAAACTAACAGCACATAACTTGCTTTTACGTTTCTGCCCTTCCTAATATATTGCACATAGGAGACATATCGAAGCACATCACATTAATTTTGTATTAGTGCCATGTATCATGAATTACTTAGAAATGGGTTTTGGGATCTCTTCTTTTTCCTCATTCTCTAGTAATGATGCAATTTTTGCCTTTTCTTAGGTTTCCCACAGTGCCAAAATCCTTATCTAGTCTATATAATTTTCACTCTGCCCTTTGTCTCTTGTGTAACTCTGCTCTGGGAACCCCAGGCAGTTAAGTTTATTAGCAGTGATTAACACAGCTGGTTATTTTCCAAATAAGGCTAACGTACAACACTCCTGTGAATGTGTTCAAACTTTTTTTTTTTTTTACTGTGATTAAACTCAACAGATCCAGAGAAAATGTTTTATGACTTATTGTATATAGTTGTGAAAGAGAAATTTTAGAATGGTTTAAAATCTTGCGGTGTGAAGAATGGTCCATGGGCCAGCAGCATCAATATCACCTGATGATATTCAGGTGATAGAACCTCAATAGAACCTCCTTCCCATAAGTTATGTGGAGTCAGAGTCTTTCTTCTAGCAAGATTTTCAAGTGATTGCAATGAATATTTAGTTTTGAGAAATACTGATTAAAAAAAACCAATTAAATGGCACTGTATATATAAATGGCGATGTCTGTTGCCTTACAAAATTCTAATAATCCCAACAACACTTAAGGTAGGTAAATGGTGATATTTCTATGTTAACTTACCACAAACCATTCTTCTAATAAGTTGTGCTGATCTCAAGACCTAAACTTGTTTGCTCTGAAGACTCTCTTTCCAACGTTCTATTGCGGATACAAAAGACAATATGAAAGGATGGATGCAAATGCACTTTAAACAGAAAGTGCAAAATAGAAGACTTATTTGCACAAAGGAAAACAGCATAAGATAGCATTTGCCATTAAAACAAGGAGACTATGGACTCTGAAGAACAATCTGAGGGGTTTGAAGTGGCGGGGGGGGGGGGGGGAGGTCGGGGTACCAGGTGGTGGGTATTATAGAGGCCACGGCTTGCATGGAGCACTGGGTGTGGTGAAAAAATAATGAATACTGTTATGCTGAAAATAAATTAAAAAAAATAAAATAAAAAGTCTAAAAAAAAAAAAGACAATATGAGCATCTTCCCATGCCTGAGACCGTCCCATCCCAGAATGCACCGGCTAGATTTAGCCCTGCCCCCTCTCAGCCATTCTCAATCAGTGATTGATGGCTGTAGGTGTCTAAGTTCCCCACCTCCCTGAGCCCCCAGGTGAGATAATTCTGTGTGTGTGTGTTTTAATAGCTCAGAGTTTCTTTGCAGGATTAATTTCCAATTGACCACTGTGGTAGATGGCTTAATAATTCATCATTTGAGGTCAACTTTCCTACTTTCCCTGAACTTCCCAACAAACTACCAATCACTACATCCTTACTTCAGGTTCCATCTCTGGAAGGAATCAGCACAAAGATAGCAGAAAAGTCAGCTTGGTTTTCCGGAAAGATTCCTCCTACAACAAAAGCAACACTGGGAAGTGAATAACCTCCTTTCATATAGTGAATATACCACCATTAGTTATAGTGAAATTTTTTATAAGACTGGTGACAACTGAAAGATGAGACCCTGTGATCTCTATTAAAATAAAAATATCATTGGGGAATCCAAGAAAAAAGATTAACTCCTTCCCCGGTGGAGAGAGAGAGAGATGTGATTTCCTTCTAAAGGAATCTGTTACATGGATCTTTAGACAGAATCTCTTGTTTTTTGTTTACAACCATTATCTGTGGGAAGATTAAACAAATGTTTTTGGAACATACTTATTTTCTGTCCCTATAACCTTCACACATAAAAGTAAGGGAAATTTTGCGGTGCCTGGGTGGCTCAGTGGGTTAAACCGCTGCCTTCGGCTCAGGTCATGATCCCAGGGTTCGGGGATCGAGGCCCGCATCGGGCTCTCTGCTGAGCGGAGAGCCTGCTTTCCTCTCTCTCTCTCTCTCTCTGCCTGCCTCTCTGCCTACTTGTGATCTCTGTCTGTCAAATAAATAAATCTTTAAAAAAAAAATAAGGGAAATTTTAACTGAACAAACGTGAGTTCACCCCTTGGTGAGTCAGACACTGAACCAAGTTGTCTCACAAAGAAAACTTTATGTGCAACGAATAAGATCCCAGGGATGCTTTCCAAAGCCATGACTCCTGAGAGAGGGTGAGTGGATGACTTTTGTTTATGATAAGGATGAATATTTTTTAAATTTAAATTCAAGTAGCCAACATATGGTATATCATTAGTTTTTGGTATAATAGTCAATGATTCTGTAGTTGTGTATAACACTCAGTGCTCATCACATCATGTGCTCTCTTTAATGCCCATCTCCCAGTTACCCCATCCCCACACACACCTCCCTTTCCACAACCCTCAGTTTTTATTCCCCTAGAGTCAAGGGTCTCTCCTGGTTTGGTTCCTTCTCTGATTTCTCCCCATTCAGTTTCCTCTCCCTTCCCCTCTGATCCTCTCTGCTATTTCTTAGAATGTCTATGCTTCCCAGAGCAATCTAAACATTCAATGCAATTCCTATCAAAATACCATTGACATGTTTCACAGAGCTAGAACAAATAATCCTAAAATTTGTATGGAACTAGAAAAGACTCCAAATAGCCAGAAGAATGTTGAAAAAGAAAACCCAAGCTGGTGGCATCACAATTCTCGACTCCAAACTATATAACAAAGCTGTGATCATCAAGACAGCGTGGTACTGGCACAAAAACATACACAAAAATCAATGGAACAGAATAGAGAACCCAGAAGTAGACCCTCGACTCTATGGTCAACTAATCTTTGATAAAGCAGGAAAGACTATTCAATGGAAAAAAGTCTCTTCAATAAATGGTGCTGGGAATATTGGGCAGCCACATGCAGAAGAATGAAATTGGACCATTGCCTTATACCATACACAAAAATAGACTCAAAATGGATGAAAGACCTCATTGTGGGAAAGGAATCCATCAAAATCCTAGAGGAGATCATGGGCAGTAAACTCTTTAACATCAGCCACAGCAACTTCTTTTTTTTTTTAATTTAATTTTATTTTTTTCAGTGTTCCAAAATTCATTGTTTATGCACCACACCCATTGCTCCATGCAATACGTGCCCTCCTTAATACCCACCACCACGCTAACCTAACCCCCAACTCCCCTCCCCTAACCAAAGAGCCATAGCAGCTTCTTGCTAGACATGTCTCCAAAGGCAAGGGAAACAAAAGCAAAAAATGAACTATTGGGACTTCATCAAGGTAAAAAGCTTCTGCACAGCAAGGGAAACAGTCAACAAAATTAAAAGGCAACCAATGGACGGGAGAAGATATTTGCAAATGACATAAAGATAAAGGGCTGGTATCCAAGATCTATAGGATGAATATTTTAGATAGGGAAGCCTTGTCATCCTATGTAGAGGTAGACATAAGACTGAACATGCACCTTAAGGAAACATGCCTATACATACATAGTATATCATGTAGGAGGCTGAGACGCCTCCTTGGATGGAAATTTAACTATTATAATGAAGTAAAGGCAATGGCCAGTCATGGGGGGGTGGGGTCACTCCACAGTCCATTTGTGCAGGCCTTTGAGAAGAGATGGGGGTTAGCTCAAAGGATGTGGGCTGTTGCCATCACCTGAGGGATAGCTTCAGGTTTCATTTGCCTGAGTTAAGAGGTAAGCCAGAAAGAAGAGCTTAAGGAAAAATATAAGACAAATATTAGTGAGTACAAGCAGCTAAATAGAAAAGTTAGGTCTTGGGTATAGTAGGTGACAAATATCTCACTGTGTAAATGGAATACCCAATCTTGAATGTGACATAAATAAAGCAAAGATTTTAAATATGTTTGTGCTCAGGGCCAGTTTCATGATTCTGCCCTTATTTTAATGCTTTTCTGTCACTGCCTTGAAATTCTTAATAATTGTGAACAAGGCACCTACATCTTCATTTTGCAATGGGTCCTGAAAATTATGTAGCCAGTCCTGTTTGTACTCATTTAAAATCATTTGAAATACAGATTTTCAAGATACAAGAAGGAGAAATCAAACTAAAAGAACTATAGGAGTTGAAAAAAAATTGTCTTTGGGAAAACTAAAACCAACATAGTTGGAGTTTCTAGAAACTTCTGGGAGTAGCCATTATGGTTTTGCTGCACAGAGAACAAGGAAAGCAGTGGCACCTGGAAATGACGTGGTACTTCTCAAACTGACATATGCATATGTGTGATTGCAGAGGACAGATGTTAGATTTGGAGTCAGCAAGGAAAATTCAGATGACCCAGAAAATTACGAGCAAAAGGAGAAAGCTATTTGAGCTAGCTGTTCTGCATCAGACAAGGGAACAGACTGTTCCTAATGACATCTTGTATTTACCAAACATTACCGTATCTGTCACAGTTTTAAGGGACTTACAGTCATTATCTTGCTTAATCCTTACAGGACCCCTGTGAGGCAGGTGCTATTATTGTCCCTCTGTCACCGGTGAGGAAATTTGGGACAAAATGAGAGTAAGTGAGTGTCTAGGCTCTTGCACCTAGCAAGTCCTGGAGCCTGGCTTTGAGCTCTGGCAGACTCTAGAGCCCAGATTCTTAATTACAGACCGCAGAGAGCCCCCATCCCCAGTGAAATGTCTTCATACTTGCAGAGGTGAATGAAGCAGATACAGTGCTGAAGGGCCCCCAGTGGAGAAGTGAAAGGGGAAAGGCCAAGTCCCAAGTGGTGCAATCCTTAGTGCTGCAAAGTTCCCCATTCCCCCAGGGGTGGGGGATGGGTTAGGGGCAGCAGAAAATAAACAGCCGCAGACCTTGAGGAGCCCAAGCGGGGTTTTCCTGGATCCATTTTGCTTCACAAGCACATTTTCCATGGATTTTCACCAGGCCTAGTCGGGTTGTCCGTGGTCTTCAAACTGTTCCACTGAGTTCAGCTGGCAGAATCAAAGGTCTTCTGGGGAGAGAGAGGACTCAGTGGAGGGACTTGGGTTCCTGCTGATTAAGACTTGGGCAGCTGTACTTTCACCTAGTTTAGTCTCAATCACAGGAATGATGAGTAAGAATCTGCAAAACAAAACAAGTTTCTGCAGGTAGAAATTAAAGTTTAAAAACCATTGCTCTGGCTGTTACTTCAAAACAACTGGGGAGAAAATGGATTAGCTGTAGGTTGACCTCATGTCCCTCCTCCCCAAACACAACTCATGTTCAACCTGGGTCAGCAGAGAAAAGATGATATTGGTATTTGGTGTTTGTAGAACCCTGGGCAGAACATATTTGGATCTTCTCTGTACCAAAAGCTCACTGTGTGTTTGTTCCTGGCTTAAGAAAGTTTATTTTAGGGGCACCTGTGTGCCTCAGTCAGTTAAGTGTCTGCCTTCAGCCCAGGTCATGATCTTAGGGTCCTGGGACCAAGCTGGAGTCAGGCTCTCTGCTCAGCAGGGAGTCTGCTTCTCCCTCTGCCCCCTCCCCAAGCCATCTCTGTCTCTCTCTCAAATAAATAAAATCTTTAAAAAAAAAAAAGTTTCTCTTAATTGTTTGCACAAGGTCCTTAAAAATATATGTATATATATAAAATAGTCAAATAATTGTTGGATATTGTAGGAAAGAAGAGGGAGAGTTAATTCCAGGTGTGGAATGAAAGGAATGTCATTTAAGTGCTTCTGAGATGGCCTCATATGGAGACTGATCTCTCTCTCTCTCTCTCTCTCTCTCAATCCCCACCTCCACCCCGCCTTCTACAACAAAACAAAAGAAATGCAATCCACTGAATGAATATGTAATTAGTTTCCCAAAAGAAGATGAAAATAACTGCTTCATAGAATCAGGAACAAACCCCATGATATACCTCGAAAAGCCTTCTTTGAGGGCAGGAACCTGGTTTTTAAATATTTTCCTGGAGGTCTCTCATATCCCACACTCGTCAACATCTGGGCCTGTGTCAAACTCTGTAGACCTTTGTTTACGATCCCGACAGACTTCTGTGTGATTCAGCTCATGTTTGAGGATGACCGTGCACCGTCCGTACTGATATAATTCTGAAAGAATGTTCTCAATAAGCAGTGTTTGTGGACAGCCCAATGTGTATAGGCCTCAGGATAATCCACGTACTTCCTATAAAATAAGTATATTTAAAATTTTCTAAAATATCCAGAGCTGGAAATGTATGGCCCTACCTCTTGAACAAACTGGTAGTTGCCTGAAGGGAGGTGGGAGGGAATAGCAAAATACGGAAAGGGAATTCAGAGGTATAAGCTTCCAATTATTAAATAAATAAGTCACAGAGATGCAAAGTATATGACTATGACTATTTCTATAGTCAATAATAGTGTAACAACATGATGAGAGATGGTGACTACACTTATGGTGAGCACTGAGTAATGTACACCATTGTTGACTCCCTGCGTCTACATCTGAAACTAATATAACATCGTATAGTACTTATGCTTCAATAAAAGAGATATACCTGTTACAAAAACAAACCATTGCAGAAAACTTTGACTTTCTCTTTGGCATTGTTCCTTCAAATAACAGGGATTAGAGAAGACACCGAGTGTAGTTTAAGACCGTTAAACTAGTACTTAAAACTATTGCTATGTTTTTATTCACTGAACCATACCCTTCTTTTCCCCTTTTTAAGAAAATCGTTATGATAAAATATAAATACTGGGAAATTTACCATACACCTTGTTTTAAATTATAAAAATAAATTTTTAGAATGTGAAATGTGAAAATCGAGATCTTTGAAGGGTCTTTTTCAATTTATAACTTCTGTTTTTCCTACAAGCACATAAACTACTGAAATATTTCAGAACATCCTGTCCCTCCCTCTCCTAATTTTAGAGCATGTTCCCTTGTCTCCTTTTATACTAAATCAGCATCTTAAATAGCAACGAGTAAAATTTATCAACCAGTCATCTGCGAACTCAAAAACATAACTGTAAGCGTGGTTTTAGGTGTTCGACAAGTTGTTACCTCTTGAGTTAGGTTGCAAATTATGATATTAAAGAAAATTCAGGATTCCAGGATAATGTCCCAAATTTTCATATTAAGAATAGTAACCACTCTCCCCACAAATACTTCTTGGCATGGTTTATAATCCATTCAGAGCTTTTCACAAGATGGAGGGACGCTCTTTTCTCCTCTGTATCAGGAACTATGTAACTACTAAAGCAGCATATAGTTAAGGTGGGCTGCCCCATAAAACATAAGCAGAAGTGTTAGATGGCTGTCTCTGGGCATTCCTTAAAGGACAGTGAGAGGCAGCTTTTGAACTTATTTCATCATCTTTTCTTCCATCTGCTGCCTCCACCGCGAATGTGAGGCCAGAGCGGCAGCACTGCAGGGTCCACACTCTGGGAGACAGTGGGGCGGGAAGGGAATGCACTGAGTGGCAGACCCTGAAGAACGTCTCCACGCGGCATAGGAAGGCCTTCCTCCAAACCCATGCCTAGCAGAAGAGGCACATCAGCACTCTTAATTTTGGCTTTCAGACACCCATCGGATCCTACTTTTACCCTCTCAAAATACTTTTTGTTCATGAACCTCTGCCTGGGTGGGATTTTGGAAAGCTTGAGTGGGCCGCCTCTGTGATGAGGCTGGTGTTACCGGTGTCACCCCATCACAGATGAGCGTCTCTGCCCATCCAAGGTCATCCCTGGGTCCAAGTGCATGCTCAAACTGGTGAAACGACCATCATCAGACCTAATATATTCTCACTGGAAAGCCATGGTGTGCTGTGCTGCTGGAAGCCCCCAGGAGTCTTGCCATCTTTGTTAGCTGTGTGTCCAGCTCGTGCCCCATACTTTTTTTTTTTTTAAGATTTTATTTATTTATTTGACAGAGAGAGATCACAAGTAGGCAGAGAGGCAGGCAGAGAGAGAGAGAGAGAGAAGCAGGCTCCCTGCCGAGCAGAGAGCCCGATGCGGGACTCGATCCCAGGACCCTGAGATCATGACCTGAGCCGAAGGCAGCGGCTTAACCCACTGAGCCACCCAGGCACCCCTCGTGCCCCATACTTTAAACGGGCTTCTTTGCTCTTGTGGTTTTCTTGAAAATTCCATAGTCCTGTCCCCTGGTAGGCTGTTGATCTTCTTTTCCCCATGAGTGCTAACCCCTTGAAATTCGACCTGCTAGCTCCCTCAGGAAGGGTATACTCAGCTGCCCTGAAAATGCTCTGCTTCTTTGCAGAGGATGACTGTCTTCTGCTTTGGATGATTGTCTTTATTATAATCAGATAACAATAGAGGTCTTGGGTCCAGGCACCCAGGATCCTTGGATTATTCTCTCTCTCTTTCATGCTTATTCTGGCAATGCTAATAACTAGAATTAAGGATTTACTCAAGGATCACACACCAAAGAACAGCTGTGAAACCCAGCATGACACTTTTATCTTTTAGCAATAGGCAGGCACAGGCACAATCTGGTCAGCCCTCAGCTGTGCAAACTACTGACACAGCCGAGCTTATGCATACCAGCGACCTCTCAGCCCTGGTGCAGACGATCCAAATCAAAGCTTTCCCACAGACTGATCCTTGAGGTGTCCACACATGCAGCTCAGAATGCCTTCAGGACTTTGTTCTGACTTTGTCTTTCCTTCATTTCCAGAGGATGGTTTTCAAATCTTACATGCTCTTCCCTCCTCACCTTGGTATTGGACTTCCTTTCACTGAGATTAAAGGCCTTCCAAATTCTTCATATTCCTAATTCTTCCCTTAAAAAATACCACTGCCTAGTGAAAGAACCTGTCCCAACATAACATGCAATTCCATTTAAATGAAATGTCCAGAATAGGCGGGTCTATAGAGACAGAAAGTAGATCGGTGATTGCCTTGCGGTGAGGAAGGCGGCAGATAGAGGAGTGATGACTAAAGGTCCAAGATCTCTTTCTGATGATGAAAATGCGTTAGAGCTCTCTGGGGTAATGGTTGCATGTGTCTGTGAATTTGCTAAACACAACTAAAACTTTACTAACATTTACCAATGTTTTCATTACTCTACTAAAACTCTTGTATTAAAGGTCATTAGTGAATCATGTACTCTAAATGGGTGAGCTGTATTTGTGAATTTTGTCTCAGTAAACCTATTAAATGCCATGCCAGCAACTATGGTCTGGAGAAACAGGTACTAAAACAGGCTTTCAAATGGTTGCTGCTTGATTAAATATTGGTATTTTTATTTACTTCTGCTGAAGTCAGTCATCAAAACTTTAAAAATAAAGGGATCTCACATAAAAATCCAGCTTCTTGAGATCAGGATCTCCAGTATGAGCAGCTCCATATCCCCGCATGGGGACAAGTGCCTGGCTCTTAGCTGCTCAGGTCCCCTGGGAGGAGCCTCCAGTCCTCCGAGGCACCTCATCCCACTGACTTGTTCATTATGTTATTTACTGAGCACCTATTAGGCATCACGGACCTTTCCTCTCAGGACAGAAGCCTCACAAACCTCTATAATCTCTTTCTACCACCTCCTTTCCCTTCAGCCTAGAGACTTTTCCTGCCATCTCTCAGCATAAACGATTTCACGCAGCTGAACAGTCTTCGGTTGATCGTGCGACTTTCTCAACTCAGCTGTTTTATCTTCCCCTTTATTTTCACCTGCAAACTTGTCAGGTCTAACTTATATTCGCTGCCATTTCTTTACCTCCTACTCCTTTGCTGACGATTTTGGTTTTCGTTACTCTAACCGAAACTCAGTTATTAAAGGTCATTAGAAAAAAGCAGTAAATCATCGAATCGAATGCTCTTTTCTTAATTCTCACTTTCTTCAATGCTTTGCCATTCTTCTGCCCAGAAAATATAGAACAATAGAAAAGGAAAGAAATCATCATCTACTCCCCTAACACAGCAATTTTAAAACTCCAAGAAAATGAGTTTTCTTTTATTTTCCCCTGGGAGAACTCTTCTGACATTTCATGGATCTTCCTCAAGGACTACCCTCCTCCCTGTATGTATCGAGCTGCCCTCCTCATTCAACAAACAATTAACTCAAGCAGGCTGTTATGTTCAAAGGAAATTATACTTAGATACTGAAATTGTCTTTACCAATACTTTATTTAACCCAGGTTCACTGTAGGAATTATAATTTATAATAATAATATTTCATAAGCCAATAGCACACAGGATCATGTTTCTTCATAAGCTAAAAAGAAATGAAATGCTCCAAACCAATGATAGACTAAGTACACTATTCTTCCAGATAAGGGGGAGATAAAAGAAACAAAGTCCAAATTTAGGTGAGGTGTACCTTTCTACAAGCTGGTTCTTGGAAGAGTCAGCTTAGCCAACCAAGAGGTGATGTCCTGCAGTCAGCGCAAAGCAAAAGTCCCTTATTGCTAGAGCACATTGCTAAGGGAATGAAGTGTCTGGTGTTGGCAGACAAGATGATCTCCTTCATCATGTTGCCTCATGGTTTTCACCACTGACGGCAAAGAGCTTCTTTGCCACAGTAGGAGCTATTGCCTTAAGGTCTCCAGAGAGCTACTTAGATACCCAAACGGGAGCCTGGCCCAGACAAGACACTCTTGGTAAGTCCCCACAAATTCTCAGTATTTAAAGTTTAAATGACTATTACATCATAGCCACTCTTCCACATGCTCTTACTGCTAAGTCCCCAGAGGCACTGACAACAGCTACTGAGTGCTCATCAAGAACAGATGACCACAACACCCCGACACAGCTTGTTCAATGTAGACATATTCACCTCTAGATCAAAACAACTCCACTTAAGTCACAAACAAGTGGATTTGGAATCATAACAACCCAATATATAACATGAGCCCTGGGGCAAAAAAGACACTCTCCTCATAGAGTTTATAGTCTGGTGGAGTATTACATGAATGTATAATTTTCAACTGGGCAGAACTCCAAAAGAAATCACATGGTTCTTAGAAACCACAAAGACAAAGGAAGGTGACATCGGTGGAACGGGTGGTGGGATCAGGGAAGATGTCCATGGGCAAGTCATGTTTGTCCCGCTAACTTCTATGAATCCTTTGCTTCTCCCCTCATAGCAAATGAGTGGGCTGGGGAGAGGGATGCAGAGAGGGAGGAGGCATTCCAGGCAGAAAAACAACAATAACCAGCATATAGGCAGGACAAAGAGAATACAGGGTGAGGCTAGAGAGATTGGACAGGATCTTCTAAGTCATCGTAAGAGTTCTGTTATTTATCCTAAAAGTAATAGTAAGGCATTGAAAGTTACAAACAAGGGAGAGGACATCAATTTTTTTAAATGGTTCTGTTGCACTTTGTGGAGGATTAGTACAAGAGCCATAGAAGAGAGAAGTCACAGTTAATAGGCTATTAACAAGGGTAGGTGAGAATTAATGGTCGCCAGAATCCACAGAGATTTCAATAAACAGAAGAAGAAGGCATGTGGACTTTTGAGATACCTCCAACTTTCAGAAAAATCTCGAGACTTTGTCACCATGCCCTCCAGACTCAAGACAAAAGTATTCATATCTAGGTCATGCTGGGGATACTGTTGTTCATGGTGTTGTCAGGGTTGGCGTTTTTCTTATGTAAGGAACAAAGGCTGACTATCTGAAGAATTTGTGGAGAGGGTATAATTGCCTGAAAGGAGAAGGACTTCCACCCCTTAGGCAAGTGAGGAGACAAGTAGGATATTCTGATCTACTGGCTTTACTCTAGGTTTTGCTTAATGGCAAGAGTAAGGAGATAGAGCAGACATTGCAATCCGAGCATTTAAAATTCAATTAGATCCCCCCCAAAAAAAATAAATAAGTAAAAATAAAATAAAATAAAATAAAATAAAATAAAATTAGATCCCAAAGTTGCTTTAATGACAGCTATAACTTATACCTTTCCAGAACCTACTATATGTTCTAGAGACTCTTCCTTTTCCAAAGACTGCAAAGCGAAGACACAGAGCTGGCTGAGCACACTGTGTGGCAGTATGCCCAAGTCTCCCTGCACGCTCTTCTAGAGGAGTGCTCGGAAGCCCTCCTACTGGGCCACCATCTTGCAGCATCACTGTATCTCGGAACCCCTCCCCTGTCAGGCCACTGAAAGCAGAGGCTTTACCAAAGCTGGTGGTTTCTTATTTAATAAAAGTCTCAAGCTTAGAATTTTGGTTATTTAAAATCTCTCTTGCTTATATGGAGTATCTTAAAAAAATAAATGAAGAAACAAAACAGACTTTTTTTTTTTTTTTTTTTAGAGAGAGAGAAAAGGAGAGTATATGGGGTGGGAGGTGGGCAGAGGGAGAGGGAATGAGAGAATCTTAAGCCGAGTCGATGCTCAGCTCTGAGCCTGACATGGGGCTCAATCTCATGACCCTGAGATCATGACCTGGGACAAAATCAAGGGTCAAATGCTTAACCAACTGAACCACCCAGGTACCCACAAAACAGACTCGTAACTTCAGAGAATAAACGTGGTTGCCAGAAGGGAGAGGGGTAGGGGGGTTAGGAAAATTGGTGAGGAAGATTAAAAGGTACAAACTTACAGCTATAAAATAAATAAATCATGGAGATGAAAAGTACAGTACAGGGAATCTAGTCAATAATATTATAATAACCTGAGATCATGACCTGAGCCGAAGGCAGAGGCTTTAACCCTCTGAGCCACCCAGGCTCTCTGCTCAGCGGGGAGCCTGCTTCCTCCTCTCTCTCTCTGCCTGCCTCTCTGCCTACTTGTGGCCTCTGTCAAATAAATAAACAAACAAAATCTTTAAAAAATAATAATAATAATATTATAATAACATTGTATAGTGACGGTGACTGTAATTATCATGGTGAGCACTAGAATTATCAAATTACTATGTTGTACATCTGAAACTAATATAATAGTGTATATCAATGATACTTCAACAATAAAAAATAAATTAGATACATAAATAAAGTAATGGGATAAAATTTCTCTCCAAGTGTGGACACTCAGGGGCATGGGAACGCAGATAATGCAGATCAGGAGCATTTAAGGATAAATTAAGTTTCAAAAAATGTTTACTTAACTTGTGATAAATTTCAAGGTCTGCAGAGCGGTTTGGTGCTGATGCCATTGGCTGGGAAGCTAGAGTACTGATTCCTAACCTTCCTCAGCCACATCATATGAGCTTTTCTCCTAATACAAAAATTGTAATTACATAGTCTGGTGAGCAGAGCCTTTGACACTCCACCTCCTTTCTATTCTATACATGGGGTCAGGGAAAGAGGAGCTGCTCCATCCAGTGAATACCAAATCTGCCGCATTTTAAACCTAGTCTATGACTAATGACTCCTAATTATTAGGTAACCATACTCACTTGAAGAATACTTTTTTTAGAAGTAGGCTTTTGGGGTAAAATAACTGGCCATGTATAGTTTGAATGCCATTAAACTTTTGAAAAACTCCAATAAACCTACAGTTGACTGAGAACCTTGCCACCTGCACAGGGCACACAGCGAGTTTTATCGTGAGAGATGAAATGGACCCCTGCTGGTTTCCCTGAGGCCTTAGATGCCGCTCGCACTCGGGGCTTCCCAGAGTCTGAGCCCCAGGCTATTTAACAAGGACCTGTCGAAACAAGGTTAGAAAAACACTATATGTTAATAAAAAAAATTTTAAAAATGAGGTTATAAAAAGAGTGTATTTTAAATGTTTACATTTAATAAAATAAGATGTTTACATTTAATAAAATAATAATAAAACAATTGTGCTATTACAACTTATAAAATTAATTTGGGCCATTTAGTATTATAATAGGACAATTTTATAGTCTTAGGTCTCCATGACAGTATGTAAAACCTCATTTGACGTTAAGGGTCAAGTTTAAATCTGATACACTTCCTGACACAAGGCCTGGGCCTACACCAATGGCCATCCCGGGCTAGACTTTGCTTTTCCTCATTCACAGGGACACATTGAAATCATATATTTTTAAATTTTTTAAAGGAATAAGATTATTAAATTTGGCAAGAGAGGGCTATTCTTTAAACCAGGATGGTGGCAGGATCCTTTTCTTTTTTCATCTTTGCTAAGGTTTGCGATATGTCTGGCCATGCAGTAATAATGGAATATCATCACCTGGTTTTCATACATGTCTGACGGTGTATCTCAGGCCACAGTAGCTGAATATGAGCTTAAGAGAAGGTAACAGGTGATATGCATACGTGATCTCAAACTCCCCTGTGTCCAGGCAACACCAGGTGCCCTGTGCAAGAAATGCTGACAATGACCTACACAAAGTGGCTCACCAGAGCTACGTGTTCGGGACAGGATCTCTGATGGTGGGGCAATCGCTTTTCACTCTTTGCTTAAGAGCCAGATTTTTCTGGTTTCAGGGAAATAATTCATTTTTCCAACTGTCAATAGAGGACTGAGACGTTAGCTTCATGGGAGCTTAGGTCAGTAGGTCTACTACCCCCTGGTCAGGGACACTGTAAGGGATAATGTTATGGCACAGGTGAAGGTCCTGCGGGGGAGAAAAAAGAGAATCTAGGCACCAGTTAAAGATGGAGGGAGAATGAAGGATGGTTAGACACCACAGCTCCCACGGACGAACTGCAGAGCCCAGGGCAGCAAGTGGGGCTGATATGTGAAGGCGGGGGAGACTCTGCGTCCCCAACAGGTGACAGATAATGGGAAACCGCACTGGTTCCTAGCAGCTTGAGGTTTCTTCTTCTGAGTCACTGCAATCAGCAGCCTAGTATTGAAAGTCTGAGCAGGCTTCCCTGCCTGGCTCTTTAAAAGTAAATGCAGCCTAGACTTCCTTGATTCTCAAGCTAGTCAACAGTGCACAGAACAAATCCGGTAAATCTGCTGCCTTAACTTGCCAAACCCGTCAAAACAAGAAAAGGATGCTGTGTTGGAACATTCCCCTTTATTAACGAAAACTTCTAGTTTCATTTCCCCTACCTCCATCCCCTGCCCCATTCATTCACTTATGCATTCAGTCCGCAGAGGAACCAGAAGGTCCCATGAGCTTTCATTGAATATGTTCAAGTCACAGTGTGAGGAACACAAAACCGGAAGGTTTGACCTCCTCCTGCAGGAATTCACAGTTTAGCTAAGGATAATGTATAAAAATTATGTGTAAAAACAAATGGTTGCATTCCTTAGGGTTGAATGCAATAATGCAGGGGCACTTCATACGACAGTGGCTCAAAAGAGGGAGACGAGGAATCTGCTTCGTTGGAATCTTCACAAAGGCTGTTATCTGTGCCGGGCACTGGGTTAAATACTTGAACTCCTTCAGCTCATCTATTCTCCAATGACCACCACTTCTTTTTAATTAACATATAATATGTTATTTGCTTCCGGGGTTCAGGTCTGCGAATCATCAGTCCTACAGAATTCACAGCGCTCCCCACTGCACCTGCCCTCCCCCATGTCCACAACCAGCCACCCTATCACTAGCCCCAGCCCCCAGCAACTCTCAGCTTGTTTCCTGAGATTAAGAGTCTCCTACGGTTTGTCTCCCTCCCCAGTCCCGTCTGGTTTTCCAATGACCATCACTTCAAAGATTAGAAAACTAGAAAAAAAATGTTTTCTTTTTTTTTTTCCCCAATTTATTTATTTTCAGAAAAACAGTATTCATTATTTTTTCACCATACCCAGTGCTCCATGCAAGCCGTGCCCTCTATAATACCCACCACCTGGTACCCCAACCTCCCACCCCCCCCGCCACTTCAAACCCCTCAGACTGTTTTTCAGAGTCCATAGTCTCTCATGGTTCACCTCCCCTTCCAATTTACCCAAATTCCCTACTCCTCTCTAACGCCCCTTGTCCTCCATGCTATTGGTTATGCTCCACAAATGAGTGAAACCATATGATAATTGACTCTCTCTGCTTGACTGATTTCACTCAGCATAATCTCTTCCAGTCCCGTCCATGTTGCTACAAAAGTTGGATATTCGTCCTTTCTGATGGAGGCATAATACTCCATAGTGTATATGGACCACATCTTCCTTATGCATTCATCCATTGAAGGGCATCTTGGTTCTTTCCATAGTTTGGCGACTGTGGCCATTGCTGCTATAAACATTGGGGTACAGATGGCCCTTCTTTTCACGACATCTGTATCTTTGGGGTAAATACCCAGGAGTGCAATTGCAGGGTCGTAGGGAAGCTCTATTTTTAATTTCTTGAGGAATCTCCACACTGTTCTCCAAAGAGGCTGCACCAACTTGCATTCCCACCAACAGTGTAAGAGGGTTCCCCTTTCTCCACATCCTCTCCAACACATGTTGTTTCCTGTTTTGTTAATTTTGGCCATTCTAACTGGTGTAAGGTGATATCTCAATGTGGTTTTAATTTGAATCTCCCTGAGGGCTAATGATGATGAGCATTTTTTCATGTGTCTGATAGCCATTTGTATTTCTTGATTGGAGAAGTGTCTGTTCATATCTTCTGCCCATTTTTTGATGTGTTTGTCTGTTTCGTGTGGGTTGAGTTTGAGGAGTTCATTATAGATCCTGGATATCAACCTTTTGTCTGTACTGTCATTTGCAAATATCTTCTCCCATTCCGTGCCTCTTTCAGAATTAGACAGATCATCGAAGCAGAAAATCAATAAAGAAACAAGAGCATTGAATGACACATTGGACCAGATGGACCTCATAGATATATACAGAACATTCCACCCTAAAACAGCAGAATACTCATTCTTCTCAAGTGCACACGGAACCTTCTCCAGAATAGACCACATACTGGGTCACAAATCAGGACTCAACCGATACCAAAAGACTGAGATTATTCCCTGCATATTCTCAGATCACAATGCTTTGAAACTGGAGCTCAATCACAAGGAAAAGTTCCGAAGGAACTCAAACACCTGGAAGCTAAAGACCACCTTGCTTAAGAATGCTTGGATCAACCAGGAGATCAAAGAAGAACTGAAACAATTCATGGAAACCAATGAGAATGAAGACACTTCGGTCCAAAACCTATGGGATACAGCAAAGGCGGTCCTAAGGGGAAAATATATAGCCATCCAAGCCTTGCTCAAAAAAATTGAAAAATCCAGAACACACCAGCTGTCTCTACACCTTAAAGAACTGGAGGATCAACAACAAATCAAACCAACTCCACACATAAGAAGGGAAATCATCAAGATTAGAGCTGAGATCAATGAGGGAGAAACCAGAGATACAGTAGAAAGTATCAATGAAACTAGAAGCTGGTTTTTTGAAAGAATCAATAAGATCGATAAGCCACTGGCTACACTAATCCGAAAGAAAAGAGAGAAATCCCAAATTCATAAAATTATGAATGAAAAGGGAGAGATCACAACTAACACCAAGGAAGTAGAAACAATCATCAGAAGTTATTACGAACAGTTATATGCCAATAAGCTTAGCAACCTAGATGAAATGGATGCATTCCTGGAAAAATATAAACTACCAAAATTGAACCAGGAAGAAATCGACAACCTGAATAGACCGATATCTAATAACGAGATTGAAGCAGTGATCAAAAACCTCCCAAAAAACAAGAGCCCAGGACCTGACGGATTCCCTGGGGAATTCTACCAAACCTTCCAAGAAGAAATAACACCTATTCTCCTGAAGCTGTTTCAAAAAATTGAAGCAGAAGGAAAACTTCCAGACTCTTTCTGTGAAGCCAGCATTACCCTGATCCCCAAACCAGGCAAGGACCATACCAAAAAGGAGAATTTCAGACCAATATCACTGATGAATATGGATGCTAAGATTCTCAACAAGATCCTAGCCAACAGGATCCAACAACACATTAAAAAGATTATCCACCATGATCAGGTGGGATTCATCCCTGGGCTACAAAAAAATGTTTTCTAATCTTTAACTTGTTTACAAGAAAACAAGTAACACACCCAAGGCTACGAATGGAAAAAGGGGCAGAACCAGGATTCAAGTTTCAGGTCTCTTACACTCCTCGGCCAGCTACTGATTGCAAGGACAGTGAGCACGAAACTGTCCAGTACCTGCGGCACGGAGCCATGAAAGGGAGGACAGCAGTGCAGACCGGCTTAAGTCAAGGACAGCTTCTGCTCCTGACTGTAGATGGCACTAGACAGAGGAGCCAGCCCTCCCGACTGGCACAAACTCTTAACAGCATTCTTTACCTCTTTTTTACATCCTTTTCTGCTACTTTCAAGGAATGCTTGTGCCCACCTTCTCAGCCTCCTTACCGTTCCTGAAAGCCTTTGGAACAATTCGGGGCACTAGCATCAGTGGCCAAGGGGATTTCTGTCCTGCTTCCTTTGTATGATGTTTATTTCCTCTTTTCACCCTCTGTAGATCCAGGAAAGAGAAAAAGTCTCTTTGGTTAAATGTTGCTACTCCTACATTAATTTTCCAAGAGGGCTGCTCCCCCCTATTTCCACCACTGTCGTCTTCATAGAAAAAGTTCCAGTGAACAATCATATGTTACCATGCATTTGGGTACATACATTCTTCTGCTGTTTCTTAAACCCACTCCCATCCTCTGGGGGGGGTATAAGAAAACAATTCAGAAAACTGGATCACTACCACTGGGGTGGCTGAAGAAGATTGGTCCCAAACTCAGGGATTCTGGCCTCAAACCCGCTGCCCACCTCTGAGAATCCCTGTCCCAGCAACTAAGCTTCATGCTCCAGTCAGCTTGAACCGATAGCCGGTTCAGCTGTATTCATTACCGACGACACGGATGTCTCCTGAGAGAGCACACCAGGAGAATTATCTAAAATCAGGGATCTCTTATTGTCCTTGGCATGTGTAGACCTCACAAATGGAATTTCTCCCCAAAACTACCTACCTGGATATTCTGTCCTTTAAATTATGAGCTCACTCTAGCCCGAAAAGGCATCTAGCTCTCCCCTCCATTCTCTTCCTCTGCCTTCACTGATTCTCTTTCTTCAGGTCTTTTCCTAGGCTCTACTCACTGCCAACCCACCTGTCTCAAACAGAGAGAAGTGAGAGCCAAAATGAACAGTCCCATAGAAATCACTGCTCACTACCCTTAAAACCACTAAATGAAGTAATGTATGCAAGTTAAACCCAAGGAGATGAGGTTAGAAAGTTCCCTTTTACAACTACCAGAAATGAAACTTATCCCCCATGGTTGAAGCAATTTCCTCTGAGCCACTTCTATTTTCAGTCTGTCTAAGTTTCTATTTAAGGCTCCTGTGGCTGGAAAGGCTACAGATTATTATGGACCATATACATTTTGTAATTTACAGAAGTGCCCGCAGGGGCCTTGCTTTGATGGTAGGAGGGGTGGAGGAAATTGTTGAAAGTTCTATCAAAGTTCTTCTTCCTGACCCCAGGGCCGAACAGCAAGCACTTGGCATGGAGGTGACATTGGGCAAATGTTTGAGGAAGATCGTTTGCTTTACTAGAGTCACGGAGAAACTTTGAAAGATGTTCGTGTTTTCAGCTGAAACTGTGGAAAGGCTCAGATTCTCTAATTGTTCCTTTTCCATCAATTCAACCTTGGAAATTTGGAGGAGGTTCATTCAGTACAATAGACAAAGCATAACACACCGTGTGTGCCTGTATCAGAAGGCTGATGCCACTCCGCTTCACCCTTCCGTCCCCCTCAACACCTGCAGACAGTCCCCACACTCACATCTCCCGTCCACCAAAAGTTCACAGCCCGTGTAAATTTCTCCATGACCGAAGTACGTAGAAGATGGTTTTTACGAATGTGTGATCACAGCTCCTTGGGGGTTGCAGGGAACTTCCAAGTCAGAGACCTTTGCATTGAGTGGCTCCAGGAGATGGTAAGATATATTTTGAATTCAGAAGAAAATAACCTTCAAATTTATATATAGATTGCTATCCCCTTACTATGCATGTCTGAAATGTCCTTTTGAGGATGTGTCTTCTTTGTCTTTAGAATCCAGTTTCCACAGAAGAAAGGAACAGTCAAAGGTAAAACAGAGTCTTTCCCTTCCAGCAGAGCAGTGTGTGGGCCAAGGTCAAAAGTGCTTATTCAAGCCGCCATCCCACTTCAAAGAAGCTGATGGTTGTGGGGGAATCACAGAGGCAATTTACGGGAAGTCTGAACTCTTTACTCATTTCAGCCAATACGAGTGTTATTCCTTTTTCTTAAAAAGATAAAATAAAATAAATGGCTTTAAGTAGAATTGTATTTGGCATAATAATTTAATAAAGTTAAACACAGTACCAAAATGTTAATCATGAGCTTACCTCCAAAAGACCTAAAGAATGCACTGTCCATGGTTACAAGTCACATTGTAATTCCTGCCTTTTCTGCTCCTGGGTTTAAAACCAAACAGCTCAGATCAGATCTGTTGGCACGGCAGTAGCCCACGAATTATCCCCTCCCCTACAAAGATGTCCCACACTAATTCTGTGGGACAGGATCAGGGGCATTCTAAATTCAGGGGGTTTAGAATGAGTGCAATTCTCTTCTCCAAACTCAAGCATAGGGCTGGTGCTTTTGTTTTGTGATGATAAAGATCTTGTTGTTTTGTTTTGTTAAAGATTTTATTCCTTTGTCCGAGAGAGAGCACAAGCAGGGGGAACAGCAGGCAGAGGGAGAAGCAGGCTCCCCGCTGAGCAAGGAGCCTGGTGGGGGATGTGGCCGACTGAGCCACCCAGGCATCCTGAAAGAGCTTGTTAAAAACTTTACATGCCATGTGAATTTTTCCTGTAAGAAAGCCTACACTATTTATGGCTGGTATCACCATACTAGAATGGCTCTCAAACTTTACCAAGACTCAGAAGTCCCTGAGGAGGTTTTTTTTTTTCAACTGAGATATAATTGACATATAACATTGTAAAAGCTTAGAGCAGCCAATGTGGGGCACCTGGGTGGCTCCGTTAAGTGTCCGCCTTCAGCTCAGCGGGTGATCTGGGAGTCCTGGGATGGGGCCTGCACGGGGCTGCGTGTTCAGTGGGAAGCCTGCTTCCTCTCTCCTTCGGCCTTTCCCCTGGTTCGTGCTCTCTCCCAAAGAAATAGATAAAATCTTTTTTAAAGTTTTTTTTTTATTATTTTTAAAGATTTTTGTTTATTTATTTGAGAGAGATCACAAGTAGGCAGAGAGGCAGGCAGAGAGAGAGGAGGAAGCAGGCTCCCTGCGGAGCAGAGAGCCCGATGCGGGGCTCGATCCCAGGACCCCGAGACCCCGAGACCACGACCCCAGCGGAAGGCAGAGGCCCAACCCGCTGAGCCACCCAGGCACCCCCAATAAAATCTTTAAAAAAAATAAAAGAAAAGAAAGTGTACAATGTGTTGATTTGATCCACTTATATATTGCAAAATGATGACCATAGCTTTAGGTCTGCCTCCGACACATCACCTAATAATCGTTTCTTTTTTTTTTAGGGACGCGAACATTTTTTTTTTTTAAGATCTAGTCTCTTAGCAGCTTTCGAGTATAAACACAACACTGTTAACTATTAATATGTCATGCATTATTAGGTCTCCAGAACCGGGGGGCTTATTAACCATGCAGCTTTTCTAGTCTGATCCCCGTAAATTTGGGTCCAGTAAGTTGGACTCTGGAATCCACAGGTGTAGAGGTCCCCCAGATGGTCCTGACACCCCGAGAGCCAAGGCCATACTTCACACAGCCCTGCACCGGCGTTCTTCCCGTGTCATTTGTCACTCTGTCCTTCATGCCGGCAAAGTGCCTGACAACTCGTGTCCCCCAAGACACACAGTAGGATATTTCCCCAAAACAAAAAATTTGTAATGCTGGGCAGCTAAATGTGTATTTGGTATGGTTGGCTCCACTTTAAGTAACCCAGAAAGGTCAATAACTTACAAACAAGTGGGCAAAGTTGTCATTTTAACTCAGGTCTTTCTTCTCTCTAGACCCTCTCTTTAGGCACTATTCTTTCATCCTTTCCTTGGGTTTGGGTGGTCTCAGGCACTCTTTGTCAAGCCAACAAGATACATTTTTGACCAGACATTAGCAGAAACTGAAAGCTTGCACCATTTCCCTGATCGTGTTTTGAATCACTTGCTAATAAAACCAAACTACGTACATCTTAAGCATTTTAAGAGCCAATTAAGCTTGAAAGGGTAGAGAGAATCGCCTCCAATTTACAGTAAGAAGGAACAATAACCATTGCCTCACGTCATCTTGTCATGTCCCGTAAGTACCCCTGTTGGGAGTCATACCAGAGGTGGAGATCTGTCACTGTGTTGTCATGAGGATAAATGAACATTCCCTTGAGACCTAGGTTTCCAAAGCCAAGCTGATAAATTCATGTGGCTTTGAGGAAGTCAATCTCGGGAACTAAAATTAATGGAAATACATCAAGGAAGTGATGAAGTTAGTAAAATACCTTCAATTTCAAAATCATGTTGTAGTCTGTGAAACACTTTCACATACATACACTTCCCTTATCACCCTCATGTAGACAGACTTTATTCCCTTTCTGCAACTGAGAAAATTTGGAACTCAGAGTTTAAGTAGTCAACTCCAGGAAACAATGAGCTTCCAAATCTAGATCTCCTGATCCCAGTGAAAACATTGATTTCCAGTGAAACCATTTGAAGGCAAACGTTGTTCTTGTACAAAGGAACACAGGCCACAGTGGTATGGCAGCCAAAAAGCTCTGATTTCACCTAGTAGAGGGGAAAGAACACCAGGGCTGCCCCAGACACGGGAGCAGACACAGGAGCCTACTACAGTGAGCCAAAGAAGGAAAGAGAGGTGGGCTCTTAGACAATGGGCTTCAGGTCCACGGAGGCCCAGACTCTCCTTCTGCCTAGAAACCCTGATATGCAGAGCTACTTCCAATGCCTTACGCTCAGGGAAAAGGACCTGGTAGTACTACTTCTATGGAGGACAAGATTGTGAAAGCCAGTTTGTCTCCTCCACAAACGGGGTAACAGGCAAAATGTTGAGACAGGGGCCAGCTCAAGGATTTCACCGAGACTTGCACTGATGAGCAAAATCATCCACTTTGTCATTAGAGCAGCGGGCAGTGGCAGAGCTCAGAAACTTCCTTCTGGACATCCCCCCATGGACAGCAGCATAGCTCACCCACGCTTCTGCTCAGATGAGTGTCAAGGCACAAAAGAAACACTCCACGTCATGGATCCCAGGGACAGGGCTCTGGCTCTGTTGACGGGCAGCTGGGCAGGGCCCATGGCGTGCTAAGGCCGGTGAGCTCTGACTGTTCATGAATCGCCAACTCCACATTCTCTGACCTTATATGGGTAGCAAATGCCACAAGTCAGAAATGACTATTTCCCGAAAGCTGGTTTTAAAACATTTACCAGCACATTTTTTTAACCAATGAAATAAAGCCTTTTTGCATATCACTGGGGCAGATTGGTCTATGGCCATGACTCTCAAATTCCTGTTCACCTAATTCAGTCTGGGCAACTGCTCCTTTTGAGTTTTCTACTGAGATCTCTTCCACTTCATAATTAAGATGAAAATTGTACTAGAACTTTTCAATCACCTTGAGTAAAAGTAATGCTAGTTTGGGGGCACCTTGGTGGCTCAGTTGGTTAAGAATCTGCCTTTAGCTCAGGTCATGCTCTCAGAATCCAGGGTTTGAGCCTTGTGTTGTTCTCCCTGCTCCGTGGGGAGTCTGTTTCTCCCTCTCCCTCTGCCTCCTCCCCCATGCCCTGCTTGTGTAATCTCTCTCAAATAAATAAATAAAAGCCTTAAAAAAATAATGCTAGTTTGTGTTTTTAAACAGTAGGCCAGCACAGGTTGCCCTTAGAAACTCAAGTGCATGCAGTGAAGGTGTTAAATTTTGGGGTGACTTTCACACGGCATGGGCCATACCTTTTTTATTGCACATTGCATAATGCCTGACATATAGTAGACACTCAATTGTTTGTTCATTTGAAGGCTCGAACAGAGCAAAGATAGTGATTTAGTTCACACATGGATCCTAAATAAAACTGAACCATAGAATGAGGTCTAATAAGCTTTTCTTTGTTCATGACTCACAGGAATGCTGCATAAAAGTGTGAAAGCCACAGCTTTTGACTATAAATGTAGCCATGTATGTACTGATATTACACTTCTAAAACTTTGACCTGAAGTCTATGTGCCTTCCACCCACCACCCCCAAGAAGTACCCTACTGGTTTCTGGGAGATGTGTAACAATACTGTCCGTGATTTTTTGTTCTGGCTTTCTTGCCAGGACCCGTCCCAGCTGTCCTGCAGAGCCTTCTGAGGATGCTACTCTATCACCCTGAACCTTCAGAGACTCAGAGCTTTACTGCTATCTTCAGCACAGTGAGTGGAAATGGCCTCTACCCAGTTCTATGTCCCACTTCCTAAGACAAAGTCTTCTGGACCCAAAAAAACATGTTTCTGTCCAGAGATGTTATCACACAGTGTGTGCTTGATTTGGCATTCCAACAATCTATTCATGGTCCCAAATAGTCTTTGAGCTTGGGTGGGGATGGGGAATTGACTATCCCATGCTACTTCTTTATGGACTTTGTCATACTAAAAAAATAAATAAATAAAAAGCCTTCACAGAACTAGAACAAATAATCTTAAAATTTGTATGGAACCACAAAAGACTCTGAATAGCCAAAGCAATCTTGAGAAAAAAAGAACAAAAATATTCCACTGGGTAGAGAAGTTAGAAATAAACCCATGCTTATGTGGTCAACTAATCTACATAAAGGAAGCAAGAATTTACAATGAAGAAAAGAAGTATCTTCAATAAATAGTCCTGGGGAAACTGAACAGCTACATGCAAAAGAATGAAACCGAACCACTTTCTCACACCATACACAAAAACGAACTCAAAACGGATTAAAGATCTAATAAGAGACCTAAAACCATAAAACTCCTAAAAGAAAACCTGGGCTGTAATCTCTTTGACACCAGCGTTAGTAGCGTTTTTCTAGTTCTGTCTCCTGTGGCAAGGGAAACAAAAGCAAAAATAAACTATTGGGATTACACCAAAACAGAAAGCTTTTGCTCAGTGAAGAAAACCATCAGCAAAATGAAAAGGCAACCCACTAAATGGGAGAAGATATTCCAAATGATATATCTGATAAGAGACTAATATCCAAAATATGTAAAGAACTTATAAAACTCAATACCAAGAAACGAATAATCTTGTTAAAAATGGACAGGAGACCTGAATAGACATTTTTCCATACAGATGGGCCACAGACACTTGAAAAGACGCTAAATATCATTAATCATTAGGAAAATGCAAATCAAAACCACCGTGAGATATCATGTCACACCTGTCGGAATGGCTGGGTATCCAAAGGACAAGAAATAGTAAGCATCGACAGGGATGTAGAGAAAAGGGAAAGCTTGAGCTCTATTGCTGGGAATGCAAACCAGAGCAGCCGCTGTGGAGAACAGTGCGGACATTCCTCAAAAAATTAAAAATGTAAATAATATACGATCCAGTAATTCAACTAGGAATTTACCCAAAGAAAATGAAACTATGAATCCCCAAAGCTAGACATACCCCTATGTTTCTTGCAGTGTTATTTAAATAGCCAATACATAGAAGCAATCCAAGGGTACATCCATAGATCGATAAAGAAGGTACACATGCACACACACACACACACACACACACACACACTGGAATATAACACAGCCATTTAAAAAATGAGATTTTTGCAATTTGCAACAACATGGATGGACCTAGAGGGTATTATGCTAAGTGAAAGATGTCCTAGACGGCAGGAAAACAATCATCAATATAGTAGAGTCAAGGGTATTGGGGAAATTTTTCTTCATTATATACCCAAAAGTTGGGAGTCCACAAAAACATGTTCTACTTAGAAGGAGGTAGGGTAGCCCAATTCTAAGCTTCAAAAATATCCATGTTCCATTTCTAGTCCATCTGTTTTGATTTATTGAGAATAAGTAGAAATAAAGCTATTGTAGTAGAACTAGAGGAAAACATTTAAAATATTCAGATGCTGCCAGTGAGGAAGGGAATATTAATTTAGAACACAAAATTGGAATCTCTACCGAAGATGTTAAACCTGTGGACTTCAGACCCCTATGGAAGGCAGGGTGATCGCACAGCATCCTCAAGTCAACCTGAAAAGCTGAGTGGAAAGCAAGGGAGTGAGGAAAGATAAAACTGGAGCGAAGGCCAGGATCCAAGTAAGGACTTAGCCACATAAGGACAATGAGAAGCTTTTGGAGCAGACCAATGAGATGATCAGGCTTATGCTCTGAAAAGATGACTGACCAGCTGCAGCGTGAAAACAGATGGAAGCAGGGACGGGAAGAGAGCAGCGGGCAGCTCCTCCTGCCACGGTCCAACAACAGGCGATGGGGGCTTGGCATAGGAGGGGGCAGTGAGAGTGAAGAAAAGTGGACAAAGCCAAGCTACTTTAACATACACAAGTGGCAGCTCTTGGAGAACACGATGAAGGGAAATAAAGGAAGGATGACTTACTGGCTTCTGAGCAATGGGGTGGGTGACGAGATCTTTCACTGAGTCTGGGAATACTGGAGGTAGAGCAGATTTTGGAGAAACTAAGTTCAGTTTTGAATATGATGGGTTGAAGAGACCTAAGAGGCCTCAATGAAGAAATGACCAGTAGGCTGTTGGATAGATACCAATGTGAGTGGACTTACCTCTATTCTGAAGCAGGGAAGAGACGTGCTTGCGGAGGGAGAGGGCATCCGATGAGAAGAGGAGCTTAAGGAAGGTCTGGTTGGACAAAGGGAAGACCTCGGCAATGTGAGGCCAAGAGGACTGCGTGGGGGCACCTAAGGTCTGAGGGTCAGAGGTTACAAAAAGAATTGAGTGATATGCCAAAAACTGTCAAAGGTAAACAGGGGTGCTCTTGCTGGAAAATTCGAGCACTGACTTCTATTGCTAATATGCAGGACTCCCAGCAGGGATATAACATAAAGATCTGCTCAGTGAAAAAAGCAAGGGATGAAATAATATGTATATTACGGAATTCGAACGAAAGAAACAAGGCGACTGTTTGTTAATGTTCACAGTGCTGTGCTTCGAAAGGCTGGAAAATCGGACTACGCTTCGGCATTGGTATGTGGTAGTCTCGTTGCTTTCTGAAAACCTTCTGATCGTAGAAGGTTCACACCCAGCTCTGCGGAGGCCTGATGGGCTTGCCTGCCAGGGAACTGATGCATCTGATTTTGCAACCTTGGGGCCGGGAATTTGGATTTGGCCCAGAATTTGTTAGGTTATTTCAGATTTTTAGGGGTTTTTCTTCCCTCTGATTAACATGTAAGCCTGATCAAAAAAATCTCAAAACTCAAAATATATCGTAAAAAACCAATAAACCAAATCAAGGAAATGACTTGAACGTTGAAATAATCATGCGACGCAGCCCTCCTCTGAGCACTGTAGTCTTCACCTGAGGCCCGGCCTCCCCCTTCCCGCAGGCCGTTTCCGTAAGTTCTGCTGCCACCTAGCAGTCTTCTGGCAAATCGCCATCCTAATACGTAGGAGAGGCGTTCTGGGTTGGGGGCGGGGGGAGCTGTTTTTTGTTTTTTGTTTTCCTTACCAAATAGGAAAGGAGTTTTGGGCACATTTTAGCTTCATCCGGGATTCACTATTTTTGAGTTGAACTTGAACAAAACTTGCAATGTAAATTTAACTACCTTGGAAAAATACCTTTTCTGCAGATATGGGTCTTAAAACCATGCGAACCACAGACTTTTTCAAGCCATTCAGTTGTGATTAAATTGATGGCAAAAGCTAAGACACCCTCTTTGTAACACTTCAGTAAATTTGTAACTGATACAAACCTCCATGGGTATCTCCTTAGGGAAGTTAGATCAACATTTTTGTTGAAAGTGGATAAAAATAAAGCGAGGGTGATCAGTCTCAAAGAGGAAGAGCTTTTTGACCAGAGGACCTTTAAACTCAAGGAATCATAAATGTCCAGTGCAAGCCTAACTAACATTTTAATTCATGTCAAGAGCTTGACTTACAAACTAAGCCAAAGTTGCTTCTTTAAAAAGATGAGTAAGATCCAGAGACCCACTGTACAACACTGTACTTAGAGTCAAAAAAAAAAAAAAAAAAAAGTACTGTATGGGACACGTAAAAATTCGTTAAGAGGGTAGATCTCATGTTGTATTCTTAGCACAATAAAATAAAATTAAATAAAATTTAAATAAAATAGAAAAAATGAAAAACGAATACATTTTTGTGTTTTCACAAAAGTAAAAAAAAAATAATAATAAATCTAACACTTATTGAGTGTTTGTCATTTGCCCAAACACTGGGAGTGCAGAGCCCTTTCCTGGCACTGGGTTCCCTATAGAACTCTCTAAGAAGGTATTATAGTAATTAATGCTACTAATGCCTGAGGAGCCGAGCTCTTGAGGACCATAACAGGGCAAATAATTGCTGGAGGGGGATATAAACCTAGATGGTCTGATTTCAGAACCTGAGCTCTTACCTGCCAGCAATCTATTGGAAGCAAGTAGGTACAGATTTTCAGCAGGTTGGAACATTTGTTAATGGAATGCAGTAAGTCTATTTTCTACTTGAGTTGCTTTTTAAATGGCATAACAGAAAATGTTCTCAATTTGGTCAAAGTGACCTTTGTCTTACCTTCTGTTTTATTACAAACTACTTAAAATTATAAGAATCTTATCCTTTGAACATTTTTAACTCTATGATAGGTCCTCTGTTCAATACCTATCGGCTAGCTGGATCGGGAGATACTTTGGCCAGTTTCGCCAACTCTCTATTTGAGTGACATTTCACTTTTGATATCTTGAGAGAGAACATCTTTCCATTGATGTCCCTCTGCATCTAGCTGCCAGTGGGCACGTTTCTCCTGTACACGCTGACTAAGGGATCTGTGCATCATACTCTATGCAGATGACTTGGGCAAACATTTCTTTGAAGACAATTTTGAATATGCATGCGGTTCATGTTCTGCTACCAGTGCTTCTCAGACTTTAAGGTGCATTTAAATCACCTAGGAATCTTACTAAAATGACCCGAGATCCTGCATTTTCAACAACCTCTCAGATGAAGCTGATGGGGCTAGTCCGTACACCATGAGTACTGAGGTGCTCAAAAATAGTTTTTCTTGGATGTGGGGAGAAAACCTGGTCTATTTCCAAAGTCACAGGGAAAAATCCTCCCCATAATTTTCTCATGTTTCCTGTTTTTATATATCTGATCCTAAAAATCAGGTTATAAATCAAGTTGTGTGTTTTCATATTTTTTAAAGATTGTATTTATTTATTTATTTGAGAGGAAAAGAACACACATGGTGGGGAGAGGGAGGGAGCAGAGGGAAAAGGGGAGGGCGAAGGGCAGAAGGAGATGGGGGACAGGGAGAGGGGGAAGCAGGCTCCCTGAAGGAGCCCCACTCCTAGGGGCTCATCCCAGGACCCTGGGATCATAACCTGAGTGAAAGGCACATGCTAAACCAACTAAGCCAGCCAGGCACCCCATGTGTTTTTATGTTTTTAAACAAAGTTATCTATAAGAGTTATTTTAAAAATAAAATCAGCTTGGGCCCTAAATCCATCAGTTCATTTTTTTTTTCTTGAAATCAGACTCTTTGCAGTTTTACCCCCGCTATAAAAGAGATCATGGGGAGTCATACTTGAATCTTCTAGCTACCAGAGAGCTGCCCAACCTCCAATTCTACCTTGGGGATGGCAGGTATAAGACTCCTTTTGTCAGGATAAGCAAATCCAGAATTCAGGGCATTAAAAGGACCAAAAGCAAACTTTAGAATTGCTCTGGAATTAGCTCCATGACCCAGTGGTCCTATGTTTAGCAAGAGCCAATGGAGGAATTTCCTATATTTACTTGGAATCCTCTTCCGGGTACCTCTGCCACTATGCTCTTCCTGTTGTCATCAGCATCACTCATTTTTGCTCTAACAAGGAAATATACAGTACATATAGCAGAGGCAAATGTAAAACTGCTACACTTGGTTCCCAAGATCAAATCACACAAGATGCAATGAATGAAACATAGAAATTGGCCATTTTCAAAAGAAACAAATTTCATTGCTTACGTACTAAATATAATTGACCAGAATAATGTTATCCAGTCTAGGAATACATCAATAGAAAAAGAGTACCTAGGACAAAAGAGGTAATGGGCTTCCTCTAGTTTGCATTGGCAGAGCCTTACCTGGGGTACTACGATGTTTAGATGTGTGTGTGCATGAGTTTGTGTGTATGTGTGTGCGAGTCAGCGAAAGTATGGGAGGGCAAAAAGGGAGCAGCCATGATTTAGGAGAAACAATGAAAAAGACCCAGCAGATTTCAAAAAGATAAACCATATAGTGGTTTATCTTTTTGAAGATAAGTAATGGAAAGAAGAAGTTGAGAGAACTTCAAACTGCATTATAAGTTAAAGGACTTAGAGATATTTACCTTTGAGATGTGTACATCTGGGTTTTAGAGTGGAAATTAGTTAAGATCTTGTTGATGATGGATGGGCGGATGGATAGTTAGATGGACAGATGAATGAATGGACAAACAGGCAGCTTATCTCTTGAATATATTATATGTGTCAGGCACTCTACCAAGAACTCTACATGTATTGTATGATTTCATTCTCCAAACAATTCTTTAAAGTTAGTATCATCCCCATGTGAAAACTGGTAAATAGAAGGCACAGATAAATTAAGTGACCTGTCCAAAGTCAGTGACTGGGAGACTCCACAGTTTGTGCTTTTAACCTCTCGTTAGTGACCCCATGTGACAGCCACGGAGTTCCACTGCTCAGATCGCCCGTAAAGAAATAACGTGCTGGCCAGCCTGGAGAAATATAGTTAGCTGACAGCCTCCAGCTGTTAACGTCCCCGGGATCTGTTTGCACATTCTACCAGACACCATTCTGTTCCAGAGAAGTCCCAATGACTGAGCAGGGCAGGGGTGGTGGGACCTGGATATTTCTGCCCATTTGGGGGCTCCTGTAACAGTCTTTTCTCAGGATATCTCCATTAGGTTGTCACAGACTTTGTGGGATCAGCACTGCAGGCTGAGGCTCTCCCTGCCCACCTGTGCACCTCCCCTATTTTATCTATGACAGGAGTCACTCCGAAAAGAAGTTTCTTTTCTCTAACATCATTTCAGCATCTGCTTCCTGAGGGACCCAACTAGCACTCACTGTGTCTTCAAATATTTGGGGTGCTATCATACGAAAGAGCATTTAGAATTGTTTTCATATGGTGATAAGGGGCTAAAGTAGGAGAAACTGACTGAACTAATAAGGAAGTAGCTTTCACAAATGCATACGGAGAACTTTCTAAATAGATTGGTGTGGTGCAGACATTGGGATAGACTGCCTCAACACTGATCAGTTTTCAGTCACTGCAGTCATTCAGGCCAAGAGAACTGCTTATTGTAAGGCTGTGTGACATCACCACAACCCCCACCCCATACACCACAGAGCATCTGAGACGCTAAACATCTACAATGCTAAGTGAGTAGCAAAAATCAAATTGTTTAGGAAGCCACACCAGGAAGCCCAAACTTCTGATTTTGTGGTTCAGTGGGTCTGGTTTCCTAAATCCATACCTGTACACTCCTAGGACAGCCCAGTGGTATTCCAGGCCAGACCCCCATTATCCACATCCCCTTCTTTCCTTCCTTCTTTCTTTCCTTCCTTCCTTTCTTCCTTCCTTCCTCTTCTTCCTTCCTTCCTTTCTTTCTTTCTTTCTTTCTTTCTTTCTTTCTTTCTTTCCAATCAGAGAGCTTCTAGCAAGGGAGCTAAGGCTATGGGCTCATTGTCCTCACGGTCTATTTTGCAGGATCAAAACCAAACTGCCCATATGCTTTGTTAAGCAAACTGTGATGTTCTCTTTGGTGTCTGATGAAATTTCATGACACCCTCCACTAACACCTGGCTTTCAAGCTCAAGAACCTGTATCCCAGAGACGGAAAGACCCTCTTCCTCAAAGCTGTTGCCCCCTTTCTTCATCAAGACACAGGCACACCAGTGAGGAGACACACACTTGCTCCTTCCCGGATCTCCATTAATGGTCAAATTACATACATAATTACAGATTTCAGATAATAAAATAAAAGGTGTGAAATTCTGATAGAAAAACAGTAACCTAGTCAGCATAGGAATCTGTATATAAGGAGATACTTACTGAGCACCCGCCAAAGGCTAGATAGCCTCTCTTACAGGGCACAAGGGTGTGCTCGACAGGGTCCCTCATTTCCAGGAGCAGCACTCAATGTCATTGAGAAGCCTGCTGACCCTCCACTAAGAGAAGCAATCGAAGCCATGTTCACAGATCGCGATCCTAAAGAGAATGCTGTGGAACCAGCAGTCTGATGTCTTTTCCCTTTCTCTCCACCCCAAATTTCTGCAGTATCCCTACCAGTTACAGTCTGCATTTTCAAGAAATATTTCATTATAGTTATAGTGCTCTGAAGCCGATTCGTAAAATTTGCAAGGGAGTTCAAAAAAAGCAAGCTCAGCAGTATTGGGGGACTTTTAAAAATGATGACACAGCTGACCTATTGGAGACAAAGACAGTGGGAGGGCCCTCACTGGCATAAATAAATAGGAGTCTGTGTGCTCAGAACCCACAGTTCAGACCCAGAGCCGAAGTCTGAACTCCACCTTGAGGCAAAATGAGGTTCACCCTGGGATCTCTGCTGTTCATGCTACTGGTCTGCAGCCTCCCTCCAGCCCATGGTGAGAACTTTCATATACTTTGTTACTGTGCTTTGTGCAGAAATAGTCTTCAGCTGTTTCTTTCTTTTCAATTAGAATATGGGGAGCGATAGGACTGGGGGGGGGGACTACTCAACTGCTCCTAAATTTCTAAAAGTAAGGTGCTTAGAGATTTAACTCTTAGAGGCTAGAAGCAGGTATGCCGTTAAGATTCTTAACCGCAGACGGAGATACTGAAGTCCCGCGTCGACGTGGCTTCTACTTGATTTGTCTATTCCTGGTCCTTTTCCGATTCAGCTCTAGTACCCAGCTCTTGCCATGTACATCTTCTTTGCTCCACCTTTCAATTCTACCCCTTCTGACTAAACCTTTTATAGGGTTTAAAGATAATTGATCTCCACAGGTTGGCTTCCTACAGGGAATGTTTGGCATAATTTTATACGGCTAGCTCTGACGTGAACAATTGGAAGCACAACACGGGCACTGAAGTACATGCTTTCTGCAAAGAAGCAGACTTCCAAGTCCAAATGGGAAGACCATGTTTGTATAAGTAGATAAATACCTAGTTGAAGTGATAAGTTTTTATACAGCTGAAGAAAGCCGAAGCATGTGCAGAATGATATGCTCTGCCCAGGTGTAAGAAACAAATTTTGTTTTTAAAGTGCAAGGAATTGTTTTCCAGTTGTTATGTTCTTCACGTGCTATTTTTATTCTTCAAGACCTTCACCTCTCTCTTCCTCCATAAAGCTCTCCCATCGCCCTGCCAAGGTCCTCTGTTCTCATCATGCAGTTTGGCTCTTGGGTGTGAAATACAACATTCTGTGACATTTTAGTCTTTGTTCATGGGTTTCCTCCACCAAATTGTAAATGCCTTGATAGCCAGATCCCTTTTCTTTCAAATGCTTGTCAAACATGGTGGTAGACACTGGATTTAAAGAAGGTAGAATTCATTAAAATACAGGAAATAGATTACTTATGGAAGTATTTAGTACAAATCACTGGTGTTGTTGAATAAAAATAGTCTTGAATTTTAACTATTGGCCTTTGGTTGGTAATGATTTGCAACTGATACAGAGGACCAACATATTACACAAAAACAAAAGCTCTCTTCCATCGTATTTCTTTGGAGAGACAAGGGAGGAGGTGATTTGAGCATGATAAGAACCATCCTGTTACAGCTTATTATTGCTCTGGGGACACTGTAAGGAATTCATATCTTCGGTTTTTATGTGTTTGGAGCGAAGATCAGTTGACTTAACACTGTATTAATTATAACAGAGTTGTAAGTCCCCAGAGTGGTGGTTCTCAAATTTTATTATACAGACAATCACCTGAGCACCAATAGAACACTATCGCAAATTTCAATAGGTGTTGTGTTTTTAGAAAGCTGATTTTATTTTATTTTTTGTTTAAGGTTTTGGTAGAAAATGTTTGACAATAAGCCAAGACAAGCAGAAATACACAAACCAAAAGCATCTGGGTGAAAGCGTTGACTTGAAATTTTTAAATCTTCAAATGTACCATATGAAAGATTAGTAATTAAATTCAAGTTATGCATTATATGCCAAGGGATTAAAATAACTGCTTGTGTTTCCAGGTGTTCTGGAGGCCTACAATACAAACTTAAAGTGTAAATGCATCCAAGAGACTTCGGCCTTTGTCCTGGTCAACCACATTGACAAGCTTCAGGTCTTCCCTCCTGGGAATGGGTGCCCAAACAAAGAAGTCATGTAAGTTGCAGGAGAAAAAGTTACCTGTACCCCATGAAAATCAGATCAAATGTTGCCATAGAGTATTTTTTTAGTATTGTTGACATACAATGTTGCATTACTTTCAGGTATACAGCACAGTATTCTTATTCAAGAATCTCAAAGTGATTTACTTTGAGAGTTGCTTACAACTCTCAAGCTAATAATGAGACTCAGTAATATTTGTTAAATGTCTATTTTGCCTCAGCCCAGAGCTAAGTGCCTTATGCACATTCACTCATCTTATTCGTTTAAGAGCCCTATTAAGTTATGACTACTGTTATGACTCCTCTACGGATACAGAAACCGGCTTAAGAAGGTTCACTGACTGCCCTGAGGCGTACCAGTGGAAAGAGAAAGAACCAGGACTCCACCCAGGTGTTCCCCCACCAAACTTCTTTTCTTTTCCACCAAATTTGAAGTGACTGCAAAAGCAGGCACTTTGCTCCCCAGAACTTAAAGAGCAAGAAAATAAGTGTTCACAACAGTCCTTGGCCCGAACCTCTGTTTTTATGGAACTGTCCTTTAGCTTTAAGATCAACATAAAGAGTTAGGCTAAGGGGACAGTAGTGGCTGCAAGAAATTCAATAGGTATTTTCTTTTACTGAAATGTCTTTTCTGTGACCCTTCCTTTTCAGTACGTTCAGAGAAATCTGCTCATGCTTCTATCCTAGCATTTTCCAGAGCACATCAAATGAGAATTTACAAATTCATGAGAAGCTCATAGTACAGTGTCTGGCACAGTAATAAATACAGTAAATGTTCAGTAAGAGTTAGCTGGGATTAATATACATTGCTATGTTGAAATAATCAGGTTTGTGGTTCTCTCTCTCTCTTTCTTTCACTCCCACCAGAAAATAAGTTCTTTATAGACAGGGATCAGATTTGTTTCTCTACTCCCAAAGCTTTATCCCTTACCTGGCATAGAATAGAGGTACAACAGATGTTGGATTGCTACATTTAATATTTTAAATAGAGCTCATAGATCTTTTGTGTTTAACTACTTGGAACTTTGATTTCTCCTTCTTTGATCTATCTTTATGAACCAAGCTCCCACAATACCTTGAAGTATTAGGTGCAGCCTCTTGCTCAGGGTATTCCTGACTTCATTTTCATTAGCAGCCCTTCCTTTGGACTTCTTTAGACTTTAGAAATGTTTGTAAGCAGCAACTTTTGTTTGTCGCACTTTGCTGTGTGCTTTGGGTCTCTCACACTGGCTGGATTCAACTTGTAAAAAGGAAATATGGGATATTAAAAATACGTATGAAAATCTTTCATTAAAAAGGCATTACACTTTCACTAATGTCTTCACCAATGAAGGTTCTAACTAAACCACAATTATTGTCCTCAAACTCAGAGAAGTCAGTGAACACTGGGTGGTACATGCAACTGATGAATTGTTGAATACCACATCCGAAGCTAATGATGTACTATATGTTGGCTTATTGAATTTAAGTAAAAAAAAACAAAAACAAAAAACAAAAAAAAATTTAGAGATGGCAAGTCTAGCCATGACCCACTGGGGAGCAGTTCCTCTGCCTGTGTAGAAAACTGAGACTCTCTATCTCTCTCTTTTTAACTTTACTTTTTCAGTGCTCCAAGATGCATTGTTTATGCACCACACCCAGTGCTCCACACAATACGTGTGCTCCTTAATACTCACCACCAGGCTCACCTAACCCTCCACCCCCCACCCCTCCAAAACCCTCAGTTTCTTTCTCAGAGTCCACAGTCTCTCATGCTTCATCTCCCCCTCCAGTTTCTCCCAACTCACTTCTCCTCTCCGTCTTCCCATGTCCTCAGTGTTATTCCTTATGCTCCACAAGGAGGTGAAACCATATGATAATTGACTCTCTCTGCTTGACTTATTTCACTCAGCATAATCTCCTCCAGATTTGTTCATGTTGATACAAAAGTTGTGTATTCATCCTTTCTGATGGAGGCATAATATTCCATTGTATTTATGGACCATATCTTCTTTATCCATTCATCTGTTAAAGAGCAGCATCTTGGCTCTTTCCACAGTTTGGCGACTGTGGTCATTGCTGCTATGAATATTGATGTACAGATGGCCTTTCTTTTCACTATATCTGTATCTTTGGGGTAAATACCCAGTAGTGCCATTGCAGGGTCATAGGGTAGCTCTATTTTTAATGTTTAAAATTTTTATTTATTTTTTAATTTCTTTTCAGTGTTCCAGAATTCATTGTTTATGTACCGCATCCTTTAATTTCTTAAGGAATCTCCACACTGTTTTACAAAGTGGCTACACCAACTTGCATTCCTACCGACAGTATAAAAGTGTTTCCTCTTCTCCACATCCTCTCCAACACTTGTTGTTTCTCATCTTTTTAATTTTGGCCATTCTAACTGGTGTAAGGTGGTATTTCAATGTGATTTTGATTTGAATCTCCCTGATGGCTAATGATGATGAACATTTTTTCATGTGTCTGTTAGTCATTTGTATGTCTTCTTTGGAGAATTGTCTGTTCATATCTTCTGCCCATTTTTTGACATGATTATCTGTTTTATGTTTGTTGAGTTTGAGGAGTTCTGTATAGATCTTGGATATCAGCCCTTTGTACGTAGTGTCATTTGCGAATATCTTCTCGCGTTCTGTGGGTTGCCTCTTTGTTTTGTTGACTATTTCCTTTGCTGTGCAGAAGCTTTTGATCTTGATGAAGTCCCAAGTTTATTTTCGCTTTTATTTCCTCTGCCTTTGGAGACATGTATTGAAAGAGGTTGCTGTGGCCAATGGCAAAGAGGTTACTGCCTATGTTCTCTCTTTTTTTAAATTACATTTCCTCTACCATGAGTCATCTCTCACTTCTCAACCTGAGGAAGTATTGCACCCTAATTTCTTCTTTGTCAACTTCAATCATTTTGAAGTGACAAGAATTTGATTTTATATCTTCTCCCCAAATTTCTGTGTTTCTGAATTTTAATCAGATATAGGAATAAAGCTGGAAATTATGAGAAATTCATAGCAATTGGGATAAAAATCCAGATGGTCAGAAATCTATTTTCCATCATGAACTCAAAAACCAAATCAGAAGGTTCTGCCCAAGAAGCCAACAGTCCTATGACCTCAGACCTCTCTAAGATTCATTTACAAGAGTAGTTTCAAAGCTAGATGGCTGGATCCTTGCTATCTGTTATTTCCTAACTAAGGTAAATGTGAAGAAATTGCTTTGTTCAAAGTCCACCCCAAGAGAGAGCTGAGTGTCCCAGTTTGCTATCACCTGGGAACCTCATGTCTTCCAGCAAACGGAAAACATTTGACACTGCCCAGCATTTGATAACCATTCAGATCCTGCCCATGTAGAGTAGTGGCTATCTGATGGTGGGAAACATTCATTTGGATGCCGCTCTACCATTGCATTTGTTTTATAGTCTTAGACAAGTTATTTAAACTCCCTAAGCCTCAGGTTCCTCATCTGAATATAAGATCTAATAGTTCTCTAGCATAGGATTTGTGTGAACTTGAGGTAATTCATGCTATCTGCTGAGTATAGTGATTGACACATTACAAGGGCTCGATTGATATTAGCTAGTAATTATTATTGCTGCTTTTGCTGTTGTTGAATCTCTTAAAGCAGTGACAGCCTCACTAACTAGAGGTTCAACAAAATGCAGACGTCACTCTCCCACATTAAATTTCATTGAACTTTTTTACAAATAAAATTTTCTAAGAGAGTGTTTTATGGAGTTTATTTTGTTCTCCCAAGCTCAGTGGACAAATACATTTTAAAGGCATTGTGATATAGATTTCAAAGTGAGCCAACCTTGGGGTCATTTATTTGGTCTACCTCCAACTCATGGAGAGACTGTCAACAGAGCGTTAACCCCTGACACTTGAGATTCTATAAACCTCATCTATAGCTCCACTGGCTCATACACGACTTTTCTGCAGATGTTTCCCTCCTTCCTCAGACCTCACACTACAAATCACCTACCTCAGATCCTAAACTGCCCACCTCCAATTTCACTTCACCGAGGAATATTTTTATACCCAGTTCCCCTTAAGCACAGGATTGACTAAAATGTAACACTGCTTTACTTTCATTTTTGTTTCTTTTTCCCCAGAGTTTGGAAGAAGAATAAGTCGGTCGTATGCTTGAACCCTCATTCCAAATGGACACAAAAATTAATAAAAATATTACAGTAAGTGAGGCATAACAAGAGTTTCCAGATTCCAATTTGTACAGAAGGGTTTCCTTTTAATGGGTAGTCAAAATGGAGACCATTTTAAATTTATGAGAAATTCTTTTTTTTTTAATTTTTTTTTTAATTTATGAGAAATTCTTAAGACAAATATTCATTCTTCATTATTATTACTTTTCAAATGGGTGAGATTGACTTATTTCAGTAGCTCAATAAACTTAATTGGAAGCCAGTATGTACAATATTCCTTGTTTGACATCTTTAAGGGAAAGCCAATTTCTAGTAAGTCTCTAAACATGACTCTCTTGTTTTTGTTTTTATTATAGAAGAAATGCTGCTTCAACTCGACCAGCTCCAGTGCTTAGAAGAAGGATGAAGTGATATCAATATTTGTACTAAGGACACCTGTATTCCTCCCTGAACCTGCTCTGGGTTTTAGTCTTGTATTTGGATGAATCTTTCCAAGAAAAAGAACATCCCCATATAAGCAAGCATGAGAGTATATGTAAAAATAACCCTAGAGCAGCTTATGGGGCCAAGTTGGGCTTTTTGAAAAATAAGGTACCCTATATACTTGGGTTTTGCATTCTCATTCATCACAAAGGAAATTTCTTCGAGGATAGTTAGTTAGTAATAAATCACATAGGTTTCTTTTAATAGTGTTATAAAATAATAGCAATAGCAATAGTACTATTGCTTAGTGCTAAATTTTCCTAGAAAATAAGGTAACATGAATTTAAATCTCAAGTCTAAACATGTGGCTTGAGTTAGGAAGGAAATGATGGAATTCACTTCAATCATTTTATACCATAAGAAAAGCAGACTTCCATAAAAGATTTGAAACCTGCCTGAGAAACCCACGGAACTTTATGAGACAGAGGGCTCTCATAGTTGATATCTTCCATTTAAAAGCTCTGTATTGAGAGAAATGGGTTCCTACTTTTAATAGTTCTTTTATAAGATTTACTGTCATATGCAAAAACTAATAACATTTAATGATCCCCAGACTTAAATTCATAGAATATTCAGGAAAAGCATTTAAAAGCTGGTGTTCAGATGTTCTATCTTTTATACATTTGCTTTGACAAATATTTTTTACTCACATCTTTTGCACAGACTTTTATTTTCTTGTTCTCTGGTACCTGATTCTATAATGTTTCTTATTAATCTAATGCTTTTCAATAAACCTAAGTCAACATTTTACTTAATTATGAGCAACTCATTCTTAACAGAGCATTTGCTCAAATTTAGACATTCTCTGACTCATCACAATGAAAAGTAGGATTTCATCATACTGATTTTTATTTGTATGCTTGCCTTTTACAGATCTAAATTATGTGGCAGTGGGTGAGTGAAGCTGTTCCTAACATTAACACAGTGAGAAAATGCTTGACTATGAAAGTCTCTTTTCCTTGGTGTACTTGTCATTATTTCTTCCAGAAATCTTCAAACTCAACAAAACCTATTTTCATAGTCCCATTATATTGATTCTTAAAATCTCCAGTGTTTCCTTTGACAAAATTTTGCATGGGTTTGACAAACAGAAGAAGAAGATCCTTAAATCTCCATTCTTTCCTTCTCTGGATGCAGCCTGACTCTCCTTGTAGGCTAAGCTCCACTCTCCTACTGTCCCTCAGTTCCCTTGACACATGAGGGGCCCCGTTCCAACACACCCAGGTTTGAAGCTGTATCTGGCTCCGGATTTCATTTTCTCTTTTTATTTTTTATTTATTTTTATTAAATAGATTTCTTGGATGGAAGTAAAGAGAACCTATTTATCCTGTATTTTCTGTTGTCTACAATTCAGTGTTTATTTCTTTATCGCACACACACGGGGTTATAAAATGCCATCAAAACCCTGGATTCCAGCCTTTTTCAGATTTCTACTTCTAGAGGTCAGGAATCAAGGCACTCTTTAGTTTTATTTTGGTCTTCTTTGAGAATGCAGCTAGATAAATATTTAGGATCTTCAAATAGGAAATATTACCATTTCACTTAAGGAAGGTACTATTATCTTGATATCTGTTAAGAGCCCTCATTTTACAGAGGTAGAATTTGTTAGTTACACAGGGGTTAAGTAACTTGCTCAAGGCCATACAGCTACTGACAAGCCAAAATTCAAACCCAGGCAGAGTTCACACTTTTTTTTTTCAGTGCTCCAAGATGCATTGTTTATGTACCACAACCCAGGCTCCATGCAATACGTGCCCTCCTTAATACCCACCACCAAGCTCACCCATCCCCCAACCCCGTCCCCTCTAAAACCCTCAGTTTGTTTCTCAAAGTCCACAGTCTCTCATGGTTCGTGTCCCCCTCCAATTTCCCCCAATTCATCTTTCCTTTCCTTCTCCAAAGTTCATAGCAGCAATGTCCACAATTGCCAAACTGTGGAAAGAGCCAAGAGGCCCTTCAACAGATGAAGAATTCACGCTTCTAATCACCACACTACGCTGACTCTATATGGAGTAGACATCACCAGCCGTATTTTACAAAAGCAGAAGCTGAGGCAGTAAGACATTTACTTGCCCCAAATAACGTAACTAGTAAGATACAAAACCAGAATTCAAACCCAGGGCCTCCTGACTCCTTAGAAAATGGTCTTAATCATGACACTGTATTGCATAAAGTTCACTTAGCCCTAAATGTATTCCTTACCTCAGCCCTTTTGTCTACCCTCCCTTTCAGGGCCAGTCAAAGCTTGAGAAAGTTCAAGCTATTCCAGCATTGAAAGGGCAACGTGAAGACAGTCGGCAAATGCAGGATGAGAAGCAAAACAACAGGGCCAGGGGTCCTGAAACTTGGTTTTCTTGCTACACAGGTACCTGCTTCTCAAAGTCACATGGCTTTAGAGGTAGTCAGCCTAATTTGGAGCAGGGAATCTTAATCCACATTTAAAGGCAGGATGACTTGTTGAGCCAGTTGATGGAGTGTCTGAGGAAAAGAGATCTTTAGCTGATCTGAGTGGGTTTGGGTTCAGAAAGGGAGAAGAGTGGAACAGGAAGATAGACTTTAGGTAATTCATGGCTACATACATATAAATACACACATACAAATTAACTAAAATCCAAAGTAAAATAGAACTTAAGAGAAAACACAAGGTAATGCTGACCAAAGCAGGATGTTCAACTCTGGGAAATGGAATGCAGGACCTAGAAGGCCAAACTAGGTGGGGAGCTCTTAGCAATGGAATGCAGGGAGCCTCTAACAAAGTTGAGTTGAGCCTCAATTGCTCTGCTAACTCCTATCTGACTGTAGAGGCCCAAGGAGGAAAGGATTGTTTCTAAAAGGTAATCCTATTCATGAGGGCTCCCCCGCCTTATAACCCCATCTCCTAATACACTGGAGGGCAAAATTTCAACACATGAATTTTGGGGGAGATACAAACATTCAGTTCCAAGCTCTGTTCTGTTCCTATAATTTTGCCTTTTCTAGAACGTCATATAAATGGAATTATACAGTATGCAGCCTTTTTCCTGGCTACTTTAACTTTGCATAAGATTTTAATAACACAATTCATCGTGTTATTGAATGCATCAATGGTTTATTTTTCATTGTTGCTGACTCCTATTCCATTCATTGTATGGATACACCACAGGTGATTCATTCGCCAGTTGACGGACATTCGAGTTGTTTCCAGTTTCCGACTATTGTGACTCTAACTGTTTTCAACATTCACACACAAGTCTTTGTGGGAACATATGATTTTGTTTCTCTTGAGTAAATACCTAGTGAGATTGCTGGGTCAATAAGCTTCTTTATTAGAAGCTGCTAGACTGTTTTCCAAAGTGGCTCCACTACTTTGCTTTCCCACCAGCAATATATGAGAATTTCAGTTCACATCTTTGCCAGCACTTGTTATTATTAGTCTTTTAAACTTTAGATATTTTAGTAAATGTTTACTCTCTTGTGATCTTCATTTGAATGAAATGGCTAACGATGAGCAATTTTTAATGTGTGTATTCTAGATCCATACATTTAGATTAGGTACCTTACATGAAAGTCTTTCCCCCATTGAGTTACACTGGCAAAATTATCAAAAAGAAACTGACTATGAATGTAGGTTTCTACTTCCAGACTTCTGTTTCATGATCTATATGTCTACCTTCATTCCAGTACCATATGGTCTTGATTAGTGGAGCTTAATAGTAAGTCTTAAAATTCAGTAGCAGGACTCTTCCTACTTTGTTCTTTTTCAAAATTATTTTGAACCCATATCCTTTGCTGTTCCATATGAATTTTAGAATCACCTTGTCGGGGTGCCTAGGTGCTCAGTTGGTTAAGCAACTGCCTTCTGCTGAAGTCATGATCTCAGAATCCCTGGACTGAATCCCACATCAGGCTCCCAGCTCCGTGGGGAGTCTTCTTCTCCCTTTGACCTTCTACCCTCTCATGCTCTCTCTCTCTCTCTCTCTCTCTCTCAAATAAATAAATAAAACCTTAAAAAAATAAAAAAGAAGAATCACCTTGTCACCTTTCTACCTCCTCCCCCCAAATGATTTTGACTGGGATCGTATTGAGTCTTATAGATCACATTGGAGAGAATTTGCATCTTAATGATACTAAGTCTTCTAGTCATGAACACATTTATATAAAACAAATTTTTCAGAAATGTACTGTAGATGTCCACATTCAGATCCTGTAGTCCCCACAAACCATACCATGAGCTGTAACCAGTGAAGGACAGTCATATGAAGGAGTAAGACAAACAGATGGGTTCCTTATTTATCATCTATATCATTTGGGAAGTGGTCAGATGTGACTTGTAGCCTAACTTTAATTGGACAGTATTTCTCCCTCCTTCACAGAAAAGTAGTAAATCACTTAAAGCGATAAGATGGGACACCTTCTGGGGCCCCTAGGTGCCTCAGTCATTAAGCATCTGCCTTTGTTTCAGGTCATGATCCCAGGGTCCTGGGGTCAAGCCCCACATCAGGCTCCCTGCTCAGTGGGAAGCCTGTTCCTCACTTTTCCTCGTCCCCTGCTTGTGTTCCCACTCTCACTGTCTCTCTTTCTCTCTCTGTGTCAAATAAATAAATAAAATATATTTTTTAAATGCTTTAAAAAAAGATGGGACACCTTCTATTTTCCTCCACCAGATCCACAAGTCTACCCAGATCTCCTAACTTGTCAATTCCCTTCTGCTACATCAGAATAGGCTCCTTCCTCCTCCTTCCTCCATGGCCAATCCCTCTACTTGTGTTTTAAATCTCAGCCCCTCTTACCATCTCAGGAGCACAACTATCCTTTTGTTCTCTATAATCAGCCACTTCCAATTTGTTCCATCCCCATACCATTAAACATTTTTTGTCTCTCCCGTCTCAAAAACAAAAACAAACAAAAAATTCTTCCTAGTCCTCTTCTGACTATTGTCCCCCTTTTCTTTACCTCCATCACAGCCAAACATTTTGAGTTGTCTATACTCAACATCTCCATTTTTCCAGGTCTCTATGTTGTACTTTCCAGATGAGGCTTTCACTCCCTCACTATCCCTAAAACAATGAATCTTGGAACACTGAAAAAGTTAAATTAAATTAAAAGTAAATTTAAAAAATAAAATAAAATTTTTATAATGTTTTCAAAGTAAAAAAAAAAAATTATCAGTAAGGTGATCAGTGACCACTGTAGCCATATCATTCAGCTATTTCCACCAAAGTGGTATATAGTTCAGTGGCTAACAACAAAAGCATTTATTTCTTGTTCATGTGTGTTGAGTTGAGTTGAGGTTCAGCTGACAAGAAGAGTTTAGGATTGATTCAGGCTATTTATTTAGTTCAGGATTGTTCCATATGTCTCTTATTTGGGAGGACCAGTTGATACTCAGGTTCTCTGAACTCATATTCTTTTCATGGTGATGGCAGATGCAGAAGGCAGGTGAGCACAAATATGTTATGCCTCCGTGGTTGAGGCTCAGAATTATCAACCACTTTCTTCCACTCATCTTTTACTGGCCAAGGCAATATGTCCTTGCCCAATATCAGTAGGGCAGAAAGTTTATTTCACCATTAGTGGAACTGCAAAACCATATGACAAAGGTTAATACAGGGAGGGGTAAAGAACTGGGAACAATATTAAATCTGCCACAGCTGGCAAGTACAATGATCAGAGTTTCATACTCATCTGGTGGAACTCAATTTTTCAGGAAAGAAGGACTAGTGGATTTATAGTCTCTCCCCTTGTCACTGAGAACAACAAACTTCTGGATTTCCTTCGACATTTCTGGCCACTCCTTCTGTCTTATTTTCAGGCTCAGCCTTCTCTCTCTAGCCACTCAATAACAGAGAAGGTGACTTTGTTCCTCTTTTATCACCATATATTTTCTCTCCAAGAGATATCTAAGAACAAATTTTTATTACCATGTAAATACTAATGACTCCCTATTTTTCATCCCTGGCTCTCCTCTGAATTTCATTCCATTCTACCCAAATGACTCTGCTAATCTCCAGTTTGTATCTTGCAAAGGTGCCTCAAAAACCCAATGTCAAGGGCCAAGATTCATGGTTCAATTCCAGCACTACCTACCTCAATAAGCGCTCCACAATTGTCTAAATGTGCAAGATGCAAAACTAGGACTCATTTAAGAACTTATTTTCAGTCACTACTAGCTCCATATCCAATCCATAACAAAACACTCTTGACCTATTTCTGTAAATATTCCCCTAATCTGTCCACACCCTCCATTTTTACCAGTACCTTATGCCAAAATGCCATCAATTCTCACCTGAGCCAATTAAATAACTTAAAGTTGTGTGTATCCTCCACCCCCTTTGATACTTCTCTATAATGTGCTAAGGTGATCCTTACAATATGCATATCAGATGATGTCACTCCTGTTTCATTTCTAAGTTCAGGGGTCACTTCCCAGAAAAGTTTTTCACGTCCCTGCAGCCTTGGTCAGATCTTTTGTGATCTGCTCTCATAGCATATCTCTTTTCCTTAAGAACATTTACCTTAGTCACTAATAATACATTGTTAGTGAGACATAAATATACATCTCCCCATTAAGCTACAAACTCCACGTGATCAAGAACTATGTTTGGTTTTGCGCAGATATATATCCTTAGCATCAATTATGGCCTGCAACATAGTAGGAGTTTAAGAAATATTTGTGAGGGGTGCCTGGGTGGCTCAGTGGAGGTCGCCTGGGTGGCTCAGTGGGTTAAGCCTCTGCCTTCGGCTCAGGTCATGATCCCAGGGTCCTGGGATCAATCCCCGAATCGGGCTCTCTGCTCAGCGGAGAGCCTGTTTCCCTTTCTCTCTCTCTGCCTGCCTCTCTGCCTACTTGTGATCTCTGACTGTCAAATAAATAAATAAAAATCTTTATAAAAAAATATTTGTTGAATGAATGAGTAAATGAATGAATACCTTGTAACTGTCTCATTTATTATTATTTATAATACTACAAGAATAACTTTTCACATGTTCATCCTATTTCTCTAACTGGATTATTAATTTCTTGGAGACAGTGAATCCAATTTTTATTTCTTTGCCTCTCAGATAGCATCCCAGATATTAAGTAAGCACCTTTTGTGCCAAACAAAGAGCATCTTTTATAGCACATATTTTTTTTGGAATGTTTAGGAAATAATTTTTTACCATATTACCTAGAACATGACTAGGAAAAAGGAGGATCTAACCACATTTGTAACCACCATTGTGCATCTGAACAGATTTAAAACAATTGGTAATTGTCATTGAAATTAAACATAATTGTGTAATATTAAGATCTTCCAGCTAAATTCTTATTAAATTATTAAATTTTGAATAACAAAACTATATCATGATATTAGAGCACTAGTATATTTCTAGGATACCACTGGAAAAAGCAAAATTAATAATGAATACATTCTCACTCTAAATTTAAGATGACATATTTATTAAATTCTTTTTTTAATTAAATTTATTTATTTTCAGCATAACAGTATTCATTATTTTTTCACCACACCCAGTGCTCCATGCAATACCCACCACCTGGTTCCCCAACCTCCCACCCCACCCCCCGCCACTTCAAACCTCTCAGATTGTTTTTCAGAGTCCATAGTCTCTCATGGTTCATATTTATTAAATTCTTATTTGCTGTATCATTTAGGATCCCATTAGGAAACCAAAATGCTCAGCTGGAACCTGAAGAGAATGCAATGAACTATTTCAGCGGTGTAGACAGGATTAAAGGAATCAATAAGGAATTTGGGGCATCCAGGACCAGTATCCACCCTGTCTTTAACTCCACTCTAAACCAAGAGGTGGGAAGGAGAAGGAGGAAGAAAAGGAAGTGGTATTATGGAAGGCTTTTTGGAGCGCTGCAGCTTGGAAGCTAGATTGCCTGACAAAAACCACAAGCATGAAGGGATCAGTCGCAAGAACTGAGCATAAACAAGGAGTGGAAGAATAAGTTCTTCTACCTCTGTTTCCTCCCATCCTCCAATCTTCTCTTCATATCACATACCCTCATTGACCAAGCACATCCAGCAGTGGTCAAATGAGGAAAGCAAGGTTCAGAGAGAATAAAAAGTTAGCCCAGATACACACAGCTACTAAATATCAGTACTGTTATTTGAATCCTAGCAGGTAGACTCTAAATACCATAATCTCATTTATTATTTTACATGTGCAATGGAGGACTGTCTCAATTACAATTTATTAAAAGAAAATTTACTGAAGCCTATACATATATACCTTCATCATATATTCTGTTATAGAAAATAATTGCTCATTCTTATGTTAGATACCAATTTGACTTACAACCATTCTTTCTTTAATCTGAATGATAGTCTCTTCTTTGAAATATGAAAAATAAATAAATAAATATCTTATATTTTTAAATATAGAGGGCTAGAAGACTTAGCACCCCCTATTAAGTAAGTAATGGACTAACATCCTTCTCTCTCAAAGGTGGGTGCTGAAGAGGGCCACCTCTCCATCATTGCCTCCTTGGCCTCAACCTTTCTGTTTATCTCTGGGCAAGGCTCCCAGCAAAGCCTCCACCTCCATCTCTGAAACAGCCTCTGGTCTGGAGGCCCTTCTGTTTCTTGTCCACTCCTGAACAATTCCCTTCCCACCAATCCAGAATCTAGCCTAGGACACTCTGAGAGTACTTGAGTAACTTTACAGTGTTCTGTAGCTCTTTCAAAGAGATTCTTCAGCATCACCTGATGGTTATCCCCCAAAATACCATGACCAGATTGAATACAGTCCATGAGAGAGGAGACATTAACTCGACACAAATTCCATGCTTCCTTCTCCATTCAGATTGTGACCCTTAAGAGTATCTCCCAGAAACAACAAAGATAGGCATCTGCCAGGGATCAAAGACATGGTCCTCCAAAAAGCAACATCAGCATCATTTGAAAGCATGTTAGAAATGCAGAATCTGAATCAGAACCTTCATTTTAACAAGGCTCCCAGATGATTTGCATGCAGCTAATGCTGAGAGGCTCTTTTGCATTTCTTCCTGTCTACTCACTGCAGAAAGACAATGTAATCAAATTTGAGGGCTGAACCATAACACCCCCAAGCTAGGTCTGCAACCAGGATAAGAAGAATGAAAAGAGGAAAAGGCAGATGATCTTGGATCAAAATTTGTCCTACTAGTGATTAACTGAAATTAAATTAAATTCTGAATCTCACTAGTCTAACTTTTCAGATGAAAATAATATCTACCCTTTGGGGAACTAAGAATAAAAACATTTTCAGATCAGCTATATGTAACCTGGGATCATTTCTGGGATTCGCAAATTCCAGGAAGTTGGGATTATTCTCCCATTTAGAATGTTATCCCACTAGCCTCCTACAAATAATCATGTTCAATGTTTTGAGTTTAAGTCTCTGCTGGCATCCAGTGGCAGATGGTGAAATGTGGCAACATCAAACTCCCCAAACATGGGAATTTAGTGTTCTCTAGAACTGATCCAGGAAGATAGGGCCTAATACTAGCATAGGACTCATCATATTACCTCCAAAATAGACACTAAAGGGAGAAATAGAAAGAATGTGCTTAGAAGTCCAGTATCAGCAGAGAAATGGTGCATATTTGGACTTACTGATCTGAGCAAGATAATATATAACAGGTCATTAGTTTCCAGGTGCTAAGCTGAAAAATATGTACTCAGTGTTCTAATCTACAAATTTCAAATTAGAAGTAAAATAATTGCTGAGAGTTCAGCGAAGTTGAGACCCAGTAATAAGACTTCATCTAGATAAAAAGCTTCCTCACAGCAAAGGAAACAATCAACAAAACTAAAAGGCAACCTTTGGAGTGGGAGAAAATATTTGCAAATGACATATCTGATAAAGAGTTAGCATACAAAATATATAGAGAACTTATCAAACTCAACACCCAAAAAACAAACAATCCAGTTTAAAAGGGGGCAGAAAGGATGAATAGACATTTTCTAAAGAAAACATACAAATGACAAACAGACATATGAAAAGATGCTCAACATCACTCATCATCAGGGAAATGCAAATCAAAACTACAATGAGATAGCACTTCACACCAGTCACTTGGCTAAAATGAGTGACACTTTAAATGATGTTGGCAAGGATGTGGAGAAAGGGGAACCTTCTTACACTGTTGGTGGGCATGCAAACTGGTGCAACTACTCTGGAAAACAGTACAGGGGTCCCTCAAAAAGTTAAAAATAGAACGACTCTGCAATCCAGCAATCGCACTACTGGGTACTTACCCAAAGGACACAAAAATACTAATTTGAGGGAGGAAAGGCAAGATGGCAGAGGAGTAGGTGACTGAAATGACAGCAGGTTGGTTATCAAACCATTCCTACACCTACAAACTCAATAGGAGATCGAAGGGAAAAAGAACAGCAATTATAGGAACAGAAAATCAACCACTTTCTGAAAGGTGAACTTTCAGAGCAGAGAACTGAATCCAAAGTGATGGGAAGATAGACCATGGAGGAGAGAGGAGGAGACTGTTCCCAGCAAGTGGCGGAGCAGTGGAGCACAAAATCTGAAATCAGAAGTCTGCTCCATTGAGGGATATTGCTCCAGAGGCTAATCATGGGTGGAGCCCTCTCAGGGACAGGTAGTCTCAGGACCCACAGGGTCACTGAAAGATCAAGGGTGTCTGAGTGCGGCAGAGATCCCAGGTAACAGAACAGGGAAGCCGACTCCAGAGACAGAGCCGAGGAGTGAGCCATTAGCTCGGGGTTATCTTAAACTGTGATCTGCGGCACAGTCAGACCACTACTCTTTGAGCAGGGACCCCACAAGTGGTAGATCCAGGAAGAATCACCTTCCTCCTCTGGAGGCAGGAATCTGCTGTGTTTGGAGACTCCAAATGGACTGTGCACCAGAGACAGAAACAGTCAGTCACAGGTTGGCTGAGCCCAGAGTGTGGCTGGAGACCAGGGAGATGGGAGTGATTGACCCCTTTTCTCTGAGGGTACACTGAAGAGTGGGGCCTTAAGCTCTCAGCTCCTCCAGGCTGGAGATTGGGAGGCTGCCATTTTCATTCCCATTCTCCAGAGCACTACAGAAAGTGCCCAGGAAACAAAAATTCCCAAGATTGAACTCGAGCAGATTTCTTAGCCTGGCCCCTGGCAAGGGTGGTGCAATTCCCCTCGGGCAAAGACATTTGAGAATCACTACAACAGGGCCCTCCCCCAGAAGATCAGCAAGAACATCCAGCCAAGACCAAGCTCACTGATCAAGAACAGTGGAACTCCAGAGCTTGGGGAAAGCAATGCATGGAACTCATGGCTTTCACCCCATGATACTTTAGTATTGCAAAGTTAAATTAAATCTTTTAATTTTATTTTTTCTTAATATATTTTTTTAATTTTTCCTCTTTCCTCTTAATGTTTTTTAACTAGTTTATCTTAACAATACCTTTCTTTAAAAAAATCTTTTTAAACCTTCATTATTATAGTCATGTTTTATCCTTCATTGATTTTAACCTTATTTTTTGTATACATATAGGGTTTTCTTTTCCTAAAAAAGCTTGGGATACAATTTCTTCTAATAGATCAAAACATCTCCTAAATCTAGACTACTATTACTATCTACTATATCTACTATTATTACTACTACTACTATCCCCTAAATCTTGGACTACTCTCCAGCATAAGCACATTCTCTCCCTCCTCCTTTTTTTGTTTCTTCTTTATTTTTCCAACCAACTTATCTTATCAATTCCTTTTTTAGAATTCCTTTTTTTAAATTTATTTATTTTCAGAAAAACAGTATTCATTATTTTTTCACCACACCCAGTGCTCCATTCTTTTTTAAATTTTCATCTTTACAGTCATATAACATCCCTCCATCATATTTACCATTACTGATATATATATATATATATATATTTTTTTTTTTTTCTTTATTTAAAATTTTGGGAGGTAGTTTCTTCTAAGAGACCAAAATACACCCAAAGTCAAGTGGGTGGCTCTGTTCTATTCACCAGTCTAATAATATACATATAGATACATACATATATACATATATATATTTAATTTCTTCTTATGCCCTATATTCTACCCCCAATTTGAGGACTCTTCTGATTTGGTTAGCATGCATTTTTGGAGGGTCTTTGATACCCTTTTAGTATTTTATTCTCTCATTCATATACTCTTATCTGGACAAAATTACAAGGCAGAAAAGCTCACCACAAAAAAAAGAACACGGGGCAGTACTGACAGCTAGAGGCCTAATCAATACAGACATTGGTAATGTGTCAAATCTAGAGTTCAGAATGATGATTCTCAAGGTGCAAGCTGGGCTCGAAAAACACATGGAGGATATTAGAGAAACCCTGTTGGGAGAAATAAATCCCTTTCTGGAGTAATAAAAGAACTAAAATCTAACCAAGCTAAAATTAAAAAAGGTATTAATGAGGTGCAATCAAGAATGGAGGATCTTACTGCTAGGACAGATGAGGCAGAAGAGAGAATTAGTGATAAAGAAGACCAAATGATGGAGACTAAAGAAGCTGAGAAAAAGAGAGACAAACAACTACTGGACTAAGAGGGGAGAATTCGAGAGATAAGTGAAACCATAAGATGAAACAACATTAGAATAATTGGGATTCCAGAAGAAGAAGAAAGAGAGAGGGGCAGAAGGTATATTGAAGCAAATTATAATAGAGGATTTCTCTAATATGGCGAAGGGAACAAGCATCAAAATCTAGAAGGCAGAGAACACCCATCAAAGTCAATAAAAATAGGTCCACACCCCACCATCTAATTGTAAAAATTACAAGTCTTAGTGACAAAGAGAAAATCCTGAAAGCAGCTCGAGACAAGAAGTCTACAACACAAAATGGTAGAAATGTTCGATTGGCAGCAGACTTAAACACAGAAAGCTATAGAATACTCAAGAAAGAAATTGAGGAAGACACAAAGAGATGGAAAAATGTTCCATGCTCATGGATTGGAAGAACAAATGTTGTGAAAATATTGTGCTACCTAAAGCAATCCACACATTTAATGCAATCCCTATCAAAAACCATCCATTTTTTTTCAAAGAAATGGAACAAATAATTATATATATATATATATATATCCATATAATTTATATGGAACCAGAAAAGACCCCCAATAGCCAGAGGGATGTTGAAAAAGAAAGCCAAAGTTGGTGGCATCACAATTCCAGACTTCAAGCTCTAGTACAAAGCTGTCATCATGAAGACAGTATGGTACTGGCACAAAAACAGACACATAGATCAATGGAACAGAGTAAAGAGCCCAGAAATGGATCCTCAACTCTATGGCCAACTAATCTCCCACAAAGCAGGAAAGAATGTCCAATGGAAAAAAGACAGTCTTTTCAACAAATGGTGTTGGGAAAATTGGACAGCCACATACAGAAAAATGAAAGTTGACCATTTCCTTATACCACACACAAAAATAGACTCAAAATGGATGAAAGACCTCACTGTGAGACAAGATTCCATCAAAATCCTTGAGAACACAGGCAGCAACCTCTTCTACCTCAACTGCAGAAACTTCTTCCTAGAAACATCGCCAAAGGCAAGGGAAGCACGAGCAAAAATAAACTATTGGCACTTCATCAAGATCAAAAACTTTTGCACAGCAAAGGAAACAGTCAACAAAACCAAAAGACAACTGACAGAATGGGAGAGGATATTTGCAAATGACATATCAGATAAAGCGCTAGTATCCAAAATCTATAAAGAACTTAGCAAACTCAAAACCCAAAGAACAAATAATCCAACCACGAAATGGGCAGAGGACAAAAAGAGACATTTCTGCAAAGAAGACATCCAGAAGGCCAACAAACATGTGAAAAAGTGCTCAACATCACTCAGCATCAGGGAAATACAAATTAAAACCACAATGAGATACCACCTCACACCAGTCAGAATGGCTAAAATTAACAGTCAGGAAATGACAGGTGTTGGAGAGGATGCAGAGAAAGGGGAACCCTCCTACACCATTGGAAGGAATATAAGCTGGTGCTGCCACTCTGAAAAAGCATGGAGGTTCCTCAAAAGGTGAAAATAGAGCTACCCTATGATCCAGCAATCACACTACTGGGTATTTACCCTAAAGATACACATGTAGTGATCCAAAGGGGCATGTGCACCTAGATGTTTATAGCAGCAATGTCCACAATAGCCAAGCTATGGAAAGAACCTAGATGTCCCTCAACAGATGAATGGATAAAGAATATGTGGTATATATATACAATGGAGTACTATGTAGCCATCAAAAGAAATGAAATCTTGCCATTTGCAATGACATGGATGGAACTAGAGGGTATTATGCTGAGCAAAGTGAGCCAATCAGGGAAAGACAATTATCAAATGAGCTCCCTGATATGAGGAATTTGAGAGGTAAGTGGGGAGCTTGGGGGATAGGGAAGGAAAAATGAAGCAAGATCGGATCAGGAAGGAGACAAAGCATAAGAGACTCTTAGTCTCACAAAACAAACTGAAGGTTGCTGGGGGGAAGGGGGTATGGAGAGGGTTGGTTGGGTTATGGACATTGAGGAAGGTACATTATATGGTGAGTACTTTGAAGTGTGTAAGCCTGATGATTCAAAGACCTGTATCCCTGGGGCAAATAATACATTATATGTTAATACAAATAATTAATAAAAAGATTAAAAAGAAAAAATACTGATTTGAAGAGATATATGTGCCCTGATGTTTATATCAGCATTATCAACAATACTCAAATTATGGAAATAGCCCAAATGTCCATCAACTGATGAATGGATAAAGAAGGGGTGGTATATTATATTACTCAGGTATAAAAGGGAATGAAATATTGCCATTTGCAATGATGCAGATGGAGCTAGAGAGTATTATGCTAGGCAAAATAAGTCAATCAGAGAAAGACAAACACCATATGATTTCACTCATGTGTGGAATTTAAGAAACGTAACAGATGAACATGGGGTGAAAAAGAAAAACAAACCAAGAAAAAGTCTCTTAACCATAGAGAACACACTGAGGGTTACTAGAAGAGAACTGGGATGGTGTGGGGATGGCTTAAATGGGTGATGGGTATCAAGGAGGGCATATGTTGTAATGAACACTGGGTATTGTATGTAAGTAATGAATCACTAAATCCTACACCTGAAAGCAATATTACACTATATGTTAATCAACTGGAATTTAAATAAAACTTGGAAGAAAAAAACCATTTCTAACATACTTTGTAAGAAACAGCAGGTTAGTTCACTCAATTGCCTTACCTAAATCATGCTTTATGTCTATTTGTTTTACTTACATGTTCTGCCCTTTCTGTCTCCAACCTCATGAAAGTAAAAAACGAGGATAAGCAAAAAAAAAAAAAAAAAAAAGGCACACTGATTCTTTCTTATGATAAAGGAGATATTACATTTATTAAATATCCAATATCTATGTATGACCATAGATATTCCTTTTCTATCATGGTGTCCCTGATGTATTATCATGATGTCCACAAAGCCAGAAAACATTTTCTCAAAGTTTTGCCTGACATCTAGTTTTGAAGGTTGTAGTGTGCTTTATTGTTAATTATAATATATAGACTTCATGCCTAGGAGCAACTTCAAAGAATTCCTTTTTGGAAATAGCAGCATATCATTTTTAAGAATTAAAGCATATTCCCATTTTCTTATGTAAGATAACATCATATGAAGATATACTTTTCATACTTTTCACTAAAGTCAATGAGAATCTGAAAATCTCAGTTGCAACGAGGGGCATATATAGGGGTTTGTATAATAGGACTCACTATGCCACAATCATTCCAATTTGGATTCTAGTCTTTGGAGGAAATTTCCTATTTGTTAAAAGTAAAAAAAAAAAAAATTAAACCTTTTTTCATGCTCCCTTTTATTATCCAACTACCCTTAGATGATTAATGAAAGTGAGCTTTTTTCCCTAAGTACTTCTTAGAGAGACTCTTGACTGTCTGGCCTCAATAGGCCACTCTTGAAGAAGCCCACCTGGTGCCTGGGTGAAGGAAGTAGTTGTGTCCACCACCAACTGTGGTGCTGCTGTGCAAAAGACAGTTAGGGTGGTTCCACATTCTATGAACACCTGTGATTTCTGGAAATGTTGGCCAGTTCCAAACTCTACTGACTGGAAGGGGCCTTGAAGTTCCTTCTAGGTCTCCTGTCACAATGAGAAGAACCAGGAAGACTTTTTTCCTAACAAAAGCTAAAATTCCAAGGAAGATTAAAATTGAGGAAGTCTTCTCTTTTTTGGCCTCCTCAATTGTCCATGTGCTCAGGCTCTGAATTCTTGAGTCCTCAGAACAGAAAGGGAACCTCAGTGTTAGTCTATGACTAATACGATCATCCAGCCAGTTCAAAGTGAAAAATTTATGTAACTTTGGGAAAACCTTGGCCAAAATCCGAGGTTGGTTTTTGGTAATACTAAAGCCAACATACATTAACAACACAAATGCTTCTTTGTGTTCTGCAACCTTGCGACAAGCCATAGATTTTGACATCTAGCATTTACCTTCATATCCAGCCTGTGGAGTTGGTGGCAGAGTGTGGTGTCTTACCAAAGGCAAAATGACAACTTGCTTGTACAAGTTGTTGGTTTTTTTTTTTTAAGTCCTTATTTTGTATCATCTCAAAATGTGAGTGAAATCTTTGAAGCAACTTTTCTACTATCTGCTTTATTTTTCCATAATCCAGTACTTACAAGACAAAGAAAAATTTCGTCAGGATTGTACTTCATCTTGTCCATTTTTGAGACAGATATACTAAAATGAGAAACATGTGTGTCACTCTCTAGCTGTGCATTGAAAAAGCTTTCTTTTTTGGAAAAGGTTTATTATTGAAAATGAAATCACTTAGGACTTCCAAGGAAGATGGCAGAATAGGAGGATCCTGGCTCACCTCATTCCACAGACACAACTAGATAACACACATGTCAGTGTAAATAACCCAGAAGACAACCTGAAGACTAGCAGAACATACTCTCCAGAGCTAAATGTAACGAAGCAGTCATATAAAGGAGGGTAAAGAGGGTGGATATGTGCTCAGAAATGAAATGGACCCATGGGACTGCCCATGGGAGGGAGAGGTGTGTGCATGTGGAGAAGGGAGAGGAACAGACCATCTACCAGCCATTCCAATAATAGTGGACCTCAACTAGGAAGATGAATCTTTATAATACTTGACTTTGAAAACTAGAGGGGCCTGGCTTTTTGTGTTCTCACACTCAGTGGGGTTTAGCCCCTGGAACTTAAAAATAAAAAAAAAAGCAGACTTGGATCTGAGAGAAGCATGAGGGTGAGAGGAAACTGAGTCCGTGCCTTTAATAAAGAGATAGCACAACAAAGAGCCCTGTAGATATACAGCATAGAAGCAGCAGTTTGAAAAATGCCTGGGATATATAGGAAGGAGATTCACATACAATTTTCAGAGTGTGTGCTAGAGAGGCATGGATCTTTGGGAAACTTCTCCAAGAGCAAAGGAGCTGGTGGGAACCATTTCCCTCCCCAAGTCCCCAGCCTAGATACACAGACATCTGTGGGAATGAGCACAAACTCATTCTACCTAGTTTGCTAGCAATGCTCCCATCCCCATGTTTTTCTGTGGATCTGCCCCCTCCAATCCAGCCATCCTCAGCAAGAGTTTTCCCAGGCAGCTGCATGCCCCTGCCCAAAGTGGACATGTGCAGAACTCACTGGCACCACATGCTCTGCCCCCATCCTTCAACTCAGCCTTGGCAGGAGTCCATCTAAAGTGGTGCCACAAGCCTGGCAGTGTGCAAGCAACCCCAACAGGGGCCAGCACCGCTCCAAAGTGACTCCTGCACTGAGGAGAGAAGATAACCACTGAGACTGGTCTAATTTTGGCACCAGCAATGGGCTATGGGCAGACATCTGCTCTGACCACAAACACAACTCAAACTCCAGGTGGCCCTAGACAGGACATCTAAAGCACAGGACCAAAACCCTGCCTGAAAGAGGCAAAGAGAGACATTAACTGGACTAAAGGCAAAAGTGGCTCACAGTGGGGCATATGCAACAATGGGGCATATGCAACACACAAAGGAGACACCCCTGAAGTGCCAGTTTCTGGTGCACAGGGAAATTGCACTGCAGGGCACTACAGGACCCACTCCTCTCAAGAGGAGGAGATGTAGCAGATTTTTCTAACAGAAAAAGAAATAGCCACAAAGAGTTAGACAAAATAATACAGACGAATATGTCCCAAATAAAAGAACAAGACAAAATCACAGAAAGAGACCTAAGTGAAACAAATATAAGTAATATGTCTGATAGAGAATTTAAAGTAATGGACAGAATTTTCTCAGTGGACATGAGAAAAGTGTGGGACATTGCAGTGAGATCTTTTACAAAGAGAGAGAAAACATAAAAAAGATCCCATCAGGGATGAAGAACTCAGTAACAAATTAAAAGTACACTAGATGGAATAAATAGTAGACTAGAGGAAGCAGAAGAATTGATCAGACAGAGTAATGGAAGGCAGTAGAGCTGGAGAAGAGAGCAAAAAGCCAATAATAAAAGTGAAAGTAGATTAAGGGAACTCAGTGACACCATCAGGCATAATAACATTTGATTATGGGGATCCCAGAAGAGAAGGTAGAAAATTTATTTGAAGAAATAATAGCTGAAAACTCCCCCTAATATAGGATAGGAAACAGAAATCGAGATACAGGAGTTACAGAGAGGCCCCAAAAAATCAAATCAAGGAGGTCCAAACCAGGACATACAGTAATTAAAATGGCAAAAAAGTACTGATAATGAGAGAACTTAAAGCAGCAAGAGATCAACTTTGTTTTTGTTTCTCTTGCCTTAAGAGACATATCTAGTAAGAAGATGCTATGGCCAATGTCAAAGAGGTTACTGCCTGTGTTCTCCTCTATGATTTGATGGTTTATTGTTTCAAACTTTGTTCTTTAATCTATTTTGAATTTATTTTTGTGTATGGTATTTTAAAAAGTGGTTTAGTTTTATTCTTTTGCATATTGCTATTCAGTTTTCTATGGGGATGTCATCAAAATAGAAGATTTCTTCACAGTGAAGGAAACAGTCAACAAAACTAAAAGGCAACCTTTGGAGTGGGAGAAGATATTTGCAAATGACGTATCTGATAAAGAGTTAATATACAAAATATATAGAGAACTTATCAAACTCAACACCCAAAAAAACAAACAATCCAGTTTAAAAAGGGGCAGAAACACGAGTAGACATTTTTCTAAAGAAGACATACAGATGACAGACAGACACATGAAAAGATGCTCAATATCACTCATCATCAGGGAAATACAAATCAAAACTACAATGAGATAGCACCTCACACCAGTTGGAATAGCTAAAATGAGGGACACTTGAAATGATGTTGGCAAGGATGTGGAGAAAGGGGAACCTTCTTACGCTGTTGGTGGGCATGCAAACTGGTGCAGCTACTCTGGAAAACAGTACAGAGGTCCCTCAAAAAGTTAAAAATAGAACGACTCTGCAATCCAGCAATTGCACTACTGGGTACTTACCCAAAGGTCACAAAAAAACTAATTTGAAGGGATGTATGTGCCTTCATGTTTACAGCAGCATTATCAACAATACCCAAATTATGGAAACAGCCCAAATGTCCATCAACTGATGAATGGATAAAGAAGAGGTGGCATATTATATTACTCAGGGATAAAAAGAAATGAAATCTTGCCATTTACAACGATTCAGATAGAGCTATAGTATTATGCTAGGCAAAACAACTCAATCAGAGAAAGACAAACACCATATGATTTCACTAATATATAGAATTTAAGAAACAAAATAAATGAAAATACAGGGCTTTGGGGAAAGGAGGCAAAACAAGAAACAAATTCTTAACTATAGAGAAGAAATGGAGAGTTTTTGGAGGGGAGGTAGGTGAGAGATGGGTTAAGTAGGTGATGGGGATTAAGGACTGCATTTGTTATGATGAGCACCACGTGTTTTATGTAAGTGATGAATCACTAAATACTACATCTGAAACTGATATTGTACTGTATGTTAATTAGTTGAAATTTAAATAAAACTTGGGGAAAAAATAAAAGCAGAAAAAGAAAAGAAAATAGCTCTATACAAGAGAAACCCCAAAAGGCTATCAGCCAATTTTTCCATCACCAGCAACTTGGCAGGCCAAAAGAAAGTTGCATGTTATAGTTAAAATGCTAAAAGAAAAAAACCAGCAACCAAGAACATTCTATCCACCAAGGCTATCATTCAGAATAAAATAAGGGAGAAATAATTTTTAGACCAACAAATGTTAAAGGAATTCATCACCAGTAAAGCGGCCCTACAAGAAATGTTAAAGGGAGCTTTGTGAGTGAAAAGAAAAGATCATAAGCAGGAGTAAGAAAAGTAGGAAGCACAAAAGCAGTAACAATAAGTGTATGTATAAAACATAGTCAAGGAATTCACACAATAAAAAGATCTAAAGTATGACACTGTATACCTTAAACAGTCAGGGGGGCGGGAGGAGGAAGTAAAAATTTTGTGTTTTCAGAATGGGCTGCACTTAAGTTACTATCAATTTAGACTGCTATATGCATAAGATGTTATATATAAACCTAATGGTAGGGACAAACCAAAAACCAGTAATAGAGGGGCACCTGGGTGTCTCAGTTGGTTAATCATGTGCCTTTGGTTCAGGTCATGATCTCAGAGTCCTGGGATTGAGCCTGAGTCATGCTTCTTACTCAGGGGGGAATCTACTTCTCCTTCACCCTCTGCCCCATCCCCCATTTGTGCTCTCTCTCTCTCTCTCTTTCTTTCTTTCTCAAGTAAATAAATATTTTTTTAAATAACTAGTAATAGAAATAAAGAAAAAGGGAGCAGGTAAGATGGTAGAGTAGTAAGGGGGACCCTGAGCTTGCCTCCTACAGCTAGATTAACATCAAATCTTTTTGAACAACTAGGAAATCAATCTGAGGATTGAGAAAACAATCTGCACAATTGGAGAGAGAAAGAACATGATAGATGCAAGGTTCAGGACCAGGAACTGGGGGAGAGAAAAGCTGTGGTGCTGGGAAAGGGAGGGAGCTCTTTTGTGGAGTGAAATTAGAGAGAGGGAGACAGCCAGAGAAAGAGTTGCACATAGGGTTGTCACAACACACTATGGTGAGGGAATCCCCTGGGTCGCACTGGAAGAGATTATTCCCCTTCCTAGAATACATTTGGGAGATAGCATTTTGCCTCACCAAGGACAAAGGGTTTGTAGGGAGCCACTGAATGACTGTTCAGCAGCAGAGCACAGAGGAGTGTGCAAAGGTCAGATAATCTAGTTGCAGCTTGTTCTCATGCATCACAATAGACTCCAGCAAACAAGTGCTTTTCTGTGATTGCTTTTCTGGGACAAAATGGCGCTGGACACACCTTGAGTCTCTCCTCTGGGGAAGGAGAGCAGATCTGTGCATTCTCAGGTCCTTTAAGATTTGGAGTTTTGAATTTCAGGCACCAGCCAGAGATAAAACACAAGAGAACTGTAGCCCTGGGTATGCCAATGGCACAGACAGGGTGAGGGCAGTGATCTGATGAAAGTCTGGGACACAGGAGAGATTTTTTGCTTTTCTGAGAGGACCTCCTGAACTGTGGCAGCCATGAATCACTCTTGCCAAGAAAGAGAAGGTCCAGTGATGATGAGGTCATCTTCCATGCTCCCCACTCCCACCCCTCCACCAGCATGGTCAGACCTGGGAGAGACACACACTACCTCCTAAGCAACTTGGTGGTTTGGTGGTTTCTTACACCAAAACTTCCCCTGAGCCTGGCAAGGGCATCTTTGCAAGGGCAGGTCTGACTATAGGCCAGTACAATGGGCCTCTCTCTCAGAAAACCAGCATAGGCTCCCCTCAACTCCACCACATTCCTGTACCAGGACTTCTGATCACAAGAGTGCTCCAAAGCATCAGCTTCAGTTTTAGTGGAAATGGAATGAAACTTTCTTTTATTTTTTCTTCTTTTTTTTCCCTTTTTTTTCTTTTATTTTATCATTTTTTCCTCCTTTTTTTTTCTTTGGTATCAGGCTTATAGTTTCTTGTTCATTTGTTGGTCTGTTTGTTTGTTTCCTTTCCTTGTTTTTTGGATCAGCCTTTTTCCCCCCTTTTCTTTTTTCTTTCTATATTTCTTATTCCTTGGAATCAGGCTAATATTATTTCATCTGTTTGCTTCTCTGTTGCTTTTCCTTTTCTCTTTTCTTGGATAAAGCATTTTTTAAAAAATCAGTTTTATCTTAACAAATCAAGTGCATCTATTTAAAGACTCAAACACTCCCACTGCAAGCAAGGAGGAACTCCGTAGAGAACTGACCTGTGGGAAAGAGCAGCCAAAAGACAAGAGCAGAATGCACACAGCATACATCAGAAACACTTCTTGAAAAGCCAGGCCCTGGACAGTATAGGACCTCTTCTTAATATAGCCATTACTCTTGGGAGTGGGAAGCATAACAAACGTCCATAATACACAAAAGATAGAAACCTAGACATAATGACAAAATGGATAAATTCTCCCAGAAAGAAAGATCAAGAAGAAATCACAGCCAGGGATTTGCTCAAAGCAGATATAAGCAATATATCTGAACAAGAATTTAAAACAGTCACAGGAATATTAGTTGGGCTTGACATAAACATAGAAGACACCAGAAAAACCCTGGCTACAGAGATAAAAGACCTAAAAACTAGTGAGGCTGAAATTTTAAAAGTGTTATAGCTAAGACGCAAAACTAAGTGGACATAATCACAGCAAGGATGGAAGAAGCAGAGGACCAAATAGTTGATACAGAAGATAAAATAATGGAAATAATGGAACTGAAAACAAGAGGGAAAGAAAACTATTAGATAATGAATATAGACTTTGGGGATTCAGCAATTCCACAAAGTGCAATATATGTATCATAGGAGTCTCAGAAGAAGAATGGGCTAAAGCTGAGAACTTCCTAATCTGGGAAAGGAAACCAGCATTCAAGTCCAGAAGGGACAGAGAACTCCTCTCAAAATCAACAAAAACAGGTCAATACAAAGACATATCAGAGGCAAACGAGCAAAAAGAAAGAGGATTCTGAAAGCAGCTAAAAACAAAAAGTCCTTAACCTGCAAGGGTAGACACATAAGATTAGCAGTAGACCTGTCCACAGAAATTTGGCAGGCTAGAAAAAAGTGACATGATATAGTCAAGATACTAAATTGGAAAAATATACAGCCAAGAATACTTTATCCAGCAAGGTTGTCATTCAGAATAGAATGAGAGATAAAGAGCTTCCAAAACAAGCAAAAACTAAAGGAATTTGTAAACACTAACCCAGTTTTGCAAGAAATATTAAAGGGGACCCTTTGAAGGGGAGAGAGATACCAAAAGCAACAAAGACCATGAAGGAACACAGACTATCTACAGGAACAGTGACTTTACATGTAATGCAATGGCACTAAATTCATACCTATCAATAATTACTCTGAATGTAAATGGACTCAATGCTTCAATAAAAAGATATAGGTTATCAGAATGGATTTTAAAAATCCATTGATATACTGCTTACAGTATATCATGTTAAAACCAAACACACCTATGCTGAGAAGCTTTTGATCTTGATGAAGTCCCAAAAGTTTATTTTTGCTTTTATTTCCTTTGCCTTTGGAGACATATCTTGAAAGAAGTTGCTGTGGCCGATGTTGAAGGGGTTACTGCCTATGTTCCCCTCTAGGATTTTGATAGATTCCTGCCTTTTATCCATTTTGATTTTAGCTTTGTTTATGGTGGAGTTTCATTCTTCTGTACATAGCTGTCCAATTTTCCCAGCACCATTTATTGAAGAGACTGTCTTTTTTCCACTGTATATTTTTTCCTGCTTTGTTGAAGATTATTTGACCATAGAGTTGAGGGTCCATATCTGGGCTCTCTACTCTGTTCCACTGGTCTATGTGTCTGTTTTTGTGCCACTACCATGCTGTCTTGGTGATCACAGCTGTGTAGTAAAGCTTAAAACCAGGCAATGTGATGCCCCCAGTTTTGTTTTTCTTTTTCAATATTTCCATAGCAATTTGGGGGTCTCTTATGGTCCATACAAATTTTAGGATTGTTGGTTCCAGCTCTTTGAAAAATGTCAGTGTAATTTTGATCAGGATGGCATGGAAAGTATAGATTGCTCTAGGCAGTATAGACATTTTAACAATGTTTATTCTTCCAATCCATGAGCATGGAATGGTCTTCCATCTTTTTGTCTTTTTCAATTTCTTTCAGAGGTTTTCTGTAGTTCCTTGAGTATAGATCCTTTACCTCTTTGGTTAGGTTTATTCCCAGGTACCTTAAAGTTTTTGGTGCTATAGTAAATGGAATCAATTCTCTCATTTCCCTTTCTGTATTTGCATTGTTAATGCAACTGATTTCTGTACATTGATTTTGTATCCTGCTACATTACTGAATTGCTGTAAGAGTTCCAGTAGTTTGGGGGTGGAGTCTTTTGGATTTACAATATAAAGTATCATGTTGGGGAGGAGTCAAGATGGCAGAGAAGTAGCAGGCTGAGGCTAAATCAGGTAGCAGGAGATCAGCTAGATAGCTTATCTAAACATCGCAAACACCTACAAATCCAATGGGAGATCAAAGAAAATAAGAACAGCAATTCTAGAAACAGAAAATCAAACACTTTTTGAAAGGTCGGACAGGCGGAGAAGTGAATCCAGAGCGACAGGAAGATAGACCGCGGTGGAAGGGGCCAGCTCCTGGCAAGCACAGAGCAAGGGAACACAAAATCGGGACTTTTAAAAGTTTGTTCCACTGAGGGACATCGCTCCAGAGGCTAAACCAGGGTGAAGCCCACACGGGGTCAGCGTGGCCCCAGGTCCTGCAGGGTCACAGAAGGATCGGGGGTGTCTGAGTTTCATAGAGCTCACAGGTATTAGAGCAGGGAAGCCAGCTACAGAGACAGAGCAAATGAGTGAGCTCTCAGCTCGGGGTTACGTTGAACCAGTCACAAGCTGGGTGAACTCAGAGTGCAGCCAGAGGCCAGGGAGATGGGAGTAATTGGGTGCTATTCTCTGAGGGCACACTGAGGAGTGGGGCCCTGAGCTCTCCTCTCCCCTTGGCCAGAGACTGGAAGGCTGCCATTTTCATTCCTGTCCTCTGGAACTCTACAGAAAGCGTTCAGGGAACAAAAGCTCACGAAAGCGAACCCGAGTGGATTACTCAGCCCGGCCCCTGGTAAGGGTGGTCCAATTCCGCCTGGGGCAATGACACCTGAGAATCACTACAACAGGCCCCTCCCCCAGAAGATCAACAAGAAATCGAGCCAGGACCAAGTACACCTACCAAGGAGTGCAGGTTCAATACCAAGGAGAGCAGCAGAATTCCAGAGGAGGAGAAAGCAAAGCACTGAACTCATGGACTTCTCCCCATGATTCATTAGTCTTGCAGTTAATTTAATTTTTTTTTCAATTTTTTTTCTGCTGCTAAATTTTTTAACCTTTACCCTTTTCTTTCTTAACGTTTTTTACTAGTTTATCTAATATATATATTTTTTTCTTTTTTATTTTTTCTTTATTTGTTTTCTTTTTTTAATTGTTTCTTTTTTTTTCTGAACCTCTTTTCATCCCCTTTCTCCCCACCATGATTTGAGATCTCTTCTGATTTGATTAAAGTGTATTTTCCTGGGGTCCTTGCCACCCTTTTAGTATTTTAATTGCTCCTTCATATACTCTTATCTGGACAAAATGACAAGGCAGAAAAATTCACCACAAAAAAAAAGAACAAGAGGCAGTACCAAAGGCTAGGGATCTAATCAATATAGACATTGGTAATATGTCAGATATAGAGTTCAGAATGACGATTCTCAAGGTTCTAGCCAGGCTCGAAAAAGGCATGGAAGATATTAGAGAAACCCTCTCAGGAGAAATAAAAGCCCTTTCTGGAGAAATAAAAGAACTAAAATCTAACCAAGTGGAAATAAAAAAAGCGATTAATAAAGTGCAATCAAAAGTGGAGACACTCACTGCTAGGATAAATGAGGCAGAAGAATGAATTAGTGATATAGAAGGCCAAATGACAGAGAATGAAGAAGCTGAGCACAAGAGGAACAAACAGCTACTGGACCACGAGGGGAGAATTCGAGAGATAAGTGGCACCATAAGATAAAAAAAGACATTAGAATAATTGAGACTCCAGAAGAAGAAGAAAGAGAGAAGAGAGCAGAAGGTATATTGGAGAGAGTTATTGGAGAGAATTTCCCTAATATGGCAAAGGGAACAAGCATCAAAATCCAAGAGGCGCAGAGAACCCCCCCTCAAAATCAACAAGAATATGTCCACACCCCATCATCTAATAGTAAAATTCACACGTCTTAGTGACAAAGAGAAAATCCTGAAAGCAGCCCGGGAAAAGAAGTCTGTAACGTACACAATTGTAGAAATATTAGATTGGCAGCAGACTTATCCACAGAGACCTGGCAGGCCAGAAAGAACTGGCATGATATATTCAGAGCACTAAACAAGAAAACCATGCAGCCAAGAATACTATATCCAGCTAGGCTATCATTGAAAATAGAAGGAGAGATAAAAAGCTTTCAGGACAAACAAAAACTGAAAGAATTTGCAAACACCAAACCAGCTCTACAGGAAATATTGAAAGGGGTCCTCTAAGCAAAGAAAGAGCCTAAAAGTAGTAGATCAGAAAGGAACAGAGACAATATACAGTAACAGTCACCTTACAGTCAATACAATGGCACTAAATTCATATCTCTCAAGAGTTACCCTGAATGTTAATGGGTTACATGCCCCAATCAAAAGACACAGGGTATAAGAATGGATAAAAAACAAAACCCATCTATATGTTGCCTACAAGAAGCTCATTTTATTTTTTTATTTTTATTTTTTAAGAAACTCATTTTAAACCCAAAGACACCTCCAAATTTAAAGTGAGGGGGTGGAAAAGAATTTACCATGCTAATGGACATCAGAAGAAAGCAGGAGTGGCAATCCTTATATCAGATCAATTAGATTTTAAGCCAAAAACTATAATAAGAGATGAGGAAGGACACTGTATCATACTAAAAGGGTCTGTCCAACAAGAAGATCTAACAATTTTAAATATCTATGCCCCTGATGTGGGAGCAGCCAACTATAAAAACCAATTAATAACAAAATCAAAGAAACACATCAACAATAACACAATAATAGTAGGGGAATTTAACACTCCCCTCACTGAAATGGATCACTGATCATCCAAGCAAAAGATCAACAAGGAAATAAAGGCCTTAAATGATACACTGGACCAATGGACATCATAGATAAATTCAGAACATTTCATCCCAAAGCAACAGAATACACATTTTTCTCCAGTGCACATGGAACATTCTCCAGAATAGATCACATCCTGGATCCTAAATCAGGTCTCAACTGGTATCAAAAGATTGGGATCATTCCCTGCATATTTTCAGACCACAATCCTCTGAAGCTAGAACTCAATCACAAGAGGAAATTTGGAAAGAGTCAAAATACCTGGAAACTAAAGAGCAACCTTCTTAAGAACGAATGGGTCAACCAGTAAATTAAAGAAGAATTGAAAAAATTCATGGAAACAAATGATAATGAAAACACAATGGTTCAAAATCTGTGGGACACAACAAAGGCAGTCCTGAGAGGAAAATATATAGCGGTACAAGCCTTTCTCAAGAAACAAGAAAGGTCTCAAGTACACAACCTAACCCTACACCTAAAGGAGCTGGAGAAAGAATAAGAAAGAAACCCTAAACCCAGCAGGAGAAGAGAAATCATAAAGATCAGAGCAGAAATCAATGAAATAGAAACCAAAAAACAATAGAACAAATCAAGGAAACTAGGAGCTGGTTCTTTCAAAGAATTAATAAGATTGATAAGCCCCTGGCCAGCCTTATCTAAAAGAAAAGAGAAAGGACCCAAATAAATAAAATCACGAATGAAAGAGGAGAGATCACAACTAACACCAAAGAAATACAAACAATTATAAGAACATACTATGAGCAACCCTACACAAACAAATTTGACAATCTGGAAGAAATGGATGCATTTCTAGAGACATATAAACTACCACAACTGAACCAGGAAGAAATAGAAAACCTGAATAGACCCACAACCAGTAAGGAGATTGAAACACTCATCAAAAATCTCCAAACAAACAAAAGCCCAGGGCCAGAGAAGAAGAACTAATTCCTATTCTCCTGAAACTGTTCTAAAAAATAGAACTGGAACTGAAACTGTTCCAAAAAATAGAAATGGGAGGAAAACTTCCAAACTCATTTTATGAGGCCAGCATCACCTTGATCCCCAACCAGACAAGGATCCCATCAAAAAAGAGAACTACAGACCAATATCCTTGATGAATACACATGTGAAAATTCTCACCAAAATACTAGCCAATAGGATTCAACAGTACATTAAAAGGATTAATCACTACGACAAGTGGGATTTATTCCAGGGCTGCAAGGTTGGTTCAACATCCTCAAATCAATCAATGTGATACAATACATTAATAAAAGAAAAAACAAGAACCATATGATACTCTCAATAGATATTTGACAAAGTACAGCATCCTTTCCTGATCAAAACTCTTCAAAGTGTAGGGATAGGGGGCACATACCTCAATATTATCAAAACCATCTGTGAAAAACCCACCATAAATATCATTCTCAATGGAGAAAAACTGAAAGCTTTTCCACTAAGGTTAGGAACACGGCAGGGAAGTCCATTATCACCACTTCTATTCAACATAGTACTAGAAGTCCTAGCCTCAGCAATAAGACAACAAAAGGAAATTAAAGGCATCCAAATCAGCAAAGAAGAAGTCAAACTATCACTCTTTGCAGATGATATGATACTCTATGTGGAAAACCCAAAAGACTCCACTCCAAAACTGCTAGAACTTATACAGGAATTCAGTAAAGTGTCAGGCTATAAAATCAATGCACAGAAATCAGTTGCATTTCTCTACACCAACAACAAGACAGAAGAAAGAGAAATTAAGGAGTCAATCCGATTTACAATTGCACCCAAAACTATAAGATACCTAGGAATAAACCTAACCAAAGAGGCTAAGAATCTATACTCAGAAAGCTATAAAGTACTCATGAAAGAAATTGAAGAAGACACAAAGAAATGGAAAAATGTTCCATGCTCCTGGATTGGAACAATAAATATTGTGAAAATGTCTATGCTACCTAAAGCAATCCACACATTTAATGCAATTCCTATCAAAGTACCATCCATTTTTTTCAAAGAAATGGAACAAATAACCCTAACATTTATATGGAACCAGAAAAGACCTTGAATAGCCAAAGGAATATTGAAAAAGAAAGCCGAAGTTGGTGGCATCACAATTCTGGACTTCAAGCTCTATTACAAAGCTGTCATAATCAAGACAGCATGGTACTGGCACAAAAACAGACAAATAGATCAATGGAACAGAATAGAGAGCCCAGAAATAGGACCTCAACTCTATGATCAACTAATCTTCATCAAAGAAGGAAAGAATGTCCAATAGAAAAAAGACAGCCTCTTCAACAAATAGTGTTGGGAAAATTGGACAGCCACATGCAGAAAAATGAAAGTCGACCATTTCCTTACACCACACACAAAAATAGACTCAAAATGGATAAAGGACCTCAATGTGAGAAAGGAACCCATCAAAATCCTTGAGGAGAACACAGGCAGACCTCAGCTGCAGCAACATCTTCCTAGGAACATCGCCAAAGGCAAGGGAAGCAAGGACAAAAATGAACTATTGGGATTTCATCAAGATCAAAAGCTTTTGCACAGCAAAGGAAACAGTTAACAATACCAAAAGACAACTGACAGAATGGGAGAAGATATTTGCAAATGACATATCAGATAAAGGGCTAGTGTCCAAAATCTATAAAGAATTTAGCAAACTCAACACCCAAAGAACAAATAATCCAATCAAGAAATGGGCCGAACGGGATGCCTGGGTGGCTCAGTTGGTTAAGCAGCTGCCTTCGGCTCAGGTCATGATCCCAGCGTCCTGGGATCGAGTCCCACATTGGGCTCCTTGCTTGGCAGGGAGCCTGCTTCTCCCTCTGCCTCTGCCTGCCACTCTGTCTGCCTGTGCTTGCTCTTGCTTCTCTCTCTATGACAAATAAATAAATAAAATCTTTAAAAAAAAAAAAAGAAATGGGCAGAAGACATGAACAGACATTTCTGAAAAGAAGACATCCAGATGGCCAACAGACACATGAGAAAGTGTTCCACATCACTCGGCATCAGGGAAATACAAATCAAAACCACAATGAGACACCACCTCACACCAGGCAGAATGGCTAAAATTAACAAGTCAGGAAATGACAGATGCTGGCGAGGATGTGGAGAAAGGGGAACCCTCCTACACTGTTGGTGGGAATGCAAGCTGGTGCAACCACTCTGGAAAACAGCTTGGAGGTTCCTCAAAATGTTGAAAATAGAACTACCCTACAACCCAGCAATTGTACTACTGGGTATTTACCCTAACGATATAAACATAGTGATCCGAAGCGGCATGTGCACCCGAATATTTATAGCAGCAATGTCTACAATAGCCAAACTATGGAAAGAACCTAGATATCATCAACAGATGAATGGATAAAGAAGATGTGATATATATACACAATGGAATACTATGCAGCCATCAAAAGAAATGAAATCTTGCCATTTGCAATGATGTGGATGGAACTAGAGGCTATCATGTTTAGCAAAATAAGTCAATTGGAGAAAGACAACTATCATACGATCTCCCTGATATGAGGAAGTGGAGATGCAACATGGGGAGTTAAGGGGGTAGGAGAAGAATGAATGAAACAAGATGGGATTGGGAGGGAGACAAATCATGTGACTCTTAATCTCACAAAAGAAACTGAGGGTTGCTGGGGGAAGAAGGTGTGGGAGATGGGCGTGGGGTTATGGACATTGGGAAGGGTATGTGCTATGGTGAGTGCAGTGAAGTGTGTAAACCTGGCGATTCACAGACCTGTACCCCTGGTGATAAAAATACATTATATGTTTATAAAAAATAAAAATAAAATTAAAAAAATTAAAATTAAAAATAAATAAAAAATAAAGTATCATGTCATCTGCAAAGAGAGAGAGTTTGACTTCTTCATTGCCAATTTGAATACCTTTTATTTCTCTTTGTTGTCTGATTGCTACTAGGACTTCTAGTACTATGTTGAACAAGAGTGGTGAGAGTGAGCATCCTTGTCATGTTCCTGATCTCAAAGAGAAGATGTCAGCTTTTCCCGATTGAGGATGATATTTGTTGTATGTTTTTCACAGATAGCTTTCATGAACTTGAGGAATGTGCCCTCTATCCCTATACATTGAATCATTCTGCATAGCAAAGGAAACAGTCAACAAAACAAAGAAGTAACCCACAGAATGGGAGGAGATATTTGCAAATGACAGTACAGACAAAGGGCTGATATCCAAGATCAATAAAGTACTCCTCAAGCTCAACAAACACAAAACAGATAATCACATCAAAAAAAAAAAATGGGCAGAAGACATGAACAGATAATTCTCCAAAGAAGACATACAAATGACTAACAGACATATGAAAAAATGTTCATCATCATTAGCCATCAGGGAGATTCAAATCAGAACCACATTGAGATACCACCTTACACCAGTTAGAATGGCCAAAATTAACAAGACAGTAAACAACATATGTTGGAGAGGATGTGGAGAAAGGGGAACCCTCTTATACTGTTGGTGGGAATACAAGTTGGTGCAGACACTTTGGAAAACAGTGTGGAGATTCCTTAAGAAATTAAAAATAGAGCTTCCCTATGACCCCACAATTGCACTACTGGGTAATTTACCCCAAAGATACAGATGTAGTGAAAGTGAAAGTGAAGGGCCATCTGTACCCCAATGTTCATAGCAGCAATGGCCACAGTCACAAAACTGTAGAAAGAAACAAGATGCCCTTCAACAGATGAATGGATAAAGAAGATATGGTCCATATATACTATGGAGTATTATGCCTCCATCAGAAAGGATGAATACCCAACTTTTGTATCAACTTGGACAGGACTGGAAGAGATTATGCTAAGTGAAATAAGTCAAGCAAAGAGTGTCAATTATCATATGGCTTTACTTACTTATGGAGCATAAGGAATAACATGGAGGACATTAGGAGAAGGAAAGGAAAAGTGAATTGGGGGAAATTGGAGGGGGAGACGAACCATGACAGACTGTGGACTCTGAGATACAAACTGAGGGTTTTGGAGGGGAGAGGGGTGGGGATGAGGTGAGCCTGGTGGTAGGTATTATGAAGGGCATGTATTGCATGGAGCACTGGATGTGGTACATAAACAATGAAATCTGAAACACTGAAATTTTTTAAAAAAGGAAAAAAAAACTCACCACCAGATTGAAAGTGAAGGGGTAGAGAACCATCTATCATTCTAACGGACATCAAAAGAAGGCTGGAGTAGCCATTCTTATATCAGACAATCTAGAATTTAAAATAAGACTAATAAGAAATAAAGAAGTACATAATATTACAATAAAGTCATCTAGCCAACAAAAAGATCTAACAATTATAAACACTTATGCCCTGAACTTGGGAGCAGCCAAATATATAAATCAATTAATAACAAAATAAAGAAACTCATTGATAATAATATAATAGTCATAGAGGACTTTAAAACCTCACTCACAGCAATGGACAGATCATCTAAACAGAATATTAACAAAGAAACAGTGGCTTTGGGGACGCCTGGGTGGCGCAGTTGGTTGGACGACTGCCTCCGGCTCAGGGCGTGATCCTGGAGTCTCGGGATCGAGTCCCACATCAGGCTCCCAGCTCCATGGGGAGTCTACTTCGCTCTCTGACCTTCTCCTCGCTCATTCTCTCTCTCTCACTGTCTCTCTCTCTCAAATAAATAAAATAAAAAATCTTTAAAAAAAAAAAAAAAGAAACAGTGGCTTTGAATGACATACTGGGCCAGATGGACTTAACAGACATAGTCAGAGCATTTTATCCTAAAACAAAGAATACACATTTTTTTTAAGCACACATAGATCTCCAGAATAGATCACACACTGGTCCACAAATCAGCCCTCAACATGTACAAAAATATCAAGATAATACAAGGCATATTTCAGACCCAATATTATGAAACTTGAAGTCAACTATAGAAAAAATTTGGAAAGACCACAAAAACATGGAAGTTAAAGCACGTCCTACTAAAGAATGAATGGGACAGAGAGGGACAAGTATCATATGATCTTACTGATTTGAGGAATTTGAGAAACAAGACAGAGGATCATAGGAGAAGGGAGGGATAAATGAAACAAGATGAAACCAGAGAGGGAGAAAAACCTTGAGAGACTCTTGGTCTCATGAAAGAAACTGCAAGTTGCTGGAGGGGAAAGGGGTGAGAGGGATGGGGTGGTAGGGTGATAGACACTGGGGAGGGTATGTGCTATGGTGAATATTGTGAATTATGTAAGACTGATGAATCACAGAACTGTACCCCTGAAATAAATAATACATTATATGTTAATTTTAAAAAGGGAAGAAAAAAATGAATGAGTCAACCAGGATATTAAAGGAGAATTTTTATTAAAAAGCACACACCCACACAAAAGCAAATGAAAACAAAAACCCAACCTTCCAAAACCTCTGGGATGCACCAAAGGCAGTCATAAGAGAGAAGTGTATAGAAATAACCCTTCCTCAAGAAGCAAGAAAAGCTTCCAATACAAAACACAACCTTACACCTAAAGGAGCAGGGAAAAAGAACAACAAATAAAGCCTAAAATCAGCAGAAGGGAAAAAATTAAGATTAAAGCAGAAATAAGTGATATAGAATTTAAAAAAGAATTAGAACAGATAAGTGAAACAAGGAGCTGGTTCTTTGAAAGAATTAACAAAATTGATAAATCCCTAGCCAGACTTACCAAAAAGAAAAGACGAAGAACCCAAATATATAAAATCACAAGTGAAAAAGGAGATATCATAACCAACACCACAAAAATACAAACAATTATTAGAGAATATTATGAGCAATTTTATGCCAACAAATTATGCAATCTTGAAAAAAAATGGATAAATTCCTAGAAACATATAAACTACCAAAAATGAAACAAGAAGACAGAAAACCTGAAAAGACCCATAACCAGCAAAGAAACTGAATCAGTAATCAAAAATCCCCCAACACACAAGAATCCAGGGCCAGATGGCTTCCCAGAAGGATTTTACCAGACATTTAAAGAATTAATACCTATTCAAAAAAAAAAAAGAATTAATACCTATTCTTCTGAAGCCATTCCTCAAAATAGATACGGAAGGAAAACTTCCAAACTCATTCTATGAGACCAGGATTACCTTGATTCCATAATCAAACAAAGGCCCCACTAAAAAGGAGAATTACAGAAAAATATCTTTGATGAACATGGATGCAAAATTCTCAACAAGATATTAGATCATCAAATCCAACAGTACATTTAAAGGATTATTCACCATGACCAAGTGAGATTTATTCCTGGGCTAAAGGGGTGGTTTAATATCCACAAATCAATCAATGTGATACACCGCATTAATAAAAGAAAGGATAAGAACCATATGATCCTCTCAATAGACACAGGAAAGGTACTTGACAAAGTACAACATCCTTTCTTGACAAAAACCCTCAAGAAAATAGGGAAAGAAGGAATGTACCTCAATATCACAAAGACCATATACAAAAGACCTACAGCTAATATCATCCTCAATGGGGAAAAATTGAGGACTTTTCCCCTAAAGTCTGAAACATGACAGGAATGTCTGTTCTCACCACTGTTGTTCAACATAGTACTGGAAATCCTAGCCTCAACGGAAGAGGTCAAAATGTCATTATTTGCAGACAACATAATACCTCGTGTAGAAAATGCAAAAGATTAAGCCAAAAATTGCTATAACTGATGCATGAATTCAGCAAAGTTGCAGGATATAAAAATATATGTATAGAAATAGGTTGCATTTCTATAAACCAATAATAAAACAGCAGAAAGAGAAATCAAGACATCGATCTCATATACAGTTGCACCAGAAACCATAAAATACCTAGAACCAAACCTAACCAAAGAGGTAAAGGATCTGTAGTCTGAAAACAATAGAACACTTGTGAAAGAAATTGAGGAAGACACAAAAAAATGGAAAAACTTTCTATGCTCATAGACTGGAAGAACAAATATTGTAAAAATGTCTATACTACGCAAAGTGATCTACACATTCAATGCAATCACTGTCAAAATACTGCCATCATTTTTCACAGAGCTAGAACAAACAATCAGAAAATTTGTGTGGAACCAGAAAAGATTCCAAACAGCCAAAGCAATCCTGAAAAAGAAAAGCAAAGCAGGAGTTACCATAATTCCAGACTTCAAACTATATTTCAAAGCTGTATTCCTCAGGACAGTATGGTATTGGCACAAAAACAGACCCATAGGTCAATGGAACAGACTAGAGAACCCAAAAAGGGACCCACAATGTGTAGTCCACCAATCTTCAAGAAAGCAAGAAAGAATATCCAATGGAAAAAAGACAGCCTCTTCCACAAATTGTGTTGGGATAATGGAGAGTCACATGCAGAAGAATGAAACTGGACCACTTTCTTACATTAAAACAAAAATAAATACAAAATGGATGAAAGACCTAAATGTAAGAAAGGAAACCATCAAAATCTTAGAGGAGAAAGCAGGTGGCAACCTCTTTGACCATAGGCACAGAAAATTCTTCCTAGACATATCTCCAGAGGTAAGGAAAACAAGAGCAAAAATGAACTATGAGATCTCACCAAGTTAAAAAGCTTCTGCCCAGTGAAAAAAACAATCAACAAAACCAAAAGTCAACCTTTGGAATGGGAGAAGACATTTGCAAAAGACATATCTAATAAAGGGTTAGTATCCAAAATCTATAAAGAACTTATCAAACTCTACATCCAAAAACAAAACAGTTAAGAAATGGGCAGAAGATTTGAATAGACAATTTTCCAAAGAAGACATCCTGATGACTAACAGAATATGCAAAGATACTCAACATCACTTCTCATCAGGGAAATACAAATCAAAACCACAATGAGATACCACCTCACACCTGTCAGGGTGACTAAAATTAACAATTCAGGAAACAACAGGTGTTGGTGAGGATATGAAGAAAGGGGAACCCTTTTGCACTGTTGGGAATGCAAACTGGTGCAACCACTTTGGAAAACAGTATGGACTTTCCTCAGAAAGTTAAAAACAGAACTACCCTACAACCCTGAGGCAGCTGAGTGGCTTAGTCAGTTAAGCATCAGACTCTTGATTTTGGTTCAGGTCATGATCTCAGGGTCATGAGATTAAGCCCCACATTGGGCTCCATGCCCAACAGGGAGTATGCTTGAGATTCATTCTCTCTCTCTCTCTCTCTCTCTGTCCCTCCACCCCTTCTCTTTCAAATTTTTCTCAAATAAATCAATAAATTTTGTTTAATTTTTAATTTAATTTAACTTTTTAAATTTAATTTCTTTTCAGTGTTCCAGAATTCATTGTTTATGCACCACACCCAGTGCTCCATGCAATATGTGCCCTCCATCATACCCACCACCGAGCTCACCCAACCTCCCACTGTCCTCCCCTCTAAAACCAAAAAAAACCTACCCTATAACCCAGCAATTGCACTACTAAGTATTTATCCAAAGGATTAAAACATGATGATTCAAAGAGGCACACCCCCCCAATGTTTATAGCAGCATTATCAACAATAGCCAAATTTTGGAAAGAGCCCAAATGCCCATTGACTGATAAATGGATAAAGAAGATGTGGTATATATAATACAATGCAATATTATTCAGAGATCAAAAAAAAAAGAAATCTTGCCATTTGCAACAATGTAGATTGAACAAGAGTTTATTACACTGAACGAAGCCAGTAAAAGAAAGACAAATATAATGTGATTTCATTCATATGTGGAATTTAAGACACAAAACAGAGAACGTGGGGAAGGGAAAGAAAAATAAGATAAAAAGAGAGAGGGAGGCAAGCTGGTAAAAGACTCTTAAATATAGAGAACAAACTGAGGGTTGCTGGAGAGCAGGTGGGTGGGGGGAAGGGCTTAATGGGGGCGGGCATTAAGGAGGGTACTTGAGATAAGCACTGAGTATTGTATGTGGGTTATGAATCACTGGATTCTGCTCCCGAACTAGCGCTGCACTGTATGTTAACTAGCTTGAATTTAAGTAAAAAAAAAAAAAAAATAGTTATAATAAAGAAAAAGGAATACTGTTAAGAAAGCCAACAAATCACGAGGAAAGAAAACAATAGAAGAAAGAAACAGAGAACTACAAAAACAAGCATAAAACAAGTAATAAAACGGCAATAAGTACATACCTATCAATAATTACTTTGAATGTAAATGGACCATACACTCCAATCAAAAGATGTAGGGTGATGGAATGGATAAAAAAAATGCAAGACCCATCTATACACTTCCTACATGTAACTCATTTCAGACCTAAAGACACACACAGATTGAGAGTGAAGAGATAGAAAAACATTTATCATGGAAATGGAAGTGAAAAGAAAGCTGGAGTAGCAATATTTATATCAGACAAAATAGAATTTAAAACGGACTGTACATATGGTTTCACTTACTTGTGGTGCCTAAGGAATAAAATGGAGGACATCAGGAGAAGGACAGGAAAAGTGAATTGGGGAAAATCGGAGGGGGAGACAAACCATGAGAGACTGTGGACCCTGAGAAAGAAACTGAGGGTTTTGGAGAGGAGCGGGGAGGTGGGATGGGTGAGCCTGCTGGTAGGTATCAAGAAGGGTGTATATTGCATGGAGCATTGGGGGTGGTGCATAAACAATGAATCTTGGGACACTACAAATAAAAGAGAAAATAAAATCTAAAAAAACAGACTGTAAAAGAGACAAAGAAGGACACCACATAATCTTAAAGGGAATAACCCAACAGGAAGAAATAACAATTGCAAATAATTATGTACCCAACACAGAAGCACCCACATACATAAAGCACCTATTAACAAACATAGAGGAATGAAACAATAACAATATAGTATTAGTAGGGGACATTAACACCCCACTTGGGTATATCATCCAAATAAAATCAACAACAAAACAGTGGCTATGAATGATACATTAGACCAGGTGGATTGAATATGGAAATATTCAAAATATTTCCATCCTAAACAGCTGAATACACATTCCAAGTGCACATGGAATATTCTCCAGAATAGAATATTCTCCATTTCAATACCTGCAGAATCACAGGCTAGGACACAAAATAAAAGTCTCAAGAATTTCAAAAAGATTGAAGCCATACTATGTACCTTTTTTGACTATAACACTATGAAACTAGAACTCAACCACAAGAAAAAATCTGGACAAGGTCTCCCTACTCAGTGGGGAGCCCACTTCTCCCTTTACCCTTGCTCCTCCTCCCTGCTCATGCTCTCCCTCTCTCTGTGTCAAGTAAATAAAATCTTTTTAAAAATCTGAGCAGAACACAAATACAGGGGAGTTAAATAACATGCTACTAAACAAGGAAAGGGTCAACCAAGAAATAAAAGAGAAAATCAAACACAGGGAGCCAAATGAAAATGAAAACACAATGGGTCCAAAATCTTTGGGAGAAAGCTGTTTTAAGATGAAAGTTTGCGGCAGTACAGGCCTACCTCAAGAAGAAGAAGAAAAAAAAACTTAAATAAACAACATAACCCTAAAGGAGCTAGAAAAAGAACAAACAAAATCCAAAAGCAGTAGAAGGAAGGATTAGAGTATAAATAAATAAAATAGAAACTAAAAAACAATAGAATAGATCAATGAAACCAGGAAGTGGTTCTTTGAAGAATCATCAAAATTGATAAACCTTTAGCCAGACTGATCAAAAAGAGACAGAGAGGGGACTCAAATAAATAAAACCAGAAAAGCAATAGGAGAAATCTCAATTGACACAACAGAAATGAAAAAAATATATAAGAATATATGAAAAACTATATGCAACAATTGAACAACCTAGAAGAAATGGATCAATTCCTAGAAACATCATTCGACAAATCATTTGACAAAGTACAACATTTATTCATGATTAAAATCCTCAACAAAGTAGGTTTAGAAGGAACATACCTCAACATAATAAAAATTACATATATTCATGATTAAAATCCTCAACAAAGTAGGTTTAGAAGGAACATACCTCAACATAATAAAAATTACATATATATATGTGTGTGTGTGTGTGTGTGTGTGTGTAAAAAACTACTAAAACTGATAACTGAATTCAGCAAGGTCGCAAGATACATAATCAATGTACATAAATCCGTTGTGTTTCTAGACACTAATAATGAAGTAGAGAAAGTAAGAAAACAATCTCATTTAGAATTGAACCAAAAATAATAAAATACTTAGAAATAAACTTAACCAAGGAGATGAAAAACCTGTACTCTGAAAACTGTAAGACATTAATAAAAGAATTGAAGACGAGAACAAACAAATGGAAAAATATTCCATGCTCATAGATTGGGAGAATAAATATTACTAAAATGTCCATTCTACCCAAAGCAATCTACAGACTTAATGCAATTCTTATCAAAATACCAATAGCTTTTTTCACAGCACTAGAACAAATAAAATTTGTATGGAACCACAAAAGATCTCAAATAGCTAAAGCAATTTTGAAAAAGAAGAACAAAATGGGATATAATCCAGATTTCAAGATATACTACAAAGCCATAGTAATCACAAAAGTATGGTACTGGCATAAAAAGAGACACATAAATCAATGGAACAGAGCAGAAAACCCAGAAATAAACCCATAATTATCAATAATATTCAATAAATGAAGCAAGAACATGCAATGGGAAAATGACAGTCTCTTCAACAAATGGTCTTGGGAAAACTGGACAGCTACATGCAAAAAAATGAAACTGGACCACTTTCTTACCCCATACACAAAAATAAACTCAAAATGGCTTAAGGGTCTAAATGTGACACCTAAAAGCATAAAAAATCCGAGAAGAGAGCACAGGCAGTAATTTCTCTGATATTGACCATAGCAACATCTTTCTAGAAATGTCTCCTGAGGCAAGGGAAACAAAAGAAAAAATAAACTACTGGAACTATATGAAAATAAAAATCCTCTGCAGGCAAAGGAAACCATCAATAAAACTAAAAGACAACCTATAGAACGGGAAAAGGATATTTGCAAGTGACATGTCTGATAAAGGCTTATTATCCAAAATACATAAAGAACTTATACAACACAAAACACACACACACACACACACACACAACTTAAAAAAATGGGCAGAGGACCTAAATAGACATTTTTCCAAAGACCTACAGATGGCCAACAGACACCTGAAAAAGATGCTCAACTTCCTTTATCATGGGGAAAATGCAAATCAAAACCAAAATGGGTGGTGGGGGGGAACCACAATGAGATAATCACCTCACACCTGTGAGAATGGCTAACATCAAAAACACAAGAAACAAGTATTGGGGAGGATGTGAAGAAGAACGAAGCTCTGTGCACTGTTGGTGCATTGGTGCAGCCACTATGGAAAATAATATGGAGGATCCTCAAAAATTTTAAAGTAGAAATACCATTTGATCTACTAATTCCACAATTATATTGAATATTTGAATATTTACCCAAATATATTTGAATATTTACCCAAAAAATACAAAAAAACACCAGTTCAAAGGGATATATGCACCCCTATATTTATAGGAGCATTATTCACAATAACCAAATTATGGAAGCAACCTAAGTGTTCTTTGACAGATGAGTGGATAAAGATGTGGTACAGTCACATGCACACACACACACACACACACACACGCTGAAATATTACTCAGCCATTAAAAAAAAAAGAAATCTCGCAATTTGCAAAAAGGATAAAGCTAGAGAGCATAATGCTAATTGAAATATGTCAGTCAGAGAAAGGCAAATCCTACATTTCATTCAAACATGCAATTTAAGAAACAAAAACAAACCAAGGGTGGGAAAGAGAGAGACAAACAAAAAAATAGACTCAACTATAGAGGACAAACTGATGGTTACAAAGGGGTGATGGGTCAGGGGATGGGAGAAATATGTGGAGGGGGTTGAGAGTACACATGTAGTGGAAAGAAGGGCCATCTGTACCCCAATGTTTATAGCAGCAATGGCCACGGTCACCAAACTGTGGAAAGAACCAAGATGCCCTTCAACGGACGAATGGATAAGGAAGATGTGGTCCATATACACTATGGAGTATGATGCCTCCATCAGAAAGGATGTATACCCAACTTTTGTAGCAACATGGACGGGACTGGAACAGATTATGCTGAGTGAAATAAGTCAAGCAGAGAGAGTCAATTATCATATGGCTTCACTTATTTGTGGAGCATAACAAATAGCATGGAGGACAAGGGGAGATGGAGAGGAGAAGGGAGTTGAAGGAAATTGGAAGGGGAGGTGAACCATGAGAGACTATGGACTCTGAAAAACAATCTGATGGGTTTGAAGGGGCGGGGGGTGGGAGGTTGGGGGAACCAGGTGGTGGGTATTATAGAGGGCACGGCTTGCATGGAGCACTGGGTGTGGTGCAAAAACAATGAATACTGTTACGCTGAAAAGAAATTAAACAAAAGGGAGTACACTTATGGGATGAGCAATGGACAATGTATAAAGTTGTTGAATCACTATATTGTACATCTAAAACTAATATAACACTGTATGTTAACTATATGGAATTAAATTTTTTATAGAAAATGAAACCTCTTGATTTCTGAATCTGTTTCCTTACCTGTAAATTAGAAAAGTGACTTGGAAAACTGCCAAAGCATCTGTCAGTCCTAAAATTCATACTGCTACCCCTCCCACTTCCTTTCCTCCTCTGATCCTTCCTATCTCAGTAAATTTTGGCACCATTATCCACTAAAATTAAACTTAAGTGTCAGCTTTGACCTCTTTCTCTCCTAACTTTCCTCTTTAAACCATTCATCAAGAGTTGATTGTCCCCACCTCCTTAACGTCTCTGGGATCCATCCATTTTATTTCTACCACTGTATTTGGCTATGTGAATGAGCTCTCCCTATTTGCAGAAGTGATTTTACAAGCCAGGAAGGTTTAGTATTACATTTTTAAAGATGACAGAATAAATCAAACTCATGTATTTATAAAGTAAAAGAATCTGGCCTGTAAGGAAACATGACTTCAATTTTAACTGTATAACTAATTTAAGTCTGTGACTTTAAACTGAAAAGTTTATTTAATACCAATTTTAATCATATTAGGGTACATTAAAAAATTCAATACGCAAAAATTTATAATTCGATGTATTTGATTAACAAGATATTCTTAAATAGTCAGGAAGACTTGTTAAGGTTGTGATTTTGCCTTGCCAAGCATTTTAAATACCTGGGAAAAAATAGAACATGTTGCATTATGATGTTTAATGTAAAATTTTTAAAGAAGTGTATTCAACTAAGTTTATAAATAAGACTGATTTAACATAAGTTTTTTTGTTGGACTGGAGTTAAGCTTTAATTAAACATTAATTAAAAGTGATTATTAGTATTTATGTAAATACTAGATTTATAGACAAACTTTATAAAAATATAAATTTGAAAACAACATTAATTTTAAATCTAAGCAACTACTAACAGTTATTTCTGTATTCAACTTCTCCTCCAGACATTAACTTTACTGACTATGGTAAAACAAGTTCCCTTGTATCATGGAACTGAAACATGATATAGGGATTTCATCTGGAACACCTTATTTTGTGTCTCACCTCTTAATTAAATACTTGAGTGAAAAGTCAAACCAAGTTCTAGAGCATAGAGAAATTTAAATACTTTGATTCCAGTGTAACTTTTTGTAATTAGTGCAGAGAAAAGCCACACATTATCTGTTAGGGTCCTACTGAAATGCTGCATTCCAAATATATTTCAAAAAATAGAGAAAATGTCTTAGCAACTTGAATTTCTCCAAACTATGACCCAGTCTTTACTAAAATTTTGTCATTTTTTTCTACATAATTAGAGCAGCATCTTGCATCTTCTTTCCCTGGTTTGGATTTGTTATTAGTTGGATGATATTCTTTAAAAATAGCTGTTATGTATTGATAAAATCTATAAATACAAACTAAGCTACCCTCTAAGAAGGAAGTTCACCAAGTCTCTGGCATAATAAAGAGGCTTCTTTGTATCCACTTTGCTAACATCCTCACCCTTGCCATCAATGTTTACTGTCCTTCCAATTAATATGCTATGTCAAACTCAAATAAGCAGTAAGAACTGAATAAAGGGCTCTTCTACTTTATAGATCATCTTGTCATTTGCCTGAAGACATTTTGGAATAAATCCAGCTTGCTGCATTCTGACTCAGAGCTGTGCATAACCTTACAGTGTGGGGAAAGTTTGTGGGGAGGTTTCTAGAGCCAAGTCTTTACAGTGTCCTCTAACTATATGCTGACCTGAATGTGAATAAACTAAGCATGAGTCTACATATGTAGAAATCCAGAAGGTGGACCATCACCATCGATACTTCCTTCTCCGACCCCCATAACCTCCCTAACAGCTGATTATATGTACCTACAAAGTTCTTCCTTTACAGGAGGTAGGAAGTGAAGACACACACGGATTATCCTCCCGTGGAGCACTGTTAGCACTTTTATTCCTGGCATGAGTCCCGGCTGCACATTAGGAGATGCTTCTCATCTCCAGCCCCAAGCCACAAAATACCACTAATCACTGGAAATTTGTGGAAGCATATTTGTCACCAACATCCCACCTGTTAGGCACCTCTAACTGTGCCCCCAAGAACTGCTAGATATCAGTAGACCAAAGAAGACTTTCTACTACTATTTCCAACCCCTTTAACTGTGGGGGGTGCTTTGCCATATCTCTGCTTTAACAGAATAAGTGGCCTCATAAACAAATGAAACCTCAAAGCCAGTCTTCACAGACTTTTTTAAAAATATTTTATTTATTTATTTGACTAAGAGAGAGAGAGAGAATCCACATGTGTGCACAAGCAAGGGGAGCAGCAGAGGGAGAGAGAGAAGCAGGCTCCCTGTTCAGCAGAGAGCCCAACGTGGGGTTCAATCTTAGGACCCTGGATCATGACCTGAGCCAAAGGCAGATGCTTAACAAACTGAGCCACCCAGGTGCCCCTGCAGATATTTTCTACCCCATCTTTCTGCCATTTGGCACAGAGCCCTGGAAGCCATGACAAGCAGGAGTTTATGCTGTGATATCAGCTTGAGCAGAAAAGAAGATGGTAGAACATTCCAGGTGGAAGGTACCATGATAACATCTGGCCAAACACCCTCACTTTAGAGATGAATAATGTGGGATTATAAATCATTACCTGTAAAATATATTTCAAATGTTAGCTATTACTACAATAATTGGTAATTTTTATATTTACTACTGCCATGTGTGTCTTAAAATTGCTTAGCCTCATAAGAGGCCACTTTAGCTCATGTGTTCACCAGAAACTGGCCCTGATCCAAAGATTTGGGTGAAAGTACTTTATCCTAGCAGGGACCCAGACAGTGTGGTGAGGACTGGGAAAGTGATATGGTATGGAGGCCGCACTGGGCCACAAGACCTACCTTCAGAACTGATTTATTCCCCCAGCTGCTAGGCATGTAGTGGGCAATCTCTGGGGATTGCCTTTAGTTACAGTCATGCTCTCTCTGTAGGAGCAGTCTGTATTCAGGGACTGGATAATGCAAGGGAGTTTATGTGACACCCCCATATTCCTAACTCTCAACAAATTTAATACTTTATATCTTTGGTTAGGTTTATTCCAAGGTATCTTATGCTTTCTGGTGCTATTGTAAATGGAATCAATTCTCTAATTTCCCTTTCTACAGTTTAATTGTTAATGTATAGGAAAGCAACTGATTCCTGGGCATTGATTTTTGTATTCTGCCACATTACTGAATTGCTGTATGAGTTCCAGTAATTTGGGGGTAGAGAGTTTTGGGTTCCACATAAAGTATCATGTCATCTGTGAAGAGAAAGAGTTTGACTTTTTCTTTGTGAACTTGAATACCTTTTATTTCTTTTTGTTGTTTGATTGCTGTTGCTAGGGCTTGTAGTACTATGTTGAACAAGAGTGGTGAGAGAAGGCATCCTTGTAGTGTTCCTGATCTCAACTGGAAGGTTCTCAGTTTTTCCCCATTGAGAATATATTCTCTGTGGGTTTTTCATAAATGGATTTTTTGAAGTTGAGGAATGTTCCCTCTATCCCTATACTCTGAAAAGTTTTAATCAAAAATGGATGCTATATTTTGTCAAATGCTTTTTCTGCTTCAACTGAGAGGACCATGTGGTTCTCTCTTCTCCTATTGATTTGTTATATCATGTTGATTGGTTTGCAAATGTTGAACCACCCTTACATCCCAAGGATAAATCCCACCCAAAGTTTATAGCAGCAAGATCCACAATAGCCAAACTTTGGAAAGAGCTGAGATGCCCTTCAACAGATGAATGGAGAAAGAAGATGTGGTCCATATATACAATGAAATATTACTCAGCCATCAGAAAGGATGAATACCCAACTTTTGCATCAACATGGGCGGGACTGGAAGAGATTATGCTGAGTGAAATAAGCAGAGAAAGTCAATTATCAAATGGTTTCACTTACTTGTGGAACATAAGGAATAACATAGAGAACATCAGGAGAAGGAAAGGAAAAGTGAAGGGGGGAGAATTGGAGGGGGAAATGAACTACCAGAGACTGTGGACTCCCAGAAACAAACTGAGGGTTTTAGAGGGTGGGGGTGGAGGGATGGGTGAGCCTGGTAATTACATAGAGCACTGGGTGTTATACATAAACAATGAATCTTGGAACACTACATCAAAAACTAATGATGTATTGTATGGTGACTAACATGACACAATAAAAAATAAATTAAAAAAATAAAATCACGCACACACATAAAAGACCTTGTGAGAGCACACGTGAAAGTAAACTCTAAGAGTGCCAAGTCAAGGGGTTGGTGCAACATGAAGTGGGATAAGGCAGAGTTTACGAATATTTCTTGGGGTAAAAGATTTAATCCCAAGGCAGACATATTCCTGGATAGTTCTTAGTCTGGGCTGTCACTTTCTCAAGCTCCCAAATGAAGTAGCACTGCTAAATTTGCTGCAGTAGACAGTGTGAGAAGGGATTAAATGTTTCAGAAAAGTGGGCATGCTGAAGTGGAAACACTGTTTCATACAGGAAACCCCATCACACAATTGTGTCTGATAGGAGGGCTGGAAGATACTCAGTTAACCAAAACAGTAAGGGATGGTGCTGAGAAGGCCTCTAGCCTCCCTGAGATGCTCTGCTCTGTAGACAAGGGCACTTGTAGCAGAAGCCATGACAGAACTGGGCTCCTTGATTTAAAAAGTGGGGGTGGGGGGGGCGGGGAATGACAGCTTCTGGAAATAAGAGAAGTGGCAGCACCTAACCACCAGAAACAAGAAGGACACAGTTATAATGTGCAGCAAGGACAGTATTGGACCCTCAGGACTAATTATAGGAGATGGTTAATAGAACACGTCATTCATATGGGCAAGATAGATGGGCTGTGAACAAAGATATTGTTCAATCTATATTACAAAAAAAGCAAAAATCAATATAGATGGGGTCAGATGTGACAATAAAGAGTTATGATCACTTGCCCAGGTTTTAGACAAGGCCATGCTTTGGTTCTATAAATAGTTGATGGAAGAAGACCAATTCCCCGGGAGAAAAGATTCGGCAACATCATAAGATATGCACATGGAAATGATTCCCCCAAGATGACTCCAAACAGACCATTTCCTAGGAAAACTATATACAGAAGGAAGAACAATACCCACATATTTGGAGAACTCTTAGACACCAGGAGGAAGCTGGTACTGATACCATCATGGCCCAGATACAGTTCACAGTGAGTTCACCGAGTTTACAGACCTACCCAGTAGTTATTTTCCCAATCACTAACTGTATAATTGAAATAGTCATACTTGGAAGTTGGCAAAATCCCTACGTTATTTCCCTGGCCTGTGGTATAGGAGCTAGTACAGCATGAAAGATAAAGTGGAAACTCCCACCCCCACCCCCACCTGATACAATCCAGCAATACAGTAAATCAAAAATACAGCATCATGAGGAAAATGGCAGATTAGTACCACTCTTAAAGACCTAAAGGATGCAGGAGTGATAATCTCCATCATATATTCATTTCATTCACTGATCTAACCTATACAAAAACCAGTTGTATCCTAAAAATAGCCTTCTCCAAACTTACTCAAATATTTACACTAATTGTACACTGGGCCAGGTGCAGTATCTCTGACAGTAGATTAACAAGTCCTCAACCACATGGTATACAGACATTAATCTCGTGAACAGTCTCTTTTCCATTCCCATCAGAAAGGAGATTCAGAAACAGTTTTCATTCACTTGGAACAGACTACAATATACTATAAATACTATACAGTTTAGCCTCGGGACTAGGTTTACTTTCCCATCCTCTATCATAATGTAATGTAATATAATATAATATAATAATATTCCCCTAGAATTTCACCCTGGCCCACTATATAATGACATCCCGCTGATCAGGCTAGATGAGCAAGTGGCAAGTAGGTTTAAAAAAAACCTTGCTAAGATACATGTGCTCCAGAGAGAGTAAGACAAAACATGGAGGCTTAGGAGTTTAAACTTACCAATGAAATGTTTAGGGATCCAGTGGTTTTGTAATGCAAGTACCTGATTTAAATTTTGATTGTCAGGCATCCACTTTAGAGAGGCATCTTCTAAAAGCATGGTTATCTCCAATAAACACACTGCCACATAATTAGATAAAGACAAGTCTGCCTCCCCAAACTGAGCCTCCTTTGTTTTAGAAATCCTGGTCGATTACCATAACTGACTATTCAAGGCACTTGCTTTTTGTCTTCCCAGGCTTTAAATTCCTACTCTTATGTTTAAAATTCACCATAGGAATGAGCCCAAGAAACCTTAGGTCCTCTATCCTCAACCCAATAAAAGCAGAACCCCAGTCCCTTGCAACACTCACGCATACAAGCCCACTCTGTCTTCTCTCTACCCACAACCTCACGTTGTAGCCCCAAGTGTGCTGTGTAATTTCCAGCTGCTGTAATAAATCTTTATTTTTTCAATTTTAAAGATTATTGCTGAAGATTATCTTGCAATCCTAATAATAACTACAAGGGTTGGCACAAGCACAATATTGGTTATCAATAGGCTGAAACTGGCACACAATATGAGGGTAGGGACCTCTTGATGGATGAATGCCCTCATAAAAAGAGGAAGAAACACAAGATCTTCCTCTATACATGCACGCATCAAGAAAGACCATGTTACAAGAAGACAGACATCTGCAAACCAGGCAGAGGGCCTTCATACACCAAATCTGCTGGCATCTTGATCTTGAACTTTCCAAGCTCCAGAACTGTGAGAAATAAATGTTTGTTGTTTAAGCCACCCAGTGTAAGGTATTTTGTTATAGCAGCCTGAACTATAGCTGGACTCATGATGATAGGTTTAGCAGTTAGTCAGAAGCCCAAAAGGAGAAAAGTAGAAAAAAGGAAACATGAAGGTCTGGATTTGGAGCATATGGACCCATAGGAGTGGGCACAGAGTGAAGACCTTTGATATCATGTCTTCCGTCATTGGCCACCTGAGTGTTGGCACAGTGAGTACATGAAGAAACTGGCATAATCTCCATGGGATCAATGGCATGGCCTCCCATTCAACAATGCTTATCTAGATACTGTTGCTACCAAATGACCATCCCAACAGCATCAAAAATCAATCCTGAACTCCTGATTCAACACCTGGTTGTGTGGAGGAGTCACACGGTGCGAAAGTAACTACCTTTGACTCATTTTATTCAAGAAGGGGCAGAAACTCATTTTGACTGGAAACAACACGTATTTTTGGTGAAGTTTTCCTTTCTTGCCCACGGGGCCTTAGCCAGTACCACTAACAAGGAATTACAAAGTATTTGATCCACATTACACTGCATCAAAACAAAGAACCCTCTTTACAGAAAAGAATATGTGGCATCTAATGCATGACCTCTGGATCTACTGGTATTATCCTTACATCATGCAACCTAGATGCTGCCAGTCTAATACACTGATAGAAAGCCTTTAAGGGCACAACTGAAGTGCCACTTAGAGACAAACTGAGAATGAGGCATACTCAAGGATTCAGTACACAGTCCAAATCAATGATCACTATATAGTGCTGCGTTTACAACATGAAGAATATACAGTTCTAGAAACAAAAGAGTAGGAATAGTTGGGAAGCTATTTATCATTATTCCCAGTGACCTTCTTTGGGATTTTCGGTTCCCATCCTTGCATCTCTATTTCTCATGACTTAGGTATACAAGTTCCCCAAAAGAAAAATGTCTCTGCTTGGGGATAAAGCAGGAATGAATTAGATTTAAGCTATAGCAACCTCTGGCAACTTTGGACTACTCATTTCCAAAGGACAAACAATCAAGAAGAGTCATTGTCCTAGGGAGGTGGGGGTGAGGGGAGTCAGGGAAGTCAGTCTCCTTTATTCATGTAAAGAGGCATATTCGGAATACGTCTGACATCCAAGCAATTCAATTAGGCATCTCTGGATATTCCCTTGCCCAGTTTGGCCTACAAATCAATAACTTAAATAGCCACAGCTTGAGAAGGGAATGGCAACCAGGTTAAGAGTCCTCAAGAATGAGATAAACCGGGGTACTTGGGTGGCTTAGTCATTAAGCATCTGCGTACAGCTCAGGTAATGATCTGGGAGTCCTGGGATCAAGCCCCATGTCAGGCTCCCTGCTCAGAAGGGATTCTGCTTCTCCCTCTCTGCACCCCCCCCATTTCTCTGCTCCTTTCTCTCTTGCTTGCTCTCAAGGGAAAAGAAAGAGAGAAAGAAAGAAAGAAAGAAAGAGAGAGAATGGAGAGTAAAAGAGGGAGATAATGTGTATCATTCATAGCCTTGATGTCAGCACTATAGAGGCACTAGAGTTCATCCCTCCAACTTTCGTCTTATAGGTTTACCCCAGGAAAAGAGACCCATCACAATTCTAGAAAAGCTGCTCTAAAACTTAGATGAAGTGAATCTCAGTGGAACAAACCATTATCCTATAAGGGGACTGTCATACCTAGGGTAGCTTTAGTGAATGATGTGATGCACATTGCTCAGATACCTCTTCATGGCTGAAAGAACTGCTAGGAGTTAATTGTCTGTTTCTGTCTTCTCATTTTTTGATGTGATTATCTGTTTTGAGGGTGTTGAGTTTGAGGAGTTCTTTATAGATTTTGGATATCAGTCATTTGAGAATATCTTCTCCCATTCTGTGGCTTCCCTCTTAGTTTTGTTGACTGTTTCCTTTGTTGTGCATAAGCTTTTGATCTTGATGAAGTCCCAAAAGTTCATTTTTGCTTTTGTTTCCTTTGCCTTGGAGACATATCTTGAAAGAAGTTGCTGTGGCTGATGTCGAAGAGGTTACTGCCTATGTTCCCCTCTAGGATTTTGATAGATTCCTGTCTCATGGTGAGGTCTTTTATCCATTTTGAGTTTATCTTTGTGTATGGTATAAGAGAATGGTCGAGTTTCATTCTTCTATACATAGCTGTCCAATTTTCCCTACACCATTTATTGAAGAGACTGTCTTTTTTCCACTACATATTTTCTCCTGCTTTTCCTTACGTACAAAGGAAAGACAATCAGAATAATGTTAGACCTGTCCACAGAAACCCGGAAAGCAAGAAAGGGCTGGCGAGACATATTAAGGGCAATAAATGAGAACAATATGCAGCCAAAAATACTTTATCCATCAAGGCTGACATTCAAAATGGAGAGAGAGATAAAGAGCTTCCAAGACCAGCAAGGTTTAAAAGAGTATGTGACCACCAAGTCAGCACTACAAGAAATATTAAGGGGAGTTCTTATAAAAGAAGACAGAGGGTGGAGGAGTCAAGATGGCAGAGGATTAGTAGGCTGAGATCACACCAGATAGCAGGAGATCAGCTAGATAGTTTATCAAACCATTCCAAACACCTACAAATCCAACAGGGGATCAAAGAAAAGAAAAGAAGCAATTCTAGAAACAGAAAATTGGCCACTTTCTGAAAGGTAGGATCTACAGAAAGTGAATCCAAAGCGACAGGAAGATAGACCACGGGGAGGGAGGGCTGACTCCTGACAAGCAGTGGAGCAACAGAGCACAAAATCTTAACTTTTAAAAGTCTGCTCCACTGAGGGACATCACTCCAGAGGCTAAGCGGGGGGGTGGGGCCCTCATGGGGACAGCGTGGTCTCAGGTACTGCTGGGTCACAGAAGGATTGGAGGTGTCTGAGTTTTACAGAACTTTCAGATATTAAAGCGGAAAGCCAGCTACAGAAACAGAGCTGAGGAGTGAACTCTCAGCTTGGGGTTACCTTAAACTGTAATCCCATAGCACAGGCCACTGCTCTTTGAGCATGGACCCCAGAAGTGGCAGATCTGGGGAGACCACCCTGGAAGAGTGGCAGTGATTTGCTTAGTTTGGAGACTCCAGGTGGGTCTGTGTGCCAGAGACAGAGAGGCTCAGTCATAGGCTGGGTGAGCTCAGCATGCAGGCAGAGGTCAGGGATACAGGAGTGATTGAACGCTTTTCTCCGAGGGAGCACTGAGGAGTGGGGCCCCGAGCTCTCTGCTCCTCCAGGCTGGAGATTGGGAGACCACTATTTTTATTCCCATCCTCCAGAATTCTATGGAAAGCAGTCAAAAACAAAAGCTCCCAAGAGCAAACCAGAGCAGATTACTTAGCCTGGCCGCTGGCAAGGCCAGTGCAATTCCATCTTGGGCAAAGACACTTGATAATCACTACAACAGGCCCCTCGCCCAGAAGATCAGAAGAAATCCAGCCAAAACCAAGTTCACTTATCAAGAACAGTGGAATTCCAGAGGAGAAAACAGCAAAGCATGGAATTCATGGCTTTCTCCCCATGATTCTTCAGTCTTGCAAAGTTCATTAATTTTTTTAATTTTATTTTTTCTTATTCTAATTTTTAAACTATTACTCTTTCCCCCTTTAACATTTTTTAACTAGTTTATCTTAACAATACCTTTCTTTTTTTTATTTTTTTTTATTTTCAGCATAACAGTATTCCTTGTTTTTGCACCACACCCAGTGCTCCATGCAATCCATGCCCTCTTTAATACCCACCACCTGGTTCCCCCAACCTCCCACCCCCAACCCCTTCAAAACCCTCAGATTGTTTTTCAGAGTCCATAGTCTCTCATGGTTCACCTCTCCTTTCAATTTCCCCCAACTCCCCTCTCCTCTCTAACTCCCCTTGTCCTCTATGCTATTTGTTATGCTCCACAAATAAGGGAAACCATATGATAATTGACTCTCTCTGCTTGACTTATTTCACTCAGCAGAATCTCTTCCAGTCCCGTCCATGTTGCTACAAAAGCTAGGTATTCATCCTTTCTGATGGAGGCATAATACTCCGTAGTGTATATGGACCACATTTTCCTTATCCATTCGTCCGTTGAAGGGCATCTTGGTTCTTTCCACAGTTTGGCGACCGTGGCCTTTGCTGCTATAAACACTGCGGTACAGATTGCCCTTCTTTTCACTACATCTGTATCTTTGCGGTAAATACCCAGTAGTGCAATGGCAGGGTCATAGGGAAGCTCTATTTTTAATTTCTTGAGGAATCTCCACACTGTTCTCCAAAGAGGCTGCACCAACTTGCATTCCCATCAACAGTTCAAGAGGGTTCCCCTTTCTCCACATCCCCTCCAACACATGTTGTTTCCTGTCTTGCTAATTTTGGCCATTGGTGATATCACAATGTGGTTTTAATAATATCTTTCATTTAAAAAAAAAAACTTTCTGAAACTTCATTATTATAGTCATATTTTATCCTTCATCGTATCTACCTTTATTTTTTGTATATACATAGGGTTTTTTTCTTCTAAAAAATTTTGGGATACAACTTCTTCTAATAGATCAAAATACACCCTAAATCTAGCACAGGGTTTTGTTCTAGTCTCCAGCTTAAGCAAATTCTTTCCACTTTCTTTTTCTCTCTTTTCCCAACCAACTTATCTTATCAACTCTTTTTTAGAATTTTTTAAAAATTTTTCATCTTTTCTTTGTCTTCTCATTGTCCTTGTGGCATATGTTCTTTCTCAGCCTTTCATTCCCAGTATGCTATTTATTCCAGAGGGGAGGAGCAAAGTTGTGAAAAACAAAATGAAAAAAAAAAAAAGACTCTCCTAAAATTTTTCATCTTTACAGTCATATTCCATCCCCTCATCATGTTTACCCTTATTTGTGTGTGTGTGTGTGTGTGTGTGTGTGTGTGTGTGTATTTTTTCTTTCTTCAAAATTTTGGGAGGTAGTTTCTTCTAAGAGACCAAAGTACTCCCAGTATAAAATGGGTGGCTCTGTTCTATTCACCAGCCTAATATCTATATTTTCTTTTTCTTTTACTTTTTTTTAACTTCTTTTTACACCCTTTCTTCCCCCCATGATTCGGGGTCTCTTCTGATTTGGTTAACACACATTTCTCTGGGATCTTTGTCACCTTTTTAGTATTTTATTCTCTCCTTCATATATTCTTATCTGGATAAAATGACAAAGTGGAAAGACTCACCACAAAAAAAAAGAACAAGAGGCAGTACTGAAGGCTAGGGACATAATCAATACAGACATTGGTAATATGTTAGATCTAGAGTTCAGAATGATGATTCTCAAGGTGCAAGCTGGGCTTGAAAAATGCATGGAGGATATTAGAGAAACCCTGTCTGGAGAAATAAAATCCCTTTCTGCAGAAATAAAAGAACTAAAATCTAGTGAAGCTGAAATAAAAAAAAAAAAAGCTGTTAATGAGGTGCAATCAAAAATGGAGGCTCTTACTGCTGGATAAATGAGGCAGAAGAGAGAATGAGTGATATAAAAGACCAAATGACAGAGAATAAAGAAGCTGAGAAGAAGAGAGACAAACAACTACTGGACCAGAAGGGGAGAATTTGAGAGATAAGTGATACCATAAGACGGAACATTAGAATAATTGAGACTCTGGAAGAAAAAGAAAGAGAGAGGGAAGCAGAAGGTATATTGGAGATAATTACTGTAGAGAATGTCCCTAATATGGCAAAGGGAACAAGCATCAAAATCCAGGAGGCGCAGAGAACCTCCCTCAAAATCAATAAGAATAGGTCCACACCCCATCATCTAAAAGTAACACTTACAAGTCTTAGTGACAAAGAGAAAATCCTGAAAGCAGCCCGGAATAGAAGTCTGTAACATACAATGGTAGAAATATTAGATTGGCAGCAGACTTATCTACAGAGACCTGGCAGGCCAGAAAGAACTGGCATGATATATTCAGAGCATGAGAAAAACATGCAGCCAAGAATACTATATCCAACTAGGTTATCACTGAAAATAGAAGGAAAGATAAAGAGCTTCCAGGACAAACAAAAACTGAAAGAATTTGCAAACACCAAACCAGCTCTACAGGAAATATTGAAAGGGGTCCTCTAAGCAAAGAGAGAGCCTAAAAGTAGTAGATCAGAAAGGAACAGAGACAATATACAGTAACAGTCACCTTATAGGCAATACAATGGCACTAAGTTTATATCTCTCAATAGTTACCCTGAATGCAAATGTGCTAAATGTCCCCAATCAGAAGACACAGGGTAGCAGAATGGAAAAAACAAAAAACAAAAACCATTAATATGCTGTCTACAAGAAACTCATTTTAGACCCAAAGACAGCAGATTGAAAGTGAGGGGGTATAAAGCCATTTGCCATACTAATGGACATCCAAAGAAATCTGGGGTGGCCATCCTTATATCAGATCAATTAGATTTTAAGCCAAAGACTATAATAAGAGATGAGGAAGGACACTATATCATACTCAAAGGGTCTGTCCAACAGGAAGATCTAACAATTTTAAATATCTATGCCCCTAACATGGGAGAAGCCAACTATATAAACCAATTAATAACAAAATCATAGAAGCACACTAACAATAACACAACAATAGTAGGGGATTTTAACACTCCCCTCACTGAAATGGACAGATTATCCAAGCAAAAGATCAACAAGGAAAAAAAGGCCTTAAATGACACACTGCAGCAGATGGACATCACAGATATATTCAGAACATTCCATCCCAAAGCAAAAGAACACATATTCTTCTCTAGTGCACATGGAACATTCTCCAGAATAGATCACATCCTGGGTCACTAATCAGGTCTCAACCACTATCAAAAGACTGGGATCCTTCCCTCAATATTTTCAGACCACAATGCTCTGAAGCTAGAACTCAATCACAAGAGAAAATTTAGAAAGAACCCAAATACATGGAGGTGAAAGAGCATCTTACTAAAGAATGAATGGGTCAATCAGGAAATTAAAGAAGAATTGAAAAAATTCATGCGAGCAAATGTAATGAAAACACAACTTTTCAAAATTTGTGGAACACATCAAAGGCATGCCTTAGAGGAAAATACATACAAGCCTTTCTCAAGAAGCAAGAAATTGGGGGGGGGCACCTGGGTGGCTCAGTGGGTTAAATCCTCTGCCCTCATCTCAGGTCATGATCCCAGGGTCCTGGGATCGAGCCCTGCATCAGGCTCTCTGCTCAGTGGGGAGCCTGCTTCCTCCTCTTTCTCCTTCCTCTTTCTCCTCTTTCTGCCTGCCTCTCTGCCTATTTGTGATCTGTCTGTCAAATAAATAAATACAAATCTTAAAAAAAAAAAAAAAAAAGGAAAAGAAACCAGAAAGGTCTCAAATACACAACCTAACTCTACACCTAAAGGAGCTGGAGAAAGAACAATAAAGAAAGCCTAAACCCAGCAGGAGAAGAAAAATAATAAAGATCAGAGCAGAAATAAATGAAATGGAAACAAAAAAAAAAAAACCCAATAGAACAAATCAATGAAACTAGGAGCTAGTTCTTTGAATGAATTAATAAGATGGATAAAGTCCTGGCCAGCCTTATCAAAAAGAAAAGAGAAAGGACCCAAATAAATAAAATCATGAATTAAAGAGGAGAGATCACAACCAACACCAAAGAAATACAAACAATTATAAGAACATATTATGAGCAACTCTACCCCAGCAAATTTGACACTCTGGAAGAAATTGATGCATTCCTAGAGACATATAAACTACCAAAACTGAACCAGGAAGAAATAGAAAACCTGAACAGACGCATAACCAGTAAGGAGATTGAAACAGCCATCAATAATCTCTAAACAAACAAGAGCCCAGGGCCAGAAGGCTTCCCAGGGGAATTCTACCAAACATTTAAAGAAGAATTAATTTCTATTCTCCTGAAACTATTCCAAAAAATAAAAATGGGAGGAAAACTTCCAAACTCATTTTATGAGGCCAGTATCACCTTGATCCCAAAACCAGACAAGGATCCCATCATAAAAGAGAATCACAGGGACACCTGCGTGGCTCAGTGGGTTGGGCCTCTTCCTTCAGCTCAGGTCATGATCTCTGGGTACTGGGATCAAGCCCCTCATTGGGCTCTCTGCTCAGAGGGGATCCTGCTTCCCCCATCTCTGTCTGTGTCTCTGCCTACTTGTGATCTCTGTCTGTCAAATGAATAAATTTTTTTATAAAAGAACTACAGACCAATATCCTTGATGAACACAGATGTGAAAATCCTCACCAAAATAATAGACAATAGGATTCAACAGTACATTAAAAGGATTATTCACCACGACCAAGTGGGATTTATTCCAGAGCTGCAAGGTTGGTTCAACATCCACAAATCAATCAATGTGATACAATACATTAATAAAAGAAAGAACAAGAACCATACTATACTCTCAATAGATGCTAAAAAAGCATTTGACAAAGTACATCTTTTCTTGATTAAAACTCTTCAAAGTGTAGGGATAGAGGGTACATACTTCAATATCATCAAAACCATCTATGAAAAACCCACAGTGAATATTATTCTCAATGGAGAAAAACAGAGAGCTTTCCCACTAAGGTCAGGAACATGGCAGGAATGTCCATTATCACCACTGCTATTCAACATAGTACTAGAAGTCCTAGCCTCAGCAACCAGACAACAAAAAGAAATTAAAGGCATCCAAATCAGTTAAGAAGAAGTCAAACTATCACTCTTTGCAGATGCTATGATACTTTATGTGGGAAACCCAAAAGACTCTACTCCAAATCTGCTAGAACTTGTACAGGAATTCAGTAAAGTGTTAGGATATAAAATCAATGCACAGAAATCAGCTGCATTCCTATAAACCAACAAGAAGACAGAAGAAAGAGAAATTAAGGAGTCAATCCCATTTACAATTGCATCCAAAACCATAAGATACCTAGGAATAAACCTAACCAAAGAGGCAAAGAATCTGTACTCAGAACACTATAAAGTACTCATGAAAGAAACTGAGGAAGACACAAAGAAATGGAAAAATGTTCCATGCTCATGGATTGGAAGAACAAATATTGTGGAAATGTCTATGCTACCCAAAACAATCTACACATTTAATGAAATTCCTATCAAAATATGTCCCATTTTTTTTCAAAGAAATGGAACAAAGAACCCTAAAACTTATGTGAAACCAGGAAAGACCTTGAATGGCCAGAGGAATGTTTAAAAAGAAAGCCAATGTTGGTGGCATCACAATTCCAGACTTCAAGTTCTATTACAAAGCTGTCATCGTGAAGACAGTATGGCACAAAAACAGACACATAGATCAATGGAACAGAATAGAAAGCCCAGAAATAGACCCTCAACTCTATGGTCTACTAATCTTCAACAAAGCAGGAAAGAATGTCCAATTGAAAAAAGACAGTCTCTTCAACAAAAGGTGGTGGGAAAATTAGACAGCCACATGGAAAAAAATGAACTGGGCCATTTCCTTATACCACACACAAATAGACTCAAAATGTATGAAAGACCTCACTGTGAGATAGGAATCCATCAAAATCCTTGAGGAGAACACAAGCAGCAACCTCTTCAATTTCAGTTGCAGCAACTTCTCCCTAGGAACATCGCCAAAGGCAAGGAAAGCAAAGGCAAAAATGAACTATTGGGACTTGAAGGGCAAAAATAAACTATTGGGACTTCATCAAGATCCAAAGCTTTTGTACAGCAAAGGAAACAGTTAACAAAAACCAAAAGACAACTGGCAGAATGGGAGAAGATATTTGCAAATGACATATCAGATAAAGGACTAGTATCCAAAATCTATAAAGGGCTCAGCAAACTCAACACCCAAAGAACAAATAATCCAATCAAGAAATGGGCAGAGGACATAAACAGACATTTCTGCAAAGAAGACATCCAGATAGCCAATGGACACATGAAAAAGTGCTCAACATCACTCAGCATCAGGGAAATACAAATCAGAATGACAATGAGATACCACCTCACACCAGTCAGAATGGCTAAAATTAACAAGTCAGGGAACAACAGATGCTGGCGAGGATAAGGAGAAAGGGGAACCCTCCTACACTGTTGGTGGGAATGCAAGCTGGTGAAGCCACTCTGAAAAACAGCATGGGGTTTCCTCAAAAAGTTGAAAATAGAGTTACCCTACAACCCAGCAATTGTACTACTGGGCATTTACCCTAAAGATACAAATGCAGTGATCTGAAGGAGCACGTGCACCTGAATGTTTATAACAGCAATGTCCACAATAGCCACAATATGGAAAGAACCTAGAACCTGTCCATCAACAGATGAATGGATAAAGAAGATGTGGTATATATATATATACAATGGAATACTATGCAGCCATCAAACGAAATGAAATCTTGCTGTTTGCGATGATGTGGATGGAACTAGAGGGTATTATGCTTAGCGAAATGAGTCAATCAGAGAATGACAATTATCATATGATCTCTCTGATATGAGGAAGTTGAGAGACAACGTGGGGGGCTTGGGGGGTTGAAAATAATAAGTGGACCAAGATGGGATCGGGAGGGAGAAAAACCATAAAAGACTATTAATCTCACAAAACAAACTGAGGGTTGTTGGGGGGGAGAGGGGTAAGGAGAAGTCTTTTTACACCAGAGCTGTTTTTTTTTTTAAACAATTTTTTTAAATGTGTTATATCCTGAGTGGGAAAGTAAAAAAAAATAGTACTTAATCCCACTAATTCTTCCTCTTCTGAGTATAATTCATCTTCCCAATCATTCATCATTCATTTTACTGACTCCCTGAAATGCAAATTTACAAAGAATATAGTTTACTCAAGGCTACTGGGGGGGGAGAGTTTCAGGATCAGTTTTGGGGATTTTCATTCATTTTGCTGAAACTTCAGATCCTTGCAGTTGTCAACTATAACCCAAATCCCTGAATCTGTCATCATCAGATTTTTTTAGAGAAATTGTAGAATGGTCTTATGCTTTATGGATTGAAAAAAGGTCTCAGCTGAAGGAAAACTTGAGAAAGTCACACACACACCAAAGGAAACAGAAATAGTCAGTTCATGCAAGGCTGCTGAAAGCAGAGGAGGACAAAGCAAGTAAAGGTTATTTACGTTGAGTAATACAGGGGCTGGGAATAGGGCTTTGTAATATGCTTGTCACTATTTCAAATTAATTCTCAGTCTGCAGTGGCTCAAAACCATCTCAATTTATTTGTAGTTGGCAACCAGTAATAATTAATTAATAATACTCAGTATTAATACTTCATACTCAGTGTTAATACTTCATAATACTCAGTATTAATTTGCATTAACACCCAGTATCAATATTTAGCATTAATACTTCATAATATTAATGCATTTGTATTAGTACTCAGTATTAATACTTCATAATATTAATATATTTATATTAGTGCTCAGTAAAGCTACTTTGTATTAAGTGTATACTTACTGCGTATTAGGTAAAATGTTATGTGTCTACCCATGTATTAAGTAATTTATAAGTATTATTTCTACTAACCCTCACTCCTGTCCAGTGAATGGGATCTTTTATTATATCCATATTACAATGTATGAGAAAAGTGAGGCTTATAAGGGTTTACATAAATCAAAGTTTGAGCAGGAAAAAAATAATCTCCTTCAAGCATTTGTATAAAGTGTTTAATGAAAAATCCCTTTGGCCTCCTTTAGATAATTGTGAGTGGAGCTAAAAGGTACAATAGGGAATCAGCAAAAGCTGGAGTTGTGGAAGGTCCACTGTCAAAGTCATGGCCCTGAAGTAAAGGCCTGGGGACTAACTCCCTGTCCTCAGATCACCCACCAGTTTCTCCCACTGGGTAAACTATTCAGATATCAATAGATATGCTGTATTTGGTGGAGGTAAGCAGTGCAGGGAAAGATGGAGAATGGATCTGGAATGGAAAAAGTGAATGATCTCTGTTACATGTCTGCGTGGCTTGCTCATGGTCACTCAGTAAGAATGACTTGAAAGCTCATATTATGTAAGATATGATAGGCACAAGGGACCTTCTTTATTATTGTGCCTCAGATGAGTCCTAGAAATGAAATAGAATATCTTACCTATCCAAAGCCTACCTTTGGCAAGTTCAGCCTTCAATCTGTGAGCCTGAAAAGAAAACCAGAGATGAGTAGAACTAGCTGACTCCCAGAGCTCTCTTAGATTAATAGTGGTAAGTGAGCAGGGCTGGCCTTATTCAGGGATTATGATCTTAGGGGCTGAAGAAAATTACACAAAGCAAAAGTGCTTGCCTCCCTGCTTTCTCCCAAGGCAGTAATATACCTTAGTTTCAATAGAGAAGACAAAGTCATTATATTAGTTTCACACCATTCTCATTTAAACTTTGATCCCCCCTTGCACCCAGAGATCCAATATAATATGGTAGCAGATCCTTTATACTTGGAAAGTGTCTTTTTATAATCATCATCATCATCATCATCATCATCATCATCATCATCATCCAGTACAACCAAGCAAAGCATCATATAGATTTTCAGTATATTAATTTATATTTAAATGATTTAACTCATTGTTTCTTGGCCTTTTGGCTAAGATCAAGTGTAAATGATTTAACTCAAGGAAGTTTTCAAGAAGTCCAGTGAAGTAAGCAAGATAGATATTGTGAGCCCCATATATAGATGGCCCTTAAGTGACAGAGATGGGATAAAACCTATAAAAAATTTTGAGTGTAGTTAACATACAATGTTTCATTAATTTTAGGTTTGCAACTTAGTGATTTGTTAAGTTTATTCATTATACTATGTTCACAACAAGTATAGTTACCATCATCCCATTACACTGCTATTACAATATCATTGACTGTATTACTTATGCTCTGCGTTTTACTCCCATGGCTTATTCATACCATACCTGAAAGCCTGTATCTCCCTCTCTCCTTCACCTATTTTGCTCAACCTCCTACCACCCTGTCCTCTGGCAAACATCAGTTTGTTTTCTGTATTTGTATTTCTGATTCTGCTTTTTGTTTATTTTTTTTTACATTCCATTTATGAGTGGAATCCTATGGTATTTGTCTTTCCCAGTCTGACTTATTTCACTTAGCATAATACCCTCTAGGTCCATCCATGTTGTCTCAAATGGCATGATGTCATCCTTTCTCATGGCAGTGTAATATTTTCAGTGTCTATGTGCCTGTGTGTGTGCACACACACACAAGCATTCTCTTTATCCATTCATCTATTGATGGGCATCTAGGTTGCTTCCATGGTTTGGCTATTGTAAATAATGCTGAAGTAAACATAGAAGTTCATATATCTTTTTAAGTTAGTGGTTTTGAGAGGGAAAAAGATAACAGAGGAGAAGGGGACCCTATTTCAACCAGTTCCCTGAATTGAGCTGGATATCTACCAAACCATTCTGAATACACACAAAATCAACCTGAGATGTAAGAAAATATATCTGGATCACTACAAGCAGAATATCTCCAGTGGCTGGTCTCAAGTTGTAAGCAGGGATCCATAATTTTGCAGGCAGATATCAGAAGTTAAATAGAAGGGGAGGGAGCCTCCAGGATCCTGTGCTCCTGGAATGCAAAAGCCTTCCCATGCTGAGGACCCAGAAGAGATTCACAGACCTGTAACAGTGGGGAAAGGATTTTAGGGCAGCCCCCAGGACTGAAACCTATAGCTGCAGGGGCATGTATGTGAGCTGAGGGCAGCTTGCAGTTTTAGAAGTACAAATTGGAGAGATGTGCCCAGCCCTGGAAGCAACAGCTAGGTATGCTGCTGTGGGGCACACAACCCAGGATGCTGCAGATTTTAGCAGCATAGACAGAAATGAAGACAGTGTGGCCTGGAGAAAACAGTGAAGAGCAGACTGTGATCTCTGTGTTCTGAGACAGAGGTTTTGATATGGTCACTTCTGCTCTGACTCTCTGAAGAGACACATAAAGCCACCAGGGAAAGCCACCAGAGAACATAGGCCCCCCAAAACTGGTTTTCACTGAGCCCATTTGCTGCCCAAACATGTTTGCCTGAGTAACAGTGCAAGATATGCTGGAAGAACAAGAGGCCTACAACCCTATGGTCCCTATAAAACAGGTGCATCTTGCTTGGGTTGTGGTCAATACTTCAGTCTCTGTACATTCCATCAACCATCCCTCAAAAGAATGACAAAGAGGAGGAACCCCCAACAAAGAAAAGAATCAGTGACTGGATTCTGCCACAGAAATTATAGATATGGATATAACCAAGATGTCAGAAATAGACTTCAGAGTAACAATTATGAAGGTGATATCTAGGCTTAAGATACAGAATCTTAATTAATGACAATATAGAATTTCTAAGGGCAGAAGTGAGATCTAATTGGGCCAAAATTAAAAATGCTATGAATAAAATGCAATCTGAACTGGATACTCTGACTGCCAGGGTAAACAAGGCAGAAGAATTAATTAGTGAGTTGGAGGATAAGATGACAGAAAAGAAGAAACTGAGATGGCATGTGAAGAACAAATTAAAACCCAAGCAACCAAACTGAGAGAGATTAGTAACTCAATGAAATGTTCCAATATCAGAATTGGGAACCCTGATGGGGTAGAGAGAGAGAGGTCTAGAAGATATAGTTGGGAAAATAGTAGCTGAGAACTTCCCTAATCTGGGGAAGGAAACAAGCATTCATGTCCAGGAGGCAAAGAGGAGCCCTCCCAAGATCAGTAAGAACAGACTGATATCATGACATATAATAGTACAACTCACAAATCTTAGAACCAAGGAAACAATTTTGAAAGTGGTGAGGGAGAAGAGACTTCTTATGTGCAGAGGGAGGAACATCAGAATAATGTCAGACCTGTCAGAGACAGGTCTGGCAATCCAGAAAGAGCTGGCAAGACATATTCAGGGTACTAAATGAGAAGAACATGCAGCTAAGGGCACTTTATTCAGCAAGGCTCTAATTCAGAATGGATGGAGAAATAAGGAGCTTCCAAGACTGGCAAGAACTGAAGAATATGTGACCACCAATCTGGCCCCACAAGAAATAGTAAGGGGGGATTCTATAAAAGGAGAAAGACCCTAAGAGTGATATAGAACAAAAATATACAGAGGGCACGGATTTCATGGAGCACTGGGTGTGGTGAAAAAATAATGAATTGTGTTTTTCTGAAAATAAATAAATTGAAAAAATTTAAAAAATATATACAGAGACAATCTATAGAAACAAAGACTTCATAGGCAACCTGATGACAATAAAATTATTATCTTTCAGTAATCATTCTCAACATGAACAGCCTAAAGGCTCCCATGAAATGGCACAGGGTTGCAGATTGGATAAAAAGACTGGTCCCACCATATGCTCTCCAGAAGGGACTCATTTTGTACCTAGAGATAGATTCAGACTGAAAGTGAAGGAATGGAGAACAATTTTTTCATGCCAACAGACACCAAAAGAAAGCTGGGGTAGCAATTCTCATATTAGACAAATTGGACTTTAAGCTAAAGACTGAAGTCAGAGATACAGAAGAACACTACATCATTCATAATGAGTCTATCAAATAAGATAGACAATATTTAAATCTAACAATTATAAATAGCTATGACCCCAACATGGGAGAAGAAAATATTCATAAGCCAAATGTTAACCAAAATAAAGAGACATATTGATAAAAATACGATAATTGTAGGGGACCTTAACACTCCATTCTCAGCAACAGACAAATCATCTAAGCAGAAAATCAACAAAGAAACAAGAGCTCTGAATGATGCACTGGACCAGATAGACCTCATAGATATATATAGAACATTCCACCCTAAAATACCAAAATAGTCATTCTTCTCAAGTGCACATGGAACTTTCCCCAGAATAGACCACATATTGGGTCACAAATCAGGTCTCAACTGATACCAAAATATTGAGATTATTCTCTGCATATTCTTAAACCACAATACTTTGAAACTGGAACTCAATCACAAGAAAACATTTGAAAGAAATTCAAACACTTGGAAGCTTAAAGACCATCCTGCTTAAGAATGTTTAGGTCAACCATGAAATCGAAGAAGAACTTAAAGAATTCAAAGAAACCAATGAGAACGAAAGCATGCTTTGTCCAAAAACCTATGGGACACTGCAAAGGCGACAATGGGGAAACTACTAGAACTCATACAGCAATTCAGCAGCGTGGCAGGATACAAAGTCAATGTGCAGAAATCAGTGGCTTTCTTATACACTAACAAGGAAAATACAGAAAGGGAAATTAGAGAATCGATTCCATTTACTATAGCACCAAGAACCATAAGATACCTGGGAATAAACCTAACTAAAGAGGTAAAGGATCTATACTTGAGGAACTATAGAACACTCATGAAAGAAATTGAAGAAGACACAAAAAGATGGAAGACCATTCCATGCTCTTGGATCGGAAGAATAAACATCGTTAAAATGTCTATACTGCCTAGAGCAATCTATACTTTTAATGCCATTCCGATCAAAATTCCACCGGCATTCTTCAAAGAGCTGGAGCAAATAATCCTAAAATTTGTATGCAATCAGAAGAGACCCCGAATCGCTAAGGAAACGTTGAAAAACAAAAATAAAGCTGGCGGCATCACCTTACCTGATTTCAAGCTTTATTACAAAGCTGTGATCACCAAGACAGCATGGTACTGGCATAAAAACAGACACATAGACCAGTGGAACAGAGTAGAGAGCCCTGATATGGACCCTCAACTCTATGGTCAATTAATCTTCGACAAAACAGGAAAAAATATACAGTGGAAAAAAGACAGTCTCTTCAATAAATGGTGCTGGGAAAGCTGGACAGCTATATGTAGAAGAATGAAACTCGACCATTCTCTTACACCATACACAAAGATCAACTCAAAATGGATAAAAGACCTCAACGTGAGACAGGAATACCTAGCCACCCAAACCTCACTCAAAAAAAAGAAAAAAGAAAAAAGAAAGAAAGAAAGAAAAGAAAAAGAAGGAAAAAAAAACTCTAATACACAAATTAACTCCACACCTTTAAGAACTGAAGAAAGAACAAATAAAGCCTAAACCACACACAAGAAGTGAAACAATTAAGATTAGAGCAGATATCAATATTTAGAAACTAGAAATATAGTAGATCAGATCAATGAAACTAGAAGCTGGTTCTTTGAATGACTTAATAAGATTGATAAACTGGGGCGCCTGGGTGGCTCAGTGGGTTAAAGCCCCTGCCTTCGGCTCAGGTCATGATCCCAGGGATCCCTGGGATCAAGCCCCACATCTGGCTCTCTGCTCAGCAGGAAGACTGCTTTCTCCTCTCTCTCTCTACCTGCCTCTCTGCCTACTTGTGATCTCTGTCTGTCAAATAAGTAATTAAAATCTTTTTAAAAAAATAAAATAAGATTTATAAACCACTGGCCGGATTTACCCAAAAGAAAAGAGAAAGGACCCAAATTAATAAAAAAATATGAATGAAAGGGGAGAGATCATGACTAACAGCAATAGAATATTGCTTTCTAAAGAAAAACAATATTTATTTCTAACACAATATTGTTTCTAATAGAAACAAAAATTAGAAATTACTATCAACAACTATTTGCCAATAAATTGAGCAACTTGGAAGAAATGGATGCCTTCCTGGAAATGTATAAACTACCAAAACTGAAACAGGAAGAATTTGAAAACCTGAATAACCAATAACCAGTAACAAAACTGAAAAAAATGATCAAAAACCTCCCAAAAAACAAGCGTCCAGGGCTTGATGGATTCCCTGGGGAATTCTACTGAACATTCAAAGAAGAAATAAAAATGCTGGTGTAATTTTGATCAAGATGGCATTGAAAGTATAGATTGCTCTAGGCAGTATAGGCATTTTAACAATGTTTATTCTTCCAATACATGAGCATGGAATGTTCTTCCATCTTTTTGTGTCTTTCAATTTCTTTCATGAGTGTTCTGTAGTTCCTTGAGTACAGATCCTTTACCTCTTTGGTTAGGTTTATTCCCAGGTATCTTATAGTTTTTTTTGTGCTATAGTAAATGGAATCAATTCCCTCATTTCCCTATTTTTTCATTGTTAGCATATAAGAAAGCAACTGATTTCTGTACACTGATTTTGTATCCTGCCACATTACTGAATTGTTGTATGAGTTCTAGTAGTTTTGGGGTGGAGTCTTTTGGGTTTTCCATATAAAGTATCATGTCATCTCTGAAGAGAGAGAGTTTGACTTCTTCATTGCCAATTTGAACACCTTTTATTTCTCTTTCTTGTCTGAGTGCTGTTGCTAGGACTTCTAGTACTACGTTGAATGAGTGGTAAGAGTGGGCATCCTTGTCATGTTCCTAATCTCAAAGGGAAGGCTGTCAGTTTTTCCCCATTGAGGATGATATTCGCTGTGGGTTTTTCATAGAGAGATTTTATGAAGTTGAGGAATGTTCCCTCTATCCTTATACTTTGAATTGTTTTAATCAGGAACAGATGCTGTATCTTGTCAAATGCTTTTTTTGCATCAATTGAGAGGACAATGTGTTTCTTCTCTCTTATTGATTTGTTCTATCACATTGATTGATTTGTGAATGTTGAACCACCCTTTCATCCCATAGATAAATCCCACCTGGTCATGGTGAATAATTTTTTCACCAGTGAACCATTCGATCCTATCAGCTAGGATCTTGTTGAGAATCTTAGCATCCATATTTCAGGGACATTGGTCTGAAATTCTCCTTTTTGGTGGTGTCTTTGCCTAGTTTGGGGATCAATGCTGGCTTCAAAAAAAGAGTCTGGGAGTTTTCCTTCTGTTTCCATTTTTTGAAACAGCTTCAGGAGAATAGGTTTTATTTCTACTTTGAATGTTTGGTAGAATTCTCCAGGGAATCCATCAGGTCCTGGGCTCTTGTTTTTGGGGATGTTTTTGATCACTGCTTCAAACTCGTTACTAGATATTGGTCTATTCAGGTTGTCAATTTCTTCCTGATTCAGTTTTGGAAGTTTGTAGATTTCCAGGAATGCATCCATTTCGTCTAGGTTGCTTAACTTATTGGCATAGAACTATTGGTATTAATTTCTGATTATTGTTTCTATTTCCTTGGTGTTAGTCATAATCTCTCCCTTTTCATTCATAATTTTATTAGTTTGGGTCCTCTCTCTTTTCTTTTGGATTAGTTTGGCCAATGGTTTATTGATCTTACTGATTCTTTCAAAAAAAAACAGCTTCCAGTTTTGTTGATGTGTTCTATTGTATCTCTAGTTTATATCCCATTGATCTCTGATCTAGTCTTGATTATTTCCCTTCTTGTGTGGGGGTTGGCTTAATTTTTTGTTGATTCTCCAGTTCTTTAAGGTATAAATAGAGATGATGTATTTTGGATTTTTCAATTTTTTTGAGGGAGGCTTGGATGGCTATATATTTCTTCCTTAGAACTGCCTTTGTTTTTCCCATAAGTTTTGGACTGAAGTGTCTTCGTTCTCATTGGTTTCCATGAATTGTTTAAGTTCTTCTTTGATTTTCCGGTTGATCCAAACATTCTTAAGCAAGGCTGTCTTTAGCTTCCAAGGTTTCAATTCCTTCCAAACTTTTTCTTATGGTTAAGTTCCAGTTTCAAATCACTGTGGTCTGAGAGGGCACATATTCCATGGAGCATTGGGTGTAATGCATACACAATGAATTCTGGAACACTGAAAAGAAATGAAATGAAATAAAATAAAATAAAGGAAAAAAAGAAGAAATAATACCTATTCCTTTGAAGATATTTCAAAAAATAGAAACAGAAGGAAAACTTCCAAGCTCATTCTATGATCAGCATTACCTTGAATCAAAAACCAGGCAAAGACCCCCACCAAATAGGGGAATTTCAGACCAATATCCCTGATGAATATGAAAGCCAAAATTCTCAACAAATCCTAGCTAGTAGGATCCAACAGTACATTAAAAGGATTATCCAGGAGGAGGAGCAAGATGGCAGAGGAGTAGGAGACCTAAATTTTGTCTGGTCCCAGGAATTCAAGTAGGTAGTTATCAAACCATTCTGAACACTTACAAACTCAACAGGAGATTGAAGAAAAGAATAGCAGCAATTCTATAAATAGAAAAGTGATCACTTTCTGGAAGGTAGGACATGCAGAGAAGTAAATCTGAGGCAATATATGGGAAGATAGACTGTGGGGGACAGGAGTCTCTGTCAGCCAGCTACTAGCAAGTGATAGAGCATTGGAGCACAAAATCTGAACTTTTAGTTAAAGATCTGCTCTGGTGAGGGATGTTGCTCATGTGACCAAGTGGGGGGTGGAACCCTCACTGGGAGAGTGTGCTCTCAGGATCCTCAGGGTCACAGAAAAACCAGGAGTGCTGGAATATGGCAGAGCTCCCAAGTATCAGAGCAGGGAGGCCAGCTGCAAAGATGGAGCTGAGGAGGGGACTCCCAACTTGGGGTTGCCATAAACCATGACCTGAGGCACAGTTGGGTGACTACTCTTCAAGCAGGGACCCAACAAGTGGCAGATCCAGGAAGACCCCCACCCTTCCTCCACCAGGAGGAGCAGCACAGGATTATGCCTCAGGAATCTGCTGGGTTTGGAGACTCCCAAGCAGGGCCATGTGCCAGAGATAGAAATGCTTGGTCACAGGATGGGTGAGAACAGAGTACAGCCAGAGACCACAGAGAAAGGAGTGATGTTCTTGGGGTGCTCACAGAGGAGCAGGGCCCTGAGCTCTTGGCTCTACCAGGGTTAGCGATTGGGAACCCCCATTTTCATTCTCATCCTCCAAAGCTGTATGGAAAGCTTTCAGGAAACAAAAGCTACCAAGAGCAAACTCAAGCACATTGCTTAGCCTGACCCCTAACAAGGGCAGTGAAATCCCACCTTGGACAGACATTTGAGAATCATAGCACAGGCTCCTCCCCCAGGAGATCAGCAAGAATATCCAGCAAAGATAAAATTTACAGATAAAATAGAACTGCAAAACCCCAGCACTAGAGGAGTACAGCACATAGAATTCATCACTTTTTCCCTATAATTTTATTTACCTATTTTTAATTTTTTATTAACATATAATGTGTTATTAGCCCCAGGGGTACAGGTCTGTGAATTCCCAGGTTTACACACTTCACGGCACTCATGAGAGCACATACGTTCCCCAATGTCCATAACCCCACCACCATCTCCCTCTCCCCTCCCCCCAGCAACCCTCAGTTTGTTTTGTGAGATTTAGAGTCTCTTATGGTTTGTCTCCCTCCCAACCCCATCTTGTTTCATTTATTCTTTTCCTACACCCCAAACCCCCCACGATGCATCTCCACTTCCTCATATCAGGGAGATCATATGACAGTTGTCTTTCTCTGATTGACTTATTTCGCTAATCATAATACCCTCTAGTTCCAATGCAAATGGCAAGATTTCATTTTGTTTGATGGCTGCATAGTATTCCATTGCATATATATAACCACATCTTCTTTATCCATTCATCTGTTGATGGACATCTAGGTTCTTTCCATAGTTTGGCTATTGTGGACATTGCTGCTATAAAGAGAATTCATCACTTTTTCCTGTAATTCATTATATTTTGAAGTTACTTTTTGTTTTTTTTCTATATTCTGAATTTTTAATCTTTCCAATATTAACCAACATCTTATCTTATTGATTCCTTTTTTAAAATTTTTTTCATCTTTACAGTCATATTCTATCACTTCATTGTATTTAATCTCATTTTTGTATATATATGTTTTTCTTTCCTTAAAATCTTGAGATACAGTTCCTTCTAACAGACCAAAATATACCCTAAATCTAGTGTATGGCTTTATACTAGTCTCCTGCCTGATCACATTCTCCCTTTTTTAAAAAAAATTTTTCTTCTTTTTTTTCAAACAACTTTTTATTAATTCCTTTTTTAAAACATTATTAATTTTCATCTTTACATTCATATTCTATCGCTTCATTGTACTTACCCTTATTTTTGTAGATATATAAGTTTTTCTTTCTTTAAAATTTTGGGAAGCATTTTCTTCTAAAGACAAAAATATACCCAAAATCTATTGTGTTGCTCTATTCTATAAGCCAACTTGATCATGTTATTTTTTTTTTTCATTTTTTCCCCTTTCTTTTATGCCTGGTTGTGGGTCTTTTCTGATTTGCTTAGTGTATATTTTTCTGGGGTCATTGTTACCCCTTAAGCATTCTGTTCTCTTATTCATCTTTTCTTCTCTGGACAAAATGACAAAATGGAAAAACTCAGCTCAAAGTGCGTGCACGCGCACACACACACACACACACACACACACACATAAGACAGTACCAACTGCCAAGGACTTAAACAATATGGACATTAGTAAGATGCCAGAATGAGAGTTCAGAAAGACAATTACAAGGATAATAGATGGTCCTTAAAAAGCATAAAAGATACCAGAGAATCCCTTTCTGGAGAAATAAAAGAACTAAAATCTAACCAAGTCAAAATAAAAAAGTTTATTAATGAGGTGGAATCAAAAATGGCGGCTCAAACATCTAGGATAAATGTGGCAGAAGAGAGAATTAGTGATACAGAAGACCACATGATAGAGAATAAAGAAGCTGAGAAAAAGAGAGAAAAACAACTACTGGACCATGAGGGGAGAATTGGAGAGATAAGTGATACCATAAGACAAAACAATATTAGAATAATTGGGATTACAGAAGAAGAAGAAGAAAGAGAGAGGGGGGCAAATGATATATTGGAGAAATTACAGCAGAGAATTTTCCTAATTTGGTGATGGAAACAAGCATCGAAATCCAGGAGGCACAGAGAACCCCCCTCAAAATCAATAAAAATAGGTCCATGCCCCATCATCTAAAGTAAAATTTATAAATCTCAGTAACAAAGAGAAAATCCTGAAACCAGCTTTGGACAAAAAGTCTGTAACGTACAATGGTAGAAATATTACTAGCAGCAGACCTATCTATTGATACATAGCAGGCCAGAAAAAAAATGGCATGATATATTCAGAGCACTAAACAAGAAAAATATGTAGCTAAGAATACTAAATCCAGCTAGCCTGTCATTGGAAATAGAAGGAGAGATAAAGGGGCACCTGGGTGGCTCAGTGGGTTAAGCCTCTGCCTTCAGCTCAGGTCATGATTTCAGGGTCCTGGGATTGAGCCCTGCATCAGGCTCCCTGCTCAGTGGGGAGCCTGCTTCCCCCCTCTCTCTCTGCCTGCCTCTGCCTACTTGTGGTCTCTGTCAAATAAATAAATAAAATCTTTAAAAAAAATGAGAGATAAAAACCTCTCAGGACAAACAGAAACAAAAAGAATTTGCAAACACCTAACCAGCCCTACAGGAAATATTGAAAAGGGTTCTCTAAGTAAAGAGAGACCCTAAAAGTAACAGACCAGAAAGGAATAGAGACAATATACAGTAACAGTAATCTTACAGGCAATACAATGGCACTAAATTCATACATTTCAGTAGCTACCCTGAATGTATATGGGTTAAATACCCCGATCAAAAGACACAGGGTAACAGAATGGATTAAAAAAAAAAGACCCATCAATATGCTGTCTTCAAGAAACTCATTTTAGACCCAAAGACACCTCCGGATTGAAAGTGAGGGGGTGGAAAAAAATTTACCATGCTAATGGACATCAAAAGAGAGCTGGAGTGGCAATCCTTATATCAGATAAATTAGACTTTAAGCCAAAGAATATAATAAGAGATGAGGAAGAACACTATATCATACATAAAGGGTCTGTCCAATAAGAAGACCTAACAATTTTAAACATCTATGCCCCTAACATGGGAGCAGCCAATTATATAAATCAATTAATAACAAAATCAAAGAAATACATTGACAATAATACAGTAAGAGTGGGGGACTTTAACAACCCCCTTACTGAAATGTATAAATCATCTAAGCAAAATATCAATAATAAAATAAAGGCTTTAAATGATGCACTGGACCAGATGGACATCACAGATATATTCAGAACATTCCATCCCAAAGCAGCAGAATAAACATTCTTCTCTAGTGCACATGAAACATTATCCAGAATAGATCACATCCTGGGTCACAAATCAGGTCTCAACCAGTACCAAAGGACTGGGATCATTCCCTGTATATTTGCAGACCACAATGCTTTGAAACTAGAGGAAAGAGGAAGAGGAAAGTTGGAAAGAACTCAAATACATGGAGGCAAAAGAGAATCCTACTAAAGAATGAATGGGACAACCAGGAAATTAAAGAAGAATTTAAAAAAATTCATGGAAACAAATGAAAATCAAAACACAATTGTTCAAAATCTTTGGGACACAGCAAAGCTAGTCCTGAGAGGAAAGTATATAGCCATACAAGCCTTTCTCATGAAACAAGAAAGATTTCAAGTACACATACTATACCACAACTAAAGGAGCTGGAAAAAGAACATCAAAGAAAGCCTAAACCCAGCAGGAGAAGAGAAATAATAAAGATCAGAGCACAAATCAATGAAATAGACACCAAAGAACAGTCAAACAGGTCAATGAAACTAGGAGTTGGTTCTTTGAAAGAATTAATAAGATGGATAAACTCCTGGCCAGATGTATCAAAAAGAAAAGAGAAAGGATCCAAATAAATAAAATCATGAATGAAAGAGGAGAGATCACAACCAACACCAAAGAATTACAAACAATTATAAGAACATATAATGAGCAACTGTACGCCAGCAGATTTGACAATCTGGAAGAAATTGATACATTCCTAGAGAATATAAACTACCAAAATTGAACCAGGAAGAAACAGAAAACCTGAACAGACCCATAACCAGTAAGAAGATTGAAGCAGTCATCAAAAATCTCCCAACAAACAAGAGCCCAGGGCCAGACGGCTTCCCAGGGGAATTCTACCAAACATTTAAAGAATTAATATCTATCCTCCTGAAACTGTTCCAAGAAGTAGAAATGGAAGAAAAACTTCCAAATTCATTTTATGAGGCCAGAAGTACCTTGATCCCAAAACCAAAGATCCCATCAAAAAAGAGAATTACAGACCAATATCCTTGATGAACACAAATGCAAAAATTCTCACTAAAATACTAGCCAATAGGATCCAACAGTACATTAAATGGATTATTCACCATGACCAAGTGGGATTTATTCCTGGGCTACCAAGTTGGTTCAGCATCTACAAATCAATCAATGTGATACAATACATTAATAAAAGAAAGAACAAGAACTATATGATACTCTCAGTAGATACTGAAAAAGCTTTTGACAAAGTACAGCCTCCACTCTTGATTAAGACTCTTCACAGTATAGGGATAGAGGGTACACACCTCAATATAATAAAAAGCCATCTATGAAAAACCCACAGTGAATATCATTCTCAATGGGGAAAAACAGAGATTTTCCTCTAAGGTCAGGAACATGGCAGGGATGTCCACTGTCACCACTGCTATTCAGCATAGTACTAGAAGTCTTAGCCTCAGCTATCAGACAATAAAAAGAAATAAGATGCATCTGAATCACCAAAAAGTCAAACTCTCACTCTGCAGATGATATGATACTTTATGTGGAAAACCCAAAAGACTCCACCCCAATACTGCTAGAACTCATACAGGAATTCAGTAAAGTGTCAGAGTATAAAATCAATGCACAGAAATCAATTACATTTCTAGACACCAAAAGCAAGACAGAAAAAGAGAAATTAAAGAGCTGATCCCATTTACAACTTCACCCAAACCATAACATATATAGAAATAAATATAAGGGGCGTTAGAGAGGAGTAGGGAATTTGGGTAAATTGGAAGGGGAGGTGAACCATGAGAGACTATGGACTCTGAAAAACAGTCTGAGGGGTTTGAAGTGGCGGGGGGGGTGGGAGGTTGGGGTACCAGGTGGTGGGTATTATAGAGGGCACGGCTTGCATGGAGCACTGGGTGTGGTGAAAAAATAATGAATAATGTTTTTCTGAAAATAAATAAATTGGAAAAAAAAGAAATAAATATAACCAAAAGGCAAATAATCTGTACTCAAAAAACTATAGAATACTCAAGAAAGAAATTGAGGAAGACACAAAGAAATGGAAAAATGTTCCATGCTCATGAATTGAAAGAACAAATATTGTGAAAATGTCTGTGCTACCTAAAGCAGTCTACACATTTAATGCAATCCCTAAAAAAATACCATCAATTTTTTCAAAGATATGGAACAAATAATCATAAAATTTATATGGAACTAGAAAAGACCTCCAATAACCAGAGGAATGTTGAAAAAGAAAGCCAAAGTTGGTGGCATCACAACTCCAGATTTTAAACTCTGTTACAAAGCTTTCATCATCAAGACAGTATGGTACTAGCACAAAAACACATAGATCAATGAAACAGAATAGAGAGCCCAGAAATGGACCCCCAACTCTATGGTCAACTAATCTCTGATAAAGGAGGAAAATAATGTCCAATGGCAAAAAGACAGTCTCTTCCACAAATGGTGTTAGGAAAATTGGACACCCCCACATAGAAAAATCAAACTGGACCATTTCCTTGCACCACACACAAAAATAGACTCAAAATGAATAAAAGACCTCACCAAGAGACAGAAATCCATCGAAGTCCTTGAGAACACAGGCAGCAACCTCTTCTACCTCAGCTGCAGCAACTTCTTCCTAGAAACATTTTCGAGGGCAAGGGAAGCAAGGGCAATAATGAACTATTGGGACTTCATCAAGATCAAAAGCTTTTGCACAACAAAGAAAACCATCAACAAAACCAAAAGACAACTGATGGAATGGGAAAAGATATTTGCAAACTACATATAAGATAAAGGGCTAGTATCCAAAATCTATAAAGAACTTACCAAACTCAACACCCAACAGACGAATAATCCAAAAAAGAAATAAGAAGAAGACATGAACAAACATTTCTGCAAAGAAGACATCCTAATGGCCAACAGACACGTGAAAAAGTGCTCAAAATCACTTGACATCAGGGAAATACAATTCAAAACCTCAATGAGATACCTCACACCAGTCAGAATGGCTAAAATTTCTTTCATGAGTGTTCTGTAGTTCCTCAAGTACAGATCCTTTACCTCTTTGGTTAGGTTTATTCCCAGGTATCTTATGGTTCTTGGTGCTATAGTAAATGGAATTGATTCTCTAATTTCCCTTTCTGTATTTTCATTATTAGTGTATAAGAAAGCCACTGATTTCTGTATATTGACTTTGTATTCTGCCACGTTGCTGAATTGTTGTATGAGTTCTAGTAGTTTGGGGGTGGAGTCTTTTGGGTTTTCCATATAAAGAATCATGTCATCTGCAAAGAGAGAGAGTTTGACATCTTCATTACCAATTTGGATACCTTTTCTTTCTCTTTGTTGTCTGATTGCTGTTGCTAGGACTTCTAATACTATGTTGAACAAGAGTGGTGAGAATGGTCATCCTTGTCGTGTTCCTGATCTCAACAGGAAGGCTGCAAGCTTTTTCCCATTGAGGATGATATTTGTTGTGGGTCTTTCATAGATAGATTTGATGAAGTTCAGGAATGTTCCTCTATCCCTATACTTTGAAGCGTTTTAGGAACGGATGCTGGATTTTGTCAAATGCTTCTTCTGCATCAATTGAGAGGACCATGTGGTTCTTCTCTCTTCTCTTATTAATTTGAGCAAATAATCCTAAAATTTGTATGGAATCAGAAGAGACCCTGAATCGCTAAGGAAATGTTGAAAAACAAAAATAAAGCTGGGGGCATCATGTTACCTGATTTCAAGCTTTACTACAAAGCTGTGATCACCAAGACAGCATGGTACTGGCATAAAAACAGACACATAGACCAGAGGAACAGAGTAGAGAACCCAGATATGGAACCTCAACTCTATGGTCAAATAATCTTTGACAAAACAGGAAAAAATATACAGTGGAAAAAAGACAGTCTCTTCAATAAATGGTGCTGGGAAAACTGGGCAGCTATATGCAGAAGAATGAAACTCAACCATTCTCTTACACCATACACAAAGATAAACTCCAAATGGATAAAAGATCTCAATGTCAGACAGGAATCCATCAGAATCCTAGAGGAGAACATAGTAATCTAGAGGAGAACATGTAGTAATCTCTTCGATATCAGCCACAGCAACTTCTTTCAAGATATGTTTCCAAAGGCAAGGGAAACAAAAGGGAAGATGAACTTTTGGGACTTCATCAAAATCAAAAGCTTCTGCACAGCAAAGGAAACAGTCAAGAAAACAAAGAGGCAACCCAAGAATGAGAGAAGATATTTGCAAATGACAGCACAGACAAAAGGTTGATATCCAGGATTTATAATGAACTCCTCAAACTCAACACACACAAAACAGGCAAACATATCAAAAAATGGGCAGAAGATATGAACAGACACTTCTCCAATCAAGACATACAAATGGCTATCAGACACATGAAAAAATGCTCATCATCATTAGCCCTCAGGGAGATTAAAATTAAAACCACATTGAGATATCACCTTACACCGTTGAAGATGCCCTTCAACGGATGAATGGATAAGGAAGATGTGGTCCATATACACTATGGAGTATTATGCCTCCATCAGAAAGGACGAATACCCAACTTTTGTAGCAACATGGACGGGACTGGAAGAGATTATGCTGAGGGACTCAGCTGAGTCAAGCAGAGAGAGTCAATTATCATATGGTTTCACTTATTTGTGGAGCATAACAAATAGCATGGAGGACATGGGTAGAGAGGGAGGAGAAGGGAGTTGGGGAAATTGGAAGGGGGGGTGAATCATGAGAGACTATGGACTCTGAAAAACAATCTGAGGGTTTTGAAGGGGCAGGGTGTGGGAGGTTGGGCTACCAGGTGGTGAGTATTATAGAGGGCACGGCTTGCATGGAGCCCTGTGTGTGGTGCAAAAATAATAAATATTGTTATGCTGAAAAGAAAGAAAGAAAGAAAGAAAGAAAGAAAGAAAGAAAGAAAGAAAGAAAGAAAGAAAGAAAGAAGAGAAAGTCTAAAATTAACAAGTCAGGAAATGACAGGTATTAGTGAGAATACAGAGAAAGGGGAACTCTCCTCACTGTTGGTGGGAATGCAAGCTGGTACAACCACTCTGGAAAACAGTTTGGAGATTCCTCAAAAAGTTGAAAGTAGAGCTACTTTATGACCCAGCAATTGCACTACTGGGTATTTACCCTAAAGATACAAATGTAGTGATCCAAAGGGGCACGTGCACCTGAATGTTTATAGCAGCAATGTCCACAATAGCCAAACTAATCACATTGTTTTTAAAATTGCTATTGTTGAAATAAAGCTCTCTCTCTCTCTTTTTCTCATATATATATATATATATATATATATGCGCACATATATATGAAACCTATTTATGTATATAATCTTTAGGGACTCACATAGTTGTGTGTGTGTGTATGTTGTTTGTAAGTTGTATGTTGTGTGTATGTATGTTCAGTATATATGTGCAGTGTATAACATATGAGGATTAGACTATGTCCTCTCAAATGCATAAGATGCAGGTACCTTTTATAACAATCAATGCCAGATTACAACTACACAAGTCAGGGAAAAATTTTTGTGCACCAACCCTGGAGGAGGCAGAAAAGGTATTGTAAGTAGAAGACAAGTTTCAGAAGATAGACACTACAAAAGCTGCCCATGCTCCCTTCTTCACTACAGATTTTCCACTTACAACAAACCTGAGCTAGAAAGAAGTTTTAATTTGGATTGGGGAAAAAGAAATTCCAGTCCCAGCTAATATAAATATTTTAATCTCCTAAAAAATTAAATTATTTTTTAATCCTTGAGAATAACCAGGAAAACTACGGTATTTGCCTAATATTTTGTCCAATTCCTTAGAGACAAATGATAACAAAGAAGAAAGTTGCTCTCTTCTCACCTCTAAATATCCTGACACTGAGGTCAGTGGTACCATAACAGGGGCATGGTCTGGTGTCAGGGCTTGATGGACTAGATTGAGGAATGAGAGGGGTTGGAGAAATGTGGATAGCAAGAGTAGACACTCACTGGGTTTTTTTCTTAAGAAATTCCCTTGGTGGCTCAGTTAAGTGTCTGCCTTCAGCTCAGCTCATGATCCTAGAGATGAACCCTGGGATGGGATGGAACCCTGGGATGGAACGTTGCATTACACTCCCTGCTGAGTGAGGAGCCTGTTTCTCCTCTCCCTCAGACTGCCACTATGCCCAGTTCTGCTCTTTCTGTCTCTCTGTCAGATACATGAATAAAATCTTTTTTAAAATGAAGAAAAAGAAAGAAAGGAAGGAAGAAAGGAATTCCCTTTTAAGAAGTTTGGTTGTGAAGGTAAGAGAGGAGATTAGAGGTGTACTAGAGATGATTATGGAATCAATGGAGAAGTTTCTTTTTTTAAAGAGAGAAAAATGGAAATAGGTTTAAATGCTATGGAGATGACCTAATGGAGAGGCAAAGGTTGAAGACAGAAGAGACAAGACATGGAACACAGGTACAGAAAGGAGTTAAAAGGGGAGGACCTAGGCACATGGGGAGGCATTGGCCTTGAATGGAGATAGAGGGCAGTTACTCTATTCAACATAAAGGAGGAAAGAATGGGTAAAAACAGGATCTGGTTTTGTGGATCTGGGAATATGAAAGTAAGAAATTTTTTCTAGAACAGTTGCAATTTTCCTTAAGAAATCAGAAATCATATAATAGCAGAAATTTTTTTAAAAAATTGATCCATCTTCTTATTGATTCTGTCTTGCATACTAGTTGCCAATTGGTATTTGAGAATCCAATAAATGGATAAAATTTGATAGTTTTTGTGTTTTTATACTGGTTGAGAATGTTTTTAGTAACATTGCTGAAAAGGTTTTTAAAATTCCAAAAGATCACTTCCAGCCAGCTTTTTGGACCACCTATAAGTAAATCATCCCACAGCTGCCAAAATGGAGGTCTGGAAGTCCCCTGCTCAAATGTAAACAGAATACTCTCTCTAATTCATTTTTCTCTTTCTTTTTCACTTTAAAAAAATTTATTTATTTATTTTCAGCATAACAGTATTCATTATTTTTGCACCACACCCAGTGCTCCATGCAATCCATGTCCTCTATAATACCCACCACCTGGTAGCCCAACCTTCCACCCCTCCACCACTTCAAACCCCTCAGATTGATTTTCAGAGTCCATAGTCTCTCATGGTTCACCTCCCCTTCCAATTTACCCCAACTCCCTTCTCCTCCCTCTCTCCCCATGTACTCCATGCTATTTGTTATGCTTCACAAATAACTGAAACCATATGATAATTGACTCTCTCTGTTTGACTTATTTCCCTCAGCATAATCTCTTCCAGTCCCATCCATATTGCTACAAAAGTTGGGTATTCGTCCTTTCTGATGGAGGCATAATACTCCATAGTGTATATGGACCACATCTTCCTTATCCATTTGTCCACTGAAGGGCATCTTGGTTCTTTCCACAGTTTGGCGACCGTGGCCATTGCTGCTATAAACATTGGGGTACAGATGGCCCTTCTTTTCACGACATCTGTGTCTTTGGGGTAAATACCCAGGAGTGCAATTGCAGGGTCTTAGGGAAGCTCTATTTTTAATTTCTTGAGGAATCTCCACACTGTTCTCCAAAGAGGCTGCACCAACTTGCATTCCCACCAACAGTGTAAGAGGGTTCCCCTTTCTCCACATCCTCTCCAACACATGTTGTTTCCTGTTTTGTTAATTTTGGCCATTCTAACTGGTGAAAGGTGATATCTCAGTGTGGTTTTAATTTGAATCTCCCTGAGGGCTAATGATGATGAGCATTTTTTCATGTGTCTGATAGCCATTTGTATGTCTTGATTGGAGAAGTGTCTGTTCATATCTTCTGCCCATTTTTTGATGTGTTTGTCTGTTTCATGTGGGTTGAGTTTGAGGAGTTCATTATAGATCCTGGATATCAACCTTTTGTCTGTGCTGTCATTTGCAAATATCTTCTCCCATTCCGTGGGTTGCCTCTTTGTTTTTTTGACTGTTTCCTTTGCTGTACAGAAGCTTTTGATTTTGATGAAGTCCCAGAAGTTTATTTTCGCTTTTGTTTCCTTTGCCTTTGGAGACGTATCTTGAAAGAAGTTGCTGTGGCTGATATCAAAGAGATTACTGCCTATGTTCTCCTCTAAGATTCTGATGGATTCCTGTCTCACGTTGAGGTCTTTTATCCATTTTGAGTTGATCTTTGTGTACGGTGTAAGAGAATGGTCGAGTTTCATTCTTCTACATATAGCTGTCCAGTTTTCCCAGCACCATTTATTGAAGAGACTGTCTTTTTTCCACTGTATATTTTTTCCTGTTTTGTCAAAGATACAGATGTCATGAAAAGAAGGGCCATCTGTACCCCAATGTTTATAGCAGCAATGGCCACGGTCGCCAAACTATGGAAAGAACCAAGATGCCCTTCAACGGATGAATGGATAAGGAGGATGTGGTCCATATACACTATGGAGTATTATGCCTCCATCAGAAAGGATGAATACCCAACTTTTGTAGCAACATGGACAGGACTGGAAGAGATTATGCTGAGTGAAATAAGTCAAGCAGAGAGAGTCAATTATCATATTGTTTCACTTATTCGTGGAGCATAACAAATAGCATGGAGGACAAGGGGCGTTAGAGAGGAGTAGGGAATTTGGGTAAATTGGAAAGGGAGGTGAACCATGAGAGACTATGGACTCTGAAAAACAATCTGAGGGGTTTGAAGTGGCGGGGGGGTGGGAGGTTGGGGTACCAGGTGGTGGGTATTATAGAGGGCACAGATTGCATGGAGCACTGGGTGTGGTGAAAAATAATGAATAATGTTTTTCTGAAAATAAATAAATTGAAAAAAAATGAAAAAAAAAAGAAAATAAACTTTTGGGACTTCACCAATATCAAAAGCTTCTGAACAGCAAAGAAAACAGTCAAGAAAACAAAGAGGCAACCCACGGAATGGGAGAAGATATTTGCAGTACAGACAAAAGGTTGATATCCAGGATCTATAATGAACTCTTCAAACTCAACACACACAAAACAGACAATCATATCAAAAATGGGCAGAAGATATGGACAGACACTTCTCCAATGAAGACATACAAATGGCTATCAGACACATGTAAAAATGTTTATCATCACTAGCCCTCAGGGAGATTCAAATTAAAACCACATTGAGATATTACCTTACACCAGTTAGAATGGCCAAAATTAACAAGACAGGAAACAACATATGTTGGAAGGGATGTGGAGAAAGGGGTACCCTCTTCATTTTTTTTTTTTAACTTCAATCAGCAGTACCCAAAACTTCTTTCAGTGTGAAAATTAGAGGAATAGTAGCTGTCTATAATCGCTGCGGACAGACATTATTTTGCAGTTATAGTCTCTGATCTTTACTAAACCCATAGTACTGCTCACAGTTTTTTTGCTTTTTTGAAGTAAAAAAAAAAGTTGATATAAAGGGTAGAGATGAAAATAATAAACTTCCATGTACCTGCCACCAGAAGCAACAAATCTGAATATATTTAATTCAAGTTTTTTTCTTTTTACTAAAAGGAATAAAACATACTGATAAAGCTGAAGTGTCCTTGAATGCAGAAGAGCCAACAGAGAGAGAATGAGAGAGAAAGAGAGATTGAGGACACAGCAGAGTGAGGGTATACTCAATTGACCAAGATCCCTAGATGGCAATTGACAGCTCATGGCAATTCTGAGGAGAACATGGTAACACAACATAGGCAAACATATTAGCCTCCAACAGTAGGGGGCCTCCTCTTGTCTCTTGCAGGAAGAAAGAAGCAAAAGTGTCAATTCAGAGCTGGCAGCAAGAAGTCGGGAAAGTTTTTGTCTTACAGTTTCTATTTTTTCTGTGAGATGAAAGCCCATTCATTTCTTCAGAGTGAAGGGGATGTTGGTATGCTCAGGAGCTTGGACAACATAGAGATTTGAAACAACCCTTGGTGCATGAGGCAAAAAGAGACATGATAGGGCTGTACCTCAACACGTTGATTCGTGTAGGGCCTAAGTCTCCTCAGTCTCTTCTGCTGCAATTTTTTCTGTAAAATAATAGAATTCAAATAAACTGTTTATAAGGTCTTTTCAGGTTGTGAATCATAAGGCCTACCCTCAAGTTGCCCCAAGTCATTGGAAAGGCTTCCAAAGACTTTTAATAGAATTTTCAGATTAGGAGTGCTCCAAGGCTTCATTTGCCTTTATCCTCAGATGGTAGTTTGACTGGCATCATCCCCACCTCAAATCACCCAATTGTAAGTTCCCTATCCTCTCTTCATTGCACCCGTTCTGACCTTGGAGGTGGCATAACCAATTTTTCATGTGGGTAGTTAACATTATTACTTGAAGGACTAAGAGATTTTTAAATTAACATCCAGGGCAATTAAATTCCACAGCCTTTGTTTATGCCGTTGGTGAAAAGTTTTGTCTCTTCCCTGAGAACTGGTTCTTAAAAACAAGAACAAAATGGTCTTAGATGAGACTTGTCTGGAAAAATGTATTTCTAATTTGTATGTTCATTCTTTGAAAAACAAAACAAAATAAGCTACTCTGTGAATCTTAAGATTCGACCACCACATATTTGGTCCATGTTCAGCAGTAATTATTATTTCACTCCTGTTTGCCAGTAAATATTGATTCCAGTTCCCCCATGAAGAACAAAAGAAATCCCAAAGTCCTCTCTTTGCCATGAAGGACCTTGCATGACAATATACTGTTGTTCTGGATCATTGAGACAATGGCAAAATAGCTCTCTAATCAGAACTTTCTCCTTTAAGTTTCAACATGAGCTCTATGAACATTGTTTGTTCTAGATAGGGATTTTTTCCACTGGAGTCCTTCCTTGTATGGGGGAGAAAAATGAAAGTAAACATACTACAGTGTGCTCAGGAATATGTGACTTCAAACAAGCTATTACTTTTTCATCTTGGGCTCACCCTATTTCTTCCCCTTATTAAACTTTCTCTTTAGAGACTGAAGTATATCCAATCTTAAATATGGTAAAGAAAAGATGACAGTGGGGCACTTGGGCGGCTCAGTGGGTTAAGCCTCTGCCTTCAGCTCAGGTCATAGTCTCAGGGTCCTAGGATAAAGCCCCACATTGGGCTCTCTGCTCAGCAGGGAGCCTGCTTCCCCCTCTCTCTCTGCCTGCCTCTCTGCCTACTTGTGATCTCTCTCTCTGTGTCAAATAAATAAATAAGATCTTTAAAAAAAAAAAAGAAAGAAAGAAAGAAAAGAAAAGATGACTGAACCACAGATTCAAAACCACTCTGTTCTCAGAGTCAGAACAAATAGCAGGAGTCATCTAACCAAATTAATCTCCCTCTCCATATAAAGAAAGAGTAAAATCCAAGCTGGGTAATAGCCTTGCCAAAGTCATATCTTAGTATATGTCAGAGTAAAGACAAGGCCAAAAATGATTTATGATGTCTTCATCATTCAGTGTTCTTTCTGTCCTCTGAGCCTAATGTTGGAATAGAAAACAAAGAGGAAGACACACAACCCTAATTAATTAATTGATTAAGTTTAAGGACATAGTCCTTGAAGTGTCTCCATTATTCCCACTTTGCCCACTGGTTTGCCTACAGATTACAAAATAGTGAGAGAGAAGTTCCAAGAAAGCTTAATTCAAAAAATAAATATTGGAGACAATGCAGAATGAATTACATACTTCATGCACCACAGTAAATGCACCAGAGAAAACACAAAATTTTGTTTTCATCCCATTTCACATAATAGAACTAAGGCCTAAAAAAGCTAAGCCCCACAGAATATCCTTGGTACAGCCAAAAGGGAGACTCCAGCCCTCTGACTACTTCCCAGCTTACCATCTTAAGCAAGTAACCTCTCCATATCTCGGTTTCCTAGCCCAAAAAATCGGTGCAATAATAGCATTATCCTCATAAGGTTGTTATGAGGATCAAAAGCATGAATATATATTTTATAATAATATAATTATTAACATATTATTTTGTTATATGTACTCATGAACAGTTGTAGCACACAGTGAAACTGTATAGCTGTTTGCTATTCTACTTCTTGTTAGTGTATCTAAACGGTCTTATGCAACATAACTAACTTGGGGGAATAAAAGCATGAAAAGGAAGTCTGAGTTAGTATTTGTCAAATGGACTCAAGAAAAATTTTCCCATAGGTACAGAACTGCACAATTGAGTAACCGGAGAGTAGAAGAGGTTAATGGGGAAAAGATTGCAGTGTGGTCACAGAGAGTTAGGAGAGCACAAATGGTCTTCTAGGATCAATCACCCTGGGCACTAATATTTCTAAGAGATAACACCACCCTCTGCCACAATGCTGACCAAATTTGATGGAAACACTTGGGGTAAATTTTCCTAAGGGGTAAGCTAGCATACAGAACGAAAGGTAATCTGAAGTTTCTTTCTGTTCTGAATTCTATGACTTTAAGGGACTGACCTAAGACTAGATAGCCAATTAGTGGCAGGACCAGAGTTAAAATCATGTTTCCTGACTCTCACTACACTTTCACTTCTCCATTCTTGCTCCCATTACACATTTATTTTTTGTGTGGTTTTTTTGTATGTATAGGCCTGCTCTTTGCTCCTTATAAAGTTGAATTTTATTAAGTTAGATAATGGCTTTATTCTAACTTTTAAAAAACCCAATGCATTCAATTTCAGCCATTATATTATCAGTAATTGAGAAGCAACAAGCTATGTGGAAATAATAATCACATATTGCATGGAGCACTGGGTGTGGTGCATAAACAATGAATTCTGGAACACTGAAAAGAAACTAAAAAATAAATAAAAATTTTTTAAAAATAATAAGTTAAGAATTAGGTGGACCTAGTTGAAATTCTGGTTCTATTATTTAAGAGCCACATGACCTTGGCCCAGCTACTTACCTTTGCTGATTCTTAGTTTCTCCATCTAGAAAATAGAATGAATAAATCAACTTCTCAGATTTGGATGAGGATTACAATAACATTTTTAATGGAGCTGACATTCTACATCTTCTCCTTTGTGTTAGCCAGTACTCTCAGTTATAATTGATAAGACTATTTTAGCCTACTTAGGAAAAGAAAATTTATTTGTGCTACAGAACTCAAGGATGAAAGGCAAGAAGTGTGTGTTGTAAGCAGAAAAGTGGGGCACTGTCAAGTTGCTCCCATGTGAAGTCAGTTGGAATCCACACAGAACCAGAACCAGAGATAGCGGAGGTCACAGGACTAAGAGGTGATAAAGGTGTGTGAGCAAGATGGCTCCCCAGAAAGAAAGGTGCTGTGCAAACAACACGTGTCTGCTGGCCCCCAGTATGGATATGCATTGTGAGCACTGGGATCTGATTGACATCACAGGCAGCATGTTGTTAATGGATGCATAGGCCAGATGTGCAGGATCAAAACTAATCCTAGCTCACTAAGGTAATATGTATTTCCAATATTCTCTTACACTACATTGACATTATCATCCGAGACTTCAACTTGATGAGCCATACAGGCTGTTTCACAATTCCCATTTCCAAGGTAAACTTCAGCATTTTCTCTGTGTCCTCAGCAAAATGGATTTCCATTTTGGTGATAAAATCTATCGCTGCTGCCTTTAAAATTTCATTGACCTAGAAAAAAATAGTCTTCACGTTTTCACACCTACTGCAGCTACCTTCACACATATAAACCTTTGAGTAAGTAGATAAATCCCCAAAATACATCCAATCATTTGATTATAGCACATGAAATTATTTATAAAAATTGCATTGTTTCTGAGTCTTGATTAACTTAAACTTCAGAGCAGGAGACACATGTTTAATTTTGTCTGTGCCAAAAATTCCAAGTGTAAATTTCTAAAGATTCAATAAACAAGTACATTTGCATAGAAGCCAAACCTCAGGCAATGTATCTGATCCTGGCTTCATTTTCTCTCTGCTTCTGATTCTACTTACTGTGACTTTTGAGTTAGTACAATTAGAAAAAGTTCTCCACTTGTTCTGCAATGGGAAGCTCTGTCTACAATTGAGACTTTCATAAATCTTTGTTTCTTCCTTTTTTTAATTTCTTTTCAATGCTCCAAAATTCATTGTTTATGCATCACACTCAGTGCTCCATGCAATATGTGCCCTCCATAATACGTACCACCAGGCTCACTCAACTCCTCACACACCTCCCCTCCAAAACCCTCAGTTTCTTTCTCAGAGTCCACAGTCTCTCATGCTTCATCTCCCCCTCCAACTTCCCTCAACTCACTTCTCCTCTCCATCTCCCTATGTGTTCCATGTTATTCCTTATGCTTCACAAGTAAGCAAAACAATATGAGAATTGACTCTCTCTGTTTGACTTATTTCACTCAGCATAATCTCTTCCAGTCCCATCCATGTTGATACAAAAGTTGGGTATTCATCCTTTCTGATGGAATCATAATACTCCATTGTATATATGGACCAACCTCCATTAAAGCTGTGATACAACTCTACAACTCAACTTCTGATTAGAATTATCCTTGTTTTATTTTTAAAATTTAAAAAATGTACTTGGTTTGGAAGAATGAAACAGTTCTACAAGACTTATGTAAGTTTCTCCCTCCTGACTCTTAATACCCTGAAACAACCAAAATTTATTCTTTTATTATGTCTTCTCTTATTTGGCTCCATATTTCAAAATTACATGCTTATATTATTCTTAAATTTTTTTCAGGTTTGATATTATTAATTATTTATTGACATCAAACTGTATATATTAAGGATTTAGCTATATAACATATATACATGATTTCCAGTACCTTGATTCTTCTAGTTATAATGTATGGTTAGCTCAACATTTAGTGTTAATATTATTCTGACTTTAAATATTCATCACAGAAGGTCCATGTAGATACTTTGTGTGTGTGTGTGTGTGTGTGTGTGTGTTTTAATTTATTTTTTATTTATTTTCAGCATAACAGTATTCATTATTTTTTCACCACACCCAGTGCTCCATGCAATCTGTGCCCTCTATAATACCCACCCCTGGTACCCACCTCCCACCCCCCTGCCCCTTCAAACCCTCAGATTGTTTTTCAGAGTCCATAGTCTCTCATGGTTCACCTCCCCTTCCAATTTCCCCCAACTCCCTTCTCCTCTCTATCTCCCAATGCTGTCCATGCTATTTGTTATGCTTCACAAATAAGTGAAACCATATGATAATTGACTCTCTCTGCTTGACTTATTTCACTCAGCATAATCTCTTCCAGTCCCGTCCATGTTGCTACAAAACTTGGGTATTCGTCCTTTTTGATGGAGGCATAATACTCCATAGTGTATATGGACCACATCTTCCTATCCATTCGTCCATTGAAGGGCATCTTGGTTCTTTCCACAGTTTGGCAACCGTGGCCATTGCTGCTATAAACATTGGGGTACAAATGGCCCTTCTTTTCACTACATCTATATCTTTGGGGTAAATACCCAGGAGTGCAATTGCAGGGTTATAGGGAAGTTGTATTTTTAATTTCTTGAGGAATCTCCACACTGTTCTCCAAAGAGGCTGCACCAACTTACATTCCCACCAACAGTGTAAGAGGGTTCCCCTTTCTCCACATCCCCTCCAACACATGTTGTTTCCTGTCTTGCTAATTTTGGCCATTTTAACTGGTGTAATGTGATATCTCAATGTGGTTTTAATTTGAATCTCCATGATGGCTAGATAAGCTAAGAAACCTAGATGAAATGGATACATTCCTGGGAAACTATAAACTCCCAAAATTGAGCCAGGAAGAAATTGACAACCTGAATAGTCCAATATCTAGTAACGAGATTGAAGCAGTGATCAAAAACCTCCCAAAAAACAAGATCCCAGGACCTGACGGATTCCCTGGGGAATTCTACCAAACTTTCAAAGAAGAAATAACGCCTATTCTCCTGAAGCTGTTTCAAAAAATTGAAGCAGAAGGAAAACTTCCAGACCCTTTCTATGAAGCCAGCATTACCCTGATCCCCAAACCAGGCAAAGACCCTACCAAAAAGGAGAATTTCAGACCAATATCACTGATGAATATGGATGCTAAAATTCTCAACAAGATCCTAGCAAACAGGATCCAACAGCACATTAAAAAGATTATCCACCATGATCAGGTGGGATTCATCCCTGGGCTACAAGGATGGTTCAACATTCGCAAAACAATCAATGTGGTAGAACAAATCAATAAGAGAAGAGAGAAGAACCACATGGTCCTCTCAATTGATGCAGAAAAAGCATTTGACAAAATCCAGCATCCATTCCTGATTAAAACGCCTCAAAGTATAGGGATATAGGGAATATTCCTGAACTTCATCAAATCTATCTATGAAAGACCCACAGCAAATATCATCCTCAATGGGAAAAAGCTTGCAGCCCTCCCGCTGAGATTAGGAACATGACAAGGATGCCCACTCTCACCACTCTTGTTCAACATAGTATTAGAAGTCCTAGCAACAGCAATCAGACAACAAAGAGAAAGAAAATGTATCCAAATTGGTAATGAAGAAGTCCAATTCTCTCTCTTTGCAGATGACATGATTCTTTATATGGAAACCCAAAAGACTCCACCCCCAAACTACTAGAACTCATACAACAATTCAGCAACGTGGCAGGATACAAAGTCAATATACAGAAATCAGTGGCTTTCTTATACACTAATAATGGAAAATACAGAAAGAGAAATTAGAGAATAGACTCCATTTATATAGCACCAAGAACCATAAGATACCTGGGAATAAACCTAACCAAAGAGGTAAAGGATCTGTACTTGAGGAACTACAGAACACTCAACAACGAAATTGAAGAAGACACAAAAAGATGGAAGACCATTCCATGCTCTTGGATCGAAAGAATAAACATTGTTAAAATGTCTATACTGCCTAGAGCAATCTATACTTTTAATGCTATTCCGATCAAAATTCCACTGGTATTCTTCAAAGAGCTGGAGCAAATAATCCTAAAATTTGTATGCAATCAGAAGAGACCCCAAATTGCTAAGGAAATGTTGAAAAACAAAAATAAAACGGGGGGGCATCATGTTACCTGATTTCAAGCTTTACTACAAAGCTGTGATCACCAAGACAGCATGGTACTGGCATAAAAACAGACACATAGACCAGTGGAACAGAGTAGAGAGCCCAGATATGGACCCTCAACTCTATGGTCAAATAATCTTCGACATGTAGATACTTTGATGACAGTCTCTGTCCTGTTTATTTTCCCCAAATTTAATAATTGTCTTGTTTTTAATTTATTTGTTTTCTCTGTACTTATCATTTATTAATCTCCAAAACCCCTAAAAAAAAGAATTTCTCTCCAATAACTTCAAATGTGTCTGATAATCAGTCAGCTTCATCTTTTTCTTTGATATACCTGTCCTGATCTTTTCATTCCTGTTCCAATCTTGGCTGGTTGTTGCTGTTGTCATCCTAAGATGTTCCTTTACCTCTTCCCATGCTGGATCCACTGGCTAATCCTTTCTTTTGTTGGAGCATATCCTACAATAGCTTTCTAAAAAGAAAGGGAAACTTTTTGAGACATTGATATCTAAAAATTGCTTAATTATACCTTTCTTTGTGTCTGTATCAAAATATAGGTTGAAATTATTTTCCTCAGAAGTTTAAAGACATTGCTCTTTCAACTTCTAGCCTTCAGCATTCGTATGAACAAATTTGATATGATTCTAATTACTGATCAATTGTATATAATATCTGCTCTTTTTCTTTTCAATCTCTGAGAGGTTTAAATATTTGATACAAGGTTCAGAAATATCCTTGATGTGAATACTTTTTCATGTCTATTATGTGAAGTTTTATGGAATGAGTTATTCCTCTTCACAGTTTCCTTTACTTTCAAAGAGGATTCTACTTACTCTGGTCCACTAAGTTAATTACCACTTGTCCATTTGTTATATAGCCATTTATATGTCCTTTTTCTCTTGGTATCTTTGCTCCGGGATTTTTCCCTTTTAAAATTTTCTTTAATGTCATTTCAGTGGGATTTTCAGATTTCCAATCTCTCTTAGAGGGTAGGTCCTACCACAATAGAGTAAGGCCAGGTTTGGACCCAGAACAGGCCTGGGCAGCTCCCTTTCCCTTCTCAAACCAGGCTGCTTTTTTCTGTGATTTCCCATGTGGCCTGAGGCCTATGCCATATAGGACCCTTTATGTTTCAGGCTGGGAATCAGCCAGGATGCTTGATCAAGTGTTGACAGTTCTTCAGATATTTCTACTGCAATATTGGAATTGAACACACTGCAAAAATAAAGTTGAGATTGTTTAAAATGTGAGAAAAAGAAAGACCTCTTCAGCCTTGAAACCTTTAAGTTCATCACCCAGGGTGCTGAGAATCCTTCCTCCCCAGAGAAGTAAGGTAGTTACTGTTTTTCTTCCTCTTAGTCAGTAGTTCCAAATATTTTAGTTATAATTGCTCCCTTTTGTTGTATATATGTCCTCTTGATCCCTGCAAGAGGAAGCAAAAACCCATCCCTGTTTGTTTGTTTTTTTAATGAAATTCCTCACGTTCATTTAACTACTCCCAAGCAACACACAAAATCAAATGAACAAACAAACAAAACCCAGTGTGTTCATTACAGTTTTCTTAAGTCAAACCAAGCAATAGCAGGGTAAAAAGCCAAAATATTCAATGAAAATTATATAAAGACACCCTAAAAGTACCATTAGTGAAAAGCCACTTGTGATTCATATTCTTAAAAAAAACAAAACTGGGGGCACCTGGGTGGCTCAGTGGGTTGAATCCTCTGCCTTCAGCTCAGATCATGATCCCAGGGTCCTAGGATCAAGCCGTGCATCAGGCTCTCTGCTCAGCAGGGAGCCTGCTTCCCCCCACCCCCGCGCCTGCCTCTCTGCCTACTTGTGATCTCTGTCTGTGAAATAAATAAATAAAATCTTTTAAAAAAAAGAAAAACAAAACTGGTGAGACTCAATGATCAACATTTCATCCACCTTCAGCATCCTCACAATCATAATAAAGATGGAATTATTAGAAGTTGGCTAATGATCATAGGTTGTGATAATGTGTTAGATTTTTTGAAATGGCATATTCATCAGTTTCCCTGTGGTGGTTGATTTTCCTTGGAATTGTTCTCTCTTCCAGGAGAAATGTGTCGCCTGTTCATATAGAGAGAACCCAGCTGTCTCCTGTCAACATCAAAGTGGTGTTAATAGAGATGGGCAAATTAACCCATTTAGGGCTCTGGACTATTTCACTCAATGTTTGCTTCAGGGTCTGCACAGGAAATACCTCAGACTCCTGAGCTTATACAATAACAGATAAAAACAGAAACAATTAACTCATCCTAAGAAAAAAGTCCAAGTGTGGATAAACATATTTGTGCTCAATTTATTATATTCAGCTGGAAGTCCTCTGCTTATAACACTCCTCACCTTCCTATAAGGTTGTACCATAATAAATTACCAATAATCAATCATTTCTGAACTATAAGAATGGAAATTTCATACAGTTCAACCCAAATAACTTCTACTTGTCCTTTAGTACTTGGATCAGCTATTGCCTCACCAGAACTTTCCTTATTTAGATGCTAGAGTTCTGCTCCCATTGCATGCTGGGCTTATCACTATGTGGTACTCATTTCACTATGATAGTATTTTGGGTTTACCTCTCTGTCTTTCCCACCAAACTTAAAGTAAGGAACCATGTTTTATTTAACTTTTAATACCCTGAATGTAACTCAGAGACTTGTAAACAGTAAGCATTCAATAAGTGACTAAGTAAATGAGAATATAAATGAGAGTAACTGACTGGGCAGTGTGTATTGGTATCAAAATCCATAATCTTCTCATCTAAGTAAGATCCAGGTATGGATGAGGCTCTTGGATATATCTCCTAAACACATCTTTTGAGTAAAGTTCCTCTCAATTTGTAGATCTGTAGCTCTAAAGCTATGGTTATCTGTTTCATATACACCCAAAACACAATGATAGTGCAGGCATAGGGTAATCGCTATAAATGCTCCTGCTCCAGGAGGGAGGAAAATAAGATACACAAAGGAGTCACTGCCCATAGCAATTCTGAAATTCAATAAGGAAAATGTTGGAGTTTTCTCCATTAGTTTTTAAGGCCCAAGAATAATTCTCTATGGCTCTTGGCTCTACTCTCTGGGCTACTGTTCCACCCTTTGAGTCATCCTTCCTTTTTTCATAGAAAAAATGTAACTGAATAATTTTCTCAGCTTGCTTCCACCCGTAGAATTTTGGAGGCCTAATTGCCACTTTTCATTATGTCCTGTCCTTGTCCCTTTCAGTCCAAGCCAGTGGTGTATCTGTGGATACAATTTTCTCAAAAACTTTCTAGGACTTCTGTGAAATGTATTTGTGTTCACACTGTTAAACAAATGCTGCACCCATAAATCTCTTCTAGATAAGCTCTTCTTTACACTGCACTCCTGCTGAGAAGGCTGAGACCATAGTATAATCCTTCCTGGGCCAGCTGTTGGAGGCCTCTGAGGTGCATGGTTATTCTCTTTATGTGGCCTTTCATGAATTGAATAATGACCTGGTCCTTCAATCCTTCTGAAGTCTGAACACATTACAGGTACTTCCTTAGCTTTATCTCTAGATCATTTTTCTAACAGTAAACAGATGCCACTTTTTAATTTTAGCATTTTTTGTTCTCTGGGGAAGAGGAAAACTTTCTTTTCTTTCTTTTTTCTTTTGTTATTATGTTCAATTAGCCAGCATATAGTACATAGTTAGTTTTTGAAGGAGAATTTTCAAAACCATCCATTTCTGTCTCTTTTCCAATTAACTGCTCTGCCCTCTTGCATTTCCCTACTTACATAAGCAGCAAGAATAAACTAGCACCTTCAATACCCTTCTTGGAAATCTCATCTATGTTACCAAGTTCATAGGTATTTTTCTGCTTCCCACATAAACGCAGATGACAGTTTTTCTGCCGATACATAACAAGAATTCCTGCAGTTCCCCCTCTTACACTGTTGGTGGGAATGCAAGTTAGTGCAGCCACTTTGGAAAACAGTGTGGAGATTCCTTAAGAAATTAAAAACAGAGCTACCCTATGACCCCACAATTGCACTACTGGGTATTTACCCCAAAGATACAGATGTAGTGAAGAGAAGGGCCATCTGTACCCCAATGTTCATAACAGCGGCCAAACTGTGGAAAGAACCAAGATGCTCTTCAACAGACGAATGGAAAAAGAAGATATGGTCCATATATACAATGGGATATTATGCCTCTATTGGAAATGATGAATATCCAAATTTTATATCAACATGGATGGGACTGGAGGAGATTATGCTGAGTGAAATAAGTCAAGCAGAGACAATCACTTTTCGTATGGTTTCATTTACTTGTGGAGCATAAGGAATAACATGGAGGACATTAAAAGGAGAGGAAAAGTGAATTGGTGGAAATTGGAGGGGGAGAAGAAGCATCAGAGACTGTGGACTCTGAGAAACAAACTGAGGGGTTTGGTGGGGAGCGGGGTAGGGGGATGGATGAGCCTGATGGTGGGTATTAAGGAAGGCACATATTGCATGGACCACTGGATGTGGCCACAAACAATGAATCTTGGAACACTGAAAAAATTAAATTAAATTAAAAAAAAATTCTTGCAGTTCTCAATAGCATGTTTCTCACTTCCCTTTTATCCCTCCCAAGCAGCATCCCCAAAGTCCAGATGTCTTTCTTTTTTTTTTTAAGATTTTATTTATTTATTTGACAGACAGAGATCACAAGTAGGCAGAGAGAGAGAGAGAGAGAGGAGGAAGCAGGCTCCCCACTGAGCAGGGAGCCTGATGTGGGGCTTGATCCAAGCACCCTGAGATCATGACCCAAGCCAAAGGCAGAGGCTTTAACCCACTGATCCATCCAGGTGCCCCAAGGTCCAGATTTCTACTGGCAGTTTGTTCAAAGCAACTTGGGTTTCCTTTATTGTGTTCCTCAAAATCTTTCCAGCCTCCTCCTGCTGCCTGGTCCCAGTGCAGCTCTGAAATTTTTAAGTAGTTGTTACTAAGGCACATCTCCTCTAGTACCAAATATGTATTATTTGGGGATAACAAATTATTCCAAATTTAATGAATTAAAATAGCAAACATTATGTCATAATTTCTACGGGTCAGGAATCTAGGTGCAGCTTAGCGGAGAACTCTGGCTCAGTGTCTGTCACAAGGTTCCAAGACTGAATAGGGAAGAGCCCTCTTCCCAGCTCACTTGCATGGCTATTTGCAGGATTCAGTTCCTGGCAGGTTCTCGGACTGAGGGCCTCAGTTACTCATCGGCTATTGGAAGCTCAGCGTATGGCTGTTTTCTTGATCAAAGTGAGCAAGCGAAAAGAGCCAGAGAGACAGAGTACAAGCAAGACAGAAATCACCATCTTTTATAATCCCATCTCAGAAGTGACATCCATCACTTTTCCCGTATTCAGTTAGTTATTAACAAACCTCTCTAGCCCACACTAAAGGGAAGAGGATTATACATGAGTATGAGTAAAAAAAGGGCAGGGATCATTGGGACCCATTTTAGGAGCTGCTGAACAACAACTTCCTAAATATGCATGATTGGGCAGTTATCATTTTTGAAGTTAATATTTATTCAAAGATTCCATGCATGGCTCTGTTATTCTAAGGGTTTTGTGGACATTCATTTGATTCTCATAACAGTCTTATAAGGAAAGTATGACTATCACCCCTACTTTACATTTAAGTAATCTCAGAATTTAAGCTTAAGAATTTAAGTGTAAGAGTTTAAACAGTTTACCAAGGATTCTCAATAAGTAAGCAGTTAAACCAATATTTATTTTGGGGGGATTTATTTATTTGAAAGAGAGGGAGGGAGCAGGAGGAGGGGCAAAGGGAGAGAGAAAGACTCAAGTGGACTCCCAGCTGAGTGAGAGGCCCAAGATGGGGTTTGATCCCAGGACCCTAAGATCATGACCTAAGCTGAAAGCAAGAGTCAGTCACTTATGTGACTGAAGCCCCTAGGTACCCCAAAGCAATATTTGGCTCTAAAGCAAATGTCTTTAGTATGGTTCTAAAGACTCTTAACTACTACTATATACGCCATCTTATAAAAAATGGGACTTCAGGGAAGAACAGATCTGTAGTTGAATCTGGACATTGTGGACTATCCAATAAATAAAAACTTTGAAATAAATTTTCTCTCTCTTGAACTTTTCAAGGTTGTAAAAGAGACAGGATGATAAATATCTCTATATTAACTTTAAGTTTTCCTTAACATTATTTTCATGGGAAAAATTATGATTAGAAAGATTTGAGTGACTTGCCCTAAAACACTGGACTGTATGCTACTTTTATCGTATTACAAATATTTTCCCATATCATTAATCATTCTTGAAAAATATGACAGTGTCTGTACTTCTTGAGCTTTAATTCAACATTCATATCACACTGATTCACTGATTTATTTTTTATTTTTTGAGGTCAGAAGGCCACAGAGCCATTCTGAGCATACTTGACACATTTGGATTAAATCCTTTAAAGTTACAGTGTGTTCCTATGTGGAATTAGAAATTCTGAAGGAAAAATAATGTTTAAAGCACTGGGTGTTACATATAAACAATGAATCTTGGAACACTACATCAAAAACTAATGGCGTACTGTATGGTGACTAACATAACATAATAAAAAATAAAAGCACATTACTAGAACACAATAGTGTCAGACAATATGGAACCTAGACCCTCTTCTCTCCCATGCCCTTTGAAATTCCCATTTAAATAAAGGAACCATTACAAAATTAGGGGAAAATAGCAACAACTCTTGAACTACTGTCCACATATAAGATGCTTCATGGTATTTCTCTTTGATAAAATGGATTTTTATAGCACTGATTTCCTTTTTTATTTTTTAATTTTATTTTTTTCAGTATTCCAAGATTCATTGTTTATGCACCACGCCCAGTGCTCCATGTGCACTGGGCTCCACGTGCCCTCCTTAATACCCACCACCAGGCTCACCTATACACACATGCACACACACACACACACACACACCACAAAAACTAAAACAAGCAAAAAAACAGAGAATGCTATTTCCAAATACAGTCAACATATGACTTCAATTTTTGGAGAACACAATTCAGTCCATAGCACTACCTATAAAAGACGCACTTTAAAATGTAAAGATACAAATAGATTAAAAATAAAAGGATGGAAAAATAGGGGCACCTGGGTGGCTTAGTTTGTTAAGCACTTGCCTTGGGGTACTATGATAAATCCCCATGTTGGGCTCCCTGTTCAATAAGAAGTCTGTTTGTCCTTCTGCCTCTGACCCTCCTCCCCCAACTTGCGCTCTCTCTCTCTCAAATAAATAAAATCCTCTAAAAAATAAAAGGATGGAAAACATAACATGCAAACAGCAAGCAAAAAGAACCTGATGGGACTATATCAATATCAGATAAAATACAATTCAAGAATAAGGGTAATACTAGTAATAAAGAGAAATACCTCATCATGATAAAAGGAGCCATTTATTAAGACATAACAACCCTAGAGGGGGAGGAGTCAAGATGGCGGAGAAGTAGCAGGCTGAGACTACCTCAGCTAGCAGGAGATCAGCTAGAGAGCTTATCTAAAGAGTGCAAACACCTGCAAATCCATCGGCAGATCGAAGAGAAGAACAGCAATTCTAGAAACAGAAAAACAACCACTTTCTGAAAGGTAGGACTGGCGGAGAAGTGAATCCAAAGCGACAGGAAGATAGACCCCCGGGGGGAGGGGCCGGCTCCCGGCAAGCGGCGGAGCACAAAATCGGGACTTTTAAAAGTCTGTGCCGCTGAGGGACATCGCTCCAGAGGCTAAACCAGGGGAAGCCCACGCGGGGTCACAGAAGGATCAGGGGTGTCTGAGTGTTGCGGAGCTTGCGGATATTGGAGCGGGAAAGCCAGCTGCAGAGACAGAGCCGACAGTGAGCTCACAGCTCGGGATTACCTTGAATGGGTCGCAGGCTCAGTGAGCTCGGAGCTTGGCCGGAGATCAGGCAGACGGGAGTTACTGGGCGCTGTTCTCTGAGGGCGCACTGAGGAGTGGGGCCCTGGGCTCTCGGCTCCTCCGGGCTGGAGACCAGGAGGCCGCCATTTTCATTCCCGTCCTCCGGAACTCTACGGAAAGCGCTCAGGGAACAAAAGCTCCTGAAAGCAAATCCAAGCGGATTACTCAGCCCGGACCCTGGTAAGTGCGGTGCAACTCCGCCTGGGGCAAAGACACTTGAGAATCACTACACCAGGCCCTCCCCCAGAAGATCAACAAGAAATCCAGCCAAGACCAAGTTCACCTACCAAGGAGTGCAGTTTCAATACCAAGGAGAGCAGCAGAATTCCAGAGGAGGAGAAAACAAACCACGGAACTCATGGCTTTCTCCCTGTGATTTTTTAGTTTTGCAGTTAATTTAATTTTTTTCTTTTTCATTTTTTTTCTCTTCTTCTGCTAAAATTTTTTTTAACTTTTACCCTTTTCTTTTTTAAGGTTTTTTAACTAGTTTATCTAATATATATATTTTTTTCTTTTTTATATTTTTCTTTATTCGTTTTCTTTTTTTTTTAATTCTTTTCTTTTCTTTTTTTTCTTTCTTTCTTTTTGAACCTCTTTTTATCCCCTTTCTCCCCCCTCACGATTTGGGATCTCTTCTGATTTGGTTAAAGCATATTTTCCTGGGGTTGTTGCCACCCTTTTAGTATTTTACTTGCTTCTTCATATACTCTTATCTGGACAAAATGACAAGGCGGAAAAATTCACCACAGGAAAAAGAACAAGAGGCAGTACCAAAGGCTAGGGACCTAATCAATACAGACATTAGTAATATGTCAGATCTAGAGTTCAGAATGACAATTCTCAAGGTTCTAGCCGGGCTCGAAAAAGGCCATGGAAGATATTAGAGAAACCCTCTCCAGAGATATAAAAGCCCTATCTGGAGAAATAAAAGAACTAAAATCTAACCAAGTTGAAATCAAAAACCTATTAATGAGGTGCAATCAAAAATGGAGGCTCTCACTGCTAGGATAAATGAGGCAGAAGAAAGAATTAGTGATATAGAAGACCAAATGACAGAGAATAAAGAAGCTGAGCAAAAGAGGGACAAATAGCTACTGGACCACAAGGGGAGAATTCAAGAGATAAGTGACACCATAAGACGAAACAACATTAGAATAATTGGGATTCCAGAAGAAGAAGAAAGAGAGAGGGGAGCAGAAGGTATACTGGAGAAAATTATTGGGGAGAGTTTCCCCAATATGGCAAAGGGAACAAGCATCAAAATTCAGGAGGTTCAGAAAAATCAATAAGAATAAGAATCAATAAGAATAGGCCCACACCCTGTCACCTAATAGTAAAATTTACAAGTCTTAGTGACAAAGAGAAAATCCTGAAAGCAGCCCGGGAAAAGAAGTCTGTAACATACAGTGGTAAGAATAATAGATTGGCAGCTGACTTATCCACAGAGACCTGGCAGGCCAGAAAGAGCTGGCATGATATTTTCAGAGCACTAAACGAGAAAAACATGCAGCCAAGAATACTATATCCAGCTAGGTTATCATTGAAAATAGAAGGAGAGATTAAAAGCTTCCAGGACAAACAAAAACTGAAAGAATTTGCAAACACCAAACCAGCTCTACAGGAAATATTGAAAGGGGTCCTCTAAGCAAAGAGAGAGCCTACAAGTGGTAGATCAGAAAGGAACAGAGACAATATACAGTAACAGTCACCTTACAGGCAATACAATGGCACTAAATTCATATCTCTCAGTAGTTGCCCTGAATGTTAATGGGCTAAATGCACCAATCAAAAGACACAGGGTATCAGAATGGATAAAACAACAAAACCAATCTATATGTTGCCTCCAAGAAACTCATTTTAAGCCCGAAGACACCTCCAGATTTAAAGTGAGGGGGTGGAAAAGAATTTACCATGCTAATGGACATCAGAAGAAAGCAGGAGTGGCAATCCTTATATCAGATCAATTAGATTTTAAGCCAAATACTATAATAAGAGATGAGGAAGGACACTATATCATACTCAAAGGGTCTGTCCAACAAGAAAATCTAACAATTTTAAATATCTATGCCCCCAACGTGGGAGCAGCCAACTATATAAACCAATTAATAACAAAATCAAAGAAACACATCAACAATAATACAATAATAGTAGGGGACTTTAACACTCCCCTCACTGAAATGGACAGATCATCCAAGCAAAAGATCAACAAGGAAATAAAGGCCTTAAATGACACACTGGACCAGATGGACATCACAGATATATTCAGAACATTTCATCCCAAAGCAACAGAATAGACATTCTTCTCTAGTGCACATGGAACATTCTCCAGAATAGATCACATCCTCGGTCCTAAATCAGGACTCAACCGGTTTCAAAAGATAGGGATCATTTCCTGCATATTTTCAGACCACAATGCTCTGAAGCTAGAACTCAACCACAAGAGGAAGTTTGGAAAGAACACAAATACATGGAGACTAAACAGCATCCTTCTAAAGAATGAATGGGTCAACTGGGAAATTAAAGAAGAATTGAAAAAAATCACGGAAACAAATGATAATGAAAATACAACGGTTCAAATCTGTGGGACACAACAAAAGCAGTCCTGAGAGGAAAATATATAGCGGTACAAGCCTTTCTCAAGAAACAAGAAAGGCCTCAGGTACACAACCTAACCCTACACCTAAAGGAGCTGGAGAAAGAACAAGAAAGAAACCCTAAGCCCAGCAGGAGAAGAGAAATCATAAAGATCAGAGCAGAAATCAATGAAATAGAAACCAAAAAAACAATAGAACAAATCAACGAAACTAGGAGCTGGTTCTTTGAAAGAATTAATAAAATTGATAAACCTCTGGCCAGACTTATCAAAAAGAAAAGAGAAAGGACCCAAATAAATAAAATCATGAATGAAAGAGGAGAGATCACAACTAACACCAAAGAAATACAAACTATTATAAGAACATACTATGAGCAACTCTATGCCAACAAATTTGACAATCTGGAAGAAATGGATGCATTCCTAGAAACATATAAACTATCAAAATTGAACCAGGAAGAAATAGAAAGCCTGAACAGACCCATAACCAGTAAGGAGATTGAAACAGTCATTAAAAATCTCCAAACAAACAAAAGCCCAGGGCCAGATGGCTTCCCGGGGGAATTCTACCAAACATTTAAAGAAGAACTAATTCCTATTCTCGTGAAACTGTTCCAAAAAATAGAAATGGAAGGAAAACTTCCAAACTCATTTTATGAGGCCAGCATCACCTTGATCCCAAAACCAGACAAGGATCCCATCAAAAAAGAGAGCTATAGACCAATATTCTGGATGAACACAGTTGCGAAAATTCTCACCAAAAAACTAGCCAATAGGATTCAACAGTACATTAAAAGGATTATTCACCACGACCAAATGGGATTTATCCCAGGGCTGCAAGGTTGGTTCAACATCTGCAAATCAGTCAATGTGATACAACACATCAATAAAACAAAGAACAAGAACCATATGATACTCTCAATAAATGCTGAAAAAGCATTTGACAAAGTACAGCATCCATTCCTGATCAAAACTCTTCAAAGTGTAGGGATAGAGGGCACATACCTCAATATCATCAAAGTCATCTATGAAAACCCACAGCAAATATCATTCTCAATGGAGAAAAACTGAAAGCTTTTCCACTAAGGTCAGGAACACAGCAGGGATGTGCATTATCACCACTGCTATTCAACATAGTACTAGAAGTCCTAGCCTCAGCAATCAGACAACAAAAGGAAATTAAAGGCATCTAAATCAGCAAAGAAGAAGTCAAATTATCACTCTTCGCAGATGATATGATACTCTATGTGGAAAACCCAAAAGACTCCACTCCAAAACTGCTAGAACTTGTACAGGAATTCAGTAAAGTGTCAGGATATAAGATCAATGCACAGAAATCTGTTGCATTTCTCTACACCAACAACAAGACAGAAGAAAGAGAAATTAAGGGGTCAATCCCATTTACAATTGCACCCCAAACCATAAGATACCTAGGAATAAACCTAACCAAAGAGGCTAAGAATCTATACTCAGAAAACTATAAAGTACTCATGAAAGAAATCGAGGAAGACACAAAGAAATGGAAAAATGTTTCATGCTCCTGGATTGGAAGAATAAATATTGTGAAAATGTCTATGCTACCTAAAGCAATCCACACATTTAATGCAATTCCTATCAAAGTACCATCCATCTTTTTCAAAGAAATGGAACAAATAATTTTAAAATTTATATGGAACCAGAAAAGACCTCAAATAGCCAAAGGGATATTGAAAAAGAAAGCCAAAGTTGGTGGCATCACAATTCCTGACTTCAAGATCTATTACAAAGCTGTCATAATCAAGACAGCATGGTACTGGCACAAAAACAGACACATAGATCAATGGAACAGAATAGAGAATCCAGAAATGGACCCTCAACTCTATGGTCAACTAATCTTTGACAAAGCAGGAAAGAATGTCCAATGGAAAAAAGACAGCCTCTTTAATAAATGGTGTTGGGAAAATTGGACAGCCACGTGCAGAAAAATGAAATTGGACCATTTCCTTACACCACACACGAAAATAGACTCAAAATGGATGAAGGACCTCAATGTGAGAAAGGAATCCATCAAAATCCTTGAGGAGAACACAGGCAGCAACCTCTTCAATCTCAGCCGCAGCAACATCTTCCTAGGAACATCGCCAAAGGCAAGGGAAGCAAAGGCAAAAATGAACTATTGGGATTTCATCAAGATCAAAAGCTTTTGCACAGCAAAGGAAACAGTTAACAAAATCAAAAGGCAACTGACAGAATGGGAGAAGATATTTGCAAACAACATATCAGATAAAGGACTAGTGTCCAAAATCTATTAAGAACTTAACAAACTCAACACCCAAAGAACAAATAATCCAATCAAGAAATGGACAGAGGACATGAACAGATGTTTCTGCAAAGAAGACATCCAGATGGCCAATAGACACATGAAAAAGTGCTCCATATCACTCGGCATCAGGGAAATACAAGTCAAAACCACAATGAGATATCACCTCACACCAGTCAGAATGGCTAAAATCAACAAGTCAGGAAATGGCAGATGCTGGCGAGGTTGCGGAGAAAGGGGAACCCTCCTACACTGTTGGTGGGAATGCAAGCTGGTGCAACCACTCTGGAAAACAGCATGGAGGTTCCTCAAAATGTTGAAAATAGAACTGCCCTATGACCCAGCAATTGCACTACTGGGTATTTACCCTAAAGATACAAACGTAGTGATCCAAAGGGGCACGTGCATGCAAATGTTTATAGCAGCAATGTCCACAATAGCCAAACTATGGAAAGAACCTAGATGTCCATCAACAGATGAATGGATAAAGAAGATGTGGTATATATACACAATGGAATACTATGCAGCCATCAAAAGAAACGAAATCTTGCCATTTGCGACAACATGGATGGTACTAGAGCGTATCATGCTTAGCGAAATAAGTCAAGCGGAGAAAGACAACTATCATATGATCTCCCTGATATGAGGAAGTGGTGATGCAACATGGGGGCTTAAGTGGGTAGGAGAAGAATCCATGAAACAAGATGGGATAGGGAGGGAGACAAACCATAAGTGACTCTTAATCTCACGGAACAAACTGTGGGTTGCTGGGGGGAGGGGTTTGGGAGAAGGGGAGTAGGGCTATGGACATTGGGGAGGGTATGTGCTTTTGGGTAAATTGGAAGGGGAGGTGAACCATGAGAGACTATGGACTCTGAAAAACAATCTGAGGGGTTTGAAGTGGCGGGGGGGGGGGAGGTTGGGGTACCAGGTGGTGGGTATTATAGAAGGCACGGCTTGCATGGAGCACTGGGTGTGGTGAAAAAAATAATGAATACTGTGTTTCTGATAATAAATAAATTAGAAAAAATTAATTAATTAATTAATTAATTTTAAAAAAAGACATAACAACCCTAAATATTTATACACCTAAAAAGAGAGCTTTAGAAAATGTAAAACTAAACTGAGAAAACTAAAGGGAGAAAGAAAAATTGCAGTCATAGTTTGCTATTTGAATGCCCCTTTCTCAAAGCAACTTTATTTTATTCTTACTGAATAAAAATTTTATTTATATTTTTCCTGAATTTTATTAAAGACAGATAAAATTCAGTAATTTATATTTTTTCCTGAATTTTATCAAAGGCAGATAAAATTCAGTAATACAGAAGATCTGGAAAACACTACCAATTTGATTCAGTTGATATTTACAGAATATTATAAACCAATAACAGCACAATACGCATTCTTTTTTTTTTAACACATTCTTTTCAAGGGTACATAGAATACTCACCAAGATATACCAAATGCTGGTATGTAAAATACTCACAATACAAAGGACTTGTATCTGAAATACATAAAGTACTCTTACAACTCAATAATATGAAAAGATATAACCCAATTTAAAATTGGGCAAACAACTTTAACAGACACTTCACAGAGAAAGCTTCATTCACTCAGTGTAACGTTTTTGGTATTCATCCACTTTGTTCCGTTTATCTGTATTTGTTCCTTTTTATTGCTAACTAGCATCCCATTTTATGCATATAGCAGAATTAGTTCAGCCATTCACTAGCTACTCTTTGTTTCCAAATAGCCAGTTTGGGGCTATTATTAGTAAGACTGCTAGAATATTCTTATACAAGTCTAATTGTGAACACCTGATTTTGTTTTTCTTAGGTAAATACTAAATTTTTGCATCTTTTCACACTCATACCAAAAAAATGTACAAGAGTTTTGGTTGTTCCACATTCTTGCCCAATCTTAAAATTGTCAGTGTTGTTAATTTTACCCATTTTAGTGTTTAGGTAATGGTACAGGATTGTAGTTTTAATTTTCATTCTTGTGATGACTAATATCAAATAGTTTTTATATGCTTAATGGTTATTCATTATTTTCCTTTGTGAAGTATCTATACAAATCTTTGTTCATGTTTTTAATTTCTTTTTATATAAGAGTGCCTTATATATCCTGAATACAATTCCTTTGTGGGATATATGTTTTACAAATTTTTTTTTTCTAACTCTGTAACTTGCCTATTCATCCTTTTATCGTGATGACTGTTGATGAGCCTAAGTTTTAGATTTTTGATAACATAATTTGAACCAACTTTTCTTTTTACAGTTACTATTTTCTTTGTCCTAAGAAAAGTCTTCCTTCTCTCAAGTCACAAAGATATTCTCCTCTGTTTTCTCCTAAAACCCAATAGCAAGCTTTCACATTTAGGCCTTTAACGCACCTCAAATTGAATTTTGTCTCATATGTCAGGTAGAAGTCGAGATTCATTTTCTTTATATGGATTTCATTAACTTACTTTTTAGAAGCTGAATATATCTTTCTGCCATGCACTTTCCTTAAATAAAGACAAAAACTACTCTAAGGAAATTCTGTATTTTTTTTATTAAACATAGAAAATAATCTTAATATTTGTATCAGTCATGATTAGCTTTGCCTGTGTATAAGAAAGATTAGAAAACATGACTCAAAAGAGTGAGATAGTTCTTTCTCTTTCATATAAAACTAGATCAGAATAGACAGTCCCAAGCTGACACAGTACCTGAATAGTCCTCAGAGACTCAGGCGCCTCTTAGCTTCTTTGCCATTCTTAAGCAGTTGCTCTCACTCTCATTATGCAAGGTGGAGATGGATATTTAAGCAATATACCCATGTTCCCTATACCAAGACAGAGGGAGGAAAAAAAGCACTTAAGCATCTTTCAGGTGACTTACCAGAAATTCTATTTATATATCATAGGTCAGATTTTATTCATTTCATCACATCTGACTACAAAAGAGTATTTTAGCAAAGTACCTAAGTGATAAACTAAAAGTTAGGATTCTATGAGAGGAAGAGCAGAGTTAACACAAGAAGTACTTAGTACTCTCCTTAATGGTGTGTATTACCTTGACACTTAAGAAAAAATGTGCAACCATTCAACTTTAAACAAAAAAAGACAACTTATAAGATTTTCTTCTGGGAAAAAATCCCTCACATATTTTTTTTTTAATTTTCAATTAATCTCTTAAGTGTCTTAATAAATCTTTTCCACAGTTTAATGCCAATTAGAAGAAAAGGTCATTTTCCCTATTTTGAATCACTGGCATCCTTCCTTGGCCTGTTAAAAGAAGCTTTAGAAGAAGTGTGACATCAAACAGCCCTGTGTGAAGATAGGCTATTTATTTAATACACACAAGGACGTGACCCCAATAAGATCTGAACCTAAAGAAAAAAGAAAAAAAGCATCTGATATCATTCCCAACTTCAATTTTCTCTAAAATAGGTTTCACAAAATATTAGAGATTAAAGCCCCCGTTAAGTATTCTATAATACTTCATGACACATATATACTCCATATTCCACTTGGCTTTTTTTGTTATTGCTGTTTTTTTTAATTTCTCCTTGGTCTCAAAGACCAAGAAATTTTTGAATTTCAACAGCTGCTTAAAACTGTTGTCAAAAAAGGTCATATAGGGGAGAAAGGCAAGATGGTGGAAGAGTAGGGAACCTCATTTTATCTGGTCCCTTTTTAAAATTTTTTTTATTTTTTAATTACTTTTCAGTATACTAGAATTCATTGTTTATGCACCACACCCAGTGCTCCATGCAATACGTGCCCTCCACAATACCCACCACAAGGCTGGCCCAACTTCCCACACACACACACACACACACACACACACACCTGCCCCTTCTGAATCCTCAGATTGTTTTTCAGAGTCCATAATCTCTCATGGTTCATCTCCCACTCCAATTTCCCTCAACTTGAATTTAACTAGGTAACTATCAAATCATTCTGAACACCTATAAATTCAACCTGAGATGTAAGAAAATAATTACTGGAATTCTACAAGTAGAAAAATGACCACTTTCTGGAAGGGTGGAGGTGTGGAGATCTGAATCTGAAGGGATATATTGGAAGATAAACAGCAGGTACAGTGAGCTTCCATAAGCTGGTTACCAGAAAGTGATATAGCCCTACAGGGCAAAATCAGAACCCTTAGAAACATGCTCCAATGAGAGACACCCTTGCCTGAAAGGTCCTCAGGCGGTGTAAGAAGGCAGAATCCTAGGTAGAACAGTGTGGTCCCAGGATCCCCATGGTCACAGAAAAAAAAGGCAGTGCCTGAGCCAGCAGAGTTCCCAAGCATTGAAGCAGGGAAACTAGCCACCCTCAGTGAGCCTGGGAAGGGGCTCTCAGCTCGGTTTGCCAACAACTGGGAACTGTGGTGTGATTAGGTGACTTCTCTCCATGCAAGGGCCCAGCAAAGGGCAAGGACTCATGGACCCTCTGCCTTCCCCTGGGAGGATCTGTGTGGGCATATATGGCTGGAGTTTACAGGGTTTGGTGCACACAAAAGTGAAAACGGCTTTTCCCTGAGGGTTTACCTAAGAGAAGGTGCCATGACCTTTCAGCTCCAGGGCTGGAGATAAGGGTGCAGTCATTTTTATTTTCATACTCTAAAGCAGTACAGATGCTTTAAGGAACAAAAGCCACAGAGAGAGACCAGAAGTAGCTTACACTGAGCACAGCCCACTGCCAAGGGGAGGTACAACTATGCCCAGGCAAAGACACCTGAGAATCAGTGCAGCAGCCCCTTCCCCAGAAGATCAGCTGGAACAGAAGGCAAATACCAAGCTTACTGAGCACACAGAACTGCACAGCTCCAGTGTTAGAGGAAAATAGAATATAGAATTTTTCTCATGATTCTTTTCTTTCAATTTAAAAATTTCCTTCTCTTTTTTTCTTTTTTTCCATTTCAACTAGTTTCTTATTTTGTCAACACTTTCTTTTTAAGCCTTTTTTAAACTTTCATTTTTACATTTACACTTTATAGATATATTCTTCTTTGGCTTCCATTACTGCATTCAATTTTATTTTGGTATATAAATCAGTTTTGCTTTCTTTAGAGTTTCAGGATTCAGTGTCTTCTAACAAACAGACCAAAATACACCATGACCAAGTGGATCACCTGGTTTTGTACACCTGGATTCTCTCTCCCCCCACCCTTTAATTTTCTTTTCTGGTTCTGACCTCTTCGAATTTGTCTAATATGTATTGTGCTTCAGTCATGGTTGTTATTTATTTCTTCATTCTCTTTTTCATCCATTCTTCTCTGGGGAAAATGACTACAAGGAGGAAATCACAATAAAAGAGAACCAAAGGCAATACTCCCTGCCACAGATCTATCCATGTGGATATAAGTAAAATGGTCAGAGCTGGAATTCAGAATGATGATTATAAAGTTACTAGCTGGACTTGAGAAAAGCATAAAAGACACTAGAGAGGTGAACCATGAGAGACTATGGACTCTGAAAAACAGTCTGAGGGGTTTGAAGTGGCGGGGGGGTGGGAGGTTGGGGTACCAGGTGGTGGGTATTATAGAGGGCACAGCTTGCATGGAGCACTGGGTGTGGTGAAAAAATAATGAATACTGTTTTTATGAAAATAAATAAATTGGGAAAAAAAAAGAGACTAGAGAAATCTCTGAGTGCAGAAATGAAATCTAATCAGGCCAAAGTTAAAAAATGCTTTAACTGAGAGGCAGTTTAAAATAGATATTCTAACAGCTATAGTAAATGAGGCAAAAGAGTCAGTGGCATAGAAGACAAGATGATGGAAAGGAAGCAAGCTAAGGAAAAGAGATAAAAACAAATGACTGACCATGAGGGAAGGCCTTGAGAAACCATCCGTACCATAAAGCAAAACAATATTAGAATTATTGGGAGGAAGAAGAGAGAGAAGGACAGAAAGTATATTTGAGCAAATCATATCTGAAACCTTAAGAAATTAAAGAAATACATTGATAATAATACAGTAATACTAGGGGACTTTGACACCCTACTCACTGCAACAGACAGATCATCTAAGCAGAAGATCAACAAGGTATAAGAGAATGGTCCGGTTTCATTCTTCTGCATGTGGCTGTCCAATTTTCCCTGAAAAATTTATTGGAAAGACTGTCTTTTTTCCATTGGATATTCTTTCCTGCATTGTCAAAGATCAGGTCATAAATAGGTGAAGCAGAGAAAGACAATTATCGTATGGTTTCACTCATATGTTGAATATAAGGAATAATGCAGAGAACCATAGAGGAAGGGAGGGAAAAATGAATGGGAGGAAATCAGAGAGGGAGACAAAGCATGAGAGAATCTGGACTCCAGGAAACAAACTGAGGGTCATAAAAGGGAAGGGGTGGGGGAATAGAGTAACTGGATGATGGATATTAAGGAGGACACATGTTATGATAAGCACTGGGTGTTATGCATAACTAATGAATCATTGAATATTACACCAAAAACTAATGATGTACTATATGTTGACTAATTGTACATAATAAAAAATAAAAATATAAAAAATTTTTAAAAGACCAACAAGGAAACAAGGGCTTTGAATGACACATTGGACTAGTTGGACTTCACAGATATGGACAGAGCATTCCATCCTAAAGCAACAAATACACATTCTTCTTATGTGCACATGGAACATTTTTCAGAAGACATCACATCTGGATGAGATGGACATCACAGATATATTTAGAAAATTCTATCCCAAAGCAACAGAATACACATTCTTCTCTGCACATTGAACATTCTCCAGAATAGATCACATAGATCACATCCTGGGTTACAAATCAGTTCTCAACTGGTGCCAAAAGATTGGGATCATTCCCTGCATATTTTTAGACCACAATGTTTTGAAATTTGAACTCAAGCACAAGAGGAAATTTGGAAAGAATTCAAGAACATGGAGGCTAAAGAGTGTCCTGCTCAAGAATGAATGGGTCAGCCAGGAAATCAAAGAAAAATTAACAATTTCATGGAAACAAATAAAAATGAAAACACAACATTCAAAATCTTTGGGATGCAGCAAAGGCCATCCTAAGAGGAATGTACATATTAATACAAGCCTTTCTCAAGAAATAAGAAAGTTCTCAAATTCACAACCTAACCCTACAACTAAAGGAGCTGGAGAAAGGTCAGCAAATAAGCCTAAATCCAACAGAAAAAGAAAAATAATAAAGATCAGAACACAAATCAATGAAATAGAAACCAAAAGAACAGTAGAACAGCTCAACAAAACTAGGAGCTGGCTCTTTGAAAGAATTAATAAGATGAATAAAGTCCTGGCCAGACTTATCAAAAAGAAAAGAGGAGATCCAAATTAATAAAATCATGAATGAAAGAGGAGAGATCACAACCAACACCAAAGAAATACAAACAATTATAAGAACATATTATGAACAACTATATGCCAGCAAATTTGACAATCGGGAATAAATGGATGCATTCCTAGAGAATATAACAACCAAAACTGAACCAGAAAGAAATAGAAAACCTGAACAGATCCATAACCAGAAAGTAAATTGAAGCAGTTGTCAAAAATCTCCCAACAAACAAGAGCCCAGGGCCAGTTTCCCAGGGGAATTCTACCAAACATTTAAGAGGAAATAATACCTATACCTCTGAAACTGATTCAAAAAGAAAGGGGGGGGGAAGGAAGGAAGGAAGGAAGGAAGGAAGGAAGGAAGGAAGGAAGGAAGGAAGGAAGGGAAAACTTCCAAACACGTTCTGTGAGGCTAGCAATACCTTGATCCCCAAACCAGACAAAGACACCACCAAAAACAAAAATTACAGACAAATATCTCTGATGAACACAGATGCCAAAATACTCACCAAGATCCTAGCTAATAGGATCCAACAGTCACTAAAAAGATTATACACTATGACTAAGTGGAATTTATTCCTGGACTGCAAGGGTGGTTCAACATTCACAAATCAATCAACATGATAGAGCACATTAATAAAATTGATTTATTTTATTGATGTAGAAAATGCATTTAACATAACGCAGCAGCATCCTTTCTTGATCACAATGTAAGGATAGAGAGAACATACCTCAATATCATAAAAGCCATCTATGAAAAGCCCACAGTGAATATCATTCTCAATGGGGAAAAACTGAGAGCTTTTCCCCTAACATCAGGAACATGACAGGGATGCCCACTCTCACCACTGTTGTTCAACATAGCATTTTAGGTCCTAGCCTCACCAATCAGACAATAAAAAGAAATAAAAGGCATTTAAATTGGCAAAGAAGAAGTCAAACTCTCACTCTTTTCAGATGATATGATACTCTATGTGGAAAACCCAAAAGACTCCAGCCCAAAATTGCTAGAACTCATACAGGAATTCAGCAATGTGACAGGATACAAAGTCAAGGCACAGAAATCAGTTGTGTTTCAGTTGCATGCACTTTGGAATTCATCCCTATTACTGGGTTTTCTATTTTAGTCATTTAATTTTTATATACATTATGTCAAATCATATTTAATAAGCTAACTCTCAAATAAGCATGTTTCACCCCATATAGTTCTCAGGATATAGGAGTAAAGGTCAGGGTGAAGAAATGCCCAGAGGCTGAGGTATGTGGCATCTTTGCTATCCTTTCTTCATTTCAATCAGACTTGAATACTACCCTGATATCACCCCATCATGGAGTTTGCACTGCCTTCCAAGACCAAGTTCATGGATGGAAAAGGGTATGGGTTATGGAGCTTTCCTGGTCTCTCTGCATCAATAGCACTAGGTTCTCTTCCATTCTGGGGTACCATTATCCCCTACACCAGCACTCAACTATATGTATAGTTTTATCTTAATTTTTCAACTTCATTGATTTCTACTTTTGTAGCTTTGAGTGAGGAGGCACTGTTCTGGTTAATTTATCAACTTTTTGAAGTAAAAGGGGGGGAAATCCTAAGTTTAAATGGAGAATAGAAGCTATTTTATAGATCTGAATCTGGCAAAATTTTGTCACTATTCCTTAGGAATATCTATTGGCTTTAATCAGATATAACAAAGAACTGTTAGCACTTTAAAAAATTAAAATTCCTTCAGGGACATTCAATCCAATTAGACGTGTTGTCTTTGATAGATAATAGGGAGCTTATCACTAAAAGTGCTCAATTATAAAACCAAAGAAAAACTTTGAGAGTAAAAGTGAGAAGAGGACTGTCAAGAGGCTCCCCCTATATCCTCCCCCACTGGGATCAAGAGAAACAAGAGTAATGGACCTTCTGGGTTCCACAACTGCCTCAGAATGGAATAATATAGGTAGTAGGTGGGCTCAAGTCTTAGCAGTCACTACCAGCTGGAAGATGGGTCCAAAAAGAGTGGAGATGAAGAAAGAAGCAAACAGAGTCGAGCAGCAAGATAGTAGAATAAACACGCATTAAAATAGAGCAGAGGAGATATATTGATGACTGGATGAAAACAGACATTTAGAAAATGTAGATATTTAAAGAAAATCATTGGTAAGACTTTTTTTTTCAATTTATTTATTTTCAGAAAAACAGTATTCATTATTTTTTCACCACACCCAGTGCTCCATGCAATCCATGCCCTTTACAATACCCAGCACCCGGTACCCCAACCTCTCACCCCCCCGCCACTTCAAACCCCTCAGATTGTTTTTCAGAGTCCATAGTCTCTCATGGTTCATCTCCCCTTCCAATTTACCCCAACTCCCTTCTCCTCTCTAACACCCCTTGTCCTCCATGCTTTTTGTTATGCTCCACAAATAAGTGAAACCATATGATAATTGACTCTCTCTGCTTGACTTATTTCACTCAGCATAATCTCTTCCAGTCCTGTCCATGTTGCTACAAAACTTGGATATTCATCCTTTCTGATGGAGGCATAATACTCCATAGTGTATATGGACCACATCCTCCTTATCCATTCATCCGTTGAAGGGCATCTTGGTTCTTTCCATAGTTTGGCGACCGTGGCCATTGCTGCTATAAACATTGGGGTACAGATGGCCCTTCTTTTCATGACATCTGTATCTTTGGGGTAAATACCCAGGAGTGCAATTGCAGGGTCATAGGGAAGCTCTATTTTTAATTTCTTGAGGAATCTCCACACTGTTCTCCAAAGAGGCTGCACCAACTTACATTCCCACCAACAGTGTAAGAGGGTTCCCCTTTCTCCACATCCTCTCCAACACATGTTGTTTCCTGTTTTGTTAATTTTGGCCATTCTAACTGGTGTAAGGTGATATCTCAATGTGGTTTTAATTTGAATCTCCCTGAGGGCTATGATGATGAACATTTTTTCATGTGTCTGATAGCCATTTGTATGTCTTGATTGGAGAAGTGTCTGTTCATATCTTCTGCCCATTTTTTGATATGTTTTACGTGGTATGCTATATAAAACTCCAACAGTAAAGGTCTATCCTATTCCTCAAGGCACCTGGAGTCATATTTATTTTTTCACTTCCTATGATTCTGTGCAGAGATTAGGTCACTAGGGCCTTGGATTTTATTCAGAATGTTGATAAATAAACCCCTGATCAGGTGAAAATTAGTTTTACTTTGCTTTTCCAAGTCATCAAATCCTGAGCATCTCATGTATATCCTTTAACATACCATTTGCCAAAGTGGTTCAGCAATTATAAGTTTGGGATGTGTAGGCTTGTAAGGTTTTTAAATTTTTTTATTTAAATTTAACTTAATTAACACATATTGTATTATTAATCTCAGAAGTAGAATTTAGTGATCCATCAGTTGCATATAACACCTAGTGCTCATTACTTCAGGTGCCCTACTTAATGCCCAACACCCAAGTACCTTATCCCCCAACCCCCCACCCCTCTAGCAACCTTGTTTGTTTCCTATAGTTAAGAGTCTCTTATTGTTTTCCTCCCTCTGTTTTCTTATTTTATTTTTCCTTCCCTTCCCCTATGTTCACCTGTTTTGTTTTTTAAATTCCACATATGAGTGAAATGGTATGGTATTTCTCTCTCTGATTGACTTATTTTGCTTACCATAATACCCTCTACTTCCATCCACATCATGCAAATGTGAAGACTTCACTCTTTTTGATGGCTGAGTAATACTCCACTACACACAAACACACACACACACACACACACACACACACACTTTTTTTTTTCAATTTATTTATTTTCAGAAAAACATTATTCATTATTTTTTCAACACACCCAGTGCTCCATGCAAGCCGTGCCCTCTATAATACCCACCACCTGGTACCCCAACCTCCCACCCCCCCACCACTTCAAACCCCTCAGATTGTTTTTCAGAGTCCATAGTCTCTCATGGTTCACCGCCCCTTCTTTATCCATTAATCTGTCGATGGACCTCTAAGCTCTCTCCACAGTTTGGCTATTGTGAACATTGCTGCTATAAACATTCAGGTGCATATGTCCCTTTGAATCACTGTATATGTATCACTTGGATAAATACCTAGTAGTGCTATAGCTGGGTCATAGTGTAGCTCTATTTTTAACTTCCTGAGGAACCTGCATACTGTTTTCCACAGTGACTGTACCAGCTTTCATTCCCACCAACAGTGTAAGAGGGTTCCCTTTTTTCTGCGTCCTTGCCAACACTTGTTGTTTCCTGTATTGTCAATTTTTAGCCATTCTGACTGGTGTGAGGTGGTATCTCATTCTGGTTTTGATTTATATTTCCCTGATGCCGAGTGATGTGGAGCACTTTTTCATGTGTCTTTTGGTCATTTGTATGCCTTCTTTGGAGAAATGTCTGTTCATGCCCTCTGCCCATTCCTTGATTGGATTATTTATTCTTTGGGTGTTGAGTTTGATAAGTTCTTTATAGATTTTGGGTACTAGCCCTTTATCTGGTATACTGTTTGCAAATATCTTCTCCCATTCTGTCAGTTGTCTTTTGCTTTTGTTGACTGTTTCCTTTGCTGTGCAAAAGCTTTTGATCTTGATGAAGTCCAAAAAGTTTATTTTTGCCCTTGATTACCTTGCCTTTGGTAATGTTTCTAGGAAGAAGTTGCAGTGGCAAGGTTGAAGAGGTTGTTGCCTGTGGTTGAAGAGGTTGTTGCTTGTTTTCTCCTCAAGGATTTTGATGGATTCCTGTCTCACATTTAGATCTTTCATCTATTTTGACTCTATTTTTGTGTGTGGTGCAGGGAAATGGTCCAGTTTCATTCTTCGGGATGTGGCTGTCCAATTTTCCCAGCACCATTTGTTGAAGAGACTTTTTCCACTGGATACTCTTTCCTGCTTTATCAAAGATTTATTGACCATAGAGTTGAGGGTCCATTTCTGGATTCTCTATTCTGTTCCATTGATCTATGTGTCTGTTTTTGTGCCAGAATTGTACAGTTTTAATTAGTTCTTTGCTGCTGGGTTTCTCAGAACCTTTAGCATGCAAATGTTACTATAATTGCCCAAGAAGGAGATACGGTATGCCACAGTTCTCAAATTTGACAACAGAATCCTTTTTCTCAAAACATCTCAGGATACTATTGTTCCATGGAGCAAACTCTAGGAAATAATTCTGATGGATTGCCTACCTTTATTGAGTTATAATTTGGCTTTAACAGATATAGTCAAGAGCAACTTTTTTTTTTGCAATTGTTATGAAATAGTATCTTCCAAGAAACATTCTTTATCTTACTACAATCTAGCAATTACTTTAACTATGAAATTGTTATTTTTCATTTATGTTGATATGCATGATCACGTTCAGTTAAGTAATTTATTTTAAAGTCTCCTGCATTGTCCTTTGTGTCACCACATGGAGACATGTGGCTGGTCTTGTTTTCCTAAGAGTATGTAAGCTCCATGAAGTCAAGTATCATGCCTCCACTTTCACTAAATCATGCATAGCTCTTGCTGCAGTGTTAGATGCAAGATCAAGATTCAACAGGCACACCTTGATTAAAGAAAATAAAGTTTAAAAATGCAGAAGAAGTAAATTTTTAATAAACTTCTTACGTATTTGATAACATGTCATCTAAGTATTTTTGTGCTTTATTTAACACTCTCCTCCTTTTTCCTCTCTGTCCCTTTTAAGCACCAAATACACCCTGTAAGGAAGATAGAGGCAAAAAATCTAAACAAGGCAGTCCTGAAAAGGTTTTTTCAAATTCATTCCAATATTAAGGATAAATCTTTGACTAACAACTTAAAACCATTCCAACTAGTCTTTTGCTTGATTCTCACCCAGTTTATTTATTAATTGGCCAACATTTTCATTCCCACTTTTTCATAGCTATGTTTTCCTTAATCTATAATAATATCGTATCTTTCAGAGTTTTCTCTTTGCTTTGCAAGTCAGGAAAATTTTCCCTACCATCCCATTCTAAAAGCACTTGGCAGGTAAACTTCTGTTATCATATCTTTGTGTAAGAAGGTCCTTAGCTTAGTCCAATGGTATTTTGCCAAGTAAACAAATTACAGTCTATTATTTCCACTGGAAATTCCCTTTATAAAATTGAAGAATTTCACAATAAAAAAATCACTAGTCAGATAAACCCCAAGTTCTTCTTAGCTATGGCATTTGGGGGATCCAACTTAATGGGGTCGTTATTCATATGACCGGGTTGATGACACCAATATATCAAATTTATAATGGAAAATTTAAGACCAAGTATTTCTGCCAATAGTTCCATTGTTCCCACTTCCCTTGTCTGCCTGCTACTTCCTCCAACCCATTCGTCCATAAAATCACTGGCCTCTCTGCATTAACCTCTTTAGACCCTGCCCTTACTATCCTCTTGGTCTTATCCCTGCCCTTGAACTTATCCGTTATCCTTGCTTCTTCCCATTAACAACCTTGTCTGGCTTCTTTCATTGTCCTTTTCCAAACTTTATTAACTGTACACATACTTTCTTTTTTTTCCTCAAGTTTCTCAATTAGTGGCTATCCTTTCTTCCAGTCTAACCCAAAAGCAAACCAAGATGTGGTTGGCATATTCCTCACTGAAGCTTCCAGACCATAGCTCCAAAACACTTATCAATAGTCACAGTTATTCTGTCCATACAGGATTCTCCCAACATACCTATGGCTGTCATCCATAGACTCTAGGGCCATCCCTCAGCTTCCTTGAAGTCAGACTCAGTTTTCATTCCTACCACACTCCCACCATCCTGTAAATGGATTACAATATCAAAGTTGACCATCCAGCCAACATCCGGGCCTTTCATGTCCTCAGACTTTTCTTCCTTTCCTCCTAATTCATTTCCCTTAGATGCGCCCCCACCACCCATGCACACACAGTCAGTCCTTAGACGTTTATACTGAGTGCTGACCGGTTCTAATATCTTGTAACTGGTTTATCAAATAAGCTGGACTGAGTAGGGGTGACATTATAAACTAGCTTAGTGTTTATTTTCATACAAATGTCTTTGAATCCATTGAACTTGTTCAGTCTTTCCCACACCTGAATGAAATTTCAGGCAGGTCCCATGTTTTTTTCTGGTTCCTCCTGGGTGTTAATAAATAGCTTCATAGGAAATAAATAGCTTTGATGTAGTAAAAAAGTTCAATTAAATCTAAATCAAAATTTCACTCTTTTAGTCCATTCAAGTGCTTCTCCCCCCTTACTCTTTGAGCTATTTGCCTCTATCTCCCCCCCCCATTACTGGTTAATTAACCACTCATTTTTACTTCTGGGAAATTGAGGTAAGTGGGAGGGAAAGATGTAAGGAAAAAGAGAAGTCTCATTACACTGATGCCACTGAAATCTCTTGTGTTTCATGCCCAAATTCTGGTTATTTTTCCCTTTAGTGCTTTTATGAATTTTTAAGAGACTCATCTACATTCCTTTAGCAAAGGTAATATCTGCTTCTTATGGTCTCATACAACATAGCACCCAGGCTCTGACTTCTGGTGGTCTCTGAGGGTCTGACCTTCTCACTCTTCCCAACAGACCTGTATGGCAGAAATCCTTTAAGACAACTCAAAAACAGCAATCTGTAACTCAATAATAAAAAGACAAGTTATCTAATTTTTTAAATTGACAAAAGGAATTGAATACATCTCTTCAAAGAAAATATGCGAATGGCCAATAAACACATGAAAAGATGCTCAACATCAGTATCATTAGTGTAATGAAAACCAAAACTACAATCAGATACCACTTAATACCTACTAGTCTGGTTATAGGTTAAAAAAGAAAGAGAGAGATGGACACCTGGGTGGCTCAGTGGGTTAAAGCCTCTGCCTTCAGCTCAGGTCATGATCCCAGGGTTCTGGGATCAAGCCCTATATCGGGCTTTCTGCTCAGTGGGGAGCCTGCTTCCTCCTCTCTCTCTCTTTGCCTGCCTCTCTGCCTACTTGTGATCTCTGTCTGTCAAATAAATAAATAAAAATCTTTTTAAAAAAAGAGAGAGACAATAAGAAGTGTTGGCAAAGATGTGGAGAAATCTGAATTCTCATACACTGCATTCTCATTGTTGGTGGAACTGTACAATGCTACAGCAGCTTTGCAAACACTCTGGAAATTCCTCAAAATGATGAACATAAATTTACATATGACTCAGCAATTCCTCTCTCAGATATACACTAAAGAAAAGTGAAAACAGGCATTCAAACAAAAACTTGAAACACAAATATTCATAATAACATTATTTGTAATATCAAAAACAAATATCCCTCAACTGTTCAATGGATAGACAAATATGGTATACCCACACAATGAAGTATTACTCAGCCATAAAAAGTAATAAAGCACTGATTCATGCTAAAACATAGATAAGCCAGCAGACACCAAAAGAGGGGGGACAATATTTTATATAATTCCATTTACATGAACTGTCCCAAGTGGGCAAATCTATAGATACAGAAAGTTGATTAGTGGTTAACTACAGCAGATGGGCAAAAGGAATGGAATGGGGAATGACTGCTAATGGATATGGGGTCTCTTTTTGGGAGACAGAAATATTCCACATTTAGATAATGGTGATAGTTGCACAACTCTGTGACTAATCTAAAATCCACTGAACTGTATATTTTAAGATGGAAAATTTGATGGTAAAATAAACTGGGGAAGAGGAGAAGGAGACCAGTCACTATATCAGGTCCATATCACTGCCACTATGGTCCCTTCCCCTTGCTCTAACAAGGTACCCTCAAATTAGGCTTTCCTCATGAGACATTTTTTCAGGAACTAATCTCTGTGTCAGCCAAATTTTGGGAAGCATATGTTAAGCTCTTAAGGTGATTCTGAAAAAGCAGTGTGTTACAGACAAAAAGAAATGAATGAGCATGGTTGTGCTCCAAATAATCTTTAATTACAAAAATGTGTGGTGGCCAGAGTTGGTCCATGGGCCTTGGTAGGCTTATGCTGTTCTAGAGTCAAGTGGAGGAATTTAGATAGAGAAGGAGGATATATGGTACTTTTGTTCAACTGGAAGAACCCATTTTAACACCCTATTATAGTATTACATGATGAAAACCCTCTCTCCAATCCTACTATCCTGTCTGAACACTGAAGCCACCACTTTGCCCTCATTACCCATCCTGTTCCTTAACACTTCCCTGTTTACCTGATTGCCTCATTTAAGTCATTTCCTTACATCCTGGTCCATAGTCTCAATTTTGCTATATCTTTATCCTACATTCACTTACCCCCTGATCTCATACCACAAGTTCCTAAAGAATTCCCAAGTCTCAGGAAATCCAGACTTGTGGTGTTTTTCCCAGTGCTATACTGACCAGTGGTACCAGGGCAATCTCACAACCACAGTAGTAAGTTGTTCTACCACACAGTTAAACCTCTGGCTGCATCAGAGCCTTGCCACACACCAGCAGGCTTTTCTCTAACCCTCAAAAAGGACTTTGAACTTCTGTCTTGCAGAGATGGTAAGGACCACCTTTATGAACTCTCATTATCCAACTTAAAAGTGCTTTGTATCTCAGTCAATACCTAAATTATCCAGTATGGTGGCCACTAGCTACAGATGGCTATTGAGTACTTGAAAAATGTGTAGCATAACCTGGGACGCCTACACTGAAGCAGTGTAAAATACTTTCTGCCATATGTACCCCAATGTTCATAGCAGCAATGGCCACAGTCACCAAACTGTGGAATGAGCCAAGATGCCCTTCAACAGATGAATGGATAAAGAAGATGTGGTTCATATATATAATGGAATATTACACCTCCATCAGAAAGGATGAATGCCCAACTTTTGTATCAACATGGACAGGACTGGAGGAGATTATGCTGAGTGAAATAAGTCAGACAGAAAGAGTCAATTATCATACGGTTTCACTTACTTGTGGAGTATAAGGAAGGACATGGAGGACATTAGGAGAAAGAAAGGAAAAGTGAATTGGGGAAAATTGGAAGGGGAGATGAAGCATGAGAGACTGTGGACTCTGAGAAACAAACTGAGGGTTTTGAAGGGGAGGGGAGTTGGGGGTTAGGTTTGCCTGGTGGTGGGTATTAAGGAGGGCATTTATTATGTTGAGCACTGGGTGTGGTGCATAAACAATGTATCTTGGAACACTGAAAAATTTTTTTTAAAGTTTTTTAATCCAATCAATCATACAAATGGCTATCAGACACATGAAAAAATGTTCATCATCATTAGCCCTCAGGGAGATTCAAATTAAAACCACATTGAGATATCACCTTACACCAGTTAGAATGGCCAAAATTAACAAAACAGGAAACAACATGTGTTGGAGAGGATGTGGAGAAAGGGGAACCCTCTTACACTGTTGGTGGGAATGTAAGTTGGTGCAGCCTCTTTGGAGAACAGTGTGGAGATTCCTCAAGAAATTAAAAATAGAACTTCCCTATGACCCTGCCATTGCACTCCTGGGTATTTACCCCAAAGACACAGATGTCATGAAAAGAAGGGCCATCTGTACCCCAATGTTTATAGCAGCAATGGCCACGGTCGCCAAACTATGGAAAGAACCAAGATGCCCTTCAAGGGATGAATGGATAAGGAAGATGTGGTCCATATACACTATGGAGTATTATGCCTCCATCAGAAAGGATGAATACCCAACTTTTGTAGCAATACGGACGGGACTGGAAGAGATTATGCTGAGTGAAATAAGTCAAGCAGAGAGAGTCAATTATCATATGGTTTCACTTATTTGTGGAGCATGGAGGACAAGGGGCGTTAGAGAGGAGTAGGGAATTTGGGTAAATTGGAAGGGGAGGTGAACCATGAGAGACTATGGACTCTGAAAAACAATCTGAGGGGTTTGAAGTGGCGGGGTGGTGGGAGGTCGGGGTACCAGATGGTGGGTATTATAGAGGGCACGGCTTGCATGGAGCACTGGGTGTGGTGAAAAAATAATGAATAATGTTTTTCTGAAAATAAATAAATTGGAAAAAAAATAAAAATAAAAAAGTTTTTTAAAAACACAGTTTTGTGTTAGCTGGACTATTTCATTTTAACCACTGAAAATGTAGCTTCTGAATTAAGGTGTGCCATAAGTATAAAATGCAAACTGAATTTCAGACAGTAAAAAAAAAATGTGAATTGTTTCATTGATAGTTTCATACTGATTACCTGTCGAAATAATAATATTTGATATTAGGTCTATTACACAGTGTGATACTATACCATTCTCAGCTCCTCTGGTATCAGAAGAATAAGGAACATTTTGGGGTTTTGTTTGTTTGTTTTGTTTTGTTTTCCTTCAGGGTCATCTTCTACAGAATTTACAAATTCCAAATGCATTTATCCTATAGAATGCCACATGGTATTCCTTTTCCTAATTATCATTAAACATTTCCTCTTTACTAGTTCATTTTTTATCAACAACATATAAGAAAATAAGGGAGGATGGTTAGTAGCCAGTTCTACTGAGGCTTTCAGGAGGAATGAAGAAAATGACTCAGAGTCAGCTCAGATATCCAAAGTTAAGGGCTGAAGGTCCAAAGGGAATTTCTTTCCTTACCCAGGTGATTAGAAGCCAGGAATAAAAGAGGCGATAGCCCCCAAAATGGAAGAGACCCTCAGTAGATTTGCATTAGTGCTGTTGCTAGTTATGTCTATCTAAGTAATAAAGAAATTGGTCCAGGATTTAATCCAGACAGGGTTCCTAAAAACAGACTGAGACAGTCCACTAATTGGAATTTTGGAAATGTGGCTATGAAAGGACTTACCTACTTTCATTTCAGTGAAGACCAACCAACCATTTGTGTTTGAGGGCATTTTTTGCCACTATTTCTTTTTTTTTTTTTTTCTCAATTTATTTATTTTCAGAAAAACAGTATTCATTATTTTTTCACCACACCCAGTGCTCCATGCAAGCTGTGCCCTCTATAATACCCACCACCTGGTACCCCAACCTCCCACCCCCCCCGCCACTTCAAACCCCTCAGATTGTTTTTCAGAGTCCATAGTCTCTCATGGTTCATCTCTCCTTCCAATTTACCCAAAAGCACATACCCTCTCCAATGTCCATAACCCTACCCCCCTTCTCCCAACCCCCCTCCCCCCAGCAACCCACAGTTTGTTTCGTGAGATTTGGGATAGGGAGGGAGACAAACCATAAGTGACTCTTTGCCACTATTTCTTGTTTTTAATACTATTTTTTTATTCTGCTAACGGTAAAAACAATAAAAAATAATTTCTAACAGTAAAAAACAACAAGAAGAAATGATGAATGTGTGTCCTCCTTTGAGAAAGAAATTATGTTTCTCTCCCCTGAGACTCACTGGGTACTGAACCCAGTTTCCAAATAGAAATAGAAGCTAGCAGGTCAAATCTCTGGGGTTTTCAGGGTGGGGGAAAAACCACTAACCATTTCAAAAGTTGGGCTTTTGCAAGTCCATTACTCCCTAATAAAGAGTGCTGCATCCATATTTTAGTATCATTTTATCTACAGTCTATCAAAACAAGAGGTAGTGGCTTCTTTTATGTCTGAGTTTCACTTTTGAATGTACATGAATAATTTTCAGAAATTTCTCTTTCAAGATGAAGAAGTCTACTTGTGATGAGCATCAAGTGATGTATAAAAGTGTACTATTTTGTATACCTGAAACTAATATTACACAGTATGTTAACTAAATAAATTTAAATAAAAATGTAAAAAAAAACCCTGCCCTTTCAAATCTTGGGCTTCAGTGTATAAACTTTGATCAGTTTCTGGCATAAAGAGAAGCTTATTCATAGCCAGGATTTTGACTTCGAGATCTCTCTGTGTAGACCTTCTTGGATCTCTTTATGTAGAGACAAGAAAAAAGAGATTTTGTGTATGAACACTGGTACATGAGTGGCATACTCATGTATAACATGATCCAGAAGGTAATGACAGAATAAAATTAATATAAAACTGGAATTTTAAAGAAATCTAACCTGTCCTCAAATATAGGTGAATTTGACTTTCTTCCAAAGAGTATTGGGAGAAAGTAACTTCACAGTAAAGAAAACTGACAAACACTATATTATCAAGCAAGTGATCCAGTCAATATCAACAGCAACATGACATGCTGATAGTATATACCTTTTTTTTTTAATTTCTTTTTAGTGTTCCAGAATTCATTGTTTATGCACCACACCCAGTGCTCCATGCAATTCGTGCCCTCCATAATACCCACCACCTGGCTCCCCCAACCTCACACCCCTCACCTCTCCAAAACCCTCAGATTGTTTTTCAGAGTCCACAGTCTCTCATAGTTCATCTCCCCTCCAATTTCCCCCAGGATAGTACGTACCTTTGATATGATGTGATGAGAATGGCCCTTTATTTCTGTGGTCTTCCTCCTCCAAACACCTAACTCTAGTCTAGTCATGATTTTAAAAAGAAATCAGAGAAGTCTCAAATGAGGGGCACCTGGGAGACTTAGTCATTTAAATGTCTGATTCTTGTTTTCAATTCAGATCATATTCTCAGGGTCATGAGATCAAGCCTTCCATCAGGCTCTGCACTGGGTGTGCAGCCTGTTTAAGATGCTCTCTCTCCCTTTGCCCCTCCCCCAGCTTTCTTTCTCTCAAATAAAAGAAAAAAAAATCCCAAATGAGGGATATTCTACAAAATACCTGATGAATATTCCTCAAAATTGTCAAAGTCCTCAAAATCAAGAAAAGTTGGAGAAATTGTCATAGCCAAGAGGAGCCAAAGCAGATATGACAATTAAATGTAATGTGTTGGGGTGCCTGGGTGGCTCAGTCAGTTGAAGTGTCTGCCTTTGCCTCAGGTCATGGTCCCAGGGTCCTGGGATAGAGCCTTTGGGGGGAATCCCTGCTCAGTGGGGATCCTGCTTCTCCTGCTGCCTCTGCTGCTCCCCTGCTTATATGCTCTCGCTCTCTTTCAAATAAATAAACAACCATATAAATAAATAAATAAAATGTAGTATCCTGAATGGGAACCTGGAATGAAAAAAGGACATTAGGTAATAAATCTGAATAAATTATGGATTTTAGCTAATAATATATCAATACTGGTTCATTAATAAGAGCCAATGTCCCATACTAATGCAAGATGTTAACCATAGGGAAACTAGGTTCAGAGTATATGGGAACTCTTTGCACCCATATTGTTCTAAAATAAAAGGTTTGTTAAACATAAAAAGGAGAAATGTTGCTTGTTTGTTCTAGTATAGGCCCCTAATAGATTATTAAAGACAATGAATATGAATGACTTGTTATGGAACTTTCTGTAAAACATCCATCCTGGAGTACATGCCATGTGATTAAAATAATTACCATATAAATAAGATCACTGTAGGATAAACTTCTGTTAATGCTTTAGTAATTCAATGCCCCAAGGAGTATTCCACCCCACAAAAAGTGGGTAGATTCCTGGATCACACCAAACTTGAACAGATAAAATTTTAGCCTAGCCAATTATACTGCCATTCTGGTATTGGCCGGAACTCACCATTATTTATGCAATTAGTAATTGAATTCTTGGAACAAATCTTTCTCAATGTAATAAAAATACCATAAAGTTCAAACTGAGTAGCAATAGGCAACTTTTAATAGCCCAATCTGCTCCCAATTGTAAAGTAAACCAATTTGGGAAAGAAGCTTGTAGACATATAAATAAGTATTTGTTTTATTTGTTAATCACATTTTTCTGTTCAGTTTTTTCTCAATTTAGGAATAAGTTAAAAGTTTTAGACTGACTAATACCAGTTGCTAATTGAAAAGCAGAATCTCTGTAAATTTTACTTTAACTACTCCTTTAACTTTAGACACAAAGCTAGATTTTTCAAAAGATGTTGCAAATTGAATGTTATGGTATTATACTTTCGCAAACAGTTGCCGTCAGAAAGCATTTAATTATCATTAGGAGTCTGTGCAAGCTTTTAGTTAGAACATAAATAGTGGTAATGAGAAAAGTAGATCATTCATATTACCCATTCACCAAATATTGAACCATCATCTGCTAAGTCCCAGCATAGGGATATAGTGGGGGCCAAAAAAAGACGCAGGCCTTGTCTTCTTGGTGCAGGTGACATTAGCCAAGTAATTAATGTCAGATTATGTAATGGATTTGATCCAGCAGCCTCAATAACTTGCGTATAAATATAAAACTATATTATTTTTCTAATAAATGCCTTTAATTCTGCTCTGTGAACCCTTCTTTTTACTGGATAGCAGGACCCCTACTGTTGTCTCTTCTCTAGTCCATTTATTTGCTCTCCCTTCCATTAATTATAACAGAATGTTTTTGTTTATGAAGTCCTGTTTATTTTTAAAATATCAATCACTTATTTGATAGACTCTCCCACCTACCTTGCAACTAGACTTAAAGCTTTAGGCAGGTATGGGTGGAGTATGTGGGGATTCTCTTTCATAGCACATCCTCCTTCCCTGCAATGTCCCTTCTTTTGAGTCTAACCTCAGAGGGGTCAGAGAAAAAGACATTTGGTTATGGAACAGCCCAGGCAATGCTGCTGTTTCTTTTCTTTTGATCATCACCACTGATCAAGCTTGCTGTCCATAGACAAGATGTGGGGAACCAGTGACCAACAGATTCACTGATGAGGAATTTATCCCAAGTAATTTGTCTAGGTTTGGTAGTCCCTTGAGAGATCCAGTCATATTTTCCAGCTGGAGGCCTCATACCATGTTCTTCTGATGTGCATGTCCCTTTGTTACCCACTAGAACAGCAAGCCTGCAACCCCAAATTTCAGTTATGCTCCATGGTCTCAATCCTGCTGTATATGGAAATGGGCCAGATCCATTTTCTGTACATATTTGGAAATACAAATTTCCTTCCTCACCTGCATTATCATACACTATATCTTCTCAAACTTCTTTCCTGATCTTTCCCCTTCTCAGGTAAGAGGAAGTCAACAAGACCATGACAAAGAGCAACTAGGAAAGAAAATGCCAATCTCTAGATACCCTCTTACTTACTAGCAATTCTCTTGCCCACCACTCCTCACTTCCTGGGCTTTGGGGGTGAAGAGGGACTAACCAAGTTTACCCCTTCCCTACAAAGAAATCAGAAGAGGGAAGTATTCCATGCTGCTGCCTTCAATGGCAACTTGGTGTAGCAACTAATTATACAGTGGCCTATCCCCCAGCCCCTGAGTTGCCTGAAGCTACTGGGCCTCCAGACAGGAAATATGGGTGAGCCCAAGTAATCCAGATACAGAACATCTGTTTTGCAGTATCTATTAAAACTGAACACATGACTACCCTATGACATAGCAACTCTAATACTGGGCTTATAGTCAACAAAAATGAGTATATAAGCACCCTCAAAAGGTACAAGAGTGTTCATAATAGTCAAAACTGAAAAGAAATAGTGGAAATTTAGTAAAACAGCTAAATAAATTGTGGCATTCACACACAAGAATACTTTGCAGCAAAGAAAAGAGAGATGCGCCTGTTATATGAAACATGGATGAATTTCACAAATATAATATTGAGGCAAAGGAGTGAAAGGAAAAAAAAATTTCATGTGAACTTTAAAAGTAAGCAACATAACTGACAATGCCTAGTATCAGGATAATGATTACCCTTAGGGAAGAAGGATGTATAATGGTGGGAGAATCGGGTAGTGCTAATGTTCTATTTCTTGATTCAAAGTGTTTATTGAATTCTATCCTTTACAATCTGTGCATTTTCCTGTGGGTTACATAAATTACGCTTCAACAGAATGATTACCTAAGGGGGAAAAAAAGGACAATGTAATTCCTTCTATAAAAAGTTAGTAGTTGTTATGTAAGAACTGTGCCCAAAGAAGCAGATTTAACACATGTAGCTTCAGGAGTTAGTACTTATATATTTCCAGATAAAGCATGACTTCATTTGGAGCAAATTTATAAATTATTTTGCTCATTTTCAGTTCTAAGTGTTTTTTGCATGTACAAAAGTAAAGTGAGAACTACCAGTGGGTTGTCTCCAATAGCAGAACTTCTCAAAGTGTTAAAATATGTCAATTTCACTTCAAAGTCTTCAGACACTTCAGAGAGAAAGTTATTTAGGATAAATCCAATAAAAATTCATTGTTTTCTTGTATTGTAGGGAATCAAGTTTAGTTCATTATGATGAAAGTGAAACAGCTCTCACCATTGTTAATGTCACTGTAATTCCATTTAAAATTTCAACATTCAAGATAAATTTACTTGGCTTTTGTACCTATTACAAATAAATATAGATATTTTGGCTTAACATACATAAGTATATAATTTAATTGCAAAGATTTTTTTGCAAATATTTTTAAATAGAACTGTTCTTTGCTACTGGTGTAGCAAAGCCAATATCTTACAAAGTTAATAAATTCCAAAAATTATATAGTTTTAATGATTTTAACCACCCCTCTCAAAAGTGTCCCCATTGTTATATACTACATATAAATTAAGTTCACTCTCAAAAATGTTCCAGTTAGGAGTGACATCAACAAGATAAATGGGAAGCCCAAACCGCATTCCCCCACAGAGACACCAACTTGACAGCAGTAAGTGGTACAAAGAGTCTTTTTGAGAACTCCAGAAAACAATTAAGAAGTTATAGTACTCCAGGCTACTGCAGAGGCAAGAATAGTGGTGCTGAAATGAGTAACAAAAGCCATTAAGTTTTATCCAAGATAACACTTTCACCAAGTTGGCACAGCTCAGCTTGGACCAGGATAAAATACCCCATTCATGACTTCTCCCTCAGGAAGGAAAGAGTAGAATACCATCTAACATTCCAGCTTTTCATGTACTACCAAGTACTGGTTTCTGTCTAACCCAGTTTGGAACATTGACAGGGAGTTGACTTACTTTGGATGTCTGAGGGACACTGAGAACAAAGGAGAACTCAGTAGCTTCTTGCAGCACCTGAGAACCTGCAATTCAGATAGACATCAGAGGAAATGATAGGTTATGAACTTCAGAAAAAGAAAAAGGCAAACCTCTGTAGCTGGGAAATTATATGTGCAAGCCCAGAAGACACATCTCCAGAAAACACTTTAGAGGCCTCCGGAATCTCTAGCCAGTCTGATTAGTAGAAGGCTTCCCCCATAGAAAGCCAGTTTGTAAAGAATGGTAGAGGTGCTTATTCTTTCAAGTGTCCAATTTCCAGCGAAATATAGCACAGCATATGAAGCAACAAGGACACATGGCAAAATCAAAGAAACAAAATAAATCTCTAGAAACTGACTCTAAGGAAACAGAAACCTATGAGTTACCTGACAAAGAATTTAAAATAACCCTCTTTTAAATGGTCAGTGAGCTATAAGAGAACACAGATAGACAACTACTAAAAAAAAAAAAATCAGGAAATGATGCATGAACAAAAATGAGAATATCAAGAGGGAGGTGCAAGATGGTGGCAGAGTAGGGGACCTCATTTCATCTGGTCCCTCAAATTTACATCTCTTGTTGAATTTGTGTGTGTAATGGACACACACAAATTCAACAAGAGATGTAAGAAAATTTATCTAGGTCTCTACAAGAAGAAAAATGACTACTTTTTGCCAGGTAGGAGATGTAGAACCTTGAATCTTTGTGGGAAATACCAAAGATTTCCATGGAGAAATACCCCTCCCCATGGAGAAAGGGAACATAAGCCAGCCACCAGAAAGTGATATAACACCAGAGCACAAAATAGGGACCCTTAGAAATCTGCTCCAGTGAGAGACATCTATTTCTGAAATGGGCACAGGGGATGAATAGGACAGAATTCTAGGTAGATCATCATGGTCTCAGGATCCCAGGATACTCAGAAAGAACAGGTGAGCCTAAACTGATACAGTGTGCAAGCAGTGGAGCAGGGAGACTGGTTATGGTCAGTGAACCCAGAAGGGACCCAGCTCTGGTCACCATAAACATTGAGCTGGGCCAGTAGGGATACCACTCTCTGCTGGACCACCCTGAAAAGGACAAGAAGGTGAACGCTGTTTAACATCCCAGGGGAGACACGAAGTGGCTGCACCAACCACAGAGCAACAGCTTTCAGGGCAGGTGTGGCCCCTGAAAGGACACCGGGGGCACCCAGCCATGACCTGGGAGCTTCAGAAGAGGGTGGTACATGAAAAAGCCCATGGCCACTAGCAATTGCAAAGGCACAAAGCACAGAGATGCTCGTGGGTCTCCAGAAGTCCCCTGGGAGAGTTGCAGCAGGCATGAATAGCATGAGTCTGTGGAGTTTGGTACACACAGAAGTGGAGATGGTTTGACCTGGAGGGTTTATTGAAGAAAGGGGAGTCCGACCTTGTGTATCTAGGCCAGAGATTCCTGCACCATCATATTTATTCTGACCCTCTAAAGAGAAGCAGAACGAGAAGAGAAAGGGAACAAAAGCCACACAGACCACCAGCTCACCTTAAGCCCATCCCCCTGAAAAGAAGTAGGCAACTCCACCCAGGCAAAGACACCTGAGAAGCCAAGCAGCAGGCCCCTCCCTCAGAAGACAGACTGGAAGAACAGGTGAATGATAAGCTCATTTCTCATAGGACCGTAAAACTCCAGCACCAGGGGAAAATAATATATGGATCTCCAGGTGTTCCCTCATGACTCATTTATACTTGAGGCTCAAATTTTACATTTCTCTTTTGTGTCTTTTTTTCTTCTTCTTTTTTTTTTTTACCCTGTTCCCACTTCAAATGGATTCTAATTTCCCAACTTCTGTTTTTAAGTCACTTTTTAACTTTTATTTTTTAGAGCCATGTTTTACAGACTTATGCCCAATATTAGACTGTTTTTCACTCTATCCATTTTATCTTGATATATATTTTTTTTTTCTGACTTCTTTGCAATTTGGGGATATAGAGTCTTCTAACACAGAGACCAATAATCAATCACGAACAGGCAGATCACCCTTCTTGTCCACCCTGACAGATTATAGTCTCCCCCCCTACCGTTTTGTTTTGTTTTGTTTTGTTTTGGATCATCGTGGATTTCTTTGCATATCTGTGGTAGATTTTGATCACTTCGGATTTTATCTAGGCTGCATTTTGTTTTGGGTTTTTTGTTTGTTTGTCTTTTGTTTTCCTAAGGTGCATTTTTTGCACAACTTGGGTTGTGGTTGATATGTTGGATTCTGCTCATTTGCTCAACCATCCCTTGACAGAATGACTAGGAGAAGGAATGCTCAACAAAGAAAAGAACCAGAGACAATGTCCTCTGCCACAGAACTAATAGATAGTAGATAGTAGATAGTAGATATAATAGATAATAGGTAGTGATAGATGTCAGAAATGGAATTCAGGAAAGCAAATATAAAGCTAATAGCTAGGCTTGAAAAAGCATACATGACAATAGAGAATCTCTAAGGGCAGAATGAGATTTAATCAGACCAAAAGTAAAAATGCTATGTATGGGATGCAGTCTAAATTGGATGCTTTAATGGCTAGGGTAAGTGAGGCAGAGGAGAGAAAATGTGATCTAGAACACAGGCTGATGGGAAGGAAGGAAACTGAAGACAAAAGAGAAAAATAACACATAGCACATGAAGAGAGACTTAGAGAATTTAATGATACATTGAAAAGAACCAGTATCAGGATCATCAGGATCCAAGAAGGGGTAAAGAAAGAGGGAGGTGGGTGGGCTCAAAGCTATATTTGAGCAAATCATGGCTGAGAACTTCCATAATCTGGGGAAGGAAATAAACATTCATGCCCAAGAGGCAGAGATGACTCCTCCAAGATGACTCCAAGATCAACATCTTGATGTAACAGTGAAGCTTGCAAATCTTACAGCTGAGGAAACTACCCTGAGAGCACCTAGGGGGAAGAAATTTCTTATGTATAGAAGGATGAACATCAGAATTACACCAAAACTATCCACAGACACTGGCAGGCCAGAAAGGGCTGGCAAGATATAGTCAGGGTGCTAAATGAAAAGAAAATGCAGCCAAGAATTTTATCCAGTAAGGCTTTATCCACCAAGGCTATCAATCAGAGTGGAAGGAGAGATAAAGAGTTTCCAGGGCAGACAGAAAGTGAAATAATATGTGACTGCTAAGACAGCCCTGCAATATTAAGGGGAATATTGTAAGTGAAGAGATACCCTAGGAGCAACACAGACCAAAAAGTAGCAGGGACAATCTATAGAAGCAGGGACTTCATTGGTTATACAATGGCACTAAATACATATCTTTCAAAAAAAAAAGAGTTACTCTAAATGTAAATTGGCTGAATACTCAAATTGAAAGACACATAGTATCAGATTGGATTTAAAAAAAAAAAAAAGCAGGACCCATCCATATGTTATCTACAAGAGAGGCATTTCAAACCTAAAGATACCTCCAGATGGAAAGTGAAGGGGTGGAGAAGCATTTACCATACTAATGGAGCTCAAAATAAAGCTGGGGTGGTAATCCTCATATTGAACAAATTAGATGTCAAACCAAAGACAGTAGTAAGAGATGTAGAAAGACACTATATCATACTTAAGGGTCTATCCAACAAGAAGATTTAACAATTGTTAAATATCTATGCCCCCAACATGGGAGCAGTCAATTCTATAAACCAATTAGTAACCAAAGTAAAGAAACATATCAATAATAGTACATTGATAGTAGGAGACTTCAACACTCAGAGAAATGACAGATCCAAGCAGAAGATCAACAAAGAAACAAAGAGTTTTGAATGACACATTGGGACAGATGGACTTCACAGACATATATAAAACATTCCATCCTAAAATAACAGAATACACATTCTTCCCAAGTGAACATGGAACTTTCTTCAGAATAGTTCACATAACTGGGTCACAAATCAGGTCTCAACAGATACCAAAAGACTGAGGTTATTCCCTGAATATTTTCAGACCCCAATGCTTTGAAAATGGAACACAGTCACAAGAAGAAATTTAGAAGGAACTCAAACACCTATAGGTTTAACAGCATCCTGCTAAAGAATGAATGGATCAACCAAGAAATTAAAGAAGAACTTAAACAATTCACTGAAACTAGTGAGAATCAAAAACTGGATCAAAACCTATGGAATACTACAAAGGCAGTCCTAAGAGGTAAGTATGTAACCATCCAAGCCTTTCTTTAAAAATTAGAAAAAATCCAAAATGCACAAGCTAACCTTACACCTAAAGGACCTGGAGAAAGAAGAGCAAATAAAGCCTAAACCCAGCAGGAGAAGAGAATTCATAAAGATTAGAGGAGAAATGAATGAAATAGAAACCAGGAAAAAAAAATACAGTAAAACAGATCAACAAAACTAGAAGCTGGTTCTTTGAAAGAATTAATAAGAATAATAAACTTCTGGCCAGACTTCTCCAAAAGAAAAGAGAAAGGACCCAAATTAATAAAATCATGAATGAAAGGGGAGAGATCATGACTACTACCAACAAAATAGAAACAATCATTAGAAATTTTTATCCTCGGGCGCCTGGGTGGCTCAGTGGGTTGGGCCGCTGCCTTTGGCTCAGGTCGTGATCTCAGGGTCCTGGGATCGAGTTGCACATCGGGCTCTCTGCTCAGTGGGGAGCCTGCTTCCTCCTCTCTCTGCCTGCCTCTCTGCCTACTTGTGATCTCTCTCTGTCAAATAAATAAATAAAATCTTTAAAAAAAAAAAAAAGAAAGAAATTTTTATCCTCAACTTTACACCAACAAATTGGGCAATTTGGAAGAACTGGATGCATTCCTGGAAACTTATAAACTACCAAGACGGAAACAGGAAGAAATAGGCGATCTGAAAGACCAATAAGCTGCAAGGAAACTGAAGCAGTAATCAAAACCCTCTCAAAAAACAAGAGTCCATGGCCAGATGGCTTCCCAGGGGAATTCTACCAACACTATAGAAGAAATAATACCTATTCTACTGAAGCTGGTTCAAAAAATATAAATGGAAGGAAAACTTCCAAACTCATTCTATGAGGCCAGCATTACCTTGATGCCCAAACCAGACAAAGACCCCACCAAAAAAAAACCACAAAAATTACAAATCAATATCCCTGACAAACAGGAATGCCAAAATACTCACCAAGATCCTAGCCAATAGGACCCAACAGTACATTAAAAGGACTATTCACCATGACCAGGTGGGATTTAATCCTGGGCTTGAAGGGTGGTTCAACATTTGCAAATCAATCAATGTAATAGGGCACATTAAAAAAAGAAAAGACAAGAACCGTATGATCCTCTCAATTGATGCAAAGAAAGCATTTGACAAAATACATCATCCTTTCTTGATTAAAACTCTTCAAACCATAAGGATAGAAAGAACATACCTCAACATCATAAACACCTTCTATGGAAAGTTCACAGTGAATATCATTCTCAATGGGGAAAAACTGAGAGCTTTTCCCCTAAGGTTAGGAGCACTCCAGGGATGTCCTCTCTCACTGTTATTGTTCAACATAGTACTAGAAGTTCTAACTCAGCAGTCAAACAACAAAAATAAAAGGTATTCAAATTGTCAAAGAAGTCAAATTCTCTCTCTTTGCAGATGATAAAAGACTCCACCCCAAAAGAGCTAGAACTCATACAGCAATTCAACAATGTGGCAGGATACAAAATCAATGCACAGAAATCACTTGCACTTCTATACACAAACAAAGGGACTCACGAAGGAGAAGTTAAGGAAGTGATCCCATTCACAATTGCACCAAAAAACCCCTGGCTACCTAGGAATAAGCCTAAACAAAGAGATAAAAGGTATGTACTCTAGAATTTACAGAACACTTCTGGAAGAAAATGAGGAGGACACAAAAAGATTGAAATAAATTCTATGCTCATGGCTTGGAAGAATGAACATTGTTAAAATGTCTACGCTGCCCAGAGCAATCTATACATTCAAACCAATCCCCATCAAAATACCACCATTTTCACAGAGCTGGAACAAACAATCCTAAAATGTGCATAAAACCAGAAAAGACCTGGAATAGCCAAAGAAATGTTGAAAAGGAAAACCAAAGCTGGGGGCATCACATTGGCTGACTTCAAGCTATATCATAAAGTTGTGACATCAAGACAGCATAGTACTAGCACAAAAGCAGACACATAGATCAATAGAAAAGAATAAGATCAGAAATGGGCCCTCAAGGCTACAGTCACCTAATCTTTGACAAATCAGGAAAAGATATCGAGTGGAAAAAAGACAGTCTACTCAATAAATAGAACTGGGAAAATTGGATGGCCACATGCAGAAGAATGAAACTGGACTATTTTCTTACACCACACACAAAGATAAACGCAAAATGGATGAAAGACTTCAATGTGAGACAGGAATCCATCAAAATCATTGAGAAGAACATGGGCAGTGACCGTCAATATTGGACAAAGCAACTTTTTGCAAGACACATCTCTAAAGGCAAGGGAAACAAAAGCAAAATGAACAATTGGGACTTCATCAAGATAAAAAGCTTCTGCATAGCACAGGAAACAGTCAATAAAACTAAAAGGTAACTGAAAGAATGGGAGAAGATATTTGCAAATGACATTAGGGATAAAGGGCTGGTAGCCAAGATCTATAAAGAACTTCCCAAACTCCACACACACACACACACACACACACACCCCAAAAAAAAGGAAAGAAAAGAAAAGGAAAAAAGAATCCAGTCAGGAAATGGGCCAAACTATGGAAAGAACCAAGATGCCCTTCAACGGACGAATGGATAAGGAAGATGTGGTCCATATACACTATGGAGTATTATGCCTCCATCAGAAAGGATGAATACCCAACTTTTGTAGCAACATGGACAGGACTGGAAGAGATTATGCTGAGTGAAATAAGTCAAGCAGAGAGAGTCAATTATCATATGGTTTCACTCACTTGTGGAGCATAACAAATATCATGGAGGACAAGGGGTGTTAGAGAGGAGAAGGGAGTTGGGGTAAATTGGAAGGGGAGGTGAACCACGAGAGACTATGGACTCTGAAAAACAATCTGAGGGGTTTGAAGTGGCGGGGGGGTGGGAGGTTGGGGTACCAGGTGGTGGGTACTATAGAGGGCATGGATTGCATGGAGCACTGGGTGTGTTGAAAAAATAATGAATACTGTTTTTCTGAAAATAAATAAATTGGAAAAAAAAGCCAAAAAAAAAAAAAAAAGAAAGAAAGAAATGGGCAGAAGATGTGAACAGACATTTCTCCAAAGAAGACATACAAATGGCCAACAGACACCTGAAAAAATGTTCCACATTGCTTACCATCAGGAAAAAAAAAATCAAAACCACAATGAGATACTACCTCACACCAGTTAGAATGGCAAAAACTAACAAAACAAGAAACAACAGATGTTGTCAAGGAAATGAAGAAAAAGGAACCCTCTCACACTGTTGGTGGGAATTCAAGCTGGTACAACCATTCTTAGAAAACAGTATAGAGGTTCCCCGGGAAGTTAAAACTGGAGCTACCCTATAACCCAGAAATTACACCACTTGTATTCACCCCAAAGATACAGTTATAGTGAAAAGGAGGAACATATGCACCCCAATGTTCATAGCAGTAATGTCCACAATAGCCCAGCTATGAAAGGAGCCATGATGTCCTTCAAAGGATGAATGGATAAAGATGTTCATATATAGAATGGAATATTACTCAGCCATCAGAAAGGATGGATATCTACCATTTACATTGACATGGATGGTATTGGAGGGGATTTATGCTAAATGAAATAAGTTGAAATTAAGACAACAATTTCACTTACAATTGCACCAAAAAAGAAAAAAATACCTAGGAATCTAATTAAATAAGGTGAAAGACCTATACTCTGAAAACTGTAAGACACTGGTTAAAAAAAAAAAAACCACAAACCTGAAGACAACAAAAATAAATAAAAAGATATACTAGGCTCATGGATTAGAAGAATTAATATTGTTAAAATTCCCATACTAGACAAAGCAGTCTGCAGATTCAGTGCAATTCCTATCAAAATACCAATAGCACATGCTGTTTCCTGTTTTGTTAATTTTGGCCATTCTAACTGGTGTAAGGTGATATCTCAATGTGGTTTTAATTTGAATCTCCCTGAGGACTAGTGATGATGAACATTTTTTCATGTGTCTGATAGCCATTTGTATGTCTTGATTGGAGAAGTGTCTGTTCATATCTTCTGCCCATTTTTTGATATGTTTGCCTGTTTCATGTGTGTTGAGTTTGAGGAGTTCATTATAGATCCTGGATATCAACCTTTTGTCTGTACTATGTTGGAGAGGATGTGGAGAAAGGGGAACCCTCTTACACTGTTGGTGGGAATGCAAGTTGGTGCAGCCTCTGCGGAGAACAGTGTGGAGATTCCTCAAGAAATTAAAAATAGAACTTCCCTATGACCCTGCAATTGCACTCCTGGGTATTTACCCCAAAGACACAGATATCGTGAAAAGAAGGGCCATCTGTACCCCAATGTTTATAGCAGCAATGGCCACGGTCGCCAAACTATGGAAAGAACCAAGATGCCCTTCAACGGATGAATGGATAAGGAGGATGTGGTCCATATACACTATGGAGTATTATGCCTCCATCAGAAAGGATGAATACCCAACTTTTGTAGCAATATGGACGGGACTGGAAGAGATTATGCTGAGTGAAATAAGTCAAGCAGAGAGAGTCAATTATCATATGGTTTCACTTACTTGTGGAGCATAACAAAAAGCATGGAGGACAAGGGTGTTAGAGAGGAGAAGGGAGTCTGAGTAAATTGGAAGGGGAGGTGAATCATGAGAGACTATGGACTCTGAAAAACAATCTGAAGGGTTTGAAGTGGCAGGGGTGTGGGAGGTTGGGGTACCAGGTGGTGGGTATTATAGAGGGCATGGATTGCATGGAGCACTGGGTGTGGTGAAAAAATAATGAATACTGTTTTTCTGAAAATAAATAAATAAATTTAATTAAAAAAAATACCAATAGCATTTTTCACAGAAATAGAAAAAAAAAAAGTCCTAAAATTTATATGGAACCAAAAAACCCTAAATAGCCAAAGCAATCTTGAGAAAGAAAGAGCATGGAGGCTCCTCAAGAAGTTGAAAATAGAGCTACACTACAACCCAGTAATCGCACTACTGGGTATTTACCCTAAAGATACAAATGTAGTGATTGAAAGGGGCACAAGCTCCTGATTGTTTATAGCAGCAATGTCCACAATAGCCAAACTATGGAAGGAACCTAGATGGCCATCAACAAACTAATGGATAAAGAAGATGTGATACACACACACACACACACACACACACACTGGAATACTATGCATCCATCAAAAGAAATGAAATCTTGCCATTTGTGACAATGTGGATGGAACTAGAGTATATTATGTTGTGTGAAATAAGTCAACCAGAGAAAGACAATTATCATATGATCTCCCTGATATGAGGAATTTGAGAGGCAAAGTGGGGAGTTGTGGGGGAAGTAAAAAATGAAACAAGATGGGATTAGGAGGAAGAAAAACCATAAAAGACTCTTAATCTCAAAAAACAAACTGAGGGTTGCTGGAGGGAGGGGGGTAGAGAGAGGGTGGTTGGGTTATGTTCATAGGGGAAGGTATGTGCTATGGTGATTATTGTGAAGTATGTAAGCCTGATGATTCACAGACCTGTACTCCTGGGGCAAATAATAATAAAATTATATGTTAATTTAAAAAAAAATTTTTAAACCTCCCTGAATTGAACAGATCATCTAAGCAAAATATCAAGAAGGAAATAAAGGCTGTAAATGAGACACTGGACCAGATAGAAATCACATATATATTCAGAACATTCCATCCCAAAGCAAAAGAATACACATTCTTCTGAATGTGTACACATGGAACATTCTCCAGAATAGAGCACATCCTGGGTCACAAATCAGATCTCAACCAGTACCAAAAGACTGGAATCATTCCATGCATATTTTCAGACCACAATGCTCTGAAGCTAGAACTCAATCACAAGAGAAAAGTTGAAAAGAACCCAAATACAGGGAGACAAAAGAGCATCCTACTAAAGAATGAATGGAACAACCAGGAAATTAAAAAAAGAATTGAAAAAAAATTCATGGAAACAAATGAAATGAAAACACAACTGTTCAAATCTTTGGACACAGCAAAGGCACTCCTGAGAGAAAGGTATATAGCAATACATATCAGCCTTTCTCATTAAATAAGAAAGGTCTCAAGTGCACAAACTAACCCTACAACTAAAGGAGCTGGAAAAAGAACAGCAAAGAAAGCCTAAACCCAGCGGGAGAAGAGAAATAATAAAGATCAGAGCACAAATTGATGAAACAGACACCAAAAGAACAATCAAACAGATGAATGAGACTAGGAGCTGTTCTTTGAAAGAATTAATAAGATGGATAAAGTCCTGCCCAGACTTATCAAAAAGAAAAGAGAAAGAATCCAAATTAACAAAATTGAAAATGAAAGAGGAGAGATCACAACCAACACCAAGGAAATACAAACAATTATGAGAAATATTATGAGCAACTATACACCAGCATATTTGACACTCTGGAAGAAACTGATGCATTCCTAGAGACATATAAATTACCAAAACGGAACCTGGAAGAAATAGAAAACCTGAACAGACCCATATCCAGTAAGGAGATTGAAGTAGTCATCAAAAATCTCCCAACAAACAGGAGCCCAAGGCCAGATGGCTTACCAGGGGAATTCTAACAAACATTTAAAGAAAAATTAATACCTATCCTCTTGAAACTGTTCCAAGAAATAGAAATGGAAGAAAAACTTCCAAACTCATTTTATGAGGCCAGCATTACCTTGATCCCAAAACCAAAGACTCCAGCAAAAACAGAATTGCAGACCAATATCCTTGATGAATACACATGCGAAAATTCTCACCAAAATACTAGCCAATAGGATCCAACAGAACATTAAAAGGATAATTCACCACGACCAAGTGGAATTTATTCCTGGGCTACAAGGTTGGTTCAACATCCACAAATCAATCAATGTGATACAATACATTAATAAAAGAAAGAACAAGAACCATATGTTACTCTCAATAGATTCTGAGAAAGCATTTGACAAAGTACAGCATCCTTTCTGATCAAAACTTTTCAAAGTGTAGGGATACAGGGCACATACCTCAATATCCTCAAATCCATCTATGAAAAACCCACAGTAAATATCATTCTCAATGGGGAAAAATTGAGAGATTTTCCCTTAAGTTCAGGAACATGGCAGGGATGTCCACTATCACCACTGCTATTCAACATAGTATTGGGAGTCCTAGCCTCACAATCAGACAACAAAAATAAATAAAAGGCATCTGAATTGGCAAACAAGAAGTTAAACTCTCTCTCTTTGCAGATGATATGATACTTTATGTGGAAAACCCAAAAGACTCCACTCCCAAACTGCTAGAACTCATACAGGAAATCAGTAAAGTGTCAGGATATAAAATCAATGCACAGAAATCAGTTGCATTTCTATACACCAACAATAAGACAGGAGAAAGAAATTTAGGTGTCAATAGCCTTTACAGTTGCACCCAAAAGCTAAGATACCTAGGAATTAACCTAACCAAAGAGGCAGGGAATCTGTACTCAGAAAACTGTAGAATACTCAGGAAAGAAATTGAGGAAGACACAAAGAAATGGAAAAACGTTCCATGCTCATGGAGTGTAAGAACAAATATTGTGAAAATGTCTGTGCTACCTAAAGCAATCTACACATTTAGTGCAATCCCTATCAAAATACCATCCATTTCTTTCAAAGAAATGGAACAAATATTTGTAAAACTTATATGGAACCAGAAAAAAAAAAAACAATTCTCAAAGGAATGTTTAAAAAGAAAGCCAACGTTGGTGGCATCACAATTCCAGACTTCAAGCTCTATTACAAAGCTGCCACCATCAAGACAGTATGGTATTGGCACAAAAACAGACATAGATCAATGGAACAGAATGGAGAGCTTAGAAATGGACCCTCAAATCCATGGTCAACTACTCTTCGACAAAGCAGGAAAGAATGTCCAATGGAAAAGAGACAGTGTCTTCAACAAATGGTGGTGGGAAAATTGGACAGCCACATGCAGAAGAATGAAACTAGACCATTTCCTTACACTGTACACAAAAATAGACTTAAAATGGATGAAACACCTCAATGTGAGACAGGAATCCATCAAAATCCTTGAGAAGAACACAGGCAGCAACCTCCTCATCCTCAGCCGCAGCAACTTCTTCCTAGAAACATCACTAAAGGCAAGAGAAGCAAAGGAAAAGACAAACTATTGGGACTTCATCAAGATCAAAAGCTTTTGCACAGCAAAGGAAAGAGTCAACAAAATCAAAAAACAACCAACAGAATGGGAGAAGATATTTGCAAATGACATCTCAGATAAAGGGTTAGTATCCAAAATCTATAAAGAACTTATCAAACCCAGATGTGAGGGCGATCTGGCTGTGACATCTGTCAGCCCACTGATCACCAGGGTTGATTTGGCTGATCTGGCTGGCTAGGTGGGTGTCCCCCTCCTCCCTCACTGCTTCATGTGCATCCCTTCTGAAGCTGCACACTCGGTCAAAGAGGGCAACCTTCCCCAATAGAGGAGAGGACCATTCTTCAGTCAAGGGTATACAAATAGCTGCGCTCCCCTTCTAGAACCTCCAAACAAGCTCTCAAGAACTTATCAAACTCAACACCAAAGAACAAATAATTCAATCAAGAAATGGGCAGAAGACATGAACAGACATTTCTGCATAGAAGACATCCAGATGGCCAACAGACATGTGAAAAACTGCTCCACATCACACGGCATCAGGGAAATACAAATCAAAATCACAATAAGATACCATCTCACACCAGTCCGAATGGCTAAAATTAACAAGTCAGGAAATGACAGATGCTGGCAAGGATGTGGAGAAAGGGGAACCCTCCTGAACCCTCCTACACTGTTGGTGGGAATGCAAGCCGGTGCAACCACTCTGGAAAACAGCATGGAGTTTCCTCAAAAAGTTGAAAATAGAGTTACCCTATGACCCAGCAATTGCGCTACTGGGTATTTACCTTAACAATACAAATGTAGTAATCCGAAGGGGCACGTGCATGCAAATGTTTATAGCAGCAATGTCCACAATAGCCAAACTATGTAAAGAACCTACCTATTTAGCAACAGTTGATTGGATAAAGAAGGTGTGGCATATGTATATAATACATATTATATATATATGTATATATATACATATATATATAATGAAATACTATGCAGCCATTAAAAGAAATGAAATCTAACCATTTGCAACAATGTAGATGTAACTAGAGGGTATTATGCTGAGCGAAGTAAGTCAATCAGAGAAAGACAATTATCATATGATCTCTCTTATATGAGTAATTTGAGAGGCAGGGAAGGGGGATGTGGGGAGTAGGACAGGAAAAAATAAAACAAGATGGGATCAGGAGGAAGACAAACCATAAGAGATTTTTTTAAAGATTTTATTTATTTATTTGACAGACAGAGACCACAAGTAGGCAGAAAGGCAGGCAGAGAGAGAGAGGAAAAAGACTCCCCACTGAGCAGAGAGCCCGATGCAGGATACAATCCCAGGACCCAGGGATCACAACCCAAGCCAAAGGCAGAGGCTTTAACCCACTGAGCCACCCAGGCACCCCACATAAGAGACTTTTAATCTAACAAAACAAATTGAGGGTTGCTGTGGGCTGAGGGGTAGGGATAGTGTGGCTGGGCTATGGACATTGGGGAAGGTATGCACTATGGTTAGTGTTTGAAATGTGTAAGCCTGATGATTCATAGACCTATACCCCTGGGAAAACTAATATATGTTAATAAAAATATTTTTTTAAATTTTGGAATACAGTATTACTCAGCCTTAAAAAAGAAGAAAATCCTGCCATTTGCAACAACAGGGATGGCCCTTGAAGGCATTATGCTAAGTGAAATAAGACACACACACACACACACACACACACCACATTTGCATGATTCTCTATTAGGTATTGAACTTTTAGAAAGAGAAAAAAGAATGGTGGTTGCCAGGGGCTCGGGAGGGCAAAAAAGAGTTTCTATTCAATGGGTATAGAATTTCAGTTTTGCAAGATAAAAAGTTCTAAGAGATCTATTGAACAACAATGTACATAGTGTTAGTTAACACTATTATTTAAAAAGGAAATTTTGTGGTTTTTTTTAAGATTTTATTGATTTATTTGACAGATCGAAATCACAAGTAGGCAGAGAGGCAGGCAGAGAGAGAGGAGGAAGCAGGCTCCCCACTAAGCAGAGAGCCTGACAAGGGACTTGATCCCTGGACCCTGAGATCATGACCTGAGCTGAAGGCAGAGGCTTAACCCAGAGTCACCCAGGTGCTCCAGAAATTTTATGGTTTTTACAACTTTTTTAAAAAGTGTCTTACTTAAGTCATGTTATGTGGTTTCCCTATCTAGGACACATAGTGAATCATTCAACTGATCCTTCCTTTTTAAAGCAAGCTATCTCCAACACTCCTCTCCAACCTACTCTGGAGAATGAATCACTCAAAGCTGTGAGTTATGATAAATGTGCCTGAGTGAGGATGGTGTAGAGAACATTCACAGCTTTGCTTATGCTCTTCCCAGTTTGAAAAGTACATGACTTATTTGGGGAACTAGTTCATCTGCTATGGCAGGAGAATGAAGACTGAAGTGGTGGGAAGGAGGTGAGGTTGGAAAGATCCAGTTTTATAGAAAGACTTTCAAACTCTGACCCTTTCCAAACAGGTTGAAGTTTGCCCTCTAGTCAATGGAAAATCTCTAGTCAGAGGCAAGTGATAAAATCCCATTCATGCTGAATAGAGGGCACAGCTTGCATGGAGCACTGGGTGTGGTGAAAAAATAATGAATACTGTTTTTCTGAAAATAAATAAATTGGGGAAAAAAATCGCATTTTATTAATTCCCAGTGTGTGCTTCACTGTATGGTAACTGCAGATGCTTTGTCTACGTGTCTAAAGGTAAGAGAATAAGGTGAAAAGGAAGAATCAAATGCTATAAGTACAAATGTTATAAGTAACAGGGGAAAAGGAAACCTTACAGACCACTAAGGAGAACTAAATCTGGGGCATGGTGGTGCTTTAATGGAAATAAATAAATTTAATAAAATAAAATGAATTAATATTAAGCCAAAAAAAAATCCCATTCATGCAAAGGATATATCAACAATGGCAAAGACTAGAAGCAAGAGATCAATTAGTGTAGCTCAGATGATGTCACTTGTATTTTTGCAAAAACTTCTCAAAGAGATTGTGGAAGTGATTCATTTAGGAGATGTTTTTGAGAGAGAAGAGGATTTGGTGACTAATAGGTGAGAGGATTAATTGAAAAGCAATTAAAGAAACAAATGTAATACATTCGGCATAGGCCTGGCACATAGTAGGCATCCAATAAATATTAATTTCTCTGTTTCTTAAAAGTACACATATACTTCACATCTAGCATGAATTTTCTGTTTCTTTGTTACTGGACTAACTATGACTTTTAAAAAATCAATATATTTTCATCTGGAAAAAAATGTCAAATGGAATAAAAAATTGAAACAACCACTTTGGAACATTTTTTATAATATTTGACAGAATTTGGTTACACTGAGTAAAGTTGATGATACTCATATCCTAAGTCCCTGCAAGTCCACTTCTACTATAACCCCTAAAAAGAATCTCACACATGTGAAAATTGGAACCAACCAAAATGTCTGTTAAGAGGGATGTATATATTGAATTGTGGGACAATCATGTAATGGCATGCTATACAGTATGTATAAACTCCAAAAACATATTAGGCAAAACAAAAAAAGTTGCAGAGGGATATTATGACCATTAGTTTAAAGCCTGTTAAATAATACTATATAATAAGTAATGGAAGAGGCTTGTATAAAGGGGAATGTGTACAAGGAGTCTTAATTATATTTATGACATTTAATTTCTTTGAAAAAAGGACAAGCAAATATAATATGATGGTAGGATTTGTCAGAGGTGGATATAGTAGTATTCATCACAAGATTCTCCACTCTTCAAAGGGAAAAGAAAGAGAGAGAGGCAAACCAAGAAATAGACTCTTAACTATAGAGAACAAACTGATGGTTACCAGTGGGAGGTGACTGAGGGGATGGGTGAAATACATGATGGGATTAAGGAGTGCACCTGTGGTGAGCACTGGATGAAATGCTGAATCACTATATCGTGCACCTGAAAATAATATTACACTTTTTGTTTACTAACTAGAATTTAAATCAAAACTTAAAAAAACCTCTGTTTATAGCAGCAATGTCCACAATAGCCAAACTATGGAAAGAACCTAGATGTCCATCAACAGATGAATGGATAAAGAAGATGTGGTATATATATATATATATATATATATATATATATATAGCCATCAAAAGAAATGAAATCTTGCCATTTGTGACAACGTGGATGGAACTAGTATTACGCTTAGCGAAACAAGTCAATTGGAAAAAGACAACTATCATATGATCTCCCTGATATGAGGAAGTAGAGATGCAATGTTGGGGGTTTGGGGGGTAGGAAAAGAATAAATGAAACAAAATGGAATCGGGAGGGAGACAAACCATAAGGGACTCTTCATGTCACAAAACAAACTGAGGGTTGCCGGGGAGGGGGTTGGGAGAGGGTGGTTGGGTTATGGACACTGGGGAAGGTATGTACTATAGTGAGTGCTGTGAAATGTGTAACCCTGGTGATTCACAGACCTGTACCCCTGGGACTAATAATAAATTATATGTAAATTTAAAAAATAAAAATAAATATCTTTTAAAAAAAGATTTTCTAGTTATTCATATGTTTGAAACTTTTTCAATAAAATTCAAAGAAAAATGCAGTAGCCAAATGTCTATTGTCCACTAAGCTGCAGAATAAAAGTATGTCCAAAATTTGCTAAATGTTTCAGAACAGAAACTGGGCCACTTCTTTTTTTTTTTTTAAGATTTTATTTACTTATTTGACACAGGGGTGGGTGGATTACAAGTAGGCAGAGCAGCAGGCAGAGGGAGGGGGAGGAGCAGGCCCCCTCTGAGCAGAGAGCCTGATGTAGTGCTTGATCCCAGAACCCTGGGATCATGACCTGAGCTGAAGGGAGACGCTAAACTGACTGAGCCACCCAGGTGCCCCTGGGTCACTTCTTTAAGATCTTGAATGATCTCCATAGAAACATCAACCACATTGATGCACCAAAGAGTTCTGAGATGTTACTGCTCATTTTGTCTCTGATTTTGAGCAACTCAATAACTGTCTTATGGAGAGGAACCAAAGATGGTGGAGGAGAAGAAGACCATAGTTTTGTCTGGTCCCAGGAATTCAATAGACAGCTATCAAATCATTCTGAACACCTGCAAATTCAACCAGACATCTAAGAAAAAAAAAATAGCTGCAACTCTACAAATAGAAGTGACCCCTTTCTGCAAGGTAGGAGGTACAGAGAAGTGAATCCAAGGAGATATGTGGCAAGATAAAGAGTCTCCATAAGCCAGCTACAAAGTGATATCATAACAGAGAGCAAAATTAGAACTTTTAGCAATTTGCTCCAGTGAGGGACATCCCTGCCTAAAAGGCACTTAGGTGGTGAAGAGGGGCAGAATCCTATGTGGAACAGTGTAGTCAGGATCCCCAGGGTCATGGAAAGAATGAGGTTTCCTGAGTGCAGCAGCATTCCCAGGCATCTAAGTGAGGAAGCTGGCTGCAATCAGTAAGCCCAGGAATGGGCTTTCTGCTCAGTGATGACATAAACTTCAAACCACTGCAGGGTCATAGGACTGCTCTCCAAGAAGGGGCCCACCAAGTGGCAGAACAGTGATGAGATGCCCTTGCTCCCCCAAGAGGAGCAGCATGGGTGCATGCCACAGGAGTTTGCAGTGTTTGGAGCTGGAAACAGGGTTTCATGCCTGAGATACAAATTCTGGGTCACACGCTGGGTGAGCACGGAGTGCAGTTAGAGATTAGGGAGATAGGAGTGACTGACTGCTTTTTTCTGAGGGTACACTGAGTGGTGCTCCAAGGTCTCAGCTCCAGGACTAGAGATTGGGAGGCCACCATTTTCATTTTTAACTTCTAAAGAGATGTGGAAAGTTTTCCAGGAAAAAAGTCACATCAGGCTATTGAGAGCAGCTCACTTAGCCTGGGCCCCTGGTGAGGGCCTTGTAATTCTCTCTGGGGCAAAGACACCAGAATAGCCAGCTAAGACCAAGTTTACTGATGACATAGAACTGCAAAACACGGGGGAGGAGTCAAGATGGCGGAGGAGTAGCGGCTGAGACCACATTGGGTAGCAGGGGATCAGCTAGATAGCTTACCAATCCATTGCAAACACCTACAAATCCAACGGGAGATCAAAGAGAAGAAGAGCAGCAATTCTAGAAACGGAAAATCCACCACTTTCTGAAAGGTAGGACGGCAGAGAAATGAATCCAAAGTGACATGAAGATAGACTGCGGTGGGGGGGGGGCAGCTCCTGGCAAGCAGTGGAGCAACAGAGCACAAAATCAGGACTTTTAAAAGTCTGCTCCATTGAGGGACATCGCTCCAGAGGCTAAACCGGGGGGGAAGTCCACAGGGGACAGTGTGGCCTCAGGACCCAGAGGGGTCACAGAAGGATCAAGAGTGTCTGAGTGTCACAGAGCTCGCGGGTATTAGAGCAGGAAAGCCGGCTACAGCGACAGAGCCGAGGAGTGAGGTCTCAGCTTGGGGTTACCTTGAACTATGATCCATGGCACAGGCCACTGCTCTGTGAGCAGAGACCCTACAAGATCCAGGGTGACCCCTGAAAGAGCTCAGGGATCTGCGGGGTTCGGAGACTCCAAGCGGGGTTGTGTGCCAGAGAGAGAGAGACGCTTGGTCACAAGCTGGGTGAGCTCAGAGTGCAGCTGGAGGCCAGGGAGACAGGAGTGATTGAGCACTTTTCTCTGAGGACATGCTGAGGAATGGGTCCCTCAGTGGGGCTCCTCCAGCCTGACATTGGGCGGCCGCCATTTTCATTCCCCTCCTCCAGAACTCTACAGAAAGCGTTCAGGGAACAAAAGCTCCCAAAAGCAAACCCCAGTGGATTACTTAGCCCGGCCCCTAGTAAGAGCAGGGCAATTCCGCTTCAGGCAAAGACACTTAAGAATCACAACAGGCCCCTCCTGCAGAAGATCAGCAAGAAATCCGGCCAAGACCAAGTACACTTACCAAGGAGAACAGCGGAAAGCCAGAGGAGGAGAAAGCAAAGCATGGAATTCATGGCTTTCTTCCCATGATTCTTTAGTCTTGCAAGGTTAATTTTTTTTAATTTTGTTTTTTTTTTCTTTTGCTACATTTTCTTTCAACTTTTACCTTTTCCTCTTTTAATGTTTTTAACTAGTTTATCTTAACAATACCTTTCATTTAAAAAAAAATCTTTTTTGAACCTTCATTATTATAGCCATATTTTATCCTTCATTGTATCTAACTTTATTTTTTGTATAAACATAGGATTTTTTCTTCTAAAAAAATTTAGGGTACAACTTCTTCTAATAGATCAAAATACACTCTAAATCTAGCACAGGGCTTTGTTCTAGTCTCCAGCCTGAGCAAATTCTCTCCACTTTCTTTTTCTTTATTCTCCCAACCAACTAAACAACTCCTTTTTTAGAAATTAAAAAAAACTTTTCATCTTTATAGTCATATTCCATCCCTATATTGTGTTTACCCTTATATATGTTTCTCATTTTTTTAAATCTTGGGAGGTAGTTTCTTCTAAGAGACCAAAATACTCCCAAAATTAAGTGGGTGATCCTGTTCTATTCACCAGTATAATACATATTTTTTCTTAATTTTTTTCTTTTTTTATCTTTTTTTCTTTTTCTGAACTTCTTTTCTTTCCCCCATGATTTGGGGTCTCCTCTGATTTGGTTAAAGCACATTTTCCTGGGGTCTTTATGACTCTTTTAGTATTTTATTCACTACTTCATATATTCTTATCTGGATAAAATGACAAGGTGGAAAAACTCACCACAAAAAAAAAAAAAAAAAAAAGAACAAGAGGCAGTACCGAAGGTTAGGGACCTAATCAATATGGACATTGGTAATGTGTCAGATCCAGAGTTCAGAATGACGCTTCTCAAGGTGCTAGCTGGGCTCAAAAAAGGCATGGAAGATGTTAGAGAAACCCTGTCTGGAGAAATAAAAGCCCTTTCTGGAGAAATAAAAGAACTAAAATCTAACCAAGTTGAAATCAAAAAAGCTATTAATGAGGTGCAGTCAAAGATGGAAGCTCTTACTGCTAGGATAAATGAGGCAGAATAGAGAATTAGTGATACAGAAGATGAATGACAGAGAGTAAAGAAGCTGAGCAAAAGAGAGACAAACAACTACTGGACCAGAAGGGGAGAATTTGAGAGATAAGTAATACCATAAGACGAAACAACATTAGAATAATTGAGACTCCAGAAGAAGAAGAAAGAGAGAGGGGAGCAGAAGGTATATTGGAGAGAATTATTGGAGAGAATTTCCCTAATATGGCAAAGGGAACAAGCATCAAAATCCAGGAGGTGCAGAGAACCCCCCTCAAAATCAATAAGAATAGGTCCACACCCCATCATCTAATAGTAAAATTTACAAGTCTTAGCGACAAAGAGAAAATCCTGAAAGCAGCCCGAGAAAAGAAGTCTGTAACATACAATGGTAAAAATATTAGATTGACTTATGTGCAGAGACCTGGCAGGCCAGAAAGAACTGGCATGATATATTCAGAGCACTAAATGAGAAAAACATGCAGCCAAGATTACTATATCCAGCTAGGCTATCATTGAAAATAGAAGGAGAGATAAAAATCTTCCAGAACAAACAAAAACTGAAGGAATTTGCTAACACCAAACCAGCTCTACAGGAACTAGAGCTACCCTATGACCTAGCAATTGCACTACTAGGTATTTACCCTAAAGATACAAATACAGTGATTTGAAGGGTCATGTGCACCCAAATGTTTATAGCAGCAATGTCCACAATAGCCAAACTATGGAAAGAATCTAGATGTCCATCAACAGATGATTGGATAAAGAAGATGTGGTATATATATACACACAATGGCATACTATGCAGCCATCAAAAGAAATGAAATCTTGCATTTGCAATGACGTGGATGGAACTAGAGGGTATTATGCTGAGTGAAATAAGTCAATCGGAGAAAGACAACTATCATATTATCTCCCTGATATGAGGAAATGTAGATGCAACGTTGGGGGCTTGGAGGATAGGAAAAGAATAAATGAAACAAGATGGGATTGGGAGGGAGACAAACCATAAGAGACTCTAAATCTCACAAAACAAACAGGGTTGCTGGGGGAAGGGGGATCGGGAGAGGGTGGTGGGGTTATGGACATTGGGGAGGGTATGTGCTATGGTGAGTGCTGTGAAATGTGTAAACCTGGCGATTCACAGACCTGTACCCCTGGGGATAAAAATACAGTATATGTTTATAAAGAATTTAAAAATTAATTTTAAAAAAGAACACATCATGTGCAAATATATGCCAATAAATTATGAAATCTGAAAGAAATGGATGCATTTCTAGAAACTTATAAACTTCAAAACTGAAACAGAAATAGAAAACCTGAACAGACCAATAACCAACAAGGAAATTGAAGCAGTTATCAAAAATCTCCCAACACACAAGAGTCCAGGGCCAGATGGCTTCCCAGGGGAATTCTACCAAACACTTAAGAAAAATTAATATGTAGCTAATGAATCATTGAACATCAAGACAGCGTGGTACTGGCACAAAAACAGACACATAGATCAATGGGACAGAATAGAGAACCCAGAAATGGACCCTCAATTTGTCAATTAATCTTTGACAAAGCAGGAAAGAATATCCAATGGAATAAAGATAATCTCTTTAATAAATGGTGTTGGGAAAATTGGACAGCCACATGCAGAAGAATGAAACTGGACCACTTTCTTACACCATACACAAAAACAGACTCAAAATGGATGAAAAACCTCAATGTGAGACAAGAACTCATCAAAATCCTAGAGGAGAACACAGGCAGTAACCCCTGTAACCATAGCCCCAGCAACTTCTTATTAGACACACCTCCAAAGGCAAGGGAAAGAAAAGCAAAAATGAACTACTGGGATTTCATCAAGATCAAAAGCTTTGGCACAGCAAAGGAAATAGTCAACAAAACCAAAAGACAACTGACAGGATGGGAGAAGATATCTAGAAATTTCTTATCAGATAGAGGACTAGTATCCAAAATATATAAAGGATTTATATATTTATCAAAGGATTTATCAAACTCAATGTCTAAACAATAATCAAGAAATGAACAGAAGATATAACAGACACTTCTCCAAAGATGCAATGGCCAAGAGACACATGAAAAAATGCTCAACATCACTCATCATCAGGAAAATACAAATCAAAACCACAATGAGATACCACCTCACACCAGTCAGAATGGCTAAAATTAACAAGCCAGGAAATGACAGATGTTGGTGAGGATGTGGACAAAAGGAAACCGTCTTATACTATTGGTGGGAATGCAAGCTGGTACAGCCACTCTGGAAGACAGTATGGAGCTTCCTCAAAAAGCTAAAAATAGAGCTACGCTACAACCCAGCAATTGCACTATTAGGTATTTACCCCAACAATACAAACGTAGTGATCCAAAGGTACATGTGCACCCCAATGTTTATAGCAGCAATGTCCACAATAGCCAAACTATGGAAGGAGCTCAGATTTCCCTCAACAGATGAATACATAAAGGTGTGGTAAACATATACAATGGAACACTACTCAGCCATCAAAGAAATGAAATATTGCCATTTGCAACAACATGAATGGAACTACAGGATATTATGCTAAGTGAAATAAGTCAATGAGAGAATGACAAGTATTATAAGATCTCACTCATATGTGAAATTTAAGAAACAATAGAGAGGACCAAAGGGGAAGGGAGGGAAAAATAAATATGAAATCAAACAGGGAGACAGACCATAAGAGCTTCTTAATCTTATGTAACAAACTGAGGGCTGCTGGTCGAGAGGGGGATGGGGGATGGAATAACTGGGTGAGACATCAAGGAGAGCATGTGATGTATGAGCATTGGATATTATGTAAGACTGATGAATCACCGGGCTCTGTCTCTGAAACTAGTAATATTTATGTTAATTAATTGAATTTAAATTTTTAAAAAATTTTAAATAACTGTCTTATGACCTCGAGAAAGTCATTTCACTTGGTCCTCAATTTCTTTACCTCTTCTTCTACCAAAACAGTTAAGGTGACAGTCTGCGTCTTATTGTGAATCTTAAAAATAACAAGGATAGCTGCCATGTATTGCTCCATGCCAGAGATGCTAGTAAGCACTTTAATTAGGATTAAATGGTACAATGCATTAATGTCCTGTTATTATTAATCTATCCATCAGGAAACTAACTTACCAACAGACAAAGCAGGGATTTTAACTCAGATACATCTATCACTTTCTGAGTCCAGAGTCCATGCATGGTCTTAGCCTGACCCAAAGACACTTACAAGGTCAGATCATACTAGTAGTGAGTATCTCTCCTCATGTTCTGAGTAGGTTGGACATGTAACTTATCCTTCAAAGTGGGACATTTCAAGTGTAAAATGGGCACTGCTAATATTATGCCAGGCAAAAAACAGGACTGTACTAGGAAACCAGAATAGGTGGTCACCATAGTTCTGGCTCTGTAGCAAACAAACTCCAGCAACCTTTTCAGAGATACCATACAAGCACAGTGGCTGTCTAGTAGTAATCGAACAGGCTATTTAGATATCCGATCTAAGGTTCTGTTTCTCTCAGCACCAGAAGTTCTCCCAGGCCATCTGGCAGAAATAGAGGGCTAGAATGTTGCCTTCAGATGGTGTCTTTATACACAGCTGTTGCCCCCACTGAGGCACACAGCTGCTCCAAAGTCCTTCTGTGGTTTATCCCCTAGTGCCCTATTCGTGTTCTACCATGCAGTTTCCGCTTCCTCCCTTGCTGAGGCACTTAGAAAAATCTGATCTGCAAAGGCGGCTCTCACTCCCTAAGCCTTTGATCTAAGAATGGGATCATGTCGCCCTCTGGTGTTAGTAAGGTGGCATTGAATGGCTGTCCAGACGGTTAGGACAAGGGTGCCTAGCCCTTACCAAGCAAGTGCATTAACACATTTTCTTATTTAATTCTTACAACTTTAAAGTTCATTCTTATAGTCTCCATTTTTATACATAAGAAAACTGCTCGAAGAGACTGAATAATTTATTCAAGTTTATACTGCTAGGAAATAGATTGAAATTTGATTCCAAATCTGTCTAGCATTAAAGCCCATGGTCTTTCTTCATATCATTCTGTAGGCCACATAAAAACTGAGTGTTTAAATATTCAAAATACTTTGATAAAACACTATTTTATAAAAAAAAAGTTGAAGTGGAGGATAGGCTGACTTATTCCATAAAGAGATCTCTGAGAACTTTAAGATGATGTATGTAACGGTACATACTTCAGGGCTAGGAGAGGTTGGTCCCTCTGCGTCTTTGCTTATGTGATTTTTTTTCACTTGTAATGCATTCTTACATCTTTGTTAACATTTTCCTACATCTTTCCAAAAAAAAACAAAAAACAAAAAAAACTATCTTTCTCGTTGATTCTTGTTTGTCTCTTGCTTCTGAACTTCCTACCAGTTTTTCTTACTCACCTTGTATTACAGTCCTTCGTGAATCTAATTCTGCCATCTGGCATGTTTTTATTACATAATAAACTACCTGAGACCTGAGACCATGTCTTCCTTTTTTTCACTTAAAACCCCTATAATATCTATCAGAGCACTCCTCAAAGAACAAATCCTCAAGGCATCAGCAGAATTTGAACTACAGTAAATGTCAGCCACTGTCCTTGATGAGATTTTAATTACAAGACATTAATATCTTCTTCCAACTTGACAGTATCCCACTGGGTCTTCTTAGAGAATGAACGAGCCGTATTAAATGTCGAATAGCCTGGCAAGATCAAAGTTCTCCTAACACACCACCACATGCTGGCAAACACATAGGTCAATGAACGTTGGTGCTGGCCGGGAGGTACGGTCTCCTTCTGCATCTCAAGAGTGAGGCTGTGGGGGCAGTGTTGTGTTCTGCCAGCCTCCTCTGTCTTCCTTTGTTCTCCCATCCCCCTCTTCCACATTTAGTAGTTACTCTGCTCTACCCTAACACCATCTACCCTCTCATTCAATTACTCCCTTAAATAGAACCTTTCTACTTTTTCCTTTCCCTACATGGCTTTCACTGGTTCTGACTTTTGTGAGTCTTCTGTTTTCAGGGAAATGTGGCTAACCTCCTGACCTCTAATTCTGCAACAGACCAGCTGTCTTCCCACAGGCCATGTTTTAACCCTGTTTAAGCAAGTCTTTAAATTCCTGGGATGCTCAGTCGGCAGCTTCATGAGAGCAGCACCATATGCTAGGAGTTTAACCCCTGGCTCCCTGGGTTTGAACAGTAGAGGTGGGTTAGAAACCCAAGCTTCCATATGTGACTAGGTATAAGCCACATAATATCTTTATGCTTCTCTGCAATTCCACTCAGTGTCAGCAAAGTAAGTTTTGATATTGAAAAGCAAAATCAGGGGCGCCTGGGTGGCTCAGTGGGTTAAGCCACTGCCTTCGGCTCAGGTCATGATCTCAGGGTCCTGGGATCGAGTCCCGCATCGGGCTCTCTGCTCAGCAGGGAGCCTGCTTCCCTCTCTCTCTCTGCCTGCCTCTCCATCTGCTTGTGATTTCTCTCTGTCAAATAAATAAATAAAATCTTTTTTAAAAAAAGCAAAATCAATATTGATATTGATATTAAAAAAACTTTTATCTTAGCTTCAGTGATATGTAATAGCAAAATACTAGAAGCAACGTATATACTCATTCAATACAAAATTCAGCCCTATGATAACACCCCTAAAACATTTTAAATGACTTTAGAATATTCTGTGGTTTTAAAGTGTATTTATTAAGGTGGAGAAGTGCTTAAATTATAATGTTAAGGTGGAAAAAAGGTAGAATATAAAAATGAATTAAATAGTAACCATTTTGAAGTGCTTTTATCCAATTATTTTTTCCTGCACATACATTCTGAAAAAAATTTTTTTGGTGGGTATTAGAGAGGGCACGGATTGCATGGAGCACTGGGTGTGGTGCAAAAATAATGAATACTGTTATGCTGAAAATAAAAAATAAATTTTAAAAAATTTTTAAAATTTTTTTCAGAAAGAATTGCTATTGATTTCAAAACTAATTTTACATATTCGTAATAATAACAAATCAGTGCAAATACAACAGCTCTGTTGTAGGTACAGCATGTTAAGTAGCATAAGCCCACAGCATACAGGTGGGATAAATCATTTTTATTGCTTCCACCAGGACCTGGAACGTTCTTTTATTACCAATTCTTCAACAATGCCACCATGAAAATAACAACGACGACAACAACAAGAACTTTCCTTTCTTCTCAAAGTCATCCCAGGCCCTCTTCTTAGCACCTCTCTGAGTCACAGATTAGGGGAGTAGAAAACCAGAACACGGCAAATACTTCTCCTATTACAACTTTCTACCTAGAATACCCTCCTTGAATCCCTGAGAAAACACAGGGCACTGTCACTAGAGAAAAGCTGGTAGCCCATGAGTACACAATTGTACTGAAAGATGACAGTCTCCCCACCGCAGTTTCAGATAGACAAGGTTGGATTTTGTATAGTAATTGTTTAACTCTGGCAAATAGGCAAGTAAATTCAATAGTTGCTTTCAAAAACGGTAATATAGGGCACTTTCAGGCCTTATATGCAGAAAAGATCTTATTTCTCCTCCTTGCATTTGTTCGCAGGACAGGGCAAGAAACCCAGAGAACACATGACAAACACTTGTCCCTCCAGACAGCTGAGTATTCCATGGATAGACTTGGAGGAGTTCTTTAATATGTATTTAGAAAGCAGATGTTTAAAACACAATGTAGCCTGTCAGACAAAGAACCATTTCCAGTTATTCCATTTATATTCAGAATGTAATCACGTCAGAGGAATACCCACAGATAACAGAGGAAAAAAAGGTCGGTATAGGTCAACAGCAAACTCCATTCATTGTAGCTTGAAATTTGAGGGAGTAGTACACAGAGGAGAGGCACAAGGAGTTATAGACAATTAAATCCTTGACAAGGTTTCCATTTTTATGAATGTTCACACTTGATAAAGTTTTCATTGTCCTTTACTGACTATAGCAAATACACACATACACGGCCACCCACACTATGGAGATCAAGCTTCCAGATATTATTCACAAAATGGAAAAAGTTGAATATGAGCCAATGAAGAACTTAACTCATAATAGATAGAGTTGACAAATAGAGTTTAATATTCGAACTTTTAGAAGTCTCTTATAAATAAAACTGTAAGATAGCAAAGTAAGTAGTCTAATGATGATGTTCTATATAACTTAAATTAGTAATAATAGGTCTGTACTTAATAAAATGGATATTATTTGGAGAAAGATAATAATTATCAAGCCCTACTGGTCATACATCTGTAATATATCTGACTGACCTCTTTCTATCCATGGCTCCCCAAACCTTAGACTAAGCTTGACTGGAATCTTTTTCTCACCCTGCCCAAAAAAAACAAGAGAAGGAGCAGAATTAATGATGGGAAGAGTTATTAAATTTGGAATGTAGTGAAATTAGATGTGCCCAAGAATTTCCAAAGAGGCAGTCAGAAACAGGGGACTAAAAATAAAGAAAGAGAATAGGGGTGTAGGCAGACATTAGGGAGTCATCTAAGTGAAAATGATGGCTGGAATAATGAATAAGAATGGAAGCAAGTCAGATGACGCCTGGAGTAATCCAAGAGTAACAGAGAGAAAGAAAAGGAACAAGATAGATATGGAAGAAATGCTTTTTCCTGAGTTGTTTTTTTTTTTAACTCTTCTGAAGGTTCACAAAGACCAAGAGAATGGAAAATTCTCAGAATTATCATGATTGAATGTGACAGAAAGGCACAAGAAAATGAAGACCAAGGTCATTGATTTGATGTTTAAGAGTTGACAGACCTTTGGTTTCTGGGTTCACTACTCCTAACTAACATGCTCCTCTCCAGGTCCAGAGGGCTTAAAGGGTGAATGAGCCATGAGGGAAAACAAAGAACAAGGGTAGAGTCTTCCCTTTCCTTCACTGTCAGATTTATTTCCCATCCTCTCTTTCAAGATAAGAGGGTAATGAAATCAAATGAACTTTCTGCAGAATGAAAGAGGTTTAATTATAACCAGTTAACACTTGAACTATTTTTCAATATGCCAAATAAAGAAATTGGCCATTGCATTTCCTTCAGCTCCACTTATATTTTAATTTTTTGTATATTTTAAAGGCACTTTTTATTAATGAATATGAACATAACCATCTGGACAATAATGAAAGCTGAAAATCCTATAATTCTTTTTTTTTTATATAGAGATCCTATAATTCTTAATGTCAGAGTTGGGAAGCCAATTGGTGGTCATCTAGCCTGGTCCTCTACAGAAACCGTATTTTCTCCTAGGGTGTTTCCAGAAGTAGTAGTAAAAAAGTCTCTATATAGTAAAATTTAAACATTTTTTAATCTCTCCAATTTATTGTTCTGTTTTTAATGGTAGAAAATTAAAAACAAAGGGAGGCTATTAAAGAGGGTCTCAATAATTAATTCCTCTTCCATATGATAATGATTTTCAAATATTTGAAGGGTTGTTCAAATATTTCTAAGTCTTCTTAATGAATTCATTTAATAAACATTTATTGAGTGTACTGTGCAAAGGTGATAAAAACTTCCACACTCCAAAAATACTTAAGTTGCAAAAAGAACCTAGTTTTTGGTATCCTCTCGCCTCCTTAACTTATTCTATGCATCATCTAATGGGTCATTCTTTTTTTTTTTTTTTTTCAAAAGTATGCCTATGTGTTGGCCTACATCAAGAGACTAGAAGAAACATTAATTTTTGCATTCTTCATACTGAATCCTGTATTCAGTGTCACATGGTTTGTAAGTGGTTTTAAAGTCAGATTTTTTTTTTAAGATTTTATTTATTTATTTGACAGAGACAGATCACAAGTAGTCGGAGAGGCAGGCAGAGAGAGAGAGAGGAGGAAGCAGGCTCCCTGCTGAGCAGAGAGCCCGATGCGGGACTCGATCCCAGAACCCTGAGATCATGACCTGAGCCGAAGGCAGCGGCTTAACCCACTGAGCCACCCAGGTGCCCCCTTAAAGTCAGATGTTTATGGTGTTTACCAAAACATCCCCCTGGTTCTACTGGAAGGTATTACCATGTCAAATAGAGAACCTGACCATGTGGATAGTACCTACAACTCTTCAGAAACAACAGCTAGGCCAGTTGTCTTGAGAAGAAACCCAATCTGGAGGGTTAAAAGAAGTGCTATACACAACTAATGAATCATTGAATACTATATCAAAAACTAATGAGGTACTATATGTTGGCTAATCGAATTTAAATTTTAAAAAATTTTAAAAAGAAGATGTTGGTTGAAAAATAAATAAATAAAAGAAGTAGAACATTCTCGTGCTGTCATCCTCTCTAACAAATCTTTCCTCCTTTCTCTAGGGAAGAAAAGATGGAAGATGTTCCATGGATTATCAGGTCAACATTCCCGATTGCAGGGTAAAGAATCAACATATTCCAAACATAAAGCCCTTTGTTTATTTGTTTGTTTGTTTTGTTTGTTTGTTTTTGGAAGTCTGAAATAGAATTTAAACGGAGGACAAGGGGAGTTAGAGAGGAAAAGGGAGTTGGGGGAAATTGGAAGGGGAGGTAAACCATGAGAAACTATGGACTCTGAAAAACAATCTGAGGGGTTTGAAGTGGCGGGTGGGGGGGTGGAAGGTTGGGGTACCAGGTGGTGGGTATTAGAGAGGGCATGGACTGCATGGAGCACTGGGTGTGGTGAAAAAATAATGAATACTGTTATCCTGAAAATAAAAAATAAATTTAAAAAAAAGAATTTAAACTTTCCAAACTTTCCAAATTTATCTGATTTTTGGTACAGTTCACAAACAACTAAAGGCATAAGCAAAATTCCACAAGAGTATTGTTAGCTTAGAATAAGACTTTTTTTTTTTTAAGAATAAGACTTTAAAAAGAAGGGAGTTCCTTCCCCCTCCATGGAATATTTTATAGGTGTAGAAATAACTGAAAATATAAAGTTTCCAGAGAAATAAATATTTTAAAGCAGGATTCTCTGAACTATTTTTTTTCTCTGTATGTTTAGTACCATATTTGTGGTACTATTAAATTTAAAAAGATCACCATAGCTATGTAGTTACAAATTCCTAAAGAAAGCCAAGCTTAGCATGATACACTCTAAGCTTGGCTTTCTTTAGGAATTTGTAACTACACCATGCTTAGCGAAATAAGTCAAGCGGAGAAAGACAAATATCATATGATCTCCCTGATATGAGGGAGTGGTGATGCAACATGGGGCCTTAAGTGGGTAGGAGAAGAATCCATGAAACAAGATGGGATAGGGAGGGAGACAAACCATAAGTGACTCTTAATCTCACGAAACAAACTGTGGGTTGCTGGGGGGAGGGGGGTTGGGAGAAGGGGGATAGGGTTATGGACATTGGGGAGGGTATGTGCTTTTGGGTAAATTGGAAGGGGAGATGAACCACGAGAGACTATGGACTCTGAAAAACAATCTGAGGGGTTTGTAGTGGCGGGGGGGTGGGAGGTTGGGGTACCAGGTGGTGGGTATTATAGAGGGCACAGCTTGCATGGAGCACTGGGTGTGGTGAAAAAATAATGAATACTGTTTTTCTGAAAATAAATAAATTGGGGAAAAAAAAAAAAGAAAGAAAGCCAAGCTTACAGGAGGGAAGGTATATGTTGTTCTTTGGGCTTCTTATTTTCTGAACAGGTAAAACTTTGTATAAAGTAGTCAGAATACAGAAAAGTACTTAGGTAGAATTTCATTTAAAAGCTTTCTATTTTTGGGGCCTGGGTGGCTCAGTGGGTTAAGCCGCTGCCTTCGGCTCAGGTCATGATCTCAGGGTCCTGGGATCAAGTCCTGCAGCGGGCTCTCTGCTCAGCAAGGAGCCTGCTTCCCTCTCTCTCTCTCTCTCTCTCTCTGCCTGCCTCTCCATCTACTGTCAAATAAATAAATAAAATCTTTAAAAAAAAAAAAGCTTGCTTTTTTGATATGTTCATAGTTTTCGGATTGTCAAGTATAATTGAGATAAAATTTGGAAGGCAAAAAAAACTTTTGAATCTTAACATTTTGGAAAATATTACACACAACTTTAAATAATTTTCCATTATTTTTAAATAAATTTATTTTTAAATAAATTTCCATACTGGTGTATCCAGTAATGCAAGGTTTAATTAAACTGGGGGATATAAATCAAAAGGAAGGGCTGAGAGTTTTATTTAATGTGAACTATGAATTGAAAGGAAACACCATCAACTGCTCTAATTTTTATTTCTTTTAGAAATAATATACAGCAGGACTGGAAGCAAATAAAGTTCCTTTTACAACTCAAAAAAAAACTTGCTGTTTTTTTCATATGCTAAGTTTATTTTTTCTTAATTTAATTTTTTTCAGTGTTCCAAGATTCACTTTTTATGCACCACACCTAGTGCTCCACGCAATATGTGCCCTGCTTAATACCCAACACCAGGCTCACCCACACCCCACCCCCTTCTCTCCAAAAAATTAAAAATAGAGCTACCCTGTGACCCTGCAATTGCACTACTGGGTATTTACCCCAAAGATACAGATGTAGTGAAAAGAAGGGCCATCTGCACCCCAGTGTTCATAACAGCAATGGCCACAATCACTAAACTGTGGAAAGAGCCAAGATGCCCTTCAAAAGATAAATGGATAAAGAAGATATGGTCTATATGTAAAATGGAATATTATACAGCCATCAGAAAGGATGAATACCCAACTTTTGCATCAATATGAATGGGACTGGAGGAGATTATGCTGAGTGAAATAAGTCAAGCAGATAAAGTCTATTATCATACGGTTTCACTTACTTGTGGAGCATAAGGAATAACATGGAGGACATTAGAAGAAGGAAAGGAAAGGTGGATTGGGGTAAATCAAAGGGAGAGATGAAGCATGAGAGACTGTGGACTCTGAGAAATTAAAGCTTGCTATTTTGTGGTACCTGAGTGGCTGTCGTTAAGCATCTGCCTTTGGCTCAGATCGTGATCCCAGGGTCCTGGGATCGAGCCCTGCATCTGGCTTCCTGCTCAGCAGGAAGCCTGCTTCTCCCTCTCCCACCCCCGCTGCTTATATTCCCACTCTTGCGGTCTCTGTCTCTGTCAAAGAGATAAAATCTTTAAAAGAAAAAAAAGCTTGCTATTTTAAGTAATTTCATGTTCCCATAAGATGATAATTTCTTCTGGATATAAAGAAAATGTAGGTAGCCCTACCAGGAAATAATGCAACAAAATTCATCTAGTATTCATGCTGTTACAAATAATGACATAAATATAATATAGCCATATATTTGCAAGCTTTTCTGAAGCAAGGTCTGTACCATCTCATCTTTATGAATCCACTCACAGCACCAAACGTGTACATAATTAGAGGAAAGGGCTATGCTTCTTGTGCTGGTCATCTGCCTGCTTACTCTCAGATGTACTTCCAACCTTCCCTAGTTCTGCCTGTATCTCAGTGTCGACATTTTTCAGGCTTTCTTGACAAGTGGCTCCTGAATAGGTTTAGCAAATGGGAAGCTTTGCTGGAATATGGGGGGGTGGGAGAAGAGAAGGAGCCAAAGTATTTTGCCCTCTCTTTCTCTGACTTGGTGGTATCTCTGGCAGTAGCTGTTTGTCCATAACACCAACTCCCATGGGGTAATCATTCTTCTGTATTTCAGATCTTGTAAGACTGCCACTTGGAGTTTCCAGCTCCTCCTGGATAGCCCAGTTTCAGAGCTTCGTAGCACTCTGTCCCCTCTACACCCTATCCACCAAACGAGTGGTAGCAGCTTCCTGCTTTTCCTAACTTCAGGATTGCCTCAGTATCTTATTTGGCTTCTCAGTTCTTCTATGACCTCTGTAACCAATCGCTTGCACTGAATTTCTTCTGTTTGTGACACCCAAAGTGGTTTTTGCTTTTTTGAATGGCTTCTTACTGATACAGCTCTTGTTACCAGGAATGGTCACAGGAAACTGATATTCAACATGGAACTGGGATTGAATTGTCATCTATTTGACTAGAATGCAGTGAAGACTTCCTTACCCTAGTAATTCGGCATGCAGTGGCATCATAATTACTTAAAATGTAACCTGTGACTTCTTTTTTTTTCTTTTTTTTTCAATTTATTTATTTTCAGAAAAACATTTCACCATACCCAGTGCTCCATGCAAGCCGTGCTCTCTATAATATCCACCACCTGGTACCCCAACCTCCCACCCCCCCCGATAAGGAAGATGTGGTCCATATACACTATGGAGTATTATGCCTCCATCAGAAAGGATGAATACCCAACTTTTGTAGCAACATGGACAGGACTGGAAGAGATTATGCTGAGTGAAATAAGTCAAGCAGAGAGAGTCAATTATCATATGGTTTCACTTATTTGTGGAGCATAACAAATAGCATGGAGGACAAGGGACATTAGAGAGGAGTAGGGAATTTGGGTAAATTGGAAGGGGAGGTGAACCATGAGAGACTATGGACTCTGAAAAACAATCTGAGGGGTTTGAAGTGGCGGGGGGGTGGGAGGTTGGGGTACCAGGTGGTGGGTATTATAGAGGGCACGGATTGCATGGAACACTGAGTGTGGTGAAAAAATAATGAATACTGTTTTTCTGAAAATAAATAAATAAATAATAATTTTTTAAAAAACCACTAGGTTCAAAGCTTAAAAAAAAAAGAAAAAAGAAACAAATGAAAACACAACTTTTCAGAATCTTTGAGTCACAACAAAGGTGGTCCTGAGAGAAAAGTATATAGTAATACAAGCCTTTTTCAAGAAACAAGAAAGGTCTCAAGTACACAAACAAAGCAAATAAAGGAGCTAGAATAAGAACAGCAAAGAAAGCCTAAACTTAGGAGGAGAGGAGAAATCATAAAGAGCAAAGCAGAAACCAATGAAATAGACACCAAAAGAACAATCAAACATATCAATGAAACTAGGAGCTGTTTCTTTGAAAGAATTAATAAGATGGATAAAGTCCTGGCCAGACTTCTCAAAAAGAAAAGAAAAGGAACAAAATTAACAAAATCATGAATGAAAGAGAAGAGATCACAACCAACACCAAAGAATTACAAACAATTATAAAAACATATTATGAGCAACTATATGCCAGCATATTTGACACTCTGGAAGAAATGGATGCATTCCTAGAGACATATAAATTACCAAAATGGAATGAGGAAGAAATAGAAAACCTGAACAGACCCATAACCAGTAAGGAGATTGAAGTAGTCATCAAAAATCTCCCAGCAAACAGGAGCCCAGGGCCAGATGGCTTCCTGGGGGAATTCTACCAAACATTTAAAGAAAAATTAATTCCTATCCTCCTGAAACTGTTCCAAAAAGTAGAAATGGAAAGAAAACTTCCAAACTCATTTTATGAGGCCAGCATTACCTTGATCCCAAAACCAAAGACCCCAGCAAAATAACAGAATTGCAGACCAATATCCTTGATGAATACTCATGTGAAAATTCTCACCAAAATACTAGCCAATAGGATTCAACAGTACATTAAAAGAATTATTCACCACAACCAAGTGGGATTTATTCCTGGACCACAAGATTAGCTCAGCATCCACAAATCAATCAATGTGATACAATACATTAATAAAAGAAAGAACAAGAACCATATGATACTCTCAATAGATGCTGAGAAAGCATTTGACAAAGTATAGCATCCTTTCTTGATCACAACTCTTCAAAAAAATAATAAAATAAAATAACTCTTCATAGTGTAGGATTAGAGGGCATATACCTCAGTATCATCAAAGCTTTCTATGAAAAACCCACAGCGAATATCATTCTCAATAGGGAAAAACTTAGAGCTTTTCTCCTAAGGTCAGGAACACGGCAGGGATGTCCATTATCACCACTGCTATTCAACATAGTACTAGAAGTCCTAGCCTCAGCAATCAGACAACAAAAAGAAATAAAAGGCATCCGAATCGGCAAAGAAGAAGTCAAACTCTCACTCTTCGCAGATTAAATGGTACTTTATGTGGAAAACCCAAAAGACTCCACTCCCAAACTGCTAGAACTTATACAGGAATTCAGTACAGTGTCAGGACATAATACCAATGCTCAGAAATCAGTTGCATCTCTATACACTAACACCAAGACAGGAGAAAGAAATTTAGGTGTCAACAGCATTTACAATTGCACCCAAAACCTAAGATACCTAGGAATTAACCTAACCAAAGAGGCAAAGAATCTATACTCAGAAAAGTAGGCAATCATATCAAAAAATGGGCAGAAGATATGAACAGGACTTCTCCAGTGAAGACATACAAATGGCTATCAGACACATGAAAAACTGTTCATCATCACTAGCCCTCAGGGAGATTCAAATTAAAACCACATTGAGATATCACCTTACACCAGTTAGAATGGCCAAAATTAACAAGACAGGAAACAACATGTGTTGGAGAGGATGTGGAGCAAGGGGAACCCTCTTACACTGTTGGTGGGAATGCAAGTTGGTGCAGCCTCTTTGGAGAACAGTGTGGAGATTCCTCAAGAAATTAAAAATAGTACTTCCCTATGAATCTCTGCAATTGCACTCCTGTGTATTTACCCCAAAGATACAGATGTAGTGAAAAGAAGGGCCATCTGTACCCCAATGTTTATATCAGCAATGGCCATGGTCGCCAAACTATGGAAAGAACCAAGATGCCCTTCAACAGACGAATGGATAAGGAAGATGTGGTCCATATACACTATGGAGTATTATGCCTCCATCAGAAAGGATGAATACCCAACTTTTGTAGCAACATGGACAGGACTGGAAGAGATTATGCTGAGTGAAATAAGTCAAGCAGAGAGAGTCAATTATCCTATGGTTTCACTTATTTGTGGAGCATAACAAATAACATGGAGGACATGGGGAGTTAGAGAGGAGAAGCTAGTTGGGGTAAATTGGAAGGGGAGGTGAATCATGAGAGACTATGGACTCTGAAAAACATTCTGAGGGGTTTGAAGTGGCGGGGGTGTTGGAGGTTGGGGTACCAAGTGGTGGGTATTATAGAGGGCACAGATTGCATGGAACACTGAGTGTGGTAAAAAAATAATGAATACTGTTATGCTGAAAATAAATAAATTTAATTTAAAAAAACTATATAATACTCAAGAAAGAAATTGAGGAAGACACAAAGAAATGGAAAAATGTTCCCTGCTCATGGAGTGGAAGAACAAATATTGTGAAAATGTCTATGCTAACTAAAGCAATCTACACATTTAATGCAATCCCTAACAAAATACCATCAAATTTTTTCAAAGAAATGGAACAAATAATCACAAAATTTATATGGAACCAGAAAAGACCCCCAATAGCCAGAGGAATGTTGAAAAAGAAAGCCAAAGTTGGTGGCATCACAACTCCAGACTTTAAACTCTGTTACAAAGCTGTCATCATCAAGACGGTATGGTACTGGCACAAAAACAAACACATAGATCAATGGAAGAGAATAGAGAGCCCAGAAATGGACCCTCAACTCTATGGTCAACTAATCTCTTGTCGCGCTCTCCCTGCCTGCAGAGATGATGCAACACCAACACACACACAGGTCGATGCACAAGCTCTTGTTTATTCCCTGGTCGAAGTTTTTTTTTCCCCCTGCGGGGAAGTTCCCTTGCCTTATATAGGGCATAAAAGCCAATCACAGAGGTGTTCACTTGAACAGGAGGTATCTGGGGCTCGTTGACAGTGGTGGCATGCAGTGTTCATGTGACGAGCACGAGGTCACGTGTGGCCAGGGCAGATGTTTTTCAGGCTGTCCATGCTGCTCCGGCTGTGTAGCCGGCGCCATCTTAGGGGCGCGACCCCGACAATCTCTGACAACGCAGGAAAAGAATGTCCAATGGTAAAAAAAAAAAAAAGTCTCTTCAACAAATGGCGGTGGGAAAACTGGACAGCCACATGCAGAAGAAGGAATCTGGACCATTTCCTTACACCACACACAAAAATAGACTCAAAATGGATGAAATACCTCAATGTGAGACAGGAATCCATCAAAATCCTTGAGGAGAACACAGGCAGAAACTTCCTCAACCTCAGCTACAGCAACTTCTTCCTAGAAACATTGCCAAAGGCGAGGAAAGCATGAGCAAAAACAAACTATTGGGATTTCATCAAGATCAAAAGCTTTTGCACAGCAAAGGAAACAGTCAACAAAACCGAAAGACAACTGACAGAACGGGAGAAGATATTTGCAAATGACATATCAGATAAAGGGCTAGTATCCAAAATCTAAAAAGAGCTTAACAAACTCAACACCAAAGAACCAATCAAGAAATGGGCAGAAGGCATGAACGGACATTTCTGCAAAGAAGACATCCAGATGGTCAACAGACACATAAAAAAGTGCTGCACATCACTCGGCATCAGGGAAATACAAATCAAAACCACAATGAGATACCACCTCACACCAGTCAGAATGGCTAAAATTAACAAGTCAGGAAATGACAGGTGTTAGGATGTAAAGAAAGGGGAACCCTCCTACACTGTTGGTGGGAATGCAAGCTAGTGCAGGCACTCTGAAGAACAGCATGGAGGTTCCTCGAAAAGTTGAACATAGAGCTACCCTTTGACCCAGCAATGACACTACTGGGTATTTACCCTAAAGATACAAATGTAGTCATCTGCAGGGGCATTGATGCACCCGAATGTTTATAGCAGCAATGTCCACAATAGCCAAACTATGGAAAGAACCTAGGTGTCCATCAACAGACGAATGGATAAAGAAGATGTGGTGTGTGTATATATATATATATATATATACAATGTAATACTATGCAGCCATCAAAAGAAATGAAATCTTACCATTTGCAACAATGTGGATGGAACTAGAGGGTATTTTGCTAAGCAAAGCAAGTCAATCAGAGAAAAAAAATTATATTATCTCCCTGATATGAGGAATTTGAGAGGCAGAGCACAGGTTGTGGGGGGATAGGGGAGTCTAAAATGAAAGAAGATGGGATCAGGAGGGAGACAAACCATAAGAGACTCTTAATCTCACAAAACAAACTGAGGGTTGTTGGAGGGGTGGGGGTCAGAATAGGGTGGTTGGGCTATGGACATTGGGGAGGTCATGTGCTATGGTTATGTTTGAAATGTGTAAGCCTGATGATTCACAGACCAGTACCCCTGGGGCAAATAATACATTATAGGTTAATAAAGATAATTTTTTAAAAAATGCAATTTTAAAAAATAAAGTAGTTAAATAAATAGGAACAGAAAATAGAATGGAAGTGGCCAGAGGCTTAGGGAGGAGTTTGGGGGGAAGGGGGGTGAATAATAAATTATTGTTCAATGGGTACAGAGTTTTAGTTTGCAAAGTGAAAAAGTCCTAGAGATCTGTTGCATTACAGTATGAATATACACAACAGTACAGAACACTTAAAAAATGGTTAAGACAGAAAATGTTACGTTTTTACCACAATAAAAAAAAGGTAATGCAAATAAAGTACAAGAAAAAAAAAAGATTGATTAAAACATGAAAACAGATGCTGAGTGGAAAAAAACAAAAGGGCATGCTAATGATTTGCTTGCTTGTTTCCACACCTATTTCTCATTCTTGATTCTGAATATACCATGTGAATACTTTTCAGTCTTCTTTGCCAATCACTTCTGGTTAAATTCAGCCAAGGAGAGACATGGTAGAGAACTATAAGGAAGAAGAGAAAGCCGGCATCTTTCTCTTTCTTTTACTGCTACAGGTAGCATTTCCAGCAGACACTTGGGTCTTCTCCGTGACCCCAGCCCTTAAAAGATAGCTCCTCCCTTTGTGACACCACCTCCCACAGGCAGTGCCTGCCACAGTTCTAACTCCTGGTCGGTAACCCCATCTTCTCCTGATTTCCAGTGGCTTAAACATTACAGTGGCTATTAGATGTTGTTAATCCCCATTTTGCCTTACAATACACTATTTTTTAAAATTTATTTTCAGTGTAACAGTATTCCTTGTTTTTGCACCACACCCAGTGCTCCATGCAATCCATGCCCTCTATAATACCCACCACCTGGTACCCCGAACTCCCACCCCCTGCCCCTTCAAAGCCCTCAGAATGTTTTTCAGAGTCCATAGTCTCTCATGGTTCACCTCCTCTTCCAATTTCCCTCAACTCCCTTCTCTCCATCTCCCCTTGTCCTCCATGCTATTTGTTATGATTATCACAAATAACTGATAATCATGTGAACAATGGGCAGAAGATATGAACAGACACTTCTCCAATGAAGACATACAAAAGGCTATCAGACACATGAAAAAATGTTCATCATCACTAGCCATCAGGGAGATACAATGCACTATTTGACATTTTTTCCTCGCCCATTTAACTCATGCCCTATAGTCTACTCATCTTGATTGAAAGAGTGTATCTTCTGAATCCATGAAACAAGATGGGATAGGGAGGGAGACAAACCATAAGTGACTCTTAATCTCACGAAACAAACTGTGGGTTGCTGGGGGGAGGGGGGTTGGGAGAAGGGGGGAAGTTATGGACATTGGGGAGGGTATGTGCTTTTGGGTAAATTGGAAGGGGAGATGAACCATGAGAGACTATGGACTCTGAAAAACAGTCTGAGGGGTTTGAAGTGGCGGGGGGGTGGGAGGTTGGGGTACCAGGTGGTGGGTATTATAGAGGGCACAGCTTGCATGGAGCACTGGGTGTGGTGAAAAAATAATGAATACTGTTTTTCTGAAAATAAATAAATTGGAAAAAAATAAAAAATAAATAAAAAATAAAAAAAAGAAAGAGTGTATCTTCTGTTTTTTTCAACTGAATCCTAACTAATGCAATCTCTTATTATAGGTACTTCCAAACCAAATCCATATGAAGAGACCATAAGTCCCCATAAATTACACCATTTGACCTACACACTTTTTTCCTAAAGATTCCTTAAGAAAATAAAAAGAAAAGGAAAAGAAAGGGTGCTCATGAGCTGGAGAGGAATAGAGGAAACGAATCTTAAGTAGGTTCTCGACTGAACACAGAGGCAGAGCCCATATGCAGGGCTCAATCCCATGACCCTGAGATCATGACCTGAGCAAAAAGCCAAAACAAGCACTCAGTTGATGAGCCAGAAACCCCAGAACTACAGATCTTTAAATAAGGTCTACATATTTGTTTCTATGTTTTGCACATCCTTAATATATATTTGCACATCCTTGATATATATTTATGAAATATACACATACATACTAGGAACTTATCATATATGTCAAGTACTACAGTCTTCTTTAGTAAGATTCTTATAATCCAAGAGCACTGGTGTAATTACCCACCCTGTGGATATTCCAGGAAAAGAGATTGCAAGATGGAGACTGGCACTCAGGAAGTTTTGTGGAGAGGTCCAAGATAAAACCTGGGGGCGGAAGAAATGCAGTCACAACAAAGACCTTGACCATTACAATGAGGGCTCTGGAGCTGGCCACATCCATTCAGAATTGTCACAGGTCTATGTGAGGAGGCTCAACTCATTAGCCCCACATTCACCAGCCACTGATATCTAGCCACAGATAGATATCCCCTCCCAGAACAGGGCATGACGTCTGGCAAGGCGGCTGTCCTACCTCAGTCTGGGGCACTTTTCAGGAATATTCTCAGTGGACATCCCACTCCCAGATGAAAGTCCTTAAGAGTTACCAGTAATCAGAGCACCACCTTGAGCCAGTCACTTGTCTTGTATAATACATTTTGAAAGCATCTCCATCCTCTGCCCCCCAGAATTACAAGGGAAAGTTAAGTAAGATGAACTAGTTCTGTGTTGCAGCTGTTCTGGGGCTACAGTTGATACCCATCATCTCCCTCCTCCACTACCCACCAACACTAAACTTCCTGTCACTCTCAACCAGCAACTCTGCTCTCGGTGGCTGATCTAGTAGGGTAACCTAGAATTTGGTTACCATGCCTTTTTCATGATTTTTGCACTTGTCAGTTACACAACAAAATGGAGCAAGGAAATGCCCAGAGTCACCAAGTACACCCCTGGGTGCCAAATATATCCCTCCCTGTGCCCATTGTGTAGCAGCAGCTGGACCTCCAATGCCATAGGTCTGCATAGCCCAATAGGAAGGGCCACTTGCACTCTAGCCTACGCTTGCTGCCAAGGCCCTTCCTGTTTCCTACACCAACTCATGACCAAGAGCACACAGTTATTGAGTTACGAAGTTCTCTGGGCCTCAGTTTCCTCACCTGAAAAAATTAAGAGAATTACAGTACATATTTTACTGGGCTGTTGTGAAGATTGAATGGTTTCATGTATATAAAGCAAATAAATAGTACCTGGTACAAAATAAATCATGTAAGAGTAAATTCTAGTTTTTATATTAATTTACATATTTGCCATGATCCACAATAAAGAAATGCAAGTGCCTAGAATATGCTTAGAAAACACAGGACTACTCTTAAGTTTATTTTTTTTTTTTTAAGATTTTATTTATTTATTTGACAGACAGAGATCACAAGTAGGCAGAGAGGCAGGCAGAGAGAGGGGGAAGCAGGCTTCCTGCTGAGCAGAGATCCCGATGTGGGGCTCAATCCCAGGACCCCGGAATCATGAACTGAGTCAAAGGCAGAGGCATTAACTCCCTGAGCCACCCAGGCACCCTTTAAGTTTATTTTAATAAGAACTTTATCATTTGCTGTTGTCATTTTAAGTACATTTCCTTGACTTGTTTTAACAGAATTCAAGATCTCCCACCACATCATATTTGAGGATAAAAGCTGAACCTCAACAGATGAGAGAGTTAATAACATCCAGGTAAATGACCGCTGACCACGAGGGTCGAGCAGCCATTGGATAAATCTTCTCCTCTTCCACTCCTCAGGTGGACATTCACAGGTGCATTTTACTTGGTTCCTTGGAGGGCTCCTGGTAAGTTCAAGCCTTAGTTGCTCACAGAAGTAATCAGGAGAACACACCATTGAATGGGCTTGTGTTCTTTCCCCATTTAATTCTTCCTAGTTCCCACTCTTGTTCCTTAAGACCACTTCTCAACATCAACTACCTGAAAGGAAGATCTCCCAGACTCTGTTCTTTGGAGAAACTTGGGCCAAGACAGTCATTAACAGAAGCAGCCCAACAAAGCAGATGCTTCTGGATCTGGATCACTCTCTAGTCACTCCGTTGTTGGTGGATGACCCCAGTGCACTTTCACTGGTGGTGGATTTGAAGTACAGGTGGCAGAGAAGCACCAGCTTACAGGGGAAGCAGTAACACCTAAGCCATATGGTGTAGTTTTAAGTATAAGGACTGTGAGGTCGTCGGGTTCTCAAGATTTACTTTGGACATCTTGAAAAAAAGAAAATGACAGGCTCAGATTAGCCAATTTCAACTCAAGACATACTGTGAAAGTCAGATACACCCAGGACAGTGCTTTAATGATTATTTCAGTAGCCATGGGGTAAACAATGCTAAAGATCAGACACAGGATGTGTGTAATGGTAGCAGAGCCACAACAAAGATGAGCATAATCTTCAAGGTTGTGCAAAGTGAGGTTCTAAACACTGGGATAGGAACATGTGATAGAAAAAAAAGAGAAGAGTCACCTGGGTGACTTAGTCAGTTAAGCTTTGGATTCTTGATTTTGGCCCAGGTCATGATCCCAGAGTCATGAGATCGAGCCCAGCACTGAGCTCTGCACTTAGCGGGGAGTTTGCTTGAGATTCTCTCTCCCTGTCCGCCACCCCTCACACCCTTTCTCTCAAATAAATTTTTAAAACAAGTGAAAAGCCAGAGAAGTTCAAATCCCCAGATGTCCTTGAACCCTTAGGGCCCTCCCCCTTCCTAGAAAAAGAAATCTCCTTTTGCCTGGATAACTTGCAAAGTTCTTACTTGTGAAAGATGCCTCAAAAGACTGTTTGTCCTCCTTAAGACCCACCCATGCCTCCCTTCTTTGAACTTGAGATCAGTAATTATGGTGACATCACAGTACCAACTGAACAGACGTATATAGCACTTAAACCGAAAGAAAATAGATTTCACACCCAAAGACTTCTAAGACCTGACTAATTCTATGTCCAGGGACTGAAGAAACATACAGTAGTGGATCTTGAAAGTGTTGAATCTGAGATACCTAAGACTGCATAAGGAATAATTTATTGATACGGTGGCATTCTACTGTGATTCAAGATTTTTAGTCATAGTAAAAAGTCAGTCCTAATAGCTGCTGGCATGATTTCTTGAAATTTGGTGTGGCAGGTTGTGTTCCTTTGGAAGCATACTCTGAAATAGAGATTAATGTGCAACTTATGGGAAACTCTGGGATGGGATGGCGTTTCAGAGGCGCTGAGGTGGACTTAGACTGAGCCTTAATACCCACATATCTTCCAGGCATTGGAGGTCCCCAGGAAGGGGTCATTTCAGGCTCGCAATGCTAGTGTACAAAGATTCGTCGTTCTGGCATGAAAAAGTAAGGTTGCTGGTACACAATGGGAGGCAAGAATAAGCCTATGTGGAACCCAAGTGATTCACGGACAGCTCTTGCTTCTTTCACATCCAGGGATGGCTGGCAAACTCAAGCAACCATGCCCAACAAGCACAAAACATCTTGTTGGGATGAAGGGCTTGGTTGCCAAACCCTAGGAAAACAATCTAGATCCACTGGTGCACTGGTGCAAAGCTGAGTAAAATCTGGAATGCTGACAGAAGAGAGACAGTGACAACTAGTCATCATAGCCTCAAAATCAGCTGCAGCAGTGGACTCTACCTTGTTCTCCTCCGTATTTTGTTGAGATTACACCGTCAGTCCTCAGATGACTCACATCCTCTCAGCTCACTTCCTTACTGCCATCATAGCTTGGCGACCAACTGCACACAAGTGTAACTTAATAGCACTTTGCCTTTTGTTTTCTGTACCATCACCCACTCCATTTCCCCACTATTATTATATGGGATTCCTGCAGGAACCTACTTAGTGAATTTAATAGATGTACAAACAGGAAGAATTAACACACTTTTCTCATAGGAGCCCACAAATTCTCTCTTCATCCCTCATGAAGACAATTTTGAGTGCATTCTACTCAGCTCCTCAAAGGGTCAGTGGCAAGTTTATGTCCCAGTTGCCCTGAGAGGTGCTTGGCTCAATATTGCACCCTTGACTTGGCTTTCCCTCTTTCTCTATTGTTATTTCTACACCCCTTTTCTTCCCTGGGATCATTTATCCAAATAAATTACCTGCATGCAAACTCATCTTGATGTCTGATTTTTCTAACATTTCATGAGATTCAATTTCTTACATCCATTTTACCATTAAGGGTACATTTTTATCAAGGTCATATGATGGAATACAAGGACACTTGGTTAGTGTCTTGATTCCTCTATTTTAGGAGTATCTTCTTAATAAGCCAGTTGTCCTAAAATCTGGTCCCTCTGAGATACACTTGAAGTGATTCTATTCTGGAGTGTTTCCTAAAGGCTGGCCAGTGTCAAGAAAGGATCCTTGGGGTCGGTAAAAATGGCCAGTATTAGGCACTGAGCTAGAGATTTGTTGATGTTCACAATCTGTTCCCACAAAACCTTCCATTACCTTCCCTAAGCACTTATTAAACTGGACAGCTGTTTTTGTTTGTTTGTTTTATGCTCTTCGAGAATAATCTGGTCTCAATCACACCATATCTTAAAATCAATTTTCAACTGAATATCCCTAAACAGTTTCAAAATAGCTATTTGTGAGCCTTTCCCTCCCCCCTTCCAAGAGTCTAAAAATTTAAGATACCTTTACTATAACACTTTAGTATTTTATGTCATAAAAAGAGTGTTTGCAAAGTGAATTCTTGGGAGGATATGGAACTTGTACAACTTCATATCCCCAAAGCACTTTGTTCATAGTAGATACTTGAAATGTTTGTTGAATGAGTTTATTCTAGGTCTTGGGAGGTCCGCTTATTGAGACAGATTACTGCTGCTAACTCAGCAGATCTGATGGCTGTATATCAGTCAGAATGGGCTAGATCATGCTGCAATAACAAAACTTTACTTTATGAAGACATTGAGATTTGGCTGTTGTTTCTCTCACTTCATTTTCTGTGTAGGTCAGCAGGCAAGCTCTGTTTGTCAAAGTCAAAGACTTAGGATGGAAAGTTGAATCTCAATATACACTTCTATTATCACCAAGGCAAGAAAAGGGAATATGGCAAATTGCACACTGGGTCTTAAAGCCTCACTTCTGAGTCCCTCTGCTCATATTTCTTCAGCCAAAGCAAGCCATAACTAAGGCTAACTTCCAAATCTGTTCTAAACAAAGTACTATTTAAGCAGTAATATAGCTTTCACGGGGGGAGGGGAGAGTAGCATGAATCTGTAACTTTTTGCCTGAATTACCTTGGCTTCTTCACTTTCCAAGAGATGTACTAACCTAAAAGCAGACACATACTGCACAAATACAGTAAAAAAACAAGACAAAAGTATGCAGTTGCAAAATGGCCATTTATTGCCTACAGGGGAAGGAAAGGGAGGGAGAGAAGAGAAGTACACAGGTGCAAGGAAACAAGCATATATTTAGCCCTATACATCATGTGTGAGCAGTACCCAATCTCCAAAATGGAAAAAAGTATTTTGTCATCTGACATAGTAGTTAAGGTTCTTAAGCACCTCCCTCTGAGCTGCCACAAGATTTAAAAGGCAGGACTGCTTTGTTTAGTCAATGTTCACATTAATGAAAAAATACTACCACCCAACTGTGTCCTTTTGCACGCATATTTTGTACAGTGTCTATTGTGAAAACATTTCAGCTGAGCAGTTTGCTCAAGTTTCAGACCTCATCAACTGTTTAACTGTAATAAATAGAAAAATAAAGCAGCTGGTGATTTTGTCAGAGAGAATGTGTTCAGTAAGAGCAGAACCACTTTCTCCAAGGATGACAGAGTGTTAAATGATTAGGACACCACAGAACCAGTCTATGAAACATTAAACACGAGTAAGCTATAATTACATGGCACTTCATTAAGTCTTCTAATTAAAAAGAGAATGAATTTTAAAAAAAAGAACACAAAGAAGAAAAAAGAAAAAGAAAGGAAAATCTTAGATCTTAAACTGATTACTGGAACACAGTAACAAATTGATTTAGTGCTTGGCTTTTTCTTAGGACAAAAACAAAGTAAATATACAACCTAAAACAGGAGAATCTGTTCTGAAATAGTATCAGTAGAAACCCCCAAGTATTCAGAGGAAAAATTACCGAAATATCTTGTTCAGTTTTAAACTGAAGTGCTTTGCTTACCAACCATTAAATTAGTTACAAAAACACTTTATAGGCCACAGAATGACTCAAATTTAGGCAAAACAATGAATTATTAACTTAATGCCAAATAATGAAAATAAATGAACCTTTCCCTATTCAAATGGTAAATTGAGTTGAAGAGTAGATCGTCTCATGGATATTTAGTTGGCACTTGTTTTATGGTTGAAAGAAATCACAACGGAAGATATAAATTAACCCATAGTGAATGTGATCAACACCCTGGCCTTTCCGAAAGAGAAGGTACAAACACACACTTTCTCTTAAAAAACAAAAACAAAAACCAAAACTCCCTCCATACCACCCCATCCAGAGGTAAAAAAGCCAAAGTTTGAAATGCTCATCCTCAAAATATTCCAAGGACTCCAATGAACTCTATTCCTCAACTTCTCCTGGATGAAAGAAATGCTTACATTTGGACAACTGTACGAATGCCCATAGTGCACTTCTCAGTGCTGCTGGTGTTTAAGAAATTTGCCACTCACAACACTGAACAATTCCAGATCCAGTGTGCAGTAATACAGCCATCCAAACTCCTCCCCACCCCGCCCCCCCAAAAAAGTTGGCAGAGCACCGCTCAGGAATTTCACAGGTAAGGGAATATATTTTTAGCAAGTTAAGCACAGAGAAAGAACAGTACAGCTTCTGAATACATACACACCCAGACTACTGCATCACTTACTGTATCAAGACTGAAACAAGTAGCAGGAAACTAAGCCTGTTAAGAAGCAAAGCCATTGTTGGACACATCAATGCTGAGCCAATTGTGTGAGTTAAGATAACTAACTAAACGAATGTGGTACATATAACCATTGTTAGCTTCAAAGAAAATACAGTTATATGTCAAGTAACTAGAAATTAACACAAAACTAAAATAAGCAAGGACGGACCACTTCTGAGAGGGTTACCATGATTCTTATACTTTTAGAGTTAAAAGTGACAGATACACAAGTAGGAAAATTATCTAAATCTGGGGGAGACTGTTGAAACAAAGAACTACTAACAGGTGCCAAACTATGACTTCTCAAAGTTTCGGAAAGCTGTATGTACCAAGGTACTATGCCAAAAGAGTCATATCACTTGGCATTTACATACCCTTTTCAATATGTGATTTATTGTTTCTGATAACGCAATTTCTAATTTCAGGACAATGCTACTGAGTTTATACTAAGTGCCATAAAAAATGAATATTTAGTTGACAGAAATGTCCTTATTTCATATGCTTTGAAAGTAAAATTTTACTTAAAAACATTCCATTACTTCCATGTCATAACGTATGCTGAATAAAACCTCAACATGCTTGTTTTCCTTTGATTCCAAAAATAACCCAAACAAACTTAGGCCAAAAGGAATTACTAAGTAGGTTAACCAAGCTTGTTTTTCCTAGTTATCTCCCTACTTCTTGCTGTAGGACTTGAGTAATTCAACAGAGAAACTTACATAAAGAAGGCATTTGGTTAAAATAATAAAACATGCATGCTCTCCCTAACCACCTTCCTGAAAAGAATTTTTTTTTCTTTTCCTGGATCTTATTCAGAACACCCTGCAGTATAGCTTAAAGAGCTTTCTTCTTTCTTCTTCCCCAGAAGCTTTAAGATGATGCTTATACAATAAACATTTCCAAATCATTCTGTAAAATGAAAGATGCTCTTGCCATCCTGTTCTGGAAACAGATGTCAACTTTGGTAAATAAGCCAGGTTAAAGGTGTACTAATTTATTTAAGTCTCAATTTGAATTTGGTGATCATGATGCCATAAAAAAATTAAATCAAAGCAACCATAAGTATAAAAGTTCTCATCTGCCTACAAACTGAAAACTTTAGTTGAAGTTCCTGGCTTAGAAAAATATTCCACTTTTCCTAGTTAATTTATCTACCTAGAATTCTCAGAGTTCTATAAACATGACATAATTCAGAAGGAAAAGGTTAAACAAACCTACACATTAAAAAGTTGATTTTTTTCTTAAAAGGGTAGGGCAGGTCGGAGAGAAAGAGAGTACCTCATAAATGTGAGAATTCACATTTCTGTCAAAATATAGGTATATATGAGTGCTACTTTTGAAAACGTGCCATAAAGTCATTGCTTGCTATGTAACCATTATTCTATGGCCTGCCAAATGTATCAGAAACTATGTTTTCTGTGACCAAAGCTACTGCTCAGTCGGTACATTTTACAAAGCTATTAAAATCTCTCAGAATATAAGACTTAAAAACAAACAAGTACTGGTAAGTACTGGGACACAGTCAATTTGCTAGAAAACCTAGCCCTGTATTAGGAATGAAAACCACATACCTCTCATTCCATCAAAGAACATATTTAATCTATTTTGTCTTGTGCTTTCTCTACTTCTTGCTATTTGATTTGAAAGTATAGAGAGCATTTGTGATTTTTAGAAACTCTTGGAAATGCAAATACAAACTCAATTTTTCACCCACTTAATAAGAGATACTTAGGAGATACAATTTTAAAATGGAACACAGTTATGTTTGCCTATGTTCCAGTTTTAATGTGCCACATCCTCAATTCTAACACAACCCACCAAAGAATCAAGTGATATGAGCCTTAGGTATCTTTCAACTTTCTCCCTTCTCTGTGATTCAATACATAACTGTAACACACCAAATAACAGGGACAAATAAGAAAAGAAGCTTTATATTTCTGCAAACTACAACACTAAAACACAGTGGCTTCTTTAATACATTCACACAGGATGCTTATTAGTAAAATTAAATATCTGCCTATGAATATCAGAAAAGTAATTTGAAAAGAAAGAGCTTGGAACAAGGCAAATGGGGGGGGGCGGGAAGCTGGTCTCAGAACCCATTGTGCCATTACCTGACTTTAACATGTGATATTCAAACGAACGTTCACACGCCTTACATCAAAGAAATGAAACAAAAATATTCAGCTACGTTGTACAAAATTTTTTTTACATAAAACATCATAAATCTTGAACAGATTTACTATATCTGAATTCTAAAAAGTTGCCTATAGAATGGTGCTGGGATTCTGTTCTCTGCTTGCTTTTAGGCAGTGCTGTTGCTTAAAAGTTGACACCAGGCACAATATTTTAAAACAAAGTCAACAAGCAAGGAGCAGTAAGTGGATTTGAGCCTTTCCCAGATGTCAGTCCTGAGGATGCTGCAATATTCCCCATCAAAATGTGTAAAGCTATGAGGCGGATACTGATGCCTGAGAGAGTGGGTGACTTGACATGCACTTGTATGACTGCTGTAAGAGCAAACAGTGCAGTTTTCCCTTCCTCAAACAACACTGTTTTAATAAATTTAAGGAACACTCCAGTTCTTAGACAATTATCAGAAATCATATTTAACAGTTAAAAAAAACACACATTATCACAACCTAAAAATGCCCAAATTTTCTCTTAGCTTCAGATAAAATATGCAGCAGCCCCAATGGCATAAAGCTTATTAAACTTAGATTCTGAGAACTAGAAAGTATATAAGCATAAATATTGACTTTCATTGAATATATACCATATGTCATTCACCTCTTCCTTTTGGCTTCTCACTGCCAAAGTTCCAAACGGCATGCATTGTAACGAGACAATACTGAGGAGAGCAGCATTTCTGATCATCTGAATTGGCAGCTCAAAACAGATACCACTCCTTTTACAAAGGGAACAAAGGGTGAAAGGTGTGTGAAATCTGGGCAGTGGGCTAAAGGGAAACCGTGCACATGAAATTTGGGTTACCATGCCCCAAGTGTGTGTGCCACCCAAAACATAACACAATTACCTACTTCAACAGAGCTACTACCAACATTTACTAAAACCACATTAAAAATACACAGGATAATGAATGCTTTGAAAGAGTGCATTTGGAAGCAGAGAGAACCCAATTACACACCTTCCTGCAACAGAGTGCCTCGATCATACACAAAATAAACTTAAGCTGTTTACAATGTTTCCCAATTTTTTTTTATTTTTTCCCTCTACATTTAACTATTAAAAAAGTTTTTTATTAATAAATGGGCTCCTCTGTGGTTCATATACAATCATAAGTGAACTTTAAATTCCATTTTATACAAACATCTCAAAAAATATTGGGAGTGAAGTATGGTAGGAAATATTGCTCACATTGCTAATTAACATGCGTATATGAAAGGAGGAAAATGTTTTGTTAGTGCATATACCTCCAGAGCAGAAAACCCACCCAAAACAAAAGATTTAAAATAAAACATACAGTAGCTGATTACAAAAAAAGGTAATGTCCACAAAATTAAGTTTTTCATGCTATTCTACTTTCCAGTACTATGGTTCAGGTAATCAATTTGCATGGCTAGATGTTGAATGTTTGAGGTATATAAGAAGGGATACCTGCACACTGAGGAAAATCTGTCACCTTAATGGTTGTTTCTTTGTTATTTGTTTGTTTATTCTGGTACTTTACCATTTTTAAAAGAATATTTTATTTACATCAAACTTCACTCAACTACAATGACATTCCAATTATAATAGATGACAAACAACGCCTCTATCACTAGGCACTTTTAAAAGGGAGTTTAGGCTTTACAGAACCCTTCTGATGCAATCCCGTATCTGACATTACATCATCCCACCACCCTCGTCCCACTAAAATTATCCTTCTGGGGAAGTATTATCTTATACAGCCTGATTAATTTACTATGGAAGAAATTAGTATGAAAGGACCAAAGGAAATGCATCATTTAAGACTAATAAAACAGCCTAAGGTGTTAGGTTTGAAAGAGGAGGCAAATTGTATATATTTAAAACTAATCAAATAATTTAAATTTGACCTGTACTTTATATATTAGTGAGACACAAATATAGGCTATTTTCTTTTAAAATTTCATTCACATAATGGAAAATTTCTTGTTTATTAAAAATATCACATTTTGAGACTAGAAACAGTAAAGTGCATGAAAAGTTTAAAATATAAATTTCAGAAAACTCTTATAGCAGCAAAAAAGCAGAATAAAGAAAAACTTAAAAACACAGACACAACCTTTTCCTGTTAACTGTGCCATAATTAACATCAAGTAGCCAACCAATTTTTCCCCCAGAAAACAGTATTACGTTCACTGCCTCTTGAGTCACAGATTTTTAACTGGCCCCTCCTGGGCAAAAAAAGGATTCCAACACTTCTAAAGAGCATCGACAGTTGGGAATAAACCAGTAGCTTCTTAATTCAACCCTGACAGACAACAGAAACAAAGATTAAAAGCATATAATGGCCATTTGGCAACTAGAGTCAGGAAAAAATGATCCGAGGTTTTCAGCTACTCCCTGTTCTTTCTACGCCGCCCCCAACCAAATCCTTTCCACTGTTACCTCAAAAAGCCAAAACTAGTAGCCACTTGTCCTACTTCAGGAAACACATGAGATATCTGTATCGCTTTTCCCTTTTAAAACTTGGATCGGGGGTTTTTATTCAGTAGTTTGCTTATTTTTTTAAACATTTGACTATAACAGCAAAAATTATTATACAGATCATATAATATCTGTTTCTCTAGCACAACCAGACAGAAAAAAGGTAGATGAGAATAATGAAAAATACTGGACCCTAATTTTGTGGGCAACCTAAAATATAACATATCCTATTTTCAAGATGAGTGGCAGTAGAAATTACCCACTATTTCCCAATAAATAAACTGGACAGAAAGGCTTAAAATTAATACTTCTAATGAGGTTATAACTAATAGAGGAACTAAATACAGTGATTCCTCAAAAAAAAAAAAAAAAAAAAAAACCAAAACCAGCGCTTGCCCAACAAACTGTCATGTGCTATTGAATGCTTGATTTTGAAAGCATATTGTGCAACCATCTTTAATTTCTCTATTTTTCATATTATGGTTAAAGGCTGTATCATAGTTTATGTACAGATCTAGCAAATTTAAGTGCTTTGTTAATGTGCAAAAGACTTGGGGAGCCAAAAATCAGTTTGTTATAATGGAAAACAGAAATCCAAGAAACTTTTCCTGTAAGGCATGCCATCATTCAGTTTAAAATGTCATATTTATAGTTTTTAAAAATTGCCTTTTACAAAAATGGTTGGCTCATTTGAAACCATTCAAAAGAAAGTATTTGTTTTGGAAAAACAAATACACTCTTGTTGGGCCTTAAATTGGTGATTTATTAATTATGAATGTTGGCTCCTAATATAATATGAAGAAGGTCGAATTTAAAAACATGTTAAACTAAAAATTTGGAAAGAGTAATACTTTGGTTCCAGCCCTAGTGCCAAATGATACCAATATGCACAAAAATGTACAAAATCTTAGAGCAAACACATAATGAAAGGAACCTGAAGAAGCAGCTTAAGGATGGCCATACTTCACTCCTACATACTTTGATTTACAACTGTACAGGTCCATAGCAACAGCTCCCCCGTCGTTGCGGGGCAGTACTCCACTACCTCCGATTAGGCAAGTGAACACCATTGACAAGAGGCAGAAGTGGAGGGTGGAGTTCAAGTTGTGTTAACAGTGAGAAGTGGTCTGAAGGGATGTGAGGGTGCGGACACCCAGTGATGTTGTTCTCAACCAGCCATTGAGGATCTAAAGGCCCCAGGACACCAAGCACGTTCATATGAGTCTTGGAATAGAAAATGTAGTCAATCACGCCCTGGAAAGAGATGAGAGGTTGGGGAAAAAGAAAAATAAATGCTTAGAAAGAAAGAATAACTCAAGATATATAAAGAACAATCCATGATTTGTAAAAGCCAAATACCTGAGTAACCTGTACTTTCGGTACTTGTTGTCGTGACAAGAAGTCAAAAAGGACTCAAGTCTTCAGTGGGTATTAACGAAATAAAGAGGGCTCAGCAGGGAAATACATGGCCCTACTGGTCATAGAGCCCTGCATTTGTGTCAAAGTGGTAAGCAAACTAAGCTAAACACATCATGTTGTGTCTAGGCATCTTCTTTAAAAATGGCTTGCTTAGGGGCGCCTGGGTGGCTCAGTGGGTTAAGCCGCTGCCTTCGGCTCAGGTCATGATCTCAGGGTCCTGGGATCGAGTCCCGCATCGGGCTCTCTGCTCAGCAGGGAGCCTGCTTCCTCCTCTCTCTCTGCCTGCCTCTCTGCCTACTTGTGATCTCTCTGTCAAATAAATAAATAAAATCTTAAAAAAAAAAAAAAAAAGGCTTGCTTAGGTCAGTGAAATCTAATACATCAGTATAAACATTATGGGAACTACACTAAATCCATCAGTTTCAACGAGCTGTTTTTATATAAATGCATGACAAAAAGGTATGACCCAAATTAACTTTTTAATGTTAACTGGCATTATTTTCATATATTTCATATATTATATGTTTATATATTTATATATAAATATATATTTTGTTTATATATTTATATATAAATATATATTTATATATAAAATATAATTATATATTATATATTTTATATATTATATGTTTATATATTTTCATATATTTCATATATTTTCATATATTATTTGCACATCAAGGTATCCAAATATACCTGAATGAAGTCATGGTAAAGCAGGTTTCAGATTTGCCAATTCTAGTTCAGCTTTCCCAGATATGCCACATATGTACAAAATACTACATACACTTAATTTTTCTAATGTGTTCTTTTTCACATGTTCTCATTTTCACAAATTCTGGATTCTTTAACAAAAAAATTTCAGCAGGGGTGTGTGTGTGTACACATACACCCAACTCTTGATTTCAGTTCAGATCTTAATCTCAGGGTCATGAGTTCAAGCCCTGCACTGTGTTCCACACTGGGCATGGAACCGACTTAAAAAGGGAAGGAGGGATTATAGTCAAATTTCTTCCTAGCCATATCAAGAGAGCCTGAGCCCAAGTGTGGAGAAATATTTCCAGATATGGAAGTATCTATTTAGAAATGCTACACATAATGAGTTCCGGTAGTATTTTAAATGTTATCACAATGAAATGGGCTACTTAAAAAAAAAAAAAAAAGAAAAAAAATTTAATGAAAAAAACTTGTATTATCAAAATTTGGAAATAATTACTTCAGTTTGTTGGTTCTGACATGACCAAGACCAAAATAACGACATTTTCTTTTAAGGAAGAAGGCCTCATTAACATTTAGAAACCATAACCTTGCCACAAATTAAGGTACCTACTTGAATCCAAGAAATGGACTTTCTGCCATTTATGCTCCAAGTTCAAATAGTTAAGAAATGATATTTGTACAACGTATTATCCTTTCATTTTGGCTCATGCCCAGTTTTACAGTGACATTTTAGGAAAAGGGTTCACAAGGGTCAGGGTGGATTTATTTGCCTTTATGAGACCACCCCTTTGCTTCAACTATAAAGTAAAAAGAAAACACAACTGAAATACTCTGCTACGTAGGATGGATAAACCTAGTGACTTTACTAGAGTGGCATCATGCAGATCAACTGCTAGACTTACAGAATCCTTTGCAAACACAGGCCTCAAGAAGATGTTAAACATTCTAGAAAGTAAGACATATTTAATTGGAGGCATCACTTGTAACTATTTTCTCAGTGTGAAACATCCAGAGTAAAATTTCTCAATCAGAACCCTTAGCAAGGACATATCTGCAAACTCATCCAAATATCTGTACATATGTATTTACATTTATATACTGCCATTTCCATAAAGTAGGTTATTAGACTAATGATTCCTAACCTTTTTCTGATTCAAACTTTTTAAAAGGCTATAATGTAAGGAAAATAACCTTTATATTAGGAAGACGTAATAAGTCTATAGAAATGTATTTGAAAAAAAGGTAAAAATAATGAAAATAATTTATGAGCTAGAATTATGCTGTTTGTCTTATAAAAAGAATGTTAGAAAATTATATACTAAAATTTCATAATGTAATAGAGAAAGATTTACTACTTGACAAAACAAAGATTTACTACTTGCATTAACTGGCTCAGGCACACCCTTAGACTGGTGGGATAGAGAACAGCAACAGCGAAAAGTCTGAATTAAGCTGTTAATTCAATGTATCTGGTGTTATAGTCTAAAGGTTTCTGTCCCCCTAAAATTCACACGCTGAAATCCTAACTCGTAAAATGATGGGAGGTGGGGTTTCGGGGAGTTAATTAGGTCATCAAGGTAGAGTTCTCATGAATGGAATTAGCGCTTTATAAAAAGAGGCCCCAGAGAGCTCTCTTAGACTCTCTGCCACTTGAGGATACAGGAAAATAGCAGTCTGCAACCCGAAGAGGGCCCTCATCCAAACCCAACCATGCTGGTACCCTGATTTCTACTTCCAGCCTACAGAACTATAAGCAATGAATTTCTGTTATTTCTAAGCCACACAGTCTACGGCCCGTATTCTGTTAGCTATTATGAGGACACCTGGTCTACAAGTAATTCTCCTGTTTACCTACCCTTTGGTATCTTCCCAATTAGTTCTAGATTAAAGGAATCTGACTTCTAAACATCACTTTTCTACATTTCTAAATTATTCAAGGACCAAGAAAGGAAACAAATGCTAAGCCAAATGAGTAAAATTTAACAACAGTCTACTGATCCAATGGCAGAATACTGTATTTAGATCCATATGTAATGCTGATTACATGATCCTTTTATATTTTATGTTACCTAACCTTTTTTTACTGATTGGCTTTAATAATAGGATGGCATAAAACACTTTACATAAAATTGAAACACTCACTGTCATTTGGACTAAAAGCTTCATTCTCTGTTGTTAGGTGGGCCCAGTTTTTCCTCTGCTCATCCTATCTTTCCAGTCACTTCCCATCCTACCCATCTATCTATCAAGTCAGCCAGTGCATTTCTCTTCCCATGTGCACCTGTCTCTCACGGATTTACAGCTCTATCCTTCTGTCTCATCCCATCCACATACTCAAACATCAAACACTCTTGAGTCACACACGCACTTTTGGTTCTTTACATGTACTTCCTTGGACAATGAAAATGGTTAAGATATTTGATTCAATTATTAACACATGTAAAATCTTTTGAAGAAGTATCAACAAAGGATTTTAAAACAATTCAGATGGTTAAGAAAGATGGCTCAGATTAATATCCCAAATTTTGTTTCTCTAATTTCCATTGATGGACAAGGAAAAATAACATTTATCAAAGCCTAGATGTGATGGAAATGATTTGGTCTTTTTAACCATAGGCATAGGAAAACAGCAATAAGAGCTGCAAAATTATTAAACATTTATTGTGGGGAACTTTAATTCAGATATTCTGGGTTGTGCCGGCAGAGATGTATTACATATCACTAGAGTCACAGGGATAGAAATTAACCTATGGTAAACCATGTGCCATGAAGCCTAGAGGTTTTCCTTTGAGGTTGCACAAGAGCAGGGGTGTGCTACAGTCAGAGAGTACCTGCTTTCTTAGTGCCTCATCCCCACTCTGAATTGAATGGTATTATGCTGGGAGCTTGAAATCTACCAGAATGGGAATACTTACACCACAGAAACCAGCAAGCACCTGGAGTTAGTGTTTCTTTTTCTCAGAAAGCTGGTTACTAGATGTCTACCAGCCCATGACTGCGTATGAGTGATCTGAATAAAATGAATTATCACTTGGGATAGTACTAACTACTCTAACAGCAAAAATACTAAAATTAGATTCAATTCACTCTAGACAATTTTTTCCTTCACCTCATGATCACAAAAGTCAACTAATAACATCACACAGATTTCCCTTTTTCCTATTTGTCCCTTAAAAGGGGGCTAACAAGCACCAAAAATATAAAATGGTTATTGGAGATGTGAAAGGCCATTTTGAAAACTTCCTTTGGTATTTTTATTATATTCCCTCTAGGCTTCTTACATGAAACCACTTTCTAATATCTGCATTTTTTTCAAGATAGCATAAGATTTTAGTATAGATGCCTGAAGTGCCACAAAGTCAAACAGAGGTACAATGGAGGAGTTACATACAGTCAGAAAGACTGATCAGATAATTGGCAAAGGGAAAGTAATCTTACCTACAGAAAACCACTACAATCAATCTTTCTAAAGAACAATTTGTCTTGTACAATGGGTCCTCTAAATTTTTTCATTTTGAAAAAATATCTTTCTTTTTCTTTCATTAAGCTGGAGTGTTCCACTGCCTGGGAATATATTAATTTGACTATGTGGATATATATATATATATATATTAATTAGACCCTAAGTACAACCATCTCTAACCCCATCTCCCAAAGAAACTTAGAAAATTTAAAGATAAATAAGACATTAATGGAAAGTACAAAGAAAATTTTGAGAGACTATTATGTAAACCCATTCAAGATCAAATCACCCATATACCCATATCAGGTTGCTTATTATTTAGATCCTTACTGAAAGTTAGGGATGGTATGGACAAGTGAAGGTTAACAATATTAATAAATATAAAGTGTTCTGAACTAAGCATTTTGGAAGTTTTTGTTATTTATCAGTATTACTTCAAATGTGAAAGTTTGAAGGTTTAAAAATGTTCTCAAATCAGTAATAACAAAAAAACAAACAAACAAACAAACAAAGCTAATAAATCTCCTGACATTTAGAAGCATACTTAGTCAAGACATTTTGAGAATCTAAAAATTCCCGGAGATTATACAAGTAAGCATTATAAATAATATTTATCTTTCTTGTCCTATGTTTGTATTTGAAATAAGTTCTGTGTCAGCCCAGAGGGGGTCACTCACTTTGAAATCAAAGGTGTAATTGGTGTAAGGCATCAAGTTATTTTCATAGGCGCTCTTCAGCTGGAAGCCGTGTGTGATTCTCCCTTCTGAGCTCCCATTCTTGCCATTGCAGCTGAAGTTCATAAGACACTCATTGTACCTTAGCTCCTTGAAGTCTTTATGGTTGTCAGCTACTCCTCCATTGCTCAAATATTCCACGACACCTAGTAGAGTAAAGAAGGAAGGAATACTATCATTTAGCATTTTAGACCATCTATAAGACTTTATGACCAAAATTTTGTTGTCAGGTGGATATACCAGGTTCGGGATGATTTAATTAGGTTGAGCCATATGCAATTGCCTTTTTCTGGTTGTCACTGCTAAAAAGAAAAAAAAAAATCAAACACCAACAATTTCATATGGTTAAATCAGACTGAAGAGTATTTCCCTATTTCATAACAAAGTATCAGGATCATCCAGAAATATCTTCAGGTTTCTTAATGGTTCTTCAAGCTAAAGAGGATTCCCTGAGCCCAAGGTGGCATTCACTAAGAAGGTCTTAACCCTGAAGGCTTTTAGAATATTATCCTAAACCACTATATCTCGTTAGTATTTCACTAATCTATGCAGTCAATTAACAACTTTGGGAATATGTAAAATACAGCATACATAATAAAAAGTCATTTACAACAAAAACAGATTTTGGATCTTCAACACTTTTATGTTTAGGTTAGGTAGAAAATATTCTTTATTTTGCACTATAGTGAGGCTCTTTCCGTTTCATACTATAAGGGGCATTGTATGCTACTTGGTCAAAAATATTAGGTATGTATAAAGAGCTAAAAAGAGTAGAAGCATTCGAAAAATACATTGCTTCCATTTAACAAGCAAATATGAGAAATATATCAGAACCCTTGTGATGATGATTAGTGAAGACTGTTAGCCATCTCCTTCTGTCTGTGATCAGGAATGACAGCAACGTATCATGAGTTAAGTGATGAGCAGTTATCAGTACTGTGAATATGTGAAAAGCACTTATCTAGCACTTACTACATGTTGGGCACTGTTCCAAGTGCTTTATACACTTAAACCTCATAAACAACTTTATGTGGTGGATGAAATTGTTATCCCCTTATTTAAAAATGAGGAACTCAGAGACTGCACTTGTAAGTGGTAGAACCAGGTTCCAACCCTGACAGTCTGGCTGCAAAAGCAGCTCACCATGCTGTACTGTCACATGACAGCTCCCCGGCTTAAAGAAAGCAAACGAAGCAGGAGAAACTTGTACTTGAGAGCATTCAACTCAAAAGAAGGACTATGAAAGGAAAACACGGTTAAGGTGCCAATTGAGTTAGGTGCTGAAGACAAGTATTTATTGAAGACAACATTTATTTACTGAGGAGAAAAAGTAAAGATATTTTCTAGATTTGTGACTTATGAGTTTCCAACTGCAAGTATTTGCATTATGTCACATTTACTGTTGAGAGAGTAAACAATTTAAAATAGCTTATTAAACATATAAAAAATTTAGTAATAGCAAAACAGTAATACTTAAATGTTTTACATTGAAGTTTAATATCTAAAATGCAGAAATTAATTTTTCCATAGATCTAAAATAATGTAAGTTAGGACATAAAGTAGTTTAGTGGAGCTCTAGAAGTAATGTCACATCCAAGGAGAACATGGATCAGTCTTCTGCACCAAATATTAGTAATTGATCTTAATGAATTCACTGAAAAGTTGCAACCCTATTAAACTACCCGTGCTGAATATTCCCTGGTTGCCTCCTCCACTGCACTCCATGCCTCACGAGGCTGACGTCATCAATTGCAACCCCTCCTCCCACTCTACCTGCTGCTTGGATTTGGTCATGGGCAGACTAGCAGGAGAGCACAGTGAGACTCCCATCTTACTGATGACTTTGCCTGCACTCCTACTATATAATCCTCTTCTTATAACTACTTTTTCCAAGTTATGATAAAATTTCCTACCATTTTCTAAACCTTTAGGTGTAGATGTGGTAAAGGTCCTAATTCCCTTAGTAGCAGAGGACTGCACCACCCCTTATTTTGTGTACCTTAACCCCATACACATTTGTGTTAATAGCTTCTATATTAAACTTTCAATTACCCTAGGTCCTATCATCCCTGGATGCATACTAATACACTCCCTTCATCTGAAAGAGAAATTCACTCAGAAGTTGGGAGCTAGCTAGCCCTTCAACTAGCTGTTAAAGCAAAACTGAAAGGAATGAGGAAATGATGTTATAAATACCTGAATCTGGCAATGAGTTAAGATCTGCACATAGCACCAGCGGGATGGAATTAGGATCTGCGGTTGGGCTGCCAGGCCTACTAGAGGCTTTCTCCAGAATGTTTTTAACCTCTGAGACAAACATCATGGTCTGGATGAGTTTCACATCAGAATACTCTGGGTCCCAATGCATGTGGGCATTCGCCACTATAAGCAGCTGTTTGTCTGCAGCATGAATAGGCTTCATACCTAAATTCAAACATTTGAAACAAGAGGGTAAGATTATGCTTTATGTATCAAAAAAGCAATTATCTTAAGGTTTTCTCCCAAAAGCCCATAGCCCCTTATTTTTTTTTTCCATTAATCTGTATCTTCCATTTTATCTCATAATGTAGTTCTTAGAAGCTAAAATGCTAAGATTCTGGTAATCCCAACATGGGAATTACTCCTCTAGATCAGGGTAGACAAACGCAGCCCCAGGCTAAATCTGGCCCACCATCTGTTTCTGTACAGCCTGGATGAGCTAACCCTGGTTTTACATTTTCAAAGGAGTCTACAAAAATATCTTTGAAAGACTGTGAAAGAGACTGTATGTGGCCCACAGAGACTAAAATGTTAACTTCCTGGCCCTTTACAGAAAAAGTTTGCCAACTTCTGCTCTATATACCCAAGTTAAGAATTATATCATGATACAATCAACATTTGATTATAGTTCCTTGACTTGCTGAGTTCTTGATGTAAACAAGAACTTTAAATACCTCTGTCATTTAAAGATCACAATCACTTAGTGAGGCAGGTTTTCAGTTATTTGAATGACCTAAACCTTAATTTAAATTCTTCCCACTGCCCAGTACTCACTCACCTTGCATTTCCTGAGCACATCAGTGATGGATCAATAAAAGGTAATAACACTATATTAACTTAAACAAATTAAGTAAGTAAGAAAATTTCCTACCAAAACAAATTCATACTAAAGACCCAAAGAGAGTAATTTTTAAAAGGAGACACAGGAATAGTGTGCCCTCAAAAATCTGGACACAGTTTTTGGACCTGACTTTTTTACTGTTTATTTTGGTGTTGGAATGCTTAACTTTTTTGGTACTTAGGTTCCTTTGGAAAGTGAAATATTCAACTAAAAAAGGTTCTTTCTTCCCCCTAAAATTGCTTTATAAATTTTGTCAAAGTAAGGATTAACACAGTATTAGCTGTCAAAATGGGAAACAAAGTAGACAATACATTAAAAATTGTAAAAATTAAACTTGGTTAACAGGTACAGAGAAAGACATCCATAAAATACTGAAAGCACAAAGTTCAATGTGCATGGTATGAGGCCATTTAAACTATACATACATACATATACATACAGTCTCTATTAGTAATGAAAGTAAGAAATTAGCAAGAGCTACTCCTAGAGAGTATGAATAAGGAATTTACTTTTTATTTTATATACTTTTGCACTATTGCAGTATTAGTAAACATGCACAATTCATTTTCTATTAAAATTTCTATAGAACTACACTATGATCCAGCAATTGTGCTATAAGGTATTCAGCCAAAGGATTCAAAAGTAGTTCTTCTAAGGGATTCATGCACCCCAATGTTTATAGCAGCATTATCTACAATAGCCAAATCATGGGGAAAGCCCAAATGTCCACCTATTGATGAATGGGTAAAGATGTGATTTGTATACACAAACACACACACACACACACACACAGAGGAATATTACTCAGCTGTCAGAAAGAATGAAATCTTGCCATTTGCAGTGACGTGGAATTGGAGAGTATACTGCTACATGAACTAAGTCAGAGAAACACAAATACTGTATTATTTCATTCATATGTGGAATTTAAGGGGAAAAAAAGATAATGAACATGGGGGAAAAAGAGAGGCAAACCAGAAAACAGACTCTGAACTATAGAGAACACACTGAGGTTGTGGGGTGCGAGGGAGGTGAAGGGGATGGGCAAAATGGGTGATAGGTATTAAGGAGGGCACTAGTGATAAGTGTTTTAAGTACGTGATGAATCATTAAACTCTACACCTGAAACTAATATTACACTGTATTTTAACTAACTGGAATTTCTGAAACTAATATTACACTGTATTTTAACTAACTGGAATTTAAATAAAATCTTAAAACTACAAAAAAAAATCCGTAGAAATGTCTCTTAAATTTTTCTATTGAAAATATAAAACTCTGCATGCAGAAAAAGACCAAATTTTTAAGTCTACTGTTTTGATAAAATTAAGTTTCCTTTCACCTTACTAAGATATAATTATCTTCAGTTCATTTTTTTTTTTAAGATTTTATTTATTTGTCAGAGATAGAGAGGGAGAGAGAGCGAGCACAGGCAGACAGAGAGGCAGGCAGAGGCAGAGGGAGAAGCAAATGTTGAGTATAAACAAGTAACTGAAGTGTCTGCTATATGTGACAGAAGTAGACATTTAAAAAAAATTCTATTGAGGTATAATTGACATTACATTGCTTTCAGATGTACAACATAATGATTCAATGTTTACATACATTGCGAAATGAGTTACCATCTGTCACCATATAAAGTTAACTCTTGGGATTTACTTTCTTTCTTTTTTTTTTTTTTTAAAGATTTTATTTATTTATTTGATAGAGATCACAAGAAGGCAGAGAGGCAGGCAGAGAGAGGGGGGGAAGCAGGCTCCCTGCTGAGCAGAGAGCCCGATGCGGGGCTTGATCTCAGGACCCTGGGATCATGACCTGAACTGAAGGCAGAGGCTTTAACCCACTGAGCCACCCAGGCGCCCCGGGGTTTACTTTCTCATCAACTTTCACGTGCACTTCCCTCATGCCATACATTATATCCCCATGACTTATTTATAAGTGGAAGTTTGCTCCTCTTGATCGCCTTCGCTCTTTTTCCCCGTTCCCTAATCCCTCTCCCCTCTGGCCACCACCACTCTAGATTCTCTGTATCTGTGACTCTGGTTTTGCGGTCATGGTTCATTCGTTTTGTTTTTCAGATTCCAGATATAAGTGAGGATATATAATATTTCACTTTCTCTGACTTATTCCATCTAGCATAACTCCCTCAAGGTCCATCCACATCAATACAAATGGCAGACTTTTTTTTTTTTTATAGCTGAACAGTATTCACTGGGTATATATATAACCTTTTCTTTATCCACTCATCTGTTGATGGGACACACAGGCTGCTTTCATGCCACGGCTATTGTAAATAATGACGCAATAACATGGGGGTGTATATCTCTTTTCAAGTTAGTATTTTCATTTTTAATTTTTTGTGGAACCTCCATACTGTGTTCACAGCAGTTGCACCAGTTTGCATTCCCACCAACAATGTGCAAGAGTTCTCTTTTCTCCATAGCCTCACCAAGACCTGTCATTTCTTGTCCTTTTGATAATAGCCATATTAACAGGCATGAGGTGATAGCTCATTGTGGTTCTGATTTCCATCTCCCTGATGATTAGTGATGTTGAGCATCTCTTCATGTGCCTGTTGGTCATCTCTGTCTTCCCTAGAAAAATGTCTATTCAGACACTCTGCCCATATTTTAATCTGATTGTTCATTTTTCTTGCTATTGAGCTTTATGAGTTATTTACATATTTTGGATATTAACCCCTTATTGGATATATGACTTACAAATATAGAAGGTCATTTTTAAAGCAATTTGACAAGATAAAATCTTATAGCCAAAATTCTCTATGCTCCACTCTTTTCCTAGAAATTATGTAGTGTCACTTCTGGCTGTACATTAAATGTTCACTATATTAAATACTAAGAACTATTAAAAACAATGAAGCCATCAGGACCTTCTACATTAAATTCCTCTTGTAGGAATAAAAGCCATATTTCAAAATGTGAAAGTATCTGCTGTATAATTTCTAATTACTTTTCTGAATACTAAAAGAAGAATAAAACTCCAAAAGAAATTCAATTTTCATGAATTGAAGTTACTAAAAAAAGAGGTAACTAACTTTTGAAAAGAGTAAGACTGGAAAGGACATAAAAGTAGGTAAAAATGGAAAGACCAAAAAAGAAGAAAAATTTTAAATATCTTATCAAAGATTATCTGATGATGGATAAAATAACAAAGAGAAAAGGGAGGTTTGACAGATAGGCATGGTCTGAATAATTCAAATCAATACTCAAGGCAAACATCTTTTCTTCTACAGTAAGAACAGAAAAAAAGTTTAAAAATAAAGCCCTAATGTGGTCTTAACATCTTCTCCTTGTTCTTGCCTAAAATATACTAATTAAGTAAACAATGAAATGTGCAAAGGCAGGCAGGATAAAGGGGAAAAAAAGGTCTCGATATGCAAAGTACATAATGAGTTTCAGACTTTGAAAGAAGCTATAAATAATCTAAAATGCAAAAGCTAAGTACCAGGTAGATAAAAGATCCCGCTCTTACCCTGACAATGACTGAGATATAACAAAGAAATTAGAGAAAACTTGCCAAGTACTTAACCTTAAAGACAAAAGATTTCACACTCAAGAAGCTAAAAATATGGCTAAAAAGAGAACCAACTCATCATAATTTCCAAATTCAGCATTTCCTACTTCAAATAACCTTTTCGAAATAATGGCATATTAAAGACTTTCCTTTTTACAGATTATCTGGTAAGTAATATCCCTAGATATATATATGATGGTTTACATAATTAGTGTTATTTTCCAGCTCATCTCCCCCTAACTTTCCTCAAAGACCAAAAAATCACTGTGCAACAAATAAGGCGGAGTCTACGCACTTGTCTGAAAAGGAAAGCACAAGATGGTGGTTATTTTTAGTAAGAATATTTTAAATGGCACTCACCTGTTCCAAATAGTTCTTTGTGGACCTCTAATACCACAGCGACACCAATATTATCTTTTGTCATCACTCTGTTCAGCATAGCTTCGGATCCATCTGAATTAGCCATTGCCACCTGGTTAAATTCCACTGTATGCTTTTGCACCAAGGTAAATCTAAAAGGCACAATGCATTAATTAGTATTAGGTGTTAGGTACTTGGACTATCGTGCTAAAAGACATTAGATGATGGAGCACAAGATACACACTATTCACTGTCTCCCTAGTCATTTTCCATCTGCAAGGGGACATGTGATGAATTTCCGCCAGTGAGACGTAAGACGTGTGATTAAAAACTTTCTTCGAAGTGTCATCTAGCAAAGGCATATGTCTTTTTATGGCTTTATCCCTGTGGTAAGCAGTAGGAGGGCAAAAGCCAACCCATTATGGACTGGGAAGCAGATGAAGCAGTTCTAGACTACCATATCTGGACTTGTGCGAAAAAAGTGCCCTTCTTTCATTTCTTTAAACTGCTGTTAGAACTTTCTGGCATTTAAAGGTGAACACAACCTTAACTCAGCAGATTAATGACAAAGAACAGAGTAAAATCTACCTACCCTGTTTGCCGTTTTATTCAATTTGTCACACCCTTATCTCAACTAAGAAGGCAATTTTTCTACCTGGCCTTTACTAAAAAGCTGGCATTACATGTATGTAAGGCTTCAGGGGAACAGCTTCTAGAAGGTGAAAAATGGCTCTCCATGTGACCACAGTTTCTACATGGATAGTATTTTCTTTCTTTACTTCCAAATTAATAATCGTAGATTTATAGGACTTAACAGAATTGAGTGTAGTCCTGACATAGTCATACTGATGACATACATATGAAAAAGTCACACTGCTTTGGGTCAAGCCATTTAACAACTCTTTTAGCCTAGTTTTATTAGATCTGTAAAATATTTATAAATGGCCAAACTATAAATGGCCATATATAACTATAAACTATAAACTATAAATGGCCAAAACTAACTAAACATACTATTTTCACTAAATAGTATGTGGCGAGAAGACACCTTCACTCTTTCAACAGGCTTCCATCTCATCCTCCCCCAGCTTTGAAACAGAAGCATGCGCTCATATCTTCATAAATATAAACTAAAATCTGACTATGCTGCAGGCCACTGTGCTAGATAAAATCGTACTCCTCTCCCTGCCCCACTTCTCATGCGGAGAAGAATAAAGTCAGGTCAAATGCTTATTTCTAACCCAGAGTGATAAAAAGGAGCACAGTTTTCACCTTTACTTTAACGAGGTGACATTTAAACTGAAACATGAAGGATGAGGAGTTCCCAGGGTGAAGAATGGAATTAAGAGCATTCCAGGTTAAGGAAGAAGCAAAGATCCTCAGGCAGCAAAGACCTTTGCATGTTTGTGGGATGGAAGAGAATGGAAGGGTATGAAATTATGTTAAAGACGAAAGGCAACAATGGAAGGTTCTAAGCAAGGACATGGTATTACTTTAAATTTTAAGATCACTCCAGCTACTTTGTGGAGAATGATTATAGGAGCTGAAGTGAGATCGAACAAAGTTTTTGAGGTTGTATAAATGACAGATGATGGTGGCTTGGACTAAGACAAGAGAATAGAGAAGAAGGAAGATTCAAAATATGTTCTATAGGTAGATAAGACCATTCTCCATATCAGACTTTTCCAAACACCTAGGCAATAGGTATCTTTTTCAAATAGTTTCTGGTAAAATTCACATACATAAAACAAAATAGTATTGTTCAAATAAATCAGTCACTGAAAACAATGAATCTGTTTTGATGAATATAAAAATATTAAATCAGAGGGTACTGATAATTATAATCTTATATCCACCTCTGTATCCAGTTTCTTTCTGTATTTTTGTTTTAGTTATAGAGTATTAACAAAACTCCTGATTCACAGATGGGCACCTGGGTGGCTCAGTCGTAAGTGTCGGCCATAGGCTCAGGTCATGATCCCAGGGTCCTGGGATTGAGCCCCATATGGAGCTCCCTGCTCCACAGGAAGCCTGCTTCTCCCTCTCCCACTCCCCTTGCTTCTGCTCCCTCTCTCTCTGTGTCTCCCTCTGTCAAATAAATAAAAAAATCTTTAAAAAAAATCCTGATTCACAGAGACACACAGATATTATTAGTAAATAACTGACTGACCTTGAACTCAGAAAACCTAAGCAAGCAGGAACAAACTTGATTCAGAGGTCTGCACAAAAACAAGTCAATTAGGTAGCACCTTTGAAACATGATACTAATTTCCAAGTGTTAAAATTTGGTACTTGAAACATTTGAGTGAATACGTTGTTTTAAAGTTATAGTTTAATTAATTGTGTTTAGTTTTTGAAATATATTCTAAATATTTACAGAACTCTTAAGGCTTATTTACAGGAACCTTGTAGGAAAGTGTAAAAATCCTGCTTAATGGTAACGTGTTTAGTATTGGAATATTTTACTTCTACCAAAGTCAGGCCATTGTGAGGGAAGGGGGCATCTAATAATTAGAAATGTCTTAACTAAAATTTGTTTCCCTGTGCCTTTCTTCACTGAACCTAGATCGATATTTTCTTTAAAAGAATACAGAATAAAAATTAGCATAACTTTACACTACTTTAAATATCACTCCACTACACCTTTCCTAAGAAATGGCCAATTCTTTATATGATATAGGACATATATGTTCATTTGAACAACTCAAGTTTACCCAAGGTACAGTACCTAGAATGGGGCATAAATGAACTAGTGCCTTCTTCATTTTAAACTGTATTTCTGGGGGCGCCTGGGTGGCTCAGTGGGTTAAAGCCTCTGCCTTCGGCTCAGGTCATGATCCCGGGGTCCTGGGATCGAGTCCAACATCGGGCTCTCTGCTCCGCGGGGAGCCTGCTTCCTCCTCTCTCTCTCTCTGCCTGCCTCTCTGCCTACTTGTGAACTCTGTCAAATAAATAAATAAAATCTTTTAAAAAATAAAAAAAAATAAACTGTATTTCTGTTAATAAAGATTGAAACTGCATTTGGGGAAATATTAATTATAACCCAAAGAAGAACCAAGACACAACCAAAATTTCCTGGACTTTTTCACTCTTAAACCAGTCCTGCATTCCATAGATGCTTAAGAACAAATAAGTGGATGGAACACCTGGGCGGCTCAGTTGGTTAAGCGCCTGCCTTCGGCTCGGGTCATGATCCCGGCGTCCTGGGATCAAGTCCTGCATCAGGCTCCTTGCTCGGGGGGGAGCCTGCTTCTCCCTCTGCCTCTGCCTGCCTCTCTGTCTGCCTGTGCTCGCTCTCTCTCTCTCTCTTTCTCTCTGACAAATAAATAATAAAATCTTGTAAAAAATAAAAAAAATAAGTGGAAAAAAATGACCATACAATAAATGTATTATACAGACTTGGGAACAAGGAAAAATATAAAGAAAATTTAACCAATTAAATTTACCTGCAACCAAATATCCCCACTAAGTCAATATATTTCCCACTGACTTTTCCCCATGCATCTGCATACAAATATTTTTATACAATTATAATACTCCATAATTTTATATTTTGGTTTATTAATTAATACTCTATCAGGGATAAGGACTTATAAAATTAAATATTATTTAAATTTAATATTTATGATTGTATTATAGTCCACCATACAGATTCACCATAATTTATTTAACATTCTGTAGTAGACATTTAAATTACTTCTTGATTTGAGCTATTACTTATTTCATTTTATTTTTTTTTTCAGTGTTCCGGAATTCAATGCTTAGAACCACACCCAGTGCTCCATGCCATAAATGCCCTCCATAATACCCACCTCTAGGCTCACCCATTCCCCCCACCCCCCCCAAAACCCTCAGTTTGTTTCTCAGAGTCCACAGTCTCTCATGGTTTGTCTCCCCCTCCGATTTCCCCCAACCTACTTCTCCTTTCCATCTCCCAATGTCTCCATGTCATTCCTTATGCTCCACAAGTAAGTGAAGCCATATGATAATTGACTTTCTCTACTTGACTTATTTCACTCAACATAATCTCTTCCACTCCCATCCATGTTGATACAAAAGTTGAGTATTCATCCTTTCTGATGGAGGCATAATATTTCATTGTATATATGGACCACATCTTCTTTATGTTGTTGATTTTAGCCATTCTGACAGGTGTGAGGTGATATCTCATTGTAGTTTTAACTTGTACTTCCCTTATAAATGACAATGAGTATCTCTTCATAAGCCCACTGGCCATCTGTATGTCTTCTTTGAGAAATGTCTGTTCATGTCTCCTACCCATCTTTTAATTGGATTATTTGTTTTTTAGGTGTGGAGTTGTGTAAGTTCTTTATATATTTGGATACTAACCCTTTATTTGATATGTCATTTGCAAATACTTTTCCTCATTCTGTAGTTTGCCTTTTAGTTCTGTTATTTCCTTAGCTGTGCAAAAACTTTTTACTTTGATATAGTCCCAAAAGTTTATTTTAGTTTTTGTTTCCCTTGACTCAGGAGACCTATCTAGAAAAAAGTTGCTACTGCTGATGTCAGAGAAATTACTGATTAAGGACACTTTGAAATTTCATTCTTTTTTCCCCCAGAAGATTAAATATCCCTACCATTTTTGGTTTTCATAAATGTTAGGTATACATATTGGTCTTCTCTGAAATAATCAAAATTCTCAATAGGACAGAACCAGTAATAAAAATAATACATGCTGCCCATTACTGAGGATCTACTTTGTATCCAGACTTGTGATATACCTATCATAATACATATTATGATACATATTAGTCCTAAAATCTGCAAAAATTCTTCAAAGGGGTGAATATGGAAACACACTGTCCAGATTCCTCATCAATCTTTCAGGAATTTCTCTAGCTGCAGAGAGCTACATCACCCAAGGTCAAGTACTTCTAGGAGTGGCGTACGTCCATTTATAAATCTAAAGCAAAACATAAAAGTTTAGGGATTTTGGTCCCTCCTGGGTTAACTCTGACAGGCCATTCCAGCTCCAAAACTACAGGTGGGGTCCGCTGAAGCTGTGAGGCCTGCTACACACCTCTGTTCTCTGCCCAATTTCTTCCCTGTTCCCTTCCATAAGAGAACACCAAACTGCCTTATCTTTTTGAAAAATGAGGTCGTTTGTTCATCTTCAGTATCCTAGGAACTTCTCCGGCACTGCAACATTCACAATAGATCGCCCATGCCAGTTCTGCAGGCATATTTTCACAAGATTTTTTAGTACCATGGGATATCATTATCTTGATTTGGAAACCTAACTAGTTCAGGCAGTTTAGTGACTCTCTTGCCTTACCAATTTCCTCTTCGCCTGGTCTTAGTCTCCACTTTGAAGACAATTCTCTATAGAGATCATAAAAGTAAAATAGAAGGGGTACATCTGTTCTATACCTCGATCCTCAATTAATGATTACACAATCCACAATGGGTATATCCCTTTCTTTAAGTGCATGGTATTTAAAATACCATTCTTAGCATTTTCACCAAGCCTCTGATTTTTCTTAGTCTCTTGGCAAAGATCACAGGTTCAGTCAACTTCTTATTAAAATACATGTTTGGTTACTGATTTTTCTTCATTTAAAATGAATCCTGAACAATTATGTAGTTTATTAAGTCTTCCATCTATGCCTTCAATAGTTGAAGGGGCAGTGCCCTCTTCTCAAGCACAAACACCTATCTTTCTAATTGGTATAATTAATGATTGTATCACCTCACTTTTGACTTTACAGCTTCCCAATCTTCTTGAAGTATCAGGTTTTTAATATCTGTGGTCTCAAAAAGTTCAGAAAAATAAATGAGGTTCCCTAAACAAAATATATACTTAGAACTAATACTCCCTTCCTTGACACTTAGGTCATACTCTTGAATTTTATCATTTCAGCTTCACCAATCGTTTGCTTTTTGTTTTTTTCATATTTACTTATTTAAGAGAGAGAGAGAGTGTGCGCATGTGCACACATCGGGGGAGGGAGGCACGGGAAGAGGGAGGGGGTGTCCTAAGCAGACTTCAAGCTGAATGCGGAGCCAGACACAAGGCTTCATCTCACGACCTGAGCTGAGACCAAGAGCTGGATGCTTAACCAAATGAACCACCCAGGTGCCACCTCACCAAGAGCTGAAGAACCAAAGAGATAGTTGAGCACTAAGGAACCAAAGAAAGTTCCTTCTTTACACTTAGAATTAAGCAAGAGCAAGATGTGTTTCTTGCAGGGTAAGAACTTTCATTTAGTATGCCTTAAGAAAATTTCCAGCACTAGGTCAGGTAGCTGTAGTCTCCTACACCTTGTCTTGTTTTTCTGTTTATTTTATACTATATTTATAAAACATTTATAGTATAGTAAGAAATAATTATCCATATTCTGTTCATACTATCTTACCAATACTATTTCTTAATTTCCCCTCTTATACATAACCAAACACACTCCACTGTTTCCATTTTCTGCCTCAAATTTATCTACAGATGACATTGTGACATACAGAGATCATCTTCCTCATTCCGTCTATTAGATGTTAGTTCTGGATTAAACATACTGGTTTATAATTACTTTCCAGTCACTAATCCAAACTATCAATCCTTGGTTAATATGTAAAATCTTATGATTTGTCTCTATTTCATTTTATTATTTCTGTTCCATATCAAGTACACAGATGCCATAAGCATCAATCCTCATGCTATTTTAGTCTAAGGATTCTTCTTTATACCTTTGTGAAAGTCTTATTTTATAGAAAGTCAAATGGGCATAGTGAGATCATATAAAGATTGCTAGAATCAAAAAACAAAGATCCCACCCCTTCTTACATGATTTGAGGCAGATTATTAGGCTGAATGTTTCAAATACAGGAAGAACATGTCCAAAATAGCCTTCAAACAGAACAATGAGATAACTCAATGTCTTATTAGCTTATGATCCGGAAGTAATTTTATGGGCTGTGATGTGATTCAATCACTGGTAGAGAAAGGACAATGAATGCCAACTTCGGAGCGAGCGAAACAATATACCCCTCCCCGACTTCATTTACACACCAAAGTGAACTTGAAAGTAGATAGTCAAGAAATGAGTTCAACCACACAAAAGCAAACTATGACCCTTTCTGGATCATATTCCAGCACTCTTAAGCCTAAACCAAACAGAAGTGTTTATTGTATATTTAGGGTGAAGATACTATAAAATGTGTTCTTGGGTCCCTTTAGATAATCACAGGAACGCCAGAAAAGAACTTGCTAAAAAAAAGTAAGCTTAGACACTGGGATGAATTGGGAAGAAAAGTAGATATGCACTATCCTACCAATCTTTGTACAACTCTTTGAACAACTGAAACCATTTTTACGTTCTTGATTTTAGCCTCAGAAGAAACGTCTCAAATTAGGTGAAAGTTACTACTATCTATATTGTGCCCTGTGTGGCACAAAAGAGTAATTTTATGTTCCAGATTAAATTTATGGGACAATGAACAACAGAAACACAATCACATACTGTGTTTTTTTTTTAAATCACACAGACAAATTCTAAATTCAACCACCATCGATGACACAGGATATCAGTATCTGAGAAACCAGTGAGAAGGAATTATCACATTAGGTCATTTTGGAATGATACTGTAACTTCTGGATACCCTCTTCTCAAGCACAGAATTACTGTAATAACATAGGAAGGAAAAGCAAAGACTTGGCCTCACCTGGTTAATCTAAGACTGGAAGCAGGTTAGAAAGCAGAGACAACAAAGCAAGGAATGAGCACCATGACAACCTAGTTCTAAGTCCTGTTGGAAGACACTGCTTCTCCACAGTGTAATGGTCACCTGTTCTAACACTATCTCATCTTTCCCTTTCTCACTGATGTGAAACAAAGCACGATCAGATCAGAACTATTAACTTCAGTAACAGCAAGTAAGTCTAGTATCTAGGTCTTGCTTCATCTCCATTTTTCTCCATTTTCAATTTCTTCAAATTGTGCATCTGGATCCAAGCCCACTTCTGCTAACCACTAAGTCTATAGGACAAAATACAGCAAAAGAAAATTTAAATTTCTGAGTCTAAAATACTTATCTAGGGGCGCCTGGGTGGCTCAGTGGGTTAAAGCCTCTGCTTTCGGCTCAGGTCATGATCCCAGGGTCCTGGGGTCAAGCCCCGCATCAGGCTCTCTGCTCAGTGAGGAGCCTGCTTCTCTTTCTCTCTCTGCCTGCCTCTGCCTACTCGTGATGTCTGTCTGTCAAATAAATAAATAAAATCTTAAAAAAAAAAAAATTTAAAATACTTATCTATAGTAAGTCTTTCCATATACACACAACAACAACAACAACAAAAACCACAAATATATTTTATAAAATACTTTGCACTAAAGATAATAATAGCTACTGAGATAAAGGACAAAGCAAAAGCTGACTTCTAGCATTTTATGAACTGAAACTTCTTTTTTCTGGTATCTCCATGCATCTAACTACCCAAAAAATGTTTGTAATGATGACCAAAAGGTCCTGTCAAATCCCAAAGTCCCTTCTGAAGCCCTGAAGAGTAAACTACAATGAATATGATGCAAGGACTATTCTACTGTATTCTAGCACTTTGAAAATTGGTCATCTGTGTCCCACTCTTTACTAAGTAATTCCCTATTCTTTCATCATGATGGATAAGAAATTTTTATTACAGTATTTTGCTAAAAACAGTGATTATTATAGTTTTATTTATGGTTACTTACTCTGTATCACTGTTTTCCATGACAGGAAAAACCATCATCAATCTAAAGTAGGAATTTTGAGATACTCTGGTTTTAGAAGAATGAGACCGAGAATGAGACTCCAAGTACTCTTCCTACAGCTGTCTTTTGACTTTGTCAGTTTTGTTAACTACATAAAGCAATTATCTTAGATGGTAACATACAAACAAATACAAATGAGGAAATAAGTCCTGAACAGGAAGTGACTCATTCAAGATTATATAGCCACATAAGTAGGAGAACTACCTGGCTTCACAATTCTTTTCTTTGCACTGTATTATCTCTCCAATCTGAAGAACAGAATAGAATAAAGGCAAGGTAGTACACTTTGTGTTAAATTTCAAATAGTTTGGCATTGGACAGTTAGCTCATACAACATCAACAAGTATTTAATATTGCTCACAAAAGAATATAATAAGGTATTATATTCAAGGTATTCATCTGTTACTGGATCCATGTTACTAATCAGGCAAAAAGAGTTGACATATGAAAGAAAACCAAATGATGCACTGAAGTATTTCCTGTGTGCACCTCTTAACTAATTCACAGTATTTTTAATAATTCAAGCTTCGATTTTCAAATACTTTGTTTAAAGTTTCCTAGATAATAGTTATAACTGTTAGTTCAAAATCTTAACTACCTCTAGTAAATTATCAAGGCATTTTAGATTTTCCTCTCAATCTGTGATGGGAATGATAAAAACTATATTATCTTCCTTTGGGAAGACACAGTGGCAAATGGAAAAAGAACCTGACGTTTTATCTTAATATTACCAGTACTCTTTTTCCAATTATGGTGTTTCAAGAAAATGTGCTTATGAATGTAAGTAACAAACATCAAATTCAAAGCAATTTTTCCAAATGAGGTAAAATTTTAAGAAGTATAAGTAATATTGGAAGCTCAATAAGAAACCTAAAAATTCAGTTTAGTACCATGGTTAAAAGGACTGACTATGAAGCCACACTACTTTCTGTACATTGGTCTCCTCATGTGTAAAAATGAGAATACAGCTGTAACCCTAACTCTGAGGGTTTAAAAATTCAGTGAGAGAATCCATAAAAGGCCTAACATATATAAAACTAATATCTATTATTATTCTGAAATTCATTAAAAAAATCGCCAACCAACTACAAGAATTCAGTATATTCTAACCTCAAATACTGCAGCCCTATCCACTAATTATTAGCCAAAATGACAATATCTCTATTAAAAATTCACAGAAAAGACAGGAAAATAGGTACAAATAAATGAGAAAAAGTAGGCCAAGTATCTCTCAAATTCACTTATTTGTTTGCTTAACATAATATGCTAGTAATATGCCTGTATCAATAAAAACATGTAATTTCTTTTGTTATAACTAGTATTAAAAAGGGGCCAATATTGGAAAATAATACATGCTTATCCTATACATAGATGATTCCCTGTCTAGATTAACCATGGGATTCTACCTCTATCAGATTTTATGCATTTCAGTCGTCTATTGAAGATTCTTTTGTATTTTCCACTATAAAATTGGCAGCCGTTCTGAGGCAAAAAATATGCTTCTCTCTTTTCCTCACGATGATAACTAAATCTGTCTGTTATCAACAAGCTACTTAGCCAGCACTCAATTCTGAGACAGATTTCTGAGAGTGCTGTGGCTCTACATCCTCAAGCAGGAAATGCAGTTTCCTAAACCCAGTGCAACAAGATAACAAAGGTTTCCACAAGATCATTTATGTATTTTAATAAGCAGGTTCATAACATTCTCAACTTTTACTTACTTTAATCAAGTACATCAACAGCACTGAAAAAACACAAATCATGTTTTCTCTGTGTTTGATAATGGCTGCTTTCCACTGTCCTGTCTCAGTCAATCCTTTAACTCTCTGGCTCCACAAGCGGTGCCTCTCTTCCACCCTCCCTCATCTATGCAAATTTCTATCTCATATATATTATTTTATTTTTATATTCTTATGTCATGACCTTTTCCTACTAGACCAGAGCTCTGAGTGGGATTAGGAACTATATCTTTATGTCTACGTTGACTAGCACAGCACTGGTCACAAAGCAAATAAATGCTCAGTAAACATTTAGTGAATAAATGATTAAATAAATGAAATGTTAATTGAAAGGATGAAAAAGGTTAACAAAATTAATGATTCTGAAAAAGCCAACTACCAAAACAAAACTCACAGAAAGAAACTCCGATCACTCATTCAAAATCCTAAAAAAGCATTACACTTTTTTTTTAAAAAACACCGGAACTAGTATTTTACTTCATGAAAATATATTTGGAAATATGATAACACAACATATTCAAGTATATACCTCTCAAAAATTTTAGTGTAATTTGGCAATAAAGCATAAAGTATAATAAACATTATTTCCAATACAGTCTAAGAAATATAACATTACCAACAGTTTAAATTTTTACGTCTCTTGCTTTCTAGCTAGCTTACTGCTAATTTGTGTGTTAAAGAAGTAAGTATACACTATTATGCTTTGTTTCCTTAACTCACTTTTCTGTTTTGAAGAATATTGCACAACCGTCCACATGCTTTCTCTCCTGCTCAGACATGATTTTGGCACGTGACTTTGGAGAAAAAAATCCATCATATCCACGCTCCTTCAATGCTGGCAGAAAGAGAGTGAAGTATTGCTCTGTTTCCACTTCCTGAGGTGAAAGAAAAGTTGTCATTGACATGACAGAGGAGAACTTTAAGATATAAAAATTTTTAGCAGTTAAGTAAGCTGCGACTAAGTTAAAATAATTCACAGAACAAATATTATCTATCCTATCTTACCTCTAGCAGCAGTCATTTGATAATGGCAGCTTTTAAACCTGAAAGAACTTGAACTGTTGCCTGATTTTCTCTTGCTTACTAGCTAGCTGTTCCCATATCTCTTTAGTTCCAACTTAGAGTTCATTCTACTATACAATAATTCCTTAAAACTGGTAAAATTGGACAGATTATAGATTAAGCAGTAAGGAATAGTAAGCTTAATTTAGAGGGGTAATTTTAAAAACTATTTCTCTTTCTCAACTGCAATGGAAAGGAATGATACTAAGATCAATCAACAAAAAGTTCAACTTTAAACAATTTAAGGTACCTGAACACCAATCACCCAATAGTCTCTGTTAATCCAGTATTTTTAAGTTAGATTATTTCATTTTTTGACCCATAAAATGTTTTTAATCTTTCCAAATGAAATAATTAAATGTAAAGATAATGATTTATGTATGATGATCTCATAACATGATTTTATAATGGTAAAAACTAATAAATAGCCTAAATGGTTACCAGTAGGGAAAATGCTGAATCAATAAATATATATTCATATAATGAATTGGCTTGGAAGAATTTTAGTAATATGGAAAGTAAATTAAGTGCAATAGTATGATCTCAACTTTACTTTGAAAATAGATCTGTAAATAAATTTAGAAAGCATACAACAAATACTTCAGAAGTTTTAAGGGTTTACTCCATTATTTTTTCAAAATATTCAATTTCTCTAGAATGAACATTTTATACTATGGTATTACCTTTACAATAAAAAATACCTTTTAAATTATGTTTTTATCCTTCAAACTATACTTAGAAGTATGTAAGGCTATCATTACTACAAATACTAAATAAAAAAGAAGAAAACTAACTTTGCCTCCTTCTCCCCCATGATTCTGTCAGTTCTCCATGTTCAGAAGAAAATTTAATTTTTGAAGATTTTTATTATTTCCCAGGAAGTCATATGAACCACAGACAACATATATTTTCAAGCTACTCTAGTACAAAAAATGATTTAAAAAGTAAGACCTTTCTTCTCAGGCTGTGCTAAAAAGCAGCTATGAAAATCTTACACTTAAAATTTTAAAATACCTTCATAAATATGTAATATGCTTTGAAAGTTGCTAAGAAAAAAGTTATTAAATACTACCTAGAAATCTTGGCTATTTATTAGTTGAGTGTTTAAGTGCTAAAACACATATTTCAACAGAAAGGTGTTTCTTCAGTTAAATTCATTATAATAAAGTGCTATAAAACAGAAAAGTCCATTTCAGAGATAGTTTTTAAAATAATGCAAAACTGCATGATTTATAGCACAATATTTCTAAGTGTTTACAATGTTTATCATTAAGGAACAGTGGACAAATAATATCTTTTCAAGATTCCATTATAAGTTAAATTCACATTCTTAAATGAAACAACCTTCTTCAGTTTTCTCTTTCAAGAATACCAGTGATCTGTTTATAAAATGAACTGTTAAATGGATGAAAAATGAAAAATGGATGAAATTATTTTTCACTTAATAGTAAATGAGTACAGGTGGATGGCTGTACTTAGTAACTAACAGTTCAACCATGGAAATGTCTTATCTGCTTACTATAATTGCCCTTTTTAAGAGGAGAGAAAACAAGTCCTTCTGAGTTGTTTTGAACACAGACTCTCTCCCGGAAAGTAAGATCTATTAAGATCATCCTTAAGTTTCAGACAATTGAATTTCCTTTTTTTACATTTTTTGTAAGACTTTATTTTTAAAGTAATCTCTATACCCAATGTGGATCTCAAATTCACAACCCTGAAATCAAGAGCTGCTACTCCACCAACTGAGCCAGCCAGGTGCCCTCAGACAATTAATGTCTACAGTGTTACCTGAAGACTAATGATATCTGCATCACAGTTAACAATTTCTTCCATAATTCCCTTTTTCCTGTATTCCCAGTTTAATGCCCAGGATGGGCAATAGCCGTATAGCTGCCGGGTGGCGTATTTATCACATAACACATTGTAACACATAACCGTGAATGATGCTAAGAAATGGGAGGGAAAAAAAAACAAAAGACAAAAGGGAGAAAATTAGGCATGAATTCAAAGAGAAGTTATCATATGTATACCTGCACAAGCACAGATGGCATACAAACCTATCCCAAATATCATCACTGTGAAATGCCTTTATCTACTAAGTCTTCACTGAAGTCCATCACATCAAAGTTCTTTCACTAGAATTAGACTTATAGTTCACATTTTAGATTTTTAGGAAATTTATTTTAATAAAAATTCAAATTCTAAGTCAGGATGCTAATATTTTGCACATAATTTTTTGAGCAAAGCTTTATTTAACTGGAACAAAAGTGAATTTAGTTTTGTTCATTAAAAGACTCTAACTTCATTTTTACTAACAAAATCCCCATTATTTAATACTTTTGGGAGCCTCTTACTGCTCTTATCACTCTGAGCCAGAACACTGACTAACAAAGTTTAGTTGTAAGAGAATTCTTTCTGCCAAATCATATATTCATTTTTGAAACTGAATTCTCATTTTAAAATGCCCCTGAACTATAGAAGGACTGTGAACAAACTAAAAGGAGAACACAGCTTATAGCCTTGCTACCAAAAAATGTGCTCTGAAGACCCAAAGCATCTGCTATCACCTAGGTACTCAAAAATACAGACTCTTTGGTACCACAAAGACCTACTAAGTCAGAACCTGCAAGCTAACAAAATCTCCAGGTTATTCATATGGACATTAATTTTAAAAGCCCTGATTTTTATCAGTAATTCTCTATCCAGGATGCCCATTAGAATCACTCTGTACAGTGCTTTTTAAAAGTGCTCATTCCCAGGGCCCTGCTCAAGACTAAGTAAGTTAGTATATTTAGGGTCTAGATACACGTATTTTTAAAAAGCATCCCAAATGACTACAGTGGGCAGCAATGGCTGTGAATCACATACTTGAATAAAATTATAATAAAGAGGAATCCAAATAATCAAGTAATAATACTTGACTGAAGTTGGTTAGATTCAGATAATGGGGAAAGTATTAAGAGAAACTCAGTTCAATAGTCCCCTGGGGATCAAACTGGAGGCCATTTCGTACACTGTTAGCTTTTTCACAATATGGTACTGATTCTTACAAAATAAATCCTAAATATTATACACATCTCCCTACTCATCAGAAGTAAAAGCCTCAGATTTATTTAGCACTCAGATTCTACTGAGGAAAGTACAATACAACCCAAGGAAAATCCATACTCATTTTTCAATAAGGAAAACCCAAGAACACATTACTTTGAGAATTCAACAACTGATGAGATCATGTTTCTGTTGTTCTTTTTCTTAATGAAAATGTACGTATGCAGTATTAGGAAAGCTTTTCTTCAAGATTATGTTCACTAGTACTCAAAAAAGGATTACTTTGAAGAATCAGAAAATAGTGTTTTTAAAATCAGAAAGGTAACAATTAATTATGCATTAGAGAAGGCTAAACAAAATAAATCCACCAAGTTAAGACTCTGCAGAAAACCTCAGGTATTCCTTTTACTCAGACCATCAATGTGCATCCTATTAATACAAGTGTTCTTGCAATGGACCAACGACACAGTGCCTCCTAGAACAGGCTCATCCTGTGACTCTAAGAGTGTGGTAGTGTTAAAATTACTGCCGCTGGAAGACACAGAAATGTACTGCTCATGCTGTTACTTATCAGTATTATTAAAACACAAAAGAACCATGAAGATGTTGTATTTCCTACATTTCCCAATTTCAAAGCAAATAACTTTTTCTGAATCCTCTTACTTTAAAAAAGCACACAAACAGAAGGGTTTTAGAAGTACATAGTAAGTTCTATGATTTACCCTTTAAAAATTACTAATGTGCCGGTCGGTATTCAGTGACTGATCCAACCTGGATATTAAAGCAGTATAATTTTCATGTGTTAATTTTAAAATGAAATTAGATATAATGAAAACTTTCTCTTGAGATTAAAAAGAAAGCATCTGGAGCAATACTAATTCATAACTTAAAGCAGAACTCCCAATACTAAAATGTCTAATAAGCAGTAAGAAGCACTATAAATGATGTCAAATCATTATTAGTCTCCACAAAGAGATAAAGGTTTATATTTTCTACATTACTGCAGTTCTAGAAATGCTAAACTATATCCTTAAATTGCTTACTCACTCGTGCTCTACCATTTCTACACCACTGGCCTGGTACCATATTTTGTTTCCAATATAGCAAATACAGACTCAGTCTAAATCTTTCAAAAGTGTTACCACTCTAACCACTGAAGAAAGATAAAGTAGCCAAGTGGTTTAAAATTTTCAGAAAAAAATTATTTTTCAGTTTTTCTATTTAACTATTTAACTCACCCAATACCCTGAATGAAGAGGCCACTTGGAAGGCTTCATTTATTTTCTTATTTGTAAGGCTTTATTTACAAGGAATAATTGTGAAACCAAGAGCTACATCATTGTGAAAAATAAAGGAGATTCCTACACATGGCCTTAATGTGGGTTTTATACTTTTAAATCTACCTATCAGTACTTTTTGAAGCTCATCTACCTTGTGGACATAAAATGTAGGCTTGTTATACTTGTATCACAAAGCCCAAATGGCATTTCCAGTACTTCTGGGAAAAAAGAAAAAAAAGTCAAGAAAAATATGAAAAACTATTTACCTGATGGCAGAATTTGGTCTCGTTCTTTTAATGTAATCCATGGCCTCGGAGGAAGCTGCTCTGGATGAACTGGCAGGGGGAGAAAAATCTTTCTTAAACACAAGTTATTTTCATGTGCTTCTAAAATCAGTATCATTTACTTTATAATGTCAAATCAACTTGTTTTCTCTTCAGCTATAGTGGCCCACAACTGACTTAAAAATCTAATATTGAAATACAAAGATTTAGCAGCCAAAGGAAGTTTGAGCAGACCTAAGCAGAAAACACATAATAAATAGATGAAAAGAACATTAGGAAACTCATTATTCGCAGTTCCACTTACACAGTATTTATGAGAAGTACCTTTTTAAAACCTTAAGATCGGGGCACCTGGGTAGCTCAGTCAGTTAAGTATCTCTTTTTTTTTTTTTTTTTTAAGATTTTATTTATTTACTTGAGAGAGAGAGAGGGCATGAGAGGGGAGAGGGTCAGAGGGAAAAGCAGACTCCCTGCTCAGCAGGGAGCCCGATGCGGGACTCGACCCCAGGACCAGGATCATGACCTGAGCTGAAGGTAGTCGCTTAACCAACTGAGCCACCCAGGAGCCCAAGCATCTGACTCTTGATTTCAGCTCCAGGTCTTGGGATGAGCCCAGCCATGGCTCAACTCTCAGCAAGGAGTCTGCTTGGGATTCTCTCCCTCTCACTCTGGCCCTTCCCTGCTCATACACACTGACTAAAGTAAAAAAAATCTTAAAAAAAAAAAAAAAGAACGAAAGAAAACCCACAATCTTAAGTAAGCTCTTACGTCTTAATTACAAATGTAAATAGTATAATTTCCCTGCTGAGAAATCAAAGCTATGGGAGGTTCCAAAATACTAATGAACTGAAATACTCAAATACTGTTAAAATAGAAAAAAAGGGAGGAGGAATAAGATGGTAGAATAGGAGAACTAAATTTCATCTGGTCCCAGGAATTCGGATAGATATTTATCAAACCATTCTGAACACCTACAAACTCAACAGGAGATCAAAGAAAAGAATAGCAGCAATTCTAAGAACAGAAGAGCAACCACCTTCTGGAAGGTAGGATGTGCAGAGAAGTGAATGCGAGGTGATATACAGGAAGATAGACTTTGGGGGAAGGAGCCTCATCAGCTGGCTCATGGCAAGTGATCGAGCAGCAGAGCACAAAATCGTAACTTAGAAGTCTGCTCCACTGAGGGACGTCGTTCCAGTGGCTAAGTGGGGGTGGAATCCTTACTGGGATAGTGTGGTCTCAGGACCATCAGAGTCACGGAAAGACAGGGGAGGCCCAAGTGTGGCTTAGCTCCCAGGTCTTGGAGTGGGGAAGCCGGCTCAAAGACGGAGCTAAGACAAACCCTGGGCTGTCAGCTCAGGGTTGCCACAAGTCATGATCCACACTCCAGTCAGGCCACTACTCTTCAAGCAGGGACCCCACAAGCAGCAAATGCAGGGAGTCTCCCCTTGTACTCCTAGAAGCAGCAGCATGGGAGGGCACTGCGGGAATCACCTGGGTCTAGAGACGGCAAATGGAGCTGGGTGCCAGAGACAGTGGGTGCTCTGTCACAGGCCAGGTTTGCAGGGAGTGCCGCCAGAGACCAGGGAGACAGGAGTGATTGACCACTTTTCTCTGAGGGCTCACTGACGAGTGGGGCCCTGATTTCTCAACTCCTCCTGGGCCAGAGATTGGGAGGCTGGCATCTTTATTCCCATCCTCCAGAGCTGTAGAGAAAGTTTTCAGTCAACAAAAGCTACCATGAGCACACCCAAGCAGATTATTGAGCCTGGACTCTGGCAAGAGGAGATCCGCCTGGGACAAAAACATTTGAGACTCACTGCAACAGGTCCCCTTCCCCAGAAGATCAGCAAGAATATCCAGCCAAGACCAAGTTTGCCTATCAATGAGAACTGCAGAACTCCAGCACTAGCAGAATATAGCACATAGAATTCATGGCTTTTCTCCCATGATTCTTCAGCCTTACAAAGTTGGGTTTTTTTTTATTTTTTTTCTATTATTTTTTAATATTTCCTCTTTCCTATTTTAACCATCTTACTAATCCCTTTTTTAAAATCTTTTTTTAATTTTCATCCTTACAATCATATTCTAACCTTTCATTGTATTTAAGCTATGTTTTGTGTTTATCTGTTTTTCTTTTTTTAAAATATTGGGATACATTTTCTTCTAACAGACCAAAATATAACCCAATCTAGTATAAGGCTTTATTCTAGTCTCCCACCTGATCACATTCTTTTCTTTTTTTTATTTCTATCAACCAACTTCTCAATTCCTCTTTAAAAATCTTTTTTATTTTCATCTTTACATTCATATTTCATCCCTTCATCGTATTTACCCTTATTTTTATATATGTGTAAGTTTTGCTTTCTTTAAAATTTTCATAGGCACTTTCTTCTAAGAGACCAAACACACCAAAGATCTAGTATGTCACTCTGTTCTACTCACTAGCCATCAGGCTGTAAGAAAAAAGGTATCCCAAACTTTTAAAGAAAGAAAAACTTACACAAAAAAATAGGTTAAATTTCAATGAAGGGACAGAATATGACTATAAAGATGAAAATTTTAAAAAGATTTTAAAAAAGGAATTGATCGGATAGATGTTCATTAAATAGGAAAGAAGAAAATTTCAAAAAAATACTCTTTTTTTTTTTCTCTTTCTTTTCCCACCAATTTCAGGTCTCTTCTGACCTGGCTAGTGTATATTGTTCTGGGACATTGTTATCCTTTTAGAATATTATGTTCTTTCATTCATATACTCTTCTCTAGACAAAATGACAAAAATTGAAAAACCTCACCTCAAAAAAAAAAAAAAAAAAAGAACAAAAGGCAATACAAACTGCCAGGGATATAATCAATGTGAACAATAGTAAAATTTCACAACTAGAGTTCAGAATGATGATTATAAAGATACTAGCTAGGCCTGAAAAAGACATACAAGACACTAGAGAATCCCTCTCTGCAGAAATAAAAAATCTAAAATCTAACTAAGTCAAAATTAAAAAGGCTATTAGTGAGGTACAATGAAAAAGCAAGGCTCTAACATTTAGAATAAATGAGGCAGAAGAGAGAATTGGTGATAAAGAAGACCAAATGAAGGAGAAAAAAAGAAGATGAGAAAGAGACAAACTACTGGACCACGAGGGGAGAATTTAAGAGATTAGTGATACCATAAGACAAAAACAGTATTAGAATAATTGGGATCCCAGAAGAAGAAGAAAGAAAGAGAGGGGCAGAAGGTACATTGGAGCAAATTATAGCAGAGAACTTCCCTAATTTGGGGAAGGAAACAGGCATCAAAATCCAGGAGGCACAGAGAACACCCCTCAAAATCAATAAAAATAGGACCACACCCTGTCACCTAATAGTAAAACTTACAAGTCTCAGTAACAAAGAGAAAATCATGAAAGCAGCTCGGGACAAGAGGTCTGTAACATACAACAGTGGAAATATTAGATTGGCAGCAGACCTATTCAGAGACCTGGCAGGCCAGAAAGGACTGGCAAGAACTAAACAAGAAAAATATGCAGTCAAGAATACTATATCCAGCTAGGCTGTCATTGAAAATAGAAGGAGAGTTAAAATGCTTCCAGGACAAACAAAGCTAAAAGAATTTGAAAACACCAAACTAGCCCTACAGGAAATACTGAAAATGGTCCTCTGAGCTAAGAGAGAGCCTAAAATTACATAGACCAGAAATGAACAGACAATATGCAGTAACAGTCACCTTACAGGCAATACAATGACACCAAATTCCTATCTTTCAGTAGTTACACTCAATGTGAATGAGCTAAATGCCCTAATAAAAAGACATGAGGCATCAGAATGGATGAAAAAAAGCAAGACCCATTAATAGGCGGTCTGCAAGAAACTCATTTTAGACCCAAAGACACCCCCAGATTTAAAGTGAGGAGGTGGAAAACAATTTACCATGCTAATGCACATCAAAAGAAGGCTGGGGTAGAAATCCTTATATCAGACAAAATAGATTTTAAACCAAACGCTCTAATAAGAGATGCAAAAGGACACTATATCATACTTAAAGGATCTGTCCAACAGGAAGATCTAACAATTGTAAATATCTATGCCCCTAACATGGGATCAGCCAAATTATATAAACCAATTAATCTACAAAATCAAAGATACACATCGACAATAATACAGTAATATCAGGGGACTTTAACAGCCCCATCACTGATATGGACAGATTATCAATTAATCTAAAATATCAAAGAAACACATCAACAATAATACAGTAATATCAGAAGACTTTAACAGCACCATCACTGATATGGACAGATTATCAATTAATCTACAGTATCAAAGAAACACATCAACAATAATACAGTAATAGCAGGGGACTTTAAAAGCCCCATCACTGATATGGACAGATTATCTAAGCAAAAGACCAACAAGGAAAAAAAAAGGCTTTAAATGAACACTGGACCAGATGGACATCACAGATGTATTTAGAACATTCCATCCCAAAGCAACGAATACCCATTCTTCTCTGGTGCACATGACACAGTCTCCAGAATACATCACATACTGGGTCACAAATCAGGTTTCAACCAGTACCAAAAGGCTGGGATCATTTCCTGCATATTTTCAGACCACAATGCTTTGAAAGTAAAATTCAATCATAAGAGGAAAGTTGGAAAGAACTCAAATATATGGAGACTAAAGAGCATCCTACAAAGAATGAATGGGTCAACCAGGAAATTTAAGAAGAATTTTAAAAATTCAAAGAAATAGGGACGCCTGGGTGGCTCAGTTGGTAAAGCAGCTGTCGGGTCATGATCCCAGTGTCCTGGGATCGAGTCCCACATCAGGCTCCTTGCTCGGCGGGAAGCCTGCTTCTCCCTCTGCCTCTGCCTGCCTGTGCTCACTTTCTCGCTCTCCCTCTCTCTGACAAATAAATAAATAAAATCTTAAAAATAAATAAATAAATAAAAATTCAAAGAAACAAATGAAAACACAACTGTTCAAATCCTTCGGATGCAACAAAGGCAGTCATAAGATGAAAGAATACAGCACTACAAGCCTTTTCCAAATATGCAACCTAACACTTCACTTAAAGGAGCTTCAGAAAGAACTTCAAATAAAGCCTAAACCCAACAGGAGAAGAGAAATAATAAAGATCAGAGCAGAAATCAATAATATAGTCACCAAAAGAACAGAACAGATCAACGAAACTAGGAGTTGGCTCTTTGAAAGAATAAGATCAGTAAACCCTAGCCAGACTTATCAAAAAGAAAAGAGAATGGACCCAAATTAACAAAATCATGAATGAAAGAGAAGAGATCACAACCAACACCAAAGAAATACAAACAATTCTAAGAACAGATTATGAGCAACTCTACCCCAGCAAATTTGACACTCTGGAAGAAATGGATGCATTCCTAGAGACATATAAGCTACCACAACTGAGCCAGGACGAAAAAGAAAACCTGAACAGACCCATAACCAGTAAGGAGATTGAAATAGTCATCAAAAATCTCCCAACAAACAATAGCCCAGGGTCAGATGTCTTCCCAGAGGAATTCTACCAAAAATTTCAAAAAGAATTAATACCTATTCTCCTAAAACTGTTCCAAAAAATAGAAATGAAAGGAAAACTTCCAAACTCATTTTATGAGGCCAGCATTACCTTGATCCCAAAACCAAAGAGCTCATCAAAAAGAATTACAGACCAATATCCCTGATGAACATGGATGCAAAAATTCTCACCAAAATACTAGCCAATAGGATCCAACAGTACATTAGAAGGATTATTCACCACGACCAAGTGGGATTTATTCCTGAGCTGCAAGGCTGATTCAACATCCACTAATTAATCAATGTGATACAATACATTAATAAAAGAAAAAACAAGAACCGTATGATACTCTCAATAGATGCTACAAAAGCATTTGACAAAGTACAGCATCCTCTCTTAATTAAGACTCTTCACAGTGTAGGGACACCATATCATAATATGGCCAATATCATAAAAGCCATCTATGAAAAACCCACAGCAAATATCATTCTCAATGGGGAAAAACTGAGAGCTTTTCTCCTAAGGTCAGGACCACAGCAGGGATGTCCACTATCACCACTGCTATTCAACACAGTACTAGAAGTCTTAGCCTCAGGAATCAGACAACAAAAAGAAATAAAAGGCATCTGAATCGGCAAAGAAGTTAAATTCTCATTCTTTGCAAATGACACTTTATGTGGGAAACCTCAAGGACTCTACCCCAAAACTGCTAGAACTCATACAGGAATTCAGTTAAGTGTCAGGATATAAAGCCAATGCATAGAAATCAGTTGCATTTGTATACACAAACAACAAGACAGAAGAAAGAGAAACTAAGGAGTCAATCCCATTTAATTACACCCAAAACCATTAGATACCTAGGAATAAATTTAACCAAAGACACAAAGAATCTGTACTCAGAAAACTACAGAATACTCAAGAAAGAAATTGAGAAAGGCACAAAGAAATGGAAAAATGGTCCATGCTCATGGACTTGAAGAACAAATATTGTGAAAATGTCTACACTACCTGGAGCAATCTACACCTTTAATGCATTCCCCAACAAAATAGCACCAAGTTTTTTCAAGGAAATGAAACAAATAAGCCTAAAATTTATGTGTAACCAAAAAAGACCACAAAAATCCAGAGGAATGTTCAAAAAGAAAACCAAAGTTGTTGGCATTATAATTCAGAACTTTAAGCTGTATTATAACGATGTCATCATCAGGATGGTATGGTACTGGCTAAAAACAGACACACAGATCAATGGAATAGAATAGAGAGCCTTAGGGTCAACTAACTAAGCTCTATGGTCAACTAACCTTTGACAAAGCAGGAAAGAATGTCCAATAGACAAAAGACAGTCTCTTCAACAAATGGTGTTGGGAAAATTGGACAGCCACAGGCAGAAGAATGAAACTGGACCATTTCCTTAAACCACACACAAAAATAGACTCAAGATGGATGAAAGTCCTAAATGTGAGACAGGAATCCATCAAAAATCCTTAAGCAGAACACAGGCAGCAATGTCTTTGACTTCAGCTGCAGCAACTTCTTCCTAGAAACATCGCCAAAAGCAAGGGAGGCAAGGGCAAAAACAAACTACTGGGACTTCATCTATCTAAAAAGCTTTTGCACAGCAAAGGAAATAGTCAACATAACCAAAAGACAACTGACAGAATGGGAGAAGATATTTGCAAATGACATATTAGATAAAGGGCTAGTATATAAAATCTATAAGGAACTTATCAAACTCAACACCCAAAGAACAAATAATCTAATCAAGAAATGAGCAGAAGACATGAACAGACATCTCTGCAAAAAGACCAACAGACACATGAAGAAGTGCTCAACATCACTTGCCATCAAGGAAATACAAATCAAAACCATGGTGAGATACCACCTCACACCAGTCAGAATGGCTAAAAATTAACCAGTCAGTAAACAACAGGTGTTGGCGAGGATGCGGAGAAAGGGGAACCCTCCTACACTGTTGATGGGAATGCAAGCTGGTGCAGCCACTCTGGAAAACAGTAGGTGGTTCCTCAAAAAGTTAAAAACAGAGCTATCCTACAACCCAGCAATTGCACTTCTGGGTATTTACCCCAAAGATATACATGTAGTGATCCAAAGGGGCACGTGCACCCAAATGTTTATAGCAGCAATGTCCACAATAGCCAAACTATGGAAAGAGCCCAGATGTCCATCAACAGATGAATGGATAAAGAAGATGTGGGGTGTGTGTGTGTGTGTGTGTACACAATGAAATATCATGCAGCCATCAAAAAACCCATAATCTTGCCATTTGGAATGATATGGATGGAAGTAGAGGGTATTATGCATGGAAGTAGAGGGTATTTTGCTAAGCGAAATAAGTCAATCAGAGAAAGGCAATTATTATATGATCTCACTGATATGAGGAATTTGATAAACAAGGCAGAGGATCATAGGGGAAGGGAAGGAAAAATGAAACAAAATGAAACTAGAGAGGGAGACAAAACAAACTGAGGGTTGTTGGGAGTAGACAGGGTAGGAGGGATTGGTTGGTTTGGTGATGGACACTGGGGAGGGTATGTGCTATGGTGAGTGCTTTGCATTGTGTAAGACTGATGAATCACAGACCTGTACCCCTGAACCAAATATTACATTAATTTTTTAAAAATCAAATGACCAATGTCAATAAATAAATAAATAGGAAAAAACACATGTGAATGCATAATAAAAATTAATGAATTTTATAATGGGGCCTTTATTTCCTAATTTTAAATTTTATTTTATAACACCCATGCAAAACAAGAGATTAGAACTATGTTATACAGAAAAAAAGAAAGCACTGGTTAAACATTAATTACTCAGATATGGTTATCAATACCATTGAATTAAAAGCTACCCAACTATCAGATGAGAGAAAATTCACTAAGTTAAGATTTAACTTCACTTTTACTTTTTCCTTTTAAGAACACTGACAATTACAGGACAATTAAATTCAAGTTTGCAGATTTTCCCAGGGAATATAGTGACTGAGAAATGTATTCCTTTATTTTTTATTTTTTTTGAACATTTTTTTTCCAATTTATTTATTTTCAGAAAAACAGTATTCATTATTTTTTCACCACACCCAGTGCTCCATGCAAGCCGTGCCCTCTATAATACCCACCACCTGGTACCCCAACCTCCCACCCTCCCCCGCCACTTCAAACCCCTCAGATTGTTTTTCAGAGTCCATAGTCTCTCATGGTTCACCTCGCCTTCCAATTTACCCAAAAGCACAGGTTGGGAGAAGGGGGGTAGGGTTATGGACACTGGGGAGAAATGTATTCCTTTAAAACAAACACTCTTATCTTTATCCAGCCACAGAAGTTTTGACCAGAGTATTTATGATCTTCATAAGTTTCACTTTACTAACAATTTTGGTGTTCCAAAAGCCTATCTAAAGGATGCACGTTTAGCATCCATACTTTTCACAATGTGGAATGAACATTATTTTGCATAGTCCATATCTTGCCAGGAAAGGAATGAAGGTTATCATAAGATGACAAACAAACCATCCAGCTGAATCAACATACTGAATCCTGGAAAAAATTATGCCTGCCAGGAGTACCATGCCACAGTTATAACAACTATCTAAAAGACGGAAAGCCCAATATATAAATACAATGAAGTGTAAAGAAGGAACCTCCTAGCTGTTGGTTTCCTTATCAGTAAATGGTTAAAAATTCAGAAATCAAAAAATTCTCAAAATAAAACAAGTAAGATGTTGCTGACATTCTGGTGCTTCCCAAAACTTTACTAACATATTTTAATTAATACATCATAATATATCAGTATAAGTAAAATGCACAGTAGTCACCAACAATATCCAAACAGCCAAAATCCTATAAAAAACACTGTATCTCACCCAAAACCAGGAAAAATAAAAAGATGAGAGAGCATGTTTTTAATCCAGGTTGTCCCCCAAATTTTAATATATGCGGAATTGATGATGGTGGTAAGATATGAATACTTGCATATATAGCTGGTATAACTATAAACTGGGAGCTAGCTCAGAGAACAAGCTGGACCATCTTTTAAAAATCTAAACATCCTTATCCCTATGACTCAACTATTCTATTTCCTGGGATCAGCCCCATCTGCTAAGGAAGCATTCAAATAGATACTCACTGCACTGTTGTTTATAACAGCAAAAACAAGGGTAAATGACTAATATCCATTTTACAAAAGTTATGCTATAGTTTTAAAGGATAAATACATGTCTGCTAAAGTGGAAAGCTATAGAAGTAATACTGAGCAGAAACAACTAGAAAATATATAATGATGAGGCACCTGGATAGTTCAGTCAGTTAAGCAGATTTCAGCTCAGGTCATGATCTCAGGGTCCTGGGATTAAGCCCTGCATTGGGCTCCACACTCACTGGGGAGTCTGCTTGAAATTCTTTCTCTCTCTCTCTCTCTCTCTGCCCCCCCCGCTTATGCATGCACTCTCTCAAATAAAATAAATCTTTAAATACATATATAATGATAAAATAGAGTATGTTTTATTTGCAAACATTTTTAAAACATGCGTTAAAAGTAATGTCATAACATTTCTACTGGTACAATTTTTATATGTAAATGTCTATAAAAATATCTACAAGAACACACATCCAACTTAAAAGCATGTTTACTTACCATGGAGGGAACATGGAATTAAAGATAGTGGTTAAAGAAAATTTTAGTCTTAACAGGAATTTTTACAAGGAGAATAATATATTCATGTGTGACATATACTAAAAATTTATGTTTGTAAGATGAAACTACAACGTCAGTGTAGGACAAACCATCAAATAAAGACTGTTTAATAGATATACACAGTCCTAGAAACAGTACTAGAATTTGGATCAACACAGAAGTCTGTTCTTTTGAACAAAAGAGACAGCAGTTAACACAGTAACAGGTCTCTCAGGATCATACCTAAAATGTGATTAAACAGTAATCCTCCCATTTTTATCTCCCATACAAGCCACACCAGGTGCTAGACAGCCCTACAACCCGCCCTGGAGCCATGCGGAATAGACTGGGGGCAGGGAGTGGGACAGCAAGAAAATCCTGATCTCTCTGGCCAGTGAAGCCAAAAAAGTACAGCAAGAATTAGGTGGGAAATTCACAGTTAGTGGCAGTGGTAATCCAACATGCTAATGGCAGTCTCTCTAACAAAGCCCAAGAGAGCCAACCCATCCCACCTCAGTGACCAGCAGCAATAAGCCTGGTTTGCCCACGGTTAGGGTGTCAGCTGAGCCGAGAAGAGCGGACGGAACCCACATGCTAAACCCAAACTGGGCAACTACCTGCTAAAATTGAGATTTGATTTTATCAAGAGTCTCCAAACATAACATTCAAAATATCCAGGAGACAAGTGAAAATCACTCGTCATACCAAAGACCAGGAATTATCACAAATTAAATGAGAAAAGACTATAACAGAGACCAACACAGAGAAGATTCAGATTTGACAATGACAGAGATTTTAGAGCAGCCGTCATAAAGCTGCTTCAAGGAGTTACTACAAATTCTCTTGAAGCAAGTGAAAAAATAGAAAGCCCAAAGAAGCAGTTCTACTTTTTCAAAAGATCCAAAGTGAAATTATTCAACTAAAAAATACAATAATCAAAATAACAAAACTCACTGGGAGGGCACAAAAATAAAGACAAAAAAAAAATCTCAGAGTGAATCTGAGAATTCCATTTGAACAGTTAAAAGGAAACTAAACTGGGGGTGGGGGTGGGGATAGAATGAACAGAGCCTGCGAGACCTGTGGAACTGTAACAAAAGTTCTATGACTCATATCATCAGAGTCCAGAAGGAGAGAAGAATGAACGTGGGCTTAAAAAGTATTTTGAGATAATGGCTAAAATGTCTCAAATCTGGTAAATGACATAAACCTACAAACTCAAGAAGGTGAACAAACTTCAGGTAGAATAAATGGAAAGAAATCCACAAGAAGAGACATCATAAACTGCTGAAATCCAAAACAAAAACAACAAAAAAACAAAACCAAAAAAAACCTCATGAACATCCAAGAGAAAAGACACATTACCTATCAGGAAACAATGGGTTTCTTTTCTGAAACCATGGCAGCCAGAGGAAGTGGCACATTTTCAAGTGCTGAAAGAACTGTCAAACCACAAATTCTGTACCTGAAAAACTTCCCTTCAGAAATCAAGGGGAAACTGAGGCACCTGGGTGGCTCCGTCGGTTAGGTGTCTGCCTTTGGCTCAAGTCTTGATCTCTGAATCCAGGGATCCAGTCTCTGCTTATCAGGGAGCCTGCTCCTCCCTCTTCCTCTCCCTCTCCCCCTGCTTGTGCTCACTTTCTCTCTCTCAAATGAAGTCTTTAAAAAAAATTTTTAGGGGCGCCTGGGTGGCTCAGTGGGTTAAGCCTCTGCCTTCAGCTCAGGTCATGGTCTCAGGGTCCTGGGATCGAGCCCCACATCAGTCTCTCTGCTCAGCAGGGAGACTGCTTCCCCCTCTTCCTCTGCCTGCCTCTCTGCCTGCTTGCGATCTCTCTCTCTGTCAAATAAATAAAATCTTGAAAAAAAGAAAAAAAAATTTTTAAAGAGGGTGCCTGGTTGGCTCAGTCATTAAGCATCTACCTGTGGCTCTGGTCATGATCCCATGGTCCTAGGATCAAGCCCTGCATTGGGCTCCTTGCTCTGCTGGGAAGCCTGCTTCTCCCTCTCCCACTCCCCCTGCTTGTGTTCCCTCCCTCACTGTCTCTCTCTATCAAATAAATAAATAAGAATCTTTAAAAAAAAATTTTTTTAAGAAATCAAGTGGAAATAAAAATGTTATAAAAGGAAAACCATGAAACTTTGTTGCTAGCAGACCCGCCCTTAAAAAACGGCTAAAGGAAGCTCTCTAAACAGAAAGAAAATGGTAACAGAAGAACTAGAACATCAGAAAGGAAGAACAAGCAATGAGTAAAATTAGGGCTAAACACAATGGATTATCCTCTCCAAGCCTCTTAAAATATATCTAATGGTTAAAGCACAAATTATAACATCTGTGTGATACTCTGTGTAGGTAGAGGAAAGATTAGAGACAATTGTGGCTCAGTTGGTTAAGCAGCTGCCTTTGGCTCGGGTCATGATCCCAGCGTCCTGGGACCGAGTCCCACATCAGGCTCCTTGCTTGGCAGGGAGCCTGCTTCTCCCTCTGCCTCTGCCTGCCATTCTGTCTACTTGTGCTTGCTCTCTCTCTCTCTGACAAATAAATAAAATCTTTAAAAAAAAAAAAAAGTGGGGAGTGTGAAGGCACATAAATGGAAGTAAGGCAACAATAATGCACTTTAATTGATAAAACATTATCAGGAGACTATGCTAAATATGTATATTGTGATATTTAGAGCAACACTAAGAAAAGAATTTCAAATCAGAACTCTAAGTTTCAAAAATAGCATAAATAAAACAATGTAGAATTCTAAAACATGTTTAGGTAACCCCCAGCAAACCAAGACAAGATAAAGTAAGGAGAAACAGAGGAAACAAACAGAAAACAACTAAAATAATGGAAGATTTAAGTTCTACAATCAATAATTACTTTAAGTTAAATTAACTAAGTATACAAATTAAAAGAGCAGAATCCTGGCAGGGCAGATACAAAAACATGATACATGGCTCAACTGTATATTGTCTACAAGAAATTCATGTCAAATACAACGACATAGTAAAGTTGAAGGAGGATGGAAAAAGACCGTGCCAGTATTAAACAACAACAACAAAAAAGCATAGTGGTTATATTAACAGCAGCTAAAGCAGACTTTAAAGAGCAAGGAAAATACTAGAAACAAAGAAGATCATTACATAATAATAAGTTTCAAACCATCACATTAGAATGTAGTAATTCTAAATATGTATACACCAAATAATACACCTTCAAAACCCACGATGCAAAAACTGACATGGCTGAAAAGAAAAACAGACAAATCTATAATTACAGTTGGGAATTTCTACACTATAATGTCAGTATTTATAATAGCACTAGATAAAAAATTAGAAAAGATAAAGAAGAATAGAATAGCACCCCCAACTAACATGATCTAATTTAATTTACATTTATAGAACCATTCACCAACAATAAAACAGACCCCAGCAAATTTAAAAGAACTAAAATAATGCAGACTGTGTTTTCCAACTGCAATCAGACAAGTATAACAGAAAGAACAAGAAATTAAGCAACATGTTTCTAAATAATCCATGAGTGAAAGAGAATGTCTCAAAGGAAATTTTTAAAACTACATCAAACAGAATGAAAATACAACATATCCAAATTTGTGGGGTACAGCTAAAGTAGTTCTGAGAGGAAGAACTATAATGCTACATGCTTGCATTTATAAAAAGGAAGAATTTCAAATCAAACTAAGTTTTTCCTTCAAGTAAGAAAAAGAACAAAATAAACAGACAGAAGAATTACTAGGATATAAGGAAACAGAAAGGTTAAACATAAAAGAACAGAAAAAAGTATACAGTGCAAATTCTAACCAGAAAGAACTTGCATAGCTACATATTTTCATTAGCCATATTAATATTAAAGTAATAAGAATAGCAACAGGAGCTGATAAAACACTTCAAATAACCAGAAAAATGAAACACATGAAAATATACCCTCATTATATATAATTAAAAAGAAGGAACAAAGAAGGTGATCACATAATGATAAAACAATCAACCCTTTTGATCCCTGCAAGAGCTGTAAGAAATAAACAAATCTACAAAGGGGGAAATTTTAACACAGGTCTACAAATAATGAATAAAAACAAAGTACCGAGTATATACGTCTTATTCAAACAATGAACAAACTTAAACTAATATTTACAGAATACAATACCAAATAACTACAAAATGCATATTCTATTTCAGTGCATCTTAACATTTAGAAAAATTAAGCATATGCTGGCTAATAAATAACACATTTTAAAAATTTTGATCAATTAGAGTACTCTCTGACCACAATGAAATTAAGCTTGGAATCAATGACAAAGAAAACATCTTCCCTAGAAATAAAGATACTTCTAAGTGATTCATCTAAAAAGAAATGATGAGAGTTATTAGAAAATATAAACTGGGTGTGCCTGGGCAGCTCAGTCGGTTAAGTGCCTGTTTTCGGTTCAGGTCATGATCTCAGGGTCCTGAGATGGAGTCCTGCACTGGGCTCCCTGCTAGGCAGGGAAGTCACCTCTTCCTCTCCATCTACCTCTCCCCCTGCTCATTCTCTCCCTGCTCTCACTCTCTCAAATTAAATCTTAAAAAATAGACAGATAGATAGATAGATAGATACAAACTGGATGATAATGAAAATAATACAAATTAAAACTTGAAGGATGCGCTAAAAGCCATGTTTAAAAGGAGTTTTATAAGTAAATACTTTGAGGAAAAAAAAGAAAGTCTAAAAGTTAATGATTTAGACGTTAAGAAGTTAGAAAAAGAAAAGCAAAGGAGACCCAAAGAAAGGTAAAGGAATAAAAATTAAAAATCACTGATATTAAAAGTAAGAGCACACCAATAAAGTTAAAAATTGGTTCTTTTTCCCAAAGAAAGTATCAATAAATACCTGGGCAAGAATATGCATGAAGGGCAACATAAATAACTAATATCTGGAATGGAAAGAGATATCACTATATATCAAATAAACATTAAAAGATATTCTGAACAACTTTATGTCAATAAATGTGAAGATTTAGATAAAATGGGCAAATTACAAAAAAACACAACTTTCAGAAACTGATAGAGAAATGAAGAATCAGAACAGTACTATAGTTATTAAAGAAATTTAATCAGTAATTGAGAATTTCCTTCAAAGAAACCCCAGACTCAGATGTATTCTATAAGACGTGTAAGAAGTAAGAACACCTTGGGGCACCTGGGTGGCTCGGTCGGTTAAGCATCTGCCTTCAGCTCAGGTGATGATCCCAGGGTACTAAGATCGGGTCCTGCATCTGGTTCCCTGCTCAGTGGGGAGTCTGCTCCTCCCCCTCTCTCTCTGGCCCTCCCCACTTCGGACCCACACATGCATGCACACACATGCTCTATGTCAGATAATGAATAGAATGTTAAAAAAAAATCTCAAATACTCTTTCAAATAACAGAAAATAAATTTTATGATGCCAGTATAATCTTTTTATTAAAACATGACAAGGATAGTGAAAAAAGGAAAATATCAGTCACTCTCACTCAAACTCACATATGAAAAATCCTAAGTAAAATATTAGCAAACTGCATAAAGGGATATATAAAAAACTATATTACAACCTATTTGAATTTATTTTAAGAATAGAAAGGTGGTATAACATGAAAATAACCAATGCATTTACCAAAGTAACAGATAAAGAACAGAAAACATATCTTTATCTTAACAGAGAAAGAGCATGTGAAAAATGAAACATTTGTTCATATTAAAAAATTAGAAACTAACCAACTAGGAACAGAAGAAAATGTATTAATCTGATAAACTTCCTTAACTTATATAATGGTGAAGTTCACATTTAACTGTAATTAATAAAAGCTAATAAATTTTGAAATTAGACAAATTATCACTACTTTCGGTTACCATCTACTGGTGATCTTAGCAAGTACAATAAGAATGAGAGAGTAATAAAAGTGTCATTATTCACAAATTATACAATTGTAGAAACTGAAATAAAAATACATTAGGATTAAAAAGAGGTTAGCAAAGTGGCTGAATATGTATTTACCAAAAGCATTTACAAGTGTTCAGCAAAGTATATGAACACCCATAAATATATAAAACCCAACTATGTTCCATAAATAAGCAATAATAACCTTATTAAGATTCATTTCTGAAAAGACAGTTTATGAGGCCATCAGAAAGTCAATACCTAGGCTGGGTGATGGACATTGGGGAGTGTATGTGCTATAGAGAGAAAAATAAAATAAAATAAAAAGTCAACACCTAGAAAAAATGTAATAAAAAATGTGAAGACTACACAGAAACCTAAAACTCAATAGTGGGAGAGATTAGAGAAAGCACAATAAATCAAAGAATATTCAACACTGTTAGATTAAAAGATCCAGTGCTGTAAACATGTCAATTCTTTCCAAAGCAATCTATAGATTCAATATATTCTCAACCTAAATCCCTATCTTTCAGGGAGGGGAGAAATTTGAAAAGCCAATTCCAACAATTTTAATGAAAATACAAGGTAAAGGAAGCATGGGCCTAAAACTAGCTTAGACTTCAGAATCAAGTCAAGAGGGAAGACCTAATCTACTGAATCTTAAGACATTTTATAAAAATACCATAATTAATGACATTGTTATACTGTCTTAAAGACTATTAGAAATGAACGGAGGATAAAAGACATCAGAAATAAACTCATACATACAATGACAATTTATGACGAAGATGGCAATAAAAAGCAGTAATGAAAGGACAGTGACTCGAGGTCAATTTAATCTGTATTATAGAAAAGTCATGAAAATTGACTCCTGTGCTATACAAATTTCAATTCTAGGAAGATACTAGCTTTAAATATTACAAGTGAAAGATGGAATTTTTAGATATAGGAAAATATATCCTTGAGCTTGAGGTAGGGAAAAATTCATAAATAGCACACAAAAGCAATACCGTAATAGAAAAGATCAATAAATTCAATTCTTTAAAATGTTTTCTGTTCATCAAAAGACTAAGAAAGAGGAAAGGCAAACAACAGCATGGGGGAAGATACCAGCAATATATACACCAACAAATGACTTGTATCTAAAGCAATGAAGAACTCCTTAAAAATTACACACACATACACCCATATCAATGGATCAAGTGGCTACATCTATTTAGAGAATGGAGATATATATTTTTAAAGCAGAAAGGAAATAGTGTACACATACATAGCTAAATTAAACTTTTAGCCATATATTCTTAATTTGTTATTGAAAAGACTTCTTTTAAGGTTATTATCTCTCTCCCACCAAATTTTAGTCTTTATAGCCAAAAAATGTTAGATGATATTAATTTGGTTTTATATTACTGTAAATGCTACTTTTTTAAAAAAATTTGTATGTAGGTGTCTTCTATGATGGAGAGAGAATTAAAGAGTATATGTTCGGTAAATAAAGATTAAATTTCACACTTTTCTTTAAAAAAAGGGGGGGGTATAGATAACAATCTGTGATGATGGCCTAGAATCTAGATTTCTCTAGCTCTGTTTCAGGATTCTGTATTTTAGAAAGACATTATTCTAAGAAAAAGATCTGAATTTAAGCATCTACAATCTTTTACTCATATTCTGAATACTTAAGCAAAAAAAAAATCGTGTCAATACTTAAAAGATTTCTTACAGAAAAATTTCCATTTGGAATACAACTATTTTAGTCAGACAGATCTGGTGTTCTTAATCAAAATCCTGCTCACAAATCTCTACAACTGTGTAGTCAATCAAACTGTAATTTCATGCACAAAAAGTGTGTACAGTGTATGTGATCCACGTAATATCCATCAAATTCAAATAATTAATAACTACATATTTGTGATTAAGAGCAAGAGAATCTTGAGTTCACAGTGCTGGCATTAATTAGCTGTGTTAACTTGGGAAAATTAATTTATTCTCTGAATCTCAGAACTTGCATGTGTACAATATCAGTAAAAATTTGGACCTCTTAGATTCTTAGAAAAATTAAATGAGATAACTAAAGTTCCTAATATATTGCTTGGTAAATACAAACCACTCAGTATATGAAAAGAATGTCCCACTACCATGGGATACAATAACAGAAGAAAATCTAAAACTGAGAAGCTATTAAAAAAAAAAAAAAAGGTCAAAGAGCATCTGTCATATTAGTTTGCAGTAATACATGTAGAGTTCACTGACTGATCATTAAGAGTTACCTGCAAGATTGTCAAGCATGAAGTTCAGTAGCTTTCGGGTTCCATCTGGGTCCTGGTATAAATTGAGAATATCCTGTGATAAAGGATTGCCTAAAGCAAAATACAAAAATAAAATCTGTAAGACAGACAGATGTACACAATAAAATACTAATTTTGTAAAGGGAATTTTAAAGTAATCTGTTACATAAATTTGAAGAAATTATGTGAATCTAAAGAAATACTTTAAGATAGTCATAAAATTTCAAAAATGTTCTTTCCAGATTTCACTGTTTATACTATATACCTACAATTTATGTTTGCCAAAATCACATATATAAACATATATTTTAATCTTAGTCAATTCTGAAGTAATATCACAATTCAGCACCCTGAATTAACCTTTATAAGTTCTACTTTATCTCTGAAGGCAATATTCTAACTGAAAGACAAACAGTTCTATATGAGAAAGAATGAATACTATCATTTAAAAAAAAATCTTTTTTTCTTCCTAGTTAGAATATTTATATTACATATGGAGAAAGGAAGACATTTCAAGTGAAAGGAAAACCTTGTACAAACATGAGTTGGTAAAATATGAGAGGAAAATAAGAATTTTTTCATGATGGTGATCAGGAATATCTGAGTAACTACAGTCAGATGTATCAAATATTAAAAAAAAAAAGCTATTGTCAAGTTTATATATTCCCTTCAGAAATAAAAGAGGAATTTGTTCAGACAGGCATGCAACAACAGTCTTGCAAACAGATCTGAAAAGACAAAAACCATGGAACTTCCAGAAACAAAGGTTTTAACTACTGAAGCAAACAAAATCTTCAACACACACTCAGCAGAACAACTAAAATTTAAAAATATTGACCAAAAAAGTAAAAGAAAAATGTAGGGTACGTGGAACTCTCATATTGCTAGTAGAAGTATAAAATGCTCCAACTGTGGTGAAAATCTGGTTGGCAGTTTCCAAATGACAATGAATGAGAGAAATGAAATGAAAGAGAAAAATGAAATTTCCTGGTGTGACAAAAATGCATATATCTTAAGGTAGGCAGTGGTAACACATGTGTATACTTTTATCAAAATCAGACACAGTGCATACTAAAATATTGGGATATTTTACTACATATAATTATAACTCAAAGTACTAGGCAGGAAAAAAAACTATGATCAACAAGTTAGGCAGTACATCAGACACAACTAAAAATAAAATTAGTGAACGGAAAAAAATACATTAAAAAAAACTACCGAATATGCATCACAAAGAGTCAGAAAGATATAAAGCAGGAGACAGTAATAGATATGTTAGATAAGAAATCTTAACATATATTAAATTGGAGCTCTAGAAAAAAAGAACAGGAGTTGGGTTTCTGGCTCAATATATAAAGAACTTGGAAGTTAGTCACTCCTGTCTGCACAACTGAAGTCATAAGGCAAACTGCTGCCATGAACACAAACAAGCAGATACAGAGAATCACAGCCGAACGGCAGCAAAAGTCCAGATACAGGAGCCCAGAAATAGAGCTAGGATCAGTGGACCCATTTTAAGTCATAATGGACAAATTGCTGGAGTCATGGAGAAGATTAGCTTGAGAGTTAAAAAAAAAAAAAATCAAAGGCACCCAATCTTAGGAGCCTCCAATAGGTCCCTGAGTTTTACTTCCAAGACCCCACTAGGTTTTTAATATAAAAACTGGGAAAAAAAAATTCCCCTTGTGTTTCTGGGGGCAGTAATGCTCCCATTAACAAGTCCTGCATGCAAGGAAAAGTATTTTAGCAGAATATAATGAGGTCAGTTTTTACCTTTTAATCTCAAGTAAATACCCGACACTCCAGCCCCCTCTAACCGATTTGGGGCAGAGAGAGTAGGAAGGAACAGATCTACCTCAAAGGCCCATTAAAACACTGAGACCTAATCATAAAACTACAGGACTCTTCCTCTCTTTCCACATCTTAAAACCGCTTGAGTGTTGCTCCTGTGTAGTAAGATAATTACAGTAAATAGAACTATGAGCCTCAGAGTCTCTAGGAAAACCCAAAGGCAACAAAGGAGAAAAAACAAGAAAACTGAAGGAAATTTTAGATACTGACATACAACAGCAGCAAACAATAAACAATGGCTAGTCTAAGTCCTAGCCAGAAAGAGAGTTTGGAAAGAAGTGAGAAGATGCATTATTTTAAAAGAAAAAAGCAGCAAACTTTCAAAACATAATTTTTTTTAAATGACTAAACTGACCGAAGAAGCACAATGTATACAAAGTATATGAAAGGATTTCATTTTACTTTGTACTGCAAACTAGAGAATGCCAATTGCAAGCAGAAACCTTTAAAACCTATTAGGGAAAGTAACTAATTACTTAATACAAAAACAAAACAAAAAACATGGTAATGGCAGTAAAATTCATTAGCAAGAATGGAAGCTGGAATACAGAGGAATAGTATTTTCAAAGGCTGCAAAATGGTGTTCCAGACTTCAACACTCCTCCACTAGTTATCAACAAAAGAAGTAGTAAACAAAGTCAGTAAAGATGGAGATCAGAAAAACACATCAAGCAGCTTGACCTGATATTTATGTAATACTGAGGAAAATATACAATTTTTTCAAGTGTACACGAACAGCCACCAAGACAGACCATATTCTGGTCCAGAAAACAAACTGTAACATGTTTTAAAGAAATGAAGTAAGAGCATACTGACCATTAAAAAACTATAAATCAACAACAGAACTAGAAAATCTCCAAGTACTTTGAAATTAAACATCACACTTCCATGGCTCAAAGATAAAAATCACAAAAAGTTTCAATTAAAATGAAAATACATTACCAAATTGTAAGATGAAACTAAGTCAGTATCTAGAGAGAAATTTATAACATTAAATTCTTATATTGGAAAAAATATCTAAAATTAAGGACTTAACTTCCATATTAAGAATCTTAAAAAAGGGGTACTTGACAAAGGGCTGATGGCCAAGATCTATAAAGAACTCCTCAAACTCAGCACATACAAAACAGATAATCATGTCAAAAAATGGAGAGAAGATATGAACAAACACTTCTCCAAAGAAGACATACAAATGGCTAACAGACATGAAAAAAAAATGTTCATCATCACCAGGCATCAGAGAGACTCAAATCAAAACCTCATTGAGATACCACCTTACATCAGTTAGAATGGCCAAAATTAACAAGACAGTAAACAACGTGTGTTGCAGAGGATGTGGAGAAAGGGGAACCCTCTTACACAGTTGGTGGGAATGCAAGTTGGTGTAGCCACTTTGGAAAACAGTGTGGAGTTCCATGGAGGACAAGGGGAGTTAGAGAGGAGAAGGGAGTTGAGGGAAATTGGAAGGGGAGGTGAACCATGAGAGACTATGGACTCTGAAAAACAATCTGAGGGTTTTAAAGGGGCGGGGGGTGGGAGGTTGGGGGAACCAGGTGGTGGGTATTAGAGAGGGCATGGATTGCATGGAGCACTGGGTGTGGTGCAAAAACAATGAATACTGTTAACGCTGAAAATAAATTTTAAAAAAATGAAAAAAGGGGGGGGTACTTGAGGGCTCAGTCATTAAGCACCTGCCTTCAGTTCAGGTCATGATCTCAAGCTCCTGGGATCAAGCCCCCATTCAGGCTCGCTGCTCCATGGGGAGCCTGTTTCTCTCTCTCCCACTTCCCCTGCTTGTGTTCCCTCTCTCACTGTGTCTCTCTGTCAAATAAATAAAATCTTAAAAAGAAAAAAAATCTAAAAAAAGAAAAGCAAATAAATTCCAAAGAAACCAGAAAGAAAAATAAAGAGCAGAAATCAATAAAATTTACAATGAAAAACAAGAGACTACTACTGAGCCTAAAAATGGTACTCTGAAAAAGAGACAAAGGAAATTGATAAACCTATGCTTGATCAAGAAAAAAAAGACACGACTCATAAATATAAAGAATTAAATAAGGAATAGTCCTTGAGGCATTAGGACAGGGAATACTAAGGAAACTTTGTTCTTAAGTTCAACAACTTAGAAAAAAATGACCAAATGCCTTGAAAGAAAATATCACACATCACTCAAAACAAAATAGAAAACTCAGCCAAAAATGGCAGAGTAAGGACCTCCAAAAATCTGCCCCTTCATAAGAGCAAAATGGCAGAATATGGGTAAAGTAATTTGTGGAGTTTGACTTCTTCAGGGCCCTCACTGCCAAGGCAGCCTGGAAACCACTGAAGTAACCAAGACTGAACTAGAGCCTTTCAAAACCTCATTCTCAAGACTAGCCGTTATCTGACTTGTGTGCTGGTAGTTCCTTAACTCCTGCAAGTCCTAAAAGTCTTCCACCTGAAGGGGGAGAGGGTGTAAGGGCACGTACATTTGTGGAAACCATTACTGGTAAATGATCTAACTTGTGGCTGCCTGAGGTCAGTGAAACAGGTAAGGCAAACAAAAGACTAACCTAAATGCTTAAAAGGAAACGCTTTGGAGTAAGATGTCAATAAGGGCTTTGTAAAGTTCTGACATATTCCAGGTTATCTAGAAAACCATAAATGTGGGCAGCTTTGCATATGCTTAGGAAAGACCTAAAAATAATCTAAGCTCTCACCTCTTCCTGATCTTGAGGCTGTGCACAAGTCAGAATCTAAACAGTAAAATGGACAGATTTCAATGGCTCAGTCAGTAGAATATGTAGCTCTTGATCTTGGGGTCACAGGTTCAAGCCCCCTGGTGTGTGTAGAGATTACTTAAAAATAAATCTTAAAAAAAAAAAAAAAAAAAAAACTATGAAGGCCAAAAGGTAAGAGAATGATATATTCAAAGTGCTGAAAGAAAAAAATTGCCAACTAAGAATTCTATATCTAGCAAAAATATCCTTCTTAGATGAGGGGAAAATTAACACTTTCCCAGATAAACAAAAACTGAATGAGTTTGTGACTACATCAGTCCTACAGAAAATATTAAAGGGATTCCTGGATGGTAACTTGAATCTGTATGATAAAAATAAAGAGTACCAATAAAGATAACTATATAGGTATCTATGATGACAGTATCAATATAATTAGTGGTTTTACCACTTTTCTTTTTTTTTTTCTTTTTTTTTTTTTCAAGATTTTATTTATTTATTTAACAGAGACAGATCACAAGTAGGCAGAGAGGCAGGCAGAGAGAGAGAGGAGGAAGCAGGCTCCCTGCCGAGCAGAGAGCCCAATGCGGGACTCGATCCCAGGACCCTGAGATCATGACCTGAGCCGAAGGCAGCGGCTTAACCCACTGAGCCACCCAGGCGCCCGGTTTTACCACTTTTCAATCTAAGAGACAACTACATATAGCAATAATGATAAATCTATGTTGATGGCCACACAATATACAAAGATAATACTTATGACAGTAACAGCATAAATGAGAAGTTGAATGGAGTTATATATATGTGCAAAATTTTTTTTAACATTACTGAAATTAAGTTGATATTAATCCAAATTAAGACTACTATAAATAAGATGTTAATTATAATTCCCCAGGGTAATCACTAAGAAAACGGGTCAAAATAATATAGCAAAAGAAACAAGGAATAAAATTGGCACACTGGAAAATATTCATTTAACACAAAAAAAGAAGGCATTAATTGAGAAACAGAGGAACGAGAAGGAACTAAGATACAGAAATAGCAAAATGTGATGAAAATCCTACCTTATCAGCAAATACATTAAGTATAAGTGGATTAAACTCTGATTAAAATGCAGAGATTAGCAAAATGAATAAAACAATTAATTTTACGCTCTCCACAAAAGAGACATTATAGATTCAAAGACACAAATAAACTGAAAGTAAAGAATAGAAGAAGGTATGCCATGCAAACAGAAAAGAGGGGAGTGGTTATACTAAGAAAGGGATAATCTCAATGTTCTTTACCAGTGAAAGAAATTGAATTAGTAGTTAAAAACCTTTCAACAAAAAAAATTCCAGGCACATATGGTTTTACTGAAAAATTCTACCAATCATTTAAGGAAGCAGTAATACAATTGTTATGCAAGCTCTTCTAGAAAAAAGAAGTGTTAGTTACACTTTCCAACTCATTTTATGAAGTCACCAGTATCCTGAAATCAGATCAAAGACATTTTAAGAAAAACACTATACAATGTCTTATGATCACTAATGTATACCTTCTCAACAAAATAGTATATATTTAGATATATATGAATACATATATTTAGATATATACTAGTATGTATATTTGGTATATATTTAGATAATACATTTCAATATATTAGAATGAGAATACATAATGACCAAGTCAGTTTTAAAATGGGAATAGAGGCTGGCTCAACATCTGAAAATCATTTAAGTAATTCAACACATAAACACAATCAGGAAAAAAAATTGCAAGAACACCTCTTAGTCACACACAAAGTATTGGATCATATTCGACTTGCATCAATGACAAAAATCTTCAAGCAAAAGTGAAGTAGGAGGAAATTTATTTAACCTGAAAAAGCATCTATCAACAAACTTGTCTACTGATATAATTAATGGTGAGAGACTGTTTTTGCATAAAATTGAGAACAAGGCAAGGATGTGCACTGTCATCACATGTATTTAATACTCTCCTAATAGTACTGCCAATGTGATAAGGCAAACAATTAAAACAATATGTATCAGAAAGGAAGAAATGAAACAGTTTCTATTCACAGATTAAAAGTTTGTAAAAGTTTACAGATGTTGCAAGAGATCAGGTCAATGTATTTAAAAAACAACTGTATCTTAGTTCTATAGTATCGATGAATAAGTAGAAATTCAAAAACCACTATCATTTACAACCGCATCAAAAATATCAAGTATAATATAGCAAAATATTTATAAGATCTGCATGCTGAAATCTAAAAAGCATTAAAGAAATAAAGAAGACGTGCATAAATGAAGAGATACACTGTATTAGCAGATTGGAAAACACAATCTTAAGTCCTAAGATTAAGATATTAAATCTCCTCAGACTGATCTACGTGTTCATCACAATCCCCCAAAAAATTTTAGCAGGATATTTTGCAGAAATAATAAGCTGACTCTACAATTTATATGGAAATGTAAAGCATCTAAAGGTATAAGAGCAAATGTGAAAAATAATCACAAAGTTGAAGATCTCATGCTACATAACCACAAGAGTGGTATCAAAAGGTAGAATAGTGTAATTCAAAAATATCTGAACCCACGTTAAAAACAAAATAAAGTCAGAAAGGATTAAAAAAAAGTCCAGGAGTGTCTGGAGGGCTCACTTGATTAAACACCGGACCCTTGATTTTGGCTCAGTTCATGATCTCAGGGTCCTGGGATCAAGTCCCAGCCTGGGCTCCCCCCGCTCAGCACGGACTCTGCTTGTCTCTCTCTCCCTCTGCCCCTCCCCCTGCTTGCACACACACTCTCTCTCAAATAAATAAATCTTTTAAAAAAAAAAAAGGCAAAGTCCAGCTATATACTATTTGTAAGAGATACACCTAAGCATGAGTACACATAAAGTTTGAAAGTAAACAGATGATAAAATATATATTAGACAAACATTAACCAAAAGAAAACTTGCACAGATGTAATATTAGACAACATAGACCATAAGATGAAAATACTTAACAGGAGAGGAAGAGGATCACTACCTAATATCAGATTCTATTCGCCAGAAGGTATAGCAATATATACAATACAGCAAATATACAGCAATATATAGGTGTACGTGGTATACCTAATAAAATAATCTCAAAGAATATAAAGCAAAAGCTGAGTAAACTACATAGGGAAATTAGCACATCCACAATTTTAGTGGATATTTTAGCATTAATCACCTTAATTACTAAGAAAGCAGAGTCAAAAATTTGTAGAGATATATAAAACCTGAGCAAAAAATCTGATCTAATGGACAAATATACCAATCTATGCCCAACAATTAGAAAAACAATATTCTCACAGATGCAGTAAAACATTTACAAAAATTGATCACATACTAGATCATAAAGTATGAATCAACAGATGTCAAAGGATGGATTCATACAGATTACCCTAACTGCCTATAATGCAGTTAACTTTAATGCTAACAATAAAAAAGATATATTTAAAATCATATATGAATGGAAATGTTAAATAACTAATGGGTCAAAGAAGATATGATAACCTGTATTAAAAGTACTTAGGCCAAAACAAAAATGAAAATACTTCATATCAAAAGTGTGGGATGCAAAAACAACAACAAAAATAGCCAAATAGGCACACTTATAGCCTTACTTAAATGCTTATATAAAATAAATATATATAATAAAAATATTATATATACCTATATATAATATATAAAAGAAATATAAAATAAGAAAATCTAAGTATAAACAAAACCATGTATCCAACTTAAAAAGAGAAAAAAGGGAAATTTATATCTAGACAAAACAGAATAAAGAAACACAGAAATGAACCAGTTTTTGAAAAATAAAAGATAACATTGACTCAATGAAAATAACATAACAGACAAATCCCTGGGGAGGCTACATCAGAAAAAATAGCACAAATAAACAATCTTAGAAATGAAGAGGGGTGATACAGCTATAATAGAACACTGTAAAAATGTATCAAGACAGTATTATGAACACTCACACAAATAAACAAAAATTTAAAAAGCTAACAAATTCAAAAAAATATCTAACAAATTCCAATAGTACACAAATGGTCCAACAAAACCGACTCATTAACAATCAGAAACCCTCAATAGTTCTTAAAACTACAAATATATTGGGACGCCTGGGTGGCGCAGTTGGTTGGACGACTGCCTTCGGCTCAGGGCGTGATCCTGGAGTCCCGGGATCGAGTCCCACATCAGGCTCCCAGCTCCATGGGGAGTCTGCTTCGCTCTCTGACCTTCTCCTGGCTCATGCTCTCTCTCACTGTCTCTCTCAAATAAATAAATAAAATCTTTAAAAAAAAAAAAAACTACAAATATATTAATATATTGGGGTGGTACTTAAATATCTTCCACAAAGAAACAACTGGCAATGAGAGTTTTACAGAATTATTCAACCAAAATTTTAAGGAACACATTAGCTCAATCTTACACAAATTCTTTAAGAAAAAGCAATTAAGAAGTTTATTTAGGTCTGTCTTGTGCATGAGCAAATGTTTAAAATTCCTAAAAAAAATTTTTTTTTATTGGGAGAGGCAGTCCACCAGAGACCTGTGCTTCCCTATTACATTCTTGGTGAATGTGACAGATTCTGAGGCTTTTGAGTTTGATGCTGAGCAGTTTCTGTAGCTACTTATATAGGCAACTAAACAGGTTAAGGCAACCACAGCAATATTTCCATGTAACTCTTTGTCCCCCGCCCCCGGGGAATCAGAACTAGCTTTTTGCTGCTTACTACAGTATTCGGTGCTAGCTTGAAAAGTGCTAGAGTGCTGCACATTAACCGCTCAGCTACAACACCAACTCACTATGTACACAGCACATGTCTGGGCCCATCTTGTGGCTTCAAGTGATAACATTTTTTGTCTCCGACCCAGAAGTCTCACTGTTCTCTGCCACTACCTATGAAACAATAATTGCCTAACTTATTAGCTTATTAGCAGGGTAAAATCTCAGGGCCTTCACAGACCTTGACAGATATTACCAGAATAAATCCAGTATACAGAAGCACCAGGCTGGATTTCTTTCAGTACGGCAAGGTGAGTTTAAACTGGAAAAAATGGGGGCATCTGGCTGACTCAGTAAGAAGAACATGTGACTCTTGATGTCCAGGTCCTGAGTTCAAGCCCCATATTGGGTGCAGAGATTACTTAAATAAACTTAAAAAAAAAAAAAAAGAATAAATAGGAAATAATGTATAGATATAATTTATTAACTCAACCTATGAGATGATAAAATTATCCCACAACAGATGAAGCATTTAATAAAATTCAGCACTCACAAAAGGATTAGCAAAATAGAAATAGAAGAAAACTTTTAGAAACTAAAAAAATGTGTTTTACCAAAAATATAAAGCAAATATGGAAAAATACTAGAAGCACTTCTTTTAAGATTGGTAATAGAAGCATGCTCACCCAGTATTAATGCTTCTACTCAACACTGTACTAAACATTCTGGTCAGACATTAAAATAAGAAACATGTAATAAGAGTTTGATACCAAACTGCCATCAGCACATGAAATGATTAACTGCATACACAACTCGAAAAAAATTTGCAGACAAATTTTCTGAAAGATAAAAATTTAACCATAAAGCCTACCACAGATCAGTTTTTTCTTTCTTGTATTTCTATATCCCAACAGCTAAATAGGCAAAGAAAAACTTTATAAGTAATTATAATAGGAAAAAAAAAGTATAAGTTACCTAAGAAACAAATCCAACATATGCCTGAGCAAAAGTCCATAGTTAAAAAATTGTATTTGAAGACATTAAATAAGATCTAAATAAATGGAGAAGATGCCAAAATTCACAGATAGGAAGACTCAATATATTAAGATGTTGGTTTTTCCTAAACTGATCTACACATTCAATTCTGAAGTCCCAAGAGCACTTTTCATTAAACATAACAAGCTGCTTCTTATGCATGAGCAATCCAAGACAGCCAAACTGCCAAGACTCTATGAAAGAAAAATGTAAAAGGCAATTCCCAAAGCAGGTATCAATTCTTACTATAAACCCATAATAATGACTATGATAATGTAGTAATTAATCCAAGGTTGGACAAACTGACTTCAGTGAGACTGTTGATTATTCATAGAAAAAATGGTTACATCACTCCCTAAATGAGACCCCTCATATCATATTAAAAAATCAGTTCCAAAAGAGTACTGGAATGCAACAGGTAAATGCAATAAGTAATGCAAAAGAATGAAAGTGGACTACTTTCTCACACCATATACTAAAATGAACTCAAAACTGTTTAATAACCTCAGTGTAAGACCTGAAGCCATAAAACTCCTAAAAGAAAACTTATGCAGTCAAGTGTTGGACATTGGTCTTAACACCTTTAGGAATCTCTCTCCTCAGGAAAGGTAAACAAAATAAGTAAAATAATTAACTGGGACTACATCAAAGTAAAAAAATTTGCACAGCAAAGGAAACCATCAACAGAACAAAAAAGGAACTTAATGAATGGGAGAAGATATGCGCAAATGCTATATCTATAAAGGGTTAATATCCAAAATATAAATAGAACTCATATACATCAACACCAAAGAAAATCTGATTAAAAATGGGCAGAGGACCTGAACAGACATTTTTCCAAAGAAGACATACAGAGGGCTGAGAGACACTTGAAAAGATAGTCAACATCACTAATCATCAAAGAAATGCAAATCAAAACCACAATGAACCATCACTTCACACCAGTCAGAATGGCTAGTTTCAAAAGACAATAACCAGTATTAGCAAGCCTGTGGAGAAAAGGGAACCCATAGTAGGAATGTAAATTGGTACATCTACTATGGAAAACAGTATGGAGGTTCCTCAACAAGTTAAAAATAGAAACCCAATAAATTCTAGTAATTCCACTTTTGCGTATTTACCAGAAGAAAATGAAAACACTAATTCAAAAATATGTATGTGGTCCTATGTTTATTGCAACATTATTTACAACAGCCAAGATATGGAAGCAACCCAAGTATCCATCCATAGCTGAATGGATAAATAAGATGTAGTATATATATATATATGTGTGTGTGTGTGTGTGTGTATACATGTATATATACACACATGTACATACACATATATACACAATGGAATATTACACACATATATACACATATACACCCATATACACATACACACGATGGATTACTAAGACATTAAAAAATGAGATCTTGCCATTTCAGACAACGTGGATGGGCCTAGGGAGTATTATTCTACCCAAAAGAAGTTAGAGAAAGACAAATACCATATGATTTTATTTATATGCAGAATCTAAAACACAAAAACAAATGAACAAACAAAAAGCAGAATCAGTCCTGTAAATACAAAGTGATGCCTGCCAGATAACTGCCAATGGACAAAATGGGAGAAGGCTCCCACTTACGGAATGAATTAAGTTAGTGGAATATAAAGTACATCATAGGAAATACAGCCAGTGGCATTTAAATAGTGTTACCTGGTGACAAGGATAGCCACACTTGTGGTGGGCACAATATAACTTATAGAGTTGTTGAATCACTAAGCTGTACACCTGAAACTAATGTAACATTGTGTGTCAAGTATACTCAAAAAAAAAAAAAAGAAAGAAATCAATGGACCTTAAAAAAGATATACACGTTCCTGTTAATTGCAGCATTATTTATAACATCTAAGATACAGAAACAATGCAAGTAACCAATGATAGATGAATGGATAAAGATGTGGTATAGATGTACATATAATGAAGTAACACTCAGCCGTAAAAAAGAATGAAATCTTGCCATTTACAAAAATATGAATGGGCCTAGAGGGAATTATGCTAAGTGAACTAAATCAGAGAGAAAAAAACAAACACCACATGATTTCACTTAGATGTGGAAACTAAAAAAAACAAAAGAGGGGCACCTGGCTGGTTCAGTCCATAGAGTATGGGACTCTTGATCTCAGAGTCTTGAGTATAAGCCCCATGATGGTCTTAGAGCTTTCTTCATATACACACACACACACACAGGGGTGCGTCCTGGTTCAGTCAGTTAAGCAGCCGACTCCTGGTCTCAGCGCAGGTCCTACTCTCAGGGTCATTAGATCCAGCCCCACATAGGACTCCATGCTCAGCAGGGAGCCTGCTTCCCCTTCTCTCTCTGCCTGCTTATAATCTCTGTCTGTCAAATAAATAAATAAAATCTTAAAAAAAAAAAACTTCCAATCTTAAAATGAATAAACTATGGGGATAAGTACAGATTAGGGAAGATTGCCAATAATACTGCAATAATGTTGTACAATGACAGGCAGTAACTAAACTTAATGTGGTGAGCATTCTTGTGTATAGACACACACACACAACTGTCAAACCACTATGTTGTATACCTGAAACTAATATGTCATCTACACCTCAACTAAAAAAATTTTTTTTCATTTCAAACGCCTGAGAGAATTTACTACAAAGAGTAAAACTTTATAGAACTTTTAGGAATATAGTAAAACATGTTTCTGATGTGGGGTAGGGTAGGATTTCTTTCACAAGTTATGACTTCATAAAAGAAAAGCTTTTTAAATTCAACTACAATAAAAATATCAAACCTACTCATTAAGATACCTAAGAAAACAAAAAGGAAAGCCAGAGTAGAAGACATTTACAATACAAAACACACAAAACTTAAAAATTTCTATAAATAAATACTTCAAGTGAAAATGAGCAAAGACATCAATAGCAACTTCAAACAAGAAACATGGCCAATAACTATATGAAAAGGTGTTTAATCTTATAAGCAATTAAGAAAACACATTGGGGGTGCCTGGGTGGCTCAGTGGGTTAAAGCCTCTGCCTTTGGCTCAGGTCATGATCTCAGTGTCCTGGGATCGAGCCCCACATCGGGCTCTCTGCTCAGCAAGGAGCCTGCTTCCCCCCTCTCTCTGCCTGCCTCTCTGCCTACTTGTGATCTCTGTCAAATAAATAAATAAATAAATAAATAAATAAATAACTTTTTTTAAAAAAGAGAAAGAAAACACAAATTTAAGAGAACTAGAAACTATTTCACACTCAGTAACCAACAAAACTTTTTTAAAAAGTTGACAATACGCCTGGGTGGCTCAGTTGGTTGGACGACTGCCTTCGGCTCAGGGCGTGATCCTGGAGTCCCGGGATCGAGTCCCACATCAGGCTCCCAGCTCCGTGGGGAGTCTGCTTCGCTCTCTGACCTTCTCCTCGCTCATGCTCTCTCTCACTGTCTCTCTCTCTCAAATAAATAAATAAAATCTTTAAAAAAAAAAAAAAAGTTGACAATACTATGTGTTGAGAAAAAGACAGAAAAATGAAAACTGTTATTACTTTTGAGAGTGTACTTTAGTACAACTACTTGGCAAAACATTACGGCATTGCCTAATAGATCTCAGGAAGTAAAAGCAGATCTCTACAACCTAACTATTCCACTCCTAGGAGCTCTATCAGAGATACATACAAGAATGCTCATGGCTGCGTTAATTATATTAGCCAAAAAAGGGGGCAAATAATCTAAATATCTACTGTGGAATGAATACATATATCACAGAACAACACAGCAATTAAATTACAATTGCATGCATGAACATGGCTGAATCATAAAAACATTAAGCTGAGAACAAGTCACGAAAAACATATTCAGTAGGATCTCATTTATTTACATAAAGGTTAAAACACTGGTAATAGTTACATATATAACCCACGCATCCGGCACATACTAGGTGCTCATCAATGTTCAATTGCAAGAAAAGTAAAGGAATGACTAATACAAAATTCAGGACAGTAGTAACCTCTGGGCAAAGGGATAAAAATGTAATTACGAAAAGGTACACAGGAAAATTGTAAGATGCAGGGGATCTATACCAACAAGAAGTGATTGTACCTATTTCCCATAATCTCACCAATAGTAATCAACAGATTTTTGAAATTCTACCAATCTAACAAGTAAAAGCTGAGTAATTCCATTACATTGTATTATTATGCATAAGTTGATGAACTTCTTATGTTTTAAAGCCTTGTGTATATCCTCTTATATACGCTCTACTGGACTGTTCTCTTATCAATTTCTAGAAGCTCATTATAAAACACAGAAATGAGTACTTTGCCTCCTATATGAAGGCATATTTCTATACTTTTAATCCAAGAATGCTGGCAACATTAAAGTACCACAAAATGTGTAACTGACAGATTTTCAAAGTGCATTTCTTAAAAATTTACTGCAAATATATAATGGGTATCCAGTTATTCATCTTATTTTCCTTAAAATGTAGGTTATTCTTTTTCATTTCATGAATACAAAAACATGCAGAAAAAGCATTTGACAAGATACAGCATCCATTCCTGATTTAAATGATTCCAAGTATAGGGATAGAGAGAACATTCCTCAACTTCATGAAATCTACCGAGGAAAAACCCACAGCAAATATCATCATCAGTGGGAAAAAACTGACAGCCTTCCTTCCCTGTGAGATCAGGAACACGACAAGGATGCCCACTCGTACCACTCTTGTTCAACATGGTACTAGGAGTCCTAGCAACAGCCCCAGACAAAAAAAGAAATAAAAGGTGCTCAACTGGCAATGGAGAAGTCCAACTCTCTCTCTTCGAAGATGACATGATACTTTACATGGAAAACCCAAAAGGCTCCACCCCCAAACTACTAGAACTCATACAGCAATTCAGTAATGTGGCAGGACACAAAATCAATGCACAGAAATCAGTTGCTTTCTTATATACTAACAATGCAAATACAGAAAGGGAAGTTAGAGAATTGATTCCGTTTACTATAGCACCAAGAACCATAAGACACCTGGGAATAAACCTAACCAAAGAGGTAAAGGATCTGTATTCAAGGAACTACAGAACACCCATGAAAGAAATTGAAGAAGACACAAAAAGATGGAAGACCATTCCATGCTCACGGACTGGAAGAATAAACGTTGTTAAAATGTCTATACTGCCTAGAGCAATCTATACTTTCAATGCCATCCTGATCAAAATTCCACTGGCATTTTTCAAAGATGTGGAAACAACAATCCTAAAATTTGTATGGAACCAGAAGAGACCCTGAATTGCTAAGGAAATGTTGAAAAAGAAAAACAAAACTGGGGGCATCACGTTGCCTGATTCAAGCTTTTCTGCACAACTGTGATCAACAAGACAGCATGGTACTGGCACTAAAACAGACACACAGAGCAGTGGAAGAGAGTATAGAGTCCAGATATGGACCCTCAACTTTATGGTCAAATAATCTTCCACAAAGCAGGTAAAAATATCCAGTGGACAAAAGAGAGTGTCTTCAATAAATGGTGCTGGGAAAATTGAACAGCTATGTGTAGAAGAATGAAATTTGACCATTCTCTTAGAACATACACAAAGATAAACTCGAAATGGATAAAAGACCTAAACGTGAGACAGGAATCTATCAAAATCCTAGAGGAGAACATAGGCAGTAACTCCTCCGACACTGGCCACAGCAACTTCTTTCAAGATATGTTTCCAAAGGCAAAGGAAACAAAAGCAAAAACGAACTTTTGGGACTTCATCAAGATCAAAACCTTCTGCACAGCAAAGGAAACAGTCAACAAAACAAAGAGGCAACCCACAGAACGCGAGAAGATATTCGCAAATGACACTAGAGACAAAAGGCTGATATCCAAGATCTATACAGAACTGCTCAAACTCAACACACACAAAACAAATAATCATGTCAAAAAATGGGAAGAAGACACGAACAGACAATTCTCCAAAGAAGACACACAAATGGCTATCAGACATATGAAAAAATGGTCATCATCATTAGCCATCAGGGAGATTCAAATCAAAACCACATGGAGATACCACCTTACACCAGTTGGAATGGCCAAAATTAGCAAGACAGGAAACAACATGTGTTGGAGAGGACGTGGAGAAAGGGGGAACCCTCTTACATTGTTGGTGGGAATGCAAGTTGGAGCAGACACTTGGAAAACAGTGTGGAGATTCCTTAAGAAATTAAAAATAGAGCTTCCCTATGACCCTGCAATTGCACTACTGAGTATTTACCCCAAAGAGACAGATGTAGTGAAAAGAAGGGCCATCTGTACCCCAATGTTCACAGCAGCAATGGCCACAGTCACCAAACTGTGGAAAGAACCAAGATGCCCTTCAACGGACGAATGGATAAGGAAGATGTGGTCCATATATACTATGGAGTATTATGCCTCCATCAGAAAGGATGAATACCCAACTTTTTTATCAACGTGGACAGGACTAGAAGAGATTATGCAAGCAGAGAGAGTCAATTATATGGTTTCGCTTATTTGTGGAGCATAAGGAATAACACAGAGGACATGGGGAGATGGAGAGGAGAAGTGAGTTGGGGGAAATTGGAGGGGGAGACAATCCATGAGAGACTGTGGACTCTGAGAAACAAACTGAGGGTTTTGAAGGGGAGAAAGGTGGGGGTTGGGGGAGCCTGGTGGTGGGTATTACAGAGGACACGTATTGCAAGGAGCATAAACAATGAATTCTGTGTATGATACATAAACAATGAATTCTGGAACACTAAAAAAGAAATAAAATAAAATAAAGAACATGTTATTCTTTTATATTTCATGAAAAAAATTCACAAATAAAAGAAGTTTCTACTCTATGGTCCATTTTATTTTAGGGGAGATAAGTAATTCTTGGAAGAAAGCTAGAAATCTTTACAACTGCTGAAGTTCTAAATAGTTTACAACCTGCTACTTCAATGTTTAATGCATGAGGACAACCCTTTGGCCTATCTGTCAGAAAAAGTATTGCCTTACACCTTAAGACATAAGTTCTAAATTAGTTAAAATAACTGTGGAATAACTGCTTTTACTTCCTTCTTCTATAAAATTAATACACTCTGGATTTTTCTTTTAAGTGACTTAACAGCACATTTCCAAATTACTTGACTGGCCAAGCCTGTAGTTATTAAACTGGCCCTTTTATTCTAACGCCCAAATACTGCATATAGCCTTCACACATACTCCTCAAATGTCAAAATTGAATCTCTAGAAATTAGCTTGTTAGTCCAGGATGATCAAACTTATTATCAATATTTCCCTATCTGTGCTTCAGGGGAAGACAAAAAAATAGGAAATAGGTGTTCTTTCAGTTTCAAGAAAAAAGGGCATCTCAGAGGTTGTGTATGGTTTCTTTTAAATAAATCACAGTGTCATTTTAAATGCTTCACCCTACTCCCTCCCATTTTCGAGACACAAAGTACCATTTTGTGGCTACTAAAACAGATTAGGAAATTATTTCAATTTTTACCTTCCTAAGAATATAAAGTTACCATTCATCCAGGACATTTTACATGTTCCGTTGCTTCATAAAACCAATCCTGTTTTTACCATCTCAATTTTTTGAAAAATGACAGAAATAGCTGCATTTCCTTCATTCTAAAAGGTCCTTGGCTTTTCTATACCAGATCACCAGAATGAAAAGTAGCACTACCAAAGAAGATGAAAAAAATACCATATAGGTATTTACCATACAACAAAGTATAGTTTAATGAAGAATTTACTTACAGGCATGCACAAAGGTAAGTTACAGTTCACAAGGCAAAGCTGGTACCTAATCTCAAAGACTAGCAGCCTAAGAAGAGATTTTAACAAATATGACTCAGTAGACAAAAACGACACCAGGATCGAAGACCAACAAAAACAGTAGCTTGGAAGATAAAGATTTTTAACTAGCAAAATAGAATGAAGGCCTGAGGAAATAACAGATATTGAGAATGATTCATTCAGTTGATGCTTAGTATAAATTTTATGGGAATCTATCTTTATGTGAGATAACACAGAACAGAGTTATGAAACAGTAGGATATGTAATATTTGCTTTTTCAGAACATCACATGGTACAAAGGGTAAATCACGGAGTTCAACAGTAAATTATTCATTTGTCACTGATGTGCTCTCCATCTATATTAGCAAGAGGAAAACAGCTGTTCTAATTGGTGTTAAAAGAAACAATTTGTTGGGGCGCCTGAGTGGCTCAGTGGGTTGAGCCTCTGCCTTCGGCTCAGGTCATGATCCCAGGGTCCTGGGATCAAGCCCCGCGTCGGGCTCTCTGCTTAGCAGGGAGCCTGCTTCCCTTCCTCTCTCTCTGCCTGCCTCTCTGCCTGCCAAATAAATAAATAAAATCTTAAAAAAAAAAAAGACAAAACAATATGTTGTTCTTAGAAACAAAAAAACTATTACAATCAGTATTATAGTGTAAATTTCATACTTCATGAATCTAAGATTATAAAAAATGACAACAATTCCGTAATATTATTTAATAGAAAAGAATCAACCTGTTCCCACTCCAACTCTAGCTGGATGGTTATTTCAACTATTTTTATAAGAATAAGGTTTAGCATATATAGATTAAGGTGAAGTGACCCAACAGTTGCTTTGGGTTCAACCTCAAGAAAATATTTTAGACGTACGTATCCTCTGGTTCACTTCATATGTAACAGAAAATATCAATGAAGTCCTAGCTGGAGAAACTTAAGAGAGAAACTAAGAACACAAGACAGACCATTCATATAATTATGTGATTTACAAAAGGTTAACTGTACAAAGAAGTCTAATACCATTTCTGTCATTTCAACCAAAAATGTCAGGATTCTTTCTACTCATATTGAAGCTTCATTCTTAATAGTCCACTATACGACATAAGCAAAGCAAACAGAACGTGTTCACAGAGACTCAAACTGTCTTTGAAGAAGGAAAATAGTACAAGTGTTTACTTTGTAGGGCTTTGGTTAATGTTCATTCCTCATGAGCACAGAATAAAACGTTTAACCAACACAGTACATCTGTATTTAGTCTTCTGAATTCAAAATAAACTCTTCTTCCTATGCTATAAGAGGAAACTAAGACAAGTTTCAGTATTTATATGAATTAAGAAGGACTTTCATTCAAAGCTGATTAAGATGAGATTATCAAGGAGCATATATTGTGGACTGATACATTTTATTAAGAATAATCAAACTTATTAGGTATAGTTCATTTTACCATTATCATTTTCTCTCTCCTAGCCAATATGTCAATGCTATTTTATCTATTCTATCAAAACTTGACATGGATCATTCTGGTTAGGGTTTACTCTATTGAGTCATTCCTTTAAAAGGGCGGTGGGGAGAACTAGAATGTTAAATTTAAAATATCTCCTCTAATATCAGATTTCTTAGAAAATTAAACATGACATACAAAAAAAAAAAACCTCCCTATACAAGTTTATTAAAATGATGGCAGCATGTTGAAATTCTGAAACTCAATTTGATAATGAAAACCCACTTTATTTCAAAAGAAAGCATATATACATTCTCAAAATGGTGCTAAACCTGCCCCATACTGTAACCAAAATTATCTTTAAAAGGCTCACAAATGCTTCAATACTGAGATCTTGTCATCTCTTAAAAAATCACTCACCTTTCAAACCTAGAGTTTGTAGCTGGAAGAGCCGACCAAGTTCATAAGGCAAAACCCGTAACAGATTGTTATTTAAAAGCAATTCCCTGTTTTAAAAATAAATAAAAACTGTTTAAATATATCAAACTTTATTAATATATAATTTATTAATATATAAATATATAAAATTTATATATAAATATATTTATATAATATATAAGTGTATAATGTATAATAAATTTATTAATATATAAAGATATGTTTATTAATATATAATTATTTTCTTAACCTTCCTTAATATACTATGAGTGATATTTACATTCAAGGCATTTTTTATACTTTTAATCCAAAAGTGTTGTTTAATATTAAAGTACCACAAAATGTGTAACTGACACAACTGTTAACAGTGTTTCTATAATTTACACATTCTCTAACACAGATTATTAAAAAGTTGTAAGAACTCGGGCTAAATCCATCCCCTTTTCTCTCACCCAAATGTCCAAGAGATACAAATCAGAGTGACAGGTATTCTCAGTACCCAAAGACAACCCATATCCTTGAATCCAGTCTAATTCATAGGAAAAAAAAGCCATCACCTTTGTCAATTTTTATAATTAATAACTGAAATTACACTAAGATACTATGATGAATAATCACTGACACTGAACATAAACACTGAAAATAAAACATAAGATAATACAGATAATAGAATACAGATAAGATCCACATTTATGATTTTGAAATTTTGGCCAGACTACAGACGAAATAAATAGCCCCTCATTAGACAGCTAAAAAGTACTTAAAAAAAAAATAAGAAAGAAAAGAAAACCAACAAAAACATATAATAAGGAGATGGTGAGGAACAAGATTCTAAAACAATATACATGTTTAATTTTAATTTTTTTTAAATTTTTTAAATTTTTAAAAAATTACTTCTCAGCATATAAACATAGACAAGCAATCCCTGTTGATACTGAGAACATTTATACAAGGTCTTAAGGGACCTACAATTTTTTTCTATGAAGAAATTCTCAAAGAATCCTGAAAGACTAGAAATAAATCCACTTATTAACAAGTTTTAAAAGTTTCCTTTAAGAATTGTGATATAGGGCGCCTGGGTGGCTCAGTGGGTTAAGCCGCTGCCTTCGGCTCAGGTCATGATCTCAGGGTCCTGGGGTCGAGTCCTGCATCGGGCTCTCTGCTCAGCAGGGAGCCTGCTTCCCTCTCTCTCTCTCTCTCTCTCTCTCTGCCTGCCTCTCTGCCTACTGTGATCTCTCTCTGTCAAATAAATAAATAAAATCTTTAAAAAAAAAAGAGTTGTGATATATAAGTATACTTTGCCTTACAGAACAAAGATATGTTCCTAAAAGTTACTACAAGAACAGAATATTTTCCCAATTATTTACAATTATCTTATCACACACCTGAGCCTCAAGTGAGACTTAGTATTTTAACCCCAACCCCACCCCACCTCAAGTGTGTCAAAAGAAATATAAGCACATTCTAGCTAGAAACCTTTAAGTTAAAGGAAACATTCAGTGGAAGCCAACTCAAGCACTATGTTTAGGCAGTTTATATCACTTATTTTTATATACATATGGAAATCCTCCTGTAAGAGGAGTACTATCTCATAATTTTCTTATTTGGTAAATGCAGAATTTTATATAGTAAGTCCTATCTATAATATTTTCTTACCTGAGAGACACCATGTTTCCTAGTTCTGCTGGTAAACTTCTGAGTTTATTGGATGACAGATCCAGGTAAACCAGATTATGAAGCTTGGCAATATCAGGTGGAATGCGACTAAGGTAATTGTCATTTAGGTGCAGTGCTGTCAAGTGTGTCAATGACCAAAGTGATGTACTTAAGCTCCGCACTCTACCTAAAAGGCAAAATACTGAAGCATTAAATTCAACGCCTAAGACAAAGACTAAACTTTAAGAAGTAAAAAGTGAAGAGTAAAAAAAAGAGACTATAATGTATACAGATACTATTTATCTTTGACGTTTAATTTTGTATTAATGCCATTTGATTGCTTCCAAACACACCTGGCCCTTCTTTAATTTCATTCCATTTCTGCCTGACAACCATTATTTCCTCATGAACCTTCCATGCATTAAATGAGATGTAGCATAATGAGGCCCTTGGAGTCAGGGTGATGAGAAGCTCTCAAGAAAAACACAGGACTGACTTAAGCTTTTATGATAGAATAGTCTTGGATTTTATTTTAAGGCACAGTCCTGACAAAAGTACTTCTTACATACTCTACAAAAAGTATGTAGTGCAAGATTTATCCATAATTTGGGCCTGGGTTATTCTACAAACTTAAAAAAGATAAGAGTAATAGATTCAGAACCAACCTTAGGTTGATCACTAGAAAACCATTTTACCCCTAAAGGACTTACCTTTCCCCAGATTTCTGATGGTGTAATTAACAACTCTGGTTTAAGATTTTGCATTAAATGCAACATACTCAAGTGAAATGGTCAGACTTTAAGCTTTAGCAATCAGTCAGCATCCGACAGCTCAATGATGGAACATGTATTAGAAAACAACAGAAAACCTATTTCAGAGTCCTGACTTTTACCATTTACTAGCTATATAAACCTAGGAAAATCACCCAGGCACAGCTGCTCTAAAATGTGTATTATCTTAATAATTTATAAGAAGATCATTTTATAAACATTACAAAAGTAAAATAGAATTTAACTTTATATCAGTATTGAAATAACAGACTTTGATTAAAAGAGCAATGGAAAGTAGAGAGGGCACAAAATCTCAAACAGTAAATGCTAGCTACCAACCAGTAAACTCAAGCTTCCATCTGCCCGGGGTTCTTTCTCTCACAGGTTTCTTTATGCTGGATAAAAGCAGGCTTAAAGTGCCAGCTAGGATTTTGTATTTATAGAACCAAAAGGTTTCAAGTGAAGAGAGGCTCTGGCAAAAGAAACTTATTTCAGTTGTACCTAGGATTTAATCAAGTGGTTCTCAATCAGTGGCAATTTTACTCCTTAAAGGACTTTGGCAATCTGGAGACATTCTTGGTTGTCAAAACTAGAAGAATGCTACCAGCATCTGGTGGGTAGAGGCCAGGAACACTGAACACTATGCTGTACAAATGAAACTAATGTATCATTGTGTGTCAGCTATACTTCAATTTAAAAAATTATAATTCATGTGAATTACAGTCCTAAAGATCTCCACTGATATGTATTACAGCAATCTTTTATCCCATGTGTGTTTTAATGGAATTCTTTACAAGATGGCAATATCTCATGCTAATACTCACATGTATTTAAATGTTATAGATGTTAATACTAACATATTTAAACATATATATGGAAAACTATCATATTAAGGACCCAAATTGCTGGATAACTATTTTCATTGTCAAAATTCCAGTATCAGGTCTACCATGAAATTAATGTCCACTAAATCTTTAAAAAAAGAGACAAGTGGCGCTCCTGGCACCTAGCGGGTAAAAACCAGGAACAGCTGAACAACCTATACTGCACACAACTGGCCCAGACCACAAAGAACTATCTGGCCCTACATGTCAGCAATGCCAAGTTGAGAAACCCTGGGTTAATCCATTAGGATTTACTCATATTCATTCTGCTCATTACCAATCACCTATCCACCAGGTACCTTTTAGCTAAATGTACAGGTAATTCTTGCTATTGACACTATAATGTGGTTAACACTTCCAAATGAAAGCCTACTGAAGCAAAAACATTCTACATATTATCTGTATTGTACCAATTCATAAAAGAAAGGCAGTAATTATATTCTATTTTCAATACTTTTAATTTTATAATTTTAGATTTACAAAAAAGTTACCAAGATAATAGAGTTCCTGTATACATCTCATACAGTTTTCCACTAATGTTAGCTTCTTATATTACCATTGTACATCTGTCAAAACTAGGAAACTAACACTGATACATTACTTGTTTTACTGGTACATTACTAGTTTACAGATTTTATTGGATTTCACCAGTTTTTACACCTTTTTGTTTTAAGAGTCAATTCAAGATAGCATTTTACCGTTTCATCATCATATCTTAGTCCCCTCCAGTCCGTGACAAAGACTCACTCTCTCCTTGTTTTTCATGACTTTGACAATTTCGAGAATTAGTAGTTAAGTATTTTATAGAATGTCCTTTAGTTTGGGTTTGTCTGATTTTTTTTTCTCACTAGTAGACTGGGGCTGTAAGTTCTTAGAAATCATATTCTATTTTAACAAATCCTAAACATGAAAGGTCATGTAACACAGTGATTAGTTATTTGTAGAATAAACCAATAGCCTCTAGATTTCCTACTCTGCCAAAACTAGGATGACAGAAGAATTGCAAAGATTTCAATTTGCAAAAATAAGTACAATAGCCAAAACAAAATCTAGTGTATCAAAGAACCTGGTTTACTGAGAAACTGAATTCCCATTGTCCTCAATTACAGATGCCAACCCTGGCCCAAGGTATTATCTCAAAAGAATGAACAAAAATAAAGATATTTAGTCACGGGTAAACTAAACTAGTACTTCTGCATCCTGTATTTTCTCAGTTCACATATTTTAAAATGTACAACAAAGAAATAAATATGACAATATTCAACTCATGTTCATTATTGCTATTATATCCTAGATTAAATGCTTCAAGATTCCACTCACCCGAGATTTCTAATTCTGCCCAGTGAGATTTTTTCCCATTGGCTACCTCCTCTGCTGACATGATGGTATAAATTCTTCGAGGATCTGGAGGATCATATTTTTCCTTTGGCATCCCTATTAGTCTGTTTAAACAAACAAAAAAAAGATGATCATCAATTACTAAATTCTTATAGAAAAAAAAATGGAATGGTAAGTTTTCTTTTCCTCTCCCCTTGCCAGGTTACTAAGTCATTTTCTACTACAAATTTCTCACTAGAAGGAAAACACATCTGCAGTGTGTTTGACTCTTGCAGAAACTCCATAACAGATGCCTAAGGCAAAATGCAAACAATGACACTGGATTTAACACTGAACTTTGTGGTTGCTTCCCAAACATCCATTCTATTCCAAACATCCATTCCCTTCTCCTTCCTTTAGTTGTCTTGCTTTCCTAAACTGACTGACCTTATACCAGTTTTCTGAATGGACTCTGACTAGTCAAAGAATATCAGAGTAATTCATGCTCTTGCCTCAGTGATATTCAAATATCTTATATCTAAGACAATCAACATGACATTCCTCTTATCGCAGAGATTAGTTCAGAAGTATCTAATAATCTCAAGGCTTAAGATTCATTCTGTGTTTACGGGAAGGAGCAGTCTTCTCTCTCCTGCCAGTCATGAAAGAAGAATATGTCCACATGGCTATTGGGAAACTAGCCATAGAAGTAAGAGTCTAGAAAATAGAGAAACAAAGAGCCCCCACCAAATCATACTACAGGGCTCCTGAACACTGGGCTTTTTGAATACACAAGCCAATATACTTCACTTGTTGTTCAGGTTGTGTTTTCTGTTACTTGTAGTCAAAAGCATCCTACATAATGATATTTTCTTAGTATAAGCCAGTCTTGGTTTGATCTGATGTTCTTAAGTAATGTAAGTCCTTTTCTCTCTCAAAGTGTCCAACTTGGGTGGAGGGTGCACCTGGATGGCTTAGTCATTTAAGCATCCAACTCTTGACCTCAGCTCAAGTGTTGATCTCAGGGTCCTAGTTCAGCCCCAAGTTGGGCTCCACACTGGGTGTGGAGCCTATTTAAAAATAGTTCTTTAAAAAAGTGTCCAAATTTGAAGATGGAGTTACATGGGCACCTTAACTGAAATGAATATTATATAATCTTGTTCACATAACTGCCAGAATAATCACCAAAAGATCATGAGTGATGACAACTAGGTATAAAAGTCCTCCCTCAAGTGTGCAATGTATGAAGCACATGACAAATGGCCCTAAAAGTAACCATTCAAGGGGTCCAACACAAGAATTACTGCTTAATTATTGGCAGAAAATAAAATTGAGCTCAGAGCTAGCAAGAAAAGCAAAGGACAAAGCCCCAAGCCTAATTAAATTCCTGCATGCTATCTGTAAATCACCTTATTTTTTTGTAGTTGGTTCTTTGTTCATATTTAACACACACACACACCAAAACCAAATATGAGAGTGTTTCCAAGTAGAGTTTAGAACTTATGATTCAATGGAATTTACTTTCAGGTGGTCTGAAATTCATTACACACAGAGAAGAAAGAAAAAGTAGTGGTATCCTAGTTGTTTCAAAAATACAGCTAGTTCATAAGAACACAATCAAAGTTTCCTACACCATATCTACTCTTTGTATTTAAGGTAAAATAGTCACTTTCCCTTTACCAAAAGGTGAAAAGAGAAAGTTCTCCAGATTTCTTCACCTGTAACAGTAATTTGCTTCCAAGTTCCCAGGCTAAGCCCACTCCTTTAATCTTACCCCACAATTTGGTTAATACTAACCCATATTTTATTTCCCATACATATCCCATATCTTTGCACAGCGCACAAAGAATAGGATCATTTTCCACAGGGGAAAAAAAATTGACTTCTACCACATTTGACCTATGTAAAATACTTTTCCCTTTTTAAAGAGTTTGTGAGAGAGAGAAAGGGAACAAGCAGGGGGAGTGGCAGGCAGAGGGAGAAGCAAAAGCTCCCCACTGGGCAAGAAGCATGATGTGGGACTCTATCCCGGGACCCTGACATCATAACCTGAGCCAAAAGTAGGTGCTTAACCAACCAAGCCACCTAGGCATCCCATTTCTAAAATAAAATTTTTAGATGACAAGGTTTTCAGAATTTCCACTGTGCACAAGGCACCTGTATCTCTGTGAGTACTTCTGCAAGCTAATACAAGATTCCACAAAAACACAAGATTAAGCAAAGCCAAATCAAACAGATCCAAACTCAATGACATGCTACAAATCCATTCACTACATTGCAGATGGGTAAAAAATAAAGACAGCAAAATATGCAAAAACAAGAAAAAACAAACAAACAAACAAGGAGCACCTGGGTGGCTCAGTGGGTTAAAGCCTCTGCCTTCGGCTCAGGTCATGATCCCAGAGTCCTGGGGTCAAGCCCCACATCAGGCTCTCTGCTCAGCAGGGAGCCTGCTTCCTCCTCTCTCTGCCTACTTGTGATCTCTCTGTCAAATAAATAAAATCTTTAAAAAAAAAAAGACCTGTTTCATTAATTTTAGATCACTTTCATAAACCATAGAGCACTGGATCAGGGTCAACTTAATGTGGTTTTTAATCATGGTATGTTCCTTAAGCGGACTATGAGTTATTTCTGTGTGAAGGCATATCCTTTTTCTATTGCTATATAGTTCCTACCACAAAGTAGGGACTTAATATGTATTTGTGGAAGAGTACATGCTTTATAATCCTAAAATCTGCCACATTTCATTCTTCCTGCCTTTTCCACCTCACAATTTTCAGTCAATACTTTTCTAAAAATCAATCCCAGGAAATGGTAATTAACTCACATATTCAACTCCCCTAAATATTTTAATAATCTAGACAGGTCAATAATTGCTCTATCTTCTTGGCCCTCTAATTCTAATTTTGAAAACAGCTACTTTACAAAAGCTTTTTTTTTTTCATAAATTCCCACCTTCCTAATTCCACTAAAATTTACAAAATCTGTACCCGCAAAACAAATCCATGAAATGTTCACCAGTGTTTACATGTAAAACCAAAGTAATATTAATACTGTCGTATTAGGGGTCAAAGATCTCTTTCAAATTTGATTAGGAAGCCAATGAAATACAAGTCACTTAATGCAAAATGAATATAGATTTGGAGAGTCTGATTAAAGCTGTAATCTAGGGACACCTGGGTGGCTCAGTTGGTTGAGCAGCTGCCTTCGGCTCAGGTCATGGTCCCAGTGTCCTGGGATTGAGTCTCACATTGGGCTCCTTGCTCGGCAGGGAGCCTGCTTCTCCCTCTGTCTCTGCCTGCCATTCTGTCTGCCTGTGCTCACTCTCTCTCCCTCTCTCTCCCTGACAAATAAACAAAACCTTAAAAAAAAAAAAAAGCTGTAATCTAGGGGCACTTGGGTGTCTATCTTCAGCTCAGGTTGTGATCCCAGGGTCCTGGGATTGAGCCCCGCATCAAGCTCCCTGCTCAGTGGGAACCCTGCTTCTCCCTCTCCCATTCCCCCTGCTTGTGTTCCCCCTCTCGCTGTGTCTCTCTGTCAAATAAATAAATAAAATCTTAAAAAAAAAAAAAAAAGGCTGTAACATCTTACATTTGGGTTAACTAACAAGCAATTTAGTAGAGTCTATAGTTCTGGTGATCATTACTGTCTCAAACATCAGGTTTTCAAATATGCTACCAAAGACGTAGAGAATTCACATTTGGGTAACTTAATTAAGTTATACATGAACTTAATTCAGTTAATACTGAAGCCTCCTATTCAGCTTTATTTTCCCTTCTCAGTTCCTCCGCATCAGCTTTTCACATTGGAGACATACCACAAAAACCTACTTTAAAATAAGGTGAAATATAAAATAATTCAAATGTAATTTAACTCTCTAAACATGACACTGATAGTGTGGTTTCAAATAGTCTCATGGGTCGTTCTAAGGCTTAAATACTGAGTTTTTCTATCCAAATACTGGTATTTTTCTATCCATAAAATAGGAATGTTTCATTTTGGAAAGCCTAACAGCTAATTCCTTATCTTCTTTTTCAAACTGATGAAACAAGTAGGTTTTTGAATTGGTTTTTCCATGGGTTCTAATTTTTACATCTTATATCAGTTCCCAAAAGATCCTACTGTTACATCAACCTAATTTATACTAGGGATCCTGCTCACGTAGTGGAGCACAATAAAAGCCCCTTTCACAACATAGCCTGTTTAACTTCCCAGTCCTCAATCCTGTTCCAACACTATAAAAAATATTCCACCTAACTCCCCAAATGCTAACTACATAAGTTTCTCTAAACCTGCCATCCACTTTTCATTCACTGAACCTTAGGGTATCACTTACATGACCCCCCCAGATTCTACTGCAAAATTTCTGAGTGTTACCATCAGTCCTGGACCAAGAACCTAACTACGTCGTACTTCTTAGTTCCTACATGAAGTACCCTAAAAGTAAACTAGTCATAATCTCCACCACTTAAGACTGATTAATCACTACCACACAGTGAAGATTCTCATTAGTTTATTTCTCAGTCTTCTGTTACACAGAAAAAAATGTCATGTAAACTCATAAAATACAAACTATGGAAAATGTACTCCAATTTTTTCAGTGATGAGCAATATTTAAGATTTATTTACTTTACAAAGAGAGAGCATGCGGGGCACCTGGGTGGCTCAGTGGGTTAAGGCCTCTACCTTCGTCTCAGGTCATGATCCCAGAGTTCTGGCATCAAGCCTCGCACTGGGCTCTCTGCTTGGCGGAGTGCAGGCTTCCTCCCTCTCTCTGCCTACTTGTGATCTCTGTCTATCAAATAAATAAAATCTTTTTTTTTTAAGATTTTATTTATTTATTTAGGGTGCCTGGGTGGCTCATTGGGTTAAGCCGCTGCCTTCGGCTCAGGTCATGATCTCAGGGTCCTGGGATCGAGTCCCGCATCGGGCTCTCTGCTCAGCAGGGAGCCTGCTTCCTCCTCTCTCTCTCTCTCTCTGCCTGACTCTCTGCCTACTTGTAATCTCTCTCTGTCAAATAAATAAATAAAATCTTTAAAAAAAAAAAAAAGATTTTATTTATTTATTTGATGGACAGAGATCACAACTAGGCAGAGAGGCAGGCAGAGAGCGCGAAGCAGGCTTCCCGCTGAGCGGAGAGCCCGATGCGGGGCTGGATCTCAGGACCCTGAGATCATGACCCGAGCCGAAGGCAGAGGCTTTAACCCACTGAGCCACCCAGGAGCCCCAAATAAATAAAATCTTTAAGAAAAAAAAAAGAGAGTATGCAAGAGCAAGCAGGGGGAGGGGCAGAAGGAGAGAGAATCCTCAAGCAGACTCCCTTGTGAGCACAAAGCCCAATCTGGATCCCAAGATCCTGGGATTATGATCTGAGCCAAAATCAAGAGTCGCCAGCCCAACCAACTGAGCCACCCAGGTGCCCCCAGTTACAAGCAATATTATATGTAGCACTTGAGCTACTTTGCCCTAGAAAAATTTAAATTGGATTTTCCAAAACCATAAATAAAATGCAAAATGCTTATACATCATGTTGTTTTAGTGAATAGCATATTATAAAATATATATGAAATACACCCAAATATACTATTACTAAGGAATCCCAAATCTCAGAGTTTATATCTGAGGCCAATAAAATAACACAATTTAACTTCTCCCCTTCCAAAACAAACAAACAAAGAAACTCATCTGAGCAAACAAATCAGAGCAAACAATTAAAGGCTAGAACTGAACTTCTGTTATTACTGGTTATCTTGAGCAACTTATAAAAAAAGAACAGCCAGTATAATACATGTAAAGATGTATGTTTTTTACTGTTAAACCAGAGCTTCCCTCTCACCATCCTATCTAAATTTAAGGTCATTTTATTCAAGTCTATAGTTCACCACAATTACTATTATTTCATTCAGAATTCAGTCTAAGAAAGAAAGAATACTACAACTATCATAGACTGCTTCATAATGAATCAGAGACTTCTAACTACTCAACCCTAAAATACAAATTATTAGACACATATTTATTTCCATACAAATATTAAGTGGTCATCTCAACTGCAGTTTGCAAAGCAATCTTTGGCAGAAACACGGCTGGCAAAGTTCCCAAAGTTGGAGGAAGACAAAATTCAATTCTTAAAGATTTTATTGATTTGAGAGAGAGAGGGAGAAAGAGAGATATCATTGGGGGGAAGGAGGGGTAGAGGTAGAAACAGACTCTCCACTGAGCAGGAATCCCAAAACGGAACTTGATCTCAGGACCCTCATATCATGACCTTAGCTGAAAGCAGATGCCTAACCAGCTGAGTCACCCAGGAGCCCAGAGGAAGATAAAATTAAGCCCACATTTGATATTTCTACCTACCAGATAAATCTGTTCTTATACTGGCATTTATTCCCAAAGGTTATGAAACACATTATGTTATTTAGTGAATAACCCACCTAACATCCATGCTTCCCATCGGGCCTTAAGCATTAAGACTGTTTTCCTTTCTGGGCACCTGGGTGGCTTAGCTGGTTAAGCAACTGTCTTGGGCTCGGGTCAGGATCCCGGAGTCCCAGGATCGAGTTCCACATTGGGATCCCAGCTCCATGGGAGTCTGCTTCTCCCTTGACCTTCTCACCTCCCATGCGCTCTCTCACTGTTCTCTCTCAAATAAATAAATAAAAATCTTTAAAAAAAAAAAAAGACTATTTTCCTTTCTGAAAAAATAAATCTAAGTTTACCTTCTTTAATGAAGCAAAATAACCGTGGAGCTGCAACATTTCTGAAGTGTCTATTTCCTCATTGGTATCTATTTTTAACTACATACAACTTTTTAAATTTTTTTAAAGATTTTATTTATTCGACAGACAGAGATCACAAGTAGGCAGAGAGGCAGGAAGAGAGAGGGGGGAAGCAGGCTCCCCGCTGAGCAGTGAGCCCGATGCGGGGCTCGATCCCAGGACCCTGAGATCATGACCTGAGCCAAAGGCAGAGGCTTAACACACTGAGCCACCCAGGCACCCCATCTGTATACAACTCTTAATCATTGTAATTGTCACATAAAATTTGTTCCTTCCCTGAACGAGCTCACCATCTGATATTAAAAAACAGTACCTAGCAAATCACACTACAATAATAGGATCATATTGTTAAAAATAAAGATTGATGACACGCAAGAGCTTAGAAGAAACCCTGAGATAATGATGTCATTAGCATTCCCCGCTCTACTTCTATACCAAGGGCCTCTCCGGATGACATTTGTCTGCAATGACAAATTCAACTAAAGTCCACAGATCATAATCATGCGAACACTCAAAAAGAAGCCCCAAAGTTTTCATGAGTGTCTCCCACTCTAAACAAAACACTAAACACTCTTCTAAACAAAGCAAAACAAACCCATGTTTTAGGACGGTAAAATCACACATGATTATGAAAAAAAAAATCTCAGATCTTTGGAATTTCATGTTTCTGACCAGTTTAACATTTATTCAACAAATATTTATTGCAGGTCTACTACCACCATGCATTACACCAAGCACTGAAACTTCTACAGTCAACAAGATAACCAACGTCTTTGCCCTCATGTAGCTTACACCATTTTCATAGCACTACTTGAAAAATAAAGTTATAGAATATATATTTTACTTTCAAACAATTCTATAAAGAATGTGGCATTTCTTGTAATTCCTTTTCACTCTTATCAGGTAGTTGCATTACTCCCCCTTGTCACTATGCTGAAAGAGTACAATTAAAGGGAAAATAAAACATCCTTATCACAAAGGATGAGGGTAATGAAGCTAATCCTTGAACAACGTTGGGTTTGAACTGCTTTGTTCTATTTCCAAGCAGACCTTTTTTTAATAGTACCATAAATGTATTTTCTCTTCCTTACAATTTTCTAAATACCATTCCCTTCTCTCTAGCTTACTTTATCGTAAGGATAAGTATATAACACATGTAACTGCTAATCGACTATTTATATCAGTTAGGCTTCCAGTCAACAGTAGGCTTTTACTGGTTATGTTTTAGGGCAGTCTAAAGTTATACCTGAGTTTTTAAATATATGGGGGATTGGCATTCCTAACCTCCAAGTCATTCAAGGGTCAACCCTAGCAAGTAATCGATACAATGGTCAAGGACAGGTGGAGAGAACACAGTTCCCACAATAAGAATGGCAAGTTTTAACACTGGGGAACAGACCAAAGACAACCAGGTTAAAACTTACCAGTACATTTAACATAAGGTGATAGCAAATACTTGCTGAACCCAGAGACATTATTTCTTCTATGATCCTAACTGAGAAACCAAATTTTTAGATAACTGTTTAGTAACGAGGACTGTTTTGTTGGTCTGTAAAAATACTTGGACTTGGGGGTATTGGCTGGCTCAATCAGAAAAGCATGCAACTCTTGATCTTGAGGATCATGAGGTTAGCCCCATGTTGGGTGTAGAGATTACTAAAAAAAATAAATTTTAAATAAATTTCAAAAAATAAAAATACCATGAGAGACTATGGACTCTGAAAAACAGTCTGAGGGGGTTGAAGTGGCGGGGGGGGTGGGAGGTTGGGGTACCAGGTGGTGGGTATTATAGAGGGCACGGCTTGCATGGAACACTGGGTGTGGTGAAAAAATAATGAATACTGTTTTTCTGAAAATAAATAAATTGGAAAAAAAATAAAAAAATTTAAAAAAATAAAAATACTTGAATTCAATAGATCCTCTTTCTAGACGGTTTATTCTTAAGAATCTACTTCAAATCCCAAACCAAACTAGTTACCTACCCAAACAAAATGCATAGGCATACATGACAATAAAGCCCCTGGATGAAAATGAGATGTCATAATAGTTTCTATACTTCTATCTAAAGGTAATATGGTAACCCACAATGATAGCTAAAGGAAATTTCTAATTTTATAAAGGGGTAAAGGCACAGTTTACTTGTCAGCTAAAGTACTATGAGGACACAAAAAAAAAAAGAATCAGAATATAACTCCTTTTCTACACATTGGAAATTTTCTCTCATATGGGGGATACCAGAAAACAAGAGCAGCAACACAAAACAAATAAACACTAAAAGGAAAAACAGAGACCTGGGATTATAAATCAATCACTTCAAAATTCCAAAATAGGGGTGCCTTGGTGGCTCAGTCGGTTGAGCATGTCTTTGGCTCGGGTCATGATCCTAGGGTCCTGGGATCCTGGGATGGAGCCCTGTGTCGGGCTCTCTGCTCAGAGGACAGCCTGCTTGTCCCTCTCCCTCTGCCTGCTGCTACCCCTGCTTGTGCTCTGTCAAATAAATACATAAAATCTTAAAAAAAAATTTCCAAAATATTTAGATGACTTTCATTTTGTTTCATCAGCATCCAATTTGACTAACCAAACCATTATAACGCTAACATTCTAAATTAGGTCTTGGTCTCTACCTAACAGTCACTATGTTTTAATGCCTCTTGTATTTACTTATTACTCCCTCCCACCTACCTAAACATACTGAATACAATCTAATTATCCTGCAGAGAACAAGAGGCAATCAGACTAGATTAGAATTTTCACATCAATTTTTCTAGGACTATGATTTCTTCCTCCCCTTTTAATCTTTCCACTTTTTCTGGTGTAACTTTTGTTTTCTATTTCCTATGATATATACATTTTCATTTATTTCAATTCCTATCCACACTTCATGGCTCAAGTCCTCTGTCACCTCTTCTTCAGACTATTTCCCCATTTAAAAATCAACAAGCTAATTCTAAAATTTATACAGAGGAATCTAAAATAGCCAAAACACTTTTGAAAAAGAAATAAAAACTTGTGAGTACCCACTATCTTAATGTTAGCACTTACTATAAATATCTAGTAATCCAGACAGTTTTGTAAGGATGAGGGGACAGACTTCTATAGTTCGAAAGAACAGAACTGAGAAACTAGAAATAGAACCACACCTATACAGCCAATAGATTTTACGTAAATGTGCAAAGGTAATTCCAGAGAGATTAGTTGTTCTACCAGCATTTGCTGAAAAACCTGACATCCACGTGCAAAAATAATCATCCATCCATATCTTGTACTATAAACAAGCTTACAAGGATCATAAATTTAAATGTAAAACCCAAAACCATAAAACTTGTAGAAGAAAACATAAAAGAAAAATCTTTACAACCTTGCATTAGGCAAATATTTCTTAGATAAAACACAGAAAGTATGCTCCATTGAAGAAAAATACTAGTAAACTGAATTTCACAAAAATTTAAAACTTCTCCTCTTTGAAAGATGAATGAAAAGGCATGCCCAGAACTGAAAATAAGTATTTACAAAACACAAATCTGAAAAAGCACTCCAGAATATACAAAGAACTCTCAAAACAAAACCATAAGAAAAACAACCTAATAAAGAAACTGGCAAAAGATTTCAACAGGCACTTCACCAAAGAAGATATACAGATAAAAAATAAGCATATGGAAAAAATGCTCAACTGTAGGCATTTGAGAAATGCAACTTAAAAGAACAATAAGGTATCACTACATGCCTACTTGAATGAGTAAATTAAAAACTTACAATACCTATGGCCAACAAAGATGCATCAACACCCACCCTTGTGTGTATGTTTATATATACATGTACATATTCATTTATATTTTTATAAATAATATTCATGCATGCATGCAAACACACACACACACACACATTCATGCATACATACATATACTCTCACATTTCACTGGTAGAAAGCAAAACAGTACTGCCACTTTGGAAGGGAGTTTGGTTGTTTCTCACCAAGTTAAACATACTCTTATTATAACCAGCAATTCCACCCTTAGGTATATAGCCAAGCAAAATAAAAACTTACATTCACAAAAACCTGTCATAAATGTTTGTAGGAACTTTATTTATAAGCCACCACACTTGGAAACAACTCAAATATCCTTCAACTGACAATTAAATACTAACTATGGTACAGTCACCCAATGAAATACTACTCAGTAATAAAAAGGATAGAATTAATGACAAAAACAAATATGGATGAATGTCAAATACATTATGCTAAATTAAAAATACCATTACCATACTTAAAAGGCTATGTATAATGTATCTCACCATAATAAAGACCATATGACAAGCCCACAGCAAATATTTTCAATGACAAAAGCTGAAAGCTTTTTCTTTATCATCAAGAATAAGACAAGGAAGCTCACTCTTGCCATCTTTAATGAACACAGTACTGGAAGTTATAACCAAAGCAATTAGGCAAAAAAGTAAACAGCATCCAAACTGTAAAGAAAGTAAAACTGCTTGCAGACAATGTGACATTAGATATAGAAAACCCTGGAGATTCCACCAGAAAACTGTCAAACTAATAAATTCAGTGAAGTTGCAATATACAGAATATACAAAACTGTTTCATTTCTGTACATTAACTATTAGAAATTATGAAAGCAATCCCATTTATAATTGCATTAAAGAACGAAATACCCAGGAAAAATTTAAGTAAGGAGATGAAAGATCAGTACAATGAAAACTGTAAGACACTGATGAGAGAAACTAAAGATGACATAAAGAAATGGAAAGATAATCCATGCTCATGAATTGGAAGAATTAATATTGTTAAAATGCCCATAACACCAAAATAATCTACAGATTCAAAATAATCCCTATCAAAATTCCAATGGCACTTGCCAGAAAAATAAAACAAGCAATGCTGTATGGAACCACAAGCCACTAACAGCTAAAGCAATTTTGAGAAAGAAGAACAAAACTGGAGACATCATACTCCTGGACTATGAAGTATACTATAAAGCTATAATAATCAACACAGCATGGTACTTGCATAAAAAGACTCGTCAATCAATATAATGGAATAGACAGTCCAGAAATAAACCCATATATATGATCAATTAATTAAAACAAAGGAGCTAAGAATATACAATGGGAAAAGGATAGCCTCTTTAACAAACTATGTTGGGAAAATTGAATAGGCACATGAAAAAAATGAAACTGGATCTATATCTTACACTGTATACAAGAACAACTCAAAATGGATTAAGGACTTGATCATAAGACTGAAACCATAAAATTCCTGAAACCTCCTTGACACGGGTCTCAGCAACGATTTTTGGAATTGATACCATAATCAAAAGCAACAAAAAACAAACATGTGGGAGTACATCAAACTAGAAACCTTCAGCTTGGTAAAGGAAACCCATCAACAAAATGAAAAAACCTGCAGAATGGTAGAAAATATTTGCAAATCATATATCTAATAAGGGGTTAATATCCAAAATATACAAAGAACCCACACAACTCAACTGAAAAAACAACCCAATTAAAAAATGGGTAGGCAATCTGAATAGACATTTTTCCAAGAACACCAACAGATACAGGACAAGGGGCTAAACAGCACTAATCATCAGGGAAATGCAATGAGACAACACCTCACATCTATTAGAATGGCTATCATCATAAGACAAGAGATAAGTGATGGTGAGGATGCAAAGTAAAGGGAACCCTTGCGTACTGTTAGTAGAAATGTAAACTGATGCAACCACTAGAAAAAAAAAAACAGTATGGAGGTTCTTCAAAAAAATTAAAAATAGGGGAGCATGGGTGATGCAGTTGATCAAGCATTCAACCCTTGGTTTCAGCTCAGGTCGTGACTTGAGACTAAGTCCTGAGTGGGGTTCCACACTCAGCCTGGAGTCTGCTTAAGATTCTCTCCCTCTCCTTCTGCCTCCCCCAAATAAAAAAATAAATCTTTAAAAAAATTAAAAGTAGAACTATCACATGACCCAGAAATTCCACTTCTGGGTATATATCCAAAGGAGCAAGATCACGATCTTAAAAAGATATCTGCACCCCCCATGTTCACTGTAGCATTATTTACAACAGCCAAGACATGCAAACAAACTGTGTATCCATGTACTGGCAAATACCTGCATGAAGAAAATGTGGTGTAATACACATAGATACATACACACATACACGCACACACACCCCAACACAGTGGATTTTATTCAGCCATAAAAAGGGAAAAAAGTCCTCTCACTTGCAACAACATGGTTGTCCTCTAAAGATATTATGCTAAGTGAAATTAGTCAGACAAATATTAAATGATCTTATACATGGAACCTAAAAAAAATCCTGAATTATAGATGCAGAATAGACTGATGGGCAAAATAAGTAAAGGAGTTCAAAGGTACACCTTCCAGTTAAAAAGCATGTCCTGGGATGTAATGCACAACATGGTAATTATAGTTAATCTTGTGCTAAACATGTAAAAGTTGCTAAGAGAATAAATAGATCTTTAGGGGCACTTGGCTGGCTCAGTAGGTATAGCATAAGACTCTTAATCCTGGGGTCATCAGTTCTAGCCCACATCAGCTGTGGAGCACATTTAAAAATAAAAAGAGAGAGAGTAGATCTTTAAAGCTATTATCACAGGAAAAAAAAAAAACCTATGTGGTAACGGATGTGGACTAGACTTATTGTGGTAATCATTTCACCATATATACATAAATAAAATCATTATGCCATACAACTAAAACTAACAGAACATTATATGTCAATTCCATCTCAATTCCTCAGGGACTATATACTGGATGAATCCATTTCTAGGCCATTCCAGAACAATCAAAACTATTGCGACAGTGAACTGGTAAGTGGCTGGCAGGGGCTAAGGGTGGAAGGAGGGGTAGACTGAAGAAGGAATGAGGGAATTTTTCTGTGATGTGAACTAGATATACTGGCTAATTAGAAGTAATCGTAATAGTACCATCAGAAATACACTCGGGAAATAAACTGATAAATAATAAACTAATAAGCTGAGAAAAAAATTGCTTTACCATCCAAGAAAGCGCTAAGAGAATAAAAAAAGGAAAATAAGCTAACAGGATGTAGGATTTCCCGACCTCTAACTTCTCGAGGCATTTATAAATATGTTAGCCTAAAAACAGCATTAATTGACCAGCAAGTAAAATTACATAAGTAAAATACTGTGGGTTTAACTTACTTAATGTCAAAGAGTCACAATAAGTCAACTATATTATTGACTAATAAATGCCAACAGGGTTTATGTGACCTCAGTCATTTGAGAAGTAAAATCCCTCCCTCTCTCTTTCCCCTGCCCCCAACACACAGAGGAGAGGGGGATTACAAACAGTTAAGGATTGCTAAAAATTATCACACCAAGTATAGAGAAATTGCATTGTATAGGAGAGCAGAGAAAAAATCATGGGAAATTCAAAAATCTGTTTTGCTTTCCTGACTCCTTCCAATAGATTGTTTTCCTAATATAAACGCCTGCCAGCCATAAGAGAGTCTAATAATAAACATGATACTATTAATTCTTGTTGCCTCCTTTCACTGCCTTTTACTTTCTTTTGCTCAACAGCATTTCTTCTGGTCATACTTCCAAGTTGGCCCATATCTTCTACTGAGTCAGTTGTCACATTCTTACAGAAATTATAAATGCCTTAAAAGCCCTATACTTACATGAAATATAAAAATATTCTTGTCACTTCCCATCATACAAGCAAATTACAGCACAGCACTGACTGTCATCACATTTAACCCAAGACTTTCAGCCTGCACAGTTATAATTATTAATGTAGTGAACAGATCCAGTTAGCAGAAGATCCAATTCTAAAATGTGTACTCATAATCTTCTTGGAAACTGAGCGACTCCACTTAAATAACCTCTCAGTTCAGGCTTCTGTAGGGTCAGCAACTAGCCCAGCTACTAGCTCCGAAATAAATCCATCAGATTCTGAAGACGTATGTGAAATATAAACACATATGAAAAACTACAAGAAATAAACGTAAGGTAGGAAATGTAGACAGACCATTCATCTAAAATAATGATTTTATATCTCAGAAGAAACAACAAACTCCCAAATTTATGCTTTGTGAGAGTAAATGAAAAATTCCTACTCAGCGATACTTGGTCATAATTTTAGAAATGTTTACTAGGCCATCCAAAACTCCCATTCAAAAATTTCAGAATTAGGGGTACCTGGGTGGCTCAGTCAGGTAAGCATCTGCCTGGGGCTCAGCTCATATTCCCAGGATCCTGGGATTGAGCTCCATGTTGGGCTCCCTGCTCATTGGGGAGCCTGCTTCTCCCTCTCCCTCTCCCCTGACCTGTGTTTTCACTCACTCTGTGCTCTTTGTCTCAAATAAACCAAACTTTAAAAAAAAAAAAATTCAGAATTAATATGTATTTAATGAAAAACACTATAATGTATACATGAATGGTTGCATTAAAAACATAAAATGTCTAAATTAATACTTATTTAATAAAAGACACTGCAATTTAATTTTTATACATAAATACATCAAATACAGCAATTCAGTTCCATAAAACTAAGGTAGACAAATGAACTGCCTTAAGAGAAAAAAAAAAATTACTAAAATTCAGTTGCCTCATGATTCTAAGATGGGGAATTAGAGTACAAGAAATATACCAAATAATAAAACCCCATATTCTTTAGGAGACAGTTCTGATATGAGTAAGTGAAAAATAACTCTCCAGTGATGGTTAGGAAGTGATGCCAGTCATTTCAAAATGGTGACAAAAGTATGTAGAAGAGTAATGAAAAGGTTATATATTCGATACAATGTTAGTACAATTAACTTTAGCCAATTATTCTCCTTGTTTTAAAGATAAGAACTAGCTTCCAATAAAACCAGTAATTTGGTAATAACTATTTCGTGTTGATAATAACTACTAGAAGTTTCCTTTAACAACTACCTGAAAATTCTATTATTTATTTAAACACATGGACTTAAGCAATGAGTTTTTCAGAGTTACATAAAATATAAAATACTACAAAAATTATTTACCCAGTTAGAATCAGTTGATTCTAACACCTACCATCTGTGCTAATTTACAGTCTGCAATAAATAATCCCAAAGAAAAACATTAAGTTGCAATCAGTATAGTGTGGATATTTATATTTTTGTAGCCTAACCAGAAAACTGGTAATCTTTATTTAGTAAAAAGCATCTCTCCATAAACCAGAACACTCTATTCTCCAATTATGGATGGGCCCTAATTCAATTTTTAAAAATCGTTGAACATCTAAGTATATGGAAAAGCATTCAAGATGTATCACTAACTCAAAACAAAAACTGACTGCATATACCATAACCCCATCTTTGTAAAAAAACAATATATATATTTTATATTTTATATAACAATATATATATATATAATTTGCATATATATATGCAAATTGTGTAGCAACAGGTATGAAAAGCGGTAGAAAAGAATGATAGGATTATGGGTAATTTTTATTTAATTATATTCACTTTTATACATTGTTAATGTATTGTTCTTATAATCCTAAGAAAGGACTTTTAATTAATAAAATTCATTTTTTAGGCAAGTTTTAGGTTCACAGCAAAACTGAGCAGAAACTAGAGAGTTCCCATAAGCTCTCCTTGTTCCCCACATGGTAAAACCTCCCCCACTATAAACATTCAGCGCCAGAGTGGTACATTTGTTACAATCAATGAACTTTTACTGACACAGTTTACAAAAGGGTTCACTCTTGATATTTCACATCCTATGGATTCATCATATCTATAATGCCATCTACCACTGTAACACCATAGAGAATAATTTCACTGCCCTAAACATCCTCTGTGCTCTCTTCATCCCTCCCTCCCCTCTAATCCCAGGCAACCACTGATCCTTCGACTGCATCTACTGTTCTGCCTTTTCCAGAAATGTTACACAGCTGGAATCATACATTATATAGCCTTATCAGATCAGCTTCTTTCACTTAGTAATCTGCATACAAGCCTCCTCTATCTCTTGCTATAGCTTGACTGCTCATCTTAGCATGTTATCAATACCGAGAAAGTTATGTATTACCTACAGACACCTGCAAAAATTCAAGATAAATAACAATCTTGTACTCTAAAAAATACAAAGATAAATAAAAGGAATTCTGCCAATAAGAAAGGTAATTTAAAAAGAACTTAGATTCACAATTAATGAGTTATGTGAAGTGATCACTGCCCATTTAAACATCCATATTTTCTTTGATCAAAGACAGTATTTTTAAGTATTTTGTGAAATGTTTAGTTATTAAAAGCCTAAAGCCACAGAAGTAATACTATGGCATACAATTTCTCTAAGGTTTATTCATCTGTTATACCCATAATATTCTCCTAAAGCTTTTTCCTATAAATGTAGTATATTTTCCTCTATAAATCATTCATTTATATATATGAATATATATAAAATACCATGTTACATATGTATGTATGTATGTATGTAACGGTTCTTTTTTAAAACTGAAAAGTACTGCATCTAAAGGAAATGTTAAATGTTTTTAGAGATTCAAAACCATAATCTTCCCAGAATATAGATACATACACACAACTAAAACATAAAACATTATTTTTAAAAGGGTGTTTTAATAACATAGTACCAAAAACACTTCACTATGTATTCATTTTTCAATTATTCAATAATCTTTTTAATAGGAGAATTCTTTTTCTTTTTTTTTTTTAAGATTTTATTTATTTGACAGAGAGAGATGACAAGTAGGCAGAGAGGCAGGTAGAGAGAGAGGAGGAAGCAGGCTCCCTGCTGAGCAGAGAACCCGACGCGGGGCTCGATCCTAGGACTCTGAGATCATGACCTGAGCTGAAGGCAGCGGCTTAATCCACTGAGCCACCCAGGCGCCCCTCAATTATTCAATAACCTTAATTCAAATAAAATTTTATAATGTGCAGATTTTCCTCGTTCCTAAAAACATAACTGATTTGTACTGATACATAAAAATAATAAGCTGGATTATTAATATTTCCTCGTCACTTTCTTAAGACTAGACAATCAATAATTTAATCTCTATTTATAGCATATGTCTATTTCTGTGGTGCACATACCTCCATGTGGTTTTGTGGTACAAAATTACCCTTATTTTGAAAGGCAAGTTTCAAGCTGTTAACAGGATGCCTACTAACATATCATCATACTGATTTCAGAAAAAAGTAACCTAAAAATTTTAACAGTAAAATATAGCAAAATAAGTAGAAAATGATGAATTTTCAGCATTTGTTTCTAATATGGTTTAATTTTATGTTACATAATTTAATTTTTAATAGGTTCAATTCGATAATTACCTTGCAAAATTCCTGAAAAATTAGCAACTAGCTCTTTCAAACCAGCCCAAGCCAACACTTCTTAGCATACCACTAAGTCTATGAAATCCTGACTTCCCTCTCCTCACAGTTCCTTGGAATCATTCTGCTTCACCAAAAAATTCAAATCAAACATCAACTTGCTCCACGCTTTAGCTAGCAAAACTTAACTTACTTCTTTCTACTCCATCTCCAAGGAGGTTCATTCATCAAGTAATAAGACATGAGTTGCTCTTTATGAGTGAGAAAAGAATTAAAATTTTACAAATAGAAACAGATGATCATATACAGTCCAGTGGTTTTCAACTTTGGATAGCCTTTAAGGAAGAAACAATATGATTCTACACAGGCTCTTCCATAAAGTTGGAAGTGAATATTACATAATATCAAAACCAGATAGCACATGAAATGTTCTTGTAAAATTTTAGCAAATAAAATCTATAAAAAGGATAATACATCATGCCAAGTTGTGATCATCTCAGGAAAACAAGGGCTAACATTTAAAAAAAATCAATATAGGGGCGCCTGGGTGGCTCAGTGGGTTAAGCCTCTGCCTTCGGCTTGGGTCATGATCTCAGGGTCCTGGGATCGAGCTCCGCATCAGGCTCTCTGCTCGGCAGGGAGCCTGCTTCCTCCCCTTTCTCTCCCTCTGCCTGCTTCTCTCCCTACTTGTGATCTCTGTGTGTCAAATAAATAAGTAAATTAAAAAAAAAAAAGTTATAAAAAAATCAATATAATCCACTAATATTCAGATTAAAAAGCACTTTGAAAAATCCAACTACTATTCCTTTTTAATAAGAACTCTCATTTAAATAATAAAGGGGGAGGCCTGGGTGGCTCAGTCATTAAGCCTCTGCCTTAGACTCAGGTCATGATCCCTAGATCTGGGGATCGAGCCCCACATCTGGCTGCCTGCTCAGCAGAAAGCCTGCTTCTCCCTCTCCTAATCCCTGGCTTGTGTTCCCTCTCTCACTGTCTCTCTAACAAATACATAAATAAAATCTTTAAAAAAAAAAAAAAAAACGAAAAACTACAGGTCTCATCATACTTAACCACTAATCTCTAAATGCTTTCCTGCTAAAATCAGGAACAAAGCAAGGTGTCTGCTCTCACTTCTTTTCAACTTTGTACTGAATATTCTAGCCCACACAATTAGACAAGAAAAAAGCATAAAAGGCATTGAAGCCCAGAGGAGAATTAACTCATCTTAGATCTCAGACAACAGGTTTGTGTATATATAGAAAAGCCTATGGAGACTACAAAAAAGATTCAAGAATAAGTTATTTAGTATTTCCCCACAAAATCTATATTATTTAGTAAGTAACAAGCAACCGGAAACTGATTTTTAAAGTAGGCTTCACAAAGAGCATGGAGCCCAACACAAGGGTTTGAACTCACGAGCCTGAGATCAAGACTTGAGCTAAGATTAAGAGTCTGATACTGGGGCACCTGGGTGGCTCAGTGTAACGGTTAAAGCCTCTGCCTTTGGCTCAGGTCATGATCCCAGGGTCCTGGGATTGAGCCCTGCATAGGGCTCCCTGCTCAGCGGGGAGCCTGCTTCCTCCTTTCTCTCCACCTGCTTCTCTGCCTACTTGTGATCTGTGTGTCAAATAAATTGGAAAAAAAAAAAAAGACTGGTTTGGGGCACCTGGGTGGCTCAGTGGGTTAAAGCCTCTGCCCTTCACTCAGATCATGATCTCAGGGTTCTGGGATCGAGTCCCACATCGAGCTCTCTGCTCCATGGGGAGCCTGCTTCCTTCTCTCTCTCTTCCTGCCTCTCTGCCTACTTGGGATCTCTGTCAAATAAATAAAATCTTAAAAAAAAAAAAAAAAAAGAGTCTGATACTTAACCAACTGAGTCACCCAGGTGCCCAGAAACACATTTTTTAAATACTATTTTGCATCAAAAATTATATAATATTTGGGGATTAATATGAAAAGAAATGTGGAAAAATAGCATAATCCATAAAACCTACAAAAATCACTAGGCTATACACCTGAAACTAATAGAACATTGTGTCAACTATATTCAGATTAAAAAAAAAAAGTCTGCCAAGTCTCAACACTGGAAACTGTAACATATACTGACAAAAATTAAAGAGCTAAATAAATGGAGATATGCATCATCTTCACAGAACAGAAGATTTAACAGTGTTAAGATGTTAATTCTTCCCATACTGATCTACAGATTCAGTATAATAACTTCAACCAAATCCCAGCATGTAATTTTTGCAGAAATTGACAAACTCATTCTAAAATGTAAATGGAGGATGTCACCTGGTTATCTCAGTCAGTGGAGGAAGCAACTCTTGATCTCAGGGTCATGAATTCAAACCCTACACTGGGCGTACAGATTACTTAAAAATAAAATCTTAAAAATAAATAAATAAAAACAAAATGTATATGGAAGTATAAAGGACCTAGAATAGGCAAACAACTTTGAAAAGTAAAATCAAAATTAAAAGTTTACACTACCTGATTTCAAGAGCTATTATAAAGCTATGGTAATCATGGCAATGAGATATCAGCAAAAAGATAAACAGATCGAGAGAACAGAATAGGGTCTAAAAGTAAATTCACATATATAAGGTCAATTAATTTTTCAACAAAGTTGCCAAGGCAATTCAATAAGGGAAAGGGGAATCTTTAATAAACAGTACTGGAACAACTAGACTGCCATATTCAAGCAAACAAGCCGCAACCTTTACCTCATACCACATACAAGAATTAACTCAAGAAAAGTACCATCTATTAATTTTCATGCATTATTAATTCACCAATAATCACAACTATCCTAGGTTGTAGGAGTTTTCATCATCTCTCATGTTAGAGAAGCAGGAGGAGCTGTAAATAGAACACCTATTACTGTGCAACTGACCACTCAACAAACTTAGAGAAAATACAAGAGAAACCACTTACCCATTTCTCTAATGAATTCTCACACTAGCAGTTCCTTTCCTTCATTTCCTACTTCCTCACTAAAACAGGTACAAAATAAACAAGAAAAAATGGTTTGGGATTTTTTCTATTTGTACGCCTATCCTCCAAATTCACTGTCAGCCTAACTCCAAAAGTATATTCACATCCCTCTTAAAAAGACAGCTATAAAATATCCAGGCAAGCAAGAAAAAAACCACAGATAGAGAACAAAGTTTCCACCCTGTTACATACTCAAGATGCTATTATGTAGTCAAGACAGAGCTATCCAACACATCTGGCATGTGTTCAAGGATAAACATGGAAAGTCATTTGTCTAGCTTCCAGCATTCTCCTTAGCATACGGATCACCAAAGGTCACTGTATGCGACTGCTGCAAATCCTCATTTAAATTTTCTTGCCTACAGTAAACCTACTAAAATGGGAGAAGGCAAAAGCGAAAGCAAGAGCACTATATTCACAAGGACGTCTACAATTAATATCAGAAAATTTACTTCAAGCATTCTCCTAAAACTGCTAATCAGTAAGAAGTCCTAACCAAAGAAAAGTATTCTAAATCAACTTGCTATGCAAACTAAAAGATGCACAAACAAGAATCCACAGCAGTGTCTTCAAACCTACCAGAAATGAAAACATCTTTGCTGCTATAAACAAAGAGTAAATATGTCAAGAGTAAATATGTTCAGACTCGGAGACAAATTGCAAGGGCAGCTGTAAAAAGATCACAGATCACCTAGATAAGCTACATTGTTAGAAAGCAAGCACATCAACAATTGAGACTTCTTACCAACTCTGACAAATCCACTAGAAAAATTGGACTCAACCAACCTGTTTAAATTTGGGAAAAAAAAAAAAACTAAAGTAACATTCTAATACTTCATACAAAATACAAAATACACTTTTTTTCCATTTCCTACCTTCTAATTTCAGGGGCTTCCCCTCTCTACTGATAAATAAAACCAAAGAATTTAATATCACAAATATAATGTCGAGTTTATTTATAGAAGCAAAAAATCATGTGTGTATAAACTAAGAATATGCGTCAAGAAAATATAAACACTAATCCACGAAACTGGTTTCGGTTGCTAGAAAACGGAATCTGATAGTACCAAAAGCTAAGAATTTAACTAATGAATCTCTCTTCATAATGAATAGGTTTTCTAATTATTTAGCTTTTCTATTTATTTAGAAAATAATTAAGTCTTTAAATCTTGACTGATATGAAAGTCTGCAAGTAACCAAAGTAACTATCCCATACTTTTGACCTGAACCACATAACAACAATGCTTAAGCATCAGATATACTCAGTAAGATACACACTTAAAAGGTGTTAAAACTAGTCTGATATATCTGAGAACCAGGGTTTACAATCTGGAAAAGCCATATCTAAATGTACAAAATTCCATTAAAAATAGCAGAGTAGGAGTGCCTGGACAGCTCAGTTAAGCATCTACCTCTTGATCTCAGCCCAGGTCTTGATCTCAGGGTCATGAGTTCAAGCCCCACATTGGGCTCCAAGCTGGGCATGGAGCCTATTTTTAAAAAAGAGAGAGAACAGAGGAAAAAAAAGAGAAGAAAAAAATAGCAGAGTAAAACAGAAAAACCTTAGTAACCAAATTCTAAAACTTGATAAGTCACAAAGAAAAGCTCCATCCAGGAAAGGGTTCCAAGGTGCCAGCATCTTAATCATGAAAGAATTTAAAAGGCAGAGCCAATGCTGACTCACATTGATCCCAAACAGATAGCATCAAACAATAGAGCTAATCCTTAACTTTCTGGCAAGCATAAATGCCTAGGAGAGTACCACTCTACTCACAAATGACTGCCAAGAAAGTGGTGCTTTGTACTAAGCGGAAAAGGTTGCAAGGGAAGGGGTGTCAGCTTTAAAATAGTTCCTAAAATAGTTGCTTAAAAGGATAAAGAATAAGAACTTACAAAGGCTTTCAGTCAAGCTTGGTTCCAGGAAAAGGATACTTTGGCCCTATGTGAAAGCAAAACCCAGCCATTGTAAAACATAGATACCCAGATTTTGTCAGCAAAAGGAAGAGTATTGTTCATCATTTCCCACAAAGGTAGCAGAGTCTTTAACTTGGATTCCTACTTTTTTTCCTGGCAGGTAGATAACTCTGCAAAAGCAACAAAGCAAACTAAATATAATACTCTTCTCAATTTCAATCCTACAGTCAAAATGCCAACTTCACAAACTCAAAGGTCACAGAGAAACAAATTTCCTGTTTTGTTACTTAAATTCACTACCTTCCTCCTAAACTAACCAATACAGAATTTCCTTCTTGTTTTGAGGCTGACAAAATAAGGAGAGGATACTTGCAACATACTAGGAACAACAGGCAGCTCCCCAGAGTCAAGGAATAGAATTTGATATCATTTTCTAAAACCCAATTACAGGGCCGCCTGGGTGGCTCAGTGAGTTAAAGCCTCTGCCTTCGGCTCAGGTCATGATCTCAGCATCCTAGGATCAAGCCCCGCATCAGGCTCTCTGCTCAGCGGGGAGCCTGCTTCCCCCTCTCTCTCTGCCTGCTGCTCTGCCTACTTGAGATCTCTGCCTGTAAAATAAAAAATAAAATCTTAAAAAAAAAACAACCCAATTACATATAATCTATGTCTATTATTTCTCCACTTGAGAAAAAAACTGAATATTATTATTAGCAATTTTTAAAACTTTATTTTGAGGTTATTTTATAAAAAGAGAAAAGTGCAATGCTTTATAAACATTTGTCAAAAAATGCATTATAAATTTGTCAAATATCCATTATTTCAATTATTAGAATAGTGTTCACTGCCCTAAAAACCTTATTGTCTAGGAAAGATTAGAAAAATGTAAACAATGATTATTATAAACATTTATGTATTTCCCATCTCTTTCTAAAATACACGAAGGATATTCTACACTGTTCACAAATAATTATAACTTAATGAAAAATGTGTACAAATTCCATAAGGGCCTACCAAGAAGAATAAAATACAAATGGAGAGGTAGTATCTGACCGGTCTGATGGATTAACTGTGAAATGTGCTAAGAGTACTGTAACTCTAAGAGTAAAAAGGACCAAAACTTGTTTATAACTTGTCTATATACATATACTATGTATTAGTATTCCTATCCCTGTCCTCTTACTAGCATCCTAACAATGAAATAAAAAGGAAGAGTTACAACTATTTTTCTAAGATATAAATAATGATGGATAATGTCCCATATGGCTTTATTTAGTCTTCACCCTATTAAAATATGGCTCTCTCATCACTCCAATGAAAACTGTTATTCTTAAACATAAATGACCAAAAAAACCCATAAACGACTTCAATATTACAAAACAATTTTCAATCCCCTTTTTAGTCAGCTCATCCTGTATAATTTCTCTGATTTTAAAAACTGAGGACCACCCTCTACTCCTTAAAACCTGCCCTCCCCTATCTTCCCAATCAGATTATAAATAGGTTGAAGGAACAGAATTTGAGTGGGAGAGGTAAGAAAACATGTATCGAATGGCCAGCCTGTGTTCAAATACTGTGCTAGATGATATGCACACATTATCACATTTAACATCACTAAAATTAAAACGTGTTATTAATTCTCACTTTACCAGTAAGGAAACCAAAGACCAGAGAGGTTGTAAAATATCCAACACTTCATTGTTAATAAGTGACTAGACACATGACTCCAACCACAACATCCAAGATTCTTCTACTAAACTGTGACAAATTTAATTCTAAACATATATAGCGGAAAATGCAGAATAATAATCTTTCGATCTTGGAGTGCAGAAAACTTTTCTAAAGTTCAAGACCATAAAAACAAAAGAATGACAGATTAAATGATACAAAAAAAAATTAATGTCTGTAAGGCAAAGAGCCAAGTCATACAGTCAGAAGATCAAAAGGAAATGGGAGTAAAGTCTCAGTAGTATTTATAATGGATAAATGAGGTAATGTTTCTAAAATATAAACAGCTTTTACAAATCAATAAGAAAAAAATGTAAACACCCCAATAGAAAAATTGGGAGTAAAGGTCATGATCAGGCAAACCACAAAAGACTGGCTCAAAAAAAGTGAAAAGAAATACAACCACCCAATTAATCAAATAATTGCAAATTTTAAAAAGCATATGACTTTATTATCAGAATAGGAAAGATTAATAATATAAGTATGGGGAAACATGGCACCCATTACACAGCTGATGTGAACATAGTTCTATACATTTCTAAAGGGTAACCCAACAAGATGTATCAAAATTTTAATGTGCAATCATTTAAATCCAGCAAGTCCACATCTAGAAATTTATCCTTTAAAAAAGTGTGGAAGTGGAGCTTATGTGGCTTTGTCAGTTGAGCATTTGACTCTTGATTTGGGCTCAGGTCATGATCTCAGGGTTGTGAGATCAAGCCCACACTAGGCCCCATGCTTAGTGTGGACACTGTTTAAGATGCTCTCTCTCCCTTCTCCTCTAAGGCCCCCTCCCTCTTAAAAATAAATAAGTAAATATAAATAAATAAACAAGTAAATGTGAAGTGTATGTATGAATCTTTTCTCTGCATTAGTGTTGATAATTGTCCAAGATAAGGAAATAAATTGCCAATCAGTAGGGGACTGAATTATAGGACATCAATAAATGAATTACATTTCAGCCCTTCGAAAGCATAATGTGTGTAAATGTAAAATGCTGCCACTGCTGCTGTGAAAAAGTTTGTCAGTTCTCAAAAAATTAAAATAGAACGAACTGCTGTACGATCCAATAATTACACACTCAGGTATATACCCAAGAGAACTGAAAACAGATGTCCATACAAAAATGTGTACATGAATGTTCATAGCAGAATTATTTATAATAACCAAAAAGTAGAAACGACCCTATCAGCTAATGAACAGATGAATGAAATATGATATATGAAATATGATGGCATATTACTCAGCCATAAAAATACAATTACATGCTACAACATGAAATAATCTTAAAAACATTACACTACATGAAAAGAAGCCAGACCCAAAAAGTCACATATTGTATGATTCCATTTATATTTAAGGCCTGGAATAGGCAAATCCGTAAGAGGAAAAGTAGACTGGTGGTTTCCAGCAGATGAAGAAATAGGCCAAAAAGAATTGCTAATAAGGATAAGGTTTCTTTTGAGGATCATGGAAATGTTCTAGAATAGTGATGGTTCACCCAAAAAAAAAAAAAAAAAAAAAAAAAATAGTGATGGTTCACAACACAGTGAAATACTAAAACCACTGAAGTGTGTATTTTAAAACAGTGATTTTTAAAATGGTGATCTCTCACTTTTTAAAAAATGCTTAAAACTTTTTAAAAGCATGAGGCATATCTACTGATGGAAAAAAAATGACTGTAATATGCTGTTAAATCAGAAAACAAATGTAGGGCGCCTGGGTGGCTCAGTGGGTTAAGCCACTGCCTTCGGCTCAGGTCATGATCTCAGGGTCCTGGGATCGAGCCCCGCATCGGGCTCTCTGCTCAGCAGGGAGCCTGCTTCCCTCTCTCTCTCTGCCTGCCTCTCCATCTACTTGTGATTTCTCTCTGTCAAATAAATAAATAAAATCTTTAAAAAAAAAAAAGAAAGAAAACAAATGTAAAAAAACAGTATACAGAATCATTCTACTTATATATGGTTTTGGGTTATATACACATATTGCCCAGAAACAGACTATGGCTCAATACTACTAACGGTCTTGATCGCAATGAGATAGAATGACCAGGAAATTATGCTCTTCGGTATAATTTTATATAAGGACACGTATTTCCAAAAGCAGACATGAAAAAATATTGCTCGGGGGGGGGGGGGAGTACTATAACAAAAATACATAAAATAGATGGAAACCAGAAAATACAAGCAAAGATTGCTAAACTGAGGGGTCCGTAAACCTCAGGAAATCTATAAATTTGCATAAGAAATAAATTACATCACCATTTTCATTAATGTCAATTGAAAATGTAGTACCTCTTTTTTTTTTTTTAAAGATTTTATTTATTTATTTGACAGAGAGAGAGATAACAATTAGGCAGAGAGAGAGGGGAAAGCAGGCTCCCTGCTGAGCAGAGAGCCTGATGCGGGGCTCGATCCCAGGACCCTGGGACCATGACCTGAGCCAAAGGCGGAGGCTTTAACCCACTGAGCCACCCAGGCACCCCTGTAGTACCTCTTTTAATTAGAGCTAAGAGGGCGCCTGGGTGGCTCAGTGGGTTGGGCCGCTGCCTTGGCTCAGGTCATGATCTCAGGGTCCTGGGATCGAGTCCCGCATCGGGCTCTCTGCTCAGCAGGGAGCCTGCTTCCCTCTCTCTCTCTCTCTGCCTGCCTCTCCATCTACTTGTGATCTCTCTCTCTGTCAAATAAATAAACAAATAAATCTTTAAAAAAAAAATTAGAGCTAAGATACCTGCCGTGATATTAGCAGTACCTGTGATTTTGGTCACTAACACAAGTTATATTTTTGTATCACATTACAGTTGTTCCACATATCTCAAAATATCATCCGTACATACCACTACTTCAAAATTATGTGATTATACTCACTACTAGATCTTGCAATTTAAATGTATTGATAAAGAGGCACATATATCACAAATTTTTTATAAATTTTACTACTTTAATATAACAGGTTCCTTTTTAATCTTATTTTCTTTCATTCACTTAAAATCATTATTCTAAAAAGGCTCCACAGCCTTCTCCAGTCTTGCCAAAGGGTCCATGCCACCAAACATTCACCTATATCCAAATATACCACTCATTCATTAGAGACAGGAAGGGCCACCAATCACGAGGATATTCTAATTATTCAGGCATAAAGCAATTAGTGCCTAAATCCAGGGAAAAACAGAAATCATCCCAATTTTAATTAATTTGTCTAACAGAATTCGTAATTTTCTTCCCCAAATTGTCTCTCCCAAATTGTCTTCTGGTTTCTCAGTCATCTCTTCTTCCTTCACACTGAATCACCACTGTCACTTTATTAAAAGCTCTAGCTATCCCAACTGAGAAGAGATTTCACGACTTATCACTTCACATTTTAACTCTTTAAAAAAGAGCTTCCCTCCTTCCATTCTAATCTCAACTGATTCTGCATACCTCAACCATATAATCTTCTTAAAGAGTTATTCCAAACTGCCACCAACCTGCTCAGAATCACTCAATGCTATCAGTGCATTTAACAGTCATATTGGTAATTATGAGATTCTAGAACCATACTTGCACTCACTATTAATCAAAAGTAATATACTGCTATGTTCTATAAAGTATCATCTAAAACAACATTATAACAAGTCAGGCATTAGTAAGAGAACCTCAGTTTATAAATGTGAAAGACCACCCACTGCTCTAGCGTTGAACACGGGATAAAACTAAAATTCCTTACCTAGGCATTCAAACCCCTCCCTAATGATCAGGTTCCAATTTGCCTTATCGGCCTCCTTGTTGTCCCTGAAGCTCTGGAAGTTAACCAGAAATTAACTAAATTTCCTTCTCATACTTGAAGCTGGAGTTGGCCTTTCTCCTACTACATATTTGTTGATGTCATTTCTACCATTTGCAATCCCATTTGATTATTCATTCATTTAGTAAACAGTAACTAAGACTCTACTATATACTAAACACTCGGTACACTGATAGGGTTTAACCCCTACAAACAGTTGGGCTACACATGGAGTTATCTCTGCCCTTAAAAACTCACAGTTTAATGGAAAAGTAGAAACAGAAGCCAAGTAAATACAAGACAATATGGCAAAGGTTATGAAAAAGGAATGCACAAGATGCCAGGAAAGCACAGAGAAAGAACATAAAGACTGGAAGGATGATCAGGCAAGATTTCTCAAGTAGGAATAATATAAGGTAAATTATTTAAAAAGTCAGTGAGGTCATCACGTGTAAAGTACTGTAGGCACATACAAACCATAGACCAAGCTGTAACTCACTCAGTATGGCAAGCCTAGGAAGTATGTTCAGGAGAGAGAAGTAATAAAATGATAAAACTGGAGAAGTACAGTGGGACAAGATCATGATGGGTCTTACACATAATCCTATGAAATCTCCACTTCCTTCTAAAAAAAATAAGCAGCAGCAGGTTATCCTGGAAAGTACACAGGTTTAGGAATTCCAAAGACCTAAATCTGAATTTGAGCTCTGTCATGTCCTTGTTATGTGCATTTCATCAAATTTGCCTCTCTGAGCTTCAGTATGCTCAACTATAAAACAGGGATTAATAATATAAATTTTTCCAGGATTCTAACAAGAATTCATGTAAATCTCCTAGTAGAGAGGTTAGCAAACTACAGCTTGGTTTGCCAGCAATGAATGGTTTTACGATCTAAAGTATTGGTTAAAAAAAAAAAAATTAAAACTACAAAAAATAAAAAACAAAGAATATAAGACAGAGATCTTAATGTGACCCAAAGACCAAAGTATTTACTATGTAAGGCCCTTTACATAACACATACTCCTGTCCTTAGCACATAGGATCCAACCAAAAAATAGTAACTATTACTATTTTAAGAACACTTAAAGATTAAAGATTTAAGATTTAAGATTTTAAGAAAACTTAAAAATGAATTTTGCAAGGATTTCTCTGTTGACAGTGTATACAAAGAAGCAGAAGTGAAAGAAGCAATAATGGATGCTGGGAGAACAAGCAAGAAGGATGCTGTAGTGTTCCACTACCTTCTTCCTTTCCTTCCTCCTCCTAACCATAAAGGAGACATCAACTTCCACCTCCTCTTCATCCTTGTAGATTATGATACAGCACTTAATGGTCTTTGTTAGTTAGCATATTTTGCTTAGACTTTCTATTTATTGGGGATTAGATCCCTTATAAGTAGTGTAAGAGTAAGTATTTTGGAGTCAAACAGATCCTATTCTAAATATTGATTTCACCAATACTTAGGACTTGTTATTTAACTTGTATGGATCCTAGTAATAAGACACAGAAATGGCTAAATTATATTCTGTTCTAAGCTTTGTTTTTTACTTTGGATGTGCCACATACTACTGTTCTAAGCACCTTATAGATATACTTGATTTAATCCTCACAACAACCCTGCAAGATAAGAACTATTATTATCTCCCCATTACACATGAGCAAACTGAAATATGGAGAAGGGAGTTTCCCCAAAAGCTAGGAAGTGAAGGATCCAAGGGCTCACATTATTAACCACCTAATGAATGATAATCATACTCCACAGGATTTTCATGAAAACTAATTCAGATTACTATCTTAAGGAAGGAGGATGGATTTTCACAATCCTTAGATCTCAGCAATCCAATAAATATCTGTTCCATTTCTTAGTTAAAAAAAAAAAAAAGATTACATTCCACGGGTGCCTGGGTGGGTTAAGCCTCTGCCTTCAGCTCAGGACATGATCTCATAGTCCTGAGATCAAGCACCACATCGGGCCCTCTGCTCAGTGGGGAGCCTGCTTCCCCCTCTCTGTCTGCCTCTCTGCTTACTTATGAGCTCTGTCTGTCAAATAAATTTTTTAAACATTTTTAAAAAAATAAAAATAAAGATTAAATTCCAAACCTTATTGCCCAGAACCCTGAATGCAATTGCTGGTAGCCAGTACAAACTTAATATTTATTAAGTAAGATATACTTTAAAGTGATTAAAATCCTTGTGCTGTTTCAAGATCATATTCTGTATATTCTGTATATTCACAATATATTATTTCGTAAATCGCAGAAGACTGCACTGACAGGAACCTACAGCAGGAAACACTCTTGCCAGTTTTTTGGTTTTAAATATAAACATTATGATCAGACAACAATGAATATATACATAAAGATCTCAAGAAAGTCATTGCACAGAGAGACATTACAGTTAGTATCCCTATATTTAGTTCTATTCTCTTAGTAGTATTTGTAACTGGTATTACATAACTGATCTATGTTAACTCATTTAGGGAATCTATTTAAGTAACATGGGAAGGGAAAAAGATTCTAAACTGTAAGATTACAGACAGAGGTTCTCTCTGCAAAAGATGAATATAAGAAGATAAAGTGCTGTAACTTCAACTTTGTGTCACCAATTAGTGTCACTATTTTCTTCTGTTAATAAACAATATGAAACGGGCGCCTGGGTGGCTCAGTTGGTTGGGCGACTGCCTTTGACTCAGGTCGTGATCCTGGAATCCCGGGATCGAGTCCCACATCAGGCTCCCAGCTCCATGAGGAGTCTGCTTCTCCCTCTGACCTTCTCCCCTGTCATTCTCTCACTATCAAATAAATAAATAAATAATCTTAAAAAAATAAAATAAAAATAAAAAAAATAAACAATATGAATGCCCCAAAATACCTGGCATCTATTCAGTATGAATGAGTCCCTAACAGAACAAAGTGAACTATTCACTTCGTCAAAAAAAAAAAAATAAATTTTAATCTGTAATGAGATTTAAATGTGGTCTGAAAAAAAAATGAAATACATCCTGCTGCAAAAGAGAATACAAAACAAAAAATCTATTACCAGTTTCTAATTCTGACTTGTAAACAGGAAGACTCTTGGCTAACCCAAAATTATTTAACTTCTGCAACGTATAACACGGAGAGAAAGAAATCTTTTCAAAATATTTTTTCTAATCTGGGGGCGCCTGGGTGGCTCAGTGGGTTAAAGCCTCTGCCTTCAGCTCAGGTCATGATCCCAGGGTCCTGGGATAGAGCCCCACACTGAGCTCTCTGCTCAGCAGGGAGCCTGCTTCCCTTCCTCTCTCTGCCTGCCTCTCTGCCTACTTGTGATCTCTGTCTGTCAAATAAATAAATAAAATCTAAAATATATATATATATATATATACACACACACACACACACACACACACACATACATATAAGCAGAATGTACACAATTAAAGTTCCAAAAATTAAAGGGTAATCACCACTTCAAATGAAACATAACCTTACTTTGCAGAACAGAATTTCTCAAGAAAGCTATCAAGTTTTTTTAGAAACTTAAAAAACAAAACCATTCATGCTAAAATATTTTGGGAAAAAGTTAACAGTCAGATTCATGGTAAATATGGACTTCTTCATTAACCATATACTCAATAATTACAAAAATGTGTTTCCATCTTTTTAATTCTATGATTAGTTCTTCATTTATGATTTAGTTTTCTGTTAACTGTGTCTCCCATCAAACTAGCTATCAATGTAATCAGAAAAAAAACAGTTTTTATTAAATATTTTTCAAAAGAAACAATATTTTCCACTACTCAAGAAAGCTGAATTATCCATAAAAATCTTTAAATTAAGAGATCTCCAAATGCATATATGGATGGCATATACATCCATACATACATATATAACTGCAATGGGAAGGCAGACACGTTAGAGGACACTAAAGGAGCAGGGAAGGGAGGCAATAAGGGAGAGGGAAAAGCAGGTGGTGAAAGCTAGCTCCTCTTTCTCAAACAAGTTAAGCATTATTACCTACCACATGACTTGACAGAGTATCTTCAATTTTGTAATCCCCTCCTTCATACTTCCCTCAAAACTCAACCCTAACACCCCAGGATCCCTTCATGAGAGAAATACTCAACAAACTAGAAACAGAACTTCATCAACCTAACAAAGAGCATCTACGAAAACCCCACAGCTAACCTCATACTTAATAGTGGAAGCCTTAATGCTTTCCCCCAAGATCAGGAACAAGACAAGAATATCTGTTCTTCACACTTCTTTTCAACAATGTAATGGAGGTTTTGGCCAAGTCAGTTAGATAAGAAAATGAAATAAAACACATCCAGATTGGAAAAGAAGTAAAAACTATCTACAGGTGGCATGACCCTTGTTACACAGAAAATGCTATAGGATGAACTAAAATATTAGACCTAATAAACAAGTTCAGCAAGGTTGCAAGATTCACAATCAACAGACAAAAATCAATTGTATTTCTATACACTTGCAATGAACCCCTTAAAAAAATTAGGAAAACAGGGGCACCTGGGTGGCTCAGTGGGTTAAGCCTCTGCCTTCGACTCAGGTCATGATCTCAGGGTCCTGGAATCGAGCCCCACATCGGGCTCTCTGCTCATCAGGGAGCCTGCTTCCCCCTCTCTCTCTGCCTCCTCTCTGCCTACTTGTGATCTCTCTCTGTCAAATAAATAAAATACAAAAAAAAATTAGGAAAACAATTCCATTTATAATAGCATCTAAAAGAATAAAATTTTTAGGAATAAATGCATCAACTTAGACTCTAAAAACTGCAAAATACTATTGAAAGAAATCAAAGAAAATAAATAAATGGAAAGATCCCATGTTTGCAAGTAGGAAGACTTAGTATTATTAAGATGACAATGCTCCCCAAATTGATCAGATTTAACACAACTGCCATCAAAATTCCTGCTGGCTTCCTTGCAGAAATTGACAAGGTGATCCTGAAATTCATATGGAAATAGGAAACACCCTAAACAGCCAAAACAATCTTTAAAAAGAACAAATTTGGAGGACTCCCCCTTCTCAATTACAAAGCTATAGTGGTCAAGACAGTACTGGGTATAAGGAAAATCAAAGAGACCAATGGAATAAAACTAAGTCCAGAAATAAACCTTCTGTTTATTGTTAATTTATTTTTGAGAGAAATGACAAGACAATTAAATAGGCAAAGAACAGTCTTTTCCACAAATGGTACTGGGACTGGGTATCTATATGCAAAAAATAATGTTAGACTCCCTACATCAGGTCATATGCAGAAATTAACTCAAAATGGATCAAAAATCTAAATATGTGATAAAACTAAAAATCTCGGGGCGCCTGGGTGGCTCAGTGGGTTAAGCCTCTGCCTTCGGCTCAGGTCATGATCTCAGGGTCCTGGGATCAAGCCCCTTGTCAGGCTCTCTGCACAGCGGTGAGCCTGCTTCCCCCTCTCTCTCTGCCTGCCTCTCTGCCTACTTGTGCTCGCTCTCTGTCAAATAAATAAATAAAAATCTTTATAAAAAACTATAAAAACTGGGACGCCTGGGTGGCTCAGTTGGTTGGACGACTGCTTTCGGCTCAGGTCATGATCCCGGAGTCCCAGGATAGAGTCCCGCTTCGGGCTCCCAGCTCCACGGGGAGTCTGCTTCTCCCTCTGACCTTCTCCTCACTCATGCTCTCTCTCACTGCCTCTCTCTCAAATAAATTTAAAAATCTTTTTTAAAAAATTATAAAAACTTTTTTTAAAAATGAAAAACTCTTAGCACAGAGGGATATATCTCTATGACCTTAGATTAGTAAATAATTTCTTTGACATGACATCAAAAGCACAACAAAAAATTAGACTTTCTTCAAAATTTAAAACTTTTATTCTTTAAAAGACATCATCAGGAAAGTGAAAGGATAACTCACCAAGTTGGGGAAATATTTGTATCTATAATATTTGTGTCTGTAATATATAAAAGACTCTTTCAACTCGGTGATCAAAAGATAGACAACAAACAATTAAAAAATGGGCAAAAGATCTGAATACATACCTCTCAAAAAATATATGTACAAATGGCCAATAAACAAATGAAAAGACACTCAGCCTCTTCAGGGAAATGAAAATCAAAACTGCAATGAGATACTACCTAACACTCACCAGGAGAGCCTTGATCAAAAAGGTAGTAACAAATGTTGGCAAAGATGTGGAGAAACTGGAGCCCTCATGCACTGCTGGTAGGGACGTGAGATGGTGAGGGTGCTTTGGGAAACAGAAGTTCCTCAAAAGTTTAAACACAAGAGGCACCATGGGCCACCTGCCTTGCTTGCTCTGTAGAGCATGTGACTCCTGATCTCAGGGTTGTGAGTTTGAGCCCCACACTAAGTGCAGAGATTACTAAAAAAGTAAAATCTTTAAAAAGTAAAGAAAGAGAAAATAAACATAGAGACATACAATCCAGCAATTCTATTCCCAGGCATATGCCCAAGAGAAATGAAACTATGTACACAAAAACTTGTCTATGAATGTTCATAACTGAATTACTCAGAATAGCCAAAAAGTAGAAATAACCCAAATGTCCATTAGCTGATAAACAAAATGTAATATATATCCGTATGATGGCATATTATGCAGCCATAAAAAGAACGAGGTACCTTGAAAATGGGGGCACTCGGGTGGCTCAGTCATTAAGTGTCTGCCTTAGGCTCAGGTCATGATCCCAGGGTCCTGGGACTGAGGCCCGCATAAGGCCCCCTGCTCAGCAGGAAGCCTGCTTCTCCCTCTCCCACTCCCCCTGCTTGTGTTCCCTCTCTCATTGTGTCATCCCCCTCTGTCAAATAATAAATAAAATCTTTAAAAAAAAAAAAGAAAGAAAGAAAGAAAAAAGAAACCGTGAAAATGGGGTAAGTGAAACAAGCCTGTAATAAAAGACATTACGTTAAGATCCCATTTGTACAAAATGTTCAGAATAGGCATATATAGTCAGAAAGCAAATCAGTGATTGCCTAGAAATAAGGGTATGGCAGTACAGGGGTACGGGAGGGTACTCTTAAAGGATATAGGATTTATATATCTCAGGGGATATAAACGTTCTAAAATTAAGATGATGGCTGCACAACTGTGAATATACTAAACACCACAGAGTTACATATTTTAAAAGGGCAACTTCTATGGTTTAAGTGAACTCTATCTCAAAAAAGCTGTTACAAAAAAAAAAAACTCTCAATTTTTTAAGTAGTCCCTGACCCACCCACCATTCCATTTCATGTTACTCCCTCTCAGAATGTCTACGAACAGTTTATAGTGTAGAGACTTTGGTTTGTTCATTCATGGTTTTTGAAATAACTAAATTGTTTTATCTCCTTTCCGCATAACCTACAAGCTTTGCAAGAGTCTTCTACTTCTTTCATACTTTAGAACCGAGTATAATAATGGATATGGAATGGGCCTTCAAATAAGGGCATCAATTTTCAAAATACAAAATATTAACAATCTGTACCATGGAGAAGTTAACAAGACTACTCAAAAATCTACCTTTGGAGGAATACAGATATATTAAACTCCTCAGATCCTTAACCAAACTGTTCAGAATAAAAATAAGTGAAGGAGAACATAGAGCTAAGGTTTCACATTATAATAATGCTAGGTAATGAAAGAATAAGTTATGATTCAATTAAAATTAAAGTTGTCCAGAGATAAAATTCATTTAATATATTAGAGGCTCCCTGTTAGCGCAGTTAATCAAAGAAAGTTGTAGCATTTATCATGAAACAGCAGCACAAGTTAATAATTAAACCTTTGTTGTTTACTCGATTTTATTGTTCTTAGGGAAGTCTCACATATATTAATTAAAATGACTCTAGAGGGGTGCCTGGGTGGCCCAGTGGGTTAAAGCCTCTGCCTTCTGCTCAGGTCAGGGTCCTGGGATGCCAAGGTCCTGGGATAGAGCCCCGCATCTCTGCTCAGCAGGGAGCCTGCTTCCTCCTCTCTCTCTGCCTACTTGTGATCTCTGTCAAATAAATAAATTATATCTTTAAAATAAAATGACTCTAGAATTATAAATACAGCTACAGCAAACAACAAAACAAGTTTGGTCCACCTAAATATTTCCTTAAAGTATAAAGTAATAATAATAATTTATCTTAGAGAGAAAGTGAAAATTCAGAACCGTGTTTCCCATGAAACCCTAAACCAGAAACTGAAATTCGAGGTCAACTGATTTCAAAGTACAAAGAGAAAAACTCAAAGAGCCAGAACCCAGAAGATCACAATGACAGTTGATAGCTAGATAGTAAAGGAGAGACCTACTGAAGGTTATAAAATCCAACTGTTACGTTCTGCATTAAATCTGTATCCTTTAACAGGTAGATTTCACTTGTCCTTCAAACTCATAGAAGACAGCTCTTCCTCCTTTGGCTTTAACTCCTTCCTTCTCTTACCCTCCCACCTCCACGGCCCCAGTTTTACTCCTTGAAGATGGAAAGCAATTTTTAAGGATTATAACTCACCTTTCTGACATAATTTCATAAATATATGCTACCATCTAAAACAACATCATGAAATGCCCTAAGCTGTCCACCATCTGGGGACTACATTCCCATCCCCTTCACATTCAAATAAGGCTCTGAGACAAATTCTCACCAGTCATATGTGGGCAGATGTTTGTCACTTTAAGTCTGGTAGTTCTTAAGAAATGGCCTGTAAGTAACATGCAAGGCTCCAAGGCCCTAAAGAATGCCAAAGCCATAGATGTTAAGGAGTGTGGGTCCCTCAAACGCCACATGGAGGAAAGCCACAAGCCTGCTAACCAGGAACACCTGCAGAGAACTGTTACATGTGAGCAAAATACAAACTTACATCTGTTAAGCCACTGAAATTCTGGTGTATTTATTACCTAATTAGCATTATCCAAAGTAAAACATGCACAAAGTCTGAAGTATTTCAATTCCCCCTAATTAAAGACATTTGTAAGGGTTATTTTGGAAAGATTGTTTAAAAGCCCTTTAAGTAACATTAAATTGTAAAATCTAAACAATTTTCCACCTTGATTTTTTGGTAACATAATTACTTTAAACAATGATAGTATGAAAAGTTCCACTGTTAATAAATTTTACTGTCCACAGGTTTAGTTCAGTATATTTTCATGATTTCATGATTACAAAGAAATGTCTTCTCAATTTCCCAAATTAAAAATTTTGGGAAAAAATACAAAGTATTTTAAAACATTGTAATTCATAATGTCTAATTTGTAATATCTAATATCTACCTAAAGGCAAAATTCATTTCTATTTTATAGTTCTTAAAGTATTAAAAACTATCCATAATTTCAGTGTATCTATTTGTTTACTTATTTTATTACCATCTATAGCTCTTAAGGTAAGAATTCTTCCTTTAAATACAACCATATGGCAGATAATTCTGTTTGTTGTAAATGCACACATGCTCATAAGACACATACTTTAATAAAACAATGACATTTCGTGTTCTAATAAAGTTCTCCCTACTATCCTTCACAAAAGTGCTAAAATTTTAGTACTTTACAGGTTTTTCTTAAAGTTTAATATTGCTGATATAAATAAAAATAAGGCCTATCTGGGAAACGTGTCATCAGTAAACAGAGATAGTACAAACTTAACCCAATGAAACTCCTCCCACATTGTCTTCACCCTGCCTTCACCAAAAAGAAAAAAATCCTTTCTTAACCTCTCCATTGCCTTTACACTAAACTCCGTATTATTTTTTTCCCATCAGAATACAATTAAAATTTAATGAACAGCACATTTACTACTCCACACAGAATAAAAATGGAAAACTATTGAAAACTGAGGATTTTTCCTTAAACCATTCAGGAAAATATTCCAAGAGATTTATGTTTACCAAATCAGTCAATGTGAACTAAAAGAATTACACAGCAATTTGGGGGGCATTATTCTTTGTGAATCTCTAAAGGTAAATTAGACTCCAGTTTCTTGATCTATTTTAATGCTTCATTGTATTGGAATATATGTGCTACATACGGTGTAAACAATTTTTTCTAGGGGCATATAGCCAAAATTCATAAAAAGCAGTGAAACTGAGAGACAGCCTATTCAAAAATATGGGGAACAAAAAAAGTATGACTAGATAGTCTCTATAAACTAATATAGTAGGCCACTTTAGTAACAATCTCGATTCTATGAAAGACATAAACTACAACATTAAAAGTTGTTTATATGTAACTTAGATATTACCAAAAGACTCCGAAATGTTCTATTGTCTTGATTTTTAACCAACAGTTACATAAAATTGCTCAGCTGTCAGATGGCTACGTGCACTTATCCATGTTTTCCGGGGCCCACAACCAGGGCTGCAGGAGGAGGAATATTTAACTAAGCATCTACTATGCGCCAACCGTGTTTTCTCATTCGACCCCAGGACAACCTTACTATGAATGTATTATCTCCTGACTGCAGAGGAGAAGACTGGGGTCTGCAGACATTGGGTAAGCTGCTACGGTCCAACAGCTAAGAAAAATGGCCCAGCCAGAGTACCGAGGCCTGAGAAACCAGCCCTTCTTCCCACGCAGCCCCCTCTGTCGTTCCTCCCGCAGTCGTCACAGGGGACAGCGCTCCGCTCGTCCCGTCCCTCCGCCGGCGCTCCCCGCGAGCGGCCCGGCACGCCGTGGCACACCGTGGCACACCGTGGCACACCGGGTTCGGAACCAGAGCTGCCGGCCACTCGGCAGAGCGCGGTCCGCTGGGATCGTCGGGTCGTGAGTCCGGGGTCGCAGCGGCGCGAGCTCAGTCCGCGCACACCGGCGGGCGGTGCGGTGCAGCGGCTGAGCGGGGACCCACGCAAACAGCACCTGTGCTGGGGTCCACGAGGCGCTGCAACCTCCCGGCAGCCGCGTCCCCACGGCCCCGGCTCGCCCAGACCGCTCTCCCGCGGCCCTCCGAGAGCGCACACCGGCTCCGCGAGAAAGGCTACTCGCTCGGGGTCCGGGCACGGCGAGCGACACTTGTTGGTCCGCGCGCTGCGGCCGGACAGAAGGCGCGGGGGGTGCCGGCCGCCGGCGCGCACGGCTCGCGGGGCTCCCCCGACACAGCCGCCGCCGCCGCTAGCCGGGCCGGGTCGGGGCCGCGGACAGCCCCGGGAACTTCCTCTTCCCCGCGACCCGCCCGGCGCGGCGCGCACCCGCCTCTCCCCCAGGAGGCAGGACCTAACCTCTCCGAACGCACAAAACGGCCCCGGCCCCGGCCCCAGCGCGGCGGCCGGGAGGCCGGGCTCCCTGCTTCCTCCGCCTCGCCAGGCTCCGCTCCCCTCAGAAGCGGCGCGCCGACTCCCGCGCGAGAGCGTCCGCGGCGCGGGCGGCCAGCCCGCCTCGGCCCTTCCACCGGCCTCCGGGGAAAGACGGAAGCGGCGAGCTCGAGCCGCGCGTCCCCGAGAGGCCCCGCTCGGATTCACTTTCCCTCGGGTCGCACCGCGGCGAGGGCCGGCGCCGGCAGCTCCAACGCCAAAACACGCCTTCGCTCTCCTCAGCAGACGCGGAGGCGGCCGAGGCGACGGCGATCGGCGCGTCCCGCCTCCGACCCTCACCTGCCCAGGCCCGAGGCAGCGCGCTGGGCCCCCGCGGGCCCGGCGTCCCGGGAGGCGTCCGAGGAGGCTGGCGGGAGGCGGGCGCGCCGGCGGGCGGGCGGGCGCCGAGGCGGGTAGGCCGCGCTGCAGGCCGGCGCGCTTCCTGCCGGGCCCCGGGCTCGGCGGCGCGGCCCCGACCCGCGGCTCCCCCGGCCCGGCCGCCCGGCGCCCGCCGCGCGCACACTCGCCCTCCCCGGCCGGCTGAGGCCGGGCAGCTCCCACCGGCGAGCACCGGAGCCTCGCCACACCGGGGGGGGGCCGCGCCACTCGGGGGTCCCGGACACGCGAAATCCGCCCCCAGAGTCCCGGGCCCTGCGCGCGGGCCCCCCTCCACACACACACACACCCCGGAACCTCCGCGGCCGCCGGCGGCGACGCGGGTCAGCCCCACGCCCGACACACACCCACTCGCTCCGGGCCCCCGGGCCGCCTCCCGCCCGCCGGAGTCCCGACTCGCGCAGCCACACGCGCATTTGTCCCTCTCCCACCTCACGACCCCGGGGACGCGCGGCTCTTCCCGGCACTCCCGGTCTACTGGAGGCACAAAAACACTCTACCTCATTCTCTCCGTCTGGCCCGGCAGCAGCAGCAGCAGCCATTTCCCCGCGGCCGGGACGGACACACACACACACACACACACACACACACTCTCTCACACTCACACGCGCGCGCGCGGCCCCCACAGATGCTTCCCCTCCGAGCCGCGGCCGCAGACGCAAACACAAACACCCACGGGCGGGCCTCGCTCCCGCCCGCCCCAAAGGGAAGCCGCCGCGACAGGCAGGGCCCGGCCCTCGCTCGCGGGCGGGGTGGGGGGGGGGCGCCCGGCGCGCGGGCCCGGGGTCGCGGGGGGCCTGCGCCCCCTCCTCACCTGCATTCAGCGCGCCGGGGTCCGGGCGGCGGCGGCGACGGCGGCGGCGGGGCGGCTGCTGCTGGTGCTGGTGCTGCGGCGGCGGGGGAGGCGGCGGCGGCGGTGGCGGCGGGGCTGAGGGCAGCAAAGACATGCAGGCAGCCCGCCGGGGGGAGAGGCACCGGCCGGAGGGGACGCGGGGCGGGCGGGCCGGGCCGGGCCGCCTGAGGAACGGCAGAGGCGGCGGCGGAGAGGACGGCTGACGGGAGCGGGGAGACGGGCGGGGGGCGGGGAGGGGGACGAGGGCCGCGCCGCCGGGCTTCGCGGACGGTGACCCCGGGCGCTGAGCAGAGGCCCCGCGGCCGCGGCCGCCGACGCGAAGGCCCCCCGCCGGAGGAAGCTGCGCCCCCACAGCCTCCGAAGCCGCGGCTGTTACTCCGAGAGCGGCGCCGAGCCCGGCCTTGGCCTTGGCCTCCCGGCGCTGGGGCTGCTGCCGCTGCGGGGGTTGCTGCCGCGCCTGCTGCTGCCGCGGGGCCCGGGGCTGCTGCGCAGAGCCGCCAGCTTTCGGAGCCTTCGTTCTCGCTCACACACGTTCACACCCCCGAGGCCGGGGGAGAGGCGTCCGCGCGATATCGGTATTGAGATTAATAACAAGGTGCAGAGAGTGCGAGAAGGAGGAGGGTTGATTGACGTGGAGGGGCTGGCGAGAGTCAGTCACTCCCCTGCGCGGGGGGGTGGGGCGAGGAGGGGAGGAGGCGGAGCTCCAGGCCCGCAGCTCGGCCCCGCCCCCGGCCTCCGCGTTCGCCGCGGCGCGCGTGCGCGCGGGGCTGCCAGGAGTTGGGCCCATTTTCTCGTTCGGCCTTACCGCCTTTTTACTCGCTTTTCTTGGCTCGCGTGGCGGGCGGACCGGGGAGACCGGTGGCGTGTCAGAAACCCGCGTCCGCGGGGCCCTGCTGGGGAAGAGACCGGCGACGGCCTCACCCGGCGCTCGCGCGCGCCGTCGGCGCGGCCTCGGGTCCGAACGAGACGCCAGGTGAGGGGCCGTGACGGAGGCCGAGGGGTCCCGACTCCGCCGACGGGCTGTCGTGCGCGTGCGGTGTGCGAACGTGACACACCCGCGGGCTGTGCCGCCAGGGGTGAAGAAAGCCTGTGGCGCTCGGCGACCTCCGCGAACCTCCCTTCTCGCGATAGAGCGTGTTCCTGGGGCCGTGCCCCGCCGCGGGACGGGGACCGCACGGCGCGGGAGAGCACGACGCGGGGGACGGGGACCGCACGGCGCGGGAGAGCACGACGCGGGGGACGGGGACCGCACGGCGCGGGAGAGCGGGACGGATGCTCGCTTCCGGAGGGGGCCGTGGCACCTTAGCTTCCGGGCTTTAGTGGGTTTCTGCGGGTCCGCTCCCGCGCTTCCCCACGGCGTCTGCAGGCGGGCCCCGACTGGCGCGGTGTTGCGGTTTCTCGGAGCAGCTCCCGGCGTGCGGACGCGGCGCACGAGGCTGGGTTAGCCGCGAGTCTTCCCCCATCGCGGTGTAGTTCGGCGTGCGAACCGTGTTGTGTTGCTGGCATCGAAGGCCCTCATTTGCGGGGGTGGGGGAGGGGAGGTGCGGTACATACAATCCTCGTGGAGCCGGAGCTCGTCGAAATTAGGAGTCACCGTTGCGAAAGAGCAATTGCACCACTTTCATTTTGTCACGGAAAGTGAGTAACCGAAGAAGCCCCTTAGGATATAGAAGACTGTGGGCGACTTTGTTTTCTAACTGTGTTGAGTTTCTATTTCCCTCTCTAGCACCCCCATTCCAGCTTCTGGGACAGGTGTCCACGCGGCCTTAATCCTGCAGGAAGCCTCGCTCATTCCCAACTATCCTGAAGATTTAAGCGTCTTCAAATACCTGTGGATATATAAATTCCTAGTTATCCACCTATATACAATAATGAATGATCTGGGGCACCTGGGTGGCTCAGGTCATGGTCTCAGGGTCCTGGGATAGAGCCCTGCATCGGGCTCTCTGCTCAGCAGGGAGCCTGCTTCCCCCACACACACCCCCGCCTGCCTCTCTGCCTACTTGTGATCTCTGTTGTCAAATAAATAAATAAAATCTTTAAAAAAAAAAAGAAAGAAAGAAAAGATCTATGTGGGAGATACTATGTTCCAGACATTGTATTTAGCCTCAGAAACATAAAGATAAGCATATATAATCCCTTTTTAAGTAGCTCACAATGATTGTAGGGGGAACAGACTCTAAACAGGAAATTCTCACAGAACAACCAGAAATGAAATTATGAAAGGTAACACAAAATTAATAGTCACAGCAGTCCCCAGGAGGACAGGCTGGTGGCAGTGGCATTTTTACTGGAGCCGAATTGTATCCGTCACTCTCATGGGCTGACTGGCAAGCAGTGATGGGTCAGGAAAGAGGGGATCGCCTTGGTGGATGTTAAGGAAGCACTGGTGTGGTTTGCTGGTCCGGAAGCTCAGGTTTATATGGGAATGTTCATTGTTGGTTTCTAAATTTTCTATCGTAAATGATCACAATCCATTGAATAATTATAATTGTGACATTCGAAGTTGAGAATAGTAGGTGGTTTGTATTTTTTTTTATTTATAAAAAAAAGAAAAAGAGCCAGTCGAATGCAGGTTAAATTTAAATAATCTCTGCTCTCAGGAATGTTCTCTTTATACCATAGGAAATGTATTGACTCACCGAAAATGGAAGGAAAGCAGAACTTTTATATATTAATAAATGTAACTGTATCATCCAAAAACCATTGTTTTTCTCATTTGCTATGAGATCAGAGGAATAATTTTCACAGAGTAGACATTGTATAGATGCTGAGAAATTAAATCTTCCTTGATACTAGAAAGCTCTTATGATCCCAATTCAAAAAACATTGGCACTTAAGCCATTTTTTCTTAAGATTTTATTTATTCATTTGACAGAGCACAAGCAGGCGGAGCAGCAGAGGGAGAGGGAGAAGCAGACCACCTGCTAATCAGGGAGCCCAATATAGGGCTCAGTCCCAGGACCCCGATATCATGACCTGAGCCAAAGGCAGCCGCTTAACCGGCTGAGTCACCCAGGCACCCCAAACCATTTTTAAAAAATAGTTTTATACTAGATCATAGTTTGCAAAAGAATGGTAACCTGTTTTGATGTCTCATTTCAAGGGAATTTTTCATGTTTGTCAGATGTTGCAATTTCTTATTAAGATTAAAAATAAGAACATAATAGAAAAGTCCCTCTTTAAAGAAAAACAATTTATCCAGTTGAAAGCTTCTGGCATAAGTAAGGCCTTTTGACCAAATTGGTAATAGCACTGTAGGTACAATTTGTTCTGAAACAGCACTTACATTTATCTGCATTGTTACAGAATTGTTCATTCCTTCCTAATAAAAAAAAAATACTTAATGTTTAGTGACCACCTGTGTCTTTTGAAAATTAGCAATTAATATTTGATCTGAGTATATCTGATATCTCCATGTTTTTTCTGTCAGTGCCATAGGTAACTGGACCTGTAAGATCCCTGAGAACTATGCTCTTTTATCTATTTTCTGAAATTCTGTTGAATAGCTTGCTCAAAAGGCAAAGGTTTACGGTTTTTATTTAAGAACATTATTACTATTTGATAAAGAACCAAATTTGATTGTATTGATTTCAATACCCTTATATTAATAGCTACCTACTTTTTCAAGAAAAGCATCACATGTATTTAGTAAGTTGTAATTAGTAAAATAATTAAATGTAATTATTTAATTACCTGATACCCATTAGTATAACCTTTAAGCAAGTATTAATCAAGGTGATCTTGAATTTTTACTTCCCAGACCTCCTGATAGGGCATCTAAACTGTGTTGCAGTGACGTATTCTACCCTTTACTGAACCACATTCCTCTCCATCTTCCCATCTTAACTCATCTTATTCCTCTTCTGTCTCCCTGTATCCTCAATACTTTGTTTCTAATATTTTCTGAAGTACCATTTACCATGGGTATATCCATCCAAGAAAGGTGTCTTTACTCAGGGCCTCTGCCCCTCTCCAGGTCCACCAACTCTCCTTCCATCAACTTCCCCTTTATCCCTTTCTCTAGAATGACTACGGATGACACCGAGGACCATTCCACCACCTTGGCCAAAGAGGAACATTTTCCACCATCATACAGTGTATTTGATCTGTTAGTCCTAGGTAAAATGACAAAGCAGGGAAAGTTCGTCTGGGTGCCTCCTGCTTCCTCTTTCTTTCTATACTTTCCATCTCGGGTTCCTTGGTCCCTGAGTATTCAGAATCTCCACCCCAGCCCCATCAACATCAGCACAACTCTTTCTAGTACTTCCCCTATTCCAGAAATTTTCTAGTTCAGCACTATCACTGACAATAGACAATAGACATCAGTTTATCAAGGACTCGCGGGCACCTGACATGCTATCTAATCAATAAAATCGATTATTGATTTTAATGATTATTGCAAGGACCCTAATGGGTTTTCAGAAGTACACTTCAGAATGCCACCTAGGGTACAGAGGAGACCAGATAGGTGGGACTTCAACTGGAAAGTTTCTGCTTTACATATTGACCATCTATTTGTCTCCCTGGTAACTTTCCTTTTCCTACAGACAATGCTCCTTTCTTTTGGAGAAAACTATTCCTGCCTCTTCTCTAAACAGGTGACTTCAGTGGCAGCTGCTGCTCAGTCCCCCGACTTCTTGGCTGCAGAGTGCACATGTGACTCAAGCCAAAGCAAGCAGAGCTCTTCCCCAGGATGTGTTCAGGTGGAACTAAGGAAAGAAGGGCTATCCCACTACAGTCGCAGTCTGAGGGAAGAAGGAAGACTTGATGATGGCAAGTGGCCGCATGTGCTTTGTGTAGAATGAAGCCATTACACAGAGATGAAAGTAGAGCAAGTCCTAGTCGTGCATTGATCTGGGGTACCAGTCACCCATGGGGTCCTGCTGCACCTTGTCACATAGAGTGATTAAATTCACTGGTAAATTCCCTTCTACTTCTAGACTGACTGGAGTCAGACCTCACAACCAAAACATCCTAACTAATATACCTTGTATTTCTGCATGGAAGTTCTTTCAAAGAAGGCTACTGCTAAATAAGTTTGAAAGGCACTGAACTAAGCTATAATAAGACATTATTATCGGTTGAATCATGGTCTGCGAAACGTTGAAGGTCACCTTGTCCTAATTCCCCTTTTTCCACATGAGGAACCTAAGGCACAGCGACTTGCTAAACATCACACAGGCAGTCAGTGGCAAAGTCAGTATCAGAAACGGATTTGTAGATACCTTGCTCATTTGTTCTCTTCATTACACTATACTGTCACCTGAAATAAAATACCAATGGTATTTTCAAGAGGTAAATACTTAGACAAACAACCTTGATCTGTAAGAATAAATCACAGCAGTGGCAATGTCACTGACTGCCGAGTGGGAAGCTATTTGGCGGCACGAAGGCCGTAATAGAGGTCTTTTCCTCTTTAAGCCTTTCAGATGTTTTTCATGTTGAGCCCGAACACACTCTTTTTGTCTAAGATGGTCAGATCTACAGGCTTTAACTACCATCTTTATGCTTATAATTGCCAACCTACACTTTCCAATCCTGAGTTCTCTCCACACGTCCAGACCTACATGGTCAGTTTCCTCCTGGGTATCTCCCCCTGAACAGTCCGTACGTATCTCCACATCCCTGTGCTTAAAACTGAGCTCATCGTCTTTCTTCCTGATCTCTATTCCTGGCCTGGGTGACCCTCTCATTAAAAATGGTACCACCCTGGGGCACCTGGGTGGTTCAGTTGGTTAGACGACTCTTGATTTCTGCTCAGGTCATGATCTCAGGTTTGTGGGATCAAGCCCCACATGGGGCTCAGCTCTCCATACACAGTCTGCTTGGCGTTCTTTCTCTCCGTCTCCCTCTGCCCCTCCCGCTGTTTGCACACACTCTGTCTTTCTCTCTCTCTCTCTAGTTAAAGTCTTTTGGGAAAAAATGGTACTACTATGCTAATGGTCATGTAATCATAGGAATAGTTCCCCAGTGCAGAATCCTAGGAATCCTCCTTAACTTTTCTCTCCCATCATTACCACAGTCTGCCAATTTAATCTGCTAAGTACATTCATTAATCTAGTCCCTCCATCCCCGTGAACTGCTAATGTCTTAAGTCAGCCAGTCTCTTCTTGCCTGATTTTTTGCATTTTGTCTATTAAGACATCCCTACTAAGTATAATCCCAACATCCTTCTAATACATATTCTATTCATTTTACCCTGCTCTTTAAAATCCTTCAGCGACTTTCCATAATTTATAAACAGAAAGCCAATTTCACAGGTATATATGGCCCTTCATGATCTGCCTCTCCCTTACCACCACCACTGCCTGAAGCCATTAACTATCCTCCTCTCTCTCTCACCCCTGCTTTGAGTGAACCACTTAGGAGCGCCTGGGTGGCTCAGTGGGTTAAGCCTCTGCCTTTAGCTCAAGTCATGATCTCAGGGTCCCGGGATTCAGCCCCACATCGGGCTCTCTGCTCAGCAGGGAGCCTGCTTCCCCCTCACTCTCTGCCTGCCTCTCTGCCTACTTGTGATCTCTCTCTGTCAAATAAATAAATAAAATCTTTTAAAAAATGAACCACTTCCAAAACAGGACATCCTTTAGATATTTTTGCACAAGCTACTTACTCAGCATGGTATGCTCGTTCCCATTTTGTCCTCCTCTTGAAATCATCTTTCAAGCTTTAGCTCAAGCATCCCTTCCTTTGTGGAGCCATCTGTAGAAGCCCTGCTGTGTATTCTCATAGCACACTGTGCCCACTTTTATTACAATGTATGTGCTTAAATTAACTAGCCAATTCTCTTCTCCATCCAAGTTAATTTGAAGTAGACCTATACAACCAAAATATCTGGACTAACACATTGTTTCTGCATGAGGGTTCTTTCAAAGAAGGTTAACTGCTGCTAAAGAAGTTTGGAAATCACTGAACGGTAAGGCATTATTCTTGGTTGAATCATAGTCTTTGAAAAAGAGACGTCCCATTTGTGGAGACGAACTATAAACGATTCCTGTCTGTGTGAATGCCCTCTATCAGAGCCCGGCCCACACTCACTTTTTGGCCAGATGTCTATGTGCGAAGTGCAAACTGAGCAACCGTCATGGTCTACTGGAATTCTCTACGGAAGTCTGCATCTGTCTTTCTCATCGTGGATTTTAAGCCCTGTTTTTATTCCCAGCACATCCCAGAGCAATACATAATGCTCAAGAAACATCTGTGTAATTAATTAATTACCAGTAGCACTTCTTCAACCAAACCATTCGGTCTCCATTTACTAGCAATTAGCTGCTATACAAGAAAGCAGAAATAACAGTAACTTAAGATAAATTTTATTTTTCTCTCACATCAAAGAAGTTTGGTGGTAGTCGATGCAGGGCTGAAGTGGCACATCCATGTTCAGCAGGGATTAGTCTCCTCACTGCCATCCTTAGAACAGGGCTCCATGTCACCTCAGCATCCAGTAGATCTGTCAGGGCCACCTCACATGGCCATGCGCTTTATTTACTGCCAAGGCACCTGACCGGGAAGTGAGGGGATCCTTATACTGCAAGGTATGCCGCTGCTGAGAAGGGGAACTTCTTTCTAATTCATCTGCAAGGACCGGTGTTTCTTTCTATTCTGATTAAAGGTACCAAAGAGATTATCTTAGATACGGCCTTTGGGATTCCAACCATCCCATCCATTGTCCTAGAAAGGCAAAAATTACCCCCATCTCTAGGCACTTTCCTGAAAGTCTCACTGAAGAAACATTTCCTTGGATGTCATTGGCCCAAACTTAACGACAGGACACAACTAGCTAAAAGGGAAGCTGGGAAAGAGTGTTCCAGTTAAACGTACTGCCACCACAAACAAATATACTGGGAAGCTTCAGAATAGGTGTAGCATACATTAAGTCCATCATTTCAACATTGTGTGGCTAAGGAGTCCAAAGAAATAAAATTACGGCATTGTACTGAGTTTCACAACTAAAAGTTTAATAAAGCAAACTTAAACTTATGTTTATCTAAACTAAAGCAAGACACTTTCAATAAAATTTTCATGGTCTATTTTTTTTTAAGATTTTATTTTTTTATTTGACAGAGAGAGATCACAAGCAGGCAGAGAGGCAGGCAGAGAGAGAGGAAGAAGCAGGCTCCCTGCTGAGCAGAGAGTCTGATGTGGGGCTCGATCCCAGGACTCTGAGATCATGACCTGAGCCGAAGGCAGCAGCTTAACCCACTGAGCCACCCAGGTGCCCCCTTCTAGGATTTTTTTTTCCTCCAATTTATTTTCAGAAAAACAGTATTCATTATTTTTTCACCACACCCAGTGCTCCATGCAAGCTGTGCCCTCTATAATACCCACCACCTGGTACCCCAACCTCCCACCCCTCTGCCACTTCAAACCCCTCAGATTGTTTTTCAGAGTCCATAGTCTCTCAAGGTTCACCTCCCCTTCCAATTTACCCAAAAGCACATACCCTCCACAATGTCCATAACCCTACCCCCCTTCTCCCACCCCCCTCCCCCCAGCAACCCACAGTTTGTTTCGTGAGATTAAGAGTCACTTATGGTTTGTCTCCCTCCTTATCCCATCTTGTTTCATTGATTCTTCTCCTACCCCCTTAAGCCCCCATGTTGCATCACCACTTCCTCGTATCAGGGAGATCATATGATAGTTGTCTTTCTCCGCTTGACTTATTTCGCTAAGCATGATACGCTCTAGTTCCATCCATGTTGTCGCAAATGGCAATATTTCGTTTCTTTTGATGGCTGCGTAGTATTCCATTGTGTATATATACCACATCTTCTTTATCCATTCATCTGTTGATGGACATCTAGGTTCTTTCCATAGTTTGGCTATTGTGGACATTGCTGCTATAAACATTCGGGTGCACGTGCCCCTTTGGATCACTACGTTTGTAACTTTAGGGTAAATTCCCAGTAGTGCAATTGCTGGGTCATAGGGCAGTTCTATTTTCAACATTTTGAGGAACCTCCATGCTGTTTTCCAGAGTGGTTGCACCAGCTTGCATTCCCACCAACAGTGTAGGAGGGTTCCCCTTTCTCCACATCCTCACCAGCATCTGTCATTTCCTGACTTGTTGATTTTAGCCATTCTGACTGGTGTGAGGTGATATCTCATTGTGGTTTTGATTTGTATTTCCCTGATGCCGAGTGATATGGAGCACTTTTTCATGTGTCTGTTGGCCATCTGGATGTCTTCTTTGCAGAAACGTCTGTTCATGTCCTCTGCCCATTTCTTGATTGGATTATTTGTTCTTTGGGTGTTGAGTTTGCTAAGTTCTTTACAGATTTTGGACACTAGTCCTTTATCTGATATGTCGTTTGCAAATATCTTCTCCCATTCTGTCAGTTGTCTTTTGATTTTGTTAACTGTTTCCTTTGCTGTGCAAAAGCTTTTGATCTTGATGAAATCCCAAAAGTTCATTTTTGCCTTTGCTTCCCTTGCCTTTGGCGATGTTCCTAGGAAGATGTTGCTGCGGCTGAGGTCGAAGAGGTTGCTGCCTGTGTTCTCCTCAAGGATTTTGATGGATTCCTTTCTCACATTGAGGTCCTTAATCCATTTTGAGTCTATTTTTGTGTGTGGTGTAAGGAAATGGTCCAATTTCATTTTTCTGCACGTGGCTGTCCAATTTTCCCAACACCGTTTATTAAAGAGGCTGTCTTTTTTCCATTGGACATTCTTTCCTGCTTTGTTGAAGATTAGTTGACCATAGAGTTGAGGGTCTATTTCTGGGCTCTCTATTCTGTTCCATTGGTCTATGTGTCTGTTTTTGTGCCAGTACCATGCTGTCTTGATGATGACAGCTTTGTAATAAAGCTTGAAGTCCGGAATTGTGATGCCACCAACTTTGGCTTTCTTTTTCAATATCCCTTTGGCTATTCGAGGTCTTTTCTGGTTCCATATAAATTTTAATATTATTTGTTCCATTTCTTTGAAAAAGATGGATGGTACTTTGATAGGAATTGCATTAAATGTGTAGATTGCTTTAGGTAGCATAGACATTTTCACAATATTTATTCTTCCAATCCAGGAGCATGGAACATTTTTCCATTTCTTTGTGTCTTCCTCAATTTCTTTTATGAGTACTTTATAATTTTCTGAGTATAGATTCTTAGCCTCTTTGGTTAGGTTTATTCCTAGGTATCTTATGGTTTGGGGTGCAATTGTAAATGGGATTGACTCCTTAATTTCTCTTTCTTCTGTCTTGTTGTTGGTGTAGAGAAATGCAACTGATTTCTGTGCATTGATCTTATATCCTGACACTTTACTGAATTCCTGTACAAGTTCTAGCAGTTTGGGAGTGGAGTCTTTTGGGTTTTCCACATAGAGTATCATATCATCTGCGAAGAGTGATAATTTGACTTCTTCTTTGCCGATTTGGATGCCTTTAATTTCCTTTTGTTGTCTTATTGCTGAGGCTAGGACTTCTAGTACTATGTTGAATAGCAGTGGTGATAATGGACATCCCTGCCGTGTTCCTGACCTTAGTGGAAAAGCTTTCAGTTTTTCTCCATTGAGAATGATATTTGCAGTGGGTTTCATGGTCTATTTTTTAAACCCAATAATCAGTCTCTTTCTAAAAGGTCAGTAGAGCTTATTTTTGGTACACTGAAGACTCTATATGTAAATTCTGAGTTATCAAGTAGAAGGACTCTCTTACCCTTTATAAGTTAAAAAAAAAAAAAAAAAAACCAACCCTTAAGAAGAAGGTGATACTCCTCACCCTATTACCATTGAAGTTTTAGAGCTATGTGTTTTGTATTCATACCTATACTTCTAGGCCAGTGGTAATTAGTAAAGGCTCCCCACTGTCTTTTGCTCATGGATCTTTAGAACCTTGATTCAGAGACTTTTTCAAACAGCACATTTTACCTTCATGCACCCTAAATTGCATCCAGACATGTTCCCTGCATATGCCCTGACTCCCACTCTGCACCTTTGACACTGTTCTTGGTTTTCACTTCTCAGCCTATCTCCACATAATCAAAACAAGCACATTTTTCAAGCACCCGTTCCAACACTCCTTCTTTAGTAAAGCTTTACTCAGTGTACCCCCCACAACCAGATACCTCTTCCTTCCCATCTGAATACCCTCAGCACTTTGAGAGAAGGGACCCTGACCTTTTATTTGTTGTCGTAAAACTCCTATGACTTTTGGAGTAAGACAGATTTGAGTCAAGACAGGATACAACTCTGACTCTGCCTCTCACCAGACAAATTGCTTAACTTCATTTCAAACATAAGTATAATATGTACTTGCAAGTTGGCATGAAAACAAGTAAAATAGTAACTGTTGAGCCTGACAACAATAGAAACTCAATGTTTTTTGACTAAATTAATAAATATAGTATACAGGCTTTGCTGAGTTATATTATTTTGAGTCATAATATGAATTTTTCAAAGATACCTTCAAGGAGCAGTTGATATACTTTCTTCCATTCGATTTTATCAGAAGTAAAAATCATCAAAACACGTTTTTAAAAAAATACATTGACATAATTAAAAGGCATAATCACAAGTAGAAAATACCTAAAGCATGTTTTACTTCAAGAAATTTCTTCACCAGTGTGCCTGGGTGGCTCAGTGGGTTAAGGCTCTGCCTTCGGCTCAGGTCATGATCCCAGGGTCCTGGGATCGAGCCCCACATCGGGCTGTCTGCTCAGCAGGGAGCCTACTTCCTCCTCTCTCTCTCTCTGCCTGCCTCTCTGCCTACTTGTGATCTGTCAAATAAATAAATAAATAAATCTTTAAAAAAAAGAAAGAAATTTCTTCACCAGAAATCTCCAGGTAACCAGAACTTGAAAATTTGTGGAAATACACACATCTGTTTGCACTGAATTAGGAGGCAGGAGTGATGTGTTCTACTTCCAATTCTGTCATTACATATATTCTCCATCGTTGGCAATTTGCCGGGCTTGTCATTTCCCAGCTTCTTAATCTATCAAAAACAGTGGAGTAAAACCAAGACATTACATACCCTGAACAACTTAAAGGTGAAGATACCAAGTGTAAATATTATAAAAAATAATAAATTATTTTAAAATGTTACATATTATTATGTCCTATAATTATGTTATTAAACAAAGACAAATAAATGGTTAAAAGAAGTAATGTCTCTTTTGGCTCTCTTCCTGCAATGAATTTCTTCTTCATGAGCTGCGACATCTTATTTTCTGATAACACTCCCTAATCAGTTCCCCAGAACAAACCCACCCACCCAACCTCACTTTTTCCTTCCTTCTTTCCCTTGATAATGCAGGATTTATAATTGTCTGACCAATTAAATTAATATTTTTACCTGACCAATTCTTTTAGTGGATAGAAGAAATTATATGCTAATGCGTGGGTTGACCCATATAACTGCTTTACCAAAAATACCAAATATCACTGTGTTCTCATGCTAACTGTGTTGAGGAGGATGTGCTTTTTTGTTTTTCTTGTTCTTATTTTTCCGGACAACCTGCAATTCTGTGTACCAAGCATGAGCTAGAGGTTGAAATCATAGATTATATAACATCAATCCAGGCCTCACACTGATAACGTGAATCTGTTAATAAAGTTATAGTCAGTTGCTATAGGGATGATTTTTCAGATAAGAAATTTCTATGAAATTCCAAATTTCTAAAAGAATGTTCAACCTCTGGATTATTTTTGTTTTTATTTTGATTATGTGCTTTTAAAGTAAAATGTCAGAAAACTCAGTAGAGAAGTAGGAGTGCATTAAGAAACAAAGAGGTAGAAAAACAGGTACATTTTCTCAAGATTATAGTACTAGGCATCTTATTCTGAAAGCATGCATTGTACTATAATTTTCCAAAAGTTGTGAAGAATGGATACTTCATGTGCTCTAAAATTTCTACAAAATGTCTATGAAGAGTTTTTAAATTTCTTTCAGAAACCAATTACACTTTTCTGGGACTTTCCCTGTCAATAAAGTACATTTAATATATCCTCTAAAAATGTGTCCCCTACTATGCCGAAGAGATTGCTGAACTAGCCACACTGTTGGGCTGAGACCAAAGTTTCTTCCCACAAAAAGGATGGCGGCTGGTTGGCTGACTTACCCCACTGCATGTGAGAAGCTAGAATAGCAAGAGAGAGAATGGTAGACTAGCAACTCCAGGTAAAACAGAGAGGGTAACAGGTCACGTCCTTATGGTGTGTCACCGTGCTAAGGAGGCTCTGCCCAGATGTCCAGCTAGCATATTGGAGCTAGAAACCCAATTTCCTCCATCTGATATTTAAAAAAAAAAAAGTGCCGAGTTGCACTTTAGATCCAGCAGCCCTACCCTCCGCCCCCCAGTAAACTGTGCTCTAGTGAATGTCAAGCTCTAGCCGATCTGGTTTGCCACTCCTCTGTCCTCAGGGCACCAGTGAGTAAGGGGCCCAACAGGAAAAGGGTGCCATCCAGCATTTCCTAAAATGGGGAAAGAAGCCTACTCCTTTTCTCTGTGTGTCTTTAGAGTTTACTCTTAAACTGTGAAAGCCTCTCAGAAATATTTGACTGATAGAAGAATGGGAGATAGAAATGGGGTGGCACAGAAACATTTTACATATGACTAGAAGTCCAGCATTCACTTATTGAATCAAGACTCAGAAAAACATAGCTTTTGTCAAATCCCCTTCCTAACAAACAGCCTGGTAAGTCACTGAAAAGCTCATTTCCTTAAGGGCCACATATTTTGTTGTTAATAGCCCTTTATTAATGAATTTGCATTATAGAAAATATAGACAAATAAAAAAGTTACATTTTCACTACATTTAACACCTTAGTTAGTGATGTATCCCATCCTCGTTTTCTCTATATATTTTTAAACTAAACGAATTCATACTGTGTTTGCTGTTTTGTAGCCTGCTTTTTTTTTTAAGATTTTTATTTATTTAGTTATTTGACAGATCACAAGTAGGCAGAGAGGCAGACAGAGAGAGAGGAGGAAGCAGGCTCCCTGCTGAGCAGAGAGCCCGATGCGGGACTCGATCCCAGGACCCTGAGATCATGACCTGAGCCGAAGGCAGAGAGGCTTAACCCACTGAGCCACCCAGGCACCCTGTAGCCTGCTTTTATCAGTCAATGATGCCCACCTATTTTAGTAAATATTTCTTTTATCTAACACATAGAATGTAGTCTTAAAAATTCCTTAATGACACAAAAATGTCCTTTAGAGTGGTTTGTCCAAACTAGTCTCCAATCCAGGACCACACATTACATCAAGTTGATATGGCTAAGTCTCTCTTTATCTAGTATTTCCCTTTTTTATGACCTTGACCTGAAGAAACTGGGGCAATTATCCTGGAGGACATCACACTTTCAGATTTGTCTAATTTCTTCCTTGTGTTATATCATCTGGTTTATTCCACTGTACCCTGTGTTTTTTTGTAAACTGACTGTTATATGTAAGGTTTTAATGGATTCAAATTGGCTAGAATACTTCTTGGTACGTTCTGAATACCATATTGCCTCTCATCAGAAGACACATAATATCGGGTTGACTCACAATAAATAATATTGGGTGTGGCCCCCTGAGTAGAGTGATGACATTCCCTCCACCCACCCAGAAATGTAGCTTAATGACCTGTGAGGTGGAGACTTACTAATTGTTTGGCCAAATGTAGATTCCATATTGTTGTTATCCTTACGAAGTTTATATGTTAGTTAATCTTAGTTTGGTTTTAGAATCCATTAACTGTCTGTTTTGTTTTTATTTGGATAGTAGACTTACTTTCATGATTAAGTTTTACTTTGTGTATTATTATTATTATCTTTTAAAGATTTTTATTTATTATTTAATAGAGAGAGAGGGAACACAAGCAGGGGGAGCTGGACAGGGAGAAGAAGGCTTCCCGCTGAGCAGGAAGCCCCATGCAGGACCTTGAGATCATGACCTGAGCCGAAGGCAGACCTTTGACGACTGAGCCACCCAGGCGCCCCTACTTTGTATATTATTAAAATTAGTATTTATTTTTTTTTAAGATTTTATTTATTTATTTGAGAGAGCTCACAAGTAGACAGAGAGGCAGACAGAAAGAGAGGGGGAAGCAGGCTCCCAGTGAGCAGAGAGCCTGATGCGGGGCTCGATCCCAGGACCCTGAGATCATGACCTGAGTGGAGGGCAGAGGCTTTAACCCACTGAGCCACCCAGGCGCCCTAAAATTAGTTTTTATACACCATCTCCTGTGGGAAACCGTGGCCCAAAAGTACATTTTATGGCACAGTAAATAAACGAGATGTTAAAATCTTGGGTCAGATACTCCACACATTAAATAATTTACATTTTGAAGTTTGACATTTATATAATCTAGAATAACGCTTTAAATGCTAAACAAGAGGTTTTTGGTTTTGGGTTTCTTTTTAACTAATACCAACTGCTGATACACCTACACAAAACAATTTTGGCAAACTTCTACCAGTTGACCTTTAAAATAATCATTAAAGAGATTGTGCTATTTTCTGCAACAGAGATAATTTTGTTATTTGTGTTCTTTCCAGAATTATACTCCACTTTCTTATTTAGCTTGTCTATATTGGTGGCCCAATCCCCCCAAAAAACCAGGAAAGCACAATATAACATCTCAAATCATCTAATTCTTTTCCTATTTATTTTCTATCTATACTCTTATATTCTGTGTATATCTGCACTATGCTCCGTGTCTACATTGTATTATTTTTTTATAAACAATTTCAGATATAATAGTTTAAACTGAATAGACCGGCCAAACCTGTTTTGGGGGACTGATTTTATGAAATAGAACAGTCTTTTAGTGTGAAAAGAGCTTCTATCTCACTCTTATTCTAAAATGATTCATGCTCATCACACATTTTAATTTGTGTTCTCTTTTTTTTTTTTTTTTGAAGGTTTTATTTATTTGAGAGGGAGAGAGGGCATGAGCAGTGGGGAGGAGCAGAGGGAGGAGGACAAGTGCAGAGCCCAGCACGGAGCTCGACCCCAAGACCCTGAGATCATGACCGGAGCCAAAATCAAGAGCTGAACATTCAACTGACTGAGCCAGCTAGGCGCCACTGTGTTCCTTTTTTTTCCCCCTTTTAAAATTTGTGTTCTTTTGTTAATTTTTCCAGTTTCTTCTTTCTGTCAGCCTAAACTCACAAGTTAGGATTCCAACATACGATGTGATTTAAGAGAATCACTACACAGAACAATTTCCCTCGTTGCTTATTACAATGACTGAATATTAAACATGGGGACTCAGTCCTTTGAAAATAAAACTTTCTAAAAATGTACCTCGCCTTAAATTAGCATATTCCAACACCTGCTCTATAGCATACTACTTCCATGAAATTCTCAGGGTTTAGGGAAAGGGAAAATCTGTGGCAAATTATGCACAAGAAATGCTAAATTGTACTTCTCTTGAAAACTCACAATACCCTTAAGCTGAACAAAATAAGTGAAAAAGTCTTACCTAAGGAAACATATCTAACTTCATTTAAACCAGGGCTTTCTCAAATATATTGGTGACAGAACCCTATTTACTTAAGACCCATAAATGTCCTATTGTATCAGTGTTCTATAGATCATACTTGGGGAAACGCTTATCATTACAGAACCAGAAAGCTAGAATTCTTGTTATTGATAAGGTATCCCTAGGCCTTTGGTTTTTCAGATAAAGAAACACACTTATAAAATAAACACACACACACACACACACGCACACAAAAAAGAAACACACTTATAAAAATTAAATGACTTGGCTTAAATAATAAAGCCAATATTAGAACCCATATTTTGTTTCCCATGTGATTCCTGGGAACCTAACCAATACATTTCTGTAATTCTTCAACTAAAATAAAGCACATAAATTGTTTGATCAAAATGCTACCAAATTATAGAGCACAGAAGAGTCCTCTTCAGTTGGGATACTGTGATCCCGTAAGTTATTACAGGGGAAGGAGTGTGAGTTTTGTTTATAAAAGTGGGATCAACCCATAGGTAATGCTTTGAAATTTTCTTTTTTCACTTGATCTTATGTTATTTTTTAAGTGGTTTTTTTTTTAATTCCAGTTCACATAGTGTGATATTAGTTTCAGGTGTACAATGTAGTGATTCAACAATTCCATATAACACCCAGTGCTCATCACAAGTGCACTCCTTTTTTTTTTAAGATTTTATTTATTTATTTGGCAGACAGAGATCACAAGTAGGGCAGAGAGGCAGGCAGAGAGAGAGAGGAGGAAGCAGGCTCCCCGCTGAGCAGAGAGCCCGATGCAGGGCTCGATCCCAGGATCCTGGGATCACGACCTGAACCAAAGGCAGAGGCCTTAACCCACTGAGCCACCCAGGTGCCCCACAAGTGCACTCCTTAATCCCCATCATCCATTTAACCCATTCCCCCTCCCCACTCCCCTCTGGTAATTAAGAGTCTGTTTCTTGGTTTGTCTCTCTTTTTTTCCATTTGCTCATTTGTTTCTTTCTTAAGTTCTATATATGAGTAAAATCATATGGTACTTGTCTCTTTCTGACTGACTTATTTCTCTTAGCATGATACTCTCTAGCCCCATCCGTATATTACAAATGGCAAGATTTCATCTTTTACATGGCTGAATAATATTCCATTTTATATATATACACACATTTATTATATATTATATATATTTTTATATATAAATACATAATATATATGCCACATCTTCCTTATACATTCATTAGTCAATGGACACTTGGGCTGCTTCCATAATTTGGCTATTGCAAATAATGCTGCTATAAACTGGGGCACATGTATCCCTTCAAATTAGTGTTTTTGAATTCTCTGAGTAAATATCTCTGGGTAAATGCCCTGGGTAAGTATTGCAATTGCTGGAACATAGGGTAGTTGTATTCTTTAACATTTTGAGGTAACTCCGTACTATTTCCACGCTGTCGCACCAGTTTGCATTCTCAGCAACAGTGCATGAGGGCTCCCCTTTCTCCACATCCTTGCCAATACCTGTTGTTTCTTGTGTTGTTGAATTTAGCCACTGTGGCATGTGTGAGGCAATAAGTCATAGTGGCTTTGATTTGCATTTCCCTGATGATGAGTAATGTTGTGCATTTTCTCACAGGTCTCTTGGCTATCTGTATGTCTTTTTTGGAAAAATGTCTGTTCATGTCTTCTGCCCTTTCTTTAATTGGATTATTTGTTTTTTGGGTGTTGAGTTGTATAAATTCTTTATATATTTTGTATATTATCCCTTTATCAGATATGTCATTTGCAAATATCTTCTCCCATCTGTAGGCTACCTTTTAGTTTTGTTGGCTGTTTCCTCTGCTATGCAGACGTATTTTATTTTTATGAAGTCCCAATAGTTTGTTTTTGCTTTTGTTTCCCTTGCCTCAAGAGACCTAACTAGAAAAAAGTTGCTATGGCTGACGTCAGAGAAGTCACTGCCTTGCTCTTTTCTAGTATTTTTATGGGTTCAGGTCTCACATTTAGGTCTTTAATCCATTTTGAATTTATTTTTGTATATGGTTTAAGAAAGTGGTTCAATTTCATTCTTTTGCATATAGCTGTCCAGTTTTCCCAACACCATTTGTTGAAGGGGCTGTCTTTTTCCCACTGGATATTCTTTTCTGCTTCGTCAAAGATTAATTGACCTTGTAATCATATTTATTTTGGGACTCTATATTCTGTTCCATTGATCTATGTGTCTATTTTTGTGCCATATTGTTTTGATTACCACAGCTTTATAATATAAGTTGAAGTCCAGATGAGATAAGTCCTCTAGCTTTGTTTTTCTTTTTCATGATTGCTTTAGCTATTCTAGGTCTTTTGTGTTGACCTTATGTTATTAATATATTTTCTTGCCATTAAATATAATCCCAGAGCATAGTTTTCAACCCCATTAGGCCCAATACTCCCTTCTAATAGCAAATCTTTTATAATGCCTTCCTTATTATCCTAAGATGAAATGAATAGGTAATAAATAAGTTTAATTTTTAAACAAGTTTTTAAAAGCAATACAATTCACCAGCATAATAAAATATAGCATAATAGAATCCAAGCAATCTATAATGAAATAATGTGATGAAGCACTCAAACATGACTTCATTAGAAGGCAGAATGGAGAAGCTAGATGCTTGTACCTATATGTAGCTTTAATTCAAATGTCAGGGCCAAAAAAGCAGACTGATATTCAGATGTGTTGATTTGTCATAGGAGTAACACTGTTGAGTGACAGGATTTTCCCAAAATAATGAAATGTCCTTGGTAAAATTCCAAAGAGAACAACGTTCATTTTTTTCCTGTATTTACATAATAGCTGGATTCCTAGAAAATTCATATGAACCATGGCGGGGGGAATGCTTTCATATTTTAAGTAAAATGGAGTTCAATTCTAGATTCACATCATTATAGACAGGGTTTGGGGTTTTGTTTTGTTTTGTTTTTTCTTTTATACCTACACTAATGTCTAAAACGTCCATTTGAAAATCATGTAGGAGGGTGCCTGGGTGGCTCATGATACATTGTAATGCTTGTACCTAATAAATTCACAGTTTTGGGGACGCCTGGGTGGCTCAGTTGGTTAAGCAGCTGCCTTCAGCTCAGGTCATGATCCCAGCGTCCTGGGATCGAGTCCCACATCGGGCTCCTTGCTCGGCAGGGAGCCTGCTTCTCCCTCTGCCTCTGCCTGCCATTCTGTCTGCCTGTGCTTGCTCTCTTCGCCCTCTCTCTCTGATAAATAAATTAAAAAAAAAAATCTAAATTCACAGTTATGATCCCAAGGTCTTGGTCCCCAGTTGGGCTCCCTGTTCGATGGGGACTCTGCTTCCCTCTCTCCTCTACCCCACCCTCCTGCTTGTGCTCTCTCTCAAATAAATAAGGAAAATCTTTAAAAAAAAAAAAAAAGTTGGAGCACCTGGGTGGCTCAGTGGATTAAAGCCTCTGCCTTCAGCTCAGGTCATGATCTCAGGGTCCTGGACCCCGCATCGGGCTCTCTGCTCAGCGGGGAGCCTGCTTCCCCTCTGTCTCTGCCTGCCTCTCTGCCTACTTGTGATCTCTGTCCGTCATATAAATAAATAAAATCTCTAAAAAAAAAAAAAAAGTTGATCGTTTAAAAACAAAAAAACAGAAGAAAGAAAAGCAAATCATGTAGGTTGCACAGGCAGCACCTTTCTATGTGGAGGACTTTCCTGAGAATCATAGGACATACAGCATCTCCAGCCCCCGTCCGCTCATCCCAAGTGTCATTTATCCGCACTGCCACTCCCATGACTGTTGTCCAAAAACCTTTCATACAAACTCTCAAAATGCCCCTATCCGTGGAACACCAATTAGGAACTGCACTTGTGCAATGTATGTTAAAGATCGTTGAGCATTCCATTGAATTCATTGTATGACACTAGTGGGTTACCAACTATTCACCAAATTCAAGGGCAGTCCTTAAATCACCAAATAACCATAATGGAAGTTACTTACTGAGAGCTCACAATGTCCCAGACATTTTATTTGCATTAGCTTGTTTAACCTTTATAACCCCCATGTAAAGGTAAATAATAGTATTATTTCCCCCCACTCTACAGATAAGAAACCTGAGTCTCAAAGATGTCAAATAACCTTCTTCAAGGGAGCCAGGACCTAAGTCCAAGTTTTTTTTTAATGTTTAGGTCCCTGTGCTTAGCTACAACAATATATCGTCAGATACGGTTATTTGTTTTGTTTTGTTTTGTTTTGTTTTATTTGAAAGGAGAAAGAGAGAGAGCAGAAGCAAGGGAGACTCTGGCAGAGGGGGAGGGAGAAGTAGGCTTCCCGACCGATCAGGGAGCCCAGTGAGGATCATGACCTGAGCCAAAGTCAGACGCTCAACGGACTGAGCCACCCGGCGCCCCACCAGATATAATTTTTATTACTTCTTAGAGCAGCCATTCTCTTTCTGTTCAGTGCTTTTCTTACTTTCTGATGCAGCTTCCCTTCATAATTGTCTTTCCTTTTTGATCTATCTAGAATGGTTCTTTTCTGGAAATATGAGCCTATTTGCCACTCCCTCCTCTCCCTGCCTTTTAAAGTGAAGATCTGTGTTAGATTTCGATCTGCTACAATTGATTCTAATTAATGTCCCTACCCCCGGGCAGTCTCTGAATGAATGACTCAATATAACTGAGCAAATTTAATTTTTAAAGGAGCTTGAGAATTTTTAACCTGAACCAACATGTCCAGGGAGTATCCTATTACATGCTCATTGCCTCTTTTATCTCACTAGCCACCACTTTTTAAACTGCTGGATGGTTGCTTTAATCCCACTCTTGTCATCCGAAAACATTATTTCAGTGGTTATGAATAACCTCCTCATTAGCAGACTGATTTTCTCACCCATTACTAGAATGGAAGTAATTTGAGGACAGAGAATGTATGTCATTTTGTTTCCCTCATGATACATTGTCATGCTTGTACCTAGTAAATTCACAGTAAATATTCATTGAGTGACTGCAGGAAGCCTAGCACAGTCTGATTTATCACGATAATTACAAGCTATGTACGAACAGACTTCTTCACTTAGATCCTTTGTATTTTGTTTTCCACACCTATAAAATGAGCCAAACGGACAGGGTTGTGTTGTAGGGAAGACACAATGAGGTATTTATGAGTATCGCTGGAACTGTACTAGCACATACAAGACCGTTGAAGAGTAGCTTTTGTTCTTGTCTCTCCTTTCCTCATAGCCTTTTCCCCTTCACAGAGTGCTTTGAGCCGAAGTAATGAAGGTCCCAAGTTTGAATCTGTGTAGGTACAGGCTTTTTTTCCTCTCTGTGTGATTTGCACGTGGAACTTGGTGGGATATCTAGACTCAATCAACAAACTTAATTTTTATATTATTTTTATTTTAATAAACACAGAGCCCATTTTCCTAATTACAAATGAAAGAGGAAACTAGGGTTTAGTGCCCTCATGATATGGAACTAACTTTCCCACCTGTACTATGACTGTATGTACCTATCGCTTGAGAGAATGTTCAGCTTATCGTGTTGTGATGCGGTCGGAACAACAACGTTGATACTTGCCAAGGAAAGGGGCTATTCCTCAGACAGGAACGTTTTTCTGAGTTGGTGTGCCCAAAATTGATATGAAGTAAGATTCGGTCTCCAAAGGTCAAAGGATCAGAATATGTGGAAGTGTATTTTTTTTTTAAGATTTTATTTATTTATTTGAGAGAGAGACCTCGGGCAAACGCACCCACATGCAAGGAGAGGGGAGAAGGACAATCAGACTCCACACTGAGCACAGAGCCCCACTTGGGGCTTGAGCCCAGGATCCTGAGATGATGATCTGAGCTGAAACCAGAGTCAGATGCTCAACTGACTGAGCCACTCAAGCGCCCCTGGAAGTGTATTGTTGAGGGATTCCTATTAAAGATGGCTCCCATGGTCCACCAAGTGGTAGCAAAAGGAGAGCCAAGAAGAGAGGACACAGATAAGATGCGTTTTGGTTTTCGATTGTCTTTTTTTTTTTCCCCTCCAGGGTAGCACATAAGCTTTGGAGGCATGGTATAACTTCAATCTGGATTACCCAAATTCACACTATTATTTAGCTATTGTTTAGGTCACCTCTTGTTGTTCCCCAATCTTTAATAAACTTTTTTTTTAGTTTTGTTGTTTGTTTGTTTGCTTGTTTCTTTTTTTACATAATCTCTACTCCCAAGTTGGGGCTCAAATTTATACTCCTGAGATCAAGCATGGTCCACCGCCTGCGGCAGCCAGGAAGCCAGGACAGGGTCACTTTCCCACTCTTGGGCTAGAGCGTCAACAGCAGGATCTGCACTCCCTCCCCAGTATGACTGTCTCAATGACAATCAGTTTAAAGACCCCCATGCCAAGGGAAGACCAGAGGAAAAAGCATGGCCACGTGGTCCAGCTATCTCCTGATCATCTGGAAATTCTTCTAATGTTAAACTTGGAAGATAGGGGTTCTATTTTTTAACATGTGTTACACATGATTCATTGCTTTATCCTCAGAACCTTCCTAGTACATGGTGCTCACTGAGAATTTGTAGAATGAATAAATGAGCAAGTGTATCCCTAATGAGCTTCATCTTGCTTTGTGACTATTACTGTGTTTCATACCAGCATCTAACATACACTACAGGTAACTTTTATTCAGAGGCAGCTCAGTATCTACCAAGTACATCCTACAAACAAGGAACTAAGCTAGTTGCTCCGTGAGACACAACTACGTATAAGATAAGGCATCTTGCTTTAAGGAGCTAAAAATCTCATGGCTGAGATAGACACAGACATAAATAACTATTTCTATTATGTGTAACCTCAGGGATATCTGCAGTTCCCTAGCTCATTACCTTCCTCTTTTCGAAAGCGTTTTTCAATTTCTCTCCCCGTAAGAACTCTTGTGCTTTTGTGCTTTATCTTCCTTGCCTGATTCACTCCCTTGACACCATTCTCAGATTCTTTCATATCAACAATTCTTATTGTTCCGTTAGCTCTTTCCTCTCTCTTTTCAGTAAGCTTTAAATACATTCTTCATTCTTCTCAACTGAAGAAAAGGCTTCCCTCGAGGCTTTTCTTTGATTCTCTCTCAAGTTAGGTTGCTTTTCATTTCTTAGAAAGTTTTTCTGTACTTTAGGTTGGCCTTTCTTAACTTTTAATAGAATAGCCCTCTTTATATTTTCCCCAGAAGATATTATGTAAATGTTTTATTAGTAAAATGAAAAATCTGTGCCTAATGTGTTTTTTCCCCTTAACACATAATATATTACAGAAGCTGGTTGAAATTCTTAATGGCAGACATAGGCACAATATTGCTTCATTATAATAAGAGACAAGAAGTGTAGTTACCTGAAAGCTGAGGTGGGCAGCAAAGGTCCAATAATTAGAAGTAAGATAAGACAGTATATGCCATTCTAATCCTTTCCAGTTTTCTGCAGTTTGGTAAAGAAAATGAGATATTACTTTGCATTTTAAAACAAATATTTTATTACTGTGTTTCTGATTTTGCATAGCACCTTAACAATTTACAAAACTTTTTTTAAATTTAATTTTATTTTTTTATTTGACAGAGAGACAGTGAGAGAGGGAACACAAGCAGGGGGCAGTGGGAGAGGGAGAGGCAGGCTCCCCTCGGAGCAGGGAACCCGATGCAGGGATGCTGGGATCATGATCTGAACCGAAGGTAGACACTTAACCGCTGGGCCACCCAAGCACCCCATAATTTATAAAACTTTTTAATGTACAATCAGCTCATTTGATCTTTACAACAGTATTGTTTGGAAGAAATCATAGTTATATCATCATAACTTCCATTTTTAGCAGATAAGAAAATTCAGAGATGCCAGATGACATCTCCAAATTCATAAGCTCCCCTTGTATGTGGCAAACCTAGAGCTCAAATTCAGACATTCTCACCTTTAGTACCTGATTCTTCTACCTCTGATAATAATAATGCTCTACATTATTTCATCAGGTCATTTATGCTTAAATTTAAATGTGGTTTTACTCTCTCTTGAAGTTTCTGAACCACAACCTCTATTGTATAAATATTTTTCACTAGGACCTTATACAGAAAATTAATAGAGATGATTAATATGTTTAGCCAGTAGGACTAGACTTTTCACTATGCTAAATACAGTAGAGCTAACTACTAACGGAGATGGTTCTATTACAAGCATAGGAGCTGGATAAACCCAGAAGATGAACTTCCAGGACGTAAGTAATGGCCCAATTGCGTTGGACCCAAAGAGAGATTTCTTTTTCTTTCTTTCTTTCCTTTTTTTTTTTTTTTTTTAAGATTTTATTTATTTGAGAGAGAGAAACACAGCCAGAGACGGAACAGGAGAAAGAGAAGCAGGCTGCCCGCCGAGCGGGAGGCCCAATGCAGGGCTCAAACCCAGGACCCTGGGATCATGACCTGAGCCCAAGGCAGATGCTTAACAACTGAGCCACCAAGGTGCTCCCAAAGAGTGATTTCTAACGAGCTCATTTAAGACTGCATGAAGTGAAAATGCTGACCCAATTGTCTATGTCAATGAAGTAGCTCCAAATATCAAAAATATTGGAGACTTAAGGGGCTACCATGTTATTCATTGAATATAATAATGACCTGACTCTTCATTCAAGTGAAATTCTACAGCATTAGATGTTGGCCTCAGTGAAACAGCATGGGGCAGCTCGACAATTTCTTGAAGTCAAGATAAATGAACAGAAAGCATCAGAGAGTTTTTAAATAGAAGGAGTAGATGGAAATGACAAACTAAAAATGAAGTAAAAATGAAAGACTTGATAATATTACTTCCAAAAGTCTTCGCTAGTCTTCCATATGTCTAAATCTTATAAAACTAAGTCTCAAAAGTCTCATGTGCTCAGCTGTCTGCCACACTGAAAGGCAAACTGCTAATCAGGCAATGGTAAACAAATTTTCTTAATGCCTTTTCTTTCCCATGCCTCTTGCATAACACCAGACCCCAAATGACCAAAAAAAAAAAAAATTCTTTCCAAAAGTTTACTTCTAAAATAGTGGTCTAGAGACACTTGGGTGGCTCAGTCAGTAGAGCAAGCAACTCTTGGTCTCAGCATTGTGAGTATGAGCCCCACACAAAGGAAAGAAAAGAAAAAAGAAAAGAAAAGAAAATGGTCTAACTGCCTGTTTTTGCCTCCTGGATATTTATGAGTTGGATGTTTGTCGCTCAAGTAGTATGACAACCAAAATCAGGTAACAAAATTCAGTCAGCTCATTTAAGATGTGGATTAAAATCTCTATTAGCTGTATTTTTATCATATTCTTCTATCATATCCCTAAGATTATACATCTGTGGACTAAGATTTGGCATAAAGCAAAGAGAGCCTTAGAACGAAGTATGTCAGCATTGATGTAATCCTTATAATTGATAATAGAACCTGATTTAAGATACTTAGTAGATGTAACAGTCTCTTCCTGTACTCCTGGAATTTAGTAGTGGGTTTGGTTCTGGCTGTTGGAAAGTGTTTTGATCTAAAACATCTTGTGAGCACTTACATGGGGGCACATAGACTGTTTTACTGAGGAGACTGAATTGTTAATCGTGCCTTTGATGCTTCTTGTACGTTGCTCTATTTTTCTGCTCCCAGGCGCAATTTCATGGAAGTCATAAAGGATTGGTAATCACCTAATCATGCTATATTTTGTATACCTATCTGAAAATGGTATTTTTTTTCAAATTTTGTTTTATTTTCTTGGGAAGCTTACATCTCCTGGAAACTTCTTTCCTTGCTGTATCACTCTAACCTGGATACGGACCCAGGTCTTAAACTGACTGTGCTTAACAGCCCGCCGTGTAATTTTGGAAAAATCTCCTCATCTCTTTGACCTTCGTTTTCTGAGAAATTTGGCCTTAAGTTCCTCTCAGGAAAGATTTTATTTATTTATTTGAGAGAAAGAGAGAGAGAGTGTGGGAGAGAAAGGGAAAGAATCCCAAGCAGACTCTGTGCCAAAGGCAGGGACTAACATGGGGCTCAATCCCACCACCCCGAGATCGTGACCTAAGAAGAAACCAAGAGTCGGGTGCCTAATCGACTGAGCCACCCAGGAGCCCCTCATGGTATTCCTTCATCAATATTCTTTGACATAAAGCAAGTGTCCAGAAACACTCACTGAAGGAATAAATATTAGCCTGTTTTTCGCAGGTGTGGTCGGCCAGACTACGAGGCGCTCTCAGACATGGATCGAAGGAGAGGACTGGCTGGGAACAGGGCGTGTTCCCGTCCTACCTGCTGCGTGCATCCAACATGAGGTGACATCATTCAAGTCTACGAATCATCAAGGACCAGCTAAAGGCCCGTGAAAGGTGATCACCAAATTCTGATAAGGTGATTATTTTGAAGTTTTCAGCTCTTACTTTTATGGTCATCAACTGGACTAGAGGGGGCGCCTGGGTGGCTCAGTGGGTTGAGCCTCTGCCTTTGGCTCAGGTCATGATCTCAGGGTCCTGGGATGGAGCCCCGCATCGGGCTCTCTGCTCAGCATGAAGTCTGCTTCCCCCTCTTTCTCTCTGCCTGCCTCTTTGCCTACTTGTGATCTCTCTCTGTCAAATAAATAAATAAAATATTTAAAAAAATAAAAAATAGAACTAGAAAGGGGCTGAAGATATAAATTCTCTGTACCTTGCTACCCATACACTGGTGTGGCAAGGAAGCACAGTAGACCACTGATCAACCAGGAGAAGCATACAACACTGGAAACACATGTTGGCAATCTTCGGGTAACTTAAAATTCTCTTGGATTCTCATCAATTATAGAAGAGGTTGACTGTCAAATTTCCCAGTACTTTGGGAGTTTCTTGGATCATCTATTATAATTTGGGATACAGAAAAACAAAGTCTGGGTGAACAAGCATGTTAACGGTGGTGACTCCTGGGAAATGGGATTGCTGGGGAGAAACTTCCATATTTTTTATAGTCATTGGATTTGGATTACTTTTGTTATTAGAAAAAAAATTTTAATGTGCTATATTAACAATCTTAAACAGAAAGCAGCCTGGCCATCCGGACACTTCAGGCAATGGGCGTCATTCTCAGGCTGAAAAGAATTATTTCTAATTTCTAGAGTAGATTTTACCACTACAGTTTCGGTTTGTAGGTATTTGGAAGAAAATTATTTTCCATTTGCTTCCTTCTCTTCACAACTATTTGATTATTTTATTGTATCCAGAAATTTCTGTGTGTTTATTTTGTCAAGGGATAGACTTGATACATATATTCTTGGTACATACCAAGTGATCAATAAATGTTTGTTGAAGGAATATATTAAATAAATCTTAATCCTATTCTACCTTGAAATCAGAAAAACTTTTAAAAGAGACAGATACCAATTTGGGTTCTGAAACCGTGTGTTGTTGGTGTCACTGATTTTCCCTAGCAATTGTAAAGATTTTATAATATTCTCTAAAAGTTATCTTTTTAATTTTCCTACTTATTTTCAGGGAAATCTGATTTAACAAATAAGTTGTGAAAAAAAATCTGACTTAACAAATTAAGCCTTATATGATATCTCAGTTTCTAAAGAAATGATTGAATAAAACATTTTATGTTGGCAAAGCACTTATGTGTTATTTAATTAGCTGTTCCTCACAGCTCCTCCTCTGTTGCTATATCTGCGTTCAAGGGGGAGTGATTAAATCAATGAATGGAAGAATGAATAAACGCTTTGCTAAGATCCCAAAGGTAAGGAGCAGCAAAGACACGTTGGTGTTCATTGGCCTCTCCCTCGACTGTCTCCGAAGCCCTGTTGTCTCCCCAGAACAAAGAGGTGGAACCGCAGAGCTTTCTTGCATGGCAGTGATAGTGGGTAAGTTTGTTCAGGCTTGGCAGGAAAAGATGAGAGACTAAGCCAGATAAGAAATGTCTGCTTGCTCTCGGTATGGTTCAGCATCCTCCTTTATAACTTACCTATAGTAAATATCCTGATCACTATCAGCTCGGCTCTGCACTTTTTTGGGGGGGGGGGCTTTGCACTAAAGAATGCACAAACTGACATTTCTTCTCCAGTGCCAAAATATAATTTCCTTCTGTTCTTTGCCTAGGAAGAGAAACAGAGAGGAGCGAGAGAGAGAATAGGAACAAAATTTAAATGGATCCGAATTACTGAGGTTTCTCTGCTATATTTTATTGTATTTCACATTTTTAAATTGATGGAATGGATTTTACCGAAAAAAGTAGTGGTATTGATAGGTATACTTTGCAGGAAGAGAGGGAAAATTATATTTTTGGCAGTAGGTCAGCTTTTGCTAAATCCACTTTCCTTTCTTTTCCTTTCCTTATTACATTTTATTGAGTGTTTTCCTAGAGCTTTTTTGGACTTAACTGAGTTGCCCTAGAGGGAAACTTGTTTACGTGCAGAAGTGAGGATTTTTTTCCTCACTTCATTTAATGTTCACATGAATTTTTATTCAATTTCCTTGGCTTTGGATCTTCACCTCTCTCCATGTCCTGTGTTCTGAATAGCATTTTCCTTTCCGCCTATTGTTCATATGAATGAGGCATTCACAGTTGCATTTGCAAACTGTTCTGAAAATTACAAGTTTTCCTTTGTGGCATGTGCCTCTTAGGACACAGTCTACCCTTGACATGTGCCAGTTAATGCCTAGACCTTTCCGAGGCTAAACAACGGTACAGGTGGTTGAAAGACGTCAGTGTTGAACTACAGCTTTTGACTAATAGACACAAAATCCCTTCTGTTGCATAACTGTATTTCCAACATGAATTATCTGAGTGATTTCTGGGTGCTTTACTTTTTTCAATCCCAAACTTTTGTTCTTAGCTTTACCTGCCCCTTCAAAGTACTGACCAGCATTCTGTCTCAGTGTAATCACTGACAAATGTACATTATGATTGTGCTGGCTTTAATTCCCTACTAAAATGTAAATATACTTGAGGTATTATTAACATCCATTTACAATGTCCTTTTGATTCTTAATATGGAACAAATCCTGCTGGATAACATTATACAAACAGCAATCTGATTTCCTGAAAGTAAACCTAAGTAATGAAAATTCCTACCCCTCGGGCTTATGCATTATTTTAAATGTCAAAATCTGCCTAGAAAAATCAAGTACATTCCCCTCCCAAGTAGTTAGCTATAACCAGAAAGGAAGAAAGAATTGAAATACTTTTATTTAAATGTTGTTACAGGATTAAATAAATTTGTCTTGAGTTTCTAATATAAAGTGTCTAATAGAAGTCCCTCTGTTTGGAAGATGCAGCCCACTTCCAGACTTTTGTTTTGGGGAAAGATATTTAGAAGTAATAGCTTTTAGTCCTTTTGCATTATTAAGTTCTATTTTTCTCATTTTTTAAGGGATGTGGCAGGTATCCCTACCTTTTATTGGTGCCAAAGGAGCTTTGTGATGAAATCACTATTTCTCCCTTGTCTTTATTAAAAACCTTCAATCCCCAAGGACTCAGGAACAAGTCAAGCTCCTCAGCCTAGCAGGCAAAGTCTGCTTTTTCTATCAGGTCTCTCACCCATCTTTCCCAGTTTACAAACATCCTACACCTCTGGCTTTCTGAGAACCCTTTCTGAGAGTCCCTGCTTTTGTCAACGCCAACCCCCTTCCAGAATCCACTAAACCTTGGATTTTCAGTGCAGATGCCTTCCCTTACAAAGTCAGCTGTGAAGGCTTCTCAAATACCAACCTCCCTCGCAGTTAAGTGATTCCCCAGGGCAGTGGGTTTCCTAGGTGTGGTCTCCTTGAGGCCTTCTCAAAGTCACCTCATCACCCTGGAAACTTGTTAGGACTGGAAGTTCTCTGGTGCACCTTAGACCTGATGAATTAGAAAGTCTACAGGTGGGATCTATTGTGTACGTGTGGTTTGTTTTTTTTTAAATTTATTTTTACTTTTCCTTTTTTTATTAATTATTTTTATTAATGTATAATGTATTATTTACCCCAGGGGTACAGGTCTGTAAATCGTCATTCTTACACAACTCACAGCCCTCATCATAGCCCATACCCTCCCCAGTGTCCATAACCCCACCACCCTCTCCACACACCCCCTCCCCCCAGCAATCCTCAGTTTGTTTTGTAAGATTAAGGGTCTCTTATGGATTAAGGAGCCCTGCTCTGGATTCTGACCCGCGGCCCTAGAGCATCGATTTATAGCCATACAAATATCTCTCGACTCTTACTTATTTTCACAGCACGTGCTCAAGAAGACTTTCATACAAAACCAGTCCTTCTAAACAAGCAAATAAAGGCTCCTGGGTGGCTCAGTCTCCTTTGGGTCAGGTCATGATCCCAGGGTCCTGGGACTGAGCCCCCGCATCGGCCCCCCTGCTCAGCAGGAAGCCTGCTTCTCCCTCTTCCACTTGGTCCTGCTTGTGGCCCAGCTCTCCATGCAGCTCTCTGTCAAATAAGTAAATAAAATCTTAAGAAAAAAATAAACAAGCAAATAAAAATGAAAATAGTTACCTAAAATGGGTTAACTAAAATAAATTAGCCGGAAGCCAATTTTTCCAAATATTATTTACTTCATGATCAGGGATCCTATTGAACAATTTACCTAAAGTTCAATCTCCTTTGAGTGTTTTTTACATCTTTATCAGTTTCCACACCTAAACATTTTTTAAACTACAAATGATTTCTCATTTCATTTGAAACCTCAGATTTTCCCGGGCTAAGTTCTTTTTTTTTTTTTTTTCCCCAAAGTGAGTTAGCTGCAGGTTTCTCCCACAACATGATAAATTTCTCATTAATAAAACTCTTGTTTTTCTGGTTGTGTCTTACATAATGCTTTGTGTATCGCAGACGTTTGAGGAACAGCTGTTGGCTTCAGCGACAGGATACAGAATAATAGCGAGGTAGTGTAGACCGGACCCAGAACTTGGGTCTGTTCAAACGGCACTTCTTTACCAGCCATGTGACTTTGGGCGAGTTTTTTAAAACCACTCTATGCCTCAATCTCTTTATCTATGAAGTGGGCAAATATGCAACAGTACTTGTGTCCAGGGTTGTCCAGGGTTGTCCTAGAGTAAAAGGTGTTTATATTCATGAAGCGCTTAGAATAGTGCCGGCGTCGAGTAGGCGGCGTAGACAAGCTAGTTACTGTTCAGTTTCCGAATCCCGGTTCCGCTTTTATGCAACTCTGTGTTTTCTCGCCTCTATTCATTTCCTTCTCGAGGTTTCTTGTCCTTGTAGCTGGGGTGTAGGGGAGCACCAGCCCCTGGCTCCGGGGTCCCAAACAAAACAGGTGTGGCCACGCCCCCCACAGACAGAATCCAGAAGCAGAGAGAGGAGCGACCCAGTAGTGGTGGAACAAGAAAGGAATTTAGTTCACTGAGGCCAACACCAAAAAACTGCAGACGAGCCCAGGGTTTCAAAGACTGTCTCCAAAGTCCTGAGAATCCTTCCAGGTGTTATGTAAGGAATGTGTGGGACAAAGGTGGGTGGGTAGGTGCAGGTAGGCAAGGAAGGTCAAATCCATCATGGTCTTGGAGCCAGTCATGGGTCTGGTCTTGCTGGCTTAGGGCAGTCCTTATTCTTTGAGGGGGTAGTTTTAATTCCTACAAGGGGATACTTTGCTGTCCCAGTTTTCTCCCTGCGCGGGGAGACCAGTTGGAAAGAAGAACCCAAGCAGAATACCCGAGGTCAGAATAGAGGCAGCCAAAGCTCTCTTCCATTCTTATTTCTCTGCCTCTCCCTCATTTGGATTTAATAGAACAATTAATTTTGTCACAAAAAATAAAATATTACCACTTTTAAAAGTTAAGATGCATGCTTTAAATAGTTCATATTCTCTGGCCCAAATTCCTTCCAGAATTCTATCTTCTTTTTTTTAATGGTCGAACACTTAGCAAAAATTTGTGGACAAAATACTCATTTTAGCTTTATTAACAATACTTAAGTTCTTCACATATTTTGGATATGTCTTTTATCAGGTACGTGGCCTGCAAATATTTTCTCCCAGTCTGTGGCTTGTCTTCTCATTCTATTAATGTATCTTTCCTAGCACAAAATGGATATGTCTTTTATCAGGTACGTGGCCTGCAAATATTTTCTCCCAGTCTGTGGCTTGTCTTCTCATTCTATTAATATATATTTCCTAGCACAAAAAGTCTAATTTGCCAGTTTTTCTCTCATGGACTGTGCCTTCGGTGTTTTATCTAACATGTCATGGCCAAAACCAAGGTCACCTAGAGTTTCTTCCACACTCCTATAAGTTTTATAATTTCATGTATCATATTTAGGTCTATGTTCCATTTTGAGTAATTTGTGTAAGGTGTAAGCTATGTGTTGAGGTTCATTTCTTTTGCATTTAGATGGTCAATTGTCCTAGCATCATTTGTTGAAAAGACTATTCTGTTCTTTTTAATGTCAAATTCTATTCTTTCCCTCATGAGAAAACACTCTATTTTTATAGTGTATATTGAAACAGATTTCTATACCCAGGATGGAGTTGCTTCTACATGGGATGGCATGTCAGCGGACTGAAACTGGGATCACTTTTGTGTCCCCATAAATGCTCACCTTGGCCAGAAACATAGCATATCAGTTGACCCACACATGCCAAGCCCAGTTGGGCCTTCCCACCCCAGACAAGGTTGACTTATTTGGACCTAGCCAATCAGATAATTTCTGTTTTTCATTTCCTTGTTCTTTATTCCTTATCCTATAAAAGTTTCCCATCTTCCACCCCATTTTGCAGTTCTCCAAAAGAGGAATTCATGAAGTGCTCATTTTTTTTTGGCATAACCTTAATTATCTTCTTTAATAACTTTTTAACATGTGACTCAATGTTTCACTTCTTTGAGTAGAAGAAAACCTTTTATTTAGCTCATTTGGAATGAGTGGCTGGTTAGTTAATCATATAAAATGATAACTACATATCTTAAAGATTTTTTTAAAATTTAAAGCATATGGAACTCATTTGTTTGCTAAACTTTTCTTTGAATATGGACCTGCTGATTGTTGTTCTAAATTGCCTTTTTTTTTTTTCATAAAACACACATAAAATGCATCGCGTATGATAGCCAGTGTTGTCAGCTGGAACTCAGACTTCTTAGGTTTAAAAGTGGGTTCCACCATGTAATTATCTAGAGCATCTTACCTAGCCTGTCTGGGCTTAAATTTCCTCATCCGTAAAATGAGAGTAATAACAGTACTTATAGGAGAATAAGTTAATATATGTTAATCACTGAGAACATTTGTCTCCCACATAGTAAGTATGCTATAGGTATTTGCATTAAAATGGAACAAGAACTTGTAGCACACTCTGAAGGAAGAATCTTAGATTTTTATTCTTTTTTCTATAGTTTTACATTTGTCTTGTTACCCCAAATTTGGCAGTGATGATTTTTAGTGGCTTTTAGCAGCATTATCAAAATTCCAAAGCACTCAGATACATTTTCATATTTCAAAAAACCTTTCTTGGGGCACCTGGGTGACTCAGTTGGTTAAGTAACTGCCTTCAGCTCAGGTCAAGATCTTGGAGTCCCAGGATTAAGTCCCATACTGGGCTTCCTGCTCGCTGGGGAGTCTGCTTCTCTCTCTGACCGCTCCCCTCTTGTGCTCTCTTTCTCATTCTTTCTCTCTCTCATACAAATAAACAAAATATTTTAAAAAATTAAAAAACTTTCTTGTACACACACATTTCATCAACAAACAGATTTGGGAAAACAATGAACTCTTAGGTATAAAACTGTCCTAGTGGGGTAATTAGTGGGCCGCAACAGAAGAGACTGGGAGAGAACTTCAGCTGACTCTATTTCAACCTCAGACTTTCTATTTGGGTAGACAAGACTTTCCAGCTGGTCTCTGGGCTCAGGCAAAAAACCCTGACAGCAAGAGGGCAAAGCATCTCCTGATGGGAATCGAAACTACCCCTCAAGCAATAGAAACTGCCCTAAGCCAGCAAGACCAGACCCATGACTGGCTCCAAGGCCATGATGGATTTGACCTTCCTGGCCTACCTGCACCTACCCACCCACCTTTGTCCCACACATTCCTTATATAAACCCGGAAGTATTTCCAGGACTTTGGAGACAGTTTCTGAGATGCTAGGCTAGTCCACTGTCTTCCTGGTGTTGGCCACACTGAGCTAAATTCCTAGTTTGTTTCACCTTCAGTTATTTCTCTGCCTTTGGATTTTGTCAGCGGTGAGGGGACCAACGCAGTCTGCTTGGGATTCCCAGAGCCTGGGGCTCTTGCTCTGCTCTGCTGAGGCTACAAGTTTACTAGCCAGGTTTCCAGCGTGCAATGGACGTCAGTCAGTTTGTTTACAAAGGCGACGAACGGGTTCAATTAATTTAGTTAACTGATTATGTGGCAGTTGTTTAATAGGGTATACAAATGCAACAAATCCTCTTTTCTTTATCAGTACTTTTAAGCCTGCAGTGACAAGACCATGGCAAAGTCTAAGTGGGCTGGCTCGGTGAGATTTCCCAGTGAGCAAACTAGTCTTAAAGGTTTTAGGATTTTTTTTTTAAAGATTTTATTTATTTATTTGAGAAAGAGAGAGCACAAGCAGGGGGAACAGCACAGGGAGAGGGCGAAGCAGGCTCCCCACTGAGCAGGGAGCGCGATGTGGGGCTCCATCCCTGGACCAGGGATCATAATATGAGCCGAAGCAGACACGTAACCGACTAAACCATGTGGGTGCCCCAAGGACTTTAAAAATAAGCATAAAGTTTTCTTGACAATAGAGATTACATTTTGAGCATTACAACCTCAGTACAACTGTAGAGACCAAAACCGAGTCTCTCGTGTCAAGCAGGGGCCTGTGTCAAGCGATGGCGAAAGCCGTGAAGGTTCTGCGGCTAGATGTCACGGGGTTGATGTCCGCTGAGTGCCCGGAACTGATAAGGAGCAGAACCAGAGGAGGTCTGTGCCGATGCAAAACTGATTAAATCCTAATCCCTTTAAAAAAGGAGGGGCTTGGCAGCAAACTGTCCGGCTCCTCAGACCTGACCGCTCTATGTCTGACCACTTACGAAAGGCAGCTGTTGGGGAAAGCTCTGGGGACTGATCTCCTAACAGAACCCACATCCTTCAGGGCTGGAAGATCAGAAGCCGTGTGTGCTGAGAGCTGACCTGGACCAGACCAAGGCCTTCTCTCAAATGTGTGCCGTGGACTGACTGCATGTTTGATCCACTAACGTCCTACACCCTGCTGTTACCCTGTTGGCTGAGCGGCTTGTCTTCTGTCCTGTGTTGTGTGCTCCGTGGGAAACCAAGTTCAACCGCGTGGCAAAATGTCATGGAGTTTGGAGTCCTGAACCTATTTTATAATTGTGATTTAACTTTGCTTTATGAGGGAATAAAGCTGACGTTTTGGAAAGACACAACCCCTGTGTGCACCTTCATAGCGTGCTCATGGCAACAAAAATCCAGTAAATTGAGTAAAGTGCTCCATGATATTTCCGTACGTAGGACAAGAAGTCCTAAGTCATGGGTTGAGATTAGAGTGGACAGGCTTCCAAGAAGAATGCCAGCCTGGGGATCAGAAAGTAACTGGCACCGATGCAGGCTGGCTGGGCCAAAGGATCCAGATGGGGCAGGGGTCCCATGGGGTCAGCCCAGAGAGTTTTGGGCTTTGCACGGGATAGAAATCAAACGCAAGTTGGAAGGAAGTGAGAACAGAATTTATCTATTTATTTACTTATATATTTTAAAGATTTTATTTATTTGACAGAGAGAGATACAGCGAGAGTTGGGACACAATTGGGGGAGTGGGAGAGGGAAAGCAGGCTTCCCACTGAGCAGGGAGCCTGATGCGGGGCTCGATCCGAGGACCCTGAGATCATGACCTGAGCCGAAGGCAGATGCTTAACAACTGAGCCACCCAAGCACCCCAAGAGCAGAATTTATTGAAGACACAGAGAAAAGAGATACAGACAGAGCATCTGGAAGAGTTGGAAAGGAAAGGAGAATGACTCTTGTCTTTGCTTAGGGTCTGGGGTTTTTACTGAGGATTGTGCTCTGGTGTATGTAGGTCCTCTCACACATCCAGGAACTGGTTAAAACGGAGCCGGGTACGCAGTTGTCCTCCATAAATCGCTTATGCCCTGGAGCCAGGGGTCTTGGTGACTCAGTGGTCTTGGAAAAGGTACACACAGATCTTGCACAGTCGCTCTTTAGATGTTATCCTTTGTGCTGGAAGACTCCAGAGAAATCACTAACTCCTTGACCATTATAAGGAGAATATACATTATCTGTACGACAAGACGTATGTGGGGCAGTGTGCAGGTCTTAACAAGAATGGGAGTAGGAAAAGGAGCAAAAAGCAGTCCTTTGAGGGGTCCCCTTGGTTTCCCTGTCTCAGTACCACGTCTCATTCTGCAGCATATAAAACTGACTCTAACTGGAAAAAACCCACCCAGGATTCAAATGGGAAAAAAAAATCTAGTAATTCATCCACTTGAAAAGCATAATCGAGTGGTATCAGACTAATCACTAAAAGCATTGATCTTGGGGTGCCTGGGTGACTTGGTTAGTGAAGTGTCTTGACTCTCGTTCAGGTCATGATCTCGGGGTCCTGAGATGAGCCCCACATTGAGCCCCAGGAGCCCCACACTAAGTCCGTGCTCAGCAGGGAATCTGCTCCACTCTCTCCCTCTACACGCCCCCATCTACCTTACCCACCCCCACTTCCAGTTGTGCATGTGCACGCATGTTCTCTTTCAAATAAATAAATAAAAGTCTTAAAAAGCTGGTTTACCTGAAGCACTTTGACTAAGAGTAGTGTCCAAAAGTATATAAAAAAGAAAAAGCATGAAGATACAAAATATCCACCCACTTAACAAAAAGTGCAAAATTAAATATATTAAATGTAATAAGGTTCTGATGGGAAAGGCCCTTAAGTCTATCACTTAACATATGGAAGGCAAAAGGACTTTCTCTAAGAATTTAGTCAGACCCTTACAAGTGGTAATTCTGCAGCTTTAGCCTGGTGTTTTGCTAATGGAACTATCATTAAGAGGTTTATTCTTTAGCAATAGGCTTATTTCTTATTCTGATAGACATCCAAGCAGGACCATTGGAAAGGAGTGGGATTGGAGGGTGCAGACTCCAGTGTCTGCAGGGCAGTGACCTACTCTGTGATTTAGTGAGCCAGTGGCAACAATGCTGATCACGGGCGCACTTGGAGCTCCGTGGGCCATCTAAAAAGTGCGATGCCCGCTCAGATCCAGTGGGTCACAGCCATGTCCAAATGTGGGCCCAGTGTGGCTGGGTCTGCTGATTATTTAAATATAATATGTTAGCTTAATTAGTTGTCAGTATAATTGAAAAAATGTCTGTGGGCCATTAGTGTATTAGCAAAGCGTATTGTCTCTGAGAATTCGTATTTCTCTTAGGAAACGTGTATGTGTGTCTGTGTGGGATTGTACGAATGATCTAATAGCTTTCTGCTTAGCAGAAAGAAGAGTGTGACATTTTGGCAACTTGCACTAAAGGGAGAAGTTAGAGAGGATCTTACTCTAGTCCATGGGCCTTGGAGCGCGCTAAACAACAGTAGGAACTATCTTGGAGGTTTGGAGTCTCCGGGGCATTATCCTTGACCAAACCACTCCGAAATTGGATACATATTGTGTTGGCAGGGTTGTAAGTCATGGGGGTAAGACCATCTCTTTTATGTGCAGAAGGGGTTTCAGCAGACTGGGGTAGCACCGCAGTTTGGAATTAAGAGGAAGGTGATGTCTTACCTTAAAACATAAACCTCAAGGCAGAGTTAAGAACCCGAGTCCATCATAAGACAACCTGCTATGACTTCTTGCCTGTGTTTCTTTTGAACTGTGGAAGTTTTTATTGTTAGCCTATCGTTAAAAATTTTTCGCCAAGAAGCATAATTCTTTTTGTTTATCCCACCATTTAATTTAAAGTCTGATCTAACAATATAGTGACCAGGTGTCTGTATGAGTCAGGGGCCTGGCAGGAAACAGATGGCGAATTCAGAGTTTAACCAGAGAGATTAAAAGGGAAACTATTTACATAAGTGTGGGCAGGGTTAAGGGATGTTGAAATAAACATAGAGGAGATAGGAAGGGAACCAATGCCACCCCAGGTCTGAAGAGACAAGGGGAAACACCGTGTTATTAGAAATGAGGTGAGAGCCAGAGCTAGGGAAGGAAAGCTGCCTGGAAGAAGCAGGGGCCATCGACAAAATGCAGCCACCTCCGGGGCGCAGCTACCGCCAGAGCCACAGCAAATAGAGGGAGCAGGGCAATACACTGGCTTCTCTTTCTTCCAGTACTCTGCCTCTTGCTGGAGCTCCCTACTAGTAGCCCAAGTGAGAAGCTGGAGGCAAGGGAGCCCAGGAGCTGCCCTTTAAAAGGGTCAGTCTCTAAGGGTACACCTAGCAAGGTGAACAAAAGTGAAAAACAAATGTGTCCAGTGGCAAGTGGAGTATAATCAGTATAATACCCCATTAAAACAAGACATTTTCTGTAATTTACCAGGTTATAGCAAGGAGGAAAAAAAAATCTGTTAGGAAAAAATGAGTAAAGATAATGAAATATTCTTGTAGAATGTGGATTTGTGCCAACATGATAAAGACAGTTGTTTCTTTCTAATCTACTAAGTAGTTTCTTTCTAATCTACTAAGTTATTTGAAAGAGGTAACATAAATAACAAAAGAGGGTTAGCCAGTGAATACAATTCATTCAGATTTTGCAATGAATTGCGATAATGCCTTCTTGTAGATAAACGAAAGATACTTAATTCTCATGGAATAAGGGATAGAGTAAATAGTCATAGGTAACTTGGTAAGATTTAGCAAATTAGTAAGAAAACAAGTGAAGAAAAAGAGAGACAAACAAAAAAAACAACCCACAGACTCTTTTTTTTTTCTTTAAATATTTTATTTGTTTGACAGAGAGAGTACAAAGCGGGGGAGAAGCAGGTTCCCCACTGAGTGGGAGCCAAATGTGGGGCTCGATCCCAGGACCCTGGGATCATGACCTGAGCGGAAGGCAGACACTTAATCAACTGAGCCACCTGGGCACCTCAAAGCCACAGATTCTTAACTATAGAGAACAAACTGGTGGTCTTCAGGGGCTGAGTGAAATAGGTGAGGGGAATAAGAGTTCAGTTCTCATGGGTGCCCGGGTGGCTCAGTGGGTTAAGCCGCTGCCTTCGGCTTGGGTCATGATCTCAGGGTCCTGGGATCGAGTCCCACGTCGGGCTTTCTGCTCAGCGGGGAGCCTGTTTCCCTCTCTCTCTCTGCCTGCCTCTCTGCCTACTTGTGATCTCTGTCTGTCAAATAAGTAAATAAAATCTTTAAAAAAAAAAAGCGTACAGTTCTCATGACGAGCACTGAGTAGTTTACAGAATTGTTGAATTCCTCTGCTGTACATCTGGAAATAATGTAACACTGTTAAATAGACTGGAATTAAAATAATAATAATAATGATAATTTAGCGAATTAGACAAGGATTTCAGATTACAATGGACCCTCAACACGGATTTGAACTATAGGCAATTTTTTTTTTATAAGTATGGTATAGTACTGTAAATGCATTTTCTCTTCCGTATGATTTTCTTAGTGGCGTTTTTCTCTAGCTTATGTTATTGCAAGTATACAGTATATAATACATGTAAGTATGGAATGTGTGCAAATCAACTGTTGATGTTATCCTTAAGGCTTCTAGTGAACAACAAGCTATTAATGGTTAAGCTTTTGGGGAGTGAAGAGTTACTCATGGATTTTGGACTCTACAGGGGATTGGCACCCCTAACCCCCACATTGTTCAAGGATCAACTGTAATTCAACTAATAGTCAAGAGATAGGGTCCATGTGCCATATTTCAATCTGTGACCTGGAATTAGATATTTTATAAAGAGACACAAGGGGAAAACCAGCTAACCTTGGCCCAAGGAAATCTAGGAAAATCAAACATTGGACGAGACCTAACAAGCTTCATAAGCGGGCAACATTGTTGTAAAAAATAATCATAGTTGCCTGTCTTCTCAGATGGCTGTGTACATGCTCCTGGTGTTTTCCAGACGAAGGGTGAGCTAGAGCCATGGTATTTCCCTGCCATTAGGACCCCACTAGTACCGACTGGATCTCCGCCTTGCTGTCCAGTGCTCTTGAGCTCTGGATGGGTGCACTGGTTCCTGCAAGGGTGTGTCACCCTGAGCGGTTCCCAACACACTTGCTACTGCATTGTGTGTGTCCTTTTGTCCCCTTCTGCTGCTTTTGGTTCCTTTCTGGGTGTAAGAAAGGTGCCAGCGCTGTCAGACCGTCGCTGCCCCGGGTGTCAGACCCTGGCCTGCTGCATTCAAGAATGTGTCTGCTGTCGTCTTTGTTCCCTGGCTCCGGTAAGCAAATCTTGGGCTCCTGGGTCCCCACGTGGTTTGGGGGAAATGTCTCTTTTACATGTTTCTTTTGCCTCCCTGCCCAGGGGGTAACACTCATGCTTGGAAGGCTCTGGGGGGAAGCAGGGCCCTGAGGCCCACACTCAGGCTTGCCTTCTCTCCATAGTGGTGCGCCGTCTCCCTCAAAATGCTCTCACCTCCCTCCTTACCAGGAACAGCTCCTCAGAGCCAAGCAAAGATGCCTGCAGCTCTTCTGTCTGTCCAACCGGTAGGCACTCAGCCTGGGGTAAGTGGAGCCCTCCTACGACACAGAAGCCACTTCCTGAATCTCTTCTGTGTGCCGCAGCAGTGGTGAGTTGCGGTAACTCCACAAAAATCCCCGCTCGCTGTCAGCCTCCTCTGTTAGTGGGACACAGGGAACCGGGGCATCCTACTCCCCCTGCATTTCGGCAGACCTCTTTCTAGAGAGAGTTCGGGAAAGCAATGCATTCTTGTGTTTTTTGTTGTTGTTGTTGTTGAAGAATTACATGTTTTATATCAGTTCTGGTGGTACCAACCACTTGAGGACCTAGATCACTACAGTTGAAATAAATGTTATTTAGGAACATGTCTGACCTTATTTCTAATCCCAGCCATTCCTCTTTTCTTTTGAGCTTTGGGGAAATTTATTAGTTTCCCTCAATGCAATTTCCTTCTCCTGATGGATGAAGATACTTGCTTCCTTTCCCTGGGCCTGTGCATCTCTTTGATCTCTGTTTGTTCCCTTAGGTTAGAGCTCCGCCATCTCTCCTAGGGGAGTTAGAAGCACCTTTTATTTGTCAACTAAATATTAAACTTTGACAAGTATTCATAGTTGTTTAGCATAAATTAACAAGATATCACAGACTATAAGGAATTGCAATGGAGAGTCACGTTCCACGAAAATGTCATCATGCCTATTTTCAGATGGATAGACAAAGGCATTGAGTGGGGACATAACCTGCCAGCGATGACTAAGCCAGGAAAGAGCCTGACCTGAAACTCTGGTTGCTTTTTTTTTTTTTTTTTTGAGATTTTAGTTATTCATTTGACAGAGAGACACATCAAGAGAGGGAACACAAGCAGGGGGAGTGGGAGAGGGAGAAGCAGGCTTCCCACCAAGCAGAGAGCCGGATGTGGGGCTCAAACTTGGGACCCTGGGATCATGACCTGAGCCGAAGGCAGAGGCTTAATGATTGAGCCACCCGGGCGCCCCTGAGCCTCCGCCTTCTTGATTGTTAAACGTTCCTCCCCTCGGAGTCTCTTTCCTTCCCACCCCTCTCCCACTACTATTCTACCTCTGCCATTTGACAACTAAGGATCAGAAGAGAGACGCTAACCCACTTCCAACAACAGAGAGTCTGTTAGACGGACTAAGGTAATTGAGACAAAGATGAGATGCTCCTGTACATGGGTGAATATTGGAGTATTAATTTAGACTCAATATTTTTCAGATAAAATGACTAAGAAATAATTCCCAAGATCCCCTAAAAACCTGGGACTCATTTCCTGAAGCAGTACAAAGGAGATATCTGGAGAGAGAGAAAGATCTTGTTTCCCCGAAGACTAGGGCTTGAACTCAGCTTCATTTCGACCTTATCTAAAAGAAAGACAGGACCTGAGAAAAGGACAACAACAAAATGTCAAGTTCACTTCTAAGTCTGCAAAACAATAAAGCCACACAGTACAAAAGGGAGGAAGAGAGTCACATCCTCTCAGTTACTTACAGCCTCCTCTTGTGGGTTGGGCACACTCTTCTGTAAAAATAAAACATTTTCCTGAGAATTGCTTTGTTGGTATTGTTACTTTTCTCAGAGCTCTCAAGGGTTTAAAATACACAGTTCCAGGGACACCTGGCTAGCTCCGTCACTAGGGCAGGTGACTCGATCTCAGGGTCATGGGTTCAAGCTCCACATTGGGTATAGAGATTACTGAAAAAAATAATTAAACTTAAAAAAATTTTTTTTAAAAATTGGGTAAGAGAGGCCCTCAAAAATAAATTTAAAAAAGTAAAAATGCATTCCATATTTAGATAAACATTTCAAGCAAGTTTTACCACTGCACACATTGAAGATAAAAATTAACTCTAATTGGTGTTTGGTTGGTGCTTGTGACTTCGTTTGGTTAGTGCTTGTGACTTCCACACTTGGCTTTGAAGATCAAAAAATAATACATATGTGCTTACATGTTATTTACTTTCTCCCACACACTCTGATAATATCTGGTCATTTTCTAATTTAAAACATCAAAAATATTGAGTCATGGGTGTATGTCTGTTTAGACACCAGAGTTTCAGGGCAGTGAAGCAGGAGGAGGGTGTGACGGTCAAAGACACAGAGCTGGTACTAGGCCCTAACACTCGCTGTGTGCCCTTCAGCAAGACACTAACTTCCTGGAGCCTCGGTTTGTTTATTTATAAAATGGGAATTAAGTAAGATACGATATGTATGGTGCTTAGTGCAGAGTCCAGCCTGAAGTATGTGTGTGGTACATGGACAATGGTGGTTACAAATGTCGTGTACGAAGCCAGCCAGCCAGCCTGGGCTGAAATCTCAACTTGGGCAAGCCACTTAACCTCCAGTGCCTCTGTTCCTTCATCTGTAAAATGAGAATAACTATAGGGCCTATCGTATCAGGTTGTTGTGAAGATTTAAACAGGTAAAATATGTCAACCCTTTAGGAAAGTGCCTGGCACACAATACATGTTCAAGATGTGTTAGCCATTCTTCTTCTGAAATTGTTTTAATGTAGTAGCCGCATGTGGCTGTAGAGCATCTGAAATGCACTTAGTCCTAGTTGTGATACACTCTACGTGTAGAATATAGAACCTCAAAGCATTAAAAATATAAAATATCTCAATATTTTCTTTTATTTTTTTTAAAGATTTTATTTATTTATTTGACAGACAGAGATCACAAGTAGGCAGAGAGGCAGGCAGAGAGAGGGGGAAGCAGGCTCCCTCCTGAGCAGCAAGCCCGACATGAGACTCGATCCCAGGACCCTGGGATCATGACCTGAGCCGAAGGCAGAGGCTTTCACCCCCTGAGCTGGCCAGGTACCCCATTTCTCTATATTTTTATATTATACACTGAATGGATATTATAAATATATTGAGTTAAACAAATTACAAAAATGAATTTTGTGTCTTTTTACTTTTTTAGAGTAGCTACTGGAAAACTTATAAGTACATATGTAATTCGCATTATATTTGTATTGGACACAGGTAATTCTAAAAAAAAAATCTTAAAGCAAGAAGTTCATCTTTTTGTCTTGGCTCAAATCTGGGATACTTGTGGTATGTTTTTTTGTCATAACTTAAGAAGTACTGAGGAGAAGCAAAGGAGTTACAGTGTCCTAAGTGAAGCCATTAGAAGTTGCTGCAGTTTTAGGTTGTGCTGATTTTTCCAGGAGTAATACTCCTTTCTCCTCTGGAGTGTTTTGTTCCATTGTGGGATTACATTTTAAGAGAGACACAGGGCATCTAGAATATATCCTTGGTAAGCCTCCGAGGAACATGAGAAGTTTTCACACCATGCCATGGAAGAGAGGAACTGTGGGTGGGTAAGAATATGAACATTTAAGTGAACATCCAATATGAACTCAGCTAAGTGAGAAGACGTCAGTGGCATGACAGCGTCACTGAACACCAGGCAGCAGACTTGCCATGTGGAAATAGAATTGGAAATGGAATGACCCAAAGGGGTCAAGTGGGTCCAAGTTAGAGGGAAGATGATTTCAGCTCTAATATAGGGAGCAGCCTTAACAATTAGAGTTATCCAAAAATGGAGTGAACTACCTTGCAGAATATTCAAGATTTTGCCACCATAAATTTAAGCAGAGAATTATAGATAGGGATTAATACATCAGGTAGATAGAAAACCTCAGAAGCTTTTCAAACTCTGAGATTCCCTGGTTAAGGCTCTGCCACTAATTCTGGTAGAGAGCTGCCAATTCATGCATCATGACCAGAATAACTGGAGTTCCATGATTTTAATTAGTTTTGTTGTTGTTGTTGTTTTTTAAGGTTTTTTAATTTATTTGACAGAGAGGTCACAAGTGGGCAGAGAGGCAGGCAGAGAGAGAGGAGGAAGCAGGCTCCCCTCTTAGCAGAGAGCCTGATGCGGGGCCTGATCCCAGGACCCTGAGATCATGACCTGAGCCGAAGGCAGCAGCTTAACCCACTGAGCCATCCAGGTCCCCTTGTTTTGGTTGGTTGTTTGTTTAGAAGATACGGAAGTTCGCTGGTACTAGCTCAAGCAAACAGAGGTTACTGTGGGGCTATATGGTAGATAGGGATCTCCTAAGAACGCCGGAGAGTGATGGTGATACAGCAGACTTGACAGAAACTGTAACAGGAACTGAAGCTGCATCTGCCATCTTCCTCTCAGAGGCCGGCTGATCTCTTCTTCGTGATAACCGTCTTCCTCCACATCCTCGTTCCGGTCTCTTCTTGAAACTGACTGGCTTCACGTGACTCTGTGCGCACGCCATGTCTGCTCACTGATAATTTCAGCTTGTCTTTCAGAGCTTCTCTAGCCTTGAATCTACTCATGACCTTACTCAGGTTCTCCTACCTGAATGTTTCAGTCTTTCATTTTCCCCAATTCCAGTTTTATGAGAAAAAGGATTGTCCTAGTTTTTTTCTAGCTAGATCACTCTCTACAGTATAGATGGACATTCCTTGGGTCAGATAGCTTCAACCGGTCCAGATAGCTGGGGTTGGGGAATTTTATTTATGTGGGAGGGGAAGTTTCCACCAGAAACAGATGTGGGTGGGGCAGGGAGTTATTGATATTTCTGGTATCCCTACTGAGAGATGAAGGTCATGGAGTTTATATCCAGAAATTTGGGAATCCACTTCAGTTTATTCTGTGTATTTTTTTTCTTGTAAGAAGGCATTTTGTAAAATTAACATATAATGTATTATTTGCCCCAGGGGTACAGGTCTGTGAATCATCAGCATTCTGTGTATTAAGAAGAGGGAGCCTAGTCAAAAGATTCTGTTTGAGACTAATGATACAAATATGAATTTTATTCTAGGATGTGTTCTAGGAACTTGTAATTCAAAGCATGGTTCAAGGACCAACCGCATTAACATTGCTTAGGAGCTTGTTGGAAATCAGAAACTCAGGCTCCATCCCAGACTACTAAATTAGAATCTACATTTTAATAACATTCCCAAGTGATCTGTATTCACATTGAGGTTTGAGAAGTGTGGCTCTAGGATAAGTTGGTCTGGTTTAGGTCTTTTAAGTTACCAAAGGCTTTTATCAGGAAACTTCCAGTAGTACACTCTAGCCATATAAGAACCAAGTGCTAAGGGGTCAAAATTCTGTGACTTGGTTGATTTTATGTAGTGCCAGGTGTTAGACATTCACCAACATTCCACTGGACAGCTCTGAATCTCCTAGTTCAATCCTAAGTTAAAATAGCCTCCCGGGGGTTGTGGGACACAGTAACTCCCATATTGGCTGGGTGTGGAGCAAGACAAAATGAGTTCTAATTTCTCACCAAATTTTCCACCTTATGACTAAGAAATTGTTATTCTAGATAGATGCTTCTGTATTAAAAAAAGTAATCCAAGTCTACAGTAAGCACAAAGAGGGAAGGCAATCAAGGACTTAGTGATGATACTTAAAATCCATATAGACAAATGGGCAGAGACCAGAAAATCTCCCAGCTGGCGGCTGGACAGATTTAGAGCAGAAACCCACATATGGAATAGCAGTTTCTTATGGAGGAAAAGATAAGGTAGGTAGATTCTGGTCCTAGAGACATAAAACGTATGGGAGTTAATGCTTTTATTGCTTTATTATATTGAGTATAAAATTGTTAAACAAAACAACTCCAAGTTAATGATAGGTATGGATGCAAACGTTTCAGGGTATTACATAGGGAGTGGTTTTTAAAGTGTGGTCTCTGGACAACTACACCAGTTTTCAGACACACCTGAGAACCCATTATAAATACAAATTCACGGGCCACACCCAGGCCTACTGGATCAGAAACTCAGGGGCATAGAGCCCAGCAATCTGTTTTAACAAGCCTTCTGGGTGACCATGATGCATACCATTGAAGTAGAAATGTCATTGAGTTCCTTATTTTTGTCCAATATGAGAATCCACTTTCAACTTGAACCTAAAATGGGAACTGACTCTTCTTGCAAAGGCGTTTCCAGAACAACTGAAAGATGGTTGAAGAAAGCAGAGAGCACAGATCAAGGGAACTACAGGGCTAGGCAAATATTTAGAAGCTTTTCCCAGGGAAGTTAGCCAAGCAGGCGGCAGCTGGCATGTTGCCAAGACTCCTGGAGAGTATAAAACTTCCTAGAAATCAACTGGGAAAAGTTGTGTTTAAAGTGAACTTTAAGGAAGTGCATGAACACAGCCTAAAGAGTTTCTGCAACTACTCACAAAAGTTCTGATATGAAGAATGTGACATCCTAGCACATGAATCATACGTGTATCAGCATGTACTATATTAAGAAATAAGCAGATAATGAAGAAAAGGTAACTGGACAGCATATTCATTTTGCCTTTCTGGTTAAGGGCTCCCACTGGTTCCTCAGTAATGACAAACTGTAACATTTAATGCGTGTTTACTCCGTGCCAGGTACTCCAGTGAGTACCTCAACAAGTTATCTCATCAGTCCCGTATCCCAGATAAGAAAACCGAGGCCCAAAGAGGTGTATAGTAACTTGCCCTAAGTCACTTAGCTGGCAAGTGACGATGCTGAGGTTCAAACCCAAAGTCTGGTTCCAGAGCACCAGTGCTTAACCGAAAGCTCTACTGCCCGTCTTTGGTGAGGACTTCATTATGTATAAATATTTAGAGGCTGAAGACTTTCCATTTCAGAGTGTGGATTTTGTAGTTTTTAGTAAGTCTCAAACTAAAGAACCTCTTGACATGTTATACAGAAATAACTAGATTCTGGATCCCATGTGACGGATGCCGTCAAGTTCTGGGGGTCAAAGCGGGCAATGGGAGAGGTCGCAGCTCTGCTGCTTTAATGCGGCTGCGCGGACACGCGCGGACACGCGCGGACACGCGCGGACACGCGCGGACACGCTGCTCCGAGTCCCAGGAGAGGTGTTCACATTACCTGCTCCTCACCTGAGACACACCGGAGCGCACAGACGGGCCGGATGACCCTGCGCACAGGAAAGGGGAGTTGCAGAGGCCAAGGAAAAGCGCCTTTAATCCCCTTTTTTGTCTGGAAATGGATTTGGTGAACTTGCCCCAAATCTTGAATTTACCCTCAAACGAAATTAGATTTTTTTTTTTTTAAGATTTTTATGTATTTACTTGCCGGAGAGAGAGCGCGAGAGCGCACAAGCAGGGGAGTGGCAGACGGAGGGGGGGGCAGGCGCCCCGCTGAGCTAAAGCCCCCCCGTGGGGCTCAACGTGGTGTTCCAGGATCACGACCTGAGCCACCCCGGCGTCCCATGAAACTCGTCTCAACCTCACGACAGCAACGACCGTGTTGGTTTTGCCGCATCAGCGCGTCCGGGCGCGGCTCGACCCACGGCCGACCCCGAGTTCGTGAGAAAAGGGAGAAAGTGTTCCAGGTAGATTCAAGTTCTCTGAGTGTGCGTGAGTGTGCGTGAGTGTGCGTGTGTGACAGTCGTAAATGGGCCCGGGACTTCCGAAGGGGCTGCTTAGGGTCAGTGGGGCGGGGACCGAATCCCAGCGTTTCCTCCGCGCGCGGCGGGCACAGCCTGCACCGGACTGTCCGCCGGGGAAGTCCCGCCGTGACCCGGTCCCGCTCCTCACGGGAGCTTCCCGGTGAAGGCGGCTCCTGTGTGTGTGTCGTCTGTGTGTGTGTCCGTGTGTCTGTCTGTGTGTGTGTCCGTGTGTCTGTCCGTGTCTGTCTGTGTGTGTCCGTGTGTCTGTCTGTGTGTGTGTCCGTGTGTCTGTGTGTGACTGTGTGTGTCCGCGTGTCTGTGTGTGTGTCCGTGTGTCTGTCTGTGTGTGTGTCCGTGTGTCTGTGTGTCCGTGTGTCTGTCTGTGTGTGTCGGTGTGTCTGTCTGTGTGTGACTGTGTGTGTCCGTGTGTGTCTGTCTGTGTGTGTCTGTCTGTGTGTCCGTGTGTCTGTGTGTGTGTCCGTGTCTGTGTGTGTCTGTCTGTCTGTGTGTGTGTCCGTGTCTCTGTGTGTGTCCGTGTCTGTGTGTGTCTGTCTGTGTGTGTCTGTCTGTGTGTGTCCGTGTGTGACTGTGTGTGTCCGTGCGTCTGTGTGTGTGTCCGTGTGTGACTGTGTGTGTCCGTGCGTCTGTGTGTGTGTCCGTGTGTGACTGTGTGTGTCCGTGCGTCTGTCTGTGTGTCCGCGCACCCGCACCCGCACCCGCCCGCCCGCCCCTCGGAGGACCCGGCTGGCGGGCGGCGCCGTCCGGGGAGACGAGCCGCGGCCCGCGGGCAGCTCCAGACGGCCGCGGAGGGCGTCCGGTACAGCGGGCAGCGGCGTCACCTGCGATCCGGTGTTTCAGGCGACGGGACGCGGACACCGCGGCGACGTCCTGGGAAGGACACGGAGTTGGTCTTCGTCCCGACCCCCGGCGCGTCGCTGTCCAGACCCGCGCTCTGGCGACCGAAGTCCGGTGGCCGCGGCGCTGCCCACGGCCCGGCCGGCGCGGGGAGAACGCGCGGCCGCCGCCCGCGGAGACGCGCCAGGAGCGCGCGGCCTCGAGCTGACTGACGGGAAGCGTCTGTGGTGCGCGGCGCCTCGGCCGGTCCCGCCCACTCCGGCGACTTCAACACTTGGACGAGGCTGGGAACGGGACGACTGAAGTCGGGGATACGCTCCGGCTTTTGTTTCTCGCGCCTCCCCCGGCTCTCTCGGTGCAGTAACCGCCCCGGCCTGAGCGCGGCTGAGGACGCGGGAAAGAAGTAAACGGCACCGCCACGCCACAGCATCTCCCCGAAGGGCGGGTTCCTCCGAGGCTGGGTTGAGCGGTCGTCCCGGAACCGCGGATCGCAGGTCCCAGCACGGAAGACGGGCGGTAACACCGCCACGGGGCCCCGGCGTCCGCCGCCGCGCGGTTCCGGGCCGGCTTGAACGCCCATCTCTGGTCCCCGCCCCTTTTCCTCTTGCTCTTTCTAATCCTTCCCCCTATGCCAATTCCGGAGAGGAACCCTTTTTAGATCCTCCACATGGAAGCGTAGGACGAATTTCGTCCACACCATCCGGAATGGCCAACATGGCGGCCGCCGTGAGATGCCTCGGTAGAGGTAAAGCGGGGCGTTATCTGGGCTTAGGAGGGACCGCAGCTCCGGTACGGGGGCTGCGGTTGTAAGCCGGACGCTCCTAGCACGGTCTGCACTGGGGGCTCGAAACGCTTCTCAGGGCTCTGGGTTCTCCAGAGAGTTGTTGCTTAAAAGCGATCCTATCGGGTCCTTCACTTCTTTCTGGCGCTGTCCTTCGTAGGGGAGTCGTGGGAGGCGTGTGCCCGGCCAGCCCCCCGGGCACTCGGGGACGGGGCGAGGACGCGGTTCGGTCCCCAGCGGGGTGTGAGCCGCGCGGGGAGCTCCGTGCAGGAGGAGCTGCGCTTAGGGATCCGCGTCCGTCAGGTTCAACCTGTTCCAGGTGGTTCGTGCCGTGGGAGCACGTCGGGGCCGGCAACTCTAATTCTTTTTTTCTTTTAAATAGTAATTTTAATTAACACAGAATGTATTGTTAGCCCCAGGGGCACAGGTGTGTGCATCGCCAGGCTTGCACACTTCGCAGCACTCACCGTCGCACAGGCCCTCCCCGTGTCCGTGACCCCCGCCCCCGGCCTCCCTCAGTCTGTTCTGTGACGTGAGCAGCCGCGTACGGTCTGTCCCCGCCCGATCCCACCGCGGTTCCTTTAAAGCCGTTCGGATTCTTAGAACGCGCGGGCGCGGTCGGCCTCGCAGCCGCGTGGATCGTTCGGGGACGCCGTGCGCGGCGCTTCTTGGCGGCGCTTTTCCGCCGTGGTCGACCCGGTGGTCCGGGACGGCGGCGCTGCTTCGGTTACGGGGCAGTTTTCCTACCGCGCTCCTCGAACGGTTGGGTCGTGCTCGGGAAACGTGACCCGGACCGCTGCTTCCCTAGGGCGGCCGGTTGGGCGGAGGCCGCGGCCAGCGCCACGCCTGTTGGCGGAGAACGAGCCGCTCCGCGGCGATCGCAGGAGCCTCCTGGGGCCGTCAGTGCGGGCCAGCCCGAGGCCGCGCTCCAGGCCGGAGATTTGTTTGTGTGTTTGTTTATATTATTGTTTTTTAAACTACGTCCTAGTTTTCTCCTTGAGCTTCTTGCAGGAACGCCTGGTGTGAAGACGGAGTTCTCTGAGTGGCCCAGTTGTTTAAGACCCGGGCACGGCTAAGCGGGCACACCAGAAAGTGTGTCTTTACCGGGAAGACTTAGGCTGTTCTCTTCATGTGTGAGAGAAATAGAATTCGATTAGACAAGTCAGATAAACCGAGAACGACTGAAGATGATCATTCTCTCCTTATGCTTTTTTCTCTTGGTTTCTAGGATTCCGCGCTCTCCGGATCCCTTTTTTTTTTTTTTTAAATCTTTATTTTTTTTTCCAATTTATTTATTTTCAGAAAAACATTATTCATTATTTTTTCACCACACCCAGTGCTCCATGCAAGCCGTGCCCTCTATAATACCCACCACCTGGTACCCCAACCTCCCACCCACCCCCCGGCCCCATTTTTATATCGCCTGTCGCGTCTCTCCTTCCTTGGCTGGTTCCTCCTCCTCTCCCCAGCCTCTCACCTCGCAGTGCCTCAGGAGCGGGTCCTGCCTGTCATCGTTGTGTCTTTTCTGTATAAATTCACTCCTCTGCTGATTTCACCCACGTCTTCTGGCTTTGACTGTTTCCTGTCTCGTGATGGACTCTCAGATTGATAGTTAGAGTTAGCACCTCTTTGGAACTTTGGATTCCTGAGCTCGTCTGCCCATTCTAGATCTGCACTTGTGTATCTCATCAGCACGTAGCATTTGTCCAAAATCCGACTCCTGTAGCGTGCTCTTCCCCCTCTCGTTGGGTGGTAACTTCATCCTTGGTCTGGGCCAAAACCTTGAACATCCTCAACTCCCCCTCCTTTCCCCACACTTCACATTAATCAGTTGACAAATCCCATTGGTTTTACCCTTGGAATAAATCCCAAATCTAACTTCTCGCCACACTACAGCAGCTGCCTTGTATGCCATTACCATTCCTTACCTGGATTTCAGTCTATGCTCAACAAGTAAAATTGGTCCTTTAAGAACCTAAGTCATGTTACTCTTATTCTTGAAGCTCTGCAAGGCCTCCCCATTTTGCTTAGTCCTTAAAATGGCCTATGGTTGTGCTGTCTTTATTGTTACCTACTGTTGAGCACTTCAGATGTGGTTAGTCTGAATTGAATGTGTGAAATACACATTAGATTTTAAGGACTTAGTACCCAAAAAAGTAAAATACCTGAATTTTTTATATTGGTAACATGTTGAAATGATAATATTTTGGGGTATTAGCTGTAATAAAGTGTGTTAATCTTCATTAATTTTACTGGTTTTTTCTTTACCTTTTTAAAATGTGGCTCTTAGAAAATTTAAAATGATACATGTGGTTTATATTCTACTTCCATTGGACAGCACTGGCCTAGGGTCTTCATATCATCTTGTGCCTGCCTTGTCCCCCTGCCCCGCCCTTACCCAGTTTACCTCCCCGACCTCATTTCTGGCCACCCTCCCCCTCGCTCTGCGTGCTCTAGCCACACTGGCTTCCTTGTTCCCTGATCAACACCAGGAACATTTCTGCCTTGGGAAGACTTTCTCCAGATGGGATGAGGGTTCAAGACTCTTTTTCTAGGTATTTGTGTGACTGATTTTCTCATTTCTTTCAAGTCTTTGCTCAGGTGTCTCCTTTTTGATGAAGCCTACCTTAACAATCTTACTTAAAAGTGCAGCCCACTTTCCCCTTGACTCTCCATTTTAACCACTGGGTCCCCCCCCCATCACTACCGTTTTGTGTTTATTAGTGTTGTCTCCCTTCACTGGGACGTAAGCTCCATGGGGAGAGGGATTTTTGTCTGTTTGTTCACTAGATGTTTACATTGGTGCTAGCACGTTTCGTTGGCATATTGTGTAGAAGAATGACTAAATCAGTGGATCTACATCGCATGCCACCCCTCTGCCATGTGTTGTAACTAATAATACTTAACGTAATTCGAATGCAGTTTTTGCTTTCATTTGTTCAAATTTCCTTTCTCCATTCAGTGATGGTGAATAAGCTATACACGTTCCCTCCCCGTGATGCTTATCTTTTATGAAGTGTAGGCATGAGCTGGTTAATTATTTTCTTTAATTATAATTGTTCTAAGTGATGTGAGGGACAAGTACAGGGCGCCGTAAGAGTGTTTGTGAGAGACCTAGTCTGTCCTGAGTCTTCAGGGAAAACTTCTGAACAAGTAGTTTAACAGAGTCCCTGAAAGATCATTGGCTAATTTAGGAATTAGCTACAGAAGGGGGAGTAGAAGGTGATGGGGAGAATGTTATAGATGGAGGGAAGATTATATTTGAAATACCAAAGTGGTTAAAAAATTACAACGTGTTGGGGCGCCTGGGTGGCTCAGTGGGTTAGAGCCTCTGCCTTTGGCTCAGGTCATGGTCCCAGGGTCCTGGGATCAAGCCCCTCATCGGGCTCTCTGCTTGGCAGGGAGCCTGCTTTCCCCCCCTCTCTCTGTCTGCCTCTCTGCCTACTTGTGATCTCTGTCAAATAAATAAATAAAATCTTAAAAAAAAAAAATTACAGCGTGTTTAAGAAACTGAAAGGATGGGGCTCCTGGGTGGCCCAGTCAGTTAAGTGTCTCGCTTTGGGTCAGGTGATGATCCCAGAGTCCTGGAATTGAGCCCCGCCTGGGCTCCCTGCTCAGCCCAGAGCCTGCCTCTCCCTCTGCCCCCCACTCCCCGCCACGTGTGTGTGTGTGCGCGCGTGCCCACACTCATGTTCTCTCTTTGTCTCTGTGTCTGAAATAAAATCTTAGGGGAAAAAAAAGAAGCTGAAGGGAGGCCAGTGTATTTGAAGTACAGCAAGCGTGAGAAAGAGTCGTGTTAGATCCAGTTCACTATAGGTTAGAAGTACCTCATGGAGGACCTTGTTAGGAAGTTATTCAAAGAACAAGGGGAAGCCATCCAGGTGTTTTAGGGATGTGATGATATTTTCATTTTTAAATGACCCCTCTTACTAGTAGGTAGAAAAGAAGTGGAGTAGACCAAGAGTGGAATATCGAAGGGTTTGGAATCTGTTGCTGTAACCCTTGCGGTAGGTGAGGATGGCCTGGACTCTGACGGGTGTATGGGAAGGAAAGGACTAGGTGGTAAGATCTCCTAGGGAAATTGAGGATTGTGGAGCTCTAATCTTGAAGTATCAGATACAAGAAACAGCTAGGAAAGGAGATGGAGTAATTCCCATCTCACTGCCAAGCAGTTGGGGTGGGGCTGGGAGTGACTTTTTTTTTTTTTTTTAAAGATTTTATTTATTTATTTGACAGAGATCACAAGTAGGCAGAGAGGCAGGCAGAGAGAGAGAGAGAGAGGAGGAAGCAGGCTCCCCGCTGAGCAGAGAGCCCGACGCGGGACTCGATCCAGGACCCTGAGATCACGACCTGAGCCATGAGGCAGCGGCTTAACCCACTGAGCCACCCAGGCGCCCTGGGAGTGACTTTTGAGAACCAGTATAGATGCGGGAAGGTTCCTTAGTCGTTGAGATAATTCTCTTCTCTCTGAAGTAGCGAGTGAGGTTATCTGCAAAGAGTGAAGGGAGAAGTGTGTTAAAGGAGTGTGATAACACAGGTAGACAAAGTGACCGCAGAGGGATCGAAGCACAGATATGATCTACCTGTGCTATTTGAATATAGTTGATCCATGAACAGTGTAGGGATTAGGGGTGCACCCCCCAACCCCAGGCAGTTGAAAATCTGCATAATAATTTTTTTTGTTTCTTTCTTTATTGAGTCTAACCCCCAGCCAGGGAATAAGGACAGACCATGATGACTGTCACACACCTTCCCTCCCCACTCTCTGCCTTAATTTTGACTCCTCCAAAACAGAACTACCAATAGCCTAATGTTGATGGAGGCCTTGCTGATAACAGTTGATAAACACTTATTTTGTATGTTCTGTGTATTACATACTGTATTCTTACAATAAAGTAAGATAGAGAAAAATGTGATTAAGAAAATCATAAGGCAGAGAAAATACATTTACAATACTGAACTGTCTTTATTGAAAAAAAAATCTCTGTATAACTGGACCCACACAGTTCAAACCCATGTTGTGCAAGGGTCAGCTATATTGGTATTTTTGTAATTTGGTTTTTATTAGTGTGTCACAGTTTCATAGCTTTCTCTTGAAAAGTATAATTTCTGGTTGTCATGATTTGGGATTTTAAATAATAGTGGTTGATTGTTGGGGCGCTTGGGTGGCTCAGTGGGTTAAAGCCTCTGCCTTCGGCTCGGGTCCTGGGATCGAGTCCCAGGTTGGGCTCTCTGCTCAGCAGGGAGCCTGTTTCCTTCTCTCTCCCTGCCTGCCTCTCTGCCTAGTTGTGATATCTGTCTGTCAAATAAATAAATAAAAAATCTAAAAAAAAAGTCGTTGATTGTTTTATAGTAGTTTGCAGTTGATGTATTCAAGAAAATTATTATTTGAGGATCTTACCAAGGTTGTAGGGTTCTTGTTTAGTACAACTAGAACTATTGTTTATTGTTTGCAAGTGTTTGCCAAATCTTGAAACATTAATTGCTGTTCCTTCATTTACTGTGTGTGATTTTTTTGAAGGTAGCTGGCCTCTTTGAAAACATGGAGGATCTCCTCTTAAATTTTTGCGCACAAGCACAGCCCACTGGATTTGAGATTTTTGAGGGCGCCCTCTTCTTCATTAGCTGTTAAAGCCCCTTGTGGTTATTGTACCATAAAGAATTCCCGACATTAAACAGGTCTCCTACACTGCCCCAAATATTATTCCTGAATTCATAGAATTCAGTTGTGATGTTTATCGTGTGCTTCAACTTTCTCTTGGTATATGAAGGATGAAGTTACGTTGTTAGGCATGTGGCTTTGATGGTGTTTGAACTGATGGTAAGTAGGAGTAGCTGAGGGAAGATACGGAGATGGTGCATCCCAGTCAAATGTAACTTTAAATGCAGTGGCACAGAGGCAGGAATTAACTTGAGGGATTCAAGGGTCAGAAAGTAGGATCCTAGTGAACAAGTAGGAAAGTGCTGTTGAGTGATAGGCAGGGCCCCCCTCAGAGAAAACCTGGTGGACCTCAGTAAGGAATTTGTACCATTCTGCATGCACAGTGCTATGCATTTGGAAACTTAACTAATGAAATGGATTCACTTGATGTGTAGGCGAGTGTATAATTCCCATATTATGGGTGGATTTTAAGATTAGATTTTAAGTCATTTTATGTGAAATTCTAGTTGTAGAGTACTAAAAAAATTGAGTTGAAGTCTATTCAACAGAAAAGACAATATAGAGGGCCAAAAATGTGGACACTTACTCTAATGTATAAGAAAAATGCAAAATAAGACAGTTCTCCATACTGTCTTTCATTTACTAGATTGGCAAAGACCAAAATGTTTGGTAACTTACTGTGTTGGCATAAATGTGTGGAAATAAGCTACCTTTTCATTGCCAGTTGAAATGTGTATGGCACTGTCATTATAGAAAGCAGTATTTATCAAAATTACAAATGTTCATGTCTTTTGACTCAGCAAGTTTACTTGGAATTTATTTTGTAAATACATTTGTACATGTACAAAATGATGTTTACACCAGGTTATTTAACACAGCACTGTTTATAATAGCAAAATACAAGTGACCTAATGGTTGGTCAGTGATTAAGTAAATTAAATAACCACACAGTGGAGTACTTTGCTGCTGTAAGAAGGTAAGTCTTTATGAACTGGTAGGAAATTATCACTGTAATATATACATATACAAACTTTTATGAAAGGCCTGCATGGAATCATGTATGTACATCTCACGTAAATATGTGTATTTATATCTGTGTGTGTGTGTGTATGTGTGTGTATGTGAAAATGGACCCAACTACCTTTAAGTGAGAAAGCAAGGTGTATAGAATAATGAGTAGAATGTTCTACCATTTTGTTAAAGAGGAGGGAAAAAATATATCTACAAAGATGCACAAGAAATTGCTAACATGGTTTGGGGGCTGTGGGAGGCTAGTGGTGGGAGGAAGACTTTATTTTTGAAGGTTTTATTTATCTATTTGTCAGAGAGAGCGCGCGCACAAGCAGGGGAGCGGCAGGCAGAGGGAGAAGCAGGCTTCCTGCTGAGCAAGGAGCCCGATGCTCCATCAGGGCCTGAGATGAAGGCAGATGCGTAGCTGGCTGAGCCACCCAGGCGTCCCAAAGACTTTGTTTTAGTGTTTTCTTTTGCGATTCTTTAAATAAAGACATTTTCTTTGTATTTCTGCATGCAAAAGAATATAATATATAGAAATTGTGAAATTCTGAATACTCACTATTAATCTTAAGTACTCTTAATCCCCATCACCTGTTTTAGCCCGCCCACCCCCTACGTCCCCTCTGTAACCGTCCGTTTGTTCTCTATAGTGAAGAGTCTGGTTTTGTTTTTTGCTGTTTTTTGGTTTTGGTTTATCTCTTTTTTCGTTTGTTCATTTGTTTTGTTTCTTAAGTTCTATATGGGTGACAACCTGTGGTATTTGTCTTTCTCTGGCTGACTTATTTCACTTGTCATCACAATTTTTAGATCCATCCATGTTGTTGCAAATGTCAAGATTTCATTCTTTTTTATAGCTGAATAATATTTCATTGTATGTACACACACACACACACACACACAGATCCCACATCTTTTTTATCCATTGATTGTTTGATGGACACTTGGGCTACTTCCAGAATTTGGCTCTTGTAAATAATGCTGCAGTAAAGATAGCGATGCATGTATCTTTTTGAATTAGTGTTTTCATACTCTTATGTGAAAATACCCAGTAGTAAAATTAGTGGATTATATGGTAATTCTATTTTTAAATTTTTTTCTATTTTTTTTTCTATTTTTTAAATTTTTTTTTTTAAAGATTTTATTTATCTATTTGACAGACAGAGATCACAAGTAGGCAGAGAGGCAGGCAGAGAGAGAGGAGGAAGCAGGCTCCCTGCTGAGCAGAGAGCCCGATGCGGGACTCGATCCCAGGACCCTGAGATAATGACTTGAGCTGAAGGCAGCGGCTTAACCCACTGAGCCACCCAGGCGACCCAAATTTTTTTCTATTTTTAATGTTTTGAGGCACCTCCACATGGTCTTCCACAGCGCTACACCAGTTTACAATCACTAGTAGCGCTTGAGGTTTCCTTTGTCTTTATATCCTTGCCAACACTTCTTTCTTGTGTTATGGATTTTAGCTATTCCGACAGGTGTGAGGTGTTATTTCATTATCTTTTCAGTTTGCTTTTTGCTGATGATGAGTGACATTGAGCATCTTTTCTTGTGTCTGTTGGACATTTGTATGTCTTTTTTGGAGAAATGTCTGTTCATGTCTTCTACCAATTTTTTTTCCGTTTTATTTCTTTCTAGTGTTCCAAAATTCAGTGTTTATGCACCTCACCCAGTGCTCATAATACCCACCATCAAGCTCACCCAACTCCCCACCCCACCCCCTCCAAAACCCTCAGTTTGTTTCTCAGAGACCACAGTCTCTCATGGTTTGTCTCCCCCTCCGATTTCTCCCAACTCACTTTTCCTCTCTATCCCCCGGTATCCTCCGTGTTATTCCTTATGCTCCTCAAGTAAGTAAAACCATATGATATTTGACTCTCTCTGCTTGACTTATTTCACTCAGCATAATCTCTTCCAGTCCCGTCCATGTTGCTACAAAAGTTGGGTGTTCATCCTTTCTGATGGGAGGCATCATACTCCATAGTGTATATGGATCACATCTTCCTTATCCATTCGTCCGTTGAAGGGCATCTTGGTTCTTTTCACAGTTTGGCGACCGTGGCCATTGCTGCTGTGAACATTAGTTCTACCCATTTTTTAATTGATGTATTATTATTATGTGTGTGTGTGTGTGTAGTTGTGTAAGTTCTTTATATATTTTGGATACTAACTCTTTACTGGATATGTCATTTGAAAATACCTGCTCCCATTCAGTAGGTCATCTTTTAGTTTTGTTGTTTCCTTCGCTGTACAGAAGGGTTTTATTTTGATGTAGTCTCTATCTCTATAGTTTATTTTTGCTTTTGTGTCCCTTGCCTAAGGCAATATATCTCAAAAAGTATTTCTACAGCTGATGTCAAAGAAACTACTGCCTGTTCTCTCTTCTAAGATTTTTATAGTTTCTGGTCTCAAATTTAGTGTTTTTTTTTTTTTAAGATGTATTTATTTATTTTGGAGAGAGAATGCAAGCAGGGAGAGAGACAGTGGGAGCAGGAGAGGAGAGAGGGACTCTCAGGTGAACTCCCCGCTCAGTGTGGAGCCTGACGTGGGGCTTAATCCCATGACCGTGAGATCATGACCTGAGCTGAAACCCAGAGTTGGATGCTCAACCAATTGAGCCACCCAGATACTCCTCACATTGAGGTTTTTACTCATTTTGAATTTACTTTTGTGTAGGGTGCAAGGTAGTGGTCCAGTTTCATTCTTTTGCATGTAGCTGTCCAGTTTTCCCAGCATCGTAATTTTGAAGAGATTGTCTTTTTCCCGTTGCATATTCTTACCTCCTTTGTCAAAGATTAATTGACCATATAATTATGGGTTTATTTCTGGGCTTTCTGTTCTGTTCCATAGAGCTATGTGTCTGTTTTTATGCCAGTATCGTATTATTTTGATTGCTGCAGATTTATAGTATATCTTGAAATGTGACATTGTGATACTGCTAGTTTTGTTTTTCTTTTTCAAGATTGCTTTGGCTATTCAGGACCTTCTGTGGTTCCAAACAAATTTTAGGATTATCTGTTCTAGTTATGTGAAAAATGCTGTTGATATTTTGATAGGGATTGCATTAAATCTGTTGATTGCTTTGGGTAGTATGGACATTTTAACAATATTTGTTCTTCCAACACACGAGTATAGAGTATCTTTCCATTTGTTTGTGTCATCCTCAACTTCTTCTTTAGATTTTTATAGTTTTCAGAGTACATGTCTTTCTCCTCCTAGGTCAAGTTTATTCCTTCATATTCTATTATTTTTGGCACAATTGTAAATAGGATTGTTTTCTTATTTTCTCTTTCTGCTATGTCATTATTAATATGAAGAAATGCAGTGGATTTCTGTGTATTGATTTTGTGTCCTGCAACCTTACTGAATTCATTTATCAATTATAGTACTTTTTTATTGGAGCCTTTCCTGCTTTTTTTTTTTTTTAATATAGTATCATGTTATCTGCAAATAATGAAAGTATGACTTCTTCCTTACAGATGTGGATCCTTTTATTTCTTTTCGCTGTCTGATTGCTGTGACCAGGACTTCTAGGACTATGTTGCATAGAAATCATGAGAGTGAACATCCTTGTCTTTTTCCTGACCTTAGGGGAAAAGCTCTATTTTTCCTCATTGAGGATGATGTTAGCTGTGTGTTTTTCATATATGGCATTTATTATGTTGAGGTATGTTCTCTCTGAATCTACTTTGTTGAGGGTTTTTATCTTGAAGGGATGTTATACTTTGTCAAATCTTTTTTTTGCATCTTTTGAAATGATACTGTGTTTTTCATTCTTTCTTATTGATGTGATTATCACATTGATTGATTTGAGAATATTGAACCACCCTGCGTCACAGGAATAAATCCCTCTTGATCATGGTAAATGAGTTTTTGAATTTATTATTGAATTGATTTTACTAATATTTTGTTGAGAATTTTTGCATCTGTGTTCAGAGATACTGACCTTTAGTTCTTTTCTTTGTAGTGTCTTTATCTTGACCTCATAAAATGAATTTAGAAGCTTTCCTTCTTTCTCTCTCTCTCTCTCTTTTTTTTTTTTTGGAATAGTTTGAGAAGAATACAGAATTCTTCTTTATTTATTTATTTTTGTTCTAAAGATCTTATTTATTTATTTAATTGGCAGAGAGACAGCAAGAGAGGGAACACAAGCAGGGGAAGTGGGAGAGGGAAAACCAGGCTTCCCGCCAACAGGGAGCCTGACGTGAGGTTTCATCCAAGGACCTGGGGATCATGACCTGAGCCAAAGGCAGACACTTAACGACTGAGCCTCCCAGGTGCCCTGGTAACTCTTCTTTAAATGTTTGGTAGAATTTATCTGTGAAGCCATCTGGTCCTGGACTTTTGTTTGTTGGTTAGACTTTTGATTACTGATTCATTTTCATTGCAGGTGATTGATTTGTTCGTTTTCTATTTCTTTTTTTTTTCTATTTCTTTCTGCAATTTTAGTAGATTATATGTTTCTAGGAATTTACCCATTTCTTTCAGGTTGTCCAATTTGTTGGCATAATTTTTCATAATATTCTCTGACAATACTTTGTATTTCTGTGCTACCAGTTGTTTTCTCCTCTTCCATTTCTGATTTTTTTTTTTTTTTTTAATTTGAGTCCTTTCTCTGTCTTTCTCTGCCTCTCTCTCTTGTCTCTCTGTCTTTTGATGAGTCTGGCTCATGGTTTATTAATTTCATCGATCTTTTCAAAGAACCGGTTCCTGGTTTCATTGATCTGTTCTACAGTTTGTTTGTTTTTAGTTTCATTTATTTCTGCCTTAGTTTTTATTATTTCCTTCCTTCTACTGGTTTGGGGTTTTGTTTGTTCTCTTTCTAGCTCCTTTAGGTGTAAGGTTAGGTTGTTTATTTGAGGTTTTCCTTGCTGGTTAAGATAGGTCTGTATTGCTGGAACTTTCCTCTTAGAACAGCTTTTGCTGTCTCCCAAAGATTTTGACCACTGTGTTTTCATTTTCATTTGTCTGCATGTATTCTTTGATTCCCTCTTTGATTTCTTGGTGACCCATTCACTGTTTGGTAGCATGTTATTTAACCTTCATGTATTTGTGTTTTTTCCAGATTTTTTCTTGTTGTTGATTTCTTCTAGTTTTGTAGTGTCGTGGTCAGAAAAGATGCATGGGATGACTTTGATCTTCTTGAATTTGTTGAGACTTGTTTTGTGACCTAATATGTGATTTATTCTGTAGAATGTCTTTTGACTAGAGCATGTAGTCCATTTATTCAAAGTAATTATTGATAGGTTTATACTTACTGCCATTCGTCACTTGTTGTATGGCTGTTTTGGGGATTTTCTGTTTCTTCTCTTCCTCTTTTAGGGTTTGTTGGTTTTCTTTAGTGATATACTTGGATTCCTTTTTCTTTTTCCTTTTGCATAGCTGAACTGTTTTGTGTTTTTTTTAAGATTTTATTTATTTATTTGACAGAGATCACAAGTAGGCAGAGAGGCAGACAGAAAGAGAGAAGGGGGAAGCAGGCTCACTGCTGAGCAGAGAGCCTGATACAGGGCTCGATCCGAGAACCCTGGGATCACGACCTGAGCCGAAGGCAGAGGCTTTAACCCACTGAGCCACCCAGGTGCCCCGCTGTAACTGGTTTTTGATTTGTGGTTACATTGGGTTTGTATATGATATCTCATGCATATAACAGCCTAAATTAAGTTGCTTAACTTTGAATCCATTCTTTGCCCTTCTCCTCCCATGTTATAGGTATGCGTTGTCACACTTCACATCTTTTGTGAATCCCTTGACTGATTTTTATAGATTATTTATTTTCATAGCTTTTGTGCTTCCTACTTTTCTTACTCCTACTTACGGTCTTTCGCTTTCTAACTTTTGTTTGCCTGGGAAACTGTCTCTCCCTCTATTTTGAATGATTGCTTTGCTGGACACAGTCTTCTTGGCTGCAGGTTTTTTCTTTCAGCGCTTTGAGTATATTCTGACTTGCAAAGTTTGTGCTGAAAAATCTGCTGAAAGCCTCCCCTTGTGTGTAACTTTTCTGTTGATTCTTTTCAAACTTTTTCTTAACTACTATTTGGTTGGTGTGTGCTTTGGTGTGACCTCCCTTAGTTTGATTTTGTTGGGGAATCTGTGTACATCCTGGATCTGGGTTTCTGTGGGGTTTTTTTGTTTTTTGTTTTTTTTCCCCCTAAATTTAGAAATTTGAGGCTCTTATTTTTTCAAGTAAATTTTCTAACCCCTTTTCTTTCTCTTCTTCTTCTGGGATCCCTGTAATGTGACTGTTATTATGCTTGATGGTATTTCTGGGTTCCCTAAGTCTATTTTCATATTTATTATTATTTTTTCTTTCTCTTACTTAGCTTGATTGGTTTCCATTATTCTTTTTTCCAGGTCACGACTATGTGTTCCATCTAGTGTGTTTTCTATTTGAGTTTGAGTTCTTCATCTTTGATTGGCTTTATTTTATGCTTTCCATCCTTTCGTTAAGGGCCTTACTGAGATTCTCTAGTCTTAAGTCCAGTGAGTTATCTTTATGACCATTACTTTACATTTTCTACCAGTTTTATTTATCTACCAGTATTTCTACTAGTATTATTTATCTCCATTTTATTTAGTTCTCTTGCTATGATTTTGTCCTTTTCTTTCATTTGGGACATATTCATCTCTTTGCTCATTTTGTCTCTCTGTGTCTGTTTTCATCTGTTGGAAAAGTCAACTATGTCTTTTGTTCTTGAAAGTGGTGGCCTTAATGAAGAGCCAGTCCTGTTGTGTGCTGCAATGCAATGTCCCCTGTTCATCAGAACTTGGCACTTCAGGCGTGTCTCCTCTGAGTGTTGCATGTACCTTGCTCTTGTGGCTGAGCCACGTTTGCCTTCATTCCAGTCATCTGCAATGGCTCTCTTTGCCTGTTGTGGGCAGGGTTGGGTCTCTGTGTTGTTATTGGGCCAGTCTGGGGACACTTTGGGCTTAAGTTGAGCCAAACCAGGTGTTTGCTAGAGATGCAGTAGCACCTAACTGTAGCTGAGTGTGGGGGCAGGGTGCTTGGTGCCAGCAAGGTCCAAGTTGAGAGGACTGGACCTCCAGCACCAGAAACTGAGGAAGGTTGTGTTGGAAGGGTCAGATCTGCAGAAGTGCTGTGGGTCGGGATGCGTAGTGTTAGCCAGATTTGTGTGGGTCTGTTGCGGGAGGAGACCTGGATCAGAGGCATGGATGGAGGGGGCGTGTCAGCAGGATTACAGAGGCGGGGTGCACTGGTAGCAGGTTAGGTAGCAAGTGTTGGTGCTGCTCGGGTTCCCAAAGGTGTTGGTGTGTTTATACTGTGGGTGAGGCATGCAAATGGTGCCTGCCAGTAATTTTGTTCCTGGAGAAGTCTCCCAAAGATCCCTACCTCTCCAGCATATGGTCTGAGATTTGTTTATTCAAACAAACCACCCTCTCGTACACCCCAGGCATTTTTCAAACTGCTGCTTCTGTGCTGTATCTGCATGGAGGCTGTTTGTTTTGCTGTCTCTTTCATCAGGAGGACTCCGTTTCTCTTGCCCTTCTGATTCCCTCCTATCTCTCCCTCCTGTCTCTCCCATGAGCCTGCTGATTTGTAAAGTTCCAAGTGCTAAGCCTTGCTGATTGTAAGAACTCCTGAAATTCAGCTCCCCTGGTTTTCTTTTCTTTCTTTCTTTCTTTTTTTAAAAGATTTTATTTAATTGACAGAGATTACAAGTAGGCAGAGAGGCAGACAGAGGGGTGGGGGGGAAGCAGGCTCCCTGCTGAGCAGAGAGCCGGATGTGGGGCTCCATCCCAGGACCCTGGGATCATGACCTGAGCTGAAGGCAGAGGCTTTAACCCACTGAGCCCCCCAGGCGCCCCTCCCCTGGTTTTCAAAGCCAAATGTTATGGGGATTGGTCTTCCCTGTGTGGGCTCCCTGGTGTGAGGGTCTGTTTCTCTCCACTTTCTGTGCCCACGGTGCCTGTCCCTTCTCTGGACAGTCCTGCAGATCCATTTAGCTCCCAGTCCTTCCTACCGTAAGTGGCTTTTTCTCTACATTTGGTTGTGGAGTCTGTTCTGCCAGACTCTGGGTCATTTTCTGGGTTATTTATATTGAATTGGCTGTTACCTAGTTGTGTTCCTGGGGTGAGGTGAGCTTGTGGTCCTCTTACTTTGCCATCTTCCCCAGAATTCTCCTGATGTTATGATGTTGTTATTTTTGTGCATGTCTCTTAGTACACATGTGCAGGAGTTTCTCTAGGGCACATTCCCAGAAGGGGAATTACTGCATCATTGATATGTGTATGCCCAGCTCATTGAATTATGCCGTATTTTTTTCCAAAGTGGTATTCCAATTCATACTCTTATTTACTATGTATAAAATTTACCCTTACTTAACATTTTCAGCAATCCCAGACTTTTTCTAAAAAGTTGCCAATCCAATGTGTGTAAAACATTGCTACTTAAATGATTGGATCTAGAAACTGTTACCTTCCACAATTTAATCAAAGCACTGCTTGCTTTACTGAAGAAGTCTTGTGAAAAAAATATTGTCAGCTGTAGTGAATAATATACTTAGTGATGTGGTTGATTTACATACTGGTGTAATTTTAATTTACAGGCCAACAGACTACTCTTTAAATAGCACTGTGGAATGATATTTTATTGTGGTTTAATATTTACCTGATTACTAATAAGATTGTGCATTTTCCCATACATTCATGTATCATTTGTATTTTCTTTTAAATTAGAAGCTTGTTCATCTCTATTGTTTATTTTTTGGATTTATCTTACATACTCTGGATAATAATCATCCTTTGTTATATAGGTTGCTATTCTCTTCTCCCAGTTTTTTGCTTGTCTTTCACTTTCTTTAATAGATGTTCTTCACACTAATAAGTTACTTTTTGGCTAGTGCTTTTGGGTTTTGTTTGTGAAATTGTTCGCTCCCAAACAGTCATTTTCCCTTCTGAAAGCCTTTAGTTTAGCCATTCAAATGTAAATCCTTAGTCCACCTAGATTTGAGTGTGTGGTGTGAGAGGGATCTAAACATGCTCTTTTCCCTATGGATAATCCCTTTCCTTAACACCACTTAATTGAATTATTTGCACAGTGATTTGTAATAACATTTGTCACATTTCAGATATCCACATGTGTATGGGTTTGTTGCTGGGCTGCTTCTGTTTTATTAGTTTGTCTTTACATACTTGTGCCAATAGCCAAGTGTCTTAATTACCATAGCTTCAAAACAAGTTGCTATCTGGTAAAGCAGTTCCTTCCACTTTGCTGTTCTTCAGGAGTACCTTAGGCAGCTCTGGAATAAAATGTAAATTATTAAAAAGGAATTCGGGTTACATATATGTATTCCATAATAGTAGAGCTAACATACTCTGTTGAACCTGAACTGGATTAAGGTAAAAATAAGTGAGAACACGGGTGCCTGATAGACTCAGTTGGTAGAGCATGTGACTTTCGACCTTGGGGTTGTAAATTTAAGCCCCACGTTGGGTGTAGAGATTACTTAAAAATAAAATCTAAAAGAAAATAAATGAAGACAGGATTTTTCAGTTAGTTGTTTAATTGGCTTTAGTTTCAAGAATTGCACTTTCTACTCTTACACTTTTTTGTTTTTAAGATTTATTTATTTATTTATTTGAGAGAAAAAGAGCATAAGCAGGAGGGGCAGAGCGTGAGAGAGAGTGTCCCTAGCCGACCCCATACTGAGCACGGAGACGGATGCTGCACTTGATCCCCTGACCTGAGATCGCGGTCTGAGCTGAAACCAAGAGTTGGATGCTTAACTGACGGGGCCACCCAGGCACCGCTGCTGTTATACGTTTTAAAGAATGGTTGAGAGTGACTGTTTTTGTTTTGGAAAACATTCATTAAGGATGTAAAATTATGGATGTAATGGTTAATATTAATATTTTACTTTTCTTTTTCTTTCAAGTCTTGATACATCATCAAAAGCATAGTCTTTTCAAGATGGCTTATCAGACAGCTCTTTATCCTTGTTCTGTATGTGTTCACGGGCCCACCAGACATTTTGCTGCTGCTACAAAGTAAGTATTTTTTTTAATTAATTTTCTTTGCTTTCATTTAAAGTTGATGAAAAAACATTATGCTTTGTCTCTTAAAGATGTACATGGACATACAGTTGTGCAAGTTTATTATCTCTGCTTTTTGGACCCTTTGCAGTTGTAAAGGAAAATATGACTTACTATAGTAATACTTAACATTTATTGAACAGTGACATTCAATGACTAGTCTCTCCATGGCTATTTTATGTGGAAGCTGTTGTTATTATGTTCTTTTTTTGAGTTGAAAAGCATGACTTTGAAACATTAACTTGCCTAGGTACACAGGATAGTAAGTGTTGGAGCGAGGGCTTTGTGACATAATAAGAAGTATTTGTACTGGTCTCTGCTTCCAGTTCCTGATAGAGAGCTCCTAAAACTCCTATAATCTTCTGAGGATAGGGATGCTAGGAGCATCTGTTATTCTAATATTTGGTCTTTGACCCAGTTCCTGATACAGAGTTCCTAAAACACTTGTAATTTTCTGGGTAACAGGACCATCTTTTGTTTCAATAAGAAACTCTTGGTGGGCTTCTAGAGGGAGGCTGGTCACCAGAAAGACCAAGCCATGAGTAGGAACTTTCAGCTCCACCCGTCATCCAGAGGAGAGAGAGGAGCTAGAGATTGAGCTCACAGTTGGTCATGCCTCCATACCATTCCCTGTCCTGTGAGGTTCTAAAAATTTCTGGATTGGTGAACGTATATATGTGCCCAGAGTATGGTACACCCAGACCCAACGGGGACAGAAACTCTTGTACTCCAGACTCTTCTGGACCTTGCCCTATGTACCTATTCATCTGTGTCCTTTATCGTATCTTTTATTATATAGTGAACTGGTAAATGTTAAGGAGGTGTTTCTCTGAGTTCTGAGTTAGGCTGGCAAGTTACGAGGTCTCTGGAGGGGGTCACAGGACCCCTTGGTTTGCAGCTACTGGGCCAGAAATACCCGAGGCCTTGAATTGGAATTGGCATCCAAAGTGGGGGCAGTCTTAGGAACTCAGTCCTTGATTTGTGGGATCTGATGCTACATCCAGGTAGAGAGTATCAGAACTGTCTTCAGTTGTTGGATACTCAGCTTATATCAGGTAATTGGTTGGTGTGGGAAAAAAAGCCACACATTTAATGTCAGAACTGTTGTTTCTTATTTAACTCTATATGCTGTTCTACATCTTGCTTCCTTGCTTTTTACTTAACAATATATCTTGGGAGATTGTTTCGGAGGGAGCTCTCTAGTTGTTTTTTTTTTTAATTGAGATATAATTGATATATATTAGTGTCAGATGTACAATCTAATAATTCAGTATTTTTATGTTTTGGGAAATGCTTACTATGGTAAGTCTGGTTAATATCTATCACTGTATAGAGCTACAGTTTGTTTTCTTGTGATGAGAACTTTTGAATACTTAACTTTTCAGTAATTTTCAGGGAGGCAATACAGTAATATTAATTGTAGTCACTATGCTGTACATTACATCCCATGGTTAGTTTTATAACTGGAATTTTGTGCTTTTGACCACTTTCACCCATTTCACCCATCCCCACCCCTGCCTCTGGTAACCACCAGTCTGTCCCTGTATCTGAATTCTTTTTTTTTTAAGTATTTCATGTATTAGTGAGATTGTATGGCATTTGTTATTCTCTGACTTATTTCACTTAGCATAGTGCCTTTAAGGTCCGTCCATGCTGTCTCAAATGGCAAGATTTTGTCCTTTTTTTATGACTGAATACTGTTTCATTGTATAAATGTACCATATTTTCTTTATCCATTGATTTGTTGATGGACACTTAGGTTTTTTCCATGTTTTGGTATTGTAAATAATGCTACAACGAGCACGCCATAATATTTCATTGTGTGGATATACCATAATTCATTAAACCACTTCCCTACTTCCCCCTATGGCCCATGTTTATCTTTTCAGTCTTTTGCTATAGCATATGAGTAATCATGTACATAGATCTTGTCAAATATTAGAATGTATTTGTAATATAAACTCTTAGAAATAGAATTTTTGAATCAAAAGATGTGTGCATTTGTAGTTTTGATTGGTAATAGGTAATAGTAAATTACCTTTATAGAGATATTGCCAATTTATGCCCTTATCAGTGAATTGTATTAGAATGTATACTTTTCCATATACAGTATAGTTAAAGTTTTTGAACTTTGCCAGTTTGATAGGTAATAAATGGTATCATCAAGTTTTAACTTATATTTTTTTGTTATTATTGAGGTTGTATATCTTTTCATGTGTTTAAGAGCCATGTGATTTTGTTAACTGCCAGTTTTTCTCTATATATTATTTCAGCTTTAGTATATGTATTGCTGAAGCGAGCACTGTTTATTGTGAATTTTTGTTCATGTACTATTCCAGTTCTTTGTTGTTGATTAGTAAGAGTGCTTTATATATAGTAAATAAGCATATATCTGCATTATAACTTTATATTTTAACTGTTATGGTGGAGAAATGGACCAAGTTCTGTGGGATCACAGATGAAATGTAAATTAATTCCGCCTGAAAGAGGATATGATAAGAAGTATTTGAGCTGGGTCTTAAAAGATGGAATTTTTCAGGGGGGTTGAGAGAAAAGTATTTTAGTAATACAGAAGCATGAGAGTGAATGATATGGACGAAATACAGTCTGCTATGGCTTGAATATAGAAGGAAGAGGGAGGTGCAGAAATGTATATAGAAAGGAACCTTCCTTTGAGTGTGTATAGTATCTGGATTCTTTTTATTATTTATTTATTTTTTTAAGATTGTATTTATTTATTTGTTAGAGATCATAAGTAGGCAGAGAGACAGGCACAGAGAGAGGAGGAACCAGGCTCCCTGCTGAGCAGAGAGCCCGACGTGGGGCTTGATCCTAGGACCCTGAGATCGTGACCTGGAGAGGCTTAACCCACTGAGCCATCCAGGTGTCCCTGGATTTTTTTTTTGTTTTTGAGAAGTTGGAGGAGTATTGGTTTTACCAGTTTACATTCCCATTCCCATCCAGCAATGAAACTTTGGATATCATCAGTCTTTATTTGTTTCTTCATCCTATTTCTAATTTATATCTTTTGCCTATTTTTCTGTTGGAATATTTATCTTTTTTCCTGATTTTGTTTTTTAAAGATTTTATTTATTCATTTGACAGACAGAGATCATAAGTAGGCAGAGAGGCAGGCAGAGAGAGAGGAGGAAGCAGGCTCCCTGCTGAGCAGAGAGCCCAGTGCGGGGCTCTATCCCGGGACCCTGGGATCATGACCTGAGCTGAAGGCAGAGGCTTTAACCCACTGAGCCACCCAGGCGCCCCTTTATTCCTGATTTTTGAAAATATTTTTAGGGATATTCATTACTTTGAGAACATTTTATCTTTAAATGTTTCTTTTATTGATTAGAAATTTTTCACTTTATGTCTTACCCATGTTCTGTTCCAGTGCAACTTTAAAAGCAACTTCACTTACCTAAAAAGGATAGTATAAGAAATATGCATACTTAAAAAAACCTGAAAAGTCATTTTACAATTTTTTTTTCATGTCTGACAATGAGAGTTATTCAGTAGATTGATGAGAATGATAGTATTCATAATTTTAGTTGTGGTTTTAAATTTTTCAAAGATTATTTATTTATTTATTAGCAAGAGACAGTGTCCAAGCGTGCATGCATGCTGGGGGAAGGGACAGAGGGACAGGGGAGAGAGAATCCCAAGCAGACTCTGTGCTGAGTGTAGAGCCTGATATGGAGCTTGATCTTGTGATTCAGAGATCACAACGGGACCTGAAGCCAAGAGTCGGATGCTTAACCAGCCGTGCCACCCAGGTGCCCCTGTAGTTTGAATTTTTTAATGTACTGACTTTATAATATACTAAAAAATACCTTTTATACAGCAAATTTTTTTATCAGGATCTGAGACAGGGTAGAGAGGCTTGTTCTTTTTTTCTTTTCTTTCTTTCTTTTTTTTTTTTCTTTAAAGATTTCATTTGACAGAGAGAGAGAGATCGTGAGAGCAGGAACTCAAGCAGGAGGAGTGGGAGAGGGAGAAGCAGGCTTCTTGCTGAGCAGGGAGCCCAACGTGGGGCCTGATCCCAGGACCCCGGGATCACAGCCTGAGCCAACGGCCGACGCTTAATGACTGAGCCCCCCAGGCGCCCTGAGAGAGGCTTGTTCTTGCTTCTCTCTTCTCTCCTGTCCATGTGTGTGCACATACTCATGGTTTGCCAGTGGCCGATACAGATTAAAAAAAAGTCCACGTTAGTCATCTCTGACTTTGGTTCTGTTTCTCTGTTAATAACAGGTTGAGGTATCTCAGAATTTTGTATTGACTGCCAGATGTTTTGTGTAGAACAGTTGAGACCAAAGTACCTAGTATTTATGCCCGGGAATGCACATGTCTGTTGTCACAGTGTTGAATCAGTCCAGTCAGAAGTTGAACTGGGTTTTGTTGTTGCTATGGTTATCACCAGCTTCAAATTTCTGCACTTTACCTTGTGCGTAGGATGGGGGCTGGGTTGGTTGGAAGGTTTTTCTCAGCGTTCCCGTTTTATGTTCTGTTTTCTGCCTTGCCCATGCAGCTGTGCCTCGGGGCTGTGTGTGTGTGTGTGTGTGTGTATGTGTGTGTCTGTGCTCTTTCTCCTTCCCTAGTGTGGATTGTTGTTGCTTATTAGTGCTTGCTAGTCTGGAGGTGGGTGCAGGAGAGATTCTCTGTTTTCCAAACCAGCTTTATCTTAAGTGGGCCCAGTGGCTGGACCTTTGGGATGGGGTTTTCTCAGTCTTTCTGGCCCTTCGCCCTGGGGTGTTTGTCTGCTGCTGGTCTGTGCCAGAGTGTCCAGGCCCTTCCCCAGCTTTACTGTCCTGGTGGAGGACTGGACTGTTTCCTGACCTGCCCTAAGGGTAGAAGTTTTGGTGTTTTTTCCTTCTTTCTTTTCCCTGTACCTGTGGGTGTTTACCTGTGCCCTGCATGGTTTCAGGATTGCACGCCTATGGCAGCAGTGGCTGATCTCTGTGCCTGGACTCTTGAGGGAGGCTTTCTAGTCTCTTGGCTGCTCCAGTCTTTCCCAGGAGCATTGTGGGAGGTCTGTAGAAAGGGCCTGCAAACTGCGTGTGAACTCCTGTTGTCCCAGGACTTTCTGGTAGCTCCAACATTCTTCCCTCCTTCCTCTTCCACTCTGCTGCAGGTGAGAGTGTCCTGAGTGTGCACGTGGGGTGGGAGGAGGGAGTGTGGGCTGCTGCTGCTTGGATTTCATGCTACTTGGTTGCCCTGTGATCTCAGCTTTGTGATGCAGTCAAGAAAAGTTGTGATTTTATCTGACTCTCTAGCTGTTAATACTCTTTCCAGTTTTTATTTTTTTAAATTTTTATTTATTTGTATTATTGACTGGGTTTTACTCTTTTTGGCTTTCACATTGTAAGCATAAGCAGAACTTAAGCATTTAGTTTCATGAATAAACCAGGGTCAGAGGTATTAGTGACTTTATTTATAAGATTATACTGAGAAGTGAGATGTCCAGATGTTTGTATTCTATCAATGATTGCATGCCCTAGGAATTTTCTCTTTAGTTCTCTTTAGTTCAGTTTAGTTTGACAGAAGTTGTGAATCACCATGCTCCTTCCACTTCCATCCCCCAATTTCTCAATGTGAAGGGTTTTTCAGCCTTGAAGGGGCTTGGATCTCTGGGGTCACAAATCTTCAAAGGTCTTGAAGTGAACTGTATTATAGCACTGATTTTTTGTTTGTTTGTTTGTTTTATTTGATTATGACATGGAATTATTTTTCCTTTCATGCTTTTGGGGTTAAGGGACAGATGAGACAGGGGAACATCTGGGAACAAACAGGGAAGATTATTACCTGAATATAATCTCTTATTACTCATTTAATCTATGTGGTCTGGGTACCCAGGTAACTGCAGCTAAATTCTCTTTGATTCAGACTGCCAGGTATTTTTCCCTCACCTTGGCAAAAACCTTTTTAGTATGATTTATTTTTATTCCCCAAGAATCATACTATTTAAGCTCTCCTGATAAGGCCTTACATAATTGCATGAAAAACAGACATCTTCTGGATATGATTCTAATGAATAAAGATAGACATTTTTGGGGGAGCGCCTGGGTGGCTCAGTGGGTTAAGCCTCTGCCTTCGGCTCAGGTCATGATCCCAGGGTCCTGGGATCGAGCCCCGCATCGGGCTCTCTGCTCCGCGGGGAGCCTGCTTCCTCCTCTCTCTCTGCCTCTCTGCCTATTTGTGATCTCTGTCAAATAAATAAATAAAATACTATTTAAAAAAGACATTTTTTGAGAGTCATGGAAAACTGCTAGTGGGTCTATATAATTAATTATTGACAGATTTTGTTCAATTGTGTGTTTTTAAAAAAATATTTATTTATCTGACAGAGATCACAAGTAGGCAGAGAGGCAGGCAGAGAGAGAGGGGGAAGCAGGCTCCCCGCTGAGCAGAGAGCCCCATGCAGGGCTCGATCCCAGGACCCCAAGATATGACCTGAGCCGAAGGCAGAGGCTTAACCCACTGAGCCATCCATGCACTCCAGAAAGTGTTTTAAGAGTCCTATTTTATCTCTGTTATAATGATATTATGCTTTTTTCCCCTTTAACTAAAACGGTGTTTCTTTTGTAACTTAAAAATATTTTTACTAAATCACTTCAGATACTTGACAAAACAAGGACCAAAGTATAAATAAATAAATTGCTGTATACTCAACTCACTCTATGATTACACTTCTGTTGGGTGTTTCATATATGAATTAATTTAAAAAACATATTTTAGTTCCTGGGAATTTGATATTAATTGCAATTTAAATGAACGGGTTTGGCCAAGATTAAAAATTTCGTGGTAAAATCAGCATTTATGGAAAGTAAGTCTGTAGGTTATAGCTAGGACACTTACTTGTTTTGTTTATGTTAGATGGAGGTATTTTACCAAAACATGCCCTTTAGACTCCTTTTATTGGCCTCCCTATTCTTTCACTAAATATAAAATAAAACTGGGATTTCTCCAGTCAGAAAGATGCAGAGTTTTGTGGAGTACTTCCAAAGTAGTTATTGAGGCATGTTGCATCCATCCAGTTGGACACCTGCTTAGACTTGTCATCAGTCCAGAAGGACACCTGCGCCCCATTAAAAATGAGCATTGTCATTATGTGCTGTTCTGTTGAACTGCTTATTAGCTGGAAGGATGCTGGTAGTTGTGGGAATAAGGATTCAGTGAGGACTGAAAAGTGAGAATGGAATTATACATTGGGTTGGATTTAGAGTTTCTTTTTAAAAAATTTATTTTACTGTCATCTATTTTTTTTTTAAGATTTTTAAAATTTATTTACTTGACAGAGATCACAAGTAGGCAGAGAGGCAGGCAGGGGGGTGGGGAAAGCAGGCTCCCTGCTGAGCGGAGAGCCCAATGCGGGGCTGGATCCCAGGACCCTGAGATCATGACCTGAGCTGAAGGCAGAGACTTAACCCACTGAACCACCCAGGTGCCCCACTGTCATCTATTTCTTTCACATAAATTTTATAGGACCTGTGTTAGTTTTCTGTTAACGTATTACCACAAACTTTGTGCTTTAAAACATCAAACATTTTGTATCCTGTAGTTCTGTAGGTCAAATCTCTTATGGATCTCACTGGGGTAAAATCAAGGTGTCAGCAGGGCTTCCTTCCTCTCTATAGAAGCTCCAGGGGAAAATCTGTTTCTTTTCCATTCCTACTTTTGAGAGGCTACCCACATTCCTGGGCTTGTGGCCCCCTTCCTCTGTCTTCAAAGCTAGGAATGCAGATTCCCTTTCACACTCAAATTTCTTCTGTCTTTTCCCATCTCTTTCAGATGTAGGTGGGGAAGTACGTCTGCTTTGAAAGACTTGTGTGATTAAATGGGCCCCCTGGATTCTGCATCTCAAAGTCTTTGGCCGCAAGCACATCTGCAAGCCTTTTTTGCCAAGTAGATATAACATCCTTGGAAAGCCATTATTTTATGTACAGCAGGATTCAAACCTTTTTCTAGAAATACTGCTTAACTGATTTAAAACTCTCTGGTTAAAAGATTATAGGTGTGATTTGAAATAGTGTTGAGAAAATATATCCTCTCTAGCTCTTCCCCCCCTCCTTCTTAGGTTGAAATTCTTATCTGCTCTTTTATCTTACCTGTTGAATGGATTTCCTAGATATTTAGTAAACACCTTGTTAGCCTTTGTTATATACCAGACCACTCAAGAACTCTTATCATTGCCCAGCATCGTGGGTCAGCTGACTAAGCTCCGTGGGTCAGCTGACTAAGCTCCGTTAGGGTGGGTGTCTCGTAGGACTTGGGCTGGGCTTGTTGCACGTCTCTGAGTCTGGCATCACTTGTGAATTGTCCTGTCTAGCCTGGGGCTCTGTGGGGGCAACTCTGTTTCAGTATCTCTTATTCTCCTGCCTAGGGGTGGCACAAGCATGTTCTTGTGGAAACGGCAGAAATACAAGCATGCAAGTGGAAACATGAAGCTTCTTATCCGCCTAAGCTTAGGGCAGGGGAACTGTCACTTTTGCTTTATTATATTGGCCAAACTAGTCACATGGCCAGAGTGCTAAAAATACGCTCTACCCCTTTAGATGGGAGGAGCTGCAAAGTCACTCAGCAGAGGCCTTGAATGAAGAGAGGGATCAAGATTGGGATAGTCATGCGGCCAGCCCCACACTCCTGTTGGCCCACACCGAACTCATCTCTGAACACCTCCCTCACAAGAAACCCGTTTTGCCTTCTTTATTTTTGGTCTCAATGATACTACGCTATATCTGGTCACCCAAGCCAGAAACACAGGACGTGTAGTATAAAAATAGTCTTTTTTCATCTCGTTTTTCTGCACGATTTATGAATGTCTAACGTCTCATCTTCTCCAGCCTATTACCATCACTGCTCTGGAGAATGTCCTATGTCCTTGAGAAGAAAGGGCGGCGTTGGTCTTTATGTCGTCTCCAGTCCAGCTTCCCTCTCCTCTGTCCCTTAGCTGTGGCTGGACTACTCTACGGGAAATACAGGTGTCACCCCTGTTTCGTGGCTTCTCACTGCCCCCAGGGAAGGCCTTTTATGATGTAGGTTCTGCAGCCCCATCTTCTGACGTTTCTTGCCTTCCATGTTGCCCTGTAGTTCAGGAGGCAGCCAAGGACGTCCAGCGGGCCAGAAAACACGTTCTACCATTTATTTTTGTATAGCGCATCAACATGGTTCTCGTATTTTTAAGTGATTGGACAAAAAGAGAAAAAACAATATTTTGTGACATATGAAAATTATGAAATTTAAGCCATTTGTTCATAAATACAGTTTTTTATGATGAAAAAACTATTGTAAATAAAGTTTTATTGGAACTTGGCTACACTCATTCATTTTCTAATGTCTATGGCTGCTTTCACATTACAGTGGCATAATTGAAATACTAAGATAAGAGACTATAAAATATTTGCTGACTGGTCCCTTAGAGAAAAGTTTGCTCCCGTCAGCTCTCATCAGTTAGCGTTTATAATAGCTCTCCTTATATATTTGTATTCTGTTTCATGACTCAGTACTTTTTTTTTTTAAAGATTTTTATTTATTTATTTGACAGAAATCACAAGTAGGCAGAGAGGCAGGCAGAGAGAGGGGGAAGCAGGCTCCCCACTGAGCAGAGAACCCGACATGGGGCTCGATTCCACAACCCTGAGATCATGACCTGAGCCGAAGGCAGAGCCTTAACCCACTGAGCCACCCAGGCGCCCCATGACTCAGTACTTTTATTATGATGTTTCTTTGCCTGGCTAGCTCTCCTTTTTAAGATAATAGCTTTGTTGAGATACACTATACATACCATACAACTCACCCATTTAAAGTGTACGATTCAGTGGTTTTTAGTATATTCACACATTTGCCACCATCACGGTGTCATTTTTAGAATATTTTTGTTAACTTCCCCTAAAACCTCATGCCCATTGGTAGTTATATCCCATTTTTCTACCTTCCTCTTCCAGCCTTAGACAATTACTAAATCTACTTTCAGTTTCTGCGGATTTGCCCATTCTTGATGTCTCATACAAATGGAAGCAACAATATGTGGTCTTTTGTGACTGGCTTCTTTTACTGGCATAATATTTTCAAGCTTTATACTTATTGTAGCTTATATCAGTGCTTCATTCCTTTTCACTGCTGATTAGGATTTAAGGTGTGGATATATCACATTTTTGTATCTGTTCATCTGGGTTATTGGACATTTGGGTTGTTTTCAGTTTTTGACTATTATGAGTAATGCTGCACAATGAACATTTGTGTACATGTTTTCACTGGTCATATGTTTTTGTCTCGCTTGGGTATGTACTTGGGCTAACTATTCCTTATCCTTCAAGAATTGATATTGGAAGGTCATCTCCTCTAGAATACTTCCCTAACTTCCTAGACTGGATTTTTCTACAGCTCCGATGACATTCTGTCAAAGTACTTAACCCATTGTATTGAAATCTGTTTGCATGTCTGTTTCCTCTGTTTCTCTAAATTTTTGGAAAGCAGCATCAATGTGTTATCCAACTTTGCATCAACTGCAAACAGTATAAAAGTTCACTTAATATTTGTTCAACTAGAAACATTGTAAAGCAGTCTGTGGTTTTGAATTAAAATAAACTTAAAAAAATAAACCTTATCTTTTATTTTTTCTGCTTTATATACAGTGGCTCTGTATTTTTTATTTTTGTAAAGATTTTATTTATTTATTTGAGAGAGACCAAGATAGCGACAGAGATAGCCAGAGAGAGCATGAGTGGGGAGGAGAGGGAGAAGCAGACCCCCAGCTGAGCAGGGAGCCTGGTGCAGGGCCTGATCCCCAGGACCCTCAGATCATGACCTGAGCCGAAAGGAGATGCTTAACTGACTGAGTCACCCAGGCACCCCTATATTGTCTTTAAAAAATTTTTTTTCTTAGAATATGTATTGAGATAACTGATCTTGAATTTGTCTTTTTTTTAAGGCCTGCAAAGAAAACGAAAAAAGGTGTGAAAGGCAAAGCATCAGATGAGAAAAAAGATGAGATTGAAAAAATAAAGGCATACTCCTTTATGGAAGGTGAACCTGAGGATGATGTTTACTTAAAGCGCTTGTATCCAAGGCAGATATATGAGGTGGAGAAAGCTATTCAGTTACTTAAGAAATTTCAAATTCTAGACTTTACTAATCCAAAACAAGGTGTTTATCTTGATTTGACACTGGATATGGCACTGGAGAAGAAGGTATGTAGAATCAACTAAAATAAATTTATTTGTGAGGAGGGGCTTATGAATTGCTGTTTCCTAATTTTTTAAAGTTTCTTGTTTCCTATAATAATTTTTGGGAAATCTTACGCTCTTTCTAGACTATGGGATGACAAATTTTGTTTTTATTTTTCAAATATAAAATTATGTTCAACATAATCTGCAGAGTCGATGAACACTTATCTCCTACTCACCTGAAAATCGCTGGTATAAATTCAGCAAAAGTCGTGTTAACATTAATTGAGGTATTACTGTAACTTTGAAAAATGACTTAAGCTGCCTGGGTGTCTTGTTCCTTTTCTGTAAATGAGGGTTTGAAATCAGAGTATGTTCCTTAGAGTCCTGTGTTGAGACCAAGTTTGCATGAGGAGGGTACCAAGCCCCTCACTCTTGTGTCCACCAAAATTTTTCTGCTTTATCTGTTTATATGCAGTTCCTTGGATGACTTTTGTTTATAAAACTGTAAAAGTAGTAAAAATACTGAATTAGAGTTGAGATCCATTACAACTCTAAATTTTGCCTCATTTAAGAGATCTCATTTTCGTGGAAATGGTATTTCAGTTTTTATTCTGAGGATGTCTTTTTTTGGTCAAACTAGAAGGTAGAGATTTTTGAATACAATTTAACAGCCTCAGCAGCAACACTAGTTGGACCCTTGGGAGGAGGCGGTGTAGTGTAGTGCTTACGAGCGTGGCCTCTGGAGTCAGATTACAGGACAGGCCAGAATCCCGGTGTCACTACTTCCTTGTTCTTTGACTTTGGGTTTCTGGTTTAACCTTTTCAGATTATTTTTTCCACCTCTTTATAAAGGGAGATAAAATGCTTAGTTCAGTTTTGAGGCTCTCCAGATGGGGACGCTATCAGAACAGAAAGACCTTCCACTGTGGGTGGAAACTCCCAAAGACTTGAAAGATTCTGAGGTGTTGCAGGTCCAGACGCAGCTCTCAGAAGCTCTGTTTGGCCCACGTGGATTGAATCCCGTACATCAAGCAAGTGAGCAAAGTTGTGCTTGAGCTACAGATTCTGGAACCCTCGTACCTCATGGAGGTCATGGTTTATGACTCTTACCCGTGCAAGTTCAGGGCCAGGTGCATGCTCCAGTCCGTGGCCGCATGGCACCGTCAGCAGCAGGAACGAGGGATGCTCAAACTTGAGGATGCTGTGAAAGCCCTAGAGCTGGGTCCTTGGATGAAGTGAGGCCAGTTTGTAACCAGCTCACCTGTGATCAGGTTTAAAGAGGAAACTGTGTCTCTACAGCGGGACACAGCTGGCATGGATGAGGTCCGGTTGAACTTCCGTCCCAGCCGGGCAAGGAAAAACCAGCTGATGTTTGGGTCACTGCCTTTGTCTCTGAGTCCTGATGTGGCTTTCCCTGCCAGGTTTGCTAATTAGAGAATAACATTATTAGAAAATGCTCAGTTCATTCAGTTTTTAAGAGGATTAAATGAGATAATGCATGTAAAGGACTCGGTAAGTGTTTAATAATCACAACCAGCATTTACAGGAAACTTTCTGTGTACCAGCCACAATGCTAAGTGCTTTGCATGCATTTTCTCATTTAATCCTGTAATAACCTCAAAAGAGGAAGCTGAGACAGAGAAACTGAAGTAACTTGTTCAAGATCACAAAATAAGAGGTGGAGTTAGGTTTTGAATCAAGGTCTATCTTATTTCTTAAGTTCTTATTTCTTAGAAGCAGTTTATACAAGCCATGCTGTAATTTTATTGTATACCACAGTGTTACTGTTAGTTCTTTTATTTTAAAAATGTTATAAGTACCCAAGATGATCACTTTCTCAGTTAAGCATTGATATACTGTTAACCCCTGAATAACAGGTTTGAACTGTGAGGATCCACTTACATTTTGATAAATACAGTACACTACTGTAAATGTGTTTTCCTTATTTTCTTAATAACATTTTCTTTTCTCTAACCTTTGTTAAAAGAATATAGTATCTAATACATACAGCATACCAACTATGTGTTGGTTGACTGTTTATGTTATCCATAAAGCTTTTGGTCAGTAATAGACTATTAGTAGTTAAGTTTTGGGGGAGTTAAAAGTTACATGCAGCTTTTCCACTGTGCTGGGGGTAGTGCCCCAACACCTGAGTTCTTTGGCTGTTAACTGTGGCTCATAATGAAGAGTTGTAGGACCACAAGCTTCATTTCATAAGTGAAAGCCGCTTGTAAACTATTAACATTGAAAGGATACTGTTGTCTTCCTAAGACATTTTTTGTTTTTGTTAGAGTGCTTATACAGCAAGCCAATATGCCCCAGGGGATGCTTTAATTGTGATTGCTTGCTAGTGAAAAATTTCCTGAAACTAGTTGTGACATGTTAATGGCAAAGGAATGCCGGTCAATAAAATTGAGTTGCATGTCTGATGTCAAGTGTGCTTAAGAATTTGTTCCTTTTTGTCTGAAAATAAATCCTCAGGAGGTTATCTCTACTCAAAGTTTTGCTAAAATATAACCTTTCAATCTGTTTTAATTAGGGAACAACCCTGCTTCCTCTTTTTCTGGACCTTAAAATTTGCACCGAAACTGTGGGCCTAGACTTCCCATGTGAAGTCTCTCTAAGTGACATGAACCACAGTGCTCGACAGTTCCTTGACTAGTAAACTGGACAAAGACGTTCTCAGGCTCTGTAGTATCTCCATCCATATTTGGATGTCTAAATGCATGCCATATAGATTTTGGATTTTCCAGCTGACTTCCTAGGTATCTCTGAAGGTGGTGGGCAGTCCATGTTGTTTCAAAATAGACCCACTCAGAAGAGCCTTTCAGGCTTGGCATTCTGTCTTAGGTTCAGGGTTAATAGAGACCTACTGAGCATATTAGCTGGATATTTTCTGTCATCCATTATGCACAGCTGTGCTCATAACCTCCTTGATGGTATCCAAAAAAAATAACATGTTCTTTTGAATTTAATTCAAGGTAGTGAATATTGATTGATGTCTACCATGTAGAAAGCATTATCCTGGGTGCTGGGGAAGATACGGGTGTGCGAACACATCACTTACTGTATGACATTGTGTTGAATGGTGTAGACATAGAAGCCAAGTGCTGTGGCACTGTGGAGGTGGGGAGAGAGATGCAGATTTTCAATATGATTTCTTACAAAAGAAATATAGTCTCTTAGCTTTAAATTGTAATCAGTGAATAGTTCTAGACTAGAGGACATATGGTAGAATTAAAACATTGAAAACAAAGCATATCAGTTTTGTTTTTTATAGAGGTGAGGTATATAGAAAAGATGAATGAATTCTTCCATTGTTGTGTATTTAGAAAAAAGTGGAGCCGTTTGCCAGTGTTCTTCGTTTTCCATACCCATTCGTTTCAGAAATCAATAAAGTTGCTGTATTTACAGGGGTGAGTAACCTTTGTCAACTTTTCGTATCATTTTTTTTACATATCGTGTAGACTATTCGTGTAGTCTTACTTTTTCCATTTGAAGCAGTTAGATGACTTACTTGAGTTATGTCATTTGAGAAAGTGCTAAACCAGAGTATTAATTTCATCATTAATAGTCTGCTACGTTATGTTTCTCCTAAGAAACTGGAAAAAAAAAAAAAGAATTTTTCCTGCTGGCTCTTGCTTCCTACTGAAAATATTCTCAAACAAAAACAATGAAATTTTATTTTTTAAGATTTTTATTTATTTATTTGACAGAGAGAGGAAGAGCGTGCATGTACCCACGCAGACACACAAGCAGGGGGAGCGGTGGCAGCCGGAGAGGGAGAAGCAGACTCCCCACTGAGCAGGGAGCCCCCATGTGGGGCTCGATCCCAGGACCCTGAGATCATGACCTGAATTGAAGACAGAGGCTTAAACCACTGAGCCACCCAGGTGCCCAGTAAAATTATTTTAAAGCAATGGGCCCAGTTAGTGCTGTGAAGACCTAGAAACCACACTTAAAAACACCTGGTCTGGAAACCAGGAAAGTTGAGGCTGTAACAAATAGAGTCATATGGCTCTTTGTCAGTCTTTTTGTATTACACACATTTGTAATGTATTTATGAATTTGTTTTGTAGAACATTTTGAATTTTCTGTATCTGCTTCGCTTTCAAGGAAGAGATTATTTACTTTTTTCCCCCAGACAAATGGAGAATATAGCTGTGGGAAACCTACAAAACTTGAGTGACTTAAGGGAGTGATAGCATTTTCACAGTAAAACCAAATGGCATAAAAGGAGCATGGAAAATAACTAATACTGTATATTTTTCTTTCGAATTTTCAGACAACTGGCTAAATTTTTTTAAAGTTTTTAATTTTAGTTAGTTACCATACAGTATTATATTAGTTTCAGGTGTACAATATAGTTTTGATTCTATAATTTCTTAAGTAACTTTCATCTTTGGTTTGATAAGATGTCTTCCTTTAAGGTAGCAAAACTAAATATGCTTTAATCGTTTACTTTTGGAAGATGATGTATTGAAGGCATTGAAGAATTTCATTGAGCCACGTCTTAGTTTCCTAATATGTCATTTCACACGTATTTCCTCATGTGTTATTCAAGAAATGCCTTAGTCACCTACAACTAAACTTGTCCAGGAGACAGTATCTCTGATGTATTGGAATGAGAAATGATGAATTTTCACTTAAAAGTAAAAACCACAATTTTTACTTTGAACTGTGATATTCTTACAAAATACTTGAAATCAGACTGAATTTGTTTAAAGATTGATGTTCAACCTATTGTATTTTTGTAGAATGCATCTGAGATTAAAATAGCGGAAGAACATGGAGCTGCGTTTGCAGGAGGAGTTAATCTGATTCAGAAGGTACGGTGTTGTCTTCGTGTTCAGAAGTTACAGAAATTGCTGTCTTTGCCATCCATTGATTTAGTTCATGTGGAACCTAACCGCTATGCCTATATCTTTTGACAGATGGTTATAAAGTTCTGGAAAACAGGGAAAAAATTTCCTACTCTTTTGAGTCTCAAAATCAAGCTAAGAAAAAAACTAACCAGTCTGATATTAATTATGCTTGATTTATTTCATGATTTTTTTTAACCCCTTGCTTCCTATATGTTTGTGAGGGTTTTTGTGGGTAGACTGGAAAGGGCAATATGACTCTTTATGGCTTTGAATACGAGACTTAAGATGAAATTTAAAAGGTCGAGCTCATGAATGTCACTGTTCATGTTTTGAAGATCAAATATTTGTTTTGCTTTGGAGTGAAAAACGTGATTAACTTTACAGATCACAAAGGATAGTATCTGACCTCTGTAGTAATACAATACTTTTGATTACTCTTAACTTTTACTCTCCAGCGACTTCAGAGTGGCATAGGCTTAGCACGAGGCAGTGAGTGGTTATGGAAATTGTGTTGAGAAAGTAACAAAGCATTTGTGGAGCTGGTTTGCAACCAGAATGATGTTTTTTTGTTTTGTTTTGTTTTTTAAGAGGTGAGAAGAGGAGGCATGGCTGTTGAATTTTGAACATTATTTTTAAAAATACAAGAGATTTTCCTTAATAGTGTCTAAAATCTTCTAAATTTAATTGAAGGTTATAGAAAATGGGGCACCTGGGTGGCTCAGTCAGTTAAGCGTCTCAGCTCAGGTCATGATCTTAGGGTCCTGGGACGGAGTCCTGGATCAGGCTCCCTGCTCAGGAGGGAGTGTGCTTGGGGTCCCCCCCCACCCCCCGCCATGCTCTCTCTTTCTCTTTCTCTCTCTGTTTTCAAATACATAGATAAACTCTTAAAGGAAAAAAAAAAAAAAAGAAAAAAGTTATAGAAAACCTTTTTGTTTTTAGAACAGGAGAAAGTGATTTGAAAATTTCTCTTTGTTCTGTATCCAGATTTTGATTTGGGAAAAGTTTGAACTAGGCTCTTTCTTTGGGATGTACAAGAGTGCTTGTAGTTTGTTTTTTCCCACCCCCGTACTACTCTAAATGTGGTGGGGATTCTGGATTTTTAAGGAGAGTCTCCAAAATGGCTTTTGGGAGTAACACTAATGGAAAATACAAAGAGATTATGCTTTCATTGAGACTCTGGGTCAAAGTCAGAGGGTGGTACCATGTATCATAAACTTTAATAAAATTATTAAAATTCTTTTAATTTTTTAAAAATAAGCAATACCACAGATTCTTTGGAATTAGAGAAAATAGAGCTTAGTTTCTGGAGCCCAGAGAACTAACTTGTCTTATTAAGTTAGTGTACCGCCTTCCATCTGTTTTTTTTTTTTTTCCCTGAAATCATAAGAGTGTCTTGTAGAACTGTCAAAACAACAATAGAGTTTAAATGAAGTTAAATGTGAAGCAAGAAATTACTTCTCAAGAAAAAAATGGTAAGGGAGCAGGATGTGTTCTGTAGAATTAAGTTTATTAAATAAAACACATTTGAAAAAGTAACCCAAATAAGAAAACCAAGCACATTTTGAAATTATTTGGTAAATAGAATGTTACAGGTACAGAATATCTCTTTAAGGGTACCAGTGGTGATTGATTACTAGAGAGAAAATGCCAGCTGTATAAGGCATCACTAGCATAATCTTTCAGAGCTCATCCATGTTATTTTTTTTATTTTTATTTTTTAGAGGTTTTTTTTTTTTTAAACTGGATAGAAAGAGACAGAGAGTGTTCATGTGAACAGGGGGCAGGACAGAGGGAGAGGGAGAATCCTCAAACAGAGTCTGCCCTGAGCTCAAGAGCTGAGCCAGAACCAAGAGTCAGCTGCCCAAAAGACTGAGCCATCCAGTGCCCTTCACCCACGTTATTTTTAGAAGCTATTCAGATTATGAGATAAATTCAAGACAGTTTTGGTAAATAGCATCATGGCTGTAATTTTTTTTTTTTAACGTATTTCTGTATTTTTTAGTTAAGTTAAATGCTGTTTTACTTAGCACTTACAAAATGTAAATGTAGGATAAATTTACTGAATTAATAGTCATTTCCTAAGAAAGGCCTTTAATAAATTCATTTTGTTTCATAACTTCATTTTTACTTGTCTCTAAAGCATGGTTTTCATTTATATCATTTTATATTCTTCCAAGAGGTGATCTTAAGGTTAACTATAACATAACTTTTTTTTTTTAAGATTTATTTATTTATTTACTTGACAGACAGAGATTAGGAGCAGGCAGAGAGGCAGGCAGAGAGAGAGGGGGAAGCAGGCTCCCTGCCAAGCAGAGAGCCCGATGCGGGGCTCGATCCCAGAACCCTGAGATCATGACCTGAGCCGAAGGCAGAGGCTTAACCCACATAGCCAACCAGGCGCCCCAACTATAACATAACTTTTAAACGTAATTTTAAATTTAAAGGAGCATGTCATAAAATCCATACTGAAAGGTCTTAGGGTAGAAATTTCACATGTAATTCTTTGATGTTTCAAAATTGCCTCTGTTTTCATATTTCTATGAATAAGACCCCTGGGTTCTGGAACCACATTGCATGTGTTTGAAATTTGGGTCTGCTCTTTATTAGTGCACAGACTGACTAATCTGCCCTCAGCCCTCAGTTTCCTATATGGTCAATATTGGTACTGGCCTCATAGGGTTATTGTAAGGACTGGCTCATTTGACATGTTAGCAGATGCTTTGTACATGTGGTAACTGCTCATCTAATGCAAGTTGTTATTGTTAAGGGGACCATAGTAAGTTATTCAGGGAGTAAAGAATTTGGAAAAATAAGAATAATAATAGGAAGGTAAAATTCCAGAATCAGTGCTTAATTTTGCCATGGTACAAGATTTTAGGATTCACTGTGTAAGGCCAAACCACGTCTTTGAATGACATATTATGATAATACTTTGTGCAAAAAGAACCACTGGTGAAATACTTGTTGTCCAGGCGGTATTTTTCTAAAAACTTGCTTTTTTGTAATCAACTAAATGTTTTTGTAATCATTTTGTGAGCAACTACATGTTTAAATGGAATATACTATAGTAGTCTAATAATTATTTCGGATGTTTGCCTTACTTAATTAAAAATTGAATATTATTCCTTTTGCTATTAAAATGGAATTAGAGTGTGGATAAATAAATTATAAAAGAATTTGTCTTTGACCATCCCACGCCTCTTTTATTTTTAGTTATTGGAGGCAAATAGAATTTTAGTTTCAGTTCTTTGTGAAAATAATTATAGATTAGTTCTCTTGATGCTCTGAATTTAGGAAAACAGTGTGGTTGCTAGTGATTTGTTTGCTAGTGATTTGAGTGTTATTAATTTTACATATGATATATTGCAAAATTTTCAGCCTTGTGTCTTCAGTTTTAATAGATAAATTCAACTTTGTGAGAGTATATGGGCCATGTGCACATCAGTGCTGTCTTCTAGTTTATTACGCTTTTGCCTAACATAACCCCACAGAAGAATTAAACCTAGTAAATGGTTTTGTTTTGTTTAAAAGGATGTGGCTATTTTTAAAAGAGAACATCAGAAAATGTTTTGGTTCTAATGGTTTTCATAATTGGTAAATGTGTTTGTAGGATCTTTGAAGGAAAGAATTGTGCTTAATGTCTCTTTTCTAAATTATAAGGGAAATTACTACATTATATTTAATTTTCAGAAGGATAAACCTTTTCATATAATCTAAGGTTTAATCTTTTCTCCCGATTTTCAGATTTTGGATGATGAAATTCAATCAGACTTTTATGTAGCTGTTCCAGAAATAATGCCCGAGCTTAACCCATTAAAGAAAAAGCTGAAAAAAAGATTTCCAAAACTAACTCGAAGTAAGGGAGAATTCTTTTTATTATTTTAATATGCTGTCAACAACTTTCTGATATGTATGTTTAGTTATAAAACAAAACTGCTAATGTATATGTAGAGTAAATATATTCTGGTATTTGAATTTCGTGTTCTGTGAAGAACGTGTGGATTTGATTTTTTTTTCCCCTTTGGCATAAATATTGGTAATCTAATCATTTGAAAACCTTTATAATACCAGTTCTTTAAATTTAGGCCATACTTAGGTTTGAAATTAATGATACTTATTACCCCTTAGGTATGTTACCATACTATTTTATACTTCTTTATTAATATGATATGTATGCTTATTTATGCCAGCATTCAACATATGTATATTTATATATTATAATACACATGTATATGCATATATATATGTACCTATATAAATGCTTACTGTGTACATGGCTCTGTAGATACTTCCCTTAAAGAACTTTCCCATTATGGATATTTTCCCCTTACAAAATCTGGTAGGAAGTAATGTTGCTACATAAATAGCTGTAGTGTGAAGTAGTAAATGATAGATTCACAGGATGCCAAGGGTGTTTGGTAGAGGAGGAATTTACACATTGTTGGGGAAATCAGAGAAGGCATGCTGAAGGAGAAGACATTTAAACTATAACTTGAGGGGCACCTGGCTGGCTCAGTTGGTGGAGCATATGACTCTTGACCTCAGGGTTGTGAGTTCAAGCCCTATGATGGGTATAGAGATTACGTAAAAATAAAAATAAAAATAAAATAAAATAAGTCAAGCAGAGAGAGTCAGTTAGCATATGGTTTCACTTACTTGTGGAGCATAAGGAATAACACGGAGGACATGGGGAGGAGAGGAGAAGGGAGTTGGGGGAAATTGGAGGGGGAGATGAACCATGAGAGACACTGTGGACTCTGGGAATCAAACTGAGGGTTTTGAAGGGGCAGGGGGTGGGAGGTTGAGTTAGCCGAGCCGGTGGTGGCTATTAGAGAGGGCACGGATTGCATGGAGCACTGGGTGTGGTGCATAAACGATGAATTCTGGTACACTGAAAAGAAATTAAAAAAATAAAAAATTAAATAAATTCTTAAAAAAAGAAATTAAGCTGTAACTTGAAAAGGGCAACTGCCTGGCTCAGTTGGTAGAGCATGTGACTCTCGATCTCAGAGTTGTGAATTGAAGCCCCACGTTGGGTGTGGAGCCTCCTTAAAAAATAAACAAACATAAAAACTGTACCTTGAATAATTGGATGGGTGGATTAAGGGTGATATTATTTTAAATAGAAGGAATTTATTAATGGTATACATTGAAATAAGTCAGATATTATAGGCTATATACAAAAAATTATCAGTTACTTTTCTTTGGCTTGTAATGAATGGTTAACTCCTATGTTGAATCAAAGCAAATAATGGTAATCATATTGGAAGATTGATACCATATTGAGAAGGATCTTTTTTTTTTTTTTAAGATTTTATTTATTTATTTGACAGAGAGATAGAGATCACAAGTAGGCAGAGAGGCAGGCAGCGGGAGACAGAGAAGCAGGCTCCCCGCTCAGTGGGAAGCCTGATGTGGGGCTCGATCCCAAGACCTTGGGATCATGACCTGAGCCGAAGGCAGCCACTTAACTGACTGAGCCACCCAGGCACCCCGAGAAGGATCTTGAATAAGATCCTAAGAAGCTTGGACTTCTATTCCCCTTTTAAAAACTCTTAGAAGTTTTTAAAAATGGGGAGTTCCTGGGGCGCCTGGGTGGCTCAGTGGGTTAAGCCTCTGCCTTCAGCTCAGGTCATGATCCCAGGGTCCTGGGATCGAGCCCCACATCGGGCTCTCTGCTCAGCGGGGAGCCTGCTTCCCCCTCTCTCTCTGCCTGCCTCTCTGCCTGCTTCTGATCTCCCTCTTTCTCTCTGTCAAATAAATAAATAAAATCTTAAAAAAAGGAAAAAAAAGGGGTGCGTTCCTTAGAGCTTTAATCCAGAGATGTATTGATGTATTGTAAGATGTATTGGCCTGAATCAAAACTTGAAGTTGGGAGAACAGTTTAAGTGCAATTGCCAGGACTAATAAAGGTAATATTTAAACTAAAGTCCTCATAATGAGACTGTAGTAAGCAGATAAATGTCAGAGACACTGGATCTTTGTGCTCACAATTGGGAATGGATAGGTTGTGGGGAGGAAAGGGGGAGTCATATGATGCTGAGATTTTGAAGCCTAGGGATCTCCTAAAAAGTTGATATTAATGGAAATGGAATAGATTTGGAAGGAAAGAGAAGTTCATTTGCTGACATAGTTTGTTTTGGGCGTGCTGGATTTGGGGGAAATTTTATGGTATAAACAGAGCAAGTATTTAAAAAATGCTTTAGTAGATTCGTGTTCACATTTTAATTCAAGTTGAACTAATTCATCATATTTTATGGCCATAATACTTAACCTGAATTATAGATTGTGTTCTGTACTTCAAGCAAATTCAAAGGTCCTCTCCGATTCTTTTATTGTTGTAGAATTTTGTTTGTTTGTTTTTGGTAACCTGCATTGAAGAACACATTCTTTTAGGTATCTGACTGTGGTTTGGTGCTTTCTATTAGGGATATCCATTATGAGGGTATTTGTTTTCATGGAATCAAACTTACATTCTTTCCCAAGTAAAACCTGAAACTGAACATTATTTTAAAATTTAAACCAGAATTACAGTTGAGTTTGATGAAAGTATTTCTCATCATTTTTTTGTTTCCAGTTAAATTCAAGCTCACCAAAAGCAGACAATACTAAATATAGTCAATTAAAAGTGAAACTGAATACCAGCTGTCAGTATCCCGTCATCTCCTTGGTTTGCATGGTGACGTGATTTTTCACAGAAGTTAACTTTGTCACCTTTGCTACTTTTTTATTCTCTAAGTAATCCTTTTGGTCTCTATTTTCTTTATTCATTAACCTTGAACTTTTTTATTACCATTTTCATCATAGAACTTGAGACTATTGTTTTTTTACTGGGAAGGTTTTCAAATTATTTATTTCAAATAAGAAAAGTGACCCTTTAAAATGTTTATTTTTTAAAATTGACTTGACTTTATTTTGTACTTTCATAACGAGTCGTAGCTTCTGTATACATGGTCAAGTTTCTTAGGGATGTAGTGTCTGCACATGCACCCCGGCCACCCCGAATCCATTCGCTTTAACAAAGCATCTTGAAGAGGTAGACCTTTCTCCACCTCGAACATGGTCTTTTCACCACCACCCCTTTCCCGCCCCAGGATCTGTTTAACGGCACCGGCAAAACATTTGTGTTCTTTAAAGACAGACGATTAACCTGTCAAAAATGTTAAAACAGAACACACCAGATGTGCGTTAGAACAAATGAGGCTTGTATTACGCATTTTCAGAGCTTATTCCGATTTTTGTTCAGGAACATTTGATTCCCCTTATATCCAACAAAAGACTTTAGGGTAAAATAGAAACTACGTTTTGAGCAAATGGATGAAATTAAAAAACAAACAAACAGGCCCCTGCAGCTGAGCTCATTAGTTTCCCATTTTGTCTTACATTTTGTTTTACTAATGGGAGTGGGTGTAACTGTCTTGGCTGGATTGAGTGTGCACATTTTGCAGCATGTTTAATGCTGCATATTTATTCACTTTATTTTAATTGCTTACGTAACTGTACGCAAGTTCCCTATTTTTCAAATGCACATTTGGCTGCTTTTCCTAGTATTATTTCTTTTTTATTTAAAAAAAAAAAGGCATTTCTTAGAAGAAAATGGGCTTCATTTTGCTTGTCAACTAGCTTTTTTTCTTCCAATGTAAGTGCCTCCTGAAATTCCTTATCTCTAATATAGATATGTTTTATTGATAAATTAGATTTTAAGTTGCTAATCTGTCTTTTAGCACTTACTAAACAAAAAAATATGAGTATGAAGAATATCTTGACTTAAGGGAATTCATTTTTTATTACACATATTAACCCGTGGGTGGGTATTATGGCATAGACGGAGAAAGTTAAATTCTTTTAAACCGTGCTAAGTTATTGGCAGGTTGATAGAAAAGGGACGTGATTAGGAAATTAGACTCCCTAACGTGTATTCCTTTTAACGCGTAAAATTGAGCATCAGTGCTGCAGTTGGAGTATTGTCGAAAGGGTGTGGTCGCGGCCTGATGGAAGAGTAGGACGCCCTTTCCGTGTGGAAGTTGGTGTTGTATCCTGTTTGAGACTAGTGGATGTGAACTTCTTGAAACCTCATGTGAAACAGTTTTAATTCATAGATTGACATGGCGTATGTAAGAGCATTGCTTGCATTATTGAAATAATTAGAACTCTTCGGTTATATGAAGAAAAATAGTAAGAGAAATAGTAAGACATAGAGAATTTTAACACAGTAATGAATTTGAAATTTTTCCAAATTTCCTCCCTCATGTATTAGTTTACAAGCTGTGTATGAAAGACTCCAGTGATTATTATGAATATTTATAGTTATTAAAGATGAATTATTGATATATTACAGCTGGTTCTGTTACTCTTTCCCTCATTTCCTTCACTCTAGCTACAGTGGCCTCCGTGCCCTTCCTCACACACACTAAGTGTTCTCCCTTCTCTCATCTTTGGACTCATTGTCCCGTCTGTCTGTGATGCTCTTTGATTGTTGGCTTGGTTCACTTCCTCATTCAAATATCACCCAGATAGAGAGGCCTTCATATCACCTGTTACTCCCCATGCTCCCTTATCACTGTTTTTTTCATTCTTGTGGTTTTTAATATTTTTTAGGACTTAACACTCTTAGCATCTTACTCTGGCCACCACCATGTTGTTCTCAGTATTCATAGGTCATTTTTGCCTTTTTGTTTGTTCATTGGTTTTGTTTTTTAGATTACATATGTAAGTGAAATCCTATAGTATTTTCCTGTCTCTATCTGACTTACTTCACTTCGCATAGTACCCCCGGGTCCATCCATGTTGCCACAGTGGTGAGGTCTCATACTTGTTTATGGCTGAGGAGCATTCCATTTACACATACCGCACCTTTTTTTATCCATTCATCTATTGATGGACACTTGGGTTGCTTCTGTATCTTGGCTGTTGCAGATAATGCTGCAGTAAACATAGGGGTGCCTGTATATATTTTTTTGAATAGTGTGTTCATTTTCTTTGGGTAGATACCCGGTAGGGGAGTTACTGGATTGTATGTATTTCTGTCTTTAAGGTTTTGAGGAACCTCCATACTGTCGTACACACTGGCTGCACCATTCATGTTCCTCCCAACAGTGCACAGGGTTCCTTTCTCACCACATCCTCACCTGTGCTGCTGACTTCCCGTGTTTCTCGTACTAGCCGTTCTGACCAGGTGGCAAGTGATGTCTCTTTGTGGTTTTGATCTTCATTTTCCTATGATTAGTGATGTTGAACATCTTTTCATGTGTCTTTCGGCCCTCTGCATGTCTTTTTTGTAAAAATGTCTATTCAGATCCTCTGCCCATTTTTAATTGGATTGTTTTTCTGGTGTTGAGTTGTGTAAGGTCTTTATATAGTTATATAGCTGTTAGCCTGCTATCTGATATATCAGGTATGTTGCATGTGTGTGTGTGTGTGTGTGTGTGTGTGTGTGATATATTGCACATACCTTCTCCCACTCAGTAGGTTGCCTTTTCATTTTGTTACTGATTTTCTTCACTATGCAAAAGCTTTTTATTTATTTATTTTTTTGTGTGTGTAGTCCCCTTAGATTATTTTTGCTTTTGTTTCCCTTGCCCGAGGAGACATATCTAGAAAAATGTTGCTAAGGTTGATGTCAGACATTACTGCCTTTGTTTTTTCTAGGAGTTTTATGGTTTTAGGTCCCACATTTAGGTCTTTAACACATTTTGAGTTTATTTTTGTGTATAGTGTAAGAGTGGTCCAGTTTCATTCCTTCGCATGTAGCTGTCCCACTTTTCCCAGTACTATTTATTGAAGACACTGTCTTTTCGCCCATTGTATATCTTGCCCCTTTGTCGAAGATTAATTTACCATGTAAATGTAGGTTTATTTCTGGGCTCTCTGTCCTGTTCCATTGGCCCATGTATCTGTTTTTGTGCCAGTACCGTACTTTTCTGATGACTACAACTTGGTAGTGGATCTTGAAATCTGGGATTGTGGCATCTCCAGTTGTGTTCTTTTTTTTCAAGATTGCTTTGGGTATTCAGGGTCTTTTGTGGTTCCATACAAATTTGAGGATTATTTGTTCTAGTTCTGTGAAAAATGTTGTTGGTATTGATAGTTATTCTATTGAATCTGTAAATTGCTTTGGGTAGTATGGACATTTTAACATACTGCTTAATTTTAACATAATATTCCTTCAGTTCATGAGCATGAAATATCTTTCCATTTGTTTCTGTCATCTTCAGTTTCTTTCGTCCATGTTCTATAGTTTTCAGTCTTTCACCTCCTTGGTCAAATTTATTCCTAGGTATTTTATTCTCTTTTAGTGCAATTGTAAATGGGATTATTAATTTCTCTTTTTGCTATTCATTTTTAGTGTATAGAAATGCAGCAGATTTCTGTATATTAATTTTGTATTCTGTAAGCTTACTGAATTCTTTTTTTTTTTAGATTTTATTTATTTGGGGCACCTGGGTGGCTCAGTGGGTTAAGGCTCTGCCTTCAGCTCAGGTCGTGATCCTCAGGGTCCTGGGATCAAGCCCTGCATTGGGCTCTTTGCTTAGCAGGAAGCCTGCTTCCCCCCACAACCCCCCGCCACCTCTCTCTGCCTGCCTCTCTGCCTACTTGTGATCTCTATCAAATAAATAAATAAAATCTTAAAAAAAAATAAATAAAAGTCTGTCTTTAAAAAAAAAAAGATTTTATTTATTTATTAGAGAGCTAGCATGAGCAGGGGCAAAGGGAGAGGGAGAAGCAGACTTTTTTTTTTTTTTTTAAAGATTTTATTTATTTATTTGACAGACAGAGATCACAAGTAGGCAGAGAGGCAGGCAGAGAGAGAGAGAGGGGGAAGCAGGCTCTCTGCTCAGCAGAGAGCCTGATGTGGGGCTCAGTCACAGGACCCCGAGATCATGAACTGAGCCGAAGGCAAAAGCTTTAACTCACTGAGCCACCCAGGTGCCCCGAGAAGCAGACTTCTCACTGAGTGCAGAGCCGATGTGGGGCTTGATCCCAGGGCCCTGAAATCATGACCTCAGCCAAAGACAGACACTTAATCAACTGAGCCACCCAGACAACCCTTATTACTTTTAATATTTCTTAGTGGTTTTTAGGGTTTTCTTTATAGCATTATATTATCAGCAAATAGTAATGGATTTCTTTTTTCTTACCAGTTTGGATGCCTTTTAATTTATTTTTTTCTTGTCTAATTGCTGTGGCTAAGACTTCTAGTAGGTGTTGAATGAAAGTGGTAAGAGTGGACATCCTTATCTTACTCCTGATTTTTGAGGAAATACTTCCAGTTTGTTAACCATTGAGTATAGTGTTAACTGTAGATTTGTCACATCTGCCTTTATTACATTGAGGTATGTTCCTTCTGTATCAATGTTGAGAGTTTTTATCATGAGTGGATGTTGAAATTTGTCACTGTTTTTTCTGTATCTACTGAGATAATCAGATGATTTTTGTCTTTCATTTTATATCTTTTTTGTTGTGAATGTGTACTTGGTTCTTCTCACTGAAGTATGAGCATTTTTAATTTTTGTTCACTACTCTGTTCCCATGGTGTAGAGTAATAATGTGGCACACAGTGGGACTCAACAAATATTTTGTACTATGAATGCACATTTAATGCAACATTCAGTTGATAGAAGATACAGCATTAAATTAATCAACTGAGGAACAAATTACCTATAATTTATAGATTTTTCTGGATTAGAGTAATTGTATGTACAGTTATTGAGTAACTACTACCTCCCAAGCCTTGAGTATGCTGACTATGAACAAGACAGACAAGGTCCTGTCACAGAACTATCAGTTTTGTTTTTTGCAACAGGCACACTGGTTTAATTTAATATTTAATCATGCTTAGATTCTCTAGTTAAACAAAACAACAAAAAACAAAACACATACCCCCAAAACCTTTATTTGACTTAGCTATCCTTTCTAGCTACGATCTTATCTTTTCTGTTGTTTTATACAAAGCTTTTTTAAACAGGTGGTCTTCCCTGGTTGGGTGTCCCCATTTCCTTACGAAGTGTTAGTCTTTCGTACATCCTTCCCTCTCATAATTCAGCTAAACTGTTGTGCTCAGTAATCCTCATCAATCTTTCTTCTGCCACATTCAAAGATCTCTTCTTAGAAGTTTTTTTTTGTTTCTTGAGACTTCTTTTATACTATACAATCTTTATTCATCTCCTTTCTTACTGTTCCTACTTTGTTGTCCCTGTCTTGTTTTAGTCTACTTGCTTCTTTCCTATAATATTTTTGGTAAAGAAGAAAAGAGAATGTTAGGGCGAAATACCTGGTCATACAGTTTAGTACTGATTATGTTCATTGTGGAAACTGGTAGAATTGGAGGGAGAGAAAGGGAAAGGAAGAAGGAACAAGGAGAGAAGTAAAAGAGTACAGAGTACTGAGAAAAGTACAGAGAAAAGAGAAGGTGAAGAAGAGAGCAATTACCTAGCAGAAATAGCAATGAAGATTTAACATTAAAGCAGAATAGAACAGTAGTTAATATAAACCTCTCTCAGTCTTGGATTTATCACTAACTATGACCTTTGAACCATTTTTAACATTTTTGTGCCTCTGTTTATTCATCTACAAAATGGGTCTCATGATAACATCTCTGTCTAGTGTTTTTGTAATAGTGTATGTAAGAGCTTAGCATGGGCTGGGTGGTAAGTACAGATCATAAATGCACTGCGGCTGTTACTGACTCCCTGCAGTTCCTGAGGAAGCCGCTTGTTCTCTGCAGTTGGTTTAGGAGTCGTCATTCTTTTTCACGCCTGCATAGATCGTTTGTACTTTCACCAGTCATTTACTGAATAAGCACACAGGTAACGGCTGACTACCTGTTGTGTGCCAGGTAGTGCACGTAGTATTGAGGATTGAAAGAGAAAAAGGTAGTTCCCGTCTTAGGAGATAAACTTTGAGAGGCCAGAGAGGCAAGAATAAACCGCTGCACTAAAACGCGGAAAGTGTACTCGTGTACCGCGTACAACGTGCCGGGAGGAATGAAGGACTACTTTGTAGAATCAGATTATAGGAAAGAAATAGCAGTGAAGAGGTTAAGCATGAGTAGGTATTTTCTTCTGACGTGCATGGGGAGAACATTCCAGATAGACGAAATGGCCTATACTACGAACAAAAGTATGAGAAACTCAGTTGTATTCAGGAAATTATAAATACCTTTCTGTCATTTGGCACATAACGTTTTATCAGATAGTGGTGGTCAGTGGGGTTAGACAGTGATAGGCAGGGGGCCAGATCACCGAGGGCTTTGTGTGACGTACTGTGCAGATTAGATTTGATCCTTGATGCAGTTAGGAGCCATTGAAAAATGGTGCTCAGAAGAATGATGTAAGATTTGCATATTAGAATGACTGTGTGGGAGCTGTGTAAGTGACAGTGTGCTGATACGGAAATGATGAGGCTCTAATAGAGACCAGTAGGAGGCTAATGTGGTAGTCTAAATAAAAGATGGATAAGGACGGAATTTGAGCAGTGGCAACAAAAATGAAGAGGAGGAAAGCTGTTGTGGCATATCGAGAGGCTGAAGGAACAGGAGTTAGGGATTAGATGTGGGGGTTAAGGGAGAGGGAGGAATCTAGAATGATTCCTGGATTTCTGTTGTGAATAACCCGGTGGATACTATGAATATATGGGAAGTGAAACAGATTTGGGCATGATTGTAATATCGGGTGGTGGAGGGAAGATGGACTTAGGCTGGCACAAATTTATACTGTTTTCCTGGAAGTCAGTACTAAGATGAAGTAGGTTGGGATAAATAAGCATGTGCACGGTGATCTCTGGAATGAGTAAGAAACCTATACAAAGAGACGCAGGTTAAAACTAAGTAGAGGAATAAAAAATGAAAAAGATAAAATATTTCTGTTTGAAAGAAAAGAAGGCAGTAAAGGAGAACAGAAGAGCATATGAGATCAGACAAATAGAAAACACATCAAAGTAAAGACCTAAATCCAGCCATATCATTAGTTTTGTTAATTGGAAATGGAATGAATAAATATCCACCCAAAAGGCAGGGATTATAAAACAAAGGAAAAAACAATTCAGTTATATGGTGTTTACAGGAGACACTTGATATGCAAGTACACGAATAGGTTGAAAGTTAAATGATAGGTAAAGATACACCAAGAAGGTGCTCCTGGTGGCTCAATTGTTTAAGCATCTGCCTTCAGCTGAGATCATGATCCCAGGTCCTGGAATCCAGCTCCACATCGGCCTCTCTGCTCAGCAGGGAGCCTGCTTCTCCCTCTCCCTCTGCCTGCTGTTTCTCCTACTAGTACTCTTTCTGTCTCTCTCTGTCAGATAAATAAATAAATAAAATCTTAAAAAAAAAAAAGATACAGTAAGGATTAGTGACTTGGATTGACTATATTAATACCAGACAAAACAGACTTTTGAGACAAGGACGGTTAGGAACAACTTTATGCCAATGAAATGGGCAAATTCCTTGTAAGACACAGATCACCACAGTGTCTAGAAGAGAATAGAAAATCTCCATGGATCTATATCAGCTGAAGAAATTGAATTAGTAATTTACAGCTTCCCACAGTGAAAAGTTCAGGGCCACATGATTTCTTACTGGTGAATTCTATCCGACATTTAAGGCAAAAATAATACCAATCTATCGCAACCTCTTTTAGAAAATAATGGTGAAGGAACACTTACCAATTCATTTTATGAGCTCAGTATATCATAGGTAGATATCAGAGGTAGACAGGGATATCATAAGCAAAGAAAACAACAGATCAATATCCCTCATGAACAGAGAAACACGAATTCTTTTTTTTTTTTTAAGATTTTTAAAATTTATTTATTTGACAGACAGAGATCACAAATAGGCAGAGAGGCAGGCACAGAGAGAGGAGGAAGCAGGGCCACTGAGCAGAGAGCCTGATGTGGGGCTTTCCCCTCTTTCTCTGCCTGCCTCTCTGCCTACTTGTGATCTCTGTCAGTCAAATAAATAAATAAAATCTTTAAAAAAAAAAAAAAAAGACTGAATGCTTTCTACCTAAAATCAGCAACAAGGTAAAGGTTTGTGCTCTCCCCACTTATGTTCAACATTGTACCGAAGGTCAGTGAAATAAAGGGCGTACATATGGGAAAGGAAGAAATAAAACTGTCTTTATGCCCAGAAGTTAGGATTCTAAATGAGTGAATTCTAAAAAGTGAATTTAGTGAGGTTACAGTATTTAAGATCAATACACAAAATCAGCTGTTTTTCTATACCAGCAGTGGCCGATCAAAATGAAATTTATAAAACAGTTCCATTAATAAGAGAATAAAAAAGTCAAAGGAATAGAGTCAAAATAAGGAATAAATTTTAACAAAATATGCAGGACCTACTTACAGAAAACTGCTAAATATTGCTGAAAGTATCTGGAATACCTAATTAATACCTAAGTAAATCAAGGGACATGGCATTGCTGTGGATTTGAAGGCTATACTGTTGAGCGGGATTTTTTCCTACATTTTCTACAGATTTAGTGCAGTCCCAGTCAAGCTCCAAGAAAGCTTAAAAAAATTTTTTTTTTTTTTTGGAAATTGACAAATTTATTCTAGTATGTAGTGGAAATATAAAGGACCTGGAATAAAAAATGTTTTTAAAAAGGAAGAACAGAATTGGAGGTCCTGCACGACCTGACTTCTGTGCTGTAGTAATCAGGGCGGTGCGGTGCGGCATAAAGATGGATGCGTACAGCTCAAACATTGCGAGTTAACGAACAGGTAAAGATGGATGCGTACAGATCAAACATTGCGAGTTAACGACAGACCCACGCCGAAGGAACAAATGATTTTTGACAAAGCTGCCAAGGTTGTATGGGGAAAGAATAGTTTTCAGTGACTGTTTCTTAAATAACTCGATATCCCTTTCCTCACATGAAACACAGAAATTAATAAAAAAATGGATCACAGATCTAATTCTAAGGGCTAAAGCCATGAAATTCTAGAAGAAAATTTTCTGGAAGAAAATTTTTACAGCTCTGGATGAGGCAAAGATTTCTTAGGACACAAAAAGCGTGAGCCATAGAAGAAAAAATTGCTACAATGGACTATCAAAATTAAGAACATGGCTCATGGGAAGACGCCATTAAGAAGATGAAAAGACAGTCCACAGTTTGTGGGAAAATATTTGCTGCATATTTATCTGACAAAGGACTTATTTCTAGAATGTACAAAGAACTCTTAAGACTCAGTAAGAAGACTGCTTTTAAAAAGGGCAAAAGAGGGACGCCTGGGTGGCGCAGTTGGTTGGACGACTGCCTTCGGCTCAGGGCGTGATCCTGGAGTCCCGTGATCCTGGAGTCCCGGGATCGAGTCCCACATCAGGCTCCCAGCTCCATGGGGAGTCTGCTTCGCTCTCTGACCTTCTCCTCGCTCATGCTCTCTCTCACACTCTCTCTCTCAAATAAATAAATAAAATCTTTAAAAAAAAAAATAAAAAAAAAATAAAAAGGGCAAAAGAACTGAGCAGGCAGTTTACAAAAGAAGCTGTGTAAGTGGCCATTAAGCACTAGAATTGATGCTCAACATCTTGCTCATAAGATAAATACATATGAACATTGACACACTTTGGTTATAGGACAAAGAGATAGAAAAAGGAATATGTAAGGTCAAAAAAAGTAAATTTTATTTGTTTTGGGATAGAATTGGCCTGAAAACTCAAATATGCATCGTTACCCACAGTCTATCACTTTTTTCTGGTTTCTTATTCTAACTATACACACGCTGTATATATTTTTTCAATACCACATCAGAACCTTCTCTTCAGTATGTTTTAATGCAAAACTGTTTCCGTTTTCTTCCTAAGCCCTGGTCTTTCACACTCATAATTTCACTATGAAATCAGACTCAAAATTATGACATCATTTATTCATTCTTTCAGCAAACATTTGTCCTTTTATACTCCTTATTAATTATGTACCTGCATCTAGACAGAGATACCAAGTAGGTGATTGGATGAGAGAGGCTGTGGCTGGAGATACAGATTTGGCAGTTATTGGTAGAGAAATGGTTTTTAAAGCCACATGTCCTGATGAGATTGCTGAGGTGTGATTGAATAGAAGGAGAAGTCAAGTGACTGAGGCCTAAGGTAGTTAAGTCCTTGTAAGTCGCCCGCTGGCTCAGCCAACAAACTGAGTGGAACTGGCAGTGAGAAAGTGTTTCCGAGGACAAGTCAGGCTGTTGTAGGAAAAGGAGGGATACACTCTGAACTGCTACTGATAGGTCAAGTCAGAGGAACGCTGAGAAATGATTATTGGATTTGTCATTGTGAATGTCATTGGTGACCTTGAAAATACCATTTTCAGTGGATGATAACCTGATTGAAATAGATTTAAGAGAAAATGGAAGGAGAAGAAGTAGAAAAAAGATAGACAGCTGTTTGAAAACTTAAACGCCCTTCAGGGAAGTATTGGTCACTGGAAGACAGTATGAAGTTGCAGACTTCGTTTATTTTAAGATGGGAGATTTTATAGCAGGTTTGCAAGCTGATGACGATGATTTAGAAAAGCATGTCTAAGGAAGTTGGTGGGATCCAGTGCACGAATGGAGAGGGTTGGCCGTTGCGAAGAGCATGACTCTCAGTTCGCAGTGACAGAAAGGAAGGCTTTATGGCTATAGATTTAGGTTAGTTAACATTCTTGAGCTGTCACTACGCAGAAGGTACTATTCTTTTTTTTTTTTTTTTTAAAGATTTTATTTATTTATTTATTTGACAGAGAGAGATCACAAGTAGGCAGAGAGGCAGGTAGAGAGAGAGAGGAGGAAGCAGGCTCCCTGCTGAGCAGAGAGCCCGATGGGGGACTCGATCCCAGGACCCTGAGATCATGACCTGAGCCGAAGGCAGAGGCTTAACCCACTGAGCCACCCAGGCGCCCTTTTTTTTTCATATTCTATTTTTATTGAAGAGCACTGTTAGGCAGACTCTTAATTTAAAAAAGAATTTTTTTTAATTTATTTTCAGCGTAACAGTATTCATTATTTTTTCACCACACCCAGTGCTCCATGCAAGCCGTGCCCTCTATAATACCCACCACCTGGTACCCCAGCCTCCCACCCCCCACCCCTTCAAAACCCTCAGGTTGTTTTTCAGAGTCCATAGTCTCTCATGGTTCACCTCCCCTTTCAATTTCCCTCAGCTCCCTTCTCCTCTCCATCTCCCCTTGTCCTCCATGTTATTTGTTATGCTCCACAAATAAGTGAAACCGTATGATAATTGACTCTCTCTGCTTGACTTATTTCACTAGAAGGTACTATTCTTAAGAAGCAAGTGTAAGTAATAATAATAAATTATTTAACCAGGTTCCTATTTTTTTGTACACCACTATTAGCATTTACTGTTTTTATTAAGCTTTTTTTCATACTGTTTAGTATAGTTACATCAGACTGTGATACTTAAAAAAAAGTAGTATTTTTTAGTAGTTCTATTTGCAAGTCCCTTTTCTCTCCATCAGTTACAGTTAGATTTTAAGTTCCTTGTGGATAATTGCTTTCATTGTACTAAAGTGCTTCTGAGCCATACTGAACAACTCCCCAGGTGATCCTTGGAAGTAATGTATGCTGAAGATACACTGTACTTTATTTTTTTTAATTTATTTATTTGACAGACAGAGATCACAAGTAGGCAGAGAGGCAGGCCGGGGGTGGGGGAGCAGGCTCCCTGCTGAGCAGAGAGCCTGATGTGGGGGCTCAATCCCAGGACCCTGAGATCATGACCTGAGCTGAAGGCAGAGGCTTTAACCCACTGAGCCACCCAGGCGCCCCAATATTCTGTACTTTATATAATGAGATCCTCATGTTGACTTATCATGGGAAGAGTTACTAGAGATATATAAGTGATGTGTCTATGGTAGCACATCCCTTACTGTATTTCTTACTCTTCAAATAATTAAATAATTCATATTTTCTATGTACAGAATTGAAAATTTTCAAGTTAAGGTATGGTGTCATGAAATATTAAAAACTTGTGTTTTTGTGTATTAAATTTGAGTTAAATATTAATGACTGAAAGTTGGAAGGTACACTTTATTTTTCAAGTCTTCTGTGTGATTCTTTGAAAATTCTTCATTTTTACCTTGACTTCCTTTTTTTTCTTTCTGTATTCAGTTGTACTCTTTTCTTCCATAATGGAGGACAAAGTGACAATAGAATCCAATAAGTTGAGTTTCAATTCTTTTTTTTTTTTTTTAAAGATTTTATTTATTTATTTGACAGAGAGAGATCACAAGCAGGCAGAGAGGCAGGCAGAGAGAGAGGAAGGGAAGCAGGCTCCCTGCTGAGCAGAGAGCCCGATGCGGGACTTGATCCCAGGACCCTGAGATCATGACCTGAGCTGAAGGCAGCGGCTTAATCCACTGAGCCACCCCTCAATTCTTTTTTTTTTTTTTTTTTAAAGATTTTATTTATTTATTTGACAGAGACAGTGAGAGAGGGAACACAAGCAGGGGAAGTGGGAGAGGGAGAAGCAGGCTTCCCGCTGAGCAGGAAGTCCCATGCGGGGCTCAGTCCCTGGATCATGACCTGAGCTGAAGGCAGATATTACCACAATTTAGTGTCGTAAAACAGTACACATTTGGGGCGCCTGGGTGACTCAGTGGGTTAAAGCCTCTGCCTTCAGCTCAGGTCAAGATCCTAGGGTCCTGGGTTGGAGTCCCGCATCGGGCTCTCTGCTCAGTGTGGAGCCTGTGTCCCCCTCTTTCTCTGCCTGCCTCTCTGCCTGCTTGGGATCTCTGTCAAATAAATTTAAAAAAACCAAAAAAACAAAAAGCCGCACACATTTACTATCTCATGGTGTGTTAGGAGTGTGTGTACACCTAAGCTGGGTCCTCTGCTTCAGCGTCTCCTGAAGCTTCAGTCAAGGGATCAGTCAGGCCTGTGGTTTCATCTGACACTTGACTGAGGGAGGATCCACTTCTGGACTCACATGGCTTTGGGCCGGGATTCAGCTCCTTGCAGGCTGCTAGGTTGAGGGCACCAGTTTCTTGTCTTGGGGCCCTTTTCCTATGTCAGCTTTAAACATTGCAGCTGCTTCTTCAAAACCAGTAAAGCAGAGCGTCTCCTCCAGGGTCAGCATTAACAGTTTTATGTAATGTAATCATGTGTATCTTACCTGAGCATTCTGTCTCTTGGTTAGAAGCAAGTTGTAGCTCCCATTCACACTCACGGGGAGGCGGCATGGAAGGGCGTGCAACACTCTAAATTAGTCGGTCTGCCACGACTTGTTTACTATATCTTAATATAGGATGAATATTTCTCTTATTCTGTAATTTTTGTTACTTGTTTATATGTAGTATTAACTTTGGATTTTTAATTTCTCTTATCAGATTCCATTGGCCGTGACATCCCCAAAATGCTTGAATTATTTAAAATGGGACATGAAATTAAGGTAGATGAAGAAAGGGAAAACTTTCTCGAGACCAAAATAGCAACAGTAAGTTACAATGGAAATTATTAAATAGCCGTCTTTGTTTTGCTTGAGTGACTGATAATTTATAATAGAACATGCCTCTTTTGAACTTGTTCTTGGCACCAGCATCAGAAGTAGCACTAGGTACGTAGACAGACAATTTTTTTATTCTGTAGATTAAACTCGTAAATTTTAATGGTATTTGAGAATTCCTTCATGTGCCCCTCAATGATATATTATTATTGCTTTATTTGTTTATTGCATGTATGTATTTTTTGCTCCCTAATATTCTAAGTTTATTGAGAATAGGGTTAGATCTAATATTCTAGGTTTATTGAGAATAGGGTTAGATCTTATGGAACATTGCATAAGGCTAAGCCCATAGTAGGTATTTAATACTGCCGTCATGGAATTGAGTAATTTGCTTTATTTTTTTGAATTGTTTTGATTATCCTTCCTTGTGTTTTAAAAACTGTCTACTTAGAGAATATGCTGGAAATCAACTTTCAAAGCTATTTTTTGGACTCTGATGTACATAGGTCAGGTTTATAGGACTTTGTTTTTAGATATACAGTTATTTGCTAAAATCTTCTTTATGCTAAGGGATCTCTAAAGTACTTTTTCCTGTTCAGTAACTATAGAATAATAGTGAGACCGATAATAAGATGTAAGCAGCGCCCAGGAAATGCCCAGGAAGTGCCAGGCACTCTTCTTAACCCTCTTCATTTCATATATTTTCTCTCTTAATCTTAAAGCACTATGAGAGGACAAATTATCATCCCCATTTTATGGATGAAGGCCAAAGAGGTTAAATAATTTTTCCAGGGTCTCACAGCTGGTGTGAGGCAGAATAGGTATTTGAGTGTTGGCAGTCTTCAAGACTCCAGGCTCTTGGCTCAAAACCATCTTGCCGCAGGCCTGGAATTATTCGAGTAGCTGTTACTCCTCTTTCCGTCCTGCTCTTAAGAGGGATTCTGCGTTTTAGCCAACAGCTGGTAGTCCAAGCTAATTGAGCTGTGCCCACTATAGACTATCAGAAGTAGAGAAAAGCACTCAGCTAGTTTTATGGAAGGAAGGTTTGCTTTAGAAAGAGGGCAAAACAGTTTAATGCAGTCAGAGATTGGGAAAGCCCCATCTCTGCCGTTACTTCAGACCTCTGCACCGGTTGCGTAGCATTGTGGTCTGCTCAAGTCTGGTGTTGCACTTTCCTTATTTCCAGAAGGCCCTTGGCAGTGCTCCTTGTTTGTTAGGGATGATAATACTGTAATGTGAAAAGCAAATGAATAAAATGGGAATTTTTAGAAAATATTCTAGAGCTGTAGAGACTTCGTTCTCTACAGAACTAAGAATACCTGTTCTGCTACTTATGGGATAGCAGACTTAAAACAAGTTTCTTAAAATGTTGTGTCTTGAATTCCTGAGCTATAGAATTTATATACTAAAGAGAGGGGAGGTGGGGAGTGGCAGAGGGAAAGAATCTTGATGCAGATTCCCCACTGAGCACACAGTCTGACACAGGGCTTGGTCCCATAGCCCATGACATTATGACCTGAGCCAAAACCAAGTAGGGTGCTCAACTGACTGAGCCACCCATGTGCCCTGTTGGTGCTGTTTTGGTTAGACTTTGGGGGACTATAGGACATCTTTATAAGACTATTTTTTTCCAGGTGGATCTTTGCTTTTTGTTAAGTAATGTTTTCAGTATATTCAGTAGTTAATAGTTTATTTAGATCCTGACTCAGTGTATAAGAAACTGGCATCTCATTTATTCTTCTCAATAAATACCATAGTGCTTAAGTGATTACAGGAGCTCCAGGTCAGACTACTTGTATCATTTAGAGGTAGAATGCTTTTTCTTAATGAAAAATAAATTAATTTCTGTGTTTAAAGAGAATCATTTTTTGAGAATCTTTTTTAATACTACTTAAATATTATAGTATTACATAGTATAACAGATTAAGAGAGTGGATTTTAGATTTATGCTGTCTGGATTCAAATCCTAGTTCCAGATTGGAACTGTGTTCCATCACTCTCTGAGCCCCATTCCCCATTTTCCCTAAAGGCAAAATGACATTAATGATGATGCATACATTCTAGGCTAGGAAGGAATAGTTAAACTAATGACTCTAAAGCAGACTTCTTCTTCTGGCTAGCATGAAGTAACAGGGACCTGATTACTTTTTCACCTGTGATAGTCAGCATTACCTCGATACCAAAACCGGGCAAAAAATATAGTCTGCTATCATTCATGAAAAATAGATGTAGGGGCTCCTGGGTGGCTCAGTGGGTTAAGCCTCTGCCTTCGGCTCAGGTCATGGTCTCAGGGTCCTGGGATCGAGCCCAGCATTGGGCTCTCTGCTCAGCAGGGAGCCCGCTTCCTTCCCCTCCTCTCTCTCTGCCTGCCTCTCTTCTTACTTGAGATCTCTCTCTGTCAAATAAATAAATAAAAATTTTGGGAAAAAATAGTTGTTAAAATTATAAACTAAATTTTAGCTAATAGAATCCAGCAATATATATATAAAAAAGGATAACATGTCATCACCAAGTAGGGTTTATCCTAGGAATACTAGTTCGTTTAACATTAAGTGATCAATCATTAAAATTCACCATATTAACAAATTATAAATAAAAGCCATCTGATCATCTCAGTAGATCGAGAAAGCATTTGAGAGAATCGAACCTTCATTTCTGATCAAAAAGTCTCAGCACACTAGGAACAGAAGTTAATGCCCTCAACCTGACAGAAGGCATCTAAGAAAAACCAACAACTAACATTATACTTGGAGGTGAAAAACTGAATACTTTTCTTCTAAGAACAGGAGCAAGTTAATGATGTCCACTTTCACCACTTCTGTTCAGCACCGATCTAGGGATATTAGGCAGTGCGGTCAGGTGGGCACTTAAGTTGTTTCCATTTTTTCGCTATTACAATTAAATTACAAGCAAATACTGTTACAAGTAAAGAAGAATTATAGTAATATCAAAAAATAGGAAATACTTAGAGATAAATCTGACAAAAGATGTGCAAGATCCATACATGAAGATTTCAAGACATAACTGAGGGAAATTAAGATCTAATAAATAATGACGTGTACCATGTTTATGGGTCAGTGAATCGGTATAAGTAAGAGGTGTACCATGTTTACGGTCAGTGAATATGGTATTGTTAAGATGCCAATTGCCCCCAGAGTAATGTGTAGATGCAGTACATTCTTGATCAAAATTCCATTTAGCCTTTTTCTTTTGGTAGAAACTGACAAGCTGATTCTAAGATTCATATGGAAATACAAAGGATCTAGAATAACTAAAACAACTTCGACAGATAGCAAAGTTAGAGATCTACCTGATTTCAAGATTTATAAAGCCAGTGGTATTTAAGGCACTGTGGTATTGACATCAAAAAAGACAAAATGATAGTGGAAGAGAATAGAGTCCCCAAAACCCAATGGGGTTTGTTTGTTTGTTTTGGACAGCTGACTTAAAACATGTTGCAAAGTCATTTTTAATGGAGAAACATTAATCTTTTCGAGAAATGGTACTGGAACAATTGAATATCTGCATACAGTAAAATGAACTTTGACCCATGACATATCATATATAATTAGCTCAAAATGTATCAAAGACCTAAACATAATGCCTAAAATTATAAAACCTGTGGAAGAAAAAGTTGAGTTAGAGAGTGATTTTTTTTTTTTTAGATGTGAAATGAAAAGCATAGCATAATCCACAAAAGAAGAAATTAGTAAATTGCACTGTATAAAAATAAAAAGCATTTGCTCTTTAAAAAGACGTTATTAAGAGAAGATAAATCACAGGCTGGGATCAAATATTTACAAATCATCTAACTGATAAATCCATAATATATGAAGAGCTCTTAAACCTCAATAATAAAAAAAAAAAACCAGTTTTAAAAATGAGCAAAAGATTTGAACATACCTGATCAAGGTGTGACAAACACACGGCAGACAAACAGATGACCAACACATTGAAAGATGCTCAGCATTATTAGTTGTTAAGAGAAATACAGACGAAAACCACCGTGAGCTATCACTGTACATCTATGGGAATAATTAAAATTAGAAAAATGGACCATAGCAAGTATTGATAAGGATGTGGAGAGATTGGAACACTTAGGCTATTGTGGCAGTGTAAAATGATACAGCCACTTTGGCACATTTTGGCAGCTTAAGAAAGTTAACATCCAGGGGTGCCTGGGTGGCTCAGTTTGTTGGGTGGCCAACCCTCAATTTTGGTTCAGGTCGTGCTCTCAGGGTCCTGGGATCGAGCCCTGCATAAAGCAGGGAGGCTGCTTCAGATTCTCCCTCTCCCTGTGCCCCTCCCCCACTTGCCTGCTCATTATCTGTCTCTAAAATAAAGAAATATATCTTTAAAAAGAAAACAAATTTAACATCCACCTGCTAGATGATCCACATTTTACTTTTAGGTATTTATCCAGAAGAAATGAAACCATGCCCATACAAAGACTTAGGAACAAATGCTTATGACAGATTTATTTGTAATAGTTAAAAATTGGAAACATTCCACATGTCCATTGACAGGTGAATGTATAAATAATCTTTATTTTATCTATATAGTAGAATATTCTTTAGTAATAAAAAAATTGATACGTGTTTTAGCATGGTTGAATTTAAAAATGATTATACTGAGTCATGGGGCACCTGGGTGGCTCAGTGGGTTAAAGCCTCTGCCTTCTGCTCAGGTCATGATCCCAGGGTCCTGGGATCGAGCCCCGCATCAGGCTCTCTGCTCAGTGGGGAGCCTGCTTCCTCCTCTCTCTGCCTGCCTCTCTGCCTGCTTGTGATCTGTCAAATAAATAAATAAAATTCTTTAAAAAACAAAAAACTGATCTCCCTCTTCCCACATATTAAAAAAAAAATGATTACACTGAGTGAAAGCCAAAGGAGTACATATTGTATGATTCTGTTTATATAAAATTCTGGCAAACACAAGTTTATATAGCGTACTGATGTATAATGTGATAGCAAACAGACCAGTCATTGCTGTGGGCATAAGTGGATGGGGAGGGGTGGAAAGGAGGGATTATAAACGGGCACACAGAATTTGGGGGATGACTGACATGTGTGTTATTTTGACTCGTGAGGTTTTCGTGAGTATATGCATATGTCAAAACTTAATAAATTGACACTTTAAGAATGTGCAACATATCCTGTGGAACATTATTCGGCAAAAAAAAGAAATGAACTGTGGATACCTGCTCTACTGTGGATGATTCACAAAAGCTTTATGCTCATTGAAAATCAGACATAGAAACCACATACTATGTGATACCATTTATATGAAAAGGCAAAACTCTGAAGCAAAAAGTAGATGTGTGGGTTGCCTTGGGCAGGATGGAAGCAGTAAGTTTAGGCATTAAGAGTAAATGCGTGAGGGATCATCTTGGGGTGATAAAGATGTTTTAAAACTGACTTATGGTTATTGTTGCACAGTCTGACAAGCTTACTAAAAAAATGAAGAAACATAAATTAGAAAATAGTAAGTAATATGATATGCAAAATATACCTCAATCAAGTTAAAAATGTTCGGTGTTCGAGTATACCTCAATATAGTTATTTAAAAAGGAATAAAAATGTTTTTACAATTGTATTAATATAAGTACTTGAATTTTATTTATAATTATCAGAGATAAAAAAGATTATTTTTTAAAGATTTTATTTATTTGACAGAGAGAGAGAGATCACAAGTAGGCAGAGAGAGAGAGAGAGGAGGAAGCAGGCTTCCCGAGGAGCAGAGAGCCCGACGTGGGGCTCAATCCCAGGACCCTGGGATCTTGACCTGAGCCAAAAGCAGAGTCTTTAACCCACTGAGCCACCCAGGCGCCCTGATAAAAAAGAATTTAAAGCAAAGTAATATATCTTTTTCAAAAGTTTGAGATTTCTGAGGGATGTTATTCCTTTTTTTAAGATATATTTATTTATTTGAAATAAATAAATAATATTTATTTATTTGAAAAAGAGAGAGAACACAAGCGGGGGGGGGCGTGCAGAGGGAGAGAGAATTCCCAAGCAGACTCCCCACTTGGGGGTCCATCCCAGAACCCCGAGATCATGATCTGAGCCGAAATCCCAGAGTTGTTTTCCCAACCGACTGAGTTGCCCAGGCGTCCTGAGTGATATTATTCTTACTATACGGTTGGAAATATGGAGGTATTGTTTTTTATTGTTAATAACAATATTAATTAATTAATATTGTTAATATTATTGTTTTTTATTCATTTATTTTTGCCACCTGTGTGATATGAGGACTGAATTTAGAAGGAGTTTGCAGATAAAGGAGCATTGACAGCAGCACACGCCTATTAGGGGTCCTCATTGTGGTGTAGAGAAGGAAGGAAGGTATCTAGGTCACGGGTCAAAAAACCATAGCCTATGGGCCAGATCCAACTGCGGACAGTTTCTGTACCGCCTGTGAGCTAAGAATGCGCTTTACAACTTTAAGGGGTTGTAAAAAATAAAACAAAGAATTTGCTGCAGAGATTATTTGTAGCCTGCAAAACCTGAAATATTTCTATTCTGGCTCTTTAGAGAAAAGGTTTGCTGATTCCTGATCTAAAAAGATGTTTATTGGAAGAGTGAAATGTATTAATTTTGTGTTTGTGTTTGCCTGTAGAAGAGAGAACCTTCTTACTTCAGTTAAATCATTTTGACACCACTTGTTAGGATTCTCAAAACTGCCACATGGCTTTAAATCCAGTTCTGGTATTGATGTAATAGGAAATTGATCTTGATTAGTTTCAGCTGGCTTTCCTTCTGTATCAAAGTGATAAGCATAATCATTTGAATGATCTTCCTTAATTATCTGACTTGAAGGTTAGTATCTTGGGTATTACAACTCAACTTCTAGTGCCCTTGTATCTCAAACCTGTACAAACACTCTTATAGCCAGCCAGTATCTTACGTTTGTCAGCAGTGTTACTTATAGGTAAATTAGGTTTTTTTGCTAATCTTTCCTACCATTTGTGCTATAATTTACACATTCATGAGATTGGTTATGACTGCATGCCGTCAGATCAAATGCTTATATCAGTGAAAATGAAATTTTTAGAGAAAATGTATTTTTATATATTTCTTTCATTTGTGGCTGAATATTCTTTATTTTCTTTGAAGTTTTTTTTAGTTATTTAAAATTTTTTTAAATTTTTGTATCTTTCATGTTTTTATTCATGAAAATTCCATTTAAATTTTATGTTGAATATTATGCAAGCACAACAGGTTATCATTGGAACATTTTATTTTTCAGTCAATTGACTATCAACTAGTCACCATTTTTTTTTCCCCAGCATGAATGATGTGTTAGTGGGGATAAAAGTAAGTTCCTAAGTGACCAAATGACCAAATTTAAGGGCAAGATTTTATTTTATTTATTTATTTCTTTTCTAAAGATTTTATTTATTTGACAGAGCGTAAGCAGGGGGAGTGGCAGGCAGAGGCAGAGGCAGAAGGAGAGGGACAAGCAGACCTCCCACTGAGCAGGGAGCCTGAAGCCAGGCTCAGTCCCAGGACCCTCGGATCATGAACCGAACTGAAGGTAGATGCCTAACCTGACTGAGCCACCCAGGTGCTCCAAGGGAAAGATTTTAAAGCATAAAACTAAAAATAAAGATTCACAGGGGAGAAAAACATAGTTAACTGCACCCTAATTTCTTTTAAAATTATGGTTCTTTCCATGAAAAAGAGATGAAACTAAGGTAGATTCTCTAAAAATATTGAGACATAATTATGTACCTGGCTAGTATGGCTAATATATATATATATATATATATATATATATATATATATTCCAAATAGTAGTTCAATTTCAGATAGTAATTAGATAATTTTTAAAGGATTTATCTGAGTTTGTAATATAGAAAACTCTACTAGAGACAGAAAATTATGACCAGATAACTGGTTGACATTTTAAAATTATCAAATTAACATATGCACTTGGTTAAATTAGAGCAGTTTACAAAAAAGACACACTAAAGCCCCGCTCTCTGCAGTGTTTTCTCCTAGAACTTTTACTGATAGTTTTTTGTTGGGGTGCCTGGCTGGCTCAGTCAGAAGAGACCTGCTTCTTGACCCAGGGTCATGAGTTCAAGCCCCATGTTGGGTGTAGAGGTTACTAAAAATAAATACACTTTCTAAAATGGATTTTTTAAAATTAATTTATTATTTTAGAGAGAGAAGAGAGAGAGTGTGAGCATGGGAAGGGGCAGAGGGAGAGGCAGAGATAATTTCTAGTAGATACCCTACTGAGCGTGGAGCCCAACATGGGACTCTTACTTCAGTGAGATCATGACCTGAGCTGAATCGAGAGCTGGAGGCCCAACTGACTGAGCTACTGAGGCGCCCCTAAAGTAAATACACTTAAAAAAATAGGGTTTTGTCCTTCTAGAAATGTTAAGGTGTAACATAAACACCCTTATAGGGTGCTTGGTTAATTGTCAGCATGGGTCGTGGTGCCAGGGTCATGGGATTGAGCCCCTTCTTGGACTCCCTGCTTGGTGGAAGGCCTGCTTCTCCCTCTCCCTCTACCCCTGCTTGTGTTCCCTCTCTCACGGTCTTTCTTCCTGTCAAATAAATTAATAAAATCTTAAAAAAAAAAAAACCCACCCTTATAAAAATTCACTCACACACAAGATAGGCCACATATACTGTTCCATACCTTTGTTTTCCACTTAAAGTGGCTTGGATGTCTTCAAAGGTACAAAGAGATCTGTTCTGATCTGATCTGTTCTTTTCAATGGTTGCATATTCCCTTGTGAACATGTACAAATATTCATTTCCGGTTGATGGACATTTAGATCACGTCCAGTGTTTTGCTATTACAAATAATATTTTAATGACATTCTTAAAAATACATACTGCGAGTTTTTTCCAAGTATACCCAGAAGGCGAATTTCAAGAAATAAAATGTATATTGAAAATGTTATTGTAAGTATCGCTAAATTGCTCTCTAAAATGTTCGCATTACCTTGTAATTCATCCAGTAGTGTTATAGTGCCTCACGTACTCAGCAGAATTAGATATTACCAGATGTAATCATTTTGTCAGTTTGTTAGGTGATATATTACTGGTGTATGTGTGAGGGAGTGTCTGCTTTCAATAGTAAGGTAAACATTACCATTGTTTTCTTCTTTGGTTAGAGTCTTCCATTCTACTTAAGATTCTGAGTTTCCTCATCTGTTCCTCTCTGCCATTCCTACTCCTTTTTCCTTACATTTCTGGGCCTGCTCTGATTCTCCATTACGCTCTCTTTTTTTTTTGTGAGAAGGCCTGTGACTCCCTTTACGGTGGACCCTGTCTGACTCACCTCTATTATGACTTGCTCTTTTTACCAGTGCCCAGTAAATGAAATTGACAAGAGCTACGGTCACTGAAGGTGCTTGTACAATTGAAGTGTTCATAAACACTGAGATTGCCTGGCATCTAATTACTAAAAATAAGGCCTTTCCTACCCAGTGTTGGGGACTGATTTTTCTGACCCATAGTGTATTAGAGATTTTCACTGCATCCTATATGAAAAATATCTTCATTTATTGATATTTTTAAACTTTATTTTTTGAATAGGAAAGATTATTAGTTCATTTATAACCTAACCAAAAACAAAAAAAGAAACAAAGAAAAAGAAAAACAATAAACCAAGTTAACGTGTTTTGTTTTTGTTTTTTAAAAATTTTATTTATTTGAGAGAGAGAGAGAGAGAGAGAACATGTGCAGGGGGAGGGGCAGAGGGACAGAGAGGAGAACAAGCAGATTCCCTAATGAGCAGAGAGCCCGATGTGAGGCTCCATCCCGGGACCCTGAGATCATGACCTGAGCTGAACTCAACCATCTGAGCCACCAGGGTGCCCCCAATTTAACATGTTTCATTTAATAATGTTAAGTACTGACTCTGTCAGACATAGATGATACAAAAAAGAACAAGACCTTTTTTAAGAAAGACACATCTAATCGATAAATGTGGAAATAAACTATATAGGAAAGTGTCATAAGTGTAATAATAGATACATATAAAATATGAGGAAGCTGCACACAAGAAGCAGTGATTGAGGTAATCATGGCATAGAGTAGATCAAGGATCTTCTGGAGGATCTGAAACATATACCAGGTATATTAAGGGTCATGATTCGTATTTTAAAATAGTACACAACATGTTGTGTGGACGCCTGCACATCTGCACTGGTTTAGCTGTTTCGAAGGGACCAAACAGCAGTGACGTAACCACAGTAGAAAGTTACTTTTCTCCCAAGTTGAGCTGGTGGGCAGTTTAGGGCTGTTATGTCCCAGAGTCATCCAGGGGTCACATACTTTTCCCCCCCATCTCTTAGGGTCTTTTACTCTGTGTGGTTGAATCTGACTGATAGCATGTCTGATTTGTAGCCTATGTGAAGGAGTCAGGATGCAGGTGGAGAGCAAGCAGCTTTCTTTCAAGCATGTGAGCCACTGACCGCATCAATTCTGCCCCATACCAGGGTTCAGAGCTTATGCACATGGCCTAGCTCCTGAGTGGCCATGTGCCCAGAAAAATGTCATTTAAAAGAAGACTGGTTGGATTTAAGAGACAGTTAAGGCTTTGACACAGCTGAGGAGCCAAGAAACCTAAAAGAATAAGAAAATAAAAGGAGTTTTTTTCATTTTGTTTATTACTCTATCCCCAATTCTTAGCCTAGAATAGTACCTGGCAAATAGTAGATGCTCAATAAGTAATTCTTGATGAATGAATATACAAATATACGAATAATAAAAGCTACTGCCAGTTGAAGGTCAGTTAGATATAAAGACATTCTTGGGGCATCTGGATGGCTCAGTAGGTTGAAGCCTCTGCCTTTGGCTCAGGTCATGATCTCAGGGTCCTGGATCGAGCCCCGCAGTGGGCTCTCTGCTCAACAGGGAGCCTGCTTCCTCCCCTCTCTCTCTGCCTGTCTCTCTGCCTACTTGTGATCTCTGTCTGTCAAATAAATAAATCTTAAAAAAAAAAAAAGACATTCTCAATGTATGTATAGTGAATCAATGTCTTGTTTTATAAAAATTTGATTGATACCCAGCTTTTCGAACAGTCCTAATGGAGTAATATTGAAAGTGAACATTTTAATTCCTGGAATTTCTCAGGATGAGAGAATTAAGAATCCTGTCCTTTATTTATAGAAACACTTATCCAGGTGTATATTTTGACATTACGCAAGAAAATTAAACTGTGTCAAGGTATTATAGCATAAACCTGCCAGAATAAAGACTTTGAAGTAATTTTCAAAGGGTGCCTATTAGTATTTTATAACATACCACAAATCCATTTTATGTTAGCTGTGAGGCTTTCAGAATATGCCTTGTTTTTTCCCTCACTGATAGATTCCTTGTGTGATTTAAGATACTTGGCTTCCAGCCTTTTTTTTTTTTTTTTGGATTTCTAAGTGTAATTAAAGGACAACTACATTATTGATTGGCTTTCTTATTATTTTCCTTTATTATAAGGTAAGAGTTCTTTCTAATTTTCTATTAATGTGGAATTTCCCGTTTTACATAGAGACACATAATACTTTTATATTTGTAAAATACATAAGTGTTCTTTCTTTGTTTCCTTTCACATTGGTTAATGTTGACTGCCTCACATATTTCAAAAACAGGTGTGGTGATGTTGTAGTTGCTGAGAATGGTGGTAGAGATTAAGGGACAACTTTTTATTAGGAAAAATTACTAGAGCTATAAAATAATGGCACATTAAGACTTGTAGTAGGAAGCAGATATCTGGAACGGAGGACATGCACTGTAGTTTAAAGGAAAATTTGCAGTGTGCTTACTTGGTATATTTGACCTATCACAGTATTTAATACCATAATAAATTCTATTGCTCTCATAGCCCATTATATATACTCCTAAAAGAGCCTATAAAATCAACCCCATGTCTCAGTATATATGTTTTAAACTAGCAACTAAGCTTTTTTTTTTTTAACCTGGCCCCCTCAACTAAGCTAACTTTTATGTCGAATCCAGTTTATTAGAATCTCATATATATGGAAGTACTCACTGTAGTTTCCATGGGTTTTAGGCTTTGATTTTGAAATCAGTTCTAATTGAAAAATCTTTTGTGATTAACATAGTTGGATAAAGTTTGAGGGTAAAAACAGATTTGCTTTGTGATACATACTCAACCTTTCAAAGGGTGCAATGTACTGTGAGTCTACTTAGTTTCAGACAATTTTTTTTTTTGTAGTTTTGTTTCCTTTTTAAGTGTTTTGCTGTCAGCACAGCAACTTGCCAGAATTTTCCACACTTTATGGAAAATGTTTGGCCTTTGAAAGAACGGTTCATGAAGACCTGCTATCCTTCCAGTCAGCTTTTTCTGTTTCAATTTTTCACTTTGAAGGAATTCTTTTCAAGTATACATGTACATAAAGTGAGGGTTTTTAAAAATGACTTTCCATTATAATATTTTCTGAAAAACTATAAAATCAGGGATCTTGATGTTTTATCTTCCCTTTCTCCTAGGACAGTGGGGGTCCTGGGTTCATAGCACTTTAGAAAAGAACATCTGAAGGGCAATTAAACTGTATTCATTATGTTTCCTGTAAGAAAGTAAAGAAATTTAATACTACACATTTTCTTGGAATTTATTGCTTTATAAATTCTTACCTCTACTTAAGCTCAAATAGGTAAATGTCCTCAATGTCTGCATATTTTTCTTCAGTTTTTTATTTTGAAAATTTTAAATGAATGGAAAAGTTGAAAGAATAGTAGAATGAACACTTACCTGTATACTGTATTCTCATCACCTAGATTCACTAAGTTTTCCACATCTGCTTAGAAAAACTAGTAAAAGCGGTTTGCTTAGAGAAAGTAATAGATATCTTTTATTTTCTGAAACAGAGAAAATTAAGTTGCAGACATCTTAACATTTCACCCTTAAATATTTTCTCACTCGGAGCCCAAGTATAGAACATTCTCCTATATATGCTTTTCAAAGTAGTTTTGTTTTTTAGTATGGCTTTTAGAATTTGTTTATTGGTACCTTTTTCTATTTATAATTTATTGATTTGCTCTTCTTTTTATCCTGTTACCCTGAGATTTTTGCTATTGTTGGTTTTCTAAGTTTTATATAAGATTTGTAAGTTTTCTTTTTTGTTTGTTTTAGGTTTTAATTTAAATTCTAGTTGGTTAACCTTGAGGATAATTGGTTTCAGGAGTAGGATTTAGTGATTCATCACCTACACAGAACACCCAGTGCTCATCCCAACAAGGGCCCTCCTCGGTCCCCATCACTTGTTTTAGCCCATCCCCTCATCCACCGCCTCTAGCAACCCTCAGTTTGTTCTCTGTTATTAGGATTGTCTTATGTTTGGCCCCCTTTCTCCCCCTCCCTTTCCCTATGTTCATCTGCTTTGTTTCTTAAATTCCAAAGAGTTTAAATCTGTGAATTTGCCTCTGATTATGTCTTGATATTTAGCTCTCTTGTCATTATTTTTTAAATAATGTGTCATGGTACTTTTTAATCATAATTGGCAGAGAGTATTTTAAAATTTGGAACCTTTTTAAAAAATATTAGGAATCTTTTTTGACTTCAGTTTTAGTTATATTCTAGTTTGATTGCCTTATTGTTGAAGAATGCACTGTTTATAGTTTCTACTTTTTAAAAATTTCTGAAGTCTTTCATTATGGCCTGTGGTGTAAGGTTGGTATTCTTTTTTCTAGTATACCAGTGACGCTTGAAAATAACATGTATTGTGAGATTTCCAGGTAAAGGTAGTGTATCAACATCACAGTGATAACTGATTAGAAAATGCCAAATCTAAGTCAACAGTAGAGAAAGCCAAAAAAAAAACCCAGTGTAGTCTATATTTCTGGATCTTGTAAAAGGCCAAGGCTCTCTCTCTACATACCTCTGGAACCTGGGTGTCAGTGTTTGTCTGGAGATGGGACAAAAACCCTCTGAAATAGGGAGCAATAGTTAAAACTATTGAAGATTCTTAACATACTTCATGACAGTGGGTAACTGCCCTTTCCATGCTGGCAGATGGATGGAAAAATTTAAAAAGAGCGTGTCTAACCTGGAGGTTGCGAGTTGAGAAAAATGAAAATGGAGATTAAGTGAATCTATGTATGCTGAATGCTGAGAAATCCTTCCCCATCCCCTGCCCCTCACTCCCCCCTCCCCCCACCCGCCACTTGGCTTTCAGAACTCTGGCAGGAGGGGACTGGATGAGGCTTGGTTCAATAATCGTAATGGTGATGATGATGATGGTAATCATAGTAATAATAGCAGCAGCAATAGTAGTAAGGTTTGTTTTCAGTTCCCCTTTCCCTTCTTCTTCCCCCTTTTCCCTTAACTTTTTTTTTTCTTTTAATAACTCTTTGAAGTTTTTCTTTTCTATTTGCTTCCTCCCTCTCCTTTTTGCTTTTCTTTTTTATTTTTTTAGTTCTTTTCTGCTCATCCTTTCCTCTTTGGCTGTCCACCTACATATTGGAAAGATGAAAATATAATTAAATTTATGGGAAAATTAGCATGAATTAGTGAGAAATGAATACCACAGAAAGTTTTTCAGGGGCATTCAGGCTAATTAACTTTGATTACATAGGGTGTCTAATCACAAAATTGTTACCTGGTAGATACTAACTGAGTTAATAATGCTCTGTCATTAAAAAATCACAAACATTTATTTAAAAATGTTTTTAATATAAAAGTTTGTTCCCTAAAGATATTAAAATGTTTTCCTATAACATTCATTTGTTACATTTTAAACTTTTTAAAAAATTTGATTGTGAATTATTACTAATTCTAAATTAGTGGCCTCAGTAAATTTATTGTGAAACATTGATTCATCCTTTGAGTGAATGGAGTCTACTCTTCCTATTTATTTTCTTATATTACAGGACAAGTTCCCATTACCATACTATAAAACCAAATAAATAAAAGAGAGTACATACTACTAAAACAACTACATACTTTAAATTTGTTCTGTTTCACTTTAGAAACCATTTCTGTTCTTTTAATTTATTAATATGTACCCCTTCAAATAACAATGTTTGTATCCTTTGGATAATTATGTAATAGACTGGCTTTGACTTGACCAGCTATCATAGCATTCAAGAAAAACAGCTATAGTCCTTTTACAGTCATATAAATAACAGATTTTGAAGACTTGCAAATGATAAAAGTATCCACAAATAAAACCTATGCTCATTTTCTAAAAGGGAAAAACAGGGTAAGACAGCTTGGATTTATGTTTATACCAAATCATGCCAAGACCTGATTTAACTAGTGTTTCTTGTTCAGGTTTCAAAAATACTTGGATCTTTGACACACTTAATATAAAGGCAATGTCTTGGATGTGCTTTATTCTCCTTTTTAAAGTTGTAGACATGGTTCGTTCATAGATTTGTATCATTATGCTTTGCTTATGTAATAATGAATTGTTTTGTGGCAAGAATATTGTTTACCTGGCAGCTGATAAAAGCCGAAGTATATTTTAACAAAAATAAACAAGTTCAGGGTAAGGGAATATAAACATAGTAAAATCTGGTGTTGAAATCAGAGTTTCCAGTTGTAGTGAACATGTTACAGCAGGAAAAGTGAATGTGTTGAAGTTCGCTTAAACAAGATATGGATAATGTAGTACGTGGAAATTGAAGGCTTATTTCGTAGCAGCGAGGCCCATAAGCTGTAAAAGTGGCAAGCAAAGAATATTGCTTAAATCAGTCAGATGCAAGCCAGAGCTGGATAAAAGGTAGTAGCTCATTGGCTTAGAGCTCTCTACCACTTCCCCTTCTCTTTTTTCTCCATTCCTTCCAGTTGGTAATTAACTTTTCATTTGTTGCATTATTTCTGGTATACTAGTGTTCTGTCTCATAGGTAAGGGAATTATAAAGACAAGAAAATAAACTGTAGAATGTAAAACTCAAATTCTATACTTGTTCATTCTCATTAAAAAGAAGGAAGTGGATTGGTGGCAGATCTTAGATCGTCAAGAGTGTAGGGCTAAGAAAGAGGAGAGAGAAACTAATAGTTATCCAGAGCGCACTGTGTGCCGGCGTTCTGCTTGCTGCTTTATTGTGACATACGCATGTTTAACTGGGATGAGTAATCCTTGAAGTATGTTATATCCTTCGGATGGATATTCATCGCTTTTTTTTTTTTTTTTTAAAAAACCAGTAGTAGTATTAGGTCAAGAATGGTTTATTATCATTCCCAATTTTCTTACCTATATTGTCATGAAATTAGAGAATTGGGAATTGGGAATTGAAGTGTGACTTTCCCCTTCTACCAGATATAAATAGTAACGTAAGAAAAACTGTATCATTTAAAAAATGCTAAAAACAATCTGAGGGGTTTGAAGTGGCGGGGTGGGGGGGGTGGGAGGTTGGGGTACCAGGTGGTGGGCATTAGAGAGGGCACGGACTGCATGGAGCACTGGGTGTGGTGCAAAAATAATGAATACTGTTATGCTGAAAATAAATTTAATTAAAAAATGCTAACTTCTCTTTTTAATTCATTGCATTAACTTAATAATATAGTGATCATTGATTAGTAGAATAACATGATGAAAAATATGTGTGTTTCAAAACATGTAAAAGGCGGTAAACTGACTTGCTTTCCTTTGTTAATCCACTTGTTAATAAGTAGTTTTCAGTATACTGCACACACGTCTTTCTTTTGTTAACTTACTTTAAAGACCAGTGATTAGTTTGCTGCCTTTCACTGCAGTCTGTCTTTATCCAAATGCTGGGAGAGGAAATTGAGTGGGTCTGAACGTGATTCCTTATGAGTTTCATCAGTGTTATTTTCAACCAGTAACATTCACTAGTGTAGTATATATAGTAAACAATAAAACACCAATAAGATCCTATTATGAATTATTAAATACATTAAATAGAAACACAAAATTCAGCATTTTCCAAATAGCTTTAATGTAAGCAATGATGAAAGCCGCTGTTACCTGCGAGCATCCTCCTTCCCCCATTTAGATTTTGATTAAGTTAGGAATTGGGTTTTTTTTAGATTTTATTTATTTATGTATTTGAGACAGAGAGAAAGCACAAATGGGGCAAGGAGGGGGTGAGGGAGAAGGACAAGCAGACTCCTCATTGAGCGGGGAGTCTGAGGGGGGCTCGATTCCAGGACCCTAAGATCATGACCTGAGCCAAAGGCAGTCGCTTAACTGACTGAACCACCCAGGTGCCCCAAAAGTTAGGAATTTGTTAAAGTGATGTAAAGCATAACTCATACCATAACTTGTCTTTTGCATGCATTTTTATATATTTGGAGACAGATGATATATTCTAATACAGGAGTTGGCAAACAGTGGTTCTGCAAGTCTGTTTTTGTACCACTTGTGAGGTTAAAATAATCTTTTAAAGGGAAACAAATGGAATATGCAGCAAATGTCACATGTGGCCTTAAAAAGCCTAAAATATTTACCATCTGGTTCTTTGCAGAAAATGTTTGCCAACCCTGAAGTATAAATACGTAACACCTAAGTCTGGAGATCTGGTTCCAGGTGATGCGGTGTAATCATGAGCCAGCCGCTCTCACATTGAATGCAGCTGTTATAAAACCTGGACAGAAGGCATGGAGTAGCTGTTTCAAGACTCTGAAAAGTAAATAGTGACAGACAAAGTAGGGAAGACCAGAATTTGAAGGACAGCCCTCACCTCTGCTGCTGAGTTTGTCATTTTTCTCTTGTGTCGTTATGAACCGGACTCACCGTAACCCAAAACGGGGCACGACGTCAGCGCAGGCGGAGATGCAGTTGGAGAAACCCTTCCCTTCAGGCCGGGGAAGTAGACATCGTGAATCCTAGTGCAAACAGTTGGTGCAGAGAAGGGTACGGGTATCTAAAATTTGCGAAGAGGGAACCTTCCTTTTGGACTGGAGGCTCTGTGGTTACAAGAGGGGGAGGCACACTGTCTTAGCTTCTTTTCTCTGTCTTGTCATTTGGCCCCAATGCAGGAAAGAGTAGAGAGTAAGTGGCAAAATGGGGCAAATACATTTTGTTTTTCTGGCTGAGGTCCCAGAGGAGAGCCTTAGGGAACCAGAAAGTACTGGGAAGATCAAGAAGAGGGGAGAGCCTGGGAAAGGGACCTCATAAAAATCATTTATGAGCTACGAGAGATGAAAGGTATGGAGATAACAGAGGAAAGAAAGAACTTACAGATAGATCATGGGAATTATCCAATCTGAAAAACAAAGACAAAAGATTGGAAAAAAAGAGAAAGCCTTAGGGTCCTATGGGCTAATAACAAAGATTTAACTTTCATAATATTGGTGTCCCAGAAGGAGAGGAAGCCCAGTACAGGTCTTGAACTCACATGACCCTAAAATCAAGACCTGAGCTGAGATCAAGAGTCAGATGCTTAACAGACTGAGCCACCAGGTGCCCCTAGAGTTGAAACATTTAAAGTGAAATAAAAACTTACATAAATATCTGAATACATATTTATAGGAACTGTATTGAAAATCACCAAAAGCTGGAAAAACTCAGTTGTCCTGTATTATGAATGGATTAAAAACCACATCTGGTATATCATATGATGCAATACTGTTCAGTGAGAAAAAGGGTGTGAACTCTTGATAGAACTCAAGTGAATCTCAAAAGGTTACATTCTATAACCCAGGTGAAAGTGGTCTCAAAAGTTTAGGCACAGGCAACAAGAGATAGATGGGACTTCATCAAAATTTAAAACTTTTGTGCATCAGCAGAATAAAAAGGCAACCAGCTGAATGGCAGAAAATATACGCAGATCACACATATGGCACGAGACGTGTATGTAGAATATGTAGAATATGTGAAGAACTCCTCTACAGTGGTCCCCCCACCGCAATCTGTGGTTTCACTTTCCGCAGTTTCAGTTCCCCACAGTCAACAGCAGTCTGGAAGTAGGTGGTGCTCTTGGCGCATTGTCAGGAGGTCAGTAACGGTCTGATGCTATGTCGCGGTGCCTGTGTCACTCGCCTCACTTCATCTCACCATGTCGGCATTTTTGAAAAAAAAAAAAATTATTTGTTTGAGAGAGAAAGAAACAGCAGGCAGTGGGGAGAAGCAGAGGGAAAAGGAAAGAGAGAATCTCAAGCAAACTCCCCGCCAAGCGTGAAGCCTGGTGCGGGTTTGATCTCACAACCCTGAGTTCATGATCTGAGCCAAAATCAAGAGTTGGACGCTTCACTGAATGAGCCACCCAGGTGGCCCACCATGAGGCATTTTATCATCTCCCGTCAGCGCAAGAAGGGTGAGCATAGTGTAGTAAGGTATTTTGAGAAAGAGACCACATCCACTTAACTTTTATTACAGTATATTATCATGTTATATTCTTTTTTATTATTATTCATTTTTTACTGTGCCTAATTTATAAGTTAAACTCTACCATAGATATGTATATGTAGGAGAAAACATAGTATAGAGGTTTGGTACTCTGCAGTTTCAGGCATTCACTGGGGCTCTTAGAACATATCCTGCATTGATGGGGGGGGGCACTGTAACTCAGTAATAACATGATAAATAATTCAAAAAATAAGCCAGAGATCTCAATGCACATTTCTCAAATAAAATAGACAAATGGTCAATAAAGACATGAAAAGAAGCTGAGCATCATTAGCCAACAGAAAATGCAAATTAAAACCAAAATGAGATACTGCTTTACACTTAATGGGATGGCTATTATAAAAACAACAATAACAACAACCAAAAAAGCCCCGAAATCCAGAAACAAATGTTGGCGAGGGTACAGAGAAATTGGAACCCTTGTATGTTGGTGGTGGGGATGTCAAATGGTACCATTGCTGTGGGAAGTACATAATAGTTCCTTTAAAAATTAAACATGGAATTACCATAGATTCTAGTTATAGATAATATACTCCAAAGAATTGAAAGCAGGAACTCAGACAGGTGTGTGTACAGCTGAGTTCATAGCATTACTCAAATAGCCAAAAAGTGGAAGCACCCCAAGTGTCCATGACAGATGAATGGGTAAGCAAAATGTATATTCAGGCGTACTTTGGAGATATTTTAGGTTCAGTTCTAGACCACTGCAATAAAGTAAATATTGTAGTCAAGTGAGTCAAATGAATTTTTTGGTTTTCTACTGCAAAATTATGTTATATAAGTTTATACTATGCTGTAGTCTGTTAAAGTGTGAAATAGCATTGTGTCTAAAAGAACAATGTATATACCTTAATTAAAAATTACTTGATTGCTAAGAAATCCTAACCATCCTCCAAGCTTTCAGTGAGTTGTGATCTTTTTGCTGATGGAGGGTCTAGCCTGAATGTTGGTGGCTGCTGACTGATCAGGGCAGTGGTTGCTAAATGCGGGGTGGTGTTGAATCAGTCAGCAGTGAAGTTTACTGTATCGATTGACTCTCTAGCGGTGAAAAAGTTTGAAATATTGTGAGAATTACCAAAATATCCCAGAGATATGAATTAAGCAAATGCTATTGGGAAAATGTACCAGTAGACTTGTTCAACATAAAGTTGCCACAAACCTTCAATTCGTGAAAAACACAAATTATCTGAAGTAAAGTGAAGGTCAGGAAAACAAGGTATGCCTGTATGTGCAATGGAATTTTATTTAGTCTTAAAAAGGAAGGAAATTCTGCTGCATGCTTTTTATATAACATGTATGAACCTTGAAGACATTATGCTAAGTGAAGTACACCAGTTGACAAAGGATAAATACTATGATTCCACTTGTTTGCGGTGCCTAAAGCAGGCATCTTCATAGGGACAGGCCGGAGAAAGGTGGTTGCCAGGCCCCGGGGCAGGGGAGGATGGAGAGTTAGTGTTCAGTGGGTGTGGTTTTAGATGAGGAAGGTGGAAAAAGTTCTGAGGTGGTTGGTGTTCAGAGTTGCACAACCATGAGAATGTGCTTAACGCCAGCCACGTACTTCAAAACAGTTAAGAGGGTAAATTTTATGCTGTGTATATTTTACCTACCACACTTAGCTAAAAGATTACAAAGGAAAGAAAACAGAGGTTCTGTACTGTTACTCCTTTGTATGACGTCTTTGGGAAGACAACACTGTGGTGACAGCCTGGTTTGCAAGGGTTAGGAGTGGCTAAGAGAGATCAGATGAGGTTTTTTTGGTTGTTTATCATGTATTTGGTGGTGGTTCCTCAAATGTATGTGTGAGTTAAAATTTATGGAACTGTACACTTAAAAAAAGCCAGTGTAACTGCCTTTGAATCTTGAAAATATAGTTAAAAATATCTAAGCTGTAACAACATAATTAGCCTGTTGCAGCTGTGGCAGTGGTGACGGTGGGGGTTTTGCTGTCCCGCTGTCACTATGAATGAGTCTCATTTCAAAAAAAAATGAGGTAGAGTGTGCCTTGTGATTTGTAGCATCATAAAGGACTGGTTTTGTAATTTTAAATGCTAAACTGAAACTAATTTTTTATTAACAAGTATATAGTAAAATATTTGAAAAACATTAAATAGTATAAGAATATAAAATTCCAAGATTGCCTTTGGTAACATTTTAGTACTTTTCATTACTGCTCTGTCTCTATGCTTGTATTTTTTGTTTATGTAGTTGCTATCATACTATATATTAACTTTTGTGTTCTCTTTTTCCTTGAATATTGTTTCTTGAATACTAAAATTCTTAAAAGATACAATTTTAATAGCTATATCATAATGTCATGTAGATATATCATAATTTATTCAACCTTATTCCTTTTTTTGGGCATTGAGACTGTTTCTGGTATTTCTCATTTTATATATCATTCCTGTGAACATAAGTTCATGTCTTTCATATGGGCAGAAATACAGTTCTGCGTATAAGTGTGTAACTCTTTATTGGAAGGTCTAAATTTAGTGGGATACAGGCATGGAATAGTTTCCTCCGTTCTCTGATTCTAGCTGAGCCATGTGTACGATTTCCTTTCTCTGTTCCCTTCTCTGGCTCGTTAGATAGATCTCGTAATTCCAGTAACGGACGGTAATTAGAAGTGCCGTCTGGTTCAGTTCAGGACTTGATCTCCAGGCACAGATTTCCCTTGCTCAGTTTGGAACCGGGCTTGTATGGCTCAAATGGTCTGAAGTGAGGAGGGCTTCGTTAAGTTCTCACTCCTACTTCTTCCCACTCTAGACATGAAGAGTCCTGCAGTGACGTGATTCAGTTCTGAAATACCTTGCCCCAGTGGCCTAGGCAGGCTTGACTTCTCTGGGGGAGAGGCCTGATGAAGGGAATAAGGGAGAAATGGCACATGCCTCTGCTTGCCTACCTAGATTTCTTTCTTCCTTTCTTTCTTTCTTTTTAAGATTTTTATTTATTTATTTATTTGACAGACAGATCACAAGTAGGCAGAGAGGCAGGCAGAGAGCGAGAGGAGGAAGCAGGCTCCCTGCTGAGCAGAGAACCCGACGCGGGACTCGTTCCCCGGACCCTGAGATCATGACCTGAGCCGAAGGCAGAGGCTTTAACCCACTGGGCCACCCATGCACCCTTCTACCTATATTTCTTACCCCATGTTGATTATTGCTGCTTCTCTGGCCAGCCCTTATTGGCTTGATGTCCTTCATAGCACGTGTTCAGCCGGCTAGTTTCCCCTCCTGAAAGGTGACCCTGTCTCTACAGAGTCGTTTCTTGGAGCCTTGCCTCCTCACTTGGCTTGCTTCTACTCAGCTGGATGTTGATTATAATAGGATCTTTTTGGCACCTTTAATTGTTGGCGTCTTCCTTTAGAGTATAGGGTACTACATGCCTTTTTTGCTGTCAGATTTAGGACCTAATCATCATTCTTTAAGAAGCTTCCAGAAAGGCCCATACAGCATCTTCCAAACCCATATCTAGGCTTAGGACAGCTGTTAGAACAGCCGCTGAGCATTTTTCCTACTATACTTAGCCTGGCAAAACATTTTTTTGTTTCTTCTTCCTAGTAGATAGCTACATAGTAGAAGTCTCTCAGCACCCAACAAAGCTTTCTATTAACAAAACAAAAATCTTTTTTATCTAGCAAAAATTAATAGCTGTTTTAGCCCATTCATTTCCTCAGACATCCTTCAGTCTGTCTTCACACCAGAGGTCTGTAAGCCGGCCTGTGAGCTCTTTCTGGCTCTTCACCTGTTTCTTTAAGCAAGTTTCACTGGAACACAGTTGCACTCATTCATTCATGGATTGTGTATGGCTTCTTCCTTGCTAAAAGGGCAGAACCGAGTAGTTGCAACGTAGTTGCAACGTAGACTGTTTGGCCTGCACAGCCCAAAATATTGGCCTGCACAGCCCAAAATATTTTCTGTCTGACCATTTATAGAGGAAGTTTGCCAACTCCTGTTTCACACCCTTCCTGTAGAATTCTTTTTTGTTGTTGTTTTAAGAATAAAATGTGTATATTATTTATTTACACTGAAAAATTCTGACCATTAATGAGTAAACGGTATAGAGACATTGCAAGATCGTGGAAATATTTTGCTCAACAAACATTCCTCTAGTTTTTAACATTTATTGAGGATTCTTGCCCAAATCTGCCCATATCCTGATGGTTACAAACTTTACAACTCCACTACTCCTTCTAATACATTTTGGAGGGGGGAAAATCTCATAATTCAAAAATCCACAACAATAAAACAATGTTGAAAACTGCAGTAAAAACACAAGTGAAAACAACCATCTTTCCTAAGAACCACAGGACTATAAATTCAGGAAGGACATAAAATTTTTAAATGACTCAAATTCATCAAATTATATACATTAAATGTACAGTTTTAAGTATTTCAATCCTGTCTCATTAGAGTGGTTTAAAAAAATCATTATTTTTGGCTTAATCCCAAATTATGAATATTAATAATTTGCCCACAGTGCATTTGGCATCCTAGATACAATAGATGATTTTATGGACACATTTGAGATCCAGTACATTATGAATTTATGACTCAGAAGTTCCCTTAAATATTTTTAAGTGGTAGAAACATACAGAGTAGTTACATGGGGAAATAATGCCAGCAAAGTGTTCTGTGTTTTTATCTCAGAGACACACCGTAGAGGTCTCAGGTTATTAAGACAACATCAAAAAATGTTTTGCGTAGTAAGAGTCTGTTTTGGGGATTGGGAAAGAATAATAGCTTTCCCTTTGGTTTAAAATACTCAACAGTTCCAAGTCATGAGCCTGAGAAGGGAGCGGCCTCTGGGGCAGTTAGTCTGGGGAGAAGAGACGCGCAGCACAGAAGCACACCTGTTCTCCCGACTGCCCCCCGGCCGTGAGGCCCGGGCTCCCACTTGAAAAGAACTGTTACGGTCACTTCTATTTCAGAAGGCTCCACGTTTCAGAGTATGAATGACTTGTTCATCTTATTAAGTAGGAACAAATAGTAACTTTGAGGTGCTCTCCTGGTGTAAAGCCCAAGAGTCCCTGCATCCCAACCCGCAATGCCGCAGGCCGCGTGGGGCGGAGGGTAACACCTGCAACTCTGCAGCCCGTGCGCCCCGGAAGCAGGACGGTGGAGGGTGTGAGCCGGCTGCCATCCCTCTGTCCCTGGCACCGTGGAGCTGAGTGCAGCTCCCTTTCTACCATCGGTGGTAATCGCAGCTGTACCCCTTTTCCTGGTATGTGAGTTCGGTGGAGGCTTTTCAGGAATACGTTATTCCTCCGAACACATTTGGGGCACAGCATATCGTCCTCCAGGTGTGGGGATGGAAAATTGCAGGCTGGGAGCAAGAGCAGGACATCCTCTCCCCCGTTTTTCAGGCACCCGGACTTGTCCTGCATGAAATTGCAGGTGACCCCAACCTTCTGTGTCTGCAGGCCGACGTCGCCCAAGGACCACCCGCCCCCCAACGCCGTGGGCCTCAGGTGGCCGTTCTGCTGTCTTCGTCTTCCCGCCCTGGCTGCAGGTGGACCCAGAGGCACACGGAGTCTGGGGCCCAAGTTGTCACGAGTACAGGAGCCGCTCCCTCCCGGGGAGCGTCACACCCACCTCGGGGGTACAGCACTTCAGGAGGGTGGGTTCCATTAGACGATGCCCTTTTCCTAGAGACATTTCCCCCTGATCTATCTTTGATATTTGTGACTGAGAATCTTGGTCTCCTCTGTGGTGATAGAATGTTCTTCCCTTGGTCGGTGTAAGCGTATTTGCAGATTTCCCTTAAATCCGTCTAGTTTCTGGCCTTTGGTGCTCAGCTTTAGGGGTTGGCACCAGGCCCACAGGATGTGAAGCACGTTGGAGGATGCCAGTTTAGAAGGTAATGGAGGAATTGGGATTTTCTTCCAAAGTCTTACTTTTCCATTGTCTTGTGCCTTCCCTTCTGAGCAAGAAGCTTTGTCTTCTTTCATAGGTTCTCTTCATTCGGTCCCGCTCGTGGAGGTCCTTTGCAACTTCGGTTCACCGGAACCTGCTCTTTGTCTCTGGCTTCTTCTGATACCGGTTAGGATGGGCCAGCCGGAGAGTCTGCCCTCGACTTTGTGGGGTTCTCCTTTTTGCCTTGTGCTTTCTCCACATCCAAAGAGAAGTCAAGGGTGACAAAAAGAAAACTCTTGCTTTCCCTGTAGAATTCTTTCTAAAACCTAGATCAGATACACCAGTTGTCCGCCGAGAAACATTACTTTTTCACTGCTTGCAGTTCTAAATACAATCTTCAGTTTTACATTCAAATCTTTCTGTAGTCTCCAATCACTATGTCGAGTTCAAATTCAGTATTTCTTGTTATTTTCAGTGATGCAGGCTGAAGGTTGGCAGCTTACAGGCTGAATTTGGTTCCCCGTACTTACTGGGCCCAGGTAATGGTTTTGTTTTGTTTTCTTGAGTGAGCATTTACAAACTAGATGATATCACAAAGAAATTCAGAGTTCTAGTTCTTGACACGTCGAGAATTCTGTTAACACGGGCCCCACAGCCCTCAGTGCAACAGTCCGTTAGTGCCGAGTAGCTTCCTGCCTCCTCCGTACGGAGTGGTCTCGTCCAGCTCTGCCCAGCCCGTGCACACAGGTGTGGTGGGTATATGTACTCGGACCTAGCGCTCCCTACACATTACCTCCTCTGGCCACGGTGAGCATTTGAGTTGGCAATGCTGGGGCTAAATACAGCGAGCCACCTGATGGTCACCTGTTCTGCCCTGTGACGACATCGCCTCCTGCTGCTCCTTCCTCCTAGAAGGTCACCATTGTCCTGCAGAAGTCTTCATCCCTTAAGACTCAGCAAATCGTTACGACTCGTGTGTCCCCTTCTTTGGGTAGCCTTCTCTGTCAAAGTCAGTCACTTCTACCTCTGTGCCTTTGTGCTCTCTTGTTCCTGTCAGTTAGAGAGGCACCTGTGATGTTGTATTTTAGCTCCCAGATTGTAAATTCCTTGAACGCAAGGTTTGTATCTTGTTCATCTTTTGTTACTAGTTCCCAGCGTGATGATGGATAGAGCGGGAACCAAGAGGGGGTTGCTGAATTGTATGGTGATGCCACCTGAAAGCTTGGAAGGCAGTAAAGGATTCACTTGGCAGAGAGGAAAATTCATAATTTTCCGACTTAAATGCATCTTCTTTTCCATGAAGCGTTTTACTTGGGTTCCTCTTTTTCTACCCCGTGTTTGTAACAAATTCATTTGTGTTTTCCTGGCAAATGATACTTCGTTTTTCATAAATAAGGGTTACCAACACTTAAAAACTGTGTCCAGGGTCACAAGCTAATAAGTAGTGTAAGTGGGCTTCAGGTGCAAATTCTCTGCCTTTAGAGCTGATGCAGACAGCTGCTGAGCTGCTGCTTACCAGGGGTGTGTGCACTTGGATAAGTTACAGAGTTTTCCGAGTCTCCATTGTGGTAGTTCCTATCTCAGAGGATTCTTGGGAGAAATGAATGAGAATATTTACATAATGCTTAGAATAGAGCTTGGTGCAGAGTATTTACTCAATAAATAGAGCCACTCAATCAACTATTCTTATTATTACTTTCCTTAATTTTGTATAGGAAACACACAGATTATCTTCCTTTTCTTGGTTGTGTCTGTTAGAGGAGTCGGGTGATTAAGACTATTGGCCCGTCTACAGAAACTGTGTGCCATACCATCCTTTATTTACTCTTAGAATCTTGCATTTGTGGGGCACCTGGGTGTCTGCCTTTGCCTGAGATCATGATCCTGGGGTCCTGGGATCAGAACCCACATTGGGCTCCCGCTCAGCAGGAAGCCTGCTTCTCCCTCTCCTACTCCCCCTGCTTGTGTGACCTCTCTTGCTGTCTCTTTCTCTGTCAGATTAATAAATAAAATCTTTTAAAAAATAAAGGACAAAAAGGACATTGCATTTGGAAGAGATTTTGGAGATGCGGCGTTCTAGCAGGTGCATGCCACAGGAGCAGTGCTCTCTCCAGTGTCCAGTCAGAGATGCTCATTCATCGCTGGGCTGTCAGAGCACTACAGAGACGGCAGCTGGCCCCTGTAGGACGATCATGTGGTTGTTAAAAAATCATGTGTACATACTTCACTTGTTGTCATTTGTTTTTTAGTTTTAGTCCCCTGTAAAAGGTAAAAAATGAAGTCAAATCCTTTTCCTACACTGTAGTCCTTAGTCCAAAATATTTTAAGACTTAACCTCTGTCTCGCAGTTCTCGAAGTACGAGGACTAGGGATCCATTTTAAGTGGCACACTTTCTTCAGAAGCCTTTCTTTTCTCTTCCCCTTTCTTTAAACAGAGAATCCATTGAAGACCCCGAAAGCATAGGCTAATTCTTTTGTGTGCCTTCTGCAGTTTTCTGGAGTGAGTTTTGATAACCCAAAAAATGTTTAAGAACCATTGCCTGGGCCGGGGCGGGGGGCGGGGGGGCTAGAATAGTGACGTAGAGGAGGACCCCAGGCCGGCCTTGTCTCTGAGACACAGCTCGATAACCATCCTATGTTCGGAATACTCAGGAAGTCAGCATGAGGACTGATAGAACAAACCGCATAGCTAGAGGGAGAGGAGAGGTCACTTCAGGGAACGGAGAAAGTGCGGAGATGCGGTTTGAGGGAGACACAGACTGCGGTGCTGGGGAGGGAGCGGAGGCCTGGTTGCAGAGAAGGGCTAGAGAGAGTGCAGCACGGAGGCACAGGCACAAGGAGAAAGAGTTCCCAAAGCTGTTGGCTGGGGAAAAGGATAGGGGCTGAATTTTGTGGGGTTTTGCAACCAGCGGGGCTCAGAGACTGGAGTGTCAGAGGTTCCCCGGCCGGGTTGTGATAGAGACCTGAGGACACTGTCCCACTCCTGAGCTGTGTCAGGCAAACAGTCTGGTGCTGACTCTCTGAGAATCACTATCTGAGAATTAGGCTATCTGAGAATTGCCTAAGGGCTGTGGGAAGAGACTTCGCACTTCTGGGGGAGCATCCTTGAGAGCTGGCATTGCTTCTTCATGGACAGAAGAACTGGTGAGTGCCATTTCCCTCCCCTGCCCCTCAGCAGAAGTGCAGGGACACCTGCCGAGGGCAGCTAACTGGTACACCCTGTTTAGCCTGCCTGCCCCAAATCCTGTGCCCTGCAGTCTGGTGCCACTGTCCTTCTGGACAAACCTGCATCCGTCCCAGCACAGTGAGACCCTTTCCCAGAAGACCAGTGCAGGCCCCTGGCACACCAGTCTTTGAAGTTTGGAATTCTAAAAGTCATCAGGCCTTATTAGATTAGAGCCCAAGATGTGCTGTGCTGCTCCAGGCAGGCAAATGACCCAGAGACAGGCAGTGTGAAATCAGTGATCGAAGAATGCCTGTGACACGTGAGGGGCAATTATTCACTCCTCCAGAAATGCTTCCCTGAGAGTAGCGAGCACAGACTCCTCTCTCTAGGGACAAAGCCAGGCTGGTACCATTTCCCTCCCCTGCCTCTTGGCACAGACCAACTTCAGTAAACAGCACAGCACCAACACTGGCTGCCTTACCTGCTTATACCAAGTCTGTGCCCCTTCCTTCCCCCACCAGACTCTGCTGGAACTACTTTTCTAGGGCAAGACCAGCACAGTAGGCCCTTACCCCCAGAAGACCAGCACAAACCCCCACATGTACCATGTCTGCTGACCATAGAGTGCTGCAAAGCTTCAGTTCTAGTGGAAATCATATGAGGTCTCTTTTAGCAAGTTGACCAGAGCATACCTCTTTGAAACATGCCATACTCTGATCAAGGTCCAAACACTTCCCACTATAGGCAGGGAGAAATTCTGCAGAGGACTGACCTGAGGGACAGAGCAGCCATAACACAGCCGCAGGGTGCACGCAGCACACACCAGAGACACTTCCTGAAGAGCCAGGCCCTGGACAAGATATTACCTCTTCTTCATAAAGCCATTACTCTCCGGTTCAGGAAACATAACAGGCTTTCCTAACACCCAGAAGACAAAAACTTAGACAAGATGCCAAGACAGAGGAATTCGTCTCAAAAGAAAGAACAAGAAAAGGTCATGGCCAGGGATCTAATGTCTCCTGAGGCGAGCGAAACAGAAGCATAAACTGTTGAGCCTTTGTCAAGATAAAAAGCTTCTGCACAGTGAGGGAGCAGCAAAACTAAACACAGCCTTCAGAATGGGAGAAGATATTTGCAAGTGACATATCTGATAATGGGTTAATATCCAAAATGTATAAGTACTTACAAAACTCAATACCCCAAAAACAAATACTCCAGTTAAAGAAATGGGCAGATGGGACACCCGGGTGGCTCAGTTGCTTAAGTGGCTGCCTTCAGCTCAGGTCATGATTCCAGCGTCCTGGGATCGAGTCCCACATCGGGCTCCTTGCTCCACAGGGAGCCTGCTTCTCCCTCTGCCTCTGCCTGCCTCTCTGCCTGCCTGTACTCTCTATATCTCTCTGATGAGTAAATAAATAAAAATCTTTAAAAAAAAATGGGCAGAAGACATGAATAGACATTTTTCCAAAGAAGACATCCACATGGCCAATGTGCATATGAAAAGATACCCAGCACCCTCATCATCGGGGAAATACAAATCAAAACCATAGTATTACCTCACATTTGTCAGAATGGCTAAAATTAACACAGGAAACAATAGATATTGGTGAGGAAGTGGAGAAAGGGGAACCCTCTTCTCACTGTTGGTGGGAATGCAAGTTGGTGCAGCTACTCTGGAAAACAGTGTAGATGTTCCTCAAAAAGTTAGAAATAGAGCTACCCTGCCATCCAGCATTGCATAACAAGGTATTCACCTAAAGGATAACAGAAATACCGATTTAAAGAGATACATGCATCCCAATGTTTATAGCAGCATTATCAACAATAGCCAAATTATGGAGAGGGGCCAAATGTTCATTCACTGATGAATGAATAAAGGAAATATGGTAAATGTATACAATGGAATATTACTCCGCCATAAAAAAGAATGGAAGCTTGCCATTTGCAATGACATAGATGGAGCTATAGAATAGTATTATGTTAAGTCAAAGACAAATACTGTATGATTTCACTCATGTGGAATTTAAGAAACAAACAGATGAGCATAGTAAAAAAAGAGGCAAACCAGAAAACAGACTCTTAAAAAAAAAAATTTACTCATTTTAGAGAGAGACACAAGTGGGAGGAGTAAAGAGAGAAGGAGAGAAAGTCTCAAGTAGACTCTACACTAAGCTTGGAGCCCAACTCGGGGTTGAGTCTCACAACCCCAGCATCACGACATGAGGTGAAACCAAGAGTTAGATGCTTAGCAAACTGCCACCCAGATGCCCCTACAGACTCTTAACTATAGAGAACAAATTAAGGGTTGCTGGAGAGGAGGTGGGTAGGGGAATGGGTTAAATGGGTGATGGGTATTAAGGAGGGCACTTGTTGAGGTGAGCACTGGCTATTGTATGTAAATAACGAATCACTAAGTTCTACACCTGAACTGTATGTTAACTAACTGGGATTTAAATAAAATCTTGGGGAAAAGGAATCATTGCGTTAGACATGCATGGCTACAATTTTCTTTGCACTCATCTGCATCTCAAAGGGCTGAAAAAATGGTCAGGAACCACTAATTTTTAGTTTTCTCATCATTGTAAAAACTGAAGACAAAGGTTAGGAATTGCATGGAAAGAGGAAAATCTGAGAGTTACAGCAAAGAGAGACATAGAGCTCACCTGTATCCACTGAGCCTCCACCCAAACATCCTTGGTAAGTCTTCCATCTCATCAGCTTAGGGATTTCTTTCTTTCTTTTTTTTAATTTAAATTCATTTAGCCATCATTAGGTTCAGATGTAGTCTTCAATAATTCATCAGTTGCATATAACACTCAGTGCTTATCACAACATGTACCCTCTGCAATGTCCATCACCCAGTTGGCCCAGCCTCCCCTCCCAGCTCCCCTCCAGCAGCCCTCAGTTTGTTTCCTGCAGTCAAGAGTCTCTCATGGTTTTCTGCCTCTCTGATTTTTTCCCATTCTGTTTTCCCTCCCTTCCCCTATGATCCTCTGCACTATTTTTTATCTTCTATGTATGAGTGAAACTATATTTTGTTTTTCTCTGATTGACTTATTTCACTTAGTATAATACCTTCCAGTTCCATCCACGTCGATGTAAATGGTAAGTATTCATTTAGGAAATTATTTCTGACGTTATAAGGGATGTTACGCAGAAGGTAGGATTCAGTAAGGTAGTCTTTTCTTGAAACTGTATCTACTACAGAATGAGGAGTAGCTGCCTGGTCTTAGAGTGGGCAGTCACTTTAGCTAAACAGAAATAGTATTGTAACTGTTAGGTTCAAAGGCACATGTATGCACATGTGCAAATACAGTGCTTGCTGTAGTTCAGGCTCCACCAGTCCCAGTTTTGTTTAGCTTTTTTTTCTTTCTTTCCTAGTATACCAAGTCTTATGCTCTGATATTGAGAATTATATCCTCTCAAAATGGCCCATCCTTACCTCCGTAAGACTACAAAATGTCATTGCATGAGCGCACCGTGGAAGTGCCGAGTAACTGAGATGTAGATAGAGAGGCTTGCAAATGTTGGTTTCCTGAGTTATTGTCAGCTCAAATACATTAACTATACAAGTTTTGAGAAAATTTGGGGCACCTGGGTGGCTCAGTGGTTAAGCCTCTGCTTTCGGCTCAGGTCATGGTCTCAGGGTCCTGTGATCGAGCCCCGCATCGGGCTCTCTTCTCTGCTCAGCAGGGAGCCTGCTTTCCCCTCTCTCTCTGCCTGTCTCTCTGCCTACTTGTGATCTCTGTCTGTCAAATAAATAAGAAAGAAAATCTTAAAAAAAAAAAATGCATGCATACTTTTTGACCATAATTAGCATCAACAGTCAATTAAATAATCATAATTACTATATAAACCATGAAATATATAGATTTTTCATAATTTTGTATACTATCTTAAGGTAAAATGAAGTATGGTTACAAATATTTTAAAATTGAACAGAGGACACAGTACTAAAGATTAGTGGTTCTGGAATTTGGACAAAAATGTAAACTATGTTTAAAAACATTTTTATGGGGGCGCCTGAGTGGCTCAGTGGGTTAAAGCCTCTGCCTTCGGCTCAGGTCATGATCCCAGGGTCCTGGGATCGAGCCCCACATCGGGCTCTCTGCTCAGCTGGAAGCCTGCTTCCCCCTCTCTCTCTGCCTGCCTCTCTGCCTACTTGTGATCTCTGTCTGTCAAATAAATAAATAAAATCTTTAAAAAAACCCACATTTTTACGTATTTTAAAACTTAATGAAGTCCTTGAAGTCATCCTAATAATGGAAGTCATAGAGGAATTATTTGTTTTGTATTTCTCAAGCTTATGTTGCATGTGTTCAGCATCTTATTTTAACTAACTGTAGGCAGTATAAGTCCACAAAAGTATAGTTGAGTTTAGTATGTTATTTAATATTTTATAGTATAACAGTGTAGAGCATAATTTAATAGTAAATAGTAAAAGCATATATCGGACATCTGCTCTTTCTTGTATCTATTAGTTTCCCAAATTTAAGGTAGCTTTAGGTCTTTAACAAAGGGTGAAGGAACTTAACAGCTGTGGTACTGGCTTCAGTTGATAATAGGACCATTTGATTAATGTGGACAGTTGAGAGAGGAACGAAGGGAGACACAACCCTGAGTTTTTGTTTGTTTTTTAACATAGCATATGTAAGGTGCCTTTTCTGCTAGTGAACTACTTGAGTAAAGCCTGTAAGTTCTCTGGACTTAAGAAGGTGAATTAATAAGCATTGCTTGATTCCCCCCACCCCAGAACTCCCACTTACAGATTGGCTTACGTGAAAATTCTCCAATAATGTCCAGACCTTCCCATTTAGGGTTTGGTATTACATCTTGTCCGAGTGAGTGTCAAATAAATATTGTCTGGTGATCATGAGAGTAATTTTTCTCACGAGGAATTCTCCCCATGCTGACGCAGCACGTTTCTCATAGGGATCTCAGAATCACTGGAGAATAGAAATCTTGCTTGAATTTCCAACTATTACCGTGAATTTTTAAAAAAATTGATTCATTTAGCAAGGTATAAAATCCTTTAAACATTGGGATGGAATGTAGCTGATTTTAACTATTTTAGAAGAGTAACACGGTAAACATAAGGACTTTTCCATAGTTGTGAGCTAGCTTTTAAAATTTTACGTATAGGGCTTGTTCACTATATATTTACTTACTACTGTTTTCATTGAAGAGCAGGATATTTGTTATTTCACAGAGCGTTAGCATAGCATCCCGGAAATGCCCCTGTAGCAGGGGTGTGTTGTGTGAATGTGTGTGGTTAAGTGCTTTTATTTTGTACTCCTGAGAGCATGAATTTCTGGACATTTTCACAGTCTCCTTCAAAAGTAAATCCACAGCAGGGGTGCCTGAGGGGCTCAGTGGTCTGAGCATCTGACTTCCACTCAGGTCAGGTCATGACCTCCGGGCCCCACACGGGGCTCTGCTCTCAGTGCGGAGCCTGCTTGTCCCTCTCCTCCAACTCTCCCTGTTCATGCTCTTTCTCCCTCAAATAAATAAAATCTTAAAAAAAAGAAAAAAAGTGTATCAGCAAAAAACTTCAAGAGGAACCGAATCCTTGGGTGTAGATAGGGATCAGGGGATGGTATATTCTGCCTCAGGTTGTACTTTGGGGAAAATACTTGGAAATCAGGAATCTCAAGTAGAGCAGCTTGAAAAAACTTGACTGTGATACGTTTCATAAGGTAATTAAGTCTTGACATGTAGCGACGTGAGTGTAGCATTCTTTTTTTTTTTAAAGATTCCACTCATTGATTTGACAGAGAGAGATCACAGGTAGGTAGAGAGGCAGGCAGAGAGAGAGAGAGAGAGAGGAAGGGAAGCAGGCTCCCCGCCCAGCAGAGAGCCCGATGCGGGACTCGATCCCAGGACCCTGAGATCATGACCCGAGCCGAAGGCAGCGGCCCAACCCACTGAGCCACCCAAGCGCCCCATGAGTGTAGCATTCTAAAAGAAGAGTGACGGAAGTTTTTTCTTTTCAGTAGGGTCTTTAACAGATGAAAATAATTACTGGTACAGGTACCAAAAGTTGTATTATCTTCTCACTTTCACATTATTAATGTTATATATCCTTTTCTTTCAGCTGGATATGTCAAGTGACCAAATAGCTGCAAATCTCCAAGCAGTTATCAGTGAAGTCTGTAAGCACAGACCAGTCAATTTGGGTAAGCGATTTGCTGCGGTAGACTCCCCTAGAGTTTGGGGATGCTTTTTTTTTTTTTTTTTAAGATTTTATTTATTTGTTTGACAGACGGAGATCACAAGTAGGCAGAGAGGCAGGCAGAGAGAGAGGAGGAAGCAGACTCCCCGCTGAGCAGAGAGCCCGATGCGGGGCTTGATCCCAGGACCCTGGGATCATGACCTGAGCTGACGTCAGAGGCTTTAACCCACTGAGCCACCCAGGCGCCCCCCAGGGATTCTTTAAAAGTGTAAAATATTAAGAAAACAAGTTAAGAGCAAGTACAGTGTATAATAGCAGCAATATTTTCAGGGGTTAAATAAATAAAATTTAACTATCCAGAGGATTCCTAATGACCTTATTAACCAGTTGTAGTTGTTTGGAGAGGAGGCCTCTTTAACATTAATAAGGAAATCCTGAAATCTTTGTAAATTCTATTATTTCTACCATTAAGTATTAATTTTGAAAGAAAATTGTAACTGATTACCTTAAATTTGCAATAGTGTTGAATAGAAATATTTTAGAGCTAGATTTGTCTCTGGCTTTAGCAATTGTCTTTCTTAATGTTACTTACTTTTTCAGAAGAACAAAGTTTTTAATCATGTCATAAGAGTCACTTCTTGTAAACTGGTAATTCCTGCACAGCCTGTTTCATAGGATGTGGAGATGTGGAGGCTGTTTCATAGGATGGAAGCACAGAGCCAGACCCTTACTGTCCACTATGTGCCGTGCATATCCTCTCCTCAGACAGGCTTCCCTGCTGGCCGGCTGCAGCCCAGAAAGGGTTCATTGTACTCAGTAGACTCTTCATCTGTGGCCTTGCCATGAGAGGACTCTGTCAGGCTTAGTCCTATAACCAGGTGTGTAATCAAAACACAATCTTCAGCTATTTTTAACCTTCTTTGGAAGTTAACACACTGGTGAATAAAGACCTCACTTGTTAATTCTGCTGCCATAGATACGGCCGTAGTACTTAGTGATTGTGCGTGTGCGCATTCTTACGTTCCACGGGGCATTTTGCTTTCAGTATAGGATCTTCTGAGACTGGCAGGAGTGAAATGATGAGCAGCAAATCTCTAAAAGCAGTGTGTCCTCTTTTTGCCATTTTAAAGTTGTGTATTAATATAATTAATATACGATATCCTTTTAGTTTCAAGGGTACAACATAATAATTCAACGTTTGTAGACATTACAAATTGCTCACCACCACAGTCTCGTTACCATCTGTCCACACACACAGTTCACACGGTAATGCGGACTTTGTTTCTGTGCTGGGCATCACATCCCCTTGGCTGGTTGATTTCATCACTGAATGTTTGTTCCTCTTGATTCCCTTCACCCAGTTTGTCCCCTCGCCCAGCTCCCTTCCCCTCTGGCACCCACCAGTCTGTTCTCCGTATCTGTGAGACGGGGTTTGGTTTCGTTAGTTTGCTGTGTATTTTAGATTTTACTTATCAGTGAAATCATTGATATTTACCTTTCTCTGTCTGCCTCATTTCACTGCACCATATCTTCTTTGTTCCTTCATGTATAGATGGACGCTTAGGTTTTCTCCTGATCTTGACTATTGCAAATATGCTGCAAGGAACGTAGGGGTGCATATATCTTTTCAAACTAGTGTGTTCATTTTCTTCTGATACATACCCATAAGTGGAATTGCTGTGCCATATGGTCATTCTTTTGGTGGTTTTTTGAGGAATTCTCATACTCTTTTCCAGTGTCTGCCCTAATTTAAATTCCCACTAACAATGCATGAGGGTTCTCGTTTTCTCCACATCCTTGCCAACATGTTATTTTTGATAACAGCCACTCTGACAGGTGTGAGGTGATAGCTCATTGTGGTTTGGATTTGCATTTCCCTGGTGATGAGTGATGTTGAGCTTTTCATGTGCCTGTTGTCCTCCTGTGTGTTTGGGAAATTGTCTGTTTAAATTCTCTGCCCTCTTTATTTATTTATTTATTTAAAAAATTTATTTATTTATTTGACAGAGAGAGAGAGAGAGAGAGATCACAAGTAGGCAGAGAGGCAGGCAGAGAGAGAGAGAGGAAGAAGCAGGCTCCCTGCTGAGCAGAGAGCCCGATGCGGGACTCGATCCCAGGACCCTGAAATCATGACCTGAGCCGAAGGCAGCGGCTTAACCCACTGAGCCACCCAGGCGCCCTATTTATTTATTTTTTTATTGTCCTTCTCAGTCTTTTTGTTTTGATCTGTTTGCCTCACTTTCTTTTCTTCTTCTTTTTTTTTTATTTCTTTCTTTTCAGCGTAACAGAATTCATTGTTTATGCACCACACCCAGTGCTCCATGCAATCCATGCCCTCCATGATACCCACCACCTGACTCCCCCAACCTCCTACCCCCCCCTGCCCCTTCAAAACCCTCAGATTGTTTCTCAGAGCCCATAGTCTGTCATGGTTTCCCTCCCCTTCCAATTTCCCTCAACTCCCTTCTCCTCTCCATCTCCCCTTGTCCTCCATGATATTTGTTATGCTCCACAAATAAGTGAAGCCATATGATAATTGACTCTCTCTGCTTGACTGATTTCACTCAGCATAATCTCCTCCAGTCCTGTCCATGTTGATACAAAAGTTGGGTATTCATCCTTTCTGATGGATCTCTGCCCAATTTTAAATTGGATTTTTTTTTGTTACTGAGTTTTATGAGTTCTTTTTAATTTTGGATACCAGTCCCTTATCAGATATATGATTTGCAAATACCTTCTTCTGTTTTCCAGATTGCCTTTTGATTTTGTTGATGGTTTCCTTTGCTGTTCAGAGCTTTTTAGTTTGTTGTAGTCTCATTTGTTTTTGTTTTCATTGCCTGTCGTAGTCCTCCTGCTAAGACCCAGTGTTGAGGAGCTTACCAAATGTGTTTTCTTCTAGGAGTTTTATGGTTCCAAGTCTTATTTTCAAGTCTTTAACCTATTTGGGTTAATATTTGTATGTGGTGTGAGATTTTGGTTCAGTTTCCCTCTTTTGCATGTTACCTGTTCAGTTTTCCCAACACGTTTATTAAAGAGACTATCCTTCTTCCATTGTATGCCCTTGCCTCCTTTGTTGTGAATTAATTGACTATATATGTATGGCTTTATTTCTAGGCTCTCTATTCTGTTCCATCAATCCATATGTCTTTTTATGTCAATAACATACTGTTTTAATTACTGTAGTTTTGTGTATAGGTTAAAATCAGGAAGTTTGGTATCTCTGGCTTTCTTCTTTCTCAAGATTGCTTTGGCTGTTCAGGGTCTTTTGTGGTTCCATACAAATTTTGGAATTATTTGTTCTATTTCTGTGAGCAATATTATTGGAATTTTGATAGGGATTGCATTGAATTTGTGGATCACTTTGGGCAATATGTACATCTTTATAATAGTAATAACTCTTCTAATTTATGAGCATGGACTGTTTCTTTGTATTGTCTTCAGTTTCTTTTATCACTGTCTTCACGGTGTTCAATGTACTAATTTTTCACCTTCTTTATTAGATTTATTTCTAGGTGTTTTATTCTTTTCAATGCAGTTGTAAATGGGTTTGCTCTCTTAATTTCTCTTTCTGATAATTTGTTGTTAGTGTATAGAAACAACTGATTTTTGTATATTGATTTTGTACCCTGCCACTTTTTTTTAACATCTTAATTAATTTTATTTTTTTCATGCTCCAAGATTCATTGTTTATGCACCACACCCAGTGCTCCATATAATATGTGCCCTCCTTAATACCCACCACCAGGTTCACCCAACCCTCCACCTCCCTCCCCTTCATAACCCTGTTTGTTTCCCAGAATCCATGGTCTCTCACCTTTCGTCTCCCCCTCCAATTTCCCCCAACTCCCTTCTCCTCTCCATCTCCCTATGTCCTCCGTATTATTCCTTATGCTTCACAAATAAGCGAAACCATATAATTGACTCTCTCTGCTTGACTCATTTCACTCAGCATAATCTCTTCCAGTCCCATCTAATTTGATACAAAAGTTGGGTATTCATCCTTTCTGATGGAGGCATAATACTCCATAGTGTATATGGACCACATCTTCCTTATCCATTCGTCTGTTGAAGGGCATCTTGGTTCTTTCCACAGTTTGGTGACTGTGGCCATTGCTGCTGTGAACATTGGGGTACAGATGGCCCTTCTTTTCACTACATCTGTATCTTTGGGGTAAATACTCAGTAGTGCAATTGCAGGGTCATAGGGAAGCTCTATTTTTAATTTCTTAAGGAATCTCCACACTGTTTTCCAAGTGTCTGCTCCAACTTGCATTCCCACCAACAATGTAAGAGGGTTCCCCTTTCTCCACGTCCTCTCCAACACATGTTGTTTCCTGTCTTGCTAATTTTGGCCATTCCAACTGGTGTAAGGTGGTATCTCCATGTGGTTTTGATTTGAATCTCCCTGATGGCTAATGATGATGACCATTTTTTCATATGTCTGATAGCCATTTGTGTGTCTTCTTTGGAGAATTGTCTGTTCATGTCTTCTTCCCATTTTTTGACATGATTCTTTGTTTTGTGTGTGTTGAGTTTGAGCAGTTCTGTATAGATCTTGGATATCAGCCTTTTGTCTCTAGTGTCATTTGCGAATATCTTCTCGCGTTCTGTGGGTTGCCTCTTTGTTTTGTTGACTGTTTCCTTTGCTGTGCAGAAGCTTTTGATCTTGATAAAGTTCCAGAAGTTCATTTTCACTTTGGTTTCCTTTGCCTTTGGAGACATGTTTTGAAAGAAGTCACTGTGGCCGATGTCAAAGGGGTTACTGCCTGTGTTCTCTTCTGGGATTTTGATAAGATTCCTGCTTCACGTTGAGGTCTTTCATCCATTTGAGTTTATTTTTGTATGGTATGAGAAAATGGTCGAGTTTCATTCTTCTACACATAGCTGTCCAATTTTCCCAGCACCATTTATTGAAGAGACTGTTTTTTTTCCACTGGATATTTTTTCCTGCTTTGTTGAAGATTATTTGATCATAGAGTTGAGGGTCCAAATCTGGACTCTCCACTCTGTTCCACTGGTCTGTGTGTCTGTTTTTGTGCCAGTACTGTGCTGTCTTGGTGATCACAGCTTTGTAGTAAAGCTTGAAACCAGGAACGTGATGCCCCCAGCTTTGTTTTTCTTTTTCAACAGTTCCTTAGCAATTTGGAGTCTTTTCTGGTTCCATACAAATTTTAGGACTGTTTGTTCCAGCACTTTGAAGAATGCTGGTGGAATTTTGATCAGGATGGCAATGAAAGTATAGGTTGCTCTAGGCAGTATAGACATTTTAATAATGTTTATTCTTCCAATACACGAACGTGGAATGCTTTTCTATCTTTTCGTGTCTTCTTCAGTTTCTTTCATGAGTGTTCTGTAGTTCCTTGAGTACAGATCTTTTACCTTTTTGGTTAGATTTATTCCAAGGTACCTTACGGTTCTTGGTGCCATAGTAAATGGAATCGATTTTCTAATTTCCCTTTCTATATTTTCATTGTTAGTGTATAAGAAAGCAACTGATTCCCATACATTGATTTTGTATCCTGCCACATTACTGAATTGCTGTATGAGTTCTAGTAGTTCGGTTGTGGGGTCTTTTGGGTTTTCCATATAAAGTATCATCTCATCTGCGAAGAGAGAGTTTGACTTCTTATTTGCCGTTTGAGTACCTTTTATTGCTTTTTGTTGTCTGATTGCTGTTGCTAGGACTTCTAGTACTATGTTGAACAATAGTGGCGAGAGTGGGCATCCTTGTTGCGTTCCTGATCTCAAAGGGAAGGCTCTCAGTTTTTCCCCATTGAAAATCATATTCTCTGTGGGTTTTTCATAGATAGATTTTATGAAGTTGAGGAATGTTCTGTCTCTCCCTACAGTTTGAAGAGTTTTAATCAGAAATGGATGCTGTATTTTGTCAAATGCTTTTCTGCATCAATTGAGAGGACCATGTGGTTCTTCTCTCTTCTCTTATTGATTTGTTCTATCACACTGATTGACTTGCTAATGTTGAACCACCCTTGCATCCCAGGGATAAATCCCACCTGGTCATGGTGGATAATCTTTAATGTACTGTTGGATCCTATTAGCTAGCATCTTTTTGAGAATCTTGGCATCCATATTCATCAGGGATATTGGTCTGAAATTCTCCTTTTTGATGGGGTCTTTGCCTGGTTTGGGGAACAAGGTAATGCTGGCTTAATAGAAAGAGTCTGGAAGTTTCCCCTCTTTTTCTATTTCTTGAAAGAGCTTCAGAAGAATAGGTATTATTTCTTCTTTGAATTTTTGTTATAATTCACCAGGGAATCTGTCAGGTCCTGGGCTCTTGTTTTTTGGGAGGTTTTTGATCACTGCTTCAATCTCATTAGTAGAGATTGGTCTATTCAAGTTGTCAGTTTCCTCCTGTTTCAGTCTTAGAAGTTTATAGGTTTCCAGGAATGTATCCATTTCTTTTAGGTTGTTTAACTTATTGGCATATAAGTGTTGATAATACTTTGTGATGATTGTTTCTGTTTCCTTGGTGTTAGTCATGATCTCTCCCCTTTAATGCATAATTTTATTAAGTTTGGTCCTCTCTGTTTTCTTTTGGATTAGTTTGGCCAGTGGTTTATCGATCTTAAGTCTTTCAGAGAACGAGCTTTTAGTTTCGTTGATGTGTTCTACTGTATCTCATTGACCTCTGCTCTAATCATATTTCCCTTATTGTGCATGGGGTTGGCTTAATTTGTTGTTGATTTTCCAGTTCTTTAAGGTGTAAAGAGAGTTAGTGTATTTGGAATTTTTCAGGTTTTTTTAGTGAGCCTTGGATGGCTATATTTCCCCCTTAGGACTGCCTTTGCCATTGGTCCAGGTTTTGGACCAATGTGTCTTCATTCTCATTGGTTTCCTTGAATTGTTTAAGTTCCTCTTTGATTTCCTGGTTGATCCAAACATTTTTGAGCAGGATGGTCTTTAACTTTCAAGTGTTTGAATTCCTTCCAAACTTTTTCTTGTGATTGAGTTTCAGTTTCAAAGCATTGTGGTCTGAGAATATGCAGGGAATAATCTCAGTCTTTTGGTATTGGTTGAGCCCTGATATGTGACCCAGTATGTGGTGTATTCTTGTGCACTCAAGAAGGATGAGTATTCTGTTGTTTTAGGGTGGAATGTTTTACATAGATCTATGAGGTTCATCTGGTTCAATGTGTTGATCAAACCTCTTGTTTCTTTGTTGATTTTCTGCTTAGATGATCTGTTTGCTGTTGAGAGTGGCGTGTTAAGATCCCCTAAAATTAATGTGTTCACATCAATATGACTATTTTAACAGTTGGCTTATGTAGTTGGCTGCTCCCATGTTGGGGGCATAAATATTTACAATTGTTAGCTCTTGTTGGATAGACCCTTTAAGAATGATGTGTAGTGTCCTTCTGTATCTCTGACTACAGTCTTTAGTTTAAAATCTATCTCCCAGCTTTCTTTTGAGGTCCATTGGCATGAAAGATGGTTCTCTATCCCTTCACTTTCTGGGTGTATCTTTAGGTTCAAAATGTCTCTCTTGTAGACAACATATGGACGGGTCCTGTTGTTTTTTCCAGTCTGCCACCCTGTGCCTTTTTATGGGAGCACTTAGGCTGTTCACGTTGAGAGTAATTATTGAAAGATAAGTTTTTATTTACATCATATTGCCTGGGAAGTCCTTGTTTCTATACATTATCTCTGTATATTTCTGTTCTGTATCACTCTTGGATTCTTTCTTTTATAGATTCCCCTTAGTTTTTCTTGTAGTGCTGGCGTGGTGGTCACATAGTCTTTTAGACCTTGCTGATCTTGGAAGCTCTTTATCTCCATTCATTCTGAATGTCAGCCTTGCTGGATAAAGTATACTTGGCTGCATATTCTTCTCATTTAGTGCCCTGAGTATGTCTTGCCAGTCCTTTCTGGTTAGCCAGGTTTCTGTGGACAGGTCTGATGTTACTCTGATGCTCCTTCCTCTGTACATAAGGAATCTCTTTCCCCTATCTGCCGTTAAGATATCCTGTCTGAATTTATGATTCGTGAATCTCACAATTAAGTGCCTTGAGGTCTTTCTAGACTTGTTGATCTTTGGGAGTGTCCTCTCTGCCTCTAGGACATGTACACTTGTTCCATTCCCCAGATTAGGGAAATTTTCATCCAGTATTTGTTAAATTATATCTTCTAGTCTTCTCTCTTTCTCCATCCCCCTCAGGGATCCCAATAATTCTGGCATTGGAATGTTTCATTGCATCATTTATTTCCTTAATTCTCTTTTCATGGCTTCTATGTTGTTTGTCCCAGGCCGCCTCCTGGTCCTGCTTTTCTATCATTTTGTCTTCTAGATTACTAATTCAGCCTTCTGCTTCGGTTACTCTAGCTGTTAGAGTATTTAGATTAGAGTGGATCTTCTTGATAACATTTTTACCTTCTGCTAGATGGCTCTTACTTCCTCTTTTAGAGATTCTACATTGCCACTACTGGTCTTCTCCAACCTAGCCATTGCCTGAACAATTTTTACCCTAAATTCCATTTCCAACATATGGCTTATGTCCATATCCAAAAATAATTCTGTGGCAGAAGTCACAGTCTCTGAATTTTTCCTCTTTTGGGTGTTCTTCCTCCTAGTCATTCTGGTGAGAGGTGGTTGAGGGGATATAGAGCTGAATATATTGAACATGATCCAGTCAAGATGCCCCTTGGAAAGTTTTGGAGCAATTGGAAGTTACCACCAATAAGAAAGAAAAATGATAAAAAGAGAAAAAAAACAGGAAAAAAACAAGAAAAGAAAAACAGCCAAAATGAGTCCCCAAAGTAAGACTTATAATATACATAAACTGAAAATGAACAAACAGAAAGACTAACAAAAGTAAAAGACAAGAAAGAAAAAAAAGAAAAACTCAACCAAAATGAACCCCAAGAATAAGATTTATATGGTAGTGAAACAGAAACAAATATACAGAAAGAATAAGATAACAGAAAAATAAGATGGGAAGGTGGTTATAAACCCTTGATGTGGGCAAGGACGGTTATTTCAGTATTTCCTGGGGGTGTCTTTTTATCTTTGTTAAAGGACTCAACTTTCCAGACATACAGGGAAATTAAAACTGGCTTATGTACAGGAGTAGTATTGAATAAGAAAAAAAGGATTACCTTGAAGCTTATTATATCTATATATATTAAAAAAAAAAAAAAGAAAATGAAACCCAGGTATATGTATAAAAAAGTTCAAGTTCAAAAGTTGTCATGTAATATGTTGTATTTAATATCTAGTTGTAATGGTAAGTAGGTTAAAAAAATAAAAGAAGAATCGTGAGAACTAATTGTAAAAAGTTGTATCTATGAAATATACACGTTTTAGGGCAATACTGGGAGCTTAATATATTGTTTTCCCCTATGTTGGGGTTTTACAGTTTTATGGGGACCCTGTGGTGGTTGTCCTCTCGTTCTTTTGGCTTGTCTTCTGGGGGCAGGGCCTGTGTGTTATTTTTCAGTCAGTCTTGCTTGGTCTGAGTCACCCTGCCTTCTATCAAGGGGCTGGGCTCTATGGAAACCTGTTTTTCAGGTTTTTGTACTCTGGAGGTTTTTGGTTTGGGACAACTTTTTGCAGCTTTTCAGAGGCTAGTGCAAAAAGTAAGCTGGCTGTACTCAGTCCTTGGCCTCAGAGAGAAACCTCAGTCTGATCCCCCCTGGATGGTCCAGAACATACAGTCTCCCCCTCTGCAATCTCCGCTGAACACCGTACCACAGCGATGCAGACTCCAAGCCACTGTCTAATGGTTGCCCGATGTCCCCACTTGTCTCTGCACCCCTCGTGCCTCTAAAACCGCAAGTATATTGGTCTGGGGGTGCCCGATCCTGGCGGCTGTCGGTACTGCTCTCTGGGGTCCACACCCATGACCTGGCGGCAGTGCAGGTCGCAGAAGCCTGCGGGTTCAAAGATTGCCTGCTGGCGCCCACACCAGGCTGGCTCTCTGGGGCAGGCGGGGGGAGGGGGGGGCCGAGCCCTGAGGCTATGACCCTCCTGGGACCGTGAGCTTAGGACCGTGCCCGTGGCCATCTGATCCCCCCCCCATTGCACCTGAAGACCTTTTGTTCTCTTTGAGCGCTTTTCATTAGACTACAGGATGATGCTGGTCCCCAAGCATGGGACATTTTCTTACTGGGGTATTACTTTCCAGTGAGTCGCTTGTGGTGGCTCCCTCATGCTTCTCTTTATCCTCCGATATCAGTCCAATAGTTCCGCTCTGCTTTACCTCTCCACTGGTGTCCTCCGCCTCCGTAGAGATCCGGCAGTATGTAATCTTCATCTCAGGCTGATTTCACGGGTGTTCAGAGTGTTCTGGTAGACATTTAGCTCGCCTCAGGGGACCGATTGAAACAGGGTCTCCTGCTTCTTCACCACCTTGCTCCTTCCCTGTCCCCTGCCACTTTACTGAATTTGTTTATTGGTTCTAATTGGTTTTTGGTGTAGTCATCATTTTTTTTTATATATAATACCATATCTGCTGCAAACGGACAATTTTACATCTTCCTTTCCTACATGTTGTTGCCTAAGTGCTGTGACTAGGAATTCCAATGCTGTGTTGACTAATAGTGGGGAGAGTGGGCATCCTTGTCTTTGTTCCTGATCTTAAAGGAAAGCTTCTAGCTTTTTATCATTTAGTATGATATTGTGGGTTTGTATATGACTTTTATTATGTTAAGGTGTGTATGTTCTCTCTTTACCTGCTTTGTAGATAGTTTTTATTGTAAATGGATATGACTTTTGTTAGATGGTTTTTCTACATGTATTGAGGTGATCATATGATTTTTATTTTACATTTTGTTAATCTGTATCACATTGATGTATGCATGTTGAACCATCTTTTCGTCCCTGGAATAAATCCCACTTAATCATGGGTTATGATTTTTTAAATGTATATTTGAATTTGGTTTGCTAATATGTTGTGGAAGACGTATGCATATGTGTTCATCAGGGTTATTGACCTGTAATTTTCTTTTTTTGTGATGGTGTTGTTTAATTTTGGTGTTGGGGTAATAATACTGGCCTCATAAAATGAGTTTGGATGCATTCTGTCCTCTTCAGGTTTTTGGAAGAGTTTAAGGAAGTTAGGTACTAAATCTTCCTTAAATGTCTGTCAGAAATCACCAGTAAAGCCATTTGGTTTTGGCTTTTTGTTTGTTAGGAGGTTTTTGATTACTGAGTCAGTTCAGTCTCTTTTCTATTATCAGTTTGTTCAGATTTTTTTGTTCTTCCTGGTTCAGTCTTCGAAGTTTGTTTGTTTCTAAGTATTTGTTAGGTTTTGCTAGCTTATCCGGTTTGTTGACATATAACTGTTCATAGTAGTCTTAGGATTTTGTATTTCTGTGGTATCAGTTATAATTTTCTTTCATTTCTGACTTTTTCTTTTTCTTGTTGAGTCTAATTAATGATTTGTCAATTTTGCTTATTTTTTCAAAGAACCAGCTCTTAGTATCATTCATTTTTTTTTAAGGTTTTATTTATTTGTTTGACAGATAGAGATCACAAGTAGGCAGAGAGGCAGAGAGAGAGAGGAGGAAGCAGGCTACCCGCTGAGCAGAGACCCCCAATGTGGGACTCAATCCCAGGATCCTGGGATCATGACCTGAGCCACAGGCAGAAGCTTAACCCACTGAGCCACCCAGATTCCCCTCATTTATTTTTTTCTATTGTTCTTTTAGGTGTATTTCATTTCTTTCTCTTTTTTTCCATTATTTTCCACTCTAATATTTATTTATTTTAAAGATTTTATTTATTTATTTGACAGAGAGATCACAAGTAGGCAGAGCAACAGTCAGAGAGAGAGGGGGAAGCAGGCTCCCCGCTGAGCAGAGAGCACAATGCGGGGCTCTATCCCAGGACCCTGAGATCATGACCTGAGCTGAAGGCAGAGAGGCTTAACCCACTAAGCCACCCGGGCGCCCCAACTCTGATATTTATTATTTCTTTTCTTGTACTAACTTTGTGTTTAATTTGTTCCTCATTTTGTAGTTCCTTTAGGTTTAAAGTTAAGTTGTTTGAGATTTTTCTTGTGTTTTGAAGTAGGCCTGTGTTGCTATAAACTTCTCTCCTCCAACCACTTCTAATGCATCCCATAGATTTTTGTATGTTGTATTTCTGTTTTCACATGTCTCTAGGTATTTTTAAATTTTTCCTTTTATTTCTTTGATGACCCATTGTTGTAGCATGTTATTTAATCTGCACGTTTTTGTGTTTTTCCCATTCTTTTTCTTGTAATTGACTTCTAGTTTTCATATTATTGTGGTCAGAAAAGATTCTTGATATGATTTCAGTCTTAAATTTGTTGAGAGTTGTTTTGTGGCCTAACCCATGATCTGTCTTGGAGAATGTTCCATGTGCACTTGACAAGAATGTGTGTTCTGGTTTTTTTTTGTTGTTTTGTTTTTTGTTTGTTTGTTTGTTTGTTTGTTTTTAAAGATTTTTATGTATTTATTTGACAGACAGAGATGACAAGTAGGCAGAGAGGCAGGCAGAGAGACAGGGGGAAGCAGGCTCCCTGCTGAGCAGAGAGCCTGATGTGGGGCTCCGTCCCAGGATCCTGGGATCATGACCCGTGCTGAAGGCAGAGGCTTTAACCCATTGAGCCACCCATGTGCCCCAATACCATTCTATGTGTTCTGTTTTGAATGGAATGTTGTGTGTAAATCTATTAAGTCCATTTGGTCTAATGTGTTGTTTACGGGTGATGTTTCCTTATAGATTATCTGTTTAGGTGATCATTGATGTTTAAGTGGAGTGTTAAAATCCCCTACTATTGCTGTCAATCTTTTCCTCAAGATTATTAATATTTGTGGGGCACCTGCCTTCTGCTCAGGTCATGATCTCAGAGTCCTGGGATCGAGCCCCGAAAAGGGCTCTCTGCTCAGCAGGGAGCCTGCTTCCTCCTCTCTCTCTCTGCCTGCCTCTCTGCCTGCTTGTGATCTCTCTCTGTCAAATAAATAAATAAAATCTTTAAAAAAAAAAGATTATTAATATTTGTTTTATATTTTGGTCCTCCTATGTTGGGTGCATAGATATTTATAATAGTACATCTTCTTGCCAGGTTGACCCTTTTATCATCTATGTAATGGCCTTCTTTGTCTTTATTACATTCTGTTTTAAAATCTGTTTTGCTGGGGTGCCTGGGTGGCTCAAATGGTTAAACGTCTGCCTTTGGCTCAGGTCATGATCTCTAGGGCCTGGGATCTAGCCCCACGTCCAGCTTCCAGCTCAACAGGGAGCCTCTTTCTCCTTCTACCTCTCCCCCTGCTTGTGCTTTCTCTCTCTCTCTCGCTCAAATGAATAAACAAAATCTTCAAAAACATAAAAAAAAAATAGAATCTGTTTTGTTGGGTAAATTGAGCTAAACCAGCTTCTTGTTTGTTTCCATTTACATGGAATATCTTTTTCCGTCCCTTTACTCTCAGTCCTTACTTCTTTTTTTGTTTGTTTGTTTTCTTTTTAGATTTTATTTCAAAAGCTCCACTTTTGAGCTGAGTCTCTTATAGGCAGGGTATAGATGAGTCTTGTTTTTTGGGTTTCGTGTGTGTTCTTTTTTTAAGATTTTATTTGTCAGAGAGAGAGAACGCGCAAGCGAGCACAAGCAGGGGGAGTGGCAGGCAGAGGGAGCACCAGGCTCCCTGCTAATAAGCAAGGAGCCCAGTGGGGGACTCCTTCCCAGCTCCCTGGGATTGTGACCTAAGCCAAAGGGAGATGCTTAACCAACTGAGCCACCAGGGTGTCCCTTGTTTTTGTTTATAAATCCGTTCAGCTACTCTCTGTCTTTAATTAAAGGATTTAGTCCATTTACATTTAAAGTAATTATTGATAGGTGTGTACTTATTGCCATTTGGTTAATTGTTTTCTGGGTGTTTTTATTGTTCCTCTCTGTTTCTTTCTTCTCCTTTTCTATTTCCTCCTGGTTTGTTAATTTCCTTTAATGTTATGTTTAGATTCCTTTCTCATTTTCTTTTTATATTTGTGACAAGTTTTTCTCTTGTTACCAGGAGGTTCACATATACCATTCTATGTGTATAGCAGTCTGTTTTCAGTTGGTAGCAACTTAATTGAAGCTCATTCCAGAACTCTGCATTTTTATTTCACCTTCTGTATTTTATGGTTTTTATGTCACATTTTATACTTTTTCATTTTATGTATCCCTTAACTAATTATTATAGCTTTAGTTAGTTGTACCACTTTCTCTTTTGACTTTTATGCTAGCTGTATAAGTAAGTAAATGTACTACCTTTACAATATATTTTCCAGTGAGATTTTTACTTTAGTATGTTTTCTTGTCATTATTAATAGTCTTTCATTTCAGCTTAAAGAAGTTCCTTTGACATTTTTTTAAAGACTTTATTTATTTATTTGACAGAGAGAGAGAGATCACAAGCAGGCAGAGAGGCAGACAGAGAGAGAGGAGGAAGCAGGCTCCTTGCTGAGCAGAGAGCCTGGTGTGAGGCTCTATCCCAGCACCCTGAGATCATGACCTGAGCCAAAGGCAGAGGCTTAACTCATTGAGCCACCCAGGTGCCCCCATCTTTTGACATTTCTTATAAGGTTGGTTTAGTGATCATGAGCTCCTTTAGCTTTTACTTTATCTGAAAAACTGTCTCGCCTTCTATTTTGAATGATAAGCTTCTTGGTGGATTATTCTTGGTTATAAGTTTTTTCCTTTAAGAACTTTGAATATATCTTGCTGGTCTCAATTTGGCCTTCAACGTTTCTTCTGAAAAATTTGCTGATAACTCTATGAGGTTTCCTTTGTATGTGTCAAGTTGTTTTTTTCCTGCTGCTTTTAAGAACTCTCTCTTTAACTTTTGACATTTTAATGATAACATGTCTTGGCGTAACTCTCTTTGGTTTCATCTCTTCGGAACTTTCTGACCTTCTTGGATCTGGATGTTGATTTCCTTCCTGAAGTTAGGTTTTTCAATTATTATTTCTTTGTATAAGTTTTCTGCCCCTTTCTTTTCCTTCTGGGACCCCTATAATGAGAATGTTATTCTGCTTGGTGTTGTCCTCTGTGTTCCTTAAGCTATTTTCACTATTTAAAATTCTTTTTCCTTTTTGTTCTCTTGTCTGGGTGAGTCCTCTCCTGTGTCTGCCAGGTTAGTGCTCTGTTCTTCATCCAGTCTACTGTTGAACCCCTCGTGTGTGGTTGTCAGTTCAGTAATTTTATTCTTCAGCTCTGTGATTTTTGTTTGGTACTTTCATGTATTTCCTCTCTCTTTGTTGAAGTTCTCCCTGTGTTCGTTCATTCTTCTCCTGAGTAAGCATCTTTATGACCATTATTACTTTGATCTCTTCATCAGGTCGATTACTTATCTCTATTTCTTTAAAGTCTTTTTCGGAGGTGTTGCCTTGTTCTTTTGTATTGAAATAACTCCCTCTCCCAGTCTGGAGGGAGTGGCCCTGTGTACAAGATTTTCTGTGGGGCTTAGAAGTACAAGGGAGCCATGTGCTCAAGGGGCATCCCCTGTGTGAACTTCACACACCTGTCAGCTGTGTGTGGGTTGGAGTGGAATGGGTGTGGGGTGCTTGTCTGTCTGTAGCCAATGGAGGAAGGAATGAAGGAGCTGGGGTGGGGTCTCACCTGACTGGCTGTGCAACAGGCTGCATTTTTGGGTGCGGCTGCTCACCTGGTTGGTTGTGGTTTGGCTGCAGCGTGGTGAGGTAGTAGCGCATGGGGCTCTGGCCCCCCAGCTGTGCTGTGGCTGGGGAATGGGGGTGCAGAGCATGCCCAGTGGCATTAGGTTAGAGTGGGGTCGCCAGCATGGCTCCCGCGGGCACCGACATTAGCAAGGTTAAATGAGATTGCAAAAATGGCAGCTGCCTGCACTTTCATCCGCAGAGTCTCAGCAGGTTCCTGCTTTTCAGGTTGCTTTAGGATTAATAAGGGGGTTTCCTTCACATACAGTCCAGAGGCTTTTCAGACGGCTTCTTTTTTGCACGAGGTTGTGGAGTGAGTTTGTATGTGAACCTAAAGTCCATTCTCTGTTCTTTCCAGTTCTGTGGTTCTGGATGCACCCTGTTGTGGTTCAAAGCCATAATTTTGGGAGCTCATCTCTCTGGTACAGGACACAGTGGTTGGGGTGCCTGGTGTGGAAGACAAAACCCTTGGTCAGCAGGGAAAAGTTCTGTATTTTTGAGATCCCTCCTGAATGTCGGTAACCTTGCCTGGGATGGGGCTTTTGCAGAGATTGTGATCTCTGACTTTCCTGCCTCTCTCAGTGCAGCCCTTTTATCTTCTGTTATGGATATGCTGCTCCTGTAGTCCTCAGGACTTCTTTGAGGAATGTATTTCATATGTAGTTGTAGATTTGCTGTGTCTGTGAGAAGAGGTGAGTTAAGGATCTTCTTATGCTGCCATCCTCAATTATCCATCTTTTTTTGGGGCATTTTAAATGAAGTCCCTTAATTGTTCTTATGAAAAGCCTTTTAATTTTTAGGGAATTTTTACTAAATGTTCAGTAGCACAGAATAGCATCAGTGCTGTTTCAAATAAATATTTAGAATATTGCCATCAAATGTAAATATCACCACCTGCTCCCTTCACTTTCAGCTTTGCAGTAAGATAAATTCTAGGTGGTCATCTTCTGGAAGCGAGGAATTAATTATTACAGAATGTATAGCCTCAAGGATAGTATGCTAGAGTACAGTTAGTCTTTTACTCTAGACATGAGATGATATTCCTTATAATTAAAAATATTACTTCAGTAATCAGTACTTTTCAAGGGGAAAATATAATGTAAGTTTTATAAGGTTTTGTTGTATGTTTCTATTGGCTATATTTTTTTCTATTCTATTTATGGAATAAAATAAAAGTTGATTCTTGTCCTTGTTTCCAGGACCTTTCGTGGTACGAGCTTTCCTTCGTAGTTCAACAAGTGAAGGTTTGTTACTAAAGATCAAGCCGTTGTTGCCTAAAGAAGTAGAAACCGAAGAAAGTAACGAGAAGATGCCTAAAAATATTCTATTATGAAATTATTTTCAGTGGATTAAGAAGGAACAGAGAAAATTATAAAACTATATAATTTCTACATTTGGTGTCTTGTTATTTCTCAATCATTGTACTTGACAGTGAATTTTAACACTTGGAAAATCTTACAACACTTTCTTTCTTTTTTTTTTTTTTTAAAGATCCTATATATTTATTTGAGAGAGAGAGAGAGCACGAGCAAGGTGAGGGGCAGAGGAAGGAGCACATTCCCCACTGAGCAGGGATCCCGATGTGGGCTTGATCCTGGGCCTCCAAGATCATGAACTGAGCCAAAGGCGGACACTTAACTGACTGAGCCACCTAGGCACCCCACAGTACTTTCCAAAAATAAGAAAATAAAATTTTCTCTGTCTAAACCTATATTTTAAATCTTCCTAAATTGTCTTCCTTAGAATTCAGATTTTGCATGCTGGTAATTATAGCAGCAATTTCTAGCTTAATAACTTTCCCTTGAGAGCCATACTATTCTGAGAGAAAAGTAATATTCTTAATTTTCATGAGACAGAGAATGGCAGAGTCATGAGCTATATCACAAATATGACTCTTTTCTACAGAAAAAGTGTGGCATATGTTTATTCTAAAAATTCTAAATGTCATTTGTGATAGCATGAGTATAGGAAAGGAGCTAGACATTGAAACGTGGGAGGGAACTCTTTTCTTCTTTTAGGAATTAATTTATAATATTTGTGGGGTTTTTTATAATAACATTACTATATAACTTAATGTTACCTTGCAAAATACATACAGTGAATCATGTTTTCACATACTTAACCTCGTTTGAGCTTAAATTCCTTTAATAGCAACTAGTAGGTTTGGTTAGTGTTTGTTGAATGAACATCCCATGATGTAGTTAGAAAAACTTCATTTAATGGGAAGAGTTAGGCTAGGAAGTTGAGTGCCTTTCATCAAGGGTCAGTTTGCAAACTATTGTTGGTCTTTAAGTATTTACTGGTAGGTAACAAAATGGAAAACAAGGATAATGTTGGCGTGCAGTTGCCCACTGTCCTTTTTTTGGGATGATGTCCTTTACTCAGAGACTACCCTTTTTTGCATATGTTCACATGCTGCTTTCGTGAAGTGATAGTGTTGAAAAGTTTTTTGGTGGGTTTAGTAACACCCACTCTGCAAAGAGTATTTTGGCAATACCCAAATGGTTTCTGAAACACAAGTGGTTGGAGAAGTCCGAATGACCGTGAGCAACCACGGCGCCTCACTAAGCTTTTTCCCACAGGAAAATTAAATTTGAGGGCTTTTTATCAAAAACAGCTTTTTAAATAAAGATTTTATTTATTTATTTGAGAGAGAGAGAGCACATGCGGGCAGAGGGACAAGCAGACTCCCTGTGGAGCAGGCAGCCTGACGCAGGGCTCGATCCAGGACCGCGAGATCATGACCTGGGCCGAGGGCAGATGCTTAATCGACTGAGCCCCGCAGGCGCCCCACCAAAACCAACTTTAACATTAACTCCAAAACAGTAATAATCTTTTTTGTTGAGCACCTGCTGCTGTCTTGTGTTTTACGTGCATCCTCTGCGCAGCTCAGTGAGGGACGGCTGGTACTCCCACCTATAGGGTAAGGAATTTGAGACTTGTGTGACTTCCCCTAAAGTAAGACTCAAACCTCGATCTGTCTGATTCTAAAGTCTGTTCTCTGAACCACAGAACAGGGTGTTTGATCTCCTTTTTACATATTCTAAGAAAAATCAAACTGTTTAGCTGAACAGTTAAAAATTGTAAAAACACTGGATAATTTTACTTCAGCGTCTTCGTATCTCTGGTTACAGGGTGATGGCAAAGCTGTGTAAAGAAAGTAGAAATTAGAGTGTTAAAGGAGCTGTATGAGAAAAGAGCAGTGTAGGATGGGGAGAGAAAAAGGTACTCGTTTTCCCCAGTTACTGTTTTTTGAAAGCTTACTGATTAATCACTATTTGAAGATCCTAATTTAGAATAGACGTTCTATTATTATATTTATAGATCTTCTGATGAGTAGATTAAGCGTACTCCTATGATGGAAAGTTTTAAAAACACTAATAAATATAAAAAAAAATCTATTCATAATCCTACTACGCAGAGATAACCAGCATTAATATTTTGGTGCTCTTCATTGTCTTTTTCAATCAACAGAGACAGAAAGAGAGAGAGAGAACATACACATACGATGCTATAAAATAAGCATTTTTCCATATTATTTAAAATCTCATGTGGAAAGCATCATTTTAATGGTTGAGCAATATTCCATCCTATTGATGCTGTAATTTATGGAATCATTCCTTCATTGTTGGACATTTAACTTGCTTTCAGATCCCCCTCCTCTGTTATTTACAGTGCTTTGGAGAAAATCATGGAGTATAATTTATTTTCCTCTCTATTCCTAGCAGTGATATTCCTGGGTTAAAAGGTGTTATATGGCTAGAAGTCTTAATTATGTCTTAGAAAAGTGCCTTTGTGATCAGAACAAATCAGAACAAGGAAGTATGGTTGGAAAAGTTGCTCTGGGCAAGAACATTCCAGGGTTTTATTAACTGGCCTGTGAATAAATTATTCCCTACCCTTCCATTAAGCATTTTTCCTTAACTAGAACTAATGTTGAGTTGGGTTTTTATAATGGTTTATTTCTGGAAAAATAGAACCGTGCTAGATTACCCTTAATATAAATATCTTTCTCTTTTGTATTATCATTTTATATTCTTCTTAGAGAACAGAAAATTAAATCTTCTATTTAAAGAGATTAAAAACTTAAAAATTGGGGTGCCTGGGTGGCTCAATGGGTTAAAGCCTCGCCTTCAGCTCAGGTCATGATCCCAGGGTTCTGGGGGTCAAGCCCCGCATTGGGCTCTCTGCTCAGCAGGGAGCCTGCTAACTTCTCTCTCTCTGCCTGCCTCTCTGCCTACTTGTGATCTCTCTCTGTCTGTCAAATAAATAAATAAAATCTTAAAAAAAAAACTTAAAAATTTTATATTAAGTACCAGGGATATCCAAACTTTAGCCTGCATCCAAGGATATCACCTGGTAGGCTCAGTCACAAATTTCTGGGTTCTGCTTAGCAGTCGTTGGTGGCCCTTGAAAATTTTCAATTCTAACAAATTCCCAGGTGATGATATTGCCATTCCATGGGACAACACTTTTGAGAACCCCTGTTATTTACCAATGGCTCTGTTAATCCTGGCTAGATTAAAAAACAAACAAACAAACAAACAAAAAAAAAACCCAACTCTGGCTGTGGTACCAGCAACAGTTTATTTAAAAATTCTAGGGGCACCTGGCTGGCTCAGTAGAGCACACAACTCTTAATTTCAGTGTTGTGAGTTCAAGCCCCTTGTTGGGCATGGAGCCTACTTTAAAAAAAAAAAAAAAAAGAAAGAAAGAAAGAAAAATTTCCACAGGTAATTCTAATGCACCAGGACTGAGATTCACTGGTATATACAATTAGCTAGGTTATAAAGAAAAGTAAAATTTGCAATTAAAATAACAAATATCTCTTAAAACTGGGATAGTAAAAAGATAATGTACCAAATTTAAGAAGCAGGACTAATTATAGGTTTCTGGTCTATCTCTATGTGTAAATAATTTAAATTCTGGGTTCTCTGTGGAAAAAAAAAAAAAAAACAGTTCAAAATCTGGAATCTTCTGTAAAATAAGGACACCATAAAATGGTCACCACTATACTGACAAAATTTTATGATATGCTTTTTGCAGGTGGCATTTCATGTCGCTAGAATTTATGTAATATAACATTAATTAATATTACTAATATAAACATACATGTGAACTTAAGTTTAATGGTACGATTACGAATTGGCTAGTGAAGGACCAGATAGATGTTTGGCGGGAGCTGGGGGCATTTACTACTCTAGGGATTGTTTTCTGTAGCAAGCAGTTAATCACAGTGTCCAGTAGGTGGCGATCATAACCTATCATACAACTTTTAAATAGCCTTGAGCTTATTGGTAAATACTTGTTTTTTCATTGGACTGTAAAGATAAAAAAACAAAATTACTGTATAGACCACTTGGACCTTTGTTTTATAATAGGTCTTTTTTATTTGTTCATTTTATTCTGTTTTGGACATACCATGGAGTTTGCTTTAGTTGTTGTACTTGTAAGTAGTGCTTTTAGAATTCTTATTCCTGTTTTAACTATTTTTTAATTTTTAATTTTTTTATTTATTTGACAGACAGAGATCACAAGTAGGCAGAGAGGCAGGCGGGGGTGGGGGGTGGAAGCAGGCTCCCCACTGAGCAGAGAGCCCGACTCGGGGCTCGATTCCAGCACCCTGGGATCATGACCTGAGCCGAAGGCAGAGGCTTCAACCCACTGAGCCACCCAGGCGCACCTTGAACATATAGTAAATTAAAAAAAATAAGGAACACCTGTTCACTTATCACTCAGCTTCAGCAATTCTCAGTGTTGCACGCAGTTGTGCTAGTTACATTTACCCCTTTCATCTATCCACCAGCCCCCAGTTTGTCCTTATACCTGCTAGAGTCATTAAAAGGAAGTCCCATATATCTAGAGTCAGATACCTTATCCATTAGGCTGCATGGTTCTCTGAAAAATCTCATATATTGTATCTCTTAACCTATAGTGTCTTAAGAATAATCAAGCTATAATTACAAGAATATTTTAGGTCCTAGAACCCATTGTTTTGGTGTTCTACTGTGGCCATTGAGGGCTTTAGTTTTTATTATATTTTTCATGTAATACTGGGTAGATACCTATATTTTTCATGTAATAATGGGCAAGTATCTATTTCTATTGCTTTGAGAACTTAGTGCACAGTGACAGTTATAAGAGGTTGTGTATAACTATCAATACTTCAAAAAATAAGGAATTTGGTATCTTAAATTTTTATTTTTGAATCAACATATAAAATTAGAAACGTAACTGTTATAATAGGTTGAAATAATATTTTTATCTGAATGTTTCCAGAGGAACAAAAAGTTTTACCATATTGTTTTATTTTAAAAAATAGAAGCATATTAAATGAATTTGGCAAAGTAGAGAAAGGAAGAACACTGAAAAATTTAAAGAAGACAACGACCCCAAATCCCTTAAATAGCTGCATAACGGTTTGTTGTACTTCCCTTTTTTTTCCTTTTCTCTATGTGGAGGGCTCCTTTTCCCCTGAATTAGTGTGTCTGTGGCCATGTTGGGTTCGGAGCAGGAGGGAGACGTTTTGGCTCTGGTGGTTTCCCACATCACCAGCTCTTTAGTCACTTCCTTTTGAAAAAAGGCAACCAAAAACCATCGCTAAATATTTGCTGAACAAAAGGTCTAGAGCTTTCTGTGTCTCATCATACGTTACATAAATTTTATATTATTGTTTCCTAAGTAGGTAATTGCTTTCACAAAAACTTAATGTATACATTTTTTTAAGTAGGAAAAAACCAGTGTTTCTCAAAGGGCAATAAGTATATACCATTTAGTGGTACAAGACCTGAATTTCAGTGGCAAGTGAACCACATTTGAAATTAATAGTTAAGTATATCTTTAATGTATCGTAGAAAAATACAGCATATAAAGACCATGATTTCATGGGTTTCATGACATGGGATGACATTACAGTAGGTGATTATTTGTAAAGTCCGTTTAAAAACATTAAGAAATTATCTAAATATATAAACTGCTTTCCGAAGTGGCTCTCCTATTTTATATTCCCTTCAACAGGGTTTGAAGGTTCTGGTTTCTCCACATCCTTGTCAACATTTGGGATTGTCTGACTTATTTATTATAGCCATTTCTGTGACTGTGTAGTAGTCATACATATTTTAATTGAGAAAATGTTTTTTTTTTGCTGAGAAAGTATTTAGATATAAATGATAGTAGTTTTTAAATACATACCATTGTAAGATGGAGCTTGGGTACTGTGAAGCTCTAGAAGTAGAGCTAGAACTAATGTAGACTTTATAAAGAACCAAATTGTGGCACGGAGTTCAGCAACACTTCAGTGCTGTGGACTCCTACGAAGGAGTGGTGACCTTCTTACTGAGGACGTTTACATGCAGCCCTATCAGCATTCTCCCGTCAGTGGAAATCGACTGCCTGACTTCACCGGAGAAGGAGTGCATCGTAAGGATTTGGGATGATTGGCAGAATCTAAGGAAAAGCGATGGTATTGGGAAAGGATGGGATAGGAAGCAGCTCATGGAATCCAAGTAGCAGGAGCCAGTAGGCCGTTTCCTCAGAGAGCTACTGAATGAGCACTAGTTTCTGACCTGACGTCATTGCACTCCAGACTTACGTTTTCAGGGCAGACAGTCTGCGTGGCCTGGTTTAGTTTACACAGCCCTCCTTGGTCAGGATGAGACAGAATTGATCATCTCACCCAAAGGGCATGCAATAAAGCAAAAAAAGCTCCCAGAAAATCATTGAAGTGCTTTTACCAAAAGAAGAAGCCGCTGTGTGCTGGGCAGGAAAACCAGTAGGCGCCCACCACATTAGGTCACAACAGCTTGGATGAGTATTTAGGAAGAATTAGAAGCCCTGGTCCGAGAGATAACAAATTTCTAAGGCCCATTCATTCCTCGAATTTTTATTAAATGTCTCCTATGATTTCTGTGAAATCAGTAACTTCTATGCGCTCATATTTGTGACTCAAAAGTATTTTTATACACATAGCAATATTCTTTGAATGCAGAAAAAAAATGTTGCCCATCTGTTTTTTGGAGGGGAGAAATACCCATTTTATTTTGCTAAATATAAGCACATGAACAGATTTCCATGGTAGAAAGTTTCAGTTGGACCAAAACTTGTGTGAATCCCCCACCCAACCTCTCCGGTGGCTCCATGTGAATCTTCTCTACTTAGATACAGATTCTGTTCCCACATCTGAACAGTCAATTGCCTGTTGGCATATGGTTAGAAATTGATGTTTTATGATTAACTTTTGACTCAACAATATCTGGAATATTATTCCACAATTACTATATTTTAAGTTTTTATGTTGCTCCATAATAGGAAGGTACCCTGATACCTACATATTACCAGGTGGATGTTACCAGTTCCTATTGCTAGACATTTAGGCTTTTCCCCACTATATCATTTCGATGAACATAATTGTTATGTGTGTTTGTAAATATGGGCAAGTAGTTCTCTAAGGTAGATCGCTAAAATAATACAGTGGTTAAGATCACAGACCCTGGAGTCAAACTGTAAGGATTCAGGTTCCAGCTCTGCTATATAATTGTGCATTGTTCTTACTGCTCAGTAATTTTAAGGCAAGTTTCATTGACTTAGAGCCTAAATTCAGAAATATGAACACCTTGATGAATTTTCCCAAAGTGAGTATGTACCTAGGGCACAGACTAGAAATAAATAATACCGGAACCCTTTCATCCTTCCTCAGAAAGTACTTCTATTCAAGGTGAGCAATATCATGACCTCTAAGACCATATATTTGTTTTATTATTTTTTAAACTTTATGTAAATGGAATAATAATTATGAGTATTTTGGGGGGAGGTCTGGGTTAATTCACTCAATAGCATGTGTATGAAATTCATCATATTGTTGTGTGTAGCTGTAATTTTGCTCACATGTTAATTGCTATAGAGTATTCCATTGTGTGGATGTATCACAGGTTTTCCATTCTACTGGTGGTGAACATGTGGATTGTTTACAGTTTGGGTTATTACAAATAGTGCTAATATGAACATTCTTGTACATTCTGGTGAAGTTTTGAGGGTTACAAATAATGCTGCTTATTAATAATCTTGTCCATTTCTTTTGGTGAACATACATGTGCCTTCCTGTTGGATATATATGTAAGAAGTGCGTTTACTGGATCGTAAGTTATGTATATGCTCATTTATAGTCAATAATGCTCAACAGTTTTTCAAAGTAGTTGTGACAATATACACTCCCAGGAACATGTGAGACTTATACCTGCTCCATGTCCTTGCCAATAATTGGTTTATCTTTTTCATTTTAACCATTTTGCTGAATGGACATTGTCTAGTAATACTTGAAGAATTTTAAAATTTTGTTAGTAGAGGAAACAGAATTTAGGATATCACTCTCCACAGATTAAAGTTGTATATGGTGATCTAGAGTTTTCTGGGATTGATAAAATAATTTTTTCTTAGAAAATTAAAAGGTGGTGGAAATCAATTGTTTTCTGATTCCAGCAAGTTACTGACTTCCTGGGAATGGATTAATTTTGTTTGGATTATCCCATGTAATGAAGGTTTCTCTGTCAGACTCTAGAACCTGGGTTTGAACATTAACCCCATTTTAAAGCTGAATCCCAATATTCAATAAAATTAGTCCTCTAAAGTTTTGAAAGTATTGTTTCTGGTACATTATGCAATTTCAAATATTACTACTCAACCTAGAATTAGGACTGCAAATTCATGGCTTACATTCTATCATCCCCCATCTCTGACCAGGCAAATTGCAACAGATGGTGTGAATCACAGAATTCATTCCTACTGACTTATACATGGTTACAGATTTTTTTTTTCCTCAATCCAGTGCTCTAGTGTTGTTTGCAAGTGTGGTGTCACATTAAGACACCTTTTTCATCCTTTATCTCAAGTTATAAGGTAATTTGCTGAGTCTTAAAACTTTCTAAAATGTTGCCACGTTTGTCAGTCCTGTATTAGGCTAAAAGAAATGAGACTCATTCTTAGAAAGCTGTAATTTAAATCTATTACATAATCATAGTGACTGAGGAGCTGGCTTACTTTTAGTTTAGTATTGTTTCATTTTTAAATTTCCTTTTTTCCTTTCTATTTAATATTTAATAATTTTTTTTCCATTTGGACTAGCAAAAATTCTGAAAGGGTTGCTACAGCTTCATAGGTCAAATTAAGTTTTGCTAGGAGACACTGAAATCAGATATCCCATATCTGTGGCATCTTCAGTTTGTGGGGGCACAGCACCCAGACATATAGGTGCTCTGTAGAGAAGCTCTAGGAATCTGCAGGGGTGTCAAAAGGGCTTTCATTGTTTGCTAAAGAGCACATGCATAGAATGAAGTGCCATAAGTTCTGACAAAAAGCTGTTACTGGGAACTGTATATTGTACAATTCCCAGAGCTTACCCATGGGGGAGAGAGATTTGAGGTTTTGCCACCAGAGTAGCAAGACGTCATTGAAAATCTTGGGTGTGGGGCGCCAGCTTCTGCCTTCAGCTCAGATCATGATCCCAGGGTTCTGGGATGGAGCCCCACATCAGGCTCCCTGCTCTGCGGGAAACCTGCCTTTCCCTCTGCCCCTCCCTCTGCTTATGTTCTCTCTCTCACTGTGTCTCTATCAAATAAGTAAAATCTTAAAAAATCTTTAAAAAAATCTTAAAAAAGAAAAAGAAAGTAAGAAAAAAAAGAGAGAAAGAAAGGAAGGAAGAAAAAATAAGAAAATCTTGGGCATCCAGTAGATACCCCAGAGTCATGCCTCAGAATGAACTAAAGGGGCTGTAAGTAAAGGCTACTCTAGACCAACACTAGCAAAGTTTAGAAACAGCTTAAAAAGGATCACACTGATTAGTGGGCAACTGCCTGCCAAATTCAACATTTCAAATGAATAAAGCAAAATCTAAAATCTTAAGAACATAGGACTTATGGTGTCTAATACCCAATACCAATCATGACATGCAAATAAACAGGAAAATGCAAAGAAGAAAATCAATAGAAACTGATCTGAAATGAGATTAATATAGTAGCAGATAACACTGAACTTTAACTATTATACATATGTTTATGTATGTTATGGAAAACATGAACATAATGAGAGAGGTGGAAGATATTGAAAAGGGAACTTCAGAGCTCAAAATTCAGTATCTGGGAAATTCACCTCTGGATTATCAGCTGATTAGGTACTGCAGAAGAAAAGAATAGTGAACTTGAAGATACTGCAATAGAAACTATTCAGATTGAACTACAGAAAAAAAAAAAAGTAGTAATAAAAAGAACACATTCTCAGTGACCTGAAAAATAGTCCAAGTGATCTAATGTATGTGTAATTGGAATTCCTGAAAAGATCAGGGGAGAAGATAAAGATAAAAGAGTTGAAGGAAAAGTGGATTAATTTTTTTCAAACAAGATGAGAACTGATTCCTAAAACTAAGAAACTCAACAAATTCCATACAGGATAATGGAAAGGAAAACTATTATAAGTCATATCATATTCAAATTGTTGGGAACCACTGATAAAGTGAAGCTCTGAAAAGCAGCCAGAGGGAAAAAAAGAAATATTAAATACTGCGGTACCAAGATAAAATCACTACTGATTTTTTGTCAGAAATAAGACAAAACAAGGAATGGAATGATAACTTTAATATACTCTTAAAAAGTTAACCTAGGATTCTATGTCAAGTGAAAATATCCTTTAAAAATGAGAACAACATAAAGATATTTTGGGGCAGACAAAAGCGAAGAGTTTATTTCCAGGAAACCCGAATTACAAGAGATGTTAAAAGAAGTTCTTCTACAGGAAGAAAAATGATACCAGATATAAACCTCATTCCGTACAAGTGAATGAAGAATGCCGGAAGTGGTAAATATGGGGGAAAATATGAGATTTTTTCCAGTTTTAAAAAGATTTTATTTATTAACTTAGAGAGCACAAGGGTGAGGAGCAGGGGAAGCAGCAGACTTCTCTCCCAGCAGGGACCCCAATGTGGGGCTCGATCCTGGGACTCTAGGATCATTACCTGAGCCGAAGACAAGATGCTTAACCAGCTGAGCCTTCCAGGTGCCTCTGATTTTTTTTTTTTCATTTTTATCACATTTTTAAAAATTACCTTTTAAAAGCAAATGTAGTCACAGTTTATGGTGGGATTTATGAGAGTTTGAAATAAAATATATGAAAGTAGTAGCATAAAGATTGACAGATCTCACTTCAGCTGGGTATAATTTTCTGTATTCATCTGGTGTTTTTTAGTGCATGAAATCACACATAAAATCAAAATTTAAGTTATATTAAATTTTTCTTTACTGCGTTAGAACAAATTTGCAAACTGACTGCACAGTCACTGAGTATGACAAAAGTTTATACTCATGTGACTATGATGAAAATCAAGATGCAGATCATTTCCATGACCTCAAAGAGTTTACTTAGTGCACTTTGTACTAATTTCTGCCTTAGCCTCAAGCAATATTAGATTTGCATTCTGTCACTAGTTTTTTTTGCTCTAGACTTTCATATAACTGGATCATGTGATGGGATACATGTATTTTATGTTTGGTTTCTTTTCCTTAGAATAATGTTTTGAAATTCATCTGTGTTGCTGTGTATATCGAATACATTGTTCTTTTTTTATTGCTGAAATATATTCCCTCATATAGATATGCCAGGTGTATTTATCCATTCAACAGATGGGTATTTGTGTTGTTTCCAGTTTGGGGCTATTATGAATAAGACTTCTGTGAATATTCATGTACAAGTTTTTTTTGTGGACATTTGCTTTCATTTCCCTTGGTTGAATAATGGAAGTGCTAGGTCATATGGTAACTGACAACTTTCTTAAGAAACAACCGTATAGGTCTACAAAGTGGTTGTACCATCTTATACTCCCACCAGCAATGTCTAAAAGTTGAAATTACTTCATATCCTCAGTTGGGTTTTTCATCTGTTTAATTTTAGCTATTCTAGTGGGTGTGTAGTGGTATCATTGTGATTTCAATTTGCATTTCTCTGGTGACTAATAATGTTGAGCTTCTTTTCATGTGCTAATTAGATGTTCTCATATCTTCTTTTGTAATTAGAACAAGGTGTCTGTTCAAATGTTTTGCTCTTTAAAAAATAGGTTGTTTTATTATTCAGTTATGAGAGTACTTTATATAATCTGGTTTCAAGTCCCTTGTAATATATATGTTGCAGATATTTTCTTCAAGTTGTAGACTAACTTTTCATTTTCTTAGTTATGTCAAAGAGTGGAATTTACAAGCTTCCTATCTGTTTTATTAATATTTCTTGAATGATCAATGCTTTCTATGTCCTAAGGAATCTTTTCCCTTCCCAAAGTTTCAAAAGTTTTCTTCTATATTTTGCTGTATTACATTTCTTCTATAAGGTTTATAAGTTTTAACCTTCATTTTTAGGGTTCTGATTTATTTCAGATAGATTTTTTTTGCGTGGTATAATGATTGAAGTGGATTTTTTCCATGTAAATCTAATTTTTCTCACACCATTTGTTGAAAAGACCATCTGTTCTCCCATCTTTGGCACCTTGGTCAAAATTAATTAATTGTGTACGTATAGGTGTATTTTTGAACTCTCCATTTTGTTCCATAGACCTATTTATCTGTCTGTATACTAATACTGCACTGTCTTGATAACCATAATTTATGGTAAGTCTTAATATCAGATAATGTAAGCACTCCAACTTTATTTTAAAAATTTGTTCTGGCTGTTTTAGGCCATTTGTATTCCTATATAAATTTTAGAATCAGCTTGTCAGTTTCTACAAAATGGGCTGTTGTATTTTGATTGAAGATTTCATTGAATCTGCATTTTAATTTAGAGAGAACTGGTACGTTAACAATATCGTCTTCTAATCCATGATTAGCATCTATCTCAGTTCATTTAAATTTTCTTTAATGGCTCTCAGCAAGAGAAAGGTTGAGGAAGTTCTTTTTTATTTCTAGTTTGCTGAGAATTTTTTGTTATTGTTGTTCATGATAAGTGTTAAATTTTATCAAGTGCTTTTCCACACTTATATAGAGAACCATATGGATTTTCTTTTTTAGTTAACATGGTGAATTACATTGGTTGTTTTAAAATGTTAGACCAGCTTTCTGCTTCTGAGATAAATCCCACTTGGTCCTGCTGCATTTTCTTTTTTATATGTTGCAATTTAGATTTGATAAGATTTAAAAAAATTTTTTTTTAAGTTTATTTGACAGACAGAGATCACAAGTAGGCAGAGGCAGGTAGAGAGAGAGAGGAGGAGGAAGAGGAGGAAGCAGGCTTCCTGCTGAGCAGAGAGCCCGATGCGGGGCTCGATCCCGGGACCCTGGGATCATGACCTGAGCTGAAGGCAGAGGCTTAACCCACTGAGCCACCCAGGCACCCCTAGATTTGATAAGATTTTATTAGAAACTTTTCCAGCAAGATTCAGGAGAGATATTGGTCTTAATTTTTTATCTTTTAGTAATAGCTTTACTTTTAACATCAGGATAATGCTGGATTCAAAATGAATTGGAAAGTACTCCTATTTTCTGAAACTTTCAGTAAGATACTATTATGTCTTCCTCAAATATTGGATAAATGTTAACCAGTGAATCCATCTGGAAGGGTATTTTTTGTGGGAATATTTTAAATGACTAATTTATTCAAATGATGCAGGGCTATTCAGGGTTTTTTAAAAAATGTTTTCTTGTGTCAGTTTTGGTTTTGTCTATTTCTTCTAAATTATCAAATTTGTTGCAATAAGAGTCTTTAAAGTATATCTTTATTATCCTTTTAGTATTGATAGTATGTATGGTGATGGCCCTCTTTTCTATACTTTAGTAATTTGTGTCTTCTTTTTTCTTGATTCTTCTAAGCTAGAAGTTTATTATTTTATCGATCTTTTTTAAAAAGCAGCTTTAGATTAATTGGTTTTTCTCTTTTTTATGCAGTTCATATTTAATTGAAAATATTATAGAAGATTTATTAATATATAGGTGACATACCATACAATGCACCCATTTAAAGTGTACAGTTTTTTAAAAATATATTCAGAGTTGTACAATCATTACTATCATCAGTTTGAAAAAAAATTTATAACCCCCAAAGGCAATTTCCTATCCATTCATTCCTTGTTTTCCTAACATACATTCCCCAGCCCTAGGTAACCACTAAATATTCTATCTTTAAAAAATTTGCCTATTCTTGACATTTCATGTAAATGGAATCATAGATGGTCCTTTGTGACTGTCTTTTTCATTTAGCATTTTTTTAAAGATTTTATTTATTTATTTATCAGAGAGAGAGAGAGAGAGAGAGCACAGGCAGACAGAGTTGCAGAGGGAGAAGCAGGCCCCCTACAGAACAAGGAGCCCGATGCGGGACTCGATCCCAGGACACCGGGATCATGACCTGAGCCAAAGGCAGCCGCTTAACAAACTGAGTCACCCAGGCGTCCCTCATTTAGCATGTTTTTAAGGTTTATGCTATAGCATGTATGAGTACTTCATTTATTATTGTTGAGTAATATTCCATTGTATGGCTACATCACAGTTTGTTTATCCATTCTTCTGCTAATGGACATTTGGATTATTTCCATCATTTGGCTATTATGAACAATAGTACTGTAAACATTTGCATACAGGTTTTTGTATGGACATATTTTTAAATTTAATTTAATTAATGTATAGTGTATTACTAGTTTCAGAGGTATAATTTCGTGACTCATCAGTTGCATACAACACCCAGTCCCATCACATCGAGTACCCTCCTTAATGCCCATCACCCAGTTACCCCATCTTCCCACCTACCTCCCCTCCAGCAGCTCTCAGTTTGTTTCCTATAGTTGAGTCTCTTATGTTTGCACATATGTTACACTTTCTCCTCAATATTTACCTAGCAGTGGGATTGCTGGATCAAATGGTTACTCTTTGTTTTGTCTGTGGAGGGTATACCAGACTGTTTTCCAAAGTGGCTGGATCATATTATAATACTACTGGCAATGTGTGTGGAATCCCAATTTCTCCACATTCTCACCAACATTTGTTATTATCTGGGTTTTTTGAAAATGTAGCTGTTTTAGTGGGTGTGAATTGGTATCTCATTGTGGTTTTGATTTGCATTTCTTTTTTTTTTTAAGGTTTTATTTATTTATTTGGCAGAGATCACAGGTAGGCAGAGAGGCAGGCAGAGAGAAAGGGGGAAGCAGGCTCCCCGCTGAGCAGAGAGTCCGAAGTGGGGCTCGATCCCAGGACCCTGGGATCATGATCTGAGCCGAAGGCAGAGGCTTTAACCCCACCAAGCCACCCAGGCGCTCCTTGATTTACATTTCTTCTGAGATGATGACCTGAACTAAAATTAAGAGTCAGACATTTAACCAACTGAGCCACCCAGGCACCCCAGACATGTGGGACATAAAATTGAGTTATAATCGACATATAACATTATATTGGTTTTAGGTGTACAGTATAATGATTTATGTATTATGAAATAATTACCACAATAAGTTTAGATAACATTCATTACTACACATAATTCATTTTTTTCTTATAATGGGAACTTCTAATATCTCTTAGCAACTTTCAAGTATATAATATAATAATGTTAACTGTAGTCACCATGCTGTATATTACATCCCAGAACTTATTCATCTTATAACTGGAAGATAATATTTTTTATTATCTTCACCCATTTCAGCCACCCCACCTCTGGTAAGCACTGGTCTGTTCTTATTTTTCTTTCTTTTTTTTTTTTTTAAGATTTTATTTATTTATTTGACAGACAGAGATCACAAATAGGCAGAGCGGCAGGCAGAGAGAGAGGGGGAAGCAGGCTCCCCACCAAGCAGGGAGCCCGATGTGGGGCTTGATCCCAGGACCCTGGAATCATGACCTGAGCCGAAGGCAGAGGCTTTAACCCACTGAGCCACCCAGGCGCCCCTGGTCTGTTCTTATTATGCATTTCTATATGGTCAGTAGTAATGTCTACTCTGTCATTCCTGCTTTTGTTGATTTGAGTCTTCTCTTTGCTTGTATAATCTAGTTTAAATTTAGTTTGTCAGTTTTATTGATTTTTTTCAAACCAAGACTTTAAACCAAGTCTTGGTTTTATTAGTTGTCCTTATTGTTTTTTATTTTCTAGTGATTTATTACAACTTTAATCTATTATGTCTGTCTTTCTTTCTTTCTTTCTTTCTTTTTAAGGTTTTATTTTTATTATTTATTTGACACAGAGAGAGAGACAGCAAGAGAGGGAACACAAGCAGGGGGAGTGGGAGAGGGGGAAGCAGGCTTCCTGAGGGGCAAGGAGCCTGATTCGGGACTTGATCCCAGGACCCTGGGATCATGACCTGAGCTGAAAGTAGATGCTTAGCCACTGAGCCACCCAGGTGCCCTAAGATGACCTTCTTTCTGCTTTCTTTAGATTTAATTTACTCCTCTTGTTCTAGTGTCTTAGGGTAAAAGGTTAGGTTGTTGATTTGATGTCTTTTTTCTTCTTTAATGAAGTCACTTAGACCTGTAAATTTTTCCGTAAGTACTACTTAAGCTGTGTCCCATTAGTTTTAGTTTATTGTATTTTTATTTTCACTCATCTCAAAGTATTTTCCAATTTCCCTTGTGCTTTCTTCTTTGACTCATTGACTCATTGGCTATGTGCATTTGAGAAGAATGTATATTCTGCTGTTTTGGGGTAGGGTGTTCCATAAATGTCCATTAGTTCTAGCTGGTTTAAACTTGTTCAAGTGTGCGACCTTTTTGTTAGGTAATACCTTTTTCCTCTGCTTCTCCTCCCCCTTGCCCTCCTTCCTCTCCTTTTCCTTGCTTTCCTAACCCCAATGTCCCCTGGGCCCTTTGTTTTTTATTGTGGTAATTTGCATAGCACTGTGATTTTTAGGAATATTTGTGCTGAGTTATAGAAGAAATGACTGCTTAAGATGGGGGTGCATTTTATTTTATGCAAGTTATTCTTCAAAGCTGATTTAAATAGAAATTAATAATTCTGGGACAAAGTTATTTAAGGTGGTAAATTATAATTTCTTAGAGTAACAAACTATTTTATTTAACAGAAAGCTTCTGAAAACTTACCCCTTACAAAAGATTTTAAAAACAATCTATCACACCTTTTCTAATGAGTAGTTAAGTCCATTTTTCTACCTCCACTAGCCTTGTCATATAAATCCATTTTTCCCACAAAGGCTTAATTATTCTATTCTCTTAAATTGTTTAGTAAAATGATTCTGCCTTTAGTATTATTTTTTTAAGGTTTCAAAAAGTTACTGAAAACCGGCAATATCCGACCTTAAAACTTGAATTGTCAGACGTGTCAGGCTAAGAGCATATTTACCAACGGTTGCTCTTTAATCTGAAATACAATGTTCCCTTTCTTTATGGTCATTTAAAAATAAAAGTTTGATGTCAACCCTTGCTCTTCTCCCAATATTGCCTACAGGGTAGAAAGCAATTTTGCATTGATTGAAAGCCTACATTAACCAGTAAAAGCAGCTGGACTTACCAAGTCATCTCAGTGGATTCATTGGTAACTCAAAGGAATAATAAACCAGAGCCTTCGTTATATGTCTTGAGTTCGGGAGAAATCCTTTTTCAGTGAGAAAGCTAATCACTTAACAAATATGTGTTCCCAGGGGAAAATAATGTTTGAGTAGAACAAAGATAACCCACAATATTTTAAAAGAATCAAATTCAGAACAATGGAATCCTTTGACTGACTGACTTAACTAAAAGTAAGTCATGGTGTAAGTTTGTTCTTAGGATAGTATATCATTTTGAGGGCATGTTTTGAGACTTAGAGCCAAGTTTTAATATTGAGGGCAGCAAATATCTTTGAGCATCTAGTTGTGAGAACTAAAAGGACAGGGGTGAGTGAATGATGCTGTCATCGTTTCTCCAAATTTTTATTTTAATAGATCTGTCTTGGGTTGTTAATTCTCAATGATAATAAGTTTCTCCTGATTTGGTGATAGCTAGAAATAGTGGTATATATAAAAATGAATGAACATTCTCTTAAAATACACGTCTTGTCAAAATGAACTGCTTTGTTTATTTATTTGTCAGAGCAAGCACAGGCAGACAGAGAGGCAGGCAGAGGCAGAGGGAGAAGCAGGCTCCCGCTGAGCATGGAGCCCGATGCGGGACTCGATCCCAGGATACTGGGATCATGACCTGAGCCGAAGGCAGCGGCTTAACCAACTGAGCCACCCAGGCGTCCTTGAACTGCTTTTGTTGGTAAATTTTAGCTTAAACTTTTAGTCTAGATGTAAATTAGGAAACCCTCTTATTCTCTCATCAGATGCTCTTCATCCTTTACAGCTCCTATTAAAATTCATTTTTATGTTCATCTGTTTAATGCCATGTCCCATGTTGGACTCTCATGAATATATTTTTTACCATGCTATATCCTGTACCTAGAACCTTTCTTGCACTCTAAAAAAATTGCTGAATGACCAGAGAAGTAAAATGCCTAGACCTCGAAAATCAACCTTAACTACATTCTGACTTAGGAAATAACTTGAACAATTACCCTCTTTCTGCCTTTTTTGCCTTCCACAGTTTAGTGAATAAATAATGATATCTTACATATAATACATTACATCTCTATAGTAGAACATCTTTATAGCATTGACTGAGTGTTCACTGTGTGCCAGGTACCCCTCTAGATATGACAGATACATCATTGAACAACCACAACAAGAAAAACAAAAACAAAAAACAAAAAACTGCATTCATTGAGCTTACATTTCTAGTAAAATCTCTTGTTTTGTTTTGGTCCTCACAACAAACATATGTATTATGGATTAATATATTTAGTATGTACAGTGAGTAGGACTGATATTAGTTTACTAATGCAGAAATAGAGAGTTGGTAAAATTTTTACTTAAGATCAATCAGCTAGTAAGTCCAAGCACCAGATAATGGCCTGTGTTTTTCTTTCTCCACGTTTCTTATCTACTGTGTAGGATTTTTTTTTTAAAGATTTTATTTATTTAAGAGAGAGAGCATGAGAGGGAGAAGTTCAGAGGGAGAAGCACTCTCTGCAGAGCAGGGAGCCCGATGTGGGACTCGATCCCGGGACCCCAGGATCGTGACCTGAGCTGAAGGCAGTTGCTTAACTGACTGAACCATCCAGGTGCCCCCTGTGTAGGAATTTTTTGAGGAAAAGTAAGATCCAATTTATTCAACATCTGTAAAATATACTGCAGAAACACAAAGTGATGGCATGGTTCAGATTTTTTAATATTAAGCTATAATTGACGTACGTTTTATTAGTTCCAGATGTACAATACAGTGATTCAATATTTGTATATATTGTGAAATGATCACCATCACATTAACCTTCAATCATAATTCAGCTTTTAAAGTGGTTTTTAAAACTATAGCATTTTAAGATATCTTAAATCCAAAGAAAATTTAAAATTTAAGTTTGAATTCCTTTGTTTAGATATGGCCTGTTATTTGTGGGATGCCTGATTCTTATACCTAAACCAGCAACTAGTTAGAGCTGTTTATTGATTTTTTGTGTGTGTTTGATTTATTTTTTTAAGTTACTTATTTATTTATTCATGAGCAACTGAGAGTCAGAGAGGCAGATGCAGAGGGAGAAGCAGGCTCCCCTGGAGCAAGGAGCCCAATGAGGAACTTGATCCCAGGACTCTGGGATCATGACCCCCGCCAAAGACAGATGCTTAACTGACTGAGCTTTTTATTGTCAAGTGTTCTAATGCTGTACATAGCATGGGAATCTAGGCTGTGCCCATAGCGGATGACATATTAGTTGCTAAGCAACGGAAATTATTGTGCCGCCTGCTGCCCCTTATAAGGTGTGTTATCACCCAACTCATTTTCTGAACCCACACACCAAATGCACCGTAAGTAATAGAAATTATAGTGGTTTGTACATTTTTTGACCTAATATGCAGTTCATAAGGAAAAAGCCCCAACTTTTGCCTCCTATTAACTCTAGTGGATACCTTAGAAGGTTTTTTTTTGTCCTTTAAACTTTGTTTTCATGAGGTGATCTTTTATTAGATCATCAGATATCCCATATTCAGACTTAAACAAGAATTTTGCTTTGTTACGAGTTTACAAGTTCTTTAGCATTGAGAATAAACTATAGAGAATCTGGTATTTTATTTTGAGTACTTTGAATTCTAGATAGCATTAAAATGTACCCCCCCACCACCAAATTTGCTGAGGCTTACACAGAGGAACCTACATTGGAAAACATCTGTTTGACAGAAATTCCAAAGTGGTTTTTTTTTGGTAAATCTGCCCTAAATGTCATACTTTTGATATACTTTTATTTGATCTTTTATCCTACTGAAGGGTTACATTACTATAGAAAAACACTTCTCAAAGTGTATTTTTTTCAAAGATGTTAATAAGTGTTATTGGAGAGAAGGAAGATTTCTGTAATCTTATGTGATGAAAATCTATGAAAAAAATCTTATATGATGAAAATGCTAAAGAGGTTTCTTTACTACCTGACTTCTCAGAATCATTAATAGATTAATATGTTAGTGTGTATTATATAAGCCCTAGTAGGTGGTATTTTTCACATTTTACCACGGAATTTTTTTCTTTTTTATTTGAGAGAGAGGGAGCACGCTAGCATTGAGCATGGTGGTGGCGAGGGGGCGGGGGAAGGAGATACAGACTCCCCACCGAGCATGGAGTCGGATATGGGGCTTGATTGCAGGACCCTGAACCTGAGCTGAAGGAAAATGCTTAGCCGACTGAGCCACCAGGCACCCCCAGAATTTTTTTCTTAGGACTGTCTTGTGAGACTAATGTTATTCAAAACACAATCTTGGAGTATATATTAGTATTTGCATATAGCCTATGAAGACTGTAATTTTTTTAAAAAAATATTTATTTATTTGACAGAGAGAGAGAGAAATCACAAGTAGGCAGAGAGGCAGCCAGAGAGAGGGGGGGATCAGACTCCCAGATGAGCAGAGACCCTGATGCAGGGCTTGATGCCAGGACCCTGAGATCATGACCTGAGCCCAAGGCAGAAGCTTAACCCGCTGAGCCACCCAGGTGTCCTGAAGTCTGTATTTGCAACAGGTCACTCCTCAGGCCCCGTGTCTCTGGGCACTCTCAGTTGTACCCATGGCCTTAAATGTCACTTGTAGTCTGATGTTGCCCATATATGTAAATTGACCACCTCTGTCTCCTGAGCTCCACATCCACATGTGCATCTGCCTCCCTAACTTTTCCAGCTGGGTGTAAGGATTTCAAATTCCGTTATCCAGAAGCGAACTCAGTATCTTCCTCTTAAATCTGCTCCTCCTGCTCCTCTTCTTACTAAAGGTCACTAATACCCACTTGGTTGCCCAAGCCATATACTTGGATGCAGCCTCCAGTCTTGCCATTCATTACTCTTTTCTCACCCGCCAGCAGCGTGACCCAATTATCCCAATTCTGTAGATCTCTTAAGTAAGTCCACTTCACTCAAATTGCATGTAACTTAATTTAAGCCTTTATCATCTTATCCAGATTGCCGAAGTAGCCCTTTAACTCAGCACTGTTCAGTAAGATGCAATATAATCCAAGCCACAAACCCAAATCACGTACGAAATTTTAAAATTTCTGATAGCCACATTACAAAATATAAGGCAAAATAGGTGAAATTAGTTTGGGTAATATATTATTTAGCCCAATGGGTCAAAAATACTATAATTTTGACATATAATCAGTATAATACATGCATAAATTATTGATATTTTATATCGTTACTTTTGTACTAAGTCTTTGAAATCCAGTGTGTATCTCACACTTCCGCTGCCTCCGTTCGTGCTAGTCACATTTGGAAATCTCAGCAGTTACGTGTGGCTGACGGCTACAACGGGCAGCGCCGCTCTTTATTTTCCTTTCCGGAGACTCTGCCCTTCTACGCCTTCTCCCCGAGGCACACAGTGTGGGGTGCCTGCTTGTGTCAGCCCATTGTTTGAGATCCTTGGTTGGTTGCACATTGCCTCGCCCTTCAAGACCCACGTTAGTAAGCTATACTTACCTCCAGCCTCATTTCATTTAACCCTACTCTGAATTCCATGCGTCCTGATTTACTTGAGGTTGTTTCCCAAAGATGTCATGCGTTCTCTCCTCTAGCCTCTGTGTATGTTGTGACTTCCACTTGGAAAAATTCTTCCCTACCACTTTGCCAGGTAAATTCCTGTTCAGGGCTCAGCCTAGATTTCATTTCTTCCAGGAAATCTTCCCTAAAATGCCAAGTCGGAATTAGGTGCCACTCCTGTGAATTCCCATTGTACATTTACATGTGTAATATTAGTACTTACTGAACTGTATTTTATATATAGTTAAACTATGTATTTTTATCATTTATTAATAACTTATCTCTCATAGCTAGAACTATAAAGGTAGGAGTTGTGTCTGTTCTTAATTCTGTGATTTAACTAATTAGAATAAAAGCTCCTTGAAGAGCAAGCACATGGTATGTGCTCAATATATTATTTTTAAGAGAAAGAATGGAAAAAATTATGTGACAGCCAAAGACCTCTGGCCTACCTTCTCTGATGCCATGATTAGCTCCTAATTCCCCACAAGCAGAAGGATATTCATCCTTTTTTTAAATTTAAGATTTTATTGACATTCCAGTTAGTTAACACTTAGTGTATTGGTTTCAGGTGTACAAGATAGTGACTCAACACTTTCATACAACACCCAGTGCCCATCACAGCAAGGGCACTTCTTAATCTCGGATGCCTATTTTACCCACCCCTCCAACACCAGCCTTCCTGGGAACCATCAGTTTGTTCTCTGTAGTTAGAAGTCTGGGGACACCTGGGGGGCTCAGTCGGTTAAGCGTCTGCCTTCTGCTCAGGTCGTGATCCCAGCCTCCTGGGATCCAGCCCTGCTTCAGGCTCCCTGCACAGCGGGAGCAGCGTTTGCCATTGCAAGTGGCAAGATTTCACTCTTGCTAATGGCTCAGTAATATTCCATTTTATATAATAACCACATCTTCTTTATCCATTCATCAGTCAGTGGACACTTTCGTGTTTCTATAATTTGGCTATTGTAAATAATAAATAAATGATGCTACTGTAAACTGGGGTGCATGTATCCCTCTGGATTAGTGTCTTTGTATCCTTTGGGTAAATACCCAGTGGTGTAATTGCTGGATCATAGGGTAGTTCTATTTTTAATTTTTGAAGAACCTCCATACTGCTTTCCAGAGTGACTGCACCAGTTTGCATTCCCAACAAGAGTGCATGAGAGTAACTTTTTTCTCCACATCCTTGCCAACACTTGTCATTTCTTGTGTTTTTTATTTTAGTCATTCTGACAGGTGGGAGGTGATACCTCATTGTGGTTTCGATTTGCATTTCCCTGATGTTAAATTATGTTGAGGATCTTTTCATGTATCTGTTGGCCATCTGTATGTCATCTTTGGAGAAATGTCTATTCATGTCTTCTGCCCATTTTTTAACTGGGTATTTGTTTTTTGGGTCTTGAGTTGTATAAGTCTTTATATATTTTGGGTATTAACTCTTTATCAGATATAGAATTTTCAAGGATCTTCTCCCATTCCTTAAGTTGCCTTTTAGTTTTGTTGATTTTTTTACTTTGCTGTGCAGAAGCTTTTTTTTTTTTTTTTTGTGAAGTCCCAATAGTTTATTTTTGCTTTTGTTTCCTGTGAATCAGGAGACCTATCTAGAAAAAAGTTGCACAGCCGATATCAGAGAAGTTACTGCCTGTATTTTCTTCTAGGATTTTTATGAATTCAGGTCTCACGTTTAGGTCTTTAATCCATTTCAAATTTATTTTTGTATGGTGTAAGAAAGTGGTTCAGTTTCATTCTTTTGCATGTTGCTGTCTGGTTTTCCCAACATCTTTTGTTAAAGAGACTGTCTTTTTCCCACTGGATATTCTTTCCTGCTTTGTGGAAGATTAATTGACCCTATACTTTTGGGTTCATTTCTGAGTTTTCTATTCTGCTCCATTGATTTATGTGTCTATTGTTGTGCTGGTACCATACTGTTATGATTAATATACAGCTTTGTAATATAACTTGAAATCCAGAATTGTGATGCCTCCAGCTTTGCTTTTCTTTTTCAAGGTTGTTTTGGCTATTCACAGTCTATTGTGGTTCCATATACATTTTAGGATTATTTGTAGTAGTTCTGTGAAAAATGCTATAGGTGTTTTGATAGGGATTTCATTTAATGTGTAGATTGCTTTGGATAGTATAGACATTTTAACAATATTGTTTTTCCAGTCCATGAGCACAGAATATTTTTCCATTTTTGTGTGTGCCATTTTCAGTTTCTTTCATCAGTGTTTAATAGTTTTCAGAGCACAGGTCTTTTACCACTTTGATTAGGTCTATTCCTAGGTATCTTATTGGTTTAGGTGCAATTGTAAATGGGATTGTAAATGGGATTCCTTAATTATTCTTTCTGCTGCTTTTTATTGGTGTATAGAAATGCAACAGATTTCTGTACATTGATTTTGTATCCTGTGACTTCACTGAATTTATCATTTTTTGATGGAAGCTTTCAGGTTTTTTAGATGGAATATCATGTCATCTGCAAATAGTGGAAGTTCGACTTCTTCCTTGCCCATTTGGATGGCTTTTGTGTTTTTGTTGTCTGATTGCTATGGCTAGGAATTGCAGTACTATTTTAATTAGCAATAATCGCACCTCGGATAAACCTCATTGGCTACGATACTGCCACTGCGCAAAGCTCCAGTACTATTTTAAATAAAGTGGTGAGAGTAGACATCCCTGTCTTCTTATCATAGAGGAAAAGCTTTCAGTTTTTCCCCACTGAAGATGATACTAGCTGTGGGTTTTTTGAATATGGCCTTTATTGTGTTGAGGTATGTACCCTCTAAACCCACTTTGTTAAGATGTTTTGTTTTGTTTTTATCACGAGTGGATGTTGTACTTTGTCAAGTGCTTTTTGTGTATCTGTTGAAAGGATCATATGGTTCTTTTGTGATGTATCACAATGATTGATTTGAGAATATTGAACTACTCTTGCATCCCAGGAAAAAATCCCACTTGATCATGGGTAATGATTTTTAAAATGTATTGTTGGATTTGGTTTTCTGATATTTAATTGAGTCATTTTGCATGAATGGTCATCAGGGATATTGGCCTATTCTCTTTTATAGTGTAGACTTTTTTTAAAAAAAAGATTTTATTTACTTGTTTATCAGAGAGAAAGAGCGAGCATCAGCAGGGAGAGCTTCAGGCAGAGCAGGCAGAAGGAGAAGCAGGCTCCCAGCTACACAAGGAACTTGATGCAGGACTTGATCCCAGGACCCTGAGATCTTGACCTGAGCTGAAGGCAGACACTCAACCAGCTGAGCCCCCCAGGTGTCCCTACAGTATCGTCTTTATCTGATTTTGGTATCAGAGTAATGCTGGCCTCATAGAATGAATCTGAAAATTTTCATTCCTTTTCGGTTTTTTTTTAACTCTTTGAGAAGAATAGGTATTAACTGTTCTTTAAATGTTTGGTAGAATTCCCCTGTGATGCCCTCTGGCTCTGGACTTTTATATGTTGGGAGATTTTTGATTTCTGATTCAATTTCTTTGCTGGCTATGGGTCTGTTCAAGGTTTCTGTTTTCTCCTGTTTCAGTTTTGATAGTTTATATTTTTCTGGGAATTTATCTGTTTCTTCCAGGTTGTCCAATTTGTTGACATATAATTTTTCCTAATATTCTTTTATAATTGTTGGTATTTCTGTGGTGTTGGTTGTTATTTCTTCTCTCTCATCTGTGCTTTTATTTATTGAGGCCCTTTCTCTCTCTCTCTTAAGTTTAGCTAGAGATTTATTAATTTTATTAATTTTTTCAAAGAACCAGTTCCTGGTTTCATTAATCTGTTCTTTTATTTTTTATTTTTTTTTGGTCTCTATATTATTTACTTCTGTTCTAACCTTTATTATTATGTCCTTCCTTCTGCTGGCTTTAGACTTTGTTTATTGTTCTTTTTCTAGTTTCTTTAGTTATAAGGTTAGGTTGTTTATTTGAGATTTTTCTTGTTTCTTGAGGTAATCCTGTATCGCTATACACTTCCCTCTCTTAGGACATATTTTGCTGCATCCCAAAGATTTTGGACTGTTGTGTTTTCATTTTCATTTGTTTCCATGTAAGTTTTTAATTCTACTTTGATTTCTTGGTGGACCCATTCATTGTTCAGTAGCTTGTTGTTTAACCTCCATGTATTTATGGTCTTTCCAATTGTTTTCTTATGCTTGACATCTAGTTTCCTAGTGTTATGGTCAGAAAAAGTGCATGATATCACTTAAATCTTTTTATATTTGTTTTTTTTAGGATGGACTGTTCTGGACCAGATGGACTTAACAGATCTATTCATTTTGCAAATACTGTTTTCTCTGCTGTATGTCAAGGACTGGGCTAGGTATTTCCTGGCATAGTAGGAAATAGCATGCTTTATAAATCAACAGTAATACATACTCCCTCTACGTTATGTGATACTATGATAGCCGTAAATTAGCATGCATCAAAGAATTATCCTGAGTTAAAATTCTATGATTACAGGAAACAGGTCCATTTCTGATTAACATAACAAACACAAGGGACTTACTGGCAAGATACTGGAGGTAGGCCACAAAACAGAAGGAAGAACTGAGCAACCAAACTTTCGGAAGGTTTGGAAAAGACAGAAGCAAGATAGCTCCAGATTTCTAGCCTTAGGAGCTCACAGGTATGGTTATCAATTATGTTTCCATCAGATTACTTAGATAGGTTCTAGGTATATTCACTCAGGAGTCAGATTCTTAGGAGAAAAAAAAAAAAAACTGGGCCACAATTTAAAAAAAGAAAAAGAAAACAAAAACTGGTCTAGGATCACATATCTACCTCTCTGATCAAGATCAAGGAGTAGTCCTGGAAGAAGGTGAGGTATTAGGAAAGTATCCTAGGAATGTAGGAAGACAAAAAGAATATATCTTCTATAGTAATGAAAATATCTCTCAGGGACTAAGTATGGAATAGGCATCTAAAGGGCTAGTCAACTTCTTGATAATTATTATTTTAGCTATCTGTTTATCATGTAGATGAGCCTATAATCCAAGTAAGATTTCAGTCTCTGTATCTGATTCATTCATTTGTAATTTATATTCATTCATTCAACCATAGAGGATATATTCTGCCAGATATTGCTAAGGGACAGGATTATAAAGATGAATTAAACATTGTCCCTGCCTTCAGAGAACTTGATCTTATATGAAAATTGTCATGGTTGGATCGTATGGAGAAATTGGAGTAAGCTTCATGGAAGAGTTTATGCAGCATGAAACTACCCACTGGACAAACAGGGGGAAAGAGTCTAGAAATCCAACAAAGGGAATAACAGATGAACAGTAAACAAGACAGAAGAGAGATTTATATGTTTAAGAACTACATGTAATTTAGAATTTCAATAAATTAATGTGTCTTTATGTATGTGTGTTGAGGGTCGGGGCAGAAAAAGTGTTTAGTGATAAGACTGGACTGGTAAGCAGAACCAAGATTGTGAAGAGCTTTGTATAACAGGATAGGGGATTTAAATTTCATCTTCATACAGTGGGAATGCATGAAGAGTTTGGAGCAAGGAACTGTGATGATCAGATTTCCATATAAAATGAGTATCTGGTGGCTATATACCGACAGATTGAATGGAAGAGAAATTAAAGTCAAAGAAACTTCCTAAATATTATATTGTAAAGTCAAGGAGAAGAGTGATAAGGCTTGAACATGAGCAATGACGTTTGGGAGAGGAGAGAAGGAGGCAAGTAAAGAACATATTTAGGTGGTGTTGTATAAGACATTATGAATTGTTTTTTTTTTTAATTGGTCTAGTAACAAAAGACTGAATTCAAATAATAAGGGAGTTCATTGGCTTACATACCTGGGAAGTTCAGAGGAGAACAGGTGTTAGTTTCAATAGTGTCATCTAAAAAGTTTGTTTTCACCTTGCAATTCTGCATGCTGTAGTGTCAGATTATTTCAAGCCTGGTTTCCTTCCTGGTGACAAAATGACTGCAGCAGTGACTCAAAATACCACAAGATCCAGAAAGAGAAAGAATGTGGGTGGCCTTTTAGAGGTTTTCTTAGAAGAAAGAGAAAACCAAGTTATCTTCCCATTCCTGACCTAATTGTTATGTTATGTTATGGTCAGGAGATTTCAAATTTGCCTAAATTTATTTATCTGAACCTAATCACTTAAGCAAGGAGTAAGAGTCAAACTTTGGGAATAAGATCAACTTCCCACAAGCATAGGACTCTAAGGAATGGGTTAGATCCCAAAGTGAAAGCTTAGACAGGAGAAGGTGAGGGCTAGGTAAGTCAATTCAGGGGACTGTTTACTATGGAGTATGTACTCCTTCCAGAGTATTGATGGGGAGAGGAAGAAATATATAGCGAGAGATGCAGGATTGAAGGAAATGATTTTTTTTCTTTCTACTTTGCCTTCCTTACTTCAACCTCTACCACCCTTGCCTCCTTCCTTCCTTCCTTCCCACCTGCCTTTCCTCCTTCCCCTCCTTCCTTCTTTCTTCTTTCCAAGATAATTAAGCATGTTTATAAGCTTATACATTGATTTGCATCTCATTGGTCAACCCTGTGCCACAGGGCTATACTAGCTCCAAGGGATGCTGGGAAAAGTACATAGTGGCAATGTGATGGAAGGCAGCAAGGGAGAAGGAAAATGGAAACAGCTGGTGAGCTAGCTAAACATAAGGGTTTGCTGTACTTATTCTTCTGAAGTTGTCCCCAACTTCCATGATTTGGGGAGTGTGTTTTTTTATTATGTTTGAGATATTGAAATTATGTGACAATGCTGTAGATCTGTTACAAAGTCAGAGCTCAACAATGTAGGGGAAAGGAAATGCATTCCCTTCCTTTTTTTTTTTTCTTTTAAAGATTTTATTTATTTATTTGACAGAGATCACAAGTAAGCAGAGAGGCAGGCAGAGAGAGAGAGGGGCAAGCAGGTTCCCCACTGAACAGAGAGCCCAATGTGGGGTTCGATCCCAGGACCCTGAGATCATGACCCGAGCCGAAGGCAGAGGCTTTAACCCACTGAGCCATCCAGGTGCCCCCCAGATTTTACTTTACAAGATAATGCTGAGGCAGGAATTTTGTCTTCTTGGATGGTCCTCCGGCCAGCAGAAAATGAATGGCTCCATGGGATAGATATGAACACTTGAGTCATAGAGCATTAAGTCTTAGCAATCAATATGTGACACAGTAACTCTTTGATCCGGCACAATGAGAAGTGTCAGCTTGTAGATGATGCTCTTATACCAGTATTATGACAGCTGATTCAGATGGCTATGTGCTCCAAATTGCTGAGCCATTTCTTCAACCAGAAATAGCATCAGAAGTGAAGATGAATCAAAATTGATCAATAATGTAAAACAGAAGATCCAGCCAGAGCAGAGTGCCTTCTCCCTGGCAGGCGTGCCGCTCTGCCTGTGGGTCCGCTTTACAAGACAGCCTTTGGACGGCAGCCCTCCAGTGAGGTGTGATGCAAAAGCGTCTGTGGATCCCGCCAGGATCTATTGACGTACCCTGATTCATTTTTCATCAGTCACTTCCTGATAATAGAAACAAAGTCAGAACGATTGAATGCCTTGGAGGGGTCAGTGTTTGTGGCTCTGGAAATACACATGGCTTTGCTTCCTCATTTATCTCTCATCAGTGGATTTGCTTCAGCAATTATCCAGCAGCAGGGAGATCATTACTGCATGAAAATATTCCGTGACTGTGACATTCATTCAATTACCTTAGCTAAGCATGGACCTTGGACCTCCTCGAGCCCTGCATTGGGCTCTCTACTCAGCAGGGACCCTGCTTCCCCCTCTCCCTCTGCCTCTGCTTGTGTTCCCTCTCTCGCAGTGTCTCTGTCAAATAAATAAATAAAATCTTAAAAAAAAAAGTAAGAAGCAGCTTACATTTGAATAGTGATTAGACATCTCAAAATTTTGGAAGACTCATGCTTATTTGTATTCAGTGACAGCAGTAGCTAGTTTTCCATTCTTCACGTAAAGTATCCTGGAAGTGTCTGAGGCGCCTGGGAGGCTCAGCTGGTTACGTGTTTCTGACTCTCCGTTTAGCTGAGGTCAGGATCTCAGGGTCCTGGGATGGAGCCCTGCATGGGCTCCATGCTCCTCGGAGAGTCTGTTGAGAATTCTCATTCTCGCTCTCTCTCCCCCTCTTACTCTTTCCCACTCGGGTGCATGTGCATGCTGTCTCTCTCAACTAAATAAATCTTCTTTAAAAAGGGCCTGGAAGTATCAAAAACAATGAAATATCCCTGAAATTTTCCACACGTTATTTGTGTTATTTTATATACTTCAGTATTATCTTCCGTCAAACCCTTTCATTAGAACTGCGGTGGAGCAGCAACACTGATGTTTGACCTCACCTTTCTGACTCTCCTCAGGTCCAGGTGAAAGGAGTAGATAGCAAATGCGGAAGGCCCAGATATCCTGAGGAAGAGAAAAGGGAGGAAGAAAAGGAAGCATCTAGACAACCCACCATCTCTAGAATATCACTGAAGTAGCTAGCATGGACCGTTTCCCCAAGGCATTAGTAATTGGGAACAGCTCTGCGCATCTCAATCTGTCCTTGGACAGCATCTTGAGTGACATGATATTACCCTATTATGTGAACAAAGACACTGATTTTAATTACATGGAAATTGATGTTTACTGTGAGCTTTATATGAAGAGTAATTACTACATTGAAAAAGATCCAAAGAGTAGTTATTCATCTTTATGAGCTTTGATTTGTGTGTAAATGCATCTTATCTCTAGTTTTCAATAGTAAGAATGAATTTGTGCATTAGAGTCACATTTATATGTCATTTTCCCCCCCAGATTCCTAGTGCATGTGTGGTTTTTGCCTATCCACAAAAGTTGACTTCAAGTCTTTGTTTAGCTTACTTCTGTCTCAGTATATTACTGCTTAATTTTTCCCTAAGTATGCTTGGGCATACTATCAGAATTTTTGCTTTCATGACTAGAAACATTGCCTTTCTCAAGGTCAGAGATTTGTCTTAATCAATTTTGCAGATCTCCCAACAAAGCGCAGAGTTTGGCTTGTAGGAAGCATTTAAATAAAAGTTGAAGGAAATAAATCTAGCTCAAATAGATGATTTGAGACAAATGAAATAATCTGCATTCCTTTATCTGAAAAAGAGATAGTTTGATTTATATCACCAGTGTATGTATATATTGAGGATCAATATATAAGGCTAGGAGATTAATTGCTCAGAAGATGATTATTGTAGAAAATTCAAGGGAAAAAATCACCCTCTGGTTCTCTGCTGTGGTGTGTCTGCATAAAACCCTACTCTCCTTGTTTTGCTGAGGTTGCAAGTACCTGAGTGAGTTGCTGCCCCCGCCCTCCTCGATCTATATGGTGTCAATGCTTTACACATTGCTCATTTCCACTGAACAGTCGCTCTTCAGATTGAGTATAATTTCAGATTTTAATTAGGAATTAGAGCAAAGGTCAATTGGTGTCTCACAGTGTGGGCTGAAAGAGGGGTGTAGATGATTACACTTTTGTCTGGTGCCCATTGCTCATTTTAAAGGAGAACTTGAAGCTAACAATGGTGTGAGGCCAGGTGTGTTTGCCCATCTGCCGTCCCTGACAGCTGAAGCTACTTCATCAACATTGATCGACATGCTCTGGCAGGTGCGGGTCTTTAGAAAGAAGTTGAAATGATTAAACACTTTACTGGGCAGGGGTGGAGTTGGGGGGCAGGTGTTCTATTCTAGAACATACTTCCCAGCTTTATTTCCTGCCCATGGTCAGGGGATCCTGAGGGACTGGACAATCTTCGGTCTCTTTTCACTCCTATTGGAATTTGGGGTCTTCATTTAAAGACGAGTCTTCTCAGCCTGCCTTAAATATGCTTTTACCCTTTGACCCAGTAGTTCCCTTTTAAGGAATTTAATAGAATGAAATTGTCAGAGACCCACTTACTTGTTCATGTGTAGATCATTTTTTAACATGTTTATGATATCAAAAACCTGGAAATAATCAAAATGCTTAAGTAGGAGATTGATCAAATCATGATAAACTGCACAATGGAATTCAATGAAGCCACGAAAAATCATTTATTTAAAAAGTTGGAAAATGCTCATTATATAACATGAACCGAAAAGAAGCAGAATTCAAATATAGACATCCATAGTTGTAATTTTGTGAAACTAACTATATATTTCCCAGTTAAGTGTCTCCTGAGGATCTCTGAGAGAAAGGTGACCACTCCACGCCACGTCAAATGCAGACGGGGATCAGTACTGCTTCCAGATGGTGAATGGTTGACACTCGGTTGATGTTAAGGGCGATAGCCAGGTCTGGCTCTGTTGGCTGTGGTGAAGTAGACAAAAAGGGCAAAAGTTTGGGTCAGCAGGTAGAACAACCCGTCTGGCTAAGGAGGGGTCTGGAAGCAGACACGGAGCAACAGATCTTGGAAATGTGAGGGAGAGGAAGTAAGCCCAGTAGGCAGAGAAAGAATAGGATTTCCTGCCAGAGTGGCAAAACAATCGTTGGGAAATATAGGGCTGGGTGGTATTTAGAGATCCAGGCACAGCAGAGGGAGCCTTAAAAAGTTCAGTCTCCTTTGTCAGTCCTGGCTCAAAACCCTCCAGGAGCAACTCAGTTCATGCAGAGTAAAAGCCACAGTTGTAAAGTCCAAATTTTCAAAGTGTGCCCTTGGAAACTGGTTTGAGATGTCATGTTGTCCTCTTCCCCAGGGTTCTTGGATTTTGCAAGGGTGACAGATTCTAACAGACCCTCAAAGAGCCACACAACCAACCCTGGAAATTTGGAGTTTACAGCAGATTTAATCCAGCAGAGGGCCCACAAGGGGGAAACCTTGGTAAGTAGATGCCAGCTGGACTCCAGGGGTGGGAGGCTGTGGCGAGTGCAGTGGGACTGAGGGTTTGGGCCTGGGGTAGAAAGTGTCCTCGTGCCCTTGGGGTCCTTGCCTTTGTGCAGAGATGGAGCCTCTGACTCCAACAAAGAGGGTCCCCAATGTGCTCAGCTACACCAATCAGGTTTAAGTAATAAGACCGTGTGTTTGAGACCTACCCAGGTGCATTTCATTCATTTGTATCTCCAAGATCTGAAATTACATCCCAGTTATCCCTGCTATTAACTGGTTGGCTGAGTGGATGTGCAAGCAATCATCATGGAAGAGCAGGGCGAGGAGAGAGGCATGCAAAGGGGAAGACAAGAGGGAAAGGCAAATCTCTCAGACAGTGATGTCAGGGGTGGTCCCTGGAAAGCCCAGGGAACTGGTAAAGCTGGTGTTTGGCTTTTTTCATCCAAGCAGAGTCAGAAGTGCTGCTGTTAGGGTTTTGAGTGAACATTCTCATTGTGCACCAGGAGCTCTTGGTCCAAATCTACCCCAACTCTTCTGAGGTCAAAGACTGAGTCACTGAGAGAGTTGAGCATAGAAATCGTGCGTACCTGACGCCTGCCTGTGACCTATCTGTGAAACCACAGAGAGCAAGGTGTGTGCACACAAAGTATCATCATCATCATTGTTATTATTATTAGTGATGGGGAACAGGGCTTGCTGATTTGGAAACTTCTTTCAAACCAGAGAGGTTCAACCTTTGCAACTTGAACACTGGCACCTACACAAAACGTGTATTCCTTTTTCTTAGGAAAAGGGACTTTTCACATGATAAGAGACTCAGAGATGTTTTCATAGACATGAATGGTTCTTTTAAAACAGCACCTTTTTTCTGATTTAAATGTAAATGGATCTGAAAGCGCCGGATTTTAAATGTTCCTTGCCTTTCTAAACCACCGTCTCCCTTTCCTGTCTACACCAACACAGAGAAATCCAGCACCGAAAATCTATATTCAAACTTATCAGAAACACAGACCAAGGTAACCACCCAGGGTTTGTGGTTCCATCTACCTGTTTTTGCTAGGTCTTGACTTTGACTCAAGTAAAAGAAATGCCTGATACACTGCTTGCTTGGGGTGACCCAAGCCACATGGTTTACCAGCTAGGCTGGTAATTTTTTGTGTACCCACCGACTGTTACTACATAAGTACTTCCCTGACTGATCATGGCAAGTAGTAAGAGGACTTTTGTGGCAGTACTTGGCATTTTTTATCTTGTGCTGTCCAGTACAGTAGCTCTTAGACAGATGTGGCTGTTTAAATTTAAGTGCAGGGGTGCCTGGGTGTGTGCCTTCAGCTCAGGTCATGATCCCAGCGTCCGGGGATTGAGCCCCACATCTGGCTTCTTGCTCAGCTCCCTGTTCAGGGAGGCTGCTTCTCCCTCTCCAGCTTCCCTGGGCTTGTGCTCCCTCTCTCACGATCTTTCTGTGTCGTAAATAAACAAAATCTTTAAAAAAAAAATAAATTTAAGTACAAGTTAATTAAGATTAAACGTAATTTAAAATTTAGCTTTTACTCACAGTAGCCACTTTTCAAGGGCTCAATAGCCAGCCACATGTGGGTAGTGGTGGCTGTATAGGACAGCACTGATCTAGAACCTTCCCACCGTTGTAAAAAGTTATTCCAAACAGACACGTAGTCCCTCACAGCACAGCAAGAACCCAGCAATTCATCTATGGACAAGGCAGTTAAAAGAGATTTTTAAAATTTATTTATTTGACAGACACAGATCACGAGCAGGCAGAGAGACAGCAAAGAGAGAGGGGGAAGCAGGCTCCCTGCTGAGCAGAGAGCCCGATGCGGGGCTCCATCCCAGGACCCTGGGATCATGACCTGAACCAAAGGCAACAGCTTAACCCATTGAGCCCCCCAGGTGTCTCCAGACAAGGCAGGTTAATAGCAATCTATTATACTCTAACATTCACTCATTCAGCAAATATTTATTGAGCACCTGCTTTATTTCCTGATGTTGCTTGCCGATGGGCCAAGTAGGTACTTGTGGCTTCAGATTTCAAAGAAGGCCCTGAGATGGAGAACGGAAATGATTGACAGTGTGGTTGCCGTGAGGCAGTTGCTGGTCACTGGCAGTCAGGAGTGGGCTCAGGGGACATGACCTAAGACACCAAAAGTGTCTGCTACAAAGCTTTGTAATGGTAATTATTTTGTGTTTATTTTAACATTTGCTGTTATTATGACTTAAAATGATTTTAGCATCCAACATTCATTTGAATGTGGTCCATATGATAGTGTTAATAAAAATGGGCATGAAAATCAGTATCTTTGGAATAGAAGTTTGATGTGTTAAAATAAGGCCAAAAACCCTAATACACCAGGCTGTTGCTTTTGGGGGAAAGTATGCTATGATATATTAGAGATAACCTTGAGAAAACATACAGCAAAAATAGGCAACAGTAGTGGTAGATACATGTGCTTTGAGAATTCGTCTCTCCCTAATTTCCATTTTTGCCTAAGAGAAAATTAGTGTGGAATTATGCAAGGCTAAGGAATACAGTGACCTTCACGTAGGACAGCCCTGAACAACTGTCTTCACCTAGGTACATTTCCAGTGAAGCCTCCCTGTAGATTGGCATCCTAAGCAAATGCCCAGCTCTAGCCCACGGTAGATGGCTATGTTCAGTCTGGTACATGAAAGAAAAAAAAATCATTCCTGTCTCTGTAATACCAATTTCACCCTCTTGCCTTGGGTAGAAACCATGTGGCTGGGTGGGATCAACTTCTTCCCTATCTCTAGAGATGAGTTCCCATTAGTCTTCTCTGGCTGTGTTATTGGCTTGGGCCCAGGCTCATTTTCCCAGGTGTGAAATTACTGTGGTGCGTGACTTCCCTAGCTATAGTAATTTTGTTCAGAGATGTGAAAGTCCAGGCAGTATGAAGTATAAGAATTTTATTTTTTGGTGGGAAGGAAAGGAAGCTCCTCTTTCCCCCAGTGTAAATGAGAAAATTTGGGTCCTGGGAGCTGCTGATAGCCACCTTGCTACCATGGGGAAGCTAGCCCAACTGAAAAACCACTACAAGAAGGAGGGCACAACCAAAGGGAATTGCAAAAAATGGGAAGCGATGGCCCTGATGATCTTACAAACCTTTGGCTGAACTGACACGAAAGTTTGCTCTCTTTCTGGTCACGTGAGTCAATAGATGTTCCCATTCTGTAAGTCAGTTTAAATTGTGATTTGCTGCAGAAAGCTTCCTAACTGATGACTTAACAGACATTTAGAAATAAATGTTCCTTTTCCTTCTATTCCATCGGTGGTATCTTCAGAGCAATCAGGACTTAAAACAAAAAGTCATACATGAAGCCAGTAGAAGAACTCTGCTTTTTTTCATGACCCAAATCAAGTGTTCTGGTCTTTTTCCATGCAAACTTTCTTTCGGTGTAACCTTATTATTTTATTATTAATCCCTAATCACTGGCGATTCACTTCTAAATTGATTCACATTGCTTATGAAGTGAAGCATCCTCTGCTACTCAGTTTAATTACTGAATTCTGATTGCTTACATAAATAAACAACTCTCTGCATGTGACAGTCTGGGCACTGCTGACCTCAGATTGGTCAGTTCACTTGTGGTCCCAGTGGTGGTCAGTGATGTGCATGTGTAGGAGTTCTGATTGCGATAACGCTCTGGAGCCACTAAGTAATGTTGCACAGTTTCATGCTTACAAAGTACATAATTGCTTCCATTTGTCCTAGATATATATCTAACAATGTCTATTTCAACACGTTCACAAGATTATCTCCCAACAGAAATATGGATGCATTTATGTTTTATAGTTTATGCAGGGACATGTGTGTAAATGAAATGTGTAACGGTTTGGACTCTTTCTGTTGCCAGTGATGGAAGACCCGACCTAAATCAGTTTAACAGAGAAGGGGAATTTATGGGCCAATAGAACAGAAGAGTCCAGGGTTTTCAGCGGCTGGGGCTGGCGGGGGAGAGATTTGAGGTTCAAGCAGTGCAGTTGGAATCCAGCTTCTTTCTGTGTCCAGCTCCGAGCTCTTCTTCCTACTGCACTGGCTCCGGTCTAACGCCAAGGCTGCACCCAGTGTCTTCTTGGCAGCTTCTAGATTCCCAACAGAAGGGGTAGCCTTCTCCCAGAGAATCTCGGAGAGGTTCTAGAATTTACCGTTGTTGGCATTGACTGGCCTGAACCGATTATTGTGATCAAGGGATAGAAAACACAGATTGGCTTAGACTAGGTCATATTCTCAACCCCTGCATTCAGTGGAAGAGGTAGTTCTCTGGAACCACATTCTCACCTAAGGAGAATCCTAAAAATGCGTGCATTGTATATTCTTATCCCATAAAAGGGAGGGCGCGTGATGGGATGTGAAAGAACCACAAACCATCAGAAAGTGCGGCCATTCTTGTGTTTGGTCGTCACGGAACTAAGATGATCTAGCCGAGAACTTGACCACCTACCGTATCTTTTCACATTTAGCGTCTTAGGAAGTAACCAAGCTACCCTTTAGTTGGGGTTCTTTGCCTTCCCTTCTGGCCCTATTCCAGTCCCATCTGAGCGTTGCTTTCTCTGTGAGCTCAATTCTTGTCAGCCAAAGTTCAGGCTTCTACAAGGAACTATTAAATCCACTGGTTGTTTTCTTTCTTTTTTTTAAAGCCAATTTCATTAGCCTTAGAGTAGGATTTATGGCTTAAGCCAACAATGGCTAAGAAGAGAAGGAATATTCTGCTTGATAGGTTTCTGAGGCAGTTAAGTTTGATAATAGAAAATAACTAGCCTGGAGCACCTGGGGGGCTCAGTAGGTTAAGTATCTGCCTTCCACTCAGGTCATGATCCCAGGTCCTGGGATGGAGCCCTGCATCAGGTTCCCTGCTCAGCAGGCAATCTGCATCTCCTTCTCCCTCGTTCGGCAACCCTCCCCCCCATGTAATCTCTCTCTCTCTCGATCTGCTCTCTCTCAAATAAATAAATAAATCTTAAAAAAAAAAATAAAAGGACTAGCCTAGAGAGTGGGAGATTACACTGGTGCCATCTAATATGATGTGTAGACCTGTTTTATTCTTGAATATGGTTTTGAATTTGTTTTTGGGTATTTAGAGGGTTTAAGATGCTTCTGGATGATCTCTCGTGGGACCAGTGTCCTGAAGAAGGGTTGGTTTCATTTTTAGAGGATAGTGGATATGCAAGGGCTTTTCCAAATCTGGAAAGTTAAAATTGCCCACCCAGAAATTTGCTGAGCTTCTAATTTGGAGGTTAATCAAACAATCTAAAAATAAGGGCTGCTTTAAATAAAAGACCAAAATAAATTGCTCAAGAGTCAGTCCCATAACTGATCCTGTCCGGTAAGCTAATTATACCACCAAATCACTTATTTACTCCCCCTTGAAGCTACCATGGCTGCATTTGTTTTTTTGCACATAACCAATCTGAAACCCCTCTTTTTAATTCTTTTTGCCTATTAAGAGAGCATATTTTAAAATTTTTTGCCAAGGGAAATGTTGCCTAGATTGAATTCAAATAGTCCAAAGAAAAAGCTGTAATAACGTGAGGCAACTGGGAGATATTGAGAAAAAGTAATGAACTTGGAGCAAAAAACCCCTGGAGTTGAAACAAGTCTAACCATTTCTGTGTTACCTTGACCAATTTACCTAACCTCTGAGCTTCAGTTTCTGAAGAAAACAGAGAACAAGTTAAAGGGGGATCCAAAGCAACATAGTAATTTGACCCTCCTTAGAGCTGGAAGGAATCAGCTGGTCTTTGCAAACATTCTTTAAATACTTAAACCATTATGGGTAGATGGACTCTTTAAAATTACAACAAAAATACCTCCAATTTATGTAATTTTGCCCTAGAAGAACTTGTCTAAAAAAGGAATAATTTATTCCAAAACATTTAAATGACTAGAATAAATGACACCTATTTATATCTGCCAGTGTTTAATCATAATGTTATGATGATAAGCATTCCAAGAACTGGATACAAGCCAGCTGCTACTGAGATCATAAGTTCTCACAGGTACAAATCCACATCTAATTTGGATCCCGTCCAAAACAGATGAGCTTTCTTACCCAGCCTTAATGTGGAGACAGAGAAAAGAATGCGATGGGCTTGGGAGGAGAAAGCATTCAATGCCAAGTCGAGATGTTTTACATTCCAGGTCCCACAGGCAGCATTTTAAAATTAGCCTCTTTATTCTAAAGAAAGGGAGTTTTCCGACTCCATTGTATGGTTCTTGCCCCACTATTTCTTGACATTTTGCTTCTTGTATACCTTTACTCGTATGAAAGAAAATAATATTCGATAAATATTAGTTTTCCAAAAGATAATTTTTTTACCCAGTCAAATTTATTTCTTTAAATTTTTTTGTTTTTACCTAGCCAAATTTAATTTAGTCCAAGCCAATCTAAACTTCAAACCCAAATCAAACAAAAAAGAGGAGAAAAAAACCCTGAAAAATCTTTCTTTTAAGCTAGCTTTTTTTTTCGTTAAAAAGTTAAGTTCTGTTTTGTGAGAAATCTTTCCATACCACTTTTTTTTAAATGGAATTCTGTCTCCTCATGATGATCCAGGTTGGAATAATAGTTTCAAAGACTTTTGGGATGATAACAACCATCCCAAAGTTAATTTTGTCCCAGTTAATTTTGTAACTGTACTTTCCTCCTTATTTCCTTCTTTATTCTATACCTTTTTTTCCCTTGAATCATATATCACATACATAATATTAATTTATTGTAACTTATTTTATTTTTAAGGCTCATATAATTTATAACAGCTTTATTGAGCTATAATTCACATATCATGCAATTCCCCCTTTTAAAGTACACAATTGAGGGATGCCTGGGTGGCTCAGTTGGTTGAGCAGCTGCCTTCGGCTCGGGTCATGATCCCGGCGTCCTGGGATCGAGTCCCACATCGGGCTCCTTGCTCGGCAGGGAGCCTGCTCTTCCCTCTGCCTCTACCTGCCACTCCGTCTGCCTGTGCTCGCTCTTGCTCCTCTCTCTCTGACAAATAAATAAATAAAATCTTAAAAAAAAAAAAGTACACAATTGAGTAGTTTTAATATATTCACAGAGTTGTGCAATCATTAACCACTATCTAATTCCAAAACATTTTTATCACTCCCCCTCCAAAGAAGCTCTACCCATTAGCATTCACTACCTATACTCTCTCCCCAGGCCCTGGCTACCACTAATCTACTTTCTGTTTCTTTGGATTTGCCTACCATGACAAATTTATTTATATTTCATATAAATGGAATCATACAATATGTGGTTTTTTGTGTCTGGCTTCTTTTGTAGAAAATTTTTAAGGTTCCATCCATGTTGTAACATATATCAGTATTTCATTTCTGTTTACTGCCTAATAATATTGCACTGTAGGGGTATACCACATTTTATTTGTTTGTTTATCAGTTTATGGACACTTAGGTTGTTTCTACTATTAGACTATTATGTTGCTATGAATATTCATGTGCAAGTTTTTGTGGGGACATATGTTTTCAATTCTCTCGGGTTGTACCTAGGGATGGAATTACTGAGTCATATGGGAATTCTATACTTACTTAACTTTTTGAGAAACTGCCAACCTGTTTTCCAAAGTGGCTATGCCATTTTACATTCTCATATGGTGTGTACAAGGGTCCAGTTTCTCCACATCCTTGCCAAAACTTATTACTGCCTGTCTTTTTTGTTATAGTTATGTGTATCCTAGTATGTGTAAACTAGTTATCTGATTTTGGTTAAATGTATTTTGATTTGGAAGCATTTTTCAGAATTTTATTATATTCTTTATGGCGAATGACCATAGTTGGCGTTTGTTGAACACCTTTCTGAACAATATCTCATGTTGTGGAATAATTCTTCTCATTCCACAAAGAGACCAAAGTACGGGAAGGTCTGTTTGTGGTTTTAGTTAAAAGTGGAGTCAGTATTGGCACCCAGGGCTGTCTGACGCCCGTTGTCTTTATCGTTGTGCAGATTCATTATATGTTGTGGAAACACATTCCACATCAGCTCTTCAAACTCACAGGCTCTGAATTTCTGATTTAGAACACCAAATCCCAATGACTGACTTTGTTCATCAGAGAGGCTTGAAGGTTCTTGGGAACACTGAGTTGGGGTCCTGCTCCTAAATCTTGAAGAAAGATCAAAGACCCTGGGCTGGGGAGCAGTTTGTCTCCCCTTTCTCCTTGCCCACCTCGGTCAGGTCTGTCTGAGTCTCTGACCGTTCAGCTCTATGCAGTCGCCCTTTGCTCATCTGACAGACTGAAATTTCTGCTCTGATACGATTTCCTGCCTCAAAGGATCATTGATTACACTATCTAGTCGACAGGTCTCCAAAGCCAGAAAATCCTGCATTACGAGAGGAGTAAATCCAATACCTTGGAGAAGGAAAACCAGAGATCCTTGTAGCTATACCTGCCCTCAAGGAACTCCCTGTGTCTACGACGTCCTCTCTTTCAGTTATCTTGACGTCTTGACGCTTTAATCCTGCAAATGCCGTGTCGCCCGACGATGCCTTTAAAACTGAGTCGCGTTTGCCTTTCAGTTCTTCTACTACACATAATTTTTATTCGAGTAATTTGGGCCCTTGGCTAAGAGTAGTCATTCCTTGCCCCATCCGTCCTGCCGTGACCCCATTCTCAAGAGTCAGCCGCTGATAACAAATATCTGGTAAAGCTTTTGTATCTTTAAATATGCTTTTTCTATCATTGTCTGTTTTATCAATTTTAGACTTTATGTAAATGTGCTTTCTTTACAATAAAAGTGATATGAGATATTCATTCAGTGGTTCCACTCCCTCCTTTCCTGGTTACTTTCAGAGGCGTACCATACCTTAATTTTTTATTTCTTCAACTGCAGGTATTGTCCTTCATCGGCCTTCTTGTAGGACGGAGGTATTAGTGACTGTCCTTGCCTTTAGTTCTTCTCCACTCCTTCCTTTTCCCAACTAACTTCTATACTTTCTCATTTGCATTGTCAAAATTGGTAACATTTATGGTCTACTCTGTTACCAAAATTTAATCTTCCATAGGTTGCCTATAGGTTGAGTCTAAAAACTGAAAGGCAATAAAATGTTGTCATCATTGTGACTTTTTGAAAAGTAGGACTGATAACAATGTTACACTATGATTACATCTTTCCCAGTATAGCTTTTTTCCCCCATGAAGTTTTGAAAGCTGCCCTTTCTATTGAACTATCTACCTTTAGAATAGTCTTGGTGACTTCTGTACATGATACCAGATGTGGTATTCTATGCAGCTTTTTCCTGGAGTCTCTCCTGCCATCTCAGGCAAGACCTCCTAGCCATCTTTTCCGATTTGAACTGCCTCTGGGGCAAATGCACAGCTGTCATCCTGGGACTTCTCTTCACCTTCTTGTTTTGTTCTTGTGTTTTACTGGAATATAGCCTCAAGAGATTTTTAAAGAAATGGTGTGGGGGAGATAAATTTTCTAAGTTGCTGCATGTCTGAAAATGGATTTAGTCTAGATCACATTTGATTTGTAGTTGGGGCATTTGGAATTCTAGGTTCAAAATTATTTTTTCATTAGGACTTTAACAATATTGTTCCCCTGTTGTCTGGCAACTCATATTGTATATATATATATGCGGTTTGAGCCTAATGTTACCCTCAGTCACATTGCTTTGTAGGCAGCAATTTTATTTTGGGGCAAGATTTTAGGATCTTGTCTTTGTTCTTCGTTTTCACAATTTTTATGTGGACATAGGTCTCTTGGCATTCATTGTGCTGGGCTATCGGGGACTTTCTTCTTCCTTTTCCTTTTTTTTTTTTTTTTTTTTAAAGATTTTATTTATTTATTTGTGAGAGAGAGAGAGAAAATGAGAAGGAGAAGGGTCAGAGGGAGAAGCAGACTCCCTGCCAAGCAGGGAGCCTGATGTGGGACTGGATCTTGGGACTCCAGGGTCATGACCTGAGCCAAAGGCAGTCGCCTAACCAACGGAGCCACCAGGCACCCAATTGGGGACTTTGTTAATATGGAGATGTATGTCCTTCATCACTAGAAATTTTCTTATTTATTTAAAAATGTCCTTAATTATTTTCTTCTGTTTTTTTCTTGGAACTACTGTTCACTGATGTTGGGTCTTTTGGATTGATCTTATTCAACTTATTTAGAAAATAACCCTCTATATTTTCTTTAAGATAGATTCTTTAAAAATTCTTCAGGAGAGCTGGAGATGGGAACTTCTCTGAAAACATGCTTTTAAAAAATTAATTTCTGGGGGCCCCTGGGAGGCTCCACTGGTTAAACCTCCAACTCTTGGTCATGATCTCAGGGTTGTGAGATTCACGAGCTCAGGCCCTGCGTCTAGCCTCGTACTCAGCCTGCAGTTGGCGCCATGTTCTCCCTCCCTCTCTGCTCCTCCCTTGCTTATATGCACTCTGTCTTATAAACAAACTAATAAATATTGTTTAAAAATTCAATTTGTTTTTCCCCAGGTTTATTGAGATATTATTGATATGCATAACTGTAGAAGTTTAAGGTATATAGCTTGACAGTTTGACTTATGTATATTGTGAAATGGTTAGCTCTGCAAGTTTAGTTAGCTTCCATCATCTCCTACGATAAAAAGAGAAAGCAGTAAAAGAGAAGGAAAAAAAAAACACTTTTTTTTTTTGTGATGAGAACTCTTAGGGCTTACTCTTTCGACAACTTTAATATATGTCACGCAGCAGCAGTAGCTATGGGCATTGTGTTGTACCTTACATCCTTAGTACGTGTTTATCTTAGAACTGGAAGTTTGTACGTTTTGGCCACCTTCCTCCTATTACTCCTGCCCTCACCCTTCAATTCTGGTAACCGCATGTCTGATCTCTCCCTCTTCTTCTTTTATTTTTTTCTTCTCTCTTTTTTAATTCCACATACAAGTGAGATCATACAGTATTTATCTTTGTCTGACTTATTTCACTTAGTATAGTGCCCTCAAGGTCCATCCATATTGTCACAAATGGCAGAATTTCCTTCTTTTTGTCTTGTTTTGTGTTGTTTTTGTTTTTGTTTTTAATGGCAAGATAATATTGCATTGTATGTATATGCCACAAATTCTTTACCCGTTTACTCATCAGTGGACATTTAGGTGATTCCCATGTCTTGGTATAAAAAATCCTGCTATGAGCATGGAATACATCTGTTTTTAGTCCAACAGTTCAATGCCACCATTTGTGGTACCTCTGTGTCTTGTGCCTGTTTTATATTCTTCATCTGTGTCTTGTGCCTCTTTTATATTCTTCAGATTGTTTTTCTCCTTAGTTGCATTCCCTGCCCCGTCCCCAATACTTCAATGTGCACAGACACTTCCTCCCTCTTGCTCTCTCTCTACAGACTGAGGCTGCTTCTCTCTTCCCTCGTCAGTAAGCACATCACTGTTAGACCCTAGTCTTCCAGAAATGGATCTAATCTATTGTTCAGCAGTGGAGCCCTTCTTTTTTTTGGTATTAAAATTATTCCTTTTATGTTCTGTTTCTGTGATTTGAATAGCATCTTAAGAGGAAGAAGAGGAAGAAAACATGGGCGATTGTTTCACCAAACTGACCCTCTAAAAAATCAACTCTTCATTGGCATCTGCCTGCCTTTGCTCTGCCCAAGTCCTTGTTGCTCATCATCATCAACTCAGCGTTCTGTGGATCGTCTGATTTTGCCCTACATGATCCATTATCTTGACCCTGTTGCTCAGGTTTGCCATTATTCTACTTCAAGAGAAACTCCTTGTTATATGATCAGACAGGCCTGAGAATCACTGCTTAGTGTTTAGGCTTAGTGACCGTTACACTGAGAACCATAACCCAACTGTAGTGAAATTATTATTTCCTCTGTGTCCTCTTGGAGAAAGGAAAATGGTGGAATAATTAGCTGTGTGTTGGGGATGGGGTCTAGGGGAGTGCAAAGGGAAGGGGATGACCAGGTTATAATTTTCATCAATGGCACATCTAGAAGGTTACTAAAGAAGAGTGATAAACTTCTTTTTTTAATAAGGATTTATTTATTTTAGAGAGAGCATGAGCAGGAGGGACAGGAGGAGAGGAAGAGGGAGATGAACCTCAAGCCGACTCTGCACTGAGGATTGAGCCTCTACACGGGGCTAAATCTCTCAGCCCTGAGATCATGACCTGAGCTGAAGCCAAGAGTCAGACACTTACAGACTGTGCCAGCTGGTGCCCTGATCAACTTTTCTCCATCAGTAAAGATAGCCAAGAAGAAATGGGCTTCTGTTGCAGTATGATCAGCTTTTAGAAAAATTAGAAACATTTCTGAGTGAGAAAGAATTCCTGTAGGACATCAAGTACTTCCATTTCCTTAAGTATCCTTAAAAAAGAGGATGGGGACTCATTTTGTTTTCTATGGAAGTATTTACACATGATCCAAGTTAGCAGCAGAAGTATGAACTAGAAGACCTATCTAGCTTCTTCTGCTCCTAGGATGATGGTGAGAAATAACCACAGTAGAGGTAGTTGGTATCACTTATTGAGGACTTGGAGTGTGCCCACTTCTGGGCTAAATACTTTACATGCCAATCTCATTTATTCCTACAATAGGCCTCTGGGGTAGGAAATAATAACATTTCTACTTGACAGAGAAACCCATTGTCCCAGATCCCTAAAGTAACAGATTCAGAGCTGGGTCTGTTTGACCACAAAATGCTTGCTTTCAAATGCACATGAATTTGTCTCTTCTGGGATACCATGACTGACGATTTCAAAAACGATGCCTTTACCTAGGACCGCTACACCTTTGTTGTTCCAAGTAATATCTGTAATTGTTTTTAGTGATTGGTTCTTTGCCCTGCATTTTATCATCAAATCAGACTGAAGTGATGATGTCTCTATTTCTAGAATTTGAACTAGTTTTCTATTGTCATAAAAATGTGCCACCTTCAGGTTGTTTTCAAAGTCAGATGACTTTTCAGTACTTACACAGAAGACCCTTAGAACTCCATATTCTCTGTGAAGCTTAGCTACTGTCCTGAACAGACAGTTTCAGGAAATGGCTTTCTATCCCAACCTCATAGCAGTCTCAACTCTTATTATTTTTTTTTAAGATTTTTACTTATTTATTTGACAGAGAGACACACAGTGAGAGAGGGAACACAAGTTGGGGGAGGGAGGGTGGAGAGGGAGAAGCAGGTTTCCCTCTGAGCAGGGAGCTGGATGCGGGGCTCTATCCCAGGATCCTGGGATCAGGACCTGAGCTGAAGGCAGATGCTTCACTGACTGAGCCACCCAGGCGCCCCGGCAGTCTCAACTCTGAACAGCTTTGTTGGGGTGCTGATGGATCCTAACCAGAGCAGGTGAGTGCTTCTTCATAAGGACACTCTTCACAGTAGTCTTTAAAAACTGTGGCTGCTTCATGTAGGATAAAAACAATGGATAAAGGAAAAACTTTCCTCCCACAGAATTTTTAGATGGTTTTACTTTGCAGTCTTAAGCTACATGTTTATTTTTGCTCTCATTGGCTTTATTGTTCATTAAAGAGTTTATGCCCTTTTCCTCTTTATACATCTGAAAGAATTGAAAAGAGCACACTTATGTTAAACCTACGTGAAAGGCACCATAGCAAAAGGAAAAGAAGGGAAGGAAGGAAAGAAGGAAGGTAGGAAGGATGAAAGAAAAAGGAGAAGATCTTTTACCATGGAGGTGAAGAGAAATCCAGTGCTGCAGATCCCTATTATATCACAACGGGTTAATTATACCCTAAATTAAATGCTGATGACTAAAACATATTCACACAATTGCAGTTAGCCTACAGCATGATTGTTATTATAAAGGAATTCTGCAGTCCTTTCAAGTGCTTATACCTGTTCTTAATTTCCCACTATGTAGTATTTATCCTGGGGTGGCCGGGTAAGAATCCTCCCGCAGCTGCTGGCCGACTGGTCACTGCCCGCTACCACCCCTACTCCATGTCCTCTATCTCCCTCCTTCTGAGCTTAGTTTTACCGAGATTGTTGAAAAGATGATGACAGAGGCAACAAAAGCAACTAAACAATTTTTGTCTAGGATCCTGCCTTTCCGTTCATATTTCTGTCTATAATTTTTGACCATTTCCTCCAACCAAGAGTATGTGACGATGGGAATCACGCAGTAGCTGAATAAACACGTTTCTTGTAACTTTGCTTTATTTCACTCTGAAGAACACACCACTGTGAGGTCCTATGACATCACGGTCACATTCTGGACCTTAGGCTTTTAGGTTGCTCTGCACTAGAAAATAGGATGAAACTGATAGTCTCCTATGCAAACAAAAAAGGGCATTCTAATCACATTTCTATGATGTTTTAAGCTGCTCTGCTTCACAAATTAATTTTTCTTCCTTTATGCAGAGCTTTATAAGAATTCTTTATGTTATTGCCATCATTACTACTAGCCTCAGCAATGACAAATTTTCCAGTCTTGGGAAAGTAGGAAAAAGAGAAAGTGACTTTCTACACACAATCTGTAGAGACATAACTCCATTTTGGAAAAAGTGCAAAAGCCTAGAAAGTTTATTGCTTAAAATTCAATAGCAGACACCAAAACAGGTTATAAAAATATAGGACTTTACCAAGTATAATGTATACAAAAAGAGATAAACTTAAGTAATAGGAAAATAACCCGACACGTATAAAATGTTAGTAAATGACACTGAAGGACATGACAAATCAATCAGAAACGGTGAGACCGGGGGGCTTGGTTGTCTCAGTAGATGATGCAGCTTTCGATCTCAGGGTTGTGAGTTTGAGCCCCACCCATGTTGGGAGTAGAGGTTACTTTAAAAAGGGAAGATTGTTCATTAAATGGTCTAGGGAGACATGTTTTGAAAAAAAATCAACTGGGCGCCTGGGTGGCTCAGTGGGTTAAGCCGCTGCCTTCGGCTCGGGTCATGATCTCAGAGTCCTGGGATCGAGTCCCGCATTGGGCTCTCTGCTCGGCGGGGAGCCTGCTTCCCCCTCTCTCTCTCTGCCTGCCTCTCTGCCTACTTGTGATTTCTCTCTGTCAAATAAATAAATAAAATCTTTAAAAAAAAAAAAAAGAAAAAAAATCAACTTAGATTTTCACTTCACACCATATGCGAAAATTTATTCCAGATGGACTAAAGATGAACGATTAATAGATAAGGAGAAATTATAGACTGGCCTCTGGAAGGGAATATATGCTCTCGGCATTAGAACAAAGATAAAAATTGTAAAGTAATTGGTCATCTCATTATATAACAATGTTGAACTTCTATATATTAAAAACTTAGTTATGACAAAAGGGATCATATCTTTTATATATACAATATGTAAAATATAGCTTACATAATTATATAACTTAAAAAGACAAGAAAAACAGTAAGACCTCAATAAGAAAGGTAGGCAAAGAACCTGAATAGTCCACAAAGGAGGAAATTTCAGAGCCTAATAAAGATAAATATTCAACTGCATCTATAATCAAAGAAATGCAACTAAAATAATGAAAAGTCTTTTTTTTCTTTTATCAAATTAGCCTCGTTTCTATATTGGTTGGGCCCTGTGGGAAGCAGATGAGGAGGTGGAGTTAGGAATACGAAGGTTTATTTGGGAGTAGAGCATCTGAAAGATAAAAGTGGGAGGAAGCAGGGTCTGACATTCATGTACTATGGATATTCTATTGCACCACATGACAGTCTATCAAGAAAAATAGGCAATTTAATAACATTCATATATAAATCCATTTAATCCCCATAACAGTATTATAAGGCATGTGCTTTCTTGACCCTTATATTACAGGTGAGGAAACTAAGGCACAGAAAGAATAAGTAAAATGTCCAAGATGGAGTTGGAGCTGGAACCCAGGCAACCTGGCTCCAGCGTCTTTAGTCTTTGGTCTTATATTACACGGCCTTTTAAATATAACATGCAATATGAAGCAGTTTTTAAAATGATATTTTAAATGGTATTTTTAATGATAAGGAATTTTAATCATGTGAAAAAATACTTAAAATACTTAATATAAAATTATTCAGAAAGAGTTGAATTCAAAATTATATAATGACGCCTGGGTGGCTCAGTTGGTTGGACGACTGCCTTCGGCTCAGGGCGTGATCCTGGAGTCCCGGGATCGAGTCCCACATCAGGCTCCCAGCTCCATGGGGAGTCTGCTTCGCTCTCTGACCTTCTCCTCGCTCATGCTCTCTCTCACTGTCTCTCTCTCTCAAATAAATAAATAAAATATTTAAAAAAAAATTATATAATGAAATCTGAATTAACTAGAATATCCATAAAGTAATGAATGACAACAGCATAAATTAATAATAGTCACTACTGAGTGAGAGGTTATGTAGGGTACACTGCTCATCCTGGCTTGCCCTGAGTTTTCCTGGTTTTTCCCATGTTCTGGGAATTCCATCAGTTCTTGGACAAAGTGGGATGATGAATCAACCCTAATGATTTTAATTGTCTATTTACATGACTTTGGTCCCTGCCTCAAGTTCTCTAAAATGAGCATCTATTAACTGGGTAACAACAACAGCAGCAGCAGCAACAACAAGCAGCTCTTGGGAAAAGAAGAGGAAGTGTGTTGGCTGGATTTTGGTGGAGGAGAGATCAGGCATAGGGGAGAAGCATCCAATATGATGACCCAGATCAAAAAAATTGAACAGGTAGTAGGAAACTTTCGTTCATTTTCTTATTCATTAAACCCAATGCTAGGCCCTGGGGATACAGAAATGAAGACAGGTGACAAGTCACTTGCTCTCAGGAGTTAACTAGACTAGTAGTAGGTTAAGGAATTCCATAAACAAATGACAATACTCCTATGTTGTGATGAATGTTATTCAGGAAAGAACTAGGGTGATGCAACAGAGGGTAATGGGATGGGGACACTCTAGTGAGGAGGCTTGGAGAAGGCCTCTGTGGACTGGTGACATTTGATGTGGGACTGAATGAGAAGTGGCATTATAAACATTATTACTGAAGCATAAAACCAAGCTATGGGGAAAGAAAAGATTTCTAGCAACTCATTACTTCCCAGACCTGGGACTGAGACTCATCTCCAGAGATAGAATTCCTTGGCATCAAGCTTGCAACTCACATGAATGTTAACTAAAAGAGTATGCGAGAAACTGGGCAGGTTTGCAAAAGTGGAGCTTTTTAAGGGGAAAATGCATGAAATACCAGTTATCAGAGACTTTTTCCTTAATGTATTCTGAAACAGTGATAAAACACCTTGAATTTATCATTTTTTCACCAAAATAAGGGCCTTTAAAAATTAGACTGTTGCATGTGTTTGAATGATCTCATTTTAGCAAGATTCTGCTTAGAAGCAATACAAATTTTAAATGTATAAAAACTAGGAGGGGGTGGTCCAGGATGGCGGACAGACACACAAAATCTACAGTGACATATGGAACAATTTCTTCTGAAAAAGAAATGAAAACTAGATAAACTGTTCCTCCCCAACAAAAGATAGAAGGACCACATCAAGACAGGTAGAAGTGGCAGAGACCCCGTCTGGCCAACTCCCCTCCCATCCTGCAACTCCCTGGAGCTTATCCTGGAGGAGGAAGGGAGGCACATCAGGCACATTAGACACCTTAGGATCTGGGCCAGAGAGATAAGCCCCCAGAACATACCACTTAGAAAAACAAGGGGCTTACTTCCAGTGGAGCCAAAGGGCAGTAGGGAACTGAGATTCTCCTTTTAAAGGGCTCCCGTGCCATCTCACTCACCCTGGAACAAAGTGCAATAGCAGCAGTTTGAAAGTGCTTAGCGTATATGTGAAGGAGATTCATTTGCTAATCTCCAAGCATCTGCTGGAGGGGCAGGGGACAACTAGGACTCTTCAGAGATGGAGGAACCAGTGGATGCCATTTTTGTACTCCCCCTCTACTCTACTAGAACAGGTGAGTGCACAGGTATGTACTAAGGCCAGAGGGACTGAAGAGCACAAACAACTACAGCATTCTCCTGCTTCCTTGCTAAAGCCAGTAGATACGGGCAGACAGGGCACTGTGCTGCTGCATACTGAAGCCAGCGGCATATATAGTCAAGGCATTTTCCCATTGCTTGGCTAAAGCCAGCAAGGGCCTCACCCGATGTTTCCAGCTGCCTTGCTAAAGCTGGTATATGTGTGCAATATACACAGGAAACACTCCTTGATTGCCCTGCCTTGGTGGCTAGGGGGCCTGTGTATCTGGGCACCATAGGACTGTAACTATTGGAAACACCTTGGCAGGGTACACCCCCAGGGCACTGCATAGACAGTAGATTGAAACACACCCCTAGTCTTCCTATGGGAAAGGTCTGTTTATGTGTTCTGGAGCTTTAGCTTGAGAGGCATGCTTTAGATTTGCCACATCTAGGCTTTGAAGGTGCTCTCAGGGAATGTAAGCAGCAAGACACCATCCTGTGTACAACTTTGGTCTCACTACAAAATACTTCCCATAAAAGAGTTTATGCATTCATTTGGAGCCCCAATTTTGGCAACTGTTGCCCAGGGGATACCTCCAGATTTCCTGGCCTGGAGGCCAGCAGAGTTTATAACTGCAGCCCCAAAGGACTGTATGTATTGGCATATTTGAAAAGCTGCTGCCTAAGGGTCTGGCTTCTAATTAGCCTGACACTAGGTGCTAAACAAGATCTCTCCCCTTGTAACACTGACAGGTCTTGGCACACCCTCAACAGTAGGGATTTATCAAGAATCAATCAGCTTACTGAGGTAATCACAATGATTTGAGAGACCAAGAACTAGACAACCAAAAAGCTTCTCCACCTACACAAAGCACACCTTCAGGACTGGGAGAGGTGACTGCTGTGGCTAACATATAGAAACAAACCCAGAGAGTCAAGTAAAATGAGGAAAGAGAGGTAAATGTTCCAAAGGAAGAGTAAGAGAAAATCTCAGAAAAAGACCTTAATGAAATGGAGATAAATAATCTCCCTGATAAGGAATTTAAAATAATGGCCATAAAGATATTCACCAAATTTAGGAGAAGAATGAATGAGCACAGTGAGAACTTTAGGAAAGAGATAAAAGAAAGAGAGTGAGAGAGAGGGAGAGAGAGAGAGAGACAAAGAACTGAATAGAAGTCACAGAGCTGGAGAATATAATAACTGAACTAAAAAAATACAATAGTGGAATTTAACAGCAGATTGGATGAAACAGAACAGATCAGCAATCTGAAAGGTGATAATGGAACTCATCCAAACAGAGCAAGAAAAAAAAAACACTTTGAAAAGTGAAGGTAGGTTAAAGGATTCGTGAGCAAAATAATATTCACAGATGGAGAAGAGAGAGCAGGGGGCAGAAAACTTAATCGAATATAATGGGTGAAAACTTCCCTAAACTGGGGGAAGAAACAGACATGCAGATCTAGGAAGCCTAGAGACTTTTCAACAAGATGAATCCTAAGAGATCCACACCAAGATATGTTATAATTAAAATGTCAAAAGTTAAAGAAAAGTCTTAAGAGCAGTAGGAGAAAAAGCAACTTTTGCATACAAGGTAAACCTCATAAAACTACTAGCAGATTTCTCACAGGAAAATTGTGGGCCAAAAGAGAGTGGCATGATATATTCAAAGTGCTAAAAAAAAAAAAAATTTCCAGTGAAGAATACTCTATCCAACAAGGTTACCATTATGAACTGAAAGAGAGATAAGTTTTCTAAGCCAAACCTAAGGGAGTTTATCACCACTAAACTGGTCTTACAAAAAATGTTAAAGAGACTTATTTAAGCTGAAAATATGTGGCACTATTTAATAAAAGAAAACATATGAAAGTAAAAATATTACTTGTAAAGGTAAATATGTAGTGAAGAACTTGCAGTAACATTTATAAAGCTAGCATGGAGTCTTAAAGACAAAAGCAATAAAATGAATTTAAACTATAATCATAAGTTCAGGATACATGAAATAAAAATATGTAAAATGTGACATCCAAAACAAAACATGGGATGTGGGGATAAAAATGTAGTTTTGAAATAAGTTTAAATTTAAGCTGCTTTTAACTTAAAATGGACTGTTGTATACGTAGGATGTTATATGTGAGCCTTTTGGTAGTCCAAAGTAAAAGTAAACCCCTAGAAGATACACACGAGGAAATGTGAGAGGAATCTAAATATGACACTAAAGGAAGTCATCAAAGCACAAGAGAAGAAGGTAGGAATAGAGAGGAGCTACAATAGAAGCCAGAAAATAAATAACAAAATGGAAATGAAAACATACTTACCAATAATTACTTTAAATGTAAGTGGACTGAATTCTCTAATCAAGAGATACAGAGTGGCTGAATGGATAAAAAAACAAGACTCATTTATATGCTGCCTGCAAGAGACTCACTTTAGATGTAATGCACAGACAGACTGAAAATGAAGGGATGGAAAAGGAAATTCATGATGAACATAGATGCAAACATCCTTAACAAAAGGGGTGGCTCAGTTGGTTAGGTGTCTGCCTTCAGCTCAGGTCATGATCCCTGGGTCCTGGGATTGAGCCCCACCTCAGGCTCCCTGCTCGACAGGGAGTCTGCTTCTCCCTCTCCCTCTGTGCACTCTCTCTCTCTCAAATAAATAAATAAATAAATAAACAAAATACTAGCAAACCAAATTCAGCATTAAAAGAATTACATACCATAATCAAGTGAGATTTGTTTCAAGGATGGAAGGATGGTTCAACATCAACACATCAATCAATGTAATACACCACATTAACAAAATGCAAAAAATCATATCATCTCAATAACTGTAGAAAAGGCATTTGACAAAATTCAACATCCATTAATGATAAATACTCTCAATAAAGTGAGTATAAAGGGAATATACTCCAACATAATAAAAACCATAATGACAAGGCCACAGTTAACATCATACTTAATGGTGAAATGTTAAGAGCTTTTACTTTAAGATCGGGAATAAGACAAGAATGTCCACTCTCCCCACTACTATTCAACTTAGTATTGGAAATCCTTGAAATTGGACAAGAGTAAAAAACCAAAAGGCATCCAAATTGAAAGAAAGGAGTAACATTGTCATTATTTGCAGATAACATGATACTATATATAGAAAACCCTAAAGACCCAACCAAAACCATTAAAACTAATAAATGAACTCACTCAAGTGGAAGGATACAAAATCAATATATAAAAATTATTGTGTTTCTATACACTAACAATGAACTATCAGAAAGAGAAATTAAGGAAACAATCCCAGATGGAGATGTACTTGTGGTGAGCATAGCATAACTTACAGACTTTTTAAATCACTATGTTACATACCTGAAACTAATGTAACATTGTTTTAACTATACTTCAGTTTTAAAAAATTCCATTTGCAATTGCATAAAAAAGAATAAAATACCTCAAAATAAATTTAACCAAGGGAGTAAAAGACCTGTACATTGAGGACTATACATAATTGATGAAAGAAATTGAAGAAGGTACAAAGAAATGGAAAGATAACATGCTCATGGATTAGAAGAATCAATGTTGTTAAAATATTCATAATACCCAAAGCAGTATACATACTCTACACAATCCCTATCAATATTCCAATGAGATTTTTTAGAGAAATAGAATAGACAATCGTAAAACTTTCATGGAATCACAGAAGGCATCACCCGAATAGCAAAAGCAATACTGAAAAAAGAGAATGAATCAGGAGGTATTATGTTCCCTGTTTTCAAACTATACTATAAGGCCATAGTAATCAAAACAGTATGGTAGGTATAAAAACAGACATATAGATAATGGAACCTGATATTAACCCAGAAATAAACCCACACATTTATGGTCAATTAATTTTTGACAAAGGAGGTGAGAATATACACTGAGGAAAGGACGGTCTCTTTAGTAAATGGTGCTGGGAAAACTAGACAGCCACATGAAAAATAATGAAACTAGACTGCTATCTTACAACATACACAAAAGATAACTCAAAATGGGTTAAAGACTTGAATGTAAGACCCGAAACCATGAAACTCTTAGAAGAAAGCATAGGCTCTTTGATATCAGTCAGTCCTGCAGTGAAATTTTGGTTCTGACTCCAAAAGCAAATGCAACAAAAGTAAAAATAAACAAGTGGGACTACACCAAACTAAAAAGTTTCTGTATAACAAAGGAAACTGAATGGGAGAAAATATTTGCAAATCATATATCCAACAAAGAGTTAATATTTTGAAGAACTCACAAAACTCAATAGCAAAAACACAATCCATTTAAAAATTGGACAAAGGATCTGAATAAACTTTTTTCCAAAGAAGACATACAGGTGGCTAATAAGCACATGAAAAGATGCTCAACATTACTAGTCATCCGGGAAATGCAAATCAAAACCACAGTGAGAAATCACCACACATCTGGAGATAGAATGGCTATTATCAAAAAGAGTTTAGAAAAAACAACTGCTAGGAGGATGTGGGGAAAAGGGGGTCCTCGTGCACTGTTGGTGGGAATATAAATTCATGCAGCCACTATGTAAAACCGTATGAAGTTTCCTCAAAAAAAAAAAAAAACAGTAAAAGTAGAACTGTAATATGACTCAGCAATCCGCTTCTGGGTATTATTCAGAGCAAAAACACTGATTCAGAACAACAGAAGCTCCCCGGTGTTTGTTGCACCACCGTTCACTATAGCCAAGATATAGAAACAACCTAAGTGTCCATCGATGGATGAATTTATAAAGAAGAAATATAAAGAATTTATAAAGAATAATTTAATCAGAAGATGCACACTGAAATGCTGGTCAGCCATAAAAAGAATGAAGAGTAAGAGTGAAATCTCGCCATGGAAACAATACAGATGCACCTTGAGGGCATTATATTAAGCAAAATAAGACAGGAAAAGACAAAGACTATATGATTTCACTTATATGTAGAATCTCTAAAAAAATGAAACAAATGAACAAACAAAATGAAACCAAAATCATAGATACAGAGAACAAAATGGTGGTTTCCATTGGGGAAGGGGTCAGAGAGAGGGTGAGCCAGGTAAAGGATATCGAGAAGCACAAACTTCCAAGTATAAAGTAAATAATTCATGGAGATGTATGTACAATATGGTGACTATAATCAATAATATTGAAGGGCATACCTGAAAGTTGCAAAATAATAAATCTAAAAAGTTAACTTTTTATAGTGACAGAGGGTAACTAACTTACTGTGGTGATCATTTTGCAATCTGCACAAATATTGAATCATCATGTTTTACACTTGAGACCGATACAATGTTGTATGTCAGTTACACTTCAATACAAAATTTGTAGGGGGGCCTGGGCAGCTCAGCTGGTTAAAGGACTGACTCTCGATTTTGGCTCAGATCATGATCTCAGAGTCATGGAGTCGAGTCCCATGTCGGGCTTCATTTTGGGTGTGGAGCCTGCTTGGGATTCTCTTCTCTCTCTCTGTCTCTCTCTCTCTCTTTCTCCCTCTGTCCACACCCCTACTCATGCATGTGCATGCTCTCTATATAAATAAATAAACATTTATAAAAATAAAGAAATTTAAATAGTAAAATCTTAGAAAGAATAACAGAAGGAAGTTGCAATCTCCTTTTCGTCATTTAGCAAATGTATAAGTCCTTAAAATAAAAACCAAGCATGCAGTTTTTGTTTATTTTTATTTTTATCATTTTTAAAAAAGATTGTATTTATTTATTTGACAGAGATCACAAGTAGGCAGAGAGGCAGGCAGAGAGAGAGAAGAAAGCAGGCTCCCTGCTGAGCAGAGAGCATGATGTGGGGCTCGATCCCAGGACACTGAGATTATGACCTGAGGCTTAGCCCACTGAGCCACCCAGGTGCCCCAAGCATGCAGTTTTTAGGGGAAAACCCCAAAACACTCCAGTCTTGCTAAAGTCAGCAGAGTTCTTCTGGAGTCATCAAACTAGGAGAGGTTGTTTTCACCAAAACTCTTAAACATTGAGATCTTGTTCTGTAAAAGGTGGTAATGGGTTCACAGGACTTCTTGCCTTCTCATCAAGGTAGATGACAATTAGTGGAGGAAATTATTCAATAAATTCAAAAAAGGGTCACTACTGGAGCAGGGAAGGAAATGCTAGGAACAAGAGGGGTTTTGTTTTATTTTTGTTTGTTTGTTTTTAAATTAGAAGAGTTTGATATATGCCTAAGGTCTAGCCAGGTAATATATTAAGACCAGGTGTTGTAGTATATTTTAAAAGATTATGGTGCTTATAATAGAATGTGTCCTAAAAAAGAGTGTAGTATTTGTTCTTCACATTCCTTTTCTGTTTCTATCCCTCTCCTTTCTGAAAATATTCTTTAGGAAAAAATTGTTAAAATGCTTATTAAACAATTTTTGTTGCTTTAATCTGATTATGAGTTTGGATTTTAAGAAAGGAAATAAGCAGTAGAGTGGATTTTTTTAAAATCCTCAGAAAAATTTCTATGGAGGAGATGATTTTTTGGGGTAGCAGTTTAGGCTGGTATTGGTGTCTGCTGGTAGGCTTATCGTAACTGAGAACACTGAGCTTTTCTTAAAAAAAAAAAATTCCTTAGCTGGAATGAATAATTGAAAATGCTGAGCCTTGCATTTCAAAGATTAATTTCTCCATTAATGGCCAAAGTGATAGAGAGAAACAATCAGGCTAAAGAAGAATAATCAAGCTAACCCAACTGGGGCATTTGATCTGATATTCAAAATTGCTGGGCCAAAACTTTGATCTCCTTCAGTTTTGTTTGAGAGAGTTTTAGGTCATTTAAAACTGTCTTTGTAACTTAGAACTGTGTTCTGATATGTGTGTGTGTGTTTTTTTAATCTCTTCAGGTAATAGGATACAACATGCTATTTTGGGGCCCAGCGAGCTGCAGGGTGGTTTTTTAATGACCAGTGTCAGATATTCCCAGAAGGTCTTAGGCGTATTTTTAATGTGTTTATTTGATAGCCACAAGCCCATTCAGTTATATTAAACTGGCGGCAGCCCATCTTAGCTTGCTAAAGAAAGAACAGTGATGCAACAGGAAGTCAGGTGGCAAAGACAAGACTCCTGAGTTCCAAGAGGAACCAAGCGTGTCAGAACCACTACAACATGGTCTGAGTAACAGTTAGGGATGGGGTACATTTCACTGAAGAATTGCTTTTTAGTAACCAGTTCTGTCAGCAACAGGTGCATTCTCCAGATTTATAGCTGAGAATACAGACTTAACTTGTAATAGTATCTGTAGATTGTATTCTCTTTGTTGGCGAAATGTTTGTACTATTTAAGTCAAACTCATCAAACATCTTCATGAGTGTCCATTAGGATTATTCCATGGTCCTGGAAACTTTCTGCTTCAGAGACTATAAATCAGATTATTATAACGATCATGGCCACCAATGTTATTGACAAAATCAGTGCCATATTAGTAAGGATATATAGCGTTTCTGCCTGTATTTATTTAGTTACCATTATGTTTGAGGCACTGTTTTTTAGCCTACTTAAAACATCGTCCTTGTTCCTTACAACAGTCCTACAAAGTACACATTATCAGTCCCTTTTAATACGTGAGGAAACAGAGTCTAAGTAACTTGCCCAAGGGATCCACATGATTAAGTGGTAGATCCGTATTTCAGTAGGAGCTTCTTTGACTCTGAACACAAATTCCACCACAATCACCATTTCTCCGAATTTTATATTGCTATCCTTTCAGAATTAGTGGATGGAGTGGTTTTCCTTGCTACTGTCCCTTGAAGCAAAAGTCCTGCTTTCTTTGCAGTGGATTGTGTTTACTGAATATTGATGAGTTCTTTCGTGCCATGACTGTGTACCTGGTGAGGGTCAAAGAGGAGAGAAATCATGGTGGAGACTGCCAACACATCTTTACTGTTCTGGAAAATAAATGAAACACACATTGTACCTTTAACCCCAGTACTTCAAGCTCTAGTGGGATTAATCTCATGCACAGATCTTGTTTGAGTTTTTCATATCTTGGGCTGCAGAACTGTTAGCAGGGACTTGGTGTTGTGGGTATGTTACAGTAACAGCCAGTTCTGACCGAGTCCTTTCCAGGTATGAGGTGCTCGACATCGATTACCTTTTCAGTCAACACATCAACTCAGTGAGTTCAGTACTGTTGTTAATAACATCCTCACACTGCAAATGAGGTCAAGGTTATTCATATGCTTATTGGTGGAACAGGACTTAGAACCTATGACTTCACATTAAAATACTGTAATTGTTTATATGATATTTGGTAATTTTTCAGTTTAGTGTTCTCAAATGTCCCGATACTGTTTGGTATTATAATTCTCAAACATCCCAAGTAATTTGTAATGAAAATGTATAAAATACTGAAATTTGCCGATGGTTTACTTTTTTATGTGTGAATTAAAACATATTCAAGGATTTCTCTTAATATCATCATCCCCTACTTTTTGCATTCAAATATATTTTCTTTTCTATGAGAGAACTATTTATCATAGCAGTGGATATGCAGGAAACTGAACACAACCGTGTTTTTAGCAACTGTGCTGCTTTATCTGTCTCCCCTTTTGGTACTTCAAAAATGACCACCTAAATGGTCTGACGTAGTAAGTTCTTGGTAAAGTCATGGGAGTAAGGAACAGCGTGGATAAAAGCCTCGATTTCAGAGTCGAAGCTGGCCCTCTGGCACTCGGGAGTTCTGTATTTTCAGGCGGGTTGTTTACCTTCCTCAGTCTTTGGTTTCCTCATTAAGGAAATGGAGTAATAATAGTACCTAACTTAAAGGGTTGTTGAGAGGATTAAATAGGATAAAATAAGTAGAAATGTTTAGTACAGTGCCTGCTTACCACAAATGCTTAATTACATTAGTTGATATTATCTGCTATTCTGAAACAGTTCTTTTCTTTTCCTGACTCAGAAAATCTACTTAGACTGTAACAAAACAAAATTAGGGCCTGTATCTTTGCCCTTGGGGTGAGCTAAGGAAATCTGGGACAGAAATGGATATGTAACATTTGATTTATTTTATTAACAATGCGATGTTATGAGAGGAGGAGGGAAAATGTAGTCAATAAGTAACTCTGAGAGGCTTAATAAAATATTTACTCTTTTCTATCTAACCTTGTAAACTAGTAAGGGCCTTTTTTTTTGTAAGCACCATTTTTAAGTCTTGTTAACAGCAACATTGCATCTAAGATGATGATGCTTTTAATATTTTAATAATGCGAGGCTTTTCATCATTCCTTGCTTGTTGCTGATTTAAAAAAAATCATTAACAACATGAAAATTAGTGCATTTTGAATTCTTGTAGAATTTGTTTATTTTTCTCCGTGTAAGTGACTTGAAAATAGCTTAAGCTCTCCGCAGATGGAGTTAAGAAGAAAATCCACATAGAGGCGGCTGGGTGGCTCCGTCAGTTAAGTGTCTGCCTTTGGCTCAGGTCAGGATTCCAGAGTCCTGGGCTTGAGCCCGCATCAGGCTTCCGGCTCGGTGGGGAGTCCACTTCTTACCCTTCTCCCCCTGCTCCTCTGCCCGCTGCTCATGTTCTCTTTCTCTCGCTCTGTCTCAAATCAATAAATAAAATCCTTTAAAAAAAGAGAGAAGAAAATCCACACAGATGCAGACTGACTTTCAAGGAAGCTGGGTGGGTTTTAGGTTTGCCCAGTCGGAAATGTCAGGACTAGGGCATGGTCCTGACTCAGAGGGAGCCTTCCCCGAAGGTATGGTTAGACACTACCCTCCATGATATGGCACTCACCGCTACTGCTCTCACTCATTTTCCTGATAAGTCGTTTGATGGTGTGATAAAACGTAGATGACATTTCTAGGTAAGCTGTCTTCAACAAGTGCCAAAGGCGTTTCTCATCTTTGACTCAGGATCATGTGTCTTTGTACTGCAGGAGAGAGGAAAAGGTTTCTGGCTTCTGAGATGAAAAGTAAAGTCTCATATTGTGCAGTTTTGTCTTCCCAGTTTCTTTGGTGCCTACTTCTCTGCTACCTGAGCCGCTCGCACAACCGTCCCTGTCTGGTGTGTTCACGCCGTGCCTTCTTACTGCCTGTAGTTAGTTAGTCCTTCCAGCAGGAGGAGTAGGATGATTAAGTTGGCATCGGTCTTCCTTCTTGGACATATTAAACACAAAAAGGACTTTAGCAACAATAAAAAGATGTCAGAAGTAGGAAATGATGAAAAAATTGGAGAAAACAATTTTCCCTTCGATATTAATCTTATTAAGCAAATGACATACATTGGAAAGGCTATTACACAAATTCCATTGCTGATGAGGAAGGCAATGTGATTAAGTAAAACAAACACGAAACAAAAACTGAATTGAGAGAGGGAAATATGAGTTCTCGTCCTAATCTTGCCAACCACCTGCTAGATAATTTCGGGTTAGTTATTGAACTTTTTTAGAACACAATTTCCTTATGAGTAAAATTAGAGGATTGGGACAGATGTTCTGAAAGTCCTGTTATGATTCTGTCATTTGATGTTGTAAGATAAGCAAAAGCCAACCTCCCCAGTGAACAATTTACCAGAAGATGATCATGAACCTATCACTGTTAATCAATGCTTATAGTATTAAAAAATGCTGTAATTCTACCCAGAGGACTTTAAGATGAATAGAAGTGAAATAAAAAGGAGCATTTCATCCCAGAGAAAGACAACAGTGGATTCTAAGTGACTATAAAAATCTAGATCACCAACTGAAGTGACTCAGCAAAAAAAAAAAGTGAGTAACAAAACAAAATATAAAATTCAAACCCCAAAGAATTAATGACAAAATTTCTTTGAATCCTTCCAGGAGATTTTATTTACATTCATTTTAAACACTGTAAGTTTTCCTTCATAAAAGATAGCATAGAATTCCATTTCTGGACTTGGTGAGTAACTGGTACCAGACTTTCCTTCCCACTGTACATGGCTAAAAGCTCAACAAAATACATGAAACAGCTGTTGTTAGATGTTGGGCAATAGACAGTGCAAGAATGCCATCTAATCCCGGAGAGAAGGGAAACAAAGAACTGAGACCAGCAATCACCCTGAGTTTCACTTGGAAGCATTTTCTAGATTATGATGTAAGGAGGAAGAACCCAAGCAGAGCATGGTGGTCTCACTGAATTGAGGAGATAGAGTTTGGAGGAAGTAGAAGTGGCTGGTACTTGTAGGGAAGGATGATGGAGAAGAGAGTCCCCTTGAATTAGTTAGTGAACACTGAACTGTCCATTTGTGAAATCTCTAAGAGTCCAAATAAGAAGGGTGCTATAAATGAAACAACTTGTAGAGTTAACGTTGGCAGGAGATGTTTGAATTCTTATCATCCAGAATGGAGAGACTGTGTTGAATTCCTGGGACATTCATGGAGAACCCAGAGGATCATGCACTAATGGTTAAAATAGCCCTGGAATAAAAGCTACTATAGACCTATCTTTTTTTTTTCTTTAAGATTTTATTTATTTATTTGACAAACAGAGATCACAAGTAGGCAGAGAGAGGAAGGGAAGCAGGCTCCCTGCCAAGCAGAGAGGCAGATGCGGGGCTCGATCCCAGGACCCTGGGACAATGACCTGAGCCAAAGGCAGAGGCTTTAACCCACTGAGCCACCCAGGCACCCTGGACCTATCTTAATAAGGTTTAAAGGCAAGCCCCAAAAGGACCCAGCTGATCTACAAGTAATTTAGATTGCAGTAACTTAAGTAACTTAATGAAATGGTACAACAAATTTCAATACTGCACACACACACACACAAAATCTGGATAATTAACAATGTAAGACTCACAATCTCCAAAATCTAATCAAACTAATTGCATATACAAAGAAGCAGTGAAATGTGACCTATAATCAGAAGAAAAATCAGTCAATAGTAACAAGGCAAGAAATGATAGAGATAATGGAATTCACAGACAAGACCTTTAAAAGACATGTTATCAATACACTCAAGGATTTAAAGGAAAACATGAACATAATGAGGAAAGAACATTTTATATATATTATATATATATAATATATATAAAGATTGAATGGAAATCTGGGGCAGAGAAATGAAAAATCTGAAATGACAAACTCACTGGATCAGATTAATAACAGATGAGGAACTAGAAAAAAATCAGGAAAAATGAAATTTTAGCAGAAGAAACTACTCAAAATACAGTACAGAGAATAAAAAGATGCAAACAATTAAGAGACTCATTGACCTGTAAAACAAAAACAAGAAGTCTAACATGTACCTAGTTTGAGTCCCAAAAGTAGGAGATAGAGAAATTATTTCAAGAGATAATTCCCCCAAGTTTCTCAAATTTGAAGTTAACTAGAAGTCCACATATCCAATAAACACAAGGAGCTCCCGAAGTATGAAAAATAGATAACACCAAAAGATTACTGTGATCAAATTGCTGAATAACTAATGAAAAGATAAAATTTTAAAAGTGGCCAGAGTAAAAAAAAACTTATTACTTACAAAAGGAAAAAATAAGATCCATATAGAGGTCTCATTAGAGATAATGCAAGCCAAAAATTTTCAAAAACTGCTAAATGACATCAATTCACAATTCAAGAAAATATTCTATTTGGGTGTGTGTGTACATATATGTGTGTACACACACACATATATATATATACACACATATATATGTATGTGATTATTATATAGATAGAGGGAAAAATCACATCCTTCTCAAATTGCCAGTAACCAATGATAAAGTCTTACAAGCAGTCAGAAGGGGAAACTTATATTCAGAATAATATCATAAGAATGGCATCAGATTACACCTAAAACTAATGTAACAGTATTTTAACTATACCTCAAGAACAGTGGAAACTAGAAGACAATTAGATGATATCTCTAAAGTGATAAAAGAAAAACTGCCAACCTAGAATTCTATACACAGTGAAAATATTCTTCAGAAAAACTAAGGCAAAACAGACATATCCAAACAAACAGAACCGAGGAGTTAGCGCAGAACAGCACTACAGTAAATCCCCAAAGGAGATTCTTTCTTGTGAGGGCAAATGATCCTCGTTGGAAGCCAAGATATGGAGGAAGGATACGGAAAGAATAGATTTATGGGTAAATGTATACTTAGAAACTATTTTTAAAGGTGTCTTTAAAAGACTATTAGCTGTCCAAAACAAGTGTAAAGATAATGCAGGGTTTATAATATGAGAGATAAATAGAAAAAATTATAATAGCTCGAGTAGAATTTATGTTTATAAAGTAGAAAATAATAATTTAAGGAAGACCAAAGTTAATCATTCTTTTTTTAAATTTTTAATTAAAAATTTTTTTTAATAAACATATAATATATTTTTATCCCCAGGGTACAGGTCTGTGAATCGCCAGGTTTACACACTTCACAGCACTCACCATAGCACATACCCTCCCCAATGTCCATAACCCCACCCCCCTTCTCCCAACCCCCAACCCCCCAGCAACCCTCAGTTTGTTTTGTGAGATTAAGAGTCACTTATGATTTGTCTCCCTCCCAATCCCATCTTGTTTCATTTATTCTTCTCCTACCCCTCAAACCCCCCATGTTGCATCTCCACTTCCTCATATCAGGGAGATCATATGATAGTTGTCTTTCTCCAATTGACTTATTTTGCTAAGCATGATACCCCTAGTTCCATTCATGTCATCGCAAATGGCAAGATTTCATTTCTTTTGATGGCTACATAGTATTCCATTGTGTATATATACCACATCTTCTTTATCCATTCATCTGTTGATGGACATCTAGGTTCTTTCCATAGTTTGGCTATTGTAGACATTGCTGCTATAAACATTCGGGTGCACGTGCCCCTTTCGGATCACTACGTTTGTATCTTTAGGGTAAATACCCAGTCAATTGCTGGGTCATAGGGCAGTTCCATTTTCAAAATTTTGAGCAACCTCCATGCTGTTTTCCAGATTGGTTGCACCAGCTTGTATTCCCACCAACAGTGTAGGAGGGTTCCCCTTTCTCTGCATCCTCGCCAGCATCTGTAATTTCCTGACTTGTTAATTTTAGCCATTCTGACTGGTATGAGGTGATATCTCATTGTGGTTTTGATTTGTATTTCCCTGATGCCGAGTGATGTGGAGCACTTTTTCATATGTCTGTTGGCCATCTGGATGTCTTCTTTGCAGAACTGTCTCAAAGTTAATCATTCTTGTTGAAATCTGTAAAATGACGAGAAATGTATACAAAAAAAGGTAGAGCAAAAATAAAAACAAAAATCACCAAAAATCAAGAGACAATTAAATGGTAGAATAAAAATATTTTTAATTCAGGAGTAGGCAGGAGAGGAAGAATATAGAACAAAAGTGGGAATAATTAAAAAAAAAAAAAAACAAGTAAGATGGTGGACCTAAACTCAGCCATATCAGTCATCACTTTATTATGTCCAAATGAGGTTCTCCCTTGGTGTAGCTCTGTTGTAAAGATATGTATGTGGAAAGGAAATGATATTCAGAAGAACCATGGGCATTTTTGGTTTAAAAATACTGGGAGAGCTGGGAATAGGACAGGCAGCTGGGTAATGAACCAAAATTTTCTTATATTCCATTCCATTCTCTCAATAATTTAGTTGCTTCCCCATGGACAGAATTTACCTTTTTGATTTTTGATTTGGGTTCTGCTTGTTTCAGTAAGGAGAACACCTGATAGCAAAGCATCGATAGCTAGGTGATTTTCACTGCTGACTTTTATGATTCCTCACATTCTGCTTTTCCTCCCCATCTCTATCCCTAGAACCTCAGAATCCCATCTCTTACTCCTATTTTGGTGGAGTTATGAAACTGTAAGTGGAGAAGTTTTAAGGTCCTGAGTAAAAAAGAGATTTATAAAATTCAGAGTCCTTTTGCCTCCCCCACTTCATGTGTATTGTAGTGTGTAAGTTTCTTATTCTCATCAAGCTTTCAAAGCTTTATTTGACTTTCATAATTAACTAACCATTAATTCCTGTAAGGGTTACATAAATGTTCATTCAAAACATAGTTTTGGGGGCGTCTGGGTGGTTCAGTGGGTTAAAGCCTCTGCCTTCGGCTCAGGTCATGATCCCAGGGTCCTAGGACGGAGCCCCCATCGGGCTTTCTGCTTGGTGGGGAGCCTGCTTCCCCTTCTCTCTGTCTCTGCCTGCCTCTCTGCCTACTTGTGATCTCTGTCTGTCAAATAAATAATTAAAATCTTAAAAAACAAAAACAAAGCATAGTTTTGTATGTGTGCCATTACTAAGTACTACCATGCATAGTTCCATCATTACATTCTTTTCTCTTTGAGATATTGTCTAATTCCCTTCCTCCTGCCACTTTGGTTTCTGTACCCTGTGAATTACTTCTCACAGAAGCTTGTTTTTACTTGTCCACTGACTAGTGTGGTCAGGGCAAGTCACTTATCCTCATTGTATCAAACCCCTCATCTGAGGAATAGGAACAAAGTTTGTCATTGTATTTGTAAGGTGACCTTCTGAAGATGAACTACTGCTTCAGTCTCATTTAGTGTTTCTCCGGTAAGTGGCAGGATGCTGACTTGGAATAGCCTGTGAGAGGGCAAAGTGATGTGGGAGAGGTTTACACTGCAGGTCCACTACCACCTTGAAAGAGTAAACTGTCAAGGTCTTTGTTAAGGTAGCCTTGGTCAGACCACCACATGCGTGTGCGCACACACACACACACACACACACACAACTGAGGCACAATTCAATTCATCCTCATTTGGTCTATAAATTCATAATACTCATGATATTAATACTATTTGAGTTACAAAATGTATTTTCATTCCACTTTGCTGAAGTGTTTCATAGTTTTAAAATAGCTTCTAGGGGCGCCTGGGTGGCTCAGTGGTTTAAGCCTCTACCTTCAGCTCAGGTCATGATCTCAGGGTCCTGGGATCGAGCCCCACATCGGGCTCTCTGCTCAGCGGGGAGCCTGCTTTCCCCTCTCTCTCTGCCTGCCTCTCTGCCTACTTGTGATCTCTCTGTCTATCAAATAAATAAATAAAAATCTTTAAAATAAAAAAATAAATAAAATAGCTTCTAGTTATTTCACTATAAGAGGATTCCATACTGTCATTGTGAGCTATGTCTTAGGTCCTATAAATGGTATCATTTATACATGACACATTTATTTATTTTTTAAAAGATTTCATTTATTTACTTGACAGAGATCACAAGTAGGCAGAGAGGCAGGCAGAGAGAGAGAGAGAGAGAGGGGGAAGTAGGCTCCCCACTGAGCAGACAGCCCGATGTGGGGTTCCATCCAAGGATACTAGGATCATGACCCTAGCCGAAAGCAGAGGTCTTAACCCACTGAGCCACCCAGGTGCCCCATCCATGACACATTTAAATGTATAAGCTCTTGTTCACAGTACATGTTGTGCAGTGTCACGATCACGTGGTCATGACCCTGTGAATCACATGATCCTGTGAACCCAGTGAACAATATGAATGTTGCTAGTATTGGTACTCTCCAAGCAGAGCTTAACTGCTTTCATGATCAAGAAGTCTGTATTTGTGTGACCCCAAAACAATGTCCTTCAAGTCCAGAAAATCAATCTTGGCTTATATTTTCTTAAATTAAAACATTATTTTTAGTACAAATTCAAAATTTATAAAAAAAACCTTTAATCAATATATTTTTGGTCAAAATATACTAAAAAATTTTAAATTGGTTTGCAGTGATTCAGAAAGTCTCTCTGAGACAGTCTTGGGTGAAGTAGATATACAAGGATAAAACAATTATTTGAGGACTAATGCCCAAAGCTCTATATCTATCTATCTATCTATCTATCTATCTGGTCAACCATCCCCAGTCATAAATATAAAATTACTTCTTAGAGCATTGGCTAAAATCAGTATCAAAGAAAATGAAGGAAGAAGAATTAAAACCTCATGGATTCCTTTTCTACTTATACCACTGTTTTTAAGGGTAATTGTACATTTGTACAACTCAGAAATTGTACATTTATACAACTCAGTTTTGCAGTTGAGGCCCTCATTTAAAAAAAAACAACTTCACGTTTTTATTTTGTTTTAATTTCACATCAAAAACTCTAAAATATCATACATTTTATGTACCCCTATGTTTATTATTTTTAAAAGATTTATTTATTTATTTGTTTGTTTATTTTAGAGAAACAAAGTGTGTTTGAGACTGGGGGAGGAGAAGAGGGAGAGAACCTCCAAGCAGATTTCCTGCTGAGTGCAGAGCCTACCTCCTGGCTCCATCTCACAACCAGTGAGATCATGACCTGAGCCAGAACCAAGAGACAGACACAACCATCCGAGCCACCCAGGCACTCCCCCCATATGTTTATTAATAAATAAGTTTCAGGGACGCCTGGGTGGCGCAGTTGGTTGGACGACTGCCTTCGGCTCAGGGCGTGATCCTGGAGTCCCGGGATCGAGTCCCACATCAGGCTCCCAGCTCCATGGGGAGTCTGCTTCGCTCTCTGACCTTCTCCTCGCTCATGCTCTGTCTCACTGTCTCTCTCTCTCAAATAAAAAAAAAAAAAAAAAAAAAAAATTTAAAAAAAAAAATAAATAAATAAGTTTCAAATCTTTTTTCTCCTTGATCCAGTCATATATAATAGTTATATTGAAGTCATTCATTATGCTGTGGTTTGTGTTAGTCACTCTTTTTATTACTCAGACTTTTTGCTTCATACATTTTGATGTTATATTGTTTGATACACAGAGTTGGATGGCTATAATATCTTCTTGGCGGACCGTAATTTTTTCCAACATAAAATGTTCCTTTTGTTTAGTTAACACTTCTTCCTTTTGAATTCTATGTTGTGTATTTTTATTACCACTCAATATTTTTTTTTCTTGTTAGAATTCTCCTTATACATCTATTTCTTTATTTTCTAACTTTTGGTATCATTTTGTGCTAGATGTATTTCTTGTAAATAGAATACAGATAAGTTCCACACCTTAAAAGGAGCTCTTATCCACTCATATTTATTGTGATTACTAATATTTTTTAAATTGTTATTTAAATTCCAGTTAGTTAAAATACAGTGTAATATTAGTTTCAGGCATACAATATAGTGACTCAACACTTCCATACAACACCAGTGCTCACGATAACAAGAGCATTCCTTAATCCCTATCACCTGTTTAACCCACCACCCACCTACCTCCCCTCTGATCACCATCAGTTTTTTTCTATAGTTAAGAGTGTTTTTTGGTTTGCCTCTCTCTTTTTCCTCTTTGCTTGTTTGTTTCCTAAATCCCACATATGAGTGAAACCATATGGTATTTGTCTTTCTCTGACTGACTTATTTTGCTTAGCATAATACTTTCTAGCTCCATTCATGTCATTTCAAATGGCAAGATTTCATTCTTTTTTGTGGCTAATATTCCATTTTATATATAAATGTAAATATTTATATACCACATCTTCTCTTCTTTATCCATTCATCAGTCAATGGACAGTTGGGCTGTTTCCATAATTTGGCTATTGTTGATAATGCTGCTAAAAACATCAGGTTGCATCTGTCCTTTTGATTAGAATTTTTGTATTGTTTGGGTGAATACCTAGCAGGGCTATTCTTGGATTGTAAGGTAGTTCTATTTCAGACTTTAAAAAAAATTTTTTTTTTTATAAACATATAATGTATTTTTATTCCCAGGGGTACAGGTCTGTGAATCACCAAGTTTACACACTTCACAGCACTCACCATAGCACATACACTCTCCAATGTCCATAACCCCACCCCCATCTCCCAAACCCCCTCAGTTTGTTTTGTGAGATTAAGAGTCACTTATGGTTTGTCTCCCTCCCGACTCTATCTTGTTTCATTTATTCTTCTCCTACCCCACGTTGCATCTCCACTTCCTCATATCAGGGAGATCATATGATAGTTGTCTTTCTCTGCTTGACTTATTTCGTTAAGCATGATACCCTCTAGTTCCATCCATATCATCGTAAGTGGCAAGATTTCATTTCTTTTGATGGCTGCATAGTATTCCATTGTATATATGCACCACATCTTCTTTATCCATTCATCTATTGATGGACATCTAGGTTCTTTCCATAGTTTGGCTATTGTGGACATTGCTGCTATAAACATTCGGGTACACGTGCCCCTTTGGATCACTACGTTTGTATCTTTAGGGTAAATTCCCAGTAGTGCAATTGCTGGGTCATAGGGCAGTTCTATTTTCAACATTTTGAGGAACCTCCATGCTGTTTTCCAGAGTGGTTGCACCAACTTGCATTCCCACCAACAGTGTAGAAGGGTTCCCCTTTCTCTGCATCCTCACCAGCATCTGTCATTTCCTGACTTGTTAATTTTAGCCATTCTGCCTGGTGTGAGGTGATATCTCATTGTGGTTTTGATTTGTATTTCCCTGATGCTGAGTGATGTGGACACTTTTTCATGTGTCTGTTGGCCATCTGGATGTCTTCTTTGCAGAAATGTCTGTTCATGTCCTCTGCCCATTTCTTGATTGGATTATTTGTTCTTTGGGTGTTGAGTTTGCTAAGTTCTTTTAGATTTTGGACACTAGTCCTTTATCTGATATGTCATTTGCAAATATCTTCTCCCATTCTGTCAGTTGTCTTTTGGTTTTGTTAACTGTTTCCTTTGCTGTGCAAAAGCTTTTGATCTTGATGAAATCCCAATAGTTCATTTTTGCCCTTGCTTCCCTTGCCTTTGGTGATGTTCCTAGGAAGATGTTGCTGTGGCTGAGGTCGAAGAGGTTGCTGCCTGTGTTCTCCTCAAGGATTTTGATGGCTTCCTTTCTCACATTGAGGTCCTTCATCCATTTTGAGTCTATTTTTGTGTGTGGTGTAAGGAAATGGTCCAATTTCATTTTTCTGCATGTGGCCGTCCAATTTTCCCAGCACCATTTATTGAAGAGGCTGTCTTTTTTCCATTGGACATTCTTTCTTGCTTTGTTGAAGATTAGTTGACCATAGAGTTGAGGGTCTATTTCTGGGCTCTTTATTCTGTTCCATTGATCTATGTGTCTGTTTTTGTGCCAGTACCATGCTGTCTTGAGGATGACAGCTTTGTAATAGAGCTCGAAGTCCGGAATTGTGATGCCACCAACTTTGGCTTTCTTTTTCAATATTCCTGTGGGTATTCAAGGTCTTTTCTGGTTCCATATAAATTTTAGGATTATTTGTTCCATTTATTTGGAAAAAAATGGGTGGGATTTTGATAGAGATTACATTAAATGTGTAGATTGCTTTAGGTAGCATAGACATTTTCACACTATTTGTTCTTCCAATCCAGGAGCATGGAACATTTTTCTATTTCTTTGTGTCTTCCTCAGTTTCTTTCATGAGTAATTTATAGTTTTCTGAGTATAGATTCTTAGCCTCTTTGGTTAGGTTTATTCCTAGGTATCTTATGGTTTTGGGTGCAATTGTAAATGGAATTGACTCCCTAAATTTCTCTTTCTTCTGTCTTGTTGTTGGTGTAGAGAAATGCAACTGATTTCTGTGCATTGATCTTATATCCTGACACTTTACTGAATTCTTGTACAAGTTCTAGCAGTTTTGGAGTGGAGTCTTTTGGGTTTTCCACATAGAATATCATATCATCTGCGAAGAGTGATAGTTTGACTTCTTCTTTGCCAATTTGGATGCCTTTAATTCCTTTTTGTTGTCTGATTGCTGAGGCTAGGACTTCTAGTACTATGTTGAATAGCAGTGGTGATAGTGGACATCCCTGCAATGTTCCTGACCTTAGCGGAAAGGCTTTCAGTTTTCCTCCATTGAGAATGATATTTGCAGTGGGTTTTTCATAGATAGCTTTGATAATATTGAGGTATGTGCCCTCTATCCCTACACTTTGAAGAATTTTGATCAGGAAGGGATGGTGTACTTTGTCAAATGCTTTTTCAGCATCTATTGAGAGTATCATATGGTTCTTGTTCTTTATTTTATTAATGTATTGTATCACATTGATTGATTTGTGGATGTTGAACCAACCTTGCAGCCCTGGAATAAATCCCAGTTGTTCATGGTGAATAATCCTTTTAATGTACTGTTGAATCCTATTGGCTAGTATTTTGGTGAGAATTTTCGCATCTGTGTTCATTAAGGATATTGGTCTGTAATTCTCTTTTTTGATGGGATCCTTGTCTGGTTGAGGATCAAGGTGATGCTGGCCTCATAAAATGAGTTTGGAAGTTTTCCTTCCATTTCTTTTTTTGGAACAGTTTCAGGAGAGTAGGAATTAGTTCTTCTTTAAATGTTTGGTAGAATTCCCCTAGGAAGCCATCTGGCCCTGGGCTTTTGTTTGGAGATTTTTTTTCCAATTTATTTATTTTCAGAAAAACAGTATTCATTATTTTTTCACCACACCCAGTGCTCCATGCAAGCCGTGCCCTCTATAGTACCCACCACCTGGTACCCCAACCTCCCACCCCCCCCCCGCCACTTCAAACCCCTCAGACTGTTTTTCAGAGTCCATAGTCTCTCATGGTTCAACTCCCCTTCCAATTTACTCAAATTCCCTACTCCTCTCTAACGCCCCTTGTCCTCCATGCTATTTGTTATGCTCCACAAATAAGTGAAACCATATGAAAATGTTTAGAGATTTTTGATGACTGTTTCAATGTCCTTACTGGTTATGGGTCTGTTCAGGTTTTCTATTTCTTCCTGGTTCAGTTGTGGTAGTTTATATGTCTCTAGGAATGCATCTATTTCTTCCAGATTGTCAAATTTGTTTGCGTAGAGTTGCTCATAGTATGTTCTTATAACTGTCTGTATTTCTTTGATGTTAGTTGTGATCTCTCCTCTTTAAGTCATGATTTTATTTATATGGATCCTTTCTCTTTTCTTTTTGATAAAGCTGGCCAGGGGTTTATCAGTCTTATTAATTCTTTCAAAGAGCCAGCTCCTAGTTTCATTGATTTGTTCTATTGTTTTTTTGGTTTCTATTTCATTGATTTCTGCTCTGATCTTTATGATTTCTCTTCTCCTGCTGGGGTTAGGCTTTCTTTGTTATTCTTGCTCTAGCTCCTTTAGGTGTAGGGTTAGGTTGTGTATTTTTTTTCCAATTTATTTATTTTCAGAAAAACAGTATTCATTATTTTTTCACCACACCCAGTGCTCCATGCAAGCTGTGCCCTCTATATTACCCACCACCTGGTACCCCAACCTCCCACCCCCCCGCCACTTCAAACCCCTCAGATTGTTTTTCAGAGTCCATAGTCTCTCATGGTTCACCTCCCCTTCCAATTTTCCCAAAAGCACATACCCTCCCCAATGTCCATAACCCTACCCCCCTTCTCCCAACCCCCCTCCCCCCAGCAACCCACACTTTGTTTCGTGAGATTAAGAGTCACTTATGGTTTGTCTCCCTCCCTATCCCGTCTTGTTTCATGGATTCTTCTCCTACCCACTTAAGCCCCCATGTTGCATCACCACTTCCTCATATCAGGGAGATCATATGATAGTTGTCTTTCTCCACTTGACTTATTTCGCTAAGCATGATACGCTCTAGTTCCATCCATGTTGTCGCAAATGGCAAGATTTCATTTCTTTATATGGCTGCATAGTATTCCATTGTGTATATATACCACATCTTCTTGATCCATTCATCTGTTGATGGACATCTAGGTTCTTTCCATAGTTTGGCTATTGTGGACATTGCTGCTATAAACATTCGGGTGCACGTGCCCCTTTGGATCACTACGTTTGTATCTTTAGGGTAAATTCCCAGTAGTGCAATTGCTGGGTCATAGGGCAGTTCTATTTTCAACATTTTGAGGAACCTCCATGCTGTTTTCCAGATTGGTTACACCAGCTTGCATTCCCACCAACAGTATAGGAGGGTTCCCCTTTCTCCGCATCCTCGCCAGCATCTGTCATTTCCTGACTTGTTGATTTTAGCCATTCTGACTGGTGTGAGGTGATATCTCATTGTGGTTTTGATTTGTATTTCCCTGATGCCGAGTGATATGGAGCACTTTTTCATGTGTCTGTTGGCCACCTGGATGTCTTCTTTGCAGAAACATCTATTCATGTCCTCTGCCCATTTCTTGATTGGATTATTTGTTCTTTGGGTGTTGAGTTTGCTAAGTTCTTTATAGATTTTGGACACTAGTCCTTTATCTGATATGTCGTTTGCAAATATCTTCTCCCATTCTGTCAGTTGTCTTTTGGTTTTGTTAACTGTTTCCTTTGCTGTGCAAAAGCTTTTGATCTTGATGAAATCCCAATAGTTCATTTTTGCCTTTGCTTCCCTTGCCTTTGGTGATGTTCCTAGGAAGATGTTGCTGTGGCTGAGGTCGAAGAGGTTGCTGCCTGTGTTCTCCTCAAGGATTTTGATGGGTTCCTTTCTCACATAGAGGTCCTTAATCCATTTTGAGTCTATTTTTGTGTGTGGTGTAAGGAAATGGTCCAATTTCATTTTTCTGCACGTGGCTGTCCAATTTTCCCAACACCATTTATTAAAGAGGCTGTCTTTTTTCCATTGGACATTCTTTCCTGCTTTGTCAAAGATTAGTTGACATAGCATCAAAGCCATCTATGAAAAACCCACTGCAAATATCATTCTCAATGGAGGAAAACTGAAAGCTTTTCTACTAAGGTCAGGAACACGGCAGGGATGTCCATTATCACCACTGCTATTCAACATAGTACTAGAAGTCCTAGCCTCAGCAATCAGACAACAAAAGGAAATTAAAGGCATACAAATCGGCAAAGAAGAAGTCAAATTATCACTCTTCGCAGATGATATGATATTCTATGTGGAAAACCCAAAAGACTCCACTCCAAAACTGCTAGAACTTGTACAGGAATTCAGTAAAGTGTCAGGATATAAGATCAATGCACAGAAATCAGTTGCATTTCTCTACACCAACAACAAGACAGAAGAAAGAGAAATTTAGGGAGTCAATTCCATTTACAATTGCACCCAAAACCATAAGATACCTAGGAATAAACCTAACCAAAGAGGCTAAGCATCTATACTCAGAAAACTATAAAGTACTCATGAAAGAAATTGAGGAAGACACAAAGAAATGGAAAAATGTTCCATGCTCCTGGATTGGAAGAACAAATAGTGTGAAAATGTCTATGCTACCTAAAGCAATCTACACATTTAATGCAATTCCTATCAAAGTACCATCCATCTTTTTCAAAGAAATGGAACAAATAATTGTAAAATTTATATGGAACCAGAAAAGACCTCAAATAGCCAAACGGATATTGAAAAAGAAAGCCAAAGTTGGTGGCATCACAATTCCGGACTTCGAGCTCTATTACAAAGCTGTCATCCTCAAGACAGCATGGTACTGGCACAAAAACAGACACATAGATCAATGGAACAGAATAGAGAGCCCAGAAATAGACCCTCAACTCTAGGTTGTGTATTTGAGACCTTTCTTGTTTCTTGAGAAAAGCTTGTACTGCTATATATTTTCCTCTCAGGACTGCCTTGGCTGTGTCCCACAGATTTTGAACCGTTGTGTTTTCATTATCATTTGTTTCCATGAATTTTTTCAATTCTTCTTTAATTTTTTGGTTGACGCATTCATTCTTTAGAAGGATGCTATTTAGTCTCCATGTATTTGGGTTCTTTCCAAATTTCCTCTTGTGATTGAGTTCTAGCTTTAGAGCATTGTGGTCTGAAAATATGCAGGAAATGATCCCAATCTTTTGATACAGGTTGAGACCTGATTTAGGACCCAGGATGTGATCTATTCTGGAGAATGTTCCATGTGCACTAGAGAAGAATGTGTATTCTGTTGCTTTGGGATGGAATGTTCTGAATATATCTGTGATGTCCATCTGGTCCAGTGTGTCATTTAAGGCCTTTATTTCCTTGTTGATCTTTTGCTTGGATGATCTGTCCATTTCAGTGAGGGGAGTGTTAAAGTCCCCTACTATTATTGTATTATTGTCAATGTGTTTCTTTGATTTTGTTATTAATTGGTTTATATAGTTGGCTGCTCCCATGTTAGGGTCATAGATATTTAAAATTATTAGATCTTCTTGTTGGACAGACCCTTTGAGTATGATATAGTGTCCTTCCTCATCTTTTATTATAGTCTTTGACTTAAAATCTAATTTATCTGATATAAGGATTGCCACCCCAGCTTTCTTCTGATGTCCATTAGCATGGTAAATTGTTTTCCACCCCCTCATTTTAAATATGGAGGTGTCTTAGGGTCTAAAATGAGTTGCTTGTAGGCAACATATTGATGGGTTTTGCTTTTTTATTCATTCTGATACCCTATGTCTTTTGATTGGGGCATTTAGCCCATTAACATTCAGGGCAACTACTGAGAGATATGAATTTAGTGCCATTGTATTGCCTGTAAGGTGACTGTTACTGTATATTGTCTCTGTTCCTTTCTGATCTACTACTTGGAGCTCTCTCTTTGCTTAGAGGAACTCTTTCAATATTTCCTGTAGAGCTGGTTTGGTGTTTGCAAATTCTTTCAGTTTTTGTTTGTCCTGGAAGCTTTTTATCTCTCCTTCTATTTTCAGTGATAGCCTAGCTGGATATAGTATTCTTGGCTGCATGTTTTTCTCGTTTAGTGCTCTGAATATATCATGCCAGCTTTTTCTGGCCTGCCAGGTCTCTGTGAATAAGTCCACTGCCAATCTAATATTTTTGCCATTGTATGTTACAGACTTCTTTTCCAGGCTGCTTTCAGGATTTTCCCTTTGTCACTAAGACTTGTGGCGCCTGGGTGGCTCAGTGGGTTAAGCCGCTACCTTCGGTCAGCTCAGGTCATGATCTCAGTGTCCTAGGATCGAGTCCCGCATCAGGCTCTCTGCTCAGCAGGGAGCCTGCTTCCTCCTCTCTCTCTGCCTGCCTCTCTGCCTACTTGTGATCTCTCTTTGTCAAATAAATAAATAAAATCTTAAAAAAAAAAGACTTGTAAATTTTACTATTAGGTGATGGGATGTGTGTGTGGACCTATTCTTGTTGATTTTGAGGGGGGTTCTCTGAACCTCTTGGATTTTGATGCTTGTTCCCTTTGCCATATTAGGGAAATTCTCCCCAATAATTCTCTCCAGTATACCTTCTGCTCCCCTCTCTCTTTCTTCTTCTTTATTCTAATGTTGTTTCGTCTTATGTTGTCACTTATCTCTTGAATTCTTCCCTTGTGGTCCAGTATGTGTTTGTCCCTCTTTTGCTCAGCTTCTTTATTCTCTCTTCTACCTCATTTATCTTAGCAGTAAGAGCCTCCATATTTTATTGCACCTCATTAATAGCTTTTTTATTTCAACTTTGTTAGATTTTAGTTCTTTTATTTCTCCAGAAAGGGCTTTTATCTCTCGAGAGAGGGTTTCTCTAATATCTTCCATGCCTTATTCGAGCCTGCTAGAACCTTGAGAATCGTCATTCTGAACTCTATACTTGACATATTACCAATGTCTGTATTGATTAGGTCCCTAGCCTTCGGTACTGCCTCTTGTTCTTTTTTTTGTGGTGAGTTTTTTTCTCTTGTCATTTTGTCCAGATAAGAGTATATGAAGGAGCAAATAAAATACTGAAAGGGTGGCAAGAACCCCAGGAAAATGCACTTTAACCAAATCAGAAGAGACCCCAAATCATGGGAGGAAGAAAGGGGATAAAAAGAAGTTCAGAAAAAAAAATTAAAAAAAGAAAACAAATAAAGAAAAAATATAAAAAAGAAAAAAATATATATATTAGATAAACCAGTTAAAAAATGTTAAAAAAGAAAAGGGTAAAAGTTTAAAAAACTTAGCAGAAGAAAAAATAAAATTAAATTAAAAAAAATTAAATTAACCGCATAAATTAACAACTAAAGAATCGTGGGGAGAAAGCCATGAGTTCCGTGGTTTGTTTTCTCCTCCTCTGGAATTCTGCTGCTCTCCTTGGTATTGAACCTGCACTCCTTGGTAGGTGAACTTATTCCTGGCTGGATTTCTTGTTGATCTTCTGGGGGAGGGCCTGTTGTAGTGATTCTCAAGTGTCTTTGCCCCAGGCGGAATTGCACCGCCCTTACCAGGGACCGGGCTGAGTCATCTGCTCGGGTTTGCTTTCAGGAGCTTCTGTTCCCTGAGCGCTTTCCGTACACTTCCGGGGGATGGGAATGAAAATGGCGGCTCCCGGTCTCTGGCCCAGAGGAGCCGTGAGCTCAGGCCCCCTCCTCAGTGCGCCCTCAGAGAAAAGCGCTCAATCACTCCCGTCTCCCCAGCCTCTGGCCGCACTCTGAGCTCACCGAGCCTGCGACCGGTTCAAGGTAACCCGGAGCTGAGAGCTCACTCCTCAGCTTTGTCTCTGTAGCCAGCTTCCCCGCTCTAATAACTGCGAGCTCTGCGACCCTCAGATACCCCCGATCCTTCTGTCACCCTGCGGGACCTGAGGCCATGCTGACCTCGCGTGGGCTTCACCCCGGTTTAGCCTCTGGAGCGATGTCCCTCCGTGGATCAGACTTTTAAAAGTCCCGATTTTGTGCTCCGTTGCTCCCCTGCTTGCCAGGAGCCGGCCCCTCCCCCCGCGGTCTATCTTCCCGTCGCTTTGGATTCACTTCTCCGCTGGTCCTTCCTTTCAGAAAGTGGGCGATTTTCTGTTTCTAGAATTGCTGTTCTTCTCTTCGATCTCCCATTGGATTTGTAGGTGTTTGCAATGGTTTGATAAGCTATCTAGCTGATCTCCTGCTACCTGATGTCCTCTCAGCCTGCTACTTCTCTGCCATCTTGACTCCTCCTATTTCAGACTTTTTGAGGAAGCTCCATATTGTTTTCCCATGTGGCTGCACCAGTTTGCATTCCCAAAATAGTGCAAGAGGGTTCCATTTTTCCACATCCTCGCCGTCACCTGTTGTTCCTTGTGTTTATTTATTTGACACAGAGAGAGAGATCACAAACAGGTAGAGACCCAATGCAAGGATCGATCCTAAGACCCTGAGATTATGACCTGAGCCGAAAGCAGAGGCTTAACCCACTGAGCCACCCAGGTGCCCATTGTATTGTTAATTTTAGCCTTTCTAACAGGTGTGAGGTGATATCTCATTGTAGTTTTGATTTGTATTTCCCTGGTGATCATAAAAATCCTAGAGGAGAACATGGGCAGTAACCTGTTTGACATCAGTGATAGCTATTTCTTTCTAGTCAAGAGAAACACAAGCAAAAATAAACTGCTGGGACTTCATCAAATTAAAAAGCTGCACAGTGAAGGAAACAAAAAAAACTAAAGAGAACATAAGTAATGGGAGAAGATATTTGCAAATGACATACCTGATAAATGGTTAGTATCCAAAATATAGAAAAAATTTATAAAACTCAACATCTAAAAAACAAATAATACAATTAAAAATGGGTAGAAGATATGTACAGACATTTTTTTCCAAGGAAGACATACTGATTACTAATATTTTTACCATCTTCTTTTATGGTTTTATCATACTCATTGGTTTCTATTTATCATATGTCCTAGTATTTATGGATTTGATTGTTCTATTGTTTATTTTGCCTTTAGTGATTTAGGAAACGTTATTTGTTGTGGCCTGGGATACTGATAAAATTTGGCTTTCTGGTTCATCTTCTTTCGGTTCCTTAAGAAACCTTTTCGCTCACTCCATTCACTCCATGTGGTGCTCTTAGTCACTATACCCACAACTCCACGATCACGGAAATGGAAGGTCACTCAAGCTGGCTAGCTGGAGAAACTCCTGTCTGGCCATAAAAATTGGGTCACAAATGAGCCCATCCCTGATCAGAATCTTCCCTGGAATCAAAATAACTATAACCTCCTCCACAATAAGACACAACTTTGGTATGTTTCTGCTCTTACCCCCTTCACTAAAATACCTATCTTGCTGAAATCATTTTGAATTTTAGTGATATTTTTGAGGCTTTCCTTTTATAGTTATTTTATTTTCATGATATTTAAACAATTCCTTGTTAAGCTTTATGTCCAAATTAACAGTTCTTTGTATGTGTCCTTAAGTTTGCTAGTTTCTTTGCTCAATACTATTTCTTGTATCTCATGTCTTTCCTTTTTTAAAGGTAATTTATTTGTAGGAGTATGTCTTGAAGTTTTTCAGAAAGATCGAGTGAGCATTAAAGTTTCTGAATACTTAGCTGAATAAAATTTCTCATTTGTTTTCACAATTCAGTGATGATTTATTTCCCTTTGTATGAAATTTTGCATAAAATTTAAGCTCAAAATCCCTTTCCTTTAGAACTCTGGAGAAACTATTCCATTGACTTTTTAGTCAATGGAATATGAAGATATGAAGTATAAACCCATCTGAGTCTGGGTCATTTGAGACTATTTCTAGAGCTGAGAGATCTTATCCTTTTTCATTATTCCTGCTTGAGATTAAATCTAAAGAATCTGTTTTTCCCTAGGCTCAAAAAAATTTCATTCATTATTATTTTTTCTTTTATTAGTATTTTTTTGTTTTTGTTTATTTAAGCTTTTATTAGTATTTTAAAAACTTTTAAAATAATTTTTAAGTGACATGCTTACTGTGTTTGATTACAATAAGACACAACTTACAGTCCGTCCTCATAGTCCTTTTCAGCTCCCCATGGTCATGTGGAGATGTGCCACCCATATCCCCTTCCAGGAAGAACTCATTGCCCAATTAGTCAACAGTGTTTGGCTTCAGAGTTTGCCTCAATGGCAAAACAGCCTCACTCAAAGGCATGCCTTTCTAAGATGATTCACATTTAATGACTTATTGAGTTGAGGAATAAAAGGGCCCTGATGTGATTTATCACCTCTGGAAATGAGTATGCTGCAAAATTTCTCATGGTGTTGGCCTAGGTGTTATGCCCTCATCACATTTTAACCTCCTCTTCTGGCAAGTTCTGCTTTTTTTCCCTGAGATGATTCCTAAAATACACCCTGCCTTCTAAACCTGTACTTAGCACTGCTTGAAGGGAACTCAGCTTAGAAAAGTTGGTGGCAGAAACGGTATGAGAAAGCAGGTGGTATGGTGGGGTTTAGGATATGGATAATTCTCTGGCCATCTGGCAAAGAAGACCTCATCACTGGTGGTAGGTAGAGTACAGATTGTCCCTGGATTAAGGTATAATTACTAAAACTCTCATTGATGATGAATTGGAATGGTACACCCAATGAAAGGGAGTATACTAGATGGTGTGATTTATTAAGTATTTGAGAAGTCTAAGAGAAATAATAACTCTAAAGGCAATGAAATGGATGGCTCTTTCTTTTAAAATTTATTTTTTATTTATTTTCAGCATAACAGTATTCATTATTTTTTCACCACACCCAGTGCTCTTGTTAAAAGCCATTGTTACCTTAGATTAATGTTTCTTAAAGCACAGTATCTACTAGGAACTTATGAAAAATACAAATTCTCTGACTCTATCACAGAATGGATGGAGTTTATTTTCCATAAGAAACTCTGGAGATGGAGTCCAGCAATTTGAGTTTTAACAAGCCTTCCACTTTATTCTGATGGTAAAGCTTTATAATCAGTCCCGTAGAAAAAGAACAGTAAAAGATGTAGTAGGCATTAAAGGACAAGTGGAAGTTAAGTGCGAAAGCCAGAGGGCCCACCTTTAAGATTAGAAGGAGGCTCCTGTCTCCTGCAGAGAAAGCCGTGGACCAGGCCCGGGAATAGATAGTGCCTGAGTTCTGGAGGATGTTCAACTCCCAACCAAGGTAGGTCTGTCAGGCCGAGGTCAGGGCCTTGTGATGAGAACATCTCTTCAGATGTGCCCCCAAGTTTTGAACTCCCATCATTCTCTGATTTTGTAGCAATAGGTCACCCTACCATGTTAAAAATTAGCATTTCTCCCTTGCCTGAAGACAATTCAGAGGCTTCTTCCAGGCAAGACAATAATTTCCCTCAGGATCTACTTCCACATCTTTTCCTGACCAGGAGGTCTATGTCTTGAGTTAAGTCATCCTTAGTGAAGCATATGCTGGGCCTGTTAAGGAGGAAAGGGCTCTGCTGGAGGAGCCGTGGCTCGAGCCAGCAGGTGCCTGCAGGTGCCCGCAGGTGCTGCTACACCGGGACGGGATCTGGGAGTGTTTTGTCAGGTGGCAGGATGTACACCGACTTGTGGAGTTTATTGTTCTGAGGGCGTACCAGGTGGAGAGCTTATTGTTTTGGGGGCATGCACCTGAGATACTCGAGTTAATGCCCTGGCAAAGTCCCCACGAGATGGTGTGGACTTGCTACTGGGTGGACTTCTAGAAGCATAATAAAAGTGATGGTGCACAAGCTATATGAACTTGCTGTGGGAGACAGTGGAGGAAGGAATTAAAAGACCCTAAGAGGTGGTCATGCTGCAGTGGGCATACTACGTGAGGTCGTAAGACCTACTAGAAGTTCCATTTTCCACAGGTTCACTGAGAAGACACACCACCCATCAAGGCCATAGAGAGTATGCTGGTGAGGGGTACCATCATGACTAAAAATGTTCAGTGGTGCCTCTCCTATGTGAGTCAGGACTGATGGGAGGGAAGACTATTACAGAACTAGGCTAATAGGAACCCAGAACAATAGAGGCCAGGTGGCAGCACTTAACTGCTGGAAGCCAGGTGGATGTAATTATTATAATGAGCCACAGGGTTGGAATGACAGCCAGGGGCAACTAACTAACCTTAAGAGGGTTATATAGATGGTTAAGTGAACATGTGACTGGGGGCATAATAGATGAGCGCCAACATAGGTACTACTTGATTTGTGCTATCATAACCAATCCAGGATGAGTGACCAGAGAGCTTAGGGCAATTATCATAATTAAAAGCCGTGCTATTTTGCTTAAATCCAGAACTGAACCAGTTTTCAGGGCTGGGCCATACTGACTGAAGTGGAGGCTAGATCCACAGGAACAAGACCCCTGCTACCTGACAGCACAGTAACAATTCTTTCAAGTCCTCCAAAAGGATATGGTTATTTACTTAATGAAGTGCATTCTTGGGAAAGAGGAGTTTTTGTGTCCCTCGCAAGATGTTCAGGTCCTACTCCCTGGAGCTGTAATTGTGTCGCATTGCATGGCAAGGGATAAGTAAGGTTGCATATAGAATTAAAGTTGCCAATCGGTTCATGTTAAATGTGGAAGGGGGAGAAGAGACAGGGAGTGACAGTGATACACCAGGAGGAAGACTTGACCAGCCATTGCTGGGGACTCAAGCCTGGGCACTCCTGGCAGCCTTTAGAACTTGGGATATGAAGGAAAAGGATTCCAGAAATCTCTTGATTTTAGTCCAGCGAGACCCATTTTATTTTACTTTATTTATTTATTTTTTTAAAAGATTTTATTTATTCATTTGTCAGAGAGAGAGGGAGAGCGAGCGAGCACAGGCAGACAGAGAGGCAGGCAGAGGCAGAGGGAGAAGCAGGCTCCCTGCCGAGCAAGGAGCCCCATGTGGGACTCGATCCCAGGACGCTGGGATCACGACCTGAGCCGAAGGCAGCCGCTTAACCAACTGAGCCACCCAGGCGTCCCCATCGAGACCCATTTTAGATTTCAACCTTGAGAACTCTAAGATAATATTTAAGCCACCAAGTTTGTAGTAATTTATTATAGAGGAATAGAAAACAGATACATGCACTAATGCTATCCATTTAATTTACACATCTGGCCAATAAAGGAGTCAGATGAATTCTAGAGGCTCCCAGTAGACTACTGAAAATTCGAAGAAGTAGTAGTCTCATTTGCAGCTGCTATGTCAAATGTAAATTTGCTAGCAGATGAACATGGCCTCAGGTATATGGAATGAGGACTGAGTTGGCAAACACATGCTTTTCTATTCCAATCAGGAAAAAACAAAAACACAAAAAAACCATGAAATAGGCAACTACATATATGTACAGTTTTCCCAAGGCTATGTTAAATCTACTACCCCGTGTGATAATATAGCCTATCATAATATAGTCAGAAGAGATCTGGGCCATGTGGCTATCCCCCAGAATAACAGACTGATCCAGTGCATTGAGGATGTTATGCTAATGGAGTCAGAGGGGCAAAAAGTGGCTGGTTTGCTGGAGGCCTTGGCCAGATACCTACATGTCTGATGGTAGAAGATAAACCCTACAAAGATTCAAGAGTCTACCACATTGGAGAAAATTTCACAGTTAGTAGTCATGAGTGTGCCAGGATATCCCTTCAAAATGAAAGACAAATTATCACATCTCGCACCTTCCATCATGAAGAAGGAAATACAATGCCTGGTAAACCCCTTGCGGGGCTTTATTCTGCACCTGGGAATACTGCTCCAACCCATTTACTGGGTAACACAAAAGGCTACCATCATTGATCGGATGCAGAGTAAGAAAGGGTTCTATAGCAGGTCTCTGCTGCCCAAATGACCCAGCAGACACTATTATATTACAGGTATGAGTGGTGGGAAATGATCCTGTATGACATTTATGGCAAGTCAGATGGAATAAAAACATAGGCCCTTAGGGTCCCGTAGCTAGACTTTGATCTTATGGCAGATTAATATGTAACTTAAAGCTCCTGCTGTGATACAGGGCTCTGGTAGATGTGAAGTGCGTGACCATGAGATACCAAGTGACCATGCATTTGGAACTCAGTTCTGTCAAGAGCCACTAAATTGTAAAGTAGGGCAGGTTCAGTAGCAATCCATTGTGAAAGGAAAGTGGTACATCTGGCAGTAAACGTGAACGGACAAACGCACATACACAAGCTGCATGACCCGGGGGGGTGGGGTCCGGATCCCCATGTCATCTGCTATTGCGTCGCTGCCCCTCCCTCGGCTCATCACTCTGGACATCTGTACTCCCACATGCAGGATATAATGCCTTCAAAACCCCTATAGCCAGACCACAGAGATTTACAGATAGGGCAGCTCAGTATGGGGGTGCAAGCTGAAAATGGGCAGCAGCTACACCGCAGCTTCCCTCAGGAGAGGCATTGAAAGATAAGTGAGGACGGAATTTCAGTCACCGTATCTGGTTATCCACTTTGTGTGAGAGAAGTAGCTGAGGTTGGAAAATGTATAAACTCATGGGCAATGGCCACAAAAGGATCTCAGTGGATACATAGGAAACATGAAGATCTTCATGTTATGTGTGGACAACCTTCAGAGAACATCCCTCATGGAAGAGGCATGGAACAACCGAGGAGACAGAATTGCTTGGCCATTTGACGTTAGCTAGTCTCGGTCATTGGCTAACCCAGTGCTTGCTTGTGGGCACGTTCATGGAATGGCCATGGTGGGAGAGAGGAAGGTTCCTGCATGGGTCCTGGACTCCCACTTATCAAGGCTGACAGGCTCTTGCTGCCACTGAAAGTCGAAACTGCCAGCCAGAGATACCAATACCAAGTCCTCAACATGGCGCTATTTTCAAGGAAACTGGCCAGTCATTAGTGGCAAATTGACTACATTGAGATATTTCTGTCCTGGAAGGGCCAGAGATCTGTTCTAACTGGGAAATCCGAGTGTTCTGGGCATAGGTTTGCCTTTCTTGCCTACAAGAGCCCATCAGCATGACTGTCTGAGAGCTTATGAAGTATTTGATCCATCAGGATGGGATCCCAATAAGAAAACATTACACCAGACCAGGGGACCACTTGTCAGAAAAGAAGATGCAGAAGGATGTCCCTCACCATGAGATTTATCGGTCACATCACAGATGGCACCATGCAGAAACCTCCAGCCTAACAGTTTCGGCACGGCGTACAATAGGTGCAGTTTAAGCATACCCAGGAGGATGGAGGACCATCGTCTATGACCCCTAAAAGAAAGTAATGGGTCTAGAAATAAAGGAGTGAAAGCAGGGGTAGTGTCACAGTCATTCTCACCAATCCACTGAGGGACGAAAACTCTGGCTGTTTCGGTCCAGTACGGAACACCTCTGAGGAGCCATATGTAGGGTTGAGTGAAACTAGGTTGACACTGCATTGCGGGTCATGTTTTTGCACCGTCCTGCTTCTTCCCCTCTCTTACACAAGCACAGATCCTTACCAAATACCCTGCTTGCCAGATTCTCTGTCAGGTCTGCTTCCAGAGAACCCAGCCTTCGATAACATCCAAACTTACTGTATATATTTCTAGGTCTTTCTCTATATGTGCATTTATATAAGTAACTATATATATATGCATTTAAATTTTTCTCACATAAGTGGGATCATAGTGTGTATGTGGTTTTCTGTGGCTGGACTTATAAAGGCAGTTTTGTTGAGGTAAAAGTCACACTTTTAAATTACATCTCAATGAGTTTTCACAAATAGTTAAGTTATAAAATATTTATATCATCTAAGCAAATTCCCCCATGTTCCTTTGCAATTAACCCCTTTATCCCAGTCCTAGTTCCGGATCTGACTTCTGTCCCTATAGATTTGCTTTCAGAACATCATATAAATGGAATCATATAGGATGCAGCCTTTTGTGTCTAGACTCTTTCTCTCAGCATAAAGCTTGTGAGATTTATTATATTGTTGGAGGTACCACCAGTTCACTCTTTTTTATTGTTGAATAATATTCCATTTGTGGATGTACCACAGTTTATCTGTCTGTCAGTTGAAGAACCTCTGGGTTGTTTCCACATTGGTGCTATAATTTATAATGCTCCCATAAACATGTACAGGTCTTTTTGTCAACAAAAAGTTTTAGTTCTCTTAAACTAGAGAGTGGGATTCATGGGTCATTCATTAAGAGTATACTTGACTAAAAACAAAACAAAACAAAACCAAATACATTACATTCCCATAAGGAATACATGGGAGTGTCCCAGTGACTCACATTCTTCTCTTAAGCACTTGGTATTTTCAGGGTTTAGTTTTAGTCATTCTAGTAAGTGTGCAGTGCTATTTCATTATGGTTTAATTTGGATTTCTATAGTGACAAATGATCTTAAGCATATTTCACATACTTATCAACATCCTTATTTGGGGTGAAATGTTTATTCAACTATTTTGCCCACTTTTTATTAGGATGCCTATTTCTTATTATTGAGTTGTAAGATTTCTTTATGTAGTCTGGTACAATATCTTATTCAGATATGTGTTTTGCATGCATTTTCTTCCGATCTGTCTTTTTGTTTCCTTAAACAAGGTCTTTCAAAAGCAGAAGTTTAAATTTGATCATGTCCAGTTTATAAATTTGAGAAATGGTTTGCATTTTTTTTGACCTAAGAAAATCTTTGTCTAACCCAGTAACACAAAAATTTTCTTCTATGGATTTTTACAGATATTAACTTTAAAGTTTATGTCTACGATTCATTTCAAATTAATTTTTGCAGATAGTATGAGGTAAGACTCATGGTTCATTATTTTTCCTATGGATGTCTAATTATTCCAGCATCATTTGTTAGAAAAAAGTAACAAAACAATTGGTCATATATGTATAATAAGGTCTATTTCTGAACTTTCTTGACTTTTCCAATGATTAGTACATCTATCCTTATATAGATACTTACTAGTATTCTTCAAAGAAACAGAACAATAGGATACATATATAGATCATCTATGGATACATTTGTAGATTTATTTTTTTAAAGGTTTACTTACTTATTTGAGAGAGAGAGCAGGGGCAAGGCGGAGAGAGGAGGAGGAGAGGAAAGAGAGGATCTCAGTCAGACTCCCACTGAGCACAGAGCCTAATGCAGGGCTGGGCTCACCACCCTGAGAGCCTGACCTGAGCTGAAATCAAGAGCACGTCGCTCAATCGATTGAGCCACCCAGGCACCAACAGGAATTATAGGAATTGGCTCATGTGGTTATGAGGCCAAGAAGTCCTGCAGCCTGCTTTCTGTAATCTGGAGAAGGGGGACAGTTGGTGGTGTAATTCAGTCCGAGTCCAAAGGCCTGAGAATCAGGGGAGCCAATGGCACAAGTTCCAGTACAAAAGCCAGAGAACCAGCGCCGATGTCTGAGGGCAGGAGAAGATCAATATCTCATTTCAACCAAGGAGAGCAAATTGGTGTTTCCTCTGCCTTTTTTGTTTTCTGTTTGGGCCCTCAGAGGATTTGATGGTAAGATTGACTCAGTGAACCAATGCAAACAGTAGTCTCTTCTGGAAACACTCTCACAGACATGTCCAGAAATAACGTCTTATTTGTTATGTGGGCATCCCTGAGCTCAGTCACACTGACACCTAAAATTAACAATCACGAATACTATATTATTACTGTAGCTTTGTTGCATTAAGATTTATTTGCATTACTGAATGTACCATTAGTTCATTTTTTTAATGAAACCAAGTGGTAGTATGATTTCTTAAAATATGTTCTTTTTCAGAATTATTTTGCTTGTCTAGATTCCTTGTATTTTCACATAAATTTTAAGAACTGCTTTTGACAAAGACGGAATAACAGGGACCTAATTTATTCTCGTGTCTGCAATAACTAGAACCCTGGATAAAATATATGAAACAACAAGTCTCAGACATTGGACATCAGGCAATGCAAGGCAGTGATCACTGAGATGAGAAATAGATGAGACAAATCCTACGGTTGCCCATTGTATGGCCTGGAGAATGTTCCCGGGCCACAGCATCAGGAGGAGGGGGGTCAGCAGAGCCTAATAGTATTCCTGAGTTAATGGAGAAAAATGTTGAGAGTTTTGGGAGGACCAGCAACTAGGGTTCCTAGGGCAGAGTCCAAAAGAGGAGAAAGCTATCAAGAGAGTTCCAGGGATTTGCAGAAGGTCCTGTTTTAGTCCTTCCTCAGCTGGTTACTGACAATGGCATGCCTGAGAGGAAAGGCTGGAGATGGAATTCCATCCCAGAGCAGTGGAGGGGACAATCCCTGGTGCTCACAAAGGGCCAAAAATAAATCACGCTCTCTTCAGCAAGAGTGAACAACTTTATCATTCACAAGACACTGGGCCAAGAATTCAGAAAGTTGTTGGAACCAAATCAAACATTGACCAAGGACTGTTCTGATCTCACCTAGCAATGTTTAAAAAAAAAAAAAAAAAACCTTGAAAGAGTCCAGCTGTCTTCAAATATCTAAAAGGTGTATAACAACAAAGCTCAAAAATAGTTCTCAAAAGCCACAGGGATGCCCAGCACCCAACAGGGAAAATTTCACAATGTCTGTCATCAAATAATAATAAAAAAGTACCAGATGTGAGGTTACCTGTGTCCTGTGAATGTTAACCTCCTATAGCAAAAGGGCCTTTGCAAATGCAATTCGGATAAGGATTTTGAGATAGAGAGATTATCCTAGATTATCCACAGGGGCTCTAATGTAATCACAAGTTTCCTGGAAAGAGAAATACAGACAGAGATTTGATTTATAGAAACAGAAGATAAGGTGATGACTGAAGCAAGATGCTTTACAACCGGCTTTGAAGATGACTGAAGTAGCCACGAGCCAATGAATGCAGCTCTGGGAGCCAGAAAAGATGTGGAGACAGATTCGCCCCTTGAGCCTTCAGAGTGAAGGTGACCCTGCAGACTCTGCTACGTGAAATGGATTTCAGACATCTGGCTCCAGAAGTATAAGGTCATAAGTATGTGTTTGTTTGTTTGTTTATTTATTTATTTATTTGACACAGAGAGAGAGAGAGAGATCACAAGCAGGCAGAGCAGCAGGCAGAGAGAGAAGGGGAAGCAGGCTCCCTGCTGAGCAGAGAACCTGATGCAGGGCTCGATCCCAGGACCCTGAGATCATGACGTGAGCCGAAGGCAGCGGCTCAACCCACTGAGCCACCCAGGCGCCCCAGCATGTGTTGTTTTAAGCAACCAAGGAGTGGTAATGTTTTACAGCAGCCATAGGAAACAAATACAGATTTTGGTACCAGGAGGTGGTATTTCTGTAAAACAAAAACAAAAACAAAAAACCCTGAAAATGTGGAAGTTGCTTTAGGAACTGGGTAATATGTAGAGACTAGAAGAATTTTGATAAGCATGATTGGAAAAAAGCATAGATTACTTTGATCAAATTATTGGTAGAAAAATGGATGTTAAAGACTGCCACTGAGGACTAACGGGACGTGAAGAGTACGGTAGAGAAGGCTCACACTGTCTTCAGAATAGTGGTAACCAACTATTGGTGTAAATATGAACCTTAAAGGTTGCCTTGAAGGTTTAGAAGGGAATGAGGAACATGTTTTTGGAAACTGAAGGAAGAGAATCTTTGCTCTATAGTGGCAGGAAGCTTAGCTGAATTGTGGCCCACAGTTGTGCTGGAATAACACTTGTAAGTAATGAACTTGGATCCTAACTGAGAAGATTTCCAAATAAAGTGCTGAAGGTCTAGCCTGGTTTCTTCTTGCTGATTAAATGTAAAAGGAGTACAATGAGAGAGGAAAGAGATAAATGAAGGGAAGAACTTTCACGCAAAAAGAAACCAGGACTTGATTTGGGAAAGTCTCACACTGTCTTGTTTGGGGGAAAAAAAAAAAAAAGAAAGAAGAAAGAAAAGAAGCTAAAATTTGGAGATTCACTGCCAGAAAAGGATGCTCTAAAGAGAAAGCCGTGGGTGTGGTTATTCAACCTTTTGTTGTGCTTTGGAAGAATCAAAATATCAGTATAGACATTTACAAAGAGTAAATTTGAAGTGATTAAGCATGTGAGTCGTAAGTGTCCCCGGCCAGCTCAGCAGAAGTCAGGAAGAGAGATGTGATTATCCAGGAAATACAGCGGAGGAGGCTTTTGTTTAATGGCACAAGTTCCTGTGACACACAGAGGAGAAACTCACAAGGGTTTTTTTTTCGGATGTGATATCAGAAGAAATACCCCAGTTTGGATTGAAAGGGACAGAGACAGAATGAAATGAAAGCAGGTTTTTGGTCCCCCAAATTGTAAGGCCAAGAAACAGTCTGCAAATGAGCTCTAATTTTCAAGAAAAAGGGAGGATGACTTTAAGGGCAGGACTTTGGTTCCAGTGGGCAGAGCTGTGAGTTACAGAGGACTGTTCCCAAGCTTTTAAACCTAACAGATATGCCCAGTTGGATTTTGAAATTGCTTGGGACCAGTAACTCTTCTTTTCTGTCCCTTTTCTCCCCTTTGGAATGGGGTATCTATAGCTGTTACCCTAACCTTGTCCTGCCATCATGTTTTGTGAGTGTGTGTCCTAGTCTGTTCAGGCTGCTGTAATTCAACTCCATAGACTGTGTGACTTAGAAACAACAAAGGTTTATTTCTCACAGTCTTGGAGGCCGAGAAGTCCAAGATCGAGGTGCTGGCAGGTTTGGTTTCTGATGGCAGCCCATCTTCTGGTTCATAGACAGCACCTTCTTGTTGTGTTCTCACATAGTGAGGGGCGTGAAAGAGATCTCTTGGGCCTCTTTTATCGGGTCACTAATTTCATCCATGAGGGATTCAGCCTCATGACCTAATGACCTCTGCAAAGCCCCGTCTCCTAATACCATCACCTTGCAGGTTGGGGTTCAACATATGAATCTTGAGGGACACACCCTGTATTCAAACCGTAGCACCATATAACTAGCTTTTTATACGGGTCCACAAATGGGGGGAGATCTTGCCCCATGAGCCATCATAATTAGGATCTCTCTCTCTCTCTTTTTTTTTTTTTTAGGATCTCATTTCTTTTGACTCGCATGAAATTTGGGACTTTGGAGCTCATGGTGTTTATGAGACTGTCGCGCGACCTACTGCACTAACGAGACATCTGGAGCTGATGGTATTTAGACTTTGGACATGCAATGGGTAGAGACTTTTGGAGATACTGAGATGTGATAGAGCAACATCTCCCCTGACTGAAGTAATTAATTTTCCTTTTCCTAAGAGCCCGAAATGGCCTCCTTGGAGATAGTTTGTAGGGGAATGCTGATCTTTTTTTAGGACGTATCACTACTACGTCTCATCCTGGTTATACATATGTAACCAGACTCAAGAGCCATCACACTCCAGTGGCTGAGATTCTTTGACCTCTGAGGAGACAGCATATACAACCAAAATAATTGCAATATAAACCAGATAAATGTTTGCAGAAATGGATCCTAAGAATGCTAGATTAAGATGCACAGAAATTCCCAAATTCTGATGATTTTCCTTTCCCTATGCACAGAATCCCTACTGAATGACACTAAGTTTTGGACGTCGAGAAGGAAGATAAACCATGTACATTTCTGGTAGGTCAGAGAGAAGACCAGTCTCTCTTTATCAAAGGGCTTTGGCTCTGGAGATTGGCTGAAGGTTCACAATTATTTGTTGTATGTAGTAATTTAAGTCAGACGTTTTTCATTTAATTTAGAGCATAGACAAATCAAGAAAGTTTTAGTGCACTGCCTATCTGTTTGGGTCTAAGCGCACTGTGATCAATTACACACAAAAGATCTAAGCAGGTCTAAGCATTCTGATGACTAATTGGGCCCCACATTTATTACAGTAACCGCAGCTGTCGTATCTCTATGATTAAGTGCTGTTACTTGTTCCTGGTTATCCTGCTATCCCATAACACTCATTGAATTCATAGAGCCCTGTTAGATGACAACTTTTCCCATGGTGACTTCCGAGGAAGAGTCACCACAGAGGTCTTCAGAGACATCAGGGCTCACTCAGCAATGAGCTTAATGTCTTAGAAAAGGCAGCTATAGGGCATCTGGGTGGCTCAGTCGGTTAAGCCTCTGCCTTCAGCTCAGGTCATGATCCCTGAGTGGGGTCCTGGAATCGAGTCCCACATTGGGTTCCTTGTTGAGCAGGGAGTTTGCTTCTCCCCGTCACTCTCCCTCTGTGCTTTCCCGCTCTCTCTCTCTCACTCAAATAAATAAATAAAATCTTGAAACAAAAAAAAAAGAAGAAGAAAAGGTAGTTATACTCATCATCTCTCTTCTTCTCTAAGTTGTAAGCTTTGGCCATTTTATTAACTTTTTTCTAAAAAGTACATACGCCTTTGATTTATACTTATTTTTTATGTTGTATTTAATTAATTTATGTTTTCATATTTATGAATCCATTTCTTTTAATTTTTTCTGGAATAATTTATCATTTTTTCTAGATTTTAGAGTTAAAATGTTAGCTTTTCTATTTTCAATCTTTCTTACTTTTAATACATTTAAAAAATTTATTTATTTAACAAGATGGGATCAGGAGGGAGACAAACCATAAGAGACTCTTAATCTCACAAAACAAACTGAAGTTTGCCAGGGGTAGGGGGGTAGGGAGAGGGTGGTTGGGTTATAGACATTGGGGATGGTATGTGCTATGGTGAGTGATGTGAGTTGTGTAAACCTGGGGATTCACAGACCTGTACCCCTGGGGCTAATAATACATTATATGTTAATAAATTAAAAACAAAACAAAACAAACAATCAAAAAGAACTACAAAAAGTTTATTTATTTATATATTTGAGAGAGAGAGGGAGAGAAAGAGTGAGCACAAGCAGAGGGAGGGGGAGAGGGGGAGGGGAGGAGCAGAGGGGGAGGGGGAAGGAGAGAATCTCCAGCAGACTCTGTGCTCAGTGCAGAGCAAGCCCAACATGGGGTCCAATCCCACAACCGGAGCTGAAACCAAGAATCAGAAGCTCAAATGACTGAGCCACCCGGGGGGCCCAGGTTTTTTAAAGCTCTGACTATTCCTACCTCTTGCTTTCAGATGCCATATTGAACTGTATCACATAGGCTTTGATAAGCCATTTTCTTTGTTATTTTTTCATAGTTTGTAACTTTGGTTTTTATATCCTCTTAAATAAAGAGTTATTTAAAGGATTGCTTTGAAATTTTTAAGCATACGTATTATAAAATGACAAAACTATTTTTTCTTGTTAATTCTTATGTTTATTGTATTTGTTAGAGAATATGTTGTATATGGCTTTTTCCTTTCTCGAATTTCTTGGTATTTTGCGTATGGCCTAATGCACAGACAATGTTTATAACTGTTCCCCCGTGTTGCAAAAGCAAATGCGTCCTCTACTTTTGGGGGCAAAGAAGAAGACTTAATTCTGTGCTGCTCTTCCTACATCCACTGTCTTCTCCTTTCTCCCTTTAACTCTCAACATCAACTTCAGAATTTCGCTCTGGGTCTTTAACATTCCAGAACTAAGGGGAGCCTGGTGGCTCAGGCAGTTAACCCGCTGCCTTTGCTTGGGTCACGATCCCAGGGTCTGCATCTCCCTCTTCCTCTCACTCTGCCCCTCCCCCACTCGTGCTCTCTCTCTCTCTCTCTCCCTCTGTCTCAAATAAATAAATTAATAAACATTTAAAAAAATCCCAAATTAAAGTAGATCAATGATCTTTGCTATTTTATTTCCCTACTTCCTCTCTGCTTCTGCATCCCCTACCCTATCTTCCAAAAAACTTTTATTTCAAAACTTCTCTTTCATTAGCTCTAATTTCTAGGTATTACTGGAATTTTATTTTATTTTCATTTTGTAAAAGATTTTATTTATTCATTTGAGAGAGAGAGAGAGAGAATGGAGAGCGAGAGCATAAGAGGAGAGAGGTCCGCAGGGGAAGCCGACTCCCCGCCCAGCAGGGAGACCCCGATGTGGGACTCAATCCAAAGACTCCAGAATCGTGATCTGGGCCAAAGGCAGTCGCTTAACCAACTGAGCCGCCCAGGCACCCCCTGGAATTTTCATTTTAAACTATTGTTTACTTTTCCTTGAATTGTGACTTTTCACTTTTTACAATCCTTATTCAACATTTATACTTTACAAATTGCATCAAGTTTTAATTTTAACAGCTTGTTTTTTACTTTTTAAAAACTAGGATTTTCTGCTCACCATTGTTTCTTGTACACTCAGTCTTTTGCTAACTTGAGACATTTTTCCTGAATTAATTTTTTCTTTGCTTTGTTTCCTAAGGAAAAATTTATAGGTAGTGTATTTTGTGATCATATAAAATTTATTCTTTTACTCTCCTGTGGAGATGATATCTAGGGTGATAAAGAATTCTTGGATCTTACTTCTTTTCTCTGGAAACCTGTAACTATTTTTTTCTGCTTTCCAGAGTTGCAGATGAGAAATCCATTGTGATTTCTTCCTTGTCTAAGTTAATCTGTATGTGTGTGTGTGTGTGTGTGTGTGTGTTAATGTCTCGAAGTGTTGGATTTTCTTTTTACCTTTGGCATTCACAGTTTTTATCAAATTTTATCAAAATGCATGTCCCTTAAAATATTAATTATACCTCACACATTTTATTTATTTATATATAATTATGATGTTATGTTTATCACCATACAGTACAATTATTAGTTTTTGATGTAGTGTTCCAAGATTCATCGTTTGTGTATAACACACAGTGCTTTATGCAATCTGTGCTCTCCTTAATCCCCATCACTGGGCGAACGCATCTCCCCCACACCCCTCCCCTCTAAAACCCTCAGTTTGTTCTCGGAGTCCACAGTCTCTCATGGTTCTTCTCCCCCTTCGATTTCCCTCTCTTCGTTTTTCCCTTCCTTCTCCTAATGTCTGCCATGCTATTCCTTATGTTCCATAAATAAGTGAAACCATATGATAATTGACTTTCTCTGCTTGACTTATTTCACTCAGCATAATCTCCTGCAGTCCTGTCCATGTTGATACAAAAGTTGGGTATTCATCCTTTCTGATGACTAGTATTCCATTGTGTATATGGGCCACATCTTCCTTCTTGATTCGTCTGTTGAAGGGCATCTCTGCTCTTTCCACCGTTTGGCTATTGTGGCCTTTGCTGCTATGAACATTGGGGTGCAGATGGCCCTTCTTTTCACTACATCTGTATCTTTGGAGTAAATACCCAGTAGTGCAATTGCGGGGTCATAGGGAAGCTCTATTTTTAATTTTTTGAGAATCTCTACACCATTTTCTGAAGTGGCTGCGCCAACTTGCATTCCCACCAACAGTGTAAGAAGGTTTCCCCTTGGGACGCCTGGGTGGCTCAGTTGGTTGGACGACTGCCTTCGGCTCAGGGCGTGATCCTGGAGTCCCGGGATCGAGTCCCACATCGGGCTCCCAGCTCCATGGGAAGTCTGCTTCGCTCTCTGACCTTCTCCTCGCTCATGCTCTCTCTCACTGTCTCTCTCTCTCAAATAAATATATAAAAAATCTTTAAAAAAAAAAAAAAAAGGTTTCCCCTTTCTCCACATCCTCTCCAACATTTCTGCATTCTGTTTGTTGTTTCTTGCTTTGTCAATTTTTGCCTGGCCCATTTTAATCCAAAAAGCATAGTCTTTCTTCTGTTCTCTTTTTAAGCTTCTCATAAGTTTTCTTTTTACCTCTTGGATTGCTCTTTTTGTGTGTGTTTCAACTCTTCTGGACGTGTCTCACAACTCCACATTTTGTATTTTTGGGCTTTGTTGTAATATAGTTTCTTTATTTGATCTTTTACATTTTCATTTTGTTTCCAGAGTATTCACTCTTTTTTGGTGTTCTAATAAATTTCAAAATTCAAATACTATGGTTTTGAACATTAGAAAATGATTTTAATAACATTTTAAAATTATTTATTTTAGAGAGAGAGAGACGGACAGCACAAGCAGAAGAGGCTTAGGGAAGGAAGAGAGAGATTTTCAAGCAAAGTCTATGCAGGAATGGATATCACGACCCTGAGATCAGACTTGAGTCGAAACCCGGAGTCAGACGCTTAACCATCTGAGCCACCCAGGCGCCCACTTAATAATTTTTTTCTTAAATTGTCTTCTCTCTATATATTTATCTTCTTCCATGGGAAGCAATTGTCCCGTTTTTGTTTTGTTTTTGTCCTGGCACATCACTGAGCCTCTTCTACAATCGGAGATCCTTCTTTGCTCCCCCATAACGTGTGTCTGTAAGTCAGCCTGCTGGGATGTTCTCAGGAGGTGGTGGCCAGACAGGAGGTGAGTGTTAAGAAGAATGTTGTTCTGGTGAGCCAGAAGTCAGCTGGGAACGTGACAGACTGTCAGCATTCATTGGTCGGAGTGTGCGCAGGGTGGAGTTGATTCTTAGCCCCCAAAAGGGGGACAGTTCAGCTCAATGGTATAATTGCTCCTGAGAATGGCCTGGAGTGGCGCACTACAGGGTCCCTTACACTGGGAGCATCTGCTGCTCTCAAACGGAACTATTTTATTCTAGTAGATGCAAAATCAAACTTCACTGCAGTTTCCACTGGGGCGATAGAACTTCTTGAAGGCCTGGTCTTCGATCCTCCAGCCTTGTAAGATGCTCTGTAGAAGCCGCCCTAGCCAGGCAAGATGAGCCATGTCGACAGGACACTGAATCCTAAACAGGCCACGCTTTCTTCATTTCCCTCCCCACCCCAAAGGCCCTCTTCATGGTAGTTGATCATCTTACTAATCCGCTGGGAGAGAGAGGGCTGTGTGCTCAGACTCCCATCTTGCCAGCATGAATAACAACTGTTTCTTTGCTTCTTTCCTTATGTTTTCTCTCTTTCTTCCACCGAGGACTCTGTTTAGACAGATATTGGGTCTCCTGGAGCTGTATTATATTTTATTGCTCAAAATTTTGAAAATGCCCTCATTTTTTATCTTCCAGACTAATGATTAAAGTCTACAGCTGTGTATCTTTTATTATTTCAAATTCTGTTAAGTTGTCCTTATTTTGGAAATTATCTTTATTTTCCAAAAACCCCTTTCTGTTTTTAACTGCTCTTTTTTCTTTTGTAGCAGCTAGTGCTTATTTTACAGAAATGCTGTCCCTTGAAATAATTCTGAGGCTATGAATTTAATCTTCTCGGATGTTTTTTTGTGTTTCTTGTATGATGCCTTTTTACTCTGGGATCAGTTATTTTGTTTGTCTTTAAATTTCTACCTCAAGCTGTGTACTTTTCTCAAACGTGTTTTGATTTTTGTTGTCCATTCCTATTTATGACAGGATGAGGTTGACTACTATACGTAATTGATGTATGTTTCCGTAACTTCTTCTCCGAATGGGTGTTGGTGTTTGGAGATGCCAGAAGGTGCGTTTACTAAAGGATCGTGTAGACGGGCACATGGGTAGGATTCCTCCCAATCACATAGACACTAGGTGGGCAGGTTAGTTGGGAACTAACTGTTCACATTAGAAAAGCGTTACTCTGGATGTAAGTGCTTTATCGCAGGAGTAATACAAATTAATGTTTCTATTCATCAGTGTTATTTTATTTTCCATTGATATAGGTAACCATTCACAGAAATGAAAATAACTGAGGTTATTTTGGTGGTGTATGCATAGTAGCATCATATAGACAACTCTCCAGTTCAATCCAAAGCTCGTTATAAGTTTTTCTCATACACTCAAGTTCTAAGAGGATTTATAAATACAGTTGTGGATGAAAACAATTGCCTTCTTTTTCAGATGAATTTTAGAAAACCAGAGTAAAAAACTTTTCTTTGCATTTTTTTCCTGTGAGTGGAAAGCACAAAAAATTTTGATGTTCTGGCCATGCTAGAGCATACAGGTACATGTATGCATAAACTGTGTCCTGTCCTTGGATATCTAGGACATTAATTGCATTTTACAGCAATTCCTTCCCTCTACTTATTTGAGGGAGCTCTCTGTTTTTGTAGCAGGTCTTTCTCTGACTACAACACTTGATGTAAATTAACACAGCACAGATCTTTACATCTTATAAAATGCTTGGCCTTACTTCATTCATTGCAAGTTAAATTTTTCTATAGCGATGCCACATTGGATGCATCATTGATCCAGATTCATGCTGATACGCATTGGTGAGAAGAAACAGAGGAGCGGAGGCTGAAGTTGGTAGGAGAGTGCTAATTCACGGAGACATGAACATTTCTCCCATCTCTGGGGCACTTTCACACTGCATAGAGTTTTTGGTTCTAAACAAGAGGTTAAGAGACACAGGGTTGGGGCACCTGGGTGGCTCAGTGGGTTAAGCCGCTGCCTTCAGCTCAGGTCATGATCCCAGGGTCCTGGGATCGAGTCCCACATCGGGCTCTCTGCTCAGCGGGGAACCTGCTTCCCTCTCTCTCTCTCTCTGCCTGCCTCTCTGCCTACTTGTGATCTCTGTCTGTCAAATAAATAAATAAAATCTTAAAAAAAAAAAAAAAAGAGACACAGGGTCACAGATCTTCATTGTCTGCATTTCCACCTTCTTTTTTGTCTCTGCCCACAAGGGAAATATTTCTCATCTCTCTACCTTCCTAAAAATGACAGCAGGTTCAGGACTGCCTCTCTGCCAGGGGACTCCCATGGGAGCCCATGGCCGGTTTTTCCCTGCCTTTTCCAAGTCCGCAATCATTTAAAGATTGAGTCACTCCAGAGGCACAAAAGCCAGACCTATTGCTGCTCAGTTGTTCCTAGACACCTGTAGAATAAGAGAGAAAAACAACAAAATTAAATGCTAATGGATTAGAATGAGCAAACATACCAGATTCACACTGATAGTAAAAGTCACAGTTCCTATTATATCATCACTGGAAATCTTTAAAATCTTTAAACCTTCAAAAAATAAAGACGCCTAAAGGTCTTCTACCATGGATCAAGAATGAGATCATTACCTCGCTTCCTGCTTCTCATTCACGATTAGAGAAATACTATTATCATCATCAACATCATCATCATCAGTTTTGATTTATCTGAATAGCCTGCTGAAACAGACCTCTGGGAGCATTTACATATCCAATTACTACAGGATGATTATTCATAGCCTTAAAACTGCCTCGCACATAAAAATGCCTGACCTAGCTGAAAGTTCTTAATAATAATACTTTATACTTGTATGGTGCTCTTAATGTTTCAGAAGATTTTCACAGACATTTTCTTAATTTGAGACTGAAAACGACCCAGGTTGGTAAATAAATTCCAAGTATTATTATCTCCTTTTTACAGACGAGGACTTAGAGGACCTAGTTCTGACTTAGTTGAAGTCAGTCACCCAGTGAGTCTTAGAACTTAGACTGCAAGCGAGGTGTTACTTCCTGGGCTCAGCGAGACAACAGCCTCTCTTCCCTTGCTTTGTGGAGGCCAGTGTCTTTGGTTGCAGTGAAAATAATCTCAAAGTCATGAGTTTGCTTCTGAAAAGGTAGAAGATGTTGTTCTTTGTCATTTCTGCTCTGAGGTCTTTAAAAAGCCTTGGTAATGGGGTATGGGGAGCTCAGACACACCAAGGGGCTTGAGTTCACTAATATCAGTTACTCGTTGTGTTGCCTCAGAAAGAACACCCTGAAACCCAGCTGGCTTCAGGAGTAATCTTGGCATTCTGCCGAATCTTCCCTCATGGAGAATATATTTGGTATTTCCTACCTCATGGAGTCTTTATTTTCTTCAAAGGTTCTAATAGCGTGCGCGTGTGTAACCCCCCAAATTCATGGGCATGAGAGTGAATGTGGACCAATGAAACACAAAGATAACATTTGCGAGGGGCTCATGAGAAAGTAGATTCTTGCTTTTCTAACATGGCTCTGGATTAACCCTTTGTAGATTGGACAAAAAAAAAAAAACATATACCTCTGAGAATTGCTGGCTGTTATTTTGTATTGAAAAGCTGGATCTTGGGAGCTTGTCTGGAGGTTCTAGCAGGGGAGCGCAGCTACTTGTATACCCTTGACCGAAGAACGGTCGTCTCCTCTATCAGGGAAGGTCGTCCTCTTCAACCGAGCATGCAGCTTCGGGAGGGACACACATGGAGCGGTGAGGGAGGAAGGTGACACCCGCCTAGCCAGCCAGATCAGCCGAATCAACCCTGGCGATCAATGGGGTGACAGATGTCGCATCCAGATCACCCTCACATCATCACTAGCCCTCAGGGAGATTCAAATGAAAACCACATTGAGATACCACCTTATACCAATTAGAATGGCCAAAATTAGCAAGACAGGAAACAACATGTGTTGGAGAGGATGTGGAGAAAGGGGAACCCTCTTACACTGTAGGTGGGAATGCAAGTTGGTGCAGCCACTTTGGAGAACAGTGGGGAGATTCCTCAAGAAATTAAAAATAGAGCTTCCCTATGACCCTGCCATTGTACTCCTGGGTATTTACCCCAAAGATACAGATGTCGTGAAAAGAAGAGCCATCTGTACCCCAATGTTTATAGCAGCAATGGCCACGGTCACCAAACTGTGGAAAGAACCAAGATGCCCTTCAACGGATGAATGGATAAGGAGGATGTGGTCCATATACACTATGGAGTATTATGCCTCCATCAGAAAGGACGAATACCCAACTTTTGTAGCAACATGGATGGGACTGGAAGAGATTATGCTGAGTGAAATAAGTCAAGCAGAGAGAGTCAATTATCATATGGTTTCACTTATTTGTGGAGCATAACAAAAAGCATGGAGGACATGGGGAGTTAGGAGAAGGTAGTTGGGGGAAATTGGAAGGGGAGGTGAACCATGAGAGACTATGGACTCTGAAAAACAGTCTGAGGGGTTTGAAGGGGCGGGGGGTGGGAGGTCGGGGAACCAGGTGGTGGGTATTAGAGAGGGCACGGATTGCATGGAACACTGGATGTGGTGAAAAAATAATGATACTGTTAAGTTGAAAATAAATAAATTTAAAAAATTTTATATAAAAAAAAGAAAAGCTGGATCTTAGTGGAAGTGAAGCAGACACAGTGGAAGGTAGTGTCGGTCAGGATAGGTTAAGTTAGGCTGAAGTAACAACACCCAAGCCTTGTAGAGTGTGTTTCGCAAACTGCCTGTCCAGTGAGTGTTGGGAGGAGCCTCTGTTCCAAACAGTTCTTTCGGGATTTGGGCTTACTGAGGTTCCATCACCTGTGATGCTGCCTTCCTGGGTTTCGGACTTCAGTGAGACAGAGAAAGGAATATTGCTATGGTTGTTTTGGTTGTTTTGACTCAAAAGTGATGCAGCCCATTGTCTGCAGTGGTGCTGTCCCATAGAAAGAGAACGTGAACCACGTGTGACTCACATGACTGACTTTGCTATTGTTGTTACTGTTGTTCCAGATTTGGAAGTAATGCTTGTTTGCTAATATTTCTTTGTTATGTGTCTTTATGTTGTTAATTGGGCTATAATTTACCCACAGTGAAATTTACTTTTTTAAGGGTACAATTCTGTGAGTTTCAACAAACATAAATAGTCACGTAATTTTGATTTCAAGGAAGTTTTAAAACACTTCCATCTCTCCCCGGTTTACCCTGTGCCCTTTGTAGTTAACCCCTCCTCCTTCCCTCGGCCCCTGGCAACTTCCGATTGATCTGTTTTCCAACCCCATGGTTTTGCCTTTCAACAATGTCACATAGACGGAGTATGCGGCTTTGGGGATTGGTTCTTCTCATTCAGCATGATGCATTTGAGGTTCGACCATGCTGTGGTGTGTATCAGTAGTTTGTTCTTTTTGTTGCTGAATGGTATTCCATTGTATGGATACACTACAGTTTGTTTTTCCATTTCCCAGTCGAGGGACATTTAGGTTGTTTCTCAAATGTTTTGGTCACCAATAAAGCCAATATAAACCATTTTTGTGTGAACATGGTTTTTCATTTCTTGTGGAAACATTTACCAGTGGGATGATGCAGTCATATGGTAACTTCATGTTTAATTTTTTTTAAAAAAGATTTTATTTATTTACTTGAGAGAGAGAGAGAGAGAGAGAGAGAGACAGACAGAACACGAGTAGGGAGAGAGAGAGAGAAGGAAAAGCAGGCACCCTGCTGAGCAGGGAGCCTGACACGGGGCTCTGTCCCAGGACCCTGAGATCACAACCTGAGCCAAAGACAGACACTTAACCTAATGAGCCACCCAGGCGCCCCAATGTTTAATTTTATAAGAAACTGTGAAACTGTTTTCCAAAGTGTCTGCACATTTTGCATTAACACCAGCGATATATATGAGAGTTCCAGTTGCTCCACATCATTGCCAGTGCTTGATGTTGTCAGCTTTTAAAGATCTATTTTTAAATATTTCCTTTTTTCTCCTTCCTTCCTACCTTCCTTCTCCTTCCCATTCTCATAGATGTGTAGTGGACGTAAGTAAACCTAATTTTCTAGTAGCCATATTTCGAAAAGTAAAAAGCAACAGGCAAAGTCAGTTTTAATAACATCTTTAAGAGGACATATTCAAAATATTATCATTTCAAGATGTAATTAATATGAAAATCATTGAGATACTTTACATTCTGTTTTGGGTGTCCTGTCTTTGCAATCTCGACACAAGAGCCACATGTGTCGAGTGGCTGCTGTATTGGTCACTGTCGCCACAGTGCAGGTCTGCATGTAGCTACCAGCCTCACTGGTGACTGTGAGCGGGGTGAGAAAACACGGTATCTCCGTGTATCCAGGAAGCATGGGCGAGCACAAGTAATGTCCATCACAAAGGCAGAGTGGAAAGAAAGAATAAATTCAGGTCTTTTATAACATTGTTAAAGTACTACATTGAACTGAGCCTGAAGATCTTCTACGGAGAGCCTCAGCTTCTAGTTATGATAGACAGTGAGTGCCATGTATGGTTTAAGTCAGTTTGAATTAGCTGATTCTGATATTTGAAAATTCCTCCAGCATAATTTTGCCCTGCACAATTAAATGTGCATTTAGTATAGAAGAATGAGAAAATACAGTCAAGATACAAAGAGAAATTATCTGCAATCTCAGATAATATTTTGGTGCATGACTGGCCTTTTGTTTTTTTTTTCCAATTTATTTATTTTCAGAAAAACAGTATTCATTATTTTTTCACCACACCCAGTGCTCCATGCAAGCCGTGCCCTCTATAATACCCACCACCTGGTACCCCAACCTCCCACCCCCCTGCCACTTCAAACCCCTCAGACTGTTTTTCAGAGTCCATAGTCTCTCATGGTTCACCTCCCCTTCCAATTTACCCAAATTCCCTACTCCTCTCTAATGCCCCTTGTCCTCCATGCTATTTGTTATGCTCCACAAATAAGTGAACAACATGGAGGTTAGTGGCACTGACCTCCTCCAGAGTCAAAAATCCACACATAACTTTGATTCCCCCCAAATTTAACTTATGGCCTACCTTTGACTTTGAAGTCATACTGATAACATAAACACTCGATTAAGACACATTTTGTATGTTGTATGTATTATGTACTGTTTTCTTACCACAGAGAAGCTGGAAAAAAGAAAATATTAAGAAAATCTTAAGGAAGAGAAAATACACTTATAATGCTGTACTGTATTTATATGAAAAAATTCATGTATAAGTGGACCCGTATAGCCCTAACCTCTGTTGTTCAAGGATCAACTGTTTATCTTTTGAGACATGTGTATGAATATATTAAAGTATGTGTGTATAAGCAAAATCATGGAAACATTATATTATTATCATTTAACCTATGTTTTCCACCCAATAATATTTTGAAAAATCTTTCCATGTCAATAAATAATGTGTTTAAACTCTCATTTTTAAAAAAAGATTTTATTTATTTATTTGACAGGCAGAGGTCACAAGCAGGCAGAGAGGCAGGCAGAGAGAGAGAGGAGGAAGCAGGCTCCCTGATGAGCAGAGAGCCCAATGCAGGGGCTCCATCCCAGGACCCTGGGATCATGACCTGAGCCGAAGGCAGAGGCTTTAAACCACTGAGCCACCCAGGCACCCCTAAACTCTCATTTTTAATCTCTAGGTAAATACTCCACTTTATGGAAAAGTCACAATCTACTTAACACATCCTGTATAATAAGCCATTCAGAACATTTCATTGTTTAAGTTGGAGCAAGGGCAAAGGTGGTGTGTGTTTGAAATAGCTTTTTTTCTTTTCTTTTTCAGAGAGAGAGAACACGCATGCCAGTGAGTGCAAGCAAGTGTGGGCAGAGGGAGAATGAGAATCCCAAGCAGGTTCCAGGCTCAGTATGGAGCCCTTAGTGGAGCCCCATCCAGCCCTGAGATCATGACCTGAGCTGAAATCAGGAGTCCAAAGCTTCATAGACTGAGCCACCCATGTGCTCCTTGAAACAGCTTTCTTTTTTCTTTTCTTTCTTTTTTTTTTATTAACATATAATGTATTATTTGCCTCAGGGGAACAGGTCTGTGAATCATCAGTTTTACACACTTCACAGCACTCACCATAGCATATACCCTCCCCAATGTCCAACACCCAGCCACCCTCTCCCTCCCACTGACCAGCAACCCTCACTTTGTTTCCTGAGATTAAGAGTCTCTTATGGTTTGTCTCCCTTCTGACCCCATGTGGTTGAAATAGCTTTTCATCTGAAATAAAAGCAAAGAGCATTGGGAAATCCTGTTGCCTCCCTTTGTACCTCTGCTTTTTATACCCGGCCTCCTCTCAGTTATTTCAGTAGAGAGAAAAAAAAAAACAAAAAAAAAAACAAGAGGGAATATATAGCCCAGCAAGGTGACAAGATGTTTAGTAAAATTTTAAAAAAAAATTAGTTTCCTATAACGTTTTCAGTAATTTTTTCTCATTGCCATGACTTCATTGTGCTTATTAACAACATTGATTAGATAGACAAGTTACTCAAGGTATTGTAGGTGTAACTTGAAGGTAATTAGTGATACAGAGAACAACAAATTAAGTTTAAAAAATCCAGAAGTATGCAGTAGGAAAGTGTAGGATGAATCAGGTCCAGCCCTATAGGACTTTTACTTATAAAACAAAAGCCAGTATAGTCTGTTTGGGAAAGAACTTGGTTAAATGTGCTGAGATGACCCGTTTTCCTCTTTTGGCTGCTGTGGCCATTTGGCATTTTCAGTGACCTCTGATGCTTGGCTTTCTGCTGTGCTGTTGTGATAGGCACAGGGCTGATATTAAAAATATTTGACAACAGTGATGCAGGGCCACTGACCAAGGACAAAAGACCCCAGCTTCCCACAGCTGCTATGACTGAACCAGTGTAGAAGTTCTGCTGGCTGTCCGAAATGCAGAAGAAGGAAACGAACAAACAAAAAAAGCCATCAAAACAAAACAAAAACTTGGGGTTTTTGTTTATTCCAGGAAAAAAATCCTAGGTACAAAGCCCTTTTTTTGGGGGGTGGGGAGTAGGTCTTCCATATCCTTCTAGTGATACTGCTGGGGAAACCATCATTTCCCACAAAAATAAATGGTAAATAGACATTCCCATTCTTTAAAGCAATACCTAAATTCACAGAAGAGGATTAATATACTGAATATATGAAGAACTCTTACAGTTCTATGCAGAATCGAAAACCCAACTAACAGAGAAATACAAAGAGGTCATTCAGACACATACCAAGAAATACAATAAATATAAGAAAAAATTGTTTTACTTTACTAATGAGCAAATAAAATGAGATTTTAAAAATACCTATATTTCACTTGGTTAACACCTGTTAAATGGCTACCATGTGTCAGATATGGTGCTAAGCAATTTTATTTTATTTTATGCAAATGTCCTGGGAGGACTGAGAGTAATGGACTTTTATTATAATGTCCATCTCATAGGCAAGGAATCTGAGGTTCAAGGAGGGTAATATGTCTGAGGTGACATAGTTAATAAGTAGTGCTAAGCAAAATGCCATTTTGCCATTTGAGATTTACAAAGATTAAATGATAGGTATCAAAATGAAAAATATGCGTCCCTTTGACCCAGCACTTTCGCCTCCAAAATTTATCCCAAGGCGATAATTGCATAAGTGCACAAAGGACTTTTATAAGGACATTTAGTGCCGTATTATTTATAACAGCAAAAAACTGGGAACAACGTAAATGTTCTTCAACAGAGGGTTGGCCAAAAAGGTAAAGACCTGCCCATATACTATAAACCCAAGCAGCTCTTAACAAGAGTGAGATAGACCAATATGATTTGGCTTAAACACTGTGGCTTAACTATATTGTTCAGTGGGAGAAAAAAACCAACAACTCATGTTACAAGAAAGCCTATAAATTATGGCTTTATTTTCATCAGAAGAATTCTGTTAAGCAGAGAGAAATGTTTGTCTGTGTTTGCTGTGGTTGAGCCTTTGAAGGGGCTAGATGACAGCAGAGCCCATCAGTGTATACTTGCGTGTTACCTGAGTGTTCTTTTTGGTGTAACTATTTGAAGCAGAAAAAGGAGAAAAACCAACAACTATACTCACGTGCCTAAACGGACAAACCCGAACAAAAGCTGTCTTGAGAAAGTTGCGAGCTGGGGCTTTGGGGTGGAGCAGTCCCGTTAGTGCTCACTCAATACCCCCGTTTTCCCCCAGGGGTCCGACCTCTTTTGCGGTTAGGCTGGGGTCCGTGACTCATTCTTGCCACTGGGCTCTGTGAGGAAGGGCTAAGGCCTTTAGGGATCGTCATTTCTCCTTTATTGCTTTCTCGGCCCTGTGCAGAGGCTGCCTGCAACGTGTTGCATCCCACCGGAGCAACGAGACGGACTCCCAGGGGCTGGATGTCAGCGGAAAGTCAACTTCTGTGGTCTTTCGACCCTGCGGTTTGGGGGTTCGCTCGTCTCTGCAGCCGGCGCTGCTTGCTCTCACGTGCGTCGCCGTTTATGACAGTCTGACTTTAGAATGATCACTCTGACCATCAGTATTTCTCCGGTCATTGCAGACAATAATGGTGCCTGTCACCCAGGGTTGCTGGAGGACTAAGTGGGAAGTGTGCACTGTTAGGCTCTGGTGGTTACTTTCACTGGCTATTACTTTTGTTTTGGCTGGTGTTTCCCCAAAGGGGGCAGTACCCGGGTCAGGGCAAGGTCACTAGTGATAGCAGGGCCAACCCAAGGAGATACCGTGTGACCCTTTAAGAGAAGTTGTGGGGGTGCCTGGGTGGCTCAGTGGGTTAAGCCGCTGAACTCAGGTCATGATCTCAGGGTCCTGGAATCGAGTCCCGCATCGGGCTCTCTGCTCAGCAGGGAGCCTGCTTCCTCCTCTCTCTCTCTCTGCCTGCCTCTCTGCCTACTTGTGATCTCTCTCTGTCAAATAAATAAATAAAATCTTTAAAAAAAAAAAAAAAAGAGAAGTTGTGGAATCTCGACATGTCAGTGAAGATGACTGAAGATACAGACCCAACTCTCTGGCTAGTGACATGCCAACTCCTTGTCACGGGAAGCCTGGCTGTTGGAATGAGGTTAAGTTAAAACAGAGATAACCTAGTTATCATTAGCTGCATCTCCATAAAAATGCCCACTAAATTTCCATCGTGATGTAATAGGTTATGCTAATATAATTATCTTCCTGGGGCACCTGGTGGCTCAGTCCGTTAAGCAGTTAAGTGTCTGCCTTCAGCTCAGGTCAGGATCCTAGGGTTCTGGGATCTAGCCCTGCACGAGGCTCCCTACTCAGTGGGGAGTTTGCTTCTCCCTCTCCCTGCCACTCCCCCTCCTTGAGCTCTCTTTCTGTCTCCATCAAATAAAGAAATGAAATCTTAAAAAAAAATTATTCTCCTGACATCTCGATTTAAGCCGCCGTGGAAGGTGCTAATATTACTGATAGTTTGACCCTTTCAACCATTTGATCATCTTGCAGTGGGGGCTCTGGGGACGCTCACCTTCTACCCAATCAGGGCTGAGGCAGGATGAAGTGTGTGGGCAGGTGTGGGCCCCTGTGCAGGGTTGGTGGTAGAGGGTGTGTCGGGGGTTATATATAAATACTGCATATGATAAATTTGGGGTAACGTGGAAATGCTGTTTCCCCCCCACTTCCTTTCCTTCCTTCATTTCCTTTCCTTTTTAAAAAGTAGCACATTTGCATTTAGCACAAGTACAGCAGATGTCTTACTAAAACTTCTTTGAGTGCCATGATTGTATGGTTTTTAAAAATCAAATCAAATCAATTCTTGAGAACAAATTGTCTAAGTTACTCCCAGTCAGTGGCGGCTACAGCATTTCTATAAGGAGTGGATTAACAGTGGTAACCTGGTAGCCAGAGTGTGTTGGAAGCTGAGTTTTCATAGCACTATATGAGATTGAGAAAATGTCAACTTAATAAATAAAAAAGGAGAGGGGATCTTTTTCTAGGGAGGGAGGTTAAGTCGCCCAGCTGCACCTGATGTGGCCACTTTCAGGCACTGTTTTACCCAGTAGATTCTTTCGACAAACGTTTAATGAGCATCTACTACTATGTGTTTGGGATACAGAGATGATACACAGACTCTGTTCCAGAGAGCATCACAGGGAGAGACTGACGGGAGCGGTACAACCCTGGGTCCTCTAAATACTCAAAAATCAGTGCCAGGTTGTTAGGGGTTCCCGTTTCTGCTCGGGCTAAAATCGTGGTGCATACAGGAGTCGGCCGGCGCCGACCCACTGAGCGGTGCTGAAAAGCGTCCGCCCAGTTTTAGGGTGTTGTAAGGACTGAACACAAGTGGGACCCCCACCGTTTCACAGCTCGGGGTCAGCTGCTTGGACAGTGTCCCCTTCCATCGGCTCGCCCGTCTCTGCGCAGCTCGCGGAGCCCGGACGTCTCCTCTCTGGGGGGGTGAGAACCCGGTCAGTGTGTCTCGGGTGCAACCATTCTCATCGTGTAAAAGGATGAACCCTAGACCCGCTCTTTTCATTTGACAACATAAAAATTGCTGCCGTCACTCGGTCCGGACCAAAATCAAGGCCTCCACCCTCCAAGTGCGCGCCCCAGTCGGCCTGGCCCAGACATTTAGTTCCCATCGCCGGCATTTGGGGGCGCGGCTGGGGCCACCGGCGGGACCGCGCTGTCGGCGGACAGCCCGGCTCTGGGAGGCTGAAGCTGCGTTCGCGGCGGGAGGGCCCGCCTAGGACAGACAAGCCAGGGTCCTCCCAGGCTGCCGGGAGAACCCACGGGGGGACGGCAGGAGCGTCCCGGAGCGAGCAAACCGGATCGGGTCCGCCCCACGCACTCAGTCCTGCAGGGGTGGCGCGGCGCGGGGCGGAGGAGGGCGCCAGGGCCCTTGAATGTGGGTGTCAGTACCCCCGGATCCCTGCGGAAGCGAGAGGTGAGGACCCGGTTTGTGGGGCTCCAGGCGGTGCCCGAGCGAGCGGGGGCCGCACCCCCGCCCCCTCCCGCCCCGCCACCCCCCTCCCGGTGTGGCAGCTTCGGATCCCGCCCCAGACAAAGGCAGCCTGAGCTCTGCAGCACGAAGGAGGGGATCGGGTTGCTCTCCCGGCCTCCCCTCGCGGCGCCCTCCCCGAGTCTCCCCTTCCCCCACGTGACTCTCTGGAATCTTTGCCAAAGCTCCGAGGCTCTGGGTCCATGTTCACGCCGCGCCAGGAGCGGGGCAGGCGGCGCGGGAGGCCGGGGAGGCGGAGCCTGTGAGCTTTAAACGCCGGGAGCCGGCGGGGCCGGGCCGGTGCGCACCGAGCTCTCCGCGCGCAGCCGGGAGTGCGGGATCCTTCAGCCCCGCCGGCCCCGTCCTCCGCGCATTTACATTTTCGGCTCCGCCTGCGCCCGCGATCCGCGGGCGGAGGCGAGAAAGTGGCAGGAGCGCCCCCCGCGCCGCCCCCGTTCTCGCCGCGGAGGCTCGCGAGCAGCCCGAGGCGGCGCCGCCGAGTCCGGGAGCTGCCGCGGCGCCGCGCAAAGTTTCCCGCGAGCGGCCGCCGAGCCCGGGGCGCAGCCGCGGGGCGGGCGGGTCGTCACGGCCCCTGGCGACCCCCTCTGCCGACGCGGCGCCCACGGGGTGTCACGCGAACTTTGAAAAGCCGCTCGCGACCGACGTGCGCGGGCGTCTCCGCGGCGGCACCCGGGAGCCCAGCGGTCGGGTCTGAGCGCGGGGAGGTCGGGTCGGCGGCGACGGGAACTTTCCGGAGAGTCCGCCGCGGAGACCGCGCTCTGCCGCCTCTTCGGTCCCCCCGAGCTCAGCCCACGTCGGGGACCTGCTTCTCCGGGGAGCGGCGCGCCCTGCACGCCCGCTGCGCGTGGACCGAATCCCCCGCCCGGCCCGGCGCCCCGGAGCTGCCGGAGAGTGTCCCCCGGGCCGGGCCGGCGCTGCGTTTCCCCGGAGGCAGCCGCCCGCGCGCCGCCGCTCTCAGAGCGCGCCGGAGCCCGCGTTCCCGGCGACAGCGGCTCCTCGGATGCTGAAGGCTGCGCCCCGGCAGTGCGGGAGGCGAAGCGGCTATGGGTGCCTGCGAGGTGTGGCTCGGGGTGGCCCTCGCCCTGGCGGGATTTGCAGCATTGCCTCATCGTTCCGAAGGTGAGAGCGCGGTGCCTCCTCCCCGCCACCGTGCGCGCGCGCGCGCGTGTGTGTGTGTAAAAGAGAGAGAGAGAGAGATCCTGATCCTTCTGTTGAAAAAGCCAAGCGGGTTTACGGCACTGTGGGTCGGGTGGAAGTTTTGGGGGGTCGGGGTCGGGGGTGGGTGGGAGGGAGTGCAGCTTGGAGTGGCTCTTTCGGCGGCTCCGGCTCCCGATTGTTCTGCATTCCGGTCACAAGCGGGTCCCTCCCGCCCCCCTCCCGGCCCCGAGTGCATTCGGGTGGGGGGTCAGTCGCGGCGGCCCCGAGGTTGGATTCTCTTTCCCCACTTCCCGCTGCTCCCAACGGGAGCAACTACGTGAAGCGTCGGCGAGGAGCGAACGGTGGCTCTCACCTGGGTGAAAAGACCCCGCTCCTGGGAAACGTGAAATCTGGCGCCTTAAAACCCTGGCCACGCTCCCTTCCTCCTCGCCCCAGGCAGTGTCCCTGTGAAGTCCAGTAAGATTGTGTGACTGGCTGGAGTGCGCTCCGGACGCAGACGCACGCCTGGAGAGGCGCCTCTGCCCGACGGAGAGGAGCGAACCTGCTTCCTGGGGTGGGGGTGGGGGGTGATTAATAGGAGTTTAGCTTCGTTCTCTGACTTCGCCCTCCCTACTCCCGGCTCTCCTCCAGGGCTCCCGCCTGCGTGTAAAACCCCGAGCTGGGGGAGAGAAAGGAGTCGAAGGGAATTGTCGCCATGATTGCAAAAGCAGTCTGGGTTCGCGCAAACACATGAATCAACGAGTGAACTAAGAGTTTGGGGCGGGGGCGGGGTGGTCAGGGGATGGCGGGCCCCGGCAAGCGCGGCGCTGGGAGCCTCCACCTGCTCCGAGGAGTCGGCCAAGTCCTTCGGCGAGTGTTGGAGAGGGGGAAGGGAGCCGGCGGCCCGGGGGGAAGAGGGTGAATCCACCGCGCCGGGCCCTCGGCTTCCCCTCCCGACTCCGTTCATTATTCATGCAGCTGCGGGCCGAGGGGTTCACCTGCTCCGCCGCAAATCAGAGCCGCGGCCGCGGCGCGGCGGGGCGGGGCGGGGAGGGGCGGGGAGGGGCGCGGCGCCTTCTCCCTGCTGTGGGGTGGGGCGGCTTGAGGGCGCAGAGCCGGGGCGCGGGGCTGGGGGCGGCGGGAGGCCTGGCAGAGGACAAAGCCCTGCCTTGGGTCGACCTCCAGCCTTCGGAGCAGCTGCCTTTTCCGCGCTAGTTTCCCTGGAGAAAGCGGCCTGGCCTCGAAGTCCGCGCAGAGTGCAGGGACTTGGCCGGGTAAAGGTTCCGCCTGCCCGCACTCTCCCGGGCGGTGTGTCAGGTTCGTTCCCCAGGAGCACGTCCGGGGCCTGTGCAGCCTTCTCCAAAGGGGTCCCGACCTGTAGAAGTCTGTCTGTATTGTATGTGTGCGTGTGCGCGCATACTGGAAACAATAAAACTTACAGGGCTTAATTATAATGATACATCAGATGGGAGACTCGGGCCACCTGACTCTGATTTTGAGACTTAGAAACATGTTTTCGCTTGGTGGTGGCAGTTTCTTATTTAGAATCATCCCAGCAACGGAGAAAACGTGCTTTCTCTCCCAGAGAGCTCAGCAGGGGGCAACTGAAATGATGCAGTTTTTCAGAACCAAATCTCTTGAAATCACAGAAGCCATTATTATTAAGAGCCTGCAGGGTTCGCTCTTTGGAAGACTGGTTGGTACAATGGGCAAAGTTAAAGAACTTGCAAATTCTTTTGGTAGGGGAGGAGGGCAGGACACCAGGGGCGCTATTCCTCCAAAGATTCTTTGGAAACTTTGCTTCTTACGGTTTCATCCCACCTTCAGGGCATTCTAGAATCATTTCACAAATTGAACCGATAGATGTCTGAGAGTTTCCATCTAGCTTGGAATGGTCCTTGTCTAGTAATGAGTGAATGAGTGTGGACATTTATGAGCACATGTTATTTGGCTCCTACTATGCCAAGCACTTTACATACATTATCTCACTTAATTAATTTAATTAAATTTAATTAAGTAAGTGATATCAGGCCCATAGCAAAAAAAAAAAAAATCCGCTGTCACCTGATGAGAACTTTGATTTGGTTCTGTCAAGATTTTCTTTTTCTCTTCAAAATAAGGGCACTGAAGTCAAGGCTGGAAAGCTGAAGGATCTTACAGATTTCCTCAAGTTTTTTTTTTTAATTAGTCTTGGCAATGATTTTTAAAATTGGAAAAGAAGCATTTACATGTGTGCCTCTCATGGTGTGACATACACTTTGATACTTTTGCTCACCGAGCCATGGCAGAATTTGTGTTTTCTTCTTAGTGCTCAGAGAGCATCTCATACCTGCTTCTAGAACACCAGTAAAGAATTCTACAATTACATTGATAAAGGTGCAGTTTCTGTCTTCCTCAGGTAGCTGTGTGCTCACTGAGGGTACAGGATGGCTCCTAATTATTCTTACATCTCCACGTCACCTGTGAGGACACACTAGGCGCTAAGAAAATACTTGTCAAGTGAAGGAGCACTGCCTAATCAGTCTTCTGAATTAAGCTTACACCGACCTCGATGACAAACTGCCGTATGACCTTGAATGAACCACCTAACTTCTCTGGCCTGTGGTTCTGTCGTTTGCCAAATGTTGAAGTCGGCTGGCGAGGCGGTAGCTGTAAGATGCTTTTGCTAATCATCCAGCACAGGGAAAAAAGATCAACATTTGCTGCCCAATCTGTGGTCAGTTGCAACTTTCTGGTTCTGAGTTTTATGTCCGTTATTAAAAGAAAAATGAATTTTTACAAACAAATCATGGGCAGTGTTCTTTTATACTGTATTATACTGCCGAGATGACAAACCGCTATGATTTGACAACTTAATGAAATCAAGAAGCACAGGGAAACTTCTAGCAAATGTGACTGGTTTCTAAATCAGACCAGCTTTGCCATGACATTTTCTGGAAAAGCAGTTTCTGAATTGTGTTCACCTGTTCACCTGTGGAAATCCTGTGAAGTCACACAAGGTAGGGGCTTGGAGATAGAAAAAGATTATTGAACTGGAGTGAGAGAATTGAGTTCTAGTCTGTGTCCTGTAAATCCTCATGCAGCTTAGTCAATCCCACAGTCTTCCAGACTTTTCCTAGAAATGAATGCCGATAACAGAATACGTTGGAAAAGATCATTTGATAGACTGTGTTTTATTTATGGGTGGATCAGCTTATTTGGTTCTACTCTTGGCTGGAGAGTTCCTTCTGTGTAAGATTTAATTTTGAAAAGCCAAGGTGAGTCAAGAGAAGACATTGGCTGGGGAAAAGAGCCTCTCTCTTCATTCTTCCATTCCACAAGTCTTTATTGAGCGCTTATGTGTGTGGTTATGTCTGGTAGGGGGGCCACATACTACCTGCCCTGAAAAAGTCTGCACACCCAGTAACTGTTAATGTCAGTAAAGTAGAAGTAGGGGTATGTAAACACGGGTCCTTGGTGGGTTTCCCAATATTGAACACTTGCACTTTGGACTTTTGTAACTTCCTGCTAGTGAAAATGAAGAAGTGTATTGTCACAGGCTATTTCCATTTCTGTTCTCCTCTAGGGATTAGATCCTGCATACATTGTTCAGTGACACCGAGCCATCTGTATTGACGGTTATGGGCTCAAGTGGCAATATCCCTCAATTTTGCTCAGACACAAGTAGTCCTACGTACCCTCCCCCCCATGGCTCAGGAGAAGGGAGGAGGACACCACATGGCGAAGTCGCGGCTGTGTGCCAGATCCTACACTAGTTCAGAATCACTTGGCCCGTTTTCATTGTAACGGCTCTGTTAATTGATCTGAATCCTGATTTACAATAATCCGGACATGAGCTGTCCTGTCCGTCCAGAAAACGATTCTATTTTAACTCTTCCACGGTGTAGACACCATATGCTGAATTAGAACACAACATGAAGCGTGAACATTTAAATGCTAACTCGTGGCTGTTTGTTCACGATGAGTCACACTTTTGCAACCCAGTGCTCTCCAAATCCCTTTGTATCTTTGGCCACATATCCCACTCCAGCTGATGTTTTGCGGCTCTTGGATTTAACTTCTCTAATTGACTCCGTTTACCAGGTATGATTTCTGTAGTGAAGAGTTTCTGGAAGTGAGAACTCGTGCAAATTCGAGTTCACATTTTCTCTAAAAACTTGAGATTTCATCCAAGTATCTCCTAAAGGAGCATGTGAGAATGTGAAAAGGGGCTTTAAAATAGACACTTACTTAGCTTAATGAATAGGAAGTAACCTTTGGCCTGTGTGGCCCGCGAGAGGTCGGCCACTAGCAGGAAGAGCTGAGGATCCCGGCTTCCTTCTCCCGCTGGATGGGATCCTTCACCCCTGCAAAACTTACTGCACCCTTTTCACAGGGAGCTGGAATTTAAATTACGCAGTATCTCAGTTGTATTCTGCACCTTAAAACTGGCGAAGTTCTTGGGTTAGAGGCTTCTAGCTTCTGTTGTCTTTTATTTTTCCAATTTCCTCTTGAAGAAGCCCGCTTTCTCTTCCCAGACCCTCACCCTCTGTCAGAATTCACCTTGAGCTGGAGTTTCCTTGGAAGCGCAAATAAAGGCATCGATCTCGACCTCTCATAGAGCTGTCCTCCTTTAGAAAAAAGTGATGAAGGGAAGCAAGCTCCCTGCTGAGCAGAGAGCCCGATGTGGGGCTCGATTCCAGGACCCTGGGATCACAACCTGGGCCAAAGGCAGAGGCCTAACCCACTGAGCCACCCAGGTGCCCCTTATTTGTGGAGCATAACAAATAGCATGGAGGACAAGGGGCGTTAGAGAGGAGTAGGGAATTTGGGTAAATTGGAAGGGGAGGTGAACCATGAGAGACTATGGACTCTGAAAAACAATCTGAGGGGTTTGAAGTGGCGGGGGGGGTGGGAGGTTGGGGTACCAGGTGGTGGGTATTATAGAGGGCACGGATGGCATGGAGCACTGGGTGTGGTGAAAAAATAATGAATAATGTTTTTCTGAAAATAAATAAATTGAAAAAAAAAAGCGATGAGTGTGGAGTATTTCTCAGAGACATGTGTGAGTGAAGAGAAATTTTCTCCCAAGGTTTTATCTCAAGTTATTCTTGTTTGAATGTCAAGGGCACCAAAGTCATTCCAATAAATTTGCTCATAGAGATCTTTGATTCAGATCACAAGTGTAAATAGTCATCTCATTTCTTTGAAGATTGTTCCTGATTCCATTATTGGTGGATGAGGCAGACCGGTCCCTTCCCAAGAAGTTATTATTTTTAAGACTTCACGAATGATCTGTTGGAAACGAAGCACTATAGTAAAATGTGTCCTTCCCTTTTTGGACTCCAAGTGTGGCCTGTTGTCAGGATGTGTTTCCACTGTGGTGTGTGTATGTTATTCCAATCTGTTTTGTAGGTTCAGTTTCAAGAGAGTAGCTGCTAGGACACTACCCACATGTTTCTAGGTAAAAACAAAACAAGCCAAAAAAACAACAACAAAAACCACACACACACACAACACCTGTTGTGCTGTTCAAAGATTGGTTGAAAATGAATTTGTTTTTTAAAATTAAGATTGCAATTTTACATTGTTTTCAGATAGAACACTTGAAAAGATTCATTTTATGGTTCAGAAAATATAGGCAGTTCCATTCACATTTAACCTTCTTTTCCATTTCTAAGAAATTTCTCTTGTTTTTTATTTGATGCTTACTGAATGGGAAATGTAAAGATGTATCAATTCATAACCAGTCTATTAGAAATACTGAGGGAAAAGAAGGTGAAAAGGGTATTGGAGTTCAAGAGCCCAAGAGAAGAGTTCTTTTCAAGTAACTACAACGTCTCTCTGTTAAATGTAACATCCCTAACGAGGAACGTATTGTGTGAAAGGTGAGAAATAGATAATCACCCAGATTCCTCAGCGGCTGCCTACTAGGTGAAGAGATAGGGAAGCCAAAGAAGGAGAAGCAGTCCCTCTGCCAAGCGTCTGTGTAGATGCGTAGTGGGTGGACACAACGGTTTCACAGGCTTAGCAACAGTGTTGCAAGGAAGTTTACAAGAAGGAATGGATGATGTAGGCACGGAGGGCTATGAAGGCAAAGCGGAAAGGACATAATGCTGTGGGGCTGGAAAACTTCATGAAGGAGATGGGATCAAATTTAAGGAACTTGAATAGACCCAGTGTGTCTCCTGCAGGAGAAAAAAAAAATGAGCAAAGGGATGGAGATATGAAAGTCTGACCACCAGATCCCAAGTTGGCCTCTTGGGTTGGAATGGAGGATTTGTGTAAACAAAGAGTGGCAGAGAAGCCGGGATAAGTAAATCAGAACTAGAAGAGGGAGGCTTTGCTGATTTATCACATAGAAAAATACACACTGCACACACAGCATGCCATTATAAATACCTTTATTTTAAAATTCAAATAGTAAGTTTTAATGATGCTTTCCCTCGTGCGTGTCCAAGAAGTGTTTTTGTGTTGTATGGGGTTATTTCCCGAAGGGGCAGAATGTTCGAGCTTTTCAGATTTTGGAAAAAGCACAATTTGCAGACTGTGATGCATGTAGATGGAGTTTTAGCCCAAGTCTGCTGGGGCAGTGCCTGCTGGTCTATTTTGCATTCCTTTTAATTCTTGTTTTGTTTTTCCCTACAGGTGCTTGTGTCTATCAGGGTTCCTTGTTGGCGGTAGGTTATCCTTCCTATATTTGCTTTATTTCTTTCAAATGTAAAATGCTGGATTGGGGTTGCTGAGTGAGTGAGGTGACCCTATCATTGTAAAAATGTGTTTATTTTTCCTCACAGTTTGAGGATTATCCCTCATTTTGGCACAATCATGCTCAATTACTTAATACCTTTTCCAGAGTGAATTAGTTCCATTTGAATACTCAGGTATTGGAGAAGAAGCTCAAACACCCAACACAATTTGCATTTCATGGCTGTCCTTTGTGTTCTTTGGATCAGAAGGAAAATTCGATCCCATTCTCCTGTCAGATATGAACGGGGCACAACTTTGTTCATCTTTCCGTTGCATTTGCTTCTTTCTTTGAGCCCCCGCCAGAAGTACAGGTATTAAATGGAGTACAACATGCAGGATTCCTGACTGTGGCTTTGATTTATGACTTTAAGTTTTTGTAAATAACAAGCAACTTAACATTTTATCTCTGAACTTTTGCCATGTAGGGTAGAGTTGATTTTGAATTTAATGTCCTCATGACTTGGGGGAAAAGCGGATGCAAGTCTCATGTGTTTCTTTTCATTAATAATGTACTGTGGTGCATAGCCGTGTGTTAGAGCAGTATTGAAAAGACGGTCTACACGCCATCTACTCTAACAAATGGTGTGGCAAGTCATTCTTCGCCACTTTTTTATTTTGGTTTTATAAATGCTATACTAAAAACGGGACTGAAATGGTTGGGGAGGGTTTGGTCGTTTACATCACAACCTGCTGCTGACGTGTGTGATACTAACAAGTCGTCCTGGATCATCCCTGTGGCCGTCAGATTGTGGCCGTCAGGTAGAGGAGAAGTATCTGAACTGTCCAACGGTCTGGATAATTGTAGATGTTCACAGTAATATTCTCGATTCTGAACTTTATGTACTATTGTTCCCGCTCTGGAGATTTACTTTCTTTTTTTTTTTGTCTCATAATTTTCCATTAAAGATTCAGGAGAAGGCCATTTTACTTTACTTTCTCACTCTGTGCCCTTCAGAGCCTACTTTTCCTTGTGTTTCTTCTTTAATACGTTTTCGGAATCATTTAAAAATCAAAGTGTTATAAAATACATCACCAGTTTTCGGGAACTGTAGTAGATGTTATAGTCAAGTCAGCTATCCATGTGAACACAAGGAGAATGGCTTACTGTATACAGTGCCTCATAATTTTAAAATATATTTTCATAGCTATTCATCTAGCTGACACAGTAGATGAGGGAAATAAGCAGACCATGTATTATTTTATACTCTTCCCCTTTTAATGAAGAACCGAGGATGAGAGAGATTTTAAGAGATTTGCTGAAGGTAAATCAACCAGTAAGGGATCGACCAGAACAAGCCAACCTATTTTATTTCCATTGTTGCCCCCATATCTGAAGGAAAGTGGCCAGCCAGCCTGTTTTCTGTATTTGATGTTGCTCTGTGTTATTGTGCATCTGAACACGAAAGCATCAAGGGCTCGGAGAGGGCAATGGCGTCCAGTTTAAGGAGAGACTGTGTGGTCAGTTTGCACTTAATAGGTGACCTTGCTGTCCTCGGTTCCATGCCCTGGCTCCTCCTGGGACTGTGGCTGCTCGGGGCTTGTGGGGCTTGTAGGCTGTGCGATAGTGCCCCAGGGCACTCCTCTTGCCCACCAGTTGACTTCTTTGCTTACCAAGACTCAGCCGTGTGTGTGTTCCCAAACCTCCTCAAGCCCGATGCACTTACTATTGTAATTCTGCAATTCAGTCAGAAAGACAATACATTTATTACAAGAACAAAAGTTATCGAGTAACAGCTGCGGAATTCTAGGCACTGGGAATGCACCAGTGAACAAACAGACAAAATCCTTGCCCTCATGAAGCTTGAATTCTAATGAGTAACATAGAGAGAATGTCAGGCGAGCGTTAGGGAGGAAAACAATGGGGGGGGTGGGGAGATAGGGCCGCCGACTAGAGGAGGAGAGTGGCTCCTGCCAATAGGGCGATAGGGTCGGCCTCCCCGAGAAGATGACATTTGAGCAAAGACCTAAAAGTGGCCATTCTCCGTGCTAGTCAGCCTGGATGTCCAGGGAAATAGAATTCCACAGAAGGGGAAGAGCCACGGTAAAGCCCGAAGCGGGAGCTTGCCTGGCCATTTGAAGAGGTTCACGGAGGTCAGTCAGCGGCTGCGGTCAAGATCCTGACCTGCAGGACGAGGTCAGAGAGGTGGGCAGGAGCCCTGTCTGCACTTGAGCTTGTCCTCTCGGGAAGGTGTATCGCCCCTGGAGGAGCTGCTGCAGAGGGACGACAAAATCTGACTTATAGTTTAATTAAGCTGCCGAAATGTGCATGTGAAAAGAAGTAACGTTCTTGTTTCTAAGGAAACTATGGCGAATACTTTAAAAAGACTCCGCAGAGGTGAGTCACTAAAAATTTGCTGCCAAATTAAGTGTAAGGGAAACAACTATAAAAGATTGGGGAAAACACAGACATCCAGGGAGATTCTGCAATTGGATTTATTTGCAACCGTTTTAAGTTTTTTTCCATTTTAAGGAACTTCAAACTGGAAATCGTAGATGATGCATTGTGGACGTAGTTAATTGTGTGTGTAATTAATTGCTGTTCTCTCGCCATCTGATCTGGTCTTGGAGAAGGGCATGGAATGAAATTGAATGAATGTATGTTTTTGTATTTTGGATTAAAATAGAGGATTTGAGAACATTTAGACACTATTCTGGAATTTTCTGATGAAACAACCCTTTAGGTGAGAGGGTTTCTGTGGGGGTAAGAGGCTTCATGGGGGGTGGGGTGGCGGGATGTCCCTGTTCTAATCCCAAATTCTACCCACACACAGTTCAGAGCTGGAAGTGACTTCTGAGGTCACGTAGTCCAAATTCTCCATATCCTGGATGAGAAAGCTGGGGCAAGGGATGCGAAGTTCTTGAATTTAATCCATTTCTCAGGCGAGTAACCAGAAGCAGAGAGTGGGTCCGTTTGGAAATAGCAAAGCATCAGCTTCACCCGGAAGAATTCCATAAAATCGATGTAGCACTTGAGGACGTGGATCTGGGTCCCGGCTGCTCGCCGCTCCCTCTCAGCCCGTCTTGTGAGGATTCTTCCCCTGATGCTTCTCTGGTCTCATCCCTCGGTGCCAGTGGCGGCGGGGGGGGGGGGCTGTCAGGTGCGGTGGAACATTCATGATGCTTGCCGCCGGCAGACCGCGTTTGGATCCTTCCTCCTCCGCTGCCGACCGGCTCCGTGACCTAGAGCCAGTTCCATGAACTTAGACGTCCTGTGTGAGAGGGGATAAATAAAGCCTCTCCTGAGGGGTTTTTGTAGAGCAAAGCAGATAAAGTGGGGGGGGACACCCAGGTGCCAGGGCTGCCATGGGCTTTTCCACCACAACAAAATCTCTTTACCAACCAAGAAGAACAACAAGAGGAAGGGAGCCATTATTAAGCACCTACTGTGTCGACAGTCCCAGGAAGTAGGTGTTGTCTTTACAGATAGGGAAACTGAGGCTCTTGTCACTTGTCCGGAAATTATACAGGTGGTCAGTGCGAGAAGGGGAGAGCGTTCAAACCCGGTTCTCCCAGCCGAGCCGGTCTGCCTGTTGTCCTGAACACAACTGGCCTGTTTCACTGTCACCTCTACACGCCCGCCCCCTCCGTGCTGCACCTGCCACGCAGCTGTCTCTGCCAGTCTCTGTCCTGACCCCCAAAGCCAGCTGTCCCTAGCTAACCCTGCCCATCTAGCTAAGGCTCTCCTACCCTGGTATGTACTAGATCTATCGCATGATCCAGGAAATATTTGGAGGCGGTCGTTGCATCTTAAAAACCTGTATATGCTGTATTTTGCACACACGCACGCACACGCACACACCCAACAATGTGTTGTGTCCCAACTTTGAGAGCTGTGTGGACTTGTGATTTGGTCCGAAGCCCTGTGTAGCCGTCTCTCAGTTATGTCCTGATTCCGCTGTCTCTCTCTTCTCTTTAACAGTCTCTTTCCTACTTTCCTCAGGCCAAAAATTAACAGAAGGGAGTCAGAATACCCAGGAAGGTCCTATAGCTTGAGAGACACTGAAAAATCCAGTTTGGGTTATGTTTGTTAGCCCACAGTTTGTTTCTACCCCTGCGTTCTCAGGACTTTCTCTGAAGTCAGCCCTGGTGAAAGAGCATGACCGTGGTAAAGCCAGAGTCTATAAGGAGGAAACAACCCAGTTCACACATCTAACTGTGACGGGGGCCTTGAGTGTGAGGAGAAAAATAAATTTTTCATTTCAATATTTTCACTATATTGAATAAAAAGAATTTAACTTTCTTTTGGCGTCACCACAAGTAAATAATTCTCCTTTATTAGGTTTTTCCCTAGAGGTAGATCGCTGGACTCTTAACCTCAGTTTTTACATCTGTAGAATGGAGATGAACTATTTACTTCCCAAGGTTGTCGTAAAAGCTAGAGAAGAGCACATGAAGCACTTAGCTCTGTGCTTGTGACCTACAACACGCGGTGAAGGTTAACTGCTGTTACCGTTGCCATAAGCGTTTGTGATTGGAAGAGTTGCACGAAGCTATTCCTCTTCCGCAGATCAAAAATGTTAAGTGTTGACATCTTCCAACTTGGAATGCTTTTGCTCACAAATGCTGACAAAGTAAGTTATGAGACACTAAATTTTAACACATTTGAAAGAAAGAAAATAAATTCAGGGATCATTAAAAATGTGGAGTGTTTGCTTCACTACTATATCATATGGCATGGTAGAAAGATCTAGGCTTTGGAGTTTGAATCCTGATACTGCCACATACCTGCTGTGTGGCCTCAAGTATTATGTTTTATATAGCTGAGTCTAATTTCATCTTCTGTATAATGAGGATTATAATTCTCATAAGATTGATGGGAGGATTAACTGAGAGCTTGCGAAAGACCCAGACCTGCAGTTGGCAAGAATCTAGCACTCACATCATCTCGGTGACAAAAAATGTCCGAGTGGAAACGACGGAGTGATAGAGTCTAGTTGTCTTGGTTGTGTCCTGGCTCTGTAATTACTAGCTATGTGGCATAGGGTAAGTGACTTGAATGAAATGAGCTTTCAGTTTCTAAATTTAAAAACGAGAGCGTTAGGTCCTCTCCAACATTCTTTAGCTGAGTGCCATCCAGTAGAAGTTTCTGTGCTGCGGGAAATGTTCCACAGATACACTATCCAATATGGCGGCCACGAACCACATGTGGATATGGAGTACTTCAAGGGTGTCTGGTGGCACCGGGGGACTAAATTTAAATTTTTTCTTAATGCAAATTAATTAAAAAATAAAAATATAAATAGCTTCATAAGGCTTGTGACTACTGTACTCTACCTTGCAGCTCTAGGGCTTTCAAATTCTCAATATCCTGTAGTACTTAAGTTTGAATTACAGTCTCGTGTGTTCTCACTCCACGTGAAGCTTCACTATAGTGTTGTTAGCAGTTGTGAAGAATGTCACAAGGAATTTGTTATAGTGACGGAGGTTGTTCTTTGTTTATTTAATTTGAACAGTTTTGTGCTCGCTTCGGCAGCACATATACTAATTTGAACAGTTTTAAGGTCCTCTTAGTGACAATACTACTTTCCTCGTTTTGCTTCATATGCTTTCTTGAAAGGAAAGGGGAGTTACAGCTGAGCCCTTGCTTGCCATCTGTCTTACGTCTTCCATTAAAAATCTCTTTTCAGCTTTGTTGAAATATAATTGACGAGTGAAAAATGTATGTATTTCAGATATACTATTTAATGATAGGATATATGTATATATTGTGAAAAAAATCACCACAATCACACTATTAACTTACCTATCACCTCACTTAGTTACCATTTTCTTTCTTTCTTGGTGGTGGCAAGAACACTTACTATCTACTACCTTCCTAGCCTGAGCACTGGGTGTGATATGTAAGTGATGAATCACTAAATTCTATACCTGAAGCCAGTACTACACGATAGGTTCACTAATTGGAATTTAAATAAAAACTTGAAACGAAAAAATATATAGATATATAGAAAGACATATATCTAGGTATCTATCCTCCTGGCAAACTTTAAATATGCAATACAGTATTATCCGCTATAGTCCTATTGTTGTAAACATTAGATCTCCAGAATTTGTTCATTTTGCTTAACTTGCACAATTGCCCCAGCCCCTGGGTGCTACCTTTCTGCCCTCTGCTCTCTGAGTGTGACTAGTTTGGATTCAGTATATAAATGAGGTTGTGCGGTACTTGTCTTTCTGCATCTGACTCACGTCGCTCAGCGTAATGTTCTCCAGACCCACCCATGGTGTTGCAAATGGCAGGATTTCCTACCTACTTAAGGCAAAATAGTATTTTTTGGGATATATACGCCACCTTTTCTTTATTGGTTCGCCGGTTGATGGTTGTGTAGGTTATTTCTATATGTTGGCTGCTATGAACGATGCTGAAATGAACATAGGAGTAAAGATAGCTCTTCAAGATCCTGATTTCATTTCCTTGGCTATATGTGTAGAAACAGGATTGTGGGATCATCAGGTAGTTCTTTTTTTTAAGTTATTATTATTCATCAGGTAGTTCTATTTTAAATTTTTTGAGGAAGCTCCATACTGATTGTATCAATTTATATTCTCACCAATGGTGCTACAAGGGGTCCCTTTTTCCCACATCCTTGTCAACACTTGTCATCTTGTCTTTTTGATAATAGCTGTCTTAACAGATATGAGATAGTATCTCATTGAGGTTTTTGACTTGTGTCCAGTAAAATTTTCACGAAATATTTTTGGAGTTTTGTCAAAGTTGGATACACTAGGAGCGTTACCCGCTGTTTACACTAGGGCAGAGAAACATCAAGAACTTTGGGTCTGATCTGTAGGCCTTGTTTGTTAAGGCTAAGAAGGATAAAGGAAGACAATTCAAGCTCTTCACTACTAGTCGCTCTTTAATGCTAGTGTGCTCTAACATCACTGTCTTTTCTTTGTGACTGTAATGCAAGACGCAGAGCCCTACAGATATGAACATGCCTCAGACTTGCACTTGGGCTGGTATTTACCAACATGCTCCAGAGACTTTGTGGAGAAGAGAAAGGAAGAAAATTTGGAAGCTTCTCCTATTAAGTGCTCAAAGTCCCCCTAAACGTGTAGTGACTCTTGGCCAGTGGCTACTATTAAACGTTCTGGACTTTGTAGCCATCGGGGGAATGCTTGGCCTCTTGTGGGTCCACTCAGAAGGGAAGCAATAAAAGCAGCCATTCCTTAATTTCCCTTAAGAGTACTATTGGGTATTGTAGGATATTGTTGTTTTTTATTATAGCTTAACAAGAATTCAACATTTTTAAGTGCCTCTGGTCCATCTTCATTTATTTTTAAATACTAAATAATAGGTTTTTAAGTAGGAAAGCTAGTCTTATTAAAATGTACTTCTTCTGGGATAAAAACTTGATGTTTTTTGCAGAAAAGTGGTAGCACATCATCACTGTGCTGGGAGCTGCAATGAATTTCCTTTAACTAGAGATATTCAAGTCAAGACAGGGCAGTCAGCACCAGAAATAAGTGTTGGCTCTGTCTGGATCAATTCCAGTTTGGGGTCTTACTTGTATGGATTGAAGGTGGGAGCTGTGCATTTCTGCTTAAGGAGGCTGTACCTCCTGACCCCAGGGCCCAGTGAGGGCTTTCTCCCTATACATTTCTTTAGGAAAAGGAGAGATTTTGAACCCTTGGGTGCTAGGTGGTGAGCCTTGGACTCTCGGTGTCTCAGATGATTCTTTTGCCTTGATGGGTTTTTATAAACTGTCCATTGTAATCAGATATGTTAGTTTCCTATCTGGGAATTTCTACCTTCCTAAAATATAGTGTGAGAGGAATAATATAAGAGACTTTGTACTTTTATTGATGAATAATCCATATGCATTTTCAGTCTTATTCACATTCTTGTGGTAGGAACAGATGTTTTAAATTAACAAACACATTTCTTACGCTTTGTTTTGAATATAGAAGATGCAGCTGAGCTTAGAAGCCATATTAATTTGTTCAAACTATGCTAGATATGATCATATATCTCAATTTTCTGGACAGAGTGTACACTTTCCGCACCTTTTTTTTTTTAAGTTTTTATCATTTTTGCTCTAAATTACCTTATAACCTAATACCTCATTTTGATTTTCTTTCTCCATTTGTTTATAACTACGAAATATATACATATACATGTTTATTTAATACAGAACATTTATGTGTGCACATGTACATGTCTCCTAGGAAAGGGCTGTCACTCATTTATGACACCTTATGGTATTATCTTGTCATCGTTTGCTTACTTTTTGTTAAAACCCTCTGCTTACTAAGGAAAAAGAATACATGTAAATATCAAATGGCAATCATGAGTTAAGCCAGCTTATTTTTTTGGTATTTGAATGGCAAATGTCTAAAGAAAAGTTGGCTTTAAAAATTTCATATGGATGGCATTTTGCTTCTGGGAGAGGAAGGGACACTTAAATAGAAAAACGGCACAAGATAATTTTGTAAAAATCTGAGCAGTTTTATGTAAAATAAGTGCATCGCCTCTGATATGCCAGCAAAGTTCTTTTTTAACAATGATTTCTTAGGCTCCAAGAGTTTATAAACTAAATGAAAGGGAGGAGGAAAGGGAAAAGCTTTCACAGTAAGAAAGTCCATTGTTATGCCCAGGAGACCCTTGAGTTGGGGCCATGACCTGTGAGTTCTTTCCTGACAGCTCCCAAGATTAGTTATTTATTAAATTTATGTCATTCCTTTCTTCCAAAGGGAAATTGAGTGGTGGGGGAGGGGTCGGGAGAGGAGAGTGTCTACCCTGGAGAGCAGATCCTGTAGTTCCGTCCACCTCACATTCCTGAAATGACTCTGTAAGTGCAAGCAAGAGAAAATTATTAACAGAAATAGGTACTTAGGTCTTTGGTTCTCTGACTATACTGAACTTCCCTGTCATCCAGAAGGAAGTCGGTGTAAGAGATGAGAGAACAGAAACAGAAGGATCCCTAACCTGAAATTAGTGGCAGGAAGAAACTCTTCCTCTCTTAACTGCATCGGTAGATGTACTAGGAGTCATCCCACTGGGTTCCAGATATTTGCTGATCAGCTTCCACGGGCTGGAAGACACGAGTTCTGCCCCCAGGTCATGTAGTAGCGGGTGCTAGGTTGCTTGCTTCCTTGCTTCCTAGCCCCTTTTCTCTTTTTCCCGATTGGCAAAAATCCCAATTTTTTCCCAGTTGCCACCCCGTCCCCACAAGACTAGTGTAAATCCTGGGTGTGAGCGACTTAGGAAGTATACAGTCCCCGGCCAGGATTGGTTTCGGAGTGAGTTCATGGCCTAATTGTGGCCAGCGAGAGCTGCATGGAAGTCTGCTGAGCTTCTGGTGCTTGGAAGAACCTCACAGAGAGCTCGTCTCTCCCCTCAAGTTCTCAACTACTTGAGAGATGAACAGATAATAAATATAGACATAAAAACATCACCTTTTTATTGTTTAATCAGTGAGGCTGAGGTGGCGGATGTGACTTTGAGTTTTCTGGACCAAATGGGCTCACTGATTCTGAACCCCCGGACTCCAGCAGGCTTACGCCTTCACAGGCAGATTTTATTGAAGCAGCTTTCCCACGTAGGAAGGCTGCTCAGGTAAGAATTACTGTTGGGAGAAACAGAGGAAAACGTAGATGCTTTTGGTTGAAAGGTTGGCTCCCTAGAAGAGGAAGGGAGCCAAAACCAAGTCAAGCGCGCACACTTACTCTTTTCAATTTACCAGTCAGAGGGGAGCCTGGGTGGCTCAGTTGGTTAAACAACTGCCTTCGGCTTACGTCGTGATCCTGGAGTCCTGGGATCGAGTCCCACATCGAGCTCCCTCCCGTTCTCTCTCTCTCTCTCTCGAAAATAAATAAAATCTTTAAAAAAAATTACCGGTTAGAGAAATCATGCCACCTTCCCAAGGATAAGAAAGCATTCAAGTTGTATGTTGCTATCCCTTCACAAGACGGAGCCTCAGGAGAAAGAATCCGCCAGGAGTGGGAGATTTTAAAACTAGTCTTTGACACTTGGCAGGGACGGTGCAGAGCCCGGAGGTGCGGCCGCCACTGGTCAACCCAGCCGACACGCACAGGTGGATGGAGGACGAGGGTAGGAAGTTTGGTTCCTCCGGGCGTTGGGCTATTGATCTGCGGCTGTAACCAGCGCAGGAACTGACCTTCCTGGGGGCTTTTACCTGAGCCTGGACATTCTTGAATTGTTTAAACCAGAACAAATAGGACTCTAAGGGAGTGTAGCTAAAATCATTCTCTCCCATACCCTACCGTCAAAGAGAGAACTCCATTCGCAGCGCTTTGGGCAGGTGTCCGTGAAGGAGCACAGCCCCGCGGTTGAGGGACGAGCTCTGGATTCGGAGTTCTGAGTTTCAGTCTGAGCTCATCAGGCCCGTTCGACCTTCGATAAGCTACTGGCCTCAGCGGTAAAATGGGATAATAGTTTCGTTCATGTCAGTAGAGCGGCTGCAAAGGTAAAAGAGATAGAACGTGGAAGTACCTGGGACATAGGAAGTAGAAAGGACTTGCTCGCTGTGGAGAATTTTGTTATTCCTGTTGGAAACCACTTTTGATCTTAGCCTTCCAACGTGGGTCGGTTTAGACCAGGAAGAGATGAGGGAAAAGCTCTTAGGGCAGAGGGTCAGTATGAGTAAGAGCATGGGGCACAGGTAGTCCAGTTTGACGTGTGGGAAGTGAAGGGATGAAACAGAGAAAGGACTTCTAAACTCTGGATCACAGAGGGGGAGGAAGAAGGCGTTTGCGTTCCATTCTGTAGGCACTCGGGACCCTTTGAAGCGGAAATCATTTCTTCTCAAATTTTAACTCTTGTCACTACAAACTGATGAGGTGTTGTTGGAAGTGAGACATCATGGCACCTTCCTCTGTGTTCCTCCCTCTTCTCATTCTCACCAGGGTCCTCATGTTGCTCCGTAGGGCTTTGGAGAGGACGTGAGGGACTTCACGTAACTGATCATCATTGCTGACAAAGAAAGATCTGTCTGCACCGTATTCCGACAATGAGTCACTGCTGTTAGTACTGTTAGGTTCATCATTAGTTCAGCAAAATGGCTTTATCTGGCGATATGTCAAGTCGGACTCCCTATTAATAGGCATTAATCCCTTTAATATCAATGTTCATAATGATGCCCCCCGAGGTGGTGGTGTAATTGTTTTCCTTCCCCTTTAATCTAATTGGCTTTCTCATTTCTTCTTTATAATTTGCAAAGATTAAATTATGTTCCAGATAGTATTACGATAAAGTGCATTTTTTGTAATTAATTTTTTTTAACGGAAACCTTGTTATTTTATATATCCTACCCCAGATTTTCAAGAGTATAGGTTTTCTCCCATGCTGGACAACAGAAACTTATTATCTTTTTGTTTGCCTTTAGAATGTTATCAGATTGATCAATTTCTATAATTAAAATGTGTTTCTTAATGTAACGTCTGTCAACTACACTTCAATAATAAAAATAAAATGGTTTTTAAAAAAATGTGTTTTAGAAGAGAGATCAAGTATGGTAAGATACTTTAAGGAACAGAAGGACCTCTTGAAAAAACATGAGCTAGAAAAGATTCTTAATAGTTTGAGGATTTAGGAGGAGAAGAGAGGAAGATTTTGTGGGAATAAGGTAACTCAAGAGCATATGAAAAGGAGAAAAACTCATGTTAATGACTACTTTGGTTACCACTTTAGTGGAATGAATTAGGATGTTGAAGAGGAAAAAGTCTTTTTATATTTCTTACATTGTTTCACTGATGACTTGGAGGAAAAACCTTAATAATAACACAGAGATAAATATAAAGCATGATAGAAGAAATACTGTTAGTTCAAGACGTGTATTCCTGCGAGGTGGTTTTATGCAAACTTATTACGGTCAAGGACAGTTACGCAGCAAGGGAGATTGTGTATTTAAAACTAAGAATTCCAGCGTGTGGTGATGAGCTCCGGGTGTTACATGTAACTAATGAATCATTGAACACTACATCAAAAACTAACGATGATGTACTATACAGTGGCTAACTGAACATCATAAAAGAACTAATAATTCTATTTTTTTTAGTACTAGAAATAAATTATAGAGGTAGAAGGACAACCATTGGAAAGGGTCAATATATATATATATATTTTTAATAGTGTTTTTTAAAAACCAAAGTACAAAGCCCGGACTATCGTTCCAACTCTTCAGAGTGATAGCTTTCTTTTTTGATTTTTCTAAGGGGAAAATGGCCATATCACCTACTTATTATATTACAAGTACTATAAATCTGTTCTCAAAGAAAAGAAACCAGACAAACATAGACTATAAAAGGAAAGGAAAAGGCACTGACAACACCCTGTGAGAGGCTTTGTGTACGACTTCCACTGAAGTTGATGGGATTTGTGCCTGTACCGCCTTATGTCAGCAGACTGTACTCCGTTATTGGGACATCTGTCTCCCACTGAGGACATAGATGATACTGTCCTCATTTTTATATCTCTGTAGAGGACATTGCCAGGCATTGAATGAATGAATAAATAAATGATTATCCTTAGTTATGTACTCTCTTCCTGGATTGAGTGGTTCTGCCCTGTGTTAAGTTTATGGAATCATACAGATGTTTTCCCCAAATGAAGGGTCACTCGGCTCCCCTTGTACATGTATTTCCGTTGAAGTTAATGAAATGTTTTAGACACTAGTGCTTTAGCATTACAGAAAAGAAAACAACTGCACTTATGATCTATTAAAATAAACAGATATAAGGAGATATTTTAATGCTTTCTACTTTGTGCTGAAGTGTCTCAGAAATCATTTTAGTAGGTGTATCTTAAAAAACAGGTCTCAAATCACAAAAGACCAAGGAAAAATATTTTTTAAAGATTTATTTATTTATTTGAGAGAGAGAGAAAGCGAGAGTGTGCATGCATGTGGGAAGGGGCTAAGGGAGGAAGAGCATCTCAAGCAGGTTCCGCACAGCATGTGGAGCTGGTCTCAGAACTGAGATCATGACTTGAGCCAAAACTGAGTCAGAGGCTTAACCCACTGAGCCGCCCGGGCACCCCTGGCCAAGGAAATATTTTGTAATTATTTTAGATTTACTTGTGTAAGATTTAAGATTAACTGAACCCATAACTGTCATAAAAAACCCCAAACCTTCAGTACCTTGTACTAACCTATTATACGCAGAGCCTGTGGAAAAGAGCTATTGCAATGTTAGAAACTTTGTCTTAAAAAATAAATAAAATGCGGGGTGCCTGGGTGGCTCAGTGGGTTAAAGCCTCTGCCTTTGACTCGGGTCATGATCCCAGGGTCCTGGGATTGAGCCCCACATCAGGGTCTCTGCTCAGCGGGGAGCCTGCTTCCTCCTCTCTCTCTGTCTGTCTGCTTCTCTGCCTGCTTGTGATCTCTGTCTGTCAAATAAATAAATAAAATCTTAAAAAAAATGCTGAAACGTTAAAAAAAAAAAAGAGGGAAAGTCTCCATTAGTCCAAGCAATTCCACAAACAAGGATAATTAGTACTCAATATTAGATGAACTTATTGCGGAACTTCTGTAAGTGTGTGTGTTCAACAAAAACAGACATTGCGATATGTGCATTGTTTGGTCATTGTTTGTTTTTTCTTTTTTAATCTAATGCCATATGATGAATACTTTTCTGTGTCAGTACACAACTGACCTACATGACAAATCCATCAAGGATAAATGATACGTCACTGTAGTGATCCCTCTCGATTGGTGTTCACGGTCCGGTGTTTTGGTATTGTAAGCAACACTGTGGTGACCATCCTTTTACACTTTTCAGCACAATTTTCAGATATTTCCTGAGGATAAATTATTTCCTCAGGGTAAATTTTAGTTATTTTCTGAGATAAAATCATTAGAAATATAATTTTTGGGCCACATGATGCACATTATTAAAAAAACATGTTTGTGTACACATTTAACATGCATTACCAAATGTAATAGAAGGCAGTCATGACAAATTCTGATAAGATTTTTTAAAATACCTAATAATGTAAAACTAAAAAAAAAGCCCAATAGAATACAGGCTTTCAAAGAAATAGTGTTACAAAGAATTACTTAGTACTTATAAAGAATTCATGCAAATATTGAATAATGCTACCAGACTCTAGGAATTGAACTAGAAATAGAGAGTTCACATAAGAGAAAATACAAGTAGCAAACAAATATATTAAGTAGAATCATTGGTAAGAGCCATGTGAAACACCTCACACCAGTCAGAAAGGCTAAAATTAACAAGTCAAGAAATGACAGATGTTGGCGAGGATGTGGAGAAAGCGGAACCCTCCTACACTGTTGGTGGGAATGCAAGCTGGTGCAGTCACTGTGGAAAACAGTGTGGAGGTTCCTCAAAAAACTGAAAATAGAGCTACCCTATGACCCAGTGATTGCACTACTGGGTATTTACCCTAAAGACACAAACATGGTGCTCCGAAGGGGCATGTGCGCCCGAATGTTTATAGCAGCAATGTCCACAATAGCCAAAGTATGGAAAGAACCTAGATGACCATCAACAGATGAATGTATAAAGAAGATGTGGTATATATACACAATGGAATACTATGCAGCCATCAAAAGAAATGAAATCTTGCCATTTGCGATGATGTGGATGGAACTAGAGGGTATTATGCTTAGTGAAATAAGTCAATCGGAGAAAGACAACTATCAAATGATCTCCCTGATATGAGGAAGTGGAGATGCAATGTGGGGGGAGTTTGAGGGGTAGGAAAAGAAAAAAATGAAAGAAGATGGGATTGCGGGGGAGACAAACCATAAAAGACTCAATCTCAAAAAACAGACTGAGGGTTGCTGGGGGGAGGGGGGATGGGAGAGGGTGGTGGGGGTATGGACAATGGGAAGGGTATGTACTATGGTGAGTGCTGTGAAATGTGTAAACCTGGCGATTCACAGGCCTGTACCCCTGGGGATAAAAATACGTTATATGTTTATTAAAAAAAAATAATAAACATGTGAAAACTAAACCAATAATGAGATATCACCTTATGCCTATGAGAAAAGTCCAGTTTTGATGAGACTTCTGGGAATTTGCACTAAGGAATTAATTTAGAAGAAAGAAAAATTATATTTAAAGAAGTGTTCTTTCCAGCATTATTTGCACTATAAATTAAGAAGTTATCTATATGTCTGTGGTAGAAGAGGGGTTAAGTAAATCATCATAGATGAAGTTGACATGGGGCATTAAATAGCTATTAAAATCCTAGACGTGAAGAAGATCTAGCCATGTAAACACATTTATGGGGTAACATTAAGTGAAAGGCAGGGTCTTCTGTTGAAACTCTGTGATTAAAACTCTTTCTTAAAATGTGCTTTTCTGGGGCGCCTGGGTGGCTCAGTGAGTTAAGCCGCTGCCTTTGGCTCAGGTCATGATCTCAGGGTCCTGGGATCGAGTCCCGCATCTGGCTCTCTGCGCAGCAGGGAGCCTGCTTCCTCCTCTCTCTCTCTGCCTGCCTCTCTGCCTACTTGTAATCTCTCTCTGTCAAATAAATAAATAAAATCTTTTAAAAAAATGTGCTTTTCTGGGATTAGAGTCTCTTAAGTGGGAAAAACCCATTTTATTTCAAAAGGAGGGAGAAAGCTTGTTAAGGAGAGAATATGGAACCAAAGGAGAAAGAGAGGACGGAAGTTAGGAAAATGTAGGGACAGAAGGGACAAGGTGGCCAGAGTGGGATCAAACCATAAGTGGCAAGAACTGTATAGACAAGGGTCTTCTGCAAAGATAGAAGCAAAGCGGGAGAAGGTTAATGAAAATTACATTATTTAGGACTCTCAGTGTGAGTGATGGAAACTCAGCTCAAACCAGCATAAGCAAAGCCTGTCATTTATTGCTCCCTTGACTTGGAAGTCTCGGGGTTTGGCTTGTGGAGCAGCTGCACCTGCCATGATCGTAGGGCATCTCTCTTGGCTGTGCATTTTCCTGGGTTAGCTTCATTCTCCGGCAGCCTCTCTGTGGTGGCCATGTTGGTTTAATAGTTCAGATAGTTCGTGCTCACAGAGAGCCCCCCTTTTTGGGGGAAAGTTTCCAGTCAAAGTTCTTGGAAAAATTCTGATCGATCTGGCTTGTGTCAAGGATCTTACCCCCAGCTGTAATCATATCCTCGTGGAAAGAGAGAAACCTTACGATTTACCACACTACCCAGAAGAGAGGTCCTTTCTAACAATGGAAGTATGCTGGCCGAGGAGATGGGAGCAGATGTTCTCTGTGAGGATAAGTAGACATTTGGAGAGCGTGTGGCTCATTTACTAAATCTTAAGTGAGAGCTACCATCTGCTTGGTTGGCCTCATCAGCTAGAAAGCATCACTCGAACCGGGTGTCCTGTCTCTTGACTACCCACATCGTGGTCAGCCCGAGACTAACATCCACGTCTACTTGCGTTTATCTGAAGTTGAGGAAGAAGGTTAGTTGGACCCATTTCACTCTGTAATAAACATTTACTTGTTTGAAAATGATACTCAGCAAAAGCATGGACATATTTGATGAATGAGGGCTGTACGGATGTCCTTTTTGGTAATTTGGGGGCAGGCGGTAAAGTAAATGGGTGGTAGGTTAGATATTAATGCATTTCAAAGTGGGATGTTTTATTGTTTTCTTGAAATGCTTGTTTGGAACATTTCTTGGTACTTCCTTCTTTCATTCATTTTCCTTTGATAAATGACCAGCAGAAAGAGAAAACAGTTTGTAGTAGAGACTGAAAATTTATAGAGTGAAAGATGGGGGATAGGGTGTATGCGGCCATATGTTTTTCCAGCCCTCTGAAATGAGTCAGTGATTTGATGTACGGCGTCTGTTTGGAATCACTGTCCCACCGTAGGAGAGCAGAGTCAGTTAAACTGGGGCACGATTCAGGTGTTTGGGAGCTTTAGACCATTATCTGGAAGAGTTATCATTTCTAGCCTATTTGGAGATACAGGGTCTCTTCCCTACCCCACCCCCCCAGAAATATAGAAAAATAGGAGTTTTGGAAAACTGGGAGTAAGTTAAGAAATGTGGTCATTTTCCTACCCTTAATTTAATGCCCTATAGCAGCTATAATTAAGTTTTCCTTGCCCAGTGGAAGAAAGCTTTCTCTGGGATATTTCACTTACTTGCTTCTATTCACTGAGACCCTCAAAGACTGCTTTCAAGGAAAGGAAATCAATCCTCAACTTCCTGTCTTTAGCAGAGACAGAAGGTTAGCGACTCACTCTTTAGTAACGAAGTAATGAAGTAAGTAAATGAATAAATGAAGGAAGTTGTGTTTCATGCTGGATATTTCCCGATGTGGGCTGAGGAGAGTCCTTTTGACTCAAGAACTGTGGATGCCACCGATTCAAAGCAAGGAGAAATGGGATGAGTTTGGCTAGTTTAGGCGAAGGAACAGAGCTGAGGAGTGGTCAGGAAAGAAAAGGGTCTTGAGAAGTCCTGGGTGGAAGGACCCACGTGATGTTGTGTCAGCATGAGTCCAAAATATTTGAGTATTTATGTAAGAGAATTGTATGGAAACTTGGACTATGCCAGAGGGAAAGAAAAAGAAAGAACAAAGAACTAGAAAGTTGGGTTAAAAAAGGGTCTTTTTGGAAAAACTTCGAAACCATGCCATAGCATTACTTTAAATTTTTTTAAAAAAGATTTTATTTATTTATTTGACCGACAGAGATCACAAGTAGGCAGAGAGGCAGGCGGAGAGAGAGAGGAGGAAGCAGGCTCCCCGCTGAGCAGAGAGCCCGATGCGGGACTCGATCCCAGGACCCTGAGATCATGACCTGAGCCGAAGGCAGAGGCTTTAACCCACTGAGCCACCCAGGCTCCGTACTTTAAATAGCTACAACTGTTTTTAGAAAATAGCCTAACGTTTTGTTTCGTTTCTTATTGTTGTTTTTGTTTTACCTCATTGTGAGGATTTTGCAGCTTGCGTGTTGGTGTAGACGTTGTTCTAGATCTCTGTTTTTTGGTACAATTTCTAAATTCTGTACTTCTTCTTTTGTCTGTTTGCTTTTTGTTTACGTCCCGGCCTTTCTCCTCCGCATCCCTCTGTAGTAACATTGAGTTTTTACCTCAGGCTGTTGGTGGTCATAAAACGGGTGGAGATAAGTTAGGAGCCAGAGCGAAGAGCCTTCATCTTCGGTATTGATCATCGTTTCGCTGTATTTGATGATTTCTTTTTGTGCGTCTGCAGAACCAGGCGAGGTCTTCTGCCTGTCGTTCTGTGTTGAAACCTGCCGTCTTCTTCTGGGTCGCTGGACGGGCCCAAGCACTGTGAGGCTTGGTACTGATACAGCGTGTGCCGCACCAATGGAATGACCGAGAACCCTTGGTAACCCCTCTTTGGCAAACCCACCCGTTTGGAACAGAGCCGGGAAACAGAAGCTAAGCACCACGGCCTGTGGGCGGCCGGAAGAGAGAGCACCCGATGTCCTGAAGGCTCCGATGGGTTTACCCCCGTGGGCCCCGGGATGTGGTCGGGTCGGCATTGCCGCCCTGGGCTCGCCGAGGCGGTGCCACTGCAGGGCTCCGCGGTGCTGCCCAGAGAAGATGCGGCCGAGCTCGGGCGTTGAGGAGAAAGAGCAGATTCTTGGGTAAAGATTGGACTCTTGTTGCCTTTTAATTCTATGTATTTAAAATCTTTTTTTTTTTTTCCTGTCAAGGCAGGATGTCAGTAAAAAATCAGATCTTTTCTAAGTGGAATGGGTTTAATCTTAGTGAATTACATCCTATTGTCCAGTAAAAAATCAGATCTTTTCTAAGTGGAATGGGTTTAATCTTAGTGAATTACATCCTATTGTCCAGTAAAAAATCAGATCTTTTCTAAGTGGAATGGGTTTAATCTTAGTGAATTACATCCTATCGTCCAGGGTTTGTAGCCGGGAAGAGCTCGTGGCGCGTGAGCTTCGAGAAGATGCGCGTGGGCGCCGCTTGGGCTGCGTCCTGGCCAGCATGTTGAGCTCGCAAACACCGCACCACCCGAAGTTCTTTTACACTTAGGGAATATTTATTTCTGGGTCGCTTCTCATCTCCCATTTGTGTGGCAAGACGTCGCTTTTGTTTTCCTTTTACATTTTTCATGGTTGCGTTACCGTGTCAATCTGTCCGAGGAGGTCTTGCTGGCATATGCAGGCACGAGGGGTCGGGGTAGGTCTGTCTCCCCGAAATTTGTCCTCCTTCCCTCTGGGGACAAACCAGACCTCCCTCACGGACACTGCCAGCTTGGGAGAGTTAAATTGCGGTTGGATTGCCTTCTCTGATTTAAATGGGGCCTGGCTACCCGTGGAGAAGAGCTTTGACCCTGAAAACCGTTGGAATTCAGACTTCCGATGTCATGTCTTAAACAGTAGGAGGGCAGGACGGGCTGGGACAGCAGGTGTGGAAGCCAGGTGGGGAGGACAGGCAGCAGGGCTCCCGACAGGAGTATCGTCGCGGATGAGAGCAGGGTTTGACACGGTGGAACGTTCTAATAGAACTTCTTGCAACAACGAAAATGTTCTGTAACTGTGCTGACACCTACTTCCACCCCCGCCAGAGCTGACTGTAAATATTTGAAATTTGGCTAGTGTTGGAAGAGGAAGAAATGGATTATAAATTTTATTTATTTTTAATTAAATTTAAATAGCTCTCTGTGACGAGTAGCCACCGTCGTGGACAGCACTGGTATAGACTTTATAGCAACACTAAAGACCAAAGAGGGCAGTGATTCAAGATCTAGTTCTGGGCAACACACAAATTCACCTCACCCAGCCTCTCAGCGCGGGTTTGTGCCTTGAAGGGCGATGGCTGGGGGGTAAAACTGGAAGAATCATATTATTTGGAATTCAGACCCACTTAGAACCTGGGAGATAAATTGGCAAGAACCTTAGCATTAGCTTTCCTAGCCTTCCTGTGGCAGGATCCCCCACGCACCTACTCTTGTCGGCTAGACACAGCAGGTGCCCCGGAGTTAGGAGGTAAAGAACACAGGACTCCAGGCCTTGTCAGCTCCTCTGGACATTGTAGGTAACAGAGCTGGGATAGAAACTCTAGTTACCTATAAAGGCTTCATTCCCCATTCCCCTTCCGTTCTTCTTCAGAGAACCCTTATTATTTTCAGGCGTTTTCCTTTCTTTTGGTCATGCTCGTTAGTAGAGGTGGGCCCCCTCTTCAGACCAGTGATGAATTTTCTTTGGCCTAAGTCAGTGCTCTTCTACTTCTGTTTTTTCCTAATTTTTCCTCACATCGCCACCCCCCAACTAGTTTTGAAAGCCATGTATTGCCTTACACATTTACAATTTTATATCTAACATTTTTTTATCATAGATGTGTGAATTGCAGTGTATGCATCTTTTGCATACCGAAAACTGGCATTTTAGGAGAGAGCTATAATAGCTCTCTCCTAAAATGTCAGTGTATCCAGCAGGATCTGAATATTGTAACAATTTGATTCTCACCATCACCCATAAAAAATATACAAAGTCTCCCTTTATGGGAAATGTACATTGTTTCCTTTTCTTTTTAAACTTTCATTTCTGATCCAATATTCCCAGAGAATTTATGCTCCTGTAAATTATTTTTATGCTTGAAAGTCTTCTATTGATCACCCTATTATACTTCTGTGTGACAAAATATGTATATAAATTTAAATTTAAAACATTTGTATTGTTTCTGTGAACATAAGGCTTTTAACTGTTAAGTAATTTCTTTTGGATTGAGTTATCACAGTTGAACAAAATAACATAAACACATTACAAATTTTGATGAATATTTGTTAAATGTTAGAAAATAGAATTTCACTCAAAATGCATCTCTTAATGAGATGGGTGGGGCTTTGTTTTTCTTCAGTTAGATCGTGCAGGATACATATTATTTATTACTTGAGGAGACACAGTTCAACATCAATTCTGTTCCTGTTTTCACTTGTGTAGATGTAAACTCTGAAATCTTGTTCACATAAGTAGCTGGGGAAGAAAGACATTTGTTACTGTCTCTTTGAACTTCTGAGTGGAAGGCCACAATCAATTGTGATCTATCATTAAAAATTATTTTTAATGATTAGCTGACAATTTGATTAGGTCCGTCTCCAGTTTTGTTAAAAGCAAAGGATTGGTAAGTGCCTGATTTGCAGAAGGATTAGTCATGAATTATTAGAGTAGTTTGTTTCCTCAACACTTAACAGTGATATTTCAAAATGCCATGTTTGGGCAAGATTTTTTTTAACACACTGGAGCATTTTTAACAAGATTCTAACATGCTGGAGCATTGCACTGTATAAAAATTCAGGATGGGTGAGCGGTATGTCTTCCTTTTATGGTGCGAGAAGGAAAATTGTGAACAGCTTAGCCTAGGAAGCATGCATATGGAGATCTAACATAGTGTAGTGTAGTACGAAATTACCTTAAATTATCTGTTCTTATTGTACCCTTGAGGAGACCAGTTAGCCTCAGGCGTCTAACTCCCTCAGTTTGAAAGCCCTTGATCTAGGCATTTCCATGTTTTGCTTCTGCTGGCCTGGCCTGTGATGGGTCGAGGCAGGGCATAGAATACAGTCCTGGGACAGTGACAGCCAGGAGGAAGAATGTCTCCAGATTCTGGGAACTGTTTCCTGTGACTTAGAACCAACTGCCTTGTAGGGATGTGCTTCCTCGCTATTCAAGGAATTGTGAGTGTGCATAGACTAGATAGAATTAGCGTTGTAGAAGAACAACATAATACTCTAGCCAAAGCACACACACCACGCATTCATGACCATGCAAAAGGCATTAGCTTTAAATTCCAAAGTGGAAGGAGGCTAATTCCCTTGGTGTAGAGAAAATTTTAAATGTCATAAACCGTTTCTAATAATGAGCTACATGCTAGTGGAGAAAGGTTTGAACCCCTCTAGAATTTGAAAGTCAGTTGATTATTCAAGATGACATGGAAGGTGCAAGGTATGGTCCCCAAATGATACCAAGCTTGAAGCTGTATTTTCTATTGAGAAAATGTCCCCCTTATTTTCAGAACTTGACTTACAAATCACCATGGTAGATAGTCAGGTCTGGTTAAGTACAGAATTGGGCTGTGAGGGCCAAAGAGGCCTTTCTAAAAACGCTGTCACTTTCTTTATCTTGGAGTTGGACTGCTGCTATCCCCGTGGCCCTCAAATCATTCACTCATCTGTGCTTGGATCGCTGAAGCTATAAATCCATGCTATTCCTCAAGTGCAGCTGTGCGTTGCGAGAAATGATTTTCTCATTGTCATTAGGAAAACAAATGCCATGGGAAATCTTTTCTAGAAGTCGACAACTGAAGAAAGGCAATTTTTCCTCTAGTTGATATAAAGGCTGTCATTGCATAGAATGGTCTCTCTTATCCTTTTGTGCATTAACTGAGCATAATTTTCCAATGTAAAACTTCCAAGAGGAGCATAATTCTGGAAATGGCAAGATTATAATTATGTGCAGCATAAAGGATAAATTTGTAGTTTATAAATCATGGACATTAATATTCTGCAGGCGCCTAATTCACAGTAAAACTTGAAATAACTGCATTGTTAAAAATAATTGAATTGGGGTTTTAGAAGAAGTTTCAGCAGTTAGAGGTTATTTTCACGGGGAGAGCTTTTGGCCATCTGGGGTTTAAATTTGCAGTTAGGTGGGGCTGTTTTCATTGTCCTTGGATACGGTGGCATACATTTAAATTAGTTTAAACTTATTTTTCTCATTCCTGTGAGCTGCCCCTCTCCTGTATAGTCTGTCATGAATGTTGGGTTATTTAACTTCTCCTGTGTTTCTGAATCTCTCTCTCCTGCTGTCGGTATGGCCCCTATCTTGGTTCATGATAACCATTAACTTGGAGCTCGATTCCTGCCGTGGCTTCCAGCACATCATCCTCACCTTCCCGTCTTCCCGAACAATCTAGCAGGGAGGCAGGTGCTTATGGTTTGCGCCTTTCAGGGCCATCCTGCTATCTGTGGGCCGTGGTGGCTCTGAATGGAGTGAAAGGCCCAACGTATGTTTTGCTATTGAGTGATGCTGAACTGTTTCAGTGGGCTTGGGTTGTTGCTGATTTTCAAACAGATCGATTTTTAAAAAGGACAAGTGCTTCCGTTTCGGGATCCTGAAGCTTGGATGGCTCCGAGGTCAGAGCTTCCCTGGTTGGCATTCCTGGAGCTGTAGGTTCTGCTCATGCTTTATGTTTTGGTGGCAAGGAGTGTAGAGTGGTAGGAAAAAGGGGCCTCAGGAAAGACCTGTGTTCCCATCTCATTGTCCTGCCTTCTTATGAAATAGTTTTGCGCATGTTATTTAACCCACGCAAACCTCAGGTCCCGGTTCCGTAGGAGGGCTTTTATGGTGAGGTGCGGCATGTAGTAGGTACTCCATCAATGGAAGTCGTGCTGGTCTTTGAGGTTCTCGGTGGACCTGGGAGAAGGTGGGTTTCAAGGACCTCACAGTAGAAATGCTATGTAAGGAGTGTCCTATTCCTTGAAGTAAAGCTTGGCTCTTTTGTCCCTCTTAGATGCCTGCCTAGAGCAGGGGTTAAAAGGCATCAGAAGACTTCATAGAAACTCCTGCAGATTCATCTAAAACCTCTGTCTTTTATGTAAGCCCAGGTGTTCTGCATGCACAGAGGAGAAGCGGCAAATCACAAAATGATAGTTTGTTATGAGTGGTTTTATTTTGAGAAAGGGAAAAACTCAGCCAGCTTTAACCTTTGCTTTTAGTGTAGTGGGGTGTCCACAGAAGATCACCCTGAGGTATGTGTAATTTTCATTCCAAGTCACCTTTTGTTTGACGACAGTGGTTCACCCCTGGAATATTCTGAACCCAAACCTGTGATCACACTTCCGTCTGGATTCAGGAGCAGGCAAAGGAGGGAGCTATTCTCAAGCGAGAATAATTAGATGTGTACTGAGAAGCATTCAAAATATGATATAGTTATTCCAACATGGAAAAATACCCTAAGTACCAGCCTAAGACTCAAATGCGTATGCAGGAGCCGTGAAAAAAATAAACATTACAGAAATGGAAGGGAGTTAACCAGGGTTTCTAGAAGCCAAGATACAAAGTGCTAAGTATAAATTGAAGGGAATCTCTATTTTTGCAGCTGTTAGAACTAAGACATGCTGCTTATACTGAAAAAGAAAAAGAGTATTCATAGCACTATGACAACTGATTATATTTAATATCTACTGCCATAAAAACTTTATTAAGATTTCAGAAGAGCAGAAGATTAAGTTACCAGGATTAAAATTATTTTTATCTGAGTATTTAAAATGTGAACTACCAGATCTGATATATCTGGCCAGATGCTCTCTAACTTTTTATTTTTATTTTTTTTTATAAGGAACCATCTGCTGTAAGTGGAGGTGCCTATTAACTTTTCTAGTAGAAAAAGAAATTAGCATCTGAAGACACAAAGCCAGTGAATTGTGAAAGAACACAGTTATGTAGACAAAATTAAAAAATCCTCTGACACCCCAAGGACTAATTTAAAAGGGTTCTATTTAGAGAAATTCTGTTTGCAAAGCATATATTTCCAGTTATTTCTGTTAAGGTTACTACTAGCAGCAATTTCAGAAGCATGTTTTAATAGCTACAGTATTATGTTGCATTTAATGAGAATGAGCTCCAGATCACAGCTCATCTGTTTACGGAGCTCCCGCCCCTGTTTTACCCCCTATCCCAAGTCTAGATGACCAGTTTGGGATGTCACGACAGGCTACCTAGAAATCAGTATGCAGTGAGAAGTTTAATATCCAGGTGAAAGGAATACATAAAATTATTTATGGCTAGCCAAAGAGTTTTTGGCAACTATGAAAGTGAAACTAGGAAAGCGTGTAGTACTCCCCGTCTTCAGTTATCTGTGTATTTCCAAAGAACTTTGGATCACACAGCCGCTGAGATGAAAGAGGATGCTCATGGACTTTGGATAATTATTTTAAGGTGAAAATTGAGGCAAACTGAGGCAAACTGAATTAAAGCCACATGCATTTTTTTCTCTCCCTTTATCATTTTAAATATGTTTTGAATCTTTAGCTTAAAAAGTTCTAAAATTGGATTTTGTTTTTACTCTTATCTATTGTAGCATCTTAATAACATGGAGTGTTATAATATGTGATGTTAGACAAAAATTGTTAGACAAAAAATGTTAGACTTATTTTTTGGTGGAAGGTTTGCTGAGTTGAAAGTTAACTTTACATTAAGAAACAAATATAATTAATTATTACATGTTCATTGTTTAACATACTAATATAAATTGTTTTTAAGCATTTTAACAGTACCTATTTATGTATTATCAAGTAATTACTTGATTCAGCATAAAGTACTAATTGGGAGTATAAACTCCAGAGCCAGATGATCTAAGTAGAGATCTTGGTTTTTATATTTAATAGCTGCTAGAATTGGGCAGAATTCCTATACCTTGATTTCCTCATCCTTATAATAGGATAACACTACTACTTAGCACACAGGGCATTTGTGGGGAGTCCAGGAAGTTGATATATTTAGTTTCGTGTGTGGCACAGAATAAGTACTCAGTAAATCATTACTTTGTAGCCTCCTTGGAGTCAATATATGGACACAAGAGAAAAATGAATTGAAATTGTTCTGTAATTTAGTATATTCACCAATTTTTTTTTTAAAGATTTTATTTATTTATTTGAGAGAGAGAGACAGTGAGAGAGAGCATGAGCGAGGAGAAGGTCAGAGAGCGAAGCAGACTCCCCATGGAGCTGGGAGCCTGATGTGGGACTCGATCCCGGGACTCCAGGATCACGCCCTGAGCCGGAGGCAGTCGTCCAACCAACTGCGCCACCCAGGCGTCCCAATATTCACCAATTTTTTGAAGGAACCATTTATTACTTAAATGTTAATGTAGGCTTTTTAAACAAAGGATTTTATTTATTTATTTGACAGACAGAGAGATCACAAGTAGGCAGAGAGGCAGGCAGAGGGGTGTGGGGAAGTAGGCTCCCCACTGAGCAGAGAGCCCAATGCGGGGCTTGATCCCAGGACCCGGAGATCATGACCGGAGCTGAAGGCAGAGGCTTAACCCACTGAGCCACCCAGGTGCCCCTAATGTAGGTTTCTTATTCACCATTAGTATTAGAGGCTTCAGATCAAGTAATAAAGTTACTATTCCTAATTTTCTTTTTATTTTCAAATTAAAAACTTCAGTTGTTGCCAAATAATCTTTTTTGAGATCTTCCTGAAATATTTTGGAAGAACACGTTGAACAACATTTTTAGGTAATGTTTCTTTTTAGTGAACAACTTGTTTTCCATCTGCAATGATTAATTTTCACAATGAAAACACAGTTGCTAGTTTCTTTAATGTTGACCCATATCAAAGAGGTCCTTGTGTTGACAAGGACGTAATAATAATAATAACTGTAACTGGAATTCACTGTGTGCTGCTGCTCTGGCCATTGTGGCAAGGGCCTTACCTGTGTTACCATGTTTCATCTTCTCCAAATCCTATGAGGTGGTTACAGTCACAATTTTCATGTTAGGAAAGAGCAGGCTCGGGGAGGGTAAGGAACTTTTGCAAGATTTCACTGAAAGTAGCAGAGCCAAGACTTAGTCCTGGCTTTGCCTGACACCAAGGTCAGTGTGCTTTGCCTCTATAACATTTATAAATCTTCAAGTCCCTGGAAAAGTTTTGTTGCTATAATTCAGCTTTATAAATCATTAGTAACTAAAGCATGAGGTGCTCAAAAGAATGCATGAATTTCCATAGAGTGATTTAGCAAGCTACTTATAATCAAGAGCACTATTTTTTTTTTTTAACAACAGAATTATAAGGGAACTACAGGGAGAATTCTAGATAATAAATTTGAAATTGCCCAGTTTGATCGAGGAGAGTACTTGCCACTGTCCACTTGTGTCCATTTGGGCTGATATGCAAGAAATTTCATATGAAACAATGTTTATTAAAGTTATGTTCTAATTTAGGAATTTGGCTTCATTTTGTTTTTAGTTAAACATGGGCCAACTTACCCTTTGAAGCCAGAAGGAATAAAGTTAATGCTCAGCAAAAACGGTGTTCTTCCTGTGACCAGTCCCTTCCCCAGGAAACATTTTTAAAAAATCAAGGTCATAAAACAACGTGGCATCTGTAAATTAAAAAATTTGAAAAAATCTGTGTAATGGACAAGAAAGATCTATGCTTTGAATGTGAAAATGTCAAAACTTTTCCAAGAAAGGAAGTGTTGTCCTCTAGTAGCTAGATCCTTCTTGGTTAGGTTTCATTCAAACCGTGAAAAACCTCATTATAAGGGGAAAAAGAAAGACAATTTGCAGATGGTGTACCAAACTGATAAAATTATTTATTTTGAAGTTGGAGCATCTATTTTTCCCACAAATAGTTCATAAAACCTGGCTGGATCTATTTAACGCTTGGTGAAATCTCCTTATAATAATCTTTTGGTTTTAATCTTGAGAATAGAGGACTGTTATGAGCTGAATTGTGTCTTCCCTAAATTCATACCTTCAAGTTCTAACTCCCAGTCTTTGGAGGTGGGGACTTTAAAGGATAGATAAGGGAAAATGATGTCGCGTGGGTGGATCCTAATCCCGAGTGACTGGAGCCCTGGAAGAGAGGAGGTTAGGATGTGGACGCACAGTGGGAAGGCCATGTGCAGACGCAAGGAGAAAGCGGCCATCTGTACAAGGCAAGGAGAGCATCCTCAGAAGAAACCAACCTGCCAACACCTTGGTTTCTGACTTCTCATCTCTAGAATTGTGAGAAAAGGAATTTCGGTTGTTTGAGCCCTGGGGACTGTGGAAGTCTGTGATGGCATTCCCTAAGGAGCTAATACAAGGACCGTGTGGGGTGGGAGAATCAGAACTGGCTTTAGGCTAAAAATGCAAAAATAGAAGAAAAGTGTGTCTTTCATTCTCTCTTACCTTTTGTTCCATTTCTCTTCCTTTCCTGTTGTCTTCTTGCCACTGAATTCCCACAATAACCCTCTTCTTTAATGTATTAGGTTAGGATGGTTCTGGATTGTTTCCGAAATGTTCCTTGCTCCTTATGTTCCAGATAAAGTTAGGAATAGAGAAGTAGGTGTGGCTATTGTTGATAATGTTGCTTAAACATCGAGGAGCATGTATGTATCCCTTCAAATCTGTATTTCTCATTTCTCTAGTAGTGCAATTGCTAGATCATAGGATAGTTCTAACTTTTTGAGGGACAATAGCCAAACTATGGAAAGAGTGCATATGTCCATCGAGTGACGGATAAAGAAGATGTGGTGTGCACGCGCGTGTGTGCGCGCACACACACACACGCACACAGAGACTCAGACAGGAATATTACTCAGCCATCCAAAAGGTTGAAATATTGCCCTTTGCAATGACATGATTGGGGCTAGACAGTATTATGTTAAATGGAACAGGTCAGTGAGAGAAAGACAAATACCACAGGATTGACTCGTAGGCAGAATTTCAAAAACAGAACAGATGAACATATGCGAGGGAGGAAAGAGAAAAAAGAGAGGAGAGCAAATGAGAAGAAACTCTGAAGGATAGAGACCAGACTGAGGGCTGATAGAGGGAGGTGGGCGGGGGATGGGCTAGATCCGTGATGGGTATTAAAGAGGCGCTTGCGATGAGCACTGGGTATTGTGAGTAAGTGCTGAGTCACTGAATTCTACTCTTGAAACCAATATGGCACTCTATGTTAACTAACTAGAATTTAAATAAAAATGAGAAAAAAGGAATGAAGAAATACATAACGTAAAGTGGCTTTGCCACGCATACTAAAATGTGAGGGCCTGATGGCCCCTTAATTCCCTATGAGTTCTGTGGGGTCATGGACTTTGCTTAGTGGACAACAAATTCCCAGAACCAACAATAGAGCCTGACACGCGGTGATTACTTCGATTACTATTATTGAGTGAATATCTTATTTTAAAAGCCAGAGTTGAACCCAAACAAACCTCTTACTGTGGGAGTTGTAGGCAGCAAAAGCAAGGAGAGTAAAACATTGCCAGCATCAGGGTGTGTGTTCCCTTTTTGTGGTGGTGGTGGCTGTGTGGGAGGGGCGGGAGGGGTAAAGCCCCGACTGAGAGCTGCTCCCCGGATGGGCTCTTCTCCTCCAGACATTTCCTCTCGCTCCAGATCTGCACCCACAGACTAAAACAAACTCTACTCATTGCTTTAGTTCAAACGGACTCCCTCGGCATTACAAGTCAGGGCTCAGCTTTTGGGAAGGGCAGGAGGCGTGGGGTGATGGGGAGGGCAGGTGGTCTTTGTGCACTGGGTCAGTTGTAATTTGAGGGTAGCCGCAGAATCTTATTTTTACCTCGTCACATGTGTGTGCCGCACTTGAAGGGGACGGTGTGAAATGTGGGAGGAAGAACAAGTAGATTTGGAATGCTTCTAGATTTGGCCCTCCCAGCCAGAAATAGTGGCTGCGAGGGAGACGGGATGCGTTATTAGAGAAGGACGGCAGGCTCTGAGCTCTCCTCTTGTCCTTGTCCCCATTCCAGCCCTCCCCTCCACCTGTGGGATCCTTTTGGCTGACCACGTACAAGACGGAGGTGAGGGGGCACACGAGGTAGGAGGTAAATAAAAATGTGTTTACTTATTTATTCAGTAAGCACTTACACAACCCTCACTCTCTTCCAGGCCCTGTTCCAAGAATTCTTTTTTACATATTCACTCATTTAATCTTTACAATAAGCCTATGAGGAAACTAGCCCGAGAGGCTTTTGCTCCAGGTCGCAGTATGAGAGCACGGCACAGTGGGGACTCAGACCTGGGCTGTGTGGTTCCAGACCGTGAGCTCTCGTGGGAAAGAACCAGTAACAGTCCGAGGGCGGGTGGGGAAAGGGAATGGATTCCAGGTTTGGGAGAGAGATGTTGGATATGAATTTGGGTAGAAATGGGAGAAGTAGCTTATTATCTATCATATACCTATAGTGTGTGTGTGTGTGTCTGTGTGTGTGTCTGTGTGTGTGAATATGTGGTGTAAACTTATTATATTGACTTAGCCTCTACTTCATCTGGTTTTACAGCATAGTTCTCCTGTCCTTACGTTAACACTGTAGTCACCTCAGAGGTTTCTTAAGGAACCAGAAAAGAAATATCCTTAGAAGTGAACATTTTCCAGAGGCTGGAGGAGAGAGAGGCAGTCCAGGAAAGAAACTGGGGTTGGGATGGGGAGGGCACGGTTTGGTTAGTGACACGTGCCTTGATAAGACGGTGACCCTCCCTATATATTCTTCAGAAGATGAAGGAGATTGTATCTGTCCTACTACTTTCAAGGTTGTGCAGACAGACCAAGGGACCGAGCATAGAGCTTAGAGTTGGAAAGACTGTGAAATCAAGTAGTTCCACTTATGTTCATGGACCTTGTTTTTCCAAACGAAGGTAAAGAAGTCAGACACAGTCACTCTGTTTCGAGTAAAAGTGACTTCCTTGGCTCGCACCCCCTTTACCTGTCCTTTTGTCCTTGAGGCATCCGAGGATGCTTCAGAGCCTAGTTTCAAAGCATCATTGAAGACCCACTTCTCTGAGTCAGCCTCTTCTGAATAGAAGGAAATGTAGGCCAAGACACAGTCAGTGGCTTTCCTGGAGTTGTTTGATATTTCCACTCTCTAAGGTTTTGATTCCCACCAGGAAAACCATCTCCCTGTGGAAACACTGAGAAGTTGAAAGCCCTTATCAAAGCAAGCACTGGGCTGTAATCATGCCTCTCCTTTACCGAACATCCCCAGGGCTGTGGAGCCGGAACAGCTTGGCAGGTGTGTGTGACCCAGGCAGTCGGCCCAGGTCGTGCACTCACAAGGGCCCATGCTCTTGGTTTTATGCTCTGCTGTGCCAACTTGGAATTCTTAGTAGTTTTTGAACGGGCACCCTGTGTTTTCATTTTGCCCCAGAACCCACCAAATATGGCTCCTGGTTTTATAAATCTTGTCTCGTGTAATGCTCACAACCATCTCCAAAGTGTGGATTATTAATATTCCCGTTGCACCATCAAGGACTTCAAGAGAATTTCCTAAAGATCGCATGCGTTCTGAAGGGGCGGATCGGGAAACGTAGTTAGGAAAGGCTGGTCTCAAAGCCCGCCGTCTTGCCCGTTTTGGCTAGTGCTGGTCTAAGTAAAGTTAGTCTGTGGAGCAGGGAAGACGCTAACAATCAAGCCTTGTTTTGGGGCGAGTTGGGGAGGGGTGGGGAGGGTCGGAGCTGCTGAACTGCTTCCCTTGGCCACCGGGGGCCATTTCCAGTGGATAAATGTCCTTTAGTTTTTGAAGACAGTTAACTTGGCTTTGTTTTAGACAGTTTGTTACAAGACTGGTTTATAAAGAATTTTTACTCCACAGATCGGGTGGCTGACCCAAGTGTGATTTTGTTTCTTTACAAAAAAAGCTGAGAAACATTTGTAGAAGAGCTTGTTTTGGTTCAGGCTATGAATCAGAGGCAAGTTTAGGATCAGGACTCCCTTGTGTCTGCTTTTACTTCAGCATTCAGTTCATGTTTTTATCTATTTTCTTCACAAATAGGTGTAAGACAACATAGTGGTTTTGGAATCGTTTTGATGACAGAAGTTGTAGGAATAGAAAAATACAATTTCTTGGCATTCCTGTGTTCACGTCTATAAGAACCCAAAACTATGTTCAGTCTCCTCTTCCCTCTGTAATTTTCAAGTGAGAGTATGATTTTTTAACATTTTTTCATCCAAAGTGTTAGTGAATTATTTTTTCTTTTATGGTGACCCAGGGTAGAAATAAGAATTTTCTTTCCAGAGGAAATTCTTAAAGAGCTGAGATTTTCTGGTTCTAATATTCTTGGACAGTATTACAGCCAAGGTTATAATCATGTCCTTGTATTTGTATAGTGGTTTTAGTCTATAGTGCGTTTTCATATTTGTCACAGAGAGAAGGATAAGACAGCAGCGTGTAGGAAGGAGGAAGCGCTGTCCCGTGTCCTGGCAGGACATAAGGGACACTGATGAGGGTCCACGGCAGGAGCAAAGCACGTGCACACAGAGGCAGGGCACCGCACAGGCTTCTGGAGTGCAGTGGGTCATTCCCAGAGTCCAGTGCTCTGTGTCGCCCACTCAGCACCTCACTGACTCTCGAAATCTCAAATAAAACCCTTGTAAGACTCCAAAGTAGACTGCAGTGCCAGATCAAGCCCCGAAGTTGCAGATTTATATCAATACCATTTTTAAATGGCAGACTTCCAAAATATTCTAACCAACCGAACTTCTTTGATCAAGGTCGGAGATGGTGATTTTCAAAAGAAAAGGAAAAAAAGGACCAAACTTGAGACAGGTTTCTTCCTTACCCAAACTGTTGAACCTGCCTTCTTAAAGACTTCTTGGGAAAGAACCCACTTCCAGAGGATCCCAGAAGCACTTCTGTGGAAGAAACAGAATGCACCCTACCACTATCCTCACCCAAGTCCTTGAAAACTCAATTAGTGGCGCTCATGCCCAGACTCTGTCAGACAGGTTGTAACCCAAGAGCGCTAATGGCTCAGTTCTTTAGTTACCAAAATGTCACTTCATATGAAGTGAATGAACGGTAAGTACCCATATGCTAATTGGATTTGTTCCGTCCATGTTGGCTGTGATCATTATCACGCTGAGTATGAACTCTACTGAGTGTCTCCACACATTCCCCTCCGTTCTCCAAATTCGGAGGGCATTGGGTACACCTTCACCAAGGTGTTTTAACTTCTTTTTTTTTTTAAAGTTATACTAAACATTTATTTTTAATTCATTTTACAGAGTGCTTCTATGATAAATCCTATTTATTCATAATCAGCTATAGTAGCTATAATTTTTATTTTCTTTTTTTTTAAATTTATTTATTTTCAGAAAAACAGTATTCATTATTTTTTCACCACACCCAGTGCTCCATGCAAGCTGTGCCCTCTATAATACCCACCACCTGGTACCCCAACCTCCCACCCCCCGCCACTTCAAACCCCTCAGATTGTTTTTCAGAGTCCATAGTCTCTCATGGTTCACCACCCCTTCCAATTTACCCAAAAGCACATACCCTCCCGAAAGTCCATAACCCTACCCCCCTTCTCCCAACCCTCCTCTCCCCAGCAACCCACAGTTTGTTTCGTGAGATTAAGAGTCACTTATGGTTTGTCTCCCTCCCTATCCCATCTTGTTTCATGGATTCTTCTCCTACCCACTTAAGCCCCCATGTTGCATCACCACTCCCTCATATCAGGGAGATCATGTGATAGTTCAACTAACTAGTGTTAAAGTACAAGTTGAAAGTTGGAGAAAAGGCTGAAAAAAGGGAACAAGTTTAAAAAAGGAACAACAACCCTTAAAGAGAACACTGTGTAAACCAAATATATAAACAGTGAAGACTGCCGTAAAGATTTTACTACGTCAAGATTGAAGTCGCCGCATTATTGCAGATGTCTCTCAGTCAGACACATCGCCATTGATGGCCATACAATGAGTGCACTCACCCCTGCACAGAGGCGGAGGGAAGGGGGACAAAGGAGTAAAAGAGAAAATAGCTTCATCTAGAGTAGAAGCAGAGTTGGAACCCTGTGGAAGTCTCCTGTTCTCTAAACCAACCGAGGATGCGTGCAGATTTGTATCCTGTTCATAACATAACAGAAGACTTGGGGATGGTTTGTGTGTGTGTGTGTGTCTGTCCGTCTCTCTACACCTTCCACATTTGGAATATCCTAGACCCACGCCTACTCATTCTGAACCACAGGGAGAGGCAGGGAAAGCACCTCTCTGCTTCCCAGTGAAGGCCTTTTCTGCCTCTCCTTTTGAGATCCAGAAAGGCAAATGCAAGTACCCTGGGTTCGGGGCCTGCAGAAGTGGCTTTTGGGGAGCTCTGAGAAGAGCCACCGAACCCGTGTTTAGGCTTTTAAAGTTCTCTCCAATAGCCAGTGACTCTTGGATACAGGGATGGTGTTGGAAGAAGACATCCATGAAACAATTTTAATTATTAAGTAGAACATTTGACATTCTTGGTAATTTCCCCCCAGTATTTTAATACACGTGAAGCCTCACAAAATGCAAGTTTTCAGTTTCTCTTGCTGTCTGAGAGGCCGTGTGGGGCAGGTGATCTTCCAAGTCATCTTATGAAGATTACATCTTCCAAGAAAGATTACATCTTTCATATGAAGATTACAACTATTTCTCATGCATTTTCCCTGCTAGGGTATGGGGGTCCAGCAGAGGAGGGGTTTTGGGAACAGGATAGAGAGACGAGCCCAGTGAGGGATGGACGTTTTCGAAGAGTCGTATGTCTTAGTTCTTTATCTTTGCTTCGCAGGTCAGTGGTGCTGGGGAGGAGCTCAGGGCTGTGCCCAAAGGGCCCAATAGCTGCGGCATCCTGCACCCATCGGGTTAACAGAGTCAGCTGGAATGGAACAGGCACCTGTGGAAAGTGGCCTCCCCCACGCTTAAAGCTCATTTAGCTCGGTGCTCTCAGCTAGAACCTCCTGTATCGCTATGGAACCGTGACAGTGTTTTTATTCAACATTTTACTACAGTTTCTTCCAGGAGTGGTTGCAGCTTAAACACAAGGCAGAAACAAACTTTTTAGGAATACACCTGAATGGCAGCCCCCGGAGAGGCGTCTGCTCGCCGCGCGGGAGCTAAGCTAGCACCACACTCACCGCCGTTTTATTTTTGGCTACTGTACGTTCGGTGTTTGCTGCAAAATGTGCAAAAGGATTTTTAAGACTATTTAGCATAAATCTGTCAAGGGCCGGATATAGGAAGAGGTCCAGGAACACGGTCTTGGCAGGCGTACGGGGAGAGGGAGATCTGCGCTGGGCCCCAGACTTTTCCTCCCTTGAGCTCTCGGCTGTGTACAATTGCTCTTACCTAGACACGAGGCCAGCTGTTGTCTCTGTTCATTTAAAAAATGGGTCTGTTCTTGCCGCATGATCAAATGATTTACCATATGCATTTTTTCTTGCTTTCCTGTTTGCTTATTAATTCATTCTTTTAGAAGAAGAGAAGATGGGATATAATTTGTTGGCCCATCCAGGTGACTCAGCAGAAATTCAGTGCACAGCGGATGCGTCTGCGATGCCAGCTGCTGGTGGTATGAAGACAAGAGGCCTGATGCTTGTCTTCCAGGAACTTCCAGTCCCCCCAGCAGATCTTTTTTTTTTTTTTTATTAAAGATTTTATTTATTTATTTGACAGAGAGAGATCACAAGTAGGCAGAGAGGAGGAAGCAGGCTCCCTGCTGAGCAGAGAGCCCGATGCGGGACTCAATCCCAGGACCCTGAGATCATGACCTGAGCAGAAGGCAGCGGCTTAACCCACTGAGCCACCCAGGCGCCCCGCCCCAGCAGATCTTTAACTCACAGTGGAGAAACCAAATTCTTAATGAGTACTTAACAGTGTGTTAAGAAAACAACAAGGCTTGTCTTGGAGTCATACTTTGTGTTCCGTGTCCTGCAACATTGTTCTTCTTTGATGACTGAGTGTCCTTGTGTTGTTGTGTCTTGTCGTACCGGCCAACCACCCCGACGCTTGGATAAGGGGTCAGCCTAACCTCGCTTTGTACTCCCTTCCTCCGTTGCTGGTTGTGACTTAGATTGATTGGATTTATTTGTTTTCTCAGCAGTGGGTTGATTTCCTTTCTAGTTTTTCTTTACTTTAGATTCAAATTTTTTAGAAAAACCTGCTGTTCCCCCAGTTCTCGTCCTGGCATCAGGTGGCTCCACGTGGATAGCTCCCACCAGTCTGAAAGTCTTTGTCTTGTTCTGAAGCCAGAATTCAGGCTGGGTTAGACACAATACTCAGAAGAGTAAATGTTTAATGGGAATCGGGCCTTTCACATCTGCTCTGGACAGCTGGTTTTACCTGAAACGTCATGTTTGTGTGTGATTATATAGCATTCATTCATAACCCTTATTTTGGAAAAGGGGAGAGGTTTGGGGGAGTTCACAGGCATCATGGAATTCTGCGGTTTTATTATTCAAAACACCCTAGTTGTGCTTTTCTGTTCCCTCTCTCAACATAACAAAAGGCTCAGTGACCCAGAGGTCCTAAACCAGCAGGGCCTTACCTGCTCCCCTCATAGGGCTTGGGGGAGGAAATGAGGAAAGGTAGTAGGGAGGGAGACTCCTTGGTACTTACAAAGATCCACAGGAATTCATTTTTTCCTCTATTTGACGAGATGATAAGGGAGAGGATATATGGCGCTCACCATCGTTTTCACCTGTATTGGTCTTAACATCACAGAGGGAGGGGGTCTTGGATGGCTTAGGCCGTTAAGCGTCTGCCTTCTGCTCAGGTCATGATCTCAGGGTCCTGCGATCAAGCCCCCTTTGAGCTCCCAGCAGGGAGTCTGCTTCTCCCCCTCTCTCTGCCTCTCCCTGACACTCATGTTCTTGATCACTCTGTTCTTTCTCTCAAATCAATGAATAAGTAATCTTTAAAAAATAAACATGCAAACAAAAATCACAGAGAGAAAAATGCTACTGTTGGGAATAGAACGAAATAGAAACCACGACAGTACGTGAAATCAGTATGTTAAATTGTGAAGTGCGAGATTACGTTCTGTTCTGCAATAATGTAAGATTTTAAATGGTTAATTGAGATAGACTCTAGACATGCTGGAAAAGTTAGAGAGTGATGTGGGGTCGGGTCAGGGGTGGAAATAGACCTCCTGCCTCATTTACATCTCTGCATGGAGTTGCTCCCAATGTACTGGAAAGGATTCTGCATCTGAAAAAAATTTCAAGAATGTATGTTTTTCTAAAACACAGTATTATAAAAGCATGATAAAAAGCCATTTTTGGATTGTCTAACATTGTGATTTTTCACTATAGCAAGAGTTTCTTTGATAATCTCCTTCACTTTAGGGAGTATATTGTCCAGCGTTCTATGTTGTTCACATAATGGACTGAATCTTAAGTTGAATTAAGCATTCTTCAGAGTAGGAGGGAAAAAGTCCTAATTGCATGTGGTTATCATATATTTGATTCTTTATTTTAAATATTTTTTAAAGATTTCATTTGTTTATTTGACAGAGAGAGACTCAGAGAGAGAGGGAACACAAGCAGGGGGAGAGAAAGAGGGGGAAGCAGGCTCCCCACTGAGCAGAGCACCCGATGCGGGGCTCGATCCCAGGACGCTGGGATCATGACCTGAGCTGGAGGCAGACGCTTAACAACCGAGCCTCCCATATTTTTAATTCTTGATTAAAAAGTGTAGTAATATATCATTGTATAATAATGTGTAGAAAAGCCATACAGATAACTAACTAAATAAATAGAACTAATGACGACTAATCAATCAATAAATACCTGTTAAGAAGCTGGCTTTTACTCTTGCTTTAAAGGAATCACAGTCACTTCTGGTACGTATTTACAAAAATACAAAAAAAAAACCCTCTGGGATTCATCAATCTGGAGATCATGGATCTACAATTTATTTTATTATATTTTATACCTTAGCCATGTATGAACTATTCCATTAGGTAACTCTGCTGTCTAATAGCTATTTTTGGAGGCCTCTGGCTTGTGAATGGGCTTCGAAAATGCTAAATGCTATACTGCTAATTAAGATTCAGGTCATTAATATTTTGTCCTCTAGCAATGGCTGTGGAAGTACTATGAGAGTAATAATACTGTAATTGTCCTTACCAAAGAGATTCTGCACATGGCTTCGTCTTTCTTTCTTTCTTTCTTTTTAAGATTTTATTTATTTATTTGACAGACAGAGATCACAAGTAGGCAGAGAGGCAGGCAGAGAGAGGGGAAGCAGGCTCCCTGCTGAGCAGAGAGCCCGATGCGGGGCTTGATCCCAGGACCCTGAGATCATGACCTGAGCCGGAGGCAGAGGCTTAACCCAGTGAGCCCCCAGGCACCCAGCTTCGTGTTTCTTAACACAGTTATGAAATGGCCAAAATAAAACCACCAACTGGCTGTACTCAATCAATATTTCTTTCTTTTAATACTTCTATTATATTTCTAATAGTTCCTCAAAAGCTATTGACATGGGTTCAGGTCAAACTTTTTAGAGTATTGGTTCCTAAACCTGTAATCAGTGATGGTATTTATGAAAAACGCAGATGCCTAACTCATTTCTGAGGACGCTGATTTCGGCGGGACAAGGGTGAAGTCCTGAATCTTCATGCAGGTTTCCTGGGTGGTTTGAATCCATGGATTCATAGATGGGAAACTCTGCTTCGAGGAATGTCACTAGTAGGTAATGGAGACGAGCAAAAGCTCTTGAGTGACAGCTGGTGGCTGTCCCTGCTGGCTTTGTAACTGGGTGGGCCCGAGGATGTTCTTTGGAGGCAGCTGATACCCAGGAGAGAAGAGCTTCTCTCTCCTGCGTAGAAGAAGCATCTCTCATCGGTTTTCCCTGTTTTGTTTACTGAAGCAAAACAGAATCGTAGAATAGGTCTGTTTTCTGTTCAGTCCTTGTCCTTTTGTATTAATCAGACCAAAGGGGAGAAGTTTCTTGTCATACATGGATGTATCTCAGACTCCTACGTATTTACTGTCTAGAACAATTTTGGATAAAGTATATTGACGGATTTCTTATATTCTGGTTGTTTCGGAGTTGACAGCACATTTGGTTTCTTTAATGTGCATGCTGATTTCTTATGACTAATATACCTGAACACATACTTTTCCTTATAAATAATAATAATAAAACCATAGAAACCTTACTTATGTGATTTCAAACAACCAAATAGCTCTCTCATCCGGAACGTGGTGTCAGGGCAAGAATCGTCGTTGCCGGTGCCAGTGTGTGAGCCCCCCGCGTACGGGTTTACCTCTAGGATGTAATTTGTGGTTGTCCAGGAAGTCCTGTGTGTTTGGAGTAAGATTATCAAAATATCTTTCATGTTTCTCTCATTTTCTTCAGTTCTCTGGGAAGGAATATTGGTGCCGGGGCAAGATGCTGGACGGGGAGATTCCCGTGAGCTCTGATTTGTTCTGTGTGAGGGCGGAGGCCCGGGCTCTACAGGGAGAGAGGCTCACGTGCAGAACTTCGGTCTTGGCCACTGGTTAAAGAGGTGACCTTTGGTACCGCGTCTGACCTCAAGGTTAAGGTCAGGATTGCTTTGCTGTCCACCTGAGCACACTCTTGGGGGTTGCTGACTTCAACTAACTTCAGGAGTAATTCCTGATCTGTAAGTCTTTGAATGGTAGAACACGTAGGTCCGGTTCCCAGACTTTCTCTCACATAGTCTCGACTGAATTAAGATCTTCCTCCACGTCTGGGGTCAGAACCGGGGTTTGGACCGAGTCTGGAGCTATGTTGTAGGTGAAATGGATGGTGATTGTGGTGTGCGCTGATGACTGCTTTGACTTTGTGGGGAGGTAAAATGTGGGTTTTTTGAGAAAGATACTATTTATTTGAGAGAGAAAAAGAGAGAGAGAGAGAATGAGTTGGGGAAGGGCAGAGGAAGAGGGAGAAACGGACTCCCTGCTGAGTGCAGAGTCCAGTGTGGGGCTCAGTCCCAGGACCCTGCGATCATGGCCTGTCCCAAAGTCAGCCGCTTCATTGACTGAGCCACGTGGTGCCCCTGAAACGGGGCTTCTGAATCCCAACACGCGTCAAGGAAGACATCCAGGAGGAGAGCCAGGGATCCTTGGATAGTACAGCCCTTGGAGGCTTTGGTATATTACTTTTCTGGGCCACAGGGTTTCTTTGGGAATGCAGTGAAAGTTCAGAAACTTCTCAGCCAGTTTTGCCACCAAATTTGTGTTTTCTGGAACCTGAGTGATCCCGTGTTACAGCCTGCTATGACCTTTCTCCTCGGAGCAGTAGCCACAAATAGAAATTTTCATATAATTTCAAGGATAGGATGAGGCCTGGTTAGGATTCCTGCCCAACTAGGGTGGATGAAAGTAAATCAAGTTCCTTTGAACCATTTGGTCCCATGCCGCACGGACTGTAGAGCCTTCATCCTTGCCGAAGTTTCCGTTTCCTAAAGCAGCCCCCTCACTTCTCGGAAGCATTCCGGGGCTCTAACAGTGGGAACGCTGCTTGGGGTGAGGGGCTCTGGCCCAGCGCAGGCCTGCATCCCTTCCTTTGATGAGCCTGCGGGCCGCGTCAACAAGTAAGCTATCAGGCGTGCTCTGCCTCATGTGTCTCTTGGCGCAGCGTTGAAAGCACTTAATGTGGGGCGGGGATTGGCTAGCCTGGCCTGGGAGTTTCTCCCCTTGCTGGATAGTAGACAGGGGGTATTTTATCAGGTTCGCTGGCTCCCTTCGGATTTACTGCCCAGACAGAGACTTCGGGGCTCGGGCTAGAGCTCGGTTTCAGATTGGGCTGTGCGCGTTTCGCAACGGAACAGCTAGGTTGTGCCCGTTGAAGCAGCGCGGACACTTGGCTGTTCCTTTTTGCAGCAGAGCACCTGCGGAGGCTCTCACTCGGGCGAGCCAGCCATGGCAGCTGGACTAGGACTAGCTCTTGGGTGATGAGGCTTGGGATGCCAAAAAGTAAGGATGCGTTGTTTTCGATCTCTAAAGGACTCCAGCTCGATCGCTTTACAGCGTCTGCCTCCGCTGCACGGCAGGTGTGAGGTCCAGGAAGCGCTTGATACTCTTTGTATTAAAAATTCTGGTTTTGGGGGAGTACCGGGGTGGCTCAGTGGGTTGAGCGTCTGCTTTCGGCTCAGGCCATGACCCCAGCGTTCTGGGATCGAGCCCCCCATCCGGCGCTCTGCTCAGCGGAGAACCTGCTTCTCCTTCTCCCCATGCCTGCTCCTCTGCCTACTTGTGCTCTCTCCCTCTTTCTCTATCAGACCAATAAATTAAATCTTAAAAAAAAAAAAAAATTCTTGTTTTTATCTATCTGTACTGGGCCAGACCAATCTACCTTAGCTTCCACAAACTGTATTTTCTCCTTTGCTTCATTTTTGAATGTAGCACATTGTACAGTGTCAGTATTAACTCATAAGTCGGTCTATGGCTACTCATAGTATGGCAAAATGAATAGGTAAGAGGGTAAAAGGGGAAAGTATTACTGACATGGTGCACCAGTCACCACCTTCCTTGTGGATGTGGAGGGACCGCTAGGATGTATTTATTTTGTATTCGTAGAAGCTTTTGTTCCCATTACAAGCAAATTAATGGAACTTGGAAATTATGGCCTGAGGATAATTAAAAGTCACTTGGAAAGAACTCCAATTATTCATTCATTCATTAGTTCAGAAAATATTTATTGAGCTCCTAGTATGTGGCCAGCCTTGTCCTAGGTACTAGGGTGCAGTGAAACACACAGAGGAAGTGCTGTATTCATGGAACCCAGAGTCTTGATGGAGATGTGATTAAACAGTTATTAAAGAGAACGGGCGAGGGATGGGCTCGTGTTTCAGGTGGGCGGAACAATGTACTTAAAGAATTTGAGAGAGAGAGAGAGAGAGAGACAGCATATTTGAGGAACTAAAAGGATTTCAGTGAGTTTTTGAGCTAGACAGTGAGGTGATCAGAGTGACGGCCTCATGAAGATATCGGTGTTTGACTATGGCTGGAGAACAGACTGGACAGGGCGAGAGCAAATGACAGTGGCTTTGACCAAGACGGTAGCCCTGGGGTACGGAGGGGTAGGGATTTGAGACATGGTTAGGAAGTAAGGTCAGTAGGACTTGGTAATTGAAGAGGAGTCAGGATGACTTCCAGGTTTCTGGGCTCTGGCCACCTGCCTAAACAGTGATGCGATCCAGCAGGAAAGTGAGCCCAGGAGAGGGGGGGAGTGAAGTACGTTTTGAACAAACTCACCCTGACGCAGCTATAAAAGCCAAAGAAGATATTGATTAGGCGAGTGCATTTTAGGGTCCAGAGGTGAAGAGAGAGGTCTTGGATGCAGATTCTGAGCTGAGAATGTTGCAGGAAATCCATGAAATAAAGAAACAATCTGAGAAACGGTCCATGGCTTCCTGCTCTGTGAAGTTCACCCCAAATGAGAGTGAGCGCAGAGATGTCTCAGAGTCTAGAGAAAGTCCGTAGCCTGCGTAGTCATGGATGTTTTTAGGTCAGTGTAATCCCTTCTACAATTGCCGTACTCACTTCCGCTCACCCGAAACCCCCAGTGGTCCCTCACCGACCTTAGGATGACGTCCAGATTCCTTAGCTTGATTGCGAAGGCCCTGTCCTAATTTCATTTCTTCCCAATTCTCAACTTTCTCACCCCACTCTTTTTTTTTTTTTTTTAAATCTCTCATTTCCCAGTTTGGCCCCTATTTACTGATTTCCCTGAGCATGAAGCTGGTGCCTCACTCTGGTGGTCTGCCCATGATGGTCCTTCCCGGGAGTCCTGGCTTGCTCTTCCACACCTTACGGGACTGGCAACTCCCGCGTGTGTCTCAGTCAAAGCCCGGGCCAGGTGCTTCTCCTTGTGACGCTTTCCCTCTCCCTGATGGCAGCATTACTCGCTCCTTGCTCTCCTGCCCTCCCTCATACACACTTCTATTACCCCATCCAGTGCTATCTTTTTGTTTTGTTGTTTGTTTTTCTTTGTATTTCTGTCACCCCTTCCAGACATTTAAGTTCCTTATTGACGCCTCATTGACAGGGACCAGTTTTCCTCCCATTACGTACCCAGCATCTAGCATAGTGTTGGGCACATTCTAGATGCTCGGTAAACCTTGAACTGGAGAGATTACATTAAGCTTCAGGCATCCAGGTTAGGTTATAGGAACATAGGAACTATCGACAGGATTTTTATGCGTCTAATAGCTTCAGTAGCACTGATTATAAACTCCGTGCCCTATACCTGTTGTTAGCAATAATGGGATGAATCTAGTCCAGCCAGATCAACAATTGAACAATTTTGGGCTTCATTTTCTCCAAAATCATTTTGATTCAAGTCTTAGCTTTATTTTCCATCTTTCTGTCTTAAAGAGTTGAAGTTGTCAAAGTTGTAACCAACTCCAAAATCCTATTCAACTTAATAATATTCAGTCATTGATTGACAGTTGTTGAATATCTACCATGGGGCCGGGCACGGAGGGTTTAGGGGGAAGAAACGGCCCCATCTCAGACAGTTTGTATCTTCAGGAGACAGTTCGCTGGGGGTTTTAGTGTCGACGGCCGTTATTTCTGCTAGCCGTTGAAGCTGCAGTACCAAATGAACCAAGTTGTTGTTTCCACCATTTTCTGATTTCTTTCAGGTATTATTAACACATGAACTAAAAATGATGGTTTTCTTTTTTTCTTAAGCTATGCAAGTTTTTGAAGATTTGCTGCATTCTCATGTGCTTTCATTGTGCCTTGGGTGAAAATGTTTTGTCGGAGGATTAGTTCTTTCCAGCATTAAAATTCTGATATTGATATATAATCACGTAGGATTTGATATGGAGGTTTAAATTTAGAGAAAACTCAGCTCAATTGCTTTGATCAAGCCAGGCGCAGCTTTAGACTTTTTGTCTCAGCTCAGCTTTCCTTGAGCATTCCTTACCCCATCCGGACTCTTCTCTCTTCCTTTCCCCTTGCTTCCCCTGTTCACACCCACACCATACAGTTATTATAATATTTCTTTTGATATAAGGCAAGGAACGCATTTGCGTCTTTATGATGCCAGGGGAATTATGTAGTCTGGTGAGAGGAACGACTATTGAATTAAAAATGTCTGTGCTCAGTCTTCGTAATAGAAGCAGCATCAGCAGAAGCCCAAACCGCTCAACATTCCAGAAACTGCAGTGTGTACCACGTAGAAAAGATGGGTGTGTTAGCGCCCCTTCTGAGCCTCTGCCCAGGGCGGAGATCTGCAGTGAGAGGAATTTTGGAGCCCTTGAGCACTGTTCCCGGGAGTGACTAGTGCCATAGTTTTGACTGGGAAGAAAAGAAGTTAAGTATTGATTGCTTATCCAGGCGTGTATCCTACAAGAACCGGGAGATCTCAACTTATGTTGCCGTCATTCACCAGAATTTTAAATCAAGAACTATGCAATGGCTTCAGCATGGATTTAAGTAGTTGCTGATAAATAGGTACCTGGGACCATCTCCGTGGAGACTGTTTTATTAAATGAACTCACTAAGCAGGCTCTTGAAGCTCCGTATTATTGCCCTGTGGTCCCAAACTTAGCTTGTGAAATCCCTTTGTTTTCTCTTCCTGGGTGTGGTTTGGGTCTGGACAGCTGGTCCTGTCAATACTGGCTTGTGTTTCTTGGTAGTTTTTCAGCAGATCTGCTACCATTCGGGGTCCTTGTGCACAGCAGGTGCCGCCTGCAGAGGACATGGGAAGTCAGGAGAGGCCGCTCTCTCCTGTGGCAACTTTTACTTTAGGTTTGGCTGAGAAAATAACCCCATTCCAGTTTCATTTGAGAATTCGTTTAGTATTTATCCAAGAAATCGGTCTTTGTTCGGTGCCCTTTCTTAAAACAAAGCATCTGTGGCAACAGAAGCAATGCGTGGCCGCCTTCCTGAAGCCGGTATTCAGAGCTGTTAGCGCAATGATGGCGAGCTCTGGGTCGGTGCGTGGCCAATGTTTGCGGATTGAATGCATGAGCGGCCATCTCAGTTTCAATACTGCAGAACTGTGGGCTCCTTTTTGGACTAAGGCATGGAGACAACTAGAGGAATAGGAATGTCTAGAGGTACAGGAGAAAAGAACCATCTTAGATTAATTTAGGTAATTCTAGAGACAGAAGGGGATAGTTCGAGAAGAGGTGAAGAGAGAATTGCCCGGGACAGGAGAAGGAATCTCTCTCTTCCACTGAGAAGCCGAAAAGAACAAATGGTAGTAGGTTCAGGTAGGGGAGGGGATGGGAGAGTGGTTTGCTGCCATTGGGGTGGTTTGCATGTGATGACCAAGGGTCCACAGAGAGCGGTTGAAGTTGGGCAGAGCCGCTGAGTGGGATGGCTACACCAGGGCTCAGGGCCTGCAGAAAAGGAACAGTGGTTTGGATCTGGAACTGTCTGCCGGCCTGACACCTCACTTGGTTCTCCATTTCTGACTTCCCAGCCGCTCCTCCCTTTGTAAGTCAACCTAAACCCCTCCAGCTAGACACCTAATCAGTTGCTCTGCCCGTTAGAATTTCAGCTCTAACTCCTAATTATGGCTTTTGTCTTTCCATAGCTCAGCACTTTTGCAAATGGATTTCTGGGTAGGGAATCCATGGCAGGACCCAGCCCTCCCTGCCTTTTCTCCTTTCCTGCCTTTGAACAAGCAGCCTTCCTTGTTCCAGCTTGTGGGTTGGACTCAAGACAGAAGGAGCAAACCTAGGACAAATAAAAGGATGAGAGACCTGGTCAAGGTCCACGGTGATGTGAAATCGTAGACACACAGTGTCTGTTAATGTTTGTCTCATTGTGTGCAGCGGCCTGAAACCTCAGATTTGGGGTCTGATCCTAAGTTAGTGGTTTGTGGGGAGCTATGCGACAAGATTCATGGATGAAGAAGATAAGAAAACTGGCAGAAGTCTCACTGAAGTAACATTCCGTGGGGTCCGCTGTGGGGTTGGAGAGACGCCTGTGGCAGATAGGCTGATAGGCGGAGAACAGAGGAGGTCTAAGATGACCAAGATCCTGGTAGGGCCCAAGGGGAAATTATGAATAGACTGGAACTGGGAATTCCTGCCTCACTCCCAATTTTATGGGTTGTAGAGAACCCTTTTATCTAGCTCAACTCTCTCACCGTTATTGAAGATGTAGATATAGACTGAGGATTCACAGTCATGTTAGAAGTTGGAGTAGGTGACCCAAATGAGCTTTTCAAAGTCCGTGACTCCATTATGTTCTAAATGGAGAAAGAAGGAAAACGTAAATGACTCACCTGATCAGTGATGACAACAGAAATGCAGTATGTCTTTAACTTTGTGTCGGCTTCTTTTCTTTTTCTTTTCTTTTTTTTTTTTTTTTTTTTTTAGCCTTGTTCATCTTGCATGTGCATTTTCGATATCTGACCTGGAGATTTCCTGAACCAAGCCTCTGGGAGGGCATGGTGTTCTCGGACATGCTGATGCCACCATCGAGAGTTTTTTCTTTCTTTTTTAATGGAGTATTTTATTATTCTTTTCCTCAGAAGTAGTTATTTCAAAGTCAGCTTCCATTATAGGTATTCATGTGGTGAGGGCTCTTTGACAAGTTCCTTTAGAACATAACAAGACTATTTTTACCTTTATGGTAGGCATGTGTCGTGATACGTGTTCTGAGTTCTTAAGAGCTGTTGGATGCATACAAAGGAGTAGCGTCCTTTCTTGGACCTCAGAATTCTTTATTTCTCCTCCTCTTAGATGCTCATGGTAAAGACTTTGGTCCGAGAGACTTTTCCCTTCATCTTTGACCTATTTTCTCCAGTTTTTTCCCGTCACTTGTCCCTCCTTCTCACGTCGATAGGATATCGCTCGGACTTCCAAGTGCTCGTCCTATAATCACAGCATTTTCACTTGCAGGGTTACTTTTGGTGTCTTGGAAGTCATTGACCCATTACTTGGCACTGAGAATAAAAGTAGGAAGCCCAAGAAACTCAGAGCAAGTTGCTGCTCTCTCTTTTTTCTCCTGCCAGAATTGCTCCTTCATGACAGACAATTCCAGAGGAGTTTCTGTGAGCCTTGTTCAATCCCGTGTGCTTACCTACCAGTTTGAAGTCCCCATGTGACCTATATCTATATGTGACTTACCAATTATAATAGCATATTAATAAATAATGGTTTTCATGCCCTAGATATGGGAATAAGTGCCTATAATGCATTATTTTATTTAATTTTCAAAACAGTTGTCTGTGGTAGGTGCTGTTCCTATCCTATATAAACGAAGAATCAAGTGAAACCACTTACTGAAAGCCATTTAGCTAAGTGGTGTGGGAGGTATTTCAGTCCTCGGGCCTACGTTCAGAGGTAAGGAACTTTTTTAATACAGATTTTGGTAGCCAGAAAGGACGGGTGCTTGCTGGCGGTGTTTAACTGCATCAGATTCTTACACTGTAAGCGATGTGATGGAGCTGACTAGATATTTGGGACCTATAGTAACAAACCATATTTTAAAAGAAAAATGAAAACTAAAAGTTCCTCCTTCACTTGCAAATGGAAACAAATTTTTTTTTCAATTAAAAGCTTTTTTTTTTCCAATTCATTTTCAGAAAAACAGTATTCATTATTTTTTCACCACACCCAGTGCTCCATGCAAGCCGTGCCCTCTATAATACCCACCACCTGGTACCCAAACCTCCCCCCACCCCGCTGGCCACTTCAAACCCCTCAGATTATTTTTCAGAGTCCATAGTCTCTTGTGGTTCACCGCCCCTGGAAACAAATTTTGATCCACTTTGCTGATGACTTTCTCAAGTGGTATTTATTTCTAAAACTCTCGCTATTATACTCAATTTTTCTCTTTCATTTTTGCCTCTTTCCATTTCTGTTTTTTTTTTAATCTCTTTTCATTTTTCCTTTTTCCTGCTCTTGTGTTCCCTCTTTCAAAAAAAATCTCTCAGAATATCTTCTTAGTAGGAGTTTCAGGTGCACGCATGAATTATTTATTGTTACTGCCCTATGTTTCTGCAGTGGATTTGTGGAGAACTTTCCCATGAGGGCACTATCTGTAATTATTAATGACAGTTACAAACTGATCTGAGAAAGAAGCTTGGAAACATTTGAGCTGTTTCTTGCAAAATTCTGAATACCTATGTAAAGTTAAGATGGATGGGAAAAGGTATTCCAGGAGACACCATGTTCCCAGATGGGTATACCTAGGTCAGAGCCCAGGTCATGTATAAGAATTTCATCATGAGCACACATTAAGGATTCTAGAAGGTTTTTTTTTTTTTTTTTAAATTTTAGATATGTTAAGAAGTTTCCATTTTTGTTTTCTCATTAGTGTCCATTTTAAATGGATCATATCTCAAGGGCATGTCCATACAGTTGGGCAGGTTGTGCACTGTGCAATTCTAAAGAATGCCATTTATATTTCTACACACCTGTAAATGAAGTCTGGACTGAGGGTATACAGTCCGTTCTCATTATTTGCAATAGTTATATTCTATAAAGTCACAACAAACACTGAATTACCATTGCTCCTAGAGGAAATGTAAGATAGGGCTCCTGTAAGACTCTGATCACAACTTTTTTTTAAAAACTGAAATTCAAGTTGATAAGAATATTTTTATCAGCTGATAGTATATGACCTTGGTTTATGTATGTTTCTGTTTAAAGACACTTCATTTAAAATAGTTGATTCATTAACACTGAACTCATGGCGAACAGCACTATAACTTACATCTTAACAAGCAATATACATATATTCTCTATAAAACACATCACAACCTTCTTGAGTTTAGGAACACCGGACAGCACTTCAACACTTGGAGAATGTTTTAAATAGCAAAATCACCAATAAAACAAGGCAGAAAAATGTGAAAAAAAACCACACAATACTAAAAAGACTGCAAAAAAGGACACACTTTTTTTTTTTTTTTAAACAGAATGGGAGCTAAAACAAGAAGGTAGATAGTTTTACTTTTGACCTCATCTGGGAATGTGCATTTCAAGTGGCTCAAATTTTTTGCCAGTCTGTGCATGTTCATGAATGACCATGAAGGTGTGTAAGTATTGACTTGGAGGTTACAAATAAACTTTAGTCAGTAAATGAATTCACAGATATGGAATCCATGAATAATGAGATCACAGACTTGTCTGTTTTTTAAACTAAGACCTGGAAGAATACGAGGGAGATTTTGGGCTGGGACTGATCTTATGGGAGGCAGGATTATAGCATTTAGAGTTGGGGTGGGGGGATCTCTAGCTGCCAGTCAGCCTAATTTCTTCAGATCTTAGATGAGGAAGAAACTCAAAGCATGTGACTTGTTGAAGGCCACACAGCTAGATAATGTAAGGCAAGCAAACATTTGAGCTGGAATAGTAGTTCAGGGGGGCCCAAGTCTTAATGTGCCACACTGATGTCCTGCCCCTGTCTGTGTGCCATGGTGAGAATTCCCACAGGACTTTCTGCTTCGTTAAAAGAGGAGAGCAAGGTGGATGATGTCGCTACCAGCTCTTCTAAATCTGGGCTTCTCTCTCAGTCCATTGGGGCAGGTAGAACAGAATACTATAGACTGCGTGGCTTATAAACAACAGAAATTTATTTCTCATAGTTCTAGACGCTAACAAGTCCAAAATCAATTCCCCGGCAGATTCGGTATCTGGTGAGATTTGCTTCCTAGTTCATAAATGAACATCTTCTCATTCACTGTGACCTCAGCATGGTAGAAGGAACCAGATCACTCTCTGGAGCCTCTTTTATAAGGGCACTAATCCCATTCTTGAGGGCTCCACGCTTACGACCTAATCACCCCAAGGACCCCCATCTCCAAATGCCATCATGTTGGGGATTAGATTTCAGCATATGAATTTGAGGGGAGATACACAAGCATTCAATCTGTGGCAACTTCCCATCCCCTTTGTTTAGTTCTTCATTTGAGAACTGTTTTTGTTTTTTTGTTTTTTTTTTTCATATTTGCTGTGTGTCAGAACATGGTAGGTGCTAGAATACTGGGGGTAAATGATACCTCTCAAGAAGCTAGTATCCAGTAGAATGCCTTCATGGGGGGCACCAGCACACACAAGGCTTGAGACCACTGGCACTATACCATCTGGAAGCAAAATTCCTTTCCCAGCAAAAAAAAAAAGCTAAGGAACTACTCTTAATGTAATTTCTCAAAGTCCTAGGAAGCCTCTCTCATGTCACCCACTTGGCAATGGCTTTCCGGGGCTGGACTGTTACTTAAATGGCTTTTATAGTCTTTTGGTTCATTTTTTTTTTCCTCATCTAAAGAAAAGATGTAAAGCCTCTGACAGAGTCTAACACTAGCCCCTTATGTAGTTGCAGTAAAATGTCCGGAGACCTTTTAGAGGCCCTGTTGGTTCTAGAGAATTAGTTGGACCAGTAATTCTTACTTATTAAATGTTAAGTAAAATAACTTCTTTAAATCTGCATGTGTTTCTGTGTATTTCTGCCCACATATTGTGTTTTTCCTTCTCTCAACCATATAGAATGGAAGAGAGAATGTTTGACTGTGTAGATTTTCTTGAAGATTATAGATTTTTAATATTTTTTGTCATTAACATGTCAATTATGTTCATTCTGATTTTACTCCAAAGAGATGACATTTTCATCAATTTAAGATTATTCATTTTTTTTCCTAAAAATTTATTTATTTATTTGAGAGAAGGAGAGAGAGAGAGAAAAAGAGCAAGCCCGCAGGCATGTGGGGCAGGGGCGAAGGGAGAAGGAGAGAGAAAATCTCAAGCAGACTCTACACCAAGCGTGGACCCTGATGCAGGGCTCCATCCCATGACCCTGAGATCATGACCTGAGTCAAATGAAGAGTCAGGTACTTAAAAAAAGAAAAAGTCAGACGCTTAACCCACGGAGCCACCCAAGCACTCCCAGATTATCATTTATGAGTGACTCCTTATCCTCTCTTGGAACTAGAGACGACTGACAAGGGAACCTGTAAGTACCGTCCGGGGAGGCTGGACTGAGCCCGAAGGGAAAGTGCCTCGCACCCGGTGTGTGGCTTTTGGCGCTGGCGGATACCCTTTCACTCACCCTCTGAAGGAATGACGACCTGTAGCATCTGTGTGTGCGGCCGCGTGAATAGTGATTCGGAGTTAGGTTGGACCGCGTTCTAGTCTGGCTTCCATGTCCTCTTAGGTACATCCTGTTTTTAAGATTTTGCTTATTGATTTGAGAGGGAGAGGGAGAAGATCGGGGGAGGAGGCAGAAGCGGTTCCCCACTGAGCAGGGAGTCTGACGTGCGGCTCGACCCCAGCATCTTAGGCACATTACGGAGCTCTCTCTGCTTCCAGAGTCTTATCTGTGAAATGGGGATAATAAGATGAAGCTCACCAGGTTGTTTTGAGAATTAATGTAGGTAATTGTGTACACGCTTAGTGCAGTGCCACATGGGGAACGCTGGGTTGGTAGTATTTTTGGTAGTAGTAAGTGGCCAGTGAGTCTGGTTATGATCAGAGCCCATGGGCACTTACTGTGCCCGGGTTTAATCTAAGGTGGGGGCTTCCGATCCTGGTTCCCCCCTCAAGTACACGACTTCCCTCTGTAGCTGTCCTAGGCTGCGGGGCGGTTCTGCCTCCAGTCTTTTGCCCTGGGAGAGCCTCACTTCCGGTTACACTGGAGGCTCGGGTGTCCAGCAGCCCGTCACTTGGCCTTGCCGCTGCTCTCATTTTGAGTAGCGATAGTGATCATCACATCTAATAAACATACTCTGATCTGTGTTTTTGTTTTGTGTAAATGTGGAGCTTAGCTATGAAAAGTTAAGGATGATTCTAGAGAACAGTTCAGCTCCAAGGCCAAGAACTGAGTTGCTTTGTTTCTGGAGGGCCCTGTGCCAATATCTGGTGGGGATATGGTCAGAAGATTAGGGAAAAGGAGCCCAGGGATCAGCGGTATTACAGATCCGCCCCAGCGTTCATCCAGGATGTGTGTAGAAGACTGTACCCAGAGGGTTATGCAATTTCTTTTCACTGTGTGCTCTTGTTGCCGCTTTCATAATCAGGTGGTTTCTCAGTCTTGATAAAAAGATCACAGCTATTATGTAATAGTTCCTTGTCACATATCACTGTGTGTTTTTGAACGAGGGACTTAATCTTTTGAGCCTCAGTTTCTCTCGCTATAGGATGGTGGGACAGTTTTAGTACCTATCTCCTATGGTTGTCCTGAGAATTAAATGAGATAAATATGTGCAAATGAATGTACATGAGATAATGTGAGATCATGAACTTAGCACAGTGCTTGCCTCCTATCAGAGTGAACATCTGATAAGTGCTAGCTGACAATGTTGAAGTTGCCAGTGAATTATAGTTAATAAAATAAAGCTTGATCTTCCTTAATCTTAAATAAGTAAACACTGACTGAATACTGAGGCTCTCTCTATTCCTGGGATTTAGAAGCAACTGTCTCGTGTGTGTGTTCACACATGCATGCCCACGGACAGGCAGGTCCGCGTATCTGTATAATTCCATTAGAATGATCTGGCTCCCTGAGAGTTCTCAACTTGGGTCTCACGGACTTGCCTAGTTTGGGAAAGTGATAAAGCGTTGTTTGGAGGTGAGTTATCCCTTCCACCTCAGCTGCCAAAATAATGTGCTCCTTTCTGTGGCAGTCGCTAGAGAGGAGGGTAGCGCAGTGCCAGCCTCAGATGGGTGGGGAGGCAGGCAGGTATCGGAGCCGCGAGCTGAAGAACAGGGCCTTGGAGTGTCACAGCAAGGATCCAGAGGAATAGAGAAGGAATTTGGGGCGTAACCAGAAATGAACACTTAACAGACTATTGACCAGACAGAAAATGTGATGGGGTAGGTGATAAAGTCATTTTTCAAAGTTTTTCTGCCATTTTATATTTGGGATCCTCTCCACACAAGTTACAACATTTTAGCTATAATTGGTATAAAAAGCAATTTTCAGGAGACCTGGGCCAACATTCCACAGTGTGATGCTCTGTTAAAGGTGAAGAGTCTGGGTTATAGAATATTAAGACTGTGCTAAGCACTGAATGCTGCATTAGCATAAATAAAATAGTTTTTTAGCTTTTAAAAAAGATTATAGTTGACAACACTGTATTGTATAATTGAAATTTACTAAGATTAAAAATGAAATGTCTTCGGTGCGCCTGGATGGCTCAGTCGTTAAGTGGCTGCCTTCGGCTCAGATCATGACCTCAGGGTCCTGGGAACGAGTCCCACATCAGGCTCCCTGCTAGGCAGGAAACTTCTCCCACTCTCTCCCCCCCACATGTGTTCCTTCTCTCACTGTGTCTCTCTCTGTCAAATAAATAAATGAAATCTTAAAAAAAATGAAATGTTCTTACCAAAAAAAGGATAAATATATGAGGTGATGCATGTGTTAATTAACTAGAGGAGAGGAGTCCCTTTCATAAGGCGTACCTGTATCGTCACCATGATGTACACTTCAAACATCTTACACTTTTTATATAAAAATGTAATATGTGCGTATAAATGGTAGTGACTCTTTAATAAATACAAGATGGGATAGGGAGGGAGACAAACCATAAGTGACTCTTAATCTCACGAAACAAACTGTGGGTTGCTGGGGGGAGGGGGGTTGGGAGAAGGGGGGAAGGTTATGGACATTGGGGAGGGTATGTGCTTTTGGGTACATTGGAAGGGGAGATGAACCATGAGAGACTATGGACTCTGAAAAACAGTCTGAGGGGTTTGAAGTGGCGGGGGGGGTGGGAGGTTGGGGTACCAGGTGGTGGGTATTATAGAGGGCACAGCTTGCATGGAGCACTGGGTGTGGTGAAAAAATAATGAATACTGTTTTTCTGAAAATAAATAAATTGGAAAAAAAAAAGAAAAAAAATACAAGCAAAATAACATTTTCACGTCTACCAAATTAATTAAATGCTCCTTGTTAACTTTGCTTAATAACTATTTAATCATGTTCAAAGTTCTAATTGTTTTTGTTTTCCTTGGTTTGTTTGTAAGTACCCATATTAGGGCCAGAGATTATGATGGACTGTTTTCCATTTTCTTTATTATTTAATATACTTTTAAAAAAAATTGTGCTTTTCTTTTGTATATCTAATGCAGATGCCCTCAATGTAAACAGGATTAACCTCCTAGCTCTTACAGGAACTTGTTGTATGGCCATGAGCAAATTACTTCATTTCTCTGAGCCTCAATTTTCAAATCTGTAAAATGATAGTGTTGAGCTAGAAGACCTTTAAAGTCATCTCCAGTTCTTAAATTTTGCAATGGCCTAAACTACTATCAAGGAATAAAAGAGATATTTAAACCTTTTTTTTTCTTTTAAGATAGGCTATGGCTTTTGGAAAGATCACAAGTCAGAGCCACAGATAAACTATTGGATGATGGGCCATGAAGGGCTGAGACATTTCTTGTTGTTTTTCTGGAAGAAATTCTACCCTCATGGAAGTTGATATTTGATTTATTACCTCTAGAGTATGCAGACTATCCTTTTTTTTTTTTTTTTTTAAAGATTTTATTTATTTATTTGACAGAGAGGCAGGCAGAGAGAGAGGAGGAAGCAGGCTCCCCGCTGAGCAGAGAGCCTGATGCGGGACTCGATCCCAAGACCCTGAGATCATGACCTGAGCCAAAGGCAGCGGCTTAACCCACTGAGCCACCCAGGTGCCCCAGACTATCCTTTTTAGCCTTATTTTAACTGAGCATAGTCCATGCCTGAATTGAAGTGGGTTATGGGGGGGGGTACTTATTTGGGATTTCGTTTTAAAAATTTGTTAGGGGAAATCTTTGAGCCATGGTAGACTCTATTATTGCAAACCTATGCTCTCACTAATAACTAGAAAATATGGACAAACTATAAACTATAAAGGCATAAGGGGACTATTAAGATAGTAAGAAATTATAGGACCAAGATTGCAGAGGGGAGGGATCCAAAAGTGGTGGTTGAGAGTCTAAGAAGTCTGGCACAGCTTTTAACACAATAATGGGGCTAATGGAAGATCAAAATGGGACTAGGGTCTTACCTGAGAATGTTGATGGTGAATACCCAAGCCTTTCATTTGACAGCTTGATTTCTGTACCCTGGGAACAAGAGTGAGCAGGAAATAACAGAAATCCCTAGTTGGATAAAATGGTTTGGAATTATTGATATGTTTAGGCTATCTGCTTGCCAGAAGTAAAATTATTCCTCTCTAGAAGAAGATAACATCATCCAGAGCCTCCAGTGAGCTCTACCCCTTTTTTACATAAAACGTTCTGTACTCAAGTAGAAATAGCCTGCCATATAACAGACAAGATGAAACTTAAAAACTAATCTTTAAAAATATAACATAAAAAGACCCATGAGGGTATCAGATAATGAAATTATCAGATTATCAGATAGTCTTCATAATAACTATGATTAATATGTTCAAGGAATTAAAACATAAGGCTGAGAGCCATCTAGGGTCAGTGGGAAGATCATGATCTTAGGGTCATGAGTTTGAGCCCCATATTGGTGTAGAGATTACTTAAAAAATAAATAACTAAAAAGACAAATGAAAGGTAAGGCTGAGAATTTCAGTAGATAACCGGAAACCAAGAAAATGAACCAAATAAAAATATATAATTAAAAAAATACAACAGCTGAAATTAAGAACTTAGTGAATGGCTTTAACAGTAGATTTGACATGGTTGAAGTTTAGTGAACTGAATGATAAAGCAGAAGAAATTAGTCTCAAGCACAGAGAGCAAAAATTAAGGAAAATACAGAAAACAGTGTAAGAGACAAATGAGATCTGGTGATATGTTCAGAATTAATGTATCTGGTGTACCAGAAAGAGAAGAGAGATGGAATGGGAAAGCAACAGTTAAAGCATAATGAGTGAGAGTGAACAGATAATCCCCCCGAGTCCACACTGGACACAGAACAAGAAGAATGTTAATGTAAATACTGATACCTAAGAAAAGAGATCATAAAGCCAGCCAGAAAGTAGAGACATATTACTTTGAAAGGAGAAACAAGTTTCTGAGACAATTTTTCAAAAGAAACAATGAAAGCCAGGAAACAATGGAAAGGTCTTTTTAAAAGTTGTGAAGGAAGACAATCATCATTATAGAATTCTATACCTAGCAAAAATGTTCTTCAAGCATGATTTGCAGACAAACAAAAACTGAGAGAATTTATTGTCAGCATATCTACATTAAATGAAATCCTAAAAGGTGTTCTGAGGCAGTAGGAAGCTGATAGGGAAGCTCAGAGATATAGGAAGGAATGAAGAACAACAAAAAGGGTGATAGGTGAGTGAATCTAAGTTTAAATCTATGTGATTATGACTTCAGAAATAATAAAATAATCTCAAAAAATATATAAAATTAAATTATACAGCAAACAGTACTTGTTTGGGGAGGAGCTAAATGGAGAAAAAGGTGTTCTAAAGTCCTAGTATGATGTAGAAAGTAGTAAAAAATACTAATTTAGGGTAGACTTTAATAAGTCAAGAATGCATGTTGTGGCTACAACATGAGTTGTAGTATCAACTAAAAGAATAGTTAAGGAATTCATAACTAACAAGCAAATAAAGGGTGAAATAGAATAATAAAAATTCTTGATAGGTCCCAAATAAGGCAAGAAGAGAAAAAGGAACAAATATAAAGCAAATAATAAGGTGGAAAATTTAAACATAAGTGTATCTGTAATTCCATTAAATATGAAATATTAAGGCTTTCCGTCAAAAGATAAAGTAATCAGACTGGAAAAACAAATGAACAAAACCTAACTATAGGTTGTTTACAAGAAACACATCTTAAATATAAAGATTCAGAAACACTGAAAGTAAAAGTTTGGAAAATGAAATACCATTCAAACACTAAACAAAAGAGAGCAATATATCTTATGATATCTTTAAAAAAATTATTCCTTATTTATTTGTTTGTTTATGTACCTACATATGTATGTATGTATGTATGTATGTATTCATTCATTCATTCATTCTTTTTAGAGGGAGAAAGAGAGCAAGAGGAGGGAAGGGAGAGAAGCTGACTCCCTGCTGAGTGCAGAGCGGGGAGCAGGGCTCTATCTCACAAACCTGAGATAACGACCTGAACTGAAATCAAACATCAAAGGCTCAGTCAACTGAGCCACTCAGGCGCCTCTAGCTTATGATATCTTAAGGCAAGAAGAATGACTAAGAATGGTATTTCAAGGATAAAAGGATCAATCCACCAGGAATATGTGTTTCTTTTAAATGTGTATATACCTAAAAACATGGCTTCAAAATTTACAGAACTGCAAGAAGAAATAGACGAACCCACAATTACAATGGGAGATTTTACCATATACTTTGAAGTAACTGATAGATAAGTGGACAGAAATATCAGAAATGTAGATTATTAATTAATCAGCTTGTCCTAATTGATATATGTAGAACAATGTACACTCTTCCAAAATACATATTTCTTTCCAGTGCATGTTGTACATTTGCCAAAAATGAACATATGCCAGGTATAAAGCAAAGTTTCAATTTTCAAAAAATTAAAATCTGGAGAGTACACCTTGGAGCACTGAGAAATCAGTGAGAAATTGATGACAAAACTGCTTTGTTAATTCCCAAATATTTGGGGGAAAAAATCAATATTTTTCAAAATAATAGGTCAAAGAAGAAATCACAAGAGAAATTAGAAACCATTTTGACCAGAATGATATGATAGAAATATTACAGCTAAATATATGTTACACCTAAAGCATTAAATAGAAAATTTATAAAGGTATACATAAAAGATATACATGAAAACAAGGTGCTCCTAGCTTGCTCAGTTGGTGCAACGTGCAACTCTTGATCTCAGGGTTCTAAGTTCAAGCCCCACACTGGGTGTAGAGATTACTTAAAAAGACACATATAAAAATAAAATTTTAGGGACACCTGGTGGCTCAGTCGGTTAGGTGTCTGCCTTTGGCTCCAGTCTTGGTCCCAGGGTCATGGGATCCAGCCCCACATGGGGACCCTTGCTCAGCGGGGAGCCTGCTCACCCTCTCCTTCTGCCCTCTCCCCCCACCTTTCAAATAAATAAATAAATAAAAATCTTAAAAAAATAAAATTTTAAAAAGAAAGGCTGAAAATTCTCAGAAATTGGAGGAAAGAATAATAAGTAAAATGTGAAGAAAGAAGTAAGAAGAAAATAACGATTCTAGGACAAGATATTAATGAAATAGAAACAAATACACAATAAAGAGAACCAACAATGTCATTACCTGTGTTTTTGGAAAGACAAGAAAAATTGATAAACTTCTTGTAAGACTGTATTCTCTGACTTTGGAGAATTATTATTTCAGCCAAACATGTATTCCAAAATCACTATTGCTGCTTAACCATCATCATTTACTTTCTCTCCTTCTTCTTATTTTAAAAAATTAACATACATATAATTAAAAAAAAAACACCTGGTACTTTTGTAGCCTTTATATATCTTTGCTCAATCAGCTTTAAGAGGAAATTACTTTTTTCATTATAAAATGATATATGTTCATTGGACAAAGTATAAATATGCAAAAAGAAGATTTACTAGAAAATGTTAAATTCCACATAATTGCTTTTGCTGTGTAGTCTTTGAAGCTCATTTTTTCCTCATGGATTCTCATACATTTACAAAAATGGGATCAGTGTATATCCTGTTCTATAATTTTTTTCACTTAATATATGTGTAATGACTATTTTTCCATGTCATTAAATATCTCTTTTTACTGAATAACTTTAATAATCACACGACCTAATTTACTCAAGTATGCCATTACATGTACTTAGCAATATTTCTGCTATTAAGAACAGTGCTGTAGGTAAACATTCTTGTAACTAAATCTTTGTACAAATCACTGATTATTTCCTTTGGATAAGTACCTGGCAGTAAAATTGCTGAGTGGAAAAAAACCTCATTTTCAGACGTCCAGTATTTATTGTTCAGTTGCCTTCCAGAAAGATTGTGCCAAGTTCTAATCTCATCAACGTCAACAGTGTGTGAGGGTACCTTGTCCAACTCTGTCTCTAACACTAAGCATGATCTTTCAATTTAAACCTCCCCTAATTATCTTATCCTGAAAGTGCTGAGTCAGAGTTTCCTCATTGAAGCAAGAGAACTTTGAAAAATGCCTGATTCTGGGTGGAGAGCTCAGGCAAGGGGCAGTGATTGGAGGAGGGGTGTTCTTCTTGTTCAGTGATTTGCACAGTTAATTTCTAAGAGCAGTTCATAGGCCAGAAGCCATCTACAAGCCAAGAGAAGGGAAAGCATGGTTGTTTTTTATTCTGTACGTCACTTGTTAATATTCCTATTAATTTTTGTATCGTGTTTACATAGTTCACCTGAGGTGAGTGCAGCGGGGTAAGAGGAGGCTTCCGGAACCTCATGGAGTTATTAAAGTCCTGAAGTTGTATCTCGGCTGCATGCAGGGCTTGTTTTAGAAGTTGGCAAGTCTTCCTCAGCTCAGCAATTATAAAGTGCTTATTTTTAAGGGTTTTGTTGTTGTTGTTTTTGCTTTTTTATTTTTTTTTTAGTTTTTATTTAAATTCCAGTTAGTTAACATATAATTATAAAGCACTTTGAAGTTTACAAGGCTTTTCCTATATTTCTTATTGAAAAAACTATATAAGAACTGCATTAAGAGATTTTTTTTTACAATGCGGCTAGAACCCAAACTTCTGTAGCACTATTTTTTAACTGCTGTGTTCTTTTTTTAAATCAAAATAATAAGGTACAGAGTCTTAAAATTCAAATAGTAAGACAAGACTTGTAGTGATTTAAAATAGCAGTCCCTTAGATAATTTCTCCCATATTCCAGCAGCAGCTTTTAACACTTTCAGCTGTTTCTTTAGACATTTTCTTCAGTGCCGCAAAATAAATCCTTATATTGCTTTTTCTTGATTTTTTAAAGTTATAGACACTGTTTCCATAGGAGTCTGTAATTTAGTTTTCTTACACAACACATTGCCCATGCATCTGTCCTCTCTTCTTTCACATTGTGTAACACCTTCCGCCTTCCTCTTTCCATCCTCCTAATACTCTTTTTGAAATGTTTTTATTATGGAAAATTGCACACAGAGAGTAGTGAAAGATAGTAAAGTGAACCCCAGTGTGCCCACCACCTAACTTGAACAATTACCAACTTGTGGCCAAACTGAATTTATCTATATCCCCTGTAGTGAATAGTTTGAAGTAATTCCCAGACATCATATTATTTCATCTATAAATATTTCAGGATTTATGACCCCCAGTATAGATATATTACAGTTTTTTTTGTCAAATTAGTTTATGTTGCTGACTTTATTATGACCATATAAATATTGATCATGGATTTTGGTTTACATCTTATTAATATGGAGCCAAACTTCCCAGCTGCCTTCTGAGAAAAGATGCAATGGAGATAAATTTTTTTAGACTTTATGTATCTGAAATATCTTGATCCTACCTTTACTCTCAGTTATAAGGTCAGTTATAGAATTCTAGGTTATAAGTGATTTCCCTCAGAATTTTTTTTTTTTAAGATTTTATTTATGTGATACAGAGAGACACAGTGAGAAAGAGAAGACAAGCGGGTAGCGGGGAGTGGGGGAGGGAGAATCCGGCTTCCTGCAGAGCGCGGAGCCATGACCTGAGCCGAAGGCAGGTGGTTAAGGACTGAGGTGCCCAGGTGCCCCTTCCCTCAGAATTTTTAAGGTTTTGTTTCATTGTCTTCTCCCAGTGTTATGGAGAAGATGTCAGCCATCGTGATTCCCAATCATTTGTTCTTACCCCATTCTGGAATATTAGGATATTCTCTGTATCTCTGCTGCTCTGAAATTTTAGGATGTTGTACTATACTTGTAAATTGTGTACGTAGATTTACATCCATTGTGCTGAGGATATAGTACATGCTTTCAACGCAGGATCTCATGACCTTCCGTTCTGGAAAGAATTCTTAAATTACTGCACTGATGACTTCCTTCTCCCCTCTGTTTTCTCTGGTCCCTCCTTCAGAACACACAACCATGTTCGCGCCTCTCCCCCCCCCACCCCTCTCTTTCCTCATGCATTTGCCCCCCCTTGTTTGGTTTTGAATCTTTCTGCAAAGGAAGTCTGGAAGCCAGCATTTCTGGGAGGCAAATGGGAATGGGGGTTTGTGGTCTCCCCACTCGTCTCTCCCCGTTCAGTAAGATGCTTCACTGGGCTGTGCTTGCTGGTCCCTGGTTCAGAGCGTTTCTGGTTCAGCCTCTTCACAGGGTCAATCTTCAGTCTTGCAGCAGGGCTGGTCAGGGAGAGGGTGGTCAGGGCTATCTACCTGGTAGCTCTCCTTTTCAGCCTTTCCAGGGATCTGTGCCTTAAAGGCATTTAAAGCTGGGAAACCTGAAATGCCGGTCACGCTTGCCCCTCTGCTTTCTATCTTGAAGAATCGTGGCCTCTATCATCTGCTGTCATTGCCTCCTCCTCCCTTTGCTATGCATTTGTATACTTTTATCGCTTTCATTTTAGGAGAGCTTTAGGAGAGAGCGGAGACGAATACTTGTTTCATCCCGTGTTTCACTCAAAGACTGGGCACAAGGATCTTTTCATTTCTGCAGGCCACTTTTCTAAAGTAGTTAAGACACAAGGGGGCAAAAGAACAAAAGAAGAAAAGAAGAGGAGGGAGAAGGGAGAGTGAGGTTGAGGGAGGGCTGCTGAGCCTCGCGCCACGGATCCCTCACAGGGGATGAAACCAGGACTGAGTCCGGGCCGGGGTTTTGCTGCTGGGGTCTCTGGTGACGTGTGGTCGTGGGTGGATCGTCCGGAGAACAAGATACATTTGCCAAAAAGATGTTGGTGAACTTTCGTTCAATACAAGAAATATTTATTGCAAAATGAATTTCCAAAGTCATTTTTTCACCTTTTAACAAGAATGGATTTCATCATCTGCTTAATCAAATGGGGGCGTAAGTTTTTTTTGAGATAAATGGAGAGGACCATGAAAGTGTTTCCATTTCCGTGGTGGTTTACACTGTCCGTCAAATACATTTCTGTCCAAACACCCATTAAAACTTGGGTCTCACAAAATATTTCATTTATCTCGTCAGTCTCTTACTCATTTCTTTCTTTTAATTCCCAGAGCTGGGTAACTTTTCGGTAATGACTGTGACTTAAGGCTGAAGGGGATACAGGCCTGTTTTCATCATGAATTAAGTTTCTCAGCACAGACTGACTACTATAATGTGGCCTGTTTTGGTCCTTTGCATGAAAAGGTAAACAAGAGAGGATCTTTATGAGCTTGAAAAGTTTATAGCCTTGTAAAAACCTGGCCCCCATTTCATTTTATTACTATTTATTATTATTTTTTAAAGATTGTAATTATTTGACAGAGAGAGAGAGAGAGAACACAGGGGGACTGGCAGGAGGAGAGGGAGAAGGCGGCTCCCTGCTGGGCCGGGAGCTTGATGCAGGAGTCACGTTCTGTCCCAGGGTGCTGGGATCATGACCTGAGCCCAAGGCAGACGCTCAGCCCACTGATCCACCCAGGATCAGCCCCCATTTTAAATAAAGAAATGTATTATGAGTTGATGAAGTAATTTTGCACATTTAGGGAATGAACAGTTCTCTCCCGCACCCCCCCCCCCCGCCCCGCACCGGGCTGGCAGAGTTCCTGGCAGGGAGCCCTATTCTGTTAGGGTAAATCCCATAGATTTTAGTTAGACTTGGTTCTCATTTCAGCTTTGCCGTTATTTCAGGGGTGGGGGATGGGGGAGAGTTGTGATCTCTCTGGGTCTCGGTTTCTCCATCTATAAAGTGGGGAGAATAATGCCACTCCCGAGTATTAGTGTAAATGTGGTACCACATGTAAGAAGCCTTAGGCCTGGCTCTGAGGAAGAAGTTAATTAATGGGGAGTAAAAGCTTGAGAGGAGAGCGGAGAACTTGACAAAGATCCGGAGCTCGTGTTCTAGTTCTGCCACTTCCTAGCTCTGCAGTGTTTGGTAACATACTGTCTCTCAGCTTCAGTTTCCTTATGTTTAAAATTGGGATATGACGTCTGTCTTAAACAGTCACTATGAGGATTGTCTTGAACAGGATAATATGAGACTCTTGGCCCTATAGAAGTGTTGTGTGAATTTCATTTTGACGATGTTAGGGATCCCGAGACACTAGATTGCGTGGTGTGACTGTGTTCAAGGAAGGCTGAACATCTGTTTGAGCATTTGCCTGCCACACTGTTTGGTAACCTGACCGTTGTGGTGCTTCCTTGAAAACTTAACTGAAAGCTAATTGTTCATTGTGGGAATTTTCTGGACTTGTTCGGTAGAACTAGTCTAATCTGGAGGTGACTTTTCAAATAATTAGAACCTAAAAGCAGCTACACATCATATGTGAAGAACATGTCATTACTCCCCTCTAAATCCCAAGACCTTCTCTTCTGTAAAGCATCTGAATAGCTTTTAGAAATTAAGTTATTTGGGATTTTGGTTTTCTTCAGAAGAGTAAAGAAATGACTTCCCTTTTCACGGGTGAGTAATCTGCTAATGGAGACTCGTAGAATCAGGCTTTTGGAGCTAAAAAGTAGCTTAGAGACCACCTGATTAAAATTTTTAATTTTATTGATGAAAAAGTTAAGCTCAAGAAAGGCTGTTCCTTATTCAACACTACAGAGCTATTAACTAGTGAAGCCTAAGAAAATAGCCAGGTCTCTGCTTAAATTTCAGCTCAAACAACACTGTGATAAAATAACTCCATGTAATGCTACGACAGAACTCTTTAAATGCTTTCTAGTCAGGCTCAGTTTAGAAAAGATGGACTTCCAGAGCTTTTTCTAAACTAGTTTGTTGAAATTATATAAGAAAACTTTTTAAAGAATTAAATTCGTCAGTGAATTGAGATTTTGTAAGCATTCTTGAGTGTCTAAATTAACACCATGATTTTTATATGCCATGTACCTATTAATTATGTATTTGCGTTAATTATTTATCTCAAAATGTATCTGAAGCACCAGGTTCTCCTGGGTTAGCAATCCTGGTGATTATCACTGCTTGTTTGTGAACTGGGGTCACGGATGCTCCGTAACCTGACCAGAGTCGCGGCCTCTTCTGATGCATCTTTGCCAAGATCCATCCTTCGTTTCTCACCAGTGTTTATGGTGACAAATTACAGGGACTGCGAATACGCGGTCACTATAATACACAGTGTTTCTGGAAGTTCCTGTAGAAATACAGGCACGAGTATAGTCCGCGTGACTTGCGTTTCATCAAGTGAAAATGAAGCATTTCTACGGTTGGCGGCAGAAGGAGCCTGACTGCTGTGACTCTGCTGTGAATATGATCTCCTTCGCTTTAAATATGGGCTGGAGAAAGTGTCTTCTTTAAAAAACTCTCAGACAAAGAATGTAATTCACACTCTTGCTTTGGGGAGAGCCATTTCAATATTGCTTTCTCTCTGCATGCTGAAAAAGCTCCAGATTTGGAATTCTATTGCCCTTTTGTCTTTTGCTTCCTTCTCAGTCCCCTGAAGAGGCAGTGACTGGGAACAGCGTGATCCTGGCCCTGGTGGGGTTGGGGCGGTGCCCGTGGAGGGAAAGCCCCCAGTAAGCGCCGTGTTTTGGTTAATTGGTCTAAGGGCCTGAGCATCCTTGGCAGCAAATACACAGTTGGCTGTAATACCTGGTTTTGGGTTTGTGTGACTGACTGCTTCCTTCTCCTTAAATTTTGTTCCCAAGGATTTAGCTTTTCTCAATCTGCTGTATCCTCTGGGTATATTAAAAGTTATTATGAGTCCAGTACATTCTCATAGTAAAAAATGCAGACAGAACAAAAAGGTTACGCAGTGCGTTGTAGACCCCCTCCAGGACCGGCCTTCCCAGGAAACACCATCTGTTCATTCTTGGGTCTCCTTTTAGACATTTTCCACATGAACACACCCATATATGTGTATGCTCTTCTTGAATGGGACTATAGCACACACATAATTCTCTTCCTTGCCTTTTCTTTTTTTTTTTTTCAAGATTTTTATTTATTTATTTGACTGAGAGAGATCACAAGTAGGCAGACAGGTTGGTGGGGCAGGGGGTTGGGGAAGCAGGCTCTCCGCCGAGCAGAGAGCCCGATGCGTGTCTCGATCCCAGGACCCTGAGATCATGACCTGAGCCGAAGGCAGAGGCTTAACCCTCTAAGCCGCCCAGGTGCCCCTCCTTGCCTTTTCTAGTAATATATTTTGGAGATCTTTTTGTATCGCTCCTTTGGTGAGCTCATTCTTTTGAATGACTCGGTAGTTCTCCAAGCTAAGGATGATCCATTATTTATTGTCTTTCTCATACCCTTTCCTCTCTTTCTCAGAAAACATACTTCCAGAGAATCCTTCAGTCAGTCTCCTACTTAAGGCTGGAAGAGCCTCAACTTTCCAACCCCAACAAAGCTGGTGCAGGTTGGGAACATCATTAAACATCACCGTCTTGCTCTTCCCTTTCCAGTTCTTGGTGTATGAGGGGTGGTGTGTTTCCCAAAAGTGGTGATTCCCAAAGTCAGACTGGCAGTGGTGGCTCCAAGGGGCAGTGGACCATGGAAAAATGAGTGGGAAGTTGGGTACATCAGCGGCAAATCCTTAGACTGGGCATAATAAAGCAGAAAATCAAGGTACTGTGCTGTCGGAATTTTCAAGGTCAGTAATGCTGCTCACTCTCTCTTCAAGTCAAGTTAGTTCAGGGGCCGGTTTTAGTAGCTTTGTGTGTTTTCCTAGACAGGAGGCAAGTCTTGGAGCTTACAAAGTCCATCTTGGGAAGAGCCCACAGACTCCCACAGGAAATTGAAATGTCAGTCTTTGCCTGCCTTCAGGCAAGAGTACTAAACGTTGGACAAGATAAGTAGTTTTCAAACTCCTTTTAGAAGGGGAACCTATTTTTCAAATGAAATCTCTTTTACAAATCCCAGTAAATAAAAGAAAAAAAAAAAAAAGTGGAGCGTCAGGGTATGGGGTTGGATCTGGTTGATCTTCCCTCCATCAATTCCCACGGCCCCCGCGCCTTACAGAGCACAGAAAAACAAGTAGACTAGATAAGCACTTAATCTTATCCAAGATGTTATGATTTTATCTTTCTTTGTCTTTTAATAGTATTTAGACACCATGAAGGGTTTCTACTTGGTGCATAATTTTGAAGAAGAAACGTCTTCTCTTTGTCCTTTTTGTAAAGGGCCCATTTAGACTTTACTGGACCAAAGGGCGGCCTCTTGGTTGAAGATGAGATGTATCACTTCAGTTAACTTTGAGGTCTTAAAGGAAAATGTAGAAGTATCCAGACTGGAGGAACTAGTTTGTAAGGGCAGCGAGTCTTTATACAAATTCCAAAGCCTGTGAGATTGATTGCTTTCAGTGTTTACTGCAGCCAAATGATTAACTAGGACCCTGCAACTGAGCCCGCTGGAAAATGATTGATGCTGTGAAGGCAGAAAGGATGTCTGCATGTGACCGTCGGCTTTCTTGCTGAAGCCCTTTAAACATTGTTTATCTTGGGGACACTCACTGCTTAGAGCATTTTAATTTCCTTTTGTATTTTATATTGTCTTATGCCAGGAGCCAAGGCGAGCCTTGTAGTATGTACTGAGTTTGGTTTTTCAGGGCTTTCCAAGGGATGTAGGAGAAAGGCATGCTTCAGACCAGCTCGAGTCCGTCGTGCTCTGGAATTTTTACTACTGCGAATGAAATAGTTGGCTTTATGATTAATTAGTTTTTTCTGACTAAGGAAACAATGCTCACAAACATTGAATCATACTATAATTATTTGGGATTTCAAAGATAAAATGTATGTTGATTAAAGCCAGAGCTAATTTTTGTGGAACTTTTCTTTATCACCTCTCTCACACTAAAGTTTTATTATGGATAAAACCCTCCCATTTTCCCACGCTAAAATAGTGTACCTCATTCAAAAACATGTGTTGAGTACCACTATATGCCAGTCAGCGTCCCCAGTCACTAGGTTACAACAGTGAAGAGAACAGAGAAAATCCTTACGCTCAGAGGACCTTCATTTTTATTCTCTCAGCTAGTTACTTAAAAATTTTGGTGAAAAGTTATCAGCCGTGCCTTCTGCAACAAATGTTATTTGAGAAAAATAATGTGCTTCAGGGTAGTGAAACTTGTTATTTTGGTAGGGAATTTAATTTCCTGCATACTCAAGGTAGAGCTAATGGAAGATGAAGATATGGGCTTGTCCTGAGTATAAAAGATAAATATCACAGTTTTTCAAAATGTGCTCTTATCTACCTACATGTGGAAGAATAAGACATTTTCTTAAAAATATACATTCCTCTAGGTGTAATGCAGACTAGAAGGAAAAAGCATTCAGTTGCAACTCTGTTCAAAACAGAACATCAGGAGACATGAAGAGTCGCTGATAGAGACATTTTCCTTGGATCCCTAGAGCAAGGGATTTTTAAAGCCTTCACGTTTCTTATTTTTCTGTTATAACCAATAGAGTGCTAGGGCCTAATAGCTGACCAGAATTTTCAAGAATTCTTACTCTTTGTTGGGAAGATATATCAATTTTTAAGGTAGTGCCTTTGCCTTCCTTGGCAATAGTATCTTAGTCTGTAGATGGAAGGAATTATACTTAGTTAACTGCTGTTCAGAACAGGACTGAGTCTAAGTGATAGCTTGGAAGCTAAATCAGTATTTGCTTGTTCTGTTTATTGTGTGTGTCATGTCACACTATAATTTACTGTACTATTATGTTATATTTTAGAAAAATGAATGTTGGTGTGGCCATTAAGAAAGGTTGGAATCTGCTTATAAATTTGAATCAGTATGTGAATTCATGGGTGTTTGGAGTGCTATCCTTTGCATGATTTCATGCAAGGCACCCCTAACCCCTTGATCACGGGGAAAGATTGAGGTTCAGGAAGAAGGAGCTTAAGGTAACTGAACACAGTAGGGTAGGGTTGAGTTTCCGACTGGTATGTCTTTGTTAGGACTCTGGGTTGCTAATTCCAGGCTTCCAGGGAAAGTAAAGGACTTGCTGATTTGAGGTTGAGTACCTGCCTTAATTCAAACCTAATTGTTGTTCAAAGTTGTAGACTCTTATTTTCTCTGCAACTAGAGGCAAGCATTTTGAATTCAAGAAAAGACAGTTCGCGGGCACTTGTTTTGTGTGTCCCTCCTGTCCCATCGTTCTCTGCATATAAGCCCAAGTGTTTGCTGATTGATTGAGAGTTGCCCAGTGCAAATAACCCACAGATAATTACTGATTCAGTTTTGGAGAATTCATTGATTTGTTCCAGAGATATTTGTCGAGGGCTTAGTGTGTGCTGAACAACTAGAGGGAATAATTGCTCCTTGGGTTGGATCTAAATGTGATTCTCAGTGCTAATGAATTTATATGACATGGCCAGGGAACTTGGTCTCATTACTTGTAGACATGTTCTGTGAGCTTACGGGTCCTACTCACTTTCCTGACTCAAGATAGCACAGAGCTCTCCTTTCTTTCAATTCTTAGTGACTCAGCACAAGCATAAACCTTGGTGATTGCTCACCTTGTTTGCTGCTAGAGGTTAACAACTTTCTCTATTTTATTGGTGTTTTTGCTTCACTCATGCCCACCTTGTGGGTTCTTCCACAGTGATGCTACAGTGACCTTTCTAGCCTGAAGACTGGTCATATTCCTAAAGGGTTTTGTCCATGACATACCAGACCTTTTGCTAGCCTTCCAACCTTAATTTTAACTACGCCTCCCCCTTTACACTTTGTGTTAGAGTAATGTCCCATCAGTGGCAGTTCCGACTGCGCTGAGAGTTCTGTCTGCAAAGACCTCTTTGGGTCTCTGAGATGCAGAGCGGTGCCCAGGAAGTAGTGGGGCTCTGTAAGCATTTGTGGGAATTGAATTTTACTCACTCTTTGAAACTAATAAGATTTCAGTTTGCTAGCAAGCCAGATGACATTGTCTTCTGTCTAATCCCTTAAATTCTTCTTGATGGATTCAGCATTGTTTGTCAAAGCACTTTGTGAAATGGAAAATAGTTGGCTCTTTCCTCTCACTGCTCAAGAAAGTTCAAAATATATTTAGAACATTTAGCATTTGATGAGTGGTAAAGACTGTGTATTTCTTCAGGTTGTCCTCCTCCTCATCTGATATGAGGAGGTGGTATTCATTTCTAAAATAATAGAAAGGTGGACTAAAGTAATGTCGGAGACTTTCTAAAAGACTTTGCCTTTTAGTTTTCCTGAGAATAGAACATGAAGTAATTTAACAGATTTCTTGCTGTTCCTTGAATCTGCTTTACATTTCATAATTTTTCCCTTTTCAAGTTCTGTAAACCAGTTTTCCTGTAATACTGAGGACATCATGTATTCAGCAACGCACAACCAAAGTCTTGGCTCCCGTGTTATTTTACCATCTCTTTGCTCAACAAGATCAAGTTTCTTTGCTTAAGAAATCTGCAAATTCTTGAGTCTTTTGTTCAGTGTGTATTTACCTATTCTAACAAATTTGGATTACATATTATTCCCTATGGTTTTTTTTCCTTCACAGTCACTCTTATTTATGGGACTTTTACCTTATCCCTACTTCATTAGGCCAAGAGGCTGCGAGATATGTGTGCAGGTAATATGTGGCCCTTCACGTTCCGAGATGAGCCCACTCCCGGGTGGAGTTGATATCTTGAGTTATGCTTCATGGAATGCAGAGACTGTAATGTCCCACAATTTCTCTTAATCTCTTCATCCTCTTAGAACTCCTGGCGTACATTTTAGAGGGAATGGCATTGTCTAGATTGTAAAGATTGATATACTCCAAGCTTAATGGAATTAAGTAACTTGCTCAATAACTGATCTGTTTGCCTAAAACTAAAAAAAAATGTTTTTTTGTCATAGGATTTTATATACATTCTTGAAAGGAAAAACAACAGTGAAGGAACTCACATGTCCTCATCCCTCAGCTTTAAAAGCTAGCAACATTCACCTATTTTGGGGCCCAGCCTTTAACACTTGCTCCATACCTAACATAGGTTCTAAAGAAACGCAGTTGACATCAGGAAGATCAGAAAGTATCAGATTTCTTTTTGGGCTCATTTTAATTGCATTTATGTAATTATTCTCATAGCCATTTTAAGTCATGCTCATTGTTATTTAAAAAAGCACAAAAAACTAAGAAAATCCATTTTTAATCCCTGGAGGGGAAAAATGCAAAAATAAACCAATTGGAAATCTTAGCAGATGGATAATTAAAAACAAACAAAGCAGAATTATCCTGAGAGTTTTATCACAGTTCCAAACACTAAGAGTGTGTACTTTCTTTGGGAGATTAAATATACCCTGTCCTTGAATCTCCAGCAGCAGATAATTGACTTTGTCTTGAGTGTTCTCCACTCTGTGGTCTGATGTGCTTCCTTTTACCGTTTTCCTGGCTCAGAGAGGCCCAGAGTAATGGAGTAGTGGGTGTGACCCTGTGTGACACTGTCCTGTGTGACAGTCATCCATTATTTTTGGATGAGGCGCTGGATTGTTTTTGATTATTCACATCACTTCTCTACTGTCTTCACACAGATAATAAAGCATTGGTTCAGGTAGATTCATTAAACTATAAAGTCCTTGAGGCTCTAGCGTGTTCATTTTGAGTCCCCAGCACCTAGGACAGGGCTTGACTTCCAGTATGTTCTTGACGCAATTAGTTGACTGGAGACGGAGATGCAGAACCATCCCAAGATAAGCCATTGGGTAACAACCTCCATATGAAATGCTTTGTTATTAAAACTGGATTGATATACTCTGAACAAAAACTTTTTTGGCATGTGTTTAGCATGTGTTTAATGTAAGAAAAAGATTGTTATTGTTATTTTGAGAACACACTGAAAAATGAAAAAATTAAACAGATCTAATCTTACTCTGAGCACATTACCAAAAGGAAAACAAATGGAGTAAATCGTGCCGTAATGGGAAGGAAAGAAAACAAAGTCTAACGGGGGGGAGGGATTATAGTTACAAAGCAAAGTTATTTTTCAAAACTATTATTTCTGTCATGACCTTTTCTTCAAGTTAACGGATGATACAGTCGCTTGCTTTTTCCAGTATGGAAACACATGGCATTCTAGGAGTTTATTTATAACCCACTGTGGAGAGCAAGTAGTGAAGAAGAACGCTCAATTATGCATTTTAAACACCATGCTTCGTGCGGTCAGGGTGCAGTGCTATTCTGCTTGTACTGTGGTGTCTTTTACATCCGAGCAAACATACCTGGCTTACTTTCCCCAACTTCCTCCTCTTTTTTCTCTGTTCAGGAAATCAATTTGGTTGAGTTTCTTGTGTAGGGCGAAACCCATGGGTCTGTTCAGAGCTGGTGAACAGGCCATCAATGGGATCTCTGTTAGCTCATTTTTCATCAGGGAGATACATTTCTTTCCCAAAGCTGTGATCTAGGAGAGTTGCCAAGTAGCTAGAGTTAAAAAAAAAATACACAAAAAACAGCAAACAACGTAATTCTTTCATGTGATGATCTCTCCCGTTGTGCTCATTATGCTGTGGCTGTCTGACCAGATCGAAAACAGAGTCCACGATTCCTTTGCCTTCAGCTCTCTCTGGGTTTTGGGAATCTTAGACAAAGCTTGATTCCAAGTAATTGTCCACTGACAGCATTCAAAGAGCAGAAGTAGAAGACTCTGTTTGTGGGTTAGGACGAAATTGAAAAATGATGGAAACTCATGAACAATTTCTCAGGATTGCTTTTGTGAGTTTAGCAGGTGTAAAATATTTACAAAGCTTTTATGTCTGTCTCTGAACTTGGGTGTTCTTTAAACCCAAAGCCCTCATCTGTTTTGATATCGCTGTCTATCGCTTTGGCCGGATCTATGGTAGTCGCTTAAAACACCGACGTGTTTTCTTTTCTTTCCTGATTCTCAGCTGGCCTGGTAATGGAGCAAACCAACGACACAATTTACTTCCACCTGCTTAATTTTATGAATGCCCTTTGGTATCCAGAACAGCTCTCCTAACAAGAAACAAGGATACCCACCCACTTAGTGGGAGCCTTTGTTTATTTGTTTGTTTTTTTCATTGAGAGTACTTCAATTGGGCTTCTGCGGAAGATTCTCTAAAGAAACCGTTGTTTTGTTATGGACACTATGGTGAGTGCTGTGAAGTGTCAGACTGATGATTCACAGACCTGCACCCCTGAAGCAGATAATACATTATATGTTAATAAAAATAATAAAAAAAGAAGCAGTTGGTTTTCCATTACCTAAACAAGACACTGTTCCTAGGTGGCTTTGGAAGTCTGAAAAATGACCTCTGCTTCAAGGAGACCTTTCTGATGTTTGAATTGAATCGACCGATTCTAAATGTTATACCATTAGTGAAAAATATCTAACAATCCCTTTTGGGGCTTGGGACAAACATGGATTTAGCTCAGCTGTTTCCCCCTCAGGGTATCAGTGTGACAACTCTCACTCACTGCTTCCACACCAGAAGGATGGTGGGGACAGCACATTGCCAGTTTTCAGCAGTGAGATGTTCATCTCCTTCTAGGGCCGTCTTTCGTCTGCTGCAGCCATGGGGTCGGGACACGCATCCCCTCCCTCTTCTAACCTTTGAGTCCCAGCAGCACTTTCTTTCTTGGCCTTTCCAGCTACTCTCCCTACTTTGACTGCTTTCTGGAAGTTTCTCCTTTAAGGTCAGCTGAGTAAAAAGAGTGAACACCAGCTGTGGTGCTCAAGCAACATTCAGTGAATGAAATTCTTAGGTGTACGTTGTAATCAACAAGCAAAACATTTCTGTTTCACCTTGAAAGTAGATCACAGTTTTAGGCTTATGACAATTAATAATATGCACAAGACAAACGGCATCTGGGTTCTTTTGAGCTCAGTTCTTTGCAGCCAAGCTCAGGTTTTTGTTTACTTTCCTGTACTTCGCATGACCTCTCTCCACAAGAAGGCTGGTTGCTGCAGTCTTGTCCACTCAGCTATGCCATTGCTGTTTCATTTCCAGAAATCTCTTACCGGAGAGCGGCTGTTATGTTGACATGGAGTTAAAGTTATGGTTGCTGTGTTTTGGCTTTGCGTATTCAGTAATGATGAAGGATAGATAGAGTGACTGGAATAAGTAGACATTTTCTGGGATAATTTAAAATAAAGTCCTTAAGCCAGGCAGTAGCGGGAGCTCAGACCTGTGGGGCGGGGCTTCTCCGTCTCCTGTTGCAGCACCTGGTCAGCGGTGAAGCGAGTCGCACACCGTCGATACCACCGGGGGGGTTAGAGCTTGTCAGTAGGAAAGTGTTCACAGACCCTCTGGGTCTGGACTTTCAGCAAAAGAAAACACAACACCCAGTGGGTACATTTTTTGAGAGAAAACCCATCAAATTGGAATACAAACTGACTAACTGCTTTGGGGCCTTCACTGAGGGGAACGTGGTGGCAGGAGTATTAAAGGTGGGCTGGGAAGTTCAGAGAGGGGTGCACTGGAGAGGCAGACAGAGAAGGTGTGATGGTGGGGATGATTGAGTTTTCCCGAGTGGGACAGTAAGTGGCTCCTGTGGGTTGCATGTTGTTTGAGACCTGCTGTAAGACATGGCTCCCAGGTTGCTGTAGCTGTATTCTGGAACCCCTTCAGATGATTGTGATTCAAGAGCAAATGGAAATCTTTTCTGGGCTACCAGCTTTAATTGTGACATTGCTCTGGGCTATGTGGATCAGGGCTTTACAAGTTTGCAGTAGTGATTAATAAATTTTTGTCATGATTTACTTTTAAAAATTATTTAGGGGTGCCTGGGTGGCTCAGTGGGTTAAGCCGCTGCCTTCGGCTCAGGTCATGATCTCAGGGTCCTGGGATCGAGTCCCGCATCGGGCTCTCTGCTCAGCAGGGAGCCTGCTTCCTCCTCTCTCTCTCTCTGCCTGCCTCTCTGCCTACTTGTGATCTCTCTCTGTCAAATAAATAAATAAAAAATCATCTAGAATCAATTCATAATTATTCCTATATTATTCCTTGCACTCATAGTGGTTTAAAGGGTTTTCCCCCATGGGAGAGAAAGGGTGCTCTAGGGATTAGGCATAATCCCCAACATACCTTATCTACTCTGCAATTCAGGGTAGGTATCCATTGCTATTAATCCATATGGCAATTACCCTTTTTTAATGGTGCTTGTGATTTGTGATGTTACAAGTTTTAATTTTCCCATGGGTAAAGTTTTAATGAAGAAGGCAAGGATAGACGAAGAAAGCCTAAGGAATGTGTCTGTATCTCCACCAAACACAAAAAAGAAAGATGTTTTGGGCACCAGGTTAGCTCAGTCAGTTAAGTGTCTGCCTTCGGCTCAGGTCATGATGGTGGGGCCCTGGCACCGAGCCCCATGTCAGGTTCCCTGCTCAGCCGGGAGTCTGCTTCTCCCTCTCTCTGCCCTACTCCCCCAGCCACCACTTGTCATGCTTTCTCTCTCTTTCTCTCAGACAAATAAAAATAAGATCTTTAAAGAAAAAGGAGTAGGTTTTAAATATGTTTCCCTTAGTAAGAATACATCAGTGCCACCTGTCATAAACTAAAGGACTATAGGTCAAATATGTCAAGCCTAGCCTACAGACAAGTTTTATTTGTCTCTCCTGGTGTTTAAAAGTTTTTGAGTCTATTGCCAAAATATTAGATATGGAGACTTCATAGGAAATCTGACTTTCTAACTTCTCTTGAGCAGTTGGAAGGTCTGAGAATGTTGGCTCCAGGGCAGCCATCGTCTGGATGTACTGGAAAGCCTTGCTCATTAGGTGGGACGTGTGCACTAGTTAGCTGCTGCCCCGCAATGCTATTTTCTTTCCTTTTTTTTAAAGATTTTATTTATTTATGACAGAGAGAGATTGTGAGAAAGGGAACGCAAGCACAAGGGAGCTGGAGAGGGAGAAGCAGGCTCCCCGCTGAGCAGGGAGTCCTGATGCGGGGCTCGATCCCAGGACCCTGGGATCATGACCTGAGCCCAAGGCAGATGCCCAACGACTGAGCCATCCAGGTGCCCCCGCAATGCTGTTTTCTTAGGGGATGGCCGCCCGTCTCTTTACACAGGCGTTGAAGTGTGTTCTTTCTAACTGATCCCTAAATCGAAGGTAGACAAATGGTGATGTTTAAAAAGCTTGTAATAATCCTAGTGGTATTAATGACGTTAAATGCCCAAACGTTTTGTGTAATTGTAATGTAAAACAAAAAACTAGGTTTTATTTCTTTTAATTAGAATGGTTTATTTTATGTCTTTATACAGCACCATTTCTGCTATCTTTCAGGGGCTCGTTTTGTCACCCAGATGTAAGTAAGGACCAACCACTTAAAGATTTGAAGATGTTTTATAAGAAAAGAAATATGAGTATTCTCATTAAGAGAAATAATCATATTTTTTCTTTTTCCTGAGAATTAATCCTTTTCAGATCTCTCATCTATAGATTATATTAGTAAGTGAGCCAGTATGCATAAATAAACTCTGTTTTACTGTTTTACATTGCTATACCCTATGGGCTTTTGATTACCGTCATCTGGATTTGAATTCCGACTGTGTCCCAGACTGTGCAACCTGGACGAGCCGGAGCTGCTCCATCCCTTGGTTTTCTTACCTGTCATCTGGGAGTCATTGTGGTACCCACCGTAGAGGATGGTTTGAGGACTGAACTACATAACCGAGGCAGGGCGGTTGGCTCCGAGTAAGAACTCAGTAAATATTACCCATTGTCATTACTTTTAGATAGGGTTGTCAGTGTTATCTTACTTATTTTATTACAACTTTTTTTTTTTTCTAAAGCCAGTCTTATGCAATATTGAGAGTCTGTTGGGCATGTCTGCTCGTCCATCAGGAGTAACGTGGAAAATGCTCTTGTACTAAATCTAACTTTAAATCTAACTTTTAAAATTTTATCTAGTGCCTTAGATCTCCACCTATAAAACAAGGAGGTTTTTCTTTGCCACCTACCTTGTATGGGAACACAGGGTAGAAATTCTGTAGAGACAACTGAGGCCGTTCGTAGGAAGATGCAGAAAAGACTTGGTCTCCTATAAATGACCTTGATGAAGATGAATTTCGTCATCCATTTTCCAGTTTCCAGTTCCACGCATTTTTTAAGCCTTCGTGGTTGAACACAGAAAAGTGTTAAATATCAAGTTGTGGCCCAAAGATATATAGAATACAAATTTACTGGTATGGAAATGTACTTTGTCCTTAATGTGTCTCTTGTCTTGTAAGTTTAACATGATTTTTCTTGACTTTGACTTCTTGGTTGGAGGAAAAGCAGGTTTTGCTCCTCTGCCTGAAAGGAATGCACAAGAAAAATGCTTTTTAATCTGCATACGTGGCATAGAACGCTAAATTTCAGCATCAACAGAAATTTATGATTATGTCCTCCTGTCTTGTTCAGTCTCCCAGAAAAACTTGGTTTTAAGTGGGAAGAGATAGAAATGGCACCACAAGAACTATTTCTTGGATTCAAAATTGCTGTTTTCTCGAACTGCAGGAATCGCACATTACTGACCACCCGCTGTCCTTTCGGGGGAAACAAAAAGTAGTATTTTCGTGTTGTAAATGAAGATTGAGTGTGATGGGTTACGTTTGAGGAAAAATGTCCTCTTAAATGGTTGCAAAAGCACAAATCTATCTCAGCTGTAGGGTTTTCAGTGCGGAAGATCTTGTCCGTTTTGTCGGGTGCTATCGCCATCGCTTTTCTGTTTATTCTGTTTCCGTCACTGCCTGTTCGGTGAATGCTTGGCTTTTATCTGATCCCTTTGGAAACCCAAGTTATTTCTCCTGAGGGCATCAGGCAGAGGAGTCTTTCAGGAGCTGGTTGACTCTGAGGTATGAAGCCGCTTTTCCTGAAGGGAAGGAGTGTTGTTAGACACGGTTTTAGTTCCTTGCTCTGTCGGTGTAAACCATCACGTATTGGGGAAAACAGTCAAGTGGAATTCTCTAGAAAGGAGAGTTCCGAGACGCGCGCGGGGTGTCGTTACAGCTGACTGCGAGGGAGAACACACCGCGGGGTGAGCTCTTCTTTTGCTCTCTAACCTTTCCGAGGGCTGAGCGTGTGGGGGAAGAGTTCCCGGCACTTACAGTGGCATTAAGCAAGAAGCAACAGGCAGGTAACACACAAATGTCACCATTTCACTTGTCTCTAGGAAAACATACCTGAACCTCAGAAGAGAGAAAAGATAGTGAAGACACTAGCCTGTTAATGGGACTCCTGGAACATTACCCGACTTATAAAAAGTATTTTATTCACATTTTCCCATTCTGTTTTTATTCACCTTTTTATGAGTAAATTTACATGCATACATCCTTATTTATATAGATGTACATGTTCACATCATTACTCATTCTTTGAGAATGTAGTCTCTTTCTTTTTATTGTTAAAAAAAAACTATTGAGTACACCTCACTGTTTACAAAAAACCTATTTTTTTTAAAAAAGATTTTATTTATTTGTTTGACAGAGAGAGATCACAAGTAGGCAGAGAGGCAGGCGAAGGGGGGGGGGAGCAGGCTCCCCAGTGAGCAGGGACCCTGATGCGGGGCTCGATCTCAGGACCCTGAGACCATGACCTGAGCCAAAGGCAGAGGCTTTAACCCATTGAGCCACCCAGGCACCCCCAAAAAACCCATTTTAATTAAATTTTAAGGTAAAAGAGTTCACATATTTCAGGGATCAGTTAATTGAGTTACTTAATTATTCCAAAAGTGGATAATGTTTGTAATATGACCTGAGCCGAAGGCAAACACTTCACCGACTGAGCCACCCAGGCGCCCCATGCCTTGGCTTTTTATTGCTTCTTTGGAGAAATTCATCCCAAGTCACAATGTGATCTAATACTTACCTTTTCCGTTTACACTTGGACTGTTAGAAGACCACCCCGGCCCCTGCCCACTCCTTCCACTCCAACCTGGGCTGTGAAAGCTCCAATTCACTTTTCTCCTCCCAGTAGGGATCTGAAAGGAGTTGTGCGTGGTCACACCCGACAAAGGTGGCAGCAGGAGGAGTTTTGCTCTGCTTGTGCAACATCTCACAGCCCCTTCTGGAGGGTGGAGATTGCATTGGCCGCCTCAGTGGATTAAGAGTTGAGTTCTAGAAGCTGGAGGCAGACCCTGGGTCCTGAACTGGACACAGAAAGCAAGAGGGCCAACCCAAGCCAGAGCTCCTGAGGACCAATGTTAAATCAGTGCTCTGCGATAGGGTGGTGCAGAGCGAATGGCTTGGTTTTAGGCAGAAATCGGGTCTAAGAATAGGCAGGCAGGAACACTTTTTTATGGCCCGTTCAGCGTTTTTCATTGGAGAGCGTGCGGCAGTATGTGATGCTCAAATCACTACAAAAGGAAGATTGTTAGAGTCTTATCTGCACTTCTAGAGTCATAATGCATTATATTTATTTTATTTTTTTAAGGTTTTATTTGTTTATTTGACAGAGAGAGAGAGGGAACACAAGCAGGGGAGCAACAGACAGAGGGAGAGCAAGAAGCAGGCTCCCCACCGAGTAGGGAGCCCTACGCGGGGCTCGATCCCAGGACCCCGGGACTACGACCCGAGCTGAAGGCAGATGCCCAACCGATTGAGGCACCCAGGTGCCCTGACTCATAATGCTTTAGAGAAATAAAAATTTTGAATCCGTACAGATTAAAGAAGGTAGCATAAGGAATGAAAACTGTAGTTATGATCAATTAATAAAATTAATCCTTTTTAAATTTCATGAAATGTTAAGATGTAAGAAGAGATTTAAAAAGGTTTTGCTTTCAGTAAAATGCTAGTATAAATTTAGCACTTAAATTGTTCTAAAGGGAAACAAATCTTACCTGAAATAATGCCTTATATAAATGGTAAGTTATTTCCATATAACAGCTTTTCTACAGAAGGAATCCAAAGGCTATTTAAAATCTCTATTTTTATTAAGCAAGCCAAGTATTTTAATGAAGTTGTGTTTAAATATGGGCACACCTTAGTTAATATCTTTTCCTTTTAGAAAGGTTTATAATATTTTTTTTATTCTTTTTGTCCTCTTGTTCATGTAGGTTTTTAAAAAAGTAGTGTCTTATTTTCCAGTTTCATCAGCCTAAAGACAATCTGAGGTTTTTTTTTCTTTAAACTCCTGTCTTCTTGAATCTGTTCCTAAAGTTGTTTAGGATTCATTTAATTATTCATTCATTCAGGTCCAATGGTAGGTCATGGGAATCTACCAAAAAAAAAAAAAGGTCAAGGTTTCTGTGCTTCTCCCATTCAATCCTTTAAATCAGGATACAAACAACGACGAATTCTGGGGTGATTCTTTTGGTGCTCTAAAAATTAATAAGCAATAATTATGCTGGAATCCTGACCCTCCCCTGCTCCTGTTTTGAAGAGTAGCTCACGTCCAGGTAAACGCGAGAGGGTTCTGAGCTAAAGATATGATAAAGCGGACCTAGTGACTTTTCTTGTGATGAAACAGAAGTTTATAAAATACTTTCCTCAATGTCCCTGTCATATGGTAGAACATCTTTCCCTTTTATAGTATTTTAATGTCAACAGTGTGTTCTAAACCCTGTCGCCTTATGAAAAGGAGCAACGATCCTCCCAGGGACGTTCGTCAGCTCTTACCGTAGCCTGATGTTCACGCTGACCTGAGAAACGGCAAAGATCTTAGAAGTAAAGCAGAATGATTTCATGGAAAGGACGTCAAACTGCTAAGTTAGATGACCCGAGCTGTAAACCCGGCTTTATTAGTGTCTGCTTTCATGACTTTCCTCTTTGAGGCTTCTGTTTATTCATCTGCAAAACGAAGGCCCGTATTAGGTAGTTATTGCTGTGTAACAGATCACCCCCAAACCTCAGTGTCGATAAGCATTTATTCTGACCCAGGAGGCATCCGTGGAGCATTGGGCAGTCCTGCTAACATGGGCCACGCGTGCTTGTCCTTCTGCAGTTGGCTCTTGCGTAGCCTGTGCTCGGGCTCCCCTGGAATGGCCTCTCGCGCGTGGCTGTCTGTTGACTGACAGTAAGATCAGAGTGTCACGTCATTCTCATCATCCAGCAGGCTAGCCTGGGCTTCCTTCTCTTTGCCAAAGCATGTGTCCCAAGAGTATGAGCAGATACACATAAGGCCTCTGGAAACCTGTTAATTCTGCCACATCCTGTTGGCTGAAGCAGATCTCAAGGCCAGCTCACAGTCAAGAGCTGGGGAGATGGACTCCAACGTCCGACTGAAAGGACACGGAACAGTGAGGAGAGAAGAATGACAGCCGGTCGTGCAACTAATTGACCTACCGGGCCGTTAGACCTCTAGCTTGCTGTTAGACCTGCTAGTGATCTAACTGGTTATTTAAATACCTTCCACTGTGCATAGGTACTGAAAGAGATGCAAAAGAAGAAATAACACCTGACTATATTGAAGGCACTTTGTATTTTATAAGACCATTTTCACTTTTCCAGAGAAACATAACATAAAAGATTCCCTTGAGGATCTGGCAATGTGGTTAAGCAAATAAGGCTCATCTATTAAAACAGAAAACATTTCAAGACTATTTTTCTCTTGGATGGAGATTTGTAAGAGCTACCGGACAGAATAAAAGAAGAGGCAAATGTGGCCCTGACAGTCTATGAAGCCTCAGAAGATCGGTGGTTAGCTCCAGACTAATCTGACTTTCCTCCTTTTGATCATCCCTTATATTTATATACACAAAGAGAGTAAAAGGTATTTTAATTAGGTAAGGGAAACCAACAGTTGGCAGATGAATAATTAATCTCAACTTACTTCCTGCTAGTTTAAGGAAAAAGTGCTATCTTGACGATAGATTTTTAGTACATAAAAGCTATTCTCACAAGGATGTTTAATTTCCTCAATATTCACCAATTATTTTTAGGTAGTGGTTCCTTTAAATAAAGCAAATGGCATTGATTTCAGCCAGCGGCAGAGGTTGCCAGGTGTTCACCAAAACCTATATCCCCTCCCTCTATCTCCGCTTGCAGGCAGGGGTATCGTTTGATGAAGTTCTGTGTCACGTGTGTAGAAGAACATGTGCCACTACTTGGGTTGTTCATAAAACCTCACCAGGTGCTTCTCCATACTTTTCTGCCTGTCTTGGTTGACCACATCCTGGGTGCCTTTGGAAGCCATAGGTCGACTTGTAAGAACTGCCAACCTGTGTTCCTAAAGGATTGCCCGAAGCAGGAGGCCTCTTTCAAACAGGAAGGTCTACGCTGGGCTGTTAACTGAACAAGACAGGAAATTCTGTGCTGTTTCATGCAACACATAGTGGATCTGTTTGCTTAAGCAATACGGTCCTCTCCGACTAATACGGTAAAAATATATTTACTTGTGAAATCAAGGTAACTAAAGAATAGTTTTCTGGATTTTCTTCTCTGTCCACAGACATTAGTCTTGATACAAAATTGAGTTCCATAAACGCTCATTGACATTCTTCCATCTACCAAGGGCTGAGCTGTTGCTGAAGCCAGAGGTGAAGGAGACTATTCCAGTCAGGGAGTGCACAGTCTCCTAGAGTGAAAACAAGTATGTAACCAGATCGTTATTATACAATGTAGTAAACCCGTGGGCTAAGCTAAATTAATGTATCACAGAGACCCCACTATTTAGTGACTCAAATAGATAGAAAATTCTTTTTGTTTTGTAATAGTTAAGAGTAAGGTAGACAATCCAGGCTAGGGGACTGGCTCTGCTCTAGACAGTTATAGCAACAGTACTGATAAGAATGGTTACTGTTATTCGTAATGGCCATTATTATCATAGATACCATTAGCTGGCATTTATGGTGTGTCAAGCTCTTTACAAGTCTTTGGGGATAACTCTTCAACTGTTAGAAAGCCCACCTGCATTACATACTGTGTGTTTCCCCATTTTACAGACTAAAAAAAACAACAACAACACAGCACAAATTGCTTAAGTAACTTACCCAGACTCACCTAGGTAAGAGGTGATGTTTCTGGGCTTTGAACCAGGCAGTCTGAGTCTATGCTCTTAACCACAATGCCGTAGTTGGAGAGGCTCGATGCAGTGAGCAGTCATTGTAATACAGGAACACCCACTGATCTTGGGGGACATTTGACTGATACTTTAAAAATCTTCTTTCAGGGACGCCTGCGTGGCTCAGTGGGTTAAGCCTCTGCTTTCAGCTCAGGTCATGATCTCAGGGTCCTGGGATCGAGCCCCGCATTGGGCTCTCTGCTCAGCAGGGACCCTGCTTCCCCCCCACCCCGCCTCTCTGCCTACTTGTGATCTCTGTCTGTCAAATAAAAAAATAAAATCTTGAAAAAAAAAATCTTTCAGCACATAAACTCAGATTGTAGTGTGAACTTGGTGTTTGTGGTTATGGTGCATTATGGTTCTAACGTGTTTTATGTTTTAGATGTATCATGAGTCTTTGAGGCAAATCTTCTAATTTTTGTGGGGTCCTGTTTTCTTAGGTAGTCAGTAAAAGTTACACCAGTTCAAAAACATTAGTGATGACTGTTTGCATTTGTTGTCCCAAGCTTTTTTTTTTTTTTTAAGATTTTTATTTATTTATTTGACAGAGATCACAAGTAGGCAGAGAGGCAGGCAGAGAGAGAGGGGAAGAAGGCTCCCTGCTGAGCAGAGAGCCCAATGCGGGGCTTAATCCCAGGACCCTGGGATCATGACCTGAGCCGAAGGCAGAGGCTTTAACCCACTGAGCCACCCAGGTGCCCCCCAAGCTGACTTTTTATGAATCTCTAACCTAGGGGCGCCTGGGTGGCTTAGTCCTCAAAGGTCTGCCTTGGGCTCAGGTCATGATCAAGCCCTGCATCAGGCTCCCTGCTCAGCAGGAAACCTGCTTCTCTCTCTCCCACTCCTGCGTGTGTTCCCTTCCTCGCTGTCATTCTCTCTGCAAAATAAATTTTTAAAAAATCTTTAAAAAAATCTCCAGCTTATTTAGAGTATATTATACTGACCTTTGCCCACACTAGGTGCTTGGTAAGTGGTTTTTTGATGAGCAAACAGAGAATAATACACAATGTAGGGTCCATCACTCCAACTCCCATACAAAGCAGGCCAGGCACGTCTTCTGTCTGTCCTCTGCATTTTCCCTGCAGGGCGCCCTCAGACACACGGCCGTGTCTGAATGGTCCTTTCCCTCGGCCACTCCTTTAGAAGGCTGTGTATACCAGAGATGGCAAAAATGGTTTTTACCCAGCATCTTTGCCTTTTGCCCCTGTGAGATGATTTGGCAAATAGAAACTTAATCTGAAATCTCAGATTGTCTTTTTCCTTGAGTGGGCGTGGCCAGGATGCTCAACGGGGCATTTCTATTACCATCTGCTAAAGTTTTTCATTTTGTCAGAGCGTTGAATTTTTTTGTCCAAGACTTACACCATATTAGCTTTCTTCTAGGAGTCATTTTAGCTTCTCTTAAAATATTGTGACTGCTGTCTTACTTTCTTCATTTGCTGGGGATCATTTTCTCTTGCCCAGGATGGTAGACAGGAGTGTTTCCTGCATACCCCCTCTATTGTGCGTGCTGAGTTCCTCCGGTGACTGAGGCCGTCTTGGAGAAAGGCCTAGGCGCGCACTGAAAGTGTTCTTGGAGATCTTTCTCCCTGGGATCATGGAATCTGGTTAACTGTGGACTTGGTTAGCATTTATGAGGCTGCTTTGTGTGCAAGATGTCTGGCAAGACAGAATAAAAGAAGGCACCAGGCAGTGCCGGGTTACTAACGTGGGCCGCGCGCCACTGGCACATTGAGATGCAGATTGTGGTCCAGGTTGGGACGGCTGCCTGCAGTACAAGGAGGGTTTTGAGAGTCCGCCCGGCCAACAAGGGGGTTGGGAACTGCAGGCTGCCCTTTTATTCCTCGAGTACAACTGATTCAAGCCATTCAGGAATGAAGTAAGTAATTTTTTTCAATCATCGCGCATTCATCTTCTTTGCCCAAACAATGTTACTGAGGTCAGGAAATGAATGGGGAGCTGGGAATTTCAATTTCCCTGGCTGGGTCTCGTTTTCACTGGCGACGTTATCTTTGGCAAATTGTTTTACCTCTGCTCTTTCTCCGCCCAACAAAGCTAATTGTGGCCCTTGGCGTTCATCGGGGAGGCAGAGGATGACATTGTCCGTGCACCGTCCTGGAGTTTGAATCTCACCTCTGCCACTCCCCTGGTGTCACCTCGGTCAGGTTGTCTGAAATGGAGACAGTAATGTTTGCTCGTGGGACAGCTAAAAGAATTAGCAAAGGCTGTTCCTGGACATGACCAAGCACAATGTCTAGCATATACTCGGTACCCATTTAATTCTGGCTGTTGCATTTCATCACCATCATCATTAGCTGTTATCAAGGTTCCAACTTGGATGAGATACTGACAAAAATATCAACAGAGGTGCACGAACATTCTTTTATGAAGAGATCTGCCCATTGCTGTGTAGAGGCACTATTTTTCAATGGAATAGTAATTACTGTATTAATATTAAAAAGCTTTTCTTCAGACACATATTTTCACAAATGAAAGAGGTGAGCTTCAGACACCATCTGAGTCGAGAGTCAGCATGGCCTCGTGGAAACAGCACGAGATTAAGATGTCGCACAGATCTCTGGCACCGCCGTTCACTAGCTGCGACCTTGGGAAAGTTAATTAACTTCTCTAAGCCGCAGTTTACTTGTTCATAAAATGCTAATGAAATGATAATGTTAATTTAAACAAGACCTATTTTGAGGATTAGAGCTAATATATAGAGTTTGTCAAGCCTTGCATGTACTATGCGGTTGATTTACAGAATACAACAGAATGTTGGCACGTGCTTTCTTCAGGTGCTTTGTAAAGCCATCTTGAGCTGCCAAGTTGCCCCAATTGTGTTGTTCATTATTCCTTATTTAAAGCATCCTGTTCTTTTCTTTTTTAGCATTTAGTCACAATGTGTATTTCTCCATTTCTTTCTATATTTGCTTCCTGCCCTTCTCTTCCCGCTTGGCTGAGGGCTGGGTCTGTGTCTGTTCACGGTTAGAGAGCTAGCTAGCCCAGTGCCCGGCTTATAATTACTGCTCAATAAATCTTTGTTAAATGGCAAGGTGGAAGGGTAGCCAACGACCAACGGCGATATTTCTCCGCTATAAGCACCTATCATTTATTTGTCACTTCATTTTATATTGCCTTGTAACATCACCTGTTGTCTTGTTAATTAGCTCTTGTAAAATTGCTAATTATTTCTTATACTCTCTGATAGGTCGTAAACCGCTGAAGTGCCAGAGACATAGATTTGATCTGCATTCCCCATAGATAGTACACTCCTTTGTGCAGTGACTATTTGTCGAATACCAGAAAAGGAAAGAAAAACCTCACTCTGGGGATTTCACCAAAGATTCAACCTTTGGGAAATGTTATAAGGTCAGCTTGCGTTCAGCCTTCTTTCTCTCTCGTTCCTGTCTTTTGTAACAGAGAGGACTGATGTTCAGAGGGACAAGAACAGTCATAGTGATCAACTCTGGCACCGTCCTAACCATGTTCATGTACACACCTTGGTGATTTTCACCCCACTGTGGCCCTCTCGTGAGGCCGCACGGCATCACCAGTTGAAATCACTCTGCTTTTGAATTTTTCTCCCAGGTCCGTCCGTCCGTCCGTCCCTCCCTCCCTCCTTCCCTCCCTCCCTCCCCCCTCATGTTGAACTGCTCATTTGTCCTCCTTTTGGCTTCCATACCCCAGTCCACTCTCCTCTCGGTTCTTTTCATGTTTAACCTCTGCCTTGACTTTCTTGTCTATGAGCCTTAGTCACGTTCACGTTCAGAGTGAACCAGTTGCCACTTTAATGACCGAGAGACTTCCTGTGGTCCTTTACTTGCCTGCTGTCAGCTTGAACCTGTGTGGTCCTCTTCCTGCTCTGAAGTGGCACCTTAAAAACCATGAAACGGAACCTCAGTTTCATGGACACTCACCGTTGGTAAACTATATTTTATTAATAAAAAAGAAACCCCTGCACTCGTGCAGTTTCGCATCTCTGCTTCCTGGATGCTCTCCTGCCTCACCCCTCCCAGGGACATTAAGTCACTTGCCCAAAGGCACAGACTGGGAACTGCCCAAACTGGGGCTTGAACCGAGCCACTCTGCCTCTGCTTAATGACTGTTCTCTACTGCCTCTTTGTGGGTTGTTGTTGTTGTTGTTTAGAAAGGGAGAGAGAGGGGTGGGGGTTACAGAGAGAGGGGGTGAGAGAGAATCTTAAGGAGGCTCCGTGCCCAGCACTGAGCCTGATGTAGGGCTCGATCTCATGACCCTGAAACCATGACCTGAGCTGAAATCAAGAGTTGGACACTTAGCGGACTGAGCCGCCAGGTGCCCTTCTTTATGTGTTTTGTATGTGCCTGTACAATCCATCCAAAATACATGTGAGGTTTCCACGATTTTCTCCTATGTAGCTGTCCTATACTGTGCCTAGAATCCTGCACCTTGCTCTTTTTGGAGTTGGCGTTATTCTTGCCACTCGCCTCCCTTTTGCCACACTCAGAGCTTTTCCAGATGCCACAGACTCCCTTTGTAGTTTCTCCTGCCACCATTTACCCAGAGCCACCACCTTGTTCAACACGGCTAGGCCTTTTTGCCTAGAATATTGATGTCGACTTCTGGCTAGAAAAAAAAAATAAGCATATAGCTACGAAACACTACCTCCTGTGTTCCACTGGCTACTCTGTCCAGCACATCACTGTGGCCTTGGACGTCTCCCCAGGTCCGACTCCCACCCTGCTCCCTCTCTTCTCCGCACTCCCATGGCTGCTTCCCACCAAATGAAGCCAGGACCCCCACCTGGCCCTTACACACGTCTGTAACGCAGCCCACTCTGTCTCTCTCGTTGTGTCTGTACTTAGCCCTGCAGATTATCCCTGCTTTCCCATGACCATTGTTCTCTCGTTACTTCCTGAGTCAGGAGGAGCCTCCTTCCTTTCTTCATTCCTGTTAAAACTCTACTCACCCTTCAAGGCACGTCATAAATGCTGCCTCCTTCCGCACCGACAGTGGGGCTTGACTTTCCGAGTCCTCCTTGACGTGCTGGGTGTCCCCTCTCTCCTCCTCCGTCTCCCCTCTACGTCGCCTTCCACTGCATCTCACACCTCCCCGTCCTCCCCGTCCCCCCCGTACCCCCCCCGTCCTGGCTGCTTGCTCGCATGAGGCCTGTTCAGACTGCACGTTCCTTGCCCTTCTGTTGACCGTTTTCATCTCCTGGCAAGTAGCAAGAGTCCTACTTGTCATTGTTTGTTTCAATTGAATAGAATCATCCAAGAAAAGTTGTTACATTTAATATCACCATTTTTTAAAAATGTCTGTTTCTATTAATTTTATGAGTCTGAAGAACATTAGTGTGTTGAGATTCTTTTGTGAAATTCGTGATGGAAACGCTCTCCAGTGTTAAAATAACTTTGCATGGTGACAGATGGTAACTAGACTTATTGTAAGGATCATTTCATATTATATAAAAATACCGAATCATTATGATGTAAACCTAAAACTAATAGGATATTGTGGGTCAATTATACTTCAATTAAAAAAAAATAAAGAAAAACCCTTCAAAGCCCCTTTGTATTTTAAAATTGTACTTTTCTTCAGAGCGTAAGCATTTGGGATTCAGTTTAGAGGTGACCATTGGACAAAAATAATGCCTTTGTGATCTCTGTGTTGGTGACAGTGTTTTGATCCATGACACCAGCAAAGAGAAGTGCATTGTGAAATGTTATTTTAGAAGGTGGGCACACATCTCGGCCCACTGTTTAAGAGTGCCAGACACTGACTTTATGTCCTAGGACCCCAGTCAACTTCTCATGAGTCTCTGTGCTGTCAGGTGGGTAGAAAAACATTACTGTATGTCCTTCTGATATGCCCCTTTGTTGTACTGGAGTTTTGTCACAATGTGAGGTCAGCCACACGGCCAGTTCTAAGTCTCCAAGGAGATTGTCCATCTCTGTCTTGAGTCCCAACCAGTTGCCAGGAGATCTCTCCACCTGCCTTCTTGCTGCCCAACACCCCCCCACCCCTACCGCCAAGCTGTTGGGTTGAGGATTCTTCTGCTGTTCTGCTCTACCCTTGAAGCATGGGCATCTGTCCTGGGACTGTCCGTGGTCCCCTCTGCCTAGAGCACCATGAACTGGAAGCCATTTCTCTTTAGATCAGTCTCATCACCTCACACAGGGACTGTAAGGAAGTGAGGTCCAGAGTCTCTTTATTCCTGGGACTCCCCCCTCTCTTCTATTCTCCTTGCTTTGACATCTGCCATCCTTTATCATCACTGGAGAGCTCCCACATTTCCATCCTGAAGAGCTATGGTGTCTTTTGAACACAGGCGGCGTATTAGAATTGAAACTAATAATAAAGCTCTTGCAATCATACCTTTTGTAGGCTATTTTTGCTGGAGTTGCCTACTTCATTACTGCTCATTCTTACTCAACCCACATCTTTATATAAAATGCAGAAAGTGAGACTTTTTTTCCTCATTAGTGATGAGAACCAACAAATCCTAGTGGGGGCTTCTATTAGATTTTTAAAAGATCGTTTTCATTTCTTATTGGGAAGCTATGAAAAAGTGCTCCTTACTTAAAACACTGCTTTGGAGAGCCATTGTGTAGGAAAGTGACAGGCTGGTTAAAGTAATAAAAACATTTTTATTTTCATGACACTGTTATTGTCAATGTGCTTAATAATTCTTACTAGTGATTATCGTTGGTTACTGTGTACATTCTGCTTCATTGTACAGATGGGGTAACATGGGGCACCGCGTGACTACCTCTTGATTACCGTGTCCCGCAGCGTCTGCTGTGGCTCCCACATTCCAGTGGAACGTGCAGCTGCATCTGTGAGGTCAGAAAAGCAGCTTCTTTTATTTTTAGGACCAATGTCTGATGCTTAGCTTCTCTGAATGAGCCTCGCGTGTCCCAGGAGCTCTCTGTAAATTGAATTTTGCTGCGTTCACTGCTTCCACTTGGAAATGTGTTGGCTCATGTTCTCAACTACAAGAAATCATGGTCCACTTAGGTCACATAAAATACCTTATTGTTAATTTAGGGCCTGGAAAACATACTTATCTCAATGCATCTTTTCCATATTTGGTATGATTGTGAGACCTGCTTACAAAGATTTGACTACCATTTGGATAGAAGAGGGTTTTTTTTTTGTCTGAAGAGGAGATAATGAGAAGACAGTCTGATGGATAGTAGTGCTTCCTGCCAGTGAAGGCGGTAGGCATAGACCCCATGCCCACCCCAACTCACCCCATAAGAGCCTTTGTTTTCCTGTAACCAGGAGTGGTTATCTGTCTTGAGCGTAAGTAATAACAGAAGGGAAGGAAAAGAGAGAGGGGGTGTATTCGCTCAGCTGGCTCAAAAATGCTGAGCATACCAGTTGTTTCACAATTAAGATAAGCCAAGTATTTGGCTGACTAGTACCGGTCGTCTTCAGGCATTAAAGTAGCCTGGAACATAATTTGTCTTGGGGATAAAATGACAGGATTATAAATCTTTAACCAGGCTCTCTTAAATCCGGGAAGTTGGAAAGCTGAATTAGGTCAGAAGTCTCCAGCAAGGGAACACAGTCTTGAGCCATTTGCTTGAAGTGGGAGTACCTGTGTAGGAATTGTCAGAATGGATGCTTTCATTTGGGGAACAAAAACATTAACCCTAAATGTAAATCACTGAATTTTCTCCTAGCTGCATGCGAATAACGCATTACATTTATGCACAGGCTGCAGTATTATTGAAGCAGAAAGGCCTTACTGTATTCAGTAATGTGCTCTGAAGATTTTCATTATTGGATCCCAGCGGGCTTCGTTCTATGCAGAAAGACGAAGTAGGTGACATCAGCCTTGGCTGCTTCCTGCACACGCAGGCAGCTTCTCTCCACTGTCCCGGCCCATGCTTCAGCCGGCTCCTGGCCTTTTGGCCTGTTGCCTCGGGACTATTTTTGTGAGGAAAGGCAAGGTCTCCCGTTGAACAGTGTTAGTATTAGTATTCCTGGGCTCCCATTAATTAAGCCCTTACTGTGTGCCTGCCGCTGGGTGAGGTGCTCTATACCCACTCTGTGTCTAGTGTTTGTACCCTTGCAGGTGCGCTTTCTGTGTACGCCTCCCTGTGCGCTGCTCAGCCCTTGCATTCCTGCATTTCCCTGGTTTGCCTTCCTCATTATTACATCATTCTATCCTCTCTCTTCTGGCAGCATTCACGTGGTCAAATTTAGGATTCGGGTACGTTTCCCCAAATTCGAACTCTTAGAACCCTCAAGGGGTAAACGAAGCCTGTATGTCTATGATCACACTTAGCCTTCATTAAACACTAACTGTATGCCGGGTCCTCTGCTAAGCGTCCGCCTTCATTTAGTCTTCCTAACCGCCCCTCAAGGTAGGAATCATCACCCCGTTTCACAAACAGGAACATTGAGGCTGGAGTGGCGAGGTCGTGTTTCCCAGGGTAGTGGCTGCCTGGTAAGTGCTAGAACTAGGATCTCAGCTTGAGGCTGTCTGCACTCTTTCCTGCTCTGCTGTTGTGACAAGAGCTAATGAGAGAGAGAGAGAGCGGGAGCGAGGGGGAGAGAGAGAGAGAAGTTTGCTTTCCACGGCATCTGCCCCCCCCTTTTCTTTCTTTGGTTTCTTTTAGCATTTTAATGTTGTCATATTGGCTTTCTGGAGGCTGCACCCATCCTAGATGCCCATCACAAAGGGATTTTAGGTCAGATAGGGACTAAGAAGAAATGGCAGAGCAGTAAGTGGTCCAAACCCAAAGCTTGAAGAGTGGAGGCATTTCTGATGTCAGGGAGAAAAGAACGCGTCTTACTTTTGAAGCCGCATGGCGTCTTGTTTAAATCTCATCAGACAGAATAAAAATTATTTTCCTCTGAATTAAAAAAAAAGACTAACGTTCATCTCTCAGTTCATTATTTAAAAGAAAACCCTATTATCTCATGGATTGACTGTAATCTTCAGGGCTACTGCTGGGTGCCGCTGCTGTCCCTTCCATGGTTAGACCCGAGAGTCAAGCAGACTCTTGAGTAGTGTAGGGGTGGCAACACCTGCCCCTCACGCTCCTCGGTGAGGAGGGACGTACGTGCTCTGCCGTGGGACCCTTCGGTGGGTTGGTCTTGACTGGTGTCTGGCTGTGTCGGTCAGGGTTTCCACAGGAAACAGACTATGCACCTAAATGAGGTAATATGGGGAGATTAAGGAGCTTTTTTCAAAAGTGGAAGCAGAGCGTTTTGTAAGGAAACCACCAGGATGGTGCAGTCCCCCAGGGCTAGTTACAGCAGAGAGCCAACATTAATCCTTTGTCTGAAAATGGGGAGGGAGCTGTGACTGGAACCTGAGACAGAGCGAGCCGTGGAGACCGTTGTCCTTTGAGAGCCGTGGTCTTCACATGAGGAATGTGGCCAGACACTGGTTCATAGCAGGGAGGAAGGCAGGGAAATAAATAACCTCACTCTCTACCCTGACTCTAATCTTCTACCGGGCCTTCCCTTTGGCCAAATTCTGCAGGAAGCCAGGGACACGGGAGCCTGCTGCTGTGATTCATCCAAGCCACCTGTGTTGGCTGAGAACAGGGTTAAATGGAAGACTCCGGTGCTCAGGCTCTTAATCATGGGACAGAACTACACCCCCGAGAGATGCTAGATTACTGTCTCTTGGTGGGGGTCATTTTGCAAGTCAATAAGGTTAAGACCTCAGCTGCTCAAATATTAGTGGATTGTATGTGCAACACTGCTCTGGCCATTGTTGTTGACTTCAACTGAGTTAGGGGTAACAACTGTAGTTTGGTTATACCCTGGTTCAGAAACAAGAAATTTCTGCTTTTGAAGGTATTTTCCTATTATATTTGAGATATTACTTTATGTGTCAACATTTATGAAAATTGGTAATTTAAGAGGACTGAAGACTTGGCAGCCTAGAACATCATCAACTCTTGGTCTTGGAGAAAAAAATATCCAGTTTTTTCTTCTAGTTAGATTAGGAATCTTTTCGTTTTATTTCATTTATTTATTTATTTATTTGACAGATAGAGATCACAAGTAGGCAGAGAGGCAGGCAGAGAGAGAGAGGCGGGGTGGGGGGGGAAGCAGGCTCCCTGCTGAGCAGAGAGCTGGATCCCAGGACCCTGGGATCATGACCTGAGGCGAAGGCAGAGGCTTTAATCCACTGAGCCACCCAGGTGCCCCTACGAATCCTTTCTAAAGGGTTTTCTATAACCATTAGTGGGAGGATCTGAAACTCAGCCCATTCCCTTTGCCATCAGACATAATTATTAATAAGAACTTCCTTACACTGGGCAGAAATCAACTCACTCTTACTTTCATTTATGTATTTTTTTAAAAGATTTTTTAAAAATTTATTTGACAAGGAGAGAGAGAGATCACAAGTAGGCAGAGAGGCAGGCAGAGAGAGAGGGGGAGGCAGGCTCCCCGCCAAGCAGAGAGCCTGACATGGGGCTCGATCCCAGGACCCTGAGATCACGACCCAAGCCGAAGGCAGAGGCCCAACCCACTGAGCCATCCAGGCGCCCCCTTACTCTTCCTTTTAGTAGTTGTTTTAATTTTTCCCTCCAGACCTCTGTAGCTTAAATCTCAACATCCTTGAAATAGGTGAAGAGAGCCATCATTTCTCCCTGACACCTCGTTTCTAGGTTGTGCGTACCCACTTTCTGCAGCCTGTCCTCACATGCTACAATTAAACTCAACAGATATTTATTGAAGTCCCAGCTATATGCAAGGCACTTGGTCCAGACTCTAGAAGGGTCACCTACGAAGCTTGCAGTATAGTGGGGATAAGGAATACAAACACTTACCAAATACAAGACAGAATGAAATGTGTTGAATAGAAATTTAAAACTCACATACTTTTTAAGCCTTCATCCAAGTTTTGGGTAAAATGTTAGATACAATAGGAAAAAGGGAAAGGACTTGCAGTAAGTCAGTAAGGAGCTCTCCAGAGTGAGACCAGTCAGTTAGCTTCCACTGATGGGTGCTGTCATTCAGCCTGCTCTTACCTCTGGTCATCTTATCTACCCCATCAACTGGGACCTTCTGGGTCTTGAGCAGGATCTCTGTCGTGCTTTGCTGAAACCAGACTTCATTTTGCCTGTTCTAGCAATTGCCATTCAGGGCTCTATACCTCCATAGTGGGAATAGGTTAGAACCTCAAAGGAGAAGGGCAACAAAGAATGATATGACACTTTTTTATACTCATCCAAGGAGGAGACATAGTTTAAAATTTAAAAATAAGAGAAAAAATTAATGTGTCTAAATGTTAAAAATTATTGAAGCTAAGTGGTATTTATATTATGGGTATTTATATAATTCTATATACTTTTCAGTATAGTCGAAATATTTTGAAATTCATAAAAGGAAGAAATAAACATTGTTAGTAGCTCATAGTGAAACCTTAAATGTTGACTATGGCCAGGGCAGATCATGAGCCTCCAGAGACAAGAGCCACCAAGTGCTTGGGGATGCTGGTTTGTGTGTAGCCTTCACCGTTGTACCTGTTTAGTTTCACTGTTTAAATTGTTCTTTGAGGTAAAGCAAAAACAAACAGCCATTCATAGGTGAGGTCAACTGGGACCTTCTGGGTCTTGAGTCACTGCCGCGGGCTGTGTGCTTCAGGAATGACTGTGCTTGAGATCATGGTTCAAGCACCTCTGAGTCCTGGTCCGTTATCACTGAAGGTTGAGGAATTCAGCGTTCTCTATCCTGTACAGCTTCTTCCTTTGAGGTGCCTCCCTCACTTCTTAACATTTTCCTCCATGTGGATGGGAATTGGATCAAGCATGTCTTGTTACTTCCCGTATGAAAGTGACCCAATGTCCTTGGCCTCCGTTTCTGCAGCAGGAAAATGGCAAAAATGACACCTAGGATTTGTATTCATTTCTAGGGCTGGCATCACAAATTTCCACAACTGGGTGTCTTATGACAATAGAAATGTATTCCCTCACATTTCTGGAGGCCAGAAGTCTGAAATCAAGGTATTGGCAGAGCCACACTCCCTGAAAGTTCTAAGCCAGTCTTCCTTGCCTCTTCCAGCTTCCAGGAGCCAGGTATTTTGGTTTGTGGGAGGATAACCCTAATCCCTGGTTCCATCTTCCCATGGCTGTCTTCTCTCTGTGTATCTGTGTGTCCTCACCTCTTCTTATAAGGACACCAGTCATTGGATTTAGGGTCTACCCTAATTCAGTATGACCTCATTCATGTAAATAACTGCATCTGCCAAGACCCTATTTCCAGATGAGGTAATACTGTGAGGTTTCAGGTCCCCATGAACTTTGGGGGAATCATTTGGGGGCTTAAATAAGTTATACTCTATGTATGGAGAACCTACATAGGGTGAGGTACACAGTAGGTGCTCATTAAAAGATAGTTCCCATCCCCTAATAACTGCTGATACACAAATGTCTGAGGGGAGTAGCCCTCAGAGCATTGACTACATATTTCCCTGGGAACTGCCTGGGATTTGTTCTTCAAGACACTTTCCTGTACCTCACCTTTCCCATCTACCAGACGAGGCCAAGCATTTATCTGCAAAGTGGGTAGAAATATAGAGAATGGTGAAGTGTTCTTTTTAAAATTCGTGTCCTGGTTTTCTAGTTGTGAACACAGCAAAGGAAAACTTCTTGAGAATGACACTTAGAATCAGGACACGGAGAGGAGGTGGGAAAATACAGTTGTTCGCACTGTCTGAAAGTGTATCATCAGTTCAGGCTGCCTTGGGTTATTTGCATTCTTCTCATTCTTTCAGCCTTGGGGGCCTTTTCTTGACATCTGGCTCTTCATAGAGAAAGCACCTGTGGTGGCCCCTTCTTTTTAATATCAAGTGCCAGCAGGTAGTGAGGTGTGTTATGCTGAAACATTGCTCCCAGTCTCCTCAGGCTTTGGATGAAAGGAAGTGGAATTTCCCTGAATGAGCAGGAAGTGTTTCATTAAAAATCTTAGTTGCATGAAACTGTCTCTAATGTGGAGCTTGAAAAGGTATTCTTGCCCTGCCCTGCTCCAGAAACTATATTTCAAATGACATCTCTATAAACTTTGAACGTGTTGTGTGTTCAGAAATCCAAAGGAGGTAAATAAAGGAGAGATTTCAGATCTTCATTGAATCCAAATAACCTATTTCAAGGAATTTGCTTTCATCCGGCAGTGGAGTAAAGCCTGATGCTGCTATTAAGCGACACCTCTCCTACGTCTCTAGGCATCGAAGGTTGCTAGCTGGCAGCCTGGCGAGAGGACACAAACGGAGGGAACTGTCCTCACTGGCCGTCCTGTAAACAGTAGCTACCCCAGGGGGCACAGAGAGAGAGGCAGCTAGTGCCAGGAGGCCATGCCATTGACGGGTCCGCCCATGGGTAGATGTGGCTGAGAAGATTTGATTAACATACACCCTTGCGCAAATGAAGCTTGCTCCTTGTCTCCTGGCGATACTACTATATTTATATTAACTTATTCAACCAACTCATATTTATCAAGTGCTTACTATGTGCTAGGCACTGAGGAATATAGAAATAAGTCAGTTCCTGTTCTGAAGGGTTCTCAGTCTGGAGGAGGAGATACGTAGGTCAGCATTCATTCATTCAATAACTACTTGAGCACAGTGTCTCAGGCACTGAGTGTCTTGGTGGGTGTGTTGAACGAGATAGATATTTCTTAATACTCTGAAATCTCCAGTTTAATAGGGGAGACACACATTTAATAATTATGCAAACGACTTAGAATTATATTCCTAAGAATGGTTATAAAATAAAAGGTCAGGGCCCTGTGAGAATGAATGACATGGTCACCAAGTTGTTGTTTTCCAATCACGACACGGCAGTACGTGGAGGTGGGTAGAGGGATCGCACAGAGTGGGACTTGACGCAGATGGAGGCAGATTCCGGAAGACTTCCTGAGAGAGGCAGCATTGGATCTGGGAAGAAGAGTCAGAGGTTACCTGGCAAGTCAGAAGGGTAGACGTCCCGCCCCCCTCGCCCACCACCACCCTGGTCTCAACTCCTCCCCCCTGCGTAGATGATGGCGCGATCCAGCAAAAACGGAATGCCGGAGAGGAAGAGGTTTAGAGAGAGTGACAATAAATTAGATTTGGGTCACCTTGAATCTGAGATACTTGCGGATGTCTGAATTAAATTGCCCAGAAAGCGGAGAACCATATGGGTCTTGCGCTCAGTGTGGAGATGACTCGGGCCTCACCAGCAGCAATTAAAAGAAGGGAGAAACAGAAACTCAAACGGGGAGAGATGCACAGAAGAGGAGGTGCTGGAAAAAGAGACCCAGTGCAGCTGGAGACCAGAGTGAAACCAGGAGAGAGTGTGGTGTAGAAGGCACGGAAGAGGGAACAGCGGCCTGTGGTGTCCAGAGTTGTGGGGGAATCAAGCCAGATGCGCACTTATTTGGTCACTGGGCTTGGCATCGGGAGGCCATTGACATCAGACGCGCCATTTCACGGGCTGATGAACGCAGGAGATGGAACAATGTGGTGTGGACACGGGCATCGACCTCACAGTTTCTGAGCTTCACGACTCTTGTTTTCCACCAGGGGTTATTTTTCCCCCAAGGGAGCAAAGCCTTAAACCACAAGAACGATGCTGCTACCGTAGACTACTAACCCTCACCAAGGTGAGGAAGAGTGGGAACTGTCGGTCTCTGCGCAGGGCTTGTTTCGGCTTCCCCTGAAATCGTCCTGCACGCAGATGCGTGGCCCAGTGTCCCAGCGAGACTGGTCGGGACCCGCTCGCCAAGCCCAGAGCACATACTGCATTGTTGCTCTGTGGGTCTTTGACCGGTATTTGCCCGTGTTCCGTTTGAGACCCTGTGAAGAGTAACCTTGCCTTGATCTATGTCAAGTGATCTCTTTAGTCGTTCTGTGGAAGTGTGTTTTCTACCAGTTGGGGCAAAAAAGTGCAGGCTTCCCTGAGTAGTCTTTGGCTCTGGGCATGGGCTATGGGAGAGCATTATTACTTGGTATCTTTTTATTTCTGTTTTCACTTTCTTTGTGGCTTTTTATATTAAAAAGACCATCCAGAGGTCTGGAAAGTGGTCAGTGCGTTTTTCAAATGCATTCATTTGCATTAATTCATTAAAAAGTAAAAACAGGCGCACTTGGGTGGCTAAGTTGGTTGAGTGTCTGACTCTTGGTTCCCGCTCAGGTCGTGACCTCAGGGTCACAGCGTCAAGCCTCCATTTGGGCTTTGTGCTCAGCAGGGATCTGCTTGGGATTCTCTTTTCCTCTCCCTCGGTCTCTTCACCCCATTTGCACTCCCTACTCTCTAGATAAGTAAATAAAATATTTTTTAAAAAGTGAAAACTAACAACTTCGAAATCGCAAAGTGAAGAGGTGGCGTGGGGGAAGCAGGCTGGTGTTTATTTAGCATGTATTATGACCTTGGACCTCTCTCACTGTCAGAACTTTGTCCATTGACTAGTGAGGGTAACAGCAACTGGGAACTTGTTAGAAACGCAGGTTTTTGGCCCTACCGCAGATCAGCGGATTCGGAATCTGCATCCCAGGTGATCTGGGCTCACAGTAGAGTTTGAAGAATTGCTCTAGGCACTTTAGAAACTGTCACATTTAATTCTCGTAGCAAACCTGTGAAATACAGATGTTTACCCCCTGTTCCGGTGGGGGTGAGTGGAGAAACAGAACCTGTAGGAGATAATACTAAGAGATTTATTCTGATAAATTGGCTTACGTGATTGTGAGGGGGCTGAACAAGTCTGTGTCCATTGGACAGGCAGTGAGGAAGGGAAGGTCATGGGCAGTCCGGAATGCCTGGGCTTAGGCTGAAGCTCTCATCCACAGGCAGTCAGGAGGGGAAAATCCTGAGAAGGAAGAGCTGTTGTAGACCTAACCGGTATTAGCCAGTCTCACTGGCCAGGAAGAGCCCCGTCCCTTTTAGGGGTTCACAGTTTAGGCCAGATCCACTGAGGATAATATCCTTAGCTTAAAGTGAACTGATTAGGGACTTGAAATACATCTGCACAGTCCCCTGATAATAGCACCCAGTCTGGTGTTTGATTATGTAACTGGATAAGGTGTGTGCCACAGATGCCTTTGCCTTCCCTTGCATCCTTGTCCGTAGCCTCACAAATTGACGCCGACAGCATCGCATCTTCATTTCAAGTCATTTCTCTTGGATCGTCAGGCCGGTGAGTGGTGCCCTGGCACTCGGTCCCAGCTCTGCCTTAGCACTTTGCTTCTGAAAGAACAATCACTTTTCCCAATGTGTTGACCAGGCCAGTGCTCAGACAGTCCGTGCGGCACGTCAGTCGAGTAACAACTGTTTGCAGAATTCTTGGTGCATCTTCTGTCGGCCCGTGGCAGGTTCTGTGTCAGTGTCGTTGAGCAGAGTGCGGGTAGAAGGGAAGCAAGTCAGCTGACGAAGTGTTTTATAGTGTGTAGCTCTTTTTATTGGCTGGAGCTTTGTTCAAGTACACTTGATTTATCAAGATTATTGCCATGCAGAATCTGATGGAATGTATTTGTGCCGGGGTTTATAGGTTGCAGCTCAGTTGCTAGCTCTTTTGAATAAATTTGCAGATGGTGCTTGTGTCCCCATATTCCTGTTTTTGTTTGTTTCTCCACATCACAGGTCTTTTTTTTTTTTTTTTTCTTAATCTCAGGGTATTAGTTTTGGAGGAGGCTTGTAGGTGAGTGTGTGGTTCTTCTTCTTCTTCTTCTTTTATTTTTTTGTTTTCATCTTTTACGTAAGGTTATTTGCTTTTCCTGATTGTTAGAAAATGTGGTCCAACAAGTTGCGACCAGGCGCCTTGCATTGCTGAATGCTTGCCACACCGTTCTAATTCTGGAACATGCACTCTCTTGCTTAGCATTTAAAAATATCTACACCTGAAGCAGGTCAGGGCAGACAAAATCCTTGAACCATAGACTGCTGAATGAGTGTGATTTGCTCACTTCTTGAAGATCATCAACCCTTGGTTTGGACTCTTCTCTTTTTACTGATTTCCACGTCTTTATTCTTGGATTCCCTTGTTCTAGCCTGATGACCCACATTTCAAGTCAAAGCTTAACTGGGCATTTTCTAATCAAAATATTTTTTGTCATTCCCTTTGAGGCGTGTCCGCTTTGCTGACCCTGTCCGGTAAACCTGCTGATTCTAGTTGCTCCAGAACAGTCTTAACCTCAAAGCTGAACTTTCTATAGCTGCCTACAGGGAAGGGAGTTATGGTGTAAGGCAGCTCTTCAGTAACTTTGGAAACTTGGGGTTTTCAAAATAAATGGGTCAAGAAATTAGTCACTTGTGGTTCAGAAGTTCAGAAGATTCAAATATATATTTAATTTAATCGTTCCTAAAAAAAAAAAAAAAACCAGCTTTGATGAATGGCTGATTTCACAGAGTGGTGAGAAACAGCTGTTTGACAGACTGCTTGGGAAATTAAGTTCTTGCTTATGTTGCCCCCCCACCCCTTCTAGAATCATGAAATCTTGATATAAGGCTGGGCCAGAGAATACTAAATGGTGATCAGTTATCAGGGATATCTATTATAAATGCCATCTGTTCAAGGCTTCACATATATTCAATAGCATTTTTGCTGAAGTACTCTATTCATCATAAAACCTGTCACTTGTGAACTATGTGGAAGTCTATATTCATTTGGAGCCAGTGTACTAAGTTTGAATCCCATGAGGCTTATTAACATTTGCCAGATCAGGACCCACTTGGGCTCTTGCCCGTCTCTTTATATAGGTGTAGTTTTTAAAGATAAACTTATTTTTTTTTCTATCCCAAGCTTATTGGCCAGACCGTGGCAGCAATATGCAAAGTGACACACATTACTATACAAGCAGTGTTGCCATCCTATTCTTTGGTGATTTCCCTATAGACCTTATCAAAACTGTATTCTGATTAATTACTCTTCTAGTGACAACCAAATATATAAATAACAAACAGGGCGTGCCTGGGTGGCTCAGTGGGTTAAAGCCTCTGCCTTCAGCTCGGGTCATGGTCTCAGGGTCCTGGGATCGAGCCCCGCATCAGGCTCTCTGCTCAGCGGGGAGCCTGCTTCCCCCTCTCTCTCTCCCTGCCTCTCTGCCTACTTGTGATCTCTCTCTGTCAGATAAATAAATGAATAAATCTTTAAAAAATAAACAGATCTTAGTTTGGTGGCAGTCTCCCAAGGGTGTAGAATTTTTGTATATTTTATGGCAACTTGTATTACAATAATACATGTAACTGAGCTTCTCTCCAAATCCTTGATCCTAAAACCTGGTCTGTTTATTTTAGTTTCTTCCAAAGCACCTAATAAATATTTTCAAATGAATGAGGGCACAAGTGAAAATATTGGTGCATTGAAAGAGAAACTGTAGTCAACTCTATAAACAGACGTTGGAGTAGAGAGCCGGAAGGGCACATGCGTTAAGTCCAGCTTCCCTTCTTGATGCTGGGGATGAAGACAGAGCTGCAAAACTACATGTGTGTTCTTCACTGTGTTCCTCGACTGGAGAAAAGAATCCATTAACTTAGTGGGATGTTTTCGAAAGGACATACATGGAGCGGTGAACGGGGAGAAAGCCCCTTGTTTTCCTGGTCCCCTGGTCAGCGAGGGCTGACATCACCCTTACATCTGCCTTTGCTTTGCCATTGGGAAGGAAGATGATGCATGGACCTCATTTACAAAGGTGAGGGGTGGTTATTAGGCAGAAAACTGTGCGAGCTGACATTTGCTCTTTGGAGAAGGAATTAATCAAATTTTGTCCCCACAGTTTGCAGATGTCCTGCCTTCTGCCTAGGCATTTCTTAGGGGCGACCTCAAGGGACTAACCACATGCAATGGAAACAAAAGTTTAAAGGTAGCATCAGCATTCAGTTTTATACCTGTTTCTGATTGTTGGATTTAAGGACGGAAGTGCTATTGGCCATGTAATTAAGTAGGACCTTAAGAACCTGGTACTGAATTTTGGACCTGCCAAGGGCATGGAGCATTTGGTTAATGAGAGATAGAAGTTTTCTGACCGGATTCTCTCCACCTATCAACAGCTGTGCTGCCCTTTGCTTCCAAGGTGAAAGGGCAGTAACTTCTCTCACTTCCTTCAGTGGAAACAAATACTTCTCGCCAGAGTACTGTGCATTTACAGAAGCTTGATTTCTTCGTCTATGGACAAGAAGGTATATAAGTCAGAGTTTTATCAGAGAAGCGGAGCAAGCAGGGTATGTATATAATATGTGTGTATGTATACATGTACATGCCTATGTGTGTATGTGCAGACACACATGTGCACACATACGCATATATATATTTATACACACATGCACACATTTATTTATTTTTATAAGGAACTGACTCAGATGAGTGTGAGGTCTGACTAAGCCACTGAACTCTGTAGTCCACCATGGAATTTCTTCTTCAGGAAAACCTAGGTTCTACATTTAAGGTGTTAAGCTGTTTGGATCAGGTCCATCCAGATTATCAAGAAAAATCTCCTTTGCTTCAAGTTAACTGATTGTAGATGTTAATCACTTCTACAAAATACCTTCCCACGACACTTGGGTTTGTGTTTGAATGAATGCCTGAGCATACATCGTAGACACACTGACACACAAAACTGACCGTCACCAAAGGGTGTTTCACGTTGGATTTCTAGACTATAAATTGATTCGTACCGTGGAAGTTTTGCATCACTTCAGGGACAGATCACTGACACCACCATGGTCTTGAGTGCAGGTCCTGTAGGGACAGTTGGCATAGCTCTGCACCGCCCCCCACCCCGCCTCATGATATAAGTAGCCACAAAAAGAGCAGCCATATGAATGGACTGTCCTAAAAGCATCATTACAATTGGAGAATAGCTCAGAGTATGTGCTCTACAGATGTGGTTTTGTTTTCAGCTATTACTAATTCTGTCCAGGTGAAGAGGCGTTGTGGAGAGACTGATGGATGGCAGGCGCGTCTCAGAGTGGGATCAAGGGCTTGCCTGTGCCAAAGGGCACAGGAAGTCACTAGGGGCTTGCTTGCTTCAGGATGGCCATCGTCTGCTTCTGGTTCTGCTGTGTTTAGATGGAAGCTTTTCTTATCCTCATCTATCTGATACACATGCATGATTATAGCGTGTCTTCTTAAAATGCACAATTATGGGCAATATTTTCACTTTCATTGAACTTAGGTTTGACCTTTCAAAACTAAAGGATGGAATGTATGCTCTCCGCTTACATTGGGAATTAGTGGACAGGGCAGTGCACCCCTTTGGATTCTTTCAGTCCAGACTGGACAGCCTTAACCATTTCCTTTAATATTCTGTGATAGGCTTTCACTCTCCTGATAGGTCTCCGTGCACGTCTCTGAATCTTCTGGCATTGTTCTTTGAGTGCAGAGGTTGACAATATGCTCTCAGTTCTCCAGGTTCAGAACGTGCTGTGAGGAGAAGGTATGGATGTTGTTTTTATCACCCACAACGTTTTTGTTCGCTCTTTCCCCTCTAGGAGTGAGTGTTCCTGAGGTGCTGCTCCAGACCTTCCTCTAGCTCTGGGCTCTCCCAGCTCCTCGTCCAGTGCTGTGGCTTCAGGTGTGCCATCTCCCACTGACTTGCAAAAGCATCCCTCCAGCCCTGATCTCTTTCTTACCTCTCCATTTGCGTGTCTAATGGACCATTCTATGTCACAAATTCAAAAGAGAATCTTTGATTCCGTACCCCCTTCCCAACCTGTTTCTTCTACTTGCCCATATCTCATATAATTTTGAGCTTAATCCAAAAATCTCCCTAAATTGTCTTCCTAAAGACTCCCTGAAATAGACCTTAAGTTCTTTTCTCTATCTTCTTTACCTCAATCCCATCTCAAAAATCCATCATTCTTCCTAAGTGGATGCACTAGTCTTCTAACCTGGTTTTGCTATTTCTACCACTACCTGACTACCTCCTTTCCTGGCCACAGAAAACCCTGTCTGGCTGCAGTGTGGTCAGATCAGACTTCCTCCCTGTCTAAAGCCCTTGGTGCCCATCTGTCACAATTAGTCTAAATGCAAACTCTGCCATGGTCTACATCTTCCAGCCTTTTTCTCAGATTTCATTTCAGGCTCTTCACCTGTGGCATGATCCCTCCTTGCTACTACTAGTCCAAGCGTTTGCCTTGTCTATTCTTTGTCCTTGGAACACATTATATGAACCTCACATGACCATCTCCCTCCCTTTCAGGTCTGAATGTAGAATCATTTCTTCAAAGAGGCCTTTCCTGTCCCTGTTGTCCAAATTGGCCACCTCTCTCAACTCCCTTCTGCATCCCCATTTCCTGGTTATTTGTTTTTTTTTTTTAAAAGATTTTATTTATTTACTTGACAAAGATCACAAGTAGGCAGAGAGGCAGAGAGAGGGAAGCAGGCTCACTGCTGAGCAGAGAGCCCAATGTGGGGCTCGATCCCAGGACCCTGAGACCATGACCTGAGCCGAAGGCAGAGGCCCAACCCATGAGCCACCCAGGTTCCTCTTCCTGGTTATTTTTTACTCATTGTTGTTTATTTGTTGTTTATCATAATCTACTAGAATGTGCTTTTGTGAAGGCAGGGTCCTTAACTCCTCCCTACCTCCTTTTCTCGGTCCTTCCATCCTCTTTACCTTCCCATAACACAAGGTGGTGCCTGGTGAGGAATAGTTGTCTAACAAATATTATTTTCGTGGTTAAATCAATACTTATTACTCTTGTGTTTTTGGTTGGTAGCAGTGTACTAGGTTGACAGCTTCAGGGGGTGTTTTGGACTGTGCAGTAACCTCCAACCTGACTGGTTTTTTGGAAGAAGGGCTTTTACGGAAGTAATTAGGATTGAAAGAGGTGGAAAGAGTAGCCTGGATCTGATGGGATTAGGGCCCTTCTAAGAAGAAGAAGACAGACGGGAGAGCTTTCTCTCTGTGCCTGCACTCACACATCAGGGAGAGGAGATGGAAGCACACAGCCGTCTGTAAGCCGGGAAGAGAGCTCCCGCCAGAAGCCAAGTCAGCTGGCACCTTGACCTTGGACTTCCCATACCCACAACTCTGAGAAATAAATTTCTGTTACTGAAGCCACTCAGTGTGTGGTATTTTGTTACATCAGCCCAAGCAGACTAACACAAAGAGTGATGCACAGTGACTGTCAGGTTGCTTTTGTAGGTCTTGACACATGTCATCTTCCACATATAATTGGGTTGAGTTTTCCTAAATGCACTAAATTACAGTCTCCCTCATTATTTCTTATCTACTCATTATCTGTCTTATCACCTAGTTTCTGAGATCTGTTAGTCTGGCATTTTATTACTCAGGGGATTTGGTGTTAGCTGATGAATTTGAAAATTTATAAAAATGCTAAAATATGTTAAAGTAACATTTAAAAATGTTGAAAGAAAATAGTTCTCACTACCAGGTCCTGAGGAATCGAGGCATTATTTTCATCTAAGGAAAAGCTCATTTATTCTTAATTTTTTTTTTAAATCTCAAGGCCAGTTCCTTATTTATAACAATCATGTATTATTGATCATAGTATCTCTAATATCCTGGGCAGTAAAACATCTATTTTAAAACATTGTCTCAACTCAAAAAGTTTATCGAATGAATAATGATAGTTTTCTGGACCCAGGATTTATTCTTAGTCTTCAGTGTATAAAACCTTGTTGGAAGTCTTTAAAAAGATTAAATAATTATATACTGTAGAATAATCAGCATGTACTCTTATTATGCCTTTAATTTTCATCTTTCATCTTGGTGTTTGAAGTTAAAACTCTGAGCTAAATTTAGAGGATTTCCTTTTCTTCCTAAATTGGTTTCTCTAACTCTCACTTAATGGTGTCTGTGAGCATATATTTTAGAACATTATTGGCGGTGATTGCATATTGCTTTCACTCCAACATTTTAGATACTCTCTGTTCTTCAGAATCGACAGAGGAGAAGAAAAAGGTATGTGAAGAATCTGGAATAATGATCTCTTTATTATATAAGAGACTTTGGAAACTCGAATCTTAGGTCTCAAATGAGATTTTTTCCCCCTATAGAATTTAAATGAAAATCACAGAAATTTGTTTAAGTGTTGTTCTTTATAGATCTTTTAAACTGAAGTAAATAAATGAGCAAAAATGTGTTTGTAATAAGGAAAGTATGGTAAACAAAGAATGGAGTGGGGAAGTAAAGGAAACAGTCAACAAAACAAAGAGGCAACCCACGGAATGGGAGAAGATATTTGCAAATGACGGTACAGACAAAAGGTTGATATCCAGGATCTATAAAGAACAACTCAAACTCAACACACACAAAACAGATAATCATATCAAAAAATGGGCAGAAGATATGAACAGACACTTCTCCAATGAAGACATACAAATGGCTATCAGACACATGAAATAATGTTCATCATCACTAGCCACCAGGGAGATTCGAATTAAAACCACATTGAGATACCACCTTACACCAGTTAGAATGGCCAAAATTAGCAAGACAAGAAACAAAATGTGTTTGGAGGGGATGTGGAGAAAGGGGAACCCTCTTACACTGTTGGTGGGAATGCAAGTTGGTGCAGCCACTTTGGAGAACAGTGTGGAGATTCCTCAAGAAATTAAAAATAGAACTTCCCTATGACCCTGCCATTGCACTCCTGGGTATTGACCCCAAAGATACAGATGTAGTGAAAAGAAGGGCCATCTGTACCCCAATGTTTATAGCAGCAATGGCCACGGTCGCCAAACTGTGGAAAGAACCAAGATGCCCTTCAATGGACGAATGGATAAGGAAGATGTGGTCCACATACACTATGGGGTATTATGCCTCCATCAGAAAGGACGAATACCCAACTTTTGTAGCAACATGGATGGGACTGGAAGAGATTATGCTGAGTGAAATAAGTCAAGCAGAGAGAGTTAATTATCATATGGTTTCACTTATTTGTGGAGCATAACAAATAGCATGGAGGACAAGGGGAGATGGAGAGGAGAAGGGAGTTGAGGGAAATTGGAAGGGGAGGTGAACCATGAGAGACTGTGGACTCTGAAAAACAACTTGAGGGTTTTGAAGGGGCGGGGGGGGCTGGGAGGTTGGGGGAACCAGGTGGTAGGTATTGGAGAGAGCACAGATTGCATAGAGCACTGGGTGTGGTACAAAAACAATGAATACTGTTACGCTAAAAATAAATTTAAAAAAAAAATGGAGTGGGAAGTGATTGGGACAAAGTGGAGCAGAAATGGGGGTGAGGTTCCAGTGATAATATGTGCTGTATACTCGAGGTGAAGGTCAGTAGAAGTTTGCAAAAGTTTACCTCGTCCTTTGCTTCTACAGGCAACTCATTGTTTTTGCCTCGATAATTATACTTACTGTTGAACTAGCTCTCCTTCTGTGCCACCCTTTCTGAAAAGTTAGTCTGGACTGTTGAATCAGAATGCCTGGGCTCAAGTCCTGTCTCCCCCATTTAATATTTGTGTGATCTTGAGCAAGTTCACACAATACTGAATTTCTCTATGTCTCAGTGAGATGAAATATCTGTAAAATGGGGCAAATAGTTCAAAGAACTGTCATTACAACAAGACCTTATTAATTAGTAGATCATTGTCCTTCAACTCCTTATCATTATTATTGTTGTTGTCGTTATCTTTATTTCCCCCAGGGAGCCTAGTACATCGGTATTTTGTTAATTGAATAAATATTTAAAATACTGGAGGAATTTCAAAGTGGAAAATCTCAGAAGTTAGACAGTTTGATGAAACAGAAAATGTAGCTTATTTCAGATACATGGAGAAGGTTGGACATGGAAGGACTGAAACAGGGCAAGAGTTGAGAGGGAAGGCTGGCAGATAAGCAGAGAATTCATACACTTTTAGAGCAGGATTGGGTAGCAGGTGCTGTTGATGCCCACCTCTGATTCTAGCTACTTCCATGGCGGGGGCGGGGTGGGGGGGTAGGGGTTGTTGATCGGGCAGCAGCTCAGTGGGAGCTCAGACTCACACTAGTGGTGTTCCACCTCAACCTCTAGGTAACTTCTCTTTACTTCCTACCTCGGGATCTTCTCAGACCATTGAGGTCAGCTTGACCCCATATATGTAGCCCACAAGTTTGGGTGTTAATGTGTCCTGACAACCTTATGAAATAACCCCAGCCTCCAGCCTTTTAGACCAACTTTCTGGAAGGCATTCTCTCTGCCTCTTAGAGGTCCCACTGGCATACAGCCTCAGCTGACTGTGATCTTTAAAACAAACCCTCATATTGGCTTTTTCTATGTCCTTGTCTTGCTCTTCCCTCCCAATCACTCATGCTTTTGGGAATCTCTTCCAAATGAATACCTTTTTTGTGACTCCTTGATCTTGTGTCAGGCCCTGCTTTTAAAAGAACCCAAACAAAGAAGAAGATTAAATCAAGTGTGGGAAATTGATAAGCCTCCATTCATTTGAGATGCTTTCGCCATTTTCTGTGGTACGTAACTTTGCTGCTAAAATATCTTAGCAATATTGTACTATCTTAACTTCTTTCAGCTGTATTGAAACCTGAGGACAAGGACAATTTTTTAAATGTATTTTTTGTACCCCACCATCTGTCACTCAGTGGTAGGCAGTATTTGTTGATGGATTGGTTTTCTAGTTGAATCTTGAAATTCCTCTTGAGACGGTCATTCGGAGTAATCTAGTTTACCAGTGGGGAATCAGTGGCAAATGACAAATGGGTTCTATTAGTTTGGGGATTTTAGTTTTTAGGAACAGTGGCTCATGTGATTTTCCTAGCTGAAGAATAACTTTGCTCTTGTGAGTAATTGTCTCTCCAGAGATGATCACCTCTGTGGGCTGTCCTTTAGCTCGACGTACCTTCAGGGAATAGTGCAGTTATTTGGCTTTCTGTTTTCGATCTGTTCCTGTGAGAAAGAAATGAATTCTTTGGGGGAGAATAGTACTGTAGGGCATTTATCTACAGAGCACGAAGGCAATTTTTCCAAATTAATGACCAAATAAGTCAGTAAAATGGTCAAAAGAAAGTAAAACTGATCAGTATTTTGAAATATTTAGTACTTGTAAAATGTCAACTTATCTTCTTTGGCTTTAACTCATATTTCCTTATAAAGAGGTCCACGAGAAGACCCTGCACTGGCATGGTATCCAGGCTTCCACCTCCTAGGGAAATACAATAACTTTGATTTGGTTAGGAAAAGAAAGAGTTGGACACCTGAAAATAATGTAACATTGTGTGTCAACTTTAATTTAAAGAAAGAAAGAGAGAAAAGAAAAGAAAAAGAAAAAAAAGAAGAGTTCATTGGGATCAGTGATATGCTATGTATACCTAGGCCTGGGAAGTTCTAACAGAAATTATTTTGATGACTTAATGCACGCAAAATGCTTCGAAGTGTGCCGGGCACATTGTAGGTACTCAGTTTACCTGATCTCTGATGGGGGTACATGAACAACCACCACAGAAACAGTAGGGGAAGAACCCAGTGGCTCCAACATGTACTTACCTTTGTGATTTGGGATTTTAAGATAGAGGGTACCTAAAGAGAGCTCCTGTACGTCTTAGTCTATGTGGGAGGCTATAACAGAATACCATAGACTGGGTAGCTTATAAGCAATGGAAGTTTATTTCTCACTGTTCTGAACACTGAGCAGTCTGAGACCCAAGTACCAGCAGACTCAGTGTCCGGGGAGGGCCTGCGTCTTGGTTCACAGAAGCCTTCTTTCCCCCACGGCCTCACATGGCAAAAGTGGTGAGGGAGCTTTCTGGGGTCTCTTACAAAGCATTACTCCTGTTCATGAGGGTTTCAAACTTATAACCTAATTACTTCCCAGAGGCCCCATTTCCATATGAATTTCCGGGAGACACAAACATTCAATCTGTAGCACTGCATTTGTCAAATGTACTTCCTTTATAGAAACGTAGGTAGTAAGAACCAGTGCCCGCCCCCCCACCAGCTGCCTGTCCATTCCACGTGAGGAAATTGAAAGCAGGTCTTATCTTATGGCTGATGTAATGGGAATTTGACTTGGGATGAGACAGAACTGTCATCAGTAGGTTCCTAGACCTTGCCAGAACCTTGTTTTTGCTGTATCGGTTGCTACCCTAAATAGATGTGAAGTTAACCAAAATGAGCAGAACTCTTTTCTTGGACAGAGCATGTGTTCAACCACAAGTAATTCCCTATAAGCTTCTGGGAGACATGAGTCTGTGCCTCCTATTTTCATATGCACAAGATATGGAGCTAGTGACAGACAAGGCCACACCCCTGTCATGTTATTGCTGACATATTTTTCCCCAAACAGCTCTGCTCATTATTAGGACAACAAGGCAGGTTTGAGTGGAGAAAGTATATGCCGGCAGCTGAAAGAAAAAACAGAGTGCCTTCTAACACATACTTGGAGGCTCTCTTTCCACTGCTTCCCTGTGTTACTTTGAAGCAGATAAAGGGCTTGCTGCAGTACTGATATGATCAGTCTCTTTAAGAAAGGGGGTCTACATCCAAGTTTGTTAGGGCCCTTGAATTACCTTTTTCTTTTTTCTTTTCTTTTTTTTTCAGACAGGCTGCTGCCCAAGAAGTCAGTGAGGCATCAGTCTGATGAAACCTCATCTAGCAAATTGCCATTTCTAATTATTCAGTGTATCTTACCTTTCATCACCCACAGGGGCTCCTTCAAGGAGGGCTGTCTCTCTCCTCTCATGGAGACTGCGATGGGAATGTTTACCTTGCAGTGTCCAGCATGCCTTGAATCTACCTTTGTTTTGTTTCTTCCTGAGTCTGGAAGGCCAAGTGAAAACCTTTTTCCTTTTTCCCTAACTGCTTTCTTTTCAGCCATTCCTTTCTTTCGAACATAGTGCGTTTTTAGTAACTACTTGAACTTTTGTTCATCTTTTTCCAATTTCAGATTTATTTTTACTGCATTTGCACAGAGCACAGATTTCATTGCGGATTTTACCCAGTTTTTGTCTATGCATCTGCTTCTTCTCCTTCAGGTCACAAACCATGTCTTATCTTTTTTGGGTGTTTGTGGGAACACTAGAGCTTTTCACAAAGTAGACACTCAAGAACTGTTACTTTAATGAAATGTTTCTTTAGTAAATGTTAAAGTATTATTGTTATCTGATTAAGTCAATCCTAAAAGTATGAAATTATTCACAACTTAGGAGCTAGGTAGAGCAACAAAGTATTAACAGTTAATTGGATCATAGAATTTTTAAAAGTATATGGAATGGTAGAGGAACTTGAGGCATTAGTCCAACATCTTCATTTCACGGATGGAAAATCTTGACTTCTTTGGATGCTTTGGAAGAGAAGTCGGTGGGCCATGCACTACAGTCTTTTAGTGCTTTTACTAGAGAGCTGTGGAATTGGCCTAGGAAAGACCTGTTGTCAAATTAATTCTAAGAGTGTTGTAAGGGCTTTGAGCTGTAACCCCTCTTCTCCCCTCTCCATGGGATGTGCGAGAATTCTAAAGTTAAGACTCAACCAATGGCTTCTGAAAATCTGTGATATTAAGAACAGAATCAAGTTAACTTTGTAGTCTAATCGCCTGCTCATTTTAGCAGACTACAGAGCCAGGATTTAAAGTGTCACTAATGAGAAACAAAGGAGGTATCGGACATACAAAGAACATTGAGGGCTTTCTTAAAAACTGTCAGAGCCTTTCTTGTCAGAAGATCCACTGTGAGGGGAGGGAGAAGGAAGAAAATAAACGTTTATCAGTCGCCTTTCGCATGTCAGGCCCTGTCACAGTTATTAGGTCCTACAATATGTTAAACCAGTGGGATTCAAGCAGTAGTGACTTCGTCCTTCCCACACCAGGGGACATTTGTCAACGCCTGGAAATAATTTTGATTGTCTGTACTGGGGGGTTGCTCTTGGCATCTGGTGGGCAGAGGCCACGAACGCCACCAAACAGCCTACCATGCCCAGGAAAGCCCTCACTAAAAACAGTTTTCCAGGCCAAAATGTCAGTAATGTCGCGGTAGAACAGCTCTGAGTATTGTTTTATCCTCGTAGGCACAGATGGGAGAGTAGAGGCTCCATATGGGACTGGCTAAGTGGATGGAGCGTCTACACCGAGATTGCTCAACAGCCAAGACTTGTGCCTCCTCCATGCCGACGGGGCAGTGGCTCCTGAGCAGGGTTTACGCCAGCATCAGCAGGGAGTTTGCTCCGAATTCAGCCTCTGGGTCTGCCCCGAGAGACCGTGTTTTACTTGGTCTGGTGTGGAGCATGGAATCTGCGTGTGTGAGCGAGCAGACTCCTCAGAGGCACAGCTGGAGAAGTACCGCCCCAGACAGGGGTGTCGCGACGGGGGCAATGTCGCGTTTATTGTCCCTGTGCTGGGAACTAGTGATCTGACTACTTCCGCTTTGCTCTGGCTTCTCCCCTCTCCAACATCACACTTTCTTCTCCTTGGACTACACCTTGGGTAAAGATGGGGCTTTCCTAGTTGTGTGTGTGACCGTTCCGGGGTAAGACTGTACCCAGGGAAGATCCGGAGTCTGTTGAGGAGTTGGAAGCAGGTGTCGTGTTCTTTCATCGGGGCATGCTCTCTCTTCATGCGAGGCTACCATTCTTTGAGATTAATGGTGGTGTTCTGTACTTCAGGTATTGGAAATAACACTGATTTGGGGGAGGAATGACTAACGCTTCCTTTAGGGTCAGCCAGACGGGGTTTGATTTATTTAACAAACATTAATGGAGTGCTTCCTCTGTGGCAGCGAGGAATTTTACCGCATGACTGATAGGTAATAACGCGGTAAAACAGGGTCAGTGTTGCTGGACGTTAGGAACGGGGAAAGCTCACAGTGGATCAGTGTGTGACTTAAAGGTGACTAAGGGACACCGAAGCTGGAGGTGTTTCCTAGAAGATATAGTACAGTCTGTTCTCATCATTCATGGGTTCCATATTTGCGAACTCACCTCCTTGCTGCAATTTATTTGTGACTCCCCAATCAATACTCCAGGCACTTTCACAGTTATTCACGGACATGCGCGGAAAGATGAAGAATTTGCGTCGGTTGACAAGCATGTTGGCAGCTGAGGTTAGACAAGGAGACAGTCTGCCTTCCTGTTTTACGTCTCGTCCTCTACACAAGTATAATTTTTGTGGTCTATTTAGTGCCATGTTTTCTGGATTGTTATGTTCTTTGGTGGCGATTTTGCTGTTAAAGGTGGCCTCCAAGCATAGCTCTGAAGGGCGGTGTAAGTGCTCCTAAGCAGGAAGGATATGCTTGAGGGAGAGAAGATACGGGCATTAGATAAGCTTCATTCAGGAATGAATTCCAGCACCGTTGGCTTGTGAGTTCAATGACAATGAATCAACAGTATCTATTAAATAAGTTGTCTTTAAACAGAAACACATAAAATAAGGTTATGTATTGATCCGCCAATGTAAAGTTTTCACCAGAGGCTTGCAGGAACCCTTCCCTGTATTTTCCTGAGGAGCAACGATTCATTACCGGCTCTTCGGTGTCTGTGGAGGCCCTAGAGAGCATAACTACGGGGACTGATGAGAATCCACGGAGCACGGATCGTCGGAACAGACGTGCAGGCGAGAGTTCGATGCGGCCACGTTGGGACGCTGTCGGGGAGAGACCTTCATTGTGCCCGAGACAAAATAAGTGGGTTTTCTTCTGATGTAAATGTGGCTAATCTCCATTCATACAGAAATCGGAGTTGTCAGTTACAGTAAAGACTAACCAAAGAGATAAAGTACATTAAATAAAGCTATCCCCTTTAAGGGCACAATTATCAGTGAGGTGGAAAGACCATTCCATGCGTTTCCAAGAACCATTGTGAGTGGTCTGGACTGAATTCTGGGACCATTATCATGCAGTTTTATAAAACTTGCCCTGACTTTTAGCACTGATTTTTAAAAAAATCTATTTCCACCCACCATCCACAGGGTACCCTGCGTAAAAGAAAAGGCCCTATTTGGATTGTGTTTTCTTTAAAGTCAGAAGGAAAAATCCTATCTAATTTAGAGTTTTGGAGTGAACACAGATTGGTATGTTTTGAGCTATGTCTTCTCCAGCAAATGTTTCATACTTTTTTTTTTTGTATTTAAGGACCAGTGGCATGTGCCAGTTTTTGGTAGAGCAGATGTGTTAGGGAGACCCTGCCGGAAAGGCCTTCAGCCTATATGTGTGCTGGAACTTTAGTTGAACTCGAAGACTCCTTTTTCTGCAGGTCATTCCCTGCCTCTCCTCTGCTTGAGATAGAGCCCAGGGAAGGAAAAGAAAAAGGGCCGTTTGGCACTTTGGGCCTTTTGGGGTTCACTGTCCCCTAAATTCCAAATGCATCACGTTAGGGGACAGCTTAATGTTTTAAAAATGTTGATCATGAATATCGAGCTGTGGTAGGTTGAGTTATGACATCTCGAGTTTTCCACACCCTAAGCCTGTTCTATGTCACATTATCCTTATATGGCAAACGGGACTTTGCAAATGTGATCGAGTCAGGGATTTAGAGAGATTACCTTGCCATCTCCAGGCAGACCCAATCGTGCGGTCACTAGAGTCGTTCCAGGAGGGAGGCCCAAGGAGGTTCTACCAGAGAAGGGGAGAGGAAGTGGTGTTGAGAACAAGGACTGCAACAATGTGCTTTCAAGGTGGAGGAAGGGGCCCCAAACCAAGGAATGCGGGTGACCACTAGGAAATGAAAAAGGCAAGGACAGAGATTCTCCCCTCAGAGCCTGAAGCAAGACCTAGCCCTGCCATCATTAGACTTTAGCTCATGAAACTGATTTCACATTTCTGACCTCCAGAACTGCCAAGGAATAAGTTTGTGGCATTGTAAGCTACTAAATTGTGATTTTTTTTTTCAGCAACCATAAGAAACTAATATACTACTCAAAGGGCTTTTCTAGGATGCTGTCATTATATCATTTCCTTTTAGAAGAGTGAGTTCCCACAGTATGTGAGACAACACCTCTTGGGCCAGTGTTCCCTCCCATTTTATCTTTTGTTTATCAGGAGAACTAAACAAACTTATTTAGGCATTGGAAGAGGAACGTCTGGGAGGAATCATAAAATCATGGCATTCAAGGGGGTCTAGGGAAAGTTTAGTCTAACTATTTCACAGATAAGTTAAATAGGACTGGAGTCCAGGTCTCCTGACAGCCAGTCTAATGGGGGTAGAAGATGAAGCAAGAGACCCGTTACCTATCTCTCTGGCCCCTGGGAATGTCCCCCCTCCTTTGTGAAGATGGTGCGGCTGTGTCAGTTGCTGTCATTTGTGGCTGTGACATTGCTGAGAACCATGAGCCTAGGAACAACTCTGACTATGCCAAAGATTGGAGGGGGGTGTGAGAAACAGGGCGCCAGTTGGAATAAAGTTATCTTAAAAAGTTAACCCAAATGTGTAGTTACCACTAACTGCAACATATACTCTGATGTTTTAAGCCTTTCATTAAGAAATGAAAGGAATTTTCTCCAAACACACCCAGTAAGCCTTGAAATCCAATCCTTGCTCTCAAGTGCAAGGTCTGGAAATGAAATGGAATGCCAGAAATTACCTCGATTCAAACTTTTCCTTTTCTTTTGTTGTGCTCTTTTGGAAACTAATCCAGGGACAACAAGAATGCAGCAGAAACAAAATTGCCAAAATGATTATAATACTCCTAAATCTATGCCTAACTAAAGACTTTGTTTACCTTTTAGACTGTCTCAGAGAAGTAAATGTTCGTGGGAAATGTTTAGACCTACAGAGACAGGGACAATTTTAAAGTATGTTATTAAAAAAAAAAAGTATGTTATTTTCTCATGTAAATGGGAGAAATACAACCTCAATACCTCAACATATTACAAAAACATGTAGAAATACTAGCCTGAAACTTATGTCTTTAAGGTGGGGGTTAGATTTAGTAATCTGAGACACTTGCTTCTAGTTGCTTCTATAATCCTGACGATAGTCTATGAGGTAAATACTGTTATTTTATCTTACTTCTCAAGAACTAGTTCAGTAGCTGAAGTAATTAGCAAAGGTAGCGTGAGAAGTTTGAGAAGAATTCAGGTCTCAGGGCTCCAGATCGGGAGAGCAGGCCATTATAATTATCCCCAGCGGGTGCTGTTTCCTCCACATTCAAGGGCTTGTGCGGGTTTTATCAATGTGGGGGCAAATGCTGTCTCAAACCTTCCCAATTCAGGTTTTCATTATGTCTTCACTGATGACAGTTTTTATTTGAAGAGCTATATTTTTTTAAGAAAACATTGCTAATTTATTTATATTAAACTTTGCTACATTTACAATTTATTACAAGGTAATACAGGCTCGCTGTAACAAGTCTTCCGGGTGAACAAGGTTGGAAAGTGTGGCTGTTCCTCCATGACTTCCTCAGCTTCATGCAGAGTAGAAATGCCCTTTTAGGGAAAGCATGGTCTAGTGTAGGTCCTACTGAACAGAGAAAAGTGGGTTGTAAGTTAGGTACGTGTTATTCACGTGTACATCATGGCCTCTAAAACCCTTCGGGGCCTTTGTTCTGTCCCGTAGTTCAAACATTTGCTCACAGCTTTGGAAAACCTTTCCCCTGGTCCGAGACGCCTCAAATTCCAGTGCCGTCACTCAGGAACGGATGAGATGTTGCCGTATTTTAAGTTTTCTCCACTGTCATTGGGCATATGTAGCGACACATCTGAGTGTTGACACCTTCAGAAGGGCTAAGGGTCGGAGTCCCTGAACAAGGTGCTCCCTGGACTGTTGGGAAGCCATCTCGTGGTGACAGCGAGGCCTGCTGCCCCACAGCACCAGCAGAAACAAGCAGTGACCCGCTTACTGGAATTCGTCTTACGCAGCTCCTGACTTCCCTGGTGGTTCGTGGCTTGTGTCTCTGGAGTTCGGTTCTCAGGCAACCTCTTCGGATGGCCCTCAGCCTTCTAAGAGTTCTCACGTCTTATTTACCCTTTTCCCCCTATTTACGCTTTCTCTGAAACTATAGGGAACAAGACAACTCTCGCTCCAACATTCCTGGTTCTGATCCGACTTGTTCTCCACCTTATCACAGCGCTGATCACCCCTGCAGAAGTCTGGCAGCAGTTTACTGATGACACACCCGCCCCTACAGGGCCACGGAGACCTAACTGTGTAGTAGGCAAAGTATGTTGACTGGATATTTTCCGTTTGCCCTTCCAGAACTACCGTTCCCTCTCTTCTGCAACCCTGGAGGTGGCTCGCATGGATGGGCCCTTTCCCCTTTGGCGTCCCGTTAGGTGGAGGCACTGGCAGGAAATGGGGGGGGCTGCGGGACAGCCCTGGGGTACTTACTCCCAGGCCCCCACCCTGTGAGTTGTGTGTGGTTAGTTGAGTTGTGCTTCCAAAGGCCGCAGCTCTTCTGGTTGCCTCTGACATGTTCCTTCAGACCCCGTGGTGGTGATGGTTCCCTGTCTCCTTGCTGTTGCCTGCGGTTCCCTGTACTCTGCCTACAGTGTTGTCGTAGTCTCTGTCTTACCTTTTCCTCAGAGCCATTGTTGGGCTGAGCCATCTGTTTTCTGCCAGCCCCAGAGACTCTGGCCATTTCCTCCCTCTTACCCACGAGGGGCTCTCCTTCTCCCTGTGAGGGTTACTGCCTCCATCCCCGTGCCTCCTCCCACAGTCCCTATGGTTTTGGGTAACGGTCTGTCATCACTAAATTTCACCTTAGTGGGGAATTATCCCAGAAAGCAGTGTCAGAACCTGAAAGCACTTGAGAAATCATGTGGTCTAGGGAGTTTTTAAAAAGTTAAAAAAAAAAAAAATAGGGCCAGAGAAGATAGATGTCTTGCCTGAGGTCCCCTGGCTGCTACCTACAGCGTGGTCCCTCATTCGTCCCCTGTGCCATATGGGGACTGGGGTAAGTGTCCCAAATCTGACGTAACTTCAGAAATGCAGGCCAAAAGGTGTCCCCTTCTGAAGCTGAAGCCAGTAAGACCCCACGTTAAATAGGCAGAGTCATCCCTTTGCAGAAATGAACACATTCTGAGAAGAGATCCTGGTTTTGAAAACTTCCCATTACCGTGGGAAGTGTCCTCGGAGAGCACCGAGCTGACACAGCGACTCATAGGTGTAGAGGTCAGAGTAGATCTCAGGAAAGGGATCTTTGCAGACGAGCAAAGGATGTTTCATGGTCTTCAGCGAGAAGATTTAGGCAGTTTCCCAAAAATTAACATAAGCTTTAATCCAGTAGATTTTACAGACACGAAGTGATACGTCACCACAGAAGGGTTGTTGGGCTGGCGGGGCTGGAGGACACTTGACAGAGGTTCACGTCTGAGGCTACCCCCTGGATTACTTTAAGGTCTGTGCGTGTCTGTGGGTCCGAAGACGGAATCGTACCCTGTCAGGGTCCCTCTGGGTAATCGCTTGGTATTGCGAGGGTTGTAGCCGCACGGCTCATTGAAACGGACCTTTGAAAATAACTCTCTTAATGAAGACGGGTATTTGATTCTGCATAAATCCAAGGAGGCTAATTGCGTTTACGTTCCTTACTGCAGGCCGGGCCTCCAGCGGAGCTGCCCAAAGGCCTGTGTTCTCGGGAGCAGCTCACTGCCTCCACACCCTCCGTTCCCCGGTGCCCTAGTGCCCAGTGCCTCTCCGTGTCCCGCTCGGGCTTCCCACAGTGGAGTCGCCGAAGCTTTCCACACCGTTGCCCTGGCCTCTGCGGAGCTCACGCACCCCATCTCTTGGTAGTCCCGGCCTTGCCCTTGCCACTTCCTCCCTCTCTCCGTGTTCCCACATTTCCCTCCTCCTGCAACTGCTTATTCTGCCTCCTTCTTTGCTCCGCAGCCCCCACATGGAACTGCTTCTAAGATTCAGTCCTCTGCTCCCCAAGCAGGCCGAGGGCCCTGGCCTCTGGTTCCCATGCTCGGTCTGCATATCTCTGTCACGGGGCTCCTCACCTGGTATGGGAGTTACCCACTCCCGTAAGTTTTGTATTTAAGCTTTATTGTCCCGCTGGGCTCCTTCAGGCCCGGCTCTGGGTCTGACTCGGAGCCTCGGCAACAAGCGCAGTGCCCAGCTCCCAGGACGCAGACGCTCGTCTTGGAAGCAGGTGTTCTGGTTTATACGAAGCGAGTTATGTTTGGGGGTTTCCTGACTTCTGTAGAGTCTCCCAGCTTTCCGCTTTGCTTTCTTCCACCCCAGACTCCTGATATCACAGGGATACTTGCCTCCCCTGAGAAGCAGGGGCCATAGGGATGGTTCCCGTGCCGTTGTCCTGTCCGCGCCAACGGAAAGGATGATGCAATCATAGGAACTAGGTTTGCCTCGTGTGGCAGCGTCTGAAGAACGGGGAGGGGAAGGGAATTACGTGCACACGGTCATGGCAGAGCAGGGAGCTCATAGAAGTCAGAGCTCTGGGCAGAAGCCGGTGAGTCTTAGGTGGTAACATCATAGGGTCTGTTAGGTGGCAATGTCTAGGAAAAGCAATAAACTGGTTCCTTTCCTCCTGGGCCTGCAGAGTGGAGATCTATGGGCATCCCACGTCCGCATGCTCTCAGGACCACAGCTGCAAAAGCACAAGCAGTTGCCTCTCACTGCGACGAAGCTTTCTCCTCCCAACGTACATGTGTTGCTGGGCACGGTGGCCCCTCTGTAGGGTACGACGGGACGTGCTGGCAAAGAAGAAGGCAGCTGCGGATGTTTAGGTGCTTGCATTACCGTGGGACGTCTCCTCGGAGAGCACCGAGCTGACACAGCGACTCATAGGTGTGGACGTCAGAGTAGATCTCAGGAAAGGATGAGTCATAGACTGGGAAGGGGCACGAAGGAAACTTCCGGGGTTCTACACTGAAGGTTGTGCACTGTGTGCAGCTTACTCTGTAAATCCATTCCGCAATAAAAAAAAGTTTTAAAAGAAAAGAAGTCACTTGGAGAAGTTTATATGACTTCAGGTTATATGACATCAAAAAACAAGGAGGCAGGAGGCTGATTCCGACACTTTTGAAAGGTTACCTGAACACTGACTTCAAACGTAAATGATCATTGGTCTGTGACTAAAACTTAGCTGCTGTGAAACTCACCTGACCGCTAGGATCGCGCAGGGTCCGTGGAGGACGTGCAGGGAGGAGGCTCCGTGGCACGCGTTTGCCCGAGCCTCTTTCCCTTCGAGCTTCCAGACTAAGCATGCAGAGTTTTCATAATCAGGATGAATATTATTAAAGTGTGTAACAGATGTAGTTGGTTGTTGGAAGAATATGGTTTCCATGTTCAATATGGAAACGCCAGAGAGAGAAAAGTGCACGCCCACCCAGGATGGCTTCAAGTAGTTATTTATTTAATTCATTAACCGTGCAAACACTTACTGAGCATTCTTCTTGACCAGGGGAAAACTTCGTTCTGTTGCTTTTGCTCAATTTTCATTGATTGTAACCTCCCAAGATTGAAAGTTAATCAGCCACAGGGCACCTGGGTAGCTCAGTCGGTAAAGCCTCTGCCTTCTGCTCAGGTCATGATCCCAAGGTCCTGGAATCCAGCCCTGTATTGGGCTCCCTACTCGGTGGGAAGCCTGCTTCTCCCTTCCCCACGCCCCCTCCTTATATTCTCTCTCTCTCTTTGTCAAATAAATAAATAAAATTTTTAAAAAAGTTCATCAGTCACAGTGGGTGCTTTTTCAAGTTAGAAACACTCATGTGTTTTCTTGGGAATCACATGGGCATGGACAGCTAAAGCTGTTGGGTGTTGGATTCATTACTTACGGTTGCTGCCGGATTTAGAGCAAAGCTGGAGTGTGAGACAATAAGGTCTCTGCATCTTCAGGAAAGCAGTTGGCTCTGGGGATTTGATGGGGGCGCTGACTTCACTGCCACGGTTCGCCTAGTGTGTTTGGTTGCTACAGCTGGAAAAGGCAAAGGCTGGAAGTCTCCTTTCTTATTTCTTGCTCCCTTTCCCAGTCTGTGCACTTGTTTTCTGTGACTCATTTGGGCAAAGGCACCATAACATTCTATCAGCAATAAATTTTCCTGCTTAATTTTATAGTATCCTGATGGGTTAGGAATAATCTAAATTCTGTGTCTGTCTTGAAGTCATCCACAGCCCATCATAAATCGTTCTGCCACATGCCCATTTTCAAAATAAATTTTATTCAAGAAATTTTCAAGTAAACACAAAATTAGAATAATGTCATGAACCCTATGCAGCCTTTATTTAGTTTCCAGAATTATTAATATTTTGACACTCTCGTTTCCTCTTCCTTTCCCATTTTTTATTTTTTGCTGGAGAATTTGAGAGCAAATCCTTTCTTGTGTCTGAACATCCCGCAGACATCTTGATAAAAGCAGCGTCCTTCCTGGATCCCTCTCAGGTTTCCTTGAGGGCTGCCTGTGAAGAGCGCTTTTGATTTTACAGCAGAAATTTTCCTCAAGCCAGTAAGTTGCTTGTGCCAAGACCAATTAATTTACTCATTCATAACCAAGAGAAATAGCATGTGCCGTTGTGCAAGGGAGTTGTGGAGCCCTTACCTGGCTTTTGCTCACCATTTATTTTAATTTGTTTGTCCTCACACAGCATTACTAGCCAGTCATTTCTCGGCAACCTTGAATGCACTGAGGGGCCCTTGTCGCAGAATTAGGGGACACTTTGGGGAGCTTTCTTTGCACAAAGGCTGTCCTCCTAGATGTAATGATCCGGAAGCCTGTGTTCCTTGAAATTAAGGATCATGTCAGAGGCTCCACCTTTCTGTAAAGCGGCCACTGGCCGGTGTGTCAGTCTGCCTCAGTCTGCCTTTCTGACGTGGGGAGGACTGAAGTGTAGAACACACCTGATGGCTGTCTCAGCTATGCTGTTTAACTTCACTAGAAAATGGATCTATAAACTCTAAAGACCACTGTAAAGTGGTCTATAAAATGGATTTTTAAATAATAGTAAAATATACATATCATAAAATTTACCATCTTAACCATTTCTGGGGGCCTGATTTTATTTTATTTTTATTTTTTACAATTATTTTTATTAACATATAATGTATTATTTGCCCCAGGGGTGCAGGTCTGTGAATCATCAAGCTTACACATTTCACAGCACTCACCATAGCACATACCCTCCCCAATGTCCATCACCCAGCCAACCTTTCTCCCCACCTCACCCCCCAGCAACCCTCAGTTTGTTTTGTGAGATTAAGAGTCTCTTATGGTTTGTCTCCTTCACAATCCCCTCTTGCTTCATTTTTTCCTTCCCTACCCCCCACAAGCCCCTGCCTTGCCTCTCGAATTCCTCATATTGGGGAGATCATATGATAGTTGTCTTTCTCTGATTGACTTATTTCGCTCAGCATAATACCCTCTAGTTCCATCCACGTCGTCGCAAATGGCAAGATTTCATTTCTTTTGATTGCTGCGTAGTATTCCATTGTGTATATATACCACTTCTTCTTTATCCATTCACCTGTTGATGGACATCTAGGCTCTTTCCATAGTTTGGCTATTGTGGACATTGCTGCTATAAACATTCAGGTGCATGTGCCCCTTCGGATCACTACGTTTGTATCTTTAGGGTAAATACCCAGGTGTGCAATTGCTGGGTCGTAGCGTAGTTCTATTTTCAACTTTTTGAGGACCCTCCATGCTGTTTTCCAGAGTGGCTGCACCAGCTTGCATTCCTGCCATTTTTAAGTGTATAGTTCAGTAGTGTTGAATATATTTACTTTGGGAACAAATCCACAGAAGACTTTTCATCTAGGGAAACTGAAACTCTACTAAACAATTAACTCTCCATTCTCTATTACCCCCAAGCCCTGGCAGGGCAGCCACAATTCTCCTTTCTGTCTCTGTGAATTTGTCTACTCCGGGTACCTCGTATAAGTGAAATTACACAGTCTTGGTGTCTTGTGATGGGCCTGTTTCACCTAGCATAGTGTCCTCAAGGTTTATCCACATTGGAGATGTGTCAGAACTGCCTTGCCTATTTTAAGGCTGAATACTCTTCCACTGTACACATATACCATATTTTGTTTATCCATTCATCTGTTGATGGTTACTTGGGTTGCTTCTACATTTCGGCTCTTGTGAATAATGCTGCTGTGACCATGGGTTTGTGTAACATGTTCTTTAGATGAAAATTTTTTTTCTTATTCTGGAATATGTAGCTTCCTTGCATTTTGGGTACCCACCATTGTTTGAGTATTGTCCTTCCCTGAGGTTGTAATAGGACCTAAATTGCCATATCATTATTTCTTCAAATCCTGGGCACTTTTTCTCCTTGACTTTCTGTACCATTTGCCATTGGTATGCCACCAGTTGGTATAGTGCTTGAGACACAGTGTAGATACTTGTTGAACAAATGAATGAAGTAAAATTAAGGAGAAACCAGTTATTTTTCCGCATTAAATGGTTGGGACCTCAAGGGTGCCGGGTGACTCAGCCGGTTAAGTGTCAGCCTTCAGTCAAGGTCATGATCTCAGGGACCTGGGATCAAGCCCCACACTGGGTTTCCTGCTCAACAGGGAGTCTGTTTCTCCCTCTCCATGTGCTATTCCCTCTACTCATTCTCTCTCTCTCTCTTCCTCTCTCTCAAATAAATGAAAGATCTGAAAAAGGATCAAATAAATTACTTGGGACCTCAGGCCTGTCTAGATACATCCCAGAAGGCTTCTCTTTCAAACATCTGGCCCATGTTCCTATTTAAATTAATTCGGTATAGATTAATTTAGCTATTGTTCTATATTTTTAGACAGAACATAATCACATATCTAATACCTCTTTCCCTGCCTTTCTTTCCATGATTTGAACACAGTAGAGTGGGTCAATATATGTTTATTATAAATGGGTAAAACTTAGAGTGAGTGTATATATGAAGGAATTATTTAATGAATGAGCCAACTAAGAATATATGTTCTTTGGTGAGTAGTATATTTCTTGGAGAACTTCATTATGTTAGGAGAAAGGGAAGGAAGGAGGAATGGGAGGGACATTATTCTCTCATTCCACAAGTAACCACAGTTCTGGATAGTGGGGGTCCAGAAGTAAACAAAGTAGGTATGGTTTAGGCTCTCAGGGCCTTACCTTCCAGGGAGTAAAACAGACAACAGAATGATTTCCAGTTGTTCTGGTGCCATGAAAGGAAACAGGAGGTCATGGTAGAGAAGAATAGGGTCCTACTGGGGAGGGCAGTCAGGAGGACATAGTTGATGAGATGACACCTTCAGAGTGAGATGGAGCCTGGGTGGGGGAAGGGGAGTCTGGGCCAAGGCCAGGAAAATCCCGGCCAGAGGAAAGGATTCCCAAGGAGCCCATTTGTCTACTGTGTTGAGGGGAGCAGAAAGGAGTAAAGCCAGAACAGGGGCCTGGTTGGCCATGGTAAAAAATTTGGACTTTTGTTAAGAGCGTTGAAAATCCATTGACATGTTTGAGCGTAAGACACATATGATCTAATTTGCATTTTAAGACGCTCAGTCTGGTTGCTGCGGGGACAATTGTCGAAGGGTTTGTCTGGAAGAGGAGTGTGCGGTCAGGTCTACCTCTGGGAGCCACAGCCCAGGTGGGAGATGGGGGTGACATTGGAGCCTGGGAGATGGGGGTCGACTGAAGACTCAGGATCAAGATAAGGTGTAGCCTTCTTCCCCTCCTGTGTTTCATCTGCGCGTCCCTATGTTTATTTTGTTACCTGTGAAGGCAGTTCCTCAAGGTCGGTGGAATCTGTTGCTATTACCATTGCCATTCTGATGAGTAATTTACTTGGTACTGTGTCGGATTCTAGGCATTCGCTCACTGGACAGTAGCTATTGCAAGTTTCTATTCCCCTCTCACTTATGAACTTGAAAGATCTCTCTCTCTCTCTCATACACACACATCAAAAATATAAAGCATTGTAAGTTAATATTTCACTAAATGAAGTATGATAACTCTATCCACTGCAGTCATATCTCTTTGACTCCTAAGCTTTGTTTTAGAGAATACACACAGAGAAGGGAACAGACTTAGAAGGATCTGTGTTTAAAATACAGCACACTCTACTTCCCTAAAACTCCCTTTTTTTTCATATAGTAAGTTCTGACTATATCTGGAAATATGTTACATTTGCTATGATTTGTTCAAGTTATTCTGGAGAACAGTAGACTACAATGTTTCCTAGTACAGCTCAATTCATTATCTGAATATTGCAACACTAAGTCGGGGTGGACAGTTGTAGGAGTGACATCAAGGGGATTATGTAGGGCCCGATAGTCAAATGCATCTTGTAAGCCTTATGATACTTGGTTGAAACTCAGGTTATAACTTAACTCTCAGATCTTGTCTAAGGGCAGATCTAAAGAGAATTACTCTGTAGAATTTTTGGATCCACCACCCTTTTGACCCTGCTCTTAAAATTCTGGTGGGTTAGCCCTAGAATCAATCAAACCACTCTTCCTAGAGATCTTGAAATAAATGATGGTCCTGAACTCCTCCAAACCCAGAGCAGCCCACTAGCTACCCTTACCCTGTGGGAAGGAAGGGGAAGCCAATCGACCGCTGGGGGTGAAGAAAAAATGATACATGTAGGTTGCTTGCCTTGACACATTCTGAACTCTTCCTATGTTTTGTGTGATTTTTCAGATATAAAATGTGAGATTTCTTAGGAAATGGTCATTAAAATGAATTCTTTATCCTTTCAATTCACAAAATAGGATTTGTAAATTACAGAAGACATATTCCTTTCTATCCTCACAGAGGAAACATTGTCTATTTCAGGCTTCATTTTCACTAATAATGTGGTTTCAGCTCCAACTATAATTCAGGAGGTGCTTCTCTGGTAATTGCATTCTTTTGCTGATTTTTCCCTTTCTCATCTTGACGGTGATTTTATTTTTTTCATGCCATAAACCAAATGCTATTTAATGTTCTTATTAGGGACAATTAACATATCCATGAATTGTGGTCCTATTTATACATCTGTTATCAGAGTGAATTCCTTGTTTGTTTAAGAATGAAGTTCTACCTCATTTAAGACCATTTTTGTCTATTAGCAAATGAATTCTATTTGAATTTTCATGAGTGTGTTTTACTTCACACCAAAGAGACATTGTTTTAGAAAATAAGAACATTGAAAAATTTTTAAACAAACAGAAAACACATTATCAGCTTATGAATAGTGGAAGTTGAAACACAAATAGTATATTTCCTAATTGCTTTTTCTTCTAGAACTAGCAACAATTGATCATGGCTATATACACTATTTAAACAAAAATATATTTTACAAAAGCTTTTAAAAGAGCCATCTGCCAGGTCAAATTGATTAAGCATCTAAATAACACGTTGGATTTAAAATAGATTTGTGTGAGATATCTGTTTCATCCTTGAGGAACAATAATAAACTTTGTGGAGAAGGTTGAGCTTTCTCCAGAGTTTACTTGAGATGTCAAGATAAGTAATTGCCTTGCTGCTACAAATTTGGAACTTAACATTTCGTTGGGCCCACTTTTGCTGCCACTCCATAGATAATAAATTTCATGAACAGATCTTTCCATTGGCAGAAGTTGGCCCTTTTGTTTTCTCTGCAGAAAATGAGTTGCTTTGCTTTGTGATAGGCAGGTATCCAAGCACTAATACTTTTCATTTCAGTCTAGAATCCGGTAATGACGCCCCATCCTTCTTCCTGACAGCTGGGATGATGATCTCGCTCAACCCACGGATTCTAGTACAGCTCAAGGACAGGAACGGTGGCTAGAATTTTATCAGTAAGCCCAAGAGCCAAGGGACAGGAGTGATGTACTTTGGAGTAGGTGATTAACTCCTTCAAGATTCCTCTCATGTTATCAACTCCAGATTGACCAGAAGGTGCTATTTTGCTGTAGGACCTTGAGGGTCATCCCTCACTTATCCCTCTGGAATGACACAAACACAATCTATTTTGTTGATCAGTTCTTTTCCTCTCTTTCATTTTTCTATTTTTTGATGCAGTCGATCAGGTGTTGCCCAGGTAGAGCTTGGCAGGACAAATCCAGTCTATAGCTGGCAAGCTAAAGCTTTATATTTTTAAATGGCTGAAAAATAGCTCATGAAAAATGATAGGTCAGTACCCACAAGTAAAATTTTACTTGAACACAACCTGCTGATTCACTTACATATTGTCTATGGATATTTTCTGTTACACTGAAAAAGTTGAATTGAGTAGTTAGGACAGATACCGGATGGACCCACTAAGTCTAAGTTGAAGCAAGTCTAGGCACTTCTCAAAAAAATACGTTATTTGCTGCATATATAGCTCTGAACCAGTCCTTAAGTGTATTGGCAATTTTCCTGTATTGTGAACAACGTGTTTTTTTCCCAGAACCAAATGGAAAAAACTGTTAGCACATTTCTCATGTTCAGTATGGTCTAACTGAATTAAGGGAAGAGTCAGACCAATAAGGAATCAGCCTGTTCGGAGAGTAAATCATCTAATGCAGAGGCCATCTAATCCGGAGGTATGGGGTTAAAGTATCCATTGAATCTACCTGCTTCCTCTTTATCTAGTCATTTTAGTTAGGAGCTCTTCTCAGCTTCTCGGGTAGGCAAACTTTCAGAAATTTCAAGTAACATTTTTTCTTTTTCTTTTTTTAAAGGAATTAGCACATGCTTATTGTAAAACATAATACATGGCCAGCTATCTTTTTTTAAACTAAAAAATAAGTGGGAATATAGAACTTATTGTAAAGATTAAAAACAACCAAAGTTTTTTAGTGGTCTCAGGTAGTGTTTTAAGATTTCTTTCCTTCTCTGCAACAAATCCTTGTACGCACACAAAGTTAATGTGATAGTAAACAACTTCTGGGCTGATTAATTGATATTTGAAGTAAAGTTACCTGCAAGCGAATTTTTGCATATGTATTAGAAACCTTAAAATTTGCATATGTCCTGTCTTATGCAGATCAGCTAAATGGCATGCTACTTAAAGACTTTGTAAGAGTTATCCTACCTCGCTTGCTTCTTCACACTAGCCTGGCTTAGCATCCTCTCAACGTTAGGGTCCCGGCAAGCCACACAGGGTGCGAGGGCATGTGCTTTGAGGACCCAGGGTTCTGCACAGAATCCCGAGACCCCTGCCACCAAGGAGAGACAGTGGCAAATCCTGATCTGCAAATGAATGCTTTTCTCTTTCCCACACGTGACATTCAGCTTTAGGACAAGATCACAAAACCCCTTCAGCCCATATTAAATATCAATCACAGGGCCCTACATGGATAAGGGCAGAAACAGTGTATTTTGGATGAATCCCAGGAAACAAATTATACTCCATGTTCTGTCTTTAAAGGAGTCCTTCTTCCAAGGGGGGCAGGGAATTTGAGGCTTGTCCACAGTGTGACCAGACGGAACTCTTCCCGGCTGTTTGCAAGGGCTGTAATTAGCCTCCTGGAAGAATATAGGCGAGCAGGGCAGCACTGCAGACCTTGCCAGGTTCAGTCCAGACTATTCCTGGGCCTGAGGCACTGGTTGATTCACTCTGTTCTGGAAGAGTTACTGCAGTTTTCCAGCCAGAACTTTTGAGAACTCCAGTGGAAGCTATTAGAACTCCTCTGTGGGATTCACCCGGGATTCTGGCCCTGGGCAACAGGTTCTAATGGTCCAGTGATTCAGAGTTACTGCCCAGCACCCCTGCTGTCCACTCTGTGGGCTCCTTGTTTCTTGTGTGCATTTCATGTCATTGGTGAGATTGTGACTCCCCACCTCCCCACTCCGAAACTCGCCATCTCCTATGCCTTTCACAGTCCCTAAACACTAGTGGGACTTTGCATTCAGTTGAGTAACTTCTCTGTAAATGTTGACTGTGTGGAAGGACTGGAGAGGCTAGTCCTCAAGAGAATGTGTGCTTTTGCATGTCTATATGATTGTGCAATGTCAATGAGTCCCAGCCAGATCTTACAGGGACTGTGATTTAATTCTCTTACCATTAATCAAACAAACAGTAAGTGGGACGGGTGTTAAGCTTGAATATCTCCGCTTACCATTTGAACCATCCGTACCACCTGGGGGTTTTTTGCAACCTGCCCTTTTGTTGCGGTGGGTCCCCTAATTCTCTTTTCAGTCCCTTTCATCTTTTCATTGCTCTCCAAGGCACAGTTCTGTAAACCACATAGAGCCCTTTCAAATTCTCTTGCATTTTGTTTGATTCAGGCAATTGACTAGTACTGTCAGCTAATTGGAGTGGAAATGTAAAATGAAAGCTGTATTATTCAGCTGCCAAGTCTCCTCACTTGGCAGGGAGTGGGGGATGCCGGTAATTGTACCAGGAGTGTAATTGCTCTGGGTTCTGCCTCTGGATTTAACAGTGAACCCTGGGAGGGTCTTCCTCGGAGACACCGGATACCTGCTTCTCTTCCGTGGCTTCCTGGCAAACAGTGAGGGTTGAAGCAAATCAGATCTAACCAAGCGTTCTTCTGTTGTTGGAGAACACACCTGCTGTGTGTTGTGCTGACTGCGGGAGTGGATCGCTTGGTGTAAGGACTTAGTCAATATGTCATTCCGTCAGAACTGGCAGTGAATTTCCTCTGGTTTGGAGTACCGGTGGAGTCCGCATTCCCACAGGGAAGACGCTAACCTCACGTGCCAGCCGTGGCCTGTGCCAGGATGTTCTGGGGAACAGGAGCTGAGGCAGAACAGAAGCCCATTTGTGAAGCAGTTATGAATGAGGGACGGTTTGCAGGTCTGGAAAGAGCTGAATAGCATCATGGAAAAATAAGGAAAGTAAAATGTAGTTGATTAGTTCATCATTAAAGTTAATCATCTCCGTGGTTTTGGCCCAACCAAGTTGGCTTTCTTTTTTTTTTTTTTTTTCTTTTCTTCCCCCCACCCACTTTAATTCATAAACTGAGTGACAGTAGCCAACAATACTTTAGGGTAGACTAGGGGGCTGTAGCGTGTGAGATCGTTCGGCAAGGGGAAATTCCGCTCTTCCCCACGACTTAACCTGAGCCTGTGGCATACAGCAGTGATCGTTGTCACGTACCCTGCCCGGACGGGGCTTCAGAGTTCTCCTCAACCTGGCATTTTAAGTGCCTTTTTTTTTTTTTTTCCTGCAGAGCAGGCATGTGTGAGAAAACCTGTTCACCATCGCTGACTTAGAACTTCAGAAGAATATTTCCACTATTAGCCCAGGAAATGGAAATAGCAGCAGCTATCTAATTATGGTACTCTCCTCAGTTGCCAAGATTAAGAGGGTTGATTTGAGCAGTGGGGTCTGGTACAGTGTGTTTCCATACTGTTATTACTCTATTACACCATGTGGCTTTACAGAAGGGTTCCTCAGACATTTCCAGAGGAGAAGCTGTTTTTGTTTCCTTAGAAGTTTAAGATCTTGAGTAAGATATTGAGAAAAAGGTTGCTAAGGCAGGGCTGGCTACCCTTGTTGGTCCCAGATTCCCTCCTGCACAGAAACCCTTGCCAGCTGCAAGGAGGGAGGGCAGAGGTGGCAACAGCAGCCAGAGTCAATTAGGTCAGTGGATCAGTTACGCACAAACCTGTCGAGAGCTGTTTCTCCAGAACTAGTATGTTTTAGTTGAAGGAACGTGGTTCTTGAAACCAAGCAGTCCTGGCTTCATATTCTGGATTTCCCAGTGAATATAAGTCTCCAACAATTTTTATTTTTTTTATTTTTTATTTTTATTTTTTTTTAAAGATTTTATTTATTTATTTGACAGAGAGAGATCACAAGTAGGCAGAGAGGCAGGCAGAGAGAGAGAGAGGAGGAAGCAGGCTCCCCGCTGCGCCTGGGTGGCTCGGTGGGTTGGGCCGCTGCCTTCGGCTCGGGTCATGATCTCGGGATCCAACAAATTTTTTAAGTTTTGTTTTGTTTTGTTTTTTGGGTAAAACAGAAGCAATAATTAAGTAATTTACAGGATTTTTGCAAGGATTAAATGTTACGTGTAAATTCATACACATATACACACATTTCTATGTAGTATGTATATTATAGGTATATAAATGCATGTGTATACAACTATAATATACACATAAAGATATATATGACACACGCATATATAGTATCTTGCAAATAGTAGCTGTGATTATTGTATGGACATATAACTTGTGTAATGACATTTTAAAATGGACACTATAAAATGGAGTTTGGAAAGTTGTATGTTTGATTTTTTTTTAAAATGCATTGTCTTCATGGTATCTTACTTTGAAAAGAAAGCTTTCTAATTTGCTTGCACACTAGGAATGGTTGTATATTGATGACCTTGGTCATGAAAGCACACACGAGAAGAAAAATCCAGCAGATGAGGAACTGCTTTATAACTTGGGCGCGGAGATGTGTGGTGATGACCCCTCTGAGGAACAGAGGTCAGGTAGAGATTTATCTGGAGTACAGAAAAGGTCCAAGGATGGAGAATTGGGAGCCTCTGCTCTACCCTATAAGTGTCTGGCACTGTGCTGAGGAACTGAAAATGTGTTACCTAATTTATCCTCCTAATATTCCTCTATAAAGATATTTTATTATCTTTATTCTTTTTATGTAAAAGTAAACCAAGGCCATTAGGATAATTATCTTGTTTAAGGTTCTGTAACTATTTAGGCAGGGACCTAAATTCCCACTTCCAGATGTGTGACTCCAGACTTCATCTGCAGATTAGGGACCCTGTACTCTAACCTTTGAATTTTATAGAGGGTGGATCTGAGGCAAATGACTCGTCTAGTGTGCCTAGCTTGTTGAAGGCAAGTTCTAACTCTGAATCCAGTACACTTTTTTTGTACTTGGTTCTCTTTCCAATTATTCTTTTCCTTTGTTCCCTAATTGTTTTAAAAGTCTTATTTCTTCAACTGTATTTCAAGTTCAAGTGCATATGTAAGGGACGGGGTTGTATTTTCTTGCTTAGCAGAATGACAGATCCTCTATAAATTCTTGGTGACTCGAATTGTTGAAGGATTTGGTCCCTGAAATTCCATTTTGAATGAGGCAGTCTTTGTATACATATATCTAAATTGGGGCTTTGAGACATTTGATCGATACTTTATAATAATGGTTCTCAATGTTACTGGATCCACTGCACTTTTTTTTTAAATCCAATCTGACAATCTTTATCTTTTAACATTTTCATTCAGTGTAATTACTGATACTTGAAGGTTTATATTTACTATCTTACTGTTGTTTTCTGTTTGTTTTAATGTTCTTTCTTTTTTTCTCTCTTTTCTTCTTTTGAATCAATCCAAAATTCATTTCCCCATCTTTTAGCTTGTTAGTTATACGTGTTTTACTGTTTCTTTTAGTGATAATCCTAGGGATTACAATGTCTGCTAATTATTTTCTCTCTTCCCAACTAGGCCTAGGACCTTGAAACACTTTATTTTTTTATTTAACCCTTTGCTGTCTTATGTCTTATTATGCAGTTTATATCTTCATATATTTTAAATCCCACAAAATGTTATTTTTGTTTTGTGCAGTTATTTTTTTAGATTTACCCAACATTTGCCCTTCCCATTACTCTCAGTTCCTTCCTACATTACTGTGTTTCCATCTTCAATCATTTTCTTTTTGCCTGAAGAACTTCTCTGACTTTTTTTTTTTTTTTAATGTTCAGGTCTATGGGTGAAAAATTCTCATAAGTTTTATTAATTTAAAAGCTTCATTTCAATATTATTTTTGAAGGCTATTCTTGCTGGGTATAGAATTCTAACTTAGTGATTGTTTTCATTTATTGCTTCAGTGATTTTGTTTTCTGACATCCATCATTTTTTGTGGATAGGTTGACTATCAGACTTATTGTTCTTCTCTGAAGATAACTCTCCTCTCCTCTATAGAGTTGAAGATTTTTCTGTATGGAAACAACTTAAATGACTGTCAGTGGATGGATAGATAAAGAAAATGTGGTACACACATACGACAATATTATTCAGCCTTTATAAAGAAGAAAATCCTATCATTTCTGACAATATAGATCAACTTGGAGGGCATCATGATAAGTGAAATAAACCAGACTGAGAAAGATAAAAACGACATGATACCACTTATGGGTGGAATCTTAAAAAAAAAAAATTAAACTCATAAAGCAGAGTAGAAAGTGGTTGCTAGGGGCTGGAAGGGTAGGGAAGAATAGAGAAAAGAAAAAGACTTTATTCTTTACTGTTAGTTTTCAATAGTCTTACTCTGATGTGTTTAGGTATTATTTTCTTTATATTTATTCTGCTTGACAGTCATTACTTCTTGAATCTATGGCTTAATGTGTTTCTTCTGTCTTGGAAAGTTCTTGGCTGTTATTTTTTCAAAAATGTATTTCTGCCCCTTTCCTGTCGTGTTTTTCTCAGTTGCCCATATGTTAAAACTTGAAACATGTTTCATTGTCTCCCATGCTCTTTTCTTTTTTCTATACTTTTTGGTTTTTGTCCTTCAGTTTGGATATTTTCTGTTGGTATCTTCTTACCTACCAGTATTCTTTTAAGCTATGTCCAGTATGCAGTTAAACAAAATTAATCTCATTTGCTTGTATTTTTCTGTTCTAGAATTTCAAATTAATTGTGGTTGGAGATCCTGGTTATTTGATAAATTTTCATAGTTAATTTTCAATTTCCAATATATTTTTTGTCCTCTGTTATTTTCATAAATTTCTAAACAGAAAAGGTACAATCTTTCTTTGAGTTACATGATAATTAAAAATCTGGATGATTCAGAGTGTATTATTACCAGTCAGTAAGTTCTTTGTGTTTATATGTAAAACAGAGTGAGGATAAATATCAGATAGTTATAAACAGATTTTTTACTTACACGAATGTTCAGTAGGATGTTTGAATGTCATGTGGAAGTGAGACAGTTTTTCTTCATGTTTTACGTGACATGAAATCTAGAATTTATGGTCCCTATCTGTTAAATGCCAGTAGTACCTCACAACCCTCAGTCTTCAAAACAAATTCTCAAAATGCTTCCTAGGGAGGCATAGCCATGCTTAGGAGCCTGCTTTACACAAAAATAGTGAGGTTGCATTGCTTATAATGAAGTCTTTGACTCAGGGCCTTGGCCAGGACTGAAAATAGACATTCAACTACCTGGTTGAACGTGAGTGTCAGAACAGCTCTCAAACATTTACTGGATGGCCAATTTAACTAGGCCAGCTGCCAAGAGCCTGGCTACAGGAAAAAAGTGTTAGGGATTAAGGACATGCAGCAGCACTTTAAGTGGTGTACAGTGGTGGCATGCTGGAACATGATAGCATCGGGCAGGTGAGCCTGGCATTCAGTCAGAAATAGAGGGGCCCTTTCAGAGCAAATGTCTTGACTGAGACTTAAGTCTAGAAGGCAGATCTTGGAGCATATTGAGAATGGCCATTGCACATACAACACTTTTATTGGACATCAAGGGGAGTGAAGTGCTGTTGTCTGTATATTTGGCTTTTCAGCAATTACATCACAAAATAGCTAGTGATTATCTAAATTTGGGAATATCTGTCCAACCATAAGTCAAAATATTGTAAGTGCCTGCTATATTTTAGTCACTGTGGGAGCACAAAGGTACTTATATATCAAGAAATAGTCTACTCTTGGGTATGGAGGAAGGAAAACAAACTAATTTTAAAAGAATGGTAATGGTTCACCTCCCCTTCCAACAAGAAAAGACATAATGTGAGAGATGATGGTATAGCAATAATTAATTTTATGGGCAAACATTTTGAATATTTCTTTTTCTCTATTTGCCTTAGGAATATGATATGAAGGTTTTGAGAGCAGAATTTTTAGAGGAAAAAATGTAGTTATAAACTTATAAGGTATAGTAGGGTCTTCCTAGTATCTGACTTACTTAAAGTGGAAATATGAATCGGACTTTTTCTTCATTATAGAGCTTCTTTTCTGGGGGTAACATCTCTAGAAATTTATGAGGGTTATTTTGTCATTGGGGTACTCTTAAGCTTGCCCTTTTACTCCAACAGGATTATGTTAGAATGAGTGGAAAGCTGGATATAAAAATAGAAGAGCTTCAGAACTAAGCCTATATTTCCATTGTCTCAGAATTAGGAATATGAAGCACATTCACTGGGCATTTAATTTTATTCTACATTTTGAAGAAATTCTTTTTATTTTCTTTTTCTTTCTTTCTTTTCTCTTTTTTGGTACGCTTTTCTAGGAGTATAGTTTCTACAGCACTGTCTAGTGGAATATCTTGTAAACATTTAAGCTGTGGGAAAGTTAACTCTCCCTTGCCTTGGAAACTGGAGATTCCAGGAGGGATTTTCTAAAGCTCTAAATGCTACAGCTACTCCCTCTGTCATAGAAAATACCATCATCAACTGATTAATGTTGGGGCAAATGACCAAACTCATAGCTAACATTTATTGAGTGCTTCCTATGTACCAATCACCATGCTAATAAGTATACTAATTTATTTCATCTTTATTATAACTCTGTTGAGTTCTATCTTATCCATAGTTTATATGTTAGGAAATGGACACTCAGAAAAGCCAAGAGATTTGTTCAAGATTCCACAGCTAGGGAGCAGTTGAATTGGTATTTGAACCCAAGTTACCCACTACCGTATTGGTATTGCTACTTGAGTTAGTATAGTCTGTGACCTTGTGTTCATAAACCAAGGCTGTGGGTACAGAAGTAGGTTGGTTGGAAAAACAAAAGCTTTAGAATCAAATGGACACTGGTTCAAATAAAGGTACTATAACTTATAAGCTCTGGTAATATTACCTAACCTCTATGAACCTTGGTTTCCTCATCTGTAAAGGAGGGGAGATGATATCTCAGAATATTTTTAGGAAGAAATATAAAAGATCTGTATGTGCCAAAGAGTCTGGAATCCAGAAGGTGATGTTTTTCTCCTTTTTCTTTTTTGTGAAAAATAGAACTCGGAAGTCTGGCATTGTGGAAGTGATGGAGCTTTGGGGACACGAGTCAGGGAGATACTGACTTAGTCAAGGAGGCAGAGAGGTCCTCCCTGAGGAAGTGGTATTTCAACTGAGACCTGGAGGACACGTAGAAGTTAGATTAAAAGGGGTAAGGGTATATAGGGCACCTGGGTAGCTCAGTCGGTTAAGTGTCCAACTCTTGATATTGGCTCAGGTCATGATCTCCGAGTTGTGAGATTGAGCCCAGTGTTGGGCTCCGTGCTGGGCATGGAGCCTGCTTGAGATTTTCTTTCTGTCCCCCTCTGCGCTTCCCCCCTCAATAAATGAAGGAGGTAAGAGTGTGCTTTGCAGCCGTGGGGAACATTTTAGGCAGGTAAGTCACTTGACCTCACAGCCCTTTCCTCTGAAATTTGGGGTACTGCCCTCATGTCCCTCATCTTGGCCTGTAAAGTGAGAGGGTGGAAGTGACCATGATGTGACCGGGGAGGACTGCTGTGCAATAGAAGGCATTCATGGTCGTTGATGTCTCCGGCGACAGTGGTGTGGCATGGAAGAAAAGGATGGGTTTGAATCCAGATCTGCTCATTACCGGATGTGCTCTAGACAGTTCCTTTACTCTTTCCGCACCCTATTCCTTCGTTTATAAAATGAGTGCTTTTATGAATGCATTTATAAAATAAGGCTTTGCTCCCAAGATGCTGGGAGGAGCAGTGGGCTGGCGTGTATACTGGGGACCTGCAGAAGTACTGGCGTGTGACGGGAGCTTGTCCCCTTTCCTTCCCTGCCCCCACTGTGCTCCCACACCATCCTAGGGAGATGTTTGTGCAGGAACTCGTTGTTAACTTGCCATGCTTTCAGCGTCTCTTGTCAGCCAGCTGAACAAAGACATTTTCAGTTATGTGGAGTGGCTATCTTTTCATCTGTGATTCATGCTGTTGTTTCTGTATCCAAGCTGATATTCTTATAGTCGGTGCCTTGGGGTTTATCATTTTAAGCCAGCAGGAGGGGGAGATCAGGTACAAGCTAGTCACTCCAGGATGCTGAAATGGGAAACTACTTAGGTCCTTGGTACAGAAAACAAGAAACTCGGTGAGGGAGCCTTCTATGGAGAGAGCTTTTGAAATCAGTCTCAGACTGGGAGTGGTCTGCCATTTTCTCTCTTATTTGGCATTAACTTGTATTTGCTCCTCCTGAAAGGAGAGAATTTAATGTAAATGTAAGGGCTCCTATCTTTTCTTAACAATAAGTATCCTCTGCTCTTTTTTATTTGAGGCCGGATGAGGAGCTTTACATGAACTTTAAAATGAGATTGAATGAAAAAGGTATTGTTTATCTAAGCTGTCTGAGGAAAGGCACTTGGGGAAAGAATTGAACTCTAAAATAACCTTATGAAAGTTATTGATTTGTTTCTTTATGGTTCTTTGACAAACAAGAACATTATTTCCGTGCCTGAACTGGAGCTGGGTCAAAGAACTCTTTTTTATAGATTATCTTTTCTGAAAACCAGACTTGTCAGAAAAATAAACCTCCAGAAATGAAGATATGAGACCCAGTTGAATATCATGGTCCTTTCTTGCTTTGAAGGACAAGTAGGGAATGCAATTAATTTTTAAAAATCTCACTGAGTGCATGAAGGTTTAGGAAGATAAATGGCTCACTGTTGTCAGTTTGGTAGGTTGCTTGCTTCAACTCTACTTCCCCTGTGCTAGTTTAACTCCAAAGCCCAGATTCCATTTACCGATGGTCAGCAAGAAAACGGCCACAACATTTTTGTTGTTGTTGTTCCTATACCTTATATTTTAAAAGTAACTTTTAAAGGTCACAGTAAGTTCCATCTACTATGTGCAAATACTGTTCTAGACATTAGGGACACATCAGTGAACAAAAAAAACCAAAATTCCTGCTTTTTTAGGGCTATGCTCTAATGGGAAGGAGAAAGACTCTTAGGAAACAATGGTATAATACCATGGTAAGTGGTGACTCCTAGGAAGAAAACCATGTAAAGGAATAGATAGATGCAAAATATTATCTGGAGAGGTGGTGTTTGAACAACCACTTGAATAAAATGAAGGAATAAGCCATGGTGATGTTTGGGGCAAGAGCACCCCAAACAGAGGGAATGCCCCATTTTAAGGCCCTGAGCTGGGAACATACTTGGTAGTTCCAGGAATAGCAAAGAAAACCAGTATAGCTAGAGCCAGTAAAAAAGGTTTGTGAGAAAGGGTACATAATGAAGTCAGCGAGAGAAATCAGTTGCCACTTGAACTTTTGGAGCAGTAGAGAAGCATGACCAGATGCCATCAAGCTGTGGCAATCCTAGCCTGAAGCTTATCTGCATTCCGCATCCCCACTTTGGAGCCTGGCTTGCTCTAAGTCACAAGTCATGTTCCAGGTGCTTGGAGAAACTTTTAGCACCCCATTCCTTGAAGGAGCTTCCAACAGCTCTCATTTGTCAGCCCCAAATTTACCCCTAAACTGATCTCTGACCACATAATCTTCAGCTGGGTCCTCCCATTTGACTCAAGGAAGCTTTGGGTCAAACAAGGGTGAGCATAAGGACAGAAGAATCAGTAATCCTTGATGCCAAGAAGAGCCATCAGAATTAGGAAAACAAATTAAAAAAAGGAGAGTGTTCTTCTAGGATGTCAGTTTACAGGGACCTGATGCCCAAGCTGCCCATAGCTGTTCCCACACCCAGGGAAGCCAGGGGTCCTGGCCTGCATCGCCCTACCTGGGAGGTTCTCATCAGCTCCATTATCTCAGCACTGAGTCTCCTAAGGATGGTTTTGAGAAGCTGAGATTTTTGTGAAAACACTTCATTTAAAGAAATATGTTTCATTGAATAAGTGAATAAATATACATGCCTATTACACTGTTCCAGCTTTTCTAGAAAATTTTAATATGCTATGAGAAATTATATAAGTTACATTTTTGTTACTAAAAAAAAAAAAGGAACTATGGATAAGGATAATGGAAAAAACCTGGGAATGACCATCTTTCACTTACTGGTTTATGTAATTCCATGCTTTGTTTCCATGTATATAAATATGTTTTTATTATAAAAATGACATTTTAGTCCACGTATTATTTTGTAACTTGGAAGCACAGTTTTGGGTGAGCTTTATTTCTTTTTTCTCATTTCTGTTCTAAGAAACCAAGGGAATTTAAAATGAGACGAATTAATCAATAATTGAAGGAGGGTTATTATACCATTCAAATTGAAGAAAATTTATGTTGACAGGTGATCTACTGGTATTATAGAATACTGTAAATAATTTCCCCCCAGAAACTTGAGTGAGGGATATATTCATTGTTTATTTTTAGGATTAATCAAATGTTCAATAAATACTTAACCAAGTGAAATAGGTTTTTTTCCTTGAATTACTTGGCTATTACTTTAAGATATTTGAAGATGGAGATACTGTATTATCTTCAAGAACATTTGATTCACATATTATTAAAATATTAAAATCTGTATTAACAGATCATATTTTGATTGCCTCTTAGGTTTGTCATAATCTAATCCTTTAATCTATATTCTAGGGAGAAACTATTTTAAGACTTTCTTTTGCAAAGTGTATTAGGTTGGAAGAGAGGATTATAAAGCAATGAAATTGCAATAGTAACACAAAAGATCTGTAAAACTTGCTTTACAATGTTATTTCTTTGGACTTTATGGCTTTATCCAAAGTTTTAGCTATTGAGGAACTCTAGTATCCCCACCTTCATAAAGCAATTTTATGGAACCATAGAAATTGATTCGTAAAGTTTTAGACCTGAAAAATATATGGCCATCTATCCAGGCCTTGGTAAAGGGCTCATTTTATTTAAAATTAGCCATAAATTACTTACTCTATGAGGATATCAATATAAGGAACTTTTTGACAAGTCCAGTGGCTAGATGGGGAAGAATTTTTTTCAAACATGGTTTGATTTCAGTAAACTAATAACCTTGAACATTATGGGGGTTTTGAGGTGCTATCACTTAGACATTGTTTTTATCAAGATCTTGCATCTTAACTGGGATATCTCATTTTGCCTGGATGGGTATTTTCTTGAGGGTTAGCAAGTTCTCAGGGTTGTTCATTAATTCATCCAACACTCAGGAGCCGTGCTCGATGAAGGGCACGCTCAGAGAGGCATAAAACGAGACCTCCTTCTTTAAAGAGTTATAGTCACCGTCATAGCCTGGTGGGAAGACAAATACGTAAGCAAATTCAGGAAGACTTCTTGGGTTAATTCAAAGTGAGATAAACCTCACTGAGATAAACCTCACTTTGAATTAACATAAAGAAAAATTTATGTGTCTTTGAGTGAAAGTAAAATATCACTCCATGTTTTCGGAAGATCATGTTTAGAGCTCCGTAAGCCAAGTCCCGTGACTGCGAGCTGCTAACAGGGGTAATGGACTGTTTTGGAGTGTGGGGTCGTTGAGAAAATAAATGACATGCAGAGGAGCTGACCCCTGGGGTAAGAATGCCCGCGTGGAGAGAGTGGAGGCGACTGAACTGAGAGACAGAGTGACCGTGGGGAGGGGCAGGGCCATCCTGCGTCCCGAAGAAAGGAAGCCACGGATGCCCGCCGCGTCGGCTCAGCCAGACGGAGACGTCCAGTTACCTAAGGAGTGTTAAAAATGCATCTCTGCCTTCATTCTTCCCTTCTGCGGCAATGTCCTGAGTCCTTCCAGTGTTAGAGTCCTAATAGTAATTTCACTGTTTTACGTGTGTAGGCTGGAGTGGGAAGAGGAGAAGGTCAGGTAATTATGGAACGGTTTTCAGCGGAAAAAAGGAAATGTTTAGGAGATGCTGGCTAAGTGTGACATCTTAAAAACATTTGGATTAAAAATAAATAAAGCTTAATCGGCCTTTAGTAAGTTCCAGGCACCGCTCAGATCTTTTTTTTTTTTTAAAGATTTTATTTATTTGATAGAGAGAGATCACAAGTAGATGGAGAGGCAGGCAGAGAGGCAGGCAGAGAGAGAGGAGGAAACAGGCTCCCTGCTGAGCAGAGAGCCCGATGCGGGACTCGATCCCAGGACCCTGAGATCATGACCTGAGCCGAAGGCAGCGGCTTAACTCACTGAGCCACCCAGGCGCCCCCGCTCAGACCTTTTAAAATACATCATCTCAGTTGAGCCTTTCAACAATCCTATGAGTTAAGTACTTTATCATCCCTGCTTTACAGGTGAGAAACCCAGGGCACAGATAACCGTAACTTGGTAAAGGACTCACCCTTCTGAGTGGTGACTCCAGGATTCCAGCCCGGGCAGCCTGGCTCCAGAACCTTCAGGTCTCTTAGCTGCTCTGTGCACTTGAGCAAATTGCTTGACTTCCTGCATCCTGTTTTCTCATCTGTTAAATGGGAATAGTCCTAGCAAAGGTGCCAGCTCCACAGCGCCGTCACGCATGTAAGTGCCTTGCAGAGAACCGAGGTGCAGGTACTTCCGTCTCCGCTGGGCCCCGGCCCTCTAGAGTGATGGCAGAGCTCAGGAAAGCGGGCTAGGCCACCCTCCTCTAGTACCACAGATGCCTCCTCCGTCAGTGTTTCCTGCTCCAAGAGTCACGCGTAAGTCAGCATGAGATAGTAATCAATAAACGGTAGCCGCTGGCTTTGTGAAGTTGTCATTTTTATTTAATCTGTATCCTGAAACTGATACTGTGCTCTTGAAATCAGCGGGGAACATATATTACCTCGTGCTTGGGAGGAAATTTGTTTCCCTTCCCCTACTTGTCATCACGCTTCTGCTTAAGAGGAGCCTGTAGTTGGCACGGTATTGCCAATGTTGGAGGAATGAGTTATAGAACAACAAAGAAAGAAAGAAATTCAGAGGTATTCCAAAACAGGGTCTAGTACTCATTTGCTTTGACTCAGAGTTTTTGTGAACTAGCTGCTGGGAATGGAATCCTGCTTTCGATACCTTTGGTATTTCTTAAGCAACTTTGGGTTTGAAGCACATTCTCTAAGAGGTTATACCCGTAACATTTCTCAGTCTGAAGAGATGACTTCATTTATGTTTGGGAATGTGGTGCACACCCGTGGAAGTCTGTCCTAGTGTTGGCGTGCCAGGCATGGTCCTCCAGAGAAACAGAACCAAAGGAGGCATATGGGTATCTTTATATATATGTATATATAAAGTGCTTTATTTTAAGGGATTGGCTCATGGAGTTGTGGGGACTGGCAAGTCCAAAATCTGTCGGGCAGGCCAGCAGTCTGGAAATCTAGGCAAGAGTTAAAGTTGCATTTGTGAGTCTGATTTTGAAATTTGTAGGACAGGCTGGTAGCCTGGAAACTTAAGCAGAATTTCCACACGATAGTCTTTTTTTTTTTTTTTGTCAGAGAGAGCGAGCACAGACAGAGAGGCAGGCAGAGGCAGAGGGAGAAGCAGACTCCCTGCTGAGCAAGGAGCGTGATGTGGGACTTGATCCCAGGATGCTGGGATCATGACCTGAGCCGAAGGCAGCTGCTTAACCCACTGAGCCACTCAGGCGCCCCATCCACGCGATAGTCTGGAGGCTGAGTTCCTTCCTTTCCAAGAAACCTCCAGTTTTGCTTTAAAGAGCGCCACCTGATTGGATGGGGCTCCTCATGGCATCCAGGGGCATCTCCTGCAGTTTAATCAGCCGATTGTGAATGTTAATTACACGTCTAGACTATCTTCACGGCAGTGATAGGCCGGTGTTTGACCCAACAGCCAGGCACCGTAGCCTGGCCAAGGTGACATTAACTGTCACACTCGGTTTCCGCTTTTTCGTGGGGAAGTTCCATTTCATCCAAGTTCCAGTCAAAGGCTTTCATGGTCATGATCCCTGATAACGTGTGAGTCTGATGGAAGGAGCTCATACGCACGCCTCGTTTGTACCCCAGTATGTGTGGCACACAGCTGCCTGGTCACAGCCACCCAGTGCGTGGGTCGGTCTGCCTTAAAAACACCCAACTACTTCCTCCAGTCTTTGTTTCTACGAGCATTACAGTCGGCAGCGTGCAAGGGCTAAAAGGTAAGGTCTCGGGTGCTGGTATTAACTGACGGCAAATGCTGCTTTTAGGGCGCTGGTTCCTGCTCATGCAAGTGTCGTTTTCCTTTAAACATGCTCCGATGGTTTCGGGTAGTTAACAGCAGAGAAACTTGAAGTCAGGGAGCAACCTGTCCTCCTGAGGTTTCAGGCCAATCGATGGATTTTACTCTGGGTATCGACAGCTCTCTGCTGCATGCCCTTGTTTTTGGCTACGTGGACTGACTGTGGTGGAATGGATTATACAGCGTTTATTGCCTCGCGGGGCTTAATCAGTGTCCGGCAGGCCCTGTGTCTGCCTGTGACTTTCCTTTGCCTTTTAATTGTTCAGACGGTGGGGCTGCTTCTCTGGCCTCCTTTCTTGACTGATTAGTTTTTAACTCAGAGCCTGTGTTTCCTTGCAGGACGCCACGACTTGGAAGCCTGATTCCTGCCAGAACTGCCGTTGCCATGGCAACATCGTTATCTGCAAACCCGCTGTTTGCAGAAACCCTCGGTGTGCCTTTGAGAAGGTACGGCATCCTAATTATATCCCAAATGTCATGGTAAAGTCAGAGCAGGTTAGGGTTTTTGTGTCTTTTCAGTCATCTGGTTCTGACACGTATCCCAGTCTCTAATTGGAAGCCTTATGAAATGCAAGGGAGAATTTTAACACATCACATTTAAGAATATCTTAATTTCTACTTATTGAGAATTTACTCTGGACTGGGCACTCAGTTAAGTTACCCCACTTAATATGTGGGGGTAGGAATCTTTCTCCCCACTTTATAGAGGAGGAAATGAAGCCTAGAGATTTCAAGCAACTTAACCACAATTATGCAGTTAATAAATTGCTGCCCAGAGGTTTCCCCGGGCCGGCAGATGCTGAAGCCACAGATACGCACCACGACATTTACAAGCACTGAATGGATTGAGAGTCAGCATTGACTGCTGGAAGATAATTTTCTAAAACCATTTTTTGTTCTGCCACTGACTGTGTTACTGCCCGGCGATTGAGCTCCCTCGGAACATGGGGGAGGCTTTGACTCCAGAAAGCTCCTGGTTGGCCAAGCATAGAAGGGATATTTTTTCCTCCTTTCCCCTTTCTTAAAAATTTTCAGTTTTTCTGACTATACATCTAATTCTGTTACAATATTTTTTCCAGTTGCTGACTCTTTTCTTTTTAAAGTGAATCTATTAAAAAAAACAGCTTAAGCTTCAAGTTGGAACATTAGAAGCTTTCTGGAGAAGACTAAATTATTTTCTTTAGAAAACATTCTATCAATTTCACAATCACGGTTTATGTTTTTAGTTCCCTGCCTCCCCCATAATAATCTTGAGACGTTATGCTGTCTAGTGCCGGTAAGTTTCTGTCTGTTCTTAACATCACAGCGAGGAAGGGTCTGCATACCTTTTATTGTAGGCCTCAGTTTCTTCATGGGTGTACTTCTGAGAAGCCAGGTGTATATCCAATGTTGGTAAATTTAATAATATTTTCTTATATATTGTGGGGCTTTCTATTTTATGGAGCAAATACTCCTAAAATGTCTCTACTTAGCTTGCTGAGTGATTCGTGTCAGAATCTGAATTGCTCATATAAAGACCATAAAGACATACCGTCTTCCATTTCATGCAAATAACTGCGGTATCATGTGAGAATAAGAAGCCTTGGGGCGCCTGGTTGGCTCAGTCATTAAGCATTTGCCGTAGGCTCAGGTCAGGATCCCAGGGTCCTGGGATCGAGCCCCTCCTCGGGCTCCCTGCTCAGCGGGGAGCCTGCTTCTCCCGCTCCCACTCGCCCTGCTTGTGTTCCATCTCTTGCTGTGTCTCTCTCTGTCAAATAAATAAATAAAATCTTTAAAAAAAATAGAAAAAGAAGGCTTTCATTAAATGTTAGAAAGATATCAATTGAATTGCTGGAAACTAAATGTATTCTATTCCAGGGGTCAGCAGACCAGATCTGACCTGCCACTTATTTTCGTATGACCTACGCATAAAGAATAGTTTTTATGTTTTTAAAAAGTTAGGAAAAGACAAATGGAACAATATTTCATGATACAAAATTGTAGGAAATTAAGTTTTAGTGTTCATAAATAAAGTTTTATTGAAACTCAGGCAGGCTCGTTTGTTTATGTGTTGTCTGTGGCTGCTTCTACACTACAAGGATGAAGTTGTGTAATTGTGATGTAGACCAAATGTGGCCCCCAAAGGCTAAAATATTTATTATCTGGCCCTTTCCAGAAGATAAGTTTCTGGCCCTTGTTGGATACTGCACGTGACGTTGTCCCTTCCCCATTTGTTTTCCTAGTTTTTCTCATCTTGGTAAATGGCCGCTCCTTCCTCCCAGCTGCTCGGGCCAGAACACTTAGAATCATTCTCGACCCCTGACTCTCTCCCACATCCCACATCCGGTGCATTAGCAGACATCCAGCTCTTCCTTCATGAAACCACAGGTCCCAAATGCAAATTCCCTGCTTTTCAGTCTGGTGCCACCTGTTATCACTTTTTTGGTCCGTATTCTCACTGTAGCCTTTTAACCTGTTTTACTTCTCCTGTACTTGCCTTGTTCATTGTGATCTTGATACAGCAGTCAGGGTGATCCTATTAAAATTTAAGTCAGGTCATGTTGATTCTCTTCTTAAACCTCTCCGATGGCTTCCCATGGCTTCTCACTCAGAGTTATCGCTCACAATGCCTGTTACGGTGCTGTTACACCTCTGTAACTTGAAATTAACTCCTGTTCTTTCCCTTGCTCACTTGGCTTCAGACTCCACGTCTGCTTGGTGTTCCCTGGAGATGCCAGGCACACTCCCACCATTCCAGCCTTTGCCCCCTGCCTTTCCCACGAAAATTGCTTTTTCTCCAGATACAGATAATATATGTGGCTTGATCCTTTACTTCCTTTAAAGTTTGCCCAAACACCAGTCTATTTAAGATTGTAAATCCCTACCCCACCACACATTTCCTATCCCTCCTCCGTGTTTTATTTTTCTTCTTGACACTAATATCAGACATACTGTATATTTTACTTATATCTCTTGTTTACTGTCTCTTTTATTTACTGTATATCCTCAGCACCTACAATAGCCCCTGAGCATGGTAGGTACCCAGTAAATCTTTTTATGACCGACTGAATGAATAAATGAGAGACGAGACTAGAGAACTGTTAAGTTCAAGGTTATGGAAAGCCTTGTACTATGCTGCATGCTTGGGATTTTATTTTGAAGATGATAGACTTCTAATGAAGATTTCAAGCATATGGGTAGAGTGTCCAATGTGTCCTTTAGAAAGACCTCTGGTTTCTCTAAGAGAATGCATGATGTTAGAAATGCAGGGATCAATTCAGAGGCCGTGAGAACAATCCAGATGAGGGGATAAACACCTAAGTCAGAGCACCAGTGTCATCAGGCTCAAGAGGAAAGGGCGGGCTCAAGCACAATTAGGGGATAGATCAGCAGAAGCAAATGAAGTCAGGAGGGTGAGGGAAAGAGAAAGGAGAGATGATTCCCAAATTATGGTGTGAGCACTCTTTGGTTATCTGAGCCACCAACTGATATTAGAAATATGGGATAACGAAGAAAAGCATTCCATCTGGAAGGAACGTGGTGGTTTCATTTTAGGGAACATTGCGTTCGAAGTGTCCTTGGAGGAGCCAGGTGGATCAGCCACCCCATATACAAATCAAAAGCTCAGAGGAGAAAGCATGGTTGGAATCAGTATATGAGTATTATTAGCATATAGTCAGTAGCATAAAACTTTAGAATTAATGAGCTCATCTTAAGAGATTTTGTGAAGAAACAGTGTAAGATCAAGGATGAAATTTGGGGAACACTGTCATTTTCAAGGAGGTGAGCATAAGAGAGGGAACTTAGGAAAATTGAAGAGACGTGGTCAGAGAGGTAAGAGGTAAGAAGTGGTCAGAGAAGAGAGAGGTATCGTGGTAGCCGGGAGGGTAGAGAGTTTCCGTAAGGCGTTCGTATCAATGGTGTTGATCACAGGCCACACTGAAGCTGGCCTCACCGGAGCGGTGGGAGAGAAATCTTCTACTGTAGAGGTTTGAGGAGTGAATGGGAAGTGGGGAGATGAAGCCAAGCCAAGGCTGTTCTTTCAGGGAGCTTTGCTGAGAATATGAGAGAAATAGGGCATTAGGCAAACATCAGTACATCTCTGAAGTTTCTTTGAACCTCCCATCTCCAACCATTGAGTGCTCCTGTGTGTGGTCATGGCGTTTTGTGCTTACCTTTATTATAGCCCTTGACCAGACTGCAAATGCCTATTTATTTGTCTGCTTCCTCCTTCAGACTCTTGGCTTCTGGAGAACAAAAACCTTGTCTTCTTCACTGTTGCAGCCTATCAAACAGCACAGTGTATGACGCTTAGTCAATATTTGTAAAATGACCAAACAAGACTGATTTAAAAACAAAAACAAAACCAACGACAACAAAAAGTTGTACCTGGATAAAAAAAAAAGGACTTTGTTTTTGATATTAGCACAAAAGAGACATGATCATACTAGGAGGAAAAGGAGGAGGACCCAGAAAAGAGAGAAGCTGCAGATATGGGAGGTGGAGTAGGTAGAATGACGGACAGAGACAGAAGGAATGAATTACAAGGAGTGGTTTTTAGGGAACAGAGCATGTGGGATTCCGAGCTCGGGGTGGGGAGGACAACCCTTCTCTAAAAGTGGAAAGAAGGAGACGTGGATAGATACAGAAATAGTTAAATTTGTAAGTAAGAAAAGGGACAGGATATTAAAGTAGTATGTATCTAAAGGTATCTATTCTTACTTTGTGAAGACTTTGAGGTTCTGTTGGGAACTGAAAGAGAGTGAATGTTAGGAGCTGTCCCAGAGGAGAGGGGGACTGACCAAGGTTGAGGTAAAACAGGAGATTAGGAAACTGTGAGGGTATCAACCTGCATGATGGAATGATTTTCTAAGGGATGTTTCCTAGCCAAGTGTAAGGGAAGAAAAGAAATTGTGGAATAGATCCAGGATTGGGATGTTGCCATGTTAATGGCAAGAAAGAAAAGATATATAGGAAGTATTGGGAATTAAGGCTAACATGAATAGGAAAATGAGGCCAGTTGGCTAAATGACTGCAAGGAAAAAAGTATTCAAGGAACTTTCTGAAGGACGTGGTATGAACAGGAGTGAAGAGGAGAGAGCGCTAAAGGCCAGAAGGTTCAGATTTAGAGAGCTGAAGATTTCTGGTATAGAATAATTTGGAGTATAGGTAGGTCCCAAGGTTGACCATGACCGTGGGAAGCTCAAGTGAAGTGAAGATGATTATGTGAGTTGAGGTGGTTAAGAATGTAAAAGGATAGAATGTCACTTTCAGAGACATTGAAGTTGTCCAGAATTATGTCTAGACATTGTGTAGAAAAGAAACTGAGACCCAGGGGCCAAGTCTTTAGTGAGTGAGTGTGAAGGAGCACTCCGCAAATGGGTGAATGATAGTAATAAGAATGCCATTATCATAGACTGTGAACTCATGGACTGTGAACTCTAAGGAGGTTCCTCAGGGGTAAAATGAGAGGGCTATGCCAGATGATCCAGCCAAAAGAAACTTCCAACTCAAAGATCATGTGAGTGGGTCACGGAGTATTTGGGTTCTTTATTTTAAGTCATGAGAAAGATCATAGAACGTTAGAACTGCAAGAGGCCTTTGGAATTCATTTAGTCAGACATCCTCATTTTCTAGACAAAGGAACAGACTTTTGGGGTTTTAGTTACTCTCTTAGAAACAAAGAGCTACTAAGCAGCACACCCATGACAAAACCTTAGTCCCTAGCTCATAACCCAATGTAACCTCTACTCTACCATATTGCTTTTAAGTTTTCCTTTTTGTTTCTCAGTAGCATGTGTTGTTATTCAGATCTGCTATGGTATATTTATATTAGTTTGTGGCACAGGTTAATGAATCACATGTACCCTATTATTATAATTAATGACTTTTGTTACTCCCATCTTTTAAAAATGTTTAAAAGCCCTTTTACAATTTGTTTTACTCATGGATTGACCGGAAATAACGTACTGTCAATGACAATTCTAATATTGCTTTCTTCCTTCCCTCCTTTCTTTCTTCCTATCTATGTATCTATCTACCATCTGTCATCTCTCTATGCATCCTATTCATATATAATACATTCTATATCCATGCCTGTATCTACCTAGAATAGCTAGCTAGAGAGCTAGCTGCATAGAACTGAGACAGAGACAAAGTGAGAAAAACAGAATAGAAGTATTTAGAACTTTGATTATTTAACCCAGTCCTGTGAGGACCAATCCTCTCTTCAGGATTTCTGGAAAATATTTATGTATAGAGGACAATGCCATGTGAAGGAACATTGTATTACGTGGTGGGGATTCAGCTGCAAATCTGAATGCAACTAATACTACTACTTGCCCAGTTAAGCGACACATAATACAATTCTCACAACTTAATTAGGTAAATACTCTTATTAGCTGTATAGGTATAATACATATATAACACATATTTTTATTTATACACATATATACATATGCACAAATATGTGTACGTATACATGTATATATGTATATACTGTGAAGAGTACCTGGCTATTCTAAGTACCCAGTTAAGTGTTAGCTATGATTCCGAATGATCATCATAATTATTTTTTGTTAGTTTTTATAGACCCTGGGCAAGTAATCTTGCCCAGCAAGCTTAGCAGTCTTCATTGCTGTCTCTTGCCCGTATGGTCACTTCGCACTGTTCCCCAATAAGGCTTATGTGTTCCAGGTAACCCATGGCTCCAAAGCTGTGCAAGGTCACATGGTTAGAGAGCAAGAACTCTGTCTCTCCTTCTCTAAGCTCCCACATGCAAAATGCTTGTTCTTCCTTTAGCCCCAATCACCTCTTTTTTTTAGTTAATTATTTTTTTAAATTAAAATATAATGTATTATTTGTTTCAGGGGTACAGGTCTGTGATTTGTCAGTCTTACACAATTCACAGCACTCACCGTAGCACAGACCCTCTCCAATGTCCATAATATCCACCCGCCCCCCCCCACACCTAGAAACCCTCAGTTTATTTCCTGAGATTAAGAGTATCTTATGGTTTGTCTCCCTCCCTGGTTCCATCTTGTTTAATTTTTCCCTCCTTTTACCTCACAACTCCCCATCCTGCCTCTCAAAATCCTCGTATCAGAGAGATTGAAAGTATCTTATGGTCTGTCTCCCTCCCTGATCTCATCTTGTTTCATTTTTCCCTTCCTTTCCCCCACAACTCCCCATCCTGCCTCTCAAATTCCTCATATCAGAGAGATCATATGATAATTGTCTTTCTGTGATTGACTAACTTTGCTTAGCATAATACTCTCCAGTTCCATCTACTTCATCGCAAATGGCAAGATATCGGGTTTTTTGATGGCTGCATAGTATTCCATTGTGTATATATACCACATCTTCTTTATCCATTCATCTGTTGTTGGACATCTAGGTTCTTTCCATAGTTTGGCTGTTGTGGACATTGCTGCTATAAACATTCAGGTGCACGTGCCCCTTTGGATCACTACGTTTGTATCTTCAGGGTAAATACCCAGTAGTATGTCCAATCACCTCTTTGATGTACGACCACAAGTCCAATAGTTAGACTCAAGTTGAGGACCCTTCCACTGCCAGTCACAAATAAAGAATATCACATTTATGAAATGAATATTGGGGGCCAAATCTGAAAATCAGCTTTGTAGAAAACAAAACTAATTTGGGTGCTTAAACTATTCCTTGAAATCTCCCATTCTACATGCCTTTGCTCCCTGCTTCCATGGTAGAATATAACCAGCTTGGTGATCTCATTTTCTTTGTGAAATTCTTAATGGAAATGATGCTGATGTAGTTTCTACATTTTACTGTCTTAGTGAAAATCAGGGAAGTCTAGTTTCCTCTTGAGTTCAGAGGGCAATTTTCTGAAAAGTCATTAATGTTGCATAGTATAAACAACTTTATAAAACCCCATATTGTATATTTTATCTTTTATCAAGCAAATTAGAAGTTTGCTTGAAATTTGGTGATCACTATTGCTACATAGAATTCTATTTATCTGTTTAGTGGGTGAACAGTGGTAAAATCTTAGTCCTGATTCTCACCCACTCTTATGAATGTAATTATATAAAATTAGAATGCTCTCGTGGGTACAATTTTTTTAAACGGAAGCAGCTCCAAAACATGAACACACACACACACACACACACATTTTTCATTCTACTGGGTGAACTCTTTGTAGACTTTTATTCTGTGGATAAATCATGAATCCCGGGTTCATGCAGGTTCTCTTACTATTTTTGGTCTAAATTACTCATTGCCCGTTCTGTCACATCTTCAAGACTTGTGGAAATGAATACCGAGATACCTAAGAGGAGAAAACAAGATGAGTCAGAGGATCACTGGGCCCCAAAGCAAAACGTATGCTCTCTGACCCACAGTTTTAATAACGCAAGGATAGACGGATTGTTCATGGTGGCAAATGGATGGCTGGTTAACCTGACAGCTTCCCAATAAATCCTGGGGTATCATGTGGTAGCCCATTCCCTTGATAGTATCACATCTTGATAGGAAACACTATTGGAATTACAGAAGGCTTGAAAAACAATGTAGATCTTTATTGGAGCCCAGGAATTCTACCCGGCTCCCCACAGTACATGTGATACCCCACAACAATGCTGTTTCCTCTCCTAGCTTTGTCCTTCAGTCCCCTGCCCCATGTGCCTTGCTACTCTGTCTAGTAAAAGCAAACATCAGAACTTGAGCTCCCTGACTGCTGGGTGCGTCAGACCTTCCTAGGACGGCTAGAGCACCTGCCAGCTCTCCGGCCACCCCATCCCCCCACCCCCTGGCCCCACGTCTTCTCAGCAGAGGGAAACAACCCCTTCAGGGAGACACAGCCCTTCTCCTTACCCTAATTTCTTTTCTTGTGTGGCATTCAGAAGGAGCATTGCTAGTGAATAAAATTCCCTACCTTATTGTATGTGGAAAGGTGTAGACAATTTTCAAGGGAATTAGTTTCACAAAAGGGTTCATTTTGACTCTGAGAAAAGCTTGAGAGAGAGAATCTTTTTGTCAATTTATTTGGCTTACCCTGTCTCTTGTCACATGGAAACGCATGAAACGTAGTGAACCTGAGATGACTTGGGGTCCGGAGAGCCATCGTGGGTGTGTTTGCCACTGCCATCTTACTCTGAGCTGTTTTTAAATGCTCAGGGAGAAGTACTTCAAATAGCGGCCAACCAGTGCTGCCCTGAGTGCGTGCTGAGGACTCCTGGATCTTGCCGCCATGAAGAGAAAATCTACGCGGTAAGTGTATTCTGACCTGGCATTGATTCTGTGCCTTTGGGTCATTGGGCTAAAGACAGAGCTGAATGCGGCACTTGTGTTGGTAAGAGAGGTTTGGTTTTCTTTTCTTCTTCTTCTTTTTTTTTTTTTTTTGTCTGGGCCGCAGAGGACCTGAAAGTCATTTGACTTTCTATGGGCATTTGGGTTTCTTGAATAAGGTTAAAACAGTTCTACTTATTCCGTAGGTCCTACGTAAATATTTGTAGATTGAATTTGTGTCTGTATAAAGAGTAGCTTGAGAATGCTGATGTTGAAGAAGTCGTGATGCTGAATAATTAGGCACCACCTCGTCTGTGTGTACCACATGTTTTTTTTCATTCGATAGTTACGGACAACCCCGAGTGGATAGAGCAGATATTATTATTCCTGTATGGAAGATAAAAGCATTGACTTGAAAAGAGCTTAAGGTACTCACCCAGTGTCATATTACTAATAAGTGGTATAACTTGGCCTAACAGCCAGAAATGTCCATAGGCATGGCCCAATGTCCCCTAAGAGGCCAAATGCTCATCTACCCATTTAGAACCACAGTACTAGAAATCAGTCCTAAAGTTTCTTAATTATACTTTCTATTCCAGACCCTTTAGAATTCATAAAGTACCAATTAAAAAGTACCATTGCAGCGTTTGTAGCAGGAACTCTGAAAATGGAACGGGTACAGTTCATCTTTGCTTATACCTCAGTGTTACCCAGAGGCAGTTGGTGAAGTTGAATGTGGTGAGAAGAGGTTCTTTGCTTTAATCCTCATCTTCCACCTGATAACAAAACTCTCCCCAGGTTAGTGCCCCTGCCCATTCAGGTTAACGGGATTGGATATACCCACTCTAGGCTGCTATTAGTGCGTGTCCCTAAAACGGTGAGCCTAGTGTACTTTCCCCGTGGGACACGATCATCTCCCTTGAGCCACTGTCTCCCGATTACCTGAGGAAGCCACTCTTTCAGTCCTGCACAATGTGTTGCTGACAGATAGATCCCAGGCAGGATGTATGCTGGGAATGTCTTCAGCCCACGTGTCACCCTTTGCTGCTCAGCGCCGTCTGTGTTATGAAGAGTGGTGTGCACCGCACGTGCCACTGAAGAGGATCCTTTGTGGGTGGTAAGTGCTGCTGAGCACACGGATGGCAGCAGTGATGCCAGGCCATGAGGATCTGAATAGGGATGTGTTTTAAAGTCAAAGGCACCGACCGAGCTGCGTCTCTCAGATAAAGGAGTTCACAGGATCCAAAATAAGGTCGAGGGACAATCAGACATCTGAAATAAATGGAATACGAGGGACATGGAAAATCCAAATTCAATAAATCTTTGCACTCTAATGCCATTCGTCATTTGTTCTCTTGTGTCGTATTTGTGCACTGAGCCATCTTCTTATCTTGGCTTAAGGCGCTTGCGAACACGGACAGTATTTTCTGCCTCTTTGCACTGGTCTTCTTGCCTCGCGTCTCACCAGGCGCTTAGCACTGAACTTTTCCTAGAGGAGGTGGTCCGGAAACACCAGTCACGGGAGGACCCACACGGCAAGCAAATGCCTTCTCCAGCTTCTCTCTATCCTTGTTCCAACGGCATGTTGGTCATTGACCTGACCAACGACCTACGCAGCGGGATAGTTCTAGGACCGCAGGTCTCCTGGTGGATTAGTTAAGAAATGAAATCTGCTTGGTATCCAGCTTTTTTGGGAAGAGTTTGGAAAGCTCTTTTTTCCCCACCTCCCCCCGCCCCATTCTGCTGTAAGACATCATCACATGGAAAGCTGTACGCTGGGTGAGAACATATCCATGTGTCGGTTACCCATATGCAACTCCTCAGAAAATGGTGTATTTCTGGGACTTGATGTAAGTGAGAAAAGGCTCAATTTCAGGAACTATATTCTGAAGGAAAAATTCTCTAGTGGTCTACTTCTTCAAATAAAGATAGAAGAACGATTTTTTTTTTTTAAGTCAAGACAAAAAATCATCTAATTTTGGTCTTAGTAAAGTCGAAATCATCGTGTTTCTCATCTTCCTGCCTTTCTTCCTCTCTTACTTTTGTCACTTCCCCTACAGTCTTTCCAAAGTCTTCTGACTTGTTGTCTCGCATGGTTTAAATACTTTTCTGGGTTTGCTCTGAATCTCACCTTGTCTCTTCTATCATTAGGGTTTTCCCTGAGTCTTGGAGAGTTTGTTTTGGGTTTTTTTGGTGGGTTTTTTTTTTGTGTGTGGGTTTTTTTGGGTTTTTTTTTGCCCTTTCAGCTTGCTTGGGAAGCCATCCGGAGCACTTTTCCTCTCTCCCTGAACTGCAGTAATCTGGTCTTTAGCCTCTGGCTTGCCTGCATAGGGCAGGCCATGGAGACCCTCTCCCTGGAGGTACAGAACAGCCTGGTGTTTTAAGAACTTCACGTTGGTGAACCAAGGTGAAACCTTTCCCTAAGAGAGGGCTTTACAGGAGGCCTTACATAGAGTGAGTGTGGTGAGGAGGGGGGGAATTAGTTGAGGTGAGACTGTCTCCAGAGAACAGGGTCGAAGCAAGGGAAAGTCAAGGATGAGTCCAGCGCGGGGCAGTTTTAATGACTCGGCGTCACCTCACCGGAGGGCTGCCTTGGCTTGCAGGGTCCACAGCATCTTACACAACTGGCCTTCTAACAAGCCTAGACAAGTCCCAACACCTTCCCTGGAGTGGGGAAAATGCTTGAGGCTTTTGGCCAACTCCTGGTTATTTGAGAGTCTTACATGGGCTTATTACAACCACCATTTAGGGGACTACTTCCTCCATGACCTCCCCAAAGCTCTCCCTTCAAATTAGTGTTTGGATCGCTGCCCAGCCTTGCCAACCATTCAGGGAGACAAGTCTGAAATATGTTTTCCTAAAAGAGTGCTGGAGAGCTTTTCCCTATTCTTCTCCCCACAAATTAGCTTGTGGAAGGGAGGGAACAGGACCATCAATCCCCTTTCTTTCCCTCTTTGGTAATTTAATCCCGTCACCAGATAATGTCAGGTCTGAGAAGATAGTGCTGGAAGATTCCCTGAAAAAGAAAGCGGCAGGTGGAGACGCCCTGGTGCCCATATCCGACTGAATAGAGGAACGCAGGGAGAGGTCAGCTCGCTCTGCCTGTGTGGGAGGCTAAAAGGAGCACGAATTTATGTGTGTGAAGGAGGAAATGAATATCGAATTCCACAGCCTTGTTCTCTTCAAAGCGGAGGATGTAATTATAATATGCACAGAACATTCCCAGGTAGTTAGTATTCTGGGTCTATAACTTCATAACAGGAACAAATTATATGAAGAAAAATTATTTTATTGTTCTGTCAGCAAGCCAGGCAAATACTTTATGACCTTATCGTTCCTTTGGACTTATGTCAACAGCCAGGCCGACTTCTTAGCTGGCTGCGCAGGAGAATATATTGAAGATGTTGTCTGCAGGATGCGCTTTTGTCCCATGTCAAAAGCTCATCTTTTCTGAAGGTATTAATGAGGTTAAAATGACGCAGCCAAAACCAGGTCTGGGAGCGCTACTTTGTGTGTCTGTTATTCCTTCACTTTACGAAGCTCTCTTCGCTGCTACAGTGTTTATAAAAAAATAAGGCTTCTGCCAGTAGGTGTAGAGAACTCTAGGAAATTGTATATATATTATATATTCAGTTATTACTATTATATTAAAATTTTATATAGATAGATTGATCAGATAGATAGATAGATATCAACTTGTGCCAAATCCCCTACCCCTTAATCTCTAGTCTTCCTCTGCTGAGAGCGTCGTCAGCGGGGACTTACATGACTTTTTCCCAAAAGAGAGCAATTTGTCTCCATCACTCCATGTGCTTTGGACCATCATCTGATCTTCTTCTGTGGCTTTGACATCAAGCATTGGAGACTCCCTACCCAGTGTTCGTTGTTATTTCCATAATTTTCAAGCTTATTGTGAAGGAGGAATCTCCTGCCTCATTTTATGTCTCTTGAGTTACATAATAGATTCACATCATTAGAGAGCTTGAAGAGACCAAAGAGAAAACCCACACAGCCCTCTCATTTTACAGATGAAAAAATTTGGGTGATTGACAGGTTGTTATTGTAATTAATTTTTGTGGTCTCTGTCTGAAAGGTGGTGTGACTGCAAATGCTTAAGAAACAACTGTTAGTGTTTCTGAGTAGCAGGAGAACAAGCTCTTGTTTTAATGAAGTGAAATGTCGGGATGCTTAGAAGCAACCTCCTAACTTGTAGTAAATAGAATAGAGAAGTTCACTTCAAGCTATTTTATAGGCAGCCTTCATGTTTTACTTTATTTAAGACGTATAAATGATTTATTTGATATTTTAAACAGTAATTTGCTTTCTGATGACCAAAGTAAAAATATGTTTATGGTGAAAATTCAAAAAATTAAAAAGTGTACAAGCAGAAAAGAAATCACTGGTAATTTCCAAACTTTGAAATTTACTGTTACTGTTTCCTCAGTTTCTTGGAGAAGGGGTGGCAGTGGAGACGGATAGATGGGTAGAGGTCTATGTTCTGACATAATTGTAGTGATACTGCGTGTACAGTTTATGTCTTACTTTCTAATATAACATTGTGAATGATTCCCTGGCAGACCCTCGGAGAACATGATTTCTTATTATTAGGTATGTAAGTAGCTTCTAATTTTCATGAAAATATTTCCCATTTTGCTATAAAGAGCAATGAAATGGAATTCCTTGTATTTAAACTTATTTTGTGTGTTATCATTGATCATTCTCTTCAGATAACTTTTTAAAAGTGAGTTTAGTAGGCCAAAGCAGCTAAAGATTTTGAGTATTGGGGCTATGTCATCTGTGGTCACTAAAATTCAATTTTAAGCTGTCTGTGTCTGATGAGAGATGGAGTAGCAGTGACACAGGAAGTGCAGCCTCTTCTCAAGGACGCTGACCTCGGGCAAGCCTCACGTGGCTGAGCACTCCAGATGCTTCTCCAGGAGAAAATCCCACCCCACTGTAGCTTCACCAGCACTACTATGAATTTTAAAAATTTCCCTATATCTGACATTAAAAAGTATTACCCAGTTTTACGTTAAGTAATATTTCTTTGCAATTAATAATGTTAAATAATCTATAAGCTTATTTTTTTCCATTGGGTTTTTTTCTTACTGCTTATAAATGCTTTTGCATAATAGTTTCATTCTCATTAATATAATTTGCGATTTGTATCAGTTGGTCATTCGCCTCTAATTTTATGTAAAATGTATTTTTGACAGAATTTTAAAATTTTAACTCATTAAATCATAGGAAACTATCAAGTTTTCTCTTATAGTTTCTTTCTTTGCTTTATGCTTAGGCTTTTCAAAGCATAAAGGTCAATTGCTCCCTATCTTCTATTAGCCAATATATTATTAGCAAGTTGTGGCCTTGCCCATTTATATGCTGTACTAAATTTGGAATTTTGTATTTAATTTAGCAAAAGTAAAAATTGATGCTAGAGGGCTTGGCCTTGATGTTTTGTCTATTTCTACAGTTACCACTGACACAGAGGTGTGAAAAGGAGGAGGAAGGCCATGAACTCAATGCAGTGGAAGGAGGAGAGAGGATTGAGCACCCTCTACCTGCCGCCCACCTCTGCCCTTTGCTTGCTCTTTAACAAACGACCTCATTTAATCCTTTTAATAACCCAGTGAAGGGGGTACTGTCATACCATTTCAGTTTTTCACACCAGGAAGCTGATATTTAGAAAGGTTAAGTCAATGCAAGTAGGTGCAGCCACTTTGGAGAACAGTGTGGAGATTCCTCAAGAAACTAAAAATAGAGATTCCCTATGACCCTGCAATTGCACTACTGGGTATTTACCCCAAAGATACAGATGTGAAAAGAAGGGCCATCTGTACCCCAATGTTAATAGCAGCAATGGCCACAGTCGCCAAACTATGGAAAGAACCAAGATGCCCTTCAACAGACGAATGGATAAGGAAGATGTGGTCCATATACACTATGGAGTATTGTGCCTCCATCAGAAAGGACGAATACCCAACTTTTGTAGCAACATGGATGGGACTGGAAGAGATTCTGCTGAGTGAAATAAGTCAAGCAGAGAGAGTCAATTATCATATGGTTTCACTTATTTGTGGAGCATAACAAATAGCATGGAGGACATGGGGAGATGGAGAGGAGAAGGGAGTTGAGGGAAATTGGAAGGGGAGGTGAACCATGAGAGACTATGGACTCTGAAAAACAATCTGAGGGGTTTGAAGGGGCAGGGGTGGGAGGTCGGGGAACCAGGTGGTGGGTATTAGGGCACAGATTGCATGGAGCACTGGGTGTGGTGCAGAAACAATGAACACTGCTACGCTGAAAAGAAATTAAAAAAATAAAATAAAGCTTGAGAATATAATAACACTTAAAAAAAAAAAAAGGTTAAGTCACTCGCTCACGGTTCCCAAGGCAGGGAGGGCAGAACTGGGAGTCTCCAAGGAGACCCTCAGTTTTTCTGACTGTGTGGACACTTGTATTATTGTTCTTTTGTGCTCCAAGAAGTCTGACTAGAAGAAAGTAATCTCCATGATAGTGAGGTGAGGACGCACCAAATAACTGGGTAACTGTGACTACCTATTACTACCTCATCATAATAATAGTACAGGTTATGAGTAATTCCAAAATGCCAGACACGGCGTGCTTGCAGCCGGCTGTAATTTGCAGAATAAAGGGGGTACTGACTTGTGTGGGTAAGACAGAGTCCTTTTGTGTTTGAAAGAGATGAATCACTACTCTGGAAGACGGCTTGAGGAGAAGCAAGAGGACATTCATTTTCTTTGCTTCTCAGTCACACAGTTGTAATCCCCAGATTGTATTTTGGTGATTGAGCACTAGGAATGTGTGATTTTTTAATAGAAATTTATATATGATATGGGCTGAATCAGCCATCATCATAGGCCACATTTTGTAGAGGCAGAGGATAGCAGTTTCCAATATTTAAGAAAATGTTATAGGTGGAAAATTTGGTTCATTAAGCTTATTTTCCCCCTTTATGTCTCATAAAAGGTCACCATTTTTCCATTCTGCCATTGAGGACATAACATAATTTGCCGTCTAGTGCCCTAAGTGGACAACACATTTGAGGCTTTTTACATCCAGGGTTCACCCCCCTCTTACTCTGCATCACATTTGACATGAAGCTTTTCAATATTTTTGGTACTCCGTAAGTCCTATAGCTCAAAGCCTGCATCTGTCAGATCACTGGTACAATGCTAGTTTTCAGCCTGAAGTGGACTGGCAACATTCTGTGTGTGTAGAGGGGGCTCTGCGTTGGCTCTGCAGTTTGTGGGAGCCCTGGCTGGCTGTCCTACTTTCCCCCAGGACCAGATCATTGGAGCAGGAGAGAGTCGGGGGAGAGGGAAAGAGGAATATGGGAACTAACCAGGGTAAAAAGTAAAGGCAGAAAGAAAGAGAAAGAGGAGGAAAGAAAGGAGAGGAGAGAAGAAAGAGAGAGGAAGGGAGGAAGGAGGAGGAACAGAGTGAGAGTTCTTAAAAACAATACGACCATTACACAGAATCCAGTAAATACATAGATGCGTGTGAATATTTTAGGCTTTCTAGAGTTTTTTTAAACGATGGGGGTCACGGTACTTTTTATTTTCTTTTTGTGTTTTTCTGAAAACTCCAAATATAATCTTAAGCATGCTAAGAAGAAAAGAAAAGAAAATTCAGTTTTTTAATTGGTCTGTGACTTGGAACATTGTAAACCCTGGTCTTAACCTTGGAAGCCCAGAGCCTTCTTCCCTCTCTCCCTAGCACTGTCCTGGATGTGTGTTAGAGGTTTGTTTCTGTTTGTCAAATGAAAGCTATAGTCTGACAATAAACCCTTTCTCTTCTTTTCCCCCGACCCCCAGCACGGGACAGAGTGGACCTCCTCCCCGTGCAGCGTGTGCTCCTGTGCGCACGGGCGAGTCCGCTGCGGCCCCCAGCCGTGCCCCCCGCTGTCGTGCGGACAGCAGGAGCTGCAGTTCATCCCGGAAGGAAGCTGCTGCCCAGTGTGTGTGGGCCCTGGGAGTGAGTATGAACTTGTAGAAAGAGACCCTCTTTGTCTTGGAGGTTCACCTGCTGACAGCCCAACTTTTCTCCTTCTTGCTCAGTCGGGGTCAAAGATCCCTAACCCTGTTCCTTATGGGAAGCAGGTTGGAGCCTTGCACTTGGCAGAAGCAGTGATGCAGAGAGTGAGGTTGAAACACACCTTTAAGCTCTGGTCCAGATTTGGGGTTCTGCAAGTCTCTGACTTACTTATTTTGCGCTGGCCTGATGCATCCCTTGGCCTTTGTAGCTCCCAAGAAGGAAAGGAGGAGGGATAAATTCTTTGATGGGATTCCACAAGGCCAAGGTGGTTCCCTCTTCCTCTTGGCAGAGACAGAATGAACAAATCGCTTCTCCATGTAGCATCACTAACACCACTTCTGCCGGCTGGTCTTTGAGATGACATAACATCTTTCTCTAAGACACGCAGAGCAGGAAGTGGGTCTTTCATTTGTCTCTGTGGCATGGCCACTGTGGAGATTACGCCCGCCTACACACCACAGCCCCATTCAGCCAGCCAGGGGCACCCTTCCAGGCCCTTCCTTGGATCATGCTTGGTCCACGTACTCCTTTTATTACATTTCAGGGATATAGTTCCCTTCCCTTTTTATAACTGAGTAGTAGATACCTCACGATAAATACAAATTATGGTTATTGCTGCGTTACCTCCTCTCCCAGCATATGAAGACTAAAATTATTCTTTTATTTAATAATACCTGGAAGCCAAACTCTACTTTTGCCTTTTCCTTTTTATTGTTTTAATTAAGTAATTTTATTTTTTCCTTATTTTTATTATTTTTGAGGGAGGAGCGACATAGGGAGGGGCAGAGGGAGAGAGAGAATCTCAAGCAGGTTCCATACCCAGCATGGAGCCCAACGCTGATACCGGCGTTGATCTCACAACCCTGAGATCAGGAACTGAGCCGAAATCAAGAGTTGGATGCTTAACCATTGGAGTCACCCAGGCGCCTCTGCCTTTTCGTTTAAAAAGACCCTGGTTTCTTTCTGATCCCCAGTTCTCCCATTCCTGGCGTTCCTTTACTCTGGAGAGCAAGTACAAGGATTAAAAAGTATGCATTGGAAATGATGAAAATATAGTGCTTGCGTCACGCATTTCAGATGTCACCCACGCAAGAGGACTGACAGCTGCTTTGGGCCAAAGAACCCTGCAGCTAAAAATACGTTTTATTTGACACAAAGAGAGAGATCACAAGTAGGCAGAAAGGCAGGCAGAGATGGGGGGGCGGGGAGCAGGCTCCTCGCTGAGCAGAGAGCCTGATGCAGGGCTCGATCCCAGGACCCTGAGATCATGACCTGAGCCAAGGGCAGACGCTTAACCCACTGAGCCACCCAGGCGCCCCACTCTCTTAAAAATCCTTGAACAACAGAGTTCGGGGGTGGCAAGCTGGCTGACGGATGGTGGGACCCTTTCTTGCTCTGTAAGAGGTCTTCTCCTTGGCCTCCGTCCTGCCGGTTGGCACTTAGGTACGTGCAGTCTCCTAACACCTGCTTCGGGGTCCCCGCTGTGGCTGGGGGCTGGCACCATCCCTGTGATGTGAAATGTTGGGGTCTGAGAGTGAATGGTCAAGGAAATTCTTGAGATATCTTTAGTGCAAAAAAAGGTACTTTTTTTTTTTAAAGCATGGGAAGGGACTGTGGGCAGTAAGCTCCTCTGGGGTCGCAAGGAGGGACGGATTATATACTTTCAGGTTGGGAGGGGGTCAGGGATAGCATAAGTCTGTAAGGAATTGGAAGTGAGGTTTCCAGGACCTTGAAGGGCTAGCTGCTGTTAGGAAGAGGTCATTTACTACTATCAAGTAAAACCTTAGTCCCGAGACCCTTCAGATGTGGAGCAGTACGCTGTGTGCTTGGAGGATGATTGCTATCATATATCTAAGGCAGCGAAGATAAAGTTTCCAAAGGGATTTTTGTATGTTAAAGAAGACTTACAGAATCCTGGAACTTGGGCTAATTGCCTTTTGCCTCTAGCAGAGTATTAACCTGGAGGCAGCTGAGTTTCTGGAGGAAAGTCATCCTGCCTGTCTTAAGCACTTGTCAATGGGCTGCAAAAGAAATTTATTTTTTTCCTATGTTCTTTGGCCTTGTTCTCCACACAGCTGGTGTGGGTTTGGGAGCGAGTGGCTAGGAACCCGTCTCAGGAAGGCAAGGAGGCAGTGGGACTGGGACAGACGCATGAGCTGAGACTCCCCGGCACAGTTATGTTGTCTCACCAGACGTCACTTATAAAACTCAGAGAAGATTACTAAGAGCTCCGTACGGTGGGGGTGGCTGGGTGGCTGAGTCAGTTAAGCGTCCAACTCTTGATTTCAATTCAGGTCACAATCTCAGGGTTATGAGATCAAGCCCCTCTTTGGGCTCCATGCTGAATGTGGGACAGGCTTGGGATTCTCTCTCTCCCTCTCCGCCCCCCCCTTTAAAGAACAAACAGAAGAACTCCATACAGAGACTGCAGAGTTTTAATCCCCAACCAGAGGGCCCTATAGGACTGCACTGTCCACACCCACACAGTCCACCCTGGGGTCAGGGTGTGCAGTCAGTCCCCAATAATCCTTGTTTTTCTGACCTTCCAGAACCTTGTTCCTATGAAGGCCATGTATTTCAGGATGGGGAAGACTGGCCTTTGAGTCGGTGTGCCAAATGTGTGTGTAGAAATGGGGTCGTCCAGTGCTTCACAGCTCAGTGTCAACCTCTGTTTTGTAACCAGGTAAGGAAGACAGCCTCCGAACGGATCCTTGCTGGACTGTTAACTTCACTGTTTGGGGACTTGGGGCCTCTTCTGAGGTTGTCAGCGCAGGCCTTGAGAGTCCTAGGGACAAGACACAAAGGCTGTTTTGTTTTCCTTATACTTCCGGAGACCACCACTGACACATTTCTTTTACCCTCAGAAGCTGCAGATAGATCTAATTACCAGCCATTTAAGCTAAGTGTTACGTAATGAACGTGAGCCTTGGGGGGGGGGGGCGGTCCACGCAAAGAAGCCACCAGCTCCAGCTGCAGATGTTGCAAAAATGTCGAGTTGAACATCTGGAAAAGTCCATGATATGATCAGGTCTTGTTTCTCGAGGCATAGGTATCGTATTGAAGACATACAGATGCCTTTGAACATGATTATCCAGATGTACACTTTTTAATTCTTAGAATGATTCAGATTATTTGGATTTTCTCTGGGGAGCTTTAAAAAATCATGGATTTTGTTCTTCATTTCAAGTTCGTCAGATTTTCAAAATATTAGACTCTTCACAGAAACTTCGAGGAGAAAATCAATGGCAAATAAATGTGGGATATGTGGTATTTTGCAGTTTCTGACTCTTCCAGGGGTTTCTATGGATGTTCCTTGGCAGTTGATAGATAACCATGAAAGGAGTTTGCCTCCAGTCGAAAATAGCTCATTTTTGATCTAAGGAAAAGCTGGAAGCCAACATTCAGTTGATACAGAGCAGTACTTTGTGTCAAATAAAACAAAATCAATAACAGGGCACATTGTGACAATTGGGCAATATTTTTAAAGGTAGACAAAAGGCAATTAGACAGGAAATGCTAAAAGCCCAATAAAGGGAAATGCACCTGATGGAAAGACGAGATTGTATGACCCACACGACCACAATGACAGCACTCGGGTCCTGTCTCCCCGCGCATCTCCAAGTCTTCGCCCAGCACCGAGATTACAAATGAGCTTCCCGGGGAGCTGCACCCCATCTCACGTTCCGAGGACGCGGAGGTGCAGGGGCGTTTTGACGTAGCACTTTCCAGGATTGCGTCCCCTTGTGTATGACAGGCAGGTGAGCAGTTTGCCTCGATTGCAGTAAGTAAAGTGGGAGGAGGCGCGGAGGAAACACCCCTTTGTGCGCCTTCTGCTTTAAATCATTGAAACCTGAGCAGACTTCATGTTAGGGGTTAGATATTGGAGTAATTGAAAGTACTAGTTCCCATTCTTAGAAGCATTATATATAGTGGGGCGCCTGGGTGGCTCAGTCACTGAAGCCTAGGACTCTTGATTTCAGCTCAGGTCATGATCTCAGGGTTGTGGGATCCAGCCCCGTGTCTGGCTGCACGCTCAGCTGGGAATCGGCTTGAGATTCTCTCCCTCTGCCCTCCCCACCCCCGCACATGCATGCTCTCTCTCTCAAATAAATAAATCTTTTTTAAAAAATAAAAACACTATGAGCTCTAGCTTCAACCATTACATCATTGAAATATACATAATTAATTTAAAAAGATGAAATTTGGCACCGTACTTTAGAGCTAGTTGATATGTAAACATTCTGAAGTCTTGAAAATAGGTTGATTTTAATCACTCTTATACTAAGTTTATATTTCTGCCATGACATATTTAAAAAAAAAACTCTCAGATTACTTAGAAATATTTTTCTTGATTTAATATCATTAGTAAATATTGGATGTTCTGATGATATAAAGGGGTATTAAAAATTTAGGCTTTTGATGGAAACACCATTACCACTGTCTGTCATCTACCATCGTGTCTGTCCTCATCATCACCACATTTTTGGCATTTATTATATGCCAGTCATTAATTTTCAGAGCTCTGTAATTCTCATCACAATCCTGTGAAGAGCTACTATTATCATCCCTCTTGCCAGTACCTAAAACTGAGGTACGGCGGGCATGAGTGACGTGGTGACCCACACAGTTAGGAAGCCTCAGTGCTTCTAGCATTATCTATACTAACAGTCACAGAAGGGCAGTTACTACCGCGCTGGGCACGTTTGAAGTCTTTTGTATGCATCAACTCATTAAATATTAAAAACACGCAAGTTCATCAGGAGAAATTATTTCCAGGTCTTGAGCTCTAGAAAAAACCTGATTTTTAATGTAAGAGGTTTTTTATTTTTTTCCTCTTAAATTGTGAAAGGAATCTGTACTTACTAAGGAAAGTTTGGAAAAGGCAGAAAAGCAGAAAATGATCATTTATATTCCTATCATTCAAAAACACCGTAATAGATTCTTTTGGTAATTTATTTCAATTTTTTTATAGGCAAATGTGAATATATTTGTTTTTTCATAGTTATAATCACATTTTAGATGTTGGTGATAATCTCTGACAAAGGAGAAATTTCTTTTTTTTTTTTTAAAGATTTTATTTACTTATTTAACAGAGAGTAAGAGAGAGAGATCACAAGTAGGCAGAGAGGCAGGCAGGGAGAGAGGGAGGCAGGCTCCCTGCTGAACAGAGAGCCCCATGCGGGACTCGTTCCCAGGACCCTGGGATCATGACCTGAGCTGAAGGCAGAGGCTTTAACCCACTGAGCCACCCAGGCACCCCTAGGATGTTTCTTTATCTTTATAAATGAGACACTTTTTAAGGATATTTCTAGGTGAGAAATTTGTCTAGAATATGGTATAGCCTTTTCAGGTTTTTTCAGTTATGGCCTTAATGTAATCATATTCATTCCAATTATTCCCATTCCTCAGAAACACTTACGATGACTCTTAAATTGCTCCCCTCTCTCTCCCCCTCATTACCAATCATGGTCCATCTCATCGTTTCTCACTTTGTATCTTTCCTTGTCATATGGAGAGAGCTTCTCGAGTTTGTATTTACTGCTTCTAGTATTGATTTTATTTGACCATTTCACTTTTTCTTTTAATTCTTCCTTATTTTTCTTCTCATTGGTTCATCTGTTTATTTTGATTCTAACCCTTACTCTTTCTTTATTCTTGCTTCTGTTTAATAAAGACCACATTTTCATGCATCTTACTGAAGTTGCAGAATAGCTTTCAAGTCTTCTCTTTTAGATCCTGTAGTAGGTAGCATTCAGGAGTCTGTCTGCTCTTTCTCTGAACCTTTAGAACGTTTTTGTTATGCTCACTCTTCAGCGTTTTTCCCCAAGCTCCTTTCCTTCTCTTTACTCATCCTTGGTCAAGAGAAATCCGTACCCATGCTTGAAAGCTGCAGGGTAAATGTCCTGCCCTGGCTAACTCCCCTGCTCGGATCCACAGCCAGATGCTAAGGTTCGTGTCTCCTTGTCTGAGAGGCTGGTGGGTTTCCAGTCAGTGTAGCTCTATTGTGTAGACATTGGATCTTTCCCGGCCTCCCCTGCCCAACCCCCCTACGTTTTGAGTCCGGTTCGCACCAGTGCACAGGCTCTCTCCTGTCTCGGTGACCGTGGGCTTTGCCACTTGAGGAATCGTCCTATTCCCCCACTTTTTATCACTCTCTCTACCTTCTTCAACATACATACTTCCCACTCTTTTTTTCTTTCTTTTCTTTTTTTACATTATGGGTTCTGATTAGATGTAGAAAGAAAGATATTAAGGGAAGTGAGGGCCAGCACCTGACTACCTCAAACAGGAGTGGCCACACACGGGAGGGAGGGCTCTGGGTTGTGTTTGATATAGAAAGGCAGAGAGTTGGGCAGAATGATGGTTCTTATATCTATTTAGGTTTACACAGCAAAGAAGATTGTGAAAATTAGACATACCTTGAAATCACTGCATCAGCAAAGAAAGGCCACGGAACGTCTTCTGTTCAGTGGGACTTCCTGGTAGTAGTGTTTGGAGGATGGCTGTTTAAATTTTTGGTGTGAAGTTTTCATCTCTTTCTATATCTGCAGAGGTATCACAGTAGGAAAATATTTTGTCAAGGGCTGTTAGCCATAATGCACCATGAAATTTTTATCATAAATATGTTTATGTAAGGAATTTGAAAAACCATAATTAAATATATCATTAATGGTAGCTCTACCTCAAATTGTAATAACACTAACCATATTTTTTTAAATCCAATTCCTGTGATGACTGAGGGTGCTATACTAGACCTGGGGTGGGCAGACTTTTTCTGTAAAGAGCCACATAGTGAATGTTTTCAGCTCTGTGTGCCATTCGGTTGAAACAACTGCTCAGCTCTGTCAACGTAGCACAAAGCCAGCCGTGGATAATATGTAAATGAGTGGGTGGGGCTTATTCCAATAAAGCTTATGGAAACAGGGGTTAGGCTGGATTTGGCCCATGGTCTGTAGTTGACTGGCCCCTGTACAGACTATACATCTGGAAGAGCGGATCTGCATAGCCCCGAATGATAGGATTCAGATAGATGACAGCAACACAATGCAGTGTGAAACGTCTTTCCCATTTTTCTGACCCACTGTGCCGTTCACCATCTTGTCTGCATCTCCTGTCTCTGCTTTTCGTCCCCAGCTCAGGTGATTTCTCGCCTCAGTCAGGCAGTTCTCTTCTATCGTGGCATGTTTTCTTTAGACATGCTTTCCCCTCCTGCCCTTGTTGATCTGGATGGGTGAATAAAGATGCTATTTCCATCAATAAGATATATAATTAGGTATTGCCAGTAAGACTTGGAAAGCTTGATTTTCCTTCTGCCAATATTGCTACAAAGTAATCCGTTCTTCCCCCGCGCTCTCGAGTTGGAACCCGGCACTGTGCTTGGGTCTAGTCCGTGTTAGTTCAGACGGACTGACACTCGCTCTATGCCGATTCAAGATTTGTGATCATTGCATCTGTTCCCTGTGTACCAACCATCATATGAGCTCATTTGCTTATTACAGTAACATTACCAGATAGTATGACATCAGATAGGCCTTTATTTTACTTTCTCACTGAAATTTCATTAAGCTGAAGAGGTCTGAGGTAGAGAGAAGCTCAACGATTTCACCGCATGTCCAGTTTTCACAGATTCTGTTAAACATCGATGGCCATAATAGTTTCCATATAGAAGAATAAAGAAACAAAATAACCTAAAACAAGAATACAGTTGTCCGTTTAATCCCAGTGATTCAGTTGTTTGAAATAAATCCCTATTGCATAGTAATGCTTTACTCTAAACATACATCATTGGGTTAAAGAACTATTGAAGTATGACTCGAAATGTCCAAGAAAAATGGAACCTCTTTGACCCCCTCCCCTGCCCACATACTTTGGCTGCAATATTCTTACAGAGTGAGTTCCAAAGCAACCATGGTAATAAAATTTCGTTTTTTGCTTCTTGTAAGAGAAAGTGAAGGTAATCATTCAGAAGCTATCTTTTGTGTAAGACAGACCACTTCTTAGTCCTTAAAACTTGGTTTATTCTAACCCTCTTTCCTCTGCCTTTAATTTGTCTACCTTCTTGCCATTCATAAAAAGGTTGTAGTGATAACTCAAAGCCAGATGCTGTCTCTTTGGCGTTGATGAGGGGCTGTTGCTGTGAGAGTCCTTCTCAGGGCGGTGGAGACCAATGGTCCGGTGTTCTGGGGTGAGAGTGGTAGAGGAGACAAGTCGGGACAGGGCCCGGGGGGTTCTTTGGACACTTAGTCTCGGTCACCACTCTTCTCTGCTCTTATTCTCAAATACCTAGGAATACAATGGATTCTTCTCATGTCAAAGAACTCCCTAATGCGTATAAGTAAGTGTGCGCTCCCACAAAGATGTGTATTCACATAAAGATGCAAAAGAAGTGTGACATAGCTTGTCAGGAGAGGGATGCCTCCATGTTGAGTTTAGCAGTAACTCGGCAGGAGCTTACGTGCTCTTCAGTGCTCCTGTGGTTGGTGCTCTGAAGTCTCTTTCCCACCACTTGTCCTTACCAGGTCAGCTGTGTGACCTTGTACCAGTCACATAACCTCTATGGTCTTTACTCTTCTCGTCTGCAAAGCAAGGATAAGAACATCTACTTCACAGGGTCACGTAAAGCCTTACAATGGTGCCTGGGGAACACGAAGTACTGTTCTTACTGTCATTGTTATTACTGGGGCTTTTGTTTGTTCTTAGAAGTGGAGAGGACTCGAGGAATGTGCAGACCTCTTCAGAGTCACGGTGACTTTGGAAGTGCCAATTCTTATCAAAGCACCAGGTGACTAATAAATAATAAAGGAGAGGAAATTGCTATTTATGGATGCTTGAGGCACATGATTGAGTTAGCTATCAGTGAAATTTTCCTACCACCGTGGATTTTATTAATGTCTCCTTTTGATGCATTGTTCCTTTTTTGGATGTAAGGGTGAAACTGTAGTCCGAGTTCCTGGAAAATGTTGCCCACAGTGCTCTTCCCGATCCTGCTCTGCATCTGGCCAAGTGTACGAGGTAACATTTGACGTATCCCCTGTAGCTGTTTTGGCATATGTTCTCACACACACGCCCTCCACCCTTTCCAACCAACAGCCCGCCCCACCCTCTTGTCTGAGTCTTTGCCAAGGTTAGTAACTCAGTACATAAACAGCTTTTTTTCTTCTCTTTGTGGGAAGACTTTATGAAAAAATTAAATTGAAGGGGATTAGAAATATAAAGGAATGTGCTGGCTGGCCACACCTGGTTCACGAACCTTGGTGAACCTACTGTTTACATGTCTCGAAGGAAGAAAAGGACTAGCGTTGGTTACTATCAGTTTACACTTGGGCTGGAGGCCCTGGGAATGTCGCTCTGCTCTGGCCGGATCGTATGTACTGACATCCACACTGGGGGAGGCAAGGGGGGAGTAAGGGAGAGCGGGAAGGGAGGGGAGAAGCTAGTGGTGGTGGAACCTGCACAGTTGAGAATACTATTGGAATAATCTTGAAAACTGTGCCTAACACCTAATAAGTGCCAATAAAAATGAGTTCAAAGTGAATGAATGAATGAGTGTCTCTCTTAGGAGTGCCCAGCTGAGCCAAAAGAAGGTTACATTATTCAAAAGCAAAGAACATATAAAAAATAAACCCAACTACTTCCCTTGCTTGACAGCCACTCTGAAGAAGACTAAATGGAAATTGGAATGATGCCTCTCAGTAGAGAATCTGGAACAGAGTATCAGGGAATGAATGCCACGAAGTCCAGATGGGTCCCTTGAGATCTGAACGAACATAGCTAACTGGGAAAGGACTTTTGTCCGTACTAGATCTGTGTTGTTCGACACAGTAGCCACGCATGGGCCAGGTTAATTTCTTCTGGAGGAGATAGCCTTTATACCTATGGTGATGTTTTTGGTTGCAAGTAACAGAAATACTCCTCTAAGAGTGCCTAAAATGAAAACATTTGTAATGTCACATAACAAGAAGTGCAGAGGTCGGATGCTTGCAGGGTTGGTCCTCTCAGCTCTTGATGGTGTCTTCAAGAATCCAAGGGTCCTTTTTTGATCTTTCCACCTGCCACCCGAAGCATCTTGGCATTTGCGCGTCCCCAAGATGGCTTCCTCCGGACTAGCTCAGCCACACACAACCATCACTAAAGGCTGGTGGGGAAAAGGGACAGCTTTTCTTCTTTCATGGGGAAGGAGGGTCTTTTCTTTGCCCTTCACTGTTCTAGCAGAGTTCCCCTGAGGTCACCTAGGTTAGGATTGGGACAATGCCCTTGCCCTAAGGGATGCTGGGAAAATGAGTAGGTGGTAGTGGGAGCTGGGTCTCCTGGCAGAGAAGAAGAGCTAAAGAATGAGCACTCATGAGGCAGCCAACGGGGTCTTCTTATTAATCTTGAGGTTCCGGGGCCCCTTTGTGCCTGGCAGAGAGCAGGCCCTCAACACAGCTATGGAATGCATACAGTTGAATAAAAACAAACGTGAAGTTCTCTTTGGACATTTCTTGACTTTTTTCTTAGAGGCTGTTGCTGCCTGAATGATCCCGTTTCTCAGGAGACATTCAGTGTGGCTCAATTAAAAGCTGTAATAAAACATTATGTGCCTCGTGTGCCGGTGTTTCTGTCTGATGTCTGTGACACTGGATTCTCCACTTTGTCCTTTCTTGACTCAGCACGGTGAGCAGTGGGATGAAAACGCCTGTACCACGTGTGTATGTGACGAGGGTGCCGTCCGGTGCCACACACAGACCTGCCCTCCGCTGAGATGTGAAAAGGTATTTGAGAGAGTGTGGGCTGGTTTTCAGAGCTTTATCCTGGGTCATTCGAGAAAGGCCTTTCTCAGTCTAGTGTGTCTTTTGAGGGAATCCGAAGTGTTGTGATATTCAGAAATAGTCAGTGGAGATCGGAAAGACCTGCTTCCTACGGAGGAGGGCCGCGGTAGAGAGGAAGCTGCCCCCGCCGGGGTAGGCTGGGCGGTAGAGGGAAGGAGCGGCATACGGCTTGGCCTTTTCTGTCCTTCTGCCCCACTGGCCCCGAGAAGCACCCTTTCGCCACCCTCTTTGTTTCCTCAGGGTCAGAGCCGGGCGCGGCGGCCCGGGGGATGCTGTGAGGAGTGCGTGTCTCCTGCGGGAAGCTGCTCGCAGGACGGGGTCGTGCGCTACCAGGATGAAATGTGGAAGGGCTCGGCCTGCCGGTTCTGCGTGTGCGACCGTGGCCAGGTGACCTGCCGGACCGGGGAGTGCGCCCGAGTGGAGTGCGCCCAGGTGAGACGCGAAGGCGCTTCCCCAGGGACCGTAGCAGTCCCGGCCTGTGTCCTGTGCGATGCGGGTCCCTCCCCTGCTCCCGCAGCCGCAGAGGCGACAGCCAGGCGGACCACTCACATTTCACAGAGCCTTCCAGCACAAGGGCTCTGCGGTGTGAAACAAATGTCACTGTTTGTTCAGACCGGCTCAGAACAGCCCCGGGGAGCTTTGAGTTCTCCGTGCATCTGCTCTGATGGGAAGCCTCGAGCCGGACACATGAAAGGGAAGGACATGACACGGGACATCAGCCTGTGGGTCCGTGCGGCCGGGCCGCGTGGCTGGTGGCCTGGCCAGCTTGCTGCTCGCGAGACAGAGTCCGCAGGGGCTCCCGGCCGGCTGCTCGCGCCGGCCCTACCCGCAGGATGCAGCAGAACCGAGAGCCAGCACCTACCCGTGCTTCTGCGGATCGGGAAAGAATATAAAATGTTTTTGTTTTTGTTTTAAAGAGAGAGGGAGGGAACCTCATAAATAATTAACTCGGATGACCTCTGTTGACTTCTGCTGGCTGTAGAGTTTCTAGAAGTTTCTCACAAAGCAGCCTCTGTTTGGACTATAGATGTATATTGTAGGCAAATTGCTTTTTTCCTTTCTCCCTCTTTGAACTCAGTTTTGACCCACTGCAAAACAAATTGCTTTGGACGTCGTCTCCTTCTCCCTCACTGCTCCCATCCGCCCCACCAGTTTCCCGCAGGGCTGTGGGCTGCAGTAGATGAGGGAAACCCAGGAGATCGGAAGCTCGGGGTGTCTGTGAAGGCATTTTTCTTTCGAGTCCTGCGCCCCCACATCTCAGCCTCTCGTAGCACTGAGCCCGAGAAGGAACAACCTTTCACACGGGCTGTCAGGGACAGGGTGATTTTTCATTTTGCCTCCGACTTCTGAGTCTTGGCAGAGCTGAAACGTATTTAGGTAAAGGGTCTTGCTTTTTGCAGATTTATTCCCCACCCCACCCCCCCACGCCTTTTCATTTCTTTTCCTTCTTTATGTCAGGGGAGTCAGAATGGTTGGACGAAGATGAGAAAAACCCGTCATGGTTGTTTTTTTTTTTCCCCTCCCTCTCTCTCCAGCCCAGACTGGGCTTCCTGGCCTCCCTAGAGGGCCAGGCGGAGGCTGTGTTCTTTTCTAAGATCTTAATTTGCTGAATAATATCCCAGGGTTTAAGGAAAATGTAGGAGACGTGATTCAGGTATGGTGGGCCCTTTAGGAACCTATTTTCAGTGAAGTCTGAGCAAAGAGTCTCGATCACAGGTAACAGTTTGATCCACGGTCCCCAAGGCTAACGCGTTTCCAAGTGCCTGCTATCCTCTGCGACTATGACCTGTGGCCCCGTGGGCCAGGTTTTCTTCTCTGTTCTTAGGAAAGATGGGGAGCGACAACCGAGGTGCATGGAGAGGGCCCCGCTCCCCTCCAGTCACCCCCAGCACGGTCTGCTTCCCACTCCTACCCTATCTCTCCCATACGAGCCCAGGAGTTCTAATGCCTTTAGCCCATTTCTCTTTCAACTAAACTGGTGTGTGTCCTCCTGGTGACCTCTGTGTTTCTACCTGGTGTTGAAGGCACTGGGTTCTGGACCGGAAACACTACCAGAAGTAAAATTTTAACCAAAATTGAATCTTACCAAAAATATCCCTTAACCTTCTTTCTGTGCCACACTTCTGGAAATAGCTCCACGAGTACCTGGAGTACAAACTTCCTAACTTCTGCTTCGCTTGGAGATAAAAAGATGAGTAAGACACATTCTGATCTCAGGCGTTCCCAGGTGTTTGGGGGAAGTCAGATACATCGACAGAAATCACAATACACAGTGGTCCCAATGATGATGGAAATATGGACGAAATGCATCAGAAGCACCTGGAGAAAGTGACCGGCTGCCCAGGGGAGCCGTGCAAGTGCATTGTTGGGATTTTTGTTCAACTCTACCCCACTTTCTGCCTTTCTGAGAATATCAAGGTCATTTGATTCCTGGATACCAAGGGTAGATTCGGTCTAAGTGTCTGTACATCCACAAAGAGGCAGAAAAGTAAACTTCTAGAAGAGGAGTCAGAACTGGGCAGTTTTACTGTTGTAATAATGACCACCCTGGTCATCAAGATCAGCACATAATTTTCCTTTGCTAAAAAAGGAGAAAATGGCATGGCCTTGGATTTTGATGTGTCCAACCAAATCCCTAGACACCGAAACACGAATAACGCACCAACAGGGAAATAGCACAGTATGAAGATTTTCATCTTTTCTGTATTTTGTGTTATCTTTGAACATGAATTAGATGGAAAAGTCAAGTGACTTGTTTTTAAAGGACCTGGCATTCAACATGCATAAAATCCTGACGGGGGTGGTGATGGGGTGGGTAGGAGAGAAGCTTATCCCATCGCACACAGAAGAGGGAGGGCACACGTAGGAGGGACGTGCACTTCCCTTCTGCAGTGGAGGAAAATTCCCTCAAAAGAGTGTTTCCTTTTCCAGTGGGCCAGCTAGGGGACGCACACCGTCTCTCGTCTGGTGGCTGGATGTTGGTGTGATTCTGTGGGAAGGCGTTAGCAGACTCCATCTGGCCTAGGCGGCAGAATCCTCTTAAAAAGAAAAGAATTCGTTTTGCTCCACAAAGCAATTTTTCTCAAAGCCAAAGTCAAATGCTAATTGCTGCAAGCTCCCCACCACAGTGAGCTGCCATGGTGGGGGCCCTCCAGGCGCCTTCTGTAAAGAGCAAATCTACTTAGAACTCCCCGCCTCCCCAAAACCGAATTCCTGCTCCCTGGCAGCAAGGCCTGCCCTTGTCCACAGTAGCATCGGGACCCTCGGAACGGCCACCCTCCCTGCCTTCCCGGGGTGAGGCCCGCTGCATTTTCCTGGGCTCTGGAGAAGCAGCCGCGCGTTCTGCCTGTAATCGAAGCACACGTACTCTGTCTCGATTTAAAACATTGTTTTAAGCGACTTAGATTACATACACATAAACCCCTCTGTATGCTTTGAAAGCAGATTTCACCATTCCTGGTTAGGCCTGCAACCCACCGGCTGATGTGTCACGTTTCTGCAAAACAATTTATATGTAAATCTGCCCCGCGGTTTGCGGTGTCCGCGGCTCGCCTTCCGTTCTGATGGACAGTGATCTCTATGTGACCACTGTCACGTTTTCAGACACTGCAAAGACTTACAATAAAAAAGTTACAGCCGTCCACGTATTATTGTATTTCCTTTACAAGTTCCTATTTCCCTTCATCAAAATAATACATGTTCATTTTAGAAAATTGATACTCAAGAAAAGTAGAAAAGCTTTAAAACCCACCCATAGTGCTACAGTTCAACTACAGTTTTGTACTGCACAGTGTTTGTGAGCATACAGCTCCCTGTGGTTATTCTGTTGCACAATTTCACATTATTCCATTTTTACCTAACATGGTTCCTGCACTTCAAATGTAACTTAGATCCCAAATTAAATAGTATCTTCATTTGAAGAATCATCACCATTCTTTAGAAAGAGGAAAGTGCTTTAAAGAATTTCTTAGCCTATAGGTATTAGATGTTAGTACATGCGTAGGAAAAATTGTAAACAGAGATTGTGTCTCTGCAGGCTTGCAGTGGAATTATACTTTTTAAGTGATAGAATTTATAATTATTTAATTTTTATAATAAACATTTGGTACTTTATAATAGAAATAAAAACAATGAAACTACTAATATTGGGAAGTTAAAATAAGACTTTGGAAGTTAAGCATCTACCTTCTCAGTGTGACCTTTTTCCTTCTTATAAGTAATTTAAAAAATAATTATTGTGTGAGTTAGATAACCGTTTCAGAATATTAAATAAAAATTAGCTGTCTGCTGTTTAATTTATGCCTGAGACGACATCTGTGCATGAAGGATGTATCCAATTTTGTATTCAAGGGGAAGTGTTGGTTGGATTTGAACACTGTTAATGAAACCAAATCACAAGTTCAAACCTCGTATACTGAAGACAGCCCGATCCTTTTCTGAAACGGGTCACTCTCGGAGACTACAGCAATGAACGGTCTTGGCCATTCTGGTTCGCGTGAGCTCCTGCTCATGGGCAGGGACTGGTGGGGGGACTGTGCCCAGGGACCACCGCAGTGGGAATGAAACCGCTCTCAGAGGGGAGAGCTGCACGGCCTGGATTGTCCACGGGAGGACAGCGCGGCAGAGGGAACAAGTGGGGGCCAAAGCAAAGGGCACGCTAGGGTTTTTCATTCCAGTCAGGGAGTCCCGCTGTTCTGCAGTTTGGCTCCGCTACCTGGAGATGGTGATTTGATATGCGCCTCTGCAATCCTTACTTCTACAGGGCGAAGAATTAATTCACTTAGATGGAAAATGCTGCCCTGAATGCATTTCGAAGACCAGTTACTGTGTTCATGAAGACAACGCAGGACTCGTGAGTATCGGGCCAAGAACTGGAGACTATCACAAATTAATAATTCAAAAGCAGTTTAATGGGCCGTTACCTTATACCTTTTAGCCATTCACTTGTTCAACAGATGTGACTGCGTGCCTACTATGTGGCCGGTACTAGACACACTAGAAGCAAAACGCAGGCAGAGTCCCTGCTCTTGTGGCGGGCTCATGCTCCGGTGTGGGGACACAGAGGACAGAAGCTGGCCACATCAGGGGGCGACAAGTCCGGTGGCGGGAACAGAGCCGCTAGAGTAGCCGAGGGAAGGGGGATGCTCTTTGAGCGCGACCTAAAGGAAGGGAGGGAGCCCCGCGGAGGGCCGGGGAGGAAAATGGGCCGGGAAGACGGCCAGCCAGGGCGAAGGACTGAAGCAGACGCGTGCGTGGCGAGTTCGAGAAACGAAGTGGACGTGGCCGGCACCGGATGAATGACGGGAAGGGATGTGGCCACGAGGCCCGCTGGGTAGCCTGGACAGCGAGGCTTCGCCCCGACCCACCCAGGCGAGCCTTGCGCACGGTGCTGTGACCCGCGTACTGGCGGGACGGTCACGGCCGCTCTGTGGACGAGCGGCGGGAGGGGCGAGACTGCAAGTTGTTGTCTGTGAAGGTCTTCAGCGGTAGCGGAGGTGGAGATGGGGTCTCGGTCTAGCGAGGAAGTGCTAGAAAGTGCTCAGACTCTCGATTTATTTTGCAGGTAGAATCGAGAGGATTTTCAGGATGGGATGGGGGGGTTCGAGATTTCATTTGCTGAGGTTTTATTTCTAAGTCTGTACTTTTAAAAATTATATACACAAAGGAAAAGCATTTACTGTGATCGCTTCAGGTTTGCTGTAGTTAGAGAGCCCGTACTTGCCACAGGGGGTTTTGGAATGTTGATCAATTGTGTTCTAAAAAATAGGCCACTGGATCGTAAAGACAACTAACTGCCTCATTGCCCAATCACAATAAGCTGATAAGAATTGGGATTAAGTGCTTTGATTCCTACGTACATTTTCTTGGTGATTTGGGAAAATTGCATCTGCCAGCCGGTGTATGCAGGGGTGAGACCACGGTGTAGGGTTAACGGAGCGGGCTCGGAGTTCAAACATCTACTTTGCCACATGCTGACTATAACCTGGGACACGTTACTTAGTCCTCCTCAGTGAAGAAGGGATAACAATAGTACTTACCTCGCGGGTGATTGACGTAATACCCATAAAACACTTAGAACAGTGGCTGGTGTTTTAAAAAAAAGCTGAAAAAGTGGCATCATTGTTATTATGCTGCTGGCATAGTTTGTTTCATAAGTGGTTTATAACTTAGTATCCTTGTTTCCGAAGAATGTAGGAGATTAAAGCCCACCTATAGATGTTGAATTTCTAATTTCTCAATCAGAGTATCAGTTTTCCTACCTTTTTTTTGAGGTAAATTAAGCCAGGTGGAATTAAAGAAAAGCAAATTGGTTTTGTTTGTTTTATTTTGCTTTTTATTAGCATATAATGTATTACTTGTTTCAGGGGTACAGGTCTGTGAATTGTCAGGCTTCCACACTTCACAGCACTCAGCATAGCACGTGCCCTCCCCAGTGTCCCTCACGCAGGCACCCCATCCCTCCCGCCCCCCTCCCCTCCAGCAAACCCTCAGTTTTTCCCCCGAGATTAGGAGTCTCTTATGGTTTGTCTCCCTCTCTGGTTTCTTCTTGTTTCATTAGAAAAACAAGTTGTTTTAAAGGGGTCTAAACCCCGTAAGTAATGCTGTGGTACCTTACAAGGCTGAAGAGTTTGCCCTACAGGCTTAGACCCCTTGACTATGAGTCCCTCACGTTGAAGCAAATTGAAGTCAGGTGCTTAAGCACAAAGCAAGAATAAGAATTCAAAATATATTTTCACTGCATACTGTCTTCACCTCCTAGCATATGCTTTTCTCGTTTATTGACGTATTTAGAAACAAATATAACAAATGAAGTTGTATGTTACTTGGGCAAAATGGATAAGTCTTAAATGCGAAAATAAATAGCCTAATGGTGATTTTAGTAGTATGATAAATACATTTCTCTTTGTTCCTAGATGTCCTCAAATGCAAGTAAAGTTAAGCGTATTCCAGTAAGTACAGACTTTTAACTTGTACACAGATACTTATAGAGTTGTTCTAAGCTTGTCCTGGGGAACTTTAATGTCATAGTATTTCTGACAGTTGTGTTTGATGGCATTGTGGTCCTGTTAATGATAACCAGGACTTTGACTTATTGAAACTTTGCTCCTTCCTTTACCCTATTTTTTCCCTCACAGCTGGTAATTAATATTTCTCTAACTACGAGCTCCTATATATACCTTTCCCTTTTTGTGATGATTTTCTCTTTCTGATTTTTTCTGGCATAGAAAATTCAGTTTAACCAGCAGTGCAATTTCATGTTCCTCAAAACATTGAGAGCTTTTGGGGTTTGGGAGTGTTAGTTCCCCAAAACAAAGCTGAGTTTTCATTCTTTCAAGGTTTTATGCAGGACAACATTGTATGGTTTCTTTTTAAAGGAAAGCGTAAGCACCTTTGCTCACACAAGCAAGCTTGTAATTTTGGAGGCTATAGAGTAAAGGGGCTGAGAATCTAGACTGCCTTGAAAGGGAAGTAAAGCCCTTCTGCATTTTCAAGATAATATTCCTGGTTTTTCTAAAATTGTCATTGATTTTTGCTAACCATAGCCACATCATTTGGAATGTTCAACATCATTTGGCTTAATAAACATTATATCAAATATTTGTATTATAATATGCTCTAATATTCCCCCCTGTCTTGCCTCCTTTGTCACCCCAAAACATTCGGGTAGGACCTTCATCTCTTTCCTATCTCCAGGGTGAGTGGGATAGTGAGCAAAAAGGAATTGTTCTTTATAATTCACTTTGAATTCTCCATCAAAGTGCTAAAGTTTATTACCATAATTTGCTTGGCTGAAAAGAATATTCAAGCATGAGAAAGCCCATGGCACTTCTACAGCCCACTAAAAATGGTCATGCAAGAGCTGTCATTTTGAGAATATAATGACTCTACTGTTACTCTTACTGCAGTAACCTTAAGGAAATTCAGGGCTTTAACCAGCTTCCCACTGTTATTATAAAGATTGTATATAGTGTTCCTGCTAATCACTAGGTACCTAGAAATCCCCTCTGGTGTTTTCTTGTTTGTTTGTTTGTTTTTTGGTGAGATAGGCTGGGAAACAAGGGTTATAGGCTTCTTGCTTTTTCCAGGAGCCCCAGAATGCTTTCATAGTTTATCTCTCTGCCTGGGTTGTATTTTGAAATGAATCAGTTATAAACAAAGAAGGAGAAATCGTTCCTCTTTAATTTAGAATGCTTCAACTACTGTCTTATCAGAGTTAGGTTTGCATGGTGGTTTGCGTTTTGTTCATTACGGAAATTAGAACTTCTCCACCAGCCAACTGTCTCGTGAACTTCGGCAGTTCTGATAGCGCCATTCTTTACTGTTTCGTACAGGAGGGGGAGAAGTGGGACGATGGCCCTTGCAAGGTGTGTGAGTGCCGGGGCTCTCAGGTCACCTGCTACGAGCCCTCTTGTTCACCGTGTCCAGTGGCCACACTAGCCCAGGTGGTGAAGGGACGATGCTGTCCAGATTGTACGTCAGGTGGGTCCTTGTCTGATTGATTTCTGCCGACATATTTTTACTGCCAAAAAATTCCGAGAGATCTTCTTTTTCCCGTCTTGCTTTTTTTTTTTTTTTTCCCCCTTTAAATCACCTATTGGGCTGGTTGTTTTTTTGATCCTTGCTAAGTTTTCTATCAAATGATGTTACTGAGTCTTTGTCTGTATATTTGCCAAACTCAGCAGATTATGGGTATGTGATCTTGGCCAAGTCACTGACCCTCTCTAAATCTTCACTGCCTCGTTGATAAAATGTGCCTGATCTACCTTGAAAAAATGATTATGGATATCAAATAACATAAAGTCTGGAAACTAGTAAAGGCAAATGCATGCGTTAGAACTCTTCCGTTGTTGAACCTGTAAGAGCAACTGCTGGAAGTTTGTTACAGGTGTCCGTTCTTTTTTTCTTAAGGTGAGCTATTAAACAGATGGTTCCTTCTGGGGTTCTCAAATGGGTTTTTGAAGTTTAAAGACTCATTAGTTTCTTCCAAAAGAAAATTTTATCTACTTGTTCTGCAACTCTGCTTTTAAATCACCTGGGGTTGAATTAGTTCCAGTTAATAATTGTTGGCAAGCTCTGGTGTTGCTCTGGCTGTACAGTAATTTGCCCGTAAGCTTAGTCTCTCTTGAGAAAGTGGCATTTTCTTCCATTCATACTTCATAATTAATTGTTTTCATCTGTGGGTTGCAATTTCTCATATTGGTGGCTGCTTTTGTTGCACTCAACTTATTTTGACTAATCATAGTGTTTCTATGAAGAGCTTATCATGGCAAAAGCAAAGCAACTTTATGGTTTAATTATCTTACCTTCACCAAAGTGGCTCCCTGGGCTTCCCAAAACAAATATTTAGCATATTAAAATGTACAATACCTTGAAAATCAGGTCCTTGACAACTTCAGAACCTGAAAGAAGTCCTTTGCTGGCAATTGTCACTGAATTCAATGATAATCCTAGTTACCGGGAATGAGATTTAAATTTTGGAGAAAAAGAAGAAAGCTTTTTTCTTTTCTTTTTTAGAAAAAAGAAGAGTTTTTTTTGAGGAAATAACTTTTTAAAAATTGTGCTTTGTCTTAAGTTCCTATGCATGCCAAAGCTTAAGAAGAACGTCTAAGAAATCATAAATTATTGAATTCATTTAAATCGTGTATTATGGAGCTGGTAATTCCTGTTTGCAGAGGCATTCCAGAGGGTAGAAGCATTAAAAGGGCCGTTCAGTTATGTTTTTAGTGTCTTCTATTTAGAGCTACCAGAGACAGTAATAATATTTCAGAGAAGGAGAGGTTCTTTGAAGTCGTACATTGAAGTCACTTCTGCTATTTCGGGGCCTTTTTCATATCTAAATTCCGGAGTTCTCTGTTCTTCATATTCCATACCGCTGCATATACTCTGTAGATTCTGGAGGAACGTGAGAGAAATCCTATGGTCTTTACCAAATTCTCCTCTCCTTTGTCCTTGGTTGTAGTTCATTGCCACCCAGACTGCCTGACCTGCTCTCGATCTCCGAAGCACTGTGACCTCTGTCGGGACCCCACGAAGTTGCTGCGGAACGGACAATGTGTACACAGCTGTGGTCTGGGATTTTACCAAGCTGGTGCTCTCTGTTTAGGTATGTCTCTTTTTTTTTTTTTTTTTTTTGGGCAGGCAGCCCAGAAGCGGACTGAGGCTCACTGTTGTCAACGAAGGGGTCCATGCACGCTGGAAGTGCACAATTTCCGAAAACCATTAGAAGGCAGGAACCTCAGCCATGGGTTACTTGGCCTCTTTACCTGCAGGCTTCTTGCTTCTAACGTTTTGCAGGTGTTTAGATGCTTACTGAGAGAGGTGATGTGGAGGTCAGATGTTACTAGATGGTCGTGTTGAGTTTTTCATTTTTTGAAGACTTTCAAAGAAAGTAATATGGCTAGGATTCTTGGTGTCATTTATACAACACTCAGTTAATCCAAGAGAGAACTTCAGAACTGACACATGCATTTGAGATCCCTTACTAGAACTTTCTCATTTTGCAAGTGGGGAACGTGGGGGCCAGAGGAATCAGCTGGCTTGCTCAACTTCACACGGATAATCGGCCGTAGAGTTTATCTCCAGTGGGGGATCCACAACGGGTCCGTGTTGCTTTTCAGAGTTCTTCTGCATCTGAGAAGATTTTACCCGGCAGGATTTGGTTGTTTGAGGCCAGATCATCATTACTTTTCCTTATCTCTGACTCATGGAACTAAGTATGCACTTAAGAGTGTATTGGTTTATACCCCGGCTCTGAGTATTTGACTGCTCTCTGCCTCAATATTCTTACCTGAAAAGTGGAGCAGTGCTGACCTGTACCTTCCTCAGAGGATTCTTGGGAGGACTGAGTGGTTAATACACATGAAGTGTCTCGAATAGCTTCTCGGATATTGTCAAGCCTCAGTAAAGCTTCCCTGCTTTTATTATTTTGCAATTATTTACTTCTCCCCACTTTCTTTCCTGATTCCTAATCTTTGGCCTTTTTGAAAGTTATTTCCATCTCTGCCGTGGGATGTGGGAGAAAAGAGACAAGGGGTATTGCTAGGAAGTGGTTGAGGGAGAAAGATATTGGGGCCTGTTAGGTAAGGGGAGCAGGAGCCAAACTTTCTGGCTTCAAGTGCTAGGTTCGTGTGACCCTGGACAAGTGACTTAACCTCTGGGAGCGTGATCCTCAGGTGAAGAAGGGTTGTTGTGAAGATTAAATGTCGTTCCTACAGAGGAAGTGCTTGGAGCAGAGCCTGGCATGAAATATGTGCTGTATAAATGAAGGCGAACCAAGGGACTCTCCTGCCTTTCTTGTTCCTGGTGTCTCCAGGCACTCAGAATAGGGCCATGTAAGAGTTGGCACTGGGGTGGCATCTTTGAGCTAATCAGAGCGGCCCTTTTTCTCTCCCCCTTGCCCGGAGCCAGCCTGCCAGCCTCAGTGCTCCACGTGCACCAGCGGGCTGGAGTGTTCGTCCTGCCGGCCTCCGCTGCTGATGCGGCGCGGCCAGTGTGTGTCCTCCTGCGGGGACGGCTTCTTCCAGGACCGCCACTCCTGTGCAGGTAAGCCCGGCCCGGCCGCCGAGAAAGCCACCCTCACCCCCGAGAGATCTGGGGCCGCCCGGAGCTGTGCGCAGTTGTTCAAGTCTGAGAGGAAACTCTGAGCCGGACTCCCGAGGGACCGAGAACCACGGAGGAGAGAGACGACACGTGTTTTTACAACCTTGTTAGTGCTTTGGTGATGTGTCGTGTGTGGTGAGATTTCTCGAGCTCCTTCTGCATGTGCCTGGGGCCCTGGAGCAGTTTTAATTCGGTTGGGGGTGGTCACTGTGTCGTACGTTAGGTTCCTTCCTCTTGTAAATAAATACACAGCGCTTCCATGAAAACGAAGGGAGAAACAGATCTCTGTTTTTTTCAAAACTCAATTTCTACCTGAAGAGAGAGGGAGAAACAGAAAGAAGAAAGTGACATCAGGATCAGAAAGTGGGACAGGATGATGGCATTTACGTTTACTCTGACTTTAGTGTCTGTATACTAAGTCCAAGTGTAATACTAAGTGTGCGCTAAGTCTAAGTGTTGCTTGTACTGGGCCGTTTTCCCTGTACTGATTGTAAGCATGAGTAAAGTAAAAATGTATAAAGAATTTCTTAAATGCAAGAATGGAAAAAAGTAAGCACCTGCAGGAATGGGAGACGGGGTAATGGTGGAAGCAGACACAGGGGCAGAGTCCTAGGCTCGTCTGCAGGAGACAGAATCCCGTGTGCTCCGAACCTGAGCCAGGGTGCCCGGGGGCAGGCAAACCTGAAAAGGCGGACAGGCCAGAGGGAGGGTCTTGGATGTCTTACGAGGAACGGGCGTAGCTGGCTTCGCCGCCGAGCGGGACGGGACGCGGACATGTGATGGGAATCGAAGCTGGGCCAGTCTGAGGGTCAGCTCATATGCTCCCCACTTTTATGCCCTTGGCTAGATTTTTCAGGAGGATCATTTGGCGGGAATATAGTAGAAGAGAGTAGGGAGGTGGTATTTACTGGCTCTGCGGGCTGCACGAGCTCTGTGGCAAGGCAGGTCCTGCAGGGGATGTCTGCTGGCCTCCTCCGGTCCAGCTTGTGGGCAGAAGAGTGTCCACGGCCTGAGGGAAACCACCCCGGAGGGAAACTCTAGCACGGTTAGTGTCGTACGGCCCGGAGGACAGCAGGGCTCACCCTGGAGCCAGTTACAGTACAGAACAGAGGACATGCAGCCTCCGAGTCTGCCGTGGGGCCCTCGCAGCCTGCGCACCCGTCTGCTGCATCCCCGGGGTCAAGGGCGGCACGAGGCGTGCGCTTGTTCCGTGTTCGCTGAGCGCGTGTTTGCTGAGTGAAGGGGCGCATTCCCCCTTGGGGATCTCGGCAGCACCGGCGTGTCAAGGCCTCTCGGCCATAAAAGATAAAGAACCTTAATGTTTCTTACTGACCATGTTCCGTTTACCTGTTACTTTAGAACAGGCTCAAAGCGGGCGCCTCTGAACGCCTTCCTAAGTGCGTAATGGTTGGGCAATTTAGGTAAACTGCTAAAATTTCAATTTGATGAAGTCACTGAATAGCATCCCTTCTCCTTTCTTCTGTCCCATCAAAGAGACTGCCCGCTAGCTCCCCTGTGACAGATTTGCTTTTAAAAGGGAATTAATTCCCCCTAGATTTTATTCTTCCTTCCGTAACACCTCTATCCCCTGCCACACACCCCACGTAGGTTTACTTTTTTCTTTGTTTCCCTTTCTTTTGGGGGGCCATTTTCCTCTCTCCTGTGCCTGGTGTTTTAGTGGGTGATGTTCATGCTGCTCTAGGGCCCTTTGAAATGGGTAATGTTTCATTTGATTACTGGTTTACGTAGCTGACTGCTCCCACATTCCATGCACATACCCGCACACAAATGCCTCTGGTAGAAAGTTGCTGGGAAAATTTGCTCAGGCTCCCTTCAGGGAATTAAACCAATTTGCTTTAGTTCAGCCTGGTTGCATTTTTATGCATAAAATGAGAAGAAAGAAGAGAAAGGGAGAGAGAGAATGATCTTAAAAATTAAAGCTAAACTTGTGATCAATTTCCATGCACTGTTTCAATGTTGAGACAGCCCAAATCAGCTTTCTCATTATTGGAATTTTTTGCAACATTTGGGCTTGTGCTGTTTTTGGTGGCTTTTCACCACTGACCTTGGACGTCGGTCCGTCAATCAGGGCTCTTCCAGCACGTGTGAAACTTTCCAAGAAGAAGCCAACCATTTTTATGGTAACAACAGGTTTTTCTGGATCGATTCCTCTTGGCAGGGTCATTTATGGGATGACGAGCATCATCTGCCACTTTACTGACCCGTCAAAACCAAAAGACAGTGAGCTATGAGCTGAGGAAACTAATTACCGGAAATTACCTGATTAATATTCATGCTCAGTGTGTTGAATGTAGAGCCGAGAGAAAGATGTGGGGCAGAGCCGGGCGGCACATACTCGGCGACTCTTCAACAGGGGAGTGGGAGCAGGTGCACCTGAGGGCTCAGAGAAGGCCTGGGGTCCTGCCAGTCGCAGCCTCAAGGGGTCCTTCTCATGCTCCCTTTTCCCTTGAATTTTGGGGCAAAGACACCCACATACACAGGCCAGATGAATGTGTTTGTGTAGATATTTATGTTATTGTGACGTTCTTGTGCTTGAGTGAACCGAGCCGAGTCAAACACAGACCCCATTAGGCACCCCGAGCTGGTCGCTGCTCTATTCCCTCTGCCCTCCCTTCCGCAGCCTTGGACTTGATCCGTTGATCGCCTCACCTGAAGGCGCAACACCACCGCTCTTTGTACTGGTCTTCGCCGGAGATGGGCAAGACAGACGTTGCCTCTTCTCTGCAGCAGGTAGGGCCGCAGAGTGGTCACCCTCTCAGGGACCAGAACCCAGTTTTGAGACCCGGCACTCAGGCTTCTGCCTTAACCCTTGGGCATCCTCTGCCACCAGCTGGATGTGGTCCAACATCCCTGGTGCTGCCCTGTCCCACTCTTCTTGACCCTATGGACATTGGGTTCTGGACTGGGCTTCTACTTTGGCTCCTTCTCCCTGGTACCCATTTCCAGGAGACGTCCCAGCCTGATGGTCAGGCCTGACCATGTATGGATGCCCCTGGTCTCCCCATCTCTCACATGACCTTGCACCTTTCCCGCATGGCTCCTGGGGACCACTTGTCCTGGCTTTATTGTCGTCTCTCTACCAGAGTGGTGGTTCCCTTGCCTCTTCTTAGAACCTCTGTAACTCTGGATCCAACTCGGATCCTGCCCTGAAAACACTCTTCCTTACCGGTCTTGTCCCTCACTTCAGTCAACCCCTGTTCCACTCTGGTGGGACCGCTGAACTGTTGCACACACAAATTCTAGGCACGGGAGCCCATTAAAAAAAAGTTTAAAACAACCAAACAAACACACACAAACTAACACACACCGTTAAGTTGTGCTAAATAGCTCGTAGGATTATAACGTTGAGTAAAGAGAGTAGAATTTAGCCCGTTTTTATATGTGAGTCAGTGTTTGATGTGTGCAATGAGAACGTCCTGGAGTCACAAAAACCCAAGGATGAACCCTGTGACAAGCGCTGCCTTCATTCTGCAGACCCAGGGCTGGGAGGGACAGTGACACGGTGCTTAGACTCTAGGCTCGGGAGCCAGACCCCCTGGATTCCGGTCTTGGCTCTGTCGCTACAAATGGTGTTTTTTTTTTTTTTTTTTTTAAACTCCACACTTCAATTGCCTATGGGTAAAGCAGTGGCAGTAATGTCTGCCGTATAGCATGGCTGTAAGGATGAACTGAATACATTCGCATATGTCATTTAGGATGGCTCCTGGCGTTTAGGAAGCCTCCACATGGGTTAGGAGACTTGTGTTTCTTTTTTTCCCTTCCTCCCCGTTTTGTTTCTCTCTCTCCTACATTCACTCTCCTTGGACCATTGCTTGAGGTCCTGAGGATATGAAGAGAAATGAGACCCTATCATAGTTTCCTGTAAGTGAGCTACCAATCAAGGCAGAGTTAGCTGCTGGTTGTGGAGATGCAAAAAATAATCACATAAACATGCAAATCCATGCAGTTTACTCTATATCTGACTGCTGTGTGGTCTTAGACTTTGAAGCTTCAGGAACCAAGCCATTGACCATTTTACAGGTTTGTATGAAGGGGGGATCATTTTGATTCTTGCCTCTGTCACTGACTGCTGTCGGGCTTTGCACAGGTCACTTAGCTGCTTTGAGACTCAATTTCCTCGACTGCAAAATGGGGACAATGTCATCTACTTTAAACCAATATGATGAACATTAGAAAAGATGTTTGAAAAACATATTATGCCTGGCATATAGTTTGTGAACAAGAAAAGGCCGCTATGACAATAATCTGTTCCTTTATTTTTGAATTTATGGGAATGAAAATCAAATCAGTTGCATTAAGAAATGGAGTTTGGGGCCATTTGCGTCTGATTTCAAATAAAACCTACTTTCCTATGTTATGGAGAAGTAAATATAGAGAACAATTGACTGTATTTATCACAAAGTCCTTTTATTTTTTTTTCAATGCTCAGATTAAGTGTTGAGAGTCTGGAATTTTGTTTCTTAGCCAAAATTATGGTATAATTAGAGGGAAAACATAAGATAACTGAGCCTGTAAAATTTACATATAGGATGCTGACCTAGCTGAGATTTAAAAGCTATAGTTTGAACGGAGGAACTTGTAAAGTTAATTATTTGTTGGAATTGTGTGTGACCAGAGCAGTGCAGCCGTTTGTGGAAATGAAGCGCTGACCCTTGGAGCCAGGTCCAAGGCAGTTAAGACCTAATGGGTCTTGGCATTACGTTCCAGCATGTGGGTTAGCTCAGCCTGGTTGTGCCTGGGGCCAAGCTCTGGGCAAAGGCATTTATGAAGCTGCTGTTCCAGAATCCTCGAGAAGAGAAGAAAGCCCTCCTCACGGTCATGGTGAGGACGGTCCTGGAGAAGCCGGCCTCCTCCGTGGCCCCTCCCACGTCCCCCAGACCTGGAGGGTCAGTCTCTATTTCGTTGCCAGCTCAGCTCATCCGTCTGGGGGTCCAACACATCCTGCCACTGTCTTCACTCCTTCTGTTCTGCTCTTTGAATCGTATGCATCGTTCAAGCCTTCGCTGGTGTTCTGTCTCAATGATGGTCCCTCCCTTCACTGCTGAGTGTCTTGTACGGGGGACTCACTGCTTCAAGTGATATTCCTGCCTCTTCCGTTCTGTGCGTGCAAGGATTGAGTCCTTTTCACGTAGCAGGAACTGGGATACAGAGTGAATGGGCAGAAAACTCCACGGGGGGTTGAGGAACTTACTGTCTCAATGGGAGAAGAGTGTCCGTGAAGAAGCATACGGAAACATCAGAGAGTTCCCCTCTACGGATTCATTACTATCAGTGCTAAAAAGGAAGTTTTAAAAGGTGTATTACAGGAAGTGACTGATTCTTGAGGTGGGGACAGGTTTCATCTTTCTGAACTCCCCATGGTGCTCCGCACACGCAAGGCCCTCCGGACTAACTCTTGACAGAGGCAAGTGTGATAAAACCACTGCATGGAGAAAGGGCAGCAGCGGACGGGCCTAGACTTCGGCTGGCAGGTCACCCAGCTTCCCTTTAGCTTCTATTATCTACTTCCTGCCAGCAACTCCTGGCTAGGTGTAGCCTCAGGAAAATTCCAGAATCTCTATTTCCCTCTCTTTGTCTTCCCTTCATCTCCGTCCTTGTAAAGAGAGTGGAGTGCCTTATCAGTGCCAGAGGGGTTAATCTTAAACACACACACACACACACACACTCACACACACCCCCCAACTATCCTTGAAACTTGAGTGCTGTAGAGTGTTTGAAGCCACTCAGAAGGGAGGACAATGGATGCCTCCTGCTTCCACTTCTTGAGTGAGGTAGACCCCGTGGGACAGGTGGCAGTGGTGTTCCCCTTCCCAGTCCTCTCCCGCTTTGGATGGTCATGGAGAGGTTAAGTGGAGAAAAAGGGAAAGCAGCTGGCAGTGCTGTGCCTGGGACCTGCATGTAGCAGGAGGCCAGCAGCTGTGTTTGGGATTTGCCTGCGCAGCTCACAGACCCCTGCTGGGGATGCCAGAAAACAAATGATGGACAGAAGTATCCCGTACCAGCAGAGAAAGCCCACCACGAATGCAAGGGAGTTTATCTTCCAGACAGATCCCATTCTTCCTGATGTACCTGAACCCCCAAATATTTTAGCTATGGATTACAAACTGGTGACGAGTCTTCTGGCTTTCTGCCCGGTTCCTAGGTTCACAGTTAGTTTAGCTAGACTCTGTGGCGTATGTTCTTTCTCTCTTTTTCCCATTCCTCACCCTAACACACTCCCTGCACGATCTTCCCCCTCCTTTTTAGGTTGCTCCCAGAGCACACCACACCCCCCTGTTATCACGGCTGAGATCTGAGCAGGCTAGGCGGGTGCAGCCATGAAGTCTGAGCACTCTCCCCGTCAAAAGCTTGGTTTAGGGAGTGGTCCCTCTGGCTTTTCAGTTTCTGTAGACAAAGAGATTCAAAGCATCAGTGGAGAAATCAAAGCCAATTAATTAATAGGGGCTGAGAAGAAACCCAGGGGTCCTAGTGGCTGTGGGTTGCCAGTGGTCCCAGCAGAGATTTGGAATCTGAGCTCTGTTGGGCTCATGGAGCTGGGCCGAGGTGTCACTGCATTTGAAAACTGTTGCGCTGAATTAGCGTTGTTGATTTAGAAGGACAGGTAGAGAGGGGCACCTGGGTGGCTCAGTCGGCGAAGCAGCTGCCTCCCGCTCAGGTCATGATCCCAGTGTTCTGGGATGGATCTCCCTGCTCAGCGGGGAGCCTGCCTCTCCCTCTGTGCTCTCTCTCTCTCTCTCTCTCACTCTGTCTCTCTTTTGCTCTCTCAAGTAAATAAATAAAATCTAAAAAAAAAAAAAAAAGCATATGTAGAGGGGCAGGAAAGAGAGAGGGTAACTTTAAGAATGTTCCTCGTGAGCACGACGTCTGCCATCATCCCCGGCTTAGGTACCCATGACGCGCCAGCCTGCTGCTAAAATCTCCCTCCATGTGGACCTTCCAAAGCCTCTGCCCGCGGGCAGTAGCCCTCCTGCGGAAGACCCTGCTAAAGATTCAAGTGCCTTCCCCAAGACGAGCGAACCATTCAGCCGTATCACAAATGTGGTTAATAGATTAATTAGCTATTTACCCAGTGTGTGCCTTTGGGAAAAGTACTACAGGCCTTTCCCCCCCACTCCCCTCTGAGTGATTCTTTTTCCCCTAAGTATGGCATGAATTCCTGTGCATTACAAAAAATAATTTGACAAAGTCAGTCAAATTCAAGGCACCATAAACAATCAGCAAAAAATGCCTGATTCAAACTCCCCCAAATTACTATTGTCAGTATTTTGGTGAATGGCTTCCCGGTTTATGGATATGTGTGTGTGTGTGTGTGTGTGTGTGTGTACGTTAGGAGTAAAGACATACACACATTTATTTATTTTTCAAAGGTAAAATCACACTCTCTGTATAGTTTTATTGCCTGCTTTCCCTATGTTATTTATTGTGCTTCTACAAGATCTTTTTAAAGCTGTTTTAGAACTTTCCATCTGGGGCTGTGCAGGAATGCATTCAGCCGGTCCTCTGCGGTTTAACGTTTGTTCCTAACTTTTCCACGATCACAAATAACCATGATGTAAACGTTTTTAATAGAAATTGTGGTACGTATGTTTGATGAGGGTAAATCCTTTAACATAAGATTGCTGGGCCCAAGGGTGTATGTGTCCTCTTCGAAGCTCCGACACGTGTCACACAGGACTCTCTTTGAGGAACTTGTGATTTCCTGCGAGACACCAGCGAGTGCCTGCTTCTTACCACCCTAGTCAGCACGAGGCCTGATGAGCCTTCTTGCTTGCCAGGTTGGTTGAGGTAAAATGGAATGTTATTTTTGTTTTTTACTGATTTGGGGGATTCCTTGAGAAGAGTTGATGTCATACTGACCCACTCATACTTACCCACGGTTAGCCGGGTCGGCTCTTCCTCTTGCTTGTCTGTCCAGGCCCGTCTGTCTGTCCGTCTTTTCCTTTTGCTCCCGTAACTCCACTTCCCTTCCCCCTCCAGGCCCCACTTAAGTAACGACCCGAGTGCGATTCCCATGTGCTGCGTATGCTCAATTTTAAATAGTCAAAAATACGAGTGGGTAGGTATTTCATCATTCTTTTCCTTTTTTTTATTTTAAAGACTTTTTTTTTTTAGAGCAGTTTTATGTTCAGCAAAATAAAAGAATGGCGCCGAGCGTTCCTGGGGACTCCCTGTCCTCACACAGTCACTCAGGCATGGCCTCCCCCGTCACCAACCAGCCCGTGGCGGGCTCGCGGACTGCTGGCCCCGCGAATCCTTCTCCCACCGCCCTTTTCCCCAGAGCGCTGTTTCTACTGCGCGTCTGGCCTATTGTGTGCTCTTCTGCTCTTCTGTTTAATTTGCAGATCTCTGGCTGTTGATGAGGCTGAGGGTTTTTTCACGGATTTGTATTTTTTCTGCGAGGAACTCCCTCGGGTACACCTGGGTTTTCCAAATGTATGGGGACCCCATATTCCCATTTCAGGATGTCACGTTTCCCGTCGGTGCGGGGAGGCAGGTTGAGGATGGAGACCCAGCCTGGAGGGGACAGAAGACTGTCGTAAAAGGACCAAACTGTGATGACGCCCATGAACTTCCTGTCCTTTCACATGTGCCCGGCATTCCCGCTTCTTGCACAACAAGTCGCCTCGGCCTCCCGGGGCTGGGATCGGGGACAGGAGACCAGTCGGGTCAGCTTCCCGGCTTCCCCGCCGTCACCAGGCTGTGTTCAGTCGCTTCCCACGGGGCTTTTGCTGCTCTGTTGTAGAGGTGGCAAGGGAAGAGCTTTAAAGTCTGAGTCCTCTGGGGAAGGCTGGAGAAAGCGACCTTTCCTGTCGCTGCTGGAATGATCTCCGAGGGCTCTTCGTGTCCTGTCTACGGAACCACCTTTCCGACCGTCTCTTCTGTCCTTCTCTTCCGTCTCCTGCTGCACTTGACTTTGCTGCCTTTGCAGTGACATCATTTTTGACACCAGCCAAGACGGGATGTGCTAGATCTCGCAGCGTACGCCGCTCACCAGGTCACGCGTGCCGTTCTCTACTTGCTCCAATAAGTAATGAGCGTCTCACCGCTTCCTCATGAGCTGCTGTTACTCCCGCTCTGCAGATTAGGATGGCGAGGAGCGGCGAAGTGAAGTGTGAGATAGAAAGGACATTTTTCCATCCAACAAGAGCTTCTTGTTTCTTTTTTTAAGATCTTATTTACTTATTTGACAGAGATCACAAGTAGACAGAGAGGCAGGCAGAGAGAGAGAGGGGGAAGCAGGCTCCCCGCGAAGCAGAGAGCCCGATGCGGGGCTCGATCCCAGGACCCTGAGATCATGACCTGAGCCGAAGGCAGCGGCTAAACCCACTGAGCCACCCAGGCGCCCCGAACAAGGGCTTCTTATTGGAAATGTACCCACTGTCTCCTGATTATACTTTAGAACTTGGCAAGTACTTCCCCGTCATTTGTGTGACGAAGATGAAAGCTAATGGTTGCTACAAAATGGATACGGACGGGAAAGGAGGAACTTGACATGGACGACGCAGCTGCTTGTGTCTGCAGTCCCGGCTGCTTCTGCGTAGTCGCTGGTGAAAACCCCCGTGGCGGTTTGGAAAGCAGAACCGCAGCCTGATGACTCCAAAAGGGCCTGCTGATCAAGTGTGCAATTCCCTGGGGATGGCTGAGAAACGTATTCCAAAAGGCCATGGGAGGGTGAGGGACCAACGCTCCTTCTCATTTCTGAGGGGCATTTTGAACTGCAGGCTCAACCCACCGGGGTCTGGGAAGGCTTCCTGGAAAATGAGAAGTTGCCTGTAAGAAGTGCTTTGTGTGTGTGTGTGTGTGTGTTAAAAGATTTTATTTATATATTTGACAGAGAGAGAGAGAGAGAGATCACAAGTAGGCAGAGAGACAGGAAGAGAAAGAGGAGGAAGCAGGCTCGCCACCAAGCAGAGAGCCCAATGTGGGGCTCGATCCCCGGACCCTGAGATCATGACCTGAGCCGAAGGCAGAGGCTTTAACCCAGGACCCTGAGATCATGACCTCAGCTGAAGGCAGAGGCTTAACCCACTGAGCCACCCAAGCGCCCTATGTAAGAAGTGCTTTTAACACATCCCTGGAAAGGGGCTGCATTTTATACTTAGAGAAGCACAGATCATAATTTTTTTACAGCCATCTTCTATCTCAAAATTATCAAGTAACAAAAAGAAGTTTCTTATTTTTAGAGTCTGGTTTCAATATAGAGTTGCTGAAAGAAAAGTAATTCGTCCCTTTTCATTTTGAAATGAATTGCTCAGCAAGCCAACACATGTCTTGCTATGCTCTAGAAAAGTCAGGGGCTTTCCTAAATAAATTATGTGCGGCATGTAAGATAAGAAGATGGTTTTCTCTCATTAGCCCTCTTTTTAAATTTATTCCCACATTTTCACAATATACAATTCAAACCCTGAGTGATCTGAAATGTATCACTAAGAGCAATTATGGCGAAAAGTCAGGGAGTGACCTTCTACTTTTCCTAATAAGCCAAGGGTAATAAAAGCCACATGTGAAACCAGCCTAGAAGAAGAGATTATCTGCAGTCGCATATGTTCAGTGTTAGAAATCAATTGCAAAACACAGTAGGAGTACGTCATTATAAGAAGAGACAGCTCAGGGACGCCTGGGTGGCTCAGTGGGTTAAGCGTCTGCCTTCGGCTCAGGTCATGATCCCAGCGTCCTGGGATCGACTCCCACATCGGGCTCCTTGCTCAGCAGGAAGCCGGCTTCTGCCTTTGCCTGCCACTCTGTCTGCCTGAGCTCACTCTCTCGACAAAAGAAAAAAAAAATGTTAAAAAAAAAAAAAGAGACAGCTCAAGAAGAAAAGGAAAAGAAAAGAAAAAGAAGAAACGTCAGCTCAGCAGAGTCCCGTATTGAAGAAATAAAAATCCCTTCTGCAGACTTGCCTGACCATCAAACATGCTGTTTGTTTGCCATGGAAACAGAGAAGGTGGCCTCCAGTTGGTACTCTGTACAGGCACGCCATAAGTACTGGTCATCGGAAGGAGATCTGGACTTTGATTTGTGTAGTAGGTAAATTTACAGCCTCAAGTTTATCTGTCTGAAGTTATCACCTGTTCCTTTCAGACTATGACGTCGTGGTTAGTTGTTTTCCATGTAGAAGGTAACGGATAGGATGACTCTGTCATAATCAGTTAAAAAAAAATCTGCCGTGTATTCATTTAACGTACATTTACTGAACACTGACTTTGTGCCGGCTGTCAGTCTGGACCTGGGGTTGGAGACGATTCCAAGGCGGCCCCCGTTCCGGAGGATACTACATTCTGTTGAAAGGGACCGATCTGTAACCAAATGATTAGGACAGTCAGATCAACAGCTGAAGAGAGGAGGTCCACCGAGCTGCAGGAACACAGAGGAAGGAGGGACGGTTTGGACGAGTTCAGCAAAGCTTCCCAGAAGTAGTGACAGCTTAAGCCTCTCAAGTGTAACCAGGATTGCGGGGGCTGTGGAAGGAGCTGGAGGCATTGCCAACTGGGTGAATCCCAGATGGGGTGTCGGGAGCCCATGGACTGGTAGAGGCAAGCCTAGGGCATACTGCTCCGTGGACCTGGCCTGCTCCAGGGAGGTAGCCCAAGGCAGGGCTGAAAAGTTAGGTGCAGCTCAGTTGGTGACGGGCCTGAGTGCCGTCCCTAAGCCTGTAGCCTCTATCCTGCTCATTCCCTGGCCCTGTTCTGATTGTCCACACTAGGGATAATGTTAAAAAGAAATTTAACAAGTAGTACGGCACAAATCAGATTGGTCAGCAGGTGGCGGGGGCGCTGGGCAGCCCCGAGACCCTCCCCTGTGCCAGACCTTTCGGTGGCTGGAGCCCCGTGTCTTCTAGGTTTCCCAGGGATGAAACCAGGGTTCTCCGGAAGGGACCAGGATGACACTATTTGCCAGCCAGGTTGGAAGTATTTTTACTATTTTAAAGCCAGTGCAGCTGAATGTCTGCACCACTCCAGGCCAATCCCCGAAGAGAACTAGGGGGTCGTGCTTTAATTTCTCACCTCCTCTGTGCTCCCCGGACAAAGGCGATTTCATCCCTTAAGAATGTCTTGGGTCAATTACCCTCTCCTCTCCCCACTGCAGAGTAAACTCTCTAAGAAGCAAAACTGACTAAAACTCTTACGGATGAAGTCCCAGGGCCTCACCTGGCTTCCGTGACGTTTGCGGTCTGGCCCCTGTTGTCGTGTGAGCCTTTCTTCCCGTCCTCCTCTCGGGGCCTTGCTCCCCGGGGCAGTTTGTGCAACGCCCCCGGGGAGCTCAGGTCGTGGGCTGGTTTGAGTGTTTCCTGCAGCAGACTCCCCTCCGGCGGCGGGCTGGGAGGGCCGCGGGCTGGCCACGGCACCCTGCGTGGGGCCGGTGCTTCTGCTGAACACGGGTAGATTAGCCCGGCACACCTTTTTAGGAATGAGTTGGGTTTTTCCTTCGTTATGTTGTTTGTTTGGCTAGGCAATGGCTTTGAAGCGACTCCTGAGTCAGTAAGGCTGAGGCACAAGCAGGGATAGACGCTTGGGTGGCGACTCTAGGCAGTGGTTGAAGGGTAGCGGGCAACGTGAACGAAGGACCGATCTCATGGGTGTTCAGGGTGGACTTTGTTACTGGGATCTTTGATCCACATCCTTAATTATAATGTACTTTGGGTAGCTTATCCCGATATAAAGTGTTCTCATGTAACACGGTTATAAAATATAAATATAAAATAAAATATAAATAAGGTGTTAAACTATATATAGTATGATTATATTATAAAATTCTGTTAATTATTAATATCATTGATTAATTATAAAATATAATGAAGATGTTCAATAGCAATGAAGTACCGAATGTGGAGTTCGTAAATAAGTAAACCTTCCTCCAACTCTGTTTTTCATCCGCTGCTGTCATCTGTTGCTTGGACCAGAGCAGTGGACTCCATGCTGGTCTGTCTCCCTACGTGCAAGTCCCTTCATCCTCTCCAGACAGCAGCCAGAGAGAGCTTTGAAAATCAGGACGTGTGTTGATCTTGCTTAAACCCATTTAAGACTTCACGTTACACTTAGGGTAAAATCCTCATTTCGTTCCCTGACCTCCAAGGTCAAGTTTGATTGGGCCTCTGCCTATCCCTCCAGCCATGAATCAGTCCACTGTGCCCCTCTGTGCCCTGCTGGTCCCTCTGTGTCTGCTAGGTTCACTATGGGGGCAGCCTTCAGTTCCTTGAACCCCTGATCTCTTTTCCTGCTCAAGGACTTTGTTGGTGCTGCTCTCTGGCTCTCTCCAGGGCTGGCAACTTCCCATCCTTTAGATCTACCTCAAGTTGGTTGCTTCCACTTCCACCACTGTCATTCTTTATCAAAGAGCCCTTCCTAACATTTTTTTAAGCCAGAGGGAAGGAGCAGAGAGGGAGGGAGGGAGGGAGAGAATCTCAAGCAGGGTCCACGCCCAGTGCCAAGCCCCACACGAGGCTCGATCTCACAACCCTGAAATCACGACCGGAGCTGAAATCAAGAGTCAAACACTTAACACACTGAGCCAGCCAGGTACCCTATAGCATTTAACAGAATTTGTAATTATCTCTGAATTTGTTGGGGGAGGAAAGTTGTCTGAAATTAAGGCTTTCCTGTGCAGTTTCCAGCGGAGAGAAGGGGATTGGACCTTGAGATTGGCAATAAAGACACCCTTTTCTGATCTAAAGGGATACATAATGGAGTTACTTAGGTAGAGAGTACCCAGTCTCTTCCAATCAGCAAAGGCTTTTCCTCCCCCAGTTTTGGTCAGAATGAGTGCCTCTGCTGAACAGGCTGTGCTCCACGGTGAAGCAAACACTTGGGAAATGAGGATGCATTAACAGGAGCATAGGTTGGGGTTAGGCATACAATTAATTGACTTTTAATAACACGGATCACTCAGAATAGACGTCTCTTTGCAGACATGCTAAGGTGAAAAGCAAACACAAATAGTAAAAACCAAATACTGGAAGAGGAGGATATTTCTGAGTGTTCAAGGAACAACTCTGGTTTAGGAACAACATATACTTAGCAAGTTAAGTTGTAAGAGAGAAGTATGTCAAAGCGCATGTTGAGAGCAGAAGCGAGTGGCAGGGGGGTGGGGGTGGGGGACCAGAGCCCAGTGTTGGGGGAGGACCAGAAGGGTCTTTTGGGAGGATGGAAGGAAGGAGCGGGGGGTGGAGGGGCTAGAGAGAGAGAAGACAGGGGTGGAAGGCGGGGAGACAGCCGTGGAAATCCAGCAGTAGCGCGTCTTTCAAGGTCTAATCACGGAGAGAGTACATGGCATCCCCCCTTGCTGCTGCTTCATGGTGCTGGAAGCGTGGCTAGTGACCCGTCGACACTCCAGCGTCTGGTTATGAGAGACAGGGTGACGTGCTGAAGGAGGCCCATCTGATCTCGTTAGACAGACCATCTTTGTCTAGAAAATGATGGTTCCCTATCCTGGGATTCCCGTGACTCAAAAGCCTCGATGGCTTGTTCCAAGTCTCCGAGCAGTAATTTATTGCAGTTGTGCTGCTGGCCAACAGAAATAGTTATTTTTGGTGGTGGGGGGGTGCTTTTCTCCTGGGGCCTACATATGTGCATCGCAATTTGGGAATGACGTCTCCAACATCCTGTTCATGAATTCTTAAACCTTCGAAAGAAACACTGCACCCAGTCCTTTCTAGGACAGCGTGTTCACCGATGTTGCCGTTTGCCCGCAGCCTGCCACGGGTCCTGTGCCGCCTGCTGGGGTCCGACGGAGAAGAACTGCTCGGCCTGCAGAGACCCCCTGCACGTGCTGAGGGAGGGCGTCTGCCAGAGCAGCTGTGGCCTCGGCTTCTACAACCGGCAGGGGATCTGCAGCCGTAAGTGCCTGCTCTGTGCGCCAGGCCGCGTTCTTTCTACAGCATCCTTTGTTTTATCAAAATCATAACATTTCTTTTAGTCCACAAATGTGCAAATGGCAGGGGCACTGGGTGGCTCAGTGGGTTAAGCCACTGCCTTTGGCTCTGGTCATGATCCCGGGGTCCTGCGGGTCCTGGGATCCAGCCCGTGTCAGGCCCCCTGCTTAGCAGGGAATCTGCTTCTCCCTCTCCCCCTGGCTCGTGCTTGCTCTCTCTCTCTCTCTCAAAGAGATAAAATGTTTAAGGAGATGTGCACATGGCCACTACCGCCGACAGTGTTTCAGCCGTTTGCAAGCTCTTTTTTCCAACGGCAGGACTGCCTTTCATGCCCCCGCTTCACCAGAGCATGGTGGGTACGGGGCTGGTTCTGGCCCCAACCGGCAAGGCTCCGGCTGCTCGTTCCAGACTCCCAGCTGCACGACGAGGAGCAGGGCTTCCTTCCTCCAAATTCCAAGTTCTCCATCGGTGCCCGACTGCACCCGAGTGTCCGCGGAGACAAAGGCGTCCCCAGAGCCGCGAGCCGTAGACCTACCTTTATGTTGGTGTCGCTGACTTAAAGCTGAAGCTGTGACTGTGTTTTCTGTCTTTCTTTAATGCCCACGCCAAGGTGGTTGAGAGTTAACTCAGCTCCGTGCTTCCTTCCAAGCGCTTTATAAACATTAACCCACCGAGAGGCAGGAAGGCCTGGGGGAGGCGCGACCTCGGGCACGTTGAGTGATCGCTCCGTGCGTCAGTTTCCCTTATGTAGATCGGGGGTAACCGTAGCTCCCGTGGGAGACAGAGTAACGGCCCCTCAGAGATGCCTCCGTCCCAATAGCCAGCGTTTGTGACTCTGCTGCCTTGGATGGCAGAAGGGACTCTGTAGGGGTGATTCAGTCAAGGATCCGGAGATGGGGGAGACCACTGGGCCAGAGTAACTGCAAGGGTCCTTCCAGGAGTCTGAAAAGTCGATCTGAGACAGAAGCAGGGTGAAGCCAAGAAGGGGCAGTGAGCATGCAGGCGGCCTCTAGAATTGGGGATCTATCTGCCCCAGGGCTTCCGGCAGGAATGCAGTCCAGCTGACGTCTTGACTTTAGGACATCTGACCTCAAAAACTGTAAGATAATAACTCTGTGCTGTTTCAGACCAATGAGTCTGGGGTCGTTTGTCGTAGCAGCAGTGAGAAACTGAGACGCACCGGCTCAGAGGGCTGTGGGAGGACCGAGTTGATACAGGCCGGCGTTTGGCACAAGTACTGTGCCTGGTGTCTGCTCCTCCCAACGATTGCTGTCATCGTCCTCATTTTCCGGATGAGACAGAGACGTTAGGAAACTTGCTGAAGGTCACGTAGCTAATGGGGGGCAGAGCTGGGATTCAAGCCTCCGTCTTCTGGCTTCGATCCTACCTGCCTCCTAACTGCTCTCCGGCTGGAAGGATGCGCCTCTCTCCGCACCTCTGCTGTTTCTCTCTCCTTCTCCTTCTTGCCTCCCTTGATCCTCTTGTCCCCTGTACCCTATCCTCCTGCCAGTCTTCAGACCCGCCACTGCCCTGTGGGCATTGCCAAGTCCATGGGTGGGCACCGGACAGTGAACGAAAGGTCCGGACTGAGTTTGCTGTGATGGTCATACCTATGAACAGGCTGTGATGACTTTTTTTTTTTTTAATAACAAAGTCCACTAAATCAATAGAAATGTGCAGCCCATAAAACTTTCTTGAGTTACTGTCCTCGTTTTGTTTACTGAGCAGGGCTGCAGCAAAAGTGAGATGATCTTTGGGACTTGACAAATCCACGTGTCTTAGGGAAGAGAGCTAGCCCTTGGCAGCTGCTTGCTTCAAGCTGTGCGGAGATCCGTCAGCATCACTGGTGTGAAAGTCTCACTTGCTGTGGACGAGTCACAGAGGCTCTTGTGTGGAGTTGGGAGAGAACAGGAGAGAAAGGCCAGGCTGCTGGGTTTTACTCTTTTTCTGCCAGTGCCACTTTCCCACTCAATTAAGCCAGATGCATTCTCTAAAGGTCAGCAGACGTCAGGTTCACACTAACCCAAAGGCATTTAGACTGTAAGTCCCCAAGGAGGCTGGCTACTGTCCCTGATGAGGGACGTGTCACTGACCTGCTCCTGAGACATTACATCTGGGTTGAGAAAGTGACTTCTGCTGGGGAAGCGGGTATTTAAAAAATAGTTATTAAAAAACGAGGGATTAGTGTGAGTCTTGAGGCGGTGAGGGGTGGAAATCGACTTGGGCCGAGAGGTTGGATGAAGAAAGCCCGAGATCCTTGCTGACTGGAAGCGTTAAGGACTGCTGAACAGGTGGCTTAGGGAGAGAGTGTGCATCTGAAATGCTATCTGCAGGAGTATTCTTTCGAGTGTACATACCCTTCCATGATGCACGACTTTGTGACACCGCGGACGTTGACCCACAGGCTTTGGATAAAGACTGCAGTTTGCACTTTTCCTAAAATTCTTAAGAGTTCTCCAAGTTTGTACCAAATGCCTTCAGAAGCGTTTGTATAAATATTTTCTAAAACGTCAGTGAACCAAGTCACTGATTGGTATCGGGATGTTAATTAAAACGTCTGATGCTGATAATGCTGACTTATTTCCAGTTCAGCTTAGCGCTGTTCAAGATAAAGACTGGCTGGTGTTGGTTTAATAATTTATAACTGAGCAGCCCGTATCTCTAGAAATCTCAACGTCAAGTGCTGAGAAAAATCCAGCACAACCTGTCATACACGGCGGTGTGCCCCGGCTGGAAGAATTTACAGCAGCCGAGTTCATTGGCGGTTCATGCTTTGAGTTTTACAAATGTTAGATATAAAGGGTGGGGAAATTCAACAGACAAAAACCTCCTCATTCTTTAGTCTTTTAAGTACTTGTGCTGTTATAAAGGGCTTTTCTGACTCGGGCTAACATAACATAATAAATCAAAGTAAGTTCAGAGGTTTCTGTTAGCCATTCTCTCCCTCTTCCTTCCTCTTCTTCTTTTTTCTCTCTTTCCTTCCTTTAGAGCCATTTCCCTTCCTTGCCAAGGCAACTATTTCAATTTTTTATGACTTTATTTATTTATTTATTTAGTGCACACACATGTGTGTGAGCAGGGGAGGGGCAGAAGAAGAGGGAGAAGGAGTATTGCACAGACTCCGCGCTGAGCGTGGCCGCGGACACAGGGCTGCATCGCACCACCCCGAGGTCATGACCTGAGCCTAAACCAAGAGTCAGACACTCAACGGACCGAACTACCCAGGCGCCCCTATTTTAATTTTTTTTGTCTTTTTTTTAAATTAACATATACTGTATTATTTGTTTTATCAAATAATACATTTCATTTTTATGGGTTCATGTAAAAGGAGTATTCTTTCGAGTGTACATACCCTTTTTTCCCCCTTAAACGATGCGTTCCAGAGTTCACGAGGTTCTTTTTACACTCAGCATTACGGTTTGAATCACCTGTGTGGCTGTATCACCTGGTGCTCTGCTTCTCGCTGCTGCACAGAACTCCCTGGGCTGCGGCCCCATGGCTCACCCGTCCGCTGTGGACAACGGACTCCCCACTTCCCTCCAGCCCTATGCTGTCACTAGAGAGCACCCGGGAACGGCCCCAGGCACCCCTTTATGAACCTGTATGGAAGCTGCCCTGGGGTGGGTAACTAGGAGCAGAACTGATGGTTTCTTCACTTTCCAGATTCTTTATTTGACTAAGTAGTGCTGGCCACCTCACCAGTACCTACACTCTCAAGTGTGAAGCTTGTCTCGTTCACATCTTTGCCACCATTCGGCATTATCAAGCTTCAGACTTTTTTTCTGGTTATTAGGTATATGGGGACATCCCATTTTCTTTGCATTTTTCTGATTATTAATGAGTTTGAGAATATCTTCAACCCCTATTGGATTGGCATCCCTACCCCCCAGCCCATTTTGACTTTAAATCCTATATTATACTGGATATGCTGGTGGGTGTGGCTCAGAGTATTTGTTATGCTTGGTTCAATGAGTAATTATCCGGTTTCCTTCAACTGTGAAAACAGAAAGTACAGAGTACTTTGAAATGTTAGAATCAAAGAAACGGAACTCAGCGGAGCAGTGAGACAATGTGATTTCCATGTTGATACCAACTGTGGACATTGTAAAGAGTAGACTCCTGTGCTCCCTTTGCTCATGATTGACTTTCTCTGGTGGGTTTCTTCCCCCTTAGCTTGTGACCAATCCTGTAAGAGTTGTGGTCCCAATAGTCCCAGGTGTCTTACCTGTGCTGAGAAGACAGTATTGCATGATGGGAAATGCATTGCTGAATGCCCCCGCGGGTACTATGCTGAGGCCACTGGCAGATGCAGAGGTAAGTCTGGGATAATCATTATTGTCCTCCTCCTCATCATCAAAATGCATTTGACACGTTGACACTACCTAGTGCTCTATGATGTTTACTTAAGAATTTGTGTGTATGATGAGAAGATATCAAATTGAAAGGAATAGGTTTCTCAGTATGAAGCACGTGTGTATTTGGTGTGGGAGTAGGTGGCTGCTGTGGGACTTGAGTGATGAAGTAAAAGACTGATGCATATCAATCATCATTAGAGATCATCTGGTGCTTTTCACCATGAAGAACATCTTTAAGATCTTCGTATAGTCCTTATGTACGTACAGACCTTCACTAACTTAGGTTGTAGCTATGACAAAACCCTTTCTTAGATGGCATGAGCACATACCTCAGCAACTACAACACATCACAAAAATAAAATAAAAAAATTAACCAAGTTTGATAGCTTGTAAAGCTGAAGTCCATATCTATTGAAAATTTGGGCTTATGTGCTATTTATATATTGTTCTTTTAGATTTATATGACTTTAACTATGAAACATTCCTGTTTGAGGTTTTGTGAATTTCTATTTACGTGTGCTTGACTTGTGTCTTTCCTTCGAGACAACTCCGGGAACGTACTGCTGCCTGGGGCACCTTGATTGCCCCTCTCCTCCAAAACAAACATACATATCATCACTTCACCTAGAGTGTGGGTTTGTGGCAGGATGTTTTAATCTGCCCCACAGCCTTGTCTTAGCAGCGTCCCTCTGGTCTGCCAACCTCTTTCCTCCCCCAGTGTTTATCCCTCTTCCACGACATCTCATCCTACGCCCACGCTCCTCTCTCCCAGCTCCTGCCCATTGTTTTCTGGAGTCTTCTAGTATCTCAATCCCATCCCTTAGGACAGGCCCTGGTATCATCTGTAAACCAGTCAGAGATGTTCCACTATTATCACCCAGGACTAAAGCAGCAGAGACGCATGCCCGACACTGTCATATACAAAGATTGTTTAATGTAAGTCTGCCTTAAATCCTATGTTAGACCTAAAAATATCTCGAGTGATCCTTTAGTCCAACCTCGCAGTGCATATGCCAGGGATCCTGAGCCTGGAGAGACCCTGACTTGGCTAAAGGCATGGACAAATTAGTGGACAAGCCAGCCAAAATTCCAGTTCCCCCAGAACTCAGACAGATAAATTTCTCACTCTTCCCTGTTCAGGTAGGGGGTTTTAGGTTCAGACAGACCTAGGGCTAAATCCCTACACTACTTACTCATTACCTCTGTGATCTTCGGTAAATTTTTTAACTTCCCAAGACCTCAGTTTTCTCATCTGCACAACCTCATGATTGCTATGAAGATTAAAGGCAGCCATGTGCATAAACCCCTTAATGGAAACATTAAATAAAGGGTAGCTGGTAAATAACAGAACATGTATAAAAGATGGTAAGAGGTCACTGTGGGCAGTCATGGGTATCCAACCACTCCTGAAGCATCTTTCCGCCGACAGCTGAAGGAGGTTGAGGTGACACAGAAGGGGCTTCCTGGCATATAAGGAACCCTTATGAGTCACCTGAGTTCCCTGGTGTCCCTCTCACTCTCTTCCTCAGCTTGTCACAATTCGTGTGCCAGCTGCTCTGGACCCACGGGCTCACACTGCACAGCCTGCGTCCAGCCCTGGGCTCTGCGTCAAGGCCACTGCCTGTCCAGCTGTGGAGACGGCTTCTACCCTGACCACGGGCTCTGCAAAGGTACTGTTGGTGTCCTCGCCATTCTTAAGAGACTTTCCCATCAGAAGGAAGTTACTTTTCAGGACACTTTTCCCCTACAGTTTATCTTCTGTGGCTATGTATATACATTCTGTGCTTTTTTTTTTTTTTTTTTTTTTTTTATTGCCAAGGAATAATCTGAAGAAAAAACTATGTTGGAATATTTGTGATGTCGCCCCTGAAATTCATGACTTTTCTGGCCATCCTTGAGAGGATGGTCATTTCCTCAACCATACGTTAAGACAAAACAAAACTCTTACTTCCTCCTTTTCCATGTGCTCCTGGCATTGCTAATGTGTTTTGTAGTCTTCATTTTGTTTTTCCCTGAAGAACCTTTCTTTGTTAACGATATAGCTGAGCGAACTGAGTTAGTAGCAATGCCTCTGGGCTAAGGGAAATGGAAAGTCTTAAATAGCTGTTTGCCAAAAAGGCTTTGGGCTCATTGGGAGGGCGGGATCATTGTCTTTTGAAACTAGAACACTGGGACAAACACTTCAAGTAGATGCAATTAATTTATGTATATTTATATGGAGGGAAACTTGGGAAAGGGTTTGAGAATAGTTGTAAGAATATACAGAGTTATATGTATATTAATATATGTTATATATATGTTATATATACTGGTGTGTGTTTTTATATACAAATATATATTTGTATAATTTTATATAAATATAGACATATACATTTGCATGTATATGTTATAAATACGTATGTATGTATTTAAAATAGGGAAGCCACAATAAATATTCTGAAAAAGAAAATTTAGAAATCTTTTAAAGAACTCTTTTAGAGTTAATTATGTCAAAGTTAGTTATATCAAAGTGCTCTTGTAAACAGTTAATTATGTCAAATGTGGGCCTGAGGTAGTTCCCATATCCTGTCTGGGTCTGATTTCAACCAGTAGCCAAGGAGAACGAGAAACAGTGATGATTGTTAAATTCTTGTTGCTCCTCCGAAGGGGGCCCTTCCTGGTTTAGGAAAGCAGCCTTTCCTCACGTAAATTCTAGGAGGAATTTATTGCCTGGATGCCCTCAGCGCGGCTGATGGATGACATAGTGGACAATAACGCAATGACCGTCCTTGCAAAAAATACAGTAATGGTCTTTGTATGGAAACTTGTTAAATCTTCAGCAAAAACTGAGACCATGATATTAAGACATCATTCCATGAATGTGTGTCTGGAGAACCAAGATAATATTGTCCTGTTTGCTGGGGTTTGTCGTGTCCAGCCTGACCGCCCTCACAAGGCGCGAGAGATGTGAGCAGTTAACGTCGCCGTCACTGGACGTCACTGGACGTCTCACAGATATCATCGCCCTGAGCTGTGTATAGGACACGAGAAAGCAGTTTTCTGATAGAATGTATCTGGCGAACTCTTCTAAGGGGTTTCGATTGCATTAGGGACTCCCCTCGGTTGCAACATGCATATGACCCTTGGACTGTTTTCTGCATTTTGTTCTTGGCAGCCTGTCATTCCTCTTGCCTCACTTGTCTGGGTCCCGAACGCGCTCACTGTGTCCGGTGTAAGAAGCCCGGGGAAGGCCTGCAGGTTGAGCGGCTGCCTGGCACGAACGTCACCTCTGGCGAGTGTGTGTCTCAGTGTAGAGCCCAGTTTTACCTGGAGAGCACGGGGCTGTGCGAAGGTGAGCAAGCATGGGTTGAGGAGATGTGAGGTAGTTTCTGGGCTTTGCGCTTGAGAGATCCTGTGAGGTGAGAACAAAGCCAGAAGACCTTCGTTTTCACGTAAGAGTTGTTCCAGGAACTGTGGATGCAGCAGAAGCTGGACACGCAAAGGCGTGGCCCCCACTGATGTTCTCCTTCCCTTGGTGAATAATAGATGACCTTAGAGAGCTGGTTCCCTTTGACACCCCCCCCCCGTCCCCGAAGTTACATTCTAAGAAGTTCCAGACAGGAATTATTTCAGAGAAGTACGAGTAGCTAAGAAAGACCCAGAGCTCATTGTAGAATTCCATTCAGTATTTCTTCTAATTTGCTACTTTGAATGAATATGAATTGGTCCCTTCAGGGCAAAATCTCGACTTCTGTCAAAATGTAGAAGTGATTCTTGCCCCTGCCTAGCGTATTATCAACAGAGTGTTGACGCCGTCCTGGATCATTTGACTCCATGGCCGGGACGTCTGCGAGTGGCTGAGGAGATGCAGGAGCGCTTCGGACGATCTGCGGGGAGGTCGGGGAGGCTGCGGAGGCCCCTCTGTTCCTGCACAAAGTTGGGTGAATTATTTGATTCTCCAGCTACTTAAAAAAAATACAATACTTACATTTTGCATTGTGAACGTATGTTCATTAAAGGAAACTTGTAATGTAGAACAAGGAGAAAGACAGACTGCCCACCATCTACCACTTGGGTAACTGCCTCTACCATTTTGCTATAATATATCCAAGTGTTTTCCTGTTCATAGCATTGAGTTTTTATTTTTACGATGTAACTGTAAGCGTGCTGTAGATTCAATTTTGTGTCTACAGTATCCAATTTCACACTGGAAAATACTCTCACATGGAAAGGACAGATTTCAAGGTTAAGTTAAAAGATCTTGACACAGTGAGTCATATGGCATAGTAGGAAGTTGCGGATTTGCAATACGGAGCCCCCAGGCCAGACATTAAGCTCTCTGAGCCTCTGCATTCACAGCATTAGAATAGGGGTAATTATCTCTCTCACATAGGCTTTTTGCCAGGATCAGAAGAAGTTAGGAGTGTGAAAGTTCTTGGTAAATTATAAAGCCCCACGCTCAATTGTCACAAATGTCCATCCAAATACCCAGGAGTTCAGGAACATTATAGGGGTAGTCCCCTGCTCCCTGGGGTGCACTGGGCTCCAGAGAAGTTACACAGTGCCTAGAAATGAGGGGAGGGATATTTACTCTCCAAATACACTGGTTTCCATTCCTATATGAGTTGCCTAAACTCTCTGTGGTCCCTTAAACTTTCATGGCTCTGTTTTCACACAGCTACTTCTGAAATACAGGAATCTTTGTCCCTAAGAGTCCCAGTGCCTTCCCAAGGCCCACACCCCACAGCCCTTCCCTTGATGCTGGGAGAAATCAAGAAGAAATCTTCCCAGGCTCCTCAGCCTCTCCCTATAATTTTGAACGTACATTAAAAATGAAAAGCAGGAATTTGAGGAGGGAGCGGAAAAGAGAAACAAAAATGATTAACATTTGTAAGATTAAGTTGTAAATAAAAATTCAAGTGACCAGGGTTATCCAGCCAGAAAACAGTGTTACTGTTGATCTGGCACACCATGGACCAGACACTAAGAGAAGCCCTTACTCCTTTTTCACTTAGGTCTGGTACCAGCCTTGTGGGGTGAGCGGGATAGCTATTTTAGAGGAGTGCAGGCTTCAGGAAGTTAAGGCCGTACCTTGTTCAAAGTCATATGTCCAGCACAGAGTAGACTCTGGTGGAATAAGTCAGCCTGACTCCTGTATCCACACTCTGTGTTACGGTCACTGACAAGGCAAAAGCGCAGCACACCAATACTGCAGGATTGGACCATCTGAAATTGAAGGAGGCATTCTCAACAAAGGGGAGTTTCCTGCGAATCCCTTTGTACAGACGCCTTTTTTAAAGGGTTAGAGTCTGAACCCTGTGGGATGGTTTTATTGTGGTCCCATGGGAGGGATCTAGCTTGACCCCTGGAGCCCCTTGTGGTCCCCTGATCTTGTGCTAGTTCCCATAAAACTACTAGGTGCCGTGCTATAGGCTGTCTACTCACATTTATTACCACGCCCTTGCGCAATCTCTGCTATGTAGATTGTTGTGCTCAATTGACAAGTGAGGAGAATGTGGCAGAAAAGGTTAATTGAGTTGCCCAAGATTCCGTTGGGAAACGGAGTGCAAGCGCCGCTCATTTCCAACCCTATCTGAGTATTAAGCGTGTTGATCGATGTGTTTCCTGTCACTCATCTCATATCTCTGGAAACCTTTCTGCCTTCCCACAATCTGTTCCATTTTTGATTCTGCCGAAGTGTTGTCAGTGCCGTCGGGCTGGGGAGCCCCATGAGACTGCACTGGGCTGTCCTTCTCACATGTTCCCAGAAATGCCCTGGCTTCCTTGCCGAACATTTAAAAAGGGTTGTAGTATTTTTGTGGCCGTACCACTGAGGGTTTATTTTGCAGCACGTTTGATCTCAAGTGCTTTTCTATAAAGAAGAAAAAACAAGTGTTTTCTGGAGCTCTCATTCTTCCTGTCTCGGAGACTGCGGTACAGAGTGATTAGCATGTTAGTACAGCTAATGAAAGCCAGAAGCAGATGCATGATATGATAGGAAGAAGCAATTTACTTAGAGTCTGAAGTGGTGTCAGAAGTTATCATAAAAGTGTTAACTCAGAGCTACATGACAGAACCAGGAATTATCTACTGGAAGATGAAACAAAACTACTCGAGATATTTGACTAACAGCCAAGTCTATGATTGAAGGACAAAAACACATAAAAGTAGCAAACAGTGACCAAAGTGAAGTGTGTTTGTGTGTCGCTGGAGGGCAGGCCAGTCTGGTTTCATCCCTCCCTTCTGCGGTGTCTGTCGAGTGTTTCCTCGGTGCTGGGCATCGTCTAGGCCCTGGGGGCGCACTCATCAATGAGGCAGACAAAATTCCTGCCCTCAGGAATTTCTACTCTAGTGAGAGAAACAGATCGTAAATAAATGAATAAACGCCAGTAGCAACAAAACCTCCGGCCTGTATGGGCTACTGTTCTGTGCGGTGAAGCCCGCAGCAGGATAACGGGAAGGGAAGAGGGGGGCTGTGGTGGGGAGGGGGGAGGGGCCCTTGCCTGTGTTTGTCCTGTGATTTGGGCTCATCCCCAGGAGTGACCTTGGGCACTTCAGAAGATGGAGCTTTGGCTTCATGCTTTTTTGGTTTTTGGGTGTTTTGTTTGTTTGTTTGTTTGTTTGTTTTTTGCTTTGTCTTGTTTTTTCCCACATGGCCTTTATGTTTACAAAATGTGGCTAGAACTGCTGGTCCAAGGCGGTCCATTACTAACTGTGAAAGGTAATGTGGAGGCCTTTTCAGTGGTCAGCCACAACCGTGCACGTTTACTCAGGATTAGCATTCAGTACCAACTAAAAGAAGGACTTCAGTAATGTTACCCAGAGCTCACCTCATGTATTTAATGGACTGTGTCAGCATTGAGAGAGTCTAGTGTGTTAAAACAAGCAAACAAACCAACAAAAACCAGGACATCAACCCCCTTGCACAAATAAAATAATATAAATTCACTTCCTCCAGAACCTCTAAACAACCAAAAACGATCCCTTGCTTTTTAATCCACCCCCCCCCACTAGTTTCCCAGGCTTCCCTGAGTCTGTCGGAAGTCTCCAGGGTGGGGCTGGTAGGAGCCACGATTTTATACAATTCCAGGGGCCGTTCTCATGCCAAGTCCTATGACAGGTTCCTCCTGGTATCACTTGGTGACTGGGCAACCCATGTGGCCATGCCTGGCAGCCCAGGGCGGATGGACAGGACAAAGGACCCAGAGCTCTTGTCACCGGGAGGCCTCTCCTCTTTTCTGAGAAGGTTCCTTGGATCAGGTCAGATACCCAACTCATTCTCAGATTCTCCTTGCATTGTTGTTGAGCTGTTTTGTTGGTGTTTTGTTTTGTAAAGGATTTAACTGTTTTGAAGCCTTAGCTTTTGGTCGAGGTCTCTCTGGAGCAGAGCTTCTCATTGGAATGTCTTGGGAATCTTGTCAGATGTGAATTCAGATACAGTGGATCTGGGGTGGGGTCCGAGTTCTGCATTTGTAGCACGCTTCCAGGTGAGGCTGATGCTCCCGTCCAGGGACCATAGGCAAGCAAGCAAAGCCTCTAATTAAAAATGGGAGAGCATATGATTTTATTATTGGTATACTTGTAACTAAAGCAGTTTTTAAAAATCTTAATTTCTATTTCTTCTTATTGCATGCATAATACATATTACAGACATTAAAAAAATACAGATAAGAAAATTAGAAAAGAAAAACATCTGGGACACCTCAGTGGCTCAGTCAGTTAAGCATCTGCCTTTGCCTCAGGTCAAAGGAGTCCTGGAGTCCGGCGATCAAATCCCACATCAAGCCCCGTGCTCAGCTGGGAGCCTGCTTCTCCCTCTTCCTGCCATTCCCTCTGCTTGTGCGCACGCGCTCTCTCTCTGACAAATCTTAGGAAAAAAAAAAAAGAAAAAGAAAAACATCTATGACTAGGTTACCCAGATTTAGCAAATAAAAATGTAGGATTAAGAAATAAAAATGCTTAGCAGATAAAAAAAGGAATTTTTAATGTAAATATATCCCAAATATTGCCTGAGATATTCTAAACTGCCATTCAGTGTTTATCTGAAATTCAAATTTAAGTAGGTATCCTTTATTTTATTTGTAAATTCTACTGATAACCCTTAAACCTTGAGATAACCTCTTTTAATTTTTGGCATAGATTCTTAATTTGTATATATATTATATATATATACATATACATATATATATATTATATATATAATATATAAAATCATGTTACAGAGTTTACAAATTCCTTAAAACCAAGAGTTTTATTAGAAATTCTGTAAATTCGGGGCACCTGGGTGGCTCCGTCAGTTAAGCAGCTCCCTTCAGCTCAGGTCATGATCTCGGGTTCCGGGATCGAGCCCCTTGTTGGGCTCCGTGCTTGCCTGGGAGTCTGCTTCTCCTTCCCCCTCTGCCCCTCCCCCTACTCGTGCATGTTTATGCTCTCTTTCTCAAATAAATAAATTCTTTTTAAAAATTCTATGAATTTACATTTACTCCCATTTTACAGATGAAGAAAGTAAGGCTTAGAAGGAACCAACTAATGAACGATTTAGCAACGAAGAATCCTAGGCTTTAATACAGGATGTAGTTGCTCAGGAAATATTTCCTTCTTTTCGGATCCCGGCTCCCTTGTTCCTCATTTCACACTAGAGCTTTACAATCGAATTTCAGGCCAGGCTGCCTCAATTAATGATGCAGTTCGATCACCATGTCAACAGCTTGGCCGTGGCGACCAAGGACTAGATCTGAACACGGTCAGGATGATTAGATTAGCCACATAATTGCCCAATTTTGTGGCAAATGAGTGGTGGATTCTCTCCATTCCCACACAGCTCAACAAGAGGGTTCAGGATGATCTAATTTTGAGGGACTTCCAACTTTTTAAAGTGAACTCTATACTGTGATAATGAACGTTACTCACATGTCTTCTGACGTAGATGTCAGTAAATACTTAACAAAGAATGCAGAGGTAACAAACATCGGCTCCCGTTCCTGCACTGACGTCCTTCTCATTAGACTTAGAATAATCATAGAGCCTAAATCAGGTAAACATTAGGGAAATTTTAACAACTAAAATTTCCCAGGCTTGCTTTTTCAGTCTCGAACATAGAATCGCCTCTTTGGGCCGGGTCTTACTTCAGGGGGCAAAAGTGCACAGAGTCAATACAGGTTTGATATCAATTTACAAAATTTTGTTTTTCTTCTAGTTTTGCTGAGACATAACTGACATATAACATTGTGTTAGTTTAAGGTATACAACAATGATTCTGTATACGTATATATTGGGAAATGATCACCACTTGGCAACTTTCAGATGTACGATGTTAGCCGCACTCACTCTGCTGTCCGTGGTAACCCCAGGACGTCTCATATCTGGAAGTTTACACCATTTGATCCCTTTCACCCATCTCCTACCTGCCAACTACGTTTGTTCTCTGAACCTTTTTTTTTTTAAAAAAGATTTTATTTATTTATTTGACAGACAGAGATCACAAGTAGGCAGAGAAGCAGGCAGAGAGAGAGAGAGAGAGTGAGGAGGAAGCAGGCTCCCCGCCGAGCAGAGAGCCCGATGCGGGACTCGATCCCTGGACCCTGGGATCATGACCCGAGCCGAAGGCAGAGGCTTTAACCCACTGAGCCACCCAGGCGCCCCTGTTCTCTGAATCTTAATTGTTCAGCCAGCCCTTGGCTGTTGAGCGGTTTGCAAACCCTGTGGGATTGTCTAGGCTCCTTGCTTTGTTCCTAGTAGCCCGAGTAGTTGAGGGTGTGCCAGGACTTGTCGGTGCCCTACAGGGGGGACCTCCGTCAGCAGCTGAGGTGGAGGCTGACGGAAACTGGAGCCTCATGCAGCAGCTTTAAGATCGGGCAGATTTCCCTGTTTCAGAGCAACACTGGGAAGTGGGTATTTCTGTCTGCGTCCTCTGCACGGAGTCGTGGGGTCACAGCCTCCCGGTGAAGAACGGTCTCTTTGTTTGCTGTGGTCCGTTGAACCAGTGACCTCAGACCTCACTGACCACCAGAGCCAGGCTGTCAAGGGTACGGCCGACATGAGCAGAAGCTCTTTCCAGGAAGACGCTAGTGACCCAGAACAGAGCAGAGGTAGAGCACAAATACGGTGTCCGCCCCCACCCCCAGGTCCGTAAAGAGGGTCGCAGGGAGCGGGCCTCTGTGTGTGCATTCAATTAGAGGCCTGACCCATGGCGGCAGTTTTTAAGATTCACAAATAGGTCTCTTTCGGGGAGAGGCAAAAAGAATGGCCTGAGTGCTGCCTCCTGGGGGAGGGGAGGCATAACCCCAGGATTCCTTGGGATCCCCTTAAGAAATGTTTCTTTATTTGCTGTAGTCTTATGGGCTTTGTGAATGCAAGCCCTTCTGGCTTTTGGAGCTAGGGTTTTGGGGGCCCATCCCTCAGGTGGACTCTTGAAAGTTGTGGTATCACATGTTGGCTCTAAACCCTTTATTCCAAAAGGAGAAGCTGGAGTTTTTTCCTGACCATGTGGCACTGGGGGTCGGGGTGGGCATGGCATGTGTCCCAACCTTCCCCACCTGTGTCCATATAGGTGTTTTTCTCATTTGTGTGATGTGTAGGAGGCCCTCAACATATCAGCTAGTTTCCGGATTTCTCCCAGAGGGACTTGTGCCACGGGTAGCGGTGGATTTGGTGTGTCTGTGCGCAGACGTATGTTCACGAGACACACATGCCACCATCTTGGCCTGGAACACTGTTTCTTTTTCTTTTTAAATGGGAAATTCACCAATTATTTTGGTCGGTTCATTAACTTGCTTTGGGTGAACCAGGAGAAAAAGTATATCGTGAGTATTTTGATCTATTTAGCTGTTGCTAAGATTCACCAAAGGCCTTAAGGCAAAGAGTTTTAATTAAAGAAATAAATGGGCAGGAGTCTGCCTGCTCAGCTTAAGAGTATGTTATTATTTATGAAGTTGGGATTCCCTTGCATTAATTGAATAAAATACATGGCAGCACTCTTTAATGTAGTCCCCAGAGTGCTGACATAAGCCGGACAGACACTCGCCTCTGGTGATTTTCCGTCTTCTTCCCTTTCCCCTTCGTATTTTTATGGCATGGGTGTGCTCAACTTTGGGGATAGAAAGATGAAAAAGATAAAGATCATGCCTTAAGGAAAGCATGATCGAATAAGGGAGACTGACATCTGAACAAGGAATTAAAAGAACGTGATACGTGCTGTTGGAGGGGCCAAGGGCAGGCTGCTTGTGCCTTGTGCCTACTGCCAGTACAGCGTTGGGGAGTAAGAATTCTCCTGTCCCCTTAAGGTCCTTCTAACTGGCCTAAGAATCAAACTGACATAAGACAGATTAAGAGGAGAAAATAAAATTTAATAGTATGCGTAGAAGGAATCCATATAGACTTGGAAATTCCAAAGACAGGCAGCATGAGGTACAGATGTCATCCTGAACTAAGGAGAAGGGGTTAGGGGTTTGAGACTTCAAAGTGAGGGCGTACAGTCCTCAGGAAGATGAAAGAGAGTAGATGTTGGGTAAACAAATGTTTGCTGGGCCACTCGAAACAATGGGACACACAGAAGACTTTGATCCAAAGGACCTTGCTGTGCTCCTCCCTGTCTGCCCTACGCAGATTCTATCATGATGTCATTACCTATGGTGACGGCTCTCGTCCTTCCCCACCTAAATTCTCCTTAGGCAGAGGTGGGGAGGGTGAAGAGCTTCTCCTGAATCTTCTGGGTTTTGATTGCTTTTTAACTCAAAATAGTCTTTATGCCAAAGTGGCCGTCTTGGGGAAGCTTTCCTTAAGGCATCTACCCTCCAAAGAGCACAGAGGAGACTGACTCTGGGAGAGAGAGTATGAGAAAAGATCTACAGAGAAAGCTGCATCATCAACCTGTTGAAGGATTAAGAGCAGTTCACCAGGGCAGAAGGTGGGAAAGGGCATTACAGGTCAAGGAAACAGCAAGTGCAAAGGCCTGCTGTCTTCGGAGAAGTCTGATGTATTTGTTATTCCCGCAGTGTGAAGCCTAAAGTGGCGAATTTTGGGGGACGATACTGGAGACACAGGGTAGAGTCATGTCATGAAGTGTTCTAGGTGCTCTACGCTAAGGAGTTCAGAGTTGACGCTACTGGTCTTGGAAGCCTATTAGAAGATTTTAAGTAGGGGAATAATCTGGTCAATTTGCATTTTATAAAGCTCAGCCCCTTACCTGTGCTGCGGGAAGTGGGGACGAGCAGTGGAGCCATTTGGGAAGCTGCTGAACTCATCCACAACGTGAGTGGTGTTGACGGTCTGCGCTACGGGGCCACGGGAACGGCTCAGGTGGAATGGACTTGCCAGAGATTTCGATTTTGACAGAAACCAGGCCTTGGGCAGGCTGTGATGGGAAAGTTGCAGTCTAAGGTCTGCAGCATGAGTGTGTTGGTGAAGAGTGGGATTACCAAGTGAGGCAGGGAACGCAAAGGAAGGATGAGGCCGTGGGTAGGGTGTGGGGTCGGGTGTGTAATAAGAGCAGTTTGGGACAGGAGGAATGTGATGCCTTAACTTGCCTCAAGCAGCTATGGGCTGAGCATGGAAGTGGATAATGAACAGTGTTTTGGGAATGAGGAGAATGAGACCCCAGCGAAACACCAAGTAGACGTATCCCGTAGGCAGTTAGATTTATGTGGTTGGAGTTCAGAGTGAAGGCCAGCGCTGTACTCATAAATTTGGGACTGACCAGCATGGAGGTCATCATTAAAGCCATGGATAAGTTTGCCAGGAGTGAGAAGAGAAAGGGCAGACGGAGCCGTTTTGAGAACCTCCAATATTCCTGAGATAAACACAGAAAGTCTGAAAGGAAATGATCAAAAAGAGAGGAGAACGAGCGGAGTCTGTTGTCCGTGTTGGCAACCCCTGCCCCACTGGCTCACTTACCTACTGACTCACCCATTCAATCAGCAGAAATTCATTGACTGAGACCTTAGGACATGCCAGTGACAGGGACTCTGATAGTCCTGCAGGAATCACAGGATGGAAAAGATGTGATCTCTACTCTCACATGGTTCAGCTCCTTTAAAAAAAAGAAGAAGAAAAATAAAAAAGAGAAGGAAAAGGAGGGTGAGGGAAAGGGGGAGATTGACTTTATTTGACTTAACTCATTTCTATGAAAAACCAGGAAAATTTACATAATATGAGAATCAGGATGCTGGACCACTGTTTATATCATGGAAAAGAAAAAAAGAAGTAGTGTTTGTTGTCTGAAATTTAACTAGGGGATAGGATAGAACAGAATAAGATAGAGTAGACTAGAACAGAACACAAATTGATGGGTTTTAATTATTTTAGGTAATATTTTGACGGGAGTCAGGTTGATTGGACTTTACAACCATCTAAGGACACTTTTAAAAATGCCAACACTTTTAGGGCTTCAGCTGCTCAGTTACGCTTTTTCAGAAATATACTTAGCCATCAACTGGAAAGCCACTCTCTAAAAATGTCGTATTACATGGGGAAATTATTCATAGAACTTCTTCCAAATCTTTCTGTACATGCCCTGAAATGGAGTTAGTCTTCCTTGAAGGATCTTACACTTCAGACCGGAGCTCTGGCTTGGAAAGCAGCTTCCACAGAATGATGGAGCTTCATTAAAGTCACTGAAATAGTGGAGACATTTCCCAAACTGGCCCAGAACTGAAATTTCATGAGATTGTTTGAAAGATGCAAAATGCAAGTGCCTGTACTTACAGCAATAGAGCAATGTAGAGGAAAAAAAGACTTGGTCAGGGTGATCCCCCAGTACATCATTTTCCCTCAGTGCGACTGAGCAGCTAACAGCTCATTATGCATTTGGATATTAAACGTTTCCAATGACAACAGTTCTCAAGTTTGCCACGTGATATTTAGGTGTCTAACATTTAGTGGATGGCAAAGGGACTTTCTTGTGGAGTTCTTGATCCCTCAGTATTCCAACTTTTTGTCTGCTTTGCTTTCCTGTTTTATACAATTATAAACTATATAATAGTTTTTATTATATATTATTTATATAATATTGTATATTATAATAATATATATATTTCCAAGATGATTTGAAGAAGCCACATACTTCCATAGATTTAAATATAAATATTTGGGGAAAATAATAATATACATATAATATAAAAATAATATTTGTATTATATTAAATAATATATAATACATTAGATATAATTATAATATATAGTGTTATATAAATATTATATATAAATACTTAATAATATAACAATAAATATTATATAATATGTATTATATAAATTATATATAATTTTTATTATATATAAATTATATAATTTATATCATGATAACCTTCATTCACACTGAGCCCAGGTTATCACATTGACTCTGTGACCAGGTAGAATGAAATAAAATATGTGGTGTGCTCATAAGGCATAACTCGTGTTTCCCCAGTTTTCAATTCCACAATGATATGCTTTGATTTCCTTTCTATTAGGGAGGTATAGTAGGACGAGCTAGGGATTTTAGCAGTCTTGTAAAGTCTAATACAAACATATTGGTATTATCATAGGTTTATTTAAATCTATGGAAGTATGTGGCTTCCCCAAATCATCCTGGAAAGCTTTGTGTTGACAATATAATTTAGCTGGTTTTTGAAGTATTGCCGCCTGACTTTCTATTACGTGCTGTTTCATTCATTTGTGTTAAACGTGTCTTACATAAGGGGCTATTGTGTACTCTTGCTTACCTATTCCTTTTTTGTTTTTTGAGAAGGAAACGTTTTCTCAGTGATTTTGAAGATATTTGGGGGAAAATTTCTTATTGAGCCTCGTGCTAGTAGAGTTGTTTACAAGGCAATATAAAAAAAGGAAATTATTTTAAAAATTGGAGCTCTAGCTCTGTTTTTCATATAGTAATAAATACTGTTGAATAGAAAGAAAGCTCTGCAGTGTATCCAGAGATCAGAATCAAAATATTGATCAGCCAGTAAGGCCAGTTACTGCCTAATCCAAATGGGTGCTGGCCTTAGCTCAGGAGCAGGGTCCTGGAAGCCTCCTGGTGGAGATGTTAAGCCTCTCCGTGCTGGTCTGTGGATGAGGCAGGATGCAGGGAGCACTAGAGGGCTTCGGACAGCAGTGAGCATCCGCCATGTATCGGTAATTGAGTATTTAACCACCAGGACCCCTGGGCCAGGACATCCTGGCTTATCTGAGCCTCACACACATCAAAAACGGTATGTTGGATTTTTATTGGAGGTTGGTCGAAATGGAGACCTCAGTGGTGCAAAATCACATTTGATTCCAAGCTGCTGGCCTCTGTCTGGGTGTTTGCTATAGGGGACAGGAGAGGCCACAGAGGAGACTCAGAGTGGTCCCTGCAGTTGTGGACCTTGTCCCCTGGGCGGACAGAAGGTGGCGTGAAATGCGTGGGTTCATCCACATGGGAAAGAATCAGGTCTTTGTCCTGGTCACCATTGTATCCCCAACGTCTAGATCTATTGGACACTCAATAACAAATGAATGCATGATTGCAGTTGGGTGACTGGTTATTTCATAATGGAGCTTTTATTATTATTCAGGTAGGATGAGGCCAAGAGAGGAGGAGACAGCTGCCCCTGAGAAGCATGTGTTCCAGTTCCCAAGAGGACCAGGGCATGGCACGCTAAGCAGGGGCCACGCCGGGAAGCGCCAGGGCTGGTCAAGAGGCAGGGGGAGTGAGGGGAAACCGTGAACGAGAGCCTTTATTGTGATTTCTGCGGGAAGGAACAAGTGCGGCCGTGTGGCGGCTTAGGATTGGCTAGTTGGAGTAACTGCCGTGGGCTTCGGGGTGCTGGGGATGTCTCCAGCGGGAAGGGGAGATAGAGGCCCAGGGATGAGCCCTGGGAGAGGTGATTGGTGTGGGACTTGGGACTGGCCAGGTCGCTCATGAAAGGCATGATCCCAAGCTAGGCACTGACTATCTCTAGGAATTGGCCAGCTCTGGAGGGCCGTCTCTCCAGGATTTGCAGGACCCCAGATGCCAAGGCATCAGAAATACAGAAAATAAAAAGGTGTGATTAATACACCGTCCACCTGTGGGAACTGAGGAGAATATCCCCTTTATTTTAAAGATCTGATGTAGGGAAGCAGAAATGCCTGCTTTCTCTTTGCTTCCGCGTTCCTTCTCACACCTGTGCGTAGTTGTACCCTAGCACTGGAAGGGGACAATTACTGCGAAGATTCACTAAGTCCTTACTGTGTACTCAGAACTGTCCTAAGAACTTTACACTTTCCATGTATCAAACCCAACTGGTGTCCACCACACCTCTTACGTACAGTTTATACTCATTTTATACACGAGGCAGTAGGAATCTCGAGAACTTACATGAATTAGTCGAGGCCACAGAGAATTGCGATGTGATGCTCTCACTCCCTCTACGATTCTGGTGACTTGCTTGTGTGTCTGTTGGTGCAGCAGGTTTGAGCAGCTCAGAATGCTGGACGGTTCTTCTCACCTGTGTCTGTCCCCCCGCTAATAGAGAGTAGACACCGTGTAAACCTTTGTGAGTAAGTACAGCTTCCAACACTGTTCTCTATAATGAGAGCAGCCTGGTAACAGTCTGTTGTCTCCTGACGGAGGAGGAGCTGTCCTGCGGGAAGGAGACCTGCTTTATGGCTTCCTGGTCTTCGTTTGACATTCTCCGAGAATGGAACCTGAGAAGAAAAAAACGTATGACTGTGCAAATGGTTATTTCTGCTTCGTGGCATTTGTGCCTTTCTTAATCTGGGTCCCACAGATGCTTGCTTTGCAGGATATGGCCTTTAGAAAGAAGTATGTGAGCTGTGTACCCTGTCCTTGGGAAAAACGAGACCGACGTGCACAACTTATCCCGACCCAGAAATGTCAACAGGAGAGGGAGCTGCTGCGCTTGTCCCACGGTGACTTTCCTGAAGGTCTCCTCTGCTTTATCCTTCTCTTTCTTCCAGCTTGTCACCAGTCCTGTTTCAGGTGTGCTGGGAAGAGCCCACATAACTGCACAGCCTGCCGGCCTTCCCACGTGCTGCTGGACGGCCAGTGTCTCTCCCGGTGCCCAGACAGTTACTTTAACCAGGAAGGCAGGTGCTCAGGTAAGTGGGTAACATGCTGGGGCAGGTTCCCTGTGCCGTCGTGGTGTCTTGGTCAGCAGCCAGACTCTGTCTTTAAAAATGTGGTTATACCAGGGGACCAGGGTTGGGCTGTAAATCCTCATCTTGAATGTGTTAGGGGAGGGGTGAGGGGAACAAGTGAAGTTCTGCTCTTCCAATAGGGGAGTATGGACGAAGTGAAAAATTGGAGTCAGCTTTTCCCGGTGCATACAGGGAGCGATAGACTCGATGGGGTTCATCATGGAGACAAGCTACCATGCGCAGGTTCTAGGGCATCTGTGTAGGACCAGGCACTTGGCATTAACTCGGTAGTTCTCAGCCCCACTGATCCTGCCTACAGCCAGAGAGAGCAACAACAGGGAGTGATCTTTATTTTTATCTTTGATGTGTCGGTCCGGTATGTTTTTAACGACATCTTTATACTTCAGTAACAGAGATTCTAGAAATTACTAGTTGAGATTAGTTCACCGTTTTATTGGAATTGACAAAATACTAAAATTTAAGCACCCTCTTGTAGCGCTGTGTTTTCTTGTATCTACAGAAGAAAAGATAAGACAAAACACATTCTATCATCATTACTATTTTATTTCTAAAAATAGACCGTTGAGGCCCACTTATAGGAAAAAGCCAATTGTTATAAAATTGTATGACATGTATTTCTGGAATCAGGAAACGTGTAGTTTGAAGTACACAAAATATTTTTTAAATAAATTAATACTCGTTAGGGTCACCTAAGCCTCAAACTTCAAAGAGGGAATCCAATGTAAACAGAAACGTAGACGACTCAAGATCAGTATTATATTTCTTCTGGAATTTTATTTTTCCAAGTACATTCTTCATCTCCCTAGGCTCTGGATGGGTCGCTTTTCTTTAAATCCTGTATCAGGCTCAGGGGGAATGCTCCTGGTTTCTTTGGGGTTGGGGTTGTCCTTGACGACTGTGGTCTGTCCTTGCATGCCCTCATCCTAGCCCAGCTGGTTGTCCTGTGAGGGGTTAAGTCTGAGCAGGTCCAGCTCTCCTGTGTATGCCTCTGCGCGCCTGCAGCCAGCAGATGGCCAGTGTCCTGAGTAGGCAGGGCACCCCGGTCACTGGAAATCTGGCAGGGAGGAAAAACTGGGAGATGGAAATCATCCCAAGAACTCGAGTGTCTTCTGGACAGGCATTCTCCAGGGTAAGAGCCTCAGGAATGTAGGAGGGGTGAATGTAGAAGGTGCTGGCCTTCTTATCCGTAGTGCATTTTCTTACTTGCTTTATTTTTTGTGCAGGTGTTTTTTTTTTTTTTTTTTCTTTCTCCATAGCTTCTTATCTCCCTTTGGCCTCTCGCCCGAAGAAGTGAGAGGCAGTTGACTGTACTTGAAATCAGTGCCTTTGCTTTCCACCAGCTCTGTGCCAGAAGGGAATTCTTTGTCATTGGTTCCAGCAAGCTCTGCCCAGCTCCGGTCCCTCACCTCCCCTCCTCTTGGAATCAGACAGGCTTAGACCTCCTCGTCCTCGGCAGAGAAATCCTTCTCCCTCCTTCCATGCACTCGCTCCCGCTGCGCACTTTGGCAGCACCAACGCAGCTGCCACCTCCTCCTGCTCCTTGCGCACTGGTCTTGATTGCTGCGCCTTCTGGGACCTACTTGTTTTCAGGGTGGTGCCCCTTAGTACATGGGTGCTTTTTCTGGGGAAACAGAGCTTTGACTTCAAACCTGGCTCAAGATAATGTCCAAGAAGTGGACTTTCTGCTCTCTGTATTTTCATTAAGTGTTGCCGCTAACACAGGGTCTCCAAATGGAGGCCTGAAGGGAGCGCTCGGCTGGCATCCAGTTCTGGCGAGGAGTATTGGTGTTCCTGGCTGTGCGTGGCTCCCCTTTGCCTGCCAGGAATTCTGAGAAGCCAAATGTCTCCTTCTGCTCCCTGTCCAGCTCTTTGAATCACCCGAGTATTTTAACAAGAAGGAGAGAGTCTTACCACTCACTTTCCTGCTTTGTGACCTTGATCTGAACTTCTCACTCACCTGCGTTGGGATGGTTATGCTGGGCCCTCTGGAATGTGTGGCCAATTTCTCAAATTTTTATGGTTCTAGATTCCATGTTCTGTTCATGGACAGTCTCTTCACTGACACCAGAAATGTCATCTTCTGATTGGGCTAAGGATAAGCCAGGCTTGCTCAGGAATCTTCAAAAGATGTTTAGTGTCTGAAGTCTGCTCCTCTTGTCATTTGTGGCGGGCCTGCGTGCTACATGCATGTATTCACATGCCAAACGGCTGATTCCAATCCTGGCTTTTGTTTCTCTCCCCAGAATGCCACCCCACCTGCAGGCAGTGCCACGGCCCGTCGGAATCTGACTGCACTTCCTGTCACCCCCATGTCCCTCTTGCTGGTGGGAGCTGCAGGACGAGCTGTAAGGAAGAGCAGTTCCTCAACCTGGTGGGTTACTGCACCGGTGAGTGGCAGCTCCTTCGTAGCCGCGGAAACCACTAGCTGGAGGCTGGGCTTCTCTGTGGCAGGCTTAGATGGCTCTCCTCTATTTGTCCTCTGTCGGCGGATGAAGAGCTCCTTTTTGGGAGGCATCTGCCTCCGGTCTGGTAACTCACTTTACGGCTTCCTATGCGACATTCAGTAGATATTTGTAGATTCAAATGGAATCCTCTGATAACGCTCTTGAACTTCCTGAAACAATTCAGAACCTCGTATTAATGGAGACTAAAGTGTTGTTGATGGTACCTCACATGCACGTGGTGTACTTCAGCTTGGGACAGCAATGTGTGGCTTCGCCCCCTCGAGAGACTCTCCCCCTCTGGTCTACATTGTGTTCTGCCTCTTGCTCTGGAGAACTTTTGCCATCAGCCCTAGGCACAAACATTTAGGGAGGTGAGCCTAAAAATAAGTCAGCTGTCTCAGGAGATGGGGTTTTTCCTCCTCACTTTAGAGCTCCCGATTTCAAAGAGGTATATATTAAGAAGGTAGCCTGGAATTTGGGTAATGATGAAAAAGCTGCTTAGTGTTTTGTGTTCATCCATCCATTCGTGCAACAAACATCTTTGAGTGTCTACTCATGGCCAGATGCTCAGAAAACAAAAAAAGGAAAGAAAGAAAAAAAAGAAAAGTGAATGAGACAATGACCTTGCCCTCAAAAATCTTTAGTCTAGGGGCGCCTGGGTGGCTCAGTGGGTTAAAGCCTCTGCCTTCGGCTCGGGTCATGATCCCAGGGTCCTGGGATCGAGCCCCATGTCGGGCTCTCTGCTCCGCGGGGAGCCTGCTTCCTCCTCTCTCTTTCTTTCTCTCTGCCTCTCTGCCTACTTGTGATTTCTCTCTCTGTGTCAAATAAATAAAATCTTAAAAAAATCTTTAGTCTAGAGAGAATTTACAGATGAGTGGGTTATTACATATTTCTTGACTCACTTCTCCATATTGTAGGAGAAACTTGAAGAGATTTGCCTGCAGCAGCTTTTGTCACAGCTCCGAAGGGCTTGACTGGGAGGCATTGTAGAAGCCACCGGGAAGGGTGAAAAAGCTAGGATCTGGTCAGTTTCGTGTTGGAGAAGTTGATCTGTCTGTAGGCCTTGTTTCTGGACAGGGCAAGGTACGGTCAGTTGTCTAGATCATAGTATGGAGCAAGCACAGTCAGTCTGGGACTCAGTTGTCCATTTTGGTGGGTGGGGACACAGGAAGTCAATGACAGTCCTCCAGGTGTGGCTGGTAGTACCATGGCAGGGTGACCCACTCCTTTTTGCACATGACCTTAGCTGATGACTAGACATTGGAGTCCAAGGTCTATACCATAGGAAGATTGTATTGTCCAGAGCAGGGCTACAGCCAAAAAGATGCTGGGATTCAGGGTAAAACCCAACGGCAAAGACTGCAAACATTTTAGGGGCAATGAAAAGTAGAAGCTCAGAGACAGCAGCCATGAGACTAACGAGGAACCCCACCGCTGTAGGGCGTGAGCCTCTCGCCAGTACCGCCACCTGTAGTCAGGACTGACTTGGGAAGTGGGCAAATTGGAGGCGTAGTGCGTACCCTTAAAGAGGAGTCTGGGAATGTCAGGGGCTGACTGGTTTTGTAGTTTGTGAGCTTGAGTTCAGTGACTGCTTCTTATGTCAGGGTACAAAGGGGCAGCTACCATGAGAACTGAGAGGTTCTCATGGTTTAAGTACATTTGCAGGTATTTACATAGAACCTACAAGGTGCTGAGTTGTGATTTGAGGGGACACAGAAATCTCTCACGCTACTTAAGGAGATGAACCAAAACACAATTGCAGTTAACAAATAGTACAGAGCAACATACGGATAATAGCACCAACAGGCAGTATGGCTTGTAGGAGTTCAGAGGAGGGAGAAGAGAAAGATACGAAGAGCATTGTGGAGAAGGTAGAAGCTAAGATTCTTCCTGAAGAGTAAGTAGGATTTGCTTGGACAGAGAGGGAGGGTAGGCAGGCTTTCTGGGTGTGGCTCCCCAGGAGACAGGGCAGACGGGTGGAATAAATGGGTCCTTCACAGCTAGTGAGTGGTCCAACCTGGCTGAACAGCATGGTTTCTGTTAGGACATACTAGATGAAATGGTTGGAAAATTTAAGTTGGAGCCAGGGTACAGAGTGCCCAAAGTTCTAGGTCAAAAAGTTTGAATTGAATCTTGTGGGCGATAAGGCCATGAGAGTTTGGGAGGGGCCTGACGCAACTGAGGGTGTGGTATGGCAGGAAGTCTGCCTGTCTGTGGAAGACGGACTAGAGCGGGGAGAGGCTGCAGTCGGAGGAGTTAGAAGGGGGGACCTTCATGATGGTTTTTCTATTTCCAACCTGTTCTGTATGTGGACCCTAAAAATTTTATGCTGGGACATATTTTATAAGTAAATGTTTATATAAGGAGATTGGAAATGTTTAATTTTTAATGAGCTCTGTTCTCTCCAATGTCCAGAGCCCTCCTTGATAGTAAATTAGGTGATTGGGAGTCACATTAATTTTTTAAGGCTAATAGGCGACCGTTAGAATAAGGAATCATGGGACCAAGCTAAATGATGCTGGGAGTCCTCAGCCCTAAAAGAATTCCCACTAAAATTGGCTGAAAGGGACAAACCTTGGCTGTCTTGGGAATTAAGTTTATTAAATAAAGGTTTTAAGAAAGGTCACCATTGTGTGGTGCTTGGAATTCTTTGTTGAATAGACATTGGGGGTGTATGTCTGTTACAGAAAAATTTGACCAGCAATTTCAATGGTTGGTCTTTCAAAGAAATGCACGGACTCCAGAGTTTACCTTTCCAGTTAACGTACGCCCCTTCCAAACGCCTCCCACTTCTCTCCGTGGCGTTGTCGTGAATTCATTCCTTTATAACTTCATCAAAGAAAGTCCATGCTGGGCACTGTGCTGGGCTCTGGGGGCGCCCATAGGAATAAGGTGTGGTGCTTGCATTTCGGAAACGTACCATGTAGGGGAAGAAGGACATACATGTTGAATGTGTCAGTGCTGTGGGTATGAGAGAACCTGTGGGACAGGACCCTAATCCCCACTGGCTGTGTGTGGTAGGGTGAGTAGTGACGGCTTTCCGGAGCGTATCGTAATGGAAGTGATTTTGAAAGATAAGTAAGTGGCAGAGGGGTTTGAAGATTTGGAAGGAAGAACATTCCAGAAAGTGGGCCAAAGAATACTCTCTGTTCAGGCACCAACAAAGAAGTAAGCAGAACGCCAGCTCTGAGTGTGGGAGTGCTGGTACCAGGTCGGAAAGGCCACCTTGTGCATTCTGTTTAAGGAGAATGTACTTTGTCATCAAGACTGTGGAGGTCTCTTGGAGGTTTTTATGGAGGGGAGTGTCATGGTTGCATTTCTGTGAAAAGAATGATCCATAGAAGATTGTGTGGAAGAAGACAAGACGGACAGAAGGTCCTTAGGAGGTGGTTGCAAGAATTCAGGTGAGAGATGAAGCCTTTAATGAGACAGCTGCTGAGGGGATGAGGGAAGGGGGTGGGGATGGCTCCACCGAGAATTAGCTCTGTGTCGGTTGGCCTGGGTGAGATTGCTATTTTGCATGCACAAATGATCGAGTAGTGGCAATTTCATATGGTTCAGCCTAATGGAAGCAACAGATGGGCAATGTTTCAGCTCAGGGGACTAAAAGAAAGGGAGTTTGGGGGATGATTTCAAGGTTTCTGGGCAAATAAATTTGAGGAGTGGGAGTACAACTTACTTGGAGATGATGTGTTTGAACTGGACAAATTGACTTTGGAGTGGCCATTGGACAACTAGGGATAGCTGTCCAGGAAGAGGTGGAAGGTCTAAGTGAACATAGTTTCTTTCTGTAACCACTGGGAGCTCATCTGCTATTTCCATTTTACCCTGAACCTAAATTCCTGGAACATTTTTGTAACTCAAGTGTTACTTAAGTCAGGTCATGGTTAACCTCCTGGAACATTTCAGTGACTTTTATCTAAACTCAGGAAGGTGTTAGGAGGAGCCCTGTGATGATAGAGAAGGCAGGAGATAATCCATCCCATGCCGGGCCGTCAGTGGAATGCATGTTCATCAGCCTGGGGAAATTCTAGCCCCTGGAGAAGGACCCTCCCTGTTCCCTCTATCGTGCGTGAGCTTTGCAGGGTGGTAGGAGTCACGCACAGGATTTACACTCTAGCTGAGCTGTACCTAAGATCATCGTCAGAGACCTCTTAATTGCACTTAGCTGTTTAAGAAAGAAAATTACATCTAATCCATCACACAGTCAAGAATAAACATATCCTGGGAACAGGTCCAAAAGCCTCAATGTGTTATCACATATGGAGATGTCTTATGTGTGCGGTTCTTTCTTCCACGTTTATCAAAGCAAATATAGTTTGTGAGATTTAGGCCAGGGCTGAAGGTTTTCAACAAAGATAAGTGAGCCGAGGGAGAGGCAGGAGTGGACTGCTCGCAGCAGGCGTGGCTAAGTGCTGTGGCAAGCCAGGCTTCTTCTGCATAGGTTTTTGTTGTGGTGCTTTATATTTTGCCCATGCCTAACCAGCATTCTCCCCAAGTTCCAAAGCCCGGGGTGCTTTCTCCACTCGTCTTTCTCAGCTAAAATCTTTCCCCTCTTCATAGGAGAGGGTGAAAATTAAAAAGAAAACACGAGGGGAAGTGTCCAAATGCAGATGCATTAAGAAATGCATTGGGTGTTGGGGAATGCCTAATGGGACGGCTGTACTTCTGAGTTCTTCTATAGAAAAGGAGGTGATACTGGCAGCAGCAGGTGGAAGACGGGACATTGTAAACAGCTGATTGGTCAGGGCTGTAGCACCCTGGAAAATTAAATTGGGTTTATGCAGTAATTTTTTAATGCTCATTTGTTTATAAATCTACACCAGAACATAAGCAAAAGAAGACACGTGTTAGTAAAGCAATATTATTCTGTGCATTTTCATATTGTATTCCACAGGACTCGAGTTTTAAGCAACGGTTAATAGATTCTTGTATGCGAAAAAGATTCTGGCTCAATAAATTTGGGAAACTGTCAGGTAAATAAAGTTAAGCACCTTTCTTTATTGCAGAACTTAGAACACTCAGCAGGCACATGGGCATCGTGAATCTCTAAGATGAATGAGACTGAACATCATTTCTCGAACATTCCATTGTAGACCCTCCCCTTTATTTGCTAGAGCCTCTCAGAGCTCAGCGGTGGTTTGGAGAACAATCTTTGGGAAGCCCTGCCATGATTTTAATATATTTACAATTTATTGGTACTCCCTAATAGGTAAGATACAATAATGAGCCAGTACTCAGATTATGGATTTCCTTCCATTCATCCCTTCCTTCTCTCTTCCCTCCTTCCTCTTGGCGAGCAGAGGGTCACCAAGAAGGCGTGGGTTTGCCACTCTCTTGCTTGTTGAAGAGTACAGGAGAGTAATCAGTACTTCTCTCCCGGTGTTGGGTCTGAGAAGTATTTGCTCTCTGAACCCGAGTGAAGCCATGTGTTGACGGATTAGCAAACCTGTTAACATTTTTCTTCTAAATCATAAGAAGAAAAACGTCTAAGTCTTTTCCATGGTTTTCCCCACCTGTTGCATCATTTCTTTAAGAGGGGGCCCTAAAAAATGGTAGAAACGTTGAAATGTAAAATTAAAAGAGCAACAAATGCTCATTTTGCAACGTGCCGATTCAAACACAACATCGAGCAGTGAAAACCCCAGTTGGAGCTGAACGTAAAGAAGAAGCTGGGAAGGAGCCCCGTGTGAGCCAGCATCCCAGCTGTCTGCCTCCACACACGGGGACTTGGCGCCAGAGGTGGGGGCCAGCTCCGTTCTACAGCAGCGTCTGTGTGGGGGCAGGTGCGTCAGCACAGCTCGCCCCCTCGCTGGAGCTGCTCCCGCGGCCGCGAGCTGTGTGGAAGGCGGGAGGCACACACGATCGATGTAGAGCAGCTCCTACCTTATTTTGATCGTCAGAATCCTGCTCATCCATTCCCTGTGGCCTGGCTCAGATCCCTTCCCTTCCAGGGCCAGCTTCCTCTTGGCATCTCCCAGGTGGTAATTCCGAGTGTGCTGCATGTTTCTACCAATGACCTAGTACTTGGCATTGCCTAACCCATACTCTCTGTGAGTGATCTTTTCGTGGTGTCTAGCAACAGGTGACTCTTCTGAGGGCTTAGTGTGTGACAAGCACTGTGCTAATTGCTTTGAATGCATTTACCCATTTGATGTTTTTTAAAATTTAAATTCAGGGAATTAATATACAGCGTATCATGAGTTTCAGAGGTAGAGTTTAGGGACTCATTGGTCGCATCGAATACCCACTGCCACGACATCAGGTGCTCCCTTTGATGTGTATCTCCCACTTACCCCATTCCGCCCTCCCTCTTCCCTCCAGGAACCAGCAGCTTGTTCCCTATAGTTAGGATTATGGTTTGTCTCCCTTTCTGATTTCATCTTACTTTATTTTTCCTCCTTCCCCTATGAGCCTCTGTTTTGTTTCTTAAATTCCACATATGAGTGAAATCATATAATTGTCTTTCTCTGATTGACTTATTTTGCTTCGTATAATACCTCTAGTTGTGTCCATGTTGTTGCAAAGGGCGAGATTTTTTTTTTATTTTGCCATTTAAGATTAACAGTGATCCTCCAAAGCATTTAATATTAACAGTGATGTGACATAGGAAAGAACTGAAACACAGAATAACTGACATGCTCAAAGTGATGAAAGTTGGAAGACAGCCCAGGTTTGAACCTAGACAGAGTGAGTCCAGATACAGCCATTTTGTTGTACTCTACAATGATAAATATAGTTGATTCTAACAACAGGCACTCAAGAACAATTTTTTTTTTTTTTAAGATTTTACTTATTTGACAGAGAGAGGTCACAAGTAGGCAGAGAGGCAGGCAGAGAGAGAGGAGGAAGCAGGCTCCCTGCTGAGCAGAGAGCCCGATGTGGGACTCGATCCCAGGACCCCGAGATCATGACCTGAGCTGAAGGCAGCGGCTTAACCCACTGAGCCACCCAGGCGCCCAAGAACAATTTTTTGATTGACGGATTAAAAGAGACTGGCATGACAAAATGCCTTGGAGAGCGTTGTTGGGAAAAGTTGCAAGAACCTTTAAAAAAAAAAAAAAAGTTGCAAGACCTTGCTAGTCTGTTTCAAATGCTAAGGCAGCTGTTTTAGGCTGCCGTGTGTTATTATCATATGTATCATCATTAAATACATAACCTTTAAAGAAAAACATTAATGTACACTGAATTTTAATAATTTATATCATTCTGCACTTACTTTAATCTTTTTCAGTGGCTAGACACACGCAGTTAACAGTTGCTTTAATAGTTGCAGTCCACACCTATGTATTTCTTTGTTCATTTTTCTTAAATATCAATTTATACATTTCCGTGTGTTGGCAAATATTGGAAGAATCTGCATTATTGTCATTTTTCATGCCTAACTGGCATTCCAGTATATTTGTATAACTTCAGTGGAGTGGTCATTTTCCTGTTGTGGGCCTGGGCAGTTATCAGCAGGAACTGGATTTCCTGCTTGGCCCACCGGAGGTTGAGTGTGAGACCCAAGGCTCCAGCTGGCACCAGGTCTGGTTCTCATGGTATTGGTAATAGTAACACTGGTGTGTTTGTGGAGTTTTATATTTTTCAAAACATTTTCTCATTTATCTTTTCATTTGATGGTCCCCAGATACTTTCCTATAGAGATGGGAATTCTTACTCCATGGGGATTCTCAGTCCCGTGACTGGCGCATAGATGGTGATCAAGAAAGGCTGCATAATTGAGTCCCTGGAACTTGGCATCTCAGGGACCACTCTCATCCCCTTCTAATGCTTCGCCTGGTAATTATAGCAAGGATCTTTCCTAGTGTGACCCATTTCTTGCTTCTTATCTCTTTCTTGTTCACTCTCACTTTATCCCATCTGGTCTAACTCTCCTATCTCTACATTTTTTCAATTTTCTACTGTCCTTTTTTTCTTTAAACACTTGCTACTTTATTTCCCTTATCTTCTTTTTTGGCAATGTACTTTCTTCTCTTATTCCCCATCTTGTCACCCTGTGTCCTGTTGCTTGAACTGTGAACTGCATATCCAATCTCTCTCCAGAACGTCCAGTGATTGTCTCCTCCTCATTCTCCCAGTTTGTGTTTTATTTAAGAGACCACGCTGTCTGTTGAAGGATGATTGAATAGTCCAAGGTGTTTCTTTTCTTTACCTTCCAGAAAAAAAAGAACATGACCTATGCTTAAATTGTACCTTCCTAAATTTAAAAAAAAAAAAAAAAGAAGAACTTGTATAGTTCTCTTTCATACGACTTTTCCTAAACAATATATTACCTTACAGAGAGACCTTGCTTCCAAGCTTACAGCGCGGCAGGGCTCCCGGTGAGGTCAGGATTGCTGTTCTCTTTGTCGGAACTGCAAATCTTGCGTAAAGAACACAACTGCACTTAGACCCGCGGGTTGTCCTCTCAGTGCTAAAGATGGCAAGACTGCTAAGGCTGTACTTATCTACGTTTCTTCCGCGCGTGTAAACCTCTGTGGTTTACATGCTGTAGGCAGAAAGGGTGACTTAGACGTAGGCATGACAGTCAGCAGACCAGTGTCCGTTCTGACTGGGCCTTCTGCAGAGACAGGGTAATGCCTAGTGTTTATTGAGCATTTAGTACACGCCAGCTCCTCACATATATTATCTCATTTAATCTTGACTGCAACCCTCGGAGGTCTGTCCTGTGATTAGTACTATGTCCATTTTATAAGCCAGAAGGCAGAGATTAGAGACATTAAGCAACTTACTTGAGGTTTCGCAGCTAGCGAACGGGAGAGCCAGGCAGGAGGCAGCGCCGAGTCAGAGGGCCCACAGCTGGTTCATCCCTTCCCTCACCTTAGGCCTCGCTCGCTCAGATCGGTGCACATCCTCGCTTCCTTTCTCATTTGGAAGAATGGCATAACCTGGTAAAAAACCAACAAAACACTTCCTCACCTTTTCTCCTCAAGGGCTCTGCTTCTTCTTTCAGATGCCTCTGTTCCCTCATGCCTGCCTTTGAGTAAGGAGCCCCCTTGCCCTGGCTTCTCCGTCTGTAGCCCGAGCCTGAGGCATGTCAGCTTCGGGAACTAACAGGTCTTTCCTGTCCGTTTTTTTCTGGTTGTTCCTTCCCTGCCCCCACCCAGCTCCTTTCCCAGGTGTACGTCTCCCGCCTCGAAGCAGTCCTTCTTTCCGTCTTCTCCTTGGAGTCCCTGTGGCCCCCGGGACATTCATCTCCTCGTCTCCACCTGTCTGCCTCCCGGACACCTCACCCACAGGAACAGCTCGCCCACAAGCCCCATCTTCATGTCCCTTAACCCACCAGGGCCGTTCCTTCTCTCTCTCGGACTTCTTGTCCACCCCTTGCTGGTTTTTCAGTCCGCAGAATTCACAGCAGCGGAGTTCCCCGGCTTCCTCCCTGCGCTAGTCACGTTGTGCACTGCCCCACCTTGCCAAGTTCAAGTCCCTCTGATTCCCTTTGGATAAAATAGTCTCTGGCCCTCCCAAGACACCGTTGCATCTCCGGCGCGGCTTTCCTCCGGCAGACCCTGTCCTGAGCATGTCAAGGGAAGTTGCCGAGGCTGACTCAGTGCTCTGTCTCCTGCGGAAGCTTCCATGGTGCCTCACACCCAACTGAGATCCATACCTGTTCACTGAAGGGAACGTTTTCCTCTACTGGGGGTCCACCAAGAGCAAAGCAGAAGCTGCTGGAAGACTAGGTGGAGGCACTGACGTGCACGGAGGGCCTCGTGACCCCTTGCCGTCCGCGGGGACGGGCACCGACACCCAGCGGGAAGCTTCGCTCTCGCCTCTGCCATCTGTAGGCTACGTGCCAGGTTTCTCCTGTCCTGGCTCGCAAGCAGTACCTCGTCCACGTTCAAAGCGACGCCGGCATTCCGATCCCACACGCACTTCCAGCGTCCTGAGCTCCGGCGCGAAACCGTTTCCTTGTTGCCTGATGCGGAGCAGACAAGGGCTGATTATCGTAACCGCTTCCAAACGCGTTTAATGTGTTTGCGTTAAGAACCCCATCGACTGACAGGACATTATTAAACACTCACTGTGTGTCCAAATTCGTCTTTATAGGTCATTATTTATCAGTGAAGGAGTCACTGCCCCATAAAACCAACATCCAAAGCCATTGCTTCGACAGTACACATTTACTTTAATATCTTCAAGCTTTTTTGACTTTGCTCCAAAGACGTGAAATAAGCCATTTCCCTGCCGCGCACTCCCGTCACGACTGTGGGTCATCCTCACGGTCCTCGAAGCAGAGCCTCTGTGGTTGGAAGAAGGCAGCGCACGGGGATGACCACATGTAATTTCCTTACAGCTGCGGGGTGACATATTAGCGGATATTACAGCCGCTGAGTCAAAATATTTTTTATCTATTTAAATTTGTAGCATGTCGGCGTGCTGTGTTTATTTAGAAAACAAATGGAATCCTCTGCTTGCTTTAAACACAAGAAATGTATTTATTTCTGCCCGAGCTCATACCCCAGTTCCAGCCTCCCTTGCAATGTGTTCATTAATTTGTTTGTTTAAGGCGCTAATTCACTGGGTTCGTTAGCAAGCGGGCGCACACGCAGACAACTGGAGTTCCATCTGCCCTCCCTCTCCCACATGCTTATTATATGCCAGTAATCCGAAACAGGCTACACAGAAACGGATCCTGGGTCTCTCCTCTTTCCTTGTCACCCTTAATGAGTCTTGTATTTAAAGACTCTCCACTGTAATTGAAATCGTGACAAATAAGGATTTACCGAGTAGCAAAGCTGGGATTCTGAGAGACGGCCTCCGGAACAGACTCTGTTTTGGAGCAATTAATGGATACACACTCAACTTTTAGACATATTTGAGGTTAGCCTCCCTGTTTGATTATAGACAGCAAGGTCAGATGCAAATGCCTCACCTTACAGATGGGGCTTTTAGGATGGGAGTTAATCCTTGCAGAGGCCGCTAGATGGGTGGGTTGGAAACCCAGTTCCCCTATTAGAGTAACCGCAGCCCTGGTTCACATGAAGCAGTGACAATGTAAACTTCCTCTGGCGTATCCTGTGAAATTGTTCCAAATGTCACCTGAGGGGGAAACGGGCCTGGACGGTGGGGTGAGGAGGACTGTAGGGGAACTCACTCTGTGGTTTGTCGGCCTCTCTGAGAATACCGCTGCCGTTTTAAGGACGCAATTTCTGACAGTTGTGCTCCTGGAGTGTGGGTCCAGCAAAGATCTGAATTAGGATTTGTCAGACAGTCGCCGCCTACCAGGAAGAATGCAAGAGTTGTCTCCCAATCCGCTGAGTTCTTAGAAAAAATAGTCACGCAGATCTCACGATGCATGAAGTGACCAGTGTCGGAGCAGCTCCTCAGGACGCCCGGTCATCTGCAGCCGCCGGGGATGGGGCTCGTCCCACCGCTTACTCCTGTTTGGACTGTGTAATTAGTACATGTCGCTGGCCGTGGGGATATTTCTCTTTCCATTATCTCAAATCCTACTGACAAGGCAGTTGTAAATCGTCTCACACATAGCCAAGTGGCGCCCTTTCTCTTGGCCTGACGTGGATTTTGAAAACCAGGAGATGCCATCCACAATGACCTCTTCGTGAACCTCCAAATTCCCTACAGTTTCCGAGGATTCTAAGTCCAAACACCTTTTTTCCTTTCATTCAACAAATAGGCGGGGCTACCTACTAGATCCTACTTATTTAGCCAAATTCTACTTTGTTTTCATTTTTCAAGGTATTTTGAAGCTAATGGTTTGAGAAAGGTCTTCCCAGGTCATGCCGGAAAAGTAGACCCAGGGTATGTCGGCCTTCCTTCTCAGAGGAAACCCAAGATCTTCATTCCTGGTCCTGACAGCTTCCAAGTACTTCCAGGATCGTTAGTATTCGTAATATGCACAATAGGCACAAGCCTCCTGAGAACAGCTCGGCAGCAGGGTACTGTGACAGAAAGGGTCATCTCGACGTAATGGAGGGGAGGAGAGGAAAGAACAGTAGGGACCCGTGTTCCCTCCGCAGCAAGGTTCCTATTAAGGGCTGCTGTATGTCAGGGTTTCCTTGGATTGTTGATTCTTCGCTCTGGTTCTCAGGTCTTCTCTCGTCACTAGTTACCTTCCATCCAACAGTTTCTCATTTAAATCTGTAATAGAAACCCAGAGGCCTCTGCAAATAGACTGGCAAAGAACACAGACACACACAATGGCATTCCCAATGGCCTTTAGGACAAAATACCTTCTCCTTTTCATGGCATTCTAAAACTGGGGCAGCCGAGTCCTTGAGTGGTCTTTTCTATGTTCTTTAAGATCCAGCCTTGTTGACGGTCTCTCAGGTCCTTGAAGGCATCCTGTTCTGCTGGCCTGCTGGGTTTTTGCCCAGGTGTTCCCTCTTGGAACTCTTTCCAAACCCTCTCACCCTCCAGCTCCTCTTGCAACTAACCCCCGTGGGGGTTCATGGCTCCCCCTTCTTTAGGAGGCCTTCCCTGTCTCCTGGATGCGGTCGAGACCCCATTACAGACTTCCACGGTGCCCTGATAACTTACCCACTAGCATTTTACAAAATGTCTGCACAATCCCGTGGCAGTCCTGCATCTCAGTGTTTGCCACAGGCTCTGTCGTGGCTCCTCCCCACCGTGCGCCATCTCTAGGGGCCTGTGACACAGGTCTCACTTTGGAGAAAACCCTTTCTAAGGCAAGAAGCACAGCCCGAGTCCCCTTCACCGTTGGTTGTTGAATATGCCACCCGTGGGAGGGGAGGGCCACGGTAGAGTGAATGGTTTCTCCGTCCCTTCTTCCTTTCCAAATGGAAGGGTTCTTCTGGGCTGGGGCACAGGAATGGAGCGTGTAGTGGTTGTGGTGGTGGTGAACACCCTGTTAGTTCCAGTGCATATTCAAGTTTGTTTTCCCGTCCATCTTTCCTCTGTCCCCTGAGCTCTGTGAATTTGGTTTGTAGATGGTGTTGTAGATCGGATTCTGATAACTTCCGCGGGGGGCACGTGAGGGCCCATGCTTGCTGGTTCAGTGGGCGGCTACTTACCACGCATGAGAGAAGAACTCACTGGTTGATATCTCAAATTATTGTTGGATGACGCATATCTCATACTCGATTATAATTCTATATCCAGGGCTGTCTTTCCTGACCATACTGAAAGCTGTAGGACACTTGAACACTCTTTTGTTGTTGGAAAGATTTTTCAATGCTCAGCCTCACTTCAAAGAAAAGAAACATAAATGTAAACCATGACACATCTGCAACTTTCACCAACCACACTGACCAAGATTGTTTTACCATTTTTCGGTTCCTCAGTGCAGGCAGAGTTATGAGGAAACGGTCTCATGACTGACTCTTGGACATGTAAACGGATACAGACTTTCCGGAGTGGAATCTGTAATTCCTATCAGAATTTTAGAGTGTTTTCATGCCTGGAGTGGTTAAAAGTCCACGTCCCGGAGTCAGTGTGGTCATGACGTGCGAGCAGGGGACTCGACCTCGGAGTCTCCGTGTCTTCATCTTTGAAGTGGGGATCATGTTTCCCTACTTCATCTTTGCAGGCCATGCATGAGATTTTACATGTCTAATAAGTGGTATAATCCTGGATATATATTCCAAGCTCCGTCAGCAGGAGCTATAGTAATAATATGAATTGGGGCGCCTGGGCGGCTCAGTCGGTTAAGCCTCTGACTCTTGATTTCGGCTTAGGTCATGATCTCCGAGTTGTGAGGTCAAGCCCAGTGCCAGTCTCTGCGCTCGGCACAGAGTCTACTTGGGTTTCTTGCTCCCTCTGCCCCTCCCCCACTATAAATAAATAAGATCTTTAAAAAAAGAAAAAAAGTTTGAGTTGTATTCCTGACATGTCTTTTGGGAACTTATCTAAAAGGCACGGAAGTCTTACCAGGGCCTCAGTTACAGAAGTGGACAAACTAGAAGCTAATGTTTAAGTACAGTTCACCTTAGAACAACACAGATTTGAACTGTTTGGGTCCATTGATATGTAGATTTTAAAAAAAAAATACAGTATAGTACTATAAATGTATTTTTCTCTTCCTTATAATTCTACTAACATTTTCTTTTCTCTAGTTTACTTTATTGTAAAAGTACAGTGCATAATATCTATAACCTACAGAATATTTGTTTATCGATTATTTAGTTTATCAGTAAGACTTCCAGTCAATAGTAGGCTATTAGTAGTGAAGGTTTTGGAGAGCCAAATGTTATACACGAATTTTTGACTGTGCAGGGGGTCCATGTCCCTAACCCTTGGTTTTTCAAGGGTCAGCTGTATATGAAAAGTGCACGTTTCTTATTTATTTACTCAAGGCTGGGATATAATGTAGTCCCTAGAATGATGTTTACAAAGAGCTCCTGATGACGTGTGGAAATGAGGACAGTACTGAGTAAAAAAAAAGATATTTTATGAGAACATTTACTATAATCTCCTCTATGTAAAAAGCTATGTAAGAATATATAGAAAAAGAACCAAGAGATAAATGTCAATGTCAGTAGTTATTTCCTCTGAAAGGGCTACTTAGGGTGATTTTTATATTTATTTATATTTATAAAAATGTTTTTCCTATTTTCTTCCATGGCTCACTTTGTACTCCAAAAAACAGAACTTCAAGGCTCCTGTCAGAGCCCCACTCAGCCCCTCTTCTGCGCAGAAGATCTCAGGGGCCCCCGGGCTTGACCCTGAAGCATGTTTACAGGTGCTGCAGCTTGCTTACAAGGTGCTACCTGGTGGGACTGGCCACGTGTAGCCTGTCACCCCTGAGTTCTGTAGTGGGCTCTCGGGAACCATGCTTTTCTGAGTGTAAGTCAGAACAGACGTGTTAATCCTTAAGTTCTATTTGCTCTGATTCTTGGCTTCTTTCCCTGAACGTCATCACTCATTTTGAGCTCTCCTGAAGAATTCTCTCCATGAAGAGATTTTTGACTTCAGGCTCTCAAGACAGACATGTTTCCTAGGTTTTAGGAATTTGTTTTTCTTCTCTGGTTGGCTGAAGAAAAGTCAGTCAGCCTTCAGACTGACGTGAGAGCAGGATCTCAGAGCATATTTAAGTGGTCGTCTGTCGGGGGCTCGTGAACGAGAGAGCTGGGAAGGGAGGTTTGCATGAACGCATCAACGTGGGGTCACTTGGCTTGTTGCTTTAGAATGAATCTACTCATAGGAATGGTTGTTCTGTGTGGCTTTTTAAACCACGGATGAATGACTAGGGAATGAATATGGGTCTTCGCACAAAGGGGGAGTCCAACTTCCAGACCCAGGTAGTTTCGATCTTGTGTGGAAGATAAAACTTTAAACTTCCTTGTGTTAATGTGATGCGTAGGGCAACCTGCAGTTGGTTGTTTTACTTCTTCAGGTGTCATTTATTGATGTCTCCTTGCTTCCGGCTATGCCATCATTATTGCTATGTCCAGCAGTTGACGTGATGCCTTCTTAAGGCTTCACGCGGAGCCATGAAGAAGGAGGCAGAGGTCTCCAGTGATTCTGGAGACTCTGAGGCTCTTGAGGCCTTTCCACCGGCTTCTAGTGGCTGAAGCCGAAGCAAACAGCCCTGTCTGGGTTAGGACGTTCAGAGGATGAGACTTGATTAGGAGGAAGACAGATGGTCAGGGCTGTGAGGAACATCTACATTTACCAGGTGGTCAGTGGCAGAGAGCACGGACCTGGCCATGAAGGGCACCAGGAAAAAGCGTACTAAAGGAGGATGGGAGTCCAGGGGGAAGGCATCCAGGGGTGTCACGTGTTACAGAGATCTCCCGTAGGTTAGGAATTAGAGGGAGCCATTACATTTGGTCGTATGTGGTGGTCAGAGACAACCTGTGGTATTTCAAGGCAGTACCACAGCAGACTTGTGGAGGTGGGAGGCAGGTCCCAGCAAGTTAGCGAGGCTGGGAGGTTGGGTGGTGAAGGGAAGGCGGGAGACGGCAGCATGGTTGTAGAGAAGAGCTTTGGAGGTGCTGGTGAGGCAGAGCCTGTTCCAAGGTTGAGGTCAAGGAGAGTGAAGAGAGGTGGGGTAGAAAATGCAATAATGTTGAAATAAGGTTCTAATAATGTTGAAAATTGGGTCAAGAATGAGCCATTTCATCCTGTGAGAGAAGAAATGAAATGAAAATGGGTAAAGAGAGACGTTTTGAGTCTGACAGGAAGCTGGGCTTGAGGGGCTGCATGAAGTGGAAGAAGGAATGGCCTGGGAGGCGGCGGAGGGTGGGGCGCTGCCTGGAGGAGGGAGGCTTACAAGCGGCGGCCATGAGAGCGGAAGGGAGCGTCCATAGCCTAGCGCTAGCTTCTTTAGTGGTAATTCATGCACATTACAGTCATTTCAACGGCTTCTAGAGATCCCCAAGATCAGACAGAGTCATAAATATTTATTTATTGTACCCACAAAGTACCCCAGAGGTCTTCTCACTCTCTCTTCAAAGCATCTCCTCGTTCCTCTCATCACGCACCAGAGAAAGCCTCAGTCAGAGGCAGCGAGTTTCCAGACCACGAGCACCTGCAGATCCTGTCGCAGGATCTTCGCCTGAGCCCAGAACCCTCCGTGAGCCCTGGTGTAAAAGAGGGAGAGGCTGTGGACTTCCCAAGTAATGGAGCCTTGAATCGGCCACGTTTCTCAGGTTTCCGACCCTGGCAGGTGCCCCCTCATTCAAGTAATCCTAAAACACGGTCCCCTTCGTTTGCTGCAGTAACTTCCAGAGCTTTTCGAATCTGCCCTTTGGCTCCTGGCACTGTGAGGAGGGCACGGGAAAAAGAGAGCATTGTGTGGAAACTTGATACTAAGTTAGGGGACGGAGCCTCCTTATCCTTTCCCTCCACACAGCCCTCGCTTTCCTTTATACTTTACTGAAGGTCTGTAATGAGGATTAATTTGGCTCTTAGGAGGTCGAGAGTTGCTCCTAATACGGGCAAGAGGCTGCCTGGAATTGGAAACTCTCAAAGTTCAGAGAAGGGGTAGGGATCGTTCCTTTTTGTGCCCACGAGAAGAGTCGGCATTTTAGGGAGGACCCTTGTGGCTCAACTTCTGAAGTGGCCGTGTGGGTCTTCAGATAGCTTCGGGGGTGCGGGGGTCCCTGAGACCCCCTTCTGCAGGGGGCACGCCTTAGGTGGTCAGCAACAAAGAAAGTGTCCCTGAGGATATAGACGAAAAGACCTGTTTTAACAGATTTCGGGGGACAGGCCATCTGTCTCATTGACAAGCATATTTTAATCTAAACATTGCTCAAGATCACGGTCTCTGTCTACGGGACTGAGCAGAACAAGCCGCGTCTGGTCCCGGAGTGCTGCATTAGCAAGGGCGGACAGGTGCTTTGAATCCTACAGGGAAAGAGGGAAAGGCCTGTGGTTAGAGCTCTAACTTTTCGTTTCCCAGGCTTTACTCCTTTTTCATGTTGGTGGGTAAATCAGGATTTGTGGATTTTCTCCAGTCTTTGGGATGGAGGATGGTAAACAGGACCTGGAGGACAGTCACGCCTTAAAATGAGGCGGAGGATGGGAGCTGAACGCAGTCGGGTTCTTGAGAGAAAGGACGACTATTATACGGGTGAGACCTCGAGACCGCTGGCTCTACCAGATCATCTGTCGTAGAGCTTTTATTTATTTATTTGTCAGAGAGAGAGGGAGAGAGAGCGAGCACAGGCAGACAGAGAGGCAGGCAGAGGCAGAGGGAGAAGCAGGCTCCCTGCCGAGCAAGGAGCCCGATGTGGGACTCGATCCCAGGATGCTGGGATCATGACCTGAGCCGAAGGCAGCTGCTCAACCAACTGAGCCACCCAGGCGTCCCTGTCTTCCAGCTTTAATCACAGCTCAGACAACAGAGCTTGTGTTGTATTGTGACGTATGGATTGGGTCGTGAAGACGACGTTTCAGCTCACAACTCTTCTGTGTAACTTGACCTCTATTTGAAGACTAAAGATTTCCGCCGACTGGGCCCGCGTATCTGCTAACCCCCGCCCCTCCACTACCAGCCGCCGAGACTGGTACGCGGCCTCTGCAAGGCCGGATTCCTAGGACGGCGGCTTGCGGAGAGCACCGTGCCCCGCTCCGGAGCGCTGTGCGTGGGGGCGTGGGGGCACGCTGGGCTAGCGTTCCCAGGACTCTTGGGGGAAACGCTGATCGTGATCGTGGTGGCAGTACCGTTGCCATTAATGTGGCCCTTCTCTCTGCGCTGCAAGCAAGAAGCTATCGCATGCCGTTCTAGTATTCGAAGGTCGTTCATTTGAAAGGGGATGAAAACTCGATAGTTGGGCTGGGCCTGGCCACTTGCTAAAAACCTCGACACGTACCATTTGTACAGGTCCCAGACGTCTCCTTTCCTAGGGTGCCCTGCCTTTGGGCTGCTCTCCCGCCCTCTGCGCCCAGCGAGGGTAATCACACTCCCTCCGCTCTTCGGTGTAGTGGCGAGACCCCGCGCTCACTCTGCCTGTGCCTTCTGTGTGTTCCCTCCGCCCTCTCCAGACTGCCACCCCCTGTGTCGGCGCTGCACCGCGGACCTCCACCACACAGGCAGCATCTGCCTGAGCTGCCAGAATGCCCGGTACCTGCTGCTGGGGGACCGCTGCGTCCCTGATTGCCCCCCTGGATACTTCGCGGAGAGAGGAGCTTGCAAAAGTGAGTAAATGCCCAACACAGGAGCAGGCGGTGCCCCATGAATTTTCTTGGGGGCAGTAGCGGGAGAGGATTGGTTCTTCCCTAGAGAGAGAGGAGGCGGGAAGCACGCTTCGGGGCGGTACACCCTGAGCTAACCTCTCAGCTGGGGCTTTTATTGATGCCTCCCAGGCTGCTTTGGAGAGCAGCTTGGCAACCTCGGTTCTCTTGGTGTTTCTTTTCCCTGCAGAATGTCACTCCTCCTGCAGAACCTGCCAGGGCTCAGGACCCTTCTCGTGCACCTCGTGCGATGCCGACCTCGTTCTGTCCCACCTTGGCACCTGCAGCACGGCCTGCTACCCCGGGCACTATCTCGATGACGGCCGTGCTTGTCAGCGTAGGTTTTTAAAAATGAACTTTCTCTCCTTACCTGATCTTCTGGTGTCGTTGAAGGAAATATGAAGTTCTTGCTTCTGTATTTTCACCTGATAGCCTTTATTTTTATAAAAGGAAGTTAAGCTACAAAGGCATATGGATGCCCTGAGCAGACATCGGTCTAACCAGGAAGTGCTGGGCTCGGGGATCTCCTCTGCAAGTACAGGCTGTGTGACCTTAGGCCAGTCATTTAGTGCCTCTGTTCTCTGGTTATCTCATTTTAAAGATTTTATTTATTTATTTGAGAGAGAGAGAGTGTGAGAGAGAGCATGGTTATCTCATTTTAAAAATAAAATGTTGGCTTACTTTATCCTCAGCAACTCAAGTCCAAGATCCCGAGCCGAGTGGAGCTCATTCTAGCCCACCATCGTGGACCTAAGCACTTGTCTGGGTATAATTTGTTTTCTGTTTGTATTTGTTGAATATTGACAATGTGCAAGGCTTGACATGCTACAGAGCATTCGGTTTCTGCTCAAACAGTCATTATTTTGTCTTGCATGAGAGTTACTTGTATAGATGTCTTATTTCAAAAATAAGTCAAAATATGATGAATTACCTACATCGGGCGCAAACGAAGAGCTAGGATAAATTACGTAAAGGGCAAATCTGAGTAGAAAAGAAATTAGGAAATCCTTCACAGACGAAGGAACATTTTTTGAGATACGCCGAGGTGGCTTACTTTATTTCAATCACTGAAGTGTCATTTGCAAAAAAAATTTTTTGTTATACTTTTTTTCTTTTGAAAAGGACAGCTAACAAATGCAGTGCTGGTATTTCAATTTTATGTCCTAGGAAGTACCGTATTGTAGGGATTATAGACTAGTGGTTAGGAACGTGGGCTCTGGACTTGTTCAAATCCTCCTTGCCACTTAGTAGTTTTTTGTGACCTGGGAGCAAGTGAATTAACTGCCAGGCCTTCATTTCTTTGCTGTCACAGGGGGATTATAATGGTACCTACATGGAATGTTCTCACACTTAGCATGTGTCCTAGCAGGCTGCCAGTGCAGAGTAGGTATTTGTGTCCTCATCGTCACCCAGAATGAGAGGCAAACCAAGCAGTTTAAGATAGTTACATTTGACAGATAGAAAGAGAGGCATTGCTGTTCACTGAGGTGTTTGCCAAGATCTGCATTCGAAATGAATTTATGCGGACCTCATCATCTTGTATCACCCCTTGAGAGACCAGAGATTTTAAAAAAAACCTTTTTGGACCCATGAAAAATGTCTTTGCTTTTATAGCAAAAACTTTGCTTTGTATATATCAACTGTCTACCGGTATCTGCGGATTCTCTGACACAAGAGACATGAATGAAATACTTGCATGTTCCATTCCAGAGCGAGAGAGGGTTGGTGGAGAAATAGGGTCTTAGATTTATGGGGCTCCTGATAGCAGTGGAATCACAGAAATAAAAGTTCAAAAGAAAAAATGGAATCTTTCATATGGCGTATCGATGACAAAAAAAATTGCAATGAAATATTTCTTTCTGAGAAGCCTTTGCCTTTGTGCAAGATGATCTCCACACAAATACGTTCATTATGCTACATGTAAATAGGGTTTCATAGACTATGCAGTGAAATTAAGAATCTCCTAGCTTTAGTCCTTAGCTGAAGCCTAAGTTTCGTTCTTTCGAAGATTGAATAAAGCATGCCCTTAAGTTGGATATTTGAGTTTCTAGTATGTAAAGAAAACCAACAATGTTCGTTTCTAATGCTTATTATTATAGACAATTACAGGCCTCACAATTTTAGAAATGGTGCAGTAAAGGGCTTTAAAGGAAATACTACCAGTATAAGGGAAGGCATTAATAATCATATTATAGAGGAAAGTAAGAGCCAGAGAAATGTCTGGAGTCTGGTTCCAGAAACGTTTAGAAGTTACATGCTGAGCTCTAAAATTCAAGGATAATCAGTTGAGGCAGGCACGTTAAAAAAGAGACAATAAATGAGGTTTCCAGTACCTGGAACCATGGTGCTTTAGAGGTGAGGAGGAGAACTCCAGGGTGGCCAGGGACGACCGCATACCCGATTCTTTCTCACTGCCCCTCCCAGACTTCTACTGATGCGGGAGAAAGCCGGGCCCATTGCAGGGGCTGGTAGCTGTTTAGCTGTCTGATGGTCTTTCTCGTGGGCCCTGGAACTCCCCTCCGGAGCAGGGCAGAGTGAGTCTCCTTCCTCATTCCTCGGGTTGCCTTCCAAAGTTTGCAGTTAACTGTCCCCTCGTGCTTTGCTGCTCCAGGCGGAACCGGAGCCAACGGAGCATCGGGGCAGAAATGATCCTGTCCCCGAGCTGCGGTAGACAGCAGGCCTGTTTCCGAGGGAAGGTGGACTCCTAAGCGGTCAGGTCCCTTCCCCCTTCATGAATGATGGTTCAGTACAGCTCTGCTTCCCTTCCTGGCTTCTGGTCCACTTTCCACCCTCGTCACTGTCCTCTTGGTACTTTCTGGGGTCTGGGACCTGGGAGAACAGTACTGGGGCTCCAGATGTGGTCACAGGACTGGGACTCCAGATGTGGTCACGGTACCGGGGCTCCAGATGTGGTCACGGTACCGGGACTCCAGATGTGGTCACGGCAACGTGACAATACCGTGTGAGGTCTGACTGTTCCCAGGCGGAGGAAATGCTCCTAACCCACGTGCCTTCGGAGTCGGAAGCTGAGAACCCAAGGGGCTCTGGTATGAGCAGAACTGCTCTAGGACGGAGCTATTTGTAGGTTGTCTTGGTAAGCGAGGAGGGGCTTGATGAATGAGGAAGGAGGGTTCAGGTAGACGTGGCGGGGGCTCCCTGCTCCTCGGGGGGACACTGCTCCCACTTCTCAATCTCCACGGAGTCTTCTGACCTTGCACAGTGCTCGGCATGAACCCATTTGTTTTCGAAGCCAGTAGAGGGGCTGAGTCACACTTTGAGTTGCCGACGGCGAGTGAGAGACTGCGTGGACGGATTCAAGAGTAAGAAGGTGCACAGGTGCCTGAGGAAGTAAACTCAAGACGCTCTCAGCTCTCCCGATGGGGCATCGTCCTGTCACTCTAAGCTGAGGGCTTGGCCTTGGGGCTTCGTGTCGTAGCTTTTGTCAAGCAGGGGCCTCTGCTGACATTTAGGTCATATGAAGGCTCTTCACTTGAACGTTGTATCCGTTTCCTTAGTAACCAAATCGCGCCTCTAATAAGCTTTTAATCAACTAAAATTCTTAGATCATTTTTTATAGGAACTACTGTCTGAACAGGTCTCCCATATCCTTTATTTGTGCAACTGGTTATAGAAAAAAAATGCAGGACTTACGCTTTCACTTATTTCTTTGGATTATTTTTTGTTTATTGCTTCAATTAGTTAAAATTGAGTTTGCGTTGTTCTTTCAGATGGTGAAATTAGACTGTGTGTCTCTTATTAGGTGTATGTGGCATATTTAAGTATCATTAGCTTGGTTTCTTTGTTGTAATTGAAGCTATTAATAAAAATGTTGAGGGTGCCTGGATGGCGCAGTTGGTTGGGCGACTGCCTTCGGCTCAGGTCACGATCCTGGAGTCCCGGGATCGAGTCCCACATCAGGCTCCCAGCTCCACAGAGAGTCTGCTTCTGCCTCTGACCTCTCCCTCTCTTGCTCTCTCTCACTCTCTCTCTCTCTCAAATAAATAAAATCTTTTAAAAAATGTTGATCAAGTAATAAGTGAAGACTTCATGATAGTATTCTACTCAGGGCATTTCTTTTACTAATTACAAAGGTTTACTGATAGCTTTGAGGATGCATTTACTGACGTCTGCAAGGACGCATTTCAACCGTTTTCACATCCACCTGTAACTCCAAGACCCCACTTCATTTTTCTATTCCCGGGTTTATCTTTGAGATTTTTGTCACACCCTCTGCCAAAAGTAAGATACACCATGTGTAAAAATTCTAGCCAAAAAAGGATGGAAGTTTCATTTCATGTAGGTTTCCAAAAATTAAAGATTCTTTTCCAATTATTCTCAAACCATCTGTTTGAAAATCCAGTCTAGAGTTTTTCTAGGATCTTTAATTACCAATCTACATATTCTAATGAATATTTTATATCAATGACATTTCTTGTAGGTGAAACAAGAGCACTTCCTTTTTATTCTCACCAGGAGGTAATTTTCCCGCACTGTGCCACACATGTTGAAACCCTCTAGATCGAAAACTCTAAAAATCTAGCTCATTCTCTGGATTTTTCCTCTGATACGTACTTGGAGAAAATTTCAGAATGAGGCAGAGATGCTAGTGCTTGAATATATATATAATTAAAATGTCTGGCTTATTCCGTTTATGTGCAGGTGTTCATTGAACACCCATCACATGAAAGAGAACTAGTCAGGCTCTGAATACTATTGAACTTGGTCTTTGCTTTCATGAAGCTTACAGCTGTAAGGATACAGAAGTTAAATAATCATTGTAATGAACATCATTAGGTATGGCGTGAATGCAATGTCTGGAGTGCCATAGAGCAGTGACGGGGAGACTTACCCTAGAATGGAGAGTCGGCGGAGACCTTCTTAAAGAAGTCACTGAAGAATGAGTAAGAGTGAAAGATGAGAAACTTGGAGATTATGTTGAGAGGATTCAAGTGTGTCTTAAGATTTCTGGTTGGAAAGAATGGAGGGAATGATGGAGGAGTGATATTTGCAGAAATGGTGGCTGGCAGTTTTCCAGGGTTGAAGGAAGATATGAGTTTCTAGATGGAAACATCTCTGAAACTTGAGCAGTACAAATTTAAAAAATCATTCTTGTGGATAGATGGAAAATAGAATGCAAGGGGGTCAGACTTGGTAAGGGGAAGCCAATTAGGAGGCTATGACAGTAGTCCAGTAGGAGATGATGAGGGCTTGGATGTGTTGGCACGTGTGGATATGGACAGAAGCAAAAGAATTCTGAGAATTACGTAGGAGAACTTGAGTCAGTAGGATCCAATGAGTGATTGGATTAGGAATGAGAAAAAAGGGGCTTATCAGGATAGCCTCCCAGCACGGACAGCTGAGGAGATGGAGAAATGCTAGTTGTTCAGTCAGGGAGGATGGAGACATGACCGGATTTGGGGATCATCCGTGAATGCCTGAATTAAGTAGCTGCTGAGAATTACAACTGAGCCAATCCATAAGCTAGTCCTCCTTGAAGTCCTCTCTGGTGTGAAATGTGGGCTTTCCTGAGCTTCACAACAAAATTGATGCCTCGCTTTAATCTTGGCATGGCTCAAAATCCTGAATCCACATCAGGAACAGCTGGGCGCTTGAATCCTTGAGAAGTAAGTTTCAAATACATGTCCGGACTGTTGTTCCAGAGTTCTTGGTGTGAGTATAAATTCTGTTCTGAATCACAGGGCAACCTGGATGTGGGATTTCCATTCTTGGGTCTATAATTTATCTTCTCTGGAAAGTCAAATGATCCTTTCTCCTATTTTAGAAAATTAGGGAAACATTTTCTGTTTCTGCTGATCACAGGGGAGGCTTCCGAGCCATAATTAAAGCACAGGTTGGAGAGGGCTTTGCTCCTTTGCAGCATCTGTCTCTGTTTCATTCGAGCTTCAGTATTTGCAATTGTAATTACCTGGTCATTTTCTTTCCTATCTGCTCAGCATGCGGTGAGCACTGTGGAAGCTGTGATTCCCAGGCCGGCTGTACCTCCTGCCGAGACCCAAACAAGGTCCTGCTCTTTGGGGAATGTCGGTATGAGAGCTGTGCCCCACAGTACTATCTGGACTTCTCCACCAGGATATGCAGAGGTAAAGCCCTTGCAGAACTGTGCAGAGGTAAAGCCCTGGGCGACCTCCCTTTACTGTAGGTGTCTCATCCCCGAAGTTGGGAAAACACCATCATATGTTTAGACTTTCCGTGATGATAGCAAGATGCCATCATGTTTTATGAATGCCTGCATGTCATTTCTTTCTTCTTTTGTATGTAACTTATTTCTTAAGGAAACATTTGTGAGCACCTACTATGTGCCAGATACTGTGCAAGGTTTTAGTAACTAGATCAGAGGTGGCCACCCAGATGTATTTGGTCCAAGACATGTGGGTTCTTTTGGGCCCACCTAATGTTCTAGTGTTTTGTTTTTTAAAGATGTTATTTATTTACTTGAGAGAGAGAGAAAGAGAGAAAAGGCGCACAACTGGGGAGAGGGGCAGAGGCAGAGGGAGAAGCAGACTCCCTGCTGAGCAGAGAGCCCGATGCGGGACTTGATCCCAGGACCCTGAGATCATGACCTGAGCTGAAGGCTGATGCTTAACCCATTGGGCCACCCAGGTGCCAGAATGTTCTAGTGTTATAAAATCTTTAACTAATGCATTTTAAAATGTAGAAGACTTCACATACAAAACTGGAGGTTTTCTGTTTCTTTTGAAAAAATTAGAAGATCTGACAATACCGGACTCACATCTCCACAATGCAACAGTCGGTTGGAGATGAGTAGCCGTTGCCCCTTTGCGTCTTCAGATCACTACCCACCCACCACTGCCCCTTCTACCACACCAGGCCTGTTTCAGAGATTTACACCCCTACCTGGGACCTAGAGGCACTTACATTTACAGCTCTAGGTCACTAGAGTCTAAGCTCAATGAAGGCAGGCTTTGAGGTGCTTGGATGGCTGAGTTAAGCATGTGAGTTCGGCTCACATCATGATCCCAGGGTCCTGGGACTGAGCCCTGCATCAGTCTCCCTGCTTTTGCCCCTCCCCCACAACTTGTGCCCCCCTCAAATGAATAAATAAAATCTTAAAAAAAAAAAGAAAGACAGGAGCTGTATCTGATTTGTTCATCTCTGTTTAACAGATTGAAAGGAGTAAAGACAGTCCCAGTGCTCAAGGAGTTTATAAGGAAGCAATGTCAGAAACCTAGTACCTTGTTCTCTAGTGGTTGGAATTCTGGGGGCTACAGTCTTTAGGTGGCAGTGCTCGCAAGGAGAAGAACAGAGTTAACGGCCAGATTTTCCTGCTTCTGTTCCATTTTCCTCCTCCATCTCTCCATTTCACTTGTCTCCCACCTCCCCCATTCTGCCCAAGAACCTGGGGCTCAGATATGGGGCCAGACATCTGTCAAGTAAGCTTGGGATGCTTTAAGGCTTTGCAAAATTGCACACTCTCCCTCCCAAGAAATACTACTGTTGTCAACCTAGGTGGTCTCTGTGCTCAAGACCACAGAAGCTCTCCTATTTTTCCCCTGCTACACAGCGGTTGTCAGTTTGCGGTGAAAAACAAGATGATCGCAAATCCTCTGCGTTGTAAGTGATTTCATAACTACGCTGGCAGTTTTCAAGGCTCGGCGGCAGTCAGGCTCCCTCAGGACTGATTCAGCCAAATAAATGAGCGAGATTAACTTTATAAATCTCCGTGGAAGCACGTGTACCGTCTTGCACATTTACCTGTTTCTTTGGGACTTAGAAATATTGCATCAAACAAGAGAAAGGTGACTAAGGAGACGTTTCCTCCGTGCTCAGCTGGGGTGGATGGTGGAGTGTGGAGGAACTAAATGCAGAATGTTCTGTGAAGAAAAAGTTTGGCAGCGAAACATTTATTAAGCTGTTACTGTGTGCCAGGTGCTGTGGTAACTTCTTTACATTCATTGCTCCCTTTAATCAAAACAAGAGCCTTATGGGATAGGTACTCTTCTTATTTCTGCCTTCAGGTGAGGAAACTGAGGCTCCAATAAGTTTAGGAAGGTGCGTAAGACCTGTAGATAAACGGTGGCTAAGCCATAGCTCCAACAGAGAGTTGGCTGTCTTCAAAACCCAAGTACTTACACGTTGTCCCACCTTCCATGCATGAGGACTTAGTTCACCAGCTGGAATGTCGGCTCTCAAACATGAGTGTTCTGGCTGCAGGACTTGCCAGGGCCTTTAACAGCCACAGCCACAGTCACAACAACCATAAATAATCACAAGAACAGAAACAACAGCAGCTGCCCCAACATGTTTCCTTGTGCCCCAGTCCTTGAGACGATGTCAGTAGTTCTGACATTGAGCCAGAAAACCTGTGTTTCTGACAATCCTTCTGGATTATACAGGTACACATGCAGGGTTGGAGCCCACAAGCACATAAGCCCCTTGAAGCCGGGGATGAGCCACTTCCCACCCTACGCATTCCTCAGGTGCTGACTGAGCAGGTCACGTGGAAGCGAGTCGAATCTACTGCTGTCAGGAGGTCTCCTGTTATTTCTGGAAGCCTTTTCTTTCCAGACAGTTCCTGGATCCCGCATTTAATCCTAACGTCATTGGTGCTCTCTGCGGGGTGGGCCCTGATTCGTGAAAGGTTAAGAGTCAAGCAGCCGGGTTGGTGGCGCGTCAGACACATTCCTGGCTGAGTCTCTGACATCCCTTTACCTGCGGAGCGTTCCAAGGAGGTGCAGGTGAGGGTTGTGGAGGCGAATTGGCCCCTCCCTATAGCAGAGCAGGCTTTTGCCTGCGGGCGCTGTGGCCCAGGACTCGAGATTAAGTTGGCCCTGCTCCTCGGCGGCCCTGCTCCTCGGCGGCCCCGCGGACAGGCAGGCTCTGCACAAGCCTGGAGTGACCCTTGTACGTGCCCGTGTCCAGCATAATTAGGAAACACTACACCGCAGAGAGGCGTTCGGGCTCCTACAAGCAGAAACCCCGTTCTGGCCCGCTCCTCGGACATCTCTCCTGTCGTCCCGCCTCGCCCCTTGCTGCTGTGACGCGTCCTCGTAAATCAGTCGCGGGGACGGAGGGTGGACGGGGGAGGTGACCTAACGTGGGCTTCCTTTCCTAGAATGCGACTGGAGGTGCAGCGCGTGCAGCGGGCCGCTGCGGACAGACTGCCTGCGGTGCGTGGACGGCTACGTCCTGCAGGACGGGGTCTGCGCGGAGCAGTGCTCGCCGTCCTTCTACAGGGACGTGGGCCTCTGCAAGAGTAAGTGTCCGCAGCGCTCACCCCGTCCGCGTCCGGCCTGCAGCCTCCTCTGAGTTTTACTGTTCTGACCAGGAGTCCGTGGCGAGTTTCCTTTCCAGCTTTTTATCTAATTTCTTGTTTCATGCCTGAGAGCTTTTCTTTGTCGTAGGCAGAATGTCCCCTCTTTCCTTCTCCCATTCCCAAATGGGACAGTTGCTAAACTCTGAGATCAGGATGGGAATCCCGGGGGTATAAGGCCACATCAACAGGTATGGTTTGATGATGACTTTGGACTTCCCAGAGCATTGAATAATCCTGTCCTCTAGAAGGGAAACGCGTAGACGCTGCTCATTTGAGCATCGGGAAGGACCGTCTGATTCCCCCAACTGTCCCCTGGAGCCCTGCATGTACGAATGTCTCTCCACCGCCTGTCCCTGAATGCCACCCCCTTCAGCCTTGGTTGAACACCACAGACTCTTCTGACCCTGAAATGCCCCCCAAACGCACAGATGGCACTCCGAGGAGCCTTCTTGGGAGACTCTGATAACTGGGTGAGTCAGGAAAGATGCCACTTCAGCAAGGCAAGAGAACCACTGACTAGTTCCTAGTAACGATAATGGCTAATACCTGTAGTTTCGAGGTGTGCCTCCTGTTTTCCATTATTTACTTTAATCTCTGCCCAGCATGCTGAGTGAGACACCGTCCACTCCCATTTTATAGGACAGAGCATTGAGGCTCAGAGAAGTCAGTCTCTGATCCTAAATCACCGTCCTGGTAAGTAGAGCAGCGCCACTCAGAGCCTGGTTCCGAGTCCTCGTCTTCTGCCCGGCCCCGCACACCAGGTCATATCGCTGTTCTGCACCTTCTGCTGCCTCCCCGTGAGGCCCAGGAGCCCCCTGGAAAGCCACACACAGTTCTGTTGATTTGACTTTTGTCTTTCAGGCTGCGGCAACCACTGTCTCCAGTGCCAAGGCCCCCATGAGTGTGCACGCTGTGAAGAGCCGCACCTCCTGTCGGAAGCCCAGTGTGTTCAGGAATGCGGCAAGGGGTACTTTGCAGATCACGCAAGTCGCCGGTGCACAGGTAACTTGGAACTGCGCTGAGTCCTCTGGAAAAAAGTGAGGGCCACAAGTATGTCAGGTGTGTCGATCACAGGTAACCAAAGAGAATCTGAGTCAGAGGCAGAATGGAAACCCAGAGAGGGCGGTCTCAGAAATGGAGGGCTTCCCATGCACATCTGCCAATTGCTGGTTAAATAGAACACAGACGTGCAGGCCAATAATTCTCTTGCACAAATCAGTACTGTCTCGAAGGGTCTTAATGGAAATAAGGCCAGTAGTTTATGAAATGTACGGCTTGTGCTGAACTAAGAGCACAAGAGCATCAAGAGCAGATCGCCTCTGCTGACGTGGCGCAGAATTTTCAGTGTGTGGACTAAACTATGAGTGACCCCGATATTGGCGCAATATCCTTGAGTAGGATTTCTGAGGACAATTTGTTGAGATACACTGAACCTTTATCATCGACGTTCAACCCAAAGCCTTAATCTGCTTGTCCATCGGGTTATCCATGAGAGTTTCTACAGTTTGTTCTCATCATTTCCACTAAAATTTGATACTCGATGCCCCACTTTGAAGAAAACCTGACATTTAATAATAAAGCCATGGCCCTGGCGTGGCGTTTTACATTTCACCGAATTCCTCCATCTGCACTATCTCATTTAGTATTCACACTGACTTGATGGTAAAATATGGCAGACATTAGGAATCCCATTTAATGAGTATTAACCAAGGCAACATAAAATCAGGTATTAAACCCACATTTTCTGATTCCAATTCTGAGCCCTTTATTCTATACTACCCGTGTACACTAAAATCTCAAGGAAACAGGAAAATTAGGCAGTGAACACTCGATTTGTAGAAGATTATTAAGTGGACCCAAAGAAAGACTCCTCGGGTCCCTTCAGGAGCCTGCTCTCCTCCTGCATTGAAATGGTGATGGCAGTTAGATGACGCAGCGGCGGCGGCGGCGTTGGTAGTGCAGCCGCGTCCTTCTGTATGCCAGGCGCTGTGCGGGTCTCTTCACATTACAACATCCTCCCGATGGGGATTGGCCTTAGGTGCTGTTCCTCTCCCCATCACGCCATGGGTGACTAGAGGAACTTGCCCGAAGTGGACAGCTGCTCAGTGGCGGAGGAGGAACGTACGCAGGAAGGGCCTGCGCTCTTAATCACTGCCCTCCACGTCCCTTACAAGTCGGTAGGGTTAACTTTTTATACAATGCGTTTATGGGCACCATTTTCACATCAGAGTGTGTTCAGCAAAAGTGCTCCCCTGTGTTCCCTCTCCTTCTGGGGGTCGGTCAGCTTCCTGTGGAATTCCAGAGGGAGCCGTGGGAATTCCCTGTTGCTGTGGTTGCTCATGCTGCCGCTCTTTATTTCTCTGTCACTGGCCACCTGTGCCTTGGCCATGCCTCAACACTGTGGCCTTCCTTTGACAGCCTGTCCTCGGGCATGCTTGAGGTGTAGCCGCCGGGACCGGTGTCAGCGGTGTGAGCAGGGCTTCTTTTTGAAGAACGGCCTTTGTGTTTCCAGCTGCATTCCTGGCTTCACCCACGCTAACGCAACATGTGCTGGTAAGTGCTCGTCAGACGGCCTCGCATGCAGACCTGCAATTTCTCCACACAGAGGCTCCGTGTGGAGATACAGTCAGCTCATGTGATATGACATGCAGGATTCTTGTTTGAGGAAAGCAAAGGAATAAGGGATTGTTTATAGAACATGGAGAGAAACTCAGCTTCTAAGATCTTCAGGGAAAAAAATCTATGCTTTAAAAGTAACAACTATCATATCAGAAATTTGGCATAAAACTTAGTTATGTTTCCAAGCTATAGCTATGTTGTAGAAAATTACCTATATACATATAGGTATAATTTATTTGCATGTATATAAACTTTTAGAGCTAATTATGCCATGGTGGCATCCTTTGTGAACATACTGGAGATATATTGCGAATAAATAATGACTAGTCTGAGGAGCCTGCCCCGTTAGGATCCTGTGTTTGAAGGGAGTGGGTTTCAAGCCACTTCCCCGTTACGAATAAGGTGACATGTTAAGGGGATAAACTAGTCTTGTCTAACACATTAATGGACACTTCACCTTAAATAACAAAAGAGAAGCAAATTTAAATTCAGTCATAATTTTGAACCCCAAAGTTTTATAGCTGAATGAAGCTGGGGAATTTTATTGTAGTTGAACATTCCTCAACTTCTGAGTGTCCTTCATCAGTAACTGATGTTAAAACAGAGGCCTGTTTTAACACCCGCAGTCAATCACATTTTCCATCTCTAGATTTCTGACCTCTAAAGATATTAAGACTTCCCATGGGAAAAAGACATCTTTGGCTCATTTTATTGGGATCCTTCTGGAAACCCCAAGTGCTTGAAAGTCAGCGTGCTCCTCTTGGGACGTCATACAAGTCAACTTGTGAAAATGAATTCCACTTTCATTAGAGTAATCTTACAGTGGAAGTCGTCCCCTTGAAACTTGGCATTCCCAAACTGTCCTGTCTGACCTACTTGTAGAAGGAAACTAACAGTTCAAGTCCAGGCGAAATACCTTGCAGGAGACAGGATGAATTTCTTGTCATGATCAGATAACTCATCCCTCAGATAGTTCCTATGAACAGAGAGGGTAAAATTTTAAAAGGAAGTGTGGACATGTCCCATGAATTCTGAGGCTAAGCCACTGATAATCATAGTTCATTACAGACTAACTGGTACTGTTTGAGCAAATAGTGTCAGACACTTGCTTTATTCCTTACTGTTCATGGGGCTGATGGTCAGATGTAATCAAAGTATCAGGTTAGAACTGTGGTTCTCAAACTTGGAAGTCCCATTAGGATTGCCTGAGGAGCTTGTGAAATCACTGAGGTGCCCACTTCAGAACACTGAAGCCGGAACACTGGTGGAGGTCCAGTATCCATACTGGTTATTGCTGAGATGTAAGTCGCATAGCACAGAATTCACCCTTTAAAGTACACAATTCGGTGTGGTCTTTATTATATTCACAAGGTTGTATAACTATCACCACTATCTAATTCCAGAACATTTTATTCTTCCTAAAAAGAAATCCAGTAACCATTAACAGTCTCTCTGTCTTGCTCCCTTGCTCCAGTCCCTGGCAACCTCTGACTGACTTTCTGGCTCTGTGGGTTTAATTATTCTAGACATTTCACATCAATCAATGGACTCATACAATGTGTGGCTTTTTTCACATGGCAAGAACATTTTCTACCTTGGAACATGTATCAGTAGATCATCTCCTTTCATGGTTGAATAATATTCCGTTGTATGGATATACCATATTTTGTTAGTCATTCACCAATTAATGGACATTTGGGTTGTTTCCACTTTGGGGCTCTTGGGTATATTGGTATGAACATTCACATAAGAGGTTTTATGTGGACGTATGTATTCAGTTCCCATGGGTATACGCTTGTGGGGAGAATTACTGGATCATAGGGTAGCTCTATGCTTAATTGTTTGAGGAACTGCCAGATGACACCATTTCATGTTCCCACCAGCGATGTATAGGATTTCTAAATCATCTACGTCCTCAGGAATACTTTTTATTGTCCTTCACAGGAGGTATGAAGCGGAATCACAATGAAGTGGTCTTGATTTGCATTTCCCTGATGACTAAGGACCTTTTCATGTACTTACTGGCCTTCTGGGTATCTTTTTTGAAAAAATGCCTATTCAAACATTTTGCCTATTTTTAAATTGGGCTCCTTGTCTTTTATTGCATTTTAAGAATTTTTTTACATGTATTTTGGATACAAGTCCCTTTTCGGATAAATAATTTGCAAATATTTTCTCCCGTTCTATGTATTGTCTTTTTCACTTTTGTTACTGGTGCCTTTGAAGTACTTTGGTCCAGTTGAGGTATTTTTTCTTTTGTCACTCATGCTTTTTGTGTCAGGCCGAAGAAGACATTGTCTAATTTAAGATCATGATGATTCTATCCTCTCTTTTATTCTAGAAGTTTATGTCTTAACATTGAGAATCTATGTTATTCTCATAAGCATTCAGGGTGAGAATCACTGGATTAGAAGGAGGCTTATGGTTGCAAAAGTCTAGAGCCTCATTTCTGAATGAACATTATAAATCTATTAATTAAAAAAAACAACCCAAAGCCGTATTAGTGAGTGTACCAAGTCTGATCTCTGGACCGTCTGTTTTCCAGGCAAAATGTCCCCTCCTACTCTTCACGTGAATGGTTCTCTCATCCTTCCCATCGGTTCGATGAAGCCCCTGGATCTTCCCCTTCTGAACGTCGGCGCGCGAGGGGGCCGGCTGGAAGACGTCCAGTTCCGTGTCGTGAGCGCGCCCACCAACGGTCAGCTCGTGCTGTCCAGGAACGGAAAAGAGGTCCAGCTCGGCAAGGCCGGCCATTTTAGCTGGAAGGATGTGAACGAGAACCAAGTGCGCTTTGTGCACAGCAGGGAAAAGCCCAGGTGACTCGGGGTTGTGTTGTTTTCCTCCTGCCTCCCTCCTGCCTCCCTCCTGCCTCCCTCCTGTGGGCGCCGTGCACCCCGCCCCCACCTCTCAGTAGCTGTCCCTGCTCCTCTGGGGCAGATGATGCTCCAGAACCGCCAGCGCTGTCAGCTGCCTGCCATCATTTCACCGTCACTGCTCCGAGAGTTTGCTTCTGTGAGAGCATTTTCATTTTATCACATGATTATGGGTAATTCTCTGATGTGACAGGAAAGTTCCTAGGACAGTGACCCAGTATTGGGGGCCCGGCAGAAACAAAACTGGTTCTCTCTGCAGACTGCCACAGCTGCTCCTTCAGCAGTAGGGGCTGTGCCGGCACTGAGCAGTGGCCGGAAGAGGGAGTTTTCAAAGTGCTCGATGGTTCCCAGAATTCCAGAGTGGGAGGAAGCTGAGAGTCACAACTTTTTATTATCTACTTTATGGGATTCATTGTGGTTAATTTTTAAGCCGGATCCAGTGTTTCTGCGATGCCTGGCACACTTCTGGCTGTCTCCCCCCCACCCCCGGCTGACATTGCTTCAGGAGTGCAATCGGATGCTAACACCCACCCAGGCAAATAGAGTCATATAACTAGCGCAGCAAATCTGCTAAACAGAAATAAGAGAATGCACCCCAAAGCTTAGCCTCGTGGATTATCCTTCGCCCAGCTCTGCTTCCTGAGTGAAGAGAATGCGTGGTAGACTGCATGTGTTACCAATGGAATGAAATGTTCACAGTGAATATTTTCCCACTGAGCCACCCAGGTGCCCCCACAGTGAATATTTTCTATTGTTACCACTGGAGGGCTTTTTTTTTTTTTTTTTTTTTTAAGGTTTGGGCTAGGAAATAGGTGGGAAGCAAAGCGATGGCACTTTCTCTGTTGCAGTTCAGAGCCAGAACCTCAAAAGACCATCTTAGAGGAATGAGAACAACTGGTACTTACTGAGCCCTAATAGGACACAGGCATCGCAGTAAACCGCTCATGTGAGCTCAGTATGTTTATGTTCCCAGACTACAGATGGGGAGACGGAGGCCTTGAGAGCATGAGCAAAGCCAGGTCTCTGACACCACAGCCCATGCCTGTGGCCACGATGATTTCTGCCTCCTGCATCATACTGGGAGTAATGGCCGTGCTTCCATCCTCCGGGGACAAAAGGTCCTCGCACGGAGGCACTGCCACAGATGACAGCGCTGGCTTCTTCCACCACAGAATCGCTCTTCAGATTGACGCTCCCACTCTGCGCTCCTTTTGCTTCAAGTGTAGTTCTTGATTGTTTGTGACACACACACACACACACGGCTCCATACCTGCAGTCCTTTGCCGTGGCATCTTGTGAAAAGTCAGTAAAGTCCGTAAAGCCCCAGACAGCCAAAGTTACTCCTCTTGTCTGATTCACCGTTTTAGTCTCTCATCACCGGTTTCCTTGCAGAGTCCGCTCCATACCCCCAAACACGACAAAGAAAAGTAACTATTTTGCTGGGAATTCCTTCAGCACTCCCTTGACTTTGGGGTACCAATTTTAGCGTAGGATCTTCTTTATCTAAAAACTTAAACAAAAGGACGAACAGTAAAACAAGATTGGTAGTGATTCATGAAAAAAGAGAATTCTGTAAGTTGTCAAGTGATGCAAAAATGGTGAAAGGGGCGGCTTGCCATATAGGGTTGTGGTTTTGTTTTTCCTCATGAAAACCTGACCATGATTCTTTCGTGTTGGATTTCTTTGGGGTCAGAATGTTCCAGTGGAGTACGAGACAGCCTGCAAATATGGCTGTGGGGGCAAGCCAGCATTGCTGGAGTGCTAAGCAGTTATCGGAACCTCTGTGCCGCCAAAATGTCATTTTCCCCTGTGCGTTGTGAGTCACCACCCCTTCTTTCTTCTTTTTGTTGCTTCCCTCGGTTGCTTTCTCTGGACGTCTGGAGATTGGCGTGAAGAGGGCCAGGATTTAAATGGGACAGAAAATCAAGGAGAGGATGAAATGAGTGGGAAGACAAGATTTACTTTTTTTTTTTTTTTTAAATCAGGTTCATTGAGGTATAATTTGGGTTCAGTAAAATCCCCCATCTTGAAGTCTACTGGTCTATGGGTGTTAGCAAATGTATACATTCTGGCACTCTTGAAACCACAGCTGCGGTCAGGGTTTGAGACAGTTTCATCCACCGCCCCCCCAAGCTCTTCTTTTTACTGTGACTCATTCCTGCCTCCCCCCGCCCCGCAAAGTTTCTGGCAACCACTGATCTGTTCTTTTACTCTTAAAGAGTTTTGCCTTTGCTGAAATGTCCTAGCCATGGAGTCATACAGTGCATAATCTTTTGTTTCTGGTTTTTGCCGTACGCTTTTGAGATCCATCCACATTCTTTTGTGTATCAGTGATAGTTCCAAGAAGACCTTTTAAAGAACCCTTGAATGGTAGTTTCCAGTCATACTTTTCCTCTAAAAAACTATGAAGTTCTATGTTCACAAGCCCTAAGTACCTAATTTTCCACTATTCCAAAGAATAATATACTCCTAGCTTGTAGTAACTATGGTCAGTTCCGGCAACAAGCCTTCTGTAGTGGAAATTGTTAGAGCTGTGGATTTGAATAGATCTATCTAGCTCTTTAAATAAACAGCCACCATTTTGCAGAAGCTCAATGGAAGAGAAATCGAGTTGACAATTCTCATAAATAGTTAACTTGCATTTTTCTCAGGTGGTGCAGACCTGATATTTCTCTAGTTCTTTAAAATCTATGTGTTTTATATGCTCTTTGGTATGTATGATGCATTTTTATAATAAAAAAGTTAAAAAATCAAAAAAAGAGAACCTTTAAAATTGTGGTCCTAATAGTCGACCAGAGCTCAAAACCTCTGGGAAGGCGTTAAACCACATGTCTTCCCGGTCTACTGTAAGTTCTGTGCTTGGCTTTGACGGTGAGCGGCTCCTCCCTTCCCTTCTGGCTCTCTGAAGCGGCTGGCGCAGCACCCTCACAGGAAGTAAAACCACAGCAAAGAGGGAGCCTTATTTTGTTTTATCTTCGGTTGCAAGTAATGAAGCCTACAAAACTGTGAGGCTTGTTTTTTTTTTAAAGATTTTATTTATTTACTTGACAGAGAGAGAGATCACAAGCAGGCAGAGAGGCAGGCAGAGAGAGAGGGGGAAGCAGGCTCCCTGCAGAACAGAGAGCCCGATGTGGGGCTCGATCCCAGGACCCTGAGATCATGACCTGAGCCGAAGGCAGAGGCTTTAACCCACTGAGCCACCCAGGCGCCCCACGGTGAGGCTTGTTTTAACATCGCAGGTATGGCTCAGCTCTCTGACACATCAAGGACACGTGGACTTCTCACATAGGCCTAGAAGCTTGGCCAGGGACGAGAAGCAGGACTCCGCTCTCCCTCTGGTCTCTGTCTCCCTGCTCACGGCTTCATTTCCCCCTGCCCTGCAGACAGGCTTGCTCCGCGCCTCGTCGAGGCAGACCGCGGCTTCCGCATCATCAAATGGGGGCTCGCGGGCTCGCTGCAGATTTCCAGGGAATAATCGGCCGTCGTCCTCTCGTCCCGTCCACACTGATTGTGTCTGTGTGTGGCTGGAATGGGGGCCAGGTCGACAGAGTCAGGTCACATGAACACTGCAGAATCATTCCTGGAGGCTCACTCACGTGATCTGGGGACAGGTTGGAGGGAGGGAATCACTGAGAGCTAATCAGAGACTTGGTAGTTCCTTTCCATTCTCTCCAATTTAACCATTAGCCTTCGTTTTGTTTTTCATTATTATGTCTTGGGCCCCAAACTGGTTTTTCAAACATTTATATAGTCATTTTAGAAAAATGGAAACTAAAAAGTTTATGGAATTGTTACGTTATATTGAGGTCAGAGAATACACCATAGTTTTACCTGTATGTCGCTATGTTCATCTTCATCTGGTTACTTTTATTTACACTATGAATATTATATCACTGTAGTGCTTTGATCCAAATTCTTCCATGCACATAAGCTGAAGATATTTTTAATCTTGTTTTTCTAGAGACTAATGACTGCATTTTCTCATTCTTTTCTTGGGGACTTCTTTTAGGAAAGGTTACTTTTCCCTGAAAATTAGTGACCAGGAGTTCTTCTCTGAGCCACAGCTGATCAACGTACAAGCGTTTTCAACCCAGGTAATGACATTGCCACACAATTAATAATTTCGCATGTGTGAATCAAGGTTTCTTTCCAGTAGTTATAGCACAAATAACCTCGATTAAGCTAGTCTCAGGTTCTCCATGAAATACTACTGGAATAATTTTTAGTGCTCGTGGGTAAGAACAGCAGCAACAACTAATTGCTAATACATCTATCACACTCTGTATTTTTCATTCAGTCCTCATGATAGCCCTGTGGGGTGTCGTTTTCCCTAATTGCAGAGGAGGAAACTAAAGTCACAGGGAAGTTGAGTAACGTGTCTATGGTGAGATAGCTAATAAATTAAGAGCTGAGATTTGTGCCTGGAAAATCGGGCTACAGAGTCTGCGTTCTTGCCCACGAACTTATAGTGCCTCACTGTACTCTCCTGAGTTGGTATGAGCCCTTCAGAATAATTTGAAACTGTTCCAGTTGTTAAGACTTTCCTAGTCTTGGGTAAATGAGTTTGTTTTGCCTAAATATTTCTCTCTCAGGCATATGAAATTATTCTCAGCTACTTCTGCCTGTCTGTCCTGTAGCTGGACTGTGCTCCCATCTGTCTGCGGTAGGTAGAGCATCTGATTAAGGATCTACTTACATGGGGTGCCCGTGTGGGCACCAGCCAGGTAGAGGTCTGAGGACATCATGGTAGATGCTATAAAACTCAGCGTGATGGCGCCTCTGTTCCCATCACTCATCTCTGTTAAGGTGTACTTATGTGTCCAGAATACACATAGCGGTAGAGGGTCTGAGTGACTGAGCTTGAGGGATTCAGCAGCTGAAACATGCATAGAGAGTAGGGGATAGATGGAGTCTTAAGTTGTGAACAGTAAGAGAGGGGGATATCAGCATGGGGAACCGAGGATACCTAAATATCCACAACTCTGTAGAGTGTTAGTCATGAATTCAAGGAAAGACAGGAGACTATTGTTTTAATCTTTTTTTAAATTTTGGTCCAATATGAAAGACCATGGACTGTGGATAACAGAGACATAACCCAGAAGTGACTTCTGGATGGTGTTCACAGGCCTACTTCCTTCTTCTTCTTTATTCTTTCTTTTTAATATTTTATTTATTTACTTGAGAGAGAGAGAGAGAGAGACAGAGAACACAAGTCGGGGCATAGAGAGAGGGACAAGCAGACTCCTCCAGGGAGGCCGACATGAGGCTCAGTCCCAGGACCCCGAGATCATGACCTGAGCCACACAGCCCCCCCTCCCCCACCAAACTTTGCTCTTCTTGATGGCATTCTTACTTCAGGGGTGACTGAAGTTGAGGGTTGATTAGAACTGGATCTGAGGGGCGCCTGGGTGGCTCAGTGGGTTAAGCCGTTGCCTTCGGCTCAGGTCATGATCTCAGGGTCCTGGGATCGAGTCCCGCATCGGGCTCTCTGCTTGGCGGGGAGCCTGCTTCCCTCTCTCTCTCTCTCTGCCTGCATCTCTGTCTACTTGTGATTTCTCTCTGTCAAACAAATAAATAAAATCTTTAAAAAAAAAAAAAAGAAAAGAAATGGCTCTGATATTCATTTGACTTCACTGTTGGGCTAAAAGTATTAATTTTGTTTTAATTAAAACTAAAACATGTTAAAAGCAAAATCAAAAACAAAAACGAACCAAAAATGAAAACATGTGTTCTCTGTAAATATGGGCCAGAGGGCTACATCAGGCCTGGGACTGTCTGGCTTAAAATTTCTCAGTACCTAAACTCAGAAGTTTTATTTTGTTCTTTTTGTTTGTGTTAATATAGTTACTTTAATTAGGTAAATTAGAGACTTAGGGTAGATACTGGCAAGTGCCTTTCTCATCTCAGACAGTGAGCCTCTATGGTTCCCTAAGTTTTGTTTGCTTATCTTCCCCAAATCAAGCGAATAAACGGTGGCAGCATTTTTTAATTTTATTTATTATATGAGAAACTTCTTTCATTTTAACTCTTTTAAAATGGAGTTTTAAAAATTAATTTTAACTTATTTTTATTCCTTTACAGTCCTGTGATATTTCAATATGGTCTTGAACCTCCTGGAGATTTTCTCATGCAAGTTAATTTGATCTTTTCCATTTATGGATGTTGACATCACCTTCTGACCTCTCCTCTTTTAGAATCCAAGGGGCCCTTCATTCCCACGTATCTAGAAGCTTCTGCATTCTCACTTGGGAATTCTGAGGGGTAGCTGTCATCTATCTTCCTACTATGTGACTATTACAATGATACATTAGCTAGACGTTACTTTAATAGGTTTGAAATTTCCAGGAGGCCAGAGAGGTAGTTTTAAAACAAAACCATTGGATTAAAGAAAACGATATGCTGAGAGAAAGTCCTAGATGGTTCAACTTCAAACAATATACAAAACTAAGATAATGTTTTCTTTGGCTTTTGGCCTCAGGTTTTGTTTTGGTTTTTTGTTTGTTTGTTTGGTTGGTTGGTTGGTTTGTTGGTTGGTGGGTAATTTTTTCTGTTGTGGTTCATTAACTTTTATCTTTATGAAAGAATATTGTATTTGCTTACTCAACTGATGAAGGGAAGCCTGGTAATCCCAAGAAAAACATCTGAAAATTTGCCACGTGGATTAGCCAGGCGGTTGGCTTTCTCCGGCCACGTCCTCCTGGGCTTCAAGAAAATTATTGCCTGGGATCAGATATGACATGAATTCAGAATCAGAAGTATCTTACCCCAAGTCGGCAAACCGCAGTGTCGCTAGAGGGAAGTACTGAACTCTGAACCCCAGTGAGAAGATTCCATGCCTCTTACTGTTCTCTCTTGGATGCAGAAAACTGGTTGGGATCCCTGACCCTGGGCTGATCTCAGTTACAAGGCAGGGGATATAGTGTAAATCAAGACAGCAGAGACTTGGAAACAAGGCTCATCTCCGTTTCCTCTGGTGAATATGATGGCCTTGAAGTGGCTTGAGAAGCCTCCAGAACCCGAAGTGTGAAGTAATCTCGCTCGCTCTGGTTCCTGCAACTGCCCACACCTCTGACAAATCCTTTGACTGGGCCACCGTTCGGCACTTTGTGGAGCTTTAAGAGTTCCCTTCAAAAGCACAGAATTATCAATTAGGTTGTGCACAATGGTATCTAGTCCTCCGGGTTGCCCTCTTTCCTGCTAAATGACTTCTCCTCCTTTCCTTCCACTCCTCAGGCCCCCTATGTGCTGAGAAACGAGGCCCTCCGTATTAGCAGAGGAGAGAGAGGGACCATCACGACCCAGGTGCTTGACATCCGAGATGACGACAACCCACAGGATGTCGTGGTTGAAGTGCTTGACCCTCCACGTCATGGTCAATTGCTCCAAGCACTTCAGTCCCCTGCAGCCCCGATCTACCAGTTCCGGCTGGATGAGCTCTCCAGGGGCCTTCTCCACTACGCTCACGATGGCTCGGAGAGCGTGTCCGATGTTGCGGTCCTGCAGGCCACCGACGGGCATTCCTTTCGAAATATACTGTTCCGTGTGAAGCTGGTGCCCCAGGTAGGTGGGATTCCTAGAGCGGCAGCTTCCTTGCACCTAGATAGGAAGTTTTGTTGATGATATTATTTTAAAATATTCAAAAAGTTAAGATATGCACAGGTATTTATTCGAACATTGATTAAACATCTATTACGGAGATCCTTAGAATGTCCAGAGATTCATGGAACACAATACCCAATCTCAGGGAGTAGCATAGGTTTCGTTAGGCGCATCCTTGATCTGAAGGACCTGTCCCCGTGTTCTCTGCACAAGGGACACTTTCACATCTTTATGTTGACTTGCTGCGGTAGAAATGCCTCATTGTCCACTGATGCTCTTGTCCGCGGCCTGACTCTGATCCCACGAATCAAGCGCAGCCCTGTTTTTGTCTCCCTTCTGCAACAGCTCACGCAATGTGACGCTCATAGGTGATCATAATGAATCAAAAAAGGTGGGTTCGGCCATTCTGTTAGCCCATCTCAAGTAGGGTGAGGAAGCTCTCTCAGTGATCACAGGAACACCTGTCGGCCTGAGTCCCTCCCATGCCGCCTCCGTATGGTTTTGTCCTATCCACGAATATCTTTTCTATTATTTACATAATATTTTTCTTTGTATCAGATTTTTTACTGTGGCCTCATCCTAATAAATAATGCATATGAAATCATGGGCTTAATGTAGAATTGTACTTCTAAAATATCAAAATTAATACATGACCACTTTAAAAAACCTTCGTTCACATAGTACCTAGAATGTTCTTGGATACTATTAATGGGGTGGCTGTGACATTTAGGGACTGGGCTGACCATGCTAGAGCCAAGACGCCTACTGAAAACCATTTTCAGAACCACTAATTACTTGATGATACTTCGCTAGAAGCTCTTTCCTCTGTTTTAGCAAAAAATGGCTGTTTCCCATGGTAGTAGATTGGGAGACTTATCATTTTTATTGAACGTTTCATTCCAAATATCAGTAGCCACCAAAGTGTCGTTGATGATTAGCTAGAGGATGCATTTGCCGAGGACAGTTTAGAAATGACTTGTCAGTTTCTCACGGAAGATCACGCGGGCTTTGCGATGGAGCTGTGCGCAGGTGAACAGCTTGGATGTAGCCTAGCCTGCCGGCTAGTTTCTCAGGCTGTTGTCTCGTGATTTGCAGCTGATGAAAACAGTGATGGTGGCATGAGATAGAGGGGAGTAAGTGAAGGCTGATTGTGAGAATAGAATTGGCAGATAGCCACCTGGTAGCGAATCCTAATTATCACCCTCTTGCAATTGCCCTGGGAGATGAGGTGTAGTTCTGAAGAGATGAAGTCTAGACAGACACAGAAAGTTTCTTTTCTTCCTGCTTGGTTTCCTTCCAAAGATTGTTACAGGATTTCAGTGCAATGCCTGCCACTGCCTTTCCTGTAGTGGTTTCAGTCTCCACATTTGGAGATGGGTTCGGGGGATGGCACCGTCCTATGCTGGGGTCTAAGGTTGAAGGGTGTGTCTAGGATTTTAACTGCTTTGACCACCAAAACAAAACAAGCAAAAATTAGAGTTTAATTTATAAATAAGACATAAGCACAGAACTTGAGAATTCTTGTCGCACTTATACGTTGGGATTCATGTCAGTGTTACAGTGTCTGTCCCTCCCTCCTCTGCAATCACTCCCTCCTGTATGTTGTGCTTTTGTGTCCGTCTGGTGAACTAATTAATGGCTTCTAAGCCAATGAACTGGGATAATGAAAGCAGCATCCATCAGGACGTACTAATAAATCTGACTCTGGAATACTGATATTTTACAAATGCATACTATATTTCCATTCATGAATTCAAAGTACTTTTTCTTTAAATCTCTTATATTGATTTTTACAATATTTTAATGAAGAAGGTTAGGAGTGGGGCCATATGACCTTATTTCTTCTTCTTTTTTTATTTAAAGATTTTATTTATTTATTTGACAGACAGAGATCACAAGTAGGCAGAGAGGCAGGCAGAGAGAGGGAGGAGGAAGCAGGCTCCCCACTGAGCAGAAAGCCCAATGCGGGACTCGATCCCAGGACCCTGAGATCATGACCTGAGCTGAAGGTAGAGGCTTTAACCCACTGAGCCACCCAGGCACCCTGACCTTATTTCTTCTATTAGAAGTTCTGCTATGGGTGGGAGGTGTTTTTGTTTGTTTTGTTTTTAACCTTTATTGGATCAGTCGTGTTGATGTAAATTATTTCATTTGATGCTCATGATCCTTCCAGGATGTTTGTGCAATTATTATCTCTAATTTTCCAAAAAAGGGAAACTGAAGAAAAGGTATAAAAACATTTTTTAAAGTTTAAAAATGTTTATTTTTTTATAAAGGTATTTCCTATTGGAGCTGTGGTTTTGACTCAAGTGTGTTCTGGCCCATCACACGTAACCCACATAGCTTTTCTCATTCTAGCCCATATTTTTTGATGTTTTGGTCATATATATTCTGATCCCCCTAATTGACAGAATGGAGACAGCAATTTAGTCATTTTGTCAATGTCCTATCCAAGCAGTCTGGGCCCTAAGCCTCCTGGAATCTTCCCTGTGGACTCACCACATCTTGTTACAAGTGAAGCTATTTATAATCCTAAGTCTGCCAGAGCCCAGGAAGAAAAAAAATCCTTCAGCTGTTAATGGCTTCCAGTACATGTATCGTCAGACATGACTGATTTCATTCTGATAGCCTCTTCTGAAGGTGGGCATCCAAGTCCCTACACGGAGCCCGCCTGTGTATTCAACTTGAAGTCAGGCCAATTACTGGCTGATGTCTACCTGGTGGTTTAAGTGTCATGGTGAAGGGGATTAGGTCTAATTCCTGAGGAATGGACGTACAAATTAATCCCAATGTTGTTCAGTAGAAAACTTAACCCACTGACACAAGTGTAAGGAGAGAGAGAGGGAGAGGGAGAGAAAACTGTGTGTGAGCACAAGTCTTTCAGTCTTCCTCTCTTGAGCAAGGCACATCGCAGGAGTTCAGCACATTTTTGTTGGGTGGGTAGATATTTGGAGGGAGGCAACAGCTTGAGTGAGGCTAGTTCCTGTGTTCCTACGTTAGAATCTGTCTCTTGCATCCGATGAGAAGCCTTCAAGCCCCCTCTGCTGATGCTGGGGTGCCCTCTCTGGGGACTAAGCGTGGGAGCGGTCGGCCCCACTCGCGTTTCTCAAGTTCTGCATCACTTCCTCCAAAGTTTCATCCTTGGCCTGGCAGTGAGGAAATGTACTGCCCTCCAGGTTTATGCTGAGTTGCTGAAGAGAAAATAGATTCAGGACTGATGTCGAAACATGCTCTGTTGGGGTGGGGAGGAGGCAAAAGAAATCAAGAAGATTAAAAGGTAATAAAGAATGCTTGCTCAACAGGCTTTCATTAATTGTGTGGATTACCAAACCCGAGCCCACTGGAGATATGATTTTAAAGCATTTCGGCATCTAATAAGGGCTAAAATGTAGGCAGGGAAAAGCTTATTGGTGGGTTTCTCTCCACTGCCAGTCTTTCAAGCTAAGCTTCTTTTTCATTAAGGCATCTCTGGAAATCATGCCTCCTTTTCCACTTTGGCAATAAATCTGATGATCTTTGTGACCTCATTTGTTGTTGTTTGAGCAGTTACCTTCTGCCATCGGGTAATGCTTTGATGTGAAAATCCCCCAAGTATCATGCTATGAACTGGATGGAAAATTCTGTTGCTAAGTCTGCTCTGGCTGTTTGCCCTTGGTAAGGCTTGTGTGTGACTAGCGGCCTGATTGTGCTTTCCCCAATTTTCTTAACACTTGTCCCCCCAGTGGTTGTCTGGCGTGGATGCCTCTTGATAATAAGGGTGCTTGGGACAATTAGAAGTATGAAACAAAAGTGTTACGTTTTTGAATAAGAGTCTCTCTCATAAATAAATAAATCCTTACCGCATGTCAGGGTTTCACCTTTTTTTTTTTTTTAAAGGTTTTAATCTATTTATTGAGAGAGAGAGAGAGAACAAGCAGGGTGAGGGTCAGAGAGAGAAGCAGACTCCTGCTGAGCAAGGAGCTGGACATGGGACTTGATCCCGGGATTCTGGGCAGGTGCCCAACGGCGGAGCCACCCAGGTGCCCCAGGGTTTCATCTTTTATGGACTTACTTAGCTTGTTCAATTTGGTATCTTATAAGGTATGTTGCTCAGAGTATACATTCAATAAATGGTTCTATCTAATTACTAAATTTTCTTTATGAAGTAGTTGAAATCTACATGGAGAGAAGGTTCTATATTCTTGACCTGAAGGAACAGAGCTTCTGAGGAGCATACACCCACTGACAAACACCAAAACAGTCCAATTATCTTTCCATCCTTTATCCTGGCAAATAGCATCCAAGTTTCACTTTATATGTCTACCCTACATGATCCTTCCCTAAAATCCACAGTGTCCTTAAAGGCTGCATTTTAAAAACTATGGTATAAATGAACCTTTGCAAAATAAGGCATTTTTTAACAAAATAAATAAAATCTTAGGACTGTTATTATATCCAATTATAGTCCTTTAATATTTGATTAAGTTTTAAAATTTTTTAGCTTGAGTAGTTGGATCTGGGGTTAGGGTACACTCTCATTTGAAATCATCATGTATGCCCCAACGTTTATTTTAGGGGAGGAAGTTTTCATTTTATTTGTGAGATTTTTCCTCCTAATGATAGAAGCTTAGGCCCTCACTTCTGGTTTACAACATTATTTTTATTTGTAACACAATATATAACGGCCAAACTTTATTGCCAACATTTCCCTATGCCCATTGTTTTATGAAATGAAATAGAAGAACTATTTAATTCAAAGCACTCTTTTGATTATGCCCCCATAACCCCTTTTTGGGATTTTATTGCTTTCTAATGTGGTACCCCGAAGGACATATAAAACATCACTAGGCAGGAGATTATTCAGCTCATGTTATGGCTAATTTCTTGAGCTTACAGGGATATATGCACCATTGTGCAGAAGGAAAAAAAAAACTACAAGGAGATAAAGAAATTGCAAAATGTCAGAATCATTGGGGAAATGTGTTAAAATTTGTTTGGATTTTCTGGACACTTTAACTATAGAAAAGATGATATATAGGCTTGTATTCATTTCTTCCTGAATCTTCCCTGGGCTCTCTCCCAGAAGAAGACGACTTATAAAACCATCTTCATCATAATGAGTGGGAAGAATTATACTTCTTTCCCTTAGATAGTTGTCTGTTTCTTCTTATGTATTATAAACAAATGATTCGGAAACAGAAGTTATAAATGTAAATATTCTGAAAGACCTGTCTGGGGGGTTCAGGAGAACCAGAGGACCTGTCTGGGGGGTTCAGGAGAACCACTCTGGACCCATTACTATTTCTTTCCTGAGCTCTGCTTCTCCTGCTTTAGCGTGACTCCACATCCCCTGGGAATCCTCTTCAAATACAAGTGGAAACACATCAGAGTATAAAGCTGTATGGCAAAGTAAACAGTCAATGAAATGAAAAGGCAGCCTACCAAATGGGAGAAAATATTTGAAACCATATATCTGATAAAGGATTAATATCTAGACCATATGAGGAACTCAGACAACTCAATAGCAAAATCATCATCTTTATCATCCAATTAAGTGGCCTTAGGACCTGCACGGACCTTTCTCAAAAGAAGACATAAAATGGCCAACAGGTACATGAAAATGCATTCAGTATCACTCATCATCAGGGAAATGCAAATCAAAACCACAATGAGTTATCACCTCATACCTGTTAGAATGGCTGTTGTCAAAAAGGCAAAAGATAACAAGAGTTGTTGAAGGTACTGGGAACAGGGAACCTGTATACACTCTCGATGGGAATGTAAATTGATGCAGCCATTATGGAAAACAGTATGGAGGGTCCTCAGAAAACTAAAAACAGAGCTGTCATATGATCCAGCAACCTCACTTTCAGGTATATATCTAAAAGAAATGAAATCTGTGTCTCAAAGAGATATACGTACTCACATGTTTATTGTAACATTAGTCACAACAGGCAAAGTATGAAAAGAGCCTAAGTGTCTCTTGATGGATAAAAGGATAAAGAGAGGGGCACCTCGTTGGCTCAGTTGGTTGAGCTCCAGTTCCTGATTTCATCTCAGGCCATGATCTTGGGGTCCTGGGATCAAGCCCCACATCAGGCTTCACACCCAGTGTGGGGGGTCAGCCTCAGGGTTCTCTCTCCCTCACCCTCTGCTCCTCCCCACCCCCGCTTGCTTGCTTTCTCTCTCTAAAATAAATAAGTATTTTTAAAAAATGGATAAAGAAAATGTGATCTATGTATCTAATGGAATATTATTCAGCCTTAAAAAAGGAAATCCTGTCATTTGTGACAGCATAGATGAGCTTGAAAAACATCATGCTAAGTAGAATAAGCCAGACAGAAAAAAGACAAATTCTGCATGGTCTCATTTATTTTGGAATCTTTAAAAGCCCAGTTCTTAATAGCAGAGCAGAATGGTGGTTGCCAGGGGCTGAGGTAGGAGAAATGGGGAGATGTTAGTCAAAGGATATAGAGGTTCAGTTACCAGGGATGAGTAAATTCTGGAGATACAATGTATAGCATGGTGGCTATACTTGATACTGTATCAAATACCCGAAATTTGCGGAGTGCGTTGACCTTCAGTGTTTTTACCACATACACACACAAAAGTATAGCTATATGAGAGATAGATTTCCTAATTAGCCTGATTTTCACAATGTATATGTATATCAAAACAGCATAGTGTGCACCTTACCTACGTACAAGTTTTATTTGTCAAATATACTTCAGTAAAGTTGGTGAAAAAAATAAAATGCAGATCTAATTTAGAATCTGGGATGGGGTCTGAGATTCTTAACTTGTAATAAGCTTCCAGATGTTGCCTAGCACTTCTCGATGTTTGTTCTAACACTGACATAAAAGGAGTACTGTCTCCTAAAGATTTACAGTCACAAGGAATTAGAGAATTGTGTTGGTAAAGTATGGCCAAGATAGAAATGTAGTGGGAGGGACATCTGGGGACATGCATTCAGGTCACAGTACTTACTTGCTTGGAATATGAAAAACCACATTGCCTTATCAGTCCCATAATTTGGTTGTTGGTGTATGACTGATTTCTGTAACCATGATCAGACTTGACGAGGCAGCTGCTATTAGAGAGATTTCTGGCAATTAAGATGCCTGGGTCTGAGTGTATTATCTTATATGAAACTCTGCTGGAGTTAATTGGGACTTTACCCCCAGAATTTGGGGCGGGGGGGCTAAGTATAGAGGAAAATTCTTGGCACATTTTGATGTTTTTGTAACTAATATGCTGTATCAATCGTGAAGGGAGAAAATTCTAGGGAGTTTGCCCCTGAGCACTGATCATAATAGAAGATGCTTCTGCTGCTGTTCTCCTGGGCACTGTTTGACTCGGTTCCCTGGTGACTGTAGTGAAAATGGCCAGGACCACCTCTTGTGGGGAGCAAATGCTCTTATGCCAAGTGACTGAAAAAGCCCATTTGTTGTCTTCTGCCCTGAATCTGCCCCTCCTGGGAGGGGTATTGCTCTGTTCTGGTGTTTCAAATGTTGGCATATTTGAAAGTAATAACAATAATTTATAAAACGTCCCCGTTGAAATGCCGTTTTAGAACACCAGATTTACTGATTTTTGAAGTACGAAAACAGATTGAAAGCTGAACACAGACTCACTAACCTCCTTCCGTGGAAAATGTCAGTCATGAGACTTTGGAAGAGGCGCACACCTTGCAAATCGAGAATGCTTCGTGACAGTAGCTTTAGCAACTAAAATGGTTGCCTTCTCGGGGTGGGAGGGGCGAAAGAGGTGATTTCTTCCAGTCAGCTCCTCCCAGCTGTTGTTTCTAAGGCTTTGCTTTCAGTCATCAAGGCCTGTCAGTTTGGCCTCTAGTGTTTCTGGAAACTGGTTCTAACTCTCTGTTCCCACGGCAATGACTGTTTCATCTTCTCTCACCTGAGCCATTACAAGAATTTGTTAAATGGTTTCTATAGCCCCAGACACATGTCAGTTCTAGCCCCTTCCATCTCCTGCTAACGGAAACTTCATAAACCCCACACTGTTCATTCCCCTTCCTTCCCTGAAGACGCGTGTTGACTTTACTGGGCTTACAAGATAAATGGAGACCTTTAGTACATCCTCTACCTTCTGCTAGCCAACTTCAAGAGATGTCCCTTCTTATTCACCCCTCTCCTGGCCCCATAAATTCTTCTTGCCCAGGCACAGTGCATTGTCTCATGTCTTTGCCTCTGCACAGAGTCCATTTCAGTACTTCTCTCTTAGAAGGGCAATGTTTTGGCCATTCGAGAGTTAAATGATATTTCCATAGAAAAGCCTTCCTGAGCATTCCTCCCCCAAAGAGGAAACCCCTTTTTCCTTTATTCTCCCACAGCACCCTGCTCCAGCCTCTTACAGAGTACCATTGTGATATGCCCTGATTAGTTGTCTGTGGCAGGACGACTAGACTGTACGACATCTTGTTTAGGCATTCTTATATATCCCGGGCCTCTGGCAAGAGAGCCAGCCTCTGACGGGTGCTTAGTGTGTAGTGCTTGAGTAGGAGTGGGTGGGGAGAGTAGAGGGACAGTGAGGGGGACGAATGAAAGAAAGAAATGGATGAATGAGAAAAGTTATTTGCTTATGATAAAGTAAAGGAAAAAAATAGGATATGTACATATATACATACACATACATGTGTCTATACACAATATACATACGTAATCCATAGTGCGACTCTGGAGCTATGAATACCTCTTATTAGATGATGGCTGGCAACAATAGTACCTGATGACTTATGTTTCTAAGGGCTGATATATACATATATATATACACGTATGTGTATACACACACACACATACGCAGAGAAATATATATTTATAAAAATACATATTATATATTTATAAATTTGTATATATGATTTGTAAATAGAATTTGCATATAATAATGTATATAATATATATTATATATAGTATATATATACACACACATATACACACATATATACATATATATGCACACACATATATATACACATACACACATTATATATAATGTATATTATATACATTATTATATACAAATTCTATTTACAAATCATATATACAAACATATATATATGTTTGTTTTGGCTTGGGCTTAACTCTGTACTCTTTCCTTATTCTAGAATGACGCAGGTCTCCGGCTTATGGCTAACTCAATGGTGTGGGTTCCAGAAGGCGGGATGCTGCAGATTACCAACAGAATCTTACAGGCTGAAGCTCCAGGTGCCAGTGCCTCAGAAATCATCTACAAAATTACCCAGGACCACCCACAATTTGGTAACTTTTCTTTTCCTTTCTCGTGATCTCATCATTGTATCCAGCAGTCTTGGACTTGCTATGGTATGATGCCATGCAGCGAGGTTGTGATTCCAATGATACGGACTTTCTAATACCTCACAGGTCTCATTTAAACACAGAATCATCAAAATGACTGTGATACTGTATACATATTCTGTATCAGGTGATACGCTAAGTAATGTAGACCTGTTAGTATATATGAAATCTAAAATTTAAATTTTCTTTTTTTAATTAACTTATTTATTTTCAGAAAAACAGTATTCATTATTTTTCACCACACCCAGTGCTCCATGCAATCCGTGCCCTCTATAATACCCACTACCTGGTACCCCAACCTCCCACCCCCCCGCCACTTCAAACCCCTCAGATTGTTTTTCAGAGTCCATAGTCTCTCATGGTTTACCTCCCCTTCCAATCTACCCCAACTCCCTTCTCCTCTCTAACACCCCTTGTCCTCCATGCTATTTGTTATGCTCCACAAATAAGTGAAACCATGTGGTAATTGACTCTCTCTGCTTGACTTATTTCACTCAGCATAATCTCTTCCAGTCCCATCCATGTTGCTACAAAAGTTGGGTATTCGTCCTTTCTGATGGAGGCATAATACTCCATACTGTATATGGACCACATCTTCCTTATCCATTCGTCCGTTGAAGGGCATCTTGGTTCTTTCCACAGTTTGGTGACCGTGGCCATTGCTGCTATAAACATTGGGGTACAGATGGCCCTTCTTTTCATGACATCTGTATCTTTGGGATAAATACCCAGGAGTGTAATGGCAGGGTCATAGGGAAGTTCTATTTTTAATTTCTTGAGAAATCTCCACACTGTTCTCCAAAGAGGCTGCACCAACTTGCATTCCCACCAACAGTGGAAGAGGGTTCCCCTTTCTCCACATCCTCTCCAACACATGTTGTTTCCTGTCTTGTTAATTTTGGCCATTCTAACTGGTGTAAGGTGATATCTCAATGTGGTTTTAATTTGAATCTCCCTGAGGGCTAGTGATGATGAGCATTTTTTCATGTGTCTGATAGCCATTTGTATGTCTTGATTGGAGAAGTGTCTGTTCATATCTTCTGCCCATTTTTTGATGTGTTTGCCTGTTTCGTGTGTGTTGAGTTTGAGGAGTTCATTATAGATCCTGGATATCAACCTTTTGTCTGTACTGTCATTTGCAAATATCTTCTCCCATTCCGTGGGTTGCCTCTTTGTTTTTTTGACTGTTTCCTTTGCTGTGCAGAAGCTTTTGATTTTGATGATGTCCCAAAAGTTTATTTTCGCTTTTGTTTCCTTTGCCTTTGGAGACATATCTTGAAAGAAGTTGCTGTGGCTGATATGGAAGAGATTACTGCCTATGTTCTCCTCTGGGATTCTGATGAATTCCTGTCTCACGTTGAGGTCTTTTATCCATTTCGAGTTTATCTTTGTGTACGGTGTAAGAGAATGGTCGAGTTTCATTCTTCTATATAGCTGCCCAGTTTTCCCAGCACCATTTATTGAAGAAACTGTCTTTTTTCCACTGTATATTTTTTCCTGTTTTGCCGAAGATTAATTGACCATAGAGTTGAGGGTCTATATCTGGGCTCTCTACTCTGTTCCACTGGTCTATGTGTCTGTTTTTATGCCAGTACCGTGCTGTCTTGGAGATCACAGCTTTGTAATAAAGCTTGAAATCAGGTAACGTGATGCCCCCAGCTTTATTTTTGTTTTTCAACATTTCCTTAGCGATTCAGGCTCTCTTCTGATTCCATACAAATTTTTGGATTATTTGCTCCAGCTCTTTGAAGAATACCAGTGGAATTTTGATCGGAATGGCATTAAAAGTATAGATTGCTCTAGGCAGTATAGACATTTTAACAATGTTTATTCTTCCGATCCAAGAGCATGGAATGGTCTTCCATCTTTTTGTGTCTTCTTCAATTTCTTTCATGAGCATTCTGTATTTTCTCTAACAATGCAAAAATACAGAAAGGGAAACTAGAGAAGTGATTCCATTTACTATAGCACCAAGAACCATAAGATACCTGGGAATAAACCTAACAAAAGAGGTAAAGGATCTGTACTTGAGAAACTACAAAATTTAAATTTTCTGTGAGTATACATGAAATCCAAAATTTAAGTTTTAAAATAGATTCACTTTACAGAGAAAGTAACTTGCTAATACATAGTTCATTTTAGCATATATAGCTAATAATATCAGTTTAATTTTGAAGCTCGGGCTCTTATACTCCACCTTATGCCCCCTCCAGAACATCGCCAGACTTCTTGTTGAGACTTAAAAAAAAAAAAAAAAGTTTTACATAAAAACATTTTTAAAGATCTTTGTTGTTACTTCTATTCCTAGCAAGATAGTAGAGAATGATAACTTGAAAATTTTGTGCTCGTCATCATCTAGAAATGGTGGATAAAAGATGATAAGAATTATAGGGCCCTCGTGGCTGACCTTTCAAGAATAGAGAGAAATCTCCAGGTAGCAAGCAGAGAAGGAGCTTAAAGCCAGTCTGGGCATACGCTGATGGAACAGCTTCCCTGAGAGGCTTGTATGCGTTCCCGTAACCCGAGGGCTCAAGAGGTAATGCCATGCAGAAATAGAAAAGTTAAGATCTTGCAAAAACTGGGACTCTGGAAAGACTTTCATTTCGAGGGACAGAATAGAAAACAAGAAGGGCACAAGCCCAGAGAGATGGCAAAGATACCCTCCTGTGTTTCCCAGGGCTTGGAGTGGAGCAAAAATGTCTGCCAAGGAAGAACTGCAGGCCTGTTTCTCCCGCAGATTCAGGATGAAGTTATACTTGCCCATGGTCTGAGAAACTCAAAGCTGAGACATTCATATGAATATTAATCTCAGGCCAATGATAATTCTTGGATCCCTTGCAGAAACTGGTAGAAACTGTTGTGGAACGTCCACCCTCAACTCCGAATTTCAGGATTCTCATAGCCCAAACTGCTGAAGATTAGCTCAGAATTCAAAATTACAGAACAAATGAGGAAACAGTCCATAGTATCATAAGAAAAATGAACAAAATGTTTAAAATTCCGATTTTGAACAAAGGAATAATCATAAAAACTATAAAACAAGTATATTAAAATGATTTAAAGACACAAAAGAAGGAATTGCAACTGTAAGGCAATAACCAAGACCATAAAAATAAAAGAATAGGCAGGTATGTTTTTTAAAAGAATTAAAAAGATCACCTGAAAATGAAAATTATATTTTTCAAAGTGAAAAATATTTATTCACTACAAATAAAAACTTTCTTGGCATGTTAAATATTAAATAGCACAGGAATAATAATCTGTATTTCTCTGGTTTCCAGATTTTAAAAATTACTTATTTTCTCTAGGGAGGGAGAAAAAGTCAACTTGTACAATTTAAAAGTAATTCCAATGGGGCACCTGGGTGGCTCAGTGTGTCAAGCAACCGACTCTTGATTATAACTCAGGCCGTGTGTTCAGGGTCCTGAAATGGAGCCCCACATCAGGCTCTGCACCATGAGTGTGGAGCCTGCTTAAGATTCTCTCTTCCTCTCCCTCTGTCCCTCCCATTACCCCCCTACCCCCCACTCACACACACTCTCTCTCTCTCTCTCTCTCTCTCAAAAAAAAAAGAAGACTTGGGGTGCCTGGATGGCTCAGTGGGTTAAAGCTTCTGCCTTCGGCTCAGGTCTGATCCCAGGGTCCTGGGATCGAGTCCCACATCGGGTTCTCTGCTCAGCGGGGAGCCTGCTTCCTCCTCTCTCTGCCTGCCTCCCTGCCTACTTGTGATCTCTGTCAAATAAATAAATAAAGTCTTTACATAAAAAAGACTTAAAAAAATAAAAATAATTCCAATGTAACAAAGTCATTGAAAAGCATAATCTAATTAAGAATTAATATAATTATAAAATTGTTGTTCTAGCTGGAGTGTCTTTTATTATAGTTGTGTAACTTTGAGAAAGGCAAGTGGATTCCTTTGAGCCTTAGTTTTCTTTGAAAGGCTAGGCTAGATAATTTTTTTTAACTATTTATTTTAAAATAATTTTAGACTTACTGTAAAGTTGCAAAAATAGTTCAAAGAGCCCTTGAATACCTTTAATCTAGCTTCCCTCAATGATACCATCTTGCAAAACAATGGAACAATTATCAAAACCAGGAGGCCAAGTGGATACAATGCTACTAATTAGTCCACCGACCTTATTCAACTTCGCGTTCTTTTATCCACTGATTTTCAGCTCGATAATGTTTAAGTCCTTTTCAGCTCTAAAAATCTTTGACTCGTTTGATGTATTAAATTCTCTACCTTTATCTTGATCATTAAAAGCCAAAAAATTTAATTTCCTAGAGACAGCCCAATATTCCAATATTCTGTTTAACTCTTAAAAAGAACAGTGCTGAATTAAATTGTTTTTTAAGCTATTTTGGCTTGATAATGCCACGTAGACTTGCCTGTGGCCCTATCCTAGTATAAGTCTCTTAATTAACTTCTTCCTATGAACAGAATCCTCCTTCTGGGTGTTCAGAGCTCCTTATTAGTAATAATCCAATCACATTACCCTTAAGAAGCACTCAGAAGTGAAGGCGGCCGTGGGAACTGGAAGCCCAGTGCACACCGTCTGGTCACATCCGTCTGTCACGGTGGTGTGGATCTGTGGACCCCTTCCCCGCTGCGACCCCACCTGCTGTGCATTCCCGCCTCACCTTAGAATGTCCCGGCTGGGCTTCCGACGTTTTGTGAAGACCTGACCAGGGAACTGAACCAAACGTAAATTGCTTGCAAATGCGTGACGGACCTAAATTCCAGCGCTTGTAGCCTCATCGCTGCGCTCAGATAGGAAGGAGTGTGGACAAGGTGATGAGTACTTGTACCTTTAGCTACTTCACAAGTTTGAAAATAAATTTAATGAGATGGTTTTCGTGAAGTTACTTAAGGATCATTAGGGGGAAAACCTGACTTCATCCAACACATTGCCAACTCTAAATTATTTAGCATCGAGTAAGAAAGCTTTAATGCAAATTTTGTCAATCCCCAAATAATTCATGGAGGTTCCAGTGAGATTCTAATTTTTAATACCTATCAAATTTCCCCCTCAGAATTCTTGATTCAACCGTAGACATCGGTATTAAGGAAATCCCAAGTGGAGATTATTATTCCTTTTCTTTAAACCTAGACTGCTTTGTAAGCCTGGATTTCCATATATCTAAAAGGTTGGCTGCTTGTATTGGTCATAATAAAAGCAGAGGTGGGGTACGACACAAAATCTCTCACCTTGCTGTGGTGAACCCACAAAATACTGATACTTCTTCATCTCCTCATGGGCTTAGCACAAAGGCATCTGGTATTCAGCAGACCCAGTGCTGAGCTGCCCCCACCCCCGCTCATGCATCCAGGGCATTGCTGCTCTTCCTGTCAGCAGGGGACTCCCGGGTCCCTCCCCGTCTCGCACCCTTCACAACTACAAGTGTCCAGGTCTGTTGCTTCCACTTGCTTAGTGACTCTCACGTCTGTTTCTTTCTTTCCAAACTTACTGCCGTTCGTCCGGATGTTGTAGTTGTCTCACAATTGATCCAACTGTCTACATAAATGTTAATTACTATGATTACCATTTTTATAAAATAAAACTCAGCCTCTTTACAGGTTGGTCATAGGCTCCCTGTGTTCTGATCGTATATATTTTGTGTTGTAAGTCAGTTCGTGCAATTCACCTACTGAAATCTCACAGTGGCTCCTGGTTGCTTATGGGGGATGATCTTACGGGTAGGAACTATGCCTTGCTTATCTTTGAATCCCCATTCCTGAAGGGGCTAGCATGATAGCTAGCACCTAACACGCATTCAGTCACTATGATCTGAGTTGAAATTTATGGGATTAGTCAATATCCTCTGGTTCCTGTTCATCTGCATAACAGGGCAATTTTTTTTTAAATCTGGAAAAACAGGTTTATTTCATTAGGTCTGCTTAGTTTTCCTATTATAAAGAAGAACAGTTAGGAAATTAGCATTTGAGTATTTTCTATTTTTCTACTCTTTACATTTTCATTGTAGAAGTCTACTTTCAAATATTTTGCAGCTGTACCCACATTCCTAAACAATCTATATCTTGGAAAAACCCGTATATTATGAACAGAGGCCAAACCAGAGAGAGATGGCTAATGGAATTTGTGACTTAGGTATAAATGAGAAACAATACTAAAAGGAAACTAGAGTGAGTTGATTCTACACATGATTTTATAAAGAAGACTACTGATGGCTTTTTCCTTACTTCAGTACTTCATCACCATCCAGGATACTATGCTGATTTTGAATTAAAATTTAGTGCCTCTAAATATTAGAAGGAATATTTCCTTCAAGTTAGAAAATTGCTCTAGTGTAATTGAAGGGTGTTTTCAGTTGTCTAATGAGTGTAGTACACTTAGTGTACTAAGATCTGGGTGTCCCACTGGAGAACCTCTCCCTCTCCCTCCTTCCCTCCTCTTACCATCTGCGTGGTACAGAGGCTTCTCTCAGAGTTATTATTAGGTGGATTTTCATGAGAACCTGGCTTCTGTTTTCAGCAGCTCATCTGTTCTCCTGTTTAGTCTACACTTGAGGGCATACTGTCCTGGTGAAATTTCCCTTGTTTCCGTACCACCTCCATATTTGCAATCTCTAACAAAAACGGTAGCTTCCGGTCGAGAGCAAGCGTTAGAACCAGATTTAGGTTTCCTTGCTTCCATCCCAGTGAGGTCTACGGAATGATGGAGGAGAAAACAAGATGAGTTCTTGGAGGGTAGATGCAGGACTGTGAACACAAAATAACCGTGACTGGAGACAGAGTTTCATGACCCAGAGCCTGAGCTTCGGATTCGAATCTCAACTCCTTCACATACCATTTGTGAACCTGAAGAAGTTACTGAACTTCTCTGAGCCTAAAGACCTGTCTTTTAAATGCAGATAATAAGAGCATCTTCAGAAGGATCAAATCAGGGGCGCCTGGGGGGCTCTGTCATTAAGCGGCTGCCTTCAGCCTGGGTCATGATCCCAGGATCGAGCCCCGCATCGGGCTCCCTGCTCTGCGGGAAGCCTGCTTCTCCCTCTGTCACTCCCCCTGCTTGTGTTTCCTCTCTCGCTGTGTCTCTCTCTGTCAAATAAATAAATAAAATCTTAAAAAAAAAAAGAAGGATGAAATAATATAATGAAAAGGATGACCAACATCCTTTTTAAATACCCATGAATGATTCTCATTTTACTAAGAGGAACAGAGGCTGACGAAGCCCATGTAAAGCTCACGCAGCCAGGTTTGAACCGTCACATAATGTGCTTCATGCGGTCCCTACCCTAAGCATCCCAGGGCCAGCTAATATCATTCTCATTGTACAGAACTCTCCCAGGAGTGACTCTGAATTTTTTCAAATTTCCCATTGTGTTTACACTGAAAACGTGTGGGTTAGAACTCATTTCCTGCTACACAGAAGTTACAGGTACAAATGAACCCATCCGGTGCCCAGTCCATCCAGCCAGTGAATGTTTGCTATCTTCACGATTTTATGTGACCTAATTGATACAGTCGGTAACTTCATACCTGCAGTGCCCTTGAATTACTTTTAGTGTGTTTTAGCTGAGAGACTGGGAATTCTGTGTCTGGAGGTGAATTTGATGATGCTTGTTGCGTTCTGTGTTAACATACTTTTCTTCGCCTTGGGTTAAAAACAAAGGAGTACCTAATTTCTGTTAGAAAGAAAGGAAGGAAGGAAGACAGACAGATAAATAGATAGTAGCCAAGGAGATGAGAGCTCTGACCAACTTTTCCGTTTCCCAGAGCCCCTCACTAACTCTGTGGCTTTCCTAGGAGAGGTGGTCCTGCTGGTCGATACGCCTGCGGACAGCCCGGCGGAGGAAGGGCAGCCCCTGCCTGACGGGAGGGCGGCAGCTCCCACCAGCACCTTCACCCAGCACGACATCAACGAAGGCATCGTGTGGTACAGGCACTCGGGAGCCCCAGCCCAGAGCGACTCCTTCCTCGTCCAGGTACCCTCTCGGCTGACTGACACCTTTTCTGATGTCTGGATGGTCTCATGAAAACCCTCGCTCCTACTTTTATGCAATTTGGGTCATTTTCTCTGTTGCCTGGAAATTACATTTGGGGGAAGAATAAATGTAATTAATAGCATTGACAGGTTTTCTAATCTCCCAATTCAGTCTTACAATAACTCTACAAGCACAGTCATCTCATGGCAGGGAGTTTATAATAGACAATGACCAAAGTGTCTAGCAAACAAATTTTTTTCCAAATATTACAGTGCCCTATGGAGGAAAAAATATTTCTTTTTTCAAATGTTTTTGGAACATTTACCATCTTATGATAAGATCAGAAGCTTAGCAGCCAAACCCAGTGGGTTCATATTTCAGTTTTGCTGTGCACTGGCTGTACAACTTTGGGAAAATTACTTTGGTGAAATCCTTGTGCTTCATTTTTCTCATCTGTAAAATAGAGCTACTATGAGGATTTAATGAGTTAATACACATGGAACATGTAGAGTACTGCCTGTCACTATGTGTGGGTGTGTCACGGCCATTTATAAAGCTTGAGCAAATACCAGTGCCATAGACTGAATGCCTGTGTCCTGAGATGTGTATGTTGCAATCCTGCCCCCTCCCTGTGCAGTGGTATATGGACGTGAGACCCTTGGTAGGTGACAAGGGTTAGATGAGGTCATGAGGGCTGTGCTCTCATGAATGGGATTAGTACACTGACTGACGGCAGTCACAAGAGAGCTCGCTGCCCCCCGCTTCCCTGTTCCCTGCCGTGGAGACACAATGAGAAGTCAGTGGTCTGCAACCCAGAAAAGATCCCCCAGCAGAACCTAACCAAGCTGGCACCCTGCTCCAGACTTCCGGTCTCCAGAAGTACAAGAAATAAATTTCCCTTGTTCATGAGCCACTCAGTTTATATATTTTTGTTATAGTAGCCTGAGCAGACTAAGACAAACAGACCGTACGGAGGCCGTCCATAAATTAAAGAACAAGAAATTATACTGAGCGCATTCTCTGGCACTTATCAAACATAATTAGAAATTAATAATAAAAGGCCAAACCAAAAAGGCAAACCATTTAGAATTTTTTAAACAGTCTCCTAAATAATTACTCGTTCTAAGAGGACATCAAAACAGCAAACTATTAAGAAATGTTGATGAGGAGGAAATAACTCCTCAAAACTTAAATGATGTGGACAAAATAATACTCAAGAAAATTGATGGCTTTAGCTCTTATTATTGAGCAGAAAATATGAAAATAAATGGACTAAGTGAAGCTACAAAACCACAAGAGAAACCTAAGGAAAGCAAAAGAGAGGAATTCATAAAGATAAGCAGAGGCATTGATTCAGTATAAAACAGGAGAATAGATAATGAGCACAAACCTCAAGTCTTGGGAAAGATCAATAAAATTGGGAAAACTTAACGTCAAGGGCAATTTGGAAATAAAAACTTGAGTAGAAGTACAAAGGAATGAGGAACTTCGAATGAGAAACAGCATCGAAACGTAGATGCGGAGAAGAATTTGGGAAAATGTCAGAGAAAATAGAGAGAAGCTCTCATGGGGCCTGATCAGCCAACGCGGGGCCGGGGATCCTCGGAGTCTGAAGCTTTTCCTTTGTCTGTGAACCAGCTGGGGATAAGCTGCCACAGTAAGCGGCCCACCTTGTTAAAATTCCCATCCATTCCGTTCCTGAGGCCTGGTGTGGACGTCTTCCTTGCCTGACTAGTACGTATAGTACAAAAGAGGTGTTTTTCCAGGGAGCAGATGAACTAAACTTGGCCAGTATTAAAACGAGATGATCCTGAGCATCTGGAATGTCCCAGGGGTGAGCAAGCCTCACGTGCCGTCTGCCAAGTTAGCGTCCTCATTTTTAGCACCCGGGGAACTGCACAGTCCTCAGAGAATGAGTCAGAATGGAGGCAAAGACCTCAATCATAAGAAGGCACCTCAGCAAACTGGAATCCTCGGATCTGCCTTTGCCTTGATCGGTGTCAGGATGGAGGACGTTCTCCATTCGGAGCACCTCCCCGGGACGGAGTCTCCTTACCTGCTCAAAGTGATACTGGATTGCCTTTGCAACTTGGTTACTAAACGGGTAATTATGGAAAAGCAAAAGGGACTGATCTTTTTTAAAAACAGATGCACTAGAATTTGAGACACTGCAGCTGAACATTCTTACTTAGAAAGGGGTTCCCTTTGGAAAGTCTTCACACGTTTTCCTCAAGACATGTTTAGAACCCTGAGCTGAAATCTTCTTCACAATCTATGGGATTTTCTTTATCACATCCTCAGTGGAGACAGTAAATCATCCTTCGGAAGTTGATTTTTAAAAACAACCAAAGAGGGTGCCCTGGTGGCTCACTGGGTTAAGCCTCTGCCTTCTGCTCAGGTCATGATCTCAGGGTCCTGGGATCAAGCCCCACATGGGGCTCTCTGCTCAGCAAGGAGCCTGCTTCCCCATTCTCTGCCTCCCTCTCTGCCTACTTGTGATCTCTTTCTCTGTGTCAAATAAATAAATAAAAATTCTTTTAAAAAATAACCAAAATGCCAAGAGTTAGCCAGAGTCCTGTCTGGTAAGAAGAGCAGTAATTATTTTTGGTTAAAACAGGGAACAATTATGCAGCAACAAGCTCAGTTTCCTCCGGTGATTTGTGAACTCTCTCTCTGAAGGCATTCCAGAAAGTGCATCCTGAGCACTGACGGCATCTTTATTGCAAATATGAAACAACTCTCTGAGATTATGTTCTCCTGGATGTGCAAGTTTCGGTGTGATTTTAAAGCCTCATTGTTTTATAGGCTTGCCTCATCTTTTGGTTTGAAATGACATAGACACTGTAGCTGTGTACTAAAATAAATGGTTACAACTTCTCTCATTCATCATTTTAGTGTCCCAGAAGGATTTTAAACTAAAAAAGATGCTGTTCTAATGATTCTTCCCTTTCTTCCCTTCTCTTTTCTTTTTTTAAAGCAGAAAATGCAATACAATGATTTGCATGGATTTAATTCTGTTTTAATGCTGATGTGCCATCATGAGCCGTCAATGCACCCCATCTGTCACTTTGCATGGAAAACTTGGGATTTATGTAACGCAGTGGCATTAAAAAGTAGAGCATGGCACAGTGAGAAGAAAGCATGTACATTTGCATCATTTGGGGGCATAGGAGGGAACTCTGGCTTTGGTATATTCAGATCATGTTGAAACGGCCTTGGGGGTTTCAGTATGAAAAGACCAACGTTTATTTCACACCAGTATGTTTACTAAGGAAGCGAGGAGTGATTTCTTTGCTTGGTAGTATATCCACATTTCACTACCTACACGGCGTTCCATTCTTTTCTTTTTTTTTTTTTTTTAATATTTTCAAAAAACAGAGCATATTTTCCCCTTTCCTAAGGTTCTAAAGTTTGCAAATTGAGCCATCTTGGTCAGTGGGAAGATCATGAACCTGCTGACCTGGTTGAATACTGACTCTTATTGACCATGACTTAGACACCTTGCTCAACTTCTTTGCCCTTCAGTTTCCTCATCTTTAAAATAAGAGATAATAGCTACTTGGTAGATAGATGAGTAAGTAGATACGCAAGATAACTTTTGAAAAGTAGGTGGCAGAGTGCTGAGCCGGTGACAGATGTTAGGGAATTACAGCTATTGTTACTGAATTATTCATAATGACACACCATAAGATGTCTTCTTGAAAACGTGTAGATATTCCAAAGCTTGATCCCTAGGCATCTGGTGGAATGAAGATAGAGAAGACAGGTTTTCTGTTGGGCATAATTTGAGAAGACACAGGGAAAGGACTGCCATTCCTGCTTTCTCCTCCGAAGTGAGAGAACACTGCCCTCCTCCTGTGGAATTACTGCAACTGTATATGCCCACTCCGGCCTCAGCAGGTCTTGGCCCCTGGTGGAGCAGACAAAGGAGAGACGGAGGGCTCAAGGGGCCGCTCAAGATCACAGAGGGAGGAGAAAAGCTACGGCATAGGCAAAGCATCATTTTTTAGCATTTTGAAGCAAAAAGAGGTCGATTTGGTGACTCTTCTAATTGTAAATGTTATTAATCTTGTTTTTACAGTGATGAGGCTGAGATCTATCATTTATAGCCTAGGTGTATGTATCCGCGCTGGATAAAGTTTAAAGAACTAGAAAAAAAATCACATATAAATCATGTGTCATATATGCTTGTAATGAGATACGTAGCTATCAAAATCATGTTTTCAAGATTGTTTAATGAAATAGCAAAACATCACATTATTACGTTTGGTAAAAATGTGGAACATATAATTGTATCTAAAGTTTCACTTATGTATAGAAAATAGACTAAACCAAAATGCATCAATATGTTAATAACTTCTATTTTTACCTAGTGAAATTCTGGCTTTTTTAGTTTTTATTTGTATTTCTGTGCATTTTTAGAACTGCCTAAAATGACTACGTGGTTTTTTCATAATCAGTAAAACATTAGCATTGAAATGAAGAGCAGAATGAAAATCATAATGCAAAAATGCATAGGATTCCAAGACGGATGGTTTCAAGGGGGAAAAGCAAACGCGCACAAACGGGCCGTGCCCAGCAGAGATGAGAGGCTCACCAGAGTCACGTTTCCTTGCAGGTGTCCAGTGCCACCGACGGCCACACGCACCTGGAGAGCCGCAGGTTCAACATTGCGATCTTACCGCAGACACCCGGGGCGCCCAAACTCTCGCGCGGAGCATCTCTCCACATGACTGTGAGTTGGGTGGAAGGGCTCGCGGCTTCCGCGGGGAGGAGGCGCGCTGCTGGGGTGCAATAGAGCACCCCGCTTTTCATCTAGTGAATGCGCGACTCAGAGTGTGGACCCTGGGGCCAATAAGAACCAGCCTCGGGAACACATTTCTTGTTGACATGAACAAGAAATTTAAAATCTAGAGCGTAGGGAAGGTGATGTGGAATCCACCGCAACCTCCCGTCCACCACTTCTGTCCTTTTTAGAGCATCCCGGAGGTCACGGGGCCTCCTGGGGTGCTGGGAGGGAGTTGGGAGCTTGTGTCCATTTCACCAGAGCCATGTGGGGGTCATTGCTCAGTCTGCTCCGCCTCCACCTCGCTGGAGAAACGGTCGGTCTGTGTTTTAGAAGCCCTGTGAGGAGCGTTTGGTTTTGTTTTCCTATTATGAAACTTTCCTGGAGAAAGCGATGCCTTCACCGAATCCAAAGAAATAAGTACCAGTTACCCAAATGGAAGTTGGAGGGGCAGGGCAGACGGAACGGAGAGGTGACAGTGCCGGGCTCTCCCGGACGTTAGAGCAGCTCCTCCAGAGACGCCGAGGTGAAGGACCACGTAATGGGTGGGAAGATCCCCGGCAGGTCAGTAGCAGGCAGAGGAGTGAGGATGTGGAGCCTGGTGAGCTCCATCACGGAAGGTCTCGGGCACTGTGAGGAAGGAGTGTGGGCGCATGGAAAGCTTTGAAGCAAGGTGACAGCTAAATTGGTACATGAAGCTGAGTTCAGACTATTAGCAGCTGCACTGTAACCCCGTATCTAGGGGGTATGGAAAGCCAGAACCCCTGTTCTAGACAGAGCCCCAAGCATATAAGATCTCGTAAATTAATCATAAAGGTTCACATTTTAGTTAGCGCCCACATAATTACACTCCAAAGCAGTGTATCAGCCCTGAGCCACAACAAAGAGAGCAGCCGTGGTTTTAGAAATTATGGGTCTGGGGCATGACAGAGACATAAAGGGGGAAACAGAAAGTTTTTAATGAATAGCTGGTATCGGCATTTCCACCATAAACCATAATTTAAAGAAATCATAATTCAGCAGCACTATAAGGTCTATAATTCATCATTCTGACTGGAGGAACTTGGATCAGAATTTTCTGTAAAGTGTAAAGAGAAATGTGCATACGCATTTCTTGCCAAATGCTAATGCAGTGTTATTTTGGGTTTAGAGGGGGAAATGGGCCAGGAGCCAATGACGGTGGTGCCATTCCCTCTCTGTAGCTGTGGATCTCTAGAAGCTCCTCACGCTGCTTAACCTTTAGGGCCTCAGGTTGCGTGTGTGCAAATCGCATCTGTCTTGTCTAATTTAGGATATCACAAAGGTGAGTTTACTGTAAAATGTGATTAGCCCACTCTTTTGTTCCTTAAAATCTACACAGCTTGTATATCTTTAGACATGGATTGGGGCCATTACTATCGAATAGACTTGGAATCTGTGACAAAAACACATTTTCTCTTTAGTGATTGGGACTCACCTAAGTACATTCGTTTTGCACATATTTGGTAGATACATCATGAATGTTCTAAATACAAATATTGTATACCCATATCTGTGTTTAAGGACAGGAGTCCCCCTCTCCAGTCATTCGGTCATCCCAATAAACACTTTCGAGCCCCTAATTTATCCCAAGGGCCGTGAAATGTATTGGAGATTCAATGACTATAAAACACAGTCTCTCTTCTCAAGCAACTTAGAGTCTAAAACAAGCAAATAAGTAAGCAATGACGACCAGGACATGACGAATGCTCTGATATGATATGCAAGCAGAGTCACACTCTGGAAGCAAGTGGGGAGACACCTAGTCCAGTGGAGCGTGGGGGAGGTCGTGGAAGGCTTTCTCTTGGAGGTGAGCTGAGCTGGTTGACGTGTAAATCATCTCTAGAGCGTGGACTCAAATTTCAGCCTCCTTAGGATCACCTGTAAGGTTGGTTAGACCACAGATTGCTGGAGCCTACCCCGGGGTTTTCTAATTTAGTAGATCGGGCCTAGGGCTGAGAATGTACATTTCTAACGAGTTTCCAAGTGATGCCGTTGCTTCTGCTCTGCTCACCACACTTGAAACCCCATTTATCTAGACTGCAAATAGAGGGAAATGCATGCCAGGCAGACGAGCAGCAGGAGAAAAAACTGAGAGACACAGGAGACCATGACATGTTTGAGGAATTGCAGAAAGTTCAGTTGGCCAGAGCATAAATCCCCCAGTGGAAAAGAAGTAAGAAATGAGAGTCAGATCATAGAGGACCTTACAGATGAGATGAAGCGTTTCCATTTTGTCCTGAAAGGATGTTTTTGGGCAAGTAGGATGCTGAACGATTCATAGCAGAGAGGGGGTGTGATCAGATTTTCAATTTAGGAAAATCGTTTTGGCTGTAGTGAAAATAACACGCACCATGGGGTCCAGACAGAGAACGAGGAGGCCGAGGCATAGGCCGTTACAGGCATCTAGAACAAGAAGGGCTGGTCGCACGTACCGCGTGGAGCGGCAGTAAGGATTGAGGGTCAGGGAGATCTCAGAGACAGTGGCACACCCGTGTGTACTGCAGCGGGATGCATATGGCTGGGGGGCAGAGGCCTCTGGAATGTCCTTCAGGCAATAAATAGGTGAAGAAATTATGTTATATATAACAACAGGCTATTATTACTCTTTAAGAAGAAGGAAGTCCTGCGGTGCTACAGAATGTATGAACCTTGAAGACATTACCTGAGTGAAATAAGCCAGTCAGCAAAGGGCAAATACTGCTTGATTCCCCTTACGGGAGCTACCTAAAGTAGTGACACTTTCAGCAACACAAAGTGGAAAGGTAGTGGCCCCTGCAGGGGCGGGGGTAGAGGTGAGGAGAGGGAAATGGGGAGCTGATTTTCTCCGGTGGATATTGAGTTTCAGTTCTGAAAGTTGAGAAGGTTCCAGACATGTGTTCCACAACGATGTGTATACAGTTAACACTACTGTCCTGTGCCCTTAAAAGTGGTTAAGATGGTGTAAAAAACAGAGGGAGAGATTAAAAGATATCTAGAGCCCTAGAGGTCAACTGTGTAGAAGTGGGTAAAACGGCCCAGTGTCTGATCCGGAAGGACGCCCTTCACGAGGTCAGGAATGTATGCGGACTTCAGGAAGGGGGAGCACTGGAAGCCGTGACGAGTTCAGTGGGAGGCGCTTACAAAAGGTGTGCCTGGTAAGGGTTGGCAGAAGACCAGTAGATACTCTCTGTGGGAGATAAATCTCTGAGAATCATTAATGACACGTGGTGGTTTAATGCTCGGGCCTGAGATTCCCCAGGAAGATTGCATAGAGTAAAAAGCAGCATAAAGAAAAATACCTGCCTAAATGGAAATTTCTATAATGCTCTTCATCAAATCCGATCCTTTAAATGGTGTCCTACCACTTTGTTTTGCAGCCTTCCACCAGAATTATGTGCCTACATGCATGTATAAGATGTGTATAGTCTGAATAATATTATAAGATATATGTGTGTGTATATAATATATATGTGTATAACACATATATTATAAGATATATATGTGTTGCATGTCTGTGTGTGTCTCTGTGTGTGTGTAATCTGAGATACATACATTTAGGATATATATATCAAATTTGAGCAAGGAGATCTGTAAACAAGCATGTTTACCAATAAATAGCATAGCATAGTGTGAGATTCAGCAAATAACTTAATAACTTTACATTAACTCAGTTTTCCAAGTAACCATCCACTGTTTGACTTAGAAGATCCTTAAGGACAAAATCTTTAATTAATCTTGGTACCTTCTCCACATCTAACGCAATGACTCATGTAGAAGTTCTTGCTTAGTGAATATATCTGTTGACGAAATGAATCATTTTCAGACCTACTTTCACACAGCTAATAATTCCCTTCACTATCTCACCTTCAAATTCAAATGAATTCATCATACGGGTATATGCATACAAACACATACTTCGAACGTCATATTTCCATTCTCTTCTTAAAGGGGAAAGAAATTCTCTTATCTCTTAACGCGAAAGCATATTCGCTAAGTCCTTTTTCAGATAGTTGTGGTACTCAGAGGGGGGTTGCCCACGGTCACCACTCAAGAGGACGGCCCTGCAGAAGCCCTCCTAGTTCCGCTGGTCTCCGGAGTGATCGCTGGAACAAGACTTCTCTTAAAACCACCCTTCCTGGGGTGAGCAGGGGCTCGGTTGGAACAGCTGAGCTGTTTGTCCTGTAGACTCAAGTCTGGGCATGCTGTATTGGGTTTATGGCTGTGGACTTATCAGTCCATGTGTTTTCTTGAGACCTTTTCAAACACTAATAAAATTGTTATCTGCAGTTTCTGGAAATTTCTTTGTCCTTGGAATTCCTCCTGTGCTTTATGTGAGCCTTTCACAGTACTTAGCAGTCTCTACGTTGGAGTTATTTGCGAACTCCCCTTACCAAAAACTGGAAATCCTTGAGGAAAAAGTCTGCATCTGATTCATCGTGCGTCTCCCACAGCTCTCTGCTGGGTACCTGCCCAGCGTAGGTTCTGACTGAATATTCGCTACGTGAGTAGGGGAGTGAATTTTGTTGTCCTGACCAAACTGTGTGAGAAGATGATTTCTTGTAGAACCCCCTTCTACTCATCTCGCCTTCTTATTTTTCATGGGTATTTAATTTCTGAGGCCAGCCATGAGCTGTGCTGTTTTGCTAATATGACAGTCGCCAGGGGAAAGTGGTCTTTCTTTTAATGGCAGCTGACATAATAATGTTGTTTATAAATCCTGACCTGGGATCTCAAAGATTTAAATTACACACACCCTTTGCTAAGGCTTACCTGTTGAAGTGTTTGCCTCTCTTCAGACAACATTGAAAGATGATGGAAAATATTTTTTTAATTAAGTTGCTATAAAAGTATTCTCATTATTTTACTTCTTAGCCTAATCTTCTCATAATGATATTTTCCATTCACTCAACAAATTTTTATTGAGCTCTTTCATGTGCTAGGTGCTTGGGATCTATCCACGAACAAACAAAAATCCCTGTTCTCATGGAGTTTCCATTGTCTTGGGGCAGGAGGGGATAGACAATAAGTCATAAATCAAATAAATAACTCATAGGTTGCATGTGAGTGGAAAGTATTATGGTAAAACAAAAGGTAAGACCAAGGTCAAGGGGGTCAGAAATGCGGTGGTGGCAACAGCAGAGACAGCCCGGATTGCAGATGGAAATGAGCTGAGCTTTATTAAAACAAAGATGGGGGCGCCTGGGTGGCTCAGTGGGTTAAGCTTCTGCCTTCAGCTCAGGTCCTGATCTCAGGGTCCTGGGATCGAGCCCCGCATCGGGCTCTCTGCTCCATGGGGAGCCTGCTTCCTCCTCTCTCTCTCTTCCTGCCTCTCTGCCTACTTGTGATCTCTCTCTGTCAAATACATAAATAAAATCTTAAAAAAAAAAACAAAGATGTGTTAAGAAAGACTTGCAGGAGGTGAGGAGGAGAGGTGCGAAGGGAAAGTGTTCCAGGCCTAGGGAGCCGTGTGTTGAGACACGTCCAGCTGCCGGGTGGGCGTCGGTGTTCAGGGAGCAGCGGGGAAGCCAGTGTGGCTGGAGCAGAGCAGTGCGTGTGACTCTCAGATTCACAGATGGGCCCAGTGTGTGTGTCGGGGGCAGGGAGGCGGGCAGAGGGAGGGGTCGGGGCAGATCTTATAAGTCCTCTCGGGCCATTGGAGGGACTTCAGGTTTTTTCTGGGTGAAATGGAGAGCCCTTACCAGGTGTGGAGCCACAGAAGTCGAACCTCTTTTTTGGCTGGCTGTTGGGCTGAAATGGCTTGCAGGTGGGCAGGTGGGCAGGAGAGCAGTGGGGAGGCTGTCCTGGTGGCCACGTGTGACTGTGGCTCCCAGCAGGGGGTGGCAGTGGCGTTGGGGAGAAGCAGGTGGATTCCAGACATATTCAGAGGTAACATGGGCAATATGAGAAACATTATTCTGTACTTCTCGATTGTTGACAGATATTTTAATAAAAAAGTATCTTCTGTAATGATTTCTGTGGAATGCAATCTTTCATTTCTTACTATGTTTAATTGATAAATATTGAACATTCCAAATAGCCAATATTAAAATTGATTGTACTTTAATATATGTCAGACTCGATGTTGCTTTCTTCAGGGAATCAAGTCCTTACTTTTTCTACCTCCTGCTTGTTCTATTAGTAGAGAAATTATGTCAATAAATTCCATAATACAATATGCTCTCTTGGCTGGCATGTATTTCCCTTCACCCATGCTCCTCTGTCCAGTCCCTCTTCTAATGGCTGGATTGTTTGAGGGGCATCTAGATTGTCAAAAATATCTCCTAGTACCCTGAGAATTTTCAGACACTCCTACGGCTTCGAGATGAACAGGGGAGGAGCTGAACGAGGTGCTGAGCCTGCCCTTTTCTGTCCACGTGGCTGTGCCCACCCCTGTTCGCGGGTATAGGTGTGTATACACTCGCGTAGGCTGTAAACACTTCCCACAGGGCCTCGATTTTTCATTTGTTGTCCTTACTTATTTTATTTTAGAGTGAGAGACCAGCGGCTGTTTGTAACTCTTACTTCCCTTACTCATGACATTCCAGACCCGAGCAGGGGCCTGAAATATGACTCTGTACTCTAGGGGGGTTGTCTGAACCTGCCAATGCCGCCTCTCCCAGGACAAGTGTGCCTTCAGGACACTTACAAAGCAACTGCAACCTTCAATCTTTTCACGGTTTACAGGAGGAGCACCACACCCTCCTGCATGGGAATGACTGAGCTCTATTTAATCCTTTCCTAAGTGGGGAAATTCCTTCTGGAGGAAGCAGAGCTTCGAAGATGCGGACAGCATGTCCCACTCACCCCTGCAGGGGTCAGCTAGGAAGAGTGGGCAGGGAGCCGGATATTTTTGTTCTGTCTTATTAACAGCGTATGTGACCCAGGCAAGGGGCCTGTCCTCACACTGCTTTTCCCTTTTCTCATCTCCCTTCTGTATGTTTTTGCTGCTGTTATTAACCCAACTCCCTGTTATGCCTGGTCATGGGATTCGAAATCTCTCTCTCTCTCTTTCTCTCTTTTTGAGAGTTGTCACTGTTGGTGGGTTATGGCTATATACAAGTGAATGGACAGTTAAAAATATGTACACATTGGCCTTTTGATTAATTTTGCTTGGCCCCTTCATTGGATACTGAGGACTGGAAGAGAAAAGCAAAATGGAGTCCTTTTGAAGGGTACAGTGGAGACCAAGAAAACATGCACTAGTTTTATGTGCTTTAATAAATAATTCCTAAACCTCTGAATTCAAATGATCAGTGTCTTTTGGTGTTTGAGGTGAGTTCATCTTTTGCCCTTTGAAAACATCACAGTTCCCGTTGGCAGAGCTGGAGTGGTCAGGGAGGGCTTCTTAGCAGACGCAGCCTCAGCCCAAGACGTCGGAGGAGCAGAGATGTAGTGACCCAGCCGGGAACAGCAGGCCAGGAGGAGAGCGGGCTGTGCTGGCTCGTGTTGACGTGTCCCACTGCGAGCCCCACCTGGGGAAAGGGGTCATGTTGGGACACCCCACAGTAGGCACCAACATAAACCTGGGGGCGGCAGGCAGGGGAGGGGAGAGTGCGAGAGAGCTAGAAGATTCTATGACCCTCTGAGGTTCTTAAGGCCAAGACAGATCTGCAGTGCAAGAGACCAGTTCCTTCTTCTGAGCCTTCAGAAAAAATGTTGCTGTAACTAATTTAAAAGCCCAGAGTGAGCGTATTTTTTGTTTTTCTTTTTTGTTGTTGTTGATGTTTTTGTTTCTGCTTTTTAAATAAGGTTTGTTTTTGCCTCTGGCTTTTGTTTTCATCACCCTGTTTTTTCTTCTTCTTCCTTAAATGTTGTTTAGGCTCGGGAGGATGCCCTGACTGTGATTCAGCCTCATTCCCTCTCCTTCATAGACTCTGAGAGGCCAAGCGGAAAGATTATGTACAATATCACTGCACCTCTGCATCCAAATCAAGGTAAGACGTGCAGTCAATGACCTTTTGAGTGATGCTCTTGTCTTCTAATCGTTGGCCTATCTTCAAAGCTCGGGAGTTTCATCCGCAGGTACTTGTTGAGGATTTAAGCAGTAACAATTATTCACGCTCTCTGTTCCCTTGTTCTGAGTTTAGGACCACTAGAGAAAGAGATGCCGTCGTCAGACAGAGGGAGATGAGTGTGTCAGCTGTGGTGTGCCAGAGCTGGCTGGAGATCTGGTGGGCACACAACTTGAGTCACTGGGTTGAGCTGCCCCTCTCCTGCACGGGCAGAACTGGGCAGCCATGGGCTCTGTCTGCAGGGGCAGGCCCTGCTCTGGTGAGGTTAGGAGAGGTGACCAGACACTAATGGGAACGAGCGTGTGCTCAGGACAAGGGCTCTGCCCGCGCGTGCGGAGTGTGCTGCGCCCCACACACTCGGTTCCTTTCCCCTTTGGATGAATCCCTCCTCTCCTGGCGGGGAAAATGAACATGTGAAACCGCAGTCAGCAGAGAGGAGAGGTGGACCCCTGCCATCACTCTTCATTCTTTAGGTGGCTGCACTTGGGGCGTAACTAATACGGCTGTCCCTAACAGAGGTGTGGCTGTCCCTCATGGAAGGGAGATTAGCTCTCGCAGGACACGTCTGCTCCCGACTCTGAGGCTGCTCTCCCAGGACCAACCATTGCCCTGATGCGAGCCTTCCACATTATCAAATCCCCCAGGAGAGATGAATGTCTAAAAATTAAGTTATATGACCCCTTTGATAAAGTCCAGAGAAACCGAACACCTAAACGTCGTGCTTCTCTTTTTCTAAATCTGCTGAGTCATAGCAAGAGCATTTCTCCTTACATTGCCGGGGCAGAGTGGAGCTCTCTCCGCCCAGCAGCCCGCGCTGTCGTTTGGAGAATGACTCTAGGTCTCTCAGCCCCTCAGAACCTGAATTAGCTCAACACGAACTCGCCCATGTGTCCTTCTTTGAAAGAGTTGATGGACGTGAAAGGCGATCAGAGCATTATTTCTGTGCCTACAAAATTTAGAAACGATAGGTAAATTTTCAGTCTCTAAAGATTTATCCCAGAGTTAAAATTGCAAATCCAATTCTTAGAATAATCATGATCCGTGTTCCTGTTGCCAAAGGTTATCACAGAGGCCGAGGTGTTTCTGAAGGAAAGGGGTAAGTTGAGAAAACTCTCATTATAGCCTCACCAGGAGCCCAATCTCTGTCATTTTCTCAGCAAGCTTGACCTTTAAACTTTATCGAAAGAATCTCAAATTATGGTGAAATGTCTGTGACTTGTAGAGAATTGCCTAGTCTAAGTTATGTTAGGGGTAGTGGTTTGTGTCTTACTATTGATTATGGTCAGTGACTTCTAGTCAGAAATCTATTTGGGTCTCACACACAAAAAGAGGCTCAAATACCACGTGGCATCAGGAAAATGCAAATCCAAACCAGAATGAGATATTACCTCACACCAGTCAGAATGGCTCGTATCAAAAAGGTAAGACCTTACAAGCCTTGGCGAGGATGCGGGAGAAAACCTTTGCGTGCTGTTGGCAAGGGCATACGTGGGTGCCGTCGCTGTGCAAAACAGTATGGAGGTTTCTCGAAAAAATTAAAACTAGACCTACTGTATGATCCAGGAACTGGGTATTTACCCAAAGAAAACAAAACCAGTAATTCAAAAAGATACATGCCCCCTTGTAATTACGGCAGCCTTATTCACAGCAGCCGAGATAGGGGAGCGCCTCCGTGTCGACCGCAGATGCGCGGATGAGGGAGATTTGGGGCTGGGAAGGCGCTCGCGCCTGAGAGAATGAAATCTTACGTTGGTGACAACACGACTTGGACCTGGAGGGTGTGATGCGAAGTGAAGTCAGTCAGACGGAGAAAGCCAAACGCCATACGCTTTCATTTTGTGTCTGAATCTATAAGTAAAACAAGCGAACAAACACTCAAAAATAAACTCATAAATACCAAGAATAAGCCAGAGGGGTGGTAGGTAGGGGGATGGGTAGGGGTGTGAAGGGGGTTAAAAGGTACAAGAGGTACAGACTTCCAGTTACAGGATCAACAAGTCGCGAGCATGGAAAAAGCAGCTTAAGGAACATAGTAACGCTGTGATGGACTCGTGTGGTGACAGATGGTGACTTCGCGTATCGTGGGGAGCGTTTCATAATGTGTACGATTGTCAGATCACTAAATGGTACCCCTGAAACTAATACCGTACTGTCTGTCAGCCGTAATTCAATGAAGCAGTTTTTAAAAGATCCTGTTGAAGTCTGTTTCGGTGTCAGATTTGCCTTTTTCTTGAAGGACCGGAGAACGGTATGATAAGGGAAGCGGGAGAGCACTTGCTCCCGAAGGATAGAGGCCTCCCCCACCAGGGGCGAAAGGCCGATTTATGGCCACAGACATTCCGTCAAGCATCAGACTTACTGTCGGTGCTGATGCTGAGTCTCCTGCTCCCCAGGGATCATCGAGCACAGGGACCGGCCTCGCTCTCCCGTCCGGTATTTCACACAGGAAGACGTCAACCAGGGCAAGATCATGTACCGTCCTCCCCCGGCAGCGCCCCACCTCCAGGAGATCACGGCCTTCTCCTTCGCTGGTAATGCCTTCTCCTCTCTTCTTGGGCACCCCGACTCTCTGGGGAGCCTCATGGCAGCTTCTCCCCACCCCAGCTCTTCCTGTTGTCCTTCCGACAGTCTAGTGACATCGCTTTATAGCTGTTCAAAATCACTTGAGGCTTGTGGGCCAATGTGTAGTTTGGCCCAATCAATTCCTCATTTTTTTTTTCATTTATTCATGCATGCACACATGCTTTCAATAAATCTTTATTTGGGGCCCTTATGTGGCTGTGAGGTCTTGGAGATTATAGTGGTGAACAAAAAGAGGGTCGACGAATCCTGTTCTTGGTGAGTTTGGGGACCTCGGTAGGGAGACAGAGTTTGAGAAATAATCCCAGTAATGAGTGTTTAATTGTAGACTAAGGCAAGAGCTCTGGAGAGAAAGAAAAACGTTCAGTGGCGTTCGAAGTAACAGAACTGCCCGAGACTAAGAGTTCAGCGGAGGCTGCCCCAGCGAGGGACGAGTACATGCTCGTCAGCCTGAATGTGCCTCTTGGGGTACTTGGGAGAACATTTCCCAAGGAAGGGCACACAGCTCGCGGGCAGAGGCCCTGAGAGGGGAGAGAAGGTGACATTCTGAGGGTTTAAAAAAAAAACAACAAAAAGTCCGTGTCTAGAATGTAGAACGTTGAGCAGAACAAGGATGCTCTTGGAGGAGGGGAGAGAGGCCACACCTCAGAGGCCCTGGAAGCCTGTCAGGATTTAGATCTTTATCCCAAGAGCAATAGGAACCCAGTGGAGGTTTGGGTCTGGGGAGACGGTCTTTCATGAAGAGCTCGTTAGCTGCAGGATGTGAGCGGACTGGAGGAGGCCAGGGCGGGTGGGCTGTGGGGGAGGGGAATCCGGTGAGAAACAAACAGGCTACACCGGGGAGGTCCCCCGGGGGAATGAAGAATGCAATCATGTGGGCCAGGATTTGACAGAAGCCACCGTTTGTAAAGGAAGAGAGGACTGAACTAAAGAATACCTAGTTTGGGGGGTTTTTTAAAGATTTTATTTATTTATTTGTCAGAGAGAGAGAGAGTCTCTGCAAGCGGGCAGGCGGAGAAGCAGGACTTGATCCAGGACCCTGGGATCATGACCTGATCCAAAGCGAGACTCTCAGACTTTCTGTGTCCGAAAGACGCTCAACCAGCTGAGTCCCCAGGCGCCCCGAATAACTGGATTTCTTTGAATACAAACCATTTTGCGCCCTTCCACTGAGCCGTGGTAGTTCATCTTTGTTATCCCTTATCTCTCCCCTAGACCCAGTACCCAAAGCTGCTGACCGGAATGCAGGAGCTTTGAGTCCTAAACCTAAATACTTCTGTGCCTGGGAATGATTCTAAAAATCCTGAAGCCTGTTCCCTTATGATCTTTAAGGTGTATGTACATAACATGATTAATAGGGAATATTATGTTTATATAGTAGCCTTACTCATCCAGAACCGCTAGTGATTTCTTATGTAATTTGAACATGGGTTAAATAACTTTAGAGTTAGATCTTAAATTATAGAAAGCATTTAAAGTCACATTTTTCATTATATACATAAATGCAATTGTCCAGAAAATGATTAACTCTTCTTTGAAATTTTTGAAACGTGGGTGTAGGCCTCCTCTCTAAGGAGGATCCCCAGTGTTTGGTAACTGGGTAACTAATAGCCCATGACAATGTTCATGGTTCTCTAACCTCTACTTCAAAAGACCTACTTTACAAAGAAACTCAGGATGTCCTGGGATTAGAGGGAAGGAAAACGTGTCAGCCATGGTTGAAGTTATTTCCGTATCTATTATACTTGCCTAAGTTCCTAGAGCCTTTTTAGAGAGAGCAAAGTCGTGTCCTGTATAATCTATGGGATAAATGGCATGAGATAAATCTTTCACATCGTTATAGTGTGTAAATCAATGTCCCAGGCATCACTCAATTCTACAATGGAATTGACCCACCAGAGAGCCTGTCAGTGATATACGACATCACCCACATTCACCGATTTGTAGGATTTTATGTACTGATAAAATGGGATCTGAATGAATGTATTATAAATCACTCTAACTACTGGGATATAAAATTATTCTACTCTGCCATTCTTTTTGTTACTTAAAATTAGTGCTGGCACCATTAAACTCAACATAACATTAACAAAAGACCTGGTGATCTTTCTTCAAACCATAATAATTTAGGTTAAAACATGCTTTACTGTTCTAACCTCTGCCCCATATTTTGTACCTTCTCCATCTATTTCTGAGCCCCAAATGCTCACCAATGTACTGATTTTCTCTTTTCTGTTTCAGGTCTCCCAGAATCGGTGAAATTTCACTTCACAGGTAACGATTTTAATAGTAATTTTGTTAGAAAATGGGATTTTTCCTTTCCTTATTAGTCCTTACTTTTTGTTCCCTTCATCATTACTATTTTCTAAGGACTGCTTAAAAGTTATAGAAGACAAGTTTTTCTGAAATAGTCGCATGACTAGTTAAATAGTAATAGCTTGAGTCTGTATTCATAGAAGAAAATTCACCATCCAGTATTCCAAAGATTAGGGTTGTTTAAGTTCCGTTTCAAACAGTCCCAGGATCTATTAAAAAGAGGTTATCATGGTTAAGCTCTTAGCCTCTGGATGCAGACTGCCCCGGGGGTCGGTTGCTCTGAGAATGTTTCTTAACCTCTCTGTGCCTGCATGCCTCACTCAACAGTGGGGATGAAAACTAATAATCATATAAAGCTCCCAGAACAATGATTGTCCTGTCATTCCGTGTGACACTCAGCTAATGGATCGTGGTGTGGAGTGTCTTGAACTGAGCCTTCCCTTGATTGCTTTGCTCCTGGAGGGAGATGAAAGCTGTGTGTGGAAGACCCGGGCATCCCAGCTTTGGTTCCCCACGCCGTAGAAGCTCCATGCCAGCGAGCAGACGTGTGGTCAGATCTGGCATCTCTGTAGAACAGAAGAGGGACAAGCGTTCTTGTTTGAGGTCTGGTGTGAGGATGGGTGCCTGTAAACGACACCCTAAACTGCTGTTTAGTTGGGGTTGACTGTTCCATTGGAATCAACCACCCGTAGGTCCTGTTCTATGTCATGGTTGGAGAGAAAAGTCATCTCCCTCAAACTCCCAGACCTTCTTTCCTTCTCTGAGGATTTAGAATCACACTTGAATCAACAGTAAATTTCATTGTTGAGTCATTGTTTCTTTTTAATTGAGATGCAGTTGACATATGACCTATAACAAGTTGAAATACAGCATCGTGTTAGTTTCAGGTGCACAGCATCGATTCAGTATTCGGGTGTATTACAAAGTGATCAGGACCATACGTCTAGTTAGTATCAGCCACCATATGTAGTTACAAATTATTTTTCTTATAACTTCAGCATTTACTGTCTCCCTAATGTAATACTATAACTGTAGTTACCGTGCTGTAATTACACCCCTTTGACTTAGTCATAGCTAGAGGTTTGTACCTTTTGGCTCCCTTCAGCCATTTCAGAGCCCCCCCACCTCAACCCCACCTCTGACAACCACCAGTTTGTTGTTTTCTGTAGTTCTAAGCTTGGGTTTATTTGTTTGTTTGGTTGGTTGGTCTTTGATTGTTTTAGAGAGCAGAAATCAATGAGATCATATGGTATTTGCCTTTTTCTGTCTGACTTGTTTCATTTAGCTTCATGCCCCCAGGGCCCATCCATGTTATTACAAATGGCAAGATTTTCTTTTTTATGGCTGAGTGATATTTCATTGCATATGCACACGACCTTTTCTTTCTTTCTTTTTTTTTTTTTTTAAAGATTTTATTTATTTGTCAGAGAGAGAGGGAGAGAGAGAGAGCACAGGCAGACAGAGAGGCAGGCAGAGGCAGAGGGAGGAGCAGGCTCCCCGCCAAGCAAGGAGCCCGATGTGGGACTCAATCCCAGGACGCTGGGATCATGACCCGAGCCGAAGGCAGCTGCTTAACCAACTGAGCCACCCAGGCGTCCCCACACTACCTTTTCTTTATCTGTTCATCTGTCAGTGACACTTGGGTTGATTCTACTCATGGTTATTGTCAATAATGCTTCAGTAAACATAGGGGTACGTATATCTTTTCAAATTAGTGTTTTCATTCTTTTTTTAAGATTTTATTTATTTATTTGAGAGAAAAAGAGAGCATGTGCACTGGCGGGGGGTGGAGAAAGGACAGAGGGAGAGGGAGAAGCAGACCTCCCACTGAGCAGGGAGCCCAACTCAGGACTCGACCCCAGGACCCTCGGGTCATGACCTGAGCCAAAGGCAGACACTTAAACGACTGAACCACCCAGGCACACAAAGTGTTTTCATTTTCTTTGGATCACCCAGAAGCAGAGTTGCTGGATCATGTACAATTTCTGTTTTGTTTTTTGTTTTTTCTTAAAGATTTTTTATTTATTTATTTGACAGAGATAACAAGTAGGCGGAGAGGCAGGCAGAGAGAATGGGGGAAGCAGGCTCCCTGCTGAGCAGAAAGCTGGATGCAGGGCTCGATCCCAGGACCCCAAGATCATGACCCGAGCTGAAGGCAGAGGCTCAATCCACTGAGCCACACAGGCACCCCACTATGTCTGTTTTTAATTTTTTGTGGAAACGTCATACTATTTTCTATAGAAGCTGTACTAGTTTATATTTCCCCGGACAATGCCCATGTATTCTTTTCTCCATATCCTGGCCAACACATGTTATTTCTTGTCCTTTTGATATAGTCATTCTAACAGGTGTGAGGTGATACCTCATTGTGGTTTTGGTTTGCATTTCCCTGATGATGAGTGATGTTGAGCTTCTTTTCATGTACCTGTTGGCCATCTGTATCTGTATGTCTTCTTTAGAAAAATGACTATTCAGATCTTCTGCCCATTTTTTAACTGGATTGTTTGGGGATTTTGCTATTGATTGTACGAGTTCTTTATATATTTTGGATTTTAACCTATCAGATACATAATTTGCAGATATTTCCCCCCATTTGGTAGTTTGGCTTTTCATTTTTGTCGATGGTTTTCTTTGCTGTGCAAAAGCTTTTTTTTTTTTTTTCAATTAATTTATTAATTTTCAGAAAAACAGTATTCATTTTTTTTTTAAGATTTCATTTATTCACTTGAGACAGAGACAGTGAGAGAGAACATGAGGGAGGAGAAGGTCAGAGAGAGAAGCAGACTCCCCATGGAGCTGGGAGCCTGATGTGGGACTCGATCCCGGGACTCTGGGATCAAGACCTGAGCTGAAGGCAGTCGTCCAACCAACTGAGCCACCCAGGCGTCCCCAGTATTCATTATTTTTTTTACCACACCCAGTGCTCCATGCAATCCATGCCCTGTAGAATACCCACCACCTGGTACCCCAACCTCCCACCCCCCCGCCACTTCAAACCCCTCAGATTGTTTTTCAGAGTCCATAGTCTCTCATGATTCACCTCCCCTTCCAATTTACCCCAACCCCCTTCTCTTTAACTCCCCATGTCCTCCATGCTTTTTGTTATGCTCCACAAATAAGTGAAACCATATGATAATTGACTCTCTCTGCTTGACTTATTTCACTCAGCATAATCTCTTCCAGTCCCATCCATGTTGCTACAAAAGTTGGGTATTCATCCTTTCTGATGGAGGCATAATACTCCATAGTGTATATGGACCACATCTTCCTTATCCATTCGTCCGTTGAAGGGCATCTTGGTTCTCTCCCTGGTTTGGCGACCGTGGCCATTGCTGCTATAAACATTGGGGTACAGATGGCCCTTCTTTTCACGACATCTGTATCTTTGGGGTAAATACCCAGGAGTGCAATTGCAGGGTCATAGGGAAGCTCTATTTTTAATTTCTTGAGGAATCTCCCCACTGTTCTCCCATGAGGCTGCACCAACTTGCATTCCCACCAACAGTGTAAGAGGGTTCCCCTTTCTCCACATCCTCTCCAACACATGTTGTTTCCTGTTTTGTTAATTTTGGCCATTCTAACTGGTGTAAGGTGATATCTCAATGTGGTTTTAATTAATGGCTATCAGACACATGAAAAAATGTTCATCATCACTAGCCCTCAGGGTGATTCAAATTGTGCAAAAGCTTTTTAGTGTGATGTGTTGTCCTACTTGTTTGTTTGCTTTTGTTGCTTTTGCTTTTGGTTTCAAATCCAAAAAAATCATCTCCAAGGCTGATATTAAGGAGCTTCCACCTTTGTTTTCTTCCAGGACTTTTATGGTTTCAGGTCTTACATTCAAGTATTTATCCATTTTGAGTTTATTTTTGTGTGCGGCATAAGATAATGTTACCGTTTCCTTCATTTGCATGAGGCCGTCGAGTTTTCTCAACACCATGGGTAGAAGAGACTGTCTTTCTCCATTGCATCTTCTTGGCTCCTTTGTCATACATCAATTGGCCATATGCATGCAGGTTTATTTCTGGGTTCTCTGTTCTAGTCTATTCATCTCTACTGATCGGTTTTTATGGTAACACTATGCTATTTTGATTACTACAGCTTTGTGATACAGTTTGAGAGAGCCTGTGCCTCCAGCCTTATTCTTCTTTCTCAAGATCCCTCTGTCTTTTCCAGGCCTTTCCGTGGTTTCATACAAAAGTATCATTTGTCCTATTTCTGTGGAAAATGCCATTGGACATTTGACGGGATTGCATAGAATCTGCAGACTGCATTGGTTGTTATGGACATTTTGACAATGTTAACTCTTCTAATCCATGAGCGTAGAATATCTTTCTATTTATTTGTGTCTTCTTCAGGTTCTTTCTTCCAAGCACAGGGCTTTTATCGCCTCAGTTAAATTTATGCCTGGGTGCTTCATTCTTTTTGATGCAGCTGTAAATGGGATTACCTTCTTAACATCTCCACGAGCTTATTATTGGGGTATAGAAATGCAAGAGATTTTTGTATGATTTTGTATCCTACAACTTTACTAAATTTGTTTATTAGTTCTAACAGTGTTTGGTGGCATCTAGGGTTTTCCATATATAATATCATGTCATCTGCAAATGATGACAGTTTTACTTCTTCCCTTCCAATTTGGATGCCTTATTATTTCTTTATCCAGTGTTTAATTATTATTTTTATTAATATTATTATTATTTAAGATTTTGTTTATTTATTTGACAGAGAGAGGTCACAAGTAGGCAGAGAAGCAGGCAGAGAGAGGAGGAAGTAGGCTCCCTGCCGAACGGAGATCCCAATGCAGGGCTCAATCCCAGGACCCTGAGATCATGACCCGAGCCAAAGGCAGAGGCTTTAATCCACTGAGCCGCCCAGGCGACCCCGGTGTTTTATTATTATTGATGTGAACCCAGTATCAGCTCATCTCCAGTGATCGACTTCTAGATAATTCATACAATCAGTAATAATATACAACAGATTATAGAGTATTTTACATTTTATAAAGCAAAATGCAATATAACTTGTCTCATTTAATCCTTGTAACAAGACTGTAAGGACAGGTATTATTTTTAGCATTTTAAGACTGGAAAAATGAAGGGTCATTAGAGTAAGTAATCTGCCCAGATCTCCAGTCCTGGTTAACAGTAGAGCCAAGACTTAAATACAAGTTTCTGACATGGAACATGGGATATTTTATTTAGTCTGGTCTGTATGTGTGTTGGTTGTGAAAAACAAGTATCATAAGAGTATGCCTATTTGGTTTCTAAGCCTCAACTTTTACCTGAAAGCTTGAATAGGTGAAGGGATTAACTATTACCTTCTCCAGGACTGTAAGTTAAATGGTCCTGGAGCCCATTATACAGGGTAAAGGAAATAGATGTTGGGCTGACTTCAAATTAATTTATCTTATTTCTGCCTGAGGTTGGTTGGTTGGTTTCTTTCTTTCTTTTGTTGTTGTTGAATGATTTTTTTTAAAGTGTTCTAAAGATTGGATTTTTTTAGAGCAGTTTTAGGTTTACAAAAAAATTGAAAGTACAGAGAATTCCCCATCACTCTGCCCCCACACATACAGAGGCATAGCATAACTTCTCCCTTGTCAACATCCCTCGCCAGAACGGTACATTTTTTACTAAGGGTGACCCTACACTGACATGTCATAATCAACCAAAGTCTGTAGTTACTGTCGGGTTCATTCTTGGTGTTGTACATTCTGTAGGTTTTGGCCACTGGATAATGACATGTATCTGTCACTGTGATATCCTATAGCGTATCTTCGCTGCCCTAGAAATCCTCTGTGTTCTCTCTGTTCATCTTCCAGACCCACTTCCCACCTTCGGCAACCCCTGTTCTTTTTATTGTCTTCCAGAGTTTTGTATTTTCCAGAATGTCACAGAGTGAGTCACGCAGTAGAGGGTCTTTTCAGGTTGGCGTAGTTCACTTAGCAATATGCTTTTAAGGGTCTTCTGCGTCTCTCCGTGGCTTTGTAGCTCATTTATTTTTACTGCTGAATGACACTCCATTGTCGAGAAGTACCACAGCTTATTTCATCCGTTTGTTTACTAAAGGACATCTTAGATGCTTCCAAGCTTTAGCAATTGTAACTAAAGCTGTTATAAACATCTGTACGCAGGTTTTGTATGGACCTAAGTTTTGAAATCCTTGGGGTAAATACCAAAGAGTGCAATTGCTGTATTACATGGTAAGAGTATATTTAGTTTTGTTTTTTAAAAAAGAGCCAAGCTGTCTTCCAGAAGGGCTGTACCACTTTGCATTCCGACTGGCAGTGTGTAAGTTTTTGTTCCTCATCCTCACCAGCGTTTGGGTTGTCAGTGTTCCAGATTTTGGCAATTCTTTTTTTATCTACTTTTTTTTTTCCAATTTATTTATTTTCAGAAAAACAGTATTCATTATTTTTTCACCACACCCAGTGCTCCATGCAAGCTGTGCCCTCTATAATACCCACCACCTGGTACCCCAACCTCCCACCCCCCGCCACTTCAAACCCCTCAGATTGTTTTTCAGAGTCCATAGTCTCTCATGGTTCACCTCCCCTTCCAATTTACCCAAAAGCACATACCCTTCCCAATGTCCATAACCCTACCCCCCTTCTCCCAACCCCCCTCCCCCCAGCAACCCACCGTTTGTTTCGTGAGATTAAGAGTCACTTATGGTTTGTCTCCCTCCCTATCCCATCTTGTTTCATGGATTCTTGGCAATTTTAATTGGTGCATAATGGCATCTTATAATTGTTTTAATTTCTGTGTCTCTGCTGACACATGATGAGGAGCTTCTTCCCATGTGTTTATCTGTCATCCGTGTATTTTCTTTGGTGAGATATCCATTAAGGTCTTTGGCCTGTTTTTTAATTGGGCTCTTTTTTTATTGTTGGGTTTTATGAGTTCTTTGTACATTTTTAATAACAATTCTGTATCAAATGAATGTTTTGAAAATATTTTTTCTTCCAGTTTATGGCTTTTCCTTTCATACACTTGACATTGCCTTTCACAGAGCAGAAGTTTTTAATTTTAATGAAGTCCAGCTTATCAGTGATTTCTTTCATGGATCATGTCTTTTGTGTTTTATCTAAAGAGGCATCACCTTTCCCAAGATCATCTCATTTTCGCCTCTGTTGTCTTATAGGAGTTTTATAGTTTTGCCTTTCACATGTAGGTCCATGAGCCATTTCAAGTTCATTGTTGTGAAGGGTATAAAAGTTTCCCTTTCATTAAGGAGAACATTTTTTGGGAAACTGGTAGGAAGCCATCTCCTTTAGCAGAGTTTTGTGAGAGAAAATGTTAAATTGGGCACATACTGAGCTTAGGTGGCAACAAGCCCGAGCCTGGACATTGACCCAGAGTGAGGAAGAACAGCTCATTTGGTCGATGGGCTAAGACAGAAGGGAAGCTGACACTCCTGACCTGACTGCTTCAGACCAAGCCCAGACTCTCTGCAGAGCATCCTGAGCAAGGGAAATACACGAGGCAAGTGGTGCTCGCAGGGGGCCTCTGACCTAAAGGGGCAAACGGACTGTTTCTCAGAGAAATCAGAAACGTTGCTTAAAGGGACAGCTAGACATATAATTGCTGACATTTTGATTGTAAGTTCTTATATTTGTTTACAAAACTCCGCACCCCACTGATATATTTTCTAGTTACAAAATATGTGCCAGGAAATAGCTTTCTTCCATTTACTCACAGAGGGAAGATGCGCTTGGGTCCCATGATGGCTGTGTAGTATCACCGAGGCTCGGACGCGTCAGGGCCTTTCCCTCCCTCTTCCGCAGCAGTGAGGACGGTGAAGGCTCCCTGAGCTCTGCCCCCGCTTAAAAGTGAAATCAATGTAAAACATTTCAAAAAGTAAAATTATATCTCACAATAGTGATTTTTATTTAAGGCACATGTTCTTAACTTAGATCCCTGAAGCCTCCGAGAATCAGCATCTGCTGAAATTTGTGGGAAATGTTCCTATGTTTGTCCCCCAAGCCTCCAAACATTAGGAATTGTTTGTTCCTATCCTTGATGTTCCAGAGAGGAGGTCGAGCATAAACAAAGAAGCAGGGGCAACCGTCGTGGCATTTGGCCGAATGACCAGAGCCATAAACCTTCATTCGCTGGCGGAATGTCTCCTCCTTCAGTAGGGCTATTTCTGGACCGCTCTAGGACATGGAGTGCACCTTATAAAACCCAGCCATATCCTTTAGATCTGTTCTCAGGGAAAAAACAAATCTAAAGCCCAAGTGGGATCATTACGAGCAGCCGCTGAGCAGCCCTTTACTTTGCTTAAGTAGATGTCCGCCTCCTGCGGACTTGCTGCCGAGTCCAGAAGAAGGGGACGAAGGAACCGGCCCAGATGCAGGCAGAGTCCCCATTTAGAACCATCAGCAGCAGCGTTTTCTCCGTAGCGACTACCGATAAACACAGCGGTGAACCGGTGGTGCAGATGTTCTTCCAAACCTGGCTTTAGAGACTCAAGGATGCTTTAAGGTCCAGGAAGGCGGGAATCCGAGTCAACCGCCAGACACGTCTGCTTCCGTTGCCCTCAGGTGACGGGCGTTCACTTGGATGTCAGACAACCCAGGAAATAAAATCTTAAAGTCATTGTTCTACTCACAAAGTATCTTCCGTTTATTGCAATGTGTGTGACGATCACGTAAAAACCGAATAGGTCTGCTTGCTTCCCGATAATTGCCTTCTGAGATACTCGCGTGGGTATTTTCTGTCCTTTTTAAAAAGCTCTTTCCTCATGAGACAGACGTGTCATTCCTAAACGAGATCTCTTGAAAGAAAATATTTTTCCAAGACATGAGGAGAATGAATCAAAAAATAATTCCATAAATAGAGTCTTTTAATTTTACTTTTAGATTTTATTTATTTACTTATTTGAAAGAGAGAGAGAGAGAGAACACAAGCAGGGAGAGTGACAGAGGGAGAGGGAAAAGCAGACTCTCTGCTGAGCCCGGCGCCCAAAGCGGGGCTCGATCCCAGGACCCCGAGGTCATGACGTGAGCCAAAGGCAGAGGCTTAATTGAGCCACCCAGGTGCCACTCATAAATAAAAGTCTTTACTGGCATCATCGAAGGGTGCAGATTTTATATTACTTTCTTTTCCACTAACATTTACCAGGATCACCTTGTCATGGAGCTTGCTTTATAGAATGACTTTGTTATTATGGTCCTTGAGCCTTTTCATGATCCAGGAGAGAAAACCTCCTTCAGCACACTCACAATCTTCCTTGCTTGCTTACATTTTCTGTTTGTGAGCATCGCTTCAAAGTGTCCAGGTGATCTGAGAATCTCCTGGGAAGCCCCTGCTGGTGACCAGGCTCCACATCGATGTGCATGTGTGTTTATCCTTTCCAGTTTCAGATGGAGCCCACACGAGTCCGGAGATGGTCCTCACCATTCATTTGCTTCCCACTGACCAGCACCTGCCGGCATTCCGGGTCACAGCTCCCCTGCTTGCAGTCAGCCCAGGAGGCAGCGCTGCTCTAGGTAGGAACTGAGCCTCAAAGAAACATGCCTCTGGGAATGGAACCATATTTCCGCAGCAGTCCCTGGTTAAACCTCTTGATGGTTGCCAAGAAAGAGTGACCTCTTCTTCCAGAAGGGATATGCCTTCTCACCTGTGTCCTTCCCTCACCCATTTCCACGCAAATAGAAGCAGCCAGAGAGAAGGAAATAAGCCCTTCCCAGGCCAGTGTTCGGTGACAGAGCACAACACAGAATGTGTTTTCCAGCAGAGACAAGAAGGGAGGGGAGCAGTCTCCGTGGCTGCCCTTGTTTTCTGATTAGAAGGTGAAGAGCAACAGGAGAAATGACAGATCACAGTAACCTTCGGAATTTGCAAAGCTTCTGGGCTCGGTTATTCTGTACATGGTTTTCTTCAGCTCTCCGTGTACTGACTCTTCAGCAGTTTCCTGATTCTTCCACCCAGCGAGTTTTCAAAGCAAACAGTGGATGTTGTGGGGTTGTTAGCTGTGCTCTACAGATCCTTATCCGGTTTCTCCCCCTGAGTATTGGCCTGAAATTAATTATCATCCAGTTTCTAAACAAGCCTCATGCACAAAGACGATGGCCATGCCACCCTGTTCCTTCTCACTTCTGTGATGGCCCTAGCAGCCGTTGCTTTGTTTTGTTTTGTTTTTAAGATTTTGTTTATGTATTTAACAGACAGAGATCATAAGCAGGCAGAGAGGCAGGCAGAGAGAGAGAGAGAGGGAGAAGCAGGCTCCCTGCTGAGCAGGGAGCCCCATGTGGAGCTCGATCCCAGGACCCTGGGATCATGACCTGAGCCGAAGGCAGAGGCTTTAACCCACTGAGCCCCCCAGGCGCCCACCTAGCAGCCATTGTTAAGACAACTTGGCTCTTCTGTGGATTCAGAAAAAGAAGGGAATAAATAATGAAAAGACAAAGCAGTTTCTGGGAGCATTTTTCTGGAAGAAAACCTAGCCCAGCCGGTCAGGACTGACCTATATGTCGGCTTCTGTGCCCTCATTTGTATGGAAAGGTGTTCTTAATTCAGAACTACCTACTTACAAGTTAACTTTGGGAAGTAAGTGAACAACTTGCAATTTGGGAATTGACCATATCATCAGCTTTCACTCTTCTGTGGTTGACCGGAAGTCAACGGTGCCTTCTTACAACCATCAGATTGCCCACAGCATGGCTTCCAGCCTGCCCTGTAGCTGTAACGTAGGCAACACATACTGTTTTGAACGTACACGTCCTCTCACAGTGACCTGTCTCCTGACTGCAGGACTTCAGCTGGTAATAAGAGACGCCGAGACTGCTCCTGAGGAACTCCTCTTTGAGCTCCGGAAACCTCCCGAGCATGGTGTGATCCTGAAGTACACAGCCGAGCTCCAAGGGCCCATGGCCGCAGGTAACTGCTTCCTCTGTCACGGGCCTGCTTGAAGGGTTTCTTGCTCTAGTTTTATGTCTCAGACAAGACGTAAAGCAAGTCCATGGAATGAACGGTGAGGAGAGACTTTGAAGGAACAATTTTTTAGTTCTTTGTCCATTGGCTGAAAGATTTGGGACTTCTTTCTCTGCACCCACAAGCCAAAACAATGAGGCTGTTTCCTCAAGTTGTGGGTGAAATTAGTTGAAATTGGCTGATTTATCTGGAGTAAATGCATTTAGAACCACCTCATACGAAGCGTCAGGTGCCACTTTGCTGTGGTTGGTCATGAAGATGAGTTTGTCTTCCTTAGTTTGCTATGTTAATTGTCACAGTCTTCTTAGCACTGAAACTCTGACAGCGTAAAAAACCTGTGTCTTCATCCATAAAGAAGGAAACACATTTTTTAAGTCGTATCTTCATGATGTAACACTGTGGTAGATCATGGGACCAGCTTTCCAAAGTCCTATTTCTTGTACTTTCTTCAATTATAGAAAAATAATACACGTTGACTGTTTTAGAAAGTATGAGAAAGCACAAGGAACACAGCTCAATCTAATTGTGTAATAGGTAGCCCTACACATCAAAGTGAGTATTATCTCTTTCAAAGTAGTCACTTTGGGATGCTATATGCTTATTTCAACAATTTGTACTTTTTCAAAAACCTTTATATAATTCCTAATAGTCATGTAATCATGCATTCTTTTGAATATCCCTGCAGAGAGAGGGGAATAAATCTTTGACCTTGAAGTTAGATAGAATTTGAAGAACAACCAACAAGCATTTGGGAGTCACAAAGGCAGATTTTTAAAAATTTGCTGAACATAAGAAATATCATCAGAATAGATTTCTAGCATCCTAAGGGAACTACTTGAGGAGCTTTACCAGTCAGAACCCAGTTGCCTTAACATTACATTTAACCTATACTGTGTAACTAATATATACCATCTAAAGATGTTTGTGAAATATTTTATTACTTTTTTTAAAGCACAATACGACTAGCACCAGTAAATCACAATAACACAGTGTCAAAAGAGAAGACTTAGAAGACAAATACAGAAAATGAATAAATTTTTTAGTCTCATTCATAGCACCAATTACTAGTGCCAATAATCTGTCAGGAAGTAGAGTTGAATATAACATCCAAGAAGACCAATTTTTCAGTTATACTCTCTGGAATCCTTGGGGCCCATGACACTAAGAGGCATTTCTTGTAGAAAGGGTTCCATGACCAAACAACTTTGGAATGCTTTAATATTTCCCTATTGAAGATTCTAAAATTCTAATAAATCCTGCAGTTCAAAAAATTATTAGTTTTAAATTTTGTTTAATCTGTTTTTCCCAAAGTTTTATGACCTTGAGACTTTGTCACACACCTGTGAAATATGTCAAAAATTTGTACTCCAGACCTACAACGTTTGGATTTCTAACTTTAAGTCTGTTTTTAAATTTTTAGATATTTTTGAATTTAGAAAAACCTTATACTCCCAACTAAAATGAAGACTGCCACAGATCCATCAACCATAGTTTATTTTCTTAACTTTTTCCAAAAAAATTCAGTGTCAAGGTTAGATCCAAGATTAGGTTGTCCTAAAGAGTAGAGGCTTGACCTTTATTCTCTAGAACTAAGAATGATGACCGGATCTCACAGAAGCAGATTTGAGCTCAGTATGATTAAGAACTTAAACAAAGCTATCTCCAGTGGGATTGGCTGCCTTGTAAAGCAGTGAGCCTCCCACCCTGAGAAGTGTTGAAGGACAGGCTGAATAACCCCCTTTCAGGAGTGGTGTGAAGGGAATCCTACACTGGGTGTGTGGTTGAGCTAATTAACTTACAACTCCCAGAGTCTATGATCCTATATGTACTTCAAAATCCCGAGAACAAAGGTGTTATATACATGAAAAGCGTTATTCCCAGAAGGAATTGGCTTTGCAATATGTCTTCCTCTCGGAAGGTGACACCTTCACATACGAAGATATTGAGACAAATGTCCTACAGTACATACACGACGGCTCCTCTGCCCGGGAAGACAGCATGGAGGTCTCAGTCACAGATGGCACGTCAGCGATGACCGTGGAAGTGAAAGTGGAGGTGTCACTCTCAGAGGACCGGGGGCCTCAGCTGGCTGCTGGTGCCTCTCTGAGCATCACCGTGGCCAGTAGAAGCACAGCCGTAATCACCAGGTCACACCTCGCTTATGTGGTAAGTTCTTCCCTGTGTCTTCTTGTTCACTGCACCCTCTCCCTGGGCTTGACTAGAGAACAGTGCCATGGCTGAAGATTCGGGGCATCAGGTAGGTGGCCATACAAGGAAGTTTCTTCTCAGCCTCCCAGAGCTCCACTCCATTGTTTATTCTGGCTGCTCCCCACGTCTCCTGAGCAGACAAGGGAACGAGCGGAACTTTGATGGAATCACAATGAGATTGTGTAGGGATGGGTGATGGTCAACCGGAAACAGTGCCTATGCCAGAAAAGCCTGAGTCCCCATTTTTTAAAGCTCCATCCATAATATTTCAAATGGCAATTTTGAGGAAAGAACACTTTAGAAGAACACACCTGATTTATGACTAATAAGTAATAATATTTCATGGCCTGCTGAGAGGAAGCCCACTTTCACCAGCTTTGGTCTCAGGGCCAGACCTAGACAGAATGCTGGCACATTCCTTTGGCAGTACCTCTCGGCCAGGCTTCCTAGGCACGATTCTTGACTCACCCTCCATCCCATGCCCCAAAAGAAACCCTGTATTTAGGGAACCAAGGGTAGTTTGAGGTACACCAGGACTTTTTTTTCCATCTGGCCCTAACTTGCTAAGTGACCCTGGTTAATTATACTCCTCTCTCCTGGAGCTAAGGATAATGAGGATAATTAATTTTATTTTTCAGTTATGTGTGTTGTAAACATACACAAATTCGCTATGTAAACATAATAGTTCTGACAAATACCTTGAAAATAATGATGGTTATTTGAATGGTAATCATTCTTAGTATTGAATTTTTCCTTACCAACATTAAAATTCCCACCAATGACCGGGGCTTTTTCTTTCTTTCATTGGTTTTTTTGGTTTGTTTGTTTGTTTTTTAATACTATATAGTTTTAAGTATTCCTTTTCTGGGCTAAAGAGTCTGGCTGTAAAATCTAGTCCTGGATAGTAGCATGTGAGATAAAGCATTGGCCTGGGAACAATTGCTTCAATTGCTTTAGCACAGATTTTCCCCTCAAATTGTCTTTTCTTAAATTATGGGAAACTGCATTCCACCCTGATTCTTCTCATGGGTCTAGTATAGTTTCAGAACAGCTTTGTTTTTGTTTTTGTTTTTTTTTGTTGTTGTTGTTGTTTTAACTGACAGGTGATTTTACCATAGGTTATGGTCTTCTAAATCTTATGAAACTCCATGAATTCATAAAAATGCATGAATACAGATTTAATCAATAGATCACCAAGGCTTGAAAAATGTTTGACAGGCCAAAATAGCTCTCCAGGAGCAGTTCCTGCCCATTAACTGCATATTATAAGCTGCATATCAAAATGCGAGCCCATTGGCAACCGAACATGTATTTTCAGAAATTGATTGAATGTGAATTTACCCAATAGAGCAGAAAGACTCCAAAAGAACTGTTCGAGCCTGCTGAAAGCATAGCATATTTTAAAGACTTAGCTAAGTTATATACTGACTTTCTCTGAGGGTTGTAGAAGAATTTTGTACTTAGTGTCAGGGGAAAATTTTTCCAGATATGCGTAGTTAGTAACTTTGCAGTGAACATCCAGAAAGGTCGGAAAAGCCCCCTGAAATGCTGGTCATAAATGGAACAGAATATAAAAAGGTAGGAGCAGGCAAGCCTGTTTTTAATTAGTGTGTTATTAACTGCAGGAGGGTGACATGGTCCCAAGAGAGACAAAAGGCAAAAGTGGGATCCTGTGTGATTTGTTTCTAAATGATGGTTTTCCAACAGTTTGCTATGTACTGCAGGTAAACAAGTTGTGGCGGGGGGGGGGGTGTTTTGTAGTTAGAACGGATGACTTTTAAAACAGGCTTACCACTTACTAGCGTAATAACCCGGGCAGGGTACTTAACTCTCTGGGACTCAGCTTTCCCATCTGTAATGTGGGAGAAGAAGATAGAAGATTAATCTTAAAAAGTTAATGGTATTTCTGTGCACCAGCCAAAAATATAATAGTTCAAAGTATGATACTGTCTCTAATAGCATCACATAAAACATATCCAGGGATAAATGTAACAAAAGGATGTGTAATTTCTAGGGGAAAATACAATGAACAAGTAAAGAAAATCCAAAAGAATGTCTTGACAAAGGGAGCATTTACAAGGGGTCAGATAGAAGACAGACAAAGCAATAGCATTGCTAGACATAAGCAAAAAATAGCCAGTAAATGTAACGAAAAAGATGATGCCGCTTACAAAAGCATTATAAAAATCATGTTTGTTTGACTAAATCTAACAAAAACTGACAGGACTTCTACGAGGAATGTTATAACACTTACTTAATTGACAGACATTTAAAAAACACCCAATAAATAATGAGACATTCCATATGCATGAGCAGGAAGATTTAGTAGCAAAAAGGAATCAGTTCTCCTGTGCACCATTCTTTCCATTCAGTTGAGTTCCAGTCAAATGCCCAGTGCACTTTTTATGGATCTTGATAAGCTGATTTTACAATAAAGAACAAAGGGCCAAAATTCTGCAAAAGAATGATAGGAGAGCAGGGGCTTGCCCTGTCAGCTATCAGGAGTGATTATAAACCTGCACTGTTTAAAGCAGTTAGCCCAGGAATACACCAGATAGAGTCCAGAAACAGACCGACACACGGAACTGTGATGTAAAACAGACTGAGTAAGCCAAATCAATGGAAACGGTAGGAACTATTTAAAATCTAGACCTGTGCAAAATGGTTATTCATATGGATGAAAAAAGAACTTGTAGTTCTCCCTCACACTGTACACAGAGATTAACTTCAGGCAGATCAAGCACTGAAACTCTACAATTCTTTGTGGCAAATAGGTGAGTATTTTTAGATATTGGGAAAGGAGAGAATTTTTTAAACTAGAAACAAAAAGTGCTAACTGTAAAGAAAAGATTGGTAAACTTGACTATATTAAAATTAAATCTCTATTCCCCCAAACACATCAGAAATACAAAAAACAGACAAGTTACAAATTGGAAACAGATATTTGAAATACATATAACCAAAAACAACAAAGAAAATACAAAAAATGTCTGCAGATCAAGAAGAAAAAATAACCCAGTAGAAGAATGAACAAGAGACAGTAATAGGAATTTCAGAAGAGAAATCCATAGGGCCAATAAATATAAAAAGAGATAATCACCTTTGTAGCCATCAAGGAAAGCAAAAAAGACTACATATAATATCATACCAATTCAACTGGCAGAAATTTCAAAGTCTGAAAGTACCAAATGTTGGAGAGGAAATGGATTTGCAGAAGGTTCTTTGCTGATGGAAGAACCATTCTGGGAAAGGATTTGGCATTTTCCTGTGAGGAGGAACGGTCATATACCTCACCATTGCACCCCTAGATTCCTCTCCAGGAGAAAGTTTCATATGTATACCAAACGACATGCCCAAGAAAATTCAGAGCAACAGTGTTTGTAGTAGCCAAAATACTGAATCTAGACAAATGTCCATCGACAGGGTAATATAACCTGTGATGCACTTCCTCTGTGGGATACAGAGATTGAACCGTTGCTGCGTATAATGTTATCGATGGATCTCCGCGGTCCACTACTAAGTCCCACAAGGGGAAAGTATAAGTAACTCTCTTTTCATAAGTTTTTGGAAAACAACTAAAAATACTTTGTAGTAATATATCAAATAATATCAAGGAATTTCAAGGAAATGAGAAATAAAACCCAGGGTTATGGGAGGCCCAAGGACACGGTAAAGGAGGAACACACACATAATTGTTAATTATCAGTGTTCTAGACCTTGTGTTGAATGGTGGGTCAATAGAGGTATAAGCAATAAAAAGAAAATGAAAAAATCAATACAAAAGGGGTAAGAAGGTAGGAAAATTACAGGAGAACACGTCTACATTCTTATGAGATTTTATGTATCCATAATATCTTAGATATGACGAAGTAGTAATTTTATTTAATTATAAAAATAATTAACAATTATTTTCTGAAATTATGCTGGCAATTTCAGAAAAAAAAAAAAAACCGAGGTGATTTCACACTTTTTCAAACCAAGCAGTCATTTGAGATTTGAAACATTAAAATAAATCTGCCTGACATTGAAATAAGCATTTTTTTTTGCCAAATTTGCCAATGTGGAATTTTTAAGCTATTCATTCTAATCAAGAGGCAGGAGCTCTGTCCTCGTAATTCATCACCTTCTCGCAAGATAATACCTTAGAACTCTTAGCTGTCTTTTAAAAATTCTCTCTCAGAGGGTACTCACAGCAATTCTGGGAAATAGTCTGTTGGAAGTCTGCCTATTGTATTTGATAACCCATGTGGAAAAATAGAGAACCTTCAAAAGTATTAATTTAAGGGAAATTTTCTGAAGTTTGGCAGCTTTGATGAATTTGAGTTTCCTCCCTTAATTGTGTCAGGTGATGTAAGGAGATACGGAAAATTCTGTGACCTTGCAGTGAGGCTCTACCTGTCGATTTAAAAAGGCCCCTAGAGGTAGAAGCAAGAACTAACGTCCTCTGCCCCAGATCACCTGGTGCCTATGCCGAGCACATTCCTGATCCCTACTTCAACCAGCTCTCCAACGTAAGCATGGAAATTTGCATTTCAAAGTATGTTTGGTACTTTGAATGCAATATTTCTTTTCATTGTTGCTGTGGCAAAGTGCAGAGTGCCCCCATGTTCACAGCCAACTGCTCTAAAAGACAATGACTCAGGGAAGCCCTCCAAGAAGATGTTGCCAGCCTCCTAGAAATTTCCACAACATCCTTAAAGAAAGAGGAAATTGTTCATTAAGACATACAGCTGTTCGTGGAGAAACATAGAAAGCCAATTTTATTTCTTAATAAGCCTTGCAGAAGGAAAGGAAAATTGTTAAGATTGGTCATCTCGAGGGTTGAGTATCTGTGGGTTCCATCCTGATAAAAACGAAATCTGTAAGATTTCCTAAATTCGTCTGTTATGCTAAAATTTTTCCCATGTCAAATTTTACTTATAGTGAGTCACTGGCTAAGCTAAATGACTTCCCTTCTTTCTCTTTCACACACTTTTCTTTCTCATTGTATTACATGTTATGATGGAGTTTTATCTGTTTCTCTAAAAAGTAAACCATCCTTTGAAACTCTGAAGGAAGCCTACCACTGTGTTTATGGGATGGAGACTTCCGTCTCCGACCACGTTTTATTCTTCACTAGATTTATGTCATAAAAGCACAACCCTGTGGAGCTCCTGCAGTAGCAATAGGGCATCTCTTTGTTTTATGCCCCATGCCTAAAGTGCATTTCCTCACTGTTTTCTTGAGCTACTCTTGAAAGAAGACATTATCCAAGAGGTATTTTACAAAGAATAAATAATGGGATTTTCATGCACTTTGAAATGGCGTTGCTTTATCACAAAGAGAAAGAGACCTTTTCAGTTAGCAGAGAAGTAAGCACCCATGATCTTTACCTACTGGACGTATTTATTCCTACAAGTGTGTGTTCATGTCTTGCCTCATGTCTGCCCAATTAGGATGATTCTTCCCCCGACTCAGAGATCTGGATTCAGTTAAGTTCCCTGCCCACGTATGGTGCTCTCTTGAGAGTGTCCGGACCTGAGGTGGAGGAGCTGTCAGAGGTCTCCAACTTCACGATGGAAGACGTCAACAACCAGAAAATTAGGTATACAACCACTGTGTATTATTGACAGGGTTTGTAAAAATTGTATTAAAATGTTTAAGCAACTGACCGGTAGTCCCTTGAAAGACTATATTGCCGCATTTTTTTTAAGATTTTATTTGTTTATTTGACAGACAGAGATCACAAGTAGGCAGAGAGGCAGGCAGAGAGAGAGAGAGGGGGAAGCAGGCTCCCTGCTGAGCAGAGAGCCCGATGCGGGACTCGATCCCAGGACCCTGAGATCATGACCCGAGCCGAAGGCAGCGGCTTAACCCACTGAGCCACCCAGGCGCCCTATTGCCATATGTTTAAACAGAGATGCAGCCTCTTACGTGGCTTGTCCCGGAGCTCGCTCATTTGACTCCGCCCTCCCCTGTGCAGGTACTCGGCTGTGTCGGAGACGGACGGTCTGCTTACTGATGGCTTCCGTTTCTCTGTCTCCGATACGGACCGCAACCGTCTGGACAATCAGATGTTTACCGTCACCATCACGCCTGTTCGGAACCCGCCTCCAGTCCTTGCGTTTGCGGACCTCATCACGGTAAACGGTTCTCAGAGCACTGGGCAGTGTGTGCTATGCAGAGAGGAAATCTGTTCCGTTTTGAATACAGGATTTCTACCTGAATCGGCTGCCACGTTCTTCCTGCAAAGTGTCTAGGCAGTTGTGTCGAGATACGCATGGTTTTCAGTCATGAGTTTTTCAGAAAGTATGAGAAAATATATGCAGAAGATCAAGTAATTGTATTTACATTATTTAGTAAAAAAAACATTCATGTGCTAGACATAAATGCTAAGTGTGTGTAGTATTTTGTATATTATACTAGGTACATACAATAATGGAAGTAAAATTATAAATGGCATATATTTTTCAGGAGTTAAAAATCTAATGCTTCTGAGCTCTAAAATATGGGGAGATGGACAATGTCCCCAAGTCACTTTTTAAGCTAATATTTATTACTGTAAAGCTTATTTATAGTTCCTAGGGGTAGGGAGGGAGGGGGCCATAAGATATGTCCCGTTCATGAGGTTACCCAGACCTGAGTTCAAGTGCTGCTTCTGTTACTGACTAGCTGAGTGACCTTGGACCAACGATATAATCTTTCTTAGCCCCAATTTCATCTTTAAACTGCAACTATTCCTGTTACCTAAAGGATTGCTCTGATTGTTAACAAAATACCATTTAAAACCCCCAGTACATACCAACACATGGTAGGGATTCCATAAAAGTTAATTCAGGCTCCTTGTCCTGCTCCATGTACATACCACATGCCAAAAACTCAAAAGAGTTTTTCTGGTTTTGCCAAGCAACTAAAAATCCGTAAAACTGACTTGTTTCCAAATGGTTCTGCTATTGCCTACCCTGGGAACCCATTTGGCTCTTCTCCATCGCCGGAGTCAGGGTGAGCTTCCGCTCTGTACCTCGTAGATCTTCCTACATCTGGCCACGCACTGTTCAGAGTGGAAAGGCTCAGGCACCCCAACAGGCCAGCAGAAGCACCAGGATCAGGTCACGGGGTTAGCATACAAAGCAGGGCCCTAAAGGAAAAAAGTTAGGTCCAGCAAGTGCTTTTACTAAGATGGATTCATTTTCCTCCTTAACCTTAAGGTTAGCACTCACTTTGGGGTGTGGGGAGGAAGCCCTTTCCTCCTGCATCCCTATCAGCACGTACCCCAAGGGGATGAGCCTGACGTTCCTGCTGGGTGGGGACGCCTGCAGGACCGTCACCCTCCCGGTCCACGAGGGAGGACAGGACGGGTGGTCCCGGGGCTGCAGGCTTTGGGACGACGGGAGGGAAGCGAGACAGCCCTGCCGCCGCACAGCTGGGCTCAGCGGGGGTCAGAACGGGCCGGGCCCTTCGCAACCAGGTCCGTCCGGGAGGCAAGCACAGCCCTGAGGGGAGACACAGGAGTCGGGTGGCGGGTGCAGCTCCGCGGGGCGCGGTGCCCGGGGGCCGCACCTTCCTCCTCCCGTCGGCAGAGGCTTCGTGGCCTCCAGGCAGCGGAACCGGTGCTGGGAGGTCCCCCCGGGCAGCACGTTCCAGTCCAGCTCTTCTGACAGCGGTTCTGTGCCGCCGCCAGGGGACTGTAGATCTCTTCTTCCGCAGGTCGACGAGGGAGGCCGAGCCCCCCTCTCCTTCCATCACTTCATCGCCGCCGACGACCAGGACGGCCTCCGGAGCGACGCGGTCATTACGCTGAGCGCTCTGCCCCGCTACGGCTGCATCGAGAACGCGGGCACAGGTAGGCCGTGGCCGGGCGGCCCAGTCGCTCCTGACCTGGTGACAAGGAGGGGGGGGGGCGGCTGCCTCCAGTCCAAGCTGGACGTGGGGGCTGAGGAGCAGATCCATTTCCAAGACACAGGAGGGAGGGAGGTTCAGTCACTCGGAGTCTCCTGAGCGCTTCCTGTGTGCCAGGCGCAGGGGTGTAACGGGACACCAAAGGAGCAGACACCCCTACCTTGCTGTGGCCGCAGACCCTGGGGAGGGGGGCCAGGGGACAGATAAGAAGCCGAACAAAGAAGACGATCGGGTAAGATGTAGGAGGCCCCTCGGTGCTTCGAGACAAGACAGTGGCGTGGGGGTCGGGAGCACCAGCATCAGGGACAGGAAGGACCCATGGCCTCGGGGCCCAGGGTCAAGGACATAAGGATGCCTGTTCCTCCGCTGCAAGGCGGCTGCAGCTCACCTGAGCCCCTGCTCCGGGTTCAGCTCCTTCGAAGGCTGTGACATGGATTGGAAAGCCTGCTTATCCGTTTGTGACCCCTCCACCTCCCCCCGCTCCACCATCTGCCCTGGACCCCCGCTGCTCTTGCTGCGGGTCGCAGGGAAGGAGGGCGAGACGGCGTGTCCTGTCCCCGGCCCCCCGAGACCGCGGTGACTGGCAGTTGAGACAGGTCCTGGCAGGTCATCGGCAGCTGCCTCTGCGGTGAGATCTCCGAGGGCCGGTGTGTGGCTCTAATTGGCGTGTCACTAGCAGCTCCCGCAGAGAGGCCCTGGACTGAGCGTGTGTGGGGCCAGCATGGGGCCTGAGGTTGGAGCCTCGTCCCCTGGAATCCATTTAGCGGCGGCCGCATTTTCCTCCGGAAAACTGCGGGTCCTTCCCCCGATCTTGCCTTTCATTGCGGGCACTCGGATTTGTTTATCGCCGACTTAGGTCTGTCTCAACGCGTGTTTGTGCCAGAGACGAAGGATGCGAAGGTGAGGGAGACACAGCCCCTGCCTGGAAGGGGAGACCGAGAGGAAGACCAGGAAATGCCAGGAAATCAAACATGCTGGCACAGGGAAAGGGCCAAACCCTGAGGAGGTGCACAGTGCAGAACAGTGAATTCCGTCTGAACAGGAGGAATGGCTGTTGGAAGGGGACGGGGTCGTGAGAGTCTCACCGTGGGCAGAGGAAGGGCATGGACGAAGGTGGGGAGACCTGGAAGGGTCGTTGCCTCCCGTCTCTGCCTCTTTTCTCTCCAGGGTTTTGGTTTTGTTTTTTTTTAAAGCCTCCCTACCGTGCTTTGACGTTAACCTGGACTGCCTACAGGGGAGTATTTCCCTGGCCTAGAAGTCAAATTTCTGCCAAACTCCAGCTCTCTAAACAGTGATTCTCAAACTTTCATGTGTGCACGACTCAGCTGGAAGCTCGTGAAAACACAGTGTCCTGAGTGGCAGCCCCAGAGCGCCCCTGGCCAGAGGCTGGGGGGCCCCTGCGTTTGCATGTCCCCCAGCTCATAGGCGATGCCACAGCTGCTGGCCCAGGGACCGCATGTGGAGAGTCACTGCTCTGCGTCACTATGAGCCTGGGAAAAGGTGCTCAGGTGTCTGGGGGCGGGCGGGGGGTGCAGATAATGATCCCAAGACACTTTACAGGCTCCGGCCCTCTCTCCGGGGTGTTCAGCCCCGAGCCTGTTTTGTGTGTCTGAAACCAGCTATCCAGATTCAGAACCCAGCAGTTCCGCAGAATGCCTTTTGGAAACTATTACAAGGAGCAGCTTTAACTTCTTACCAGCAAGCCAGGAAGAAACAGAAGAATTCTGTTGTGAGGCGGGAAAGAACAGCGCGGGCTCTCCGGTGGGTTAGGACCAGCGCAAATGGAACAGACCCACCTTGACGGCCTCGAGGGCGTGCGTCACCGGGTCCCGCACGACACGGTAGTAGGTGTTCGGGATGAGAGCCTGCGTGCATCAGGAACGGTTTAATTTGCACGCAGTGTACTCTGCTGAAGGAGGCGAGGAAGCACACTAATGACAACGATTTCCGTGAGAAAGCAGAAGGTGCAGTTTTGGAACTGGGAAGGCTGGTGCTTAAAGCTTCAGTGACAGATTCGCTTGTTGAATGGCCTGTTTTCCAATGGCAGGAAGTGAGTCATTTCTCTCTGGGAGTTTATTTTTGGGCATCATTTAGTTTATTAACCCAAGTAAACAAGCCACATTTTTCATATTTGCTGTCGGTCAGTGTAAAGGGAAAATAAAAATTCGAAGGAATGACCGCACTCTGTCCTGGAAACACCGACCTCTGTGTGCTGGGGACTGTCTGGTCACAGGTCGCTCAGACGCCTCCATGCTCCTCGTGTCAAGAGGAACGGAACCCGATGGGTAAAATCTAACTCAGTTCATGTCGAAGAAAAACCACTTGTCCTGAGTTCTTATTTCAAACAAATTGTAAGTAACACTTTCTCAGACCTAGCCTTTCTGTTGGAAGATTAACCAAAAAAATGACACTGTCTACAATTTAGGAAGTCAATGCCTTTTTGATTTATGACCTGATCTTTGCAAAGAGCCGTGGAAGAGACAAAGAGAAAGCTTTGTTGCTTTCAGAAATTCTATACACACTTTTCTTTGTTGATATGTATCCAGGGGATGTTTGAAGATACAGGGGTTTCTTTTTCTCCTCTCTTTAGAGGAAAATGTGGTAACAACTTAAAATCAATCAATTAGAGAGACTCAGACCAAGGAAGAGACAAGCCATCCATCATTTAGACAGTGTTTACTCTTGCCCTTGGCCTTGTCCGGGTTTGGCTGGGGTTGGGATGAAAAGAAGAGTTAACCAGAACCAGCTCGATGTCTGGAGCTCGGCACGGAACTTGAGCATCTCAGTGCTTGGACGGCTGTGGATGGTCCCGGAGCATCGCAGCAGCCCTGGTGTGCCGTCCCGGGGGCTGAGCTCTGACCCATGGGGAGGATTCCTTAAGGAACTGAGGTCAAATGAAAACAATGAAAGGATTCCTGGGGTGCCTGGGTGGCTCATTTGTTTAGCGCCTGCTTTCAGCTCAGATCATGATCCCAGGCTCCTGGGATCAAGCCCTGCATTGGGCTCCCTGCTCAGCAGGAACCTGCTTCTCCCTCTCCCTCTCCACCTGCTTGTGTTCCCTCTCTCGCTTTGCTCTCTCAGTCAAATAAGTAAATAAAATCTCCCTAAAAAAAAAAAAAAAAAAGGAGGAGGAGGAGGCTTCCTCTTGCGTGGTGTGCGAGGCAGTGTGGTTTTGAAACTGAGCAGAGCTTAAGGTAGCACCTTGCATTTGTGCTGTTCCTCGTCTGAGGACTTACTTTATCACAGATTTCTAACAAAACAACCGCAGATTCTTTTTTTAAATTCTTGCTACATACAGTAACGTTCTGAGAGCTTTCATGTGTCTTATCTCATTTGGTTCCCTGTCGAAACTGCCGGGCAGGCGTTACCGTGTGAGGATGAGAAATAGTTGGGAAACTGGAATTTGACCCTGAATCTTCCATTTTGAGCCTTCTGTTCTTTCCATCCTCCATTTTTATCCTCTAGTGTATTTTGTCATTTGTTGATAATGCTGTCATGTTTTCTAGTTCAGCCTAGTAAGCAAGCACGGGTGGATCAAGGTAAAATTCTCTCTTGACGTTGACACAGGTGATCGTTTTGGCCCTGGAACTACCAGTGACCTAGAGGCATCATTCCCTATTCAAGATGTCCTGGAAAACTACATTTACTACTTCCAGAGCGTTCATGAAAGCATTGAGCCAACGCATGATATTTTTAGTTTTTATGTAAGTGATGGACACAGTCGATCAGAAGTCCACAGCATCAATATCACCATTGAGGTAAAGACTTCGAAGTTGGAACATGGGGCCTCTGACAAAAATGTCCCAGAATTAGCTAGCCTTCCATGAGCTCAAAAACAAGATCGCATTTTAACCTTCAGTTTTCAAGGTCAACTTAAAAATACAACCCTGACATTGAGGATACTTGTAGAATTAAGGCTAGCATTTGGAGAGGGTCTGATTTGGAAATCTGAATTTCCACTTCGGGGTAAAATGTGTTCATTCTCTGTGAAAACAGTTTGTGAGGGTCAGACAGAGAAACAGTGTCAGTCTCATATTTAGCTGAAAACCAACATATACCTATTATCCCCTGAAACTATTGTATTTAGGCACACGCATACTTGCCTTTTCTTACATTTTTGATGCATGTATTTGTTAAATTGTAACACCAAAGAAACATGTTCCTTGATGCTGTATTTATTCTTACTTGAGCAACTGGAGAGCTTGCTCTCCCAGCCCAGGGAGACAGAAATAGAAAAGGTAAAAGTCAACAATGGAATACCCTCTCTCCTAGGAAAGGACACCTTCCGAGGTGGTACAGGGGGGCTGGCACGGGGTCCGGGAGACAGTTTTAGGAACCCACGCCTTTAGATATGTTGTTGTCCTACAGTACGATGATACTCTTGGGGTTTTCTAGGACAGTTTTGATTTCAAACAATGTGCTCTTTTATCCTCAAAATATACTCATACTTCTCTAGCCACATGTCCAGATTTTTGGTCCAAAAAACACCATCACTGTCCCCGTGGAAAATATCTTGAAGATTTCTGTAGAACGTCCATTTCTTTTCAAGGGGACATTTTGCTGGTGTGACTTGCTCCTCTTTCAAACACACCATTTTGATGGGGAATTGAAGATGGTGACAATTAAATACTATTTTGAGAGTGAAAGTTGGTGTGACGATGGTGCTTTCGCTGACTAAGGTGCATTTTCTTTCTTAAACCAATATCCGCGTGAGACCTGATATTTTATGCTTTCATCAGAGGAAGAACGACGAGCCTCCCAGGGTGACCTTGCGGCCCCTCGGCGTGCAGCTGAGCTCGGGAGTGGTGATAAGCAATTCTTCCCTGAGCCTGCAGGACCTGGACACTCCGGATAATGAGCTGGTTTTTGTATTGACAAAAAAGCCTGACCACGGTAGGACCAACTGCATGGCAAGCTTCTTAATCCAGAGGGCTGTTAGGACTTTAGAATAAGCACGGGTTTCTGTTGGTTTTTCCTCCGCTTCGCCTGTGCATAGCCCATTCTTTGCATCAGAGTATAATCAGATTCACAGCTAGCCAATATTCTTTGGGGTCACCATGGACACCAGTGGCTCTAAAAAGTCTGAATCCCAGGTAATTGGTGTCTCAGAAATTCAATTTCACCTGTTTTCTTGCTCTCTTATATCACCTCGGGCAAGACAGGTTTAGAGTTCTGTTCTCATAGCAGGCTTCATTACTGAATGGTCCTGGGCCACCTCATGCAAGAAACAGGGTGACCCCCTTGCTATTAATGGCACACGTGTTCACATCAGGTTAGAGGTGAGCTGGATGTCTTTATGAACTTGATCCTTTTGCAAAGAAAGCACTTTTCCTGATTAAACCAGAGGTAAAAACCACCATGGGAATCTTTTGCCTACTTCTTTTCTAAGTGCCGTCCCTCTGGTATTAGCCAAAGCTCTGGAACTTTCATCTCCGGGTGGTACGTTCGTGTATCATAACCCCGTGGTCTTTTAAAGATGGAGTTTCACTGTCGCTGGAAGCTTCATCGAAGAGTCTGTTGGTCATTGCATTTTATCTTCCTTCACTTTTACTTTCTTTAATGAAGCACTTTGACTGTCCCATCATGATACAAACAACCCTTGAAAACAGAAAAATATGCTCCCACCCAAAGATGTCTAGTGTCCTTCTGAATTTCAAAGGAATTCAAAAAACAGTCCCTTCTCCCCTGCCAGGTGCCCTAGAAGTAAAGCAGCAGAAGTGTGCCATGTGCACTTTGCAGATGGGGAAAATAAGGTGTAGTTAATGCAGTGAGTTTGAGTTCATGGAGGGAGACTTGATTTCTAAGCCACTGCATCACCACATGAATTGTGTCTCCTTAAGAGATTTTTGAACAGGAAAGGTTGCATCTTATCTTTATTTGTAGATGAGGCCACAGAGCAGCCCCCAGTGCCTCTACAGAAAATTCTCAGTCAATGGTGTGTCACCAAGAGCCTGTGAGGTGCTGGACAGTCTACCCAGGCTCATGCTAGCTGAAAAATCGGGCCATTCTTTGGTGCCACATGTATTCTACTTTTCTTTCTTTGTTTTTCTTTACTCTCTTCCTCAGGCCGTCTGCTCTGGAGGGAAACTGCTTCTGAGCCTCTGGAGAATGGAAGGGTTTTAACTCAAGGCTCCTCCTTCACCTACCAGGATGTGCTGGCCGGGCTGGTCGGGTACATGCCTGGTGGCCCCGGGGTTGCAGTGGATGAGTTCCGGTTCTCCCTCTCGGACGGCCTCCACATGGCCACCGGGAGGATGGAGATATACATAGAGCTGCCTACAAGCAGCTCCCCCAACGTGGCCGTAAACCAAGGCCTTCAGCTCTCAGCAGGTACCGCGGGAATGGGAGAGAGCGGCTGCGGTCCCTCCGTTCCATTCCGTCCTTGTCAGTGCGCATGTTAGCTCTGTGGGCGGGTATTAACTAGGCCTTCAGAAGTCAGAGACACTCGAGGTAGGGAGAGTTGTTCTTTTAGGAACACAAGCGTTGTGAGTGACTAATGTAAGGTGTAAGACTAAGGTATAAGACTCGCAAGTTTGCCTGTCTATGAGCAGCACCTGAAGGACCCGTGACGTGTCAGTCTTGAATCAGTTGACAGCCAGGAGTCACTTAGAGAGGGAGCCTTTTCCCCCCAGAACATCTGCATCCCACTGGGGTCCTATGTGTTTATCTGCCCTTAGTTTCACATGTGTCTTGTAGTGAAACTATACAGCATGATGGTATCTGAAAATTGGCAGATTCCCAAAGGTCCCCATTATCGATCTGAGATTTCCCTCTCGCCTATTTACAAGCCAGTCAGCCCGTCGGTGTTTCATGGGTGCTGATAGAAGACAAGAGACTCCTGGGTCAGAGACCACATACTTTGTTACTCATGCACGATGGGCAGCATTGCCATCAGCAACTTTGTATCGTTTCGCCCGGCACTCCAAGACTGGTGGAGATGATGCCGAAGGCCCGGATGGATGCCTTCACGTGCAGTGGGGGGCGTTACAGAAGAGGAGCGCTGAGCTTGGGGGTCTCTCCCTGTGACAGTAACAATAAGCAAGTCTGATCTTTGTCCCAGAGGAAGATTATCACCTCATCTCTCGGGGATGCTTGCTGAGAATGGCCTGGGGAAAGAATAGTTTGGCCTTGTGTCGTTGGCATTACCAGCAAGAACGCACAGGAGGCCCAGGGCTCAGCCAAACACTAGGATGTATTACACATGAATGACAAGCATCTACTTCACCTGATTTTACTATTTTTAATATGAGCTGGACAGGAAAGCAAGGGGCAAGGCCCTGAGAAGAGGTGTTCACCACTTACTTGTGTCTTACTGCCGTCCCCAGCAACCTTCATAGCCTTCCAGGGCCCAGGACTCAGAGCCCCCTGTTTTATAATCTTGTAAACGTTGATTTTAACTATTTGGTTTGAGGTGGCAACAAGATACATTTATAAGTTTATGTAAATCTGTTGCTTATGATTTAATGAACCTCAAGATGGTAAATAAGTTAGGTCCAAGAAGGTTTCACCAAAGATGTAGGAGTTGATACATCAGTCTAGAGAGGGGTAACTGCTAGGTCCCAGGAGTAGAGTGAGCACAGCGCAGGGAGAGTGAAATGGATCGGGAGAGAGAAGGGCTCAGATCTAAACCCAACGGAGGACTGACAAATTGGGCAGTTGGGATTGTTTCACTTAGGGAAATTAAAATGTATGCAGTTGGAGATGGAGAAGCTCAAGCACCCAGTATTCACTTAAACCCAGGCAATGTGTGATCATTTAGTCTCTAGTCTCCTGAAATCACTTAACAATGATGGACAATGACCTCCTCTCTCCCACTCTCTTCCAGGGTCCATAGCACGCATCACAGAGCAGCATTTGAGAGTGACGGATGCTGATTCGGACGACCGCCAGGTGATGTACATAATGAGGGAGGATCCTGGCGCGGGGAGCCTGCAGATGGTGAAGAATGACAACCCCGAGCAAATCTCCGTGAAAGGCCCCATCCGGAGTTTCACCCAGGCCGACATCAGCCAAGGTCAGCCGGCTCTCCTGCACCTGCCGGACTCAGAGTCCCCCCACAGTAGCAAATGGGAGTTAAATGCCTGGTGCTTATGGCGGTAAACTGCACCCTTTGTTTGAAGGAGAGCTGGCTATAGTTCATTTATTCTTTCTGGTCTCCTCCAATGTTTGTTAAAAAAAAAAAAAAAAGACTATCCTTCTTGGCTAAAATGTGTTCATGCTTTGACATAGCATTGATGAAATTTGGGGCTATTATGGAGGGAAAAAAATCATTCTGACTTGCTATGATGCTAAAAAGTGTGTGTGAGAGAGAAAGGGAAAAGGAGGTGAATTGGGATGGATTAAGGGGGAAATTATGCCTGCCTTAGGTGAGCGATTTATATCTCTCTTCAGCTCCCAAAGAGCACAAGTTAATGAACTAAGCAAAATGGAAGGGTGTAAATCGGAGCTGCCCGGGGGAGATGACATAGCTCATCCCTCCTCCGGGAAACGCTGATGTAACGTAGAAGCATAAACGTTAAATGCTCCGGCGTTACTGTACAGCTCTTTCAGGAGTAAAAAGGGGCGGGGGAGGTTACATCGTGGGGGAAAAAAAGTAACCCAAAGTCCCGGGACAATGTGCAATTCCATTTGGAGATGGAAACACGGCCCCGAGGAGCAGAAATAAAGGTCTCGTCCATGCGCTGGCACTCAGATGGGTCACAGCCGGGTTCTCAGTGGACCTGTCTGTCCTTTACCGAAGGGCCCGGAGTGGACCTCGGGGTGATAGTTCCTTAATTATTCTTGGCCTCAGTGTGTCTTTGTAAGAATGAGACTGGGTACCTCCCCCCAGATGTTTGGTTACATTTACATCGTGAGGTACCTGGAGGGGTGCGGGGGCTGAACAAAAATGTGGGGCTCATGCTTCTCCCCGTGGATCGTTGTGACTAGTGTGTAGAATGTATCTGTTACCTTGTTGCTTGGAGCTGTAGTCGGTGTTGTCTCAGAAATGGCTTAAGGCTTCCCTGGGAGGTGGGAGCGAGGGGCTCTGGGAGAACGTGGGCCGCATGACGTGGGCATCGGGCCCATGCTGCGGGTGCCGTCGCTGCGCCTTTCCCATGTGGTTACTTCCTTCGAGCCTTTCCCAAAAGCTAAGCCTCCATAGACGGTGGTACTTGGGCTGATTTCATAATGAGAGTGTTTCTGATGAGGAGGAAGTCAAGAGTGGGAGGGAAAGGGAGGAATTGAAAACGTCAGATTAAAATGTCAAAAGCCATGTCCAAGAGAGGAAGGTGTTAATGGCGCCATTGGTGTGAATACCGCTCAGATCCCCACTTCCCGCTTCAGAAATAAGGGCAGAAAGCACTGATCGAGAATCTTCATTATCTTGTCCTTTTTTACAGGCCGCGTAGAATACAGACACGGGAAAGGAGAATCTGGCGGGAGCTTCGCTTTTAAATTTGATGTGGTTGATGGAGAAGGCAACACGCTGATGGGCCAGTCATTTTCCATCAGCGTTTTGGGTAAGGGGGCGTTGGGTTTCTAAAAATATTCCAGAAGGTCTGAGGTCATAGAGTGTACACTGTGCTCACCTCGTTACCCAGCTCCGTGGGACTCTGGAGCCCTATGCCCTCTGTAGCGAGAAGCTCTGGCTCCGTGAGGCTGTCTTTGAGGGACAGGTCCAAGGATTATTCTGATTTTACTCCCGGGCCCCAGGCCCAGATCTGAAGAAAGGAGGCTGAAAGGATCCCCTTTCCAATCACTGTTTCTGACATTTTCAGAAGACAATTCCCCACCAGTCATCACCACCAACAAAGGGCTGGTCTTGGATGAGAACTCAGTGGAGAGAATCACCGCTCTGCAGCTCTCCGCCACTGACCAGGAGAGTACGCCGACAGACCTGGTCTATACCATCACGAGACAGCCCGAGCTGGGCCACCTGGAACATGCCGCCTCACCAGGTGAGCCTGTCCTCTCTTGCTTCGTCCAGCCAAAAGGTTTTTTGGGATTTGTAAGTGTTGGGGATAAGCCACACACACCTAGAGCCTGCCTTGGTTAATAGTTATCTTTGCCCTGTTGATTTTGACCTTATGTACTGCTTTGTATCATACTTGGCACACAGTAGATGCTCAATAATTCCTTGCTGGAAGTTGAACAGACAATTACAACTTTATGTAGGCAGTCTTGTCTCCATGACCAGATGGTCAATTCCTTTAGGGCAAACACTGCAAAACCCTTCTTCTAACATCTGAACACCTGGCACCGTTATGATGCACCACATTTAAAAAATGTAATTCAGGAAATAGCCAGTGAGCATGTGTATTGGGCAAGATTCTAGTTGAGCTTCTGCTGAGGGGGCCTTTAAAGAAAGATAGAGGAGGTCCCTCACCCTCCAGTGTGCTCTGTTGGACGAGACAAGGAGCCTCTGCCTCTAAACACTGATAAGGAAAGAATACCACAGGTGTTTTCAAACTGTGTAAACCTGGTATCCTAGAAGTTCAAAAATGGGAGAGTCTGCATTAGGTAGGAAGGTGCACAGTGATGGTGTTTAAAATTCCCCTTAGAGGGCGCCCGGGTGGCTCAGTCGGTTAAGCGTCTGCCTTCGGCTCAGGTCATGGTCCCAGGGTCCTGGGTTCGAGTCCCACATTGGGCTCCCTGCTCAGTGGAGAGACTGCTTCTCCCTCTGCCTGCTGCTCCCCCTGCTTCTGCTCTCTCTCTCTCTCTCGTTCTCTCTCTCTGACCAATAAGTAAAATCTTAAAAAGAAAAAATTGGCCCTTGGAAGGAAAGTTTGAGCAGACAGAAATGGTGCTACTTTCAAAGATGGGAATGGCACGTGGGCACATTCAGAAAATAGCGAGTGGGCAGGTTTAGCTAAAGCTTATATTCTGGAAGAGGAGTCGATGCGGCCCATCGGTAGATGGAGATCTTACGAGGTTTTGAAAGCTGGGATGAGTGATCCCTGTGTAACTCAACAGGTGACAGAGTCTCTGCAGAATTCTGAGCAGGGAGGGAAAGTGACGTGGATCCAGGGCTAGCAGATGGACAGGAAGGAAGCGAGGGGAGCAGGGACAGTGGGTCAGACGTCTCGCGTCTGGCCCAGTAGGAGGTAGTGAAGCTTCCCCTGGAGGGGCGGTAGGGGATGGTAAGAGGAGAACCATGTGAGAGCTCAGACCCAGCGCCCGGTAAACTGTGTTCAGTCAACAGCAGTCGGTGGAGAGTGGGAGGGAGGGAAGGATTTCGGGGGCAGAACCTGTAAGACGTGGCCGCCAAATGGACCTGAGGCCCGGGAGTCACTTGCCCCACGAGCCGTCTAAAGGGGGAGTTGTCTTTGTTTCGTACACCGTAGAGGCACCGGTGGTTGGCATCCTTTGGATTTTAGGTTCCAAATCCTCCCTTCATTCCGCCGGGGGAGTCACAGAATAGGGGACACGCTCACCGGGCTTCTACTCTCTCTAATACCGGGGGTCAGACCATGAGCAGACCAGACAGATAGAGCAGGGATCCATGGCTACGTGTATTTTGGGGGGGAATAAGAGCGCGCCAGGGTGCAGGGAGCAAGGCGGGGAGGGGAAGACTCCCTGTTACAAGGCGACGTTTGACCAGAGTCCGAGGAGGCTGCGGGCCCCACCGTGAGAAGGGAAGGGTGTTGCAGTCGGGGGGTATCGTGGGTTTTCCCCGCCGGGGCGGGATCCGCCTGGCACCGTCCATCCCGGAGGAGGCGAACGGGAGGGCGCGCTGTGCGGAGGAGCTTCCAGGGGCGGAGGGTGGCCTGGCGGAGGAGGTGAGGGGCCGACGGGGGGCCGGTGAGGGGCTGGCGGATGGGAGGGGTTGTGTGTGCAGGGGGGTGTGGGGAGGCCGGAGAGATGGGCCGAAATCCCTGGTGCACAGGGAGCAAGCGGCCCACGCTTCGTCCTGAAGGTCCCGGGAGAAGAACGCGCATCAGCGCTCCCAAGACCTTGGCTGCGGGAGACAGTCGATAACTAATTCAGGAGCGAATTGCTTCTGCCAGAATCCCGTCAGGCTGCTGACTGCGTCTCGGGAAGATGGAAGGCCGGACGCCTGGCTGCTGTGCGGGGAGCTGCCCCTACGCTCTGCAGCTCGGAAAGCTCGGAGCCCCAGCAAGGCACGGCCCGCGGCCCGGCTGCGGGTGCCTCCCCGCCCTCACTCGTCTTGGACCGGGGGCTGTGTGGGGGCTTCCGTGCGCGGCCGCCTCCCTTACTCCTGTTCAGTGTTTACAATCTCGGCCTTCCCTGGGCTTGGATTCCGGCTGCCAAGACCAGGCCTGGGCTGCCTAGGGAGAGACACTCGTGGTGGCCACACTTCTCCCTTCTCTTGCGAAGGCACCTGCAAAAATAGCGGGAGGGCCCCCCTCCCTGGACAGGACCCTGCACCTGCCCTTTGCCACCAGCCGGACTTCCCCACCTCCCCCCACCGGCTCGCGCCCCCGCAGGTGTTCTGAAGCCCCTCTTCCGGTCACCCTCTGTGGCCAGATCCAAGGAGGCTGTCCCCTCCCCTGTCCTCTCGCGGACCCTTCCCACTGCGAATGGACCCCGGCTTTCTGGCCCTCCTGCCCTGCCAAGCCCATCCCACGTCCTTTCTCTTGCATTTGGCCAGAATTCTCACCTTCCCCGCCTGCCCTAAGTGAGAACCTAGTCATGAACTTGATTCTTTTTAGATGTGGAAAGTGTCCCTTCAGAGGACATGCACGGTGACATCTCACATCCCTTTCCTAAGGCAGCGGGCGCAGCTCAGGGGAGGGACCCCGCGCCTCCCCCTTCGCCTCCATGGTGAGGAGGGTCGGCGGGGACGGGGGCGGCCGGTGCCTTCGGAGCAGAGCGCGCGGACCTCAGGCCTGTCCTGTGTCGGAGCTGCTTGGGGCCCGTCGGAAGTGTCGGCTCCCCCGCGCCCGCACACGGCCGCTCACGGGCAGCTCTGCAGTGGACCCGCTCGCGGCCGTCTCGGTCCGGGAGTCCGGGGGTCCGGGGGTCGGACGGCTGCTCCTGCCAGGCAGACGGGGGAGGGCCGCAGACCCCGTCTTCCTCCCCCGCGGAGAGGCAGGGCGCCGCGTGCCTGGGCGAAGTGTGCGGAGACACAGCCGGGCCTGCTGCCTCTGGGCCGTCGCGGGAGAGCGAGGCCGTGTGTGCCTTGTCACGGCTGCGGGGCCACAGCCTCGCGTCAGGGGCTCTGAGGACCGTTTATTCTCGTGGCATCGGAGCGAGAAGTCCCACGATTGGAGACTTGCCAAGCCTCTGAAGCAGAGACCAGGCTGCGGTGCCTCGCACGAGAGGCGAGTTTCCTCTCACCGAACAGTCCAGCGGTGGGGGCCCCGGTGGCCTAAATGGCTCAGTGAACCCCGAGACGAGGCTCCCATCTCGAGCCCAAGGGACTCCTGTGGCTGTCGTCATTTCCCAGCCGGCGATAAGCGACAAAGGCCGGGGAGCCACGCCGGGGTCTGGGCTGGGAGGATCGCGGCGGATCGCGTCGGGCCCCGGGCAGGAGGGGGTCAGACGCGCGGCGAGGACGCTGCGGGCGGGTCACCCCCAGCCCCGGCATCCGGGGGCTTCGCTGACGGGGAGAAGTTTGTGTCCAAGTCAGGGCGGGGGAGAGCGGCCCCGGCACGACCCCGGGTCTCGGCTCCCGGGACACTCGCTGGGCGGCTCCCGCGGCAGAGCGTTGCTTTCGGGAGAGGGACACGCGCACACGCGTCCGCGACACGACACGGCAGGACAGGACGGTGGCCTGAGAGAGGCGTGCGGGTGAGTCAGGAAGGACTCCCCAGAGGCGTTCCCCGCCCTCTCACGTGTGACAAGACAGGAGACACGTTTGGGTTCGTGACACAGTGCCACGGCCTGGGCAGCCGCACCGAGGACACGCGCTGTCCCACGGATCCGGGGCTGGACGCCGGAGGTCACGCTGTCCGCAGCGTCGCGGTCCCCCCGAGGCCGTGACGGAGGACCTGTCCCGGGCCTCCCTCCTCGGCCCCTCAGAGTTGACCGTCTGGGCGCTCGCGGGGCGCTCGCCCTGTCCCTGCCCGTGGACGCGTGCGACGGACTCTCCCCTCTTCTAGGGACGCTCCTCAGACCGGGTTGGGGCCCGGGTCAGTGACCACGTCCTAACCACGTGCGTTTGCGATGATCCTGTTTCCCGTAAGGTCACAGCGTGAGGTACTGAGGGTCGGGACGTCAGTGTGTGCCGGGGGAGTGCGGGGCCCAATTCGTTCCCTGCCGGGTTTGAACAAAAGCTGCGGCAGAAGAGCGAGGGTGTCGCACCGCCTGAGCGTGCAGGGCGCCGTCCCGGCTCTGCGGGAAGCGGGGAGGCCGAGGCAGTGGCCTCCGGGGCTGCCGGGAAGCAGTTCCTTCAGGCTGCGGCCTCCGCGCACGCTTCCCTCCCCGGACCGAGCCTCCTCCCTCGGGCCGGCCGCGGGGGCTGGAGCCCGGGACAGGGTCGGTGTGCGGCTCCGTGGCACGGCCGGACGCGGGGTCAGCCGGCAGGCTCGCAGGGGACAGCGTCCTCCATGCCACAGGTCCTCCAGGACGTTTCGAAGGGTAGCGACCTGCCCCCAGGCAGGAGGGGCAACGCCGTCTTGGCGGTGAGCAGCGTCCGTCTTCCGACGCCCAATTAGCAAAGGCTCGGATATTTTTTTAAGTTTGCAGAGACGGAGAATCTGTGCTCGGTGGGACCTGGTCGACAGCAGCCAGCTGGGTTCGTTCACCGAGCACGTCGTGAGCGCCTGCTGTATGCCAGCGCCGCTGCAGGGGCCTGGGGCTGACGGGACAGCGGGAGTCCGTCCTCCTGAAGCTTCTGTGCGGAGGCCGTGGCCCTCCTCACCCTCGGGCACGAAGTTAGGGACATCACTCAGCGATCATATTAAATACCCCATCAGAATCAGTACTTCAGACACGAAAAATGCTACAGCCAGAAAAGTATTCTAGAAGAAACGATTCAATTAAAAATACCACGATGGTGGTAGTTCAGGGTGGATCCGTGAGTGGGTTTGGGATTCTTTACCACATTTCTGGGTTTTTCACATTCTCTTTAATAGGCAGGTGTTACTCTTATATTGAAAAAAAAATTAAAGGATAAAAGTAACATCCAAGAGGCCCCTTGCCCCGCCTGAAAAGGTTAGATGAGCTGTACAAGGAGTAGCCGGGCAAGCGTTAACTTTGGAGCTGGACAACCTTGCGTTTCACCCTGGTGGTGCCTTGTACTCGCTGTGTGAGGCCCTGAGTAGGTCACACTGCTTTTCTAATTTTACTCGTGTCACAATAGGGAAAAATGGAGGAAACATGCCAGCCTTGACCTCCCAGAACCTTAAAAGAGAAAACTCAGTATGTGTAAGCAAGCCTGAAACGGTGTTCCGCACATGGTAGGTGCTCAGTGTTGGCTCAGTGTTGGCTCCGTTGAACTGGGAAGATCAAGCCTAGAGCTCTCATATGCTCCTAGTGGAAATAGAAAAATAGAAAAAATATTTTACAAATATAAAATTTATATTTATATTTATACATAAATATTTATACATAAGTATGTATAAATAAAAATATATATTTTATATTTAAAATATATTTATAAAATATAAAAATTATATTTATATATTTATAAAAATATAAAATTTAGATTTATAAAAATTATTAAGAATTTATATTTGTATTTATAAAAAATATAAAATCTATATTTATAAAATAGTTTTAAAAACCCACTTTGTTTGCAGTTTCCTAGAAAGTAGAGCAGGTACCTAACATATAGTCCCACCATTCCACTCTAAGAGATTTATCCAAGAATAAAAACGTATGCCCATACCAAGACTTGGGCATGAAGGATCATAGCAGCTTTATTTGCAATAGCACAAAACTAGGAATGACCTAAATGTCCAACAACAGGTGAGTGGAGAAACAAACACGTCGTTTGTTTGACACATTGGTTGTATGACACAGCTGTACGATCGAATACTATTCAGCAATAAAAAAGAAAAAAATTATTCAGGCATGCTGCAATATGGGTAAAACTCAAAATAATTATGTTAAGTGAAAGCATGCATAAAATAGTATATATTCTATGATTCTATTTGAAAATAATTACAAAAAAATCCCACCAATCTATAGTTACAGAAAATAATTGCTTTGTTGCTTTGGGATCGGGTAGGGGACAAGGAAGGGAAGAATGGAAGAATTAGAGAGTGTCAGGAAATTTGGGGGGTGATGGATATGTTCACTCTGCTGATTAAGGTGATGGTTTCACGGGTGTGCCAAAGCTCATGAAATTGTGCACTTTAAATATGTGCAATTTATTATATGTCAGTTTCTTCTCGATAAGAAATGTTAAGAAAAGAAAAGATCAATTCCAAACCTTGCTTTCCAAGAAGGAAAAATCTATCACGTTTCTTAATCACTCTCAGACTAACAGTGCGTACAAAGGGAACAGGGAAGTGGGTGACCCGTTGACTGGAAGACTCCAGACAAGTGTTTCCCCGTGAGCTGTGGGGATAGATTCACAGCAGGGAAAGAGATTTAAATTTCTCAGTGCAGACAGTCCGAAGTTATTAAATTTTTAAAGAATGTATGGATTTCCGTCTAGATCCACAAGACAAAGCGTTAAGACAGGAGCCGCATTTCTTGCCTGTCAACAGCTGAGGTAGCAAGCACAGAAATACCAGATGCCTCCTCGTCAAAAGAAAATAATGCCCCAATATGCAGAAGGCTGCTGTATCTAGGTGACAAATTTCAGATGATAAAGAGAGTTGCAAATGTAAACCCTGCGGGTTGATTTTTTTTTTTTTTAAGAAAGATAAAGTCAGTGATATTGATGTCCCAGTTAAATATAAAACAGTCAAAGTGGAATCTCTGTTTGTTTGTTTTTACTGAAAAGCCAGACTGGTTTTGCCAGGATTAACAGTAATGTATAATATGCCCCAGGAAGCAGCAAATGAATTTCAGGACCAAACCAAAGGACTAGATTCAATGGATTAATAATCCAACACCCAGAATTGGAAAGAGGGAATTTGCACTGAAGGAATAAAAGATGTGGTTTTGTTTCAGTCTTGGCTGGCACAGACCATGAGCCACAGAAGCCCTAAGATAGAAGCAAGAATTCTGGGCTCTTTTGCTAAATGTTGCCAGACATTTAAAAACATAAGATGTTACTCATTTGTGAGCTATGTTGGCATTATCTAAAAATCACTTGAGTTTTTTTTTTTTTTTAACTTTGAAAACAAGTCTGAAAAAAATGTAACGTGCATCCTCTTTATCGCGTTATGAAAGGATGCTGGTGTTCTAGGTCCCTTAGGAGTTGAGACAGGATGACCGCACCAGCCTCACAGTCCTGCGTAAGGTTTTGTAACTGCCAGCCTGGCCCAGGTTGTGTATGAGAAGCTGGAAATCATGGACCAGAGAGATGAAAGGGACCTTGCAGAATATCCAGTGAAGTCACGGATGCCAGGCTCCCCAGTCACAGAGAAAAGCTTATGTGTAGCCAAGCCCAAGACTCCAGTGTTCAAAAGCAAAACCATCCCACAATATTAAAAATTAGGACAGGTTTCCAGAAAGGACTATGCCATAAAACTTAGCAGAGAGGAGTTTGGAGAGGCAATGGCTCTACGTTTCACAGATTTGACCTGCATTCATAACCCCCAGAGAAAGGAGAGGAACATTTCTTGAGCACCTGCTGTTGGCTTGGCGCATAGCAGAAGCCGGATAATTAAGTTGACACGTGCTCCCACGGAACTTATGCTGTGGTAGGGAAGAAGGTACACAGATGACTCTAGCACAAGTTCTCAGAGAAGCACATAAATGCTCTAAACGAGATACAAAGGGCTCCGTCTGGTAAGAGTAGGGCATTTCTCTGGCATTAGAAATATGGCTAGCGTTTGGACATCCTTCCTCTGGTTCTCACTTCCCCTTCTGCTAGGTACCCAGATTCGTTCCTTCACTCAAGCTGACCTGACTTCAGGCGACATTCAGTACGTGCACTCCAGCAACACCGAGAAACACTCCGACGCCTTCGGCTTTACGCTCTCCGATGGCATCAGTGAGGTAGGCAAGGCACTCCGTCGACGCCCTCAGGGAACGGGTTCTGATTCGGAAGTCTTCGTGGAAGGGAGTGTGCAAAGCAACTCTGCGAGCTTCACTCTCCCCTGCTCTCACCCAAAAATAGTGCAGAGAGAGCACCTACCTTCTGCTTGGGTGGGTGCAGGGGACAGGTGTCCCACCTGCACTTTCTGCCGTTTAGGTGACCCAGACTTTCCACATCACCATACGCCCTGTGGACGATTCGCTCCCTGTTGTACGGAACCTGGGCCTGCGGGTACAGGAGGGTGTGAGGAAGACCATCACCGAGTTTGAGCTCAAGGCGGTGGATGCAGACACGGAGGTAAAAGCAATCCCCTCGGTTCCCCGGCTGAATGAGGGCTGATCTGTCACGCTGGAATCTGTGTCTCCAGGGGTAGGGCAGAGTAGCGAGGTTAGTGTTAGCATCTTTGAGAGGTTAGAAATCAGAGGACACTGTGGCCTTCGGGAAAAGAGAAGCTAATATATTTGAGATCAAATTGTTTTTAAACCCTTTCTGAACTCCTAGATACATTCATTCTCTCCCCTGATTACCGGGAACAATCCCTTAACATACTAATTTTTTTTTTAATGTGATTCATAGAAAATTAGATAGATGACCTTTCAGCCAGTTTTTTAATTCTTTCTTATTGGAGCAAACAAGGGTTTGGGGCACCTATTCATTTTTCCTATCATTTACCACCTCCATTCAGACTTCTCCGAATGACCATGGAATATTGCGATTTGCACTTCCTCCACGAAGTAGGCTTTGTTCAGTGAAACAGGGCGTGTAGAGACTGAACTCTTATGTTCACGATGCTTTCAGAGGCTAACGTTAGGCTGACTTAGCTCTTGCAGAGGGCAATCGCCGTGTCTGTTAGTTCTCTGCCCCTTCCCTGTGCCCGCACTCAATCTCTCACTTATTCTCAAAATACTGACCACCTGGTACGTGCCAGCCTCCGCTCCAGATGCTAAGGACGGGGCTGTGAACAAACCCCAGCTCCAGCCTTAGGGAGTTTTCAGCCTTCGGTTAGGGGAACCGTCAAGAAAGAACATGTAATACCACGTCGGAGATGGTGAGGGCTGTGAATTAAAAAACAAGGCAAGGTAAAGGAGGTGGGGACTGGAGGGTGCGTTACTGTAGACGGATTGTCGGACAAGTCTCTGAGGAGCTGATAGTTGAGCAGAAATAACATGAAGTAGAAGCGAGCGACACAGTTACCTGAGTTACTCTTGGAGAAAAACCAGGAGCACAGAGGCCCTGTGGTCAAGTGTGCTCGGAACCTTGGAGTCACAGCAAAGGAGCGAAGAGGCTGGTACCGGGGAGCAAGCAGGGGGAAAGAAGGCAGCCAGAGAGGAACCCTGCCACCAGGTCGCAGAGGAGGGCCTCGCTGGCCCAGGTCAGGCCTTTGCATTTTATTCTGAGTTGGTGGCAAGTCACTGGGAAGGCTTGAGCGTGGTTTTCTACATCTTTGATTTTTCCTTCTGTGTCTCACCCTCGAAGCTGCAATTAGAAATGGGAAATTAGCTTCTGTTTGATGCATATGGGATTCTATATATAAGAATTTTGGAAAAGTGTTGGGGGGGGAGGGAGTTGGGAAGGAAATGAGTAGTTATAAAAGGTCTAGCTCCCGTTGCCCTAGTAGAGGTAAAAAATTCAGGTTTTCCCCTATGACCTCTAAAAAACAAATTTAAATGTCTTTGTCTCACCCCAGAAGGCACCAGAACGTAAGTTCAAGTGTAATACCCAATACAGTTTCTCTCCTTGGTTTTATTTTTGGTATGTCTAAAGAAAATGCAATTCTTACTTCATAAATGTCTTTGGGTCTGACCACCCTTGACTGCCCGCTGGTCGTCCCGCACAAGTGTGGTTTGGGGCGCCCGGTGGCTCAGGCTGTCGAGCATCCGACTCTTGGTTTTGGCTCTGGTCAGGGTCGCGGGAGTTGTGGGATCGAGGCCGAGGCTGGGCTCGATGCCCAGCAGGGGGCCCGCGTGAGGCTTCTCTGCCTCTGCCCCTCCCCTGCCCGCCAAATAAATAAATGAATCTTTGAATCAAGACAAATCTGGTTTCTGTCACGGACTTCCCTTCTCCCCCTGGACAGGCCGCGTCGGTCACGTTCAGCCTTGTGCGGCCCCCGCAGCACGGCACCGTCGAGCGGACCACCAACGGGCAGCGCTTCTGGCCCGCGTCCACCTTCACCATGGAAGACATCTACCAGAAGCGGGTTAGCTACAGCCACGATGGCAGCAACTCCCTCAGAGACCGGTTCACCTTCACCGTGGCGGACGGGACAAACCCCTTCTTTATCGTGGAGGAAGGAGGGAACGAGGTGAGGCGCCCGCGGCGGGGAGAGAGGCAGAGTGCGCCGGAGGTTGTCCGGAAGCCGAACGGGGCATTTCTCAGCCGGGGATAGCGTTGTTTTATTCTGTCCCTCATCGGGCCTGGGCAAGCTGGTTAAGTCTTCGAAGCCTCAGCTTTTCATCTGTGAAATGGGTACGACAGCAATCACCAGCTTCAGCTGGTCTAAGGATCAAAGGTCACGACGAAGGGTGACCGTGATTGTTCCTGTGACGGTCATTGGGTCATTGTTTCTCTGTCCCTTTGGCCCACCGGTGACTCGTTTCAGCTTTCTTTCATCTCATTTGAGTAGCTCGTCTCGAAGGATTCTAGATGGTCTTTCTCTTTTGCGTGTGCTCGCAGCCGGCCAGAGTTTTTCAATCTCATGAAGAACAACCTGGTTAGGAGAACGGCTTTCGCCTCTGAAACACACTGATGGAAATTCTGGTTTTCTCACGAACTGGCTGAGATGTCTGTAAAATGGGGGGTGTCTGTCCTTCTGCTGCTCATTGAGCACTTGGCCCAGCGCCTTACACAGGCCACGTAGGGCTCTGGCTGTAATACCGTCATAGGTCACCACCCCGTCACCCTTTTGGGACCAGCTGATGAAACAGGGGAAGCTGTTTTTCCCTTGAGCTCCTGCAGTGTTTGTCAGAGCTTTCCTTCCCTAAGAGAGTCCCTCCCTTCCAAGGTTCAGGTGTCCGGAAGAAACTTGAAGGTGGCCTCTCCATCCCCATCCCCGCCGTTTCTCCTCGCTGCTTCATTCCTCAGCCGGGTCTCTGGGGGGTCCTCGCCCTCCTCTGGCAACAACGGCGCCTGCGGTGACAGCTGGGCCCGAGGGCCGCCCGCACTCGCACGTCCGTGTCTGGCTCCGAAGCAGCGTGGCTGAGCAAGCGCTCCCGCCCTGCTGTGTTTCTGGACCCCACAAGGGTCAGCCCCTCGGTGCTGGGTGGTCCTTTCCTACCCGGATGCTGACTGCGAATGATTGCTTTCCCGGATGCAAGATCCCCCGCACCCTGTAGCGACCGTCCGCACGAAGGTCATTCTCCGCTGGCCCAGGTGTCCTGAGACGGCTCTTGGGATCTCCGGCCACCTTGGGGTCCGCACGGCTTCACCCCCGGCAGCTCATCGTTTTTATTTTTTCTCTTCTGAACCGTGGCTGCTCCCGCCCTTCATTTGACTTTCAGAAGAGAGGAGAGATTTCAGGATGAATCAGGGCTTCCTCTCCGGTACACATAAAAGGTCGTGGTGGGTCTCCCGAGGGACTGTACTATTTTTGACGTGGGAATTATTTAGGAGGGCTGCTGAAGACCGAGAAGCCGGCATCTCGCTGCCCTGCGTGCTGGCGCGTGCCTAACCTCCCAGAAACAGAGGTTCTGGGCCGGACTCGCCACCTACGTGCCGTGTGTGTGTGCACGTGTGTCTGCATGAGAATGCAGTTCTAGACCAGGCTCTTTTCACGGGTCCCACAGATGCTTTTCTCTGCCCCCGCCCCCATGTGGACAGTTCTCTCGCGGGGAAAAAAAAAAAAAAAAAGGAAAGAAAATATCCTCCCCTGGAATTTCTGCTCACACCTGGCAGAATCCCACCCGGAGCTGTTGACATTAGCCTGTGAGTGGTCAGATCAGTCTACCGCTCCTGAAGATTTCGACGAGAGTTATTGAAAGGAAAATACTGTTTGCTGTTTCACCTCAGGGCAATCTTGAACCCAACTCAGGAATGCGTGGGTGTGTGAAAGTCAACTTTGCTTCTCACGTTGTCCCCACTGGATCCATCAGTGATCTTTGTGCCCCAGCCAAGGGTGATAAGCAAGGACACTGGTATGGCTGCCCATTCGGAGGTGCCAGCGGATGCCGGGAGACCCGGCTTTGGATGCGGTAGGACATGACATATTTCAGATGTCCCTGAACGATGACTTTTCTCTTCTGGCTTCCCCCACAGGTTAAGACAGCGGCTCCTCAGCATTTCCAAGTCGACATCCTCCCTGTGGACAATGGCACTCCTAGAATTGTCACCAACCTGGGGCTCCAGTGGCTGGAGTACATGGATGGCAAGGTGAGGCCTGTCCGTCTGCCACACTCACGCGAACCAATGTGGGCTAAGTCCTGATTGGTGACCACATGGAGATAGAAGCCCAGTTCGACTCGTGTTTACCCCTCCCTAAGGGAGCTGGTTTTCCTAAGACGGGCCAGCTCCATGAGTTTGGTTAGGATCGTATATAGTTTGAGATGTTCTTACAAAATGACCCCCAAAAGACAGAAGCTCGAACAAGGTACACGTTTGTTTTTTCTCTCACATATGCGGTGGCAGTAAGCGGGCAGTTCCGGGCTCTGCATGACCTTTCAGAGACCAGATTCCTTCTGTCTCACTCTTCTGACGTCCCTGGGTTGCTGCTGTTGAACAGCAGAGTCTACATTCCTCGGCGGCTCCTCGAGGCGCCCGCCCATGGAAGAAGAGAACAGGGAAGCAGAGGGCAGGGAACTTCGTTGGAAGCAGGTGATGCAGAAATGAAACACATCACTTGTGCTCACATTATTCTGGCAAGAATTTGGTTCTATGGCTCCATCTGTTGCATCTGAGGCTGGGAATAGAGTCTCTCGCTGGCTTAGCTGGAAGTTTGTTAACTAGAAGAAGGGGAGGAAGGGTTTCGGGGAATATCTGGAATATGCCATAGATGGGAAAGAAGTGGGCATTTTGTAGGTGAGTATCCTCAGAGGACTTCTAGTTTAGAAATTCCTTTCTGCTCCTAAATCCCAGTTTGGTCATTTTAGGGTAAGCCATGATTCTTACCAGGTGACCTGTCAAGCATTAAATCCGCATCCTCACCCAAACACACACACTTCTCCAGCTCAAGAGCTGATTTTTCTTTTGCGAGGGGTATTCCCTCTAGGGTATGGATTTTCTCATCTCCGTGGAGCTGATCAGTCGTCTGCATGAGCAGCTGCTATGCTGTAGCTTTCTATAGCACGGCTGGGGTTTTTTAACTTACTACAGCTTCCTCTCATCCCTTATTTGGTTTTCTTCCTCATATTCAGAACCACCCCATTCTCTTCTCAACATGCTCCAGATGGTTTTCTACTTCTCCCTTCTATCCTACCGCAATGACTCTTAACCAAAGTCAATAATGACCTTTATTTTGCCAAGTCCAAAGGTCACACACCTGTGCTTGTTTTACTAGATCCATTATTTTTTTTTAAATATTTAATTTATTTATTTGACAGACAGAGATCACAAGCAGGCACAGAGGCAGGCAGAGAGAGAGGAGGAAGCAGGCTCCCCACTGAGCAGAGAGCCCGATGAGGGGCTCGATCCCAGGACCCTGGGATCATGACCTGAGCCGAAGGCAGAGGCTCAACCCACTGAGCCACGCAGGTGCCCCTTACTAGATCTATTATTATTTAATACTGTTGACCACCCTCTTTTTCTTTCAGACCTTTTTACTCTTACTAAATGTTTGCTGAATGAATGAATGAGTGAGTGAGTGACTTACAGTTTAACCAGTATATTTGGGCAATATCGGGGTATCCTATATCTATCTTACTCAATTTCAAGAATTGTGATGGGCTATAACATGGCCACATTCCCTGTATTTTATCATTATTTCCAAAGTTCAAACCTTCCTTAAAGGCCAAACTCAAATCCGCCACCTCGAATCCCTCCTCCGACCCCGATGGCATTAATCTCTCCCATCCCCAGAAGTGTACATTCCTCTTTGTATCTCCCATTACAGCTCTTGCCACAGCTCCCCGGCTCAGGGCCCTTTCTTTTCCAGTGAAGTGTGAGCATCTCCAGGCCAGAGGCTGAGACGGCTGCAGTCCTCATGGTCTCTTCCTTCCTGGCAGAGTTTTCCATGCAGTAAATGCACTCAGTAAATCATCGTTGAACTGAATTAATTCGGAGTCAGAGGGTCTCGGTCTGGCTTTATTCCCACGTCAGGAATTAAATTTAATGGGTTTCTATTCCAGGCAACCAACCTGATCACCAAGAAGGAACTGCTGACCATGGACCCAGACACAGAGGACCAGCACCTCGTCTATGAGATAACAGCGGGCCCCAAACACGGCTACGTGGAGAACAAGCTACAGCCGGACAGAGCTGCTGTCACCTTCACACAGGGTGAGGAGAACCGGAGATGGGAGCCGAGAGACGGGAGAAATCGCCGCTGACTTTCCCCGCCTTCCAGATGTTTCTCACAACCTCTTCCAGCTACTTACCCTCAAGCCATTTATTTGCAAACAAATAGATCATTTAGTGTCTAACCATCCAACTTTGGATTTTTACTTCTCCTGATTTCTTTTTCCTAATATTCTCAGTTATGGCAAAAGGAAAACAAAATTGTCTTTACCATGCTTGCTCAGTTCCCAGATTGTTTTAGGTTTTGGGGAGATTTAGTGGAAAGATCCCGTGATGTTGATTGGTTTCTTCTTCTTTTTTTAACTGAAGCATGGTTGACACCAATGTTCAATTAGTTTCAAGCGTGCAACATGCTTGGTTTTCTTTCAAAACAAAGAACAAAAACAACAACCATACTTGATGAAGTATCTGTGATCCTTTGTGGCTTAATTTTGTTCTCGAAGGGTCATGGGTTGTTTCTTAAGTCTTCAGCAAAGAAATTAAAATCAACAGGGGTGCATTACTCAACAGAAATATTTTCCTATTTTGAGTCACATCAAGTGGACCATTTTGTATTTTAGTAGTCTTTTTTTTTAAGATTTTATTGATTTATTTTTCAGAGACATGCACAAGCAGGCAGAAGTGCAGGCAGAGGCAGAGAGAGAACAGGCTTCTCACTGGGCAAGGAGCCCGATGCGGGACTCGATCCCAGGACCCTGGGATCATGACCTGAGCTGGAGGCAGACGCTTACCTGACTGAGCACCCAGGCAGCCCTGTATTTTAGTAGTCTTATAAGCATGTCAGACTCTTGCAGGCTTCTTTTGAGGATGGACCTGACCTTGAACAGTCATTGCAAAAACTGCCCCTTACACCTCATGCACCGTATTTCCCTTGTCTCCCTGTTCCCAGTCTTATGTTCTCTCCTAGAAAAGGAACTTCAATAGGTGCCATGTGTGTGGGCTGTTGTAATTCGACCCCAGCTTCCCATAGTAGCACATACCTTCAAAGAACTTTATTTAGAAGGAAGTAGGGGTTAGGGTGAGCATGTGTGCCCAAAGGATGGAGTCAAAGACTCTTTGCCAGCTCTCAGATTTGCCTTTAGAATTCCAGAGAGACTCATTAAGGTACTTTTTTGCCATGATCCTGGGATTCTTATTTTACAATAGCATCGTGGTATTTCCTGGATAAAGACAGCCCTTTGTCACACGGAGCTATGGGGTTTTATTTTAAAATCTGGCAGACACGCTTATTTATTTTTAAGACTACTATCCCTTTTGGTTCCTGGGAAATTAAGTTCTGTCTACAACCCATTAGAAGAATAAGATGGGTATGTCAGCATGTAATCTAGGAGGCAGTCTTTCCCTCCCTGGGTAAATTCATACTGTGTTTTTTCTCACAGAGGATGTGAACTTGGGATTGATCCGTTATGTGTTACACGAGGAGAAGATCCGTGAGATGATGGATAGTTTTCAGTTTCTGGTGAAGGACAGTAAACCCAATGTGGTCAGCGACAATGTCTTCCATGTCCAGTGGTCCCTCATCAGCTTTAAATATACCAGGTACAAGGGTTATTGGTGTTTGTTCTTGAGAAGTGTATCAGGCAAGCAGAGGAGATCAGATCGAAATACGTGGGCGTCTGCTCTGGCCATCTGATGGTGGTGGTGGCAGGAGACAATGATAATAAAAATAATTAATGTCACCAAATGTTTTTTAATACTAAACATACCAGGCACTTGACACACATCGTCTTGTTTAATACTTGCAATTGTGAAAGCGGTGCTGCTGTTGTCCCCGCAAGAACAAAGCAGTGGAGGCGGAGAGAGGTTAACTAATTTACCCGAAGTCACATAGCTAATAAGCAGTGAAACTAAGACCGAAACTCAGTGATCTTAACCACTGTGCTGTACTGCGTCTCCTACAAGTGTTTTGCTTCAGGTTTTCAAAGGTAATCCAGTAGAACGGGTAAGAAACAAAATACACAATCAATACTGGCTGGTAGTCACTGCCCCATGATAAGAGCATCTGGACCCTCTACCTTCTCTGTTCTCGGGCTTGTGTTCGCCCCTAGCTCCTTTGGTGTTCATAGGATTATATGTCCTTTGGGACAGATTCATAGCTTAATATAGATACTCTCTAAGGTGTTTTTGTAGTCTTTGGGTTGCGGGGGAGGGTGTTGAGAGGCAAACAGACACCAGTTTTGGTAAAGGTAGGCAAGCACAGTACTGATTTTATAGGTCACATTATAACTAGGATTATAATTTTGTGGAGCAAATAATTCTTTAAGTCTCCATTTCAGAGACTCACTATTCTAAGAAAGCAAGTTCATGATAATTCAGATGGACATTGGAATGGAGGTCGGGGGATAACATACAAACTTGATTTCATGTGCCCTAGACCTGGGCTGTCCACTCTTATTCACACAAACTCAGAGAATTTAGTGGAATCTTATATTCAGTGTGTGTGTGTGTGTATGTGTGTATGTCTATATACACACGTATGTATGTGTGTATGCATGTATATGTGTGTATATATGTGTGTATATCTATACATATATAGACACACACACACACACACACACATTTTGTTGTTATTTCCCTCTTGTTTGTATCTCCTTAACAATTAAATAAGTGGACAGTCTGATCACTTTTTCTGGACAGCCCGCCAGCGTTTAATGGGCTGAATCGCACAGTGTCCCAGCGCTGGCGCTGAGGACTGACCCATCAGAGGCACTTTGCTGGCAGCCCTCACCGCAACAAGACAGCAGCCCCAGCCCAATACTCGGCCTCGGTGATGAAAAACAAGGCCCAGCTCAAGACCCCAGTCGCTCATGGACAGTTTGTCTTCTACCTGCCAAAGCAATACAGACTCGTAGCAGCAGCTCAGTGAACCCTGTGTCTTAGTCTGTTTGAGCTGTTCTAACAGAATGCCACAGCCTCGATGGCTTATAAACAGCAGAAATTAATTCCTCATAGTCCTGGAGGCTGGGAAGTCCTAGATCAAGGTGCGGACAGATTCGGGGTCTAGTGAGGAACCTCTTCCTGGTTCCGAGGCAGCTGTCGTGCCCTTGTGTCCCCACGTGGTGGAAGGACCAGGGAGCTCCGTGGGACCCCTTGTCTCAGGGCTCCGGTCCCGTTCACGAGGGCTCTCCCCTCATGACCCAGTCACCTCCCACACATCAGCACATTGGAGGTAGGACTTCAACGTGCGAATCTGGGGGACATGGTTAGTCTGTGTCACCCCCCAGTGTCGCAAAGCTCCGTTCGTCCGAACACCTTTGTTCCCAGGCCCCATTCGTATTTTCTTGTCCCTGCCGCCTCCCTGACTCCCTTGCACGTTTCCCGTCCAGTCGGTTCCCACCTGAGAGAAGATATCAGCTGCCTTCCAAGCCGCTGCCTTTCCTAAGAAGCCGTGGTTCTAGGGGCTCCACCGCACTAGGGAGACATCATCATTCCTCTGTGTTTGGAAATACAAAGTGCGTAGCCCCTCACGCTGCCCGTCTTCGGAATCGCTTTCAACTCACTCTGAAAACGGGGCAGACACCATTCCGCCTCCACAGCCTCCTTGGTCCCTCGGTGCCGTGACTGTCCCAGGTGAACGCCTTTCCCCGCTGTATAACCCGGCTTCTTCGAGAAGCCACCGGTCCTGTTCTCCGAGGTGCCTGACACCACCATCAGCCCGAAGAGACAGGCGTTCCACAGGGGGATTCTTCGCAGCCCCAGCCCAGCCCCAGCCCAGCCCCGAGACCGCCTTTTTGTGTGTTTCTAGCTACAACGTCAGTGAGACAGCGGGGTCTGTCAGCGTCACAGTGCAGAGGAGCGGGAACCTGAACCAGTACGCCATCGTGCTGTGTCGCACGGAGCAAGGCACCGCCAGCCCCAGCTCCAGGGGCGGCTCCCAGCGCGGCCAGCAGGACTACGTGGAGTACGCGGGCCAGGTCGGTGGGCAGGGGGGCCCTGACTGCTGGTCGCCAGCTGGCACCAGCCACCGCCGCCCCGTGCTGCTTGCAAGCGTGGCAGCCTCCCTGATTTTTATCGCACCTCCCTTTCCGCGGGCGCCCTTCCTCAAGCGACTTTCCTGCCTTCCCTTCCCGCAGGGCGTAGGTCTTGCCCGTCCGTCTACTCCTCGGGGAAGTTTTAACTGCAGAGGTTGGGTTGTCTAGCTTCCCAGCCTTTACATGTTGCTTCATGACCAAAGACGCTCTCCGAGGCGTGCTGTTGTGCGCGGGGCCTTGAGGATCCAAGGCCTTTCTCTCTGCTCGTCTTCTCTAACTGAAGGAAGGGAAGGGACGGGGGATGGTCGGGAGGCTCTCGGGACAGGCTGGGTGGGAGGCGGTGGGCGCGTGACGTCAGTTACGACGCGGAGCTGGAGACGAGGGGTGGATTGAGCAGATGAGTGGGAACCGATAGGACTTCACAGCAGACTGGAGAGCGGGCAGAAGCGGGACGGATGGTGACGCCCCTTGCCGGGAAGGGGACACCATCCCAGGAGCAGGTTTGGAGAGGGGCTGGTCTGGACTGTGCTTGGGACAGGCCAAGCATGAGCTGCCTGAGACGTGAGGGGGCGGCTGTGTTGAGGTCCCCGTGGGAGCCGCTGGGGTGGAGGTGCCTGGACGGGTCTCCACCAGAGCACGGGGATGGGGACGGAGCAGACAGAGAGAAGAGAGTGAGCACAAGAGAGAAAGGAAGAGGACTTACACAGTCGACTCCTCCATGGCAGGATGTTTGTCATGTTTGTCATCTTTGGCACATGGGACAATGCCGGCACTTACGAGGTATTTCTTCAATGTTTTTGCAAAGTAATTTCACTATTCTTATGACAGCATAAATCTCTCTAAAGGGGAGCAGGCTCTGTCTTTGAGGCATTTTAGCTTGTCTGAGGTCAAATTTAAATGAGGAATTAGAAAAGAACATATAAGCCCAGGAGGCTTTTAGCAAAGTAATGAGAAAGAGCTCGTACTGGTGTTTGTTCAGGAAAGACAAAAGGGGTGGTTTCTACAACTACATAGAGATCTAGGGCTGCTTCATTTGGTTGGGAGTGTTTTCAAGTGGGGAGCTTAGTAAAACTAAATTTGTTTAGTTGATTAGATATGGAATAGTAATTTTCTGCTGATGAAAATTATGTATTTTTTAGATTTATGTGTCCCTAGAGGTTTATGACTATTTTACACATTTTATCTCTCTCAGTTTATACAAAGTGTGGTCCAGGCCTGTTTCCTACCCTTTTAGTTTTGGGTAAATCCATAACCCTGGTTCCTTTTCAAGGTTTTGTCTTTATTTTGCACAGTAAAACCAGAATAAATCTGTGCAAGTTCACAATTGTGTGGCTATAAAATAAGTTCTCCGTTTTGTAACAAGCTAAATTCATTTACATTATAGATCTAGCCCATCATAATGGCAAGGGATTTAGTTAAATATAAAGTTAAAATTCAGTCTGGCTTGTTTGTAATGTAACTCTCTGTGGCTTCGAACTCCGTCATTCAGTACACTGGGATTCTGTGTCAGTTTTGATTGTGTAAGCAGCGTGTGGATGGTGATAAGGATGACATTTCACCTTTGTTCAGTGCTTTAAAATATACTTCTCACTTTCATAATACATTGTGTCTTATAGTCCTCCCAGTAAATATATGATGTAAGTATGTGAAATTTTTATTTAGCCAATGAGGAATCTGACATTTGTAGAGATTCAAAAACTAACCCAGCTCAAGGCCAGAATTTCATACTCTAAGTTCAAAGATCTTTCCAGGTAAACTTGCCACAAATAGAGGGGGACCTGAGCAATCAAACGACTCTTGCTATCCCAAATGAATCAACAAAACAAGGTATAAGTAGTTACCAACATGTTCTTCTACAGTCACCAAAAAGTAGGAGATGCCGTCGTCCCCTGGTCCCTATGCGGTAAATCCGCTCCAGCGTGTAGATGGGTAGGAAGAGATAGCCATGGGTTCCAGGTGATACAGCAGGAAGCTGAGGTGGAAGGACCAGCTATTTCGTTCAATGTTCTGCCATTAGCCTTGGGTCCTCTGTCTTCCGATGATGCTCTCGGGGGACGAGCGGGGGAATCTGAGGCACAGTAGTACTCCTTGTTATTTGCTTTGTGACAGGTGCAGTTTGATGAGCGAGAGGACACCAAGTCCTGCACCATTGTCATCAACGATGATGACGTGTTCGAGAACGTGGAGAGTTTCACCGTGGAGCTCAGCATGCCAGCATACGCCCTGTTAGGGGAGTTCACCCAGGCGAAGGTCATTATCAATGACACTGAGGACGAGCCCACCTTAGAGTTTGATAAGAAGACCTACCAGGTCAACGAGAGCGCTGGTTTTCTGTTTGCACCTATTGAAAGAAAAGGTCTGTTGGTGCCAAAGGTGACAAGGAGCTCTAACAGCAGCTAGCATTTTTTGAGTTCATTCTATGTGCTAAGTGCTCTTGTGTCGTATTAACTTCTGTGTGTAAGCGCTTTACATGTATTAGCTTAAATCCCCAGAACAACCCTACTAACGGTCCTACCTCTAGTGAGTACTATCAGAGGCTTCTCTTCTTAGTTCAAGTTGTTAGTGCTCCCATTTATTCTTTAATGGGACTGGAGGACTGGTTATATTTGGCCTTGCCAATTATTCATGAGTTTAGGATTCTTAATCAGTCACCCAATCTATCAAATATTTAGTAGCCTTGGTCAAGGAGGGAAGTTTGTAAGAACTGGCTTCTCATCTTAGCTTTGGAAGATGGAAATATATTTAAAGGTTTTCCTACGTGAGTGTCATGTACAGAGCTCAGATGAGAAATAAGCCGTGTGTGAGGGATAAAGGGCAATGCTTGAGGGATTGAAAACAAAACAAAGATCATGTGCTTTTGTGATTGTGCAATACTGAAACCTTAAAACTCATGGATATTAAATCCCCATGCAAAGCCCGAACATGACTATAAGTGATGATGTCAGGTTTTCTATGGAATCTGCTGACTGGGTATTCGTGTAACAAATACCATAGATAGCACAAACCCTTGCTGATGCCTCTTGGAAAACAAGCAAGCCCCATTGATTGCTCTGGGCCAGCAAGCCAGGACCGGAACAGGCTGTCTTCCAGGGACATGGCAGCACTAATAAGTGAAGTCATTTGTACAGAGAGGCAGGTTTTATTTTGTTTTGTTTTTCTTTCTTTAAACAAGCTGCTTTCTCCCTGGGAATTAAAGTGCAGAAGTTTATTCAGAAAGGCAGTGAACTGTGCTCAGAGGGCTACCTTCGGGACACAATTACTTTGCTACTTAAAGTACCAAATATGTCTCTTATCTTTCTCCCCACTGTGGTCTTAGATGGTGAGCAATGGGTCTTGTGAATTAACAGAGCACAAAATTCACAGAGTAGGAAATCCATTTTAAATTGTTTGGTGAAGTGTCTGGGGTATGTTAAAGCCTCATGTGGTTTATCCCACAGGCTTCAGGAGCTGCAGTGCAGGAAGGGTTCATGTCCGCGTCGGAACAGAAGCAGTGATAGAATGTGGCAGAGGGAAGCAAGCTTACCAAATTATCAGAGATTTCAAAATTTGTGACGCACTCACTCACATGCCCTCGTTTTCTCACCGTCTGTATTTCAGGCGACTCAAGCAGCATCGTTTCTGCAGTTTGCTACACAGTCCCGAAGTCAGCTATGGGAAGTAGCCTCTATGCTCTAGAATCGGGCTCGGACTTTAAATCTAGAGGGCTGTCTCCTGACAGCCGTGTGATATTCGGGCCTGGTGTCACCATGTCCACCTGTGATGTCATGCTCATTGATGACAGTGAGTATGAAGAAGAAGAGGAGTTCGAGATCGTCCTGGCAGATGCTTCCAACAACGCTCGCATTGGACGGGTGGCATCGGCCAAGGTGCTCATTAGTGGCCCCAACGACGCCTCCACCGTGTCCCTGGGCAACACGGCTTTCACCGTCAGCGAGGACGCAGGTAATAGAGAGCATCTCTGGGACCCCATCACCCACATCCTGACCGCGTTCTTGGACAGTTTCCTTGTAGTTCTCAGAATGTTCTTAAGACATTTGAGAATGACGTTCCTCAGCGGCACTGCTGTTGGCCCGAGACCTATAGTAATAGGCGTTAAGACCAAGAATGGAAGGTAGTGCAGAGCAGGGAATTCCACTCTCTTTCCTTGCCCCGGCTCCGATGGCAGGGAGGGATCCGGCTCAGAGATTCGTGCTGGATCTCTGTGGTCTGGAAGGAGGGCACGACGCTAAGCCTGTTGGCCTCTGAAGTCAGAAGTTGTAATCGGTTGAGGACGGAGGTTAAGTGATTCAGCATGCAGCCAGCTGCCAGGGCAAATAAATTCCGAAGGTTCAGTGTCCTGACCAAAGAAACTTTCCCATTCGTGTAACACCCCAAGCAGTCCGTGGGCAGATTCCTTCCACCCAGGGTCCTTCCCTCCTTTGGCTCCACGAAGGTGTCCAAGTCGTCCGCACGCCGCGAGCAGACGTGCCGCCAAAAGGAGTGGCCGCTGTGCTGAGCCCCCGCGGACCTGAGCCGCCTGGTCAAGGCCATTCAGCTGTCTGGGGGTGAATGAGGGAGCACGGGAACTCGTATTTCCAGGCCCTTACAGAATGCCAGGCACCGGGGCTGTCGGCTTTCCACGCGTTCTCGTTTATGTCCTATAGAAAAGAGAACGTTACACAGACGAGCAAATGGAGGCTCAGAAAGGTGAAGTAAAGCATCAAAGATCAGTGGCTAACGTGGCAGAGCTGGGGTTAGAACCCTGACCTCTCCCATCCCGTTTCCTGTCCTCTGCACCGAGTGCGCAGCCTTGACAGCTGCCACTCACGGCTTACTGACTGGAAAAGTCTGATCGAGGGGATGGATGTTCATGTCGCTTTTCTCTGACCTTGCTTGTGAACATCGCTAAAAATCTACGTGTATATCGTTAGGACACAACAAAGTGTGATGTTACAGTGGACCAGAAGATGAGCTTCGTTCCTACGATAAGGGACAGCACATATGGTTTAAGTAACGACGTGTGCAGCACTCAGATAAAATGGGGAAATCAACCCAGTTAGGAACATTTAATTAGAAACGTTCAGCTTCAGGCCCCACAGAGCCCCCTAGCCGGCCCCACAGAGCCCCCTAGCTGGTTCTTTCTTAACTGACCATTTTCTAGCTCATTCCTGAGGCCCTCGTCTCTAAGTTTCTTCTCCCAAAATCGGCTTGAGATGTTTTCCGATGGGCCCTCTCCAGTTTGTTTTTCTCCTGATTATGGTGTCTTTCCTGAAACCACAAAACCACTCCCCCTAAGGGCTGTCTCTCCAGGATCACCCCCGTGAGGCCCTCCTCCGGGTCTGCTCTTGATCTTAGTGTCGGTAAGACGCGGGTGGGGACACCTCCCGGCCTTCCTCCGAGGGGACCCCGGAGCGCCGCTGAAGTTGGCCTAGACGGGCTCCCTGCGTAAAGCTCTGCCGCTGGGAGGGAGAACACTGCTCTGAAAACCCCCTGGCTTCTGGCCCAGCGGTCACCGTTGACGTCTCGACGGATCTCCATTTAGGTACAGTGAAGATTCCAGTCATCCGCCGTGGAACTGATCTTTCTACGTTCGCTTCTGTCTGGTGTGCGACACGGCCCTCCGACCCAGCATCCGCCACTCCGGGAGTCGACTATGTCCCCAGCTCTAGGAAGGTGGAATTTGGGCCAAGCGTCACGGAGCAGGTGAGCACAGCCGCCGAAGGCCAGACGGGCCTGTTCATGTTGTCTTGTTCTGCTCCCCAAACTCCATGAAGGGGTCTAAACGCTCCTTGCCTTACCACTGTGCGAACAAGAGAATAAAGCCAGAGAGGTCTCGACAGACCCCCCAAGTGACACTGTCAGCATCTAATATCCATCACCACCAACAGAGGATGGGGACTGCACTCTGTTGATGTAAACATCTAGAGACAAAACGCTTAAGGGTTTGTAATAAAGAGACTATTATTTTATGGATTAGAAAGACGTGGTGTAAGACCACCAGAGAAAGCAAGTTATCATGTCTGTGCTGCTCTCCCGAAGGCAAGTGCGTGCTGGGTGTCGGACATTCTGTAAGGTTTACTTTGATCTTTCTTCTTCTTATATTTATATTTATATTTACATTATTTTTTAAATCGAGATGTAATTGACATATATTAATTTCAGGTATTAACATAATGATGCAGTGTATCGCAAAATGATCACCGCACTGGGTCTAATTTACATCTTGGTTTTTCTTCCTCTAGTATTGCACCTTGAGTATCTTAGATGACACCCAGTACCCAGTAATTGAAGGGCTGGAGACATTTGTGGTTTTTCTCAGCTCAGCACAAGGCGCCGAACTGACCAAGCCCTTCCAAGCTGTCATTGCAATTAATGACACATTCCAGGATGGTAAGATATTGGAGATGCCAGCTCATGGCTCTGACTATATTGCTATTTCTTCCTTGCCTTCCAAGTATGTGACATTGGAACTCATTCACATTTTCATTCAAGAAATGTGTGTGTGTGTACGTGTACGTGTGCACACGTGTTATGTACCTACTGTCAGATAAAAATATGGGGGAGAAATAAGCGTTCACGTTTCTGGTGCTGTGCTGGGCACAAAAAGATATATAAGCTTTGGGCCCTGTCCTTAAGAAGCTCACTGTTTAGTGGAGAAGATCAGACCTTCAAGCAGAAAAATTAGAACATATTATGATAAATGACCTAATAGTGCTATAAATCCAGTGCGAGGGGAACAGAAGGGATTGAACAGCAGCTGTGTGTGGGAGAATAACGGATTTCACAAAGGACGTGATATTTAAACACGTTTTAGGGTGTGATAGGAGTTCATCTAATGGATGGTAAAATACAGTTTTGTCAGAGGGAGAGATAATAGCTTATATGAAGTATAGAATTTTGGAGATGCATCTCTGGAAAAGAGTGAGATGCTTACTTTTGCTTTAAGCCTGGCAGGAGGTGAATAGAAGCAAATGGGTTGGGACTCCCACCCGCCTCCCCATTTCATTTCCGGTTCTGAAAGGACTCATGTTGCCGCCTAAGGGACGTGTAAGCCGAGAAGAGCAGCAGGTGCTTCTAAGCCGAGCCATGGTGGGATCTTTGTTGGAGGAAATTGACACTGGCGGTCCTGTGTGGGATGTCCGGGAGAGGGTAGACGGCAAGTATATGAAGAAAATACCATTCGCCACTGCAGAAGTAACAGGAAGATGGCCAGAAAAGGATAGAGGCTTCTTGGGAAGAGTTGATGAAATCTAGAATTGTCAGACTCTAGAGTTGGGTAAGAAGATCAGGTCAAACCTCCTTCCCTACAGCAGGAAGACCCTCATTAACATCCCCACTGGTCGATGACAGAGCCCATAATTAAACTCTTTTGGTGGCTGAAAAGTCACCATAAAAGAAACAGGCAGAGGGTTTCGGGTGGCTCAGTGGGTTGAGCCTTTGCCTTTGGCTCAGGTCATGTTCTCAGGGTCCTGGGATCGAGCCCCGCATCGGGCTCTCTGCTGAGCAGGGAGCCTGCTTCCCTTCTTCTCTCTCTGCCTGCCTCTCTGTCTACTTGTGATCTCTGTCCATCAAATAAATAAATAAAATCTTAAAAAAAAAAAAAAAAAGGCAGCCCAGCAGGGTGATCCTTAATGCTTTCATTTATTTTTAAATACTTCGTCTATGTACACAGTCTTTAAAATGACCAAAAAAGTATGCTATGAAAATTAAGTCTCCCTTCTAATTCTATGTCCCAACCCTCTGGTTGTTCTCCTAGAGACAACCATTTTCGCCAGTTTGTTGTTGTTGTGTGGACCCTTCAAGAGAAATGTGTATATCATGCCCTTGAAAAGAGAGAAGACACATCTAGGCACATGCATACGTAATACATTTATAATGCAAATGTCCCAAATGATAGTTTAGACCTAGGTTTATTGAGATCTAACTTCCATAAGTTAAAATTCACCCTCTTTAGTGGACAGTTCTATGGGTTTTGACAGATGCCTACAGTGGCGTGCGCGCCCACTACCACAATCAAAGTGTGGCCCGGTTTCGGCACCGGCACAACCCCCCGCGCTCCCCTGCCGTCGGCCTCTTCCCCATCCCCAGCCCTGGCAACCGCTGCTGGGCTTTTGCCCATACAGTTTGGCCATTTCAAGAAACTCCTATCGTCGGAATCCGGTAATACAGCAGCTTGTGTCCGGCTTCTTTCATTAGAAGCTTGAACTTGAGAACCGTCCGTTTTGTTACGTATACGAGAAGTTCGTTTGCTTCACCGTGGAACAGTTTCCCATTATATAGATGCCCAACAGTTGGTTCATCCGTTCACCCAGGGAATGACATTTCGGTTGTTTCCACATTTTGGCTGTTAGGGCTAGAGTGATTATAAATATTTGCGTATAGGTTTTTGTACGAATACAGGTGTTTGTTTCTCTGGGAGCAATACTTAGGAGTGGGGTGGCTGCATTGTTGGATGGTGTTTGTTTCACGTCACAAGAAATCGCCAGCCTGTTGTCCAAAGTGGTTGTAGCTACTCTGCATTCCCACCAGCAGTGCAGGAGAATTCTAGCTGCCCCTCCTCCGCACCAACATTTGGTGTTTTCAGCTTTCTCTGGGCTTCTCTTGTTGTTATTCTAGTAGACGTACAGTGATGTCTTGTGGTGGAAAGTCATTTCTCTAGTGACTAGTGACGTTGAGATCTTTTTGGGTGCTTACTTGCATCTACGTATCTTCTCTGGCGAAGTATTATTCAAGTATTTCCCCCATTTTTGATTCAGTTGTTTTTCCCCTCTATTACTGCATTGTCATAAAATCTAGACAAACATTTGTGGTTGGCAAATATTTTCTCCTAATCCGTGGCTTGTTTGTTGTTGTTTTTTTTTAATAATGTCTTTCAAAGGGCAGTAGTTTTTCATTTTGAAATAGTGCCATTTATCAATAATTCTATTATGGATTGTACTTTTAATGTTGTCTCTAAGAAATCTTTCCCTGGCCCAGGATTATAAAGATTTTTTTCCCTGTGTTTCCTTCTGGACATTTTAGTTTTAACGTTTACATTTAGGTTTGTGATTCATAAAATGGTAACTTTTTAACTGTGAACAACATTATAACAATTAAACTATTTTATATCATATGTTACTTCAGAGTTTACAGAGTGATATCCTAGACATTATCTCACTTGCAATCTCATGGTTTTATACTTGTTTCTATTCCATAGATAAGGAGACTAGAATCAGCGGAGTGAACACCCGAAGTCACACGGAGAGGGACCAGCATGCGTTCTAAGGCTTGGGCTTGTCCATACTCTTTGTGTGGTATCTACCACGGTACCAGGCACATAGATTTCATTACATGTTTATTTCTTTTCTTCCTGACACATGGGTAATTTTTCACACTTGCCAGTGGGACTCCGGTCACGCACACAAAATGCATTGCCCCAGATTAACAGGAAATATTCCACTGGGATTTCTCTCCACCTTTTATTGATGAACACTAGTGTTGCAAACTTAGAAAATGAGTAGGTTAAAATATTTTTCATCTTTCAGAAAGGTTACAACAAACTATATTCAGTCAAGAATTTATCCCAGAGAAAGAAACCCCCAAACCTGCTTCAGAAGCCTGTCGTAGTGTTTCAGTGGTTGTGTTTCTTGGTTACCGTCTTCTTAGTGATCACTAACTCTTGTTGAGTTTTGTCCGTGTGCACATTATGAGGTGGAAAGATCTTACCTTCTCTCTAACCGTCACAAGCTCTTCAACTAGTGAAACGGGCTGAATACTTTGTCCAAGGTCACACGGAGAGGAGGCGATGGGACCGGACCTAGCGCCTAGGTCTGTCGTGTCCGCGTTCTGTCGTCTAGCTTTGTACTCCTCACCTTGTACTTGCAGATGCTTGGTGGCCCTCCGCGCCCTTATAAAGTCAGCCTTTAGCCTTCCAAAGTGACCTTAGGCCTTTCATCTTTTTCACAGGGTGAGCCCAGGCCCTTAAATCATCCAAGTAACTCATCTCAGAACCTTTTCCTGTTTTCATTTTCCTCTTCTCCTCTGGTACCTGGAGTTAGACTTTGGCATGGACCTAAGAAATGCTGAGCAAGGCAAGAAGGGCCTCGTGGCCACGATCTCATCACACCCCTACGTGCTCACTGCATTCTACCTGCCCTAACTCGAGGGAACCGGAGGCAGGATCTCTCCTACGTCTCCAGCCTAACCACTGCCTGTACAGAGGCCCTCGAATCTCAGGGGGTAGCGTTTGCGCTTAACTTTGCCAGTTACTGAGAAGGTTAGCGGAGAACAGCACGTCGTGCGCATTTCCGTGCCTAAGCCGGGCGCCCAGCGCTGTGCGGCAAAGCAGAGTCCCACAGTCTCTCAGGACACGGGACTGACATAGTCGGGAGATGAGTGCACTCTGGCTGCGTGTGACGAGGCACCGAGAGGGCTGCCGGTGAGGGAGATGTCGAGCAGGAGCCTGGGCGCCCCACGGCCATCCCCACTTCCTGGGCATATGCCCCCCATCGGTGTGGAAGGAGAGGAGGGCCACAGGCGGAACTGAGAGCCGAGCTCCTGCTCTCGGAGGGGATCGGAGCTGGCGTGTGGAGAGGGGACATGAAATGACATGGGTCCCGTCCTTCACACACGGCCTGACGTGCGCTGGACCTTTCCTTTGTGGGCCGTAAAGCCCCGTGCGCCAATCCGTGGCTGAATATGGTCCTTCCGTTGTCTCTTGCCTCGTTCCACGGGGCACCGTGAGGCAGGGGCCGTTCCCAGCACCGCAGGCATCACGAGACGTGTTCACCCACTTCCCTTACTTCTCACTCTGCCTTTTTTTTCCAAATAGGGAAAGGAGTGAGGTTTACTATCTCGTTAAAGTGGAGTGGGGGAGGGCAGTCTTTTACAGCTCAAGAAGAATTTGGGGGGGATTAATACAGGACAAAACCCAAACATTACCACTTCTGATTTTAACTTTCATCTGACTTCATGCCTGTCGGGCCAGCAAGAAAAATCAACCCAAAGCTTTAGATAAGCATGTCATGAGCAGAAAGCTTCCTTGCTTGTTGTTTTTACCTGCCCACAAGTTTCCTTCTTGTCCTTCTCTGCTAGGTCATGTCATTGCCGCCTTTTAACAGTACAGACCGTTTTACTGGGTGACAGAGCCCTAAGGGATAAATGTTCGGGGCCTGATGCCAAAGCTAATTATCCCTTAGGTGTGGTGTTCTTTTAAGAAGGATCTGCTGGGTTTTTCTTTGGTAATAACGTGATAACTGTTTGGTTTAGCTTAGATAGTGAGTTTGCTCTGTTTTTGTCAATACCCACAGTTCTGGGCAGTGGGCAGTTGGGAGGCAAACAGAACTTTTTACATATTGACTTGAAGAGTGCTAAGCTTTTGGTTCCTTCCTTTCAGGTTTGGCAGGGAATGTACAGGACGTGGCAGGGAAATGGGAGATGACAGCTTCAGGGTCAGTTTCTGCCACAGGAGACTTTGACACGTGACTGGAGGGGCTCCCTCTTTGTATTGCTCATTAAGAAAGAACGAACCAGCAGGGGGCTTAGGTGGGACAGTCTGCTGAATGTCCGCCTCTTGGTTTTGGCTCAGGTCCTGATCTCGGGGTCGTGGGATCGAGCCCCACATCAGGATCTATGTTCAGCAGTTTGTCTGTCTGAGTCTCTCTCTGCCTCTCCCCCAACCCACTGCCTGCTCTCTCTCTCATAAATAAATAAAAATCTATCTATCTATCTTCCATATGTGTGTGTGTGTGTGTGTGTGTATCCAAGTCTCAACCAAAACTTTCCTCATACCTGGCCCACTTCTTTGCTTGTGTTACTTACCTGTGTTTGAGATGGGGACCTCACCCTGACGCTGGGAGAAACAGGTGCAAAATGGAGTTATCACTTCATTAGAATGGAAGCAGATCCCTGGTCCTGAGAGCAACCAGGCCTCGAAATCTGCTGCCATCTCTGACTCGCCAGCTGGGGCAGACGGCCCTTAGTAGACCTGTCCTGCCAAGTGGCGAGTGAGGGCCGCGGCCGCCACGCCTCTGTCCCTCACTAACAATGCCTCCATCTTTCCTTCGGCTCCCACAGTGCCCAGCATGCAGTTTGCCAAGGATCTGCTCCTAGTGAAGGAGAAGGAGGGTGTCCTGCATGTGCCCATTATTCGGAGCGGAGACCTGAGCTATGAGTCGTCGGTGAGGTGCTACACCCAGGGCCATTCAGCCCAGGTCATGGAGGACTTTGAGGAGAGAAGAAATGCGGACTCTTCACGGATTACGTTTCTGAAGGGGGAGAAAGTAAGTGGATTCGTGATGGCTGAAAGATCAGATTCTCTTTTTCCTTGATGCCTTTACTTACCCATAACGAAGTCATTAAGACAAATTCTGAACATCTAAGAATTCTTTTACTGGTTGATACTATTTGTAATACTATCATCTGTCCCCCGTAGCTGTTTTCTTGGTCTCCTACTTACAACCAAATCCGTATATTGTTGGTTGAACCAGGAATTTAGATGACATGTAACATTTCTGGAATTTAGCAAAATCAAATGAATGAGGCTTCTCTTAATTTGCAGCTACATTAGAGATGACGCACTCCACCAGTGTTACCCCGAGGAGGATGAGACAATCCTCTAGAACCTGGGCCCCTGTCCCAGGACAGCATAGATTCAGAAGCCATAGGATAGGACCAAATAGGCAGACACTGAGCAGATTCAAGGCAGGAAAGTTCTCTCTTCTTAGCAGTTACAGAAAAGTGGGCAGATGGGCCCACAAGAACTCCTGAGAAATTCCAGTCAGTAAACATGACCACATTAGAACCGAAACCTGCAACCTCAGTGTATGTCCAAAGTGTAGATATATTGAACAAGAATCCTATTTCCACATTTTTGGATTTCAGTTTGAGATCATTGAGTCACCTATATCTTCTTTTTTTTTTTTTTTTAAGAATTTATCCATTTATTTGACAGAGAGAAATCACAAGTAGACAGAGAGGCAGGCAGAGAGAGAGGAGGAAGCAGGCTCCCCGCTGAGCAGAGAGCCCGATGCGGGACTCGATCCCAGGACCCTGAGATCATGACCTGAGCCGAAGGCAGCGGCTTAACCCACTGAGCCACCCAGGCGCCCCCACCTATACCTTCTTGATTTGAGACACACAGTCCCCTCAGTCACTTTGAGGCCTTTCTCTGACTTCGTGTTATTTTACGCCTGTTCTCCAGCCACACTTCTTCCCCACTTGAGAACTCACCAATCTGTTGTGTTTACGTATTTCTTAATTTGTATTTGTTCCTTAAAAATGCTGGTTGTCTTGTATGCAGATTTTAATTTATACATTAAACAATTCTCTTTTTCAAATTTTTACTCTGTTTACTCAGTAAGGTGTTTTAGCATCTGTCCACGTCATTTATGTGTACATCTAATCTGTTGCTGAGATAGCGCGCAATATTTCGTGATGGGCACTTAGTACATTTTAACCACCCACTCTTAGCAGTAGACAGTGAGAACTCAGAGACAGCACCCAGTCATCTCCTAACACGCTGCCACCGCAGAGAATGCTGGAGGGCACGTCCTCCTACATGTCCTCTTGCAGACCTGAGTGGGAACGTCTTCGGATGTACACCCGGCAGCAAATGTGCTGGACCGAAGGCCACGTATGGGCTTAATTTGAAAAAATAGTGTCATAACGCTTTCCAGAAAGTTGCTAGCAGTGGCCTGAAGGTTGTTATAATCCTATATCCTCTCCAATACAGTACTCATCTTTTGAATTTTTGCTAATCTGATATGTATATAGTTAAATCTCATTTTAATTTGCATTTCTCCAGTTACTACCAGTGTATATGCTTGTTAGCTCACTGGCTTTCCTCTTAGGTAAATTTGTCATTTTTATCCTTTATTCCTTACTATTGCATTGCTATCTTTTTCTTTTTTTTTCTGGATTTTTATTTATTTATTTATTTGACAGACAGAGATCACAAGTAAGCAGAGAGGCAGACAGAGAGAGAGAGAGGGAAACAGGCTCCCCACCGAGCAGAGAGCCCGATGTGGGGCTTGATCCCAGCACCCTGAGATCATGACCTGAGCCAAAGGCAGAGGCTTTAACCCACTGAGCCACCCAGGCGCCCCCTTGTTATCTTTTTCTTGCTGATTTGCAGTCTTTCTTGCATATTCTAATTGTTAATTCCTTGCTGATTGTAGAAATTTTAGATACTGTAAACGTATTTTTGCATCCTGTCACTTATCTGTAACTTTTAATCACAGTGTTCTTAGTTGAACAGAGTTTTCAATTCTGGTAGAGTCAAATGTATCAGGTGTTTGCCCTATGATTAGTCCTTTTGAAGTTTAGCATCAGAAGTTCTTAGCCAGCCCAGGTCACACAGAATCTTCCTCTGTTCATCTTTACTACCAAAAAAAAAGTGACAGCTGCCTTCTTTTAGGCTCTTGGTCTTTTATGCATTCGTGACTCATAGAAACCCTGTCTTAACTGTGTATTTGATGAGAATTTTACTGGTGGCAGGTTGAAACGTGTGTTTAAAAACATACACAAATGCAACAGATACCATCTTCAGCTTTGAGTCTACATGTCTGTATTTGTCTTAAGTTCAAAAGAGGATTCTCTGCTTATCCAAGAGACAGTTTATAATTTAATAAAATTACAAAGAAAATACGGTCTGACCATCCATATGTCACTCACGCGACAACCTCCCATTCTCCACAAGCGCACTTTGGAATCTTCATTTTCTCTGGCGTGCTAAGCAGTTTGTCTTTGAAACTTGTCATTCACGAGAATGTCGTTTGTTTTTTTTTTTTTTAAGATTTTATTTATTTATTTGACAGACAGAGATCACAAGTAGACGGAGAGGCAGGCAGAGAGAGAGGGGAAGAAGCAGGCTCCCTGCTGAGCAGAGAGCCTGATGTGGGGCTCGATCCCAGGACCCTGAGATCATGACCTGAGCCGAAGGCAGAGGCTTAACCCACTGAGCCACCCAGGTGCCCCGAGAATGTCGTGTTTTTTGTTTTTTTTTTTTTTTTTTTTTTTTTTTTCCCCAATTTATTTATTTTCAGAAAAACAGTATTCATTATTTTTTCACCACACCCAGTGCTCCATGCAAGCTGTGCCCTCTATAATACCCACCACCTGGTACCCCAACCTCCCACCCCCCCGCCACTTCAAACCAGTCTGAGGGGTTTGAGAATGTCGTTTTTTAAGAGATATCCTGAGGAGTCACTACTAAGTTCATGTTTTCTATCAGGAAAAAAAAAAAAGGGACATTCTTCAGGGGCTTAAAACCCGGTTAGCGAGCTCCCTATAAACACTCCCAGGAACGCTCTCCTTCCATTCCGTGTGCCCTCGGAAGAACGAGAGTGGAACTTCTCTGCACCCGCAGATCCTTGGCAACCCAGTGGCCGAGTGGATTCAACATGGTTCAACTAAAAATAATCCCACTTCACATCACGTGACTCTACCATTGAGGTCACCGCGTCATCTAAAATGCTTTGGCCTTATTTTCCATTTTCTTAAGAATACAGCCCTCGGGAGGGAATAATCAGTGTGAGAAGCACTTGATTTGCTCCTGTCAAGCAGGGATTAGGTTGTGTTCTCAGACTCTGGGAATTCGGCCGCGTTCCGATGAGACCCCATCTGGCAGGGCGTTTGAGAGTTCTGCAGCACTGAGAGGAGTCAGAGGGGCCGTCCTGAGCTCCTTCTGAAACCCGCCAGTTGCCCCCGAGGGAACAGACACTGTTCAGCCTTCTCCAGGAAGCCTGATGCATGTGTTCACCCCCGTCATCCAAACTGTGCCTTTCAGAACACACGCGTGTGCCTTGTTCTGATCAGGGAAAAGTGCACAGGTTTCCTGCAGCTACATTGGCCTGGGGTGTTTTATTGATCTTGTTTTTCCACAAAACCAGTCATTCTGAGAGGTTTGGAACATTCTAATACGAGGCTCCTCACATAGGTATGTCCCTGTCAGGCATGAACTGTTAGATTTAAATATTCTGTTTTACAAACAAAATGGTTTGAGACCTTTCAAATTTGTGTTGACTCTTTGATGCTGCAAAGAAGAAAAATCATTTTCTAGGAAAAACAGGAAGAGTACTGATTTTTCAGTGTAAATGTTAATCTGTCTCATGGCATCGGCTCTAGATGAAGAACTGTACTGTCTCTATCCATGATGACTCCGTGTTTGAGCCTGAGGAACAATTCAGGGTCTACCTTGGCCATCCCCTTGGAAACCACTGGAGCGGAGCCAGAATCGGGAAGAATAACGTGGCCACCGTCACCATATCCAATGATGAAGACGGTAACAGACGCTACTGCCTTTAGTTACTCTCCGGTTGATAGAACGTGAACTGATGTGTTACTGATAATGTAATTATAGGTGTTTTTTTCAAAATGAAAGTGCCATAAAATTGCGTACTGATGACAGTCTCAGAATATTTATACAAACTGTTGGCAGCTAGTGATCACTGTCCTGCAGTTCCAACAAGGCGATCGCTGTTCTTCATCTCATGATGTCCCACCACCCGGCCCAGAGATGAGGAAGGAGTATGCTTACAGCTAGGACAGAGACGCTAAGGCAGACAGGGAATAAAACCTATGTAAGTCACTACCGTGCAGAAGCCAGATTGGAAATACGATCAGAATCAGTTGAATTCAATGAACTAATTTAAACACAGCCACCTTCCCGGAGAAGTCTAATTTCTCAGTTTCTTTCTAATTGATTTGGCCTATTAACCCCCTAAATCTTAAATTCTTGAGTCAGGTGTCAGCAAGGAATGCCCCCGGCACTAGGGAAAACAAAACCAAATCTGTTTCAACTTGGGACAAAATTGTTTTATTCAGATAGATATTTTAATGAGGGGAATGGGTAATATTACAAATAGCAATCGGTGTTTTTATGTTACCGTAGACCAAGAACTACGCTAAGCATATTATATTATTTCATTTAATCCTGACGGTAACCCCTGAGGGAGGCGTTAGAATCCCTGTATTACAGCTGAAGAAATTGAGCCTCAGCAAATTTATTTAATTTATGCTCTCAGTTACACAGCTGTCAGCAGCAAAACTGTTTGTAACCCTTATTTTATCAGATTCTAGTCTACCTGAGAGTTAGTGACACTCTCAGAGTTCCTGGCATAAAGTCAGGACTACTGTGGACATAGGGTAAAATAAGAAAAGCCAGCCTTGAAGGTGGATTCATCCTTTATCCAAGGACTCGGGCTCAGGTCCTGAAGTGAGCCTCTCCCGGTCACCCGGAAACCTGACGGAGGCTCCGGGAGGCTGTGAGTGACTCTCCCCAGTGCCAAGGAGCTTTCATCCAAAACTACCAAATCTCCAAGGAAGCTTCTTTTCTATGATTAGGACGAATTGATTTTCTGAGAGGGAAAGAGGAAAATGAACAGAGACTCTAGAAATATCTGCAAAATATTAGAGTATATTAGAAGTGGTATAAAATTTGTAATTACTCTCAATTTTCACATTTTTTGTCCCTATCCACAACTACCACCTCACCCTTCCCCGTGAAAATATAGTGAAGAAGAAGGCACAATTTGAAGTTTTTGTAAAAAGCAACGTATTCATCACTTCATAGCAATGAGACTATACCTCAAAGCAGACTGGGCTAGGAAGTGGGCTAGAAGTCTTGTGCTCTTCTTGAAAACCGCTCATTTTCAACGGAAGAACCCATGCGTAGTTAGAAAATTTTAAGGAAAGGGAGGCATGAGGGCCCTGGGAAGAAGGAACTCAGATCAGATGAGAGACGGACTTGGGAAGTTTAGGTAGTGTATAAGTGAGATAAATTATACAGCTTAGAAATTCATATCTCATAAATGAAAAAGAGTTGATTCATGCAATCGGTCGATCAGTATTTATCAAGGGCTTACTCTGTCTCAGTCCCCTGACAGGTGCGTGAATCTAAAAACATTTTGTGAGCTGTACTGCCCAGATGGAAATGTGGACATCAAGCATTTCAAAGTGCTTAAAAATATTTCCCCCACTATTGTTTTTAGTAAGAAACCTGTGAGGAGCAAGTCCCGCAGAATCATAAATAAGTTCCTTCTCCAAAGCTTTACTGAGGAATAAAATGGATTGATTTTTATGACCACAAGCCATTTTTCCTTCGTGTTCCTTACTAGTGTGGAAAGCTCCCTCCTGCCTTTGTAAGTCAGGGGACTGGACTCCTTCGTGCTTCTCCAACTTCCTCTTGTCTTTCTAACCCCGTTTCCTTAGCCCCCACCATTGAGTTTGAAGAAGCTGCCTACCAGGTCCGCGAACCCTCGGGGCCAGACGCCATCGCCCTCCTGAACGTCAAGGTGATCCGCCGAGGAGATCAAAACAGGACGTCCAAGATCCGCTGCAGCACGCGGGACGGGTCTGCCCAGTCCGGGGTGGATTATTACCCAAAGAGCAGAATCTTGAAGTTCAGTCCTGGTAATGGAATGGCAGCCCCAGGCTGCGGGTTTTCCTTGACAGAAGGGCAGATATCTTGTATTCAAAGAAAGGAACGAGCAGAAGAGACCGACAGTGGTACTGACTAAGCATGAAGTACTCACTAGGCACACGTTGGCTTCTACAGGAATCTTTACAATCTTCAGTTGCTAACAGTGGCATTGAGAAAGAACGAGAGTAGGTCCCTTGCTTCAGAACATGCTTCTGATTTGGGCTCATTTAAAAGGATGTTTTGGCTCTTGTGAACCTAGGACTTGGTTGAGTCATAGATGCATTTGATCTTAAAGAACAAACCTCACCACCATCATTCCGTAAAACCCGGGTACAAGGCAGTGTGCCGGGTCCTCAGGGATGACTCAGATGCAGAAGGCACACTCTCTGTGCTCCTCTGGTTGAACATGTGCTAGGAGACGGGTTACCCTGTTACGAGATTTCCAGAAAAGGTTTACTCTGGAGGGAACTACGGACATGAGTCAGGGAAGAGAGAGAGGAAGATGAGATTCAGGTCACAGGTAGCTGTTGAACTTTCTTACACGGTGGTCCGATGGAAGCAATGAGACAGAGAAGGACTTGAATTATACGCTAGATTTTCTCACAGAACTTTCTGGAGGAATGTGAGATGAACAGACCGGTGTGGGTCCTGGTGCCGTTTCTGACAGAGCCAGAAGTGGGCAGCAGTGGTAGAAGGCCTCTCAGAGACGTCTTGGCAAGTGGGGGGAGGAAGTGACCTCCTCAGAAACGAGTGGGGAGGGATCTCGGATGTGTCTCATTCCACGGAGTTTTAAAGGGCTTCTGGCTCCAACCCGTGTGCATCTGCTTGGCGTTTGCCGGAAAGGTAGAAGCCCTTCCTCCGCCTCCACACCAGGACTGTTCCTCCATGTGTCTTTACTTTTTCTTTTTCTGCGTAAGGATCTAGAGAAAAGAGAGGGCTTGGAAACAGCCCAGCCCAGGTGTTCGTAGGAGAGGAAGAAGGGAAACTTAACCCCTGCCGGGGATACTTGCTCCCCCAGGGAATCATTCTGGCAGGAAGGGAAGGCAGTTCCTACGGCTCTAGCCCAGCTCCTTCCTGGCTGCCAAACCCGTCCGCTCCTGTCTTGGCGGGGATGGCCTTGTAGGATGCCTTCGAGATCCTGGTTCTCAGGACAGCCCTGAGGGGTGTCTGTGCGTGCAAGCGCTCACAGCCACGCAGGGGCTCATGCCTACGTGTAAAGGGAAAGAAAAATTAAGCAAAAAACCTCATAAGCAGGGTGGAGTGTATTTTGGATCATAGATTTTTATTACGACCGGCTCGTGTCGGGCAGGGCCCATTAATCCTCACACGGTGTTGGATAGGAAGTCTGCAAAACTGAGCCTCTAGTGGAGTTTGGTCTCTAAAATAGATTTCTCCCTGGAGACGAGACTCAAGTGATTAGCAGCCCCCGTGTTATCGAAAACCTCTGAAAGGAAAGGGCATATTATAATGTGAAGTTTCAGCGGTGCCAGCCTGCGTCGTCTGAGGCAGGTCCGCTAATGCGAACCTCTGCTCTCCTTCTGTTCTGTCCTTGGTGAAGGTGTGGACCATATCTTTTTTAAAGTCGAGATCCTAGCCAATGAAGACCGGGAATGGCACGAATCTTTCTCCCTCGTCCTTGGCCCTGATGACCCAGTGGAAGCGGTTCTTGGCGATGTGACCACTGCCACGGTGACGATTCTAGACCAGGAGGCGGCGGGCAGCCTCATATTGCCAGCACCGCCCATCGTGAGTTGCTTGACCCAAAGGGGTCGCTGCTTTTATGTCCGAGTGACTAGTAGTGACTTGAGAGGAGCAGGCCTTCGGGGCCAACTTCATTCTTCTAACACAGTGGTCCTCAACCGGGAGCCGTCTCGTCCTTCCCTTCCCAGATCCCCTCCCTGGGCCACCACCTCCAGGGGACATTTGCCAACGTCTAGTGACATTTCTGGTTGTCACGACTGTCACACTAGGTACTATTAGCATCTAATGGGTAGAAGCCAGGGGCCCTGCTAGACACCCTACAATGCACAGGACAGCCCCAACAACAAAGAATTATTTGGCACCAAGGTCCATAGTGCTGAGGATGAGAAAGCCCGTTTGAACATTAGAGTAAGACCAAACCATGTTGACGCCTTAGTCTGATAAACATGGGAAGCATAATGCGATTGCTCTCATTTCTTCGGTGGGACCTAGAAGAAGGGGGAAACAAAAGTAATGCTACCCCATGGCTCTTACCCCCCATACATGCCAATGTATAGAGTTAAGTATTTGCAGAAGTGCAGTACCCAGTCCCCCAGTTTGGGGATGTGTAGAACGAATGCCCTGACTTTACAATCAGGAGGAAAATGCCTGGAGGTTGCCAAGCGAAATTTAAGCCGTCATAATGGAGCAGTCAGAATAAGTCTTCTAGCTTTCTCTGGCTGGTCTCATACAGTAGAAGGATCATCCCAAAGGGGTCTCTTATTCAACCGTGGAGGAAACGCTCTCCCTTTATTTGCTTTTGTTTTGCCAAATACACTATTGCATACCATTAATAATTTAATGCAGCTTTATTTATTTTGTTTTTTCTTAATGCAACTTTAAACGAGTAACTGTGATTCATCATACAGCTTTGGTTACAGTGGTTCATAAACATAAAAGTATTTTTCACATGAGTGATTGAGCTCTGATTTAGGAATAAGATTAACAAGATATTAAAGCTTTTAGCTCAGGCAGACGGTGGATCTTCTTCAGCACTAAAGGTCTGTAGTATCTTCTAGGGATGCCTAGCAAAGCACGATGAAAACTTCCACTGTCATGTTTTCTCTTTTTCTCCCTCCCTCCCTCCCTCCCTCCCTCTCTCTCTTTTTTTCTTTTTGTTGTATTTTAAAGAATCCCTAGCAGTTAAGGGACCTTGTGGCTCTCTGGGGAGGGGACCCTTAGTTCTCGGAGCATCCCAACGCCCAGCCCAGTCTGAAGCTTTGTTGCTCCTTTTCAGGTTGTCACCCTTTCTGACTATGATCATGTAGAAGAAGTGAGCAAGGAGGGAGTCAAGAAATCCCCGTCCCCAGGCTACCCGCTGGTTTGCGTGACCCCCTGCGACTCCCATTTCCCGAAGTACGCCGTCATGAGGGAGCGTTGCAGCGAGGCCGGCATCAACCAAACGCTGGTGCAGTTCAGCTGGGAGGTGGCCACCCCCACGGACGGCAACGGCGCCCGGTCACCCTTTGAAACCATCACTGACAACACGCCCTTCACCAGTGTCAACCACATGGTGGGTCTGTGGGTCTGGGCCTGGTGCTTCTCTTTGTCGCTCCAACTCTGCCGGGCTCCTTAAGGCTCTTGTGTGGCATTTGGAATATGATAAACAAATAAGCAGGTACACACAGTATATTCACAGGTATTTTTATTCTTCTACGTAAGGTAATATGGTGTCGTAGAAAGAGATCCAAGTTAGTTATCAGACAATCTGTTTACTAATCTCGGTTCTGCCTACTTTGAACTACGTGCTGTTAAGAGGTCACTTCACCTCCTTGGGTCTGCGTTTCCTGATCTGCAAAATAATATTTCCGCTTAGTCACTTGACAAAGTCTTTGACTAATCAGATATAAAAGTTATCTATAAATGGTAACGTAAGTCAAAAATTCCACGTAGGTACAATTACTGATTCCTTTTTTCCACATGTTTTCAGTCATTCAGTGAGTAGTAGGTTATAAACCCCTGGGTAGAAGACCAAGGCTTCCACCATGTTTGTGGAACCTAACATGCCCGGCACATTGAGGGCGCACAGTAGGGATGGCGCCGTGATTAAACAGACGATAGGTTGTTTCTCAAGTGATCGGTGTTATACAGAATTGTAGGAGGGCGTGAGACGTTCACCACACAGTTGCTGTCCTGAAGGAGTCGAGACACCAGACCAACACCTCTGCCGCCATCACAGAGCAACGAACAGTGAGGGTTTCCCAGCCTTAAGAAAGAGCGCCCTGTGGGGACTGCTCGTCACAGCAGTGAGGACATTCTCCTCAGAGAGACAGCTAACAGCAGTGGAGGCCCACAGCCTGGTAGCCCTCGATAGTTCTGATCAAAAGTAGTGCCCTTAATAGTTTGGGACATAAGAGATTTCTCTCAGACGGAATTTCTCTAGATTTCTTCCTCTTCAACTCTGAGTTTGTTCCCACTTTGATGAGTGCTTCCGTAGACGGGATAGTGGTGGAGGGAGGCTCGGATGGGTGCCGGCTCTGGTGAAGCAACGTCACCCGTTTCCATTGTTTTTTGCACAGCTGATTCAGAAAAGACTAAAAGTCATTTCTTTTGCAAAGTAACCTAGCTCAGACTAGCTGATAAAATTTAAAAACTTAGATGATAAGACTTTACAGCTTATGGTTTTCTAAGTATCTAATTCTCTTTTGAAAAAAACCAGGAAGGCAGCTTGGTCTGATTTGGCCAAATATACATTTTTAACTCAACCAAGTTGATGTTTCAGTTTTTCTTCTTGAGATGACTTGGTGACTAATACTTTCATCCCAGTGTCCTTTGCTCTATCTTTGTTTCTTCAATTATTTATTTAATAGCATTGTATTGTGTGCATCTGTATAAGAGGCCTCAAATCCCTTCTGAACTAAGTTCATGTGTAAATAAATAAATAAAGCGTTGGCAGCTAATTAAAACAATTTTAATGGAAAAAATCCTCTTTAATTTTTAATAGACTTCAGTGAAAATTGTTTTCATGGGTAGAATTTATAAGTTTGTATGATTGCTTTGTGGGAGGTCTATGGCACACAGAACCACCAATTAACTTTCCTTCTTACGTGCTTCCCTGCGTGTATGTGCACATTATCTAGAGAGTTGTGGTGACCCATGTTGTCTGTGCAGAGCCCGAGCTAAGCAATCTTATGGCTTCTCTAAGGCTGAGAACATGAAAGAATCTGTCGAAGGACCTTCAAAGGCCAGTAGGTGTCAGAGGCCAAGTTCTCAACTTCAACTCTTCCTGTTATTACAACCTTTGCAGTGTGTGTGGTCATTAGGCGGGGGTTGGGGGAAGGGACTAGCCCTGGGAAAGAAAGGAAAATAAGAACCCCTGGGAAGGAAGCCTCTCTTTTCGGTATCCTGACACTATATCCTCAGCCAAAGCGACCTGGAGGCCAACCAGTCTTAATGGAAGGGCTGGAAACTAGCCGCGTGGTCCTTACGCTGAAGCTAATCGACACAGAGAACGATGCTTTCACCGGGGCCGGTCATCTCTGGGCTCTTGCTCCCATCTGTCTACTTGCTCCTGGTCTGCCACACGGCCTTGGGCTATATATACTCGCCCCTTTGTCCCTAGTGCCTGGCTCCTGGGAGAAAGTCAGCAGTTTTGTGGGGAAGGAATGAGCAGGTAGATAGATGAGTGGATAGACGGATGGACAGACAGATGGCGGATGGTCTGCACAGATAACCCTGTGCCAGAGACTGGTCGTGTCATATCATCCAGAAGATGCAGCGGCAGGAGCTCTTTGAGGAGCAGACGCACATCTCAAGTACTTGATCTTTCCCGGTAGGTCCTGGACAGCATTTACTTCAGCCGGCGGTTCCACGTGCGTTGTGTGGCGAAGGCTGTAGACAAGGTGGGCCACGTGGGCACCTCCTTGAGGAGCAACATTGTTACCATTGGAACCGACAGTGCTGTGTGCCACACCCCCGTGGTGGCCGGGACAGCCAGGGGCTTCCAGGCACAGTCCTTCATCGCCACCTTGAAGTACCTGGACGTCAAGCACAAGGAGCATCCGAACAGGTGGGGCCGGGGCGCCGTCCACAGCGAGGGGCTCTCCTGTGTGTGTTTGCCGGAGGAGGCAGAGCAGCGAGTGATGCTGCTGCGAAATTCAGAATCACGGTCATAAATGCCTCAGAAAACATTTAAATTCTTCAAAAACCCCTAAAATCCGTCCCCTTGCCTGTCTTCGTAGCCTCCTGTCCCTCGCCAGCCAGTCTGCCCACAGAGAATCCCACTGACTCTGGTCCCCAGGGCTCCTGCTGCGATCCCCGACCCCCTTCCACTCACCGGAGTGAAATCCCGTGGTCCTACTCTACTAGCTCCTGACAGCCCTTCTAGAAACTTCCTCATCATCTTCCCCAGTTTGATTTGGAAGCTGCTCCTTCCAGCTCCCCTGGCACCACGCATGCCTCTTTCAGAGCGTCACCGTCATTCATTCCCTCACTGTCCCCGCAGTAGATGGTGAGGGCAGAGACCGTGATTATCGTTATTACTGGATCCCCTCTGGCCAGGACGGTGCTTTTTGGCCCCTAAGAAACACTTGTTAAATATCGAGTGAACGGAATAATAACGCCGTATAAATTGAAAGTCACTGGACAGATGTGCTTTTATTTTTTTCCTACGCTCCCATGATTTTGATGGAAGAGAGACACTTTCATGTTTGCCTAGCTAAAAGGGATTCATGTGTATCATACATCTTCATTGAACCTTGTGGTAATTGTACGTGTGCCTTTATGAACAACTGAGTTCAGAGAAGAGGGTTCATTTGCATGGAGAAAAAAAACAGATTTAAGTATGGAGCCAGGAATATGCAAATTCTTTCTTTCTTCCTCACAGAAGAAGATTTACTTTTGTTAGAAAGCAGTAGCAGAAGTGCCCAAGGCACGACTGACCCCTTCTTAGCAAAGGAGACATCCCGTTCCTATTCCAAGATTCTGATTCCTCTTAAAGATGTCTCTTGGGCTTTTGTTCCAAGAGTCAAGCTATAAAAACTCAAAGGCGCCCTCCGTCAACATGCTGAAATGTTAAACTTGTACAACGAAAATAACACAGCCGCTAAGTACAGTTCTGTCGTGTCTCAGTCTTAGCCCATATTTATTAAGCTCGTATTTTATTTAGAATTTTACACTACGTGCTCTGGAGACACAAAAGAAGTGAACGCAATGATCCTTGTCCTCGTTGTGGGGAGGCGAGATAAACAGAGTCTGGAAGTGACTGACGTCCCCGTGCAAAGGCAGCTAAGCTCTGAGACGTGTAGACGAGGCCCCGCACTGTGGATGGGGCCAGTGAGCGCCGCCCGCATCGCTGGGAACTTGAAGGGGGGAGGGGGAGAAGGCTCTTGAAGTTGGGAGGGGACAGTAGGAGCAGAGGGATGTGACTCTTTCTAAGATATTGTCCTGGGTAGGAATAGTTGACCTTAGAGTTTAAAGAGCCCAGTGATGTCATTTGGCACAAATACTCCCCGGTCTCCCGCAGACACCCCCGTGACAGAGAAGGAGACGCTACCTCTATCAGTCACCCCACTGTAGCTCACGAGGAAACAAAGCTTCCATTGAAAGCAAAAGAAAGCTTTAAAGTAATTTGTGGATATGATGTTATCTTTCCTGGTACAGAAGAGAAAAAATTGTGATTCTTGATTGCTATCAGGTCTGAGTCAGAGGATTTTCTGGCGGGAGGGGTGGGGAACGACCCCACGTGGGCATCATCCCCCTTGGGAAGCTTCAGGACAGAAAATGGTAGATTCCTTGGTGCAGGCAGAGCAACTCGTGAGGAAGCCACGTAGCACGTAGTGGTTCCCTGCGTGCACCCCAACACTATCTCTGCCCATTTTTGCCCCAGAATCCACATCTCCGTGCAGATCCCGCACCAGGACGGCATGCTGCCGCTCATCTCCACCATGCCGCTGCACAACCTGCATTTCCTGTTGTCCGAGTCCATCTACAGACACCAGCACGTTTGCTCCAACCTCGTCAGCACCCGCGACCTGAGAGGCATCTCAGGTGAGGGACGGCCTCCGCGTGGCTCTCCCCTTCCATTCCAGCCCCGTGGCCTGGGGACACAGCGAAGAGAACCCGGCTTCCGGTCCCCCATCCTCAGGACCTGCAGCACGAGTGACGTTCCTCTTAGCAGGTGGCCAGGCACAGGCCGCTCAGGCAGTGAAGCGAATGGGGGAAAACAAGGACGTTGCCATCAAACTGTCTTTGTACAGTAGAGATTGGTTGGGGGTAAATTATCTGCAAGTCACTGAGCTACACCTGAACGTTTAACCGGTCCACATCCGCAGCCGCCGAAAGAGACAGGCTCTGGCTATCGGCTGCAAGTTTGTGCCTCTTCCTACTTAAACACGATTAAACTCAACCCATGTTAACTGAGATCCCCATCCTTTGGGGGCCAGAGGACCACGTGCTGGTGTTAAACGTTCTAAGAAATGCATCAACTCCTTCAGAATACTATGGTTGCCCTTAGTGCTGTAAAGAACCTTAATCCTGATACTCTAAAATCGCATCTGTATTTAGCTCGCTGCTGCATTAAGGTCTTCCTTAATTTAGAACAGTTCAGTTGCTTGGCAGCATTTCTCTCGACAATGTTTGCCCATAATTTTTCCCGCAGCACGGGAGTTTCAGTCAAGCACCATTAGCGAGCTATTTACTCATTAACACAAAATTAAGATTTTTTTTCCCCAAGTGTTCAGAAACCATAGGAGGGGAAGAGAAAGTCGGATTTTTGTTGTCTTTACATAAAAGCTGTTTTTTTTTTTTAAAAAAATCAGTCTTAAAAAATAGCAATTCATCAAAGAATTATCCAAATAGTAAGTCTGTCTCTTCAAGAATTGATTGCAAAGTTTCAGTGTGTTTTCTTTTCCGAGACCCATGGGGCCATGAGCTCTGGCTCCATGGATGGTGTCATTTGCTCTCCTTGCTTCCTGGGGTTCCTGCAGCCCCTTAGAGGACCTGTGACCTCGGTCACTCTAAGTAGCCCAGACAACAGGTCATCTAGCTCCCTCACCTTCTCACCCAGGGTGTTTGGGGAGCCTGGATTGCTCTCTTACAGAGTCTCTGGGGAAGGACGGGTTATTTCAGCCTCACAAGGACACGTCCCTTCTCTCCACTCGGCTCCCGGGCAGCCAGTGAGGGGCCTGTCCACAGACTGAGTCCCTTTTCCTTGCTCCTCCCCCCGCACAGAGGCCGGGTTCCTGGACGACAGGGTCCATGACAGCACGGCCCTGGGCCCCGGATACGACCGCCCCTTCCAGTTCGACCCCAGCGTCCGGGAGCCCAAGACCATCCAGCTCTACAAACACCTGAACCTCAAGAGTTGCGTCTGGACCTTTGATGCCTATTACGACATGACCGAGTTAATTGATGTCTGCGGGGGGTCTGTCACTGCCGACTTCCAGGTGGGTGTTCCGGGGGCTTCTGGGAAGGCGGCGCGCACCTGCGTGCTGTAGGGAAACCTCGTGTGTTCCTGAAAGCGCTCCTGTTAGGATGCTGCTTCCAGCGGCCCCCAAGAACTGGGAAAGCGAACGGAGTCTTCTTTAATTTAAGTCCCCGAGCAGCACGGTGTCTAGAAGGAGCCCCCCTAAGTCGGCTAAATCAGTTCATTGGAAGAAGAATGTGGAAAATGTTAAAATTAATGTGGAAAAAATTTACTGTCTGGCACAGCCACTTATATAAGAATCTAATATTTACTTCTGCAGATACGTATTTTTTTCCCTCTAGGCATATTGTGCAAAGCCAAAAGGATTTACTTTTGATGGTAAAGTTATTACAGAGTAGACGTATTCTCTTCCGTGCGTGGGGAAATAAGTTGAAAAGAGGTGCGTCCTTTCAGAAGACAAGGAGAGCCGCTCTCTTTTTAAGCATTATGGAGAGAATTGTTTAAAACACATTGATTTCATGCCTGCTTCCAACCTATGCCGAACTGACAACCTTGCAAAAATGGACACTTTTTAAAATTTATTTGAGGAAGAGGTCGGATACAAGTGAGGGGGAGGGTCCGAGAGAGAGGGAGAAGCAGGCTCCCCACTGAGCAGGGATCCCAAGGTGGGGCTCGATCCCAGGACCTGGAGATCATGACCTGAGCCCAAGGCAGACACTTCACCAACTGAGTCAGCCAGGTGCCCCGACACTTCTTGACAGTTACTAAACACGAGTGACAGAATTTTAGTAAGAAGCCATCACCCTAGGAGGGCAGTTCTATCAAAGGGATGAGGCTAACGGATCCTCGTAGGAAAATTAAATCTGAAGCAGATTGTTCCCACTCGTGAGCGGCTGTCTCGGTGAGCTAAAAGTGACGTTTGTCCTTCATTTCAAATCAGATTTAAACAGGAAAGAGGGACTTCTGGAGGCACTTCGAGTAATTATTTTGGGACCATGTCTTTGATTAAAATTTGTTTTTTTCTGTGTAATGCCTCCCACGTTGGTTCCCTCTCATTTCATGTGCACTGCTGCCCTCTACCGAATGGAAAATGAAGGCGTTCTTAGGTTGGCTTTCTGTTTCGGCAGTTGCATGACCTGAGTTCAGCTCCCCAAAATGCAAAACTAAGTGATTGGTTCCTCCTCTGGCTTCTCAAAATTTAGTATTCTGTGTTCTCCATGGTTTTTACTCTAATTTACTCTAATTTTTGTTCAGAATATGCCTAAAAATCTCAAAGACTAAGATTTCTCATTATAAACGCCCCACTTCTTAAACCAACATAGAATAGATACACAGAAGTACTTCATTGCAGTCTGTTTCTTCAAAAATGGTTAAAACAGCTGGTATATGGTAGAAAATGTAGAATTTACAACCAAGCCCTAGATTGTCTTTGCCTCTCATAACTGCTCTCATAACTGCTCTGAATCTCTTCTGAAATTGTAGCCAATCATCTCAGATGGGAAGGTGCTTAGCACAGTGTAGGTATGTGGTAAGCATTTGTCAAGGTTTGATGTTTTGTTTTGTTTTTAAGGATTAGCAAGTAATATCATGAGGGATAAACAATAGAAAGCAAAAACAGAGGAGGGAAAATTAGTTTTTCCAATCAACTAAATAATTATTGAGGTTGTAATATCAATAGTCTTGAGATTGGACCGTGTGTTTTTAACAAAGCCTGTGTACTAAAGGGGCAGAATGTGGCGTGAGGTCCAGAGAAAATCTGAAAATTTTCCAAAGAAAACAGAACAAAACATTTCAAAGGATATTTTTTAATGAATATGGAATTAGCAGAGTCTTTTGAAATGTTTGGAATCAAACCTTGAATCCCTGACACCACTGCATATGAAAAAATTTTGTAGAAAAAGAAAATGTTGATGTCCCAAATATTGATGAAACATTTGGGTCTTTTCCTAAACTACCCAAGGAAACACTTTACATTGTCTTTGAAAACAAAAGAAAAATGTAAGTTCCATAGTAGAGTATATTATAGCATTTTACCAATGACAAAAATAACATTTTTTCAAGCTAAGCTTTTTTATTATCAAAGAAATATGTTTACAGAGGGAAATACAAAATGAATAAATCAAGTCCCACATTCATACAGATGTATATACAATTACCTTCTGCATGAAAACTTCTACTTGTATTTTGTTCTCTTTCTATCCAATTTTTGTTCATTGCATAGTAAGATAAAAATTTTTTGAGCCATTAATTAATAGCAGTAACAGGAATCCCCTTAGAAGAACTAATCTCTTGGAAGTGTGATGCGCTGCCCTTTCAAAACTCTTTCAGTGAGGCGTAGTATGAGACGGGGAATTACACAAGCATATGCAGCTCTGAACTGTGTGTGGCTAAGTTTCCTAGATACAATATCCAAGTCCCATGACCTGAGATCCTGTTGCCAGAGATGTGACCTCTCACTAAAACACCCCCGCCAGCCACACGCTCATCCCAAGGGTCCAGATTTGGGCGTCTTTCCAGTTAGGGTTGATTCAGACTCTCCTACAGGTCACTGGAAATTGTGGTCAGTGAAGGACTATGTCTTAATCCTTTGGGAATAACTGTTACTTTTAAAGTGTCAGTCAAGTCTTCCAGGAATTGAACAGTGGAAGCAAATATCCTTCTCAGTCTTCAGAATTGTTTTTGCTTAGGTGTCACCTCCTCAGAGAAGCCTTCCCAGATCAACCTATAAAAGAAGCCTCCTGGGCACTTCCCATCCCTTTATTTTTTAAATGTATGCATTGCCTTACTGGACTGTGGGTTCCATAAGGGCTTCTCACTGCTGAGGAGGAAGGTCAGTCTGGTACCTGGGCATCTAGCACGTTGTGGGCACTTGGTCAATAGTTATTGAATGCGGGGTGCCTGCGTGACTCAGTAAGTTACGCCTCTGCCTTCATCTCAGGGTCCCGGAATCGAGTCCTGCATTGGGCTCCTTGCTCAGTGGGGAGTCTGCTTCTCCTTCTGCCTGCTATTTCCCCTACTTATTCTCTCTCTCTCACTCTCTCTGACAAATAATAAAATATTTTTAAAATTTTAAAAAGAAATTATTGAGTGAGTCAGTGGCTAAGTGAGGAAGTAATAGTTGAACTGAGATGTCATAACCAAATGCCTCTTCATCCCAGGGAAGAAATAACCCTCTGTGTGCACACCGTTTGCTTGGCAGGTGAGAGACTCCGCTCAGTCCTTCCTGACCGTCCACGTGCCGCTCTATGTGTCCTACATCTATGTGACAGCCCCCAGGGGCTGGGCCTCCTTGGAGCACCACACCGAAATGGAGTTTTCCTTCTTCTACGACACCGTTCTGTGGAGAACAGGTACACCCACTGATATCTCAGCTCTCCCGACCTTACGTTCAAGCAAGATGAGACGAGGCAGCAAGTAGTGGCTTCTGACGGGAGCTCCATTCCTCGTCCCGTCGTCCTGCACAGAGGAGGGCGGCCCCTGGGGCCGAATGAACAAAGTGAACCAGGTTGCTCTTGATATATTTTCCCACTCCCATGCACCTGATTCGAAGACGCTTTTGCTCCTTAAATGCCACAAATCACACCATTTTTAACCAGGAGCAAATGACATGATTATCCTCCAGGAGGACACCTCTGAACCCCTAACAGGCAGTGTACGAATCTATCTGTCACTTGCTGTCCTCTACTCTGGGTCCCTAGCTACCTGGATTGAGTTTTTAATCCCTGGAAGCCTTCCAGTGTCAGCATATATGGACGTGGCTCTTTCCAGGAACCAGAGATCCATCTACTGGTGTCAGCCCCTCAGCTGGGAGCCCCCCCTCCTCCCGTGTCAGCCCCTCAGCTGGGAGCCCCCCCTCCTCCTGTGTCAGCCCTCAGCTGGGAGCTCCCCCTCCTCCCGTGTCAGCCCCTCAGCTGGGAGCCCCCCCTCCTCCCGTGTCAGCCCCTCAGCTGGGAGCTCCCCCCTCCTCCCGTGTCAGCCCTCAGCTGGGAGCCCCCCCTCCTCCCGTGTCAGCCCCTCAGCTGGGAGCCCCCCCTCCTCCCGTGTCAGCCCCTCAGCTGGGAGCCCCCCCTCCTCCCGTGTCAGCCCCTCAGCTGGGAGCCCCCCCTCCTCCCGTGTCAGCCCCTCAGCTGGGAGCTCCCCCCTCCTCCTGTGTCAGCCCTCAGCTGGGAGCCCCCCCTCCTCCCGTGTCAGCCCCTCAGCTGGGAGCCCCCCCCTCCTCCCGTGTCAGCCCCTCAGCTGGGAGCCCCCCCTCCTCCCGTGTCAGCCCCTCAGCTGGGAGCCCCCCCTCCTCCCGTGTCAGCCCCTCAGCTGGGAGCCCCCCCTCCTCCCGTGTCAGCCCCTCAGCTGGGAGCCCCCCCTCCTCCCGTGTCAGCCCCTCAGCTGGGAGCCCCCCTCCTCCCGTGTCAGCCCCTCAGCTGGGAGCCCCCCCTCCTCCCGTGTCCTAGCTTTCCCACTGCTACCCCACAACGGCCCAGACAGATGTCCCCTTCCTTCTGCTGCTCCCGCTGTCCCTCTTGGCCTCCCTGGAGGGGATTTCCTTGGTCTGAGCTGCTAAACAGCTCCAGGAATGCCCAGTAGCTTGGGTCTCATCTCTCGTAATGGAAAGTACAGTCTTTTTTTCTGTTGAGTGATTTGAACTTAAATCATTTGTTTTATATTTCTCTTAGGAAAATAACCTGGAAGTTTTCACACTCTGGGTCAGATAATTTCTTGTGCTTTAGGGTTCTTTTTGAATGTTGTTTTCCCCCTCCTTTGTTTACCCTTTAGTTTTGGGTCCTACCGAACCCATTGAGCATCATGATTGTAATTTCCCCCGGAAGCCGTGGTTTGCTCATGAGGTGCCGTATGTGGCTGGGCTTCTACAAGCTAATCTTGAATCGTCCATTGTTTGAATACTAACTGTAGCCACCAGGACATTTCTTATGGTTCTGTTGGGTCATGAAAGGTGTCCTCGTGAGGAAAAGTAAATCGAGTCTGAAGCAGATGCACTGTCGTCACATCCTGGTGTAAAGCTGACAGGAAGAACTTTAAGGACCAATTTTTTTGAGCCATGGGCTAGAGCCTGACTCTGGGCTGTGGCATTTTCAGGTATGAAGAAACTGTGTCAAGGAGAACGGAACTGTCACCAAAAACAAAAACCCAAGTAGAATGAACTGTTAGACAGTTTTAATTGGCAAATGTGTGTAAATACATTCCGTGTTCATATGAATACACAAACCTTTCTTCACTTACATCCCAATGCCTCTGCGGCTCCACTTGGGACGACCCACACGTCGGTCCCGACCTCGGAGCTGTTCTCTGTTCTCTAACCTGGGTGTGTGCTGTGTGGTCGCCTGCCCAGGAATCCAGACGGACAGCGTGCTCTCTGCCAGGCTTCAGATAATAAGAATCTACATTCGAGAGGACGGCCGCCTCGTCATTGAATTCAAGACCCACGCCAAATTCAGAGGTAAGATCGGGGCAGGTTTTCCCCCAATTTTTTTTTATTAAGAAACATGACGGGGCACCTGGGTGGCTCAGTCGGTTGGGTGTTCGCCTTCGGCTCACCTGGGATCGAGGCCCGCCCCGGGCTCCCGTTGCACAGTCCGCTTCCGCCTCTGCCTCTACGCCTCCTGCCTGCTCATGCGCGCTCTCGCGCTCTCGCATAAATAAAATCTTTTAAAAAGAGGAACATTACAAACATAGACAAAAGGCAAAAGAATAGGGCAATGAAAACCAAAGTCAGCCACTGTTAACATTTTACTTCACACGTATGCCTCCGCACTCACACGCACACCCGTTTTTCTGTGCCACATTTGAAAAGAAGTTGCATCCTTCATGTCCGGGGACCCTCAGTCCCGCAGGCGACATCTGCTCGCAACGAGGGCGCTCTCTCACACGTCACAGCGGTGTCCCTGCGTCCAAGTATTGAAGATTGATGCGTCGTATCTAGTTCCTGCTCATACTCCCTCTCTTGCCGTACAGGTGTCTTTTCCGTCTGTTTTTATATTGTTTTATATTAGTTTTATATCTGTTTATATCAAAGGAACGTGGGTCCAATTACATATTACATTCTGGCTGTTTTATTTTCTTCGTCTCTCAGTCTAGAAGTCCGTTTACTGTTTCCCCATGACACTACCTGACTGCATTTTTAAAGAGTAGAACTGTCCTGCTGAGTAACCTTGACCTTTTCAATGATGTTTACAGTCGTCTCCCTCTACTGAGGACTTGAGTGGCTTTAAATGTAATTTTATTTAAGATTTTATTTATTTGACGGAGATCACAAGCAGGCAGAGAGGCAGGCAGAGAGAGAGAAGGAAGCAGGCTCCCTGCTGAGCAGAGAGCCTGACGCGGGGCTCGATCCCAGGACCCTGAGATCATGACCTGAGCCGAAGGCAGAGGCTTTAACCCACTGAGCCACCCAGGCGCCCCGAAATGTAATTTTTTTTTATCTGAAATTGATATTTCTGTTATGAACAAGACCTTTCTGCCTTTAAGAAACATGCTTTTGGGAATTCAAAGCTAAATGTCCTTGACATTCGCTGCCACACAAGGACCCGTTACTGTGAGTCCACCCACACCACTTCCGCCAGGAGCACTGGTGTTGTTGACAGATCGGGTGACCATCGCGTCCACCGCGCGTCGGCTGATAGGCCGGGGTGCGCCGTGCCGTCCAGCCAGGTGGGGAGATCCCAGCTGTGAGGGGAAGGCACAACCTTACTTGTTTGGTGGAAGGACATGAATCCGGTGCAGGCTTCAGCAGAGGGCTCGTCTCGCCTATGACCAGGCTCACGGTGAAGTGTGTTGCTTCCCCCGAAACAGGACAGTTTGTGATGGAGCACCACAGCCTGCCGGACGCAAGGTCGTTCATCCTGACTCCAGACCACCTGGGGGGGATCGAGTTTGACCTGCAGCTGCTGTGGAGCGCGCAGACCTTCGACTCCCCGTATCAGCTCTGGAGAGCCACGAGCTCCTACAACAGGTGGGTGCGGGCCGGGGCGTGCGGAGACCCGAAACGCTCTCAGTCTCTTTCAGAGGCTTGGGACACGTGGCCTTGTTGGCGTCGGCGTCTTCTTTTGGCAGAAGTTGGATTTCCACTTTAAGGGGAGGAGTAGGAATGACCCTTTGACAAGTAGAGAAAGAAACCAAGTCCGTCGGATCGGCTCGTGCGGCGTAGATGAGGAGGTGGTGGCCCTTAGGACACGGCTGACTGGGAAGGCTGCATATCGCTTCTGTTTCCGTCCTGGAGGCTAGAGTTCAGTCCCAGGACACATCTACCTGGAAAACACGGGGGGGGGTGGGGCACCTGGGTGGCTCTGCTGGTTACGCATCCTTGGTTTCAGCCCCAGTCTTGATCTCAGGGTCATGAGGTTGAGCCCTGGGTCAGGCTCCACACTCGGCACAGAGTCTGCTTGAGATTCTCTCCTCCCTCTGCCCTGCCCCCCGCCCCCCGTTCATGCTCTCTCTCTCTCTTCCTTTCTCTCTCTCTAAAATAAATAAATAAAACCATTTTTTTAAAAAACCTTAGTATAATAAGAAAATTTCCATCCAATCACTACAACCAGTTCAAAATCCAGGATCTCTGGTTATCAGGTCCAGATGGCACCCCTTTGGTCCAATCTTCTGTAAAATAAATAGTAAGATTTATTTCTCTCCTACACCCAAAATAGAGGTAGAATAGAAATTGGTTAAATACGTAAACTGTCTCATTCATAAAGGGGAAAGATAGGAGAAACACTACTAAAACTACTACCATAAAAAGGATAACGAGGCAACCGTCATTAGTGTTGTCATCCTCATTTTCTAGATCATGGAATGAAGACTGGTATTTAGCATGGAGTTCTTGTTCCAGCTTTCTAGTTAAAACGTAGCAGGCTGTCTTAAGAATCACTTTCAAAAAGATTTCTTTGTGAATTTTAGGTTTTATATCAGATATTTTTTAATAATGATTCCTTTGAAATCAATATGTAATAAACTTCAAAGGCTATGCTTCCTAGGGGCCCATGAGATCATACACGTACTTTGTCCTAATTTACAGACACAGAAACTGTCCTCTTTACATCCTCTGCTGACTCCCCACGGCCTCCTGGATAAAGTCCAAATTCTTTATTCAAAGCCCGTGCCCTCCCCTGCAGCCTCATCTCAAACCCAACCTTGAACCGCATTAAATATCTCACCGATGCCAGAACCCACCAGCCCGTCAGTACGTCCTTGCCTTTGCAGTTCCCTCTGCCCTCCCTGCTCTTCTCGCAGACCTCGAACTCCTCGGAGCCCCAGCTCGAAGACTCAAGTGCTGACCCCTCTGTGATGCCTTCCCTGACTCTCCATGCGCGGCTGGAAGCCCCTCCTCCCCTTCCCACTTTGTTCCAGCTCATACTGGAATGCAGCTCATGTGACGTGCTCAACGCAGGGTCCCGTTTTCCATCAGCTTGTGAGCTCCCCGAGGGTAAAGCCATGCCTGATTGATTGAATCCCCAGAGACGCAGGTTTTAGTGCGTGGTTTAGGTCCTGAATAAGCATCCCTTAAGAGTTCAAGTTTAAGGAAAGGAGGTAAAAGTATATAGAGAAACGGTGAAGTGTAGAACAGCACCAGCTTGCTGTGCTCTATGTGATGTGAGAGGCACAGAACGCGGAGACCATCGCTGTTCAGGGAGGGCTGGGGGGCTGTGCAAGGCTTCATGGAGGAGGTGGGCGGCCCGTGGTCCATGATGCAGTGAGAAGGTCTAGTTCTCAGGAAGGAGAGGAGGAGACCTACAGAATTCAAAACCGACCTCTAGAGCCTGGTTTGGTTATTTGCAGGGATAGTGAGGAAATGGACCTAAATCGTACTTAGGGATGCGAAAAGTACGACTGTGGGGTTGGGAAGCCATGTACTTTGTCCTGCATTCATTTGTTCAACAAATATTTATTGAGCATTTTATTTACTGTGCCTTAGGGCAGGTTCTGGGCACGAGGATGCATCCGTGGACAAAATAAAGATGCACACAGCGTTTACAGTGAAGTACGAAGACACAAAACGTGGCCATAGTAAAAAGCATAGCAGAACATGTCAGAAAGTGGGAGTGCCATGGAAACATGAAGGATTTATTTTTAAGAGTTTATTTAGTTATTTGACAGAGAGAGAGAGAGCACAAGCAGGGGGAGAAGCAGAGGGAGAGGGCGAAGCAGGCTCCCCGCTGAGCAGGGAGCCCAATGCACGGCTCGATGCCAGGACCCCGGGATCATGACCTGAGCCACCCAGTGCCCGGAAAAATACAGGATTTAGAGCTGACTCTGAGGGGAATCAGGAGTGATTTCAATTAGGATGCGCACAGTAGGCCTCACTGAGAGGGTGCGTTTGGGCGAACACTTGGAGGACGTCGGGAGCTCGCTGGCTGGGCTCTGGAGTCCGCAGCATGACCCGCCCCCTGGGGAGGAGCAGGGCAGCCGGGGGAACTGGAAGGGTGAGCAGGAAGGAGGAGGGCAGGCGGTAAGGTCAAGGGGTGGGGCACCACGCAGGGCCTTGCAGACCAGAGCTTGGACCTTGGCCTTTACCCTAGAGCCGCAGTTGGCTTGAGCAGAGGGGCGACGTGATCCCGGCCGTGTGCAAGCAAGGGTTCCAGGCGGACAGTTCTAAGTGTTTCTATGAAGTACAGGTCACTATTCACCTTATGCATGTCAGTCTTCATGTGATTCAGATAGGATGTGTAAGGTCTCATCTCCCCTGTTCCAAGGTTTGGAGGAAGAGAGGGGTCATGGAGGAACACAGCAGAGACATATGGAGGGCCCGGCAGGAAGGGACTTAGAAACTCAGCCCTGAAAGTTTGCGTGTTTTGCTGAAAGTCAGAACTGTGGAAAAGGCAAAGGCAAGTCAGGTTTAGAGCATCTCGCAGTTTCCAGGTTCTGCCGTTCCATTAAAATGACCCCAGGATGTGTCATACAAGTTGTATTTGTTTATTTATCTAACCAAATCTTTGCTATAATTTTATGAATAAATCGATAAATACAAAAGAAATGGACAAACAACAAACTTGGCAAATATGAGAACTCTAAGGGATTGTCCACAAGAGTTAAAATTACGATTCATAACCCTACCCTCTTCATCCCGGGGATCACAGCCTCCCAAGATTCTGCAATAATCTTCCCAAAGCCTCTGGCTGTCTGGCTGTCTTCCAGGCAGGCTCTCAGGGTGGGGGCTGCTGCTCCACGACAGCTGTAAGGGTACAAAGGCTCCCTGCTCTTGGTGACACAACCTACAGAATCCTGTGATCCAACACACATATGGGAATGCCCAGCGCTTAGTCTCCTATGAGAAGAGACCTTGTTCTACAACCCTGTGACGGGCTGGGTCTGTAGAGTTCAGAAGAGGAGCCCAGAAACCAAATGCTAAGGAAATGGGGGTGCGGGCATTCTCTGGAGTGAGGTGCCCTTTAACCCTGAGACATTGGCCACCACTTCTGTCAGAGCAGCCACTGACCTGTCCACGTCTTAATAAATAAAATCTTGGGGTGCTGGGTGGCTCAGTGGGTTAAAGCCTCTGCCTTCAGTTCAGGTCGTGATCTCAGGGTCCTGGGATTGAGCCCCGCATCGGGCTCTCTGCTCAGCAGGGAGCCTGCTTCCCCCTCTCTCTGCCTGCCTCTCTGCCTACTTGTAATATGTCTGTCAAATACATAAATAAATAAATAAATAAATAAACTCTTTCACAGTCAAGAATGTGTTGAACGGGGCGCCCATCTCCAAGAAACACTAAACAGAAATTGTCAGACAAGTTTCGTGGAAATCTAAAGGAAGTGACCAGTTCTGTTTTATCTTCCCTTGAACCTTTTTACAATTTTATAAACAAGATGCCTCTCTCAGATTTTCTCGTGGAAAGGACTGCAATGGGGTAAAGTAGCTCATTTAACACGTCTGGACAATACCCTGACGGTTGCAGGGACCGGCGAGGACCGTCTGAAGATTGCGTTCGGGACTCGTAAAGCCTGTCGATGCGGAGCGCAGATCCCCCCGGAACCGTGCTGAACGGAGGGATCTGGTGTGTCTGGTGAGTACAGGAGCTAGAAGACGGCCTCTCACCGCGGTGTGCTTGCGTCTTTCCAGGAAGGACTACTCGGGCGAGTACAGCATCTACCTGATCCCGTGCACCGTGCAGCCCACACAGCCGTGGGTTGACCCCGGGGACAAGCCTTTGGCCTGCACCGCACATGCCCCGGAAAGGTAGGGAAGCCGGCGAAGCCTCACGGCCTGTCAGTTCACCCCCTCACTCCCGTGTGTGTGTGTGTGTGTGTGTGTGTGTGTGTGTGTGTCTGTGACGGCGGCATCGGTTGCCGCGATGGCTTCGTGGTCGTTCGCACACAGGCCGGGTGGCAAAACACAGCCCCCGGACACCCGCATTCCCAGCTCAGGTCAAGCAAGGCAGCACTCTCCCTTCTTCTGCCAGCTTTCTCACTACAAACGAGTATTGTTTTCAGGGTCTGGGTAGTGCTGTGGTTTGCACATTTTTGTGCTTTTTTTACCAGTGATTTCATGTTGACAGCGGCTCCCAAGCTAGTGCTGAGGACTACCTGATGCCTAAGTATAAGAAGCCTCGGGCACAGGTTCCAAGTGCCGTTGCCACACGTTCTATGTTAACAAATTAACAACATATTAAATAAGGTGTTTTAAACTGAAACATGCAGAGAACGGGGCTAGGTATTGGCCAGTCGGTGAAAACGCCGTGACGCGGGCTGCAGGAGCTCTGCCCGTGTCTGCCCCGGGACGGTGGCTCGGTACCGACTGACACACATTCACCGTGACTTTACGGAACATCCTTCCTATGAATACCGAGGATCAACTCTACATTAGCCGGTACCCACCTCAGACCCGAGACTGTCTGCATCCCGCCACACCTTCCCTCATTTACCCAGTTTTGATTCAGCTCTTACTGTGTGCGGGCTCTGGTCTGGCACGGAGACTACAGCGGAGCATTACACGTAGCCTCTGCTCTCAGCGCCTCGTCTAGCGCCGTCTTTCCAGCAGCTGGGCCAAAGGAAGAGGAAACTTTTTTTTTTAATTTCTTTTCAGCGTAACAGTATTCATTGTTTTTGCACCACACCCAGGGCTCCATGCAAGCCGTGCCCCCCATAATACCCACCACCTGGTACCCCAACCTCCCACCCCCCGCCCCTTCAAACCCCTCAGATTGTTTTTCAGAGTCCATAGTCTCTCATGGTTCACCTCCCCTTCCAATTTACCCAAATTCCCTACTCCTCTCTAACACCCCTTGTCCTCCATGCTATTTGTTATGCTCCACAAGTAAGTGAAACCATATGATAATTGACTCTCTCTGCTTGACTTATTTCACTCAGCATCATCTCTTCCAGTCCCGTCCATGTTGCTACAAAAGTTGGGTATTCATCCTTTCTGATGGAGGCATAATACTCCATTGTGTATATGGACCACATCTTCCTTATCCATTCGTCCGTTGAAGGGCATCTTGGTTCTTTCCATAGTTTGGCGACTGTGGCCATTGCTACTATGAACATTGGGGTACAGATGGCCCTTCTTTTCACGACATCTGTATCTTTGGGGTAAATACCCAGGAGTGCAATGGCAGGGTCATAGGGAAGCTCTATTTTTAATTTCTTGAGGAATCTCCACTGTTCTCCAAAGAGGCTGCACCAACTTGCATTCCCACCAACAGTGTAAGAGGGTTCCCCTTTCTCCACATCCCCTCTAACACAATTTGTTTCCTGTCTTGCTAATTTTGGCCATTCTAACTGGTGTAAGGTGATATCTCAATGTGGTTTTAATTTGAATCTCCCTGAGGGCTAGTGATGATGAACATTTTTTCATGTGTCTGATAGCCATTTGTATGTCTTCATTGGAGAAGTGTCTATTCATATCTTCTGCCCATTTTTTGATATGATTATCTGTTTTGTGTGTGTTGAGTTTGAGGAGTTCTTTATAGATCCTGGATATCAACCTTTTGTCTGTACTGTCATTTGCAAATATCTTCTCCCATTCTGTGGGTTGCCTCTTTGTTTTCTTGACTGTTTCCTTTCCTGTGCAGAAGCTTCTGGTCTTGATGAAGTCCCAAATGTTCATCTTCGCTTTTGTTTCCTTTGCCTTTGAAGACATATCTTGAAAGAAGTTGCTGTGGCGGATATCGAAGAGGTTACTGCCTATGTTTTCCTCTAGGATTCTGATGGATTCCTGTCTCATGTTGAGGTCTTTTAAGGAGGAAACATTTTTAAGAGGATGATGAGGACAGGATCTGACATTACCATAGAGAGAATTTGGAACGTGACGTTTAAATTAAGAAACTGAGAATGGGCCATCGGATTTGGCGATTGAGAAGTGGTTGGTAATCTTGACAAAGGGCAGGCTGGGGACTGCCTGGACTAAGTGGACTGAGGGATTAAAGCGTGATCAGACCATGAGAGACCAAGGAGAGACAGTAGAGACAACAGGGATAAACTATGGCTACAGTGTTTATTATAAGAAATGTCAGAGGAAAGGGACAGTGGTTAGAAATATATACAAAGCCAAAGGAGGTCTTATTTGTGACTTAGAGTGGAAAATATTTCAGGGAGGCTGTATATTGGTGGGAGCAACCTTATTGGTCTGTTAGGTGAAATGTAATGTTGCAGCAGGACAAGGGGAAGTCTGCAGAGCCAAGTCTTTGAGCAGGGTGGGGATAGGTCGAGGACAAGAGGGGAGGGGCCCACCTTCACTAGAAGCCCAGAGCCTTCATTCACTGGAAGAGGAGAGCAGGCCTATGTGGATCTAGGTGAGGGGAGAATTTGTAGATTGGAGGACAAGAATGGCAAAGTAGAATCTGCTTAAATCTGTTTTCTCCAAAAAATGAGAAGCTGAGCCTCAACTGGAAGTCAGGAATCCTGAGGTCTGGGAAGAAAGGAGGGAGTGAGGCAGTCATCACAGAGAGCGGGGAAGTGGGCATGCTGGAGGGTTGCCGGTAGCAGCGGATCGGGCAGTGCTGAGAGCCTGATGAGTTGTTCTAAAATTGCCATCTCATTGACAATACGACAAACTGTGCATATTCAAGGTAGATACAATTCAATAACTTCCGACATACGTATTCACCCATGAAGCCACCACAACTAGCACAGTGACGAACACATTCATTTCCTCCAGGGCCTTCCTTGTGCCCCTCGGTAGCCTTCCCTCCCACCCTCCCGAGCCACCGCTTTCTCCGGGATCCACTGATCTGCCTCTGTCACTACAGATAACTTTGCACTTTCTAGAGCTTCATATCAATGGTGTCACACAGGACGCACCCTTCTCCGACTTCATTCACGGAGCGCGAGTGTTTTCATGCCTTCCTGGTGTGCACAGCAGCCGTCTGTCCCCGTCGGTGCTGGTCGTTTCCCAGGGAACAGCGGTCCTCCGCTTCATCCGTCAGCTCATCTGTTGGCGGACGTTTGGGTTGTTTCCAGGTGATGGCGGTGAGAAGTAAAGCCACTATGAACATAGACACACGAGCCTGTACATGGACATAGGCTCTCTGTTTTCTCATGTGCGTACGTAGGAATGCAGTGGCTGGATCACATGGTGGCTACATGCTTAGCTTTTTAAGAAACTGCAGACAGTTTTCTGAAGTGTTTGTTACAGGGAACAAGGTGTCTGCCTTCCCCCCACGCGTGGGCTGGTGTTCCCGTTCCTGGTCACGTGGTCAGGGAGGTCCCGTGTGGTTAGAGAATGAACGAGTGGAAGGAACAGTGGGGGCGAGCTGGGAAGTCAGGAGGTGGTAGTTGGGAAGGTGCTGGGAAATGAGACTTGGGGAGGGGGCGCATAGTGGGACCGTGATGCCTGATGGCTGTGGTGGGATGGACAAGCTCTTGGGAGGCAAAGCTGCCAAGGAACTGAGAGCTGAAGAGTGTTAGATGATTCATCCCTGTGGACGCTGAGATCACCAAGATCCATGGTAGGAGCACGGTGGTCAGCCCAGTGAGGGAGGGGAAGTGACCAGGACAGCGGTAGTTGGCTGCACTAAGGAGGAACAGAGGGCAAATAATCCGGCGACATATGCCGGGGGATTGGATTCAAGCTATGAACAGATTTTAGATAGAAGACCGTCTGTAAAACCTTGAGTAAAGAACATCATCTGATAGGACTTCAACTGCCTGAGCGAGTATCTCTGGGACTGGGCTACGGATGATCAAGTAGGTAATCGTAACTGCTGGTGACGGATGGGATGCAGAGGGTGTGGGAGACTCTGCACCAAGCTCCTAACATTTACTTCTCACTGTAGTGTGCCCCCGCAATGTTGACACCGTTATCCCCATTTCGTAATGGGTGGAAGTTGGAGTAAAATATAAAAGAGCTAGAACATTCCCAGTACCTTTTAGATACCTGTGGTGGCCCTCCAGTTGCCCTGCCCACCACCTTCTCAGCCGGGGAACCGCTGCCGTGGTATTTGTCCTTATCATCCCTTGTTTTGGTTTCTGGTTTACCTCATATTGGCTTGTGCATGGTTTTGTGTGGTTCTGAGCGACATAAAAATGTCCTCCTGCACCGAATCTCTCTGCAGCTTTTCTTGGTTTGCTGCTGAGTCACTTCTTGCTTCAGAAGTGGACCAGCATTTGTGTTGATCCGTGTGCTGTGTGAGCCTCTCTGTCTAACGTGTTCATTGTGGGGGGATGCTACAAGTTATTGAGCCATTCTGCGCGGTGTATAATCCCACATTCTATTGTGAAGAATGCTCTGGGTGCCTCTGAGCGTACACAGGTGAGAAGAGTTTCTCCCCGGGAGGTGCCAGACCTTTTATTAAATTCTTTTGCCATTTGGGAATGACAGAAAGGAGCAAAAGAGACACCAGCCCATCTGCATCCCCTGGTGCTGTGTGGGCTTGGGGGTCGCAGAGAGAACAGTGTCATTGGGTCCCTTTACTGAGGCTTCAGGTTTGGGAGTCTTTGCTTTACATGAGGGAGATCATTACTTGTGGGGTCCCTGTTCTTCCCAGGGTGACTCTCCATAGGACCTACCCTTGCTTTGCTTTGGATCATCTCTGTGGCTCCCTAGGGACGCATTAGAACTGCAACACAGTAAATAAGGCCGACGCAGGGAACTCAGGCTGAACTCAAAGGAACTGTATCTCCTCGAATGCCTGTTTTTGTGAGGTCTGTCGGACCGTCTCACCTTATAAATCATCATCATCCCCTCCAGTCCTTTATTTGTTCTGTTTAATCAGTAACTATTTATTGAGCATCTTGGGTGTCAGGCATTATGTGGAATCTGGTAATACCAGGACCAAGAAAAACCTGTTTTCCTGAGTCCGCTGAATGAGCTCTTGGTGCAACGAATGCTTACATTCAAGCTGTCAAAACGGGGTCAGCCCTAGCTTGTGCCCGTTGCTCCTACGCTCCAAGATCTCCCCACACCCCAGCCTCTCAGATCTACCCACTGGGGCACCTTCAGTCAGAAGTGAGGAATAGTCGGGTGGACTCGGCCGCAAGCGTGAAGCACTGAAATTATCCCTCACACATTGTCCTTTAACAAGCGCGTGTGTGGGAAGCTTGGCTAGCAACGACCGAACAACAGTGAGCGAGCAGACACTTGCTGTGACTCTGGGCAGCCTGTAACGGGTGAAGTGGACTTTGACCCGATTTGTATTTAAAGTCACTTTATTTAAATAACATATCAGATCATGATAAGTACCATGAAAGAAAAGTGCACGAAATAGTGGGAACAAATGATAAGGGGCGCCTGGTAGCTCGGTGGGTTAACTATCTGATTCTTGACTTGGGCTCGGGTCAGTATCTCAGGGTGTGAGATGGAGCCCTGTGTCTGCTTAAGACTCTCTCTCCCCCTCTGGCCCTCCCCTTGCTCTCTCTCTTTCTCTCTCTCTTGCTCTCCAATAAATTAATCAATTAAATTTTAGAAAGAGAAAGAGAGAACAAATGATAAGAGATTTGACTTAGCCTGGAAGGGAAGAGAAGCAGCGTGAACTTCCTGCACTGTGATGTTTGAGTTGGAATCTGGAGAATAAATAAGAGTTAACAGGCAAAGAAAGGCAGACAGAGGGGGAGGGTTCTTGCAGAATGTCCAGCAAGGTCAGAGTCAGGAAACTTCAAATTCATTATCACTAACCTCAAGTTGACCCGCAGGTCTTCTCCGTGGAAAACAAAACCGTTCCCTAACAACGGCTTCATTCTCTCACTCTTCTCAACCATTGTATTCTTTCGCACTCAAATTTGCTCTATCTTCCCCGTTCTCAGTCTCAGCTGATTATCTTGTGTCCTGTTTCTTGGAGGAAACAGAAGAAATCACAAGAGAACTCACCCAAGCTCCTGGCATCATATCTACCCCCTCCCCACGTCTGCAGGTACAAGGCTATCCCTGAAGCAACGGTCCCAGCTCCTGCCGAAGCCAGGGCCCCCTCATGCACTGAAACCCAAACCCTCTCATCTGACTTTATAAAGAGCATCTTATAAGCCAGTGTCCTCTCTCTACGAATCACTCCAATCAGCATTAAAAACGTGTAACTTCTCCCATCTTTAAAAAAAAAAAAGTCACTTCTTGACTTCATTTCTCCCTCCACATTCATTTTCCCTTCCCTGTACCTAAGTTATCCCTCAAGAGTTGCCTAGGCTTGCAGGTTCCAGTTTAGCACCTTCCGTTCTCTATCTCTGGAGCCCGCTGCCCTGAGGCTTCCGCACTCATCCCTTCAGCCAGCTTGGTCTCGTCAAGGTCACCAATGAACTCACTAGAACCAGAGGTTGACTCTCACCTTTATTTCTTGCAACGGCTTTGCGACAGTTAACAGTTGTTCAGTCACCTCCTTGAAACACTGTCTTCACTCAGCTGTTGTCAAGCTCTATAGGCTTTCTTCTACCCACTGGGTTTTCCTCACTGTTTGTTCTGCTGGTTCCTCCTCTTCCCCATCGCCTTTGAATTTGGAGCACCCTAAGTGCCGTGCTAGAACCGTCTCTTCTCTCTTGTTTCCACATGGTGGTCTCCCTCATCCTTCCTTCCCAAGGTCCCGGGCTCACCTCTCACATCCTGATTTCTGCATCACACGGACTGCTCTGCCTCTCCAGCTGGCTCTCTTGTAGGCCTCCCAAGTTGAACATGCCTGTTGCTGAACCCCTCCTCTTCCTCCACCAAATCTAGTCCCCCCACAGTTTTCCCATTTCAGGCCACGGATCTCCATCCTCCTGGTTTTCCTCTCACTGAGGCCTTCTGTGACCGCCATATTTAAATTTCCAGCTGAACCTCTTCCTAGCATTCCCTTTCTCTGCCTCACGTTTCTCTTCATCACCTGCTTCCTTCTCGTGTTCTATATGTTTTAAAATTTATTTTATTAACCGACTCTCTTTTGGAATGTATTATCCCTGAGGGCATGTGCTTTGTTCACCGATGAATTCCCATTGCTAGGACAATGTCTCTCACATAATAAAAATGCAGTGAATATTTGTTGAATAGTGAGTCCTGAAGCAGTAGAAATACGGAGTAGAGAACCTGTCAAGAGACCTAACGAAGGCCAGTCTGGCTAGAGGAGCCTTAAGTGCCAGAGTCTGGGAAGAAAAGGACAGATTCCAAAGACCAAGAAAGAAGGCCAGGGAGGCTGAAGTAAGGAGTGAGGCAGGAGAGTGTTGTTTAGCAATGTCTTGAAGAGTGGGACACAGGATAAATAAGCTTGGATCGGTTTGAAAGAGGCAAAGTTTCAGAGCAGGCAGATCTGGGAAAGAGAAGTCTAGGCAGGTCTCCGTGGCAGTGAGCCCTTCAGCAATCAAAGAGCAACCTTAGGGACCTTCGGAATGAAAGGGCTAGGAAAAGCGAGGAGTACAAAAGAGTTCTAAAGATGAATTAGATTATTTCTGCTCAAAAGAGCAGATTAACCTCATAATTCTCCAAATAAGTCAAGCTCTTCTCCTATACACATTGCTGTATTTGGTGATTATTTAGCACCTGCAATAAAACACGGTTCACAGTCCTGAGGAGGGTGGGAAGGGAAGGCAGCACGAGGTTTGCAAAGTTGACTCTGCTCTCAAGGAGCTCTTGTTTCTCCCGCGTTTAGATTCCTGATCCCCATCGCATTCCAGCAGACCAACCGCCCTGTACCAGTTGTGTATTCACTCAATACTGAATTTCAGCTCTGCAATAATGAGAAGGTGTTCCTGATGGACCCCAATACATCTGATATGTCCCTAGCAGAAATGGATTACAAAGGGGCTTTCTCAAAAGGTAAGTTGTTATATGTTAATAATAAAATAATAATAGTAAGAAGAAGGTAAGTTGTTTTGTTCACCTACAGAACGAGACTCTGGCTAGACTTCAGATGCTTCAGGACGGGTCTCTGGACTAGCATCTCTGCTCCTGGGCTTTCAGGCAACTCTCCAGTGAAGATTCCCCTGGGCTTGGTTCCAGGACAGCCAAGGTTTAGTCAAGGAACAGAATCATATCCTTCCTTCATGTTGTATCGAAATAAGGTCACATATTTGGTACTGTGATGACTGGCAGTGTGGTACTATGGAAGAACACTGGTCTGAAGGGTAGGAAGACTAGGGTTTCCAACCAGACTCTAACACACTGTCTGACTTTGGGTAAGTTGCTTTATCTCTCAGTTACTCGGAGAGAGATTGCAACATGACCCCTCCCTACCTACCCGCCGCAGGGTTGCCAAATGTCCCTCTACTCTCCTCCATGCTTTCTCTACTAGAAATGGTTCCTTTGCCCTCTCCTCGCCCCAAACTGGTTTCCTTGATGTTTCAAAAGGATAGCCCTTTCTTTCCTTCAGGTCTCTACTTAACCGTTAACTGCCTCAAAGAGGCTTTCCCTGACCACACCAGATAACTGAATGTAGGCCTCTGTAATTTTCACTTTCATAGAACACTATTCATTTTTATAGTGCTTCTAACCATTATTTATACTGTGTAATTTATATTCCATATTTCTTTACTTGTTGGTTTACTTGTTTATTACATATTTCTTTACTTGTTGCTACCACCAGACTGAGTTCCATGGGTAGGGACTGTGATCAGATATCGGATTTGTGCACCAGACCACCTGTGCCTAGGTTCTCAATAAATATTGACTGAATAAATGAATGAGTTATCTGCCTTTCTTCCCTCAATGGCCCCTTCTGCCTTTTTTCTTTCTTTAACCTTCTCCTCATACCCGGGGTTTTTCTGTCATCCTAAAGACACGCTCAGGTGTGTCTGCCCATAACAGAAAAAACAAAGCATCCCTCAGCCCTCACTCCCCTTCAAACTCAGTCTGTTTTCTCCTTTTCTTTTCTCTGAGAAACTTCAAAGCGTGGGCGGTGAGCCCACACAGTCTCTGTGGCCCTTCATCTCCGTCTATCTGTTGAGGCTGGGAGTGTCCCACCACACGTAGCTCAGAACCCGATTTTGTCAATGACATCAAACCTGTGGATCTTGACAGTTATGTCCTGTTGGGTTTCCTTTGCCCAACAGCCTTACCTGACACCCTCTTGCTTCTCTGGCCACTTGTCATGCTATTGCCCTGGGTCTTTGTCCTCTGCCACATCCCTGTGATTGTCCCCAGGTTCCATGCATGGCTCCTTCTGGTCTTACTTCGCTCCTACCTCTGGTCATACCTATGGCTTGGCCCATCCATTTCTCCTGAACTCCCTATTCTCCTACTCCTCCACGGCCATTCCTTAAGAGTTGACCTTGCCCTGATGTCTCCAAACTTCATTTCTACATTTCCATATGTGGGTCTGGAACGACCAAGCCGCTTCAGACGGGTGTCTTTCAGACACCTAGAACGTCTAGAACAGGACGTACCTCCTTCCTACCATATCCGCTGCTGCACTGACTACTTCATCATACTCTAGGTGCCCCAGGCAGAAACCTCCGTATCGCCCCCCCTTCTCCGTGCCTCTCACCCACCATTAAGATCAGTGACACTCGGACATTCTTGAGCTCATCCCGGGCTCCACAGCCGTATGTTAGACACCTGTCTGTTCCAGAGCGCTAGCATAGCCCCCAACCCAATCTCTGTGACTCTAGTCTCTTCGTCTTTCCTCCCTCTCCATGTTTCTGAAGCCCCTGTGTGTTGATTTTACACCCCTGCTTAAAACCTCCCACTGTTCCCCATTTCTTAACACCCAAGGCCAGGCTCCCCAGCGCCCCTCGCCTGTCTTCCCAGGGGTCTCTCCTGCCAGAGCCTCTAGCCATCCTCCTCTCTAGTCACACTGACCTCCTCAGTGCCACAGAGAAAACCCTCTACACGACAGATTTCTGCTCAAATTCTCAGCTCCCATGGCCAGATAGGAAACCTCGGACACGCTCTTTAAAATGAAGATAATAATTGAACCTGCCTTGGGCTCTTGGGAAGAATAAATGAAGTAGTATAAGGAAAGGAAGTAGAAGTAAAGAAAGCGCCACAGCAGGTACTAAGGAGACAACAGCAGCGCTAGGACTCCTGGCCTGCCGCTTTCGGTCTTCTGTGCCTGGACTTTCTCTGGCACGGGACGCTCTCCCCGGTCTCCTACCTCAAATGCTCAAATGCCCTCGACTCGTGTTTGAGAAAACTGGTCAAACAGTATCTCCTCTTCGATCCTTTCCATACCTCTCCCCAGGCCGATCTCTATGCTCAGCTCTCTGCTGGTGCAACACTGTGAATCCTTCCTCACTGTGGCTCCTGGCAGTACAGTGTTGGGGTAACGGTGGGTTTTCCAGCCCAAGTCCCTTGACTTTGAACCCCGTCCCCAACACTTACTAGTTTTGTGACTTTCAAGAAGTCACTTAACCTCAGTGCCTCAGCTTCCTCATCTGTAAAATTGTGAGCACTACATGAGTTTCTTATATGGGAAGAACTTAGCACAGTGCCTAGCAAATAGTAGGAGTTGGATGAATGTTAGCCGCGCTATTTTTAGCAACGGGTTAGGTTTTCTTTCTGTTCTCTCAGCTCATCTGACTCACCTCCGTGTCCCTTCTGCACAGCAGAGCCCATGGCACACCTTAAATGCCCGATTAATGTCTGTGGAATAAAAGAAGCTAGAAATGAACGAATGAGTATTCTAAGGGCACAGGGAACCATAAAGCTCTTCGTAGAAAGCCCCTAAGGGAGTGTGTTAAATCCTTCCTACCCTTGACATTTCTTTCTCTTTAATCTTCAAGTGTGACCCAATTAATGCCTCTCAATCTTTCCAGGTCAAATCCTTTATGGCCGAGTACTTTGGAATCCAGAGCAAAACCTTAATTCGGCTTACAAACTGCAGCTGGAGAAGGTCTATCTTTGTACTGGGAAGGACGGTCACGTGCCTTTCTTTGACCCCACGGGGACAATCTACAACGAAGGGCCTCAGTATGGATGCATCCAGCCAAACAAACACCTGAAACACAGGTTTCTGCTGCTGGTACGCTAACCGTTAGTGTGGCGCGGCTGACCCCTGAGCTGGTTCCTCAGCTGGGCGTTCTGCCCCAAGCAGGTGGAACCCCACCCTTGGCTGTGTCCTCAGTAGGCACAGTGCTCTCGTTTCTCTCTGATCAGCTAAGTGCGAGGACAGATTACCAAACGTGGTGGTTACAGTGGGCAACAAGACAAGCTACTGTTATTATTAACGTCCCAGGAAAAGGAAAGTCAAGGCCAGTGTTTCTCAGAGTATGGACCCTGAATATCCCTGATTCTAGTTCAGGGAGTCCACAAGGTCAAAGCTACTTTCATAATAATATAATGATGCTCGCTTTTTTTTTTTCCACTCTAATCCCCTCGTGAGTGTAGAGAGTATGAAAGGTTTATTGATATGGTTTCAAATTCCACATTGTAACTAATCTTTTTAAATACCACCTACCGAGTTTGACTTGGTATCAGAGAATATCCACGATTATCTGAACAAGGTATGAAATCATTTCTCCCCTTTTCAAATTCACATCCCTGTGAGGCCAGATTTTCTTCATATATTTCAGTCTAACTAACATATCACAACTGAGTCAATAGAGAAGTTATGAGAATCTAGTTCTTTTCCAGAGATTTGCAAAAGTGTAAAACAATGTCAGCTCTCTTTGAGGAGGTGGGGGTGAATATAGGTATTTCTTTTTTTTAAAAATGTTACTTATGTTAACACATAGTGGGTTTCTCATTGCCACTTTAAAATGAACTAGAAAATAAGTATTTGCTAATTTCTCCGTGTTAATTTTAGTGGAGTAAATATTGATAGTTATAAATCCTGTAAACAAACGACTTTGGGGTCCTTGAGTTTTAAGTGTGTGAGGGGTCCTGAGAACAAATGGCTTGAGAATTATTTGTCTCGGCTCTCCCGCTCTTGGAGCTTCGAGCTCACAGGTGCCTCCAAGCGCCCTTCCTTGAAGGGAGTGGTGGGTGCCCCGAGGCAGGGTTGGTCTAAGGAAAGGGCTTCTGTAGCACGAATTCTCCTGAGCCCGCCGGCGGCGGGGGTGGAGAGTTCATGTGTCCTCCCAGGGACCTGCCAGGTCAGTGCTTCCATCTCTCTAAACCTTCCATTTCTTTTCTCTAAAATTCTAGGACCGCAGTCAGCCCGAAGTAACGGATAAGTACTTCCACGATGTGCCCTTTGAGGCCCACTTTGCCTCCGAGTTGCCTGATTTCCATGCGGTCAGTAGCATGCCGGGTGTGGACGGATTCACCCTGAAAGTCGACGCGCTCTATAAGGTAAGCGTGGTGAGAAGAGTGGGCGCGGGAGGCCAAGGCTTGAAACACCACAAAGAGGGAAAAGACAGATCTCTGGACTATTAGTCTCTTTTTATGGCATTCTTGCTGGTGCTTCTTTTTTATGGGTGTTAAGCTTATCATTCAGTCCCAATTTTTAAAAAAATTTTGTTTATTTATTTGAGAGAGAAAGAAAGAGAGAGAGCAGGGAGAGGGGCAGAGGGAGAGAGAGAGCCTGAGGCTCCTTGCTGAGCACAGCCAGATGAGGGGCTCTGTCTCACGACCCTGAGATCATCATGACCTTGAGCCCAAACCAAGAGTTGAGCTTAACTGACTCTGCTACCCAGGCGCCCCGTTCACCCCAGATTTTCGTCATCTATCCCAGGTGACCACAGCAATGATAAAATTCTTTAATTTGCTTACAGGCACTTGTCATTGTGCGTATCGGGGTGCCTATGGTCCTCTGGTTTTTCTTAAACTCTTCTGTGTTGCCTGCCTTTTTGGCTCAATGCTGCACCAGCTGATTTTCACAGGCTTGTGGAAAACATTTAACAAAGTCATAAACACAGTACAGCAATTTAAAGAATGACAAGAATTACTAATATTTGATAAGCAAAAATACTCTAAATCCAGCAATAAATATGAACTTGCAAAATCTATTCCACTTTTTCCTGTCTTCAAGTAGTAACCCTTGGAGTGACCTTGGAGTTCAGAACTATTCCCATTTCTCAGAAGTTAGTTCCAAACCGCGGAGGGTTTCAGTGGGGGACAGGAAATGGCAGTACAGTCCTTGCTGATTTTACCGCTCAGGGCGTGACCCGGGAAGTGTTCAGATTTAGGAAACTTTGTCCCGTGTCTGCATATTACGCACAGAATAGGTATTTAGTGGATATTTGTTGACCGACTAGTTTAACTGAAGTTCATCAATAAACAGTAAGTCAGCATAACAAACAATTGAAGGTCACGGGGAGTAAACGTGGGTATTAATCCTATGACTTGGCTGCTGTCCGTAAAGACTGACAAGCCCAAGAATGTACTTAGCTCAAGGGACCATGAAAGATCAGTTCTTAGGGGTCGTTCTTACACAGATAGGGCAACAGACAAGAATGTGGACAGCTGGCCCAAGATGATCCCAGTTTGGAAGTAAAACAGAACTTAGAGTATTTGGTTCCATTCTGGGCTGGAAGACACCAACCGCTGCTCATGCTTCCGTGGAAACCATTTACCAAGGCTTGTGGTCATTCCATTTCCTTCCTTAAGAAGTGGCCCGTGGGCAGCGGTGACCTGGGTGCTTTGTCTCTCTCTCTGTCCCCTCCCGCAGGTGGAAGCAGGGCACCAGTGGTACCTGCAGGTGATCTACATCATCGGCCCCGACACCATCTCAGGGCCCCGCGTGCAACGCTCTCTCACGGCGCCTCTGAGGCGTGACCGAAGGGACCTGGTGGACCCCAGCGGCCGTCTGACCCTCGACGACTCCCTCATCTACGACAACGAAGGGGACCAAGTCAAGAACGGCACCAACATGAAGTCCCTGCATCTGGACATGCAGGAGCCGGTGGCGGCTGCGTCTCTGTCCCCGACCGGGGCATCCATCGGCAGCGCCCTCGCTGCCATCATGCTCCTCCTTCTGGTGCTTTCGGTGGCTTGCTTCTTCACCAGGAAGTGCCAGGAGCAGAGGAAGAAACCGCCCACGGGGGACTTTCTGGAGGAGTACCCTCTGAACACCAAGGTGGACGTGTCCCAGAGGAGCCCGGACAGGCCGGAGAAGAACTGGAGCAGACAGTACTGCACCGTGCGGAACGTGCACAGCCCGGGCGCCGCCGAGGGCGCGTCTGCGTTCAAGGGCGCGTCTGCGTTCAAGGGCGCCCCGCTGAAAAAGCTGAATCTGGAGGTCAGGGTTCACAACAACCTGCAGGACGGCACGGAGGTGTAGCCAAGGAGACGGATCCCGTGTGTATTTTTTTCTAAAATCATTTTTATAAAAACGGGGGTCAAATACTGGTATTTTTATAATCTTGCAGTTGAAAAAGGGAAAACTATCGCTTTGAGTGGCGGAAGGCACACATCACACGCACCAACTCACAACTGAGCTACCTCACGGGACAAAGAAGCACCGAGACCCCCGCGTTCGGGAGAAGAGCTCCTTGGGCAGACTCGTGCAGGATGCCGGCCGCTGCGGACGGCCTTGGGCCCGGCTGGGCATAGCGCGCTCTCGGGGCTGGCCGGGGAGACTTTTCCTCTGGCTGCTGGGGCGGGGGGCTGGGACGGGGGGAGGTGCAGCGCAGGGCTGGGGCGGGGAGGGGCCATCCGCTTCCTAGAGCGCCTCCAGCTTGCTTGTCCTGGGGCTGCCCCTGGGCGCCGAGCTGCAGCGTTTGGATCGCTGACACTCGATTTCATTCAGAATCCTGCGAACCAGCATCACCGACACCTTCGCTAACCGTATCCTCCTGACAGCTCTGCACACTGTGGCCTCTCACTGTCCCTCGCACTTCCAGAGCCTTCCTGCCTGGGGGCTTCAAAGGGCCCTGCATGAGAGCCCTGTGCCACAGCTTTCAGGAGAAATCGCAGAGCGCCCCGTCCCCAGACGTCTGGCACAGCGGACCCCCTTACAGAAGGGCAGACTGAAACCTGCCGGGAGGAGAGGCCTGACCAGCGCCTCGAACACATGAGGGATGCAAGCGCCCTCGGCCCAGGGGGACATCCTCGTGCCCCGCTGGCCTACACTGCACCAAGGACGCGGCACGACACCCTCCCCGACAGACAAGGCTGCAAAACAAGAGCCGTGCGCCTGGCCTGTCCGTTCCCTGTGGCCGTGGATGCCTCCGAATCCCACCTCCGTGTCCTGCCGCCCCGGGCTCTGCCCCGTCCAGTAGCCGGTGAACCTGCGTCCTCGGCTAGCTGCAAGTTCTGTAGTTTGCGAGCGTTTCGGAAAAGCAAGTGATTCATTCAAATAAAGCAAATTAGGAGAAATCCTAGCTCAGAGTGACATCTGCGTTAACTGTCACTGGCTGGGACTCACCACGGACCACGTCCCAGCGCTCGCAGCCGACGAGGGCGCCAGGTCCCGGGACTTCTCTTTGGAGGGGTCTTTTCCGGTAGCTCAGGCACTTACTGTTTGACCACATTAGCACGCGACAAGGCCATAAACACATGGCTTGAAAACGATTTAGTGTGCGATAAGCTTCAGGATTTTGTGCGTAGTGGGCACACAGCTTGCCTTTGTGTTTCTCATTTTGGTTTTGGCCGACTGGCTAAAGCACAAGCATGTGCGTCGTGTTGTTTTGAAATGAAGGCACAATTTCATTCCTGGGGCGTAAAAGTCACACTCTCTCCCCGGCGCACGACGCACCGTATCCACTGAGCAGAGCACAGGGCAGCACGCCGCGTCTGGCTTGCATTAGCATGACCCCAGCTCTTTGAGAACATTCTACACCACAAACACCGGTTCTAGAAAGCCAGAAAGAACGAGCCACGAACAGTTTTCAGCATCTCTATGTGACGCCAAGCCTCTGAGGAAAGGACCTTGTGAGCCGTGCCTCTGGTTCCTGGGCAGTGCCTCACACTCCAGAAGTATCCGGCGGGTGAGCAAGTGAATGGTGTCTTGGGTGAGTTGAGGGGGAATCCAGGGAATCCATTCAGGAAGGGAGGTGAGAGACGGTGGTGGCCAGATCGCATGGGCAGATAGCAAAAACAAGACAAAATACCCCAAACTGTCTCTTCTGCTTGGTCATGAGTTAACCTCATTGGAACAAAGAAGAACCACGGATATGGGCTTGGGTCCCGCAGGGTCTCCGGACGATGGAACAGAGAAGCCCTCAGGACGTATCAGCAGACGTGGAAACTGTGAATCAGCCTCCGGAGCAGGACAGCCTGACTCAGCAGTCTGAGGTGACTGAGGTCTTCAGGAGAGGCTAGAACAAGGTGAGCCCCGACTGGTCATGTGCTCCTGGACAATGGCTTGGGCAGTGTGGGGCAGAACTTGTGGACCGGCCTCAGGAGTATCCAGACTTGGTGTCTCACAGCTGGAGAGCTCATCAGCCTCGTGCGGAATCTCCTGCAGAACGATCTAGAAGGTTGACGCTAATCCTTCCAGGATACCAAACCTGTCATCTGCAAAGCAGCTTTCGCACTGGCCTGTTATTTTCCAGTGTCCCCACTTGCCCGAAGGCTTCCACACTGAACACTTCCTGCGCCGTCGCCTTGGCTCCAATATCCTTGCTTGTCCCTCCCCTCCCGCCACAGAGGACACGTGCACGGGGGAGCACAGACGCGCGCAGAGTGAAGCCACCGCGGGGAGAGATGGAGACGGAGACCTCCAGGTGCGCTCGGCAGCCTCCAGGACCCGGTCCGTGAGCGGCAAGGACGATCTCCTGGGCGGACCACGAGCCGAGAGCTGTCTGGGCGGAAGGAAAGCCTGGGATTGTCCCCACTGCGCCTCCCGTCCTGCTCATCCCCCAACTCCGGGGACTTGTCCGGACACTAGGACTTCTTCAGGGACGCGCACTTACTAAGTAGGGAGGGTTGAGACCGTGACACTGAGATTTACTGCTTTGGACCAGTTTCTCGTTTTGTTTGTTTTCTGTTTCATAGTAGGAATCTGATAATTTGGTCACGGACGCGAGATTCTATTTCAGTCAAAGCCCTCCCTTCAGTTTCTCTAACCTGCTCACTGATGCCTCGTGTGCGTTTTTACGGATTTTCTGTACCGTGCCGTTCTGGGAGGAGGAACAAGGAGCCCTCAGGGTCGCGATGGGCTCCCCCACGCTGGCTGCGAGGGTTGAGAGGGAGAAGGGTCTGCGCCTTGTTTCTGCTCGCTGTCCTCTAGTGGTCCCCGGGCCTCCCGGAGGCCGCCCGCAGACTCCGCGGCGAGGTGTGGAATTCGTGTCGGGACGTGCGTGCATAGTCTTCAGACGTTCGGCGTCTGTGTCCTGTAGGTGTTCGTTGTTCTTGCATACGACACACGTGCTCAGACTGAGTGAAACATTTGTGGTGCTGTCAACCTGGTTTCTTGACTCAAATGATCTTTGTATTTCTAATACTGATTTGTGTGTTACGAATTTCTGGTGTCTCCAATAGCATATGCCACTATATAAATTTGTATTAATAAAGGACCTTCTGGCTGCATTTTTTTTTTGCCATGTTCTTTTTAGATCATTCATCCCATTCACATAAGACATCGCCTTTGAGGTGGGAAAATCATTCCAAAATTTGAGGCAAAGTTCTTTGGAAAAAACCTGCCGGAAGGGGCTGAATCTGAGACACATGTGGACCGAGCTATGAGTCAGATGAAGAAGAAACTACAGTTCCAGATCATCATGGCTCATCTTCTGCTGTCAGGTGAAACCCCAGTAGGAAGAGAAATAATTCAAATCTCCGTACACCATACAATAGGATGATTATTTATGCTGTATTTATTACCATCAGATCCTCTGAGGATCCTTGATATAGTGTGAAAATGGCTGGTCCTTTCACAAACTCACAAAAATTTGTGACACGTCCCTAACTCACCCTGGAGAGATGACCAAGGCTCAGATAAGTTGATTGGCGTGTGAAGGGACAATGGCAGAGTGAGAAAGCAACTGAGCCCCCAAAGTCTCAGCATTCTGCAAGGCAAGGCATGTGTGCCTGTCCCCCTGGGGAGCTGCCTTATATTAAAAAAAAAATACTGCCAACGACAGTGACCAGCAGAGCTCTGTTGCCCCCCCCTTTTTTTATTTCTTTTCAGAGTAACAGAATTCATTGTTTATGCACCACATCCAGTGCTCCATGCAATCCGTGCCCTCCATGATACCCACCACCTGACTCCCCCACCCCCCCCACCCCCTGCCCCTTCAAACCCCTCAGATTGTTTTTCAGAGTCCATAGTCTCTCATGGTTCACCTCCCCTTCCAATTTCCCCCAACTCCCTTCTCCTCTCCATCTCCCCTTGTCCTCCATGCTATTTGTTATGCTCCACAAATAAGTGAAACCATATGATAATTGACTCTCTCTGCTTGACTTATTTCACTCAGCATAATCTCTTCCAGTCCCGTCCATGTTGCTACAAAAGTTGAGTATTCATCCTTTCTGATGGAGGCATAATACTCCATAGTGTATATGGACCACATCTTCCTTATCCATTCGTCCGTTGAAGGGCACCTTGGTTCTTTCCACAGTTTGGCGACCGTGGCCATTGCTGCTATAAACATTGGGGTACAGATGGCCCTTCTTTTCACTCCATCTGTATCTTTGGGGTAAATACCCAGGAGTGCAATTTGCAAACTCAGCGAGACTTGAGAAAGCATGTTTTCATAAAATCTGAGGAAAGGAGGCCACAACCCTGCCTGGGATTTCCATAGATACTACTGGGACTTGGTATAAAGTTCACTTCCTGCCGGTTTCCTGTGATTGTCCCTTGCCTAACAGCTGGGCTCTCAGTCCCAGAGCACATTTCTCTCCAGCCCCTAGAGAAGCTGTACCAGGAACCAAACTCCAAATCATTAGGGTTTAGGATTGACTATGAAAATGCTTCCTGAGACCTGAAATTTCACAGGCATCAAATTTAGAAAACTTGGGGGTGAGGGGCAGAAAAAGAGTTCTCACTGAGATTTTGCAACTCCTCACCAACCGTGGTTTGGAAGAAACACTGTGGGAACAGGAGAGGGAGATGATACTGAAAATATCTCACGAGGTTCAGCACCATAGAATTGTTGATGTTGTTGGTCAGAAGTCGTCCAGAATTAGTTGTTCTATGTGTCTCAGTCTAATATTAAAATGCCATGATTGTGTAATAGAGATTCTGGCCCCAAATGAGCCTGAGAGAATTCTAACTAGAGCCCTCAGTGTAGCCGGTAGCCCAGGCTGCTCCCCAGTAAAACACCGGGCACTTCCAGCAATCTAGAGCAATGGCTCCCTTACGCATCCTGCCTCCTGCCGTCCTCAGGACAGCCCTAGGAGAGAGTCATACGTCGTTGTCCTCGATAGTTTTCTTTGAAAGTTCCAGATGAAACCAGGATTTCAAGTCTTGGCCACAAGACATTCTCGGGCACAAACTAGTGTTTAAATATGGTCCAAAGCCCCTATAACTTGGATTTAATGCTTGTCATGAAAAATGTGGTCACTTGATCCATACAATAAGAGATCCAGGCTGGAACTCTTTCTAAAACAAACAAACATAAAAGCAAACGGTTGTAGCTCTGGCTCACCTTGGTGGTTTAAGGCCACCAAATTCCAAGACGAGTTACTTATGAAAGCTTACGAGAATCCCACTCTGGGAGAGCGTTCATAAATTGCTAAAAACCAGTTTCAAGATGTCTCCCTTACATATCCCTCACTGAGGAATGTGTCCAGAATGAACCAGTGCTCAGTACCAGTGACTCCCAAGAGCGTCTTTGCTGCTCCTTCTGTCTCCACACCAGTCCTCTGCCCTGACTGTGCTCTAGGAAACCGACTTTCCAGACGTGATTCTCCAAGGCTCCCTTGCCCCTTGGCTTCTGATTGGGATTGGCCAAATGGAGACACTGATGGAAAAGAAATTCAGCTGTGTCTATCCTTCCCCGCTACTCCCCCTGCCTTGCCCATGTGTGGCTCTGGTTGGTTCCCTCCAGGGCCACAGTCCCTCTTCCACAGTCCAGTTCTCAAAAAGTTGGTAACAGCAACCCTCTTGCCTACAGGAGTGAAGTTAGTAATGATTTCATCCTGTTCCTGGCCGTAGAACCTTCACCATCAGTGTGGATTCCTTTAATTTAACCTGCCTACACACTGTAAATAGCCCCTTTTCATTATTTTTTTTTAAGATTTTATTTATTTATGTGAGAGAGAGCGAGCCGGTGAGAGAGACGGAGCATGAGCAGGGGGAGGGGCAGAGGGAGAAGCCGGCTCTCCACTGAGCGGGGAGCCCGACGCAGGAAGTGATCCAGGACCCTGGGATGTGATCTGCGCCAAAGGCAGAGACTTAACAACTGAGCCACCTGGGTGCCCCAGGATTGCGTTTGTTTAATATAATGTTTAATAATGGCTGTGTTTGTTCGCAAAATTCCTAAAAATGTAGCAATTTGTTTTTGCATGTCAGGCCAGGCTCCGCACACCACTGTAAGAGCAAACATTTAATACCTACAACCACTCGGTCAACTAAATCCGCTTTTATTAGTTTTCGCCCCCCAGGCTAGCCTCGATTTTAAATATACCTCAGTAACGTTGATCTAAAATCTTATGCTTGACTCCCAAATGGTTCTATTTAGAGAGAGACAAGGTGATACAGGAAAAATTAGCTGCTTCTAAAACCATAAGGGAGTTCCCTGTATTCAGAACGGTGCAAATATCATCAAATCATCTTTTCTGGGTTCTTTTTCTGAATGACTACAAACCTGGTTTCTGAGATCTCAGTATTTATCATTATTGCCATTCAACACTTCCTTCTGAGAAAACTCACGCTTTGAGGGAAAAAATATTAGCTTTATAGTCATGCCGTAGGGTGATTCTGGTCTAAAAGATGGTAACGGGCCGTCGTTGCAAGGAGAACAGTTCAAGAAATCGTTAGAGCGCGTTTTGTTTTCAAGTTACCAGCCGAAACCAACGAGTTAAACCCTGACCCCGAAACAGCACAAATCAACCCTACAATACCAGCACCTGTTGCTCACTTCCCTCGGGGGTAAGCCCAGCCCTGCGGGACACAACCTGTGCACATTCCCCGAGCCCTCTGAGCCTGTCTCTGTGTTGGCAAAGTACAGCTAATCCCACCGAATCGAAACTGGTTAGTAAGCGTGAAATAAGACCATGTCCACCAAGGCATTGCTCCATGTCTGGCATAAGTAATAGCTTCTCGCTAAAGAACCACCTCCCGCCACTATGCTGGTCCCAGAATTTTCCAGGATGAGTTGATACTTTCTAGCGTATCGCGGCAACCTCTGAGTGGGAGTCAGAGTTCCAGGCAGAAGGAAAGGCAGGGCGCCGCCCCATCTCTCTCGGAAGGAACCTCATCATCCTTTCAGATTTGTGACTCTGGCGGGCTCCCTGTGTCTGGCTCCTTAAGCAAGGCTCTTTCTCTGTTTCTTCCAAAGTCAGCTCCTCTTCCCTTTAAGGAAGGATGATCTCTTAAACCAGTGGTCCTCAAGCTCTAGGCTGCATCCAGATCACCTGGAGGGCTGATTAAAACAGTAGGTCTGGGGTAGGTCTGAGGGAATTTGACCTTCTAATGGGTCTCCATGCCCCAGCCCAAAGAAGCACTGTTCAAGGCCTTCCTGAGCCCCAGCAGCCCCCGTCGCCATTAAAGGCAGCGTGTATTATCTTGCTGAAAGACTAGAAAAAGTGAGTTTATGTTGCTGTAGATAAACCAAACCAAAAGTTTACAGACATCTAAATGACAGTGGCTTCATTCTAATCCTTATCTTCAAGCTAATCTTTTCACTAAAACTTTGCTCAAGACAATAGCAATGGTTGTACGGCAAACCTGCGCTATGATGGAGAGATACGGGGCACACTAAAAATGAAGAAGAAAGTAAGAATTCTTTCAAATGATAATGTTAAAATTATTCAGATTGCGTTGCCTGATTCCCTGACTGTCCCAAACTTTTAGTGTCCTTTTTCTTCTAAAGCCACAAGTTTTTCCCTGGGTCTTAGCATTACATATAACAAATTATAAAGCATCTTGAATTACTGACTTTAGCTTCCCAGGAGTTGGTCTTGACCTCAATTAGATTATAAACTCATTGATATCTGAACTATGTCACATTATTTCCTTTTAGTCTTACATAGTGTTATGCCTTATTGGTAGTTTGCAGTCGATAGATATTTACCAATGAATTTTAATTAAAATAAATCCACACTTCTGTGTTGATGAAAAAGCAATAAATTAATTGAGAAAAGTAAGGTACAAAACTATAAAAATATACTGCTTTTGTGTGAGAAAGGGAAGAAATAAAAGCATGTGTTCATTTGGCTTGATTTTACTTAAAACAATGAAAGAATATACAAGCAACAAAAGAAAGGAAGGGCTTACCTGAAGGGGGCAGCAGTGAGAGGCAGGGATGAGGTTGGGGGAGGTGAGGAGGGGAGGGGTGATTAAGATCAAGACTTTGATGGATGTCTTTTTAGAAGTAAAAAAAAAAAAATTAACCATGTAACCATCTTATTTATTTATTTATCTATTTATTTATCTTATCTATTTATTAACTGAGGAAGTTCAACTATTCCTTTTCTCTCTTAAATTTTCTTAACAATGACCAGATTTATTCAATTACTGTTTGGCTCTGATAGGAAGATCTAACTGCACTGCGTGGAGGGTAGTACCAAAGGGCACCCAGTGGAGGTCATGCCCAAAGGAGTGCTGAATCTGCTTCCTACTGCTGTTGTGACAGATTAGCACGAATACTAGTGGCTTAAAATGACACAAGTTTATTCCCTTAACTCTTCTAGAGATCAGAAGTCCAAAATGGGTCTCACTAGGCTGAAATCACAGTAGTGGCAGGCTGCAGCCCATCTAGAGTCTTCGAGTGAGAATCCATCTCCTTGTCTTACCCAACTCCTAGGGGCCCCCTGCATCCTGGGATCAGCACTCCCTGCAATCTTCAGAGCCAGCAATGACCTTTGTCACTCAGCCATCTCTCTGCTCAGCCTCTGCTCCCCTCTTCCCCAATAAGGACCCTTGTGACTACATTTGCCCCGCCTAGATATTCCAGGATAATCTCTTTATATTAAGGTCAGATGATTAGCAACCTTAATTCCATCTGCAGCCATGGTTCCCCCCCCCCTGCCATGTAACATAACATATTGAAAGTTGCCTGGGATTATTTGGGGCCATTCTTTTGCCTACTGTCCAGATCCATCAGAATTTGTACAGAATTTTGAACCACAGAAATCAGAAGACCCAAACCATCCGCCCCTCTCCTACTGTTGCGTGCCAACCAACAGTTTGCCCATGGGTCTCTCTTTTGTTGAATGATTTGCTTCCAGAAAAGGGAGGGACCCATAAAAGGCAGTTAATCTATATTTCTTTCCCTGTCAACTGAGCTAACAAGGGGGCATGAATCATGGCAGTTTCTGTCGTTAGAGAATGTGACTGTAACTATGGAGCTTTTGAACATAAAAGGAGGGCTTCACCTAGATTACCTGCTAGTACTTCCCCTCCCCCGCATTCTCACGGAAGCCGCATGGGTCAACCGCTTGGCATCGTGTATAAATTTATCACCGTCGTGATTAAGAGGAGCTTCGAGCAGGCTGACTGGGTGTGAAGCTTAAAGGCACTGGCCCAGGACCTTTCTCACTGGACAGTTTATGCAACTCTAAGAAATAGTACGTCCTGGGACCCACCTCATTTGATTGAGGTGAAAGTAAAGGGAGGTGGTGTGTACAACACATTCAGATTTGCGCCTGGCATATAGCTGGTACCTTAAAAAATGAGCTATGTTGCCGGTTATTTTGTTGTTTAAAAGACCAAAATAATATTTGATAGTTTGTTGCCTGAGCTCTTTTTCCTCGGAAGGTCTTATTTCCATGGCTAACCCTATCCTGAGATGTTGAGACCTTCGTGTCCAGACCTGAGTATTGGATGTAGGAGCCTCTCCAGCCGTCCTTGTTCTATCGGACAACGTTTGGCCACGTTGGGAGCTCCCAACGCCGCCTCCGCCGCTCTCTGTATACTGCCATAGGACTGGCCATCCTGTTCGTCCCATCGATGTCAGCACTCATGGTGCAAGCAAGGGTCTGAGAAGTGCTCGTGGAGTTGAGTGTGCTCTTGCACACGGACAGTGCTGGAACAGCTTCCTCCAGGCAGCTGTTGCCCTTTTAGCCTGGGCTCAGAATGAACACACGAAGCACCCCAGCCATCCCGCTGCTCCGGGAGAATAAATGACTTCTTTTCACCCCCTGAATTTCGGGATGGTTTGTTAGCCCGTGCTACGGTGGCAGTAGCTGATACATTTGCCCATCCTCTCAAAATGTTTCACAGTATCGTCCCGTTTAAAAATTCTTTGAAGTTGCCTAATCTGCAGCCTATTCATAACTTCCAGTAACCACCAGCTCCCTGCACCAAGCGTTCAAGTGTTTCCTCTTTTTTCTTTCCTTACTTGATTTTCAAGTGATAATGTCATCAACCCACATGCCTCTGAACAAGAAACTATATACAATAATGTTCCTTGCGGAATTATTCATAGTAGAAAAATACTGAAACAATGTAATGTCCATCATCACAAGAAGGAGGCATAAACCATGACATAGTCATAAAACGAAATACAATGCAGCCTTTACAATGACCATAGCTGCTAGAGTAGCTAGCACTGAACAGAAAGAGCTGGTCGAAGGATATACATCACGACATCATTTATTTAAAGTTTTAAGATCTGCAAAACAGTGTTATGTAATATTTATGGCTATATGGAAATTTGAAAACAAGTATAACAACATGCACAAAAATTATGACACTGAATTTATTGTTGGGTTATCTCTGGGAAAAGAGGGAAGCAAATGGATCCAAAAGAGCAAAACGAAACATCAACGGTATCCATTTGTCTTTTCAAATATCTTGAAAACATTCTAAATGAACACAACATAATGTTTAAGGTTTGATAAAGCTGGGTGACGAGTATGTGGGTAGTCAGTATTATTATAATATCATTTATTCTTGTTGGTATCTTTGAAAATATTTCACAATTAAAAATTTTATGTAGCAACTTTAAAAAAAAGATTTTAGTTATTTGAGAGAGAGAACATGAGAAGGGGGAGGGTCAGAGGGAGAAGCAGACCTCAGGTCAGAGGAAGCCTGATGTGAGACTTGATCCCGGGACTTTGGGATCATGACCTGAACCAAACACAGTTGCTTAACCAACTGAGCCCCCAAGACGCCTTATGTAATAACTTTTAAAGAAGAGACTGTGGGAGTTGTGAGCTGCTTGCTGTGGTCTGAATTTTGTGTCCGCCCAAAATGTATCAAAATCCTATCCCCCAAAGCAATGGGATTCAGAGGTGGGGCCTTTGGGATGATTAGGTCAGAAGGGCAGAGCTGTCAAGAATGGGATGTGTGCCCTCCTTATAGAGGGCCCAGAGAGAGCTCTCTTGCCCTTGAGGCCACATGAGGCACAGCAAGAAGACAACTGTCTTGGGACCAGAAAGGGCACCCTCACAGGAAACCTGCTGGAGCCTTGATCTTGGACTTCCCAGCCTCGGGAACTGTGAGGAGAGAGTGTTTTGTTGTCTGTAAGCACCCAGTCTATGGGAGCCTGTTAGGGTAGCCTGAAGGGACTAGGACACGGCTCTTCTTGACTGTTCCCACAGCCGGTTGTTTCCAGAGTTCTTGGTTGTGGTCTAACTTGGACTCTTGGGCAAATCCTCGAACGGGCTTGACCCTAGAGCAGCACCTGCTTCCCTCTGGGAAGAAGTCCGGGTTCCATCCTGACCTCCATCTTTTGCGTTTGCCCTCAGCCGTCCTGCGCTTTCAGTGGCTTCCACGAACAGGAAAGGCAAGACAAGGGACGGTGCAATGCCAGTTGCAACAGCCCAAACAGCCACAGTCGCCCCGATTCCACCTCTAACGGTCACTTTGGAAGTCCCAGTGGCAGAGACTCTCAAGTCCTCCCATAGGATTTAAATTTTCTCTTCTCTCTTCTGCTTCCTTGCTCGTGGAACCTGCATCTCTATCTTTTTAGCGGATGACTGAGACCGTCGGGCGGTCGCCCCCAACACCTGCAGTCCCTCCCGCTGCTGCTCCGTGGTGCCCCCGGACCTGAAGTCATTCAAGATCCAGCCCTGCCAGGGGGAAGGTACCTAAGGGCTGAGGCCAGTGCTGAGTCCCACTTATGACACCTTTTCCTCCAGGGGCTTCGGACCCATCACTTTCTAGTTTTGTTTCGTTGCGCACGCTCTGAGGAAGCGAGCGCTCCCGGAGCTGGACATGGACGAGGGAGCGCGGTCGGGTCCCGGGTCCGCGGCCTCGCACCCGGCAAGGGGCGGCAGCGTCTCTGTCGGCGCGTCCTTCCAGACGCAGCTGCTCCCGAGTCCCCCCGTCTGAGTCCCCCCCTCTGAGTCCGGCTTCAGTTTCCAACCTCCCTCGTCTGGTCCGTTGTTCCGGAGCCTACACGCCGCTCCGCCGCGTCATCTCCCCGAGCCCGCGGTTCGAGTCCCGGTACCGGCGGGTCCGCAAGCTCCGCCGCGGAGCCGCAGGACGCCCGGGTTGACCGTCTGGGTCCGCCCCGTGTCCCTGCGTGACTTCGCTGAGGTCACTTAACCCCGCGGTCGGGTTCGCTCCGGCGTGACCCGGCGCGCACCCCGCACCGGGACCCCCGGCCTCCACGCGCCCGCTCGCCCTCGTCGCCGTCGCCGAGCCCCCGCCGTGCCGGCAGCTGGTTCTGCTCACGGGGGAAGCGCGAGGGGAACAGGCCAAGTGGGAAACAGTCTGGAGCCCTCGCTTAGCCGCCGGCGCTCGTGACGGAGGAGCGGACCCCCGACCCGGACGCCCCCAGCTCCGTCCGCGGGTCACGCGAGCACCGCAGCCTCGGGCCCCACCGCGGAGAAGCGGATCTGCGGGCGCCCGGGCCGGAGTTGACTCACTTCTGCGTCCGCCGGGAGGACGCGTCTAAGCAGTCCGAGAAGCGGGGGACGGGTGGGGGCGGGGCGGGGGTCTGAGGCTGTGCGGTTCCCCCTCGTCCGCGGAGGCGGGTCTCGCAGCCCCGGGGACGTTCCCCGGAGGCCGCTCTGGACACCGCGCAAGCCCCCAGCAGGGCCGCGGCCAGACGGCAGGGAGGGCGCGCGCGGGCACAGGCGGGGCGCGGGGGGACGCAGCTCGTGCGGGGGCGGAGGCGGGGCAGGACGCACGGGCCGGGCCAGACCCCGTCGAGCCGCGGGCGCGGGAGGCACTGCGGCGGGTCGGAACCGAGCGCGAGCCGAGCAGTGAGCGCGGACAGAGCGTTCGGGGTGGACGCGGCGGGGGGCGCGGGGCGCGGGGCGGCCGCGGGGCGGCGGAGGGCGCGGCCAGCCTTTCCCGGGCGTCGGCGCGGGGCAGGTGCGGCTGGGGGCTGCGGGCGGGGCGCGGCCAGCCTTTCCCGGCCGCGGGCGGGGCAGGGAAGGGAGGGGGCGGGGAGGGGCGCAGGCGGGACGGGGCGGGGCGGGAGGAAGGGGCGCGGGCGGCGAGGGCGCCGAGCAGTCGCGGGCGACGCGCACTCCGGCTCAGGCTCTCCGGCTCGCCAGGTCCCTCGGCCGCGCAGCAGGTAAGACCCGCGTCCCCGCGACCCGCCCGCGGCTGCCGGCGGCTGGCAGCGGGGGCTCCGGCCACTTCCCCGGGAGCGCGGCCCACGCCGCAGACCAGGCGGAGCCCGCGTCCCCACGTCAGAATGGGGGAAACTGAGGCCCAGAGGAGCAAACTTGGTGCGCCTGGGGAGGGTCACCCGACCGCGGCGACGGCGGCCGCAGACCCTCGCTTCTGGGGACCCCGCGGCCATCTCAGCCTCCCGCGCCCTGAGCGTCTTGGGGACAGAGAAGGAGCCGGGGTCGGAGCTGCCCTTTGGGTCCCCGCGAAGCCGGAGGGCGGGCTCGAGCCCGGTGCCGAGGACTTGGGAGTCCCGCCATCCTCGGGAGCCTTCGCTCCTCTTAACGTAGACCTTTTATTTTCTTTCACTTGGAAATTTCTTAGGTGGTAGAAGAAACGTGTATTTAGACATGGAGTGTTGGGAATCCGAGAAGTTTGCTTTTCCTTGAAAAGACCCACCTTTTCTTTGCTTGCAAGTCCCCGCCCCTGCTCGTGATTCATCCCGCAGGCATTTGAGTCAGCAGGTGGGGAACCGGAGTCAGTCCTTGACCTTATACAGGAAGCTGTGGTCTGTGCAGGGACTCAGAGGCCCCGCTCGCTGAAGGCCCCTCTGGCTGCTGATAAGGACCTACAGTGCGGGACAGAAATCCTTCCCCGGAATCTCCCTTCTGCAGGGCCAGCAAGACTGAGCCCTTGGGAAGAGCTACATTTACAACCTGTTGTATCAGCATCATAAAAAAAATGTAATTCATTGAAACATTGTTCTCCAAAGATGTCCCCGTTGGCTCACGAAGGCAGAAAACCTCAGACTGAGGAGAAAGGGAGTTTACAGGTGTAACTTGAAACTCTTAAAGTTTAAAGATTCTGGAATCTTGTTCTCAGAACTGTGGGATCTGTGTGGAGCCATCTGCTGAGAAATAGGGATGGAGGGGAAAGTAAAGGAAATGATGTAGATCCCCAAATTCCTTTCTGAAAAGAATGCTTAAGGTTCTCTTGTGAGGTCTTGGATTTCTTCTTAAAATTTAAATCAGTAATAATTGTTGGATCAACACGTATTGAATATCGGCTGTGACAGTGTGTGGGGCAGGCACTTGGGTAAGGCGAGCGTGGGAGTTACCGTCATACCTTTGGAGTGTGACTGTCCAGATTCAGTAGGGGGACCCTTACTGCTGTGTGCCTAGAACATTATTGTACCTTCTCTGTGCCCCAGCTTTTTAATATGTAAAGTGGAGATGTGTGGGTTTGGGTTTTTTTTTTTAAGATTTTATTTATTTATTTGAGAGAGAGCACAAGTCGGGAGAGCAGCAGAGACTGAGAAGGAGAGGGAGAAGCAGTCTCCCTGCTGAAAAGAGAGCCTGATGGGGGGCTCGATCCCAGCTCGCAGGACCCCAGCATCATGACCTGAGCCGTGGGCAGACACTAAACCAGCTGAGCTCCCCAGATGCCCCTAAAGTGGAGATGTTCTTAATGACAGCTAGCTCCCTTACTAGGTTATTGTGAGACTTAATTTAAGTCATTCATTCATTCAGTATTCTTTTTTAGTGCCTTTTATGCCCCAGTGAACTAAAATGCCAAAAGCATTGTGAAATTAACCTTCTAGTGTTTTTTATATGGCCTGGTACATAGAACTCAGAATCGCAGCTGATATTATACATACGATCTCTGCCTTCCTCTTCCCTTTCTATAGATGAAGAAACCAAAGCTCAAGGAAGTCAGCTTTCAGCAGCAAAATGAGAACTAGTGATACCTTGTAGCCACTGTGTGTCTAGAGGGATGTAATGTTAGATCTGGTAACTAGAAAGCCCACTGCCCTAGGCTACAGATTGCCTGAGAAAATCCGGCTAAGTATTGCCATGGATGTCTAGTGTAATTTCCTACTGAACTTTGTTCTGGGGCTATTACTGAATTTTTAAAATATTTTGTTCTCAGGATTGATGGGAGCAACTTGGCATTTCTAAATCGACCCTGGAGATAACGCCAGCGTGTTTGAATAATGTCTACATAGGAAAAGTGCCTGGCTTCCCAATAGAGCTCCACCAAAGAATTGCCCTTTTTACCTCTGGGCCCTACCAGGAACTGGACTGCCTCCTCAAAGAGCAGGCATGTCTGTTTACAACAGTCCGTAGGCTGGGAGCCTTGTAAAATGTAAATGGAGATATCACAGTCAAACACAAAGAATCCAACTGAAGCCAGCTCAAATTTATTTCGGGATGGGTTCAGAGGAGACAATTTCTGTTTCTGTTGTTGTTCCCCAGGATGGTATCTATCCTGCTTAAAAGAGAACTCAGTAATCAACATAGTTCTGTTAGACTTTTTTATTATTAAAAATTTTATTTATTTATTTGACAGAGATCACAAGTAGGCAGAGAGGCAGGCAGAGAGAGAGGGGGAAGCAGGCTTCCTGGCCAGCAGAGAGCCTGATGTGGGGCTCTATCCCAGGACCCTGGAATCACAACCTGAGCCGAAGGCAAAGGCTTTAATCCACTGAGCCACCCAGGCATCCTTCTATTGGACTTTTAAATGAATGAAGAATTTGTTTTCCAGGAAACAGATTTGTAAACCCTTTAAGTATGGAGATTTTTTCCCCCTTGTTTTGACCCCTTCCCAGTCCCACACAGTCTGTCCTTGTCGGTAGCAGGTGCTCGTAAATGTTCGTGTAGCGCAGAGGGCCCTTGAGGCTGGAGACACATGGGCCTTACTGAGATGGTTTCTCTTTGGGTGTTGACTTCTCTTTCTTTGGATTAGAGATTAGGGTTATTCTGAGATTATGGTATTCTGAATCCCACATTTATTCTGTTTAGTAATTGTTTTCTTTAAATAGGTTCGTGTGATCTCAAGTCAAGCAAAGGTGGGATCATGGCTTCTGTCTGGGTAAGTAACACTCAAGCCTTCACAATACCGTAACTTACCTTAGTCAAATTAAAATGCCAAAAGTCAAAATATGAAAAACAAATCTTTGAAAGTTTATAATGTTCATTGGAAAAAATAACATGCCAAAAAAGCAAAGGGATGTCTAAGAAGAATAAAATACAAACATGTATTGTAGAGGTACATAGCTGAAATAATCCGTGATGACACCAAAGTAGAGGTTAACGACAGAGTAAATTAATTTAGTTTGGGAGTTATTATATGATAAGGATAACATTTCATATCAGGAAAATGTTGGCTTATTCAACAAATAATGTTAGGAAAATTTCAAGCCATTTGGGAAAAAAGTAATTCTGTATTCCCTCCCCCTTCTTAGCTTAAAATGCATTTCAGATGGATAAAGTACTGAAGTGAAAGACACAAAATATGGGTGAATGTTAAAAATAATCGTGAAGTAGGGGTGTCTGAGTGGCTCAGTGGGTTAAAGCCTCTGCCTTCGGCTCAGGTCATGATCCCAGGGTCCTGGGATCGAACCCCACATCGGGCTCTCTGCTCCGCGGGGAGCCTGCTTCCTCCTCTCTCCCTCTCTGCCTGCCTCTCTGCCTACTTGTGATTTCTCTCTATCTGTAAAATAAATAAAAATCTTAAAGAAAAATAATAATCGTGAAGTAGAAAAGGCATTTGCAACTATAATTCCAAACCAAAAGCCTAAAAGAAAAACATTGATCTACTTAACTGCATATAAACTTCTGATTTGTAACAGCAAATGCCACTATTAGTAGAGTCAGAAGACAACCCACAGGGGAAAAATATTTGGAGCACACCAGACAAAAAACACATTTTCATAATGTGAAAATGACCTGAATAAATCAATTAAAAAAACTTGATGGAAAAATTTGTCAGAGCGTGAATAGCACATGAAAAGAATTACAAATGTCCCACGGACATATGAAAAGATGCTCTCACTAGGAAAGAAAGAAATGTAAATAACACAGTGAGAAACCATGTCTACCAGAAAATTGGTAGGGGTGAAAAAACCTATAATAAGACCAGTATTGCAGAGTCTGTGGGCAAGACATGTACTCTCCTACTCTGATCGTGGGAGACTACTGGATGGCACTTTGGGGACAATCGATGTTTAAACGCACACCGCCTTTAGCCAGTTTTTCCACTTCTGGGCATTTATCTTACTGATGTTCTTGCATAAGGCTGAAATAATACAGACCTAATGACCCTCATTTGTATTAATGGAAATATGCAGACAGCATAAATGGCCACCATTTATAAAATGTGTATAAAATTATTAAGGGTGTATAAAATTATTAAATTACTCATTTGTAACCTACAGCTATTTTTAAAAGATCTATCTATTTATTTGTTTGTTTGAGGAGGAAGGCAGAGGGAGAGAGAGTCCCAAGCAAACTCTGTGCCGAGCATGAAGCCCCAAACCAGGCTCAATCTCAGGACCCTGAGATCACAACTTGAGCCAAAACCAAGAGTCGGGTGCTCAGCCGACTGTGCCACCCAGGCGTCCCTAACTTACGGTCATTTTGATGCGATCGTTAAAAAGTATGGGGGAAAAGGTGGTCAGTTCTCTATATATTGATAATAGGAAAATGTCCAAAGATATTAATTAGTGAAAAAATAAAGTTATAGAATAGTGTGGAAAATGAGTGTGTTTATTTTTTAAATATTTTTAAGGATTTCTCTTCATTCCCTTGAGAGAGAGAGCACGAGCCCACACGAGCTGTAGGAAGGGCAGAGCAGAGGGAGAAGCAGGCTCCCCGCTGAGCAGGGGCCTGACGTGGGGCTTGATCCCAGGACCCCAGGATCATGACCTGACCCCAAGTCAGATGCTCAATAGACTGAGCCACCCAGGCACCCCATGGTTCTGTTTGAAAGAAAGTAAAAAGAAAAGAAAAAATATATGCATAAAGACTATATTACATGAAAACTCTCTGGAAAGGCAGACCTGTGAGCAAGGGCACATTTGCTTTTTAGTGCATCACCTTCTGTGCTCTAATTTTTTTGTTAGTGATGAACATACATTATATTTCTCAAGTGAGGGACAGAAAGGCTTGAAGAATAGCTTGTATGGAGATACACCAGCCCTGGGTATGGGTGGTGCTTATGGGAGGTTTGCTTGGCCCTTATCCCCTTACCACTGACCAGGAGGGCAAGCTGTCCCCCTTCCAGGTCTAAAATTCCCGCTGCTATTATGGATACTTTGTAGAGTCAGATGGAGGGAAAAAGGATCTCTCCAAAATGCTGGTGTTCAAAGTCTCCCTCTAGGCCTTGTCCATTAGGAGATCGACATGGGGTTGGTTGGTCAGGCTCTCCACTTAGTTGGCCGGCTGATGCCTTCAAAGTCATTACTCTTCCTCTGTGTCTAGTTTATGAATTAAACTTGATGGTGGCTGTGCATGTTTAAGAAAAAAACAGTGTATATAAGATTCAGTCCTATCTGCAGTTTCCGTGGGGTCTTGGGAAGCATCCACAATGGATGCGGGTGGGGCCACCGAACAGACATACAACGGAGTATTATTCAACCTTAAAAGGGAAGAGAATTCTGGCACATGCTACAACGTGAATGAACCTTGAGAACATTATGCTAAGTGAAATAAACCAGTAAAAGACATGAAGAGACAAAATACTATGATTCCGTTTATACGAGGCATCTAAAGTAGTCAGATTCATAGAGACCAAAAACAGAGTTGTGGTGGCCAGGGGCTGAGGAGGGGGATGTGTTGCTTAACGGGTATAGAATTTCAGTTCTACACAATGAAAAACTTCCGGAGGTCTGTTTCACAATACTGTGGATATCCTCACCACTACTGAACTGTTGTACACTTAAAAGTGGTTAATGTGGTAAACTTTATGTTATGCTTTCTTTTTTACAATTAAAAAAAAAAAACAACCTGGCGATTTCTGTAGTTGTTCTTATCACTAAGTTTTACTGCTTTCTTTTTCCCTCTTACACACAAAATCACATGTATACCTGAACACAAATAAGTGATCCAGTCCATGCTTTTCTCCAAAACCGCAGATCAGCTCGTGGTTACTCACGGATGAGGAGCTTATCAGAGTGATAGGATCCAGAGAGAAGAGTCTGGCTGCCGTTGTGGTGTGTTTCCTTGTGGATGAAAGGACTGCTGGTTTTCTAGGTCTTGATCTAAGTGCGGTGCAACCTCCCATTGTTTCAGATGGGTCAACAATCCACATTGCGTTACTGTTTCCTTTGTTTGGAAACATTGCTTATCTCTGTTCAGGCCTGTGTTCTCCTATTTAACCCCTGATGAGAAGTTTGCTCCCTTCAGACCCAGGGTCCCTTTGGGTTGCTTTTAAGTCCACAGCCGGCACTGGTGAGACCTACAAATTAGAACGTCTTGGGAAACTGACCTGTGTGTGTGGTTGATATCTTCGTTGCTTTGGAGGTGGCCGGCAGGTGCTCCGGAGCTCTTGGTGGGGTGGGCCCACAGGCTCTTCCCCCATCACAGGCTTCTGGCTGAGCAGGATGGCTCGGGCTGTGCCAGCGGCCGTCACGCGGAGATGTGGGCCGGACTCGTTCTCGGGGATCGTGTGCCTGATGCGCCGACGGTGGCCCGGGCGTTCTTGTTAATGGTGGTCGCACGTAGGAAGTGGCAAGCTTTGTGTGGCCGGATCTCTGCTTCCCAAGCACCACTAGACCTTTGTCACTGACCATGGGCTCCACACCCCCAGTCTTAATGCTGAATCCGCTGATTGTAGCGGAAGGAGTTGCGAGCCTTCGGGTTCCTGGGCTCGGTGCTGTCTGCCTGTCTGCTCCTGTGATCGGGAAGCTGGGGCAGTTCAGGACGACCGTCCACTGCAGGTAGACAGTCGTGGGGACGGTTCGTCTCACCGGGGCAGCTGGAGACGGAAAGAGCAGGAACGTGACCCTTCATTAAGATACCACAGCAGTGTCTTTCCGGATGTGCCTTCCACAGAGCTGACTTTCTCAAGCAAACGTTCTGGGCTCTTTGCTCCGTGGTCAGCTCCTAACTTCCTTTGACCATTTGTTTGAATCCTCAGCTTCATATTTTTATTATCTTCCTAAGTTTTTTCTAACCCCATAATCACCGTAATCATTACGAACTGTTATAACTTCCTAACTTGCTATACATTTTCCCTTCCCCACTCCACGCCCGACTTTAAAAATGAGGAAGGGGACCAGAGAGCCAATCTGGAACCTAGGGATAAAGCCATTTTGCAAAAATACAACCACATAAACAGGATGCCTACGGACTGTGTCTGGAAGGAGTTCCTCAACAGGGTAGTCAAACAAGTAAGGCAGCAAGTGCCTGGTACAGTGGGCGCTCCTGGGGCAGAAGGAAGATGGCCCAGCCACGGCCCGTGGTCTGCTGTTCATAACTCTCTAACTGGTTCAGAGGCGGGCTCTTGAGTGCGACCTGTGTCCTCTGCTGTCGTCTCCGCTACCTCACCTGTAAAACGGAAGGACAGTAGTACTGGCATCGTTCAGTGCTTGCGAGAATTAACCTAGTTCTCGTAAAATGCATTAACCGTGCCTGGCACGTGGTAAGCTCTGAGTGACCGTTAGTTGTAATCATTATCATTTCAGTATATTATTTTCTAAAAAAAACATATTCCTTGCCAGTTAATATCCCTGCACCCATTTTAGTAAAGGAGTTTCTGCCTGTCTGCTGGGCCTGATTGTATTACAAATCAGCAGCACCCTCCTCCCCATTGGAGGGATTGTCTCTGAGCTATCTGGACACAGATGGGTTTTCTCCACATAGATTCTTACTGACCCCTCCTATTTTCAGTATTTTTTTTTTTTAATTTTCAGCATTTTTTTAAGAGCAGTTTTAGGTTCCCAGCAAAACCAAAAAGCAAAGATACAGAGATTTCCTGTAGACACATGTGTAGGGTCTAGACACGTGCCCGGGGTCCCCCATTATCAGCATCCGCTGCCAGAGTGGTCCATTTCTTGCAACAAATGAACCTGCACTAACTCATCATAATCACCAGAGCCCACAGTTTACCCTGCAGTTCACTCTTGGTGCTGTGGATTGTGTGGGTTTGGATACTTACATATGCTTAGCGACATGGGCTGCTCTGCTCCCAGTCCGAGCAAGTGTGCCGCCCTACAGTGCGGCACCAGCTGCTCGGAGTTCAGGTCTCCAGGTTTAAGAGCTCGGCCCTCACTTCTATTCAGCAGCGAGTCTCTGAGCCTCCTGTTCTTCCGACCTATGTAGCTGGGGATTTCCATGACCCTCTTGTGTTTGGTAATTGTCTAGAACAACTCAGAAAATTCGCTGAAAGTACTGTACTTATGGTTACTGTTTTATTATAAAGCCGGCTTACACGTAGAGCAAGGCCTGGAAGGGTCCTGTCCCCATGGAGTCAGGACGAGTCACCGTCCATGCACATCATCTGTCCACCAGCCAGGAAGCAGCTCCAAGCCTCTGTCCAGAGTTTGTACTGGGATTTCCTTACACAGGCCTGACTGATTAAATCACTGGCCAGAGGACTGAGCTCAATCTCCAGTCTCCTTCCCCACCCAAACTGCCAACCATCCCCCTCCTATACCTACCTAGAGGTCCACCATGAGTCACCTTGATGGCATAATAAAGACACTCCTATCAGGAAATTCCAATGGTTTGGATGCTCTCTGCCAGGAACCCAGGACAAAGACCATATTCCTTATTGTACCATGCATATATAACTCAGGTTGGGGCTGCACAGAATTTCCAAAATATCATATTCCTTTATTTTTTTATTTTAAAATTAAAGTAACTCTCAGGCATTGGTTACCTTGTGCTGATGAGAACCTCTGCTTCGAAGTTCCTGCCTTAAATCATAAGTAACACGGGACAGTGAGTAATGCTTTGTAATAAATAGAGATTAGCAGATAGAATCACTCAAAACATGGGGTCCATGGAGAAGAAATACTTAAAGGGATTCTTGAGAGTGGAAAGGTTGGGGAAGGCTCATCTGGGGTGGAAACTTGCTAATAGGAAAAATTAGTCCCTGAACATGTGTTCTTGATGAAAAAGAAAGCATACCTTTCCTTCCCCGCCTGACCCTTCCTCTCTTTCCTGGGAACAAGACCCGTGTAGTTTGACCCATGAGGACACACTGGTCCCATTTCTGCTGTGTGAGACAGAGTCGTGGCATCAGCGGTTGGCCTCCCAGGAAAGGTGTGGTGTGCCCTTGGGAGAGAGAATTTGGGAAGACAATGCCTTTCCATTCTGTTCCATGGATGACCCCAGCCCTGGGCATAGGATGCTGCTGGTCCTGGGTACAGAAGTTGGTGAGGGCTCTGTCCAGTTCATACGTCTTGTTTTGGTGGGAACATCCATTAGCCCTTTCTTTCCTGGTGTGTTTGCTTTTCCCAACCATGCAAATCTAAAGCATGTGGGAGGAGCACCTGTGTTACACGCATGTGGTCGTGTTGAACTTCTCCTCCGGTCTCCCCGCCTGCTATGTCTCAGGGCTGGAGGGTCCGGCTCCATAACTGCTTTCCCTGAGCTAGAATTTTCATATCCCAAGGAGAACGGACATCAAGCCTGATTAGGTGCTCTTCAGCGTGATGCAGATTCCGGTCTGGTGTATGTTTTAAGCCATGCTCCCCAAAGTGTGTGCATTTATTTATTTTTTTTAAAGATTTTATTTACTTATTTGACAGAGAGCACAAGCAGGGGGAGAGGTAAAGGGAGAGGGAGAATAGGTTCCCCGCAGAGCAGGGGAAGCCTGATATGGGACTCGATCCCAGGACTCTGGGACCATGACCTGAGCCGAAGGCAGTGGCTTAACCACCTGAGACACGCAGGCACCCCCCGAAGCATATTTAGATAAATGTCGGCAGCTGCAAAAGTGGCCCTCTGCAGGAAGTGAATGAAAATCAGGGAAGACCTGGATTTCAAATCAAAACATTAGAGCTTTATTTCGGGACAGAGTCTAGAAAGAAACTGTCTACAGTCTGAGAAGAAAGAGGCTTCCCAGGGAAGAAGAGACCAAGCATTAAAGACCTGTCCTTTGCCACTCCATGACCCCAACTCACCACGGAGGCGTGGGGACCCTTGTTCACATTTAATCATACTAAAAAGTGAATTTGCCAAATCTCATGAGTAACTATTGAAGAAGCCTGGTGAGTCAGAGGCAAATAGGAAAAGAAAAAGTTTTAGATGGAGAGCAAGGAACGTGAAGGGGAGAAGGTATAATTTGATTCTCTTGAATGCCTGTGTTTTGGTGAATGCAGAGCAGTTGGAAAACGTGCATTTTAGAATGGGGACCAGTGAGATTAGTACAGATGTAGAGGTCTCACACCAAATAAGAGAGTGAGTCAAAAGGGCAGAAAATTCTCAGGTCTGCCCCTTCCTCCATGATCACGTCTTTGCTCCTTTCATTTGTAATCATTTGTGTTTGAATTTGTGTTTAAATACTTCACTTAGGTTCTGGAGACATGTTTAAATAGAGGTAGCGACAGCCCCATCTGAACAGCATTTACGAAAGGTTTGAAGAATGCATTACTCAGATCTCTGAGGTGTGGCAGGGAGCTCTGGAAAGTCTGGTAGTGGCATTTGAGAATTGTTAAAGAAAGCAAGACTCAGAATAAGAAAACATTTCTTTACCACTTAGTCATTCAACAAATATTTACTAAGATCTGCTATGTGGCATACCCTGTTTTGGGCTCTGGAAATAAAGAGAAAGAGAAATTTGAATTTATTAGCAGAGATGGCTAACAAACAAAGGAATAAATGTATAATACATAACATCAGGTTCAAGTACGCTGGGGGAAAAGCAGAAGTAGGTAATGATAGTGGCGGGAGTGTGATTTTCTGCTCAGACATTGGAGGGGGTGGTGAGCTGGGAGAATGCCTTGGGGAGGAGCATCCAGGCAGAGGGCACAGCAGGTGCAGCCCGAGGCAAGGTGTTTTGGAAGAGCGGTAGGGACACGCCCATGGGGTGATGGAGGGAGACAGGGAGATTCGGGGAGGTATTACGCTTCAGGATCCTCCAAGGACCACAGAGAATGTTTAGTTCCAGTAGCCTTTGTATAAACTCTGCAAGGAGTTCCCATTATGTAAATTTACTTTACATTCGGAAGAATTCTTAGCAACTTCTTGTTAAGCTTGTCACTTCCCAAACACACACTTACACAAAGGTCATAAAACAATGCACATTGCCATCCTATCGTGTGGGCATTCATGACCGCAGCCAAGGGTGCGAGAAATGTTCTTTCTGTGATATTACAAACAGCAGACGTCCCTCGTCTCCATCCCTCGTGGCTGGATTTCCATTCCCCTGGAAGGGACGTGGAGGAGAGTGGGTGTCACCGCTGTAGTCCCAACATCCTGCCAAACCAGCGCCGTTTTCTAGCCAAGTACCCACTTCTGAAGGCGTGGATGGCGCCAGATTCCCCAGCTCAGCGAGCCACACTCTCTCCATCTTCCGCAGTTCGAGAGCAGGTCCCTTGGACAGAGGTGTCGTCCTGGACGCTGGACGTGGACTTCTCCAACTGTGGATGTGGCCGGTATAGACACTCTGGTCTTCAGCTCCTTGTGGCTCTTGGCCAAGAAGAGAGTTTGGCCAAGAACTCTTGGCTAAGCTAAACCTGACTTGGATTGTGGAGGAAAAATGTAATCTTCAGATACCGGTGCTAAATAGCTCAAAAGAAGATGAATTCTAAATTATTTATGATATGCTTCAAATAAATAATGAAACTTACTCTGAGAAAGAAGTTTGTGTTGATAAAGACTTTCTTGGGGGACCAGTGTCTCAGACCCAGTCGGTGGTTAGGTTTGCTGCCTTTGCCACCGAACCCCCGGGTGCTTGGAGAGACAGGAAGACAGACGGAAGGAATCCCTGGGAACATTCCCGACTCCCCAGTCTTCTGCCCCAGCTTCTGGAACCAGCTTTGAAAGACCTGTAAGCGCCTGCGGGGCTGAACGTGGCCACCGAACTGTTTCCAGCCTCTTCCACACCTGCCAGGATACAACGGTCCCTTTGATTTCTGGACTGTTGATGTTTGAAGGGAGCAAGTTCATCAAGCAGCCTGTTGGCTTATGTTGACTTTGGAAAAATTCCACCCCTTGGGGTGTCATTGTCCTTCTTCCATTTTCTTCCAGCAAACTCATTCACAGTTCCTGATTAAGGCCCTGTCTGAAGAGACGTCCCGGGCTGGAGCTGGACCTACCATCGTGAGTAAAGCACAAGGTCTCTCCGCCCCTGGAGTTTTGTGTCGGAGGAGCTGGAGACACAGACACGAACAGTGGGAGGTGATACCAGCGCTGATGCCCCCAGGGGAAGGCTGGCTGAGATGGACCGACAGGAGAGGCCCCGCTCGAGTGCAGTGGCCAGGCTGGCTTGTCAGAGAAGAGGGCCTTGAAGCAGAGGCGCGAAGGTAGGAGAACGTTCCAGACAGAGGGAACAGCACGAACAAAGGCATTAGGAGGAGGAAGAACCCCACGTACAGCAGCTAGGCTGTCAGAGAGCTGAAGTGTGGGGGTCGAAGGGGAGGGTGGCGGCGGGTGAGGGCGAAGAGGGAGGCTGAGCCCAGCCACGCAGGGCCAGGGCTGTGCAGACCAGTGCCACAGCCCTGTGGCTGCCGTGTGGGAGGTGGTGGGCGGCGGACGCCGGAAGGAAAGGAGACCGCTGCAGGTGTCCGTGTCCAGGGGAATGGGGAGGGCGACTTGGACAGCAGCAGGGGCCAAGAAGATGGGGAGAAGTGCCCCGGAGATTACCTTTCGAGATTGCTGATGGACCGAGTGCGCAGGGAGAGATGCATCAAAGGAGACTCCCAGTTTGTGGAGCTGGTGCCATTCAGAGGAAGAAGGGACACTGGGGACGAGCTCGGAGACCAGCCGGATTGCCTGGGTTCGAATCCCGGCTGTGCCGCAGGCGAGTCACGTCACCTTGGACCTCTCTGTGTCTTCTCCCCCCGAAGTGGGGGTCAGAACAGTACCGGCCTCAGAGGGTGGGTTTTGAGGATTAAATGGGCAGATAGGGGTAAAGCACAAGTAAATATGGAATTGTTACAGCGGGGAGGAAGTCAGCTTGGGAGGAAATAACAGGTACGTGAGACAAAAGCAGACACTGAGGATACAAGACCAGTGTTCGGAGTAGAAGCCTGGGCTGGGCTGACGAATGTGACGGGTGTTCTCGTGAGAGGAAAGAAAAGAGAGTTTCCGATTTAGAAGCACCCGTGTTACCGAGGCCGGGCGAGGGGCTGGGCGGGCGAAGGAGGGAAACGCAGGCGGGGCGGCGAGAAGCCCCAGGGACGGGGCCAGGAGCCGACAGAAGGCAGGAGTCGGGCCGGGTTGACCGTGGCACAGGCTTCCGAGAGGTCAGGGTTTCTTCTGACTGTGATCTGCGTTTCATGGAAAGCCCGACCCAAGCAGCTTCCCTAACCTCTGAATCACACTGACCTCCTACTCCAGCCCAACACCCCGCTCTGTTACACACCCCGGTGCCCTTGCTCTGAGGCTCCCTGATGAAATCAGTTTATCTAGAAAAGAACAGGAGGCAAGTACGGATCTTTTCTCACTTGAGCAAGACAAGAAGAAACGCGTACATTGTCTCTGAGCCCCTTGGAAGCACTTCAGAGGAAGCCATGACGTTGCTCCCCCTCTCCCTGCCATCGGGCACGGGAGGCTCCCAACCCTGTTCCCCCACCCGTCAGGGGGTCCTTCCTCGCCGCTCCCAGCTCCGGGTGGCTTGCTGCAAGTATCCCGGGTTCCTTGGCTCGCAGCTGTGTGGCCTCGGTCTTTGCCTTCATGGTCACATCCCTTCCTGTGACTCCGTTGTCACCTGGCTGTCTCCTGAGGACAGATGTCATGCTGGATTTGGGGCCCACTCCGTCTGGTCTGACCTCCGCTTCATTAAGTACATGTCCATGAACTTCTACCCGAGGAAGGTCGCAGCGTGCAGCACTGCGGGCTGGGCCCACCTCGTATCTTTTTGGAGGGACACAACTCAACCCCGAACACTCGCCTCCCGTGACCGTGTTCCATCAGGGCCTTTTACAATAAGCTTTCTTTGGTTTGGAAAACCATGTTTTACTAGAAAAATGGAATGAGAAGTCTCACATCTTCTAAGCCGTGATTGTTTGTTTGTTTGTTCGAGTCTACTTTGCTTCTGTCGTAAGCCCTCGAGACCCAGCAGACCGTTTGGACGTGGACCAGAGAGCTACCATTTCTCCCCCGCGCTTCAGGAGTTCCCGAGTGCTGGAGGTTGCTATGAGGCATGGATTTGGAAGCTTAACGTTTAGACGTGTCCTCCGTAGGACTGCGCGAAGTGACGCCTGACCGCACGTTCCCTCAGCCTCAAGCTGTACCCACAGCGGCAGCCCTGCCGGCTCGGAAGCGTTCGGCTTGAACTAGTTTCATGTCAACAGGACTGGCGCCTTCTCTTTCATTCGTTCTTCTGAATGTGAATGTTTGACTTCTCGAAAAGCCAGTGCACTTTGCATGGAGAAATGGGTACAATCAGCCTTCATGGTCAAGGCCTCTCTTAGGGCGGTGGCAGCGGACAGCTCCCAGCCGCCCGCTGGCCACACCAATGGCTTAAGGCATCAGGTGCTCTGATGATCTCTGGAGGAGAGTTCTAGAAGGTCAGAGGAAAAGGAGCGCCTGGGAGGCTCAGCTGGTTGACGTCTGTCTTCGGCTCTGGTCATGATCCCGGGGTCCTGGGATCCTGGGGCTCCCTGGTCGTGAGCGGGGAGCCTGCCTCTCCCTCTTCTTCCCACTCATGCTCTCTGTCGCTCTTTCTCTCTCTCTCTCTCTCTCTCTCTCTCAAATAAATAAAATCCTTAAAAAATGAAGATCAGAGAAAAGTTTTGACATGAAGATGGTTCAGATGCGAGGCAGCTTCGTGATCAGAAGCAGAGGCTGATGAGACTGACCACTTGCTGGCCGTGTGGACTCGGCAAGTTACTTCAGCATCAGTTCTTATCACTACCTATAAATAGGATGTGTTACATCTGCCTCATAAGTTTGTGGTGAGGATTGAATGAACTAATGCAGGAAGCGTGCTTAGCGCGACTTGGCACACGGTAAGTCCAACCATTTTTTTTTTTTTAAGATTTATTGTTTGTTTGTTTGTTTGTTTGTTTGTTTAGAGCAGGGGGAGTAGCAGAAGGGGAGGGAGGGAACGGATCCCAACCAGACTCCGTGCTGAGCAGGGCGCCCCATGCAAGGCTCCGTCTCGGGACCCTGCGGTCATGAGCTGAGCAGCAACCGAGAGTTGGACGCTCAACGGGCCGGAGGTGCCCAGGCGTCCCAAGTTGCAACGGTGGTTGATGTCGAGAGCTCCTGTTAGTCTCTCTCCTCCCTTTATTTCAACAGTGCTTGCTTTAATTTATTTTCCAGCTGGTTTCAGGATCGTTGTCCCTCTGGGGGCATCTGAAGGTCAAGTTTGAAAAAAAAGGAAGCAACGTACAGTGTTTAAGGGATACACATGGAAATCTGATCAGACGTGGTGTTTTTGGAAATATAAAAAGTTTGCCAAGTATTGGTGTCCTACACTAGCATGACATTTTGCTAGGGAGTTAGGGTTAGTGCGAAGAGCCGAAGTCAAGCATGGATTAGTCGTTCAAATGTAAGGAAGGAAGCCCTGCCACTAGCAGGCCATGCGAATCGTTAGGTCTGTAACAATGCCGGCATTCCTGAAACGCTGAGGTCATCATCAAATTCTTCCTCCACCTCCCACGAAAGAATCTGTGGCTTGTTTACTCATTTCCCTTTGGTCTTCTGGGCAGCTGAGAATGAAACAGAGCCGTGGTTCTCAACGTCGAGCCCTAAAATCGTCTGGAGGGCTTGTTAAAACACAGATCCTGAGTCGTAGCCCCAGAACTGTTGGCTCAGTGAGACTGGGTGGGACCTGAGAATCTGCATCTCTGACAAGTTCCCAGGCGAGGCTGCTGGGGCCGATCCAGAGTCCGCGCTCCGAGAACCACTAGCTGGAGTCCGGGGAGGCTCTGTGACGTGCCGGAGGGCACAGGGCATTTCAGAGACAAGCGGGGGGTTGGCGGGTGCCGCGTCCTCCGCTGTCCTCGGGAGCAGAGTTCTGTGAAGCAAATCATTTCTCTGAAATCGAGTTTCTTCTATTTTTTTAATGGGAATAATGAAATCTACTCTGTTCGGGTCATTTTAAGACTGAAATAAGTTGTCTGTAAAGCACTTTGTTCACTGCCTGGCATGTGCTCGTTTCAGAGTCAGTTAATGTCTTGTACTCTAAGATGTTTTTTCGAAGGTCACGGAAATATTGTTGAATGTTCTGGGCAAGCAACTCTAGCACCTGAATTCTACCGCTTCCTGAAATACCCGAAACAGCCTGGAAAACTTCACCAAGATTCTGCTTCAGAATCTCCGTGCCATTTTTCAAGCGTGTGAGAGTGTGTGTGTGTTGCCTTTTTTCTTTTAATTAAACAAGGAGTTCCTCCCCGTTCAGTTCTTACTAGGTGGCACATTACATAACGGACTGGGAATTTCGACCTTCTCTAATCATGCGCGATGGAATTTCAGCATATTTTGATGTGTAGATAGCAGAGGGCCGTGCAAAGGTCACAGCTAGAATGGAACCCCTTTCGTGAGCCCCTGGAGTCTTTATTTCTGAAGAATATGTTCAACATGTCTGATGCGTGACCCGGTCACACGCGTTTGAGGGAATGGCCCGGGTAGAGACCGTACGTCTCAAGAAGGACAGGAGTGGGCTGGGATGGTCATGACCACGTTCAAGTTCAGAGCTGCCGCCAACCTGGCTTCCGTGGGTTGAGCAGATTCTCCGATCGTCTTAAACCCCGGAGTCTTGTATGTGAAATGGGTGCGTCTTACTCCTCGGGGCTGTCACGCAGGTTCTGTTAGGACGTATGCAGTGTCGCTCACGGGGCTGGGCCTGCAACGCTCTCATGCTCTGATACGGGGGAGTTTTCCGCGGCCCAACACATACGGTGGACAGGTAAGATCGCCACAGACGTCCCTGGATGGCTAGACCTGAAATGAAGCCACTGCACTCTGGGAACCCATAAAGTGTTTATTAAGCCTCAGAGAAAGAGGATTCTCCAAAGATCTGTGGACACGACTACTTTCTTACGGATGCCTTGAGATCAGACACAGTCACAACTAGTTTCTAACCTGTTACGGTCACGCTGGTAGAAGGAAAACTCTTTGTTTTGGATGCTTTAAGACTGAACAGTGTTTGGGTGTATCGAAGCGAATTGTTCCACCTTATCTACCGAATTAGCAGGTCACTATTTTTTAACGATAACATTAATTTCCCATTCACTGGCATGTGACGAGAGGATGTCCTGTCATGGAAACATTAAACGCTTCAGGGGAGCCTAAACGACATAGTAGCACGAGACGACAGAGCCTGTTAGTCAGCAGCAGGACAGGACAGTCAGCTTAGGAGGAAAACACCATGACCGTGAACACGGGCTTGGCTTCCGCGTGAGGAAATGCCGTGTGAACCCGGGATCCCTCGGATTTGTCCCAGCATCTCCGTGGCTGTTCTGTAGTCTCGTAAGCAGTTTTGAGAGAATTTATTCTTTCGGCAGGGAAGGTGGTTTTTCCCGGCTTACTGACGTGTTCCCCACGTGTGTGTTTAAAATGAGTGTCGTGACGCCTTCCGTTTCCCTTCTGCTCCCGAAGGTCTCCGGCGGTGCGGCTCCCGGAAGGGCATCTGTCAGCCGCAACCGCACATCTGTCAAACCAGGCTTGAGAACAGGCTGTCCTAATGGGTTTTCACCTGCGGATCCTTTGGTGTGGGCTTCCCCAAGGACAGTGGTCAGCACTAACTAAAGCACCGTGAAGCCTGCAAACTTCTGTGTGAGATGCAGGGAGGAGCTTTGCGCTATTGCTTGAAAACGAAGAGGATACGGGAAATTCTCACCTTCTCATTGCTTTTATGCAGAGACCACTTTGAAGCGAATATTCTGGGGCGCCTGAGGGGGCTCGGTCGGTTAAGCATCTGCCTTCGAATCAGGTCGTGGTCCAGGGTCCTGGGATCGAGACCCGCGTTGGGCCCCTTGCTCAGCACGAAGCCTGCTTCCCCTCTGCCTGCTGCTCCCCCTACTTGTGCGCCCGCTCTCTCTCTCAAATAAATCTGTAAAATAAGATAAGACAAAGCAAATATTCTTCGGAGTCACTGGGATTAGCACAGTGTATTCCTCTAGAGAATAAATGTTTTGTAGTTCCAACCTGTTACACAGCAGGGGAGAAGAGAGCCCTTTCTGCACACGCGTCCAGCGTCATATTTCTCCCGTCTGGGGACAGAGTCTGGCGAACCCCTCCTGCAGGGAAAGGAAGGTGTTGCGAATTATGGGTTCCTTATGCTTCTAACGCGCATGCGCGTATGCTTGGCATGCAAACAAAGACGTCATTCTGAGCTAGTGTCACTTTCAGATATTTCCTTCCAGGTGGGACACCGAGGGACAATCCGTGATTATCCGGGCTTCAGCCCGTCAGTGGATGCGGAAGCGATTCGGAAGGCGATCAGAGGAATCGGTGAGCTTGACTCTGTGGTTGTTCTTGTCACCTTGAAGCAAATCAGGAAAGTTACAATTTAAAAAGTGCATTGGTTCAGTTTGCTCAACTTGGCTTACTCAACCAGTGAAATCGTAAGGGACTTTTGAAAACTTGTGGAATAATGGGGTGCCTGGGTGGCCCAAGTCGGTGAAGCCTCTGACTCTTGATTTCAACTCAGGTCATGATCTTGGGGTCATGAGATCAAGCCCGGCATCAGGCTCCATGCTGGGTGTGGAGCCCACTTCAGATTTTCTCTTTTTCTCTCCCTCCGCCCCGCCTCCAAAAATAAAAAATTTTGAAATCGTGAGAAAAAAGTGCATAGGGTGCCCAGTTCTACTAAATCTTAAGATTTACCATATTTACTTGCTGTGAAACAATATGTGATATGTGAAACAATACATCACCATCACTGCTACCAAAAACTGTGATCATCGTAATAAATCGTTACAGATACCGTTCCTGCTGATTCTTCCTGGATCTCTTTCCCACCCCATTTTCTAGAGATAAAACACCATCCTAGAGTAGAGTTTATTCCCGTGAAACTTTTAAATCCGTAACTACATACGCACACGCATCGAGTTTTGCATGGCCTCAAGCCGTGTAAACCGGGATGATACTGTGTGTCGTAGGTGCACTCTTCAGCAACTTCTTGTCTCCCTTAACATGTCGTCTTTGAGAATTACCGTGTTGATATGTTCAGCTCTAGTTCATTAACACGACTTGCATAGTGTCTATTGAATTATTATTGTAAGATGGGGTGCTGATGGGACATTTACGTTGCCTACAGTTCTTTTCTATTCCGGTATAAACTGCTGCGTTGGATATCCCTGCTTACGTCTTGTGCACATTTGCTTCCATTCAAGGATGGAATTCAAGGTTGGAGATGTTCATCTTTAAATGAACTAGACATTTTGCCAAACTGCTTTCTAAAATGAATATGCAAATGAGCATTCCTGCCAGCAGCACAGGAGACGTTCTCTCGCTCCGCATTCTCTCCGGTACTCGCTAAGGTCACGCTCTTCTGGTTTCCCCACTGAGTGGGTCTAGAATTGTATCTCATCTTGTATGTGTGTTTGCTTCCTCTCTCCTCCCCCTCCCCCAGGACTGACACGGCTGAGTCTCCTTTCTGGATCATCGGCTGCTTCTACGAATTATGTCTTCTTATCTTTTATCCATTTTTCAGTTGGACTGTCTTCTTCATGATTGGCAACATTGTGTTTTTTTTATAAATTCTGGATACAGAGTAAAAAAATGTGACAATCCATGAAAATATCTTCTCCTACTCTGTCGTTTTCTTTTAACATCAGTTCTAGTAACTTCTATTGCCGAGAAATCTTGACTAGCAGGAAATCAAGTTTACCAGTATTTTTCCCGTGTGCCTTTTCCTTTAATGAGCTCATAAAGATATTCTCCTGTATTTTCTTCCCAGAGTTTTACAGTCTTATTGTTCACTTTGGGATTTTCCATCTACCTGGAATTAATGTTTGTGTAGTTTATTTAAAGGCATCTAATTTTGTTTTTATCGCATGTGGCTAGTTGACAGTCCCAGCACAATTTACTGAAGAACACCCCCTTTGCACACTGAGTGGTAAGGCCACTTTCATCCTCCAGGTCTCTCTGTTTCCGCTTTCTGTTACGCTCCATTGGTCCGTGTGTCTATCCCGGTCCCTGTATCACCTTGTCATAAGGACTCCTCTAATTTTATAATTAGTGTCGAGTAAGACAAGAGCTTCTCTTGGCCCTTTGGACCACTTCCCCTTCCCCCCATACCCAAATATTAGGGTCAGTTTGTCAAGTTCCATGAAATATCCTCTTCGGGTTTTTATATCAGTGTAATATTATCTCGTTTCTGTCATTTGGGTTTCTTTTTTCTTTTTTTCTGCTTTTAAATGGCAATTATTTCTTCATTTATTTCTATGCCTTCCCCATTTATGCTCCATGTTGAGAGATTACTCCATGAGAGGTTGATGTCAAATCGAATGGAATAATAGTCTTCCATTCTAATGCTTGTCTTTTTCTTCTTTTTTTTTTTTAAAAAAAAAAAGATGTTATTTATTTATTTGACAGACAGAGATCACAAGTAGGCAGAGGCAGGCAGAGAGAGAGGAGGAAGCAGGCTCCCCACTGAGCAGAGAGTCCAATGTGGGGCTCGATCCCAGGACCCTGAGATCATGACCTGAGCCTCAGGCAGAGGCTTAACCCTGAGCCACCCAGGCACCCCTGTTTGTCTATTTTTTCTAAGTGTTACGTTTCTTCATGCATTTTTGTATTTGGGGTTGCAGACCTACTCCGAGATGCTTGTGAGGACCAAAACTGATGTGTTCTAGGTCCTGAACCAGGTGTCATCATTGTATTTGCATTAGGATGTGTCAGAGCCCGTCTCTGAAACCACGAGACAGCTTGTTTTAGCTTCTGGTCCCAAGTGTGTGTGAAACCTCCTCGTATACAAGCTTCACACAGCCATCGGTGGAGGGGGGGGGTGTGGTTACGTCTGGAGTCTGGGAGGGGTTAGATCTGGAGTCTAGGGACATATGGCATAGAGATGCCGAGAAAGGGTAGAAAATGAGAACAGAGACCTGGGCAGGATCTAGACCATTAGGGTTTCACCCAAGGGACGGACATGCTCAGGCACATTTTAAAGAACTTACCGAGGCAATCATGTACGGTATGAATTGTAAGGGGGCCATCAGGAGGCTATCAAAGCTTCTAGATACAGAGTGATGTGTGCGCAGGGGCAGAGGAGAGGACAAATTCAAGAGACGCAGATGGTCGCTACAATGTAGGGTGAAGAAAAGAAGGGAGTGTGGGATGACTGCCAGGGTTTTGGTTGAATGACTCCATCCGTAGTGATGTCGTGGATGAGCGAACACGGAACGAGAGTCGAGGCAGAGAAGAAAGAGAAGAAATTCAACCCGGAGCATCCGATGCTGAGATACTTATGCACTTGGCTGTGCTCAGTCGTGTGCCAACTCAGATGCCATTAGAGGTTCAAACTGACCATCGGACTCATGGGACACAGCTAGGCTCTGATCTAGCTCTGTGCTTACTTAACACTCTGAAAGAATGCAAGACCAGCGTTACAGGGGGGTGGGCTGCAGGACCTTTCACTGGGAGGCCCAGTGGCTAACCAAGGACACCGTTTGTTTTGCCCATCCCTGCTGTAGAGCATGTACCAGGGCCACTGGCCCGTGTAGCCGTGTGTGGGGGTCACCTCAACACAGAGAACTTGAGCCTGGAGTTCCTGCCGATCTTCTGTACCATTCTAATCATGCAAGCCCAAGGCACACGCCAGCTCACTCCCAGGGGGAGTGCTCTCCTGCAAAGGAGGCAGACACAGCTTCCTTCTCTAGCTTCCTACTGGAATCCCCGAGAAAACTATGACCATGAGGGCATCCTCCAGCAGGCCAGCATCCGACCGATACCTACAGCAGGCGCCGAAGTACACGGGTCTGGGGTACCTGAAGGAGATATGGGTCAGAGAGGGAAATAAATGCTTGGGGTCAGAGATTTGGGTTCCCCTTCTTACGACACCACTTAAAAGCGGCATGACTTGGGCACGTGACATAACTTTTCTAATTATGAGTGTTTTCATCTTTGGAACGACTTCTTCATACCCACTGCCCAGAGTTTTTGTGAATATTAACTATGACAGTGACTAAAAGGGGCCTAGAATACGGCAGGTTCTCAGAACACGTCAGTTCCTTTTTTCTAGAGAAAAAAGAAATGGGTATCAAGTATGGAGCGAGGAGAGAACAGGCAGTGAGACAGTAACTGGCCTCATCACGGTGAGAGCCGCTCATCAGAGTGAGAAGCACCGCGTTGCTTGCGCGGCTCCCCCCGTCTGACGTGCAGAGAGGGTATGTGGACCATGATTGCTCCCCCCAGCCGACCAAACTCTCCAAAATTACTTTGCTTTTCCAAAAGCTGGCGGAGAAATAAATATTCCAACCTGGTAAGAACGTGGAAATTAGAAATCAGAATGCCTTCCTCTCTGCATTTGTTTCAAGCCATTAATCATTTTTCTTTTGCTCACGACAGATATTAAGCATCTTTGGGTTGATGGTGAGTGAAATCGTTTTCGTTTCATTTAGGAACCGACGAGAAAGCACTCATCAACATTCTGACAGAAAGGACGAACGCACAGCGGCAGCTGATTGTGCGGGAATACCAGGCGGCGTATGGAAAGGTATGATTGACAGGACAGCCGGCAAAGAGCTGATCCCTGGGGACCAGGGATGCTCCCACGTGACTGCACCAGAGATCTTTTGTTTCAGACCAAATGGAACAGGAAGTACCGTGTGTACGCGGGCAGCAGCCTGGCGTGCGAGTCCTAGCTGGCCCGTAACAGGCTGAATGGCCTTGATCATGTTATTTGGTCTTTCTGGGCCTTAATTTTTTCACCTGTTGGATAAGGAGGGTGGCCTGAGACCGGCGGCTTTAAACCTGGAGTGATTCTGCTCCCCAAAGGATATCTGGCAATGCCTGGAGACATTTTCATTATCACACCTGGAGGGGAGAGAGGCATGTTTCTGGAATCTGGTGGGTGGCGTTCAGGGATGCTGCTGAAGAGGCTGCCACGCACAAGGTGGTCCACCCGCCAAGTGTTATCTGACCCGGTATCGGATAGGTCCTGTCTTACATCACCTTTAATTTCTCTTCCAACTCTAAAATATCTTTGTAATTGTGGATTTAATTCATTCAGCCCACGAAAGCTTACTGCGCAGGAACGTACCAGGACATTTGTGGTTTGTTCCACGCGGTGTGTGTGTTCAGTAATAAACGGTGTCAGGAGACGACCTACACATTGGAGGTTCACTGGTCTAAAAATCAGACCCTTCTTTTTTATCATGGAGCTACCATTTTATTAGGAAGCTGTGAAGTCAATAAATTCAGATATCGGTAAGTGTTCTGCAAGAATCGAAACGGGAAGATCCGGCCGAGAGCGGCTGCGGAATGGCTCCTTGGAGCAGGGTGGGGAAGGCTTACCACGATTACTCTCCGCGACAGCTAAACCGTACCAAGGCTTCTGCCCTACTTGTTCTGGGGAAGAGCATTTCAGACAGAAGTTACAGCACGCGCAAAAGCCCTGAGGCAAGCACGAACCGGGACCATTTCAGAAACGGAAAGACTCTCAATATGGGGGGAGCGGCGGGGAGAGATGAGGCTCGAGGGGCGAGAATGCGCTGGGCTTTGTGGTCCTGGTACACAGTTTGGGTTTTATTCTAAGAACAAAAGAGAATCATTGCAAGTCTGTAAGCAAGGGAATACTATAAGACCAGTTTATATTTTTTTAAATGTATCTTAGCTTCTGTGGCTCACAAACCGGGGAGGGAAACGTGTGGTCACAGAGGGCAGTCAGGCTCTTGAGATCAGGTGAGAGCCGAGAAGGCGTAGAGACCCTCCAGGGGCGACTCGGGCGTCACCTCTGACTGTGTCCTCCGAGCTCCCAGACCCCATTAAGAAACACCCTTCTTCATGCTTAACCTTCACACTTTACCAGATACTTAACAAGTTATATTGAAATTTTATCTTTGAATATTTCTGGCTTTCGAAGGAGTGCCCTAGGGGTGTGCCAGGAGGGCGCATTGTGTCCCACTCGCCCTTAAGTGCCGAGCACACAGCAGGAGCCCGGGAAACACCTGTCAAATCCAGTGAATTGCCCGGTGTCTCCACCAGGCCACACGCTCACGTGTCGGAACACGAACGGTCCGTTGGCCTGTCAGGATTTTCTGAATATGGGGGGAGGGCGAGGTGAAGGGGGCGCGTTTCCCACGCTGAGAAGGATTGAGAACAGGTGAATCGGGAGTCGGTTGTAGCGGCGTGCGTTGAGGGCAGGTGGTAGCAAGAGGTTAGCATTTAGAGAGGAAACAGCCGCTGCCGATTGCGATGCCGCAGAATTAGGAACACTTGGGCTCCAACCATTTGCTTCCTCCGCCGCCTCGCTGGGTCCCCCTGGTGGCCGGTGGATGTTGGTACGTGTCCGCGTTGTCCCCGTGGTCTGGGAGGCCGCCCGCCTCTGTCTCAGCTGAAAATAATCCAAAGCAAGAAAAACAATAATCCACTAACATCCTTTAAATATTGAAAATAAAAACCATCTAACCTGCCTTCAAGAGGAGGAGATGGGCTGGACCTATGTGGGAAAACAGGCCCAGAGGACACGAAGAACGCCGGCCCCATTACATTTAGGGTTTCCCCCGTTGGTGTTGCCAGAAAACTGCTTTGATGCCTCGTGGTTCCACAGTCCTAGCAGAGACAGGCGAACAGCTGCTGTCCTCTCCTTCCCTTTTGTCCCCAGGGCTCTCTGGCAGTCACTGAGAAGCAGCTACTCGTGAAGCCGGGTGTGAATTGTAGGGCCCCCTTCCTCGTTGTCTTCCCCCACCGCAAGCCAAATACTGAGAGCACCTGGGGCCTAGGAATGCGTTTGTGATGCACAGCCCCTGTCTGTGGCGCTTACGTAACCCCCGCCACTTTCTGATCTTCAGAAAACCCGTAAGACAGAACGTCTTGGCAGCCGTCCCGGAACGCAGACTGCCGTCCGTGGAGCTAGGTCGCCATTTCGGTTCATTCCCGTGGATTGGCAGGTTGTGTCTGCATTGGTGCATTTGCTGATCTTTCGTGACGTGACTTTGTAGAAACAGAAAGGAAAAGTATTTCATGCTTTCCTCGGTGGGGTTCTTTATTGTAGGAACTGAAAGACGACTTGAAGGGCGACCTCTCCGGCCACTTCAGGCAGCTCATGGTGGCCCTCGTGACTCCTCCGGCTGTGTTTGATGCAAAGCAGCTGAAGAAATCCATGAAGGTAGGAGCCCGGCGTGAGCCGTTTCTGCCCGAGCTTTGACTGTGTCGTCCAGAACAGGGACTTCGCCCAGTGCGCACGTGAGAGATGGGCATGAATAGGATAAATCTGGGTGTCGTTTTGGTGCTGTCCAAGTGGAAGAACAGTCCCGAAGCGGGGCAAGGGCTGCGGAACCTGGAGTGGAACCTGCGGAACCACGTGTTCCCGGGCTGAAAGGGTCGTCATACCCTAATTTCATTCCCGCGGTTTTTCACCCACAGAGTCAAGCCCTCCACTTGGTTGTCACGGAGGGTAAAGGACGCCACCATCGACCCCATTGCTTAGGTGGAAACCAGGATCATCTGTGATCCCTTGCGTGCCCTCAGGCTTCCGAGCTCCCAGATCTGTCAGCCCGTCCGTTCGCTCTGTCCCCAGATCTGTGTGCGAGTCTGTCTGTGCGGATGTGTGCGTGTCCCTCGGAGCCCGCCGCTGCCATTCCGGCTCCACCAGCGGCGCCTTCCTGGCCGGTCCCTTGCGTCTGCTTCTGCCCACCTGGAATCCACTGAGCACAGAAGAGCCAGAGCTATGCTCATGGAGTTATTCTTCGAGCTGTGCTGTTCACAGCCTGCATCTCCAGGGGTCTTGAAAGACCAGCTTCTTACCACGACCTTCGTCACCCGTCAGTCTGGCTCCTTCCTGGCTCCGTGAATTTTTAAAAATTCTGTCTGTGTCAGGCAGGGTTTCCCAGAGACGCCGAAGCAGCCGGCGGGGACTTACGCGGTGAGATTTACTGCGAGGGGTGGGTTACATAATGAAGGAGCTGACGAGGCAAACCCGGAGTCTGTAGGGGCTACTAGGAAGGGCCGTGGGGGCCTCGTGGCAGAGCGGGAGCTGCGGCCCACAGGTGGGATTTCTGCTGCTTCAGAGAAGCCTCAGCGCTGCTCTTGAGGCCTTTAACTGACTAAACCGGGCCCACCTAAGCTATCTAAGATGATCTCCCTTGCTTAAAGACTGTAGTGACGTCCACAAAATACCTTCCCAGCAGCACCCAGGTTTGTGTGAGAGTAACGGAGGACTGTAGCCCGGCCAAGTCGATGAGGTTGCATAAAGCGGCCACCACAGCCCCTCCTCCCGTGCCCCGACTCCGTGCGCGGCTCCACTGGCCTCCTCTGTGCTGCTTGAACATTCTAAGTTTATTCCCACCTTCAGGTCCTCATACGTGATGGTTCTTCCATCTGCAATGTTTTCCCTCCATGTATTTTCTATCCGTTCACTCAGTTTTATATTCTTAGTTATACCTATTACCATCTAAAATTGCCCCGGGGCGGGTGTCTTTGTTGATTATTGGTTTGTCCATCCAGTTAAGAGGCAAAACTCCGTCATGGCAGGGACGCTCGTCAGTCTTGGTCGTATCTTCTGTTCCAAGAGGAAAACCTGAAACAAAGTAGGTTGACATGTGTTGACGGGAAGGAAGGAGTCTAGGTCCGAGGCCTGAGCTGTCTTCTGCCTCTTTATCCGAGACGGGAGAGACTGTCTCTTCCGCGGAGGACGCGTGAGCCCCCAAGAAACAAGATGGAGTGAGACGCACCGGAGAGTTCCTGGGGGAGGCTCACGAGGGATGGAAAGGAGACAGAGCAGGGCGGGTCGGGTGAATTGGGGGAAACTCATGGCCGTTCGGGTCCATCACACGTGGAAGGGGGGGGGAGTCGGCTCGGATGGAACGAGTTTCGGTCTCCAGGCAGCTCTGGGAAGGCCGTGGCAGGCCGGCAGGGAGCTCCTGAGCTCCTGCCCCCAAGTCCCGCCCTGGGCAGAAGCGGCCCAGCCCCAGGACACCCTCCCCGTCCAGCCACTCGCTGAGAGCAGCGTGGAGGGAGCGCGACCTCTTTGTCAGCTGCGTGGCGGACCTGAAGCTCGGGCGACTGGGGCTCCCCACGGGATCTGCAGCAGAGTCTCCGAGCCATGCATCTCCCCGGCCGCCCCACGGGGGTCAGCTTAGCTGGTGGCATAATGAGGATTCGATTCACCAACAAGGATTAGAAAAATCTCCCCTTTGTGCAAAAGAAATCCAAAGCGGGCAGTGCGGCACTGGGTGTCACGGCACAGCCCTTGTCAGGGACTCTGGTTCCTTCCGTCTTGGGGCTTCACCATCCCCGGCCTGTCCGTTCCGCTTGTTGGCTCGGGACGGGGCTCAACACCCAGACATCACATCTTCATCCTGTCAGGCAAAAAGACGGTCACGAGACCAAGGAGGGGTCATTTCCTCTCCTTACGGACTCTCGGAAACCGTACGTGGTACTTGATACGTGTTCTATGGGTCGTGATTTATTACATGAATACACTTAGTTCCACGGGAAGCTGAGGAACAGAGTATCCATTTGGGTCGCTGCCTGCTCAGTTAGAAATCGGAGGTTCTATTACTAAGGCAAGGGAAGTACAAGACATGAGGTCTGCTCAGTTTTGCTGGGAACCTAGCACTGGTCTAAAAATTAGTCTGTCTGTAAGTTAATTAGTTAGTTAATTAAAAAGGAGACATGCTGAGGGCAGCTTGGAACCTCCACGCCAAAGGGACAGAATTCAGCTTTAGTGCATGAGCCGCACTGACCTTATTTGATCAAGTCCTAGTGGAAAAGGCCTTTCTTGGAGTCACTGCACGCTCAGTGACCTCAGTATAACCAAGACTCAGGGCACCTGGTCCCCAAACCAACTGGGCCCATGACTTACATTATTAAGGCTTAAAAAACCTTCCTGGGTGAAGATGATACCTGCTGCCCTAGTGCGTTAGCAGAAGGATGAACTCATTCAAGAGAGCCGCAGGGCCCTCTCCGAACACAATGGCATGGTCGGTAACTCGTTTCTGATCTTGAATGACGTGGGCTTTTCCCTTACCCGTTTCTTCCTACAGTTCTTCAGTTGATTTTACACTGGAGTGGGAAATTTTCTTGGACATTTTGATGTCAGTTTAGAGGATCTGTCTTATTTTCATACTAAAATATATGAAAAAAAACAAGAAAACTGCTTTAGAGCAATATACCACCTTATGCTGATTTACGAAAATGTCTTTTTGTGCACATAAAACAAGATACTAAGCTGAAATGCATGCATTAAGCTTTTCAAGTATTCTAAACATAGATTTCCTGTTCCTTTTCAGGGCGCTGGCACCAGTGAGCGCACGCTCATTGAACTCCTCACCACCAGAACCAGCAGGCAGATGAAGGAGGTCGCGCAAGCCTACTACACAGGTGCGCATGCCGTCTGCTTATTTGACCCCGGTCTGCACACCGAGGAGCCCCCGCGGCTCTCCCCAGAAACCCACCGAGCTCTCCTTCGCAAGGCATTGCGGGCAGGCAGGGTGTAGAAAGCAGGATACCCCCCAGGACAGGCCAAGGTCTGTGGCTCTTCAGAGAATATGGGAACAAGGTCTGAGCTAGAAACTGCGGCATCCCCGTGGCGTGGACACTTCCCACTTAACGCATTTCGGCTCTGGTGGATTTTGTTCTCAGCGGCCACTGCTTCATTGAATCTACTATTTTCACCAGAAAATAGTTGCCAGAGATTCAAACCATTCTATATTAATAGATTGGCCTCGTGATTTGGGGCGCGGAACATGAGACGGACGGTTGAGAGAATGTGTTGAGCACGTGGATTCGGTAAAATCTGCTCCCTGTTCGCTGTGTGACAAGGGGACAGTCCCTGCAGTGTGATTCCGGCACTGCACCCCCAGGGTAGGCCGTCGACGCAGGTTACAGCGCAGTCCCCAGTGGACGACCCTCCCCGCAGACGCGGCCCTGGGTCAGCAGCCCCAGGCCATGCGCCCTTCTGCCCGAAGAGCTTCGGGGCCAGGGCTTCTCACCACTGCCTCGGTTAAGAGCTCAGTAGCGCGACTCACGGAACTTGAGAAAACACTACCCAGTTGGCCCGTGAACCACAGGAGGGTTAGGGGCGCTGACCCCCTGTATAGTTCAAAATACGTGTATAACTTTTCTTTATTTAACGATTTTATTTATTTATTTGTCAGAGAGCACAAGCAGGGGGAGCAGCAGGCAGAGGGGGACGCAGGCTCCCTACTGGGCAGGAAGCCCAAAGCAGGACTCGATCCTGAGCCAAAGGCAGTCGTTTAACTGACTGAACGACCCAAGTGCCCCTTAAAATACATATATAACTTCTGACCCTCCGATAGCTTAAGAACTAATGGCCTGCTGTCAACCAGAAGCTTTACTGGTAACAGAAACTGTGGGTTAACACAGAATTTGTATCTTGGATGTGTTATATACTATGTTCTCACAATATACTAAGCTAGAGATAAAAAGAAGTTTCTAAGAAAATCAAAAAGAAGAGAAAATACATTTATGAAATTGTGCCCCATTTATTGAAAAAACCCACATACGGGCGGAATGTGCAGCTCCCACCCCCGTTGCTCACGGGTCAGCCGTAATTACAATTACTGCTTCACTGTAAAGAACAGAAATCAGGACCAGTCACGTGAGGACGTGTAGCAGAGAGGTCTGCGGGGTCCCAAACGCAGAGCTCCTGGTGCTCGGGCTGGGTCTCCTTCCCAGCGCATCGACACATTTCCCGACAACCCGGAAGACTCCTTGACCTTTGGTATCGTTTTTATCGAGGGTTCGTGGCCCTGGCGTGACTGTCAGCGTCACTGGCCACACGACTGTGCCCCAGCTCCAGCCCCTTCCTTTCCCTGCAGGTCAGGCTGATACCGTGTGGCTCAGAGCCCCGACCCTTCCAGGGACAGGGTCGGTCTTTCTGAGGACACCAGCCGCCACCCCGAGTCATCTTGCTGGCATACACTCAGCTGTGGTTCGCGGGACCTGCCGCAAATAGCAAAGACATTCCTATTACTGGGGAAATTTGAAGGATTTAGAGGCTGCTTCCCCGGAACCAGGGCACAGACCAGCCTGAATTCTGTACTGTGCTCCAGCCGCCTGCAACCCTCTCCGAGAACCGGGGGAGCACGGTTTCTATGTCGGTGTGTTAAAAAAAGACTAAAATCATGCTAGGAGAGATCCTATCTCCACAGAGTTCCTGCTATTAGATGATCGCGTATCCCCTCTGTAAGCATCTCTTGTTGGTTTAAAAGGGCAGAAACATTTGTAGGACCACAGAGTTCTCCAGAAGGACGCAGGAGAGGTCGAATAGTCACGTGACGTCAGCTGCCTGTGAGCCACCAGCTCTTGGATGGAGCAGAAAATGGTTTTAAAATCAGTAGACGTGGGGTGCCTGGATCCCACGTGGGATGCCTTAGGTCTGGACGCCTAAGTTGGTTGAGCGACCGCCTTCGGCTCAGGTCATGATCCTGCAGTCCCGGGATCGAGCCCCGCATCAGGCTCCCTGCTCGGCAGGGACTCTGCTTCTCCCTCTGACCCTCCCCCTCCTCAGGCTCTCTCTCTCAAATAAATAAATAAAATCTTTAAAAAATAAAAAAAAAAATCAGTAGAGGCTGCACAGCACAGGCTCAGCAAGAGGGGCCACCACTGGTCAGCCCCCAAATATGTGAACACAACAGTCGGTGTTTGTCACGGGAAACAGCACCTTTTCAGGCAGCTTTCTCACTTTGGAGAGGTATCGCAGAATACAGTCTACCATATACATCACAGGTAAGGTTAGACTCGATAAAAAAGACGGTGGCTTGGGTGACATAAAAATGTGTTTCTCCCACACATAAAAGAGGTTGGAGACAGGCAGTTCCAGGACTGGTATGGAAACTCCTCAACACCTTCAGGAACCCAGGCCCCTTCTTGCTTCTGCCCATGCTGTCGCTAAGATGTAGTCCTTCTCCTCATGGTCCCAAAGTGGTTGCCTGGGCTCCAGGCATCAGTCTACACCCCACGCAGGAGGACGGAGGAAGGCATGGGCCACCTTAGGGAGATTTCCCAGCGATGTCACATAGGTTTGTCTCCGTTTCATTACCAAGAACTCATCGGGGAGCTGTGCCTACAGTACTAAACTAAGAGGCAAGCCGAGAATGCGGTCTTTAGGTTGTGGGCCGCACGTCTTGCTCAAGGACCGTGTTCTTTTCTGGTGGAAGAATGAGATGGTGATCAGAAGACAAACTAGCGCCTTGCCCCACCCCCCGTGGCTTTTTCATGGCAATTCCTTCTGTTCTTCTGTATCTGCCGCAACACACACTATGTAATAGTTACGAGAAGGGAGTATTCCTATCAGAAGAGCACCAGGAAGTTAGAAAAAAGAGGCAGGATTTATTTTCTCACCTACTCCTTCCTTGCCAGTGTTGACATTTCAGCTTTTCTCTGTTTTGTAATAATGTTTTTTCACTGTGTCAAGACCTGCTCTATTCTTATTTGGTTTCAGTATATAAGAAGAGTCTCGGAGACGACATTAGTTCTGAAACCTCTGGTGATTTCCGGAAAGCTCTGTTGACTTTGGCAGATGTAAGTTTTTATTTTCTATTGCTTAGCCGCCCGGTAAGCTGCATGCTCAAGGATCATTTTTAGGGAGTTTAAACATAACCAAACGGAGACAAGGAGGCTGCAGTTTTCCTCGTGAAATAATTTGTTCATTTTACATTTTCATTTCTGGACTCCAAAGAATATATTTTTCTCTTGTCAGCATTTAAATTAAGTCAGAAGCTTGATACAGAAAAATTATCTTCAGAGATGGGTATATCAGTCCGCAGATTAAACAAAAAAAGCTTGCACAAATAAAAAGAAATGGAAAAACAGTTTGCTGCAAATTTCCCTCTGCCCCTTTGGAAGAGTTGCTAAACCATTGGTCAGTGTAGGACCAGATGAGGCCACACCGGGCTCTCTCTTCTGTGGAGGTTCAGGACTTCATAGTACAGGTGGCAAGGTCAAGTGTGAGGTGCCACCGCTGGTGTGTGTGAGGGAGGAAGGGATCTCAGCCTATCCCGCTGGCCTCGTTCAGCCGATGTGCACAGCTCCAGATGTGTGAGAAAATCCCGACACTGGCCTCAGCTTGGGCCGGAAGCAGTAGTTGCCCAGTGAGCCACGGTCCGGCAGGAAACAGTGTGTCCTTGTGATGGTTGAAGTTACTTCAAATGGTGAAAACTTTAAAGATGGGCCCTGCAAGCCCAAATCTGTGAGGCGTTGCTGCAAACATATGCTCCCAGAGGTCTCTGAGCAGGACGGCACACCCATTTGCACACATACGTGAGCACACAACAGCCAGAAGGCAGTGAGCAGTACGGCTTCGGGGCACGTGCTTCGAGTCCAAAAAACCCGGATTCCCAGGCTTCTGCTCTGACTGTAGCTTTATTTGGACAAACTATGTTCAGACGTAAAAACTTTGTTTTCGGGGTGCCTGGGTGGCTCAGTGGGTTAAAGCTTCTGCCTTCGGCTCAGGTCATGATCTCAGGGTCCTGGGATCGAGTCCCGCATCGGGCTCTCTGCTCAGCAGGGAGCCTGCTTCCTCCTCTTCCTCTGCCTGCCTCTCTGCCTACTTGTGATCTCTGTCTGTCAAATAAATAAATAAAATTTAAAAAAAAAACCCACAACTTTGTTTTCACATCTGTAGAATTAAAACAATAACGAGAGAGCGGGTGTGCAGTACTTAGCAAATAAAACGCGATGGTTCGTAGCAGAACCAATGAGACGCGGCGCCCTTCTCGCCCGCGGGGAGCGCACGAGACCAACCAGAACGAGGAGGCCGTCTCGCCGCAGAGGAGCAACAGTCCTGGGGTAGAAAATCAGAGAAATCATACGGAAATAAGACAGGCATCCAGGACCTAAGGTTTAAAAGTGGGAATGAACGCACTTTAAAAATATTACAGCCAAACACGAATCATGTAAAATTTTCAAAATGATTCAGGCAATCCCCCCTTTCCTCTCTCCCGTCTCTGTAACGTGCTGTGTGTCTGTGCACGGACACACACGCACACTATGCCGCAGAGCCCTCGGCATGAGAGCTGGTGGCAAGCGTCGAGGGGTTTGTGTTTTAAAAGACCTTATTTTTAAGAGCGTCAAAATCTGTTTAGATTTCCAGAAAGCTGGGGCAGCAAGTACAGAGAGTCCCGTACGCCCCTCCCAGCGACCCTGCTGGGGACCTCTTGCATCAGTGTGGCGTGTTGTAGCTGGCGAGCCAACGCTGACACATGGTGATTAACCAGAGTCCCCGGGCTACGTCGAGTGTCACACGGGGGTTTGGACGAACGTGGAACGTCACGTATCCAGCACTACAGTGTCGCCCAGCTGGTGTCACTGCCCTAAAACCCCTTCTCCCTTCTTCATGCTCTCTTCCTCCCTTCACACCCCGCAGTCACTAAGCTTTCTGCCGTCTCTGTTGTTTCAGCTTTTCTAGAATGTCCCATGGCGGGGGCCGTACGGCACGCTGCCTCTTCAGACTGGCTTCTTACATTTGCTGATACGCCACGTGTCTCTCCGGACTTGGTGGCTCTTTTCCTGTTAATCACTGAATCCTGTCCCGTTGTATGGGTGTATGACTGTGCGTGTCACGCGTTGAAGGGCATCTTGGTTTCTAGCAAGTTTTGGCGATGAGGGGTAAAAATCCTCTGCTAACATTCTGGTATGGGTTTTGCGTGGACTCGAGGTTTCAGCTCCCGTGGGTGAATGTCAAGGAGCACCATTGCTGGGTTATGGGTTAAGTGTGGTTGGTTTTGTAAGAAGTGGCCAAACTCTCTTCCAAAGTGGCTTTATCGATTTGCATTCCTGCCACCAAAGAATGACAGCTCCCGTTGTTCCAGATCCTTGGCAGCATTTAGTGTTGTCAGGGTTTGGGATTTTAGCCATTCTAAGAGGCGTGTAGTGGTATTCTCTCGTTTCGGTTTTTTTTGTGTGTGTGTGTTTTTTTTAAATATTCCGTTCCCTAATGACATAGGACATTGAGCATCTTTTCGTGTACTTTCTGAATCCGTGTGGATCTTTTGCCTAATTTTAATTAGGTTTTCATTGCTTTAAGTGAGTATGAGAAGCTCTTTATATATTTTGGATATAAGTGTGGCATTAGATATGTGTTGGCAAATATTTTTTCTCATTCCGTGGCTTATCTTTTCATCCCTTTAAGATCTTTGAGTTTTCAGGGCGCCTGGGTGACTCAATGGGTTGGGCCTCTGCCTTCAGCTCGGGTCATGATCTCGTAGTTCTGGAATCAAGTCCTGCATCGGGCTCTCTGCTCGGCAAGGAGCCTGCTTCCTCCTCTCTCTCTTTCTCTCTACTCTACTCTCTCTCTCTGTGCCTACTTGTGATCTCTCTCTCTGTCAAATAAATAAAATCTTTTAAAAAAAAAGATATTTGAGTTTTCAGAGGAAGAGACTAAGGCTCAGAAAATTGTGTGATTGGTACAAATTCCAGGGCGAGGGAGCAGCAGAGCGAGAACAGGAGCCGAGGGCCTGACTCCTCTGTGCGGCGTGGCCTCCCCTGGAGAAAAGCCTCTCAAATGCCCTGCTGACCAGAATACCGAGGGTTAGACTCTCCTGTCTTTAAAAGGGTTGCCTTCGTTTTCATCTTCCCCGTGCAGGGCAGAAGAGATGACAGTCTGAAAGTGGACGAGCTGCTGGCCAAGAAAGACGCCCAGGTCAGTAGTAGAGCGAAGGCGGCATCTCCTGTAACCGTTTTCCCCCTCGACCGCCCTTCCGTTCGCGTGGTGCCGACGGAGGCCGTCCTCTCCTGTCCCATCTGGAGGAGAAGCCCGAAGGCTGGACATCGCCCACCCCTAGCCCCCTCCACCCCCCACCCCCGGTGCTGGTTCTTCTTCTTCTGGCTCCAGCCTCCCCGACTCTCAGATCCTAGTCCGCTGACAGTGAGAGGCTCGGGTAAGAGAGTATGTCCCTGACCGCGACTACCCAGTGAGCCACCCGCTCTTCTCATTCCACCAACCCCTGCCGGGAGAGAGAGAACGAGAGGGAGAGTGTGTCCGTAATACCAGGCTGAGTCTTCCTTCGCATCCAATAGATTCTCTATAACGCTGGGGAGAACCGATGGGGCACAGATGAAGACAAGTTCACCGAGATCCTGTGTTTGAGGAGTTTTCCTCAACTGAGACTGAGTACGTGCTCACATGACAACCCTTTTTTGCTTTGTGTTGTATTTGCAAATGTTTTGAGGTTTAATATACAAAATTCTGGGAAGTGAAGTTAAAAATTGCAAAGGCTCTTCTATGTGTATATATATAAGCAATTCAGGAGCAAACATGGGAGCTGTGTTCCAACCCAAGGGAGAACTGACCCAACTCTTCTCTCTCCTGGAGGCGGAGTGCAGTAGCTGGAGACGGACGTAACCGGTGGGAGGGGCAGCAGGGAGAAGGAAAGGGGGAGCCCTCTGGGGTGAGCGCGGAGAGGGATAGTCCGGTGGTGTGGAGGAGCCTGAAGCAGGGCTTCCAACGCATCTTTTCCCTCGGGAGCCACTTTCCAGAAATAACAGGCACGGCGGGTGTCCATCGAAGTGTTGATAGGATGTGACAGTCAATGGGGGAAAGGCGGCATAGTTCTTTGCGTCAGACCAGCTGTTCCGTGAGACTGCTGAGGAGCCACCTCCTCCCTCCCTCCCTCCCTGAACCTTCTGGAAGCAAGAGCACCCAGAAGCCCAGAACTCCATCGGCCGCGAGCGTCCCGCTGTGGCCTCCAGGCACGGTCCAGAGCAACCACAGCACGTGACTAGGCTGATGCTGAGTCCATGGGAAAATGAGGAGACGCAAGGTTATTACCGTGACTTTTTATTCTGAGATTGCCCTTCCTTAATCTTGGCATAAAATGTCACTTATTTTATAAAATACTAGTAATAGTATATTATAGTTGCTTTATAAGTACCCTTATTTGAAAAGTAAAAACCAAACAATCCCCAATTCTCTCCAAAGATTTTTCAGAATTTCTTAGGGAAAAATTTACTTGGCTTACAAAGTATGCCTGTGTCCTGGGTGGCCTCTAGGTTTTGCTTTTGGACAAAAACTGATTGAGACGTTAGCTCTGGCAAGTGTGAGTAGGCTGTGCTGCTCTAGGGGAGGGTTTACTCAGCAGACAGAAATCTGCATAAGCAGATAAAACATACTTGACTAAGGACCACGCTATTGTTTCCCAAGTGCTGCTAGAATTTCCAAGTAGCCCACCTTACTAGATAAATTGTTTTTAATTTAACCTTTCAAGCTATTTTAAATTCCATCAACCTGGGGAGGGGGAGAGGGAGGAGAGAGAAAGATGACTGAAGGAAATGCCCTGTGAGGTTTGGGTTTTATTGTAGATCATTTTAAAAAAAACAAGAACCAAAACTTCCATCCTCCAATTTTGATGGTTTTCTTGAGTTTGATGCTTAACTTGATTTGCTGTATATCAAATAAAAAACTGGAATGATTTCAAGTATGGTCAGCAGAAATGCCTTAAATATTTTTTTGTGGTGCTGCTTTTTAGCATTTGACGAATACAGAAACATTAGCCAGAAGGACATTGAGGACAGCATAAAAGGAGAGCTGTCTGGGCATTTTGAAGACCTGCTTCTGGCTATAGGTAAGCTCTTCAGTGCATATAAACTGAGTTACTTCGCACTCGTTTTAAATCAACATGAAGTTCACTCCTTTCTGGTAGGAATCCAGAGTGATTCATCCTTAGGCTCCCGTAGCTCCTAGCCCAGTCCCCAGGGCGCACATATGCTCCACAAATGTTGTCAGATGGATGCATGAAGAAGTTATCTTTTTAGGTTTTACTTTGCCTTTAAACTTTGTATTGTTTTGTCACCGTGCTTAGATTAGTAAATTCTTGGAGAGATGAAAATATTACATTTCTTTTTTCTTTTTTAAGTTTTTATTGATTTACTTGACAGAGAGAGACAGTGAGACAGAGAACTCAGGCAGGGGGAGTGGAAGAGGGAGAAGCAGGCTTCCCCCAGAGCAGGATGCTGGATGCGGGGCTCAATTCCAGGACCCCGGAATCATGACCTGAGCCAAAGGCAGACACTTAACAACTGAGCCACCCAGGCGCCTTCAAACATTACATTTCTTTTCTTTTTTTTCTTTTCTTTTTAAAAGATTTTATTTATTTATTTGACAGACAGAGAGATCACAAGTAGGCAGAGAGGCAGGCAGAGAGAGAGGAGGAAGCAGGCTCCCTGCTGAGCAGAGAGCCAGATGCGGGGCTCGATCCCAGGACCCTGAGATCATGACCTGAGCCGAAGGCAGAGGCTTTAACCCACTGAGCCACCCAGGTGCACCCAAACATTACATTTCTATTGTCATTTTTACTGAGGCTTTTTGGTGAAAATGGAGTCATTGAGTAATTTACTAAATTTAGTGATTGACCCTCTGGCTATTTGGGGAAGATATCCTTAGCCCCCAAAGCTGAGCCAAGGTCAGAACTCTAGGTCTCCCTGCCCTTGGCCGAGCTAACCAGGAGTATCGAACAGCGAGTCCAGCGCAGACCGAAGCTGGTCCCGGAGCTGTGGATTAACAGACGGACACAAACACTGTTATATAAGCCGATCACTCCCCCCCCCCGGGAGGGCTCTGCAGTCTCCGGGCCCAAGTTCTTGATCAGCAGTCAGAGACGCTGGGAATGGGGCAAGTGTCCGCCCCAGGGAGTTCTCAGTGTACGGGTAGGTGTGGCTCTGGGGTCTGGAGACGAGCCAGCCGCTGCGGGAGCTTCCTGGGCAGGTAATTCCGTTTTCCCCTGACTAAAGATAATGACTGTGCTGAAGTTCCCCGTGAGCACGCGTGACGAGCCTTTGAAATTCGGGTGAAGCATTCACTGCTCCATCCTAAATAAAGCCGGCCGTCATGAGGGGGCTGAATAATACGATGATGCAAAGAGTCTTTTTAAAAAGCATATTACTGTAGATTAACTCAATTTCTGTTCAATGAAACTGAACTTTCCTTTCCTCTTTGTAACAGTTCATTGTGCCAGAAACACGCCTGCCTTTTTAGCTGAAAGACTCCATCAGGCTTTAAAGGTGGGTCTGCAAGTTTCTCCCTGCAGGAGAATTTTGAACAGTATTGCAGCACACTGAGGGCATGTCGTGTTCCTTCCCTCCCTGGAGGAGTCCTCTTTTGTCTCGGAGGTTGACAGTGAATGTCCTAATCGTTCTAGGGCCAGGTACGGTGAGGAGTTGACGAAAGTATCTCCCCACTTCACAGTCCATGAAGGCAGTAAAACTTGGTGTAGAACCCCAAACCTCAAGCCTGACCCATGCAGCCCAGTGGCCTCTCCAGCGTCTTTCTTAACATCAGCCAAGTTGAGTCAGTGGCCTTTCATGCCATAGAAACCCTGCGCCTTCCCATCTGCTGCTGCTGCTAGATGGTGAGGTGCCTGAGTACAGGCGTTTTTCTAGCTCTTTCTATCTCCAGGTCCTGGCTCTGAGCCTGGCATATTAGAAGATGCTTACTTCCGTCTCTTTACTGGACATTTCCTATGGAGGTGCCCATGTGCCTTCAAAGTTATGTCCAAAGGGAACACATCATGTCCCCCACCTCACCCCCACCGAGGGCTGTCCCGTGTCCCGTCACTCAGTGACTAGCCTCGCCCGACGCCCCGGAGTTAGCCGGTTCCCCGCCCCCGTCCTTGCCCTCTATGCCTCGGCCCCCTGGGCCTGCCTTCTGTCCTTGACTAGCCAGCTGTCTTCCCACAGCGCAGTCTTTGCGTGTGTTGTCCTCTCTGCCGGGGATGACCTCCTCCAGGTCGACCTCTGGTGGACCTTCTCCTCTCTCCGGTCACCGGGCGAGAGAGGTCTTTTGCGACTGACCAGGAGGACTGGCTTCCTTTCAGTCACACTCCACTCCGAGGTTCTTGGTCCTGTTGATAGAACCAACATGATGACTTTCTTTCTGGTCCCCTCCATCCGTGACAACGTAGACCCCGTGCCAGCCGCGTGGGACCGGGGCCGTGGGCTGCCGAGCGCCCCGCGCGTGGAGCCGGGTCCGGCATGGGGTAGCTTTCTTCCTCTGGTGGGTTACTCGGGCCCCAGGTCGACCACCGCTTTCTCAGGCAGGCCCTTCCTCCTCTTGGTCTGCTTTCGGCCCTCCTGGCGTACGGTCCCATGGGACGCAGTACCCCCGCGCTGGATTCCGTAGTGTGACCTTCACGCAACGGAGGGCCCGGCCCTCACCTCTGGTTTCGGCATGTGGCACGGTGCTGGCGTGGAGTAGGCGCTCAAAAAATAGTTCTTGAATCTATGAAGGATGAAGTTTGGTGCCAAGCGAGTGAAGAAGAGTCCCTGTGGTGAATGTTTTGTGCGCCGTCGTGTGTTTCCCGCACATACCGATCTGTGTGTGGTCCTGTGACCCGGGACGTTCGTCCTGTGGACACCGTTTCTTCACAGGGCGCTGGAACCGATGAGTTCACTCTGAACCGAATCATGGTTTCCAGATCAGAAATGGACCTTTTGGACGTTCGAGCGGAGTTTAAGAAGCATTATGGCTATTCCCTGTACTCGGCAATTAAAGTAAGTCTCCTGTTAAAAATAGCAGGATTCATTTTGTCTTTCTCCACGCTTCGCCTTTCCTGTATAATCCTTAAAACGTAGTGATATGTGACTGAGTTTTCTCTCTCCCTGTCATTGCATAAATGTGTTTTCCGAGTTTAAAATAGTGATAACAAAATGTCTCCTAAAGATGGTGATTATTTTTAGCTCTAAAATCCCTGGCACATAATAGACACTCAACATTTTTTTTTCAGGTTCAGTGGCCATTAACTGTTCTTCTTTTGTGCATTGTACTTGCGAGTTATTTACCTGTTTTTGATATTATGGTATTTTAATTTATTTCAGCTTTTCTTGATGACAAGAGAAGGAAAGGAAAATACACATTTTAAATTTCCTATTTTTACCACAAGTCTGGTTGACATACAATGTCATGTTAGTTTCAGCAGACTCCGATTTCCTCTTGTTTTACTCAGGATACGGATGGTTCTGTACTTTGGAGCACATCTTATTTCAGTTTACAATTTACAGGAACTTTCTCGTTCTTTTAACAGTGACATATCATTCTGTTATTTATATATTTGCACCTCCCATGTCAAGAGATGTTTCCAGTTTCTTGCTGTTATAAACAGTGTTGTGATACGCATACAGAGTTCCATCAGGTACAGGTGAATCGAAGGGATAAATTCTCATGGGTCGGTGGGATTGCTGAGGCAGACCTAAGTACACTTGTAATCTCGGTAAACATTAGCAACCATCTCTGTCTGCACATCACTGAATCAACTAGATTCAGTCACCAAAACAAATTCTTTTTTTCTTTCAGCCAGAGCTTTGGTTTTTACACTAAACCTTTGCAGGATACATACATGCTTACATTGGAATCAGGAACGTACTCAGAGAGGCAGCCCTCAGACTGCGCCCAGGGCTTAGCGAGGATTTCATCAGCTCCCGCTCAATGCAGTTGAATCGATTCTGACACATTACAATAGTTTCAATCAACACGGGAAGATTTAATAACAGTAACCATATTGTACTTACTAAGGCAGAAAAGTAGACTCATACATTTTATAAAGATTGCCCGTAACAAGGTTGAAACACAAGGCCTTCAGTTCACCTTCAGCAAATTAGAAAATTAAATTAACCATTAGTTCTCCCTCCCCCGATGGCTGGCTAATTAAGGCCTACTAAATCAGGACACATCTAAGCTATGCGTATCTTGATAGAAAAGAAAGATCCACTGCTAAAGAATTCAATATGTAATTTAAAATTACATGAGATTTTTTCATTTCTATCACCTAATGTTCATGTTTTAAAAATGAAATGTTAAGGTTGGATTGGGAAAAAAAAGAGAGCTTGAGCTAGATCAATAAGCGTGAAACAAATGAAAAAGAAAGTCAAAGACCTTTCTCCTCCCAAATCCCACGCTCACATAGACTCACAGGTGAACTTCACCAAACTCTCAAGGAATAGATATTCCTGTCTACACAGGTTGGACCAGAAAATAGGAAAAATGAAACCTGCCTAGTTAATTCCATGAATTTAGTATAATCTTGATTCCAAAGACAGAGGAAAAAGAAAATTGCAAAATCATTTCATTTATGAACATAGATAACAAAGAGTAAAATACTAACTGAATATATCAGTTTATTAAAAAAATAACACATCAAAATCAAGTGAGGTTTAGCCCAGGAATAAAAGGACGGCTCAGCATCAGAAAATTAATTAATGTGTTTGCCCACATTCCACACATATAAAAGATAATTATATAATTATTTCAGTCTTTGCAGAAAAAGCTTTTGAAAAGGATCAATACCTATTTATGATTAAAGAAAAAAACATGTCACCAAATTAAGAATAGAAGCAAACCTGGGCACCTGGGTGGCTCAGTGGGTTAAGCCGCTGCCTTCAGCTCAGGTCATGATCTCAGGGTCCTGGGATCGAGCCCCACATCGTGCTCTCTGCTCAGCAGGGAGCCTGCTTCCCTCTCTCTCTGCCTGCCTCTCTGTCTACTTGTGATCTCTCTCTCTGTCAAATAAATAAATAAAATATTTTTTAAAAAAAAGAATAGAAGCAAACCTCCTAAAATTGATAAAGCTTCCACACCAACATATTACAGCAAACGCAGACTTATTATACTCAGTGGAGAAACTTTAGATGCAGTTCCTTTGAAATAGGGACTGGAAACAATGCTCCCAACATACTAATAAATACTAGACCACCACTGCTACCAGTATACCTAATACTGTCTTACAGAGGACTAAGATCCTAGACAGTACTGGAAAGGAAGGAAAAAAATGTGTAAAGACTGAAACAGAAGAGTTGAAGCTTTCAATATTTTCAGTAAATACAATCATCTTTCTAGAAAAATCAATAGGAATTAGTTTATCATCACTAATAAAAATTCAGCAATGTTGCCCAATAAAGACCAACCTGTAAAAATCAATAGTATCTCTTACACTGTCAAAATTAAGATACCATTAAAAATAGAAGTGAAAAACTATAAATTATCCAGGAATTCACTTGACCAAGACTACATAACTCTATGAGAAGACGTTAAGACTGTCACAAAGGCCGTAACACATGTCAGTAAATGGAGAGATAGTGGATATGCACTTGAGTGATGTGATAGGATATTATAAAGCTGTCGGTTATTCGTCCAGGTCAGCTGTGAATCACATGGAATTTCAATCAACATTCTAGCTGGGTTTCTTTGAGGAACTTAAGTTACTGTAACATTGATATGAAGAAATGAAGAGTCATGACTAATCGACCGTAAATATAAAGCATAAAGGTAGGGAAAGGGCTCATTCTACTAGAGACTGACATAATACAAAGCAGTTATTAATCGTGTTAAGTGTCATTTTGGAATGAGAACAGACGCGTGAAGCAGTGGAACAGAATGGAGACCTCAGAGACAAATGCAGTTGCTTCTGGAAACTCACAGTCTAGAGGGGGCACCACAAATCAGTAGAGGAAGGACAGATTATTTAGTAAAAATGTATTGGGAAACCTGGTTGGCTCTACAGCAAAGAATAAAACTGGATAACTACATCACTGGTAAACTGGAGATGAAGTGAAAACCAAACTATAAAAGATAAAATTAAAAAGTTAATCCAAGAAAATGCAAGAATTACCTTTGTGACCCGGAAGCAGGGAAAAAAATTTTTAAACAACAAAAGCACAAATCACATTGCAAAAAAACAAGCAAACAAACAAATACACATTATTAGGTATAAAATATTAAATAATCTCATTACATTTCAATACTGATGAATAGGATCTTTTTGATGCTTAAATTTCCATGATTTGGGAGCCAGAGTTCCATTTTGTACATCATCTGACCTTTGGTTCTGTCTTCCTCTGCCTTCTGCCCATACTTTGACATTTCTCCATTCACTAACACCTTCCCTAGGTGATGACTGGGGAGAGGAAGGAGAGAGGGAGAAGGCAGGTGAAAAACAAATGTATCCCTTATTATCTAATAGTAAGATATTAATACAAAATTTGGATGAAATTATATTTCCTTGGTAGTTTTCACTGAGCAAAGAAATTAAGTAGCTGTTTAATAAATGGTACAAATCCAGGGTCTTTAATGGAAAAACATAGTGGCCATCCTCAATTCATAGTCTATGTGGAGATTTGAGGGGAACATAAATAGTATAGTATGAGACAGCACACAATGAAATACTAGATTGTGTACAGTACAGAGGACACTAACCTATGAATTGAGAGTAAAGAAGATTGGGATTAGATAGGGAATGTTTCTTGGGCAAATGGGTCTTGATCCTGCCTTTCAGATTTACTAAGCTCTTGCTGATGCCTCCTGTGGGCAGGTCTCAAGTGAATGCTTTAGGAATGTGCATATGGTAAGGAAAGGTGGAAAGAAGTAGTAAGGCTCTTTTTTTTTTTTTTAATAGTCTATATATTTTTTAAAGATTTTTATTTATTTATTTATTTATTTTCCAAATTATTTATTTTCAGAAAAACATTATTCATTATTTTTTCACCACACCCAGTGCTCCATGCAAGCCGTGCCCTCTATAATACCCACCACCTGGTACCCCAACCTCCCACCCCCCCGCCACTTCAAACCCCTCAGACTGTTTTTCAGAGTCCATAGTCTCTCATGGTTCACCTCCCCTTCCAATTTACCCAAATTCCCTACTCCTCTCTAACGCCCCTTGTCCTCCATGCTATTTGTTATGCTCCACAAATAAGTCAAACCATATGATAATTGACTCTCTCTGCTTGACTTATTTCACTCAGCATAATCTCTTCCAGTCCCGTCCATGTTGCTACAAAAGTTGGGTATTCATCCTTTCTGATGGAGGCATAATACTCCATAGTGTATATGGACCACATCTTCCTTATCCATTCATCCGTTGAAGGGCATCTTGGTTCTTTCCATAGTTTGGCGACTGGAAACAACATGTGTTGGAGAGGATGTGGAGAAAGGGGAACCTCTTACACTGTTGGTGGGAATGCAAGTTGGTACAGCCTCTTTGGAGAACAGTGTGGAGATTCCTCAAGAAATTAAAAATAGAGCTTCCCTATGACCCTGCAATTGCACTCCTGGGTATTTACCCCAAAGATACAGATGTCGTGAAAAGAAGGGCCATCTGTACCCCAATGTTTATAGTAGTAAGGCTCTTGATCAATTAGAGGGTCTGCCTTGGGGAATGCTGAAAAACAAAATCCAAGTGGTAAGATGAATTTAGTCAAAAGAGAGTTTGGAGATCCCAGAATTTGTGTTTCATTCATTCATGAATGAATTTGAAATTTCATTTTTGTGAAACACAATGAAACACAATGAAATTTGTGTTTCATTTCATTAAAAATTTTGCTGAATGCATATTATGTGCGTGGCTCAGAGTTACAGTTATAAGCAAAGGGGGAAAAAAAAAAGTTTCCTGCCCTTATGGAATCACAGATGAATGTAAGATTACAACTATGTTAAATGTAAAGGAAAGAGATACTGTGCTGTCAGACCATATGATAGGAGGATCTGACCTATAGGAAAAGCTTCTAAGAGGAAGTTATGATTCAGATCGAAAAAGAACAGACAGGGGTTGCGGGGTTGGCGAGTCAGTAGAGCATACTAACAAAAGGAAAAGGAATTACAGTGGAAAGACCTCATGGTAAGGGAACATGATGGAAAATAAGGCCTGAGGGACCAGATCACCCAGGACCATTTGGGCAGTGTTTAAGGATTTTGTCTTTTGCCCCAAAACACTGGAGCATTTTCATTTTAAGTGTGCAGTGTCATGATCAGAAGTGCATTTTTAAAAGATCCCTGTGACTACAGGGAATGAGTTGGACATAAGAAAGGAGATTTGGGGGTGCTGAGTTATCTTATTAGTCATACTGGAAGTGCTGTGACTGGGTAATACAAAGTACAAATGCAAAGAGAGCAAAGAATAAAGACTGAAAAGACATTTAGGAATTAAAACTTAGAGGACTTGATGCGCTATCTTGCTGTAAGGAACAAGAAAGAGAAGGGGTCACGGATGACTCCTGGGTTCCTAACTTGGGATCAGATAGTGGTGCCATCCTCTGCAAGGTCAGGCTTTAGGTTTTCGTTTTTGTTTTCTTTTTCTTTTTTGAGAGTGAGAGAGAAAGTTCATGAGTTTGGTTTTGTACTCGTTGAGTTAGAGATGTCTTCGAAACTATCAGTAGAATTGTCGGGTTAGAAGTTCGTGGCAAAGGGGTGCCTGGGTGGCTCAGTGGTTTAAGCCTCTGCCTTCAGCTCGGGTCATGATCTCAGGGTCCTGGGATCGAGCCCCACGTCGGGCTCTCTGCTCAGCGGGGAGCCTGCTTCCCCCTTCTCACTCTCTGCCTGCCTCTCTGCCTGCTTGTGATCTCTCTCTCTGTCAAATAAATAAATAAATAAATAATCTATAAAAAAATCATTTAAAAAAAAAAAAGAAGTTCGTGGCATGAGATATACTTCCAGAGTCAATTATGTTACAGAGTAGTTGGACATGAATGCAAACCCTCTCTGGAGAAAATCTAGATTGAGAAGAGAAGAAAGTTTAAAATTGAGATTTAAGCATTACTCACAATTGATGACTGAATAGCTGAAGACGAGCCTGCAAAAAAGACAAAGGAAAGGATGCTGGAGAGGAAGAAGGAAAAGCCAGCACTACTTACGGGAAAAGTAAGGGCTTGATGGACATGGTGGCCCTTGGACTTGATTCACAAAGCAGTAAGAATGAACACTTTGTAGAATACAGTTGATGAATCTAGAACCAAGGAAACTAGCGACAAGAGATGCAAGCCTAGAGTTGATGTGTCACGGTCAGGATGGAAAAAGGAATAACTTAAAAAACACCGCAAAGAAAGGATCGGCAGCATGGCTTCAATGTAGAGGATAAAAGATGGGATCAGAGTTGGGAGAAGAGAGGACGGAAGTAGCGCTGTTGAAACTATGCCAGCAGAGACATTAGTTTCTTGAGAGCAATTAATATGGCCTAATTAGGAAGACATAATTTATATTCAAAGGTTCTGAAAATACATTGACTTTTTTCATGATAATAAAATGTCTAAAATGCCATATAAATAGAAGAGCTATTTTACTAGAAGGCGTAAAGGCATAGCGGTAGGAGAAAGGATGGACTTTGTTTGGCGTCAGCAGCGGATCAGAATTTAGATAGAGCTCTGTCGAGCTACTTGGATGAAGTTTCTTGCCTAATGGATAGAACCATGAGAAATTGTTTGCAGCTTGGTCAGAGATGGCTAACGGGAGCTGTTTTAATACACAGAGTTGGTTTATCAGCGGTTCCAGAGATTATAACATATGGTAGAGCGAGCCTCCGAGAAACCAGCAGACGAAGAACTACAATCTGTATAGAACAGCAAAATGTGTATTAATGCCTTTTGCATCTCATTATGAAAGCGCTTCCTAACCTCTTCTCTCAATGACCCTTGTCCATTGCGTCCTTGCATTCCTGCTAACTCTCGGATTTATCCCGATGTGAAATTTAAGCGAGAAGAAGTGCTCGCTCTTTGAGATGCCGTGAATAAAATAAGAATAATGTGAGGGTGTCAGTCAGTCTAGATTAAAAGCCACGTTTTCCCTCTCGTGCTATGTAAAATGTTTACCTGTTTTGCACAGCAAATATGGCATCTTTGCACATGAAGCCTCAATCTCACGTGGTGTCTGTTGGGAACCACGCTGTGTTTTGGCTCGCTTCGGGGAGAGAGACTGAGACGAACCCTCTCCGGGAATGTAGGCTGTTCCAGTTTCCGAAGTCAGGCGAGGTCGCGTGGCGTTAAGGCATCAGGCTGTCTGGCTTTGAGTCCTGCCTCTGCTGCTTATTCTCTAAAGGACTTGGAGCAAGGCTCCTAAACTCTGTTTTCTCATCTCTCATTAAATGGACATATTTAGGGTACCTACGAGGTAGAGTTATAAGGGTTATAAGATTAAAGTAGTTAACTCTGAGAAGAGCAAGTGTTTGATATTAATATTATTAAAATTACCAGTTTGGGGGTGCCTGGGTGGCTCATTGGGTTAAGCCGCTGCCTTCGGCTCGGGTCATGATCTCAGGGTCCTGGGATTGAGTCCCGCATCGGGCTCTCTGCTCAGCGGGGAGCCTGCTTCCCTCTCTTTCTCTCTGCCTGCCTCTCCATCTACCTGTGATTTCTCTCTGTCAAATAAATAAATAAAATCTTTAAAAAAAAAATTACCAGTTTGAAAAGTTTTGTTGGGGAAGTAATATTATGTAGTGTTAGGTAATTGATGCCATCTTATTTTCTTAAACCCAAATTGAAATTTAATTGCAATGAGTGAGGAAGAATTTGAACATTACATATTGTGAAGAAGAGGTTAGGCTGGAAAACAATTACACTCAGGTCTGAAGGAAGACGGAATTCCAGGTGCATTTTCCTGAATGAACTGGGTCGTGAGTCTCCCCCCAGTGAATTCCCTAGAGCCGTGAGATTTGATTCCGTTTTGGTGCCTCGTTATTTATGCTACATCTGTCCTCTCCTGTTCCTTACAGTCGGATACTTCTGGAGACTATGAAGTCACACTCTTAAAGATCTGTGGAGGAGACGACTGAGTCAAGAAGCTCGTCTCTGAAGGTCGCTGTGCCCACGATGGGCCTTTCCAACAGCTCTACGCCCTCCTTTCTCAGAGTGTGAAAAGTAGAAGCAAGTGTACGCAGCAGACCGTTTTCCGAACCGACACTTCCATCGTTCCGTAATAACAGCAGATAGCGATTGCAGCGGAGCACCTCGGCATCACGTAGTAATTCATACATGAAATTTTTAAATGGTGTGAAGGATCTGCTAACACAACACGAATTATTTTTCTGCTTAGGAAGCGAGAATCTTTGTAGAATTCTAACACATTAACTGTGTAATCAGAGTCAATAAAAGTTGCTTGTGAAAGGAAATGTGTCTGCTTGTTTTCAGCAAATGCCAACATTTGTGTTGTGCTGGTCTCCAGCAATCAATGATATTTTAAAACTTATTTTTGTTATAAAAGCTGTTGCTGCTTTATCTATGCCCTTATTAATCGCATTTATCTCTAAGAAAAGACTACAGTGAGGCGGTGTGGGATCCTGGCCTGCTCTCTCTAGCTGTGATCACGCTCCAAGCGTGGCATCGCGGGAGAAGAGCTCAGCCCCCCAAAGCCATCTGCTGAGCCATGAGTCTAACCACTTCCCGTCAGAACGGCAAACACGAGCTGGAGTCGTTTCATGCTAAATTCTACTTTCCCAGAATGGGTTTGTAGAATCGATTTTCTAAGGTTGCTTTTGCTCTAAAATAAGTTTGCATTTTAAAAAAAGCCCTCATGTTATCTTCGCCAGTGACCCAAGACGAAGTGTGTTGACTAACGTGAAACATACAAGGTAGCACTGACCCGTTGCAGTTACTGGTCGGGACTGGAGTAGAAATGACGGACGTGGGAGCCACAGAAACTGGGAGGTAGGAGTCCAGGCTTTCAATCAATGCATTCCACTGGCAAACATCCCGAGACCTTTCAGAAGGACAGACAAATTATTTCTTGTTCTGGTGTTTCCAAAAATGCATAGAGAAAGAAAAGCACCAGGATTTAGAGTCCGACACACGTGGTTTTGACTTCCTGCCCTACCATTTGCTGGTTCTGTGACCCTGGAAACTACCGAAATCTGCTCAGCTGAAGCTTTCTCATCTGTAAAATGCTGACAATTCGAGCACCTACCTTTCTCCTAGGGCTTTCTAACGATTAAGTAAGGTAGCGCCTTCAAAGCACTTAGCCCTGCGCCTGGGCAGGGAAAGTGTTCAAATTCTACGTTCTCATGACTGCAACATCGAAACGATCACAACAGCATTGCGACCGTTCCTCAACAGGCTTCGGTGCACCGAGCTCTGTGCTAGGACGTATTGGATAGACCAAGAAGACCAAGACTCATTTGCTTTTGCCAAAGAGCTCAAAATCTATTTTGGGAGAGAGACACATGCATTTAATCACAACACGACATACCGAGCACATTCAGGGAATAGTATTGTGCAAGAGAGAAGCCGTACAGAGGCTGCCTCTAATCCAGCCTATCAGGTCACGGACTCCACCAGTAAGACAGAGAAGAGAGGCTCTCCAGACAGCTCCGAGCACTTGCAAAGTCACAGAGTTAGGAACCAGCACAGCGTGTGCGTGCTTCTACCCAAAGGTTAGTGTGATGGAAGCTCAGAGGAGAAGGTGGGGGTGTGGTGACTGGTGGCCGGAGGCCAGATCATAACGGTCTCGTGCTAAAGAGTTTATAAGCAAGGGAGAGTCCTGGATGGAAGGAGCATTCCAGGAGGATTTCTTCCCTTTTTTTTTTTAAAGATTTTATTCATTTGTCAGAGAAAGAGAGCACAAGCAGGCAGAGACAGAGGCAGAGGGAGAATCAGGCTCCCCACTGAGCAGGGAGCTGATGGGGGACTCGATCCCATGAGCCGAAGGCAGCCACTTAACCGACTGAGCCACCCAGGCCTCCCATTTTTTTTTTTTTTTTGGCGCCTGGGTGGCTCAGTGGGTTGGGCCGCTGCCTTCGGCTCGGGTCATGATCTCAGGGTCCTGGGATCGAGCCCCACATCGGGCTCTCTGCTCAGCAGGGAGCCTGCTTCCTCCTCTCTCTCTGCCTGCCTCTCTGCCTGCTTGTGATCTCTCTCTGTCAAATAAATAAATAAAATCTTTAAAAAAAAAGATTTTAATTTTTTAAGTTTTTTATTCATTTATTTGAGAAAGAGAGAGCACGAGCAGGATAGGGGAGTGGGAAGGGGGAGGAGCCGCAGGCAGAGGGAGAAACAGACTCGCACAGAGCAGGGAGCCTGATGCAGGGCTACATCTGAGACTTGGGGATTATGACCTGAGCCGAAGGCAGAAGCTTAACCAACTGAGCCACCCAGGTGCCCTTCCAGGAGGATTCCAATCAGGGAAATGATGTCAAATGTTTGCCCAGGGGGGAAAAATGTCTGGGAGAAGAAAGCTAGAGGCAGGAGCCCCCTTGGCAAGTTCGTTCTATGATCAAGTCACGAAGGGTCAGCCTAAGTTAGGGTAATGGCAACGGACAACCAAAACCCACGTACATGCTCGAGAACTAAAATCGGTAGAATCTAGCAATCAAGGCGGTCAGGTGTCCAGTTTGCCCCATGATTTTGGCTTCAGCGATTTAGGGAGTGAGTGTCTCACCAAGCAAGAAGTCGTTGCTGCTACTGCTTGAGTACTTACTGTGTACCAGGCGCCGTGTGGAAGAGCGTCGTGTGTATGAAGCCGTTAATCCTGAAGGAAGGAGACAGTGCACCGACTAACTCACAGGTACAGGAATGGGACTGGAGAGAAATTAAGTAATTTTCCCGCTGGAAGAGCCAGGATTTAAACCCCCAGAGCCAACTGCACTATTTGGCCGTAGGATATATCCTGTCCCGAGGTCGCTGTTCTTTTCAGCCCTGCTACGTCAGCTGTTTGAAGGCAGGGACTTCTGTCCATTGCATTCACTGCACTAGGCCTAATTCTTAGAACGTGCTTGGTACATTAAAAACGCATGTAATAAATCTCTATTGGATGAATGAAGTTCCTTTTCCTCTATGCATTTGAGCTCCAGAAGTGAATTTAAGGTAGTCAGTTAAACCTTTCTAAGTATACCTATCTCAGCTTCCCAGGCTTCGGGAGAGGAAGCTAGTACCATTACAGTATAGACAGGCTTGGAAAAAGTTCAGAAATTTTACTGATATACACATTACTTTTTCCAAGCTACCCATCACCGTAGGGAGAAGTATTTTGTGAAGCTGGCCAGGGTGTTGGGACTTCCGGAGAAGCAATGAGTTCAAATGCCTGTAGGTTCTCCTTTACTTAACATCAAGCTAAACTCCTGAAATGGCAGTACCAGATTTTAGTCTGGCCCACATTTTCCAAAGTTATGGAGAAGTAATCTCTGCCCTCTTTGGATTTTGATATGAACTGTTCTCTTTTCCTCTGGAAAAATGGTTTGCTTCACTATAGCTCTCCCACATACATTTTTTTCTTTCCTACCTTCCTTCTTTCTCTGTTTCCTTTGTCCTCCCCTTCCCATTCATTCTTCTCTATCTTTTTTGATGTCTATAATGTAATAAGCCCTTTGGAAACTATTCCCCCACATGAACACTGAGACTTTTACAACAACTTACTGCCAACCACATGACTGTCCCCGCCCAGCCTCCCCATACCTCCCTACTTGACCTAACTACCATTCCAGATTCCATTTTGATTGTCCCCTTGCTTTCTTTTTTTTTAATTAATTAATTTATTTTTTCAATTTATTTATTTTCAGAAAAACATTATTCATTATTTTTTCACCACACCCAGTGCTCCATGCAAGCCGTGCCCTCTATAATACCCACCACCTGGTACCCCAACCTCCCACCCCCCCCCCGCCACTTCAAACCCCTCAGATTGTTTTTCAGAGTCCATAGTCTCTCATGGTTCACCTCCCTTTCTAATTTACCCAAATTCCCTACTCCTCTCTAACGCCCCTTGTCCTCCATGCTATTTGTTATGCTCCACAAATAAGTGAAACCATATGATAATTGACTCTCTCTGCTTGACTTATTTCACTCAGCATAACCCTTGCTTTCTTTTAATAGAGTTTTCCATTTAATGTTTTTCTTTACTAAGTGAGTCTTGTGTTTTTGCAATCTCTGAGACTTACTTTTTTCATTTAATATTATTTTGCTGATAGCCATGTCGTTGCCTATCACCTATTTTATTTATTTTGACTTCTGTGTATCATTCCATTGTGTATGTCATAAATATAATTTCTAGGAGGCCACAAAGTTGCTCTCAAGGAAGTAGGGAAGCATAAATTTCCCTGGCTCCCTAACCCCCGGTGCTTCTTTGAACGATGGTGCCTCACTGTGACCACAATATAGCCTTCATCTTGAGTCAGTAAAGGGCCGAGTGTAAAAGGAAAAACACAAAACTAGGAAGAATGTGGATTTTTCTCTCTAGTGGTACTGATCACCAATTTCCAATGTCGGGGGAACAGGTGGGTTCCAACAAGCAATCTCCAACACCAGCTGGATGTCCTACAATTCAACTCACCCTGACGCTATCTGCCTGGATCTAGCCTTAGGTCTCAGAGCAAAGGGCTCAGTCCTACAAGGTGCACCCCCGTCCCCAACTCCGACGTCAACCACAAGTACAGGTTATCACCTGTGTGTCTGATCCACCAGCTAGAGATCAGAGATTCCTTGGGTTCGATTAGTTTGCTAGACTGACCCCCAGAGCCCAGGGAACTATTTATTTACATTTACTGGTTTATTACAAAAGTGTATGAAAAAGGATGCAGATGAACAACGAGACGGAGGGAAGGTCGAGGTCCGTGGGAAGGCGTGTGGAACGTCCGTGTCGTCTCCTGGTGAGCCCTTCTCCCAGCACCTCTGTGTGTCCACCAGCCCAGGAGCTCCCTGGACTACGTACTGTTCAGAGGCTTTATCACGTAGGCACGGTCATCACTCATCCCCTTGTTAGCCGTCCTCCCCCCTCAAGAGAGTGGGAGGCAGGGATGACCATTTTAACATTCTAGTCATGGTTTGACCTCACAGCCTTCACCCAGGAGCCATCCGGAGCCCACCCAGAGTGTCCTCCTCATTAGCAAAGACCACGTATTAGAAGATGCTCCTGGGGCTCTTCTCACTTAGGAAATGACAAGAGTTTTAAGAGTTCTGTGCCAGGGACCGGAGGAGAGACCAATCTATATGTACTTTCTGTTATCTCATACCTTTCCTTTCCCGGGGATTGACTGTGTGCTCTGACATAGACAACGCCACCCACTGAACCACTGTGGCTACCAGTGCGTGTGTTATACATCCCTAGATTCCTAGCCCACGTCCCTATTCAGAGTGGGCGCACAATCTGTTTTCATGACAATGGTGTGTGACATGGGACAGTGGGCCTTTCTTGCCAGTTGCCCCAGGTCGGTGTCCACAGCACAGGAAACAGTGATGCGGTTGTCCTCCGAAGTACTAAATGCTCTTCACATGGGTGAAGGACGGTAGGACTGAGGTTAGGATAGTCAGTCCCTGTTGTATGAATTGAATCAGCACTGACAATGTGCCAAGCACTGTGCTAGAGACTGTGGATCTTATGTATTCGTCATTCATTTATAAATAATTTATTTATTTATGTCTTAAGTAACTTCTTTCTCTGTCTTAAGTACTTTGTGCAAGAGAGCATGGTTGTATGTATTCGTATCATCCCCATTTTACAGATGCGGAAAATGAGGCCCGGAAAGCTTTGGTTGCTGGCCCAAGGCTACGCAGCAGGGAAGCGGAGGTTTAGAATCCAGGCCCATTGGTGTCTGTGTGTAAGTGAGTAGGAGGAAGGTGAGAACCTGAACGGGGTGACGATCCCTTGACAGATACCGCAGAGAGAGAGGAGCACAGATAACGAGACACGCCAGGGAAAGCTCTCCTGCTGCAACCGTCTGCTCCCATTCTTCTGGCCTCGCAACCGTTGGACCCGCTGGTGGGTGCTAAGTGCATGTTTCTGATGATTGTGATGGAACATGGCCCTCTCCGGATGCAGGGCTGTTGTAAGTGACCCTGCCAAAGACCTCCAATGCTTGTGTAAGTATTGTAATACTACGGGAGAATGAGAGGGCACGACAGGGCACAGAGCAGTGCCATGGTTCAGCGCATGGGCCCTGGGGTCATGCTCTCCAATGTGTGACTTTCGGGAAGTTACTTTACTTTGCAAACCCACATATTCCTCACTTTAAAATGGGGGTCGGGATAGGGCCTACCTTATAAAGTTATTTTCATACGTAAATGAGAAAGCATTTAAAAGGCCTTCAGCAGGGGCGCCTGGGTGGCTCAGTGGGTTAAGCCTCTGCCTTTGGCTCAGGTCCTGATCTCAGGGTCCTGGGATCGAGCCCCGCATCGGGCTCTCTGCTCAGCCAGGAGGCTGCTTCCTCCTCTCTCTCTGGCTGCCTCTCTGTCTACTTGTGATCTCTCTCTTTCTCTGTTGAATAAATAAACTCTTTAAAAAAAAAAAAAAGGCGTTCAGCACAGTTCATAGCATGTGCTAAGCCCTCAGTAAATGTTCGTGTAGATCATATTACTCTAACCGGGCGACATTCAGAGGCCGCATTTCTTGTTGCCTTCAATTTCCACAAGGTGGCAGGTCGAGTTCAAAGTGGACCCCGTGTCCCAAAGGCAAAACCTAGTTTAATTGCTTCAGAATATCTAGGCCAAATCTGAACTCTTGGGAAACGTCTTCATGGTACTGTCTGTGGGGAGTTTGCTATGTCCGGGGCTCCTTATTGCTGCTGGAAAGTTCTCCTTCATGGAACATATGGATCATTTAATTTAACCCTCTGTTCCTCACGATGCCCAAGACCATCTGTGTTGACGTGAAATGTAGATGAACTCTTGTGCAGGTCACCCGCCTCGGGCAGCACATGGGAGGCATCTCAGTGCAGGCTAAGTTTAGTCCCCAGGGACCGGGAAGAGGAGAAAATGAGCAAACCGGAGAGAGTCCTGGACGCTGTGAGCCGGGATCTGCTGGAGGCAGGAGACTGGTGTGCCTCGTGCTGCAGTGAGGGGGTATCGGGTCTGTTCCTTAGGAGCTGCGAGATGACAGATGAGGATGGAGCACGGGACATTCTCCAGCCTGTCAAGGAGGGCGTGCTGAAGGAAGTGCTAAAATCGTGTCACTCAGACTTTCCATATGTGTATCTTCTCCTTTTTCCGTTTTCCTAATCTCACATCACACTGACAACCTCTGATTTCTACCATCTGTCTCGGAAGCCGAGGTTTTAGAGTCCGACCCAAGGAGATCCAAGCGCTGGCTCCTCTCTCTGTTGAAGTCTTTGACAAATACTTAAACCCTCGGCCCCTCCGTGCTGGGCGTGGGAATGACCGCCTCTGCCTTACCCATTGCCGTGAGGGCCGAGTGAAGCAGGGCACGGGCAGAATTAGCTCAGTCGAGAGCAGGTCCAGTCATCGCCCGGAGCTGGACTTGCCCAGCGGATGGGAGGCCGCGGCGGAGGAGCCCTTGCAGAATCAGGAACGGAGGCGTCTTGCGGTCCCTCGCAGTGATGGTAACTCAGACACTGGCCTTGGGCGTTTTCAAGGGAAATGCCCGCCGACAGCAGTGCTCTTGGGTCACATCGGTGCATTCAGGGATCAGACGCATGCTCTGAAGACAGGTTCCCTAAGCTTAGTTCCTGTCCCCGTGTTGTTAACTATGTGATCCAAGAGGCAGCCAATTCCTGAGCGTCTCCGTGCCTCAGTTTCCTTATCTGTAGAGGCAGGAGGGCCACAGCCCTTATCGTCGAGATTCAGCCGGGTGTGAGGCCGCGGTGAGTCAGTTCCAGCAAAGCTCGGAGCCCGGGGTCTGCCGGCTCCTGCGCGCTCGGGAAACGCGAGCCCTTGTCCCCTGGCTCCGGCTCCGGTCCAAAGACCCGCGATTGCTTACAGTCCGTCCGTCGGGGCACCTGCGGAGGTCGTACGGCTCACTCTCCTCGTTCGTAACTAGAGAAGAAGACGAAGCAGACCTCTCTGCAGTTTCCGGCCCCTGTAACCGTGCGTTTTATGAACCACGGAAAGTACCCCAGATCCCTCTTCGCCGCTACCCTGGCGAACTGACAAACGTAGCTGTTTCCCACGCACTCTCGGTCTGTCTCTCGTGGGGCTCTTAAAGCAAAGCAAGTACTGGTTGCTTGCGTATAAACTGATTCACTGGTGCTGTGTTTCTTCCAGTTTCAACAAACTCAGCTTTATGCCAGTTTTATCTACCCGAAGGTCAGCCCTGCTCTGCGGCCAGAGCTTGCCTGTGTCTGTGGCTTTTGCAAAGTCGAAAGTGGGAGAACTTCCAGGGGAGAGGAGGGTTACAAGTGACGAGTCGCACGGGAGGCTCTCGCAGTAAACTGTAATAAGAAATCCCCAGCCCCCAAACTCAAGACGCCCACACTGCACGCTCAGCTGTGTGCCTCCTTAAAACACAACCATGTGTTGGGGAAAATGGGCCATGAAAACCTACATTAGTCCTCTTTCGGCACAAGCTTCGCGCAACTGGATGTGGCAATAAATAATGGCCCAGGGTGACTTTGCAGAGCTCTGAGCTCCCCCTGAAGTAACAACTGATACTATATTAACCTTGGGACAAGGCAAAAGAGACCTTTGAAAAAGGGCGTTGTGATCAAAGCAGCTCCTACGCAAACGGACTTGCCACCATGAGGCAGGAGGTGGGGAGAGCGAAGGTCCCGGGTGGGACGTGGGTGAGAAAGAGCCAAATTCACGTCTCCCTTCAGAGAACCGCAGTAAGCTGGGGCGGGACTGGCCTGCATCGGTGCTCTTGGCCACATTCCTTACGTGGAGTTTGGAGATTTCCAATGTGGAAGATGTACCTTTTTCATTTTGTTTTGTGTTAGAGACCCGAGTCTGCCAAGAAGAACCCAGAGCATGCACTGCAAATTCTGTTTAAACAGGTGTTCACTCGTCGCATATAAAATCTCTTCTTTGGTTGCTGTCTGTCACACCAACTCTTACAGTCCTTTCTTCCTTCCAGTATTTTGACGTGGTAACCATGGTCTGGGAGCTGCGCTAGGTGACGGGTTATAAAGATGAATAAGGCGACACATATCCTTACTTCGAAGAACTGATGATCTGGGGCGTGAGAAAGGGAGAGTAAGGACAGACACTTAGCTAATTAGCAGAGGCCGGTGGTGGTGGTGGTGGTGATGATGGTGGTTGTGATGATGATGGTGGTGGTGGTGATGGTGACGGTGGTGGTGGTGGGGACGGTGGTGGTGGTGGTGGGGATGTTGGCGATGATGGTGGTGGTTGGGGGAGATGGTGGTGGTGATGGTGATGGTGATGGTGGTGGTGGTGATGATGGTGGTGGTTGGGGGGGTGGTGGTGGTGGTGGTGGTGATGGGGACGATGGTGGTGGTGATGATGGTGATGATGGTGGTTGTGATGATGGTGATGGTGGTGGTGGTGGTGACGGTGGTGGTGGTGGTGGGGATGTTGGCGATGATGGTGGTGGTTGGGGGGATGGTGGTGGTGGTGGTGGTGGTGATGGTGGTGATGGTGGTGATGGTGGTGGTGGTGGTGATGGTGACGGTGGTGGTTGTGATGATGGTGATGGTGGTGGTGGCGGTGACGGTGATGATGGTGGTGATGGTGGTGGTGGTGGTGATGGTGACGGTGGTGGTTGTGATGATGGTGATGGTGATGGTGGTGGTTGGGGGCGATGGTGTTGATGGTGGTGGTGATGGTGACGGTGGTGGTGGGGTGGGGGATGTAGCGATGATGGTGGTGGTTGGGGGGGATGGTGGTGGTGGTGCTGGTGCTGGTGGGATATGGGCTTGAGGATTAGGAAGACTTGGCTGCCCCACTTCACAGCTGGTTGACCTCCAAGAAGACTCACACCTGTTGTTCCTAACTTTCAGAATTAAAGAAAAAGATAATTGTAGAAAATGCTGATTATTAGGTGCTCAATGAATATTAATGCCATACATGGCAATGGTTTTGAGTCTGAAGCCAGTCTAGCTCAGGTTGAAATTCCAGCTCTAAACTTACTGGCTATGAGATCACGGGCAAATTATTTAAACCTTTTATGCCTCAGTTTCCTTATCTGTGAAATTTGAATAATAGTAATAATTAAACCAGTCACCTAGAATTACACAGATTAAGTGGATCAACGGATGTAAGTATTTAGACTGGTCCAGCATATAGGAAGCCCTACATACATGCCAACTATTCGTGATTTCCTGCAGGGAGCTGTGATGGGCTTTGTAACAGTGTGCTATGGTGAGTGCTGTGAAGTGTGTAAACCTGGCGATTCGCAGACCTGTACCCCTGGGGATAAGATTATATTATATCTTTATAAAAAATTAAAAATGTTATGGACTATTCCTCACCCTTAAGGTGTACAAAAAGATATAGTGATATAGAGACAGACAGATATGTAAAAGAGATACTCATATATTTTGCTAAATGGAGAAAAAGAATGTGTTGATAAAGCAGTGAGAAAGAAAACAGAAAGACTGGAAACCAACATACATGTCATGAACAGTTTATCTCTGAGTTGGTAAGATTATAGGGAACTAATTCTCTTCTTTTTTCCAAATTGTGTTTTGCAAATTTTAAACAGTTACAAATTATCAGACAGGTTACAGGTCTAATAATTTTAAAACATTTCTACACGAAGGATAAGAAATGTTATTAAAATTTGCTTTGAGCTGAAATGAAGGAATGATGGGTTCTGTGGGGAAGTATTCCCTGGGGACAGAAACTTGGAGCCAGGCATTAAAGGCATTAACCAGTAAGGACTTGGAAGACGTGAAGGTCGGTACAGAGATGAGCACAGGCTCTCAAGAACTGCTGTGATTGTGAATTATTTGATCATATCAGAAAATCACGCAGAAGTCATGCATGTGATAATTGAGCTGTTAATCCTCAATGAAGAGGTCACGTCTGGGCCCTGAGTGTCAGAGAGTCCGTCCTTAATTCTCACCTGTTTTCCTGTGTCTGAGGTATCTGGTGGAAACTTTGATGTACCTCCTCTCTCTGATTGAGAAATGTCATGGAACCCTCTTTCGAAGGTGTCTACAGACAGTTCAGTCTTCTTCGTGATGGACCCCACAGAACAGATGCTAATTGCGTTTTGTACTATGAGAACCGCATAGACCTCCCTACCACGGAGCAGAGCCGGTGTAAGATCCATCTTACGTATACTCAAAGCTGGGTCCTTCCTAGGAAGTGGGTGGGAAGGAACAGTGGGGAATGTCCTACTTTTCTGGCTTTCTGTGCCTCCCCTCAAGTCTCCATTAATACTCTAATAAAATGCAAGAATGCGCTACAGGCAGGGCCAACCAGCCCAGGGTCTCTAGCGGTTATTCCAGTTCTCTTGTGCACCAGCCCACACCATGGTGTGCCACCGTGGAAGGCTGCCTTCAATAGCAATGACAGGCGAGGGTCTCCGGTTTACCCAGACGTGTTTCTGAAGAGGAGACTTGGTAACAGGGAGAAAAGCAGTTTCATTCCTCTCTTTACCTCACGTCTTTCCCTAAACCCTCTGCTTTGCTCTCTGGCTAACTTCAGCAATGTTGACGCGACAAAGAGAAGTACTGGCATTGTTTAGTCTGCTTTAATCATTTCAATATGGAGAACATCCCTGGCGACCAGGCAACAGACTGTCCGTTCTTGATTTTCTCCTTACTTTTTCTTCTGGGTTTTGGATATGTGGTTTGGCTGGGCCAGGTGCAGCTAGCAACTTCTTGGGAGGTCCAGAGTTTCCCAGAATTTATCATCTACCCAGAGAAAGCCCCTGTGGGGAAACTCCGCAGGGGCTTTCTCTGGTTCTGTCTTTGAGGACACTGCAGTGCCCTCCTACTTCTCCTGGGCTGCTCTTGACCTCCTTGTTGTGATCTTCTTTCTTTAGGACAGTCTCCTTGGCCTTCCCCTTCCTAGGCATAAAGAAAAGAGTAAGCTCTGAAGCCACACTCTGGGTTCAAATACCACCTGCTTGCTGTGTAACTTTGGGTAAGTTACTTAGCTACACTGATCCCCCATTGCCTTCTGCTTATGAGACAAGAGTAGTGAAATAAATTGGCTAGAGAAAGACAAATACTGTATGATCTCACTTATATGTGGAATCTAAAAAGTCCCCTAGCTCATAGATACAAAGAACAAACAGATTAGTATTTGTCAGAGGTGGAGGCTGGGGAACGGGTAAAATGGGAGAGGGGGGTCAAAGGGTACAACCTTCCAGTTATCAGTAAGTCCTGAGGCTGTAATGTACAATATAGTGATGATAGTGAATAATACTGTGTTATGTATTTGAACGTTACTAACAGAGTAGCTCTTAAAAGTTCTCATCACAAGGGGAAAAATAATGTAATTATGTGTGGTGATGCATGTTAACCAGACGTAAGGTGGTGATTATTTTGTAACACCTACATGTGCCAATCATTATGTTGTCTACGTGATGCTAATATAATATGTCCTATTATATCTTAATTTTTAAAAAGTAATAATTTAGTAGTGTCAAAGGCCCAAAGAGGGGTTGCCTGGGTGGCTCAGCCAGTTAAGCCTTTGCCTTCAGCTCAGGTCATGATCTCAGGGTCCTGGGATCGAGCCCTGCATCGGGCTCTCTGCTCAGCAGGGAGCCTGTTTCCTCCTCTCTCTCTGCCTGCCTCTCTGCCTACTTGTGATCTCTATCAAATAAACAAATAAAATCTTAAAAAAAAAAAAAAAGCCCAAAGAGGGACTGGTTAGATCTGTTTTGGAAGATCGGAAGAACTAAATGAGGTAACAAAAGTTACCTAACTAAAAGCACCTACTACAACATTTGAAATACCATAATGAGTGGAACCTGTTTATTCCTTTCCCAAATTTCCCAAAATTCTCTTTTGCTATAACAAGTACAAGATCTTTTTTGTTTCAAAGGTTTTACTATGAGTAATGGTGGTAAGACCAGTAAAGGACTGCATAGGAACCACAGGGAACTTTCTCAGCTTAACAAATGTCAGCTCGTTCTTGATTCCTCACAGGGATGTAGAACTCAGTTCCCCCTGAATGTTGGCTTTAAGACCTCACGTTCTCTTCTCACAAACAGCCCCGGAGAGCCGGCAGGTGTTGGCTGCACCAGCCCTTCCCGGCGTCCCTGCTCAGTGATAGTGCACGGTTTTCTTTACTGTCCCCGTGAGTCACATATACATAGAATTTCATCTTGTCCCCACAACTCCCCTGAGATGCGTAACCTTATGTCCATTTACTAGTTAGGAAACTGAGGCTCAGAAAGGTTAAGTGCCCTCTGGAGCACACAGCTAGATTATTCTAGGGCCCCAACGCAGGCCGAGTAGCCATGGCTTCCAGTTTGTGTGCTTGATTCTCACTGTGGTGCCTTAAAGCAAGAGGGGCACCAGTCGCAAAGCTCTTTATTTTCCAAGGGGAGAAGCATCCAGAAACTCCCTTTCCCATGAGCCCTCTGGCTTCACACCCTGAGCAACCTCGACATGCACCTGACAGCCGTGAACGCCCGAGCCGTGAACGCCTGAGCCCCTCCACGTGCATATGTCCCGAGCAGCAAGTCATCTGGCTCAGGCCTTCAGAGCTCCGGAGTGTGCGAAGTCAGGCACAGGTGGGGAAGCGCAATGGGAACACCGACCCAGCTTTTCACTGGTATCCAGCTTCCCTGGAACCAGTCGGGCTCCCTTCCCCCGTGGCGCATGCACAGCAGTGCTCGGCCCATTCAGAGGGAAGGACTTGGCAGCTTCTCAAGGTCAGGTCACTGGCCAGCGCCGTGTGAGCTGAAGCGATGTGCAGACGTGCAGGCAACTATCCCGAGGGTCAGTGGGTCTCAGGCCGGAGCCGTGGGGGAGTCCACAGTTTCTGGAGTGGGAGGAGAGCAGGCATCCAGAGAGGAAGCCCAGGGAACAAGGAGATCACACAGAGCTCTGGAGGAGAAGCAGCTGTCACCCTTTGTCCCTTAACGCCAACAGCCAGGACATCTGTACTGAGACGGTGGTGAATGAACAACACGTATGGATGGCCGGCTGGCGACTCGGCGCGTGCTGCTTACCCTACAGGGGCCCTTAGGTACAGGGGATTTGGAAAGACCTCATGTATCCTAACTCTTCTAACAACTAGCTTTGAGAAATTGGGAAAAATCATTCAGCCTCTCAGAGTATCTATTTCATCTGTAAAATCGGAATAATAGTATCTATATCATTCATTGAGCCCATAAAGGTTCACTGAAGACATATTGTGTGCTAAGCATTATTTGAAAAGCCAAATATATATGAGTCAATGGGAATAAATCAGTATCCCACGAGATAATAAGTTCCGGTGCTGACAATGGTTGCCAAGAGCCAGTCTTGAGAATTCCACCTGCAGGAGAAGAGTGTGCAAATATGGATGGTAACAGATACTGACTAAGTCTACTGTGCTGACCCGTACTTACCACATCATTGTATTGTACACCTTAAACTCATGCAATGTTGTATTGCATATATTTATCAATTACATGTTTATCAATTACATCTCAATCTAGTTGACAGAAAATTTTAAAAAATGAAATAAATTAGTGTCTATTTTTGTGGAACCCACAGCTGGTGAATGCAGGCAAATGTGATAAATTACATAAAATGTGTCAGATTTGGCAGTTATTATTTCATGTCTTCCTCATGGCAATCCCATGAAGAGTCTGCCCTTTTCTTATCAATGTTATCTACCTTGTTAATGTTGAAAATATGTCTAGGCAGAACCAAACTAAGAAAAAAATTACTGAGTACTAGATTCACCTTAATTGCACATGGTAAGTGGCCCTAATTAGCTGATGCTTCTGTACAATTAAAGTCCGTTTGAGAATGTGGTGTATTTCATATTCAGAATTAGACTATGTCTTTCATCCACTCATGCCTTCTGTGGGGGAGTATTTGTGGTCCATCATTGTACTTTAGCATCTAGCCCAGTGCATGGCCCCTATTAGGTGATCACTACAGAGTTGTTAATAATACTGAGTACTTATTACATTTTTACCAGGAATTACTTATTCTGGAGATGGCACTGTATCTTATTTTTTTCTCAGGAATTGTGTGAGGGTCTCTGGAGGAAAACAGTAAATTCTGCAGTAGGAGCTTTAGAAGGCTGCATGGATCGACATGGAGGTGGTGAACAGTGGTAGAAGGTAGTCTTAGATGAAGAGGGTCGGCCCACAGCTCCAAAATAACCCTTCTGACCCTGCTTCTACTCCGAACCCCTCTCTTCTTACTCCAGGATCTTTCTTATAATGGTGGGTATTCTCCCAAGACTCTGTCCTTCGTTTTCTTCTATACTAGAAAATGCGCGAATGTTAGAGTCTTTAAATTACAGTTCCAGAACTTACTGGCTGGGTAATTTTGGGAAGTTACTCAACTTTTTTGTCTTTCTTCTTTTCTTTCCTTCCCTCCTCCCTTTCCTTCTCTCTCTCGCTTTCTTTCTTCTTCTTTTTTAAAAAGGTTTTATTTATTTATTTGACAGAGAGAAAGAGAGACAGCGAGAGAGGGAACACAAGCCGGGGGAGTGGGAGAGGGAGAAGCAGGATTCCAATGTGGGGCTCGATCCCAGAACCCTGGAATTATGACCTGAGCCCAAGGCAGACGCTTAACGACTGAGCCACCCAGGTGCCCCTCTTTCTTTCTCTCTCTCTCTCCTTCCTCTTTCTCTTTCATTCTCTCCCTCCCTCCCTTTCCTTCCTTCCTTCCTTCTTTCCTTCCTTCCTCTCTTTCTCTCCCTCCCTCCCTCTCTCTCTTTCTTTCTTTCATTCTTTCTTTCTCCCTTTCTTTCCTAAGCAAACCCTATCCCCAGTGTGGGGCTTGAACTCATGACCACAGATCAAGAGTTGCACACTTCACCCACCCAGTGAGCCAGGTGCCCCCAAGGGTCCCTCATCTTAACTTCTCAGTTTCTCCTTATGTAAAATTGAGACAATGACAACTTACTGGTCAAGAGGACAAACAAAACAGTGTCCCCGTGAGTACCTAGTGCACTGAATGAAAGGATGGGGAACTAGGAACAAGGATGGGGACCTGGTAGGGTAAAACTGGGGGCTGGGAAATAACAGAATGGTACTGGTGCCTCACCCCTACCCCGTGACGCCGAGCATCGCACACGTGCTGTGGCTACTACCTGGTGACACCGAGCATCGCACACGTGCTGTGACTACTACCTCCGTGACGCCGAGCATCGCACACGTGCTGTGGCTACTACCCCCCCCCCGCGACGCCGAGCATCGCACACGTGCTGTGGCTACTACCCCCCCCCGCGACGCCGAGCATCGCACACGTGCTGTGGCTACTACCCCCCCGCGACGCCGAGCATCGCTCACGTGCTGTGGCTACTACCCCCGCGAAGCCGAGCATCGCACACGTGCTGTGGCTACTACCCCCGCGACGCCGAGCATCGCACACGTGCTGTGGCTACTACCTCCGTGACGCCGAGCATCGCACACGTGCTGTGGCTACTACCTCCCTGATGCCCAGCATCGCACACGTGCTGTGGCTACTACCCCCCCCTCCGCGACGCCGAGCATCGCACACGTGCTGTGGCTACTACCCCCCCCCCGCGACGCCGAGCATCGCACACGTGCTGTGGCTACTACCCCCCGCGACGCCGAGCATCGCTCACGTGCTGTGGCTACTACCCCCGCGACGCCGAGCATCGCTCACGTGCTGTGGCTACTACCCCCCGCGACGCCGAGCATCGCACACGTGCTGTGGCTACTACCCCCGCGACGCCGAGCATCGCACACGTGCTGTGGCTACTACCCCCCGCGACGCCGAGCATCGCACACGTGCTGTGGCTACTACCCCCGCGACGCCGAGCATCGCACACGTGCTGTGACTACTACGCATGCCCATGGCCGTCTGCATCCCGCCCTTATACAGCGGTCGGGGTTTGCCTTGGCCCACACTAGGGCCGGATGAATCGACGCCTGTGGGTTAAGGCCCCCGGGAGAGCCCCCGACTGCGGAGAGCGGGAGGCAGCAGTTTACACCGCCTCTCGGAGACCTCCAGGGACACGGAGCCCCCGGGGCCCACAGTCCTACCCCGCCGCCTGTGCTCCCCAATGCCCGCCTCCCTGCCTCGGTGTCGTGTCTGCGTTCACCTTTGGGGCCGGCGTCCTCCTCTTGGGGTCTGTGTCTGGGGGACCCACCTGAGAGTAGTCAGGTCGCTCTAGTGGGGGCACAGCTGTGCGGGTGACATCGTGAGGCTGTTGGGCAGAGAAGCCAAGGGACGGAAGGGGTGGCTGATGCGGGGAGAAGCGACCGGGATGGTTGGGTCTCCGTGCGGGCGGGCGAGGGAGAAGCACGAGCCAAGGGGCCGCTGCGCTCCGGGGCGCGGGGCGGGACAGGAGCCACGTCTGCGGAACGACTTTCCTCCCAACGCGGTGTCACTTGGAAACACAAGACGGGAAAGAACGAGAGGGCGGACTAGGACCAGGAGCCGTAAGAGGATGAGAAGCCCGATTAGTGATCATCTGCCGAGAGTCCAGTCCCGCGTCCCGCGACTTCACGTCCGTTTCCGGGGGATCTCGGGAGGTCTCGTCTGGGACTCGGGGGCTCACAAGGGGCCGGTCGTTCCAGCAAGACGGGAGCAAGGAAGGCAAACGGTGTCGGTGGATGAAGTAGGATAGATCATGTTACGCGGGGCAGCTGCCAGGGAAGCTGCAGACAGACCTTCTGGAATGGGCAGGGGCAGGAGGGGTCAGGCTCTCCTGTGAGTGGGACAAGAACCTGAGAAACAGACCTGCTCCGTGAGCCCTGAGTGCGGTCCTGCCGACACCCGTGGGCCAGAGAAGGAGCTTCCGAGTCCAGGAAACGCGCCTGGTTTCAAGGAATCCTAAAGGTTGACATGGATTTTGAGGTCACTGAAGGAGATGGCCAGGACCTGGGGACAGGTGAAGGGGCATGAGTCAGCCGCGTCTGCGGAAGTGCGAACAGATCTGCGAGCTGATAAGGGCGCGGGCTTCGTGTGACCGGACGAGAGCGAGGAGGGCGGCGGGAGGGTGAGAAATCCCCGGGAAGAGGAGGGCAACAGTGCTGCACCTCACCCACCAATCCAAGGCAGTGGGACAAGGCAAGCCCTTCGTTCTGGAGGAACCCGGAGAGCCATGATTTCAGAGGCGAGCGTGCTTCAGGCCAGGGAAGGAGGAAAGAGATGAAGAATGGATTCCTGGGGCGCCTGGTGGCTCAGTGGGTTAAAGTCTCTGCCTTCAGCTCAGGTCATGGTCCCGGGGCCCTGGGATCCATCCCCACATCGGGCTCTCTGCTCAGCAGGGAGCCTGCTTCCTCCTCTCTCTCTGCCTGCCTCTCTGCCTACTTGTGGTCTCTGTCAAATAAATAAATAAAATCTTCAAGAAAGAAGGAAAGAAAGAAAGAAAGAAGAAATTGGGGCCCCACAAACACACCACTTCAGCTGCAGTCTGGGGGCCAAATGCCATCAGGGCGGATTTACCCATTAGACCCAGTAGTCAGTGTCTAGGGCCTGTGAGACTTTTTAAGAGCCCATAAAAATACTTAAAATTCTTCTAAAACCAGAAAAAATAAAGAACATTTAGGTTGAACTAAATGTTTTCATATAATAATATACTCCTATTTGCCCACAGTACAATCCTGGGATACAGATTTATTATTTTCTTAACAAGGAAGGATCACATTGAGGCAGGAGTACCCAGGACCAACGAAAGTACTAACACAGCTCTGAAAGCCTTTGCTGTGGCCGCCTTTGTAACTGCCTTTGGGCCCTGGTGACATTGGTGACTCTGGTGGCCAGACGCTGGGATGTACCTCAGAAAAGCCTGCTGGATCGCAGAGATGGGGAAAGAAGTGCAAAGCCTCACTGTGACCTCTCTGAGGGCTGCGAGTGCACTCATCGGGGGAGATGATGTCACATCCCAAATCTAGCTCCAGAGGAGTCCAGAACAGGTAGCTCTTAGATTTCCAGTCTCTGGTATCAGAAGACACATGTGAGGGAGGTTGGAATGGGCGCCGGGTACCTGTACCCCCACACCCACCACACCTGAGTAAGTTCAGCAGGCATACAACAGGGCTTCCCCCTACAGCAAAGGAAGGACAGAAGTCCCTGAGATAAAGGAAGTTAAACTTTGCTTGAAAGTTTAAAAACTTTCATGAAAATGAAAGAAACGCAGCTCTACTCTCAAGGAACAGCGTCCATGTCTGGACGGTAGTGATGGTGAGTCTTGGGTTCTGATCCCACTCAAATCTGAGCAGATGTTACCATTAGACTGAACCAGCCGATTTCTCCCTACCCAGTGACAATAGCAAAGGAGCCACAGATAAGGGGGTGCAGGGATTTATACTCAAGTAAACAGAACATTTTAGCTTCTTTTATTATTTTTCCTTTCCTTGGACCTCATTTTCTACCACTCTTCACTTTGCTCATGGTGGTCTAGCAACACAGGATTCCTTGCTGCTCCTAAAACATGTCAAACACTCCCATGCAGGGCCTTTGCACTTGCTATTCCTAGGTAGGAAATAGCCTGACTTACTGTCTCACCTCCTTTCAGTCTCTCTTCGAATGGCCCCCTTATAAACAAGGGCCATGGCGAGAGCTCCCTCTCTGCTCTGCTTTCCTACGTAGCACTTGTCACCTTCTGACACACTTTCTTTGTACATATTCATTTGATTATGATGCATCTTCACCTCCAGAAAGTTAGCTCTATGATGACTAGGACGTTGGTGTATTTATTGCTCTACCTTTAGCACCTCTAATAGTGCTCAATGTTTATTAAGTGCTCAGAAGTATTTGTGAGTGAGTGAGTGAATGGAGAATATTGACATTAAGGCTCTCCTTTTCTTCCAGCTCAGTTCATTTCAGCTACCATGATCATCTTCAAAGTTCGTTGAAGATCCTCATTTTGTATTTAGATCAGAACTGACACTGACAAGAATTACAATCAACAGGTTCTCTGTTTTACTACCCAAGTTTACAGCTGGACGCTTTCTTGGCAGTTGTGCAATCCTCCATTCTGTATATGAGGGAGACCCAAGACAATGGGCTTGCTGAGGGCTGCCTGGGCCAAAGTTTAGCTCCCCTAATTCAGAGCCCAGAGTATTTTCTGCAGTACACCATACTGACTACTCTTTTAGGATTCCTATTTTCATGTATATTCTAAGAATCATTGTGGAAAAAAATAACTAACACGGGCAATCCTCCCTTTTATTTTTGTTGAGCTTAGAAAATGAGATGGCTCCACATGTTTGGTCATATATGGTTTAGGTATTAGTATCCTGTATTATGCACGCATCAAAGGGTTGGCTTGTATCCATTCTTCAGCCCCTACTCCCTTTAAAAGATATGATCTTTTGAGAAATAGACCAATCTCACAATGTGTTATTCAAAGTCCTAAAAATAGAAAAAAATAAAAAATAAAAGTCCTAAAAATGCTCATTATGAGAAAGTTTTACCAAATCCTTACCATTCGTTATGTTCCTATCATCTATTGGCAATATGACATACAACTAGGCAATGTTAGCTCCCTTAAAGTTTGAAACATTCATCACTTTGGCAAATAAAAAGTAGTTTCTAGAGTCACCAACCAAGGCATAGCTAAATTCATCTTGTCCTGGGAGATACCAAATACTGAATTTTTAAAAGAAAATCTAAAAACACCTTGTGCTGAAACTATTATTGCCAACTAAATGGTTCTGTATACTAGACTCTTCTGACCTTAAAAGAATTCCTATAGTCTTTCCCCTTGTTCTTGGGTCTGTGAAGCTGGCAATCAGAAAAGCAAGTCATTAATTAGGCTCCACTTCTGTATTTCTTTGCAAATAGATGGTACCTGGAGAGTCTATCCTAAGATTGGAAAGACTTGCAGCAAGTTTTTCTTGGAACAGATTCGCAGTGACATTTGACAGAAAGGTGGAAGGTGTAGACATAGATAGCTAGAGGGCATTTCAGCTGTGTTAAGGCCATCTAGAGCATCAAACCTCATTGGGGAGATTTCTGGAAGGCCCACCAGCTGGCAGTGTAAGAAGGATTAAGTCTGACCGGGGGTGAGAGGAGGTGTCCTCTCATTACTAACCCAAAGAAGAACGGCACCAAATAAAGCTCTTTGGAGACAGGGAACATGCAACTAAATTCTAGTAAAGTGACTTCTTGCTTGTTTTCTCGGGGCCGGGGTGGGGGGCGTTGTTTGAGGGTTTGGGAGCCAGATCTATTGTTACAGACAATGCCATTCTGCAGGAAATAGCTGTAACGGCACTTTCTTCCGCTCCCCATCAAGACTTGTATGGGAAGACAATTGAATGAGAATTCTTTTTTTTTTTTTTTTGAATTCTTTATTGTAGGATATGTTGTTTGTTTATTTTTCTTTAAAAAAGCAAAAAACAAAGCTGTTAGGGCTTATTCACAGACAGCTAGTCTGTCTTTTCCCTGCCTGCTACCATGCCCCCTTCTACACCCCCAGGGTCAGGGCAGGGCTCCTCTGGCCTCAGCAGTACCGGCCTGGGAGGAGGGGTCTGCCAAGAGAGCTGGCAGCCCATGGTGAGCCTCCCGCAGGGCCCGAGGGGCCAGCCGGGCCGGCCCTTCCTTCGGCAGGTGTCCCAGCGCGTGACCTCCTGCCTGAGACGGGCTTTGATATCCCCGACAGTCACGTAGCCATCCCTCCCTGCTAGCTGCAGCTCCATGGGGCGGTCGGCACTGAGCTCAGCTGGTGCCGACTGAAGGCAGGGGTACCTGCGCCAACGCCAGGTGCCTCTAGTTTCTTCATGGCCCTGATCAAACAGTCATAGCTGACATCCTGGGCGAATCGGCCCCTTCCCTTGGACGCATCTTGCTGTAGTCCCTCCAGAGTGAACAGACCTCCCTTCCTGGGCGTCGGGGCCACACACGCTTCCATCTTCTGGATCCCCAGGTCACAACGGAAAGCCTCTCACCCCCCCCCCCCATCACAGACCAAAATCCTCTTTCAGAGGGGAGCCGACCCACTCAAGGGCGACACATGTGTCCAGGAACTACACGGGGAACTCAGGTTCCCTCCAGATTTCCTGCTTGTGCTTACTGGCAAATGCCTCCAGGTTGGTCTTGAACATGCCCAACTGTGTGGACATCTGGGCCAGCTGGTCTCTTCAGCCAAGAGAGTTCCTCGCTCCTTATACTTGGCCTCTGCAAGCTTCTTGGCAATGGGTCCAGCTCCCACCCCGCGGCAATGCAATCCCATACTGGGTCTGCGGGCTGCCCTGCTGTGGGGTCCCTGGGTCTCCCCATCATTATAGGATATTTTAGTTAAGAACTTTCTGAATGGTAAAGACAGTCCTACTCAAACTGACTTATTCAAGAGAAGGAATCTATTAGGTGACGTAGCTAAAAATCCAGGGGTCATGTGGGCTTTAGAGTTGAGGTTCAGAAGGTATTGTTAGGATATGGTTTTTCTTTATCTCTCAGCTCTGCTTTCCACTTGAAGTAAATGAGTGCAGAAGCTCCAACTTTATATTGTCTCAGGTTCAAGCCTATTGAGAATGAGTGTTCCTATCCCAAAGCCTTAGCAAAGAGGTCATTGAATCTTAAAACCTGTTATGGGCCATGTGTCATCCCTTTACCCAAACTCGAGCCTAGAGAATATTAGGCTCTCGTTGGCCAAATTACCTCTGGGTTGGGGATGAGAAAATCACTAGAACCACTGGCTTGAGAAAGAGGCTAGAGTTCCTAACTAAAAGGGAGTGTTATGAAGAATGCTTATAGCCCCAATAATCAGAAATGTCCACAAAAGAGGCAAAAATCAAAAGTTTACTCATATTCAAATTCACTACATTGATTACTGTGACTTTCGACACATTCTACAACTGTAGGGGACAGCAGTGTGTATCGTCAGTGAAGCGGAGGATGAACAACATTGGGTTGGGTTGGTAGAGCATAGAACTAGGCTTCAGGATTGCTGAGTAATCATCTTGTTTTGACCACTAAGTTTTCCATGTGATCATGAGTAATATTTATCTTACCTTTCTGGTTCTCAGGCTTTTTTTTTTTTTTTTTTTCATCTGTAAGATCAAAGAAACACCTGCCTGCATTACTTATCTGAATGGGTTATTTTGTGGCTAAAATCAGATGCAAACACTGCAAGATGGGACGGGAGGTTGTATCAGCTTATCGAGAGACGCATTTCCATACAAACGTTACATGTTTTGTTTTAGTAAATGAGGGTGAGGCTGATATGCCTAACAATTTTTACTTCTAAAGGTTATGCGGTTCTTGAATTCCTAACTGCAAAATTGAGGCAAGTTTCTTTTATTGTTTCCAACAACTGAGTCCAAAGTTTAACCAGATAGTCATCTACTGACATCTTACTAAAAAGGACCTTTGAGGAGTTAGCGTAAGATCGGAGATGTGGGCAATCCATTAACAGATTTTTTTCATTCTTATTTTGCTCCTTCCACTGCTACTTTTGAGGACCTACCAGATGATGAACAGACTAGATGTGGTTCTTAACACACCCTAGAGTAAAGGTAATATGAAGATATTAAACTAGCAATCTCACAAATGGATATAGAATCACAAGCTGCTGAGACCTATAAAACATTCTGATAGAGAGGAATCAAAGAAGGAGGCCTCTCTGTTCGAGTGACATTTAATCTGAAACCCAGATGATGAGTAGATTAGTCAGTAGAAAGATTAGTCATTCGAAAGTTGGGGGGGGATGAATAAGAATCAGGGTGTTCCAGAGGGAGATGCTGGTGTGAAAGCCCCATGCTAACTACTGTGTTTGTTCACCCAGCATCCCTATCCTTCCTTTTGGTAACCCAAACCTTTTCTCCCATGGGGAACTCATTTCCTGTTGTTTTGATAGCTTCTACTAGCTATCTCACTGAGACCGATCACAGCACCCTCCTTCCCAGGCAATGGTGATCGGTTCGTCTCAAGCAAGCTAGCTAAGAGGCTCCTGGAACTTTTCTTTTAGAACATCCAAAGAAACAGAACCACCGAGCTGTGCGACTAAGCTAAGAATGTTTAATAACGTGAGAGTTCGCCCACCGGACAGTGAGAGGGAGCGTAGTCCACACAAGACAACCCTCACTTCTGACACCAAATGCGGTAGTTCCCCAAACTACCTTCGCTTCTGATAATTCACTGGAAGGACCCAAACAACTCACTCAAAGCAGCTACACTCGTGATTACGTTTATCACAAGGAAAGAATGCACGTTACAGTCAGCCAAAGGGAAAGGCACATTGGCCGGGAGGGGAGCAAACCTGGAGCTCCCAACTGTCCTCTCCCCGTGGAGTTAGGATAACACGGCTCCCTTGGCCGCTATGCGTAACAACACACACACAGTGTCCAGAGATTTTCCTGGGGCTTCATCACCTCAGCATGACTGATTGAACTCAGGGCTGATTTCAGTCTCCAGAGGTCAGCAGGTGGCACCTGACTAGAGTCTCCAGGTTGAATCACCTTGCTGATTGTGCCCAACTCCCCGCCCCGCCCTAACTCATCTTCTTATGGTCTGGTTGGCCGATGGCCCCCAGGCAGACAGAGACTCTCTTATCAAGGATGACCTACCAGGGGCTTAGAGATGACCTCCCAGAAGCTGACGAAAAAGTCCAGACCTCTCTTTCGGTAAGATTAATTTTTCAAAGCACAACTAGACATCTTTGACAGTGGCCATCTTGCCGGCATGGTGACAGTGCATGTTAAGAAGGAATCAAAAACAAGCAGAGCAGAGAAATGAAGCCATGGGGCTTTAAAGCCGTAACCTGAGCTCCTGGAATAAGTCACGCCTGAAGTCAGCTACTTATTAGGTGCCTCACTTATGTGAGCGACTCTATTTCCTTTTTACTTCAGTTTGTTCAAGTTGAGCTTTGTTCTTGCAGTTAGAGAAGTTCTGAGGTAGGAAAGAAACAGCTGATTTCAAAGATTCGGGAGAAACGCTGAACTACAACGAGCAAAGGGAAGGGAGCGCGGGATCGGGCTGAAGACGTTGCAGGGGCAAGATCACGCGAGGGTGTGTGTGCTGCGTTGAGGATTAGGGGAATTATCCTGAGTGCAGTGGGAATTTTCTGAAGGATTTTTTTTTCTTTTTTCTTTTTCTTTTTTTCTAGTAATGATTTCTGAAGGATTTTTAAAGGAAAATGGCATTACTTGATTTATGTTTGTAATCATATATATGGAGAATGGAAGGGATGGTGGGGACGATTGGAGATGGAGAGTAGGTACTCCTGAGAAAAACAAGGAGGTGAAATGGGCAGGATATGATGATTAATTGGCTATGAGTGGTGAGAAAGAAGGATGTACCAAAAATCACCCTCAGGTTTCCGCATGAGCCGCTGGGTGGATGCAAGTACCGTTTACTGAGACGGAAGACGGAAGAGCCAGAGTTGAAGGTCGGTTTTGGATATGATGCATTTAAAAAGCCTGTGAGTCATTCCTGTAAGAGATTGGTTTCAAGGGACCAAGAGAAGATAGTATGCAGTGAAGGCAGGAGTGTCCCACTAGGTAAAATCCTGAGAATTACAATAAGAACCAAAAATTGTCTGCTGGATTTAGAAACCTGTCAGTTATTAAGGACTCCGGCAAGAGCAGTTTTAATGGCAGGTGGCAAAGAAGCCATCTAGATTGGAGTAAGGAATGAATGGAAGCAAGCAACGAAGACTTTGCATTGACAGGTTTCCTAGAACAATTGTCTGTGAGAGGAAGTAAAGAGACACCGAGGAAACAGAGCAGGATTGTGGAGTCAAAGGGAGGATTTTAGGGGACCTGGTGTCTGTGCTAAGATGGGAGATGCTTGGTTATGTCTGAATGCATGTAGATTTCACCTGCAAAGAAAAATAAAATAAAAGAATAAAGAAAAATAATGTGCTAGTCATGGTGGTGATCAACAATACCACACTATGGCGAAAGGGTCCTGCAATATACAACAGGTCAGACACATAGAGCTCTTCCCACAGAAGCTCTTCATGGCAGGTAGGACCCTCCGACTGAAGATTCAGAGACCCAGGCTCGAGCCGTCTTGTGAAGCCCTCCCTCCTCTTTAGTATCTGGGTTCCCCGTTCGCTGCGCCCCTTTTACCAAGTGAGCAGAAGGGAGAAGAACCACTCCTGCTTCTTAAGTTGCTTGGTCAAGAAGTGACCCACATCCCTTCTGATCACATTATATTGACAAGAACTCATCATGTGGCCTCAGCTAAAGGCAAGGGAGGTTGGGGAACAGGGTGTCTGGCTGGCGACTTTCTAGCCACCACCATAGGCTGTGGAAGGAGAAGCCTGAATTTAGAAGGACGGTCATTCCAGCTGCAGGTAATAACCAATGGAACACACTCTCTGAGGAGGCAGGACGGAGTGGGATCCAGAACACATGTAGATGAATTTGCCTTTGAAAGGAGGAGGGACAAACCCTTCATTGTAAGGGAAGGACGAAGAAGAAAATGAGGGCTTGTATTTTTACCACTGAGCACTTACAGCGAGTGCCAATTAGAAGAACAGAATAAGGGTAATAGATGTTGAAACCTGGTTGTGCCCAAATTTGGTGCCCTCATCCTCTCATCCAGAATTTGGCTAAAGAATAAGGACTTTTCTGGCCACCTCCTTTAGCAAGAATTTTTACCAATATCCTAGAATATATGAGTAGGGATGGCTCATTCTGGAGAAAGTTAAGATTAATTCCCTTGCTTGGGGGCTAGTCCCCACGATTTTTGACCTCTGTCCTGATAACCTAAAAGAAAAACTCAGAAAGAATGATGTCTTAAAAATGTCTTAAAAATGAACACATTTGAAAACAGATTCAAAGGCTTTGCCCTCCCTTGAACGCAATAGCATAAAAACCAAACTGAAATCTTGCTGAAAGTAACCTGAGGTGGTTGGGGGGGGACCAAATGAGCAAGAGGAACAGGTGAACGAGAGCTCACTCTCCACGTTGGGGGAGCCGGGGAAGCCGCTCAGGACGGGGCAGGTGAGCCAGCTCGGGCACCGCAGCTGGAGGTGAAGCCCGCAGCACACATTCGGAAAGCCCCGCTACACTAAGCTTCACGATCTTGGCTTCTGGACAAGAGAGAACTTGTGACTGAAAGGGACACTCCAAAAAGAATTTCAATGAGGCACAACTTAAGGAAAAACAATAAGTTGCCCAGATTGCTTGGATCATGGACAGAGGGCTTGGCATGTGGACTGAATGTCACGGACCGAGAACACAGCCTTGATTGGTGGCTGTGGAGTCTGCTGCCCACGTGGTCCCCTCGGGCTGGCGTCCTGGTGAATGCTCTTTGGTGAGTGCCAATGCACTCTCCTCTGTTGGCTGTTTTTTCCTCCTTACAAATGATTCCCACAGAATCTTTCCCACCCTGGGCACTGTGGTGTTCTTTGCTAAGATGTCATCATAGTTTGGCTTTGCACACAACTTTCCTTCAAAATGCACAACACTGATGGTACAAATATAAAATGGCTTGACCCTTGGGAGAATCATTCGGCAGCCCCTTACCATGGGAAACCCACAGCCACCCTGGCACCTAAGCGTCCATTCTTCAGCATTTACCGAAGGGCAATTAAAACATACACTAACACAAACTTTCCTAAAATGTTCATAGCAGCCTTATTCATAAAAGCCAAAAGCTATACATCACCTAAATGTCCACCAACAGGAGAATGGATGAGCAGATGGTGGTACATCCATACAGTGGATTACTTCTGGACAATAAAAAGGAATGTACTGGGGTGCCTGGGTGGCTCAGTCATTAAGCGTCTGCCTTCAGCTCGGGTCATGATCCTGGAGTCCTGGGATCGAGCCCCACGTTGGGCTCCCTGATCTGCCAGAAGCCTGCTTCTCCCTCTCCCACTGCCCCTGCCTGTGTTCCCTCTCTTGCTGTGTCTTTCTCTGTCAAATAAATAAATAAAATATTCAAAAAGAAAAAAGGAAGGTACTACTGATAAAAGCAACAACGCAGGTGAATCTCAAAAGTAGTATGTTGAGTGAAGAAAGCCGTACACACACACACACACACACACACAGTCATACAGCATGCTTCTGGGCTGACAAAAGTCTTCCATATCTTGTTTGGAGTAATGGTTGCATGGATTTATAAAGTTGTTGAAACCCATCCAATGAACATTCAAGATCAATGTTGTTTATCGAATTTAAATTAGACCTCAATAAAAATAAATAATCTTTCTTTGAGAAATGCTGTTAGCAGACCCTTTGCATATTCTCAGGTGTCAAGTGCTTGAAAATAAGCTTCCTGTCCTGTCTCATCCTGTAGGATGGTGCATGAGATAAATCCCAGAAGAACTGAAAGGCAAACACCAGCAAAGGTACAAGACAAAATACAGCTGAACCAAGAAAGTAACCGGGTAAGTCCTGGATCCCTGCAAGGTGGCACTGAGGTTAAACCTTGTGGGCTGTTTGACCAACAACAGACACCTCTTCTCATGTGGCCTGGAAAAAGGTCAGTGCTAACTCCGCTTTATTGGCTCCTGGAGTTTACTCAGAATTTAGCAGGAGTTGACCCCATAGTCTTCTGTGTAGTCATCATGAACTACGGATTCGGCATCTGGTGAGAACCTGCCTCCGGGTTCACAGACCGGAGAGAAGAGTCCCTTCCCTGAATTCCTGTTGTGTTCTTAGCCGCACCATACAACAGCGTTTATTTTTATGCTGATCTAGTATTTATGAGGCAGCCAGTATAATGAAGTGGTTAAAAGCATGATCTTTGCAGTCAGAGACCTGGGTGCAAATTCTGTGACTTATTATCTGTCTAAATTTGGACAATGCACTCAACATCCCTAAGGTTCAGTAACATTTTGTGCTCGACGGGGTCATTTCCAAGAGGGAAGGGTGAAGAGGGATGTACTCACCAAACGTACCAATCGGTTTCACCGTCTTGGCAGGAGTGGTAGGTTGGTAGGGAACAGCAGGGACGTTGTGCTAAAAGCAAGAAAAATCAGCAGTGGGGACACGGCGTTCTCCCCAGGCATGTGGATGCAGTCTCGTCATTTTCAAAACCTGTCTGTCTGTCCGTCCGTCCGTATTACCTACTGCGAAACAGGTGCTATTCTACATACTTTATAAATACAGAAAATGAGGATCAAGATCTGACAGCATAAAGCTGACAACAAGCAGCTACACCTGCTATGAGTAAACAAAGGGCTTTCAGTTATTTTAACGTAACGTCTACGATGGGCAAATAGTTTTCTTTTTTTACTGAAAAATTAAATATATAAAAATTCCATCAATACACACTTTGGAAATTTTTTTTTTAAAATTTGACAGACAGAGTAGGCAGAGAGGCAGGCAGAGAGAGAGGGGGAAGCAGGCTCCCCGCCGAGCAGAGAGCCCGATGCGGGGCTCGATCCCAGAACCCTGAGATCATGACCTGAGCCGAAGGCAGAGACTTAACCCACTGAGCCACCAGGCACCCCCACTTTGGTAAATTTTGAGGAGTGGAACAACACAGTCGTCACCACCCAAATTAAAAAACCACACAATCAGCACATCCAAAGACCAGGCTCTGTCTCCGCCTTGTGCCCCCTCTAGTCAACAGAACGACCCTTCAAAAATGACTGGATTTCGTCTTCTGCTGTGGACTGAATGTTTCTGTCCTCCTCCTACTCTGTGTGCTGCGAACCTGCTCCCCAGGTGAGGGATCTGGAGGTCGGCCTCTTGGAACTGACTGGCCTGAACGCCCTTCCACGGGAGGCCGCAGGGAGCGCCTTGTTCCCTCCGCCACGCGGGGACACGGCAAGAAGACGCGTCTCTGAACCGGGAAGCAGGTTCTCACCGGACCCTGACTCTGGGGGTCCCGCAGCCTTGGACTCCGCAGCCTCCAGAACCGTGAGAACGAAGGGGTTCTTGCTCCGGCCACCCGGTCGGCGGTGCTGGGCGGCCCGAACCACTGAGCCAACGTCCAACACCGCATTCGGAGGCGCCTGTGTGTGACCCGCACACGCATGCAGGCGCCGGGAGTCACGCGCGAGCGCTCTTCAGTGTTGCTTTCCTCGCTCGTGTGGTCGGACGGCTGCGTCCTCGCTGCTGTACTGTCTCCCGCGGGAGGACAGGCGCGGGGTCCGTCCGCCCCACTGGAGGGCGTCGGGGGAGCGCCCAGTGCGGGACGGTCACGATTCGTGCAGTGGTTGGCACGGGGTGGGCGGGGGGCACGGGTCGGCGGGTGACACGGGGTCGGCGGGTAGCAGGGGTCGGCGGGTGGCACGGGTCGGCGGGTGGCACGGGGTCGGCGGGTGGCACGGGGTCGGCGGGTGTCACGGGTCGGCGGGTGTCACGGGGTCGGCGGGTGGCACGGGTCGGCGGGTGGCACGGGTCGGCGGGTGTCACGGGGTCGGCGGGTGTCACGGGTCGGCGGGTGGCACGGGTCGGCGGGTGACATGGGGTCGGCGGGGGTCACGGGGTCGGCGGGGGTCACGGGTCGGCGGGGGGCACGGGTCGGCGGGGGGCACGGGGTCAGCGGGGGGCACGGGTCGGCGGGGGGCACGGGGTCGGCGGGTGTCACGGGGTCGGCGGGTGTCACCGGGTTGGCGGGTGTCACCGGGTCGGCGGGGGGCACGGGTCGGCGGGGGACACGGGGTCGGCGGGGGGCACGGGTCGGCGGGTGGCACGGGTCGGCGGGTGGCACGGGGTCGGCGGGTGTCACGGGGTCGGCGGGTGTCACGGGTCGGCGGGTGACACGGGGTCGGCGGGTGTCAGGGGTCGGCGGGTGTCAGGGGTCGGCGGGTGTCACGGGGTCGGCGGGGGGCACGGCGTCGGCGGGGGGCACGGGGTCGGCGGGGGTCACCGGGTCGGCGGGGGTCACCGGGTCGGCGGGTGTCACGGGTCGGCGGGGGGCACGGGGTCGGCGGGGGTCACCGGGTCGGCGGGTGTCACGGGTCGGCGGGTGTCACGGGTCGGCGGGTGACACGGGTCGGCGGGTGTCACGGGTCGGCGGGTGTCACCGGGTCGGCGGGGGGCACGGGTCGGCGGGGGGCACGGGGTCGGCGGGGGGCACGGGTCGGCGGGTGTCACGGGTCGGCGGGTGTCACGGGGTCGGCGGGTGTCACGGGTCGGCGGGTGTCACCGGGTCGGCGGGGGGCACGGGTCGGCGGGGGGCACGGGTCGGCGGGGGTCACCGGGTCGGCGGGGGGCACGGGTCGGCGGGGGGCACCGGGTCGGCGGGGGGCACGGGGTCGGCGGGGGGCACCGGGTCGGCGGGGGGCACGGGGTCGGCGGGGGGCACGGGGTCGGCGGGTGTCACGGGTCGGCGGGGGGCACGGGGTCGGCGGGGGGCACGGGTCGGCGGGGGGCACGGGGTCGGCGGGGGGCACGGGTCGGCGGGTGGCACGTCGGCGGGTGGCCGAACCCGCGCGCTTCCGTGTGTGGCGCAGGCGGGGAGCGCGTCCGGCCGGCCCTGCCAGACCCTTGTTCCCGCGCTTGTTTCCTCCCGTCATTTCGGACGGCGCTGGGGCATGGCTCGCCTCCGTTGTGATTTCGGTACCAGCTGTGGACAGCCCGTCCGTCCGTCCGTCCGTCCTTTCTCTCTCTCTCTCTCTGGCGGCAGCTTGAATTTGCTTTCCTTTCGCACTGTCCTCCAGTTTCTTCTTCTGACTTAAAACTGCCCATCCAGGGGATGGGCACGGACTGCATGGAGCCCGGGGGTCTGTATGGTGACTAATCAAAAAGAATTTATTTACAGAACTTGCCTGTCCTACAGGAGACTCTGACGGGTTCTTTCTTGTCTCCTCCGGCTCATCTTTCCTTTGTTTTCTTTCCCTAATTGTGGCTTTCTGCCCTCCAACCTTCACAGGCCCCTTGAGGTCCACTCCTCTGGGTGACTCTGCAACATTCCTCAGAGCACCCAGGCCTGTGGATCGAAACCTTCCACAGACCCTCCGAGACCCTGGGTTCTATTTTCTCCCCTCTCTAGTCTAGTCTCATTCATGCCCACCCCGGGAACTGTTCTAGTCCCTCTCCAGTCGGCCAGGCCCCCAAAACTCTCAGGCATCATGAACAGTTCACCTCTCCTGAGAGTTTATGGTAGCCAGAAAGTTCACAATACTCCTACATCCCACACCAAAATCCTACACTTTACGGATGAGGACATGGGGACACAGTTAAGCAAATCTCCCAGTTCAAACCATTAGTAACTGACAGAAGCAGGATTCAAACAGCTCATCGAAGCCCAGAGTGTGTGCCCTTAAGACTTTGGTGATTTATGAAGCTACAAAACTCCTACAGCCTATTGTCCGTTCCACTCCTCATGGTTCTATCCGTAGCCGTGTATCCTTGGCCGTCCTTTCCTTCCCAGCACTGTGATTTTGAATCTTTAGGATCTCTTACCTGATCCTGTAGGGCACTTAAAGAGTAGAAATACTGACTACAAAGGAGATAAAAGTAAAAACATAAACTCCCATGTGAGAAAGACTAGCACAAAGTGGAAAGACCGATGACAAGCCAGAGGACAAGCACAACAGACGACAAAGATTTAATACCTTACTACAAAACCCTTCTATAAATCCATAAGGAAAAGGCAGCAACCTATTAGTGAAGTAATTTTTTGAAGGATAACATAAGAGTAAAGCAAGCAATTCCCATTAGTGGAGATGACTAACTCTAAAAGATTTTACTTCACTGGTAATCGAATGAAGAGAAGTAAAATGATTTTTTACTTTTTTAAAGATTTTATTTATTTATTTGCGATTGAAAGAGAGAGAGGTACATTGAGAGAGAGCACCAGCTTGGAGGAGAGGGAGAAGCAGGCTCCCTGCTGTGCCAGGCTTGAGCCCAGGACCTCAGGATGATGACCTGAGACAAAGGCAGATGCTTAAACTGACTGAGCCACCCAGGCCCCCCTGATTTTTTACTTTTAACAGAGGTGGCCTGGCCAGAAGAGCAAAACCCACCATCAGGGGGTTGGGACTCAGATGGAGAGGAGGTCTCCACAGCTCTGGTGTGTGGGAAGACTAAGGGTCCTCACTTCACATCCCATCTTTTCTTCTTTGGGACTTAGTGTCCCGCCGTTGTGTAGGTAAAGTTCCTGGGGTCTGGCCCAACCCCAGTGAGTGTGGGTCCTGCTCTAGGGGTGTCCTCATGTCTGTTTCACTTAAACATAAGGATGTATCTGCAAATCTATTAATGCGAAAGCATATACTTTATACTTTCTTCATGCTCTCCTATACCATTTATCTATTTATTTTGAAAGGACTAAGTGTTAGTCTTAACCTTTCTTAATGAAAGCAACCTATGACTTGGGAAAACAAGAGCGTGTATCGCCCGTTCTGGCAGGCAGTGTCAAAGTTTCAGCCTCACTGGAGTCTAACAGTAGGGATTCAGCAGTTTGGGGGCAAAGAGCTACATTTCTAACAAACCATTTATCATTCACTCAATCTTTCTTATAAACTGAGTTTTCTGACAGTGTATTTCTGGTGTCAATTAGTCACCAGACTTGGACTTGGTCTGGACTTGTCTGGACTTGGTTATCTGGACCCAGTAAATGCTGCTTCCCTTCCTCTCCTTTTGTCCAGAGGATACAGGAAGGCCTACGAATCAGCCTTCTAGGCTTACCTGCAGATCCCAGCCAGACTGCGTGCATTTCGGCCGGTCAGGTGCCCAGCCTCCTAGATGACCTATTAAAAATCTGCATTCCATGCTGATGCGACGACACCTGGCAGAGATCTCACTGTGACCTCAGACCCCGGCCCCCTCCCCTCTGACTCCTCCTGGCTTCTCCACTTCCAGCCGTGAGTTTTCTAGTCTTCAGAGTAACCTCCTCGTGATAAACAACAGCGTCCATGGTCTACTGACTGTTTACAGATGCCAGGATCGACACGTCTTTTATCGTAATCCTCCCAACAATATTTTTGGATAAATATAATTACTCCTTTACAGATGAAACACACAAGGGACATCAAGAAGAGCACGGCCAGGATGCAAAGTCACGTCTGTCCACATCTGTCTAGCTTTCTCCCGACCGGGAATCTTTCTCCCCTGTTTTTCCTTTGCCAGGAGAAACCGCTGACTTTGCTCCCTGCTCAAGGCTGAATCGCAAACAGCACTAGGTGATTCGCTCTCTCTTCTGATGGTGCCCGAGAGAACGTGAACAGTTTCCTTGCATTGTTCTCTGCTTAAATACTTGTAGGCTCAGACCTGCCCACTAGGCACTTGCTGAGTGTTCCCTCTCAACACCTGTCGGTCCAGAGCGACCCCGTGAAGAGACCCCCCACCCCGCTTCTCTCCTAAGGTGCAGCGTCAGGTCTGTTTCAAGCTTGAGTGACAAGATACTCTGGGCTTCTCTTGATGGAAGGACTTGGCCGTACCCAAGTGTGTCTGTATTTTAACAGAACAGTTTATCTAAGCAAATCTCTAACGCAGGAAAAATTTTTTTTTAATTTTTTTTAAGATTCCTTTCTTTCTTTAATTTTATTTTTTGAGGAGAGACGGGACCGGGTGCGGACAGGACCTAGAGTGGACGGACCGAGTGCGGACGGGACCGAGAGTGGACGGGACCGAGTGCGGACGGGACCGAGAGTGGACGGACCGAGTGTGGATGGGACCGAGTGCGGACGGGACCGAGTGCGGACGGGACCGAGAGCGGACGGACCGAGAGCGGACGGACCGAGTGCGGACGGGACCGAGAGTGGACGGGACCGAGTGCGGACGGGACCGAGAGCGGACGGACCGAGAGCGGACGGACCGAGTGCGGACGGGACCGAGAGTGGACGGGACCTAGAGTGGACGGGACCGAGTGCGGACGGGACCGAGTGCGGACGGGACCGAGAGTGGACGGGACCGAGTGCGGACGGGACCGAGAGTGGACGGGACCGAGTGCGGACGGGACCGAGAGTGGACGGACCGAGTGCGGACGGGACCGAGCGCGGACGGGACCTAGAGTGGACGGACCGAGCGCGGACGGGACCGAGAGCGGACGGACCGAGTGCGGACGGGACCGAGAGCGGACGGGACCGAGAGTGGACGGGACCGAGAGTGGACGGGACCGAGCGCGGACGGGACCGAGAGCGGACGGGACCGAGCGCGGACGGGACCGAGAGCGGACGGGACCGAGAGTGGACGGGACCGAGAGTGGACGGGACCGAGCGCGGACGGGACCGAGAGCGGACGGGACCGAGCGCGGACGGGACCGAGCGCGGACGGGACCGAGAGTGGACGGGACCGAGAGTGGACGGGACCTAGAGTGGACGGGACCGAGTGCGGACGGGACCGAGTGCGGACGGGACCGAGTGCGGACGGGACCTAGAGTGGACGGACCGAGTGCGGACGGGACCGAGAGTGGACGGGACCTAGAGTGGACGGGACCCAGAGTGGACGGGACCGAGAGTGGACGGGACCGAGCGCGGACGGGACCGAGCGCGGACGGGACCGAGAGCGGACGGGACCGAGAGCGGACGGGACCGAGCGCGGACGGGACCGAGCGCGGACGGGACCGAGCGCGGACGGGACCGAGCGCGGACGGACCGAGCGCGGACGGGACCGAGCACGGACGGGACCGAGCACGGACGGGACCGAGAGTGGACGGGACCGAGAGTGGACGGGACCTAGAGTGGACGGGACCGAGAGCGGACGGGACCGAGAGCGGACGGGACCGAGCGCGGACGGGACCGAGCGCGGACGGGACCGAGCGCGGACGGGACCGAGAGCGGACGGGACCGAGAGCGGACGGGACCGAGAGCGGACGGGACCGAGCGTGGACGGGACCGAGCGTGGACGGACCTAGACGAGGATCCTGGCTCGTCCCGCATCGGCGCCGGTGGAGGCCGCCGCCCTCGGAGCCCGCAGCCCCCCGCAGGAGCAAACGGAAGGCGGGTCCGAACGAGGAGGGAACCGGGAAGCGAAGCACCACGAGCCAACGCTGGGGTCGGTGCATCGCGGCGTGACGGCGGGACCCGAGCTGGCCGTGCCCGGGGCCCAGGTCTGCTTCAGGGAAGATGGGTTACGGTTATGGATAAACGAGCTGCTGCCCAAATTCTCACCCCCGGGGCAGGCCTGGACGAGCACTTGACTCTGGGCATAGCAAACGGAGCTTGAAATTCATACTTCTAAAACTCCAATGTGGCCTTTCACCTTGTATCCCACCTCCAGTTACCAAGATTTTTTTTTACATTTCACTTAAAAAATAAATCGGACCTTTTCCTACCCATCCCAGCAAGGTCAGTGTCTCTTAAGAAGGTATTATTGTTTTCACTGCAGTTACTTTAAACATCTTCATGGATCAAGTGTATCAGATATTAATTACTTCTTCTGATTTAATTAACATGCACCAAATGATACTCAGAAACCCGAGTGGAAATTTGAGAAATTTTGTTTCAGAATATGACTTAGATGGGTTTTTTTCTCCACAAGGTATTAGCTATACTGTTGATTGAGACTGTGGCCTGGGGAAGAGAAATGGTGTTATTAAAAAAAAACAAGGACAGTACAGACAGGAGGTCTGTCAGAGTTTGACAAAACGACTATAGAAATGATCTTTACATTTTTTATTTAATCGGAAAAATTTTTTACTGAAAGCTATAAAGAGAGAAATATTTCCTATAATCCCAAGTACCGTTATTTTATATTTTATTATATAGTTATTCAACATTAGCTAAATGGGTGCATTTTATAAGAAATCTCAGATTATCAAAAACCATAAACTGGTAACACTGAGCGAAGCTGGAGAGAGGTGACTGGGACAAGGAGAGGGAGAGAAAATTTTCATTACAGAAATACTACTTGTACCTTTAGGTTTTGCCGTTTATGAATATATCTCCTATTTTAAAAAGATCACATTTAAACTTAAAACCAAGATTTAAAAAATATTTTAATGGAAACAGAAAACTGTAGACTTACAGTAGAATGGGCTTTTTTTCTGTAGTAGTTCTAGTCTATTCTATAATAATTTCAATAATTACTGTGTCTTTACAGCCGCAAGTGTATCTAGTTACTGCAGCTTTAAAAAAAAAAAAATGGCGGATCAAGAAGTACAAGAACAAACAGAGGCTCTTCCTTCCTTGCCCTTTACCCCACATAGTCAGAACCCTCTGAAGTCCTACGATTTCTGCCGTGCACTTCTGTTCACTGCTCCATCCGAAGTAGCCAGGAGAAGCAGCAGCTCTCTCTGTTCTCATGATGCTAGTTCTGATCAGTGCTAGTTATTACTAACAGCGTTTCATATAAACTGTGTTCCACGATTAGGAAATTAGGAAATCCAGTTCTTGTTATGGACACTAGCTATAGGAGACATCATTTCCCAAATATTTTTCTAAACGATTTTTCCAGGTGTCTATACACATATTTTTACATAGAAGTTATTTTTGTTTTGCTTTATTTTTACCCAAAAAAAGCATCACAATAAATATACTACTTTCTACATTTTTTTAAACCCCACAATGCATCAGGAACTTTTTCACCATAATGTAGATCTACACCATCTTTTTAATTCATCAAATCCCATTTTGTCTACCCACAATAATAGTTTAATTAATCCCCTGGAGATGTGTATTTTCTTTTGAAGAAGTTAATACTGCAGGAATGAGCTTCTTTCATTGCACAGGGCTATTCTATCTTTTCAGTGATAGTATATGAACTATTAAAACGGATGTCACTTCATTATCATTTAAAGATAGACACTCTGGCTAGTGAAGGTGGAGATCCCAAAGGTTGTAGCAACCCTGGGAGATGACTGCCTTTGCTGAAGCTGTGACAAACCCAGGGGCCCCTGAGGTCCACCCAGGGCGGGCAGGCATTGGGCATGACTCAGCATTCTCAGACCTTCATTTAATCAAGGGCAAGGCATTGTGCTAAGGAAGAGGGAGGGAAACTAAACTGGGTCACTCTAATGGCCCGGGGCACTTACAATCCAGCAGGGAAATACACATGCCTAAGGCAGGCCAAAACAAGTGAGATACAAGAAAGACTAGTATGTAAGACCAAAAAAGTAAATAAACAGAAGCGTTCTGGGAAACACAGAAGAGCAGATTAGGTTAGGCTGGGGAAGGTGGCCGTGGAGCTGCTCCCACAGGAGCAGGTGGGATTGCAATCCAGAGAAGAGGGAAGAGGCAGGCTTGCCGCAGTTACAAGTCTAGGCTGTTGACATTGGCTTGAGGCAAGCGGCTCCGGGCTGTAAGGCCTCTCTCCTGTTTTCACTCAGTCCCCTTCAGTTCTCTCCTCCTGAGGCTGCTGTGTTTCTGGGCACGCCCAGAGGATCTTCAGACTTTACAAACCGGTTGTGCAGAGCCTGGCGTTTCAATAAGAAACAAAGTGCTGAGTAACAACGTGAAGTCAGTCCGTTGCTTGCCAAGAGCTGGGAGGCCTGGGTGGTTTCCCAATCTTAAAGAGGCAGAAAAATATTAAAGCCAGACTTGCAGGGAAAAACCTGGACAGATTTACCAAACCAGAAGATGCTGTGCTCTCGATTTAGAGCGTCAGCCCCACCTGTGTGACGACTCTTGCCCGTTCCCAGGCCAGGTGGATGAATGCAGCTCTCGATCAACCCGCCTTCTTCCGTGACAGACTAACATATCCCCACATGGCTCACTTTTGTGAAGAATCATTCATGCCCCATAGAGCAGAGATCATTTTCCATCAGTCCTGGGTCAAAGAGGAAAAGTTGAAGAGATCGCAACAGGAAATAATCTCCTATGAAGAATTCAGAGTATAAGTGAACAACTGTGTGGCACAAAGCACGAGTTTGAGGTGTCCTGGAAACAATAGGGTCCCCTGCCAGCTCCCATGGTGAAACCCCAGGCTGGTGGTAGGTAGCCACACCCCAGAGGAGATCACACCTGGACGCATCACACCCATGTCCCAAGTCTGCCAGCTCAGGGAGCATTCAGCATCCGGGGGCCTTTTGTCTGATGACTCATGCTTGACCACTTGTTCTAGGAACAGGGTAGTAAATGCTTGGGAGACCTCGTGGAGTCTATAACTGAAATGACGGAGCAACCCAAGGAGGACTGAGGCCAACTCGGGAATTTATTTTAATCTTTGCTTAAAATTAAAAAATTTTAAAAACATAATTATAAAAATCATATCTACTGATGGCATATTTGGAAAATCAGAAATATATAGCATAGGAAGAAGCCACCACTGACAAACATTGATTGTATTTATTTTCATTCTGTGTCCTCTGTACACACAAATGTATAAAATTAAGATCAGATGTTACATACATTGTTTTATGTTAATTTTTATGTAAATTAAGCTATAGTCCTTTCCCATGTGATGAAGTATTGTTATAAACATCGTTTTTAATGGCCGTATAATATTATATTCTATAACTATAGATGACAATTTCTTTAAACATTGCACTTCCTGGGACTTACATTGTTTCCAGGATTTTTTATTTTTATAAATAACACTGTGATAAATATCTGTACATATAAATGTTTTACAATAATCAAATATATTTCCTGAGAATTCATGTCAAGAAGTAGAATTCCTGAGTAAAAGAGTAGGCTTAAATATTTTTAAATTTATTTATTTTAGAGAGAGGGAGCGTGTATATGAGTGGGGAGAGAGGCAGAGGGAGAGAATCTTCAGGCTGACTCCCGCTGAGTGTGGAGCCCCATGTGGGGCTCTGTCTCACGGCCCATGAGATCACAACCTGAACTGAAACCAAGAGTTGGATGTTCAACCAACTGAGCCACCCAGGCACCCCTCTAATATTTTCTTTTCGTTCTAAACAGATCAACCATGCTGTCTCGAAGGCTGCCCATCTGGCAGATCTCTCTGAATCACTCTGTGGGTGAGGCAGGAGTTCTAAGCTCTTACTCAGTAGTCTTATTTTGTACCTTTTACCTGTAGTCCCTGGACCTTCCTCACGCCCCACCCAAGGCTCCAGTCTACCCAGTGTTCTCCCATAGCTGATCACCTTTTCACTTGAAGGATTTTAAAACTACTCAACTCTGGTTCCCTCTTCTTCCTGGCACTTCACATCCAAATGATTTGAAGGAACGGGTTCTCTGAGCCATGGAATTAAACTCTCTATTTACTGATCTTACCACCTGCCTGTCTCTACATGTCCATATTTGTCTTCTCTCCTTTAAATATCATGCATAGGTTGTCAACACCCAAATTAATACTCTGGCTCAGATTTCCACACTGTGCTCTGACTGGAAATCCAGTTGCCTCCAGGACAGCCCTATGTGGATGTCTAATGAGCATCTCAAACTTAACACATCTAATACCAAACTGCTGATCGTTCCTGCACCTGTTTTTCCTATTGTCTCCTGCTTATAAGTCAATGACAACACCGCCCTTTCACTTTCTCATGCCAAAAAACCTTGGAGTTCTTTTTCTCTGTCTCTCACACTGCACATCCAATCCATCAGCAAATATTTGCTTCCTTTCTGACTGGATTACTGCGATAATCTCCTCACTGGTCTCACGGATTTTCAGTCTATTTCTCAGTACAATAGTCAGAATGGTCCTATTAAAACACAAGTCAGATCACGTGACCTCCCTGCTCAACCCCAGCAAAGACTTTCATTTCACGTAGAGTAGAAGACAAAGTCTTTATAATGCCCAGACACAATCTGCCCCCACCTGCCTCTTCACTCATCTTACTTTGTGTTCTACTGTTTTCTCCTTTGTTCTCTCTGGCTTTCTAGCTATTCATGGAACATTCCAGGCACTTTCCTTTCCCAGGGTCCGTGTACTTCCCATGCCTCCTACCTTCCTTCCAGATTTCTGTAGGACTCACTCTCTATCTCCTTCAGGTCTTCCTACATGACCTTTCCTGACTATAATATTTTAATTTCCAATTCCTGCCCCAACACTCCGTAGCCTCTTTTCTACCTTAATTTTCTCTGTCACCAATAGACCATGTTTATTGGGTTTATTGTCTATCTTCCCCCCACAAACAGAGAAAGCTTTTGTCTGTTTTGTTCATTTCTATGTTCTCAGCAGCTCTGTTAGTGACTGACACACTACTTGCTGAATAAAGTAAAAGTAAACTATGAAAAAGCATAGTTAGGAAGTTCTGGGTCAGCAGCGTAAGAACGTGGGAGGCACCACATAGTAGTGTCTCTACTAGACATTCTGATTTTTCTTATAGATTCTGGGCCAAAAGTACACAAAACAATCAGAATTACTGGAGGTCAAGTAAATGAGGCCCAGCGTCTCCCAGATATTCTTTGTAGTTTTGTAAATTTTACGTGTTATATAAATTTCTAAACGTCTATATGCTAAAGCAAACCAAAAGGTTTTAGTGAAGATTACGTTGACTTTCTCAGCATTTCTTCTGGGTCACAGAATGTGGCAAGGGTTTCTGAAATGGACCCAGGATTAAAGGCAGGAAGGAATGAAAACAAAAGAACCGAGAGGCTTCCAAATTCCCGGGCACTTTATAGAATCTCATTTAAACCTTCAACAGCTCCATTATAAATACGTTAAATCCGAGATTCAGAAAGAATAATTTCACCAGTCACACAGGTCAGAAATGGCTGGCTGAGAATTTCTTCTCAGCAGCACCCCGACTAATTTAGGACTTGGAATCTAAAGCTATTATCCCCACTACTTTGATGATTTGGGAGAAATCACTTGAGATTTCTGTCTCAGTCATCGGCAAACCAATGTACGTTCACTTCAGACACAGCTGAGAGTGAACAGGGTGATGATTCCGGGACTTTCTGGCTCTGATCATTTCTCAGTTCTCTAAGAAGAAAGAAGATATTCTGAATGTTTGGGTCCACTGTGGCTCTTGTGTCTCCTAATTCACATCTTTAAGCCCTCGGGTTAAACCGTAACAGCCACCACCGCTAGGCTAAGCCTCCTGGAAGACTCTCCCAAGCGCAACAAATACCGTAGCTGTGTGGGGGTGTCAGGCAAAGCTAGAAACGGAGCTGCCGCTGGCTGTCCATGCGCAGGACCTGGAGGGAACCCTGTGTTGCCGGCAGAGTCCCTCGTCAAGGACGGTGACTGCCGGCCCAGCAATCATGTGCGAAGATTGGGAGGGCTGCCAGGGAACGCAAGCTCTTTTGTGGCCTGTGCAGTGTCGTGCTGGGCGTCAGCTGAAGCCCACCACGGATGGCCGTCTGAGCGCCGCCTGTCCCTGGCAGCGCACTCAAACGGGCAGCTCAGCAAACCGAAGGATGAATGTCCAGGGAGAGACAGCATACTCGAATGGAAAATAAATTAGAATAGACGTGAGGAAACCCTAACTTTTTTCCCAGTGTTATGACACTGCTACCTCCTGTGACCTCCCTGGGCCTCAGGGTTCTTGTCCACTCACTCACCAGGTCACCCATCCAGGCCTCCAGCAAGTGCGTATTAAATGCCAACTGGTTTTCAGGGTGTTCGGTCAGACGGGGTGAGCGTGTTATGATTCTGCTGTACGTGCATTAGGCGTAATGACGGTCTTACCTACCTCAAAGTGGTGTAGTAGTGAAGAGGAGAATCCAGTGGTTAAACACAGAGCTAATTATCTTTGTCTTGCTTACTTCGTGGGTCTATTATGAGAATCACACAGGTTAATTATACGGGTATACTTTACGAACTTGAGCATTGCCTAACGATGTGCAAAAATAGACACTTAGATTAAGATGAAACTTACACCATTACTGGATATTAGTGAGAGAGATCTAGAAAGTAATGAGGTCTGGTGCCGTTTTTCTTTTCTTCTTCTTTTTTTTTTTTTTTACAAAAGACTTTCAAAACTAAAAATAGAAGTTAGTTTAAATAATTTTCTCTGTGGTTTTTCTAAGAAAACACACAGATAACAACCAAATCTATGATTCAAATTATACTTTTGTATTCTACGCAGTAGTTTTAGGTGTTCAACCTCTAAACTTCGAGATTAGAACTGCCAGTGGGATTTTTTTATCGCAAATACATCAGTTAGGATTGGGGTTTGCTGCACAGAGAGAGAAAAGCACACTACCAGCGCCGGAGGGCAAGCCTGAAGTAGAAAGACCATCTGGACGTAGCCTTGCTGGCTGTCACGTTGTTTTTCTCCATTAAGTGGCTTTTATCACTCAGGCCATCTCAGGGCGTTAAAGCTCTGGTTACCTTCCCACTGCAGGCCAAAAGGAGATGGAAAAACAAAAAGAAACCCTCTCAGCCGAGCTGAATCCCTTTAAGCAGCCTTTCTGGACTTTCCAACTAGGAATTATGCTTTCATACCTTTGGTGGAAAATAGTCATGTGGCCAGACTTAGCCAGAAGGGAAGCTGGGAAATGCAGTTTGGACTCTGTGCCCCGCTAAAAATTGGGGTTCTGTTAAAGAGGAAGGGAAATTGGATGTGAGAGTGGAGACCAGCAGTCCCTTCTGGGCAAAACATCAAGAAAAAAGGATCAGTGAATGGATACAATTTCCTCAGTTTTATGTTTCCTCTATAAATGCTTCATATTCCTTTGGTTTTAATATTATTTTTCTCCTACAACAGGACACAGTATATCTGATTCAATACAAAATAATGTGTGTGTGTTTCTTATATAACTTAAATATTTGCATTTCATGTTAAAAAGCAACATAATTTTTAGTGTTTTATCACATGATTATATCTGAGCCCCATTGATCCAAATCAAAGAAAATCTTAGAAGCCTCGTCTAGACGCACACCCTATGTGGAACTAAGCTGCCCCCCCGTTCCTGTGACCGCCTTAGCTCAGAAGCACATTGACTTGAACATCAGCATAAAACAAGATACCTCTGAACTTTTTCAGCACAGAAGCATGTCTTCCCGCTGTGGCCGCAGCACATGCATCTTTCTACATCTGTCCCCAGATTCCCAGCCACACGATTGTACCCCGAGTGAAATCTCCTCGGGGTTTTGTGTTGACTTTATGCATCTGTGTATTTGTGGACCTCTTCTGTTTATTAATAATTTGCCTTCCTAAGACCTTAAGGAACTGAGCAACTGTGCCTGAGGGGCTCATTTCCTACCCCGAGGAGCTTGGCGAACCAGCCGGGTTCTGGAAGAGCAGAGGAGCATCCCAAATGGTCCTGATCGTGTGAGGACGTGTCCTCTCTGTACCCCACGCCGGGCTGGTGGCCAGACGAGAAGCCTGAGTTCTGGATTCTGAAGCAAGGTTTCCATTTCTTCAAAAGCAACTATTGCTATGGGACGTAAACTTAGGTTTAACCCAACTAGGGCCTTGCCAGCAATAGTGAATTCCTGAATGAATTAAGGTATGGAGAAATTGGAAAAATTGAGCATGTTATGCAACCTTGGACAAGTCGCTTAACCACACCAAACTGTTGGTTTTTTTTTTTTTACACAAATAACAGTAATAGTTGCATTTGATCATTAACACAGTAATTGCCCCAAATATTGTGATATTATATATTTTTAAAATTTTACTTTATTTATTTGAGAGTGAACGTGCATGCTCACAAGGAGAGGTGGGTAGAGGGAGAGAGAGAAGCAGACTCCTCACTGCGCAGGGAGCCCGACAGGAGCTCAGTGCCCGGACCCTAAGATCGTGACCTGAGCCAAAGGCAGATGCTCAACCGACTGAGCCACCCGGACGCCCCCAGCACTATTAACTAAGTATAAGAAACATAAGTACAGTCATCCCCTGTTTGGTCAAAAGATTTTGTCACTGATTTGCTAAGATCTTTTTAACAGGACCCTGAAGTTGAGGTCAGTGGGTTACTCACTCCTGTGGGAGACCTGGGCTCCATAATCTGTGCTTTCCTAGCTGGCTTTAGCATTCTGGTCTTCTGGACCTTAGTATCTCTAGACTCCTTTATTCTTCCTTTGTTTGCCCCTTAATTCCGGGCATTTTACTGCCCATTGCCTCTCCCTCTAAAGACTGGCAAAGGAAAATAGTAGCAGTTCCGGTACACAGAGCAAACACAGACGGACATGAGCCAAAGGGAGTTTGTTTGATCTCGCGGATAGATGCTCGGTAGGGTACCAAGTATTGCCCCCCGGCGCTTGGGAGGGAGCCGTGGGTGGGGCGGTAGCTAGAAGAAAGCCTCTGGAGTCCGGGGCGGACATTCACGTCGTGAGACTATTCTGGACGGCCCACTCGACCTCTGGCCAATCATCCAACTCCAAGACGTCCCCCGAAGGTGGTGATGGCACCAACAGCACAAACTGAAGGTAGTACCGGTACACACGTCCCACGATTTGTGAGTAGTAACACTACCGTATTGTGAGCACAGACTACGCGTTACCGAGGACTCTGAGCCGACAGCAGTAGACGTCTCTGGACACCCACACAGAAGGGTCCCCGAGATCCGCACGTCCACTTCTGTCAAGCGATATTTGATCAGATGCAAACGGGACCTGAGCATTCCTGAATGACCCTGAACAGGACTAAGCCTCTTTCCAGCTCTTCTCGAGAGGAAAAGCGAGACTCCTTCATCTGTTTGTAAATGTGTCGACTCAGAGTCCCCCGCTACTTTTTTTTTTGTCCTTTTCCGGTGTCTTTACCAGCTCTGGGGTCGGAGGCCTTGCTCTCTTCCCGACTTACAGTTGGGTTTCATCCGCACTCCTGTTTCCTGTTTTGTCCCTGTCTCTGCGGCTGGTTTTGCGCCTCTAAGTCCCCCCCCTTCCTCTTCAGAGGCATCATTTCCAGAGGGATGGGCAACGCCACCAGCTTCTCTGGCTGCAGCGTTTCCTCTCCTTTCTCTGTCCTTTTCTAACCTCCTTTGAAGCTTCCTGAGCTTCCCGTAATGACTACGTCTCTGCTCCTGCTATTTCGGTATTTCTGTGGCTTCAGATTTTGATCTGGCTTTGCGTCTTCTAGCCGAAACCACCTCGAACAAGTATTTTGAGGTTTCTGCTGGAAGGTAATTTGAATTTGTTTGCCTGGGCACCAACTCCAGTTTAGATGTCATGGGGTGGCTGGAGTGGAGGAATGACTGACCATCCCCGATTACCTTTCTCTTGGGATCACTGAGCTGTGCTATTAGCAGGGATGGGCTGTTTTGTTAATGACTCAACCTTGCTTCTCATAATTCTAAATAACTACTGCTTTATCAGGAGACTTGAGGCTGTCTTTCATTTCAGGAGGGTTGATGAAGAGTTAAGTCAGTCAGGCACAGATACGGTTATGTTTACATGATCTGACATCCCTACATCGCTGTGAAGGATCAAATACACACACACACCCTTGCACACACAGAAACACATGATTATTCCTTCATCATCTTAGGGCGTCTTTTCTGCCAGGAAGCCACACATGTAAACTGAATAGGAACGAAGGAACTCCATTGCCTTGGCAAATGACTGATGACTTCTTCTGCTTCTTTTCTTTTTCTTTTTTCCTTTTTCTTTTATTTTTGGTCACCATCGTTTAGATGAAGAGCAAAAGAGCCCCGAATCTTTCCCAGGCTATTCTCAAATTGCGGGGCTCTGGGTTCATTCATTCAGCAAGTACCCAGTGAGCTCCTGCTAAGCTCCAGGCGGTCACGATCTATAGCTAGGCACAGAACAGACCAGATCCCTGTCATCCAGAACCTTGTATCTGGTGGGTAATCATCTTTCAGGATCGATCTGTTCATCAGCCACGAACCCAGCGTGGTTCAAGATTCCAGAAGGAGAATGTCAAGCAAGAGCAGAGGTGATGTTTAGCCCGCGCCCTGTCACGAGGTTTCCTGACAGGCCCAGTGCGGCGCAGACTGGGGTCTTGCTCACTCTTCCTTCCGTTTCTGTCACTCAGAACTCACGGCCACATTTCGGAGTTAGATATTGCATTTCCTGCTGAGCTAAGACTTCGGCCGTGTTTGCGCTCATCCTCATGGAGACAGAGAGCCGCTCGCTCACCAGCCGTGCTCCTGCCCTGCACCCCGACAGCCCCGAACACAACCGTTACCTTGTCTTGACTTCCTCTAGGAGGCAGAGGGACCTTCCCGTGCTCTCTAGTGTCACTCGCTAGATGGACTGAGATACTTGCTGGAAGTTACCACCCCTGCAGAGTCACCACTAAATTCTTAACTGAATCCGCACTTTAGCGTTTTTAATCCTTCGGATTTATATGGCAAAGGGGAAAAGTAAGCCAAGGATGGATTCTTTGTGTCGCTCATTCCTTCGTTTGACTGTGCTTTGCAGCGGACCTATAGATGTAAAGCATTTTCCAAGTCTTTTTCATATTATCTGGTTTGTGTAGAGTAAGGACATAGGAGTGTGCTTGGCTTTTGTTCATCGGTAGTTGTATTTCTGAAAATCCACTGTTTTCTAAGATCTCTTATTGTTCTTGTTTTCAACTAACAGAAATTGGAAAATAAAGATTGTGGGAGTATAAAATGAATGTTTGCCATGTTTGTCATTTTTAGACTCAATTTCTATGGCTCTTGACTTTTCCTAAGATGACTGCACCTAAAAGCTAAGGCCAAAAAGTGCACATAATATTGTATGTCAACTATACCTCAATAAAAATTTAAAAATTAAGGAAAAAAAAGCTAAGGTCAAGCCAGAGCCCTTGTTGTAAACAAAGGACAAAGGACACAACAGCTTGTAATGAATGTAATCTGAGTTATCTGTGCTATATTGTGTGGATAAAAAGTAAAAGGCGAATTTTGAGTTCAAAGGAAATGAATAAATCCTCTTGCCACCAGGAATTAAAGGAAGACCACTGGAAGGGCGAACTCGTTCTCTCAGCAGGACCTATGCCTCCTCCAGACCAGTGGCAACACCATATGGTTAGGAAGCCTGAGTCTTCTCCAAGTGGCCGGTAGTTACTTCTTTGTTTGGGCAAGCGGTGGGAAGAGCAAGAGCACAGCGCGGAAGAAATGGCCTGGGTTTGGGACCTGCCTCTGCCTCAGGTGTAGGACCGACCTTTGTTTTCTTCTTAGTAACCTCGTCACTGGATAGCAGTCCTTGCCTCGTAGGGTGGGTTTTAAGGTTGAAAAGAAATAAGCCACAGCAAGCAGACTGCTTCGGGGCGTATGGTAGTAAATTTGAGCTATTCCTGTGGGGACCGCGGCGGTGACGATGGGTGTTCGGGGAGAAGCCAGGCTGATCACAGCCGGCACGACTGTGGAGGTTACCGAAAGTCAGGGGTCAGACAGGTGAACCAGGTGACAAGCTCCAGAAGGTAGGTAGCGAGCTACTGGGCTAAGTGCGCAGGGTTATTAAGGAGGATGCAGGGCAATGCCTGTAACCCAAACAGAGTAAAGGTGCCCTTCTGCCTCCCACGGAACATAGCACGTCATCTCACCTGGGTCCAGAGACACAAGGACCTAGACCTCCGGAGAGAAGACATTGAACCCAGCCAGTGTGGTTAAGGTCAAACAGGGCAAAGCTCTTAGTTTTCTCTTCCTTTGTCTGGTTTGGAACATCCCTGAAGAGGAATTTTATGGTTTTTACCCTTTTAATATCAGACTTCTGTATGATGGGAGAAAAAATAGCGCTCTAGTAATCCTCTATAAAACCAGACACATACTTAAGGGAGAAGATCCTGTGTAACATGATAGGAATTATAGGTCTCGTCATACCAAAGCAAGCAGGTAATAAATTCCCGTCTCTGCATGTTACAATTACATAAGCTATAAAATACGTCGCTATAAAATGATCCATCTATTTGAAAATCCACTACATGCGGTTTGCATAATTACTAAACTGGCAATTGAAAAATGTACAGTGGCTAAGAACCCAGAAATAGTTTTTGAGATTCTGTTTTGTGCAAGGTAGCATTCCAGAATGACGGAATCACGCTGTTCTGTGGCCTGACATACAGATTTGCTTTGCAGAGTCAATATCTAACTAATTTCTTCAAACTTCATGAAAAATAATAAACCAGAATCTCCTACTGGGAATACAGTAGCACATATTCATAAATACATAGCATTTTAAAGCTGGAGGACTCTTAAAAGAGGATGGAAATCGGCACCTTAGGCGTGCTTCACAATGCTGCTTAATGTCCTAAGGAGCTTTCGAAATTTTAAACTATTGTTTTAAGAACATCTCATAAAGGAAATTATTTAGCAAAATATATCAGCTGGCTCACTGAATCCCCACCTATTATACGTATTTATTCATCTTAGCCAAGTCAATTTTAGGAGGCACAGAATAGAAATTCAGATAACGTAAGTGACGGATTCAAAGTGAATGGCATGAATGTTTCATGAGAGAGAGTGGACAGGCAGTCGAGCATCTAAAGAAGTAAGGCTTAGCGTTTGACCTGGTTGATTATTTCTTTTCCCAGCTGGAAAATATTTTTTGAATTCTGCCCAGTTCCTCTCGAGGTAGACAGATGTTAAACAGAAAAAAGTGGTGATGTGCTTTTGTTCGGTTTGGTCTCACGGGGGACGTCCTGTAATATTTCCAGCCAGTTGCTATGGAGGTAGCGAGCAGCAAGTTCAGCTCGTAACTCCGGGCTGGCAGTGCTGTGGGGTGATCTTACGGTAGCAATTCCCAGATCCCCGAGTGCCGGAATCGCGCAGTAGAGGGAAAAACGGCGGTAGGAGGAGGACAGCAAAGTTTACCCACTAGGAAACCGCAAAGGGCACACAAGTAAGGTATACTTCTCCAATTTCACAAGGCATTCACAAATAGCAGTGACTGACATCTGCACCTTCCCTTTCCACGTGCCCTGCCACAGGTATCCCCGGGAGAGCCCCGTCCCTGCGCCCTGAGGGCCGGGGCCCGGGAGGGAAGTCAGTTAAATTATCTGCGTACTTAGCTGAGCCTGGAAGTAGCTCTGAAAAACCATGTTCCTGGCTCGTTGGATGTCTAGAGTTGTCACGTCTCCACGGCAGAACTTCCAGAAATAGCGATTTCTGAAACATGATTCAGAAAATAATTCTGAATATTCAGAATATACTCCAAAAATAATATTCAGAAAATAACTTTCTGAAAATTCTAACATTTGCTTGGAAAGAGTTAAAGAACTAGCGGCCTTCATTTTGTTTAAATGAGCAAAGAAGTGACGATGACCATCATCGTTAGCCATTCTCTTCTAGGCTCCAGACAGAACTTGTTTTTCTTTTTTCTTTTTTTTTTTTTTTTTTTTTTTTCTGCTGTTCAGAGCTTCCTGCTTGGTGTTTGTCTGAGCAGGGAGGAACCATCATTCAAACCCTGCAGAGACGGACTGCAAGCTAAGGCTTTTCTACACTTTGTTTAATTTTCCTGAAACATCCTTTTCTCCAGAAATGATTTATTGGTGCCCTGGCATGCTTTTCTTCTTACTCAGCGCTCCCCTGGGGATGAAGTTAAAGCGCCGCTCAGCTGTAATTCTCTGGGTGGGGAAGTGGTGGTTGGTGGCCATGAAACCGAAGCCCAGATCTGAGCGACTGTGGGATGTTGACTTTCTGCTCGTCTCTCATAAAGGAACCCTCAAAACCCCGCAGCCGTGCGCGAAGAGCGTGCGTCTCGGCCAAGCCTCGCTGGCTTTGTGCTGGCCTTTCTTCAGGCGAGAGTGATCCTGCCCAGCAAGGTCTCTGTGTCGTGTGGCAGAAAGCCGGCACGTCCAGGGGAGGAGAACGCTGAAGCGGGACTGCCGAGTGGGGGAGGCACCCGGAGAGAGAAGTCAAGCTCTGTACAATGCCTGGTGCTTCCCTCTCATGATGTTTGTTCCAACAGAGGTCGATCATTGTGCATTGTCCCTGTGGGAGTGAATACAGCATATTATTTTGGGATTAAAAATTGAGATTTCTTTTGGTGGTAAAGTATAAGGAAAATAGAAGCTCTCTGTAATGGATTTCTTAGCTTTCATTTAGACGCTTCCAAAGCATTCTTGTATAAGAGGGAAGATGACATAGTAAGTCTTTAAAGATGAAACTGTTCTAATGCCAGAACTGTTCCATAGCAAATCTACGAGAACTACTAGGAGATGTTACCAAAGTTTCTAAAAAACTTTGTGTATGTAGCGAACTTCATTGCCTGTTCAGCAAAATGTCTTCCCCTTCTTCCTAAAGGAAACTCAGATTTTTCCCCTCACATTTACCACGTGCAGGGAGGAGGTTGATCCCAGCTCCGGGGAGATGTGTGACTGGTCCCGGTATGCCAGGCCCTGGCGGCCCGCCGTTCGGGAACGGGCAAGGGATTCAATTCTGGCCAAGAAGCTGTAAGCGGAGCTTCCTGGAAGATTTGGGGACATTATCCCCTGCCATTCGGAGAACCGGCTTGGATGGGAATAAAGAAGCACACAGGCCCAGCTGATCTTGAGGTCGTCCTGGATCCACAAAGGGGACACAATTGAGGCCAAAGCTGTGGACGGTCCTTGTGACGTCCCCAAGCCAGTGCATGCGTCAATAAACGTCATCGTTGTTTAAAGCATTCAAGCCAAGCCCCTGTTACAGCTAAAGGCAGCGTTCAGCGTGGGCTGTTTCCTTCTGCCAAGCTTCACCGTGTGGTCTTCGTCTGCTCTCTCGTCTTCCTTCCCTCTCGTTTACATACGCACCCCGACCTTAGCTCTGACTCGGGTGAGCTCACTCTTTGACTCCCCGTCTTGCTCTCCTTGGTTCTTCTCTCTGCTCCTGTCCCTTTCGCCCTTCTATTCTCCAGGGGGGTCTTGTGGAATTGTGCTCCAATGGCCTTCTTCCACTTTGGTTATCCACACCCTCTGCTCCCAGCAATCCCCTCCACAGCTCACCCCGTAAAACCAGAAGTCTGTGTGCTCTGAGACATCCACCCAAAAACTATTTGCAATGAAATACCATTTGGAGGAAGTGCCTTAACCCAGTGGCTTTCAATTTTTTTCTTTTTAATTGAAGTGTAATTGACATACCAGATTATATTACTTTCAGGTGTACAACACAGCGATTCAATATTTTCATACATTATAAAACCATCACCTTGATGGGTCTAGCTATCATCTGTCATGTCACTGTACAAAACTATTATGGTATTATTAACTATATTCCCTGTGCTATGAATTACATCCCCGTGACTCATTTATTTTATTCAAATCTTTTTTTTTTTTACTACAAACTGCATTAAGTGTCAACACTTAGTGTACACATAAAACACTGAAACAGAATTTCCCCAAAACATACTTGTGTTAACTACCCGTGAGACCTTCTGATATGGTCTATTCTGATCTGTTTAATTTTAAACAATTATTTGTCTCTACTCGTTACTCTGATTTCATAGAAGGGTTGTGACCACCAAAAACACAGCCTTAACCCACAGCAGAAACCCTGATGGGCATTGTGGCAGTTCTGTAAGGAAGTCTTCGAGAGTATTGAAGGTCTTCTTTAAACCTGAGTAAAATGGTAGTCAACACAGACTGAACGGGATTCTCTCTGTGTAAGTAAATGCACTTTTTTTTTTTCCAGAAAAAGCAAAGATTAAGTGAGACTTAATGTATGAGTACTGACAACTGATGTGGTCCTAATAATTTTGGGAGATATTTTTGAAATGACAAATGTATTTCACAAACAACATCATTGTTATTTCTGAAAGGTAGAGATGTTTTCTTCAAAAGCTGTTGGTGTCTCAAAATCAACTTTTATTTTCAGACTTTTTAAATTTATTTGTCACAGAGAAAGAGAGAGAGTGCACACGAAGGGGGAACAGCAGGCAGAGGGGGAAGCAGGCTTCCCGCTGAGCAAGGAGCCTCATGCAGGACTCATTCCAGGACCCCACAATCATGTCTGGAGCCGAAGGCAGATGCTTGACTCACTGAGCCTCCTAGGCTAAGTCCCGTAGAGTCAACTTATTGATTGCATTTTTATATGAGCTTCTTAGGGCCTATTCTTTTTTAAAGATTTTATTTATTTATTTGCCAGAGACAGCGGGAGAGAGAGCGAGCGAGCACAGGCAGACAAAGAGGCAGGCAGAGGCAGAGAGAGAAGCAGGCTCCCTGCCGAGCAAGGAGCCCGATGTGGGACTCGATCCCAGGACCCTGGGATCATGACCTCAGTTGGCAGCTGCCCAACCAACTGAGCCACCCAGGCGTCCCTTTTTAGGGCCTATTAAATACATCTGCTTCCTCACTCATTTGGCAGCTTTGCTACTTCTTTAAGAGCGGGAGATTTCATAATGACAGATTATCTGCCATTTTTGTACTATTGGACTGTGACCAAAATATGTTGGCTTTCCCGTTGATAACTAGCTCTTATCAGCTGTAACCACTCTTACAGCCTGTACCATAAAAAGGTCATACATACTGAGCCCACAGAATGTGTGAGAATCACATGATATCTAGGAAAGCCCCGGATAAGCTGTAAAGTATAAATGTAAATGTAGAATTATGCATCTTTGAAAGTTAGAAACTCTCTTCACCTCAAAGTCACTCATGAACTTTGATATTCCTATTAATGGTATGGAGTTCTATGAATTTTTTTCCCACAATTCTAACACACACACACACAGCTCTTAAGCCTATATTCAGTACACTGCAGGTTGGTTGATTGTGCGTAAGCCTTGAGCTCTCCCTTACAGGATATATGTTTTCTTCTACACGTAATTGTTTCTAATGTGCTACATTCAGAATTGTTCAGTGATGTAGTATAGTCAGTCACAGAAGTTAAGACACAGTCCCAAATGCAGTTTTACCTCTTACTAACTCTATGAACTTGGGTGAGTTACTTAACCTCCTAAGTTCTGACATTCCTCATCTATAAAATGGGGATAATACAATTCACTTCATAAGGATGTTATAGGATTGAATTAATCTCTCCTATTAAGTTAATTTCTGGATTCACTTATGGATCACCAAAAACAGAGCCATAACCCACAGCATATGCTCTGATATGGCCACATGACAAGTTTGCAGTATGTGAGTGTGTATGTGAGTGTGTATGTATGTAAAGTTCTTAGCACAATGATGACACCTAGCAAAAGCTCAATAAATGTTAGCTATTAATAATAATAAAGGACTAGCATCCAGTCTAAAAAGAACTCAACATCCAAAGAACAAATAATCCAATCAAGAAATGGGCAGAGGACATGAACAGACATTTTAGAAAGAAGACATCCAAATGGCCAACAGACACATGAAAAAATCTTAGCATCACTTGGCATCAGAGAAATACAAATCAAAACCATAATGAGATACCACTTTGCACCAGTCTGAATGGCTAAAATTAACCACTTAGGAAACAACAAATATTGGCAAGGATGAGGAGAAAGAGGAACCCTTCTACAGTGTTGGTGGGAATGCAAGCTGGTGCAATCACTCTGGAAAACAGCATGGAGGTTCCTCAAAATGTTGAAAATAGAACTACCCAATGACCCAGCAATTGCACTACTGTGTATTTACCCCAAAGATATAAATGTAGTGATCCAAAGGGGCACGTGCACTCGAATGTTTATAGAAGCAATGTCCACAATAGCGAAAATATGGAAAGAGCCTACAACAGATGAATGGATAAAGAAGATGAGGTATATATATACAATGGAATACTATGCATCCATCAAAAGAAATGAAATCTTGCCATTTGCAATGACGTGGATGGAACTAGAGAGTATCATGCCAAGCGAAGTAAGTCAATCAGAGAAAGATAATTATCATATGATCTCAAGGATATGAGAAATTTGAGAAACAAGACAGAGGATCATAGGGGAAGGGAAGGGGAAAATGAAACAAGATGAAACCAGGGAGGGGGACAAACCATCAGAGTCTCTTCATCTCAGGAAACAAACTGAGGGTTGCTGGAGGCGAGGGGGTGTGGGAGGAATGGGGTGACTGGGTGATGGACACTGGGGAGGGTACGTGCTATGGTGAGTGTTGTGAATTGTGTAAGACTGATGAATCACAGACCTGTACCCCTGAAACAAATAATACATTATATATGTTAAGAAAAAAGAAGAAGAAAAATAATAACTAACGATAATCATGAAATTGTTGTCTTCAAGCTCCTGCACTGTGCAAAGAGGCAGAAATCCAGGATATGGTACTTCTCACTTTCTCTCTACTGTCCTCTCTACTGCTTCGCAAACCATCTAGAGACGGATGTCATGGCCCTGTTGTTTAAAATGTAGAATAATACTGCAGCACAGATTTCTAAGTCTTTGATGGGTGGGGGTGTGTGTGTGTGTCTCAGGAGGGACAGGGTGCTAGTGTCTCTCTTCTTGCTAAAGGAACTTCCTTAAAAATAAATATACTGAAAAGTCATGACAGGAAACTTTACAAAATCAAAAGAGGATGTCAGGAAGTGCAGGCTGAGAGGTTGTTTTCATTTCCTTCAGTGTTTTTCTTATTAATCACATATATTTATAACTTTAAAAAGCAGAACATTTCACCATTCCTTCTCCTGAAGACCCAGATTCTAAAGTTAAAAAAAAAAGGGGGCTAAGAAAGAACTAGTTTACTACTTTCTGTATTATAAGTGGCATTTGAGTCCCTGAGCCCCATCATCAGATGTCTGAAGAGCCCTAGTCACAGTCATTCTCATTCATTTATAATCTGTTGCGTTAAGAGGCACTTCATGCCATTCAGAAAGGAGATAAAAGCAAAGTACCTAGAGATAGAAACTGAGAAGGAACATTGATTTTTTTTTTTTTTAATTTATCTTTATTTCTTTCCCAGAAGACTGTTCTCAAACACGGGGACCTGAGCAAATCCACAAGCGCCTAACTCTGAAAGCCCACTTCTCCCTCTAAGAATCAAGGCTGCGGGTGCCTGGGTGGCTCAGACGGTGAAACCACTGCCTTTGGCTCAGGTCATGACCCCAGAGTCATGGGATCGAGTCCCCGCCCTACCTCCTCGGGGAGTCGGCTTCTCCCTCTGACCTCTCCCTCTTACGTTCTCTCTCTCTCCCTCTCAAATAAATAAAACCTTAAAAAATATATCAAGGCCACAGGAAAGCTAGTACTTAGCAGCGGTCTGAGCCCTGGTCATTCCCTGTTCTACCCCCTGGTAGGACCCTGAGGACGCCGCCCGCAGAACTCTGCATGAAACGGAGGTCCATATCCTGTGCTTGTTACTGAGCACGTTTCCTCCTGCACATGGAAGCACAATTTATGGACAAACAAATTTCTCGAGTTCCGATTTGGTTGAAAGCCAAAACAACCAACCAAACAAAGGAGTTTTGCGGTCCTCTGCTTCGAAGCACAGAGCCGCGCAGGTGTGGGTGGAATCGTCTTCTCGGCTACACTTGACCTACCAACACTTGGGGACTCAAGGAATAAAGTGTGGTCCGTCCTTTAAAAATGTATGATCTAAGTCCAAGAGTTCCAAAGGTCATAATTCAGGTCCATTCAGAGAGTTTCTATTTGAGAGGCAGGAAGTTGCCTCCACTCCTTAGTAAAATTCCCTGTGAACGTGTACGGAGGACACAGGTTGTTCTCCTCGGCACAGTGTCCCTTGCTCTGGGAAAACACCTGTGCCCTCTTCCACATGGTTTGAGAGGAGCTGCCGAACGCCGTGCCCACCCCCCACAATGGACACAGGTCTGGCCAATCCTAAATTTCACTTTTCCTGAAACTGAGATACAGATGTTGAGAGAGAGAGAGACTTTCTCTTGGCTGGGATGCCAGAGCAGGGCAGCAATCCCAGAGTTCAGAGCCGCCGTCTCCACCGCGCACAGGGGAGTGGAGGGGAGGCCCAGCTGTAGAAGGCAAGCATGCGGGAGCCAGCGGAGTGAGAGCAGAAGGAGGAGCCGGAAAATCGGACTTGGGAGAGGGGAAGAGGAGAAATAGCTTTCATCTAACCCAGGAGAGCTGTGATTAAAGGCAGTTGATTCCTGAGCTCCCTAAATACTCGGGTCCACAGAGTTCCTTTTCTGTTCATGCTAGTTTAAATGAGGGGTCTGCTGGCTCAGTCAGTAGAGCCCGTGCCTCTTGATCTTGGGGTTGTGAGCTCAAGTCCCATGTCAGGTATAGAGATTATTTAAAAATAAATTATTTCAAAATAATGTAAAATAAATGAGGCCGAGTGAGTCCTACCTATTGCAGAAGCCGATGTTTCTTCATTCATTCAACAAATACTTATTGTGTTCCTGCCATATGCCAGGCCCTAAATGGGTATAGAGTAGGAGGGTTGGTCGACACATGGCTCTTGCCCTCATTGACCTTATACCCTAGAGGAGAAAACAAACAAGACACACATACACATTCAGTTTGAATATATATATTTCATTTTTCATCTGATGCAGGGGAAGAACAGGGCACAGGGAAATCGCAGGGAAGGGGAATGTCGTAGAGAAGACCGCGGTGCTGTTAGAATAACATGTAAAGGAAACACGGAGGGAGGTTTGAGAGCGCGGAGGAGACGGACGGTGCAAACCCAGGAAACTGCATCCGTAGTCGGGAGGCGAGAAACCTCATCCCAGCTCCATCAAAAAACAAGAGCTTTCCTCGTCAAGAAAGAGATAATAACTATCTTTATTTTTTCAAGGGCTATAACAAAAATCAAATGAGAAGGGGCGTCTGGGTGGCTCAGTCAGTGACTGAGGTTGTCTGACTGAGTTGGCTCGGGTTGTGACCTCAGGGTTCTGGGATGGAGCCCCGCCTCGGGCTCCCTGCTCCACGGGGAGCCTGCTTCTCCCTCTGCCTGTCGTTCCCCCTGCTTGTGCGCGCTCTGTCAAATAAATAAACAAAATCTTAAAAAATAAAATCAAATGGGCAGAGTTCCTGCTGCCCATTTGAAAAAAGAAAGGATGGTAAAAAAAAAAAGCCAGCGTGCCGTGACAGGGAGGACAGGACAACCTGGTGCTCCTGTGTGGAAGCCTGGACGCTGTCCCAGGAGGGGGAGGCATCCCAGAGGCTAAAGCAGGAAGGACGCGTGAGAAACTGGCCCGCCAATGGTCGCTGAGAAGGTTGCTTGTGTATATGAAGGACAGGCACCACAATCTTCATTTACCGGTTTATTGCATCCTTCGCTGTGTGCATGAGTACATTTTAGTTAATAATTTCCAACATTTGGGGCGCCTGGGTGGTTCAGTTTTTAAGCGTCTCCCTTCAGCTCAGGTCATGATCCCAGGGTCCTGGGATCGAGTCCCGCATCAGGCTCCCTGCTTGGCAGGAAGCCTGCTTCTCCCTCTTTCGCTCCCCCTGCTTGTGTTCCCTCTCGCTGTGTCAAATAAATAAATAAATAATCTAACAAATAATAATGATAATAATAATAATAATAATTTCCAACCTGCATTATTCAGCAATATTCTGAGGAAACTGCTCTCACTAATTTTAACATAATAAATGTTTCATTCAACTGCTTAAGACATTCTTCCTTTTTGTTTCCCACATGGCTTCTGTGCCTTCCTTTACAGGACACATTAGGTCCTTTGGAAAGAAATGCAAAAAACAAAATAGCAAAGAAGGAGGCACTACCATTTCTCTAATTCTTGAGTTGGTTTTTTAAAAATCCAATCGTTCAAATAACACACTAGTATTGTGAAGAAATTCAAGTGGTACAGAAGGGCCTAACATGAAATTTCCTCTCCTGAGCTACTCTCTGCACGCAGGAGTGATCTAGCTTCACAGCTTACTCCGGAGCCTTCCACAGCCCTGTGTATCTGCACAGTCCGCTGAGTCTGGAGAACGTGAGGGGTCGTCGTCTCCTGCCTCGAAAAAAGGAAGGAGTGGAGGGGCAGCGGGCGCGGGCCTGTCCCGGGTCCGACCGGCGTCCCGCCCTGGCGTGTACTGTCCACTTCCGACGGAAGCATCAACCGGCCTGGGATCACATCGGCATCCGGGCAGAATATTCCATTGTTCCCACTTTCTGGACACCCTTTCCACGGATCAAAGCAAGCAGCTTGGGATTACGTCCGGCCAGGACGAGCGGAGTAGAGGCTTGAATTTGGTTCTCTGGCTGCCGACTGCTCTTCAACGCTGGTCCCCGCACTCCAGCCCTTGGGACTGTGCTTGGGACCGGCTCGGTGCTTCTCCCACTGGGCGGGGACTGGCTGTGCCTCCAGCCCCAGCCGGGAGACGCTGCGGTTCTCTTCTGGGTCTCCCAGCGTCAGCCTGAATGTGGAAGGTCCCGGCCTTTATCCCCTCCCTGTCTGGAAGAGCCCAACGTTGGCTTTTTTGAAGACAGATGCTAGTATGCTGGTCTTTTGTCTTTTTAATTTCCTCAGAGTTCCCCTTTTCATAAAAGGGAAGGCACGAAGAGCATGTCCTACTGGGAAAAGCAGCCCTAGGGCCTGGCAGAAGGGGGATGCGAAATTCAGAAGAGAGCAGCGGGCTGTGGGGCAGATAAGGACCTGATTAGAAGTGTGTGCACCGCATTCTAATGCGTTTGCATGAACCTGGCATTGTGGGGAGGGGATCCCGGGAGGCTTTAAACAGCAGTGGCAGAAATCAGATTTTCCTTTGAGAAAAAATTCTGATGCCGGCAGTGTTAGGAGGTTGGAGGGGAACAGGCTGGAGGCCGTGAGGGCAGTTAAGAGGCTGTGGTGGTATTTGAGAAGGACCTGCTGTGGGTCCAGCATCTTAATCCCTTCTTGTACGGGAGGGAGTTTCCATTCTGTTGGCCTGTGCATTGGATCCTGAGCCAATCTGCTACCATAAAAGACAGGAGGCCTGATGCAGCCTTGCCTGCAGCTCCGGTTAGGGCTTCACGAGGCCAGAGTTCATTGTGGAGGTGCCAGCGGGAGCGGGGGCCACAGCGACCCCCACAGCCGTGATTTGGGGTCAGCGGGGATGGTGGCCTCGGGTAAGGCACCAAGAGGCCACAGGTGGCAGACGCAGTGTCTTGGGGGCAGTGGCCTGATGCAATGACATTCGGCTGCAGTTCTGGCTACCGGCGCTCCCTTTCTCCTGCCCGTGCTCTAAGCCTGAGTATTCAGCTCGCTGAACAATTTTCATTCAATTTTAAAAATAACCCTCTGAGGAGGTAAGGCCGGTGTTACCATTCTCATTAAGGGGAAGAACTGAAACTCTGAAAGGATATGTGATTTGCTTAAAATCGAGAGCCAGTGAGTGGCAAAACCAGCGTTGGGCCCACGCCCGGATGTAGCAGGCTCCGTACGTTTTCCACCACGCCCTGCTCCTTGGACTTGGTAGCTCTGAGGACCTGTGGCAAGCGAAGGCAAGTGCAAGAAACTACAGCTTCCTCCTGGCACAGCTTTCTGGAGTTACGTCGATGTCTATTAAGTTAAAAATTAGAAGTTGTTATTTAAAACAACACGTAATGGAGTAAAATGCAAATGCTAGGTAAAATTAGCACATTCGAATAAATTTCACCTTGGAAGGAAATAAGCATCCGGATTTCCGGGGGACACAAGAGCGTTCCTCTCGGTCGCGTGCGCTCTGGTGGAACCGGGAGGGAGGCCCTGAAGTGAAACCTTAGCCAATCCCTAGGCTAGTGCTGCAATTAGCTCTGTGTCCCCGTTTAATTTAGTAAACACCGTATTTAACCTTATTTATCTGATCTTTGTGTATGTATGTAATAACCTCATCACAAATGTTGTTAACGCCCAGAAGTCCGGAACATCTTAATAAATGTGTAATAAAGTTTATTCGACCAAAGATTGTAGGGATGCAGATGCTAACTAATGCTCACAATACACATGAAACACTGGTAAATCCTCTGCTGAAAAAAAAACATAAAATGTAAGATGCCTTTTCCATATCTCCACATGCCGAAATGACTGTGCGTCACCTAGAGATCATTATGTGCGATGAGTTCACAGTGAGGAAACAAAATCAGTTTCAATGAAAGGGTAAGGTAGATATAAATCATAATCATTCTAAATTATAGTCATTAAAATTCTATAAATTCAAAACATTTCAACTCTATAGCTTGGGCAATGAGTCTGTTCTGAGCGGCATTGACCAAATAGTATTATTTTCAGATGTTCTAAGTATACGAGGTTACGTCTGACCACAAAACGTTGCCCTAGATTGCTACCACGCGTGCCCATTTACTGTTCCACTGTTTGTTCGGGCCCTGCTAGGTCTTGAGGCAAAGGGAAGTACCACAGTAACGTGTAAATAAGGAATTATAACACGGTGCAAAATATAATAATAGAAGCACAAACAAGGCCCAGTGGAAGCATCAGAAAATAAATTCTGCCTACAGGCGCCACTGCGAGGCTCATCCTTGTGCTCAGGGTCGACTCAGAGGGTGACAAGAGCAGCTGCGGGCAACAGGCTGGGAGGTCGGAGAGGGGAGCAGAGGAGAGTATGTGGGGCCGAGCGGAGCTGCATGTCCAAGGACACGGGGACACGGGGACATGCATGTTTCATGACTTTGAACAATTGCAAGTGTTTTTGCATTTACGGATCCCGGCGTTGAAAAGCTGTGGGGGTCGAACAGTTGGGCAAGCAGGGGACCGGCCGCCATGAAGGACCTGAAATAGTCATGCCGTTTGGACGTGGAGAAGACAGGAAGCGTGTTGAGGCAGGGGCATAGCAAGACAATGTTTACCCTTTGGAAAAATGACTCGGAAGATAGTGTGGCGAGTAGCTGGGAGAGGAAAGAGGCAAAGGGAAGAGTGAGGTGGAAAGTAACGAAGCCGCGTGCAAACAGAGATGAAGAGACGAGAAAATATGCAGGAAATATTTAAGTGACGGGAGCACAGAAAATGAAAATAAAAGGAATGTGACGGGTCAAGAATGGTAAGGACTTAGACAAATGGGAGATTATCAAGTAAAGAAAAACCAATAAAATAAGAACAGAGAAGTAACAGATTTGGTGGAAATAAAAACGATCTCACTTTTGGCAGGACTGTGTGTGCGTCACGCGGCCGGAGCGACAGTGTGGGCCGCGCTATACTCGGACACCAGGGCCGCCCCAGAGCCTGAAGTCAAGGACGACACGCGCAGCCGTGACCGCTGTGGGACTGAGGGAGATGCCCAGTAGGGAAAAAGGATTCCCGGCAAATGGCTGGAATGTGCGTCCGTGTGGTGAGCAGTGCTCACGGCTTTGTCAGCAGTGGTGGGTGGAAGGGGTTCCTTCAGGCCTAGCGGGGTGCGCCGGCTGTGCTGACGGAAGCCTGGGCTGGGGGCAGGCGGCTCGGCTCCCACTCCTGGGCTCCCTCAGGAGCTCGCCGCCTCGTGCTGAGCCGCCAGTCAGCCCTTCCCTTCCCCGGTGTCCTTATCTGCGGGGCGCGGGGGCTGCCCTGGGTGAGCCCGAGCGTCTGCAACTCTCCGGCAGGTTCCGCAGATCTCATGACTTCTCACAGGCTCCGAGGAAGCTGCCGGGGAAACCTGAAATAACTGACAATGCAGATGAGAAGAAATGTGGCCGCGTAAGAGACACAAGCCTTAGAGTTTCCTCATAAATAATGAAAAGCTGACTTAAAAAAATATTTTTGCTACACTTTGGGAGCAGTTATTGTAGACTCTTAGGAAATTGTGCGGCCTTTCATTGAAAGAGAATGACACCTGATCACAAATATTTGGGTTTTGATTGACCTTTTGGTCCAAGATTTTTTTTAATTTATTTTTATTATTTTTGAAAAGATTTTATTTTTATTCATTTATTTGAGAGAGAGAGAGAGAGCAAGTGAGAGAGAGAGCGTGAGGAGGGGGTGAGGTGGAGGCTGAGGGAGAAGCAGCCTCCCCGATGGAGCCACCCAGGCACCCTTGGTCCAAGGTATTTAGGAAATAACTATACGAGGTTGTCTCATTTAAAAGCCACCAACTTAAGGCTCATTGCGGTAGGGAGTATGTCATAGGTCTGACGACATGTGTCCCTTCTGGTCAGTTATGGCTGCTTGTAAATCACAGAGGAATAGAAAACATCTATTGTGATCGTATGGCACTTGAATCGTGTGTCCTTAGGATGGCAGTTCAGATGATGGCAGAGAAAGATCTTACAAACAGATGGGCCTAAGATACTGAGCTGGTACCCGCAAAATATGGGAAGAGTTCTCTCTTTGTGTTCCCCAAAGTGCCAGGGATGGTGGGCCAGAAGCACCGAAGAAACATAGACCGTAGCTCAACCGACAAGCCAAACAGCCAGGAAGCCACGCACGGCTGTGCTGTAGTATCTGGCTGAACAGCTTCTGCAACATTGTTCTGTAGTTTTGACTGCGCTGCGGTCCGGCGGTCCCTTATACGAAGCCCCGACTGATCATTACTCTCTGAATGTCAGCAGACCATCTTGTCGTGAGGAGCCCTGAGCACCCGAGGACTTAGAGCCGTCACGGCTCCGAAAGCCCAGAACATAGAGCTTTGCATTGTGAATAGACCCGTGCCCAGGCACCCGGGTGGCTCAGCGGTGAAGTGTCTGCCTTCGGCTCAGGTCGTGATCCCAGAGTCCTGGGACTGAGCCGCGTGTCCATCTCCCTCCTCTGAGGGGAGCCTGCTTTTCCCTCCCCCACTAGCCCCCCTGCTTGTGTTCTCTCTCTCTGGGTCTCTATCTGTCAAATAAATACATAAATAAATCTTTCTAAAAAAGAAAAGAAAAGAAAGAAAGAAAGAAAGAAATCTGTGCCAAAAGAGGAGGATTTGTTTACCTCAATCAGAGTTTGTGAAAATGTTTAAAAAATAAAAGCAGAGTGGAAAGGTTAAGAGTTAATGCACAAAAATCAATACATATACAACCAGAGCAGAAGAGAACAGCCGCTGGAACAGAAGGGAAAAGCAAGCCCAGGAATAACAAAAAGACAAAGATGAAAGGAAAAAAATCCCAGGAATAAACAAAATAAGGAATGTGTACGACTGATGCGAAGAAAACTTTACAATGCTGCTGCACAATGTGCGGGAGACTTGGGACAAGCGCACGTCTTCGATTTTGGAAAGAGATCAAGATACTCTATTTGGTGAAACAAACGAGGAGTGGAGCAGCACGTGAAGTATCTTAGTATAAAAAAGAAAAATGAGAATCTACATTTCTATTTTCTTGTGTTCGGAGAAACTCTGAAGAGATGCCTAAGAAACCTTCTATGAAGGGAATGGAAATCGCGCAGATAAGGGACGGGAAAGGAAGACAGGATTGTTCATACCCATTAGAGAGCACCTCCACACTCAATTTTGTAACTAGAAAGCATTGCATTCCGTTCCGTGTTTGCCCTACAGTTTGTGTAATCAGACTCCTGCTGATATGTAGATCATTTCCAGGCATTTGCTATTACAATCAATTCTACTATTAATCATATAAATGATTACCTTTTCAAGAAAAGGTATTAAACATAAATAAAACTTCCAACCAAAAAAAGTTGCAGAAATAAGAACAGGACACTTTCAAATGAAAGCTCCGACGTCTTCAATATAAATGGTGAAGTTCAGGACGGCGAGTCTTGGAAGGAGGAAATGTTAAGCATCTCTCCTTCCCCACTCCCCGCCCATTCCCATGCCCCGAGTACAGAGCGCTCTTGCCTATGAATGAAGAAGCATCCCGGCGCCTGCAGAGCAGGTGAGAAGCGAGTCCAATGACTTCGTCCACGCAAGTTTGCACTGGGCTCAAGTTTACACAGCTCATTACGAAGCTGTCATCATGCTCAGCGTCTCCTCCCACGGAGGCTACTTTGCTCGACGGCTAGGTGTGGCAAGCTATTTATTGAAATATTAACTTCTACGGGCTCTCTCTTTCGTTTTCTCCCTACATCTGACGCAGAGACCTCCCTTTCTGTTCCCGTGTCGCGGAGATGGCTTGAAGCTGACTGGAAAGCAGCAGCTTCCTGAGAAAGCCTCTCCGTTCGTTTACAAAGACCTTCGCTCACACAAGAGATGGGGCTAGATATCCTGAGTGGAGAAGGGAGGAAGGCGAGCGCTTCTGAGAGTGGCAGGAGGAGAAGACAGCAGACAGCAGGCCACGGGTGCTCAAAGCTGCAGGGACCCAGTCCCGGCTCCCTCCCTGGGCCTTAGAGGGATTGGCTGCCTGGCTTTTTTTTTTTTTTTTTTTTTTTTCAATTTATTTATTTTCAGAAAAACATTATTCATTATTTTTTCACCACACCCAGTGCTCCATGCAAGCCGTGCCCTCTATAATACCCACCACCTGGTACCCCAACCTCCCACCCCCCCGCCACTTCAAACCCCTCAGATTGGCTGCCTGGCTTTTGAACTCGAGGTAACCAGGGCCCCAGCCCTGGTTGTTTCTTCGTCCAGTGAGTGGTCCAGGAGCAACTTCTCACTGGACTTCAAGGAATCGTTGACACCGTCAGCATGTCAGCCACCAGCATGGACTGGAGAATCGAGTTGTTTTCTCTGTGGCTCGGTTAGAAATCCTTTAAGCTGTAAATAATGAGAAACTCACCATACAGTGGCTTAACAAAGAGTAGGTATTTCTTTTTCCTCTCACAGGAAGAAGTTCTAGAAGGAAGTGGCTCACAGAACTGGTTCCGTGGCTCAGCGATGCTGGGGCCACCAAGTGTGCAGCTCTCCTGGGCCGCCCTTCATGACTGCAAGATGGCTGCTGTGACGCCATGTCCCTCTTAAGTCTGGAGAATAAGAGGAAGAGAGAACACGAGGGTCTTCACCCATTTTGTCAGGAAAAACAAGTCGTTTCCTACACCCCCAGCAGAAAGAAGTTCTCTTACCTCTCATTAGTCAGGACCATCACTGACCACTTGTCTATGGCTCACATCAAGGAAGGTGGCAAAGCAAAAGGGACTTGGGGACACCTGTGGGTTAGCCAAAGCCGCAGTGACTGCTACACCCGATCTGGGGACACTGCATGAGCATCCGGAGTCTTTATGATCAGCGGGTGATGAAATCCCCAAAGAGTCAATCTTCCTCCACCTAGTGAGGTACCATAGGAGTAGAATGAATTTTAAAGAAACCAACTAAGATGAAATAAACACATTCTTTTTAATCAACAACAAAATAAAAGGTAAAAGGTGATGTTTCTTGCATGTCAGAGTCTGCAGTTATAAATTCATTACATCTTGCACAAGCATCAGTGATCTTAAAAAAAAAAAAAAAAGAAAAAGAACTTTGCCTTTGAGGGGTCAGTTTGAAACAAAGGGAAGAAAGGAAGGAAGGAAAGAAAAGGGAAAGAAACAGCGGCAGAAAAAGCTTCCTCACAAGCAGTTACCAAATCTGTTCATCTTGGGCCTGAGAACTCAACTGTGGATATTTAAACACTAGCAATGAACATAAACCCAGTTTACGAGGCATGTTTGAGGAAAGGTCAACATTATTTCCACATAGTCATAGAACCTCTAAAATGTGCCACACGGGTGGCTGCAGATGGGCTCTTTCCAAGTCTCTCCTAACTGGATAATGCCTGTATTTTAAATATGAGATGTGAGTCTCTCTGTGTTAAATGTATCGGTTCCCCCAAACCTAATCTTGCCCGGCAGGTGGCCCGTATTTCTGAATGTCTGTTCTGTGCTTGTGTTCCTTCGGACTTGACTTCCGCTCTATTTTTAACTGGCATTAGACTAGTTAATTCCGTTGTCTCTTAGCCCTGGTTCTGGATCCCTCTCTTCTTTCTTCCCGGCTCTGCCTGTGTGTTCTCTTCTGCTCTTCCGAGGAATGTGTTTGTCTCCTCACCCGCTGGCTGTCTTCTCTCCCCAGAGGTACAACGAGGGCAGCAGTCTCAGGGGTGGCAGCCGCACGTGGGACCAAGCAAACAAGCCGCTGCTTGTTAGAGAGAGAGAGCATTAACTTCAGATCATTAAGAGCAATTCGTCAGCTTATCTCTTTCAAACCTGGGATAAGGAAGTCATTTCCCAGTGCTAACCCCTGGCCAGCTACAACTTCTAAGCATCTGACTGGGATCGATGAAACTGATGGGCGGCCCTTGGAACTTCTCCCAGGATTATCTCTATAATGTGAGATTCCATATCATGGAATTATTGTTAATATTAACAAGAAGGGTGTTTGGAGTTCTTAAGGTGAAATATGTCACGTGACTGGAACGTCCTGGAATGTTCTGGATGGAACTGGAAATCCCTTTGGGAAGACGGGGTGTGGATACAGGGCACATCACCTTTATCGCGGAGCCAAGATCTTGAAGGCCTGTGGGTTTAGTCTCGTTGGTATGTAGCTAAGGACAGGGCCCAGCACTTTTTGAACACGGCTTCGCCCACTTGAAAAGGAGGAGTAATTAGTTTCCTTCTGCGTGTGTGATGCATGTCCTTTAAAGAGCAGATGTGGCACAAAGCCAGTGAACCTTCTGGAACCCCTTTCTCACCTGAGCCCCTTCCAAAGTCCCATACTGCCTGTTTTGTAATTTCACATCACTTTTCTTAAAGAAGACCGCCCCAAGTTGCATAAGCTTCAGGCTTCACAAAATCCGGGTCTGTACCTTATCCAATACATGATAGCACTTTCCTTTTCCAATTTTTAGTTATATCCAGTATTTTATTGGAAATGAGCAAATACATTAGTGGCATCATTTTAAAAAATAATTCATTTTATTTGCTTCCAGTTTTATGATTAATTTTGTAGTTAAATTTAACCATTTGGAGGCATTTTCATATAACCTCCTTTGATGACAATTCAGCCATAGCTTTAAAAATTATAAATATATTGCACAGTTATTCGTTGCCGTATCTACAAAACTGTTTAGTAGCCAAAGATTGAAAACACCCTAAAAGTTATCAATAAAAGACTCGTGAAATAAATTATGATACATCTGTACAAACATTGTGCAGCTATTTATAAATGAGAAAGATCTCTATGTACCGATATGGAAATGTTTCCCAGAAACATTGTTAATAAGTATAAAATGATGACTATAACATGCTACCTAGTGCAGTGAAGGGGGGGTAAGAATTTCTATTTACAATGGCTTGTGTTTGCATAAAGTAGTTTTGAAAGGACATATAAAGAACTAATAAATTACCAATGGTAGTGTGAGTTTGGGAATTGGACAGGTGGGAAAACAGCAGCGGAAGCGAGATATTTCACAGTTTTATGCATTGTGTGTCCAAAACCATTGAATGTATTACTCACAAAGTCAAATCAGAAAGAAACAAGAAACTGTCCTCACGTTCTTCTCCTGCCTCGGTCTATCTGTACCCTGGGACCCCTCCAAGCCTAAGTGTCATTGTTAACGACTTCATGAAGCTTCCCGTGGAAGGAGAACCTCCCCATTTCCTCAGCTCCCCTCGCAACAGCACTGAAACCGATGTCTGTTAGGATGAATCACTCCCCAGGCTGCGTGATTCTTATTTAGAAGCGTCATTTTCCAGACTGTTCTCTGTTTGCCTCCTGCCATTCCTGCCCTCACCTCTAACGACCTTCACGTTGTACTTCCCTCAGCCTCTTGAACAGGCTACATTCCCTCCCACAAAGACGCTTTCCCTGACCCCCTTGGTTTTGTTGGGCTACCCTGCTTTTCTTTCCCATCCCTGTGTATTCCTTGTCAAAATCCTTAGCTCACTTGTTGTTCCTCATAATATGGGTCTTCCCCGCTCAGGATTCTGGATCAAAGGCTCCAGAGCTATATCTGCATCTGCATTGTTTACTTCTGTGTTCCTGGCGCTTAATACAGTTCCTACCTAGCAAGAGTTAGCTAATAATTATTGACTGAAGAGGACCTTGTCTCCTCCTCAGCAGAGTGATTTCCTCATGGGTAAGATATGTCTTCCTCTGTCACACACATAACACATGACAATAGTGTTAACATAAGAGATGGGGCTTCAAATGAGAGCTGCCATTCCCGGCTCTGGCATCTTCCCTGTAAGCCTTCCTGGGCTTCAGAGATCTCATCTGCAACAATATTTTCATTCCTTCTGTTGTTCAGTAAATATTCCCTGAGAGCCAGCCCTCTGCCAAGCACTATTCTAGAACCTGTGGAAACAGAAAAGAGCTCACTCTCTGCAACACGGATTCTAACTGGGATGGGGAGGGGGTGTGCAGGGATGAGTTAGGTACAGAGGAGCACAATAAACCCTTCATCCAAGTAAACAAAAATGTTCAAGTAATGATAGAGGCAGCAAAGTGCAACGGAGGGTAGTTAATTCAGAACAGCCCCATCCATGTTGCTACAAAAGTTGGGTATTCGTCCTTTCTGATGGAGGCATAATACCCCATAGTGTATATGGACCACATCTTCCTTATCCATTCGTCCACTGAAGAGCATCTTGGTTCTTTCCACAGTATGGCCATTGCTGCTATGAACATTGGGGTACAGATGGCCCTTCTTTTCACGACATCTGTATCTTTGGGGTAAATACCCAGGAGTGCAATGGCAGGGTCATAGGGAAGTTCTATTTTTAATTTCTTGAGGAATCTCCACACTGTTCTCCAAAGAGGCTGCACCAACTTGCATTCCCACCAACAGATGCTTTCTCCACATCCTCTCCAACACATGCTGTTTCCTGTCTTGCTAATTTTGGCCATTCTAACTGGTGTAAGGTGATATCTCAATGTGGTTTTAATTTGAATCTCCTTGAGGGCTAGTGATGATGAACATTATTTCATGTGTCTGATAGTCATTTGTATGTCTTTATTGGAGAAGTGTCTGTTCATATCTTCTGCCCATTTTTTGATATGATTGTCTGTTTTGTGTGTGTTGAGTTTGAGGAGTTCTTTATAGATCCTGGATATCAACTTTTTGTCTGTACTGTCATTTGCAAATATCTTCTCCCATTGCATGGGTTGCCTCTTAGTTTTGTTGACTGTTTCCTTTGCTGTGCAGATGCTTTTGATTTTGATGAAGTCCCAAAAGTTCACTTTCGCTTTTGTTTCCTTTGCCTTTGGAGACATATCTTGAAAGAAGTTGCTGTGGCTGATATCGAAGAGGTTACTGCCTATGTTCTCCTCTGGGATTCTGATGGATTCCTGTCTCACATTGAGGTCTTTTATCCATTTTGAGTTTATCTTTGTGTACGGTAAGAGAATGGTTGAGTTTCATTCTTCTGCATATAGCTGCCCAGTTTTCCCAGCACCATTTATTGAAGAGACTGTCTTTTTTCCACTGTATGTTTTTCTTGTTCTGTCAAAGATTATTTGCCCATAGAGTTGAGGACAACCTCTCTGAGAAGATAATGTCTGAAGTGAGTTTTGGTGTAGATTAAATGAGATAGTGTCTGCCAACACATTAAAATAACAACCAGCATATCATGAACTTTGATAAATGGTAACTATCAGTATGACTGAACATTTGTCAAGAGAATGAACCAAAAGTATGTGAAACTATAAGTAGATTCTCTTTAATACAAAAAATGCTCTAATCATAATATGTTTTCCTATAGTGTGTTATTGAAGTCAGCAAGCTCTCTTCTGGCTGCAGGAATCTCCTTTTCTTACTGAAATAGTTGATGCTCCTCCAAAGCCGTACAATCAGTCCCCTGGGGTGATTTCATTACTCACAGTGTCCAACGCTGTACTCAGAGAGAAATCGCGGGAACACATGTAACATTGGTGTTCACATGTTGATACTGTATTCCTTATGGTCCTTAGAACCTATGAGTTTTTACATGTCTGTGACATCTGAGCTGAAGGAAAACAGGGTTGGGGTACAGAGCTCAGTGAGGGAGACCACAATGTGTCAACACAGACCCACTCCTAACGTATAAAAAGTCTCTGACAATCACATGTTCCTGATGAGGTAGTAAAATCGCTGTTGTGTATTGGCTGGTATGCAACATGGGGTAGGATTAAGGACCTTCCCTGTGTCAGGTGCTTCTCATTTAATCTCCAAGAAATATATCAGGAAGGTCGCTGTCTTAGGTTGGGTTCCCAGAGATGAACCTCAGATGGGGATATGACTTCCAGGTAGAGTCTCTACTTAGGCTGAGGAACCGCAGAAATTTGGGAGGGTATCCCTACATGTGTCCCCATTGAGGGAGGGGTTGGGTGTGTACACACTCACACACACACACACATAAATAATAAACAGGACCCAAAGAACCTAGATGGAACACGGACCATGTCCTCTGTGGGATTCACGTCCCTGACTTACATAAGAGGAAATCCAGGTGTTCGTGCACTCAGAGCGGTCAAACACTTCGCTCCAGGTCAGCCATATAGTAAGTGGCAGATACAGACCCAGACAGGCCTGACCCCACAGTTCACGTTCATTCTCCTCGACCAAATGCGCCTCCGTCTCCTGACCGGCAGCCATGAACTGAAACGTAGCCTGCGTTTACGGAAATCGATATTCCCACCTAGCTCTCTGAGGCAGAAGACTATCAGGAATTGCCCCAAAACACTGTATCAGGGAATCTTTAGAAAAGCAGCTCTCCAACGGATACAGAGTGCGAGCCAGATATGTAATTTACAATTGGCCAGTGGCCAAGATCAAAGGATAAAAGAAACAAATGAAATTAAATTTAATGGTACACTTTATTTAGCCCAGTATATTCAAGATGTGATTTTGAAATGTAGTCAATATAGAAATTTAATAAGATCTTTACATTTTTTTCATACAAAGTCTTTTTCTGTATTTTATACTCAATATGGTTGTAAATTATTTATCAAAAAATACTTAATGATGGGGCACCTGGGTGGCTCAGTGGGTTAAAGCCTCTGTTTTCAGCTCAGGTCATAATCCCAGGCTCCTGGGATCAAGCCCCTCATCAGGCTCTCTGCTCGGTGGGGAGCCTGCTTCTCCACCCCACCCCGTCTCTCTCTCTCTGCCTGCCTTTCTGCCTAATTGTGACCTCTCTGTGAAATAAATAAATAAAATATTTATCAAAAAATACTTAATGGGACTTAGGTTTCATAAAATTTACAGCTAAAAAAAGGGTAGATTTACATAGCCAAGTTGGACTAAACATCCTTAGACGTTCTTATAATAAAATTGAGTATCATTTTTTAATTTAAATCAATTAAAATTAAATATTAAAAATATCCAAGCCTTCAGTTACAACGACCACATTTCAAATGCTCGCTAGTTTCAGGTGGCGACGAGGTACCATCCAGAACAATACGGAAAATTAGCCTTCGAGGAAGTACAGGATGTAATCCTGTATACCATCAGGGACCGAACCGGTAGGTCTCTCCGCAAACAAATACTGGGTATCTATCATGTGCTGCACATAGTAAATATGACGATGAAACAGAACACCCTTGGCCGGAAACAGTTCATGTACAAGGGCTTTGTGACTGAAGTTGCTTGGAAGGAATGAGAACAAGCCATGTTAATAGTTTGGGACCAGAGCCACTCAGGAAGGGGATAGACTTGGCTTGTGCTTGATCTTTGCTACGTGCCATGTTTTATTGCCTACGTGTCATACTTTATTTTCATCTCTGGAGACCTGGTCACCTGGTTTCAGTGTGTTTTGTAATCCGGTAAAAAGCTCTGTCTCAAACCAAGAGTGCTGGTAAGTGGCCATTTTGACCCCATAACCTCATCAGTACAGACCCACTGGTACTAGAAGCACAGTCTGGTGCTAAGACGTGGGAACACTAGAAAGAAGCTGGCGTGTTTTTAAACACACGTGCAAGTTTATGCTGAAAAAAAATGAGGCATGTGCAAAAATGTTCATGGCAACACTATGCTTAATTGCCAAAAAACTTAATTTAAACACACATCAACAGTAGAATGATTTGTTTTAAAGATTTCTATTTGAGAGAGAGAGAATGCGCATGGGACAGGGAAGGAAAGGGGCAGAGGGATAGGGAGAAGCAGACTGACTACACCGGGCTCCCTCCCAGGATGCCAGGATCATTACCTGAGCTGAAGGCAGACGCTTAACCAACTGAGCCACCCAGGCGCCCCAATGGTAGAATGATTTAATAAATAGTGGAATTCTCTGGACTATTCATGCAGTAAAATACCACACAGTAAGGAGAATGAAAAACCTATGATTATATCCAGCATTATGAATAAATCTTATCAACACACTGAGGAAAAGAAAAAGCCAGATAAAAAAAGAAAAAAGTGTAGGATTCCCTTCATATCAAATTCAAAAATAGGCAAAACTAGTTTATAATTTTAACAGTTATAGGAAGGGGGGACAGGGAGTTGTGATAAAAAGTGGCTTGAGGAGGCACTTGGGGGGCTCGGTTGGTTGGGAAACTGCCTTCGGCTCAGGTCATGATTCTGGAGTCCCAGGATCGAGTCCCGCATTGGGCTCCCTGCTCGGTGGGGAGTCTGTTTCTCCCTCGGACCTCTCCCCGCTCATGCTCTCTCTCTCTCTCTCAAATAAATAAATAAAATCTTAAAAAAAAAAAAAGAGTTTAAAAAAAAGAAGTGGCATGGGTAGGAATCCTGCAATGCAAAAATTCTATTTCTTAATTATAAGTTGTTATACCGCTGTGTATGAAGAAAATAGTTATGACTGCTGCAATTTCTGTATGTCTGTTATTGTGTGTGTGTGTGTGTGTGTGTGTGTGTGTATACATTATATATGTTAATTAATATATATTTACTTATTTTTCTTCTGAAGACCAACAGAGTTCTGATGCTCGTTCTGGAACTCTAGAGACAAACTGGACATGTGTAAGAAAATCAAAATTATTCTAGCTGGTGATTCTACTTTCTTAAAATCACAAAGAACTCTTTTGGAAGCAAAGGAAAATCAAGCTGGCCATAGAGACTGGGAGCTGATGAGGTTAGCAGGTGACAAAAAAGACAACTTAGTTCTCTTTGAGGTTTCTGGGCCTGGCACGACCTTCCCTCACCTCTGTCTAATGAAATCCTAACTTCCTTTAAGTTCCATTGAGTAACAATTCCTCCAGGAAGACTTCCTGGATTGCCCTAAACAAAAGTTATCTCTCCTTCTAAATTTGTAGGACACTTGTCAGTTATTCATCACATATTACCATGCTTTATAGCACTTAAAAACTCGGGCAAGGAGTCCCCAGGGTTAAAGACATGTTTCTACCACTCATGTATGACCTGAAGAAATTGCTTTGTCACTCTGCATTCATTTCCTCAGTTGTAAAATGGAGATGATAACGATAGGACCTCCCCAATAAGGTGTTGTGAAAGATAAAATAAAACAATGGGTGTTAACTGTTATTGCTATTGTTGTTATTACTGTTATCTATTCTAGCAGATAATGGGTTCCTGGAAAACATGGAACGTGACTTAGGGGCTCCACTACACACACCCCATGTTGGCTTGCTTTAGAGCAGTCACGTTCTTTTCTGTTTTCCGACGAGCCTAATCTCCCCAAGGACAGGAAAAACAACCTCAGTTGACCCTTCACACTGTATAGTAGTGGGATTCAGGCTATGTAGATGCTAAGTAGGGTTCAAATCTACTTGACCTTCCTCATTCGGCCACACCCCAAACAGTCAAAAGGGAACGTCCACAAACTCACACCACAAAGTTTCTGACCTCGGAGGGGACCGACCAGGCATTCCTGTTTGCCATGGGCTACGTGCATTTGGGCACTGAAAGCCTCATGATCCCCGAAAACCCTCAGTCCCAGACACAGCAGGGTGCTTGACCCCTGCCCGCGTCTATGCCCGGCCGCTCGCCTCGCCCGCTGCCTTTATGGGTGAGCGACAGTTCTTCCTTCTGCCTAAAGCCAAGGCCTCATCAGGTTGGCATTTCTTCTGCTGCTCAGGGCCTGGGGGCTCTTGAAATGCCCTCTCTCCTTCTGCATCGTCCTCTCTGAACCATTCCCATCAGCGTACAAACATGCTGTCATTTCTCCTACTTTAAAAAAGCCTTAAAACATCAAAACAAAAAACAACAATAGCAATAACAACAAGAAGCCTGGAGGCCCCATCTCCCTCAAGCCACCACCCCTCCCCCCCACTTCTTGGCTCCCTTCAAAACCAAACTCCTTAAAAGAGCCGTTCATGCACAGTCTCCAATTCCAATGCCCCCACTTCCCATTCTTGTTCAACCACTTTACCCAGGCTTTTGTTCCCAACTCTCCTTAGATGTCGGTCTTGTTCTCAGTTTGCCAATGATCTGCAACTTTCCCAGATGGCTGCATTATGAGAAATGAAATTCTATTGTTTTAAGCCATTGTATTTTCTTGTGTTTTTTTTTAAAGATTTTATTTATTTATTTGATAGACAGAGACCACAAGTAGGCAGAGAGGCAGGCAGAGAGAGAGGAAGGGGAAGCAGGGTCCCCGCTGAGCAGACGGCTCGATGCAGGGCTCCATCCCAGGACCCTGAGATCGTGACCTGAGCGGAAGGCAGAGGCTTAACCCAGTGAGCCCCCCAGGTACCCCTACACATTAATTTCTATCCGTAAGCAATCTCCCCCTATCAGAAGGCTGTTCTCCATTCTTCTTGCTCGACCCCACACCGTGAAATCATCCTGACACCATTCCTTCTCTCCGATCCCACATCCAGTCCACCAAGGAAGGCCGTCTCTTGGCAGCATCTCTTGCCAGATATTGCAAAAGCGTCCTCACTGCTTCCACGCTGGCCTGCCCGGTCTACCCTCAACCCGGAGCCAGAATAATCCTCTAACATCATAGGTCGGTGTAAGTCACTCTTCTGCTCAAACCTTCTCCCCGTGGTTTCTTGTCTCATTTGGAATAAAATCCAGAGCAGTGACCTTGACCTACAAAGCCGAACAATCCCGTCCCATTGCCTGTCTGACCTCATCTCCTGCCGTTCTCTGCCTTCCTTGTTCTGCCCCGGCCTCACGGGCCTCCTCGCTCTCCTCAAACACACTTACCCACTTAAGCCTCTGGCTGTGAACGTGCTGATCCTCCCGCCCAGAAGGCTCTGCCCTAGATCATGACATGATTGCTTCCACACTTCCTCAGTCTCTCCTCGAATTTTAAATTCTTTCCCTTGGCTTTTAAATCAGTCATTTATTGATATAAGAAATACTTTCCATGCAACAGATACTGTGGGAACGTGAAGATGAATATGACATCGACTCCGCCCTCCCAAAACTCCCAAATTGGACTGGCCTTTTCAGAAGGTTTCCCGGGGGAGGTGACCCTAAGATGAATCTGGAAGAAAAAATAGGAGTGAGAGGGGGAAGGGGGGATACAGCAGATGCCTTCGAGAGAGAGAGAGTGTAGTGCTCGTGTGTGGGTATGAGGCCCTATACCATATTCAGAGGCTACAAGATCCGCCTTTTCCACCGCGGAGTCGGGTCACGTGCTGTCGGGAGGCACTGTAGAGGCTCGGTTAACTGCCCGAGGGCGGAGAAGAGAGGGAAGAGCCATTCTTGGCCCAGGGCGGTGCAGGAGAGAAGGCCAAGAGCAGTGACCGGACACAGAGATGGCAGGGCCCTGCCGGGGACAAGAGAGGACATCAGGCAAACAGAACGAGCAGCCCGTCAGATAGAAGGGGACATGGCCCAACCTCACGGGCAGAATCCAGGAACGGGGATTCCTGCAGCGAGCCACGCTCGGGGACGGTGACAGCGATGGGACTCCGCGTGCTGATAGCCGCCAACGAACCAGGTTCCCCGGTCCTCGGCCCTTCTTCCGTCTCCCTCCTTACATCTCGGCTGACCTGTGACTTGCTTTAACCAAATCGTACTCAACCTGGGGAGACTTGGCCCTCCCAGGGGACTTCGGACAATGTTTGGAGACAGTTTTGTCAAGAGTTAGGGGAAGGGGAGTGCAACCGGCATCTAGTGGGTAGAGGCCAGGAAAGGGTCAGACACCAACGTAGAGTAGAGTCCCCCACTACAGGGAATTACCCAGCCCCAGATGTCCATAGTGCCAAGGTTGAGAAACCCAATACAATGCAACCTAAGCCTTGAGACCTTATGCCTTAAGAATCTAGAAGCTTCCACCTTTGCACCCTCGGAAGCAGGTCAGCCAAACTTCTTACGTGGGCAGCTCCGCAGCTCCGTGCAGAGACCCCACGAGAAGCAGCAGTCCTACGGCTACACGGAAGAGAACCGTGAACCCGGCTAACGGCAAGAAACAAGGTCCCAGATACATGATCCCAGGGAAGCTCTTCCTGCCGGCTCTGCCACTGAGCCGTCTTTGCCGAGGTGTCCGATGCGTGAGCCGTGCTGCTCTCATGGATATTCCAACACCAACAGACACCACAGGGAGCAGGCGCCCGTCGTCCCTCCCGAGCCCGGTCCGAAGTAAAGATTCACGAGCAAATACATAAAAAGTCGATCTAAGTCTCTGAGTGTGGGGATAGTTTGTACAGAGCATTAGAGAGATGGACAACAGCCACCAGAAGACACTGTTCTCATCCGATTCTAACTGCGACCCTGTGGAATGCAACGTGTTCTTGTCTGTGTCACTTCAGCTATGAGAAGGTCTGTGCCCACAAGCGCAAAGGAGCTTGGTGCCCCCAAGGCTGACACCATGAGGAAGTGAGAGAGCTGGGCTTTGAACTCGGGCAGCCCGACTCCAGAGGCTGTGTCTTAACCGTCGCGGCATACAGCCTGTCTCTGGGCCTTCGTTCATTCATGCATTCAGTGTATACTTATGGAGGATCTGCCATGCGCCGGGAACTATTCTATGTGCGTGGAACACAACAGAGACCAACACGGACGAAAATCCTGATCTCATGGAACTTACTTCTAGCGAAGTCTGAGAAGCCACAGAAGCATGCTATCAGGTCACGAGACACGGATTGCTTTTTTTTTTTGGCATCTATTCCCCCATCTCCACTGGGGAATTAGCCTTCCTTCTGGATTATTAAGGCTGTTACTGAAGGTGGGTAGCCCTCCCCTGACCAAGCCAGGCCAATGTTCCTGTCCAGGGATTTGAGTCTTCAGAAAAATAGCAGAAATATTGAAAATAGGTGGAATTCATTCACTCCAGGCATGGGTCCCAGAAAAAAACAAAACAAAACAAAAAAACCCAAGAGCTCCTTCTACTCAGACCCTAAAATCTGCCCTGCCTCCTACCCGTTTCTGAGCCTTGTTCTCTAGTCCTCTTGTTATTCTGGGAGTCATCTGATATCTTCCTAATAAATGCCTATACTGACTTGGGCAGAGACTTGTTCTACTGCTTGTGGTTAAAAGGCTCTAACTGCAAGCCTGGAGTTCAGGAGAAGGTCTCTGGGCCCAGGGACAGGGACTGTGGGAATCAAGCAAATAGTAAGGGTGTCCCCCAGTCATGTCCATTATCCATCTCTGGTTTCTGACATGGACAACTGATGTTTCCTCTGTCTTATCTAGAATGTTCAGCAAAAACAGTTTCAAGCCTCCTTCTTCAAACCAGATTGTTGTTCTTCTAAGACATTTCTGCAGAGAAATTTGGGAGCCACCATTGAAAATAATCTTTAAAGCAGAGACCCAGACGTGGGACACGTGAATAGATCCCTGACCTTTTAGAAACCCAAGAGTCAGGATGGTACGTGAGCTCAGAAGCACACGCCGAGTGAAGAAGGATTCTAGCCCCATCCCAGACTCCCTGGGGTGGGGACCACGAGTGCTCATTTTTGGATAGATGATGCGGGCAGTGACTCAGACGCTCACTGAAGGTGGATGACTTTCTGTTCACCGCTGGGCGAGGAGCCCCTTTGAAGAGTGTGTGTCGAACTTCACCACGCATACTGGTATCTCAGTAAGAGGCAGCTACTGATTCAGGAGGTTTGGGGTGGAGCCCGAGACTCTGCATTCCTAACAGGTGAGTAAAGGATGCCCTTGGAGCTCAGATCATGTTTTGGGTTGCAAAGCCCTGGAACACTCTGGCCTCCACACTCGACGGGTCACAGAATCCAGGTGGGGCTAACTGAGCTTGACGCTGGGAGGCAGAAGGCTCAGGCCCCGGAGGGAAGCTGGGATGCAGAGAGAGCCTGACAGCTCGCTCCTTGGCAGGCCGACAGAATGAAATCCCAGAGCCTGCAAGATTGACCGTCAGATTCTTAGCCCCACAATGCTACCATCCTTCTGGCTGAACCTGAGCAGCCCCGAAAGGAGCCATGAGACTTAATCCATTAATTAAATCCTCAAATAGCTACTTTTCCTGACCCTTCTTTCCCTCTGAGTCCTGGCTCGGTATTACAAGATGAAACAAAAACAAAGACATGATTCCAAAGTTCAGTCTGATGTAATTGGGTGCTTTGTTCTTAATGAGAGTGCAAAGTAGTATTACAATTTTTTTTGTAGGCCATCGAGTCTGTGTAGATAGTAGTGTCGTGTTTACTGTTCTAATAAAAACTGCTTCTGCTTATGAGAATAAAAGTGTTGAAAAGCTGACATAGACAGCTTTCAAATGACGGAGGAGACAGAATCAAATTATTCTGAAGAACTTGTGAATATTTACTTACAAGCCTGGCCCTTCCCTTCCCAGTCATTCCCATATTCACTAGCAATCATGGTCCGGGTGTGATGTTAAGCACTGGCATTCGTTATGGGGGTTACGTGGTACCAAGGGTCTGGCCAAGAAAGCCAAAAAACTCGGAAATTCAGCCTCTGTTTATTGTTTGATGAAGCTCCCGGGATCCACTCTGCTGTTGGACTTATTTATTAAATGGAAGACTAGATGCGAATCCCTATCTGCTCCCTGTCCTCTGGAGGAAACCCAAAAGCGAAGGTAGAGTTCCAGATAGTAGGGAATAAACAACAGGTGGTCTGGGCATCGTTCAAAAGTGTGAGTCACACTAAAATGGGTGTGGGATTTTTTTGAAGAGTCATTTCCACTCCAGATTTCAAAATATACTACTCATATCAAGTGGGTTTTATTTTGTTCTAAGATTTTATGTATTTATTTGACAGAGAGAGAGACGACAAGCAGGCAGAGAGAGAGAGAGGGAAACAGGCTCCCCACCGAGCAGGGACTCCATTGCAGGGCTCGATCCCAGGACCCTGAGATCGTGACCTGAGCCAAAGGCAGAGGCTTAACCCACTGAGCCACCCAGGTGCCCCTCAAGTGGGTTTTTAATAACTATCCCTGTGGCTGTATATGAAGGCAAAACTCTATTAAACTGACATTTTTTTTTAAAGATTTTATTTATTTATTTGACAGAGAGAGATTACAAGTAGGCAGAGAGGCAGGCAGAGAGAGAGAGAGGAGGAAGCAGGCTCCCTGCAGAGCAGAGAGCCCGACGCGGGACTCGATCCCAGGACCCTGAGATCATGACATGAGCCGAAGGCAGCGGCTTAACCCACATTTTTAAAGACAAACAGCCCATTTGTGGGGCTGAGCAGAAGGAGCTGGGAAACGTACCACTCTTAAAGTTTCTATCACCTACATCCAATGGTTCATCAGAGCAGACGTTTCAAAACCTCTGTTTATACTGGAATTATTTCTCGAATAGCAATTTCCAACGCGTCTGAATGATATTAAAATCACTTGAAAGTATGCGTGAAGCACCCACATGCAAATTCTTTGTGACAGAACTGTGGCTGTTGAAGGAAACTCCTGGAAATGATTAGGGAGGGAACATGAGGCAGTCAGGAAGGAGACCTCCCGGGGAGGCCAAGCAGAGGAAGGCAGGACAGTCAAGGAAAGGGCGGAAGCAAAGGGGGTGCTGACGTAAGGTCTAGGGAAGAAGGTTGAAGTAGAGTGAGGAGGACGGAAACCATCACCAAGACCTTGCCAGTGGGGCGCCTGGGTGGCTCAGTGGGTGAGGCATCTGCCTTTGGCTCAGGTCATGATCGCAGGGTCCTGGGATCGAGCCCCGCCTCATGGTCCCTGTTTAATGGGGAGCCTGCTTCTCTCTCTTCTGTTCCTGCTCTCTCTCTTACTCTCTCTCTCTCAAGTAAAATAAATAAAAATCTAAAAAAAAAAAAAAAAAAAAAGACCTTGAAAAACTTGAGAAAAAAGTAAAGGCATCGAAAGGACTATCACCTTCTTGGAAAGGCCTTATCCTACCAACGTACCTAAAATAAATACTCGGCTCTCAACAGACTGTTCTCCGTATGTTACCTGGCCTTACTCACGGCTGTAGCCCTACAGCCAGGGCCGTCCCTGACAGCAGTTAAGTGCTTGACCAAGTCTGATTTGAATAAATTAGCGAATGAAACCAAGAAAGGGATTTGAGAAGTGGAAAAGGCAGAATGCTAGTGTAAGTGTTTAGGACAGAGATGCAATGAATAAGGGGGGGGGGGGAGGGCAAATAAAAGTGAAACCTTTCGCCACATCTTAAAATTGAAGATAAAAAGATACATGAGTCCTGAACCCACCCAAACTCGAGCCAAACTGCTTGGAATCATTCAAAAATGTTTGTGAGCTTTAGAAAAGATGCATCAGATCATCTTCAAAGAGAACAACTGGGCCCTTGGTTCTGGGAAAAAGGGCCTGAAAATTCCAGAAACCCTCCAGCCCCTCCCACCCAGACAAAGGCCCCAGCCAAGTTGCATTGCCCGAAGAGGCTCATGGGACCCCCATGGAAAGTCACACCAGAGAGAACATCAAATGTCACTTGGGATCTGTTCAAGAAAAGAGGAAAACAGAGTGAGTAAGGGGAAAAAGCTTTATAAATCTAGTAAGTGGTCAGAACAAGAATTGGACTAACCACCCTTTCCCAGCACCCCCTAGTCCCGCAGACAGTGTCTCATTGTTGGGATTGTGTTTGTTTGAGAAAAGACAAAGCCTGGGCTGTGACTCCGTGGTTGTGCACGCCTCGTACTTATTTTACCAAATGTCTTGGTGCTGGTGGGAGTGACGCTGAAGGGGCTGCTGTAGACAAAGGGCAAAGGAGGGACTGAGGACTCCACCGAGATGAAGAGGCACCAAGGCACCTTCTCCGCCAGAGACCGGCATGCGCCGGCCCTGCCTGGTGTGTCCCGACTGCTCGCCACTAATCGTCCTCTGACCAACACACTCCGAGCAGGATGCTTCTATCCTGAACACCGGAATCAGACACGATCTGGTGACGTTGGTTACCTCTGAAGAGTGAAGGGGAACCTGGGGGGCACTAGACTCTTATTTTATGAAGACTTAACAGAGGGGTGAAGTGTGTTTTGTTTGCTTGCTTTTTTTGTTTCTGTTTGCTATTTTTGAAACTGTAACATTAGTAAATTAAGGAGTAATAGATTATGGTTATTTTTTACTTTTTTCTATGGGACATTCCGTGTGTGTGTGTGTGAAAATCAGGTTGTAGGAGACAATCATGTTTTTTTTTAAAGTGTTGACAGCCATTAAATTACAAAGTTTTGAAAATATCATATTAGCCAGGTGTGTTTTAGGGCACTGTGTCAATTTTAGCCCAGGTGTGCCACAATAGTAACGAATTCTTATCGCTTAATGTGTCCCATGCACTGTCCGGAGCTCTTTGTTCTGTGTTTATTTATTTAATTCTTACAACTGGGCGAGCAAAGTACTATTTAATCTCTGTTTTCTGATGAGGAACTGGCCCCAGCTGGTGAGGAATGAAGAAGAAAAGACTTAACAAAATCCTGTGGCCGTGTCTTCTGTAGCTCTGGCAGCCCGTAATAGAGAGGTGATGTAAACTGACCTGCATTCTTTTCTTAACTTTTTTTTTTAATTTTTTTTTTTTTAATTTGTCAGAGAGAGAGAGAGAGAGCACAAGCAGGGGGAGCAGCAGAGGCAGAGGGAGAAGCAGACCCCCCCTCTGCCCCCACTGAGCAAGGAGACCTCAGTGGGACGGGATCCCAGGACCCCAAGACCTGACCTAAGCCAAAGACAGATGCTTAACTGACTGAGCCACGCAGGTGTCCCTCTTTCCTTAACTTTTAAACTGACATTTAACACGTGTATAAGGCAGTAAGGGCACCAACGTGAAGTTTACAGCTTGATGAAATTTTACATGTATATCCTCCAGGATATTTCCAGCACCCCAAAACGGGTTTCTTTTGATCCTTCGCAGTCAATGCCTCCCCTAAAGGTGGACTTTATTCTGATTTTCATCATCATACATTAGTTTTATCTGTTCTCGAACCTCACGTTAATGAAATCGTACAGTTTGTACTCATTTCCGGCTCCTCTCACTCACCACGGAAAGTCATCCATGCAGTTGTGTGAATTCAGAATTCGTTCTTTTTTGTTGCTGTATAGTATTCTATCCTACGATCATTCCACAGTGGTTTACCCATTCCCCTGTTGGCAAACTTTTTTCCAGTTTGAGGTTATTATGAATAAAGTGACTCTGAATATTCTTTCTCGTGTCTTTGAAAGAACAAATGCCCTTACTTCTCTCAGATGTATCCTTAAGAGTGGGATTGCTGTGTTATAAAGTGGATGTGTATTTAGAGTCCAAAGAGATTGCCAAACAGATTTCTAAGACGATTATGCCAATTTAGACTCCCACGAGCAACGCGTGAGAGTTCCAGTCTCCTCACATCCGTGCCAGATCCATGTCATCGCAGTAGGCATGTAGCTATCTCATTGTGGTTTTAATCTGCATTTACCTGATAACTAAGAACGTCAAGTGCTTTTTAATATCCCTGTTAGCCCCTATCCTATCCTTTTTTGTAATGTGTCTGTTTAAATCTTTTCCTTCTGTTTTTAATTAGGTGGTTTGTCTTTTTCTTATTGAATTATAGCAGCTCTTAACACATTCTTGTTGGGAGTCTTTTATCAAACACATGTAATTGGGAATAAATTCTCAGTCTGGCTTCTCTTTTTCCTCTCTTAAGGGTGTCTTTTAACACCAAATCCCCTTCAGAAATCAGGTAATAAATATATTTTATGTAACACACATACAGGAGAGAACTTACCTAATTAAGTTATCAACCAGTGTAACATGTAATAAAATTTAGTTCAATGGCTTCAAATGAGATCTATTTCAAATAGCCGTTTTATTTACTCAAGCACTCGTTTCCATCCTCTCCCCCAGGTCCGTTCTGCGTGAGGCGCTGAGCCCGGGCGCACACAGGGTGTCGTCTCTTCTCTCCCTCAAGGAGCTCCAGGAGGCTGGCAGGCGATAAACCGAAATAACGTAATGAGACAAGTGATCATAGGTATGTACTTGTCCATGAGATGGGGCTGGAGTGAACGGACCGTGAAGAAGACCAGAAGGAAGAACGTTAAAGCAGTTTCACCAAAGGACATTTGCGGAGGCCCTTGAAGGAAAAGAGAGGCGTTCACCAAGCGGACCCGCGGGAAGGGGCATGAAAGGCACGGGGCGTCAAAGGCAAATATTTTGCTGTCTCCGAACCAGTGATTTTCTGTATGTGGTTTTTCAGACCACCTGTACCAGTTCAACCTGGAGTAGATGTGAAAAATAGCATATTACTGCCTTTTGTCCCAGAATTTCTTAATTCACATCTTTGGACATAGGACTTGATAATCTGAGTCTTAACCTTCCCCCTTGAGTGGTTGTTGGGTTTTTTAATACCCTTACATTTGAGAACCTTGAACTAGAGTGTAGGGGAACCAATAGGACACAGAAAATGGTGCCCGGAATCAGGTTATGAAGAGTCTTTCCAGGTTATGGATTTCGTGCTGAGGACTTCGGGTTAAATACGAGTTGGGCAATGTAAGGCTGTTAAAAGAGTTTTCTTTTTTTTTTTTCCAATTTATTTATTTTCAGAAAAACAGTATTCATTATTTTTTGCACCACACCCAGTGCTCCATGCAAGCCGTGCCCTCTATAATACCCACCACCTGGTACCTCAACCTCCCACCCCCCCGCCACTTCAAACCCCTCAGACTGTTTTTCAGAGTCCATAGTCTCTCATGGTTCACCTCCCCTTCCAATTTACCCAAATTCCCTACTCCTCTCTAACGCCCCTTGTCCTCCATGCTATTGGTTATGCTCCACAAATAAGTGAAACCATATGATAATTGACTCTCTCTGCTTGACTTATTTCACTCAGCATAATCTCTTCCAGTCCCGTCCATGTTGCTACAAAAGTTGGGTATTCATCCTTTCTGATGGAGGCATAATACTCCATAGTGTATATGGACCACATCTTCCTTATCCATTCATCCGTTGAAGGGCATCTTGGTTCTTTCCATAGTTTGGCGACTGTGGCCATTGCTGCTATAAACATTGGGGTACAGATGGCCCTTCTTTTCACAACTCTATGGTCAATTAATCTTTGACAAAACAGGAAAAAATATGCAGTGGAAAAAAGACAGTCTCTTCAATAAATGGTGCTGGGAAAACTGGACAGCTATATGTAGAAGAATGAAACTCGACCATTCTCTTACACCGTACACAAAGATCAACTCAAAATGGATAAAAGACCTCAACGTGAGACAGGAATCCATCAGAATCCCAGAGGAGAACATAGGCAGTAATCTCTTCGATATCAGCCACAGCAACTTCTTTCAAGATACGTCTCCAAAGGCAAAGGAAACAAAAGCGAAAATAAACTTCTGGGACTTCATCAAAATCAAAAGCTTCTGCACAGCAAAGGAAACAGTCAACAAAACAAAGAGGCAACCCACGGAATGGGAGAAGATATTTGCAAATGACAGTACAGACAAAAGGTCGATATCCAGGATCTATAATGAACTCCTCAAACTCAACCCACACGAAACAGACAAACACATCAAAAAATGGGCAGAAGATATGAACAGACACTTCTCCAATGAAGACATACAAATGGCTATCAGACACATGAAAAAATGCTCATCATCATTAGCCCTCAGGGAGATTCAAATTAAAACCACATTGAGATATCACCTTACACCAGTTAGAATGGCCAAAATTAACAAAACAGGAAACAACATGTGTTGGAGAGGATGTGGAGAAAGGGGAACCCTCTTACACTGTTGGTGGGAATGCAAGTTGGTGCAGCCTCTTTGGAGAACAGTGTGGAGATTCCTCAAGAAATTAAAAATAGAGCTTCCCTACGACCCTGCAATTGCACTCCTGGGTATTTACCCCAAAGATACAGATGTCGTGAAAAGAAGGGCCATCTGTACCCCAATGTTTAAAAGAGTTTTCAAAGGGGAGAACATTTAAAACAAAAGATTAATGGTCTTGGTGAATGTAGTTCTTTCTGCTCCCCCAAGTGAGGCATTAAAATCGTCAGGGGGATTTGCACAGTCTATCTGATGGCATGTCCTGACTAAAAGTCAAAGGAGAAAGTCATATTTGCATTTCCCGTTCTAGACCTGAGATTGGCAAATTTATTCTGGAAAAGGCCAAATAGTAAACACTTCAGGCTTTGTGGGCTGCGCAGTCTCTCTTAGACCTACTCAATCTGCCTTCTTAACAGGAAAGCAGCCAAACAGCCATAGAAAATAGATCAATGAATAGGGATGGCTGAATTCCAGTAAAATATTATTTACAAAATCAGGCGGGTCCGATTTGGCCCATGGGAAGTAGTAACTTGCCCTCATTGATTCTAGATCATTTCACTTAGTCTAGTCAAAGACTTAGAATCCAAGGTTTAACTTCAAGATTGGGAGCTGTCTTCTCCCCCCTGCCCAAATCGTGTTTGATGACTTTAGGTTTAAATAAACATAAATCTGAAACAAATTATGAAGAAAAAAATTAGTGAAATCCAGATTGTGATAAATTCTATAAGAAAATGCCCTAGATGCTGAAAATGTGATAGAAAAGAAGGGGGAAGACAAAGAGACTATTTTAGTCTAAATTAAAAGGAATTTAAGAGAGCTTACAACCACAGATAATGCATGAAGATTGGACTCTAGATCAAAAAAGGGAAAAAATACTGCTATAAAGAATACATGTGGGACAATTGGGTAAGTTTGAATATGAGCTACAAGGTAGATGATATTAAATCAATGTTATATTTCTTGGATATGATAATGTTACTGTAACTATACAGAGAATGTCTGTTTCTTAGAGATACATGGTTCTGTTTAAGGATTGGAGTGTTGCAGATATGGTTCAGTGAAGGAGAATATGACAAAATCATAACAATTATATCTAGCTAAAGGCTACACATGTTTCATTGTACTACTGCTTCAACTTTTCTGCAGCTTTGACATTTCTTTAAATTAAAACGAGCGGAAATATTGCAGAGTTCAATATGCAGTACGCTATTTTTTTCATTTTGCAGTGCAGAGGAGGACAGGTCTGCTTCAAAGTAGTGAAGCCAGTATTAGAATTTCATCATAAAGTAATGAAAGTTCTCAGGGAAATCTTCATTCTAGGCCAGGAGTTGCCATTTAAAACTGCCGGCTCCAATTTGCCACATTCTTATCTCAACCTCTATCTTTTTTTTTTTTTTTCTGTGTATATCATCTTTTTTCTTTTTCAATTTATTTATTTTCAGAAAAACAGTATTCATTATTCTTTCACCACACCCAGTGCTCCATGCAAGCCGTGCCCTCTACAATACCCACCACCTGGTACCCCAACCTCCCACCCCCCCGCCACTTCAAACCCCTCAGACTGTTTTTCAACCTCTATCTTTTTAAAAAAATCTCTTTTACTCCCCGAGTTGCAGGAGGGAAGGGTGTGGAAAAATTCCCATTTCACAAGCATGTTTGTTGTGTCATAAACCGGTGGACTGCGGCCATGCGCAGGGCACTGCCCCACATCCTTTCTGGTGAGGGTGTCCCGTATCCTGGCACTGACATGGTCCCTGCTGACACTTTGAGTCCCTTCCGCGTGAACTGTGGGGGGATCAGGATGAGGCCACAAAGGCAGAACCGCCCAAGCTGACAGAATCGTGTGTTTACACAGTTCTGCTCTGTCTCCAGCTTTGAGCCCTCCGCTTTTTTATCTCCCTTCTCTTTCTGGCATCGCTGGGACTCCTGGGGGGGGGGGTCATTTCCGGAGTGGAAGCCTTGTTCTGTCACCCCGCCTTTCAGTTTCCTTCCCCTCCCCCTTGGCAGTTAGAGAACCTTGTGTTGAAAATTGCTCGAAGGGGGACCAGGTGGTTGGCAGTTGCAAATAACTAAATTTAAACCTTATGAAACACAGCACTAATTTAGGCTGTTGTATAAATTTATCCTGAAAAAGAAAAATATATATATATATATATAATACGAAGGGAAAGACAAGTCAAGTACTGTTTAAAAAGAACACAGCTAATAATAACAACCACAAAAGCATCACGATAGGAAAAATCTTGAACCTCTGCCGTGCGGCTCAGCGGCAGGATGATGGCGGACAAACTAGTTAACTTCTCTGAGCCCCGATTTCCTTATCTGTAAAACAAAACAAGTAATGCCTACTTCTTCTTAGGCTGAAGTGTCACAATATAGTCTTTCCCCCTTGGCCGAGAAGCTTCTCAACATCTGAGCGTTGATGTGCTTTAATTGTTGGGGGGGCGCCTGGGTGGCTCAGTGGGTTAAAGCCTCTGCCTTCAGCTCAGGCTGTGATCCCAGGCTCCTGGGATGGAGTTTAATTGTTGGTTCAATTTAAAGTGACCCTTCCTACTCCACAGAGTGACTGAGTCCACAGCCAAAATGGGGGAGGGGGGCAGGTGAGTAGCTCCTCCAGGGCAAGACAGAAAGCCCTTCTTTGAAGTCTTTTATGATTCAAATGTATCCAGATAAGAGCAAAGCTTCTCAAAACTTTAACTGGAAGACAAATCACCCAGGGTTCTTGTTAAAATGGAGATTTTTATTCCGTAAATCTGGAGGAGTTCTTAGCATCTATCAAGCTCCTGGGGGATAGGGACGAGGAAGCTGCTCCCCCGCTCCGGATTAGGGGCGCACGCACAGAACGGGGATCCTCAGGTTGGGAGCACCCAGAATTCCCAGGCTCTTTGCCTTCTGTCCTCGTTCTCATCCTGGGGCAGGGACTCCCTTAACACGCCCATTATTCGTTTTCTTTCTGTTAAACGCGATGCTCCTTTCACGATGTTTTAATGAAGTGAAACGCCTTTTCAAAATGAACTAACAACATTGGCAGCTGCCAGTTGAAACCTCGCTCCAGAATTAAAGCATGAGCTGCCCTGCGGACAGGAAGGAGCGAGCTTTGCTGTGGAAAGTCGGGAATGCTCCAGACGCGGGTGGGCGATCACGGGCCCTGAGTGCGACACGGAGCCCCGGCCCCGGACATCGGGCAGGAGACCCGCGGCCTCTTGTCCTTGGGAAAATGAGAAAAGGGAGAGCACACTTGGGAGAGGTAAGCCCTGAATACGAATGAGCCTCTGGGCTTTTCTCTTCGCCTCCCTCCACGGCCTGCTCACACGCGCTGACCCAGCTCCCCGGGAGAGAGTCGGTGCTGGCCCAGCAGGGTCTCGCGGACCCCAGGCCTCCCTCCGGTCCGGACTCCCACGAGAGGTGGCCCAGAGACTTCGAAAGGCTTGAGGCAGCGCATGTTTAATGTCAGGAGCTGGTGTGCGAGAATGGTCTAGATTTCTCATCCACGACCCCCACACTCCGTCTGCAGGTTAAAAGGAAACTCGACACTGCTTGCGGGTCCCTCAAAAGCCAAGAATTGGGTTAAGGACTGTGGAAAATGAAGTTTAATGAGACACCCCCCTGCGTTCAGGAGTTTCAATATTGCTGAAAGTGACAGACAAATGTTAAAGTGACCGGACATGAAGAAATGCAACTGTGGAAGGAGTAGCAAGCGGCGACCCGTGGGAGAGGGCAACGATGGGGTCCGTCCAGCACAGTCTGCCTGGGCCCGGTGAGGGCCCCGGAGCCTGGTACATCCGTGCGTGTCGCTGGACACATGAGCTGGTGAACGAGGAAGCGAATGCAGACCAAGCCTCTAATCTCTTGAGAAGGGAATCCCATTTTTCCCCGAAATGGGAAAATTTCCATTTTTCTGAACAGAACTTGCTGCTAGCCGCAGGTGAGCCCTTAGAGTGCGAATCACCCCTTACTCTATCTTTGATGAACTCTTTTTTTTTCTTTTCTTTCTTTCTTTTTCTTTTCTTGTAAGCTGGGGTGGGGTGAGGCTTGTACACTGGTAGCTCTCTCTGCTGCGAATTTCCCTCCACTTCCGGCTGAGAGGAGGCTTCTAGCCTTAGAAAGAACTGTTGGCAGTTTTCTCACTGAAGAAAGTAAGGTAGGGAGGAGGGAAAAAGTGACAAAGGAGATGGTGTGGGGCAGGTACAAGGACAGCCAAGGCCTGCCTGTCTGGAACAGCGCAGTTACCCAGCCGGCTGAGGTTGGCTGCTGGAGTGCCAGGGCGCCAGAGCACCGTGGGACAGGATGAGGACAAAGCCTGTGTCCTGTCCTGCTCAAGGGGTCGGGCCTTGACTGCAGCTCACACTCCGCTGTACCCGCCTCTAACAGCACACTCAACGGAACAGAGCAGCGTCCTGGGTACTAAAAACTGGGACATAGATTATGCGCAGTGAAATCAGTCAAGCAGAGAGAGTCAATTATCATATGGTTTCACTCACTTGTGGAGCATAACAAATAGCATGGAGGACAAGGGGCGTTAGAGAGGAGTAGGGAATTTGGGTAAATGGGAAGGGGAGGTGAACCATGAGAGACTATGGACTCTGAAAAACAATCTGAGGGGTTTGAAGTGGCGGGGGGATGGGAGGTTGGGGTACCAGGTGGTGGGTATTATAGAGGGCACGGCTTGCATGGAGCACTGGGTGTGGTGAAAAAATAATGAATACTGTTTTTCTGAAAATAAATAAATTGGAAAAAAATTTTTTTTAATAAAGAAATAAAAATTTTAAAAAAGAAAAAAAAAAAAACCTGGGACATAAATAAAGCTGTTGGAATCTATGGGACTCTTCCGCAGAGAATAAACCTTGGGCTCTTCCCTTAGCACTTACAGGGGCTTAGCAAGTGACCGTTCCCAAAACCGGTTGTTTCTTTTACTGTGACTCTGTGTGTGTGTATGTGTGTGTGTGTGAGAGAGAGAGAGCGAGAGAGAGATCAAGAACATTCTCTAAGGACACTTGTGAAAGACTTTGAGACGGACAGATTTAAAAATTAGGTTTTAGGTGTCTTCTTAATGGGACAGGAGGTGTTGTCTAGCACACTTTTAACCTCCCTCACCAGGGCCTGCCTTTCATTGTGTCTGGGGGATTTACGACTCTGTAAATTGTAGACATTTGATGGTGATGACAAAATTCCCATCACAGAAATGCAAGTGAACTTTGTCCTGGTGAACCCGTGGCTGGTTCCACCAAAGGGAAGAAGCCAATTTTGCCTCTTTTCGCAAATTCACTTCAGTACTCGCAACTGCCTGAACACGTACCTGTTCTTTGAACTGGTTTTCACATCTGACTGGTTTCCTTATTAATTAATGAGTTAAAGAAAGCCTTTGGCACCTATCCGGTTTATATCTGTATGAAAGCCATGATTTTATTTCTTTCAACGATTATCCTTGACCCATGGGGAAAACAAGCTAAACAAGGTATCAGATGTGCGTATCTTATTCACAAGGGAGAGAACAGAACAAATATAAGCTTCTAATTTCAAAGCAGGGTGTTTTGTGTACAAAATGAGTATTGGAACTTTACCCCCTGGAGCTAGTAGGTTTAAATACAGCATGCCAGCATCAGTGTTCCTCCGAGCGTGGTCATTCTGAGCCAGAGAACAAGTTGGCATCTTTACATCTTTTTTTTTTTTTCTTTAATGGGAACTCTTTGTGATAGCCTTGTTGTAGGGGAGGAAAACCTTTTCCTCTATCCTCTTCGGGCAAGTGAGAGAGGGCTGAAAATTAAATTGACAAAAGACAGATTAACAGGAGAAGGGTTTATTTTGTGGGCAGTCGTGAGTTTCTCTCTCTCTCTCTCTCTTTCTCTCATCCCCAACCCCAAAGAAGTGCTTCGGCCTATGAGCTTATAAACCATTTTAACACTGGGTGATAAATGATGACATATCAACATAAAAAAAGGGGTTGAGGTTTCTAGGGGTGGTAAATTGCGGGAAAGTAAATATATGGAAGAAATTAAGAAGATAGGAATCCTTTTAATAAGGTTTGTTTATGCAGATTCATCTTGGTGCTGACGTTTTGGGTCCTGCGGTAAGGGTTTGTTCCTCCAGGTGCTGGAGAGGGGAGGGAACACAGCTTCATATCGGGGAATTTTAGGTGACTTTTACAAAGGGGAATGCATGTCTCGGTGAGAAAGGGGCAGGCAGAACTTTGGGTCTGCTATTTATTAGTTATCTTCAGCTCAAAATAATCTCACGCCAAAGGGCATATTTGGGGGTGGCAAATTCTAATCCACTTTATTGACGTCAATGAGACCAACTGATGTACGTCTGCTCCCTGGTCCTGTACAGTAATTAAGTTACTCCTTGTGATACAATCCCGGAAGATGCCCTTGCTTCTGCAGCCGGGTCTGGATTTCTGCTCAGCTGAGCTGCCCTCCCTTATTTCCTTATCACATCTGGCTCACAGCTTCTTACTACTCGGGATCCACAAAAGAGGATCTAGATTGGATCAGAACTGCTGCTTTAGCCAAATAATTTAAGTCATAACTGGTTCAATCTCCAGAGGATTTGGAGGATGATGTAAGAACCAACACCATCTTATCTCTGACATTTGTACAGCGGCTCTAACATGAGTGTGCTTAACCCCTCTTCTATACTGAACGTCCATGAACTAATATGGAATGACGCATTAACTGAGAAAAGGAAAGGTGCAGAACGGGGTCTGCAATATGCTAACTATGCCTTTTTTATGTATAAAAAAGGGAGGGAGATCAGAATCTGTATTAGAATTTGTTTGTACATCATACAAATGAGTTTGGAAGAATATATTTTAACCCAAGAGAAGATGGGAACAAAAATGGGCATTTGTGGGGCACCTGGGTGGCTCAGTGGGTTAAAGCCTCTGCCTTTGGCTCAGGTCATGATCTCAGGGTCCTGGGATTGAGCCCTGCATTGGTGGGGGGGTGTCTTTGCTCAGCAGGAAACCTGCTTCCCACCCCACCCCCACCCCTGCTGCTCTGCCTGCTTGTGCTCTCTCTCTCTGTCAAATAAATGAATAAAATCTTTTTAAAAAGCAAATAAATAAATAAGAATTTTTTTAGAAAGTGGGCATTTGGGAGACAAGGCAGGTTAGAAGGGAGATGTTCAGACCATCTCCTATTTCATGCTTTCTGCTTTTTGACTCTCATGCCTCTATTATTTATTTAAAAAAATTAAACATCTTCTATTGGGTCCGTTATCGAGGAATGAGGCTGAGACAAAGTGAAAGTTATGTAAAGCTTTATTCTATGCAAAGCATTAGAAATCAGACTGACCGGGAAGGGCTGCCTCCGAAGAGAGCGACCCCCTCTTGGTCTTACAGGCTAGTTTTATAGGGCACAACCACAGACCTCTACGTATGTGGCTTTGGCTGATTGGATGTCTCCTACCTGTGTGTTTTAGCAACAGTTACCTGGAACTGATATCAGTAACTGCTGAGGCATTTATTAAACAACAAAATGTCTACCTAGGCAACATGGAGTCGCTATGGCTAAGTGGGCCCGGGCAGGCCCTAGGGTTTTAACAGGTTTTAACATGGAATCAGCCCAACACTTTCAAAAAACTGGAAAATGTTTTTAAAGTACACGATAGCCCATTTGGATTAAGTTCCAACGTTAACAACATGTCACAAAAAATAAAATAAACACTGAAATAAAATGTGAACTCTAACGTCACTCAAGTGCACATATATTTGCATGGGCAGTCAGTGCCACAAGGACACGTCAGGACAAAAGCCTGCGGAGGCTCTACGGTTCAAACAGATGCCCCCAGCACACCGAGGACATAGTCACTATTGGGCAAGAAGAGTGTTCTGTACAACCTTTGACATGCGATCAAGACAGGTTTAAGGAATTAAGGAATTTGTGCTTGAGAGAAAAGAAAAGGAATATTGCAAACATAATACTAACACGTGATCGTATCCCCTCCCAAAACTCCAAAAGGAGGATTTCAGTTTCTGGGGAACCTCTGGTAATACCTATGGAGATGTGTTAGGGTCTGCGAGCACGTTAGTTCCAATTGGAGCTATACTTAATTAACTATATTTTAAGATATTTGGGAGGTTACCAAGTTTCAGTCTGTATTGGAACTGCATGGTGCATAGGTCAAAATATGGTTACATGACGTTACATTAAAAGTCTTACAAAAAAAAAAAAAGATACCCAGCACTTAGTGATATTACTGAAGTCTAACTCACAGGGGCCTGGGTGGGCATATGTCAAGAAAGCCCCAGGGCATGAAGCTTCCACTGACTTTAGGGCCTACCCCCAACCTTCTATTAATCCAAATAAAAGCAACACTAAAACAGAAAATAAATATCAGGAAAGCTGGCAAAAATTTTATTTTCCTTAAGATGACAACTCTAATGTGTTAAGTATTAAAATTAGAGAAGGAGGGATCCTGGGTGGCTCCGTCGGCTGAGCAGCTGCCTTTGCTGGGGTCATGATCCCGGGGGTCCCAGGATCAAGTCCCGCACGGGGCTCCCTGCTCAGCGGGGAGCCTGACTCTCCCTCTCCCTCTGTCTGCTGCTCCCCCTGCCCTCTCTCTCTTTCTCCCTCTGGCAAATCAATAATAAGTAAAATTTCAAAAAAAAAATTGTAGAAAGAAAATGCACAAAAGAAGTGGAAAGCACAGACATGGGAAGGAGATGAGTCTTACCGTATGTCCACCGTTTCCTGACCGCATAACCCCGGGCAGATCCGTGAGCTTTGCTGAGGGAGCCTCAAGCCTTCACCCAGAACATGTGCACCCTCAGGCTTGTGACCCGCCAGCCCTGCTCCTGGCGCTGGGGGGCTCAGCCCGTCAGCAGGGGAAACGGCTGTGAGTTGGGCGCTCAGGTCAGAGGCCCGAGGGCCGAGGGACACTAATAAGCCCCCCGAAGTCCCCCCGCGGGCAAGCCTGCGCCAGGGCGTGCACAGGGCGGTGCGGCCCAGAAGGCTCTCCGACCCCCCAGCGCACCCGTAAGCTCCATGTGGTCGCTCACCGTCGAGCTCGGCTCCTCCAGTGGAAGCGGGTTAATAGGAGACTGCATGGACAGATTCCTGTGTCTTTCTCAGCCCGCGTCTGCAGGGGCCTTCGTCGGGGACCCGAGCTCCTTCTGCGCGTCGGTGCGTCCGGCCCGCAGGAGCGGCCTCCGCGCCCGGGGTCCAGCCTGACCGCCGTGACCTGCGCGCTCCGGGCGGCCAGGGGGTCCGGACCGGGGGCAGCGGCCGCGCGGTCCCTCTGAGACAGCACCGCGCGTTGGGCCGTTTCCCGCCGCTGCTCCGGGGTCACTCGCCCCCACCACTTGGAGCCTGCAAACCGACCTTTTCTTCTGGAGACGGAGCGGGAGGGAGAGTGGGGAGCGAAGCGAAGGAGGCAAAATCTTTAAAGCCTACAGAGTCCGGGGACGCAGTGCGTCTGGCCGTTATCTACACGAGTCCTGCAAGTTTTCTGTCCGTTTAAGTTTCTTTTGTTCTGGTTTTTGGTTGCCAGAATGCGAACCTTCCTCATGCACTGGCTGGAACAACAAGAAAAATGGGTGGATCCTCCTGGAACAGGGACACTGGATCAGGGACAGGCCCCCCCGCAGCAGGCGGTGTGGGGAAGGCCGGGGCGGCGGGCCAGGGGAGGCTCGGTCGTCGCCCTCTGGCCAGGGACGGGGAATCCCAGGAAAAGCACCAGGTTCCCTCCATCCCGCTGCGGGCGCTGGACCATGTCACCCAGGAAGGCCGGGGCGGCAGCTGCGGGCAGAAGGCCGACTGGCCAGGGGCAGGCCCGGGGCAAGGTGGACAGTGTCTACGATGACATCCCGGGGGACGAGGGGGCATCGCGGGCTGAGGGTTCCGCGGACGAAGCATCACCGCAGCAGAGAGGGACGGCGCGAACCACCGCCGTGTGCTTCGTGTCCTCCGAGCTCTGGGGCTGGCCACGCCGAGGAAGGAGCAGCAGGCGGCGACCCCGCAGCCAGCCTGACCTTGAGCCGGAGGCCGCACGCGCCCAAGACCAGAGCAGGTTCCTGTGTCCGGTGTCAGGTCCCCCGAGGCCGGGTGACACGGCCGGGCTTCTACTTCAGCCCTTGGTCCCTCCTCGTGGGTCCGCGTCTTGTCAGCGGACGCGGTGGGGGGCAGGGAGGGACGGTCCCCTCGGTGGGGACGGCTTTCCCGGCTTTCCCGTGAAAAGGTTAAGCGTCTGCCTTCTGCGCAGGTCCGGGCTGGGGGCCTGGGATGGAGCCTGCCCCAGGCCTCCGTGCTCCGTGGGGACCCGCTTCTCCTTCTCCCTCCGTGTCTCCCCCAGGCTCATGCTCCCACTATCTCAAAGAAATAAATAAAATCTGGTTTTTTTTTTTTTTTTTAGAGTTCAAACCTTCTTTATTTTATTTTTTTTTCAGAATTTCATTCCTTTTTTTTTCCAATTTATTTATTTTCAGAAAAACATTATTCATTATTTTTTCACCACACCCAGTGCTCCATGCAAGCCGTGCCCTCTATAATACCCACCACCTGGTACCCCAACCTCCCACCCCCCGCCACTTCAAACCCCTCAGATTGTTTTTCAGAGTCCATAGTCTCTCATGGTTCATCTCCCCTTCCAATTTACCCAAAAGCACATACCCTCCCCAATGTCCATAACCCTACCCCCCTTCTCCCAACCCCCTCCCCCCAGCAACCCACATTTTGTTTCGTGAATTTAAGAGTCACTTATGGTTTGTCTCCCTCCCTATCCCATCTTGTTTCATGGATTCTTCTCCTACCCACTTAAGCCCCCATGTTGCATCACCACTTCCTCATATCAGGGAGACGTTTCTGCAAAGAAGACATCAGATGGCCAACAGACACATGAAAAAGTGCTCCATATCACTCGGCATCAGGGAAATACAAATCAAAACCACAATGAGATATCACCTCACACCAGTCAGAATGGCTAAAATCAACAAGTCAGGAAATGACAGATGCTGGCGAGGATGCGGAGAAAGGGGAACCCTCCTACACTGTTGGTGGGAATGCAAGCTGGTGCAACCACTCTGGAAAACAGCATGGAGGTTCCTCAAAATGTTGAAAATAGAACTGCCCTATGACCCAGCAATTGCACTACTGGGTATTTACCCTAAAGATACAAACGTAGTGATCCAAAGGGGCACGTGCACCCGAATGTTTATAGCAGCAATGTCCACAATAGCCAAACTATGGAAAGAACCTAGATGTCCATCAACAGATGAATGGATAAAGAAGATGTGGTATATATACACAATGGAATACTATGCAGCCATCAAAATCTGTTTTTTTAAGGCGTCATTCATTTATTTGACAGAGATGCGAGAGAGGGAACACAAGCAGGGGGAGTGGGAGAGGGAGAAGCCAGCTTTCCGCGGAGCAGGGAGCCCGATGCGGGACTCGATGCCAGGACCCTGGGATCATGACCTGAGCGGAAGGTAGATGCTTAACGACTGGGCCACCCAGGTGCCCCTAAATAAATAAAATATTTTAAAAATGTTTTGAAAGTGTATTTATGGGCACCTGGGTGGCTCAGCCAGTCAAGCATCTGCCTTCCGCTCAGGTCATAATCTTGGGGTCCTGGGATGGAGCCCCACATCCTGGCTCCCTGCTCGGAGGGAAACCTGCTTCTCCCTCTCTCTCTGCCCTGCCCCCACTAGTAGGTACAAACTTTCTCTCTGTGTCAAATAAATAACTAAAATCTTTCTTAAAAAAAGTTTATGACTGAAAACAAACAAACAAAAAACAGTATCTACTACTTAGAACTTAAATTCGAGGCGCTATGCCAAGTACTTGTGGCAAAACTGCCGTTTTCCCAGTATCTCTTCTTATTTTCTTCCAAACTTAGTATAACCCTGATGCGGGTTAGGGGAGCAAATCCTGCCACCTGTTTCTCTCTCCTTTTTTTCTAAACTGAAGTGTAGTGGACAGACAATGTTATCTTAGTTTTAGGTGTACAACGTAGTGATTCGACATTTATATACATTACAAAATGTTCACCTCAACAAGGATGGTTATCAGCCACTGCTTTTTTAAAAAATAAAGTTGATTAGAGAACACCCATTCATTTGTGGTTTTTTTTTTTTAATGGCTGCTTTTTTATGGCTGAAACGACAGTTAAGTCGTTGCCCCCAAGACCATCTTGTCCACAAAGCAGAAAATATTCATTTAGGTCCTTACAGAAACAGTTTGCTAATCCCTTCTCTAAACCACTGGTCCCAAACTTTAACCTTTAATGTGAATTAAACACACACACACACACACACATCTTTTCTGAGCCATTTGTATCATACACTTTAACCCTTAAGACTTAAGAGTGTACTTCCTACGAACAAAGATATGTTTTAATAACCACAGTACAGTAATCGAATTCAGGAAGTTTAAAATAAATAAACACACATTTTTATCCAATCTATAGTCCACGTTCCAGTTTTGTCTGCCCCGGTAATGTCCTTTACAGCATTTCTTCCCTCCTCTTATACAGAATCTGGCCCAGGATCACTTACTGCATTTTTGTATCTTTTTTATGAGTTTTCATGACATTTCCCTATTTTTAATAGGATTTTTAACGTTTTATCAATTTGTAGAAATTCCATTTAGAAGTGTTAGACCTTTATCTCTGATATAAGCTGCAGAAGTTTTCTCATAATTCGTCATTTGACTTGTTTCTGCCCGTGCACCCGTGCAAAAAGGTTTTTTTATGTGAATCTTACTTTTACATCTGAATTTTGAGTCATAGTTAGAAGCTCCTTCTACACTGACATTAAAGTTGGATTCACCCATGTTTTCATCCAGTGCTTGTACAGTTTCGTGTTTTACATTTTGATCTCTGATTCATTTGGCATTTATTTTTATGTGAGATGTGAGGAATGAATCTAATTTCATCTTTTTCCAAATGGCTGCCCAGTTGTCTCAATAAGATTTATTAATCTTTGCTCCAGGGATTTGTGATCCCATCGTTATCATCTATGAGATTTCCATATGCATTTGGGTCTATTTCTGGACTTCTAATTCTATTTCATTGGTCTGATTGACTATATATGTGCTGGTATCAGACGGTTCTAATTTAGAGGTCTTGCAGAGTATTTTAATAGCGGACGTGGCTATTCCCTCCCCAAGTAGCTCTTACTTTGCTGTATTTTCCCAGAAATTCAGGATGTTTGTTTTTTCCTATGAGCTTTATTTCCTATCAACTTGTCTAGCTCCAGAAAAAATGCGTTGGTGTTTTTATAGGAATCACGTTAAAATTCTGAATTGGGTACAGAACTGATATCTTAATGATTTTGAGACTAGAATAAAGGACATATTTCCAGTTGTTTCCGTCTATTTGTCTGTCTTTCAGAAATGTTTGATAACTTTCTTTGTATATGTATTCAACACTTTTTGTAAAGTCTGTTCCTAAATATTTTATCTTTATTTGATCCCCTTGTAAATGGGCATTAAGAGATTTGAGATTTAAGGGATTTGAATGTTGCATTGTTAATTTTATATCCTGGTCCCTTACTGAGTTACTTGATTGTTATCTAATTCTCATAAGTAATTTTCTGAGATAGCACTGTCCAATTGAAACATAATGTAGTCAGATGTGTGATTTTTAATTTTCTAGTGGCTAAAGAAAAAGAGTTAAAGAAACTGATGAAATAAGTTACGAGTATGCTTTATTTAATTCAATACATCAAAATACCACTTTAGCATTAAAGCAAGAGTAAAATTAATAATTAGATATTGTAAATTCTTTTTTATGTAAGATCTTGAAAATCGAGCATATATTTTGCATTTACAGTACATTTCAATCTGGATCTTAAATTTTTGTCAGAAACATTTTGTGAATTTAGATTTCATAAATTTTGCAGTTGAAAAAGTATGTTCACATACCCAAATTGTTCCAAACATACTTAAAAGTTTTCTTATCACTGAAGCAAGTATGAAAACAAGCATTTCCCTTTTATATTTGCATCCACCTTGACAAAACTGGTTCTTTTCTGACTGATTCGACTTTGTAGCAAAAGCCTCTGCCTGTTAAGAAAATTCACAAATTCCTCTAGCGACTCGTGTTAGTAACATCGAATCCAAAAGGGGATTTCACTAGCGGAAATTCAGCCTTGGAAGGAGGACAGTGAGCCTCCCAGGGGGACTGTCAACCGATGGGGGTAACAACCTGAGTAAATTAGTTCCTGAGCACTCTCACTTCTGTGGACAGTTCTGAGCGACCCTCCTGTATGCTTCTCAGGAGGTCACAAGGGACGCATTCCCAGTGGTGACCTTGACCTTGATAATGCACACGTCCACTGTCAGCTTTCCCTCCCTCAGTCCCTCCTCTGGCCCCGTGGAATCAGGTCTCCTCATTCAAGAACCCCCGGCACTTATAGGTCCTTATCTCTGGCTCTTTCTTCAAAGGAAATTCAAACAAACACGGAGATCTACAAAGTTTGGAGCATGGGCATGTGCAAAAGTTGGAGTGCTTGTAGAAAACAAACTGGAAATAGTTGCTAAGTCCTTCAAATATTGTTCTGGAGCTTGAGTGAAGAGTGAGAACTGGAAACATGCATTTACATCTATTTCTTATCAAATTAAGTAAGGAGAAAGACAATGTTATAACCATAGTCTGTACTGTGGCTGTGTAAGAGAATATTCTTCTCTTTAGGTGTATACGACTTACTCTTGAAAGTTCAGAAGAAATTATATGTATGTATGTATGTATGTATGTTGGTATAGAGAGAGAGGGAGGGAGGGAGAGTTTCTGAATAAAGAGTACATGGGTGTTCTTATACTAGTCGTGGAACTTTTCTGTAATGAAATTAATTCCAAATAAAAAGGTTTTTTTTCCAAATAAAAAATTAAAAAAAAAACTCTATTATAAAGCTTCTTTTCAAAAACAGCAAACTTCAGTCACATAACTTCAGAGTCAGTAGACTATTCTCTTTTTACTGACTACCTATTAAAAAAAAATTCCTGGTGATTCTGATGAGTTAATATTCTTAAAGCTTCCACATTTGGGCTAACTTAAAAAAAAATAAAAAATAAAAAAGAGGAAACATTCACTCGGAAGCGATTATAAATAGTCACACTTTCCCCTACTTGAAAACAAAAGGTAATGTTGGCTCTGGCCTTTCAAATCTTGGCTGCCCTTTCCCTTATCTTGATGACCTGGATGCAGAGGTACTGTGGAAATTCATTAGAAAGCAGTAAAACAGCTGAGATGTGGGGTTCAAAGTTCATGCATCCCTGTTATTTCTTCCCTGGGTTTCTGGGAAACCTCGGTCAGGAAATCTCTTGCTGAGTTCGTGAGCAAAGATAATACAAATGCGGTGGTGAGAAGGTCTATTAATGAACAAAGGGTACCCTTTCCAGCAACTTGGGCAGATGCGTGTGGGGCACCCCAGCTTGTCAAGGCTGGAAGGGCTTTTACGACCAATAATACCCAATTCCTTCACTTGCCAGAGTTCTGCTACGGGGCAGCTCACAAAGGTCAAGGGCTTTCACTGCTTGTTTGCAGCCCATCGTTTTTAGATGATTCCTGCCAAGTCATCATCCACCATAAACACATTCCATGCCAGGCAGCGCATCACACCTCAAACGGCACGATTCAAGTCTGCGTCCTGTACACACATTGAACTTCCTAGAGCTGTTCTTTTCAATAGTAATAAAAAAAATTAGGAAGAATTGAAATGACAGCCAGTGGGAAAACTGTTCATTTGCTGAAATTCTAAGTATTCTTAAAAAGAGTGGGTTGCTGTCATATGATCTCCCTGATATGAGGAAGTTGAGAGGCAACGTCAGGGATTTGGGGGGTAGGAAAAGAATAAATGAAACAAGATGGGATCGGGAGGGAGACAAACCATAAGTGACTCTTAATCTAACAAAACAATCTGAGGGTTGCTGGGGGCTGGGGAGTAAGGAGAGGGGGGTGGGGTTATAGACATTGGGGAGGGCATGTGCTACGGTGAGTGCTGTGAAGTGTGTAAACCTGGCGATTCACAGACCTGTACCCCTGGGGCTAATAATACATTATATGTTTATTAAAAATTTAAAACATTTTTTAAAAAGAGTAAGCTGGATCTATATGTATCTATTTGAAAAATGCCTGCAGTACATCGTTAAGCAAAAAAATAAGAGGTTACCAAATAGTTCACATGATGTTCCGATTTTTGTACAAAAAAATGGTCGTTTATATCCATCTGCAAAAAGTAGTCTAGAAGGATAAGTTCCAACAATTTCACCTTGTTAACAGTGATTTCCTGCGGGGACGATGGTAGAAACAACTTACTCCCCGTTTTCCACCCCTAGCTGGGAGAAGAGTTTCCTTTATGCCTCTGACCTCTTGGCCCTAGTCCACTCCTCGGAGGTGTCTGGGTCATATGATGGGCAAACTTGTTCTCTCCAACTCTTACGTGCAGGTAAGCGGCAGGCTTTAGAGAAACGCCACTATTGTACACAGGCAGATGGGTAGGTTTGCAGAAGTGAACAGGTGTAACTCAGTCAGGTCATATCTTTCCTTCAGCTGGGACTCAGACCTCAACAGAACCCACTCCTTTGCCCTTCCATTCTGTGCTGGAAGTTTTACGGAGGTGGACCTTCTGAGGCCGTCTGGTATTCTCCATGACTGGGGCCGTTGAGTGCTACCCTGGGCTTTGGTGGTAGCAAGGCCTATTGCCGTCCCCCCCAGGCCACGTTCTACAGTAATTCTAACCATCACAAAACTGACACTTTGAGGGCTGTCTGCTCCACTGTTTATCTGCTTGTTCTTGATCTTGGATGAGGAGTAACTGTCATTTATTGGAAGCCTCAAATGTGAAAATCATATTCTCTTTGTATTTTTTATGCTTATGTATTGTTTGAATTTTTTGTTGAAATGAGCATATATTACATATAGATGCCTCTCAAAATAGGGATGTAGGGTCGTGAAATCCATATTCTCACAGTTTTTACCTAGTAGTAGGAATTCCTGTCTCCTCCTTGATCTGTTTCGATCTATATTGTTCTTTATACTTCAGTTGCTTAAAGCAACACAGAGGCGTCCAAGCTGAGAAGGGGTGCTTTGCTATTCTTTTGGTACTGGTCACTAACTCTCTTGTTCTATATGTACTTTTCCCTTTATAGTTTAAAACATCCATTTTCCCGGCTCTCAAAGAGGCCCCTGCCTTTCTATTCTATTAAGTCATACCGATCTGACTGGGAAAAAGCCACCCCTATTTTTCTAGGCCTCAGGGTAACTTTGCTTTGGTGACAGCCAAAATATTGTCTCCCAAGCATTAGGGAACACCTCCTTCATTCTCTGTTCTCACAAATCTTTTTTTCCCTCCAGAGAAAACATTCCCAGTTTCCTTCACTATCCGTCATGGGACTTGGTTTTGATTCCCTCTGACATTGTGGTTACCATCCTTGGAATAACCCCCAGTTTGTGGACAAACTCCTAAAAAGGTGTTAAAAAATGACAGGCCAAGTGGAACTCAGCTCTCTGGGTGTGAACGAACCGAGGCAGAATGGAAAACCTACTTGTTCTGAGGATGACGGACTCTTACCCCAGTGGCAAGTGTGCTGGTATGCTCTTATAGGATACGTTATACTGCGGATCGGGGACACACTCATCCTGGGCTTTCTGGGGTAGAGAACGCAGAAATCACTTTCATCCATGCTGGCGGTGAAAGAGACTCATTGCTCTCAAATTATAAATATCTCTGGTAACTTCATTGCTAAGTTAGAAAAGCCCCCTCCCCCCATTTTCTGCAGCGATCACCCCTTTACAACCAAACATCCCCTTTTTACCTTCTATTCAGGCCCAACCCAGGTGACTCTCAGTCTTTCTTCTCTGAGTAATTTGAAGCTACTCCTGTAAATGATGCTAATAAGCAAAATCCAGTAGTCTCTTTTCTGGCTCAGTCCTGACCCCGTAATGAATCTGACATGGATGGCCCTCCCCTCTTTCTTGAGTTCCAGGCACTATTGCCTTCCAGCTCTCACACCACTCCTCAAGGGCGTCTCCTGCAATTTCTCCTTAGGCGCTGCTCCCAAATCTGACTGTCATCGTCCTGCTTAAGTTATCCAATGTCTCTTTAGAACAGTGATTCGCAAGCCAGTTGTCCATTGGAATCACCTGGGGAGCTTTTACAACGTCTCTAAGCCCAAGCCCCATTCCAGATGAATTGAATCAGAATTAGTAGGGATTGGCCAGGATTTAAACCACCAACGATGACCCTTGCCTTTTTGTCTGACTTAATCTCTTTTCTCCTACCTGGTGATCTAGCTAGATGAAATGGAGTTCTTCCCCACTTGCTGTTCCCTCTTTTTAGGTTGTACCTGTCAGTTTAAGTATCACCTCCTCCATGAAGCCTTCGCTAGGTCTACATCTTCAACCTCACCCTGGTTTTTTTGTTTTGTTTTGTTTTGGTTTGGTTTTCCCCCACAGTCCAATTCCTTTGACTTGATAGAGAGACAGGGGTTTAGGGTGGTTTGGGCCGGTAAAACTGCAGGCATGCCCGGATCAAGGGGCCAAGCGGGGAGGGGGGGGGGAGGTGAAAGATAGGGTGTAGACTGGCAGTAGTCATCCCTTCCAAACCCTTCCCAGCCATGTGCGCGTGTGCACGGGCACGCATGCGCGCCCACACGCCTCTTGCAAACAAGCGGACTCTCCTTCAGTTACCTCGGATTACAAAGGGGAGAAAAGCATTTGGGAAAGAGATGAGCAAGGTAGGAGGATTGTTTTATAATTAAAGAGTCAGAAGAAGGAAGAATGTATTAGATTGGGGGTAATAGAGGAAGAGCTTGTTTTTTGGCAAGGGGCCTTGGGGGACTGAGATGAGACGTTTGGGGCTGGCAGGGAGAAAAACTCATGGGGTCACATAACAGGTGGGAGGTAACGGTAGCTCCTTTTTTGTTGTTTTGTTTTGTTTTACTAAATTTTACATATTTATTTTTCAAAGTTTTTTGTTTGTTTTGTTTTGTTTTGTTTAGTAATCTCTATACCTAGTGTGGGACTCAAACTTATAACCCCTCGATCGAGAGTCACATGCCCTTCTGACTCAGCCGGCCAGGCACCCCTCTCTGCAGCTTCTCATAATCAGTCCTTTTTTTTTTTTTTTAGGATTTTATTTACTTATTTGGCAGATAAAGATCACAAGTAGGCATAGAGGCAGGCAGAGAGAGGGGGGGAAGCAGGCTCCCTGCTGAGCAGAGAGCCCGACTGGGGGCTCGATCCCAGGACCCTGAGATCATGACCTGAGCCGAAGGCAGAGGCCTAACGCACTGAGTCCCCCAGGCGCCCCTCATAATCAGTTCTTGATTTGAACTAAAATTGATATTAAGAACACTGGTCTGTTGTTTGAGGTCAACTTCTTTCTAGTTTTAAGTATTTCTTGTTTTTCTGATTGTTTCAAAGAGAAGCTGTCATGTGATCTTGCTTGCTGTCTTGCTGTCTTATGATCTCATTGGCAAACTATTTTAGTATCTTGAAACAGAACTATAATGGTTGCCTACCAACACCTATTTCCATTTAATCCATAAATAACATCTTTCTAAGGCAGCTACTCACTGTGAAGAAACCAGAGTCCCATCCCCACCATCTGATCATGATTAGTTCAGAAACTCTGTGTACGGCTTTCTCCAAGGGACTGTTATTGGTCTGGGGTGTACCTAACCCAAGATCAGATTGGTTTCTCTTCTTCTGCACATATAGAAGAACATTTGTGGTCCAAAGACGGACTACTGACAGCCATCTTCGAGCAAAGAGAAAAATAACAGGATAAAGCCATTCCCAAGGACAGCAAAGCGGAGGGATGCCAAGACTCCAAATCTTCGATGACATCACTGAGTCAATCAATCAGCCGGATTTGGGTCCTGCCCTACCTCTGGACTCTTTGTTATACGAGAAAATAAATGTTGTTATCATTGAAGCCATTTCAAGTGAGGATTTCTGTAATTGTAGCCAAAAACATCTTAACATTCATCTGGATGTAACTTAAAAAGATGAAATGCCTTAAACTCACTTAAATTACGTGATTAACTCCCCTTGTTTCTTCAACCTTCTTGAATCTTGGCCTTACTTCCCTCTTTCTAATACTGGTTCTAGAGCTCTACATTCAAATGTCACAGAGGTGTCCAAACTAGTCCCAGCACTATTTGGATCCTAAACTTTCCAGGAGAGAGAGAGAGAGAATAATGTCAGAACTTCTTCCCATTCTCAAGAGTTAGAAGGGAATCAAGATTAATTGTAACTTACCCAGTACAGCAAGCAAGTCAGATTTATTATTATTATTACTAAAATAACATATACATCTGAGAGAGTTCTAGAAGAGAATCCCCAAATGGTAAGACTATACAAATTGGAAGAGGGGAAAAAAGTTAATTTGTCATCTAGTATGTGAATGCTTTACTGTCATTAGGGGAAAAAAAGTCTTACTGAGTGTATATACAACCTGTATTCTTTTCTCGCTCTTCCAAGGAAAATCAAGAATAGTTTTTGTAGCTACAACAACATTGTATCTGTTAGTTCCTAAAAGTTTGATAGGACAGGAACAGGAAAGAATCATTTCCAAATGATCTAGCAATTGGAAGAAAATCACCATTTTATCTCTCTTACAGAGGTGGCTTTTCAGATACTGAAATTAGAAGGCTTTTTTTTTTTTTAAAGATTTTATTTATTTATTTGACAGAGAGAAATCACAAGTAGACAGAGAGGCAGGCAGAGAAAGAGGGGGGGAAGCAGGCTCCCCGCTGAGCAGAGAGTCCGATGCAGGACTTGATCCCAGGACTCTGAGATCATGACCTGAGCCAAAGGCAGTGACTTAACCCACTGAGCCACCCAGGCACCCCAATTAGAAGGCTTTTTAAGAAAGATGCTATAAAAGAGACAAATTGACACTTTGTTGATGATTTATTGTCTTTCCTGAATTTTTGCCAACATGAGTCACTGTTACGGTGCTTTTCAGAGCGATCAGGGAAAAAAAAACCACGAAAACTAAAGAACAACTGTGAAGTTACAAACTGATCAAGTGAATTAAAACTTAGGAAAGAGAAAGTTCAAATGATTCTTCTGGGTCAGGCATATAAACCTAAATTAAAGTATTTCATGTGGACAAATTTAGTACACAATTAAGGATATGTGTGTTTTGGATTATTTGCACATGTCGGCATTAAAAGATTCTATATCTTACAGTCTTCTTTCAACTGAAATGATAACAGCGCATTCAGAAACTGGCTTGCAGACCCACTTTCTCTGTCTTCACAGCAAGAGGCCACTGTGGTGAGATTAGGCTCTTCCCCACCCGTGTCAGTTAAACTTCCTCTGGTTTCTCTCTATCCAGTCAACGTTTTACTTCCTCTAGAGTAACACGCATCACTATCTGAAACGTTCTGATCTGCCGTCTAATTCCGCCACAGTGTAAGCTGGACAAGAGCCGCTGTCTACCTCAGCTAGGGGATTTGCAGCCGGATTCCTAGCAAGACACCTAGAACGTTCTGTCCCCTTTAAGGGTTCAGTAACTATCTGTTGAGTACATACACGGATGAGAAAATCAATAAATCTCGGTAAAATGTGTTTCTTTTACAAAGGAAAAGGCAAGACTCTATATACCAGATTCCAATTCAACCTATTAGGAAAGTTTTCACGGAGAAGCATTAATGATGTGTGTGACATTGTTACCAGGCAGGCATACGTAGTTGGAGCCCATTATAACAAAGGAATGCTAAATGTGTACCGTCTTCCTAAATTTGAGAATTTTTGCAGCATGATTTGGTTTAAAACTTTCTAAACTTGAGGTGTTTCCTTACTGAGGAGGACAAATGCCATCTCTAGAATGCTTCTGACCAGGGGCGCCTGGGGGGCCACGAAGCATCTGCCTTCAGCTCAGGGATCGAGCCCAGCATCTGGCTCCCGGCTTGGGGGGGATCCTGCTTCTCCCTTTCCCTCTGCCTGCTGTTCTGTCTACTTGGGCTCTCTCTGTCTCTCTGCCAAATAAATAAGTAAAATCGTTAAAGAAAAAAAAAAAAAGATGCTTCTGATCCGAGGTTTTTGTCCCAGCTTGAGACTGGAGACCACAGTCGCCAACAGCTGTTCTTCTCGTGGCCCTAACTACTCTTCCACATGTAGCCACTTGAAATCTCTAAGTATTGTGAAACCTTGCTAGACTCGGACAGACTCAGTTTGTTCAGACTGCTGAAACAAAATACCATAAACCGACTAGCCTACAAACAACAGACATCTACTTCTCGTAGTTTCGGAGGCTGGGCAGTCCAAGATTAGAAGCCGGCAGATCCACTGGTGAGAATCCACTTCCTAGTAGCTGCTTTCACCTGTAAGCTCAGTGGTGGAAGGTTCTGGGGATCTCCCTGGGGCCTCTATTATAAGGGCACTGACCCCATTAGTGAGGGCTCTGCCCGCATGACCTGATCACCTCTCACAGACCCCATGTCCCAATACCGTTCTCTCGGGGGTAAGATTTCAACGTATGAATTTTACAGGGGGACAAACATTCAGTCCCTCGTTCAGACAGACCAAAAACAGCAGAGGCAAGCATTGAAACCTAAGGTTATCTAACTGCAAAGTCCTGTTCTGTTCTGTTTTGTCTTATTTTTCAGTACAAGATGTTTTCCAGTACATCAAGTTTTGATGACATGTCAGACGTGAAAATTAAGATAGAGAGACGGAGAGTTTAGAATCTGCTGGACAGAAGGAATCTGGGATTTGTAAGATTACCTGCTTTTAGTAGGTCTTGACATTTTTGTGCTTAATAGAAAAGTGAAAGTCACATAAATACGGCGCCGGGTGCTGTCACGCAAAAGTCGGTGTCAGGGAAGGCTACACACGGCGTGGACAGGGCTCCATCCTGGCAGGGTGCTATCTCCATCCTCACCGCCATCACACAATTCTTTTTTTTTTTTTTTTTAAAGATTTATTTATTTATTTGAGAGAGATGGAGAGAGGGAGAGAGAGACTGAGAGCAAGAGAGGGAGCACAAGCAGAGGGGGTGGGAGAGGGAGAAAGAGGCTCCGCACCGAGCAAGGAAACTGATGCGAGGTTCGATCCCAGGGTCCCTGGGATCCTGACCTGAGCCCAAGGCAGACACTTAATGGCTGAGCCACGCAGGCGGCCCACAGTTCTTACTGACGGAACTCCTGAATGGCATGAGAGGTGTTATGCGAAGAAATCAACCCAAGAATTTGCAGCAATAATTTTGATACTCAGATCTTACTTCTTGAGTTAACCACAATTAACTGGGAAGCTCCACCGTGTTGACAGGATGCTAGCATGAAACAATACTGATACGGATCTTTGTCAAGGAAACTTCTTTCTCTCTATTTGCATGCATTGAAAACCAAATATATGATTACTAAGAATTTGCTCAAGATGTAAACAGTGACAGAAGGCTGAACTGGCAACTGTATATATGGAAATTAAATGACTAGTATTTGCTCTCTCACCTTGCACATTTACAGTAGTATTTTGTTTCCTCTGTGAGGTTCTTACTGCATGTAATATAAACGAAAATAAAAACGGCTTGGAGTACGTGAGAATCCACAAGGTCATTTGGAGCATTTGTGATAAGCTTTGAAGTGGTGTCAGAAAACATGAGAATTTTTTAAAAATTTAGTCCATCAACATTTGTTTCAAACCTTTTCTGGCACAGACCAATACCTGATGTGGTTACTGCTTTATTCTTCTCAATGCAAATATAAAAATGGGCTTCAATTAAAACAAGACACATAGCCCAAAATTTGAGATTCTCAAAACTTTTGGCCAGTTCTGCTACGAAGTCTAAAACTTTTGCTTGGACTTCTAGCAGGCCAGGGAATGTAGACAACTTTGCATTTATGCACAGTGTTTCCGGGTACCTTTTTGGCCAAAGCTGGGGCTAACTCTCTTCTAATGAATGCTAATACTTTCTGTAATGCAATCTGTTTTACCACCTGTTGTTTAAATATTCTATTTTCTGTCACAGTTGCTAGAAAATTACTCTGTTTACATTTCGAGTTCATACAGCTTCTGGGAGTCTTTCATGAGCAGGAAATCAATTCTATAGCTAAATTAATAGAAACTACGTGGTTAAATCCTAACTAATCTGATTAGTAGTTGTCAGAGGTAAGCTAAGTAATGCGAAAGAGGGTAAGAGGCTAGGAAACATCTGAGCCTCCACACACCAGAGCTGTTCAGGGCTCCGCAGGACATAAGTTGTTCCTGGTGATAGGCAGAGGGAGCAGGCCCGTGGTTTTGGCCTCAAACAATTGCATTTCTTGGCCTCTTCTGTTCTACCGCATTAGCTACCAGGTCAAAGAACGAAGGAGCCTGCAGGACAAAAGTCTTCACTGAAATAGACTTGATTCACCTGGTGAGAGGAAGCTGGTCCTGTCCTGATTGAAGCAAGCAAGCGACTGGGGCACCAACTTTTATCAACACAACACTCGAGAAAAAGACATTCAATTTTGAAAGGCTGTTCTTGGGTCTTTCATCTTCCTACTTTTCTTTGAAAATCACGCTCTTGTAAATATAATTGAGCATCCTGAAAAGTTACATAATACAAATACTAAATTATACATTCCTATTAGGAAATGAAACGCTGTGGCTAACTTTTTAGTTCTGGAAAAACATTTTATTCTAGATGAAAAAAAAATGTGTGCATTTAGGAAAGAGACATAGAAAAAACCCCATCTCAAAAATAGGTACCAATATTTAGGAGACACAGAGAAATTAAAACCCAGGGCTGTGCCTACATAATTACAAATACTCATTTAATTACATGAATTCAGCCAGCAAACTAAATTCCATAAGAATCAATAAAAGCCTCTTTATTTTTTTTTTTTTAGTTGTGAGGTGGGATAAACAGTTGATAAGTTGAAGATATTTAGAAACTCCTAATATGATCTGTTAAAAAAATATTTGTTGTTATTTTATTTAATTACAAAAGTAATGCATGCTCATTATGGGGAATTTGAAAAATATGAAAAAAAATTAAAAACCAGATCAAATTACCCATAAATCCATTTCTGGAGTGTCAGCACCATTACTTTTGTAAAGTATGTCTTTTGGACTTTCTTATGCATAAATTACATGTATGTTTAAACAAAACTGTATGCACTGTTTTGTCACTCGTTTCCCCCCTCAATATTATGCACAGGTTTTCTTTATTCTGCTACATTTAATCTTCTCATGATTGATGTAAAAATTGTTGCCAACGTTTTGTTATTATAAATACAGCCGCAATGAATGTCTTTGTAAATAAATTTGTATATCTACTTTCCATTATTTCATTAGGGAAGCATTAGCACTGGATTTGAAGATAAACAGCTAGCCTTTTAGAAACCTCGAAATAAATTACACTCTCCCAGATAGTGATAAGAAGACTGGTTTGCCAATGCCGCAGCTAACACGGGGCGTTATCAACCACGTGTTTTCTTTCATATGTAGACACGGCATAATCTAACAAGTGCAAGAGGTGAATAGCTGTATATATTTCCTTCCAAATGGTCCAGAGATTTCCCTGGAGTTTCCTTTACGTTTGAATATGATGTCAGTCGAGACCAAGTCTTCAAAAGCAGGACAGAGGGACTAAGTTAACATAATTTGGGCCACCATGTCCGTAACTTCCCTTGTCTGACTCATTTGTTCCTTGCACACTCTTGTGTCTTAGCCTTGAAGCTGCCTTCAGGTTACTCAATAAATTACAAAAGTCTAGGGGCACCTGCGTGGCTCAGTGGGTTAAAGCCTCTGCCTTCGATTCAGGTCATGATTCCAGGGTCCTGGGATGGAGCCCCACATCGGGCTCTCTGCTCAGCGGGGAGCCTACTTCCTCCTCTCTCTCTGCCTGCCTCTCTGCCTACTTGTGATCTCTGTCTTTCAAATAAATAAATAAAGTCTTTTTAAAAAAATTACAAAAGTCAGATCAGCAGCAAAAGAAGTGAGTTGGAACACAGTACTGAGAAGGGATCTTTTATCTCTACAAAATTCAATATTTTATTAAAGTATGTTTGTCTATTCATCCATGAAACTAAAAAGCTATGACTTGTTCAATCTTTGATTACCCACAACAAAATAAGTATATTTAAAACAAAAATAAATTAATTTCCTAAAAAAAATTCCAAAGTAATTATACTATCACAGATACCAAATAATCTTTTCTGAAAGAACCAGAGAGAAAATATTTCCAGCTGCCCTTACAGGCTGGACCGTATGGCTTCGCGCAATTATTCAACTCTGCTCTTATAGCACGAAAACAGTAAGGGATGATAGGTCAGCAAACGAGCGTGGCTCTGTTCCAATAAAACTTTATTTACAAAAAGAACCAACTGGGTGGATTTGACCTTCAGGCTGTCCTTTGCCAACCCGTGTTCTGGCTTACTGTTTGATTATAAAGAAAAAATACAGGGAGGAATGTTTACATAATTATCTTCCTAAAATGAAGTCATTGTTTACATAAAGTGAATTAATTCTTTGCATTAAGATATAATTTTTATTAAGCAACTGTTAAGTGAGAGGGATCGCATGAAGCCACTGACCTTCTAAGGAAGGGTCATTGCTTTGACAGAAGGGACATAGAAGGGAAGAGTCAACGAAAAAGGCTTAAGTTGAAAGAGTTTCCACAAGGCCTTCTTTGCCTCACCTAAACAAAACCTAATACCGAAACTCTTCTGAAGTAGTGTAGAGATTATAAATCTTCATCGATAAGAACAAAGACCTCAGAGCAAAAACCAAGCTTGCTTGGGGCACAGGCATAACTCTACCATTGCCAAGCGGCGAAGAACAGTTATCATCGTGATCATTGTGTTATTGGTCTTTGTCTTCATGATCATTGTGTTATTAGTTTATTATCATCGTGATCAATGTGTTATTAGTATTAGCAGGTTTGTTTTAACTTATTATTTATCTTGGTGCTTACTTCAGAGATATTGTTCCAAACATTAGCTATCCCAGCTAGCAGGCAAGGGAAAATAGCAAAGGAGTGATGAACCTCTTGCAAGTGCCTTCAGGGGGTCCATGAGGACAGAGGAGATGTTCAAGTGACAAGTCAGAACGAACATGTAGTTCTTTAATAAGACAACTTGATGTAGATATGCCCCACTGTGTACACTTTTATAGCATCACTGGCTTTAGGAACAAAAGAACTTCCTTATCAGAGGGCTCACCCGTTCAAAAGTTCAGAAGAGAGTTTGTATTATTTTCCTCCATGACACAGGCCCTTCTGCCTGTCTAAGCCCATGCTACAGATTAATGGTGGCTGCAATTCTTTGATGCTGCTGCTGAGACATGGGCCTGTACCCTCTCCTAGTCTCTGACTAATCGAATACAGTGGAAGTGACATCATGCCTGTTTGCAGGCCAGCCATTTTCACTGTCTGTCTTGTAACACGTGCTCTTGGAGCTCTGAGCTGCTGAGTGAGAAGTCCAGCGACCCTGCTGAAGAGTGGAAAGTCAGTGATCCTGGAACACAGAGACACAGAGAAGGCCTGACCCTGCACAAAGAAAGAGGGGCCCAGCCCTCCAGCCATCCCAACAAAGCACGGGACATGCAGACAAAGTCATTTTGGATCCTTCAACTGGCTTAGTTACCAATATATTGAACAGAAGAATCCCCCAGCGACCCCCTTTCCAAACCTCATGACTCCTAAAACTGTGAGATATAATAAATGTTTTGCTATTTTAATCCACTAAATTTTGGTATCGTTGGTAACACAGCAATAGATAACTGGAACAGCATGTGAATGACAGACATCAAGAGGTATTTACTGCGGTCTGCGGCCATAACTCACTTGGTGTTTCCCCCTTTTGTTTTCTGGTTACTTTCAGTAAAATACACACCCCTGGCTTTTGTCGCTCTATGGCTAGAGTCATCTGAAAGTTATAGTTCACGTCCTAAACAATGAACTTCATCAAGAAATTCCAAAGATTGTTGTTGACTCGTGATTACCAACCAAAAAATTACTTTTGAAAATGCGTAAAGCCTGCCACACAACCAGTGTGAATTGGCGGCAGATCTTAAAAATAAACAATAGAACAAAGAACCGAATTTAATATTAATTTCATAGCCAAATCCAAGTTAATTACCTTATTCAGTGATTTCCAATCCCAGTTTTAAAATATTTCAACATCGTTAATTAATGCATTCAAGGAATCACAAAGTTCTCCATGATAGCTTAAAAAATTGCACTTTTCTTTCACTCAAATTAGAATAAAAATGCAAAACATGTTGAAGAGCAGAAATTTGGGGAAGGAGCAACTGGTATTTTCCATGAGTAAATAAAATCTTTCAAAATATGGAATGTGTCTCATAAGCATAAGTAATAAACTTGGTTACATACTTTCTTGGTATTTCCGCTCGGCGTTCTCATATATGTAATTCCACAGCAACGCGCTATGCTCTCAGGTAATAGCAAGGGAGTCTGGCGAATGGCTGTAATTACCTGGCTTCTCATCTCAAGATAGCCACTGGTTAACCCATGAGAAAACATATACTTTTTTAACAAGAGGAAAAGGTTAGTTTTTAGTGACGATCTTCGTCTGTAGAAATTACTCTGTAGAAATTACCTGGCATATGGTACAGGACTTCTTAGAAAGAGCGAAACAGGATTTGATTCCCCAGAATAGTAACACGTGTTTTTGGATTGAAAAGTCCCTTTGTGGGGCGCCTGGGTGGCTCACATGACTTCAGCTCAAGTCATGATCCCAGGATCCTGGGATCGAGCACCTCATCGGGCTCTCTGCTCAGTGGGGAGCCTGCTTCCCCTCTCTGTCTCTGCCTGCCTCTCTGCCTGCTTGTGATCTCTGTCTGTCAAATAAATATATAAATCTTTAAAAAATAAAAATAAAAGTGCCTTTGTAAATAAGTTTAGGAAAAAGTTAGGAAGGGTAAACATGTTCCCTTTCCAGAATTTTCTGGGAAGCTTGAATGTGCTAAGTTCTGTGAATCTCTGCGGGATCCCATGGTATGCTACAGTTTTGGGGACAGCATTTTGGAGAATGAGTGTGGATGGAAACACTCTGTGAAATGCTGGCAGGGTGGAAGGAGTCTGGGACTTTGCGAACGTAGGCCTTGGTTACGATCCTGATCCTCCACTTACTGGCCGAACACGTCATTTATCTACCTTCAGTGTCAAGCTCATCTTATGTAAAATGAGGGTAATTATACATGCACTAACTGGTACTCTCCAGTTATTATGAGTAATAAATGAGAAACATTAAGTAAAAGTGACTAATTCAATGCCCGGCTTACAGAAGGCCCCAGTGACAGAATGTTGGCGCAATGAGCTCCTTCATACAATGTCTTTAGTGTTTTTAAGGCCCCAGTGAGAGACTCACCTGCTTATGAATTGCGGTGCTGATTTCTCCTTAACCTCCACATCTTTACCTTGGTTGGATTTTCCTGCAGCCTCACAACATCTTGCGGCAATGACCACAGGACATGATTTATCGTCTGCTGAGTTGAAGGTCACCTTGGTTTTGTGATTTAACCCATTTTACAGTTGGACAACTAAGCCTAGGGATTTTAAAGTTAGTTTCTCCAGAACATAAAACCCAGGGGCACCTGGGGGGCAAAGTCAGTTGAGGATCTGCCTTCAGCTCAGGTCATGATCCTGGAATCCAGTCCTGCCTCAAGCTCCCTGCTCAGTGGGGAGTCTCTGCTTCTCCCTCTCTCTGACATTCCCCCTGCTTGTGTTTTCTTTTTCTCTCTTTCTTTCAAATAAGTAAAATCTTTAAAGAGAAGAGAAGAGAAGAAAAGAGAAGAGGGAAGGGAAGGGAAGGGAGGAGAGGGGAAGGGAAAGTAAAGGAAGGGAAGGGAAGGGAAGGGAAGGGAAGGGAAAAAAAAAAAAGAAAACAAAACCAAACCTGGAGGTGAAACCTATCTTAGAGCTGAGAGCTGGTACTAGAAACTCAGGACATGATTTACTTAATTTCTTTGGCCCTTTGTTCCCTCACTTATAAATAAAAATAATTGCTCCATAAGAATATTATTGAGAATTAAATTTGATAATATGTATGGTAGGTACATTTATAGTATAGGATACAGTAACAAAGTGAATAAACCATTCTACACTGTATCAAAAGAGATTTTTCATAGAATTGTATAATATTAAAATTAAAGGATCTGTTTTCAATTACCTAGTCCAATAATCCAATTCCCTCCTTTTCTAGAATAAAAAAAGAAAAAAGCTTAGAGGGATGAAGGAATTTAGCCAAGGACATAGAGTTCTTTGTGGCCATGTCAGGCAGGTTATAATAGCTTTCTCCAAATATTCAAAAGAAGGAAAATAGATTTGTCCTGTGCAAACCTAAGGGATAAAAATCAGTGGTAAAAGTAGAGAAGACTAGGTAAAGAGGAAATGTCTAACAATCTCTGTGTTCCGTTGTTGCAATAGGCTATCCCAGGCTATTTCTATTTTGAAACTAGCTTTAGGAAAACGAGGCAGGCCAGACGTATAGCTATGACACTCCGGGTTGAACGTGTTGGAGATTAATCATATGCCTCATGGCTTGAACACACGGTTAAGCCATTGCCCAAGACACGCCCAGCCCGAGGACAGAGCCAGCTTCGGAATGTGTATTTAACGGGAATAGAAGAGCTACGGTCTCGCTAGGAAAAAAGACTCGAAGCTGTAATTTCTTAGCCCTTTACATAAGGTTGAGAAAATGCCAAGTATTCACATCAAAGAGCAGGGTTTCTAGGAGATTATAGGGAGGTTAAACTCCCCTAACCCAGTTGGCATTGCCACTGGGTATACATATAGATGTGTGGCTCAGCGCCGCTGGATGGTGAACCATAGTTTCAGAATCTGCAATTTTCTGTTATCTGTGCTGACAGCCCTTTTTATTTCTGTGGATAATTGAAAATCGACTGTAATTATGAAATCGGACAGCCTCAAGACAACTCGTTGAGCGCTACTCCTTAGAAACGATGTGGGATGAGATGTTCCACCCACTGGACAACCCAAGTTAGGTTTGCTCGTGGTTACAGAATGTGCCGTCCACCGTGATATGCCAAACCAAAACAACACAGCAGCAGCAACGAAGAAAGCTCTGTCTCGGACGCAGTCTGCATGAGACAAGATTGACATTAGCAACAAAAGAGAAGTGAGAGGTGATTTGAGGAAGTAAACTACAGTTGAGCAAAGGCTGGGATATTTCTGTGGAACCTATTAAAAGGGGAACTCCAAGATCTGCCTTCCATTTGTTCAGATCTGGACCTGAGTTTGCATATTTTGTGATTTCGGAGTGTGCTCTGACTAAAACAGCAATTACACTTAGTATAAATGGTTACTGAAGCTAGCAGTCAAGCGGGCACATCCGTTACAAGGCACAGAACAACAACAAAGCTAATATTAACCTGCGCTCACGTGGGCAGGTGCTGTGCTCAAGTGTTACACACGACCTCACTGGCTTAATTCTCCCAATAAGCCTGTGAAGTAGGTGCTTTTCTTTTCTTTTCTTTTTTTTTTTTTGAGATTTTATTTATTTATTTGGCAGACAGAGATTACTAGTAGGCAGAGAGGCAGGCAGAGAGAGGAGGAAGTAGGCTCTCTGCTGAGCAGAGAGCCCGATATGGGGCTCGATCCCAGGACCCCGAGATCATGACCCGAGCCAAAGGCAGAGGGTTTAACCCACTGAGCCACCCAGGTGCCCCAAAGTAGGTGCTTTTCTTAAACCCATTTTCAGAAAACTGAACTTGAGAGAGATGGACTATTTTCCGCAGCAGGTGAGCATCTCATTTTGGGTTGCAATGACGGTTTTCTGACCCCGGACTCACACGCTTCCCTATTGCACTATGGAGTGTTGCGCGCTGTGGGGTCCATTCACCCTGGCGACAGCTGAAACGGAATCTCATCTCAGCACTGCTGCCATCATCCCTGGAGAAGCCTATGACTTCCCACCTCCCGGGACCAACTCTGTGTAGGCCGGCCTTTGGGGTATGGTGTGCCTCTTTCCTGTTAACCCTTGAAAGAAACCTACTCAAAAAGAAGTTATTTTTCCATCAGGGTCATGACAGGTCAAAGGTGTAGGGATGATAGGCTTTTACCAGGAGACGGGGCGGGGCATAAATTGAAACACAAGTAGAAAAATCTTCTAACCATTGTTACATTTACAGTAATACTTAAGGTTAAGTGTGTCTCGCTGGTGCTAAGGAAACCATTCAAAGGATTCAAAGGCCCAGTCCATCTGTTGGAGTTGTTTTCTCTTTTCTTTTCTTTCTTTTTTCTTTTCTCTTTCCTTTCCTTTTCTTTTTCTTTTCTTTTCTTTCCTTTCTTTTCTTTTCTTTTCTCTTCTTTTCTTTTCCTTTTTCTTTTTTTTAAAGATTTTTTATATATTTTGGAGAGAGAGAGAGCACACAGCAAGAGGAGGCAGAGGGAGAGAATCTGAAGCAGACGCCACACTCAGCTCAGACCCCGACGTGGCGCTCGATCCCACCATCACTAGATCATGACCAGAACAGAAACCAAGAGTTGGACACTGAACAGACTGAGCCTCCCAGTGCCCTGCAGTTCTAACTTTCTTAAGCTCAAGGAAAGTTGGGTCCATGTCATATACATGTATAAGGCAGGCGGACATTCAAGTGCTGAAAAGGACACTTGTACCCAAATCTTTCATCCCCAGAATTGCCAGGTGTTGCGGAATTCTCACCACTGCAATTACTTACTTGGATAAAGCCTCCTATGTTAGGATATAAATGTGTTTTTGAGAAGATGAATACATTTATCCTTTAGCATTCACTGTAGACCAATGAGTTGTAATGTCAGGAAAGAGAATTGGGCTTCAAGGGAATGAGACAATGGTAGGGAAATTTTGATGGAAAAAGAGAATTAGAAAGGTCACTGTGGTTTCCAAACACAAGATTGCAGTTTCAAGTTGATTCACGATGAAGTTTTCATTAACGTATGGTGAAATCTGAGCAACAAGGACAAGGTAGTATATTTTAAAATAAAAATTACCAATTCTGATAATCATGTCTTCTTTTTCAAATGGTGCTCTGTCATTTCTTTTATGAGAGGGTTGTGATAGTAGATGGAGACTTTTTTTCTTTCATGTCTTGACTTGAAATCTAGCAAATTTTTATTAATTTTAAATGTGTACAAGTTCACATGCTAAGTGTTTCACATTCAATGTTTTATTTAATCTTCACAAAGACTATATGAGTAATGTATTCTGGTAATCTCTATATTATAGATGAAGACTTTCAGGCCTAGGGGATAAATAGCTTACCCAATGTTACATGGTTAATGAGAGACAGAACTGATTTGTCCTTCTTATTCCTCCCATTTAGGGCAGGCATACTGGGGCCCTTGTGGGAGTGATGGGAGCTAAAGGCTCGAGACCTAAAGTACAGAATATGAATTTCACCTCCTTAACTTTGCTCAAGGCTCCCCAGAACTTTGCTTGCAAAAGTGTTTTCCCTTATAGTCAGCATTTATAAACTAACATCATAAAATCCTATGAGGCTTAGGGCAAAACAAGTCTTAAAGTTTATCTTCTTTTCAACAAATGAGAAAACTTAGGGGTAGTGTATGACTTAAAAGTCTAAATTCTTGCAAATCATTAGCACTCAGAAATGTTTACTTAAAGCCAAAGACATAACATAGCCATTATTGCTAATGTAGGAAAAGAAAATAGACAAAGAGTAAAGCCTGATCAAACCAGCAAAGTAAAAACTACATTTCAGCCAATTCAATCATCCATGACAAAAAAGAACAGTAAATAGGAAAAAAGACTCCAAAACACAGTTAATTTCAGCTCAATGCTTTATATACAATACACTCAACAAATAATCACTACTAAAAAATGAATGAATCCCTAATTTTATGTTGCTCATCCCAATGTGCATTTTTTCTTGTGCTGGAAATAAACATTGAAGACTTATGAAGATGCTTAACCAGGAAATAACCCACCAGGCTACATTTTGATTGACTGAGTGTGCTTGCTGTTAAACAGAGATGTGAAATGAAAATCTGCAAATATGCTAATTTAGATACAATACATATACTAAGTCTAAAGAATTAGTATCTTTCATGTGGCATCTTTCCGATCTCCCAACATTGGAAAATATTTTACCTTACTGAACCCCCTTGCCACCACCAAGCCCAACTAAGCCCAGGATTGTGCTTTCTTCAGGTAATTCTCATCAACCTCAGCAGATAGCTCTCTTGTGTTCCTTCTGGAACACACCCCCAAGGGTTATATGCTCAGCAATTCCAAGTCCTTTTGTATTTCTACATAGCATCTTCTGTTGATGAGAAGGAAAATAGGTGCACAGTTGATTAAATTACTTTTTCAGGGTCAAGGGGTATAGAAACAGAATTATGTTCTGGGGCCTCAGCTCTAAGCTTTAGGAAATCTATCTATCTATAAATTATAACTTTATATCTCTAAGCCAAACAGCTAAGGAAGGCCATCTAAGACCTTTCAGAGGCAAGCATTGGAGTAGGGACCTCGAGAAGCCCTTATCTACCTTGTAGACCAAGATACAGATGATATAGAGGGAAATCAGGTACCACATTGAGTAGTTTCCCATCATGGCTTAGGTTTGCATAACAAACATGACTAAACTAAATTCGACTCCTGAGAATGGATAGACAGACTAGTAATTTTCAGGAGGCTTCTTCATTAATTAGAGATCCAAGCTCATGCTCAGTTTCCTTCACCCACGGAGGGAGGTTGAACGTCCTGATGGCAATGCTGGGACGTATTGCTGACTTTCAGAATGCACTTCATCTACACAGGTGAGCCTTCCAAGGCTGAAAGGAGATAGAAGAAGTGAGGTTCAAACTTTTCCTTTATTTTCATTCTTTATGAACCTGCTCATTTAAAATGGTGGCTAGTCCTCTGACAAGCAGCTAAATCATCTGCAGAAGTTCTAGTGACTCTCAACCTCTCATTTCTGCTTCCGGCTTCTCATTCTAAAATGGGGGCTTCCTGGGGAACCTGCTGGCTCAGTCAGCAGCACATATAACGCTTGATCTCTGGGTTGTAGGTTTGACGCCCATGTTGGGTGTAGGGATTACTAACAAATAAAACGGAGCTTTTCTGGAGCTCTGTGAAGAAGTAGGATACCATGGAGGGCCACAAGCCTGAACATGTGGCTCCCATGGTTGTCTGTGAAGGGCCAGCAATCCTTTCAGGAGATCCTGGAAGTGAGTGCATCAGACCAATTTTGAATTTGGGTTGCAGGGTCTTAGAGAATTACCTTTCAGCTGGGACGCTGGAATTATTGCCTCATTTGTTCAGCAACAACGTACTAAGCTCCTGTTTTGTGAAACCAGGAAGGATGGGATCACTGGCAGTTTGAGAAGCCGCAAAGTGAACCTGGAATTTGGGATTGTGACCGATGGCCAGCAGGTCTCCACAGGTGCTCTGTGTATGGGGCCAACGGATTTCTCACCTCTATCCTTGTCCCACAATTTTATCACCCCTTCGAATGGAAATGACCAATTTAGCATCATTATTAATTTTACCAGACTTTTTTCCTCCTGAAAATTTCTAAGCTAAGATCTAATTACATAGACTTGTGATAGACCCACCGTGTAAGACATATCAAAGCTCACACTGTTGGGCTATGTATTAACCAATAAAAACTAGATCTTTTTAAAATCAATAAAAAAAACAGAGACCTTTCTTAATTTTCTCTTTGGCTTCCAGTGCACAGCACAATGCTTGTCCCATAGTAGAGCCCTCGCAAACATTTCTTGCATTGAAAAAAATTCCTATAGTAAGGAATTTTTACCTTGGGGTTTGCTTGGCTGGATGTAACTATTTGCTTGCTATTTTCTCATTTGAAATGTTTTTGAACCAGTGAATAGTAATACTGACTAGCACTAAATTATCAACTGATTTATTTAACTTTTAAGCCACGGAAATCTGCCCACTCGGGCAGCAATATTCAGTCGTCCAGTCTACTGAATATTCGCTTACTTTAATGCCAAAATTTTAGCTTCTGTTTAAGTATTCATCAAGAGTGTTCACCTGAGGGGCTCCTGGGTGGCTCAGCAGGTTAAAGCCTCTGCCTTTGGCTCAGGTCATGATCCCAGGGTCCTGGGATCGAGTCCTACATCGGGCTCTCTGCTCAGCAGGGAGCCTGCTTCCTCCTCCCATTCTCTGCCTGCCTCTCTGCCTACTTGTGATCTCTGTCAAATAAATAAATAAAATCTTAAAAAAAAAAAGAGTGTTCACCTGAAACTATTCTAAAACTATTGACTCCGTGATTTTTGCCCTTTGTCTCAACATCCCTGGTTGTAAGATCAACGTTATAATTGCATATTTACTAAGAATAGGAAGAAGGCTTGTGAGCTACCTATTAGATATAATTATACACATGCAGTTACTATTACTTTCAATGCCAATGATTCAATATGCAAATGTGTTGAAATCAGGAGTCTATTGTAGGCAATAAAGTACTGAAATTTTAAAATGATGTATTCTAAACACACATTCAGATTCAAGATTATCACAATCCCATACATTCTCACTCATTCTCATTGATATTTGAGTTAATTTTCCTGAGTGAGAAAGAGCAAAGCAGAGTTATATCCAGATACACACATAAGCACACAAGAAGTCACACTGGCCACAGGTCGACTTATGGGAGTGTGTGACACACGTGAATATCATTAGTCACAAGCATTGCGGTGGAGAAACAGTGGCAAATTCCTGTTCAGTAGTCACAGTCTTTCACTGTTAATTACAATCACTTTTAGAACATTTACATTTAAACAGCTCCAGTGTGACTGCCCGCTCCTAGAAATAAGGCGAGTTTCCCTGATGACAGTATTTAACAATGCACCCAACCACCTACATTCCTTAGTCCCCTTTTCTGTCTTTATTTTTCTTGATAGCATCTATTGCCATCCGACATGCATGTTTTATATTTTAACTATCTGTTTATATCTTCCTTCTAGAATCTAAATGCTCCATGAGGGGGGACCTTTATCTTGCTGTCTACTGTTTCCCCATCCTCCAGAATAGTGCACATAATAGACACTCAGTAAATATTCACTGAATGAATAAATAAATAGGTTGCAAATTTTGTTCTACTGAGCAACTCTTATGAGGAAACTGCAATAATTTTTTTCCGTCTTAGGCTGTCAGTTGCTTTTATTAAAATAAAATTGGAATGATGAATGAAATAAAATCGCACGACAATCTAGAACACAATAGTTAGTCCAAGAATAAAAACAGTAGTGATAGAAGAGAAATCATCTAATAAAGTGGTTCTTTTCTCTGCTGGACAAATTAGAGAACACAACATTTTTCAAAGGCTCGAATACAGTATATATTCCAAGAGCTTCTGAGAAAAAGAACACTTCTCAAATAAACATTGTCTAGAGGAAAACTAATCAACAATTATCAGATTAGACTAAACAATATAGACTAGTAGTTCTTCTAAATAAGAGTAATAAAACATTCTTCTGAACTATAGTATTAAGAAGGATAAAACTAAGATGAATCCATTTTTAATTGCTAGATAGAAGTGAAAAGATTATAGAGTTTCTTTTTATTTTACTAAATGAAATCCTAAGCTTGAATGATATTAATGCTGAACACGAATTGGCTCATGCAGTATATTGGTTTCTTCATTTTTAATTAAACTTTTAATTTTGAGATAATTGTCAATTCATATGCAGCTGTAAGAATAATACAGAGAAATCACATGTATCCCTTACCCAGCATCTTGTAAAACCACAGAGCAATGTCATTGCCAGGATATTTACACTGATGCAGTCGACACACACACACACACGTTGTTGTTCTGTTACAGCCATCCTTTCTTCCCTTTATCTCCACTCTTCCAACTCCTAGAAACTACTATGTTCTACATTTCTATAATTCTGTCATTTCTAGAATGTTATAAATGTTCTGATTCTTTGTTTGCTTGTTCCAGGATTATAGTACATAACCTTCTGGGATAGGCTTTTTTTTTTTTTTCACTCAGTATAAGTCTCTGGACATTCATATACGTTGTTGAGTTTAAAAATAACGCCTTCCTTTTCATTACATAGTGTTCCATGTTCCCACCCCAATTGGTTTAAACATTCACATGTTAGAGGACATCAGGTTGTTTTCAGTTTGGAGTTCTTATGAATAAATACTCATGCATAGGTTTTTACATAGAAGCCTTCAGTTCTGGGATAAATGCTCAGAAGCACAATTGCTGGGTTGTATAGTGGTTGCATGCTTAGCTTTTAAAGAAAGCTCCTGAACTGATTTCAGAGTGGCTATCCCACCAGCAACGTATGAGTAATCCACTTTTTATTCTTGCCGGCATTTGGTGGTGTTCCTATTTTTTAATTTTAGCCATTCTGATAGGTATGTATTGATACTCGCTGGTAGTTTAACTATGCCTTTCCCTGATGGCTGATGATACTGTGTATCTTTTCACATGAATTTTTATATCCTTTTGGTGAAATGTCTGTTTATATCTTTTGCCATTTTCCACTGGACTGTTTGTATTTTCACTTTGATTTTGGAAGTTTCTTTATATATTCTAGAGACAATTTTTTGTTGCATGTGTGGCTTATAAATATTTTTTCCAGTTTGGAGCTTATCTTTTCACACTCTAAACAGGGTTTTTCACAAGCAAAATTCCAACTCATCAATTTTTTTTTGATCATGCTTTTGTTGTCAAATCTATATACTCTTTGCTTAGCCCTAATGTTTTATCCTACTTTTTTCCTGAAAGTTTTGTAGTTTTAAGTTTTACATTTGGGGCAACCTGAGTGGTTCAGTTGGAAAAGTGTCTGCCTTCAGCTCAGGTCATGATCCTGGAGTCCCAGGATTGAGTCCCTCCTCTGGCTCCTTGCTCGGTGGGGAGTCTGCTTCTCCCTCTGACCCTCCCCCTATCTCTTGGTTTCTCTCTCTCTCTCTCAAATAAATAAATAAAAGCTTAAAAAATTACCTTTGAATCCAAGATCCATTTTGAGTTAATTTTTATATATGGTGTGAGACTTACCTTCCTGTCCCTTTATCCTCCCTTGTTTATAATATGAATATCTTAAATATTTCCTGTGTAGAACAATCCAGTGTTATAATTTTTGACTTTAATCATCAATGCTAATTTAGAAAACTCAAGAGGAAAGGGGAAACCTATTGTATTTACCTATATTTTTGCTTACCATAGTCTTCTAATATTCTAAGTTTTCTTTTCTTTTTCCCTTCTGTTTTGAGAACTTTCTTCAGCTTTTCTCTCAGAATGGTGAGAGATTCTAGTTTTCATTAATCTGAGAATTTCTTGATTTCCCCTTAATTCCTGAAGGATATTTTTGCTGGGTATAGGATTCTGGATCAACAAGTCTTTTCTTTCAGCCCTTAAAAGACTTCCTTCCTTTCTCTATGGTTTTTGATGAGAAATTTGCTGTCATTCCAATTATTTTTCCTCTAGAGGTAAAGTATCATTTTTCTCAGAAGTTTAATGTTAATGTGCTGTGGTATGGATTTGTTTGGGCTTATTTTGTTTGGCTTTGCTCAGCTTCTTCCAAGGTTTTGCTTCTTCCGAGTTTTCACTTATTATTCTCTATGTTTTTTCCCAGTCCCACTCTCTCCCTCCTCTCCTTTCGATGTCACAAATCTTTTGTTTTGATCCCACCAGCCCTGGCCCCTGAGATTCTGTTCACTATTTTTTCTATTTTTTTTAAATAAGTCTTTTCTATTTTATTCAGGCTCTAATTTCCAATTTATGAATTCTTTTCTCTGTCCCTTCCAATCTGCTGTTGAGCTTATCCACTGAGTTTTTTACCCCAGTTATTACACTTTTTTACAATTTTCTTAAAATTGTAAAATTACCAGTTGGCTCTTTTTTATATCTTCTATTTAATTTTCAAGGTCTTCTAATTTTTTTTTCATGTGTGTTTATAATTGCTCAATGAAGCTTTTTATCATGGCTGCTTTAAATTCTCTCTTAGATAATTCTAACATTTCTGTCACCTTAATATTGGTATCTATTGGTGTTTTTTTCATCTGAGTTTGGGATTCACTCATTTAATCGGGGTTCATTCATTATTGAACCTCTGAAAAACAATATTTGTTGGAGCTCTTCTTTGTTTTGGTGATTTTTAAAAATGAAATCTAAATATTTTTGTATCATAAGACTCTGAATCTTATTTAAACCCTTTGTTTTAATTGGCTTTCTCTGAAATCACTCAGGCAGGAGAACAGTGGATGCCATGTCCGTATAGGTTGAGGGAAGTAGAAATCAATATTCCCTATTTAGCCTCTGTTGTCATCTGATGGGGGTATAGGGTATAGTCTCCTCATTAATGCTGTCAGGAGTAGGATTTTTATCTTTCCATATGATCTCCTCTGGCATCACAGGTGGTAGCCTTATCCCAGCTGAGAACCTATAAAAGTGCTGACTCTCCACTAGACTTCCTCTGACACCTCAGTGGTGAGAGGAAAGAGGGTCTTATTATGGGTGAGTGGGAATGCAAATCCAAACTCCCCGTGTCACCTCCACTGACACTAAAGGGGGGCTCATTACAGGCCAGTGGGGAGAAAGGTGCTTGGCTCCCAAGTTGGCCTTTTCCGACACCACCGTGGGGATTGGCACCACCTTATAGCCTGATAAGGATGGAAGTCTTGGTCCCCATTCAGCCTTTGCTAGTCTGGGTTGGGGAAGGATTACAGTATTTTCTGTTGTGTTTGGTACCACAGAAAAGTAGAGAAGCTTGGAAGCAGAGAAAGTAATGTCTGAAAAATTTTTTTCTGGCTAGGGTGACACTCTCTTTTGGTTTGAGAGAGTAGGCTTTTGCTGAGGCTTTTTTGTCTGTGCCCATTGGCATCCTGGGTTGCTTGCTTCTTCCGCTCCGAATCTAGAATATATGAGGCAGACAGATAACTCAGCGAACTCACCACCATGTTGTCTCTCGGGTTCCAAAGTCCCTAGCTCATCAGCTTTCTTTCCACCTTTCTGTCTTTTCATGTTTATTTTATATTTTAAGTCCAGGGAGAAATAGAGAAATAGTAATAAAAAATATCTCTATTTTATACTTCTGGAAATGGAAGCCTATAAAATACATTTTGTTCCATAAATATGTCAAATAAAAAAGTAGATAGTCATTATTGAACCTTCTGAAATGACGATATTTAGATCTGTGTTGTCCAACACAGTAGCCACTAGCCATATGGGAGTATTTAAATTTAAATAGTTAAAAGTAGGGGAGGAGTCAAGATGGCGGAGAAGTAGCAGGCTGAGACTACTTCAGCTAGCAGGAGATCAGCTAGAGAGCTTATCTAAAGATTGCAAACACCTGCAAATCCATCGGCAGATCGAAGAGAAGAACAGCAATTCTAGAGACAGAAAAACAACCACTTTCCGAAAGGTAGGACTGGCGGAGAAGTGAATCCAAAGCGACAGGAAGACAGACCCCGGGGGGAGGGGCCGGCTCCCAGCAAGCTGCAGAGCAACGGAGCACAAAATCGGGACTTTTAAAAGTCTGTTCCGCTGAGGGACATCGGTCCAGAGGCTAAACCAGGGTGAAGCCCACGCGGGGTCTGCGTGGCCTCAGGTCCCGCGGGGTCACAGAAGGATCGGGGGTGTCTGAGTGTCGCAGAGCTTGCGGGTACTGGAGCGGGAAAGCCGGCTGCAGAGACAGAGCCGACAGTGAGCTCGCAGCTCGGGGTTACCTTGAACCCGCCGCAGGCTCCGTGAGCTCGGAGCGTGGCCGGAGGTCAGGCAGATGGGAGTTACTGGGCGCTGTTCTCTGAGGGTGCACTGAGGAGTGGGGCCCCGGGCTCTCGGCTCCTCGGGGCCAGAGACCAGGAGGCCGCCATTTGTATTCCTGTCCTCCGGAACTCTACGGAAAGCGCTCAGGGAACAAAAGCTCCTGAAAGCAAACCCGAGCGGATTACTCAGCCTGGCCCCTGGTAAGGGGGGTGCAATTCCGCCTGGGGCAAAGACACTTGAGAATCACTACACCAGGCCCCTCCGCCAGAAGATCAACAAGAAATCCAGTCAAGACCAAGTTCACCTACCAAGGAGTGCGGTTTCAATACCAAGGAGAGCAGCAGAATTCCAGAGGAGGAGAAAGCAAAGCACGGAACTCATGGCCCTGCGATTTTTTTAGTCTTGCAGTTAAAGTAATTTTTTTCTTTTTCATTTTTTTTTCTCTTCTTTTGTTAAATTTTTAAATTTTTTTAAAATTAAAAAAATTTTTTTTAACTTTTACCCTTTTCATTTTCAACGTTTTTAACTAGTTTATCTAATATATATATTTTTTCTTTTTCATAATTTTCTTTATTCATTTTCTTTTTTTAATTCCTTTTTTTTTTCCCTTTCTTTTTTTTGAACCTCTTTTTATCCCCTTTCTCCCCCCTCACGATTTGGGATCTCTTCTGATTTGGTTAAAGCATATTTTCCTGGGGTTGTTGCCACCCTTTTAGTATTTTACTTGCTCCTTCATATACTCTTATCTGGACAAAATGACAAGGCAGAAAAATTCACCACAAAAAAAAGAACAAGAGGCAGTACCGAAGGCTAGGGACCTAATCAATACAGACATTGCTAATATGTCAGATCTAGAATTCAGAATGACAATTCTCAAGGTTTTATCTGGGCTCGAAAAAGGCATGGAAGATATTAGAGAAACCCTCTCAGGAGATATAAAAGCCCTTTCTGGAGAAATAAAAGAACTAAAATCTAACCAAGTTGAAATAAAAAAAGCTATTAATGAGGTGCAATCAAAAATGGAGGCTCTCACTGCTAGGATAAATGAGGCAGAAGAAAAAATTAGCCATATAGAAGACCAAATGACAGAGAATAAAGAAGCTGAGCAAAAGAGGGACAAACAGCTACTGGACCACGAGGGGAGAATTCGAGAGATAAGTGACACCATAAGACGAAAAAACATTAGAATAATTGGGATTCCAGAAGAAGAAGAAAGAGAGAGGGGAGCAGAAGGTATACTGGAGAGAATTATTGGGGAGCATTTCCCCAATATGGCAAAGGGAACGAGCATCAAAATTCAGGAGGTTCAGAGAACGCCCCTCAAAATCAATAAGAATAGGCCCACACCCCGTCACCTAATAGTAAAATTTACAAGTCTTAGTGACAAAGAGAAAATCCTGAAAGCAGCCCAGGAAAAGAAGTCTGTAACATACAATGGTAAAAATATTAGATTGGCAGCTGACTTATCCACAGAGACCTGGCAGGCCAGAAAGAGCTGGCATGATATTTTCAGAGCACTAAATGAGAAAAACATGCAGCCAAGAATACTATATCCAGCTAGGCTATCATTGAAAATAGAAGGAGAGATTAAAAGCTTCCAGGACAAACAAAAACTGAAAGAATTTGCAAACACCAAACCAGCTCTACAGGAAATATTGAAAGGGGTCCTCTAAGCAAAGAGAGAGCCTTCAAGTGGTAGATCAGAAAGGAACAGAAACAATATACAGTAACAGTCACCTTACAGGCAATACAATGGCACTAAATTCATATCTCTCAATATTTAACCCTGAATGTTAATGGGCTAAATGCCCCAATCAAAAGACACAGGGTATCAGAATGGATAAAAAAAACAAAACCCATCTATATGTTGGCTCCAAGAAACTCATTTTAAGCCCGAAGACACCTCCAGATTTAAAGTGAGGGGATGGAAAAGAATTTACCATGCTAATGGACATCAGAAGAAAGCAGGAGTGGCAATTCTTATATCAGATCAATTAGATTTTAAGCCAAAGACTATAATAAGAGATGAGGAAGGACACTATATCATACTCAAAGGGTCTGTCCAACAAGAAGATCTAACAATTTTAAATATCTATGCCCCCAACGTGGGAGCAGCCAACTATATAAACCAATTAATAACAAAATCAAAGAAACACATCAACAATAATACAATAATAGTAGGGGACTTTAACACTCCCCTCACTGAAATGGACAGATTATCCAAGCAAAAGATCAACATGGAAATAAAGGCCTTAAATGAGACACTGGACCAGATGCACATCACAGATATATTCAGAACATTTCATCCCAAAGCAGCAGAATATACATTCTTCTCTAGTGCACATGGAACATTCTCCAGAATAGATCACATCCTCGGTCCTAAATCAGGATTCAACCAGTATCAAAAGATTGGGATCATTCCCTGCGTATTTTCAGACCACAATGCTCTGAAGCTAGAACTCAACCACAAGAGGAAGTTTGGAAAGAACTCAAATACATGGAGACTAAACAGCATCCTTCTAAAGAATGAATGGGTCACCCGGGAAATTAAAGAAGAATTGAAAAAAATCACAGAAACAAATGATAATGAAAACACAACGGTGCAAAATCTGTGGGACACAACAAAGGCAGTCCTGAGAGGAAAATATATAGCGGTACAAGCCTTTCTCAAGAAACAAGAAAGGTCTCAGGTACACAACCTAACCCTACACCTAAAGGAGCTGGAGAAAGAACAAGAAAGAAACCCTAAGCCCAGCAGGAGAAGATAAATCATAAAGATCAGAGCAGAAATCAATGAAATAGAAATCAAAAAAACAATAGAACAAATCAACGAAACTAGGAGCTGGTTCTTTGAAAGAATTAATAAAATTGATAAGCCCCTGGCCAGACTTATCAAAAAGAAAAGAGAAAGGACCCAAATAAATAAAATCATGAATGAAAGAGGAGAGATCACAACTAACACCAAAGAAATACAAACTATTATAAGAACATACTATGAGCAACTCTATGCCAACAAATTTGACAATATGGAAGAAATGGATGCATTCGTAGAAACATATAAACTACCACAACTGAACCAGGAAGAAATAGAAAGCCTGAACAGACCCATAACCAGTAAGGAGATTGAAACAGTCATTAAAAATCTCCAAACAAACAAAAGCCCAGGGCCACACGGCTTCCCGGGGGAATTCTACCAAACATTTAAAGAAGAACTAATTCCTATTCTCCTGAAAATGTTCCAAAAAATAGAAATGGAAGGAAAACTTCCAAACTCATTTTATGAGGTCAACATCACCTTGATCCTAAAACCAGATAAGGATCCCATCAAAAAAGAGAGCTATAGACCAATATCCTTGATGAACACAGATGTGAAAATTCTCGCCAAAATACTAGCCAATAGGATCCAACAGCACATTAAAAGGATTATTCACCACGACCAAGTGGGATTTATTCCAGGGCTGCAAGGTTGGTTCAACATCCGCAAATCCATCAATGTGATACAACACATCAATAAAAGAAACAAGAACCATATGATACTCTCAATAGATGCTGAAAAAGCATTTGACAAAGTACAGCATCCCTTCCTGATCAAAACTCTTCAAAGTGTAGGGATATAGGGCACATACCTCAATATCATCAAAGCCATCTATGAAAAACCCACCGCAAATATCATTGTCAATGGAGAAAAACCGAAAGCTTTTCCGCTAAGGTCAGGAACACGGCAGGGATGTCCATTTTCACCACTGCTATTCAACATAGTACTAGACGTCCTACCCTCAGCAATCAGACAACAAAAGGAAATTAAAGGCATCCAAATCAGCAAAGAAGAAGTCAAACTATCACTCTTCGCAGATGATATGATACTATATGTGGAAAACCCAAAAGACTCCACTCCAAAACTGCTAGAACTTGTACAGGAATTCAGTAAAGTGTCAGGATATAAAATCAATGCACAGAAATCAGTTGCATTTCTCTACACCAACAACAAGACAGAAGAAGGAGAAATTAAGGAGTCCATCCCATTTACAATTGCACCCCAAACCATAAGATACCTAGGAATAAACCTAACCAAAGCGGCTAAGAATCTATACTCAGAAAACTATAAAGTACTCATGAAAGAAATTGAGGAAGACACAAAGAAATGGAAAAATGTTCCATGCTCCTGGATTGGAAGAATAAATATTGTGAAAATGTCTATGCTACCTAAAGCAATCTACACATTTAATGCAATTCCTATCAAAGTACCATCCATCTTTTTCAAAGAAATGGAACAAATAATTCTAAAATTTATATGGAACCAGAAAAGACCTCAAATACCCAAAGGAATATTGAAAAAGAAAGCCAAAGTTGGTGGCATCACAATTCCGGACTTCAAGCTCTATTACAAAGCTGTCATCATCAAGACAGCATGGTATTGGCACAAAAACAGACACATAGATCAATGGAACAGAATAGAGAGCCCAGAAATAGACCCTCAACTCTATGGTCAACTAATCTTCGACAAAGCAGGAAAGAATGTCCAATGGAAAAAAGACAGCCTCTTCAGTAAATGGTGTTGGGAAAATTGGACAGCCACATGCAGAAAAATGAAATTGGACCATTTTCTTACACCACACACAAAAATAGACTCAAAATGGATGAAGGACCTCAATGTGAGAAAGGAATCCATCAGAATCCTTGAGGAGAACACAGGCAGCAACCTCTTCGACCTTAGCCGCAGCAACATCTTCCTAGGAACATCGCCAAAGGCAAGAGAAACAAGGGCAGAAATGAACTATTGGAATTTCATCAAGATCAAAAGCTTTTGCACAGCAAAGGAAACAGTTAACAAAATCAAAAGACAACTGACAGAATGGGAGAAGATATTTGCAAACGACATATCAGATAAAGGACTAGTGTCCAAAATCTATAAAGAACTTAGCAAACTCAACACCCAAAGAACAAATAATCCAATTAAGAAATGGGCAGAGGACATGAACAGACATTTCTGCAAAGAAGACATCCAGATGGCCAACAGACACATGAAAAAGTGCTCCATATCACTCAGCATCAGGGAAATACAAATCAAAACCACAATGAGATATCACCTCACACCAGTCAGAATGGCTAAAATCAACAAGTCAGGAAATGACAGATGCTGGCCCTCGCCAGTGGAGAAAGGGGAACCCTCCTACTCTGTTGGTGGGAATGCAAGCTGGTGCAACCACTCTGGAAAACAGCATGGAGGTTCCTCAAAATTTTCAAAATAGAACTGCCCTATGACCCAGCAATTGCACTACTGGGTATTTATCCTAAAGATACAAACGTAGTGATCCAAAGGGGCACGTGCACCCGAATGTTTATAGCAGCAATGTCCTCAATAGCCAAACTATGGAAAGAACCTAGATGTCCATCAATAGATGAATGGATAAAGAAGATGTGGTATATATACACAATGGAATACTATGCAGCCATCAAAAGAAATGAAATCTTGCCATTTGTGACAACATGGATGGAACTAGAGTGTATCATGCTCAGCAAAATAAGTCAAGGGGAGAAAGACAACTATCATATGATCTCCCTGATATGAGGAAGTGGTGATGCAACATGGGGGCTTAAGTGGGTAGGAGAAGAATAAATGAAACAAGATGGGATTGGGAGGGAGACAAACCATAAGTGACTCTTAATCTCACAAAACAAACTGAGGGTTGCTGGGGGGAGGGGGGTTGGGAGAAGGGGGGTGGGGTTATGGACATTGGGGAGGGTATGTACTTTGGTGAATGCTGTGAAGTGTGTAAACCTGGCGATTCACAGACCTGTACCCCTGGGGATAAAAATATATGTTTATAAAAAATAAAAAAATTTAAAAAAATGTCAAAAGCAAAAAAAAAATAGTTAAAGGTAGATAAAATGAAAATTCAGTTCTTCAGTTGCACTAGCAGCATTTTGAGGGCTTAGCCACGTGTGCTCAGTGGCTATCATACAGGACTGTGCAGATTCAGGACACTTGGAACATCTCAGAAAGTCTATAGGATAAGAGCGAGACAGGCACTGAACAAAATGGTTCGTGATACTAATAAATGTTGATGTAAAAAATGGTCAGGATGAAAAATATGAATAGATGGGTAAACAAATGATTCTGTGTATTCTAGGGATAGAAAGGGTATGTATTTATTTGTAAGACAAATTTGCAAAATGGACACCAACCTATTATCATCACGTGGACTGAATTTTAGTGATTCTAGCTACATGGGTCCATTCCTAAAACAATTCCTTTTTCTATGAGTTGATGCAATTTAAAACAGCAAATGCTAATTGATACAGTAGCTGAGATTACTATGTACTTACCCTGACATTGCCTGTTATATTACATTCAGATATCATCTGACTTTGGCAAATTTTGGGCATATTCATTTAATATCATTTTATTTGATAGAGGGAGCACGTGTAGTTTACAGATTACAGTTTTTTTTAAAACAATAAGCTGAAATGATACAGAGGCAACTTTAGCAAAAGAGTTGAACTTCAGGGCAACAAAGCACAAGCAAAGATAAAATATAGGCACATAAAATTAAAATGGTTAAAAACCATAAAGACTTCAGAACTAGAACTTCTTATTTAATTTACTCAGCAATTATTTGTAAAATGCATATATTTTTTAAAGATTTATTTATTTATTTTACAGAGAAAGAGAGAGACAGACAGAGTGTGTGCAAATGCAGGGAGGGGCAGAGGGAGAGGGGAACAGACCCTTGCTTGAGCAGGGCAGCCCTACATGTGGGGCTCTGTCCTGAGATCATGACCTGAGGTGAACCAACAGAAGGACACATAACTGACTGAACCAACCAGGTGCCCTGTAAAATGCATATTATTAGAGTTCAACCATCAGTTTCTCAGATAAGAAATTGAGCTAGAGTGAAATTGGCTTTATTACTTATTGGAAAAATACTTAGGCCATTTTATTGCATCCTATTAATATCATGTGGCCATAAGATGTCTGTCATGGTCATACCAGTCCTAATGGACCCCCAATTATTTGAAAAAATACCTTGAACTTTCTGCCCATATGGTTAACTTATATTTTTTCTTCGTTAATTCATTCTACATATCCGGCACCTTCGATGAGCCAGAAAATTCAGTGAACTAAACAAAGATCCCTGTATGAACACTCACATTCTAGGTAAATAAAGATAAATACAATAAACAAATCAGAGGATGAGTACTGCGGAAAAGGAAAAGCAGAACAGGTTAGAGGGGAACAAGATGGGAGGTATGGGGCCGACCATCTTCAGGGACCATCGTCAGGGTCTGTTGCAATCCTGGCTCATCTCAGACCCACCCTCCTTGATACCTTCCTTAAAATGCATCCCCCCCGCCCCCCGCTGTGCTCCTTTAGCACTTCCTGTCACAGCACTGAGCCTTCTGCCTTGTCTTAGATACGAATACATCTGTCTTTTCATTGAACTCTGATTCCTTAATAAAGAGAACGAGCCTTATTAATCATTTTATCCCTTGCAGAACCACACAAAATGGTTGGCTTAATAAGTGTTTGTTAAACAATGAAGACTAAATTGAACACAAATGGACAAAGATCCAGATTGTTTATAAAAGGTACTCTTAATATAAGGTTTCAAAAATATAAGCTGTACATGTGGATATTGGGTGCCCACTCTCTATCCATACTTACTTTCTTTCCCTCTAGTAACGTCCACTGGGCTAGAGAGATGGTGTATGTGTCGTTGGGGAAGGTTTTTATTTTCTGCTTTTGCTGAATTTCTAGTAGAAATATCACATATTAACATACCGAACAAATCAAGCAAAATAGTGTCATCAAGAATTTAAATAGGTCTTCAGAGCATTATGCATTCACCATAGAACCTACTAGATTAAGTGTTCTACCTTAGAATTTAGGTGAATTAACTAACACTATTGTTTTTATATAATACCATGGTTTCATATGAGGAAACACGATTTATGTGAAATTATCGCTCTTTATTTTTCTTTTTGTTAATAAGCAAAAAACACAGAAATCATCTAGCTATATTCTTCTTTCTTTCATAAAACATACTGCTTTATATGACAAGAACCAGTAGAACTTGCTGGTTAAGAAGTTGTATTTCTTGAACATAATAACATACTATTTTGAAAGTGCTATTACAAACAACATTCAGTATGTAATAAAGCATAACTACGAAGCTGATTTTGATTGCACATTCTGTAAGTATCCCATTCAGTAGGTATGAATAAAAGACTCCCCCTAAATAATCATATAACTGAAAGTACAAGCAGTTTTTATATTTTACTCCTTTTTAAAAATCAGGTTAAGAATTTGAAGATTTGGTTAGAGCATAATTAGAAAATGTCTAAAAATTCTTAGTAATTCAGATAGATTGAATTAGTTATTAGTATTACTTTTTGAATAGAGATGTGACAACATGAAATATTAATGGATGTTCTACTGGAATTGCTAATGACGGATTCTTGTGATGAAGAATTTAAAAGAAATCTCTTTTAAAGAAGAGAATCTGTTTTCTTGATATTTTTATTGAACTTAAACCTTGATGTTTCTCTCTTTAAAAAAAAAAAATTTAAAGTAAGCTTTACCCCCAAAAGTGGGGCTTGAACTCATGACCCTGAGAGCAAGAGTTGTAAGCTCCACTGCCTGAGCCAACCAGGTGTTCCAATGTTTCTCTGAAAGGTACTTATTTTTATTCCAAGTGTTCCTACAGTTTATATTTCATTTAAATTTTATCCCTGGTGTGCAGGGAATTACTATAGAGCAATCATTAGAGACACAGAAATAATTCATTATGAATATTATAGGAAAGTTTATGGGTTATACGTGAGAAAGTTAACAATGATGGAAGAGACAATGTGCTGGTCAGAAGCAGAACAAGTGTAAAGAATGCATAGGATGATCATGAACATGAGAAAACATGTCTACGGTGACTAGTTTCAATGTTTGTTTGGCTTAGAGTTTGAATCTTATGTCTTATTTGTATTTCTCTATGTGCCTGGTACAATGTTGTGTGCATGTGTATGTATATACAGGCCTGCAATCAGTGACTATTTAATTAATTTAATTACTTATGTAGGACTGGTGAAGTTGCTAAAGTTACTTTTTCTTTGAGGCTGTGTGTAAATGCTATCAAAACAAGTGACAAATTCAACAAAAACAAAAATTGTTCTATGAAATGATTTGAGAAAATTTTAGCTGTTTGACTTGATTTTGGTCATCAAAGTTTTGGTCATCAGTTGCTGTATTATTATAAGAAAGTTTAAATTTTAAGTGGGCCAAATCTATAGTTGGTTAATCCTCCTTGATACTAAATACTGGTTTTATTACTTCTATAATTATTTTGATTAAAATGTATTATTAGACACATTTTCAAAGATCAAAAGTGTTTATGTGTATGTGCAAAATTTGAACTTGGTATCTGTCAACACAGAATAAACATTGTAGTGCACAGCTGCTACATACACAAACACATACACACAATTTATGATTTTGAAGCTTAAATGTGGTTGTCTATGAAAAGGATACAACACGGGGACTCAACAGAGGGTATTTTATTTGCATTAAAAATGACAAGGATTTAAATAAAATGTTAATAACATGTGAATTTACTTTAGCTATACTATCTCCTTCACTCCTGAATTAAAGTTCTTACTCAGGAGTATGAATTCCTTCTGCATTTTGTAGATGCTCTGACTTGCTCCTAGTTTATCAGTAAACATTAGCTGGGTGTTGTCATGGTAAATGAAAAAAAAATGTTTCTAATCTGTCCGTGCAAGTAGGCCCACTGCTGTCAGCAGATAAGAGAGAGAAGAGGAATAAGGTATAGTGATGAAGTATAAAAAATTAAAAGGTTAAAAAAAGAAAAGCATACTTATCCTTTAAGAATGATTTCCTTGAATACTATTTTTAGGGCAACATGCAAATAACATAATTGAAGAAGGTCAACGCAAATCAAATTGGAAATTTTATAATTGAAGAAGTGGGTACACAAATACAATTTTCATTTTGGCTTGAAATATGCATGAAGGTGTTGTCTGATATTCACCCAGATGAAAACAAATAATGAAATCACTTTCATATAATATCCAGTCACACTTCATAAAGAGTTTTTTGAGGAAAGATATGTAATAGGAACTTCTCTTTTACCTCTAAACAACAGTACAAATTTACCTTTGTCTACGTAGCCTCTGGTCAATTGTAACTCTCTTCTCAATGCAGTTGTCTTTAATTCCTTTCTGGGACTCCAAAATGCAATTTTAAAAAGACGTATTCTAAAATGCCCATTCAAAGTGGCATTGATTATTCAAGTATTTGACCGTCTAATTCAGTAAGTGTTTAGCACCCGTAATGTGGCTAACTGGACCCTGTCTGCAATGGAATTACTTTAAAATGAGAAGACATACACTGTGAATGCCCTTTGACGGTGAAGACGTACACATAACTGGCCGGCTAAGCCACACAGTGTGTTAGACTTCGCATGCAGACACAAATGCTGCAGTGGTTTAGAGAAAGGCTGGGTTATTCTGAAGTGGGGAAGTTGGGAAAGAACTTCTCGGAGGTGAGTTGAGTTGGGAAACAGCGTATGTCTAATGCAGATGGGGGGGCAGGCAAAGACAGTGTAGGGGTCAGGGAAACAGCAAGCACAAAAGGAAAAGGGTGAGAGAGATGAGCCAGTAGAAAATAAACACGCCTCTCCGAGCAGATTTGCGTGTGGTGAGTGCTGGGGGCCCGGCTTCCGCTCCAGGCTCAGGCTTTGCTTTCAGATCTGCTTCCGGTTTTACAGTTCTCCCCTCTCCCGGGTCTTTGTCTAGATGCTGTTACCTTGGGCATTCTTTTGCTGGTGCTGTCCTCAGTTTACCTGCTTATGCTTTCCACTCCTTTCTTTTTTTCTTTTAAAGATTTTATTTATTTACTTTGACAGGGACCACAAGTAGGCAGAGAGAGAGAGAGAGGAGAAGCAGGCTCCCCACTGAGCAGAGAGCCTGATGTGGGGCTCAATTCCAGGACCCTGAAATCATGACCTGAGCCGAAGGCAGAGGCTTTAACCCACTGAGCCACCCAGGCGCCCCTTTTCACTCCTTTCTTGTAGCTCTGTGCACTGAGAGGTTTCCTATTTCCTCTTTTGTTAATTTGCTTTTTTCACTCCCTGCATTACTCCCTTTGAGACTGTTCACAAAGATCCAAGAAACCGTCAGGTTTAAGATGACCCATGTACGCGGTTCCACCAGCGTTTGTTAAGCACTTGCTAGGGGCCGGCATGTGTAGATGAAGGCACCTTTCCTACCCTCCTGACGCTTTCAGCCAGGAGAAGGCTCCTTTGCATCCCCGCTCTGCTTATGTTACCCTCTACCACCACCGCAGGCTGACGTCAGCCAAAGCAAAAAAAAGTAAAACGACGAATAAATGCGAAGAAGCCTGAAACTGACCCCAAATTAGAATCTAGCTTGTATGTGTGCAGTGCCGGTGGTGAAACGGTGACAGGGGAGTTCGGATCCTAGCCCTGTCATGTGTGCTACACCTCTGAGCAAGATGACAGAAGAAAGAGGAACTGATATTTCTCTGTGTCCAGCACAGTCACTGGTATTGATTGTATATTATTTAATAATCATAGTTCATATCCCTTCCCGGCCCCCACTCCAAAAAACAAAAGAAAACCAACCCCCCAACACACAAATAGAAAAACCAACTCTTCCTATTTTTAGAGATGACCAAAACTCAGAAGCTTGGGTTTTCAGACACACCTGAGATCTGAGCCTGGTCTCAAGCCTCTAACCCTACCACTTTCTACATTTCAGGCTAAGTTATTCATTCGTTTATTGAATACTCACTAGATGTCATATACATTGCTTGGGACTAGATTTTGAGAATACAACGTGATATGGCCCCTTCCCTTAAACCTCTTAGAATGCAGTAGAGGGAGACAAGCATGTAAGGAAACCCTCTGATAGGTGTGGTTCTGGAAGTCTACAAAAGTAGGATGAGGTACAAATGAATTCATTCTACCCAGGACTGGTCAATGGCAGAGGTCAGGAAAGCTTCCTCGGGGAGGTGGCCCTGGAGGTCCACAGAGCCACCCATCAAACCAGGTGACTGTGAGCAAGAATAGGACATTCTAACTGGAGTCAGCACTGGGGCCTGAAACAGGATGGCAAGAAACGGAGGTGGTTCGGGGTGGCTGGAGTGAGAGTTGGGAGTAACAACATTCACTTCGCTTGTTAGAGGAAACACAGGTAACATTTATACAGTGCTAAGTGTAAGGCGTGAGACATACTAGGTGCTCAATAAATGTTCCTTTTGCTCTTTGAGATGCTGCATTTGATTACATCCCCTTCCAGCCCTGAAATTCCATGATTCTTACGATACTGTGTGAGTTCTTACTGTAGATCAGTTCATATACTGTTTTACGCATGTTCAATAAATAGTCTACTACAGCTGGCAGAAGACTGGGTAAAACAAGATGTAGATTTTGGTAAAGGATTGAAACGAAATGAAATTACAATGAAATTCATTCATTGAAATGAATTTGGCTTTAAGTCTTTCTTTCTCTGTCCCTCTATAGTAACTTGAACACAGTTTTGCTGGTGTTATGTGAATGTTGTGCAAGCGTACAGATTCAGCATTGGTTCAACATACTGGGACATAATTTGCTATTTTACCTTGGGAACTGCTCACCTGCTTCCCAAACCAGAAGAGCTGCTTTTCTGTTCCCTGAAGTTTCTAAGATCATAACATCAGCCGCATTGCTGGGTGGAGATTTGAAGGCATCATACCATACAAGCTCAATCTCCGAGCTCATCATTTCTGTACCAAGTTAATACATGTAAGGCACGTTAAAATAGCACTGATACATCTCCAAAAAGAAGCAGTTCTTATTCTATATTCTGCTTAAGTTTTATATAAATGTACTTGGGAGCAGGGTAATCACAGGATAGTAGAGGTACGCCATGGAAGGGAAACACAAAAGGTAGCAAGGAGAGCGGGGGCAGGAACATATCCAAGAGTGTGATTGTAAGGACACAAGGACAGCCCTGCTGTGACATGGGAGCCCGAGGTGCTGTATATCCAGGGGAACCTCCCTGCCAACTGCACCCCTCCCCCCACCAATTTAGCTGGGATGGCCATCAAAGTGTTTCTTCTGATGGTGAAGTTGCCTACCACTTGCAGTCTTTTCGAAAAGCATGGTGTCTGAAGGGAGTGGGTATCAGAGGGACAGAGGAATCATGAGAGACTATGAACTCCAGGAAACCAACTGAGGGTTTTAGAGGGGAGGCAGGTGGGGGGGGATGACTTAGCCTGGTGATGGGTTTTTATTAAGGAGGGCACAGATTGCATGGAGCACTGGGTGTTATACACAAACAATGAATCTTGGTACACTACATCAAACACTAATGATGTACTGTATGGTGACTCACAGAGCATAAAAAAATAAAGTGGAAAGAAAAAAAATAAAAAGCAGGGTCAAGCTGTAGGCAAAATTCTATCATAAATGAATTTCATGTCAAATAAGTAATTTTTTCGCTATTTAGAATATTTGTGAACAGCCTGGTGTTTTAAACTACATTGTCAGATTTATTTTTCTTAGATGTATATAAATTTTGACAAGCTATAGTGATAATGTCGGGTAGTTTTAGGAGAAGATAAAATATTGGTGACATTAAAGAACACTTTTTAAGATGATGGAGACAGGTATGTATTCTTCTAATGGACTTTGGGACTTTTACTTTTTTGGAAAGCAAGATATGGGCATTTAACTAGGTATAAAGTAATACTGTTAGGGAAGGAGAATAATTACTCCTAACAGTAAAGCATGAGGAGTCTAAAAATGATAGAAGGTATCTTATTAAAGGAAAACATTGACTTGTGAGGAAAAAAATGATTAATCAAGCACTGGAAGAGATGCTTTATGAAGCCAGTAATGGCACTGGAACAAGCCTTTTGGGATACACATATTTTGTTTGATCCATGCCAGTTTTTCCCACTCCACACATCTTTGAGAGCCACTTAATGTAAAGTAAATGAGGGTCAAAGTAACAAAAAGGGTTAGAGCCTTCCACTAGAAGACAAAAATACAATAATCCCGCCCCCCGCCATTGTCAAAATCCTTCCTGTTTAAGGATTTGGAATCCTTTGCTTGACTATAGCAACCTGTTGACTTTATCAGAATATTGTAACATGAAACCATACAAACTGAAGCAATCTACTCAAGAAAAAAAGTCTTCAGAGGGAGACAAACCCTAAGAGACTCTTAATCATAAGAAACAAACAGAGGGTTGCTGGAGGGGTGGTGGGTGTGGGAGATGGGGTAACTGGGTGATGGGCATTAAGGAGTGCACCTGATGTACTGAGCACTGGGTGTTACAGAAGCCTGATGAATCACTGACCTCTACCTCTGAAACTAACAATATACTATATGCTAATTGGATTTAAACGCAAAATTAAAAAAGAAGTCTTCATTATATGGCTAGTCTCCAACTATTTTTATAGCAGTATGGCTATAAACATTTGAAATATTGAAATACTTATGTATGAAATATTGAGGCAATTTTAATCTTTTTATTATTCTGTATCTGTGTACTTACTATAAGTTACATCAGTGACAGTATTTTAGAGGGTCAGGATCTACCTTATTCATACATTTTTTTTCTAGAGGTTTTATTTTCCAGTAGGAAGCCCAATTGGTGTTCATCTGTAACCATGGTTTAGGGATGAGTACAAAACTAAGAGACCAGAATTCTTAGTAGAGGTTTTCGTATATATTAGTATCTCAGTTTCTGCCTACACATTGGTTTAAGGGTACTCATCCTTAATTCACAAAGCTGTCGGGAGATACACTGTGACAGTTAATTTCAACATCTTTTGGTGGTAAAAGTGTAAAATGTTTGGCTTTCTTGCTATTAGTAACACGATGTTTTCGCTTTCTCAGTAACATGTTAGTAGATGCCATAGAATATTGTGGAGTTAACATTCTGTCAAGACGAGAGAAAATTTAAATTTTATTACATTTTTGGTGAAAAATTAAAGAACACATTGCCAGTATTAGGAGGGGAGTTATGCCTTAAACTAATTATTAACTTCCATATTAGTAGTCAAGTTATAGGCGCTTCTTTGCCATAGCAGTCGGGGTAAATTTGTTCCCTGACCGACGATGGAGACTACTTAGTCCTCTTGCATCGTGATTAAGTGTCGGTGCACCAGGCCCACACTGTATGGGAGGCTGATACCAGTTTTGAATTGTATGGAATGACTCAATTTCCCTATTACTCTGCTTGAAAACTAGAACTCAAATGTTGTAGGAAGGAGGCTCTGCAGCGACTGTCCACAGTCAGGAAAATGGTCAGCTTATTCCTAAATGGAAATCCCTGTCGCAGCTCATCAGTCACGGACATACCCTGACTTCCAGGGCCGGTTACAGGCCCGGTCTCCGCACGAAGGCTTCCAGCCGAGTGGGTCACGCAGGGAACCCGCCTAAACCCGAGCCCTGTTCTGGCGCTGGGAGAAACAGCTTCTCTCCACATAGCGGAGGGGAGGAAGTGTTGACTACTGAGCTCCGAGCCCTCTGCCTCCGGACGTCGGCCTGTAGGACGGACGGCAGCCCGGGGACGCATGTGGTCTGCGTTGGGACAGGGTAGGAAATGCGGTCTTGGGGAGCAACGTCAGGGTCTGGCTTCTCCGCCGGCCACAGCGGGCCTGTGCTCCTCGGCCGGGGTCCCGGAGGGGGAGCGGGGGGAAGCTGAGAACCGGGCGCCGCCTTCCCGGCCTCCGGCACCCCCGGTCTGCGCACCCCGGCTGCCCTCGCCGGCCTCCCGCCGCAGGCACCGAGACGCCCGCAGCTCACGAGGTGGCAACGAGCCGCCGCCGCCTCCTTCTAAGGCGGGCGAGTCCCCCGTTCCAAGGGCGGCGGGAGAATCCAGGCGCCGCTCTGGCCGTCGGCCGGTTCGCAGCGTCCTTCCTCAGCGCGGTCTGGCGCGGAGCGGGGCGTCAGGACGGCCCCGGCGCGACCTCGGCCGGACCCTCGGGCTCCCCGGCGCGCACACGCACCTGCTCCGGGCGTCCGGCCGCCGCCGCGCGGCTCTCGGGCTTCGGAAAACGGCGCCTCCGCGGTTCCCGCGCCGCAGACGCGCTTCCCAGCACCGGCGCCCGCCGCTTCCGAAGTTGGGTTACGGGAACCCGCTGCGGCCCCGCGGCTCCCGCCTCCCACGCGCGGGGCGGCGAGCGGAAGCCCCTCCGGGACGCTCCGGGACACGAACGGGCGAGAAGCCGCTGGCGGGGAAGCGGCCGGCGGCGGGTTTACGCGTCCGGAGGGTCGCGGCAGCGCCTCGCCCAGACGCCGGACCCGGACCCGGACGCACGGGAGCCTCCCCGCCCACCTCGACGCGGGGCCCCGCAAGCCCGACCCGAACGCTCGCCGCCGGGACCCCGGACGCGGGACCCCAACCTCGCCTCCGACCCCAGCCCCCACCGCCGCTCCCACCGCCGCTCCCCGCCCCCACGCCCTCCACGTGACAAGAGCCGGAACCGTCACTTCCGGCGGCGCCGATCGCGCGCCTGCGCGGCCGCCGGGCCTCAAAGCGGTTGGCAGCGGCGCCGCACCGCCAACGGCCGCGAGTGGCGGGCGGCGTCGGTCCGGCTGCGGCGGCGCCGCGGGCTGCGGTCTGGGGGCGCGCGGCCGGAGAGGTCCAGCGCACTCCCCGCAGACCCGGCCGCCTCGCCCCTTCCTCGTCTCCCTCCCCGGCGCTGCCCCCTCCCCGGCTCGCGCTCCCGACGCGTCGAGGGGCGGCTCGGGCGCCCGGGGCGCTCGCGGAGGCGGCGGCGTCGCCCCCGCGCCCGGCCCCGCCCCCTCGCGCCCCGCCCCGGCCCCGGCCCCGCCCTCTCCGCCGCGCTCTGCGGGAGCCGGGCAGCTGCAGCGGAGCCGCGGAGCGGGCGGCGGGGCCGGGGCGGTGCGCTCGCGCGCGGGATGTGAGGCCGCCGGGCCGCAGCGCGCACGGACGCTCGCACGGGCGAGGGCGGCGACCCCTCGCGGACGGCCGGCCGCGCGCCGGGCCGCGGACCCGCTCTCGCGCTCGCCCTCGCGCGCCCCGCGCCCCCCAGCGCGCCGGCGGGACCATGAAGAAGTTCTCGCGGATGCCCAAGTCGGAGGGCGGCGGCGGCGGCGCGGCGGGGAGCTCGGCCGGCGGGCCCGGGGCCGGCTCCGGCGGCGGCGGCTCGTCCGTGGGGGTCCGCGTGTTCGCCGTCGGCCGCTACCAGGTCACCCTGGAGGAGTCGCTGGCCGAAGGTAGGGGCGCGGGGGCTCGGCCGCAGGTGAGGGGGGCCGGGGTGTGGCGGCGGCTGGCGGCGTCCGCCCGGCCCGGGGCTCGTCCGCTCGGCGCGCTCTCCCCGCTCCTGTCCCCGGGCCGCGGGGGCCGTGACGAGCGCTCGGGCCGGGTCGGCGCGGGCCGCGCTCTCCCGGCCGGGCTCCGGTCCCGCGAGGCGAGGGGGTGAGCGGAAGACGCCCTCGCGGGCGGTGCGGGGCGCGACGGGGCCGGCGACTCGCCGAGGGGCCGGTCGTGCGGCTCGAGTCTCTGCCCCGCCCGCGGTGGCTCTTCGGCCTCCGCCCCGGTCTCCGCCCGCGCTGCGGGGTGAGGGCCCTGCGGACCCCGAGGTCGAGCCGCGGTCGCGCTGCTGGGTCCCCGGGGAAGCCGGCGCCGCTCTGCGGGCTCGTGTGCGGCCGGCGCTGTCCCCGGGGTGGGTCGGCGGGAGCTCGGAGCAGCGCGTGGGCTCGGAGTCCGCTCGTCCCGTCCGGAACCGGCGTCGGACCAGGTGCTGTTCGTGCCCGCGGGGCGTCTCTGGCACTGGAGACGGGGTCGGGAGGGCGCGCTGACTCCGGCCCGCCCGGCTGCGCGTCCCGCCCTCGTCACCCGTCCCGGGCTCCGGCGGCGGATCGGGGCTCGGGCGGCGGAGCTCGCGCCCGGGGAAGCGCCGCCGCGCTCCGGTGTTGTTTCCCGTGCGAGCGGCGCGCGCGGAGGCTTCCTCGGAGCTTGGAGGTTTGCACGCAGAATCGTACCCGGTGAGGACTTGTAAGGTTGCGCAGGAGACAGTCGACGGGCGGTCCTTTACGTTCCAGGTTGAGAGAAAAGTTGGAGGGAGCGGTTCTGGCTCTGAAAGTCGGACGCTGGTGTGGTTTGGACGCAGCAGACGGAGATTCCACTTAGGCTTTCTGAAATGCCATAAACAATAATGCATTAGTGCAAAAAAAATCTGAAGGTTTTGTCTATAAAATATTTAAACAGAAAGAAATGCTGACTTATTCGGGGATGGCTGTCGTGGTTTTACAAGCCACTGCCTCTAGTGATGAGCCTAGGCAAACCTTGGAGAGGGGGGGGAAGGAGCGTTAGCTTTTCAGAGGAATGAATATATATGGTCATTGGTTTTGATAGATTTACTGCGCTGTAAAATTTCCTAGTTCTTTGTTATACCTGGATGTCAAATGTTGGTTTAGATCGAGTTGTGGCTTTTAAGAAGACATGGCTGTTAAGTTAATGCTGCACTTACTACTTCTTTGAATTGTAGTGACTAATGGAAGTGTGGCTTGAGTAGTATTACAGTCACTTCATTTCACAAAATCCCAGATGGGTTTTTTTATAAAGTGGAAAGAAAACATTGACATTTCATCAAACTAGATTTTGGATTTGTGGCTTCTATCACTGCCCTACGCATATCCTATCATTACCCTAAGCAAGTCATTTTCAGGAAAAGTTAAGTAATTTTGGAAAATGAAAATAAGAATTTCAAAGGGAGTGATTATTCAGCCACAAAACATTAAAAAGCAGTTAAGGACTAATGTCACTGTTAGAGTGTTCTACTAGCTTCTGCTATAAATTTTGCCGTTTTTCTTGGGAAACTCCATAACCAAGTGCTAGGACGAAGCAGGAGCTGAAGAAGCTGTTTTGGAAGGTGGGACTTCCCTTCCCGACACTCCAGCTCTTGGATTAGACTTTTATTTCGTAGTCTTTGGATGGGAGGGGAGACTTTCTTCCCTTGTGTATTTCTTTTCTCTTTACACGTATAACTGAAATTACCCGTATTCAGTTTACTTTTTTATCCTGACAGTTTCTTCTTACTTCAAATGCTTTAATATCCTCTCTTTTCCAAATAATTTAGACAATTTAGACAGGATGTTTAAACGCAAAGTCTGGTTCATACTCAAGAATGATCGTTCAATAATTGACAGATACATGTGCTGAATTACAAGGTTAGTGCAAGTGGTGTGGAAAGGCATTAGAGTTTAGAGTACCTGAGTTGGGCAGAGGTATACCATTTAGTGGGGCAAGGAATAGAAACAAAGACAGACCAAAAAATGAAAAAATGAACTTGGTAGGTTCCTTTTTTTTTTTTTTTTTTTTTGCTTTGGGTCCTTGTTGTTTAAACAGGGCCAATACTGTAGATGCTGTGCCCTGCCCTGAGGTGTTTTTGCCATGCTACTGAAAACGTAGGCATCTTGTTCAGAAGGACCTCTGTAGTGTCTTTGAGTCTTCAGTAAATCTGCTATTCTTTTTCTCTGTCTCATATTCTCTCTCCTCTTTCTAAGTGTAGTTGTATTTACATACTTGCCTCTCATTGTTCAGAGTAGTTGTGTTTTATAAAGTCACAGGGCAGTGAGTAAGTACTGAACCATTGCCCTTTAGAAATACAGGTGTGAGGTCCTGCAAGCCCCTGTTGACAACATTTTTGTCCACCAGTCAGTATATAACCTTGTTTTATGTGGGTTTCTGTTTAAAGATCTTTTTAAACATATATTGTTGACTCATTAAAACTGAACTTATGGCTTACAGCGCTGTAACTCATTTCTAAATAAAGCTTATCTAAGACACATTATTTTCTCTGTGAGGAACATTGCAGCCTCCTTGAGCCTAGGAATACTAGATGACACTTTGGCACTATGCTTGGGCCATTTTAAAAAATGAAATCAATAAAAAGCACAAAAATGAGAAAAACATGGCAGTAAACAGATTTCAAAAAGGGCCTTGTTTATAAACAAGGCAGAAAGGTATCTTGTTGTGTCCAGCCAGCCTTCTCAAAATTTTCAGCACTATGCTTATGTCTGCAAATGATCTTGAAAATGCCATTGTATTGATTTTCGGGAATACAGATAAATTTTAGTGACTACGTGAATTTACAAATACGGAGTCCCCAAATAGTGGCAATCTCCTGTGTATGTATGTATATATGTATGTATACATACACATGTATAATATTTCTGAGTATAGATATTAGGTCACATGTATACATGTAAGTACATATTTATATATTATATATTTATTTAAAGAAATAAGCAGATTCTCGGATATATACTTATGTTGTATGTTTAAACTGTTGGGAGTAGTTTCTTCTCTGAAATATGTACTTTGTATCATTGTCTCTAGTTAAGTATGTGTATGTTTGAAATGCTTATTACACCTTATACCTTTTTAATTCCTGCTCAAAGTTTAGAGAACTAATACCGTGGAACACTTTCATGTTTTTTTCAAAAACACTTTTAGTTTCAAGAGTGCATGCTAACTAAATCGAATTTGGGCCTATAGGAATCTGATAGAGCCATATGTAAATTTAAGCTTGAAACAGAGTCAGAGTGTCAAGCACATGTATTTCAGTGTACTCTTTAATTTCTAACAAAACATAGGACTGGCTTTTTGGTCACATGCTAGTCAGAGCATTTAATGTTGATTGATAAGGTTCTCCATGTGTTTGGTTCTGTGTTGTTCTAAATGTGTTTGGTACAAAGGGCTTAAATAAATGTGGAACCAGGGGCCTGGGACACTATCATAATTCGTTGAGGTCATCTAATTATGAGGTTCTCGGGTCTGGATAGGAATGGTATTTTGCATACAGTTTCACGGGTAAGTATGAGACTTTCTGTCACAGGCATGGGGGTTGTTGGTGCTGTCAGTGCAGGTAACAGGGAGACCAGGAATTGCTAGAGAGTTCTGTGGAAGGAGCTCAGTAGCTCTCCTGAGGTCAACTGCTTAGATTAGGGTCAGTTAATATAGGCTAAGTGTTAGCCACTTCTTCCTGTTAATTTTACAGGAAGGTAGTAAAAGACATTTGATTTTGCCATATAAATCAATCTGAAAATGAGGGATTTAAGCATGATATTTCATTAGCAGAAATTATCTTGGCTACCCAGTAACTTGTAAGTTAGTTTCTGAGAGAGGACAGAGAGAGCAGAAGGGGAGGATTTAACAAAAATAATGACAACTGTTACTACTCCATAACTATTTATTAAATGCCTTTTGTGTGCCAGGCTCTGTAGTAGTTATTATTTATACAATGGAAAATGAAACAGATATTTCTTTGTCCTTGTGGAATTTCTAGCCTAATATAGAAGATAAAGGTTAAACAAAAAATCATCAAGTCGTGTAGATAATTTTAATAGTTGTCATGAGAAGAAAGCACAGGGTTTAGTGAGAAAATAACTGATTCAGTTTATACTGAGGGATCAAGGAAGACCTTTTTTTTTTTTTTTTTCCAAGGAAGACCTTTTTTGATATTTTACCAGAAATCTGAAGCATGAGAAAAATTAGGTAAAGGCAGTGTGTGAAGGTGGGGGTGGTGTGGGGTATGTCACGAATGGAGAAGTCTCTGTGTGAGGAAGTTTCAGGAACTGAAATATGCCCAGAGCCGGGAAATGTAATGATTGAATCCCTTTGGAGGAAGGACCAAGATGATGTTGGAAAGATGACCATGCAGTGGTCATCTGAAATGCAATGCGAAGCTACTGAAGGATTGGGGCAGTTATAGGCTCTGATTTGCACTTTGACAAGATCATAGAGACTGGTCGAGAGGCGGACAGATTCGGTGACTGGTTAAGATGTGGCAGTGGGAATGGAGACAGTGCTCAAGTGGGAAGACCTGGTGATGGACTGGGTTGGGGGAGGGTGTTGTCGGAACTGGGAAGAATGACTTATGTAGCTCTTGGGCTTGAGGTGCCATTTGCTGAGATGGGGAAGAGTAGAGAAGGAACAGATTTTTTGGGGGGAGGGAGAAGAGTTAGGAGGATATCCAGGAGTTCCAGACATGTGTAGCTGAGCTATCTGGGAGGGAATCAGCGTCAAGTGGGAAGCTGAATGTGTGGTCTGGTGCTCTGCAAAGGTGTCTGGGTTTAGAGAGAGGTATTTTTTGATAAGTGAACATTTGGCTGTTATGGAAAGGCCCGGGAGAGGATAATGTAGGGAGAGAATATAGAATGAGAAGTCTCTCGCTGAAGGACTCTGGTAGAACACTGGTATTCAGCATTAGTGTTCATCAGAATCATTTGGGGGGCTTGGTAAGCCCCAGGTTCCTGAGCCTGAGCCCCCACGGTTTGGTTCTGTATGTCTGGGTGCGGCCCATAATTTTCATTTCTAACAACTTGCTCACTGCTGCTGCTGGTCCAGAAACCATACCTCAAGAACGGCTGATTTAGAGTAAACAGGAGCTGCAGGGAGGTATGAAGAGGGCCGGGAGAACACGGTGCTTTGAAAAGGAGGGAGTGACTTGTGTGTCATCTTGATCACATTTTTTGGCCACACACTCACAATTACTCATGCTTAGTTATTACTTATTTTTTCTTTCCAGATTTTATTTTTAAGTAATCTTTACACCCAACTTCGGGCTCGAACTCAATCCTAAGATCAAGAGTCACAGGCTCCATGGGCTCAGCCAGCCAGGCGCCCCGCCCCACCCCAGTTCGTAACCTACCTTCTAAATCTGAGCTCTGGTTATTTCCTGATAATACTCTGCTCCAGCCACCGTGTGCCGTTCCCTGTTCCTTACCTATCACTACCTTTGCCTGTGTAAGCCTAGTCGCCTCACTGCTAGTTAGGATCACTCCCTTCTTCCTGTGGACATTTGTAGCTATTTATTTGCTTTTTCCCTCTTACCACATTTAATCTTTTGTCTTGAGATACAATTTTGTAAGCACGTGGAAATACTAAGGTGGTTATTGTTCCAGTCTCATTTCCCTTAGCAGATAGTAAAATTCTTGAGGCTAGAAGTACTGTCTATTAATTACTTTTTAAATCACACAAATTGCCTTGTCATATTAAGGACCTTCAAATTCTTTACAAAGGAAACAAATTTTTACTTTAAAAAAAATTTTTTTTTTTAAATGAACACAGATGGAGTTCTTCCGTAGAATTTAAGACCTAATTCGCAAATCGAAAAGCACCGAGGGAGGGCTCTTTAGTTCTTGTCCCATCAGAGGTCTTCTGCTTAGGTCAGGGGACCCTGAATACTTGCGCGAAGACAGACTTTTTCTTTTTTATAAACCTGCACATGCATGTTTACAGCACCTTTATTCATCAGCCAAAAACTGGAAACACGGATGCTTGGTTGGCTCAGTCAGTTAAGCTTCTGTCTGCTTTCCACTCAGGTCATGATCCCAGGGTCCTGGGATGGAGCCCCTCATCAGGCTCTCTGCTCGGTGGGGAAGCCTGCTTCTCCCTCTCCTTCTGCCCCTCCCCCTGGCTATGTCCTCTCCCTTTCTGTCAAAAAAAAAAAAAAAAATTAAAAAAACAAAACAAAACAAAAAAATAGAAACAGGAGGAGTCAGCATCATGGTAGTATAAGATGTACCTCTTTTTTTAAAAAAATGTGGGATTTATTTATTTTTTAATTTTAATTCCGACATAGTTAATATATAGTGTTATATAAATTTCAGGTGTATGGTATAGTGGTTCAACAATCACATATAAGTGAAGACAAACTTTTGAAGACAGCATTTAAGGCTAAATGTTATTTTAGTTAGCCTCCTTGAAACCACAAAGGAAGATAACCTGAATGTCCTCTTAGAGTTATCTTTCTCTGTTGGCATATTTTTCTTTATTTTGCAAAGGTGGCTGAATTTAAAGAAGGAAAGTATTGTTACATGCAGTTGTGTGTAATATAATTGATTTTTGACAATGAGCTCTTTGAGGGCAGGTTCTCATTTATCTCTGTATCTTTAGTTTCTGTCCTGCAATTTTGTTGTTGTTGTTGTAGTTGAATTAAACTCTCAGAAAGCATCATTTCCTCTTTTATAAGATGGAGTTAATATTTATTATGAAGATTAATAGGTAATATGTGCTGTTAAGCAGATAATGTAGGATAGTACTTAACAGTGCATGCCGTCTTTCAATAAATGTGGGCCAGTTTTAGGTTCAGATTTGGTTATCATCTTTCTGTGAAATCTTCTGGATTTGTAGTAATTTGCTTGTAGAGTAGGTATTTATCAGGAATTAATTGAATTTATCTTGAATTATATTTGTAAAAAATTTGAATCATTTTAATTAGAAAATTATTTTATGTCATTTAGCAATATATAACTTTTCAGTGTCAATCAGCTATATAGAATTTTTACTTTGATAGCAGCATACTCTTTGACGATGAGTTGAAAGTGATTTGTAGCAAAAGACATTACATAGACTCTCACACGCTTCGCCTGTGCGATATGTTATCATTGTGGGGATAGTTCTTTGGTTGTAATTTTGATTGCTGTTTTCTGTAGAAGTGGCAGTTTTATTCAAGGACACTAAAGCAATTCCCAATTTTCAATATTTTGAAAAAAGTGTGGAAATTATGCATTTATCTCCAAAAAAGTGCTAAATTGCACTAACATCATATTTCTTTGCTTTTAGCTACAGTCAGCTTTGTTCGGTTAATACTGACTTTGTCATGCTGAGCAGTTCAGGAAGGTTGACTTTGGTTATTTAAAAAAGAGTAGAAATAAGTTAATACTTGTTAGCATCTTTCCATTATGGGATCTGCAGGAGGGAAAAATGGAAAAGATCCCTGATGTTACTCATATTACAGAACATACTGCGAGGTGGAATTGTTTGTCCTTACGTTGATTCTGGACCTTTAGTGTTCTTTACTGTCTTACTTGTGCATTATCTTGTTCTCTTTAACTCCTTCTCTACCCCCCTTTTTTTGGGTCAAAATTTGAAGTAGAACATAAACATTTATTAGAACCTATTTGGTAGCTATCAAAATGATTCAAGGTTTGACTTGGAATTCTGAAATTAAGAGTCCTGAGTGGTGATTTCAAAGCTATAGAAAGGTTTCATCAGAAGGAGCTATGACTGTTTATTCTTGGTTTTATCCTGGATCCATCTCGTGAATCATCCATCTACTCACAAGCCTACTATTTTTAGGAAACTGAGTTGGGAAGTTGAGTGGTTAATGACCGAACTGTTTTAAGTAGTTGGGCACGTAGTTAATTTGGAGAGTCCTTTGTCTGCATGTATCATCTTTACAAATGAGGTCAGTCAGCACATTTCTGCTAACCGGCTCACGTCTCTCTGCAGGAAAGTGGTTGTATTGGGCTTTTACACAGATACTTTTATTTTGGAATTTTTGGTTCTTGTCTTGTAGAATTCCAGTAAAGTTTAAGGGCATAGTTTGGGATGTAGCCTTTAGAGAGGCATTTTGCAGTGAATATTATTAAAAAATATGAAACAGTTGTTGCTGCTGATTTGCCTATTTTAACTTTTCATTAAATCTTCAAAACGGTGCCTTCTTGGAGGCAGCTATTAAAAAAAAAAGGGCAAAACTTGGAGCTGGGCCAGCTGATACTCTGTTACGCTACTGACTTGCATTGTGACATTTTGATTTCACTCCTTAAGAAAAAAATGAAGTGGATAAAAATGAATCTGTAACATCTTTTTCCATTTTAGCATTCTCCGATTCTGTTTGTGTAATGGATTCTTACTGCTTCTCTGATATGAGAGGAGCATGGGAAAGGAGGGATAAAGATAACAGTTTTAGGATTGAGACCATAATGAAAGGATTATGTGTGATAATCGTGTATTTGAGTTCTTTGACAAGTATAGATTAGCAATTTATTTTTTTATCCCACAGTATAAAATTATTTCTTAATCCTTGTGAAAAAGTCCTTTCTAGGAAGTTGCCTTATTTAGTACCCTTTAAGATAAGGGGATTGGTGCTCAGATAAAATCCTGTGGCATTTCAGAGAACTATTTAGTTTCAAAGGATATGCCACCTTAATAGATTCTTTTATCATTTTAATCCTTTGTGTTCTCCAAGTGATTCATATTTTGGAGGGTATCTGGAGGTAAAGAAATTTTCATGTTTTTCAAGTTTTATTTTGGAAAGAATGTATAAGGGAGAGCTACGACAGTACTTTCTCTTAGTTCGTGGGTTGAAAGTTGACCCGTGCTAAGGTGTGAAGAGTTGGCTACTTTTGTTTCCAGTGCTCTCAGTTCTAGTTTGCCCCCCCCCACCTTTTTAGAAAAATATATATTTTTACTTATTTATTTGACATATATTTTATTTGACATATATTTTTATTTATTTATTAGAGCACAAGCAGGGGGAGCAGCAGGGAGAGGGAGAGTAGGCTCTCCCACTGGGCAGAGAACCCGATGTGGGCCTCAACCCCAGGACCCTGGGATCTGACTCCAGCCAAAGGCAGCCTGCTGAGCCACCCAGGCTCCCCTCTAGTTTGGGTCCTTACTTGCTCTTACAGAATTGGGTTTTCACGCAGATTGTTCCTCCCCTTTTACTTACCAAATCCACTCTTGTATTCCTCCCAGTTTGTCTTCCTGAAGTGGACTTCTGGTCATTTGCCCAACTCATTACTCTGGGATTCAAGGCCCTGAGCGGTGGGACCCCAACGCCCCAACACAGGTCTTAATCCCTCTCTCACTCCAACCCTAGGACTTGACATTTCCTGTGCTTTGCTCTTGCTTTTTCATACCTGTTTTTCAGTTTATGTTGTTACATTGCCTGGAATGCAGACACCTGCCTCCCCACTCTATTTTAAATGTATCTTGTAGGATACAGTTAAAATACAGTTACTTTCTTGCAATCTTTATTTTTCTATGAAACCCCAAGTGGGGGTGATCATGCCTTCCTCAGAGGCTCTGTGTTTTAACTGTTGCTCCTATTGCCCTTACTTGTCGCAGCTTTGTTCTGTTCTAAGACAATGTGTAATACAAAGTTTCCTCTACTGCAGGATTAAAAGTTCCTTTAAGATTTGACTTGTATCCATCTTATCTCTTATCTCTTTTCTCTTAGGGCGCTGTACTCATGTAGGTATTTGGTACATTTCTAAGAGATTAAATTTTTGAACTGAAAAGCAGCCAGAGGCCTGTAAACATCTACTATAAAACAATTGGATAACAACATATTTGACATATCCAAGTTCGGCTGATGCTTGGGAGTAGGTTGGCCCCAGTTTTCAAGTTATGTCCTTTTACAGAAACTGAAATAAGTAGAGATATTTGCTGATAATATAGGTACAGCATTATCTAGATGAATGAAAAAAAATGCTACCAGATTTATTTCTGGATTCCTGGCCTGTTTCATTTCTGTAGTGATTACACAAATCGTCTATCTTTGTTTTGTGGGTGCTGCGTTGCTCCTCTTACTAGGTGTGACTCTCCACAGTGTTCTAGCCGGAGTTCCCTTGACCCATGTCGGCTTTAGAGAGAGCCACTACTGTGGGACAGAGAGGGTAGACAGGACTAAAGTATGTGCTCCAAATACCTAATCTTACAGCGACATTGTTGGGAATGCTCAACTGGCTGTGGGCTTCTCTTGAGAGGTTGATAGTTACCAAGGCTTAATGGGAGAACCACTATCCGAGAGAAAGAGAATGAAGAAGAAGGGGATCTCATATCCTCAGTGCCCTGGGGAAGAAACTACTCTATTATTACCTTGCGGGACTCCTCTAACTAGTATGTCTAATATTGGAGGTGCTTTTCTCAGTAGAGAGACCTTCAGTTTTCTTTTAGATTAGGGAATTTGTAAGCCTGGCATAAGAGACCAGAGGGAGCAAACCAAGGCTTTATGCAGTTCTGTTAATAACTAATCATTATCACCCTCGAGATTCTGTTCCTTCTTTGGTTTGGGAGAGAGGTTTCCAACATACCACTTCCCCTGTCTAATTGCTGTGTTTACTTATTTTCCTTAATTTTTTGTGCCTGGGTTATTGTTAGAGCTGGCTGGAGCTTTTTACACTTTTAAGTATTCTCTTTTGAATGAGATTGTGTGTGGTTGGTCTAGATTTTACTATTCATTCTGGAATCATTAAGATATTAGTATTAAATGATTTACATATAATATAGTAAAATATTTTACTTAATGAATATTGTCAGGACTCTTATTAGGGAGTGGGATTATGCATCACTGACCATGACCCACTTTTTCATTCTCTTGCCTGCGTAACAGAATCTCTCCTACTGAATGTTAATGGTCTATTCTTTGTATATAAAAAAATGATGGCACTGACTCATGATCAGTAGGACATATGTTTTGAGTTATTTTTCCAGAAGTAGGATGTGTATATGCTCTCTATACATAGGCCTTTAATGGTCTCTTCTCTGATCAATAAGAGAAGTTTATAAGATAGTTTACTGGTGTTGTAAGCAATAATGAGATCGAAGAGTTTTGTTTTGTTTTATTTTCTTACCAGCTAGCCTAGTTCAAATCCTAGTGAATAGTTAACTAGGTTGTTAAATCTGTTAATTTTTTATCTTTTAGCAAAATATTGTTTGTATAATCCAAAGGAGGAATTGTAGGGATCTCAATTCAAATTGATATATATATATATATATTTTTTTTTTTTTTTTTTTAAAGATTTTATTTATTTATTTGTCAGAGAGAGAGGGAGAGAGAGCGAGCACAGGCAGACAGAGAGGCAGGCAGAGGCAGAGGGAGAAGCAGGCTCCCTGCCGAGCAAGGAGCCCGATGCGGGACTCGATCCCAGGACGCCGGGATCATGACCTGAGCCGAAGGCAGCTGCTCAACCAACTGAGCCACCATTTTTTTTTTTTTTTTTAAGATTTTTTTTAATTTTTTATTTATTTATTTGAGAGAGAGAGACAGTGAGAGAGAGCATGAGCGAGGAGAAGGTCAGAGAGCGAAGCAGACTCCCCATGGAGCTGGGAGCCTGATGTGGGACTCGATCCCGGGACTCCAGGATCACGCCCTGAGCCGAAGGCAGTCGTCCAACCAACTGAGCCACCCAGGCGTCCCACTGAGCCACCATTTTTAAAATATACTGAAACTAGCTGTTAGGGGTGACAACTCAAGAAATGTTACAAATCCATGAGGTTGTTTTTTTTTTTAAGTATATGTTGTGTTTGTGTCACTTTGCTGATGGTGCTCTGTCCTTGCACAGTATTGGAAGCGAGTTTGCGAGGTGCTGTACGAATCCGTAGTGTTCAAAGTAGAACGGAACTAATGGCCATATGTTGTGGGGTCAGTTCATTGATTTTTGTTTTTTGGAAGACTGAATACAGGGATGAAGGTGTTGGGTGGTGTACAAGAATCTAAATTGAGGGTAAGGTCTTCTTGATTTCCTTCAGAAGACATTTTGAAATATTATTCTAACTGGTATTGTTGGATTAACAGTCTTTCTTTTAAAATGCTAGTGCATCCCAGAGTCACACTGTTAGTGTTGTGGAGGGAGGAATTTAGGTCTTGTGACTTCAACCTCTTTCCACTACATGTGGCTTCTTAACTGGCTCCTGTGCACATACAGGCATTGGCTTTTGATTGGAGTGGGGACTTTAAGGAGGCTTAAGGGACTAGGGGACTTTTACTGTTCTGGAGGCAGCTGGAGAGGATTCGTGGGTGCCTGCAAAGGCTGAGGTGGAAGGAGGTACTCCCAGCCCCTTTGGAGTTAAAGCTTTCCCCCTTCGCTTTTCCCTGAGGCCATCACACCATGCGCTGCAGTTGTTTAGGACGTCAGGATTCATTTTACAAAGTTTAAACAAAATTTTTACAAAGTTTAAAATTGCAGTTATCCTCTAAATAAAATTGCAGCTTCCCCCAAAATGAGTCTCTTGTCTCGGCGTAGAAATGTTCATTCGTAAATGAAATAATGTATTTGTGAACTGTAAAGTAAGTAGCATAAAATCGCATTACTCTAGCTTCTTCAGTTGAATGTACCATAGCAACATCTAGAACTGCCTATAAAAAACAAGGAAAGTGAAAAGAAGAGAATAGCTGAGTTCTTATTCTCTACTTCCTTCAGTTGCTAGTTCAGACTTAGGAACTTTAAGGCTTAGTGCTGTTATGTCAAATCCCTTTTTGCATTTCATTTAACAAATTTGTGCTACATGTATTTAAAATAAAGAGGAACAAGGTTTTGTCAGATTTTCATATTATTAGATCATGGTACAAATACATTTGACTTACACCTGGAATACTAATCTTCTGAGTGTTTGCAGGAGAAATGAGTGCCTATGGCATCATTAAACAGTTTTCTTAAAAACGACATGACAATGCTTCTGTGATACATGTGGCATATTTTTATACACATACAGGTGAAAAGTCAGAAGAGTTCTTGATATATGATTTAAAAATATTAAAATTTCTTAATTTTTTGGATAAAATGCTACAATTATTCCTATCATTATCAAGAAGCATATATCTAGTGTCTCGATTTTTCTGAGGAGAGCTTTTTAAAAATTTTGTATTTTATTTTATGTTTTAATTTTTAAAGAAGATTTTATTTATTTATTTGACAAGGAGGAAGAGGAGAACAAGCACAAACAGGAGGGGCTGGGAGAAGGGGAGGAGGAATGGCCGAGGGAGAAGCAGGGAGCCTGCTGTAGGGCCTGCTCTCAGGACCCTGAGATCATCACCTGAGCCGAAGGCAGATGCTTAACCCACTGAGCCACCCAGGTGCCCCTAGGAGAGCTTTTTTTTAAAAAATTGAGATATAATGGACATAAACATTAGTTTCAGGTGTATAATATAATGATTGCATCTTTGCACAAATTGCAAAATGATCACAGTAAATCTGGTTAACATCCATCATTCATTTTTAGTGTAGGTACAAATTTTTTTTCTTGTGATGAGAAACTTCCAAGATCTACTCTTTCAGCAACTTTCAAGTATAGAATACAGTATTAACTACAGTTTGCATGCTCTGCAGTGCATCTTGAAGCCTTAGAGCGTTTTTGTATCAAAGTATACTCCCAACCCCATTCTACCTCTGATTATCTGTTTCTCCTTTACTCCCAACTTCAGAGGCTGTGTCCCTGATTTATCTAATCTGCCCTGTTTCTTTCTCTATCAACTATCTGATTTTTCTTCTGTTTTCTGCTTGTTTTTTTACTATCTGATTTTTCTTGTTTTCTGCTTGTTTTTAAAGTTCTTACTATATCTCATGTCTGCTCAGCATTTAAGCCTGTTTGTTTCTCTCATCTTAAAAGGTCAAATAAAAACAAAACTAGCACTAAGTGATCTTTTATGTTTCTTTTTCTTTTCTTTTTTTTTTTTCCCCAACATTAATTGGCTTTTCAAAAAGAACAGGCTCAGTAATGGTTCTTAAAATACGGCTTGTGGGCCCCAGGAGGAAGGATTCCCCAGGGCCCTTTGAGGAGCGCTTTCAGGTCAGAATTATTTTCATGATGCTACCAAGACATTTTATACTGCATTGGCATTTGTGTTGATGGTCCAAAAGTAATAGTGGTGGTGGTAAAACTTATAATATCTTACCACAAATCAAGACAGTTTGCACTCAGTTTTTTGTTTTTTATTGTTTTTTTTTAAATTAATTATTTTTATTTTTTTAAAAAAGATTTTGTTTATTTATTGAGAGAGAGGCATTGAGAGAGAGCATGAGCGAGAAGGTCAGAGGGAGAAGCAGACTCCCGTGGAGCTGGGAGCCCAATGCAGGACTTGATCCCGGGATTGGGATCATGACCTGAGCCGAAGGCAGTCGTCCAACCAACTGAGCCACCCAGGTGCCCGTTTTTGTTTTTAAAGCCAGTTTCCCTTAAGAACATCCTGGATAAAGCTGTGAAAGGTCTATCAATCTTGGCTGCTTGAGTACATCTTTTTTTTTTTTGATTGTGGTAAAGTGTGTATAACATAAAATTTACCATTTTAATCATTTTTAACTTTACAGCTAAGTAAGTGGCATTAAGTACACTCACATTGTTATGTGACCATTACCACTACTGGTCTCCAGAACTTTCTTATTTTCTTATTAACCACTAGTTTCCCATATCCCTTTTTCCCCCAGCCTGTGGTAAACACTGTTTTACTTCCTGTCTCTATGAATTTGAGTATTCTGAGTGCATCTTATAATAGAATCACCCAATATTTAACCTTTTGTGTCTGGCTTATTTCACTTAGAAATAAAGTTCATCCATTTTGTAGCATGTATCAGAATTTCCCATTAAGTGAATAATATTCTGTTGTATGTATATATCACATATTGTTTATTCATCCATCAGTGGGCACATTTGAGTTGTTTCTACCTTCTGGCTATTGTAAATGTTGTTGTGAACATGAGTGCACAAAGATCTTTTCAAGCCCCTGCTTTCAGTTCTTTCTAGTATATATCCAGAAGTGGAATTGCTGGCTTATGTGATACTTCTGTGTTTAATTTTTTGAGGAACTACATTCTATTTTCCATAGTAGCTGGATTTTTATTTAAAAATTCCCACCAGCAACGCACAAAGGTTCCAATTTTTCCCATCCTCACTAAAACCTGATATTTTGGGTTTTTAAACTTTTTATGAAAGTCCATTCTAATGGGTGAAGTGGCGTATCATTGCAGTTTTGATTCATATTTTCCTAAATATAAGTGATATTGAACATCTTTACATGTTTTTATTATTGGCCGTTTGTAAGTACACATCTTTTTAATGTGTGAAGAAGCGGGAAGTGTACACAAAACACGTGCTGCGTAATGAAGTATGATGGTGTGATGCAGGAAAAGTGTGTGGGTGATTGAGTTGTGCCCTAGACCAGCTGCTTTTCCATAGAACACTATTTTTATTTGAAAGAATGACTGACAGACTATGATTCATTTAGATCTGGGTATTTGACAGATATTTTCACTATTAAGTAAGGCTGTCACTTCGAGGAAAACACCTGACAGATGTTATTAATGATGGAATTTGAGCTTTCAAAAGAAAATAAGAATTTTGGAAGACTGTATTTGCCATTGTGGACTTGACAGCTTTCCATTACGTAGGCTTTTCTGAGGAGATAGATGATAATGTTAAATGTTATTTTCTTTTGAAAAAATTGTGTAATGGAAGATCTCTTTAACTTAGTGAACTGGTATATTTTCCAAATGTATGATGTTACAAATGTACAGTACGAAACCGACCATTGGATTTTAGTTTAACAGTGCGAGAATTTAGTGATACTTGCAACTAACCTTTAAGAAACTACTGTCTTGTTTTGCTGCAATAGCGAAGAAGAATATCTATACTTATTTGAAAAGACTATTAAGATAGTTTTCACCTTTCCCTCTGTGTATGCGTGAGGCTAGATTTTGTTAATGTGCTTCATTGGGCCCCAGCATATGATAGGAGATTTACTGCGGAACGATTATGAGAGTCCAGCAGTCTAACCCTAAGGCAAATATTAAAGAGCTTTGCAAAAATGTGAAGCATGCCATTTTTCTCTCTAAATTTTTGTTTTAAGAAATAACAACTATTTATTTATGTTGACAAGTCATGTCTATTATTTTAAATGAGTTAGTAAAGATTTAAAGAATTCTCAGTTTTAATTTCTAAAAATTTATTTTGGAGAGAGAGAGTGTAAGTGCATTTGAATGTAAGCGTGGCGCGGGGCAGCAGAGGAGGGAGAGGGACAGACAGACTCCACACTGAGTGCAGAGCCCAATGTGAGGCTCCATCTCACGACCCTGAGACCATGACCTGTGCCAAAATCAAGAGTTGGACGCGTAAGCAACTGCACCACCTGAGTGCCCCTCTCAGTTTTAATTTCTAAAATGGTAATATGGATTGATAGGACCATAGGAGCAAAAGCTCTCTTGGGTCTGTAATGGATCCTGAGCCCAAAGGGCTCAAGAGTTGCTAGATGGTGTATAGTTTAGCAAGACTGTCTAACACACTGTCCACTAGCTGCATGTGGCTCCTTGAAATGTGGCAGAGCTGAATTGGAGTGTATCACATATGTAAGATACACATGGGATTTCAAAGCCTTAATGTGAAAAAAGGAATGTAAAAGATACTATTAATATTTAATATTGCTTACATGTTGAAATAATAGTATTTTGGTTGTATTGCATTAAATAAAATGTATTATTAAAATTCACCGTGTTTGTCCTCTAGAAAATTTGAAATTGCATATGTGTCTTACATTTTGTTGGACATGTATTGGACAGTACTTGTCTGGACTGTGCAGTTTGTATGGACGCTACACTTCGCAGTTGGGGTAGTTCACCTGGGCTTCATTGACAGCCATGTGTTTTTTTCTTAGGCAGGGGCTTATGGCTTTCATTGTATTTTCAAGGGACACATGACCACAGTAAATGTAGGAACCGCTGTAGAAACTGGACACCACTTGTTCGAGTCGCTGCTTGTAGTTACTTGGGTACGTTAGTGGCTTGGATCTGGGGCAGTCTCTTTCTCAGGGGTCGCCGGGGCCAAACCTGCAGTGCGAGGGTGTAGTGAGATGCATTCTCGGCTTCTCGCGTTGCAGCTCCGAATGTTCTCACAGAGATCTTTCTGTAGAGGGACATGAAGGTACGACAGCGCTGTTCGTCCTAGAGAGCAGGTTGACCCGAGTACATCATTATCAGATGTAGGATTGTTTGTGTGGGGAAATACTCTGAAAGCCAGAGTGTGGATAGGAGCTGTCAGAGCAGAATCCACTACAAATTGGGGGATTTCCTACATGTCATGTTGGGAACCGTGATCGATTGAGGAACTTTTTTCAGTTGAGCATTCATAGACGTTGCAAATAAAATGCGTATTATTTGGTTGTACAGTATAACCAATACAAAAGCATGTATTAAAATAAAGTGGTAATACATTCCAACAATGAATATACAGGGTGCTTGTTTACTATGTATCCCTAATCCTAAGTGGGATGATACAAATGAGCCACGGAATTGGATTTGTGAATTAAGTGGTTGCATGTTTTGCTTGAGTTACATATGTGATGCTGTTTATGGGATAGATTTCCTGACGAATGTTGTCAGTTCTTATCTAGAAAGTCTTCCTAAAACAATGAAATTTCAGGGCCCGCTTAAGTGAAAAAAGAAGGCTGGATTGAGGGCATATCAAATATAATTTCATTTCAACCCTTTGCCACCTCACTGACAACTGCCCTTACTGTATTGTTCATCACAATGTGCCACAATATTTTTGTCTTTCTCCCCCCGAGAGACTGTAAACTCAACAATACTGTGTCCTACTTAAAATGTGTTCCAGAACCTAGCGCAGCCACTTACTAGAATTCGTTGGAGGGGCACCTGGGTGGCTCAGCTGGTTAAACATCTGACTCTTGATTTTGGCTCAAGTCATGATCTTGAAGTGGTGAGATGGAGCCTGCTTAAGATTCTCTCTCGCTCTCCTTCTGCCCGCCCCCAACCCCCACATGTACTCTCTAAAAAAATTGTTGGAAAAAAAAAATAAGAAGATCCTCTATCTGATGGTTAGCTAATTGCAGTTCAGGTGAGGTGCAGGAGTGTGGTAGTTGGGTGAGGAGACCATTGGAGGCTGCCTGAGAAGGCAGATGATGGGTCTTGGAGTTGCAGAATCCCAGACCTTATTGAGGTAACTGGGAAAAGTTTAAGATTAGGTTTCTGTTTTTACCCTCACGAAGCCAAAGAGTCCCAAGAAGAGGTTAGTATAATGCTGAATTTGGGAAGAAAAGACAAATTTAATAGCAGTGTGTAAGAATTGGCTAAAATTTTGGTGCTTTTCAGTTCTGCTATTTCTGGTGAGAATGAAATTGTGAAATGGGTGAGAGATGATTGAGACCCTAAGACCCAGGCTTATGAATGGAGGAGTTTTGAAATGTAAGAAGGGGAGAAAAAAGTAGTTAATGCAGTTATGGAAAAAAAACCAAAACATTAAACATCTAATATCCGACTTTTTCACTATAGGAAAGAAAATGCGGATAAGGACGGGGGGAAAGATGTCATGGCTGGAAATAAAGGAAAATCAAAAGATAGTGACTTCATCGCAGTCTCATGAATGCGGGTTGTGATGAGGGACCCTTGGGGCTGGTGCTAGAACAGGGAAGTTCAAGAGGAATATGAATGTCCCTTTACTTGAATGGCTGGTTTTTTTTTTTTTTTTAAAGATATGTTAATTTTTTAAAACATTACCATTCTGGAGAGCCTTATTCTTTAACACACTGGTTATCAAACTAATAAGTATATAAATCATCTGGATATTTATTAAAATACACACTCCTCTCTGCTACATCTGGATGCAGCATGAGGTTCTGCACGGGGTCAGCTTTCCAGGGAGCCCAGTGCTGCTGTGGCCACAGGTCGCATTCTCCTCTAGCCAGTCTCCCAAGATGCGGAGAAAAAATACCCCCCAAAGTGGTCAGATCCGTTCATGAATACAGGTCTCCCTTGACTTCTGATGGGGTCCCATCCCACAAAACCCATTGTAAGTTGAGGAAATCATGTTAAAACTGGAATATGCCTGCCTCCTGGACGTCCTAGCTTGCTGTGCCCGCCTTAAACGTCCTGAGAACACTTGAACATTAGCCTCCTGTTGGACAAGATCATCTAACACAGAGCCTGTTTTATGGCAGAGTATTAAACATTATGTGATTTGCCAAATACTGTCCTGAAAGTGGGGAAAAAAGAGTGGCATGTAGCGGTCCGGGAAGGTTGTGGGTGTGTCGGCTGTTTACCCTCCTGATTGCCTCGGCTGACTGGGAGCTGCGGCTCTGCCACTGCCAGTGGCAGGAGAGGGTATCGTACCACATACCTCGCGCCGAGGAGAGGTTGGCAGTGCCAGGTGGGATGTCTAGTCTCTGCTGAATGCATTTTGCTTTGGCACCGTCGCAAAGCCGAAAAATGGTTGCGTTGAACAAGTAAGTCGGGGATGGTCTGTATCTGCTTTGTTAATGGCCTTCAGGTCAGACTTTAGTAGATAACAGGACTAATGCAAAGGTTCTTAACTTCATACGGTGCTTATTGAAGAGATTCCTGGACTTGAATCACAGAGAATGAATCCTCGGTTTAGAGAAGGGTCCAGAAAACTTCAGGTTTAATAAGCATGCCATAAAATTCTGCAGTTGAATTTGAATCGGCATTCCATGAAGACTCTGTTATCTTGGGGTTGTAGGTGGGGCGAGGACTGACCTGTTGAGCGTGCTGAGTGTTGCTTTCCAGGAACACACTGTGTCTGTCCGTTTTGTTAAAACTTTTATGTTTCTTAGTGAAGTTTTTCTTCATTTCGGTCCTGCAACTTCATATGCTTAGTCCTGTGTGCTCTGTATTATGTTGTAAATGGATTGCCCATCTCACCAGTACAATTTTTTTTTCTTTTGATTTTTGGAGAAGATAATTTGCCTTTACTTAGGAGTATATTCATAATACTTAGGCACGAGGAATCAAAGCTATAAAAAGACACGGACTCTGTGAAGATCTTGTAGTCTGGTCTTTTTTAAAGAACTGGTTTCCCCAAATGCAGGTAGGTCAGTAGAGGAAAAACAAAGTTATAAATGTGAGAATGATAGATCCTTTAAGATTTTGCTTGAAAGAAACAAGGGAGAAGGGACCTAATACTTCCTGAGTGCCTGTGAGAAAGTAGATTGTACTGTTTCAGAGGCTTTCTTATCTTAGTACATGGGTCCTTTAAAGTCAAAGGGGACAGTCCATTAAATATTTTTTAGGTTATGGGAATAATTTTACAAGTATTGTTAGCATATATAGAACTGTACCAAGGGAAGAAATAACTCATCTTCTTTCTTTGCATAGCTTTTTAAAATTGCATTTTTATAAATCATTTCACTCTGAAAAGAATTTGTTCTTAGAAAAGCTATGATTATGTTCTTTCAAAGGTATGACTGTTTTTTGTAGTAGTCTCTGAACAGAGCAGTGCAGGTGGGCAATATTGTTATTTATTTGTTTTTTAGGTCAGTTTCAGGAGTAGAAGTTAGTGATTCATGAGTTGCATATAACACCCCGTGCTCATTACATCATGTGCCCTTCACCCAATTATCCCCAGCCACCCCCCCACGCATCTCCCCTCCAGCAGTCTTCGCTTTGTTTCCTAGAGTTCAGCGTCTTTTATGGTTTGCCTCCCTCTCAATTTTTGTCTTATTTTTCCTTCACTTCCCCTATGTTTATCTGTTTTATTTCCTAAATTTCATATATGAGTGAAATCATATGGTATTTGTCTTTCTTGGACTTATTTTGTTTAGCATAATACCCTCTAGTTCCATCCACATCAATGTAAATGGCAAGATTTCATTCTTTTTGATGGCTGAGAAATAGTCCATTATGTAGATGTGTATATATATGTATATACACACACACGTGTGTATTTATGTAAAGAGGATGTGCTATATGTGTATATATATCTATAGCTATAGTTATATCTAGTATCTTTTTTAACCATTCATCTGTCGATGGACATCAGGGCTCTTTCCGTAGTTTGGCTGTTGTGGACACTGCTGCTATAAACATTGGGGTGCTTATGCCGCTTCAAATCATTATGTTTGTATCCTTTGGGTAAATACCAAGTAGTGCAATTGCTGGGTCATAGGGTAGCTCTATTTTTAACTTTTTTGAGGAACCTCCACATTGTTTTCCAGAGTGGCTGCACCAGTTTGCATTCCAGGTAGACAGTATTTTTGAGGAAGTGGTGCCTGGAATTCTCTTACCAAAGAGTTTCATTGAAGTTCTTATTAACTAAAAAGTGCACAAGACCACTGTCATGTTCTTTGAAGTAAAATATATTCTGAAGTAAACCTACATGTCTTAAAGATCCACAAGCTGAATCAGATTGCTTCAGCTTGCAGTTATCAAGCACTGGGTATCAGTGCTTTTAAGACAGAACTTGTTATGTTTTAAGTGGTACTTGTTTTGTCTGAAATTGTAAGTGTCTTTTTTTTTTTTAATTCTTAAAAGATTTTATTTATTTATTTGACAGAGATCACAAGTAGGCAGAGAGGCAGGCAGAGAGAGGGGAAGCAGGCTCCCTGCTGAGCAGAGAGCCCGATGCGGGGCTCGGTCCCAGGACCCTGAGATCATGACCTGAGCTGAAGGCAGAGGCTTAACCCACTGAGCCACCCGGGCGCCCCTATAAATGTCTTTATAGACCATTCTAACAGGTAAAAATATCAGTGGTGAATATTGTTAAATTATTTTATATAGACATATTTTGATAGAGACTTCCAGCTAAGAGGACTTTCTCCTGTATTGAAATTTAATGTGGAAGCCCGTTACATAGACATTTTAAGGACCAGAATTCAGAAAACATTCTATTGCATGTTTCAGTGAAAGTAGTAAAACTTAATTTTCTTTTGAATTGTGTATTTTGTTCTGAATCTAATGAAAGTTGTATACTCTACTTCCTTTTTTGTTGGATATTCTTGTACCGATTCAAGTATTTATGTGTACGTGTGTTTAAAGAGCTCTATGTACATTTTTTTCTTTTTCTCGGTGTGATGGGCTTTTCTATAAAAGTACATACGATGTTTTTAGGGCTGTATCTAGTGTTATCTCTGAGTATCAGAAGAGTTTGACCAAATTCTTCCTTACTGAGGTGCTGTGGTCATATCGTGTACCACGGATGGCTTAGAGGTATGCCGAGATGGTTCCTCCCCAGCCCTCAAAGTGGCTTCACTGTCGTTGGCGTGGGGGGTGTCCCTGCTGGTTATCTCACACTGCAGGTGGACTCCCATCATTTTCCCATGGGACCAGCCAAGTAGTTGGGGAGCGGGACTGGACAGTAATACTGGAGGGTTTTCCATTAGTCTTGACTAAATCTGTACTTCTACTAAAGTACAGATTTGATCAAAGGAGTATTAAGCCTGGGGAGTCATGGAAGCCGGTGAGAGGGAGAAACTGTCCTGGGCCTGACAAACCTTATTAATCCAGAAACAGACTTGAGCTATGTTTGGAAAGGAGGAATTGCACAGGCTATTCTTTCTTGTTTGACTTTGGGGACATCAAGATAAGCTGCTTTGAAACATTGTATAGTGCGCTTTTCTTAGTCATACCCAGAATGTGTAAATATGTATTTGTTTTCTGAGCCAAGGCTTTGGTATCAGGCCTTGAAGTAATAGATCCTGGCTCTGTGCTGGTGCTTTGGCTCTGGGCGGCGAGTCTTCTCAGTGGGCCCCCGCTCCGCCTTCCGAGGTCATTACAGAAGGCGCTGTGTTTACTTGGCACGCTCGAGACGGTTAGCCGGGGTGCCTGCCTAAGCGCCGGCAGGCTGGGCCGCTTCGTGATAAAGGCCAGTGCCGAGAGGAGTCCTGTCCAGTTCACACTCTGTATCTTCGGGGACAAAAAAAGTTTGTCTTACTTGGGTTGGATATAGAATTACGTGCTTTGTACTTCCTCGTGCACATTCATTTATGAAGTTTTTAGTGGTTTTTGTTTGCTAACCACAGGCTGTTTTGTGTGATTTTAATTCTTCCCTAACGAACTAAATCTAGAATGTAGTTATGTGTGCGAGTTGTTTGGTGTCAAGGTAGCTTAATTTCCAAGTGTTCTAAAAAATGGGTTTTGCTTTCTCTGATGATTTCATGTTAATATTTTAAATCTGTATCGCTTGAACTACAACTGGTTTCAGAACTTTGAAACAGCTGTTTTTGTTTAATAAGAATATAATTTGTATTATAAAGTAAATATCTAAAATAAAAAATGGCAGACAACTTACTTGTTTATGGACTGTAGATTGAATCACCTTGCTTATATACAAGAATTATCTAAATGTAACACATATTAAAATTGTAAACATGTTTGGGGAGATGACATATTTTAAAAACTTAGTGACTCTTTCAGTGCATTTCAAAACAGTTTTTTTTGTTTTATTGTATGTATTTTATTTTTATTTTTATTTGTTTGACGAGAGAGAGAGACAGTGAGAGAAAGAACACAATCAAGGAGTGGGAGAGGGAGATGCAGGCTTTCCTGCCCAGCAGGGAGTCCGATGTGGGGCTCGATCCCACTGTTAACCTCCTTGTCACTGATGATGTTATCGCCCAGGAGTTTGCGTCCATTTTCACTTTAATCCATAAATAAGAAATGCTTACTGTTTTACAAGTCATGTTTAATAGCGTAGTTCATCATCGTTTCTTAAATGTCAGACCTGCCATCTCTGCTCACTTGTTTTCACTTTGACATCCCTTTAAAGTTCCTTTTAGTAAAGGTCATTTTGTTAACCTGAACATTTTTTTTCAACTTCATTCTGGAAGGCAGATAGTTTTTTTCTTTCAGTACTTTGAAGGTACTATTTTACTGCCTTTTTATTTTCTTTTACTGTGGCCAAGTTGTTGGTTACTCTGATTGTCTCTGTGGGTAATATGCCTTTTCTCACTGGTAACTTGGATATCTTCTCTTTGGTGCTCTAGTCTTTCACTGTGGTGGTGTAAGTTTGGCTTTTCTGTTATTTTATAGTTCTTGGTTTTTCTGAACCTGGTAATTGGTGTCTTTCATCAATTTCTGGAGAATTCTCAACCATATTTATTTTAATAATGCCTCTTCCCAATTCTTACAGCTGATAGATGTGTATGAAATCTCCCCACTGTATCCTCCAAGTCTCATAACCTTCATTCCTGTTTTCCATCTTTGACCCTTGGTGCTGCACTTAGGTCCACGTCATGGGCATCAGCACTCTGCATTCAGAGGCGTCTTCCTAGTTCTCTTTCCCTGTGCCATCCTCTGCTGTTTACCCTTTTCAGAAATTCAGTTTGTATGTAAATTGCCTGGCCATTTTTTTGTTTTGAGCCTGTCAATTTTGATAACCTTTTAATGTGTTTCTGTACTTTCAGTTTCTTACTTGGTTTCCTTGAATATGTGAACCAGTGTTGTTTTATATTCCGTGTTCCACTATTCTTTAGTCTTTTCAAGTCTTGTTGTGTAGTTAGTTGGTTGTTCTTCTGTCTTTTGTGTATGGTGACCAGTTTCTTGAATGGCCAGTGATTTCCTTTAAAAAAAAAATCTTTACTATGTGTTTACATATCATAGATTCTCACTGGTTGGAGTCTTTTGAGGTCAGGGTGCCTTCCTCTAGAGAAAATTTGAGTTCCCCTCTACTAGACTTTTGGGTATACCCACGTGAGGCTATTTTAAATTGTTGGCTTAGAGTGAGAGTGAGTGTGTGTGTGTGTTTTGTCATGCAGGTAGTTGAATTCCCAGTCTTTGAGAGTTAGGGTCACGCACAGACAGTCTTAGGAAGCCCTCCCACTTCATCCAGCACTAAGGCCAGGGCCTTTACCTCTAATGTCTAAGGCAGGGTGCGGATTGGTTTCTACTTCACACTGAGCATGAAGTGCTTTGTGGGTCCAGACTTGATGTGGTGGTCCCATTGTGACATACTGCCCTTCTCCTTCTCCAGGGTTGGCCTTTGACTCCAGTGCACTTCATGGATTTGTGTTTTCTTCTTGTTTCTGTCTCCAGGGAATTTTCCTGCCCTATCTCCATGATTACTTTATCCAGCATTTTAAGAACTACTGTATCAGGAAAGTTTTTTTGTTTCAGTTTTTGTTTTTTCTTTTTCTGAATCTGTAGTCTACCATGTTGGTAGAAACAAATTATAATTTAAATTTTAACATGCTCAAATTATTAGTTTTTATATTTTTGAATTGTTTATAAATATCTAATTTAAGAAATTCTTTTCTTCCTCAGTCATACATACATACATTTTCCAACATTTTCTTTTAAAACTTTAAATGTTTAGGGGGACCTGGATGGCTCAGTGGGTTAAACCTCTGCCTTCAGCTCAGGTCATGATCTCAGGGTCCTGGGATCAAGCCCCGCATCTGGCTCTCTGCTCAGTGGGGAGCCTGCTTCCTCCTCTCTCTCTCTCTCTGCCTGCCTCTCTACCTACTTGAGATTGAAATAAATAATATATAAAAAAAACTTTAAATGTTTAATTTTTCATACTTCTATCTTTTTTTTTTAAGATTTTATTTAGTTATTTGACAGACAAAGATCACAAGTAGGCAGAGAGGCAGGCAGGTGTGGGGGTGCATGTGGTGGGAAGCAGGCTCCCTGCAGAGGAGGGAACCCAATGTGGGGCTCGATCCCAGGACCCTGAGATCATGACCTGAGCCGAAGGCAGACGCTTTAACCCACTGAGCCACCCAGGTGCCCCTCATACTTGTATCTTTAAGCCATCAAACTTATGTTTGACATGTTATGGGGTAAAGATCAAATTTCCTTATCCATCCCATTTGTTTAGCAAAATTTAATTGACTAGTTTATCCTTTTCCAATGAAATACAGTCTCTGATGTCATTTAACAATTTTTAAGATAGTTTTCATATATAAATAGCTCTGTTTCTGAGTTTTTCTTTATTATTCTGTGGTCCTTTGTCTCTATGCCATGATAATGTATCTTATCAGAGTTTATAATTTGATAATTGGTTAAAAGACTAACCCCACTCCTTATTCCTTTTTAAAATTGTTAGCTATTGGGGCACCTGGGTGGCTTAGTGGGTTAAGCCTCTGCCTTCGGCTTAGGTCATGCTCTCTCCTAGGATCGAGCCCCAGGTCGGGCTCTCTGCTCAGCAGGGAGCCTGCTTCCCTTCCTCTCTGCCTGCCTCTCTGCCTACCTGTGATCTCTGTCTGTCAAGTAAATAAATAAAATCTTTAAAAAAAAATACATTGTTAGCTATTGTTAATTTTTTTGCACTACCATGCGAGTCTTAGAATCAGCCTATACAGTTCCATGAAAAACTACTAGGATTTTTATATGGATTACATTGGATTTATCAAACAATCTGTGAAAAGTTAAAAACCTTATCATATAGAACCCTCATTTTCATAAAGAAATTTATATATATGTATCTTTAGCTTTATTAAAGTTTCATAATTTCTCTCATTAAGTCTTCATTTCATGTACCTCAATTGATTCCTAGATGCTTTTGTTGTCGCTGTGGTCATAAATGGTATCTTTATTTTTTTCTGTTTTTCTCTTGGTTGCTCTTGTCTAGGAATGCAATTACTAGAGAATTATTTTTTATGCAAATCTGATGAATATAAACCTTTGCTTAAAATTCTTCTATGGTTTCCTCATGTTTTGCAGGACAAAGTTCAAACATCTTAACATGATGATCTTAGCAATGATCTTTCATGATCGAAACCATCTCTAACTCTTTACCATGCCTCATTTTCATATTTTGTAGCCTGTGCTTCGGCTTAATGGAGCTAGTTGTAGTTCCTTGGACATGTCCTGATTTTTTAAAAAACAAGAACTTTATTGAGATATAATTTACATATCCTGGAATTAATTTAATTTTTTTCTATTACCTATGCTATACTTTTCATCGCTGTGACTTATTTGTTTTGTAACTGGAGGTTTGTACCTCTTAATCCCCTTTGTCTATTTTGTTCATCTCCCACCCACTTCCCCTCTTGCAACCACCAGTTCTCTGTATTTAAGGGTCTGTTTGTTTTGTTTTTTAGATTTCACATGTAAGTGACATTATAGGATAGGTGTCTTCCTCCCACTTCCTTCACTTAGGGGAGCACTGTCTGGGTCTGTCCATGTTGTCACAAATGGCAAGATTTTATTCTTTTTTATGGCTGAGTAGTATTTCACAGTGGTGTGTGTGTGTGTGTGTGTGTGTGTGTGTGTGTGTGTTATCTTCTTTATCCATTCATCTATTGGTAGACACTTGGGTTGTTTCCATATTTTGATCATTACATATTTTGGGTGTTGTAAGTAATGCTGCATTAAACACAGTGGTGCATATATCTTTTCAAATTAGTGTTTTCATTTTCTTTGGGTAAATACCCAATAGTGGAGTTACTGGGTCGTATGGTAGTTCTGTTTGCCTTTGATCATTCTGTTTGCCTTTGGGTTGTCTTTCTTATTGTTCAGTGCTAAGAGTTCTTCATGGATTCTGAATACTAGATCTTTATCAGATATAGTATTTGTGAATATCTTCTCACGTTCTTTGGATTATCTTTTAGCTTCCATAACAGTGTTCTTTGAAGCACAAAAATTTTAGATTTTAATGAATTCCAATTTCTTGTTTGATTGCTTGTGCTTTTAGTGCCATGTCTAAAAATATGTTGCCTAATCCAAGGTCACAAAGATTTATATACCCATGTTTTCTTCTTAGAGTTTTATAATTTTAGTTCTTATGTTTAGGTCTTTCATCCATTTTGAATTAATATTTGCCTATGGTGTGAGCTACAAGTCCAACCTCATTCATTTATGGGAATATCAAGTTGTCCTAGCACATTTTTTGAAAGACTATTCTTTCCTCACTGAATTGTGTTCACTCTTATTGAAAATCAGTTGACCGTAAATGTGTAGGCTTATTTCTAGGCCCTCAGTTCTGTTCCATTAATCTGTGTGTCTAGCCTTATGCCAGTATGACACTCTCTTGATTGCCTTAGCTTTGTAGGTAGTTTTGAACTTGGGAAATAGGAGTCCTCCAAGTTTGTTATTTTCAAGATTTGTTTTAATTAGCTGTTTTGTTATTAAGTTGTTTTGTTTTGGGTCCCTTGCATTTCTATATAAATTTTAAGGTCAGCTTGTGCAGTTCTGAAAAGAAAAAAAAAAAAAACAAAACGGATCTGATGGGGATAGTGGAGGTTTATGTTTATTTGTTTTATTTTTAGATGGGGATTTAAGGAGTATTTGAGGAGTATTAACTACCTTAATTTGCTATTTCATTCTATGAATGAGGGATGCTTTTCCATATATTCATTTTTTAATTTCTTTCAGTGGTGTTTTGTAGTTTTTAGTATGCAAATCTTTCATCTCTTTTGTTAAATTTATTACTGTCTTACTATTTTTGATGCTATTGTCAATGGAATTGTTTTGATTTCTTTCTCAGATTGTTCATGCTAGTATAGAGAAATACAGTTGTTTTTGCAGTAATAAATGTGTATCCCATAACATGCTAAACTTGTTTATTAGCTCTGATAATTTTTTCTTAAGGATTTTTTAGGCTTTTCTATGTACAAGATCATGTTATCTACAAATAGAGATAATATTACTTCTAATTCAATTTGAATGGTATTTTACTTATTTTTCTTAACTAAATTACTCTAGCTTAAATCTTCCACACAATATTGAATATAAGTGGTAAAAGCAAACATTCTTGTCTTCTGATTGCAAGAGGAAGGCTTTCAGTTGTTCATCGTATGTATGGTTAGCTGTGTGTTTTGGTAGATGCCATTTATCACATTGAGAAAGTTTCTTGCTAACTTAGTTTGTTGAGTGTTATCATGAAATGGCATATTTTTTTTCAATTTTTTTCCTGTATTTTTTGAAATGGCCTTTTTTTTTTTTTTTTTTTTTAAATTTTATGTTTTTGACAGAAAGAGACACAGTGAGAGAGGGAACACAAGCAGGGGGCATAGGAGAGGGGAAAGCAGGCTTCCTGCTGAGCAGGGAGCCCGATGCGGGGCTCCATCCCAGGACCCTGGGATTCTGACCTGAGCCAAAAACAAACATTTAACCACTGAGCCCCCAGGCACCCTGATCATGTGATGTCTTTATTTTTTAATTAATTGATTTTTTGGGAAAGATTTTATTTATTTATTTGACAGAGAAAGACACAGCAAGAGAGGGAACACAAGCAGGAGGAGTGGGAGAAGTGAGAAACAGGCTTCCCGCCAAGCAGGGAGCCCATGTGGGGCTCCATCCCAGGACTCTGGGATCATGACCTGGGCTGAAGGCAGACGTTTAACGACTGAGCCACCCAGGCACCCCATGGTTTCTTTATTAATATGTTTTATTACATGATTGATTTTTGAAGGTTGAACGAACTTAGCATTCCTGGGATCAATCCCACTTGGTCACAATGTAAGGGGTTTTTTTTGTTTTTGTTTTTGTTGCTTTGTTTTTGTTTTTGTTTCAGTTAACATTTTTGGATTTGGCTTGCTAATTTCTTTTTTTTTTTTTTTTTTTAAAGATTTTATTTATTTATTTGACAGAGATCACAAGCAGGCAGAGAGGCAGGCAGGGAGAGAAGGGAAGCAGGCTCCCCGCTAGCAGAGAGCCCAATGTGGGTCTTGATCCCAGGACCCTGAGACAGCGGCTTAACCCACTGAGTCACCCACCAAGGTGCCCCCATAAATGTCTTTATAGACCCTGGTTTGCTAATATTTTGATGATGTCCCCGTCTGTATTAATAAGGGATATTGATCTGTAACTTCATTTTTTGTGATACGTTTGTTTCATAGAATGGATTAGAAAGTGTTACTTCTATTTTTTGGAAGAGGTATGAAGGATTGGTGTTAATTCATCTTTAAACATTTGATACAATTCCCTAGTGAAGCCATATGTTCTTGGGCTATTCTTTGTTGGAAGTTTGTGTGTGTGTGTGTGTGTGTGTGTGTGTGTGCATGTGTTTGTTTTTTTGGGTCACTCAATCTCTATTGGTCTAAATTTTTAATTTCTTCTTGAATTAGTTAGGTATTTTGTATTTTTGTAGGGATTTATTGATTTCATCCAGGTTATTTAATTTGTTGGCAAAATTTGTTTACCCTGTAATCCTGTTTATTTCTGTAATGTTGGTAGAACAATTTTTCCTTATTAGTCTTTCTGTTTCCTATTAGTTTTTTTGTACTCTAAGATTTATTATTTCCTTCCTTCTTTCAGTATAAATTATCTGCTTTTTCTAGTTTTTAATATGGGAAGTTAAGTTTTTGGTTTGAGATCTTTCTTCCTTTTCATTGTGGTTATCTGCAACTATAAGTTTCCCTCCAATAGCTGTTTTAACTGCATCCCATAAGTTTTGGTATGATGTTTCTTCATTTTGATTCATCTTGGAAGTATTTTCTCATTTCCTTTGTAATTCTGTCTCTGGTTCATTGGTTTTTTATGGGTATGGTCTTTAACTTCCACATATTTGTAAATTCCTCAAATTTCCTTTTTTGATTTCTAATTTCATTTCATTGTTGTTGGAGAACATTCTTTGTATGATTTCAGTTTTTAAAAACATATTGGGACTTGTTTTATGCTCTAACATGATCTTTCCTGGAGAATGTTTCATATGTGCTTGATGAATGTGTATTCTGCTGTTGAGGGGAGGGCTCTACAAATGTCTTCTGGGTCTAGTTGGTTAGTAATGCTCAAGTCTTCTTTTCTTGTTGACCTTCTGCCTACTTGTTCTATCCATTATTGAAACTGGGGTATTTAATTCTCCAATTATCATTGTTTAATCGTCTTGTTTCTCTCTTCAGTTCAGTCAGTTTTTGCTTCATGTATTTAGGGCTTTTTTGAAGTGTTTATATGTTTGTAATTGTTACATGTTATTGATAGATTGACCTTTTCATTATTATAAGAATGCTTTTCCTTGTTTTTAGTAATTACATTTGTCATAAAGCCTCATTTATCTAATACTAGTTTAGTCATTCTGGCTCTTTCTTTGGTTGCTGTTTATATGTTGTATAGTTTACCATCCTTTAACTTTCATCTCTCTTAAAAAAATAATTTCTGACTCTTTATTGATACTCTCTACTTGGTGAGGCATCATTTTCATACATGTGTTCTTTAGACATGATTTTTTATTAGTTCTCTGAGCATATTTGTAGTAGCTGATTCATCGTTTTTGTCTGGTGTGTCCAGCATCTGGGTTTCCCCAGAGGCAGTTTCTCTTGACTGCTTACCCCCTACCCCCAAATGGGCCATATTTACTATTTTCATGGCTCATAATTTTCTGGTGGAAACTGGACATTTTAAATAGCTTATTGAAGTGACTCTGGAAATCAGATTCCTCCACTCGCCAGAATTTTGTTTTTGCTGTTTGTTTAGTGACTTTTCCTGTACCGATTCTGTACAGTCTGAATTTTTTATGGGAGCCACTCGAGTCTTTTCTCAGTTCGGTTAGTGGTCCGCTCACAACAGGACAGGTCTTCCCTGAAACCCCTGCAGCCAGCGCGTGTTCGGCTGTAGCTGAGGGGCCCTTTCTATGTGTGCGCATGTGTTCAGTACCGTGGGTTCCAGCTTCGCTTTAGCCTTTCCTTTTCTTGCTCAGAGTCTCAGTGTCACCCCGGGGGAGAGGTGGGGCCTTCTCATCTTGTCTGGGCATACGTTCATCCCTTCGCATGCAGACGGCCTTCTAGATCCCCGGGAATGTTTTGGAGCTTTCCAGCGTCCCATATAGATACTTCATTTCCAGATTTCCCCCGTGTTTTTAGTCGGCCTCTCATTATCCTGACTCGGCTGGCCGCCCAAGACCACCGCAGGGTTGTGTGGTTAGTTGCTGCTGACTGTTTTCAACACAAGTTCTGGTGATCGTGATTTTTGCACATTGAATCGGAGTCAGGTCAAATACAGGCAGGCACAGAGAATGGAGCTTTTCCAGGGAGCTGCCTGATAGGTCTTGTGTTTTTTTTGGTGAGGCCAAGCCTGTTTTGTTGATGCCAGTATCTGCTGGTTTTTGCAGTTACTGTTGTTGTAAGGTGTATTTTTTCAAGACTACCATGGAGCTGGGAGAGAATGATAGGAACAGGACAAGTTAAAATGTCGCAAAGCTCACTGTTTTTTTACTGAGATTCACTTTGTTTTGAATAAAAGCTTCTCAAATTGTTGCAACTTTTGGGTAGTTTCAGAGTTGTGAAAAAGTTGATTTTTTAAGTTTTTTTTTTTTCCCCTTAGGAATGAGATCATAAGTGGGGGGAGGGGCAAAGGAAGAAGGAGAGAGAGAGAGAGAGAGAGGGGCAGACTCCCTGCCAAGTGTGGAGCTGGGTGGGGCTCAACACAGGGCTCTATCCTAGGACCCTGAGACCATGACCTGAGCTGAAACCAACTGAGCCATCCAGCTTCCCTGAGTTCACCTTTTTGATAAATACGCAAATAAATGAGTATTGTTTTGCCAAGTGATCTCTATCAAGAAGCTCAGTTTTTGTCCATTGATAAAGACATTTCTTTTAACACATTTTAGGAGTCATTTAAGAAATTTTAATACCATCTTATAAAATACACAGCTTTATTGATCTGTTGTATCGATTTCCATATACTTTTTTTTTCTTCCTCCAAAACCCTTTGAAACCCATCGAAAACTTTGTTTTCTCTCTTCATTTGATTTGTTTAGGAATAACTTATAAGTGTTTTTGAAATTTTGTCCAGTCTCAAAAAGGGGAAAATTTCCCATGTTGTAGTTACTGAAAAGAATTTATGATGGTCTTTGTAGTCTGTTTCAAACAGAACTGTTAGGGAACTATGTTAAATTATGGCAATGATGTGAATAATCCATGTCAGTAATTTTGGAGACAGTGTTCATATCTGAGTGTCTGGGCATATAATATCTATGCAAATATATAATTTCTTTTGCTTAATATTCTAAAGTGGATCCCAAAGTGGTATTAAGGATTATAGGAAACTCTCTATGGTATTGTCCTACTTTATCTTACTGTTACCTAATACCCCAAACACAGGAGTATCATTGATGGTTTCTGAGTTTCTACCTTGGAAGCATTTTAAATACATAGTTCTCAGTTAATAAGGAATTCATGATATTTACATTCCTATAGAAATAATCTCATTAATGTTGGCTGGCTTCCAAGGGCTGATCCAAAGGCTAATGTAATTGATGCTTTAGGATTCTGAACTGTAAACAGAAGGATCCCATTTCAAATTAGTTTACCAAAAGGGAGTTTTACTGGTTGAAAGAAACTTGGTGTCCTGAATTCAGCTACACCTGAAGACAATGAGATTATTTTGTTTATAGTATATTATGTTATGGTTATATTAGCACTTTTGTAATGCCTACACGAAATGTCATCCCTTGTAATGTTATTTGCCTAGTTATTTGCATTTTGATAGAAATACAGGTTTCCATATTGTCACTAATTTCATTGTGGTAGAATTTTATAAATAAAATCACGAGGCAAAAAATAGGAATATTTTAAGGCTCTTGATGTATGATTATGGTGGTAATATTTTACTAATCTCCACATCCAACAAGAGCATATAAAAAGATGATAGAAGATTATTAATTTTAGAACATCCTTGCTAACAAATATAGTGATGCTTTACTATTAAGTAACTTTTTTTTTTGGATACGGGAACACAGCTGTTTTCATTGTGTCTATAAATGATGATAATCAAGAAGATATCTCTTGCTTTGGTCTCTTCTCTGGACTTTATACTTGGAAATCTAATTGTCACTTCCATGTCTCCAGCTGATAGTCCAGTAGGCATCTGTGATGTAATGTGTCCAAACTGCACTCTTATATTCTGCCCCAGACTTTCGCTGTTTGTCAAGAACTATTCAGAGTTTGAGATTTTACCTTCCTTGTAATCTGACGGGTTAGCCTGCCATAGTTACACGGATGCTGTCAGAAGACACGAGACGAAGGATTTTATTACAGCAATAGCTGTAGCCAGAGTATCAGTGTTTGCTCCGGTTTCCAGAGCCTCAGTTCCCACTGGACTGTGGAAAAGGTCCCAGGTGATGCCTGTGCATACGGTGGATTGTATTACAGGAGAGGATGCCCGAGTTAAGGGAACTGGAATCTTTTACGATGTGTATTAAGTCTGTCCCAGAGAAGATGGGGGGGCATTATTATCTTTATTATGCTAGGCAGTAGACTAAACTGCTCTTTGCTCCAGAGGAATATATAGTCTTTGTCTGCTAAAGCTGTCACTACGCAATCCTGAAAAGACAGTCCAAATCAAAGGTAGCTAGTGCCTCTACTCACAAGGTAAGTAGAAATGAGAAACCCGTGTTGCATTGTTTGCCACTACAGTCTTCTCTGTCTCAATTAATGGTGATTTCATCCTTCTGACTCCTCGGTCCAGAAATCTTGGAGACATTTTAACTCCTCTTTTTCTCTTATATCTCACATCCAGTCTGTCAAGAATTCTTGTCCAGTCTACCCTCAAAATATATCTAGAATTTTTTCATTTCTCACTGTTCCCATTGCCTTTTTCAATACCACTATCATTTTTTGACAGAGTTACTGTGGTAGCCTACTACCTGGCTTTCCTACTTCTAATTTTGCCTTCACTCTAATCCCCAAGCAGTAGCCAGAGTGGTAATATTAAAATAAAAGTTCAGTCATGTCACTCGTCTACTTAGAACTCTCCAGTGGCTTCTCATTTTACTTGGAATGAAAGCCAACATCTTTACTCTCATCTGTACATAGACCCTACATGGTCTGGATCCCTTTTATGTCTTTGATATCTTTTTTATTTTTTATTTTTTTGTTTTTGTTATCTCTTCTTTGTTTGTTTGGCTTTAGGTTTTCTGGTCCCTTTGCTGTTCTCCAAATGTATCAGCTCCCCGTCTTAGGACCTTTGCACACCCTATTTTCTCTACCTGGAATGTACTTTTCCCAATAGTGGGACAAGTGGGCTCGTTCTCTCACTTTCCATCTTTACTCGGAAGTCACTCCAGGCCATCCCCATGCATTTAGATTAAACATTTCAATTTCACGCCTCCCGCCAACCCAGGTTTCCAGTCTGCTGTCCATGTCAACTTAATTTTCTTCTCAGGATGTAGCACTATCTCCCATATAGTGTATATTTTATTTATTTTGTTTCAGCCCCTTTAGAAGTAAGCTCACAAAGGGCAAGAGGGTTTCTCTGAATTTTTTACAGGTCATCTTGTTTCTTGTACCTAGTACAGTACTCAGCACCTTGTGAGCAGTTAATATATATTGTTGAGTGAATGCGTGATTGACATGGTGCGGAAGTGAATTCCTGTTTTCAGAATTTATGTTGTAAATGAGAAGTGTAGTGAATAGCAAAGGAAAATGATGAATCAGATTCATTGCTTTTTAATTCACGGAAGATCAGTGTAGTCGTTGTAACTTACCAGTTAAAATTACTTTGGCAGAACCATTTTGTTAATGGTAAGTCGCGCGCTCCAATATTTGAGTGCCGGACGAGGTCGCACTCAGACACGGATGAAAGTGTGATAAGAGAAGTGTGTTTGTGGCATTTACGTGCCGTTGAGGAGACAGGACTGGATGAGGGTAACGGGTGTGCATAGTGCAGCGGGTCAGCTTTGGGAGGTTCCTGGTGTCGGGGTGGCAGACTCCGACGCTGCCCAGGCCAGGCGGGCGTGTGGGAGGGAAGCGGGCCCGGGAACGCGAGGAAAGGGCGGCGAGATGCAGAGAGAGGCGGAGGCCCCGCGGCGCCTGTGTGAGGGCTCGCCCGCCCGCAGCTTCGTGCGCTTCGTGTGCGTGAGGCCGCGTAGGAACGACGGCCCGCCGTTTCCTTATTTCCAAGTTTTTTAAGAGAAGTTGAAAACGTCGGTTTTCATCTGAGATGTGTGCTAAGGCGCTGAGCAGCCCCGTCTAACACGGTTTTGGCTTGCGCCGTCTTTACGAGAAATACCGCCTGCCCCTGCGTTTCTACCCCGAGGAAACCCTGGGAGTGCGGACGGCCCGTTTTCTCCTGCTTATCCGTTCTCCTTTCGTTCCTCCTCCGCTTTCATGTTTTTCCTGGGTCCTCCCCTTTGTCATTATGTAGTGAACTTTTCTTCTGACACAACTAACCGGACGGCTGTGGATGTAAAAATCATTAGAAGGCGAGATTTATAGGGGAGGGAGGAAGACTCAGTCTTGTGTTATTGGACTAACTGCTTACCTTCTCTCCAAGTGTTGACTTTATTCCTCGTCTGGACAGCAGGAGTGTCGGTGAAACTGCCTCGTGATGTGCGTGGAAATGGGGTAATGACCCGGCAGTTCTCTGTACGGCGCCAGGGCTGGGGGAAGGCCGCGCGCTTGCCTCTTCTTCTCTAAGGCCCCTTACTTCTGCCTCGTCAAGTGTCCCTGACCCATTCTTTCATTGCCTTGTACCAGACAGCACTTACTGACATGAGAACTTCGGCACACATTTAATTTAGTAAGCCTATTTAGGAGTATTTTCACTTTTAAAAGAAACTTCTGAAGTCATTGCCGAACTTAAAGTGATGAAAGCCTGACGTGTCACAGGTCAGTGGGCGTTGGTAGGAGGATCATTCTTCTGGCTCATACCCCACAGCAAAGTAAGTGCCTACTCCACTCTTCTGGAAGATCGTTTTCAGATGACATTGTGTTCTTTGGCAATGGTTAAAACCAGAAGCTGCTGACAGCTTGGTATTTCCTCCGTCCTGTTGATTTGCGTGATGGATGATGATACACCCGCTACAGAAAGACCACATGTAATTCTACCCTTCCATCTTTCTTCTTCCGTTCCCTAGGAAAACAAACTCGATAGGAGTAAACCCTTCTAAAGCCCAGTCTTTCATAAACATGAAGTGCTTGTGTGTGTCAGGATGTCGGAGCTGTAGGTATCTAGGATACCGTAAACATTTTCTGTGGCAAGAGACTCATGGTGCCTTTGGGGAAGTTGGAGTCCGTATCATCAGAGGCAGTGTCTTTTCTTGTAAAAGAATAATTCTCAGTGGTGGTGGTGTGGTTGTTGCCTGGCAAGGGGGAGAGCAATTACCTGGGGAAAAACATCTGGCGTTTCTTGTTTCTTCCAACTTTGTCGTGAAAAGTTTACTATGAGACCTTGAAGGAACAGTATAATGAATAACCATGTTGTTGTTCAGCTACATTCACTGCCAGTAACATTTTATAGTACTTTCTTTATAAATTTTTGAAAACACGTGGATAATTTTGAATAATAGCTGTGTATTAGGAGACCTATTGTTCATTTTCTTAGGTGGGAGAGAGGTACTGTGGTTAAGGAGGAAAATGTATACATTTTAAGAACATATATGTGTTTAAATAGCAATTACGTACTAGTAAGTAAAATGATAGTCTACCTATTACTTCCTTCAGACAGTTCACCACCAACAAACAGGGTTTCTGGTTTCTTTCACCAACAAAAATGTTTTATGGTCTCTTTCAAAACTAGAACTTAATTAAGGATTATGTAATGCATTTCATTGTTATGTCTTTTTAAATCTAGAATAGGGATGCCGTGGTGGCTCAGTCGATTAAATGTTTGCCTTCAACTCAGGTCATGATCCCAGGGTCCTGGGGTTGAGCCCACATCAGGCCCCCTGCTGTCACTCCCCCTGCTTGTGTTCTCTCTCTCTTTTCTCTCAAGTAAATAAGTAAATCTTAAAAAAAAAAAAAATGCAGAATAACCCTCTGCCCCTCCTTTTTTTTTACTCTACCTGTGGAACACTGTGTAAGACTACTAGACAGAGTCAGTATCTTGGACTTTGGTTGTTTCTCTGTGTTAGCACGTTCCTTATTCTTCTAGCCTCTGTTTCATGTACGCTGGAGTTGGGCCTTAAGATTTATCAGGTGAAAAGTTTTTAACAAAATTACTTTGTAGGTAATCAGGAAGCATGTAATGTCAATATTAATGCAATATTAATGACTCCCAGATTTCTCCCTTACAAGGGGATTTTTCCTTGTGATACTTTGGCATCATGGGAATATCCTGTTTCTCATCACACTTCATATTGAACTTTGGGCACGCATAGATGATCCTTACTGAATCAGTTTCTTAGTGTTGTACTTCTCGATTTTGATACTTTTTCTTCCCAACTCCATGGGCAGTCTCTGTCACTTTTTGGGAATGAGTAGTGTCTTCCAATGTGTTGGGCAAGAAAGTAGGCTGAGAACCATTGTTATAAGAAACATTTAGTGGTAATTCTTTATTTATATAACCTCTGCCAACTTGGATTTTCTGTTCTCTGGAAAGAAGGTGCTAATTAGGAGCTAAGGGACATTCACTGAATGTAAATTATTTGATGAAATTAATTTCTTACAGTGACTACAAAACTTGTCAGGTTTTGTCAAAGTGTATCTTAGTTTTATCAAGGCATTTAAAAATACCTCTTTTTTTTCATTTCAGAAGAGTTTGGTTACTTCAGAAGTGATTGAACTGTTATGTTATGAACACATTTTGATTATTTTGCATCTATTATTGTGTGACATCATCATCAAGTTGCTTACTACCTAATGGGAGAGGCAGATTGATGAACAAAAGATCAAAAAAAAAGGATAAAATTATCATGATGAAAAATAAAAATAAAATGAAATGAAAAGATCAACTCTGCTCTGTGGAATGGACTGGAAGCTGGGAGAGTTTGAAAGCAGTGCAGTATAGCTTGTAGGGACGTCTCATTGTGTAGACAAAGAAGGATTTATTAAGTACTTAGTTTAGTATCGTATGTCTCCAAAATATCTGATGTCGGCCTCTAGACCAAATCCATTTTGAATTACCGTTAGGTTTACAAGTTTTTTTGATTTGTTGCTTGATATGGCATACTTCTCATCTTCCCAAGTAGAAGATGAAATACATTCATAACTACTACTTTTAGGTAAGCAGTTACATTCTGCCTGCGGTTCTCTGACACTAGTTGGGTGCCCATCAGTTCAGTTCGGACACTACTAGACTCAACCCACGCCTTAAAGGGCTCAGTCTCAGATGATTGCCCCGATTTCAGATGCCTGGGGGCCCTCAGCACTTCTGGTGATTTTCTTGACAGCAAATTTGGGGTTTCTCATGATTCCTCTGCAGGTTTGATAATTTGCTAGAAAGACTCAGAATTTAAGAATGTGCTCTGCTCACGATTGCCATTTTATTACCAGGGCTACAGTGAACAGCCGGGCTGAACAGGTGCATGAGGCAGGGGTATAAGGAATGGAAGGGCCTCGAGTGCAGGGGCTTCTGTCCACATGGGGGCAGGGTGGGCCGCTCTGCGGATGTGAGTGTGTTCACCAACCAGGAAGTTCTTGGGGTCTTGTTATTCAGAATTTTTACTGAGGCCACTTTACATAGGCACAGTCGATTAAATCATTGACCATGTGATTGTGCTCAGTGTCTTAAACCCTCTCTTCTCCTCAGAGGTTGGCAGGTGGAATGGAAGTAGAGACAGGAGGCTGAAAAGTTCCTACTCTAACCATGGAGTAGGTCTTTCTGGGGCCAGTCTCCAGCCTGAAGCTGGAAAAACGCTAAAACTGGTAAAATGATGCCATCCGTATATAATATGCTTATTTAAAAGTAGTATGAGCTTAATTGTGCTAACACATTCACTCTCTGCTTGTGAGACGGCCAGATAAGGGTATAGGGCCAAATCTACCCTGAACTAAAGCAAATGTGCAACCATTCAAAAAGACTTTTTCTTTATCCTGAACCTTCTGAAGTTTCTTGATGATTAGCCTTGATATGGTGTTTTTTTGTGTTTGTCTTTGTTTGTGTTCACCATGCTTGGTATTTGCTGGGTTAGTGCTTTTTTTTTTTTTTTAATATTTAAACTTTAATTAAATTTTGATTTTTTAAAACTTCCAGTATAATGAACACGCATTGTTTCGTTTGTTCCAGGTGTACAATGTAGCGATTAGGCAGTTGGGTACCTCACTCAGTGTTCATGATAAGTGTACCCTTTCTCCCCTTCACCTTTTCACCCGTGCCCACACACTTCCCCTCTGGTGTCCACTAGGTTGTTGCCGATATTGAATTCATTTGTTTGTCTCTTTTTTCTTTGTTTGTTTTTGTTTATTAAATTCCACATATGAGCGAAATAATGGTATTTGTCTTTCTTTGACTTAATCACTTAGCATTATACCCTCTAGATCCATCCACGTTGTTGGAAATGGCAAGGTTTCATTCGTTTTTATAACAAATACTCCATTGTGTGTGTGTATATAGGATATACTCTATATATCTATATATATGGTTAGCTTTTTACTTACAGAAACCCATGCACATCAAGTTTGGAATATATGTGTGTGTATTCTATCTTCGATATACTTTTCTTCTTATAAAGAAATATTAAGAAAGAAGAAAGAATAAATATTATTCTTAATTATTTATTTCTTCTTTATTTTCTCTTTCTGGAACTTCTGTTACTGTGATAGTAGATCTGTTACACTGGTCCTTTTATGTTCCTGTCTTTTCTTTCTTATTTTGTCTGGAAAATTTCTGGAAATTTTCCTTAATTTTATCTTCTAGCTCCTCTGTTGAAGTTTTCCCCTTTTGATCTCTTAGTTTTAATTTGCAAAAATCATTCCTCATTCTCTGAATATCCCTTTTATAGGACCCTGCTCTTATTTCATGACTACAGTATTTTCCTTCCACTCTGAACATGTTTGTAGGTTCATGCATGATTTCCTTAGATCCTAGCATCTGTTCAGAGTTCCTTTTTTCCTGTTTGCCTTTTTTCATCTCTTTATGTTGGAGTCTTTCTGTGTCTGATGAACCTTTGATGTCTGGTTTTTGTTTTTGTTTTTGTCTTTTTTATTTTTTGAGTGAGGTTCTTTAAAGTGATGATTGGAAGGGCTTTGTGTAAATTGTAAGGGTTTTCTTAATTCAGGGCTTCACCTCAATGTCATGAGTCAGAAAGCCACTCTGTTTTCCTTCTGTGTCTCCCAAATTTCCGTATCTGTATTTTTTTAATCCGGTTTCCAAGAAGAGAACTTCTTTGATACGACTAGGATGTACTTTCTGTCTGGCGCTTGTCGCTGAGCAGTGGTCTCAGACTGAGGTGGAGAGTCTTTTCACGGTGTGTAGACTTTTATTTAATTTTCCTGTTTTTAGGACTACACCTTTCTCTCCGCTTCTGTCCGCATGCCTACAAATGGTGCCTAGTGTCCCAGATGACTGCTGGTTTAACTCATCTTGCCTGGAGTGGGAGGATGGTGTTGGCTTGTCCATGAGGAATGGGGTGGGAAATCTAGAGGTCTGATGCTTTTATGAAGACTTTAATCCAGTCTTCCTATTTCCTCATTGCTATCCCTGCATTCATAGGGCCCCCCATAATTCTGTAGTTTTTTAGTTTTTCAGGTTTATGTCATTAGACTAGTCTTGCTTCTTGCTCATTCTTGCTCCCTCTCCCTCCCAGTCAAATGCTTGATGTGGTCTTTTCTCTGTTCTGTTTAGTCCTATACTATGTGTCCCTAAGTTCTTCATCTTCCAAAATTTTGTTGACATGTCTTGTCTCTTTCTCTTTGACCTTATGGATTTAAGGCTTTAAAAATCCTTTTATTTTTGTTATGGAGGAGTACAGTGGTAAATGCTACCGTTGAGATCACAATATGTTTATTGGAAATCTCGTGGCTTTGTGTGACTTCTTTTGTATGCCGCTTTTACTGTATAGTGGTGGAAAGTACCTTTCCTTTATCTGTTTTAAGTTGATGAGTTCTTTTCTCATTCATTTAAAAGAAATGTTCTACATTATTTCTCTAAAAATTTCCAATAAAACACAGCCCCCATACAACATCCAACACTACAATGACATATAAAGAAAAAATTAGGGGTGCTTGGGTGGCTCAGTTGGTTGAGCATCTGCCTTTGGCTCAGGTTATGATCCCAGGGCCCTGGGATTCAGCCTCGCACCAGGCTCCCTGCTTGGCGGGGATCCTGCTTCTCCCTCTCCCCCTGATGCTTCCCCGCTTGTGTTCTCTTACTCTTTTTCTCTGTCAAATAAATAAAATCTTGAAAAAAAAAGAAAAAGAGAAAAAAATTAAGTTCCTCTTCCCCCAGTATATGATTCTGAATCAAGCTTTGGTGTGTGTCCTTGATCAACACCAAATGGAGCCAAGTGGTAGACCAAATAGGCACACCTTCGTGTGTCAGGCGAGTTCTCTAATGCTCTCCTACGACGGAAGGAAAGAGAGGACCCTTTAGAAAAAGAGACCAGTGATAGGAAGGCAAGTCATGGAAGAGCGGATACAAGTGACCGGCAAAAAGAGGCAAAGAGGCTCAGTTTCACTGGTAATGAGAAGAATGAAAGATAGAAGTAACAGAGCCTCAAGTCTTTCCCTATCAGGTTGGCAGAATTGTAAGTGCTCTGGTGAGCATGTGAGAAAAGGACTCCTGTTGCTGGTGAAAGTTGCTACAGCCTTTCAGGGTTTAGCCTGGCAGTGTTGAATCTGCAGTGTGTTTTTCCTGTGGGGGACTTACCTTGGAAATCTATGCCACGGGAACAAAAGTGCTAGTCTTTAAGAATGATTGTACGAGGGTGTTTAATCCAACATTTATTGTCCGTAATAGCAAGAGACAGATAAAACAGCAGACTAACCTGAATGACCATCACTTTGGAGATGATCAAATTATGGTATTTACATGGTATACCATACTCTGCAGCTGTTAAAATGGGGGAGGGATGGTGTGGCTGGGTGATGGACACTGGGGAGGGTGTGTGCCATGGTGAGTGCTGTGATGTGTGTAAGCCGGATGACTCACACACCTGTACCCCTGGGGCTAATAATACATTATATGTTAATTAAAAATAATTTTAAAAAATGAAAAAAAAATGAGTTAAGCCTTGTGTCTACACTACAATAGTCCCTAGAAATGATTCTTTTTTTTTGTCAAAAGGAGTGGAGGGAGGAAGAGGCTAAATCTTTTATATGGGTATCTGTGCTTTGTTTTTTATTTTACTTTATTTTTTAAAAAAGGTTTATTTGAGGGGAAGAGGGAACGTGTGCTCGCGTGGTTGTGGAGGGAGAGGGAGTGAGTCAAGCAGACTCTGGTGCCGTGCCCTGGAGGGTTTGATCTCAACAGCCCTGAGATTGGACCTGAACTGAAACCAAGAGTTGGGCGCTTTACCAACTGTGCCGCCAGGTGCCCTGGTATCTGTGTTTTAAACCAGACACTTGTATAAAGATTATTTGATAAAACCTGTGTAAAATACCTTCAAAACAAACTTTATTAGTACAAGGTAATTGGAGGATTTCCTGGGTGGCTGGCATTTGAGATTAAATGGAGGTTGTTCATTTTTGATTTATCTCAGGTTGACTATAATGTAAAACTAGTATCTTAATCCAGGTCCCTGCTTTCTTGTTTACCTAACCCAGTGGACTACTTAGTAGTGTTCTCAGGATTATTTTGTTACTGATGGATTTCTACTCCTTTGGGTACTCTTAGTTGGTAAATTAACATCTGAACCCGAGGAAATGCAGGGAAGATAAAGAAAGAAACTGCTTCTGTCATTTATGTTTTCCTTCCTTTTTTTTTTTCATGTTTTCCTTTTTTTATGTTATCTTTCTGAACACATTCGAGGAGAGTTACAAATAAATGCACCATCAGTAAATGGAAAGTAAGACAAATGAAAGCATGGAAAAATAATGGCTTTTAATAGGAGGAGTAGTTTATCAGGAAAAGTTAGGCTCTAGAAATACATGCCTTCCGTTCATACACAATGACCGAAGGCACCTGGCGCCTCTAGAGCCGTGCTTTCCGAGGCGGTGTTCGGTCAGGTGCAAGCTACATTGTCAGTATTTTAGCACTGTTAACTGAAACAAATTTAGGTTGGCTTCAAGCTACTCCTTCATTGAAATATGATACTTTTTGTGCTGGGTTGTGGACAAAGGAGATGATACTTGAATTTGGCGACCTGTGCAGTGGTTTCACATGTGAACTGCACGTCTAACCTGGAAACAAACTGGGGGAGGCTGATAATCATTGCTTTTCAGAATATGTACCCACAGTTGGAAAGGAATGCCTATATTATATGATTTATAGATTACAAAAGATTTCAGTAATTTTCCTTCTCGTGTTAAATTGTGTAAATATACATTATTTCCCATTTTACTCTGTCAGATCCGTATCTGTCATTAGTTTTTTTACTCTTGGGATTTGGGGACACATTTGGAATGCTTTATAATACCCTTATGGCTCCAAATTTGGAATTATAAATATAGCTTTAATTTAACAACTGTGCCTTTGCTTGGAATTGAACCATATATTGAATTGGATGTAGAAATACATAAAAAGGGGGATTTGTGGTTAACTGCTAGTAATCTTGTGATATATGTATGTGGTGATTTGAGAATTGAAGTACACAATAATGTAGTCAAAACTCTAGGTAAAAATTCTGAAGGAATGATGCATGATGAACTTGAATGGGGTTGGTCGTGAAAGACTTCCTGAGGAAACATATGTGTTGAAGACTTTGGTAGGTGTGGATGGATTCATGGCAAGCAGATGATACTCCTCTCTTGGATTACTGTAATTCTTAAGTAATTACCACTGAATGTGTTCTTCAAGCAAATAATATTAGCTAATTAACAATCAGAAATTGTTGGAAAATATAGTATTTGGAGAAATATAAATAAATTATTCCCTTTCATTCTCAAAGCAGGCACTATTAATGACCAATTTTAACCTAGTTTAGGTATAAATCACAGTTAATGAACATGTCTCTTTAGAAAACCTAACGTCTGGTGGGATTTAGGTCTAATTTCAAATTAGTGAAATCAGCAAGCTTTAACTTTAAGGAATATGGGTTTTATGAAGAAAATTAAAATTTTCCCCTTAGTTTCCCTAATTCATAGGCATAAAGTTACTTTGTTAATGGGTGGTTGAGAACTGAATATATAGGATCCATGACTCCTCTAAGAACTTTATCTCTGGTTTAGTGGATGCTCAGCTAGGGTGTACATCAGAACCAACTGGGAGACTACTGCCTAATTCCCCAGTTAATAACCAGTTTACATTATTATGTATTTATAAGAACATATACCTAAGTAGAATAATATAAAGTGTAGGGGGACACACACACACACACACACGGCCTGCTTAGGCTTTCTGACTCTGACTTGGGTCAGAACTTGGAAATCTATTCAAGATAAATTCATTTCTCTCTCTCTAGAAAAATATCTCAGAACAAATTCTGTTTAAATAATTTATCTTGACCTATACTCATACTAACTCCACATATATACCTAACTTTCAGCATTTTCTTTAAATTTTTAAAAATCAAATAAAAATTTGAATAGTTGAAGTAGTACTTTATTAGTGCTACTAATTTCTTAATGTTTGTATATGAAATTATTGCTAAGTGAACTTCTTTAAAAAAATTCCCTGCATTGTTAGAGCTTTTACTTCAAGTACCTTTCCCAAATACCATCTTTCTCTTTCTTGGTAACCACCTTGCGAGTTGGATGATTTGACTTTCCCTACATTGTGTATATGGAAATCCAAATCTACGACGTGGGAGTTTTACAGTTTCTTGGAATTGCAGTTGGGGGATATGAAGACTCTGGATTGAATCCATACTGGTTCTGGAGTATCTTAGGAACTCTTTTTCCCCTATCATATATCCCCAGTAGTTTACTTTTCCTTTGACTGTTTTGTGTTGAATAAATGCAGTTGCCTTATAATTGCTCAGGATGCTGTTTTATTAGGGCTATCAAACTGATAAAAGTGACACAACCATTTTTTGTTTTAAACTACATTAAACAACATAATATCCTTTACCAGGATGAGCTTTAAAGACTTCAGGTGGAGTCTTTGTGTAGATGTGACAAATAATTGTTCTTTAGAATACTGAGCAATGTGTTTTGGATTTGCTTTCTCAAATACAGTTAACAGACTGTCCAAATAACTGTGGCATAAATAATGAGGACACTTATATCATGTTAAGACTTCTGGAAGGAGATGGTTCCAGAGTTGTCTAATGCAGTAGCCTAACTATGTCAGTGTTTTAGGTCATCTTTGCTCTGATCCTTTTGGTCCATCATGGTCCCGTCTGGTCCATCCTGACCACAGATAGCTACAGTAGGTCTGAACATCATATTCATCTATAACAAAATCCAGAAGCTAGCAGAAGAGCTTGGCCTTCTTCACAAGTCTCTCTCTTTTCTGGGTGGACAGTCCTTCCCTGCAATCCCCAGCCAATTTTCCCCTTCCGTCCCATAGCAAAATTGTTTACATACCTAGTCCTAAGTCAGATACTGACAAGAGGAAATGAGATTCATGATAACAGTGTTGGTTCATCCCCTGGAACTGGAGGGGAACCCACCCATCTGATTCTGTTGCTATCTCAGATAACATCAGTGTTTTGTTATCACAGAGAGGAGGAGGCTGGTGATTAGACAGTCACTAATATGTGCCAAACTATAGTAATGCAGTTATAGTGACATTTTCCACGTTACGTAAGAGGCAAAATGAAATTTTAGTATTTTAACCTTTAAAAGAGAAGCATGTTTATTTGAGGAGCATGCTGTTCTCCATGTACTACTTTGTGATGGTCATAGGAAGCCAATGTTTTGGCTTTTAATCTATTAATATAGTTGCTTGCTATTATTTTTGTCTTGTATGTGGTTTATTTCTGAGATTAAGCTCCTCAGTGATACTGCATAGTAGTTTCTGCTTCTTTGTAATTAACCGGTACTCGTTCTCCTAGGTGGATTCTCCACGGTTTTCCTGGTGCGGACACATGGTGGAATCCGCCATGCATTGAAACGAATGTATGTGAATAGCATGCCAGACCTCAACATTTGTAAAAGGGAAATTACAATTATGGTAAGTGAAAGTGTAATTCCATTTGAAAAATTTGCTGTTCTTTCTTTTGATTTTGCACTGTAACAGTAGCCAGGTTTTAGGCAAGCTGCTTACTGGTTTATGGAGGTCTAGAAAACCTTTGAAGTGTATTCTCTATAGTCCTCCGTAGGGCTAACTGTAGTCCACTCCTCCTTTATCCTCTCTTATTGTAGTTCAGTGGGCAAAGTACTCTGCTTTTTCTTTTTCCCCCTCTTTTTAAAATACATTATGATTATGAAATATTTTGAGAATAGAAAAATTACAGAATTATGTAATAAGTACCAGTTTATGCTCTACTGAACTTAAGAATTAAAATTTTACAGATGGAGTTGAAGCCTCTGTGTACTCCTTCCTAGCCGTATCCTCATGCTGTTCTCATCCAGAAAGAACCGTTGTCTTGAATTTGGTGTTTACCTTCCCCATGGTGTTTAATACAGTCAGGGTAGTGTGTTTGTCTTCAACATTTTGTTTTGCTTTTCATTTTAAAAATCACGTTATAAAGTTTACTGTTGTTATTACTTTTTTTGGGGGGTGTACTCCACAATATATGGAAAGAGAACCTCCAGTAAGGGAAAGATTCTTTTTAAATGTTAGGAAAAGTAAAAAATATTTTAATAGGTTATTAAAGAAATTTCAGTCACTTGGTTAACTAAACAGTTAAAAAAATGTACCAAATAGAAATTTTCTTTTTTTCTATGTTATCTTATTCTCAGTGCTCTGTATGGCTTGTTTTTCTCCTCCTCCTTCTCCCCTGCTCATCCTTTCTTAGGTCTCCTCTTCCTCCGCCTCTTCTTTGTCCTCCTCCTCCCCTCTGCCTCTCCCTTCCCCCCTCATCTTTCCCTTGCTTCCTCCACTTCTTTCTCATCCTCTCTCCTCCCCCTCTTCTACCTTTCCCTCCCCCTCATGTTCTTTGTCCTCCTGCTTTTCTTCCTCCCCCTCTTCTTCTTTCTTCCTTTCTCTCTTCCCATCCGTCTCTGTCCGTCTCTCCTTCCTCCCCCTCTTCCTTCACATCTTCTTTCTCTTCCTCTTCCCCTTCTCTTCCTTCGGCTCTCTTCCTCCTCTCATCGACTGTTTATCAAATGCTAATATATATTTAACATTTTTGTCTTATTGAAATGAAACTTTTGTTTTGTTTATTTATTACAATCCACTATTTTAAAGTGAACAGTTCGGGCACTTAGTGCATTCATGATGATGTGCAGTCACCACCTCTGCCTAGTTCTGAATCTTTCCATCACTCCAAAAAAAAAAAAGAAAGAAATCCCCTGCCTGGCAAGCAGTTGCTCCCATTCCTACCTTGTTCCAGGCCCTGGCAAGCACCCATTGTGTTATGTCTCCATAGATTTACCTATTCTGGATATGTCATGTAAATGGAGTCATGCAATATGTGACCTTTTGTGTTGGCTTTTTTCACTGAGCATGTTTTTGAGGTTCATCTACCTGGTATGTGTGTATCTAACTGTCTGTCACAGCTTGTTTATTCATCTTTTGAGGACTCTAAAGAAAAACAGTGATGGACATTTGGGCTGTTTCTATTTTTTGGCTGTTGTGAATGGTGCCGCTATGAATATGTGTGTATATATATTTATTTATTTGTTTTCAGTTTTTTGAGTTTGTATTTAGGAGTGGAATTGCTGGGTTATGGTAATTCTGTGTTTAACTTTTAGGAGCCACAGAACTGTTTTCCATAGCAGTTGAACCTTTTATGTTCACACCAGCAGTGTGTGGGATTCTGGTTTTTCCACGTCCATGTCAAATGCTTGTTAATATCACTGCTACTGTGAGCTGCTTAGAGATTTCCTACTTTATATCAACATCATTAGCAACATACAATTTGATCCCTTTTGTTCAGCGATAGGTACACTTATACATACAACAGGATTTATCTGATTCTGCTTTTATTCTCCCTACTCCCTAGTTAGACTAGAATTGACTAGGCTTTGAGACTTGGATTTTAAAAGCATTTTAGAAAAGCTATCAGTTGAAAGGGTGAAGAGATTTACCCCAAGATAATTGGCGTTCTTAGACTAAGTTCTTGAACTTGAGTTTAGACAATGGTACTGTGTACCACAGTTCTTCCTTTCAATAGAATTTGTGTAATTTTTTTTTCTTTTTAAAGATTTCATTATTTATTTGACAGAGATCACAAGTAGGCAGAGAGGCAGGCAGACGGGGAGGGGAAAGCAGGCTCCCTGCTGAGCAGAGAGCCTGATATGGGGCTCGATCCCAGGACCCTGGGATCATGACCTGAGCTTAAGGCAGAGGCTTAACCCACTGAGCCACCCAGGTACCCCAAATTTGTGTAATTTTGATATGTAAAATATAGTCATCATCAGTAGCAATAAAACTCAGGTTCTCTGCTTTTGAACACAGAATTTAGGGTGATTCGTTCTTTACAGCAGTGGTCTTCTAACTTTTTGGTGCCCATCTACTATTATATTTGTGTATTTATGAACCAGTCACATTATAGCTTCCAAGTTACATGTTAAAATTGGGTTTATTATTAATGATAGTGGGTGTAAATTTATTTTTAAAAAGTATTGTTGATAATCGTTTTTTAATTTCCAGACCTATCTAATTAGATGATTATTATGAACCTCATTACATGCTGATCATTATCTTTACCAGAAACAAAAGTGTCAGATTTGCCATTTTTTCCTTATTTTCTTGTACTTGTATTATTAGTATTATTTTTAACCTGTGGTTTCTTTTCTTTTCTTTTTTTTTTTTTAAAGATTTTATTTATTTGACAGAGAGAGATCACAAGTAGGCAGAGAGGTAGGCAGAGAGAGAGAGGAAAGCAGGCTCCCTGCCGAGCAGAGAGCCTGATGCGGGGCTCGATCTGAGGACCCTGGGATCATGACCTGAGCTGAAGGCAGCGGCTTAACCCACTGAGCCACCCACGCGCCCTAACCTGTGGTTTCTTAATAGAATTTTTTTTTAGCCACTTGTTTGTTTTGTAGGTTATTTAGTTAAAAGTATATACATTCATAAATCCACTTAACTAAGTACACAGGAATTGTAGTATGTTGCAGGGAAAACAAATTAGAGTGTACTTGTTAGTTCATAAATATTAGAGCTTAATTAAAAAATATTTTTAGCTAAAAATAAATAAAAGTTCTGGTATTATATTCTTGAGTCCCGAAGAACTATCATGCACACTTTGGGAGACTGCTGGTTTTGAGTGAACCATCTCTTTTGTCCTGATTGAGTTTAAAAATTAGTGTTTATTGAATATTCGCCTGTTAGAAAATGGCAGGCACATGTAAGGAAACTTTTCATTGAAACTGTAGAAACCTTTTTGAAATATGTCAGCTTCCATATTTATTCTTAATTTAATTTTTGAAATTCTTTAAATATATTAATTTAGACTTTAAACCATTGCTAGTAGAGCTTGAAAATGTATGTTTTTCAATTATTATTATTTTTCAGAAAGAGCTGTCTGGTCACAAAAATATTGTGAGTTATTTGGACTGTGCTGTTAATTCAATAAGTGATAATGTATGGGAAGTGCTTATCTTAATGGAATATTGTCGAGGTAAGTATTTTTCTGTATTTGTTTTATGAAAAAAAAAATTGTCCTTAAAATGGTTTACTAGGTGTCTTGGTTTCTCCCAGGACAGCTGTCATCTGATCTAGACACTTATTGTAATCCCCAACTTTAATTATCTAATTAAGGAATGCTATTAAGAAATATTTAAAATTTAGTCCTCGTTGCTGCAGTAATGATAGGTGCATGTAAATGACAATTAGAAAAATGCTGTTGGTTTACACAAGAAATCCAAGCAGGTGAAGAGCAGTTATACATCATCCTCCCTATATGTTTCTTTTATACGCCAACAAAGGAGAGCATCATTTATCAATATTAGTGTTGTCAGATTTTCTCCAGCACTCTATAAGGTTAATTTTCAATATATATAAAATATAATAAATTTAGTTGCATTTTGATCTATAATATTTATAAACTTACATAGTCCTTGCAGTTCTTTTATAAATATCAGAAGGTTAAAAAATGTATTTTATTTGGATATCATGGTATTTCAAAGAAATATTTACTGGTGTAGTATGCCTTAATAATTTTAAAACTTTTTATGTATTTGGAGGGGGCAAGTAATTCATTTCCAGTAAACTTGCTTTTTTTTTTTTTTTTCTTTTAAATCAGACTGTATCTGGCAATTTTGACTGTAGCGAGCCTTGGTTTATATTTAGATTCTCGTAAGACAGTTATGATTTTTAATTATATTAGGAACACTTGTCATTTCCTGAGTGATGGAGGAAGAGGAGGTTGGTGATGGTGATGGAGAAAATACAGTCTCATTTACTGTAGTTTTGTAAGGAGGGAAGGACAGGGGAAAATAAAGTGAATCACTATTATATCTATTACGTTATACTTGTAAATTATTTCCTATATAATATAAAAAATTAGATTATTTTATTTCTATTTCATTCTGTAAAACATGTGATCTCTTTAATGAGAAGATATTGACGTTATTTACCGTACTTTCCTGAGTTTTAGCATTTGTAGTGCTGTTAGCTGGATAGTGTAGCCCTTGGTTACCTGTAAAGATAGCCCTCAGCTATTTTTTTAAAGATAATTGAATCTGGGAGGAGCAAGATGGCAGAGGAGTAGGAAACCTTAATTTCATCTGGTCCAGGAATTTAGCTAGATAGTTATCATACCATGCTAAACACCTACAAACTTAACAGGAGATCAAGGAAGAAAATAGTAGCAATTCTGTGAACAGAAAAGCAACCACTTTGTGGAAGGTAGGATGTGCGGAGAAGTGAATAATTTAAGACTCACTGCAACAGGCCCCTGCCCCAGAAGATCACCAGGAACATCCAGTCAACACCAAGATTACTGGTAAATGAGAACTGCAAAGCTCCAGTGCTAGGGGAATACGGCACATAGAATTCATGGCTTTCCCTTCATGATTCTTTAGTCTTTCAACATTAAATTTTAAAAAATTTCCTTATTTTTTCTTTTTCTATTTTTTTTGAATTTTTCCTCTTTCCTATTTTAACCAATATCTTATCAATACCTTTTAAAAAATCTTTTTCAATTTTCATTTTTACAATGATACTCTATCTCTTCATTGTATTTAACCTTATTTTTTGTTTATATGTATATATGTTATATAACTTTTTATGTTTATAAATTTTAAAGTAAAAAACATGTTTATATAAACATTATATGTTTATAACATATATGTATATATGTTTATATATACATATATGTTTATATATAAACATATATGTATACACACAAAACTGTTTCTTATAAGTTTTTCTTTCTTTAAAATTTTGAGATACAGTTTATTCTAACAGACCAAAATATACCCTTAATCTAGTGTATGGCTTTGTTCTACTCTCCTGCCTGATCACATTCTTTCCCTTTCCTTTTTTTTTTTTTTCCCTTACAAACTTCGTATCAATTCTTTTTTAAAAATCTTTTTAAATTTTCATCTTTTTTTTTTAAAGATGATTTTTTTTTTTAAGATTTTATTTATTTACGTGACAGACAGAGATCACAAGTAGGCAGAGAGGCAGAGAGAGAGGAGGAAGCAGGCTCCCTGCTGAGCAGAGAGCCCGATGTGGGGCTCAATCCCAGGACCTTGGGATCATGACCTGAGCCGAAAGCAAAGGCTTTAACCCACTGAGCCACCCAGGCGCCCCTTAAATTTTCATCTTTACAGTCATATTCCATCCCTTCATTGTATTTACCCTTATTTTTGTATATATATAGATTTTTCCCTCCTTAAAATTTCCTGCTTTAATATTTAAAATTAAATTTTAAAATTTACCCTTATTTTTATATATATAAATTTTCCCTTCTTAAAATTTTGGGAGGCAGTTTCTTCTAACAGACCAAAATACACCCAAAATTAAGTGTGTGGCTCTGTTCCATTCACCTGATCATATGTATATATATGTGTGTGTGTGTATTGTTTTTCCTTTCGTTTCCCTCTGGTTTCAGGTCTCTTCCGATTTGTTTAGTGTATATTTTTCTGGGGTCATTGTTACCCTTTTATCATTTTGTTCTCTCATTCATCTATTCATTCTCTGGACAAAGTGACAAAGTGGAAAAACTCACCTGAGAAAAAAGAACAAGAGGCAGTACCAACTGCTAGGGACCTAATCAGTACAGTCATTAGTAAAATGTCAGAATTAGAGCTCAGGATGACAGTTAATAAAGATACTAGCTGGGCTTGAAAAAAAGCATAGAAGATATTAAAGAATCCCTTTCTGGAGAAATAAAATAACTAAAATCTAACCAAGTTGAAATAAAAAAAGGTATTAATGAGGTGCAATCAAAATGGAGACTCTAACTGCTAGGATAAATGAGATAGAAGAGAGAATTAGTGATCTAGAAGAACAAATGATGGAAAATAGGGAAAATAAGAAAAAGAGATAAACAACTACTGGATCATGAGGAGGAGAATTTGGGAGATAAGAGACAGCATAAGACAAAATAATATTAGAATAATGGGATCCCAAAAGATGAATAAAGAGAGAGAGGGGAAGAAGGTATATTGGAGCAAATTATAGCAGAGAACTTCCCTAATTAGGGGATGGAAACAGGTATCAAAACCCCAGAGGCACAGAGAAACCCCCTCAAAATCAATAAAAAGAGTTCAGCACCCTGTCATCTAATAGTAAAACTTAAAAGTCTCAGAGACAAAGAAAAATCCTGAAAGCGGCTCGGGACGAGGTCAGTAACCTACAATAGTAGAAATATTAGATTGGCAGCAAACCTATCCACAGAGACCTGGCAGGCCAGAAAGGACTGGAGTAATATATTCAGAGGACAAAAGGAGAAAAATATGCAACCAAGAATACTATATCCAGCTAGGCTATCACTACGACAAACAAAAACTAAAAGAATTTGCAAACTCCAAAAGCAGCCATATAAGAAATATTGAAAGGGGTCCCCCAAGCAAAGAGAAAGCCCAAAAGTAACGTAGATCAGAAAGGAATGGAGACAGTGTGCAGTGACAGTCATCTTACAAGCAATACAATGGCACTAAATTCGTATCTTTCAACAGTACCCTGAATGTAAATGGGCTAAACGTCCCAATCAAAAGACACAGGGTATCAGAATGGATAAAAAAATAAGACCCATCAATATGCTGTCTGCAAGAGACTCATTTTAGACCCAAAGACAACTCCAGATTTAAAGTGAGGGGGTAGAAGAAAATTTGCCATGCTAACAAACATCAAAAGAAAGCTGGGGTGGCAATCCTTTTATCAGAGAAATTAGATTTTAAGCCAAAGCTATAATAAGAGATGAGGAAGGACACTATATCATGCTCAAAGGGTCTGTCCAACAAGAAGATTTAACAGTTTTAAATATCTGCGCCCCTAACATGGAAGCAGCCAGTTATATAAACCTATTAATAACAAAATCAAAGAAACACACCGACAATAATACAATAATAGCAGGGGAGTTTAACACCCCCCCCAATTGAAATGAACAGGTCTTAGAAGCTAAAGATCATCAAGGAAATAAAGGCTTTAAATGACATACTGGACCAGATGGACATCACAGATATATTCAGAACATTCCATCCCAAAGCAACAGCAACAGAACACACATTCTTCTCTAGTGCCTATGGAACATTCTCCAGAATAGATCACATCCTGGGTCACAAATCAGATGTCAGCTCGTTTTGGGGTCATTCCCTGCATATTTTCATTCCACAGTGCTTTGAGACTAGAACTCAATCCCAAGAGGAAACCTGGAAAGAACTCAAATACATGGAAGCTGTAGAGCATCCTATTAAAGAATGAATGGATCAACCAGGAAATTAAAGAAGAAATAAAAAAAAAAAATCAAAGGAACTAGGAGTTTATTCTTTGAAAGAATTAATAAGATTGGTAAACTCCTGGCCAGACTTTACCACAAAGAAAAGAGAAAGTACCTAAATTAATAATAAAATGAATGAAGGAGGAGAGCGGTCACAACCCTACACCAAAGAAATACAATTAGAAGAACATATTGTGAGCAAATTAGATAGTCTGGAAGAAATGGATACATTCCTAGAGACAAATAAACTACCAAAACTGAACCAGGAAGAAATAGAAAACCTGAACAAAGCCATAACCAGTAAGGAAATTAAAGAGTTATCAAAAATCTCCCAACACACAAGAACCCAGGACTAGATGGCTTCCCAGGGGAATTCTACCAAATGTTTAAAGAAGAATTAATACCTGTTTTCCTGAAACTGTTTTCAAAAAATAGAAATGGATGGAAAACTTCCAAATTAATTAGATGAGGCCAGCATTACTTTGATCCCAATAAAGGAGAATTAACTAATATCCCTGATGAACATGGATGCAAAAATTCTCACCAAAATACTAGCCAGTAGGATCCAACAGTACATTAAAAGGATTATTTACCATGACCAAGTGGGTTTTTTTCCTAGGCTGCAAGGTTGTTTCAACATCTGCACATGAATCAATGTGATACAATACATTAATAGAACAAGAACCCTTTGACAGTCTCAATAAATGAGAAAGTACAGCATCCTTTCTTCATCAAAGCTCTTCAAAGTGTAGGGATAGAGTGTACATATCTCAATATCATCAAAGCCATCTATGAAAACCCACAGCAAATATCATTCTCAATGGGCAAAAGCTGAGAACCTTTCGCCTAAGGTCAGGAACACAGCAGGGATGTCCACTATCACCACTGCTATTCAGCATAGTACTGGAAGTCCTAGCCTCAGCAATCAGACAACAAAAAGAAATAAGAGGCATCCAGATCGGCAAAGAAGTAGTCAAACTTTAACTCTTTGCAAATGATATGATTCTTTATGTGGAAAACCTGAAAAACTCCACTCCAAATCTGCTAGAACTTGTACAAGAATTCAGTACAGTGTCAGGATATAGAAATCAGTTGCACTTCTACACACCAACAAGACAGAAGAAAGAGAAATTTAAGGAGTCGATCCCATTTACAATTGCACCCCAAACCGTAAGACACCTAGGAATAAATCTAACCAAGGAGGCGAAGAATCTGTACTCAGAAACCTATAAAGTACTCATGAAAGAAATTGAGGAAGACACAAAGAAATGGAAAACCCTTCCATGCTCATGGATTGTAAGAAAAAATATTGTGACAATGTCTATGCTACCTAGAGCAGTCTATACATTTAATGTATCCCTATCAAAATACCATCAATTTTTTTCAAAGAAATGGAACAAATAATCCTAAAATTTATATGGAACCAGAAAAGACCCCAAATAGCCAGAGGAAGGTCAAAAAAGAAAACCAAAGTGGGCGGCATCTCAACTCAGACTTCAGTCTCTATTACAAAGCTGTCATCATCAAAACAGCATTGTACTGGCACAGAAACAGACATATAGATCAATGGAATAGAATAGAAAGCCCAGAAATGGACCCTCAACTCTATGGTCAACTAATCTTTGACAAAGCAGGAAAGAATGTCTAATGGAAAAAAAGACAGTCTTTTCAACAAATGGTGTTGGGAAAATTGGACAGTCACATGCAGAAGAATGAAACTGGACCATTTCCTTACACCACACACAAAAATAGACTCAAAATGGATGAGAGACCTCAGTGTGAGTCAGGAATCCATCAAAATCCTTGAGGAGAACACAGGCAGCAACCTCTTTGACCTCAGCCATAGCACTTTCTTCCTAGAATCATTACCAAAGGCAGGGGAAGCTAGGGCAAAAATGAACTATTGGGACTTCATCAAGATCAAAAGCTTTGGCACAGCAAAGGAAACAGTTAACAAAACCAAAAGACAACTGAAAGAATGGAAGAAGATATTCGCAAATGATGTATCAGATGAAGGGCTAATATCCAAAATCTGTATTGAATTTATCAAACTCAGGAGCCAGAGAATAGGTAATCCAATTAAGAAATAGGCAGAAGACATGAACCGACATTTTTCCAAAGACATTCAAATGGCCAGCAGACACATGGAAAAGTGCTCAACATCACTCAGCATCAGGGAAATACAAATCAAAATCACAGTGAGGTACCATCTCACGTCAGTTAGAATGGCTAAATTTAACAAGTTAGGAAAGGATAGGTGTTGGTGAGGATGTGGAAAAAGGGAAACCCTCCTACACTTTTGATGGGAATGCAAGCTGGTGCAGCCACTGTGGAAAGCAGTATGGAGGTTCCTCAAAAAGTTGAAAATAGAGCTACCCTGTGACCCAGCAATTGCACTATTGGGTACTTACCCTAAAGATACAAATGTGGTGATCGGAAGGGCCATGTGTACCTGGATGTTTATAGCAGCAATGTCCATAATAACTAAACTATGGAAAGAGCCTAGATGTCCATCAGCAGATGAATGGATAAAGAAGATGTAGTGTGTGTATACACACACACACACACACAATGGACTACTATGCAGTCATCAAAAAACTGAAATCTTGCCATTTACAATGATGTGGATGAAGTAGAGACAATTATGCTAAGTGAAATAAGTCGATCAGAGAAAGACAATTATATGATCTCACTGATAGGAGGAATTTGAGAAACAGGTCAGAGGATCATAGAGGAAGGGAGGGAAGAATGAAAAAAGATGAAGCCAGAGAGGGAGACAAATCACAAGAGACTCCTAATTTCAGGAAACAAATTTAGGGTTGCTGGAGGGGAGGTGTGTGGTTGGGTGTCCGGGTTACAGACACGGAGGAGGGTATGCGCTATGCTGAGTGCTGGGAATTGTAGTGTGAGTGTTACGGGTGTTGTGTGTTGTGTGAGACGGATGAATCACAGACCTGTATTCCTGAAAGAAATACTACATTTTATGTTAATAAAGAAAAAAAAAAAAGAGAAGATAATTGAATCTGGCATAATCGTAACATTGGGTGAGTTTAATTAGTAGTCATCCAGAAGACATTTTAAAAGGGAAACCAAATGAATTTCAGTTTTTTGGGGACACATTTTATTTTTTAATTTTTATTTTTAAATATTTATTTATTTGAGAGAGAGAGAGAGAGTCATGAGGAGATCACGACCCTGAGATCATGCCCTGAGCCAAAATCAGGAGTTGGACACTTAACTGAATGAGCCACCCAGGTGCTCCCGGGGACAAATTTTAAAGTAGGAGTATGACCTGAGATGTATTTTGAGGAAGACATGCTTTTGTGTTGTAAAAAATTAAATTTTTAAAATCTGGTTTGAATTAGCAAGCTGATTGACTTAAAATTTTTATTTTTATCAAAGTGTAATTCATATATATGTTTTAAAAAGTCAAAGGGTTTTGTTAAGTTGTGGCTAAATCATTATCCTCTTGCCCCATCCCTCTCCTCAGAGGCATTCACTTTAAAAATCCTTGAGATATTTCTCCTCATATTTACTTATAGATTTTTCCACTTAATTATGTAGAGGAGAATCTGTAGTTTTACTGAGATCCTTGGGGTATGAAAAAGAGGGAACTTAGAAAATTAGGGGAAGTGTGGGATTCTGGGCATGAGAACACTCTTGAATTAGTTTGCTAGCGCTCTTTCTGATTTTATGTTTTAGAAAGTATCTCCAAGTAAAGATGAGGATTTTACTGTTAGAATTTGTTTTTAGATAAATTAATAATTGGTGTTTAAATTATTTTGTCACTTAACTGTGATATGTAATAGTCTATAATTACATTTTCTTTCTTGTACTTTAAAATTCTTTTCCTGGAGTTAATAATTACTCCATTTTTCATTTGCCTAATTTCCTTCTCAATATATAACTATTTTAGCCTCACATTCCCCAAAGGAATTATAAATCTTTATACACAGTATGCTTAAACATTTAAATACTTGTGTCAATTTTAGTTTTTCTTCCCTAGAAACGTCCTTTTGGGAGACTTCAGTCCTGCGTAGTTTTGAGCAGCACTTAGCTGTCATTCTGGGAATTCCCTGTGTCTTCCTGTTGTGGGCTCCCTACTGCTCATGGCCTCTCTCCTTGTTTTTAACTACCTCCTTGGAAGAGAGTACGTTTTTCATTAGCTTTTTGATAATGGGTTATGGAGGGAAACATTTTTGAAACCTTGCATATATAGAAATATTTTTATTCTGCATCTATATTTAATTGTTAATTTCGCTGATGAAAGTGTTCTAGGTTGGAAATAATTTTGTTCTAGAATTCTGAAGGCTCTATTCCATTTTTTTCCCTAGTATTTGCTACTATTGAGAAACCTGATGCATTATGATTCTTCAGTCTTTTTTCCTTGGACAGTTAGGGTCTTCCCTTTATCTTCCAGCATTCTGAAATCTCAGATACATCGCCTTGGTTATGGGTCAATTTCGCTGTCTTTATTTCTTGGCAGTTTTTCCCTCTCCTTCATATTCTTTGTTCCTCTCTTTTTCTTCTCTTTTTACAAATTCTACTTGTGTTGGGAGCATTCCTTAAATATATCTTTCAGCTCCTCTATAGAATTTGGTGCTCTGTTATTTTTAATTTCCAGGAACTCTTCCTCTTCTCTCAACATTGTTCTTTGTTAAAATGCACCTTGCTCTTGTTTTAGGTGTAAATCTTTTGCTGTCTGTAGTTATTAATTAGAGTTTTTAAAAAGTTTTCTTCTGTTCCTTGTGTTTTTGTTTTTCTGATATTTTTCCTGTTTGTTATTACACCTTCTTTTCTATGTTAGAAGTTTTCTTCATATGTTTTATCAGCTAAGCTTACTGCATGTACTGTAGATCAGAATGTACCCTCTGAGTGGGTAATTACATCCTAGAGAAGGGATCCAGAGGCTATGAATAGAGCATGCTCAGTTCCTTTTTCTCAGATGAATCAATTAGATATGTTCCTTTTTTTCCCCCCCATGGGGAAAGAGAGAGTTTAATTATATTGCATAAAATTGTTTAAGAATGAAGGTACTTTTGGAAGGCAGTCAGTGTTACCAATATAGATCAGGTACATTGATTTTGATTAGGTAGGGATAAAACTTTTTAGGAAGTAGAAGAATGTGTTATGTAGCTGATATGCCCCATCATGGTTTCAGGTATGAAATGTTTGCAGTCATCTTTTGTAATCAATGTTAGATCTTTGTCGGTTCGTGATTTGAGACTGCTTCATTTGCTAATACTCTGATGTATGTAGGTTAAAGAGAGAGTACGTGCTTTAGGTAAAACTTCAGACTTCCAGAATCAGAGTTGAATTTGAACATATTTCTACTTTGTATGAAAAGAATGTTTAGGTGTGTGGGTAGCTTAGTCAGTTAAGTGCCTGATTCTTGATTTCCGCTTAGGTCTTGGTCTCAGGGTCCTGAGTTCAAGCCCCTTGTTGGACGGACTCCTCACTGGTGGCGGGTGTGGAGTCTACTTTGAAAGAGAGAGTGTGCGTGCACGCGCTTTTATTTCCAGGCGGGGTTTTACAGAATTTCCACGGATAATATACCTATTGGCTCTTACTTAATAACAAAACATCCCAAACTCAGTAGCAAAAAGCAGCAGTCACTTATTATTACTTGTGTAGCAGTGAGTCACCTGTTCCAGACTGCGCTGCTGGGACGGCGCTGTTGGTGGTGGCCGGGCTTGTGCGCGGGAGGGCGGTTTGCCGCTAGTGCGGTGACTCTGGTTCTTACGTTTCTCGGCCGTTTTCCTGGCACAGCAAGCTGTCCTGGGGACATTGTTCTGATACAGTGTGTATTCTTCTATATATACAAATAAACCTTTTAAAAAAAAAAATTTCTGAATCTGTTTTTTTTTTTTTTTTGTTTCTCATTAGAATAATCTTAACTTTAATTTTCAGGGTACTTTGATTTTGCATAATGAAATTTTATTTGTTTCTGCATTTGAAATGCAGCTCAAATACAGCTGTTAGCTTTTTTTGGGGACTTGCGGTCTGTGATTCAGGACCTCTGAATGGAAGAAAGAGAATTAACGTTTAAAATTTATTCTACTCGTTACACTGAAGGTTTGAAAGAGGATCTCAACTCTTGAAAGAGTTCAAGGTTATGATTTCTTCAGCTATGAAATATTTCAAGAATGTGAAAGAGCACCAATAAAATACTTTTCATCCTGTTTAGTTTTTGTTTAAAACAAGTTTCTGTCTAACACACAAAAGGATGGAGGAAATTGCTGCCTGGTCAGGTGCCTCAATCTTGAGATACTCTGAATAAATTGCAGCCAAATATACTTGATTGTTCTGAGAATTGGGGATTGATAGGTAAAATGTGATATTTTTTCTGCTTTAAAATTTTAAAAAGAAACCCATCTGTTTCAGAAAATATATTAGCATGCTCTTTGGACAGTAATAATAAAAGGAACAGGTGTGTATGCACCTTCTTGCCGATTACAAAGTAGTATTCATTTGTCTAGTCTTGTTAAAGGAAAGTTTCAAGTTAACGTAAGTTTGCCTTTTTAAATTCTCAAACTTATTTTTATTAGAATGCTTTCTGAATGAATTACATTTTTACTTGTGTTCTTAAATGATGGTAAGCTTTTTCTTAATAACTTAGAATTGCCGTTAGACTGTTGATTGTCTCGGTAAATGGAGGATATAAGCATCCTCTCAGGGCTTGTTGGTATGACTGTTGAGTTTAGTTGTTATTCTGCCCATTGTCTTTTACCTGAATTAGAGCACAAGCCTCTTAACCCGGCTCTCCATCTCTACTCTTGCGATTCCCCCATAATCAAGGAGATCCTTTAAAAAGGTAGAAGAGGTGGTTTCCCTGGTTGTCAAGATAAAATCCAAACTATGGCTGAGGGATGGCTGTGTTCCCGTGTCGCGTCACTCTGCCTCTTCTCAGCTTCGCAGACAGCCCTGCCTTGGCTTCAGGTTATTCAGGATTATCCAGCTCTTGTCCATACTGGAGGCATTTGTACACGTTGCTTATGGTTGCTAGCATGCTTTTTCTCACAGATCTCGGCCTGGTTGGTTCCTAATCATCCTACAGTCTCAACATAATATTACTTCCTCCGACATACCTCCTCTGACCCCTCTCCTCCCCATCCTCCTTCACCAATTTGAATTTAGGTTCCTCTCATGTTATCTTTATTGTATATAATTACATGTATTTATTTGTATATGGTTTATTGTTTATCTGTGCCTTTAGATTATACATTCCATAATAATCTAAACCTCGTTTTTGCTCACCACTGTTGATCCAGTGGCTCGCACAGTGTTGAAGAACTGTTTCTTCAGGTCCATGATGCCATCAATTATAAGTTATATCTTGATTTCAGAGATGTTAAAATCTTTAAAAATGACCAGTAGCATCTATTTTAAGATGTTTTCATTCCAGAGATGTAAAATATGAAAAAGTGCATGTCACTGAATCAATAGGATATGGTACAGAAAGGCTCCTTACATGAGCATTATGAAAAAGCCAGTTCCCCATTACCTGAGACAATATAGACATTTCTTAATTTCTTGATGGCAGTCTTTTTTTTTTACTAAAAGTATGTCTTCTCAAAATTTCTGTTTTGGTTAGCCGGGCAGGTAGTGAATCAGATGAATAAGAAGCTGCAGACAGGTTTTACGGAGGCAGAAGTGCTGCAGATACTCTGTGATACCTGCGAAGCTGTCGCAAGATTGCATCAGTGCAAGACTCCAATAATTCACCGGGATTTGAAGGTAGGAATTGTAGACTGTTACAGATGAATACGTTTTAAACTTTAGCATTGCAGTGTCTTGAACTATCTTCCTGTACACTGGGTTTTCTTACCAGCCCTGAGAAGGGTCTGTCCGTCCCAGGCTGTAGTTCCTGAGGCCAGAATAGAAACTGTGCTTTCCATGACCCTGAGGGCTTTTAGTATGGCTGTCGAAGGGGATGTTGTATCCTCTGCTCTGCTGCTGTCTTACATAGTGGGCTTCTAAAAGGTTTCTTGTGAGCAGAAATGTGAACTTCCGTGATGCAGGTTTATGTCCTTCTACGCTCTTCTCTCCCAGTTCAGCTCTCCTCCTGTTTCCTGTAATCCGTATTAAGCATCAGGATGCTTTCCAGAGATTTGGGAGGCAAACTTGAATGGGTCTTTTTACTCATTTATTTATAATTTACTATAGTTTTCTGTAATTTACTATAATTTGGTGGTGATTGTCTTTAAGGTCGTTTCATCTTGGCTTTTTCTGGGCTCTGATCTCTTGTATGGGGTACCCACTTGTTACACTGGAAAAAGTCCCCAAACGATTTAAATATTCCTGGTATCACATTTCTCAAAATATTATTGAATGTATCATTTAAAGCAATGGGTGTCTTCCTTGATGCCCACAAACACTAAGATTACAAAAATTTCTCTTCCCAAAACGCTGTATGCTCAGATATCCCATGGCTAAACTCTCACCCTGCTTCAGGTGTGCTCAGACCCTCTCCGTGGGTCCTGTCTTCTTCTGTCTTATTTACAGTTCCAGCCTAACAGTCCTGCTCTCTGCCCTGCCCTTTATTATTACTTGTTACCTTGGAAGGTGCTGTATAACTTGCTTATATGTTGTGCTTGTTGTTTACTTTCCGTTCTCTTCCACAGAATGTAAACTCCCATGTGGGCAGGGATTTTTCTCTTTTGTAGTGATATATCCAAGTACTTAAAATGGTGCCTGGCACATAGCCAGGGTCTCAATAAATATTTAATGAAGGAATGAATCCCAGTTCTGACTGATTATACAAAATTTATGCAAGGTGATAATAAAATCCTCTTAAGATATAAGAGAATAGAAGGTGTCATTTAAAATGCAGGTTGTTGGGGCGCCTGGGTGGCTCAGTGGGTTAAAGCCTCTGCTTTCGGCTCAGGTCATGATCCCAGGGTCCTGGGATCGAGCCCCTTTTGGCTCAGGTCATGATCTTGGAGTCCTGGGATCAAGCCCCACGTCGGGCTCTTTGCTCAGCGGGAAGCCTGTTTTGCTTTCTCTCTGCCTGCCTCTCTGCCTACTTGTGATCTCTGTCAAATAAATAAATAAAATTAAAAAAAAATGTAGGTTGTTAACCATGAAAGTGTCATTTAGGGAAACCTATAGTAATAGGATACAAATTTAAGCCAAGATTGAAATGCATGAGTGCAGACTTCTGTCCTTTTATTTAGTTAGCCAGTGTAGTTCATTTCAGTACTTTTGAATATGCGGTGTTTGTATTTTCCCTAATAATTTGGCACGACTTTGACACGTAAAGTCAAAACTGTTTTTTAGTTGAGCATTTTAGATAAAAATGGAATTAGAGGGGCACCTGGATGGCTCAGTCATTAAGTGCCTGCCTTCAGCTTGGGTCATGATCCCGGGTCCTGGGACTGAGCCCCTCATCGGGCTCCCTGCTCAGTGCGAAGTCTGCTTCTCCCACTCCCCCTGCTTGTGATCCCTTTCTCGCTCTCTCTCTCTGTCAAATAAATAAACAAAATCTTTTAAAAAAATGGAATTAGTAGTCAATCAGGTAGAATTTTAATTGTTTTTATGACTTGTCTATGATAAGCTGAAGTGTCAGAAAAAGAAAAATGGAGGTGCAGTATAGACTTCGACAGCTGCTAGTTCTCTTTCATAGAAGAGGTTTAAAGAGGATTTAAGGCTTCTTGGCCCCTGCAAAAATCATTCTGGGATGGGAAAAGTACTTCTTTTTTCTTAGTAAGAGGAACAGTAGACATAGTCAAGTTTATTTTTTGTCCGATTCATTTGTCCTTCCTCATAATTTATTTTATTACCTCCTGTGTCTCTCTCTATAAATGGCACAAACCTTTCAATGTTTATTTTGTAAAAACATGGTTGTAAAAACATAATTTCATTTTGAAAATACTACTAATTATTTATTTTTTCTGAAGGTAGAAAATATTTTGTTGAATGATAGTGGAAACTATGTACTTTGTGACTTTGGCAGTGCCACGAATAAATTTCTTAATCCGCAAAAAGATGGAGTTAATCTAGTAGAAGAAGAAATTAAAAAGTAAGTTTCTGTCTTTATTGTGCTTTGTCTCTTGAGAATTTTAGTTAAGTCTGTGGACCAGTTCTGCTAATACAAATTTTTTAGGTGCTCAATTTATAGATATCTTTAAAATATTTCTGTGCCATAGACATTGACTAATTTATGTCTGCTCTAGCTCAGTAGAAAATACATTTTACCATGCATACAGGTTTTCATGTACATTGTAAATATATTGATCTAGAAGTTTGTTAAGCTGTAGTAATTTGTGGAATCATTAAAGGGAGTTTTCAGTGATTCTTGAGTTCAGGTAAGCATATTTTTACTAATACTGAGGATTACTGCTTGTTAGGAAGACAGTTATTTGAAATGAGGAAGATTGACCTCTTAATGTGTTGAAAACTGTGTGGAAAACATGTTACTTTGTCGAAGTGTATTAGAAAGCTCTCTGGTAGAAATAGGTCATATCTGCTTTATGTTTTCTTAATTTTGTACATTCTGTGGTTGCTAGAGTATGAGTACCTGTAAGTACCTTTCCCTGACTTTTCTGTTTTCTAGTTTTAGACCATAGAACTGTTTGTAAATCTTAGATTACCTTAGTAAAATGATACAGAATGCCCAAAGATCTGTGAGAATAGGAATTTCTGTGTAGTTGTCTTTTCTAAGTTGTCTTTCTTCACTTCTCACAAATTCTCAGTTGTTTAAGACTAAGTGCTATCATTTGAACTGCAGTGTACATTTTGAAGTGACTCAAGGAGAGCTGATCTTACTGTGGCCCATTTGTATAACACTGTGGGTTTCTGGGCTGTGCATTGCTATTCAGGAAACTTAGCCTACGATGATCATATTAGATTCTGTAGAACTTAACTCCTTAGTAAACATGTAAATGTCCTGAGAACACAAGAATGATTACACAAGAATGAATTGGTTTCTTGGGGATCTATATATATCTATTTACATAAATATATATATTTTTATGTATATATATGTATATTTTATGTATATATACTTTATGTATATATTTTATTTTATGTAAATAGATATATATAGATCCCCAAGATATATACACACACACACACACACACACACGTGTGTGTGTGTATATATAAATACATATAATATAAAAATTAAAAAATTACTGGGTTGTGATATATAATGCCTGCTTTAGGATCTCTGAGTTGCTGAAAGTTTCATTTCTTGCTGTTGAGACGTTAGGTATAGTGGAATTCTGCAGTCAGGCTGAACGCAGGCTCGTGAGGCTCTTGTGCTTCGTGGCTCCGCTGAGGAGTTAATGGTCTAACCGTGTATTCAGCTGAAGGCGTTTGTTCAGGGCCTCCAGTGCAGTGGCCGCTGTGGTGGGTGCCGCAGCTTGGCAGTGAGCAGAAGCCCCGCCCTCATGCACTTTCTCTTCTGGTTTCTCTGGTTGCTCCTCTGTAGTGTCTCACCAGTCAGGGTGATTTTGAAAACATAAGATGATAGAATGTTGAGCCTTAAGATATTTCATATAAAACAAAACATATCAATACTCAAAACTGATCTTAAATTACCCATGATATAGGAAGTCCTTCCATTATCTAATAATTTCTGCCATGAAATTGAGTACTACTTCATTAAAATATTCTGTTCATAATGGATTTAGAATTTTTATATTGGTAACTATTTTTTCACAGTATCTTTTCATTCCAAGTAGCTTATGATGACAGTTCTAGAAGTGTTCTTAATTAGTGTAGTTAGGATTATGACAACTAGGTTACTTTTAAAACAATAATGATAAAAATAAACCTAAAGGAGATTGACTGCTATGTGCCAGGAATTATGTTAGAGCCATAAAAACAAACTCCTTAATAAACGTATAAATTAATTTTATGAGAGGGTAGCAATATTGTTTTTAATAGACTAAAATACTCTGATAAGAATAATTTTAGAGGCATATTATTTAAAATAAATTCAAAGAAAACTATATTTTCAATCCATTGTCTTTAAGATTTTTTATTAAAGAAAATTTTTTATATAATTAGACATGCTGTTGCACTTGTTGAATAAAAATGTTTATGTAGATGCTTTGTATTGTTAAATCTTGATGGACCTTATTGAGCTTTTTGAAAATATTATTTCTATATAATGTTATTGAGACTAAAAGTTTTTATAGTATTTTATATAGAAACAATGTAGTATCTATCTTTTTCTTTCTTTTTTTCTTTTCTTTTTTTATTTTTATATCTCCACTCCATTTCACTTATTTACTGCCAGGTATACAACTCTGTCATACAGAGCCCCTGAAATGATCAACCTTTATGGAGGGAAACCCATCACCACCAAGGCTGATATCTGGGTAAGGCCAAGAAAGGTTAACATTTTCTCTAACCAAATTAAAAAAAAAATCTGAGTTCAGTTGATTACTATCCCTTTGTCCCCCAAAAGGTATTTCATAATAAGTAGAAGAGAAGTGATAAATAGTAGAGCTGCTTATTGAGAAGAAGAAAACAAATAGAACATTTTATCTTCTTAATCATGAATTGGAAAGTTAGGTATAAAAAAGTAAATAAAGGACTTCCATATAATGTAACATTTCTACCACAGTATTTTTTAGAATTTATATTACATAGAATGTTAATATTTTTTTGATTGAACATAGGTTTGGTTGATTATGGAATGGAACAGCTGGTCATAACTCTTAAGTAGCTTTAGAAGTATTTTAGGATCTTTTTAATGGAAACTAACAGGAGTAAAACTTTTCTCTAATTAAAATCATACCATTGACTAACTTCTACAAATTAGGATCTTATCATTTAACATGTACAGTTGACCCTTGAACAACATGTGTTTGAACTGTGTGGGTCCACTTAATATGCAGGTTTTTAAAAATAAATATATTGGAAAACTTTTTGGAGGTGAAAAAACTTGCAGATGAACCACATAGCCTAGAAATACTGAAAATGTTAAGAAAAAGTTACCTATTATTGTAAGAATACAGTATATAATTTGTATTACAATATGTGTGTTAATTAACTATGTTATTGGTAAGACTTCTGGTCAATAGTAGGTTATTATTAGTTTCTGGAGGCGTCAAGTTAATGTGGATTTTCAACTGCATAGGAGGGTTGGTGCCTCTATACCCCGTGTTGTTCAAGGGTTAACTGTGTATCTGGGTTGAATTATTAAGATTAATCATGTTTCTGTATAATTGAACTTTATGTTAGAATGCCAACTCTTCTTTAGAACTTGTTTCATAAGGAAATATATTTTGGCTATATTTGATAAACTAGCTAAATATAAAACTATATTTTAAATGTAAATTCATTTAAATCAACAAAGATTTAGTCATATCTACCTCTAGTAACCATATTAGGGATGGAGGAAAAATATTCATTTGGAAATAGTTCTAGAGTTTACAAGAAAAGCCATGTTTGTTTTATTTTTGAACGTATTTAGAAAGTAGTAAAGCATAACGTGTGAAACCAAAAGAATATCTCCTTGGTCCTTTTCTCCTGACCTCCTCCTTATAGGGGTTTGCAAGGTAATAATAAGAGAGTGTCTTTGATATCCTTTCATCTGTTGTACTATATGCTTTTGCAGCAGTGATTCTTAAATCTTGTGGTAGTTGAATTTTTAACCATATGCCTAGTTGAATCAAACCTTGGGTAAGTTTGATTTAGTTAACTTGATAGCCGCTTGTAGATCACCAGCTTGTGTAATTCAAATTCAGTTTGCTTTTCTCAGCACTAATATTTGACCTTTTAAATGGCTTATAGTATAATGTACACAGCAAATCCAATCAGATCTTAATTTATAAAAAGGTATTAGAAGAGGTGGTTGTGGAAATCTTCTCTAGCCGAATTTTATGACGGCTGGTGAAATCCATGTCACCTAAGAGTATTTCAACAGCAGAGGAAACAACAGACAGCAGAGCTTAACTGCAGTTTGGAAATATCAAGGCTTGATTGGAAAAGAAGCAAGGAGTTTCTAAGCACGCGATATGTTACCCAGTATCTTAATAAAAAACGAGGGAAACCTTTCAGACTTCGTATGCGTGCCAGGCAGCATACTAAATTGTGATCAGTTTAAGCTTCATACAATTTATAGATCAGTATAGGGGTATTATTTCTGTAATGGATATCTGGAGATAGTTGTGGAGATACAGAGAGATTACCCAAAAATGAAAAAGAAGAAAAATTAATAGAAAATAGAATCTTATGTTTATATGCTAGTTAGAAATAAAATTTTAATTTTCATGATGCTGTTTTTTTCTTGTCTTAGCTCAGGTGCAGCAGAAGTATGTTACAACATTTTAGGAGTGAAGGAAAGAATATCCATAAAAAGATACTCAGTTCATGCTGGTTAAGAATTATATTTCTGATTCTATTTCAGGTAGTACTGATTCAGGGACTTATAATATTGAGGTTAAAGTATTCATTTAGCACTTTATATTTTGGGAAATTTTTTTTTTTTTTTGCTTGAAATTTTTCATTGTAGGTAATTTTCATCCTGAGAAGTAGAATGTTGATTTTATTAAGTATTAGGAAATTCAGTGACAGATGCTTCATATTATCTTTTAATAAGGAAAATTAAAGATGATGATACTTAGCTTCCAAAATCAGGTCATTTGTTTCCTCCTGTTTATTGAACAATTCTCATCAACAGAAGGATAAGGAGGAAAATGCATTTGGTTTGAAAAAATTAGGACACCTAGTTGTGTTCACACTGTGTGAAGCATAGTATTTTACGTTTTAGTTTTATGTGTTTTAAGTATACTGGCATTGCTGTCTGAAACTGTCGTCTGCAGACTCCTGCAACACTTACTCGAACAGAAGACACGTTGCTGAAGGTTTGATTTATAAGATAAAACTGGCGAAGATGCAGAACTCTCATATTTGACTGTCATCTGGGAAGGAGAAAGGTGTCATTTAATGTAGATATTACACCATTGGTAGAATTTTTTTTTAGTGCTATTAAGGAAGCCTACAGCTCAATTTGTTACATAAATGCCGAAAGTATCTCCCTTACAGAGAAAAGCATTATAAATATTTTTAAGTGACATGGGACTGGTTATTTCCATTCAGAATCTTTACCATTTCATTAATCATAGTAATGCTTTGAACTTACTAGAACTACTCTTCTAGGACTGAAATTTCTAGAACTTTTAAAACTTTAGTGTTAGAAGGCTGTTTTGAAACTAATCTTTTGTAAATATTGTTGAACTTACAAAGGTGTTTCTGCATATTATGATTTGCATGGTGGTCATAAAACTTAGCGTATTTGTTAGTTAAGCGCGCTACGTTGATGGGTGGAGAAAGTCCAGCAAAGGAGAGCTGATAGGGTAGGGCCGAATCTCAGTATTCCTGATGGAGTTGCGCACTGCCTGTTGGAGAATTTTATTACAGTCTTTTTAGAATTAGAAATATCTTTTACACTCTTAAAGGTTGAGGTGATATTTTTTATAGCAACAACATGATTTCTTGAGCCAAAAATCATTTTATTACTGCCCTTTTTTTTTTTTTAACATTACTGCTTTTTAGGTTTGAGCTGTTAGCAGCTCGGTAGCTAGGAATTTCCTGTGCTGCTTTTCAGAATGCAGTTTGTGTTGTTTTCGGGTGTTTTGTCCTCATTGTCAGCAAGCAGATTTATTGGTGCTGTGCTGTCTAGGAAGCCATGCGCGTGAAGCGGACAGAGCCCTTCCTTTGCGAATTTTCTTACAGATTAGCCAAGTACAAATATGAAGAGTATGTTTAAAATAAAAATTTTGGGGTTATATGTGGAAGCAGAGACGTCATTTTTATGATATGAAATAATGACATGTTGAGTGAATAATCAATAAAACCGTATTGATGGTTGTCTGATAAATTTAACTGTGCTGGCTAGCTCATATTTGGAACCTCAGGATTTTAAAACATGTTTTACAGTGTTGTTGTTGTTTTTTTTAAAGTTTATTAGAAGAAGCCTTGTGATTACTTTGTTGGTTATATGCTAGTTTTATGCTGAATATATTTTTTTCTTGTGAAGGAAATAAAAATACAATTTTTTTCCCCAAAGGCAGCCAGCTAGTTCCAGTTTTAGTTACATCATTCATGATTTAGAGTTCAATGATAGCTTTAATGCAGCCAACTAACCACAGATGTGATAGAAAAATACGAGAGTGATACAGTTAAATATCTTTTCAGAAATTAAGCACATAAATTGGTTTAAGCAGTAATTTGTGAAAAGAGTGATCCATTATTAGAAACATTAGACTTTTGTTTTTTTAGTAACATTTAGATTTTGGTCTGGGATTGTGTTTTTGTCTTGTGGTTGATTACTGGAGCTCTGATGATATTCATACTTGTTTGTTTTGCAGGCACTGGGGTGTTTACTGTATAAACTTTGTTTCTTCACTCTTCCTTTTGGTGAGAGTCAGGTTGCTATCTGTGATGGCAGCTTCACCATCCCAGACGATTCTCGCTACTCCCAGAATATACATTGCTTGATAAGTAAGTACTTGGAAAGATTTATGAAAGAATCATAAGATACTGTACTTAAGGGTGGGCAGTTTACATCTCTTTACCTAAGCCTAGTCTTTTAATTTCGTGTATTATAATTTTGTGAAACTGTTGTAAAGAAAAACATGAAAAAATATTTACAGGACTTTTATAGGAACGAAAGCAGCATAATTACTGATTAGTGCATGGATATTTTTAAGCCCCCTAGATAAGCTTTTGTAGAACTAGAGATTATGTAATTAAGGAAGCTCGAATTTCTGGGAAAACTTAGAGTAAAACATTTAATTGCTCAGTCTTTGCTTTTTGAAATCTAAATATCCAGATCTGTTGCCCTTTTGTATCAAAGTGTTACCGGTTGTAGACTGTAGCTTATTTGGCCAGCCTTTTAAATAGTTATTCTTGATTGATTATAAAACGTTTATTGGAAAACAACCTAAGTGTAGTATCAAGGAGGAGTAGACCTATGGGCCCCTGACTCCGAAAGAATGCCTCTGTTTTCCTTCTAGCCTCCGTTAAGAGATTTTTCTTCTTTTGGATGGTGTTATAATTTAATTTTTTATATTCATACATGGCAAAATTTCTTGAAAAGGTGATTGAGGGTGGGGAGGATGGCTATCAGATATTAAAATTAAAATATTGCGAAGCTGCAGTATTTAAACAGCACCTCTCACCATTGTTTTAATTAAAATGTTTCTAGCAAGTCTCATCTCTTTTTTGCATTTTAAACATCCTCTGTCATAGCCTCCAGCCACACAGATCAGTGCAATAGAAAAGAGGGCTAATCTAAACGTAGTTGATGTTTTCTATTATAAAGATGGTCATTCAACTCAATGGGAAGAATTAGATGGAAGTACAAAAAATTATTAGGCATTTGTGGACAAAAAAAAAACAAGCTGAAAATCTACCTCAGACTTTATGCTAAAAGTTCAAATAAATCAAAGACCTGAATATAAAAAATAAAGTTAAATGTACTTGAAGAAAATAGGCTTGAATTTATTGATAACATTGGAGTGGGTAGTCTATAGGTATTAGACCTCAGAAACTAGGAAAGAAAAGATGAATCCATTACATATAGGTTTAAACCATTAAAAGTACCCCCCCTCCAAAAAAAACCCTATTAATCCCAGCATAAAGTCAAATAATAAATTGGGAAAAGATATTTGTTACACATCTGAGAAATGGCTAACTTCTGTAATCTATAAGGCTCATGTAAATCAAAAAGAAAAGGACAAACACTTTAGTAGAAAAGTGGTCAAGAGAAAACGGATGGTAAAACAATAGCTAGACTTGCTTTGCAAGCTTATTTAAAGAATAACCTTTTTATTTATGTGGATTTGTTCAAACATGTTCAGAATTGGAGACGTATGTCAGTTGAACACAAACTTAACATTGCTTCATGTGGATTTGTTTTCCTAGGCAAAGGGAACCAGAGTAACTGGATAGGGTAGGTGGTGGTATAATTTATAGGGGAAAGCACGTAGCCCTAAGCTTTGCTGCTGTGCTGCCGGTGTGAAGACTTTTAGCTCTCACTGGAGAGCATTAAATACCAGTGTTTGTACCTGGGATCTTCTTCACAGAGAGATCCACCTTTATTTCCTGTGGCTCCCTACTAACGGGTGCCCCCTGGATAGTACCCGTGCTGGCTGAGAGTTCCATTTTTATCTTTATTGGTTAGCACTTACCAGTCTTATTTTGATGAGTTTTCGTATCCTTGCGGCAGCTTCCAGTCAAATTACCTTCCCAGGTGCCCGTTACCTTCCCAGGTGCCCGTTACGGTTTTTGTCAGTGCTGCGGTTGACGACGTCGTGTAGTTTTTCAGGGGTCTGACCCAGCTCTGTTTTTCCCATTATCCCTGTTATTTTTAGCCTGCCATTTTACAGAATGTGATTTTTTTAAAAAAGCAAATATACCTTTAGATTGTATCTGAATAAACATAGACTCATAACCCCCTCTCTTCAGTTGCTTGCCTCCTTCATTGTCCAGAAGTTAGGGCATTAAAAGCATGATAGAACTCTGATGGGAATGCTCCCAGAATGATTGAGGGTTTTACTTTGGCTCTTGTGTGTTCTGGCTAATTGAAGTTTAACCTTTTATTGAGGTCCTTGTACTTCACTGTAACAGTGACTAAAGTTTTGTTGCTGAGTATAATGTTTTTATTACGACTGAACTGAGGGTTTTGTTGGGGACCTTTCAGTGTCATAGAAACTCTGAATATTCTCAGTGGACAATGCTGATTGAGAGACTGGACAGTATATACCCTGATTAGTGATTTAATTTGCTTATAGTAATGAGACCTTATTTTCTTGAGTTACTTTTTTTTCCCCCTCGCTGTGTATGTGAGTAGGGGTGTTTGTGTGTAATGGGAAGGTGGAAAAGCTAAACACTTTCGATAATTTTAGGATCTGATTGGACTCTACCTAGTTCGTTGATGCTTAACTGTTTTTCATATGCTTCCGTTATTTTCCAATAAATGTGTAGCTTTTAGTTTTTATCAATGATAATATAATTTTGACCATCTGTTAATGTCTTTGAACTTATATCAGAGAGGCGAACAAAACAGTCGAATAAAATAAAAGCATTCAATTAAATGTTGGTGTTTTATTTCCTGTGAAAGGGTTTTTATGGATTTTACTTTTTAAATATTGCCTTGAGTAATAAAAGCTTAACAAAGTAGAGATTTTTAAAACAAGAACATACCTACAATGCAGTGTTTTTTAGAAAACACTTAGATTCTTTGCAATTTTATTCTTTACGTTTTTTCATATGCGACCTTGCCTGTTTTCTGCCATCCCACTTAGGTTTCTCTCTCTGCTTAAAAAAAAAAACAAAAAACAAAACATAAAACGATGTTGTGTATTTATTTGAGAGAGAGAGACAGTGAGAGACGGAACACAAGCCAAGGGAAACTGGAGAGGGAGAAGACAGACACCCCCCCCCCCACCCAACCCTGAGCAGGGAGCCTGATGTGGGGCTCAATCCCAGGACCCTGGGATCAGGACCTGAGCCAAACGCAGATGCTTAACAGCTGAGTCACCCGGGCACCCCTCTCTCTGTTTTTATAATATATAATGAGTAATCTTCATTAAATTGGGAATTGCCTAGTTGTTCTCATAGTTTTTGAAGGTGAAATATTTTATTGGCAGTTATTCATGCAATGTAGTTGCCTCCACACCCTACATCAAGAACTAATGATGTCTGTGCTCGCTAATTGAACATAATAATAAAAAGATAAATGAAAACATTTATCTTTTTAGTATTAACACTTTTACTAATGCATCTATTTTCTATGACTCAGGACTTTTGAAATGGCTATGCCTGATCTTTGTTAAAATTATATGGCTTGTGATTACATAAGAATTTGCAAATACTTTCAATTATCACCAATTTTGTTAAGGGTAATTATTATTACCTACTGTCCATAAATCTCAGTTTAACTAATTTTTTTTTAAAGATTTTATTTATTTATTTGACAGACAGAGATCACAAGTAGGTAGAGAGGCAGGCAGAGAGAGAGGCGGAAGCAGGCTCCCTGCTGAGCAGAGAGCCCGATGTGGGGCTTCATTCCAGGACTTGGGGTCATGATCTGAGCTGAAGGCAGAGGCTCAACCCACTGAGCCATCCAGGCGCCCCAATAAATCTCAGTTTAACTATTAATTTCATTATGTTTTCCTGCTTCTTAAAAGTAGCAGAATCAATTACTCAGAATTTTTCTTCTGAGCTTCTGTTAACTTTCCCAGTAGACAAATAATGGAGGTGAATTGAGGGATGAGGAGAGAAGCATTTTCATGATGGATCCAAGAGTTGAAGAGAACTTACAGAGTGTTTAGAGGAGAACTAATGGGCTTGCTGAATATGACGATGAATGGACAAAGGGCTGGCTGCCTTACCTTCCTTTTAGCATCTGGGTTGTAAGGTGGTTAAGGTAGTATGTTGTAGAGGTTAAGAACAAAGCCTTGAGCCAGAGGGCCTGGGCTCACATCTGCTCTGCCACTTACTTGGTCCAGAACATTGGGCACCTCCATTTTTCCTAATCACATTTTTAAACTGACCATATTCAAAGTACCTGCCTCTTAAAGGTTATTGTGAGAATTAAATGAATTATGGAAAAATACTTCTTAGCATGTGTATGTGTTCAGTAAGAGATGGCCTTTAATACTACCATCATAACTACTATAATAACCACCATTACTGCTGATATCATTGTTACAATTCTTCCTAGTTAACTGAGGTTTTGATTTTCTGGGTAAGGGGCAGGGCATTTACTTTCAGAAACTCATTAGAATGTATTTCCTCAGAGATTTCTTTGGATGCTATAAAGCAGAGCTTGGCCTTGCAGATTAATGGTGGCTGTACCAAAAGCTTACTGTAAGTTAGATGCTCAAGAACACACTGTTAAATGTAACTACTAAGTTTTTTTCTCACTGCTTGCTTTGTGCAGTGATTTATACAAACAGCAGGAAAAGCTTTGTTTTTCTTACTTTTGGGTCTACTCAGTTGCTTTGTGGTTCTGTATCTTTGCTTTTTGCAGCTCATCTATTGGGCTTAATTTTTTTTCTTGAAATATGGTTGACATGCAATATTATATTAATTCCAGATGTATAATGTAATGATTTGATGCATGTATATATGGTGAAATGATCACCACAGTAAGTCTAGGTAACATGTATCACCTCACATAGTTTACCCCCGACTCCCGGGGACGAGAACCTTTAAGACTCTTATTAGCAACTTTCAAATATACAGTACAGTATTATTAACTACAGTCACTGTGCTGTGTACAGTATGTGTCCAGAACTTACTTTCACAGTAACTGGAAGGTATGTTTGACCACCTTCACCCTTCACCTGTTTTGGCCACCCCTCCCCTTTCCTCACCTCTGGCAACCACTGATCTGTTCTCCGTATTTATGAGTTTGTTTCTCTCTTCCCCTCTCCCTCCCTCCCTTCCTTCCTCCACATATAAGTGAGATCATACAGTATTTGTCTTTCTTTGTCTTATTTCACTTAGCATAATGCCCTCAGGTCCATCCATGACAAGATTTTCTTTCTTTTTAATAGCCAAATAATGTAAGGGAGAGCGAGTGAGTGAGTGTGTGTGTGTGTGTGTGTGTTATATTTTTTTTATTCACCCGTCAGTGGACACTTAGCTTGCTTATATTTTAAGTAATGCTGCACTAACCATAGGGGTGCAGATATTTTTTTTTTTTAAGATTTTGTTTATTTATTAGAAAGAACAAGAACACGAGAGCAGGGGATGGGCAAAGAGAGAGGGAGAAGCAGACTCCCCACTCAGCAGGGAGCCCGATGCAGGACCCTGGGATCATGACCTGAGCTGAAGGCAGACACTTAGCCCACTGAGCCACGTGGACGCCCCATGCAGATAGCTTTCGGAGCTGCTTTTGTTTTCTTTGGGTGAATACCTGGAAGTGGACTCGCTGGGTGATAGGGTAGTTCCGCTCGTCATGTTCCCGAGAGCCTCCGTACGGTTTCCCCGAGCGGCTGTTCAGTTGGCCTGCTCACGCCCCCTGCCCAGACGATTCCTTTTCTCCATGTCCCCACCAAGACTTGTTACTTCTTATCATTTTAATAGTAAATGAATTTATTTTAATACCTATTTCCTGTGGGAAACCAGGAACTCACTTGTTTGTTTAATACATTTAAAATTTATTATGGAAGCAAGAAATACACAAATAGAGGCAGAACAGTGAATTGTGTACCCATCCCCAGCTTCAGTAATTACTAACTCATGGTCAGTCTTTTCGTCTGTAGCCTCACCCACTCTTTTTTATATTATTTTTGAAAATAATCTTGGACATTTTGCTGTACCTTTGGAAAGAAATCAGCGACTAAGGGAGGAGTTCCTTGGAGGTTTCCAGTCATTGCTGCTGGGTCGCCTCTTGGGGAGGTGTAGAGAGGGCTCTGATCCATGACGTCTGGGGGGGCTAGCAGGACTCCCCCAGATACAGTAACCGGGCATATTGGTAGTGCCCTTTTAGTGTTTAGGTTATTTATGATTGAACACGGTCATTACTGATTATTAAATTTGGTTTCATTCCAGCAGTCCGTGGAGTAAGTTATATAGGATCCGTATACTTAACATGCAAGTTTCTAATACAGATGGTTCTGCTTATTATGGTTTTTCAACTTTACGATGATGTGAAAGCTATACACATGCAGTTGAAACCATATTTTGAGTCTTGAATTTTCATCTTTCCTCGGCTAGTGGTGTGCAGTGCGCTAACTCTCTCGTGATGCCAGGGGGCCGCGCTGCGCTTGAGCGCTCAGTCGCTGCCTGGCTCATGGGTGCACGATGATGCTCTCGAGCATTCTGTGCCCATGTGGTCACTTTTTCCATTTCAAGTACAGTATTCAGCAAGTTACATGCGGTACTCACACTTTACTGTAAAATGGACATCGTGTTAGATGATTTTGTGCAACTGCAGGCTAACGGTAGGCGTTCTGAGCGCGTCCAAGGTAGGCTAGCCTACGTTCAGTAGGTTAGGCGCATTAAAGGTATTTTTGACCTACAGTATTTTTAATTTATAATAGGTTTATTGGGATGTAACCCCATCATAAGTCGAGTGGGATCTGTAATAATTTCCACAGGCTAACAGATAAAAATGTTAATGTTAATGTTTAATGTTAATGTTTAAGTTAATGCTTAAAGTATTGATAGTTGTAAAACCAGAGTAGGTGTTCTCTTTTTAGGTGTATTACTGTAAGGATAGTAATAAATAGAAGTCTTTGGGAAGGAAAAAATTTCTTCATGAAAGGAAAACAATTTAACAACATTTTAGGCAGAAAAATTCTTTAAGACCTCTGTTCAAAGTATTTTCCTGTTAAATTTGTTGAGCTATCAGAGAGGCTGGTTTGGCTTTTACTTAGGCCCAGGGATGGATCTTTCATTTTGTATAACTTGAATGGGAACCCCTTTATGTAACTTTTGGCTTAAGTCCTTAGTGAAGCTGTAGTGTTAACTTGGTCACTGCCGCAGGGGCCGCAGCCCCTTAAACAGCTCTTTCTGTTGGCATAGGCATGGATGTTTTACTTTCCTCTACACTTAGTTATAAATGTAACCATTTCAGCTGCCTTGGGCAAGTGTTTCAATTTTTATTTTTTTTTTTAAAGATTTTGTTTGAGACAGTGCACGCCCAGGTCAGCCGCCTTGGGCAAGTGTTTCAGTTTTTATTTTTTTAAAAGATTTTGTTTGAGACAGTGCACGCCCAGGAGCGTGAGCAGCGCTGGATGGGTGGGAGGCAGAGGGAGAAGCGATTTCCCGCTGAGCAGGGAGCCCAGTGCTGCGCTCGATCCCAGGACTCTGAGATCATGACCTGAGCCGAAGGCAGACTGAGCCACCCAGGTGCCCCACAAGTGTTTTCTAATAAGCTATGTCTGATACCTTAGTTGGAAATAGGTTTAATTATACACTACCTTCAGTGCTGAGACATTTTGTTTTCTTGGGTTATGTAAGTGGTGTTTGTATCAACAGGAAGATTCACACAATTAGGAGCAGAGAAATAGCCTTTCATTTCTATGTGGCCGATGTTTTAAAAGTTGATCTTACATTTTCAGTAGAATCAAGGTCAATGGGACTGTCTCATGATGATTCACATGATCACTTTAAATTGGGTAAACAAGGGTGTATTCTAATTTCTCTGCCTTTTTTTTTTTAAATGAATTTAAACACTTCTGGATGAACTAGACACATGTATTTCTTTTTTTTTTTTTAATTTTTTTTTTTATTTATTTATTTGAGAGAGAGAGAGACAGTGAGAGAGAGCATGAGCGAGGAGAAGGTCAGAGAGTGAAGCAGACTCCCCATGGAGCTGGGAGCCTGATGCGGGACTCGATCCCGGGACTCCAGGATCACGCCCTGAGCCGGAGGCAGTCGTCCAACCAACTGAGCCACCCAGGCGTCCCAACACATGTATTTCTTAATCCGTTCTTTCAGGAGCATATTTTTATGGGTGATACGGTTTTATTGTCTTTGAAGTCGGAGTTAATAGAACACTAGACTTGAGGTTTAATTATTATGAGAGAAAATGGGCAAACTACTTAAAAACTGAGGTTGTCACTCTTGGCAGATGTGTCTCGGTGTTCAGCTGGATTAGAGCTGTTAACCTCTGTACTCCAGTTATTGAGGAGTACATTTTGCAGCATACGGTCCTCTCAGACAGTTTGGGAAGTCATATTATTTAAATTAAATGCTTCATGGTGCCTTATTGAGTGCTTTTCCTTTTTTCTTTTTTAATGGCTGGTAATATCCAATATAAAAATATTCAGAGATAAAAATGTAGCCATGTTTTTCCTATGGATTTCAGCCTCCTCATACTTTTGAATTAGAACCAAATCAGAGGGACACAGGAGCTCAATCAGATAAAACTGTCGACATGAATACTAAAAAGCAGGTTGCAGAATGAAATTTAGATCTGAAGACAAATGGGCCTGTTGATCTGTGTTTAGTCCCCAAATGTACTTAGCCATAGGCCGTGCTGGAAAGCCACAGATTCCCTCTAGAGAAGCAGACCGTGTACCAAACATGTTTTCAGAGAGAATGTTTCTGTCTGGAGACTCATCCTGAAAGAAAGTCTCAGAAATTGATCCGTGTGGGTGCTTATTTATTTTTGCTAGCTAACAGACAAATCACTCTTTTCTTCCTGGAGAGGAATGAGTTATAGTAGTAGAGAGAGGTAACTAGTACAGTGCTTTTCACACCGTTTGACTGTGGTCCATAGTAAAAAGTACATGTTAATTATGACCTGGTGCACGTGTGTGCATGTACACACATGCACATGAGGCAAGTTTCATGAACTATAGCTTATGCTTACCGTAATAATGCACTCTATATTTTATAGTCTGTAAAATAAATGACAGTCGTGACCTTTTAAATTGATTTTGTGTTCCGTAAATGGGATCCGTACAGTTGGGCAAGCTGGACTGGCTGTAGCAGATGTAAACCTGCGAGTGAGAGGTCCTTCTGTTTGGTTCTGACATGATCCCGCTTCTCTCCACAGCTTGCTGACCTAATCATTGGGGGATGTTGTGCTGTGCTTAATTTGGGAGATAGGGTTACCTGTAAGAGGTACTGCTTAGAGAACATAAAATCTCAAGTTTATTGGCCCTTAATGCTTTTCATTACTATGAAAGAAAAAAATATATAGGATTGCCGGAAGGATCATTCTTTTCCACTCTAGATACTTAAAAAGCTTTTCCTAGATTAAGTCAGGCCAGAAAAGTATATTGTTGTGTTGAGCTGTTCTCTGCTCTTACAGAATTTCTTCTGCTGAACTGCATTTAGGTGTTATGTTACCAGTCATCACAGAAGGAACGACCCATTGCAGTTTCTTAAGGACATTATTCATGCTGTATGAACTTTTCTTTAGAAACACTTGGGAGAATTTACTCTTTGCCATCAATATTAGGAATAGTGCTTTTTCTTAGCACCTGGTTTGTTTTTGTGCTGAGGATACTGTGATTCTTGTAATGGATCATGTTGCTGTGTTTATGTTGCCGACTAGAAGAAAGTAGCTAAATTTTTGGCTTACATTTATAGGGCCAAATCATATGCAGCTTCTTCACTGACATCATTACCCTGTTTTGTTTTGTGGGGGTGGGCACGGGCTCTTAGTCATTACTTTTCTATTAGTATTAATTTTCTCATATACTTAAAATCTTAGAGTTTTGGGGCACCTGGGTGGCTCATTGGGTTCAGTGTCTGCCTTTGACTAAGGTCATGATCCCAGGGTCCTGGGGGTCAAGCCCCGCGTCGGGCTGCCTGCTACTCTCTGTCCCTCTGCCCCTCTCCCTGCTCATGCTCTCTCTCTCTGCTCTGTTTCTCTCTCTCTCAAATAAATAAAGTCTTTGGAAAAAAGAAAACAAACCCAAACCTCATAGTTTTGTATGCTTTTTCAGGTCTCTTATAGGAATAAATATTTATAATTAGCTACAGTTGAAATTAGATTTTAAAAACCACATAAACTTAATTGCTAGTATAGAAAAAGAAATTAAGTTTGTGAATTTGATAAGTTTCTTGTGATTTGTTTTTAAAAAAGTATATGAATAAACATTTATTGTTAAAAGTCTGTTTAAATTTATTTCTACATCATGTGCTGTTATATTTTTAAAACATTTAACATTTGTTGGTGTCAAGATCAAATATGATTTTGGAGGATAAAATAAACCTGTAGATTCCTGAATCTTCTCTGGAATGTGGTTGAATACAAACTAAATAAATAAATGTTTTTGGTTATTTACATCTAACAATGGTGACAAAATAATAATCAGTTTTATAAGTGACCTATTGTAAGTCTATAAAGTCAAGTTACATACAGAGTATTTTTCTTTTTAAGATTTGTTTACTTACTTTTAGAGAGAGAGAGAGGGAAAGAGAGTGTGCACGCATGCATGGGGTGGAGGGAGAGAGACCCCAACCTGGTTCCTTGCTGAGTGCAGAGCCTGATGTGGGGCTGGGTCCCAGGTCCCCGAGATCATGACCTGAGCTGAAATCGGGTCTGATGCTTAACCAACTGACCACCCAGGCACCCTCATGTAGAATATTTTTTAAAACTGACTTTTTAGAATCTCCTGAATCAGTTTCTAAGTTTGTACTTAGTGTCATTTGAGGCACACTGTGCTTTTAACCTAAGTTTATCATGCTGTTGGAGATGTAGAATATGTTGTTTGTTCAAATATTACTTAAATTTGAAAGGAAGATTTAATTTTTTTTCTAATTTTAATTTACCCATTTATATACGTAGATCTTTCTATACATAATTTTCTTAACAAGTTTCAGAAGATTATCTAATTGATGCTGTGCATTTTTATTCCAAATAGGTTTAAAAATGATTTGAGGGGTGCCTGGGTAGCTTGATTGGTTAAATGTCTAACTCTTGGTTTTGGCCCAGGTCATGATCTGAGGGTCCTGGGTTTGAGCCCCATGTTGGGCTCCACACTCAGCGAGGAGTCTGCTTCAGGATTCTCTCTCTGTCTCCCTGTGTCTCGCCCCAACCCCCTCTCACTCTCTCTCTGTAAAATAAATAAGTTGTAAAAAATGGTTTTGAACATTGTAAGAACTTAGAGTTAATCAGTGAATCAGAGTTAGAACATGGAGATGTCGTAACAAAATATGAACTTTCTAGTTATAGAATTGAGTGTAGATGTCAGCGTTCTTGTGAACTTGTGAATAAATGATGTAATAGAAAAGTAGTCATTTGGTTAGAAAATTATTTTCGTTAGGAAAAAAAGTCGGGTATTTCAAGCAATGTTTTAAGACTGGTGTGAAATCTGTTTCTAATAGAACCATAAAGCTCTACTCATACTTTTGAACATGATGTGAATAATATGTAGAAAGAAGAGCTTGGGTGAATATCGCTAGCATCAGTGTGGAAAGAAAGAATGTTTGGAAAACTGTTGTGTCAGCCCTGAACTACTTTGTTAAACATGATGCACAAACAACTTAATCTTTTCTCAGTGATTCAGGATCATTTGAAAATTAGTGGAGGTATTTTAGATAATAAAATAAAGACCTCTACTGTGGCTTTGCAACTTTCTTGAATAATTCCCTGGTGTTCACTAAACTCACTGTTTTGTGTCACTTTCTGAGAAGAACATTTCTATTTGTTTATTTATACAAATATATTTCTATTTGTTATTTATACTTCTGGTGCAGAGCTCTTCCGTGACCATTTTTGCTTCAGTTAATGCTTCAGATTCATGTAGAAAATAACAATTTCTATATTTTCTAGAATACGAGCGAAGTCTACTAGAATCACTTGATCTTAGAATGGAAAAAAGTGTATATTCATTTCATTGTTTTAATGTGCCCCTACATAGCTTCTGTGTATTCCATGAAACTTACCAGTTTAATCTGTTCTTTCAGGGTTCATGCTGGAACCAGATCCAGAGCGCAGACCTGACATATTTCAAGTGTCCTATTTTGCATTTAAATTTGCCAAAAAGGATTGTCCAGTTTCCAATATCAATGTGAGTAGTTTTTCTTTTTTTTTTTCTTATATACATTTATTTATTTATTTTTATTTATTTTCAGCATAACGGTATTCATTATTTTTGCACCACACCCAGCGCTCCATGCCATCCGTGCCCTCTATAATACCCACCACCTGGTACCCCAACTCCCACCCTCCCGCCCCTTCAAAACGCTCAGATTGTTTTTCAGAGCCCATAGTCTCTCATGGTTCACCTCCCCTTCCAAATGTGAGTAGTTTTTCAAGTAGGATATGAATTTAAAATCTCATTTCTTTTTTTTTTTTTTCTTTAAAGATTTTATCTGTTTGACAGATCACAAATAGGCAGAGAAGGGGAAGCAGGCTCCCTGCAGAGCAGAGAGAGCTTAATGTGGGGTTGGATCCGAGGATCCTGAGACCATGACCTGAGCCGAAGGCAGAGGCTTAACTCACTGAGCCACCCAGGCACCCCATAAAATCCCATTTTGTATGTATAGGTACATACATTTTCAGAATTACTTGTTTTATGACAAGCGGTCTGACAGTGTGTTTTATAAAAAGTCACAGTTGCCAAACTGCACCGAGGTGCCCTGGGAGCTACAGCAGACCTGGGGTCCTGCAGGATCTTTTTCCTTTTTGAGGGACACGCAGTGACCTCTGTTTGACACAGCACAAACTGCTTTTATTCAGTTGTTTGGGCCTCTCTGTTCCGTTGGGAGGTGCCTCATGAAAAATTCCTGAGAAGTGAAGCGCTCGGTAAAAAGTCTGGTTGCCTTTGGTATAAAGAGCGTAGCTGTTGTACATGGAGAGCCCTGGGTTCAGTTCTGTCAGTGACTGGTTTTGTATGTTTTGGGGAGTTACTTACTATCTCTTTCTTTTTCTGTGAAAATAATACTTATATGAGGATTACAAATAATAAATGTGAACCCTGTGCTTCATCCTGGAAGGTGTTGAGTTGGTGGTAGCTAGCATTATTCCGAGGCTTTGAGTTCGTCTGCACAGTGCACCTGATCCCAGCACATTAACTCTGTATGGCAAGTCTCTGCCGATTTTAATAAAGGTCTGTGCTCATCACTGACTTTAAGCCAGTTTCAGCTTTTTTTTTTTCTTTTAAAGATTTTATTTATTTATTTGACAGACAGAGATCACAAGTAGACAGAAAGGCAGGCAGAGAGAGGAGGAAGCAGGCTCCCTGCTGAGCAGCGAGTCTGATGCGGGGCTCGATCCCAGGACCCTGAGATCATGTCCTAAACCGAAGGCAGAGGTTTAACCCACTGAGCCACCCAGGCGCCCCCAGTCTCAACTTTTAAAGATTATTCTGGCTCTTGTTCAGATAGGTCTTTTAGGTGTATAAAACTTCGTCCATTCCACTAAAAAAATAAGGAAGTTTGTACTATTTCTTTTTGTTTTTTGAAGCTTCAATGTAATATATTCTCTGTTGAAGCTGAAAGTGAGGCAGTTCTAACTTAGTCATGAAAGTAGGTTGATTTGACATTTGTGGATTTTTAGCTTTTCATTCAGCAAATATGTATTTGGGTGCCTGCTCTAAGACAGACAGTAGAGAGCATGTGTTTGGTGACCTTTACGAGCGGTGTGAGGAGCGTATCTGCAGGAGAAACCGCACTTCCCTCCGCTCTTGGGGTTCGCTTCTTTTTCCAAAGTCCTTTGGAAAATAGTCACTGATTTACAAGTATACTGTAATCCTTCTTTTAATATGATATTTACCGGTTTGTAAAGTGGATCTGATGATGATGTTCTGTTTCTTTTCCAACGGTGTCTGTGGAACATGAATATGAAAGTGACATTTGGGGAGCGTGCAGTGATATTTGCAGATTAGATCTGGCAAATACCTGTGAGCATGTCGTCAGCATCTGAGGTGCAAGTACTATTTCCTTGATAGTACTTTTCAAGGGTATAGCCATGCTGGTTAAATGAGACTTTCTGCAATTAAAATGAAAACGAAAATGAAAAGTTTTATTTTTTTCTTCCAAGAATTCTTCTGTTCCTTCTGCTCTTCCTGAACCGATGACTGCTAGTGAAGCAGCTTCTAGGAAAAGCCAAATAAAAGCCAGGTAGGCAAAGCTGTGCTGAGATCGGAAAAGACCTTTTTTACGAAGTGTATAGTTCCTTTTTTAATTCTAGCTAGTATCGTTGGTTAGATATCATTTTCACACATAAAAAATGTATGTTCTTTACTGCATGTGATGAATAACTCAGATAGCAACTATAAAATGAGCTTTTTTGCATTAGGTATGGGGTTTGACATCGATCTTACTCGAAATGCTCACCCTTAGCAGTTAGGAAGTGATTATGCAACAAGTGATGTTCTGTTGGGTCATTTTGAAGGGTGTCATTATTCCATCACACGGTAACTCTCTTGAAATTTTTGTATTGTGTTTATAGCTAGTATTTTTTTTTTTTAATTTAAGGAAAGAAATGACTTACAGAAAACTAGAGTATTCTAAATTCATATGTTCTTTTATGTGTTCTAATACATATTTGGAATATGTATTGCTATGTATAACTTACAATGAATGGTTATAACTAATTCTTTTAAGGCTGATAAAGAAGTATAATGTTTTAAATTATCATTCATAGTTTTTTATTGTGCCGATAAGTTTGATATGTATTATGTAGGTTAAGATGTGTGTCTGATCAGTGACTGAATTAATGATTTTTTATACTATTTTTGTCTATAAAAGTTAATAAACAGGATTATAATTTAGATTGTCAGATAATATTGCATGTGGGGAGATATCTTGGTCACGGCTTTTTTTCCCCCTTTTCTTAAAGGTTTCTTTATTTGAGAGAGAGCATGAACACTCAGGTTGTGGGGGTTGGAGGGTGGCAGAGGGAGAGAGCGTCGGAGAATCTCAGACTCCCCGCTGAGCAAGAGCGCATCTCAGGGCTCTGTCTCAGGACCCCTGAGATCAGGACCTGAGCTGAAGTCAGGAGTTGGACACTTAACTGACTGAGCCACCAGGTGTCCCATTCAGAGCTTTTTTTGTGTTTTACTTAGGTAAAGATTTTATTTGACATGAAATACGTAAAATATGTTTATTATGCACCTGTTCCATGTAAGAGATAGATCCTGGAAACACAAAGAAAAAGGAGCAGTGTTTATTCTCAAGGAGCCCGAATTCTAATGAAGATAGACAAGAGAACAGTTACATGTACAGATAGTGCGTTACACAGGTAGATGCACGCGTAGCTGCTGTGCAGCTCCGAGAGGGGAGGGAGGGAGAGCTGGGAGCAGAGAAAAAGCTGCCTCTCCCTGGGGCTCTGGCTTCTGCTGGGTGGACGTGATGGGGAGGGAAACGGCAGCAGACAGGCAATTTGGGCAGGTAGAAGGCCCTTTGTCAACGTGACAGGCTGAAGCATAAGGGGACAGAGACGGCAGTGGTGGGAAACGGTAGCTAGACGCCGTCCCGAGCAACTTGGTCTCTGTGTCACGCTGAAAAATTTGGACTTGGGCCTTGAAGCCGGTGAATTTTCAACTTTGCAGTCCGCTCTACTATTTGGGACTTCGTGTGAGATGTGTTGTTATAATAATAAAAAATAATTTGTTGTTTGTAAATTGTTAAAATATCATTTATGAATGACTTTGTTTAAAAAATGCTTTCAGTCTAAAAATATTATCTTCCTTCACTTGAATTTTAAAAATACTCTCTCGAGTAAGAGACTGAAGGAATAAGTTCCATCTAACTTTCGAGAATCTTCTTTTTTTTTTTTTTTTTTAAAGATTTTATTTATTTATTTGACAGAGAGAGATTACAAGTAGACAGAGAGGCAGGCAGAGAGAGAGAGAGAGAGAGGGAAGCAGGCTCCCTGCTGAGCAGAGAGCCCGATGCGGGCCTCCATCCCAGGACCCTGAGATCATGACCTGAGCCGAAGGCAGCGGCTTAACCCACTGAGCCACCCAGGCGCCCTCGAGAATCTTGTGACCGACTGTCTCCTCCTCTATGGCACAGCTGTAGTTCGCAGCTGCTGTTAGAGTCGGGTCGATGAATTCCCATAGGACATGTCAGTTCAACTTTACTGTGGTCTTTAAAATTTTATTTATTTATTTATTTATTTATTTTCTTTCTTTTTTTTTTTTTTCCCAATTTATTTATTTTCAGAAAAACATTATTCATTATTTTTTCACCACACCCAGTGCTCCATGCAAGCCGTGCCCTCTATAATACCCACCACCTGGTACCCCAACCTCCCATTTTTAACAATTTATTTGAGAGAGAGAAAGAGAAAGAGTGTGAGCGGAGGGGTGGGCAGAGGGAGAGAATCTTTCAAGCAGACGTCCTGGTGAGCTGGGAGGGGCTGCCAGCTCCAGCCCAAGACCCACGACCTCATCATGGCCTGAGCTGGAACCAGCAGTCGGTCCCTTATCTGACTGAGCCACTCAGGTGCCCCTGTTGTGGTTTTTTAAGTAATTATTGTGTTAATGATGAAATCTGTAAGAAAGTAGATACAGATATTTTAAGAAGCATGAGTCAAGTGAACAAAAATGATGCTTTGAATATCTCTTTAACCATGACAGAAGTCCTAGCTATACAGTTACAGGCAAATGAAATAGTGCAACTAAAATTCACAGTGCTATCCATGTTAGGTTAAATCTGTACATTACATTAAAAAATTAGGTTCACTGGTGCTTATGGTCAGTAATATAAATTTTTTCTTTATTGACAGAATCAGTAAAGTACTTGAAAAAATTTAAATATGTATAAAACCTAATTAAAAAATTTAGTCCTTTTTTTCATGTAAAAGTCTTCTTGATGGGGGACAGGGGATTGGAGCAATCTTTAAATAGCTTGTATCATCATTTACATGTTTTAGAGCTTCTGCGAGTATTCTCCATGTACCCCGCCTTTACTGAGGGACACAGCACACTGGTTTCCTTCTTTCTTAAAAGCTCTTTTCTACCTCCCTGAAACCTGCATCTGCTCTTGGGACTGTTAAACATGGGAGACTTGTGACTCGTGTCTGAACATGGGAAGATTGAGAATTACGGTCCTGGCAGATGGAAACACGAAAGTATTTTAAGAGGAGAGAGTCTGTGTTTAAGAGATTGTTCAGGAGATAGGGAATAGGAAAGACAAGGCAGGAAGCAAACAGCTTTGTCTACTGTAATAGGGCAGATGAGTCCTCATGGTGGCGGTGTTACCAGTGATTACTCTGTCTTTTGTTCGAGGCGAGTTTGTGTCTTCATGTTGCCTAATCTGCCCAGGCATTTTCTTCCCATTTCTGCACACAGAACGCTTAATTTCTTTTTTACTGTCTAATGAGCGTGTGTTTATTTTTATCCTCCAGTGCCTACCTGAAGCCTTCATAGCCAAATTAGATTAAGGGTAGAATTACTCTTCTATGAAACTGTTGACTGTACTAGCTTGACACTGGTTATTTTTACTGTCTTGTATTTATTTTATTGTATTTTCATGAAGGCATATCATATCTTCCCGGGTATACTGTAAATTGTCTGAAGATGGTATTGTGCTATGGTTGCTGCATATCAGTAATTGTATAATAGGTCTTGGTACATTGGTAAAATACATTAGGAAACGCTACACTAAAGTCTGTAGAACTTTGAACATGCTTTTTAGAGGTTTGCTGCCCTCGTGTGTTGTGAATCTCTACAGAGCAATTTATAACGGGAGCAAGGCAGGGCGAGGCTTGGCCCATCCTTTCCACTTAATAAAGAATGGATAGGCAGATGAAAAGACTGTACAGGATATACAGTCCCCAACTTGATCTTGGGAGTACAGCATTGGTTTTAGTGTCATATCTGTAATTTGAACTCAGTAAGTACTTGATTATCATTACGATGAGATACAGTTGGTTCTATGTATACATGATAATTTTATTGCCTTTAATTCAGTCTTCATGACTTGTACTATAACCCATCCCATCCTAAACATAAATGTCATTTTTAGAAAACCGCACACATAGAGTGTATTTCTGTTACTATCTAAAATCTTCGATTCAGTTTCAGTTCTTTTCTCTCTTACGAAGCTAGTTAAGAGGCTCCCTCTTGTGGTATGCACAGACGTAAGGGAGAGCCCTGGATCTGTACGGTTACTGTATATCGGACATTCTCCAAATGCAGCAGATAGAACTTGGTAAATCATGAGTGCAGACTTTCATTTCCAAGTCTTTGGAAAAGGTGCTGAGGGAACTTGGTGAAGAGATTTTATGGCAATCCTGTTGAAAAGTGAACATATGATACTATTAGAAAGTAATTGAATTTTTGTACTGGATTTATAGAAAAAATAAGTTGATGAATATGTGAGTTAAAGATTTCCCCTGGCTTTTTTTTTTTTTTTAAAGAAAAGAAAATGTGTCCTTTAGTGTTCTTGCTTTCAAAACTATGCTTACCATTTTGACCATCCCTGTCTGTGGCCTAAGCTAAGTTCTAGTGAGGAAAATGTTGCATAATTTCCATTCATTGTTCTAAGTAAAGCATGTTGAAGATTCAAGAAATTGAATGTGAACAGGTACTCCACTCTTTGAAAGTTTTGGCTCTTTTGTGAGCTCTGGAAGGCAGTTTTTTCTTTCTTGATCTAGAGTCTAAGCTAAGGGAAACTGTTATTTTTTGTTTCTTGTTTTTTATTTTTCTGACTGGTTTAGAGAATTGGCTCCTGATTCTGTCCAGAACCTTATGAGAAGGTTTCTGTTTGTTTCCTTTATTTTGTCTCTTTAAGAGCAAGCCTGTATTCTTTTTCTATCTGCTTCAGTGACGGACTGTGAATGGTAGCAGAGCATACTGGTTTAAGGAAAATGGTTAGGTTTATTTTATTTACTTTCCTACCTTTCTTAAACATTTAACACTTGAGAATAGAGAGGAAGAAGCCAAGAGGACTAATATGATTGTCAGTAATAATTAAAATGCATCTGCTGAAATAGAGCCTTTATAGACAAATACTGAATTAGAAATAATCCCAGGATTTGGAATGAAATAGATTCTTCTGTTGTAGAATAACAGATACCATTGGACCAACAGAAACCTCAATTGCACCAAGACAGAGACCAAAGGCCATCTCCACTCCTGCCACTCCCAGTGTGCTGACCATTCAGAGTTCAGCAACGCCTGTGAAAGTCCCTGCTCCTGGTGAATTCGGGAACCACAGACCAAAAGGTAATAACAGCCCTGCCAACCTTGTCACCTTTATAGTTAACCTAAACCTTATGGCTTGATTTCCTAGGAGTGTAAATTACTGGCAGCTTACTCTTGTGAAGCAGGTCACTTAATGCTTAAGAAACTTTCTACTGATGTCTGATAAACTCAACCCATTGTTTTCTTAAAGTTGTAGGCAAAAGCGGTTACTGGTAATATAATAGTTTGGTACAAACAAAGCTTCCATTTTGCTTATCCATAGAGTCTTCAGCTAGTAGGGTTTGAGGTTGGTAATAAGGTTCAGGGGTATAGACATTTCTGTGTTGTGTTGGAGGGGGTTGAAACTCTTGTCTTAAAAAGTTGTCTGTCTTTCCCCTGCGTCCAGAACCCTGGTGGAGGAGTGTGTCTTGGGTCCTATGGAGAGCACGACACAGAAACTGTCTTCTCATCTGATTTGAGAAGATTTATTTTTCTGATCTTAAATATCTTCAAAGCATTATGATACAGTATAGGACTTAAAAAAAAAAAATTCCCTAAGAAAATCTCTAATATTAGATAGTGAACTTGTCCTGTCAAGGGTCTGGGGTTATAACCGGTAGGCTCATCTCAAGAAAACACTGTTTTGCACTTTATTTCATGATATAGCTGTTTTGCTTTAATGTTAAAATATTTTAAATAAAGGTGTTTTCAGCTAGTATACTCTAATGGTTAAGAGCCCATACTTGGAGCCTCATGAACCTGAATATGAGTTCTGTTTTTCCCATTTCTTAGTAATGTATGTTATAGAAGTTCTGGTACCTGTCTCATAGCATTGCTGTGAGGATTACATAACTGCTTAATATAATCCCTTGCCACATAATATGTCCTTAATAAATGTTAACTATTAGCTACTATTACTGTTAACTCTATACTCAGGAAAGGGAATGTTTATGTTACCTGATGTGTTGCTGCATCCTTCTATCATGACCAGGCTTACCAGATGGAGGATTGTTTCATGGAAAAGGGAAAATAGGGGAAGTTGAAACCTTTTGTGTCTGTTTCTTAGCCTCATTGTTCTCTTTTGTAAAATGAGAGTAAAAGCTGTTTTTCCTGTTACAAGAAATCCATGACAAGGTGTGGGGCATCTGGGAAGGTTCTGTTTTGTAGTAAGCATTCAGTGTTCGTTCGTTCGTTCGTTCTTTCTTTCCTGCCACTTTGGGTTGGCGATCCTATTAGTCTTCTCTATCATATATCAGTGCCCTCCAGCCAAAGAGCACTAGGAACACTTGTATTTGAACAGATTGGGTTTATTACTCACACATCCTGGGAGTCTGTGGGAGTGTCTCAGTTAGATGCTGTTTGAAAGACTTACTGAAGGATTTGGGCTTGTTTTAGGTATTTTGGGGGAAGCTTGAAGGAAGTGGGACTTTGCTCTGGATTGAATGCTGTCAGGAAGTGAATATGATATCATAGGTATTTTGATAAATCTTACTTCTCTAGAAGGAGGGAAGCCAAAGCCTCACATTTTTCGGTGTCCACGCAAGCAGCAGTCAGCCATAGAGCAAGGCCCCACCTGGGAGAGGTCTGGTCTTTTTTTGGCTTGGACAGTGTTCCTGCACCTGGCGGTGTTCAGATGCAGTGACGGAGTGGTCGCGCTGCCCGGGTCCGCCATGGGGACAGGAAGCCTCCTCTGACGTGAGCGAGCGTCTGAAATTGTTGAGTAGGAGCTGTGAGGGTCAGGCCTGCTCCCACGGCAGAGACTGCGTTTCTTCTTGTCATGCTTCCAGCTTGAGTTGAAAAAGCAATATTCCTTCCCTCCTGCCATGTATGCATCTTTTAACATGTCTCCCCCATTAAATATTATACGAGAAATGACCCACGGATACGTTCTTTAAGAAGATTCAGACGGTATGGTAGTATTCAGGGAAAAATATTAAAGTCTCCGTTATTTTCTTCCGTGGAGTAAAACTAGCAGCAGGTTAGTATGCATTTCCTGGGTGTATAATTTTATGTTCTTGCACGCACCTGTCTGGGTACGAAACACTTAGGTTGTGTTTAAGGTAAAGGGACTCATACTATACCTAGTTCTCTGCAACTTGATTTTTTTTTTTTTTTTAACTCTTCTGCTCAGGAGAGCTTTGCCCGTTAGTGCGTGCACATCTACCTTGTAGTTTGTAAAAGGTAGATGATATTCCGCAGTGTAAATGTACCAGTTTATGTAACCATTCAGGTCATTTCCAGTATTTAGAACATCCTTAAAACAGACTGTTGATTTCCACGTTAGACCGTTTTCCTGAGGAAGATATTAAAGAGGAAACGCATTTAAAATCTGTCAGCCGCCGCCGCATTGCCGTCCAAAAGGACTTAGATGTTTACACTCTCAACAGCAGTGAGTGTCCTTTGATTCTTACTTTTGCCAATACCTGATAGTATTGGTTTTTTAAAATATTTCCCTTTTGATAGGTGAAATATCTGTGTTTTTATTTTAATTATTGATTAATACATACCACGGTTTCACGTTTACGGTTTCCATGTTTTCTTCTGTGAAGTATTTTTCGCAATTTTCTGTGACATCGCTTTGTTTCTGTTTATGTTTTATGCCCTTCAGATTTTGTTTTTCCGTCTTCTGAATGTGAGTTCTTTGCCGCATTCACGTAAGGGGTCTTCGCGTCCGGCTCGGACGTGCCCGGCGAATTCGCGCCGCTGCCCTGCGGCGTCGTCCGGCCCGTGCGGGGCCCGGAGGGATCCGTGTTGCTTTCATGACCGACGCGAGCGCGCCGTCCCCACGGACGGCCGTTCCGCTGCTGCTCGGATTCCTCGGTGCTCCGTGGCCTTGGCTCGAGAACCGGGGACTCCTCTTGGCTTGAGGCGACGAGCGAAGTCGCGGTCTGTGAGGAGCGCGGGCGGTCGGCGTCACGGCGGGCTCCGCGGTCGCGGGCGGTCGCGCGAGACGTCAGGGTCCTGCAGAGGACCCGAGCTGGGGGCTTCCGTTTTAATACTCTACCAAGACGGAAGGGCGCGCTTACAGGGCAGAAGGAAGCCTGTGAACCGAGTGGAGGCCTTAGAGGACAGCGAGGAGGGACGGGGGCTGACGCTCGCCGGACCGAAGAGTCGCGGCCGGCGGCCGGGGCCGCGTACACGGAGGGAATCGCAGCGGCAAAGGCAGACGCACGCGAGCGCGGGGCTAGCTGAGAAGCGAGGAGCGGGACGAGGCCGGTGGGCTCGAGACCTGAGGGGGACGACGCAGCGTTTCTAAGACGTCGACTGGCTCGGGGTCGTGGCGCACGCGCGCCCGTTCGCGGGCCTGAGCTCCGGAAACCCCGCGTCGGGCCGTGGGCTCGTGTGCACGCGGGACGGAAGAGGGACCGGCCTTGCCCGGTGGGGCTCAGGGGAGCGGGACGAAATGCAGCCGTTCTGTTGAACTCTTGAGTATGTTAACCTGCGTTTTTGAAACCTCTTTTAGGAGCCCCGAGACCCGGCCGTGGCCCCGAGCTGGCGCTGGGTCAGGGGCCCCCGCAGCAGCCCCCGCAGCAGCCCCCGCAGCAGCCCCGCGTCCTGCAGCAGTTGCAGCAGGGGGACTGGAGACTGCAGCAGCTTCACCTCCAGCACCGGCCGGCGCAGCCGCCGCCGCAGCTCCTCCAGGACGCCTACGGGCAGCAGGTCACGCTCCACTTTCTGTACACACGGGGGGGGGGGGGCACCGGGGACTCTGGCTCCAAGGCAGCCTGCGCCCCGTTTGCACACGAGTGAAGGAAACGCATTTTCCTTGCCTTCGTGAGATTCTTTAAGAATCTCCTGTTGAAATAGGTTGCATCAGGACTTCATGAAGCCAAGAAATGTTTGGCCACTGGGCATTTTGAACAAGCATGGCCGTTTACGATGAATGTCATCTTTTTCAGGTTATGTTTTGAGTTAAGAAACAGCTTAAGAATGTCATTGTTGGAAAGGTGGCATTTAGGCTCTCAGACATAAAACTGTCTCAGGGTTTTGTTCTAGGTTCGCCCCTGCCCTCCCAGGCCTGGGTTGGGCTGTGTGTGTATGTGTGTGTGTGGAGGGGTGGCATTTAGACTTGGAAGGGACGTAGACAAAAAATGACCTTAAGTTCTGTTCTGCACTTTGCCTTATCAGAACCTGCAAATTTCTAGTTTCATTTAGCTGTTTCATATTTAATGACTTGTCACAATTCCCTCTCTATCATTTCCTGAAATGTGTTGAGCCCAGTAAACGCATGGCACCTCTACCTGGGGGGCTCCCTCTCCTGGTCTTGATGCAGAGACCCGGAGCAGAACAGTTAAATGGAGGGTGCCGTTGCATTGCTGGAAGGCGTCGTGGAAGGGGAGATGGAAGAGGTTGGGAATTTGCTATGAGTCCTGGACCCAAATCATTTCAGGGGTTCTCGTCAGCGGGGAAGTGTGTTCAGGGTTAGTTTTCTTCCAAGCACCCTTAAAGTGCACTGGGAATGCAATTCCAGTGAGCACATGTAAGTTATAGTCAGTTATGGACTAGGGTTTTTGTACATTGGTGCTTGGACTCCTAGTACTGAAATCATTGTTATGATGGTGAGCTCAGTACTAAAAAATATCCCCCAAGCCAAAAAAAAAAAAAAAAAACCCGATGGCACAAAAAAGGCTTGCCTGATATTGATGAGTTTCTTTGTTTTTTTCATTGTAGTATCAGCACGCAGTGCGGCAGCAGCAGATGCTGCAGCAACAGGTTTTGCTGCATTCCGTGTATCAGCCGCAACCTTCTGCATCACAGTATCCTGCAATGGTAAGTGTTTTGTAACTTCTAGATAGTTCTCTCTGAGAATACATTCCAGTGTGGGAATTCCCAGTGTGAATGGTATTATTCAGAATTTAATTATTCAGATTTGACTCAAGTCAGTTAATTAACACATTCTTAACAAAGCCAGTAGTGTGTTCTTAAGCAGTCTGGCATTGGTCTGATCCGTAGCACCTGAACTTGGAGCACTGTAACTGACTGATGATATTTTTCTCTTACCTCGTCATATAAGGGAAATGATCTATTTCCCATGGTCTTTTGGTCATATGTCTCTTTCATTTGGCACATGTCTGTTGAATAAAAAAATAAACTCAGTGCGAAATTGCATTTGCTTCAGAGCAAATTTATAGCAATTGCTGTACTAGTGGCTATAAACTACTCTCTTGTCTTTTTCTTAGACTTTTCAAAGGTAGATCTTTGAATCCTGTCAAGTGAGCCTAACCTCACAACTTTTTTTTTTTTAATTGAGGTATAATTGACATAGCATTCTGTTAGTTTCAGGGATACGGTGTCGTGATTTGATGTTTGTATATTTTGCAAATGATCACCGCCATACCCGCAGCCAGGCAGCCTCTTAAATAGACTCCTGTTTACGGCTGTCCTGTTGGAGTCGCAGACGGCTCCTCCGCGCGCACGCTGCTGTTCAGGCCGCTGACTTCGCTGCCGGCGTGCAAGGGGAAGAACGTAGTAGGCAGGGTGGTGCTGACCGGGCTCCAGTGACCTCGAGCCCTGTCTGGGGAACGGCGTCTCTCGTTTCAGGTGCAGCAGTACCAGCAGGCGCTCCTGCAGCAGCAGGTGCGAGCTCAGCGTCCGCAGCCCCAGCCCCAGGCTTCACCCGAGTTTCTCACGTCCCCTCAGGAGTTCCCGCCAGCCTTAGTTTCCTACACTTCTTCCCTCCCAGCTCAGGTTGGAACCATAGTGGACTCCTCTTACAGTGCCAACAGGCAAGTGTCTTTCCGGCGAATGCAGAAGCCGTGATCGTGGAAGTGGGTGTGAATGCGGAGTGGAGTCTCCAAGTGGCTCCTGACTTGCGAGCCCGTCTTTTTGCTAAGTCTCCCCTTTTCTCGCGCTAGTGCCTCTTCCTGACCCTGGGGATCCCTGTCCTGCCTTGCTTTTCCATCAGTCAGGTCTAATAATTGCTATTTGCAGGTGAGGCTTCGCAATATCTAGCAGCATTTAAGGCTAAGGAGATTAGTGGCTTATATGTTAAGACAGTCTTTGTAATTTAAATAGAAACAAAGCCCTAACAGGCTACTTTAGTAGTTTAAAAAAAGGAATCCTTGTAGACAAGTTAATTTAGCATTGTCTTCTTATATATATTATTACTTTCAATTAATTTGATAATACTCATAAAGTTTGTCTAATTTGGTTTAATTCAAAGAGGTGCAAAAAACAGTAATGTATCATTTGGTTCATTTATAAGATCGTGCAAGCTTATTACAACCACAGCCTGGTGTATTTTGGTTATTTAGATATATTGGTTAGAGTTATTTTTCATGGATCATGCATATTGAACACATTACGGTAAAGAACTATGCTGTCAATTTTCTCAAATTCAGATTTGAATTGGGGAGTGCTTCAGGATTTTATAGTGAAAAATCTGTTGACCATTATGAATATTTCCCAATATTTTTAGATATGTAGGAGGAAGTAGTATTAGAACTTTGATTATAGGAACGCTGAAGAAGTTCTCATATAATATTATTTCAGTATATGAACGTTAGTTGGGAAAAGGTGTCTGCAAGCTTCGGCTAGGACTTAAGCTTGAGAAAGTGCAACATCAGTAGCATACTTATTCAGTGAGCCTGTTGAGAGGGGGGTAAGATATACAGTTTGCTGTAGTATACCTCCCAGCCTCTGTGTGTGTGTGTGAGTGTGTGAGAGAGAGAGAGAGAGAGAAAGACAGGGAGAGAGGAAGGGAGAAAACATGGATTTATTGAAGTATTTTCCTAAATCAAACATTTAGATGCAGGAATTAGGACAAGTATGTCTTAAGTGCAGAGCAGGGCATAAGATCAGAGGCTGGTTTAAAGATCCAGATTGGTATTCGCCAAACTACCTGTTATTTGCTTACTCTAGTATTTCCAGGCTGGGTTGAAAGAGAGTTAACCAGGGGTTCTTAAGAAATCATTAGACTCTCACCTTCTCTCAAGAGCCAAGAGGCCTAGTAGATAACTTTCATAAAACAAGAGGTTCGGGCCTCCAGACTATGTGGATACTTAAGATACAATGAATTATTTATGATGTAGAAAATAACCCTCATCTAGTTTTAGCTAATTCATGAAGCACTCCTTGGTAACTATGTAGAGAACGCCTCTGTAAACAGAGAGTTGTCACGGTGTCTCAGCAGAGCCGGGACGTGGGACCGTTTTATTCCGTGGTGATTTCAGACGGATCCTGTTTGACATGGCACCCGAGTATCACTTTAGGGCTACTCCCTAGGATCATCATAATACTAAGTGCTGGTTTCTTTTTCTAGACACCATTCTCTTGGCTTTTTATGTATTAAGTAATCTTCTCCGTAACCCTATGAGAGAGATTGAGTGCCTCCTGTTGTACAGATGAGGAAGCTGAGACAGAGAACTTAAGGAGCTTGCCCAAGGGTACACATCAAGGCAGTTCAAATCCCAGGGGGGTTGTCCCATCTGTGCCCAGATCTGCCATCTTTGTCATCATAAAAGCTTCTGATTTTCCAGGTTAGTTAGGAAGAATGAACTAGGGCACTTGAGAATTTTGAATTCTAATGTTTTCTCTCTTCTTTTCCTTTCTTAATTATTACTACAGGTCAGTCGCTGATAAAGAGGCAGTTGCACATCTTCCAAGTCAGAGGAACGTCAGTAACCCACCTGACATGTCGGGGTGGAACCCTTTCGGAGACGATAATTTCTCCAAGTTAACGGAAGAGGAACTGTTGGATAGAGAATTTGACCTTCTGAGATCAAGTAAGGGACACTTGAAGGCTTATTTTGCTTCACAGTAAAATCACAGCTCTATAATTATTCAGCAAGGCCAAAGACTGTTTTGAGGTGGTAAATAGAAAATTCTTTTTGCGCATTTGAGGGCAAAAATCAGGCCGTCTTTAACTTATAGTGTCGAACTATGTTGTGTCCTTTTGAAATCAATTGCTTGATTAAACCCAGGATTGCTAGTAACATGCTGATTCCTAGCACTTAAATACTGCATATCTTTGAATGTTAAATTCAGAATATCTCTAAAACATGGAAAATTGATACTTAAATGAAAAGGGAGATATCCGAATCTTGCTTACTAATCATTTTGCAGCTCTCTTTTCTTGCACATGCAGTAGAACACACTGTGGGTCTGAGGTGCCCTTTGAAAGTGCCTGAAAGAAAACATGGGCTACTACATTATGTTAATGTTCTGTAATGCCCTTTTAATGAGTGCTGACATAAAAGGGCTGCTTTGTTGTCCTGATATGGCAAAAGTTAAATAAATTATTTTCCACTTTGAGTCAGATATCTCAATGTTTTTACTTGGAATCTTTGCCTTTTCTTAAACTACCTACAATATATGTCAAGCCTTACCGCACGCATTTTAGAAAAGCTCTTTCTCGGAAAAGGGAAGTGTAGAATGTTTTGAGGAGGTTGTAAAAACTCACTTCTGGAGTCTAGATAATTTTCAGGTTTCAGAGCCTTGTACGCGTGTGCGCGTGCGGGTGTGCATGTGCTTGCGTCTCCAAGTGTGTTTTCCTGTGTCGCATGTGAGAAGAAGGTCCTAAAGGGCTGTCATCATAGTTCTGAGCTTCTCTTCTCTTGTAGGCAGCTGGCTTTATGAGAACAATTATTAGATGAGTTGCTTTATTCCCAAGTGATATATATTTTATGTAAAATTTATAAATGCCCTAATTCATGTAAGAATAGTTGTTTGAGATTTAAATTTGTATTTTACATATTGGTTATATGACTATGAAAACTTAAGTTGATGATTAATGCATATATAAACATGAGTTTTGAACCTTTAATAAAGGTTTGTCAACTTTGGTAAAACCAAACTTACATCATTTTATTAAAGAAAGTTTTTTTTAAACCACGACTTTTTTGTTAGGCATTTTTAGTATACCTTATGTTGAGTAGCCTGAAAAGCTAAGTTCTAAAAAAGGAAATAAAGTATCTCTTTCTTTTGGGGGGATGGCAGGGTGATATATGGGTTATAACCAAATCAATATAATTTGTAGGGTTATTTTGAAAGCAAAAGGCAAAATTAAAGTATTCATTTTAATGTGTTCCAGGATAGTAACTGAGGGTTTGCTAAAGCAGTTTTCTACTATTTGGGTAAAACTCGTCCTTTTTCTTTTCTCTCTTTTTTTCTTCTTCCCATCAGTTATGGAATGGGTAAAATATTCATTTTATTTTGTACCTTATAAATAAAAATATGTCATTCTAAGCTCCATAGAATTTGTAACGGTAAGCAAGTTTTATTTAATTCGCATAGGGAAGAATGGCATATAAAATATTCATGTATACATAACTTCATAAAAATTGGGTTTAGCCTGTGAAACTCTTAACCAGCTATTTGCTTTCAGACTTCAAGGTCAGATAACGTGTCATTTTTGTGTGTATCTCTCACACATGTATGTGCCAAAGAATTTAGATTTCATTGCATGCTAATTATGGAAAGATATTAATTTCCAGATGAAAGTTCAGGAGAGGAACTTCTCTGAAGGTCAGACTTGGAGCAACTCAGCTATTTGGGCAAGTGTCTAGACGAGCTATTGAAATCATTTCCCTGTCAAAAGGCTGATGTGCTTAAATTGACATCTAGCACCAGAATTCTCAACCTTGGCAATGCCATTTACCTAGGTTGTAATCTCAATAGGTCTCTTAACTGTCTCACTTCCTCACTTACGAGCTGGGTATAGTGATGCCTATCTCATAAGATGATCAGGAAAATTAAAGGAAATAATGTCTTGAAGGAATGTGGTACTCCATAAATGTCACTTCCCTGTTCCTCGTCTTCTGTGTAAATCTTTAGGCTCCAACTCAAGGTTATTGCCCTTTAACCGGCATTTAAAAATTGTATCTAAACTATCAGGTTTCTCAGCTGGCAATTAGAAAACCAGATTAGAAGGGGCTTTGTGGGTGGATGACATCAACAGCAGAAGTGACATATGACAGCAAGAAAGACGATGGAAATTATCTGCCTTCTCCTTCATAACTGATAGTCGTAATAATGGTGCTCATAAAAGGTGAAATGTCTTTATGAAAGTTTATAAAGAAATCGTTAATATATAGAGTGTAGTTTAGAAAGGTTTCTTCCCAAAGTGTAACTTAACTGTCCTATGTTCAGTCATCTTTAAAACAGTTCTTCCATTCACAAGCAGTAAGGCATCTGATATTCGATCCCCTTGATGGGGGCTAAATTACCTGCGGCATGAAAAAAGGTCTTTCGGAACCGTAAGAGTCTCGGTGGAAGACTGACGGTGTAATGGAAATGAACTTTGGTCATTACTGGTTGTTCTTTTGTCCTTCAAAACTTTTTTTGAATAAGATAATTATTGATGCATTTGGAATAGCAAATTTACCTTTTATCTCAGCACAGATTTTGTCAACAATTTTCCGGAGTCTTTTCTGAAATAATTTACATTAGGTTTCTGAAATGCTCTCCAGTGAGAAACAATACCTGTATGTATGGTCCTTAAAAATACAGGCGTCGCGCATGTAATGATTGTTCAGAAGAGTACATTGCCATTTGAGTTTTTATTTTTAAGACGGGAAACATTATTTAATAAAATGAAAAAGGATATTGTGTCTAGGAAATATTTTACATGTTTGTATTATCCAAAAGGTGACTTAAAATCATAATATATCTTGACATACCAGAATTCTAAAATATTAGTAATTGTTAACAAAAAATGGTTTTTCAGTGATCTTTAAGAAAACAGTTGTTGATTCCATTCAGAGACCAGTTAGCAAAGGGGTTTAACATATAAAATAAACCAGATTCTTGCTTTTGCTTTCAGTGTAATTGAATATTATTTATGGTTCAGAATTTTTCATCTGTTCTACTTAAAGTCAAAATATTAAATCAATGTAAGTTGATCTCAATGACATTTTTAAAGTTTAAAAACTTGTATTTTTCTTTGTCTTTCATATCAAAACTTCCTGATTAGTATGTAAACTTTAGATATCTCACTGTGATAAAATTTAATATATTAAACACTAGATTACAGGTGTTTGCTTTGGGAAACTTTTTAACTTGCCTTTGTTCAAATAGTTGTGTAGCTCTACATGCTAATTAAAAGTAATACTTCATGGAATATTATTTTTTCTTAATGATGATTGTTTCTTTTTCAAACTGCATCACAATAACTGAAAGGAAGAATAGAAGAACCTAAAGACTGTGGCTGCTTTGCAAATTCTACTGAATGTGTTGCTTTTTCTATGAAGCCACAGAAAGAAATAGATGTAAATATCTGTATTACTTTGTTGTAAAGCATTAACTCTCACAGCTAATTCAGGTGTATTGCTGTTCCTTTAGTGCAGAATAACAGAACTTTTCAAATAGAATAGTTTCAGAAGTATCAGATGAAGACTATACTTATAAAATTTATTCATTAGCCTTTTTGGCTACTCAAGCCATTATCCAAATAAGCTACGGAATTAACTTATTAGAATATTTTATTTTATTTTATTTTTTTAAAGATTTTATTTATTTATTTGACGGAGAGAAATCACAAGTAGATGGAGAGGCAGGCAGAGAGAGAGAGAGAGAGAGAGAGAAGCAGGCTCCCTGCTGAGCAGAGAGCCCGATGCGGGACTCGATCCCAGGACCCTGAGATCATGACCTGAGCCGAAGGCAGCGGCCTAACCCACTGAGCCACCCAGGCGCCCCTATTAGAATATTTTAATTTTCTGATGATATTGTGGAATATAATTTGACTCTAGGATTTTTAAATCCTTTATTTTTTGCCATCTGTATCAATGAAAAATCCTGAAAAGATATTGTCTTTATTCACCAACACAGTTCTTTTGGGAAGGCGGGAGGTAAGTCTCTTAATATTGGACAAATCAGGCTCTGGTTTTGCTCTAAAGTAAAGCAGTGATTTGAAAATGGAACTTAAATTCATTTTAAGAGTGACTGTATTTGAAAAGTAGCTCTTATACCATTTCATTAGTTTTTAATTATAGGTAATTAATAATTAAAAAAAATTGATATATGTATTTATTTTGTATTTTGTGCCCTGGGACCCAGATTATCCTGTGAACTCTAGAAATCTAGATGATTTAACAAAAGTCTGCCTTGGATAAATTGATCCTCTGTTTTGTGAAACAGTGAGAATGTGATTCATTTTATAGCGAGTTTATTCTGATTCCCATTTTGAAATAATTGGGGGAATGAACTTTGCATAGAACAGTGTCTCCATATTTTAAAATTATGGGACTCACTATATAAAAAATGTTAGTTTATCCCCACATGGTAATGTTTGTATTCTTACTCTAACCACACGGTGCTGTTCTACATTTATGTGAACTGAAACCATAACTTGTTAGCGATAATCTACCAATGCATGAGGATTCAAAGAGCCTTAGTGGTAACTGCATTTTTATATGCTGGGAACCGTTGGTACAGTGCTGTTTTTTTCTAAATCTGGGGAGTATGTTAAAGTGTAGATTTCCAAAGCCCTGCTCATAAATCTGATGCATTAGGTTTGTGGTGTAGTGCCCAGGTAACTGAGTTTTATACAGGAATCCTAGCAATTATACTGCAGACGGTTTAGAAAGGAAGTTTGGTCCTAATTTAGACCTGAGTACCCACACATACTCTCTTGATTTTCAAGAACGAGGGATCTTGGATATTGATGTGCTGTGGCTATCACTCTGAGATAGTCTCTTCCATTTGTCCTTTCCTACTTCGTCTTTCCTTTGTCCTCACTTTCTGTCCACATCAGAATTTTCATTGTTATCCATTACACTGTTGGATTTGAAAAGCAGCTCTTAAGTCTTGGAGCTTCTGTTTGTGCATAAATCAGTCGTCAGATATGTTGCCTTCTCAAAATGTTTATCATTTATTATATTACCGATGAAACTTTAAGTAAAATTTCAGATAACCCAAAGTTTCATGTGGATATTACATTTCATGTGGATATTAGTTTTAGCCATAAAAGCTGATAAGTATGTCCGTTGTCATAAAGGTGTTTAAAGAATTGTCCATCACAGTGTCTTGGGGATATTATAGTCACCAGGGCCTCGCCTTCTCAAGAGTGTGTCCCTGACCGAGCAGTATCACATCACCTGGAAGCGTTTGAAGCGAAGCTCAGAACCTTCCAGAGCTGTCCAGTCAGCGTCTGCATTTTAACAAATGCACGGTTCACTGGAACGCACCTTCAGTTTGGAAGCACTGTCCTAAGGGATTGCTGCTTTCACTTGGGGCTTTTTGCTTCATTCTGAAGTTACAAGTCATTTTAAGGGAATTCTAATTATATTTGGATTTTCTCTGCCTTCCCTGCGATGTCTTAAAACTCAAACGAAACCAGCGTAATTGGCCCATAGAGTTTCTTAAACATGAAGGGTGTAGTCCTGGGAGTGCTTAAAATTCCTGAAAACAGCAGAATGTGAAAACAGCTAATAGTGTATGTTGGACTGCTAAGAATCAGAGGCTAGGGAGACAGCTCACGGAGATCGGGGAGTTCCCGCCGATCGAGTGCCTGTGATACGCGGTGTCAGAGCAAAGAAAGCTAATCCGTACCGCGGCTGCTGTCCGCACGCGGCAGGACGGCTTCTGCTGGAGTTCGAGCCTTTGCCCCAGTGCTTCCCTGGTCCGCTGGGCTCTCCCTTTGCTGCTTCCTTGACATCTTTTCTCACCTGGTCCCAGTCGGAATCTCTGTTTATTACTATGACTGGTGCCCACTCCCTTACTCCCTTTCCCCGGGACTGCAGTTTTCTCTGTAGCTTGATTTGTAACATTCCATATATACGTCTCATTGTGCTCACTGCTTTCTCTTGGTTTCTCCACGCCAGCATATAAACTCCAAGAAGGCAGGACTCTCTGTTGTGTTCCATGTCACCGGCCCATTGCTTAGAACAGTGCCTGGCACACGCTGGGTCTCAGATATCCGCGGGATGAAGTATAAACTCTGTCATTAGGCTTTTCATAGTCTCTGTGTGTATGTGTATGTGAATGATTTAATATGCGAAATGAACATCAGTGTAATAGTTAATTTTTATTGCTGTTGAGAAATAAGATTTGCCCATTTTATGAACAAATGACCATTTGCAATCTTTTTTCCCTGAGTATTTTTGGGAGAAAATCTTCCAAATAATGCCTCTGTTTAGTAAGCTGCGTTTAAGTTTAGGGTCCAGTGTGTTACAAGTTGAAGAAAACTGGGGATTTAGATAAAGCAGACTAAGTTACTTATTGGGTTAATGGTATTTGTGAAATCTGGCGCTGAGATGATGTGAAGCTTGCCTTTGTAGCAGCAAGTATCTGTTAACTCAGGGCTACCCCTCATCCTAGTACAGATGAGCTCTGACTGATAGTTTTCAAAAAGGCTGTTGCTTTGTTTAATTTTATTTATACTGTTACCACTTTTTTTTTTTAATTTGAAGACCGTTTTTATTTTATTTCTTTGTTTCATCTTATTTTCGCAGACAGGCTCGAGGAGAGAGCACCCCCAGATAAGAATGTAGACCCACTTTCCGCTCCACATAACCGTCCTCCGGAAGATCCTTTTGGTTCTCTTCCTTTCATTTCTCACTCAGGCAAGTTACATATGCAACATTGTCATCATTAAAAATACACGCGGAAACAACAATAATAAAAATAACAATAAAAAAAACCCTTATTAATATAAGGCCAAAGTAAGGATTAGGTGTTAGGTGCAGAAAACGATACTTATTTTTACCTTTGCTGCCGCAGTCTTCCGCACAGTCTTCCTTCCCACGGGGTGATTCAGGTGTGTCTTTTGGCAACATAGAAAAATGCTGATATACACAGTAGAGCCGTAACTCTCTCTTTCTCTCTATTGTTGGGTATCAGTGAAACAAATCCATGCATGAATATCTCTTTTTCTATATTTAAAATACATTTAAAGATCTTTTTATGCTCAGCTTTTGCTTAAAAATCCTGTATTTTCCTAGTTTATACATTCTCTTTTGTAGTTGTATTTGAAAAGTATTCGTGATTTTGTATCATGTTGCTCTTCATATATCCTCACTTCAATTTCTTTTTTTTTTGCTTTGATTTCAATTTAGAATTTAAATATTGTTATTACCATTAAAAAATATCTATAGTAGTATTTTCTAAGTAATCCCCCAGCTGGCACCGTCAAAGATACTCGGCTGGAATAGGGTCCTGCTTTGTTGTAAATGTGTGTATGTGTTTCTAATGGAAAAAAATGAGTTTGATCATAGAAAAAGGAGATATATTAGAAGAAATAATGAGTCGACAGATGGTTCTAGCATTCTTTTCCTAATATTTCTCACTCAGGCACATTATGTTTATGTAATAAAATCATTACTGTCATTTAAAAATGCACCCAAGTGAGAAAACAAAAAATGACACACCTTATAAACAAAAGAAAAACTTATAAATAGAAGTTTAATAAGATATAGGTGTTCAGGATTTCTGATGACTACATCGAGGCAGTGTTAATAGCTTTTCAGTATTTAGATTTGGTTATTCAGGATATGCACAAAAATAAATGGAGTGTCTACATATTTTCATGTTCTATGTTTTACTCTTTGCCATTTATTGAAAACAGTCCATTTTGTTGTTATTTTCTGCTTGCTTCTTTCAAATTGTTTCTAATGAATGGCATGACAACATTAGTTGAGTAGGGAAGGCAGTTTACTGTTTCTACTTAATCTGTACACATGTACTCCCTCACACCCCCAATGCTAATGCTATTTCTTTTTTCAAATGAAATATAATATCTCAAAATGGTCATTAGAAGCTCTCAAGAATGTAAGTATTGGGGGCGCCTGGGTGGCTCAGTGGGCTAAGCCTCTGCCTTCGGCTCAGATCGTGATCCCAGCGTCTTGGGATCGAACTCCACATCGGGCTGTCTGCTCAGTGGGGAGCCTACTTCCCCATCTCTCTCTCTGCCCGCCTCTCTGTCTACCTGTGATCTGTCAAATAAATAAATAAAATCTTAAAAAAAAAAAAAAAAAAGAATGTAGGTATTGATCTGTTTGTGGTTGAAAATGGTTTCTTTACTGCTGGCTCTTTTTTAGGCCCTTGAAGGGGTTGTATAATCCTTTTCAGGTTTGCACGTATCTCTGCAACTTTCCTGTTCTTTAGAAGTTTCTGAAAGAACCCTGGAGAAATGAAGACTGGAATCAGGGCCTAGAGTAAGCCTCAATGATTGGCCCTTTCCTTAGGTACCTTTGTTTTGGGGTTGGCCTAAGATTTTTATAGTTAGAAATAGGCTCACAGATTTTAGCTTGATTGCTGTCACTGTTAGTTTTTCTTTTCACTGTAGGCATTTAATTTCTCCGTTATATTTTAAACTTACCAAGGGTGGAAAACGTGCATTGTCTGTCTTTGAATCCTGTTCAGTTGTCAACCCAGTAAGTATCTAATAACAGTTTTTGGGTGTATGATAAAATTCTGACTATTCCTAAAAATTCATACTCGTAAGTGTTAAGAAAGTGACCTTAAAAAATGATCTTTTTTTTTTTAAAAGATTTCACTTATTTATTAGACACAGAGAGATCACAAGTAGGCAGAGAGGCAGGCAGAGAGAGAGAAGGGGAAGCAGGCTCCCCGCTGAGCAGAGGGCCCGATGTGGGGCTCGATCCCAGGACCCTGAGACTATGACCTGAGCTGAAGGCAGAGGCTTAACCCTCTGAGCCACCTGGGCACTCAAAGAAATGATCTTTACCCTAAAAGTACCCCTCCAAAAGAACCTTGTTAGATTTAGTGTAACCATGAGCATTGGAATGGTTTGGTTATGAAGAATTGAGTTCACAGAATGGAATAAAGGATGGAATGGTCACAGGTGAGATGTTCATCTAGAAAGAGAAGGAAGGGTAGTCACTTGGCTAATGAGCACTGTTAATTTGTATTCACCAGATCTAAAGTACGTAATAAGTTGAAACTAAAAATAACAGATTTCCACTGACTGAACTATTATCAAGCTTCGATACACTATGTATAATTTTTCAGTTACAATAAACTATTTGGGGTCATTCGTTTTCCTCATAATAAAATAATCGAATCTACTGGAACAAATATTGTCTTCTTCTGTAAGATTTAGGAAGAAACTGGAAAAAGAAAAATGAATTCTGCTCAGTGAAAATACACTCCATCTAATATTGGGAGTGTCTGGAGATGCATAAGACAGAGAGAGAAAGAGAGAGAGTGCGCGCGTGTGTGCGTGTGGGTGTGCGCGTGGGTGTGGGTGTGTGCGTGTGTGTGTGTGTGCGTGCGCGCGCGTGTGTGTGTGTACACAGAATGCAGAATGATAGGTGTATGTGATAAACCATCTTACTTCAATCTGAGGGTTGACAATTACTGAATATAACTATTTTAGGTCAACCAGATGGAGAATGCTACTTGAGAATAAAGTAAATTTAGTCATGAAGCAGAATGCTATAAGAATTCAGCAAGTTTTAACTCCATTGGGAAAGTACGTTTAAGAGGAAGTTCCATTGTCCTAAATCTAGTGTTCCTTACACTGGTTTTGTTAGGAATTGTGCTCTTTTTATTTTGAAAGATAAAATTTCTGTGAGAACTTTTAATCTTAACTTTGAAGTTATGATGGATTAATTTTTGCTTCATTTTTCTTCAGTTTATCAGAAGTTTACAAAATTAGTTTTTGAACTTAATTTTATTAATCAAAATACTTATGTACTTTAAAAAGTTAGATTTAACAAGTTTATAATGAAAAAATTCACTTATCTGCCTGCTGCCTCCATGCCCTCATCCCTGTTCAGATTCTGTAGAGATGATTTTTCACTTCTGGTATTTAATACATCAGACTTACTCTGCTATCTTACTCTTCCTCTACACCTCCTCCCTCCTGGGGTGGGAGGGATCTCCTTTCTTCCCTTGGTTTGTTAGCAAAGCAGCCCTCTACTAGTTTCTTGAGAAACTGTGTGTGGGAGGAAAAGTTTTAAGCTTTTCTGCCTAAAAATATCTTTTTTCCTAACTGACACTTGATTGATAATTTGCATAAATAATTCTACACTGGATGTAATTTTCCCTGTGAATTTTTGAGGTATTGCTTCATTGCATTGCAGCTTAAAAAAAAAAAAAAAAAGGCTTCAATTAGTGGGAATATTCTCTGTGTCCCTACCCTAGGTCCCATATCTCTTCCAGAATACCTTTTCCTCCCATTTCTGTAACAGCTGCGAGTACTTCTGAGCTGGTACAGTCGGCTGACCACCTTGATTTGTTCACACAGACGCTTCTTTCTGATTCGTTTGGTGCGTTAGATTCTGCTACCGCGTTTTCAGGCTTTTCGGAAACTTAGGTGGAGATAACATTTTGATAGATCGTGTCTTAAATTGTTCAAACCTAGCTTTTCCTGTTCTTGTTTTAACATTTCTTTATGGGCCAAATTAAATTTTGTACATATCCATTTATGCAGAAATCAAATAATTATATCAAGAATATGTTTGGTGCTGTGTGTAAGGGTAATATCATATTTCCCAAAATGATATTTTAATTATCATGGAATTATATTTACCTTTTATGTCAGGTTACTAAACTGTTAGTAGAGTGGTATATCAGAATTCTAATACTGTAATTCCAAAACAACTTTGGAATTATGAAGTCCTGGGTATAAATCTTGGTTGTATCCCAGATTAGCCCTGTGATAAAAGATGTTGCCTAAGTTTCTTGGAGGGTTTCTTTATCTTAAACTGGAGATAATATTAGCTACTTGATGAGATTATTGAAAGAATCAAAGAGGAGAGTTACACAAAGCACAACATTCTCAGTGTTGCTATCGTGACTGTTGTTGGTAGTGTGAGTACATAATATGTTTACTCTTTACTAAATTTTAAAAATCTTTTTGTTAAATAAGTTGTAGCTGCTGTCTAGCTAGTAGTACTACAAAATTCCAGTAATAATAAGCTAGGATCCTCTTAACTACTGGTACCTTGAAATAACATGTACAGTCTGTTTTTGAAGGTTTTCACTACCAAGAACTATTTGGATAGTGCTATTCCTATTCTTATATAAGCATTAACTACCAGTACACACATAAAACTTTATTAAAAGCATGGGATCTATTCCCCCATCAAACCCATACACTCTCCCTTCTCCCGCAGGCATCATTTTACAGTTAGTTTGTATACCAACACGGGAATTGAAGTGCGAACTGCTTGATTTTAATAAACACAACTTCTGACACATAGAATATTTGAAGAATTTTGTTGACAGGCTGTATTAAGTTACTGAAGTTTTAGATTTCATATATTGCATTTCATTTTTAATTGGGTTTGGTACTTCCTCTTCCAAATCCCAGGTCCACTTCATGGTCCTCATTACCCAACACGAGGCTAAATTGAGTGTTAAGGTTAGGAAAGGTCACATTGTGTATAGCAGATATTTGTTGGGACGTAGACTGTTGCAGGATCGTCCGTTCAAATGCTGTGTCATTTTATAAGTGATGAATGTATTGCTTATATTTTTAGATTCTAGTAATTCTTGAAGATCAAGAATTTTGCTCTTCCAGGGTGTCGGTGATAATGGTTACCATTTATTAAGTTCTGTTTTATACATACAGTCAAAACTGAGGCTCAGAAAGTGCAGAGACTTGGTTAAGGTCAGATAGTTTAAGTTTATAAGTAGGAATCCAGCTCTGTCTGCTTCTAAACTCTCTTCTGTAAATAGTAGCAAAACAAAGATGTTGAGTGGCCTTTTTTAAATAAAAGTCTGCATAATAAAAATGTCAGTTTTGTAGCATTTTTAATTTGGCTGGAAAATACTGTTCACAGCTAGCATGATTCTCTTTTTATACTCAGGCCTTGTCACTTGGCCTGTCTTTGGAGAAACAGTCCAGATTTGGATAAAGCCTCCTAATGCACTGATGCTCAGTCCCGGCATGGTGCGTTGCTGGGAAGTGATGGCAGGCAGGATGCTGTCGGTTCAGAGTGGGCTTTCAACTCCCACAGCCCCTCCCTTGTACCCTAAATGATGAGACAACAGAAGGCATGTAATTACAAGAGCACTTTCCAGCCATTCATCCTCTATAATCTGATAGCAAAGAAAAGAACATCAAAATAAAATTTCCTTGAAGCTGGAAGCTTCTTATATGATTAAAAATGTACCACCTGTTTTATAACTGAAAGAGCTATCGTCTAAAAGATGGAAGCCTGATTAGGAGAGTATGATGCAAACTATGCCACCTCCCCCCCACATTTTTTGACATTTTCTAAATATTTTGAATTTTCTGATATAGTTTATGAAGGTTAATTTATGTGACTGAAGAATACATTATTTGCAATATTCATTTAAAATAATGTGGCATTAACTAGGATTTCACTCTTCTCCCCAAAGAGTATGAAAGAATACTGTAATAAATATATGAAAACTGACCTTAGAAATTTAACTTTTGAGTTTGGAATCCTCTCTGGGGCTGGGCAAGACTATGGTATTTTTGGAATTTTAACATCTAGAAATTTCCTTTTATAAAAACTCAGGCATGAAATGGATGGAATTATGTTCTGATATTATTTGGCAGATTCATGTCCGTAAATTCATTTGGTGAGTTAGGCTTGTTCCTCAGACCCTCCCAGTTGTTTCTACCGGGTTAGTCCCTTCCCGGATCGCGGGGATCAGGAGGAGCAGGCGCGTTTCCCTGCTGCTAAAGTGGACGGACGGTCAGCTTTCTGAAGCCGGGAAATGCTCTGTTCACCTTTGTGTGCCATACAGGACCTTGAGAAGTAAGTTCATTACTTCAGTAACCCAATATAATCTCTCTTTGTACACATACACATACCCTAGTATTTAATGAGATTTTACTAAGTAAAGTGAATATTATTTAATGTTCAGCTCTATCAGGTAAGTTCCGTTATTGCCTTTATTTTATAGATGAGGAAATGGATGCTTTTTTGGGTGTTTATCTTCTGTGGATTTTGTAAAGTTGAGTATTGGTTCATTTGGTGATGAAGCCTTATAGTAGTTCTAGACCTCAGGCCTACAGACTATAAAACACTCAGCCCAGGATACGTATTGTACAGTTCAGCAAAACACCGTCTGCTGAAGTGGAAACAATATGGGGCTTCCCCCCCCCCAGACACAGCTTTGTAAAGGAAATCGAAAGAAGTTTAGAACAGGTCTATGGTTGCATTTTGTCGGGTTGACAATGAGCTGTGTTGAGTATTTGCTGGTGAAGATACTCTACTGGTAGTTTAATTGTAGGATTTACAGGTGAGAGTTTTACACTAGTGTCCGCTGAAGTCTCTCTGACGTTGGGGTGTATGGCCTTAAGCTTGGATGTTAGTCAGCTTCTTCCTAGCTTCATATGCCTCATGCATAAAAAGACTCCGTCTCTAAAAATCCCTTCTAGTTTTTTGCTTTCAAATATAGTTGCAGCTATGAAATAGGATCAAGGTCACCGGCAGAAAGAAACGGAGAGAAAAGGGAAAGCCAGGCAGAGAGCTGGAGAGTAACCGTGCGGATCTTCGAAGTGGCAGGAGGGCAGGACCGTGATCTGACGTAGAGCAAGGGGGGCATTTTTGAAGATGTAGCTAAGAAAGGTGGAAAGATCGTAACAGTCCTTTGAAAGCATTTTCACCCTAACGTTGTTGTGCGAGCCTCATGGTGGGGAGTTAAGAGACCATGTCTGAAAGGCCCTTGGCACTGCGTTCGTGTGCTTAACAGTGTTCGTGCCTGTCCTCTGTGATCCGTTTCTCAGTGTCACTGCAGCATATGGCGGGCACTCCATAAATAATCATGAAACGATGGCGCGCTACGCCCGCAGTCCTGACTCAGCCCCTCCCTGAGTCCCCGCCAGCAGTGTGGGAAGCCCCTCACATATGTTCTCGCTTCAGTCCTTGCTACAGCTTTCAGAGGCGAATACTGTTGCCCTCCCTACTCTACAGATGAGGGAAGTGACCCGCGAGGCAGTGCACGAATCCAGGCCATCACAGGGCACTTCCATTCAGTGTCTTCTGCAGATAAAGGAAGGGAAGGCTGCTATGTGTTTTTATATAAACAGTTATCAGATGGCTAATGTGGCATTTAGATATGCAGTAAAAGCGCTATACTTGCCGTACTGAAAAACCGAACCATTGCTCTAGCTAGTTCTGACCTATTACCTTGCCGTTCTGTATATGACTTATATTAAGCCAGTGAAATACCTTTAATCAGCAGGATCTATGTGTTTAAGTATACTAGTTCTCTTGACATTTTAGTGATTTCACATTGTTGTAACTTTTTTTTTTTTTAAGGATTTTATTTATTTGAGAAAAAGAGAGCACACAAGCCAGGGGAGGGGGCAGAGGCAGTGGGAGAAGCAGGCTTCCCGCTGAGCAGGGAGCCTGACATGGGCTCCGTCCCAGCCCCAGGACCCTGAGATCATGACCTGAGCCGAAGGCACACACCTAACCGACTGAGCCACCCAGGTGTCCCTGTTGTAACTTCTCCCCCCAACACATTACTTGGAATTTTCCTGAGGGACCATTTACATGCTGCACAAGACAATTTAAAACTTTCATAACCCTTTATTGAATAATTTATCCAAATCTACATAGTCTTAGTCACTCCCTTTATTTTCAGGATTTTGTTCTGATTGGATTTTGGCTATTTGCAGAAATCAGACCAGCCTCAAAAGATAAGCATTACTCAAAAAGCTGAAATTTTGTAGTCTGTGGTTCCAAGGCACAGAGCAGAAATAATATCCTAACAGAAGCCATCCAGGTCTTCTAATGTATTTAGTTTAAGGAAAGGAAAGAAGAATGCCCTACTCAGAGCCAAGAATAAAAGTTAGTCAGTATATGAGAATGTACAGTGTACTGATTCATAGAGAAAGATAACTGAGGTATCTTTCTGGGCACATTCTAGACATTTTTTTATTCTTTAAATATATCTTTCTAGTGCTTATTCTAAATATCGCTTCCCTTCCACCCACTTGAAAAACGGTCATTTTTTATGTTAATAATACAGTTCTCAGTAAATATAGGGATTATTAGGATTTAAGATATATTGAATTATAAGGAAACATATTTAGGCTGTACTTTGGGGAAATTAAATAGTGAAATAATCCTGATTTAAATTTCATAGTAAATCACATGTGTAATATTTACTCTAATAACTAGAAGAAGCAGTCTGGCCCCAGGAGCAAACAGTAGGAATATCTGAATTCTTTTTTTTTTTTTTTTTAAAAAGATTTTATTTATTTATTTGACAGAGAGAGATTACAAGTAGGCAGAGAGGCAGGCAGAGAGAGAGAGGAGGAAGCAGGCTCCCTGCTGAGCAGAGAGCCCGATGCGGGCCTCCATCCCAGGACCCTGAGATCATGACCTGAGTCGAAGGCAGCGGCTAAACGCACTGAGCCACCCAGGCGCCCGGAATATCTGAATTCTTTTCTTTTCCTTTTTTTCCCAATTACAGGACTGTGTTTAGGCAAAGAAATAGAATGTAAGAGTTGATGGCATTTAACTGTGAAGCCACATTTTAAAGTACTATACATTGTACAGTGGATAACCAACTTTATAACCGTAGTACTTAATTTGACAGTCTTCCGTGCCTATGGAATAGGACTAAAAGCCTTAGAAATATGAAATAACCTCAAATTTTGTAAATTTCCCATTTCTTTCTCAGTTCTACTATAGTTTCACAATGAAGACAGGATGCTTCAGTAGATCACTTTTACTGAGAAAGTAGAGCCTTCTCTAGGATTGCTGTAACAAACAGCCTGGAATTGAACTTTCCCTCAGCAGGAGGTACTGGAGAGGGAGGACCGCATGCATTTACACTGTTGTAATGTAATAATGTAAATTACAATTAAAATTGTAATTACAATTACATAATTACATTGTTATAATGGTGCTTAACATTTAAGTTGCTTTTAGTATGCTGTCTGAAAAGTTAAAGTTCGCAGCTGCTCCTGATTCTCTTGTGAAAATGTGGGAGAAGAAAGGAATTTGGATTAATATCCTTGCTTGTCTCAGTTTTATAAAGGGGAGACAATAAAAGAAAGAAAACCCATTTTTCTATAACCAAAGAAAATTTCCCCCGTTGCCCATACTTTTTCCAGGGTTGTAATCTGAAACCGCAAAGATGGAATAGATCATTGTGTGCGTCTGTTCTTGGGTTTCTGAAAGCGGTCTTTTCAGTTTCTTCTCCTGTGCCCCCAACTACAGCTGTTTAAAAATCAGAGACAGTTTCTAGGATCCAGTATGCACCCTTGTATGTGGGTATACATTTGTGTGCCTACTTTTTCCTGGCCATTAAAGAAATATATATATGTTTTATGTAATCTCTACACCCAGTGTCAGGCTTGAACTCACCACCCTGATACCAAGTCACATGTTCTTCTGACTGGCCGACCCAGGCACTCATTTTCTGGCCGTTTCTAAGGTGGACCTGAACGCCTCTTGGATTAGCCGCACCAAGCTGCACTCATCTCTGGGGTGCCTGGGGGTTCAGTCGGTGAAGTGTCTGCCTTCGGCTCAGGTCCTGATCCTGGGGTCCTGGGATCGAGCTCCACGTTGGGCTCCCTGCTCAGTGGAGAGTCTGCTTCTTCCTCTCCTGCCTTTCCACCAGCTTGTGTGCTCACTGTCTCTCAAATTAATAAAATCTTTAAAAAAGAAAGAAAGAAGGAATTGCATCCCCCTTCCCCCTGCACTTTTACTCACTGTTGACCACTGGGTCCAGACAAGACCCTGGAAGGGTGGAATTTGGGGGATGAAGTCATTGAGTTCGGCCTTGTTCTGGAGGAGGTGCTGGTCGTGTACTCTGGAGTGATTGCTGGGCCATCTTCTAAGTCCTTTCTTTGTAACAATCTGATGAGTAGAACCTGGAATTATATTATTCCTTCATAGCATGATAATTTGTATATTTCCTCATATTATGCTTGAGGGTACAGAGTATTAGCTACGTTCTTGTCAGAGATTGTTACTGGATTAAAGTTCATTAGCTCTGTATTAATTATGTATAATGAATATGTAGAATGAGGGAATAACAGTAAATCCATAAAGTGAAATTTATATTAAAAAAGGAGAGTTTTCTTATTCCTTTTTCCCCTCAAGGAAAAAGTATATGATCATGGTTCTAGTTAAAATGCTGAAAAACTAGAAACAACCTAGAGGTAAATGTTAAATCTTAAAATGTTACACATACAATGCTTTATCATGTTCCTGTCAGTTAATAAGTGTATTGATACCTGTGAACATGCATTAAAAGTGGCGCATGAAAAACCCCACAAATTTTTATTTACGCTGAAAATTTAAAAGATGGAACTGGGGGTGCCTGCGTGGCTCAGTGCGTTAAGCACCTGACTCGATTTCAGCTCAGTCGTGATCCGTGACGTGAGACCGAGCCCTGCTGTGGTCGAGCGTGGGACTGAGCCCCAAGCAGGGCCGAGCGCGCAGCTGCTTAAGATTCTTTCTCTTTATCCCCTTCCCACCTCTCCCACCCCGCCAGTGCTCCCTCACTCTCTTAAAAAACAAAAACAAACAACAAAAACAAAAAAACTGTATAGCACTTAACATAAATCTATGCCTATATTAAAACAACTTCAAGAAACTGACAGTGCGGACAGAATGAGTAGGAAATGACGTATGTGTCTTGGAAGAGCACTAGTGGCCAGCTGGGTAAAGGAAACAGTTAATTTAGAAGACTGGGATTCAACTAGAATAACAAAGAGAAAGTCAACTGAAGGACTGTGTCCTATGTTAAATTTTCTAGAAGATCTCTATGCTCTAGAAACGGAATTTCCCTAAGAAATTGTAGAAACAGGGCTGCCTCGGTGGTTCAGTCGGTTGGGCATCTGCCTCTGGCTCAAGTCATGATCTCAGGGTCCTGGATCGAGACCCCCCACCCTTGGGCTCTCTGCTGAGCAGGAAGTCTGCTTCTCCCTTTCATTCTCCCTCTGTGCTCTTCCTCTCTCAAATAAATACAATCTTCCAAAAAGAAAAAAGTTGTAGTAGTAGTATTTTTTCAGAGTGTATTTTGCAAAATCGTTTATAAAGTTAATAGGTGCTACTTGTACATAAAAGTGTTTATAGTGAAGCAAATTTGGGAAGTCCTGGGTTTCACAAGATGAAGCAGATTTTTTTTGTATAGGACTTGGCAGCACCTTTAGTGAGCATTTTCCAGGTAGAGGCATATTAAAGGCAGCATTTTATAAACTCAGGTACCTGAGACCATAGAGCTGTTTGGTTCTTGTAAGAAGAAACATGTTCTGTGGATACAGGTTGGAAAACATTCTGGAATGTTCCCGGAGGTGTCCATGAGCAGGCGTGATGGGTACACACGGTGGCGCTCTGGGTGGGTAAGGAGCTTGAAGTAGTAAGTTAAACTCTATCCTAGAGGAACTGCCCACAGTGAGGGATGATTCTTAGTCTTTGCCGTTACCCTTTTTTTTTTTCTTTTGGATAAAAATTCACAAAAATTTTATAGCTAATCTAAAAGTAATCTCTGTTTTTAGTGAGTACAAGTAAGCGGTATGGAGGAGAAGTCGAACTCGAGAATCAGCATCTGATTGGGTTTTAATCTGTTAGGATTTCAGATAAGCCTGTCATAAATTTGTAAAGAGACAGCATTTAGCTCTTGGCTTGTTTCACGGAACTGGTGGATGAATAATGGATGAAGATGACATTGAAGTAGAAGCTGACGGTAGTTCTCGCTGTCTCCTTTCCCCTCCTCAGCCCTGGTCCTCACGTCACGGCTGCCAACCAGCTGCACGGGCTGACCAGAGCCGGTGCCACTGTCCGCTCTCGGCTTTGCCTCCCGGGCTCCATGCTCCCTGCTGCCCCGGGCACCCCCCTCTCGGCCGCCCGGGCCCTGTGCCCGCCGGTTGCGGTGCTGCTCCCCGGACTTTGCGGTGGGCTCTGCGGGCTCTTCTGCTGCCGGCGGCTCGTGCTGCGGCCCCGCACTTCCTCAGTCAAGTCCTCCAGACTCGGAGCTCTGCGCGCCCTCGCCCTGGGGGGACGCCCGCATCTCTGGTCTCCTGCACCTGTTTGCACCTAAAAGCCTCACGGCAACTCAAGCCCGTGTCCAAAGCCAAGTTCTTGATGATCTCCGCTTTCCCTCTTACTCTCTTCTGCATGACGGCGCCACCGTCCCCCCCAAGGTCCCTCCCTCAGGCTCTCGTCCTTCGCGTCCGCTTGGCCTGCCGCCACCGTGCAGGCCACCGGCATCTCTGGCTTGAATTTCTACCGTTTCCTCTTCCCTGAGCTGCTCGCTTCTCTCCGGCCTCGTTTCCCATACAGCGCTCAGTTGAATCCCGGTCTGAGCAGGACACCCATTTTAACAGCTTTCCGTTCCGTACTGAATTTAGGACGAATTCCAGACTCCTCCTCGTGCCGGAAAGGCACCTTCACAGGCCGGGGGTTTCCCCTCTGTTTCCTGCCCCGTCTTCCGTGGCATCTTCCATGGCATCCTCCGTGGCGTCGTCCGTGACCTGCCCCTTCCACCGCGGCCGTGCGCTGCCTGTTGTCCTCGAACGAGCCCATTGCTTTCTTGCAGTCGCCGTCACGCACGCCCTGGCTGCTCCTCGGAGCAGCTTGCTGCCCGTCCTTTGCATGGCTGGCTCCTTGTCACTGCTCAGTGTCAACCGTCCTCTCTCAGGGAAGCCTTTGCTGACTTTGCAGAGTAGGCGTCTGGACCCCTGCCCCCCCCCCATGACCTGCGCCCCTGCCCCGTTACTGCGGAGCGAGCTTGCACTCCTGTCTCTGTGCTTGCGCTGGCTCCCGCCCTCGACGGTACACCCCGGAAGGCAGAGACTGGGGTAACCAACATTCTCAGTGTAACCAACATTTTTTTTTTAATTAAACCTAAAAAAATGCAGTGACTGAATCCTTAGCTGAAAAAAGTCTACAAATGTGAAGAGTTCATTTTTGAATGTGACTTACTTTCTTGTGTTCCGAGTGTATTGGGTGCGCCCGTGCTTCTGAGCGCAGAGTAGTCACTACTGTTCATTTGACAAGTCCCGATTCGTGCTAAGTGAGGTGGATGACAAATAGGACCGTGTCTGGGAGCCCGTAATCGAGGAGGGAAAACAAGCAAGCAGACAGTAATCGTAATACAGTGCCATTGAGGCTGGTTCTGAGTTCATCACGAGCCCCCAATATGGGCATTTTTCTAGGGGTGTCTTTGCAGGGCCCTGGCATCGGCTGGGTCTTGAAACACAGCCGGTCCCCGAGGCCAGTCAGCTGGAAGTGCTGGAAGGACATTCCTGCAAGGGGCGGCGGGACGCCGGTAGGAAGACGGTCAAACAGCAGCGGGCCGCTTGAAACCCAGCTCTGTTGGGTTCCTCAGTCTCGGATAGCAAACGTAGAGGTTGGGTAGCAGGAGAACTCAGGTAGAGCTACATACTCGTGGAAGACATCAGGGTCTGAGGCTAAAGATGTGGGAGCACAGGATCTATAGAAGGGTGCCCTGGGCTAAGGGTTAGGGCTTTAGAGAGCCACTGAATGGGTTTAGGCTGGAGCCACATAATTAGTGTTTCAGAAACGTCATTCTGGTGGCAGGATAGAGGAGCAGTTTGAGGGATGCCATACCGGAGGGAATAGATTCAAGAGTTTAAAAACACTCTTTGGTGAGGAAGGAAGGTGATTTCCAGACTTCTGTTGATTTGCAGAACTAGTTAGACGTGTTGTCTACTGATTTAGTAGGAACTGGTGAGGAGCACATTTTAAGAGGAAAGACGCTCTCTTGAAATTGCTGAGTTTGGAGTAATAGGAGGATACATATTCATAAGTATTGGATAAGTAAGAGAAGTATTCCTGGTCAGTAGCAGAGCGAGCCAGTCGTGATGGTTAGCATGCAAGTATTGAAGACCACAGGAGGACATACAGAAGGAGAGAGGCAAGGACTGAACCCAGGGGAACATCCATGCCTTGGGAGATGTTGGTGAAAGAGAAGTCTGTGTGTGTGTGAGTCGCAAGGGATACGCAGGGAGGCAGGAGGACAGTAGTACTGACTCCTAACGAGAAGGTAAGAACTCAGAGTGTCCTATGCCACAGGGACCATGTTAGTAACAGGAAAGTGACCTGTGGTTGGATCAGTTAAAACTGATCCCTACATCTGGAAAATCAATTCAATACATCAGTGTCTTGGGGTGGCAGGATATCTTCATGTCACTAATGCAGTCTTTATTATATGCCATACAGTGAAATCGTAAGGCACTATATTTGATGCAGTTTTATTATGCATCGTACAGTGAACATATTGGTAGGTAAGTTTTTTTTTTTTTTTTAAAGGTAGCATGCTTTTAGTGGAATGTTTAGTAGTGAAGATATGATAGTTAAAGTAAGATGTGGCCTGTAGAGAAGGTAGGTGTCCTTGGTACGGTCTCAGTTCAGTACCTGGTCCTTGTCTTTGATCAGATTATGGGGTTGCACTCATGTTAGCCTAAGTCTTAAGATGACCAGAGGCTGATTTAAAAAATTACAGTGAAACATGACTGAGCAGACAAGCTCTTCCTGCTTGTTAATCTCTCTGGGAAAACTTTGTAACGGCCTTGAAATATAAGCAGAAAGGGGTTTGGTAAATGTGGGATTCTGAGGAGGGGCGATTTGCTGAATAATCTTACCTCGAAGGTGGGAGAAGAAAATCTGCCTGTGCTATAGTCCGAGGCCCCTTCTGGGTACCATCAGTCAAAGCCAGCCATCAAGGAGGGCCGGTGGTGGGTAGGTGGTGGGTAGGGTACGGAGGCAAGTAAATGCGTCTGCACTAGAGGACCTGGGCCCAACGAGGGAAGAGGTAACTGTCGTTTCCTGTAGGTGAGCGGGAAGGAGGGACTTGTCCTGCCTGGTGCCCTCGCCTTCGGTTTGGAGCAGCTGGGTCCCGAGGTGTGCTGGAATGCCGTAGTAACTGTTCTTTGACCCTGCAGGTTCCCCGGAGAAGAAAACGGAGCGTTCATCCGTGGGGGGCGCAGACGGCTCCGCGGACCCGATCAGGAACAGACGAGCAAGTCCGGTGGGTAAGGACCAGCGGGCCGGGAAGAAGAGCGCGCAGAGCCCCTCGCTGCGGGGTCCGCTGCGGGGTCCGGTGCGGCGGCGGACCGAGGAGTCCGACAGCGACTTTGAGTCGGACCCGCCGTCTCCGAAGAGCAGCGAGGAGGACGAGCAGGAGGACGAAGAGGTCCTCCAGGGGGAGCAGGGGGATTTCCACGACGACGACACGGAGCCGGAGAACCTGGGTCACCGTCCTCTGCTCATGGACTCGGAGGACGACGACGACGACAAGCGCAGCTCCGACTCCGACGACGAGCGCGCCGAGGTGCGGGGCGGCCGCGGCCAGTCGCCCTCGGACGGGGCCGCGGACGCCGCGAGGCCGGAGGTGGACGTGTTCGGCGCCGTCCCCTTCCTCGCGGTGCGCGCCCGGCAGCCGCGCCAGGGCCCGCGCGGGGAGGCGCGCCCCGAGCCCGAGGAGCCCGACGTGTTCACGAAGGCGCCGTTCGGCCCGCCGGGGGGGGCGACGAGGACGGCCCGGGCCGCCCGCGGAGCGTGGACGCGTTCGGCCAGACGCCCTTCCAGCCTGTCCCCGCGCCCGCGGGCAGCAGCGGCAGCCGCGAGGACCCGTTCGGGCTCGTGCCGTTCGAGGAGCTCGCGGGGGCCCCGCCGCCCCGGGCCAAGCCGCGCGGCCTGCAGAAGCTGTCGTCCCGCCAGCGGCGCCCCAAGCCGGACGCGGCCAGGGCCAATGGCAAGCGGCACCACGGCGCGGCCACCGCCGCCAGGAAGCCCGCCAAGCCCGCCTTCCGTACCCCCGAGCGCGCGCGCCGGCCCCGCAGGGCGGGCCGCCGCGACTCCCAGAGCAGCAACGAGTTCCTGACCATCTCGGACTCCAAGGAGAACATCAGCGTGGCCATGCCCGACGGCAGGGACCGGGGCGGCGGCCTGCAGCCCGAGGACAGCCTGCTGGACCCCTTCGGCGCCAAGCCCTTCCGTCCGCCCGAGCTGCCCTGGCTCGCCCCGCACCACCCGCCGCACCCGGGCCTGAGCGACCCGCGCGCCGACCACGGCCCCGTCCTGCCCGGGCGGCCCAGGGCGAGCTCGCGGCCCGGCGCGCTGCACAGCCCCGAGGCGCTGCGGACCGACGACTTCGGCGCGGTGCCCTTCACCGAGCTGGTGCTGCGGGCCGCGCCGGCCGAGCTGGACCCGTTCGGGGCCGCGCCGTTCCCCTCCAAGCAGTAGCGGCCGGACGCGCGCGGGCCCGCACGCCCGTCGCCAGAGCGTGGGTGGTTGTGTGGGTCCGCGAGAAATCGCGTCTGTCCGTGTGTCACTCGTCCCCAGCCCGTCGGAACAGGCCATTTCCAATGAACCAAATGGCGAGAGGAGGCTGCGCGCGGAGCCGGGGCCCCCCGCATGCACGGACGGCGCGGGCCACCTCTGCAGCTGTGTCGCCCCGGAGCGGGTCTGGACGGTCCCTCCTCTCCGAGCGGCGCGTCCCTGGGTGTGCGCGCTGCGGGCTCCTGGCACGGTCTGGCCGTGAAGACGGAGCGCGTGGGCCCGAGCACCGGCTGCGCTCGCGGAGCTCTCGGTCTCTCCCCCGCACGCGGTGTAGACCCCGGTTCTCGGGAGAAGCGCCGAGCTGCGGTCCCCGCGCCGTCCCCGGCGTCGTCGCGGAGGAGAGAGACGGACTGTGGCGCCTCGGACGGTCGCATTTTCCAAGACAAGTGCCATTAGGACGGAGCACCCCGCGGGCGTCCCCGACAAGCCCGGGGGACACGGGGCGCGCACGGGGTCCAGGAGGGAGACCGGGAACTTCAGGACACTCTGGTTCCCGAACGGCTTCTTGCTCCCAGTGTCGCCGTCGTGGGGAGTGAGGACAGGGTTGCAGGGACACTGTGCTCCAGGACAAACACATGTACCGAAACCCCGAGTTTTTGAGCCGTGTACAACATGAAATCGTGTTGCATCGAGTAGTGGACTGTACTGAGTACCACCTTCCCGGGACGTCCCCGAGTCCCGAGCAGCAGCTCCCCGGCTCGGTTCGGGCGCGAGTCCTGCAGCGCGCGGGCCGGCGGAACCCACGAAGCCTTACGGGCCGGACCCCGCGTCCTGCCGCAAGTACCTCTGCGCTGACCCGGCGGACGCTCGGGCGGCTCCAGGGCTCCGCGGGCGAGGAGCGAGCCGCCCACTCCCGCGGCCTGGCGCGCCCGTCTCCGGTGACCAGAGAACGCAGCTACCAAATTGCCTTTTTTTTTACACCCCAAATCCTAATTAGAAACTTGAGATTTTATAGAAATTGTCTAATAAGATAGAAATTACTATATGAATTAATGTGAATCCGGTATCTGTGCTTCCTGTGTCTCCAGCTATTTTAAGTTATGATTAACTGTTCTTCCCTGTCAACATTTAGAAGTTTCTAGAACTGTTAAAGCTATTTACAAAAAGGGGTGGAAACTAATTAACTGGCACTCTTCTTGATTGCTATACCTTAAACGAACTTTCTTTGAACCCAATTAAAGTCTATTTTATGAGTAATCTTATTAGAATCTCTTAATTATAGTGCCCCAGATGGAATGAGCTGTTTGCCTGTTTTCACAGTTCTAAACTTGGAAAGAAGCAAAGTATATGTGACTAAACTATATATTCATGTTTATTGTTTTTTTCTTTGATGTTTGAAATCAGATATAAATTTGTGGACAAATAGGGAAGCAATATGTGAATCACAGTGTAGCAGAGGCAGACCAAGCATTGTGTTACTGCTTAAGAATCGTATTTTTGGAGCCCCGACTGCACCAATTACTTGTCCTTGTGCCAAAGGCAAATACTATGTTTGCACCTTCTTCCCCCGATTCTCAGGTTAATACTGCTAATGCAAATGCTCAAGTAGATATTTTTCAAAACTTTACAAGGTAGACTCAAGTGATACTTTTCTTTCATTTAGTAAATTCATGAACTATATATAGTAGGTTTGTATCAAACAGATTTTTTTTTTAATGAAAATTTGTTGGTGGATGTGTACACAGTATGTTGACTATTTTAGTCCCTTGGCCTTGCTCTCTGCTAGACCTCATGAGTTTCTTAATTTAAAAGAGGCAGTAGATGGATTAATGTCTCCTTGGGATGTAAACATGAAATACTTAGATTGTGTCTGATACCAAGGCCTTGCTTACACTTGCTTTTCAATACACTGAACAATTGTAAGTGACTTAGACACTGATGTAGACGCTTCGGGCTTACAAAGTTGGATGGATTCTAAGGAAGCAGTTTTGACATGGTTTAAAATATTCCCATCCTTGTGTTTCTTGTATCACAGCCCAGTGACTTTCCTCTCTTGAGATTGTAGCTCAGAGGAACTATTAGGATTCAACAGGTGACCTAACAGGATAGAAATGGAGAGATTCCTGTGTGCTGACGTAAAGGCATTTTCCAAGGAGTATAGGATTTGGTTGCTTTCCATTTTTCATTATCTCCTCCCACTACTGTTAGGATGTAGGCCACTCAAGCAATGCCCAGGTGGTTCCCTCATGAGAGTTAGGAGACTGGAGCTCCCAAGGCACGGGAAAGAGCCTAACCCATACCTGGGACACAGCTTTCAGTAAACGTTTGGTACTGTTCTGGGATGGCCCAATGCTCGTTTTAAGGAAGGAAAGTTGAAATTGTTTTTCCTGTTATTAATCAGGTGTCCTCTGTGCTTTTGTAGTCCTAACAACCTGTAATACTTGAACATCACTAAGGGAAGTAAATTATGAAACTAGCAAAAATCTGAGGCCAAAGTTATTTCTGTCCTAACAGCTTTAATAATGCTTTTGATTTTGAATAACCATTGTTTAAAAGTGGACCATTAAGCTAACTTTTTAAATGTCACTTCAGCACAACTGTGTTTAAAAGATCAGCTTTTATGGCACTGAAGAATGTATCTGCTGAGACATGAAAGTTGCTTGGTGTATGTATTAGGTAGAGGAAGAAGGGTTTTAGGCCAGATGAAAAGTTTACTATTATTCAGAAGTATTGATTGGGAAATTCAGAAGACCCATGCCCTCCTGCATGTGTATTTGGGCGCAGTTATGACTTTTTTTGGAGTTGTAGACAGATAAACCTTCTGATCGCACCCACTTATTGTTCTAACAGTGACAGATTGTTGTCCTCCTGCAGCTGGTGGAGAAGAGTCAGGTGGAACCCCTCTTCTGCTCTGATGTTCATCAGGCAGAGCCATTTTCTGCTTAGTTCAAGTTTTGGTACTTCATATAAGCATTGCTAGAAGGTACACACATGTATTAGTATCACTAGTTCTGAGCAGTTTGGTACATTTGTTTTAATATGTGTAGAATGTGCAGTAAACTTTTTCTTCCTTTTAGCATACTCACTCATCATTGTTAGGTCTGATACTGAGCTGACAGATCTACTGTGACAATGAGATGACGTATCTACTGTGAGAATAAAAATTATGTCTGAAAACTTTTAGGCACCAGGGTGTTTATATATTGAGGAAAATATATAAACACACGCATGCATGCAAATGTCACATCTCTCTACTGTGGAGTTAATGTGAACTTTTAATTTTAAATGGAATTGCAACCACAATCATTACTAAAAGAACATTCACTCCTAGGGAGGTTTTACAAAAGCCACTAAAAGAATGAGGTAGATGAAAATGAAATGGGTTGTCATTTGGGGTTATTTTTATTTAAAAATTGTGCTACTTTTGAAAATTGTTTTTATTACTACTCTCTTTTTGTGATTGAAAGGACATCTAATAGTAAGCAGTATAGTAATAGGAAGCTACTTTTTAAATTGCTGGCAAACAGCTTTAAGTGCACTTTCTTTGATTACACTTCCATTTTTTGTTAAACTTGAATTTTCTGAAGGCTTTTATGTACCACTAAGCAAATAACTTTAACTTTTAATAAACCTGATTTACATGTTTATTATATTTCTAAAGTAACTTCAGTCCTCAAATCTAGCTGGGAAATTGTTTATGAGATAGAATGAATCGATTTTTTTTTCTTTCTACATCTAATTAAGCACTAACTGATTTTACTACTTTATTGCCTTTACATTGCTTATTATTGACTGAATTCTGTCCCTCATTCACTTTGTTTTGTTTGAAATTTAAAATTATTTTCTTACTGTATTTATCATACCTACTGTTTTAATAATCTGCTTTCTTTAAATGCAATAAATCCCAAATGGATGGCATATTCTTTGTAATTAGTGACTGGAGTTTTTCATTATTTGTCTTCAATGTTTTGGGTGTAGACTTCGATTCAGCTCTTTTATTCACACTACAGACATGAAAGCACCTATTGTTCTCCAACTAGTGGAATAGAAAAATGAATAGGATTAGATTTCTGTTCTCAGGGTAAAGCTCACAGTGTGGGATTTAAGTAGGAAAACATTGTAACCCAGCATTCTTGCAGCAAAAATACTTCATAGCACAATCTGTTCAGGAACTACAATTACGGATTATTACAATGACGAAGGTAAGGCAAAGCCTGACTCTGAAGTACCTTGTGAACGTCCGACATTGTTTTTGCATCGTGTCTAATCTATTGAAGCTTCTTAAAATCTGGTAACATATATAACTTAAAAAGTACTTGGTTAAATAAAATACTGTAATCCTTGATTATATCAGAAAAGAGGCTTTGGGATGTTAAAGAGAAAACCTGTTTATTGGCCTGGTGCTGGTCGGGGCTATGTCTGGCGTCAAGACCACATCATCTTAGGTTGTGTTTCACAAACGGGGGCCTTTAGACTGGTGGCTTGTGGAAAGATTCGTCTTGTCAGGAACTTTTTTTCTTTTTTTGACTTAGTAACATCTGAAGTTACACAGAAGAATAAGGGCCCTGGGTCTTTTTATGGTACAAATGGTACAAAGTGTGGAATGTACCACTGTTCAAGCTGAGTTATGGTTAACTTCTTTAGAGAAAAACATATCCCGTGATTAGAGCTATTTATATCCCCTTTTAAGGTTATAAACGATGTAAAGGATGTAAATGATGCCAGCTCGGGCATCATCGGTAAGATGTAGTTCGTTATTCTCACAGTGGAGTTTTCTGCTGCACCTTTACAGACAGCGGCCTCTGCCGCGACGGCCGGACAACTGCAGTTACACGCGTGTTCCGGACGGAGTTTCTCATCCCAGACTTCGCAGCTGGGCGAGGGCTTTGGGGGCTGCCATTCCTACCCTCTAAGGCGAGAGTTGCCACTTTTCACTAGAGACCCCTACCTACTGCTGTCACCTGTCCCTTGTGAAAGTGTTTCCTCAAAGGTAGTTTCGGTATTGGGTCACTCCCTCACTCCCTACTCAGGACGTATCGGGAATTTCCGGGGACATCGGTACCAACGGCCTCTGCACCTCTTCTGAGGACACACAGTAACTGCAGTGATGCTGGGAAAAAGACATTCCGTCCCTCCCCGAATAGCTGAGCTCTTTCTTCACGCATTTTGGCAGGGCTGGGACTACCCAGAATGACGACTTTCGGGTGGATACACATCTGCTCAGCTCAGCAGCTGGCGGGAACCCAGAAGTGCAGGCTTTGCCCCTTGACCTTGACTACAGGGCAAAGGACAGCTCTAGGGAGGTACCTGCCGAATGGCGTTGCACAGCTTTATGCCAGTCGGTCACGATCTTCAAATCGGTTACTCTGTTCGGGCAGGATGCCAACGGATGGGACAGAGATTCCCTGAGTCTTCACTCCTGATTCTAAAATATGATTTTGAAGCCGTTACGTATTATAAAGAATGACAAGCAGCACGTGATACATTTAGTAAACCAGTTTATTTATATCACACGTATCTGCCATGCAGCTTACTGAATTGCACTCTGTGTCATAACAAAAAAGACAAGCACTATCTTTTGAAAATGGCTTTATATAGAAAGATAACTGCCTCCAATGAATTAACTACAACCTTATAAATCACAATAGACGATTTAAAACCGCCACAGATAGTTTTAAAATGCACGTGTAAAGTCTGTAGGTAAAGAGCTTTTCTAGTTTACACACTGTAAAATTAAAACCAGTTTTTTTAGTATGGTAGCTGAATAGTGTACTTTTAATCTTATTTCAGTAAATCTATAAAACCAAAAATAACTTAAATATACATTATTACAAGGCTCAGATTTGTAGGCAATTTTTAAATATTCTCTCATGTTAACAATGTCTTACAAATTTTGCCAGTAGTGGTATGCACACAGTAGGTGGTCAGTAAATGCTGACATACAGAAGTGTTTATAGTTGACAGCAATCCACACTCATCCATTCATTTCCTACTTTATAATAAAATATTTTATAGTAAAGATGAAAATGAGATAGGATAGGTTTCTTACAATATTTAACATTTTCATAAAAAGATGAAATGTTCCCATGGTAGAATTCTCCCTACAGTCAGACTTGTAGGCCTTTTAAATTAAAAAAAAAACAAAAAACAGTCAAACATAGTATGCCTTCTTAATCCATTAATTCGGATGGCAAGTATTAGATAATTCATACACTCGAACAAAAAACCAGGAATGTTTTTAAAAAATTTAGAGAAAAGAGAGCTTAAAGTTCAGGGTTTCTATTTTGAGATTTTATAGTAAAAATGGTACCAGGCCTAAAGTAACTCAACTTTTCGATTTTTAAATTAATTCTAACTATTCTCAGTGTATTTTATTGGGCCAAAATGACAAAATATCTTATTTAAAATCAACAATGCCACATTAGACCCCTAAGGGTTGTTTTGGGGAAAATACATCCTATTATCATTACAGCAAAGTCTTTTTTTTTAATCACTCAGCATAGGAATCAAATTTGTGGCCTTATGAGGCAAAGTAGCCATTTTCAAAGTAGTGTGTTCATCACCATAATGGTACAATACAGTGCCCTTAGCCTACCGGGAAGATTCTCCGTGCTGAGATGCTAGCATGGGGAATTTATACTCCAAAAACACTATACTGAAAAGAAACCAAAATTCTACAGATATATAAACTGAGGCACATTAAAGTAACATCCCTAATATCAGATACAGAAATGGCAATGTGGAAGTAAGCTTCACCCTCAATCAACACGAATTCCGGTGCTCTGAAGCTACACCAGTATTTAAAGCAGCTCATGTGAACCCATTAAGAAATCTGGATAATATTTTATATCCAGATGAACATGTTTTTGTGAATGCGTCCAAAGGGATCTAATTCACACACGTGAAAGGACCAAGGAGCGAGAAGAGCATGTATGCTGGGGCAGTGCGATGTGTTTCTTCGGCGTATACAATGAAGATAAACCAGTGCTCCGGGCCTGAGTATGAGATCGTGTTTACCAACACTCTGCGCGGTCAGTAAAATGCTCTCACGCGCGGGAACACGGAAAGACTAGAGTACGGGCAATAATCCTGTCACCAACTGGGGCCTCTACATGACTTTGTTCTAAGGCTTAACGTTCATTTCAGGGTCAGCCCTGGGCCACCTGGACTCTGTGGCCTAGAAAGTAGCACCCATATGACTGGGAACCCCCACCCATCAAGAAATTTAGCAGGACTGCAAATTCAGAGAGGTGAAACTCTCTATTTTGCTACAGGAATTTTAGAACGAAAAATCTGTAATCCACTGGCAAGAGTGCCATTATTATATGGAACTTAGTAGTAGTCCTTGAAATTAAAAAGCTTAAAAAAAAGCTGAAAAGCCTTGGTTATTAGACCACAGAATTTGTTGCCTGATTGTATCAGTTTTTAATGTGATTCTCATGGGATGGGAAATGATGATGCAAGTTCTTTTCCTCTTAATGCCTCTCTCAACTCAGACGAGGGAAGGTTTAAAGTTTTTGTTCTAGCAAACTAACAAATCCAAAGCTGCCAAGGAGAAGGGAGCCTACAGCTAAAGGAAATCAATCATACCTTAAGTGGCAGTTCTCACAACCCGTACTGCAACCCTGGCCTTGAGGAGGCCCTTCAGCTGGATCCACTACTGTAAGTATCTTCTATTAAAGGAACCACACAGGATGAGTCCGTTTTATAACGGAGGTGAAGCCCTTCCTAGGAAATGAAGCTGGTGTAAAGCAAAACTAATACTATTTCTACACTGCTTTCACATTCATTGTTGTAACTGTCAACTAATTTTCACTTTCTGTACAAGCAGCAAATTAGTAGTTTGAAGGGCTGGAAAGCAGTTACTATAGATTCCCAAGTATATTTTTCCATTTTTATAAAGTACTACTCATGATATATTAAATAGGAGAATAAAGGAAAAACTAACATGAATCTTAGAAACAGTGGGGTAGACAACTCCCCGCGACATATTGCTTACCAACTGTATACAGCAGGCGGCCATTCCTGCATTCACAAACGTGAAGCATAGTCCGGGCACGGCCTGCTGTGTCTGTACCGCATGACGTACACCGTAGACTGATGCCACCAGTATAACATCACGACGGCCAGGACGTGCCAGATCTGGTGGCTTGACCCGAGGTAGTTTAGTTGTCCTAAAGGGAAGGCAGAGAGACAAGAATACTGACTAATATTTTGATATTAAAATATGAATATATTTTTATCTCTGGACTTGGAAATACGGCTTCACAAAAAGATTTCGCAGCGTCAGAGCACCTGGAGACTGACAAAAGATTCATTCAAACCCAAAGGTTTTTTTTTAAAAGAATGAATTCCTATTTGGACACTTTAAGGACACTGGTGAATTCTGGAAATACTATTCCAAATATGTCTTCCAAACTAATTTGGTTAACTTCAGGAATCTGATTTTTCGTCTCCTGGGTCTCCTGTGTTACTTATCTGGATATATGTGTCATGGACTCATCCACAAAATGTAATTAGTATGGCTTCATCGTTACGGAGGTTGATTAGGTCATACACACACACACACACACACACACACACAACTTAAAACTATTTCTCTTTGTGCTTAGATTCCAAGGGGATTAGATAATTAACATGCGAAAGCTTCTTGAAAAAGAACAAAATAAGTGAAATCCAGAGCTGTAGGAATTTAGATTAACTCTCTTTTCCTCACTCACGGTGCTTCTGTGGTCGTCACGTAAACTTTCTCAGTCACCACCCCTGTCTCTCCTTACCAAGAGAAATAGTACAGGGCGTAGATTTTAAAGTGTAAGTCCACACAATCCTTTCTGTAGGGCTTCCTAGCCTTTTTTTGGTGCCACGTGTACTGTGACAGTCTAGTGAAACCCAAAGATTCATTTTCAAAAGCACAAAACACAGAGGATTACAAAGAAAACCGATCACATTGTCAGATAAATATCATAGATATATTTAATTGTGTTCACGGACACGTGTGGGGATCCTTGGACGCCGTCAGATACCCCTGTGCTGTTTCTACATCTGTAAAGCTGTCACTGAGCTGAGTTCGTCGGTGTCCATCTGTTGATTTCGTGGTCGTCGGCCACCATCCTCACCACCGCACGCCTCCCTCTACGCCAGGTCACAAATGGGGACTGGGGAGACGCGGTTTCTAAGCCACTTCCTCAAGAGCATCTGAGCTTTCACTTTTATCCGTGAAGCTCTTCATCTCGTAGGGTCTCCAGATGTCTGCCGCTCCTGCCGTGCCCGCACCGCCACACACTCAGCTACGTGGGGGCACAGCTGAAGTCAAGCTCATCTGGGAGAAAAGTTATGTAACATTTGGCCTTTTACCGGGATCCTACATTAGACAACTGGAAACTTCCGGTATGAAAGTTCTGGCATAAAAATACTATGGCTACAATTATGTAATGTGGAAAAATGACATGGTTCAGTTTTCTACATGTACTTGTCATGAAAAAATAAGTAATAAAAGAATTATTAGGGGCGCCTGGGTGGCTCAGTGGGTTAAAGCCTCTGCCTTCGGCTCAGGTCATGATCCCAGGGTCCTGGGATCGAGCCCCGCATCGGGCTCTCTGCTCAATCAGGAGCCTGCTTCCCCCTCTCTGCCTACTTGTGATCTCTGTCAAAAAAGGAAATAAAAATCTTAAAAAAAAAAAAAGAATTATTATTAAGGTGCCACAAAAATATATTTTGCTAGAACCGTTTCCTGAGGAAAATTGTGGCTCTCCCTGAAGGAGGGCTGGTCTTCAATGTAGGGTCACGTCCCAGTTATGCTCTGGAATCGGAATGTTTACCCTCAGGTTCGTCTTACTCTTACTTAAAACTCACGGGTGACAACCAAGCTCACGTTAGAAAGCCTGTGATCTACACATTCTCTAGATCAGGGTTTCTCATCCTTTTTCTTCCCAACATGCATTATGAGTAGCAAAATCCTATCTTCAATTCACTGTGGAAGACATTCTTAACCAGGAAGGAGGGACAAGTCTGCGGTTTGCAAATGAACACCGTCCGACGTCTGGCTCCTCACACCAAAAAATCACTGCTCGACGCACTCTGTTCTCTTGACTCAAGCCAAAGATCCCTAGACTTCTATGACGCTGCCCCTTACCCAACCGCAACCTCCACTTCCAGGACTGAGGTCGAGGAAGGACCATCGCCATAGCTGCTGACTTGTACTGAGTGCTTACTGCTCGTGAGGAACCTGCTAAATGGTTCACGTACACTTTCTCACGCAATCCTCACAATAACACCATGAGGGGAAGTATGATCTCCAGGCTCAGATGAGGAAATGACCCGAAAAAGCACGAGTAGTTTCTTTAGCTCGCGCAGCTAGTAAGAGGATGACGTGGATTTGAAGCCCAGCAGTCGGACTCCAGACCCAAGTTCCTAAACAAGCAAAGACAGATTTTGGACAACATTATTCATTCTACCCAGTGTCCTCTTGGTTATTTTCTATCAAAGGTGATTTTTTTTTTCTGGACTGAAGAATCAGGGAAATCTGTCCTATTGAGGTACTAGCTTGTGTATATCTTGCAGACGTGAAGACCCTTCACTTAGGTTATTTTCCCTTTAGCACTGGGTATTAGGAAGCTGAAAGGCAGATTGGCGGCCTTTATCTACTTTTAGAACCTCAGGATGGATATATGGTGAAGTGATCCTAACCCTGGCTTCTTTTTGTTATCTTATTTTCCTCTCTTTTCTTATTTCTTGTTTTGTGGATCTCTACATACATAAATTACTTTTTAAGTTGAGTTGGTTTATAAAGAAGTCAATGGTAAGTGATAATAGTATTGCACAAAAGCAGCAGAGTTTGGGAGTCAGAAGACTCCGAGCTCTGTCACTAGCTCATAACCAGGAAATGGTGGGAACTCATCTACTGCACTCGAGTTTGTGAAAGTCCTTTGAAAGTTGAGCTTTTAGATAACATTTGACAATAGGAGAGCTATTCTGTAACCAATAATATTGAAAAAAACTAACTTCTGATACTCAAGCATATACTTCTACCATATATTTAGAAGAAAGTTGCGAGATCACCATGAAAGTGATACTTACCTGGGAAGTACCGCTCTGGAACTTTGGAGATGTAGAACAGGAAAGCCAGAAGAGCGATCACATACATCACAACCACACGGGGTGCAAAGTCCTAAAAAGCAAAACATTTTTTCACAGATCTTTTTCCTGTGACTGAATTCCTCATTTATTAGGAATCTAATTCACAGATTAGATATTAGTCATAGGTGGAATTTAGCCTTGTTAAATCTTAATCATAGACAGTCTCCAATTATGGAAATTTTGTTCTCGCTACTGTAGGAAACGGGCACCGGGCCGGCTTCGTCCGTGAAGCGTCTGACTCTTGGTTTTGGCTCCGGTCATGGTCTCGGGGTTGTGAGACTAAGCCCTTGTGGGGCTCCCTGCTCCGCACAGAGTCTACTTGGGATTCTCTCCCTTTCCTTCTTCCTCCCTGTAGGAAATGGCCTGCAGAAGTGGAGCGGAGTGCTCTAACGGTGCGGGAACTAAGGGAGCCAGAACTGTACCACGGTTGAAGGTCCTAAGGACACCCCACCTAGAGGGGGACTGGAGGTACCAGCAGAATAAGCAAAAACTGCAGATGAGGGGCCCCTGGGTGGCTCAGTGGGTTAAAGCCTCTGCCTTCAGCTCAGGTCATGTTCCCAGGGTCCTGGGATCGAGCCCCACATTGGGATCTCTGCTCGGTGGGGAGCCTGCTTCCCTTCCTCTCTCTCTGCCTACTTGTGATCTCTGTCAAATAAATAAATAAAATCTTTAAAAAAACAAACAAACAAAAAAACAAAACTGAAGATCAGGGTCTTGTGGTTAAAAAGACACAAGACTGTTGGGAGCATCTGGGTGGCTCAGTCGGTTAAGCCTCTGCCTTCAGCTCAGGTCATGATCCCAGTGTCCTAGGACCCAGCTCCACGTCAGGCTCCCTGCTCAGCAGAGAACCTCCTTCTCCCTCTCCCTCTGCCCCTGCTTGTGCTCTTTCTCCCTCTCACTCTCAAATAAATAAATAAATAAAATCTTAAAAAAAAAAAAAGTTTGGTCCAACAATGAAATCTGTTCACCAACCTGGATAAGTGGTCCTCCTGAAACTACTGATGAAGCAGTCCCTCTCTCAGCTCTAACTGGAAAGCTTTTCCTTGCCCTAAGAAAATTAGTCAGCTAAAATTGATTCATATTGATCTTAATTCTGGTTGTAAATTCACAAGAAGCCATTTAAGAAATAAAGACAAGGGGTGCCTAGGTTAAAGCTCATTAAGCCTCTGCCTTTGGCTCAGGTCATGATCCCAGGGTCCTGGGATCAAGCCTGCTTCCCCCTCTCTCTGTGCCTGCCTCTCTGTCTACTTGTGATCTCTCTCTCTCTCTCTGTCAAATAAATAAATAAAAAATATATATATATATTTTAAAAAAGGAATTTTTAACATCAGTAAATATGCCAGGAAATCTAGCAGAAGTAATACACTTGTTGCAATGGGGTCTTTTCTGGAATATGGGGATTTAACTGCAGGTTTTATACAAAAGGATCACATATTCTTAAGTTTACTCTCAAGTGCTTTCTTAAAGCATTTTTATGTGGATCTCTGAGATCTTAAGTCTTATTTCTAATCCCTTTCTCCAGAACATGGAGGCATTCTCACGACTTGCCCCGTAATACCGAACTCTAAAAGCTCTTCTTTTACTTCCCAGTCTGTTGTCCTTGGTGGGTGGGACATGCTCTCGGGGCTCCAATACAGTAATGATTTTCAAATCAAGATTTTCAATCTTGATCACTAGTCTCCAGCTGTGACCTGAGTTCCAATTTCATCTCCACCTTTACGTCCCACAGGTGCCTCCAACTCAACAGGTCCAGGGAAAGATCTTTTCCAGCTCCCTTTCTCCCCCAATTCAATCAATCAATCAATCAATCCCTTATTCCATATTTGTGTTCTCACTGGCATTGCCCTTGCCACAGCTAACAAAGTTGGAAACTTAGAAGTTCCCCTGCACTGATAAGCACTTGGGCATTAACACCCTCACGGTAGCAGAAGGAGAACTAAGAACGTTATCATTTCACATAAAGACATCTGGGGAAAAAGCAGCAGTTACACTTCTCTTTCCTGCAAGGCATGCTAATTTATAAAGACGTGAACATGATGGCATTAATATGCAAATACATGCATTTTCTCAAAGGACAGAGCCCCACCCACCTGGTCTGATTCCAGTACTTTACCCAAAATGAATACAATGGAAAGGACAAAAAAAAAAGAAGAACATCGACCACACTCAACTCACCTGTACAATAGGAGCCCCGAAGCCTCCATTGAGCCAAACCCAGTGAAGCGTAGGGATCACTCCATACCCCGAAACGGAACAGAAGATGACAGAGCGCAGCCTCTGCCACTGCTGCGTGAGGTAACTGGGGTGGGTCTGTGCGAAGAACACGGCCAGGATCATGGCGAGCGCCGTGACCAGGTACACCTGACGCCAGTACTGGGAGGAAGGAAACCGAGTTTTCGTTGTCATGCGACATAAGAGAAGGAAAAGAGCCATTCCAGGTTTTACATTACTCATTCCAAACTTATTTTTATATATATATTTTTTTTCCCCTTTCTAAACATAACTAATTTCCTTCCTTAAAACACAGCGTGTTCCCCACGACCACCAGGCTTCTCAGGACGACAGAGAGCCGGCAGAAACCACACTGATTCACACAAAAGCATTTTCGGAGGACCTGCCACATGCCAGGGACGATTTAAGTCCCGCAGGCGACGCGGACGAGGACACGGCCTCTCCCAGGGGGTGAGCTCACAGCCCGTGGGAGCGGCAGACGCGGACAGACGCGGACAGACGGTCAGGGTCACCAGCATCCGACGAGACGTACTGTAGCCGAGCAGGGAGACAGCGTTGCAGGGCCCCGGGGGCCGGGGCCGGGGCATTTGCTCCTGCAGCAGCGGATAAACGCTCCACAGGAGAGAGGGCGGCTAAGCAGGGTCGCCTGAGGAGTACACACGACTGCGTGGGAAGGGGGAGTCCTCAGGCAAAGGAACAGCACGGGCCGCGGGAACGGTTCAAGCAGCGAGGCCCAAGGCGGAGGACCGTGAGGCCCGGGACTTGGAGCTCGTTATACCGCGCCGGAGCAGGGTCCTCCAGGATGAGGACGGGCCCGCTTCTCACACTGACTGACTAGGTGACGCGGGCATCGCTGTGAAGAAGAAAGTGCGGATGGGAAGCAGCTGGAAGATACTAGAATAACCGACTCAAAAAGAGAATGGAGGCTTGGACTCCCATTGAACGAGGAAATACGGATGTGAGCAGCAGAGTCCGGAGACTTTTTAAAACTAAACGGGATGTGTGAGAAGGCAGGAGGATGGCCAGGCTGTCTCCATCACGAGAGGCCGTGCGCACGGCTTCTGCTCACGCAGCGAATGAGCAGATAAGCCAGTGTGTGTTCGCTTGGTGGCGCAGAGAGGATGGGAAAGCATGAATGTGCATCCTGCAGTATGTTACGTTTGAAGGCTTACAGAGTATTCGGGTATGGAGACGAGCAGCTGAAGCTCAAAAGCCAGCACCTGACGGGCCGGAGTCCCTCCGCTGGGCTGCAGGCCCGCTGTGAGGCAGCGCGCTTCCTGAAACCGCACCGTCTGGTTCACCTGGACCCACGTGCACACCCCCCGGGTGGGGTTCAGAGTTTTCAATCTCACTCTCAAAGCAGCCTGCGTTCCTTCAAAGATAAAGAGCTGCTACGGCAGCTGCGTATTCGGAAATGATTAGGCACCAGAGGAAAGAAAATGATTTTCCTTTAAATGATCATTAACCCTGGTGGTTCTCTTTTCTCTTGGAAACTGAGCTTTTCTGAAAAGAGATTTAGTCCCACTACCCGCCTGAATTATCGGGTACAGGTGGGAAAAGGTAAACAGAAAACAGGTCAGCTTTCAGAGAAAGACGAAAATAAGTAAAACAATTCAAATGTGACATGACTGCACGCACAAGCTCCTACTGACCAGCTTACACCAAATTTTCTAAAAGATATAAACGGTTTCCTGCAAAATGAGTAAGTGAAACCTGAGCAAATACGAACAACTTACCATTAAAATGAAATCAATTTACAAGGTTAACTGCACATATATTTAATTAGGTGCTTATGTTCCAAAGTAATTAGACCTAAAAAGCAAATGGCTCATATGTTAAGTAGCTATAATCAATAATTCTTACTTCAAACCAAATTCACGATTTTTCTCTTTGCTAGTTTTACACTTCAGCTCAGTTATCTCTATTACTGTGCAGAGACAAAGGTCCCACTTAGGAATTCTCAGTTCAGAGGGATCCTGTGCTACAGCTGATCTTCCCAGGACGCGAAGGCCGGGGGGAAGGCTCGGAGCACCTGTTACATGTGAGGGCTCGTGGGGAGGAAGGCTCCGGTCTTTTGCGAACAGGACTACCAGCACCCAGAATGTACACTGCCCCTGCACAGCTCTGTCCTGGCTCTGAAAGGGAGGGAACTAAAAGACAAAAAGCAAACGAAAAGGGTAAGGGTAGGCGAGCAGGAAGAAGAGAGAACAGAGCTGATGAGGGCTTCCGGAATGGGAGGCCTTCAGAGGTACCGGGCCCAGGGGAAGACTGTTTACCTCCTTGGCGGGAACATGAGATGATGGGACGGGATTACATTCCTCAGTTTGCTGGGCCAACATAATCTGAAAGCAGTGTTTCAAATGCTGCTTTGCACAGGGCAACAAGTAACTTTTGTGACATCAGAATCAACAGCAGAGTTGATCTCTAACTCAGAAGGGACACCTATTTAAGTCACTCATCACCCAGCTGGTCTGTCTCCATGCTTACCTCCAAATAGAAGACTAAGAAAGGAAAACGTATTTCTTACAAAGAACTTAGTCAACACGCTCACAGACAAGCCCTTTATTTTTTTCACTGAGAGAGGACTAAAGGATCAGAGGAAATGGAAAGCAGCAGGCAGCTTCATCATTTTATCAAGCACTAACTTTAACTTCAGCTCTATACACATAAGAGACATGTAATGTGCATCTGAAGAATCAAGTAGTTGTAGGGATTTAGTGGAAACATTAATAACTTACTGTTTACATCCATTTTCAGAAATACTCTTTAAATATATATTTCAATGGAAAATCAGTTAAATGAGTTTGGATCTAGTAATAGATATTAGAGATCACAGGGACCTTCTGAAAAATGAGTTTATACATATATAAGACTCATATTTCTTCTATAAGTTAATTATGTGTTTATTCGGAAGTTCAAAGGAACCATGGCAAGAAAACAGAAGACCTACCGGAAAGGTAGAATGTAAAATGTTTTAAGTTACTTACGTTATTACAATAAAATGCATAGAACACCCCAGAGACGTAGCATCCCAGTATTCCAATAGAAATTCCTGCATAATCTAATGCCATCCATCTTCGACAGGTTTTTTCTGATCGATGGCAGGAAAAAAGATGATAGCCCACAGAGCAAAGCATACAGACCTATGGACAATAAAACAAATCTCAGCGAAGAGAAACAAAAAGGAATGAAAGCAACTCATGTGTGATATTCAGTGAAGTGGTTAGGTCAAGTCCAGACTTTCTGGCCAAACAAACTTGAACCTGGATTCTGGCTTTGTGCCCTAAGGCCAGCCATGTCATTTTTCTAGGTCTCAGGTTCCTTATGGGTAAAATGAGGCTAACAGTAATAAAGAAATTTAAGATGGTAGCTGTTTTACAACATGAAATTTTAAATAAGTAGCACAGCAGTGGGAAAATGATATAATGTCAATGTTTTTAAAATATTGAAGCTTATTTGGATTCACGAATGAGTAAAAAGCACCCACTAGAAGATCAAAGGACATCAGATTGTGTGATGTAAAACCATAAGGTCCTCCCACTTAGCTGCTCCCCAGCAGCAGCTCCTGAGAACATCTGTTACGTGTCCCAGATATCTTCGTCGAAGGTATCGAACACCTACGATCTACAAGGCCACACATTCAAACACACGCTGTATACTTTTTAATCAAATGGAATCACATAATACATCTGTTCTACAATTTTGCTTTTTTCGCTTAAGACTTTCCGTGTCCATATGAAATTTCATTGTCTACAGTTTACTTTTGGGATGTAGGTTATGCACAGCTTTGCTGTGTCCAAGAAAAAAAATAACTGACTTATGCTGCCTTTTTAGGTTGCCAAATTGAGAGCAAAGCCAGTCTGACTGGAGCAGCTGCTCTGAAGATTGATCAGGCTCCCATGGCCGAACTCCCTCCAGCCATTCCACACCTGCTGTGAGTCGTGCCCTGCGGGTACAAGGATGAGACCTCGACTTTCGGGGAAACAAGTGGACAACCGGAGTGGCGCTCTAAGAAGTCACAGTGAGAGAACAGAGGAGGGAGGGGCCTGGGTCTGGGTGTGTGTGCGCCCTTGTTTGGTTGGGGAAGTGGCGGGAAGAAGAGCTTCACAGAAGGGCTGCCGCGGAGCGGGATCCGTCATCTAGAATAAATACAAACACAGGCGGCCCCGTGTGTGCTGGAGGGGCCACAGGCAAAGCAGAGTTGAGAGACACAGAACCATTAAGGAATGTCGTGTGGCCCCTCATAATACAATTATGACAGCGTTTTAACGTCAATATTATGGACAAAGTGTGATACTATTGAAGATTTTAAGTGCCGCCTTACAGAAAGGCTGAGACGGGAGGTTCCAGGAGTAGCCTGGAGCTCCGGCAACGACAAGAGCCTCCTAAGCCAGTGACGGCAGGGGTGCGGCAAATGGCACAAAGTAATATGAAGCATAAGTGACAGGAAGTAGATCAAATAAATGTTTTGTAAGCAGCTGCTCAGGTAGAAAAATGGTCAGCTAGCCAGTGTATAGTCTGGTCATTAAACAAACCTCATCAGGCCCCACAGCTCCAATATCAATACTCAAAACAACGTACCTACCACAAGGTCATTTCTTCGTCCACAGTCGGAAGTCTTCATCAGTCTGTGGCTTAGGCTAGGAAGCCACAGATCCGAGTTCGCTGACCCAATGAAACACAACTCTCGGAAGTTGGGTTATTGTTTTCTCTGATTACCCTTGAGATTAAACACCGTTAAGTCTAGAGGACACCACGGTGTGTATCCTTGTTGACAAGGAAAGATCTCATTGTCACAATGCTGAGTGACACAAAAAAGCAAGCAGAGATGATCACAGCTCAGAAATAGGTAGGCAGGTAGATGGGAGGCAGCTGTGTGTACACAAATGCCAAATATGGCTACCTCTGCAAAGCGGAATGGCTTTTACTTTTCTGCATACACTGTTTTGTTTGAATTCCAACGTGAGCATATTTTACAGTAATAGTAAGAAACAACAATAAGGCTAATTTCATTGTGAAAAGGAAAACAAAGAGAAAAGTTACACTTTTTAAAAGGAAATTAAAATACATAGTGTTAACAGAGAGCACTGAGTTTTTAAAAAGTAAACCTATACTTAGTATCTGTTCTAAAAATTAAAAGAAATCCATTTTAAAAGAAATGTGTTATTATCAGCATTCCTTAAAAAAAAAACTGAAAAATGATCTGGCAAACTGAATTTAGACAATAAAGTTTTCTGGAAACTTTCCTTCTGCGGACTATCTCACTCCATCAAGGCAGAGAGATAACTGGAGGGCGACATCCTACATCTAATCTCCTTGGCAAGATAACCAAATACTTTCCAAATACTCTCGGGCTCCTTCCTCCCTGCAGCCTCATCTTTCTCATTCTCGCACGAGCCACCCACAAAGGCCAACCCCTACCAGTCCAGAAACTGTTGGACAGTCTCTTGCTTCTGGGCCTTTACACAAACTACTCTCATCTGCTTAAATCCCTGCCTCACGCTCCCTTCCGCCCTCCTACCTAAGTGACTCAGTCGCTAGGACAGGCTGGTTTTGTTCAGCTCTACATTCGTGACGCCTAGCTTAATGCCTAGCTGTAGATTATGGAACTTAATGCAAATGAACTGAATCTAGGGAAAGGCATTCCTGGGTTCTACAAATAATAATAATAACGAAGACACAACAGTATTCTTTCCCTCAACGAAATTCAACATATCATTCCAAAAACTAGAATTAGGAAAGTTCAAAGCCCCTGAAATTTCATTCTACTATTCAGGATGTACTCTATTAAATCTGGTTCGTGGGAAGGTACTAAGCATATAATAAAATGGTAGAAGTGAAAGAGAAAAAAATGTATCTTTTAAATTAAAACTAAATGTAAATCAATTTTTTTTTCTTCCTTTTTTGAGAGAGCGAGGGGTGAGAGAGAAGGGGAAAGTGAGAGAAGGAGAGGGAGAGAGAGAGAATCCTAAGCAGGCTCCACACCAGGAGCAGATGCCCAACATGGGGCTCGGTTCTAAGACCAGGAGATCATGACCTGAGCAGTAATCAAAAGTCGGACGCTTAACTGACTGAGCCGCTCAGGAGCCCCTAAATGTAAATCAATCTTAATTTGTGGTTTACCATGCCGCCTGCTGACTCTAAGAATTTGAGAAAATTGAGTCAACAGGTTATAAATTTAATAAAATAAAAATAATGGAGATGGCAGTTTTCAGTTGGGAAAATCTGCTGTCTTTAGTACCTTGCTGCCTTTAGCAACTTCTGCAGTGTGTAACAAAGATCACTGCACTATTATACCATCCTGCTGAATAATCCTGAGCAAGTCGCTGTAACATATTTTGGGTTTTTCTTCATTGGCAGTTGTAATTATTTGTTTTTCAGTTCGGCAATGCATTGTTTTCTTAAAACAGTATGAAGATTAATATGCTTTCCTTGAACTGTCAGTCGTGGCTGGATGGTAAAGGAATAAAGGGCAGGCCCGGGGGTAGAGGAAAACATGTGGGATTATCAAAGGAGATCCTACTCAACAGGAGAGTATAAAGCAGTTTTGCTTATTAATGGTTATTAAGAGCATCTTAGTCTGTAAGATACATCTAAAAATAAAAGTATAAAGAAATTGATTGATTTCCATTTTAAAACCAGAGATGGCATCTAAGAGAGGTTTAGGCTGCAATGAGGACAAAATGTGTATACTTATAAGTATAAATAATCAAATAATAATAATAACGAAGATACAACAGTATTCTTTCCCTCAACAAAATTCAACATATCATTCCAAAAACTAGAATTAGGAAAAAAGGGGAAGGGTGATGTTCCCAATGTGTTCTTAGTCCTTTAACTCCGAAGTGTGAACTTGAGTTGAATGATGGTCTGAAATTAAATGATGTCTCACAAAAGCAACATCTGAGCAGCTGCAGTCTGGTACAGAAGCACCTTGCGCGCAGGAGCCACAGGTTAACTGCAGGGGGCGCTGGCCTGCACTTGCAGGGAGGGGTGACCGTTTTAAATGCGTATGCTTTCTGTACTCACTTCATTTGTTTTTTAATTTTAAAAATGTCAGCAGGATTTCAGCCCACATTTGTTTTCTTCTTTAGAATTGTTTTTAAAACTATTCTATATAACTTTTAAAGGAATTTTACCAATCCTTGAAGAAAACTGGAAGTGCTAGGGAACTAACAAATATAAAAGGTAGAAAGGAGAAACAAAGTATTTGAAACCAGGCAAGCATAAAAAGACCAAAGGAAATGAACACTAAAGCAACGGAAAAGATCACTACCAGCAAAATAAGACATTCAAATTAAGACAGATACATTTATATATGTATATAAATTACATAAATTTATTAAATTTAAAGATAAAATTAAGACAAATAAGAAATCACAGACATATAAATAAGAACAAGATGGGAAATCTTCTGAAAAAAGTTTTAAGCAGTAACTAGTGTTCTATCTCAGCCAGAAAATAGAGTACAGAGGTGCCGATCCCATTATTAGTCTTAAAACAGAAATCTCTAAAAAGGGAAGGAGAAAAGGAAAGGCATTTTCTCAATCTTTAAAATTTACTGGATTTCAAGTATACTCTAACAGTAAGGCCCAAATATACTCTCATAAAAACACTCTTGCTGCTTGTATTATGGAAATGAGTAAGCTAACCTATGTGCTATTTTGGGGGCTCTTTAAATCAAGTGGTAGCTGTGATGTAAGATCACCTGCCCAAGCCTGTCTGACTAAAGCTCTCTTTACTAGTAATAATGTTTCTGAAATGACTTACCTGGAAGCAGAAAAGACAAATAGAACAAATGACAAAATCTTCTCTGGACGCGCTTGCCGAAGGTAATACTGATGTCATGTCATATATTCCCAGAGTAAAGAAGAGGAAAAAACCCAGCAAATGACTCCAGATGTTTACGGTCTCATTCGATAAAATAAACAAACTGGAAAACAAACAGACATGCATCTCAGATTCATACTGGCTGGCTCACCATCAGCATCTAGAAGGTTAGGGACAGTTTGGGGGGCAGTTAGCCAACACTCGCTACTGAAGCCCTTAACCGTGTTTCTGCCTCTGTAAATAGGATTTCTTGCTTAGTTTACGTTCTTCCACGTCTCCACCAGTCCTGAGGTCTTGGAGCTTTTTGGGGCTCACCTCTATTATCATAGTCACTACTTCCTTCCTCCCCTGAGGTACTGAGGTACAGATCCCATCTCACCCTCCAGCCCATCTTCTCCCTACAGCTGGCACCGACCGTCTTTATGGCACCACTGTCCCCGGCAGAGTACTTGGCTCAGATTGGACGCTAGGTGTCTACAGAAATGAACGTGTGGATTAAAACTGGATGTTCGCTATCATACTTTCATGTTCAAACGCAGGTATCTGAAAACCTGCTAAGTATAAGGTTAGCCACAAACTTAAAATACCTTTTCAGCACACATTACATGCGAACGCAAAGCTAAACAGACGCGAGAGAAGCAGAATAAATACAAACTGTTCCATTGGAAAGGCTCTTACGATAGGCGTGCTGGAACAGCTTTGCTGTGGTTGTGTGAAACCAAACCAGTTCCTAGGTGGCATGAGTTTCTCCTTTTTAGGAACAATAGGTTACTTTGAGTATTGGTACCGTGTGCTCACTGAATGCCCAGCTGGTCTGAGCAGTCTTAGCGGCACCGCGGCTGGAGACTGGACCACAGCAGCCAGGAGTCCAGAGGCTCACTGCCCCTCCCTCCACTCTCCCCTTCGGCCACAAAGTAGCTCTGCAATCTTAAGTCACCTAACTTCTCTGGCTTCCGCTTCTTCAGTTCTAAAACAAGGGAGGTGAATGAGATGCTGCTGCCAGTCCCTTCTAGCTCCTTCACTTTGTGAAATGTTTCTCTAACTATAGACAGAACGCGACTGATTATTTATTGTTTAAAATTCTCTTGCATTTCTCTTGTGAAATCTAATCTTTTTGTTTGAATTAAGGTCTTTGACATTTGCTGGTTCACATTCCTTATTAATAAGCATCAATGTATCCCTCTAACCTACTGAATTTGTAGGAATCACCATGGTTCTCATTTTCCCGTTTTGACACACCATAAACACAACAAGGTCTCACACTAGCAAACGCTCATCAAGAATAAGGTGAATCTTTTTATCATGAATTTTGGGCTTTATCCTGTACAAGCATCAAGCGTAAGGACTACTTACACTGGGGCAGGAGTGGAGATGCAGGGATGTGAAGGAGAGTATTAACTACAGGACTAGATCGATGGTCAGCACTCTGCTCTGCCTCTGCCTCAGAACTTCTCACTTTGTGGGACTCGGCGTGACCTGACTGACTGAACCGACAGGCAGGACCTTGGCACGCTCCTTCCAACTAACAGAGTGCTGGCAGAACAGTTGTGACATGCAAAACCTCTTCTTACATCCAAAATCTGTCCTGGCCACTCTGACAGTTAAGAAAGGGCAAAAGCTGAACTTGGCCAAGACCAAGCTGGTGGGAAGAGCACTTGGAAGAATACTGCCTGTGGAGAATCTACTCTTACTCTGTGAGAAGTTCTGCTTCTCTGTTCAGCTTCAACATCAGTAATTAGGGTGGTAACAAGTCACCATTAATTGAGTGCCTGTTAGGGGTCATGCCCTGTGCAGCATTTTATATACATAATCTCATTTAATCCTTACTACTTTTTGAAGCAGGAATTGTGATTACCCTCGTTTTCACAAAAGGGTAAAGTAAGATTCAGAGAGGTCAGCCCTTGTTCAAGGTCCTGAAATGGTTAAGTGGCAGATGGGGACTTTTTGACTCCACAGCCCAAGACCAGAGCATTACACATATTTCACTTCTCAGTCCATGAGATTTGGACACTCGCACCAGAATCCAGAGGACGACTGCTACATGGTAATAAAATACTTAAGGGAATTCACGACCTGCTGTGTCCTTGTGAACTTCACCTGCATAGCAGGGCCCGGCTCTGGTTTCCTGTATAATAACTTATGCAAAGGAGACACTGGGGAGGCAAATCGTACTTAGGATTCAAATTGTGAAAGCCTGTGGGCCAACCACTGAGTAGGGATGGGCGGAATGTGATGTCACCTTGTGGTGATGAGTCCAAAACACTTTCAAGGCAGGGCGGAAAGATCTGGGGAAAGCCCTTGCTGAAAAGAAGACCAAGAATCAGATGCGGGAGCAACTCAACAGCCCACATGCCAGCACAGTGTGTCACTACCACATCCTAGAACTAACCAATACCTGTTCCTTCATTCCCTTAAAGTGCGGCTCTATATTTAAGTACATGTAGTGAGTTTTAACATAAATCTAGTCTAACAACCAGAACACTGATTTTTTGGTTTTGTTTTTTTAAAATCCAGGCACTCAAGGGACTCAAGGTTTTAAAGGTTTAGATGGTAAAGAGATTCCTTTCTCAGAGGTGCTTCTAGGGTGCTCTGGTGCAGGGCGGTGTCAGTGACAGCTTCTCTCTGCTCCGTCCTTTCCCTACACAGCGTTTTCCACAGCGGTTATTATGCAAGAGAGTAATCACTCTGAAATGTGTGTCACTCGGACCAAACCTTAGTAGTTTCACAAGAACAGGGCAATATCTGCTGTTCTGGGCATGGCCTGGTACAGGGTCTGGCACCTGGGAGGGGCTCCCAGTACCTGCTGAATGAATGAATCAGGGCTGCTCTGAGACATCTGTCCATCTACCTGGATACACACACACACACACACACGCACGTGTATGTATATACATATTTACGCATATGCCTATGGCACCGTGACCTGTGTCCTAATATATTAATACAATTTCCTATCACACGTCACATTGGGCCCAAACCACCGGAATTTCCACAAGGCTCATCCAAAAACAGACAAAGCTTGGGTGTGCGCTGGGCAGGGACCACCCGGCCGTCGTCGGCGGGGGGAGGGGGACGGGGGGGCTCCCAGCGGCAGCAAACGCGGTACGGGCGGCGGAGCGCCGCAGGGGAGACTGCTGCGCTGGCGACGGAAGCCCTGCTCACTGTCACTCGTGCTCCGTGGGCCGAGCACCGGGCGGGGGAAGAAGACAGGTAAGGAGAGGGGAGACGCGGGGGAAGGAATGGGAGGGACCGGCCAGGTGGGAACGCCCGGCTCGGGGCGGCGCAGGGACCCCCGGCAAAAGGGGCGGGTGGGGAGGAGGGCCCCAGCGCCCCCCGCGGCGGCGGCGGCGACCCCGTACCTTTTGATACACAGCCTGGAGGGCAGGTAGGCCCGGTAGCCGTCGGTGATGTACGGGTTGTCCTTGAGCGACACGGGGATCTGCTCGTAGGTGTAGAGGCGGATGCCGCGGGGCACCAGGACCGGCCAGTACTGGTAGCTGCCCAGCTCGATGTAGTGCGCGCTCTTCAGCAGCTTCTGGTGCATCCTTCCCTGCGCCGCCGCCCCCGCGCCGGGGAGCTCGTCCGGGCCCCGCCTCCCCGGGGAGGGGGCTTCGCCGCCGCCGCCGCCCCCGCCCCGGAGCCCGGGAACGCGACGCGAGGTCCTACGGTCCCGCCGCTGCCCAGGCCCCGCTCGGCGATCACACCGGCCGGCCCCCGCCGCCTGCGCCCCGGCGCACCCGGCGGCGTCGCAGCCTTCTCTGACGTCAGCACGCCGCGGCCAGCCCCACCCCTCGGCCTCTTCTGGGGCGGGGCCGGCTGGGGCTGGGGCGGGGCCGGCGGGCCGGGGTGGGGGCGGGCCGGGGGGGCGGGCCGGGAGCGGGCCGGGGGCGGGGTCAGGGGCGGGGCCGGCGGGACGCGGGAACGGATGCGCGCGCGGGGGCGTCCGGGTGGTTTCCGACCCGCGAAGCCGAGGCGCGGGTCTGTCTTGGTCTGTGGGAAGAGCACGGGGCCGTGCGGACGAGGACCGGCGGCGTTTTCCTCAGGGGCCGAGGAGAGCGCTCGCTGGAAGCGAACGGAGAGCGAGAGCGGACTCCTCCCGGCTGCATGGTGGGAATCCGCGGGGAGCGTCGACGGACCCGGTTCTCCGAGCCGCGGCCGGTCCGTCCCGGACCGCAGCACGGTCCCGCACCACGACGGAGTGTGGTCCAGCCCCGGAGGAGCCCCGGCGGCCGGGCCAGCGGGTCTGTGCCGCCGCCGTCCCGGGTGCGTTCTCCGACGTGACACAATGCGCGCTGAACGACGACGGCTCGAGGCCAAAGCCGGGCCGCGCCGGGGCGGGGCGGGCAAGTCGCCGAGGCGCCCGGGGGAGCCTGAGACGCTGGGGTTTCGTCTCTTTCTTTTTTATTTATTTTCTAAAAAGATTTTATTGGTTCATTTGACAGACAGATCACATGTCGACAGGGAGAAGGGCAGAGAGAGGAGGAAGCAGGCTCCCCGCTGAGCAGAGAGCCCGACGCGGGGCTCGATCCCAGGACCCTGAGATCACGACCTGAGCCGAAGGCAGAGGCTTAACCCACGGAGCCCCCCGGCGCCCGCGCCTGCGCAGTCCGTGTCTTTCCTGGGCACTGGGCTGGACGCGGGAGGGGGCCGTGGTCCGGTGCCTGAAGCGGAAGCAGAAGGTGCTCGGAGAAGGTCAGCGGATGAGACGGCGACGCGGGACGGTGGCGGGAAGAGCCGAGAAGGGCGGCCGCCCCGCCCGCAGCCGCGTGCCGTGACCGACTCCCTCGTGGGCCGCACAGCTTGCGCCCCGTCTCGGCCCCTCCGGGTCACTCCCGCGGTTGCGGCTCGTCCAGCTCTCGTGCCCGTCAGGCGCTCGGAAGGAGGAGGCGAGCGGGCAGACGGGCGAAGCCGGACGGCGCCGCAGTCACGCGTGACGCCTGCAGACGGGGACGGTCTGAGCGCGAGACGCGGGGCGGGGGAGCAGCGGCCGCGTGGCCGTGGGGCGCATCTGACACAGGAGAGCCCGGAAGGGAAGGGCGCCAGGCCCCACGGAGGGCGGGGGAGCGGCGGCTCTGGGAGGCCTCCGGACCTTCGGCCCCGGTGCCCACGGCGGCCTGAGCGGCCTGCTGCAGGACTCGAACCCCCGGCGGGGCTCCGGCTCCCGCGGAGAGGTGGGGGCAACCCCCGCAGCAGCCGCAGCAGGAGACCTCGGCGCCCCCGAGGTGGCGGGCTGGGGACTGAACCACCCAGTGAGACGCAGCGGGAAAGTGGCAGCCGCGCGCCCTGCGCCCGGGAGACGCGTCCCAGGATGTGGAGAGACTCGTGGTGGGGGAGCTGGAGGCCCGCGTCCTCGCCTGGGCCAGGGGCCGGGCCCCGGCTCTGTGCCGCTGCGGGTCTGTGCCGTGCGACGGGCCGTCTGCACGGTCCGGGCACGTGCCGGAGCCTCGACGGTCGCGGGGCTGGCACGGAGACGGGCCACCGCCGTGGAGCATTTGGGTGAGTGAGATTTTTTTCTTTTTTTTTCCTTTTCTTTCCCTTGACTTTCCTCCTTCCTTCCTGTATACCCATTCTGCGTTTTCTACAACCCTCACGGCGCTGGAGTGAGACTTCCAGGTGTCGAAATGGGCACAACAATGAGTCCAACTACGCGCCACACGTTTTCCTCGACGGGAAGAAAACAGATGAGTTAAGGCGTCTTTTCCATGTTCCAGCAGCATCGACATTTTGACCCTCCGCACCCCCAAACTCTCTTTCTGGATTTTAGGGAACATCTTTCACCTGGATTTTTCCCTTTCCTCTCTGGCTTGTCCCTCCCAGAAAATTTGATACGTGCAATTTCTCTACTTGATCTTTAAGCCTCAATGTTTCTCAGGATTCTTTCTTCAGGTTTTTTTTTGTTTGTTTGTTTGTTTGTTTTTTAAAATATTCTATTTTTACTGTATATATTTTCTATAAGGTAATGCTGCTCACATTTGGAGTTTCAGGCCAGATCTCCTTTCTGGGCATCTGGGTTCACATTTAGAACTGGACATAGAAACTTGAAATACTAAAAACGAACTCATTCTCTTTTCTCCTAAACCTCCTAAATCTTATCCCTATTCACTCAGTGTTTTAAGCCTCAGAGTTATTTCCTCCCCGGCCGCATTTTATTAGTATTTTTCTTTCTGCCTTTCCCCATCACCTTTAGCAGTTCCTCACCAATGATGTCATCTCCCCGGCCTCATTAGGCTGATCTGAAAATGCAAATGAACAACAAAGAGTTCATCAATTTAACTATATCTTCTTTAATCCTACACTCGGGTTTCTGAAGACAATGACGAAATGGCATGGGTTATTATCACTACAAATTCATTTTCCGTCTCTGTGGAACTTCTAACACCACTTTGGATATTTTAAACATTCACTGAATACTTTATGCCTCCCCGCCCCCCGATATCAGGAGATAACCCCTTTCCTGTTTCACAGAGGAAATAGAGAATAGAGAGTGGGAATTTCCTCAACTTTCTGCTGTTAGCCCTCCATCTCTAAGTTCACCACAGATTTTTGTTTCCTTTCCATTGTCTCAGTAGAAATGACCACTTTTAGCCTCTTACTTAGGGTCAACCTGCTACCTGTTTTTGGTATCACATTCCCTTTAGTCTCCTCTTGGATTTTGCTCTGTCACTTGTCCTTCTCTCAAATGCATCTCCAATGTCCTGCTCTTTATTTTTTTTTATCTCTCTTTGGCACATAAACCTGTTCAAGTCTCATTCATTTTAAACCAAATGATCTCACTGATAGGAGGAATTTGAGAAATAAGACAGATGGTCATAGGGGAAGGGAGAGAAAAATGAAACAAGATGAAACCAGAGAGGGAGACAAACCATAAGAGACTCTTAGTCTCAGGAAACAAACTGAGGGTTTGCTAGAGGGGTGGGGGGTGGGGGGATGGGGCGGCTGCGTGATGGACACTGGGGAGGGTATGTGCTATGGGGAGCATTGTGTATTGTGTAAGACTGATGAGTCACAGACCTGTACCCCTGAAACAAATAACACATTATATGTTAAGAAAAACTATTAAAAAAATAAACCAAATGAGCAAAAAGAAAAGAGAAAACCTCTTTCTTTGCCCTATGTCATCTTAAACTTACACCTCTCTCTGCTTCCATTCTCAGACGCACTTCTACCAACAGAAATGTTCCCATTTCTTACTTTCCTTTTGTTCCTTATCTCACTGCAGTCTCACTTTTGCTCTACAGTTTTATTGAAACTTCTTTTGCCAGAAATGCTAAACTCATTGGACACTTAAAAAACAAAACAAAACAAAACAAACCTCTAGAAGCACCTGGGTGGCTCAGTCAGTTAGGCGACTGCTTTCCCCTCAGGTCATGGTCTCAGGGTCCTAGGATTGAGTCCCACATCGGGCTCTCTGCTCAGCGGGGAGCCTACTTCTTCTCCCTCTATTTGCTGCTCTGCCTACTTGTACTCTCTTTCTTTGATAAATAAATAAATAAATAAAACTCTCTTAATTCTAAAATAAAAATACAGGAACAAACATACCACAACAAAATGGCCAGTCACACCAGTATCCATTCCATGTTCCTCATGCCAATCACAGTCTTTAACCTTCCTCTAAAGTAATCAAACCCTGACTTTTCATGAGAGACTGTGGACTCCCAGAAACAAACTGAGAGTTTTATGAGACTGATGCGCTACCTACTGTGCTAACGAGGCACCTAAACTGAGGGTTTTAGAGGGGAGGGGTGGGGGGGTGGATGAGCCGGCTGATGGGTATTAAGGAGGGCACGTATTGCATGGAGCACTGGGTGTTATAGTCCAACAATGAATCTTGGTACACTAGATTAAAAACTAATGATGTACTCTACGGTGACTAACATAATAAAAAACCAAAAAACCAAAGGCAAAAGTCACCCCCTTGGGTTTTCTGATGTTTTTTTATCCAAGTGTACATCCCTTGACATGTAGCTTTAGTCCGCCCATTTTTAAAAAAAACGTGATCTTTTAATCCTTTTTTAAATGTACAGGTTTTCCTCCATTCCTTTCATTACTTACCGTTTGTCTGTGAAAGAACTAATACATTTTATCCTAGTCTGTATTCTGCTATTTGTACAACCATGGCACAGTTCCATATGTTACTCTGTCTTCTGTATTTTCTGCAAACTGCCAGTGAGATCCAGAAGCTCGATCAGATTCCTGTTTGATCCTTTTGGCAAGACTATAGGTGGTAAGGTGTTCTTTCACCTGAAGACACCTAATATCCGGTTTTGTTCTTTTTTGATGTTATCAACCATTGATGTTCAGTGCCTACATCCATTCATTCATGGTGTTTGCAAAATAGTGATGATAAAATTTTGTGACTTTGTTTCCGTATGTTAACTGAAATAATTTTCATAAGGAGATTCTCCTTATCTACTGTTTGGTTACTTAGTGTTATAGGTCAAATAAGGAAAGTGAGATTGTTGATTCTTTCATTTTATTTGCCTAGGTTTCAAGAGAGCAAGTTGGTTCCTGTTATCTTCAAAAGGACCAATTTAATTAAAAACATGACCTTGAACCCATGAATTTAAGGGTGTTTAATCATTTTAATTCATTATGGTTCATTTCTTCATCGATACTCAAATTGTTTCATCTTTGATCAGTGGGAACCTCTGCAGATTTGGCTCCTCAGTCCTTATGGCGTGACTGTAGTAGTCTTAATAGCTTCTTTCTTTCTGGTGTGTCAAGATGGTCCTGGCTTATCATGTGGATTTGTGAATTTACTCCTCTAGATTTGTAATCAGTCCTTTCCCCAGAAAGCCCTTGCACAGGGATCAGTTGTAGCCTTCAAGAGATGTATTCACAAGTTCTAATTGTTGGTACCTCTGAATGTGAATTTACTTGGAAATAGGACCTTTGCGCATGCAGTTAAGCTTAAGATCTCCAGGATTTACGGTGGACCTTAAATTCAATGACTGTGTCTTTTTGAGAGAAGGGAGAGGAGGATTTTAGACATGCAGGCCCAGAGGATGAACATGTAAAGACAGAGATCCAGAAGAAGGCATGTGAAGTGTTAGAGGACCAACCTGGTTTCTCATTGTTGCTTCAAATGTGAAGGACGGAGATAAATGGAAGAAAGGAGCTGTTAAGCAAAAAAGATTCAAGCCCCTGATGATTTGGGGAGGTTCTCCCACTCTCTAGGTCACAAGGATACCAAAATGAGAAAGTTCATTGTTGGAAAAATACATTCTAGAGAGAGGGCCAGGGATGTAGCTGGGAAGCCTTTTGCTTTAAAAAAAAAAAAAAAAAAGGCTTGTGACTTGTGAATTTACTCAATCAACTCAGCAGAAACCAGGAGCAGAGGGATGAGATGACCCAGGAAACATCTGGGGAGAACCCTCTTCTGTCTAATGGAGGAGACCTCAGTGACATAGATAGGTGGCCTACCAGGGCCCACGGGGGCTACATTTGAAAATGTAACATTAGCAGAAACACTGACAGGTTGGACTGAAGGGCACAGAGAGAGACAAAATGAGGGAAGACTGTTGGACTTCCAAGATCCTACAGGTAGGAAACTGCCCAGTAGAGTTACTTGGCTGCAAACATGTGTTATCTTTTTTTTTTTTTTAAGATTTTATTTATTTATTTGACAGAGAGCGAGAGATCACAAGTAGGCAGAGGCAGGCAGAGAGAGGGGGAAGCAGACTCCCCACTGAGCAGAGAGCCTGATGTGGGGCTCGATCCCAGGACCCCGAGATCATGACCTGAGCCGAAGGCAGCGGCTTAACCCACTGAGCCACCCAGATGCCCCCATGTGTTATTTTTTGAGAAAAAGGAAGAATATCTCCAAGGGCAGAGCCCCAATGGCACAGAGGCTGGCTAGTTCCCATCATAGGCTCAGAGGCTTAGCATTGTGCCATAGAGGATTATTTTCAGGCCTTGAAACCTATGGTTTTGGAATTTGCTTGGGGCTGGTGACCCCTTTTGTCCTTCCAGTGTCTCTCTTTTGCAGTGAAAATGTCTGTCTTGTGCCTGTTCTACCATTGTGTTTTGGAAGCAGATAATTTGTTTTGTACTTTAACAGGACTACAGATGGAGAGGAATTTTGTCCCAGGATGGATCATACCTAGCATCTCATTCATACCTAATTTTGATGAGGTTTGGGGTTTTTGGGCAGATGATATTTAGATGAGATTTTACAGTTGATGCTGTAATTGGATGAGACTTTTGGGGATGTTGGCATGGAGTGAACATATTTTGTATGCTGGTGGACATGAATTTTAGTGGGCAAACTAGTGTGGTGAGTGGTGGCTCCTCAAAAGATATGTCCTTCTGGATCCTGTGAATGTGACCTTACTTGGAAAAGTAATCTTTGTAGGTGCGATTAAATTAAAGGATAGAAGAGATCATTCTGGGTTGAGTTGGGCCTTCAGTCCAGTGATACGTTTCCCCGTAAGAGAAAAAAGAGGATAAGACAGACACATAGGGAAGTCCATGTGAAGACCGAGGTAGAGATTGTAGTTATGCTGTCAGAAACTAAGGAAGATCTGAAGGAACCAGAAATTTGGAAGAGACAAGGAGTAATTCTCCCCTAGCACTTTCATGGCAAGTCTGGTCCTGCTGACACTTCGATTTCAGACTTCTAGCTTCCAGAACTATGAAAGAATACATTTCTACCCTTTTAAGCCAGAAAGTTTGTGGCAATTTGTTACAGCTGCCCTAGGAATCTAACACAGCCTTGGTTTTCCTTAGTAGAAAATAGTGTTTCAAGACTACAATATGGTGCATTGGTATATTTATATTTAAAGATTAGATACCATACGAGTTCATACTGATATTTCCAATTAAAATTCAGCACTACAGGGTTTTCTCTCTCTCCCTGTCCCTCTCTTTTTTTTTCTTTTTGTGATTTTTATTTATATATTAGAAAGAGAGCACAAGCAGGCAGAGAGGCCGAGGGAGAGGGAGAAACAGACTCAGTATGGTGCAGGGAACCCGATGCTGGGACTCCATCCCAGGACTCTGGGATCATGACCTGAGCCAAAGGCAGATGCTTACTTAACCAACTGAGCCACCCAGGTGCCCCTCTTCTCTTTTTTTTATTACAGTAACTTTGTTTGGGATTTGATGTCTATATTTTTTATTGTTCATTTTTATGCAAATTTATTTTTCCTGAACTTTAGAAGGCTGCTTGTTTTAGACAGTGTTCCTAACTTTTTGGAATTCCCTCTGCTGTTGTTTCTATATACAAAAATGGAGAGCTTTTCCTGACCTTTCCTGACTCAGCTCATCTTTTGCACTTTTCTCTGCACCTTTTCTTTTTTTTTGTCTGGTTATATCTGTCTTTCTTAATTTCTATTGTGCTCTTGGCAAGCTCTCTCAAAATAGGGTGGGAGCTCTGTCCTGGCTGGGAGCCTTGGGGGGTCAATCTTAAGCATACGTAAGGGCTAGAATGCCCCAGCTCTTCTGTGTCATCCCGCACACCTCTTATGTTCCCTGGGCTGGACAGAGTCCCTCTTGGGCTCAGCTGTGGCTTTCAATTTGTTCTGCATCCCTTCCAATGAATATCTCTCGGTCTGTCAGTTGCCTTGTGGCCTCCCTCTGCTTTTTCCTTCACATATACCTGTAAAAGGACACGAAGTCTTATGATTTTCTCATGTTTTGAGATTTGTAGGGATATTATAGTATGTATTTATTTTTATAACCTTTTCGTGTATTTTTTGTTTTGCTCTCTAGCTCTTCTAATTTTCTGTAAAGATTGCAGAAAACCCAAAATCTGTAATGGGACCACCATTGCCGTCTTCTTTATGTCTCTGTCGACAGGTTCTTTTTAATCCTCATTTTACTGACCTATCTGCAGCATTTATTTCTAACCAGTTTGCCTTTCTTTCCTTCTTTGATTTCAGCAACCATGCTCTCCTGGTTTTCTTTTTATTTTTCTTAGCAGATTATCTCATTCTCTTTTGTGGTCACTTCTTTTGTCTGTCTCACAAACACCCGTGTTCCTGAGGGTTCTGCTCCTGATCCTTTTTTCCTTCACTCTTTGTACACTGTAATTAGACTTTAATCTTCTGGATTCTATGGCTTAATTTCCACGTATATGGGTACTGATACCCAAATCTCTACCCTTGCTACATACCTCAATATCCAGTTTCCTACTAGATATTTCCACTTGTCTCTCATGACCATTGGACTCAGGAACATACCAAAACAAGTTCAAAATTTTTCTCTTCAATTCTTGTTTCACCTATTTTTATGGATAGTACCACCATCCATCTAGAAATTCAGATGTCAGCTAACATAAGAGGTAGAAAATAAGTACAACTTACTTGCTGACCCTAATAGATACGTAGGGGCTTCTGGGAGAGTTGATTTGAGCTGTGAAGAGTACAGTTATTAATAGGGATGTCTTCCCTGGATTGGGGGTAGCATCCTAGTTTCACTCATTTGCAGTTGGGTGCTAGAATCTTCCTGCATTTTCCCTTCTCACATTCAGACAATCGCTGTGTACTGCTGGATTCTGTCCCTGTTGAGTCTCTCAGTTCTACCCCCTTTTCATTCCTGTCGTCACTGCTGTCATTTAAATCTCAGCCGTGTCTCACCAGCTCCTTCTGGTCCCCATCTTCAACTCAATCCAGTCTCTTCCCCTGTGCCCTTTAAAACCTAAATCTTATTTGTTGCTATAAACGAGCAGAGAGACAAACCTGTAGTTTCTAGCTATACCCTACTGGATTTACTTCAAGCCCTTTAAAATAAGGGCTTGACCTAGACTTTGCGTTTGGAATACAGTGAACCCTGTCTCACTCAGCTGCCTTACCCACCACTCAAATGAGATACTGAACTACTCAGTTTCCTGAATGCCCCACATTATTTCAGTCTCCTTTGCACATGTTGTTCCCTCTGCTAGATGCTCTTGACCCTTTCTCTCCTTTCTGTGCCAGGACACTCCCACTAACACTTGAGGTCTCTACTGCAGCATCACTTTTCTAGGAAACGTTTCTATTTTTTTTTTTTTTTTTTTAGGAAGGGGAAAGAGAGAGAAAGAGAAGGAGGTGCGTGCGCGCGCGCACACACACACGGCAGAGGGAGAGGGAGAAAGGGAATCTTAAGTAGTCTCCATGCCCAGGGCCGAGCCTGATGTGGTGCTGACTCTCAGACCCCTGCGATCATGACGGAGCCAAAATCAAGAGTTAGGTGCTCACTGGACAGAGCTGCCCAGACACCCCTGGGGAACTTTGTGTCCCTTATTCCAGTTATAGGTTCAAATGCTTTTTCCTCTGTGTCCCCCGGCATCTGTGCAAACTATAGGATTGAATTTACCATACTCCAAGGTAATTGCCTTCTTTCCTACAGGTATTTAATGTCCTTTAAGGGGTCTTTGTAGTTCCATTGCCTTAGGTGTTCAGTATAATTTTTTTAATAAACTCTTTATTTTGAGGTCTTTGTAGACTCACATGCAATTGTAAGAAATAATATATAGAGACAGCCCTGTGCCCTTTGCCACAGTGGTGACACTGTCACAATCATGATATTACATTGATGCGGCCCTGATTTGGACTCTTTCCATCACCACAGACTCCTTCCTGTTGTCCTATTATAGCGACACCTACTTCACTCTTATTCTCACTCTCTCCTTAGCTCCTGGCAGCTGCTCTCTTGTCTGATATTTCTATGATTTTGTCAGTTCAAGAATGTTATATAAATGGAATCATGCTGTGTATATAACCTTTTGGAATTGGCCTTTTTCATTCAGGATGATCACTTAGAAATTCATCCAAGATGTTGTGTGTATGACCAGTTCATTTTTTTTCAGTTGCTGAGTAGTGTCCCATGACATTTATGTGCCACCATGTGTTTAACCGGACACCTGTTGAAGGACATTTGGGTTACTTCCAGTTTGGGGCTATTATAAATGTAACTGCTCTGAACATTTCATTTAGAATTTAGAACATCCTGAATATACTGGAAGATACCACAGAGCAGAAATCAATAAGGCTTGAATGTGATAGGCGTTTCATTACTTTAGGGGTCAGGGTTTTTTAGGCTAAATTGTATACAACAATAGTGAGGTTTAACTTCTCACAAATGATATAGAGACACTACACTAAAATTTTTTATCTCCAAATGGCTGCGCATTGAAAATTATATTTAATAGCCCCTATAAATGATGCATAGCTTGTTAGCCATGAATGTACATTCAAGATGTAACCATAAGTCTTTTCATTTGTTTTTTCTATTCCTGTAGAAAATAATTTTTATTTTAGTGTTCCACTGGAGTGTTGGCCTTGGTAGGATAGTTTTGCTGGGAGTGAGGAAGATTGTGAGAAGTTCCCAACATGCAGTGTTTATAAGGAAGAACAAATGAGGAGCTGAAAAAGAGGCGAGAGGAGTCCTGGGTGGCTCAGTAGTTACGTGCTGACTCTTGGTTTTGGCTCAGGTCATGATCTCTCAGTTCACAAGGTCAAGACCTGTGCTGGACTCCCCACTTAATAGGGAGTCTGCTTCTTTCCCTGTGCCCCTTCCCCTGCTCACATGCTGTCTCTCTCACTGTCTATCAAAAATAAAATAAATTTTAAAAAAAGAGGTGGGAGACAGGGAAAAGGAGGCAGGAACACCTGAAATCTTGCATGATCAGCAGACAGTGAACCCATCAAGGACAGGAAATGTATCTGGTTCACTGTTGCACTCAGGTTAGAGGACAGTGCCCGGCACATAGTAGGTGCACAACAAATGTTCACTGAACAGATGAAGGAAGGTATGTTCTAAAATGGGAAGGCGGTGTCTATTCTGAAAGGAGAGATAGGGGAGTTTCTAAACTAAATTTACATCCTTAACTAAGTTTCCCTAAGCTTGGCCCTGTGGAAGATTACAGAGCCATAGTGCTGATGTGGGAGGCTGTGGAATTTTCCTTCTACAAGGTCTTTAAAAAGAAGATAGATTCTTATGTGTCTGGAAGGGTTCCTATGAAAAACAGAAGATTGATCTGAGTAAATGGAATAGCCTCTGGCCCTTTTTTCCTGGGGCTTGTTTTGCTTTTTAATTTCAAGAAATGCAATGCAAAAGCTATACCATTACCATCACACAAGCGACAATAACATTTGTTGAGCGTTAAATGTATGCCAGGCAGCGGGCTGAGTGTGTCATCTGTGTGCTGATGAGTTACTGGATTTTTGAGAATTCTTGTGGATTTCACTGTGTAGTAACACAGTGTTCCTGCAGATGTCACTCTTTCCCCGCAGAATGTTACCCCTTGAGACCTTAGTCTTAGCACTGAGATAGGGCTGAGACACAAGTGATTTTAGAGTCAACTTACTAAGATTAAAAAAAAATCAGCATGTTATCTGTATTTGAATTGACATTCCTAAAGAAGAATAGGCCTTCCCACTAGAAAGTTACATATAAAAAGTTCTTTTAAAGTAGAAAACTTGGTGATCAATTCATATACTTTTTAAATGGCTTTTCCATTTTACCTCTATCTTTATCATAAAAGAAGGTAATTTTTTGTCCTATTTCCCTCAGGAACAGTAAACAAAGAATTTTTTTTGAAAGGCAGTCTTTGGCTCAGACAGTGGATGGAAAGCTCCTCCCTTCCCCTGTATTTCATTTTGTGTCGCCCTCTCTATCTCATTTCTGACTTGTTTTCCTCCTTTGGTGGGGGGGTATGCGCCTGACCTTGGGGAAGTGGCTGAAGCCAACTGTTCCTTCGTGGAAGCCCAGGCCATCAGCCTTATTTCCCCCCAGATCTTAGCTTTTCCTTCATAGCTTTTCCTCCTTGGCCATAGCTGGCACCATCTCCACAGCCTTTTGGAAACACACAGCTGCAGGATTGAAGAGTGAAGCAGAATGAGCCACATGCCCAGAAAAATAGCATTTTTCTTTCTTACTATCTCATGGCATTTGCAAAAACATGCTTTTCGGCTCACATGACTCTCCTGATGCTTCTGGGCAAATGCACAGAACCGGTCTTAGCTCTGTGGCACTGCACGGCTGGCCAGTACTCAGTATTCACGATGAGTGACAGCCTCTAGTTCTCTGATACATTTTTGAAACATTTAAGGTTTCATATCCCAGAGAAAAATTCTGTGGAATCTTTCTCTCTTTCCTCAGATCCCTTGGTGGAGCTCTGAGGCAGTGCTTCGAGTGTGCTCTGTTGATGGTCTGCATCTGCATTACGGGAGTGTTTGTTTAAAATAAAAAATAAAAAAATAAATTAAAAAAAAAAAGGAGGGCAAAACCTTAGACCTGTCTCTCTTCACAAGCATAGAACTAGATTCTCAGGATAATTTATAAGAAACAACATCAATTCTTTCTCTCACTAAGGTTTGAAAACTGCTGAAAGACAGACAGTGTTCTTAGGAGCTAACAGTTCCCCAAACACAGATCAGAAATCTGATTTGGTCCTTGTCTCCAACTGCTGCCCCTTCTCACTGGGGGTTCTCTTAAGGGCTCTCCCACATTCTTCATCCTCAGAGTTTATCCCCAGGGCCTTTATTTACTAAAGATGATCTGAGAATCCCTCACAGTTCCGTGCATTTTAATAATGTTGTCAGTGCTAGCTTCAGGGGACCCTAAGTGCTGGCATGTTTATCCTATACTAAAGCTTGTACAGTCAGAACTTCATGCTTGCTTCTGTTCTTTCTTTTCACTAGTCTGGTGGTATTCCCAGCCATCCCTTTTCTTTTATATTCTTTACCTAGCAAGAAATGAGCTTTCAAGATTGTCCCAGTGTCTGTTCTTGGGGAAATTCCTCAAATCCTCCAGAAATATGTGGTTGACCAGTTACAGAGCCAAGCACTTACTGCCTCCTTCTTTAATCTGTTTGTTTCCCATCAGTTTCGCATCAAGTAGTTTTCATCTTCTTTGTGTCCTTGGCATGGAGCCTTTGTATCCCTGGCATGGACATAGGGAATGCTTAATCAATGTGTGTTGACTCACTAAAGGATTTTTAAAAATCTCACCTCCCACTTCTGTTCCTGTAAACCAATGTAGACCAAATAACAAGTAGGCTCCTTGAGGATTAGGTATTTGGGCTCTTTGTCCATTAGTGTGAAGAAATGAGCCTATGTATATCTTTTATTTTTCTTTCCATATACCAACCTGAGTTACTATTGTGTGGAACTCTAAAGGTAGGGGCCGTATCTTATTGATGTCTAGTTCTTGGCACACTATCTAGCACATAATAACATGGGCTAAATGTTTGTTGAAATACAACTCAAGAAGCTAGCCACAGATTAATTTATGTGACATCAAGCAGTACAGCAACAAAAGATAGCTTCATTTTTATATATGCGCTTGGAATGTTCTCCTAAACAGAGAGTTTAAGGGGCTTGTCTAGAGTGCTGCACTATTTAGAGGGGATGAAAACTAGAAAGCAGAGCTGTTCAGGCTTAGAGGAATTATTCAGACACAGAGCAGAGAGACCGTTAGGTGGTTCTCACTCTCCAGAGATAACCATTCAGTACACACATGTCACCGTCCACCAAGCAGTTTTGCTTGCCCATCCTCTGACTGTAGTCTAGGGGAGGGATATAAGAGGCTTTTGTAAAGGCTAAAACCCATTAAACGATACTGTTAGTATGTGTGTTATTCTTTCGCAGGTGGGAAAAACCCCATCTTTTTGAGCAGGCTGTAATGCAACATGTAAAGGGTAGGGGGCAATGCTGGGACACAATATATTATGAAAGAGGCAGAATTCCTTGAGAGGGGCCTTGGGCAAATTTAAGGGCTCCTTTGCCGTCAGCTGGTTGAAGCATTTCGCTGTAACGGGACCACTCCCCGCGCCAGCGTCAGCACCAGCACCAATACCAATGACCGCCTCTTTCTCGGCTGGTGAGTGGCAGCATTGATTTTTTTGAACCCAAGTCCACTAATTCAGTATGTTTTTTATTATATTTTATTATGTATTTTTTTATTATGCTTGCTTTCAATAAGGTTTTTGTTTGTTAAAATAGTTACATATTTTTCCTGATTACAATAATAGTTAAATTATCCTTATAAAATTCAAATTTAGAGACACGGATGTTTAAAAAGGTAAAAGTTTTCCTCATTCCAATCCCTTCACATACAAGTAATGTTAACAACTCAGTATGTATTCTTACAGTCTTTCCTGTGTATAAACCTACCTCTACTTTCTAGTGGAAATCGTAACATAGCATGGCTACTTTTTCCTTCATGGCAAACTTTACGTGGAGTGACCCTTGACTTGCTCAGAGTACTGTCTGGACTAATGTGTCATTGAATTTTTTGCACAGCTTTTTTGGGTTGGTTATACGTACTTTACTTTTTAAATGTTGGTCCTGTAGCTCCTAACGATTGTTTTTTTTTTTTTTCCTATTCTTTTCCATATTAACATTACTGTGATTTTAGCCCTTTTAATTTGTAACACATGGTGTGATTCAAACCACTGAGTCTTAGCATCTGTCAATGATAAGATCATTCTTTTTAGTGATACGAGGATGGTTGCCAATAATGTGGCAGAATTTGGCTTTTCATTGTTATGTTATTAATGACTGCAAAAAAGAACTTGTGGGTAATATGTTATTTTCTACTTAGGCTTCAGTCAGGGTTCTGAAATCTCTCTTAAATTTCTACAGAGAATTAAAACTAAGGTGGTCTTGAATTTTGCAAAGCAAAACTATTTTTCTCTATCCCTAAGGTTTGTGTTCTAAATCATTTATGTCAAGCTAACTGACATTACTCTCTTATGCCTGGAAATGTTGTCTGCTGCATGGAATGGGGAAGTCTGGCATAAACAATAGATGGGACCACAGGGAGTCCACTGATGTGCTTTGTAGAGCACGCATTAGGAGTACCCTTGCAAGAGAGCTGTGGCCTGTCTCCTGGGTCACAGGGACAGTAGTTCCTGATGTTACTGATTTAAGAGTTTGGTTCTTCCCTTTGATCTCACTTACTCTATTTAGAACTATTTATTTCTCATTTTAGTCCTTTTGACTTTAATTTTTGTGCATATTGTTTTCTGATGTAATTTATCTCTATGTAGAGTTATATGAATATGGTGATATTATTATGCATAATGTATGCACACCTTATTAATACAGTGTTATTTATAATTTTAAATAAGGAGGTGCATATTTTTGGTACTGGGTGTATGTGCTCGAAGATCTTTCCTGTTGGTGGTATTCAAGAAAAAAATTTGACACTACCATACAATATTATGAATTACTTGAGGACAGAGATAATTTCTTTTCTTCTTGATATTCCTAATTGCTAAGGATAATGTCTGGCTCTTAACAAGTAGATGATAAGTACTGTTGTCTGTCTGGGTGTCTTGCTGGATAGATAGATAAAGCACGTGATTATGTTTTTCCTTATGAGTAGGAGGCTATCTTAGGTTACTACTTCGTACTTCAGGTACTAAGGACATATCTGGGTGATCAGAAAACGAGATTGTGGTAATTGATCTGGATGCTCTGTTTGGATGTATTAAAAACTGATTCTGCTTGCCACATTTTTCAACAATCCACCAGACTGATGGATTACCACAAAATAAGTGGTGAATGTGATTGAGAAATTTTATGAACTCTGCTTCCTTGGATTCATTTGTCTTAAATATTACCAGTATCCTACCTAGGGCTTAGCAAATGACACAATCACAAGCCTCCATTAGATTTCTTTATATTTCTTGTCCCTTTAGTGAAAAGGTTATGTGATTAGAACACTACAGTGACATAATCAAGGGTGATGTAAGTGAGGAAAAGTCCTAAAAAGATTTGTGGAGCTCATTTGCAATTGAAATGTTAACCCCACTAACACTAAGTCTTCTTGTCGCCAACTTACTACAGTATCGATGTGGAGCTGAGGGTCTCCACCAGGCGCAGGGCCCCCAGCTTTGTCTGGCTCCTCTCCTTTGGCTGATTCTTTCCCACGTCACTGTTACTCTCGATGTCCATTTTTACCGTCTTACCTGTACAGAACAGGACCCAGTACGTAGTACAGACTCAGAAAATATTTGTTGACCAACTATATCCCATCCATCTAGTTTATGTACATGCAATTGGCAAACATGTATGTCTTTGACGGTGGACGTAGCAGTCATGCGCTGGCCGGGGTGGAGTGGGGAGAGCAGTTTCCCTGCCCTCAGTTAGGCACCACCCAGGCTGCCTGTTGGTTGAGGAATGATAATTTTGTGTTCTGCACTTCTATCTTTTATCCTCCTGCCCTGTGCAAATAGAGAAGTAAGCAAACCAAACCCAAACAAAACAGGCTGAACACTATTTAAAAAAACAAAACAAAACCTGTGCTCTTTCCATCAGAATTTCCCACAGAATTCAGCTGATATATGTGAAGGAAGACACTTAACCCACTGAGCCACCCAGGCGCCCCAACAGTGATTTCCTTTATAGTGGATGTGTTAGCACATGTTATGATACAGCTGTCTTATACTGAAAGAAGAATCTAAGTCTTCTTAACAACCATAGTGAAGGGCACCTGGGTGGCTCAGTCGGTTAAGTGTCTTCCTTCGGCTCTGGTCATGATCCCAGGGTCCTGGGATTAAGTCCCAAGTTGGGCTCCTTCTCAGCAGGGAGCCTGCTTCTCCCTCTGCCTCTCCCTCCTGCTCATGCACTTGCTCTTTCTCCCTCTCTCTCTTGCAAAAATAAATAAAATCTTGGGAAAAAAAAGAACCACAGCAGAGAAATTTTTCTTTATTGCCTACAATGGGTACAAACTATAAGTCCACAAATTCAGACAGGCAAAAGATATAATTTTATTTTTCTAAATTGTGCCTAACTTCTATTATAACCTGTAGCTGTGTTGAATAGTGTCTCCCCAGATTCATGCCTGCCTTGGATCTGAGTGTGACCTTATTTGAAAATAGGGTCTTTGCAGATATAATCAACTTAAGATGGGGTCATGCTGGTTAAGGTGGGCCCTAATAATGAGAAGGTAATATGAACACAAACTGGAGAAATGTGAAGATGAAGGCAGAGTTGGAGAGATGCTCTACAAATAAGGGGATAATGTGGATTGCTGGCAAACATCAGAAGTTGGAAGACATAAGTAAAGATTCTTTCCTAGAGACTATGGCCCTGCTGACATTTTAATATCAGATTGCTAGCCTCCAGAACTGTGAGAAAATGAGTTTCTGGTGTTTTAAGCTACCCAGTATGGTAATTTATTATGGCATTTTAGGAAAGTAATATATGGCCCCTTTTTAATTGGAATAGCAGAAAAATGAACCCTGGGGAATAAAAGTTGGGGAATCCTTCTTCTTTCTCCGGAGTTGCCTCAAGTATCAGCAAGATGTGATGTTGAGGTGGGGACTATCAGATCCTTCACAGCTCCAGGCCACTCTGGTGTCCCAGAGCCATTGCATGGCCAGCCCGGTTCACCGTCAGCATTCCGACTTGTTGCTGTGGAGGTGAACTTTGCTTCCATCCGTGTGGGCCTTCTGGTCTGCCATTTACTTCACTATTTCCAGCCCACTCTCGAATGGCCAGACATTATTCTGCTGCTCCTATGCCGTGCTGTGGTTTACATAGGTCAGTTTGGTCATTATTTCTTCTCTGGGGTGGTGACCCCTCCCGTGACTTTACTCGGACAATAGATTTTAGATTTCCTCTGCTCTTGAGCCTCTTTTGTGGCAATACCTGGGGATATTGCCACATCCCCGGGCCTTGGTCAAAGCAATGACTGAGTTCCCTACTGATGCATATTGTTATCATTTCCTCTCTCTCCCCCATCACTAAGACTGGGGGTATTTTTCTAGCATTGTGTTGAAGGTGGGAATGGGTGGGGGAGAAGGCGGGACAAATTCTGGCTTATTCGTCCTGCTTATATGAGATGTTTTATCTATGCCTTGCTTCTTCCTGTTTCCCTAACAGCCTAAATCAGTGATTCTCAACCACAGCAGATTTGCAAGGGTTGTTAGCAATGCCTGGAGGCATTTTTAGATGTCACATCTGAGGAGCAGGGAGGGTGCGAATGGTACCTAGTGGGTATAGGCTCAGGCTGCTGCTAAAGATCCTGTAATGCACCCGTTAGCCTTCTAGAACAAAGAACGGATGTCCCAAATGTCAGTAATCCCACTGTTGCGAACCCCAGGCTTAGATCCTTGAAACAAAAAGAGTCAGAAAGATAGGTCTTTTTTACTTTGTTTTCTGCAGTTAAATTCTTTGGAGGCAATGAACAGAATGTCTTGCTTTTGAATGGTGAAAGATTCAACAGTGGAAAGGAAATACTGGGTAGGGCAGATTGACCATTACATCAAAATTATTCTGTCTCTCCTAGGGGAGGTACTTAAAAATACTTCCCAATTCCTTTTACACATAAATAAATTATTTATATTAAAATAGAAAGTAGAGCATTAGCAGTTATCTGGGACTTCTGGACTGACTACAAATCCAAACCACTTAATTCAGGAAGGGAAAAAATCCATTTGGAGCCCAGACTTTCTTGATTGTCTAGAGTGTCAAATGACTTAGGAAAGAGTATATTTTAGGTAATTCATGTCAGGATGGGAAGAACATTGGGCTGGCAGTCTGTATACATGGAGTCCAGTCTTGATTCTCATACCAGGTGCTTGAACGGACAACTTCTCTTCTCTGGGCCTCAGTTTCCTTATGTGTTAGAAATTTAAACTACATAATTTCAAAAATTCCTTCGATTGAATTTTCCCATATGATTTATACCAGAATGGGAAAGAAAGAATCTTTCATATATAGATTCTGAAAGGCACTAATATAAAATTATCTTTTTTCATACCATTTTTTATAAATATGGAGGAGATTGTTAGTTGCCCAACAAAATTTGTTCTCTTCTTCTGTGTGGTCATTAACTGGGATAAAAGGATAAGTTGCTATATTAGAAAGACCCAGCAAAAGAGTGTTTTTAAAGAAATGAGACTAGACCACATTTCCCATATTCCCTTACATTTGGGTGTGATTAGATTCTCACTAATAGAATGTGAAGAAAAGTGCAGTGTCTAAACTCATTCTAGTCCTGAAAGTGGTGGGCATTCCTCTTTTCATACTTTCTTTCCTGTTTCTTGTAGCTAGAATTCCTGGTCATTTCACTTTAATCATGTAGGTGACAAAGATGTCCTTGGGGAGGGCAGACAATAGGACGGAAGGAATCTAGAACCTCAAATGATGGAATGGAGCAGAATTGCCCCACCAAATTGGATTGCTTATCTGAGAGCTGTTTCTTTTCTTTTCTTTCTTTTTTTTTTTTTTTCATGTATCAGTGGTGCTTATTTAGACAAATTTTAATGTAAATCTTTTTTTAACATATAATGTATTATTTGTTTCAGGGGTACAGGTCTGTGATTCATCAGTCTTACATAATTCACAGCGCTCACCATAGCACATGCCTTCCTCGGTGTCCACCACCCAGCCACCCCATCCCCCCACCCCCCACCACTCCAGCAACTTTCAGTTTGTTTCCTGAGATTAAGAGTCTCTTATGGTTTGTCTCCCTTTCCGGTTTCATCTTGTTTCATTTTTCCCTCCCTTCCCCTATGATCCTCTGTCTTCTTTCTCAAATTCAGAACTGTTTTTGATGAGAGACATAAACTTTTTTTTTCTTTTAGTTATTATATTGTTAGATGTTTTTATTATAGCTGCATACATAGCCTTTACTATAGTAAATAGAGGAATTCTCCACGTAATGACTAAAACAGCAAACTAGATTCTTATATACTCAGTATACAGTCCTAGTGTTGACTCTTTTTAAAAAAAAATTTTATTTCTTTAATTACTCTTCAGTGTACTACAATTCATGTTTATGCACCACACCCAGTGCTCCATGCAATATGTGCCCTCCACAATACCCACCACCAGGCTGGCCCAACTTCCCACCCCCTGCCCCTCCAAAACCCTCAGATTGTTTTTCAGAGTTCATAGTCTCTCATGGTTCATCTCCCTCCTCCAATTTCCCCCAACTCCCTTCTCCTCTCCATCTCCCCATGTCCTCTGTGTTATTTCTTATGCTCCACAAATAAGTGTTACTCTTAATACCTCATTACTAAAATATAAGTAAAATACTTTAAAACAAGAAGAGGATATTGAGAAGATAAGGTCTATCTTGTTAATAATCTCTTCTTTTCTCACCTGGTTCTGTACCATTTTCTCTTGTAAGTTCTGTATTAAAAAACAATCCTCATAATTCACTCCGAATTGGCCTTTTTAAAAAAGGCATGACGTCTACCTTCAGAGAATTATCAGTTTTTCTATTTAGAACCGTTCAAATTTTAGATCTGTTGTATTTCCTATTGTATTATTCCTCTTACAGCTATTTCTCTCCCTGTTCTTAGTGCTTTGCTGGAACTCCGGGTGTGTGGCTCTCTTCCCAAGATCTGCACAGATTGTGCCTGGCGGACATTTGGGAACACCTGGGAAAGACCTTGCCCCTTTGTGCTGTCGGAAGGTAGACACACCCGGAGCAGGGAACGGTGTTTTACATCAGCTTGGCCTTTATTGGAAAGGCAGCAACTTCTTAACTTCTCAAAAAAAAAAAAATCACCACTTTCTATCAAATGTTCTCTTTGGCTGTTTTTCATTGCCACTAGGTAGTGGTTATTAAGTACTGAATATTAGTTTAGATATTAACCTAATTCTAACTCTGAACTATTTTCATGTTTAATGAAAATGCCATTTGTTTTAACTATGCAAACAGGAACTGTTTCATTGGAATAGATATTAACTTAATTATAAGATCATGAATAAGAGACTCGAAGTTACATACTCAATTTTTCCATATGTTCAAATGTGGACAACTAGTTTAGTCTCTTATTGATCTTTTTTGGTTTTAAAAGCTAAAGGTGATTAGCTGAACTGTGATCTGAATGGAAATGGTTTTGATCATCTTATCAACATTTCCTTTTAGCTTTCTTTAAATAGACCTATCTTGTATACTTGATATAGAACAGCTTGTGATATGGTTGCTCTTTGAAATTAAAATCTTTCCTTGGTGACTAAGGAGATTTGGGTTATTGTTGGTTCAGTGGCCCCTTTTTAAAATCAACCTGAAGTATAACTTCCCTTTATCATTTTAAATCAGTCCTTTGGAAAGTAAACCCGTTTGCAAGTTTAATCTCGAGATTAATTCATGCAGGCCTATCGTGTGATAGGTTTTTATTTTTCAAGTGACAACATGGGAGTTGAAATGAATGCTTGCTGTGACTTCATTTGGGTTTGAGTAGGAGACCCACCTTTCTTCTATGCTCAGAGTAGGCAGCTGTGGATGGCTTCACAGTAAGAAAAACCCCAATACGGAACTTTCTGGAGTTGTTGCATTTGCTCTGTATGCTCTCTGTGTTTTGATACACTGAGCAAGGAATGTTGATGAGACATGAGGCAGAACAGCTTGTTCCTCCACAGCTATTTTGACTTTGCAATGCTGGCAGTAGTAAAAAAAAAAAAAAAAAGAAAAGAAAAAAAAAAGTTTAGTGTGTTAACTAGGCAAACACATGGGGCTTGGAAGAAGGCTAGGGAACAGGCAAGGCTATTCTTGGTATCAAGAATCCTATTGCTTAGGAACTTTTTATTCCAGTTCATGAATGCATAGGACTTGGAGTCCTGAAATTCTCTAGATGTTCTCTGTCTCTCAGGGTGTTAATAGGAACAAATGGTATCACTAATGAAGTAGACTTCAAGTTGTGTTCAACAGTTTTAGTACAAGAAAGATGACTTTGAAGAAGAGGTACTTCAGAGGATTCAGAATGTGATTATGTTGTTAATAAAAAGATCATCCTGAAGAAATGGAAAATATCAGCAATGGGGATAGTTTTCCTAGCAGTGTTGCTAGGGACTTTAGAAGGTGGATGTGGATTATAAACTTGTTTTGTGAGTTATTGTTGCTGTTTTTCACAGAAGTGACAGTGTAGCAACATTTAGCTGAGGCTCTAAGAGGCATGCCCAGTTTCCGTTGGCCTCTCTTGTGCTCCTGCGATTGGCCATACGAAGAACATGTCACCAGTAGCCACAGCTCCTTTTGCCTGCAGGCCCAGGGGCGGACAGAAGAAACCAACCTAAGCATGCATCAAGCCAAGCCTAACTGAGTCTAGTCAGTCCACTGTTGACATGCCGATGTGTGAAGGAGAAACACAGTTTTTTGTTTAAAACCATTGAAATTTGGCAGTTGTTTGTTATGCAGCATTATTGCTGCAAAACCTGACGAATACGCCTTTAGAGAGGTCTCTAATTTCAGGCTGTTGGTATGTGAGAACAAGAGTGTTCTGTGACACAGATCATATGTCCTGCCTCAGACTCTCTCGACAGTGCTGGGCCGAGCTGTCAGAGGTGTGGCCGTGCTGCACACTCTCTCTCTGTGATGGCTGCAGTGCCGTCAGATTCCCGGCCGCAACTCAGAGGTTCCCGACACCTCCCTTCACTTTTAGACTTGAAAGAAACCCCACAGTAGTGGTGCAGTATCTGGCATCTCAAGTGGCCACCTAAAGCACTAGATGACACAACACAGAATTGTGGTGTGCTAATGCCCATGGAACCAACTTTGACCAATGGGAAAATGGAGAGGGGAGGGGAAAGTAAATGCTCCTGTCCCCTTCTTTGCCTTTCCCATGGGTGATTCCAGCTGCACAGTTACAAGCACATCTAAAGAAGCCCTGCAGAGCCAAGCAGCATCTGCTGAAAGATCGGCTGTGTCTTTCTACAGCTCATTACAGAGCCGTGGCCAGCAGAATGACAAGCCCTTCTCATGGCTTTCTGTCCTTCCTTGCCTCTTCCCCCTTTGCCTCACTTTCCCTGCCCTACTTTCTATGCCCCAGAGTAAGTACCAGCACTTCATCTGGATTCAGGCTTGATTTTCTAAGGAGCCCAAGCTAAGACATGGAAGCACCTAGATCATCATGGAAAGATGAAGATGATAAAAATGGTGATTATGGTGATGTCAGCCAATGCCTAGTGATGACTACTTGCTATGCATCAAGCAGTACTCTGACTGCTTTTTTAATATGCACTACAACTCATAAACTGGGTGACAGTATTACTTATTTTACAGAGGAGGAAATCAAAGCTTTTAAAAGAGGTTTGATTATTTGGTCAAGGTCCCATAGCAAGTAAGTGGAGCCAGAATATACACCTATATATTTCAGGTGTCACGTCTGATGAGTTAAAGCCCCAAGTGACACAAATAAACTGCAAAGTAGGTAACAGGTGCCAAGCTACAGTGTCTTTTGTGTTCTAGTATGATCCAGAGCACTTCATATTGTATATTACATATTCAATATATAATTTGTTGATTTAAAAATAGTTTACTAAGCTTCTACTTATTAATAATATTTTGATAAATCTAGAGTTATTCTACATTGCACTCACAGATTGTCAGTTTTTAAAAATTAGACTGAAGAACCATATTTAACAATAAACCATTTTGAATCAAAGACTTTTTAGAATTTTATAGGACCACAGAGGCACCAAAAAAATTATCTTTGTATATTGTTTGAAAATAGTAGTATTTATTTGAACCCAATGTATTTGGGATAAAAGGACATTTATTACAATAGGAGTACTTTTTTATTTTAATAAAACCTTGTTGCCTCAGGGAAGCAGTTCATTGTAGTAGAAAAATAGTATGCTAAGGAAACAGTCAAGAAAACAAAGAGGCAACCCACGGAATGGGAGAAAATATTCACAAATGACACTATAGACAAAGGGCTGATATCCAAGATCTATAAAGAACTCCTTAAACTCAACACACACAAAACAGATAATCACATCAAAAAATGGGCAGAAGATGAACAGACATTTCTCTAAAGAAGACATACAAATGTCTAACAGACATGTGAAAAAATGGTCATCATCACTAGCCATCAGGGAGATTCAAATCAAAACCTCACTGAGATATCACCTTACACCAGTTAGAATGGCCAAAATCAACAAGACAGGAAACAACATGTGTTGGAGAGGATGTGGAGAAAGGGGAACCCTCTTACACTGTTGGTGGGAATGCAAGTTGGTGCAGACACTTTGGAAAACAGTGTGGAGATTCCTTAAGAAATTAAAAATAAAACTTCCCTATGACCCTGCAATTGCACTGCTGGGTATTTATGCGAAAGATACAGATTGTAGTGAAAAGAAGGGCCATCTGTACCCCAACGTTCATAGCTGCAATGGCCACAGTCGCCAAACTGTGGAAAGAACCAAGATGCCCTTCAACGGACGAGTGGATAAAGATTTTGTGGTCCATATATGCAATGGAGTATTATGCCTCCATCAGAAAGGATGAATACCCAACTTTTGTATCAACATGGATGGGACTGGAGGAGATTATGCTGAGTGAAATAAGTCAAGCAGAGAGAGTCAATTATCATATGGTTTCACTTACTTGTGGAGCATAACAAATAACACAGAGGACATGGGGAGATGGAGAGGAGATGGGAGTTGAGGGAGATTGGAGAGGGAGATGAACCATGAGAGACTGTGGACTCTGAGAAACAAACTGAGGGTTTTGGAGGGGAGGGGGTTGAGAGGTTGGGTGACCCTGGTGGTAGGTATTAGGAGGGCACATATTGCATGGAGCACTGGGTGTGGTGCAAAAACAATGAATTCTGGAGCACTGAAAAATTAAAAGAATAGTAGACTAAAAATAAGTGGACCTGAATTCTTCCCTTGAGTTTTTCTACTTAATAAGCTTATGGTTTGGGGAAGGTTTGTCTGGGGTTGGGCTTCAGATGCATCATCTATAAAATGTAAAGTTGGCTGAAGAGCTTCCAGCTCTGACTAGCATCTCTGATTTTCCTGAAGTTACTGGGGAACCTGTAGCCAGCTGTCATCTGAAGGAACAGTTGCAGCCACCCTTTTAAGGATATGTGATGTCTTTCCCTCTTCTAAGATTTTAGCCATTCTGACTGGTGTGAGGTAGTATCTCATTGTGGTTTTGATTTGTATTTTCCTGATGCTGAGTGATGTGGAGCACTTTTTCATGTGTCTGTTGGCCATTTGGATGTTTTTGCAGAAATGTCTGTTCATGTCTTCTGCCCATTTCTTGATTGAATAATTTGTTCTTTGGGTGTTGAGTTTGGTAAGTTCTTTATAGATTTTGGATACTAGCCCTTCATCTGATATGTCATTTGCAAATATCTTCCCCCATTCTGTTGTTTTTCTTTTGATTTTGTTGACTGCTTCCTTTGCTGTGTAAAACCTTTTTATCTTCATGAAGTCCCAGTAGTTCATTTTTGCCCTTGTTTCCCTTGCCTTTGGCAATATTTCTAGGAAGAAGTTGGTGTGGCTGAGATCGAAGAGATTTCTGCCTGTGTTCATTTGAGGGCAATTTTTAATGATCATCAGATTTCATTTTTCTCCTCTAAAGATGTTCTTGTTATGTAAATATATTTACACATGAGACACACATGAGGCTGTTCATTGTCTTCTTTGCAGTAGCAAGAAACTGGAATTAATTGTATTTGTCCTTTAATAAACAAATAGCTAAATTCTCCTCTGCCTCCTTTCTTTTTCTTTCTCCTCTCCTCCTCTACTAGTGCTCTGCTGGTTCTGCTTTCTCCTCTCCACTAATGTTATAACCACTGCATCTGCCACCACAAATAACACAATACCGATACCACTATCAACAACAACGAAGAGCTTACTATATTGGAGAAGGGAGTGGGGAGACAGTATTTTGGATGGTGGCAGAGGAACTTTTTGATAATAATATATACTTTTTGATAATATTATATATTTTAAAAGGTCAAGATGTTCTTTTTTAAGGTTAGTGATTTTATTTGTTCTTTTTATGATATCTTTACCAAGTCTAAGATTAGGAAAATACTGTCCTATGTTTTCTTTGAGAAACACTATGGTTCTAGTATTTATGTGGAGTTCTATTAAGAGCTCTTAGATTTTTTGTGCATAGAGCAATGTAGGAGTTGGGGTTTAATTTTTTTTCTACAAGGATATCTAATTGTTCCTAGTACCTTTTACAAAATGATTTTTTTCCCAGTAAATTTTCATGCAGCATTGGTCAGTAATCAATTGACCATATACATGTGGGTGTATTTCTGAACTATTTTGTCCATGTTATCCCTAAGCCAACACTGCAGATGTCATACTACAATGTCACACACTGATACATTATCAGCTAGTGCAAGCCTTGCAACTTTGTCCCTTTAAAATACTATTTTATGTAATTTGGGTCATTTGTATTTCCATGTAAATTTTAGAACCAATTTTTCAATTCCTCCAAAAAGTATCCTAGGAATTTGCTTTGAGGAGATAGATTTATTTGGGTAGAATGGAAAATAGCAATGTTGAAAATTCAAATCTATGCATATGGTATATCCATTTATTCAAATCTTTAATTCTTATTGGAAATGTTTTATAGTTTTCAGAGTAGAGGTCTTGAGAGCTTTCAATATATTTCTTAGGTATTTTATATTATTTGATGCTGTTTTATATGATACTGCTTTTAAAAATATTTATTTTTCCATTGCTTACATAGAAATACATTGTGTGGGATGCCTGGGTGGCTCAGTCAGTTAAGACGATGCCTTCGGCTCAGGTCATGATCCCAGGGTCCTCGGATCGGGTCCCACATCGGGCTCCTTGCTCAGCGGGGAGTCTGCTTCTCTCTCTGCCTCTGCCTGCCTCTCTGCCTGCTTGTGCACGCACGCTCTCTCTGACATGCATAAATTAAAAAAGAAAATAAGAAATACGCTGTGCTCCAGGGTTTTCCATTGCTCCTTCCTTTAAACCCTCCTTACCTTCCTTATGTCTGTACAATCTTCGATCTGCTTTTGGTCACTGTACATTAGTTTGCACTTCTAGAATTTTGTATACATACAATCATATAGATTATATTCATTTTGTCATCATCAGCATAATTATTTTGAGATTCGGTCGTGATGTAGCTTGTATCAGTTTATTCAGTTTTGTTGCTATGTAGTATTCTATTCTGTGACTATGCCATAGTTTGTCCATGAACCCATTGATGGACATTTGGATTCTTTCTAGTTTGGGGATCAAAAATAAAGATATTGCTATATACAAATCTATATATGGCTATATTCTTTCATTTATCTTGGATAAATACCCAAGAATGAAATGGCTAGATTTGTGATAACCTTTAAAACTGTTTTTCAAAGTTGTACTATTTTACAGTTCTGGCATCCGTGTATAAGAGTTCTAGTTCATACCTTCATCAACACTTGCTATACCAATCTTTCTTTACTTCCTTTTAATACATAATTTTAGCCATTCAGATGGGTGGATAGGAGTATTTCATTGTGGTTTTAATTGGCATTTCTCTTATTACTAACAATGTTGAGTGTCTTTTTATGTGCTTGTTTGCCATTCATATATTTATGTTTTGTTGAAGTGTCTTTTCAAATCTTTAGTCCTTTTAAAAACTGAGTTAATTGTTTTCTTATAAATTTTGAGGATCTTTATGTATTCTGGATACAGGTTTTTTTTTTTTTATTCATCTATATCATTTGGTACTATATTCTCCCAGCCTGTGGCTTATCTTCTCACTTTGTTAACAGCATCTTTTTAAGACAGAAAATTTTAATATTGATAAGTCCAATTCATCAGGTTTTTTCTTTCACAGATTGTGCTTTTGTTGTAAATAAGCAGTCTGGCTATCACACGGTCATGAATTTATTCTCCCATGTTTTCTGCTAGAAGTTTTATGATTTTAGGATTGTATAGTTAGGTCAGTGATCCATTTTGAGTTAATTTTTTCATGTGATACAAGGTTTGAATAGTTTATTTTTTGCCTGGGGATATCCAGTTGTTCCAGCATCATTGTTGAAAAAACCATTTTTTCTCCACTAGATTTCCTTTGCATCAATGTGAAAAACATGTATGTGTTGATCCATTTCTTCATTGGTCTACTGGTATATATTTATACAAATACCACGTTCTTTTGATTACTTGTAAGTGTTACTGTCAGGTAGTGTTAAATCTTCAACTCCGTTCTTTTCCAAGATTGTTAACTATTTTAGGTTCTTTGCATTTCTGTTTGTGTTTTATGAATTCCATTTGTCAATTTCTACAAAAAGCCTGCTGAAATTTTGATTGGAGTTACCTTGAATTTGTAGATGAATCTGGGAGAAGTGACACCTGAACAATATGTAGTCTTCCGGCTGATGTAGATGTTTTATCTTTCTGTTTATTTTGGTTTTTATTTAATTCCTCTCAATAGTGTTTTGAGGTTTAGTGTACAGGTTTTCCACATCTTTTGGGTGATAAATCCTTAAGTATTTAAATTTTTTTTGAATTTGAAACATTCAATTTCTAGTTACTTGCTAGTATGCAGGAATTCACTTGATTTTTGTATGCTAATTTTGTATCCCAGAACTTTGCTAAGTTCACTTTTTAGTAGGTTTACTTTAGGTCCTATTAAATATTTATACAGATGATCAGATTTTCTGTGAGTAGGAGTTTTATATGCTCTGTAATCTGATTTGTATGCCTTTTGTTTCTTTTTCTTTCCTTATTGCATCAGCTAGACTCTTCAGTAAAAAGTTGGAGAGTGGGTATTCTTGTGTTGTTCCAGTCTTTCATCTTTAAGTATGATTCTTGTCTGTTTGTTTATTTATTAAAATAATTTATTTTATTTATTTGACAGAGACACACGGCAAGAGAGGGAACACAAGCAGGGGGAGAGAGAGAAGGAGAAGCAGGCTTCCTGCTGAGCAGAGAGTCTGATGCAGGGCTCCATCCCAGGACCCTGGGATCATGGCCAACTGCCAGCAGACACTTCAACTGAGCCACCCAGGTGCCCCTACGTATGATGTTTAGTTTTAAGTTTTTCCTAGATGTCTTTTATCAGATTGAGGAAACTCCCTTCAATTTCTACTTTGTTGAGTGATTTTATCATGAATGGAAACTGGATTTTTGTCAAATGTTTTATGTGCCTATTTTGCAAAGATTATATGGTTTATTTTCTTTTCCTTTTTTTTATGTTTGTTAATATAATAAATTATGTGGATAGATTTCAGATATTAAAGCAACATTGGATCCCTGAATAAACGTCATTTGTTCTCCCTTTTCTAATATATTATTAGATTCAATTTGCTAAAATTTTGTTAGAATTTTATGTATTTTTATGAAGAATATTGATCTGCAGTTTTCTTGTAGTGTCTTTTATTTTGGTCTCAGTGTAACTTGGGAAGTATTCTCTCCTTTTCAATTTTCTAGAAGAGATTATGTAACATTGGTACTATTTCCTTCTTAAATGCTTGATGGAATTCCCAGTGAAACCATCTAAGCCTGAAATTTCCTTGGACAGTGGTTTTTAACTATAAATTTAATTTCTTTACTTAATATATAACTATCCAGATTATTGACTTCTTGAGTAAGTTTTGGTAGTTTATATTTTTCAGAAGTTTTATTCATCTTATTTGATAAATTCACTGACATAAAGTTGTTCAGAATTTTCCCTGAGTATTATTTTAATTTGTATAACATCATTGCTAATATTAATATTAATATTAATATTAGTGTTTATTATTAATATTAATATTTAGCGTTTGTTTTTTACTACTTAAATTACTTAATTAGAACTCATATTTTTTTTTTGGATTCTTAAGGTGGAAATTTAAATTATTGGTTTGAGATCTTTCTTTCTTTCTTATTTTTTAAAAGATGTTAATTATTTATTTGTTAGAGAGAGAATTCACAGTCAGGGAGAGCAAAAGGCAGAAGGAGATTCAGGCTCCCCACAGAACAGGAGCCTGATTCAGGACTTGATCCCAAGACCCTGGAATCATGACCTGAGCTGAAGGCAGATGCTTAACTAACTCAGCGTCCCAAGAGATTTTTTAACTAACTAGCTTAACTAACCCAGCTGTCCCAAGAGATTTTTATTTCAAATATAACATATTTAATGCTTTAATTTTCCCCCAAGTTCTGCTTTAATAAAATCATATAGTTTAAACTTTTCTTTCCTTCTTCTTTCTTTCTTTCTTTTTTCTTTTTTTTGGGAGGGGGTCTGGCTTCTTGTATTAAGTATAATTATTTTGATATTCATCCATGATCAAAACTCCTCTATTCTTATCCTGATTTTCTGTGTAATTTTCCTGTTATGGAGAGTGGAGTATTTAGATCTTTATCTACAAATGTGCATCTGTCTAAATTTTTTTTTTATTCTATCGGTTTTGCCTCATGCATTTTGAAGTTCTGTCATTAGTTCTATAAAACGTTAGGATTATTGTGTCTTTTTAATTATTTTACTCTCATTGCAAAATGATCATCTTAATTTTGGTAATATTCTTCCTTCTGAAACCTATTTTGTCTGATACAAATATATCTACTCCACTTTAATTTTTATTAGTAAGTTTTATCTTTTTACTTTCTTTGACTTTCAGCTTATTCATATCTTCATATTCAACAAGTGTTTCTTGTAGGCAACATTTTAGTTGGGACTCGATTTTTCTTTAAATTTCAGTTTGCCAAACTCTAGAACGTTTAGACAATTTATTTCAGTGTGATTGTTACTGTGGTTAGGTTTTAGCTTATCATCTTGTTATTTGTTTTCTATTTGTTCTACCTGTTCACTGTTTCTTATTTTTTAAGTTTTTATTTAATTGCAGTTAGTTAACATACAGTGCAATATTAGTTTCAGGTTTATTGTATAGCGATTCAACACTTTCATACAACACCTGGTGCTCGTCACAAGTGTCCTTAATTCCCTCACCTATTTAACTCATCCCACATCTCCCCTCTGGTAACCATCAGTTTGTTCTCTGGAGTTAAGGCTCTGTTTCTTGGGGCCACCTGGGTGGCTCAGTTGCCCGAGTGCTGGTTTTCGCCCCCCTACCCCCACCGCCGCCTCTCGTCCTCTTTCTAATAAATAAATACAATTTTTTTAAAACTCTTTTGCATTGCCCCTCTGTCTTTTTTTCCCCTTGGCTTGTTTGTTTTCTTAAATTCTACATGTGAGTGAAATCATACGGGGTTTTGTCTTCTATGACTGACTTATTTCACTTAGCATCATACAAGCTCCAGTTACATCATTGCAAATGGCAAGATTTCATTCTTTTTTATGGCTAAGTAATATTCTATTGTGTATAATTTAATACTAATCTTTGGGTGGTTAGCATATACTTTACTTTCATATATGCTATACTCTGCATGCTACATCATTATTATTTTTGTGTAATAGTCAATTAAATTTTTAGAGATTTTAAATAAGAAACATATCTAACATATTCAGTCAAGTGGTTACTCTTTCTGTGCTCTTTATTCTTTTATATAGATCCATATTTCCATCTGGTATCAATTTCCTTCTTCCTGAAGGACTTTCTTTAATATTTCTATGGTGGGTCTCTTGGTGATGAATTCTTTTAGCTTTTCTGTATTGAAAAATTCTATTCCACATTGTTCTTGAAAGGTATTTTCGTCGGATATAGAATTTTATTTCATTATTATTTATTTATTTATTTAAAGATTTTATTTTCTTTATTTGAGAGAGAGAGTGGGGGAGGGACAGAGGGAGAGAGAGAATCTTAAGCAGGCTCCACACCCAGCTTTGAGGCTGACACAGGGCTCAATGTTGTGCCCCTGAGATCATGACCTGAGCCAAAATGAAGAGCTGGACATTTAACTAACTGAGCCTTCCAGGCACCTCGGTTATAGAATTCTAGATCCACACTTTTCTTTAATAAAGGTGTTGCTTCACTATTGTCTTGCTTTATTGATTCCTATGGAAAATCTGTCACGAACCTTATTTTTGCACCTTTCTCTGTAGTGTGTGTGTGTGCACATTTATTTTGATCGTTTTTAATACTTTCTCCATATAACTGATTTTGAGCAGTGAGATTATAACAGACCTTGTTGTAGTGTTTTATACTCCTTATGCTTAAGTTTGTTCATGTTTCTTGAGCTACTTAAATCTTAAAGATGTTTGTTTTTATCAAATTTAGATAATTTTTGCCATAATTTCTTGAAACTCTGTCTCATGCTTCTCTCCTCTCCTTTGTGAACTCCAATTTCACATATTCTAAGCTGCTTGAAGGTTTCCCATAGTTCATGGATGCTCTACTCATATTTTAAAAATTCCCTTTTCTCTGTTTTTATGTTAAACAGTAGTTATAGCTTCAAGTTCACTGTTAACTTTTTCCCTGTTAACTGTTTAATCTGCAGTTAATACTCTCTGGTATATTTTTCACTGTGCACATTGTATATTTCATCTCTAAAAGTTTGATTTGGATCTTTTCTATATGTTGCACATCTACATGCAATTTTTCAGCATATGGAATGCATTTACAATAACTCTTATAATGTATTTGTCTTTTAATTCTATAATCTGTGCCATTTTTAATTAGTATTCAATGAACTGTTTCCTACTATTTTATATGCCTGGAAAATTTTGATTTCATGTTGGGTATGAGTTTTACCTTTTTGCTTCCTGGATATTTTTTCTCTAAATATACCTGAATATTGTTTTAGGATTCCATGAAGTTACCTGGAAATAGTTTAATCCTTTGGGTCTTGCTCTTAAAATTTGTTAGGTGAGGGCTTGAACAGTGCTCATTTTAAGGCTGTTTTCCATTACTTCGGTAAGACCTTCTTGTATACTCTATCCAAGGCCCTGTGAATCTTGAAGTTTTCCAGTCTGTCTGGTGGGAACAGGCATTACTACTTACAGCCCCGTGTGGCAGCCAGGTACTCTTTCCTAAGAGTGATTCTTTTCCCGGTCTTGGGTAATTTCCTCACATCTGTGCTGATCAGTACTTTGCTGAATACAAAGTGTAACCCATAGTGGATCTCTTGTGTTTTCTCTCTGCGTAGCTCTTTCTTTTCTGCAACAAGTTCTTGCTACCTTAAGGGTCTTGGGCCTTCAAGACTATCTCCCGAACTCAGTGTGTCTCTTGGTCTCTGTCTTGGGTTTCTCCCATAAGAATTTCTGTCTTGAGATATGTCCCAATCCTAAAGCTTGCCTCATTCTTCCCCCATAATCACTAGGAATCTCTGTTCTCTATTTGACAGTGACTTTCAAACCATTGTTTTATATATTTTGTCTGTATTCTGTTCATTTTACTTGGGAGGATAAATCTAGTCCCTGGTTACTCTGTCTTGGCGAGAAGCAGATTTACACTGATTTATTTTTTGAATGTCAAACCAACTTTGAATTTCTTCAGATTCCTGCTATCTTCATACACACCATTTGACCATGATTTTTTAAAATAATGCTGGTTTGAGTTTTTTAGGAGATTTTCAGGATATACACAGAATATTGGCCTTTGATTTTGTTTGTTTTGTTTTGGTTAGGTTTGTCAGATTCTTTGTCAGGTTTTTGTTCCAGAATTATGCTGGTCTTATAAAAATGAGTTGGAAAATGTTGACGCTATTTCACAGAGGAGTTTTCTGTATTTTTTTCCTTCCTTAATATTTAATAGGATGTATGTGTCAAGCAAACTTTGCTTAGCGTTTTCTTTGTGAAAAGAAAGAAACTGTGTTTATTGACATAAATCTTTTTCATAATATTTCAGTATCATTTTTTTTCAAATCTAGATCTGTCCTTCTATTCCTTTTTAAATTCCTGATAGTGATAATTTCATTTTCTCCTTTTTACTTGATCAAACTTGCTAAGAATATATTTATTAACCCTTTCAAAGAACCAACTTTGACTTTATTGTTTAATCTTCTCTTTTAATTCATTGATTTATGCTATAATGTTTATTTTCTTTTATCTACTTTAGATAGTTATTCTTTTCTAGTTTATTAAATATTTCATATTTGATTTTACACTGATTATTTAAAAACCTGTTTAAGGGGCGCCTGGGTGGCTCAGTGGGTTAAGCCACTGCCTTCGGCTCAGGTCATGATCTCAGGGTCCTGGGATCGAGTCCCGCATCGGGCTCTCTGCTCAGCAGGGAGCCTGCTTCCCTCTCTCTCTCTCTCTGCCTGCCTCTCCGTCTACTTGTGATTTCTCTCTGTCAAATAAATAAATAAAATCTTTAAAAAAAAATAAATAAAAACCTGTTTAAGTTACAGATTTTTAAGCACTATTTTAGTTGTACCCACATGTTTTGATATGCTGTGTTTGTCTTTTAATTTCAAAGCATTTTTAATTTTCCATGTGTTGTTTCTTTAATCTGTGGGTTGGTTAAAAGTGTAATGCTTATTTTCCAGATAATTATATTTTGTTGTTATTGATTCTAACTTATTTCATCATGGTCAGAGAAAATACTCTGCCTTTGGCTCATTAAAAACTACTGGGACTTATTTTAAGGAATAGCATATTGTTTATTTTGGAGTATGTTCTGTGTGTGCTGAAATGCGTATTCTGCTATTTTTGAGTGTTGTGTCTTATAAATGTCAGTTAAGTCAAGCTGGTTGATAGCATTGTTCAAATATTTTATATACTTCCTGGTCTTCTTATTTTGGGGTTTATATATACTATTAATTTTTTGTGAGAGAGATTTTAAAATCTCAAACTATGAATGTAAATTTGTCTATTTCTCTCTTTAGTTCCATCAGTTTTTGTTTCCTTTACTTTGAAAATCTGTTGAGTTGAATATATGTTTACGATTCTTATGTATTCCTAACAAAGTGATTGTTTATGATTTTGAAATTTTGTCATTCCATTTTCTTCTGGAATTCATTGTTTTTGATCAGATGTAATTCTAATCATTGTTCTCTATGTAATTTTTTTTTTCCTTCTGGCTGCTTTTAACTTTTTTTTTTTTTAAACCATCTTTGGCTCAGCATTGTGATTCTAGTGTAATATGTGTGGTTTTTTTGTGTGTTTATCTTCTTTTGGAGTTATTATATTTTTTTTCACTAATTAAAAAAAAAATTCTTGGCCAGCATGTCCTCAGATATTTCTTTTGACCCATTTTCTATTCCTCCCAATTCACTTGGAAGCTTATTAGGCTATTTAATATTGCCCAACAGATCATGGACTCGTTCCATTTTTTCCACCTTTTCCTTTCCCTTTTAGTTCATTTTTGGGGGATAAACTTGTCTTAAGTCTACTGCTTTTCTTTACTCTTGATTGTCTCTTGTTAAGTTCATAAGTGTATTCTTTTTTTTTTTTTTTTAAGATTTTATTTATTTATTTGACAGGCAGAGATCACAAGTAGGCAGAGAGGCAGACAGAGAGAGGAGGAAGCAGGCTCCCTGCTGAGGGAGCCTGATCCCAGGATCCCGAGATCATGGCCTGAGCTGAAGGCAGAGGCTTAACCCACTGAGCCACCCAGGTGCCCCGATAAGTGTATTTTTATTGCTGATGCTATATTCTCATTTATGGCATTTCAGTTTGGGTCCTTTTTACAGTTTCCATGTCTCTGCTGAAATTCTCCATCAGTTCATGAATGTTGCCAACTTGTCCACTAAATTCTTTGACATAGTTATCATATTTATGATGAAATTATTTACCGGAAATTTTAACATCCTGGTTCTTTAGTGATTCTATTAACTGTTTTCTTACTAAATTGCTCACATTTTCTTGCTTCTTTGTGTATGTCATAATTTTTTAAACTGTGTATTGGCCATTTTGAGTGAAAGAAAAAATAAGTAGAGATTGAAGTGATGAGTATTTACCCCAGAAAAGGACACACCCATTTTTCTATCAAGTCTTAGTTTAGGAAGGCTGATGAATCTGATATATGTTTGAGATGTGTGACTATTATTTTAGTTTTAGATTGGCTGGCCACTGATTTTGAATGTTTTGAGACAGAATCAGCACTTTTTCATCAATTAGGGCTTATAGTTTCAGCACTGGCAAAATTTTAGAAATCCCTTAACACTTTGGTCTGTTTCGTTTGTTTGGGAGTCCTCTTTGTTTTCCTGACCCTGGTTTTATTGTCTTTCTTCTTCCTGACACTCTTCTTCTAGTCTTTGGCATCCAGCGCATTGTGCTTAATGAAGGTTCACAAAGCCTCCAGGAATTCCTCTCATTTCTGTCTCGGTTCTGGTTTCAGTTGCAACTGTCTTGACTTAGGTGAAAACTCAGATATTCTCAGACAAATTTCTTCCAGCTCCTCTGCCCTGACCCCAACCTTTATCGGGATGCTGCTTGCATTTAGGGAAGACCTTATATGCCTCAGGGGTCTCCCTCTTCTATTTCCTGACTTTCCTCAGTCTTCAGTGTAGTGCTCCCAGGTACTTGATGAATGTCTACGTGGAGTGTTGACAGGCAGACGCAGCTGTACTCTGTGGTTGGGGTTCTTGCTAGGGAACATAAAAGCAAAGAAACTTTATTAGCATTTTATAGCTAGTAAGTGATGGTGCTGGTTTGGGGCCCAGAGAGTCGGGATCTAGATCTTGTGCTCATAACATCTCTGCTATGCTGCCTTCTGGGAAAGGATCTTAGTACTTCCCTTGTTGTGTCTGTTATTATTGTTCTGTTGGTTTGTGGCTGTGAACTTGTATTTGTTGGATTTCTACAGTCTTTGGTCCTTGCTAAGCTTAATCTCCTGCCTCCCCCCCCCGTCCCCGCCATTCTTTTTTTTTTTTTTTTTTTTTTTTAGTTTAAGAGATTTTTTTGACAATGAAAATAATATATATTTAAGGTGAACAATCTGGTGTTTTGATATACATATACATTGTGAAATGGTTAACATAATCATGGTAATTAAAATATCACCTCACACGGTTATTCATTTATTTTTTTTGTGGTGAAAACACTTAAAATCTACTTTAAAAGCAAATTTCAAGTGTATAATACACCATTATTAGCTACAGTGCCCTGCTGTCCCTTAGATTTCTCAGAACTTATTCATGCAACATGACTGAAACTTTATTTCCTGACTTCCCCCACCTCCCTGGCAACCACCATTCCACTGTCTGTTTCTAAATTTGGCTATTTTAGCTTCTGCCTTCCTGATTGTCACCTGGGCTTAGCTGGAGCTTTTTATTACCTTTGAAATGGTAGGCGAGAATTCTACCACTGAACTACCAATGCCTGGTTGTTAACTTTGAAATGAAACTGAATTCACAAAACACTTGTTAGGAGGGCTGCTATTAGAATGACTCTATTTGGGAACTACCATTCTATTTTCTGACTCTAGTGCATTGCCATCGGAACTAAAGATACCAAAAAATATCAGTAACAGTGTGGTAGTAGCTCCAAGAGTGGTGGCAATGGAGAACGGGGCTGAGTCCATGAATGAGGTAGACAGATTTAGTGATGACAGAGGATACTCTGTCACACATTTTTTTTTCTTCAAAAACTGTTATTGAACGCAGATACTGGGTCCTGGAAGTATAGTGGGGAATAATATAGAGATAGCTCTAGCCATTTATGCGCTTTACAGTGTAGTGAGGAAAGACCAACAGCTCATGGATAATACCAGCAAACAACACTTGCATTAGAACTTGCTATGTGCCAGATGCTTCCCCAAATGCTTTACATGAGTTGTCATACCTGTTCCATTCTATGATCTCCAGAGGTGTGTACTCTGATCTCCAGTTTATGGATGAGGAAACTGAAGCACAGAAGGTTAAGAAACTTGCCCGAGATCCTGCAGCTAGTAAGGGGCAGAGCTGATAATGTGAACCATGGAAGACTAGCTCCAGAACCTGGTTCCAAAATTACTCCAGTCGATGAAGAGTGATTAGTCACTTGACAAGTGTGGTGAGCACTACAGAGACCGTGAGAGGATGAGGGAATTGAACCTAGTCAGGAGGGTCTGGGAAGACTTGCCTGGTGAAGATGAGGAAGGGTGAAAACAGTTATCCGGTGAGGGTGTGTGTGTGTGTGTGTGTGTAATAGGGTCGGTGGCTGCTGAGGAACTGCAGGAGCATTTCAGACGGGGGAGAAGCTCATTTGTAGGACGTGTAATGGAACACATCTCTAAATATTTTCAAAGCAAATGGCAACTTGTGATGCTTTTAAAGAAAATTCACTTCATGTACAGCTTTCAGGTCCTAGTTTGTAGCATAATTCAGAATGTTGCTGAATTTGTATATGATTTTAAGCCAACTGTTGCATACATACCCACGGTGTTTCCTGCTTTATCGGCAGTGAATGGTCAACAGCTGAGCTTGAGAATCCTGGAAAGCTAAGTCCACATCCCAGCTTCTTAGGGTCATTTCTCAATTATTTGGGGTTGTGTTCTCTATTTTCTGGATTAATAGAAGATGCATTAAAATGCATGAAGTATAAAAATTACCTAAAATTACCTTGCTTAAGCTGTCTGGTAACCATCGAACCCCTCCATCTAGGTAATTAGTTTGGTTCTGGGCTCAGCCAATGGGCCCTTAAAGAGCAAGGTGTCATTTACTCTGAGTAAAGACAGAGAATTTGGAGGGCCATGGTTTCAAGCACTGTAAAGACCGGGGTGGGGGGGAGAGCAAGTGAGAAAAAGGAAGAAGAAGAAGACTGAAGCACCAAGAATACTTTTTGCCCAACTCTGTTTTGTTCTAACGTTTTTTTAAAAAAGGATTAACTAGGAAGCAAATAGAAATGAGATTTTAGCAAGTTTTTAGCAGTTTCTCATCAAGTGACACGTGTGGTATTTAGTGTTCCTAATGAGTTGCCCTAAAATTATTTTTACAATTCTGGACATCTGTGGCGTGGTAAATGTGTTCCTAAATATTAGATATAATTACAAGGAAATATGTTTATATAAATTCATTTGGTACCAGGTTCTGACTGGTTTTAGTTTTAATCAGGGTTTTGGGTTATACATGACTTTCTTTCCTCTCCCCTTTTATCCTCATTAACGGAAAGTTGACTAAATTGGGTGTCTGAACTGGAGTAGTTATCCACATCTTTTTGAATGTTGGCTTCTGATAAAAATGAAGCCAATATCCCAATCAGCCCAGATATTTGTAGAGATGACATAAAATAATATGCAGCAAAATAACTTGTGTGAGGTCTGGCACAGGATGAATGGTCAAATCATTTTAATTCCTTTCTTGCCTGCCTGTCTTCTTCCCCTTCTGGCAGGAGGGCAGAAGGCAAGGAGATCAGGTCTGAGCTTTGCTACTCAGAGGCTGGTGAGCTTGACTTAATCTTTCTGCTCCTTAGTTTTCTCACTGTTAAAGGGAAAGAATTCATTAAGTGAGTCTCCTAGGAGCCCTGCAGCTTATCCAACTCTACAACTCTATTTTCTTTGATTCTTGAATTACACATGAAAATATTTGACTGTACCTTCAGGCACAAAGTTGTTTCAGTTTTTGCCCATCTAAAGCTCTCCACCCCATACACCCGGGAAAGATTTTCACAAATACAGCTTGACTGAATTTGTTGCCTCCAACTGACTTAACAAAACCCAGGCAGCTGAATGGATGGGCTTCTGTTAGCATCGTGACGCTTGATTATGCAGCTGAAGCACTGGGGAGAAGAGACGGAACCAGTATTTATGGGGTGGGACTGTGTTAGGAACTTTAAGACTAGCTCTCCTGGAGGGTTTAGATCATTCTTTTGCATTTCCTTGAAAAAAGGAATACCCATGTGTGGTGCACTGAGTAAAGCCCTCCCTCCCCCAGGATGTCCATTTTCTAATGCTTAAAACCTCTGAATATGTTAATTTATATGACAAAAGGGACTTTGTAGGTGTGATTACATTGAAGATTTTGCGATGGAGAGATTATCCATGTGGGCCCAATTTAAAAGCACAAGGTACTTACCAGAAGGAGCCAGGAAAGTCAGAGTAAGTAAATGGTGATATAATGATAGAAGGAGAGAGAGGATTGGGGGTTGGGGAGGTGGCTTGAAGAGACTATCCTGCTAACATCCAAGGTGGAGGATGGGTCCACAAGCCAAGGAATGTGGGCAGCCTCTAAAAGCTGGAAATGGTAAGAAAATGAACCCTCTCATAGAGCCTCCAAAAGGAACACAACCTTGCTAAATCTTGATTTTAGCCTGTAAAACTTGCTATTGTTTCACACCACTGCATTCGTAGTAATTTAGTAAGCAGCAACAGGAAAGTAATACACCGTGGCCCCCAAAGGAAACACTCTAAGACGTTTATTCTTCTTCCGGATAAGGAGGCATCAACAGCTCTAAGGACGGGAGAATAGTTTTACCTATTAACACTTGGTGGTTGGCGAAAGGACTTGGGGAGTGGAGGAGACCTAGACTCTTCAACACTTTGAGGTTAAAAAAAAAAAAGGTCTGAAATGTTTAGGTGCTGTGGGGTCTCAGTAGGCTGCAGCGGAAAGCTTCATTCAGGGGAGTTACTGAGTCAGTGAGGCGGAAATTAATTAGGCTGGATCTGCTTCCTATTGGGAATCCTTATAAGCTCTTCAGTTTCAGCTTTATTTTCCCTTCCTGCTCCAGGAATATGACCAAGATTGCCCCAGAAAGGCCACTGAGTATTGAACCGAGATTGTATTGAGACCGTATCTCCTTTCCCCAATCCCACTTTTCTATAAAGCTTAGTAAGCTTTCTTTCCCTTGGTAGAGGCAGGAGACTGTTAGCTACAGGGGGTCTGGTGGAGCAATAGGGAGGGGTCACTGACAGCACAACTGCCATGGGCAGACACTGGGTGGTTCTCAGTGGGGCTTTTCCTTTCTCGGTTTCAGTCTAACTTTGCTGTAAGGTAAGAAAGATCCTTTTATAGGTCGGATTCTGGGTAGTCAACTGTGAGTCAGATATTTATGGGCATGAAATTTACTGGAGACTCCCTTAGGAACAATACTCATTTGAGAAGCAGGGTTGGACAGAAGGACAATTCAGTTGCAATATGGGTTACAACAGAGCCCTCAGCTGATCCCACGTGAAGCTCTCAAGCTTGAAAGGCCCCACAGAGATGTCCTGCATTGAGCTGAGGGTACTGAGGGAGCAGAAGGCTAACTGCGGGCAAAGCACACGCTGACACTGTGCACTCTCCCCACCCCCCAGGGTGTGATATGTGTGACATTCTTTCAGAAGCTCCCAACTGTCTTAACGTTCGCTAGAGGGAAAAACCACCTTAACTAGACAATGGCAAGGACTCCAATATCCCATGTCTTCTTTAACATATGAAAATCCTTGTGAAACCTCCTTTTTCTTTACCTCCCCCAACTCCCAAGTATATAATCAACCACCCCTCACAATCCTGGGTGCAGCAGCTCATTCTGCCCACAGGTCCCGTCCCCTTGCTTTAATAACGCCACCTTTTTGCACCGAAGGCGTCTCAAGAATTTTTTCTTGGCCATTAGCTCCGGACCCCACCCCGCCAAATGTCACTTAGATTTCAAAACCACATAAAGAAGACTGGGCCTTTGTATCCCCACAATGACCAGTGTGACTGGATGTCTGGCTGCCCTGGGGTTAATCTGGGGTGAGGCAGCTCCCTTCTGCTGAGGACAGTCCCCAGAGTCAGCTATGACCCACAGGCAGCTAGCACAACAGACAGCAGGGAAAGGAGAGCCTTGGTCCTGAGGCTGGGGTTACACCAGAGCTATTGTACAGATCAGTGAATGAGTGTGGAGAAGGGGAGAGCACAAAACTGAGATCAGTATCAAAAGAAAGATTTAGAGGTTCTGCGTCATTGGCTTCACAAAGGTATTTGCTGAATTACTTAATTCCACTTCTAGTAATCACCCTTTTCATTGCTTGTATATCACCAAGAGGGTGAAGAAGGAAGAATTCAGATAGTCGAAAGTCAAAGATCAGCCTTATTTTAAATCTCAAATTTCAACCTTGATGAAAAGCATTTCCATGGGCCTTCTCGCATTTACCTTCCTAGAACATTTTCAGCTTTGCCCTTCTTCATCTACTGTGATTGAAATAGTATTAAACAAAGTAATTGTGTAAAATTGGGCATAAGGAAGGAAAATAGGGGCCTCTAGGTGGCTCAGTCAGTTAAGCGTCTGCCTGCAGTTCAGGTCATGATCTCGAGTCCAGGATGGAGTCCAGGATCAAGTCCTGGGAATGAGCACCACATAGGACTCCCTGCTCACCAGGAAGTCTGCTCCTCCCTCGCTCTGTGCCCGGCAACCCTGCTCTCTCTCTTACTCTCTCTCAAATAAATAAAATCTTAAAAAAAAAAGGCAAATGAACACAAGTAATGGACTTAAATTCAGTGTGACATATATTTCTGTCCAGACCAAATATTTATCTTCACTGATGATTATTTTAGGTGGTAGAAAATCTGGAGATTAAGTAATCTTTTTAAATGAAAGTGCAGCAAGAATGGATTGAACGCACATTAAGGTCAGGAGACTCTCTTTGGAAGTTCTTTATCCCTACAGGTTATTTAGTTTGTTAAGTTGTTGAAAATCCATTTTCCTCTGTAATTTAAGTAGCAGCGTGAGGACTACTTTACATCGAGTTACCAGTCTTTCCACATACTTGGTAAGTCCTTTTCACCCCAGTTGTTAGCCTTTCCTTTTTCTGCCGTCTCACTTTTATGTTTTACAAATCAAACCCACCCACCATATCTTTATTATTAATTCATTTAGCGTCTGTTGCAAAGAGATCAAGCATTCATTCCTTTTTGAAAATTCACTTCCCTACGAGCTTAGAAATATTTGACGGACAGCACAGCTATCCCCATGAAGGCTGTGTAAACATGAGTTTATGGGCTGCTGTGCAGGCATCTTTGGTGATTTACTTTCCGGTTATTGGGATTTATTTATTTTTTGATGGACTGGTAAATTATGAGGCCATGGACCTTGCCAGGTTTTCAGGTATCAACTTAAAATGCCTTGCTGGAAAAACTGTCGTTGGCACAGCAACACAGGGAATGACCAATGATGCATCATATTTTTTTAATAGAGATAATGTTTTAATAAACATTCTCCTCCTAAAGCAATGGATTTTAAAATAGGCTTTTGCCTTGAGCCATGTAGCTACCCAGCTGTGAGTTTTATAAGGCAACAATCTCCACATCATTAGATGTTATGACTAATATTCCAGTAACTGAAATAATAGCTATTTACACAAGCATAAAAAGTTAAAATGATATTTAAGGTGTACTTACACTCCAAAAAGTATACTTGTAAAAGTGATGCTTCAAGTTCCTCATTCATTTTCTCCATATTGACTTATAAGAGTTCTTTGCAAGCCAAAGGGTGCCTTGGAAAACTTAGCCCAGGGTGACACCAGGGACCTCTCCAAACTTGGGAGCAGGGTACGATTGCTTCGCCCCTCCAATCCCACCGCCCTGTAAGAGGTTAGGCTTCCTGAAGATTTCTGGTCACGTTGCTGGCTCATGGCTTAGTAGTCTCTCCCCAGCTTTGCAAGGTGCCTTTGATGTTTTTCTTCAAGTTACTATTTTGCTCCTTTATTGATTTCTATATGAAACCCACTCATATCAATATTTGCTGACCTTTTTGTGGGTTTTACCAAAAATTTGGAAAATGTCAAATAGTACACCCTATAGCCGTCTGCCGCTTCTGTGGTCCTACCTACTTTCCTCCCTAGCTTCCCCCCATCACTGCAAAAACAAACACATCTCTCCCCTTCTCTTACTCAGAGCACTGCTTGGCCCTCTGAGGTCTCAACTCCTATTTTAGCACTCAGCAAGGTGTTGTCCCCCACTCCCCCAATGATGACTCTGTTGCCAATTATAAGTATAGAATTACTTTCCCCATCTTACTCCATGTTTGAAGACTTTTATTTCTATTTCTACTATTTTGCTCATAGGCATGCAGTGGTTATATGGCCATGGAAGGGAAATTTCTCTTGATTTTCTATTGATGTTTTCCTCTTCTGGCAGGTGAAGAAAGGAAAATATACCAGCAAGAGGTTCGAGATGGACAGCTTTTAGAGGGGAAATGCAAATGTTTTGTTTTCTTCTCTCTAGTGCTACATGAAAATGTTTGGTCAGGAGAAGAGAAGAGATTTGCTTCTACTCAATCCAACTGGCTCAGGCTTAGAAACAGGCCCTTCAATCTCACCTACTTTTTTTTTTTTTCAATTTATTTATTTTTAGAAAAACAGTATTCATTATTTTTTCACCACACCCAGTGCTCCATGCAATCCGTGCCCTCTATAATACCCACCACCTGGTACCCCAACCTCCCACCCCCCCCCCGCCACTTCAAACCCCTCAGATTGTTTTTCAGAGTCCATAGTCTCTCATGGTTCACCTCCCCTTCCAATTTACCCCAACTCCCTTCTCCTCTCTAACACCCCTTGTCCTCCATGCTATTTGTTATGCTCCACAAATAAGTGAAACCATATGATAATTGGCTCTCTCTGCTTGACTTATTTCACTCAGCATAATCTCCTCCAGTCCCGTCCATGTTGCTACAAAAGTTGGGTATTCATCCTTTCTGATGGAGGCATAATACTCCATAGCATATATGGACCACATCTTCCTTATCCATTCATCCGTTCAAGGGCATCTTGGTTCTTTCCATAGTTTGGCGACCGTGGCCATTGCTGCTATAAACACTGGGGTACAGATGGCCCTTCTTTTCACGACATCTGTGTCTTTGGGGTAAATACCCAGGAGTGCAATTGCAGGGTCATAGGGAAGCTCTATTTTTAATTTCTTGAGGAATCTCCACACAGTTCTCCAAAGAGGCTGCACCAACTTGCATTCCCACCAACAGTTTAAGAGGGTTCCCCTTTCTCCACATCCTCCAATCTCACCTACTTTTGACCTGGAAATCTTTTTCATCAAACACAAAACTTAATTCTGTTCCCCTTACTACTTTGGCTTATCACATGGAGATGCTGATCCTCCTGGAAACACAGAACACAGTAGTTCTTCCTCTTCGCTCCCTTCATGCTCTTTTCACATCTTGCCATGTGTCCCTGCCAAACTCAAATCCTAATATTCGATGTTGTGGTGTTAGAAGATGGGGTCTTTGAGAGGTAAATCAAGTCATGAGGACAAAACCCTCACGAGTAAGATCAATGTCCTTGTAAAAGAGGCCCGAGAGAGCTCCCTTACCCCTTTCCCATGTGGGGGCAAGAAGTCCGTGCTCCAGAAGCGCCCTCTCACGCAAGCAGGCTGGCCCCCTAATCTCAGACATCCAGCCCCCAAATGGTGAGAAATAAACTTCTGTTGTTTATAAGCTGTCTGATCTGTGGCATTTTGTTATAGTAGCTCAAATGGATTAAGGCACATCTCCTAAGTGATTTCTCCTGTTAGAAGAAAAAACCGAGCATATTTGGCTCAGCCTCTGCTGTTTACTCTCAATAAAATATTCAAATGTAGCATAAATATCTGATCGGACTATGATAATGTGAAGGGTAATTTATTTCCTAAACTTAATCTAGTTTTAGTCGTATAATCTAGAAGATTGCATTTGATATGAGGGAACTGAATTTTATTCAAAAACTAGGTTTTTAAAGTAACGGACTTCAGTGGGTTCTATGGTAATTTTTTTCTTGTTCATAATGTGTAAAAGATGCAGCTATTTCCCTCGTTCCTGGAGAGTGTAGACTAGGTATCAGTGACAATGTCAAGCTTCTTCGAAGCTTTTATTTATTTTAAACTATAATTTTGGTTGTTTGGTGGGTCATGTTGTTTTTAGGGCCCTTGTAAAGTGAGTGAATCTGACTAGATCATCTTCTATCCTATTCTACATTCTAATTTTGTCTGAATATGAAATTCCTCTAAGTGATCCAATTCCTCCTCAGTCCCCACCGGGTCGGTATATATAAATTCTTTGAGAGACTGAGACTGGGTTTCCTTTATCCCCTTTTCTTTTTGTAGCCTGGCCCATAATAGGTGATCAATTCACTCTACAGAGTGAATTCTTCTTCTCTTAATTTGATAAGGGAGAATTAGCCCCTGAAGCTGTTTTTCCTGCAGTGGTTTGTGAGTATAGAAGGGAATATGGATTGACCTGAAATTCTCCCTGCTCTTACACTGGACCCATCTTACAGCAGGCATCCAAGAATTTTTTACTTCCTAACTAAATTGTAACACTGACTGTCTCTGAACACATCACTCCCTCCTTAGTCATTTGAAATAAAGAATGGAAAAAAAAATCAGAGCTTCTTTTCTTAATTCTCTGTAGTTTTATTAATATTAATGGAACAGCACAGAAAAGTTACTTGAAGCGAAAACAAAGCAGGCCACTGGGTACCAAGAAAATAGAGTTGCCTTCTTGTCAGCATAGAATCTCGTTGCCTCAAAAAGCAGGAGAGGTCTGTCTCGTGATTTGATTTCCTCTCCCGTCTTATCTGTAGGAATCCCAGGATTCACGATAGAATCATCCCGGCATATGCTTTCTCCTTCACTGTTTTGATACTGAAAAAGGAGTACTGCATTGCCTAGCACAATATTTGTACAGCATGCCCGTGGCTTCAGCTGAGTCTTGAAAGACTTTGCGGGTTATGACATTCCCCTAAATGTGCTGAGCTTTCTTTAACCTTTCATAAAACACTGTGATCTTTATGGACTGTATCATATTGTGCAGTAATGTGCTTTATTGTCCACAGAATAAGCTTTTCTTAAAGATAATTGGAAAGCTGGAAATGGCTGCTATCGGCTGATTTTTAAAAAATACATTATTTCTGAAATGGGGCTGGTGTAATAATGACCCTATCTGTTCAAGATTTAAGATTTGTCTTGGCAGAGAAAATTGATCCATTTCACCTTTGTCTAATGGAAATTTTTATCTAGGATTATCTGTTTATGTAAATGAATGTTCCTCTGAAAAGGGAACTTGAGGGGCTGTAAATCTTGGTGACACTTCAGTTTCATAGGGGAGAAATTGGAAAGGATTCTAGTATTTATCTGCCTGAAATTGGTTATAAAAACAAAATTATCTTCATGTACCTGCAGCATCTGATGTTTCCTGGAATTTCATTATATTTTTTAATAATTCAGTGCAATAGTAAGAATGGTGTTTCTATATTACCTCATTCAGAAGTTGTCTTTACTTTGTCTATTTTCCAGTTCCTTTCTAATGCTGACATTAACAAGGAAGGGGTGCCTTTTGCTTACCCACATTTTTAGGGATGGGATTTTTTTTTTTTTTGCATAATCTTAATAGTCTTTAGCTATCGTGGGCTTGTTATCCCTAGTTATATTAAATGTGTTAGCAGAATAGCCATCATTTCTTTTTTTAAAAAACAAAGGTTTATATGGGTTCTGATCTGTTGACCAAAATACTGACGTTATTAACAGAGTTGCTCTACATTCAACAAAATATCTCGGTTCTTCACAGTGATCTTTGGGTCAAGTTTAATCTACAGTACTTGGAAGTCATAAGGTGATAACTTTGAAAAGTCATCAGTGATGTGACCATTTCTTTTTCCCTAAATCAAAGGAAAATTGGAGAGTAAGATGAAGTAGTTTAAATACCAGGTAATCAGAGAAAAATGAAAGGAGTTAGAAATGTAATTGTATTAACTTTTTTTTTTAAAGATTTTATTCGTTTATTTGACAGAGATCACAAGTAGGCAGAGGGTAGGAGGGGAAGCAGGCTCCCCACTGAGCAGAGAGCCCAATGCGGGACTCAATTCCAGGACCCTGGGATCATGACCTGAGTCAAAGACAAAAGCTTAATCCACTGAGCCACACAGGTGCCCCTTGTATTAACTTCTTTGAAGGAATGCATTATTTCTTTATAGAGACAACTAACTTTATTATTACCTGGTAATTATCAGAATGACACTGTTTTATGTTTCTCTTGCACCTACTTGCTTAGAAGTTTTTCTCCCTTAGGTAAAATTTGAGTTATTTTACCAGGACTTGGGGAAAAAATGTTGTGGCCCAAATATGACACGAAGGTAGTTATTTAGCTCTGGGATATGGACTAAAAATTGCTAACAAATTTTGTTTTTTCAGTATGAATCCATTCATAAAAAGTGTGGAAAGGCAACAACGAGGAGTAGTCTTGCTGCGTGGAGTATTCTTATTAAAAAAACATTTTTGGACATCCCTGCTTAGGTTAATCTTTGCAGCTGTCTTTCAGTATTAAAAGGACATGAGTAGTAAGTAGGGCATACAATCACCTTTGTTTTACAGGAACTGGAAAGAAAAAATGTAGCAGTGTGGAGTGGAAGACAGGGCATGGGTCCGGCAGCTGGAGAATTGTGTGACTGTGGCTGACTCGCGGCACTTCTCCAGCCCTAGTATCCTCACGTTTAAGATGTACCTTGAAAACCTGTGCTGAAAAGCAGCTGTGCTGTGAGGGGTCAGAATAGTTGTTTCCTGGGGTGTGGGGAGGTGATGGGACGGTGGGGTGCGCAGCCACGGCTGCGGGATGTCCAGGATGCTGCTGGTGGTCTGTGTCTTCAGCTGGGCAGGATTTACGCAGGGTGTTCACACCCTGGCCACTGTTTTGCTTGTCTATATAGTTCAATTTAAAAGTTCCCTCAAATTCCTGCTGTTTTCATAAGATCACCAGGGGACACCGTATTTAAAAAACATGTAGAATATAGTAATGTGCCTTCCAATTTTAGGTATAATCCTCTTCAAATTTTGTAGCTTTTTTGGTATGGATCACATGAATAATTTTGCACATACCTCTCACCTGACTTCTGATTTTTTATTCTGAGTGTTTCTGTACAGTATGCACTTCAGTACCTGGACCATATGAAGATCCAGTAAGTTTATTTTATATATATATATATATATATATATATATATACCTATAACGTGTGTGTGTGTTTGTGTATATCCACATATGTAAAAATATATAATAAGCTCTCTCTATATAATAAATTCTACTCTAGTTAGAGTATTGGTTAAGAAAAAAGACCCCTAAAATACAGTCATTTGTAGAACCAGTGACATTATCCAATTTGAGACTCTAAATATTTCCTTTTATCTGGAAGATTCCCTGAGCCCCCATTGATTGATTCCAGCATCTGCTTGACAGCTTTAAAGGACACAGATAGAAAGCAAACTGTAATTTAAATAAACTTTAATTTTCATGCTGGATGTGACCTTTTAAAACATCCAGTTGTAGTCCAACCTTCTAATTTTAAAGATAAAAAATGTGTAAACTCTTTAGGTTTTCATGTCAATATTAAAAAGTAGATCTTTGATAAAAATAGTTACAAAATTCATATGCTCTAATAAACCTTTCATTTAAGTATTTACATTTGTAAAAACATAAGGGACAATTATTTGAATCAAGAAAGAATTCTTTACAAAATTTTTCCTTTAAATAGCCAGTCTCCTCCCCCAGTGCAGTAAAAATTATTCCCATATACATCTCTTATATGAAGCTAGTAGTAGACATTTAGATAAATTATTATGAAGACATATTAAGTCAGGATGCTTCTTAGGAACATTCCAGAAATGCCAGGCCTTTAAGATGCAGATTAAAATGTTAGGTTTGTGTTAGGAAGTAGGTGTTTTGGGGACCTAAGAGTGAACAGACCTTTCCAGCTGAATTGGAACTCTCAAGAATCAGGACTGTGCTGTTTATCTTTATGAGTTTTGAGGTGGCCTCAAACAGGAGGGGAAAAGAGTTCTGCGGTAGGCTAACCTGGGTTTGATTCTTATTAGCCAAGTGGCTTTGGACACATTTCTAAGCTTCATTTTCCATAGCAGCAAAATATGCATGGGGACACTTTTACGTATTAGAATTGTGAGCACTCACCGAGAAGACTTTGGTAAAGAGTCAGCTCTCATGCGCGATACATGAGTTCCCCCTCCTCCCTATCTGAAATCTCGTGATCTGACACTGGGTCTGAAGGAGTCCAATGAATAATACCACCTTCCTTGCCTGAAGACCAATTCAGAGCACAGAGATCATAATATATAATGATACAATTATTGTATGTATGTGTCTATCAAACATCCATTGTGAAGTATATGTGTATATATATACACACATATATATGTATGTACTTCGTATACTTCATATGTATAAAGTATATGTACTTTAAAGTGTGTGTGTGTATATGTGTGTGTGTATGTATATGTGTGTGTGTGTGTGTGTGTATATATCTCAATATATATATCAGCTTTATTATTGATACCAGTTGACTTAGAGAAATGGCTTAAATATGCAGCAATCAGGGAGCCCAATGCAGGCCTTGTTCCCAGGACCCTGGGACCATGACTTGAGCTGAAGGCAGAGGCCTAATGACTGACCCTCCCAGGCGCCCAGTAAGGAACGTTTTGGTTCCGAAGCCCGGAACTACATGACACGGGCGGTCAGAGACAGCACTAACTAGTCTTGGGCCTCGCCGTGCGGGGCCTGCCCCGCTGACCGACGGTGCTGCGAGGACGGGTGTGTGCGCTCCTTTTGGCCGGTCTTGTTTTCCGAAGGGAGGAGAGCGAAGAGGCGAAGCCAGTCGTGTTTCGTTTCTCCTTCCAAACTCTTCAGGCTGGTAAGTAACTTGGTTTCCCTGGAGAAGTGAGAGAGCGGCGCACTGAGACCAGGCAGTAGACCGGGCGGCAATGGCCGTGCGGCCCCTCGGAAGACCACGGCGGCTGCGATGGTCGGGCTGGCCCTCAGCCCTGGCGCGGGGGCCACGAGCCGTAGCAGGCCTGAGATGCGTGACGGGCAGACGCGTTGTAGTTCTCCGTAATCAAACTTCATTTTGGGGCGCCTGGGCGGCTCCGTGGGTTAAGCCTCTGCCTTCGGCTCCGGTCATGATCTCAGGGTCCTGGGATCGAGCCCCGCATCGGGCTCTCTGCTCAGCGGGGAGCCTGCTTCCCTCTCTCTCTCTCTCTGCCTGCCTCTCTGCCTACTGTGATCTCTGTCAAATAAATAAAATCTTAGAAAAAATGAATTTGTTAAAAAAAAACTTCATTTTGTTGGAAGGAGGCTATCATTTCAGGTGGTAAAAAGCACTTCGGATTTTGGTTTTCTCATCTGTGGTAAAAATCGTCCTATTTTGGCATACTTGTGAGTCCGCATAATCTACTATTTGGCTACGTGCTTTGCCAACATCCAGGTTTCTATTAAATGGCAGCAGTTTGTATAATAGAAAATACAGAGGTGAGCTTCCAGTTCTATCGTTACTGACTTGAATTTTAAAATCAAACATACATAACAAAATTTCTACTTCCTGAGAAGTCTTTTTTTTTTAATCTCAAAAGCAACCAGTAAAAATCTCACAAAATTTGAACCTACTTTTTCACTGTCAGCAGAAACTTGTTGGCAAATGTAATTATAACCGTGTAAGTATCTGTACTTTCTAGACAGATAAAGCAAAGACCCAAACAATTTTCTCGAAAAATCAGAATTCAAAAGGAACAGCAGGAATGCTAGAGGCTAGTCGGGATGGGAGAGACACACTCTGCGTGAACTCTTAATTTTAGTCAGCCATGCTGAGAGCAGAACTTGTTGCCAACTGGTTAGATCTAAAATAAATAAATATGTGTTTGGCAGAGTAGAAAAGTCCTCTTTGCAGAAGTAAAACTCAGTATATTTGTACCCAGAATAAAAGGGTATACTCTGAAATGTGAGGTTTCCCACCTTGGAGGAAGCAAAGGTTATATATTTGTCAGGATTCCCTCGAGGCAACTTTCCTAAGTGATATAAGACAAAACCTTCTGCTGGATTTTGACACATGAAGTTTATCCAGTGTCCTCTTGGCCAAATTTTCCCTAGAATGTCCTTCTACATGTGAGGCGGAGTTCAGGGGCACCCAGTAAAGGGTCGGAGGCCATGAAGTGTCTGTTGATTTTTTTCTTCTTTTTCACTTCTCAAATTTTAGAGAAAACCCTCGTCACCTGAGGTCTAGTTTATTGCAGTTATAGCTTTTTCTGTCTCAGGTGCTCTGCTAACTCCTGCCCCGAATCTTCCTACATCATGGTGTGAAGTGACTCCCTATTGCCTACTCATCAAGTACAACATTTCTGGATTTTAAATCACTCATAGCCTGCCCTCCCCCACCACTTAGATAAAACGAACGGTAAAATGTGTAACTTATGTCAAAATAATGATTTAAAGAATATATTTGTACTCATCACCCACTTTCAGAAATAAAATATTGCAAATACGCAACCCATCCTCCATTGTATTCTCCTCTTATTCCCAAAAGTAGCTACTGTCCTGAGTTTGAGTTTAATATCCTAATGCAGCTCATCATAATTTTAATACAGATGTATGTATCCATACGTTATTATTTGCATGATTTCAAGCCTGATATAAATAGTACCATTATTGAATGTGTTCTGTAAATTTTTATTTTTCATGATTTCTTTGAAATTTATGCCTATAAATCTGAATAGCTCTAGTTCATTCATTTTCACTGAATAGTATTCCATGGTAAAAGCATATCACAAACCCAACTCCATTCTCCTATTGGTAAACATTTACATTTTCAGTTTCCACTGTTAAGAACGATGGTACCGTCTACATTCTAGTACATAGGTCCTTGTACACAAGTGTGAAAAAGGTGTTGTTTGTTTAGGGTGATTGTCTAGAAGTAAATGTTTGGTTTATAATGTATGTTCCTATCAGTATCACTTAAAATAGTCCAGTTACCCTCTGACGTGGTCAGACCTGTAAGTGCTTCTGCCCTCAGTGAGCGCCAGCCCCTGTTCTGTGTCTGTGCCAACATGTGTATTTCCTGACGTTGACCTTCTTTGTCTATCTGATGGGTGCAAAATGGTATGTCACCATGGTTTTAATTTTAAGGCAGAACATCTTTTCATTAGTTTCCTGGCTGGTCTAGTTTCTTCTGTGAATTGCGTGTGTATGTCCAAGGTTTTGGTATCATTCATTAGCATATTGATTCATTCTACAGTTGAAAGACATTTGATTTGTTTTCTGTATGTGGCTATTGTGAATCATGCTTTGAATATTCTTTGACATGTCTTTTGATGTACGGATTCATTAATTTCTGTTGAATATACCCGGAGGTATAGAATTTCTGGGTTAACATTAGCAGGTACAGCTGAATGGTCTTCCTGAGTGGTTGTACTAATTTTCATTCTCACCAACCATATACCAGAGTCTGAATACTCACTTTTCTTTGCTAATGCTTGATATTTTTTCAGAAGTTTAGTGACCATTTAGATATGTCTTTTTGTGAAAGGCCTATATACTGTGCTTCCTGTCCATTTTTCTTTTGGGCTATATAACTTTTTACTTATAGGAATTCTGTGTACATATGCACAGGTTTTTGTCAGTTAAAGGAGTTGATAATCTTATATCCATGGTTTGCTTTTTTTGTTCTCTTCATGGTATTTTTTTTGATGAGCAGAAGTTCCTATTTTAACATCATGTTTATAAAAAAATTAATGTTTTTGCACCCTATTTAATATCTTTCCTCATGTGACATTCAGAGACCCTCTCATAGTATTTTCTGGGAACTTTACTGTTTATCATTCATATCTACATCTATATTTTATTTACTAATGTTTAGTGTATGCTATGAGGTTAAGGTAAGGTGTATTTTTTTCCATGTGGATATATGATTGTCTCAGCTCCACTTACTGATGTTTTCCCGCAGTTTATCACACATTGGTCATAAGTCAGGTGCATGTTTACACAGTGGGTCCTTCCAGGACTCTCTAATGTATTCTCATGATCCATTTATCAACCCTTACACAAATACTATAATTTCATAATTACCTCTGCTTTATAAAAAATCTTGATATCTTGTAGAGCAAGTTCTCTTTATGAATGTGTTGTCCCTTAAGATATTTTTCCTAGATTTTAGTAATGTTGGTGCTATTTTTTTTAATTTTTAAAAGATTTTATTTATTTATTAGAGAGAGATCACAAGCAGGCAGAGCAGCAGGCAGAGGGAGAGGGAGAAGCAGGCTCTCCACTGAGCAGGGAGCCTGATTTGGGGCTCGATCCCAGGACCCTGGGATCATGACCTGAGCCAAAGGTAGCCGCTTAACTGACTGAGCCACCCAGGTGCCCCTGTTGGTGCTATTTTAAATATCTTTTTTTAGATTGCCAAAAAAAGTAGTCTTTAGCTTGTTACTGGCATATAATATAGAGTTGGTTGTTGAATATTGCTTTTGAATACTTATTCATACTGAATAAGTATGAAATACTTATTTCATACAAAGCAATACTTTGCTACATTCAGTGAAATTATTTTAATAATTTACCTGTAGATTCTTTGTGTATTCTACATATATAGGCATTCCTGCTGTAAGTAATGACAGTTTCATTTGTTACTTTCTGTCCTTATATATTATTACTTTTTTATTCTCCTAACACACTGGTTAGGATCTTCAGGACAATGTTAAATAGAAGGGATAATTAACAGATATTTTGTAGTTTTCCTGATCTAATAAAGGAAATCTATTTATTTATTTGAGAGAGTATGCAAAAGTGAGGGAACGGTAGTAGGGGAGAGGGAAGGGAGAGGGCCATGCAGACTCTGCACTGAGTGTGGAGCTGCCGTGGGACTTGATCTCATGACCCTGAGATTATGATCTGAACTGGAATCAAGAGTTGGATGGCTGCTCAACTGACCAAGCCACCCAGGCACCCCAACTTTCAGAATTTTAAATATGACGTTTGCTGTAGATGTACTGTAGCTAATTTCCGTGTTTCCTCCCTGCTCCCCCAGATCTACCATTTATCTTTCTCTGCTCTCATTTTTACTCCAGTTTTTTGTACTGCATCATCTGGACCCCCTATCTAGTGATTTCTGGTTGGGTTTGGTTAACAACAGGTAGGGGCAGAAAATCAGGAGGGTCAAAACAGAAATAGGCATGGTCTTCCCCCTTTCAGACACTTCCCTATTGGACTGGAGGAAGTAACTGCCCTCATCCGTCATTCTGAATTCTTTCCAGCAGGACTCTGGTAGCTACATGGTCTTGCAGAGTCCAGTAACCGTTTCCTCCTACTGTTCTTTCACGGATGTGACAGTTCTTCTCTCTGATTGTTAGCTAGGAGGTGCCTCGCCATTCTTTGTGGGTTTCCTTATAAATATACCTTTATAAGTAGTTCCTCTATTAACCTTATTGAGTGTGCGGTTTCTTCTTGTTACCCTACTATAACTGTCAGATTAAGGAAGTTTCTATTCTTTTTGCTAGTATTTAACAAAATCGTGATTGGGTATTAAATTGTATCATTCATTTTTGTCTTCTTTTTAATGATTATATGATTTTCCCCCATTTACTGTATTAATGTATTGGATTATGTTGGCTGATTTTTCTGTTTTTCCTGTTTACCATCTATCACATAGTGAAATACATCACTACATACTCTGTTTGTATCTTGCTTGGGCTAGTACTTTCTTGGTGAGTAGTGACCATCCCTCAGAAATGAGATGGTTCAAAGATGGCCTGTTCACAGACACTGGTGACACAATATGCATACTAGGAGAGTACAAAAAGGTTTATGATCATATTATGAAGCTTCCTGGGGAGAGAAGGGCAGGCCTCCCTAAATTGTCCAAAAATGGCTTGAAAAAGTAGGGAAAGTAGACTGATACGGAATTTTTATTGTGGTTAGGGCATGGGAAGTGCTGAGAGCTCCTGTGCATGAATAGGGGTTTACATATTTTGAACATCCCACTGGTGCCAAAGAAGGGAGCACCTGGGTTTTCTTATTAGTTTTCCCAGATGTGGGGCAGAAAGAAGAGAGGGAGGAGTGAGACTTAGAACCTATAAGGAATTACACATCAAATATACAAAGTCACACTTTTGTAGGGATTATGTCACTAATTAGATACAAAATTAGATTCCTTTGTCTTATTTTCCTACCTCAGGACTGCTGTTTGAATATATTTAATTATCTTTAGGAAATTCATGAATTATTTCTAAGGGAAAACAAGTCATTTGTAAGGGAAAAATTAGATTGTTATCGGACTTTTCAGCAGCGATGTATTATATCCTTTCAATATACAGTTTCAGGTTACTTTGACTTCAAGGAAGTTTTCTTGAATTATAGTTTCTAGTATATGCTTTACCCAATATTCATATGTTGAAGCCCTAACCTCCAATGTGATGTTATTTGGAGATGGGGCCTTTGGGAGATAATTAGTTTTATATAAGTTCTTGAGAATATGGTCCTCATGATGAAATTACTGTCCTATTTTTAAAGAAAGAAACGAAAGAGCTTGTTTGTTCTTTCTTTCTACCATGTGAGGTTACATTGAGAAAATGGCTGTCTGCAGGTTAGGAAGAGAGCTCACCTGGGAATGGAATTGGCCAGCATTCTGTACTTGAACTTTCCAGACTCCAGAACTGTGAGAAATACATTCCTGTTCTTCAAGCCATTCAGCTATAGTATTTTGTCACAGCAGCTGGAACATACTAATACAATACATATTAGATCTTCTTTTCCTGTCTTTTATATCTAACCTTTTTACTTGACCCTTTTTACTCTTTTTAAGTTTTTTTTTAACCTTTTCCTTCTTTTCATTTTCTACTAAGTCATTGTCCATGTGTTAATTCACTCCTGCATTCTTTAAAATTTAGCCTTCTAGCATTCTAAAATCTAAAAATTCTATTTTTCCTTTTATTTCTTTTTTTTTCCCCAATTTATTTATTTTCAGAAAAACATTATTCATTATTTTTTCACCACACCCAGTGCTCCATGCAAGCTGTGCCCTCTATAATACCCACCACCTGGTACCCCAACCTCCCACCCCCCCGCCACTTCAAACCCCTCAGACTGTTTTTCAGATCCATAGTCTCTCATGGTTCACCTCCCCTTCCAATTTCCCGAAATTCCCTACTCCTCTCTAAAGCCCCTTGTCCTCCATGCTATTGGTTATGCTCCACAAATGAGTGAAACCATATGATAATTGACTCTCTCTGCTTGACTGATTTCACTCAGCATAATCTCTTCCAGTCCCGTCCATGTTGCTACAAAAGTTGGATATTCGTCCTTTCTGATGGAGGCATAATACTCCATAGTGTATATGGACCACATCTTCCTTATCCATTCATCCGTTGAAGGGCATCTTGGTTCTTTCCATAGTTTGGCGACTGTGGCCATTGCTGCTATAAACATTGGGGTACAGATGGCCCTTCTTTTCACGACATCTGTATCTTTGGGGTAAATACCCAGGAGTGCAATTGCAGGGTCGTAGGGAAGCTCTATTTTTAATTTCTTGAGGAATCTCCACACTGTTCTCCAAAGAGGCTGCACCAACTTGCATTCCCACCAACAGTGTAAGAGGGTTCCCCTTTCTCCACATCCTCTCCAACACATGTTGTTTTCTGTTTTGTTAATTTTGGCCATTCTAACTGGTGTAAGGTGATATCTCAATGTGGTTTTAATTTGAATCTCCCTGAGGGCTAATGATGATGAGCATTTTTTCATGTGTCTGATAGCCATTTGTATTTCTTGATTGGAGAAGTGTCTGTTCATATCTTCTGCCCATTTTTTGATGTGTTTGTCTGTTTCGTGTGGGTTGAGTTTGAGGAGTTCATTATAGATCCTGGATATCAACCTTTTGTCTGTACTGTCATTTGCAAATATCTTCTCCCATTCCGTGGGTTGCCTCTTTGTTTTTTTGACTGTTTCCTTTGCTGTGCAGAAGCTTTTGATTTTGATGAAGTCCCAGAAGTTTATTTTCGCTTTTGTTTCCTTTGCCTTTGGAGACGTATCTTGAAAGAAGTTGCTGTGGCTGATATCAAAGAGATTACTGCCTATGTTCTCCTCTAAGATTCTGATAGATTCCTGTCTCACGTTGAGGTCTTTTATCCATTTTGAGTTGATCTTTGTGTACGGTGTAAGAGAATGGTCGAGTTTCATTCTTCTACATATAGCTGTCCAGTTTTCCCAGCACCATTTATTGAAGAGACTGTCTTTTTTCCACTGTATATTTTTTCCTGTTTTGTCGAAGATTAATTGACCATAGAGTTGAGGGTCCATATCAGGGCTCTCTACTCTGTTCCACTGGTCTATGTGTCTGTTTTTATGCCAGTACCATGCTGTCTTGGTGATCACAGCTTTGTAATAAAGCTTGAAATCAGGTAAGGTGATGCCGCCAGCTTTATTTTTGTTTTTCAACATTTCCTTAGCGATTCGGGGTCTCTTCTGATTCCATACAAATTTTAGGATTATTTGCTCCAACTCTTTGAAGAATGCCAGTGGAATTTTGATCGGAATGGCATTAAAAGTATAGATTGCTCGACCTGTTAGCTCTCTTTTTAGAGGCACCAAATGTTCCTCCTTTTTAACCACTACATTTGTGTTTGTTTTTCTAATTCTTATTTATGTTTTTTGTTTATACTTCTATCATTTCTTCTAATTCTCTTTGCTCTCTTTGGTTATAATTTCCACCTATTTTGTTGATACATCTTTTCTGACATGTAGGGATTTTTCATTTCATTTTTGTAGGGATGTTATATTATTGATTATTGTTATTTTTTCTATAATATAATTTCATAAAATTTGACTGTGACTCTTTACTATTGCTAATTTTATGAGTCTTCTCATAATTTTGAGAGATCAGATAGGGCATGACGTCTTTTGTAGCTTCACTGCTTCAGCACTCTCTCATGTTGTTCTCATAGTGTGATGTCTGTATACAGTTGACCCTTGAACATTGTGGAGTTTAATTGTGCTACCCCCCTGCACAGTGAAAATCCATGTATAACTTTTGGGTCTTCCAAAACTTAACTACTAATAGCTTGCTGTTGACCAGGAGTCTTACTGATAACATAACTAGTTAACACATGTTTTGTATCATATACTATATTCTTAAAATAATCTAGAGAAAAGAAAATGTTATTAAGAAAATCCTAAGGAAGAGAAAAATACATTTACAGAACCATACTGTATTCACTGAAAAAAAAAAATCTACGTGAAGGTAGACCTGTGCAGTTCAAACTCATGTCGTTCAGGGTCAGTCCTACTTCCTTAATTCTGCTTCTGCTCTCCTTCCACACTGGCCTTTATCTTTTGCCTCTATTATCTCTGTCCTGCTCAAGTAAATTCTACTTCAACCTTTTTCTTTTCTTGGTGTGGGATTTTGTCTTGTAAATGAGACTCATTATGCTAACTTGTACTGGGCTGAGCTGATTCCAGCACTATCAGATCTTACTGCTGTCCCCTTGCATCCACTCATGAACTGGCTTCTATGAACATCTTTCAGTTTCAGGTGCTGTTCTCTGTTGCACCACTGCATTTACAGGGCTGGGAAACTCGAGTCTTCAATCTAAAGCTATCACAATTCCCATTGCTTTTCCTTGGCTTCTCCCTAAACTGCTTCTGATTCCACATGCATCTCGCAGCTCCTACTACGGTGATCAGTAGTTTGTCTATACCTATTCATATTTTCAGGTTTCTGAGGCTTCCATGTTACTTGGTTTTGCTGTAGAAGTTGTCTGGGAGTTTTTGGTTTTGCTATGGTATTTTCTGTGTCATTTTCATGGGGGAGTCTAAGGGATATTAAAAGCAATAACTATCTTGTTGCAGCTTCTTTCTTCCTAGAATCTTTCTGATCTCTCATCTTTAATTATTTAATTGACATTTTTTTCTCATTAGAATGATTTTGAGGCTTTTTGTGCAGAAAAAATGTCCACTTTTAGAAAGTAATTTCTTATTTTGAAAAAAAAAAAACATTTGAACATATATATACCAAAATGAATAGTTAAGTAAATAACTAAATAAAGTAACTACGTGAGGTAATGGATGTGTTAATTAGCTTAGTTGTAGTAAAAGTAAAAAAAAAACTATAATACAACAACTACTGTGTAACTTTTTCCTGGATTTGCTGATTACTATCATTTTGCCCTTTTTGCTTTACTACTCACTCTCCACTCACACACACAGATATAAAGATCGTGTTACTGTTGTTATTGTCTTTGCTTGAACAATTTGAAAATGCATTACAGACATCTTCCCCCTTTACATCTAAAAATAAATAGTTACTTACAAATAGTTATTTCTGTTTTAAGGAATGAGGTGATTCTCTTACGTAACACATACATTGATCAAATTCAAGAAATTTAATGTTGAAATGATGCTATTATCTAGCATAGTCACATTTTACTAGTTGTTCAGTTAATGTTCTTAATTTTCCAATTTCAAGAGCCAGTACAGGATTTCTTATTACATTCATTAGTCAGGTCTTATCAGCCTCATTTAATTTAGTGTATGTTCAGGGTTCAGACTTTCTTTGTCATAACATGGTCATTTTTTTTTAAGGGGATCCAATTGTATTGTAGAATGTTCCTCAAATGGGGTTTGTCTATTTGTTTTTTCATGATTACATTATGCATTTTTGTCAGAAATCGGATACAACACCAGTGATGTTGTGTAACTCTCAGTGTATCGTATCAGAGGCATACAGTGTCAGTTGGTTCCATTACTGGTGATACTAGTTTGATTGCTTGGTTAATGTGACATTCATTAGATTCTGTACTTTATAGCTATAATTTTCCCTTTTTTAATTAATGATTTATCTATGGGGAGACAATATACGACTTTAGATATCTTACTCCCCATCAAGTTTTCACTTTGTGTCTTTAGCATCTCCTTATGGTTTTTGTGTGTATCAGTTATTACTGTGATGTTTGTAAATAATAAATTTTATGACTGTATCACTCTATAGTTATTAGTTGGCATTTTAAAATAAAGAAGAGTTTTTTTTTCTATCATCTTAAGTAATTAGCAGATTGATCTTACATATTTAAAAAAATTAATTGGTTATAATTAATTATTATTGCTTTTCATTTTTATGCTCAAATTGTCTTAGATTTGACTAATGAGAGTCCCTTTAAGCTGGCTCCTAAGTTTTTTTGTTTAATATTTCCATAGTTTTTGAGGACTTCCTTATTTTCTGGAGCAAAATGACATCCCTGGAAATTCATATGGTAAGGAGCCTTGGCTCTTTTTAGTAGAGAATGATTTTTAGAAACCAAGATCTTATGGTTATGCTCATGGATAATGAAGTCTCATTGTTTTGAGACATCCCCTCTCCTTTTTTTTTTCTTCAGAAAGAGCTAGAAAATCTTTTTCTATCTTTCTTTTTCTCTTCCGTTCTGTCTCCATTACATCAATACTTCTTAATTCCAATCCAACACTACAGAGTTATTCATTACTTTCTCCCATACCTTATTTGTATCACTTTTCTTTCACAGTGAGATCTTCGGCTTCTCCAAGTAGAAATTTATTTTCTCAATTTACTTATTTGCATAATCACATTATACACTTAAAGTAGTTTCAGATATTCTTTCATCACCAACATTGACAACCAACCTACTAAGTAGAGTTCATGATTTCTTTGTGGTTCTTGTTATCTTTAGTCTTTAAGTCTGTAGTCAAACAGCCTTCTGTCTTCCTTCTTTTTTATGGCTAAATTATATATATAAAATCACGTTTTTGTTATTCATCCATCAGTGGATATGTAAGTTGTTTCCATATCTTAGCTATTATAAATAATGCTGAAATGACATGGAATACATATATCTTTTTGAGTTAATGTTTTGTTGCCTTTGGACAAATATCCAGAAGTGAGATTACTGGATCATAAGGTATTTCCATTTTTAATTTTTTGGGGCATCTCAAATAATGGCTGTATCAATTTATGTTCCCATAAACATTTTACCAGAATTCCTTTTCTCCACATCTTCACCATACTTGTTAGCTTTTGTTTTTTGATTAAAGACATCTCTCTCTCTCTCTCTCTCTCTCTCTCTCTTTGAGGTAGTCTCCACACCCAGTGTGAAGCCCAGTGTGGGGTTTGAACTCAGTAGTGCAGTTACTGGTTTGTATGGTAGCTCTATTTTTAATTTTTTGAGGAACCATTATACAGTTACCCACAGTGGCTGTACCAGTTTGCATTTTAACCATTTTGCACAAGGGTCCCTTTTTCTCCACAGACTTGCCAACACTGTTGTTTCTCACGTTTTTGATTTTTACCATTCTGACTGCTGTGAGTTGGTAGATCATTGTAGTTTTTTGATTTGCATTTCCCTGCTGATGAGTGATGTTGTATATCTTTTCATGTGTTTATTGGCCATCAGTATGTCTTCTTTGGAGAAATGTTTGTTCATGTCTTCTTCCCATTTTTTAATTAGATTGTTCATTTTGTGGGTATTATATACTTTTTAAAATGTATTTTAGATATGAACCCTTTATTAGGTATGTCATTTGCAAATATTTTCTCCCATTTGGTAGGTCTTCTTTCAATTTTGTTGGTTGTTTTCTTTGCTGTGCAGAAGCTTTTCATTTTGGTGTAGTCCCAATAGTTTATTTTGCTTTTATTTCCCTTGCTTAAGAAGACACATCTTGAAAAATGTCATGGCCAATGTCAGAGAATTTACCGCCATGCTCTCTTCTAGGATTTTTATGGTTTCAAGTCTCATGTTTAGGTTCTTAATCTATTTTGAATTTATTTTTGTGTATGGTGTAATAAAGTGGTAATAAAGTGGTCCAGTTTTAGTCTTTTGCCTGTAGCTGTCCAGTTTTCCCAGCATCAGTTGGGACAGAAGAGACATTTTTTTTCAAGTATATATTTCTGCCTCATTTGATGAAGGTTAATTGGCCATATATTCATGGGTTTATTTCTGGGTATTCTATTCTGTTCTGTTGATCTATCTGTCTATGTTTTTGGTCGGTACCATACCATTTAAATCTGGAATTGTGATACCTCCAATTTTGTTTTTATTTTTAAAGATTGCTTTGACTATTCAGGGCCTTTTGTGGCTCTATACAAATTTTAGGATTATTTATTTTAGTTCTTTGAAAAATGCTGTTGGTATTTTGATAGGGATTGCCTTAAATCCGTAGATTACTTTGGGTAGTGTAGACATTTTAACAATATATATTTTTCCCAATTCATGAGTATGAAATGTCTTTCCCTTGTGTCATCTTCAGTTTCTTTCATCAGTGTTTTATAGTTTCAGAGTACAATTCATTCATCTCCTTGGTTAAGTTTATTCCTAGGTATTTTATTATTTTTGGTGCAATTGTAAATGGAATTGTTTTCTTAATTTCTCTTTCTGATGTTTCATTATTAGTATATCAGAATGCAGTAGATTTCTGTACACTGATTTTGTATCCTGCAACCTTACTGAATTCATTTATCAGTTGTAGTAGTTTTTTGATAGGGTCTTTTGGGTTTTCTATATATTGCATATCAACAGCAAATAGGAAAATTTTACTTCTTCCTGACCAGTTTGGATGCCATTTATTTCTTTTTCTTGCCTGGTTGTTGTGTCTAGGACTTGCAGTAGTGTGTTGATTAAAACAGATGAGAATGGACATCTTTGTCTTGTTTGTGACCTTGGGTGAAAAACTCAATTTTCGCCATCGAGTATGATGTTGTCTCTGGGTTTTTCATATATGGACTTTATTTGGTTCAGTTATGTTTCCATAACCCTACCCTAAAAACCCTCAAGGTTTTTATCATGAATGGATATTGTACTTTGTCACATGCTATCTTGCATCTTTGAAATGATCATGTAGTTTTTATCCTTTATCTTGTTGATGTGATGTGTGTTCATGTGATGTGACATATGTTGATGTGTTGAATGTTGATAGATTTGAGAATATTGAACCATCCTTGCATCCCAAGAATGAATCCCACTTGATCATTGTGAATGATTTTTTAAAAAGCATTATTGGATTTGGTTTGCTAATATTTTATTGAGGACTTTTGCATTTATGTCCATCACAGATATTGGTCTGTAATTCTCTTTTTTGTGATATCTTTATCTGCGTTTTGGTACAGGGTAATGCTGGTCTGATAGAATGAACTTGGAAGTTTTCCTTCCTCTTCTATTTTTTGGAATAATTTGAGAAGGATAGGCATTTAACTAAATGTTTGGTATAATTTGCCTGTGATGCCATCTGTTCCTGCACTTTTGTTTGTGGAAGTTTTTTTTTTTTTTTCCAATTTATTTATTTTCAGAAAAACAGTATTCATTATTTTTCACCACACCCAGTGCTCCATGCAAGCTGTGCCCTCTATAATACCCACCACCTGGTACCCCAACCTCCCACCCCCCCGCCACTTCAAACCCCTCAGATTGTTTTTCAGAGTCCATAGTCTCTCATGGTTCATCTCCCCTTCCAATTTACCCAAAAGCACATACCCTCCCCAATGTCCATAACCCTACCCCCCTTCTCCCAACCCCCCTCCCCCCAGCAACCCACAGTTTGTTTCATGAGATTAAGAGTCACTTATGGTTTGTCTCCCTCCCTATCCCATCTTGTTTCATGGATTCTTCTCCTACCCACTTAAGCCCCCATGTTGCATCACCACTCCCTCATATCAGGGAGATCATATGATATTTGTCTTTCTCCGCTTGACTTATTTCGCTAAGCATGATACACTCTAGTTCCATCCATGTTGTAGCAAATGGCAAGATTTCGTTTCTTTTGATGGCTGCATAGTATTCCATTGTGTATATATACCACATCTTCTTGATCCATTCATCTGTTGATGGACATCTAGGTTCTTTCCATAGTTTGGCTATTGTGGACATTGCTGCTATAAACATTCGGGTGCACGCGCCCCTTTGGATCACTACGTTTGTATCTTTAGGGTAAATTCCCAGTAGTGCAATTGCTGGGTCATAGGGCAGTTCTATTTTCAACATTTTGAGGAACCTCCATGCTGTTTTCCAGAGTGGTTGCACCAGCTTGCATTCCCACCAACAGTGTAGGAGGGTTCCCCTTTCTCATCTGTCATTTCCTGACTTGTTGATTTTAGCCATTCTGACTGGTGTGAGGTGATATCTCATTGTAGTTTTGATTTGTATTTCCCTGATGCCGAGTGATATGGAGCACTTTTTCATGTACCATCCATCTTTTTCAAAGAAATGGAACAAATAATTTTAAAATTTATATGGAACCAGAAAAGACCTCGAATAGCCAAAGGGATATTGAAAAACAAAGCCAAAGTTGGTGGCATCACAATTCCGGACTTCAAGTTTTATTACAAAGCTGTCATCATCAAGACAGCATGGTACTGGCACAAAAACAGACACATAGACCAATGGAACAGAATAGAGAGCCCAGAAATAGACCCTCAACTCTATGGTCAACTAATCTTCGACAAAGCAGGAAAGAATGTCCAATGGAAAAAAGACAGCCTCTTCAATAAATGGTGTTGGGAAAATTGGACAGCCACGTGCAGAGAAATGAAATTGGACCATTTCCTTACACCACACACAAAAATAGATTCAAAATGGATTAAGGACCTCAATGTGAGAAAGGAACCCATCAAAATCCTTGAGGAGAACACAGGCAGCAACCTCTTCGACCTCAGCCGCAGCAACATCTTCCTAGGAACATCGCCAAAGGCAAGGGAAGCAAGGGCAAAAATGAACTTTTGGGATTTCATCAAAATCAAAAGCTTTTGCACAGCAAAGGAAACAGTTAACAAAACCAAAAGACAACTGACAGAATGGGAGAAGTTATTTGCAAATGACATATCAGATAAAGGACTAGTGTCCAAAATTTATAAAGAACTTAACAAACTCAACACCCAAAGAACAAATAATCCAATCAAGAAATGGGCAGAGGACATGAACAGACGTTTCTGCAAAGAAGACATCCAGATGGCCAACAGACACATGTGGAAGTTTTTTTGATTACTGATCCAAAACTGCTTTAATTTTGGTAGGTTATATGTTTCTAGAAATCTATGCATTTCTTCTAAGTTGTCCAATTTGTTGGCATGTAACTTTTAGTAATATTCTGTTATAAGCCTATGTATTTCTCTGATGTCGGTTATTTCTCTTCTTTATTTCTAATTTGTTTGAGTCTTCCCTCTCTTTCAGTCTTTCTCTCTTTCTTTTTTTTTAATGAATATGACTAAAGGTTTATCCATTTTGTTGATCTTTTCAAAGAGCCAGCTCCTGGTTTTCTTGATCTGTGCAAATCTGTACTTTTTTTTTTTTTTTTAGTTTCTATATCATTTATTTCTGCTCTAATATTTATTATTTTCTTCCCTTTGCTGGTTTGGGTGTTGTTTGTTCTTCTTTTTCTCTCTCCTTTTGGTGTAAAGTTAAGTTGTTTATTCTTGCTTCTTGAGGTAGTCCTGTTTTGCTATATACTTTCCTCTTAGAACTGCTTTTGCTGCATCCCAAAGATTTTGTGTTTTCATTATCATTGTTTCCACATACTTTTTGATTTCTTCTTTGAATTCTTGGATGACCTATTTATTGTTTAGTAGCATGTAATTCAACTCCCATGTATTCATGGTCTTTCCAGGTTTTATCTTGTGGTTGATTTCTCATTTTATAGCATTGTGGTTAGAAAAGATGCATGGGATAACTTTGATCTTTTTGAGTTTGTAGAGTCTTGTTTTGTGGTTTAATATGTTATCTGTTCTGGAGAATATTCCATATGAACTTGAAAAAATGTGTATTTTGCTGTTTAGGATAGAATGTTCTGAATATATCTATTAGATCAATCTGTTCTAATGTGTCATTCAAATTCACTGTTTTCTTATTGACTTCTGTTTGGATGATCTGTCTATTTATGTAAGTGGGGTATTAAAGTCCTCTATTAATATTATATTACTATTAATTTGTTTCTTTATATTTTATTTTAACTGTTTTATGTTGAGTGAATAAATATTTACATTGTTTTATTTTCTTGTGTGATCATCCCCTTTATGATTACATAGTGTACTTGTTTAAGTCTCTTGTTATAGTTTGTTTTAATGTCTGTTTTGTCTTATAGAATTATTGTTACCCTGGCTTTCATTCCATTTGTATGATAAATACTTCTCCATCCCCATACCTTCAATCTGCGTGTGTCTTCAGGTCTGAAGTGAGTCTGTGGTTGGCAACATACAGATGGGGCTTGTTTTTTATCCACTCCATGTCCTTGTGTCTTTGGATTGGAGCATTAATCTATTTACATTCAGAGTAATTATTAATATGTGTTTACTGACATTTTGTCAGTTGTTTTATGGTTGTCTTTGTAATTCTTGTCTGTTCTTTTCTTCCCTTGCTTCTCTCACAAGTTGACTTTCTTTAGTGATATACTTGGATTCCTTTCTCTTTATTTTTTGCATATCTATTAATAGTTTTTAAATTTAAATTCAATTAGCTAACACATAGTACATCATTAGTTTCAGATGTAGAGTCCAGTAATTCATCAGTTGCATATAACCCCCATGCTCATCACATCATGTATACTCCTTAATGCCCATCACCCAAATACCCCATCTATTACTAGTTTTTAATTTGTGGTCACCATTAGGTTTGTATATGACCTCTTCTGCATATAGCAGTCTATATTAAATTGATGGTCATTTAAGTTTGAACCCATTATTTACTCCTTTCCCCCCACTATGTTTTAGTCATATGATATACTTTACATCTTTTTATTTTGTGAGACCCTTCAGTAATTTTTACAGATTTCCTTATTTTTACTGCTTTTATGTTTCTTACTCCATTCAAAGACTCCTCTTTAACATTTTTTGTTGGTCTGGTTTAATGGTCATGGATTCCTTTAACTTTTGTATGTCTGGGAAACTCTTTATCTCTCCAGCTGTTCTTTTTTTTTTTTTTTTTTTTTAGAGATTTTATTTATTTTTTTAAGAGAGAGAGAGCATGAGAGGCGAGAAGGTCAAAGAGAGAAGCAGACTCCCTGCAGAGCTGGGAGCCAGATGCAGGACTCAATCCTGGGACTCCGGGATCATGACCTGAACCAAAGGCAGTGGCCTAACCAACTGAACCACCCAGGCGCCCTCTCCTTCTGTTCTTAATGACAGCCTTGCTGGATAGACTATTCTTGGCTACAGATTTTTTTTCCTTTCATCACTTTGAATATATTATGCCATTCCCTTCTGGCAAGTAGCATTTTTGCTGAATAATCAGCTGATAACCTTATGGGTTTTCCTTTATATAACTATTTTCATTTCTCTTGATGCTTTTAAAATCTTCTTTTTTGTTACTATTTTATCCATTTTAATTACTGTGTGTCCTGGTGTGGACCTCCTTTGGATGATTTTGTTAGGAGAATCTCTGTGCCTCCTGAATCTCAATTTCTACTTCCTTTGCCCCTTTTCAGGAAGTTTTTAACTGTTATTTATTCAAATAAATATTTTGTTCCCTTTGCTCTGTCTTCTTCTTCTGGAATCCCAATGGTGTGAGTTATTATGCTTGATGGAGTTACTGAGTTCCTTAACGCTACTCTCATTTTGCACACTTTTTTTCCCACCTGCTCTGCTCGATTGTTTTCCATTATTCTGTCCTCCAGGTCACCAATTTGTTCCTCTCCTTCCTCTCATCTGCTCTTTATTCCATCTAGTGTGTTTTAAATTTCATATGCTGTATTCTTCATCTCTGATTTTTTTTTCTTTTTAATCTTCGTTAAGGGGCTCATTGACTCCTCTTTTCTGAAGTCCAATGAGAATCTTTATGATCATTATTTTAAATTCTCTATCAGGCATATTACTGATATTCATTTCACTTAGGTCTCTTGCTGTGGTTTTGTCCTGTTCTTTCCTTTGGAACATATTCCTCTGTCTCCTCATTTTGTTTACTTCTCTGTGTCTGTTTCTCTGTGTTAAGAAAATTAGCTACATCTGCTTTTGAAAGTAGTGGTCCTGTGAAGAGGTCCTGTAGTGCCCTGGAAAGCAGAGTCCCCTGTTTATTGGAAACTGGTGATTCCTTTTGAGAATCCCATAATAAGTACATTGCTTCTATTAATGGTGTCCTATGACTCTCATAGTCTCTCTTTCATTTTTCTTTTTTGTTCATCTGAATGGGTAATTTCTAGTAATCTGTCTTCAATTAACTGACTTTTTTTCCTTCTGCTTAATTGAATCTGTCATTGAAGCTCTCTTTTGAGTTTTCCAGTTCAGTCATGGCATATTTGAGCTACAAAATTTCCATTTGGTTCTTCTTTATGGTCTCTGTATCTTTGTTGAACCTGTGATTTTGTTATTATTTTTCTGATTTCACTTATTTGTCATACTGTGTCCCCTTAAAGCTTACTGACCCACTTTAAGGCAGTTATTTTGAATTGTTTTGTCAAGTAACTTGTAGATTTACATTTATCTGTGGTCAGTAATTGGAACTTTATTTTTTCCCTTGGTGTTGAATTTACTTGATCTTTTTATGTTCCTCTAAGTTCTAAGTTCCTCTAAGTTTTTATGTTCCTCTATGTTCCTTGTGTTGCTGACTTTACATTTGAAAAGCATTCACCTCCTCCATTCTCTGCTGACTGATCTGGAGGGAAAAACCTTCACTTATCAGCCCATCTAGAGATTCTGAAGGTCTCTCAGATTTCTTCAGGGATGTGGCCACTTCACTTCTCTTATTCTTTTTTTGAGTGGTAAGTCATAGACTTGTGTGCCTTCTTTCAGTCCAATGAAACTAACCTGGGTGCCAGAGGCTTCAACTTATTTTGCTCTGAAATGTTGAAGGTTGTATGCCTCCCAATCCAACAGAATCAAGTTGCGGCTGATATCCATGCACTGTCTGAGGAGGCTACCATACTCTATTTGTAGAGGAGCATAGAGTTCTGGCTATCGGGTAGATATGTGGAGTGTTGGGGGCAAGCAAAAACTAGTTGTTGGGGTTCATAGTTAAGGCATCCTATGAGGTTCATAGATGGGGTTCTTGGTGCTGACTGTGAGCTGTTGCTATGATCCATAGCTGAGATCCACAGTGAGTTACTATGAGCCCCTGTTTCTTTCCCCCCAGCTACCCTCAGATTATTCTTTTGTGTTCATCCTCTATGTGTTTTTGGTAGAGTGAGACAGAAGTGGGCCTTTATCAAAGTGTCCCATAAGGCTGGAGAAGTCACATGCTCACTTGAGTTTTACTTTGCTCTGTGGCAAAAATCATACCCTGAAGGGGTCTCTCTTTGAATAGAGTTATGCTGACTTAGGGGAGGGAAAATATGAATGAACTTCCTAACTTCTCAGTGTCTCTATTCTCAGATTTTTTTCTGTTGCTGGATCCTCTCATTGGACTTCAGGGCTTCCATAAATGTTTTCTCACCTGTGGTTGATTGTTAAAATCAGTGATTCTGTGGGGGCTTGGGGACTGGAACCTATTATTCTGCCATATTGCTGATATCTCTGCATATTTATTATTGAATGAATAAAGTTTATATTTAATTTTTGGTAGTTTCTCTCATCCTTATTGATTTAATTATTCTTTTGAATACATAAAACACTAATATGTTTCAAAATATCAAGACTATAATAAAATACTCAGAAAATTGTCACTTTCTCTTCATCTCTTTTATCTTGTTCCCACCCCTATTCCCAACACTCACTAGTAACCAATTTGATTGATTTTTAGTTTTCCTTCTTTTTGTTTCCTTTTGAAAAACAAGTATATTTTCTTTCTCTATCTTTCTTACCCAAGGCTGCACATTTTATATGTTTTGTATACTTTTGTATGTTATATACTCTTTTTCCCCCTCAACATTATAGACAACAAATCTCTTCCTAAAAGTTCATAGATATCTTTCTTATTCTTTTTTCCATTGTGTTGATATATCATCATTTATTCAGTGGTCTTTTTTATTTGAGCATTTAGGATATTCCCATATGTTGCAATTACAGATAAGGCCACAGTGAATAACTTTATATATATATATATATATATATATAATGCATTTCTAACATTATAATAACTAATAACATTATAATAAAACTATAATAAACTAATAACTAATAATAATATAATAACTAACTAATAATATAATAACTAATAACATTATAATAAAACTATATATATATAGTTTTATTATAATGTTAGAAGTGCATTTTTCAGGACAAATTCCTAGAAGTGTTATTGCCATTTTTTAAAAGTTTAAATTCAATTAACCAACATACAGTACATCATTAGTTTCAGATGTAGTGTTCACTAATTCATCAGTTGCATATAAAACCCACTGCTCATCACATTACATGCCCTCGTTAATGCCCATCAGCCAGTTACCCCATCCCTCCACCCACTTCCCCTTCAGCAATGCTCAGTTTGTTTCCAAGGGTTAAGAATCTGTCATGGTTTGTCCATCTCTCTTTGATTTCTTCCCATTCAGTTTCCCCTCCCTTTCCTTATTAATATGTGGAATACTGCCATGTTAAAGGGCAAAAACATTTGGAATTTGCTTGGATATTATTAAACTAACCTTCCCACAATACACCATTCTGCATTCCCAGAAGTAATATATATGAGTGTCCATTTCTTCATAGCCTCACCAGAAGAATATGCTATCAGACTTTTGAATTTTTTCCATTCTGACATGTGAAAAATATTCAGTGTAGTTATATGTGTATGCCATTGAACATCTTTTTATATATCTGTGATCTATTTTTAAATAATATTTTTGGTCAATTGTCTATCTGTATATTTTGCCCTTTCTTCTGTAAGGTTTATGAATCTTTCTTTCCCTTGAGTTTAAGAATTCTACTTATTAGTGAGGCACCTACAGGGTTGCTCAGTCGCTTAAGCATCTGTCTTTGGCTCAGGTCATGATCCTAGGATACTGGGATCAAGCCCTGCATTGGGCTCCCTGTTCAGTGGAGAAAACCTGTTTCTCCCTCTTCCTCTGCCATTCCCCCTGCTTGTGTTTTGGTTTTGCTTATGGTATTTTTCTTAAATGTGTATATAATAAAATCCATCACTATTTCTTTTATGGAATCTGAATTTCAAGCCATAGTTAGAATGCTTTTTACTATATGCTCTCTTATATATTTATAATTTCATTTTTTGCATTAGATCCTTGATCCATTAGGGTTTATTTTTGTATAGGATGTTAGATATTCTACCTATTTTTAAAATATGTATTCTCTAGTACCTAGTGATTTATTAAAAAGTATATGTACACTAATGATTTGAAATGTTACATATATTATGTATATTTGAGCCTATTTCTTCTTTCTTAACTTTATGTGCACTAGAGTCTTCCTGTTTTATTTATAGTGTGTAAAAAGTTCATAAATAACAGAAATAAAACCAACAAAACACCAAAGTAGTAATTAGAGAAAGTTTATTGTGCACACACCAAAAAGGCAGTTTGCATACTGGGAAATTTTAAACCAAAATAATGAAGCTTGGCGGCATATTGCTATAAAAAGCTTATACGGTGGGAAGGCAATGATGTTTTCTTCCTCACAGGGATTAGTTATAATATTAGAGTTTTCTTAGATAATAGAGAATAAATAGGTTAATGGTCATTTCATATCAATTTTAGAAACAGTTTATGTTTTGCTTTTGATTTTCAGAGGCTTAAGCAAGACATGGTCCAGGCCAACTTAGTCTTGCAAAATAAGCTAAATTAAGCTTGTGTGACTAAACTGGTTTTGTCTGCTCAAGGAATTTTTAATGCTGGTCTCGGTTTTTTATTTTAACAGTATGTTCAATCTTTCATGTCTCATTCCCCAGTAGCTCTTTTTTCTATTTTTTTGTACTTATTTTTCATGTTTTCTTTTAAAATCTGATCTTTAATATCAATTTGTCTCACTGCACAAAAAATTTCATTGTTAATTTTATTAGTTTTGCTTTATGTTTGAATTTTAATTATTGTTACGTACTTAGTACTTAGCATGTTGCCAGGCTTAAAACAGACATTTGACAAATATATGTTGGATGAACAGATGAATAAGTAAATGAATACTTTCATGGTTTATGCGTTTTATAACTTGGCTCAAAAAGGCATATTCTTGAATATATTTTATTTTAATTAAGAGGTAAAAAGCATGTTGTTGTGATAAAAGAAATAATTACAATATTTAAAAAATATTTTTATTCATTTATTTTTTAATTCCAGTATAATTAACATACAGTATTATATGGGTTTCAGGTGTACAATATAGTGATTCAACAATTCTATACATTACTCAGTGTTCATCATGATAAATGTAGTCTTTATTCCCTTTACCTATTTCCCTCTTTCTCCTACCCATCTTTCCTCTGACAACCACCAGTTTTCTATATATATTTTTTAAATTTTTTTATTTTTTATAAACATATATTTTTATCCCCAGGGGTACAGGTCTGTGAACCGCCAGGTTTACACACTTCACAGCACTCACCAAAGCACATACCCTCCCCAATGTCCATAACCCCACCCCCCTTCTCCCAACCCCCCTCCCCCCAGCAACCCTCAGTTTGTTTTGTGAGATTAAGAGTCACTTATGGTTTGTCTCCCTTCCAATCCCATCTTGTTTCATTTATTCGTCTCCTACCGACTTAAGCCCCCATGTTGCATCACCGCTTCCTCATATCAGGGAGATCATATGATAGTTGTCTTTCTCCGCTTGACTTATTTCGGTGAGCATGATACGCTCTGGTTCCATCCATATTGTCGCAAACAGCAAGATTTCATTTCTTTTGATGGCTGCATAGTATTCCATTGTGTATATATACCACATCTTCTTTATCCATTCATCTGTTGATGGACATCTAGGTTCTTTCCATAGTTTGGCTATTGTGGACATTGCTGCTATAAACATTCGGGTGCACATGCCCCTTTGGATCACTGCGTTTGTATCTTTAGGGTAAATACCCAGTAGTGCAATTGCTGGGTCATAGGGAAGTTCTATTTTCAACATTTTGAGGAACCTCCATGCTGTTTTCCAGAGTGGTTGCACCAGCTTGCATTCCCACCAACAATGTAGGAGGGCTCCCCTTTCTCCGCATCCTCGCCAGCATCTGTCATTTCCTGACCTGTTGATTTTAGCCATTCTGACTGGTGTGAGGTGATATCTCATTGTAGTTTTGATTTGTATTTCCCTGATGCCGAGTGATATGGAGCACTTTTTCATGTGTCTGTTGGCCATCTGGATGTCTTCTTTGCAGAAATGTCTGTTCATGTCCTCTGCCCATTTCTTGATTGGATTATTTGTTCTTTGGGTGTTGAGTTTGCTAAGTTCTTTATAGATTTTGGACACTAGTCCTTTATCTGATATGTCATTTGCAAATATCTTCTCCCATTCTGTCAGTTGTCTTTTGATTTTGTTAACTGTTTCCTTTGCTGTGCAAAAGCTTTTGATCTTGATGAAATCCCAATAGTTCATTTTTGCCCATGCTTCCCTTGACTTTGGCGATGTTCCTAGGAAGATGTTGCTGCGGCTGAGGTTGAAGAGGTTGCTGCCTGTGTTCTCCTCAAGGATTTTGATGGATTCCTTTCTCACATTGAGGTCCTTCATCCATTTTGAGTCTATTTTCGTGTGTGGTGTAAGGAAATGGTCCAATTTCATTTTTCTGCATGTGGCTGTCCAATTTTCCCAACAACATTTATTCAAGAGGCTGTCTTTTTTCCATTGGACATTCTTTCCTGCTTTGTCGAAGGTTAGTTGACCATAGAGTTGAGGGTTTATTTCTGGGCTCTCTATTCTGTTCCATTGATCTATGTGTCTGTTTTTGTGCCAATACCATGCTGTCTTGATGATGACAGCTTTGTAATAGAGCTTGAAGTCCGGAATTGTGATGCCACCAATTTTGGCTTTCTTTTTCAATAATCCTTTGGGTATTTGAGGTCTTTTCTGGTTCCATATAAATTATAGGATTATTTGTTCCATTTCTTTGAAAAAGATGGATGGTACTTTGATAGGAATTGCATTAAATGTGTAGATTGCTTTAGGTAGCATAGACATTTTCACAATATTTGTTCTTCCAATTCAGGATCATGGAACATTTTTCCATTTCTTTGTGTCTTCCTCAATTTCTTTCATGAGTACATTATAGTTTTCTGAGTATAGATTCTTAGCCTCTTTGGTTAGGTTTATTCCTAGGTATCTTATGGTTTGGGGTGCAATTGTAAATGGGATTGACTCCTTAATTTCTCTTTCTTCTGTCTTGTTGTTGGTGTAGAGAAATGCAACTGATTTCTGTGCATTGATTTTATATCCTGACACTTTACTGAATTCCTGTACAACTTCTAGTAGTTTTGGAGTGGAGTCTTTTGGGTTTTCCACATGTAGTATCATATCATCTGCGAAGAGTGATAGTTTGACTTCTTCTTTGCCGATTTGGATGCCTTTAATTTCCTTTTGTTGTCTGATTGCTGAGGCTAGGACTTCTAGTACTGTTGAATAGCAGTGGTGATAATGGACATCCCTGCCGTGTTCCTGACCTTAGCGGAAAAGCTTTCAGTTTTTCTACATTGAGAATGATATTTGCGGTGGGTTTTTCTTAGATGGCTTTGATGATATTGAGGTATGTGCCTTCTATCCCTACACTTTGAAGGGTTTTGATCAGGAAGGGATGCTGTACTTTGCAAATGCTTTCTCAGCATCTATTGAGAGTATCATATGGTTCTTGTTCTTTCTTTTATTGATGTGTTGTATCACATTGATTTGCGGATGTTGAACCAACCTTGCAGCCCTGGAATAAATCCCACTTGGTCGTGGTGAATAATCCTTTTAATGTACTGTTGAATCCTATTGGCTAGTATTTTGGTGAGAATTTTCGCATCTGTGTTCATCAAGGATATTGGTCTATAGCTCTCTTTTTTGATGGGATCCTTGTCTGGTTTTCGGATCAAGGTGATGCTGGCCTCATAAAATGAGTTTGGAAGTTTTCCTTCCATTTCTATTTTTTGGAACAGTTTCAGGAGAATAGGAATTAGTTCTTCTTTAAATGTTTGGTAGAATTCCCCCGGGAAGCCGTGTGGCCCTGGGCTTTTGTTTGTTTGGAGATTTTTAATGACTGTTTCAATCTCCTTACTGGTTATGGGTCTGTTCAGGCTTTCTATTTCTTCCTGGTTCAATTTTGGTAGTTTATATATTTCTAGGAATGCATCCATTTCTTCCAAATTGTCAAATTTGTTGGCGTAGAGTTGCTCATAGTATGTTCTTATAATAGTTTGTATTTCTTTGGTGTAAGTTGTGATTTCTCCTCTTTCATTCATGATTTTATTTATTTGGGTCCTTTCTCTTTTCTTTTTGATAAGTCTGGCCAGGGGTTTATCAATTTTATTAATTCTTTCAAAGAACCAGCTCCTAGTTTGGTTGATTTGTTCTATTGTTTTTTTGGTTTCTATTTCATTGATTTCTGCTCTGATCTTTATGATTTCTCTTCTCCTGCTGGGCTTAGGGTTTCTTTCTTGTTCTTTCTCCAGCTCCTTTAGGTGTAGGGTTAGGTTGTGTACCTGAGACCTTTCTTGTTTCTTGAGAAAGGCTTGTACCGCTATATATTTTCCTCTCAGGACTGCCTTTGTTGTGTCCCACAGATTTTGAACCGTTGTATTTTCATTATCATTTGTTTCCATGATTTTTTTCAATTCTTCTTTAATTTTCTGGTTGACCCATTCATTCTTCAGAAGGATGCTGTTTAGTCTCCATGTATTTGGGTTCTTTCCAAACTTCCTCTTGTGGTTGAGTTCTAGCTTCAGAGAATTGTGGTCTGAAAATATGCAGGGAGTGATCCCAATCTTTTGATACCGGTTGAGTCCTGATTTAGGACTGAGGATGTGATCTATTCTGGAGAAAGTTCCATGTGCACTAGAGAAGAATGTATATTCTGTTGCTTTGGGATGAAATGTCTGAATATATCTTTGATGTCCATCTGGTCCAGTGTGTCGTTTAAGGCCTTTATTTCCTTGTTGATCTTTTGCTTGGATGATCTGTCCATTTTAGTGTTAAAGTCCCCTACTATTATTGTATTAATGTTGATGTGTTTCTTTGATTTTGTTATTAATTGGTTTATATAGTTGGCTGCTCCCACATTGGGGGCATAGATATTTAAAATTTTTAGATCTTCTCATTGGACAGACCCTTTGAGTATGATATAGTGTCCTTCCTCATCTCTTATTCTAGTCTTTGGCTTAAAATCTAATTGATCTGATATAAGGATTGCCACTCCTTCTTTCTTCTGATGTCCATTAACATGGTAAATTCTTTTCCACCCCGTCACTTTAAATCTGGAGGTGTCTTCGGGCTTAAAATGAGTTTCTTGGAGGCAACATATAGATGGGTTTTGTTTTTTTATCCATTCTGATACCCTGTGTCTTTTGATTGGGGCATTTAGCCCATTAACATTCAGGGTAACTATTGAGAGATATGAATTTAGTGCCATTGTATTGCCTATAAGGTGACTGTTACTGTATATTGTTTCTGTTTTTTTCTGATCTATCACTTGTAGGCTCTCTCTTTGCTTAGAGGACCCCTTTCAATATTTCCTGTAGAGCTGGTTTGGTGTTTGCAAATTCTTTCAGTTTTTGTTTGTCCTGGAAGCTTTTAATCTCTCCTTCTATTTTCAATGATAGCCTAGCTGGATATAGTATTCTTGGCTGCATGTTTTTCTCGTTTAGTGCTCTGAAAATATCATGCCAGCTCTTTCTGGCCTGCCAGGTCTCTGTGGATAAGTCAGCTGCCAATCTAATACTTTTACCATTGTATGTTACAGACTTCTTTTCCCGGGCTACTTTCAGGATTTTTTCTTTGTCACTAAGACTTGTAGATTTTATTCTTAGGTGACGTGGTATGGGCCTATTCTTATTGATTTTGAGGGGCGTTCTCTGAACCTCCTGAATTTTGATGCTCGTTCCCTTTGTCATATTGGGGAAATTCTCCCCAATAATTCTCTCCAGTATACCTTCTGCTCCCCTCTCTCTTTCTTCTTCTTCTGGAATCCCAATTATTCTAATGTTTTTTCGTCTTATGGTGTCACTTATCTCTCGAATTCTCCCCTCGTGGTCCAGTAGCTGTTTGTCCCTCTTTTGCTCAGCTTCTTTATTCTCTGTCATTTGGTCTTCTATATTGCTAATTCTTTCTTCTGCCTCATTTATCCTAGTAGTGAGAGCCTCCATTTTTGATTGCACCTCATTAATAGCTTTTTTGATTTCAACTTGGTTAGATTTTAGTTCTTTTATTTCTCCAGAAAGGGCTTTTATACTCCTGAGAGGGTTTCTCTAATATCTTCCATGCCTTTTTCAAGCCTGGCTAGAACCTTGAGAATTGTCATTCTGAATTCTAGATCTGACATATTACCAATGTTTGTATTGATTAGTTCCCTAGCCTTCGGTACTGCTTCTTGTTCTTTTTTCTGTGGTTAATTTTTCCGCCTTGTCATTTAGTCAGATAAGAGTATATGAAGGAGCAAGTAAAATACTAAAAGGGTGGCAACAGCCCCAGGAAAATATGCTTTAACCAAATCAGAAGAGATCCCAAATCGTGAGGAGGGAGAAAGGGGATAAAAAGAGGTTCAAAAAAAAGAAAGGAAAAAAAAAGGAATTAAAATAAGAAAACAAATAAAGAAAAGTATGAAAAAGAAAAATATATATATACATTAGATAAACTAGTTAAAAAACATTAAAAATGAAAAGGGTAAAATTTTTTTTTTTTCCCAATTTATTTATTTTCAGAAAAACAGTATTCATTATTTTTTCACCACACCCAGTGCTCCATGCAAGCTGTGCCCTCTATAATACCCACCACCTGGTACCCCAACCTCCCACCCCCCCGCCACTTCAAACCCCTCAGACTGTTTTTCAGAGTCCATAGTCTCTCATGGTTCACCTCCCCTTCCAATTTACCCAAATTCCCTACTACTCTCTAACGCCCCTTGTCCTCCATGCTATTGGTTATGCTCCACAAATGAGTGAAACCATATGATAATTGACTCTCTCTGCTTGACTGATTTCACTCAGCATAATCTCTTCCAGTCCCGTCCATGTTGCTACAAAAGTTGGATATTCGTCCTTTCTGATGGAGGCATAATACTCCATAGTGTATATGGACCACATCTTCCTTATCCATTCATCCGTTGAAGGGCATCTTGGTTCTTTCCATAGTTTGGCGACTGTGGCCATTGCTGCTATAAACATTGGGGTACAGATGGCCCTTCTTTTCACGACATCTGTATCTTTGGGGTAAATACCCAGGAGTGCAATTGCAGGGTCGTAGGGAAGCTCTATTTTTAATTTCTTGAGGAATCTCCACACTGTTCTCCAAAGAGGCTGCACCAACTTGCATTCCCACCAACAGTGTAAGAGGGTTCCCCTTTCTCCACATCCTCTCCAACACATGTTGTTTCCTGTTTTGTTAATTTTGGCCATTCTAACTGGTGTAAGGTGATATCTCAATGTGGTTTTAATTTGAATCTCCCTGAGGGCTAATGATGATGAGCATTTTTTCATGTGTCTGATAGCCATTTGTATGTCTTGATTGGAGAAGTGTCTGTTCATATCTTCTGCCCATTTTTTGATGTGTTTGTCTGTTTCGTGTGGGTTGAGTTTGAGGAGTTCATTATAGATCCTGGATATCAACCTTTTGTCTGTACTGTCATTTGCAAATATCTTCTCCCATTCCGTGGGTTGCCTCTTTGTTTTTTTGACTGTTTCCTTTGCTGTGCAGAAGCTTTTGATTTTGATGAAGTCCCAGAAGTCTATTTTCGCTTTTGTTTCCTTTGACTTTGGAGACGTATCTTGAAAGAAGTTGCTGTGGCTGATATCGAAGAGATTACTGCCTATGTTCTCCTCTAAGATTCTGATAGATTCCTGTCTCACGTTGAGGTCTTTTATCCATTTTGAGTTGATCTTTGTGTACGGTGTAAGAGAATGGTCGAGTTTCATTCTTCTACATATAGCTGTCCAGTTTTCCCAGCACCATTTATTGAAGAGACTGTCTTTTTTCCACTGTATATTTTTTCCTGTTTTGTCGAAGATTAATTGACCATAGAGTTGAGGGTCCATATCAGGGCTCTCTACTCTGTTCCACTGGTCTATGTGTCTGTTTTTATGCCAGTACCATGCTGTCTTGGTGATCACAGCTTTGTAATAAAGCTTGAAATCAGGTAAGGTGATGCCGCCAGCTTTATTTTTGTTTTTCAATGTTTCCTTAGCGATTCGGGGTCTCTTCTGATGCCATTCCGATCAAAATTCCACCGGCATTCTTCAAAGAGCTGGAAAAGGGTAAAATTTAAAAAATTTTTTTTAAAATTAAAAAAAAATTTTTAAAAATTAAAAAATGTAGCAAAAGAAGAGAAAAAAATTGAAAAAGAAAAAAATTACTTTAACTGCAAGACTAAAAAATCACAGGGAGAAAGCCATGAGTTCCGTGCTTTGCTTTCTCCTCCTCTGGAATTCTGCTGCTCTCCTTGGTATTGAAACCGCACTCCTTGGTAGGTGAACTTGGTCTTGGCTGGATTTCTTGTTGATCTTCTGGGGGAGGGGCCTGTTCTAGTTATTCTCAAGTGTCTTTGCCCCCGGCAGAATTGCACCGCCCTTACCAGGGGCCGGGCTGAGTGATCCGCTCCGCTTTGCTTTCAGGAGCTTTTGTTCCCTGAGCGCTTTCCGTAGAGTTCCGGAGGACGGGAATACAAATGGCGGCCTCCTGGTCTCCGGCCGGAGTTGCCGAGAGCCCGGGGCCCCGCTCCTCAGTTCGCCCTCAGAGAACAGCGCCCAGTAAGTCCTGTCTGCCTGACCTCTGGCCGCACTCCGAGCTCACCGAGCCTGCGGCCGGTTCAAGGTAACCCCGAGCTGCGAGCTCACTGTCGGCTCTGTCTCTGCAGCCGGCTTTCCCGTTCCAATACCCGCAAGCTCTGCGACAGTCAGACACCCCCGATCCTTCTGTGACCCCCGCGGGACCTAAGGCCACGCTGAACCCACGTGGGCTTCGCCCCGGTTTAGCCTCTGGAGCGATGTCCCTCAGCGGAACAGATTTTTAAAAGTCCTGATTTTGTGCTCCGTTGCTCCGCCGCTTGCCGGGAGCCGGCCCCTCCCCCCGGGGTCTATCTTCCTGGCTTTGGATTCACTTCTCCACCAGTCCTACCTTTCGGAAAGTGGTTGTTTTTCTGTTTCCAGAATTGCTGTTCTTCTTTTCTTCAATCTGCCTATGGATTTGCAGGTGTTTGCACTCTTTAGATAAGCTCTCTAGCTGATCTCCTGCTAGCTGAGGTAGTCTCAGCCTGCTACTTCTCCGCCATCTTGACTCCTCCCCCCAGTTTTCTATATTTAAGAGTCTGTTTTTTTTGTTTCCTTTTCTATTTGTTCATTTGTTTCTTAAATTCCACATATGAGGGGCGCCTGGGTGGCTCAGTGGATTGAAGACTCTGCCTTCAGCTCGGGTCATGATCCCAGGGTCCTGGGATCAATCCCCGCATCGGGCTCTCTGCTCAGCAGAGAGCTCTCTCCTCTCTCTCTGCCTGCCTCTCGGCCTACTTGTGATCTCTGTCTGTCAAATAAATAAATAAAATCTTAAAAAAAAAAAAAGTCCGCATATGAATAAAATCATATGGCATTTGTCTTTTTCTGACTGACTTCATTTAGCATTATACCCTGATCCATCCACATTTTTGCAAATGGTAAGATTTTACTCTTTTTTTTCTTTTTTTAAAGGCTAGAGTACCATATGATCAAGTAATTCCATTGCTGGGTGTTTACCCAAAGAAAATGAAAACACTAATTCAAAAAAAAATAGATGCACCTCTATGTTTATTACAACATTATTTACAGTAGTCTAGCTAAGGAAGCAGGCTAAGTTGTCCATCAATAGATGGATGGATAAAGAAGTTATAGCATATATATAGAAGCAATAACAATATTAATAAGTATAATTTTTTAAAAGATGTATTTATTTATTTTAGAGAAAGTGAGCAAGTGGAGGGAGGGGCAGAGGGAGAGAGAAAATCCTGAAGCAGAGTCCTTACTGGGCGCAGAGCCTGACAGGTGCTTGATCCCAGGACCCTCAGATCATGACCTGAGCTGAAATTGAGAGTTGGCCGCTTAACAACTGAACCACCCAGGCACCCCAACAAGTGTATTTTTGTCTTAAAAAAATATATATATATATCTTTATGTAGAATTATTAAGAAACAATCACCAACCTGCTCCAATGGCAATTTTGAATATAAAGGGTGCCTGTGTGGCTCATTGGTTGAGCATTAAATAAATAAATAATCTTCAATCTCAAATAAATAAATAAATACTCTTAAAAGGCCTGCTTTCCTCAAAATCTTTACTATCATTTGATGTAATATTATCATAATACCCTGATTTATTTAAAAGGATGTTGCTTTATTATTTAAATAAATATATAAATATGTGATTTATCCTGTGGCTAGTTCCTCTTCAGGTCATACAGTGTGCAGCACTCATGGGTCTATGTTGTGTAATAGTGTTTAAAACAGATTTGAGGTGGGCTAATGACAGGAGCAATAATAGTGCCGAGAAACATAATAGTGCAGAGAAACATAAAATATTAGAAATGGGTAGATTGTTCTCTAGGTTTTTTCTTTAGGGATTTCCATTCGCTTATCTGTACTCTTTTATGACATAATCCATATATCCTAGCAAGAGAAGGTTTACTTATACCCTGTTCCGTGTGTACACACAAGCACAAAATTCCTTTAATTTTTAGAATTCCCAGTAGGCTTTTCAGGCTCTTTGTGCCGCTTTCACTGCTGAAATGCAGCTGCCTCAGCTATGGAAGATGGCAGCCAACTGGCACAGAACAAGAAGTACAACAGTTGGCAGAAAGGAAATTTTGTTAATGACACCAATAATGTGAGTCAGTTTTCCTGTGAAAAACTGCATGATTAAATCTTTGATGGAGCAATGGCAAATTTTCTTTTAGCCATCTCTTAACATACATGCTAGTCTTTCTTACATGTTATTTTTCAATTTCAATATACTTTTTCAAAAGAAGGGTGGAGGGGAAATCAATCACCAATGAAAGGTAAAAGCTATAAACATTGTTTGCCAGACTCTGTGTGTGTGTGTGTGTGTGTGTGTGTGTTTATGAGTAAACTATTTTCATTGCAATGCCAGGTGATCAATTAGGATTTCTCTGGATTTTTGGGAAGTTTTCCTCACTTACAATTCTGGGTAAAAAGTATCGGGTTTGAGATCCAATGACTGGTGTAGCTACCAGAGTCTGTTTCATTCTTACATCATAAACTCCATGGAAAGAGTTAAGGAATTGTAATACAAGTGGGCACGCTGGTCCATTGTTTGGAAAAGCTCCCTTGAGCTTTCATAAGGCACCTAACTCATCAAGAGACAATCTTGCATAGTGGTTAGAGGCAAAGAATTTGTTGTTAGATGGACCTGGTTCATGTCCTGTCACTGCTGAAATATTTTAACAAATTAATAAACTAACTCTTCTAAATGTTAACTTTCTCATGAGTAAAACTGGGATGTGGATATGCTAAGAACAATACATTTGTGTTATGAGTGTTAGAATAGGGAATGCTTAGCATTTTGCTAAGGTAGGTTAGCTGTTTACAAATGTGAGCTAGTTAAATAAATTAATGTTAATGTAAAAGTAAATGTAAAGTAATGTAAAGTAAAGTTAATGGAACCATACATTTGTTCCAAGTCTATATGTCAAAATGAAAGTCTAAATTAATATTCAGTTCCTTAAATTGTCTGTTGACAATGGTAACCATGGGTTTTCAAGTTTTCTTAGGAAACTTTCAAGTTTCTTAGGAAACTCAAAATAAGAGCCATTGATACTATAGTAAAAAAAAAAAAAAAGGATGTTTGAAGTCAGAAAAAAAGCACTGAGCAACTTAAGAGGTGTTAAGAGTCCATAAAAATTGTGGCAGAAATATCCACACTGATTAAACCATTTTCCCTGGAGACAGTACTGTTCAATAGAAATTTCTGTGGTGATAGGAGTGTTCTTTCTCTGCTGTCCAATAAACTAGCCACTAGCCACATGTGGCTATTGAGTACTTTATATGTGTCTAGTGTGATAGAAATAAATTTTTAGTATTATATAATGTTAGTTACTTTAAATAGCCAAGTGTGGCTAGTGGCCATTGTACTGGAGATCATAGCTTTATGGTGTCCAGTCCACAGTTGGAAATATAAATTATTCTAAAAAGAAAGTGTTCTTTCATTTACCAGTTTTTAAAGATCAATGGTATGCAATGTGCCAAAGATGATTTTCTGCTGGGTAATGTTTGTGCAGCATAAGTTTTGAGACCCAGTTCGCCAGCACTGAATAAGTATAGTTCTGTAAATTTGGTTTTTAGATATACTGTAGTTCAACAGGGCTGAACACTCACCTGACTAGGGCAGCTTGGCTGTGAAACCTTCATTCCCCCCACCCCCAAGAGCTGTTATAAACATGGGAAAAAAATCGTGGACCATCTGTGGCTGCAGATGGGGATTTGTGGACGGTGTACAAGTTGCAGTCATGGAATCGGCAGAGATGCCCAAACTATGTAATCCAAATGGACCAGTCAGGATGGCGATGGGCCATTATCGTGTTCAGATACTTGGTTTCACGGCCCCACCCTGGTGAGTGGGACTTCGTGGGGTCGCAGTCTCCTCCTCTTTCCCAGTCTGTGATCATACTACTACTGCTTTAACTTTCAGCGGGCCGGACTCAGACTGAGGGACAGCTTCACAGCATGGCTATCTGAAATACCACAAAATGTACTGCTCTCGTCATTTTTTTCCATTTGATTTTTGATGCACAAAATAGATTTTGAGCAAGTGATCTTTTGACTTATTTGGAGTGATAAGCTCTGTGGGAAGTGGACTATATTGATTTGATTATGTCAGTGAAGTATTTTTTATTCACCATCATTGAGGTTTTCTTTTCTTTTTTTTCTTTTTTCAATCTTTGAGGTTTTCTTATGTGGACCTTCTAATATATAGCATTTTGTCCTGCCAAGCTTAAAAGTACGTTGAGGTTAATAGATTAAACTCTGAATTTGCTGAGAAGGCCTTAGTTAAATAGGTAATTTTCAGCCTCAGACCATGAGGGCCATTTAAAGAAACTCTATTTATTTGTGAGGTAAATGGTCCCTTTCAGACCTAGAGTTTTATGCTTCTCTAAGATGTTTTGGTTTGGTGATTCACATATCACATGTATCTAAGATACGTGGCAGTGATACTGAACATGGGCCAGTTTGAGGCCGTGAATCTCGTAGAACGATCCCACAGAGAATTCCAAAGTGGGTGTAAATAAACCAGAGCAGCCCTTGCTGAGGTCGTTATTGGAGAAGGCTAGGTTTGAGGAGACTCTGAAAGAGCATTTGAACTTGGAGAAAGATGTGGAATGTTTTTGAGACTTAGTAAGAAGGGGCTGGCAAGAGTTCATCCAGGTTCTGGAATACTTCATTACGTACAGTTCTCAGGGGACATGGAATTTGTTCTGTGGCCGAACAGCAGGCAATTTGGATCTTATCGGGAGGGTTGGAGAGGAGCAGTTAGGGGCTCAGCCCCTGTGAAGGAGGACGGGCAGCGGCGGCAGGCACAAGGGTGTGCAAGGCCACTGTGGAAAACCCACAGTCCTTCAGGATCTCTCATAGCAAGTTATGAAATTAAACAGCTAAATGGTGCTTTCTTTCAAGAAAGCAAAATTAGGCTAACATGAAACCCATAGTTCCATGAGTTTTAGTGGACTGAGACATACATATTCTTAAGTGGGGTCTGAACCAGACATTCTGGGGGCCCAGTGGCTATGGCCATGCCTGGTAGGAGCACTTACTCCCTACTCCTGTCTCCAGGGAGGAGGTTGATTAGAGGACCCCTGCTGGCCCTTCTTGTCCCTGCAGAAGGAGAAGAGTCTGTCCTGAGAGGTGAGTTGGGAGGAGAAGCAAACAGCAGGGCCCAGTTGTCCCAGGCCTGCATACGGAGTGCAATCCAGTAGGCTCACCTCACTCGGCAGTGAGCTTGGCAGCATAGCTCTGCCCTGTGCCGGTCCAGATGCCTGTGCCCAGGTGTGTGTTTCATTCAGGGGAGTGTCAGCCGGCTTTGTGGCTGCAAAGATCACCGTGTTCTTCAGCCCAACTTTACCAGTAATGCAATTGACATTTTGATCTCCATCTGTCTGACTTCTATGTCTACTTCTTTATTAGTTCCAAGCTCAGGACAGAGAACAGGGTGATTTCATTATTGAGCTGCCAAACCCCAACACGTCTAATCTTAAGTAATACTGCTTGAATAATACTACAGGCATGTGAAGAAAAATATATGGGTGTGACCTGGGCCACTTTCCAAATCAATAACTAAATAACAGCATCATTAGCAACAACAATAACAATGGTCACTAATTAAATACTTAATAAGTGCCAGGTAATGGCCTAAGCACTTTTTTTTTTCTTTTTTCTTTTGGTATAGAATGTAAGCAGCCTAAGAACTTTATGTATGTTATCTTGATTCTTACAACAGATGTGTTAGATATATATGATTAATCCCATTTTTTTAGGCAAAAACTGAGGTTTAGAGAGATTGAGTAGCTCCCTCAGGGCCATGCTGCTCTGAAGTGGTCATTAATGCAGCATAGTTTCTCATTTGCTTGAGCTCTGCACCTGTCTCCTTGTTCTGGGCTCATCTAGGCTCTCGGTGTTCCCTGGTGACTCATACCCATGGCCGCTCTGGGGTATGGCCTTGAAAGTGGCTTCGCCTTCCTCCTGACTCCCTTGCATTTGCTTTTGTCTTTCTGGTTTCATATTCAGATTCAGATGCCTCTGACCCCACTCAGTTTCAGGGAGCCTCTGAACTCCACGTGTCTTTTTTTTTTATATACCTTGGCTTTCTCTGCAGTATCTTACTTTGCCCATAACCTTGGCTTTGTGGTCCAAGTTACCTTGGTTATAAATAGCAGCTACGGTTTTGGCTTTCTAGAACTTTGTCTCTCTTTCTTCCTACAATAAGAATATGATTCAGGCAGGTTGAGGGAGGGGTAAAACTCTTACATACACAGCATTTGAAAAAGCTATGTGATCCTGTCATCAGAAAAAAGATTATTCCTCTGTATTGCTTTAGTACAGAGCCATGTCTTCTGCCTTTTAGAGAAAAATACCCAGCCCATGATCATGCATTGCTGTCAGTGAAGCAAGAGTAGCCGAGGAGGGGCTGAGGTACCTGGGTTCAGAGTCAGGTGCCGGGAGGCTATGGAGGGCACCAGGAATGGTAATCAGGGTGGAAGAAGGTAAGATACTGTTGGTGAGCTCCCTAGAGAAATCCAGCTCATATAGTAAATGCAAGGAAAAAGTTCAGGGAGATATGATGTCAAAGTCGGAAGGAGTGCATGAAGAGGAGAATCCTGGGAGCTGGTGGAGGCCCAGGGTCCCTTTTGAGATCCAGGGCCCACTTTGTCTTGAAGGTGCAGTCCTCTCAGTATGGGGGCTGCTAACAATCTCCCAGGCACCAGGAACTCACTCTTAGTTTTTTAATTCATTTTGCTCATCTGGGCAATCAATGACTATTGAGTCTTTATTCTGTGCACAGCACTTGCAGGGAGCCAGTGATCTACTAGTGAACAAATTTTAGATGCTAGTGAGGGAAACAGAGATGAGTAGTCAGAATACAGTGCAGGAAGTGCTTTTATAGGGCTCTTAAGGAGTCCCAAGGAGGGAGAGACATCTACCCAGCTGTCCTTGAGAGGTCAAGGAAAGCTTCTTGTTGGCAGTGCTGTCTAGTCTTTGACTTGTAGGATGTACAGGGTCAGCAAAGTTTGGGGAAAGGACAATGAGTATTCTGGGTAACATGCTTGAGAGCCCAAGGGCAAGGGAGGGCATGGTGCACTGAAATTACCCCAGGACGTTCAGTATAGCTTGGTCATAGAATGTTACATGAGGAATATTGGGGATTAACTTTGGAGAGGACAGCCTGAGGCAGATTAGCCAGGGCCTATGGCTCATGTTAAGGGGTTCTGGAAACCACTGAAGGATTTTGAGCAGGACAGTACTGGTCAGGTGTTTGTTTTAGAGAGAGGGAGCCGGTAGGCAGGCTGCTCTGCTGAGGAAAAACCGAGGCTGCTCTTAGCGCCGTATTCTCAAGTGGTTACATGTAGTGTCAGGAACATGGGACATTTGTCCAAACTGCTGCTTAGTAAGAAGGGTCCAGGCCTCAAAAACCAGTGTCACTTCAAATGGTAGGCACACTTGTGAGCCTAGCACAACCTATGCAGAAGTTGAATCACTATGCTGTACACCTGAAACTAATGTAACGTTGTGTGTCAACTATACTCCGTAAAAAATTTTGGAAAAAAAATTTAAAAAATCATTGTTAGTGTTCTGTTTATTGATTGATTGATTAATTGATTGAGGTATGATTGACATAGCTACTGTCAGTGTTCTTTTTGAGTCTTCAGGTTTTGGCTTTCAAAATCCCAAATGGTCTAGAATTCTCAATCTGACTTTCCCATTCTGGATATTAAGATTCTGAATCATTTGCACAAATATAAAACACTCCAAGCCCATCCTCACGCCTAACAGAAAACGGAAAAAAAACCTTTAAACTTAAAGGGTTTTCAGAAAATAATTTTTAGTTCTTATATTTAAGTTTAAAATCCAAAAGCTTTGATTTAAAGTCTAGTGAGTAAACAGTTTGAGGAAATGAATGGTTTTTTAAAATGAACTTCAGTTTAAGATAATATTTAGAACTTTACATTCATGTTCTTCAAGCAGAAATTCACATAAGGCTTTACTAAAGCAATCTGGCTACAAACTATAAAAACAGTTTTTAAGCAAATTTCAAAAGAGTTTTTTTGTCTGTATGATTTCAAATATACAAGAAGAAAAAACAGTTATTTGCTTTGTTTAATAAAAGATCCCTTTGTCTGAATAGTCTACGGATTATTGTTTTTTAAAATTATATTCTTGTTTCCTACCCAAATTCCCTAAATGAGAGTTCTTGTCTGTTCAAAGTTTTCGTGTTGAACCATGAGCATTTGTTTGTATACATATGAATCTCTGTGTGTTTAAATGTCATATATAAATAAAGGCAAAGCTTAAGTATATTTGGGCTCATAGTTTAGAACTGATGAAAGCACACAGAAAAGCACACAGAAAAGAGGAGGAGTGTTGGATGTTTTCTCTCTGCTTCCTCTCCTCTTGTTTCTACATCTCTCTCTCTCCCTCCTGTTCTTTCTCCCCGCACTTCTCACCCTTACCACTGGTCCTGCCCTGCCCAATAAAGCCTCTGCACCTTCCTGCTTGTAATTTGTCGCTAATCAGCTGTCACTGTCATAGCCATGATGAGAGGTTCATCTCTGGCTGAGGGTAATGGCCTTAAAAGTCACAGAGTCAATGTCAATGGGATCGCTCCAATTCAATCACTGAGCTGAATGAGGGATGGCACCTGCTGACATTAGCACTCATTTTGAGCTCAAGCATCTGGGCCCCAGTAAATAACCATCAGTGGGTGGGTCTGGGGGACAGGTCATTAGCCCCACGAAAAATAAATATCGCTTCCCTTGATGGCTGCGAGTAATTTAGCTCAGACGAGGAAATTTCACCCTAGATTAAGTATGATGAGCCAATATCAGTCAGAGGAGGCCAAACAGTGAGAGCCTGATGAGATAGAGGGAAATTTATATTCAGCGGGCTGCATGTGAGATGAGCTCAAAGAAATGACTCACCCTTCCGGCCCATCTTCATGTGCAGGCTCAGTGGTGGGCTTATCTTATCGCTTGCCTTTTGTTGCTTGATTTGGAGGGGCTGGTGTTTGAGGTGGAGACTGGAGGCTAGTCTGGGGTGGAGAAGGAGAACAGGTTTCAAATTTCTCCCCACTTTGCTTTTGTGATTTTGTCCTCTAGCATGTAATGTCACAGCTTAGCCCTTGTGCCAGCAATTGGCTAGTGGAAGGGCTTTGCCATGCCTGCCGGCTTTCCCAGGCAGACCTCCCCTCCTGAGAGAGCAGACCCAGCTTTAATTGTTTTGGAGGCCCTGGAGGCTCCTTCCAGCACTAGTAAGTGGGTTGGAGGGAGTGTAGGGGTCGGGCTGGATCCCTCCTTTTTGATCCTTAGGCAGGACGAGCCACCACCCTCGATTCACAAGAACATCTTTTTATTTGTCCCACTGACGTGATCCATCAAATCCAGAAGTGTTATTAACAGAAGGTCTTTATTAGAAGCAGTTTAGCTCACTTTAGAATCATATTTTATATCTGGAGGGACCTGCCCTCGGTCCACCCTCTCCCTCATTGAACTAGGTATATCGCAAAGCAGTTCCCAAGCAGTCTTTTGCAGTAGTAACTGGAGACAGTATTATTTCTTCTGCCGCTCCCTTTGATAACAGACCTTGGAAGACTTCAATAAGCAGGTACCAGTCACTGAAATATTTTCGAAGTCATCCGCTCCACCAATAATCAGCCAAACATTCTAAAATTTTTAAAAAGCAAGATTTTTGATACCTGACTTGTGTATCTGAATTTTGTTCTTATCATTCTGGGAACAATTTCATTACAGAGGAGTGCGCTTCAGTAGCATGTACACCTGGAGGATGGTAAAGCATGTGTGCACTGATAGTGATAGGCACTGAGATACTGCACGAGGGGACTCTTGTGCAGAGGCGTGGGATACAGAAGAACTACTAAGGGGACAGGATCAGTGAAGACCTCAGGGAAAGCTCTTACTCTCGTAAGAGCTCAATAAATATTTCTTGCTTGAAATCATAAAGACCTACTGTGGTGACCAAATGCCTCTCACATAGGAACTTTGTTTATTCAGAACAATGGTCACAATTATACATAGAAAGATATTTGGGGAGTTATTCATTTTTGACTTACAGTGAATATTCAGTGGATAATTGGTGAACGAAGGGTAAACAAATATTTGCTTTAAGTTTCCTCTTCTGCACAGTACATTCCATAGGAACAAAGACTATCTGTGTGTCTTTGACTGCTGTATTTCTATGCCTCGCTCAGGGAATGCTGCATGATAGGTGCTCAATAAATATTTGACGGATGAATAAAACTTCTTGTGGAGCACTTCTTATATGTCAAGTACTTTGTGAGGGACTAAAACTCATGGTCTATACAAGCTGGGGTTTATTATTTAATTGAAGAAGAAAGCTATCCATATATATAAGAAAGCTAAAGAAAAAAACATGTGCTATATATTCCTGTTTTCTATAATATAACCTGGTATTGCATTTGTGTTTACCAAAATGTAAAATGAATTAAAGAGGAGAGTACCATGGTAAAACTACTGCTCTTAAAGAATTCCAGTAAGAAAGAAAATATACTCCTTGATCTGTGGACATTTGAGTCCAGTGATTTTATACTTGATTCTTTATTAGGTCAGTGCCCTCAGGATATACTCTTGTTGAACATGTAAGACTAGTAAAGCTCTTCTACTCCTTGAACTGGTAGACTTTTGGTGAAAGAAAAGATCCACAAACTTTGTGATAGGCACTGAGAGTGTATTTTATCAATCATTCAGGTGAGAGAGAGAGAGAGAGAGGAATTCGCTGCTCAGTATGGCAGACAAAGCTGAAAATAAAGGCGGGGTCTTTGTCACTAAACAGGTAAGGGAATAAGGAGGGTGGTATAAGTTCAAGTGTGTATTCATCCACAGAATACTGTGTTACCTTTGTTGTCCTTAAAAGTACCCTGATAGACACGCAAAACAAAATTTATAAATCATTCTCTTACTATACATATTATTATAGTACTTTTGTATGCTCCGATTAAGAAGAATATTACTAATTGGCTAATATGCGAATACACTCTGGAACCATAATGGATGAAGTTTTCTGAGTCAGATTTTTTTATTTTTTTAACGTACTTGCTGTGCTTCCGGCAGTCTTGGAGGTGATTAAAACAGTCCCATACTCCTAATGATCTAAAGTCAAAGAAATTTTTGTCTACAAGAATCTTTGATATACCAGATCCTATTGATTGGATCTTATATTTTTACTTTTGAAGGAAATTGGATGACTCTTATTCTATACTTTTGATTGTTTTGGAAAAAAGTTCAGCATAATTTTTATAGTTTGTATTTTTTAAAATGTAGAATTTACTATTTCAAATTTTAATAAAAATAAGTTCATACTAATTTTAGGAATTAAATTATTTCTTGTTTTTGGGCAGAGTATTGATGAATATTTTGATTAATGATATTATCTTGAAAATGTTTATCTTATACAAATATTTTATAAGATGTATGTGTGTCAACTCGTATGTTTTGTATACCAAAGGGGGAAGTTGTTTTGGAATCAAATGCTGCTGTTTGTATAACTTGCAGGTTGTCTGTTTCTTCTGATTGTCCTTATTCAGTCTAAGAAATAGCCATTAAAGTGTTACTGTCTGATGTGGAATCCACAGTGGCTCGGGCATTTAATTTCTCAAATATTTATATTTGGTTTTTAGTACTTTGCAAAATCACAATATTATTTAGCTTAACTTGGTAGCTGAAAAGTGTTTATTTTCATTTGGTTTTCTAATTTTAAGAAGGCTTTGTTGCCAAAAGGTAAAAGGTAGTAGAGCCAAATACGCATATATATTTATATATGTATCTGTATTTAAAATGTGTGACTCAGATTTGGTAACTTAAATATGTGGGCCAGTGTTGCAGCTAAAATAGTCTTGTGTCACTCAGAGTTATTAGAATGAATTAAAACCAAGTACTGTGTGTGTGTTAGTGTATGTGTGTGTGTGTATGTGTGTGCGCATGCGTGTGAGGTAGATGGAAGGGAGGGGATTGTGAAATTAACTGTCTCTTCACATCTTCCTTCTCCCTGTACTCTTCTACCCACTTTGACCTGGGAGAGAAAGATTTGGGGGGTAGGTGGAGGAAAAAAAAGGTGGATAAGAGAAAGAAGAAAGAAAAAGCAGTTGAAGCAAAGGCAGAATTAAATGTAGAATGATGTAGAAAAAACCCACAAACTGACCTAGTACAAAGACCACTCTAGGGAATGAGATTATCATATTCTACAGGTCAAGGAACAAGATGCTATACACTTCACGTACATTATTCTATTTCATAAAATTCTTTACAGGAATTTATTATTCCCATATTATATATGAGAAAACTGAGGCTCAAAGAAATTAAGTCAATTGTCCAAATTCACATGATTAATAAAAAACCATCTCACACGTGGAGCCCAGGTCTCTGATTCCGAAGCCTGTGCTTTTAGCCACAACATTAAGGAAATGCTTGGTCAGTTGCATTGAACGCACAGTGATGCAGGTTTTGTTTTATGTTATTTGGTGTATGTGTTTGACTATAATACAAAGAATGGCTGGAATAGGTATGTCCGAACGACTTGGGGAAATACATATTTTAGGCCTTACATTGGAAAAAAAGTTTTTATTCTGCTGAAAAAGTAGGATAATATATTATGTTTTGAGAGTTTAGCAGAGAAGTTGATACAAATGGCAACTATGGTTATTTTCAACCATGTGAAACGTCACCATTATGGCGGAGATGAGCAGTTTTTCCATTAGTGTTACATAATAAGGGCCTTCTGGTTTCCTTTTCTTCTAGGTAAAGCATACCCTGTTCCTAAAGCCTAAATAAAGGGATGAGAATTCAGTAGAGCTGTGCATCCTAGATCTTAGTAAAATGTGGCCACCACTAGGTTATTTAGGAATTTGAGATTATCCATGTTCCTTGGCTTTCTTCTCCTTTGCACTCTTTTTTTTGGGGGGGGGTTAGGATATGTCACTTCTTTTTTCCTGATAAATGACCAAAGGATGTGGTCAACTAGCTTTGCTAGTTGTTACCAGATGTTAATGGGAAAAGATGAAGGTCATATTCTGTGGTAAAATGCAGTTAGGGATAATTTGTATATTGAAACTTTCCATGTTTTACCTCTTCTCTCTTTACATAGAGTCCTGAGAATTCTTTATTTTGTAGGTTTGAAAATCATCACTAAATGTTTGCCAGCAACTTTTGTAGGCACACCCACCCCCTCAACCCCAACACACAATAACACCAGCTCTTTGTCCCTCAGACTCAATTTACAGAGCAGAGCTCATTAAATTTTCAGAGCTTGTATGGTTTTTCTTTTTCTTTTCTTTCTTTCTTTTTTTTTTTTAAATTTTATTTATTTATTTGACAGAGACAGACAGAGTAAGAGAAGGAACACAAGCAGGGGCAGTGGGAGTGGGAGAACCAGGCTTCCGGCAGAGCAGGAAGCCTGATGAGGGGCTCGATCCCAGGACCCTGGAATCATGACCTGAGCTGAAGGCAAATGCTTAACGACTGAGCCACCCAGGTGCCCATTGTGTGGTTTTTCTTAATCAAATGGACAATGTTGCCATGACATAGTGATGATATGGTAGACAGGACCTAGGTCAGAGCAATGACCTAAGTAAACCCAAAGATAAGTGGACTAAATTAGGAATTTGTAGATTCTAGTAGTAAATATGTTTCCTGAAAGTTATATTTACCTTTTACAAGGTAAATCCTATACAAAATCCACCAGAAGGATTTTCTATTAAAAATAACCCTCAAGGGGTGCCTGGGTGGCTTAGTCAGTTAAATGCCTGCTTTCCGCTCAGGTCATGATCCCAGGGTCCTGGGATCAAGCCCCAGGTCAAGCTCCCTGCTCAGCAGGGAACCTGTTTCTCCTTCTCCCTCTCCCTGTTGCTCTCTTTCCTTGTGCACGTGCTCTCTCTGTCAAATAAATAAATAAATTCTTTTACAAAAAACAACCCTCTGACACCAGTTTATAAATATAATTTTAAAGGGTGTATTCTCTAAGTGTATTCATTTTAGAAGCACCATTTCCATTTATTTGAATGTCAGTGGCCCATCCTGTAAATGTGCTGATTGTGATAATGATGGGGATATAGGTTAGCAGCATTAGTACAAGTGTCATTGCAGGATAGTATTAGTAATAACAAATTACTGCAGCAATTCTGTTGTAAGTTTCTGATATGAGATTTGGAGGCATAGAAGTTAAGAGACTTTATCAAAAGGAAAAATTTAAATTAAAAAATATTTTTTATATTTCTCTTTTAAGTCTTATTTACATTGTTCCTCCTATTCTGTAATGGCTGGCATTTACTATGATTTGGTATCTGTCTGCAGTGTTTGTGCATGAGAAACTAATGAACAAACAGTTGACAAAGTCTTCACGACAAAGAGGCTGATGATGAATTGATTGCCATCACACAGGTATCGTGTTCACTCTACCAGTTGACATTTTGAACTTCTCCCCTAATGCAGGTTGCTTCCTCTTATCTAGGAAATGGATAAAAGTCAGACATTCCCAATTAAGCCTGGTGAGATCCCATATCTTCTAATTACAGGCTAACTCACTGTGTCTAACTGTAATAGACATTTTGTTAGCAAATTGCTTTGAAAACCCAAGTATGCCCAATCAACAACTAGGAAAGTATTAGAATTACTAGCAAAAGTGTTCAATGTATTGAATTTTACTAGCGAATGGTTTATAGTAATCTCTTAGAGTCACCTACATTTTCTTTTGCTTTTCTTTTTAAAGGATGTTGTAGTTTGGCCAGTAATAGCAAGATTGTGAATTTAAAGTGATAGGAAGGAAAAAAACCAAAAACCAAATGACTTACCAACTAAAGGACTCAGAAGAATTGTAAGAATATTGTAGAAGGGAATTCAAGTTTGTAGTGATTAAAAGTTTTGGTGGGGGGGCACCAGTGGGTTAAGCCTCTGCCTTCAGCTCAGATCATGATCTCAGGGTCCTGGAATTGAGCCCCACATCGGGCTCTCTGCTCAGCAGTGAGACTGCTTTCTCCTCTCTCTCTCTCTGCCTGCCTCTCTGCCTACTTGTGATCTTTGTCAAATAAGTAAATAAAATCTTTTTTAAATTTTTAAAAAATTTTAAAAGATTTTATTTATTTATTTGCCAGGCAGAGATCACAAGTAGGCAGAGAGGCAGGTAGAGAGAGAGAGAGGAGGAAGCAGGTTTCCTGCTGAGCAGAGAGCAGGATGTGGGACTGGATCCCAGGACCCTGGGATCATGACCTGAACCAAAGGCAGAGGCTTTAACCCACTGAGCCACTAGGTGCCTTGTAAATAAAATAAAATAAAATAAAATAAAATAAAATAAAATAAAATAAAAATAAATTTTAAAAAGTTTTGGTAGGAGATTGATAACAAAAAAGCTCATATAAATTTCATCAAATTGTGTAATCAGGATATCTGCAAAGAGTGGATTGGAAACTGAGTGTGTAAAAAAAGCATTATTTTACTTTTTGGAACTCTTTATTCTGTTGCATTTTTTAAAAAGATTTTATTTTTTTGTCAGAGAGAGGAAGAGAGAGAGAGAGAGAAACCACAAGCAGGGGAGGGGGGCGGCAGGCAGAGGGAGAAACAGGCTCCCTGATGAGGAAGGAGCTGGATGTGGGACTCCCTCCCAGGACTCCGGGATTGTGATCTGAGCTGAAGGCAGATGCTTAACTGAGTGACCCAGGTGTTCCAATTCTGTTGTGGTTTTGTCCTGTTTCAATTTTAAATTGAGAGTGAGTCAAAGGATTCAAATATATATCATTGTGATACTGATAAAATGGCAAAATGTGAGACTATGGAATGTTGTAGTTTTCATAAATAAATTGCATTCCATTTGTTTTATTTTTAGACATTTTGCAGAGACATAGACAAAGCAGCTGATAAACTAGAGAAAGGTGGTGGTTGTTCAGCCACTGATGGCTGAAAAGTAAAAAAGTATCTTTTCTCTTACTTTTTGCTACTTTCATTAGCATTTGTTTCTTGTGGTGCTCTCTTGACCTTTCTTTTTTTTTTTTTTTTAAAGATTTTATTTATTTATTTGACAGAGCGAGATCACAAGCAGGCAGAGAGGCAGGCAGAGAGAGAGGAGGAAGTAGGCTCCCCGCCGAGCAGAGAGCCCGATGCGGGACTCGATCCCAGGACCCTGAGATCATGACCTGAGCCGAAGGCAGCGGCTTAACCCACTGAGCCACCCAGGCGCCCTCTCTTGACCTTTCTTATTAGGATTTGGGATACCAGAGCATCATCTTCTCTAGACATCTTTGGCACGTTAATATTTATTGGATTCTGACTCTAGTGATGGGGTTAAAGTCATCCTTTTGTGTTTTGATTCTAGGCTTGTTCAACAAACTCTGGGAATAGGCCTGAGAAGGATTCACTGGTAGACACACTGATATACACATGCCACCTTTGCTCTGCACACATTTTTAGATTTAAATTTAAATTTAACCAAAGTTCATTGAGTGCTTATTCCTTCACTTTGTGTTCTTTAGTTTACGAGGCACTTTACATGGCCCCTTATAGTTTACAGGGAATACGGAGTGTGTATACCTCTTACAGTTTGTAAGGAATATTCATCATCTATTCTCAGATGACATCAGCTCTGCATAATTGAGTGGCACATTCCTAAAGAAACTGCCAGTCAGGTTGAGAAGGTAGTCGTAAACATAAACAACTTACCACTCCATTATGGAACTTCAAAATAACCCTAGGAGGAGATTTGGAAAGGATATAGTAAAGTTTAAGTACATATCAAATTTGATACTTGCTTAAATAGAAATACATGGATGGGCTTCCTGTTAGATATTCGGAAATTTTATCTGAAGTCCTCTGTATTTTAGAATTTCTGTATCAGATACATTGTATTAATAATGGAGATAATAATACCTAACTCTCATAAAACATGTGATACTTTTTAAGGAGCTTTTAAATCTTGGATTTCATTTTATCCTTATTAATGTGATAATCTGCAGAGGTTCTTTTTTGTCATTGATTTGATTACAATTGCTCACAGCAAGAAGAGAAATGGAATCACACTACATTAGATCTTGAAGGAAATATAAAGATAATCTAATCTAATGCCTTTATTTTAAAAATGAAACCGGGGCCAAGGTTAAGTGACTCATCTTAGGTCACATTCCTAGTTAGAGCCAAATCCTCTGACATTAAATCAATCACGATTTCTACCAAATCACACTGCTCATGTCCAATATGGGCTTTTCAGGTCTTCTGCCATGGAAGTCCCATGGATGTAGGCGTAAATTATCCAGTTTGACTCTCTGTCCTACCCAAATGTACTACCCACTGCTTCCTCTCTCTTCTTGTCTTCTTTCCTTCTGTATTTTTCTTCTTATTAGGGTATTGTCATTCACCTATACTAGACAATCATCTATAGAATCTGATTCATCTCTGCTTGCTAATGGATATGTAATTATTTGATCTTGATACTATGCTATTGGAATGTCTGTTCTGGATATTTGAATATTACAATTTTCCATTTCTAGAACAGAGAAGGAAGGTTTATGAAGTAGACCCAGAATCTGTAACACTTGAGTGAGATCCTCAAGAATTTTTGCTGCTGGAAGAACATATTAACAATGGCTACTTATGATCATAGATACCAACATATTTCTGATCCATGGTGAATCTAGTCTGGTAGTCTCTGTCCATGGGGGATATCAACGGAAGTTTGGTGCAGAGTCTCATTGTAACCTTCAAAAGGGAAAAGTAGGTTCAAACTCTTATTACAGTGGTGGGGTAGGTGTACTCTGGGTTCACATCTCACATTCATGAAAGACCCCAATTTAGACTTTTAAGATCATTTGTACATAGTCTCAGAGATATGTGGACAGCTTTGAAGGGCTATTCATCATAAACCTTAGCCTGTTGTTCCCTTACCACACTTCAGTACTGTTCTATGAGTTTTAAAACCATAGATTTATGACTACCTCAGTAATATCGCCTTGCATGTTTTTCTGCTAAACATGTTAATTTGTCAAATGTGTGCCTTTTAGGGGCACCTGGGTGGCTTATTCTGTTAAGTGTCTGCCTTCAGCTCAGGTTATGATCCCAGAGTCCCAAGGTTGAGTCCCGCATCAGGCTTCCCGCTCCATGGGGACTCTGCTTCTCCCTCTGACCCTCCCCACTCTCTTGCTCTCTCTCTCTCAAATAAATAAATAATATCTTTTAAAAATGTGTGCATTTTACATGTATACTATAATCTTTCTTAAAAATTTTTAATGTCTGTTTCGTGTGGGTTGAGTTTGAGGAGTTCATTATAGATCCTGGATATCAACCTTTTGTCTGTACTGTCATTTGCAAATATCTTCTCCCATTCCGTGGGTTGCCTCTTTGTTTTTTTGACTGTTTCCTTTGCTGTGCAGAAGCTTTTGATTTTGATGAAGTCCCAGAAGTTTATTTTTGCTTTTGTTTCCTTTGCCTTTGGAGACGTATCTTGAAAGAAGTTGCTGTGGCTGATATCAAAGAGATTACTGCCTATGTTCTCCTCTAAGATTCTGATGGATTCCTGTCTCATGTTGAGGTCTTTTATCCATTTTGAGTTGATCTTTGTGTACGGTGTAAGAGAATGGTCGAGTTTCATTCTTCTACATATAGCTGTCCAGTTTTCCCAGCACCATTTATTGAAGAGACTGTCTTTTTTCCACTGTATATTTTTTCCTGTTTTGTCAAAGATTAATTGACCATAGAGTTGAGGGTCCATATCAGGGCTCTCTACTCTGTTCCACTGGTCTATGTGTCTGTTTTTATGCCAGTACCATGCTGTCTTGGTGATCACAGCTTTGTAATAAAGCTTGAAATCAGGTAAGGTGATGCCGCCAGCTTTATTTTTGTTTTTCAACATTTCCTTAGCGATTCGGGGTCTCTTCTGATTCCATACAAATTTTAGGATTATTTGCTCCAGCTCTTTGAAGAATGCCGGTGGAATTTTGATCGGAATGGCATTAAAAGTATAGATTGCTCTAGGCAGTATAGACATTTTAACAATGTTTATTCTTCCAATCCAAGAGCCTGGAATGGTCTTCCATCTTTTTGTGTCTTCTTCAATTTCGTTCATGAGTGTTCTATAGTTCCTCAAATATAGATCCTTTACCTCTTTAGTTAGGTTTATTCCCAGGTATCTTATGGTTCTTGGTGCTATAGTAAATGGAATCGATTCTCTAATTTCCCTTTCTGTATTTTCATTGTTAGTGTATAAGAAAGCCACTGATTTCTGCACATTGACTTTGTATCCTGCCACGCTGCTGAATTGCTGTATGAGTTCTAGTAGTTTGGGGGTGGAGTCTTTTGGGTTTTCCATATAAAGAATCATGTCATCTGCGAAGAGAGAGAGTTTGACTTCTTCATTACCAATTTGGATACCTTTTATTTCTCTCTGTTGTCTGATTGCTGTTGCTAGGACTTCTAATACTATGTTGAACAAGAGGGGTGAAAGTGGGCATCCTTGTCTTGTTCCTGATCTCAATGGGAAGGCTGCAAGCTTTTTCCCATTGAGGATGATATTTGCTGTGGGTCTTTCATAGATAGATTTGATGAGGTTCAGGAATGTTCCCTCTATCCCTATACTTTGAAGCGTTTTAATCAGGAACGGATGTTGGATTTTGTCAAATGCTTTTTCTGCATCAATTGAGAGGACCATGTGGTTCTTCTCTCTTCTCATATCAAAAAATGGGCAGAAGATATGAACAGACACTTCTCCAATCAAGAAAAACAAATGGCTATCAGACACATGAAAAAATGCTCATCATCATTAGCCCTCAGGGAGATTCAAATTAAAACCACATTGAGATATCACCTTACACCAGTTAGAATGGCCAAAATTAACAAAACAGGAAACAACATGTGTTGGAGAGGATGTGGAGAAAGGGGAACCCTCTTACACTGTTGGTGGGAATGCAAGTTGGTGCAGCCTCTTTGGAGAACAGTGTGGAGATTCCTCAAGAAATTAAAAATTGAGCTTCCCTACGACCCTGCAATTGCACTCCTGGGTATTTACCCCAAAGATACAGATATCGTGAAAAGAAGGGCCATCTGTACCCCAATGTTTATAGCAGCAATGGCCACAGTCGCCAAACTATGGAAAGAACCAAGATGCCCTTCAACGGATGAATGGATAAGGAAGATGTGGTCCATATACACTATGGAGTATTATGCCTCCATCAGAAAGGACGAATATCCAACTTTTGTAGCAACATGGACGGGACTGGAAGAGATTATGCTGAGTGAAATCAGTCAAGCAGAGAGAGTCAATTATCATATGGTTTCACTCATTTGTGGAGCATAACCAATAGCATGGAGGACAAGGGGCGTTAGAGAGGAGTAAGGAATTTGGGTAAATTGGAAGGGGAGGTGAACCATGAGAGACTATGGACTCTGAAAAACAGTCTGAGGGGTTTGAAGTGGCGGGGGTGTGGAAGGTTGGGGTACCAGGTGGTGGGTATTATAGAGGGCACAGCTTGCATGGAGCACTGGATGTGGTGATAAAATAATGAATACTGTTTTTCTGAAAATAAATAAATTGGGGGAAAATTTTTTAATGTATTTATATTCTCAGTAAGAGATGGCACAGACTGTTTTAAACTTTGTTAATCCATTTTTTAAAATTTAATTCCTCTTATAGTCCTGTTACAGATTTACATGTAAGTTGATCTGAACTGTTTTGTCTAGAATAAGTCTTTATTTGTTCTCTCTAAACATATCCTCAGTAATACAGATTATAGTGCTACTAGCTATGCTGGGGAATATCTTATTTAAAAGTTCCGTCCTTATTGGGGAGGGTATGTGCTTTTGGGTAAATTGGAAGGGGAGGTGAACCATGAGAGACTATGGACTCTGAAAAACAATCTGAGGGGTTTGAAGAGGCGAGGGGGTGGGAGGTTGGGGTACTAGGTGGTGGGTACTATAGAGGGCACAGCTTGCATGGAGCACTGGGTGTGGTGAAAAAATAATGAATACTGTTTTTCTGAAAATAAATAAATTGGAAAAAAAATGCATATATAAACCTAAAAAAAAAAAAAAGTTCCGTCCTTTTGCCTTTGGTGAGATTCAGTCCCAGTTTTTCATGGTGTGGTGACTGAATCAGTGGTCATCTATATATCCTTTGTGATTCTATAAATTTTAGTAATACATTCTGTGTGCTTCTTAGTTATAAAAATGAAATATGCCAAAGCCCTTGATTCATTAGGTGTCATCCCTGAAACCTTTAAAATATCATCAGATTTTAAATGTCATCTGAATAGGAAATAAACAGCACTGCTGGGGGCTCTGGAGAGGGATGGGGGGATGGGGTAACTGAGGGCTGGACATTCAGGAGAGCACCTGTTGTGGTGAGCACTGGGTATTATATGAGAGTGATGAATCACTGACCTCTACCTCTAAAACCAATAGTATATTATATGTTAATTAATTAAACTAAATAAAATGAAAAAATGTTGTCTGATTTTTTTTAATATTTTTATTTTTATTTATTTTTTTTCCAATTTATTTATTTTCAGAAAAACATTATTCATTATTTTTTCACCACACCCAGTGCTCCATGCAAGCCGTGCCCTCTATAGTACCCACCACCTGATAGGCCAACCTCCCACCCCCCCGCCACTTCAAACCATCTGATTTTTTTGATCCATAGTCACACTGTTTCAGAAATTAGCACACGATAGTCAGGGAGTAGAGTATTTTTATTTATTTATTTTTTTCATTGTGCGAAAATAAACCAACCTGGTTATGAAGATTATCAAAAACAATTTTAAAAAGTTTAAAATCAGCAAAATTCTTATCATTAAGTCTAGTGTTTGAGTTTCAAAGTTGACATAATTATGAAGGTAAGGCACAGGTGTTATAAAAATTCAAATAATCAAAATATGCAAAGTAAAACATCAAAGTTGTCCCCCATTTCTCAGTATAATTTTCATCATCAGTAACTCGGTGGGTACCTTTGCACACTTTTTTTTCTATGTTGTCATACAAATACTTATTAGGTCTTACCATTAAGTTATACTTATTTGAAGATGGTCAAAAAGATTTCATTGCCTACTCTTCAGTCATTTATATTCTGTAATTGCTTCTTTCCAAACATGCCTTGAAATCACTTACAACAATACCAGTGATGGAATTGTGATGTAGTAGAAATAACCCCAAATGCTGCAACAAAAATCCTGAATTTTAGCACTTACTAGCCTCATTAATGGTGTGACTGAGTACATCTTTAATTTTGCTCATTTCTGAGATGTCTTTCATTTTCGTAATTCTATTAATTCTCTTACCAAATAAGGAACACTCATATGTGGATTTTTCTTTTATAAGGAAAATAAAGCACTTTATGAATAATGAAGAATGCAAAACTCAGAAAATTTTTGCCTCAGGAACTACATGGCAAAAATAAACCTGAATAATCTATAATGAGACGAAGAGTTCAGTATTGACTTTACTTTGGTTTAAAGTAGGTAGATTTTTATTACAATCAATGTAACACCTATACTCATTAAACTATAATCTCCGTTTTTAATATACTTTAAAGAAAAACTTATAACAGGTGAACAAAACATAACTGGAGAAATTTCATTATGAAGGAACGGATTTTGCCTTTCTTCCTGTTTGAACTGTGACTCTCTTTGTAAAGCCCTTATGTAAATTCTAAAGAACTATAAGGTTATAAATTCAACCTATATTTAGAATGTAAGGTTACAAATATAATGAATGTAAAGTCGTAGTCTATTTCATATTGCTAGTGTGGGAAAATGAAATCAAGAAACAGAAAATGTCCACAAATCTAAGGAGGTTTAGTGGATATGGCCAAAGAATTTCAGGTATAATTAGAGAAAAATATAATTAGATAAAAATACAGGTAATTTTTATCTAACAAGCAGACATCCCCATCAGTATTTTATGAAATGCGAAGATGGAAACTATATTATTCACTCCCAAATTTATTCAGAATTTACACTCTTTCTCATTAAAGGCAAGTATCAAATTTCATGTATTTCAGGATTGTAATAGAACATTGCCACTGTATTTTTTTTTAATTTTTTTCAGTGTACCAGAATTCATTGTTTATGCACCCCATGCCAATGTATTTTTTTTATATTAAAACTGAGTACAGGCTGATTCAAACAAAAATGATTCCATGATGTATGGCAAAGCATTCTGCCTTAATGGGTAGGAGAAAAGCCTTTGAGAGTTGGGTTTTATTCTACATTCTGTTGTACCCCAGTTATACAACTGTGATAGTTGGTACATTGTCCTTGGGTTTTCCTTAACCAGTTTAAGGAAGAAAACAAAAACGGGCATTTAGGTACCTGTTAGGTACATTCTCTTTTTCAGTGGTGGTTTTTTACAATAACTTCTGATGTTAATCATCCAAGCTAGCATCCAACACTGCAGGTTTAAGGATTTGGTCCCCAATAAGATTGTCCTCACATGAGGTGCCAGTTGAAAATATGGGGGCTTGAGGCCAGCTACACATCGGACCAACTGACTCCAATCCATGGGTTCCTGGAACCCCCTTTAAATTCAATAATCCACTAGAATAAGTCACAGAACTCACATACTTATGATTATAATTTTATTACCAAGAATACAAATCAGGCCCAGTCAAATGTAGAGACACCTAGGGCTGCCTCTGGGAGGGGTCTCTAATGCAGAACTTCCCTGCTCTCCCCGATGGGAGTAGGGGGTTTCAAACTCCTGCACATTAGTGCATTCACCAACCAGAAATTTCCCTCAAACTTCAGTACCCAGAATTTTTATTGGTGTTTCATTATATAGGCATGACTGATTGAATCATTGTCTACATAATTCAATTCCGTCTTCAATCTTGAAGGGTTGGGCAGGCAGGCTGGTATCACAGATCAAAGCCCTGATCCTCTAAGAGAATGGTTAGCCTGCATGCTGTCTAGGGTTCTACCATGAGCCATTTAGCATAACTCAGGCATGAGACAAAAATCTCATGAGTATCAAAGACATTCCTTTTTCTTAGGAAATTCTAAGGATTTAGAATCTCCTTCCAAGGAACATGGACAGAGGCCAAATTCTTGATTATATAACATGTTAGTATACCCCAAGCCCTTTCTTAAAACAAACAAACAAACAAACAAGCAAAAAAACACTTCGACTATAGTTGACACACAATGTTACATTTTTTTCGGGTGTACAACATAGTGATTTAGCTTCTCTATATGTTGTGCTGTGTTCACCCCAAGTGTAGCTACCATCTGCCACCAGATAGCACTGTTACAACACCACTGACTAGATGCCCTGTGCTGTACCCTTTATTCATGTGACATTCATTCCAGAACTGGAAGCCTGTACCGCCCACGCCCTTTCACCCATTTTGCCCATCCTCCCACTTCTGATCTCACTGGCAACCACCAGTTCTTTATACTTATGGGTCAGATTCTGCTTTTTGTTTATTCACTTGTTTTTTTAGATTACACCCATGAGTGAAATCCTGCAGTATTTTTGGTCAGTCTGATTTATTTCCCTTAGTGGGATGCCTTCTTGCTCCAGCCATGTTGTTGCAAGTGGCAAAAATACTCATCCTTGTTTATAGCTTCGTGATCTTCCTGTGTGTGTGTGTGTGTGTGTGTGTGTGTGTTGCATCTTTATACATCCGTCGATTGACGGACACTTGGGTTGCTTCCATATCTTGTCTATTATATGTATAAGGAAAGCATTAGTACAGATCTGCCTCAGCTTACCGTGGGGTTATGACCAAATAAACCTTCCACAAACTGAAAAGGTGGTACACAAAAATGCATTTAATACACCTAAATTACTGAGCATCAGAGCTCAGTCTTCCCTACCTTAAATGTGCTCAGAACACTTACCTTTGCTTACAGTTGGGCAAACTCAAATAACACAAAACCTATTTTATACTGAAGTGTTGACTAGCTCATGTAACGTACTGAATACTGCACTGAGAGTGAAAAACAGAATCGTTATATGGGCACAAAAGGGCTATAAGTGTATTCGTTGTTTACCGGTGTGAGTACACGGCTGACTGGGAGGTGCTGCTCTAACCAGCACAAGGAGAACATTGTACAGCATCTCGTGATCCCTGGAAAAGACTGACTGGGTGTTTGATTGCTACTGAGTATGTATCACTTGCCACCACTGTAAAGTCAAATAATCCTAAATTAAGCCATCCATCCTAAATTAGGGATTACTGTTTCTACTATGTATGCAACATAAACAAGTCATAAAGTCAGACATTCTGCTTGTTTTCCTACAGAACATCTCAAAGTGTATCGCTTCCTTCTCTTCCAATCCATTCTTTCCAATTCTCTCATAGTCTGGTTAAAGTATGAAAGAATATTATAATATTGGTAACTTTTTTGCTGAGGAAACTGTGTGAATCAGTGTGGGTTTCCAGGTGAGGTCTAAAGGATCAAAGCTGAAAACAACTTCTAATTTTAATAAGTATTAAAAATATCTGTTTTTGCTGGTCCCATGCTTCTCTTAATATTTATTAACTTCAAATATATAATTGTAATTGTTACTGTAAATCATAAGAAAATGGTGTGTGGCCAGAGTGGATCTGATCTGGCTTTACCTATGATGTGTTCTTACAAGGAAAGAAGTGTGGCAATAGACTCATCACTTCATTGTTAAGGTGTATCAGAGGAACAGATTGCTAAAATTAAATGGTTACTTTAATTTGGTCCCAGCTCCACGAATATGGCCTGTTGTATAGAATAATATTCAAAAATTACCAACTTTTTTTTTCAGATAAATCATGTGATACTTTTATTTAATTTATTTTTTTCAGTGTTCCAAGATTCATTATTTATGCACCACACCCAGTGCTCCATGCAGTACATGCCTTCCTTAATACCTACCACCAGGCCCTCTTAACCCCCTACCCCTCTCCCCTCCAAAACCCTCAGTTTGTTTCTCAGAGACCACAGTCTCTCATGGTTTGTCTCCCCCTCCAGTTTCCTTCAACTCCCTTCTCTTCTCCGTCTCCCCATGTCCTCCATGCTATTTGTTATGCTCCACAAGTAAGTGAAACCATATGATAATTGACTCTCTCTGCTTGACTTATTTCACTCAGCATCATCTCTTCCAGTCCCATCCATGTTGCTACAAAAGTTGGGTATTCATCCTTTCTGATGGACGCATAATACTCCATTTTATATATGGACCATATCTTCTTTATCCATTTGTCTGTTGAAGGGCATCTTGGTTCTTTCCACAGTTTGGCGGCTGTGGCCATTGCTGCTATGAACATTGGGGTACAGATGGCCCTTCTTTTCACTACATCTGTATTTTTGGGGTAAATACCCAATAATGCAATTGCAGGGTCATAGGGAAGCTCTATTTTTTTTTAAAATTTATTTGACAGAGAAAGAGATAACAAGTAGGCAGAGAGGCAGGCAGAGAGAGAGGGGGAAGCAGGCTCCCCGCTGAGCAAAGAGCCCGATATGGGGCTTGATCCCATGACCCCAAGATCATAACCCAAGCCGAAGGCAGAGGCTTAACCCACTGAGCCACCCAGCTGCCCCAGGGAAGCTCTATTTTTAATTTCTTGAGGAATCTCCACACTGTTCTCCAAAGAGGCTGCACCAACTTGCGTTCCCACCAACAGTGTAAGAGGGTTCCCCTTTCTCCACATCCTCTCCAATACACGTTGTTTCCTGTCTTGTTAATTTTGGCCATTCTAACTGGTGTAAGGTGGTATCTCAATTTGGTTGTGAATTGAATCTCCCTGATGGCTAGTGATGATGACCATCTTTTTAAGATTATTTATTTCTTTATTTGACAGAGGGAGAGAGAGAGGGGGGACAAAGAGGGGGAGCATCAGAGGGAGAGGAAGAAGCAGACTCTGAGCTGAGCAGGGAGCCCAACATGGGCTTCATCTCAGGACCCTGGGATCATGACCTCATCCAAAGACAGTTGCTCAGCCAGCTGATCCCCCCAGGTGCCCCACTAACAAATTTGACTGGCTCTTTAGTTAGGTCTGGTTGGCTTCCATGATGGGATTCATTTCATTAATTTTGTTGCCTCAGGACTAGAGTTATTATTGTTTCTTTTTCAGGGAAACTTAAAAGAGGGAACACTCACTGTAAGATTAACTAAAAGTTCTAATTTTTCATGGAATTTTTAACCTTAATGGAACCAAATTAAGATTTTAAAACATGCAAAACTTATTTTCTATTTTTGAAAACCATGTTCTAACTCAAACCAAGTATTTCCTCTTGGTAGTGGTTGGATGGCAATCATATATGCTTTTGTGGTTTGTGGAGTTCTCAGAAGTCTGAAATGTGCACATTATGAGTGTTACCAGATGAAATGCATCCACCGTGATGTTAGGCACGGGGGTGTTAAATGAACTGTCTTGAAAAGCCTCTTTAGATCAGGCAACAAATAGAGGTATTATTACTACTATTATCCATGCAGGGTTTGTTAGGAGAGTAAGTGACAGAGAGATATTATATGCTGAAATAATTTATTTGTTGCTAACAATTAACATTGTACCTATGGTTTAGAATCATGGTTTATTTTGACCAAAAATTTCCAATGACTTTCAATGGAAAAAAATGCATAGAGGAAAAACATGGACATCTCAAGGTTTGAGAAATGACTATTCTTAATAATCACTTTGTGTTGTGGGCAAGAAATTGATATTTAGGTTGGAAAATGATAGCAATTTGGAGGGAAGTACGGAGCTGCATTTATTTTGTGTTTGGCGGCTATATTACTCAACACTGTGAGCATATATATTTTTTTTTGTACGAAAATGAATATTTCTTTTGTGGAAGGGTGCCATTTTATGTGATGCTGAAATTACTACCCTACAAACTGTATTTTATCTTGGGGAGTGATTGGTGTCAAAAGTATTGCTTGTATCAAGATATATGTACAGAGTGGCGGTTGCTCGGTAATAAACAGCGCCCTGATGGTTTATGTTGATGGTGTACTGGCACAATTGACATCCGCCATTCTTTTTTACCTTGAACTGGAAGGGGCAGTGGCTTCTGGATTTATATTTGTAAGACTTTTAACCATTTAAGCAGTTCTTTTTAACTAATTCACACATATTTATGATATTCTAGTTCTATCTGATTTGAAGATAAATATAAAACAGCACTGCCTGTAAGGCCGTGAGCAGGTAAGGAGCTCTTTGACAGGCAGTGCAGTTGATGCAAGCCACACAAAAAAGCAACAAACAACAAGAACCACAACTGTTATTATTACTGTTTTTAACAGGTTACACTTAAAAGGGATGCCCTTGTGAAGTAGGTTGGTGTAATGATTAGACACCTGGTTTCTGGAGTCAGACTGCCCACGTTTGAATCCCTGATCTGCTAGACTTGGGAACTGGCCAGGTTGCTTTACAGTTCTGAGCCTTAGCTTCCTGACTTTTACAGCAGGGGAAAGAATAAGAGTGTTGGGGGCTTATATGGGTAATACACAGAAATACGTAGAATGGTACACTGTGAACTTGATGATACTTTGCAACATCTCTAGTCCTTACAGCGGCTTGACAAGTTATTTTTTCCTCCAAATTATAGATCTGGAACTGAGTCTCAGAGAAGTTAAATGACTTGCCTTGAATACAGAGACGGAAAGATAGGAGTGATTGCCTCTGAATCTTGAATTCATTTCACTAAATTTTGTTGCTTTAGGATTCAAGCTATTATTATTACTTTTTTAGTGAAACTTTAACAAGTGAGCACTGTAGGGATATTTAAGTCCTAATTTTTCATGGAGTACTTTTTAATGGTAATGGAACCAAATATCCTATAGTATGCTGAAAGAAACCATTATCCAGCCTATAAATTGTTTTTGGGAAGAGAGGATTAATATCCATGAGTTATAGTGTAAAATGTATGCAGTTGGGTTAAGTTGGAATTTATAATTTAGAGAAAATTAGAAGAATTTTTGAGCATGAATGTTGCACACAAACTGTCATACCCTAGAGCCAGTTTAAATGACACGCACTTTGATTATTCAATCCGAGTACCAATCCTGGTAAATCTTACTTTAAGCTCCTCTTAATATAAATACCTACTTTATTTAATTAAGTAATTTATGGAGAGTATGAAAAAAGGTATCTCTGAAACTATTCCGCACACTCTCAAGACTTTTAGTGGCAAACACCATTGAAATGTGAGTGCCACCCCTCACATCATTGTGACCGTCTTGCCATCTGGGTCAATCTATGTGTACTGTAGAGGGTTAGTGGTTTGTTGAATGGTTTTGTCAAGATGATGTTTTGTACAGCCTTTGCTCTCAAACGTTTTAGAACCACTGCTCTGGAGCTTTCAGCATTTAACTGCAGACTGATGTGTTTGAACATAATGTCAGCGCTCGTAGACTGTGCAGGGCCGGTGATACCAGAGGAAAGGCAGTGTGAGACTTCCCCAATACTTAAGATAGCCCTGCTGTGGGAGTGGGGGCCGAATCCCAATGAGAGGACAAGAATCAGGTACACAGTGGAGTGCTTATGTTTATATTTGAGAACATCAGGTTAAGTTGTGATCTTATCATTTGTATTACTTAGTCCGGCCATGGTCTCTCACACCCACGCCAACACCTGAGCCAGTGTCCTGGGAATAATCTCCCACATACCCTTTTTGTACACATCCTTTTAGTGATCAGATCCTGTTTTACTGCTCTGAATGTCAAACTATTCCCCATTCATCCCTTCTCATCACTGCTCTTGCTGTTACACTTTTTACAAATTTGGAACCACAGTATTTTTCTCTTCTTATGAATGAGCATTTTTCATACTATTAAATATCCTTCAAAACATGATTTTTGTGTCCGTGTGCTACATTCTTATATGGTTCTACTCAATGAAAAACATTCCTTTATTTTTGTTTAGCTGATCTCTATTTTAGTTTTTATAAGTCATATTTTTATGCAGATTATTTAGAAACATATCTTGGGCTAGGTTTCCAGAAATAGAATTTCTGACAAGTTCTCATTTACACACACACACACACACACACACACACACACACATATATATATATAAAATTAACACATAATGTATTATTTGCTTCAGGGGTACAGGTCTGTGAATCATCAGTCTTATACAATTCATAGCACTCACTGTAGCCCGTATCCTCCCCAGGCTCTAGAAACATAGAGGCATATTTCTTTTCAGAAAGGTTACCAATTTATTCTTTCATAGTAGTAGTATGGTATCTGTCTCACAAGAACCTTGATTATTATTACCTAAAACAATCTTGTCAATTCAGTAGATAAAAAATGTTATGATGTTAATTTAAATAGTATTTTTGAATGCTAGTGAGGTCAAGCACTTCTTTTGTATGTGTGTGTCATTTGCATCTCTAATTTTTATAGTTTGTAATGTTTGGATAAGCATTTTGCATATTAACATAGTAAAATCTGTTTTTCTATCGGTTTCATACTGGTAAAATACTTTTATAAACCAACTATTGATCTGTTTTATAACATTTAAAAAATACTCAACTCTTTGATTTATCTGAAATACATCTTGGTGTACTTTGTAAAATTAGTTTTCAATTTCATTTTTCCAAATAGGAAATAATTTTTCCTTCAGTTATTTGAGGTGTTCTTTACTGTATATGCTACAATCTGTTTTATGGCCATCTAATTAGTTCCATTGATATGCCTGTTGGCTTTTGCACAGGCTCTCAATTTGTTTTAAATACTAAAGCTCTAAAACTACATTTTGATATTTAATGGTGTGAGTGCCTCTTCATTGTTCTGATTTTTCAAAATATCTTTTATGTTTGTCTTTCTGTTGTCTGTTCATCCAGAGGAATTTTAGAATAAATTTATTATGCTTGTCCCCAAAGTATCCCACTGGAAAGAACTGACACATTTAAAGTATTTTGTGTCTCTTTATTTGATATATGTAAAATATATATCAAATATATATAACTGAGAATATAAAATAAGAATTTTATATTCTCAGTTAAGTTGTCTAGTTTTACTCATCTAAGTCCCACACATGTTTTTGTCATAATTACTTGTAGGCATTTTATTCTTGATTGCACTCTGAATGGGATTTTTTTTCTATGATATTTTCCAGCTCAATTTACTGGTATACATCTTTTAAATAGTTTCAATAATTCCCACTGTTAACTTGGGCACCAGAGGGAGCTGTGGTGTAGTGGAAAGAGACCTTGTTGTGAGTAGGCCCAAGTCTGAGTCTTGGCTCTGTAAATTACTATTTCCAATGTAGCCTTGGCCAAATCGTCTATAAAATGGGAGGATTCTCCCTACCTTTCACAGTGTGTTGGGAAAATTCATTCAGAAGTCTTAATGTACTTGAGCCCCTTGACAGATGATCTGGAGGGATTGAGTTTGGGAAAACCTTGGGAGGCAGGTATACTCACATTATGTAATCTGGGCACCTAATTACTTTATTAGGTGTGAGGAGTGCTTAATGGGAAACATGGTTATCTTGAGATGGGGAAGAAAAAAAAAGTATCATTAGCTACATTTTTTGGATTTGGTGGTAAAGTCAACATCAGCTTCTGATTTTTATCTGTTATAGTATTACATGAATCAAGAGGGTAGATTATTAGGATGACAGCATGATGTGGAACTCAGGCAACATGGGTTCTAGTCCCCACTGTGCCACTTGTAGAGTGATCCTGAGTGGTACTAGATTGGTTTCTAGTACCTTGGCGTAGGTACATGATGCCTGATTTAGGTGGGTTTCCTGCATTCTCCAAGGTTATTATCATTGATAGATCAAAAATCATGGATCTTTCAGGAAAGCTTTTTTTAAAAAATAAAACTAGAGTAAAAGTGCTACAGTCTAATACATTTTTTAAAATTCTTCAAATTATTTGTGTCTTTTGGTTTGTTAGAGTGTGGACAGACTCTTAACTAGTGCCTTGGGAGGAGCAACGCTCTAATCCAATGAATAATATCCACAAATCCAGGATCATGTTGGATATTATCACTCATTACCATTGTGAGAAAAGGATGATTAAACTAATAGTTACTGGGAGACATTTCTGGTGACAGGAGGCAATGATGAAAATAAACTGACTTCAATATACATTTAGAATCGGGAATAATGGGACGTGGCAGGAAGCCAATAAATGAACATGGCCCTCCGCTCTAATCAATGAATTACTTTCCCCTCTCTCTCCCTCCTCTTGAGAGCAGCACAGGAAACTTAATGAAAAATCAATAGCCCTCTGTAATTCAAAACTGGAATTCATTGTTTGACCTGCCTTTCTTTTTCCTTCCTTCCTTCCCTGTCTCTCTTCTTTTTCCTTTTTCCGTCATAAGAGAATATCTTCGCTCAAATCAGTTTAGTTTAGCCTGCAGAAGAAACCTAACAGCAGTCCACAAGTTATGCCTGCTATCAGTTAGGCTTTTCTTTTCTGGCATCTCAAAACATGTTGGGCTTTAGATTTACTTCTCCCTGTAGGTCCTCCTTCTAACTCAATCTTAAAAATTATATGCAATGATCATTTGTTTTCTTGATGAGTCTTATGGCAGTTACTGCTACCAGTATTGCAGATGTTTTAAAACATAGGTTTCTAGATCTGGATGATGTCTTTAGACCCATCTAGGACTGAATGGGAATCAATTTTTCTAGCAGCCCTCACTGAATACCTTCTCTAACATCTGTTAGCTGTTAAGCCTGTGCTCAAAGCAAGTCAGGACCCACAAGCCCTTGACCTAAAAGCAATTAGGACAGGCTAAACAGGATACTGGAATGTAGGTTTTAAAATTGGGTCTTCTGCTTTTATTTTAAACCTATCACAATATAGGACAGAGGTCTTCCGGGTCTCTGCTAACCCATGATATGCAGGTAAATCTTCAACAACTAGCTTTCTTATTGGAGATAGTCCTTCTTTGTAAGATTTATTAATTTCCTTGTTATAAATACTCCCACCGTGGCTGATTTTAAGCTACCAATGTGACTGTCCTCGAACATGGGGTTGAGGAAATGCACACAATGAGCTAAGCCTGACAGCTGGGGTGAGCTGTCGTACTACAACCCTACCACTGTAAGGCACCTTTGAACAAATTGGAAAATGGTGCCCATTCTGGGTGGATACAGCATGGATTAGTGAATAGTGGAGGAAGATGGATTCAGTTCCTACTTCACCCCTTGGCCAAGCATGATGTGTAATAGAGCAACCTGCACAACCATGTGTGATCTCTGGGAATTCTCAGTTTGAGATCTGCAAACAGTGAAGGGCCCCTGGATTGGTTCCAGAGAATCTGTAACCACCTAATCAGTGTGCGTGCGTGTGTGTGTGTGTGTGTGTGTGTGTGTATGAATGGGCTTTTATCTGGGGAGCAGATCCATGGCTTTTATCAGATTTTCAAGAGTATCTTATCCCAAAAGTTAAATCCTTAAAAATTCTAATTACATTGGTATGAATCTGGGGATTTTGGAAGTTTATTTTTTTTAAGATTTTTTATTTATTTCACAGAGAGAGAGAGATCACAAGTGGGCAGAGAGGCAGGCAGGGGTGGAGAGCAGGCTCCCCGCTGAGCAGAGAGCCTGATTCGGGGTTCGATCTCAGGACCTTGGGATCATGACCTGAGTTGAAGGCAGAGGCCTTAACCCACTGAGCCACCCAGGCGCTCCTTGAACTATTTTTAAATGCAATTTTGTAGGGTATGAAACCATAAGCCCTAGTGAGAGTCCAGAGTTTGTAGTTTTCTAGAAATTAAGATGGCAAGATTTGGCAAAATGGAGGCAAACTAGAATTTTGATAGGACTATGCATTTTTGAGTACCTCATAGATTGATGCAATATTCACATTCTGTATAATGGTCAGTCAGAAAGCAGCAGAATTTGGTTTTTCTGCATTCACACATGCCAATCTCAACAATAGGCATTAATAAAATAGGGGAATATTCTTCCCTTTTTGTCCGTTGCAAGTGATACAGGACTTTAAGAATCATTGATTCTTTTTCTTTTTTTTTAAATTTATTTTTTATTTTTTATTTTGCAGTGTTCCAAGATTCATTGTTTATGCACCACACCCAGTGCTCCATGCAATATGTGCCATCCTTAATACCCACCACTAGGCTCACCCAACCCCCACCCCCCGCAAAAACCCTTAGTTTGTTTCTCAGAGTCCACAATCTCTCATGGTTTTGTCTCCTCCTCTGATTCCCCCAACTCACTTTCCATCTCCCCATGTCCTCTGTGTTATTCCTTGTGCTCCACAAGTAAGCGAAACCATATGATGATTGACTCTCTCTGCTTGACTTATTTCACTCAGCATAATCTCTTCCAGTCCCGTCCATGTTGAAACAAAAATTGGGTATTCATCCTTTCTGATGGAGGCATAGTTCTCCATTCTGTATATGGACCACATCTTCTTTATCCATTAGTTGATTTTACTATAGCACCAAGAACCATATTATACATGGGAGTAAACCTAACCAAAGACATAAAGGATCTGTACTTGAGGAACTACAGAACACTCATGAAAGAAACTGAAGAAGACACAAAAAAATGGAAAAGCATTCCATGCTCATGGATTGGAAGAATAAACATTGTTAAAATGTCTATACTGCCTAGAGTCAGCTACACTTTCAATGACATCCCAATCAAAATTCCACTAGCATTTTTCAAAGAGCTGGAACAAACCATCTTAAAATTTCTATGGAACCAGAAGAGACCCTGAATTGCTAAGGAAATGTTGAAAAAGAAAAACAAAACTGGGAAAATAAACTTCTGGGACTTCATCAAAATCAAAAGCTTCTGCACAGCAAAGGAAACAGTCAAAAAAACAAAGAGGCAACCCACGGAATGGGAGAAGATATTTGCAAATGACAGTACAGACAAAAGGTTGATATCCAGGATCTATAATGAACTCCTCAAACTCAACCCACACGAAACAGACAAACACATCAAAAAATGGGCAGAAGATATGAACAGACACTTCTCCAATCAAGACATACAAATGGCTATCAGACCCATGAAAAAATGCTCATCATCATTAGCCCTCAGGGAGATTCAAATTAAAACCACATTGAGATATCACCTTACACCAGTTAGAATGGCCAAAATTAACAAAACAGGAAACAACATGTGTTGGAGAGGATGTGGAGAAAGGGGAACCCTCTTACACTATTGGTGGGAATGCAAGTTGGTGCAGCCTCTTTGGAGAACAGTGTGGAGATTCCTCAAGAAATTAAAAATAGAGCTTCCCTATGACCCTGCAATTGCACTCCTGGGTATTTACCCCAAAGACACAGATGTCTTGAAAAGAAGGGCCATCTGTACCCCAATGGCCACAGTCGCCCAACTATGGAAAGAACCAAGATGCCTTTCAACAGATGAATGGATAAGGAAGATGTGGTCCATATACACTATGGAGTATGATGCCTCCATCAGAAAGGATGAATACCCAACTTTTGTAGCAACATGGACGGGACGGGAAGAGATTATGCTGAGTGAAATAAGTCAAGCAGAGAGAGTCGATTATCATATGGTTTCACTTATTTGTGGAGCATAACAAATACCATGGAGGACAAGGGGTGTTAGAGAGGAGTAGGGAATTTGGGTAAATTGGAAGGGGAGGTGAACCATGAGAGACTATGGACTCTGAAAAACAATCTGAGGGGTTTGAAGTGGCGGGGGTGTGGGAGGTTGGGGTACCAGGTGGTGGGTATTATAGAGGGCATGGCTTGCATGGAGCACTGGGTGTGGTGAAAAAATAATGAATACTGTTTTTCTGAAAATAAATAAATTGAAAAAAAAAAAGAAAAAACAAAACAAAACAAAAAAAAACTGGGGGCATCATGTTGCCTGATTTTAAGCTTTACTACAAAGCTGTGATCACCAAGACAGCATGGTACTGGCACAAAAACAGACACACAGACCAGCGGCAGAGTAGAGAGCCCATATATGGACCCTCAACTCTACATTCAATTAATCTTTGACAAGGCAGGAAAAAATATACAGTGGAAAAAAGAGTCTTTTCAATAAATGGTGCTGTGAATATTGGACAACTATGTGTAGACAAATGAAGCTCGACCATTCTCTTATACCATACACAAAGATAAACTTGAAATGGATGAAAGACCTCAATGTGAGGCAGGAATCTATCAAAGTCCTAGAGGAGAAAATAGGCAGTAACCTCTTTGACACTGGCCACAGTAACTTCTTTCAAGACATGTCTCCATGCCTGGGTGGCAGTTGGTTAAGCTGCTGCCTTCGGCTCAGGTCATGATCCCAGGGTCCTGGGATCGAGTCCCACATCAGGCTTCTTGTCCAGCAGGGAGCGTGCTTCTCTCTTTGCCTCTGCCTGTTACTCTGCCTGCTTGTGCTCTCTCTCTCTCTGACAAATAAATACATAAAATCTAAAAAAAAAAAAAAAAAGAGAGAGAGAGAGACATATTTCCAAAGACAAAGGAAACAAAAGTGAAGATGAACTTTTGGGACTTCATCAAGATCAAAAGCTTCTGCAAAACAAAGGAAACAGTCAACAAAACATTCCCACGGAATGGGAGAAGATATTCGCACATGACACTACAGACAAAGGCCCGATATCCAAGATCTATAAAGAACTCCTCAAACTCAACACACACAAAACAGGTAATCATGTCAAAATATGGGCAGAAGACACGAACAGACACTTCTCCAAAGAAGACATACAAATGTCTAACAGACACATGAAAAAATGGCCATCATCATCATTAGCCATCAGGGAGATTCAAATCAAAACCATATTAAGATACCACCTTCCACCAGTTAGAATGGCCAAAATTAACAGGACAGGAAACAACGTGTGTTGGAGAGGATGTGGAGAAAGGGGAACATTCTTACCGTGTTGGTGGGAATGCAAGTTGGTGCAGCCACTTTGTAAAATAGGGTGGAGATTCCTTAAGAAACTTAAATTCCTTAAGAAACTAAAAATAGAGCTTCCCTATGACCCTGCAATTGCACTACTAGGTATTTACCCCAAAGATACAGATGTAGTGAAAGGAAGGGCCATCTGTACCCCAATGTTCATAGCAGCAATGGCCACAGTCAGCACACTGTGGAAAGAACCAAGATGCCCTTCACTGATTCTTTTTCTGACTTTACCCCAGGGCTGGACATACATTCAATTTACAGTCCTTTTGCTCAGGCTCATCCCCCATGATTTCTAGCATTTGGGAAATGTTTCTCATGGCAGCATCTACTATCTGTGACTGCAAGGAGTGATAAGAGAAGATACTAGTGTTCATTTGTGGTTGAGGTTGGGGAAGTCAGAGTTACAATCTAAGAGTATCACTATAACTCTATCTAGAGTTTAAAAACAATGTATTTCTGGAGTGCTTCAGATTTTCAGTTCATCCCCCAATGTTGAGGCCCATAAGGTGTATCTTGTTAGGACTGTTTTGCAGAGACTCAGGAACTGAGATTGATAAGGCTTGAGAACATGCCTGAGGATTAGAAGCAGAGTCCAGTCCCAAACTCAAATCTTCTCAAACCTTGTCTCTTGCTCTTTGCACTACTTCTATTGTCAAGCTATCGTCACACTCTTGATTGTTCCAAGGGATGAAGATGTCAGTCTAACCGTGGATGTGCTGACACAGATCTCAGGACTGGCCATTGGAGTGTAGTTATTTGAATGTTCTTGTTGACATTTCTTAGGCAACTTCTCCTACGAGCAAGGACTTTGAAGCCACATAGCCTGTGGGAGAATCCTGGTTCTGCCTCTTACTGGTTCTACAACCAATCTGAGTCTTAGTTTTCTCCTCTGTGTAATGGGGGCAAAAGCACTTCCCTCAGGAATGTTGTGAAGATTAATGTATATAAAGTACTTAGATAATGCCTGAAAAACACATAGTAAGCATTCACTAAATTGTAACCATGGCAATTATTAATACTGTATTCAATATATTGATCCACTTACCATAATGAAAACACTATTTAAATGTTCAAGGTCACCATTTATTGGAAAGCATTGTATGATAAGCTTTATTTGAAAATAGCTGCACTAAAATATGTATAAAAGATTCCAAATAGAACCACATGGCCCATCAAGCTTTGTTTTTATTCTCTGTAAAGCAGACAAGTCTACCCAAAGGAGCCTAATGCAACAAAGAAAATAAATAAGGGGGAAAAAAAAGAAAAAAAGAACACACCATCAGCTCCTTCAAACCACAAAACTCTCAGGCATCCATAGTAAGGTTCTGATGGCCTTCATTTCCAGCTCTGTGTAGGTCCAAAAACACGGCCTGGCTTCTTTGCTTACTTTTGTGGGCTACTCCTTCAAACTTCTGCTGAATGACATATTAGTACATGATATTTCTGTTTCCAGATAATATAATCCATTTTACTGCTGAGTTACAAGTACTTTCTCTTATCACAAAAACCCTGTTGCTACGGTCAGTGATAACCTATTCTATCTTCTCTAGTTTTCTCATAAATGTGTGGAAGGTTTCTCCTCTGCTGGACAGTTCCCTTCTGCTTCTGTGCCCCTGCCTCTGCTGTGTCGTCTGTTTGCTGAATGTCTGGGCTGCTGGCAAGAAGGCAGGTTCCATTCCTTGGCATGAAGCTCAGCGCACTCGCTGTTGCCAAGTGACCATGCATCAGTACGCTTGTATTTTAGGTTTTCGGGTGTCTTATCCCTTGACATCTTCTTAAGTCCAAGCAGGGAGGAGCAGTGTTTGAAATGCTCGGGATGCTGGGCAGATGGACGCATTCCTGGAGGGGAGGCCCTGAGAGCTGGCAGAGACAGACTGAAACTGCAGTCATTTCTCCTCCATCAAGGTCATAGTGGGGTTCGGTTGGCATCCAACCCCTCTGCTTTTCTCCCTTCTCCCCCCACAAAAAAACTGTTCCAGTTGTCAAAAGACTTCCTTTAATTCCTCAAGAGCATTTTCCAGATATCTCCATGACATTATAAAGGCAAATTTAGCCCCCTCCCCTTTTTTTTCCCACTCAGTTTTTTAAAACGTTCCTATTCCTCTCTCCTTCCCTCCCTTCATTCATCTCTCCATCCTTATTTTTCTTTCTTTCTTTCTAGAGTTATCTTTATTTGTAAGTTTTAGTTTGAGAGCATAAACTTTGGAGCCAGACAGCTTGGTTTTGAATCCCAGCTTTACCACTTACTAGCTTTATATTGTCGGGCGGGTTATTTAACCTCTCTGTGACTCAGTTTATTCATCTGTAAAATCTGGATAACAATTTAATTTATAGGATATTCTGATGATTAAATGAGTTAATGTTATGTGTGACTACAACCTAGTGGGTCATACGTTTTGGCTATGACTCTATCTATCTATTATTTTATAATCTGGATTTATGCCACATTGACTAGAGACATTTTAGGCTGTACTATGATGATGTTTAAACTTAGAAATGAGAAATACAAATAAATAAATAAATGCATTTAAAAAATTTCTGTGACTATTCATGCTATAAAAAAAATAGAAAAAATATTTAAAGAAAAAGGCATTTTCCAGAACATACTTGGGTGTTGACATTTTTAGGAGCAAGGAAGCACAATTATCCAACCCTGAATACTGTTGGCTTTGGTTGCGTGCAACCAATTTAAAATACGAAGGTAACTAAATACAACCGTAGGTTTTCGTTGCAATCTGCTATATGTATTTTTTGGGTTTCAGTCCCAGCTGTTACATGTATATTTAGTTAAATAATGTAGCTATATAAGAACCAGTGTTATGCCTATTTTTAAAGGCACATTGTTTTAATTGACTGCATATATATGTTTTATTTTAGTCTGTGTAGAAAGTACTCAGACTCAGGGCTCATTCTGTATGCTTACCTACAGGACTTGTGAACATCATCAGATACTAGAAAGTGCATTTTCACTCAGGCTTTCTCCAAAGACAAAAGCTTTAGTAAGACCTTGGACTCAGTTTTTCTAATGACACAGGTTTTTTTTTTTTTTTTTTTTTTTACGTTTTGGTGTACCACCAGGTAGGTGTTCTTGGAGTTATAACTGATAGCTCTTTTGTGTTCTGGACAGTGGCTCCCCACACTTTATATACATTACTTGATGATATTTCTCTGTTCTTAATCTCTTAACACGTCAAAGTCCTGTTTTAAGATAGGATACCTGTACTACCTGTCTCACCAAAATCTGTTAAGGCATGACAAGCTATCTGTCATATGTCTTAAATTTTACAGATTGTTGTTTTTAGAGGATACTTTCAAATGCTCTTTGTCACCATACTTAGCTTTCTAGGTAAGGTCCGTTTTTGTTGATATGCTGGGAGAAATGCATATTTAGATTCAAAATCAAATTATCAAGTGAAATATAAACAGAGAAAACATCAAAGTGTATTTTTAATACTTTGGCATTTTCACATGAGTTCTTGCCAATCAGTTTCCTTTTTATGGCTATAAGCTGATTTTCCTCCCCTGTTAAGAACAAATGCCCTTTATTTTAATCAGTTTCTACTTGCTGACAGCTTTCTTTTTATATGAGTTTCAAGTGCACTATATTATGTGGAGTTCCTGTTTGCCAAACTGTGCCCACGTAAAATCATATTGGTCCTGTCAACTGATAGACATAACTTACAAAAAGAAACTCTGGTTTGGAAGGCTCAAAAACTGAAAGTTGGCCATCAGTAAGGTTTCATTTGCTTCCAAATCTGAATTCTGTTTTTGATGGAAGAATTAAGGATATGATTTGTGTTAAAAATTTTTTTATATGGGTATCAAAACATACAATGCATGCTTCATTAACATTCTACTCCAAAGGGTAAAATTCCCAATGCCATTTGGGAACTGGGACCAGGGAAGGAGAGAAGACTGGATGGCCCTGGACATGGATATCAAGTGGAACAATTAAACCACCTGGAGAACTATAGACATGGAAATGGGACAGGGGGTCTTTCATTGCCAGTTTGCTGATTAAAATCTGGGCTGAGTCAGAAGTGATTGTAACCCATTAGCATCTTACCCCTGGCCAAGCGCCTACTGAGAATAAAATAAGTATAAAATGGGCTTGATCAGCTCCCCCCCGGGGCAACCCCATTCAGCTATTTCTCAATACTATACTCATTAACAGTGTCTTTGGAGATAGAAACTTAAGGAAACTGAGTTCTCATCATCCCCTTTAATTCTGAATAAACTGAATTGGCAGGGTGAGTCTTGTCTCTTGCCCCCGGTGCCCATCACATAAATGGAGGGCTCCAGCGTCTGGACTTGTCAATCCATCACTTTTGCTGAGCACCATAAAACAGTGATGTACTTAGCAAGGCTGTTGACCTTTCGTGAACTAGAATGACAATGTGCTTGCCATTGGAGGGTGAGGTCTGGGGAAAAGGAGTAATAAAGATCTCATCAATATACCAGATCTGGGTAACAATCGTAGGGAGTGATATGGAGACAAAGGGAAGGGAACCAGCCTATGTTGGAATCTCCAGAGGGTTGGAGCTGTTAAATGGTTGAGAAACGATCGGTTGTTCTGCAGGCATGCGTGCACTGGTTCCTTGTGTGTGATACGTACACATATATGTGCTGTGTAAAGTAAAATACTCTTCTATGACATGGGTGCAGTTATAAAAGTGTGACTAGAGGCGCCTGGGTGGCTCAGTGGGTTAAAGCCTCTGCCTTCAGCTCAGGTCATGGTCCCAGGATCCTGGGATCGAGCCCTGCATCAGACTCTCTGCTCTGCAGGGAGCCTGCTTCCTCCTCTCTCTCTCTCTCTCTGCCTGCCTCTCTGCCTACTTGTGATCTCTCTCTGTCAAATGAATAAATAAAATCTTAAAAAAAAAAAAAAAGTGTGACTATACTGAGGCTGACCCCACAATGTAAGAAGAGTCTTTCATACATCTTAATGATTCAGTGTTCTATAAGGCCATGAGCACGACAAAATTAATTACAACCATTCCTGTCTGAGTTGAGATTTTGGTATTTGGAGGCCTGGTCGGTGGAATGGAAAGCGCTCTGCACGGGTTAGCAGGTGACTTCTGTTTTAGACTCAGTTGTCTCACCCAAAAAAACCATATGATAAGAGGAAGCTTCTTAACCTCTTTGGGCATCCTTTGCTTGTGGGCTAATCAGGAGGTTAGGTAGGTGATCTCTGGTCTCCGTTTTTAAAATTCTTTGTTTCCTGAATAATTGCTGTGGTGGTGATATCGGTGAGCATCTTTACCTCGGTGTTCGCTAATTGGTGTAATTTCTGACAGCCTTTCTTTGTCTTTGTCCCAGGAAAACCTCTCACTTTTTGTTCCTTTGAGGTTTTTTTTCTCCTAAGAAAGGAAAAAGTGAGGAAAGTGATAGGGAGGAGGTGAAAGAGGGAAGCAGAGTACCGGCCAGGGTGCCCAGCTGGCATTGTGCACACCCAGCCAGGACTCTGCGCCGCGGTCCCCACTCAGCCGCTGGACAGGAGCTCCTCAACCTAGGCGAGCGCTGTGCGTCACAGGCAGGCAACGGCTCAGGGTTATAGCTTCTCTTTATTTGTTAAACAAAAGGAAATAATTCAAGCAGCTGTAAAAAATTCCCTCCAGAGCCTGTACTTGGTCTGCACACTGGCTTGGTTTACTAATTGATACAGAGTTCTGGTTCAGTTCACGTCGTGCCCGTTGTTGCTCAACGATCTGTGTGCTCAGGGTCTGTGACTGCAGTGGTCTGGGGGCTCAGGGCTGCACACCATGTGAGGTGCGGCTCGCCTTCCTGAGAAAGCCAGTCCCCGCGGCCGAAGACACAGATCCCGATATTCAGGGCACGCAGGAGAGAGCAAGGGAGGAAGCCACGGCTGCTGATCCCACCTAATGTCCCTCTTCTGCCCTCCTTCTTCTTCATGTTCATGTTTTCCTGGTCCATTTTATTCCCCCTTTTTCTTCTCCCCCATTCCCTTAAGTAGAGGTGACACAGATCAATACCTTTGATGGAAAGTAATAATCAGGCCTATTAAGTGACAAAGGTTTACTCTGTAACAGCTGTGCTGGCGGGAGAGGAGAGCTTGTCTGACTAATGAATCATGAAACAATCAGGCAGTCGCCATTTGTGTTTAGATCTGTAAATATGGTGTGGTTCAAGTGCCAGACCATTGCCGGCGCTCCAGCTGGGGGCACAGATGGTCCGCATTCAGAGCAGCACGAGTGTGAAGAAAGGGTTTTTTCCTGTCTCTGTCCCACACTGCACCTCCCCGAGCCCCGACTCCGCTATCTGGAAGAGGAACTTCAGAGAAAGAAAGGAGACCCGTTTCAGGAGAGGAAGGACCTTCAGCGTGCATTTCAGTGGAGGCGACCAAACACTTGACGTTCCTAAGTGTTCCGCCTGAGAGGGAAAAGCGCTAACGGAATGTCATGGTTTTGTATTCCCGTAGAAGATTTGATATGTATGTGACTCTAAATGTCTATTTGCTTTGGCATCCCCAAATATATTTCTTTATACTTTTCATACCCGTTGCTATACTTGACCTCCTATTTTTCTTAGCTATGAACTGAACAAGTTGAGAGGAAAATATATATTCCAAGATGAGAAACTCACACTTATATATAAAACTAAAACCATTCTGTGTAAAAATATACTCGTAATGTCTGCTTGGATTCTATTTCTCTTAGTTCTTGAAGTAAGGATCCTCATCATCTTCTTCAAGACGTTACAACACCAAGAACTAGTCATCCTGACCTTAATCAAATGTGGTTTTGCAATCTTTTGTTACTGTTGTTCATTTAGCCAAGAAAACTTTATTTCTTACCAAAGATACTGATACTAAAGTGGATACTGAGGTTCCACTTTAAAAAACAAATCAACATTTAAATCATTATTTCTTGAATCATTTTATCTATTGATTTATTTGATGAATCCATTTGTAATTAAATATTCTGTTCTGTAGTTTCTTTTGGTGCTCTAAAAACTTTGTTACTTACCAGTTTCTGGTGCATTCCTTTTAGAACTTGCATTGTGGCATCCTTTCAACAATGGGAAATCTATTCTTCACCATTTTTTTCTTACCTTTAAAACAAGTAATAAAAAAAAAATCAGTAAGAGGGAAATCTGTGAATGTCTAGGACTATTAGGAGAGACATTTGAAAATATATTCTAGAATTTATATTTTTCTCTTTTGGGGAGGCCCTTTCTCCCTCTCTCTCCTCTCTCTCTTTACCTCTCTCTCTGGAGAAACTAACAAAGAAAATACTTTTCAGGATGAGCTGTAACTATTGAAATAAACCCTATGAATTTTTTAACTGAAGGGCTAAACTCTTCGCTTTTGAAATTACACATGTATATAAAATATTTATGAGAAGACTAAGTTGTGATAAAATAGGTTGAGATCTGTCTCCAAATGGTTCTGCATAGCTGCCTAGAGCTGGCTGACTTTTTGTTCCCTGTGGATAGGCTTGTATAAAGATAGCTTAGATTTGGTTTACGTTGCCGGAAATTTCATTTTATTATTCAACCAGGTAAGAGGCAGTACGAAGGGCACAATAGAAATTAGAGGTATCAGTGCATGGAAATGGTTCCCATTGGCCTCCGTATCTTCTTCAGAGCTATGGCCAAGGTTTGGTGGTCAGGGCCACCTGGTGGAGGTAGGGCCTCAGGAGGGCTTGCTCCGTGCCATCTGTAATGCTCAGTACATCATCACTCAAGCATCAATCCCATTGTCACCCAAGGAAACTCTCCCGTGCCACATCTACGTGTTTTACATACTAATTGCATCTCTGTTTATCAGGTCCGGAGCAGATCTGGCTTGGATAACACAAATCCACTCTGAAAACCAGAGGTGATGGCCCAGGACTTGCCTTTATAGATTTAGCTCAACACCTTCCCCCTTTACCCCCAGACTCTTGTTCTTAAGATTTATTTGTTTATTTTAGAAGGTGGAGTCGGGGGCAGAGGGAGAGGAAGAGAGAAACTCAAGCAGACTCCAAACCATGTGCAGAGCCTGATGCGGGGCTTGATCTCATGACCCCAAAACTACAACCCCAGCCAAAACCAAGAGTTGGTACACTTAACCGACTGTGCCCCCCAGGACCCTCCCCACCCCAGATACTTTTAAGTATAATTTCAATGCCTGACAAACTTGGGGTAGTGCCTTTATACAGATACCATTTTCAGATGTTTTCAGTTGACTAATTGATAATCTCAGTCAGCAATACCTAAAAATTTGAGGTCACAAATCTCTGAAAATCTGATGGGAGACATGGACCCTCTCCTGAGTATCCATCACTAATCAAAAATGAAGCTTGCTCTGATACATACATAACATTTTACCACACAATTTGAGAGGTTGAGAGGTTGAGAGCCCATCCAAAATACTTAACTGTAAATGGATTCATCAAATAAATTAATAGTTAAATAAATAAATGATTCAAACAATAATGACTTTAAACATTGGCTTTTTAAAATGGAAGTTCAATGACCATCTCTAATTAAAAAAAAAAAAAAGCTTTCTCTGATATTTGTATATATAAAATTTTACCACACAGGTTTTTAGAGGTTTCAGAGATCTCAGAGCCAACCCATGGACCCCAGATCAAGAGCCTCTCCTATGCTTAGCAACCTACCCAGCCCAGCCCTATTTTGGGACCAGATTCTTCACCTCCATCTCAAAACTATGACACCTTATTCTCTATAGTACCTGACTCCCAGTTTTACAGTGCCTTGACTCCCCGTGCTTTCTTCAAATCAACTATTTATTTTCTAATTTCAATTTTGCTTTAATTCATGATCATTAATGACCACCTTTCCTTTGAGAACCTGCTAGACATTGTACTTTCTAACCCTGACTCCTAGTCATCACAGCAACCCTGAAGGGAGGTTATATCTCACTGTACTAATAAGGAATTTGAGGATTCTGGAGATTAAGAACTTAGTAAATTTTCCCCCTTAAACTGATTTTTAATTTTTTTTTCTTAAATAATTTAAACAGGGAAATGTTATCTCACTTCTGGAAAAGCAAAACAAAATAAACAATTTAATTGCCAAAAGATAGCTATGAAATACATATAATGTAAGTGTTTTTAAGAACCTGCATACCATCAAAAACCACCTACCATAAACCCTTGTGATATAACATTGCCCTTAGGGCATACTATTTTCTTAATTTTTTGTTGTTGTTGTTGTTGGTTTGTTTGTTTGTTTGTTTTTAATTCCTGTCCTTCCTTCCTCTTCCCTTCTCTTGCCTCTTCCCTTCCCTCTTTTAATTATCCCTCTCCTCCTACTCCTACCAGCTTGTCTGTATGAGGCCTTTGAGTCCATCTTCCTCATGTGGAACATGTGTGTGATCTAACTTTTCACCCTGAATCACCAGACTCTCTTAGGTCACGAAACTCAATAGTGTATTCCCTCAATAGTGTCTCTTCACTGCAACATTACAATAGAAAGGCATTATCTCGCTAGTTTTGCTGGCTCTAGCTCCAGGCATATGGGGGACAGTACTTCTAATTCACAGACAACATCCAGTTCAGGGGGCTCCTGCTACCTGAGGTATTGGGCTCATTGTTTTGAGAGCCAGGGTGTTGGGCACGTCTCAAATGCTTCCTCTCCCAGACCTTTAAACATTCATGGGTTCTGTCCCTCGCCCTCCTTCTCACCCAGTGTATCCTTTTTCCTGAAGTGTTCTCAGGCAGTCCTATGGCTTTAAATAAACTTTTAAAAGTGTCTCTAAAACTTGTGTTTTTGGCCTGGACTTCTCCGCCTTTCTACTCTTGTACCATTTCTTTCCTGCATCAGAGTGCTTTTTGTAAAGGTGGAAGATCCTATCACTTGCTGCCTGAAGGCAGTTCTGACGAACCATGAGAGATTGTTGACTCCTAGAAATGAACAGGGTTTTAGAAGGGGAGGGATGGAGGATGGGTTGGCCTGTGATGGGGATTAAAGAGGGCGTGTATTGCATGGAGCACTGGGTGTGCTATGTAAACAATGAATCTTGGAACACTACATCAAAAACTAATGACGTGCTGTATGGTGATTAACATAATAAAAAATAATAAAAAAAAAAAAAGAAGGCACCCAGTGAGTCCTTTTGTTACTAGGGGAAAATGCCAGCTCATTTACACATGGGGCACTCTGGGCTCTGTGTGTTCTAGTCCTCCTTATTCCTGTGATGTCCTCTTTCTCTGCGTCTACCTTGTCTGAGAAGCTGCAGCGACACTGACTTTCTTTATGGGTCTGGAACATGCCCAGCTCATTTCTACCTCAGGGACTTTGTATTTGTACGTTCTTCCTGGGAAGATCTTTTCCTACATCTTCTCAATACTGCTTTCTTATCATTCAGAACTCAACTCAGATGTCACCTCATTAGCCTTTAGCTGTTCATCCAGCCCTAATCATTATTGTTTTGTCTTCATAGAACTTATCTGTACTCAGAATTCTTTCTTCATTAGTATAAGTATTTATTGCTGGCCTCCTCTACTTAGAATACAAATCTTTGAAGAGAGAGTCTTCTTGTCCTGCTCCCTGCAGAAGTCCCGGAGCTTTGAGTAGTACTATCAATAAAAAGTCATCAATAACACTATTTGGCAGGCTGATGATTCCAAAATTCACTAAGCTTCTTTGTCATACATACTATATACTTACTATATAGCTATATACTTACTATAAAATGCTTAATAGAATATCACATTTCGGGAATGTACCCGTGCCCTTCCAATTTCAAGGTACTTCCGGTTGGCAAGCCAGCTGCATCGCTGGCGGAGAGGCACGATGGAGAGCAGACGGACTCACTCGGTGAGAAACCGGACAGTGGCACAGGGAAAGCTGTTGGAAGCTTTGGGGGCTTTAAAGGGTGTAAGTGTGGGTGATAGCTTTGGGTTGGGAGTTGGTGGTAAAGGAGGGTGTTGGGTAAGCTGAATTTTCTTCGAGTCCTTTCTATTTTCAGTTACATTACAAATTTTCTAAGACTTATTTTGGAGGTTGGTATCTATTCAGTCCAGTGCCATAATACTTTAAAAAAGTATTTTATTTATTTGTTTTTGAGAGTGATAGAAAGAGAGTGCACCAGTATAGGAGCAGCAGGGAGTGGCAGAGGGAGAGGGGGAGGGAGAAGCAGACTCCCCACTCAGAAGGGAGCCCAGCACTGGTTGGATCCCAGGAAAACGGGATATCTGAGCCGCAGGCACATGCTTAATTGAGCCAGCCAGGCGCCCCAAGTACCATAATACTTTCACATACTTTGTATACCTATTAAACCTTATTATCTGGTTCCAGTTTTTAATCTAAAATCCTTCTGTTAGTGTTATTCTTCTCTTTTATTTTTGCCTGTTTCTTCTACCCACTTTTATTTCTTAGTTATTGCAGTTCTCAGTAAACCAGTGTTTAAGTCCTGGACTCGAAGTTTATTATCCTTTTGTCTCAGGTCAAACTGAATTTTAGTTTCTAATCTATAAAATGTGGAAACCTTGTGAAATTATTACTTCCTTTCCATTTGAGTGATATTAGAGTGGCTGTGGACATTTGAGAGAGACTAAGGGAAACTAAGCTGCGGATACAATTTATTTGGTTTTGAGTAGGATAGAGGTATACTGTTTGCAGTCCCTTCTACGGGTAAATTATTTCTGGGTGTTTAAGTATAGACGTTTCTTCTGGTGCTTTATGGATTAGGCCTCCTTACAACACAAAGGATAGGGATGGAGATCATATATTCTATGGTGTTCATCATTGGCCTATAAAGGTAGTGGAAGAGAAAAAGATTTGAAATGTAATGGAGCCAAAATCTGGTCTGGATTATTATTCTAGATTTTGTGACGTTTATGGTGTTTATCAGCTTTGTGAATTATATAATTTGCTTTTGTTTCTTTTATGATTTAAATAAATATCAAAAGATTAAATACTCACTCTCATACCTAAATTTATTCACAATTCAGCATTCCTTTTCTTAAAAATGGCCCTACCAAATTTTATAAGCTTCAGGCACCATAAAACCTGTATATACTCCTGTCTGATGGTAAGAATTTTTAAGGCACCCAGGCCTTGGTTGAATTAAACTTACACCATTAGAACCAATCTTGAGTTTGGAGGAAACAATAATATGGGGCCCCAATGCACTAAATTCCATGTATTTGTGCTTTTGGTAGAAGAGATTCATTTTTCTCGAAGTGTTATTATTTTTTAGTTGAAAATAAGTGTTTGGGTGAGCAGGTTCTCTCTGTGTAGCTTCAGGGCAAAAGCAAGAGGATATAGGGGTTTCCATCACAGGAATCAAATCTTGAGTATGTATTTGGCATCCGTACAACTCTAGTCTCTAATCTCACCTCCTTCCTCTCTTACTGGGACTGAAGTAGGGCTTCAAGGCAGCATTCAAGATAAGAAAATGAGATCAGGAAATTGAAAAGCTGTTCATTACAATCATTCTTACTACCTACTGCAGTCCCCATCTTCCTTCTTGCTTAACTTTTTTCCAAGGTACTTACTACCATATGACCTTTATATATTTTGTTTAAATAAACTTACCCCAACTGGAATGTAATTCATTGATGATAGTAATAGTTTACCTGTTTTATTCACTGCTATATTCTCAGTGCCTAGAAAAATGACTGGCATAATAGACATTCAAAAATTTTTGTTGGATGAATGAAGGTTACTATTAATAGATATAATATGGTGAGATGACATTCTGTTTCCTCTTAAGAAATGTCATTTGTCTTCTCCATTTGCATAGATTAAGTCAAAGTCTTAAAAGATACATGTACTCCTCATTTCTCACATTGGAGCAAGATCTGTAACTCTTTTTTTATTTCCATCTCCATATCCCATCCCACCATTTGTGCTCTTGATTAATAAGGTGAGTGATAAGGTATGAGAATTGGATCATTCAAGGTGAGCTTTAGTGTGCCTCTTGGTATCCTCCTTCTTTCCTCTTTAAATTTTATTCTATTATGCTTTTATTATAAAAGAATACATAATTATCATTTTAAAAAAAACCCAAACATTCTTGACTTATAAAACATAGCTTCCTTCCTCTGACTGCATTTCTGCAAAAACCACCACTGTTAGGAAGTTGTTCTATAACCTTCTTAGATCTCTTTTCATCTTCTTTATAAACTGTCAGCTATTTTACTAAACATTCACATTTTACAGAAAGAGGCTTGCTTTGGGGAAATGCAAAGAGTCGGTGAAAGACGTGACTCTTGACTTTGGGAAATCTAACATTTAAATATGGAGATAGGGTGAATATATGAAAAAGAATACTTCTGAAGAAATATACATGTAAGTACTAGTTAATCCTATGAAAATGAGAAGCAACTGCTAGAGGACAAAGAACAATAGTGCAGATGCGTCCTCAGAAATGAGATGAATTAAGGAAGAGTACCTGTGTTCCCACAGGGTGTCAAATGGAAATAAGCAATGATTTCTTCCGTAGTGCTTTCCACCCAAAAAGTTATTAAAAAGTATACTTAAATGATATTCTTATCATTTAATATGCATACGTGTGTGTGTGTGTACACACATTCAGTTACAAGACTGGATACATTTTTTTGTCAGTGGACTTAACTCATCTAAATTTCTGTGCGCACTCTCTCTCTTTCTCTCTCTCTCTCTCTATATATATATATATGTATATATATAAAATTTAAAAGGCCATTTTCCTTGAAGAAATGACCACATTGTTTTAAGCTGTAAAATCCCTGGAATAACTGTGCATTTTGGTCACACTGGCAATTACACTATGTGCATTTATTTCACACTACATGTGAAAGGTGAATAAAATTCTGTTCATTTCTATGTAACTAGAAAAGAAAAAATAAATCCTTTCGGGTGGCCTGGATAAGGATTTGCTTGCAGGTAGGTTATAATTTAAAACTGACTTTGGAATCTGACGAGCCTTTTGACCCGTATCCAGACCACTGTGCACGGGCTCACGCCAGCAAGTGACAATGCTGTGTTTATCAGCCGCCACCTGCAGAGCTCTCGTCCCCAGCTGCTGCTTTCTCCCCCAATCCATTGGAACTTTTTATTTAAAATGGCTGTAGACCAAATAGCATTGACTGAGAAAAGAAAGCAAAAGGGTAGCATTTCCTGAAAACCATTCTTTTATTGGGACAAAAGAGCAAAGTTTTCTGAATCAACCTTAAGAAGTACAGATATTGAACATGTTAACAATACTAGCGTTCTTCCAAAAAACCACATTACACCCCACCTCACTGGGTCTATTGAGTGGAGTGTCGTGCAAAGTGAAAGGAAATAAAAAAGCCCAAAGTGTTTCTTCTAACAAGGTGCCATCAATAATGCCCACATGGGCGATCGCTCCTTGATTTAAGACCTTGTCTCCTTCATGCATCCACTTAAAGCTCTTTGGATGGGGGGAAATGCACCCCCTTCTCCCAAACAGGATGTTGGATCAGCAGAGATTTGTCCAGGTCTGCTGCCCCGTCCCTTATCTGGTCGCTTTCCTTGGGGATTCATTCTCTGGATTATTTGTAGGACTGAATTGCTGATGTACATTTGTACTCCTAAACTTAGAGCCTGTTCATGTGTATTTACATATAATAGGAACTTTATCCTAATTTTTAAATAGGAAATATTTTGCTTTTAGAAGGCATTTTCTTAGGAAGTGCAGTCGGGGGAGAACACAGCTGGCTTTTGAAAATTGAGTTTCTACTGAAAGTTTCCTGCTATTATCTTGACAATCTTACTATTATCAAAGCATTTGAATATTATGTACGACAATGAACACTCACTGCGGGGAAGAGAGGAGCAAGGCCGTACGTGGGAGGGGGCCGCTAACAATTGCACCCCCTGTCGCAGCCATAATAATTTAATATTCTCATACTGGGAGGCTCCATTTTGCTTGGCCGGCATCAGACTACTCCATGTGTTGTTTCCCTTTGGCCAAACCACCAGGGTAGTCCCTTGAACAGCCTGTAAGATTTCAAATAAGGATCATGCTGGTAATGGCTTAAGGGCAGGATTTTGTTTTGCCTAGGAGTCAGTAATGTAACTCTTACACCGAGGGAGACTTCTGGGTTTTGAACAGAATTTATTTCTGTTGAATTAAGGTTATATTATAGTTGTTAGCAAACCAATAGCTTTTCTTCTTATTGACTACTTGTCTCTTCCCCAAAAATAGGAATGACACATCGACTAAATGATAGAGACCAGATACAAGGGAGTTGCCACGTGCAACCCCATTCTTGGTTTGTTTTGAACTTTTAACTGGAGATATACATATATGTGTATATATGCAGTGGATTTAACTCTTTCATCTAAATCTCTGCTCAATATCAGGTGGGACTTAAAGCTATCATGTTGAAGATGCTAAATAGAAGAGAAAAATTATTCTTTCCTGGAATTCCTACTCTCGTATCTTTCCTGGTATCAATGCAGAGGATAACTTCCAGAAGTCCTAAAGGCATTATATCATTTGAAATTAGATTATGTGAACTCTACTCTATGTTGACATAGTATGGTACAGAATATCTGTAAAGAAAATTTGTCTTCATCTGCATTACATGAAATATTTTATTGCATTTTTATCCCATAACATCATGCTATAACAAACATTTGGAGGAAAGTTGTTACAGGGAGTTTCAGGGTATTTCTGAGAGGAAAGGGGAAAAAAGATTAGTATACTTTCTTCTATGTAAAACTGATTGTCTAAATCAATTGGGAAATAGTGGCTTACCCAAGGTTATGGAAGTAGCAGAGTATAGTGTTAAATTAAGATGACTTGATCTTTTTGATGTCATGAATTGTGGTTTTTGATGTCATAAATTGTCTCCAAGAAATCGTTTTAAGAAGAACAAAAAATATTAAACATTTGGTCCTTTGTTTTTATTCATTTCAATCCAAACACTGGGAAGCTCTCATGGAAAATGGCCTGGTTTAAAATATTATGTCACCATGGGAAAGTGGATATTTCATTTACTTTTTTTTCAGCTGCTGAATTTAAGAATTTGAAGGCTTTACCTGTTGATAAAGGGATTTTTTTTTTTTTTTTTTGGACCATACCTCAGAGCAGGGTTCAAGCAATGTGAGTTCATTAAGAAATGTCCGGTTGTGGTTTGAAATGTTCCTTTGAGATTCTCATGACCACGGGGGTCTTATTTCTTGTTTTGGAGTCTGGCGACCTCATGCATGAAGGTCACAGGACATTGTCGTATTCTGTGCACTTTTCTGTTTGCATTTGTACTCAGGGTGGTGCAAAGAGTTATCATTACCAATCTTCATCTTGTAGTTGGCTTGATAGAGCATTTGTACATGAATTATTATTGTTGGATATTTATGCTAAAGTCCCCAAGGAGAGCAAAGATTCTTTAGGAAATAGATTCTGACCAGTAATATGACCACTATCATGATAACAAGTTAAGGAGTAGATCATCAAGAGTAATGCCGTGTGTGTGTGTGTGTGTGTGTGTGTGTGTGTGTATGTGTGTGTGTGTGGAGTGCTGAATGAGAGAACAGCAGCTGAAGGAGAGTGTGAAGGAAATTCTTCCTTTTCAGTAAGAGCTGTAAATGCTCTGGTGGACATACGTGTAGATGTCTGCTTCTGTCTCTGACACTGAAAGTTAGATATCTAATGATCAGCTTTAAAAAGGAGATGTGAAATAGGCACATAAAATGTTCCATGTAACATTTGCCTTTTCAATTTTAAAAGGCACAGTGTTCTAAACTTGGGTCTAAAGAAAGTAAGAGATAAAAAGAAAAAGCAGATGCAGAGAGACATTAATAATTAAATTAATTTAGGCTGAAGATAACTTAAAAGTTCTAGTAGAGAATTTTATTGGGGAAAGTATAGGATAAAATTTCTATAAGTTACGTTGCTGAGTCCTTGGCGGTAAGAGTATTAAAAATGTCATCTAATAATTGATGCCGAATAGGTATAACAGGGCCCCTGGTTCCTCCTGAGAAGCTCGCATTCTCTTTTAAGTCCCACTTGGCAAGCATCACATTTTATAGTGCTCACTTGGCACAGACCTTACTGCTAAAGCAAGCAGAATGGCACAGTCGTGGGAGGCATGGACTCTGGAGCATGCTGCCCTGGACTCCATCCACCAATTAGTAGTTGCACGATCCAAAGCAAGTTGTACCTTCTTGTGCCCAAGTTTCCTTCTGTACAAAATGAGGCTGATATGAGGATTAAGTAAGTTAATACCTGTAGAGTGTTGCAGTGCATGGCACATAGTGGATTACTTTAGCTCTCTGTGCTTCAGTTTCCTATTTTAGAGATAGTACTTGTACTTCCCCAGGGTTATTGTTAGGATTTAATAAATTGATATAATAAGTACAAATTGTTTAGAACACTGTCTGGCACTTGTTTTAATGATTGTTAATATTCTACACAGTAACGATCAGATTTTTTAAATTTCCAATTTCGTTCTTACAGAAAACATGCTAACTTCATGAAGAGTGTTGTTCCCTTCACATAAAATTCTTAAAAAATTCAAAAGTGCTAGTCAGAAGTTCTGGCACATGCTCACACTTGTAGCTACAGATTTTGCAGGCTTTTGTTGGGAATCACATACTGGCAGAAGAAATTAATTTCCATGAAAACAACAATCTCTTTAGGGGCTTACTCCTAAATTTTATTTATATTTTTATTCAGAAAAAGATAGAAGTTCCAGGGGGTTCCAGAAAAATGTTCCTATTTTTTTAAAACTAAATTTTAAGGACTCTCCTTTGCCACCAGGATAGGCTTCCCTGAGAAAATTTGTCTACTTTGAGAAGTGATACCCGTTAAATTCTGGGCACATTCTGGTACTCCTGGTGACAAGTAATAATCTCAACATAATGCAGTTGTTAGATTTTTGTTTTGGCATAGAAATGTCCAGTTTGAAGTCCTCACACTTTGGGCCTTATAAATAACTTTCAATTATTTTTATTCATTTGTTCATTCATCATTTACTCATTCATTCATTCAACAAACAATATTAGGATTCCTATGTGCCTGGACTGGGCCATGTGTTGTGTACCCTAATGAGAATGTATTTTTTTATTATTTTTAAAAAGATTTTTATTTATGTATTTATTTGACAGAGAGAGAGAGAGAGAGAGCAAGCCAGAGAGGGAACACAAGCAGGGAGAGTGGTAGAGGAAGAAGCAGGCTTCCCACTATGCAGGGAGCCTTATGTGGGGCTTGATTCCAGGACCCTGGGATCATGACTGAAGCTGAAGGCAGATGCTTAATGACTGAGCCACCCAGGTGCCCTGGGAATGTGGGTTTTTTTCCATGTCTATGTGACCCTGTCTCATTGTTTCCATGCTATACGTTGTGGCCCATTAGTAGATTGTAAGATGAGTTTAATGGATTGTGATCAGAATTGATTAAAAGATGAAGCGGAAATGAAAATAGAGTGTAATGTACATAATATTATTTTCTGAAACTTTTTAAAAAACCTCTATTTCAGTATCTAAGACACATATATTTGTCATGTGAAATGTGTTATTTTTGATCATTATCCAAAAAGTTTGAAAAACTGCACTCGGCAAGAATCTGCACCTCTCTGCACTTCACCTCCCCTCACTGTCTTCGCCCTTGTTTGCTCTTCTCCCAGCTGGCCCCTTCGCCTTTGCTTCCACTTGCCAAACACCCTCGCCTCTCGGGATCTTTGCATTGTGACCAGCTCTGCTTTGAAAGCAATTCTTAAATATATTTCCTTTGTTTCTGCTCAAATATCACCTTTTCAGAGACTCCTTGTCCTGACCACTCTTTCTAAGATAACTCACCGTGCTCTCCATTCTCTCACTTCACATCCCTACCCTCTCCATTCAGCCTTGCTTTATTTCTAAAGACTAGAGCTTCAATGTCCTCTAACTTGTTATCTTTGCCGATGTGATTTGTCCGTGTTCTTACTGTCTTTCTCTTTCACTCAAAATGAACACACCATGAATTCAGGATTTGGCTCTGTTCATCGCTGTACCACTGACACCTAGAACAGTGCCTGGTTTATAGTAAATGCTAAAGAAAAAAAAACCAAAACAACAACAACAACAACAACAACAAAACCCCCAAAGCTTCCTGAATAACTGAAAGAACAAATAGATAAAGAAATTTCAGTGTCATACTGGTTTTTACTTTATTGCATATAAATGATGTGGGAAAGATTAGTGATTTATATTTGTTACACAAAGACGTGGACTTTCCCCAGCTCTCCAGTTTCATCAGTTGCTTTTCCTTCCCTTTCTTGTTCCCCAAGTTTATGATCGCTCTGCTCTGACAACTTGGAGATCCCAGTGGTTCTGTGAATTCACAGAACTGTGTCACATATTCCTGCCTTTGCTCATACTACTACTCCCTCAGCCTGGGATGCCTTCTCCCCACTCTGCTTCTTCAGCTGAGTAACTGTGCTGGGCCTTCAAGATTTGTTTTGAACCTCCTCTTTCCTTGGAAACCCTCCATGATCTCCCTGGCTGGGGAAGATGCTTCTTCTCTGTGCTTGACTATCACTCTATGTATTTTAAATACCTATTTGTGTGACTCCTTGTTTATGAGCTACTTGAGAGCAGAAATGAGTCATTTCTATTTTTATATTCCTAGAATCTCCCAAAGTGTCTGGTATGTACGAGGAACTCAATAAATGTTACTTTTACTGAAAGGAAACATGTTTGAAATTTCAGACTGTTTCTTTTTTAATTTATCTGAATTGTAATTTCTTGAAATTGGCAATTAACCTCTGTTTGGTAAGTTTATAAGCTCTTTCATCCATTAATAAAGGCAGGTACTTTCATGGCTATTTTGTTGTTTCCCATTTCTTTAAAAAAAAAGCATTTCGACGCCTGGGTGGCTCAGTTGGTTAAGCAGCTGCCTTCGGCTCAGGTCGTGATCCCGGCGTCCTGGGATCAAGTCCCTCATCAGGCTCCTTGCTTGGCGGGGAGCCTGCTTCTCCCTCTGCCTCTGCCTGCCATTCTGTCTGCCTGTGCTCGCTCTCTCGCCCTCTCTCTCTCTGATAAATAAATAAAATCTTAAAAAAAATTAAAAAAAATTCTTTTGAGTAAGGGGGAAAGTTAAAGTAGCTTGGATAAGGGAAAAATGGAAAGGCACAGATTCAGATTGTACCTTGCATCATGCATCTTGCTTTCTTTTGCACATCTCAGTTGTCTGAGGATGTGTATTCAATGGGTTGGTTCTTGCTTTTCTTTTCTTTTTTTTTTTCTGTCTACTTCTACAGAGCTGATCCCTGGAGATGAGAAAGGGGTTTGAGTAAGATGTGAAGTTGTCTTAGATCCTGAACAGACACTAGTAAAAGATTCAGCTAAAATGAAGATTTTGGATTACGCATGGCTTTCACTTTTATTTGATGCTTTGGGTCCTTTTTGCTGTGGAAAATTGAGAGTTGACTGAACATGTCAACTACCCAGCTAAATATAACCTTCTGAGGAAAATTTATTCTTTGCACTCCTTTGCCTTTTTATTGTGATGAAAAGAGAGAAGAAAAAAACCCCAGAGACTCAACGGGCTGTAACTTTAATAGGTCATTCCAGCCAGTGCTTACCTTCACAAAATCCTGATAATACAGGGAAGACAATACAGTGATCAAAAGCAGTGATGAGATTTTTTAGCAGCATTAACCGTCATGACCTAGCAAAATGAAAGAAAATGGTTTAACAGAACTGTCAGCTTCAATATAGCTAATAAAGGCATGGATAAATGTTTATTACATACCGGAGACAGATCATTTCTGTACAGAAATTGAGGATGACCTTTACTGATAACTCTTATCTGCCTGATATCCTGAGCGAGAGGGAGAGAAAGAGGGGAAAGAAGCATATTTGCTGATATTTATGAAAGGAGGAATTATCATGTGCAAATAAAACATTTTAGCAATGATTATCTCAAGTCACCCTCTTGCCCTCACTTCCACCCCCATAGACACACCTCGCAGAGGTGTAACATACATTCTTCCCCAGGAGACCAAATGTGCCTCCAAGTAGCATTGGCAAGTTCATGGAAATTCGTAAAAATTTTAAACAGCAAAGAATAGGAGCGCATGGATATGAATAGTTATATCAATAACATCTACTTTTAATTTCGTCTAAGACATGACAAAGACATTGCAATTATATGACACCCTTCTAATAAAATGGTCCCAATTGTAACTAGGAATTTTAAAGAAATTAGTAATAACCAATCCATGTCCATTCTGCTGTGAATTATTTTGCTGCTACCCATACAATGTTTAGAATTTTTGAAAGACAATGCAATTTAAGTACCATTACTTAATGATATTAGTGTTTTTCTTCTTCTTTTTTTTTAAGACTTTATTTATTTATTTGACAGAGACCACAAATAGGCAGAGAGACAGGCAGAGAGAGAGGGAAGCAGGCTCCCTGCTTAGCAGAGAGCCTGATAGGGGCTCAATCCCAGGACCCTGGGATCATGACCTGAGCTGAAGGCAGAGGCATAACCCACTGAGCCACCCAAGTGCCCCATTAGTGTTTTTATTCTTGCTCTGAAACTACTAGAGGTGATGATGATGTAAACAATGGTGGAGGCATTTATTCATTTATTTTTTATTTATTATTTTTCATTCCAAAAGGAGATTTCTTGGTACTTCAGTTCAAACTACTTATAATTTAAGTTGAGCTGTCATCAAAAATACAAGTGAACATTTGATATGATAATTTGAGTAATTTAGGTAAGAAAAAGTAGATTTACCTGAAATATTTAAATCCTAAGCTTGTTTTTTGTTTGGAGACACATGTCAAATCTTGTTACATTGTTCCTGGAATAGTTCCATGCATCTGGTGGCTGCCCAGGACATCTTAATTAATGACAGTATTTATGACAGAAAGGAAATCTTAGACATTTGGGGATTTTCCTACATATTCTTATTTTGAAACATGTTTATATACAGGATGAGTTTTACTCTGAACTTAAAGTTTTCTTCAGAAGGCATAAAACCCAACATGCATAGTAAATTACAGCTGGGAAGAACAGACATGCAGTGAATGGAACTCATTTGACATTGAAATTGACGATTCTCATTTTTAAATTAAATTTGATTTAGTAATAGAGGTAGAAATGGAAACCTCTTATCCCCTTAGGTCTATGGCTTAATTAATTGTCATTTTCTTCCTTCCCTTTAGAGGCTCACTTATTTTTTTAAACAAGCCTACAGGCAACTCTTTTGCACACCTAATATGCAGAAGCTCTGCCAAAAGTGTTGGTTGTATGTAGGAGCCATCGCTGGCACTTGGTGCTCAGAAAAAGGAAGTGACTCCTCTCTCTCCCTCTCTCTCTCTGTTTTGCAGCTGCAGCTGCCATGTGTTCCCTTGGCCCATTTGGGCTGCTCTGAGCCACTGACTCTGCCGCTATTAAGATAGGATGAGTTTTCCAGAATGTCATAGGGGGCTTGTTTGGCATTTAATATTGAATATAGACTCTAACTGAGGCTGAAAAAGACAACAAAAACAAAATCTTGCAGATGAGGTAAAACAACAGTTTGTGCCTTGTCACAAACATGTCATTTTGCGCCTCTGACCCAATCTCCACACCAAGTTTTCCTCTAAGCACTGTTTCTCTGTTGACATGCAGGGACTGTTGGTGACACACACACACTCACACACACTCACCAAGAGAAAGAAAGAAGGAGAGCAAGTGCAAGCATCAGACATGGAGATCTCACTTCTCTCTGATCTCAATAGCTGAATTAAGTTAGAAACTATAGGTTTGCAAATACCTGATAGCAGAAAGGAACTAGAAGTCTTTTAATTATTTCTGTCTACAGTCTTAAACTACCATGTTGCAACTGTAAAGTTGTAATTTGATGAAATTGTACTTTGATAAAGAATAATTAGATATTTACTGTAAAAGGTTTCTCATTAGCATAACATGGTTTTTAGATTTATAGTCTTCTGCATTGTTCAGATTTGGTGTCTAAAGCAAGTTAAAACAGGAATGAGGCTGATTATTTTTTAGTGTTTATGTGAAAACTGAAAGCCAATGAAACCTACTTGGATTAATTAATTTCTTAAAGATTTTTTTTCCAGTGAATATGAATACTTTGACAAAAGATGAGGTGACTCACTGAGTCTTCCATGTTTGCAATACATACTATTCAAGAAGTGTATCTGCCACATGTCCTGGGTAATATATAATCTTCATGTTTTTACTTTACCAGGATCATATGTAGACTTTATTATAGACTGTTTGAAGTACATGTACATGTATTAGCTCATTTAATGCCAAAGACATCCTTATTTTATACATAGGGAAACTGAGGCACAGGAAGCTTAGGTAATTTGTTCTAGGTTCTGGAGCTAGTGTTTTAGCTCGCATTTACCTCAGGGAGTCTAACCCCAGACAAATTCTTTCTCATCATGCTTCGCTGGCTCTGAAACACCAAGGGACTGGAACTGAGACTTACAAAGCAGAGTCTGTGCGACTTTCAGTAGTGTGGTCCGAGTACCAGTCTTGTAATTAGTACGAGGTGATTGAAAGCATCAACTGGCTCTTATTCTCATAAAGCTGGAGGGAGAAAAAACAAGCAAACGTAAATATGTTTATATGCACCCGTGTTTGTGGGGTTAATACGGGGAAAAAAGGCATTTCTCTTACCCCACTTCTCGAACAGGACCTCTTCCTGTTTCCTGGATTGACTTTTATTTGTCTTTTCAGCCAGTCTTTTTCCACCTCTGAGCGTTCCTGGTGTACCTCAGTGGGCAGGACCTAGTTTTTTCCATCGAAGCCCAGGTGAGGAGACGTGTTAGTACCTGCCCGGTTACTGGGGAAGCAGATGGAGCAGGTACAATGTGCTGCCTGAGGCCAGGAAGAACGCTTAGTGAAATCTTTTGACTAAAAGGCAGAGGAAAAATTACTTTTATATTCTTAAAAAGTAATTTCTGATTATAGAAGTAATTCTTAGTATAGAAAATTTAAGAAGTATTAAGAAAAGAGCAGGCTCCTTGAAGATTAGCATGCAGAAAGAAATATATAAAATCTTAGTATATGTCAAGGCTTTTTTTATGCCCTAGGCACATATTTTTATAAACTTGGAGTCATACCAAATATAATAGTTACTGTAATATTTGGATATTTTATGAACATATGCTGTTCTAGAACATGACTTATTTGGGTCTGCAAGTACTTATCATATTACTGTATTATACTTACATTCTTGTTGGCTATCAAGGTTGTTTCCATTTATTCACTACTACAAATACAGGGATAATTAACATCCTTAAACAGAAATGCTGGGCAAATATGATTGGGCTAGAATATGAGATTATTTATATTGTTTTAGTTCATATCTCAGTTGCCATCTTGAAAGAATATACCAATTTATATTCCCATCAGTATAGTATAAATATTAGCACAGTCTTACCAATAGAGTTATTCTTTACCAAAAACTCTATTTTGTAATTGATATAGTACTATTTGGATTCTGTATTTCCCCTTGAGGGAGCTCTAGCAGTTGTCCTGTCAGGGAATTTGTCCCTCTGGTACACGATGTCAGGTGGCTGGAGCACACTTGTTGTATCACTCTTCCAGGACTTTGTCAGTATGTGCGGAGTCTGTAGCTTAGTGGCCTCTGTTCCTCCTCTGTATGGGTAATTTGTGTTCTCTCTTATTTGTTCCTCATTAGGCTTGTTAGAGGTTTGTTGATTTTATTGATCTTATTAAAGAAGCACTTTGAGAAGCACTGATTTTTAAAATTTTCTATTTAAGTTGATGTCTGATCTGATTTTTACTATTTTCCTTTGAATACTTGTGGTTTAATTGTTCTTCCTTTTCTGAGGACTTGAGGTAATTAATTTGAGACCTTCGATTTTAATAGAGACATTTAGTGCTATATATTTCCTTCTAAGAATTGCCTTAGAAACATTTCATGGATTCTGATATGTTGTAGTTTTCATTTACATGTGATTCAAAATATGTCCTAGTTTCTCTTGATTTCTTCCTTGATCCATGAGTTCTTCAGAAGTTTGTTATTCAGGAATTTGTTTATTTATTTATTTATTTGACAGAGAGAGACTGCGAGAGAGGGAACACAAGCAGGGGAGTGAGAGAAGGAGAAACAGGCTTTCTGCTGAGCAGGGAGCCTGATGTGGGGCTCCATCCCAGAACCCTGGGATCATGCCCTGAGCCGAAGGCAGAGGCTTAACAACTGAGCCACCCAGGTGCCCCTGTTATTCGGGAATTTTTTAGATGCTTTTCTTTTATAGATTTCTAATTTAGTTTGTGGTTAGACAATATACCTAATATACCTTATATGAATTAAAATCTTTTATGTTTATTTTACTTGTTTTATGACCCAAAATATATTTCTATCTAGGTAAATGATCCATGTGCACTTGAAAAGAATGCATATTCTGCTATTGTTGGGTTGAACGTTCTACAAATGCCAATTGTATCAATTCTGTTGATAGAGTTCTAGTCTACTATATTCTTTTCCGAAAGATTTTATTTGATTGAGAGAGAGAATGAGATTGAGTGTGAGCCAGGGGTGTGGAGGGTAGGCAGAGGGAGAGCGAATCCTTAAGCAAATTCCCTGCTGGGCACTGAGCAGGAGCTTGGAGCCCCACGCAGGGCTCATCCCAGGACCGTGAGATCATGACTTCACCCAAAATCAAGAGTCTGCTGCCCAACCAAGTGAGCCACCCAGGTGCCCCCAAGTCTTTTTATATTCTCCTTCTTCTACTTCTTTTAATGTTTATTTATTTGAGAGAGAGAGCAAAAAAGAGAGAGTACAGGTGGGGGTCAGAGGAAAAGGGAAAGAGAGAATAACCAGCAGACTCCTCTCCAAGTGTAGAACCGGATGTGGGGCTTAATCCTTCTACCCTAAGACCAAGACCTGAGTGGAAATCATGAGTCTGACATTTAACCAACTGAGCCACCCAGGTGCCCCAATAGATTTAAAAAAAATGATTCAATTTTATCTCCTTTTTTCAATTGTTACTTATATTGTTACTTATACTTCATTCTTACTTTAGTAGTTGCATTGATGTTATTTACTTCATGTTTAGTGTAAGTACTGTTTAGTATTAGTACTCTTGGATAGCTTTTGTTATTTGACTACATTTTCAGTCTCATTAATCTTTTCTTCACAGTAGTTACTCTGTTAATCCTATCAGTTGTATGTTTCCTATATCAGACATTGTTTTCAACTCTAGAAATGCAATTTAGGTCCCTTTAAGGAATATGTATTCCATGACTCTACTTAGCATGTCATTTTTTTCTCTACTTTTTAAAAACACATTGAATACAGTTATAATAACTTTTAATATATGTGTACATTTTGTCATCTCTGTCATTTTTGTTTTGGATTGAATTTGTTGATTTTTCTCATTATGATAACTCTTTGCATACCTTTTAACTTTTAATTTGGTGCCAAACATTGTGAATTTAAACTTGTTGAATCCTGGATATCTTGCATTCCTATAAATATTCTTAATAATTTATGCATTTATGTTGTGAAGTTACTTGGAAACCCTAACTTTCATTTCTTGCTCTTAAGTTTTGTTGAGAATGCCCCTAACACAACTTAGTCTATGGCTAATTTACCCCACTACTGAGGGAAAATACTTATCAATTAACCTACCAAATGCCTCATGAAGTATAAGAACACGATGGTTTGGTGAAAACACTCTTTCTGGGGAGAACAGACATTTACTCTGGTTCTGTGTATACTCCAGGGATTGTTCTTTCTAATGCTTTCAGATCTTTTTTCTCCAGTTTTTTGGTAGTTTCTTTTCATAAATCCTGAATAGTTGGGGGGAGACCTTCCTAGAGCCCTAGAATTCTCTGTCTTTGTAGTTTTCTTCTCTTTGTTACTCTGCCTATAAAGATTGGCTGTCTTAGCCTCCAAAGGCATTCAAACTTTTTTTTTTTTCCAACTCAAGAAGATTTTGTGTCTCATCTGATTTCCCTCACTATGTGCCATGGCCTGGAAATTTTCTCTAGGTGGTATCCTGGGCAAATTATAGGGCTAATTTTATTAGATTAGCTGATCTCTCATTGCTTGATTTCCAGTATATTTGAGCACCATTGTTTTACATATTTATACAGTTTTTTAGTTGTTCGGGGCTGAGAAAAAAAAATCTTTTCTCTATAATTCCATCTTGGCCAGGAGCACAAGTTGTGTTGAGAATATTTTCATGCCCTTATTTACCATTCATATATCTACTTTATGAAATGTCCATTTTCTGCCCATTTAAAGAATTGGGCAACTCATTTTCTTAGTATTGTGTTATAAGAATTTTATTTATATTTTGGGAAACTTTTAATGCTCATAGTTTTAGTATTAATGAAGTCCAGTTTATCAGGTTTTTCTTTAGTAATACATTAGGTCTTATCTAAGAAAACTTGGCTATAAAGTTCATGACAGTTTTCTCCTATTTTTTTAGAAGTTTTTTAGGTTTAGTTGAACTTTTACATTTACATTTAAGATATATTTTAGGTAAAAATTTGTGTGCTTAATGGGTGAAATTCACTTTTCCAACTTTTTCTGTTAAGCTGTTTTAGCATTATTTGTTGAATGGGCTGTTCCTTTCCATCAAATTTCATAGACATTGTGGTTGAAAATCAGTTCATGTGTAGCTATTTTTCTAGATTGACTCTTCTATTCCATTGTACCCTCTGATCATTATTGATTGATTTGGATAGCTGTATTGATTATTGGTAGCTTTACAGTATATCTTTTAAATGAAGTAGTATATGTCTTTCACTTTTGTTTTTTCAAAATTACATTGTTTTGGGTTCTTTGTATTTAAATTTTTAGAATAAGTTTGTAAATTTCCTCAAAGTAGTCCTGATGGGATTTTGTAAGGGATTCTGTCAAATGTATAGATCAATGTGGGAAAGATTTACATCTTAAAATATTGAATCTTCCAACCCATAATCATGGTGCATTTTCCTCTTTTCAAGCTTTCCTTTAAATTTTCTTTGATTTCTCTTTTTTAAAATTTTTTAAAAAAGATTTTATTTATTTATTTAACAGAGAGGGGGGGATCACAAGTAGGTAGAGAGGCAGGCACAGAGAGAGGGAGGCAGGCTCCCTGCTGAGCAGAGAGCCTGATGCAGGGCTTGATCCCAGGACCCTGAGATCATGACCTGAGCCGAAGGCAGAGGCTTTAACCCACTGAGCCACCCAGGTGCCCCAAAATTTTCTTTGATTTCTATCAGCAATGTTTTTATTGTTGTCACTGTATAGATAGTTCATATATTTTGTTTAATTTATCATCAAATATTTCATATTCAATGCTATTATAAAATGAATTTTAAAAATTGTTTTCCAGTTGTTTGCTCCAAGTATTTAGATATACAATTTTTTATATAGATCTTGTATATTGTGACTGTTAACATTTCTTATTAGTTTTGTTAGTTTTTTTTTTTTCAGATTCTATAGGATTGTCTATGTATAATATCACATGTGTGCGAACAGAGACAATTTCACCTTTTCCTTACCATGCTGTATGCTTTTTGTTTGTCTTGCCTCATTAACTGAGTGGAGTCTCCAAACTCAATATGTAATAGAAGTAGTGAAAGAGGATATCCTTGCTTTGTTTTCTATTTTAGGGAGAAAGTGTTCAATCTGTCTCCACTAAGCATGATGTTACTTGTAGGTTTTTTATAGGTATCCTTTATTAGATTGATGAAATCTTTTCTATTTCTAGTTTGCTGATAGTTTTATTGTGATTGTGGTAGAATTTTTTCAAATGGATTTTCTGTATCTATTGAGATGACCGTATAATTTTTCTCCTTAATGTCCTAGTTTGGTTAAGTAAATTGATTAATTTTCAAATGTTAAACCAACTGTACATTCTTTGAGTGAACTCTACTTCATCATTATGTATTAATCTTTTCAATGTTGCTGAATTTCATTTGTTAATCTTACATTAAATTTTTTGCGTTTATATTCATCAGAGTTATTGGTCTGAGGTGTGTCCTATTTTTGTTACATTTTTGTATGGTTTGGTATCAAAGTAATTAATGCTGGCCTTTTAAAATGAGTCTGGAAGTGTTCTTTCCCTTCTTTAGTTTCTAAGATGTTTCCTATAGCACTAAGACTATTTCTTCCCTAAGACTAGTTCTTCCTTAACTTAAACAAACTTAAGTGTTTGTTTAACTGTAGATATCAACTAATAAAGCTATTTGGGCTTGTAGTTTCCTTTGTGAGAATGTATTTATTTATGAATTCAATTTCTGTACTAGATATAGGGTTGTTTTATGTCAGTGTTGGTAATTTCTGTCTTTCAAGTAATTTCTTCATTTCACATAAATTGTTGAATTTACTTGTGTGTTTTCTCCTTTCTTCCTTGATTAGTTTAGTTAGAGGTTTTTTCAAAGGTTTTTTCTTTTTTTTCAGAGAACAGTTTTTGTTTTCTGTTATTTGTCTGTTGTTTTTCAGTTATGTGTTAATTTAACATATCAATATTATTTCCATTATTTTTTCTAGTTAATATGCTATTGATTTTAACTTCTTAAGGTAGAACTTCTGATCATTTATTTTAGATTATTTTTTCCCAACATAATCATTTAAACAAAGAAATTTCCTTTAAGCACTGCTTTAGTTATATCCCACAAATTTTGATGGACTGTATATATTTTTCATCAAATAGTTTTTAATTTTCCTTTTTGTCTTCTTATTTGTTCCATGGGTTATTCAGAAGAATGTTGTTCAATTTCCAAATATTTGGGCCTTTCCAGTTTTTTTTTATTGATTTCCAATTTAATGCCATTATGATCACAATACATATTCTGTAAGAGTTCAGTTCTTTTAAGTTAATTCAGGCTTGCTTTGTTGGAATGACTTATTATAACATCTGTTGTATCAGATTGGTTGATTGTGATGTTCAGTTCTTGTATACTTTTATTTTTTGTGAGCATCTATGTATTCTATCAATTTATTGAAGCGAAGTGTTAAAATTTCAGCTATATTTGTGGATTTATCTCATTTTCCTTTCAGTTCTTTTAGCTTTTGTTTTAACTATTTTGAAGCCCTGTTATTTAGCATATACACATTTAATACCAGTATTTCTTCTCAACTAATTGAGACTTTTGTCATATTGAAATGTCTATTTTATATCCTGTCATATTTCTTTTCCTGAAGTGTGATTTTCCTGATACTAATATAGCTTCAGTTTCCTTTTAATTAGCATGTATAGTTTTTTATTGTTTTCCTGCTCTTTTACTTTAATCTATATTTTTACATTTTAATTTTTTTTAGTAGTATATAGTTTGGTAATGCTCTTTTGTTTCACTTTAAAAATATTTTTATTTTACTGGAAAATTTAGACAATTTTTATGTAATATAATAATTATTTTTCAGAAGATTTACTTATTTATTTTATATATAGAGAGAGATATTCCAGGACCCTGGAATCATAATCTCAGCCAAAATCAAGAGTTGGCCACTTAACTGTCTGACCTACCCAGGAACCCTTGTAATATAATTAATAATATGGTTGAGGTTATTTTTACTGTTATCTTATTTGTTTTCTTTTTGTCTTACATATTTTCTTTTCCTCTCCTCTGTTTCTGTTTCCATCTGAATTAGTTTGAGTATTTTGTAGTGTTTATTTTTAGCTAATTTTTGTATTATTAGAATTTTTTTCTGTTTTGTTTTACTTAGTTTGTGCATTATTTACCTTATAATCTACTTTCCTATAATATTATGCCTTTTTATGCATATTGTAATAATCTCAGAGTTGTATACTTCCATTTCCCTACTCCAATCCTTTGTTTAACCTCAAGATACTGTTATTACTTTTAAATATTTGCTTATTTTTTAAAGAAACTTTATAAATGACTAAAATATTTATGTTTACCACATTTTTACCATATTGGTATGTATAGATTTCTTTGTGTGTATTGAATTTTCTATATGGTTTTATTTTTCTTTAACCCAAAGAATTACTTTTAACATTCCTTTAATGAACATTTGATGTAAAACAATTTGCTGAGGTTAGTTTTTTTTTCTAAAATATACTTCTTTGCTTTCATTTTTGAAGACACTTTTTTCCAGGTACCAGAATTCTGCTTTACCATTTTTTCTTTTAACATTTTAAAAATGTCATTGTGTTGTTTTTTGATACTTGAAGTTATTCTTATCTTTGATTTCCTGTTTTATGTAACATGTCCTTTTTCACTGGTTGCATTTACAATTTTCTCTTTATTATTAGTTTTCAACAATTTAATAATGATGTGCCTTAATGGGGTTTTATTTGTGCTTATTTTGTTTGTTTTTGAGTCTCTGAGAATGGAAAGTATATAATTTTTGTAAAATTTTGAAAAGTTTTGATCATTATTCTTAAAATATTTTATCCCATATTCCTTCTAGTTTCTAGATTAGACACAAAGAAATGTCTATGATATGTTATAATGTATTGCTTTTTCTAGGAAATACTAACAGCAAAACAACTCCAGTTTTAATATTGCTTTATAATTTAGCTAATGTTTTGACCTATACTTAATATATTAATTCAATTATGAAAATTACTCGGTTACCTCATAAAAAATTGAAGATGATAGACACACACACACAAAACATATGTAATGTGTTGTGATAATTGATTGCAATAGAGGTTTGCATTGTGAACAACAGGAAAGGAGCAACAACAACGAATGATACTAAAGCACTAACTGCCTTGTATTGGAGTGGCTGGACAGACAACGCTGGTGACACTTCAGCTGGGTATTAAAGAATGAATTTAAGTATATAGCTGGAAAAGAAGGGAGGAAAAGTATGCCATCCTGAGAGAAGAACATTTGAAAAGTCTTGGAGGTTTCAACAAGCTTGTTCTTTGGGGAATGATGAAGCATTTGTTGTTGCAAAAACTGGGGTTCAAGGGCTTATGAAAAAAGGCACGTTAAGTAGTTGACTCCAGATTATGAAGGTCCTTAAGGACCTTAACAAATTTGGATTTTGAACTAGAGGTAGTAAGTATATCGTGCTTCCTTTTTATGGTGATTTGTTTTATATAGATATCATGGAAATGGTGATTTTATCAAAACAGCAAGTAATAGTGGCATTTTTAGCAACTTTGATACTGAAGTAGTCATAGAAATTCTCTCTTGCTCTCAAATCTGTCTCAATTTTATACAAACAAATAATGCAGTAGGCTTTCATTTACATACTTCAACAGTCCCCTAAATGAGAAACTGTGACAGATAACTTAGAAAACTGTCTGAGTTTTACTATCATGGGACAGAACTCTTTCCCAGCCTTTTGAATTTTGGATTTTTTTTTTTAGTTAAGTGATTCAGTTGACTAAGCTAGAAAGGAAATATTTGAAACTAACATGGACTCCTGCCAGAAGATTATTGAGGGTAGTATAAGATTTCCCAAATCCAGGCTCTATCCCTTTAAAGCAGATAATTTAGAGGAGAATAGAAAATCTTGAAAATTAATGGCAATTTTGAAATAGAATATTTTGTCAAAATCAAATTCATTTCATTAAATGCTTGAGGAGAATGCAAAGAGTAAATGAGGTATGAATAACTGTAAGATGGGACAATTACCACCTCAGAAACAATATATTTGTAAAGTTAATTCCTCTTGAACATGAACAATCCCCTTACACTTGACCCCTTTCTATTGCCTCTTCCATGCTTGAACTCTCCTTGAACTTTGAAGATCCATCTTGAGAGTATGATATGGCCATCTCTTTTGCATCTGGTTATTTTAGCTCCAATTTGCAGCCCTAAAATGGCAATTATGGTGATATATTGCTCAAGTCACCCGACATGGATTAGTATCGGGATCAGCACATTTATGCACAGGAGTAGTGAATGGAGACTGCAGCTATGATTTTAAATGACTTGATTAATTCTGAAACAACATTTCAGAGTCCATTAGGTCCAGCAGGTGTTGGGGTGCAGACTGCTTTTTCCCTAAGCAGCATATTCGATTAAACTGCCAAAGTATTTTGGATTCATATATTATCTTTTCCAGAATAGTTTCCTTTCAGTCTGTTAAATCCCCTTAACACTCAACTATACTCCTGAAAAAGATCCTCTCTCCCTTTTCTGCTTCTACCCAAGTTCTCTTGTGTCAGTTACTGATCACCAGTTCTGTTTGAGCAACTTGAACAATGTGTTCTGTTCACGTTCAGAAGGGCATTTACATGACAGAACTCCTGCTAAAAGCTCCTGCTGACTCCGGTCAAAATAAGGCCAATTGTGTTGTTTTTCCTAAGGGCCATTTTATCAGCAACCCTCTTGTCAAGGTTAGAAATGTGTCTGGTTAATGCCTTGGTTCAGTGCTTTCTTTTACCACTAAATATACATGTACATGACATTATGTGTCTCCCCTCTGCCCTCCACCCCATCTGGATGTCACTGATCTAATAAAAATGTGTAGGGCTGGGTTTTTCATTTAAGTTCTTTGGGGTTTCAAATTCCTGTATTCTTTGTTGATTTCATGGATTCTAAGGTATCTTTCTTTGAAAAATTCTGACAATAGGCCCTTCATGCTTCATTACTTCCAGTTCTTTTCTTTACAACATAAAGAACATTTCAATGGGTCTGTGGTACAACATTTGTAGCATAATCTCAGAATGTAGCACCATGAATTGTTCTGTCATCTGTTCCCCTAGTACAATGTACCTGTCTCTATTATTGCACATATCAACATGTATTCTAGCTATTTGTGTGTTATTACATTTATCCTTCTTCGGGATTACATCTTATTCTTCTATTTTCATGCCTATCACATATCTATCCATCCAACCTTCCAGCCATCCAGCCATCCAGCCATCCATTCATCCAGCCATCCATTTACTTAACACAGAGCCCTATATTATTGTTGTTGGTGTTGGCTAAACCATGTGCTGGATACTCAGTAAATATATTTAATTATATTGAATTAATATGCTCTTAGAAGCCAAACAAAACACAGATCACCTGTAATTAATACTGTCCTTGTAAGTGTGTAATATAATGAGAATATTATAATAAGAATATAATAAATATATAAGTAGCAGCTTATTTACTACTGGCTGAGTAACTTAAAGTAGTCACATAATCTCTCTTTTTGAACTGTTTCATTCTTAAAATATAAATAAGACTATGTGCTCTACCCAATTTATGGTGCTATTGAAAGAGTTGAATAAAAGAATGTATGTGAATATCTTTTGAACAGCATCCCAAAATACTATTTGACATGATAATGAAGATGATAGTTGAAAGTGTATGGTTATGATCAAGATGTGGTGTGCCTGGACATAATGTTTCCTAGCAAGAAAATTAATGTTCATTATGAGGCTAGCTTAAATAAGCTGGTAAACTTCTTCTGCTTTCCAAGGCCCCAAATTATAAATTTATGTAAACAGTCAATGCACTGGCCAATACAAATTTCCTTCATAAAAATGGATACTAAGTTTAGCAATAGCAATTTAAATTTTTCTGTTTTACTAAAAGAAACATAGTATAAAAATGAAAACAGACGATTTCAATGCTGAAAATTTGGAAGCTGAGTTACCTAATAATTTTCTATATTTATTTTAAAATCATTGTAATTTCTAAAGATATCTTATAATGTAGAGTTATTTAATTCATGGGCTTAAAAATTGAGACTTTCTATTCTGTTCATTTTTTTTTTTTTTTTGCAAATTTTGAAACAACTGTGAGATACAACACAGGAGCCAGACAAATAGAAATCTTTATTACTCATAAAAGTTGAATTAGTGACTCATATGTGGAATATAAGAAACAGTGCAGGGGATCATCGGGGAAGGGAGGGAAAACTGAATGGGAAGTCATCAGAGAGGGAGAAAAACCATGAGAGAACACTTAACTATAGGAAACAAACTAGGGTTTCTGGAAGGGAGGTGGGGGCGTGGGGTAGTTGGGTGATGGGCATTAAGGAGGGGAATTGATGTGATGAGCACTGGGTGTTATACACGACTGATGAATCCCTGAGCTCTACATCTGAAGCTAATCATGTACTATATGTTCACTAATTGAATTTAAGTTAAAAAAGGTAAACAATAATAATCATGCTTTGTAATCCTTTAAATTTCTCTTAACACTTTTTAAATACACATATGTATATTTTAAATTAGTTATTTTGTCCCCCAATATTTTAATAAAATATACTTTATGTGAAAAAAGATCTCAGTGAGTGACTGTTACTTTACATTTGTGACCAGAAAGGGCTTGCTAATATATTACCTGATTTAAACCATTGTCTCATCAGAACTACAGGCTTTCCCTTGCAGAGGCAGGTCTTGATCTGCTAAGCAGATCATGGGAGAATAGGCCTAAAAGCTTGCTTTCTTCAGGCAAGCTGGCTCTCAAAATGAGGGACTCAGGACACAGAGCCAAATGTACTGTTACTTCTTCTGAATTCATCGTTTGGATCAATTACTCTTCTCCTGAGAGGAGTGAGTTGAGGAAGAGGCTGAGTAACTCTTCCTGGATTTGTTCCCTGTGGAACAGGGTGGAAATGTCCTCTTCTAGATGGAAACCTGAGGAGGATGAGTAACGTCCTCCACACTTCATGACCGATGTCCTCTGCACTTCATAACATCTGTTACCCAATAAGTAAGCTCTACCACAGAAACTCAGGGTGTGCCACTGGCAGTTCTCTAAATGGCTAACATTCGGAGGAAGAGAAGAAAGGCCTTATTCTTCAATCCCTCTTCCCCAACTCTTGGTCCCTATGCCAACTTTGCTTTTTAAAAATCTAGCCAAGATTTTGGTCCCTTTGTTTAGAAACAAAACAAAGCAAAAAACCAAATCATTTCCTTAGCATACAATAATCTATCTTTTGCTTCAGGAAGTTGGAGCTTGTTAGTTGCTAAGAACTCTTTTTGCTGAAAATATTTAGTGACTCAGCAATAATAATGTTCATATAGGGAAATCATGGAGTTGCTAAAAAACCAATTTTACCCTTTTTAATTAGGCTTTCTTCTTTTTCATTTTCATCTCAGAAAACTGAGGTTGTTGATTTTAAAGGGTAGATGATCAGGTACTTCAAATCTCTTAATAGATGTCAATAATAAATTCTCCAATCACTATTAAAATGAATGAAAAGTACCAAAAGATCATTTTAGTGCATGATATTTTATAAGTATCATTATTTCAGCATTGTTTTACTATTTAGGAAATACTTTTTTAGGTAGAAAAAAAAAGACTAATTAAATTTCACATACCTGGGCGCCTGGGTGGCTCAGTGGGTTAGGCCGCTGCCTTCGGCTCAGGTCATGATCTCAGGGTCCTGGGATCGAGTCCCGCATCGGGCTCTCTGCTCAGCAGGGAGACTGCTTCCTCCTCTCTCTCCCTCTGCCTGCCTCTCTGCCTACTTGTGATCTCTCTCTGTCAAATAAATAAAAAAAATTAAAAAAAAAATTTCACATACCTTATTTGAACATCTATTACCTACAAGGCATTGTGCCAAGTGCTGTAGAAAATATACAGACTAAAACATGATCAGTTCCAACCCACTGTATATGAATAATATCCCCCACAAAATAAATTTTATTCTATTAAGACTTATATTTTTAGAATAGAATTATTATTTATAGAATATATATCTTAGTATATAAATATATTTATAAATATAAATAAATACATACTTATATAAATATAAGTATATAAATATATTTATAAATATTATATTTATATTTATATTACTTATATATAAATATATATTTATAAGTATATTTTATATACTTATAAATATAATCTATATTCTATAAATAATAATTCTATTCTAAAAATTCTGAGACTCTATTCTGAGACCTCTCAGAATGTCTAAACAGTAGAAATATGCTGAAATAAATCCCAGTACTGTAGACCAAGAGCATAGGACAGTGTTTAAAACAAAACAGAATAAGCACTGAGTTGCCCGGATTAAAAGTCATGGAAAAGAGGCTCTAATGCTAAAGATGTACACTCCAGCCGGTGGGAGGTGTATTGGGGCAGAGTGAAGCACGGAATCCACCAGAGTATTATGTAGCTGGACAATGGCACAAAGCCCTAAGTGCAGGGAGGGAGCTTTGAATAGCTCAGTTAGTCTTTCAGTTTGAATAGATAGTTTGGGACAGAAGCTTCTCAGGCCTTGGAAGAGTGGGAGGGAAGAGGAGAATATTTCTGAATATCTTATCCCTGAACTTTAAAGTGAGAACAATGGGCTTCTTATCCAAACTGAATTGACATGACCACCCTTTTCCAAACAGCCAAGAAACCGCATAACTTAAACCATGGACAGCTTCACACCGCAGGGAGTTTGCATAAATGGAATCAATTTACAGAGTAGTACACTCTCATTTCTTGATTTCTTTTTCAAGTTTCTTTAAACAAAATTACTTAAAGTTTATGAAACTAATGTTTACAGCACCTTCCTGGTTAAAAGAGAGACGTATGCCTTACTGAAAATGTCAAACAAGACTTAAGTTGGCCTTGAAGATGACATTAGCAGAGTAAATAAGTGCTTGTTAAATTTGTTTGTTTGCTTACTTGGCAAACTTTCCTAGCTTTCGACTTGTCATAGAGGTACAGAATTCTTAAAGTTTGAAAAGTTTGAAGGAGTTTTAGAAATCATGTAAAAGTAATTTCTCACCCATTTTGGCAATTCCTTCTAAAACATCTCATAGATGGTCATGGGGAGCACAGCAACTTCTGAGCAAGCAATAGTTTTGTAGTTTAAGTGATCCAAAAGGTTTTTTATTTTTTTAGGTTGAGACAAAAATCTACTACTTTCTAACTTCCACCCATTGATCCTGTTTCTGACCTTTAGATTAAAAAAAAACATCAAATATACATTCCCAATCTGTAGCTGAACTTCGAATGTTTGGGTATGACTTTAATCTCTTTCTTTAGTTTCTCCTCAGAGCCACTCATATTGAGGTCATTTGGTTATTCATCTTTTGCCATCTTTTCCAGGAGGATGTCTCAGGAATAATATTTCTCTGTATTTTTCATTTCATTACCAGTGAACTTAACACATCCTCTCCCTCTCCACTTTTTTTAGACATTTTCCACATTTCTTTTCCCATATGAAATTGTTGTAAGGTGACTTGGGGGGTATAAACAGGCTAGGCTTTGAATGAACAGAATTTTAGAAGTTTGAGACAGAAGAGAAAACTGTTTCCTTGCAGAACAGGGTTCCTTTGCAGACCACTGCTGTGTGCAGGTTGCCCATTGATTAACTTTTGAATGGGCAGGAAAATTTGGTACCATGTTCTTAGCATTTAGTAGTAGTTAGCACAAAACAACGGGTCTGTTATATTCTACATGGCCATGGATGTGTACCACAGACCTTATGTCTACTTTTTATGGACCAAAGCAGAAAAAAATATTTCCAAATGACTGAAGATAAAAATTTCTCTCTGGAAAGGTGTTTTATTTTGGACCTAATTTATCTAAGTTTTGTGACTGTTTATTCATTGCACAGAATAATTTCTCCTTAGTTGACTGTTTTTGTCATTTTTTTCTTTTTTAAAATTGAGATAAATAGACTGTGTTAGTTTCAGGTTTATAACATAATGATCGAATACTTGGATGCAAAATGATCAGTACAATAAGTCTAGTTAATGTCCGTCATCATACACAGTTACAATGTTTTTCTTGTAATAAGAACTTTTAAGACTTTCTCTCAACAACTTTAAAATATGTATATAGTAATGTTACCCATAGTTACTATGCTGTCCATTATATTCCTGTGAGGTACTTATTTTGTAACAGGAAGTTTGAACCTTTTGATCTTCTTCATCTGTTCACCCCCTACTTCTGGCAACCACCAGTCTGTTCTCTGTATCAATGAGATCTTCCTTCCTTCCTTTCTTTCTCTCTTCTCTTCTCTTCTCTTGCTTTCTTCCTTCCTTCCTTTTTTCTCTCCTCTCTCCTCTTCCATTTTCTTTCTTTCCTTCTTCCTTCCTTCCTTCCTTCCTTTCTTTCTTTCTTTCTTTCTTTCTTTCTTTCTTTCTAATATTCCACATATAAATGAGATCATATGGTATTTGCTTTCTCTGTGTGACTTAGCCCAATGCCTTTAAGGTCCATCCATCCATGTTGTCGCAAATGGCAAAATTTTCTTCTTTTATGGCTAAATAATGTCCTATTGTGTGTGGATATATTCTTTACGCATTCACTCATCAGTAGACACTTAGGTTGCTCACATATCTTGACTATTGTAAATGCTGCAGTGAACATGCAGTGCGTGTAAGTTTTGAGTTAGTGTTTTTGTTTTCTTTGGGTAAATATCCAGAAATGGAATTGCTAAATCATATGGTAGTTCTACTTTTAAATTTTTGAGGAAACTCCATCATCTGTTTTCCATAGCGGCTGCATAAATTTACATTCCCACCAACAATGCCTAAAGGCTCCCTTGCTTTCATTTCTCTTGAATTGGTACTGCCAAGACCAATTATTATCCAGAAATGCCCATTTAGTTGAATTTGAAGGAACCAAACTTTGACTAAGTATATTTTGTCATTCAAAACTTCATTTCCCTGTGAGTTTCAAGTCCAAGCACTCCCTAATTTTAAGGGAGAAGACTCTAAAAGTAAAGGTAAAAGTGGATGAATATTCTAAATAGCTAGAGAAACTAACTCGCATGTTGGGGTAATGCAGAAGGGATGCCAGGACCCATATCAGAAGTGAACTAGGTGAATTAGGTGGATGAGCCTTGAGTAGGAAGGTGATAACAGGCAACTGTGTCTTCAGTGACCATCCCTTATTAGAATGTCTATGGCTGACATTCTCCTCAAGCAACAGTGACTTGTTAACATGCTTTGCCTGAGAAAATGAGTAACCAAAACTTCACACCCTTCCAGAGACTGGAGGGTGGGCAGACCAGGACTTGATTCACCACAGAGGGGCCCCTTTTTCAAGCCCACACCAAACTCCTTTGGAGCCTTATCCAACATTCTTCCCCACTCTGCTGTGCTTTGAGATGCCAGCCTAACACCAGTTGTGTCTGTCACGAATGAGGAGGAGCGGCAACACGCTTTCCCTGTCGCGGCTCTGAAAAATTTCACTGAAATATTTCACCTGAAGCAGAATCTGACCACAGGCACTCAGTACCCTTTGTTTACATTTCTTGCTCTGCTCCCCAGTAAAGTGGGTTTTAACACGAGCAGCTCAAGAAAGATGTGCAAAATAGAGCACAGGGATATACAATACGTTTTATTAACACTGTAAGTTCCATTTTATCAGAATGGCCAGTTTTGTTTTTTTTTTTCCTGCCTTGCAGCAAAAAGACAGTTAAAGGGACTTTGGTGACATTCCCTTTGTTTAATGAAGCTTGGAGTTATGGGCAAGTGCTTGAACTGCCGTTATTATCTGCATGACTGAATAAGGGCTGAGGGTCCAGATCTGTGCAAAGAGTTTTATTGCAAATAGGGACATTGATCATTCATAATCAGACCTACCAGGTCAGCAGTGCTCAGTGCCAGCAAGCCCTGAAAAAGCTGACCAAGGGAGCACAAGTGCTCATAGGTTAATGTAATATTCAAGCAGAAGGAGATCTTTCTCTTCTTATATGCTTGTCTCCTGGCTTTCCTCTGACAGAGTGGAAATGAGAACCCAAACACATTTGAACTATATCCCATATAACCAATCACTGAGTCATCCTCTGTTCATCTGAGAGCTCTCCACGTTCCCAGAGACTGTTTCCTTGAGAGGTAAATTTCTTGTGTGTAAAGGTTTATGCTTTAGATCTACCATTTTCATACTATTCAAGGTGTTATGGAGCTAGCTGCTTCATTGTAAATCACTGTTTTCTCATCACCAGTATTAACTCACATTAGAGATCGCATTCAGAAGAGAGCATTTTAAAGAGATTCAGAGTGAATGTCAAACCACATGTTTGTTTCTTTATTCTTTGGTTAGTAGGCTTTTGAAAATATGCCTTTGGATACACAAACATCCTGTTTGAAAACTCAGCTTTGTATAAGTTATTGCACTTGTGAAAATGTGATGGACATATTACTACCATGATCAGTTGGAGAGGTCTTTATTTCACAGCAGTGTCTTTTTATATTGGATCATTGACACAATAGCACGGGGACAATTGAAAAGGGGAGTGCCTTCTCCTAGGTTACAAATTTGGGAGAACTAGAAGCATGTGCATTTTAGATTTTATGCTTCCCAATTCTGCTCAAAAGAATAACAAAACTAAAGAGGTATTAATCACTAAAGGGACACAGTAGTAGGTGGCAGGGATGTAAAATTTGAGCAGAATCTAAATCAAAGAGGAGGATTCTGAGATTAATAGCATATGGTGAAAGCAGCAGAAACTTAATTTGATGTCCTGTGTTCACACAGAAAAATGATGCTTCTAGCCCATTGTGAATCAGATGAGCTTTGTGAATTATTTTTCTATTGGTGATGAATTTGGAATCAAATATCCACTTGTGATCACTCAATTGACCTTGTGACCAATGACAAGCATATGTCAGATAGCTGGCAAGGGTGAGAGGTTTACTGAGTCATCTGAATGATGAACCTATGAGCTTGTTACCTAATCAGCGATGCTTAGTGAACCCAGAGTGCACTAAAGGATTAAGAAGGAAAATGTGGGGGGCACCTGGGTGGCTCAGTGGGTTGGGCCTCTGCCTTCAGCTCAGGTCATGATCTCAGGGTCCTGGGATCGAGCCCCACATCGGGCTCTCTGCTTGGCGGGCAGCCTGCTTCTTCCTCTCTCTCTGCCTGCCTCTCTGCCTACTTGTGATCTCTGTCAAATATACAAATAAAATCTTTAAAAAAAAAAAAAAAAAAGGAAGGAAAATGTGGTCAACTTGATAATCACCTATTCAGAGACCTGATTCAGGTTACTGGAATTCAGCTCAAGGCATGATTATTCCATCATGTGTTGAGAAACAAAGTTTTTGTTGTTGTTGTTGTTGGTTTTTTTGTTTGTTTGTTTGCTTGCTTTTTTGAGAGAGAGAGAGCGCATGTGAGTGCACAGGCATGTAAGTGGGAGTGGTTGGGGAAGGGAGAAGGAGAGAGAGAATCTTAAGCAGGCTCCACACCCAGTGTGGAGCCCAACTCTGGGCTCGATCTCATGACCCTGACATCATGACCTGAGCCAAAACCAAGAGTCAGGTGCTTAACCAACTGACCCACCCAGAGAAACAAAGAAGAACTTTTAGTAAAACAACCAAATATATAAAGTTACATATGAGAGTATTTTTAGATTTTTTCCCACATTGTCAAATAAATTCAGGATCATCCCAAAATAGTAGTTCAATAAACTTTATCATTGATCTGTGTTTAGTGAAATACTTAGTCATTATTTGAGCACTAGTAGCTTGACTTAAACCAGTAAGTGGAGGAAGCTGAATCAGAATTTTAAAAATAAAAAGGACTTTATCATTAAATCACTCACTTTATAACTAAGTAATCTTGAGGCTCAGGAAAGTGAATGAGGCTACCAGGCTAGTGATTGTCAGACCTCAAGCTTCCCAATTTCTAGCTCAACGATCTTACCTTATGGTTTGTAATAATTTGTATTTTTTTAGTTTTGCACAAATGAATATTTGTTTCTGATGCCAAAAAACTTGAAGAATACAACCACTCTGGTAACCATGGTAATTTTGTATGAGACTTATTCTCATTTCTAAGTCTTGTCATTTCTTTGGCTAGTAGCTTTTACAATAAATTTTTCAATACATTCAATATATACTATCTCCTTTTAGAAATGTTTTATTTGGAATTTGTTTCATACTTATAGAAAAATTGGAAGAAAAGCACAAAAAACTCCCATATATCCTCTACCCAACTTTCCTGGTATTAACACTTTATTATATTTACCTTATTCTGTATAATATATATTTTTATTATTTATTTCTAAACCCTTTGAAATTGTTGCAGATATAGCCCCTTAGTATTTCAGATTTCAGTATATATTTCTTAAAAGCAAGGACACTTTCCTACATGACCACAGTATAAGCATTAAAAAAAAAAATCAGGAAATTAACGCTGACGTACATCTACCATCTAATCCATAGGCTCCTTTCAAATTTCACCTTTTGATCCAATTGTATTTTTTAAAGGTTCAGGATCCAACTGAGAATTATGTGTTGCATTAAGTTTTCATGTTTCTTAGGGCTTCTTCAGTCTGGAACAGTTCCTTAATCTTTTCTGGTCTTTTACGACCTTGATGTTTGAAAAGTATGGGCCAGTTGCTTTGTAGAATGTCCTTCTACATTACTGGGGTTATTTTGAAATTTCATTATAATTAGCTTAAAGTTATCAATATTAAGTAGGGATGCAACAGAAATGAAGCTGTATTATTTTCAGCGTATAACACTAAGAGGTGCACTCTGCCAAGTTTTCCCACTACTGGTGATATATACTTTGATCACTTGGCTAGGGTGTTATCTTCCAAGTGTTTCCATTGAAAAGCTTCCATTGAAAAGCATTTTCATTTTCCAATGAAAGTATTTTTCACTTATTAAAAAATAAGGAATTAATAAGTATTTGTGGGAAGATATTTGAGACCATGTAAGTATCCTGTTCCTCATCAAACTTTCATTCACTAATATTAGTATTTAATGATGATGGTTGTCTGAAACAATTATTTTTTTCATAGTTGCCAAAAAACTATTTTCTAATTAAGATTTCTTCTATATTGTTAGCTGACATTTTTAATCTCCTTCACTGATTTAATCACCATCTATTTATATCAGTATGAATTCAAACTATCAGTTTTACTTACTGGATTATATTTTTTATGATTATTATTTATTTTGTTACTCTATCACATATTTGACCAGTGAGAGTTCCTTCAAACAGAATCCTATGTCTTCCTGAAATGTGCCCTTCATTTTGGGGTACTTCATTAATTTCTGACAAGCCATAATATTCTAGAATTATCATAGGCTTTTTATACTGCCTGAAAAATCAAACAATTCTTTGAGGAACCCTGTTTTTTTCAGTAGAGCATCGTATTTAGAAACCAAGATCTGTGTACTAGGTGTATTCATTTCTATGGGGTATTATTGCTGCTACGTCCTTTCAGCTGAAAAACCTAGGGGAATATGTGTCTGTGTGTGTGCGTAGATACATATATATTCTTCAGAAAGAAACATGAACTTACACTGATGTCTTGAATTCCAATCTAAAACAACAGGTTTTTTTCTAGACTTCTCCCTTTTTATACCTATAAATTCCTTTTCTGACAGCAAGAAAATTGGCTTTAACCAGCCACAGAATGTTTACTTATTTGTTCAATCCCCTTACCAGTATCAGAGACAGGGAAGCCACCTTCTTGGACCTAACACCATGGTCCTTAACCACATAGGATTTATCTTGAACTCTGACCCCAGAGAATATACTAGCTAAGTCTCTTAATATGCTAGGAGAATCCCCAACTGGAATGGCATGCCCTGTCCCTCCAATCCCTTAATAGCCTTTGCAGAATTCTGGTGGAGTCCATTACTAAGCCCTCTCTGGTCCTGACCCTAGCTCAATGCAGTATATATATACCAGATGAATTCTTCTAAAAACAACAACAACAAAAACCCATCATTCTGGCAATATACACTTATAACTAATCCAAGTCCACTTTCAAATAACGCTATACCATTTCACAGGTAGTATGAGTCCCTTATAGCAACAAAATAGTAACAATTCAGATTTCTTTCCCTTATCTCTTGTGTCACTCATTCATTTCATTTGTACTTTTGTTTATATGTATATGCAAATACATATATGTACATAAATATAGAAACATAAATAATAGAACCCACTGTTGCTGTTACTATTTGGAATAAACCGTTGTCTGCTAAATAAATTAAAAATAAGAGTAAGTTTTTATTTTACCTTCATTTATTCCTTCTGAAGCTCTTCTTAATTCCTTCTGAAGAAATTGTCTTGCTTATATCATTTTACTTCTCTCTATAGATAACTTTAATATTTCTTGCAAGGTGGATTCCCTCCATTTTTGTCTAAGAATTTTTTCTTCATCACTTTGAATGATAATTTTGTAGGATACAGAATTCTAGGTTGGTGATTTTATCTCTCTCTCAGCACTTAGTAGTTCACTTATATCTCTTCTTGCTTGCATTGTTTCTGAGAAGCTGGGTATAATTCTTACTTATACTTCTCTATAGATAAGGTGATTTTTTCCCTCTGCTTTCTTTCAAAAATTTTTTTCTTTATCTTTTGACTTTTTTTGTCTTTCAAAATGATATGCTAGGTGTAGGTTCTTGTTTGTTTGGTGTTTATTCTGTTTGGTATTCTCTGAGCTTCTTGCATCTGTGATTTGCTGTCTGAAGTTAATTTGGAGACATTCTGAGTCATTATTTTTTCAAATACTTCTATTCCTTTCTCTCTTTCTTCTCGTTCTGGCATTACCCTTATGTGTATATTATACTCTTTGTGGTTGTCCCAGTGTTCTTGGCTATTCTGTTTTGTTTTTTTCTTTTCCAGTTTTTGTGTGTGTTTTTCAGTTTTTTAGTTTCTATTAAGATATGCTCAAGCTCAGAGATTCTTTCCTTAGCTATGTCTAATTTGCTAACAAAGCACATCAAAGACTTTATTTATTTCTGTTACAGTGTTTTTGATCGCTGTCATTTTTTTGTTGTTGTTTCCTTCAAATTTCCTTCTCTCTGCTTACACTGTCCCTCTTTTCCTGTCTGCTGTGACTTTATCCATTAGATCCCTTAAGATAATAGTCATATATTTTAAATTCCCAGGCTAAGAATTTTAAAACCTCTATTATATCTGATATCAATTCTGATGCTTACTCTGTCTCTTCATACTGCCTTTCAGTATGTCTTGTAATTTTTTCTTGATAGTGAGGCATGATTTACAGGGTAAAAGAAAGTGTGACAAATAGGTCTCTGTAATGTGGTGGTGAGTTCTGGGGAAGGGGAAGTGTTCTATAGTCTATGTTTAGCTCTTAGTCTTTTAGTAATCCTATGCTTCTGGACTGTGTGCTTCACAAGTGCCTCTCATTTTCCTTACCCCAACCTCAGGTGAAGCAAAATGGGAGAGTGGGCTTGTACTGCCCATTTCCCTTTGCACAGGTCACCTGGGCTCTGATAAAACCTTAGCTTATTAGGCTATCGCTAACATGTTCCTCAGACTGAGCCTCTAGTAATTTGTCAATGACTGTTCAGCTTTCCATAGTTAAGCATCTGTTCCTGTGGAGGTTTTAGCCCAGGGGTTCTGCTCTGGTAAGTTGTGATTCTCTGGGCTTGTCTGTTAGTCTCCAGTTTTGGTGTCAGTTGTTTATCCTGTGATCTCACTTTTATTAATCTAGGAAGAGTTGTTGATTTTTCAGTTTGTTTAGCTTTTTACTTGTTAGGAAAGAGTGGTGACTTCTTTTTTTTTAAGATTTTACTTATTTATTTGACAGATAGAGAGATCACAAGTAGGCAGAGAGGAAGGCAGAGAGAGAGGGGGAAGCAGGCTCCCTGCTGAGCAGAGAGCTTGTCGTGGGGCTCGATCCCAAGACCCCAAGATTCTAACCCAACCTGAAGGCAGAGGTTTAATGCACTGAGCCACCCAGGTGCTCCAAGAGTGGTGACTTCTAAAATTCTTAAAACTTGGGCTGAAAATCAGAAATCTTTATTTGGGCCTCTAAAACTTTCTCTTGGTGATATTTTGTAGGTTTGAGTGGATAGGTCTTGCACACACTTTGTTAACTTGTATCAAGATATTTTGCATTTCTCAAAGGGCATTTTTTTTTTACTATTTTAAATTATAATAGTTTATTGATACTATATGGAAATTCAATGATTTTTATATATTGAACTTGTATCCTTCATTCTTGATAGTGTCAAAAATCCAGTGATAGCAAAATGAAAACCACCAAATCAATAAATAGTATTTAGAAAGAGTGTATTGTGCATGTACGAACAGTTCATGAACTGGGGGCTTTAAAATATCTGATAAGAAGCTCAGAGGTATGAAGTTACAGGATAGCTTATAAAGTGAAAATGAAGTTTTTTACCTTATACAATAATTGATTATCACAGTGATGGTTTCTAGGGATTGGTTTAAAGCGATTATTTCATACCATTTTTAGGTGTTTAAGGAAGGTGGTGTTTTAGGAAGGTAGTTTCTTTTTTACTGTCAGAGACACTTACAAGAAACCTAAGGTTTTTTTATGTTCATAAAATAAGATGTAGTTTTACTTAAGTGCTTTTGTCTTCTCAGGGAATTCTCAGCTCCCGTCGCCATTTTGCTTTTAATTTTAACACTAGTCAGTAGCTTTTTGTACATTCCTTAACATTTTCTTCATTGGTTATCATGTTATCTGAACAGGGACAAAATTTATTTTCTTTTTTCTAGTTCATATGCCTTTAATTTCTTTCTTCTTCTCATTCTCCTCCTCCTCCAACTTCTTCTTCTTCTTCTTCTTCTTCTTCTTCTTCTTCTTCTTCTTCTTCTTCTCCTCCTCCTCCTCCCTTCCTCCTCTTCCTCCTCCTCCTCTTCTTGTATTGTAGTAGCTAGTACTTCAAAGACAGTGTTGAGAAGAACTGATGAGAGTGAACATCTTTGCCCTGCTCCTGATCATGGGGGGGGGATAGTCTCTTTTCCTTAATTTTGACATTGGCTGTGGATTTTTTATATACCCCTTAGATTGATGAGGTTGCCTTCATCCCTCTGATTTCCTGAGAGATGTTAATCATAAATAGATGTTCATTTTTAGCAGATGCATTTTTTCATCTCTTCTTAAACATGGTAATATATTGAATTACATGAAGAGATTTTCAAATGTTAACCTTTTTTTTTTGGGATAAACTCTTCATGGTCCTGATGTATTATCCATTTTATGTATTCTTGGGTTTAATTTGCTAAACTTTAAAATAATTTTTACATCTACTTTCATGAATACTAGATTGTAATTTTCTTGTAAAGTCTTTGTCTGGTTTTATTATCAGGATAATACAGGCTTCATAAACTGAGTTGGGAAAAGCACCCCCCCTTCTATTTTCTGGAAGAGTTTGTGTATGTTTGGTATGCTTTAAAAATTTGCAAGTGTTAGGTAGAATTGATCCAGGAAACTGAGTATTTTCTGGAACCATTTGATATGTTTGGTTTGTTTATTTTTTTCCTGAAGTTTTGTTATAATTTAACCAGGAAGCTATGTGGGACTATTGTTTTCATTGTGGAAAGTTTATTCAAATGTTTTATAGCTCCAGATGTCTCAGGTTATCTATTTATTCTTGACTGAACTTTGACAGCTGGTACTTTTCAAACTATGTGTCCTTTTAATTTAAATTATATTTATTAGAATAAAGTTGACCTTAAAATTCCCTTATTAGCCTGTTAGTGTTGATAAGGTATTTTGTGATAACCCATCTTTTATTTTTAATATTGGTAATTTTTCAGTCATTTATTGGCAAATATTACAATCATTATGATCAAAATTACAAGATGTTGTGTCCTATAAGCACAAATATTTGAGTAATACTTTTTTTAACTGAAGTATAGTTCACACATTATATTTAGTTTCAGGTGTATAACATAGTGATTTCACAATTACACATTGTCTGAAGTATAGTGAACATATTATATTAGCTTCAGGTGTATGACATAGTGATTTGACAATTACACATATGAAGTGCTCACCATGCTAAGTGTATTTACCATCTGTCCCCACACAAAATTATTATGATATTATTGACTATATTCCCTATGTTCTACTTTTCATTTCTGTGACTTGCTCAATTTTTAGCTGGAAGTTTGTACTTCTTAATCCTTATCACCTGTCTATCCCCCACTCCCATCTCTTCTGGCAACAACTAGTTTGTTCTTTGTATTTATGAGTTATTTCTCTTTTGTTGTTGCTGTTGTTTCTTTGTTCACTTGTTTTGTTCTTTTGATTCCACATAAAAGTGAAATTGTATAGTATTGTCTTTGACTTATTTCACTTAGCATAATGCCTTCTGGGTCCATCCGTGTTGTCACAAATGGCAAGATCTTTTTTTACAGCTGAGTAATATTTTATTGTATATATACCAAATCTTTATGCATCTATCTATTAATGGACATTTGGGTTATTCCCATATCTTAACTATTATAAATAATGCTGAAAAAATTAATGAACTTATGGGTATATATATCTTTTTAATATTTCTGTCTTTCAAGTTATGTTATGGTCCAACATTTGATCAGTCTTGGGTTACTATTCCGTGTGCACTTGAATACATGGTGTAAATTTGAAGTGGTGACATTATAGTGTTCTTTAAATGTCATAGAGATTAAGGTGGTTGACAGTGTTGTTCAGGCCTATATTATTATTTTTATTTTTTTAGATTTTTATTTATTTATTTATTTGACAGAGAGAGATCACAAGTAGGCAGAGAGGCAGGCAGAGAGAGAGAGGAGGAAGCAGACCCCCTGCTGAGCAGAGAGCCCGATGCGGGACTCGATCCCAGGACCCTGAGATCATGACCCGAGCCGAAGGCAGCGGCTTAACCCACTGAGCCACCCAGGCGCCCCAGGCCTATATTATTATAGATGGTTTTGTCTGGTTGCTCTATTAACTTCAGAGAAAGGTGTGTTAAAGTCTGCAATTAAGATTGCAGATTTGCCATTTTTCCCCAGTTTTTGCTTCATATATTTTTATGCTCTTTTATTGGGTCAAGTATATATATTTATATTTGTTTTATCTTCTTGACACATTGATTTTTAGTCATCAAATCTACCTTTCTATCTCTAAAAACCCTTTTTATCAAGTTTATTATTTATTATGTCAATATCCAATTGCATTTATTTATTTAAATTATTTATTTAATTTAATTATTTATTTAATTTTTTTCAGTGTCCCGAAATTCGTTGTTAATGTACCACATCCAGTGCTCCATGCAATACGTGCCTTTCATAATTCCCACCACCAGTCTCACTCAACCCCCTCAACCCCCTCCCCACCAAAACCCTCAAGTGTTTCTCAGAGTCCATGGTCTCTCATGGTTCATCTCCCCCTCTGATTTCTCCCAACGCCCTTCTCCTCCCCATCTCCCAATGTCTTCCATGTTATTCCTTAGGCTTCACAAGTAAGTGAAACCATATGATAATTGACCCTCTCTGCTTGACTTTTTTCACTCAGCATAATCTCCTACAGCCCTGTCCATATTGATACAAAAGTTGAGTATTCATCCTTTCTGATGGAGGTACAATTTTTTTTTTAATGTTATTTCTTTTTTTTTTTTTTAAAGATTTTATTTATTTATTTGACAGAGAGAGAGATCACAAGTAGGCAGAGAGTCAAGCAGAGAGAGAAGGGGAAGCAGGCTCCCTGCTGAGCAGAGAGCCCGATGTGGGGCTCGATCCCACAACACTGAGATCATGACCCGAGCCGAAGGCAGTGGCTTAATCCACTGAGCCACCCAGGTGCCCCCATAATTTTTTGTTGTATATATGGACCACATCTTCCTTATCCATTCGTCCATTGAAGGGCATCTTGATTCTTTCCACAGTTTGATGACTATGGCCATTGCTGCTATGAACATTGGGGTACAGATGACCCTTCTTTTCTCTACATCTGTATCTTTCATGTAAATACCCAGCAATGCAATTGCAGGGTCATAGGGAAGCTCTATTTTTAATTTCTTGAGGAATCTCCACACTGTTCTCCAAAGAGGCTGCACCAACTTGCATTCCCACCAACAGTGTAACAGTTCCCCTTTCTCCACATCCTCTCCAACACATGTTGTTTCCTGTCTTGTTAATTTTGGCCATTCTAACTGGTGAAAGGTGATATCTCAATGTGGTTTTGATTTGAATCTCCCTGATGGCTTAATGATGATGACCATTTTTTCATGTGTCTGTTAGACATTTGTATGTCTTTTTTGGAGAAGTGTCTGTTCATGTCTTCTGCCCATTTTTTGACATGATTATCTGTATTGTGTGTGTTGAATTTGAGGAGTTCTTTATAGATCCTGGATATTAGCCCTTTGTCTGTAGTGTCATTCGCGAATATCTTCTCCCATTCCGTGGGTTGCCTCTTTGTTTTGTTGACTCTTTCCTATTGAAGGTAATTGTTGACATGATTGCATTTTGACCTGCTTTTCTACTATTTGTATTAAATTTTTGGGTTGAGTTTTTTCTTCTCTTTCATCTTTTTAGCCTTTTAAAAATTTAATCAAACAAATTTACAAATGTTATTTTCATATCTGTGCTTGATTTCTATTTATATCTGCTTATTTTTAGTGGTTGTCAAAATAATAAAATAAGTAGTTTATACCTATTCAGTCTACTTAGAAATAGTTTTAACTTTTGTAAAAGGTAGGAGCTTGTAACAGTAAACTTCCATTTTCTTCCCCTTCATAAGACTATTGTCCTGTGTATTATACTTGTTTACCCTATAAACCAATAAATATGATAATTTTTTGCCTTATTTACTTATATAACTTAAAAAGATCAGGAAAAAGAAAAAATAGTTTTTATATTTATTCATACTTTTACCATTTGTGGTGCTTTTCCTTCTTTTCTGTAGTTCTGAGCTGTCATCTAGAGTCTTGCTTTCAGGTTGAAGAACTGCCTTTGGCATTTCTTATAGTGCATCTCTGTTCCTGACAGTTTCTTTAATTTTTTTTTAATCTGAAAATGTTCTTAATTTTCCCTCATTTTAAAGTATATCTTTACTATAAATTTTTACCCTTCATTGCTTTGAACATGCCATTCCAGTGTCTTCTGGTTTCCATAATTTCCAATGAGAAGTTGACCTTTAAATTTTGTGGTACCCTTACTTTTTCCAAACCTCCTGAAATACTTGAATCTGGCTTCCTTCAAGACTGTCCCTATCTTTAAAAAAAAAAAAAAAAAGACTGTCCCTATCTTTGACTCTTAAAAGTTTACCTCTGGTGTGTCTAGTTATAGATTTCTTTTTATTTATCTTGATTGGTATTGGATCTATAAATTAATTTATTTTACCTAGTTTCTAAATTTTTAGTTAATATGTTATCATATTTCTTAATCTTTATTTAGTATTTTTCAAAAAATATTTTTTTGATCTTATCTCTTCTTTTTTCCTCTGGAATTAGTATTACATGCATGTTGGACCATTTCAGAGGTTCTATTCTTTTTTTTTTCTCTGTTCTTTAGATTGGAGAATTTCTGTTGATTTATTTTAAGTTCACTGATCCTTTTTTTTCAACTGTGTCAGTGACTGCTGTTGAATTCATCTGGCTAATTTTAGGACTAAGGATTCCTCCTTAATTTACAGCTGCCCAGTCATCTCTGAGCTCTGTACTCTCACACTTTAAGCTTTCTGTGGCCAAGCTGTGCAAGGCTGTGGAATGTACTCAGCTGGGAAAATCATGAGACCTGGATTCTGTATAGTTTTAATTTGTAAGAGGCTATTTTTTGTGATTCTTTTACTCTCAGAGTTTCTCCTTTACATTTTTAGCTGCTTTCTTTGCACTTCACTGTGGTATCTGGCACTGTACTCTCTATGCCTGTGGTTTTCCCTTTTATCATTTTCTATAGCTATATGGTTAGTAGTGCTTTTGGGCCAAAAGTCACTAAGTCAAATTCATGCATGTCATTTTTCAGTTATAATTTTCAAAGACTAAACTCTTCCTATGTTTGTTTGCTCTTGAGTGTTTTATAGTGTATTTAAATAATTGCTTGGTATTTATTTTATCCAGTTTTTATAAATATTATCTGTAGAGTGTTTGCATGACCACATCACTTCTCACTTCTCTCTTTTATCCTTTCCAGCATTGTGACAAATGACGGTGTTCTATGGTTCTACATTCTATGGTGGTGCTCTATGGTCGTTTCAATATTAATCCAAGGATATCTGCTTTTCATCTTTAAAATATTTAGGATTTCTTTCTCTTATGTCATCTTTTATTATTTTTCAGAAAGTTTTTATTTGTTCCTTTTCAAAAATTATTCCAGAAAACTTGGAATGGGAATAAAGATAGATACAAATATTGTTTCCCACATGCATTCTAATCTTAAAATTGGTTATGTAAATATTATATGTCTCTTTAACATTTTATATTCATTTATCATCTCATCACCTTATCAACTCTATCAGGCATAGAGCATTTGACTTATGATTCTTTAAAAATAAGAGTAAAAAATTGATAATTGAAATAAAATGGTATTTGAATTTAGTTGTTCAGGATTGAGGTAAGAGTAATTGGAAAATTCTCCACTTTTTCTCAGACACATAGAGTCTAATATCTTTGGTCTTTCTCTAAAAATTTCTCCATAATATTTAGTTTTCTCTACTATTTATTTCAAATATACTTATAAGCAGCTTCTTATTTTTATTTATACTCTCGATTGCATTTCTAGCTCTCATTTATTCACCTAGGTAGATATAAACTCGTGGGTAGGAACTTTGTGTGCCAGAAGAAAAATCTCCAGGGCCTTGAAAATGTTGACTAAAAAAATGTACACTTATTTTACCTTTCTCTAAATTACTCTAATTACAGTAGAGGAAGAGAGGTCAATTCACTTAAGATTCCTAAACCTGAGCATTTCTTTTGATGTAAATTTTATAAGGAGACTGTTAAAAAAGGTATAGATATCTTATTTCTTTTATAGCAGTTGGCTAGATATGTAATATCTACATTTTATTTCTTTTGTTTTTGAAAGAGATTAAGCACTATTGTTTGAAATCTTTCCCTTGCTTAAACATTTCTTCTTTTTATATGAAAGTTTTTCAAGATATATCTATCTATGTAAATATATAGATAGATAGATATATCTATATATTTAAGAAATTAAAAAGGGCCTTAATGTATTTATTTTTTGAAAATTTTTATTTAAATTTCAGCTAGTTAACATATAGTAAATTAGTTTCAGGTGTACAACTAAGATATTATACTTTTTATAGAGGTACTGGTCTTTAAATGTAATTTTCTAGAATTTCAAGATATTTTTCAACCAAGCCTTGTTAAGATATGGTAATGTATGATTTAAAAAAATAATTTATTTGTCTTTCTCCGCTTGACTTATTTCGCTAAGCATGATACGCTCTCATATGATCTCCCTGATATGAGGGAGTGGTGATGCAACATGGGGGCTTAAGTGGGTAGGAGAAGAATCCATGAAACAAGATGGGATAGGGAGGGAGACAAACCATAAGTGACTCTTAATCTCACGAAACAAACTGTGGGTTGCTGGGGGGAGGGGGGTTGGGAGAAGGGGGGTAGGCTTATGGACATTGGGGAGGGTATGTGCTTTTGGGTAAATTGGAAGGGGAGATAAACCATGAGAGACTATGGACTCTGAAAAACAATCTGAGGGGTTTGAAGTGGCGAGGGGTGGGAGGTTGGGGTACCAGGTGGTGGGTATTATAGAGGGCACAGCTTGCATGGAGCACTGGGTGTGGTGAAAAAATAATGAATACTGTTTTTCTGAAAATAAATAAATTGGGAAAAAAAAATAATTTATTTTTAAAAAATTTATTTCATGTAGGTATGGTATGCCTCATTATTTTGACGTCCAATAGTTTAAAAATGTAAATGATTTATTTAACATTTATTAAATGTTAGTTTGTTAAATTAACATTAATTGTTAAATGATTTTAACATCCATTTAAAAATGACACAATGAGGAGTCCTCAAAACTTTGAGATTAGTTGCATACTTTGCTTTGTGTGTGAGTTATAATCATAGAAATAGATTAAAAAATGTATACAAGCAATTACTACCCTGTATAGTATTTTATTTATGAAAACATTAAAGAATATGCCTATATATTTGTAATTAAGTTACTGATTGAATGCTGTGTAAATACTAATATATTATCTGAAGGCTCCTAAATTAAAAGTATTTGAAAGAATTATATAGAAACAATCCACCTCATCTTTGTTCAGCAAATAATTTGATATATTTTATCATTAGCTATCATTATGTTTTAGAGCTGAAAGGACATATTAATAATTCAAAAACCCTTGAGATTAAGTTTTCTGTTCATTGCCTTGAATTTGTGATTTGATTTGACAACTCAAGTTAATAACTTAAACATTTTATAGTAGATATACACGCCTTTTTTAAGGAATTCAGTATTGTTTTTGCCATTTTACCTCTTTTACATTCACATTTGTATTACAAGCATTAGCAAAATTACCATAATGAAGGAAACCGTTTTTTTAATGCAAACCCCCTTCCAAATGCCTGTGAAAATTGTTGTTGATCACCAAATATTTCTAGCTCCCTTATTTCTGCTTGCATACTAAAAAAGAACTTACCTGCCTCCTTTCATATTAGGTATGACCTAATATCTTGCTCTAGGCTAATTATATGTATCATTTCCTTGTGAAAATCTTCAGAACCTCTGTGTGTGTTGCCATGTTACTTTTTCCCTGCTGCAGAAGTCTTAAAGTGTAGTGTCAAAAATAAATCTCTTTCCTTCTGGGTCCTTGAGAGACTCTGATGAGCACAGCCATGGCTGACCCACCTTAGACAAGAAATAGATGTTTATGTGACAAGCTATGAGATTTTTGTTTGTTACTGTGGTGTATTCCACCTTCTGACAGATTCAGAAGTTGTTGCCAAAGGGAGATGTCATAAAATCTAAAATATGTGACATTGGTTTAGCTTTCCAGTGAGAGGCAATGAAGAAACTAGTTCTGGATGTTCTGGGAAGGGTGGCAATCTATGTGTTATGCCCCAATAATGGGTCCGTGATTAAAGGAGCGAGACTGATACATAGCGAAGGTCAAGCAAAGCTTTATTTCGCCAAGCATCAAGAATCTAACCGAACGTTCGGGGTGCACCTCTTACAAGAGAGGGCAACCCTTCTCTGTTTCACAGGCTAGCTTTTAAGGGCAAAGGCCATGCGCTGGGGCCTGGCCACGCACAGGTGGCCAGTGAGATTGTAACACACACAGGAAACTCCACAGTGATGCTAGGTGACCAATTGAGTTACAATTTACCCTAGTAGACATTTGAACCAGCCTATTACACCTTGACTGGGATTGGTGCCAAAAGGGTTCCCAAAGGGCGGGGCCCATAGTCCTTGGTAACCAGGGAGACAGTATGCATGCCCCCCACTGATCGGGTGTCTCTACCTGGCCAGACCCACCTTTGTATCTGGGCTTTGTTACCTGTAAATCCCCTGTGGGAAGGGGAGCAGGGACAGTTTCTAAATAGGTTCTTACACTATGTATGTGGAGGCAGAATATTTGGCGAAATTGTGAAGATGTGAAAATAAGAATGTATTTAATGAACTTGTATTTCTAGGGTAAAAGTTTAAAAAACAGCATTGTTAGTATATGTTAGTTGATAGTGGCTGCACTTGATGAGGAGTTGTATGAAATAAACAAGATCAGAAGAGAATTTGCTGAACGTAGAAATGAATGGAAATAGAGTACTTGAACTCAAGGTGTTGTAAAATTGAAGAAGCAGCTGTTTCTGAACTCCAGTTAGTAAAATCTAAAACTGAAAAGGAGTTTGAGTCAAAAAAGGCTGACTGAAACTCAGTTTAGTGACAACAGTCAAATTAAGGTACATGGTTTAAATTCTTCAGAACCTCTGGATAATGTCTCAGAGTAAACTTCCAACTGAGGATGACGTACTCTTTAATCATTACAAAGGGACAGAATGTTTCAGGAGTGTGGATAGTGTTATTCTTATTTCAGGATTCACTCAGCTGCTAATCTAGAGCTTTGGTTGCTGATCTAGTCCTAGAATTCATGTCTTTTGTGACAGATGTGGAAATTAAGTATAACTTGTTATTTTTCTCAAGTGAGGTTAATTCAAACAAGGGCCAAAGTTAACACACTAAACAATAAAATGTGTCCCTAACAAAATATGTTTCTGTGGTCCTGCTAAAAACATTGTCTGGAATCTAAAAGTAGTCCCCTCTGATAGTACCTATCATAAATGTTTTTTAAGAACCATTTTGAACAAATAAAAGAACGGGTATGTTACTTTTATTTATTTGATTGCTTTCCCTCCTTTGTTCCTCCCCATCTTTTCTCCTGCTACGCCTTGATCTTCCTCTTTCATGATTAAAAAAAAATTAAGCAGCCTTTGCAAGGTGAATAATAGCACTTATCACATAATTACTGAAAACAAGTCTATAATTCTTTTTAAAAATGATGACTGAGATGTTAAGACAAAAAAGTGTCATAATAATTGTGTAATAAGAACATTTCCTTCAGGAAGAATAAAAGGCTTTCATGTGAAATAATGCTGGGGCCTAGTACCTCAAGTCAAAGGAAATTTAGACAACATTTAAACTCTATGTCTCTGACATGCTGTTGTGAACTCACACATATGTGTCTGGTAGAAAACTCTATGACTAATAAAGTTACTAATAGACCCCAGTCTTAATGAAAACATTTAAAAAATGTGTGTGTGTGTGTGTGTGTGTGTGTGTGTGTGTAACAGCTTCAGGTAACAGTTAATGAACTCCAAGTCCAACAAAGTTTGTAAGGCCAGATAGGTGCAGAGAAGGGGGAGAATATAGTAAGTAAAGGTAGGTTCCGTCTCACTATTCTAACACAATTATAACAGTGAGACCACTCAAACTTCTCAGATGAAACACCAGCAGAGGAAAGAGTGGGCAATCAAGGGTAAATCATCCAAGAATGTTCAAACTGACCAATAATCATATAAAAACCGTGGATTATTCATAATTGCCCCAAACTGAAACTAACCCAAATGTTCATCAACTGATGAATATGTAAACAAAATGTGGCACATTTATAAATATTTATACAATGAAATATTATTCAGCCATTAAAATGAATAAAATACTGATTTATGTTACAACTGGATAGATTTTGAAAACTTTATGCTAAGTGAAGGAAGTCAGGCAAAAAGCCATACATTGCATGACTTCATTTATTATGCATAGTCCACAAAAGGCGAATCTTTATCAACAAAATAGATGAATGTTTGTCAGACCCTAGGAAGAGGGAAATAGAAAGTGAGTGCTAACATGTATAGGGTTTCTTTTGGGGTTAATGAAAATGTCCTAAAATTTGATAATGGTGATGTTTGTACATATTTGCAAATATATTGAGACCACAGAATTATACACTTTAAAAGGTAAATTCTATAAAATGTAAAGTATATCTAAAAAAATAAATAAAAGAGAAAGGAAAGAGATGAATGTGAAGCCCCACTGAGCAGGTAATCCTTGAGCAGCAGTCAGGAGGTGATGGTATTTAATCATCTGTTCAAGCACTGTAGGCATCGGTCTCTATGGTTTGTGGGTTTGTTTTGTTGCTTTACTTTTTCCTTTATACTGTCATATTGAAATTATTTATGGCAAGACTGGACCACCGAAATAAAACTATTTCCAATGGTAGATTTTATGATAGTCAGAAATAACTTGAAAACTTATTTAATTTTCTTTTATACACGGTTCTCTCATGTTTAACTTGATTCTACACACTGACTGTGTGTAGATCTGTGTGGAGATCTGTGGTTCGGACGATAGTGGTTATATCTGAAGGATACAAAAACAAATTAAAAGTAGCTGAGCATGCATCCAGAAATCAAGGATTTGCACAGGAAGGTCAAGACTGGACCCCTGCATTATAGGTTCCAGTGTCATCATCATCATCAACAATGACAACAGCAATAACTACAAAAACAAAACCACAGCAAGCACACCGTGGAACCTCTAACAGAATTAGTGTGGGAGGGGCAATGGCTGTCCTACTAATTTGGGTCTGAAATGAGTTCTAGAATTCGCCAAGAAGTATTTACTAGAGAAATGGAGAAAACAGTTGTTAATGACCACAGTGTCTATATATGTAGAAAAGGGGAAAATTTGGCATGGAAGAAGGCCAAGAGACTGCTAAAATTGTCTTAGGGCTGACATTTAAGTGCCCCCATGCGTACAGCAAGTTGAGCTGGGTTCTCAAGGCATTGTTGGTTTTATTGACAAAACCCCATAAATTTTGACTAAAAAATCTATGACTGCTCGATACCTAAGATAATACTTGCTCTCTCAGCTTTCAGGAGCTATCTGAAAAAACTGTCTTAAACTCCAAGGAGGGAATATTCTCCTATGCTTACTTTATACATGACTTAGTAGGAGAATTGAAAAGGAAGGACCTCCCATTGAACAGAGGCAGAAGTCACAGAGAATAATGGACTGGGGAGACCCTCTGTTTGCACAGCACTGGGACCTGGTCCATAAATACTTCCTAATTTAAGGGAGGGGACCTACAAATTCTCTAGATCTTCTGATCATCTGAGTGGACTTAACTTATTTGATGATCAGAGAGCAGAACACAAGTTCTGCTTTTCACTAAATATTTCCTTCTCTTTTACTTTTGGGTATATAAAATTATACTCCTTGTCCACTTTAGATAGGCAGAGTCATCCAATTTCCTTTGGCTAATAGAATGAGAGTAGAAGTAATATATGTAACTTCCTGATGGAAATTTTATAACCAGTATGTGATTTTTATCAATATGCCAGTGTGTGATTTTCTAATATAGAACTTCAGTGTCTCTCCATAATTTTAGTAACTTCCTATTGTGACTTCTGGATTAATTTTCTAAACTATGTAGGTAATGTTTCCAACATAATTAAATCACCATTTACTGACAAGAGCTATTTGTTTAGCTTTTTCCTAGAAACAACTTGCTATGATCTGAAAATGTCCACTTAAGATGAATATGTTGAAATTCTAACTCCCAAGGTGACGGTATAGAGGTGAGGCCTTTGGGAGGGATTAGATCATGAGGATAGAGCAATCATGAGTGGGACAGAGCACCCTGATATGTGAGAGATCTCAGAGAGCTGCCTTGGCCCTCTTCCATGGAGAGATATACTGAGAAGTCTACAGGCCAGAAGAGGGTCCTCCCTCGACCATGTAAACATAGAGATTTCAGACTTCCAGCCTCCAGAACTGCGAGAAATAAATTTCTGTATGAAAATCTGTGTTAGCCAGGTTTCTTCAGAGACCTGGAACTAGTGGAATATGTATGTGGATACATATAAGAGGAGATTTATTATAAGAATTGACTCATGTGGTTATGGAGGCTCAAAAGTCCCATGATCATCTCTGTACACTGGAGAACCAGAAAAGCCAGTGATATTATTTAGTTTGTCTGAAGGACTCACCTTCTCATTCCTCCAGTAATCTATCTCTTCCTCTTAGAATGTCCTCCTTGAGGAAAGGGATTTTTATCTGTTTGGTAACTATTGTAATCTCCAGCACTAGAACAGTTCAGAAACATGGCAGATATCAGTAAATATCTGGAGATCAAATGCATGAATTTTCAAGGCCAAATCCTGAATACTGATGACTAAGTTGAGAAGGGAGAGGAGAGGGATAGAGAAGATGAATTGATAATTTGAAATTTCAAGCTCGGGTAACCATGGTAGAATAGTAGACCATCACTGAAACAGGGAGTTGACTCTTCTTTACAATACTTTTACTTCTGATGATGTAACTAATATTCGGTCATTGTAGGAAATTCAAGAGAGTGTAAGAAAAGAAAAAAGTAATCATCACTCAGAGACACTCATAATTGATCTTTGATGTATTGCAGTGAGATTAAGACTATATATATTCATCTTATGTCTTTGTTTTTGGTTTAATAATCTACTCTAAATACTTTTCATATAGTTATGTTTAAGATTATATTTATAATGACAATATATTTTCCACTTTGCAAAGTAAAAATTTATTTATACACTTTTTTAGTAGACAGGCTTTGTGTCTATTTTTCCACCAACCCAACTAATACTACCCTGAATATCTCTGTGAATAAATCTTTGTTTCTATATAATTCACTTTTTATTCTTGGAAATAAAATTAGTACTAAGAAGATAGATATTTTTAAGGCTCTTGGGGTAGGTTGCCAAACTGTTTTCCAGAAAAGTTTTATCATTTTACTTGGACAGAATACCTTTTTCATTTTGTAGTCTCTAATATGGACTATTATTCTTTTTAAATCTTTACTAATTTGATAGTTATATGAGTGATATCTTAATTATATTTGCATTTTTGATAAGGAAATTAACATTTTTTCTTATAGTTTTCTAATGAATACTTATTCATTTTTAAGACTTTAAAACAATGTATTTATTTGAGAGAGAGAGCACATGAGTGAGTGAGCATGAACAAGGGGAGGGCCAGAGGAAGAAGCAAACTCCCCTGCTGAGCAGGGGGCCTGAGGCGGGGCTCCGTCCCCAGGTGTCCAGAGCCACCCAGGTGCCCCTGAATACATAGTGTAAAGTGCTCATTGCTGGTTTTTGGTTTTTGGTTTTTTTTTCCCCCTGCTTTTGTAGGCTACGTTGCATACAGGAAGTTTTTTACCTTTTTGTGGTTTCCCAGTTTTATGTTAATCTTGATTTTTAATATGTGTTTGATATAGAATACTTTCATTTTTACATAGTTAAACCAAGATATGTCTTTCTTTGTTTTCCTCTACTCTGTTACACTTAGAGTTTTTTCCCATGGAGAGTTAAATATTAGCCTATGTTTCTTCTATATGGATATTTTGATTTTTTTATTTGTTAAAATCACCTACAATATAATTTTATCTATTACATGAAGTGATATTAGTATGTTTTCCCACCTTGCTTATATCTGATTGCAAAACCATTGCTTAACAATTCCTCACTATTTGTATTGCCACATATCCCACATGCACAGAATACTTCTCAGTCATTGTCTTATTTCATTGATTTATTTGTCCATTCCTTTGTCAGGATCATAATAACTTATTGTTAGTATGATGTCATGTTTTTACACTTGGTGAGCTTATTAGAGCTTCATTATAGCTCCTTTTCAAAATAGTTTTTAAAGTTGGTCTTTAACATAATTGTGTCATTTCCTTGAAAAAAAATACGTAAATCCCATTGGCACTTTGACCAGGATTAATTGCATGTCACTTTGAGTAGAATTAATAACTTTGTAGTCTTAGTCTTCCTGTTTAGGAAAGTGTTACCTATTTTCTATACGTCTTTGTCTTACGTAAGTTCTACACATTTCCTAATAACAGTACTCTAATGATTTTGTGACTTCTTTCCCTAGAATACAACATGGTATTTTTACTAATGCAATATCATAGTATAGTTTTCTATTTTTATAAGTTTCTATTCTAAACATAAAAATAATTTGACTGATGTTAATACATGTCAATTATTAGAATCACTATTGAAAAATATATTATTTAGAATTTATTTAGAATAGTATTTCTAAAAAACATTTTATTTTTTAAAATTTGTTTTAGAGAGAGTGCGAGCAGGGAGGAGGAGGAGTGTGGGAGGAGCAAAGGGGAAAGGAGAAAGCAAAGGAGAAGGAGGGGTGAGGAATCTCAAGCAGATACCTCCTGAGTGCTGAGTCACACGTCAGGCTCCCTCTCATGACCGTGAAATCATGACTTGAGCTAAAACCAAGAGTTGGATGCTTAACTGACTGAGCCACACAGGCACCTCTATTCTCAGTCATTTTACATAAAATTAACTCGTAAAAATATTCTAGAGCCCAAATCTATTGACATTGAGCCCCAAAGCTGGATTTAACATGGTCGGTCCTCACAACTACTTGATGCTTTACTTTTCTCAGTAGCTTCTATTTGGTCCTTTCCATTTTTCTATTTCCCAGTATCCCTGCTCAGAGAAAAGGGCTCAACATACCTTTTTCTAAGTGAGGAAATAGCAAGACAAATAAATGGCTTTACCCTAGATAGAGGAATATTCTGGGAGAGAAACTGGTAAGAATTCTTTTTTTCATTTTAGCTCACTGCCTAAGTAGTGAATCTCGAGATACCATTGTTTCCTTAAAAAACATCTTGTTAAACATGAAACTAATGTGTTGCAACATGAATGCATTGTATCTTCTTTTATCTTCTTGCATCATTCTGATGAATCTTGCATCTTAAATATCTTTTATAAAATGAGCCATGTTGACACAAGACACATGGTTAGGAAAATAACCAGGTGAGATAGTATGAGACCCATGTGCTCACCTTCAGTTAAAGCTGTAGACCATTTTTATGTGTGTATTTTTAATACAGAAGATGGGTATCCAGAATTCTAATCCAACTATAATGTTATCCCTTTGGAAGGCCAGGACTAAAGAAGCCATTATCCTGAATGTAAGGCCCCAAAAGAGTGTAGGTATAAAGTAATTTCCATGCACTCTTTGTGGAATCACTTTATTTATTCATGATTATATATCATTTAGGTTGGTTGCCACTTAAAAAAAAAATACAGACCTCCACAGGGGAAAGAGGAACTGATAGGTTGGAAAAGGAAAGCGGAAAAAACTCTGAAATGTTTTAACAGCTGTAGGGATATATATTAATCTAGGGAGAATTTTAAAATAAGAACTCGGGGTTCAAATTTAATATTTTCCTCTAAGGCTACTCCACATAATTTATTTGGATAGCTAACCCTATAATTCATACTGCAGTCGTAACTTACATAGAAATTTTTGGTGAATTCAGAGAATGAGAGTTTTATAAATAATATAAAGAATTGTCAATAAAATGATTTTTAAAACTTATTTTTTAATGATTAGGTGGTTAATGCATTTTAGGTAAGAATGGAAGAGAGATGTTGCAATTTTCCATCCCTATTCAAATCTCTAAAAATGGCAGTTATGAACAAAAAGTAAAACGAAGGATATGCTACTTGACTTTAACTGAATGTTACCAATATCATACAAAAATTTCAATAATGAAATATTAAAATTTTCCCTTATTTTATTTTTTTTCACCCATTTAACCCATCCCCCCACCTCCATCCCCTCCAGTAATCCTCAGTTTTGTTCTCTATAGTTGAGTCTGTCTCCTGGTTTGCCTGTCTCTTTTTCCCCTATGTGCATCTGTTTTATTTCTTAAATTTCACATACGAGTAAAATCATATGGATTTGTCATCTTCTAACAGTTAGACAGTTAGGTAGTTTATTCCACATTATGTGGAATAAAACTTGCTCCATCCACATCTTGCAAATGGCAAAATTTCATCCTTTTTGATGAGTAATATCCCAGTGTGTGTGTGTGTGTGTGTGTGTGTGTGTGTGTGTACCTCTTCTTTATCCATTCATACTTTGCTGGGCTTTTCCTATAGTTCAGCTATTGTTGATAATACCTCTATAAACATTTGGGTACATGTACCCCTTTGCATCAGTATTTTTGTTGTCTTTAAGTAAATACCTAGTTGTGCGATTGCTGTGTCATGGGGTAACTCTATTTTCAACTTTTTGAGGAACCTCCATAGTGTTTTCCATAGTGGTTGCCCCTTTGCATTCCCACAAACAGCACGAGTCGCTCCCCTTTCCCCTTATCCTCGCCAACACCTGTTATTTTCTGTGTTATTAATTTTAGCTGTTCTGACAGTGTGAGGGGCTATCTTATCATGGTTTTGATATTTATTTCTCTGATGATGAATGGTGTTGAGTTTATATGTCTTAGCCATCTGGCTGTCTTCTTTGAAAAAATATGTATTCACGTTTTTTGCCTATTTTTTAACGAATATTTGTTTGTTGTTTTTTCATGTTCAGTTTTAAAAGTTCTTAAGTACTTTGGATACTAACCCCTTATTGGCTATGTCATTTTCAAATCTCTTCTCCCATCCCATAGGCTGCCTTTTAGTTTTGGTAATTGTTTCCATCACTATGCAGAAGCTTTTTATCTTGAAGTCCAGGAGTTTATTTTTGCCTTTGTTTCCCTTGCTTCAGGAGACATATTTAGAAAGAAGTTTTTACGGCTCATGTTAAAGAGGTTTCTGCCTATTTTCTCCTCTAGGATTTTGATTGTTTCCAGTCTCACATTTAGGTCTTTAATCCATTTGGAATTTATTTTTGTGTATGGTGTAAGAAGGTGGTTCAGTTTCATTCGTCTGCATGTTGCTGTCCAGTTTCCCCAGCACTGTTTGTTGAAGAGACTGTCTTTTTCTGCTGGATATTCTTTCCTACTTTGTTGAAGATTAGTTGACCATAGAGTTGATGGTCCATTTCTGGGTTTTTATTTTGTTTCATTGATCTGTGTCTGTTTTTGTGCCAGTACCATACTGTCTCGATGATGACAGCTTTGTAATAGAACTTGAAGTCTGGAATTCTGATGCCTCCAGCTTTGCTTTTCTTTTTCAAGGTTGCTTTAGTTATTCAGAGTCTTTTGTGGTTCCATACAAATTTAGGATTGTTTGTTCTAGCTCTGTGAAAAATGCTGGTAGTATTTCAACAGGATCACATTATATGTATAGATTGCTTTGGGTAGTATAGACATTTAACAATAGTTATTCTTCCAATTGATGAGCATAGAATGGTTTTCCATTTCGTGTCATCTTCAATTTCTTTCATCAGAGTTTTATAATTTTCAAAATATACATCTCTCTCTCTCTTTGGTTAGGTTCATTCCTAGGTATCTTATGGTTTTGGTGCAACTACAAATGGGACTGATTCCTCAGTTTCTTTTTCTGCTTCTTCATTATTGGTTTATAGAAATGCAACTGATTTCTGGGATCGAGTCCCGCATCGGACTCTCTGCTCAGCGGGGAGCCTGCTTCCCTCTCTCTCTCTGCCTGCCTCTCCATCTCCTTGTGATTTCTCTCTATCAAATAAATAAATAAAAAAATCTTAAAAATAGATTATGTACAATTAATTTTGTATCCTGTGACTTTACTGAATCTGGGTATCAGTTCTAGAAATTTTTTGCTGGAATCTTTTGGGTTTACTATAGTGGAGTATCAGGTCATCTGCAAATAGTGAATGTTTGATTCCTTTCCTGCCCATTTGGATGTCTTTTATTTCTTTTTGCTTCTGATTCCTGAGGCTAGGACTTCCTGTACTGTACAAGTAACAGTGCTGAAGTGGAGATCACTGTTTTGACTGTAGAGTAAAAGCTCTGTTTTCCCCATTGAGGATGATATTAGCTGTGGGGTTTTGTATATGGCTTTTATTATGTTGGGGTATGTTCCCTATATCCCTATTGTTGAGGGTTTTTATCATGAATGGATGTTGTACTTTCTCATGTGCACCCATTGAGGGGCTTGTATGGTTCTTATACTTGCTTTTATTAATGTGGTGTATCATACTGATTGATTTGTGAATATTAAACCACCCCTGAAACCCAGGTATAAGACCAAGTTGATCACTATGAAGGATTCTTTTAATATACGGTTGGATTCCGTTTGATCATGTTTTAGAGGAAATTTTTGCATCCATGTTCATCAGGGATATTGGCCTTTAGTTCTCTTTTTTAGTGGAGCCTTTGTCTGGATTTGGAGTCAGTGTAATGCTGGCCTCATGAAATGAGTTTGGGAGTTTTTTTTCCCATTTCTGTTTTTTGGAATAGTTTTAGAAGAATAGGTATCAATTCTTCTTTAAATGTTTGGTAGAATTCCCCTGTGAGTCTGTTTCCTTTAAAGTTCATTTTATCTGACTTCTGAATTTTGTCTTTTTTTCCCTCTGTTTACTTGGACCTGAGTATATACTTTATTGAGCTCAAAGTTTCATTGAACATGATTTTCTTAGAGCCTATCAACCTCCAAACATACAACTGTTGGCAGCTGTACATTTTTGGAGGAACTTTCACTTATGTTTTGTCTAATACTTCAGTAGTCATAGGTAAACATTAGTGATGATCACTCACTAATGAAATCACAGCTCCTGGATCTTTCTCCTCATTTCTTCTTTTTCCCTCTTATCCCATTGTTTCTCTTAACATGGTTACTGTTTCCCAAATACAAATGGTAAATATAACACTGGAAACTTTTCAAAGTTTGCTTCAATTCTAATTATAGAACATTTACAGAAAATGGATCTCTACTGACTATTCAATTAAGTTTGCTTTAAACATTTTTTGGTTGTTTTATTTTAGAGTGGTATTATTTTCCACAGATATTTTAAATTAATGTAGTCTGGTAATGTACTTATACTAATGGGAATTCAATCTCATGAACGTAAAGGAGAGATATTAAGAATAAATTTGAATAACATTGACCTTAGTAAAGTATTTACACTGGAGTCTTACGGAGTTGGAGAGACAGCTTCATCTTGCAAATATCCTCAGTTTTTGACAACTCAACCTAGCCTAGACAAATTCACGATTTTCACAGTTAAACATAATTAAAAAACAACCCTTTCTTATTCTAAAAAAGTGAGGTACTTAATCATAAAGAACTTAAAATCTTTTAATATTTTGGTACAGCTAAAACAATAGTGTGACCAAGTACCTTTAAATGTTAATATTCATGTAGAAAAACTGAGTAGGATCCGATAATTTTGACAATAAAACAAATTGCCGTGGGGATTTAGACATTTGTTAAAGTAGCATTATGAAGCATAAGACCCGAGTACACTGCATCCTAACAACTCAATTATTTCATTTATTACTCTGCCTAGCTCTTAGTTACGTTCAGAGAACTACACTGAGCTGTTTTCTGACAGGCATTTTGCTCTCACTAAAGACAGACATGATCCAACAGATGTGCTCTGTCATACAGGGGTGATTTCAGACATAGAATTCCACTCTCTAGTTATATTTTATTTGTATAATTAAATAGTTTTGATGGTTTCCTCCAGTTCTACATTCTGCTATTTTATACGATTGCTGGGTGGCAACGATCATATGATGTGTAATAGAAAGAATAATGACACTAAATCTGGTATGTTCCTGAGGATTCTCTTTTGCCATCAAGGGGGAGGGGGGGACCATATTTCCTGGCAATTATGACAGAATTAATGACCAGGTAATGAAGCTGACTCTCCTACATTTACCTATATTGTAAAGTCATAATTAAGTTTAGTTATAAATTTGTAGATGGCAAATTATCAAATTGAAAATCCATTTGCTCTTAATCTAAACTTTGGACGTAGACGGGTGGCATTCCTCCAAGACGCACTCCCTGGACTTCCGGTCATTTGTTTTTAGTGTGTCCAGTGTTTCTGGGTTACCTCCTTTCAAATCTCTTCAGTTTTCTTTTCTTTTTTTTTTTTTTTTTAAGATTTTATTTATTTGAGAGAGATCACAAGTAGGCGGAGAGGCAGGCAGAGAGAGAGAGAGGAGGAAGCAGGCTCCCCGCGGAGCAGAGAGCCCAACGTGGGGCTCAATCCCAGGACCCCAGGATCATGACCTGAGCCAAAGGCAGAGGCTTTAACCCACTGAGCCACCCAGGCGCCCCCAAATCTCTTTAGTTTTCTGATAAAAGTAGTGAACAACAGAATTACCTTCCAGAATTAGATCATGTGGTCTTGAGATATTGTATATTGTCAGTGAAGACATTGTAAAAATACTAATTCTTTATAAATAATTCGGTATATAGTTTCCTTTTTAAAATTTTTATTTTAAATTTTGAAATATTTAAAAAAGTGTCCCCCAGATTTTTTTTCATTTTTTTTAAAATTTATTTTCAGCATAACGGTATTCATTATTTTTGCACCACACCCAGTGCTCCATGCAATCCTTGCCCTCTCTAATACCCACCACCTGGTACCCCAACCTCCCACCCTCCCCCTCCCCTTCAAACCCCTCAGATTGTTTTTCAAAGTCCATAGTCTCTCATGGTTCACCTCCCCTTCCAATTTCCCTCAGCTCCCTTCTCCTCTCCATCTCCCCATGTCCTCCATGATATTTGTTATGCTCCACAAATAAGTGAAACCATATGATAATTGACTCTCTCTGCTTGACTTGTTTCAATCAGCATAATCTCTTCCAGTCCCATCCATGTTGCTACAAAAGTTGGGTATTCGTCCTTTCTGATGGAGGCATAATACTCCATAGTGTATATGGACCACATCTTCCTTATCCATTCATCCGTTGAAGGGCATCTTGGTTCTTTCCATAGTTTGGCGACCGTGGCCATTGCTGCTATAAACATGGTGTACAGATGGCCCTTCTTTTCACTACATCTGTATCTTTCCCCCAGATGTTTTGAGAGCATCTATAAGCACACAACCTTGATGAAACAAATATCAGCATTTTGCTATAACTACTACAGATTCCCATTTATTTTTATTCAAACAAAATTAACATACAGTGTTGTGTTAGTTTCAGCTGTACAATATAATGATTCAACAATTGCATACATTTCTCAAAGTTCTTCAAGACAAATGTACTCTTAATCTCCTGTTTAAAACCACCCTCTCCATATGACCTGGGATTCCTCACAACAGGGCTGCGTCAGGGTTGTTAGACTTCATATATCAGACTAGGCTCCAAAAGTGAGTGTTCAGGCAGAATCCGGTGAAAGCTGCATCCCCTTTCATGTCCTACTTTCAGAAGTCACACTTCATTATGTTGTCATAAGCCTTCCTAGTGTCAAGAGACCACATCTGTCTATAAGAAGACATTGTTCCCTTTGGCCAAATTATACTCTTGTCATATGCAAAATACTTTTACCTACTTTCCCAAGACTCTCAAAACCTCTCATCTCATTATAGCATCAAGTTTGGGCTTAAGATGCAGGATTGCATCACCTAAATAAAGTTCAGGTGTGGATAAGATTTTTCAGGTGTGGAAAATATTTTTTAAGTGTTGTTCCTTTGGTACAACTCTTTACTGAAGCCCCTCTTGATCTAAAGACTTGTGAACTAAAGTGACAGGAGTATCTGCCATCCATACGTCCAATATACAGTGGTTACATAAGTATAAGATGATTGCAATACTCATGCAAAAAAGGTATGATGCATATAGCAATCTTGGTCCAGAGCAACTGTGAAATTTATGTAAGCACATTTTTCCCATTTCTGGATTATGGCTTAATCCTACTCCCTTGTGAGCTTTCTTTCTATAGTTATTGACCCCATAATCTAAGTCATCTTTCTTTTTCTATAATAAATGGTCCATGATTACAACTTGGATATCCTTCTTAGCCTGCTTTCTGCAGAAAATGTCTAGGAATCCAAAGCCCTCTTTGCATTTTGTACTGTTTCTATTCATGTTAGTTGGTTTTGGTAATATTTATGCCAATACAATTCTGGTAAATTTTGTGACTTTTTTTTTTTTCATTTCTAGGATTGGGATTTTAATATTATAATAAGTATAATAATCCAGTTTTGTTGCTCTTCAGTCATCCCGCTCACATTTTAAGCCTTTCACGACATTTAATTCCTGAAGTTAGATCCTTAACACATGAAAAATCTGCTGTCTTGTAAAAATTAAGTATCTTCCAAAATGAAGTACTTGGACTAGTATGGCTCAAGGAAAGCCATAAAAAGCATAGGTCCTACTTTTTTTTTTTTTAATTTTTTTTCCAATTTATTTTTTTTCAAAAAAACAGTATTCATAATTTTTTCACCACACCCAGTGCTCCATGCAAGCCGTGCCCTCAATAATACCCGCCACCTGGTACCCCAACCTCCCATCCCCCCGCCACTTCAAACCCCTCAGACTGTTTTTCAGAGTCCATAGTCTCTCATGGTTCACCTCCCTTTCCAATTTACCCAAATTCCCTACTCCTCTCTAACGCCCCTTGTCCTCCATGCTATTGGTTATGCTCCACAAATAAGTGAAACCATACGATAATTGACTCTCTCTGCTTGACTTGTTTCACTCAGCATAATCTCTTCCAGTCCCATCCATGTTGCTACAAAAGTTGGGTATTCCTCCTTTCTGATGGAGGCATAATACTCCATAGTGTATATGGACCACATCTTCCTTATCCATTCATCTGTTGAAGGGCATCTTGGTTCTTTCCATAGTTTGGCGACTGTGGCCATTGCTGCTATAAACATTGGGGTACAGATGGCCCTTCTTTTCACGACATCTGTGTCTTTGGGGTAAATACCCAGGAGTGCAATTGCAGGGTCGTAGGGAAGCTCTATTTTTAATTTCTTGAGGAATCTCCACACTGTTCTCCAAAGAGGCTGCACCAACTTGCATTCCCACCAACAGTGGAAGAGGGTTCCCCTTTCTCCACATCCTCTCCAACACATGTTGTTTCCTGTTTTGTTAATTTTGGCCATTCTAACTGGTGTAAGGTGATAGCTCAATGTGGTTTTAATTTGAATCTCCCTGAGGGCTAATGATGATGAGCATTTTTTCATGTGTCTGATAGCCATTTGTATGTCTTGATTGGAGAAGTGTCTGTTCATATCTTCTGCCCATTTTTTGATGTGTTTGTCTGTTTCGTGTGGGTTGAGTTTGAGGAGTTCATTATAGATCCTGGATATCAACCTTTTGTCTGTACTGTCATTTGCAAATATCTTCTCCCATTCCGTGGGTTGCCTCTTTGTTTTTTTGACTGTTTCCTTTGCTGTGCAGAAGCTTTTGATTTTGATGAAGTCCCAGAAGTTTATTTTCGCTTTTGTTTCCTTTACCTTTGGAGACGTATCTTGAAAGAAGTTGCTGTGGCTGATATCAAAGAGATTACTGCCTATGTTCTCTTCTAAGATTCTGATGGATTCCTGTCTCACGTTGAGGTCTTTTATCCATTTTGAGTTGATCTTTGTGTACGGTGTAAGAGAATGGTCGAGTTTCATTCTTCTACATATAGCTGTCCAGTTTTCCCAGCACTATTTATTGAAGAGACTGTCTTTTTTCCACTGTATATTTTTTCCTGTTTTGTCAAAGATTAATTGACCATAGAGTTGAGGGTCTATATCAGGGCTCTCTACTCTGTTCCACTGGTCTATGTGTCTGTTTTTATGCCAGTACCATGCTGTCTTGGTGATCACAGCTTTGTAATAAAGCTTGAAATCAGGTAAGGTGATGCCGCCAGCTTTAAATTTTGTGACTTTTATTGGATATTTATTTGATTTTTTTTCTCCTAAGGACTAGCTTTGGAATACATTATCCATTTTACTGTTTTGTTTTCTAATTCATTAATTTATGCTTTTATCTTTGTTAAGTCCTTTATTTTTCTCACTCTAGGTTTATTTTATAGTTCTTTTTTTTAACATAAGTACTTTAGGATATATATTTTCCTTGGATCATTGGCTTAGCTGTAGTCTTTATATTATCTATTCATATACATTCTACAATTTTGTTTTGTATTTCATCTTTGATGTATGATTTGCTTAAGGTACACTTATTTTTAAACTTTTTTTAAATTTCCATAAATAGTTTTCCTAATTTTGTAATCATCAATTGTTAACTCCCTAGAAGTCCACCAGAAAACCTGTTGATAAAGCAAAATTTGTATGACCTACTGCAGTAGGAGAGAACACCTCCTTGAAATAACCTTTGTACTGTATTAGACTGGGGAGATCACAGGAGAATCTGTACAGGTTATTAGTTCTGGGCTCTAGTTGGTCTAATAAGGTAGGTCTTTCAAGGTGGGGAAATGATTGGAATTGGTCAAAGTTCAGAACATAATGGTTTAATATTGGTATATACAATGAAATGAGAGTAATGAAGACAGTCTTGATAAGTAAACTGTTGTTTGACAGGTAAGATATTTGCCTACATAAGTATTCTGTTGAAATGATACACAAGTTATTTGCCCAGATGAGTTAATTAGTTGTCTGGAAAAATTGGCTTACTGGAATTTCTGAATTACTGAAGCAAACAGTAATTTTTTGGTTTATAGCTTTATCTTCTATATCCTGATGGATGTGACAAATAGTAAAGTCATGTCAACCCAGGTGACCTTTGTTTCAGATTTTATAATTAAGATGTATGGAAATAGGTGGTCTCAGTTTTTATTATTGACATCTAATTTTATCTAATTTGTTTTCAGAAAATATCATCTATGTTATTTCCATATTGTTGGCATTTAACCTACCATTGTCTGCTTTTTTTCTTTCTATACAACATTTCTTAGAGATTTCCTCTATTGTTTCAAATTCTACTTATATTTGGACAACACTACAACTTTTATCTCCAGAGTGTATCTTTTGACTTAATTTATTTACTCATTCACTGACAACCATTTATTAAATGCTTGCTAGAGTAATTTTACTACTGATTGAATTATGAACTTGTATGTCCAGTTAGACATTTCTATTCTAACTGGATTTTTGAAATGGATTCTTTTTCTAAATTATTTTTTTAAGTTAATGGTAATACTATATCACTCAGGTTGAAACACTTAAGTTACCTTTGATTCATCTTTGTTCCTCTTTATTATTAAAATATTAATTATTCCTTCCAAATATCAGTTTACTCTCTTCAGTCCTAGTGTCACAATCCTTGATCAGCATTTATTATCTTGTATCTAGACTTTCTGTAATACTCTTTTAATTGAGTCACTTGATTCCATAGAATTTTCAGTCTCCCTAATTTCATGATTTACACCGAAATCCATATTCATCAGCCTTCTCATTGTCTACAAGATAAAAGGTCAAGATAGTTTGGCTTTGGTTTTTTTTCCAATATCAGTCTCCTACATAAAGTCACTATTTCATATTAAGGGGTCTATTCACAAGCTCTCAAATTATCTTAGTCTTTCCAGTCTTCTTTTCTCATCCTTTGAGAGTACAGTAAAAGCTGGCTATTAACAATAACTTAAAAACCATTCTTTCATACTCTTCTTTGAATTACATTTATAACATTTATAATTTGGATTACAACCCAATATTGTTTTATTTGTTGCTCAAATTGTTACAACTATGGCCATTGGGAGCTCATGTTCTTCTTTGATATAACCCCACCAATATTTGTGTGTGTGTGTGTGTGTGTTACATGTGCACGCACATACATACTTCCTTTCTGGTACTAAAAGATGCTTCGTCTTATCTTGTATATTCCCTGCCCCTAGAATCAGCATTTCTTTAAGGAGCCATGGTTTAGAATCAGCATTTCTTTAAGGAGTTGTAGTTTATTTTATGAGAATGGTATTAAAAGTCAAGGTCTGGGTGTAAGATGTGCTCAATGCTACTGGGATGTTACTTTATTTATGTCCTTTGAGTGAACAGAGCAAAGAAATATGTATCTATAAACACTTACATATGTAACTATCTGTATATATATTAAACTAACTATGAATTCTTTTGTCTCCAGCAGTAATCCATGACACATGAATCATTCTTAGCTTCTATTTCCTTATCTATATATTTCCATTCCAACAGTTAGAAACCTGCCTCCTATCACTAAATATTAAATTCTAGTGTACATATATAGCAGTTTCAGAATTGTTAACCCCATGTGTGAAACAACTTTATCAATTAGATTGCAGTGATTATGTGCAGTTTCTTTTGCCTTTAATCTTACAGACTCTATTAACTTCCACAGCTACTTAGGGGTCAGTATCTTTTCTGTTAACCCCTTCAGAGAGATTGTTTTATACACTTGTAATATAGTTAGATTCTCCTGTTGTTCCTTCTTGGAATCCCCTGACCTCTGAAATGACTTTTTTTTTTCAAAATCTGAGTAAGTTAAGCTTCATTCGTTGTGCTGTCAAGTAGAATGGATTTTGAGAAACAGTTGTGTATCCACCATTATGGTATCATACAGAATAGTTTCACTGCCCTAAGATAGCCCCTGTGCTTTATCTCTTCAACCCAACTTCCTTCCCTTAAACCCCCTACAAATATTGGTATTTTTATTGTCTCTATAGTTTTTCATTTTCCTTAATGTCATAATTGGAGTCACAAGTATATAGCTTTTTCAGATTGACTTCTTTCACTTAGCAATACGTTTTTAAAATTCATGTATATCTTTTTGTTACTTGACAGCTCATTTCTTCTTGTTACTGAATAATGTTCAGTTATAAGGATGTGCCACAGTTGTTTATCCATTCACCTACTGAAAGATATTTTAGTTGTTTCTAGTATTTGGTAGGGTTTTGTGTAGGATAAACTTTCAAACCAGATGGGTAAATATCTAGGAATGAGTGTTGGGTTTATGGTAAGACTGTATTTAGCTATGTAAGGAACTGTCAAGTTGTCTTCTAAAATGGCTGCATGTACTTCATCTTTATTTAGAGAACAAATTCTTTCAACGATTTTTCCAAATTAACTTTGTGACAGAATAAGTCATAGAATTATTATGGTATAGTGGTTAATTGCACAGGCTCTGGAAGTACAATGTTTGCTTTCAAGTCTTGATTCTACCATTGACTAAGTGTATGACTTTTGATCATTTTGGGTGATCCTCTCTACTTTAGTTTTCTTCCCTATAAACTGAGAATTATCTCCTACATGTTGTTAGGATTAATTATATAACACGAGTTTTACAAGTGTAAGATGTTAATTGTTGTCCTTTTTCTTTCAAAGCTTTGCTTTAGATTTATTGGCAAGCACTTCCCTACTCTTCCTCATTTCCTTTTTTCTCAACCACTCAGGAGGACAGTTAAGTCTTTATTCCTAAAGTTGAGATCCTCCTTATGGGTGGTAGCAGAAAAGGCTTAATGACTTTTTGTTTCAGAGCCATTAATGGAATTAAATGTATTGTTCAAAGTGGAATCCACCCTAGAGGGTGTTGAGGGGAGAATGGCCTAAATTCAGAATGGTGTTAGACCTGAGGGAAGGCCCACCACTGACCTATACAAGCTGTCTGTGTAAATTAGAAAAAGACTCACTCTCTGAGAAATGTAGCCCAGAGCAAAGGCATGATGCTTAGCCAGAGGAGCAGAGCTGGATTTCAGCTCCCCCACATATCACCTAAGCTGGGTTCTATTGTGCAGTTCACATACTACATGCCTGAGAGATGGGAGAGAGGATTGTGGGTACTGTGTAGGGTAAGCACATGGACCAAGTCCATTGGAACACAGCTTCTCAGAATTTCTTGGACATCCATCCCAGGGAATTCTCCAAGATAACAAGAAAGGGTGAGTCACTAAGCACTGGGCTTTGGGAAGAATTATGCTACCATCAGAAGGTATCCATCAACATAAGGATCACAAGCTGTCCTAGCAAAATATCTAAGCACATAAGAAACACTGCAGACAGAATCAAAAGGGGATAGATAGTGGAAAACCAATGTCTGAACAAGCACTGAGTCACCATTACAGAAAAGGTAAAAGGTAAAGTTGGTTATAGGCTGAGAGACTTCCGTGGTACATCTGACTTAAGACTTTCCTAATAAACAAAAAGTCCCCCCAGGGAGTGATGGATTAGAATTCCTGTAGACATTAGAGGGCACAAGTATATAATTTGGAAAAAAAAATGGGAAGTTTCTTTCACCCAAGCATTAAACCTTGCTGTATATAAAATATAGATTTATATATTTTAGGCAGACTATATGAATCAAATTGTACAGACAAGTTGAGTTCTATTTGAATTCTCATTTGGCATCCTCCAAAATATTGTTATTTCTAAGTTACTAGAATCCGTCCTTTAGGCTTCTTGTTCAGTGGGAAGTGTAATGCAAATATTTTTGGATGAGTCACCTCCCTTTTTTAAGTGATTTCTTAATATTTTGACTTTCTGGTTGGAAGTCTGTCAAAACAAGGGGTGTCTCACGGATTGTCAGAGGATGAAGAGGGTACATGTAGAACACATAGGATATTTTCTTCTATAAAATAATCAGACACCCAACTTTAGCTGAAAGTGCCAGGAATCTATTATTCCCATAATCTCTTCTTAGTTCTATTATTAGATTTTTTTATGGGAAAACTTTTATTTCATTTTAGTCAGACACTTAAATTAAAAAAAAATTTGGTGAATTTATTCCCTATTACACTGTCAGGCTAAACAACTGTCATTATATACACAAATTATTGCTCCTTTGGACAGTAGACATTTAAGAGTCTAGCTTATTATTGGTGCCATATCGCTTTTTGCATAAATATTTAAATATACCCCTTTGGGAAGACATATGTTCAGACCATCCAGGAGCCCTGACATTCTGTGGACAACTCTATAGCAGGGACATATAAGCTTGTGAAAGCTGTTCAGTTTTCTCCTTTTATTTGATTTACCTCTTTGGAGCAAGAGCATAACCCCCTTATATTCTATAATCTAGACATAGAATCAAATGATACATTAGCCAATTAATTAATTTAAACATTAGTTTGGTTGCTATGAATTCTTTCATCACTATGAAAAGTCATGTCCTCTTACAGGGAGGTTTTGACATTAGATTTTATTTCTTACCACAATACAGAGATTCAGCCTTTTATGTGAAAATGCTGCTCAACACACACAGCCCTTGTATTCATGTTATACACGGAATGTAGCTTGTAATTTATAAAACATCTAAAGAGCATGTGAGATGTGGGACATTTGGGGGTAATCCTGTAACATAAATGTTAGGAGGTAATACTTATTGAGCAGGAACTGATTCCCAAGCCATGTGGTTTGGGGAACATTACAGAGAAAACACTTTGTACACAATTTCAAAACTTAAATCATTTAGCACTGACCAAATTATACTGGAGATTGATTATATTTGTTTGAAACCCATCTGTTCTAATCAGGTAACACTGTATTTTCATGGATATAGTTTGAAACAGACTGAGAAGAATGTTTGGAAGTTTCCTTACTATCTTTTATCTGCTCACAACTTCACTTTAATTCACCCATATGAAGCTGAGTTACTCATACCAAACAAATCTGTTTTCCCCAATACTAATAATTCATACACGTAGATGCCTTTGAATATTTAGGATAAGGGGGAGTTAGTCTATGAGATGCATAAGAGTGTATATATAGCTGAAATAACACTTAGGCCTAGTATGAGCAAGAGGAACATGTATATTCAAGAAGCACAAATTTTATACTCACTCCAAAAATCTTTTATAAAGGAAATTGGGAGTCAGTTCAATGTAGTGGTATCCACATCTAATCCAGGATTAGAAGAAACAATTTTCAGTTCTAATATCTACAATTCACTTAGTCAATAATTTTGTAGTGAACATACAGTATATGTCACGCATTTTACCAAATTTTAGGAACCCCATAGTGAGAGTTAGTCCCAACTCTCAAGAAATCACAATGTAGTAGGGGAGAGAGACAGAATTCCTACATAACTTGGGGATGTCGGTTCTCCTTCTAAGCCTCCTGAATTACCTGAGAATTCCCAAACATGTCTCATAGGTGCTCACAGAATCCTTCAGTATTCTCCTTTGGGTTCCTGCAAAGGTACTTCTCCCTGACCCTGTCACTAAGAGAGGTACTTCCATGTGAATGCTGCCTGCCCAGCGTTCAGTTTCTCATATTCTCAACCCTGTGAAATCCTTGAGTCACCACTATGTTGCCATTGGACTGGTGTGATGCAATGTTCTTCAACAAAATGTAAGACACGCCGAGTCCTACCTCTGTGTTGTGCTTTGTCACCTGAATTTATAAGCAGTGCTGCTTATGCCCCAGGGCTCACAAAGTTCTGTCAGATCCAGTCCCTGAGGACAGGCTGGAGAAAAGATGCACAAACTGTTTTCCCTTTCCTTCTCCTCTCCCTGCTTAAAAACAAACAAGGCGGGCGCCTGGGTGGCTCAGTGGGTTAAAGCCTCTGCCTTCGGCTCAGGTCATGATCCCAGGGTCTGGGATCGAACCCCGCATCGGGCTCTCTGCTTTAGCAGGGAGCCTGCTTTCTCCCCTCTCTCTCTGTCTGCCTCTCTGCCTACTTGTGATCTCTGTCTGTCAAATAAATAAATAAAATCTTAAAAAACAAAACAAACAAACAAACAAAAACAAACAAGGCAACCTTCTCTGGTCCTCACCCTCCTCAGGAGCTTTGTACTATTACTTTGCTATTGCTTAGCTCAATAAACCTTGCATTGCTGCCCACCAAAAGACAAAAGAACATTGAACATTATATAAAAAACTAATGATGTACTATACCTTGGCTAATTGAATTTAAATTAAAAAAAAATGAATGAACGAACAACAACAAAAAAACTTCACAGATCTTTTTCTTCCAATAATAATTCACACAAATAAATGCTTCCAAATCTCTAGCTAATAATTTAGTACAAAAGGAAACATCCCACTTTGTAAATAAGTCATATACTGTTTACAATGGACTGTGATAAAAGTTAGAGTTCACTTACCAGATTTTTGGAGGTATGCATAGGAAGGACACTGAACCCAGGTTCAGGCAAGTATGGGTGGGTGCTGGAAGTCTCTCTTCCGAAAGACATGACAACAAGCTGAGAATCTAAGGATAAATGAGAAATAGCTAGGCTAAGAGAATGCATAAGCATATATATGCAATTAAAATAGTGTTTATGAAGCTCTGAAGGTAGGAAGATCACATTTTTTTTCCAATTTATTTATTTTCAGAAAAACAGTATTCATAATTTTTTCACCACACCCAGTGCTCCATGCAAGCCGTGCCCTCTATAATACCCACCAGCTGGTACCCCAACCTCCCACCCCCCCGCCACTTCAAACCCCTCAGACTGTTTTTCAGAGTCCATAGTCTCTCATGGTTCACCTCCCCTTCCAATTTACCCAAATTCCCTACTCCTCTCTAATGCCCCTTGTCCTCCATGCTATTGGTTATGCTCCACAAATAAGTGAAACCATATGATAATTGACTCTCTCTGCTTGACTTACTTCACTCAGCATAATCTCTTCCAGTCCCGTCCATGTTGCTACAAAAGTTGGGTATTCCTCCTTTCTGATGGAGGCATAATACTCCATAGTGTATATGGACCACATCTTCCTTATCCATTCATCCGTTGAAGGGCATCTTGGTTCTTTCCATAGTTTGGCGACTGTGGCCATTGCTGCTATAAACATTGGGGTACAGATGGCCCTTCTTTTCACGACATCTGTATCTTTGGGGTAAATACCCAGGAGTGCAATTGCAGGGTCGTAGGGAAGCTCTATTTTTAATTTCTTGAGGAATCTCCACACTGTTCTCCAAAGAGGCTGCACCAACTTGCATTCCCACCAACAGTGGAAGAGGGTTCCCCTTTCTCCACATCCTCTCCAACACATGTTGTTTCCTGTTTTGTTAATTTTGGCCATTCTAACTGGTGTAAGGTGATATCTCAATGTGGTTTTAATTTGAATCTCCCTGAGGGCTAATGATGATGAGCATTTTTTTCATGTGTCTGATAGCCATTTGTATGTCTTGATTGGAGAAGTGTCTGTTCATATCTTCTGCCCATTTTTTGATGTGTTTGTCTGTTTCGTGTGGGTTGAGTTTGAGGAGTTCATTATAGATCCTGGATATCAACCTTTTGTCTGTACTGTCATTTGCAAATATCTTCTCCCATTCCGTGGGTTGCCTCTTTGTTTTTTTGACTGTTTCCTTTGCTGTGCAGAAGCTTTTGATTTTGATGAAGTCCCAGAAGTTTATTTTCGCTTTTGTTTCCTTTGCCTTTGGAGACGTATCTTGAAAGAAGTTGCTGTGGCTGATATCAAAGAGATTACTGCCTATGTTCTCTTCTAAGATTCTGATGGATTCCTGTCTCACGTTGAGGTCTTTTATCCATTTTGAGTTGATCTTTGTGTACGGTGTAAGAGAATGGTCGAGTTTCATTCTTCTACATATAGCTGTCCAGTTTTCCCAGCACCATTTATTGAAGAGACTGTCTTTTTTCCACTGTATATTTTTTCCTGTTTTGTCAAAGATTAATTGACCATAGAGTTGAGGGTCCATATCAGGGCTCTCTACTCTGTTCCACTGGTCTATGTGTCTGTTTTTATGCCAGTACCATGCTGTCTTGGTGATCACAGCTTTGTAATAAAACTTGAAATCAGGTAAGGTGATGCCGCCAGCTTTATTTTTGTTTTTCAACATTTCCTTAGCGATTCGGGGTCTCTTCTGATTCCATACATATTTTAGGATTATTTGCTCCAGCTCTTTGAAGAATGCCGGTGGAATTTTGATCGGAATGGCATTAAAAGTATAGATTGCTCTAGGCAGTATAGACATTTTAACAATGTTTATTCTTCCGATCCAAGAGCATGGAATGGTCTTCCATCTTTTTGTGTCTTCTTCAATTTCTTTCATGAGTGTTCTATAGTTCCTCAAGTACAGATCCTTTACCTCTTTAGTTAGGTTTATTCCAAGGTATCTTATGGTTCTTGGTGTTATAGTAAATGGAATCGATTCTCTAATTTCCCTTTCTGTATTTTCATTGTTAGTGTATAAGAAAGCCACTGATTTCTGCACATTGACTTTGTATCCTGCCACGTTGCTGAATTGCTGTATGAGTTCTAGTAGTTTGGGGGTGGAGTCTTTGGATTTTCCATATAAAGAATCATGTCGTCTGCGAAGAGAGAGAGTTTGACTTCTTCATTACCAGTTTGGATACCTTTTATTTCTCTCTGTTGTCTGATTGCTGTTTCTAGGACTTCTAATACTATGTTGAACAAGAGTGGTGAAAGTGGGCATCCTTGTCTTGTTCCTGATCTCAATGGGAAGGATGCAAGCTTTTTCCCATTGAGGATGATATTTGCTTTGGGTCTTTCATAGATAGATTTGATGAGGTTCAGGAATGTTCTCTCTATCCCTATACTTTGAAGCGTTTTAATCAGGAACGGATGTTGGATTTTGTCAAATGCTTTTTCTGCATCAATTGAGAGGACCATGGAAGATCACATTTAAGAAGAACTAATGCTTCCCTTTTTTAAGGACCAACCTGGAGATCTTTTATAAGGTCTTTTCCTCTTCTCATGTATGTATTTATATTTTTTTGCATTTATTATATTCATTCTTCTATTATAAATATAAGCATATCTGTCTCCCATTATTAGAAGATAAGCATATTGTGAGTTCTGCTAAATTATCTTTCAGATCCTCCACATTAATAGCCAAATGATTTGCATATAACAGTTGCCTAATTAAAACAATATGCTTTAAGTAGCTATGGGTGCTTGGGAAAACAAATTTTTCATGAGCTAACAATAGCATCAAATGAGTCAAACAAGTAGATGTGCTTGAAAGCACACTGGTTCTAGATAAGAAGGAAAGGCTAGACAAGATCTTATCTGTTAGAATAATTTCTTAGTGGTTAGTGTCACCAGAGTATTTATGAAACCGTGACCAAGAGAACAATGAGTTCCTTGTACGGTTGACCTTTAACAGATGAGTTTGAACTACAAGAGTTCATTTAGATGTGGATATTTTTCAATAAATATACATATGGCACTATAAATATATTTTTTCTCTTTGTGATCTTCTTTTTATTAGCTTTAGTACAAGAATACAGCATATAATACATATACAAAATATGTCTTCTTGTTTATATTATCAGCGAAGCTTCTGGTCAATAGTAGGCTATTTGTAGTTAAGTTTTGGGGAGTCAAAAGTTATATGTGGATTTTGAACTGCATGTGTGGTTCTGTGCCCCTACTCCCTGTATTGTTTGAGGGTCAACTGGTGCCAGGCATTTTTTTTTAATTTAAAAAATTAATGAAATAAATAATTCAGACAAAATAATATATAACATATACATAAAGATGAGTAATAAAACAAAATTCAGATATCTGCCACAGAGCTTAAAAAATAGAACATAACTAAATATTATAATGAAAGTTTCTTTTCATAACAAAATGGCAAACCAACATGGGCAGCTCTGGGGAAATTTTAGAACTCAGAACTAAAATTGTAGATGAAATTCCCATAATGGGCTAGAAGGAATCAAAGCAACATGCCTGCATGCTGTAACCCTTGTCTCATTAGGGAGAAAATTCAAATAAATTGTAAGTTAAATCTATTTATCATAAGAGCATGTATAGACAATATGGCATACACAGAATAAGAACACTCAATCGATGTAATATGGCATACACAGAATAAGAACACTCAATCGATGTAATGGAAAGCAGTAATGGGTAAAAGAAAAGCAAAGAAAGTACAGAAAACAGAATTTTTTTTAAATGATAGCAGTATTAGATCCTAAAATATTAGAAATGGCAAAAAGTATAAACAGATTAATTTAGCCTATTAAATCAGAGAGTATAAGATTTTATTTAAAATATTCAACATTCTCTGAGACTGAATTTTAAGTAATATTAAAAGAACGTTGAAGATAAAATGATGGGAAAAGGTACATAGATTGGTTTGAATCAGGGAGTAGTTGGGGTAAAAACTTTAAATTTTGACAAAAATATACATGACTAAGAAGGATACTGCATATTTAAGAAAGACTAGACTAAAAGGAATAGATATGTACCTGTCTATAAAACCTACAGGCTATGTATATAAATATAAAAATAAAAAGCATATTAACTATAGATTTGAAGTCCACCTTCACTAATTACATCCCATTCCCTACTTTGCAGAGGTAACTACTACTTCAATAATAAATTAAATTTTCTATTTATTATTTTTTAAAGAAAATCTGATTTAATGAATTTAGTATAGTTCCTTTATGAAATGTAGATTGATCATTTTCTCATCTTCCTGTTTTTTAAAATTTTAAAATTTTTATTTCTTATTTTTAAAAATTAACATATAATGTGTTATTTGCTTCAGGGTATAGGTCTGTGAATCATCAGTTTTACACAATTCACAGCACTTACCACAGCACATACTCTCCTCAATGTCCATTACCCAGCCACCCTATCCCTCCCCTACTCCCCAGCAACTCTCAGTTGGTTTCCTGAGATTAAGAGTCTCTTATGGTTTCTCTCCCTTTCCAGTCCCATCTTGTTTCATTTTTTTCCCTCCTTACCCCCATGACTCCCCGCCGTGCCTCCCAAATTACTCGTATCAGAGAGATTTTATGATAATTGTCTTTCTTTGATTAACTCATTTCTCTTAGCATAATACCCTCTAGTTCCATCCATATCATTGCAAATGGCAAGATTTCAATTTTTGATGGCTGCATAGTATTCCATTGTATATATATCTTCTTTATCCATTCATCTGTTGAGGCACATCTATGTTCTTTCCATGGTTTGGCTATTGTGGACATTGCTGCTATAAAAATTCAGGTGCATGTGCCCCTTCAAATTACTACATTTGTATCTTTAGGGTAAATACCCAGTACTGCAATTGCTGGGTCATCGGGTAGCTATATTTTCAACTTTCTGAGGAACCTCCATACTGTTTCTTGCATACTGTGGTTGCAGTTTCTTGCATTCCCAGCAACAGTGTAGGAGGGTTCCCCTTTCTCCGCATCCTCTCCAACATCTGTCATTTCCTGACTGGTTAATTTTACCCATTCTGACTGGTGTGAGGTGGTATCTCATTGTGGTTTTGACCTGTATTTCCCCGATTCCAAGGGATGTTGCATACTTTTTCATGTGCCTTTTGTCCATTTGGGTGTCTTATTTGCAGAAATGTCTATTTGTGTCTTTTGCTCATTTCTTGATTGGATTATTTGTTCTTTGGGTGTTGAGTTTGATAAGTTCTTGATAGATTTTGGATACTAGCCTGTCGGTGCCCGAGCGGCTTGTGGCGCATGCGCGGTGGGTTGGGCTGTATGCAGGGCCAGCTCAGAGCTGGAGCAGCCGCGGTGATGCTTCTGGGCTCCGCGGGCCGCTCTTTGCCTCCACCGCCGCTGCCTCAAGCCCTCGCTGCTCTGGCTGGGTGCGGGGGAGTCCCGGGCGCCGCAGGACTTTGTCGGTGCCCGAAAGTGAACACGCCATTAAGATGGCGGCTGGATGCGAGCCAGTAGGCGGAACTTAGGATTTTGTATCTATGTGGCTGCGAGTGATTGGTTGTGCAACCTTGGTATATATAGACATGCGCGGCGGGGGAGGGGATCCCAACAGCTGCGCAGAAGTGAAGCTTGCTTGGCTGAGGTCTCCTGGTCGTTCTTGCTGGCGAGAGCGACACTAGCCCTTATTGATATGTCATTTTCAAATACTTTCTCCCACTATGTTGGTTGTTTTGGTTTTGTTGACTGTTTCCTTTGCAATGCAAAAGCTTTTGATCTTGATGAAGTCCCAATAGTTCATCTTTGCCCTTGCTTCCCTTGCCTTTAGTGAAGTTTCTAGGAAGGAGTTGCTACGGCTGAGGTCAAAGAGGTTGCTGCCTGTGTTGTCCTCAAGGATTGTGATGGATTCCTGTCTCACACTGAGGTCTTCCATCCATTTTGAGTCTATTTTTGTGTGTGGTGTAAGGAAATGGTCCAGTTTCATTCTTCTGTCTGTGGCTGTCCAATTTTCCCAACACCATTTGTTGAAGAGGCTTTTTCCATTGGACATTCTTTCCTTCATTGTCGAAGTTTAGTTGACCATAGAGTTGAGGGTCCATTCCTGGGCTCTGTATTCTGTTCCATTGATCTTATATGTCTGTTTTTGTGCCAGTACCATACTGTTTTGATGATTACAGTTTGAAGTCTGGAATTGTGATGCTGCCAACTTTGGTTTTCTTTTTCAACATTCCTCTGGCTATTGGGGGGTCTTTTCTAGTTCCATGTAAATTTTAGGATTATTTGTTCCATTTCTTTGAAAAATGTTGATGGTATTTTGATAGGGATTGCATTAAATGTGTAGATTGCTTCAGGTAGCACAGATATTTTCACATTTGTTCTTCCAATCCATGCGCATGGAAGGTTTTCCATTTCTTTGTGTCTTCTTCAATTTCTTTCATGAGTACTTTATAGTTACAGATTCTTCACCTCTTTGGTTAGGTTTATTCCTAGGTATTTATGGTTTGGGGTGCAATTGTAAATCAGATCAACTCCTTAATTTCTCTTTCTTCTGCCTTTCTGTTGGTGTATAGAAATACAACTGATTTCTGTGCATTGATTTTATATCCTGACAATTTACTGAATTCCTGTATGAGTTCTAACAGTTTTTGAGTGGAATCTTTTGGGTTTTCCACATAAAGTATCATATCATCTGCAAAGAGTGAGAGTTTGACTTCTTTTTTGCCAATTTGGATGCCTTTAATTTCTTTTCTTTTTTTTTTTTTATTTATTTTCAGTTTAACAGTATTCATTGTTTTTGCACCATACCCAGTACTCCATGCAATCCGTGCCCTTTCCAATACCCACCACCTGGTTCCCCCAACCTCCCACCCCCGCCCCTTCAAAACCCTCAGATTGTTTTTCGGAGTCCATAGTCTCTCATGGTTCACCTCCCCTTCCAATTTCCCTCAGCTCCCTTCTCCTCTCCATCTCCCCTTGTCCTCCATGCTATTTGTTATGCTCCACAAATAAGTGAAACCATATGATAATTGACTCTCTCTGCTTGACTTATTTCACTCAGCGTAATCTCTTCCAGTCCTGTCCATGTTGCTACAAAAGTTGGGTATTCATCCTTTCTGATGGAGGCATAATACTCCATAGTGTATATGGACCACATCTTCCTTATCCATTCATCCGTTGAAGGGCATCTTGGTTCTTTCCACAGTTTGGCGACCGTGGCCATTGCTGCTATAAACATTGGGGTACAGATGGCCCTTCTTTTCACGACATCTGTATCTTTGGGGCAAATACCCAGTAGTGCCCTTAATTTCTTTTTGCTGTCTGATTGTTGAGGCTAGGACTTCTAGTACTATGTTGAATAGCAGTGGTGCACTGCTATTCCCCTAAGCACTGTTACATTCCTGCTTAGGGGAAAAGCTCTCAGTTTCTCCCCATTGAAGATTATATTTGCTGTGGGGTTTTCATAGATGATATTGAGGTATGTACTCTCTATCCCTACACTGTGAAGAGTTTTGATCAAGAAAGGATGCTGTACTTTGTCAATTGCTTTTTCAGCATCTATTGAGAGTAACATATGGTTCTTGTTCCTCCTTTTATTAATGTATTGTGTCACATTGATTGATTTGTGGATGTTTAGCCAAACTTGCACCCTAGGAAAAAATCCCGCTTGGTCATGGTGAATAATCCTTTTTAATGTACTGTTGGATCCTATTGGCTAGTATTTTGGTAAGAAATTTTGCATCCGTGTTCATTGAGGATATTGGTCTGTAATTCTCCTTTTTGATGGGGTCTTTGTCTGGTTTGGGGATCAAAGTAATGCTGGACTCATAAAATGATTTTGGAACTTTTCCTTCCATTTCTATATTTTTTTAACAATTTCATGAGATTAGATATTAATTCATTTTTAAATGTTTGGTAGAATTCCCCTGGGTTCTTGTTTGCTGGGAGATTTTTGATGACTGTCTATTCAGGGTTTCTGTTCCTTCCTGGCTCAATTTTGGTAGTTTATATGTCTCTAGGAATACATCCATTTCTTCCTGATTGTCAAATTTGCTGGCATATAGTTGCTTATAATATGTTCTTATAATTGTTTGTATTTCTCTGGTGTTGGTTGTGATCTCTCCTCCTTTATTCCTGATTTTATTAACTTGGGTCTTTTTCTGTTCTTTTTAGTAAATCTTTTTCTTTTCAGTGTTCTGGAGTTCATTGTATATGCACCACACCCAGTGCTCCATGAAATACGTGCCCTCCACAATTCCCACCACCAGACCCACCCAACCTCCCACCCCTTTCCCCTACAAAACCCTCATTTATTTCCTCAGAGTCCACAGTTTCTCATGGTTCATCTTCCCCTCCAGTTTCCCCCAACTCCCTTGTAGAGCATAAGGAATAACATGGAAGATACGGGGAGATAGAGAGCAGAAGGGAGTTAGCACTTTAGCAATCTTATTAATTCTTTCAGAGAACCAGCTCCTAGTTTCGTGGTTTGTTGTACTGTTCTTTTGGTTTCTATTTCATTTATTTCTGCTCTGATCTTTATGACTTCTCTTCTCCTGCTAGGTTTAGGCTTTCTTTGCTGTTCTTTCTCCAGCTCCTTTAGGTATAGGGCTAGGTTGTGTACTTGAGACCCTGCTTGTTTCTTGAGAAAGGCTTGTATTGCTATATGCTTTCCTCTCAGGACTGCTTTTGCTGTGTCCCAAAGATTTTGAACAGTTGTGTTTTCATTTTCATTTTTTTTTGATGAATTTTTTTTTAAAAATTCTTCTTTGATTTCCTGGTTGACACATTCATTTTTAGTAGGATGCTCTTTAGCCTCCATGTATTTGAGTTCTTTCCATCTTTCCTCTTGTGATTGAGTTCTAGTTTCAGAGCACTGTGAAATATGCAGGGAATGATCCTAATCTTTTGCTACCGGTTGAGACCTGTTTTATGACCCAGGATGTGATCTATTCTGGAGAATGTTCCATGTACATGAGAGAAGAATGTGTATTCTGCTGCTTTGCTGCTTTGGGATGGAATGTTCTGAATATGTATGTGAGGTTCATCTTGTTCAGTGTGTCATTTAAGGCCTTTATTTCCTTGTTGATCTTTAGCTTAGATGATCTGTTTCAGTGAGGGGAGTGTTAAAGTCCCCTTCAATTATTGTATTATTGTCAATGTGTTTCTTTGATTTTGTTATTAATTGGTTTATATAATTGGCTGCTCCTGTCAGGGGTATAGATATTTAAAATTGTTAGATCTTCTGTTGTACAGACCCTTTAAGTATGATATAGTATCCTTCCTATATTATAGTTTTTGGCTTAAATCAAATTTATCTGATATAAGAATTGCCACCCTAGCTTTCTTTTGATGTCCACTAGCATGGTAAATGGTTTTCCACCCCCTTACTTTAAATCTGGAGGTGTCTTTGGGTATAAAATGAGTTTCTTGCAGACAGCATATTGATGAGTCTTTTTTTTTTTTTTATCCATTCTGATACCCTGTGTCTTTTGATTGGATCACTTAGCGCATTTACATTGAGGGTAGCTATTGAAAGATATGAATTTAGTGCCATTGTATTACCTGTAAGGTGACTGTTACTGTATATTGTCTCTGTTCCTTTGTGGCCTGTACTTTTAGGCTCTCTCTTTGCTTAGAGGGCCCTTTTCAATATTTCCTGTAGAGCGGTTTGGTGTTTGCATATTCTTTTAATTTTTAATTTGTCCTTTTTATCTCTCCTTCTATTTTCAATGACAGCATAGCTAGATATAGCATTCTTGGCTGCATATTTTTCTCATTTAGTGCTCTGAATATATCATCCCAGTCCTTTCTGGCCTGCCAGGTCTCTATAGATAGATCAGCTGCCAGTCTAATATTTTTGCCATTGTATGTTATGGACCTCTTGTCCTGAGCTGTGTTCAGGATTTTCTCTTTGTTACTGCCATGTCTAAGTTTTACTATTAGATGTTGGGGTGTGGACCCATTTTTATTGATTTTGAGGGGGATTCTCTGTGGCTTCTAGATTTTGATGCCTCTTTATTTCCCCATATTAGGGAAATTCTCTGCCATAATTTGCTTTAATATACCTGATCCTCCTCTATCTCTCTTTTTCTTCTTCTGGGATTCTAATTATTGTAATATTGTTTCATCTCATGGCATCATTTATATCTTGAATCTCTCCTTGTGGCCCAGTAGTTGTTTATCTTTTTCTCAGCTTCTTTATTCTCCATCATTTGGTCTTCCATATCACTATCAGTGATATGGATAATTCTCTCTTCTTCCTCATTTATCTTAGCAGTAAGGGACTTCATATTTTTTTAAAAGATTTTATTTATTTATCTGACAGAGAGAGTGAGAGAGATCACACGTAGGCAGGGAAGCAGGCAGAAAGAGAGGAGGAAGCAGGATCCCTGCTGAGCAGAGAGTCTGATGCGGGGTTCAATCTCAGGACCCTGAGACCATGACCTGAGCTGAAGGCAGAGGCTTAACCCACTGAGTCACCCAGGTCCTCCAAGAGCCTCCATTTTTTATTGTACTTCATTAATAGCTTTTTAAATTTCAACTTAGATAGATGTTAGTACTTTTATTTCTCCAGAAAGGGATTCTCTAATATCTTCCATGCTTTCTTTGAGCCCAACTAGCACCTTGATAATCATCATTCTGAACTCTAGAACTAACATCTTACAAATATCCATATTGATTAGGTCCCTAGCCATTGGTACTGCTTATTGTTCTCTATTCTGAGGTGAGTTTTTCTGCCTTGTTATCTTGTACAGATAAGAATAGATGGATGAGGGAACAAAAGAGTAAAAGGATAGCAGGGACCCCAGAAAAATTAAGAGAGACCCAAACCTGGGGGTGGGGGAGGGAGAAAGGAGGGGAATAAATATATATTAGACCGGTGAATAGAACAGAGCCACACACTTGATTTGGGGTGTATTTTGGTCTGTTAAAAGAAACTGCCTTCCAAAATTTTAAAGAAAGAAAAACATATATACAAAAAATATCGATAAACATAATGAAGGGATGGAATATGACTGTAAAAATGAAAATTACAAAAGATTTTTAAAAAGGAATTGATAAGAAGTTGGGTGAAAAAGGAAAAAAGAAAAAAAGAAAAGGGAACGAATACAATCAGGGTTGAGATTAGAATTAAGCCATGCAGTTGATTTAGGGTATATTTTAATCTGTTAGAAGAAACTGTATCTCAAAATTTTAAAGAAAGAAAAACCTATATGTATACAAAAAATAAGGCTAAATACAATGAAGGGATAGAATATGACTATAACAATGAAAATTTAAAAAGTTTTTTTAAAACAAGTATTAATAAGTTAAAATAGTTAAAAAACATTAAATTATGAAAGAAAAAATTCAGAGAAATAGAATAAGGAAAAATAAATTTTTTTTTAAATTGTAACTTTGAAAGACTAAAGAATCATTGGGAAAAAAACCATGAACTCTATGTGTTGCATTCCCCTAGCTCTGGAGTTCCACAGTTCTCACTGAGTGGTGAACTTGGTCTTGGCTCTATATTCTTGCTGATCTTCTGGGGGAGGGGCCTGTTGCAGTTTCTCATGGTTCATCTTCCCCTCCAGTTTCAAATGTCTTTGCCTGAGTCAGAATTGTACTTCCTTGCCAGGGGCCATGCTAAATTAATCTGCTTGGGTTTGCTCTTGGGAGATTTGTTCCCTGAATGCCTTCCTTATAGCTTTGGAGGACAGGAATGAAAATAACGGCCTCCCAATTTCCAGCCTTGTTTGAACCGAGAGCTCAGAACCCCACTCCTCAATGCACCCTCAGAGAAAAGCAGTCTCTCAATCCTGTCTCCTTGCTTTCTGGCTGCACTCCGTGCTCACTGGCCTGTGATTGAGTGTTTCTATCTCTGACACATGCCCCCCTTTGGAGTCTCCAAACCCAGCAGATTCCTGCAGCATCTCCCACCCCACTTCTCCTGGAGAAAGAAGGAGGGTGTCTCCCCAGATCTGCCCCTTGTGGGGTTCCTGCTTGAAGGATAGTGATGTGACTGTGCCTTGGATCATGGTTTAAGGTAACCCCAAGCTGAGAGCCCTCTCCTCAGTTCCATCTCTGAAGCCAGCTTCCCCACTCCAACACCTGGGGGCTCTTCCACACTCAGTCACCCCTGGTCTTTCTGTGACCCTGAGTGTCCTGAGACCACACTGCCCATGTGAGGGCACCACCCCCTGTTTAGCCTCTGGAGTGATGTCCCTCAGTGGAGCAGACTTCTAAAAGTTCTGATTTTGTGCTCTGCTTCTCTACTGCTTGCCAGGAGCCAGGCCCTCCCCCCACAGTCTATCTTCCATTATGTCACTTTGGATTCACTTCTCTGCATGTCCTACTTTCCAGAAAGGGGTTGGTTTTCTGTCTTAGAGTTGCTGCTCTTCTTCTTTTCAAATTCCTGTTGAGTTTGTAGGTTTTCAAAATGTTTGGTAAATATCCAGCAGTACTCCTGGGACCTGATATTAGGCCTCCTACTCCCTGCCATCTTTTCTCCTCCTCTATTTACTATTTCTATATTAGTTTTTAATTACTTTGTAACAAGTTACCACACTTAGTGGCTTAAAACAACACACACTTATTATGTTATAGTTTGTATAGGTCAGGGGAGCAGGCATAGATTAACTGGGTCCTCCACTTAGAGTCTAACAAATCTGCAATTAAGGATCAGGGGGATTGCATTCTCATCAGAGGCTCAACTGGGGAAGATCTACTTCTAGCTCCCTCAGTTTGTTGGCAGAAATCATTTTCTTATGGTTATAGGAATGAGGTTCCTGTTTTCTTGCTGACTATTGACTTGGGGTCATGCAATTCTTGAGTATTCTTTGCTGTGTAGGCTTTGTCATGGGACTTCTCAGCGTGTCAGCTTACTTCAGGGCCAGTGGGGGAATGTCGCATTTCAGCTGCTACTGTAGAGTTTTATATAATGCAATATAATCACTGGAATGGTGTCTCATCACCTTTGCCCTAGTCGCAGATTCCACTCATACTGCAGGAGAGGAGCTATACAATGGTATTATTTATTAGGGGTCACCATAGGGTGTGTCCATATTTGCATTGATTCACTCTGTTTTTTCATTATGTATGTGTATATCCAAGAATATATATTGTCTAGTTTGTATATGCTTTTGAATTTGAAAGTGGAACCATTCTGTATTATTCTGTAATTTGCTTTTCTAGTCACTTTTTTTGATGCACTCATGTTGATGTAAATTATTTTAGTTTGTCATTTTCATTAATATATAGTAGTCCATGGTAAGACTGTCACAAAATTGATTTATTATTCTACTATTGAAGAAAGTTTGGTCTATTTCAAGTTTTGCTAGTATGAAAAAATATTGCCATGAGTATTCTTTTTCATGCTTTTGCTGTAAATGTGTAAGAAATTCTCATGAATTATAATCCATTCTTCATTAATGACCAGGACAAGAAGTCTTTTAAAAACAAAAATCAACTTAAACCCTTCTAGGTCTAAGTGACATCTCACTGTACTTTGAACAAAATCCAAACTTGTTTATTGTAGTTTACAAAGTCCTATATACTTTGGCCTGTGTCCATGTCTGTAACCTCTGCTTGGACTAATCTTACCCTTGCCCATTACATTCCACAGTGCTTTTTCTTCTTCTCAAATATGAAAAATTTTTCATTCTTCTTTTTCCTGGGCTTTTGTACTTTCTTACTAAAATGCTCTTCTTTATTGCTTTTGAATGTTGACTCCATCTCATCATGTATGACTCATCTCTGAGGGCATCAGAGTGCCCTTTCCTAGTTACCAAATATGAGTATCTTCCCATTAACTCAATTTCCTGACTTTATTTTCTTTTCCTAGAATCTATCACTATGATAGTCTTCTTTCATTTATTGATTATCTCTCCATCTGTTTATCTCCCCATTTTGAATGTAACTCCTCTGAGAGCAGGACTCTTTCTGCTACTTAACTGTATATCCCCAATACCCAGCCAAATGTCTGGCACATATAAAGTACTCAAAAATATCATAGTAAATGCGTAAAATAATAACTGCAGTATCAGAACTTGTGAAAACCAATGACATAGAAATAAAGGTAAAAATGAGTATAAAACAACTTTTCTGTAGACTTCTGATGGGCTCAGAGGAGTTTTCTGCCCAGTATTATTCTTATTTGTTAAGTAATGGTGCCAGAAACCAAAATAAAGAGTTTTCTTTCAGACACTTTCAATTCTGAAATAGGAAGAAATGACATACAGTGCTGGATGACTGCATCTGGGAAAAGGTTGGGAAATTCTATCTTTCCAGGCCTATCATTGGGGTTTTTGGTTGTTGACAGCCTTCCAGGCTCACTAATTAGAACTGTAAAATTTCAGGTGAGTGACAGTAGCTTATACGCTAATTCTGCTTTTTGCAGCTGCAATTGCTGAGCAGCTAATGCTATAATTGATGGATGCTGCCAGTTGCTGAGATGGATGGAAATTAATACTTAAATTACCATTGTTAGAGGTCATAATCACATTTTCAGTTGCATCTAAGAAATGGTATATTTATATTGCCTCTATCAATAAAACTATAACTTAGGGGAATAAAGATGCCATGTATACTTTGGATGTTGAGTATTATAAGTATAGATATAAATATTTACAATAACTTCTAAATTTCAATATGTAATGTATGTAAGGTCTGTCTTACCCCCAACTAACAGTTCTTTAAGAAAAATACAAAAGTAAAATAAATAGATAAATCCTCAAGAAGAAAATTATTTGTCCCAAAAGGGACTTTGATTTGTCTCAGAACTCTTAAAATTATTTAACATATCTGGTTAGTTAAAACTATTTATGTTTCACCATGTTTTAAAGGAACTGAAACTTTTTGAGAACATATTTTCTGTAATAGGGTATGGCCAGCTAATAATTCTATATTGATAAAATAAAACTCAAACTCTTGAAGTGGGATGCTATTGTGGTGGTCAAGGATTTCTGAAATGATAGTACATCACAGCATTAACGTTTAAAACAATGATTATATTATATTCACTCTGTTCTAGTTGAATACAACTGGGAGTATGAAGGTAGTTTTATGCTTTCTCTTTTCTGGTTCTCTTTATATTTTTCTGAGCCACCCTTTCTCCCTCCCTCCCTCTCTCTCCCTCTCTCTTTCTTTTTATAAAGATTTTACTTATTTATTTGAGGAAGTGAGAGGGAGAACAGGGGGAGGAGCAGAAGGAGAGGGACAAGCAGACTCCATCTTGAGCACAGAGCCAGATGTAAGGCTTGACCCCCAAGACCCTGAGATCATGACCTGAGCCAAAATCAAGAGTTGGATGCCCAACTGACTGAGCCACCCAGTCTCTCCTCTGTTTTGCTTTTGTTTTTGTTTTTTTTGTTTTGTTCTGTTTTTGTTCTGTTTTGTTTTCTTCATGGACTTGCAGTCTTGGGCTCCTCCTTATTTTCACCTACTCAGTAATTCCAGAGCAAGGCTACATCTCTCTAAGTTTGATTTAAGTGGTTTGAGGTGATACTTGGGCATAAGTATCATTTCAGTTGATTCTAGTATGCAGTTAGATTTAAGAACCAATGTTTTATACTCTCTTCTTGGGTAGTTCATTCACTCACACAATTTGAACTACTATGCTGAAGATTCTAATATATATATCATCAGCTCTAACCTGAATTTCCTTGACTACAAATACACATGCTTGTCTTCTCTCTTTGGATGGGCTCAGCATGCCAGTACTGAACTCATCAAGGCACTATGTCCCCTCCAGTTGTTCTTTGTTTTGTTTCTTATCTGGAATCCTAGAAATAATTATAGACTTTCCCTATGCCTTTCCTACTATTTTCAATAGTCCTGACAAATTTTCTTCCAAATATTCCTCAAGTCTTTCCCATTTTCCTTATGTAAACTTTCTGTTTCGCTAAGATCTTCCCATCTTAGCTTTCTTAATAGTTCAAATAGATTTTCCTTGTTCAAATAATCTTCCCTACTATTCAAACCCATCTACCCTTTCATAAAAACATACAATTCACAGTTAAAATTCTGCAGTGGCTTCTTATCTTTTTATTTTTGGCTTTATTTATTTTTTTTCCAATTTATTTATTTTCAGAAAAACATTATTCATTATTTTTTCACCACACCCAGTGCTCCATGCAAGCTGTGCCCTCTATATAATACCCACCACCTGGTACCCCAACCTCCCACCCCCCCGCCACTTCAAACCCCTCAGATTGTTTTTCAGAGTCCATAGTCTCTCATGGTTCACCTCCCCTTCCAATTTACCCAAATTCCCTACTCCTCTCTAATGTCCCTTGTCCTCCAAGCTATTTGTTATGCTCCACAAATAAGTGAAACCATATGATAATTGACTCTCTCTGCTTGACTTATTTCACTCAGCATAATCTCTTCCAGTCCCGTCCATGGCTTCTTATCTCTTATTGGATCCAACTGAAGCTCAAACTTCTTAGCAAAAGTAAGTAAGGTATCCATGACTGACTATGTCTCCTGTCTTATTGCCAGATTCTACTCGGTTCATACTTTAGGATCTAGGATATGAAACTCCTTGTGATTGTCCCTAAACCTCAAGTATTCCTAACACTCCACATTTTTGTTCATGTTCTTATTTTTGTCTAAAATTACCTTTCCCTTTCCTTAAACTGTTTAACTTTTAATCATCCCTTACTACTTAACTCAGATATCACCTCCGGTAAAATGACTTCTTGAACTTGCTAGGCTTGAATAAATGTTCCTCTGTCCTCTCCTAGCATTCTGGGAATTCCCTTATCATAAAGTTAGCCAAATTAAACTCAAATAATTTATTTACTTATCTGCCTCTCCATTAAAATGTAAGCAGGAGCTGTGTCTTACTATGTTCATATCCTCAGTGCCCATGTGGAACTTACATCTGTAACTCAGTGGGCTTTAAGTATACATTTCTCAAATGGAATGATTCATGATGGCTCTGCTAAGTTACCATATTTGCTTAAGCACAACAACTCAATTAATATGTTTCCCTACTATGAAATGGGTTGATGAATTGCTGTTAAAATTTGTTTGTGATCATTTCTATGAAGATGTTTCAGTAAGCATCAGGTAGTATTAATAAGAAAATGTCATCTTATTTTGCAATTGTTCCTCTTTACTTGCCACTCCCTTTAAGGCATTCCTAGTGATTTTATCTGTGAAGCTTTCCTTACCTAATGCCTAATTGCATTCTCTGCTTTTTGCACAGTCAATTCTTGATTATCCATGGTCACGGTAGAAAGGGAGAGCGTGAAAAATCTAAAAATCTCATTTGCATCAACTGCCTCTCTCACCAAATCTTTTGCCAGAGACAGTAATGAGTGTAGCAAAGCTGGTGGAGGTGCAAATGAGCTGTGAAATGGCAAAAACTCCTGTTGCCAGATAAATAGAAAATGAAAAGCTCTGAATAATACACATCTGGATAGTCACAGAATAACATAAAATTGACTATATTAAAAAATTAGAATTTAGTGTATGATTGATGAGGACTAATGCTTTTGGCTTCTGTGAGGTTATCAGGGTTCGTTTTACTCATAGGCAAAGTAAGTGGTTGCATACCTACTATTATGTCAGGTGTTCTAGGTTGATGTTATTTCTCCAAATGTTACATTCATTCTCTTGCCTCAGTGTCTGAATTTCCTCCATTAAAATATGTAAAGCATGCTAATTCAAAAATGAAGTAAAATAAAATATGTAAAACATTTTGAAAATAAGGAGACTGGGTGCACCAAAAATAAAAATAAACTCTAACTATAGCAAATGTTCTTAAATCTGGCTATCCTTGGCCATATAAATACTTGCTTTCATATTCTGATCATATAGACTTTTAGGGACCATTTTATTCCATTCTAAGCTTTAGAAGACAGCTATAAGGCAAATGAATCAATGAAAGTGATATTTCTGTAGACACTTTTCTCAGTGGAATTGATAAAGTCAGTTGGAACTTCTAAAATGTTCTATAAGCTCCTGCAACTTTCAGTACCCATAAAGTTTATAATATTGTTACTGAAGATGGAAGAGACCTGCAGTTATTAAATAAAGGAATTGGTGCATGTGATTCTGGAGAATGGAAAGTCCAGAATCTGCAGAGTGGGCTGGCAGGTTGGAGACCTAGGAAGAGCTGATGTTGAAGTTCAAGTCAGAGGACGTGTGCTGATAGAATTCCTTCTTGTTTGGGGAAGGTCAGTCTTTCATTCTGGTCATACATCCAAATGACTGGAATTTCATTCATGTTATAGACAGCAGTCTGCTTTATTTGAAGTTCTCTTATTTAAATGTTAGTCTCATCTATAAACACCCTCACAGAAGTATCCAGAATAATAATGACCACATAACCGGACACCATGGGCCAGTGAAGTTGACAGATAAAATTAATTATCACACCCTTCTTCTGTTAGCTGATGAAAGGGGTCCAGAAAAGTGAAATAACTTATCTGAGCAACTGGTAGTTGAACTCAGACTAGGATCCAAATCTTTTGACTTCTTAGTTGAAACTTTTTCTACCATAGAACACTGATTTTTAAAAACCGTGATAATGATAAATAAGCAATAGAGTTTAGCTCAGAAGTAAATACCAATAGTGTTTCATTAAAACAAAAAAGTCTATGTTGCTACAAAAGTTGGATATTCATCCTTTCTGATGGAGGCATAATACTCCATAGTGTATATGGACCACATCTTCCTTATCCATTCATCCGTTGAAGGGCATCTTGGTTCTTTCCATAGTTTGGCGACTGTGGCCATTGCTGCTATAAACATTGGGGTACAGATGGCCCTTCTTTTCACGACATCTGTATCTTTGGGGTAAATACCCAGGAGTGCAATTGCAGGGTCGTAGGGAAGCTCTATTTTTAATTTCTTGAGGAATCTCCACACTGTTCTCCAAAGAGGCTGCACCAACTTGCATTCCCACCAACAGTGGAAGAGGGTTCCCCTTTCTCCACATCCTCTCCAACACATGTTGTTTCCTGTTTTGTTAATTTTGGCCATTCTAACTGGTGTAAGGTGATATCTCAATGTGGTTTTAATTTGAATCTCCCTGAGGGCTAATGATGATGAGCATTTTTTCATGTGTCTGATAGCCATTTGTATGTCTTGATTGGAGAAGTGTCTGTTCATATCTTCTGCCCATTTTTTGATGTGTTTGTCTGTTTCGTGTGGGTTGAGTTTGAGGAGTTCATTATAGATCCTGGATATCAACCTTTTGTCTGTACTGTCATTTGCAAATATCTTCTCCCATTCCGTGGGTTGCCTCTTTGTTTTTTTGACTGTTTCCTTTGCTGTGCAGAAGCTTTTGATTTTGATGAAGTCCCAGAAGTTTATTTTCGCTTTTGTTTCCTTTGCCTTTGGAGACGTATCTTGAAAGAAGTTGCTGTGGCTGATATCGAAGAGATTACTGCCTATGTTCTCCTCTAAGATTCTGATGGATTCCTGTCTCACGTTGAGGTCTTTTATCCATTTTGAGTTGATCTTTGTGTACGGGGGTTTGAAGTGGCGGGGGGTGGGAGGTTGGGGTACCAGGTGGTGGGTATTATAGAGGGCACAGCTTGCATGGAGCACTGGGTGTGGTGAAAAAATAATGAATACTGTTTTTCTGAAAATAAATAAATTGGGAGAAAAAAAAAAAGTCTATTGAACAGGACTCTCATGATATTTTAAAATGTCCAGCATACTTTGTCCCTGTATAAGTTGCCAGTAGTAGGTTCTTATTTTTTCTGAAATAACAGCTTTTTGTTGAGCTGCAATTCATATATCATAGATGTCACCCTTTTGAAGTACATAATTCAGTGTTTTTTAGTATATTCACAAAGTTCTGCAACCATCACCACTATTTGTTTCTAGAATATTTTTATCACTCCCCATTCTTCCTCTCTCCATTCCTTGGAAACCACTAATTTTGGTCTCTACAAATTTTCATTTTCTGGACATTTCTTATAATTGGAGCCAAATAATATGTGGCTTTTATGATTGCTTCTTTCACTTGGCATATGTTTTCAGGGTTCACCCATGTTGCAGCATATATCAGTACTTTATTGAATTTTATTGCTAAATATGATTCTATTCTTTGGATATACATTTTTATCTATTTGTCAGTTGATGAATATTTGGGTAGTTCCCACTTTTTAGCTATTAGGAATAATGCTTGTATGAACATTTGTGTACATATTTTCATGTACACATATGTTTTTAATTCTCTAGGGTGGAATTGCGGGGTCATATGGTAACTATGTTTAACTTTTTGAGATCCTGTCAGAGTGTTTTCCCACAGTGGCTGCCCCATTTTATATCATTAGCCATGTATGGAATTCCAATTTCTCTAAATCCTTTTGTCTCTACAATACTTGTTATTAACCTGTCTGAAAGGTGAGGGCTGAATTCCAGAGAACTAAAGGTTCTGCCTGATAAAAAACTGAAGTCATTAGAATTGTCAGTTGTCAATGCTGGAAACTGGGATTGGTAAACCTCTTGACATTGAAGAGGAAAGATTAATGACAAGGATACACTTGAGAGAGTAGACCTATAGCACTCATGGTGATAAGTGAGTACTAAAGAATTCCTTATAGCTGGAATGGCATAAAAATTGTAATATGTCTTATATTGTTTTTCTAATTTATACTGTATGCAAATATCCCTTGATCTAACCTATCTTTTAGACAGAGCCTGTAACATCTTTGTGTATGTTCTACATTAGACAAATAAAGAAGAGATTGTTTCTTGATTGGGACAGCTTGGCATCACAAAATATTTATTTTTGGCATGGTGTGAGAATGAAACACTCTGATTAATTTTATTTTATTTAAAAGGAGTCACTATTATTTTTATATGGTTTACTTGTTTCCAAAGAGCTAGGATATTGCAAAATATATTTACATTAAATGTTTCCAGGACTAAAGAGGAAACGTGGTAAAGTGTTGGTAACAGAAGAAGAGGGGAAAGATAGAGAAGGAAATACTCTGGGAAGCATTCTGCATAGTTTGTCATATATTAACATAACATATCTATGCTTTAGGGATTATTATTATCACCCATTTCATAGATGGGGAAACTAAAATTCATAGAAATTTAAAAATTATCTGGGGGTAATGCAGCTAGTAAATGGCAAAATCAGGTCACTGATTCTAAAGCTCCCTCAATCCTAAAATTTGTTTGGAACCACAAAAGACCCTGAATAGAGAAAACAATCCTGAAAAAGAAAAGCAAAACCTGGAGATATCATGATTCTGGACTTGAAGCAATATTACAAAACTGCTGTCATCAAGACAGTATGGCATTGGTAAAGAAACAGACATGAAGATCGGTGGAACAGAACAGAAAACCCAGAAATGGACCCACATCAATATGATCAACTAATCTTCAGCCAAGTGGGAGAGAAAATCCAATGGAAAAAAGGTAGCCTCTTCAACAAATAGTGTTGGAAAAACTGGACAGCAACATACACAAGAATGAAACTGGACTAGTTTCTTGTACCAAACACAAAAATAAATTCCAAATGGATTAAAGACCTAAATGTGAGACAGGAAACTGTCAAATCCTAGAGGAGAACACAAGCAGCAACCTCTTTGACCTTGGACATAGCAACTTCTTACTAGGTGTGTCTCCTGACCCAAGGGAAACAAAAGCAAAAATAAACTATTGGGACTTCATCAAGATAAAAACCTCTGTACAGTGATGGAAAGAAACAATTACCAAAACTATCAGGCAGCCAATGGAATGGGAGAGGATATTTGCAAATGACTTATCCAATGAAGGTTTAGTATCCAAAGTGTATAAAGAACTTATTCAAACTCAACACCCAAAACATGAATAATCCAGTTAAGAAATGGGCAGAAGAAATGAACAGACATTTTCTGGAGAAGACATCCAGATGGTTAACAGACACATGAAAAGATGCTCAGTGTTGTTCATCATCAGGGAAATACAAATCAAAACCATGGTGAGATATCACCTCCCACCTGTCAGAATGGCTAAAAATAATAACAGGAAATAATGGGTGTTGGCAAGGATGCAGAGAAAGAGGAATACTCTTACTCTGTTGGTAAGAATACAAACTGGTACAGTCACTATGGAACAAAGTATGGAGCTTCCTAAAAAAGTTAATAATAGAACAGCCTTACAACCCACCAATTGCATGACTAGGTATTTGCCAAAGGATACAAAAATACTGATTCAAAGAGGTACATGCACCCCAATGTTTATAGCAGCATTATCAACAATAGCTGAACTATGGGAAAAGTCCAAATGTCCATTATATATAATATAATATAATATAATATTGGACTACATATAATATAATAATGGACTATATACATAATGGACTACATGTATAATGGAATACTACTCAGCCATCCAAAAGAATGAAATCTTGCCATTTGCAACAATGTGGTTGGTGCTACAGTGCATTATGCTAATAAAATAAGTCAATCAGAGAAAGGCAAATACCATTTGGTTTCACTTATATGTGGTATTTAAGAAACAAAACAGATGAACATATGGGAAGGAAAAAGAGAGAGAGAGGAGGGGAAGTAAACCAGAAGAGATTTCTATGATAGAAAACAAACAGAGGGTTGCTGTCGGGGTGCTGGTGGAGACCGGGCTAGACAGGTCATGGGATTCAGGAAGGCACTTGTTACAGTAGCACTGGGTAATATATGTTTGATGAATTACTAAATTCTATTCATGAAACCAATTTTAAACTATATGGTAACTAACTAGAATTTAAATAAAAACTTGAAAAAAAAAAAAGAAAAATCACTATAAAAACAAAGCCTTTCCTGCTTCCACTATATTGTGCTGCTTTTCAGGGCAGCTGTGTCGTCACCGGCAGGAGTGCTGTTCACGTAATACGACGGGGCCAGCTAGAGTTAGCGCACAGGTCCCTGGAAAGCAGAGAAGATTGTGGTCCCTGTTATGTGACCTGGGAAAGAAATTTGCCCTTTCTGCGTCTTAGTTTCCATAGCTGTACAGTAGGTATCCCAATACCATCTCTTGATGACTGGTTCACTTTTTGTGAACCAGAAGAGATAATGTAAAGGCCCTTTGCAAAGATAAAAAGGTAGATAGAAATAAGGAATAAAGAAGATGCAGAATTCATGTCCGTCTCTTAACCTGTCATCAGGTCATCTTGACAAACGTTATTTATCATTATACCAGAGGACTGCGTTGGTGCCGGCGCCTGAAGAGTTGTAGTTAACTGGCAGAGGCTCTGCCACCAGGTGGATCTGTGGAATGAAAGACTCTGAGTGCAAGGCCGCCCCGCTCTATACAGATTCCGGGTTTCAAGGTGTACACTTGGAAGACAGCTGGAGAGGCTGTGCTTGACTGGGGGTCTGGCAAGCTGCTTAACATCTTCCTGAAGAAATGAAAAGATCTTGTAGCATGTTCTGTCAGGGGTCTGCAGAAAATGGGAAAGATCGCCCTATCTGTTATACTTATTGGAGATATTATTATTTGTTTTATGCTGTGTGGAAGGAGGGCCAGAGCCATAATCTATTGATCATTTAGTTTTATGAAGTTCTCAAATGGGTGATCTGGTATTTTTCTGACAGAGAGGCTATGGTTCCTGAACACCAGTAATAAGATTGTCATGTCATTTTCTTCTCGTTGGTCTTTTTATTGCTTTTTATCTCTTTGCTGGTATTGCCTCTCCCCAACCTCCCCTCCCCTCCCTTGCAACTGTATTTTTTTTTTTTTTTTTTACCCCTCAGGGCTATAGTTAGGACCAGCTCGATTCATTTCACAGAATCTGCCCTATGCTTTTAAGAGATGATTCATTGCTTTTCCTGTTTCATCCTCTGAAACAGTCTGCCCACTGCAGTCACTGTGGTAAAGTCTTCATAGTGAACGCTGGAACATAACTTGGGAAGAAATAGGTCAGGGAAGCAGAGACCAAATGTTCATTTTGCAGCCACAGTGTGAGCAGATGGGTAACAGAATGAGGTGGCTCTCTTTGTGGGCCTCAATTTTCTGTAAACTCTTTCAGGATCTCCTAGGATTCATGCTCTCTCAAGTTCCCTGAGAGTTTTGAGCAGATGAACATTGAGAATGGTATTTTCCTAATATGACACCAAGGTTATTACTTTCCTTTCGGTTCTGTTGTTATACCAAGAATAAATTTGATGGGATCCATCCTTTCTCCCCCTTGTCATCTGGGAATGCACCAGAGAATACAAAATCTCTTTGGGAAACAGCTTGGCTCTCAACTGGTGACAAATGAGGGGCATTGCCCCCAGGTGGTCACCAGTGGCCACAACATGGATGAAAGTCAGCTCTGCCCTCATGACGGGCGGTCAGCCAGATGGGAAGGTTCGGAATCATTCACAGGCTGGCTCTGTCTTTGATGCCAAGGAACACAAAGTTTAAGAGCAGAAACTGTTAAAAACAAAGACAAAACAGAGTATCCCTTGAAGGAATGGATTGGGATACATGCAAAGGTAGCAGGAAGATTAGCAAGAGCAGGAGCCGGTGTCCAGGCTCGTGAAGAGTTAAACTCTGAGTGACGGTGGGAGGCTGGTGTTATGGCTGGGGAACAACTGCCTAATGTCTTTCAACTGGACTGTTTAGCGAAGCTTCCTTGTGAATGTAATTGCGTGCTTGCGCAGGCACAGCGCGCGGAGGGAGTGCTCCCAGTAAAGGTAGGACTGTACTGCCCGCTGCCATGCCAATTACTGGATATTAATGGCAGGACGGTATGCATATGCCGGAGCTGGGAAGCAGAAGGTTAATAGGCGAACAGCACCAGAAGAGCCCATTTATCAGTTTCTATTTATCTCTCCTTGGGAGGTGGCAGGTTTACAGTAAATACCTTCTGTCCTCCTAATTTCCTAATGATGGGGATAATGATGGAGAATGGTGAAGTCATTAACTGGGACAGGCTCTGTGCATCACTCTGTCAACCACATCTCCCCAAGACCTGCAATGAGAAGTGATGGGCCCCAGCTGTTCACCAGAATGGGAGCCCCTCCTTCCATCCCCTTCCCCCTAATCTGGAGGCTTGGGAAATGGCTTCCTAGATGAAGAAGATGGAGGCCCTGGGTGGGTGGAGAAGCATGAGGAAAAGAGAGCAAGGCTCTTCAGACAGGACTACAGCTTTACCCACCACGCCCCCTTTGCACAGAACTTGGAGGAAACAATGTTGACACATGCTGGAATGCTTCTCCAGTGACGCCAAAGCTAGTAGGAATTCTATGTGGAGTTGGTAATACATCAGTAATTGAAGTATTTTGGAGGATGGTAGAGAAACAGATTTCACTAAGTGTCCCTTTCAAAAACAGAGAAATAAATAATTAATTTTCTCACCTCACCTCTAAATCGACTGAATATAATGGAGGAAAATCCCTTTTGCAAAAGTCAAATTTTTTCTTTAAAATTCTGAAGGCAGACTAAAACAGCTTAGATCAATTGCCAGGACGTGATTTTTTGTTTTTTGTTTGTTTGTTTGTTTGTTTGTTTCCCCCCTCATTATGATTATAAGGTATCTATTCCACCTAATTATAACACATAGAATCTTTCAACTTTTAGTTATTGCCTGGAAGTAAGTTGGACTTGCCCCCATAGTTTATAGAGCCCTTGAAAAACTATAAGCTTATTTTTTATCTTTTTATTTGGTAAGCCCATTGTGTATTTGTATAATTTTCTCTCTGAAAATAACATTGAGAATGGGGTGTCTTTGTTACCAGAGAGGTACAGATGTGAATAGTTTTTCTAATTTTTAGTCTGTACATTAACACATACTAATGTTAATATTACATGAAACATTTCATCTTAAAAAGTTTTCAGTACATTTTGTATCACAATATTATTATTACTGGCATTAGTTCATGTTGTTTACGAATGCGAAGACATAATTTAGCAAGGGCAATTTAGAATATTAAAAACTAAAATCACAAATGTCTAGAATCACTGAGAAATCAATATGAATTTGACTGTCTTTTTTATTCAATTCAGATCCTTCTGAATGTTTATTATAAACTGGGTATTGCCGCGGGTGCTGGAGATCCAAAGATAAGTAAGACAAATGTGGTCTTATCATCATAGAAGCATATTCAGGTGAGGTGGGGAAAACAGAGTGGATAAACATTAATGAATTTAAAACCATAAATAATATGTACTATGAAGAAAAAAATTAGTGGGGGAGCAGCTGAGAGAGAACATTCAGGAAGGGCCTTTCTAAGGAGACACATTTACACTGAGATAAGAAGAATGAAAAGGAACCGAGCACATGAAGGCTGGGAGAGAGATGTGCCAGGAAGGCGCTGGAGTATTCAGGGCCTCTGCAATCAGAAGATTTTGCATTTTGGCTCAGTGCCAGGTATTGTGTTGGAGTCTCTTCATAATTGGTAGGAAGTTTGAATAGGAAGGCCTAGAAAAACATTAAGAAAACTTGAGATTTATTTATCCTTCAAGAAAATAAGATACAAAACTTTTGTTTTATGATTACTGGTCTCTCTCCTTTTCCTCTATTCTTCTTTCTTAATATTTTTACAGCTGTAATCTATAAGTCTTCTAGTAGGGGGTATTTTTTTTTTTATTCTGACTTAAAAAAAAGTAATTCTGAATACTAGAGGAAAAAAGCAGTGCTGTTTTGGATACATACAAGAAAAGCATACTATTGACTAATTGAGATTGTTCTGTAAAGCAGTATTTTAATAGTATAGCATTCACTAAAGCCCAAGCTGTGAAACATTGTTTTAGATTTGGTCATCGACTTAGTGCATATCCACTGGGTTCCTGTGCTGTGGCTGGTGTGATGCTTGGCACTGGAAACAGTGTCTGCATTCTTTATATCTAAATATCTAGATATGTACAATCTAGAAGCTAGCCTGTAGATAAAATATGAGCAACTAAACAAGCAGTAATTTTACAGTTATCATATAGTAAAGGCTGTGAAGGGGGCGGTACAAGTGCTGAAGCATTTTGGGATGAAATCAGGATTATTTTAATATGAACATAGCACTGTTATTGGATTAAGTAACATAGATCTTATAGTTTTAGTAAAAATGTTCATGGATTATTTACTTTACATACAAAAGCTTATCCATGATCAGTGTTTAATCTTAGATGGCCTCCCTCTTGATTCTGGGATGTGCATTCAGGAATACTTAGCGAATGATGGTTAAAAGGATAAATCTATAAATACTATTAGCTAAAATGAATGACAAAAAGTAATACAAAAAATGTCTGGTTGATCTGTGGTTTGGAGACTCTATATGGGAAAATGTTGAGCACAAAGTCCAGTAAATATGCATTAATTATTAGTTTCCTTATTTGTTTGTATTGTTTTTCCTTTATGGATATTGAAAGTTGAGCAGGTTCAGAAACTTAGGACACTAAGTGAAATGCACAAACTATGATGGGCAGAAAGTAGTATAATTAGCAGAGAAAGGTGTGAAATCAGAAGCTTGGAAGTTTTGCCTTGAGTTTAAATTCCTTCATTCTGAATCATAATTGGTGGTTTTATCATTTAAACATTGGGAAAGTTGTGTTTTCAATGATTTCATGACTGCACTATAAAATATAAAATGAAATAAAATAGTGGGGAAATGCTTTCTCTTAATAATACATAATTCTGTTACAAAATCCATTTTCTGACTTTGAAACATCTTCAAATCACTTGAAACTATCTTCTTAAAAAAATTGGTAAGATTCCTAGTTGTGTTGCAAAACTACATATTAACTCATTTTAGGAGGAAAAAAGTTTTGCCTTAGACGAAGTGGCGGGGGGGGTGGGAGGTTGGGGTACCAGGTGGTGGGTATTATAGAGGGCACGGCTTGCATGGAGCACTGGGTGTGGTGAAAAAATAATGAATACTGTTTTTCTGAAAATAAATAAATTGGAAAAAAAAAAGTTTAAAAAAAAAAAAAGAATCCCTTCAGTAATTTAATTGTAGGCTTAAAACACTTCTCTACAGAGGCCAAACGTATTTTGTGGATTTATTTTTCAAGTCTCTGGTTGTCCACACAAAAGAGCTTTATTTAAATACATGATAAAAATCAACAATACTCAAAGCTTATTTCAAGAATGTTTCCTTGACAGCTTCTCCTTCCTCTACACAAGGGATTCTCAACTCTGATGGGAGACAAAGGTTATAAGAGTTACCTGTGGCAGTTTTTCCCAGTCCTTCACGTACTTTGAGCTACCCTATTTTTAGAACCATGGAAATACACTAGTGAAGATTAACCCCTGCCTCTTCCAACTTCCCCAACCCTGTATCAACTTTAGGATGAAAGACTAGAAACCGTTTCTATGTGGCTAGTTCTCAGGTATTCCTAAATAGCAGTCAGGGGCGTGGGTTCTGAATCAGACTGCCACCAGGGCTCCAAAGTCAGGTTATGACCTATGAGCATTGTAATCTTAGTTAAGTGATGAAGAATTGCTGTGATAGACTGTGCAAATCCTCTTTTGGAAATTAAGGACTACATCCCCCAGTGCAGGCATCCCCCGCAGGGCTCCTGGCAGACAGCTCTCAGAAATTAAAAGCACAAATGCTAGAGTAGGTGTCTTATTTAAGACTGGAAAATCTACTGGAACACTGGTGTTCTATGGGAGATACTGATGCTATACTAATGAGAGGGCTACTGGCATCTCTTAGAAGTTCAGTTGTGGATGTCTTTTGTAGCACAGGGCTGAAAGTAGGAGATTCCATCGTGAAATGGACCCAGAGGTAACCATGGGGATAATAAGATTCCAAAACAACAAAGGCCAGGTAGTAGTGCATAATACTCAGAAGTTTACTGGACATAATTATTGTAGTGATTGGGAAGGTTAAAGACACCTAAAGGCTGCCCACTGACATAATCCAGTAGATGGGGCAAGAAGTTTTCCTTTGAAGGAGATCAAAGAGCTATCTCTGTGTCCACCACAGTGTCCACAAGAGAAGAGTAAGTGGGCACTTTACAAGGGTACTACTTAATTTATATAATCAAAAGATATGAACAATGCATGACCAAGAGACTAAGAGCAGTTACTCCAATCAGAAGGCACAATTCTTTGCCCAGCTTCTAGACCTGAACCTATTACAGACCCAGAATGCATTGACTGAAGGAGAGGCCATATCCCCAAAGAGAAGTATGGTAATGATCCCCCCATGGCTTCTCAAAGGGGGACCCATGGCAATTTACTTGAGTAACTATGTACTAGCCAAATGGGAGTACCCAGGTATCTTAAGGATTGTTACTTACAAGATTTGAGTTGGCACTGATATCTGGAAACCCAAAACATCACTGTAAGCCAACCATTAGACTGACAGCTACATTTTGGAGCCCAAAACTAGACAGGCAGAGAAGTAATATCATGCAATTTATATTTTTAATAGATCACTGTCTGTGGTGTTGAGACCAGACTCTAGGGACGTCAGACTAGAATTAAGGCAAAGAGGGTATGACAGTAATCCAGATGAAAAATTACTGTGGTTTGAATCATGGTGGCAACACTGGAGGTGGTCAGAGTCTGCATATGGAGGGCAGAACCATTAGAATTTGCTGATGGCCATTGCTGCTATAAACATTGGGGCACAGATGGCCCTTCTTTTCACTACATCTGTATCTTTGGGGTAAATACCCAGGAGTGCAATTGCAGGGTCATAGGGAAGCTCTATTTTTAATTTCTTGAGGAATCTCCACACTGTTCTCCAAAGAGGCTGCACCAACTTGCATTCCCACCAACAGTGTAAGAGGGTTCCCCTTTCTCCACATCCTCTCCAACACATGTTGTTTCCTGTTTTGTTAATTTTGGCCATTCTAACTGGTATAAGGTGATATCTCAATGTGGTTTTAATTTGAATCTCCCTGAGGGCTAATGATGATGAGCATTTTTTCATGTGTCTGATAGCCATTTGTATGTCTTGATTGGAGAAGTGTCTGTTCATATCTTCTGCCCATTTTTTGATATGTTTTCCTGTTTCATGTGTGTTGAGTTTGAGGAGTTCATTGTAGATCCTGGATATCAACCTTTTGTCTGTACTGTCATTTGCAAATATCTTCTCCCATTCCGTGGGTTGCCTCTTTGTTTTTTTGACTGTTTCCTTTGCTGTGCAGAAGCTTTTGATGGATGCCCTTCAACGGATGAATGGATAAGGAAGATGTGGTCCATATACACTATGGAGTATTATGCCTCCATCAGAAAGGATGAATACCCAACTTTTGTAGCAATATGGACGGGACTGGAAGAGATTATGCTGAGTGAAATAAGTCAAGCAGAGAGAGTCAATTATCATATGGTTTCACTTATTTGTGGAGCATAACAAATAGCATGGAGGACAAGGGGCGTTAGAGAGGAGTAGGGAGTTGGGGTAAATTGGAAGGGGAGGTGAACCATGAGAGAGTATGGACTCTGAAAAACAATCTGAGGGGTTTGAAGTGGTGGGGGGGTGGGAAGTTGGGGTACCAGGTGGTGGGTATTATAGAGGGCACAGCTTGCATGGAGCACTGGGTGTGGTGAAAAAATAATGAATACTGTTTTTCTGAAAATAAATAAATTGAAAAAAAAAAGAATTTGCTGATGGATTGTGTGAGGGGTGGAGAGAAAGAGGAATCAAACATGACTCTGAAGTCCTCCCCATTTGGTCTTCCTTATCCCAAATACTTGGACATTTATTTATAATTATTATTCTTATAATTACTATTTTATATATCACTCTTAACTCCCAAGATTGAAAATTGTAAATCGGAATGAGTTGGGCAGTTTTATGATAATAACAGAGAAATTGAGTATCAGTCATAGAGTAATTACTGTACTGACAGGTTTGGAAGGCAATCTAGTTCAACACTTATTTTACAGTTAAGAGAGCGGAGACAACTCAAGTTTGGCTGAACTTCAAGCAGAACTGCTCTCTCCTTACTCTCTATTTCATTCCTCTCTGTCCACAAGACCTTACTCCCTGCTTTCTTAACTCCCATTAGATAGTGTAAACTGGGCCATATGGGAACTTGAGTAAGACAAGGTGAATATATTTCGTGGGTGAAAAAAAATGGGAGACATTGAAGACAATTTTTTTTCCCCCAGTAAAAGACAGAACAATGTGTTGTGCTTTGTTTGGTGTAATTCTGTGAGTGCGGGGGTTAGGTGCAAAGGTAGAGGGAAAGCTGCTGAGAAGAATGGGGCAGCTAGTGACAGGACCACCAGCAGCACTGACCCGCTGCACTGCCAGGCTCCAACTGTGCAGGCCACTGTGTGCTGAACTGAACTCTGTAGGGGCTAATCAAAGATCCCAGGGGACTCCTTGACTGGTATCACATTGTGTAATCTCACTGGGATAAATGCGAATGAGGTACACTGAAACTAGATAAACTTGTCTGTCTTGTTCACCATTTACCTTTATGCCATAGAACAATGACTGGTACATAGTAGTTGTTCAGTAAAGATTTATTTAATAAACTATTGCATCTATGATTAAGAACTCAGACTAGTAGAATAGGAAATAATGTTTTCTGAATAAAGTTCACTGTAGGGTGCAGTATTTGGGAAGGCATCACAGAAAAGGAGAGCTTGAAGTAGCCAAGAAGAATGAGAAAGCGGAGAATTTCTGGAAAGAAGGAGAAGGTATCCATGTTGGGGAGGATAAAGAAGAGGGAACATAGACAAAGGCAAGGAGGTAGGCATTAGTAAGGTATGTTCTCAGGACAATGAGCAGGAAATTTTAGCTTTATTTTTTTTTCTTTTTAAATTATTATTTATTTTCAGAAAAACAGTATTCATTATTTTTTCACCACACCCAGTGCTCCATGCAAGCCGTGCCCTCTATAATACCCACCACCTGGTACCCCAACCTCCCACCCCTCCGCCACTTCAAACCCCTCAGATTGTTTTTCAGAGTCCATAGTCTCTCAAGGTTCACCTCCCTTTCCAATTTACCCAAATTCCCTACTCCTCTCTAACACCCCTTGTCCTCCATGCTATTTGTTATGCTCCACAAATAAGTGAAACCATATGATAATTGACTCTCTCTGCTTGACTGATTTCACGCAGCATAATCTCTTCCAGTCCCGTCCATATTGCTACAAAAGTTGGGTATTCATCCTTTCTGATGGAGGCATAATACTCCATAGTGTATCTGGACCACATCTTCCTTATCCATTCATCTGTTGAAGGGCATCTTGGTTCTTTCCATAGTTTGGCGACTGTGGCCATTGCTGCTATAAACATTGGGGTACAGATGGCCCTTCTTTTCACGACATCTGTGTCTTTGGGGTAAATACCCAGGAGTGCAATTGCAGGGTCATAGGGAAGCTCTAGCTTTATTTTTACTTGGAATAATAGGAGCTGTTATTTATAAGGTCAAGTGAGATTTTTGCAGGGCCTTTATGCCTGGCCTGGCCCTGGAACTAGAAAGAGCCACTAAAGTTTAGAAGATTGGTAATGGGGCATCTGGGTGGCTCAGTCATTAAGTGTCTGCTTAAATTAAGCATCTGCTCATGTCATGATCCCAGGGTCCTGGGACGGAGCCCCACATCAGGCTCCCTGCTAGGCGGGGTGCCTGCTTTTCCCTCTCCCACCTGTCCTACTTGTGTTTCCTTTGTCTCTCTCTGTCAAATAAATAAATAAAATCTTAAAAAAAAAAAAAAAAAGAAGATTGGTAATGACACTGATGCCCTTGGGCTACAGTGGACCTGGGCTTCTAGGGCCATGGCCCTTGGAAGAGCTAAGAGGGTAGAGGAGGCCTAAGACCCACAGGAGGAGGGAGATTCCCCACTCACTCACTGGTCTGGCCAGTCCGGGGCACTTGTTCTGCGCACCTCTTGCTACTTTCCTTCTCAGCAGTTAAGCAGGTGCTTGTGTGAAGGACACATTCTTTAGAGAGAGAAGGAAACTTGGATGATCATGTAGGGTAAGTAGAATGTGATTTTGAGACAAAATCGCCAGGTTTTAAAGAAAAGTTCCATAGAGTATTTTCAAAGAAAATTATTTCCTTGAGAATTAGACCTTCTGAAAAATATATATCTGCTTACATGTTCTTTAAAATGCAACCCATTCCTGATGCTGAGGCATTTATTACCATGGGGAATTGAGAGAGGGTGAGGGAGAACCGTTTCCTAATGCTCTTCAGATGTGCCCTGTGTCCACATTTTGGAGAAGCTGTGTTGTGAACCACTGGGAACAATTTAAGATCTCAGAGTATGAAGTTTGTCCTCTGCTGTGGTTCCCTTTCTTTAGAATTTACCAGCTAGAGCTAACATAGAGACCAGATGAAGCTGTGGGAATGTTTGTACCTACGAACTCCAGACGGCTCTGGAGCAAGATCACCATGACTAAGTTACAACCGGACGTACCGCTCATTTACCACTTGCCTCCTTAGCTGTGGAACGTCAAGTCTGACATGAATCCAGATGTTTATTAACAAAGATGGTATAAAACACCTGTGGATTCTAAATAAGGGAAGAGTCACATTCATCACTGTGCAAATAATGTGCGTGACAACTCCCATAAAAGCGGAAGGAACTCAGACAGACAAAAGAGCTGAGGTAGATCTTTTATCCCTTTCCCCCCAGGAAAAACGGAAAGGATATTTAAATAAATAGAATGCTGCCATTTCTTTAATTTAAGACAAGTAGATTCTTCTTAAAGGGAAAATGATTTCTTCTTAAAGCACCTAACTGCTGGCTATTGATCCTCTGAGCGTCCAAGTCACACACTGCCCACCGGGGGCAGTTTGCCTGGACAGTTTGCTAACTTCCGGACACAAGTTCTGCCTTTACAATTCTTGACTACAGTCAGGTTTGAAGAAAGGGGAGCCCTGAATGCCCCGTACAAAAAGACCTGCACATTCATGTCCAGCCTTGGCCATTGTCAATATTTTTTGTCATCAGATAACTTATGCGCCCAATTATATAATATTCACAGCTAATATATTTCTACTAGCTCTAAAAGAACTAAAGACAGTTGATTGTGTGTGTCATGAAGTATTAAGGGAAATTCCCAAGTTACCATGTCCTTTCCTTTTCCCTGGATAATGATACCTGACATTAATCAAGTAGTCCTAGAAATTTCAGAAGGACCGTTGTAGGGATAGGAGGAAGGGCTCCTCCTTCCTTCGTCCTTAAAATCATAAAAACTTCTCATTTCAACAACCATCGTACCTGAAGTTAGCAGTTTGTTTCCTCTGTAATTTGCGCCGTATAACAATGAGAACGATGTTTTCATTATTCGTGCAGTATCAGTCTGTTCCTTTCCTGGCCCCCACTAACAATAAAAACCCACGCCGTTTTCAGCCATTATCATTTTTCTCCTGACAAACCATCTGTGACGTGGAGGCCTTGAAGCTGCGAGTTGGGGCCGCAGTGCTCAATACACTGTGCCCACAGCTGTTTCAGAGGTAACTGCTGTAAAAATCAGCTCCGCTGCTATTCCTTTCTGTCACGTTTGTTCTCTCTCTCCTTTTTATACGTCTAATGTCATGCGAGTTCACGTGAATGCAGCCAGCGGTGTTTCACCCGACAACAGATACTACATTTAAGGCTCCTACTGCGCGCTTGAGCTGTCCTCCCCCTTCATTTCAGCTCTTACAGCTGTCTTGAATTGGGGGGCCAGAAGGAAAACGTTCTCACTGCAGAGCTGCTCTGTCCATCCTTCACGGAGTGTCCTCCAGGGCTCAGGAGCTGTGTGCCTTCTGAACAGGCGAGGTCTGTGGGAACTCGTCTAGCCACAAGTACACTGAAAAGGAATCAGATACCAAAGTCTCATCCCCAACCAGCTGGTTTCATAAATAAATAAGCATATCTAGCTTGAGCGCTCCAGAGTCTGCTGGTTTTGACTTTAAGTCTTCGTGAAGTTTAAGTGATAATATGTATATATAAAGGTAATGTTAAAAAAATCAATTATTAAAGTAGATTTAAAATAGATGCTAACGAATCATTTTCGTGTCTGTGTCTGTATTAGCATTCTGCAGAGAAACAGAACCAACAGGATACATATGTGTATATACATGTGTCCATAATTAGGTATCGGTCGGAAATGCAAGAAGTCATTTGGACAAGTCAGTGCTTTTTTTCCCCGTAAGTATCCCAAGGACGAGGGATGACAGTTTTTATTTTAGTGCCAGACACCACACGTAACTGTGTACAGATACTGTGTGTAGTTATGTGGTTACCGTACAAGACAGACCGGATGTGCCCTGCCGAGTCCGTGCTGGTTGGTGGTACCTGGTGTTCTCCTGTCTTTGGAGGAAGCGTTCCTGTATTAACAAACATATGTAAGGCCATTATAAACCCACTTGAATAGTCATTTTAATCTCTACTCAAGCAAGAAACGAGGTTTTTGCCTCAAAGATAGAACTTGTTTCATATATATTTTTGGAATTATGAAATAAGGATGGACATTATACACGTATACACGTATCTGTGTGTGTGTGTGTGCTTGTGTGTATGAATTTTTCTCTTTTAGCAAGTCATTGAGTGTGTGTAATTGGAAGAAACCTTGTGTTCAGCTCATAATGCTTTTGGGGGTAAACCATGTTTTATCTTTTTGGTTGAATATTATTTTTTCTCTGAGAGTCTCTGAACCAGTGATGGAACTAGGTCCACAAGAGGGGGTCTCATCTGCTACCTCCTGGGCCCTCCTCTGTTCTCTTCATTCTTAACTGAGCTGTAGAACCCTTGCCCATTTCTTCTTTACCTCAAAAGCAGAATGACACAAACATGGAAAGAAATACTAAGCTGAAGAAGGAAATGTACATTTGAGGGGAAGAAAACATCCTGTCATACATTAGTTGAAAAGAAAGCCCAGGTTCTACTCTTCCATAAGAATGGGTGGCCATCAGCTCATTTGAGGAACAGAATTCATATTAATGGTATGTAAATGAAGTTAACGTAATTGTTTCTCCTAAGTGGGTTTGTAACAGGCCTAACTTTGTTTTGTATCCCATGAGACTTTCATATTTTTAGTGATGATAAGAACAGGTCAGATTATACTGTACAAAGCTGAGAGTTTAGGGTATATCTTTTTGGTAGTAAATTATTTCTTTGAAGTAAATTATCTCGTATAGGCAGTTTAGCTTCTGGGAAAAATAATTTCTCTCAAATGAGGTAAGAGGAAAAGTTGATTACTTGCCTTATTCTACTTGGCACTAGGTTTCATAATAACTATGCTAATAACAGATAAAAACATCACAGAGATGTAGATGTTAATATCATGTGGGGAGGATTAATCACTTTTGGAGACATTTCTCATCTAGTCTGAACTGACTTCTTTTAGATGGGAGATATTATTGGCATCTGAATTGGACATGAAAAGTAAAATTTAGCACAATTAGAGACAAATAAATCAATCTTTTGAACAATAATACCTAGAAATATTTCTAATGTAAAGTTTATAGCAAATTTTAAAATTTAAATCATTTATTAGTTGCTATGTCCCAGAAATTTAACTATACTCAAAGCTAGTTTGATTCTGAGTTTTCTCCCTATTTAATGGTATTTCTTTGAATCCCAGACATTTTTCATTTGCAAAATAAATAATATGAATCTGGTACATGTATTAGGGAACTGGAAAATTGTGTGGTTTGGGAAAATGTATCATGATACAGATGTTAAATTCAGAATATTTAACTTCTTTACAGAATATGAGTATTACTAAGTCAGCTATTAGATATTTTCAAATATTTATTTAATTAATTTGATACAAGACCTAGAGATTAGTTCAAATGATGATCTATCTCAAATATTCAGGAAAAGTGAATTAGGAAGGATGCTCATAGGTCATGGGCACTTCTACTCACCCCCCAAGTATTTACAGGTGTTTAACATGCATGTTCAGGTACTGTGCTGGATGCTGGGCATATTGCTTTTACCTCCAGAAGCATGGTTACAGGAGAGCTTACGGGACTTCAGCTCTCGTGGTTCGGTTGTGCAATAAACAATACACACAAACACACACACGCATCTACTTTGTGATGGGCTCTGTAAAACAAAATGATGCTGAGATAGACAGTAACTCCGTGGTAGTTGTGGTGACAGAGGTCTCCCTCATATTGGCAGTCAGGAAAGATGTCTGTGATTTGACATTCATGCGAGCCCGCTCAGGGTGCGGAGACTGCCGTGCAGAGAGTGACAGAAAGCCTTACAGAAAGAAAGGGGAGCATATGTGAAAGCCTAAGGAAGGAAAGACCCTGGGGAATCCCTGAAACTGAAAGAAGGTCAATGAGATTAGAGCCCAGAGAGCACAAGGGAGAAGGGGCGGTTGGGGAGGACAGGGGAGAGTGCCGGATTGCTGGGGCTCCATGTCCAGACTGTCATGACCCTTGCAGGCATCAGGGACATAGGCACTGTTGGGTCCCCCGAAATTGGGTCCCCCAATAATGGGTCCGTGATTAAAGGAGCGAAACTGATAACAAAGCAAAAGTCAAGCAAAGCTTTATTTCGCGCCAAGCGTCAATAATCAATCCGACTGTCAAACAGAGGGCTCGGGAGGCCCCTTACAGAGGACGACCCCTCCCTGCTTTCCACACAAACTTTTATAGAGCAAAGGCCGTGTGGTTGGGCCTGGCCACACACAGGTGGCCAATGAGACTGTAACACACAGAGAAAGCTGCACAGTCATGCGAGGTGACCAATTGAATTACAATTTAGCCTAGTAGACATTCAATTTAGCCTATCACACCTTGGTTAGGATTGGACCAAAAGGCTCCCAAAGGGCGGGGCCCACACTCCTTGGTAGCTAGGGAGAGAGTATGTGCCCCCACTGATTGGATACCTCCTCCTGGCCTGACCCGCCCTTGTACTTGGACTTTGTTACCTGGGACTGGTTTCAGGGAATTGTTTTTAAGTCAGTTCCCCTGGGGGGGTGGGCAGAGTCTATTTAGGTTTTACAACACAATGGCAGTTCAACCCGGGTGGGGCTGCTCTGGCTGAATAGGCCCTCATCGGCACGTGGAAGGCCCTGAGGGGTTTTGTATAAAGGTAAGTATGACGTGATCATTCAAGCAGATTTGAAAACTCGTGATATTTATTTCATGAATTTAAAAAGTAGAGGATTTTAACCTTTTTTGGTGTATCATGTTCCATATTCTAGGGTTTTGTTGTTTGCCTGAGAATCATTTTCGGCAGAGAGGTTAACATCACCTGTAATAATTAGGTCATAGTAAGGAGAGAGGAAAATTTCTGTAGCTCGACACTGGGGAGCTGTTTAGTCACTCTGCCATGGTGAACTCTGAATGTTGAAAGTAAAATATGGTGATTTTTTTTTTTTTAAGATTTTATTTATTTATTTGACAGAGAGAAATCACAAGTAGATGGAGAGGCAGGCAGAGAGAGAGAGGGGGAAGCAGGCTCATTGCTGAGCAGAGAGCCCGATGTGGGACTCGATCCCAGGATCCTGAGATCATGACCTGAGCTGAAGGCAGCGGCTTAACCCACTGAGCCACCCAGGCGCCCCAAATATGGTGATTTTTAAGGCAGCAACCTAAGAAAATTTGCTTCGAAGTGTACTAACATTTTGTCATATTACTGACTACCTTCTTTTAAAAACCCTAGTAAAGGGTTCTATTTTTCAAAGACAGTCCAGAAATACAATAGTTTTTAAATACCATTTTAGTAAAGCTATTTTCTACTATGCTGAGTGACGTCGCAGTGGTATAAATCCTTTCAAGCCTTGTGCGTCAACCCGGAGAGTGAGAGAAAATACTGAGGCTTTCGTGATCAAATAACGCTTTCTCAGGAAACAAAAGGAAACATTTCTTTCCATCCAGACCAAGAGAAACCAACGGCAAATGCAGTAACAAGAGCACGTTATTTCCCCGAAAAGATGATGAAATCTTTCATGATGATTTGGAGCTGTATATGTTCTTCAACTTGTTGAAAATGAAAGAATGGAGTTTGTTGCTTTAGGAGAAAGAATAAAAATACCAAGCCCTATGCTTAAAAAAAAAGAAAAAGAGAGAGATGTGTCATACTAATAAAAGGAATTATCAAGTATAAGGCAATGCATATGAGCCGCATATGTTTTCTCTAAAAGTGCAAAGTATATACGAGTTCACAAATGTATAGTTTGTAAACCAGCTGCCCCCCAGATTATAGGTGAATGAAGTCAGAACTCTTCTCTGCCTGCCGGCAGCGCGTTCCTCCTGGGTGAGGAGAACGTCTTCTGTCTGCGCTATCCTGTGCCCGTTTCTCTAGTTCTTAGTTTTCTCCCAAGTGAAAGCAAAGACCAAGTGGCCAGGGGGGCACCTGCCGTCTGCACGCTTGCCCAGGTGTGCTTGGTGGCTATTCCTCCCCACCCCCTACCCCACCAACACCTCTGTCCAGATGTTGGGGACTCCATGCCCTACTGTGGTTAAGTCCAGTTCCCAGGGATTTTTCCTTCACTCCTTAGAAAGTCCTAGGAAGAAGTGACACATGCTGTGGTCATGATTGATGACACTGAACGAGAAGGAGACTGAAAGACCATAAGGAGGTTTACATTAAGGAGGAATTTTCCTCCAGGGGCACATCATAGTTAGGTTTCTTGGTTAACAGGCCTGCAGTTTATTAGTCGCTGACCTTGGGCTGCTGATTTGAAACTCTGTAACCTGCTCCTGATTCTGTGTTCTCTGCCCTTCCTGCTTTTAAAAGAAGAAAAAGGTTAAAATACTTAAGGTAGGATGATGCTAATGTTGCACTCAAAGGAGGAGTTGAAGCTGGTGTGTGGCTGGTTCCACCACTTGGGTCTGTGCCGAGAATAGGCGTCACTCACTGATAAGACGTGGCCCTTTTGTTAAGGCTCATGTGCTGACACTCTCCTAATTTCATCCCTTACTTCAGAAAAGAAGCTGAACGGAAATACTGGGACATTCTTCAGTGAAGTTATTTAATATATGTCCTGAATTAATCCTTAAAGAAATTCTATAAACTAGATTTATTCCAATTTTAAATAAAAAACCAAGGATCAGAAAAATTAAATGATGCATCCAAAATCACAAGTGATAACTGCTGGGACAGAAATTGTCCTGTGGATGAAGTAGATTCGTAATCACAGACCTGTTGGTTTTCCCCTTGCTTCACCAGCACGCTAAACCCACCATTTCTGCAATATTAAATATGAAGATAATGAGGGCACAACACAATCAGAATTGTAGCATCAACTTTTAAGGTATTTAAAAATCTCTATTGTATATTCATGGCCACAATTAAGCTCCTGGTAAGGCCAAAGGGTGCAAATGTTTAAGTGAATCTTTTCCTGCCATCCATTATCAAATTGGAAAATCAGTACTAACAGGAGAAGCACAAAAGCAATGACTAAGTTTGTTACACGTGACCAGAAAATGAAGCACATCTACATGTTAGTGTCGCTTTCAATTTATGGTGACATTTACAGAAAATACTCTGCAATATTTGGCAAAGTTAAAAGAAAGACTGCTCCCCAATTAACCAGAGGATCAAAGAGGGAAGATTAGGGAGGGAAGTGTTGTCTTTTTTTTTTTTTTTTTTTTTTTTTTTTAAGAAGCAAATGTTTGGAAAGGTCAGGCTTTGAGTGAGCTAACCTCCGCCACTTTTAGTATTCAGGTTGACTAATGAGCACTTCACTCATCATTCTAATGGATGCGTTTATGCAGAGAAAGAATAATAAAGAGCTTTTCAATAACTTGTGCCAATGGCACCTCTATACACAAAAGCTAAATAATTTCTCTATTATCTACTTAATGTCTTAAAAAATCTGAGAGCTGAATCCAAACTATAATTTTATACTATAGGATTTTGTATTAGGTACTTTAGAATCATGAATCAGCCATCCAACCAGTGTTTATGGAGCTTCTGCTATGTGCCAAGCCCTGTTCTAAGGTTTGTAGAAACAGTGATGTACGAAGTCCCTGGCCTCATGGAGTTTTTATTCTAGAATGTCTTTGCAGGAATTACTTAGGTATAGTTAAGAAAAGTAGTTCTTGTGATGATAAGATTTTCCCTTTCCGAATATAGGTTTGGAATGTTTTAAAGGATCTGCATAGATCTTAGCACCTTCTCGAATAATGTGGGATTCCCTTTTGTCAGAAGAAAACTAACAGTTGTAAAGCTTTAGATCTTAAGTAGGTTGTGAGAGTATATAATGTCTACTCTCTCCTCTACTTTCTCCTTAAACATTATGTCACATTTAAGAAACAAATTCCTGTTTTGGTATTGCTTGCAATTACAGGGATCTAAAGCAGAAGAAACAAAATCCTTGTAAAAGGAAACTATCTTTAGTATTTTTAAGTGGTTTCCATTCAGGTGGTAAATCATGTTTAGTTAGAAATAGTGGGGCCTGTGGGTCAAATAATTTGTGAAAAAATGTATATATTCAGTTTATTCCTATATCATAACCAGGGTGTTCCGCTAAATAATGTTTTTTATAAATAGTTTGCATATTACCATTTTTAATTTAGTATAATAACATTTAATAAGCATTATCAGTATAACATATTGTTTTTCCTATGTTTCCCATGTTCCTATTCAATTCCAAATAAAACTTGAAAAGCAACAACAAAAAATAAGTTGGAAACTAAAAATAGAAGCCTCTTGCTGAGAGATTTATTTTGCAAATGAATATATTATGCTTTGTGAAGTCCTGCAGTTGAGAAATCTCTTTAACCCACTGATTCTTAACCATATTTGGCCAGGGAAATATTTTCATGTGTCAATAATTAGCAGTTTGAGAAACTCTTCTCAAATAAAAGATGAGGTCTTGACCATCCAGAAGGAGGATTCCTTCAAGATTTCACTAGGCTTCTGTCCTGCTGTATATTCTAATAACCTGAGGAAGTACATAATTACAGTACAGACTGCCTCAGAGATATTGTGGGTTTGGTTCCAGATGACTGCCACAATGTGATTATGGCAATAAAGCGGCCAAATGAATTTCTCAGTTTCCTAGAGCATATAAAAGTCATGATTACACTGTACTGTATTCACGTAAATGTGCGTAGCACTATGTCTACAAAAACAATGTACAAATGTTAAATACTTTATAGTTAAAAAGTGTTAGCTGATATGGGGAATAAAGGCAGAAGAAAACAATTAAATTTCCTTACAACTTAAAGCCCATTGACAAGTCCTTGAGACCGGCAGAGTGACCTTCCTCTAGCACGTGCCTCAATGTTAACACTTTGTTAAGGGCAAAAGGCCATCTTACCCTATCATTATCCCAACCTCCAGGATCCTGTAAGTTTACTTTAACATGTAAAATTCCTTTGGAAACTTCCTTTATCTCTGACCCTCTGAGGTATATTTTAGCAATCATCCCCCAAGCATATGGCCCACTTATACACATCTGAAGGGTCTCATGACTAAGGTTTACTAGACCGTAATAACTGACCTTTTCCTAACCATAGCAGGGGCCATCAAGGTCCTGGAAGCCTTGCTTCTAAAATTCCTTAGAGACTTAACCGCCTCCTGACTTGAAAATATAGAATCCGTTGCTCTTTGCAATCAGCGCAGCTCTTTCCGCTCTTTCCGCCAGAGGCCCTGTCCCTGGGCTTTAATAAAACCACTATTTGTACCGAAGACGTCTCAAGAGTTCTTCTTGACTGTCCACACCAAACCCCAGCATTTCCACATCAGTAACTATCACCTGGGCTTTGGGCAAGTTGTAATCACTGATCACGGATCACCATAACAAATGCAATAATAATGAAAAATTTCCAAGAGGCGATACAAAGACACAAAGTGAGCGAATGCTGTTGGAAAAATGGCAGTAATAGACTTGCTCGAAGCAGGGTTGCCACGAAGCTTCAATTTGTAAAAAAGTGCAGTGTCTAGGAAATCTGGTAAAGCAAAACTCATAAAATGAGATATGCCTATACTGCCCATCTCCAATGTCTGTAACTGACTTTTATTCTAGTGTGACTGCCATCTTTTTCTGGTCTTTCAAATACAAATCTGTTTAGCCTCCCTTTGCTACTGAACCAATTGCTTTCTTCTCCCTAACTAAAACACAATCCATGGTACCCTGCTGAGTTCTTTTTTTCTTTTTTTTTTCTTTCAGTATACCTGTTCTTTTAGCCTTATAGGTTGTTTTAAATTTCTGACGTGGCAATGCAATATTTATGATTTCTGGTTTTCATCAAAAATAATTTAAAACGAGGATTAAATTGTATCACATGCTGAGTTTTTTCTTTCACATTTTAAAATCTATTCTACCTGGACAATAATATTTATTGTAAGCATCCAAAATACTGACTTTCATATTCTTTATGACATCTACATTTCTATTAAGAGTCTCATAAATCAGAGATGGTTTCTATCTTTTATTTAAAGATATGATGATGCTTTAACAAAACATATCCCAAGTTGCCTCTCCTGACAAATTAATGTCTGCAGAGCATTTTTTCCAACAGTAAGTGAAATGTTGCAATTTATTTTGATGAAGTCCATGTTGTATTAGGATAAATGCTAATTTTCAGGTAATCCTATAGTCATTCCCTTAAATAGAAGAGAAAGATGGAAGAAACAGCCTTTTTTAATGGCAAAGAAATTTTCAAAATATGATGGGCAGCTACAAGGATACTGCCTGGAATTCTGATGCAAAGATGCAAAGTAGCCTAGAAGATACAAAGTTACTAAAAAGTATTCCTAAAATAAAAAAAATAATCAGATGGAAAACTGGAAATATCCAATAGCAAGGGGATGGGTGAAGTAGGTTAAGGGGATTACGAGTACACCTATGCTGAGCACTGAATAATGATGTGTGGGATTATTGAGTCACTATCCTGTACACTTGAAACTACTTGTAAATTCAGAGAAGCAGCTTCATTTCTGCTGGGGCTCTAACATTGTATGATAACTATACTGGAATTAAAATTAAAACTTAATAAAAATAAGAGCTACTGGAGCACCTGGGTGGCTCAGTGGGTTAAGCCTCTGCCTTCGGCTCAGGTCATGATTCCAGGGTCCTGGGATTGAGTCCCACATCGGGCTCTCTGCTCAGCGGGGAGCCTGCTTCCTCCTCTCTCTCTCTGCCTCTTTGCCTACTGTGATCTCTGTCTGTCAAATAAATAAATAAAATCTTTCCAAAAAAAAAGTTTAAAAAAATAAAAATAAATGAAAGCTACAAAAAATACAGATGAATTATTGCAAATTAGTCATCAGTGAAATAAAACTTCTCCAAAGAATTAGTAATTTTACAGAGAGAGAAACTATTTAGATCAGGGGCACTGGGTGGCTCAGTCAGTTAAGTGTCTGACTTTGGCTCGGGTCATTATGTCCTGGGATGGATCCCAAGTCAGGCTCCCTGTTCTCTGGGATCCTGCTTCTCCCTCTCCTTCTTGCTCATACTCTCTCTTGCTTTCTCTCTTTCTCTCTCTCAAATAGATACATAGAATCTTCAAAACAGAGAAATACCTAGATCAAGTAGCATGCCTTTTTTTTTTCTATTAAGACAAATGTAACAGAGATATTAAATTTTTTTAAATCACTGATTTTTGTCCCCATAACAAAATTATTTTCACTTTGACATCTTACATCCAGGCTTCATTGTCTTTCTCATTATTAAGTATACATTTAAAAATCATTCCAATTAAAAAAATAACAAGGCTAGTTCCTACAGATATTAAAATCACAGGTGAATTGTTCATCGAGCAGTATAGGACTTTGATTTAGTCTGTTCCATTCAGTCAGATATCTGACTGGGTCTGAAACACCTTAGAACCTCTGCTTTAATTGCCCTGTGCGAAGCAGAGAGGAGAAAGATCTGTTGTTTTATTTAGGGTCTTAATTTATGCACTGGTTAGAGCTTACTCAGGCTCCATGAGTCTGGGTGAGCAGAACAGTATTCTGGAGGAACAGCTGTTTCCTGGCAAATGTTGTGCATTGGTTTTTTGGGCTTAGAGCTTTTCTCCCCTGACCTATGGAAGTGAAAGATGTCTTTTGTGGAAATAAGTACATACATTTTTAGAAGAGAAATAAAATGGATATGTAAGTTCACTTCCCCTATGTAACATAGACACTTAAATTTTACCTGAAAACAGCAATTGTATTGAGTCAAATCAGTTAACTGGCTAAAAGTGAAAACAATTTCTTGTATTTTGTTGGCCAAAATAATTATTTTATTGACTGCTTTTTTTCCTTTATTTACTCTTGTACTTCTGAGTAGATCTTTACAACATTGAATAGATAGATAAAAGTTCTTTGTGGATAGATAAGATTTCTTTGTAGAATTTTGTTTTTGTATTGAATTTTTATATGCTTAAGTTTGTTTTTTAATTGTAGTTTGGGTAATATATTCCATTTGATATTGATATAGATAGATATAGATACAATATAAGAGCTTTTCCTTTCATTTTGTGTTCTCTCTTTTTACTTCTTTTTCTCGAACAGGCAGAAATGTTGTGTACATTTCATGCTTTTATACATCGGCTACCATGTTTAACAAAACATTGGTTCAATTTCACTTCTCATTAAAGAAACCAGCTAAACATCTAACAAAGTCACAAACTTTCACAGGATGCACAATGCCAAGACAGATGGTCTTCCTCTGAATTTCCTATCAGAACCTTTCTTCCCTTAATTCACATATAGGAGCCCTTCTTTGGGGTTTTGAAATTTAATGGCTAGTGAATTCATGGTGGGAAGACAGGAGAGCTTTACAAAGCAGATAATGTGGCAAACTGATATTTTTCAAAGAACTGATTGCAAGGGTGTGAGGGTGTTTGGGGGTTGAGTGTGGAGTCAGGAATTTCCTAGATGATCCTCAAACTCTTTGGGGGAAGTTGCTATTTTAATGGCTAAATAATTCTCTTGTAAAAAAACAGACTTGATGTTTCTTTAAAAAGCTGTTTCTATGTCTTTCCTTCCCAATTAAAAATCTCTCATTGTGTAGATATGGCTTTAATTTGAAGCAATATGGTATTCTCTTTTTTCCCCCATTCTAACTAAACAAACTCTGTAAGAATTAGCTTTGAGTTATTCCATCTGTGGACTTTTAATTTTGTCATAAAAACACAGAAGCCTGGCAGGGAACTCTTTCCAACTGGCTACATGTATCATCTTGTCTGAAAGCTGGTTAAGGAAGTATGGCATTTAAAATGAAATAAAAAAACTTCATTTATGGAACTAGTTCACACGAAGTGTTTGCCCACTTCTCTGACCATCTGTTTATGTTGACAACCACCGCCCTACATTGTGCCAAAGTGCCCTTGGCTATTAAAGACAGTGTTTTGTGTGTGAGTGGTGTGTGTGTCCTCACACATGTATGTGTTTCTGGGGTGCCATTTTCTTGAGAAATGTCTTGTTAAAGGTTTCATACGATCCATGTCGAGATATTTCAGGTCATTTGCTCTTCAGGAAACATTCCACTGAAAATGCTACAAGCCCACTCACTGTTGAAGAAGTTCCCGTTCCCTTCTCCCCATCCCCCCACCAAGTACTGAGATGCCTTCTAAAAGACTAAGAATATACCATCAAAATACCTGTTGTGTTTAGCTAGCATGGTAATGATGTTAGCTATTGAAGGTGAATTCCAATAGGAAGCTAAACATTTCTGAGGAGAGAAATACTTTGGGAATGACTAAGGAATCCTAAGCTCTTGGCAAGTTCCTTTTTGCCAACAGGAATGTCTGAGTTGATATTTTAATTCACCAGACACCAGGGTAACCCTTCTTCTACATTGAACAGTGTAGATAAAGTCTTTGGGGACACCATGGCCACCTTGTAGATGAAGAGAAGGGGACACAGGAATTGCCAGTCTGGCATCATCATTGTTTTTCATCCTTTGAACAGCTACTTTCCAAAGGTTTTAAGCGACGACATTAAGTCAGTCAGTGCAGAACACTATTTTAAGCTGAGCTGGAGAAATAAAATGGCACGTTCTCAGTTGTACCAAAATTACAATTCTAGTGGGACGGAGGAGACATGATCGAAAAGAAAGATAAGACAACTAAGAGATTTCTGTGAGTGGGGATCAAAATTTCACACATTCCAAGAACGGAGAGGTTTTGGTGGGCTGCTGAATGTCACTGACAGGTCAGCTTCTGAGCTGGAAGGGCTCCGTCTTCTCTTTCCTCCAAGATCCTAAATTTATGATATGTACATGGGAGTAACTGAGAAGCTCCTAACTTCCCCTGAGCATTAAAATGCACATGATAACACCAGAGCATCATGAGAGCAGTGATATTTATATACTTGAGTAACTCACAGGGATGCAGTGCAGGCTTGGCAACAAATGCATGATTTGGGAACTAGTATAATAAACTGTCACCGAGATCTTTCAGATAAGGTTGAGTGGGTATCCTTCGTCTGGCTCTAATCTGTAATTATTTTTATTATTACATTTTAATCCACTAAGATGAAGTGATGATTTTATTTTGTTTTATTTTTACCATTTGGTTTTTAAATAGGTTTGCTTTTTCTCAAATAATTTTCCATGTGTTGCCATCATTTTGCCTTAGAATTCTTTCTCAGAGCCTGGGATGAGCCGAGTAACAGAGATCATTTCTGACAGCTGTAAAGTGAGTCTAACGAACATCCCAGTGAGGGTGTGCAGTGCCAGGCTCGTCCGTCCGGCTGAATTTGCATTGTGAGTGCAAAGAGCTGCGTGTCACGGCCCGCTGCTGCCCAGGCTGGAATCATTTATTTAATAACTCGGCTCACAAGCATTACAGGATACATGCCGCAGTTCCCAGTATTGAAGGCAAATAAGAAATAAAAAAACGCTGCACAGAAAAAAAGTAGTATTTTCGTTGTTCTTCTCACCGAATGCAACTATTTAAATGCTGAGCATTATAGTTACTCCTGAGGAGTAAAATGTGAAAAATTTCTACTGATTATGGAAATTCTGTATTTCCAGCTGTGTCATTTGATGGCGGGCAATTTTTCTTTGTGTTTGTTGGGAAGGATTTTTAAGATCTGTTTATTTGTGTAACTTTCAGTATTAAAGGGCAGACCATTTTAGTAACTTGAACTTGTTTATAATAGTTGATACTTAGGAACCCCTGTGAGAAAATGCATTAACCACAACAAAACAAAACAAATCCAGTGTTATATATGGGTTGTTTGTTTTACTTATAATGAATTTTCTCTCCTTTCGTTGGATCTCTTCCCACTCCCCTTTTGTTCATCTAGAACTAGTCTAGGTATTCAGCCTTACTTTGAATATTACAAAGTTATCACTGAAACAGCAAGCTACAAGTAACACAAAATGAATTAATTTTTAAGGGGAAGCAAAAAGAGTGTTAAAATAGCAATGTAGAGTTACAAACTTTAATTTAAGGGGCACCTGGGTGGCTCAGTCAGTTCAGCATCTCTCTTTGGCTCAGGTCATGACCCCAGGGTTCTGAGATCAAGCCCCACATCAGGCTCCCTGCTCAGCTGGGAGTCTGCTTCTCTCCCTCTGCCCCTCTCCTTTCTCTCTTTCTCTCTCTCTTTCTCTCTCAAATAAATAAAATCTTTAAAAAAATAAAATACATAATCATGTTAATGGTGAAAAATTTTACCCCTTGGAGATGTAAATATGGTAAAAACTTAACTTCCTAGTATTTCCACAATTTGTCTCTTGGAGCATCTTGTGATGCATAGTAGATTCTCAAGACATATTGAAATGAATGAGTGAATAAAAGATACACCTTCGTGATGAAATAACACTGACAGAAATAAAGAAAAAGCCTGGATATATTGAGTCTTAGCGAGTACCCATAAACGTCATGTCAAGACAACCAACTCCTTTAATTTGTTTTTCCTGAATAAAGATATTTTCTTCCAAAGAGAGGATTTCTGAGTATTAAAGGGCAAGCCAAAATTGGAAAAGTCCAATGTAAGGTATAACTTGTTTTCTCTCCCTGCTATGAACTCACACACCTGTGTAACTATCTCATCTAATCAAGTGTATTGCTCCACACCTGGCTTTACAGTTACGTGTATTCATACCGAGGGGAGCAGAATATGTCACGTAAAATGTGTCCCTTTGGCATGAGGGTTGTTTTGAGCTGAAAACAATTCCAGCCTCAGCAAACTCAGTCACAGTCTCCTTTAACCACCCAAAAGAATTTAGATCGGGGGCCTGTACCAGGAAGAGAACTATTACTAGAGTAACTTTTTATATCAGAGAGACTCCGCTGCATGGCATGGAGAATACTTGTTTACCAAACATTTGCTCTTCTTGTCTTCTTGTGTATTGTCTTTCTCCCTTTTGAAGCCCCAGATGCCTATCCCCATCTCCTTAGTAGCTCAAGATGGTATAACAAGCCTCACTTACCAGACTGTGAAGGGGAGTCTCCTATTTGTATGCCACTCCCCTAAGTACAAAATTTGTTTTTCTTCTGTTAACCTTTCTTCGTCAGTTTAATCATTAGACCAGACAAAGAACTCAGGAGGGAAGAAGGGAAAAGGTTTCTGCCCCTACGATCTGTTCCTTCTAAAATAAAAGCTCCTTAAGATAGCTCTGTGCCTTCTTCATTCCCATAGTTTTGTACTTGCAGTAGCTCAGTAATTGTTAAATAACTGAAAGCTTGTTTTCTTGTGGTCTTTCACAATATTGCAGTTGGGAACAACACTAGTCCTAGAGGCATTCCTTCATCTATCAGACTGAGCAGGTGAGACAGACCTGCAAACAATGGCAGTGCAATGGGTTTGGGTTTAGCCGTGGTTTATTAGGGAGCTTCCACAGAGCTGAAGGAGAAAATATCAGGAAACACACCTGGAAAGACACAAGGAGGCAGGATGGAAAGGGTCATTCATAAAAGCTTGGTTTATACCTAGAAAATGATAAGAAACATGGAAGATTTTTAGCAGGATATGAGGAAACTTTTTAGAAAGATTATCCTGGTAGTAATGAGAATAATGGATGGGAAAAGATCAAGGCCAGAAGCAGGAAGACCAGTTGTGGTCTGCACTATAAAAAGGGTCACACTGACATTGCCCGCCCTGTTCCTGGCATTGCCTTCCAAATAAAACACTTGTATTTGAGCCCTTCTCTAAGTGTTTGGCTATAAGGATCCCAAACTAAGACAAAATTGTCGAGGAGCAGGAATTCATGGAAAGGGTAAGTTTGAAGAGAAAATCAGTGGCGTGAGAACTTCCTGAGTTGAGGTGGTTGATAAAGGAGTCTCGTTGATAGCAGCAAACATAGCAATAATTGCGGAGAGAAAATTGAGAATTTTGCAGAGAATTATAAAAGGTTTTAAGTGAAATGGATCCTGAAACTGATCTTGGGTAGCAAAAAGACACAGTTATACAGGAAGCACATAAAACAAAGAATACAGATACTTAAACATCAAGTAAAACAAAATATTTATCATTTGTTGTGTTGATATTAGTATTTTATAATTTCGGAGAAAATCCAGATTCAAACATAATAGAAACATGAAATTTATTTCCCTGTGAATTGCAAAACTAAAAACAAAACAAAAAGGAAACGCACAAACAAAACAGACTTAATATGTTTATAAGAAAAAAAAGTTCTTAATCTTCTTGGAATGTTTTTATAAAGATGAGATTTCATAAAAGTATTTTAAAGTAAACATCTTATGTCTATTTGGCCTGATATGTGAAACTATTAAAAAAAAAAACAACCACCAGGGACACATGGGTGGCACGGTAGGTTAATTGTTCAGCTCTTGGTTTTGGCTCAGGTCATGACTTCATGGTTGTGTGATCGAGTCTGCATTGCTCTGCCCTCTGCTGGGAGTCTGCTTGAGATTCTCTCGGCCTCTCCCTCTGCCCCTCCCCCAGCTGGGGTGTATGCAGGACACTCTCTAAAAACAAATGTTAAAAAAATAATAATAATAAAGGCACACGTTAGACTGTAAATAACTTACCTTCATGTCTTGATAGCAAGAATCAGAATAGTGATTCCTTTATTCATTTAATGTTTCCTGATAACTTAATCATGATAAACAGTTGCTGTGCAAGACATTGAAGATAAACCAAAAAGAAAAAAAAAAAGAGTGATTCTTCCCTGGGAAGAATTGCTTGCACTTTAGTAAAAGGAATATACATGTAAAGAAATAATTACAACATGGTATGAGGAAGGAGAGTTCAGAAAGTCATTGTGCATGATGTAATATTGAAGGTTCACTGTGGGTCTTTAAGGATGAATGGAAGTTTTAATAATGTGACTCTGGAAGCCTAGGGAGGGGCAAAGTAGGACAGAGCGAGTGGAAGGAGGGATGAGGAATGAGGTTAGAAAGGAAGTAAAAGGCCAGGTTTGAAAGACCTTGGGTGGCACATGTATCAGTTAGGATTATGTTCTGCTCCATGGATCAGAAAATCCTCCTCTGGGGGATTAGGCAAGTGTAAGGTTAATCTTTTTCACAAACCTGGCAGTCTGGGGTGTTTACTTTATCAACACTTTCATGATGCCTATTTTCTAGGCACATTATAGATATGAAATAACAGCCCTGTGAAGTATGTTTTATTTTTATCTCTATTTTACAGATAGAGAAACTAAGATGTACAGTAGTTAAGTAACTTGCTCAATATTGTATGAAGAAGTAGTGGGTCAGGTTTGAACCCAGTTTGTCTCGCACCACAGCCCACTCTGCTCTCAGGTGGAAGAGGCTGACCACAACACAGCAGGACAAACACCCAGAGACGTCAGGTCCCCAGACCCCAAGGAAGGAGAGACAAAGAGGACTGGAAGGAAAAAAAAGAATCCTGTCTTGTCAGAACATGTTTTCGGTACAGAAGAGTGAGAGATTCAGTCGGAAGGACACAGACTCGTCACTGAAGATCTCGTGCTTCTGAGAAGAATGAGACAATAGTACTTGACAATTAAACACCCGAGAACTTGAGATTCTGCTTCTAGCAGAGAGGAGGCCAGCACAGAGGAGCGGACCCTCAAGAAACACTCGACAGTAAGAGGTGGGTAAATGCAGCAGGTGGTCACTGAGAGTAAGGTTGAACGTGATTTGGGGCCAGGAATTTATTTAATCTCTAAAATGTATTTATATGGATGACCTTACTGAGTTAATAGTTATATTTTAAAAAGTGAGAATGAAACATGGTTTTATTCTAAATAAATGGATATTTTTACATACAAAATAATAATATTATTTTTACATACAAAATAATAATAAGCTTAGATGCAACAATACTTTATTCTTTTTGTTTGTTTGCTTGTTTGTTTTAGATCTTTAAGAAAACTATTTTATGGTATCTGACAAGCTATTTTAATGAAGCCCTATTAGCTAGAATGTTAAATAGACTAAAGTAGGTAAAAAGAACTTCTTTCATTATTCCTGCAGTATCTTTATAAAACATACAAAGCCTATTATAGCACTCCTTTGCTTAATAATAATTAAAAAAAAAATAGTGTGTTTCCTTTGCCTACAGAAGGTACCACAATCTGGTCTTACTCTACACTTCTGGCTTCTTCTCCTGCATGTCTATACTCTGCCCACATAGAATTTCTCTCTGTTCTCTGCATGGCTGATGCCCTTACATAACAAATGCCTTTCAATCCCTATGTCCTTTGCACTGGTTCCCATGACAAGAATGCGTTTGTCCTTACACGCTCGGGGCATGTAAGGCTAGACCTCAGCTCCTCCATGAAGCCCCTGTAGCCACCTCGAGAGAATTATTAATGACACTCCTCTATGTTCCCATAACACTGCTAAGTTTTTACCTCATTCTTTTTATGATGATGAATTAGTCTTAAATCTCTTCTCACACCAAGGTTTAATTGTATGTACTATATTCATAAAACCGAGGGAATTTGAGTTGGAAGGAGTCTTAGAGATCAGCTAGGACAGCTGTTTCATTTTACCAGAAACAACTGAAACTTGAATGGACTGTCCAATTTACTATTTCTTATTAGGATTAAGACTCAAAACTATTTCCCAGGTCTGTGCTTTTTCCATCCTATATGTTAGAGACATGTGGTAGAGTAATTGTTCTCACCACCCACCTCCCCCCGACCTTAAGATTCTACTCCATTCTACATTCTACTCCATGCAGTTTGTGCATATGTTAGGTTAAATGGCAAAGGGAAATTAATGTTGTCAATGGAATTAAGATTGCTAAGTAGCTGAAATTAAACTAGGGAAATTATCTTGGTTTATCTGGCTGTGCCCAGTGTGATCTCAGTGTCCTTTAAATGTGGAGGAGGAAGGTGGAAGCGTGATGTGACATGAGAAAGGCTTGACTGACATTCACTGGCTTTGAAGATGGGAAGGGGCCATGAGCCAAAGAATGTAGACAACTTTTAGGAGTTCAAAAGGCAAGGAAATGGATTCTTCCCCAGGATTTCCAAAAGGAATATAGTCTTGCTGACACTTTGATTCTAGCCTAGGGAGATCCTTTTCAGACTTCCAACCTCCACAACTGTGGATCATATATTTGTGTTATTTTAAGCCACTAAGTTTGTACCAGTCAATTGTAGCATCAATAGGAGACTAATACAGGCACTTAAACCCAACTAAGATAAATTGATAACTCGAAGCTTAGCAAAGTGGAGCTTAAACACCATGACATATATATCACATCATGTATCATATATCATATAGATTATAGATTTACATGTTTATTTATTTAGTTAGTTTAAAAATGATTTTATTTGTTTATTTGACAGAGAGAGAGAGAAAGATCACAAGTAGGCAGAGAGAGAGGGGGAAGCAGGCTCCCTGCTGAGCAGAGAGCCCCGTATGGGGCTCAATCCCAGGACCCCAAGATCATGATCTGAGCCAAAGGCAGAGGCTTAATCCACTGAGCCCCCCACGCACCACAATATATTTACATATTTAAAGGCAAATTGTATTTTTACAACTTTGGATTTATTCTGAAGGTTTTTGGTTTTATTTATTTATTCATCCAACAAATCACTATTGAATGAGTGACATTAGCTATATCAGAACTGAGGTAGATTGAATTATCAATATATTCCTTTCCTCCCTGTATCCATATCCTTACCATGCCCTCATTATAAATGAGGTGTACTTTTTTGTCCTTTGACTTTAGACTTGGCTGTCTGACTTGCTTTGGCCAGTGCTATGTGGCAGAAGTGACAGTGTGCCAGTTTTGATCCGAGGCTTACAAGGCTGTGCATAATTCTGCTTGCTTTTGTCATCCCCATTGTTTTAAGAACTTCCCCTTGTCTTTTTCTACTTAGCTTGAACAACACATGAAAAACACTTAGAACATGGTACTGACCTAACCCACAGACCTGTGAGTAAAAATAAATGCTTATTGTTCTACTGATATTGCTGGGTTTGTTATACTGCCTTGTTGTGGCAGTAGTTGACTTGTACTATTATGTAAACAAGCAATCTCTATCCACTTGTATAAATATTTTAATAGAGGAATATGCAGTATAGTGTAATGCAGTGTGATTTCAGAGTATAAAAGAGAGCTGTATCAAAGCACCCAGCTCTGAGAGAGTCAAGACAGACTTCACGCTCAAGTGACATTTGAGCGGAGTCGTACAAGATAAATGCAATTCCTGCAGGCAGATAATGGGTGTGGGTGGGTAGGTAGAAGGATTATGCATCGTAATTACAATACTTTAAAGCAAATTTAATGAGAATTTAGAGTTTCAGCTGAAGAGGCTCGTAAATATGCCCCTGGTTTACTGTGGTTTTGCCTTTTAAATAACTTTTCCACAGACCCTGCAAAGTAATATTCCTCAGGTAGTTTATTGAGCAGATGTCATACCTGCTTTCTGTGCTGATCGTCACAAGATTATGGTACGCCTCTTTAGGAAGTAGGAGAGCAGAAAGAGCAAGAAATGAAACGGCCTGGTTTTCAGAGGCTCCCCTTGATCCCGGGTAGAGTCTACATCTCCTTTATGGGGATGGGAGGCTGGTTCCCTTTCTCTTTTCTTAAGCCCCAGGGAACACCTCCAGAATCACGCTTCTTTTTCTGAGTAATTTTAATGCTGAGTTGTTCTTTCCAGCTGAATTGCTCTTGGCTCACTTGTGTCAAGTTGGTCTCCATCAAGCATAGGACGATAAAGAGCAGGAAGAGCTAATGGATTCTGAAAAGATTATGACCATTATTTGTAAACTATGTCGTGAGGGGTACTAATGAGACCACAGCCATTGTTCAATGGTTCCTGCTACACTCAGGGGCTACCCTACACCTGGACTGCAGGTGGCCATTTCCCAGATGTACACTGGAAGCCACAAGGGGAAAGAAGAAAATGCAGACAGAGTCCTCCCCGTTTAGGACGAAAAGCATAATTTTCCAAATGATCCTTCATCAGTAGTGTTTTTGTCCAACAAGACACATATGTACTCATGATTACTATTTTAAAAGAGATTTTTAATTTGTTCAAGAGCAGTCTTGGGAATACTTAAAAGCATGTGCACATTGCAATGTCTGTTGAGCTCCCTCTATCATATCTGAAATTTACAATTTTAATTCATATGTAATATATTTTTGCTACTTAACAAATTTCATATTTACATACTCAAATTCTACGCAACCTGCAGGAAAACATGCATACTCTTTCCCTATGGGAAATGACATGCAATTCTAGCAGAAGCAGAATTGAAGATGTTAATGCAGAGGGATCTGCAAGTGTAACTAATATGATCTTATATTTAAACAATTCACAAATAAATACTATGGTCGGATTTAGATACCAGATGTCAAACTACATAGTAATGCAGATACAGTTGCTTGCCTCCCTGTCACTGGTCGCCAGAAAGAAACAGATGGTTAAAAAGATATGTAGCCGAGGCAAGGCATGGAAATAGGAAACCACAGAGCAGAAATTCTGCCATTTAAGCAACAGTAATTTTCTAGTCTGCAAAACCTGGCTGTTTTATACCTCCACTTATGCACTTAAGCAGTTTAAATGTGAAACATAGCAAAAATAGTCCAAGCAAGGTTGGCAACATGCAAATTTTGCAATGCATAATTACATCTCAAAAATCTTGGAGGCAGACACACAGCAGTAAAAAGTAAACACTTGTATGCAGTTGAACACAATTATGTGGTGGTTATTACCTAAGCTCATTATAGCTTTAGAAGGGGCTCTGTGAACTTGTGCTCTAACTAGCAGGTCAGGCAAAATGCAAATAAGTACCAAATTTGAAAGCGAGTGATAAAAAACCAGATACAATTTAGACTGGGAGTCTATAATTTGGCTTTTAAAAATAATCCTCAGCAAGAATCATCCTCATTACAATAATGGCTTGTTTATTCTGCACAACTTGTTTGCAATTACAGACCCTCTTTCAAAGCTGATTTCAACAGGAAATAAGAGCATGCAAAAAAGGGGAGAGCTTTGTGGTTGGTCAGTTGTTGTAATTAGAGTGGATGCATATATGTATCATAAAACTGTTTACGCCTTCACTCCAAATATTTTAATTTCAGATTCCTGTCATTGAAATTGAAAGCCTCAAAATAGTCTATTATTCTAAAAAAAATCATTATAATTGAATTTCTAATGAGGGTGTCTATGGAGCTTTGTTCTTGGTATTTCCATTATAGGACTGGAGTCCTATGCATCTATTATGATCAGGTGACCATGAAATGATGAGCTACAGCTGTTACCAGACATGTCTCTGCCGGTGCTTAATTCATGGCAAATACATATTTTATTGCTAATGTATTTCTCATTCATTTCTCCAAATACTCATTCAAATATTCATGGGGTACCTATAACAAGGAGGCTTAGGTCATGATTTAAGAAGCCAGGCTGCCTGAGTTTGAGTCCTGGCCCTATTACTTACTATAGTTGTATGATCTTGGCCTTAAAATGAGGATGATTTTAGTATCTTCCTCTTAAGATTGTTGATAAGATGAACCAAGCTAATACACCTAGAGAACTTAGAAGGATACCTGGCATATAGTAATATGAAATCTATTAATATATTTGCTGGGCCTTGGGGACAGAGTAGTGAATCAGATGGAGATGGTCCCTCCTTCAATAGGGATATTCTGGGTAAGATGGAAGAAGGCGTTACGTGACTAATCATCCACTTAATTATTTAATTACATTTGAGGTAAGTACAATAATGAACTGTAAAAGTACGAAGCTATTATATAAACTGGGAACTTGACTTGTTCTGGTCAGATGTTTGGTTTCCCAAGGAAGTAACACTGAAGACCTAAATGAAAAGTAGGAGTTATTTAGGCGAATAGATATTAGGAGTATATTTAGGAAAGTTGTTCTGTATATAGAAGCCATAGAGGATATGAACTTTTATGTGAGAAAATTCATAACTAGAGATCCTATCACTGGAAGCAACCCAAACAATTATAAAAATGGTTTGCCCTTAAATTGAGTTTCTTATCATTGATTCCCTTGTTCTTCTAGTTAGACTCTGATGCTTTGCAAACCATTATCCTTGCAACTCACTGTGAAATCCTTGCTTATCATTGGCATCAGTGTTTTCGTTTTCTAACTAGCTTATGACAAGGTTGTTCTCCACTGCACGTCTTTGCTTTCACGAAGTCAAAGTCCCAATTCAAAAATTAATGAAAGTAGATATGTAATAAGTTATATATAACATATTTACCTGTGTCTATAATTTTATTATATTTTTAACTTTGTATTTACAAATTGGCTTTAAACCATACGTAAGATTTCATATTCTTTTTTTTTTTTTTCTTAAGATTTTCCATGAAATCTTTTTGAAGTTTTATGGTATACCTTGAAAATAAGATTTTTTAAAATAGTTTTACCTCAAGGATTTTGATGGATTCCTTTCTCACATTGAGGTCCTTCATCCATTTTGAGTCTATTTTCATGTGTGGTGTAAGGAAATGGTCCAATTTCATTTTTGTGCACGTGGCTGTCCAATTTTCCCAACACCATTTATTCAAGAGGCTGTCTTTTTTCCATTGGACATTCTTTCCTGCTTTGTCGAAGATTAGTTGACCATAGATTTGAGGATCTGTTTCTGGGCTCTCTATTCTGTTCCATTGATCTATGTGTCTGTTTTTGTGCCAATACCATGCTGTCTTGATGATGACAGCTTTGTAATAGAGCTTGAAGTCCGGAATTGTGATGCCACCAACTTTGGCTTTCTTTTTCAATATCCCTTTGGCTATTCGAGGTCGTTTCTGGTTCCATACAAATTTTAAAATTATTTGTTCCATTTCTTTGAAAAAGATGGATGGTACTTTGATAGGAATTGCATTAAATGTGTAGATTGCTTTAGGTAGCATAGACATTTTCACAATATTTATTCTTCCAATCCAGGAGCATGGAACATGTTTCCATTTCTTTGTGTCTTCCTCAATTTCTTTCATGAGTACTTTATAGTTTTCTGAGTATAGATTCTTAGCCTCTTTGGTTAGGTTTATTCCTAGGTATTTATGGTTTGGGGTGCAATTGTAAATGGGATGGACTCCTTAATTTCTCTTTCTTCTGTCTTATTGTTGGTGTAGAGAAATGCAACTGATTTCTGTGCATTGATTTTATATCCTGACACTTTACTGAATTCCTGTATAAGTTCTAGCAGTTTTGAAGTGGAGTCTTTTGGGTTTTCCACATATAGTATCATATCATCTGCGAAGAGTGATAGTTTGACTTCTTCTTTGCCGATTTGGATGCCTTTAATTTCCTTTTGTTGTCTGATTGCTGAGGCTAGGACTTCTAGTACTATGTTGAATAGCAGTGGTGATAATGGACATCCCTGCCGTGTTCCTGACCTTAGCGGAAAAGCTTTCAGTTTTTCTCCGTTGAGAATGTTATTTGCAGTGGGTTTTTCATAGATAGCTTTGAAATATAATGTATGGGTCTTCTTTAATTTATTGACCCATTAGACATTTGCAGTGCTTGCCAATCTTCATCATAATAAGTAATGCTGTAAAAATGTCTTTTTAGAACTCCTTGGGCAAATCTTAGAATAGATTCTTAGTAATAGTATTACTAAATTAAGGCCTATGGACTTCTTTTTAAGGTTCTTTGTGCATTTAGCAAAATTGCTTTATAGAAGCATCAACCTTACCAGCATTGAATGAGATCACCGATTTCAATACTTTTTTAAGAATAACTGAGTATTGACAAATAAAACATGGACTCTTGTTTTAATTTACAATGTCTTAATCATCATTGTTTTCTGTGTTCATATTTATTTTGCTTTCTCCATGAAGCATCAGATTTTGTCTTTTTTCCCACTAGGATACTAATTATTTTTACTCTGGTTTGTTAGAGCTCTTGCTGTATTAAAGGTATTTAATACCTAGGTATTGGTGTATATGTGAAAATTTCTACTATTCCAGTGATATTATTTGGCACTGACAGTTTTACAGCCTTGCTTTCAGAATTACCTTAAACCACTTAAACCATGGAAGAATATCCAGGCCTCAAAAAAGGAAAGGAAAACTTTATAACAGAAGTTGATTTCCTCTCATTTGTTAGGCTTGATCAAATGATGAATATCTGATTCGAAGTAGTCAGATAGATATGTCCCAAACTTTGCGGTGATTTGAGGTGTCTTGCAATACACACATATTGTCTATGCAATACACACATACTGTTAAAGTCTCACAAATATTTGAGGAAACTCTGATGAATGGAAATAAATACAAGAAAATAGTGAAGGACCCTCGAGAAGTGCACATACTTCACAGCTTCTGATGTTGTTAGAAGTAGATGACAAATTTGTTTCTAAGCTTACTTGTGGTCAGAGGAAAGAAAGAAACAAAATCAGTTACAAAATGCATAGTGCACATAAGACAAAAACACACTATTTTCTGATATTGTGACCTAAGTATTTAAAATACCAAAATATACATCTTTAAGAAAAAGCAAGTAAATTGGGAAAATATTGAAATAGATGTGACAAAGAGTTAATAGTTATCATATATATTAATGACTAAAAGATGAACCCTCTAATAGTAAAAGAGGTAAAGGGGAATGAACAAGACACTCTCAAATGAAGTAACACATATGACTAAAAACATTTTTAAAATCCTGTTATTGTTATAGAAATGATAGAAATACAATTGAAACATCAAACAGAAGTCAGTTTTTACTTACCATGTTGACATAAATTAAAATATTGTTCATTTTTGTGAGGATTCAGGCAATCAGCAGTCTTAATTAAGCACTGCTGTTGGGTATATAAGTTTATATGACTTTTCCGAAAAGCATTTATAGAATACATGAAAAGTCTTAATAATCTACTTACTGTTTGACTCAGCAATTCTACTAGATTGTATTATCAGGAAATCTCAGATATAGACAAAGATTTGGTGGCTGCAACAAAACTCATAGAATTATTGTATATAGTAAGGAAAATTCAAACATTCTTAATATTCAACAGTTAAGATTTGGTTTTAATAAATTATGGGTCATCTCTTATAAATACATATTAACATAAGAAATTGGCCAAGAAAGTTACACTCCAAAGAGTTATTATTAGTGATCACTTGGTAGTGGGGATTTTGAGTGTTTTAAACAGCTTTCTTCATCTTTTATACTGTCTTCTGTTTTTCTACAAAGTCTAATACTGTTTTATAAAGAAAAAGTTGCTATTTATCTAAAAAACCAAAAGAGGAGTCTCTTTTAGTGGGGATGATGATGTCTTCAACAACCTTTATATAATAAATTGTGAATTTTATATGCTTGGAATAATGATCTCCAGTGTAGGTTAGTGTTTAACACTAAAGCATAATTCTTTTTCAAGCAGTTGTACAAAAGTAAAATTATGGATTTTAAGTATGGCATTTCTGACTGAGTTTGAACTAAGATTATTTAAAGAATTATGAGAATGGCCTGACCTTCAGACAGTCTTCAACAAATAAATTTCACAGAACTTGGCTTCCCGTAAGAATCAGAGAGACGCGGCAGACATCAAGGTGAGCGAAGGCACCAGTTCTTGCAATTAGACGTCTTAGTTATTTATTTATCAAATTTTGTTCAGTGTTCCAAAATTCAGTGTTTATGCATCACACCCAGGGTTCCATGCAATCCATGCCCTCCTTAATACCCACCACCAGGCTCACCCCTCCCCCTCCCCTCCTTCCCTCCAAAACCCTCAGTTTGTTTCTCAGAGTCCACAGTTCGTCTCCCCCTCCGATTTCCCCCAACTCCCCTCTCCTCTCCATCTCCCCATGTCCTCCATGTTATTCCTTATGCTCCACAAATAAGTGAAACCATATGATAATTGACTCTCTCTCTGCTTAACTGATTTCACTCAGCATAATCTCTTCCAGTCCCGTCCATGTTGCTACAAAAGTTGGGTATTCATCCTTTCTGATGGAGGCATAATACTCCATAGTGTATATGGACCACATCTTCCTTATCCATTCGTCCGTTGAAGGGCATCTTGGTTCTTTCTGCAGTTTGGCGACTGTGGCCATTGCTGCTATGAACATTGGGGTACAGATGGCCCTTCCCTTCACTACATCTGTATCTTTGGGGTAAATACCCCAGTGCAATTGCAGGGTCATAGGGAAGTTCTATTTTTAATTTCTTGAGGAATCTCCACACTGTTCTCCAAAGAGGCTGCACCAACTTGCATTTCCACCAACAGTGTAAGAGGTTTCCCCTTTCTCCACATCCTCTCCAACACATGTTGTTTCCTGTCTTGCTAATTTTGGCCGTTCTAACTGGTGGAAGGTGGTATCTCAATGTGGTTTTGATTTGAATCTCTTTGATAGCTAGTGAGATGAAAAAATGTGTCAGTTAGGCATTTGTATATCTTCTTTGGAGAAGTGTCTGTTCATATTTCCAAAGGCAAAGTAAAAAAAAAATGAAAATGAACTTTTGGGACTTCACCAAGTTCAAAAGCTTCTGCACAGCAAAGAAAACAATCAACAAAACATAGAGGCAAACCACAGAATGGGAGAAGATATTTGCAAATGACACTACAGACAAAGGCCTGATACCAAGATCTATATAAAGAACTCCTCAAACTGAACACATGCAAAACAGATAATCACATCAAAAAATAGACATCTAGGGACACCTCGGTGGCTCAGTGGGTTGAGCCTCTGCCTTCGGCTTAGGTCATGATCTCAGGGTCCTGGGATAGAGCCCCACATCGGCTCTCTGCTCTGCGGGGAGCCTGCTTCCCCTCTCTCTCTGTCTGCCTCTCTGCCTACTTGTGACCCCTGTCCGTCAAATAAATAAATAAAATCTTTTAAAGATTTAAAAAAAATAGGCATCTTGGTTCTTCTTCCTGTTTGTTTTGGCCTCAGTTACTAGGACATTTCTAGAAAGGCATTTAAACTCTCTAAACCTGTTTTCTTACCTAAAATATAGTGTAGTATTAGCTCTCCCATAGGATTGCTGTAAGATTTAAGTGTGATAATTCATTAAGAACCTACCATAGGACTTAGCTGCTGGGGCAAAACATGGTAAATAATAAAATTGTGTTTTATAAATAAAAATCGTGTTTTCTGTGAAAGAAAACTTATGAGTTTAAGTACAGCTCTTTCCCATATCTGTCTGAAGCAGATGAGATGATTTTCGTTATTGTTTTTAGCTCACATACAAAATCAAACTTCTAAACCAAACTAATTTTTGAATAGATGGTCATTCTGCCTTCATAAAAAAGGAGCTTAAGCCCAGGAAATAGTTCTAGACTGCTTTTTAAGCTCAGTTTTGTTCCTAAGTTAGTATTTATAGTTTCATAATTTAGTATTTATAGCTAAAAGAACAATTATATCTGCATAGGATTACACATATTTCATATATTGGAGTATTTTGACTAGATGGGTTGTACCTTTTGATAGAAATTCCTTCTAGATTGTGAACTTTAAAAAATGAAAGAATCATACATAAAACTAATAATTTGGATGTTAACAGCAATAATGAAAAGCCCCCAAATCTAGGGTTCAGTAAATTGCCAGTGAACTTAATCAGTTATCTATATAACTGCTGCAAAATTGTCTTTTGCTTCTGGAACATAATTTTCAGGCTTGCATGAATTTTTCTGGTAATACTATATTTCATTTAATTGCAGGAATTATATACTAAATGGCAATAGCCTTACTTCCTAAAATTTGTAAATGGACAAGCTGGTAAGAAGTTTGTGGGCTGAAAAACTTTTTGAAAATGTTGCCCCAATGGACCCTTTTTCTGAAATATATTTTATAAATCTTAACAGCACCAAGTGACCTGAATGAGTTAGGATCCCTCCCCCGCCAAGCCCCTAAATTAATATCAGGAAGCAATTTAGACACCAAGGAGAATTAAGCCCAGTGTGTTAGGGAGATGAATAATCGAAGAGGGCGATAGATCTTACTAAGTGATTTCCTTCTTGTAAATTCCTAAACGGGAATTCTTCACGGAGCTACGGTCGGGGTCGCCGCCCTTTGCCACCGGGCCTACACATGCTTCATCACCCGCGTTTTCAGGCCACTAAAAGCATATTCAGTGTATTGTAGCAGCCAAAAGTAGTTGATGCGTCCACTGAATACCCAATCTAAGTCCCTCGGGAAAGCAGCATAAACACTGGAAGGAATTTGGTTTGTGGTTGTCTTTCTGAGGCAACAAACGCATTATTGTCCCCATAAAATTCAGTGAAAGTTAATATATCACTAGGGAAAAAAAAACAGGTATTTTTTGCTGTTTTAATGCTCAAACTTACAGTGGGATTATTGGAATTATTTTAGATTGAGTTAAATTTGACCTCAGACGCACTGTAAGGGGCGCTGCGCTGAGCCCGCAGACGGCTCCGACCTGCGTCCTGAGACCACTACGGCTCGTCGTAAAGGAAAGGCACGAAAGAATCTCAAAGGAAACCTTAACTGCCTCCACCCGGACCAGTGTTACAAGCTTTTCCGCTCCTCTAGGGGTGATATTTGCTGTTTTCATTCACGCTGAGCAAGAGGCAGCGAGAGTGGCCGCGGAGCACCGGCTGTGGACGGGCGCCGGGGCTCCGCGCGTTTCGCCCGGCTTCAGCTCGGGTCGGGATCTCAGCCGGTCCGTCTCAGGGTCTTGAGATCAAACCCCACATCCACCCCGGCTGGGCTCCAGAGTCTCTCTCCGTCTCTCTCCCCTTCGCACCTCCTCCTGTGGATGCCTGTGGTCTCTCTCCCTCTTTCTAAAGTCAAAAAAAAAACCAAAACCAAAAACCCAAAAAACCCAAAAACAAAGGACAGCAGGCTGTGGAGACAGACCTGTGTGGCTAGATTCGGGCTCCGGGGTCAGCTGTGCGGCCTTTCTCAGCCCCACTTCCCTCACCTGTAAACCGGCGAGAGACCTGCAGGAGACCAAGCGCGCAGGGGATGCGGGGACTCAGGGACCCGGGGTGCGCCGGGGCCTTTGTGTGTGACGCGCACGCGGTAGTCATTGCGCACGTTTGTCTCTCACGAACCTGCTCCTGTGTGGCTCTGCTCACAGCATGCGGTGCTTTCTGTGCCTTCCCGCACCTACACAGCCATCCTGTAAGCAGCAAGCGTCCACTTGGCTTCGGTAAGCCTCGGACTACAGTGGGTGTCGGTCCAGAACCAGCTCAGGGATGCTGGCTGAGCAGTATAGAACACGAGATTCAGGAAAAAGAGATATTTTCATATTCATGAACTATGAAATGCTGGATATTTTCTTAAGGTGCATGGGCATGTTTTAGTAAAGGCACGCAGCACATGAGAAGAGTTTGGAACCGCTGAGTTCCATACATGCTTGATTCTGCTTGATAATTTGTCTTTGGTAAGTATGTATTTTTTTTTTTTCACAGTAGTTATTCCCAGCTGCATATGTGTGCTGCAGAAAGAAAGAGCATATGGAATATATACTGTGTATATATACATATAGAGATATTCTGGCACTGGGTGTGTGGATTCACAAGCATATACAGGCACACACTCACACCATCAGTCTATGTATGTCTATATATGTACAGAGAGACAAATATATGTATAGATATATATCCTTCTGCTCTTTTCATTGTGTTACGCATGTCAGAGGCAGGAAGAGTTCTGTTCTCCTCCCCGTTCCCCACCCCCCACAAGCTGGAGGGCCAGAAGGTGGGGCGGTACCTCAGGATAATGGCAGCAGAAGGCAAAGGGAGCAGACAGCTGGCAAGCTCTGCCCCAATATGCTTCCCTGAAAGAGGCGAGGAAATTTCAGAAGATGCAATGCCTGAATGGCTCACTTTGCAGAAAAACAGAAGCAGCAAGGTAAAATTCCTTAGAATGCCCTCCATTTCAATGGGTCTAGAATTGACCATCTTCTTTTCACCACTTGGTAAACTTCCCCTGAAACATGAGTTTATGAACACTTCATCTGAGAAAATATTCTAGAAAGAAATGTCAACTTTTTTTTTTTTTCCTTGTGAGAGATATTCCCATAAGCTTAAAAAGACTGTCATTGCCAGGTGTCTCCCTGGAATTTTCTAGAACAAAAGTGTATAGTGAAGCCTGTGTACACTGGGAATGTAAGAAATTCTGGATAGCAGATCTCCTGTCATAACAACTACAACTTCACTATTTTGAATGAAACATTTTCAAAGCTAATTTTAAATGCCTCCTTGCCATCTTAAGCAGATTATTCTAATTTCACACTTTCTTGATGATTCAGGGTCATCATTATGAACAATAATTAAAAATGTAGTGTTCTTAGGGGCCATTGAGATATGTAGGCTTATTGCCCTGCTATTAAAGTTTTTCTTTTTCTTCTTTTTGCTCTGGGCCATTATTTCTTTTAAGATCTATTTTATAACTCTAAATCAGTTGTCCACTTGAATTATGTAGCCTAGTTTTTTAGGATATTATAAAAATAGGAAATAATCACCAGGTGAGGGCTCAAGGCTTCCCTTCCTATAAAGGCCTTGAAACGTACAACATGATAGAAGGTTTTTTGTGCTTGCCTCCTGGGTTATAAGAAGTAAAGTAGATTATAGGCTGAATTCTGGATAGATAAGAGACCTCTGTCTTTCTTGAATATTATCAATTTGTATGGTGCCTTGTAATGTTTGATTTTGTCCAAAAATCTCATACTTCACAATTAATTGTAAACTTTTTGGGACAGGGACCATATCTTATATTATTTTCTTCATTCTTCATTATGCTATATATAGTCCTCTACATGTAGGGAAGATCAATTACACATTGATTCTGGGAAGTTAAAAAGAAGCATACTGGTTAATTATTATCACAGTTATAGCGGTATTGGGTGGGGTTATCAGGTTAACAAATTAATTTCAGCACGTGCCAAAAGCACAGGGAGACAACCGGACAGTTGCCCCTTGAACAACACAGGGTTTGGAATATTAACCGCTCACACAGTTGAAAATCTGTGTATAACTTCTCACTTTTCAAAAACTTAACTAATAATAACCTACTGTTGACTGGAAGCTTTGCTGATAACATAAAGCAGTCAATTAACACATAATTTATATGTTATATGTATCCTATACTGTATTCTTATAATAAGGTAAGCTAGAAAAAATACTGCTAAGAAAATCATAAGGAAGAAAAAATACATTTATCTGTACTGTATTTATTGGGAAAAAATCCACATGTAAGTGTATCCACACAGTTCAAACCCATGTTGTTCAAGGGTCCACTATATTTGTGGGACAGATAGTGTGGGGGAAGAAAGAGCTCCGAGTTCAGTTAGTCAGCTCCAAGCTGAAAGTATTAACAGGCAAGTAGGAATAGTCAGAAATGTAGATGGTAAAATTGACTGGTAGCTGCGATTTGTGTCAAGATTTAGCTTTCTTTGGTACACTAATGATCTTCGCTAATCTAATGATTTGGGAATACAATTTGGTCTGACTTCCATTTTGAAATTTTTTATAAATTCAGATTTGCAAAGCCCTTTTTCCTAAGGTGAATATTTGAAGTTTCATCAGCATAATCTATCCCATTCTATGGCTACTATGGTAAGGAAAGCAAGACTTGGGGTTAAATTTTATATGGCTTTATTTTATGTACCAGAATTTCATAAAATGAAAACACAGTTTAAGTCTGATTTATTTGTATGCTTTCAACATAGTTGAATACCTTATAGCTTATGTTTATCTGCTTATCTTTCTAAAAAAGATCTAGACAAAAATAAAATACTTACTTTTTATGTCATGTTGGTCTTAAAATAGGTGACAGTCCGTGCATAACTTGTGTTCCTCCTTCTGCCCTTGATTTTGATAATGCTGACGTGACTAAGCCCTCTCTGTCCCAACTGCTGTCCTTAAGCAAGAGTTAACTGCCCACCGGTTCTTACCATTGTTCTCCTTCAAAGGTATTTTCACATTCCTTCTTCTTTAGGTGCCTGTCCTTGATTGTGAGAAGGAAGATAATACTGTTTGGTCCACCTCTGTCTCATTGAACGCTCTCTTCACAAGGTGCTTTGGCACCCAAACCAGAAAGTGTAAATTTTGTAGCTGGCTTTAAGGATTTATGTATAGTTAGGTGAGCCTGGCTGGAGCTCATAATCAGGTGTATCATCTAGTTTACTCTATCCTGAGTTAAAGCCTGTATCAGTTCAGATGCTTTTGGCCTCCAAGTGAAAGAAAGTTCCAACTCCACCTGCTTAGAAAACGATGGCTTTGATTTAGTGGACACGAGTGGCTCAGAGCTTTTACCACGGACGCCTCCTGTCTCTTCTCTGCTTCCCTTCGCCTGCTTCATCCAAACTTGGTTCCATTCGTGGTTTCAAGCTTACTTCTTTAGCCATCAGACAAGTCATTACATGCTTCTCTGTTCCCAAACGACAGGAACAGTGACAACGTGCTTCTCAAAGTACGGAGTGTATATTCTTCTCTTTAGTATGTTCAGGCTGGCCTAGGTCATGGGCCCATTTTTTGACCAATAATAGCATCAGGTAAAGGCCAGGCTCCTTTTCGTGTAGATGTACCAGAAAGCTCCCTCTGGAGTAGGTGTGGACAACATGCAAAATCCAGTTCTTTTAGGAGGGAAAAATGGGAGAACAGAAGGGTGGCTGTTGACGACAGCATCCATCACAACATCCATATTAATGGCATAATTTTAGAGACAGAGCTGCTGATATTCCTGCTTACCCGTGGCATGCTCAGCTTGGCCCTTAAAAACATGCAGTTTCGCCCTTAAAAAAATAGTGATATGCTGGAGCTGGCCTGTACTCGTGTTTGTGAGCTGACTGTTACAGTTTCAGGAATTTTGCAATCTGGTTGATAAATCATTGGTAGCTTTAAACCAACCACAGTAGGATTATGTACAGTCTCTGATTCATAGGATTATTGAGTGAGGGTTAAACGAATCCATACATGTAAATTAGAGCAATACCCGGCAAAGAGGAAATATTACATCTTAACTATTAGTATCATTAAAAATACATTTAAAAAATCAAAGACTTTGATAAACAATAAGTGTTATCCATTCATAGTCATCAAAGGGAAATACAACTGCCCTGCTTTACTATTTCTTTGTATTTATTTATACATACAAAACACCTATTAACTCATGCATACTAAGTTATGTCCAGACCTCTGAGGAGCAGAGTGAGAGATAAATGAACAAATAATTGTACATTATAGAAAAGTTAGGAAATATGAATCAGAAAAACAAAGGGAAAAAAATCACCCAGAATCCTATTACCTAGAACATTCATTAATTCTAATTTAGTTTACTTATTTCTAATATTCTTTTCCTGAATATTTTATATTTGAGATAATAGTGTATCTCCCTTATTCATTTAACATTACCTTTTAAGTGTCTGGCCTAGAATTTTTCCTATAGTACTTGAAAAACTCAATGATATTTGAAAGTTTTTGGTGGGGGATATAGTTTATTTTTTTAATAATATCAATTAGCAAAAGTTCTACTTAGTAAATTCATCAAATAACTGAAATGGGATTGTTCATTCTTGATGTCTGTGTAGAGGATTCAGTGACTTTTTGATGCCTCAGGCTGAAGTTCTTTTAAATGTATCTTAGACAATAATTATGATATTTTCTAGCATTATCCTCCTAAATGACATCACCAATCGTTGAAAGCATACTGCTATTAACTGGAAGCAAAACAGAAGAAAATCTGTGTCTATTATTCCTTACCTTTTGATACCTTCTTGTATTTCTCACCAGACCTTCACTTCATGTGTCTCCTACTCACCTACAGCTTGGTGGATGGCTGGCGAAATAGATGATGTGCCCCCGCCAGCATTGAGGGAACAGAATGGCTTCAAAACAAGGCTTCTATTAAAATGTATTCTGTTTTCCTTGCAAATATGTAGGATTTTTCCTCTAAACATATGCATATCTGAAATTCAAATTGAGTACTCCTTACCTCTTGCTCTCCTCTGTACCTCTAATGAGGTGGAAAAATGTACATTAATGATGGAAAGTTATTTAGTGCTGAACAGAGTTAATTGCTTCTAATCACTGCTTACATCCATCTGGTTTTATGGTAGACAACAAACCTCTTCATTGGGCTTGCACATTAGACATATTGTAAATCACAGAGATGCACTGGCATCTCGCATATTGTGCTTCTATTAGTGAGGCTGCATTTTCATATAGCCCCAATGGCAGGCACTGGGATGCAGAGCAACTCGTCCATGTTCTGGCAGAACTGCAGGGAGCCCTGGTGAACTGGCCACCTCAGGCTCACTTGGAAAGAGATGGAGAGCAACTGCCTGTCAAACTACTGATGAAACGCCATGGAGGGGCATCGGGGATTGGAGAGCCTGGTGCCTTTGCCGTAAAATTGGAGTTGACGTGGTCATATTGGTGAGGGCCTAATTTTTTTTTTTTTCCCAAAAGCATGGGGTTGAAGACATCGTCTACCACAAGTTGGAGCAATAAACAGGGAAAATATCATGTAAACAAAGAATCAAGGTTTAAAACTAAGCTAGATACAATCTTTTATCTTGTGTCTAATGCTAATAGCTTCTTAAACTTTGAAGACTTAAACAGTATTTCATTAGAACTTTAGGATCATCAAAGGAAATCGATAAGCACAAGAATTGTGATAAGGAATGGCTTTATTATAGCATAATAATATTTAGGCTAGAACTAATTTAGGATGTTATTAGGACAATGATGCCATTGGCTAATATTTGTTGATACTAAGAGATTTAGGAAATTAACATGGGAAATGTGACCTGCAAATTCTGTGACAATCTAGGAAATTTGATAGGATATTATAATTAGCATAATGTTCTATACTGTAGGCAATTTTATCAGTTAAATGAGGAATAGTGTCCAAATCTTAAAAAAGAAAAGGAAGGAAGGAAGAAAAAGTAGGAGAGGGAGAAGGGATATTTCCAAGAATCTGATATCACTTTTGCTTTCTTTGCACCTGCCTAATTCCTTCCTGTAAAAGGTGAGTGACTTTTTAAAGTGGTAACTAAGTCATAAAAGGTACAGAATTTAAAACTGAGTAGTAATTTAAGTATTATCGAGAAATATACGCTCTCCTTATTTTATAAATGATAAAAACTGAGGCCCAGAAAGATTAAGGGACTTGTCACAGACAGGTCAAAGCGTCGTTTGCAAGGGAGCCTCGGGGGCCGAGAACAGATCAGTGTCGCGCGTTCACTGTGTGATCCAGACGACCAGTGACACACAGACACAGTGTACTCCCTACCTCCACACTCCCTATTTTTGCATTCTCTTTTTATGAAAGAAAAAGGAATGACAAGCTCTTATCAGCTTTTTTGTTGAAGAAACAATTTATACGGATATAGTGTATAGTAACTACCTATTCAGCTCAATTTCTATACATAAAACTCTAAAGTCCTGAAGAGCTCTCTGAGTCATGACAGAATGACTATATAGATTGGGGTAATAATTAAGTCTAATTTAAATATTAATAAAACCAAGTTTTATTAAAATTGGTGTTCCATGTGTGTCATACATGATAACTATTGTTCCAAACACCTCCTTATCTTTCAGAGGTATTTAAGTAGAATTTCACCATACTTCAATCTTTTGGAATAATTATCCCATACTTACTCCTACTATTTTCTAATATTTTAATGCTTAGACTAAATTGGATTTCTGTATCTTCCATGCTTCCTCTGTTATTTTTACAATTGAGCTGAAACTGAATAAATTCAAGCTGACTTAAAATTGCTTTGGAAAGATTTTCAGCACAACTACAGTTTTGGTCTCAAGATTTTGCTTAGATTCTCCAAGGGTTAGGGGCACTATGTGTTCAATGCATGTCAGCTTAATGATGCTTTTCCTTTTATTCTAGACTACCTATGCAGAATTTGTGCATTCTAGTAAAATATGTACAAACTCATCTTTGTTCTTCTCTCTCTTTTTGGGAGAGAGAGAGAGAGAGTGTGTGTGTATGATATGTAACATATATATAGAATTAAGTTACTAATGAACATATTTATAAATGAATTATGCCCTCTTTTTTAGTCTCTACATTGATATTTCAGTATATTTTAGCTGTAACTCATCACCTCACTAATGATTTGATTAGGTTTTATGATTGAAACGAGATTTTAAAAACTCTGTTTTGGCAGTATCTTTTCCCTCCTTCCACATCTTTAGCATTCAACACGAGTGGAAGGCCAATATGGGCTTGGTTGATTGGATGAGGGTTAAATGAAGAGTAGCCATTATTTCCATTGCTTTAATTACGCCATCCTCACGCCATGATGGACCTTGCTCCATTTCCCTCCGGTAGACCTGACAGACTATAACTGACCTAATTGATACCAGATGACAGCTCAAATAAGGCCTAATAAAGAAGTAATCACACTAATCTAATGAGCAAGCTGTTATGATATTGGCTTATAGGAAGCTGTTTTTTAATCCATCCATTTTTCTTTTATTCTCCATAACCACTCTTCACCATCTCCTTTTCTGTTGCTACACAATCAAGCCCTACAGGGGACCTGGTGGGGATGGTGGCTCCCGTTTTGTTCTTTGCTCTATTAGATGTGTATGTCCAAGCATACTGAGAAGTTGGGAGGCAAGTACAAAGGTTATTGTACCCACCATTCATCTTCAATAACTGTAATTATTATTTTTTCTGTGTCTGCTTCATCTGTATGTGTATGTATATGTGATATGATACATATTTTCTGAATTATTTGAAAATAAGTTCCATGCACTATAACATTCTGTCTCTAAATATTTCAGCATATATTTCTAAAAAATAAGGCATTCTCCTACATATGCACAATATCATTAGCAAATTAACAATAATATCTTATATTCATATTTTTTTATTTGTCCTCAAATACTTTTTCTTAAAAAGCCATTTTGCTTTCAAACTATATATAATCAAACTTCTATTAGTTTTTGAACATTTCCTTAACTTCTGGAGTAATAAAATGTCTTAGGCTCACCTTGTACTTTCCTTGTCCTAGATCTGAAACCAGCCACTGTTTCAAGGAGCCCAGGATCAAGATCTGGACTATCAACACTCATTGTTATAGGAACATTCTTAACTCTATAACACTTCATTGGAATAGCTAGTGTGTGTATGTGTGTACGTGTGTGGGGGGGTGCTGTGTGTTGAATTCCAATTAATATTTCCATTTCTATTTTAATATTATAATATTTCTTAACTCTCTGAACTATTATATAAATAGTTATGCAGAAGGTGTTAGTACCCAATAACATTAACATTTATTCACTTTTTTGTATAGTCATAAAAAAGTTTCTAAATTATGATACCAATTTTGCATCTAAATCAAGTTAAAGATTTCTTTGTGAGTAGCTTTTTTTTGTTTTTGTTTTTTTTAGACTGTATATCACTCAATAGATATACCCAAAATATTGTACTCAAAAGTCACGTGGAATATTTTCCCGTGTGATTAGGTTATTCATTTGAGTACATGAACAGCTGCTTCCAATTTTGGGGTTTGTTTTTATTTAAATTTATGTTTTGATTATGTAAAATTTATGTGGCTTAGAAGTCTATACATAAAATAATACCCATGGAATTGTTGCTTCTATTCTTGTATGTCTTACTGTGTTTCTTCCAACTCTACCCCATATAGATCACAATTTTAGTTTCTGTTTTATCCTTTTTGTGTTTTATTTTGTAAAAATAAGTTGACCAGAGGGTGTCAGTTCTGCACTTTGAAGTTGCACATGCATGTATGAGAGGAAGGGCTTCACATCTGGAAGCCTAGACGCCCACAGCGCAGTAGTCAAGAGGGGTCAGGTGTAAGTGTGAGGTGAGAAGCAAAGCATGGCCAGGAGGCCAGCCTGCAAGCTGGTGGTCCCAGGTGGCACGGCCTGCAGTGCCATGCTGTAGATGCCAGCTATGTCGATGCCACTGCTGTTTTTGTCAAGAGGAGAGTCACAAAATGCCATCCACTACCAACCCCAGGAATCTTCAGTATATACGTCATACACTCTTTTTCTGTTTATTTGTTTCATCGGAATCCCTTTAGTTTTATTCACACAAGGGTTTGAAGATCTTGAGATTTGAAGATATCTTCCTAATAAGTATGATTTTTCAAATCTAATTATTATTGCTATTATTTGATTCTTTTCCCTAGAGAAGCTACACTGATATACTTTGATAAGTATAAAACCTCAATAATCATTTTTGATATTTCTCTACTTTAACTTTTGAAGAAAGAATACTTATTCCTGATTTATGTTCAACACATGTGGAATATCTCCCAGATTCCTTTTAATTCTATTCTTAGAAATGAGATACTTGAGTAATTTTTATTTATTCTATAAATTAGTACTTTCATGTGTCTTAATTTGCTGTTCTTAAATTTTGTTTTCACTTTAAAAATATTCCTTTATTACACAAATACTACCTATCATCTGTGTAAATTTTTTAAAAGATGTAAAAAGAGAGAAAATTGCTCTCCCTTAATAACCCTCTCCTTCTGAGATATCTGGTGTAAACTCTTTATATTTATGCTCCCATATTTTTATCTGCTTATAGAAGCATACACACACACATAAAGGAAAATTTACCTACCTTTAAACACAATGGGATAAGGTTTTATACATCTCCTGATAGTTTTTTTCACTTAATAGTAACAATAAATTCATATCTAGATTATTGTATTTAAATAGCTATATGACATTCAGTATTGTGGATATATAATTTTATCAAACATTCTCTTCCGTTGTCCTATCAGTTTACATCCATGATTTGTGATTTTAAATAATTTTACAACAGGAACTCTTATATGTATATCCTACATATTCATGTTCTTATTTCTGTCAGGTGGATGCCCAAGATTGAGAATGCTGGGTCCAGGGATATATACATGTAATGTTTTAATAGATACTCCCAGATTACCTTCTGTTTTGATTTCTGAGATGGCATGAACACATGAAAAGAAACCTTGAGTTAGAGAATTAGGTACAATTAGCTTATTTGGGATGTGAACCGAGGGAACTGAAGTGAGGGAGATGTTGACTCAATCGGCCTCATGTCCCCTGTCTCTGGGTTGAGCACTGCCCTCTCAGTTCCAGATATGGCTTCCCATGGTCCAACAAGGATGCATGGCACTTTCACCAAAACTGTCTTGAAATCGCTGAGGCCAAGGAACTGTAGCATGCTACATTGTAAGTCCTGCTGTAAATGTTGACAGGGGTCTTATAGTATTTCTCCTGTTATTAGATCAATACAAATAGTTAAGAAAGTGTTACACAGTATCACTACTATTTTATTCAACCCCTCGGTGCCAGGTATTACATTACCTATCAGGAACACTCAGTTGGGTATAAAACAAGCAGACATAAAACACAGTCTTTCCACTTGGAGTTTATAGTTTAGTGGTAAGTAAGTGAACTAAAGAAAAGGAACATTATTCTGCGGAAGCATAAGACAAAAACTCCCAATCCTGACTTGAACTGGGAGTTCTGAGAAATATTTGCTGAGAAAGTGCCTTGAGCATAAATCTGAAGGGTGAGCAGGTGCTTGTCAGAGTGGAAGTGACAAATGAGTGTTCCAGAAAGAGAGAGAGAGCAGTATTTTTGAAGCAGCCAGATGGCCAGGGTGGCTAGAATTTTGAGAATGAAATGAAGAACGGAACAAAATAATGCTGGGACTGGGTGGCCAAGGTCAACATCAACAGTGGTAAGTCACATACCCTTGATATCATATGATGGAAATAGCACTTTACCAGCATGGTCTTTCTCTCCAAAACCCACAACCCCATACTAGTCATGAGAAAAATATCAGATAAATCCCAATTGAGAGGTATTTTACAAAATACCTCAAAACTGTCAAAATCCTCAGAAACATGAGAAGTCTGACCAAACATTATATGGAGACACAGTGACTAAATGTAATATAATGTGATATCCTGGATGGGACCCTGGAACAACAACAACAAAAAAGGATATTAAATAAAAATTTGTATTTTTGAAGTATATACTTTAGTTAATAATAATGGTATTAGTTGTCGTTCTCGACCCGCAAGAACGACAGGTAGCCTGGTATCCTGTTAATGTTGCTTCTCCTTTATTATCATACCACACTTGCTTATATGCAGTAGGGCACCCTATCAGAAGACAGATATTCTCAAGACATCCAATCACAGACCTGCTGCTAGGCTTCCCCTAATTAGTCTATCCAATGTCTGCTTTTCCTCCCCGACATGGGCTGCTGCTGATATTAACTTGTTTACGTGGAGGTTTGTTTTGGCACCTGGCCAGGCACCATCTTGTAATGGTGGGGACTTCCTTGGCCACAGGAGGTCCCCAACAATTCATATTAGCCTCGGTTGTAACAAATGTACAATATTAATATTAATAATAATGGGGAAACAGCTTGGGGGTATATGAGAACTTTGCACTTGCAATCTTTCTGTAAATATAAAACTACTATAAAAATAAGTTTATTTAAAAAATGTTTGGAGAGGTAGTAGTTGGGTATTAGACTGTAGGGCCTCATGGACCATTTGAGGCTTTGGTCTTTTTTCTAATATACTTGAAGAATTGTGGTCTTTTAAACATATGTACCATGATTAAATTTACTTTATTTAAAACATCACTATGGCTGTGGTGCCAAGCACTGAATGACAAGTGTGGAACAGGAAATCCAGTTTTAAGGCTGTCTTAGCATTCCTGGCGAGTGATGATGAGAGCATGGGGGGGGCAGTGGAGACAACAGGAAACGCGCAGAATTGATACCATTTTGCGGCTACAAATCACAGCATCAGAGGGCTAACTTGACACCATCAGAAAGAACAGGCTTGAGAGAGGATATGATACACTTCGTCTTATGTGTGCCCCTGGGCCGGCTCCCACTTTCTGGTCTAGAGAACCTGCATGGGTTTAATGCAGGAAGCTCCAAAGAGGCCTGCAGTCTTATTTCCTGCTCTTTGGTGTGTAGTAACTGGTGTTTCCAACTCTACAAGGTTCCCAGTCACTGTGCACTAGTTCATACAGCTCCAGGCATGGGGGGGTCTCCCTTCAAAGAGCTGCCTTTAAACAGTTGTCACTTCATGTTTGTCTTAGTGTCTTTTTAAAAATGTCAGAGTGCAGTCAACATAATCTTACATTCTGGCTCTTTCCGAGTGCTTGCCCTCATGATACAGTTTTTATAAGAGAGGAGTATCCCATCCAAGTTAGGTCAGGTGACAGTTTGATGGAGCATTTTTACCGTGGGATAAAGAGGCTTTCCAGCTCGCAGCCTGCACACACAGGGGTGTGTGTACGTATGTGTTGTGGCACTGACTTCCTGACTATACTAAGTGAATACCACATACTGTAAGTTTCTTTCAGCAAAACCCTACTATCAGGGTGCCTGTAGCTCAGTTGGTTAAGTGTCCGCCTGGTGATTGGGGCTAAGGTCATTACTCATTGATCATGAACTCAAGCCTGGCATCTGGTTCCACACTCAGGGCAGAGTCTGCTTGAGGTTCTCTCCCTCTGCCTCTCCCCCCACTCATGTGTGCTCACTCTCTCTCTTTCAAATAAATAAATCTAAAAAAAAAAAAAATCCCAACCCCCCACACTCTACTATTAAGTATCAAAATTTTTCTTTATTATGTGTGGGATAAACTGACTGTAGAGAGTAACCAAAGAATATGATGGTTGAAACAAGATGAGGTGAATTTCTTTGTACAAATTGTCTGGGAAAACAGGTAATCAAGATGAGTTGGCAGCTCTGCTCCGTGCATCGGTCATGGACCCAGGGTCTGTACTGCAGCCCCACTGCTCCTTCAGGGGCCATCTCAGCTCTTCACCAGTTTCTCATTCATAGAAGAAGAAAGAATGGGAGGAGAGGTCAGAGTCTCCTTTTGAGAAAGTGACATGAAAGGTGCACATATCTCTTTTGCTTGACCTAGGCACAGACTAGCTGTAATGGAGGTTTCGGTGGCCATATGCCCTGCTTAAATATGAAATCTACTGAAGAAATAGGGAATGGATTTTGGAAGCCAACCATCAGCCAAAGGAGACAGAGAAGGACAAGAGGCTTGTGAAGAGAGTGAAGATCACAGAAACCAAAGGTAGAGAATGTTGTATAAAAATGAGATGTGGGTGTTGGCTAGAACTCACTTGAAAAGACCTGAGTATTATTAGCTACAGATGGCAACCTGTATTTTACTGGTGACTTTAGACAGTACTGTTTCTTTTTTTCATTTTCCTTTCCTTTCTTTTCCTTTTCCTTTCTTTTTCCCTTCCCTCCCCTGCTTCTTTCTTCCTTCCTTTCTTTCTTTCTTTCTTTCTTTCTTAGAAATGGGGAGGGAGAGAGAGAGAGAGAGAGAGAGTCTTAAGACTCCACACTGAGTGTGCAGCCTGATGCAGAGCTTGATCTTATGACCCTGAGATTACGACCTGAGCAGAAATAAAAAATTGGACACTTAAGTGACTGAGCCACCTAGGCACCCTGAAAGCATTGTTTCAGTGAAGTGATAAGGGTTAGACTTAGGATAGAGTGGGAAGAAAATATAAGCAATCTTTTAATGAGAGAAAAAATATAGGTGGAAAGGGGCTATTTCTGTATTTTCAATAGAAGAGATTTAAGAATGTTTTGACTTTGATGGGAAGGATTGAACAAGAACAAGCACACAGACATCAATTTCAGAATTTCTCTGGTATTTAGCATAAATTAGTGTGAGAGTGTGAGTGGATCTCTTAAATACACTGTAATTTGAGATCAAACTAACAAGTCGGGTGTGCAATTTTACTTAAGTGAGACAGATATTGTGCCATGGGTAGGACTGGACATAAACTCATTGATTACTCAGAAAGAGCCTCACCAGTTCCCTCAATTCTTTTATAACAAGGTTTCTCTTTGGTTACACTCGTGTAGGTGACAAGCCCAACTTGTCTGTGCCCCTCCTAAAGTGTGTATCCCGAGGTGGAAACCATTTTTCAGGTAAGAGTGGAAAGCCATGGACTGTCTTTCCCTTGAATAGGTTACTATGTTTCAAATAACACAGCCTGTATTTTCCTTTGGCAACAATATTACACCCCTAAGTCACTTTGAGCTAGTTGTCAGCAAAAACTCCCATCTTCTGTCTTATATTAACTGCTGGTTAAGTTGCTTCTACTAAGCATTTGATCAATTGATTTATGAAAATATGTAGATACTTCTATTTGTTTTAAGTAAATTTCTGCCAGTTTATTTTGGTCCCTAGTTTGAACTCCCTCAGTATTTCTGGAACTTCATTGTATCTACACTAGCCATCTTTCCCCTTTGGGAGCTTATTGTAAAGTCAATGAAAGACTCTAAGAATGAGATAAAATATCTCTTAGCAATGACAGAAAGAATAAAAACTTTCATTTACTGGAAGTCCATTGTCTACTGCCTATTGAAGACAGCAGTATGATGAGGTATGCATATATCTTCTCATTTAATCTTTATACAAACACATGAAATTGTTGTTTGTTTGTTTTCTGGCCTGAGTATTGTATTAACTTCCTAAAATAAAATACTTTGGGGAAATATTAGTAATTTTTGACAGGATTTCCCAATACTTATACTAGTACTACTAACATAGCCACCATTACAACTTCCACCACTAAAGACTTTTTTTAAAAAATATTTTTATTTTATTTATTTGATAGAGAGAGATCACAAGTAGGCAGAGAGAGAGAAGGGGCAGCATTCTCCCCACTGAGCAGAGAGCCCAATGTGGGGCTTGATCCCAGGACCCTGGGATCATGACCTGAGCCAAAGGCAGTGGCTTTAACCTGCTGAGCCACCCAGGTGCGCCACTAAAGACTTTTTAAAATTATTTAATTATTCAAATAGTTTTGATTATTTATTTAATTATTTTTAAATGATTTTGACTATTTTATTTTATTTTGCTATATATATATATATATATATATATATATATTTGCTCTTTTGGTGTAAATTCTATTCATTTTGACATGATTGTACCGTCTCAGGTGCACCATTTGGTGATTCGACACTCCCACATAACACTTGGTGCTCATCGTAGGTTCCCTCCTCCACCCCCATCGCCTATGTAACCCACCCTCCTACCCATCTCTTCTCCGGGAACCAGTGATTTTTCTATATGGTTAAGAGTCTGTTTCTTGGCTTGCTTCTCTTTTTCCCTCTGTGTTTATCAGTTTGTTTCTTAAATGAGGGAAATTGTACGGAATTGTCTTTCTCTGACTGATTTATTTCACTCAGCATCATGCACTCTACCTCCATCCACATCATTGCAAATGACAAGATTTCATTTTTTAAAAATATTTTATTTGTTTATTTGACAAAGAGACACAGCAAGGGCGCACAAATAGGGAGAGAGTGAGAAGCAGGCTCCCCGCTGAGCAGAGAGCCTGATGTGGGGCTCGATCCCAGGACCCTGGGACCATGACCTGGGCCGAAGACAGATGCTTAGCGACTGAGCCACCCAGGCGCCCTGCAAGATTTCATTCTTTTTATGGCTGAGTAATATTTCACTGTTTTATGTACCACATCTTCTTTATTCATTCACCAGTCAATGGACTTTTCATTATTTGGCTATTGTAGCTGTCACGGAGCTTGTACAGTCATGTGGCCACCATCACAATCAGGTTTTAACAGATTTTTTTCAGCCACTTAGTTATTCCCTTCCCCATCCCCATCTCTGCCCCTATCATTTTGCCTTTACCAGAATGGATTATATGTTGAGTGCTATAATATGTAAACTTTTGAGTCTGGATTCTTGCACTTAAAATACGTTGAAACTTATTCATTTTATTGTGTGTATCAGTAGTTCATTCCATTTTATTGCTGAATAGTACTTCATTGCATAGCTGTACCAAGGTTGCTCTACCCACTCACCATTCAGAGGATATTGGGGTTGTATTCAGGTTTTGAGCAATTATGAATGAAGTTGCTATAAGTACTCATGTGTAAGTTTTTGTGGGAACATAAGTTTCCATTTCTCTGGGGTAAATAGGAATGGGATTACTGCGTTACATGGTAAGTATATGTTTGATTAACCAAATAAGAAACTACCAAACTGTTTTCCAAAGTGGCTGCCTCATTCTCCAGACTCACCAACAAGGTCTGAGAGTCCAAGTTACTTTACGTCCTTATCAGCACGCAGTCTTGTTCAGAGTTCAGACCTGCTAGTGCACGTGAATACTGTCTCATTGTGGCTTCAATTTGCATTTCCCTAATGGCTGATGATTTTGAACATCTTTTTATGTGCTTATCATCTACCCATATTTTGTTTTGGGTGGTAATTTTCTTAGTAAGTTTTGAGACTTCTTTATATCATCTGAATACAAGTCTTTTTTCAGTATATGATTTGCAAACATTTTCTCCCAGTCTTTGCGTTGTCTTTTCCTTCTAGTAACAGTGTCTTTCACAGAGCAGATATTTTATTTTTTAAAAAACCCAATATATCAGTATTTTCTTATATGGATCGTACTTATCTGGATGTATTTGCCATACTTAAGATCACAGTGAGCTTCTCCTGTGTATAGTGTGGAAAATGGATTGATGCACTATAGATACCCCATTGTTCCATCTCCATTTGTTTACAAGACTCTCTCCTTGAATTATCTTTACTCTTTATTCTATACTAAAAAAATCAATTTAGTATATATGTGTGGATTGATTTTTGAACTATTAGATCTATGTATCCTTTAAAGTAGATAACAAATTATCTGTTAAATGAGGAAATGAAGCTCAAATTTGTTACCTGCCTAGTGTTATCATAAATACACATAAGGGTTAGAATTTTTCAATGAACTAATAAAAATGCTACTCAGTATTAGACCCAAAATTGAACTCTGCTTTCACTCACCATTAGGCCTGGCTTTCAGGGCTTTAAAAAAATCTATCAGTGCACATTTATTAGTAATAAAAATAGCTAATATTTAGCTAACATTTAACATTTTTTTAAAGATTTTATTTATTTATTTGACAGAGAGAGATCACAGTAGACAGAGAGGCAGGCAGAGAGAGAGAGAGGGAAGCAGGCTCCCTGCCGAGCAGGGAGCCCGATGCAGGACTCGATCCCAGGACCCTGAGATCATGACCTGAGCTGAAGGCAGCAGCTTAACCCACTGAGCCACCCTGGTGCCCCACTAATATTTAATATTAATATTTTCTTTCCATGTTCCTGCCATGATCCTGAGTCTTGGGATACATCATCTCATTTAAGCCTCACTAGTACTCTTTGGAGAAGCTATTATTATTATGCTTTGTCACGAGAATTGGGGCATAGATAGCTACCATGTAACTGCCTCAACGTTATAGAGCTTGTAAGTAGTAGAGCTGAAATTGAAGTTAGTTCCTTTTGCTGGCTCTTAACCATTACATCATTATGTAAAATGAAAGTCTGTGCAACAAATCAAGATTCTATCTACATTTACTGGTATCTAGCCTGTATTTTCATTATATCTTTAAGATTTTTCAAGATTGTATAGAAAGTGTTCCAGTTTAGGTCTACAACTTTTTCCTGATCTTTGCTATCTACAGTGCATAAGTACTGTACTAATTGCTTACAAACGATAGTTAAAAATAAGGTTGGCTTTTTTTGAGAAGAAGCTATCAGAGAGATCAGAATGTCATTTTGGAGTTTATGACAGGGACTGATGCCCTGACATTAGCATTATTTATAATAAATTTTATGTGGAGAAAAAAAAAACTTAGAGGGTTTTATGGTTTCTTATGTGATATATATAATTTCTATCAGGTTTGAATATTAGGGACATGGGATCTGATAATTTTAATAGAGAAATCACTCAAGAACTTTGGGACTCACTTGGAGTTGGAAAAATTATTTAATAGTACCAGACCCACAGTTCTACTCTTCCTTACTCTACTCTAATTCCAGGAATTAGATTTTCCCCCCAAATTCTTCCCTGACACACAAATTGTAGCAGAGATTCCCATGGTGTACAGCATTCTCTACTTTCTTAGCAGTACTTTGCACATTCTAATTCTTTATTTAATTTCTTATTAATATGTATATTCCCTGAAACACTTCGTGATGATAGGATTATGCCTGTTTTATCACAGCCTCACACAATGCCCAATGTGTAGTAAATGTTCCAGAAATGATTTCAACAGACTAACTCTGTAGAAAGCAATGGAGGCCACTAGCATACATAACTGGTTCCTTGGATAATTTTGCAATGGAAACTAATTATTGCATATGGCCTATCACTCTAGAAAAAAAAGCCTGTTGGTCTGGCATAGTGCTAGTTCTATAAGTAAATAAAATTAGCAATAGTTTTTTTGGTGAAATAATGGGTGAAAATATTGGGGATGTAGAAGGACTTGATAATGGAGAAGGTACTAGCACTGAATTTTAATTTTTACACAATTCTAAATAGGGTATTCCAGAGAAGTTGTCTTCCCTACTCACAATATGGGACTTTAAGCCCTGTTTAAGAATATTTGTGACTAAATCCCATGTCTGAAGACTATAAACCACAGTTAGTAGGGAAGTTGTCTTTTCCAAAAAGTTTGTTCCTTTTTGAAACTGTGTCAGCTTGTTTCTTGGAAGTTTATGTGCACCCATAAAAGTGATCCCACACTTTTTAGTGGATGAGTCAGGTTGATAACATCAGAACCAATTAATCAATCTTTTATCATTATGAAAAGAGAGACAACCGATAATGTCTCCTAATGAGATGCAGTAGGGAGGTGAAACACATGATTTTTACAATTTATTATTGCCAAAAAAGAATTAAACCTAAATCTAATCAAGCTTTTAGATCCATTACCAGTTTATAGGAAATACAAGACAAAAAAGAATGTGTTAAGTAACACAGTGGAGATGCATTCAGTACGATCCTGAATATGAAATGTTTTCTGGACCAATCACATGTGTAGATGTATGAAATATATATCTATGACACAACCAGGGATATTTGAACAATAGATGGTTATTTGGTGACATTAAGAATTTATCACTTATTTTTCAGATATATGAATGCTACTGTGATTGTTTTTTCATAGAATCATTGTTTCGAAATGCATTTTGAAGAGCTTACGGATGAGGTGATGTGATGACTGAGGTTTAATGTGATCCAGTGGGGTTGGGTATGTTACGGCTTGATGAAAAAAGATGGGACCAGTGTTGATAATTATTTCACACATCTGAAAGGTTCCCTTAGCTCCAAGGTAGCTACTCAGTGTCCCCCGACTCGCCTTGGGTCTACCTATGATGACACACATAACGCTTCCTCCACGGACCCCGCTTTCTTTTCTGTGTAAATGTTTACATCATTCTCCGGAAGCTGATGACATTTCATCCACATATCAGAAATGGCTGAATTTCACTTTTGTGTCGCATGTACCTGGCAAAGTCAGGAGAACAATCCAGTCCTCCTGCCTCTTAGTGGAGGTCTCTATCACTGGTCAGCGTCCTGCTGAATCACAAACCCCATGACGCATATAAACACCCGAATCCTTCTGGTTTAGCCTATGAAATGAGAACCTGTTCTTGAGGATAACCTGAGTTAGAGATTCTTGTGTGATGTCTGACAGCCCCAAGATTCTTCGGATGCTTGACAACTGCCACAGATAAGTAGCGGAGCACAGCCACAGAATATCAACTCTGCACTGATTCATTCTCTGTTCACTTCACCATGAGTTAGTGTTTATTTTTCCCAGGGGAGACAGTCACCTGTGCCCCTGAGAGGGAGCATGGGTTCAGGGGCTAGTTCTACCGCTGTAACTTTCATGGCCAGAGCAAGGTCCTTGTCCTCTTTAAGCTTTATCTGTAAAATGGTGGGAACAATACCTACCCCACACAGTTGATTGTGAGGATTAAATGAGATGAAAATATATAAAGTAACTAGAACAGTTTGTGCCTCATCTCTAAGCCATCATTACCTGCTCTTAGCCATTATCAGCCAAGAAGCTTCTTTCTTTGTTTTGTTTGTTTGTTTGTTTTTAACTTGTATGCTTTAATATCACCTTGGATGAATTGGATTCAAGTGTTTCTCTTTCTCTATAGCCTACCTTGAGAAAAAGAAAGTTAAGTATATATATATATACATATATATACATACATATATATGTATGTATATATATGGCAGTGTCTTCAATTAAGGTGATTTTAGAAGATAATTTAAAATAATTAAATATTATTTTTTAAGATGCCTTCTAAATTCTACCTAATTCAACTAACTAATTTATGTGAGGATATTTTGTAACCAGTTTATCCTGGTGGTGTAGTATTGATTTTACCTGGCCAGCAGATGTAAACTGGGTTAGATATAGTCCTTGTTTTTCCTTTGAGAGCTACTCCTTTCCATTTCCTGGTCCACATGAAGAGTCAGCAAACCTCTTCTTAAAGGGTCCAATAGTAAATGGTTAGGTTTTGCAGACTATATGGTCTCTGTTGTGATACTCCACTCTGCCATTGCAACATGAAAGCAGATATAGACAACACATGAACAAGCAGGCATTGACTATATATTCCAATAAGACTTTATTCACAAAACCAGGTAGCTGGCTTGTGGGCCATAGTTTGCTGACTCCTGGTATATGTATATGACATTCAGCTGAAACTACCTTTTCCCTTTCTTTCTATTTCAAGTCTAGGCATATGAACTGGAACTGGCTAATAAGTATATTTTATCCATCTGACTATTGTGATAAGCTCATGATGGGCATTGGATTTAAGCTAGACCAGTAAGATTTAAGACCAGGACTTTTGCTATTACTCTGAAGGGAGATGTATATTCTTTTAATTGGGATCATATATTCCGGGGTTACTGGTGGGCATTTTGTCACTAGAATGAGGAAGTTCACCTGAGGGTAAAGCCAGCAAAGAAGAACATGAACATGGAGGAGAAAATAGTGAAAACCAAGACCTTCTGTGTCAAGAAGAGGTGGTCTGTTTCGGGAAAACTTTTCCAGAAAAGATAAGATTGCAAAACCAGTAAATTACTGTTTGTGTCGAGTGATGGTTCTTTAAAATCTTTCCAGGATAAAATGATTTTCAGGTTTATCTTTTGCTATAGAAAGTCGGGGCTTTGATTACAAGTGTGTGTGTGTGTGTGTGTGTGTGTGTGTGTATCTGGAATATCTATCTACATAGATATCTGTATATATCTGGATTAGACCCAGAATTTTAATTATTTTAGGAAAGTTTTGATCCTATAAAAGGCTATTTCCTTGCCCCATGGCTCACTCTGAAGAAATTCATGGGGTTTTCTGTTTAAGCACATGTCCTGTTGGTCGTCGTATTTCCTGAGGACTCCCTGGATGGACGGTTATCAAGGCATATGGGTCTATATTTAATTGGCCAAGAAAAAGCGCTACAGTCCAGATACTTTCCAGGCAGTGTAAATTCAAACTCACTGACACTTTTATTTTGGGGTTAATACAGACAATAGAAAACTGTGAATTCAGTTCACAGTGGTTTGCTTTTGTTGAACTGTATCTCAAAGCTTTGCTATTAGTTTGCTGAAGGTCATTATTAGAAGTGGCCCATGGAGTTTGTTGCAGTTACTGGATGGATATCATTAAGGATTTACTCTCTATATCAGACAGTATCCTTTTAATGAGAGTCCATGAGAAAAAAATTCTTTCAAACCTCAGTGTCAGGAATGTCTAATTTTTTTCAAATCAATTGAGTAGGTTTTTCGAATACCATTAATCAACTTTTTCTCTCTGAGCAAGCGACTAAGGTACTCACTGTTCAGTTCATGACTCACCGCTAGTAAAAAAGTATAGGCTCTTACAGCATATATTTTTTTTTCTTTTTTTTTTCCCAATTTATTTATTTTCAGAAAAACAGTATTCATTATTTTTTCACCACACCCAGTGCTCCATGCAAGCTGTGCCCTCTATAATACCCACCACCTGGTACCCCAACCTCCCACCCCCCCGCCACTTCAAACCCCTCAGACTGTTTTTCAGAGTCCATAGTCTCTCATGGTTCACCTCCCCTTCCAATTTACCCAAATTCCCTACTACTCTCTAACGCCCCTTGTCCTCCATGCTATTGGTTATGCTCCACAAATATATTTTTAAAAGAAACAGTCTGAGGGGTTTGAAGTGGTGGGGGGGTGGGAGGTTGGGGTACCAGGTGGTGGGTATTATAGAGGGCACGGCTTGTATGGAGCACTGGGTGTGGTGAAAAAATAATGAATAATGTTTTTCTGAAAATAAATAAATTGGAAAAAAAAAAAGAAGCTTTCGATCATCCTTTCCCTGCAGCCATTATATTTCTTTTTTCTCTGTTTCTAAGTTAAACTTATCACACAGTGCTGTGCACCGTTTGTCAGTGTCTACATTACATCACATTAGTGCACAGTGAAATGTTCGTGGTCACATGAAAGGAGAAAGGGTCAAGGAAAGGAGAAGCGGGAGGGCAACAGGAGTGACTTCGTACAATCAGCCCAATCCAGCGTTTTGCCTGCTACTAGGCATCTTTTCTGAAAGAGGAGAAGGAATGAATGTATTCAGAATGTATCGCTTCTAAACATTTGCCAATTCTCAAAGAGACCCCATCTCTTTGGGGACATAAGCCTTGGAGTTGAGAGCACCCATAGGATTCACGCTTCTCTGACTCTGGGGTTCTCTTTAGGGCTTTACCAGATGGAAAACTAGCACCTCAGAGCCAATGAGGTGGTGAGCTAACAGGCTTTATCGACAGATGGAGGACCCCAAGTGTGAATGAAAACAGCTTCAGCTTGAAAAGGAAAAAAAAAATCTGAAGCCAGTCTATGTAAGCAAATACCCGTATCAAACCAATTATCTAAAGGAATTGGCCCAATGGCTCCCTCCGTGACTCCACGTAGGATACTTACCTGTCCACTATTTTGTTATTGCTTTTGAACAGGCTATACTAGGTTGACAAACAATGGTGTTTTCCTCTTTTAAATGTGAACCTAATAAAGGGCGAAGAGTTCCCTTTTGTTGTTGGTGGTGACAGGATGGTTTTTGACTATTTGGGGCAAACAATTCTAGGCTAACAATTAGGTATACTCCTATAGTCACGATTTATCTGAATGTAAAGAAACAAATGTGTAAGTGGGTCAGATAAATGGATCAGAGTCCCATCATTCAGGAATAGGACTGATGTTAAGAGGTGCTTGTCTCAAGAAGTCTCCAGGTTGGTCCTTATTCAACACTTCTAACCATGTAAAGTTTTTCTGCTTCCAGAAATACTAATAGTTATGCAAAGGGGGTACTTCTAGTATCCATAATTTTATTCTTGTTTTAAAATAATTTTTAAAGAGTAACTTCACAACATATTTTTTTAAGATTTATTTATCTATTTGTCAGAGGGAGAGAAAGAACAAGCAGGGGAGTGGCAGGCAGAGGGAGAAGCAGGCTTCCTGCCGATGCGGGACCCAATCACAGGACCCTGGGATCATGACCTGAGCCAAAGGCAGATGCTTACCCAACTGAGCCACCCAGGTGCCCCACATTTCACAATGTATTTGTCATAACTATACAAATCTTATAAAAATGGATATTTCCTTGGTTAACATTTTGTATTTGTTCTATTCACTGCAAAGGGAAAAGCATTGACAAAATCTTACAGGTATTTTAACACTTTCTTACTAAGCTCGTATTTGTTTCTCAGGTTACAAAGAAGTCCGGATGCCAATGCTGCATTCTACTAATCACCATGTCACATGTCCTTGGGTTTTTAAGTGTCATGAAAATTGAGAAGTGTGTATTTTGGGGACTGTAGTCTTTGAATGTAAATGTACTTAAGATAATCATCACGGGTACCTGGATGGCACAGTCAGTTAAGCACATGACTCTTGGTTTTGGCTTAGATTGTGATGTCAGGGTTGCGAGATCCAGTAGGATCATCAGGCTCCTCACTCTGTGCAGAATCTGCTTAAGATTCTCCCTCTCTCTTTGTCTCTCCCCACCTCTCTAAAGTAAATACACAAATCTTTAAAGAAAAGATAATCATAAATCTCCACCCAACTTTAAAAGGCTCTCAAAAACAAACAACAACAACAACAACAAAAACAAACAAAAACCAAAACAAAACAAACAAACAAACAAAAACCAGGGTGTGCCTTGCTGGCTCAGTTGGTAGAGTGTGTGACTCTTGATCTTGGGGTTGTAAATTTGAGCCCTGCATGAGGTGTAAATTACTGAAAAAAAAATTGAAATCTTAAAAAAATAATAAATAAGCAAGCAAATAAAAGACTCTCTACCAGTTTTAATCATTGGCAAAAATGCCTTTTTCTTCCCTCAGGGTCAGACAATCTAAATTTCCTTTTTTAAAACTGATGTTTAAATTCTGAAGAAATTATGCATCAACTATTTTAAATATTTAAATTTGAAGAACATTTGTGATTTGATGGAAATTTTAATTGTGTCATTGCTGCCAGTAGCCCTAGCAAGCCTTTGGTAAGTCAGAATTCTTTTGTTAAAGCTGAATGAAAGTATTCAAAACCCTACTGAAGTTCCCTAACGATGTTCCCTTCCTGCCACTGGGAACATAGAATTTAGGAAGCAGAGTTGTAAAGGGCCACACAACAGAGCCGTGTCTGACAGAGGAGAGGCGCTTCACAGTCATGGGACCTTCTGCATGAGTGGAAGCACGGTGTTGGTCATAACGGTTGATGGTCCACCATCTGTCTGATAAAACAGCTCAGCGTGCTAAGTGTTATTGACAGGAAGATGGGCAAACTGCCTCCTTTTGGGGGCTCTGGCTGACCCTTCCTCAAAGCCTGGCAAACATTCAAAGGTCTGTTTCTTCAGTATAAAATACCATCAATCTGCCTGCCTCAGTATTTCCATTTTCTTAGGGTACATGCAACATTCTTATGAAAGGAATAGCTGTTCGTACCTTCCACCTAAAATAATGAGACTTAGGTGCCTAAACAGGGTAACATAAAGGTGCCTTTTACTTATAGATAAAATGTACCAGATACCAGAGGGACATCTGATCAGCAATGGAGGTTAATGGCATGATGGTTCTAGTGACTGCTTCCAAGTTAGAAGATGGTAAGGTAAGCAGTAAGTGGACTGACACAGTCACAGCCAGATGCTCCTCTAGCTCCGCCAGTGTGGTTGGATTTCTAGAGACAGCCGGTTTTAGGTGGTTAGGGAACAGATGTAGAACTTCAGGGCTTCAGAGGATACTCTTTTCTTGAAAATCACCTGTAATTTTTTTCTTTTCTAAAAAAGAGCAGTATTGCAGTATACTTTATATACTATATATCATACACTACACACACACATACACACACATATATACTATATACCGTATACTATATATACACACATATATATGTGTATATACGACATACCATATACTATATCAATTTTATATATATATAATATATATAAAATAAAAGATATATATATAAGATATATATAAAATATATATAAGATATATATAAATATATATATAAAATATTAATTTATAATTCACCCATTCTGAGTTAGGATTCAATGACTAAAACATTATCACTGATCACTTAAATAGACAATCCTCTTCATTTTGACAGTGTTCGATAATATATTTCAGCTAGGATTGTGTTATTTTGATTTCTATTTCCTTGTTAAACTACTAGCAATTACTGAAGGAAGATTTACAATCACTAAAGATTAGTGAAAACAGAAACTCTAAGCATTGCATAAAAACTGGTTCAAGGGTGATCCTCACGTCTTTACTTCTAAGCTTCATCTGTAGGTCCCATTTTCCTCATCATAACAAAATATGTGCAGTCCATTTAGTGCTGTAATTTGGATTATTTATGATATGCCATGTTTCCACAGATAAGCAAATCAGTTTATCATATATGTGTTGGATACAAGCTGTGTTGTCAGTTTAATGTCTATATGGGCTTTATCCTTCAAAAAAAAAAAAATCTTTGAAGACTCTACAGAATCCCACTTCTCAAAGTCTGTATCCCAGGCAACTTCGAAGCTTTCTAAGGAATACGCCAAAGAGACAGCTGCTCTAGCTGCTACCAGAGCACAAATCTTTGTTCACCTTGGCATCTGGGCTTTCCATTTGTTGGCCAAAAGAAGCACAATTTCAGCATTGTCTTTAGCCGTCCGATAAGTACCAGTGGGTAAAGCCCCCGGGAATACGGATGAAGAGCCGTTGTTTGTTCAAGCCGTAAAAGCCATTATTTTGGCTGTTAAATTCAGTTTTCTGAGTAAGAAAAATATGATAATCCATGTTATTTAACTGAGATTTTCTGAATTCCTTTTTCTTCCAGCCCACTAAGCCTCTGATGGAAAGGTAGGCTATAATTTAAAAATTATTATATCTTAAAACTTGAAATAAGTTATGAAATGAGATTCCAAAGTGACTTGGATGTCCATGCGTTGAATAAAGTTAATTTATGGAACTTCAATGCACCAAATGGAGAAAAAGGGGAAAGACACATTAAGAACATTACAAAAGACTCTTCATGATTTCCCTTTAAAAAATCCCTTACCATGAGAGACTATGGACTCTGAAAAACAACCTGATGGTTGTGAAGGAGCGGGAGGGGGTGGGGGAGGGGGAGGTTGGGGGAGCCAGGTGGTGGGTAGTGAGGAGGGCACCTATGGCATGGAGCACTGGGTGTGGTGCATAAATGATGAATTCTGTTATGCTGAAAAGAAAAAAAAAATCCCTTACAGTATTATGATGCATATTAGCCCACTTTACCTAGAAAACAGAGCTTGAGACAAAGCTGATGTGCTAATGCCTTACTGGGGGTACAACCCCAGGTAATAAGAGTGGAGGAAAATGGGAAACAAGATCAGGAGAAAGGAAAGCCAATAAAAAAATCATTTGTTTACTATTCAATTACAGATTCACAAAAAACATGGCAGCAGCAGGGAATGTCTCCTGAGATGATGTGTGGAATTCCTGTGCCTTAGAGTAATCATTAGGAGAAGGAAAGGAATAGGTTTATTTGTCATTCCTGCTTGTTCCTGTATCCCTCTTGGTCAAAATTCTTGCCACGGACACTAATGTCGTTATACTTCTGGGTTGTTACCTGACCCTTGGGGCATCTGCTGGGGGAAAGCCAGGCCATGCATCTCGTAGTGTGATCCGGTTGACTTGGACACCAGGGGAGGTGAATTTGCTGTGTTTTTCCCCCTGACAGGAGCTCACAGGTGTGCCCAAGCCCAGACTGCCCAGACTGTGGGAAAGATGAAGAGAACGGTGTTAAGTGAACAGTGACAGTGGCAGCTGCCGGGACTCTATCGATTCAGTATACAAAACAGATGAACATCAGGGAAGGGGAGGAAGGAGGGGCAAGCAAACCATAAGAGATTCTTAGCTGCAGAAAACGAACCGTTGAGGGGGATGGAGGCGGGCAGGGGATGGGCTACAGGCAGGAAGGAGGCACGAGCTCTGGGTGTCGTATGCAACAGATGAATCACTGAATTCTACTCCGATATCGCCCTATTTGTTAACTGACTAGAATTTAAATAAAAACTTGAAAGAACAACAAAAGATAAAATATTTAATAAACAGTAAATAATGAACAAATAAAAAAAAACCTTGCATTTTGCACAACTCTTTAGATCTCCCCTCTGCCGGCTCGACTGGATACTGCCCAGTTCATGAATCATTTACAAAAATCAACTAGATCTTCACGAAATAATATAACCAAGCATTTAAACTAAAAAACAAAAACAAAAACAAAAGCCAAAAAAAAAACACATTTAAAAAGAAAAATCTAGTGATATCTTCAGGAAAAAAAAGAGAATAATGCATTTATGAAAAGTAAGTAGCGATTAGATCTTTAAAACAGACTTATTTAACACACTTCAAAAAATGTGATTAAATTCATCTATTGAACCTGCTTACTTCTGTTCCCAAGGCAGTTTACTAAAGTGTACTAATCATCACAGCATGTGCTAAATAGTGAACTAAACACTTCCCATGCATTATTTCATTTAATTAATTAGTATACTGTGTAAAGAATGTAAAAAGACCTAGAATGTGACTAAATCTACTAATCATTGGTTTATAAACAGAGTTTCACTTAGAATTCAAATTTCTTTGACCTAGAAATTTGTTTCCCACCCTCCCCAATCTGTCAGAAGTTCTCTCTCAAAACAGTCATGGCTGGTGAGGGCTACTTTAGTGACTAGCGCCCAGTTTTGGTTTCTTGAAGCAGGGAAGACTCCCACAACGTCATGGGCTCCAGAGGTCTAGAATCGTAGGTCAACTCAGGGGATGGGGAGCTGAGGGGGGGGCATTCAAACAGCAATTATGATGCTGCAGAAGGAAGCTCTGGGGCTCTGGTTATAAAGCGGGAAGTTCAGAGGTGGCTGTGGTTAGGAGAGCAACAGAAGCAGCGGGTGCTGAGGAAGCTCGGGCTGGAGGAGTTGGTTTGATCACCGCGACTATCCACAGATACTTGGATAGTTCATCACTATTGGTCCCGGGGAGAATGGTGTGTTTCTCTGGGTTAGAAAGCTATATATAAGGGAGATCGTTACTAGTTCTGTGTCATAAACATTTGATTGTTCACTTGGAAGCCCCTGACCCCCTCCCCCCCATCTCGCATCCCAGTTTCCCCCGGACTGGCCTCCTCACCGTCCGTTCACCCCCGGTTGCTTCCTCATTTACCAATATTCTCCCAAACATCACTTTATAAGGAATTAAAGCCCAGGAGCTCTGATAAGAGGCAAGGCTAAATGACTTGGAACCAAAAGATCTGAAAGAAGACAATTTATTACCAGATTATTTATCCCAATGCTTTAATTTCAAAAATCTACTCATTCAGTATTTTTTATTGAGCACCTAAAATGCACTGGGCACTGTTTTAGAACTGGGGAAATAAAAGTGAGTTAAGGAGATTAAATACTTATCTTCATGGAACATACATTTTATTAGGGAGATAGATAATAAACAATTAAATACATATAGAAATGTAATTGTAGGTAAAAGCTATAAAGAAAAATAGAGCATGATAACGGCATAGAGAATGATAGAAGAATGGAAAATGGTTCAGATCTTCTAAAAAGTGAAATTTGATCAGATAATTAAATAGAATGAGGTAAGATTCACATTGCTGCTGTAAGAACAATGTGTCTAAGGAAAAGGCAAAAAAGCCCATAATGTTCTAGGGCAGAAAAACGTTTGAGAATCAGGAAGGAGGACAGTGAGGCTGAAAAGGAGTAGGAAAATGGAAAGAGATGATGTTAAAGTGACAGATCAGGTCACACAAGGCCTTGAAGGCCATGGTGAAGGATTTAGAATTGATTCTAGCACAGTGGGGAACCATTAAAGCAAGGAAAAGACATGACATATACTTTCTAAAAGTAGACATGAATGAAGAATAAATTGAAGAAGAGCAGGAGAGAGAGAGAACGCCAGCACACCCGTCAGGGGGCTCCGGAAGATGTCAGAGTGAACCAGGATCCTGGGGTGGAGGCTGTCACAATGGGTGTGGTAAGAAGTCCTCAGGCTTGGGATGTGCTTTTTGAAGCTAAAGTCGACAGCACTTTTGGCTGATTGTATAGGGACTGCAGTGAGGATAAGAGGGGGGTCAAACTGACGGAAGGTTTGGATGTCCGTGGCAGCAGGCGTCATGATTACTGAGATGGGGAAGGCTGAGAGACAGTCATGTTTTGGTGGGCAACCAATAGTTTTTTAAGCTTGGATACTTCTTAGGCACTCAAGTGGAATCATCAAACAGTCAACGAATATAAAAATACAGAATTTGGGAGAGGTACAGGATGGAGTTATCGAATTGTGGAATCTGTCGCATGTTAATGGTATTTGAAGCCATTGGACGGGATAAGATCACCAAGGGAGGAGGTACAGAGAGAAAAAGAGACTGAGCACAGAGTTCTAGAGTATATCAAAGTCTAGAAAGTTAGAAAGAAGAAAACTGGCAAAGGAGATTTGAAAGGAGTGTTTAATGGAGTTGGAGAAAAACCAATGGTTTTTTAGAAGCGCAATGAAGAAAACATTTGAGAAAGGAAGGAGAACCAAAGTTTAGTTATTGAGCATGGCAAGAAGTAAGTTGTTGGGGACACTGACATAAATAATTTCAATGGACTAATGACAGTCTGCCTAGATAATATGGAAGAAGAAATGGGAATTGAAACATTTTTAAAAATGGGTGTCAGAGAAATGGGATGGTAGCTATAGGGGATGTCGGCTCTAATATGGATTTTATTTTTTTTAATAAGAAATATTAGAGGGGAACCTGGGTGGCTCAGTGGGTTAAGCCTCTGCCTTCGGCTCAGGTCATGATCTCAGGGTCCTGGGATCGAGCCCCGAATCGGGCTCTCTGCTCAGCAATGAGCCTGCTTCCTCCTCTCTCTGCCTGCCTCTCTGCCTACTTGTGATCTCTCTCTCTCTGTCAAATAAATAAAATCTTTAAAAAAAAAGAGAGATATTACAAAATGTGCATATGCTGACAAGAATGATCTGTCATGCCTAGACTTTTGAGTTTGAGAGGAGGACACATTGTCAGACTTTTATTTGCCAGAACAGATGAGCTTTATGTTGAGAGAGGAGGTAGTTTTTGTTGACATCTTCATTAGAATCAAGGGCATTGTATATGAATAGCTTCAGATTTGCTGTTTTAAGACAAACATAAGAAACTTCTCGGGGTTTGCTCTGCCCTACGCAATTCCCAGGCATCGACGCATGTGGCAGGAGTGGCCGACCGTGTCTGGTCCTGGGGACGGACTGGTGGCCTCCGGTGAACGGGCCAAGCCGGCGGCACCATGAGAGCGGACTGACTCCGGCAAGATTAGTCGCTGTAGGTTGTACGGACGTCTTTCAAGAGGGAAGTGTTTCTGTCCATCTGTCTTCTGTCCGTCACGGCGTGTTATCGCCTACAAAGAGCAACAAACATTTTCAACTATTTCTTCAGTTACTTTTATGTTCTCCGGGCCAATACCGATATATTGGCTTTCTTTTGTAGTTGTTAAACTCTTCTTGTAAGTTAAGTTAGCCCTAGCACCACGTAGGAGTGAAGATTAAATTGGAAAGGTCTAAAGAACTTGATGTCATGGCTTAATCTAGTCTGTGGCCCACAGCAAGTATCATATTATAAATATTTGTCTACATGTCGCAGTTCCGTTGAGAGATACCAGAGGGCCTAGAAGGCATCAAGTAGTAAGTAAATGTTTGCTAAGTGAATTAATTTATGAGTGAGATACAAAACACTGTTTTAGAGTTCATGGTAATTTAAAGAAATATTTAAAAGGCTTGGATCTTTTCTTTAGAAGAAACAAATTGATAAAGAAAAGGTATTTTCAAGTGATATACATACTATTTATTTTCAGTCAAACATTTCTATGGAGCTTATTATACGGCACACACTGTAATCATTGTTTACAAATATCAACTGAGGGCATTGCGTAAGTCGGTGTTACCGGCATTTTCCATGTAGGAAACGGAGACGTGAGGTTAAGGAAGGTACATGGTAACAGAGGGCAGAGCGGATCCCCACCCAAACCTCTACCTTGGAGACTCTGACCGCTACGGCTGACGACTGATTTAATGAAAAACGTTTCTCCGAATCAGGCACCTTGGCGCGCAACCGGCCGGAATCCGAACGCTGCCCTGGGGCTGCTCGGCCGTCCAGAGACGCACGGTCTGCGCCCGCCGCTTGCCGCCCCTGCGCCCCTGCTCCGCGGGCTCCGCACTAGCTTCTTCTCTTTTTTTTTTTTTTTTTTTTGATCATATGGCATTTCTATTTTTAATTTTTTTCCCCAATTTATTTATTTTCAGAAAAACATTATTCATTATTTTTTCACCACACCCAGTGCTCCATGCAAGCCGTGCCCTCTATAATATCCACCACCTGGTACCCCAACCTCCCACCCCCCCCGCCACTTCAAACCCCTCAGACTGTTTTTCAGAGTCCATAGTCTCTCATGGTTCACCTCCCCTTCCAATTTACTCAAATTCCCTACTACTCTCTAACACCCCTTGTCCTCCATGCTATTGGTTATGCTCCACAAATGAGTGAAACCATATGATAATTGACTCTCTCTGCTTGACTGATTTCACTCAGCATAATCTCTTCTAGTCCCGTCCATGTTGCTACAAAAGTTGGATATTCGTCCTTTCTGATGGAGGCATAATACTCCATAGTGTATATGGACCACATCTTCCTTATTCATTCATCCGTTGACGGGCATCTTGGTTCTTTCCATAGTTTGGCGACTGTGGCCATTGCTGCTATAAACATTGGGGTACAGACTTCTGGGACTTCATCAAAATCAAAAGCTTCTGCACAGCAAAGGAAACAGTCAACAAAACAAAGAGGCAACCCACGGAATGGGAGAAGATATTTGCAAATGACAGCACAGACAAAAGGTTGATATCCAGGATCTATAATGAACTCCTCAAACTCAACCCACACGAAACAGACAAACACATCAAAAAATGGGCAGAAGATATGAACAGACACTTCTCCAATCAAGACATACAAATGGCTATCAGACACATGAAAAAATGCTCATCATCATTAGCCCTCAGGGAGATTCAAATTAAAACCACATTGAGATATCACCTTACACCAGTTAGAATGACCAAAATTAACAAAACAGGAAACAACATGTGTTGGAGAGGATGTGGAGAAAGGGGAACCCTCTTCCACTGTTGGTGGGAATGCAAGTTGGTGCAGCCTCTTTGGAGAACAGTGTGGAGATTCCTCAAGAAATTAAAAATAGAGCTTCCCTACGACCCTGCAATTGCACTCCTGGGTATTTACCCCAAAGACACAGATGTCGTGAAAAGAAGGGCCATCTGTACCCCAATGTTTATAGCAGCAATGGCTTCTTCTCTTTTGTTTTAAAGGTTCATGTTCTCGTTTTGGGAGCCGGCCAGTGAGGGGAGGGCAGAAGGAGAGCGAGAAGCTTCCGAGCCCCCGTGCTGTGCGTGCGGCCCGCGTGCAGCAGCGCAGGACGCCGGGGTCGCGTGTGCGGAGGCTGCCCGGGCACCACGCTCCGCCCCCGCGTGCGCCGCCTCCGGCCCGACTGCGGCCGGAGCCACGGGCGTCGCTGTGCTCTGTGGCCGACGAGGACCCGGGGCGGGGCTGGAAGAGCCGACATCAAGCCCACGTCGTCCTTCCTCGCAGTCGGCCGCGGAGTGACCCGGCCGGCAAGAGGAGGACCTGAGATAAGCCAACGCGAGAGAAGATCAGCCGGCTGCGGTGACGTCGACACGGAACTTAAGATTGCTTTGTGTAAAAATTCCATTTCATAACATCTGAAAATAAAAAATGTCCATGATGTTTAAGTTTTGATTAACAATTTTGATTTTATTCAAGTGGAAAACCATGGAGAGTACAAAGAAAAAAGTGATCAATATGAATAATAAAAATGAATGTATGTATTCTTGGTACAGTAACAATTGACTGCTTTTGTCTTCTTAAAAAAACTTACTATGGGGCGCCTGGGTGGCTCAGTGGGTTAAGCCTCTGCCTTCAGCTGGGTCATGATCTCAGGGTCCTGGATCGAGCCCCACATCGGAATCTCTGCTCGGCAGGAAGCCTGCTTCCTCCTCCCTCTCTGCCTGCCTCTTTCTCTACCTGTGCTCTCTCTCTCTGTCAGATAAGTAAATAAATTTTTAAAATATTTTTTATATTTTTTATATCGACCTTTATTTTTTATTCTTTTTAAATTCTTTATAAACATATAATGTATTATTATTTTTAATTTATTTTTAACCCACTGAGCCACCCAGGCGCCCCAATAAATAAAATCTTAAAAGAAAAGAAATTTACTGTTACTAGGAATTAAGAATTTGGGGCTTCATCTTCTCTTGTTCACCTACAATTCTATCGAAGTTGTAAGAAAATAATAATTGACCTTTAATCTGCCTTGGCCAGCTGCTGTGTAAAGTACTTTACATTCACTGCCTAATTTAATCTTCATAATAACCCTATTAGTTAGATACTATTATCATTTCATTGATTAGGAAACTGAGAACTAGAGAAGTAATCACTTGCCTAAATTCACTCAGATAATAAGTAGCAGAGGTGAGATGTTAATTATGGTCTATGTGACTCTAAAGTTCATTAAGCATATTTGTTGTTAATTATAGCAACCAATGATAACAGCATAACTATATAGAAAGCACTTCCATATCCCTTATGACATTTAATTTGAAAAATTTTGTGAGGTGGGCAAGTCAGAGAAAAGAAAGACCAGAAAGGTCCTACGTTAAGAAAAGTTTTTTTTTAAAAAAAGTGAACAGAAGACAGTATTCAAGTTAAGTACTACTATTCATCAGATGGTACCTTTAAGAAAAAGAAAATGTAAGGCACAGAATGGGATAAAATAATCTCAAAACCTATATCCAACAATGAAAAAAGACTCCTTAAAATTCATGGAAAAAAGGCAGATAACCCCGTAGAAAAACGAGAAAAGACTTTACGAGGCACGTCACTGAGGATACTCACAGACCAGTAAACATATGAAAAGGTGCTTGACTTTTTCATCAAGAAATGCAAGTTAAATCCACAGTACAATACAATGCCATTTTGGCTAAAACCAAAGGTGTTGGTGAAGATACGGAGTGACCAGAGCCTCACACACTGCTGCTGGGAAGATAAATTGTATTTTTGGAAGCTCTTCGGCAATTATTGACTAAAGCTGATAACACATTCATACCCCATGACACAAGAAGGCCACTCTTAAGGGTGTACTCAACAGAAATGCATCTATATGGGCACCTAAAGACACGCAATTATGTTCCATAGATGTATTATTTATAATATTCTAAAACTGCAAACTCTTCAAATGCTTATTGACTGTCAAATGGATAAATGTGTGATGTATTCACATAATGAAATGCTTTACAGAAATCACAATAAACTGCCACTGTACACAGTAATGTGGAAGAATGTCCCAAACAGGAAGCAGAATGGAAGACAGATATAAGGTAGTACATGCTATATGGTTCTCTTTGTATTAATTTCAAAAACAGAACTAATTGATAAAATTAGAAGTCCTAACCGTGATCACAGTTGGGGATGGTAGTGATCAGAAAAGTGCGTGAGAACAGCAATGTATTCTGTTGTAGATGGATGTTTGTGTTTTCCTTTTCTGGCTGCTATGAATAGAGCGGCTCTGAAAATTTGCATGTGCATCTTCTGATATTTTAGTAGTATGTCTTGCTTTATACTCTACTGTAGTAATATAGTCAGGCCTATTTCCTTTTTGTGAAGGCTTGTAAGGTGTATCTTTTTTCCTTCTAACTATATCCTTAGAAGACTGTCTCGTGGGAACAACCTAAGTGTCCATCAGTGGATGAGTGAATAAGGAGGGCATCTGTACTTACATAGATCTATATGGATATGTGCAATGGGATATTATTCAGCCAAAAAAACACAAGGAAATCCTACCCTTTGTGACAAAATGCATGGAACTTGAAAGGCACTCTTTTAAGTGAAGTAAGTCAGAGAAAGACAAATACTGTATGATCTCTCTTGAACGTGGCATCTATTTAAAAACACACATGTACACAAAAACTCACAGAAAAAGAGGTAAGATCAATAGTTATCAGAAGCATGAAGTGGAGGAAGGGGAAATTGGAAGAAGCTGTTTAAAAGATACAAACTTCCAGTTATGAGATAAATTAAGTGCACTAGAGACGTAGTGTAATGTGTGAGGAGTATAACACTGCTATAGGAGATGTAGAAAACTTAAGAGAATGGATTTGAAGACCTTTGAGCACAAGGAGTTTTTTTCCTTTTCTATTTATTGTATCTATGTGGAGATGATAAACCTACTCTGGTAACCATTTCATAATACATGTAAATCAAGCCATCATGCTATAGACCTTAAATTTATACACTGATGAATGTCAATTACTCTTGACCCTTGAAAAACCCAGGGGTTAGGGGCAGTGACCCCCATGCAGTTGATAACACACATAAAACTTTGGCTGTGCTAAAACTTAACTACTAATACCTACTCTGGACCGGAAGCCTTACTGGTAACATCAACAGTCAAAGAACACATACCCTGTGTGTTATATGTACTCTATACTGTATTCTTGCAACAAAGTAAGTAGAAAAAAGAAAATGACACTAAAGTAATATGATACAATACAATTACAGTTCTATACTGTATTTATTTTAAAATCCACATGTAAGTGGACTCACACAGTTGGAACTCCTGTTGTCCAAGGCTCAGCTGTATTTCTCAATCTGAAAAAAAGCTTTAAAAAAGATTGTCTCTTTCCGATTGACTTATTTCGCTAAGCATGATACCCTCTAGTTCCATCCATGTCATCGCAAATGGCAAGATTTCATTTCTTTTGATGGCTGCATAGTATTCCATTGTGTATATACCCCATCTTCTTTATCCATTCATCTCCCTGATATGAGAAGTGGAGATGCAACATGGGGGTTAAGGGGGTAGGAGAAGAATGAATGAAACAAGATGGGATTGGGAGGGAGACAAACCGTGACTCTTAATCTCACAAAACAAACTGAGGGTTGCTGGGGGGAGGGGGGTCAGGAGAGGGGTGTGGGGTTATGGACATTGGGGAGGGTATGTGCTATGGTGAGTGCTGTGAAGTGTGTAAACCTGATGATTCACAGACTTGTACCCTGGGGATAAAAATACATTATATGTTTATAAAAAATGAAAAAAAAAATAAAGGTCAATATAAAAAAAAAAGACTGTCTCTTGTAAACTTCATTCAATTGAGTATTTTTTTAAAAGGATATGTTATTCTCTTATTTGAAGTGTTTAGTTAATTTATATTTAAATTTTTTTTAAGATTTTGTTTATTTGTCAGAAAGAGAGAGAGAGGGGCACGATCAGGGGAAGCAGCAGGCAGAGCAGGCAGAGGGAGAAGCAGACTCGATTCCAGGACCCTGGGATCATGACCTGAATTGGAAGCAGATGCTTAACCCACTGAGCCACCCAGGTATTTTATTTAATGTATTATTAGTAATACATTTATATTTAATGTATTATTAGTAATTCATTTTCTCTTTTGTTTTTTACTTTCTTGTGCTGCTTGTATATTTTGAGAACTACAGTAAATTCTGCCTGGAAAGTGGGCTGAGAGGTAGAAATGTTCCTCATACTCCACAGTGTTGTACTTAATACTGTAAGCTCCGGTCATAGTTCAGTTCAACGTACTCCTCTGTTCTCTGAATTTCCTGAACACAGGCGTCTGGATTTAGGGATTTGACCAGACTCTGGTTGCGTCTCTTTGGCAAATGGTGTTGTGATTTTTCATCAGAGGACATGTAATATCTGAGCTTCATTCTGTCTTTATGTTAGAGGCTATTGAGTTTTGTGACTAGACCCATTAAGTCTGAGGATGCCAAAATGGTGATATTCTAATTTGGTGCCATCCAACAGAAATGGTGTGGTCCATGGAAGTGAATGACATATATAATTATAAATATTCTTGTGGCCATGTCAAAAAAGTTAAAAGGAACTTATAAAATTAATTTTGATAGTTTTTATATATATATATATATAAAGTTATCATTTCAGTATGTATTCAATATAAAAATCATTGAGATGTTTTACATTCCCTTTTTTTGTACTAAATCTTTGAAATCTGTTGTGTATTTCACATTTATATCACATTTTAATTTGGACTAGCCAAATTTCCTATGCTCTACAGACATGTGACTGTGAACTCTTATATTAGATTGCACAGTTTTAACTCCTTTATGTTTGTAAATTAGCTGGAATAATTTTGTAAGGAGATACTTCTTTCCAATCATAATTTTCAAGTTCAGAGGGGAAGATAGAGATAGAATATCCAAAAATTACTGATTTGCTTTATTCAACTCTATATACATGACAGTTTCAGAAAACAGTACTATTACTGTTACCCCACTGTAATTATGCAAAGGAGTTAAAATTTCTTTTGCATATTCCCTCCCATTTTGCCCCATGTTTTACTATTTCTATACTGACAGAACATATATTCATTACCACATACACTCTTTCTTTTACTTATTTAATGTTCATTCTGCTAGTAACTGTATACTTAATGCTCAAAAGTGTTTGTCCTGATGCTTCTCTAGTTATTTTGGTTGTCTAAATGAAGCTTGTTTTCTAGAAGATTCCTCAGGTAGAGTCCTGGGAACAATATCTTATGAGTACTTGAATGTTTCTGACAAATATTCTATGCTTCTTCTCTTTGAAAGTAAGCTTTTCTGGAAGTGAAATTCTCCACTCACATTTAATTTCCTTGAGAACATTTGTTACTGCTCCCTTTTATTTTTGGTGTACAGTGTTGCTACAAGAAAATACAGTTTTCTTACTTTTTAAGAAAATAGTTAAATTTTGTTCTATATGTGCCACTTGCTCTTTTTTTCCAAATGTGCAAAGGATGTTTTTCACATGTGTAACCTTTATATTATCTATAAATATAAATATATATAATAGATATAAATATATAATCTTGGTATAGATCATTCTGTATCAGTATTCTTGAATATACTGTGTGATGTTTCAGGGTATAGTTTCAAATTTTAAAAATTATTTTAGAGAAGTTTTTTGAATTTTGCTTTTAGTTTCTTTTTAGTTTAGTATTTGTTTTGGTTTTCTTCTTTAAGTCTCTTATTACCTATAACTTTGCATTAATCTATATAGATTAATATGCATAGATCTTCTTTGTAGATCTTCAATATGTGCCACTTTCAAGATGTTTTGATCTCTTTTTTTCATTTCTTTTTGATTCTGACTGTTCCCTCTTTTTTTTTTTTTAAAGATTATTTATTTATTTATTTGACAGAGAGAGAGATCACAAGTAGGCAGAGAGGCAGGCAGAGAGAGAGGAGGAAGCAGGCTCCCTACTGAGCAGAGAGCCCGATGCGGGACTCGATCCCAGGACCCTGAGATCATGACCTGAGCCTAAGGCAGAGGCTTAACCCACTGAGCCACCCAGGCGCCTGACTTTTCCCTCTTTTAAGTTTATATTTCTCTTAAGCCATTTTTTGTTGTGTTTGTATACTTTTGTGTTACTCCTAGTTTTGATCTTCATTTCTAAAAAAATTTTAGAATTCTTTGAAGTCTGTCACATCATTTCTGAGTTTTTCTAATTTGTGCTGTTATTTAATATCTTACATCATTTTATTAATTTTTTTTCAATTTATTTATTTTCAGAAAAACAGTATTCATTATTTTTCACCACACCCAGTGCTCCATGCAAGCCGTGCCCTCTATAATACCCACCACCTGGTACCCCAACCTCCCACCCCCCCCGCCACTTCAAACCCCTCAGATTGTTTTTCAGAGTCCATAGTCTCTCATGGTTCACCTCCCCTTCCAATTTACCCAAAAGCACATACCCTCCCCAATGTCCATAACCCTACCCCCCTTCTCCCAAGCCCCCTCCCCCCAGCAACCCACAGTTTGTTTCGTGAGATTAAGAGTCACTTATGTTTTGTCTCCCTCCCTATCCCATCTTGTTTCATGGATTCTTCTCCTACCCACTTAAGCCCCCATGTTGCAATGTTTTTTAGCTAATTTTGGAATGCATGCTGCTTTTTTTTTTTTTTTTTGTATTTGATCATGTTTTTATGGAATGCTTTCAATGCCTACAGAGATGTTATCCTGGCTTTGTTTCTCTTTTTGCCTTACAGCCATACATTTACATCAGATATCCCTGCTCTCATTTTTTATTCCACTTCCAGAAATTTCTTCTCAGTATGGGGACTTCTCTGGGAAAAAACCCTAATGGGTCACTCAAGAGTTCCTAGGGCCCAGAGAGCAACAGATACTTTATGCCTTACTGTCGTCTTATTAATTTCACCGTCTGTTGGATGGGGCAAAATCCTTTACAGTTTTGGATGCTCTGTCAGTTTGCATTCATTGCACTGTCCAGTGAATAACTGTTTGGTGTTTGGGGGTTATCTTAACCTGAGGTGCATCAGACATCCTATTATTTCCTTCTGCTTCCTTCTGTACAGATGCCAGTAACACACAAATCTTGCAGCTGTTGGTGGTTTGTCCTTGTCTGTTTTTACTCTGAGGTTAATTAGGATACTTTGTCATTTAGTTTTGTTATAAATGTCCTTTGGTTTTTGTTTTACCATCTGTTTTGATGTGGAGATTTTGGAAGATGCAAACACTGTGCTGCCATCACAGCTGCCATCTTTCTGGAATATGGCACTGTTTTGAATTAGCTTCCTGCATATCCAGTTCCAAAAATGAACCCTTGATTGACACCTGACGAGGCCATTCCTTTACCCTCTGTAGGGTACAGTACGATGAATTTGAACATTATAGTATATATTGAATTTTGGCTTGTGAACACCTACCATCCACCGTCTGGACAGAGAAAGCATATTAAGGGTTGTAGAAAGCTAATTTCTATTTTTGAAGAACCATGGTTGATCCTAAGGAAGAGAACATTTGAACACAAAAGACCTGGAAGGACCCTAACAACAAGGAAACAGAAACTCAGCTCCATCTGGAAAACTGGAATTGAAATCCTCTTGATGTACCTACCATCTCTTTGACCTCGGGGAAGCCATTTATATTAATTGAAACTTACGGTTTGTATTTTTGAATTTCTAAAACACTTTCTTACTTGGCTAGGAATACTGGGTAGGAAAAGCAAAAGAAGCAGTGTTTTAGAGAGATCCTTAAAGCTAACAAGTCACTCATTTAAATTATTTTTGTTACATCTTTTCTAAATATTACTTCCGTGGTCTTCTAAAGACCAATGGTGGATTCTCTTGAGCCTTAGGGCTATATGCCCCTTATTGGAACTATACCAGCAGGCACTGAAGTGAAGATGAAAAGGAGAAGTTAAGAAGTGCATTGCTAAGCACATTGATGTATGACATAAAGCAATAACTTTTGAAAGTGATAGAATGACATCACTGAGACTTTTGAGGGTTCTCTAACTAAGGCTTTAATAAACAGCCTAGATGTAACATTTTTAATGCATCCCTTTATTGATAGCACCGGTAAACTTTGGCTTCTGCATCAGCCTTGTTAGACACGCTTGGGCCAGGCAGCCATCTGCCTTGGATGTTTCACGTGTTGTTTTGGCTAAGAAGGAGACCAAATGACTTTTGAAATACCTTCCATGTCCTATCATTTCATTAGGAAGCAGTGCGTATCTTTACAAGTTGCATTATACCATATTCACTATATTTTCCAAGTAAATTCCATATACATAATAAAGTTGAAGAATTAGTGAAATGGAAAAGCTCAGATCATGACTTTCCCATTAATCTGTATCAGTGATGTAGGAGAAGAGGTAGGGATAGGATAGGGACACAGTGTGCCTATGTACTGGACTAGAGGTAAAAGTTTGTATATGGGTCAGCTGGGAATAGATCATCATTTAGAAGTTCAACTTTGGAGAATATAGCTTTGGAGAAAAATACAGAGTCATGAGATAGAACACAGGTGATAAAATTGTGTTTTTATAATTTTAAGTCATTTAAGGTCCAGAGTCCTTAGGTTTTGAACAGAAATAGGCATCCAGGTGTCTAAGAACATCTAGACCAGCATTATGAAAGATTTTTCCCTTCAAATATTGTCTCTACAAATGCTCTCTAGAAAAATAAATCATGCTAAATGCTAATAAATAAACCAAGCTAAAAATATTAAAAAGCACAGCTTGTTATAGGCCCCTTTTGGAGAGTTGGCAGGATATTAGCATATCAAAAGCACCGAAAAAGACCAAAATTTAGAAACCTATTTATCTATCTATTTTCTAGTATTTCCAGGTGACACTCCTCCTTCTCTCTCTCTTTTTTTCCCAAAAGCTATTAATACATTGGAGACAAGTGGATACCCGGGGCAAACCTAAACTATTGGGATCTAATGGTATGGACTGAAAGCTGGTGGGCAGAGAGGTATCATGGATTCATTTCCAGGCTTTAAGCAATTCTAACAATATTTAAGTGCCTGAATTGGATAATGATGTGACCAAAAGTACCATTTCCAATTATATTAGTGGATTCAAGGAAGAGCTAGAACCAACCACAAAAATTACGGAAGGACAGACTTGTTAACTGTGAGGAGAAAAGGAGTTCCCACATATGGGAGTTGCCGGGTCTCACTATCTCTAATAGACATTTTCCTTTCTGTCTCTGCACCATTCCAATCAGAGGTGTCCACACCACTTCAAAATGCCTGATTTTGTCGCACTCACCAGTGATCTTCACATGGCCAAAACCAAGTTTAGTTCTTATGCCTTATGTTTCTTAATCTATCATCAGCATTTGGTGTAGTTATTCACCCCTCCTCTTTGCAATATTTTCTCTGTTTAGTGGAGAAGAATTCTTCTTATTTTTTGTACCTCATTGACCACTTCTTTTCAGTGTCCTTTAATAGACCATTTTCAGTTTTCTTTAAATGCCTTGTTGTTTGAGGACTCAGCCCTTGAATTTTTTTTTAATAATTTTTTTTATTTTTTATAAATATATATTTTTATCCCAAGGGATACAGGTCTGTGAATCGCCAGGTTTACACACTTCACAGCACTCACCAAAGCACATACCCTCCCCAATGTCCATAACCCTACCCCCCTTCTCCCAACCCCCCTCCCTCCAGCAACCCACAGTTTGTTTTGTGAGATTAAGAGTCACTTATGGTTTGTCTCCCTCCCAATCCCATCTTGTCTCATTTATTCTTCTCCTACCCACTTAAGCCCCCATGTTGTATCACCACTTCCTCATATCAGGGAGATCATATGATAGTTGTCTTTCTCCGCTTGACTTATTTCGCTGAGCATGATACACTCTAGTTCCATCCATGTTGTCGCAAATGGCAAGATTTCATTTCTTTTGATGGCTGCATAGTATTCCATTGTGTATATATACCACATCTTCTTGATCCATTCAGCTGTTGATGGACATCTAGGTTCTTTCCATAGTTTGGCTATTGTGGACATTGCTGCTATAAACATTCGGGTGCACGTGCCCCTTTGGATCACTACGTTTGTATCTTTAGGGTAAATACCCAGTAGTGCAATTGCTGGGTCATAGGGCAGTTCTATTTTCAACATTTTGAGGAACCTCCATGCTGTTTTCCAGAGTGGTTGCAACAGCTTGCATTCCCACCAACAGTGTAGGAGGGTTCCCCTTTCTCCGCATCCTCGCCAGCATCTGTCATATCCTGACCTGTTGATTTTAGCCATTCTGACTGGTGTGAGGTGATATCTCATTGTGGTTTTGATTTGTATTTCCCTGATGCCGAGTGATATGGAGCACTTTTTCATGTGTCTGTTGGCCATCTGGATGTCTTCTTTGCAGAAACGTCTCTTCATGTCCTCTGCCCATTTCTTGATTGGATTATTTGTTCTTTGGGTGTTGAGTTTGCTAAGTTCTTTATAGATTTTGGACACTAGTCCTTTATCTGATATGTCATTTGCAAATATCTTCTCCCATTCTGTCAGTTGTCTTTTGATTTTGTTAACTGTTTCCTTTGCTGTGCAAAAGCTTTTGATCTTGATGAAATCCCAATAGTTCATTTTTGCCCTTGCTTCCCTTGCCTTTGGCAATGTTCCTAGGAAGATGTTGCTGTGGCTGAGGTCGAAGAGGTTGCTGCCTGTGTTCTCCTCAAGGATTTTGATGGATTCCTTTCTCACATTGAGGTCCTTCATCCATTTTGAGTCTATTTTTGTGTGTGGTGTAAGGAAATGGTCCAATTTCATTTTTCTGCATGTGGCTGTCCAATTTTCCCAGCACCATTTATTGAAGAGGCTGTCTTTTTTCCATTGGACATTCTTTCCTGCTTTGTCGAGGATTAGTTGACCATAGAGTTGAGGGTCTATTTCTGGGCTCTCTATTCTGTTCCATTGATCTATGTGTCTGTTTTTGTGCCAATACCATGCTGTCTTGATGATGACAGCTTTGTAATAGAGCTTGAAGTCCGGAATTGTGATGCCACCAACTTTGGCTTTCTTTTTCAATATTCCTGTGGCTATTCGAGGTCTTTTCTGGTTCCATATAAATTTTAGGATTATTTGTTCCATTTCTTTGAAAAAGATGGATGGTACTTTGATAGGAATTGCATTAAATGTGTAGATTGCTCTCGGTAGCATAGACATTTTCACAATATTTATTCTTCCAATCCAGGAGCATGGAACATGTTTCCATTTCTTTGTGTCTTCCTCAGTTTCTTTCATGAGTACTTTATATTTTCTGAGTATAGATTCCTAGCCTCTTTTGTTAGGTCTATTCCTAGGTATCTTATGGTCTGGGGTGCAATTGTAAATGGGATTGACTCCTTAATTTCTCTTTCTTCTGTCTTGTTGTTGGTGTAGAGAAATGCAACTGATTTCTGTGCATTGATTTTATATCCTGACACTTTACTGAATTCCTGTACAAGTTCTAGCAGTTTTGGAGTGGAGTCTTTTGGGTTTTCCACATATAGTATCATATCATCTGCGAACAGTGATAGTTTGACTTCTTCTTTGCCGATTTGGATGCCTTTAATTTCCTTTTGTTGTCTGATTGCTGAGGCTAGGACTTCTAGTACTATGTTGAATAGCAGTGGTGATAATGGACATCCTTGCCGTGTTCCTGACCTTAGCGGAAAAGCTTTCAGTTTTTCTCCATTGAGAATGATATTTGCAGTGGGTTTTTCATAGATGACTTTGATGATATTGAGGTATGTGCCTTCTATCCCTACACTTTGAAGTGTTTTGATCAGGAAGGGATGCTGTACTTTGTCAAATGCTTTCTGAGCATCTATTGAGAGTATCATATGGTTCTTGTTCTTTCTTTTATTGATGTGTTGTATCACATTGACTGATTTGCGGATGTTGAACCAACCTTGCAGCCCTGGAATAAATCCCACTTGGTCGTGGTGAATAATCCTTTTAATGTACTGTTGAATCCTATTGGCTAGTATTTTGGTGAGAATTTTCGCATCTGTGTTCATCAAGGATATTGGTCTATAGCTCTCTTTTTTGATGGGATCCTTGTCTGGTTTTCGGATCAAGGTGATGTTGGCCTCATAAAATGAGTTTGGAAGTTTTCCTTCCATTTCTATTTTTTGGAACAGTTTCAGGAGAATAGGAATTAGTTCTTCTTTAAATGTTTGGTAGAAATCTCCTGGGAAGCCGTCTGGCCCTGGGCTTTTGTTTGTTTGGAGATTTTTAATGACTGTTTCAATCTCCTTACTGGTTATGGGTCTGTTCAGGCTTTCTATTTCTTCCTGGTTCAGTTGTGGTAGTTTATATGTTTCTAGAAATGCATCCATTTCTTCCAAATTGTCAAATTTGTTGGCGTAGAGTTGTTCATAGTATGTTCTTATAATTGTTTGTATTTCTTTGGTGTTAGTTGTAATCTCTCCTCTTTCATTCATGATTTTATTTATTTGGGTCCTTTCTCTTTTCTTTTTGATAAGTCTGGCCAGGGGTTTATCAATTTTATTAATTCTTTCGAAGAACCAGCTCCTAGTTTTGTTGATTTGTTCTATTGTTTTTTTGGTTTCTATTTCATTGATTTCTGCTCTGTTCTTTATGATTTCTCTTCTCCTGCTGGGCTTAGGGTTTCTTTCTTGTTCTTTTTCCAGCTCCTTTAGGTGTAGGGTTAGGTTGTGTACCTGAGACCTTTCTTGTTTCTTGAGAAAGGCTTGTACCGCTATATATTTTCCTCTCAGGACTGCCTTTGTTGCGTCCCACAGATTTTGCACCGTTGTGTTTTCATTATCATTTGTTTCCATGATTTTTTTCAATTCTTCTTTAATTTCCCGGTTGACCCATTCATTCTTTAGAAGGATGCTGTTTAGTCTCCATGTATTTGGGTTCTTTCCAAACTTCCTCTTGTGGTTGAGTTCTAGCTTCAGAGCATTGTGGTCTGAAAATATGCAGGGAATGATCCCAATCTTTTTTTTTTTTTGATCCCAATCTTTTGATACCAGTTGAGTCCTGATTTAGGACCGAGGATGTGATCTATTCTGGAGAATGTTCCATGTGCACTAGACAAGAATGTATATTCTGTTGCTTTGGGATGAAATGTTCTGAATATATCTGTGATGTCCATGTGGTCCAGTGTGTCGTTTAAGGCCCTTATTTCCTTGCTGATCTTTTGCTTGGATGATCTGTCCATTTCAGTGAGGGGAGTGTTAAAGTCCCCTACTATTATTGTATTATTGTTGATGTGTTTCTTTGATTTTGTTATTAATTGGTTTATATAGTTGGCTGCTCCCACGTTGGGGGCATAGATATTTAAAATTGTTAGATCTTCTTGTTGGATAGACCCTTTGAGTATGATATAGTGTCCTTCCTCATCTCTTATTATAGTCTTTGGCTTAAAATCTAATTGATCTGATATAAGGATTGCCACTCCTGCTTTCTTCTGATGTCCATTAGCATGGTAAATTCTTTTCCATCCCCTCACTTTAAATCTGGAGGTGTCTTCGGGCTTAAAATGAGTTTCTTGGAGCCAACATATAGATGGGTTTTGTTCTTTTATCCATTCTGATACCCTGTGTCTTTTGATTGGGGCATTTAGCCCATTAACGTTCAGGGTAACTATTGAGAGATATGAATTTAGTGCCATTGTATTGCCTATAAGGTGACTGTTACTGTATATTGTCTCTGTTCCTTTCTGATCTACCACTTGAAAGCTCTCTCTTTGCTTAGAGGACCCCTTTCAATATTTTCTGTAGAGCTGGTTTGGTGTTTGCAATTTCTTTCAGTTTTTGTTTGTCCTGGAAGCTTTTAATCTCTCCTTCTATTTTCAATGATAGCCTAGCTGGATATAGTATTCTTGGCTGCATGTTTTTCTCATTTAGTGCTCTGAAAATATCATGCCAGCTCTTTCTGGCCTGCCAGGTCTCTGTGGATAAGTCAGCTGCCAATCTAACATTTTTACCATTGTATGTTACAGACTTCTTTTCCCGGGCTGCTTTCAGGATTTTCTCTTTGTCACTAAGACTTGTAAATTTTACTATTAGGTGACGTGGTGTGGGCCTATTCTTATTGATTTTGAGGGGCGTTCTCTGAACCTCCTGAATTTTGATGCTCGTTCCCTTTGCCATATTGGGGAAATTCTCCCCAATAATTCTCTCCAGTATACCTTCTGCTCCCCTCTCTCTTTCTTCTTCTTCTGGAATCCCAATTATTCTAATGTTGTTTTGTCTTATGGTGTCACTTATCTCTCGAATTCTGCCCTCGTGGTCCAGTAGCTGTTTGTCCCTCTTTTACTCAGCTTCATTATTCTCTGTCATTTGGTCTTCTAGATCGCTAATTCTTTCTTCTGCCTCATTTATCCTAGCAGTGAGAGCCTCCATTTTTGATTGCACCTCATTAATAGCTTTTTTGATTTCAACTTGGTTAGATTTTAGTTCTTTTATTTCTCCAGAAAGGGCTTTTATATCTCCCGAGAGGGTTTCTCTAATATCTTCCACGCCTTTTTCAAGCCCGGCTAGAACCTTGAGAATTGTCATTCTGAATTCTAGATCTGACATATTGCCAATGTCTGTATTGATTAGGTCCCTAGCCTTCGGTACTGCCTCTTGTTCTTTTTTTTTTGTGGTGAATTTTTCCTCCTTGGCATTTTGTCCAGATAAGAGTATATGAAGGAGCAAGTAAAATACTAAAAGAGTGGCAACAACTCCAGGAAAATATACTTTAACCAAATCAGAAGAGATCCCAAATCGTGAGGGGAGAGAAAGGGGTTAAAAAGAGATTCAAAAAAAAGAAAGGAAAGAAAGAAAAAAAAAAGAAAAAAAGAAAAAAAAAGGAATTAAAAAAAAGAAAACGAAGAAAGAAAAGTATGAAAAAGAAAAAAATATATATTAGATAAACTAGTTAAAAAAAGTTGAAAATGAAAAGGGTAAAAGTTAAAAAAAAATTAAAAAAAATTAAAAAAAATTTTAAAAATTTAGCAAAAGTAGAGAAAAAAATGAAAAAGAAAAAAAAATTACTTTAACTGCAAGACTAAAATATCACAGGGAGAAAGCCATGAGTTCCGTGCTTTGCTTTCTCCTCCTCAGAATTCTGCTGCTCTCCTTGGTATTGAAACCGCACTCCTTGGTAGGTGAACTTGGTCTTGGCTGGATTTCTTGTTGATCTTCTGGGGGAGGGGCCTGGTGTAGTGATCTCAAGTGTCTCTGCCCCAGGCGGAATTGCACCACCTTTACCAGGGGCCGGGCTGAGTGATCCGCTCGGGTTTGATTTCAGGAGCTTTTGTTCCCTGAGCGCTTTCCGTAGAGTTCCGGAGGACGGGAATACAAATGGCGGCCTCCTGGTCTCCGGCCCGGAGGAGCCGAGAGCCTGGGGCCCCACTCCTCAGTTCGCCCTCAGAGAACAGCGCCCAGTAACTCCCGTCTGCCTGACCACCGGCCACACTCCGAGCTCACCGAGCCTGCAGCCGGTTCAAGGTAACCCCGAGCTCTGAGCTCACTCCTCGGCTCTGTCTCTGCAGCCGGCTGTCCCGTTCCAATACCCGCAAGCTCTGCGACAGTCAGACACCCCCGATCCTTCTGTGACCCTGCGGGACCTGAGGCCACGCAGACCCCGAGTGGGCTTCCCCCCGGTTTAGCCTCTGGAGCGATGTCCCTCAGCGGAACAGACTTTTAAAAGTCCCGATTTTGTGCTCCGTTGCTCCGCCGCTTGCCGGGAGCCGGCCCCTCCCCCCGGGGTCTGTCTTCCCGTCGCTTTGGATTCACTTCTCCGCCAGTCCTACCTTTCAGAAAGTGGTTGTTTTTCGGTTTCTAGAATTGCTGTTCTTCTCTTGGATAAGCCGATGGATTTGCAGGTGTTTGCAATCTTTAGATAAGCTCTCTAGCTGATCTCCTGCTAGCTGAAGTAGTCTCAGCCTGCGACTTCTCCACCATCTTGACTCCCCCCACCAGCCCTTGAATTTTTCTCTGATCTCCACCGACTTCCCAGGTGATCTCACCAAGCTCCATGACTTTGATGACCATCTCCAGCCTGAGGAGGCTCCAGCCACGACTTCCTTCTCATTGCTACGTTCCACTGCTAGAGTCTCTCTGAATTCTGAATGTCATATGCATATATCTAATTGCCTACTCGGCTTCTCTGTTTGAATATCTCATTGGCATTCCAACTTAAAATATCTAAAATAGACTTCTTAATTTTCTTCCCAAACTCGTTCCTGCCCCCTCTTCCACATCTCCATAAATGTGTCCAATCCTTCCACTCACTTGGGTTAAAATCTCTGGGATCACCTTCATTCTTCTTCTTTTCCTAAACCCTGTATCCAATTTATTAGCGAATCCTGTTGCTTTACTTTCAAATTCTAGTTCAAGTCTGACTGCTTTACCCCACTGCTGCTGACCTCAGACCAAGCTGTCATCATTTCTCTTCTGCATTTCTTCGAAAACCCCAGACTGGTATTCCTGCTCCGATTCTCGCTCCCCTGGTGTGTTCACCGCACAGCAACAGATTTCTTTCTTTTTTTTTTTTTTTTAAACCAAGGTCAGGTCAAGTCAGTTCTCTGTTCAAGACGCTCGCTGGTACCCTTCTTGTTCAAATTATTATGCTGGACCACTGTTCCCAGGAAGACTCTCCTATCCCCTCCTTCTAGCTTCCTCCCTTTATCCACCGGGGAGTCTTGTGCTTCGAACACACGGAGCCCTCTGACTTGACAGCCTTTGCATTTACTGTTCCTTCTGTCTGAGATGCTTCCTCCAGTTCTGTGCAGGGCGCACTTACTCCCACGTCTCATCAGATTGAGCTCAGAGAGGTGTTTATCAAAGAGGCATTTCCTGACTAAGTTTTACAAACTAACACTACCCTCCCCTGTATCCCTCGTTTAACCCCATGTCCTTTTTCTTTCGAGCACTGTTCTTCCCCCTGTTGAAATGTGGTAGGTGTTTGTTGTTTGTCTCTTCTCTCCAATGATCAGAATCTTTGTAAAACTTATCTTGATTCTTTTAAATTAGTTGGCTCCATGCATGGTCCTCTTGCCTGTTAGGCAAACTCAGTCAAAGCCACATCCCTCTGCTCTCCGTCGGCAGTGTTGCTGTCCATGCCTTTTTGACACGACTCTCTCCGCCACCTGCCCGCACATCCCCATGTCTCCTGGAGCGCCCATGACACGGCCATTCAGTTGTATAACAGAGTGTGGGGCTTGCAGGGCCCCTGCCAAAGCCCTGCTCCCGCGAAGCCATTTAGTGAAGGAGTCCTATGATCAGCTCTTGCAGAGCAAAACCCCCCGCGATGGACGCGGCCCACTCCGGGCAGACGCGCTCTCCTTCTGATGGCATCCGGCTCTGCCTGGCAAGTTCCTGATGGGGACTCGGCCCCCCTGGAGGAGCACCAGAGCACAGAGAAACATCCAATAATGACAAGAGCCACAGCAATAAAAAAAAACCAAATATCATGGGATTGCCTGAAGAGAGACAAAAGAAAGCAAGCTTTTCTGTCGCTGTGATTGCTCAGGTTTCCGGCCCTCAGCACCACGGGGTCGCTAGGTCAGGCACCTGACCTGTGCTCTCTCGCAGTTAGGAAGGCTCGCTCCTCTGGAAGCTGGGTTCCGACAGGAACTGAAAGTTTTATGCTCCCAAACTCAAGAATCCTTTCATGTGGGGAATGAACATTACAAAGGTCTTTGATTTGAAGGCACCTGGGAAATTCTTCTAATAACTAATGCAAAGAGTTTTTATTTTCAGGATATAATTACACCACAGAGATTCCTCTTTTCCTATTTCTGTTAGCATTATTGAGTCACCATTTCATTTGGGAACAGAAAGCAGGGACCAAGAGGAAGGAAAGTGTACATTTTTTAAGAGTGTAATTAGGGCTTCACTCTTTCAGTGAAGAATGTTATATCACATCGGTAAAGTTTTGGGGATATAGTATTTTACCAAATGATGAATTTCAAACTGTTTGTTCAAATAAAAAGTACATTAAAGGACAAAAAGCACGTTTTATTAAATTACCTTTATATGGCAGAATTTCTAGAACAGGAATAATTTAGTCACATATTATTAAGCTTATATCCAAAGCAAATAGGAATGCTTTGAGTAGATATAAATAATCAACAGCACAGACCTAAATCACAAGCTTCTTCCCGAAGCAACTTCATTTGTATATTTTAACTAAGGAAAACTGAGAGAAACTTCGTAATAGTCTTCACGAATATGCAAGCATATTACATACTAACTGGGTTTATTTCCATGGAGAATAGAATGAAGAAAATGAATTTCAGTGGGGGAGATTTAGGTAAAAGTTAGATGAATTTTCAGAATGAAGATTATTACACTTGGGGAGATACTTATAATAAAGGAGGAACCACTTTAGCAGTGGAATTCTAGAAACTCTGACAACTTCAAACATTCATCCAGACTCTGAACGTCCTAGAATGTTTCTGTTTATTTAATCATAAAACAAAAAGGTAGATCCTTCCAGATCCTTCTGTCTGTAAGGACACACGCTTGGAGGCAAAGGGCTACACGATTTGAATGGCTGAGGTCTTCCCAGGGAGAAGTTCCTTTATAATGAAATCTCAGAATTGCAAACAGCCCGAGACTGATCTGACACATCAGCTTCAGGGAGAACTTCTGGTTCTTTGTCCTTCTCTTCTCGAGGGAAACAGACCTTCCCTGCCTGCAGTTGCTGGCCTGACACCACAGGAAGACTTGACTTCCCCATCCTGATGACTGGGAAATGGCATGTGCACTAAGCCCTCAACAGCACTGAGGAGTTTGGGGATGTGTGTCTTCAATACTGTGGGAGCTGACGTTCCCGTTGCTGTTTCCGAGGAGGAACCAGCAGCTTCTGCTGCCATATGTTCCCGTAACACGGCGTGCCAACTTGCAGGCCATATCATGCCAGCCTGGAAACAAGTATGTTCACCAGGACTATATTAGCATCACTGTACTTGCAATCTAATTAATAATTAGCTGTCTTCCTGCAGCCCTGGAAGACAAATGTGAGAGCAACTTTGTCATGTTTGTCAAGAATGCACTTATCTTCTGGTGTTTTAATATGGACAGTGGAAAAAGGAAATTTCAAGATCTTGAGCATTGGTGGAATCTGAGTGAAAGGTTCAAAGGACTCTTTGTACTGTTTTTGGAACTTCCAGAGACTCTATAATCATTTCAAAATAAAAAGTAAGAAAAAGGGGCACCTGGGTGGCTCAGTGGGTTAAGGCTCTGCCTTCGGCTCAGGTCATGATCTCAAGGTCCTGGGATTGAGCTCCAAATTGGTCCCCGCATCGGGCTCTCTGCTCAGCGGGGAGCCTGCTTCTTCCTCTCTCTCTGCCTGCCTCTCTGCCTGTTTGTGATCTCTGTCTGTCAAATAAATAAATAAAATCTTTAAAAAAAAAAGTTAGAAAAAAATCTGTGACACAAACTCAGGGCTGGCCTCATGTATCAATAGAGCAAGCAATAGCTTAGTATCACTCCAGGCCTTTATAAAGTCCACATTTACGAAGTCCACGTCAGAAGCTAAAACGGATTCCGTTCAACCTTTTGCAATTCACTGTAGTGTGGAAGAATGATTGAGGAAGAAGTTATGAGAAGGTGAGTGATAGATGATAAAGGAGGCAGAACTTTCTGGATCTGTAACCCTGCCCCACCTCACCACCTCAAGGTGACCCTTGAGGACAGCTCTTCATTGTGCTGTAGGACTGGGCTGTAGGACTGGGCTGCTGGCGAACAAAGGCTCTGTGTTCTACCGGACTGGAGATAATTGAGAACCGTTTTTCAATTTTAAAGGAAAAACTTAAGTGACTATGTATCTTGGGCATCTTTACTTTGAAGACCTCCCAAGGTAGTATCAAGTAATTGCATACAGAATCTTTTATTCCTCTAAATAGAACCATATTTATGAGTAATTAAGGATACTACAAGCATTTCTTTGTGTAAAAAGGAATGTAGAACACTTGTTTCTCTTGGGGCAGCTGGGTGGCTCAGTCAGTTAAGTGTTTGCCTTTGGCTCAGGTCATGATCTCAGGGTCTGGTTCCTCACTGGGCTCCCTGCTCAGTGGGATGTCTGCTTCTCTCTCTCCCTCTGCCCCTACCCCCTGCTCACAGGTGCTCTTTCTCTCTCTCTCTCTCTCAAATAAATAAATAAATAAAATCTTTGAAAAAAAAATTTGTTGTTCTCTGCACACTAAATGGTGTGATTTCTTGATCGTTTGAGAAAACTTACATCATTGCTTATTATAACTAAATATGTTTAGGGGAAACATTCCCTTTCAGCTTAGAGAGTGAGTTACTGTTGGTACTTCACATTGGAAAGTTATTAATAAGAAGGAAGTAGCTAGCTGTTTTCTAATTTTGCCACAAAACTGAACTAAAATAAAAGCAATCTTTATTTAAGTAAGGTTCGAATGTTACATTCTTATTAAAAATGTTGTGAAATAGGAATTAGGCTGTATAAATCCATTTGGTTAATGTGTAAGTGGTAAGGCAAGAAAAAAACAGTAAAACTATGTTAGAATCATACATTTTACAAATAACAGGCAAGTTACAGTGCTGTTGCCAGTCTCCAGAGAAGTAGGTAGAAGATGTGGTAGGGAGGCTGGAATGGTGAGGCAGACTCCAGAGCATCTGTGTTCGAACGCAGTGCTCTTTTCCTAACCGTTAAATAAAAGTAACTGACATAATGCCATATGCTTAACGTGTAACCATGCCTCACTAAAATTTATTTATATTTGTGCATATAACACACATACATAATATATGCTATATACACATGTAAGGCTGTATTATAAAAGTCATTTCTTTGCAAGTAGTAAAAGGACTCCTTAAGACTTCAAAACTTGTACTTTTCCCAATAGCATCTACATATTTATAATTGATGTTGTCAAAAGAGAATTTGTACAATTTCCCAAAGTTGTTGGAATTTTATTAAAAGAACCAAATTTCCTGGAAGGAAGTGATGATTTTATTCTAATTCAAACCAGACTGTTGGATATATATTTAGACAGGAAAAACAAAGTACAGTGATTTGAATTGCTCTCCTGTGCAACAGCAGAAACCTGCAATACTTAATCGCTTATTTCACGGGCAAAGTGAGGGAGTAAACCCTCTGTTGACAATACAGTTAGACAAGGAATAGAAGAAAAGAGGAGTAAAATGAATTTTGAGCATGTAACGTCTTTTCTTTTGGTTTCTTTTAACTAGAAAGTACAATGATATTTACTGTATGAATTAGGATTTCAGAGGGCGATTTTTCTCTTGCGGGTTGTAACATCCGTGTTGCAGAATGATGCTGAAGAAGTAACAGAGTCGTAGGAAGTAGGCGGGGCTTTCTTCCACTTACCAACTGCTGCATAACATTAAGAAAATGATTTTGTTATGCTCACAATTCTATAGGTCAATAATTCAAGGACAGTCTCTATTCTATTGAGAGCCTCAGCTGGGATGGTATGAACAGCCAGAGACGGCTGGGGTGGCTGACCCTGCCATGGTCCCGGTGGCTCATTCTCTCAGGGGTCTGGCACCTGGGCCGTGATAGCTGCCACAGTGGGGTACGGCTCTCATCACGGTTTCTCCATCCAGTCCCCCCACCTGGCGTCACTACAGCACAGAAAAGTTCCAGAGTATTAGATATTCTTGAAGGCACTTGGCTTCCCTCAGAGCAAGAGTTTCAAGATATGGGAAACAGAGACCACGGATCCTCTTGAAAATTAGACCCAGAACTGGCAAAGTATCCCTTCTGGCATGTTGGATTGGTCAAAGCAATCAGTGGCCAGTCCAGATTCAAAGGACTCTATAGATTCTACCTTTTGATGGGGGAAGGGATGAATGGATCGTGGGCGCTTTAGAGATAAGCTACCATAAACCATAAGGAAACTTTTCAGTTTATGTAGTTTTGTAGATACTCATGCAGTTTTGTTGTTGTTGTTGTTTAAGATTTTATTTATTTATTTGACAGAGAGATCACAAGTAGGCAGAGAGGCAGGCAGAGAGAGAGGAGGGAAGCAGGCTCCCCGTTGAGCAGAGAGCCTGATGCGGGACTCGATCCCAGGACCCTGAGATCATGACCTGAGCCGAAGGCAGCGGCTTAACCCACTGAGCCACCCAGGCGCCCTGTTGTTGTTGTTTTAAGGATTTATTTTTTTTGTCAGACAGAGAGAGAGAGAGAGAGAGAGAGGGAGAAGCAGGGAGAAGCTGAGCGGAGCCCACCATGGGACTCAATCCTGGGACTCTGGGAACATGACCCGAGTTAAAGGCAGATGCTGGCAGGACTGAGCCACCCATTGGCTGAGCTCAAAGGACCAGGTGTCCCGATACTCATGTAGTTTTAACTCATGTAGATGATACACTATTTTTATAGGTTAAAAAAGAAATCCATGGGTTAAAAGAATATGTATGGAAAGTCAACTTCAGAAATAAATTCAGAGGAAGCTGGGACACAGTAAGTTACATTAGACTCTGGAATAGTCTCCACAGGGGGAAAAATAGGAGAGACCAATTGCCTGAGTCACTTTAAATTAGGCTAGAAAAAAATAGGCTGTAAGGGGTCAGTGTTGCACTGGCAAGGAAGTACTATTGGTCTTTTTAACTCCAAACATCTATGATGTGTTGCAATATATGTATTCTTTTGTGGCTGATTAAACTATGTCATAAAGTTCACCGAACTGTAATATTGTCTGTCCATTTTGAGGATTATATTCAAGCATGTGACCAGGTCCCGGGGATGCTATTGAACTGCATAATCGATCACCCAGTGCAATTTGTCGGTGTGTCAGAGGATGTTAAGTACATTGCTGCTCTGAAACTCCTCTATGTGCAACTCTTCTTCCTCTTCTGTGCAAAAAAAAAAGTGCAGGAATTCTTTTATCAGGCTATTTGCAAGTCCCTCGCTCCTGCATGTCAGCTGCCCTTGGCTGCAAGATAACCATAAAACATTTACTGCAAAGCCATGAAGAATCCATATGTCCATTTGATGTGTCAGGCCACCAAGAAGCCAGAGCTTGTGGGGTAACATAAGGATATCTGAAGGTGACACATGCTGTCAGTTGATGAACAGAGACACAGAAGGGGACTCTGGCAGCCTCTATCTTGGCCTTGACAACTTGTGATGGTGACCAGGTGGGGTGTGTTATCTTAATAGTCTGGAGCTCTTGTGAATTATTTGCTGATAGATGTAAACAGCTGTTATTCTTGGTAATGGAAAGCAATTAGAAACATCTGTACTCTTGGCTATGAGTAATGCCTCCTATCCTCACTGCTCCCAAGTGCCAATTGGAAATAACTACATCATCGAGATGGTGTTGGCAATTCTACACTGCATTATGGGCTGATGATTAGTACTGAGCTGTGAAGAGCAAGAGGTACCGTGCGGGAGAAAGAGCCTCACCTGGGATGTCGGAAGCGGAGGAAAGCCTGCCCTATCTGTGCAACAGAAAGCAAGCATTATGGCTTTAGGAAGGACACATGTCCATTAATCTGGATTAATGTTTTTTATCCTGAGGGATACCTCAGGATAAAAAGGTACCAGTTCCTAAAAGAAACATGTTCCTTGACAAGTTTAACCTAGTGATTAAGCGTGGGCCCCAGAAATCGGGACGGCTTGGGGTTGCCTCCCAGCCCTACTACTTGTGTGGCTTTGGGCAACTTGCTTAATCTCTCTTAGAAATTAAAAATAGAGCTTCCCTATGACCCTGCAATTGCATTACTGTGTATTTACCCCAAAGATACAGATGTCGTGAAAAGAAGGGCCATCTGTACCCCAATGTGTATAGCAGCAATGGCCACAGTCGCCAAACTGTGGAAAGAACCAAGATGCCCTTCAACGGATGAATGGATAAGGAAGATGTGGTCCATATACACTATGGAGTATTCTGCCTCCATCAGAAAGGACGAATACCCAACTTTTGTAGCAACATGGACGGGACTGGAAGAGATTATGCTGAGTGAAATAAGTCAAGCAGAGAGAGTCAATTATCCTATGGTTTCACTTATTTGTTTTTTTTTTTTTTTTTTTTTTTTTTTTTTTTTTTTTTTTTCCAATTTATTTATTTTCAGAAAAACAGTATTCATTATTTTTTCACCACACCCAGTGCTCCATGCAAGCTGTGCCCTTTATAATACCCACCACCTGGTACCCCAACCTCCCACCCCCCCCCCCCCGCCACTTCAAACCCCTCAGATTGTTTTTCAGAGTCCATAGTCTCTCCATGAAACAAGATGGGTTTCACTTATTTGTGGAGCATAACAAATAGCATGGAGGACAAGGGGTGTTAGAGAGGAGAAGGGAGTTGGGGGAAATTGGAAGGGGAGGTGAACCATGAGAGACTCTGAAAAACAATCTGAGGGGTTTGAAGTGGCAGGGGGTGGGAGGTTGGGGTACCAGGTGGTGGGTATTATAGAGGGCATGGATTGCATGGAGCACTGGGTGTGGTGAAAAAATCATGAATACTGTTTTTCTAAGAATAAATAAATTGAAAAAAAAATCTCTCTTAGTTTTGTTTCCTCATCTATAAAATGGACAGAATACCTACTCTATAGCACAGCTATGAGAATTGAATGAATCTGTTTATGAAAAGTGCTTAAAACAATGCATGGCAAATAGTAAGCACCCAGATGACCTTAGGCTGTTGTTGTTATTCAATACCTCATCCTGCTGGGCGGTGGAGGCAGCCTGCAGAACATTCAAGGTGACTTCTCTCATGGTGGTCATTAGTGTCGTGTTCATAGAAGCGTCTAATCTACAGCCAAGTACATACAAGAAACTTAACATTGGTTTCTTTCTCTTTTCTTTTGCTTTCCATGGAAAGAGTTGTATGTTAGCTTCCTAAAGACTGGGAACTAGGATGATGGTGGGTCCCAGACAGTACCGCTGTCCTAGATGTTGATGGCTTGAAAGAAATACGAACCTGTAAGTGGACACTTTCAAGGCAGATAGTAATTTACTAGAAGAATTGTTGTTAGATTTATTAAGTAATTATGTTCTAATACTTAACTGTCTTGTCCCAGAGATTGCTACAGATTTTTTCTTTCTGGTGCCCTTTAGCACACAGCACACACATCATTTGAAAAAATAGAGATCAAGTTCTGTCTCTGGGTGCAGCTGTCACAGTATTTTGTTTCATGACGGAGATTTCTGAGGAAGACAAATGTTTGTCATAGGGAGAGGTGATGGAGAATTTGACTGAATTCTGTCACAAGAAAGGGAAAAATTGAGGCATTTTATGCCCTACAAGTTGAGTATCATTTTAGGAATAATAGTGTACCAGAGACTTTGTCCTAGGGTAAGATAATAATTTTCACTCATTTATGCAACCAATATATTGGTTGAAAAAATATATATGGAAATACATATCTACTAAGAAAATGAGTAAGAATAGGACATAGACCCAGCAGGTTACATTGATTTTTACGTATGTTCTGTTGACTTAGAACTTATATTTGACGTTTGTGTGAAGATTAGATTATCCTAAAGTCTAAGTGTGCAATCAAAATCTAGAATCGTGAAAAATAAAGCAGAGTTCTAGTTTACTTTGGACAAGGAAAAAAACAAAATGCTTAAAAACTAATGAAAAGGAGAAGTGAAAGGGTTTCTCATTCAAAAATGAGAAGATCCTCAAAGTTAGGAGAGTCAAGACTTAGAAGGATATGCTGTATGCAACATGCTAAATTTGCAGAGTCTAGCTTTCTGTTGCTATTAACAAATGCTCGTTAATTTAACTATGTTTAAAAACTTTACCTTTTAGGAGGAAGAGGCATTAAGCCTATGCTTAATTGATTGACAATACATTTGCTATTTTAAAAGGACTGGAATACTTCAATGTTTTTATCTTCAGTTGCTAAAAGTCCTTATAGGTCTTGCTCAGCTGCTCACATAGAGAGAAGGTGTAGGCTCTGCTATTCCCATTCATCAGCTGTAGACACTGAGACTTAAAACATCGAATCCTTTTTATAATAATATAAATAAAAATGACTTTCAGTCTTCTGGTTCCTACTTAGAAATCTTGTTCTTTCGCTCTTGTTCTTGTTTGCAAGGAGAATGCATTTAAAATGCAAAGCTTGACCAGAAAAGACAGTAAAAGCCAATGAAAACTGGTGAGTCCTCAAAAATACATCTGCACTGCTGTTTAGAAAAATCGGCATGTGATGCCATCAGAGTAGCTGAAAATGAAGTCTGGTTTACCACGTATCCTGGAGTGATTTATTTGCAAACTTCTTTAGAGAAAAATGGTCCAGCAGAAGCTTCCCTTTCTTAGTTACTGTTTCATGGGCTGCCACTGCTATCTCCCTTACTAACGATAACCCCATCCAGTTAGCCAGTTCTAGGGTTTCCCATTTTTCTTTGCCTCTTCTCTCCACTGTATTGTGTCCAGCCCTTGTTTCCCACTCAGACTCCTACAGTGACCTTGTTCCTATTCTTGTCCTCTTCAAGTTCATCTTTTGCTCAGTTGCCAGGGATCTGGCCAATGGACATCTGATCATGTAGTATTATTTCTTGAACCTATTCTATTAGTTCACATTGCCAAAAGAAAAATGCCTAAATTTCCTATTATGTCCTACAATATCCTGAATTACCCATTTCTACTTCTTCAATCCCATCTCTCACTTTCCCTGCTTTGAAATTTGTTCTTGAAACTGCTTGAAACTCTGCACATATGACTTTGTTCATAGTGTTCTCTTTGCTGATGATGCCCCATCCACACTTCTTTGCCTGAAAACCCCCTACACACTCCCATGGGATATCTCTCCACGGGGATATCTCTCCACGGGGATATCTCTCCACGGTCATCTCTGCCAAGAAGCTTTCCGGATCACTCAGGGCAAAATAGTTGCATTTTCCCTGTGCTGTTTCTTGGGCTTATCTCTACCATTCATATCTCATTGTTTTTATCCATTTGAGGTCTGGACTGTGAGGTACTTGAACGGTGAAAGTTGCATCTTATGGATATTTTCATACTTAACATCTTTTATACAGGGCTCTTGATAAGTATTTGTTCAATGATTAAAATACCAATGATTATTATAACAGTAACTTACACTGGTTACTTCCTATGTGCTAGGCACTGAACCGAGTGCTTTTTGAGAATTTTCTCACTTAATTCTCCTAGCAAATCTAAGAGATGTGTACTACATTTATTCTCACTTGACAGTTGAGAAACAGAGGCTTAGAGTGAATACATAACTGTCTTTAAGTCACACAGCTGGGGAGTGGTGGAGACAGGATTATAATGCAGGTCTAACTGGCTCTCTTAAGTGTTCTCTTGAACTAAGCTAAATTTTGCCTAGGTCCTGGGTTCTCAAGTTAGCCCTGCAATTTGCTTGCTGTGTAACCTGGGGATTAAGATTCCTTCAACCTTATTTCCTCATCCATGGAACAGAACAATAATGTTTTCTCTGCGTACACAAAATGGTTACTATTGTCCCAATTAGCTCAATGTCCATAATCCTTTCCCACCCATGCACAAAGTCAGGGGGTCCTATAAACTTCTCCCCTCCTCTCAGTTCAAAGAGCTCACAAAACCTCTACGGCTTTACCTTTTCATTGCCTACTCTAATTGGACTTGCTGCTGTAGACTTTTCTGGAAGTTTTTGAGCCTATTGAGCCTTATTTCTTATGTGTTCATTCTTTCAACAAATCTGTATCAAGTACTTGTTATCCACCAGACACTGTTGTAGGAAGTGGGGCACATCAGAGAACAAAGAGTAAAAGATTCTGATCTTGAGGAGCATATATTTTAATGCGAGTTTCAGACAATAGAAAACAACATGGTAACTAAGTTAATTATGTAGTTGTTTAGAAGGTGATCTCAATGACCTCACTTCTGGGTCATCACTTTGCTATGACGCCTAAACTTGGCTCTGGCCAGTTGTGGCCAGAGCTCCTGTACCTCTCTGTATGTCTGAGAATGGACGAATGGATAAATTTTGGATAAGTGACATTATCAAGTGACTAAATAAACATGAAAATGTACTGTGAACCTGTCTTGTGTCTGATCATCTCAGAATCACTCCCGAGGGGTGAGCAGGACAGCGAGGTCTCAGAGGAGAGAATGCAGGATTTCTCCAGTCCTCAGAAATACCCCTGGCCTTCCAACCTCAACGGCACCCCTCGCGCTGTTGGTTGGGTGCAGCTGAAGAAGAGAACAGACATAAGGGACACGTGCCAGGAGGTACGTCCATGTCCCGGCAGACCACCAGTACCAGCAAACATCCCCGGGCTTTCTTCAGCTGAGAATACACTGAGAGACGTTCAAAAGTATGAAGAGGCAAAAACTGAGTAATTTTCTTGAGGGTTTAGAACATTATATCAAAATAGACAAATTACAGTGCAAGAAGACAATGCTAAGTGCCAAATGTCAGGTATAAATGACGTCTGTAGGAGTCCTGGGGAAGCAGTGACGGTTAGATGCTGGGGCAGCTTGTAAAGGCTCCGGGGAGGCAGTCAGGCTTGGTCTGTGCCTAAAAGGGACAAGGACTTAGCAAGTGAAATGACAGGGACAGAAAGTTGGGAGGAAGGAATGGACAACTAAGGTGAAGATGAAACAATCTTGGACTTGGGGCTGCACGTAGTTTCGAGTTCCAACTGTCCTACCTCCGAGCCTCCGGACAGCGTACACACCTCTTAACACTTCTGAGCATTGAGCTCATACTCTTCATTTTACAATGCGAATGTGAGGACAAATGAGATGATGGGATAGAAAAATTGTTTAATTACAAAGAATTATACAAATAAACTATTACTTTTATAATGGTTATTAATAGCCTTGGCTTTTCCAGCCTGCAGGCTTGTCTTTTCTTTGAAGAACACTCCAATTTTGCTTGGGGAGTTACCCTTCCTTCTCTAAATATATGCTCTCCCCTGGCCAAGGGACGGGCATGCAGCCCAGGGAAGCTTACTTATTTTATTTCCACAGGATGTGACTCTTGAGAAGAATGGCACAGGCTGAAATTATTGCCACTGATTCTCCTGGTTAGGGCCCAGAAGACAGTATCCTTTAGTTCCTGTAACTTAAGACCTACCTTGATTCTTATCCTTTCTGAGTCTGCCCCCCCTTTTCCAACATTTCCTTGGATTCTGTAAGATGTTCCATATTCTTTCAATAAAAATTTACTTTCTCTAGTGAAGCTTTCCAAGCTCCATTTCTGTTTCTCGTATTTGGAGAATGCTAACTGACAAGTGGCTTTAGGAGACTGAAGAAGTTGAGGGAAAAGGTGGTATCCTTCATTTATGCATACACCTAGCAACAATGTGGGTCCGGTCCATGTGCTTAGTAAATATTAGCTGAAGTAAAACAGGTGCATATGGCCTGGACTGAGTAGAAGTGTTAATATGATGAAAAGCAGGAAGTTAACTAATATAAAGAAAGGTATAGGTACTAGAACGAGGAAGGCCCTTAATGACCAAATTTTTTATTATTTCAGAATCGAGAGGGCTTGAAAGATTTTTACTCAGAGTTGCAAGGTAGATGGGTAAGGGACTGATGTAGGAAAAGCAGTGTTTTAGAAAGATTAATTGGATAGACAGGGAAGAAACTAACCCTCATCAGTCCTTTCTAGGCTCTGGCCCAAATGCTACCCATGGATTACCATGAAAATTAACCAGTTCCTCACAACGGTCTATGACATGGATACCCATTTTACAGATGAGGAAACAGAGTCATAGACTGGCCAAGTAATATCCCTAAGGTCAAATATCCAGTAAATTGTAGAGTCGGGATTGAAACCTGGGAAGTCTGACGGGATTGAAACCTGGGCAGTCTGATGGAAGAGTCTGTGCTTCAACTACACATTGCTCTGCCTCCATGGTATGGCTATGCAGATGGGGAGAAGACAGTTTTCAAGGAAGCAGTAAAGAATCCGAGTTATAAGGGTCTGGGGTAGAGTGGTGGCTGTTGGAATAAAGAGTTGTCAGGACTTGGCCTCACAGGATATGGGCTGATATTTGGGGGAAATCAAGGGCCAAAATTAATTAGTAATTTATCCATTCATTCCATAAATGTTTATTGAGCATCTACCAGATGTCATGCACTGTTTTATCTGCTAAGGATGCCATGGTGAGCGAGGCAGGCAAGTTCTTTGCTATCATAGAGTACAAATTATCTGAGAGAAAACGGACCACAAAACAATTAAATTAAAAAGGACCTCAAGTAGCAATAAATGCTGTGGTGAGAATGAAAAATAAAAAGACAGAGAAGGATTATGGCCTGCTTATACAGACTGAAAGCTCTCTTTGAGAAATTGAAGAGTACATTGAGACCTGAATGATGGAAAGGAACCAACCATCTAAAGATCTTCAGGCAAGTGTCCCAACTGAGAGACCAGCAACTACAAAAACCCCAAGGTAAGAATGATCGGGGCATGCTTGAAGAACCCAAGTAAGGCAAGTATGTCTGGGGTGTAGTGGGTAGAGGGTATAGAGGTGAAGACCCTGTAGTGAACAGAGCCCGCTTTATACAAGGGACTGGATGCCAGGATTGGGGGGGTTAATTAATTAATTATTTTTAAAATAACTTATTTATTTGTTAGTTAGTTAGTTATTTGAAAGAGAGCATGAGCAGGAGGGAAAGAGAACCTCAAGTGGACTCCATGCTTAGCGTGGAGCCCAACTTGGGCTTCACCTGGGGTTTCGTTTCAGGTGGCTGAGAACATGACCTGAGCAGAAACCGAGAGCTCGATGCTTAACCACCACCTAGATGCCCCAGGTTGGAAGGTTTAAATACAGCAATTACCTTCTACAAATTCTGTTTCAGAGAAGGTCACTGGCTAATGTGTGAGAAAGGAATAGCAGCAGAACAAAAGTAGAACCAAGCACCATGTTAGGAGACAGTAGCAGCAGTCCACTTGTTAGGGATAGAGGTGGGCCTCAGGAATTGGGGAGATAGTGTGAAGCAGAGCTGACGAGATTTACTGATGGATGAGACATGGAGGAGAAGAAAGGAAAGGATTTCTAAATATTTACTCGAGCGACCAGGTGGATTGTGCTGCTTTGTATTGACATGTTGACAAAAAAAGGGAGAAGGCAGGTTTTTTAGGTCTTGGAAATTTTGTTTGGAGTATGGTAATGAGATGCATTTTAGAAATTCAAGTGGAAATATTAAGAGGCCAACTGGATCTAAAAGCCAATTTTGGGAGTGCCTGGATGGCTCCCTCATTAAGCATCTGCCTTCAGCTCAGATCATGATCCCAAGGTCCCAGGATTAAGCCTTTATCCATTGCCTCCCTCTCCGTCTCACTCCTCCTCCTCCCTCCTTCTCCTTCTCTCATTGTGTCTCTGTCAAATAAATAATAATTTTTAAAAAGCCAATTTGGGGTAAATTTCAAGGCTAGAGAAGTAAAACTCAGAATCACTAGAAATATGGATTTTCTTCAAAGCCATGGGGAGGGATGACATTACCTAGCGAGAAGGTGTAGATAAATAAGAGAAAAAGCCCCAGTTCCATACTACGGAGCCAGCAAAGGAATGACTAATAAGGACAGAGGAAAAGCCAGCAGCGAAGTGTCTTTAAGCCAGGACAGAATGGGCCAATGCTGCTAGGTCTATCAAGATGAGAACAGAAATGTTACGGTGGGATGTGGAAACGAGCAACTCATTGCTGGTGTGAGTGTGCAATTTCAGTGCATGGAGGGTCAGAAAGCCTGTTGGAAGGGATAAGGAGAAAATAGGAGTGATGCGATAGAGGCAGAGACTACAGACAACTTTTCCAAGAGATTTTGCTGTGAAAGGGGTAATCTAATGAGGTAGTAGACAGCAGATTGTTACGGAAATTTTTTTAATGCACAAAACTTAAAGTTCTTTGTCAATAAAAATGATCTGTGGAGAGGGGATAATTGATAACACAGTATAAAAAGAATCCTATTTACTACAAAGCTGTGATCACCAAGACAGCATGGTACTGGCATAAAAATAGACACATAGACCAGTGGAACAGAGTAGAGAGCCCAGATATGGACCCTCAACTCTATGGTCAAATAATCTTCGACAAACAGGATAAAATATACAGTGGAAAAAAGACAGTCTCTTCACTAAATGGTGCTGGGTAAACTGGACAGCTATATGTAGAAGAATGAAACTCAACCATTCTCTTATATCGTACACAAAGATAAACTCAAAATGGATAAAAGACCTCAGTGTGACACAGGAATCCATCAGAATCCTAGAGGAAAACATAGGCAGTAACCTCTTCGATATCAGCCACAGCAACTTCTTTCAAGATATGTCTCCAAAGGCAAAGGAAACAAAAGCGAAGATGAACTTTTGGGACTTCATCAAAATCAAAAGCTTCTGCACAGCAAAAGAAACAGTCAAGAAAACAAAGAGGCAATCCACGGAATGGGAGAAGATATTTGCAAATGACAGTACAGACAAAAGGTTGATATCCAGGATCTATAAAGAACTCCTCAAACTCAACACACACAAAACAGACAATCATATTAAAAAATGGGCAGAAGATATGGACAGACACTTCTCCAGTAGACATACAAATGTCTATCAGACACATGAAAAAATGTTCATCATCACTAGCCATCAGGGAGATTCAAATTAAAACTACATTGAGATATCACCTTACACCAGTTAGAATGGCCCAAATTAGCAAGACAGGAAACAACATGTGTTGGAGAGGACATGGAGAAAGGGAAACCCTTCTCTTAACACTGTTCGTGGGAATGCAAGTTGGTGCAGCCTCTTTGGAAAACAGTGTGGAGATTCCTCAAGAAATTAAAAATAGAACTTTGCTATGACCCTGCCATTGCATTACTGTGTATTTACCCCAAAGATACAGATGTTGTGAAAAGAAGGGCCATCTGTACCCCAATGTTTATAGCAGCAATGGCCATGGTTGCCAAACTGTGGAAAGAACCAAGATGCCCTTCAACGGATGAATGGATAAGGAAGATGTGGTCCACATACACTATGGAGTATTATGCCTCCATCAGAAAGGACGAATACCCAACTTTTGTAGCAACATGGACGGGACTGGAAGAGATTATGCTGAGTGAAATAAGTCAAGCAGAGAGAGTCAATTATCCTATGGTTTCACTTATTTGTGGAGCATAACAAATAACATGGAGGACATGGGGAGATGGAGAGGAGAAGGGAGTTGGGGGAAATTGGAAGGGGAGGTGAACCATGGTAGACTATGGACTCTGAAAAACAATCTGAGGGGTTTGAAGGGGCGGGGGTGGGAGGTTGGGGTACCAGGTGGTGGGTATTATAGAGGGCACGGATTGCATGGAGCACTGGGTGTGGTGAAAAAATAATGAATACTGTTATGCTGAAAATAAAAAATAAACTAAAAAAAAAAAAAAGAATCCTATTTGCAGGAGGAAATTCTGTAAGGCTCCAGAAGCTGATATGTGTTGGGTATAGTGAAGACTTGACTTTTTATAGGAAGAGCCTGTCTTCCATGAAAACAGGCAGGAAGGCAGGACTGCAGAAACTACCTCATTGCATTTCATTTTAATTGGAAAAGCTGAAATTTCAAGTCTGGGTAACTTGGAAAACGTTGGAACAAATCACATGCACACCAAAAGAAAATCACCACAGGTGTAGGAGACTTCACAGGGTATACAGAGAAATGAGCAGAGGACTTAGAAGTCACTTCACCTGTCTCTGTGAAAGTGTCCTCACTAGCTTTGCTTGTGCTTGATAGTAGAGACTGGGGGAGGGGGAAACATAACTTTGGACATTCCTAAAAGGAATTTATAATATTAGTCCTTAAAAATTGGTTGCAGTGATATATTTCATGCCTTTGAGGAAACCAGGGAGCATATATATATATATATATATAGAGAGAGAGAGAGAGAGAGAGAGAGAGAGAGAGAGAAATATATATAGAAATATGTAGAAATATATATATTTATTTTATATATGTCTGTAAATATATATATATTTCTATATATATATCAGTTATGTTAATTGGAATTGTATGTTTTACTTACCTATTTTTAAATTTAAATCTAATAAGCCAACTTATAGTACATCACTAGTTTTAGATATAGTGTTCAATAATTTATCAATTTTGTATAACACCAAATGCTTATCATATCACTTGCCCCCCTTAATGCCCATTTACCCAATTACCCCATCCCACCGATCTCTACTCCAGCAACCCCCAGTGTTTTCCCTAGAGCTAAGAGTCTCTCGTGGTTTTTCTCCCTCTCTGACGACTTCCCATTCTGTTTTCCCTCCCTTCCCCTATGGTCCTCTGACCTGTTTCTTATATTCCAAATGAGTGAAATCATATGATAGTTTTCTTTCTCTGATTGACTTATTTTGCTCAGCATAATACCCTCCAATTCCATCTACACCAATGTAAATGGTAAGTACTCATCCTTCCTGATGGCTGAGTAATATTCTATTTTATATACATACCACATCTTCTTTATCCAGTCATCCATTGATGAACATCTCGGCTCCTTCCACAGTTTGGCTATTGTGGACATCACTGCTATGAACATTGGGGTGCAGGTGCCCCTTTGGATTGGTTTGTATCTTTGGAGTAATTACTCACCTATTGCTAAAAAAAAATCAACAGAGTAAATCTGAATATCTAATTGACTTCATCAGACAATTCGTGAGTCCCATCTAGCAGGCAGATGGGAACTCCAAAGGGCAGCAGAAGAGAAAGGTTTATAAAGAGAGGACAAGGAAGCTAGAAACAGAAAAAAAGAAAAAATGATTATTTCAGGTGCAATCACCTTCACTTGGGTTTTAGTAGGTGGATTACCTCATCTTCCTTTGCAGGTTGAGGAGGGCCCGTGACAGATCACCTTATTGTATTGACCGGAAAATTCTCTAACTGATTGGTTAAGACTCCCTTTCTGGGGTGTTGAAACTGAGTTAGGCTAGGTACTAAGTCTTGGCTTACTGACTTGAGATCTTAACCTAAGTGACAACCATTTTAGGCCTACGGCTTTCTTTTTAAATATAGATAGATAGATAGATAGATAGATAGATAGTTAACAGAGTCCAGAGTCCCTAAAAATGTTCTTGAATGAATGAATAAATGGATGAAGTGATCTGAAGAACTTGGAAAGTGAGGAACTACATTCTTCCAGGAGAGGGGGAATAGTACATGAAAGAAATGAAGCTTTCATAAACTAATGCTTTATCTCTAAATTTAAAACAAAAAGGCTTCAGTTGAAAGGAAGCAGAGCTAAGGTAGAACTTCTTAGGAAAGGTAACTCAACTTTTATGTAGTTCTAGAAATGACTATCAGAACAACTTAAAAGGCTCCAGAGAAGGCTGTGACCCTACATGACAGTTTTATGTCCCCTTTCTGACAGTAGTATCCCACCACGGGTCCTGAGGAAGGAAAGGCAACATGAATTAGTGTAAAGAAGCCTCATTAACAAAGTGTCCTATTTAATGCCTAAATAGAATCCTGACTGTCATAGAGTGTCTTCTGTGGCAGGGCGTAAATTTGATATCCCTGCCTATCAATCAAGTCTGATTCAAGAGTATCGGGTTTATTATGTGAAAACAAAATCTGCAGTTAATCACCATAGGTAGCAACATCTAACAAAAGATTCTAGTTATCGTTTTTTCTTGAAGAATGGTGAGCGCCTTTAAGAATGTGCAAACTGAATATTGTAGTATCAGTTAGGAGGTAAGTTACCAGTTCAGTAAATTCTTTAAAAGGGAGTTTGTAGATTTTTGGGTAGAGTGCATCTAAAATCAGTGGGAGATTACACCAAGCTTTTGCAGCATTGGGCAGAGCCAGTAGATGGTGGTCTTAAGTTGCAAGTTGCTATTACAGTAACACCTGTCAGCATGTGAAGTAACTACTGCTTTTCACAAAATGTCAAAATTCACTTTTCCATTCATTAGATGCCATAAATTGGAAGATGACGGCACAAGAGAACATTCTGAGATATGTTAACTGTTATTTTTTAAAAGCACACTTTTCTTTAAAAAAAAATCGTAGGAAACTTGTAATAACACAGCATTTAAAATCATGCAATGCTTATATCAGAATGTGATATAAATGGCTGTATCTATTGTTTATCTTTTTTCAAGAATGAAAGAGATTTTTAATTTCTTTTTTTTTAAGATTTTATTTATTTATTTGACAGAGAGAGATCACAAGTAGGCAGAGAGGCAGGAGAGAGAGAGAGGAGGAAGCAGGCTCCCCGCTGAGCAGAGAGCCCGATGTGGGGCTCGATCCCACGACCCTGAGATCATGACCCGAGCCGAAGGCAGAGGCTTTAACCCACTGAGCCACCCAGGCGCCCCAGATTTTTAATTTCTTAATAAGAATGCTCTCTGTTGGAATTCTCAAAAACCAAGACCAACTCTAAGCTGTAATACCTAAATAAGATATCCACTTAACATCCTCTATTGTTAAATGCACTTTAGAGATTCAGTTGCAAGAGTATTACAATACCTTGTAATTATGCAGACTGAGTAGAATTAAAGACTTTGGAAATTAATTTTGAGTTGAAATATTAAATTAAGTAGAATGTTTTATCATAATGGCATAATTTAAAACTAACTAAAAATAGCATTAATAATAATCATGATCATTCTCCTTTCATTAAAAGAAGAGATTCAGCACTAAATTATTAAATGATCAAATTTATGGTGCCCAAGTTAGTAAAGATTTTGTAGTAGTGTAAATCATGCTACATGATTTCTGTCTAGTGACTATGGCAAATTAGTCACTCTAGTAAATTTTAGAGGGTGTTAATAATACAAACACTTCAGTGTTGGAAGCTTTGGTAGAACGATACTCTATACATCCTTAGACATTCAAATATTCCTTTTTTTTTCTTCTAACAGTGTATTATCTAACTGCCAAGGGTAGTAGCAGGGATGGACAATTACACCTTGAACCAAAGAAAAGGGTAAGCCTTTTATTTTTATAAGCCAACAATTTATGAGAAGTAATTTCTGCTTTCCAACATTAACCTTTGACCTCCTTCTATTCAACAGTCTTCTGATTTTACTCTGAAATTGTACTGTCTGTGTTCTAAGCAGAACATATGTTGCTCATTTTATTTAATGATTCTCAGATCAACTCAATTTTACTCTACAAACCAAAAAAAAAAAAAAGCAAGAAATGATTTGCTTTCCAACTTATTTAAAATCATCCTAATGTATATACGTGATTTCCACCCCCCCCGCAATAACTGAATTAGCTCTACCAATATATGAGTTATGAAACAGGCAAGCGGCCTAAAGTAGAGAGCAAACACACATCAACCCCTTGAGTGATTAGGGTGGGTTGGTGTTAAGGTAGGAGATTTGCTTTGTTTTATAAGTTTCTTAAGGAAAGTTTTTATAGATGTTCTAATGTACACATACACTATACACTTGTCTATATTTAATATCATTAAGTATTTCCTTCCTCTTTAGCCATGGATATGGTTTTGGGTACCTGATCTATATTTCAGAAAATTATCGGATCTGAGAATCCCAAAAGTCATGTAATATTGCAACGGATTAGTGCATGTATAAAAATGTTATGAATTATCTGAATCACTCCTCAGAATTTTGTCTTCCATAGTCAAAATATCAATGTCTGTGTAGGTTTTAGTACTACAAAGACTATATGTTACATACCTGTTAACTCATAAAGCAACTTTTAGAAAATTTTGGGAAATAAATCACCTAACCAAACTTACTATTATGGGTTAATTTCTGAGAATGTTAGAATTACTTTGGACCAAGAATGTTAATTTAGAGCAAACCAGTCACTTGTTACTTTTCTTTTACCTCATAACGTTTTGACCATGAGTTTATCCTATGCCTTTAGCACTACCCAAGTCATTTTGGCAAAATAGATTTTGCAGCAGAAGATCCTTATTAAAAACATGGATTGAAATAGTGTGGTGCAAAACCCAGGTCGTGCACCTTCCTTCACAGAGCTTTGGGGCATCATTAACAAGAGGCTAGTTACTAATGATCACACGTTCATTTATCCAGCACGTTCACTGTACTTTATATAAAGGGATGTGTGAATAAAATCAACATAGTGGGTATATCTATAGTATCAAAGTCAGCGTAGCTTAAGATAATTTCCTTAAAATATTAATTCAACAGCTGGGATATTCAGTAGAGAACTACATACATCATACTGAGGCGTTTAACTAGACTCAGGAGTCAAACACACATCTGAAAACATGTATCGACTCATTAGTATTGTTTCAGTAACTGCTTTGGCTTTTATATAACACAGGAAATAGGAAATCATAACATCGTAAATAGTGTTCAACTGAACCTATCCATGTAGCCAGAGCAATTTTAAGCCAATCATTTCTCATTAGGCTAATGCTAGTAAAGTTTCTTATTCAGATTTTTTTTTTCTTTTTACTTCTTTTGGCTATTCAGTGGCCAATGAGGTGTAATAAGTTTTAGCAAATTGGGGCTGAGGTCTCTTAGGTTAGCTTTATTCTCTGCTGTAAATTACAGCAGCTTTATAACTGCTTAATACAGCTCTTGAATCAAGAAATGTCACACCTGAATTTTCCTGTTCAAGCTGAATGACTGGCATTAGGGGAGAGAGAAAAAGAGGGAGAGAAAGGGAGGGGGAGGGGAGAGAATGTGCATATGCTCCTGGAATTCAGGATTAAACCTGCTTTCAGACGGTCACACTGATTTATATTTTAACCGTTGAGCAGCTGAAGTGGAAACTAAATAGAATTTTAATTTACCAGCATCTTCCCATATATTTTCTCTTTGCAGATTACAGTTTGGCAAATTGTTGGATTTGCCAGTGCACTCTGTGGTACCTCCTGTTGACTCTGAATTGGATTTTGTATTTTGGACTTTATTTTTGATTTCAGGCTCCAAACTCGCTTCTTAGGCTTCACATCTGTTTTTTAAGCATCAGAAAACCAGTCGCGGCTACAAGGACCATCTCTGATGAAGCAGCAGACTTACATAAGAAGACGGTATGACAATAAAAAAATGTACTAGTGTAGAAGTCTCTCTTCTCTTAGCAGCTTTTAATAGGTCAGCAAATGTGACTTGTTGGCTGTTTTCCTGTCTTTCTCATTGACAGTTCATTACAAAATGAGGTAGGTTATTTTTTTTTCTGACTAGATTAGCAAAAACAGAAAAGTAATTAATACATAAAGTACCAAATATGAAATATTACTCTGCACAGAGGCATTTCACACTTCATTGATTTCATGAGTGGGCCAGAGGTGCCAGAACAATAATTAATATGTTGTAAGGGAAAAATTATTATGCAAGGTCAGCAGCATTTGAAGACTTTACAAAGAAGAGGCATGAAAAGATGTTCTGAAACTGTTTCTTAAATAGGGCTTACAACTGGATTTTAAATGAATATTGGAAGAAATACATGGTTTTTCTATGAGAAATTAGGGATTATTCATTTGTCACTGAAAGGATGCCTCTTTATGGAAGCATAATGTAAATCAATATACTGGCATTTGGGAAAAAATGAATAAATATGTGTGGGTACGTATAGACTTATGGATATAATTATTTACATTTCCAAACTGTCAGTGAAATATAAAAATTTAAAATTCAAGGAAATTCATTTATATTATTTTTAACCAGTAACTGTTTTGCAAAAAGTAAGAATCTCAAAAAAGCAAAAATAAAAATACCAACATGAAATCAGCTATAATCCTACTGTGCCAATAAATTGGATAGGGAGGTGGACCACGAGAGACTATGGACTCTGAAAAACAATCTGAGGGGTTTGAAGTGGCAGGGGGGTGGGAGGTTGGGGTACCAGGTGGTGGGTATTATAGAGGGCACTGATTGCATGGAGCACTGGGTGTGGTGAAAAAAATAATGAATACTGTTTTTCTAAAAATAAATAAATTGGAAAAAAATGTTAATATTCTGGGGGCTTCTGGGCAGCTCAGTTGGTTAAGCGTCTGCCTTCGGCTCAGGTCATGACCCCAGGGTCCCAGGATGGAGCCCCTCGCCAAGCTATCTGCTCAATGGAGGCTCTGCTTCTCCCTCTCCCTTGGCCCTCCACTTCACTAGTGTTCTCTCACTCTCTCTCAAATAATAAATAAATAAAATCTTAAAAAAAACAAAGATGTTAAAAAAAAAACCAAAGATGTTAATATTTTGGTGCATATCCTTTTTATATTCTCTCTAGGAAATACATTATTTTTAATGGGATTCCGCCATGTTGTTTTTCAGTGTGCCTTTTGATTTATATGATTATTCCCTCGTGTCATTCAGTTGTTCTGTATGATTTTTAGTGGCTACATAATGCTTCACTGGATATAACATGACGTATTTAAATAGTCTTGTGTGGATGGGCATATGGTGGTTTCCATTCCGGACAAGCTCCAACGCTCGTCCTGTTGTGACCGAGCCTGTTGGACACAGCTCTAGAAACGGCTCTAGGAACGGGGGCTCTGATTGCTTCACAGGTACTGCCAGATTGTCTTCCACAAAGGTCATCTCAGTTTGTCCCGACACAGGGTCTATTTCAAAATCACTCTCAGTTGTGATTTTAAAGCTGTTCCTTACTTTGATGTCATGTGGTATGTAATGGATTTTCCAGGATTAATTGAAAATGATTGAGAGAAAATCTCCTGAAAGACTTGCAGAAATGAAATGTTCCCAGTGATTAAGACCAAAATAAGTAAGATCATTTAATATCATGTTTTTTAATCCCCAACTGAAAACTACTAATAGCTATCATCGACGAGTGCTTACCATGTATCAGTGATAACCTGGCAATAAGTCTCTGTGCTTTACATCAATGATTCTACATTTTATCCTCACAGTTATCCTGTGACATAAGTTTATTATGCTCCTTTCGAAAACAGGAAGCGAAAATTCAGACAGTTTATGAACAAACTGCCTAAGGTCACATAGCTACTTGGTGGGGAGCTGGGATTTGAATCCAGAAGCACCTGATTCAAAAGTTCATATTTCAGCTACGGTACAAAACAGGAAAGGTCCTAAACTTGTGGTTCCGGAAGTACTATACCTTCAAGTATCACACGCGGTAGCTTATTCCTGTATTTCCAACAACCACCTTTTCCTCAATCTGTTGTCATTTTAGTATCATGATTGAGGGAGTCTGCTTGGATCGACGCTGGATTTCTACCGCCTGGACCTGGGCTAAGAAACAGTAGGTCTCATTTCTCAAACATGAGGCGCCAGGAAGGCCGGCGCCAGGATGCAGAGCAGGTTCTCACCCTTTCTTGGTACATATGGCTCTCCGGTGTGGGAAGCTATCCCTAGTCCCCCAGTTTTCTCTCCTCTACTCATAAACTGGAGTCCATACTGTAGTGTAACTTTGTTGTTAACCTTCTCTCTGTGAATCTGAGATGACATAAAGAAGGAAAAAGCCAGAAATCTGGGAGGAGGGGCAGTGTTGAGTCTTCCTTAGGAAACTTCCCTTGCGGCACCAGAACAGGGTTCTGAAATGGAACCAGTGGGGAGGGGTCTCTGAGAGGCTGTGTCTCTGGGGACATGGTTCTGGGAGGGCTGGGATGGGGAAACAGGAAGACGGTATGTTCCAGAAATAGTTAACCCCAGATACAGTGGGAGTTCATAAAGGGAAAGGAAGAAAGTGCTCTCTATCCCGGATATGGGGCTCAGCAAAGTAACATAATTAGAACCAGAAATTGTCCTGTTGTGGCATTCCAAGTGCATACTTGAGCCTCTGTCCTACTCATTATGAATCTTTATCCTTTCCTCTCCCTCTGCTCCCTCTCTCATCAGCAGGCTGAAGAGAGGATGCATCTCTAGCTTAAGCTTGGGGCTTTTTGGCACGGTGCTTGATTGTCTCGGTTTCCTCTTGGCAGATTTAAATTGTTAGAGAAATGAAACTCGTTTGAAAACAGTGGCATTGCCCAGGACTCCGGGAACAGTTGTCAGCCTGCACGGCGTTTGTCTAGGTTGGGTTTGATCTTATTCTCAGATCCCATATGGTAAGAAATAATTCAATTTTAAAGTTTTGTGTGTTTTATGGTTGTGCGGATTGAGGTCAGAAGAGGGAGAGAGGTTGCTGTGTTTGGAGTTTGTAGATTTTTTCATATTAAAACTAAAATTTAATGAAGATGGGAGATTCAGGAAAAAACTCTCTTATTTGCATGAACATGAGACAAAACTGAACAGGATTTTTTTTTTTTACTTTCTCTGAATATAAATCTTTATTTGATTATTATACCCTTAATTGTAAGGTATGAAAATATAATAATATGGACAACGAATATGCATATATGGTGGTTTAGAGATTAAAAACAATTCATGGTTCTTAGTTTTAAAAAATAGCATATAAATGAAGAAAGAAAAGAAAATAGTACCATTTCTAGTAGTATTAGTTCTAACATAATCAGTTATCCAATGTTTAGTTTATTTACAAGAGCCTATGCAGCACTATATAAAGAATCTAGTGGTAGATAATAACACGCTTAGTGTTACTACTGAGATATTTTCCAGCCTATTTACAAGTTTTTCTTTAAAATTATAATAGAACAGAATAATAGTAAATAATTAGGGTAAAAACACCCCCCAAAATTCTAGGGATAAGTTCATAGATATGCCTAACTTTTATAACCAATTTCTAGTGACACCTAGAAATTGGTGACACCTAGAAATTAGGTGTCTAGTGACACCAATACTGCTTTTGGTTACGTAATTGCAAACTTCATCTTCCTTCCTCTGTCTTCATACCACCATCTGGGAGAAGAAGTGAACAGTAGCAGCGGGGTCTGTGCACACAGAATGGGTTTCAGAGCAACCAAATGTGTATGCTGCTCCCAAGAACATTCTAGGCATCATAAATAGCCAGTGTTTTAACCACTAAGTACCTTTGTTTAGCTTGGCTACTCTATCACCATTGTTCCTCTTTGACACACAGTTTCCTTCTGTTGTTTCAGAACCTCGGAGAGGCAAATACGAGGCTCATTTCAGAGACTCAATTTAATATAGACTAACATGCACAATGGTACAAGTACCAGTGAAAACTTTCTGTCCTTGGTGGTTTGTGGAGTTAAAATAAGTTATCATCCCTCACCTCAAACCTGACTTTTGACCTGGATTTCTTCTTTATATATCTAACCATCAGTTATCCCATTCAATGAAAGGTAAGACAGACTAGACTAAACCAGGGGTAGAGGACCAATCTGATTAAATCTAACAGTTTGTACATCTGTGTCTGGATTTCATCACTTCTTATGATTGTATGTAAAGTACCTGCTGTTGAATGGGGGATTAAGCCCATTCCAATTATTGATGCTTTTTAACTTTACAGATGTCAAAGGCATTTCTTCAAACCTGTTCATTTCCAGAGGAAGGCTTTTCCAGATGGGAATTAGAAGGCAAGATTTGATAAAATCTGCTTCCCTATTACTCAATACAGAGGAATATTACAGTAGCTCTCCTGTTTCCGCTAATCCGTTCATTTCAGGTTTGATTTACCTTTTTTGCCTTGATCTAAAATCCTTGTGGCTTTATAGGATTTATATTGCTATATTCAGGTTTTGAATGAATCACAGACTATGCATTTTAATATGATTTCTCTGATTCCAAAGCCAGGATTAACCTGTTGTTTTTTATTAAAAAGATTTTATGTTTAGATTTTAGAAGAGTGTTAAATTTCTCTAGTTATTTATAAACAGACAAAAGAAATTGCATTTGTGGACTATACTAATGGAAGAAAGGGAAAAAAGGAAGCATAATTTTATAGAGAACTTAAAATATTAATACTTAATATCAGCCGTTACTTAAATCAGAGTGGAAGTTTCCTTAGCACCAAGCCTTCTGCTCCTTACGCTGACATCTTGCGGAGCTGAGACTACTGAAGCAGACCTCATCTGAATCACAGTAAAGAGAAATATTGATGTCTGGTTAGGTCTTAGAAATTAGATGCTAAAAAACGAGTGACTTTAGCGCTTAAAAACCTGGAGACACCACACTATTTTCTCCTGTGGTGCTTTTATTTTTATTTTTGGGGGGCCCTGCTAAAGTGCTTACGGGAGTAGAAAGATGCGGTAGGGGTTCCTGATATTGTTTTAAGGAATAATAATATTGTAATAGCAAAACCTTAGAGATGCTTGGAGTGTGACATGCAGTGTTCTAAGTTCTCTGCATATCGACCCAGTTAATCCCCACAGCAGCCTCCTGAGCTGATACCGTTATCTGCCTGATACAGATAAGGAACTAAGCCAGACACGGGAGGTGACGGAAGCCGTGCAAGCTTATATGACCGGTGAGTGACAGAACCAGCGTCCAAACCTGGGAAACCTGGCTCTAGCCATGCTTTCAACCACTGCCCTAATTATGCTGACATGGTCAGACCACTTGTGTCCGGACCACCCAAAAAATATGTAAAATAAATTAAACTCAATTAATGAGAATGAGGTAAAGTCCAAGTGAGAAATTGAATAAACAACTGGTACATTTTTATTTCCTATCTCCCCCTTTTAATGTAGAAATTCCAGATATGGGTTCCACATCTGTAGATTTTAAAAACTGCTCATGTGCAAGACACTAAGGATTTAGTCTGTGACCCATAAGTTTTTGGACTCATTATTCTGTAGTTTCCCTTTGGTCTCACCCTACACTTGGGGAATAGAGATATAAAGAGGAATTTCGTTGTGAGAAGTTGACTTAAACGCTCAGTGTTTGTGGAGGGCAGATACTCATTTGCCTAAGTTGGTGAGGGAGGAAGAACAGAAGTTTATACGCATATTGCTAAATGAAGGGAGACACGCTACACAACAAATTGAATTTTGGGAAGATGAAAAAGGGAATGTTTATAAACATGTCTAAATGCAAACTAGCAAGTAACATAACCATTGTTTATTAAAATAAATTTCATTTAATCTTTGAAGTATTTTTAAATATTTTATAATTTTTTATTAAATGAGTCACCATACAGTACATCACTAGTTTTTGCTGCAGTGTTCCATGATTCTGATATTTATAGGTAAACATCATTTTATTGTGCTTTGCAGTTATTGCTGCTTTTTTTTTTTTTTTTTTTGTAAATTGAAGGTTTGTGGCAATCGCGTGTCCAGCAAATCAGTTGGTACCATTTTTCCAACAATGTTTGCTTACTTCATGTCTCTGTGTCACATTTTGATAATTCTTTCAATACTTCAAACTTTTTCATTGTAATTGTGTTGGGGCACCATGAACTATGCCAGTGTGAGACAGTGAACTTAACTGACAGCTGTGTGTGTTCTGACTGCTCCGCTCAACTGCTTTCCCCAGTTTCCCTTTTCTGGGGCATCTCTATTCCCTGAGACACAACAATATTGACATTAGACCACATAATAGCCCTGCCCTCTGAGTATTGAGTGGAAAGAAGAGTTGCGCATCCCTCACTTTAAATTAAAAAACTAGAAATGATTAAGCTTGGTGAAGAAGGCACATCCAAAGCTGAGACAGGCTGGAAGCTAGGTCCCTCATGCCAAACAGCTAAGTTGTAATTGCAGGAAAAGTTCTCAGCAGTTGGAAGTGCCACCCCAGTGAATGCATGAATAGGAAGAAACCAAACAGCTCTGTTGCTGATGTGGAGAAAGTTTTAGGGGTCTGTGGGGAAGATCAAACCACCTACAACATTCCCCTAACCCAAATCCTAATCCAGGACAAGGTCCTAACTCTCAGCTGCGGGAAGGCTGAGCGCGGTGGGGAAGATGCAGAAAAGTCAGAAGCTACGAGAGACTAGTTCACGAGGTTTACGGGGAGAAGCCAGCTCCGTGGCATTAAAGTGCAAGGTAAAGCCCTAAGAGCTGAGGCAGGAGCGGCCGCAGGTGCACTGCAAGGTCTAGCTAAGCTAGTTAGTGAAGGAGGCGGCTACATTAAACAGATTTTCAGTGTAGAAGAAAACAGCCTTAAATTGGAAAAAGATGGCATCTTGGACTTTTATAGCCAGAGGGGAGAAGTCAATGCTTGGTTTCAAAGCTTCACTGGTGTTATACAGAACTGATGAATCACTGAACGTTATATTTAAAAAACCAATGATGTACTATACCTTGGCTAATTGAATTTAAATTTAAAATATTGAAGTATAATGTATATTTATACTATATATACTATATATTTATACTATATATATATATATATATATATATGGTATTAAGAATAGTTTCCATAACTAAATGGCAACTTATAAAGAAATACATTCCAATTTACTGTTTTGCTACTTGCCTCATACCAATTTTGTTATTCTGCATCTGTTATATAAGGATGTATCTTTTTCCATTTATCTATTGCCATAGTAATGCTGCATAACAATCAGAAAACATCAATGCTTACAACAATAGACATTTATCTTTTGCTCTCACACACACATAAATAAATTATTCTGCTCATTAAAAAAAAAACAAAACAGCTTCAAAGGACAGGATGACTCTTGTTAGGGGCTAATGCAGCTGGCGACTTTCAGTTGAAGACAATACTGTGTTCCATTCTGAAAATCCTAGGGCCGTTAAGAATTATTCTAAATCTACTCTGCCTTTGTAAATGGAACAGCGAAGCCTGGAAAGCATGTCTGTTTACAGCCTGGTTTACTGAATATTTTAAGCCCAAGTTGATACCTACTGCTCAGATGAAAAGATTCCTTTCAAAATATCACAGCTCATTGACAATGGACCTGGCCATCCAAGAGCCCTGACGGAGATACACTATTAATGTTACACAGATTAATGTTGTTTTCATGCCTGCTAATATAACATTCATTCTGCAGACCATGGGTCAAGGAGTAATGTCAACTTTGACGTCTTATTATTATTATTAAGAAATACATTTCGTAAGGCTGCAGCTGCCAAAGATAGTGATTTCTCTGTTGAATGTGGACAAAGTAAACTGAGAACCTTCTGGAAAGGAGTGACCATTCTAGATGCCATTAAGTACATTTCTGATTCATGGGAAGAGGTCAAAATATGAACATTAACAGGAGTCTGGAAGAAGTTGATTCCAATCCTCCTAGATGACTTTGAGGGGTTCAAGACTTCCATGGAGGAAGTAACTGCAGGTGTGGTAGAAACTTCAAAAGAGAGGTGCCTGGGTCGCTCAGTCAGTTAAGCATCTGACTCTTGGTTTCTGCTCAGGTCATGATCTCATGGGTGGTAAGACTGAGCCCTGCATAGGGCTCTACATGCAGCAGCTCAGCAGGGAGTTTTCTGGAAGATTCTCTCCCTCTGTCCCTATCCCTCCTTGTTCTCTCTCTCTCTCTTTCTTTCCAAATAAATGAATAAATAAATAAAGAAAATAAATAAAAATAAAGAAAAAGAAAGAGCAAGAGAACTAGAATTAGGAGTGGAGCCTAAGGATGTGCCTGACTTGCTGCAATCTCATGATAAAACTTTGATGAGTTGCTTCTTATGGATGAGCAAATAAAATGGTTTCTTGAGATGGAATCCTGGTGGAGATGCTGTGAAGACTGTCGAAATGATAAGAAAGGATTTAAGACATTCCATCAACTTCATTGATAAAGCAGCAGCAGGGTTTAGAGAACTGACTGCAGTTTTGAAGGAAGTTCTACTGCGTGCCCAATGCTGTCAAAAGCCTCACATGCTCCAGAGAAAACATTGTTGAAAGGAAGAGTCTATCAATGCAGCAAACTTCATTGTCACTTCATTTTAAGAAATGGCCACACTGGGTGTGGTGAAAAAATAATGAATAATGTTTTTCTGAAAATAAATAAATTGAAAAAAAAAAGAAATGGCCACAGATCTCTTTAACAAATGGTATTGGGAAAATTGGAAAACTACATGCAAAAAATGAAACTGGACCACTTACTTACATCACACAAAATAATAAACTCAAAACTGATTAAGGGCCTACATAGTAGACCTAAGACCATAAAAACCCTGGAAGAGAACACAAGCAATAATTTCTCTGGCACTGGCCATAGAAACATCTTTCTAGATATGTCTCCTGAGGCAAGGAAAACAAAAACAAAATGAAACTATTAGGACTACATCAAAATAAAAAGCTTTTGCTTGGAGAAGGTAACAACAAAACTAAAAGACAACCTATAAATGGGAGAAGATAATTGCAAATGATATATCTGATAAAGGGTTAACATCTAAAATATATAAAGAACATATATAACTCAGCAACTATAAATACCCACAAAAAACAAAAAACAGATAACCCAATTTAAAAATGGGCAGGAGACATGAACAGAAATTTCTCCAAAGAAGACCTACAGATGGCCAACAGACACATGAATAAGTGCTCAACATCACTCAGCATCAGGGAAATGCAAATCAGAACCACAGTATCACCTCATTTTAGCCAAAATGGCTAAAATAAAAAACACAAGAAACAAGTGTTGGCAAGGGTGTGAACAAAAAGAAATCCTTTTGCACTATTGGTGGAAATGCAAACTGATGAAGCCAGTGTGGAAAACAGCATGGGGGTTCCTCAAAAAATTAAAAATAGAACTACCTTACAATGTAGTAATTGCACTATTGGGTATTTACCCAAAGAAAACAAAAAAACTAAAGGGATGTACACGCCCCTATGTTTTATTGGCATTTTGGGGGGGATTTTACTGGCATTTTATTTGGCATTATTTACACTTGTGAAATTCTGGAAATAGTTTAAGTATCCATTGATATATGAAGAAGAACTAGTGTGTACACAGACACACACACACACACACACAGAGGAATATTATTTATCTGTAAAAAAGAACAAAATCTTGCCATTTGCAAGATAGATCTAGAGAGTATAATATAAGTGAAATAAGCCAGTCAGAGAAAGACAAATAGCAGATGATTTCATTTATATGTGGAAATTAAGAAACAAAACAAAGAAAAAAAAGTGGGGGGCAAACCAAAAAAACAGGCTCTTAACTATAGAGAACAGACGGCTACCGGGGGTGGGGGGTGCAGGAGACGGTGAAACAGGTGATGGGAACTGATAGTGTTCTTACCATGATGAGCACTGAGTGATACACGGAACTGTAGAAACGCTGAGACTAATATGATACTGTATGTTAACTACATTGGAATTAAAACTGAGAAAATATCGCTCGAACTACCCCAGCCTTCAGGAACAAACACCCCGATCAGTTAGCCGCCATCAACATTGAGGCAAGACCCTCCCCTAGCAAGAAGATTATGACTTGCTGAAAGCTCAGACCATGATTAGCATTTTTTAGCAATAAAGTGTTTTTAAATTAAGATATGGACATACTTTCTTAGAAATTGCTACCATGTACTTAATAGACTATAGCATAGTGTAAATAAAACTTTTGTATGCACTGAGAAACCAAAAACGTCTTTTGCGGTATCTGCCTTATTGCTGTGGTCTGGCACCAAACCCGCAGCATCTCCAAGGCGTGCCTGGCTAGGAGAGATCCCTTTCTTTTGCTTGTATCTGGTGGTTCCATTCAGATCCCTTTCTATGGTCTTTTTACCTAGTTTCTTATAAAGAAATCAAGCACTACTCTCTGTCCTTAATGAAAGATGATTTTAAATTTAAGCATTTCAGTGTATCTGAAAAGTAAAAATGAATGTGACGTGAAAAATTGTGACCCATAATTTCCTAGGGATGCGCTCTTGTTTGTATTTTTAACTAGACTCTGAACTCCTCAAAAAAAAAAAAAAAGCTTTTTATTTACTATTTTTGTATAATCTACCTAATTCCCCCTCCCCCTTCCCCATGCTCTCACCCCATTTTCTATACATAACAGTGATGTGCACATAGTAGATGTTGAATAAATATGTTTTGTGGAAATAAATTGCTTTCCCTCACTGAAGCCATTTGGGGGATTATTTTTTAAACAATAGAAAGGCTTAAAAAGAATATAATACACAAGGTTCAAAGCTGGGTTTGGGGCACGTGGGTGGTTCAGTTGGTTAAGCATCTGCCTTTGGCTCAGGTCATGATCCCAGGGTCCTGGGATCCAGCCCCCACTTTGGGCTCTCTACTCAGCGGGGAGCCTGCTTCTTCATCTCTGTCTGCCCTTCCCCTGTTGGTCTCTGTCTGTCTCTATCAAACAAATTAATTTAAAAAAAAGGGGGGGGTTGAATGTAAATCAAGCATCTCTCTCTAGGTCTCTGATTCTGACCTCCAAACAGTGATTGGATGCACAGCAAGCAGGTATATCCGTGCATCTTCCTTTGTTGAAGGGGTTCGGAAGGTGGCATGACAAAGAAGAGGTGGTGTTGGAACTTGCTTTCTGGCTGCAGGCTCTGCCTTTGAAGCATTAACTGAGCTGCAGCATAAGGTGTGAAATCAGGACAAATGTTCCAAATCCTAGAAAACGAATATTTTATTTAACTCCATCCTGTTTAAGAAATCTGCTTTAGCATTATAGGATTCCAGAAGACGCTGGTGACTAAGAAGTGTTCAGGTTGGAGTGGACAATCTTTGACAATGAAAGCTAGGACAAATGCTGGCACGGCCCAGCAGCTTTGATAAGGATGCCCACAGCAGCGCATTAGTAGGTTCAGACACAGTGGAAGTGTAAGTCGAAACTCTGAGCTAGTTTCTGTTTAAAATCACAATAGCTCCCACGTTAAATACTGGAAATCTGCATCACTCCAGTTCTCCAGGCTCCCTGGGTAGATCTGAAGTTTTCAAGGACTGGAAAAGTGGTAGCCCAGTCACATAGGGTAGAGGAGGGAGCAAGAGAGAAAATGTTCAAAATGTTAAATATCCAAGGAATAGAATATATAATCTGCAGTTGTGGAAGATGTTTCTTGTTTGATGAGAAAAGACAACTTAGGAAAACTAGAGAGTTGATGATGAAGTATTCTTCCTCTTACTGTATTTTGTACTTTCATCATTGATAAAGTAATGAAGAACAGACTGAATCATTATAACCATGAACTCGCCTTATTGATGGAAGATAAAATACATAATCTGGTCTTCTGGCCTGAGAGTTCTGTGCCTCTGAGACACAAAATGTCTTTAAATCATTGGATTAGATGAAGTCTCTAGTTGCTTATATTCAGTCTTGAGTTGAGTTAATATTGATAACCGAATTCTTAAAAACCACTTTTTAAAAAAAGACCCTTTTTTCTTTTTTGTTATTGAAATTTCCTTCCTTCACTTAACCAAAATTGTCCGTTCTAAAATTGATTCATTCTGTGTAATTTTATGTGGAAGTAGAACCCTTACTTATATGATAGCATTTTGACTCCTTTATATCAATGCACTTAATCTTCATTATGGTGCTATCAGGAATGTTACTAACTATCCCCATTTTACAGATGAGGAAACTAAGTCACAGAGAAGCAACCTTCTTAGGGCCACACATCTTATAAGCTATGTAGCTAGGCTTCAACTTCTAGAGGCCATCGTTTTAACCAATAAGCAACACTCCCATCTTTGAGAGAGAGGACATCTTGTTCATCTTTGTACCCCACACGTTGTTCCGAGTGCCTAGTACTTGGTAGCCATTTACAGAAAATTTGTAAAACTGAACACCCTTGAGGTCTAAGATGCCCCTCCCTTCATTTTGTTCAGTTCTCATTTCTGCAGCCTGATCTACATCTTATTCCTTTTTATCTGGATAAGAGTTCCTCATTAATTTCTCCCATTCGACCTACAATGATACCAGTTCAAAGCACAGTTTTAAACTTCATTTCATTCCTTTGTCCAGAATTCGACCATGGATCCTCATTACTTCTGAACTGTTGTGTCTGGCGTTCAGGGCTTCATTCTTCTCTACCACAGCCCTGGACACACATTCAGCATGCTTAATTGTACCATTCAGTCTTGTCATAGAAAGCCCTGTGATTTCCCATTTATCCTTGTCCATAGACTCCCCAAACACTTCTTTTTTGCTGTGGTATGCCCCTGAGAATTTCAGTCCCCATCTAATCATGTGATTGAGTAATGAAGGCTATTGATTCTTCAAGCTTCAAGTCCCATGTGAACACACCAGTAAGATGCCACACACTGATTTCACTTGACTATATTTTCTCCCTCCTTCGAACCCTAATAGTACTTTACCACATTCTGCTTGATAGTAAATACTTTTATCTTTTTCTTCTTCTTAGGTCATAAACCTCTCGAGATCAGGGATTTTATCTTATTCATTAATAACTGACAATGAAACAAACAAAACCCATGTGTGTAATTGTGAGACTATCACCAAGTATCTGTCACTTTTCTTTTTTGAAGTCTATTTTGAGAAATTTGCCATCACAAAGTCATTATACTTCATAGCAGGAATAGACTCCTGCAATGAATTCAGTACCTGCCTTATGTACCAATAAAAAAACTGAAACATGGGTGCCTGGGTGGCTCAGTTGGTTAAGCGACTGCCTTTGGTTCAAGTCATGATCCCAGAGTCCTGGAATTGAGTCCCACACTGGGCTCCCTGCTCAGCAGAGTGTCTCCTTCTCCCTCTGACCTTCCCCCTCCCATGCTCTCTCTCTCTCTCATTCTCTCTCTCAAATAAATAAATAAATAAATAAAATCTTTAAAAAAAAAAACACAACAACCTGAGACATGGAGAAGTTATGATGCTTCCTGGACACCAATGCCTAGTCCTTGTGATAGCTTGTGCTCAATCCTGAGTCTTATTTGCTACATAGTGTTGCCTCACTACATTTTTAAAAGATAAAAAAATGTTATAACAACAAGCTAAAGTACTTTAGAAGTTTCCAGATGGAATTGGGCTATCCTTTCATAGACCCTGCAATGATTTGTCCAGCATAAAGATACTAAAAAGGATGGTAAGGATATTAAGACCTTAATGTTGGAAATGTGGTTTGAATCTTCAATCAAACTCTGACTAATAAAGTTGGTAGCGATTGATGATTTAAAAAAAATCAGTTCCTTATGTTGAATCTTGGTTGATACTTTAACCTTTTATAGGTATCTGATACTTTAACCTTTTATAGGTATCTTATATTAGTTGACACTCCCTCCCTCCCAAGACAAAAACAAAACAAAACAAAATAACAAAACACACAAACAAACAACTGGCAGATATCTTGGATAGGTATCGTTTCCCATTTTATGGATAAAGAATCTCAAAGGAAGTGACTGCATTATTAGGATTGTGACCTCAGCCTGGACATTAGCCAGGAAGCATCCTGCTCTCAGATGGTAGATACTGGGACACCCTGCTTCCTCAAGAGAGGGTAACTCTAACCTCTTAACGTGACTCTATGATATCCTCGGTACAATTTCATTAGCAATGGAGAGTGCAAGTGACAGGTGCTAATAAGTCTGAAGTCAATGCTGCAGAACTAGCCACCACTGCCAACGAGCCGTGGCTTGGTTCAGCTTGGCTTCCCCACGTACTTTCAGGTGATGGAGATGTCATGCTTTAACATGTCCAGTTATGCTCCTAATGGCAATCTGTTGTGCTTGCCTAAATGAGGCCCTGATGCCCGTAGGAACAAGCACTTCCAGACACTGAGAGAGGAGAACAGTTTGGGAGGTCGTGATAATGACATGGAATGACATTGAGAGCCGCCTCTCCTGAAAGATGCAGGCACACAGTTTTGTAAGGTGGTGTGCGAAGTGCTTGCCTAGGTTCGTAGGAGGAAAGAAAGAATTGGTGCGGAGGGAGCAATGTAATGAAATCTGTTTTTATACCTTGCTGTACACTTCAAATCATTTTGTGTTTCAGCGCAAAGAGCATTTCAGGTTAAAATCTAAACTCACACTGGTATTCAAGGTGCCCCCACAACTGGTCTACCTGCCTGGCCACTTCCGTCACTTGTTCCCTTCACATCCCGCCTGCTCGAGTCGACACAGGCCACTCACCGTGCTCACAACATGCTGATTCAGCAAAAATCAAACATTTGTTCAATGCCCACCATATCCTCGGAATGTTAGTAGAAACTAAAGAAGAAAGAGGAGGGGAAGGTGTTGCTTCTGCCCTTAAGTAACTGGAAGTCTAGCGGGAAAGATAAGCAAGAACATAAATGAATCTGGTATGAAGAGTTAGCCGTGGGCAGGGCAAAGCGTGGAAGGGTGAATTGGGGTTATAAGGACTTTAGAGAGTTTGTTCAATTGTGTGTGTGCGTGCGTGTGTGTTTAAAGCAGTGGGAGGCCCTAAGAGGTTTAGAACAGGGAGTGAATGATCAGAACATGAGGTGGACATTATGAAGAGGAAAACGGAAGGACAGATTAAAATTAAAATTAGGGAGGTCATACTTTAAGCAAGCTGTAATAGCAGTCATGTGGGGTATGATAAGGGCCTCAGGGGTAATCGCTGGCAGTAGAAGTGAGATGGAAGGGGTGAGGTCCAATAGCGTTGTGGAAATGCTGTGCTACTACGTGGTTAAGCCCGTGAATTCCAGTCGGTCACCGTTTGCACAGTCTCTGCCATTTATTAGCTTTGACGCCTTAAGTGAATTAGTAAACTGGTTTATGTATCCGTGTCCTCCTCCATACAACTATCTGGGCATCCAAATTAAAGCTTTTTTGGAGTTCCCAGGAAGTAATTGTAGAATACCTGGCCCAGAGTGAACATTAAGGAAGCGTTAACGGACATTGTTACTGTGGATGTGTTTTACGGAAGACGGCTGAGGAATTTGGCCAGAATATCCTCTCCCCAACTTTTGTTTTTTTTTTAAAGACTTGGAATCTGCCCATCTCAACTGAATTTCCACTACGAAGACTCCTTTGAATGATCCTATGCACAGGGATCTTTCTTGTGTCTGAGTTCCTAAAATAGTATGTACCCCATTAGGCTATGAAGTATTTTGCTCCCTTCCTTATTTCAATTAATTTATACATTCCTTAAGGGTTAATATTATTTCTTATATTATTTTGTACTCTCCATTGCATCAGCACCAGCTTGCACATTTGCCCACAATAAAAATTTGTCAAATATTGCTAAATATGTCAATTCCTACTTAGCAGAACTCAGAGAAATTGTAACACACTTAGTTAACCATAGAAGTTAACCATAGAAAGCAATTTCACTTTGGCTCGATTCTTGGTTCTGGAGCCCACTCCTGGATCCTCTCCTTGAGGTCTTTAAGGAGTTAAAGTTAAGTTAAAACTACTCCTGCGCAGAGTGGTGATAGAGGCTGGGGACCAGTGGGAAAGCAGAAGAGTTCCCTCCTGGGCCTGAGCATCACCAGGGCTCCAGCTGGCTTAGGAACAAAAGCAGGAGGCAGTTGATTCTAGGGACCATTCTATAATAACCCATGATGAACATCTGAATTTGATTCTAACTTTTTAGGGCAAAGATACCCTTTGCATAGTAGCTAATCTTTATTCCAAAACCTCCTGTATTCTAAAAGAGGCTTACAATTAATTTGCCTGGAGTGGGGGCCGTCTCAAGGAATCTCTATTTTTTTTTTTTTTAATGGCAGATGCTAAGATGCTTCTGTAGCAGAACTAGAGAAAAATTAAAGATTGGCTGAATTAATTTCCTCTCAATCCACTGAGCTGGTTTATTTGGCCTCGTATTAGTAGAACTACATATGTAATTTTACAAAACAACATATGGAATATGTGGAGAGTAAGAATGTGTTTTGTGGGCTACAAGGGCATCAGAGAAACTCTGCTTTGAAATGTGCACTTCAGTGTAGCTTGATGCCATAGAGTAGAATGTCTTGAAATTGTATTGGGATAGCCGCTAGTAAGGACTTTATAAATTTTCCAAAAAGATTTAAGCAGCATATTTAACAAGTTATCAATGACTTTTTGTTCAGTATGGTATCTTCTAGTTCATTTAGTGTAAGTGTTTTAAAACTCATCTGTACCTGTGTAACGGAAGATGTCGCATAAAAGGAATTCTGGGTGAGGGACGCCTGGGTGGCTCAGTCAGTTGAGCGTCTGCCTTCGTCTCGGGTCATGATCCCAGAGTCCTGGGATCGAGCCCCACGTTGGGCTCTCTGCTCAGCAGGAAGCCTGCTTCTCCCTCTCTCTCTGCTCTTCTACCTGCTTATGCTCACTCTCATTCTCTCTCTCTCTTTCAAATAAATAAAATAATATTTTTTTAAAAAAAGGCATTCTGGGTGAAACTGAACTGGCGTGGCTCCTTACAACACTGGGATAGCCATCTTTCCATCCTTCTCCTCACTCTTACATCAGGGATTTTTTATCTCTGATTTTTTATTCTGTGAGAAGAACTGTTAGTATTCCTGTGGAACAGGATGGTTACTCAAAGAAGATATGACTGACTTGCTCCTGCTCGATTTGGGTTGCAATCCGGAACATCTATGAAACAATAGAAATGGGGGGAGGCCATGCTAAGGGGGATGAGCAGTTGCTGACTAATGTTGATCTGACAGATTTTAAGTATATTTCCTATAAAAACACTCAAATTCTTTGCAATGGTCTTATTTTAGTTGTGGCATTGCATTGGCTGAGAGCATATAAATATATGTACATAGAACGCATATGTCTTTATTGTATATTTAGTGTATTATTTATATTATGTAAATGTCAATGTGTATACACGCATATACATGTATGTTATATGCTGTTACCTGGGGCATTAGCTATCTCATGATGAAGTGTTAAGCAGAAGTAACATGATTTAAAGTATCTAAGTAACATGATTTAAAGAAGAAACTGCCTGTGCATCATGTCTTTCTCCGTTCTTACAAGACGGAACTTGGACTGGATCCAGCCTTATAAAATGCAGACATCGAAGGTCATGGAGGAGTAACAAGAGATTTCTGGGGAAAGATCTTCCCCACTAGCCTGGGAGGTCTCACCCCCCGACCTTTAACTAAGAAAGAAAGAAAACTCCATTTTGTTTGAGCCATTGAATTTTAGAGTCTTTTTGTTATACATACTTACTATACACCCAAAGTAATATATTTGCCATTTTGACTTTTTTATTTGTACACCTTCTTCTCTTTTTACTCTTGTTTCCAAAAAATTGTCTTTTTTTTTCATATGTACCTCTCAACATACCTATTTTTTGAAAGCATGCAAAATAATCCCTAATTTGGAAAGAAACAACAGAAGTAAATTTACAGGTTAGTTTTTACTGCTGACATAGATCTTTGAAAAACTGCTGCAAAATCACTCATTTTTCTCAAACTTTATTGTCAGATGCACATCTGATCATTTCTTCTTGGCTGGTCTTAATCACAGTGATGGTGCTAAAGATAACAGTGGGGTGTTAGGCAAATAGGACTTAATCTAAGAGGGGCAGGGAAATGAGAAGAAAACTGAAAGTTTTCTAGTTTACTAGTTTACTAGTAAGTTTACTAGTAAGTAACCAGCTGTTCTATCTCTCCCAGTGAATCCGGTAAAGTTTCTTGTAGCAGAGAGATTCTGGTCTATCTTTTTGGCTTGGATAACGCATCTCTTCATATTCCTTGGTTGGTATAAGAGTTGCTGGGGATAAGTTGGCAGACCAAGTCGCCTTCTAGGAGGGAGAGTATAATAGCCTAGACCTTTTCATTTCAAGGATCAATATGATTAGAATGTCTCTGGTGAACCTAGATGCCCCAAACTAGGACAGAAATCTCCAGGTCTTCTCCAAGTTCTTTTATCTCCCAATTATGCTTTTGTTTCCAAGATATGATTGTTTTATTAATTTTTAAATACTCATGTTAACATATTTGGTCATAATTTTCAGCTCAATGGAATCTCTTTCTCAGATTTCTTCATCTGCCAGTTATCTTTTCCTGTTCTTGAGCCTCTTTTGTCTTTCAATTGGTAAAATACTTGGACCGAAATATTTACATATTTCAATACAATCAGAATTGAGAATATCCTCTATTTAGCAGAATTTCTCTGGTCTTATCAATAGCCTCAGTACCTTTATTTAGATAGTATTTCTCAACTAAAAATGTAGTCTATAGAGGAGAGTCAATTTTAATCTTATTAATCAAAAATGTAATTTTAAAGAAAATTACAGGCAACTTTATTTAAAAATTAAAAATAATACAATATTACAGCATGTATTCTTCAGAAAAATTATTCAGATAACACAGGATTAGAGAGAGATACAGCTTAAGAATATGTATATGAGCCAAGAATAATAATTACCTTGTATTTTGGGGGGGATTTTTAAGGTTTCTTGATCACTTTCACCCATTTCTCCCACCCCTGCCTCTGGCAACAACCAATGTTTTCTGTTTCTATGAGTTCATATTTTTTCGATTCCACTTATAAATGAAATCACGGAGTATTTGTCTTTCTTTGTCTGACTTATTTCACTTAGCATAATGCCCTTAAAGCCCATCTACGTTGTGGCAAATAAAATGTCAGGAATCCTATTTATTTTTGATTGTTTCATATAAAGACATTTTTGTTTTTGTTTAATGTATACAGATATGTTATTTTTATATTTTTAGCAAGATTTTTTTTTGAAATGAGCTTTTGAGTAGAAATATTTCATTTGGATAGCCAATATAATAAAACAAAGTTGTCTGTCAACATGTATATTTTGAAGAAATTATGTAATTTTAACTACTTTTAGTGCCCTATTTCATTCTCAAAAATATCCTGGTTTGGGATTCTTATATGTCCTACTCCCTGGAAGGCTTGTGTGTGAGGGGCTTGAACTCAGCACAACACCGGAACCTAGGAGGGACCAAGAAAAGCTGACTTCAGGCAAATGAAATGAATTAGGAACCCATTCTGTCTTTCACTGTAATATAACCTGCTTGGGTGCAAATTAAAATTACTCTGTCAATAAAAAGGTGTAATATTGACCGCCTAGGCCTCATGTGCTAAGAAGCAGACATAGTGTAAAAGCAGGAAAACAGAGCCTACTTTCTTTTCCCCCTCAGCTAGCTCCTCTCCCATATGCCGCGCTGAGAAATGGCCACCACACTGGCCGTGGTACCTAATCTGTCATTGTACGGGTGGCCTCTCCTCATGGGCTGAACTCCTTCTTTCTCAGGACACTCTTTGGTTCCTCGTGTAGAGAACGGTACTAGGACTGACCCATGTCTTCTCTGGATAACACCAGACACGTGACCAGATCAGTCCGTGATACCAGCCGTGGTTTATCTTCGACTAGAAACCCCTCCCCCACACGCATGAAGTGAAATGCTGAAATGAATGGTGCTTAACAACTGGGAGAAGCACTTTACATGAATCCTAAGGATTCAGTAAGAAATCTTGGAAAACAAAGTCATTATTATCACACTGCTCTTTAAAAATTCTGTTTATATCCCATGTATTTCCCAAAGTAAGACATTAGTGCTGCTATACTCACAGAGTCATTGGTTCATTTTGAGTTTCTGAGATCTAGATTTCCTGCAGTTTGTACCTAAAATAATTTGAAAACCACTCACATGCCCCAGAAAAGCCAGCATGGATCAAGTGAGCAGGGCTTTCTTCTCTAAGCTTTGCACCTGGGTGTGAAGCCAACACATGTTTGTTTCATGTGAGTGGTTTTGTGGCACTCAAAGGCTTTATTTCACGTCCTGCTCTCACAGATAGGAAACATTTACTTATTCACTATAAGGACCCTTAAAGAGAATAGAATGTTTGGGGAAAGAAAAAAAAAATTCACCTTAATGAGAGACCTCAAAATAGGCTTCTTTTGCTCATTTTGCAGGTACTACTAAAATAATCTGAAATTGTCCTACTCTATAATCCTTGAAAGGCTATTTTTCATCATTTCCCCCCCAGCAATTTACAAACATTTCTTCTTTATATCCACTTTGAAATCAATTAGCAGATATTGCTTACATGTTTACTTCTTCAGAGTTCACTTGTAAAAAGAGATGTTCCTGTGGGGATTATGGGAATTATGGGGATTGCGCTTTCACGAGCTCTTCGTGCCTCTAGCAGGCCCTTGTGCTGTTCGTCATGCGACACTTCACTCTTCACGGACGGCGCTACAGAATAGTCACAAACCAGTTAAGGGAACACTGATTTCCATAAGTAACCATTGAAAACCTGGACGTTGGGGCACCTGGATGGCTCCGTCCGTTAAGTGTTTGCCTTTGACTCAGGTCATGATCTTGGGGTCCTGAGATTGAGCCCCACATCAGACTCCCTGCTCAGCGGGGAGCCTGCTTCTTCCCCTTCCTTTTGCAACTCCATCCTGCTCTCTGTCTTTCTTAAATAAATAAACAAAACCTTTAAGAATAAACAAAGGAAGAAGTAAACCTGGATGTCTACACCAAGTGTCAGGATTTTGTCTGAGCGAGGCAGAAGTGACTTAGCTTTGGGCCTTTCTATCTTCATTTACTTATTTGCCTTTAAAAGAGAAAGAGAACAGTTTGCTAGGGATACGGTACCACCACAAAGTGCCACGGACTGGGTAGCTTAAATGACACAAATTCATGTTCTCACGGTTCTGGAGGCCAGAGAAGATCAAGGTGTCGGCAGCACGGGTTGGTTCTAAGGTCTCTTCTTGGTCGTGGAGGGCATCTTCTCCCTGCGTCTTCGTATCATCTTCCCTCGGTGTGTGTCCATGTTCTAATCTTCTTAGAAGGATTACAGCTAAGTCATGTTGATTAGAGCCAACTCTCATTTTAGCTTAATTACCTCCTTAAAGACCCTCTGTCTAAATAGAGTCACATTCTAAGGTACTATAGGTTAGAATGTCAAAACATGAATTCTGGGGGGATATAACTCAGTCCCTAATACAAACCATGCCTATTACTTCTATTTTTCAATAACAGTACTTTAAAAAATGACATTGTTTCTCCTTCTTGCACTGTAAAAGTAATGGAACATGTAAGACCACAGGATATCTACATAGGTAAGTATAAATCTCACTGGCATTTTAATTTTCTCACTGGAAATCCTGTTTCCGTGTGCAAGTACTGAAGGTCCTGGGAGATTTTTTTCATTATTGCTCTCCTTATGAAAGCAGCTGTTCAATGAACACGGCATATTTTGTTACCTCATCAAGAGGCAGAGGAAGATTATGTTGTGACCAGGTTTTGTATGGCTGTAGTCAGTGCTTTTCTGAGTCTGAGCCCCAGTGATTTGAGTCAATAGGTCTACCCCAGGGCAGTTACTCAGCCCTGGTATTTGTCCAACTCCAAGCTCCATGTTATTTATGTAAACGATGCTTTATATGCCTTCCATGAAGATAAATCCAAGTTGACAGAACTGTTTGAGAGATGAGTGTGCCCGCCGATTGGGATTATGATCACAGAATATATCTGTATCAACTTTTCTGTTAGTTCCCAGGCAAACTGGGAGGTTTGGAGGATAAGAGGATAGGATATGATTGGAGGAATCTATTTTCTACTCTGAAGGTAGTATTTTGACATTCCAGAGGACTGTGCATCTAGGAAGACTTCCGAACACAAACAGAGAAAAACAGGCTTGGGAACAGATTATTTGTCTTTGAAAAATGAAAACACCTCTAAACCATGGGGAAAATAAACTAGAGTCATTTAGACATACCCAGCATTTGGAAAATGTTCTTATGTGTAACGAGTTATGCATTTTTAGCTTTGGCCAGGGATTTTTTCTTCTATGTGGTAGAATATGAGCCTTATGTGTTCTTTATACATGTGGTTGTTAGAATATGAAAAGGTTACATGTGGTTTCTGCTGTAAGCGTCATGGACAGAGACCTATGACTGGTCCCCTGCTTTTATAAAAAATCATCCAAAAGCCAAAAAAAGAATGAGAAGAGAAATTAATGCAAACTTATCTCTGAGAGAACTGGGAGATACATGAAATCTCAGAACAGTAACAATAAGGTAGGAAAAAAGCTAACAGCCAAAAGCAATAAAAAGCCAACTGGGACAGATAAAATGGGAAAAGAGGACCTGCCTAGTGACAGAGCTCAACAAAAGCTCACCACAGATCTCTTAAGTATATTTCGCAGAAATATAAAATAATAGATGTTTTATTTGCAACAGTGGGAACGGGGAATATCTCTGGATGCTTGGAAGTCGGGGCGGATGGAGGGATCACATGAACAATCCGTGGTTGCAGAAAGTAACTCTGGTTGCAGGAAAGAGGGGGAGGCGGCTTAGTGTTACTGGCCGGGAAGCAGTGTGTCAGCAGGAGGACATAGGTCCTAGAGTAGCACAGGCAACTCCGCCACAGCTAGAGCTGCCGGGGGCCGACCCACCGCGGCAAACACTCTTTCACCAAAACCCTCCTCAAAGGGCTAACGGGAAGGTGCTCGTCTAAACGGTGGATGATGACGCCGCCAGGAGCCAGCAGAGACTCTGAGCAAGTAACAGGGGGAGAACATTCACCAAGAAAACTGTACCATATGGAGGAGGTAAAGTTATAACCATATAGGTCATCGAGAATTAGTAAAACAAAACAATAAAACCCTTCATGAGACGATCATAACTGGAAAAATAAAAGGACATAGTGGAGGATAAGAGCTCGGGAAAAATGCCCCACCAGCTGCACGCCCCATCCCTGTCCACCTTCATCCGTGCCCCAGGAAGCTGACCTCTGAACTACGTACGTCAGAATGTTCCCTTTTCTAGCTTCTACTCGGCCTTGGCCAACAGTGGGTACAGCACTAACCTTTGACGGTTCCTTACATTGTGCCTTCACCTTTGTAAAAATCTCTTTGTTAATATTCTTCAATTTCACTGCGCCATCTCTTTTATGCAAAAATCCTAACTGATAAGATGACGAAAATGGCAAAGCTGAACAATGAAGTAGAAGGGGAAAAATTAAATACTATAGAAATGAGCCAGACTGGAGGCAGCACCAAGGAAAAATTGTGCCTTCTGAACAATTAAGGGTAGGAATTAGAAAATATGTAAAATGAAATTAAAATAGTTTCAAAAGGAGAGAGAGAAAATAATGGATATGGAAGATAGGGAAATCAGTGTCATGGACAAAGGGAACCAAAATAAGGTAACCAAATACTTAAAGATATAATTCAATACAGCTTACCAAAAATAAAAGACTTGAATCTACAGATGGGATGCATATGGCATATCTAAGGGAAAAAATAACACAGAATGATCAAAACGAAAAGTCTTCCTAGTAAAATTTCATAGTTTCAATATATGTTTATATATATTCTACATCCAGATAGAAAGATTAAGACACTTAAGGAGGAAACAAAATGCAGAATAGCCTCAGACGTCTATCAATGGTCAAAACGAACAGTGGAACAATCAATGCCGATTAAGTCTTTGAAAAAAAAAACTGATTCAAGGATCTTTATACCCAAACTGCAACTCAATGTAAAGGTAACGTTTCTGAACATAGAGGAACTCAGAATAAGGTTTTTCAAGTTCCTTTTAACTTTAGCCTTCCTTTGATAAGTGGGAGAAACTGGCAAAAGGTTTAGCTGTGAGAACAGAATCCCTGGAACTAAGATCAAAACAAGTATGAGAATTATTGTAAAATTTTAGAATGTAAATATTAAAAACCTGGAAAAATAGAAATTATATATCTGACAAAAGTTGAGATGAGGAAGACAGCAGTAAGAGTTGGAATAAAGATGCTGACCTGACCTCCTTTTATTCAAAATTGGACAGAGATACTATTTAAAGCAGATAAGTAAATTAATAGAGACGTACGGATATCTGGAAATATAAACGTGAATTTATTTTGGTATATCAGGAAACAGATGGCACACTGGAAAATGGTGCTTGGAGAGGGTTTAATGAAGGTCTGTCTATAAAGGCAGAGATCAGTAAGGGATGAGGTAGCTAACACCAGGAAGACACTAATTACCATACCTGTGTCTGAAGGGGAAAGTGGAGAGAACTGCTACGAGACCATCAAGAAAGAAACACTCATGGCAGAGTGTCTGCTGGACAAGAGCTGTAGCCATACATAGAGGAAATCCATCAAATTTAAAAATTGTGGCTGAAGAAACAGTACCTAGAGGTAGGTATCTTGTTCAATTTTCCTATTTCTACTTGGTTTCATTGACCCATCCTAACTAGAAACCAGAAAGGGCAAGAGGCTCTCATTAAAGGAATTCACAGAGGTCAGCCTTCCGTGAACTAGAGCGGTTATCACAGCCACACAAAAACACACACTTCCTCTGTGCTCTCCTTTCCCTCTGCTGACCCTCACTGGATGAGTGCTTTACTGGGTAAGATGAAACAAACCTTTATGCTTGTAGGATCTGAGCTATCAAGTCATGACAGTTTTTGGCCAGTACTTTCAAACACAGGAGTACTATGATGTGTCCTGGTGAAACTCCCAGATTCCAGACATAGTCTTCTTGGTGCAAGAGTATAACAACAACGAAAGTTTCCTGCTACGAAATGGCATCAATTATCCTGGTCAAAATGGTTTGCTGGTTCAGAAGCAGGAGGAACCAGAAATGGTCAGGAGCAGTCACAGCTTCCAATTTAATAGACCTGATGAAAGTATTCCTCCCTAGAATACTAGGACCACTACACCTACTGAACCAAGATTATAGAGTTGGGAGGAAAAAATTAAGTAGGTGATTAGGTATAGAAGGGACACTACCACCTCCACCCCTAGCTCTCAAACCAATATTCTGACTATTGGACACTCTACATTGGCACCTGGTTTAAGGTACACGCTGCTTCTTACAGTTTCCCAAACTCTCAAGGTTGAACGGCACTGAACTTTCAGCTTCATTGTTTTGTATCAGCCATTTCTAGAAGGCTGAAGGGTAGAACCAGTGATTCTATGGGCATGAGCCCATTGCTACATTTCCTTAGCCTACAAAATAGTTTTCTTGCCCAGGGTTCCTTACTTGTGTAGCATTATAGAGCAATGAAAAAGGTGTTCTTAAAATTCACAAACAATGGTATTGGAGACATGTTGTAGACTGAGAGTGAAATCCATATCCAGAATAAGTTTAATTTTCTATAAAGGCAAATTGTTATACCCTCCATGAGAGAAGGGATCCAATGTGGACTTGAAACCTGTGAGACACTCAGCAGTGGTGGGAGGGCAGCCTTGCTGAGAGAAAAAATCATGTTGAGGCCATGCCTGCTTCCATCCTTGACAAGGTGGGCACTCCACATTAGAAACTCCTGAGCAAGTATGGAGGCTGCTAGAGAGACAGGCTTTGTGACACATAGTTTAGGTTTGTTTCCTATAAGCAATATATGGCCAAAAAATTTTATGTGTGTCAATTCAGTCTGATCATCCAATTCTATTTATTATGCTATTTTATATATTTGCGTTTTTTTCTAGAGGGAATTCAAGTTCTGTTTGTTACTCTTGTTGTTAATATTGAATGTTTGTTTATCCTTATCTTCCTGTCTAATGATCTGATAATAATGAAACTGCCTCCACACAGATCCACGGTCCCCAAGACTATGGCCCGGCCTGTTCCCGTCTGCTGTCAGGGCATTTGTATATATCAACTGCCTGTGCTTAGTTCTAGGCATTAGACTGTATCGCTCCCCACCACCCAAATCCTGGTACATCTGTTCTCTGAACCATCAAGTCGGCAACACTTTTTTTTCAGCCTTTTACTTTTAAAAAATCATTTTATTTATTTATTTGAGAGAGAGCATGAACGCACAAGCAGGGAGGAGGGTGAGAGGGAGAGGGAGAGGAGAAATCCAAGCAGACTCCATGCTGAGTGCAAGTCCAGCACAGTGCTTGATCTCACGACCCTGAGATCATGACCTGAGTCGAAATCAAGCATCACATGCTCTGAGTAATGTATCGGATTGTTGAGTCACTAAACTGTACACCTGAAACTAATATAACACTATATGTTAATTATACTGGAAATGAAATAACAGGAAAAATGTTCTATAATGTACATATAATGTTAAACATATGCCTTTTCAAATTTCATAAGTGCTTATTAAAACCTTTTTTCTATTCTAGTAGTATCATTCTTTTTTGTAAAAAAAAAAAAAAAAAAAAGAGTCAGATGCTTAACTGACTAAGCCACCCCTCTGCTGCTTTTTCAGCCTTTTACTGGGAGATACTAACTCCCATTTCCTGATTTCCCCGGGACCTTTCCATTTCCTATCATCCCACAGGATGCTTGTCTGTTACTACCTGCTTCCAGGCCGGTGGCTCAAGTCACCTACATCCTTCGAGTTTCGGCTTCATTTTAGTCCACAAAGATACTCTTTGTACTCTTGAGCCTGGCTAAGTTGTTTTGGTTATTGGTCCTTATATTTTATACATCTTCGTTATCTCTATGGAAGAAGAGGATGCTAGCGAATCAACTCACTTTTAAATCTGAGTGGATCTACCCCCTATCTACTACTCAGATCTGAGTAGATCTGAGTGGATCTACCCACTATCTACTACTCAGTGGTTCAGGAATAAAGAGAAATATCTGAATACTTGAATATTTGTACTCACTGAACTGAAGAGCTACTTCACTCTGTTATAGTCATTGGATGTAGCATAATGAATTTAAATACGGATATAAGTAATACTCTGGATTTTTATTTAAAAACCCATCCAAAGTAACAGAGCACAGTACAGATGTGACCAAATGGTAGCAGATAGGGCAAGCATTTTAGCATTTTAGTTGAATAAAATTTCTGTATAAATTATTAATATAAGTCTGTTCAAAAATTTCATTCAAATTAAGCATAATAATAGAAATAGAGAGATGAGGAAAATGTTGTTGGATAGTGCCTCTCTGCTCTCCATGGATTATGCCAAACATGGACTATTACTTTCAGTCCCAGATGCCACACTTTAGAAAGAACAAATCAGGAGCTTATCTGGAGAAGAGAAATAAAAATGTTAAAAGTTGTGAAAACTATTATAGATAAGGAATATTTTAAGCAACCAATCATTGAAGGACTTCATAAGTGTCTTCAAGTATTTCAAGGATATTAATATGAAATGAAGATTAATCATAGTCCATGTGGCTCAAGAACTAGAATGGATTGCTATATATGTTTTCCAATACTATAAAATTAGAAAACATTGGGAATTGCTAAATATTAGAATTTTGAAAATAAATTCATCTACATTTTTTGCAATGAGTTTCCCATTGTTGGAGTTATTCACACAAATGCTAATTGAGATTAAAGATTGATACGTTGATTGTATCATTAACTTTTCCTTTGAAGTTCTACCGTTCATCAAGTTATAGCTCACTAAACTCACACATTCCTGTAAGCCTTTGTCAACCTCACTCCTGCATTAAATGCCAAATTCTCCTTCATGTGCTCTGCCTTCACAAATGTTATTCTATCCCGTTTTTATCTCCATCGCTATTTTTGCTTAGGTAACCTCTTTTCATCTTTAAGTCTCAGCTCTGATATAACTTCTTCCTGGAAGATTTCTTGGGGTTTTCTGATTATAAATCTAACCTCTCCCCCACCGCCCCAGTTTTTAAGTCGTGAGCTCTTTTAAGTAAAAGACTGTGTACCCTCTGAATATACCTGCCACTCTATGGTGCTTGGCAAAGTGGATAATGGGTGGATGGATCAACGAGCTGACTAAGATTCGTAATATCATTCTAGCCTAAACAGAGACAAGACTTATATATGTCAGCATTTTTGCAAAAGAAGGCATATAGGGACACCTGGGTGGCTCAGTTGGTTAAGCCGCTGACCTTTTCTAAGATCAGGTCACGTCATTTCAAGATCAGGTCTGACAGCTCAGGTCATGATCTCAGGGTCCTGGGATTGAGTTCCGCATCGGGCTCCTTGCTCAGCAGAGAGCCTGCTTCTCTCTCTGCCTCTGCCTGCCTCTCTGCCTGCTTGTGCTTTCTCTGTCTCTCTCTGACAAATAAATAAAATCTGAAAAAAAAAGAAGGCATATGGAAAGTGGCCAATGCAAGACACATTAATTTTGGACAAGGAATTAAAATAGCCAGAAAAACAGCATAAGGCCAACAGGAAAAAAATTAAGTTGGAAAGCTATAGGAGCATTATTTGAAAGAGAGAGAGAAAATATGTGCTTGTGAAGAAATCATTTCAACTTTGTTTATTGTTTTCTATGGTTGATTCAACTCAAATGTTCTTTGATTAGAATAATTTTTCAGGGGGGCGTCTGGGTGGCTCAGTAATTAAGCGTCTACCTTCATCTCAGGTCATGATCCCAGGGTCCTGGGATGGAGCCCTGCATCGGGTTCCCTGCTTGCTGGGAAGCCTGCTTCTCCTTCTCCCACTCCCCCTGCTTGTGTTCCCTCTTTCACTGTGTCTCTCACTGTCAAATAAATAAATAAAATCCTTAAAAAAGGAATTTTTCATGAAATTCAATTTTACTTATGATGTAAGAGGCTGGAACAATCTAGGGAAAAAAAATGTATTGATCTTATTTCTACGATAGTCCATTCACTGGCGCTTAACTTCTTTATAGTGTGAAGGGCGTCTGCATTCTATGTTGGAAATACATGGGCCAAGTTGTTGGACGACCAAATAAATCACTACTCTGTTCTAGTTTGGTAACTTTGCCCCTCTATAATCCTATGGATATAAAAGTATATGTGGGAAACAACATGATAATTGTTTTATGAAGGGAAACTAGTATATTCTCAAGTCCTGTAGCCTTTTAGAAAGATAGAAAGAAAGGGGGGGAGCCCTTATTAATTCATACTTGCAAAACAATTGCAGTCATTTTCCTGGGTGAAGACTAAATTATTGTACATTATAGTGTGCACGTCTATGATAAGTAGATTACTATAGATCATTCCAAGAGGAGGTGGAGGGAAGATTGCACTAACATTAGCTTCTCTGGTATTTGCAGGCTGTAAATTTCGTTAAATGATAGATGTAAAGATGGAAGACAGATGGATGGAGGAAAAGATCGAGTCAGATACTGGATGAGTTAGTACCGCAGCCCGAGCTTCAGCGCGGTCTTATTACCACAAGGCTAGCAAGCATCAAAGTCCCCCACATCCCCCACTCCCTCCCCCTGAAATGTACCGATTTATATGAAAATTAAGATTACAAATTAAAGCCTGGCTATCCTGGAGTTTTCCAGTTCATCAGCCATCCAATAAAAATGATGTCAAGCCTGTATGCATAATTCCCAGAAGATTACTTTGTCCTTACAGCTAAGCCCTGTCCCTGATATGAAAGATCTCTATCCACTTTTATTGAAATAAAGAACTAACATCATAATCCCAATATTGAGGTATAATCTTCATTATCTCCTGACCCTCTTGAGGTTCTCCCAATCTATATTACTTCAGATTTGTTTATTTATAATCCTTATGTATTTACCTTTATTGAGATAGGATTAAAAACTGGAGGGGGAGGGAAGCTCCAAAAATCCTTATGATCTCATGATTGAGTTTCAATTCACCAACAATCAACTAATGTGTTAGACTGAGGGTTTCTTTTTTTTTTTTTTTTTAGTGGTTCTTATAGTTGTATACTGTAAGCTTGAAAAGGCATTAATTGGTCCCCTGGGTGTCCTCATTTCATTAAGTGAATTATTTCCAATCCAACCTGGTTTGTGAAATGATGGTAGCATCCTCTTTTCCTATTTATTAAAATAGGTGTGGGAGGGGTTAGTGAAAAGATAAACACTGATAGAATCATCCAAAGTTAACTTTTATCTCTTTTCTTAGGAAGTTTTGATTCATACCTATAGTTAATTACTGGTAAACCACAATCCCCCAAACTTCCCCCCCACCCCAAGAGCCTTAATGGCTTCTGGCTATGCCTCAGGCTGTTAACTACCAAACTAGTCATTAATGCTGGTCAAGATGATTTCTTGGAGATCATTGCTCATTTACTTTTTTAAATAGAAAAAACAGACTTTGTTTTGCACAAAGAATGAAATAGTACGTTAGACATTTTTTCCCTTTCAAAGCATAAAGAAACACCTATGAAAAACACATTTTACTGTGTTATTTTAAAAACATTTCAAATATTAACTTAATTTTATTTCCAAATAGTGCGAATTGGGTTTGCAATGTCCCAGTTTTTACTGATAATCGTGCTTTCTTACTTTAAATGAATTTTTGCTATTGCATTTGGAAAAACACATCTTAAGAGATTTGGTAAGTGTTCCTAGTTATTTGTACCTCTTATTTTTATGTTTTGTGCAAGGAAATATTAGGATAACATTATTCGGCTTTTAGATTTGAAAACAGACTGGAAAAAGAAGTACTTTAGTATTGGCATAAAACTGCACTGGAGTGTTTTCTTCTTAAAATAAGTTTTATTGATTGTAAAGGACTCTTGTTCTACCATTATTTGGTATAAAGTGGGATTTTTATCATTTTTATTGGCTCAATTATTCCACACCGTGAACCCTTCCTTTTCATTCGATCATGATTTTACTTGAGCACCTGCTATTGTCTGGGCACACTCAGAGATAAATAAGAGGAGAATTGGGGCGCCTGGGTGGCTCAGTGGGTTAACACCTCTGCCTTCGGCTCAGGTCGTGATCTCAGGGTCCTGGGATTGAGCTCCCTGCTGAGCAGAGAGCCTGCTTCTCCCTCTCTCTCTGCCTGCATCTCTGCCTACTTGTGATCTCTCTCTCTGTCCACTAAATAAATAAAATATTTAAAAAAAATAAGAGAAGAATGAAGAAGAAAGACCAAGCAGACAGAAACAGCTTGTGATTATGGAATACTCTTTTTGCATGAAATGATGTTCAAGCATAAAATCCTATATCAGAATTATTAGACTTATTAAAATGTTTACTTGCTAATTGGGAGGGAAGTAGCTTGAACAAGTATTTATTATGCGCCTTATATTTTCTGAATACTGATCTGGGTAATTTACATTTTTTAAAAATTTAATCCTTACAACAACTTTGCAGTCTTACAGAAATCATACAATTATTCCTATTTTATGGGTGTAGAAATTGAGACTTTATTGAAGATAGTGGGAAAAAGAATAAGAAAGAACTAGGAGAAAGATGCAGAAAATAAAGTTTTGGAGCTTAAAAAACAAACATTGTCTACTTAGTACCCAATCCCTTCATTTGCTCAGAGACAGGAAATTCATTCCCCCTTTCTTTTGAAAACTGTGGCCCAGGATGGCAGGACACCCACAGTGGAGTCCCAGTTTAGATCCGTCAAGTGACCAGAGGAGAAGGATATTGACAAAGCAGGTTTATCCCACCAATCAGAAATTCATCTGAATTAAATACACATATGTTCTTCAAAGGATCAAACCTGCCAGTTATTAATAATTTAGTGTGAATTTTTAATAACTGCTTATTACCAACTATGATGCGGGAACTATAACTATCTATTTGCTTATTTATTTATGGGAAGTAGGAACAGAGAGGAAAAAAATTAAAAATACTATGGAAGAATGTGAGTTATTTTGAAGGAATTCTAGTCTAGGCAAGAGGTGTATAATTTAAACCCAGAAAAGAATGATAGAAAACTGAGTATCAGGGATGGAAGAATTTGAGCGAAGAAGTGAAAATTCATTTATGTCCTTGGTTTAGCCTAGCCCTATCTGACATAAGACAGTGTGTACCATGTCCCAGAAAAGGTTTATAATTTATAAAGCTTTGAATTGCCAGGGATAAGCCATGAATTACAGGGTGATTTTAAAAGCTTTACATTCTAAGATAAGCCCCTATTTATGCTTTTTCCTCATCAAAAAATGGGAACTCCTGTTTTTTTGTGAAACTGACCCAAATGTTTTCGAATAGGATTTTACTGGTATACAAAAATTTAAACTATAAATGCAGCCTTCTTTATTCTGAAACTCTTCCCTTTCATTGTGCAGATAGAGTTGCAATCAGTTATTTAAAAAGTGATCTATGTATTTTTTTGGATCAGGATAATAGAGGACCTAACACAAATTTCATGAGCAATCTTTGACTTTCTAATAGCTGACAATTTCTTTCATTATCTACACTATTATTCTTTTTTTTAAAATTTCTTTTCAGTGTAACAGTATTCATTGTTTTTGCACCACACCCAGTGCTCCATGCAATACGTGCCCTCCCCAATACCCACCACCTGGTTCCCCCAGCCTCCCACCCTCTGCCCCTTCAAAACCCTCAGGTTGTTTTTCAGAGTCCATAGTCTCTCATGGTTCACCTCCCCTTCCAATTTCCCTCAACTCTCTTCTCCTCTCTAACTCCCCATGTTATTTGTTATGCTCCACAGATAAGTGAAACCATGAAAATTGACTCTCTCTGCTTGACTGATTTCACTCAGCATCATCTCTTCCAGTCCTGTCCATGTTGCTACAAGAGTTGGGTATTCATCCTTTCTGATGGAGGCATAATACCCCATAGTGTATATGGACCACATCTTCCTTATCCATTCATCCGTTGAAGGGCATCTTGGTTCTTTCCACAGTTTGGCGACCGTGGCCATTGCTGCTATAAACATTGGGGTACAGATGGCCCTTCTTTTCACTACATCTGTATCTTTGGGGTAAATACCCAGGAGTGCAATGGCAGGGTCATAGGGAAGTTATATTTTTAATTTCTTGAGGAATCTCCACACTGTTCTCCAAAGAGGCTGCACCAACTTGCTTTCCCACCAACAGTGTAAGAGGGTTCCCCTTTCTCCACATCCTCTCCAACACATGTTGTTTCCTGTCTTGCTAATTTGGGCCATTCTAACTGGTGTAAGGTAATATCTCAATGTGGTTTTAATTTGAATCTCCCTGAGGGCTAGTGATGATGAACATTTTTTCATGTGTCTGATAGCCATCTGTATGTCTTCACTGGAGAATTGTCTATTCATATCTTTTGCCCATTTTTTGACATGATTATCTGTTTTGTGTGTGTTGAGTTTGAGGAGTTCTTTATAGATACTGGATATCAGCCTTTTGTCTGTACTGTCATTTGCAAATATCTTCTCCCATTCTGTGGGCTGCCTCTTTGTTTTCCTGTTTCCTTTGCTGTGCAGAACTTTTGATTTTGATGAAGTCCCAAAAGTTCATTTTTGCTTTTGTTTCCTTTGCCTTTGGAGACATATCTTGAAAGAAGTTGCTGTGGCTGATATTGAAGAGGTTACTGCCTATGTTCTCCTCTAGGATTCTGATGGATTCCTGTCTCACGTTGAGGTCTTTTATCCATTTTGAGTTTATCTTTGTGTACGGTGTAAGAGAATGGTCTAGTTTCATTCTTCTACATATAGCTGCCCAGTTTACCCAGCACTATTTATTGAAGAGACTGTCTTTTTTCCACTGCATATTCTTAAATTGGCTTTCTAACTCTGAATTTTGATGTTTATCATTACCTGACAAATGACTATTTCAGGTTATTTCAGGTGCTTGGGAAGGTTTAATGTTGATAGGGTTGCCATCCCTTTACGACTCAGGGTATATGGAATTATTTAAATATTTAATTATTTAAATATTTAATTATTTAATATTTAATTATTTAATATTTAAATATTTCCACAGCGGGTTCCTCAGAGTGTCACGCCAGGTGTAGTCTACAATATGTGAGCTGAAGCACTATACAGTACTATTACACATTAACTTAAGTCCGTTGAGACAAAGATACTAGTCGGGCCCACAAAAACTGTGACACTTTAGCCTTAGTTGCTTACTGGATATAAACTCAGTAACCCATGTCCCAGACTCCCTATTTTAAGGAAGAAAATAAAATTAAGAACAGGTAGGAAGTGCTCAGATCGTTGCTTTTCATACCGAGGAGTGCTTCACAACGGATACAGACAAGAGAGATTCTAAGGGACTTAACATCTATATCCTCAGCTTCCCGTGTGTGCCTTCCTAGACTGGTCTGCCTAAGTGCACTCCTGTGGTGTTGGTTCTTTCTCACCTTCCCTTCACACTGATCTTTCTTCCACTTTACAAAAGAAAGGTCTAACACTCTCTCATCAGGAATCTCACTAAGTATGGTACACTGCTCCACGACATAAAACGTCTTGGACACCAAAGGGACAATCAGAAATATTTGCGACCTAAAAGCCTCCTTATACGAGGGAGTCCATGATTTTCAAGATTCTTTATAGCATCTATTATTTAATAAACTTTAGCTTTTTTATCTACTTTCAGTAAAAAAGTAGGGACTATGGGACTTAATTTAACACTTTGCTTAGGGCTCTGGAATGGAAAATCAACCAGATGCTTGACCTAATGCACTACCAGTTTGCTAAAGCTTTTGAGTATGTGAAAACTTGGGTCACTGTGTGTGTGTTGTGTGTGTCTCTTTTACTCAAAACCATGCAAATGGGAGGCAAGTACAGTTTGATTTACATGAATAGTCTTACTACATATGAATGCTTAGGTCATAAAGAGCAAGAGATAAACAATTTTATTAAGCCTCTTCTGTTATTAAATGAATATATAGTTGATTTCCTACATTTATAGGAATTCACTCCCTTCTTCATCCCTTGAACACATGACACATTCATCATTGCCAAAGAACTGATTTTTTTTTTTTTTTCTGGATGGCTAGGAAGGGAAAAAAATGATCATTGATATTTTGCACCAGTTTGAATGTGGGGATAAAAATCTCTGAAAGTAGAAGTGTTAGCAATAGCATTTACATGTCTTCTTACAAATTACAATGCATTTTTTCTTATTCCACCTCATTACACAACAGCCCTGAGATCATGGAAGTTATTTTTATCCCTATTTTACAAATGAGAAAATTGACATGCCAGAAGACATCCAGGTAGTCATAAGCCAAACTAGGATTACAAAGTTAAGCCTTTGGTCTCTGAGGTTTGATTTCCCACTCTATTAAACTACCTCTTGTGAAAATTGTTCAACTGGCTAAAGACTATGTTCTCTAGGTAAGCTTTTATAATATGCAGTTCAGGTGACGACCCCACTGCCAAAGAGCAAAATCTGTCTTAATTTTGGCTAGGAAAGCAATATATGTATGATTTATAACGAAAGGACTTTTCCTCCCAGAAATTCACAAAATGTAATTCCTATGTCCGTTTAAGGAATCGTGGTGTTTAAATAACCCTTCAAGTGTGCTTCAAGGAAATGAACTGTATCTTTTAAGATTTCAAAGAAGCATTCATGTCTAAAAAAAACTATAAGGAAGGATCTTGATAAGTCACTTGGTCTGTTTCATTGGTTTTTGGCCGAGTACTGTTAATACAAGTTCTAACTCAGAACACCCAAATGATGATGGGATATGAGGAGCTAACCAAACATGAGTCGAAGGGCATGTGATTCCAGAGCAGCCTGGTATCTGGTTCTTAACTGGACATTGTGTTGAGACTTTTGTTCTAGAAAGAATTAAGAACACTTCCGTGTGATTTGTGACGTTCTCACTCTTCAAGCTTGTGCTATACATCACAATTGCTAAATTATAGCTATTGTTTGCTTTATGAGAACTTGGAGGAAAAAAAGGATAAAACTATGTTATCATGCTAGGGGAAAGGATGTGGGTGGACTGGAGAAAGGATGGGGGGCAAATAATAACCAAAAAACACCCTAAGAATAACACAGATGACATAATCACCTTTATGTAAAATGTATGTATAGTCATATACATGTATCAAATGATCACACTTCAGTAAAATTCTGTGTGTATACATTTTATTTTTTAATTAATAGCCATTTTAGAGCATTTTATTTACAGAAAAATAAACAGAACATACAGGGTTCCCACATACCACTCCAACCATTCCCATATATGTTCTATAATAAACAACATGTTCTACCTTCTCTGAGTTTTTTGCTACTTATGGCAAATTAATTTAAATTTGGAGAGTATCACGATGGCAAAAATGCCCTTCAAATCACCTTTATGAGGAATTCCACACCTTGCCCTAGTTGGTGACCCTGACGGCAGTGTGTGAAGAGTCTGAGCCGGAGTCCGTCTAAGCTGTAGTGTTAACACAGCACCTGGGTGACTGGGGTGCACAGGCTGAGAACTCCTGCGCTAGAAATTCTTATCCCTGGACGGAAAACCTCTCTTGAAAGGATTTCCCACACCACCTCCACATAAAGATCTGAAGTCTGATGCTCCAATTTACAACAAAACAAAAGATTGTGTTCATTTTCAAATTCTCTGTCAGATGTCAACATGGAAAAATTGTTAAGAGTCTGGGGTCATCTGAGGACCCATGAACACAATAAATTGAGTGATAATGAAAAGTAAAATTTTTAAAAATATCACATACTATTTACTTGTTTGGATATCAAAAGTAAGGAAATCTTAACATTATCAAAATACTCTAAAGAAGATGTAATGTCAATTACCTCTGATCTCTCTGATATGAGGAATTTGAGAGGCAGGGCCAGGGGCATGGAGGGAAAAAAGGAAACAAGATGGGCTCAGGAGGGAGAAAAACCTAAAAACCTCTTAATCTCACAAAACAAACAGGGTTGCTGGGTGGTAGAGGGGTAGGGAGAGGGAGGTTGGGTGATGGACATTGGGGAGGGTATGTGCTATAGTGAGTGCTGTGAAGTGTGTAAACCTAATGAGTCACAGAGCTGTGTCCCTGGGGCAAACAGCACATTATATGTTAATAAAGAAGAAGAAGAAGAAGAAGATGTAATGTCAAATTACTATCAATACATTTCATGTACTGAATATATAAATTTTTTTTGTTGTACACATTTTGATGAAATATATTTGGAATTTTTACCAAAAGTACTAGGTCATCAACTCTAGGTAACAAAATTCCAAAGACTAACAGGATTTATGTGACTGTGCATTCAAGAGTGGGCTTCTGAATTATTTAGTGTCTAATCCAAGGTGACCCAAAGGCTAGTCACAAGTGTTTTAGACTCAGTTTCAGGGTTGGAGGTGAGCCTTAACACTTACCAGGCAAAGTGTGGTTCCTAGACCGGCGACATCAGTGTTGGTCTGGGAACGGTTAGAAATGCAGACACTCAGGCCCCACCCCAGAGCCACTGAAACAAAATCTGCATTTTTAACATGACCCCCAAGATACTCATCTGCATGTAAAAATTTGAGAAAACTTCCCTTAGCTATTTCAGAGTCCTGATCCTTTCCGAATTTTCCCAGCTTTGAATGAACTGCCAGCACTGCTCCCTACTTTTCCCACACAGCCACACACCCCATCATTTTCATTTAGATGATCATCTCCTGACCCTCATTCTCATTTCCAGAGGGAAACTCACGCAAATTCCAACCAGGTAACTCATAGGCTTCCTTCATAAATCTCTCTCTGGCAGCCAAAGAAAATTCTTCATCTTGAAAATTAGTATTTCTGAATAATTTTCTGACAGTCCTGAGCCCACCCAGTAGTTTCTTTACTGCAAGTAGTTTTCTTTCCGCAAGTAAAGGACAGGGTGCGGGTCATTCTCTCCAGCTAGCACAAGGCTGTTCACTATTAACTGTCCTACATGCTTGCTTCAAAGCCTTGCTTTAGCCTTTCTAGGATTGTACTTCAGTAAAAAGCAGTCAGCCCACTAAAGCAAGCAAAAACAAAAACAAAAAACAAAAGACCCCAAGAATCTGTCCTATGTAAAAAGAACAATGTTATTACAGACAGCGGTGTCACAGGTTCCCACAATTTTGGTGTCACAGAGAGCTGCTGCTACATCACCGTTATTACTCTGGAGCCACTTGGGAACATGCTAATTTATGCCCAAAGCAATATTAGTATTATTGTTTATTTTACTTTCATTATCTAAAGAGGCACAGTCCACACTAGATAGGTTGCTGTAATTCTGCTTTCTCCTGGTGGGAGACTGGAAAAAAGGTGGTAATGGTAACAAAGAAAAGCAGCCAACAGTTTCAGCAAATAACACTGCAAAAGTCAGATATCATTTCTTATTTTCCAGTTACTCCGGTTCCCATCATCAAGTCACCGCAGACAGTGGCGTGCGTGCGCTGCGGAGGAATCACTCAGGTAAGCGGAGGCTCCTCCTTCTGTTCCTCCATCTGCTAAGCTGTTAACATGAAGACATACTGACAAGGGCTCAAGGAAAACATGGAATATTTCATCAGTAAGATTATGCTGCCCTAGAGACAGATGTTAGAAAGCTGTAATATTTAAAAATAAAGAGATAAACACATGCTTGAAGGGAAGGAATAGTTTTAGAGCTGGGAGAGAAAATTAAAAAGACACAAAGGAAAGATGGGAAGACAGATGAAAGGTCTGCATTACCACAGGAAACAGCAAATCCTTATTTTGAGGGGGAAAACTTTTCTATCTGCCCCAGGCCATCATTTACTATTAGGTAAGCATTCTCAGAGAGCAAGGGGCAAATCTGTAAGAAGTGCTTAGCGGGGCTGATTATGATTACAGAGAACAGATTTATTTCTTGTCATCAGATGGTTAATGTCAAGGCTTTGACTTAAAACCATATACCCTGGTTTTCACAAAAATTTAAACATGAGAAATGTTATATACTATGGTAGCTCACATTCAGTGAACAGAAAAACAGTGTTAAGTAATGATAACCCTGGGTTTATCTGGGGACTTACACTGTAGAGGTCAAAGCACTTTGTCTTCACTTATCTTTACTGGACAGGATTATAATGGCGGGTTATATAAAAATACTTACAAATGACATAGAGTTGCCATGTATTAAGTCAACAGAATATTTTAAACTGTAGATTTTCCTTATTTGCTATAGTTTTCACACCTTTATGAATAAAATGCAAAGAGTGGCAATGGGAAAGTGAAAGAAACTATGGCCTTGAATTCAAATAGACTTGGGTTCAGGTCCCAGATATTTACTTTGCTTCTTTGAGCTTCAGCTTTATCACCAATAAAACAGGGATCATGATACCTACCCTTAGAAGGGGTACTGAGAGAGTTGAATACATCATTAATAGAAGTCCTACATTATACCTGAATATCATAGGTACTCTAAAAATGGAAAGTTATGTCATTAAGAAAAAAAAATTGACACAAACAAGGAGATTAGATACTGCAATTTAGTTACTGGTTGTCCTTTTGTCAAAATCTCTAAGTTCTGATTGCGTAGTAGAAGCCCTTACTCATGACTTTCTCCAACTGGGAAAGAGAAGGAGAACATGTCCTCAAGAAAGGGGAGGGTAAGATAGAGGATGAGTTCCCAGAAAAAGGAAGAGAAAATAGAATACTTCTTCAAGAAAAGAAGAGGAAGGAGGGCATGAGGTCTGACTTGAAGGTCCTCACTGTACCCTCAAGAAATGAAAACCCAGGTAAGTAATGGCCAAACCTGCAAGACAGGAGCTTCAGGGATTTGCCCAGCTTCCTGTTCAGCATTCTAGGAGAAGACAACCTTGCAAGACAACCACACCCAACACAGGACTACTACAGAGTAAAATGGTGGCGTGGGGACCATCAGCCAAAGAAGGTTCTGTGATGGCAGGCCTCGAACTTTCTTGGCTCTTGTGCAGGAGGCTCTTGTGTCCAAGTATTCCTTTAGGATCCCAGTAGGGTATACAGAAGGTTGCTGTTGAGAGTTAGAAGCCATTGGGGTCACTGTGAGATGACCCCAGCAGAGGTGTGACAGAGCAGACAGGCTGAGCCAGGGCTCAGAGGGCAGACGCGGCTGAGTCGTGAGGAACGGCAAAGCTGTTGAGAAGTGAGAAGAGAGCAAGTGAGCACAGGAGGGCTACAGGCTCTCAACACTCTACAATAATAGCACACTGGCTTACCAAATGACAGACTTCCTCAGCAGATCAAGAAGGTACCAGTACCCAGTTTACACTAGATATATCTCTGTGGACACCAGTGACAATTCAGGTAATGGCACAAAGATCCACACGTGGATCTGGGGCTCTCTCCTGTCCCAGCCAGCAGGACACATTAACTTTTCCTGGTACCTAAAATCTACTTCTGGAAGGAGGAAGAGGGAGCACACTGAAACACCCCAAAAATCCTATTTTGAACCTAGAGAAACCAAGATACTTTTGCTTGCCATCTTCAAATTCTAGCCCATCCTACTCTACTCAAAAAGAAATTTATTTCAATTCTAAAGAAATGAAAGGCCTTTTTAGCTCTTGATAAGCTAGATACAATGTGTCCAATTCTATAAGTCATGTTTTCTTTCTGAGAGACCTGGAGATGAAACCAAAATATCCATTATGTCTCTTTATTCATAACTTTAAGGTGTTCTAATTATACTAGGTAATAGAAGTAAGATCTTATATACATTTTCCCTACTTTCCTTTTAAAATTATTGCATAGGTAATTTGGGAGTTTCCTTTCTTCCTTTGTTCATTCAATGATTATTTACTGAGTACCTACAGTGAATGAATAATGTACCAGGAGTTTAGGAAACAAAGATAAATGAGACATGGACCCTATCCTTAATAAGGCAGAAAGGTTTCTAATGATATGTGAATGGAATTTCTAAGTTAAAGAAAAGCTAGTCGAGTACTGCTGCCCATTGCTAAATAACTACAAACAAAATAACAAAAACTTACAACTGTAAAGATGCATTTTTCTCATCTATCAAGTGCACATAAAAATAAAATAAAGTTTGATTATTATGCACAGACCGGCTAAAAAACATTTTTTCCTCATAAAATTATAATGACAGAAAAGTCAATTTCTAGAATAACAACAGTAAATCAAGTTGTAGGATAGAAGCATACAATACAAAATCTTATTTTTTTAAAAGTGTATTTGCTATAATAGAAGAGTAATAAGATATGAGAGAATGGGTTAGAAATACTATCATCATTACCTTTTTCAGTTTGTTTCAAGTATTAAGATAGACATGTGAAAAACCAAATATTATATTGTTTTAATTTTCTCTGTAAATACTGCTTGATAATTTTAAGACATCAAATTTTAAAAGTCAAAAAACAAGGTAATAAATGCCCTAGGATAGTTTGCTGTTTAAGGGTAAAGAAACAAAAAGTTTCTGGAGCCCAATGCCAGGGCTTGAACTCAGCACCCTGAGATCAAGACCTGAGCTGAGATCAAAAGTCGGACACTTAACCGACTAAGCCACCCAGGTGCCCCTGGAGTGAGAAATATTTTAATTGTTAACATGATTTTATAAGCACAAAACAGAATTTTATGCTCTACTTTAAAAGAAAAAAAAACTATGATGTTTTGAGGATGTTAGTCTATAGAAACAGCATTGTTGAATGATCTCAGAAAGGATTTTTCCCTCTGGCTCCTTGAAACACTGCCATTCACATAATTTTTAATATTCTCTCTTCCTTGTACCTTCTACCATAATGCTCACATTTGAATTTATATTCTGGAGCACAGACAGGGTATATAATTTAGGAAAAACCTCTGCTTTTATCAGTTACCCCTGATAAAGTTGGTATTTCATTCACCCTAAATGTACATCATACACTGATTGAAAAGTGACATTGTTAGAGATTATAAATAATTCAACAAATGGTATCTATCTGATTAGTATTTCAAAACAATATTTTATCTCTTCCCAACCCCCTCTTTATCTTCATAGAGTGTATTTGCATTTGAAATCTATGGTTTCTGGCATATCTGGGGTAAGGTTATACTAGGAATTTACCAGACCTGTCAGTCTCTAACTTTCTTCCATATTTCATTATATCATTCCAGTTATAATTAGTTGTCTGGTAAAATTAAGAACAGTCTATTTCAGTGAATGCTCATGTGAACATTTAACAACTTTTTGTTAGGATGACAGCTTAGCGACAGAAAGAATAAACCAGAAAGGAGAGTTGCTGAAGTAACCCTGGGTAACTCAATATTGCCAGCTCAATGGAAAATTTTGAGATTTTGCTTTTTTTTTTCTTTTTTGTTATTAATCATCGAGCACATATTTCTTGTCAGGAGATAAGCGTCAGTTTGATGGCACTCCTGCCTCAACTAGCATGTTTTGAACTGACCTGTCTTCACTGCTATGGCTCCCTAGAAACTTTGCTGTTGATTAGCCTTGATTCAGCTGAATGCTTTGACATTCAGCTTGTCAGTGAGAGCTATTTTAATCATTAAGATGCATCTCCCTTCCAAGACTGCAAACTGTTGCTGCTCATACACGACAGTCTACCATTTGATTACTGTGGAGAAGGAGAGGAAAGAAGCTGGATGGTTACTATTACTACGGATTATACCAAGAGCTAAAATTCCCAGAGTATCTGAGTGTGAGGAAGTGTGCTAAAGCAATTTACAGGGATCGTCTGATGTGATTCTCACCGTCCCGGAGTCTCACCACCACAGTGAGCAGCCCTGTTGTCCATTAATTATCTCTAAGTCATCTGCCCTCGTCTGTAAAGTGGAGTAGTGGTACCAACTTCAGGGGCTATTCTAAAGATTAAATGAGATTGTTCATAGACGTCTGTAAACTAGTCTCTGTAACATGGTGAGTTCTCATAGTTTTAGTCGTAATTTTTATTACTTTGTAGATGAACACACTCGCTCTGCTTCACCAACTGCCCTACTCACTATCGCCTCTAACTTTAACTATCTCTGTTGCCCACACCCAAAGGAGGAGATAAAATGGAAAGTTACTTCAGGACTTTTTTTCGTGAGTATTTGAACTCCAGCCCCAAGGAGGGTGTGCCATAATTATGGCAGAATAATCAACCTTTAAAATCCTTTCTTCCTACTCTTTCTTGGCCTCACAAGTAGGCTGTTCCCATTCAGGCAACTAAGCATCTATACGAGTGAAACCCTGCTGAGGATGGAGGTGAGGGATGAGAACTGAAACTTCACAGGCAGTTTGGGGGAGTTCGGAATAAAGGGGTCATTTCTTCCAGGCGTTAATGAGAGGCATAAAGGCAGCAAGGTGGCAGAATCCGAGTTTCTTATACCCAAGTTTGAACAGAGCAGAAAACGTGTCATGTGACTAAGCAGATGGTCCTGGGTAGCCTCACAGGGTTCCCTGTGCCACATAATGGAGAGGGAGCACCAGAAGGAGCCCAAGCGCTTAGCTGGGCAGGGAGGCAGAATTTCTCTTAGTTCATAGCACCACCAGGATGTTTCCCACTGTTGCAGAAACTATGTGGTCTGGTTACCAGAACTCATTCTTTTCCCTCCTGGGCACACAGCTACACTACACTTCCTAGCTTCCCCTGAAGTTAGTTGGGAAAAAATTGTACTGACTTTTAAAACCTATATAAACCTCCATATGCATTCTTCGCTTATCTGCATGTTGAATGTATATGAATCAGTAGGGGACACATGATTCTAGAAAGTGTGAGAGTCATTGCATCAGGGGTTCTTACCCTGAGATTTAATAATAAAATTAGGAGATTATGACCTTGGATTTGGAACAACAACAAAAAATCTGTATTTTCATTAACCGCTAACTGAAATTTAGCATTTTCTTTGATTATGAATGTAGGCACCAATGCCTAAGAGTACCAGCATGACTTGTGGCTTCGTCACCAACAAAAACACCTAAACCATAGGTATTTTCATGTTATATTACAGCTGTTGAAGGTACCTCAAAATATCATTTACAACCAAATTTTCCTTGAAGTGACCATAATTACTAGACCCCCAAAGAGGCACATACATAACAAATTTATTCTAAAATAGCTTGATAACTGTATTTCAATAAAATTGATTTCCTTTGAAATCCCATATGATTTGTCTGCCTTTTAAAAACAATTTTCTTAGAAGGGATCTTTAGGCTTCACTAGATTGCCAGAGGTGTTATAGAACAAAACAAGTTCAGAACAACTGTTTTAGATGTATTCCTCAATGACTTTATAGAGCAGGGCCCTGCTTTTCCTCTCCCCTGCATATCCCCGCCACAGTGCTGACCCTCGTTGGACTGTAATGTCATAAATAAGTTGGTATTTTGTTAACTTACTGAGATTGGAGGTTATTTCTTAAAAACAGCGCATGTAGACTAATCTCCTTGCTACCAAGGTCCAAACAAATATGGCAGAGAGTATAGAGACATTAAGAGGCCTCTGGATAGAAAGAACCCAGAAGTGAATAGTGAGGACCAAAGATCAGATGAGGCCAATAAAGATACTGATCTGGAAGGACAGTGATCCTATGTACAGGAATCCTCTTCTTCAACTTAGAAATAAAGTTCAATAATAGTGATATAAAAGAACCTTTCAATTATCCCTAAATTTGGACCCTGAGATTTACAACTGTCACACAATAATTTTCTTATTTCATATTATTTACTATTTTCTCTTCCCCTATTAGGGTGGCAACAATTTTTGTTTCTCATAGCAGGTATTAAGCACTTTTGAATTCATCAAAGTATATATAAATATATAAACATATAATAAATATATAATATAAAATATATAAATAACAAAATATATACACCCTTTATATATGTGAATATATGTAATTTATTTATTATTTTAAAGCAAGCTTCAATTAGTTCCGTTCTACTTAAGATTCTTTTTAGCTACAGTGTAACAACAGAAGAGAAGCCAGTAACCACAAAGACAAGATCAATATTATATAAGTCCTTCCATATGGGGATTTGAAAATTGGTAATTTTTTTAAAGGGCTTGTTGATTTAAATAAAATAGGCTTGATGGAGCCCTTCAAGGTTTTTTTTTCTGATTTTAAGTTTTTATTTTATTCTGGTTAGCTCACATACAGTATTCTATGGGTTTCAAGTGTACAGTCTCAACACTTCATATATAATACTGCACCCATCACAGCAAATGCACTCCTCAATCTCCATTACATATTTAACCAAATCCTCTACCACTTCAGGGTTTTTAAGGAAGATATAAATTTGACAACATTTCTCTTAGGACATTAAGTTTTGTTTTTTTTTCCCCAATTTATTTATTTTCAGAAAAACATTATTCATTATTTTTTTACCACACCCAGTGCTCCATGCAAGCTGTGCCCTCTATAATACCCACCACCTGGTACCCCAACCTCCCACCCCCCCGCCACTTCAAACCCCTCAGATTGTTTTTCAGAGTCCATAGTCTCTCATGGTTCACCTCCCCTTCCAATTTACCCAAATTCCCTACTCCTCTCTAACGCCCCTTGTCCTCCATGCTGTTTGTTATGCTCCACAAATAAGTGAAACCATATGATAATTGACTCTCTCTGCTTGACTTATTTCACTCAGCATAATCTCTTCCAGTCCCATCCATGTTGCTAAAAAAGTTGGGTATGCATCCTTTCTGATGAAGGCATAATACTCTATAGTGTATATGGACCACATCTTCCTTATCCATTCATCCGTTGAAGGGCATCTTGGTTCTTACCATAGTTTGGCGACTGTGGCCATTGCTGCTATAAACATTGGGGTACAGATGGCCCTTCTTTTCATGACATCTGTGTCTTTGGGGTAAATACCCAGGAGTGCAATTGCAGGGTCATAGGGAAGCTCTATTTTTAATTTCTTGAGGAATCTCCACACTGTTCTCCAAAGAGGCTGCACCAACTTGCATTCCCACCAACAGTGGAAGAGGGTTCCCCTTTCTCCACATCCTCTCCAACACATGTTGTTTCCTGTTTTGTTAATTTTGGCCATTCTAACTGGTGTAAGGTGATATCTCAATGTGGTTTTAATTTGAATCTCCCTGAGGGCTAATGATGATGAACATTTTTTCATGTGTCTGATAGCCATTTGTATTTCTTTCTTTTTTTTTTTTTTAAGATTTTATTTATTTATTTGACAGAGAGTGATCACAAGTAGGCAGAGAGGCAGGCAGAGAGAGAGAGAGAGAGGAGGAAGCAGGCTCCCTGCTGAGCAGAGAGCCCGATGTGGGACTCGATCCCAGGACCCTGAGATCATGACCTGAGCCGAAGGCAGTGGCTTAATCCACTGAGCCACCCAGGCGCCATTTGTATTTCTTGATTGGAGAAGTGTCTGTTCATATCTTCTGCCCATTTTTTGATGTGTTTGTCTGTTTCGTGTGGGTTGAGTTTGAGGAGTTCATTATAGATCCTGGATATCAACCTTTTGTCTGTACTGTCATTTGCAAATATCTTCTCCCATTCCGTGGGTTGCCTCTTTGTTTTTTTGACTGTTTCCTTTGCTGTGCAGAAGCTTTTGATTTTGATGAAGTCCCAGAAGTTTATTTTCGCTTTTGTTTCCTCTTTGCCTTTGGAGACGTATCTTGAAAGAAGTTGCTGTGGCTGATATCAAAGAGATTACTGCCTATGTTCTCCTCTAAGATTCTGATGGATTCCTGTCTCATGTTGAGATCTTTTATCCATTTTGAGTTGATCTTTGTGTACGGTGTAAGAGAATGGTCGAGTTTCATTCTTCTGCATATAGCTGTCCAGTTTTCCCAGCACCATTTATTGAAGAGACTGTCTTTTTTCCACTGTATATTTTTTCCTGTTTTGTCAAAGATTAATTGACCATAGAGTTGAGGGTCCATATCTGGGCTCTCTATTCTGTTCCACTGGTCTATGTGTCTGTTTTTATGCCAGTACCATGCTGTCTTGGTGAAATCAGGTAAGGTGATGCCGCCAGCTTTATTTTTGTTTTTCAACATTTCCTTAGCGATTCGGGGTCTCTTCTGATTCCATACAAATTTTAGGATTATTTGCTCCAGCTCTTTGAAGAATGCCAGTGGAATTTTGATCGGAATGGCATTAAAAGTATAGATTGCTCTAGGCAGTATAGACATTTTAACAATGTTTATTCTTCCGATCCAAGAGCATGGAATGGTCTTCCATCTATTTGTGTCTTCTTCAATTTCTTTCATGAGTGTTCTGTAGTTCCTCAAGTACAGATCCTTTACCTCTTTAGTTAGGTTTATTCCAAGGTATCTTACGGTTCTTGGTGCTATAGTAAATGGAATCGATTCTCTAATTTCCCTTTCTGTATTTTCATTGTTAGTGTATAAGAAAGCCACTGATTTCTGCACATTGACTTTGTATCCTGCCACGTTGCTGAATTGCTGTATGAGTTCTAGTAGTTTGGGGGTGGAGTCTTTTGGGTTTTCCATATAAAGAATCATGTCATCTGCGAAGAGAGAGAGTTTGACATCTTTGTTACCAATTTGGATACATTTTATTTCTCTCTGTTGTCTGATTGCTGTTGCTAGGACTTCTAATACTATGTTGAACAAGAGTGGTGAAAGTGGGCATCCTTGTCTTGTTCCTGATCTCAATGGGAAGGCTGCAAGCTTTTTCCCATTGAGGATGATATTTGCTGTGGGTCTTTCATAGATAGATTTGATGAGGTTCAGGAATGTTCCCTCTATCCCTATACTTTGAAGCGTTTTAATCAGGAACAGATGCTGGATTTTGTCAAATGCTTTTTCTGCATCAATTGAGAGGACCATGCGGTTCTTCTCTCTTCTCATATTAATTTGTTGTATCACATTGATTGATTTGCGAATGTTGAACCATCCTTGTAGCCCAGGGATGAATCCCACCTGATCATGGTGGATAATCTTTTTAATGTGCTGTTGGATCCTGTTGGCTAGGATCTTGTTGAGAATCTTAGCATCCATATTCATCAGTGATATTGGTCTGAAATTCTCCTTTTTGGTAGGGTCCTTGCCTGGTTTGGGGATCAGGGTAATGCTGGCTTCATAGAAAGAGTCTGGAAGTTTTCCTTCTGCTTCAATTTTTTGAAACAGCTTCAGGAGAATAGGTGTTATTTCTTCTTTAAAGGTTTGGTAGAATTCCCCAGGGAATCCATCAGGTCCTGGGCTCTTGTTTTTTGGGAGGTTTTTGATCACTGATTCAATCTCGTTATTAGATATCGGTCTATTCAGGTTGTCGATTTCTTCCTGGACATTAAGTTTATCTAATTTTCCTTCCCTTTTAGACTATTTTGCTGCCTTCATCTTAAACTTTGACTAAATGAATCAGTCATTTTGAAATGTTCAGGTTGTTAAAATCAAATGCAAAGTCTCCTCTAAGGTTACAATATTTCTAACCTCCATGGAATTATGGTATCTAAATTTTCATAGCCTATAGAACTATACTTGAATGAGAATAAAACAGGTTTAGTGTGCAATACAGTTTGGGCTTCAGCATTAAAAGGTCTAAAAAAATATAGTACATTTATTCTTAAGTGTTATAGAACAGAGGCGCTTTGGTGGCTCAGTCAGTTCGTCAACTGCCTTTGGCTCAGGTCATGATCCCAGGGTCATTTGAGATCCCCACATCAGGTTTCCTGCTCAGTGGGGAGCCTGCTTCTCCCTCTCCCTCTGCCTGCTGCTCCCCGTGCTTGTGCATACTCTCTGTCAAATAAATAAATAAAATCCCTAAGTATTATATAATCAACTATCCAGATCATGATTGTATACCAACTCCAAGCCTCATACCTGCCAAGTAAAAATTCTTTAAGAATGAGTACTCAAAAAAAACAAAAAAAACAAAAAAAAAGAAAAGAAAAAGAAAGAAAGAAAGAAAATGGTATTGGAGAACTATAGTTTTTAACATGGAAAAAAGTCTACATTAGAGAAATACAAGTTACTAAACAGACTTAAAGTGATCAATTTTTTAAAAAATTCATGTATGTGATTATGAATAAACAAACAGCCGGCATGACGGAATAAGATGAGTGAATCAAGCAGCATGTACTCTGATTGTATACCGTGTCTGTCCCTCATGACTGGACTTTGTTAGAGGAAGTTCCCTTTCTCATTTGTAAGGGTAAGGTGACAGGTTAGAAGTTAGAGCTTCTAAACGGACAGTGGCTCATTGAGCCTTGAGACTCTTAGGGGGTTACAAAGTCCTGATGTCATTTAGTCTTTTAAAACAACTTCTTAGTGGCCGCTTAGTGTTAGCATCAATGCGTATTAGGAAGTATAAAACTGCTTTGGTTCTGTGACTTTTCATGTTTCTGCACATTCAAAAAAGAATAGCATAATGAACCCCCAAGTTCCAAGCTGAGTCTCCCCCCCCCCCCGTTGCCAACTTCAACAATTCTCATCTGTTGCCATTTTTAAATTTCTTACATTTCTCGCCCCCTAACTTTTTTCCTCTCGTTTTGGTGGAATATTTTCAAGTGGACCCGAGAGCTCTAGTTATTTCAGCAGGTGTCTCTAACAGATAAGGCTTTAAAAAGATCAATACCATTTCGCTCACCAAACAAAGTCACTGCCAACTCCTTAACGATACAGGCAGAGTTCACAAGTTTTGCTTGGTTGTCTCAAAATGTCCGGTGTTTGATTTGTTGATATCAGGACCCTAACCAGGCTCACAACATATATCTTTCAAGTTTATTTTAATTAGTTCCTCCTCCCTTTATTAAACTGACATTTATTTGCGCGTTGAAAAAGCCCGGTCATTTGTTCCGTAGAAATTCTCTTTGTGCACCCGGCTGGCCGCACCCCGGCCCACAGCCCGCCCCGGTGTCGAGTGTTTACAGCCCCGGCGCTAAGACGAGGAGCCCCGCTGGGACCAGGACTATTCGCGCTCACGGGCACGCGGCTGTCGCTGCCACGTCAAGGACATGCGCAGGCGCGGAGCAAGTCCCCCTTCAGTGACACGTCACACGGGCCCAGTGACCTCAAGCGCCGTCCGCCTGACCCGTAATTACAGTGTCTCGGTGTCACCTAACAGCCACCAGCCACGGGGACCGCTGGCGGATCTATGACGTCATCGGGAGCTGCGGCTGGCGACTTTCAGTCCTACCCTGTTCCCGCACGTCCCGGTTGTCATTCCAGAAACAAGAGCCTCCTCCTCCCACGAGGACACCCTGAAACACAATTTGCCCTAAAAAAGCTGGAAAACCGCTGGCTCCTCTGACTGGACTTGATCTAGTTTTAGAGGCATCCGGGTGCGGCCCTGCGCCCGCGGCGAGCCGTGACTTTCCCGCCGCTGCCCCCGCTGCCCAGGGTTACCAGGCGGCCAACACGAAGGGACGAGAGGGGCCCGGGCAGGCCAAGGCCTGGCGCGGGGACCCGGGGCAGGAGGCTGGGTCAGGACACCATACCTGGGCAGGTCCCGGGAGGCGGCATCCGACTCCCCCGCGCGGTTCCGCACGCCGGCGTCCCCCGCGCACTCGCCGGGCTCCTCGCCGTCCCCGCCGCTGTCGCCGGCCGCAGGGCTCCTCTCACCGGGGCCGGCCGGCGCACCCCCCACGGCGTCCCGGTCCTCCCCGGGGCCCGGCGCCCCGCGCCCGCCCTGCCGCAGCGCCTCGGCCAGGCGCGAGAGGTCGCGGCGCATGGCGTAGGCGTCCTCGCCGTCCGCGTAGTAGCGCGGCTCCACCTCGCTGACCCGGAAGTCCAGCGTGTCGGCGTAGAGGCGCAGCGCCGCGCGGTTGCTCCTGCGCACGTGCAGCGACACGTAGCGCGCGCCGAAGGTCTCCACCATGGCGCGCGACGCCTGGTCCATGAGCTTCTGCGCCAGGCCGAGGCGCCGGTGCGAGCGCTTCACCGCCAGCGACGTGATGTGGCCGTGCGGGACGTCGTCCGCGTCCTCCTCCATCTTGGCCAGCACGTAGCCCACCATGCGGCCGGCCTCGTCCTCGGCGACGTAGGACAGCTGCGGCCAGGACAGGCCGTGGTACAGGTAGTACTTCATCTGGTAGTTCTCGGGCAGGCACAGCAGGTTGCAGTGCTGCATGTTGACCAGGTCCCGCGGCCGCGCGTTGCGGATGTTCATGGCGGCGGCCAAGAGCGAGGCGGCGGGAGGGCCCAGCGAGGGGCGGTGGCCAGACACGAGCGCCGCTTCCCGCCTCGACAGCGTGGTCCGAGGGCCACAGTCCTGAGGCGGGACGCCGGAGACGTGCGAGGCGGAGATGGCCGGCAGGCGGAAGGGGCGGGGCTACGACGGGGCTTCCGGAGGTGCGCCACCCACTCCCAGCCAATGAGGGTTTCTCCTTACTGGGTGGGTGCGCGCGCCGGCAGTAGGGGGTGGGGACGTAGAGCTCATGGTGATCTCCGTGGTGGTCACTGTGCTGTTTCATCTGCGGCTGCCACTGTTCCTTTGTTTTAACTATAACTTCTTAATTTGCATGTGTCTGGGTCAACTTGGACGACCTGAGTAAACCCATATAACCAGAATGGAGACCAAGAATCAGCATGTTACACACACACCAGGAGCGCCCACTCAGATTCCCTTCCAGTACCCATCACGGAGATTTTTCTGCTTACTCCAGTAACCGTCACCTAGATTTCTTTCTTTTATTTTATTTTATTTTTTTTTAATTTTCATTTGTTTTTAAAATTTATTTTCAGCATAACAGTATTCATTGTTTTTGCTCCACACCAAGTGCTCCATGCAATCCGTGCCCTTTCCAATACCCACCACCTGGTTCCCCCAACCTCCCACCCCCCACACCCCCCTTCAAAACCCTGATTGTTTTTCAGAGTCCATAGTCTCTCATGATTCACCTCCCCTTCCAATTTCCCCCAACTCCCTTCTCCTCTCCATCTCCCCTTGTCCTCCATGCTATTTGTTATGCTCCACAAATAAGTGAAGCCATATGATAATTGACTCTCTCTGCTTAACTTATTTCACTCAGCATAATCTTTTCCAGTCCTATCCATGTTGCTACAAAAGTTCATCCTTTCTGATGGAGGCATAATACTCCACAGTGTATATGGACCACATCTTCCTTATCCATTCCTCCGTTGAAGGACATCTTGGTTCTTTCCACAGTTTGACAACCGGGGCCATTGCTGCTATAAACATTGGGGTACAGATGGCCCTTCTTTCCACTACATCTGTATCTCTGGTGTAAATACCCAGGAGTGCAATGGCAGGGTCATAGGGAAGATCTATTTTTAATTTCTTGAGGAATCTCCACACTGTTCTCCAAAGAGGCTGCACCAACTTGCATTCCCAGCAGCAGTGTAAGAGGGTTCCCCTTTCTCCACATCCCCTCCACCCCATGTTGTTTCCTGTCTTGCTAATTTTGGCCGTTCTAACTGGTGTAAGGTGATATCTCAATGTGGTTTTAATTTGAATCTCCCTGATGGCTAGTGATGATGAACATTTTTTCATGTGTCTGATAGCCATTTGTATGTCTTCTTGGAGAAGTGTCTGTTCATATCTTCTGCCCATTTTTTGATATGATTATCTGTTTTGTGGGTATTGAGTTTGAGGAGTTCTTTATAGATCCTGGATATCAACCTTTTGTCCTTACTGTCATTTGCAAATGTCTTCTCCCATTCCGTGGGTTGCCTCTTTGTTTTCTTGACTGGTTCCTTTGCTGTGCAGAATCTTTTGATCTTGATGAAGTCCCAAAAGTTCATTTTCACTTCTGTTTCCTTTACCTTTGGAGACATATCTTGAAAGAAGTTGCTGTGGCTGATATCAAAGAGATTACTGCCTATGTGTTCCTCTAGGATTCTGATGGATTCCTGTCTCACGTTGAGGTCTTTTATCCATTTTGAGTTTATCTTTGTGTACAGTGAAAGAGAATGGTTGAGTTTCATTCTCCTATACATACCTGTCCAATTCTCCCAGAACCGTTTATTGAAGAGACTGTCATTTTTCCACTGTATATTTTTTCATGCATTGTTGAAGATTATTTGACCATAGAGTTGAGGGTCTATATCTGGGCTCTCTGCTCTGTTCCACTGGTCTATGTGTCTGTTTCTATGCCAGTACCATGCTGTCTTGGTGATTGCAGCTTTGTAGTAAAGCTTGACATTAGGCTACGTGATGCCCCCAGTTTTGTTTTTCTTTTTCAACATTTCCTTGGCAATTCAGGTCTCTTCTGATCCCATACAAATTTTAGGATTGTTCGTTTCAGCTCTTTGAAAAATGCCACTGGAATTTTGATCGGAATGGCATTAAAAGTATAGATTGCTCTAGGCAGTATAGACATTTTAACCATGTTTATTCTTCCGATCCAAGAGCATGGAATGGTCTTCCATCTATTTGTGTCTTCTTCAATTTCTTTCATGAGTGTTCTGTAGTTCCTCGAGTACATATCCTTTACCTCTTTGGTTAGGTTTATTCCCACATATTTTATGGTTCTTGGTGCTATAGTAAATGGAATCGATTCCCTAATTTCCCTTTCTGTATTTTCATTGTTAGTGTATAAGAAAGCAACTGATTTCTGTGCATTGATTTTGTATCCTGCCACATTACTGAATACTGAATGAGTTCTAGTAGTTTGGGGGTGGAGTCTTTTGGGTTTTCCAAATAAAGTATCATGTCATCTGCGAAGAGAGAGAGTTTGACTTCTTCATTGCCAATTTGGATACCTTTTGCTAGGACTTCTAATACTATGTTGAACAAGAGTGGTGAGAGTGGGCATCCTTGTTGTGTTCCTGATCTCAAAGGGAAGGCTGTGAGCTTTTTCCCATTGAGAATGATATTTGCTGTGGGTTTTTCATAGATAGATTTGATGAAGTTCAGGAATATTCCCTCTATCCCTATACTTTGAAGTGTTTTAATCAGAAACGGATGCTGGGTTTTGTCAAATGCTTTTTCTGCATCAATTGAGAGGACCATGTGGTTCTTCTCTCTTCTCTTATTGATTTGTTCCATCACATTGATTGATTTGCAAATGTTGAACCACTCTTGCAACCCATGGATATATCCCACCTGGTCATGGTGGATAGTCTTTAATGTACTGTTGGATCCTATTAGCTAGGATCTTGTTGAGAATCTTAGCATACATATTCATCAGGGATATTATTCAGAAATTCTCCTTTTGGGTCAGTCTTTGCTTGGTTTGGGGATCAGGGTAATGCTGGCTTCATAAACAGAGTCTGGAAATTTTCCTTCTGCTTTAGGTTTTTGAGACAGCTTCAGGAGAATAGGTATTATTTCTTCGTTGAAAGTTTGGTAGACCTGGGCTCTTGTTTTTTGGGAGGTTTTTGATCACTGCTTCCATCTTGTTACTAGATATTGGTCTCTTCAGGTTGTCAATTTCTTCCTGATTCAGTTTTGGAAGTTTATAGTTCTCCAGGAATGCATCCATTTCATCTAGGTTTCTTAACTTATTGGCATATAACTGTTGATAATAGTTTAATTTAATAGTTTAGTAGTTATCACTATAACTGTTGATAATTAGTTTGGCCAGTGGTTTATCAATCTTATTGATTCTTTCAAAAAACCAGCTTCTAGTTTCATTGATGCATTCTACTGTATCTCTAGTTTCTATCTCATTGATCTCTGCTCTAACCTTGATTATTTCCCTTCTTGTGTGTGGAGTTGGCTTAATTTGAACAGAAATTTCTGGAGACAATCCATAGAGACAAAGACTTCACAGGTAACACAATATCAGTAAAAATGTATCTCTCAATAATCACTCTCAACATGAATGGCCTAAAAGTGCCCATAAAATGGCACAGGGTTGCATATTGGATAAAATGACAGACCCATCCATATGTTGTCTACAAGAGAATCAATTTGAACCTAAGGATATGTCTAGATTGAAAGTGAAGGGATGGAGAAGCATCTTTCATGACAATGGGCCTCAAAAGACTAGGGCAGAGAAAGTCAATTATCATATGGTTTCACTTATTTGTGGAGCATAACAAATAGCATGGAGGACATGGGGAGATAGAGAGGAGAAGGGATTTGGGGCAAATTGGAAGGGGAGGTGAACCATGCGAGACTATGGACTCTGAAAAACAATCTGAGGGTTTCGAAGGGGCGGGGGGGTTGGAGGTTGGGGTTCCAGGTGGTGGGTATTATAGAGGGCACGGATTGCATGGAGCACTGGGTGTGGTGCAAAAATAATGAATACTGTTATGCTGAAAATAAAAAATAAATTAAAGAATATATATTGGAGGTTCAGGGAAAAAAGACTAGGGCAACGATTCTCATATCAGATAAATTATTTTTAAACTAAAGACTGTAGTCAGAGATTCAGAAGGACACTACATAATTCTTAAAGGGTCTATCCACCAAGAAGATCTGACAATTGTAAATATTTATGCCTCTAATCAGGGAGCAACCAATTACATAAGAAAACTGTTAATCAAGATAAAGAGTCATATTGATATGGATACATTAATAGTAGGAGATCTTAACATGCCATTCTCAGTAATAGATCATCCAAGCAGAAAATCAATAAAGAAACAAGAGCATTGAGGGGACTGAGGTCAAGATGGCAGAGAAGAAGCAGGCTAAGACAACATCAGGTAGCAGGAGATCAGCTAGATAGCTTATCAAATGACTCAGAACACCTACAAATCCAACAGGAGATCGAAGCGAAGAGTAGCAATTCTAGAAACAGAAAATCGACCACTTTCTGAAAGGTAGGACAGGCAGAGAAGTGAACCCAAACTACGGAAAGATAGACCTCCGGGGGAGGGGCTGGCTCCTGGCAAGTGGCAGAGCAATGGAGCCCCAAGTCAGAACTTTCAAAAGTCTGCTCCATGGAGGGACATTGCTCCAGAGGCTAAACTGGGGTGACGCCTGTGTGGGGATGTGTGGTCTCAGGTCCTGTGGGGTCACAGAAGGAACTGGGGTGTCTGAGTGTCACAGAGCTCATAGTTATTAGAGCAGGGAAGCTGGCTACAGAGCCTGAGCCAAGGATTGAGCTCTCAACTCGGGGTTACCTTATCGTGATCCATGGTACAGGTCACTACTCTGTGAGCAGGGACCCCACAAGAACTGGGGAGACTCCCCTGGAAGAGTGCAGGGATCTACAGGGTTCAGAGACTCCAGGCTGGGCTCTACAAAATTAGCCGGATAGGAAACAACATGTGTTGGAGAGCATGTGGAGAAAGGGGAGCCCTCTTACACTGTTGGTGGGAATGTAAGTTGGTGCAGCCACTTTGGAGAACAGTGTGGAGATTCCTCAAGAAATTAAAAATAGAGCTTCCCTATGACCCTGCCATTGCACTACAAGAAATATTGAAAGAGGTCCTCTAAGCAAAGAGAGAGCCTAAAAGCAGTAGATCAGAAAGGAACAGAGATATGCAGTAACAGTCACCTTACAAGCAATACAATGGCACTAAATTCATGTCTTTAGTTACCTTGAATGTAAATGAGCTAAATGCCCCAATCAAAACATACAGGGTATCAGAATGGATTAAAAAAAATCAATATACTGTCTGCAATGGGGAGCCTGTGTGGCTCAGTGGGTTAAAGCCTCTGCCTTCGGCTCGGGTCATGATCTCAATATCCTGGGATTGAGCCCCACATCAGGCTTTCTGCTTAGTAGGGAGCCTGCTTCCTCCTCTCTCTCTCTGGCTGCCTCTCTGCCTGTGATCTCTGTCAAATAAATAAATAAAACCTTCAAAAAATGCTATCTACAAGAAACTCATTTCATACCCCAAGACACCTCCAGATTTAAAGTGAGGAGGTGGAAAACAATTTACTATGCTAATGGACATCAAAAGAAAGCTTCTGTGACAATCCTTGCGTCAGATCAATTAGATTTTAAGCTAAAGACTATAATAAGAGATGAGGAAGGACACTATATCATACTCAAAGGGTCTGTCCAGCAAGAAGATCTAACAATTTTAAATATCTATGGCCCTAACATGGGAGTAGCCAACTACATAAACCAATTAATAACAAAATCAAAGAAACACATTGACAATAATACAATAATAGTAGGGGAATTTAACATGCCCTTCACTGAATCAGACAGATCATCCAAGCAAAAGATCAACAAGGAAATAAAGGCCTTAAAGGACACACTGGACCAGATGGACATCACAGATATATACTGAACATTCCATCCCAAAGCAATAGAATACACATTCTTCTCTATTTCACATGGAATATTCTCCAGAATAGAACACATCCTGGGTCGCAATTCAGGTCTCAACCGGTACCAAAATATTGGGATCATTCCCTGCCTATTTTCAGGCCACAATGCTCTGAAGCTGGAACTCAATCACAAGAGGAAATTTGGAAAGAATCCAAATACATGGAGACTAAAGAGCATCCTTCTAAAGAATGAATGGGTCAACCAGGAAATTAAAGAAGAATTACAAAATTTCATGGAAACAAATGATAATGAAAACACAATGGTTCAAAATCTGTGGGACACAGCAAAGGCAGTCCTGAGAGGAAAATATATAGCAGTACAAGCCTTTCTCAAGAAACAAAAAAGGTCTCAAATATACAACCTAACCCTACACTTAAAGGAGCTGGAGAAAGAACAACAAAGAAAGTCTAAACCCAGCAGAAGAAGAGAAATGATAAAGATCAGAGCAGAAATTAATGAAATAGAAACAAACAAACAAACAAACAAAAAAACCAAAACCCAAAACAAACAAAAAAACCAAACCAAACCCAAACAAAACAAAACAAAAAATAGAACAAATCAACAAAACTAGGAGCTGGTTTTTTAAAAGAATTAAGAAGATTAATAAACCCCTGGCCAGACTTATCAAAAAGAAAAGAGAAAGGACTCAAATAAATAAAATCATGAATGAAAGAGGAGATATCACAACCAACACCAAAGAAATGCAATTATAAAAACACATTATGAGCAACTATATGCCAGCAAATTTGACAATCTGGAACAAATGGGTGCATTCTTAACCCACTGAGCCACCCAGGCGCCCCAAATGGGTGCATTCTTAAAGACATAGAAACTTTCACAACTGAACCAGGAAGAAATAAAAAACCTGAACAGACCCATAACCAGTAAGGAGATTGAAGCAGTCATCAAAAATCTCCCAACAAACAAGAGCCCAGGGCCACATGGCTTCCCAGGGGAATTCTACCAAACATTTGAAGAATTCATTCCAATTCTCCTGAAACTATTCCAAAAAAATAGAAATGGAAGGAAAACTTCCAAACTCATTTTATGAGGCCAGCATTACCTTGATCCCAAAACCAGACAAAGACCCAATCAAAAAAGAGAATTACAGACCAATATCCTTGATGAGCACAGATGTGAAAATTCTCACCAAAATACTAGCCAATAGGATCCAATAGTACGTTAAAAGGATTATTCACCATGACGAAGTGGGATTTATTCCAGGGCTGCAAGGTTGGTTCAACATCTGCAAATAATTCAATGTGATACAATATATTAATAAAAGAACGAAAAGAACCATATGATACTCTCTATAGATGCTGAAAAGCATTTGACAAAGTACAGCTCCCTTCCTGATCAAAACTCTGCAAAGTGTAGGGATGGAGGGCACTTACCTCAATATCATTAAAACCATCTATGAAAAACCTACCACAAATATCATTCTCAATGGAGAAAAACTGAGAACTTTTCTGCTAATGTCAGGAACACAGCAGGGATGTCCATTATCACCACTGCTATTCAACATAGTCCTAGAAGTCCTAGCTTCAGCAATCAGACAACAAAAAGAAATTAAAAGCATCCAAACCAGCAAAGAAGAAGTCAAACTATCACTCTTTGCAGATGATATGATACTATACATAGAAAAGCTAAAACGCTCCACTCCAAATCTGCTAGAACTTGTACAGGAATTCAGTAAAGTGTCAGGATATAAAATCAATGCACAGAAATCAATTGCATTTCTCTACACCAACAACAAGACAGAAGAAAGAGAAATTAAGGAGTCAATCTCATTTACAAGTGCACCCAAAACCACAAGATACCTAGGAATAAACCTAACCAAAGAGGCAAAGAATCTGTACTCAAAAAACTATCAAGTACTCATGAAAGAAATTGAGGAAGACACAAAGATATAGAAAAGTGTTCCATGCTCATGATTGGAAGAACAAATATTGTGAAAATTTCTATGCTACCGAAAGCAATCTACACATTTAATGCAATCCCTATCAAAATCCTATCCATTTTTTTCAAAGAAATGGAACAAATACTCCTAAAATTTGTATGGAATCAGAAAAGACCTTGAATAGAGGAATATTGAAAAAGAAAGCCAAAGTTGGTGGCATCACAATTCCAGACTTCAAGCTCTATTACAAAGCCGTCATCATCAAAGACAGTATGGTACTGGCACAAAAACAGTCACATAGATCAATGGAACAGAATAAAGAGCTCAGAAATAGACCTTCAACTCTATGGTCAACTAACCTTCGACAAAGTAGGAAAGAATGTCCAAAGGAAAAAAGACAGCCTCTTCAACAAATGGTGTTGGGAAAAATGGACAGCCACATGCAGAAAAATGAAACTGGACCATTTCCTTACACCACACACAAAAATAGACTCAAAATGGATGAAGGACTTCAATGTGAGAAAGGAATCCATCAACGTCCTTAAGGAGAACACAGGCAGCAACCTCTTTGACCTCAGCCGCAGCAACATCTTCCTAGGAACATCGCCAAAGACAAGGGAAGCAAGGGCAAAGATGAACTACTGGGACTACATCAAGATCAAAAGCCTTTTGCACAGCAAAGGAAACAGTTAATAAAACCAAAAGACAACTGACAGAATGGGAGAAGATATTTGCAAATGACGTATCAGATAAAGGGCTAGTATCCAAGATCTAAAAAGAACTTAACAAACTCAACACCCAAAGAACAAATAATCCGATCTAGAGATGGGCAGAGGACATGAACAGACATTTCTGCAAAGAAGACATCCAGATGGCCAACAGACACAGGAAAAAGTGCTGCACATCACTCAGCATCAGGGAAATACAAATCAAAACCACAATGAGATACCCCCTCACACCAGTCAGAATGGCTAAAATTAACAAGTCAGGAAATGACAGATGCTGGTGAGGATGCGGAGAAAGGGGAACCCTCCTGCACTGTTGGGGAGAATGCAAGCTGGTACAACCACTCTGGAAAACAGTATGGAGTTTCCTCAAAAAGTTGAAAATAGAGCTACCCTGTGACCTAGCAACTGCACTACTGGTTATTTACCCTAAATATACAAACGTAGTGATCTAAAGGGGCATGTGCACCCAAATGTTTATAGCAGCAATGTCCACAATAGCCAAACTATAGAGAGAGCCTAGATGTCCATCAACAGATGAATGGATAAAGAAGATGTGGTGTGTATATATACAATGGAATACTATGCAGCCATCAAAAGAAATGAAATCTTGTAATTTGCAACTACATGGATGGAACTAAAGGGTATTATGCTTAGCGAAATAAGTTAATTGGAGAAAGACAACTATCATATGATCTCCCTGATATGAGGAAGTGGAGATGCAATGTAGAGGGTTTGGGGGGTAGGAAAAGGATAAATGAAATAAGATGGGATTGGGAGGGAGACAAAACATAAGAGACTCTCAATCTCACAAAACAAATTGAGGGTTGCTGGGGGTGTAGGGAGAGGGTGGTGGGGTTATGAACATTGGGGAGAGTATGTGCTATGGTGAGTGCTGGAAAGTGTGTAAACCTGGTGATTCACAGACCTGTACCCCTGGGGCTAATAATACATTATATATTAATAAAAAAATAAAAAGAAATAAAAAAAAGAAACAAGAGCATTGAATGACACGTTGGACCAGATGGACTTCATAGATATATATACAGAACATTCCACCCTAAAACAACAGAGTACTCATTCTTCTTGAGTGCACATGGAACCTTTTCTAGAATAGACCACATGCTTGGTCACAAATCAGGGCTCAACTGATACCAAAAGATTGAGATTATTTCCTGCACATTCTCAGATCACAATGCTTTGAAACTGGAGCTCAACCACAAGAAAATTTTGGAAGGAATTAAAACACCTGAAAGCTAAAGACCACCTTGCTTAAGAATGCTTGGATCAACCAGGAAATCAAAGAACTTAAATGTTCATGGAATCCAATGGGAATGAAGACACTTCGGTCCAAAATCTATGGGATGCAGTAAAGGTGGTTCTAAGGGGGAAATACATAGCCATCGAAGCCTCCCTCAAAAAAATTGAAAAATCCAGAATACACCAGCTCTCTTTACACCTTAAAGAACTGGAGAATGAACACCACCTAGATTTCTAAGTCTCTTTATAAATGGAATCATGGTACATGCACTCTTTCTCTTAAGGTTTTTTCAACTTTGTTTCAGCTGCCTAGTGTGTAGTTGAGATTTCTTCATTTTCTTTCTGTTTGATATTCTATTGCCTGAATATGTCACAATTTATTCATCCATTCTACTGTGGTGGTTTGTATTATTTCCAGTTTGGGAATACAGTGAGTAGTGTAGCTAAATGTTCTAGAACATACCTTAGGTAGATACCTGCATATTTACCCAGAATTAGAATTACATAATATTAGAAGATATGATATTCAACTTTTATAAATACTTTAAGTTTTCCAAATTAGCTGCTCTGTAACAGAACCCAAAACTGTCTGACCCATGTGCAGGAAAGCCAGTCACTGAGACACCAGGCATGCAGCAAGGAAAGTTTATTGTAGAAGCAGCTGACTAAGGAGACGGGAGGACAGTCCTCAAATTTGCCTCCCCAGGGAGGAAAGAACAACTTTTTTATAATCATAGGGATTGAGATTTATATATATTGATGAAAACGGTGGGGAAACAGGAGGAAAGATGGAACCGTGTGCACTGAACAAACGTGTATGTAACATATCTCGTGTTCACTTTGGGCCTGGAGACAACATCAGAAGGTTGTTTAGCTCCTGAGATCATGAGGTTATTTAAAGACAAGGAGAAGGGACTATGGGCATGCTCGGAGCACATCCATGAACTAGACGAGTCTTAGCCTTGTCACTTCAGGTAAGAAATGCAGGGCCTTGCATATGGGCTTATGATTATCGAGAGGATTTCAGGCTGAGATTCTTTACAGGGTTTTTGTTGTTTTGTTGTTGTTGTTTTCTTAAAGGAGAACAAAGCCTCTTTGGCTTCTTATGACAAAGGTCATGGGTGTGGAAGGTTAGTTTAAATTGGATGCGACAGAAGCTTTGGATTAGAAGCTCTGCTGTGTCATATGCTATGTGTGCAACAGCTAGCTGTACCCAAGATGGTGAACATTTGTGAGATCTGAGACTGGTTTTTATCCTAGAAGATGACCTCTCGCCTGGAAGTATAGGAATGTAGTGTCCCAAGAAATGAATCTGAGATAGGTATCCCCAATATGTTTTTAGAGTCTTTGTAACACAGAGGGTCTACACAAGGGGTAGGATTTAGGCATCATATCCTCCAGTACGAGAGTAGCTAACATCATCGATGTCTTATACAGAGTTTCCAGTATACAAAATATTACCTGAATCCCTTTCAAAATGTGGAGAACAAAGAAAATCTGTCATTACAGCCTCAGAGAATTTGTGTCAATGTGAGCTGCAGACCTTTATGTCTCTTGGGTTGTCCCGGGAAAGAAAACAAGTTACAGCAAAGACTCACTGCTGCGAAATATTGGATAGTGTATAGGAAGTGGGATAGCAAGGGAACAGGTTTGGAATGACTGAAAAAGGAGTTAATGCTCTATCATATACTGCTTAAAGATCTTTAAAATTGTGAATATGTCTGCTAGGTTTCTTGCATTTCTATGTGGACAGAAAAGCATTTTCTTGAAGTAAGCAGATGATTTGACATTATAATTGATGCAGAAGGGGGTATATAAACCGTCATTGTATTATTATTGTGTGTATGGGAAGGCTTCAGAGAGACATGCTTTGATTTTTCCTGTATTTTCAGATTAGGTTCAAAGATGCTCCCTTCTGAGTAGTCTTCATTGACTCTCTTTCCCCCGGGAAAATGAATTATTTCCTTATTTGTGTGCTCCTCTCTATGTATCTATGTTGTATGTATATTATTTACTTTATTCTTAATTCTTATCCTCTATTTTTTGAGGACATGACCCAGTCTGATGAAAATACTTGTTATTCTAGGGACTAGCAAATTGTGTACCACATAGTAGGTCTTTAATGAGTGCTTATAAAATGAATATGTAATTGGAGGTATAAATATATTGACAGGCTAGGTAAATTCTTTCCTTATGCAGACAAAATAAATTGTATGATTATAGTACATATTTTTGTGTAATGATACCCATTATTGTTGCTTAAAGTGTATAATGAGAAAATATGATGGTACTTATGCTACATCACTTTCTACACTTTGCATGATTTTCACTAACCAACCTCATTGTGTACCAAATGCTACAATGTCTAGGCTACTCAGAGATGTGCTGATGATTTTTATTATATAAAAGAAAAGTAAATTGAGCATAATTTAGCGATCAGTTTGCAGCTCTGAATTTCTCTTTTATGCCTTGGGAAGTGGGTTGGTCGTTGTCTGTTTACTAATATTCATTTTTGATTCTTCACCCACAAGATGTTTCTCAGACTTAACTTGCCAAGTGACTTTTAGATAAATTTGGGCTGTGCAAGGCCTGGGGTTGGAGTGGAGATGAGAGAGAGGAAGGATGAGAGAAGTCAGGGTATCTGTCCTCTGCTAGCTTCTCGTTGGGTGGCATCTTCCTGCAATGCTGGTGTCCTCTGTGGTATTTTGTTTTCCTCACCAGACAGCCTTCGTTGAGCTCTAGTGTAACTCACCAGGCATGCTGTCCAGTCTCCGATAATAAGGTTTTCCCCCTTTGTCCTTCTAGTGCCAGAAGCGGTGGTAGCTTCTTGCAGTTGCTTCACCATCCCCTACCAGGCTCCCTGCAACTCCATCACTCATGACTTACCTATTAACTTCTCTCAGTGTAAGTCACCTACGAGCATTTCCTGGCTCTTCCTGACTGAGAGGAATAATAGCAATTGGCTATATTTTTAATGTAAGTTTAAATTGTATATGATTTTCCCAGACTGACATATAGAACCTAAATACTCCAGCCACTAAGGGATGATAATGAGATAAAATATTTAGCGACAGTGATAGGTTCACTGCTTTCAGAAAGGAAGGGAGAATCTCTTTAAATGTTCTGAGTCACTGCTAGCAAAGGCACCAGAAACCTGTTTCATGAGCTCCGTACTATTCCCGCACAACTGTCTCCCTTGGTACTCGGTGCTGCTGAGAATTCAGGCACTGCAAGGCCTTCGGAGATGGCCAGAAGTCCCTTACCATTAGTGTTGTGTCCGCAGCAGTCTGGATGCAAGCTCGTGACGTTATTGCATGGAAATCGATGCGGGAGTGAAGAGCGAGAAGAGAGGGAGGGATGAGCAGGGTCGAGCTGATGCGTCTGAACAGAAGAGGCGGCTTGAAGGAATCCCGCCGGGCACTGTGAGAGCAGCTTCTCTTCTGTTCCCGCCCAGTCGTTGAGTGAGTTATGCCTGGGCAGGCCACCTCTCTTTGCTGAGCTTTCTCTTTTCTCCCCTCCAGGATGGAAATCTGTGTATCAATCCTGCTACTTTGTTTTGAGAATGGAGTGGGATCATGTGTATGAGAGCTTCATGCAAATATGATTATTATCCAATGTATATTTTCTGTGGAAGAAGTCAACTTGAAACCCTGAAGGTGCTGACTGATAGATATAGTCGATGTAAAGGAAAACTGGGGCCAAAGGCAATATAGCAGGTGCAAAATAGCAGAGATTATGAATGGGTTCCCAAATAATTAGATAGAAAAGTAGTCCTGGGGCGCTTAGGTGGCTCAGTCAGGTCATGACCTTGAGGTCCTAGGATCCTTGCCCGAGTTGGGCTCCCTGCCCAGTGGGGAGTCTGCTTATCATTCCCCCCTCCCTCCACTCCTTCTCTTTCTTTCCCCTCACCCTCCAATAAATAAATAAATACAATCTCAAAAAAAGTAGTCCTAGAATGACAAAAAGGCGAGAAAATAATAATCTTTCGAAATAGTACCCTTTGAAAGGATACAAGAAGAGAAAATGAATTTATCTCACATTTTTTCATTTAAATATTCTAAGTTTTTCCATGATTAGTTATACAACCAGCCTTCTTAAAACCTCACTGGCATATTTTATGCCATGATCCCTTTGGAGCATTGGATGCAACCAAATGCTCTCATCTATATTTTGAAGCAGGAAGTAGAGTGATTAAGTATGAAAAATGAAACCACTTGAGAAATTAGTCATAGGTTTTAGAGAGAATTTTGGATGCCAAACTCCTACACAAATTGCTTTTGGTTTCCTGGTGTATCACTGGTCGCCAACATTTACAAATGTTGTTCCTTAACAATCTGCATGTTGCAAGGTCCTGTCCCCCTTGAAAATAGTTGACTTAACTATTATCATTTTGGGCACATGTGCCAAAATCCAGCTTTAAAAAGTGAATTCTTTCTCAAACGCAGGGAACTAATTAACCTTCTCCATGACGGTCTATGGGAAAAATTCAGTTTTAATTCTCTAGTGTTTCTTTCAAAAAGAAATTTTAACTACCATGTCAAATATAGTGTTACTGTTCAGCTGAAAGACATGATATCTTGAATCTTCTCTACTTCTAAAATTCTGTGACTGTTAGTGTAGCACAGATGAATTTTACTGTTGTTGGAGTGGACTTGTGGGATTCCAAGAGGACAGGGATGATGTGGTGTCGTGATACTTAAATACTAAGTTGGAATTCACTAAATGAAAACCATTTCCTCTAAACTAACAGCAAATGATTATTAAAACTTTTTTTATACTAAAAGGGAAAAATTGGTGGATTCCCTTTTCCTTGTTAGTAATACTTTTTATAGTAAATTATTCCCTCTTTTTTAAGCCATAGATAACATGTATGAACAGAATCACCCTGTTAATTTCCATTCCTATTGTTCTAGGCTAGAATTAGTTTCTAAAGTAGAATGTGTTAAAAATGCCCAGGAATTTAGAGATACACGGTGATCCTTGCTAGCAGGTTGTGAGAATAAAGCTTCGTGGAATCCGAGTTAGCATCACTTTGTTCTAAGTGATGAGAGTTCAAGAAATACTCGGTGCATGTGGATGTCTTCTTTGCAGAAACGTCTGTTCATGTCCTCTGCCCATTTCTTGATTGGATTATTTGTTCTTTGGGTGTTGAGTTTGTTAAGTTCTTTATAGATTTTGGACACTAGTCCTTTATCTGATATGTTGTTTGCAAATATCTTCTCCCATTCTGTCAGTTGTCTTTTGATATTGTTAACTGTTTCCTTTGCTGTGCAAAAGCTTTTGATTTTGATGAAATCCCAAAAGTTCATTTTTGCCTTTGCTTCCCTTGCCTTTGGCGATGTTCCTAGGAAGATGTTGCTGCGGCTGAGGTCGAAGAGGTTGCTGCCTGTGTTCTCCTCAAGGATTTTGATGGAGACATCCAGATGGCCAACAGACACATGAAAAAGTGCTCCATATCACTCGGCATCAGGGAAATACAAATCAGAACCACAATGAGATATCACCTCACACCAGTCAGAATGGCTAAAATCAACAAGTCAGGAAATGACAGATGCTGGCGAGGATGCGGAGAAAGGGGAACCCTCCTACACTGTTGGTGGGAATGCAAGCTGGTGCAACCACTCTGGAAAACAGCATGGAGGTTCCTCAAAATGTTGAAAATAGAACTGCCCTATGACCCAGCAATTGCACTACTGGGAATTTACCCTAAAGATACAAACGTAGTGATCCAAAGGGTCACGTGCACCCGAATGTTTATAGCAGCAATGTCCACAATAGCCAAACTATGGAAAGAACCTATATGTCCATCAACAGATGAATGGATAAAGAAGAGGTGGTATATATACACAATGGAATACTATGTAGCCATCAAAAGAAACGAAATCTTGCCATTTGCGACAACATGGATGGAACTAGAGCGTATCATGCTTAGCGAAATAAGTCAAGCGGAGAAAGACAAATATCATATGATCTCCCTGATATGAGGGAGTGGTGATGCAACATGGGGGCTTAAGTGGGTAGGAGAAGAATCCATGAAACAAGATGGGATAGGGAGGGAGACAAACCATAAGTGACTCTTAATCTCACGAAACAAACTGTGGGTTGCTGGGGGGAGGGGGGTTGGGAGAAGGGGGGTAGGGTTATGGACATTGGGGAGGGTATGTGCTTTTGGGTAAATTAGAAGGGGAGATGAACCATGAGAGACTATGGACTCTGAAAAACAATCTGAGGGGTTTGAAGTGGTGGGGGGGTGGGAGGTTGGGGTACCAGGTGGTGGGTATTATAGAGGGCACAGCTTGCATGGAGCACTGGGTGTGGTGAAAAAATAATGAATACTGTTTTTCTGAAAATAAATAAATTGGAAAAAAAAAAAGAGAGGGAAAAAAAAAAAAAAAAGAAATACTCGGTGCACCTATACAAAGTCTTTTATTCCAGGGTGCGCCTGACATAGATCCAGGTCAGATAACATACTTACCTACTGTGGTATCAGATTCAAAACTACTGTTGGGGAAGTAGAATTAGATTTGGAAACTTCATGTAAAACAGAGAACTAGGAACACCTGGGTGGTTCAGTTTGTTAAGTGTCTGCCTGCAGCTCAGGTCATGGTCCGGAAGGCCTGGGATCGAGCCGCATCAGGCTTCCTGCTCAGTAGGCAGTCTGCTTCTCCTTCTCCTTCTGTCCCTCCCCCACTCCTGCTCTCTCCCTTGTTCACGCCTCTCTCTCAAATAAATAAATACAATCTTTAAAAAAATAAAAAATAAAAGCAGAGAACTGGCTGGCCTTTCAGGATTTCATCAGGAAGATTCACAAACTCTGGTGTCATGGAGTTTCTCAGGGCCCTTCTTAAGATAATTCCCCTCATTCACCATTCAAGGTGTATAAGCAGAACAGCTCAAAACTGTGCACATAGGTGGTGTGTTTCAACTGAATAAATCATTCATCCACAGTCATGTTTCCTGTTAACCCCTGGTTTATGATTCACTTTCTAATTAATCCAAAAGATATGAAATGTATCTTTAAATTTTTCTCTCCCTGTTTCAGCCTCTCTGTCTTTCTCTTTCTCTCTCCTGGTTATTAGTGCTTACGTTTTCTCTTGGCTTCACTTTCCCAACACAGCACAGATTGAACATGCAAAGCATACAACACAGAAGAAGAAAGATGACACCTGGGTCACTAGTCTCCTGGCTCACTTTGCTAATCTGCCTCAACTGCCATTAATAATTAGGGTGAAGAGATGACTACTACCATGGTTGCTACTGCTGTTGCTGTATTTAAATGCACTTGGAAAGCCATACATAATTCTTTTCCACTTGATAAACTTATTACTCGATTTCTAATCTAGGAAGACAAGAAATTAACTTTCTAGAGTTTGGGCACTTTTTAAAAACAGGATTATATACTCTTAATGGTAAACTATCTATATAAAAGACCATTTATAACATATATGAAGAATTTTAAACATAATAAACCTCTACATACTCACGACTGAGCCTAAGAAGGAGGCTAACAGCAACATCTTTGAAAAGTCACTTTTATAAACCTCTCAAATATCTCCTCCACCAAAGGTAATCTCAGTCTTGACATTGACATTAACTATTTCTCATTGATATATGTCTCTAAATGATAATCATTTTTCCTGTTTTAATAATTATATAAATCAAGTCATAATGTGTATACCTTTATGATTTGCATGATTTATCATAGACATGTGGGTTATTCCTGGCTTTGTTTTCGTTTGGTTGGTTTGTTTTGTTTTGTTTTGTATTGCTTTTGTTTTGCTATTACAAACTGTGCAATCTTTCTATTGCTGCATAACAACTTACAAACTTAGAGGCTTAAAGCATCATCAACTTCTTATTTTACAGTTTTGTGGGACAGGAATCTGGGCACAGCGTGGCTTAGCTGGTTTTCTTTACCAAGGATCTCACAATGCCAAAATAAAGATGTTGGTCAGAGTCTCTTCAGAGGCACAGGGCCCTCTTCCAAGCTGTTGGTGGAATTCAGTTTTATCATAGTGTTAGACTGAGGTCTCTAATTTCTTCCTGCCTGCCAACTGCAGACTTTCTCAGTTTCGGGGGCCACTGACCTTTTCCTGGCACTTGAACTATTCTGCAACATGACAGTTTGCTTATTCAAAGCCAGCTAAAGAAATATGTTTAACTTTGAATGTCATATTTTTTTCGTGGTCTGTGATTAGGTCAGGCCCACCAAGAGTAGTATTTCTTTTGATTAACTCAAAGTCAGCTAATCACAAATCTTAATTACTTCCACAAAATCCTTTCTGCCACAAAATCTAAAATAACCTATGGAGACTATATCTCATCAGGTTCACAAGTTCTGCTCACACTCAAGGTGAAGGAATTTTACAGGGTATATATACTAGAAGGTGGAAATTTTGGGGGCCATTTTAGAATTTTGCTTACCGCATGAACATTTCTATAAATAAATATTTTTGAATATATCTTTTGGGTTTTTTTTTCAATTTCAGGAATTCTTTTTATATTTTCCAACTCAGTACTAAGTTTTTGCCTGAATTTTTTCAAAGTGGTTGTACTATATATAACCACTATTAAGATAAAAGAATTTCTCTTGTATACATCCTCACCACAACTAGAATTTGCATTTCAATTAATTTTTGTACTTTATTCATTGAAGTGTTATTCATTGTTTATTAGACTTATTCCTAGATATCTTACTTTTTACTGGCATTGTAATTTTTAAGTTTACTAAATATTCTTGAAAACTTTCATATATTTATCTTATATTTGGTGAACTCACTAAATTATCTTATTATTTTTAATAAATTATTTGTAGGTTTATGTTTTTGTTTTTGGATTTTCTCTGTGGACAAATACATCATTTAATTAATAATGACAACTTTTCTCCCTCTTCCACTCTTATATTTGATATTGTCTTTTTATGTCTTAACTGAGCTGGCTAGGTCCTCCAGTGCAATACTGAGTAGAAGTAATGATAAACACTATCTTTAACCACTTTCTGATTTTAGGGGTGAAGTTTTTAATGTTTAGCTGTTGAATATAGTGCTTACTGTGTGTTCTGTGCAGATAACCTTTATCAGGTTCTTGTCCCTGTCTTCACAAATTGATGTAAAATTTCAAAGAAATTCTAACAAAACCTCACCAGGGACTTTGAGAAACTTTACAAGATTATTTTTAAATGTAAATGAAAAAAAATGTATATGAAAGAGCAAAGGGCTTAGAATAACCAAGATACCACTGGGGAAAAAGAAAAATATGTGGGGACCTGAACTGCCAGATGTCAAAACTCACTATATCAGTGATAAAGAGGATCATTACATTATGATAAAAGATTGAACAGGACAGAACAATTTGAAAGATTTTTTACTTAATAAGAGAGCTTCAAAATACATGAAATAAAAACTGATAGAACTGAAATAGACAAATCTTTAATTATAGACGGAAATTTCAGTATTTTGCTCCCAATAGCTGATAGAACAAGCAGACAGCAAATCAGAAAGTGTATGGAACATTTAAATAATCCTATCAACTAATTTTACCTAATTGAATTTATAGAACAGCAGAATTTACAGTGTACATAACAAAGTTACCAATATAGAACATACTCTGAGCCATAAAATGAGTCAATAAATTCAAGAGAATTTAAATCATACAATGTATGTGGTCTGACTATAATGGAAAACTAGAAATGAATAACAGAAGATAAAGAAATATCCAAGTATTTGGAGACTATGCAATGTATTTCTAAATCTCTTAGGGGTCAAAGAAGAAATCACAAGGGAAATTAGATAGTATTTTGAACTGAACGTAGTAAAACTTAAAAAAATAGTTATGTCAATGATATTTCTCATGTTAATGTTGTTAAATTGGGTGGTATGTCCATAGGTCTTTTCTTTGTTATTCTGCTTTATATCTTTCATATATATTTCATGTTTTAACATGAACTGAATATATTTCATATTTTAACATGAACTGAAATACATATATACACATATATACACATATATATGTATTTCAGTTCATGTTAAAAATATACAATTATGAGAAAATGGAAATTTGTCTAAAATAAACACATGGAAAATGCTCCCTTAAGAAAGACTATGTAGGCACAATTCAAAGTGGATTTGGCCTAAATGTATTCAAATGGTAGATTTAAGGCTTTAAAATAAAAGAGGACATTAAATATTAGACTGTAATACACAAAATCACTTGGTTAATTGTTGCTATTTTTACTTCTAAGAACATTTGACCTTGAATAACGCTTAATAATACTTAATACCACATCCCATGCTTGTTGCAAGTTCAGGTTCTCTGGAGTCTTTGTCAGAGAATAGAAAATGAACATATGTGCTTCATGAAGTTGCTTGTATCATTAGGCTTTAAAAAAATCCACAGCATCTGCAATTTCTTGTTTTAATTAGATCGTGAAACAATGGCTACAGATGAGACATTTATTGCTTCTGTAAACCAGAGCCAATGGAGGGAAGATGTGTGTCCTAACGTCACTTTTGAAAGGTGAGGAGGATGGCAGCGGCATAGATGGGACAGTCAGAGTGAGCAGTCGGACTGACCGCTCGTGTAATGGAAACAACTGAAAGGAGGAGCATGGTCATCGTCTAGGAACAAGGGACTGGGGACAGGCGATAGAAACGTACCTTGTGACATAACAGCAGGAAAGACCCAGATTTTACTATAGTTACCAACCCAAGGATAAAAGCAGTAACATGTCAGCTTCTAATTCCGTTTTTATCTTTTTTTTTTTAAGATTTTATTTATTTGACAGAGAGAGAGCGATCACAAGTAGGCAGAGAAGCAGGCAGAGATAGGGGGGAAGCAGGCTCCCCACTGAGCAGAGAGCCCGATGTGGGGCTCCATCCCAGGACTCTGAGATCATGACCTGAGCTGAAGGCAGAGGGTTTAACCCACTGAGCCCCCCGGCGCCCCGAATTTAGTTTTTATTTTAATAAAATGAGTAAATACTTTCATTCTTAAATCATATTTTATTTTCTTTTTTGAAGATTTTATTAGAGAGAGAGAGAGAGAGAGTGAGTACGTGTGTGCACACAGACGTGTACTCATGTGGGCGGGAGGGCAGAGGGAGAGAAAAAGAGAGAATCCCAAGCAGACTCCTTGCTGAGCATGGAGCCTCATGTGGGTCTCAATCCACTAGCCTGAAATCATGACCCCAGCCCAAATCAAGAGTTGGAGGCTTAACCAAGTAAGCCATCCAGGTGCCCCAAGTAATATTTTAATTTAATATGAAATATTTTTTGGAATTGTGTGTATGTGTGTGCATGTGTGTGTGCAGAAAATTTTCCTGAGATACACTTCTCAATATAATCACAAACTCAATCACTGGTAACTTATTTGATGTTTCTCTGAAATTAATAGTTAAATGTTTTTTATTATTGATAATTTAAAATTATTATTGGATAAAAATATATATACAGTCTTCACATAGCTATAATTTCCCTCAGGTGACCATGTACCATGACAAAATATTGGCTGCTGAAAATCATTATGTGTATTTTCCTACTTTTTGAAGATTAAAGTATAAATAATCTTTCCTTCCTTCCCAATATTGACAAACTTGTTTTTTAGATTTTAAACTTGCTTCTTTAAAAGGAACACATCATAAAGATTGCACAGAATATTTTTACTATTGGCTATAAAGTATATCTTTAAAAACTTTTAATATTGACTGTAGCTCAGAAAAATGACATTTTCATAGTATTAAACTGGGACCAGAAAAGCATGTCAGATTTATAAAACTATTTGTTCCTGCAAAACTAGGAGTAGAAGGCTATAGAAGAGGGTTGGCTTGAAGCACTTCATTATTTTGAATGCCCGATTAATGTTCATAGTTTTCCGTTGCTCTCTTTTATGTGGGGGTTGGTCTGAAACGCAGTATATTATGCAATGGTTTTGTCATGTATCAGTGATGATATTAACAGTCTAATGCTAAACAGGTTCTGAGGAAATGAAGAGGGAAAAAAATGACTTACTATATTTACCCTGAAACAAGATTCAATCTGCCAGTGTATTTAATGCTATATTTTTCATTATCTCACGAGCATATGTTGAAACCACTACAGATGATGAAGTTAGCTGCTGGGCAGAGTTACCCTCAATGCTTTCCATCTTTATTTTAATAAGAAGAACGAGCAAATTGTTTGTGACCTTTGTCAAGGGCTTCCTGGAAGACAAGAAACCTAACCACCAAATCACTAGCCTGGAGCCCTACTGAATATTCAAAACCACCTTTCCTGGAATAAAATGTTTTATAACAAAGCTATTGTTTCTGATAGAGCCTTGTCTTGAACAAAAGGTCCAGAAGCTAAGGGTAAAATATTTTTGCCTCTTCAAAAATGTTATACTTGTGGAATTTGTTTGTGGTCACATTGGGTCTGTAGGGAAAACACATTTCCTTAAGGTCAATACATCCTTAAAAATAATAATGCCTCTACCACTTAGGACGCTGGAGTCTAAGTTAACCTGGACGCCTCGTAAAACTAAGCCTCCTGGGTGAGGTGGCATCAGCGTGTCTAAAAGCAACAGTGGTGTCTATGGAGTGAGCACCACTGCGGGTGCGCGATGCTCTTTCCTGGGTTATCTCCTATAATCCTGGTCCTAGAAATCAATCCTCTGATTATCTCTGCTTTACAAATTGGTAAACTGTTCAGAGAAAGACCAAGTAACTTGCCTACGACTACCCAGTCAATATGGGGGTTCACAGGACGAACCATGGGCCCGGGCCACCTGATTCTGGGTGCCTAGTTACTGGTCGGTATTGAAGTGATCTGAACTTCCCAAATGGCTCTCTTTTGGAATGATCCCAGCTATAATAAAATGATGTATCTGTTTTTTCCTGTCAATCAAAAGGTTAGGAGAGTGTGAGAACCATTTGGTTTCTGTGGCACACTCTCAATTATGCAATAAATTATCAGAACAACGGATAGCCTGTGCTTCCCTGTAGGAAGACTGCATTTCCATTCTAGAGTTTTCCTAGCCTATCTCTATTTCAAAAATATTATTTTTATTTTTATTTTTTTAAAATATTTTATTTATTTTTTTGACAGAGAGACAGAGATCACAAGTAGGCAGAGAGGCAGGCAGAGAGAGAGAGAGGGAAGCAGGCTCCCTGCCGAGCAGAGAGCCCGATACGGGACTCGATCCCAGGACCCTGAGATCATGACCTGAGCCGAAGGCAGCGGCTTAACCCACTGAGCCACCCAGGCGCCCTATTTACACATATTTTAAATTCTTGACTGGAAACAAATATTTAACAGGAATGATGCACTGAAATCAACTTCTCTTAGACAAATCTACGTGCAGTGTGGTTAGGCAACTGGTGGGCGTGTCTGAGCAGTCCGGTCCGTCGTGCACTAGGGAGCCGGCCCCAGAATGGAAATCATCACATTGCTTCCTTCACTGAGGATGTCTAGTAGTGGGGAAAAAATGTGCACTTCTGATAAAGTTGATTTGTATTCTCAGACTGTCACTTTGAGTAGGACTGCCATGGACCACTTTCAAGCTAGACTTCACAGTTGAAAACTGTTTTCCTTCCTGGATTATCTTTGCTGAAAGCATTAATCCATTGCCTTTTATTAAGGTCATTTAGTCTCTAGATTTCTCAGAATCTCAGTAAGAGCACAAAGCTTACCTTATCAGTAGTTCTCAGTGTCATCATTGTTTTCATGAAGTAGTAGTAATAGTTCTAATATTTCTGAATTTATAAAAACATTATCAGTTGTTGAAGTTTTAGGATGAAGAACTCCAGACCAGAAGTCCTGAGGCAAGGCTGGGTTTCTTCATTCACTGAATAGACATTATTGTTCACTCAATTTTCTCATAAATTGATTTCTTACAAAAAAACAAAAAAAAAACAGAATTACTTTTGATGTAAAAAATAAATCATATTAATTTTCTTTTTAAAATAGTCACATAAACTGCCCTTTTAAAATTCAATAAACACTTCCATATCACCATTTTGTAGAAATCCCACTCATTATTAGAGATATTTCAATAGCTATATTATGAACCAATGTCTTGAGTTTGCCCAAATTAAATGACTAAAGCCCCTGACACTGAATTTCAATCATATAATTTTATGTACATGCATCTGTTAGTTGAAAAATTGAATATACACTGTCAAAAATTTTTAAACTGAAAGCTGTTTTGTAACATATTTTAAATGGAAAAATGGAATACAGTGTTATTCTCTTAGCTTGTTTCATTCTTGTTTGTTTTTTTTTAGCTTCAGCAAAGAATTCCTGTCACAACATTAAAGAAATATGGACAGTGTTCAGTGATGAAATTGATAATGAACAAAAATGAAAATAAAGCCATGGTTAATCATAAAAGACACAGTGAGAAGAACAAATTAGGGTTTCAAAATGAGGAAAATCTATTAAGTAGTCACTTATGTAAGAGTTATGTAGTTGGAACAATGCTGTGGGATCCAACTTGACAGTCCTTCGGGTAGTGACATACAAATGACTCACCTCCCCCTCTCCCCCCAAACCCGAGCTCCGCACAGGTCCTCTCCACAGGATTAGCCCCGAGTGAATGGCTTCATCTAGTCTGAACATGACACTTCCTTTCAGCTCTTAAATTTCTCACATCAGATTTTACTGATCATTTTTTGGATTTGATCTGGCTTAGTGTTTTAGGGACTACATATGGATTTTTTCAGTGACTTCACTCCTAGAAACACATTCACAGGAAAACAGGAAGGTGTGCCTGAGTGGCTCGGTCAGTTAAGCGTCTACCCTCGGCTGAGGTCATGATCCCAGGGTCCTGGATTCAAGCCCCTGTGGCGGGCTCCCTGCTCAGGAGGGATTCTGCTTCCCTCTCTGCCTCTGCCCCTCCTCTCTCTCTCTCTCCCTCTAGCTCTCATAAATAAATAAATAAATAAATAAATAAATAAAATCTTTAAAAAGAGAAACAGGAAAAATAGCTATCTTGATGTGACCTGGCTTTCAGGGTAGAATGTGCGTCTGCTTTGTCCTAACGGTCAGAACCCGAGCTGGTGCAGTAGGAAGTCTTACACTGTTTTATCAGTTAATGCTGATTGACTTAATACTGTACTCACCGCTACAAATTTGCAAAGGAAAACCCACGTCTTGAGAATAATAGTATTGATATCCTTCAGACTTGCATAAAGAAAATTTAAAGGAAGAAATATTACCTAAAAGTAGTTTCCTACTTATGTCTTCTTGGCTAACTCTGTCTTTCACTACCGGGGTGGTAGTCTGTTTGCATTACAATGGAAACCATTACTAAAGGAGTATATGTGGTATGAAAGAAAAGGATTGGAGTTTGGAATCGGGAAGGCTCATTCTCCAGTATCCACTGGGAGAGCCTAGGTAAGTCTCTCTCTGGGACATCTGCAAAACAGGGCTCTTAATTCTGACTTTAGAAGATATGTTTGTAATATCAGAAGAAAAAATATATTGAAGACAGTGTAGATCCTGATAGGTAGTAAGTAATCGATTAATGCGTAGGTGTTTTCATCTAGGTGCAGATAGATTCTTCCTTGTTTATAAGATCTATTTATTTATTGGAGGGGAAGGGGCAGAGGGAGAGACAGGCTTAAGCAGACTCCTCGCTGAGCACAGAGCCCTGTGGGCTTCATCTCGTGCCCCCAGACAAAACCGAGAGTCCGAAGCCCAACTGACTGCACTGCCCAGGTGTCACCGTTCTTCTTTCATAAATGTGATTCTGACTTTCTGTGACCCACTGAAACCATTGCTCAGTCCTAACCCAAGGGTCATTCGCTCCTTTATTCACTCATTTTGCACATGCAGTGTAATGTGTGTACGCATACAAAATTATACATGTACACACCCACACCTGCACCCACATTTGCTTCTAAATTCAGGTGGTGTGTGGACTCTTTGAAGCCCATTGGACTTTTTCTCTGGGTCCTTGAATCCAGGATAAGAAATTTTGATTCAGAGTCTCTATCTCTTGACATGTGTTTGTGTGATTACACTGATACAGCAGTCACTGAAAATGCTCTCTGCCAAGTGGTTCTGCATTCCTTTGTCTTCTTTGAACATACCCTTCTTGGCTAAGGAATCAGGGAAGAAACTTCTGAATTTGTAAAATCAAACTGTAAAAGCTGGTTGGCTATCTTCCAAGGGAGCAAAGCCAGATTGTCCTTGGAAATTGAAACTAAAACCCTGCATTTATGATCAGAGACCTCAGTGCTGCCATTTATTAATACCATTTTGATATCCAGCACTTGAAAAATACTCTGTATGAACAATTGGGGAGTCTAGCAAAATAGTTTTGACATTTTGCTAACATTAGTGCTTCAACACTGAACCATCTGCTGGAGAGTTCTGAGTCTGAATGAAAGGTGCAAACCTGGATTAGCATCGATATGGTTTTCTATCAAGTTTGGCTTATTCTCATCTCACTGGATGTTTTCCAGGTCCCTTTGGAAGCCAAGATTGCCATTGTAGAGTGTAATGCCATATGTTAAGATTCATATGACATATTACCTAAAAGTCATGAATTATTATACCGTGTCTCTTTATGGAGCTGTGATTAGAAATGTTTATGTAAATGCACCTCCAAAGAAAAATGGTACCCACGGTTAGGCAACACTATAAATGGTAGCACTGAAGAGATTCCCTGACTTACTTGTGCCTTGATAATAGTCTGATCCCGGACTAAGGGAAAATCAATGTCTTTTTCCAAATGTACTGATTGGAGGGGGGAAGGGAAGACCAGAGGAGTCATTAGGAAGAAACCAGGAACTTCGTCTCTAAAACAGTAAAATCACTGAGAAAAATGACTCTAAAAGCTGAGCAAAATGTCGCACATCTAAGGGCAAGTCAAAAATGGCTAAAGAACATATTATTAAAGAAATATAAATATGAATTTTGGTTCTGTTGGATATTTTAAAATATATATATATGCATGTGCATATACATACACCCACACACATACTTACCCACGTGGTATTTTCTAGTTGTTAATCAGGGATTTTGTAGGTTATTAGTAGAGCTTGACTTTTCTCTAACTTTATTCAAGAAATGGATAAATAGAGCTCATTTGGGGGATCCAAAAATATTAGGCAACATTTTACTTTTAAAAGGTTTTGAAATGGGGCACCTTGGTGGCTCAGTGGGTTGGGGACTCTGCCTTTGGCTCAGGTCATGATCTCAGGGTCCTGGGATCGAGCCCCACATCAGCCTCTCTGCCCTGCAGGGAGCCTGCTTCCCCCTCTCTCTCTGCCTGCCTCTCTGCCTACTTGTGATCTCTGTCTGTCAAATAAATAAATAAAATGTTTAAAAGAAAAAAAGGGAAAAAAAGGTTTTGAAACTATTAGCTCTGTTTCTTCATGCTCACATGCACACAGTAAGTATACTGAACTACTGTTCTAATAGAATAGACTTGCCCAGTTCCTCCTCCGATTCTTGTCAGTCGCTGTGAGATTTGTTATGGGTTAATGCGTAAGATTAGACTAACATTGGGCAGGGTAATGTTTCTATAATGTAATCAATGCTCTATATGCTATACTCTTAAGTTCACAGATGCTTACTGACAGATGTACATTTATGCTTTTCTTAGAGTATCTGGAATAAGATCATTTTTTGATTCTAATGTTAAAAGAAAATACCAATCATGTGAAAAACAAGGATAAGTCTTTGAAAGCAAAACTTCAGCGTCCCAGCTTTTTGATCTTCTAGATATGCAACATTTATTCTATATGTGAATTAGTAATGAAAGAGTAATCAAGGCTGCTAATTCTATAAATCACCTGTAGGAGACATATACATTTCTATACCTAACAATAAATAATTGATTTTTTCATTAACATATTCTATGTATATTTTAAGTGGTCTAATAAATATGACATTCCAATGTAAGGAACGTTCCCACAGATAACTAGTACAAATCACAAAGCTTTCCAAATCCTTAGGAAATTATATGGAAGTAAGGCGTTTCATACATACATGCATATAAATATGTACACTTCATGTGGTATGAAATGAATAGCTACACCCAAACTTGCTGGCCTGTGTATTCTTCAATCAGACTCACTGGGCACATACTCAAGGCTCAGTGTCACTGTGGGATCAGCATGCTCGGCTGTCGCTGGTTTCACTGACATCTGTCCCCACAGTGAGACAAGCTGCAACATGAATTATTGAAGACACACACATGCGGATCTGTGTCATGACTACGCCAAATAATACAAGTTGTCACACTCTAGAGAGCTGAAGAAAGTCGTGGCCCGCATCGTCTTTAACCCTTTCTGACAATCTGCTACTGTGTTACAGATTCAAAAGAGAAACAACACCATTACACTTTGTGATCTGCTTTTGTTTCAGGTAAAAAAAAAAAAAAAAAAAAAAAAAAAAAAGTCATCTCCCCAAAGAGTTATTATCTGCTCTCTTTAGCACATACTTGCCAAGTGATTTGAACATGCTCATTTTGTTAAGTCTTTCTGTTTCATCAGGTGATTAATAAACTACACTTAAGTGATAAAAACAAAATTAGCTTCCTCATTTGTAAAGTGACTTTAACTTGGCAAATTAGTTCACTAAAAAACATCTCTAACTGGGGGAGCTTAAAGCAGCCTACAAAAAAATAAATGCTTCCATCAGTAATATTTTCTAAGGTTATAACAGAATTTAAACAACTTTGTTGATATTCTTGTCAAATAGGAAATACACAGCAGAGTAATCACACTAGGGTCTGCTGTTTGACTATTTTGCAGTACTCTCAATCAGTGCTACGTAAAACGACCCTCCACAACCTCACTCAGTTTTACCCATTGTGCATTTTATAGTCTTTTGTCTATCAATTAAGGGTTGAATGATAGATACGTATTTATTTATAATTCTGGGGCAAGTTATATTTCTACTTATTGGTGATGTTATTACTTAATTAAACACAAGTTGCTTAACCTTTCTGGGTTTCAGTTTTAATTTTTTATTAAGTGGCATAACAGTTACATACTTGTCTGTCATGCAGGGTTGTTGTATAGATAGAATAAGCCAGTAAGTGTAAAAATGTTTAACAGATTCAGAACACTGCTATTTAATATCCATGTCCGTAATAGCTGTTTCATAAGCTAAAGCTCTTATAATGACATTCCTCCAAAGATATTTGCATTTTAACAAAAGGATCTAGGAAATTTCCCAGTAATTTTAGCTACCCTGTCTTATTTTCTGCCTCATTCCTATTTCTATTTCTTTTTTTTTTTTTAAAGATTTTATTTATTTATTTGACAGAGAGAGACCACAAGTAGGCAGAGAGGCAGGCAGAGAGAGAGAGAGGAGGAAGCAGGTTCCCTGCCGAGCAGAGAGCCCGATGTGGGACTCAATCCCAGGACCCTGAGATCATGACCTGAGCCGAAGGCAGCGGCTTAACCCACTGAGCCACCCAGGCGCCCCGCCTATTTCTATTTCTAAGGTGACTGTCAAACACCCATGATTCTGAATGGTGTCTGTGGCTCTTAGAAACAAATTTTCCTTGGACACCTGGGTGGCTCAGTCGGTTAAGCATCTGCCTTCAGCTCAGATCATGATCCGAGGGTCCTGGGATGGAGCCCCGCATCGGGCGCTCTGCTCAGTGGGGAGCCTACTTCTCCCTCTGCCTGCTGTTCACCCTGCTTGTGCTCTTTCTCTCTCTCTCTGACAAGTAAATAAATAAAATCTTTAAAAAAAAGAAGAAAATTTTCCAAAGTACTTGGAAGAATGCAGTTGGATATTGCTGGCAGACACTTCTTGTTTCTCTGGAAGTGTTCTGGACTATTTTGTTCTGGGCTATTATTTTAAGGGTGTTTCCACAGCCAAAAGCCTTGGAAGAAAAGATAGCATCTTTCTCCAAAACAATGGGCATGTATGCTTACTGTCCGGTAAAGATTTGGATTTTCCAAGCCCCGAGTTTTTTCTGTAATGCAAACCACTGCACCCGCTGGTATCATCCAGCCCTTTCTGCATGGCCCTGTGGGAGCCGAGGCTCATCAGCACAAATGCTGACTCTCTGACCACTTGCCACTACTGTGAGAAATAAACTGTCCTTTGTCTTTGACCTAGGAGTCTTATGTCGGTTGCCAGCATTCATGAGGGGCGCCTGGGTGGCTCAGTGGGTTAAGCCTCTGCCTTCGGCTCAGGTCATGATCTCGGGGTCCTGGGATCGAGCCCCGCATCGCATCTGGCTCTCTGCTCAACAGGGAACCTGCTTCTACCTCTCTCTCTCTGCCTGCCTCTCTGACTACTTGTGAGCTCTGTCTGTCAAATAAATAAATAAAGTCTTTAAAAAAAAAAAAAGATTGCAAGTATGGTAAAATCAAAGACCCATCCCAGTTCTCCATAGATCTTTCCAGAAAAAGCTGCCAGTATGTCACTATTCACAGGTAGTTAACCCTTTCCCAAAGAGAAATTGGAGATGGGGGTAGGGTGCTGTTGGGAGAGTGACTTAGAAATAAAAGAATTTCAAAGTAAAAAAGAGTGGAGAAGAGTCTAAGTTCACTATTTATGCCTGTAGTTGGCAGGTTAGCAAAAAAAAAAAAAAAAAAGGTTTAAAGGTAGTGCAAACCTAATGGCATCAGTAGTAGTTTCCTGTGGACATATATGGGTAATAAATTCTCAGTTCTATATCTTTAACCTGTCTTCACCAACCACACAGCAAATGCCTTCTGACCATAAACTAACGCAGCTCCAATATGGTTTGCAGCCATCGCCCAGAAAACCGCTTGTTTCCCCCTGACCTGCTCCCATCCTCCATCTCTCCCTAACAACTAGATCTTGACATTAGGCTGGTCCATGTCCTGTTTCTGCATCTTGACATGACTGGCTGGTCCATGTCCTGTTTCTGCATCTTGAACCTGGTGTCTGGCTATCAACACTTTGGCTAAGAGGTGTGCTTTCATTTCTTTCTTGGATAATATGTTACAAAATTGGTGTTTGACAATTGGCATGTATTTCTCCTTTTCTTTTCTTTTTTTCTTTTCTCTTCTTTTCTTTCTTTTCCTTGTTTTCTTTCTTTTTTCTTTTCTCTGTCTCTCTCTTTTGGTAAAAACACCACAGACTTCCTTGGGGCAGATTAGTATTCCCTTATTCTCAACCACATGCTTAGATCGGATCAGTTCCATCCTAAGCTTCAGGGGTGGGACATAATTACTGGAGCTAATAAGCATATTTTACCTCTTCCCTCTACAATGATTCTCAGATGGACATATTATTTAACTAACCCATTAAGACTGGATCTCAGGTATTTTGCAGGTTATGCAGACTCAGACCTTGATGAATTTGAACAAAGAATCATAATGCTGGTAATTGCAGCACCCACTAACAGACTTGAAGAGACGGAGGAGACAAAGTAGAGAAATGGAAACGGGTTTCTGGTCACATAATTTTTTGTGCTGGAACAAGACTTCTTACTTGATGCTTCTGACGGGCTTTTCATTCAGTAAATACCATAAATTTCCTTGACTTTGTTGGGTTTTCTGTGACAAGCAAAGGAAAGTATTCTAATTAATGGAGAAAATACATCCTGCTCCAAATTCTGTCCTTCAGGGCTCAATTCTTGGTATTGACCCAGTCTTTACTCTGGTCCAATTTACACAGATCCTTCTAAAGTGTTGTTTCCAATACTCTGGAGTCTGTGAACTCCCTTGGCGATATGTCAAAATCTATGAGTCCTTTTCCTCCAAATATTTACACAAATGAATATAAACAAAAATTTGCATATGTTTTAAGAGGGTTTATTATTCCCCTAAATTCTCTGTACTTTTCATACCTCTCAGGTTCAGAACCTATTAATTAAGTTATAAATGACAAGTAATAGATTTATGTGTTAATCCCTCCGCCAAAATATTTTTATTTAAACAACTGTTAGAATCTTAAATAAAAGATACAATCCTAGTTGTGTAACTTTGTACACTATCCAGTGATTGTATAAGGTCATTTGGGTAGAGGTGTCTCCCTAAGTTCCCTGAACCCTCTCCGGTCAAGTCCTTACCTACTATATTCTTACCACCTTGGGGTATGAAAGTGGGTATTGATGAGAATCAAGGAGGTAGTTCTTAGTCATTATATTAGAATAATAGTCTTCCGTATTAATACAATAATGTATTACATTAATAATATAATAATACTATCTCTGTAGCAAGCTGACTTGACACTTGTCTATATGGACTAATTTTTCCATTGTGCTCCATTATTCCGCAGGCTAGTGTGGAACCAGCATAAACTCTGGAGAGGGTACCTTTCCTTTTCAAACTCAAAGAGTTGAAGCACACAATTAGCCAGATATAAGAATCATGATGTACTTCTTAGTACTTGACTGAGGTGTGTAAATTACTAAGATAGCATGCATAGAAATTTGTTTTGTGTCAGGAAAAGAAAAAAAGATGCAGATCTACCTTATCCCATATGTTTCATAATCCAGGGTATGCATACATTACTCTAAAATTCCATTTTAGACCCTATCATATATGCCACACTTTAAGTATTATTTGCACACAGCTACAATATATTTTGCTTCTGAATATTGAAGCAATTTGAGTTACCTTTGGATTTCTGAGGATGGTAGGGAAAATTAGGAGGGTGAAATCTTTATAAAGAATTCATAGTCTCATTTAAAAGGTGATTGAGAGAAAAATCATTTTGCAAAAAATCTTTAGTTCTCTGTTCTAAGTCAATTGTTAAGAGGATATATGGAAAATACTAGCATTGTTTGCAGTTGATATACTGCCCCCCCATGTTAACTTATTTATGACTATGCAAATTTTATGCAAAAGTAGGAGACTCCCTGGGGGTATAGCATTCTACTGTCAGCAAGATATTCCAAAAACAGATGTTTTAATATAGTCTTTAGGATTTGATGAGGGAAATTATGGAGTGCTACATGAAGTCAGTTTTTTTTTAATTTGAAAAGATTTCAAAAGTGTATTGATGCACTCTTCCTTAGAATACATATACAAACCCTCTTTTACCAGAAGTCAGAACACAAAAAGATTTAGTATGATAAAAAATAATAATAAAAATGTGCCACCTTAAAGGACTTTTCAGAATTCAGGCATTTATTTCCTTTTAGAATCGTGATTGTAATCTGGTCTTTTGGGTGTTTGTATCAAAAGCCTGCACTATTTTTGTGCTTTGTAAAAATGAGTTATTTATTACAACATATCCCAAATAATCATATAGCTTCTATAAAAAAGATTATGATTACAGATTCTTCACGATTTTCAGACATTGAGAGGCTTTGTACAATTACTGTAAATTTATGGAATGAAATTATTTCTTCAAAATGGAACAGAAAAGCCCACTGATCTGTTATCTCTTCCTTTAGACCTCATTTAATAATGAAAATAAACAAAAAGCTCTCTTTCTTTCATCTCGCAGCAATTTGTGAATGGGGCTTGACACATGCCGTGTCAGGGACAGAGACAGAAGCCCCTTCACCTCCCATTCCCATTTCTCACTCCATCATCTCCTGCTGCCCTACGTTCTCAGTTAACTTCTTAAAGCTACAGAAACATGTTTGTTCAATAAGAATTAGATTCAATATCGAAGTTGCTACCTCTTTGAGCTTCTTCAGTATTAACTATTATACTGAGTTGTATTCACTTTATTTATAGTCATAAACTCTGATGAAACAATGAAGACTCTTCTAAAGATCTGAAGCACGGCTGGCCTGTGAGAAGAACCTTTCCTTTCTAACGATATACTCCCGTTGGAAAAAAAAAGCTGGGGTTTTGGCTCTCTGTACCAATTTGCATTCTATTTTGCATACATTTGCATATGACATTCCTGAGCCCCTAATTCCAAATATGCAAAATAAAATAAAATTAATTAAATAGGGAAGATGACTACAGTTGAATTCCAACTCAATGGGAAGGGCATGGCACACACAAAATACCTAACAGATTTAAAAACCAATCATTCTAATTGCGTCCTAGAGGAAGCGCCAGTAACCCTGAAGCTGACGATGGCTGTGCCTCAACTTTGCTTGGCAGAGGCCTTGCCAGGGACTCCTTTGGCGTATCCTGTGTTTCTGGCTCTCCTACCTCCATCTACTAGAGGTCACACATCATCATCATCACTATCCTCAGTCTACATTTTTACCCTTGCACATTTACATACATGATCTCATTTGATTTTCACATCAACCCTCTGAGGAAAGCAAGAGGAAATTATTTTCCTTAATTCTGAAATGCAGAACCTGAGGGCAAGAGAGGTTAAATGATTTCCCCAGGATTATATTTATAGCAAGCAGCAGAGTTGGGGAAAAAAAAAAGAAGCTGAAAAACTGCGATCATTTACTCCAATTTAATTTAATCTACTCCACTGATATTCCCATCTCCTCTCCATTCTAGCTCTGTAAATAAGATCATCGCCGGTCAGTTTTACATATTTATTCCCCCAATTCCCAAGCTCTTCGGGGGCTTCCGTATGTACCTCTTTTCTCTATCACTTCAGATTCTTCATGTTTTAATTTTTTCTCCATTTAGCTTCTTTGAGTTGTTTTAAGAAAAAAGATCTTATAAACTCATCTGTGTGCCAATGTTTATGATTTGATGTATTACAAAATAATCTTGCTCCGGCAAACCTAATGAACACCTGTTTATGAATTTATTGAGAACCTATTATATGTCAAGCACTTCTCTAGGTTATGGATACAATAGCACAGAACATAATAGTTAAAAATATCATCCTCATGGAACTTAAATTTTAGGGTTGGTAGAAGTAGAGATAGGCAAAAAATAAATTGTGAAGGATACTAAATGATTATAGATGATAAGGGAAAAAAAAAGAAAAGATAAGGGGCACCAGATTTTGGCTGAGAGAGATTGGCTCAATTTTAAATAAGGCTTTCAAGGAAGGCCATGTTGAGGCAGTAACATTTGAACAAAGATGTGAGAAGGTAGGAATCAAGACATCTCAAAGGCCATCTTGGACACATCAGTTCTCACTGGGAACCAAAGGCAGGTGCTCAGCCATATTTCAAGGTGGCTGCAAAGGAGGACGGCTGTGTACTTCCTGTTAAGCTTGTCAGTGACTAGGAGCAGCTAATGCTGTTCTTTTGTCTCCGGCTCTTTATCCATCATTCGCTGGGTGTGGGAGGGGCAGGGATCTTAGTTGTTTGAATAATGTCTTTTCAGTAAACAGCTCTTTGGGTGCAAAGGAATGCAGCTAAGCACTTAGGTCTCTATCTGGACCAGATGCAGACTGGAATATAGGTTTGAGCCCCATGCTGTACTGGGATGAGTTGGAGGCGAGGGGGTCAGCAATACTCTGCATGTGTTAGGAATGGAGATATTTGAAGTTGGAGGGTGGACTGTGGTAGGCTAAGAAGCATGGCTCCAATATTTTGCCTCTCCTTTTATCAAAAAGTGTGGTTTAGCTGGTTCAGGCTACTGGAGGGTGATGGCTATATAGAGGGCTGGGTTTCTCCAGCCAACAGACACACCAACCAAAACTGTGAGGGAGGCTCCCTTGGATCTTCCAGCCCAATACAGCCTCCAGTGGAATGCAGCTGCATGAGTCAGCCTCAGACCATCAGAGGAACTGCCCAGCCAACCCACATAATCATGAGAAATAATAGATCATTGCTGTTTTAAGTCATTAAATTTGGGGATGGTTTGACTCACAATGGCAACTAGTAAACACCGTATTGGTGCGAACACTTGAGCTATTTCGTTCCAGGTCATCTAGAATGGGTAGGACTGTTGGGACGGGAGAAAGTAGGGAAGCATAAAGACAAGGCAAATAGAACACCTTCCCTCAAGCTTAAGAGAAATACGAAGTTAAGAAATTGAAGGTTAAGTAACATACCCAGGTTGCATAGCTGTAAGAACTGGAATTGAAATTCAGACCCAGGCAGACCTGAAATTCTAGTCTGTGAACTACACACTATCCTGCAAATCGAAGCCAAAGAATGCAGAGGAAGGTCTTGGTTAAAGAACTTTTACTGACTTTTTTCTTTTACTGGATTCCTAATGTGCACATTATATTATTGGATCCCAAATGTGTAATTATAGGTTCTTCACGTTTTTGTCCTTAAAATCACCACATTTCCTACTTGAACTTGAGACACAGTCTGTCTCATGAGTGGGTAGAAAAGAATGAGGCCGTATTTTCTAGAACAGATGATACTTGAGTTACATATTATAGAAAGAACAAAAGAAAAACAAGAAAAAATATTTCCCAAACCTTGCTGCACATTCAAATCCTATCTAGCTTTCAAATCCCAATATAGGGACTATTTTCTATAAAAGCATGTCTGATTTTTACCAGCCTGAAATTTTTTTTTTTTTTCTCCAGCTTTCCTGAACAACAAATGTATCTCTAGGAAAGTATTTCCTGTCATGTCTAACACTTGTTGTTATGTCCTTTCAGCTGGAATCCAGGTCTGATTTATGTTTGTACTGTTTTTGTTGCTGGAGGGATAAGATGGGTGGAAGAATGAATGAATGATCAGAAGGATGGGTGGATGGATGGATGGATGGATGGATGGAAGAATGAATCTCTTGCCTTTGAATTAATTCCAACCCCTAACTCATGTTTTCAACGTTCCTAAGTGAACATTTTCTGTAAAAAGGTTTTTCTGCTGTGCTAAGATAAATTAATGGGAAGTTACTGAAACATATAATAGAATTGTATATATCATAGAATTAGGTAGGTTGAATATGCCATTCTGTTTGGCCTGATGCCTATCTTTCCACATTAACTACCTAATAATTATTGTCTTCCATCTCACAATTGGCACTACTTATCCCGGTAATATGTTTTAAATATCTTTTACTAATTCTTTTTGTGTGCATCTATTTGAATGTCCATACGGAATGCACTGTTTTACTGAACTGCTAGGTCTTTCTTTTTTCTCAACAAAATCTCTCCTTAGAAATAGAAGCTTATGGCCTCTCACATGCTGAATGTGGAGACGACTTCAGATACTTAAAAGAGGTGATTTAAAGGATTGGGGCATAATTTACAAGACCCAGTGCAGAATGAAATCACAGGCCCCTTGTACAAAAATTATCAATGATTTCATGATGGTGACAGCGGAGCACTAAACCAAGTGTAGGACCCTCCTAAGTGCAGAACCCTGTGTGGATCACCCATGAAGTGGGGCCTAGAGTTCCCTCAGCCTTTTTTATTTGTAGCCTGGACAAGGAGCTCTTTACCATGTAGGCAGAGTGCAAGGCCTTCACTGAAAACCATGAAGCTGTCACTGAACATACGTCCTGGGGGACAGTGTGTGCATCTGCTCTGCTTGTTGGGTTCTCAGGACCGCGCTGCAGTACAGCTTCTTACGGGCAAGTGCACCTACGACGAGTGTAGAGCCTGAGGAATTTTCACAAATTAAACACTCACACGTAACCAGAAACCAATAAACAGAAACCCAAGCACGTCCAGAGTCTTCCTCTTGTGTCCTCTATGATTTCTTATGTTCTGCCACACCCAGTTCAGGATTATCCTGACTTTGGACCACATAGATTCGTTTTGTACATTTTTCTGTGAATGCAATAATGTGGTAGGTACTCTTTTGTTTCCAGCTTTTTTTCCCTCAAAGCAATGTCTGTGAGAATCCCCTCTGTCAGGGCATTCCGTGTCCCTTCACTCCATCCTGTTGCGGTGGAAGACCGCACCGCGGGACTGTACTGTAGTTTCAAATTGTCCAGTGTGAGCGGGTATGTGGACCATCTCCAGTGTTTTGGATATTGCAGATAATGCTGCTGTGAAATCATGTGGCCATGAACATCCCAGTAATGTATTCTTGTGAATATGTGTATGAATCTTATTACTACTGAGTATGTACCTAAATTGGAATGCTACATTATAGGTACACATAGGTTCAGTTTTAACGGATGCTGTCAAACAGATTTTCAAAGCTGTTATACAAATCTATACTCATCAACAGTGCATGAGAGTTTCTCCACATTCTTGTCAAAACTGGTGACCAATAAAATTGAACACTTATCCACATGTTTATTGGGTTTGGGGGTATCCCTTTTATGGTATCTGTATAAGGGTTTTGACCATTTTTCTATTGGGTTGCCTATTTATTTCTTATTTATACGAATTTTTAATATATTCTAGATATGGGTTCTTAGTTGGATATATGTGTTAAGAATATCTTCTCTCTCTCTGGGTTGCCTTTTCATTTTTTAATAGTGTTTTTTGATGAGTACTGGGTGTATATTTTTAAAACACATCTTCTAATGAACATTATAGAAAAAAAGAACCTAAAAGGACAAAAAGGACTATGAAAAATATGCACTAGAATTTATGTAAAGTAGAGTAAATTGATAATGATAAAGCTTAAATTATAGAAATTGATAGTTAAACTGCAAGATTAACACTACCATGCATTAAAAGAAAAATCAGAGTATTCTCCATGGAAATTGCGAGGACCCCAGCTCTGTGTGTGTGTTGCTCCGTAGAGACTAGGTGATACTGCCAAACGTTGGGTGGCAGCCAGACTTTTTAGCAGAACACCAAAAGTTTAGTAAATTCTAATAACTCTACCATTAATTCATGAATACTAAAGTTTAATAACACTTCTTAATTAAGTGGGTTATTGGTATTTAGTATTTAGGTCTTTTCACACTTAAAATAAGAGCCTCTAACACAGGTCTGATTAAATTCAAATAATGAATTAACAAAGGTAAATAACTTTCCGGTTTTTATTTGTATTTTGATTTCCCTGCAGTCATCTATAACTTTCAGACTTTTTCCTTCTATAAAAACTAACATTAACCAGTCGTCCCTAAATATATTTGTATTTTTGCTTTTTGCCCCCTAAACAAACATAAAATCACTCACGATATACATGTTTCATAGATAATTATATTTTGTCATCAAAGGGTATAATTTTGTTTGCTGGCTGTTCACGTTCATTCGTTTACTCTTTATGCGTCCGTTCATTTGTACACTTAACAGAGATCAGTCGTACACCTGCTGGACACGTAGGAAAACAGCAGTGAACCGAACAGACATCCCCGCTGCCGTGAAGCTAGCATGTCAGCGAAGGAGACAGACAATAAACGAGATGTAACTACGTATCTAGCTGAGGCTGTATAGCTGGTGTCAGCTGAGACAGCTGTGTCCCTGACGAGGATTGACATGGGGGGGAAATGATGCAGGGAATAGGGTGGGGGTCAGTTGCAATATTCACTACTGTGGTCAGGAAAGGCCTCACTGAGAGGGAAATCAAGCAGAGGCCTGAGAGCTGAGGAAGGGGCCCTGGCCATCTGCGGAAGAGCAGACACAGGGGGAACCAACAGTGCGCAGATGGGGGGCGACAGAGTGCTTAGATGGAGGGGACTTCAGTGTTCCCGCTAGGGACGATGGCCTCCGTCTGACACTTGCTGAGATAGAGTACCCTTTATTCAAATCCCAACTTAGCAATTAGTAGGCTTGGGAACTTCAACTGGAAATGGGTCTGAAAACAACATTGTTTACTGGAAAGATATGTTGTGCAGCTCTGATAATTAGAAATTAGAAACACTACATTCATCAGATGTTGAAAGAGTTCTAGGACAATTTTGAGGCAATTTGAAATCACAGGAAAAGTTGTGATCTATGATTTTTGAGATCCAGAATGAGCAATAAAATGTTTCTATATTTGTACCAAAAAAGGGGGCGTTTACTTCATTTCCTAGGCATTGAGTTATTCATGTATAAAATATAGAAAAACAACACTTTTATTCGAGTCGGATAGGAATTCAGTGTCTTAGTATTCTAAAGTTCACAAAAAACGAGGAAAAGTCATGTTCCTGATAATAGTGACCTCTCCGCAGGCAGAAAGACGATTATCAGGTAATATCAAAATCCAATGATCTTCTTCTCTTGTGTTATTTTCCACACCTTTATTATTGGGGTCGATGGATAAACTGTTAGCAAAATTAGGTATTTATTCAATTACAATAACTGAGCATGTTAATACTTGTGATATTCATAAAGAAAGTAGCAATAAGACCATTGGTCAGGACTCTATAAGCCACTTTCATCACTTTGAAGTTGAGATTTTTGAAAACTATCCTGTCCGTGAGATTGATTTTAATCTGACTGAGGTCAGCTGTTCACTATGCCTCTAAAAAAGTAACATTTTTTGGATAATTCTAATACAATATTTTCATAAACATCTGCAAGAGTGATTATGAAAAATGTTGGATGGACTGCAGTGGTTCCTTAAATATGCCATGACTGAAACTGGTCAGCGAGAATGACTAGAACGGTTTCTAAAATACCCATGTGCCTAAACAGAAAGACAAGATAGGTTCATTGAAATCATTATTCTTTTTTGTTGAATTCATTGAATATTGAATTCTTCGTTCAAGAATTCTCAACAGATTGCAAATGGCATAATTTACTTGCAAATATATTTTTCTGGCTACATTAGTGCGATTCTAGAGCCTTTCTCCATCCATCCCTCCTTCCCTCCCTCCCTCCCTTCCTTCCCTCCCTCTATCCTGCCTTTTCTCTTTCTTTTATGTGGTTTTATTTTTATCTGTGCATCATACTGATTTGTCTTTTAGGCAAAAGGCAATCTCATGACTGACATATACTCCAACATTGGTTATGTAGCCATAGTATATGATGTTCCTAGAGCAGTATCCACAGGAAGCAGTAGGCAGTCAGTACCCATTAGCCAACTGATAATTATATAAGCAATGAATTTTACTTTTTTTCCATCCTAAGCAATAAATTTACCTTTCTATTTGGTTAAATATGATAGCTTCTTTTCTCTATAAGCTGCTATAAACCTCCTCAAAGCTAAAATAGGTCTCTGAGTTTTGATGGTTCTTAGTTTGTGGAACATGACAAAATACCTTGCCAACCAGAATAATACTATACAGTGTATGATGTTAACAGGTTTAAAAATGATTTCCATTTTCATGTTCTTCATTATTTACATGTAATTTAATTATATGAAGTTACTTTTGAAAATGATATTACCTTGCCATTAAGTTTGTTTGGTAAAAGTAGATTTGTTGGGACATCCCTAACACTTTAAATGGAAAGAAAAATGGATTTGGATGCTTGTATATTAATGTAAGATACATAGATTTGGCTGGCTAATTCATGCAACAATTTTTTTATTGTGCCCCGACAGGCATGGTTCTTGTCCTCCCTGAACTTAGAATAGCATGTAGACAGACAGACTGTGTGTGACCCGAGCAAAGACACAGATATGTAATCACCAACTGTGATGTTTGGTGGACAGAAAAGAAATAGGTGCTCTGAAGAGAATGGGTTGGGGACAATGTATTTTAAATTGGGTGGCAAAGACAGGTCTCGGAAGAGCTGACATTTAATCCGAGATCTGAAACAAGTCACTCGGGAGAATAATCCAGGTGTAGGACCAGATGTGGAAAGTCCCCAAGACAAGAGAATCTTAAAGCTTTTTTGCTTCATTTCCAAAGAAGACTCACATTTCCATTTCTATTTCATTCATGATGTGAGACTTATCTTGAGTAGCTGACGGCGTAATTTGCCTTCATCGATCCTTTTTCATAGACTATCCTATTTAAAATGTCAGCATGGGGAAGGCCTGGGTGGCTCAGTTGGTTAAGTGTCTGCCTTTGGCTCAGTCATGATCCCAGAGTCCTGGGACCGAGCCCCGCAGCAGGCTCCCTGCTCAGTGGGGAGTCTGCTTCTCCCTCTCCCTCTGCCTCTCTCCCTACTTGTGCTCCCTTGTGTGTGTGCACACTCTCTCTTTTTCCCAATAAATAAATAAAAATCTTAAAAAAATTATAAAATATCAGTGTGGCCTCCAAGGTCAGCAGTTCTAGTTCAAGACTCAATATGTAGGTTTAGGTATTTTCCACTACTGATACCAGGTTGAATGTAACGAAATCACCAGTTTTGTTTAGTGGGTCAGAAACAGAGGACTGAACGCTGGCAATTTCCCGTGGTTCAGCTACAAACTGCCAGTAGCTTCTGTGGATCCTGGAATATCCTCCGGGACCAACAAGATTCCTGGGATGTTTTCAGAGAATAAATTAGAGAACATAGACCTATTTTGAATGTTACTCCCCACCTCACTTTCTGAAGGTGTTGGTGCAGAGAGAACATAGCTCTGTGAAGACACCTCTACCAAATTACAGATCATCCAATCATGGAGGGGACTCAGGCACACTTTTTACCTTTTTTTTTATTATTATTATTATTTTTTTTCTTTCTTTCTTTTCCAATTTATTTATTTTCAGAAAAACAGTATTCATTATTTTTTCACCACACCCAGTGCTCCATGCAAGTCGTGCCCTCTATAATACCCACCACCTGGTACCCCAACCTCCCACCCCCCCCGCCACTTCAAACCCCTCAGACTGTTTTTCAGAGTCCATAGTCTCTCATGGTTCACCTCCCCTTCCAATTTACCCAAATTCCCTACTCCTCTCTAACGCCCCTTGTCCTCCATGCTATTGGTTATGCTCCACAAATAAGTGAAACCATATGATAATTGACTCTCTCTGCTTGACTTATTTCACTCAGCATAATCTCTTCCAGTCCCGTCCATGTTGCTACAAAAGTTGGGTATTCATCCTTTCTGATGGAGGCATAATACTCCATAGTGTATATGGACCACATCTTCCTTATCCATTCGTCCGTTGAAGGGCATCTTGGTTCTTTCCATAGTTTGGTGACTGTGGCCATTGCTGCTATAAACATTGGGGTACAGATGGCCCTTCTTTTCACGACATCTGTATCTTTGGGGTAAATACCCAGGAGTGCAATTGCAGGGTCATAGGGAAGCTCTATTTTTAATTTCTTGAGGAATCTCCACACTGTTCTCCAAAGAGGCTGCACCAACTTGCATTCCCACCAACAGTGTAAGAGGGTTCCCCTTTCTCCACATCCCCTCCAACACATGTTGTTTCCTGTTTTGTTAATTTTGGCCATTCTAACTGGTGTAAGGTGATATCTCAATGTAGTTTTAATTTGAATCTCCCTGAGGGCTAATGATGATGAGCATTTTTTCATGTGTCTGATAGCCATTTGTTTTTTTTTTTTTTCTTTTTTTTTTTTATTATTATTTTTTAAAGATTTTATTTATTTATTTGTCAGAGAGAGTGAGCACAGGCAGACAGAGAGGCAGGCAGAGGCAGAGGGAGAAGCAGGCTCTCCACCGAGCAGGGAGCCCGATGCGGGACTCGATCCCAGGACGCTGGGATCATGACCTGAGCCGAAGGCACTGCTTAACCAACTGAGCCACCCAGGCGTCCCAGCCTTTTTAATTTCTGTTACATGAGAGTACACGAGAGTGCATGAGAATTCTGTCAAGACAGTTTTTAAAAACACAAAGAGCATTTTGAAATGTTTTTAATTCCTTAAGATATTATGTTTTCTTTTTTATGTGATGTAAAATGTTTTGGAAGTTTTATTTTATCAACTGACTCCAAGTTATTATTTCTCCTTTATTTTACCATATTTATAAATTTATTGTCATTGTTATTATAATTCCTTTATTTATACCCTAAAAGTCATGTATCTATGGTTCTATCATAATCATGTAGAGAACTATTAAAATGTAGATTATTGGTTCCAGCTTATGCACAACTTATATCCACTGAATCAGAAACTTTGGGAAGCTACATTTTTCATAAACATCAATGGTAATTTTTATGTGCCTTAAAGTTTGAGAAAAACTTCTCCAGCCAAATGAAATCAGAGATAATTGTATTTTGGCTTTTCTTTGTCCTAAGTACTTCTGTTGTGTCACTGAGAATGTATTTAGGTGAAGATTAGATACAAGGTCAGTTATGAGGACAGCAAAAAAGCTTTAAAATGTTAATGTGTATATGTTTGTATATAGAAAATAAAAATACGTTGTAGCATGTATATTTCTAAAGCTAAGTGCATGAAAAGTGAAATTCTCAAAAGAAAGGAATAAGTCTTTCTAAACATAGAAAAAATCTCTGTGGTTAATTTTACTGTTATAAACCAACAATAAAAAACAAACAGACAATAAAAAACAAACAGGAATACAATTCTAGCAATTATTATAGTAGCTTGCAGTGTATACTCTTTGCAGAGTGCTTTCAATTACATTATTGGATTTTTTCCCCATTATTGTGTCCAATCCAATCCCTGATACTCAGTTTACTTTCTTACTTGCTTATAAAATCATTCATGGTTTTATTAAATCTGTGTTTCTTTTAAATCTCCTTGGCTAACTTAGACATTGTTAACCTGTGGCCAAGTCTCCACTGAGAGAAGAAGCTTTCAGTTAAAGTGGATAAGGGTTTCTGTGATTTCTCCTTCTGACTCTTGGAAACGTTAGCTTTGTTTGTGGGATCTGTATCTGGCTAGAAAAAGCCATATGGCCAAGGAAAATGTGCGGAGGTCGTGAGAGACGAATCCGCAGAAAGCTGGTAGGCTATGACTTTGGACTGTGTGGTGCTACATAAATCTTGGGGACAGGCCTCACCAATGCTCCCAAAACACACAATAAGCAATTCCACGTCACCAGCTTTTTCTGAGGACAGTGTCTTCCCTTTCATTTAGGTGGTCCTGTCTAGTGGTAGCTGGATCAGTCGTGCAGGTCAGGCCTATGCTTTACCTGATTCTGCAACATGGAGATTTTATTTGAAAGGTCCTCAAGACTTTCCTGGTCTCCCAAATGCCTTGCCTTGCTTTTAGTTGTTTACACTGTGGGCTATCTTAGTGAGAATATCCTCTCCTTGTAATAGTTATTCACTTAAAAAGCCTTCAAAATATTAACCAGTCGCTGAAGGTTCTTTGAAGAAAAATATGACTGCTCGTGTAAACAATTAATGGTTGTTAAGCATGGCAGTGTATATTATGACAAACAACACATGCTACATTGTGCCAGCTGGTGTAATGATGTGATAATGGCTGACTCATTAACTCTGGCACACAGTTTACGATGCCCTTCTATGACAGGATTAATTGATTCACACATACATTAAAACAAAAATAACTACACTGAAATTCAGCTGGAAGCCTGGCTCCTCATTTGTCATAAACCCTGCTGTTGGTGATAGCTGACAAAGATCTGGAGCTGGGTGGGGGAGGTTCCCTTCCTGACCTCATCTTTGTTTCTGACCAAGAGCACACTGGAATGCTTGAAGGGAAAGTCCTCCCCAGAGGAGCACTCACACAGGACACACATACAGAGTCGAGCAGTGAAACGACCCGATACACTTTCCAAAAGAAGTCCAGGAACAAAACCACCATTATAGAGTGTCTACGAGAAATAAGAAATATAGCTTTCCCCAAATAACTAGATATTTAAAGAATTTCTTTCAGATAACCAATCAAATACTTCTGTTAACCAATCAAATACTTCTGAGAGCACTTTTCGGAATTACAGTGAATCCTGACTTACGTCAGGCGTAGTAATAAGTGGCGGACTCAGCAGAGCACTTACTTTTTCTCCCTTTACCTCAGTTGCAATTTTGTCTCTTCATCGAATTGTGTGGATTGGTAATGCTTAAAATTTGAACCTGGGCAACTTTTCTTCACCTAAAGCCTATAGTTGTAATAACAGTTTCATTAAATGAGAAAGTGCACTCATATTAATATAAAATCCTTATTTATTGTTATTCTAGGGCCCTTTCAACTAAGAACTAAATTATTTCTTTACTTAATATCCTTTGTTTCAATTGAGACCATATATATTGTATTTAACAATTTCTAGTTCTTTCGTTAAAAACTGAATCATATGATTATCATTTCAAAAGTGCTTTACACATGCTGTTTTTTCATATTATTATTATTACTTGCAATTATGGCATAAATGTTAGAGTATGTGGAAAACCTGAGAGTTTTCCAGAGTGTATTTTTTTCAACATACTGAAGGAAAGGAAGTGCTAATTTTTTTTAAAAAAATTGAACTCCTTTTCTAAAATTTAGTTTTATTTTTTCAGTGTTCCAAGATTCATTGTTTAGGCACCACACCCAGTGCTCCATGCAATACGTGCCCTCCTTAATATAATTTTTAAAAAATTAGACTTCCTTTGGTTATTTTCATTAATTTCATTCATTTTTTGCCATTTTTGTTTTCAGAATTTAAGGATGCATGTCACATCTCTTCTTTTCGGGGGGCAGAGGATGGACCGAGAGAGAGAGAGAGAATCTTAAGCAGCTCCCCACAATGAGCACAGAGACACCACGGGGCTATATCACTCAACCTTGACCATGACCTGAGCTGAAATCATGAGCTGATGCTTAACGGACTGAGCCACCTAGGCTCCCCTCACCTTTCTTCTTTACACTGAGACTGAACATTGTTCTAGGCTGGTCAAGGAACCGAATGATTATTTTAGGTTAATGAGAGTTAAAGCTTGAAGTCCTCTTGGAAGAAAGAAATGAAATAATTAATTTACCTCTCTTTTTATCTTGCTAATTTCCACTACAGCCTAAGGTAGGAATTCCAAACTTTTTCATTACTAAGGGCTAGTCTTCCATTTTTTTCTTCTATAGATCACTTTTAAAACTTATTTGTCCTTATCATAAAACTGATGTCTAATGGAGACAATTTAGAAAATTCAATGAAAATATGAAGGAAAAGAATTAAGAACCATCCATAATTTCATGACCCAAAGATAATCCCAATTAATAGTCTATTCTCTGTCATATTATTTTAAATATATAATATTTTTTTCTAAAACTGAGACAATGTAATATGATTTTGTATCCATTTTTCTTTCTTCTTGTGATTATATCTTGAGCATTTTATATTTTATTAAGTGTTTCAAAAACATTTTTAATGGCTATTTAACATTTACTTCAATACCTCAAAATTGACAGATATATATATTGGTTTTAAACTTTCATTTATTATAAGATATAGTATCATGAAAATGAGTCCCATATTTTGAAAAGTTCAGTCTATAAAATAGATTAAATTGGTCAACAAATAATTCAGATGCCACGTTTAAGAGTTAAGAGTTAAAATCTCATTAACTGTCATCCAGAATTTCAGATCAACATTAGAAATCAGCTTTGTTGCTCTGATTAGTAACATTTCATCTAAGTGGAAAGAAAAAGTTATGTCTATTTGTTTCTAGTGATTTTTCAGGAAAACTCATGATCTACCTTTGATGTGTTGACATATGAAAACAGCTTTAAGAGCCCCAAACTGACAGCTGCTACATTAGCAGATAACATTTAGTCGCACTTTCTGAGGATAAGTAGGATTAATGTGTGGTAGCCTTTCTCCCTACCCTCAGAAGGGAAATATGTGTCTCCAAAGAGATGAATGTGACTATGTAAACCACAGCAAAGGAAGAGTAAACAATGAAGAACTTTTTAAAAGATAGATAGATATTTGATAGGTAGAATTATTGGTTATGGCTTTCAGGATGGGGACATTTAATTTGTGGGAAGAATTGTGTCCTCAAGGTCAGAAGTGTGAGGTGTTGCTTCTTTGCATGCCGTCTCTGCTTCCCGAAGCCTTCTCTGTGTTTGCTTGGCACACTGAATGGTCTGTGCCTTGGCACTGTGGTAGTAGCTTCCTTATTTCATTGAGATAGGCACATTGTGTCTACTCCTCATACTTTCATTTTTCGATTTTGTGTGTGTATTTTATCTTTTTATTTATAACTATTTTTATTATGTTCAGTTAGCCAACATACAGTACATCATTAACTTTTGATGCGTTCAACCATTCATTAGTTGCGTCTAACACCCAGTGCTCATCACAACACATGCCACCCAAACTCTTTTGTTTTTAGTGGAGTTTGACTAAGGAAATTGAGAAAAATGCCAGTGTTTAGTCTTCAAAGGTCATTTTCTTTTTAATGGAAAATATAGACTGACTTATCAAAGCTGGTATACTTGTAATGTCTGCATATTGGGTCTTTATAGGCACTCAAGTTTGCAATTCCTGGTCTAGAAATAAGCTTGTTTGAGCAAAGAAAGGTGAGTCATGACTTCACTGCTGAAAGTGGAATAAAGTGAAGGAGGAAGAAGAAATAGTAAGGGCCAGGTTGTAATGGATATCAAGTGCTTCTCTATATGCAACACCAGCTGTAAGAACACAGAAGGAAAGTGTCACAAGGGTCTAAAAATAAGTATATTTTGGGAGGAGGTATTGGAGGCATAAGCCTAGTAGACTCTCTTGACAAAACTTTAGCTTATTCCACAATTCTGTCATGGCCATACTGCTTTATAATCTCCAATAAATAACTGGTCCCATTCCTTCAAAATAGACTAAGAACTAAAAAGAAATGTTCAAAAGAAGTAGAATAACATATGAAAACAAATGAAGCACTTCTTTCTAGTGAGATAGTGAGCATAAAGGACTTAGAAGTGTGTCTGCAAATAGCGAATGCTCAGCACCTGTTAGACACATGTCATCAAAGTAATCATCCAAAGAGACATGGACAACTGCATGTCAAATAATTATCCATATTCACTCAAAGAAATTAAATTTTCTCTCTCTCTCTCTCTCTCTCTCTCTCTCTCTCTCTCTATATATATATATATATATAGCTGTGGTCTGAATGTTTGTGTTCACCCAAAATTCATATATTCATATATTGAAATTCTAGTATCTAGTGTGATTTGATAGTATTAGGAGGCAGAGTCTTTGGGAAATGCTTAGGTCATAGGGCTGAGCTCTCCTGAATGAGATTAATGTCTTATAAAAGGAGCACCAGGGAACTCTCTTGCTCCTTCTCCTTCTGCCATGTGAGGATACAGAAAGAAGTCGGCAGTCTGCAGCCCAGAAGAGGGCTGACCATGCTGGCACCCTGATTTGGGACTTCCAGCCTTCAGAGCTATAAGAAATAAATTTCTGTTATTTATAAGCTACTCAGTTTGTGGCATTTTTATAGCAGCCCTAACAGATAATATATAACAGATATATATAGATATATACATATATCTATACACACACACACACACACACATATACACACATACACACATACCCACGCAGAGAGAGAACTGAAAAAGGAAACACAGAATATATAGATTATAAAGCAACAAAAAGAGATGAAAAGTTATGAGCTAGAGCTTAAAATAGAAATGGAAGGCAAAAATACACATGAATAGATATGAAACAATGTTGGAAAAACCAAAAATTAAAATAAATGTGAATTAAAGAAAGTTAGGGACAATGTATGGATAGGCTTGAAGAAATCATCCAAAACAAAATTGAGAGAAGAAAATTGAATTGCACATAAGCTGTATTAGATTTCCCCCCCCCCAAAATTAGAATAAACATAAATAAAATTATGTCAGGGACATATAATATGAATAAGCTTGAAGAAATCACTCCAAAGAAAATAGGAAAGAACAAGAATATGAATATGACCTTAGAGTTGATGATAGTAAAAATTCATCAATAGGGATCCAACAAAGGTATAGCTCTAAGAGAAGGGAATATAAGTGTGTAGCATAAGGAATAACACGGAGGACATGGGGAAATGGAGAGGAGAAGGGAGTTGGGGGAAATCGGAGGGGGAGACAAGCCATGAGAGACTGTGGACTCTGAGAAACAAACAGGGTTATGGAGGGGTGGGGGATGGGTGAGCCTGGTGGTGGGTATTAAGGAGGGCACGTGTTGCATGGAGCACTGGGTGTGGTGCATAAACAATGAATTTTGGAACACTGAAAAGAAATAAAATAAAATGCCAAATAAAAAAAAGAAGAGAATAAAAACGAACAAATTTCTTTAAAAAAATTTTAATTTGAAAATCAAAACGGTGTTCATACATCTGTTATCTAGTTTTCTAAAGATTGTATGTATGTATGTATGTATGTATGTATTTATTTGATAGAGAGAGAGCAGGAGAGAGAGAGAGAGCACAAGCAGGGGGAGTGTCAGGCAGGCAGAGAGATAGGCAGGAGCAGACTCCCCACTGAGCAGGGAGCCTGGTGCAGGGCTAGATCCCAGGACACCGGGATCATGACCTGGGCTGATGCTTAACCATCTGAGCCACCCAGGTGCCCCTATCTAATGTTTAATACCAAATTATTTTTTGGTGAACTTAGTAACCTAAGAGAATAAAGAAAAAAAATTGTGAGGGCCTACTGGTGGATGGGATGTTACAGAAGCAAGTCCTGGATGAGGAGAATAAATGCGATCAGTCTGGAAGACGTCATTCAATGCCCCCATTCAATGTCGCAAGACAAAGTAGCAATATCTAGAAAGTTTTGAGGAAAAGAAGGTATGCCTCAGGAACTTTATACCTAGCCAAATTACCTTTGAAGTTTATAAGCTAAGCAACCTAGATGAAATGGATGCATTCCTGGAAAACTATAAACTCCCAAAATTGAATCAGGAAGGAATTGACAACCTGAATAAACCAATATCTAGTAACGAGATTGAAGCAGTGATCAAAAACCTCCCAAAATTTCGTTTCTTTTGATGGCTGCAAAGTATTCCATTGTGTATATATACCACATCTTCTTGATCCATTCATCTGTTGATGGACATCTAGGTTCTTTCCATAGTTTGGCTATTGTGGACTCTGAAAAACAATCTGAGGGGTTTGAAGTGGCGGGGGGGGGTGGGAGGTTGGGGTACCAGGTGGTGGGTATTATAGAGGGCACAGCTTGCATGGAGCACTGGGTGTGGTGAAAAAATAATGAATACTGTTTTTCTGAAAATAAATAAATTGGGTAAATTTGAAAAAAAAAAAAAAAACCTCTCTTATTAAAAAAAAAAAAAAAAAAAAAAAAAAAAAACTCCCAAAAATCAAGATCCCAGGACCTGATGGATTCCCCGGAGAATTCTACCAAACTTTCAAAGAAGAAATAACACCTATTCTCCTGAAGCTGTTTCAAAAAATTGAAGCAGAAGGAAAACTTCCAGACTCTTTCTATGAAGCCAGCATTACCCTGATCCCCAAACGAGGCAAAGACCCTACCAAAAAGGAGAATTTCAGACCAATATCACTGATGAATATGGATGCTAAGATTCTCAACAAGATCCTAGCAAACAGGATCCAACAGCACATTAAAAAGATTATCCACCATGATCAGGTGGGATTCATCCCTGGGCTACAAGGATGGTTCAACATTCGTAAATCAATCAATGTGATAGAACAAATTAATAAGAGAAAAGAGAAGAACCACGAAGTCCTCTCAATTGATGCAGAGAAAGCATCGACAAAATCCAGCATCCGTTCCTGATTAAAATGCTTCAAAGTATAGGGATAGAGGGAACATTCCTGAACTTCATCAAATCTACCTATGAAAGACCCACAGCAAATATCATCCTCAATGGGAAAAAGCTTGCAGCCTTCCCGTTGAGATCAGGAGCACGACAAGGATGCCCACTCTCACCACTCTTGTTCAACATAGTATTAGAAGTCCTAGCAACAGCAATCAGACAACAAAGGGAAATAAAAGGTATCCAAATTGGTAATGAAGATGTCAAACTCTCTCTCTTTGCAGATGACATGATTCATTATATGGAAAACCCAAAAGACTCCACCCCCAAACTACTAGAACTCATACAACAATTCAGCAATGTGGCAGGATACAAAGTCAATGTACAGAAATCAGTGACTTTCTTATACACTAACAATGAAAATACAGAAAGGGAAATTAGAGAATCGATTCCATTTACTATAGCACCAAGAACCATAAGATACCTGGGAATAAACCTAACCAAAGAGGTAAAGGATCTGTACTCAAGGAACTACAGAACACTCAGAAAGAAATTGAAGAAGACACAAAAAGATGAAACACCATTCCATGCTCTTGGATTGGAAGAATAAACATTGTTAAAATGTCTATACTGCCTAGAGCAATGTATACTTTTAATGCTATTCCCATCAAAATTCCACCGGTATTCTTCAAAGAGCTGGAGCAAATAATCCTAAAATTTGTATGGAATCAGAAGAGACCCCGAATCACTAAGGAAATGTTGAAAAACAAAAATACCTTTGAAGTTTAAATGAAGACAGAGATATTATCCAGATTGCAAAAACTTAGACCAAGGAGTCTGTTATTAAAATTGAAAAAAAAAAAAGGGATGCCTGGGTGGCTCAGTTGGTTACGCGGCTGCCTTTGGCTCAGGTCATGATCCCAGGGTCCTGGGATCGAGTCCCACATCAGGCTGGGCTCCTTGCTCAGCAGAAAGCCTACTTCTCCCTCTGCTTCTGCCTGCCTCTCTGTCTGTGCTCACTCTCTCTGACCAAACCAAAAAAAAAAAAAAAATTGAGAAAAAATAATAAATAATAAATAAAACCTTCTACGACAGAGTTCGGCCAGCCAGAAGATAGATGAAAATAATTATTTCAGGAATGGAGAGCCTGTGATCAATGGACAGATGAAAAATTGTAGGAATTACATACAAGTCATGAAATTTGGTCTTGCATGACTTATAACACACGGAGCAACAAGAGGAGCTCCAAGGTGAAAAGCACTCACAGACGGCGCCAAGCTCCATCTCTCCTAGCATCAAGACAGAAAGTCACTGTTCACAACTCAGCCCCAGATCTAAACAAACAAACAAACAAAAAAAAAACGCATGAACTCTGACCTCTTACATAGTAGTCTTTATGTTAAAAAATCTTTTGGAAATTGAAATGTTTTCTTGTGCAGAAATATCTTAATTTCTTCAGTTTCTCTTAATCATTTTTCCATTGAAATTCAAATCAGGTGAATTCCATACTGACTGGCCGCGTATTCACAACTGCCCATTTCTTACATCTGCTTTGTCTTGACTAAGCTTCAGTCAAGTTTCTTTCCTTCCCATGAGTTCTGACGACCTCCCAGTGTGAGCAAGCACTAAAAAGGACAAGCCCCTGTATCAGTTTGTTCCAAGAACCTGCAGAGCAGTCATCAGAGTTCATTGGTCATTTTTCATTGCTTGCCCAACTTCCTTTTTAAAATTCTGCTAATCTAGGGCACCTGGGGGTCTCAATCAGTTAAGAGTCTGCCTTCAGCTCAGGTCATGGTTCCAGGGTCTTTGGGTTGAGTCCCAGGGAGCCTGCTTCTCTCTCTGCCTGCTGCTCCCCCTACTTGTATGCTCTCCTCTGTCAAATAAATAAATAAAATCTTTTAAAAAAACAGAGTAAAATTTCTGCTAATCTTTACTTACGCCTTGTATTGGTCCCCTAGGACTTCATAAAAATTACCATAAACTGAGCTGTTTGAAACAACAGAACTAACTTTTCTTACCATTGTGGAGGGCTAGAAGTCCAAAAGTTCTTCAAGGTATCCACAGGGCCATATTCTCCAAGTCGCTGGGTGCAATCCTTCCTTACCTCCTCCCAGGTATGGTGACTGTTAATCACTGGTGCACCTTGGCTGGCAGCTACATCACTCCAGTATCTGGCTCCATGGTATTCTTCCCTTGCATCTTCACGTTATCTTTACAGTCATAATGGATGAAGGGCCCATCCTACTCCTGTATGACCATATCTTGACTGTCCACAATGACTATTTCCAAATACCATCACATTCTGAGGTATTGGGGTTTGGGACTTCAACATGGGAGACACAATTCAACCTGTGACACTCCTTACCCTGCACACGAAAAGACTTTTTTCTGTCTGGTTCTGAGATGCTTGGAGATTTCTGAGATTGGAAGTTTCTCCTAGTTGCAACGGTCTTTCTTCTGGTAAGTCTCTTCTTATCTAAGTGTGAAATAGTTTTTGACACTACTTTATTGTGATATAGTATGATTCCATGTTTAAATAAAATATATTCTGTCACCTTTCTATGAACTGACACAAGATTAATGTGCAATAAAAGTTGGTGATATGAGAGGTTTTTTTTAAATTAAATTACTTAACATGTAATATATTATTTGTTTCCAGGGTACAGGTCTGTGATTCATCAGTCTTATATAATACTCAGCACTCATTACAACACACACCTCCCCAATGTCCTTCACCCTGTTACCCTATCCTTCCATCTCCCTCCAGCAACCCTCAGTTTGTTTCCCATGATTAAGAGGAATGGTTTCTCTTATGGTTTGTCTCCCTCTCTGGTTTGGTCTTGTTTCTTTTTTTCCCTCTCTTTCCCCATGATCCTCTGCCTTATTTCTTAAATTCCACATATCAGTGAGATCGTATGATAATTGTCTTTCTCTGATTGACTAATTTCGCTTAGCATAATACCCTCTGGGTTCACCCACATCTTTGCAAATGGCAAGATTTCATTTTTTGATAGTTGCATAATATTCCATTGTGTGTGTGTGTGTGTGTGTGTGTGTGTGTGTATCTTCTTTATACACCCACCTTTTGAAGGACATCTAGGCTCTTTCCATAGTTTGGCTATTGTGCACATTGCTGCCATAAACTTTGGGATGCATGTGTCCCTTTGGATCACTACATTTGTATCTTTAGGGTAAATACCCAGTAATGCGAGTGCTGGGTTATAAGATAGCTTTATTTTCAACTTTCTGAGGAACCTCCATACTGTTTTCCAGAGTGGTTGCACCAGCTTGCATTCCCTCCAACAGTGTAGGAGGGTTCCCCCTTCTCTGCATCCTCACCAGCATCTGTCATTTCCTGACTTGTTAATTTTAGCCATTCTGACTGGTGTGAGGTGGTATCTCATTGAGGTTTTGACTTGTATTTCCCTGATTCCAAGTGATGTTGAGCACTTTTTAATGTGTCTGTTGGCCATTAGGATGTCTTCTTTGAAGAAATGTCTGTTCATGTCTTCTACCCATTTCTTGATTGGATTATTTATTTATTCTTTGACTGCTGAGTTTGATAAGTTCTTTATAGATTTTTGGATACTAGCCCTTAATCTGACATGTCATTTGCAAATATCTTCTCCCATTCTATTGGTTGTCTTTTGGTTTTATTGAATGTTACCTTTGCTGTGCAAAAGCTTTTGATCTTGACGAAATCCCAATAGTTCACTTTTGTCCTTGCTTCCCTTGCCTTTGGTGACATGTGTAGAAAGAACTTGCTGTGGCTGAGGTCAAAGAGGTTGCTGCCTGTGTTCTCCTCAAGGATTTTATGGATTCCTGTCTCACATTGAGGTCTTTCATCCATTTTGAGTCTATTTTTGTGTGTGGTGTAAGGAAATGGTCCAGTTTCATTCTTCTGTATGTGGCTATCCAATTTCCCAACACCATTTGTTGAAGAGATTGTCTCTTTTCCATTGGACATTCTTTCCTGCTTTGTCGAAGATTAGTTGACCATAGAGTTGAATGTCCATTTCTGGCTTCTCTATTCTGTTCCATTGATCTATGTGACTGTATTTGTTCCAGTACCATACTGTCTTGATGATGCCAGCTTTGTAATAGAGCTTGAAGTCTGGAATTGTGATGTCACCAGCTTTGGTTTCCTTTTTCAACATTCTTTGGATATTTGGGGTCTTTTCTGGTTCCATACAAATTTTAGGATCATTTGTCCCAGTTCTGTGAAAAAAAGTTGATGGTGTGTTTTTATAGGGATTGCTTTGAATATATAGATTGCTCTAGGTAGGATAGACATTTTAACAATATTTGTTCTTCAAATCCATGAGCATGGAACATTTTTCTATTTCTTTGTGTCTTCCTCAATTTCTTTCATGAGTATTCTATAGTTTTCTGAGTACAGCCTCTTTGCCTCTTTGGTTAGGTTTATCCCTAGGTATCTTATGGTTTTGGGTGCAATCGTAAACGAGATTGACTCCTTAATTTTTTTCTTCTGTTTCATTGTTGGTCTATAAAAATGCAACTGACTTCTGTGCATTGATTTTATATCCTGCCACTGTACTGAATTCCTGTATGAGTTCTAGCATACAGGGGGTGGAATCTTTTGGGTTTTCACATACGTATCATGTCATCTACAAAGAGTGAGAGTTTGACTACTTCTCTGCCAATTTGGATGCCTTTTATTTATTTTTATTGTCTGATTGCTGAGGCTCGGGCCTCTAGTACTTTGTTGAACAGCAGTAGTGATAGAAGCCATCCCTACGGTGTTGCTGACCTTAGGGGAAAAGCTCTTAGTTTTTCCCTATTGATAATGATATTCCCTGTGTTTTTTTCATAGATGGCTTTTATAATATTGAGATAGGTACCCTCTATCCCTACAGGATGCTGTACCTTATCAAATGGAGGTTTTTGTTTACAATGATGACATGTACCATTTTTACAAAAATGTAAAAGTCATTTTCTGGATGAAAACCTTCATGAAAAAACAAGTACTTTTCCCCCCTGCCTTACAGAAAAGACAGAAAGAAAGACAGCTGGCAGTGAAATGCTTAGCAAGTTACTGGCAATATAAAACTGGAGTCTGCATCTTAATTGGTTAATTCAAGCAGGGCTGCCTTAGAAATTAAAGACAATTCATATGAAAATTAAAAATCCAGCCAATCATCTCTGATTGACTTTGATTTTATAACATTAAGCCAAAATCTGTGAGTCTGATAATCTACACTGTTTAGAAGATATCTGAACATTTTATTCTTTGTCCAAATATTTGTTATTATAACCTTTTGGTTTTAAAATGATTTCCTTTGGAATTTATACTACACTGCAAAAAGTCAAATTAGAATACAGGAAACTTGGTGAGTAATCCAGAAATGAGCCTCTAACATACAGCCTTTAGAGAGAGGGTATATTAAAGCTGTAATTAAAAGGTCACTGAAGATTTCCAGGAGTGTTTTTTGCAACAAATGTATTTAATAAAACCATGATCCCCAAATTTCAACATTCTCTATTCAGATAAATAACAATAAATTGTCAAAAGGAAAAAAGAGTTTCAAGCCAATGATTGATGGTTAGTGAATCTTCTCATACAGAGAATGGTAAAAATGAAAATAATGAAGCCATCAAGACAACACTAAAGTAAATTTCATAACTAGGGTGAGGAGTAACTTGGAGTAACAGTAGTAACTGTTGGAGTAAAGTTCAGTCACTTGGAAATCTACATAGGAAAAATAATCCCAGAAGGTGAGAAGGGTCTGCTGTGGTCACTGAGGAGGAACAGTAAGAAGGGGGCTCTGCAATTAATCACAAGAAATCAAGAGATGGCTTTGGAGTCAGACAAATACAACATCTGCCCTTTGATATCTGCGTAACCTCCTAGGCTCTGTTTCCTAGCAGTAAACTGGAGAAAATGGCAGATAACATTCCAGGTGGTTGTAAGGATTAAGAGAGAGTATCTATTAAATCCTCATTACATTGTGTATTTCATAGTAAATATTAATCTTCTCCTAATTTTCCCTCTTCCACACAACTGAATTTCTATCTGCTGGATTATAGGCTAGATTGACCCGATTAGATTACAACCCCCAGTTCAGAATCAATTCAGCAATCCCATTCAGAAAACATCCTGAACTGCACATTTATTTTAAAATTGTATTCTTTCAAAGAAATTGCTGTTGAAGTTATTTTTACTCTGAAAGGCATCTGTGACTTTCTCAGTTGAAGTGTGAGTTTTTCTGTATGAATTTATTATTTAACATCTTCATAAAAGATATTTTCTGTGGGTTAAAACTATGAATGAATGATACTTTAATTAATGCTTATGATAAATAAAGTAGCCTTTGTAATCCCAATCATAGTGCTGGTGAATATCTCTTGCCATGGAAATCAAGGGGAAAACTATTGCTTTGAGTTACAACCTTTGTTCTTTACATATTATGCAAAGGCATTGACAGTGGTTTATTTGTGAAGGAAACAACTTAAAATATGTATTATGCAGGCAGCAGAAGTTCTAGAACTACATATCTGCTCAGTATGACATTATCCTGCAACATTGTACTTCATTTGTTCATGATACATTCATTCATCCTGTGCGTTCATCAAGATATTTATTGCCTTCTACCCTATGGCAGGTGCTGTGCTAGGTATAGATTCACTACAGACAAATTCCATGTTCCAGAAACTAAAGTAAGATCATGCATCTAGAGCACAGAGAATGAGGGGGTTCTTGGTGGGAGATGAGGTAGGACCAGACAATATGGAGCCATGAAGCTCATGTTGAAGGTTTTTGTATGTATCCTAAGAATAATGCAAAAGAAGATGAGATATATGATTAAGTTTTCATTTTAACATGCAAATCACTCCAGTTCTAAAGTGCAGCAGAACCTGGAGAAGACTGGGAAGGACAAAGAGAGCAGAGTTGGGATGCTGGTAAATACATCGAATGAGAAACAGTGGCGGTTTGAACTAGGGACAGTAGCAGAGTTGAACAAATCTGGATTTAAGAAATATTTATGATCTAAGATTGGAAGGATTTTGTGAGACTGTGGATATGCTCCAGACAGCCGTGAGCTATACAGGAGAGACACGTCAAACAGGACTTCCAGGTTTCTGGATTCCAAGACTGGCTAGTGACACACTTGACTGGGGCAGATAAAAAGGACTGCAAGAGGACCATGTTAAGGACTAAAGCCTTTAGGATGGGTCTAATCTCTTGGTCTTCTTCACATATCCAAAGTTTATAATAACTTATTCCTTCTATAATTTTTTTTGCTAGATTTTTGTGTAATCCAGTCTATTGCTTTGGAGGGAGGAAGGAAAGGAAATGACAGAAAAAAACTAAACACTCATCTGTTGGTCTATCAATTTTAATAAAGCAGTTCTAACCAAAAAATTGGCTAACTGGCATATGGATATTTTACTTTACTTGAGACATAACTTATTACAAGAGTGTATTTGTTTTCAATTTAACTTTTTGACAAGAGTCTGAAGTGTGAATCCAAGATAAATTTAAGATGTAATTACTAAAAGTTATAAAGAAAAGTTTTAGTTAAATTTAAAATTGTTTAACACTCATTACATTAGAATTTTCTGCTCATTTGGAACAAAGATGGACTGTGTTGAATTATCTTCAGAGCTTCCCTACGTACTCAATTCATTGTTCCCATCATATATCAATACAGCTGGCATTCGGAGAGCTTGTCAAGATTGCCTCAGAAGAATGATGACATTTTTGGACACACAAAGATTTTTTCTAGTTTATAAAATGAGAAAATTCACACTTTGGGATTTTAAATTAAAGATGAGACTCTGGCTAATGTTCCACTGTTCAATAACTCTATCTTTGTTAGTCAACACTGATTTTTTCTGAGATAGGTTTCACCCACTATCTGAAAGTGTAGAACATTCCTACGAAACATTTTGTAAGCTGAAATGACATAAATCAAAGAAGCAATTACCATTTCATAAAAGCTAAAATGGTCTTCAGAGTCTGTTAGCAAACACAGGTATTTACATAATGCTTTCTACAAAAAAAATTTATTTCTTTTCAGTATTCCAAAATTCATTGTTTATGCACCACACTCAGTGCTCCATGCAACACGTGCCCTCCTTAGTACCCACCACCAGGCTCACTCAACACCCACCCCCTCCCCTCCAAAACCCTCAGTTTGTTTCTCAGAGTCTTTCTTTATTAAAAGTAAAGTGATGTAAAGTGAACTTTGAGATACTGGGGGAAACCTGTATGATATTTCATACACAGTAGTTCTTTAGTATAATCACGAAGTGCGTCATTTAGGAAACGTACTCCATGTTGAGTAAAGGAAATTCAGACAAAAATAAATACAGATGACACAAAACATATGATCAACTTTCTTCTGTTTGATAGCTGACCATACTTTGAGTAATTTCATTGACCCTTTAGCTTCCAATCAAGAAAGACTAACAGAAAATTTATTCAGTGATAGATTGAATTCTTCAAAACACACAGATTTTATAGTGGATAAAATTTAGTGCCTGGGGAATTCTAGGATTAGATTTGTTTCTGTTGTTGTTGTTTTTACTTTTCTTATAACTGACTTAAAATACCACCAACTTTCTGACAGATCCTTAGTTCTAGAATGTGGTGAAAGGCATAGGGAGATGGAATAGCTAAGTGGTATTTAAGATTTGTTGTTGAAGTGCTGCAAAATAGTAATATTATATAAATTAAAAAAAATAAAACAGAGTTTCTTTGGTGCCAATTTAGAGTTCTGGATATTACCTCTGTTGAAGAAAGTATAAAAATTTAATTATGAGGAAAAATTCATTTTTTACTTATCTGTCATGTTTTTTCATTCTTTCTTTCCTCCTCCTCTGCCTCCTCCTCCTCCTTCTTCTAGTTGAATATCTATTCTCTGTCTAACTCCACCACAGGAGAACCAAAAGAAAAGAAGAAAGCTCCTACCTTTAAAAAGCTTACAGTCTAGCAGGCATAAGAAATAATCAAACACATAATTAAGATGTAATTTAATGTACATTCCTAGAGGACTGTATCACGTTTCATGGAACTCTGAACAGGTAGCCCAAATTTCAGCCCGGGAAGGCAGTTATGCTACCTAGGAATGTTCTCCATTGCATATGATAGAATTCCAATCCTGAACTTAGCCAAATCTGACTTTATTTGCTCACATAACTGAGCACGTGCTCCTGTTTCGACTTGGGATGAACTACTCCTACTGTGCACAAGAAACTGTGGCAAGAGAGGGATGATGCGTTTTAATAGACTCGAGAGTTGGCCAAGCGTCTCTGTTCCTGCTCTTTTGTGAAGGAATTCTGAAAGCCAGAAGCAAGGAATGGAAAGACCAAAACCAAGAGTCCCTTCAACAATTTGAGGTCCAAAAGCCAGTGTTGTTTGTATACCGGCTTGGTTGGTTGAGAATTTATTATAGTTGGAAGTCACTGGGGATAGCAGTTCTCGAATCTGCAGTTCTCGAATCTATAGGTTAGAATCATTCCCACAACAACAACAACAACAATAACAACACTAAAGTTAACCAATTAAATCAAAATTCCTGATGATGGGGCTCCAGCATGGATGTTTTTAGACGTTCTTTGTGTATAGAAGGGAAAGAAACCTCGTGGCTGTTCCAGTCCCAGATGCTGGTGGGACTGCTTGCTGACAGAGGAAGGGCACAGGCAGGACAGTGTAAAGAACAGTGAGGAAAGAAAATGGCATTCTTATGAATAAGATGCTCCTCATTGTTTTTGTTCTAAGGTAGTGACCTCAGTGTGAAGGTTAGAGCAGCTCTCAATGATGAGAGCCTAAGAGCTTGGAGAGATGGCGTTTTATGAAACACCTTTAAGAAATAACACTTATTATGATCCTACCTTTAATTTTATCCCCAGTATGATGTAGTCAGGGGAAAACAGCTATCACATTTGCACATTTGTTTGTTCACACCATGAAAGAGTACATTCTTCAAAGATAAAGTGTCGAACTCATCTCTGGATGCCCATCGCCTAGCTGACACAATACTGGGCATATACAGGACATTTACAGTAAAAGACAACTGGAAGAATGAATGTAGTGATGTCAAAGCACACAGGTTTTCTATCCTGCAGTTATATGGATTTTTTTAGAAAACCTGTGAAATTTTCTCTTTATGAAAATAGAAGACCTATGAAATAATGTACTTCTAAACTTCTTTATTCAGTGGTAGCAACTCAGAATCAAGTTATACTTCAAGACGGACCAGAAAATCCCTGGGAATGGAAACAATAACATTCATGTTCATGCGTATTCATTAAAAAACAAAACAAAACAAAACAAAAAAACAAAACCAAAAATCAAAGGACATCCAGCTCAACAAATTTTTCTGCTGCATTTTTAATTAGTACCATGATTTTACCCCAGAAGAGAATAGACAGGAATTATACCTTTCCATTTAGTTTATATATTCTGTTAAAAACATTCAGGAAACCTAATCTCTAAAAAACTAACCCATTAAGAACAAACAGGTTTAAAATGCCACAAATTTTGGACATTTGGCACGTTTTGATTTCTGTTACTTAATACTCATCTTTAAAATTCATTTTGATAGCAAGTCTAATACCAAATACATGCTTTCCTGCTAACTATTTCACATTCTCTCTGGTGATAAAGGTTCCAGATTCAGGCAAGGGCAATTATTTTGCGGACACATAAGGCAATAGCTTGTAGTACAGTTTACGTGTCCAAAGGGTTCTTGGCTCTATGTTGTTGACAGTAACAGAAATGTATTTGGGCATACCAAACCCAGTCAGATATGACTAGGAAGACAGTGTAAGGAACAGATGGATAGCTTTACAAAGCAGAAATTTCAGAGCCAACCTGGGGTCATGCCCATTTTGTTCAGGAGATGTGAGAAAGGGAGGAGAAAAGAGTCAGGGGAAGGACTTACGGATCTCGGTGTGAAAGACCCCTCTGCAGAATCTTAAAGATTCTGGAAACTAAAATGCATATTATTGCAGGTTTATTATGCAAAGAATACTGAAATCTGAAACAACTTCCAAATAAGATAACAAGGCAAACAAAGTAACCAATTTTAGAGAGTCTATGTCAGCACATAAAATGTAAGCTCTTAGTTATTAGGATACCTTGAAAAGCAGACAGGAATAGTTGAACGAGCAAGATAAACCCTATGTCTTAAGACTTCTTTTGGGATTTTTTTTTTTCAGAGAGGAAGAGAAGGGGAGAGGGGCAGAGGAGTGGGAGGAAATCTTCATCCGGCTCCATGCCCAGTGCAGAGCCCGATGGGAAGCTCAATCCCACAAACCTGTGACCTGAGCCAAAATCCAGACTTGGATGCTTGACCAACTGAGTCATCTTAGTGCCCCTCTTTTGGGACATTTTAATGAGAATTCTATCATGGATCATTCAATCTTCCTCTTTTGTTTTCTGATTACTCATAATCAATGAAATTTTAATATGAATTCACTAAAACAAGTATCCCAATATGATATAAAAGTAGTGAAAGGGTTTCATGTGGACTAATTTTTTAAATTGTAAAATATACATAACATAAAAGTTACCATGTTAACCATTTTTAAGTGGACAATTCAGTGGCATTAAGTACATTTACGTTATTGTACAACCGTCACTACTGCCCAACTCCAGAACTTTTTCATCATCCCAATCTGAAACTATGTATCCGTTAAACAATAACTATTCATTACTCCCTTTCCCCAGCCCGTGGTAACCACTGTTCTACTCTGTCTAGGTATTTGAGTATTCTAGTACCTTGTAAGTAGAGTCATACATTATTTGTCTCTAACGTATCTCACTTAGTGTGATATCTTAGGGTTCAGCCATATTGTAGCATGTTTCAGAATTTCATCCCTTTTTATAGTTCAATAATATTCTACTAATTATACATGCCATATCTTGTTCCCTCATTTATCTCTCAATGGGCATTTGGACTATTTCTACCTTTTGACTGCTGTGACTATTGCTGCTATGAACATTGGTGTATACATATCGGTTTGAGTCTCTGCTTTCAATTCTTTAGGGTATATACCTAGAAGTGGCAATTGCCTTTCATAGCAGCTGCACCGTTTTGCATTCCCACCAGCAGTGCATGAGTCCTAATTTCTTTACATCTTTGCCAACACCCCCCCTTTCTTTTCCTTTCCTTTCCTTCCTTTCCCGCCCACCCTCACTTCTTTCTTTGTGGGTTCCTTTCTGTTTTTCTTAATTTTCCTTCTTTTGATAATAGCCATCCTAATTGATATGAAATGGTATCTTTTTGTGGCTTTGATTTTCATTTCATTAATGACCAGTGATGTTGAATATCTTTCCATGTGCTTATTGGCCTTTGTATATATTCTATGGAGAAATATCTATTAAACCCATTTTTTAAAAAGATTTTATTTCTTTATTTGACAGACAGAGATCACAAGTAGGCAGAGAGGCAGAAAGAGGGGGGGGGGAAGCAGGCTCCTTGCTGAGCAGAGAGCCCGATGTGGGACTCGATCCCAGGATCCTGAGATCATGACCTGAGCCGAAGGCAGAGGCTGAACCCACTGAGCCACCCAGGCGCCCTAAACCCCATTTTTTGATTCGGTTGATTTTTTGTTGTTGGTTACTGAGTAGCAGCATTTATTTATGTGTTGTAGATATTAATTCCTTATCATGTATTATTTGCAAATATTTTCTTTCATTCTATGCATTGCCTTTTCACTCTCTTAATAGTGTCCTCTGTTGTTCATTGTTTTACTTTTGAGAAACCCCAATCAATCAATTTTTCTTCTGTTGCCTGTGCTTTTGGTATTATATCCAAGAAATCTTCATCAAATCCAGTGTAAGAATGTTTTTAAAATGTGTATCTATAGTCCAGTAAAAAGATCATTAACATTCTCCTTCCACTCTTTTTAGTTATACTTTCTACACCCTCTTAATCAAAGCAAAGGATACACAGAACTATCATCTAGGTTACCAATAATACCTTATTCAATAAGCCATGCTTATAATACAATAATTAAAACTGTACCAGTCTGTGGTGATTCTTTGCCTTTTTTAGTGACTCTTTTGAGATTCCATTTTACGATTATAGAAAGTGAAGAATCCCCGCTCTTCTGTCTTTACAGTAATGGCAGTGATAAGAGCGGGTACTACCCCAGCACTCTACACACATTAGCTTGATTGGAGAAGTGTCTGTTCATATCTTCTGCCCATTTTTTGATGTGTTTGCCTGTTTCGTGTGTGTTGAGTTTGAGGAGTTCATTATAGATCCTGGATATCAACCTTTTGTCTGTACTGTCATAAAAAAAAAAAAAAAAACAAAGAGGCAACCGGCTCCAATTTTTATTACCCACTTCTTTCCAACATCCTCTGGTCTGTTTAAGCTCATAAGCTTAAAGGATGAAACTTGTCTCTGAGGCTGTTGATCGTATCATTTCCTAGAGCTAATTTTGTTCTCATCTCCCCAACTTTATCAATTGATATCCTATCCATCTTAGAAATCTGGTTCACATCTTAGGAGTCTCATTCTGCCATTATAATATTTTTCTTCTAAATCTTATTACTCGTGTCCTTTATGTCTATTTTACTTCCTGCATATGAAATCCACTCACTGACACATGCATTCTTTCATTCATTCACTCACCAGCACTTTTCAAATCCTGGCTAACTTCAAGGACATTTATGTAGACGACGCATTGTCCCTGCTAGATTATAAAGTCTTAGAAGGCAGGCACCATGGAGTCGGCACTTTTATATTTCCCATGGTGACTCACATAGGGAGAACTTAATGAATATTATGGATTGATTCATTGATAAGCTGAATTATATACCCAGAGTAAGGCTGGCAATTTGATTTTTATGAGATTTTTACTATGAGGATAAACCCTCTTTCTTCAAAAGCTTCTAGCATGATTGGTGAGAAACTGAAGACTAGAAAAGGAAACTCATAAATGAATTGAGTACTCTATACTTCTATGAGCATCAATCTAATCAGAAGAGAAAGATACAAGAAAAACAAATCCTGATTTTGGAATAAATGGTGGGCATTGTGAACACTGTGGACCAGATGCAAAAACCTTTTTTAAAAAAATAAAAATATTTGATTAATTAGACTTGTGGTTAGAGTTATCTTTAGAATAATGTAGTAGGGCTAAGTGTAAATAATTAATGAGGAGCAACACAAAGAGTGAGAAATATTAAAAACTGAAGTAACTTTGCATTGAGAAGGTTTTTGGAAAACTGTAACGCAATAGCTGATTTCTAAAACAGGTTAGTGGTCAAACTTTACAAATCTTTAAATCTTTTCAAGAATCCCACTTATTCATCTCTAAATAACGAAGATAACATTTCCTTTTTAGGATGAAAGAATATTTATCCTGTGAAAGGGAAAATACCATCAACAAAGTCTCATTTTATGTTTCTAATTTTGACTCCCCAGAAAACGTGACTTCTCTTTAATCTCACAACTTCCAGGAAGAGCTAGCTACATGGCGAGTGGAAAGATCACAGGACTTTCCGTCATGGGAGTTGAGCTCCACTAAGAAATCATCAGGTGGTCAGATATTTGCTGAGAGGACCAGGCAACCTGGAGGCCAGGTTGCTGGTGGGACAGTGGGTGGAGTGGACCTAGAAGAATAGTTAATGGTTAATAGTTCATAGTTAATGGTTGGTTAAGCCTCTGCCTTCGGCTCAGGTCATGGGAACCCAGCCGTGCATCGGGCTCCCTGCTCAGTGGAGAGCCTGCTTCTCCCTCTCCCTCTGCCCCTCCCTTGCTTGTGCTTGCATTCTCTCTCTCAGATAAATAAATAAAAATCTTACTTAAAAATAAAAGAATAGGCCAAAGCTAACTACACATAAGTGGAACTGAAATGTTAAGCCAATTAGCTTATCTGTGAAATGGTGAAATTAGCCCAAACTTTAAATCTGTAACATAAAATGATCAAATGTCTGTTTTCAAGAAAGAACTGGGATGTTTCTGGGCTGAGACCATGAGTCAGTGCCCAAGTAACCCTGTTGGCTGCAGAAGTCACCACATCACAGGCTAAGAGCTACCAGGAGGCACCCAGCTGAGGGCTTGGAGTTCCAGACAGACTCTGGCACTGGCCCAGAGTCTGGTCCACCCACACACCCAGTGAGAAGGAGAACCCTCCTTCTGCCCCTCATCAGAACCACCAGGACGCCTCTGGAATGAAAGGATTCAAATGTCGGGAAAAGACTCATCATGGAGATGACAAAAGGAAAAAGGCTGAGAATCAGTTATGAGCAGCCAATGAACAAGGTCGAGCAGACCCTGAGAACACCAGGAGGTTCAAATTATTGCCTTGACTGTCCATATCTGCAATTATTAAGAACATATGTGGCAACATCAAAAGGTCAGCGCCCATAAACACTCCCATCATGAGCAATGACTAGGGGAGGATGCTCAAGAAATGTTCATAGGAACAACTAAGAGGGCTTTGAGGGATTGGGGACCTGGAGATAGGCACCTCCTTTCTCCACCATGCCTCTGAACAGCTCCTACAGCCAAAAGGCCTATAAGCTTCTACATGGAGAGAAAACTGCAGGACTCCCTTGGGCAGGGTGGGGAGTACTTTTCAAGCCAGATCTGCAGTGCTGGCAATGAATGGATGAATGAGTGAAATAATGTAAAGTCAGAGAAAGACAGAGATGGAAGGGGATGGAGCTGGAAGGGAGGGGAACCATGGTGGAAATGTAGATAGAACTGAGACTTGGGACAGGAGAAGTTAGGCTACTATAGTATATCAAGGACCATTGTCAGGAGACAATGGTGATGTCTAAACTGAAGGAGTGAATGAAGGGGAAGAAACAGAGAAGAGACATTTTGTTTTCCAGTTAAACTGTTAAACTGAATAGAACAATTATCATTGATGTACATATTTAAAGCTTATTTTCTTTATTCCCCAATTTTTAATTTTGTCTTATATTTTGTAAACATTTTTCTTTTCTTTTCTTTTCTAATTCAAGTATTGCTGACACACAATGTTACATTAGTTCCAGGGGTATAATATAGTCATTATACAAATGTAGCTTTGGAGAACAGACATTTTATATTCAGTTCCCCTAAAACCCTTACCTGGGGCTAAAAGATTTTGAATGTGGAGGAGAAAAATCCCATACTCCCACTAAATATCTAAAATATTATCCTTAAAATTGAAATCCTCAAAGAAAATTTGGTGTATGGTATAGAATAGAGTTCCTCTAGGTTCTAATCCCAGCATTTCAGGAACAAACTAGATCTTAGACCTTGGTCCATCCTCTCCTTTGGACCCTGGCTTCTAAGTATTTGAAATAAAGGGCCTGACATATAAAATCTCTAATTTCTAGCTGAAATCCACTAGAAATCTGTTTTAAATTTGAAGTTCTGTTTTTCTAAGTTTTGGGTTATCTTCTTGCAGCAGTCTTTATATCTGGAAAGTGAGAAGTAAATGCCCCCGTTTTCCAATGGTATCTGTCATTTGCATGACAAAAATGAGACGACATGAGATGCTACAGAAAGTGTTTTGTATAAGATTTAAACAGTTTTTTGTCCACATTCTTCTATTTTTAGGCATAGCAGGACTCTCATTATATACACTGGGGCTGATATAAGTAGGTGACACTCTAGTGAAGTCACACAAGGCAACGGGAGAGGAACATACCTATAAAGAGGCCAAGTATTGGCAGTGGAGAGCTACAGCACGGAAGCTGTGAGGGGATGAATGAAAGATAGATAGATGATCGCCCAAGTACTTATTGTAGCAAACATTTGGTACATAATTTGTTTTTGATACAATTGCAATGAATGTCATTCTTCTCTATGGAACAACTCGCCAGATCTTTAGCACATCGCTGCTTGGTGCCCAGTGGGCAGCGAGTGCCCCATTGCCAATGCCACTTTTCAGCGCATGTTCATCTGCGGGATATTAAACAGACTGCCGTCCTTTTGATGTTTGTGAATATGAGTAGTAAATACCATATGATATGACTCAGTGGATCTGTTTCAAGAAAAAGAAAAAGACAAAGAGGAGGACAAAGAATGGAAGGAAGAAGAGGAGGGAAAGAAATGCGTCTCTCTCCCACCCACTGAGTAAGTCTGAAAGGACGCCATTGTTACGGAGGTGAGTAGCAAGAGTCGTATCTAGAAAAGAGTGGTGTAGCTTCCAGCGCACCCCTAAATTTCTGTTGTGCTTCATGACTAAGGAAATGTCTCCCCAAAGAGTCTATAAACTTTGTATTTTTCAGGAATACAAAATCACTGGAGAATAGAAAATGGTTTTATTGTCATTCAGAATCTCCTAGGTGGGCCTCGTTTAAGCGGTGATAAAAATTGTTTGCATGTATGAGTGTGTGAGTGTGCACCGAACTATTTGTTGGCCAAGACATAACTCTTTCATAAAAAAGTCACAAATTATCCCCTTTGCTTGTCAAAGTAAAATGCATCTTGTTAAAAGTCAGAGTTGTCAGACTCTTAGACAAAGTCCAAGAAAAGCTCTATCAGTTGAGTGAAGCTAAAGGAACATTAAAATATAAAAGCTTAGATTTTAATCTTACTCCCGACATATTTATGATTTACAGGCTTCACTTCTTTGTAGGAGACGACGTTGGACTAGACGGTCTCTCAAGCCCTTTCCCAACTCCAGGCTCTTCTGACATTGTCAAAGTCATCTTGGAGTTTCTTTTTCAAAAACACTTAATTCTATGTAAGGAATCATATTCCCCACATGAATCTTCTCTTAAAATTTAAAACTGTATCTTTTTTTTGCATCAGAAAGGTGATTTTCTTGTTTTCTTTTTTCCTCAATGTTCTTGACTGTGAAATTGAGCTGTTACTAGTCACCCATGGCCTACTGAAATAGAGTTAGGGAGAAGTGATTAGTTTATTTGGTGAAGTACACTTGAGGCCAGACAAAAAGGTATAACCAGAGAGAGAGAACCTTCCTGCCCCAAGATGTCTTCCCATCCTCTGATCTACTCACTTAGCTAAATCCACATGAAGGTGGCAACAGGAAGGTGCAGTCAGACAGTACCCCTACCTCAGTTCAGAGAAAACCCAGACCCACCTGTTATCCTTGTTTGTGATCCCTGGAACATTTTTGTCCTGGTATTGCTACCTCATTTTTGAAGCTACTAGTCTAGACATATGTAGTCTTTGTACTAATTTCGGCTTTGTAAATGTTTTCCAAACTCAGATTTCCTATGACACTTGAAAAACACATTTTAATAACTGAATATAAGAAAGATTTGTGGACAGTTTACGATAAAATGAATTTCATAGCTAAGTAAAAGATTAACATAGTCTTACCACTTTGCACTTTTTTTCCCCACCAAAGGTCAAAGTCTTCTTTTCTTTTTTTCTTTTTTTTGTAAAATAAATCAGTTTGTTGAGGGCTAAAATGATAATGAACTGTAATGTATGCTAAACACATAGAGAACAAGGATCACATGCAATTTCTCCAAGGCTCAAATAAATTGGGCTGTAAAGGTTGTTGATGGAAACTCTGGGAACATTTAAACATTAAGTTTATTAAGTTTATTCATTTTGTTTTGATTGAAACAGTCAGAATAGACTAGAGAGCTGTCATTTTAGTGGCAGGTTAAAGTAGGTGACTGGCTGAGATTATATTGTATTTACTCTAGACTTCACTGGAAGATTACACTAGGGGACCTTATTAGTTCACATGATTAAAAAAAAGGGCATGGAAACAAATTTTCCATACCTAACGGTCATAGAGTTGGTGCATAGTGTCCCACCTAAATGGGGATTGTTTAATGTAGCATCTACACTTAACACGTTGAGAACCAGGTCTTACCAGTGAGGGAAACCATAGCTTTCCTGTAAGATTATGGATCTTTATATCAAAGTGATAATATAAGCACCAGAAATTTGGCACAAAGAGATAATAATTTAGAAGCCTCTACGGGGCGAAGAGAGAAAGTTGCTTATGCTTCTAAGTCTGGTGTATATGGTTGCTACTCTTGGAGCTAAGCTAAAAACGATTTAGCAGTTCAGTGTGCTTCTGCATGGATGCTACACAGGGTGTTTAGAATTAGATTTAATAGTACAGCTCGTTCCTCTTTGGAAACCTTTAACGTTCCTTTCCGTTCATGCCTTCTTTATTTCTTTTTTTCTTTCTCCAGTCTTACTCTATACCTCTGACCTGTATGACTTACTGTAACTCACAAACTGTAATCTTTGGAAAATAGTATTAGAATTAAATTCTTTTCATTCTCCTGGTTCGTGTTTGAACTCATGTTCTCTCGCTCCCACGTATGCCTGACATTAAATGACGACTTGCTGTTTCGTAACATACATGCAAGGAGAACTGATCATTATAGTTTAACTACGTAGTTGTGCTGAGTAGCAATATAGAGAAATTATTAATTAGCTAATTTCATAATAGGATATACAGAAGCTCCTTGATAGCCTTGGGGCAGAATACTGTAATTTACCAATATCATATACGTTATAAAAATGAGACTTATAAAGGCAAAGATACAAAAAGTGGAAAGCCGATCATCACAGGATTATAATATTGAAAAAGGTGAGAATGAGATACTAAATTTGAGAACTTTTAGCCCTATTTTATTATGATATTTTTGTTTGTGTCTCTTTATAAGGTCATTTGCAATGTGTCCCAGACTGAGAATTATGGCCAGATAAATGAAATGGGAAATTAATTTGTTTTAAATGACATTAGACATTATCATGTACTTCTCCATGTACTAATCACACAAATGACTTCGAATAAAGCTCACAGACCTTCTAAATCTCACCGGTTTCTAGAGATAGAAACCGGCACACCCCATGCTAACAGACTGTAGAATCAGGGAGGCTACAGCAGTATGCATAGTAGAGAAGAACAAAGATTAACTTACTTGAACAAACTTTGATTATATTTCTTCAGAATTTGAAGATAATTTTTTCTCTTTTTAAATGTTTTATTGAGTTATAATTGACATGTAAAAATTGCACATAAAGTGTTCAATTTGATTAATTTTGACATATATATTCACCCTTGAAACCATCACCATAATTAATCTAATGAACATATCCAACTCCCCACTACACAGATTTTCTTTGTGCCCCTTTGTAATCATGCTTCATACACCTTCCTGCCAACTCCTCGTCCCCCACTTCCTAGGCAGCCACTGACCTGCTTTCTGTCATTATACGATAGTTTGCATTTTCTAGAATTGTATATAAATGGAATCAAACACTATGTATATACTTTTTTTTTTTTTTTTGGTCTGGCTTATTTCACTCAGCGTAATTATTTTGAAATTCATCCATATTATATAGTGTGTATGAAGAGTTGCTGTGTAGTATCCCATTGTGTGGATATACCATGGTTTACCTATTCATTCACCTGTTGGTGGACACTTGAGTTGTGCCTAGTTTTTGGCTGTAACAAGTAAAGGAATACGGACAAATCTTTGTATGAACATATGTTTTAATGTCTTCTGGGTAAATACCTAGGATAATATGATAGATATATATTTAATTTAAAAAACTGTTAAACTATTTTCTAAAATATTTGCACCATTTTACATCTCTAGCAGACTCATATGAGAAATTCAGGCTTTTATATCTTTACCAACACTTGCTGTGGTTATCTTTTCAATTTTAGGCATTCTAATAAGTGGATCGTTGTGTCTCATGTGATATTTCTTTGTTAATATACTGAAGTACACTGGACTTTCTAATTGCACTGATTCATTACTCTCTGATATTAATAAAGTTACTGCTTTGGTTAGCAGCATTTTTTTTTCATCCTGTTTCTTTTTAACTATTTTTTCTTTATATCTAACGTGTGTTTCTTGGAAGCAGTGTATATTTGAGTCTTTCTTTTGTATCTAATATGATAATCTTTTAAAATTGATATACTTATACTATTTATATTAACATGCTTATCTGTATGGCTAGGTTTAAATATATTTTCCTTCTACTGTTTTCTATTATCTATTTTTTCCCTTTTCATCTCTTTTCTGCCTTCTTTTGGATCAACTGAATATTTTTATAGTTCTAGCTTATGTGTTTGATTTACTTATTAATTATACCTCTTTGTTGTATTATTTTAGGATGTAGAATGTACATCTTTAATTATCAATATAACTTCATATAACTTTAAATGCTGTTGTACCACTTCCCACATAGCATGTGAACCTTACAATATTACACTGCCATTTTTCTACTTCCAATTTTGTTGCTATTTTTGTTTTCTTTAACATATGTTTAAAATCTATATTATAATATTTTTTTAAAGATTTTATTTATTTGTTAGAGAGAGAGAGAGACAGAGCGCAAGCACAGGCAGACAGAGTGGCAGGCTAAAGGCAGAGGGAGAAGCAGGCTCCCTGCGGAGCAAGGAGCCTGATGTGGGACTCAATCCGAGGACGCTGGGATCATGAGCCGAAGGCAGCTGCTTAACCAACTGAGCCACCCAGGCGTCCCTATAATATTATTTTTGTTTAGCAGTCAAACAAAACAAAATTTTTGTTTAAAAATAACATTTACCATAGTATTCCACAGTTTTTTTTCTTCAGCATATATCCAGCTGAGGCAATTAAATAAAAAGGTAAGGTGTAAGAAATATAGTTGAAATCATAAATGCTTCTTTGTCTGTCATGATAAAACATACTTAAATTTTAAATACTGTGTCTTTAAGAAAAAGTTTTTCCTGGTAAATGCATCATCACTGCCCCAAATTGTATACAAATGTTTATCCTAACATATTTATGTATGTAATGGTACATTTAATACTACATTTCTTATACATTTAATTTATAACTGGGTTACTCCATATGAAGTATATAAAAATGTTATACATGCCAAGTAAAGCAAATAAAATGGAGACATTTTTTAAAAATGAAAAGTCCTCTACTTAGAAGATCTACATAGGAAATCAGTATAATCAGTGAGGTCATGCAAAATGTCTGAAAATTTTTAATTTGGCAAATATTTTCCAGGGCAATATCTAAGCTATGAGAATACTAACAGAACTCATATTTCCATTAAACATTCAGCAAGATACTGTGGTCTCCCTAATGCATACAAAAGATGATTTGGGGAGTTTTTAAAAACAACAATAACCACAAGTCCCTCAGTTTTAGCAAGTTAGTTACACCTTTTAATCAAGTGTGTGCAGCACAGAGAACCAAATCTTGATCCACAAATATTAGAAAATATTTAATGAAAGATTGCACAGATAGAATCTGAATATTGTATATTTTAGAGGGCACGGAGTGGGATTTTATGAAAATAAAGGGGGTTAGCTCCCAGAGTGACTGGACCAACCTTTTAAAAAACATACCACATTTTCTACTGTATTTTTTTACTGTAATTTATTTATTTCAAGCCACAGGTCTACTTTTGGGGTTCCCATAAGTCATGCAGCAAGTGGTTTATACATAAAATTGAGTCTATGATAACATCATCTTATTAAGAGACAGACGTGGTGGATTTTTTCATAATGTAAGCAGCTCACATGTTGGGAATCCATCTTGGTATTAATATGGTATCCCTGAGATGTATCTTGCTCCAATTAACATTATCATGCTACCCACTATAAAAAAGCCCAAGGGCAGACTAGAGAAGAGAGCAGGATCACTACCTTCAGACTCGGCTGTGACCCAACCCATTGACTTCATCACCGCTTTCTTCCATGTAGCATAACGAATTTCACTTTCTGTCGCCTTGATCTGTGGCTCAAACCGTTCCATAATGATGACAGACAAATCCTCGGGTTTAAGGCTCCACACCCCGACCCCCTCTGCAGCCCCCGCTGCCATGGCAGCTCCCAGGGCAGTTGTTTCGGTCATAGCGGGCTTCATTACCGGGATATGCAGAATGTCTGCCTGTAGTTGCATCAGAATTTTGTTGTTGGTCATCCCTCCATCGACCTGCAAATGACTGAGGGGAATTCCACAGTCACGGTTCATGGCATCCAAAACCTCTCGGGTTTGGAAACACACAGATTCTAATGCAGCAAAAGCAATATGATTTTTGCTGGTAAACTGAGTGAGGCCACAGATGATTCCTCTTGCACTAGGCTCCCAGTAAGGTCCGTATAGCCCTGAAAAGGCTGGCACAAAATAGCAGCCGTAAGAAGTACCTACGTCTTTAGCAAGTATTTCAATTTCTTCCGAGGTCTCTATAATCCCAAGATTGTCTCTTAACCAGCGAATAACAGCACCTGCTATGGCAACAGAACCTTCCAGTGCATAACATACTGGCTTGTCTCTGCCTAGTTTATAAGCCACTGTGGTCAAAAGGCCACGCTCAGAAAATACACACTTACGACCTGTATTGTATAGTAAGAAACAGCCTGTCCCATAGGTGTTTTTGGCTTGTCCCTCTTGGAAGCACATCTGTCCGACCAGGGCAGCGGACTGGTCCCCCAAGCACCCAGATATAGGCACACCTTCCAAGGCCCCAGCTTTCATGAGGCCATAGATCTCAGAAGAACTCCATACATTTGGAAGAATGTCCATTGGAATCTCAAAAAAGTCACAAAGCTCTTTATCCCATTCCAAAGAGTGGATGTTGAAAAGCATTGTCCTGCTTGCGTTTGTGACGTCTGTGCAGTGGACACCTCCGTTCACTCCTCCCGTCAGACTCCAGATAAGCCACGAATCAATGGTTCCAAAAAGGGCTCGACCCTCCTCCACAGCCTTCTGGACGTGCCTCACGTTGTCCAGAATCCAGCGCAGCTTCACGGCGCTGAAGTAGGTGCTCAGGGGAAGGCCGGTCTTGGACTTGACAAAGTTGTTATTGCCCGGGATTTTCTTGCTGAGGCTCTCGACGGTGGGCTGGGTCCTGAGGTCGAGCCACACCACGGCGTTGTAGAGCGGCTCTCCGGTCAGCTTGTCCCAGATGACCGTGGTCTCCCGCTGGTTGCTGACGCCGATAGCCTTGATGTTGGACACGTCCACGCTCAGCTCGGCGAGCTTCTGGCACGTCCTGTCGATGCACTCGTGGACGGACTGGAGAATCTCCTTGGGGTCCTGCTCCACCCATCCTTCTTTGGGGAACTCTTGGGTTAACTCCACTTGATGGTGACTAAGGAGATCCGCGGTTTTTGAATTGAAAACCAGAAAGCGAGTGGAGTTAGTCCCTTGGACCACTGCCCCCACCAACGGCCCCACAACCGCTTTCTTCTGGGCTGCCATGGAGGCGGGCGGCCGCTCTGCGCTCCCGCGCCGTTTCCAGGTGATGCAGGTGCTGCGGGGGAGGGGCGCGACCCAGCAGGCGTCGGAGCGTCTGCGCGGCGGGGGGGGGGGGGAGCAGGGCCCCGCGCCCAGCAGGAGGCCGGGCCCCGCGCCCAGCAGGAGGCCGGGCCCCGCGCCCAGCAGGAGGCCGGGCCCCGCGCCCAGCAGGAGGCCGGGGCCGCGCCCAGCAGGAGGCCGGGCCGCGCAATGTCTGCGCTTGAACCGCGCTGCACGCTGCACCTGCCGCCCCCGCTTGCGGCAGAGGCCACCCCCTGCCCCGAGCCGCTCTGCGTTTCAAGGAGGATTTAGAAACAAAAAGGTCATGAATTTCCCTGTGTAAGGAGTGACCAGTGCCCTTCATTTGGCCCTGAGGATTCGTACACACTGTGTCACCTTCTTGCCGCCTGTAAGGTTCCCCCCCACATTTCCTGTAACTGGGTCTGCTGGGAAAAGTCTCCCAACTATAGAACGTCTGGAAAGTACTTCACCTTAATATTTAAAGCTATTTTCTTTGATGTAGAACTCAAATTACCTTTTTAATCTAATTCAATTTAATTTTAATTACATTTAAAAAAAAATTTCAGAACCTTGAAACTGTTCTTCCGTCACCTTCTGTTTTGTGTTGTTTCAGGCGCAGACTTCGCTGTCATCCTTGTTTTTAACGTGTCTGTCTCCTTACCTTTCACTGCCTTTGGATTTTCTGTGTATCAGTAGTTTCGGTCACTTTCATAATGATGTTATTTGGTGTGGTTTTCTTCTTATTTCTTGTGCCTGGGCACATTGGGTGACTTAGGTCTGTGCGTTTATAGATCTCATCAAATTTGGAAAACCTTGGGCCATTATTTCTACAAACATGCTTTATTTTCTCTCTCTTCTCTGCACTAGAGACTCCACTTACACATATTGGAGTTGTCCCAACTCTCAGTATCATTCTTTTTTCTATGATTCATTTTAGATAGTTTCTATTGCTATGACTTCAATTTACTAATCTTTTCTTCTCCAGTGTCTAATCTGCTGTTAAGAATCCACTGTATTTTTCACCTCATACATTGTAGTTTTCATCCCTAGAAATTCAATCAGAATTTTAAAAATATTTACTGAGGGTTTTGAATACATGGAAGAGTTAAGATAACTTTTAGTTACATTTTCTGCTAAATCTAACATCAGTGTTGATTCTTGTTCCATTATGACTAATTTGTCTCTTCATTATGGCTTCTATTTCCCTGATCCTTTACATGCCTGATCATTTTTTATTAAGAGTCAAATGTGAGTTTTACCTGGTTGAATTGCTGGATATTTTGTGTTCCTATAAACTCTGAGCTTTGCTTTGAGATGCAGTTAATTTAGTTGGAAAGAGTTTGATTCTTTGGGGTCTTGCCTTTAAGGCTTGCTGCTAGAACAAGGACAGTGCTCAATCTGTGGCTAATTACTCTCCTTTACAGTGATGAGAGCCCTTTGTTTAGTCTACTCAAGGCCCATGAAAAATGTGGTTTTAATGGCTAGTGGGAATAATTTCTGTTCCCAATCCTGGGCAAACACTGTTTATCTTTGCTGGACAGTGTTATCTTTAATCTTTTCATGGGCATCTTTCCCCAGGTTCAGATAGTTTCTTCAGACACATGCACTGATCAATTCTTGACTGAATTCTCAGGGAGCACCTTTGAAGATTTCCAGAACTCTCTTCTTGTATGACACTTTTCTTTTCAATACCATGTCCTGCTCACTCTAGATGCCTTCATTGCTGGGAGCTCAGATGCCCGGCTCCATCTCCTCACCACACAGCTTTTACTCACCAGGTTCCACCTGGGTTTGGCTTTCCAGTGCTATAGCCTCAGCGCTCTCTCAAGGAAATAAGCTGAGGAAGTCAGAATACTCATGCCACTTCTTTCTTTGTCCATTAGGGATCACTACCCTTCATTGGCTGATCTCCACCATCTTGTGAACTGTTGTTAAATATTTCTGAATTATGTAAACTCTTTCATTTTTTTTTCTTTTTAAAAATTGTTTCAGGTGATAAATGTAGATAAACTTACTCTGTTACTCCATTTTGGCCAGAGTAGAAGACCACTGGAATGAAGCTTAAATTTTCAGATTGATTGGAAAGTTGGTGAATAAATATTCATTTACACACTAATTTAAATTTATTAAATAATAAATGGCAATTTTCAGTATTAGGCCATAGACTCTGGTTTTAAGGTATCTCAAGTATAAAGCTCATTTACCCCTAATGAAACCAACAGAACAAGCTATAAAATAACATAAAAATCAACAGTTTTTTTACTATTTTAATTAGATCATATTTTCCACTTAGGTAAGCCCTTCAAGAAATTTTTTGAAGTCAGAAGAGAAAAATTAATTACCAGACTTAATTTGAATACTAGAAGATTGAAATCATCTGAAGATGATAGATTTTCCTGGTCATATCTTTTTCAGATTTTAAAATTCATTCAGAGATTTTCTAAGCAGAAATTTGAAGACAACACTAACCAGTATTCCAGTTTACCATACTATGCTTGAATTCACTAAAAACATATATTTTTAAGCTTTTTAAAATGTTTCTTTTTCTTCCCAAGTATTTGGCCATAGTAAACATTATATGTATACATTAATCTACACAATAAAAAGATTTGACCAAAGGTTATTTCTCTACATCTTTTGTCCTCTGCCACACCAATACATACAGACAAATATTCCTGATCTCATTATTTTTTAAGGCTAGGAATACTATAAGCATTTGTTTGTTTGTTGTTTTTTGGTGCAAAAAGCTGTTTTTATTAAAGCATGGGAGCAGGACCTAGGAGCAGAAACAGCTGCTTACTTTAAGTATTTTTTCTTTAATACAAGTGACTTATTTACAAAGGCATCAGTTTGAGTTTATAAAAAAACTGGTTTACAAATTAGTTTACAAAATTAGGTTACAAAATTGTAGCCACTAAATAATCAGATAATAAGTGTCTCAGTTTAGTTTAGAATGAAAAGTTGCCCAGATTGATTTAACTTTTGTAGAGCAATTGCAAACTATTGTTGGATTTAACCAAAGTTGACAACAGTGCTTTATTTTTTTTAACAATGAAGTTTAAACTAATTCCAATATTTTTTCATTTAAAAAATTTAAAACACAAAATTTTTACATTGTTAGTCTATAATACTTCCACATGTTCTAAAATAAGCACCTCTGGAATAATCATTGACACCATCTTATTTGTGAAGACATTCAACTTCATAGGGTAATTGTTATTTCTTTTTATTATATTCTATACAGTGCAGATGCTTTTAATGGTGGACATGCTATTCAGAATAGTCCCCCCCACAGGCACAAATCAGATTTTTTTTATTTTAATTAATTAATTTATTATTATTTTTTTAAAGATAAGATTGTTAAAATTAGAGTTTTTAAACTAATTGACTTTCTATTATTATTTATTTACCTTTCAGGCTACTCTTTGATTAATTACTTCCTAATACAAAATCTTTTAAATGATGATTACAGTGCCAGATTTAAAATGTATTTATTCATTCAGTAATTTGACAAATGTTTTGAGAGGTTGCTATATGTGGGCTCTATTTTAGGCAACGATATAGTAGTACATAAAATGTTCTTCCTGCCCTTTTAGCAACTTCTAAGTTAAGAACAGTCTGAATTAAATTTATTCACCTATACTGACATATCTTCCTTTGCGAATCATATTTAGAGAACCATGCCCTTAATTACTATTTTTCCCCTGTCAAGCCCACTAAATTATAAGTTCAATGAGGACAAATATCTTGTTTTATTCAGTTTTGTATCTTCAGTACTTTGCCTGACCCAAAGCAGAAACTCAAGAAATATTTGTTGAGTGAGATAATGAATACCACTATATGTGGTCCTCATTTTATTGTCATAAAGTCAAGATAACTTTAATTTTGATTGCTTGATGGGCTATTGGTTATTCACTTTACAATCTAATGTAATAAGGAGATTGATGAATAGATAAAGGGATGGATAAATGAGAAGATATATGATGAAGTTAGTACAGTAAAATGTTAATTGTAGAATCTATGTGGTAGATTTGATGGTGTTGGTGGTAAAGTTCTTTCACCTTTTCTGTATGCTTGCAAATTTTTATAAAAAATATTGGGGAAATGTTATGCAGATAAAAAGCTGGTCAAGTAGCAAAAAAAAAAAACAGAAATAGAGATCTATTTCATACAGGTTCTTTTGTTTGTTTGGAGGGACAGTTAAAAGGAATAAAAGAGTCACTGCCAAGTGTATATTGATTTGAAAGATTCTGTAGTGGAAAAATCTAGTTAAAGTTGTTCATCTCAAGAGAACTGTTAAGTGTGAAGCATTTTTATTAATATATTTGTAGCTTTATTGTAGGAATTTTCTTCTGTCCTTTATAAACTGTAAATCCTAGAAAGCCAGCTGCACGCTTTACTCTTCAGGTTTTAACAAGGAGTATCAAGCATTCGAGAATACTGCTACCCTTTCCAACCTATAAAGAATTAGAATCAGTTTTGAAAGTTTCAGTTTCACCAAATTTGGACTAATCTTAGTCTTGAATTTGAGAGTTTGTGCCCTGTTGGAAAGGGTATTGGATTATATAGTTTGTGGCGAGGAAATGTAACATTTTTTGAGATTGTGTCATAACCAATGCATCATCACAGTTGGTAATCTTCAAAACACTGACGCATTTTTCTACATGCTGTTTCCCAAATGTGCTGGACCAGCTGTTGAGAGCCATGCCATCCAATTGCCTGGAAGACCTCTTCTTGGACCACAAATCACCGAACGTAGTATCCCTCTTTGTTCTAATAAAGAATGGAAAAATTAAAGCAAGCTACCGTGGTTTATTACTCATGTTTTCTCTGTTAAGCAGGAGCTGTGGGAATCCACATTAGGAGGCCTTGGCATTCTAGGTAAGCACTCATAACGGACAAGAGAATGAGTTTAATATTCACGGCTATGAAAGTGATTTTACGAATGTTTGATTCTTGAAATTTTTGATTGTGTGTGTGTGTGTGTTCTTTGTCATTTTCCCAGTGAAAATTGCCCTGACACTGTTCTCAATGTTAATGTATTCCTGCTTACATTTGACTTTGGAATATGTTACAGCTAATTATCATTACACAGGATGAAAGATCAGAGCCCTGAGTGAGGTGCTTGGGTTTAGGAACAAAGGGAGGCCAACTCAGCATCTTGGCTCTAGGCCCAACAACTGTAATCAAACATCTTGAAACTGGTGGGGTCTTTGCATCCCTTTTTTTTTTTTTTTTCTTTTTCTCCCTTACTTTTTGAAAGGGGGTAGGGGAACGGGGTTAAGGGTTTGAAGGGGCTGAAGTTTCCCCTTGAACATGATGTCAATATGTTGGCATGTCTCCTTTTATTAAGATGCCATCCAACTGATAACAAGTCCTGCTGTGTTTTACCAACATAAAAAATTAGACTGGAGACCGAGGAGCGGCAGGTGGCTTTTGGCACCAAGAAATAATCACACTTGATGTGGAAAGTAAAGTAAAAGGAGCCATCTGTTCACTGCAGGAGGACGTGAAAAATCACATTAACATATTGTCACTAACATCATGAAATACACAGTTAATAATAAATTTAGTTATCATGGCAAGTCGCATTGGATACTTACTCTGAAAATGCAGAATGTGAAAGATGCTCTTTCTTGCCCACACCCATTTTTTTTTTCTTTTTCTTTTTCTTTTTTGGAAAAAAAAATACAGACATTAAATCTTTCTCTCTTTCTCTCTCTCTCTCTCTCTCTCTCTGTGTGTGTGTGTGTGTGTGTGTGTGTGTGGCAGGGCTGGGAGAGGAAAGTGTTTCATTTTAAAGCCTGGCTGTGGTTCATTGTTGCTGAGTAAGTGAGCAAAAGAACTTCTCAGGCAGATGGGATGAATGACTTTTCTGATTCCATCCACTATTATCCACAATGTTACTCTACAGCTTCTTACCTGGAGAGAGGAAAGGAGATGCTGGAGAGGAAAAGTTGTTTCAGTGATGTCCCTTGTACAAGACCCAGAGCGGGCAAACCCTTCTGTGAAAGACATGGCGGGGGGCGGGGTGGGCTGCAGAGCACAGACAGAGAAAAGAATCAGAGGCTGTGACCTTTTCTTGAATGTGTAATGGGCATCTGAATCTCCCTTTAGTTAGTGATGTGTTCCTGCCACGCATTTTCCTAGTGGATTATGTGTGAGATGCCTGCACATACTCTTCAAGAGGACAAATAAGTTCAAGCGACGTGGTAGGAATGTTCTCTTGCACTTTTTGTGTGTGCACGCATGTATTATTTATATATGTTAACAAAAGAAGGTACAGAGGCTGGAGGTCAAACTGAACTTGGAAAAATGGGTGTTGTTGCTAAGTGATGAGTAGAGCCACGGTTGCTCACCTTCTACTGTGACAGTGTGCTGTCTACATCCTCATAGTCATTGCTTGTGATCGCTGTAAATTAACAACTGGAACACATTACTGGTACTCGAATATCAAGATTTCTGTCTCATTATTTACAAAATTACAGTTGTCATATAATAGAATCCTTATTTATTTTGTTTGTTTCAGGTTTTTATTTTAATTCTAGTTAGTTAACATATGGTATAAGACTGGTTTCAGGAGTAGAATTCAGTGACTCATCACTCACACACTACACTCAGTGCTCTCACAAGTGCCCTGCTTACTACCCATTCCCCGTTTAGCCCATCCCTCCTCTTCCTCTCCAGCAACCCTCCATTTGTTCTCTACAGTTAAGTTTCTATTTTATGGTTTGCCTCTCTTTCTGTTTTTCTCCTTTCTCCTCTATTCATGTTTTGTTTCTTAAATTCCACATATGAGTAAAATCAGACGGTATTGTCTCATTCAGACAGACTTATTTCACTTAGCATAATACACTCTGGCTCCATCTCCATGTCGTTGTAACTGCACGATGTCATTCTTTTTGATGGCTGGGTAATATTCCATTGTCTGTGTATACCACTTCTTTACCCATTTGTCAGCCAGTGGACATTTGGACTCTTTCTGTAATTTGGCTACTGTTATTAATGCTGTTATAAACATCAGGGTACATGTATCTCTTTGAATCAGCATTTTTGCATTCTTTGGGTAAATACCCAGTAGTAGTAATTGCTAGGTCATAGGGTAGCTCTATTTTTAACTTTTTGATGAGCAGACTGTTTTCCAGAGTGGCTGTAACAGTTTGCATCCCAACCAACAGTGTAGGAGGGCTCCCCTTTCTCCACATCCTCACCAACATCTGTTGTTTCCTGTTGTTAAATTTAGCCGTTCTGACAGGTGTGAGGCGATACCTCATTGTAGTTTTGGTTCATATTGCCCTGATGTTGAGTGATGTTGAGCATCTTTCCCTGTGTCTATTAGCCATCTATATGTCTCCTTTGGAGAAATAACTCTTCATGTCTTCTGTTTCTTAACTGGATTATTTAGTTTTGTGGGGGGGTATTGAGTTTGATAAATTCTTTCTAGATTTTGGATAGTAACCCGTTATCAGGTATGTCATTTACAAATATCTTCTCCTGTTCTGAATGTTGCCTTTTAGTTTTTTTGATTGTTTCCTTCACTGAATAACCTGACCAACAGGTACTTCTTGTTCGTGGTTGCTGATCTTTGCCCAGTCATTATCACATTTCCCGGAGAGCAGCAGTATATAGATAAGTATTTAAACATTTGGCGGGGGGGTGGGAGGTTGGGGTACCAGGTGGTGGGTATTATAGAGGGCACAGCTTGCATGGAGCACTGGGTGTGGTGAAAAAATAATGAATACTGTTTTTCTGAAAATAAATAAATTGGGAAAAAAAATAAATAAATGTAATAATGTAAACAACATTAGAGTAAGAATCAAGATTTTAGTTCTAGCTCTGACTTATAGCAGCTTTGTGGCGTTTAGCAAGTCAAATTACCTTTGAGACCCTTTTTCTTGGGGGTAAAATTTACATAATGTCTAAAGAAACTTCCCTCATGTAAAAACCTAAAGATTTTTATTTTTTTAATTGTTGTCCAAGTTAACTTGCTGTTTAGAGCTGGTAACTTTAATTCAGGCAACGACTAGGCAGGTGTTTGGAGAGAGATTTGTTTTGTTGGCAGTAAGGTAGTGGTAGACTTTCTTTGTTTCATAATGACCTTGTACCACTAAGAAGGAACTTTACCGTGTGTTCCTGACTTTGCTGTGCCCTCTGCCACCTCACTCCCGTCAGCACTGGGTCTCGTGAACAGAAATGTACACTTTTTTAATTTTTAGAAATGTTTCTAAAAATGATATAACTTATGTCCTCTTACTTAGATGTTCTAGATATAGAACCCACTGTCTACTGTTGAAGAGCCACGGACCTTTTAATTTTCTCCAGTAGTCGTGGATCATATGCTGGTTCACTTTCCTGGGTATACTCCCCTCTCTCTTCTATCATCTCTTTTCCAAGGTAATTTCAGCTTCTTTTCCTTCTTGAAGGAAGCCTTTCCCGATCCCTTAACCTTAGATTCCTTTAATCCCTTTGTATTAATTCCTTTAATTCCTTTAATCTCCCACCGTACCTTGTATTTCCCCTTTTCTAACAGTCATTGCACTTGAATTAATTGTTAAGTGTATGGCAGTTCTGTTGGGCTATCAGCCTTGTGAAGGCAGCCCCCTGTCTCTCTGTCATGGTCACCACCAATGCCAGGCATATAGAGCCATTTAATAAATATCATTTTATCGATTGACAGTTGGTTAGCCTGACCCACTGCCAGGTGTGATCAATTTTCAGGGAAAATAGAATATGTGTTTGGTGCTGTCATCATCCTACAATCATCCTGAAAGTCTCTGGTGCACTTTGGGGGACTGTCCCAGAGGTTATCTTTCCTATTGGAGACACAGGTAGAACTGAACAGTATTTTAGGATTCCTCTGGAGCAGCTGGAATGCTCAAGGCATAACTAGCATGTATACCAAAACAGTTCATGGCTCTTCCAAGTCTCCTGGATTCACTTTTATAAGAGCCTGAAAATATATTATCAAAAGGTAAACAATGTACTTAAATCCTCAGCTTGTCCTGGAACTCATCTAGTAGTCTGACTCTACCCCAAAGCATTAAGTCACACCTGGAGAAACTATTCTCCAGTAGACCAGAGTCTGCCGTTTTACCAAACTTTATTCAGCTTGGGGGAAACTTATAAGTTTAATTCTGCAGAGATAAAAACTGGCAGAGAAATATGTTTTATAATATCAAGTGGGAACTATATATCTCCTCATGTGTTACTTTGCTACCATGTTTAGAATGAAATGAATTGGCCCAGTGATTAAGTATGATTTAAAATAATGAAATGAGTTATTGGTGTCCTCCCAAAAGTTACTGTCAGAACAGTTATATAGACAAAGTATTATATATATTACATAGAAATACATAGGCTTAACTCATTATATATTTAATATTTTAATACATATTAACTAAAAAATGTTTATTATGAGTAATCCCAATACTAGACAACATTTTTATTGCTTTATTGTTGTAATAACTGAAAATCTAGTAAAAAAAAACAACCAAGGGGCATGAGAACACCTGTGATAATCATCTTAAAAGGTAGATAAAGCTAGGAAATCATCATAGTGAATGATACGCAATTACACTCCGTAAAAAGTTGCCAAATGTTTAGACTTAGATTGGGAGCACTTTGTCACAATGCATGAAAATTACCTCAGACCCTCAGAGGCAGTTGCAGAAACTGACAAGCGTTTGCAGAATTGACAGCCCCTCGCCCAGTAGATATTTCATTCCCTGCAAGCTGGGCCTCTTTGCCGTTGCTGAAAACTGGGGCAGATGGGCGCTCCAGTCAGCCTGAGGGGACAGGAGGAACACACTGCAGAGCGCCGGGTGCCGTGAGACTCCTTCTTTTCATCAGACGGGCTAATAGAGCCGTGGAGGCCGGGAGCGCCGTGACGTCCTGGAGGGTCTTGCAGGTGGTGGTCACCATTGAAGTGCCTGGTGGACGTCCTGCAGACCCTGGTCTCCCAGAGAGCGTTGAACGGGGCTCTTCACTGTGACAGCCAGGCTTTGACATGAAATAGCATCCTAGAGGAACGCTGATGGGTTTGCAGGATGGAAAACATTTGGAGGTTGATGCTGATGATGAATTCTCTCTCCCTCTCTCTCTCGATGGTAGGAACACGTAACATGAGATCCGCCGTCTTAATTGCTATTTAAATGTGTAATACAGTATTGTTATCTGTAAGTACAGTGTTTGCTCCTTCAATCGCGAGAACTTACTCCTCTTGCATAACTGGAATTGTGTGCGTGTGGAGTTGGTTAGCACGTCCTCGTTGCTCTCTCCCCCAGTCCCTGGACACCTGCATTCTATCCTTTGCTTCTATGAGTTTGACTATATTTGATACCTCACCGAAGTGGACCACGCAGTATCTGTCGTTCTGTGACTGACTTCTCTTCTCTCGCTTGGGCTGTTTCTAATATCCTCAGTGGGCCCTCCTATCGGGACGCACCCTGTGCTCTTCATCCTCTGAACTTCTGAGGGTACATGAGAAGTGCTATCAGCTTCTTTTTCATATCTGGTATTCTTTTTCTCCCTTACCCTATGGTGTAAGATACCTAAAGAGAGAAGCTTACTTTGGGCATTGTTTTAGTTTTAGTAATGTCTTCCACATAGACTGGGTGTCTGTCCTTTGCTTCTCCTTTTTCCTTCCTTCCTTCAGTCAAGAAATGTTTACCCAAGTATCAACTATTTCGTAGTTGCTGAGATAGCCTCTGAGATAGAACTGTGAACCAGACACTCAAAATCCTTGTCTTTGTGAGTTTCTAGTGGCTAAGTCAAGCAAAAACAATAAATAAAAGGAAACTAATTGTAGGTTTTAATAATAGGTGTTCAGAGGAAAGAAGTGGCAAGGCACTGGGTGGCTCATTGGGTTAAAGGCTCAGGTCATGATCCCAGGGTCCTGGGATTGAGCCCCGAATTAGACTCTCTGCTCAGCAGGGAGCCTGCTTCCCCCCACCCCCGCCTGCCTCTTTGTCTACTTGTGGTCTCTGTCTGTCAAATAAGTAAATAAAAAATCTTTATTAAAAAAAAAAAAGAGGGAAGAAATGGCTAAGACTGAGTGACTATAACTGGGGTGGGAGAGGTGACAGGTTCTTCTCGTTATTTTTCCCTGCTTTTATCTTAGCTATCTCCTCTTCCAAGTCAACTACTCCAGATTTTGTCTTTCATTTAGGTGAATGTCCTCAGAATAAGAGCTATGAAAGGCTAACCACTACTGTTACCAATTTTCTCCTCCCCCATACCTCAACTGTGTGTGTACCGAGCAGATTGTCCGTAAGTAAGGAAAGGCTATGACTTTTCATTCGCTAGATGCAATGTGCCTTAGAGTACCACGCACTCAACAGATTACATATAGAATAATTCTGATTAAATTAGAATGCAGAAAATATGCTTTGCTAACACTGAAAAGTTGGACATATTTCCAGGTGCTCAGTGGTACTTTTACTGTTAATATCCCCATGACATACAGTATTTACAAGCCAAAACCATACTTATAAAGCCTGCAGAAGGTTCATGATAGGCTCTGGGTGAAAATTATTATTAGTCTTTAATGGATTACCCAAGTTCAAGCCTGGTTATACATGCCATTAGGCACCCTCACAGGTGTGCAGCAGTGGCCTCTCCATGAAGTTTCAGAGTGGAGGTAAATAGATGCACGGGCTTACTATGTGAATTTAGCTGAAAACTATACATGTGTTAAAACTGATAAGAAATCAAATATGGAATATGTGCTCATGACCAAATAAGGAAAATAATTCTTGAACACACATACCAGCAAAATCATCAAATAATCTGCCTTAGGTTCGCCTGATGGTCTCACTTGGTTAAGCATCTGACTCTTGATCTCAGCGCAAGTCTTGATCTCGGGTCATGAGTTCGAGCCCCACGCTGGGTCCCACACTGAGCATTGAACCCACTTCAAAAAAATCCGCTTTTATATTTTGTAAAAAGTAGGCCTTCAAGGAGCTCTGTTTACAAACTGAACTTCGAAAATTGAGAGGGACTCTCTCTCTCTCTGCCTGCCTCTCTGCCTACTTGTGATCTCTCTCTGTCAAATAAATAAATAAAATCTTTAAAAAAAAAAAAGAAAAAAAAGAAAATTGAGAGGCATGAAAACCTTAGAAAGAAATCATAGCTATAAACTTAGAAAAAGGCATATCTGTAGAGATACTGTTTTACTTTGCGCAGGCTGCCTTACACACTGGGTGGCTGACACAACGGAAATTCATTTTCTCACCATTCTGGAGGTGATGAGTCTGAGATGGGGGTGTTGGCTGGGTTGTGTCCTCTCCCTGGCTTGTAGATGGCTGTGTCCTCCTCTTCATCTTTTCACGGGCCTCTCTGTGTGTGTCTGTGGCTGTGTCCTAATCTGTTCTTGGAAGGACATGGGTCAGGCCAATTAGGACTCGCCCACATGACTTCATTTTACCTTAATCACCTCTATAAAGATACTGTCTTTAAAAAAAGAAAAAGGACGCATCTTCAAACGCGGTCTCATGCTGACCTTCTGTGGGTTAAAACTTCTCCGCAGGAATTTGGGGGGAACCACTTGAATCCATAAGAGACAATGAAATGACAATGACTGAATTGCCAGAGTTGGGGTCTCACCAGGAAAGTGGAAACCACGTCAGTCACTTGCAACAGAAGTAACTGAAATCAAGAAATTGACTTGATTTCTTGGGTGACAGAGAAGAGTCGCACATTCTAAATGGAAGAGTGAGGCAACCCACGGATTAAAAAGTAAGAAACTCCCTGTAAGACTAGAATAGAGAATCAAAAAGAAGAGTGGTAGGAGCAGAGATGAGGAGGAATTATCCGGTGGAAGCCTGGGAAGGGGCTCGCGGGCGGCTCAGTGCGCGGCGCATCGGACTCTCGGTTTGGTCTTAGGTCTTGCGCTCAGGGTCCCGCGATGGGCCCCTGCGGGTGGAGCGGGTCCCGGCTGGGCGGGGGTCTGCGGCAGCTTCTCTCGCTCTCCCTCTCCCTCCCTTTCGGACCCTTTCCCAGCTGGCTCTCTCTTTCTCAAATAAATAAATAAAATCTTAAAATAATAAATAAATAAATAAAGGTCCTGGAGACCCTGAAGCCACAAAAGGAACAGCTGCTGCCAGAGACGGTGCTCAAGGCGAAAAGAGGGAACAATACCTCGCTCTCTCCCTGGCTCCCTCTTTCATTTTTCTGCCAAACCTGGACACAAGTCAGTTGACAGGAGAGCCTGACAAGTCCAGCCTCGGGGGAGCAGTCCCCCTGCTTCGCGGAGAACAGGAGGGGAGCGAGAAGAGAACTGGAGGGTAAACAGCCCAAGCAGGGCGCGTGTTAAAGAGAGAACGTTATAAAGTGATTCAAAAGGGCCTCCAAATTCACGGAGGCCGCCTTACACATTCATACCCATGTGCACTGACTGTTAGAAAACTGCCCCCAAAAACCCCAAAACAAACAGACAAAAAAACCTTACTTTATTTTATCCTTCTAATTTCTTTAAAAAATATTTCTCCTCTTCTTTGCCTCAAAGATCCACTTTCCCCACTCCTACCCTAAAATCTATGCATTTCTAATTCTAAACATTGTTAAAACCTTGTTTAAATTCTCCTTGAAGCTTCCCCAATTTTTCTTTTCTCCTCTTTTCTTCTCAATCCCTACTACACTGTCTGTATTGGTCCCAAGGCACTAAGAGCTTCCCCATGTATGTTAGCGACTGTTCATATGTATTGCTCAAGATCAGGGCTTGGGGTCTTTATTTTTCATGCAGTTGTTAATAGAAGATTACACAATACTGACTATCAGTAAGTATATTTACTGAATGATTACATGTAAGAAAACTCATAATATTGTCACTATTCCTACTTAGTAATTTTAGTCTTGCTGTACTTCCCACAATTTTCTTTACAATTTTGGATAACAAAGCTAAGAGAACACAATTGTTTTTCTTTTTAAGAAAAAATTGATTCCTTTTTAAAGGAAGATTTATTTCATTTTGTGGTTATATAGATGAGACTCCTTAGCTTGGGATTCAAAAAATCTTGTCCCACCTACATATCTAAAAGCACATGAAATTTTGAAGGAGTGGTGCTTTTCTTTTTGAATGTTTTAAGCTAATTGTTCCCCTCCCCCTCCTTTTTTTTTTTTTTTTTAAACCATGGTCACCTTTGTAGAGCTTGAAATAAAACTATTCCTTCCAACTAATATTTATTGAATACTGGCTATGAGCCAGGCATGCCCTTGGCATTTGAAATACATCAGGAAATAAAACAGGCTATTTTTTCTTTGTATGCTAGTGAGAGTAACAATAAACAAGAAAAATGAATTGCATGTTTGCTTGAGGTGGTGTGTAATATGAAGGAAAAAATAAAATGAAGTTAGTGAAATCAGTAGTGCCCAATGATGGCGTGTCTGGGGGGCTCAGTGGGTTAAGCATCCGCCTTCGGCTCAGGTCATGATCCTGGGTCCTGGGATCGAGGCTCTGTGTCAGGCTCCCTGCTCAGTGGGGAACCTGCTTCTCCCTCTCCCTGTGCCGTTCACTCCGCTTGTGCTGTCTGGCTCTCTCTATCTCTCTGTCAATAAATAAATAAAATCTTTTAAAAAGAAAAAGTGCCAGGATAGAGGTATGGGCTGGTTGCCATTTAAATAGGGTGGTTAGAGTGAGCCTCTTTGTGAAAGTAAAGTCAGTGACACAGGTGTTTGGAAGAGGGGCTTTCCACGCAGAACGAACAGGATGTAAAAGCCATAAGGTGGCAAAATGCTTAAAACAGCTGTTTCCAGACTTTTTAGTTGCAGGGAACTCCCAGTGTCTGCTTTATTTTTTTTTTTTCAGTATCTCTAGACCAAAAGGACTACCATACAGTTCTGTTCCTTAAGTAGGTTGTCATAAAAAACTTAATGAGTACTTTTGTCCAAATAACTTATGCACTAAAACTAATGCACATCTGTAGTATTTTTTTCATTCTCAAATAACCACAGTTATTTATAAATGGACTGTGTGTGCATTTTGGGTACTCAGCTTGGTTGAACTAGTGGGATGTGGTTAATTTCGGCTATGTTCTGCAGGCAGGGGTCATGGGCTATATCGATGGATTTGGTGAAACATGAGGAAGAGAGGAATCAAGGATGACTCTGAGGTTTTGGGGCTGAGGAACCGTAAGGAAGGAATTACCATCAGGAGAGTAAGCCTGTGTCAGGAGCTCCATCCTGACACGTTCACTGTCAGGTGTGTCCGTTAGACACGAAAGCAGAAATGCCAGCGAGGTAGCCGGGTGTATGAGTGTGAAGTTGAGAAGGGAGGCAGATATGGGGATGTATACGAATGGTATTTCAGGCTGTGGAGCTAAATGAGACAAAATAGTTAATTGTTAAACCTTAAGAAAGTTAATTAAAAATAATCATAGTAATCTTTTTTTTTAAAGATTTTATTTATTTATTTGACAGAGAGAAATCACAAGTAGATGGAGAGGCAGGCACAGAGAGAGGGAAGCAGGCTCCCTGCTGAGCAGAGAGCCCGATGAGGGACTCGATCCCAGGACCCTGAGATCATGACCTGAGCCGAGGCAGTGGCTTAACCCACTGAGCCACCCGGGCACCCCATAGTAATCTTGATACACAAATTTTTTCAACAACAACAACAAAATTGACCAGTGAAATATGTCTAAGGACCAGTGCTACTTGTGCATCATGACCTAATACCTATCAAGTGATGCTGAATGTTCGCAGAACATCTGGTAAGAGCAGGTAGCAGTTTTCTTTTTGGTGCGTTTTAAATGGCAATTTAGTAAACCTGGAAATTACAGTTTTAATTTTCATTTAAAAGTGGCCTGGCATTGAGCACCTGGGTGGTTCAGTCATTAATATCTGCCTTCAGCTCAGGTCATGATCTCGGGGTCCTGGGATCGAGCCCCACTTCGGGCTCCCTGCTCAGTGGGAAGCCTGCTTCTCCCTCTCTCATTCTCCCTGCTTGTGCTCCTTCTCTCTCTGTCTTTCTCTCTGTGTCAAATAAATAAACAAAGTCTAAAATAAAATAAAATTGTCTTGGCAAAGAAGATATTTTATTCACATTTGTTCTAGCTGCTTGATTTGGCTTCCTCACTTCAAAATCAAATTCCCTTAAATAAGTTTGATAGAAAATATGTTGAATTATATTTTATTCTAAAACAAAAACTCGACTGTCTCACTTTCTTATTGAAACCTACTATGTCAACAGCTTTATTCTTTATTCCCAAGATGCCATTGTCTGACGTCATGACGGTTGTTATTCTTGTGATTTCTGTATATTCTCATCGTCAAACAGGCCTCTTCTCTCTCTCTCTCTTTCCTGTCCGGCCTGGATCTCAAGATTGTTCATCTGAACTATACTTTCACTGGCTGTATTGATCCGGGCTCCGTTAGGAAAATAGAACCACACTGGACATTTAAAATATGTGGAATTCAATATAAAGAATTAATGACATATGACAGATGAGCTGGAAAACCTAGCAAGGGATGGTGGAAAATTCAGAGATTAGCAAAAACACCAAGTTGCTACCATCCCAGGGCTGAAGAGAAGACATGAATGGGTAGTAGCATCCCCATACTCCAGAAGCTGGGGCTTAGTGAAGCGGACCGGAATTATGGCCAGGACTGTAGGAGGTTGTGTCCTGGTAGGAGCTGGTGTCCCGAAGGGACAGTATGCACAAAGGGTTGGAGGACATAGAGCTGCTTCCAGAAATACCCAGTCAGAGGGGAGCGTGAGGGGGGATCAAAGAGCCCTGGTGTATCTATCATTCACTCCAGTCAGAAAAAGAGCAATCACATCTATTATTATTATTAATTATTTAACCAGGTACACACTATTTATTGAATAAACGAGCAAGCATGTAACTAATGTAGTGAGAAGGGTCTGCTGAGCCACAGGCAGAGCCCTGAGTGAGAATTCTGGAATTCTCCAAATTTCCATTCTACATGAGAATAAAATCAACGGAAGCCCAAGAAGGAAGGGGATAACCCTCCTTCAGAGATGGCTCAGACGCAGACCCATCAGACAACTGGCCCCACTTGAGACTGAGGTAGGCCACCAGCTTTTTCAAGTCAATCATGTGTCACTTCAGAGGCATCGTCCTTTTTTTGAGAAAGCTTTTGCTCGTTTTGCCAGTAATCATGCTGGTGTGGACCCAAGCCTGCGTGTGCTGCGTATCGCCTGTGACAAAGGCATTTCTGTCCTTGAAGTCTGGGTCATAGTCAGCCTGGTAGAAGACGGAGGAAGCTGGAGGCTTGCTGGTGGCAGCAAGGGTGGGCAGCTCTTCAAGCCCACGCTGGACAGGGCTTCTTTCGGGATGATCGCAACAAGAGTGGTCATGGCTGCGGTTTTCATGCGTGGCCTTGGGTCTGTGGTGGGTCCAGAGGTGGATCAGTTGCCACCACAGGCTCCCCTGTGGGTGCGGCTCCCTGCCCCGCTGGCTCTGCACGTCCAGGCCTGGCACAAGGCCACTTCCTCGACCCGCCCCTTCCCACGGTGGCTCCTCCCACACTTGTCCCTCGTAACAGCAGGAGTTTAATATGGAAACTGGCCAGGTAGATGCTGGAACACTGAAACACTAAAAGAGGAACACGCGGTAGCACAGAGACGGTGAGGAAGAAGCAAGCAGCTCCCATCCTAGAGCCTGGCAAACAGAAGGAAGAGGTTGAGCGTACTGGAACTGAGGTGCCTGAAGTGAGGCCTGCAGAACTAGGGCCCCGTCGGCTGCATAGGGCACTGCCTGGCTGTGCTAGAAGCTCAGACGCTTAGAAAGCAGTCCCTGTGCACCCGGGACTCAGGTCTCTGGGGAGAGCATTGGAGCCAGCTCTATGCCAGATCTTCAAGGAGGTGTGATGAAGCCAGTTCTGGAAGAACAGAGAAAACTGAAAACGGGAATCACTTCTACCTGAAGTAACCACCACTGCAGGAGTGAAAAACCATCGCTGAAGACAGCAAACAGGAAGGAACTCAGCTTCTTTCCCTTCTTCTGCCTTCCAAGCTCCTGTCAGAGCTCCCAATTTATCAAGGCCAGCAGGGGTCAGCTAGCAGAAGGGAAAACTGAATTCCAGCTAAAAAATCCAGAGCAGAGTATAAAAAGGTGCTATGGGGTTTTCATAATAATAATAATTAAAAGGATAAATAAAAAGGATAATAATGCAGCCATTTCCTCCCTCCCCCATCTTCTACCTGTGCTTCCTGATGACTGAATGTACCTAAAGCTAATTGACAATGGTACCTAGAAACTGTAATTCCCTACAGAGCAAGGGAAGGGCAGGAAATGGTCTGAAAACAACAGCCAAATGGCTGCCACACCAGTATTCTTTATTCTTTTGTACTATTGTCATCTACTCCTTAGATGAACAAAAATCCAACCCAAGATCTAAGACCCTGTCTAGCTTCTGTGCTCTGTACCCAGGGTTGACAGACAATGGCAAATCAAACCCACTACTTTTTGTAGACTGCAAGTTCAAAATGGTTATTACATTTTTTTAATGATTAAAAAAACTCCAAAAAAGATTATTTCATGACATAAAAATCATGAAATTTAATTTTCAGTGTCCACAAATAAAGTTTTATTGGAACACAGCCATGATTTTTAATTTACATGTTGTATGCGTCCGCACTACAGAAGCAGAATTGAGTAGTTGTAACAGGACCGCACAACCTCTAATGTGTACTGTCTGACTCACGCCCACTGTTTTATACCCACAAAGTGAAATGCAGCATAGAAATCGTACATCCAGGCGGATTGACATCCACGCTCAAGGTCACCTGCTATTACACCTGAACTTGGTCCACGCCCTCTTGCCTTTCATTTAACATCTGATATAGGTCTTCACCTTCCGCAAGTCTCTACATCCAACACTTTACACCAAGCCACGGGCCATGTTTCATACTTCATTAAAGAAATTGGGTTAAAAAGAAATTGTTCTTTATTTGCTGCTCAAGAGCCACAAACATAGATACTTCCAAACCCTGCCTTTCCTTCTTCCAGTCTCGGAGACCGACGTATGTCTCCTCAAATTTAAGAGTACGCATTTCACCTGTGCTCTTGACTGGAACCTGTCCCATCTGCTCCTTCACCACCATTCCAACTCCGATCGTCAACCTTCCATCTCCCTTCTAGAGACATTACGGAGTAGTCACCAGGAATGCAGACTTTTAAATCTGGACAGCTAAGCTCTGATTCTACCTCTACTACTTATTAGTTCTGTAACAATTTCTCTTAATCTGTATTACCCTCAGCATGCTCCTTTGTAAAAAAAAAAAAAAATGTTCATAGAATTATTGTAAGCATCGAGTAAAATGGTTCATGGTAACCCTTAGTGTCTTGCCTGGCGTATAATGTGTTTAATACATTTTACCTATTTTCAAAGTACCACTAAATTTTTGCTACTACCACTCCAACCTCTAAAATACTCAATCTAAAAAGGAAAAAACATCTAAAAGGAAAAAACAAACAAATAAAAAAACTAAAAAGGAAAAAACAAAACCAAAACCAAAAAAAACTAGGCTTCAATCCTGTGCCGCCTTCTGTTAGCACTGTCTTAACATTCTTTTTTTCATTCAAATCCCCCCAGTACTCGGTCCTCGCTGTCTCACCATTTTACTTTTGTATTATTCACTCTTTAAAACATTGGAATTTGATCTTCTCTTTGAGTCTTCTAAAATTCCTCTTGAAAATATCAACAATGATATCCTAACTCACAAATTCACCTATACTTCCTGTCTTTTTTTTTTTTTATTAACACGTAATGTATTATTTGCTACAGGGGTTCAGGTCTGTGAATCATCAGTCTTACACACTTCACAGTGCTCACCATAGCCCATACCCTCCCAACGTCCATGAGTCTTCCGTCTTTATATTATCTCTCTGCAACATTCAGTCTTGTTTATCATTCACTCTTTTTGAAATTTTACAACCCCCACCTTTCAGATCATTAGTTTTCTGATTTCTCTCTCTCTCTCTCTCTCTCTCTCAGGCCTTTCCTCATCTGTCCATGCTTTAGTTCTTACTTGTCCTCAAGCTCATGCCATATCATGTACTTCTGGGGTGCTTTTTCCAGTTGCAAGGCTTCAAGCAGAGATCCGTATGCATGTAGAGCTGTAACTACAACCTAGATCTTTTTCAAGGCCAAGAACAGCGTAGCTGACTGCCTGCTGTACATTTACATTCATATCTGTATGACCCACTTTTATGTTCAGTCTGTCCAAAAATGCAGTTGTTTTTTTTTTAATAAAGCTGGTTCTTTTATTTTTTGACACCGTCCTTGGCTGTGATCACTCAAATTTAGAACTCTGAGTTATTCTTGACTCTTCTCTTTCCCTTATACTCCAGATGCAGTGAATCTCCAAGTTCAGCCCATTTTTACTCTTAAATATCTCACGCTGTTCTCTAATGTGAGGACTCTCACCCTAGAGGTCTCCTGCTTCACCCTCGCCATCTGCAAACTTTGCTCCAATAACGGCCTCCAACTGAAGCCCTTTGTACCTTTCATTTTGTCTACATCAAATCCAAATTCCACACAGCAACCAGCAATATCTCTATGTATAGCTGAGTATGCTGCCCTTCTTTCAAAAGTCCCTTAAAGACTTCTCGGCAAGTGTATGTTAACCTCTAAGCTTTTTCAATTCCCATAAAACACCCTCTGCAGGGGCACCTGGGTGCCTCAGTTGGTTAAGTGCCTGCCTTGGGCTTGGTCCTGAGTCCTGGGATCGAGCCCTATGTCGGGCTCCCTGCTCAGCGAGAGTCGGGAGTCTGCTTCTCCGTCTCCTCCAGCCTTGTGCTCTCTCTCTCTGCTCTTGCTCTCTGTGTATGTGTGTGTCTCAAACAAATACATAAATAAATCTTAAAAAAAAAATCCTCTGCTTTGGTGAAACGGTCTTTGTCTTTAGCCTCATTTTCTGCTCCTCTAAAGTCATATTTTGTACTTCTGAAACACTGAATTGACAGCTAAGAAGGAAGTAAGAAATCTTCAAACTCTTCTTCCTCTCAGCTTTGTTCACACTGCCTCTCGTGACATCTTTTTTCCAACCTTTGCATAACCAAGTGCTTCTGCATCAGTTAGAATCCACTAAGGAGTTCTGCCCTGTAGGTCTCTCAAGGTTAGATGAGGCTCTCTTCCTCTGTGTTTCCTTCTAACCATTGCATTTTCTGTTACATTTTTATATGGCATGGTGTTTGGAAATGAGTTGGCGTTTCGTATTACTGTGTGTGTGTGTGTGTGTGTGTGTGTGTAGGGGAATAATCTAAGAGTTTGTGTAACACCTAATTGTCATTTAAGTGTTGCTGACAAGGTAAAGTGCTAAGTGCTGGGATTTACAGGGACCAATAAGACATAAATCTGCCCTTCAAGGGCAGATGATCAAGTAGGAGCAATATGGCACCCAGCGAGTTAACTGGTTTTACAAGCCCGAGCAAGGTAGAAAGTGCTCAGAGCAGAACAGCGCTGAAGGGTGAGTACTTACAGAGCTCCTGCGGGATGGCGATGGCTTCCACATGCGTTTTGCCAGATAGTCGAAGCACCAACCCAAATATTTTGACATTGTATCAACTTGATTCGAGAGCTATGATTTATAATCTTATTGCAATTAAAGCTCCAGTGCAAATACAGCTTGTGTTACACAACCCCACACCCATCGTTTGACCAGTTGTGTCTTGGACTGAATTTCCTCGCCATCTCTAGTTCCCTCCTGCTGCACAAACCCTTGCCCAGGACGCACTGGCAAATCTCAACTAGTTCTTCAATTTCACTCTTTTCTCCAAGCATTTGAGAAAAGCAGTAAGAAAACAAAAACACAAATGCCATTTTCAACAAGGAGCTAGGAAGGGACAGAATGAGAAAAGAATGGATGTCTGGCAGTGGCAAAGGTTCCCTATTAAAAAAAAATCACAATAATAATACAGTTCTATGAAATATGTCTTGTCAGAACATTTGATGGAAGAGGAAATTGAGGCTCGGAGTTGTGAAATATCTTGCCCAAGTTCACATATCTGGTATCTTCAAAGCTGAACCTAAGGGTACCACAAAGCAGAAAAAGAAAAGGAGGAAGGAAAAAAATATATAACAAAAGGTTGGTCACTAGCTCTAGTCATGAGAAATCCTTCTTATGCAAAATGTTGAGAAGGTTGATAGGGCTTTTCAAATTATTGACTTCATGTTTGATGTGTGTGTGTGTGTAGAAAATATAAAGGCTGTCCCAATTTAGACATGACTGGACACTATTTCTGAGAAATTCAACCTCTCTCCCTCTGCACTTGTACAGTCCCCCAAACGCCCCCACTACAATCTTGGCCCAGCCCACCTTTACCAACGCATACCACACTGCCCTGAGCAAAATTTCACCAAGACAGCACTCTGGACTACTCCATTTGTGACGCACACAGTAATCTCCCATCCCCATTCCTTCATCGTAAAATGCGGCTCTGTACACATTTCGCATCGGGACTCGAAATACCTTTTTCCGTTTTGAATTCTAGATAACACATCCATGTCTACAGAAGGACTTTCCTGAACTCTAACTGGAAATACTTCCTCTTTTCTCTATACCTAGACCATAATGAATAACAACTATTTTTGGATATTTGAATTTTGTAAAGTTTCTAAGTTTAGGTAATGCTTTCGAGTATACCACCCTATAAAATACGGCTCACAAAACGTCTTGTGAACAGGCATCCTAAGATCCACTTTATGGTAAGAACTTGAGGGTCAAACTCACTAATAACTCCTTAGACATAGGCAAGAGGTATGCCTGTCCTGTGAGCTATACTCTGAAATTCTGGTCTGGCCTTCATCTGACTGTGCTCCTCCCAAGGAGTGAGGAATGTACCAAGCTAAAGGGAACATTCTGGAATTTCTTGCCTATATATCCTCTGCCCCCCACCCCACCCCCAGCTCAGACTGCTTAGAAAATCCTGTTGCTCCTTGTTCCCTGACTCTCTTCTCCTCAGTTGGTATGTGCTCCCATTCACCAGGAGAGGCCCAGGGACAGAGATTTTCAGGGGATATGAACTGGTCTTGGACGTGGACAGGAGTTCACACCTGTGAGTTGAGGTCGTTCACATTCTGAATGGGAACTAAGGCCAGAAGGTGAACGTGCTGTTGGTTGGTATCCAGAGGCTCATTTTCCCTGCCTCCATGCTCTAGAGGGAAGCTGAGGAACTGAGAATTCTTCATTTGAAGCTGGCCTTCCAGGTTGTTGCAATGTGTAATTGTCAAGGTGGGATAGGGTAGATCATGTTATTAACAATTTGTTAATTTGTAGTTTTAAATATTTAGACATATGGTATGGGTTTGCCTTTGTCCTTTTGCCCTTAGTTCCATAATCTTAAGGACAAGCTTTTGCCCCAGGTCACCAGTCAGTGAGAGACAAAACCAAGGCTCAGTCCAGGAGTTTCACTCTGATGTTTCCATGACGACCATGTTTCCCAGACCTGCCTGATCATGGGGATCATTCGAAGCTGGAAGTGGCTAAAGTGCAGAGTGGTTTGGGTTAGAGCCTGAGAAGTCGACCAAAGACTCCAGGGGATTGTATGCTCAGGCAAGTCTGGGAAATGCCGTCCTACTCAATCAATCAGCAACCATTAGTTATTAAATCGATAAATACTATTTAAATACCTTCTACAGAGTACAGTAAACAGCACTGTACTATAATCAACCATTATACATTTAGATGGTGCATATAATAAACCTTTTTTTAAAAAAAAATTCAGCATAACAGTATTCATTATTTTTTCACCACACCCAGTGCTCCATGCAAGCTGTGCCCTCTCTAATACTCACCACCTGGTTCCCCGACCTTCCAGCCCCCCACCCCTTCAAAACCCTCAGATTGTTTTTCAGAGTCCATAGTCTCTCATGGTTCACCTCCCCCTCCAATTTCCCCCAACTCCCTACTCCTCTCTAACACCCCTTGTCCTCCATGCTATTTGTTATGCTCCACAAATAAGTGAAACCATATGATAATTGACTCTCTCTGCTTGACTTATTTCACTCAGCATAATCTCTTCCAGTCCCATCCATGTTGCTACAAAAGTTGGGTATTCATCCTTTCTGATGGAGGCATCATACTCCATAGTGTACATGGACCACATCTTCCTTATCCATTCGTCCGTTGAAGGGCATCTTGGTTCTTTCCACAGTTTGGCAACTGTGGCCATTGCTGCTATAAACATTGGGGTACAGATGGCCCTTCTTTTCACACATCTGTATCTTTGGGGGTAAATACCCAGGAGGGCAATTGCAGGGTAACGTTTGGATGCATATTTTATTTCTCCTAATAGATATTTATCTTCATGACTGAAGGAGAAACTTCATGTACAACCTTCTATCCCATATAGCATCTCCCACAGTACTTTTTTTTACATTATAAGGGTAGCAAATATTTATTGGATAAAAGATTAATGTTTGGAATTCTTTTGTGTAGTATCTCCCAATAGTGTAAATGTAAAGGGTGTAATTTTTATGTCTTCTCATCATACAGATGCTATGAACATTAAGAAGGTTGTCCTTATTTGTGTTATATATTCTTATACATATTTCTATTAAAGTTTCATATTATATTTAATGACTGTTCCACGAGCTGTGAATTATTTGAGGTTGAGTGCTCCATTTTGATTCCTTCATGACCTAATGTGGTGGACGTGGAGACACTTCTCTTAAATTAAGGACTTGCTTTCTTGCCTATTGACTAGTCACAGCTGGAGCATGAACATCTGACTTTTCAGCTCATGGTGGAACAATGTGCATAGGCTGCATACACTTCGGAGCTCTGTATGACGTTGGCCAAGGCTTTGCTGGGTCTGCACTGACGTTCAGTTTCTCTCTCTGCCCAATTCTTTCCAGCTCTATCAAGTCCTAGTAAATATCTGATGCATCAAACAATATCTCAACGTCTGTCTCTGGAGAGTCTTGCCTGTGTCATCTAGCCTCTTGGAGAATCAATAAATATTCCTTGAGTATATGGTAGATACATAATAACAATAATAGCCAACTTACAAAATGCTTACTATGTGCCAGGCACTAGTCTGAGTATCTTGTACCTATCATACATACATCATTGAAGTGGTAACTATTAATATCCCCATTTTACAGATGAGGAAACTGAGGCACAGATAGGTTACATAACTTGTTCAGGGTCACATACCTGGGAAGTGGACCTTATGTTAGAGCCCAGGCAATCTGTTTTCAGAGCCTGTGTTCTGAATCACCAGACTAAAATGATTCTCCAAAGAGATTTTATTAATATTCACAGGACCAATGAATAACTATGTATTTCTGTGGTATAAGTAGTCAGTTCATATGCTATTGATTAATGTATGCTTGGGGGTATCTGAAAATAGAGCTGTTATTACTAGTTTCTTCTAAACTTGTTTTTATTTTTCAAACAAAGTTTAGAAAAATGAATAAGAGGGATTTTTAAATTTACCTATTGGAAGATATTTATTCTTAATTTTTCCCCTCATACTTGGGAGAAAATTTATGATTATTTTCATGTTCTGGCCTCATCATTTTATCATGATGATAGCCAGTCTTTTGTGTAAGACCTCTTTTTTTTTTTTTTTGAAATTATTTGGAAAAGATGATATCTTGGCCTATGACTGCTCTTAGCTTGTGGGCTGACTTCTCCTGTGGTCCTTGCTTCTCCTCGGCCCACGGCCCAACTTTGGCCTTCACTGAGAGGATGTAATGAGGTAGTCTTAGCAGTGGCACACTGACCAAGCCAAAGTTAATTCAGGGGTGAAGTTTGTTCCCATATTCCATTTGTGGGTTGCTACCTTGGGCCTCATTTTGTGGCTTATTTGCTGCAGACCCTCACTTCTTAGGTCACACAACTCCTTTCTTGTCCCAGTTCTTACAGGGATGTATTTGCTGTTCAGAGCATCTGGTCACCACTTGCTGTTTATATGTGAGGGCTGCTGTCCGCTTGGATGATCACAGGTAGGAGATCCTCGAATCTCAGGCTTGGCAGAGATTCTTCCTAGTTTTTAACTATATTTTGGAACTTTTGCTGACGGTATTCAACCAACGGGCCTTCTGTCGCTCTGTCTACAAACCGATCTAGTATCCTTCTTGCTTTATATTTTCATTTTTCTGATGCTACAATGACTGATCCCAGTTTTTCTCCTTTGTTCCAATTCTTGTATGTGTACTGATTCAATAGTCCATTGGAAGAGATTAATTCTGACTTTATTTTATCCAACTCAATATCTCATTGTCTGAGTCTCAGTTTATTGATCTTATAGTCCTGGATCTTAGAATGGCCTGTCGTTATTGTAAATTAAATTCATGCAGAAAATTGATCTGATGACAGAAATCTCTTTTTTTGGGTGATAGTTCATTATTAGGCCAGTACTATTTAAATAATTGTCCTACTGTTTTATTGACATTGCCAAAATATCAGAGAGCAAAACATAAGTAATTTCACTTTATTTTCCTCAAATCTTAGTAGTAAATTATTTATTGGCAAATATTTAGTGAATGGCCACTATGTGCCAGGTACCAGTCTAGGCAGGGCTATGTTCCAGGTATAAGGAATGAAATGTTTTTGCACCTGCATTTTTTACTTTTCACACGCCTGTACTTTTTAGTCAAAACTCATGATAACTCTATGAAGATGCTAAGAGAAACATTATTCTTATCACAAAAATGAATTAACAGAGGCTTAGAGTAGTTCTAATGATTGGTTCAAGTTCATATTGTAGAACAGCACTAAGAGTAAGACCTCAAACATCCTTTCAGTCTTCTTTCCACTAAGCACATTAAAGAGATATTAAGAGATTAAAATCCATAACGAGGGGTGCCTGGGTGGCTCAATCAGTTAAGCTTGACTCTTGGTTTCCACTCAGGTCACAATCTCAAGGTTGTGAGATCAAGCTCAGCCTGGAGCCTGCTTGTCTCTCTCTCTCCCTCTCTCTCCCTTCTCCCCATACCTTGCACTCATGTTCACTCTTTCTCAAATAAATAAATAAATAAAATCTTTAAAAATAATAATAAGATAAAACCCATAGAGAAATGCACATTAGACACATACCAAGCAGAGCTTCCTGTATTAAACAAATAAATAATGATAAAAGGAACTCTGACACATCCACAAAGCAAGTGAATGTTGGGATCATTGTCTTTTTTTTTTTTTTTAAGATATATTCTAAATTCCTTCCATTTTTCTGAAAATGTTTTGAACCCCTTGGAAAATTCCTCATATCTATCATGCATCCATTAGTAGATAGATATGTTGTCATTCAATTCACTTGGGTGGTCATTTTTTATATGTTCTTCTTGAACGACCTTGACAAGTAAAAAATATAAGCTAGTTCCCATAAGGAGATGTACAGCTGGGAGAATCTAGCCCACTGGTATTTCTGGGATACTTATTTGAATGATACAGTAAATACAGTCAATGCATGGAGAGACACAATGTAAACTGTTACTTTGAAATGCTTGCTTTTGGCACAACTTCATCACAGGCGTTTTACAATTTACAAAGCAGTATGGAGTAACACTGACAACTTCTGTGTTTACAAATTCACTGGTTCCTCTTTACTCAAGGCAGGGTTTTTGGTTTTGGCACCTTTTCAGATTTCATCATTTCTTCCCAATATTTTTGCATCTATTGCTCTTTACTCTATTAGAATAGAGATTATTTTATCCCAAGCTGAATGGGCACCATGGAAGCCACGTAACTTAGAAGAGGAAATATTATCCAGCTGGACCTGATGCAAGGTCCTAGTAAAATGTCTGGTTTCATTGCATTTAATGCATCAAAAGAAGGATTTTTTTTTTTTTAGCAATGACTGAAGAATGTGAGAGCATGAATTATGATTTCAAATAATAATCTTAATTGTTTGCAATATGGAAGACTAAGAGAGCTTTGGAAAAAAAATTACTTCATCACCTTTAAGAAAGTGAGATGTTATGAAAACAGATCTTAATCTGTTAGCATTGCATTGTTAAGGAATACTTTCTTTGGCGATTTTTAAGATTCCTGAGATAAATAGCTCTTAGGATGGTTAAGATGTTGCCACACCAATAAACTAAAAGAAAGATCAAATATTAATTATTACATAATTAGGGGCCCCTGGGTGGCTCAGCCATTAAGCATCTGCCTTCAGCTTGGGTCATGATCCCAGGATCCTGGATGGAGTTCCGCATTGGGCTTCCTGCTTGACAAGAAGCCTCCTTCTCCCTCTCCCACTCCCCCTGCTTATGTTCCCTCTCTCCCTATCTTTCTCTCTGTCAAATAAATAAGATCTTTAAAAACTTATTACATAATTACTATCCTTACAATAAATATATCAACAAGAAAAGCAGTTAACATCTAGTGTGGGCTTATTCTATGTCAGAGAATATTCTAAGAGCTTCATGTGGGTTATCTCATTGAATCCTCAAAACAACTTTATTAGGTTTTCATTATCCCCATTTTACAGATATGAAAACCAGAACACAAAAAGTTTAAGTAATTTTCCCAAAGAGATACAACTAACAAATGGTGAAGTTTAGAATTTAATTCAGGAGTTTGTGCTAATTAAGTGTTAACCACGGACTATTCCTTATGTTATAATATTGGGCTTTTGCTCTTGGGGGTTTATATCATATAGCAGAGAAAAAGGTTGAAAGCAATGTAGAGCATTGTACATTCTAGAGTAGTCACTACTGCCTTCTAAATAAATCACAAAATGTATCCTATTTGGGTATTGGATTGTCCAACATTGTTATTTTCCCTAAATTTATATGTAATTTCTATAGATTATTTTGAAGAAATAATTAATTCTAAAATTTATATGGATGTGAAAAATATGTAGAAATGACCAGTTTGAAGAAGTAAAGACTTTCACTACCTCAATTTAAGATTTAATATAAAGGTAGAAGAAAAAGTATAGTGTGGTTTTGGAACACAGATAAATAAATAAATGAAACATAATAGAGGATTTCAAAATAGATGCACATATAAAGGATCAATCAGTTTTTGGAAAAATGCAAGGTAAGTTCTGATTCTGGTGTAGTTGTGTCAAATACTTTCCCCATCGCCATCCAAATCAGAAGGCATTAACTATCCCCAGCTATTGGAGTTTGAGCTTAAACCAACTTTTCTTGAGAGTGCTCAGTATGTTGTCTTTGAAAGGGAGCTGTTTGCGCTATTACATGCAGAAAAGATTGGGAATCCTGGTTACTACTGATCGCCCTTTTAATCACAATGTTGTCATACATGCTTCTCATTAATGACCAGGTGAAATCACAGCAAGAGCCAGAACGAGGTGTGGAAGAGGTATAAGCCACCTTGCATCATTGTATGCATCTATTAATAACAACACTTACTTTCAAACAAACAAAATTCTGGAAAAAATGCTAACCTGGATGCACACCTGAACAATAGATATAATCTGGGACTGTCCCAGGAGAATTGAGACATATGGCCGCCTAAAGGATAAGATATTATTATCTTGTTTCAAACAAAAATTCAACTGTGGAGAAGAATAAATAAAAGCATAAGGAATTTATAATTGGAATAAAACTTCTAGAAAATTTAAAAAGCATGAAAGAGGTGAAATGCACTTAAAATCATTGCATTTTGAGGGAGAAATCTGCTACTAAATTATCATCTGTTCACTCAAAACAAAGCAAAAAATGAAATTTATGTGAAATTCACAGTTGAAAATAGTTTATTTTTTGAAAGACAACAGTTTCTATTAAAAGTGCAGCCAAGTCTATTTCATCTGTGATTAAAGACAAATTTTTGAAGTTTCTGGAAATCAGAGCAAAAAAGAAAGAATAAGAAATATTTCTACTTATAAATTCATAGTTTATTCCTGAAAAGTGTTCAACTTCTAAATTAAATATTTTGAATAATAAAGAGGGAAATCATTTAAGACATAAGTTTTAATGAGATTAGTGTACCCTCAGCTTATTCAGTAATATGTAATGCAACAACTGGTCCTGCAATAAAATAATAGCTGTCACATAAAACTGCCAACTAAATTGATATTTTGAGGTTTTACTTATTTTTGTCACACATCTCTGTCCAACTTACACAGTTATAAACTGCATCTCCAGCAAAATTATCTGCATAAGTTCATCTGCCTAATATGAAGGATCTGGCTTCCAATAGTACCACCAAATCAGTGGAAAATTTGATTGACTTAAAGCAAAAATGAAAAGGGAAGTTGACTGAGCTTTATATACACTTGGTTATTTACCTCTTTTGGATTTAGTAGTGATGAAGATTTGTAAGGAATTGGAAGAAGTCTGAAGTGCTGTTACTATTGTTATTAAATCAATAGTCATGCATTTCTGGAAAAATTGGGAGGTTTATGAAATATGTTGGAAGAGCAAAGGCATTAAACACAGGAGCCTTGACTTGTCCAAAACATGTTGTACCCATTGCGTGTTACCGATGGAGATGGAGATTCCAGAAGTTATCTATACATGAGCACCTGTATTGAAAATTCTTCCAACGCTTAAGCACCCAGGGAATCAATTGGTGTGTGGAATACTGATTTCCTAATTTGAATTTATCTTAGTTTAAAATTTCTTCCTATTAAAGTACATATTATAGAAAGTCTTCATGAAAACATTAAAGGAAAACAAGATGCTCTTGATCTCAGGTCATGATCTCAGGGTCCTGAAATGGAGCTCCATGTCTGCCTCCATGCTCAGTGGGGTATCTGCCAGAGATTTTCTCTCTTCCTCTCTCTCTGCCCCTTCTCTCCCCCTGACCCCTGCTTGTGCTCTCTCTCTCTCCCTCCAAAATAAATAAATAAAATCTTCAAAAAAAGTTTCTTGTTTGGACATCTGGAAGAACCAATGACAAATGCAAAACTATTTTTCTGAATATAAAAATTTTGAAAAATAGATAACCAGTTAAAGAGGAATTTTAAATTCATTTTATTAGAATAATAAGACTGTTGTGTTATTTAAATTTTATTCTGTTAATTTAATTTATATAAAATTTTTATGGCAAAATGAAATGGATTTTCTAACTATCATTTAACTGGGGGAAAAGAACCTGTAAATGATTTTTGAGTAAGTATGTAGAAGAGTTGTAGTCTTAACATGACTTAATATGATACTGTATATATAATTTTATCATACCTATGTATATCTTAAATTCATAAAAATCTATTTAATCACATTAGTGCTATGGCCATACTACAAATCTTTCAAAATCATACTCTTTTCCCACTAAATTATTATATATTCCTTAGATTTGACCAATCCCTTGCCTCACTTTATTCTAGTCCTGCTTCATCAAATTCTTATTATGAAATGTGGTACTAAAATCAAAGTTTTTCTACTCTTAGACTCCTTCAAATGCTAACATTGTTATTTTTTTTCCAATTTATTTATTTTCAGAAAAACAGTATTCATTATTTTTTCACCACACCCAGTGCTCCATGCAATCTGTGCCCTCTATAATACCCACCACCTGGTACCCCAACCTCCCACCCCCCGCCACTTCATACCCCTCAGATTGTTTTTCAGAGTCCATAGTCTCTTATTTTTGGCTCTTATTTTTATTTGAAATTTGAAGTTTAAGTTCAAAGCCTAGTAGTTCAAGTAAAATTTTTATATATTCAATCCTTTCTTCCCAGTAATTGGAAAAAATGTGATTATCCTATATCACTAAAGAAAAATAAAATAGCTATAGGTCTATTATACCTTCCCATAAGTGAAAAATATTTTTTTAATATGCACTTAGCACTTTCTAAATTTCTAAAGCTAGCATTTCTCTCATCCTTTTTTTCAAAGACAGAGGATAGGTGGGTAAGTAGATAAACCTACGGATGGGTAGCTAGACTGACAGACAGATAACGATGGATGAGATAGAGGAAGAGATGACGGTGGTTGATACATGGGAGGTGATATGTCGGTTTGTGTCTCGTTTCTCTCCCATTTCTTTGCAAACCTCCCATTCTTCTCCACCAAAATTATCATCCATTTCCTGGTATGGAGAGTGGTCACTTTCTTCAAGAGTTCCCATGAAATGAGAAACTAGTTGATTTATAGAGGAGGCCACCATCGTACTTCCTGGTATGACCTATCTCTACTACAGTATTCCTTGAGGCGTTTTATACCCGGGATGCATTAGGATGCCTGCGATAGTAAGACACCTCTTGTTTGTAACAAAAGGTGTCACTCAAACGCACTCTTGCCATCGGTCATCGCCTTTACAATACTGCTGTCCTCGTTAACACATTCTTAATATACCTTTTATAAGTTTATCTTCTTACACCCCACTTTTAGTTTCCTGGATGAACTTATCTTTTATTAAATGGCGATTCTGGTAACACCATCCGGTGTTTGGCCAATAGAGGGAACTTTCGTGAATGTGTAGTCCTATCCGAGTGTTCAGGACATGCCCAGTAATTCTATGAAGGTAGACACTAAACAGGCATTTCTACTATATTACTCTTGCTTAAAAGAAAGTTATTCTCTATATCTGACTGATAAGACTCTGATGAAAAAAAGTGTCAAAAATGTGTTTGATTACCCTGGGGCTTACCTGGGTTGCCCGGAGAATTTGCTCTTTATAGTTTAGCTCAAGAGAGAGCATGTTCTCAATGCATGCTCTTGTGCTCTCAAAACATCCTGTCAAAAGACCTCGCTGAAATTAATGGCTCAGAACTGATGCTAAGCTTTCAAGGATGCTGCCGTGATTTATGGAGTGGGGCCAGTCTCCGTCTTCGTTGGGTGGAGAGCACTTGTCTTCATGTAACAGGGCTAATATTACTTCAAGCTGTTGTCAGTTGACTTGGTAAAATTGCTTAGATACACTCCCCATGCAGTTAGCTGGTGATGATTACCCTTAAGTATTCACATAGCAGAAGCCCTGGGGAAACGCTAATTAGCCACCCGAAAGGAAGATGATCCAGCCACGCAAACAATCTCCTCGAGTCTCCGGGCTATAATGAGGACCAGGCCCCCGCGACAAGGCCTGCTCTGTGCTGTGCTGCTGCATCGAGGTTCAGCAATTTTCAAGGAGAAAGAGATTGGGGTCAGGCCCAGGCTGCACGGACTCTGCTAATCACCACACAGGGACTTCGGGTGCTCTGAAGCCGCGGGAGGGCGTTGGCTCTCAGGAGCTGAAGGACACCTGGGCATATGTTGTTAAGGAGCTGAGGAAGGGGAAATCCGTTCAAACATTTGCAGACTTAAGGTGTACTGAGATCCCTTTGGTCTTTGCATAGTCAGTACCTTGTTCTTTCTTTTCATGAAAAAAGCAAACAGAAACAAAAAATAGAATTTCACCCAACCTGGCTGGTGACTCTGTTAGGTCCCTTGAGAGCTGTACTTAGAGCTTTGTTTCTCCTCCATTAGAGCGGTAATCAGTTTGACAACAGAGGAAGGATGGAGCGAGCCCTGTGAGGCTCTGACGGGTACGGGTCCATTTGTGGGGCTCCACGGCGTGAATGTGACTGCGTCTTTGTCAGCGACAAGTACAATTTGTCAGGTCACCATAACAGAGAACTTTGGGGAAGCAAAAGTTGATGAGGGCAGAACAGATAACTCTCCCCTGCTCCCTGATAACCATAAAAAGTAAGAGAAAGGGGAAAAGCAGGAATTCTGAAAATGCTTGCTAGAGGGCATCGGGAATTTCTCCGTCTCTCAGTTTGTGGAAGGGAGGAAAGCAGTAGGAGCTTCCTCTGGCTCAAAACTGAACTCTTAACCTGAAAAGCAGGAGGAAGGGCCATACCCACTGATGTCTAAAATAAACTTGAATTCTTGATCTACAGTAAGCGAAGGAAAATGTTCACACCCACATGGGGAAACAGTGGTTTCCAAATCCTTGGAACACAGTGGCCTCATCTACTGACAGCTATTTCTAATGTGGGCTTTTGTTGACCCTACAGCAAATATAACTCAATTGTTAATTTTTTCTTGAAGTCCCAGAAAATATGGCATGTGAAGACTGAATATGAGGAAGCTTTTTTTTTTGTTTTTTGATTCCATAAATTTTTGAAGATTATATATAATCAACACCAAACATTAGGAATGACCAGGTTTTGGGTAACTGTATCATACATTAACTATTGGTATATTTAAAGGGTTTGGGTTATAGTTGCTATAATTTAAGGGGAAGACATAACAGAAAAGCAGAATAGCATAGGCACAAAATGAAAGCACTCAGTTTTGGTTAGTGAAGTAAAGGAGAGAAAGTGATTTCTAAATAGGTATATACCTATATCACAGAGGAAATATTAATATTTTGGTAATTAAAATCCTTTGTCTCATTAAGAAAATGAATATTTAAAACTTAGAATTTACCCTTTGTTGCAGCTTTGCATAAATCATGTTCTTGAGAGTGTGTGCAAGTTCATACAGAGCAAATCCCCGAAATATCAAATCCCTGAAATATCAAATCCCTAAAATATCAAATCCTCTCAGGACACCCTATTCTCACCTACATTTTTCGGTTGTGCTACCTCAATTTTTAAAATTTTTTATAGCGAAAATGCCACTCAGAGGTAAAGTATTTTCTAATACTTTAGAAAATACTTAAGGTGTATTTTATCCAAACATAGCATTCAAACCAATTTTATCCAAACATAGCATTCAAATCTGATTTCATCACACTTTTGCAAAATACAACTCAAAAAATTTCTTCAGGGCACCTTGAAAAAAATTGTACTGCGCAGAGTTAAACAGGCAAGGAAGACTTTATTCAAGACTTTTGCAATAGGAGTCAAGTCTAGTGCAGGAGGATAGAGAGACTGAACTAAAAGGCAGACCAGTTTTTAAGCACCCAGGTGAGTTAGCAGGAAAGTTCTGGAGAATGTTAAAGGGGCGGCAGGTCACTTTGAGCAGTCGTCTGTGCTTATCAAAGTCTGGTTCCTAGCCTCCTGCAGAGACTGGGAGATAAGGGGCTCTATCTTTATGCTTACATTTCAAAGAGAGAGCCACCCCCCCAAATCCTGGAGAAAGACATAACTGGGTTGTAAAACTGCCAAGAGACTGGGAAAGGATCCATGTCTCAAAGGGAAAGAGAAAGCATTTTAAAATGGCAGGTTTTCTAAAGTAAGTGGTCTAAGAGAGGGCAGGGACCTACAGCCAGGAAGAAAGGTGTCTGGAGTTCAGTCAAGTTGAGGGTCATGTTAAGGCTGTCTTGATCACTTGCTGATACCGCACACTGTCAACAACTGTAAGTATCATTTATTTTCTTCCAAACTTTGCTTCAAGACCATGAAATTTCTCATTTTCCAGTCTCAGTAGTCACCAGGTGATATGAAGCAAATAAAAGTAATAAAAGTTGACTTGAAATATTCAGAGAAATAACTTCTCTTTTTAAGATTTATCTATTAGAGAGAGAGGAGCACATGCTCACTTGACTGGGGGGAGGGGCAGGGAGAGGAAGAGAGAGAATCACAAGCAGATTCCCCATGCAGGGCAGAGCCTAACGTGGGACTCGATCTCACCACCCTGAGATCATGCCCTGAGCTGAAGCCAAAGTGCATTGCTCAACCGACCGCACCACCCAGGAGCCCCCCGAGAAATAATGTTTGAGAAATCCATCAGATACAAAATTTAGAAGTTATGAATGAAATAATTATTACTAATTTATTATTGAGGTACAACTTCAAACCAGGCCGTGCTGAGTCCTTTCCCCACACTCCCTGACCGTGTTCACACACAGACCCACCACAGAGATGAGAAGAATGAAACCCCCAGAGGCTGTGACTGCTTTGGGGTCCACAGGTAATGAGGGTAGAATGAAAACTGGTTTTGGACTTTTCACCAGGAGGTATGACAAGATATATTTTATATGAAACCAAATGTGTAATTTTTATAGAATTTTATTCTGACTTTTAACTCCACTTGTGAAAAGCCTACTTTTCATATCTAATACAGAGAGACATTACAAGGCTCTATTAACGCTCTGGATTCATGGAAGTGGTTTGAAAGACCCTACAGCCGGAGCTGAGGAATACTGGGTAATTTCTTGTGAGGGCTTTCAATAGATGCACACCCCTGGTGTGGCTTAGGGGGGTTCTTACATGACCCAAAGGGAGAAAGACTCTGGTGCATTTCCTTCCAAACTCAGCATTTAGTCATTCCGTATCAGCACTGGTTTTCATTTGACTTGGTAAGTGGGAGTAGATGTATTATTAGCTCTGACAATAAGCTTTCATTTCCAGTGTGTTGCCTACTTTTTCTATCAATAGTGCTAAAAGTGAAAAGTACAGTTGAAAGTACTCTTTTCAGCCAACTGTGATGAGTTGGATACATTTTCAGAAAAGTGTACAAAATTTAGTTTCATTATGTCAAAATATTCCCAGTAGCTTCATTCAATGAGAAACAATAGTTCATAAAAGAAAGATTTAGAAAAGCAGAAGTCTGTGATTCATTTCACTTGTACTTGTGGAATAGGACTACATACTACCAGAAAATTCATTGCTTGAACATCATCTAGTAGCAAAATCTTCCTTTAAGGAATATAGTGGTAAATAAGACAGACAAATTTCTTCCCAACAATGATTATAGTTCCATGGTGGAGCAAGTTAGGCTTACACTTTTTCCAATTCCTACTTAAATTGTTTTCTATTTCAGGTAGAAATTATATTCCTTTTTTAAAAACTTGAATCAAGAACTAATTTTTTTCATGATACCAAGACCAGTTATTCAATTATACCAAGGTGATTTTTTTATACAAAGGCAATTATCAAGAAAAGCCTGTTAGTATTCACTTTTATCCTTGATCCTGTTTCTAACCATACCATAGCCACACAAGAGACGGAAGATAACTCAAGGAATGACCAACCCAAGTGTTTTCTGAATAAACGATGAGAATCTGAGACTCTTTTACCGTCAGTGCTTTATTGTAGGGAGAACCAGGGAGAGCTCTCCGTCACAGTAGCATATTCAGGTTTCATGAGGTCTGAGAGTCAAAGAGTGGGCTACACCCTCGTTACTGCACACACCGTCACCCAGCCACGGTCAGACCCTCGTTACTGCACACACCGTCACCCAGCCACGGTCAGACCCTCGTTACTGCACACACCGTCATCCAGCCACGGTCAGGCCCTCGTTGCTGCACACACCGTCATCCAGCCACGGTCAGGCCCTCGTTGCTGCACACACCGTCATCCAGCCACGGTCAGACCCTCGTTGCTGCACACACCGTCATCCAGCCACGGTCAGGCCCTCGTTACTGCACACACCGTCATCCAGCCACGGTCAGGCCCTCGTTACTGCACACACCGTCATCCAGCCACGGTCAGGCCCTCGTTACTGCACACACCGTCACCCAGCCACGGTCAGAGTTTCTCAGTCCTGTGTTTTCCGAGAGCAACTAGGGCTCTGGTAGCAGATCTCGGATATCGAGTGTGATATGACTGACTGTCCTACTGTTTGTGCTTTTAGTATCTTCTCGGTGTCTCATCCCATATCATACCATTTCCCTTACAACCAAAGCTACACCAAAAGAAGCTACGAGGTCTGCTCGGACCCTCAAGTTGGCTGCAGTGCCTGTGCCCCTCACTCCTCCACCCAAGCCCACGAAGAGTATCGTATCACTGACAGCAGCAGTTCTTGTATTCAAACGGCCTCATTTCTGTCTTGTGCTGATGTTTAACGACAGCAACAGCAGCTCAGGGTATGCATCAAAATCCTGTTTTCTTGGACCTTGTTATTGTTTCTGAAGAGGCTGAAAGGTCTTACATTTTAGGTAGATCCTATGAAAGGCCGTACCTTTCTGTGCCAGTGAGGCCTTCCTCACATAATGCTTGGAGCCGACGATATTTAATTAGGTGGTTTCATTAAAATATTCAGAACGCAGAGAGAAAAATGCTTTCTTCAGAAGGTGCTGTGCTGAGCATCAAATACCGAGATGATACAAATGTTTAAAATGAAAACAAAAATAGTAAGGATTTAGACGGTGCACGCTTTTCAAAGAATATACTGGTAGGATAGACCGGTGTCAGGCTACATTTCATCCATTACAACAGAGGCAAAACCGTCTGTTTTTTGAAGGAAGAGCTAGACTCCCACACAAAGCACTTCCCTCCCGGGCAGGACCGGATGCTGCAGGGCGCTGGTTCTTCTCCCAAGTCCTGCCTGTGAGTGGGCGAGCGGAATGAGGGAAGCGAGGTGATGCTCAGACTTCCCAGCCCGGGAAGGCTATTGAACACGTTCCGTGTAATCCACTTAATTGCACGCATAAGCTTGTCGGGAGAACCTGCAGCTACAACGAATCAATAATGTATTCAGAGCACAGTGGGAAGACACTGATAATGGAGTTTTCAGCCTTCCGGAGTGTGCTGGCCGAGTCGCTTGTGAGTCTTGGTGGCCTGGTCAATAATTAGGCCAATAGCTTTTGGAGTTGGATGGTCAGGATTCGACATGTGGATTCCGATTAAGTGACAGTGTGACTGAGCTAGGAATCCCGCCGACATACATTAGAGCCTCAGCTTTAATGAGGGGATCTTGTCTCTTCTGTTAATTCTGATACCCGTAGCCTTAATTCCAGAAAAATACTAAAGTCCAAATGCATAACCTAAAGGTGTAAGGTGACTTTTTACATCCTGCAAAACAGATGTGTAACCATTGAACAAACCCCCAAAAGAAAATTAGGTCAGATATTGCTTTACTACACTGATTGAGACTGGTTTTTATATTTTTAATTTGTGCCATTTAAAAATGAGAGTTGTTAATACTGTTGGAATGCTTTCTTTCTCTCTGTCACTTTCTGCTCACTCTCTCTCTGTTTCTCTGTTCCACTACATCCAATTCTAGTTGTTTTGGAATACAGGAACAATTTTATCTCCATGTTGGGTTACATCGAAATTACCTCACTTTTTCTAGAATTATTTAGAAAAATAGCACACAGAATAGGATGACATTAGGATTACACAAGACCAACATAATGTAACTTCTATTTGTATATGGCCCTAATGATAATAAATGCCAAATACACAAGGTAAGACAACAAATTATTATACAGTCACTGAATATTCCAGATGGACCCATATAAGGAAACAAAACCTCACAAAAATTGCCTTATTATTCTTGAAGCTTTTAGTTCTGCTTACACGCATGCATTTCAATGTATTTGAGTCTAGAATAAAAAAAGAAAGCCAGTTAATCCATGAGTTGTTATGGAGTGTCGCAGCGGATGAAGCCTGCAAGGTTGTTGTTGACAAGCGTCATGTATTAGTGGCAGAGACACATGCGTGGGTACATAAATAGACACACGTGTAAGCAAGTAAATAAGAGAATGTCAGGTCATAAAACATATTAATATCATACATGTGCAGGAGGGTATGGTATTTTCTTTTGATAGAAAAATCAGAGATACCCTTTCGAAGGAGCTGACACTGTGACCTGAGATTTCAGTGGTGAGAAGCCAACCGTGAAAAGATGCAGAGGAACGGGAAGTTCCAACACAGAGTCTCGGAGGAGCAAGCAAGCGGCGATAAAGATGACGGGGATGAGGGGAGGGATCACAAAGTCAGAGATAGGAACCAGCTTCCCATTTTAAACACACCCATGGACTGCTCTGTTGAGTTTCCTGTGCTGAACAACCCTACTGGCACACAGCAGGCATTCAGCAAGCACTCCTTAATGAACAAACGGATGGAAAACAAGCATCATAAATGCAAATATCATCGTTCTGATGTTTCTGACAGACTTACATTGTTACTACCTGGTGAAGCAAGAATCACAAAGTCTGGCATTGAGATACCATAATGAATGAGAATTACGTTACAGAAAATTCATCATTTGTTTGAAAATGAATTTTTTTTTTTTAAGTAGGCTCCACGCCCAGCATTAAAGCCCAACACGGGGCTTGAACTCACAACCCTGAGATCAAGACCTGAGCTGAAATCAAGCGTTGGACGCTTAAACAACTGAGCCACCCAGGCGCCCCTGAAAATGAAATTTTGATAAAATGATATGAAACATGTGAAAATAGAATCGTGGAATCAAAAAGTGTGAAGCCTAACAGAGACATCACACAGAGATTTTCTTGTTCCTTGAAATTTGGTTCAAGGATCAGCAGTGTCAGCATCTCCCTGGAGCCTGGAAGAAACGCAGACTCCCACCTCTCAAACATGTTTCATAGGTGAGAACTTCGAATGGAACAAGAGCCTCAGGTGATCCTTAGGGACATTAAAGTCTGAGTATCACTGCTCTGGAATAGTGATTTACAAACACTACATTTTGTGGTCCTTATGAGGAATCACTTGGAGTAAAGAATTTTTTTTTTTTTTTTTTTTTTTTACTTACTGGACTCCTACCCCTCAAGAGTAAAATTCAAGTGTATTAAACAAGCAAGAATTGTCTAGTTGATTCTGATGCATCCTAATTCCTTCATTGGTAGGATTACTGAATTTAGCAAATAATGAAACTAACTTATGTTAAAAAATACTCATTGTTTATCTGAAATTCAAATTTAACAAGGCATGCTATATGTTTGCCTATTTTATTCATTTGACGTGTGAACATAGGTTCAGAGTGTAAGAGTTCTTTGTAAAATATAAATGTATAAAAAAGTAAGGCATTGGTACCTGTGTCAATTAAATAATATTTATTCATATTCATAATGTGTTGATTTTCTGACACAGCGTAACTTGTAAATCAGCCTTTATAGATAGCACATAAAAAATTGTGTGTCTTTAAATGCAAGAAAAACAAATAAAATTTATTACAATACAGTTATCTCCTTCTGAATATTCAAATACGACCACTTAAAGAGAAAAGCCAAGAATTGGAGTCTTTTTGTTTTTAGTCCTTTAATAACACCTCATGGCTGGAGGTTTTCTGTAAACTGTGGATAAATATGAAAACATTTAAAAAGCTATATAATAGCTGTTTAAATAGGGTCCATCTCTCCCTAAAATACAGTCTGAAGCCTAAAGCCTGCATATGACATTTCACCAGTTTTTGGAAAATAAAGGATTTTCCCCATTACATAACACCTCAGTGTTATATTATATTTGGAAAATATAGAAATATAGAAAAAGAATAAATTAATTACTCATAATCATATCACCGGAAGACAATCATGATAATGATTAAGCATATTGTTTGCCAATTATTCCCCTAAAAAGATTTTTTACTGTTTTTCACAGTTTTAATGATATTGTGCCATCATGTTCTACTGTGCTTTTGGACTTCACATTGTATCATAAACACTTCCCTTATTATTATAAATAATGTGTTATTCATTGTAGATCTAACACCCAGTCAAGTAGATACACCCAAGTTTTATTTTTACTTAATTTTTTTGAGTTTGGGAAGTATTGTACCAGTTTCAGCCCTTTGTTAATCACACTGCGGAGAACTCATAGCAGAACGGAAGCACCTGTGACCCCTCCCGCCGTCTTAGCCCTTACACACCTTCTCAGGATCAGGAGAACCAAGGAGCATGCCCCCCCTTGGGAAAGGTCACTTGCTAAGCAGTGACCCCAGCTTCCTAAGTTTGAAAAATAACAGACATTTCAACTGGTTCCTGAATTCAAGAACTCGGAAAGCTTGGAGAAACTGAACCCCAGCTGTCACTCCAATGTGAGTAAGACTAAATCTAATTTGTTGGGTGGAAAGAGTTAAATGAACTTTAACTGAAAAGCTCTCTTTCTCTTCCTCTCAGGGTAGAAAATAGCCAAGGGCAACAGCGGATGACTAATGTGTAGAATATTGCAATTAGTATAGCAAGGTACTTACAGGGATCAAATTAAAAAATTCATTAACGTACGCACTTAATTAAGAAACACTTTTCGGTTTACATGATAAATTATGACACCTATTAAATCTTCCAGTACAAGCTGTAATGGCTTCTTTGCTCCCGGGTAGAGAACTATCGCCTCTGAGGTCCTTTGAAACTCCCCAAGGACTGGCAGCATTAGTTACAAGTGTATTAAAAACAATGCTATCCCCCTGCAAGGTGCAAGCGCCTCTTTATTGGAAACTAATTTAAACTTAAAAAAGCACCAGGGAGCAGGAGGCTATCATGCTGCAAGGCAATGATAACAAACATGAAATGACCTTGAAAAGGAAATACAAGTCTTTGCTCCCCATCATTCCCAGAAGAGAAGTGGCAGGTAGGAAGTCTGGGTTTTGTTTGCTTTTGTGTCTTGTTTGGTCTCTGTCTTGCCCTTCTCCCCTTGAAAATAAATGTTACCCGTGGAGCGAGAACATATTGGAAATAATTGCGTATTAGTAGGTTAGTGGTCCATAGGCCTTCTTGTTTTCATTCCGTGGGAATGGTTAGGAGAGAGAGAAGGAAAGAAAAGAGGAAGGGAGGTTGGGAGGGACGCGGGAGTAAAGACGGAAGTGAGGAAGGCGGTGAGTGAGGAAATCGGGCCCATCCCTCAGAGTCTGGAAGTATCTGAGGTCTTTCTGCATTGTGGAAAAGTGTGGCTCTACAAGGATAATAAAACTTTACACTTCTCTTATTTTCTTCAGAGTGTCTTCAATATCTCCTTTAATATTCTTTACAAGACTAGAATTATCAGAATGGGCAAGGAAAGCTAGAGAATCAGAAGGGCTTTGCAGAATCAAACATATTCATGATCTCTGGAACAATTTTCTTGTTTTCCAGACTACGAAGTTTTTACAAGGAAGGTCAATGCTTTAGTGGACCTGTGCACTCCTTGATAGTTTGGAAACATCTGCCTTTCTGCCCTAACCCATCTTGTTGCCCTTGCCTTATTATTCTAGCTAACAAATCATAGAAGGTAGCTCATGCCGCGGTAGTGCTGAGTGGAAAACACTCGTGTACTCAATTTCCTGGCTGCTGGGAGTTATCCCACCTATTATCATATGTTGAGACAAGGATCCAAGGACGAAGTGTGGAGCAGGGGTCCTGAGAATCTGGGGGCAGAGATGGCAGAATGGACAAAGCAATGCTTTTCCTGGCTCATTTTCCCTGAGCCGACCCCATTTGAAGTTATATTGTGGGGTTACGTCTTTAATTCCATAAAGCAATCCAGCTTCTAACTTAAAATATGCAGATCACACTGTTTCTGCTGTCTTTCAGCCCCATTTGCCATTCTTCCTTTAATGTTTTTGTCCCTCTGCCTATTGTAGAGGCAATATGAAAGCCACGTTAAAGAACACTGAAAAACAATTTTAAAATAAAGTCTAGTGCAAGTTATACTTTTTTCTATTTCTTAAAAAAATCTATATCAGCGTGTTACTCTTGAGTGCCATGGCAAGAATTTGAATGAATGAGTGAAGCAGAAGACAAGAAGGACACGGAGGGACTGTTGTTTGAAACTCTGCCCGTGGTTCTGAGACTCCTCTGTCGGCGGGGAACCCGTGTGCAACAGATGGATGGCTTTCAGACTTTTGTAAACTGCAACTCAGAGTGAAAACAAACAACAAAAAGGTACATTGACATAAATACATAATACATAATATATGTAAATACATATTGCTGTGTTCTGAGTAAGAGACAAATGCGGGCCTGCAGGCCAACTAAGGGATGGGGACCAGCCTCCACAGCACTCCTGGTCTGCAGCTGTGGCCGGGGCACCAACAAACAGCTCCGGGACGGTGGACTGTGTGTGCCCTCCTTTGGCCGCCCCACCCAGAACTCAAGGCCAGTCTCTGAAGCACCGAATCTGGCGCAGTCCGTTCTCTGAGTCACTCAAAGATGCTTTCCTCTGATGATACTGGAGTCCTGCCTGGAAGCAAGAGGACCTCCCTTCTTCCCTGAGTGCAGTCCAACCCTTTAAGATGGTGGCCATTTCCTGTCTCCTCAAAATATTTAAAAAGCTCAAACTGAATTCTAATCCCCACTGATGCTTCTGACCCTGATTACATAATCAATAGTACATCCTCCTTCTTCAAGTGCCCATTAAAGTCTTCCTTACCGAAGCCAGAACTTTTAGGAGGCCAAAGTTGCTTGTTTAGTGGGATAAATCCTAATTGCTGTTATCAGAGGAGGTCTGAATTCTCAGTAGTATTGTCCCCGCCTGGCTGTGGTTGGGACAGTGACTCATTTGCTCATCACTGGGCAACAAGGCAGGAAAACGTCTTAAAAGCATTTAGGTTTTCATCATACTCCTTCTTATCTCCACTGTGGGCCACAATCTTGGCTTCTTCTGATAACCGGGGTTGACAACCTCACCAGTAAAATAGCGCTAGCCCACTACCAATATACTGAGCTGAAAAATTACCAAAATAATTTGAAGCTTCTATTTCAATGGGACCTTTTCTGTGACCCCTAGCAGAAGGAATATTTCCAGGAACCAAGTCTCTAAGCAGATAGTGCCCTAGCATGGGAGGCAGGAAACACAAAGTCTGCAAGTGTGACACAGAGTAATAACAGCATGGGACCAATCCTACTTCCATCTCTTGATTCTTGGACCAAATATTTAGCATTTAGCATATATTGGTTATTAGGAAAATACATGTACCAAATCCTGGAGGACAACAACCTCACCGTTAGTATGTTGTCCTGAACCAGTCCTCAGCTGAGCCTTTAATAGGTGATTACATTGGATTGGCATCTTCTAGGTGATGAGCAATGCTAGGACAGTGGATACCATGATTGCATATACCTTAGTGTAAAATGAGTCTCTCGCGCCAAGGGATTAGGGTGTGAGATGTGACGGTGATTGACTGGGTATTCAACATGTCTTCAGATGGCCATTACGGGTGAGATACGGTGGACTGGAAAGGCAAACTCATACCTGAGTCATTACTGATTCTAATAAAGAGAGATTACCACTTCTTACTGGGTTAAAGAAGTCTTATATAATTGAGCTGACAAGTGGTTGGTTTGTGTCCCCAAGGAATAGTCCTCTATAAGACTTAGCAATGGTCTCTGTGATGGAAGAAGCGTAGGTCTTTTAGTCGTAAGTGAATATACTTCCAGCTCGTTCTCCGTATGAAGTGAATGATTAAATGCACTGCTCTCGACTCTGAAAAATGGGATTATGGCAGAATTTCCTTCTACCTTGGACTTTGGGCCACCTCTGTGGGAAGTTTTAATGAGATGATGGTCCATTTTCAGTGCAAATACATGTTGCCCAATGGTGAACAGGGCCCTCCTCTATCACAGAAACAATTAATGGTAACAAAGATGTCAGGGGAGGAAGAAGTACTGGCACAAGGGAGGCAGAGAATGGGCAGTCCAGTCATGTAATCTACGTATGCTCTCTGGGCTTCCCTGTGTCCAATCCTGACTGTGTTAGTCCCATTCTACAACGGATTTCTGCTATGACTGGTGAATCTAATAATACATATTTCATGAGGGGCTGCTCTACTTTCATAGTCTTTGGTATTCCATTTTCAGGTACACAGTTTCTACTTAGACCCATTGGCAAGTCCCAAACTATTCGTAGTTTTGTACTTTTTGACATGGAGGGCATGGCCTTCCTCTGGAAGTCTTTATGTCTGTACTGCAGTTTTTCTATTGGGGATTGCCAGAGGTGTCAGCACACTGCTTTATCCATCAGGGATTCTTCTGGTATGATTGACATGCTGGTCACATGGTCTGACAATAAGGCAGTTTGCAACAACGTGAGCAAGACCAAAAACTCTGCTCTTGTCCTAGACCTCATTCAAAATTGGCAGCCTTTCAAGTTACCCAGTAACTGGGTAGGATCAGTTTTCCCAGTTGTGGTTTATACTACCATTACAAGTCAAAGAAGCCCACTGAGCACTGCGTGTCCTTAGTTCATTAGCTTATGATGATTAGAAGTTTGGATCTTAGGGAGCCCAGTTCCGTGGCATCATCCCTATCAAATCCAGCCTGAAAAAGACAAGGGACTATAGATGCCCTCAGGCTTTTTCAATGTGCCTCAATTGATAGTTAACTAATTTGTATAGTTTTGTTCCCCCACAAGGCATCAATGCCATCAAAAGCAGCCAGTTTACACCACATTCCATAAGGAAGCATTAAGTAATCATTATTTCTCTCAAATTGATTGTCTTAGTTTGGATTCTCCGGGAAGCAGACCTTGCCAACAGGATTGAGTATGCAGATTCTATTTAGGAAGTACAGGCTATACCAAAGGGAAGGAAATGTACCGCCACAGTAGGCATTTGGAGTTTAATCCCACATGCAGCCTCTGGGAAACTGCAAAACCCATGCCTCAAAATTAGTCTACCCAAGGACAAGGGCACTGAGGTCATTACTTAGCAGCTCCCAAGAGTCTTGAGTTGAAAGGCTCTGGTGGGCACGTTCATTCCCTGACACTTCCAATCTGCTCTGCACAAGAGGGTCAAGGCTTCCCAACTTTCTAGGAAGAAACAAACAAACAAAAACACATTTAGACTCACAGATGTGGATGTTGACACTTAGAAGAGAACAGAGCGCACTAAACCTCTGGGGGTGGGACACTGACAACATTGCTATACCTATCAAGGATAAGTCTGGCAGCTGCTACATAGCTCATATATTCATCTTCTCATCTCAATTAACCACAAGCTAATGCCAAGGGTTACTACCAGCAATGGATCTGCAAATGCTGGTGGGCAATTCAAACCCAAAATATATGAATATCTATTTTCTAGGGCCATTCTTTTTTTTTTTTTTCAGCGTAACAGTATTCATTATTTTTTCACCACACCCAGTGCTCCATGCAATCCGTGCCCTCTATTCTCCACTGTCTTACCCTAGGTTTTCTAGGAAATAGAAACTGAGTCAAAAGTTCTATGCTAACAATTCACTGGTCAGTGCCATCCCAGGTAAACAGGTATAAGAGAAAATGAAAATGAAACAAGAAAAAGAATAAATACCCATGTATTACCAAGATGATTATAACTTCATGATAAGCTGACTGCGCAATCTTAGAAGAACTCTTCAGAGATGTTTATCCAGATCCTGCATCCACATACTTACTGGGAGGAAGGGACAAAATGTGTCCGCCACTGTCAGTTTGCTTCACTGGACGTTAATTCCTATCTTTTGTGTTTGCACTGAAGGAAATCCCAGTGGGTCCCATAACCTGTCAAATCCTAGTGTCAACATATAAACCCAAGAATAAGAGCCAAGTGTCATGGGTTTGAAATAATGAACCATTGAAGAGTACCCACAAACTTCACGCCAATCGCCAGGATGAGCTACATCCATCTAAGGAAACTTTCTTTATTCAGGTGTCTTCTTTGCATGGATCTACTTCATTTGCACTTCCTTCTCTGCTGTTTTGTACGTGTAAATCTTCTACGGCTAATCCTCTCCTAAAAGACAAACACCGACTGCCCCGCATGTCCTCAAACCACAGTCCCTAATAATAACTATTAATATTCATTAAGTACTTAATAATGTTGTTATCATGGGTGCTGGGTGGTTCGGTCAGTTAACTGTCCAACTCTTGATATTGGCTCAGGTCTTGTTCTCAGGGTCACAAGTTCAAGCCCCAGCACTGGGTTCCATGCTGGGCATGGAGCTCACTTTAAAAACAAAAACAAAAATAAAAAAAAACAAAAGTGAGATTTTTAAAAAAATGCCAGTATCATTTAGTCCTTCCAACAAATACAAAATACAAGTTTGGAGCTATTAAGTGACTTTTTCAAAGTTCCCAAGTTACTAGTTAATGTATGTGGGGTTTGACCTCAGGTTGTAGGACACCAGAGGAGAGCTCTTAACCTCTATCCAAGGTTGCTTCTCTAGCATAATCACTGAGGGAGCATCCCAGGAATTGACAGGCTTTATAGAGAAGAAGGAAAAAGTGAGAGATGGGGGAAATGGCCTCATTTGGGAGGTACTTTTATGTTACTAACAGTGAAATTCCAGAAATGAAAAAAAACTGGTATGTTCACTTTTTTTTCTTAATATTTTATTTATGTATTTTAGAGAGAGAGAGAGCGAGTTTGAGTGGGGGAAGGGCAGAGGGAGAGAACCTCAAACAGACTTCATGCTGAGCACAGAGCCCTATACGGGGCTTGATCTCATGACCCGGAGGTCATGACCTGAGCTGAGGTCAAGAGCTAGACACTTGGGGCACCTGGGTGGCTCAGCCATTAAGAGTCTGCCTTCAGCTCAGATCATGATCCCAGGGTCCAGGATCCAGCCCAGCAGCTGACCCCTGGCTCGTGGAGAGTCTGCTTCTCCCTCTCCCTCCACCCCTCTACGCACTTGTGTTTGGTCTCTCTCTCTCTCTCTCAAATACATAAATAAAACCTTAAAAAAAAAAAAAAGGAACTAGACCCTTAACTGACTGAAGCACTCAGGTGCCCTCCTATGTTCACTTTTATTTGTAAATTATTTAAACCCCTGCATTTATTTTACGACACTGGTCTAATGCTATTTTCAATAGTGCTGTTGCTTGCACGGTCAGACTATACAATAAGGATATGTGGATGACATTTGCTTGTTACCAAATTGTATTTACTTTACTTGCTGCCGAGTGAAAATTCCAAGTAGAATCATATAATTTCAAAATCAGATTTTTTATGGAGTCTATTTGTCCAATGATATTTTGTGTTTTAAAATATAGAAGAAATAGGATTTTTTTAAAAGATTTTATTTATTTATTTGACAGACAGAGATCACAAGTAGGCAGAGAGGCAGGCAGAGAGAAGGAAGCAGGCTCCCTACTGAGCAGAGAGCCTGATGCGGGCGGGGCTCGATCCCAGGACCCTGAGATCATGACCTGAGCCGAAGGCAGAGGCTTTAACCCACTGAGCCACCCAGGCGCCCTAGAAGAAATAGGATTAAAAGGATCTTGAAACTTCTTAATAAATCATTGGATGGGAATGTCAATGTGAGACTTTTTTGGTCCGGTGATGAGGTATTCAGTCATAGATCATCCTTATTAGTGATTTTCTTTACAGATTGTTTTTTTGTGAAATAAGGTCCCCTATGAATGCTCCAAAACAGCGAGTAATGGCTGCTAATCACCCACGTGTCAGAGCTTATAGCTTCAATATATCTTCCTCAGACTACATCAGAAGACAGTAACAATTTCAAGAGCTAGTGCTTAAAACCACCATCAAATAAATTCTCAGTCCCATTTCCCCTAAATGCACATTTCTATTTACGACAGAGGAGGGCAGTTGTCCTTAGTCATGAAGAAATTCTCATCGAAATCTGACTTTCAACTTTTTCTAAAAAAAAAAAAAAGAGGAAGAAGCAGAAGAGAAAGAAGAAGAAAGCAAGCATTCTTTATTGGGAAAGCATTATTCAAGAAGGACGGTGTGATCTATAGGTCAGAATGCTGAAAGGTCTCCCCTCAGCCGTAGTGGGGTGTTGGGTCACCTTGGGCAGGGTGTTTTTCTGAGCCCCGAGGCCGCCTTTTCTTCCCTCCTTAATGGAGTCGGTGTTTTCCGCTCCAGCCTGTGGGTTCCTGCGTCTGCCTGGAGTTCCTGCTCTAGTCTGCCGCCCTTTTGCTCTCCCCTGTGGCCTTCGACGTACATTGCTGATTGATTCAAGTTAGCTGCTTTCTTTTTTTTTTTTTTTTTTTTTCCCAATTTATTTATTTTCAGAAAAACAGTATTCATTATTTTTTCACCACACCCAGTGCTCCATGCAAGCTGTGCCCTCTATAATACCCACCACCTGGTACCCCAACCTCCCACCCCCCCGCCACTTCAAACCCCTCAGACTGTTTTTCAGAGTCCATAGTCTCTCATGGTTCACCTCCCCTTCCAATTTACCCAAATTCCCTACTACTCTCTAACGCCCCTTGTCCTCCATGCTATTGGTTATGCTCCACAAATGAGTGAAACCATATGATAATTGCCTCTCTCTGCTTGACTTATTTCACTCAGCATAATCTCTTCCAGTCCCGTCCATGTTGCTACAAAAGTTGGATATTCGTCCTTTCTGATGGAGGCATAATACTCCATAGTGTATATGGACCACATCTTGCTTTGTCCTGTTTTGACATACCTGAGTCCGTGACTTTCCTCACTGTTCTGCCAGATGATATGTAGGGCATTTTGGTGCTTGTGTGTGCGCCTTACTTTACAAGCTTCTCATTTCCCTTCTCCTCAACTCTGGCGTGTCTTTGGACTCTGGCTTGCTCACCTTGTTCTAGCAGGTGGTTTGATTTTGACTCTTGTTTTCTTGTGCTATGGGAAAGAATCAATCCTGAGCGGTGTTCCTTCTGCCTCGATGATTCTGCTTTTATAGGATGTTAATTCACACGTCACTGTGTATTATGAGTATGTTTTCATGAATTCTAAGATTTTACCACATGCTTCTTTTAGAATGCATACTCTTGTGTGTAGATTCTACACAATTTTGTGTATTCTACAGATTCATGTACATAGGAAAAAAGCAAACATTCTTGGGACAAGACGTGGGACAGAGATAGACAGCAGTCACCGTCCCAGGGTGGAGCTAGGCTTCTGTCTCTAGGTCATACGTTTGGGAGACGTTTCCTTCAAGCAGAAGAAAGGGATCTAAGGAAACCTATGGAAATTGGAACCAGTACCTTGATGACATATGGCCCTCTATCTCTTTGGAATCTTATTATAAACTGTAGAAGCTAAGACATGTATGTTTCTGAAACTGCACACTAGTTCTGTGAGAGATGGATGACAAACTTTCACGGCAGATTGTGTGTGTGTGTGCATGGGTGTGTGCATGAGTGTGCATGCACCTACGAGTTTGCATGTGGGTGTGTGTAGAAAACCACCTGCTGGGACTTTTAGTTATGCAAATATAAGGTAAAGGACATCATCTGATGATAAAACACAATTGTCAGAAAAATATATTGAACTTGCTTGTCTTAGATTCATATAGTACTTGTCAATCTTTTGCATTGTGCAATGAAACCCAAAGTGCTTTTTGTTTTAATATGCACTGATAACATTCACTCTTCCACAACTTTGAAATTACTGGGGATGTAATTTCTCTTTTTTTTGAGAAGTTTTTGGTCTAGTGGAGGAGTCCATAAGACTTCCTAAAAGTTACTTTTTTGGAATAAGCTGCCAGTAAGATAAAATTACTTATTCTTGTTTCTTATTAAAGTTAAATTGCAGCATGCATAGATAAATCATCCTTATATTGATTTCTACATGATTATAATAGGTAGAATAGGAGGCTTTTCTATACAGTATACAAATATTCAAATATTCCCTCTAGTGTTCATGCTAGAGTAACTTACATTTAAAGGCCAGAGTTGTTGAATTATTTCTGGTTTCCAGTGACTTCATCAAAATGAAATGCCTTTCAAAATACCAAGGGAGCATTTAGATGTCGAGGCTCCGGTAAAAATAGATCTTAAACCGTCAACAGTGCAAGTGAACAATACCGCTCTCCAAGAAGGAGAGAGCTTGATGACAGCAAGAGGAACAGACAAACAAAACACTTCAGTCTTTTTTTCTTGTTCTTCCAGAAATACGCAAGATAAAAACAAGGTGCTAAACCATTTTTTTCCTCAAACCTTCTATTGTAATAAAAATGGATTGTAAATCAAAGAGTGATCAGCCCTAGAGTATAATGGTTCCCAGTGTTCGTTTATCTTGAATGGGAAATTGACATGCCTATCACATCGAAAAATTATGATTTATGTCACTAGTTCATTTCTTCCCTCCCACTGCCATCACCCAAGACTGCCTTCTGTTTGAGGGCAAACCCAGTACCAAACACCTGCACGGCAGCTACGGTCTCTGCTCTCCCGTTCAGGTGACAACAGCCAGGCCCATCTGCAAGAGGAGTGTGTGTGCCAGTTCTGCCCATTCAGGTGGACGAGGCTCTTTAGAAATCTGTAAGAATCTGAGAAACATTGAAGAAGGAGCTTTTCTTCTCCAATCGGCTTTACTATATCTAAGTGTCTGGTTGTTTTTGTTTCTGTCTCTCCTTTCCTGTCTTCTCTCTGACAGGAGTGGCCTTGCATTTCAATGAGGCTTTCCTTGATCTAAGGCCAACCAGTCCTTGTGGGGTAATTAATTGGCATACTGACTGGCAAAAACCCAGCCCAAATTTTTGTAGGTGATTTTTTGGCATGGGTAATTGTCTACTTGTGAATGATTTCTAAAATTGTGGTTAGCAGAAGGTAAGTGATATTTTGATTTTGAAGCAGCTTACAAGTTACTACATAAAATTATAAATGCCAAGGAATTCAATTTTAATTTTAAAATATTTTGGACCAACCTAGATTCTAAGACATAGGAAAATTACTTTTGGCTATTTAAGATAAATTTCCAGTGTATTATAACCATGCTTGCAGTTTTTACTTCAGATATAAAAGTTTTATAATTTCCCTTCCTTTGTGAACAATGAGGTGATAACATGGAAATACTCTTGCTGGCTTGTTCATTTACTAAAAAGCTATTTATTGAGTCCCCACAATGTTTGAACAGCTATGTGACTGGTTGGAACTTACTCTTTGATGCATAGAACATTACCTATGAAATCACAGATGACAAAAGACTACAAAATCAATTTAATCAAGAAGTAACTATTAAACTCATTGAATTGTACAGTTAAATTATATGCATTTTGCTATATATAAATTATACCTCAATAACTCTGACTTTAAATAAAAAAAGCAATTATTGAGCATTTATAAAATGGCAAAAATCATGCTGGTTGCTGAAACTACAATGATAATGCAGATTTACCCCTAACTTTTCCAGAAGCTCACAATCAATTAAGAAATTAGCAATTCAAACAAGAAGTGACAACAGCACAAAATACAACAGAGAAGCATGTTGAAGGAGAATGTAGTATATCACAAATCTTCACCTAATTCTTGGAAGATGGGAAAGAGAGACCAGAAGGAGAAAGGGGCTAAACACTCCACTTACTGTGTGTGTGAATCACCCAACTCATTCACGTCTTACTTTTGACTGACTGCAAACCTCTTCCAGAAGATATTTCCTGAATTCCCAGTCTGGGTTAATGGCCATCTCACAAAATTCTGGGTGCCGCCATCGGATTTGTAACTTTCTGAAAGACTTAGTCCTACTCCCGGCCAAAGAAAGTGTTCCACACCTATTTGCTTAACTGAACTAGACTGAATAGAAATGATAGGAGAGATGAGTTGTCTAGGAGTTTCTCAAGTAATTGGGTCTGGGAGGAATGGTATTTATAGTAGAGAGAACTGTTGATCCTGAAATAAACTGTTGGGCAAATGGAAATAGTGTGATGGCTTCAAGGGAATGGGGAAAGGGGAGAGGAAGGAAGATGATTAGAGGAAACAAAACTGGAGAGTGAACAAGGAGGGTCTTTCTTTCAAGAGAGGGTTTTGTTTTTAAGTACAGGTGGTAGGAGTTATTGAAAAATTTTAGGCAGTGCTGTAACGTGATCAGCTATATCTTTTCGATAATCCATTCTCCTACACGATGACATTAGGAGGGTAATTATGGAAGCAAGAATTTGGTCAGAGAGTATGAAATGACTCAGGCAAGAGGTAATGTGGGCCATAACCAAGACAGAGGCAATGGGAATGGTGGACAAAGTTTGGATTCAAAAAAAGAGAATTGCCAAGCATTTGATGACTGGTCAGTTATGGTTCTAAGAGAGCTTGTCAGGGGATAATAACCCATTTCACTTTGCATATGTTACACTTGAAGTAGAAATATCTAGTAGAGATATATAGTAAGCAATTAGATACATGAGTTTTGTTTTAGATGAAAATGTTAGCTCAAATAATAAGAATCTGAGGTCTTCAGTAGAGAAAACATGGAGTCAAAGGAGAAGGGTGCAGAAGACAAACTCTTCAGCCATGTCGCAATGTAGTAGATATACAGAAGAAAACCTAGTGGAGGAAGTTCAGGATGCCTGGAGAGGCAGGAAGAGAAGTAAAGAGAATTGACAGGAAAAAACCATCACAAAACAACATGATTATTTGCTTCCAATTTGCCTGTTTCAGGAATATGAACATGGCTTATCTGTATCTTCTTCTTATCTTATCTTATAAAGTTGTAGTCAAGGTGATGACCAAGACTGGGTTTCATAAGAAAATTCAGATGGTAAAGATTTCACTTCCAAACTCCCATGGCAGGATTTAGTTCCTCACTGGTTGTTGGAAGAAGGATTTCAGTTCTTCTTTGACAGCCAGAGGCTGCTCTCTGTTCTTTGTCACATGGGCCTCTCCAGTATTGTTGCTTGCTTCATCAAATAATGAAAGCCAAGGGGTGTCTGGGTGGCTCAGTGGGTTGAGCCTCTGCCTTTTGCTTGGGTCATGATCTCAGGGTCCTGGGATTGAGCCCCACATCGGACTCTCTGCTCAGGGGGGAGCCTGTTTCCCCCTCTTTCTCTGACTGCCTCTCTGCCTACTTGTGATCTCTCCCTCTCTCTGTGTGTCAAATCAATAAATCAGATCTTTAAAAAAAAATGAAAACCAAAAAAGATATAAAGAGTGTTGGCAAGAAAGAAGTCACAGTCTTTTGAAACCCAATTATTGAAGTGACATCCTCTCACCTCTGAAATACTCTTTTAGAAGAATTTCACACTTAAGGGGAAAGGATTACGTAAGGGCATGAATAATAGGAGGTGGAGATCACTAGAGGAAAGATGTTCTACAAATCACAATCTGTGACCTTTTCCAGAACAGTGTTTAGACGAGGTTCAGTGAATAGTAGAAACAGAAACCAGATCTCAGTGGTTGAGAAACACAAATAAGCAAGTGGAATTTTATGAAGACAAGTTTTTTTTTTCAATTTATTTATTTTCAGAAAAACATTATTCGTTATTTTTTCACCACACCCAGTGCTCCATGCAAGCCATGCCCTCTATAATACCCACCACCTGGTACCCCAACCTCCCACCCCCCCGCCACTTCAAACCCCTCAGATTGTTTTTCAGAGTCCATAGTCTCTCATGGTTCACCTCCCCTTCCAATTTACCCAAATTCCCTACTCCTCTCTAACGCCCCTTGTCCTCCATGCTATTTGTTATGCTCCACAAATAAGTGAAACCATATGATAATTGACTCTCTCTGCTTGACTGATTTCACTCAGCATAATCTCTTCCAGTCCCGTCCATGTTGTTACAAAAGTTGGGTATTCATCCTTTCTGATGGAGGCATAATGCTCCATAGTGTATATGGACCACATCTTCCTTATCCATTCATCCGTTGAAGGGCATCTTGGTTCTTTCCATAGTTTGGCGACTGTGGCCATTGCTGCTATAAACATTGGGGTACAGATGGCCCTTCTTTTCACGACATCTGTGTCTTTGGGGTAAATACCCAGGAGTACAATGGCAGGGTCATAGGGAAGCTCTATTTTTAATTTCTTGAGGAATCTCCACACTGTTCTCCAAAGAGGCTGCACCAACTTGCATTCCCACCAACAGTGTAAGAGGGTTCCCCTTTCTCCACATCCTCTCCAACACATGTTTCCTGTTTTGTTAATTTTGGTCATTCTAACTGGTGTAAGGTGATATCTCAATGTGGTTTTAATTTGAATCTCCCTGAGGGCTAATGATGATGAGCATTTTTTCATGTGTCTGATAGCCATTTGTATGTCTTGATTGGAGAAGTGTCTGTTCATATCTTCTGCCCATTTTTTGATGTGTTTGTCTGTTTCGTGTGGGTTGAGTTTGAGGAGTTCATTATAGATCCTGGATATCAACCTTTTGTCTGTACTGTCATTTGCAAATATTTTCTCCCATTCCGTGGGTTGCCTCTTTGTTTTTTTGACTGTTTCCTTTGCTGTGCAGAAGCTTTTGATTTTGATGAAGTCCCAGAAGTTTATTTTCGCTTTTGCTTCCTTTGCCTTTGGAGACGTATCTTGAAAGAAGTTGCTGTGGCTGATATCAAAGAGATTACTGCCTATGTTCTCCTCTAAGATTCTGATGGATTCCTGTCTCACGTTGAGGTCTTTTATCCATTTTGAGTTGATCTTCGTGTACGGTGTAAGAGAATGGTCGAGTTTCATTCTTCTACATATAGCTGTCCAGTTTGCCCAGCACCATTTACTGAAGAGACTGTCTTTTTTCCACTGTATATTTTTTCCTGTTTTGTCAAAGATTAATTGACCATAGAGTTGAGGGTCCATATCTGGGCTCTCTACTCTGTTCCACTGGTCTATGTGTCTGTTTTTATGCCAGTACCATGCTGTCTTGGTGATCACAGCTTTGTAATAAAGCTTGAAATCAGGTAAGGTGATGCCGCCAGCTTTATTTTTGTTTTTCAACATTTCCTTAGCGATTCGGGGTCTCTTCTGATTCTATACAAATTTTAGGATTATTTGCTCCAGCTCTTTGAAGAATGCCGGTGGAATTTTGATCGGAATGGTATTAAAAGTATAGATTGCTCTAGGCAGTATAGACATTTTAACAATGTTTATTCTTCCGATCCAAGAGCATGGAATGGTCTTCCATCTATTTGTGTCTTCTTCAATTTCTTTCATGAGTGTTCTGTAGTTCCTCAAGTACAGATCCTTTACCTCTTTAGTTAGGTTTATTCCCAGGTATCTTATGGTTCTTGGTGCTATAGTAAATGGAATTGATTCTCTAATTTCCCTTTCTGTATTTTCATTGTTAGTGTATAAGAAATCCACTGATTTCTGCACATTGACTTTGTATCCTGCCACGTTGCTGAATTGCTGTATGAGTTCTAGTAGTTTGGGGGTGGAGTCTTTTGGGTTTTCCATATAAAGAATCATATCATCTGCGAAGAGAGAGAGTTTGTCTTTGAAGACAAGTTTTAACAATCTGGAAGAGAAAGGAAGGAGACGATCAGAAGATTGGGACAAGGAAAGGCCTTCTAAAGATGGGACAGAATTGGGTGGGTTTATAAGATGAAGAGATGAAACCATGAGAAAGGGAGGGAGAAGAAACAGGAAAGGGGGAAGGGACAGCTGGAGAGCACATTACTTGAGACTATGTAGAGAATGTGACTCAGAGTGTTTATTACCTGTTAGTAATAAACAGGTAGAGGAACATCTTCTCTTGAGTGATAGAAGAGAAAAAAGCAATTGTAATCAATGTGGGTATGTTTGTAAAGGCAAAACTTACATAACTCACATTTGGTGACTTCAAGTTCCCTGCTGAGGTAGGAGAGGTAAGAAATAACATGAGTGTAAGAGTCTAAGACAGACATTGTGTTGAGGGGGGTAACAGCTTAGAAGAGCAACTAAGAGGGGGTGGGAGAAGGTAGGAGTGGCTGAAGCTGGTATCTCTGGTATTTGATTACGTCTGACTCTATTTCCTATGGACACGCTATCTATGGTGTGTATTAGTCAGTTAGCCTTTTACCTTTCTGATTATGGTCGTGACATGATTGAAACACTGCTCAAAGAATAACTTGGTCACTATAAATGCTGTAATGGGAGATGGGAGAGCTTGGCCTTACTAAGGACATCGAAGCTCCTGTGGCTGTAATTCAGGCAGGAGGCAGCAAGTTCACAGACCCAAGTGGGAGGGTAAAGAAGAGGATGGTAAATTAAACTGTGATAATAACATTGGAGTGGGATAGAGGATAATGAGAACAATGTGGATTGAGAAAGAAGGAGGTAGATGTTCGCAGAATGGGATGATAAGTAGGCTGTGCGTAGAACTGAGCCTTGTGTCCAAACAAGTCATTGTTGGTTTTAGAGAAACTGGTGCCTTTCTTATTCTGTTACTTTGATCAACTATTATTAACAACACAAGAAGTAGACACAAATTGCTTATACAATTCAAGAGATAAAGTTAATTCACCAACCGGTAAGGGGATTTATTCGAAAGTGAAACTACATAAGGCTGTCTCAGGGTATGGGGAAACCTAATAATGTCCTGAACAGCTCCCCAAAGAGGGCAACTAGCCTGACATGATACATTTGGATAAGAATTTAACTCTTAGTAGTGTCATCATGAACTCTTTTTGCCCACTGTCACTTAAACGTGGCTGAGTGTTCTAGCCTAATCAAGGACACAACAAGAAGGGAACATGAATAAGGCTTGTGGCTTTTGATAGACTAGGATGCAAGGTTATGACCATTGAAAGATATCAAACATAAATGTGGAGAAACTTACAGTTGACAGGTATCTGAAAGACCAACTTAAATTTACATTAACTCACTTGTAAATATCAACCATGTAAGCTTTCATTTTCTGTAAGGGGCTGGACTGCTTGGTGGCAGGTCAAAATTGTAAACAGCAAGCCCGCACCTCCAGACTACTCAAAGGCTGCCAGAGACTCAATGTTTAATTTATGGTTAACGCATGATTAAATGTTAAATGGCAGTCAGAGGTACTTTCTGAGATTATCTGATTAGCTTTTAGCACCCAGAGATCTCTTCTCAATGGAATCTGTGCTGAATAATTAAGAACCAGTAGTATAAATGTCTAATAGGGATTTTTGATTCATGTACCAACAATACACTCACAAAAGGCAAATTATAGGAGAGCATTTAAGAAAGGGTTTGAAATTTTGAATATCTAATGAGTTTTTGTTTAAGAAAAAATTTTATTATATAAAATTTAATGTTTGACTTAGGGACTACATAAAAAGTTTTTACACTTTTTTGTTTTGGAAAGTAAAACACTGAAATGCATTTGGCTATTAAAAATACTGGTTTTAAGTAGATGCGTATTTATGTCTTGGCTAAAGTCATCTACTGAGCTATCTTATGAACATATGATGTCAGGGACGCCTGGGTGGCGCAGTTGGTTGGACGACTGCCTTCGGCTCAGGGCGTGATCCTGGAGTCCCGGGATCGAGTCCCACATCAGGCTCCCAGCTCCATGGGGAGTCTGCTTCGCTCTCTGACCTTCTCCTCGCTCATGCTCTCTCTCACTGTCTCTCTCTCTCAAATAAATAAATAAAATCTTTAAAAAAAAAAATGAACATATGATGTCAAAACTCTCTAAATTTGAATTATCAACACTGGGAATGCATGATTAGAATTAATTTTGATATAAATTATTTGGATTTATATGCATCATTATGATCTTTTCATCAGTTTATTTTTAAAATTATGATCTTAAGTTTCAGCATTCAGAATTATGCTATAATTATTAAATTAACTATTATATAACTACCAAACTACTTCCACTAACTTATAAATAGCTACTAAATTATAAATTTTAAATTTATAAACTTTAAAACTCTTATAAGTTAAATAATAAATTATAAATGTTTAGGGCTAAAAAATCCTAAGGATTCCTTTGTCCATTGTTTAATCAAGACACAGTTTTTAGGATGTTTGTAGCTTTTTCTTGAAGAGACTTTTATGGTTAGGCAAAGTTCCACATGTCTCTTTCCTGAACAACTTTTCTGAATAATTCATATGTTACTATGCATTGCATATCGTAAAGAAGGTTACTTTTTCAAACATTCCTCTATAGAGCTCTGCATGGAACTCATTGGGGAAACAATTATTTGTTTAACTCCTGTAGTTCACAGACGAAGGAAATGAAATCCTCAGTAGATAGAATGATCTTCCTGCGGCCGTACACCTACCTAGTGACAGATGGAAACATCCTAACAAGGCCCGAGTTTCATCCCTGCTATCTTGCACCCCCATACGAAGATTGAATCTTTCGGACAAACATTCTGAGAGCCAGTATCTTTTGATAAATGTATACTAATCTTCTAATAAGCTTGTTGTGTTAAACCTCTGAGAAATTCAAAAGTCAGTACCGAGACATGGGTGTCCTTACATATGATATGTCTACCACACTCATTTCAAATTATTTTGGTCACATATAAGCAGATTTTCCTGAAAAAAGAAGGTGATTTATTAAGAAGATAATTTATTTTTATGGGAGGATTCATGAAAGACATAATTTAAATAAAAGACATGTAGTTTTTTAAGAAGAAAAAGAAAAAGAAAATGCTGACAGTTATTCAGATATATTATAAAATGCCTTTCAAATATTTTGTGTGTGTGCCTTTCCCCTTTCATTCAGATTTATGATGATACAATTCTGTTATGTCCCTAAATACTAACATCTGCTCAAACAGAAATCCCCTTTTAATCATCTCATTTTGCAAGAACACATACTTGACACATGTGTACAGGTTCATAAACTGAACCTATGCTACATGACCTTTCTATGGTACACAGGATACTGGAGATAGGCCCATGAATGTTGGTTAGAAATGAAGGAAAAGGAAGCCATTTATCTTTTCATTTGGAGTTAATGCAAAAGGCCTTTATATTTCAGAGAGCCAGAGCAGTCAACTAAAACACTTACATATGACATTACCAGAAAATCCTTTGTTCATTGATACTACACTTATAAATTTTGAAATGATATCTGAATAAAATATTTTACTAGGCAGATCACCTGCCCTTGTCATGTTTATTATGACAATGAGTTCTCATTTCTTTCAGTGATGTTTCCAAATCACTTAATACTTCCCTAAATTTTACCAACACTGATTTATCACATTAATGTATCAATTGTTATATTCCCTTGCATTTGTTTAGTAAGCATTTACAATTTAATTGCTTGAGTGTCTTCTCTAAAATAAATTCTTTCAGGACTCTTAAATTTTGTTTTTGCCAATTAAAAATTTTCATTCTAATTCGTGAACTTAATTTTCTTTCTCAAAGCCACTAATTATCTTCTCTTTTGCAGTTACAACCTAATAACCAGTTAATTTTTTTCTTTCAGAGATGCATTGTTCTTGGAAGAGTCATAAGTTTTTGCAAAGCACAGGTGGATAACGTATGGACCTCATGCTGTGCTGCTTCTGCTATGGTACTTTATAAAACAAAACAATACAGCAATTAGGAGAAAAAAAACACAAAATAAAGGACGAATAACTAAAATTATCAGAATTTTACAAAACTTCATAAGCTTTGTAGGTTATCTAAAAATAGCTAAATTTTGACTTTTTGAAAATGTATGCATGTATGTATTATTAACGTATAATGTATTGTTTGCCCCAGGGGCACAGGTCTGTGAATCGTCAGGCTGACACACTTCACGGCACTCACCACAGCACACACCCTCCCCAGCGTCCATCACCCAGCTACCCTATCCTTACTGTCTCACCCCCAGCAACCCTCAGTTTTAAATTCTGACTTTAATTCAAAGTAAGCTCACACTAATTCTCATAACACACTGGGACTTTCTCCGCACTCTTTCTGTTCTATGCCAAAGTGTCGTAGGAGTTGTTCTTTAACCCCATCCATAAGGATTTGGATACTAGAGCACAAAAGAATCTGGTGAAAAGTATTAAAGTAAGTCACTTTAAGAAATCTAAACTTTCTCTACTTACTCATTACAATAGACTCTATGGGGGTCAGAAAGAGATAACAATTAAACATCGCAGAAAACTAAAAGCTTATAGATATTAACTTTGGAAGAAAATGCATACAGTAAGTTTGCAAAGTACATACTAACCCTCCTAATATTTCTACCCATAGCTCGAACAGCAAAATTCAGAAAAATTCCACATGAAGAAATTCTGTGCTTTATTAACAACACTACTCTAATACAGGAGAAACTAGTTCAGACATCGAGATACTTCCCTTCCTTCCCTTTTCTCTCTGTCCATGCATCTTTCTTCCTTCCTTCCCTCTCCTTCTCCTCCCCCTTTTCTCCTCCTCCTCCTTCTTCATTCTGCTCTCCTTTCTCCCTCATATTCTCCTCCCTCTCCCCTCACTACTGTGATTCTCTTCTCCAGTCTCCTGCCTCTTCCTCATGCACTTGTTCTTTCCTTCCGGACTCACAGTTCATAGTGGGAATTGTCCTCTCCACACGAATGCATTAGGAGATGCAAAATTCCACACGTTTTTTTTAGAATTTCCTAAAAATAAGTCAATTCTTGGATGTGTAACATCAAGCAGGGACATCTACTAAACAGATGTCAGTCAGATTTCTAGAGAGTTGCTTGCTTTTTCTAGATTCTCTTTCCTCTTAGGAAAAATTTAGGACTTGATCGGGTAGGTCTCAGAGAAGGAAGTACAAATGGCTTCTATAAAATTATGCACCATTTGTTACTAAAGAAATTCAAGATGAACTATTAATGAGGATTTTAATTTTCTTATTTTAATTCAAATAATTAATGTATAGTGTGTTATTAGTTTCAAAGATCAGTTGCATATAACACCTAGAGTTCATCACATCATGTGCCCTCCTTAATGTCCATGACCCAGTTACCCTGTCCCCTTCAGCAGCCCTCAGTTTGTTTCCTAGAGTTGAGTCTCTTATGGTTTGTCTCCCTCTCTGATTTCCTCTTATTTTGCTTATCCTTCCCTTCTCCTATGATCCTCTGTTTTGTTTCTTAAATTCCACTCAAGAGTGAAATCATGATAATTGTCTTTTTCTGATTGACATTTAAAACTCAGCATAATACCCTCTAGTCCCATCCATTTTAAATCCATCGGAGGAGCTAGATCATAAATTTGAGGGGAAAAAAAAAAAGGATTAGCCAGGGTGTGGGAAACCACACTCTTAAATACGATTGGTGAGAATATATATTGGCGCAATGTCTTTGGAGTTATATGTCCATCATTTTATAAAACAAGTATCAGACAGACAAAAAAATTTAAATCTATACATCCTTTGGTCCAACAATTCTATTTTTAGAAATGTAGCCTACAGACATTTTTCACACATGCAGAAAGATGTGTGTATAGGGATATTCATTATAGCATTGATTTAAACATAGGAAGATGGTGGTAAGCAGTTAAACGTTATGGTTGCATCCTGTGGCATAGTCATACACTGAATACTATTGAGACTTTATGAATTATACGTATTCATAAAAATTATCTTTAAGATGTATTAATTTAAAAAAATCAAATAAATGTCAGTACACTGTACAGAGAGGATAGACTTCCATTTGTGGATTTAATAATATATGCAGATACACATGTACATATACCCACCCATAAATATACATATATGCTTTTCTGTTCATTAAGAAGTACAGAAGCAAAGCTAGGCCTTAGCAGAAGTTATTGCCTTGTTTACTGTTTTGATTTCACATGGGCATATATAATTTTTTGTTAAATATTTTATTAAATACCCTCTGGAACTCTAAAAATGAAATGAAATCGAATATACTTCTTTAAGAATTGACAATATATCTTTAAGCAATAAATACAAAATACATTTTTATTTATTTTTTATTTTTTTAAAGATTTTATTTATTTATTCAACAGAGAGAGAGATCACAAGCAGGCAGAGAGGCAGGCAGAGAGAGACGGAGAAGCAGGCTCCCCGCTGAGCAGAGAGCTCGATGCGGGGCTCGATCCCAGGACCCTGGGACCACGACCTGAGCCAAAAGCAGAAGCTTAACCCGCTGAGCCACCCAGGTGCCCCACATAATACATTTTTAAAAAGAAAAAAGAAAGGCTATATTATTTTGCAAAAGAATTTTTGACATAAAGTATTCTTATTAAATTGCTTTTGTGCCCCCCCCCCCAATTTATGGTGAAACATAATCCTCAATGTGCTAGTATTAGAAGGTGGGGCTTCTAGGGGTGATTAGGTCATGAGGGAAGAGCCCTCAGGAATGAGGTTGGTGCTCTTGGAGAGAAGGCCCTGGAGGGCTCCCTTCCCTCATGTGAGGATACAGACGGAAGACAGCCATCTATGGGCCAGGAAGTCGACTCTTACCAGACACCAAATCTGCTGGCACTTTGATACTGGAATTCCTAGTGTCCAGAACTGTGAGAGGTAAGTGTTTGTTGTTTATAAGCCCCTTGGTTTATGGTATTATTCCATTATAGCAGCCCCAATGGACTAACACAAGTACTTTAGGTTAGTACATATAAAACACAAAACCATTTCGAGATTATAGGCTATCTGAACATGGCATACTCCTTAAATTCTTTCTGGGTTTATAACAAAATAATGTCTCTCTTTTCTGATTTCTCATAAGGGTCCATCTGTATCTTTCTTATGATAATTCTTATTTCTGACATGTGTGTGCTATCTCTTGTCATTACAAAGTTCTAGAAAGTAGAGCAGCTTCTACATTACCCAGTATGGTTGTCCTTTGTCATTCTAGGTCCCTGAGGATGACCTTAAATGAACTGCTAAAAACCACTATAGACTAAGGAAGAAATCAGAGTGTAAACTAGGCTTTGAGCCTAAGCGGACTTCAGGTGGAGTCCGAAGTCACAAATCTGAAAGGTGGTGCTCAATGTTTCTTATGCCCAAAATTTTTATCTAGAGGGTATTGGCTCAATACCTCAATGGCTCAATATGTATTCTTCAGATCCAAGTATTGAGAACCCTAGAAAAAGAACAAATATATTTTCCGGAAAAAAAAACCTTTATTTTTATGACATGACTCATTCATAATTGAACAAGTTTAATTTAATTTATTAATTTAATTCCTTGGCAGAAGGAGGCCACAACAATTTGGCTGGAAGAGGATGGGCAAGACGGGGTGAGAGACCAAGAAAGAGCCAGAGTTTATCTGGTGTTGGAGACGGTAGGTCAGAAGGAATTTTCAGGACTGGACTGAGTATGGAAGGAGATCAGAAGGAGCCCTGACTTGGAATAAATGCATGAAGTGGAGGGAATTGGTCATTAGAGGTAGGGTTGTGGTCCAAAGGGAAGAGTCAAGAAATAATAGATGGTTAACTTCAATTTTATGAAAGATGAGTATTGTATTTTGGGTTATGGGCATAATTTCTCCTTCTGGGAAGAAAAGAAGAATCATAGAACTGTCATATTTTTTAAAATATATATATTTTATTTATTTATTAAAGAAAGAGAGGAAGAGAGAGCAGAATCAGGGGGAATGGGAGAAGGAGAAGCTGGGTCCTGGCTGAGCAAGGAGCCTAATGCAGGGCTTCATCCCAGGGGTCAGAGATCATGACCTGAGCTGAAAATAGATGCTTAACCAACTGAGTCACTCAGGTGCCTCATCACATAACTGTCTTCTAATGTGGACTCTGATATCCTCTGAGGTTGTACAGAGGTTATTATCCTGTATCTCTTTTCCCTCACTGTGACATAAAGCTAATTTATGTCATCTACCTTGTTAAAGGGTGACCTATAATGATAGCTATTACTGGAATCAGTGAGTTTTAAAATATAAAGTCTTATTAATAACTGAACACACTTCTTAAAACTTATATCTAAAACTTATCATTTTCACCATTAAGTGGAGAATTCAGTGACATTAAGTACATTCACACTGTTGTACAGCCTTAACTACTGTCCATCTCTAGACCCTTTTCATTTTCTGAAAACAGAACTCTGAATTATTAAGCAATAACTTCCCAGTTTTCCTTCCCACAGTCTCCAGTAAATACCATTCTACTGTCTGTCTCCATGAGTTTGATCAATCTAGGTTACTTCATAAACATAGAATCATTATCCTGTATTTGTCCTTTTATGTTTGGCTTATTTTACTTAATATAATGTCCTCAATGTCTACCATGTTGTAGTATGGGTCAGGATTCCATTTCCTTTTAAGACTGAATATACCACATTTTGTTTATCCATTTTTTCATCAATGGACATTTGACTAGTTTCTATCCTTTGGCTGTTGTGAATAATGCTGTAAGAACATTACCATGCTCGATGTTTAATAGAATTATAATTCTAATAATAAAACCTACTGAATTGCACAGGTTTGGTAGGAATAAATGTAACTCATTAAATTGATTTTAGGTAACATCATTAGTAAGTACCAGATTGAGTTTCAGAGATTTTTTTAAAAATGCAAATTGAGTATTTGAACAGCCCAAGTGATAATAGTTAGCACTTAGCACATAGACTATTGTAACTTAACATCTGGGCTTAATCATGTACAAATTATATAAAAGCATCAAACACCAGAAACTAAGACTTTCCAATTCTTTTTCATCTTAAAATGAATTTTAAGGACTTTTTTCCCGAATCTTCCTTAAGGGCTACCCTTCCCCGGGTTTCTTGCCCCCCTCCGCAGGGCTTGCCTCAAAGCCTGAGGTGTGAGGACAGCCCATGTGTTTGTACAATATGTTTAAAGTAAAATTTTCACAATGAATGTTTGGTTCAGAACAAAAGCCCTTTACTTCCTGGTGGCTAGAAATACATCTCTGAAGACTGACACTTTTTGGTCAAGTTTTGATATACTCTGAGTCTTGGGGAACAGATGGAAGTGAGTGCTGGAGAAAGGGGGAATCCCGTGAAACTAGGGTATGCAAATTTGAATGAAGCAGTTTTCTGTCTCACTGAAGGAAGGAACAAGAAGGCAAAACATGCAATGGTTCCATTCTTTGGTGGAATAATTTGGTGACTTTCTCATGGCTTGTGGAATCATTACTGCAGCTTGGCAAGACTGGCGAATAATATTGAGATAGGAAACAAAAGAAGATCATGCCTCATTAATCATTATTTGCTTTCCTCTGTGATAATAGAGAAATTCATGTCAAAAAGGAATGAAAAAATCTGCAGTGTTGTTATTTACTGAATCCTCCTTATACTCATAATTGGAACTTTATTTGATGGAACATTAAAAACTGAATTAGTGGAGAAAGAAAATTATGCTTTTCCTTTGTGACTTGAACTCTCCAGATGCTCCTGTACATGCCTTCTTTAATCAGAGTCTGATATAGGAAAATTCTAGACTAAATGAAATGAAACACAGAAAATATGTTCAAAATGAATAGATCCATGAGTCCTACTAAGAGGGACTGAGTCTTAATTCTTGAATTAAAATCTTAACTTGCTTTTTTGATTCATGACCATTTGTACCTCACCACCTTATTTGTGATTAATTACATCATATTTTTAGTATTTAAAAAAATGGCTCTAATCTAGTGAAGGATCCCATTTGTGGTTCAAATAGTCAGAATAAACTAGGTGATCATATGGAAATTTGATAATAGACTAAGTTGCCAAAAGCTTTTATTGGTCCTTGAGTTGTCTGATTAATTTCACATTATTATCATATGTCTTTGGACTAAAGAATGAGCTTCTCTGGTCCTCAATATTCTCATTTAGTTAAATGAGGAGCTTGCATTGAATTATCCTTGAATTCCCTCTTAACTCTTAAATTGTATAGCCTCTGTTTGTCTCAGTTTCTCCATCTATAAAATGGATATGTTCTTCACAGTATTTTTAGATTTCTTTGCTCTACCTCTATTGTTTATTCCTAGTTGGCAGTGATTCTGGGTAAAGCATCATCTGATTTACCACTGTGCAGATAAGGATAATACTGATCTTAGATTAGGAGATATGAGGTCGCAGTAGGTGACCTTGCACTGTAGAGAAATGCATCTGTGTTGACAATCTTTTAAGTTGTTTTAGTGATGATTAAGTACTTATACCTCATTTTCACATCACAAGTAACCTAAGGTTCTTGAGCCCCATTGAGCACATTTTACGTTGACTATGTTGGCCTCATCTCAACACTTTTTATAGAATTCTTCAGAGCAAACCGAAATTTTAAATGTACTTTCGAATATTTGGAGAATGATTTTTTTATGCAAGAGTTGTGCAGTTTTCTAATCAGCAAGGGCACTTTCCTCTGGGTGATAAATATGTTAGTATGCTTTTACAGAGTCAGTAAATCAGGAACAATAATAATAATAAAAAAGCCCTGTCCATAACTTCAGATTGCAATTTATGTAATGACATCACATCCCTTCTTTAACTCAAACACAATCTCATTTACCTGCTAGTCTGATAAACACTGAAATTCTTTCAGGTTGGAATTTAATATGGGCACATAATATATGACATTTGTATTCAAAAGAGATAATGAAGAGAAGACGAAGAACTGATAAGGCAAATGACGAGATAATATATGCTGTAACGGGGAAGACAGAGGGTGGACAGATGACGAAGCCGCATTTCTTTCTCAGACACAGTTCCTTGAATTTTGCAGCGTGTACATTTCCAGACAATGAAGACATATCACAGCTCAAGTGGTGACAAGAGCGCTGCCTGCTCTGGTTTTAGTCTCCTCCATTCATGAATATTTATCCCGGCCGCACCACACAGAACACTTCTCCCTGATTATTGCAGTCACTGGCTGTACAAGCCGTCTTAGTTAAGCGTCCATCCCCTTTCCTGTTAGGCAGCTGACTGTTTCATGGCTTCAAGTAACCCCGGGCCTTAGCAGAGGCTGCCTTTGATTTCGCTTGAGACCAGGAGCAACTTCCCAACTTCATAAAAGCATTTGTGACTTTTAACTTTTTGCTAATTCATTTAAGTGTAAAATCTATATAACTTTTACTTTTTAAAGATGTATTTATTTATTGGAGAGCTGAGAGTACAGTGGGGAGGGGCAGAGGAGAATCTTCAGCAGAGCACCTGCTGATCTCGGAACCCCACCGGCTGGCGGGGCCAGGGGCCGGGCCGGGCATGGGGGTGTGGGGATCTTGAGATCCAGACCTTGAAGTCATGACCTGAACTGAAACCAAAAGTCAGACACTTAAGGGATCGGACCCCCCACCCCGGTGCCCCAACAATTTAACTTTATTATTGATCTCTTCATAATCTGATACACTTATTTTGTCTAAGGTGTTTAAATATGAGCACCTGTACGACTACTTCCATTCAATTGCTTCTTTCATCTCTGATTGCCTTAGTATCTAAATCTACAGATCACCCTTGATGTAATCAGACAGAACTCCTAAGGATATGTTTGGTTTAGTTGTTATAGACAAAGGCTTTCTGAATTTGCTACACAGAACCTATTTTGAAACCAACACTCATAAACATTAACTACATTAAAGATGAATAAATGACAAGCTCTGCCCAGATTCATTCTTATCAATACATGATTTGTATTCACATTTAAAACTTAATTAAGACACATTTAATTCACATTAAAAACTGTCAACCTTGTTAATGTATCTGTTCTTTCTCTAAAGCAGGGGTTACGGACAAAAGTTGTTTTATTGCATTTCACAGATAGTGCTTTTCTTTTTCTTTTTCTTTTTTCTTTTTTTTTATACAAATTGAAAGTTTGTATCAACCCTGTGTTGAGCAAGTCCATCAGCACAATTTTTCCAACAGCATTTGCTTACTTTTTGTCTCCTTGTCACATTTTGATACTGCTCATAGTATTTCAAACTTTTTCATTATTATTATATTTGAATTGCTGAGATTTCATGACAAAATTTAATAGACAATCAGTTGCTTCTCCTGGATGAGCAAAAATGTGGTTTCTTGAGATGGAATCTTCTACTGGTGAGGATGCTGTGACCATTGCTGGAATGACAGCAAAGAATTTAGGACATGATATAAACTTAGTTAATAAAGCAGTGGCAGGGTTTAAGAGAACTGACTAACTTTTTTAAAGATTTTATTTATTTATTTGAGAGGGAGAGAGAGTATGAATGGGGGGAGGGGCAAAGGGAGAAGCAGACACTCCACTGAGCAGGGAGCCCGACCGGGGGCTCCACAGGGGGTTCCATCCCAGGACCCTGAGCTCATCACCTGAGCTGAAGGCAGATGCTTAACCTGCTGAGCCACCCAGGTGCCCCAAGAACTGACCTTAATTTTGAAAGAAATTCTGTGAGTAAAATGCTATCAGACAGCATCACATGCTACAGAGAAATTGTTCGTAAGATATTTGATCCATGTGGCAAACTTCACTGTTTTCTTATTTTAAGAATTGCTGCAGCTGTCCCAATGAGTTAATCAGCCATCACCCTGATCAGTCAGCAGCCATCAATATCCGGACAACACCCTCCACCGGCAAAAGATTGTGACCTGCTGAAAGCTCAGATGAATTAACAGTTTGGATAATAAAGTATTTCTAAATTAAGATATATAGATTGTTTCTAAACATAATGCTATTGCACACTTCATGGACTAAAGTATAGTGTATCTTTTATTTGCACTGTGAAACCAGAAATTTCATTTGACTCACTCTATTGTGATAGTTGCCTTATTCCAGTGGTCTGGAACTGAACCTGCAATATTTCCAAAGTATACTTTGTATTATAATTCTAACAGTTGTTTCCAACTCTTCATAATCCCATTGTTTTGCCAAATTAGTTATTACAGAATTAGCAATTTTCTATAGCGATAATAAGTTGCAATGGACAACTGGGGGTCTTATCCAATAAAGGAATTTCTTCAACTCTTATAGCAAAATAATATTTCTAGCAATTCATTATAAATAATACTAAATAACTCATGTTGATGTTACATAATTTTTTGGAGATAGATTAGAGAAAATGTGCTATTTCATCAAAAACAATACTGAATCATCGTTCTTCTATGTTTTCCTGTTCCTTTTCTTTTTTCAGGACCAAACCATTCATTAAATCAATTTTTTAATTTTTTAAATTTTTTATTAACATATAATGTATTATTAGCCCCAGGGGTACAGGTCTGTGAATCGCCAGGTTTACACACTTCACAGCACTCACCATAGCACATACCCTCCCCCATGTCCTTAACCCCACCACCCTCTCTCTGTTCCCCTCCCCCTGGCAACCCTCAGTTTGTTTTATGAGATTAAGAGTCCCTTATGCTTTGTCTCCCTCCTGATCCCATCTTGTTTTTTTTTTTTTTTTAAATATTTTATTTATTTACTTGACAGAGAGAGATTACAAGTAGGCAGAGAGGCAGGTAGAGAGAGAAGGAGGAGGAAGCAGGCTCCCTGCTGAGCAGAGAGCCCGATGCGGGCCTCGATCCCAGGACCCTGAGATCATGACCTGAGCCGAAGGCAGCAGCTTAACCCACTGAGCCACCCAGGCGCCCCCCATCTTGTTTCATTTATTCTTTTCCTACCCCCAAGCCCCCCACGTTGCATCTCCCCTTCCTCATATCAGGGAGATCATATGATAGTTGTCTTTCTCTGATTGACTTATTTCACTAAGCATAATACCCTCTAGTTCCATCCACATCATTGCAAATGGCAAGATTTTATTTCTTTTGATGACTGCATAGTTAAATCAATTTTTTAAAATTGTAATGATGACTCTCTAATTAAATAGCATTTCAATCTTATATGATGATGATGATGATGATTATATATTTTCCTCAATATGTTAACTTATCAAACTAACGTTAACTTATACCTGCAAGAGTGAATTTGTGAATGTTAAAATTATCAAGAAAACCAAAATTCCTTAAGATGTCCTAAGTTTGGTCAATAGTAAGCCCCATAAGTGTGGAGAACATTTTTATCCCATGCACTGTTTGATTCTCACTGCCTAGTACAGGGTCTGGCACACAGTAGGTAAATAGTAAGTACTAGTTCAATGAAGTAAAACATAATTGGCAATTTTATCATATACTCTAGTTCTACACATCATTACTATTTTATGTCTCCATACTGTTGTTAATAATTCTTTTTTCATTTTTCTTTATCTGGCTAACATAACACTCATCTTTCAAAAGTCTGAACTGACATCCTTTTATTTAAGAAGTTTTCTGTCTCCCCACAGCTGAGAAAAGCAATCCCAAGTTTTAATTACTACTTTATTTTATAAAGTTTACATGATTCTCTACATCAAGGACAGGTTCCTAATTTTTGCATTTCTGGTATTTATCACAATGTCTGGCATATAGAAGGTGCTCAATAGTCATTGAAGTTCAATGTGTACAAAAACCAAAGCCAACTTGGTGGGGTTGGGGAAGAGTGTTCATTGTTTATGTTAGTTTGTTTTCAGTTACTTTTTAACCAGTCTAACTTTGGCCTTACATTAAATATTTTAGCATTCATTCCAATGGAAATTAATAGAACAGCAAAGTCTCCTACCTAAAAATATTTTACCTGTGATTTAGACATTGTTTCTGGTCATTAGTTATTGTGACTGATATGTGGTGATTTAAATAATTTGCCTGTATATTCCCACATGGTTACAATTCTGTTCATAAAGCAAATTAGATATTTATCTTTCACAATATTAGAAAGAAATTTTGCCATTGTTCCAATTTTAGGGGGTATAAAAATCAACAAATTATTTGTACAATTCCTGTTAATCTCAAGTGGTCTGATTAGAATTGATTTTGAATAAAAAATTAGGATGGCTATGATTATTAGCCTAATATAAATGTATAGTCTTAAAGACATGACCAATTGAGTATCAGTACTCCCAAAGAGGCAGGTGAGAGAAACCAGAAAGAACTTACATGATATGCTGTTTATTCTTACTGTATTGCCCCACATCTTTTTACTTTAAGCAAAGTGGAGTGTTTATCTTTGCACAATTTATGGACAGGAGATATACAGTAGTCCTCCACTGTCCATGGTTTCCCATTGTGTGGTTTCAGTTACCTGTCATCAACTACGATCTGGAAGCCTATGATCTTCTGTCCATTGTCACGCACCTTACTTCAGCTCATGATGTAGGCATTTTGTCATCTCCCATCACCACAAGAAGAAAGGTGAGTACAGTATATTTGTGGAGTCAAGTTTCCGTGATTCTTCATGGTCCCTGTACTTCTGTGTAGGTGTCTGCACAATTGAAGAAGCAGTCCCATCTTCTAGACTTCATAGACAAACTTCTGTAAGTTCCACAAGTGGGGATATGCTGGAGCATGCTATGGTCTCAGATCTAGCAGTATAGGATGCTAAGTGCACTGGACGCTTGGCAGCACTGGGTCCAAGGGAGCACGATGTCTCTGGATCAGGCTGCTGGGGTCCACAGCATGGACAACTATGAGGTTCTCGATGAGTGCTGAGGATGGTTCACAAGGATGAGAAGAGCTGTTCGGGTTCTCAGTGGTGCCTCCAAATCCAGTAGCAAGGGACCAGGGCAGACAGCAGTGCTGACCAGAGCTGACGGTGTGTGCACACTCAGTGGCAGAGGCCAGCCACTGGGCCTATGTAATGGCAAGGACTGGTTTCTGGACACATGCTTAGCGGTCACGGCTGGGGCAAGTAGTAGGGGCCAGGTTCATGGCAGCTGTGGGGGCCCTAGCGGTTGGTATACTCTCCTATTGCAGCCCACTCACCCCCTGGCTGTGTGCACTGTGTTGGAGGTGCCCAAATGCCGTGACTATCCCTGAGCCTACACACAGCAAAGGGGGTCAGCTGGAGTTGTTCAGGCTGGTGTCTGTCATTCATGCAGCCACAGGAGCCTGCAGGTGTGTTTATTGGGCTCTGGTAAAGACCGGGGAGCCTTAGGCAGCTGTGTCTTGCACTCACATGGCCACAGAGGCCTGGGCGAGCAGCTGGTACAGATCCTGGGCTCTGGCAGGGATGAAGTGGAAACAGCTGGGGGACTCAGATAGCTGATGTTCATGAACACGAATGAAATCTGTAGGGGTCAATAGTAGCTTTGTTGGCTACTGGTTCCTTCTTCAAAGGAACAGGTTCCTTTGAAGGTTTGAAGCTTTGTTGGCCACTGGTTCCTTCCTTCAAGGCCACTGGTTCCTTGCAAAATCTGTTGTTTGTTGTCAGAAGAGGCCTCTGTGGACATCGACTGCTCTCTCTGCATGTCTGTTAACAGCCCCTGCTTTTCTTCCTTATTCCTGGCCATCTCTATACATCCAGCATGCATGTTATTCGTGTCACAAGCGTTTCTTTGCTTACCATGTAATATTTTTTTCCATCTGTTTGTATGCAGTGTAATCTGTCTTAATTTTAAAGATCATTTCTTGAAGAGAGCATACGTTGGTTTTGCAGTTTTATCCATTTTGGGATTCTTCATCTTTCATTGAAGTATTTTATTAAAACAATATGATTGAGTTTGGAATATAATTTTAGTATTTTTATTTTTTTAAATTTCTCTCTTGCTTTTTTGTTCCTTTCTTATCCCTTTACTGCATTTTGGATTATTTGAATATTTCCCAGAATACCATTTTAATTAATTTATTATTTTTAAGCTATTCCTCTTTACATTGTATTTTTTTCCAATTTATTTATTTTCAGAAAAACAGTATTCATTATCATTGGTTGATTTAGGGATTACAAAAAAATACTTGCATCTTTACAGTCATGTTAGACTTAATTTCATACCATTTCATATAAAATGTATATAGGTCCCTTAATACCACACATGCCTCACTATGCATTGTGCCCTTATCCATATATTCTGATGTTTTTTATTCATTTTTAAGTAGTCAAGTTTCCCTCTATCATTTCGCTTCTGTTGAAAACTTTCCTTAACATTTACTGTAAGCTTTTTCCCCCCTTTGCTTTAGTTTATCACAACATTATTTCACTTATATTGTTGAAGGGTTTTTTGCTACATATAAAATCCTAGGTTTCCATTGTGTTTTGTTTGCTTTGTATCAAAAATGTGTCTTCTGGTAACTGTTCTTTATGATGAGAAGTCCACAGTATTTCCGTCGTTGTTCCTCTGTATATAACATCCATTTTCCCTGACTTCAGCATTTTTTTCTTTATCTTTGGTTTTTATGAATAAAGCTATTTTATATCTAGGCATAACTCTCTCAAAACAAATTCTGATTTGATTTTTTGAGCTTATTTATTCTGCTCATTCATATCTTTCACTAAATTCGGAGATTCTACTCATATTTCTTCAAAATTAATTTTATGGTTTTATCCACTCTTCTGGAGAATGGCTTTCTTAACAGAGCAAAAGGAAGAGCTCTTGGGATTATTGATAAAATATACTGTTTTTCTTTTTTTAAGATTTTATTTATTTACTTGAGAAAGGATGAGAGCAAGAGATAGAGCACACAAGGAAAGGGAGAAGCAGGTTCCCCACTGAGCAGAGAGCCAGACACGGGCTCCATCCCAGGACCCTGAGATCATGACCTGAGCCAAATACAGATGCTTAACTTACTGAGCCACCTAGGCACCCCAGCTCTTTTTAGTTTTATTGAGTTTTTAAATTTTTAGCTTTATTGAGTGCTTTTTATTTCTGCATTATTGAGAACCATCTTGTCATTTTTCTAGCTTTTGATGGTGAATTTTCCATTTGTTTCTATTCTTTCTTGATCAATATTGTAAACATTTATGACTAGAAATTTTATTGTGAATATATTTTTGGCCACATGTTATTAGAGAAGACATTATATTCTGAACTGTATTTTATAACTATTATATGTCTCTTCCATGTAAGAGTTACTTAGGAGTGTGAATTTTTAAAAACTTTAAATGGTTTGGTATTCTTGTTTAGATTTTAAAAAAATCATACTTTAAGTAAAAATTGTATCTGTGAGGGGAGGAATCAAGATGGTGGAGGAGTAACTGGATGAGATGACATCAGGTAGAAGGAGATCAGCTAGATAGTTTATCAAACCATTCCAAACACCTACAAATCCAACAGGAGATTGAAGGAAAGAAAGGTAGCAATTCTGGAAACAGAAAATTGACCACTTTCTGAAAGATAGGACATGCAGAGAAGTGAATTCAAGGTGAGGAGAAGCTAGACCACGGCAGGAGGGGCCAGCTCCCAGCAAGCAGTGGAGCAACAGAGCACAAAATCAGAACTCTTAAAAGTCTGTTCCACTGAGGGACATCACTCCAGAAGCTAAGCCAGGGTGAAGCCTACATGGGAACAGCATGGTCTCAGGTCCCTCGGGGTCACAGAAGGATCAGGGGTGTCTGAGTGTGGCAGAGCTCACAGGTATTAGAACAGGGAAGCCGGCTACAGAGATGGAGCTGAGGAGTGAGCTCTCAACTCGGGGTCACCTTAAACTGTGACCCGTGGCTCAGTCAGACCACTGCTCTTTGAGCAGGGACACCACAAAATCTGGGGATACCCCCCTGGAAGAGTGCAGGGATCTGCTGGGTTTGGAGACTTCAGGCAGGGCTGTGTGCCAGAGACAGAGATGCTTGCTCACAGGCCAGATGAGCTCCAAATGTAGCCAGCGGCCAGGGAGATGGGAGTGATTGCATGCTTTCCTCCAAGGGTGCACTGAGGAATGGAGCCCTGAACTCTTGGCTCCTCCAGGCTGGAGATTGTGAGACCACCATTTTCATTGCCATCCTCTGGAACTTTACAGAAAGCGTTCAGGGAACAAAAGCTCCTGAGAGTGAACCCGAGCAGATTACTTAGCCCGGCCCCTGGCAAAAGGGGTGCAATTCTGCCTCGGGCAAAGACACTTGAGAGTCACTGCAACATGCCCCTCCCCCAGAAGATCAGCAAGAAATCCATCCAAGACCAAGCTGACTTATCAAGAACAGCAGAATTTCAGAGGAGGAAAAAGCAAAGCATGGAATTCATGGCTTTTTCCCCATGATATTTTGGTCTTGCAAAGTTAAATAATTTTTTTTATAGTTACAAATACAGTTTATTTGATGATTTTCTATGATTCCCCTCTGGGTCCAACCAATTGTGATTAGGATGAACCACCTCGATTTCATAAAATTCTCAGTGGACAGTAAATACAAGAGCTTTCCTTCTGTGACTACTTGCCCTTCTCACCTTTTTTCCCCCCTCCTCCCACTGTTGGTGGGAATGCAAGCTGGTGCAACCACTCTGGAAAACAGCATGGAGGTTCCTCAAAATGTTGAAAATAGAACTGCCCTATGACCCAGCAATTGCACTACTGGGTTTTTACCCTAAAGATACAAACGTAGTGATCCAAAGGGGCACGTGCACCCGAATTTTTATAGCAGCAATGTCCACAATAGCCAAACTATGGAAAGAACCTAGATGTCCATCAACAGATGAACAGATAAAGAAGATGTGGTATATATACACAATGGAATACTATGCAGCCATCAAAAGAAATGAAATCTTGCCATTTGCGACAACATGGATGGAACTAGAGTGTATCATGCTCAGCGAAATAAGTCAAGCGGAGAAAGACAACTATTATATGATCTCCCTGATATGAGGAAGTGGTGATGCAACGTGGGGGCTTAAGTGGGTAGGAGAAGAATAAATGAAACAAGATGGGATTGGGAGGGAGACAAACCATAAGTGACTCTTAATCTCACAAAACAAACTGTGGGTTGCTGGGGGGAGGGGGGTTGGGAGAAGGGGGGTGGGGTTATGGACATTGGGGAGGGTATGTGCTTTGGTGAGTGCTGTGAAGTGTGTAAACCTGGCGATTCACAGACCTGTACCCCTGGGGATAAAAATATATGTTTATAAAAAAATTAAAAATTATTTTAAAAAATAATTAATTAATTAATTAATTAAAAAAATTTTTTCTTATTCTAATTTTTTTAAACTTTTACTCTTTCCTTTTTTAACATTTTTAAACTAGTTTAACAATACCTTTCATTTAAAAAAATCTTTTTGAACCTTCATTATTAGTCATATTTTATCCTTTATTGTATCTAATTTTATTTTTTGTATACAGATAGGTTTTTTCTTCTAAAAACTTTGGGATACAACTCCTTCTAATAGATCAAAATTATCCTAAATCTAGCACAGGGCTTTGTTCTAGTATCCAGTCTGAGCAAATTCTCTCTACTTTCTTTTTCTTTCTTTTCCCAACAAACTTATCAACTCCTTTTTTAGAATTTAAAAAAAATTTCTCAACTTTACAGTCATATTCCATCCCTTCATCATATATATATATATATATATATATATATGTTTTTCTTTCTTTCAAATTTTGAGAGGTAGTTTCTTCAAAGAGTCCAAAATACCCCCAAAATTAAGTGGGTGGCTCTGTTCTAGTCACCAGCCTAATATATATATTTTCTTTTATTATTTTAATTTTTTAAACTTCTTTTTACCCCCTTTCTTCCCCCCATGATTTGGGGTCTCTTCTGATTTGGTTAATGCACATTTTTTCTGAGGTCTCTGCCATCCATTTAGTATTTTATTGTCTCCTTCATATATTCTTATCTGGATAAAATAACAAGGCAGAAAAACTCACCACAAAAAAAAAAAAAGAACAAGAGACAGTACCAAAGGCTAGGGACCTAATCAATATCGACATTGGTAATATGTCAGATCTAGAGCTCAAAATGACAATTCTCAAGGTGCTAGCTGGGCTCAAAAAAGGCATGGAAGATATTAGAGAAACACTGTGGAGAAATAAAAGCCCTTTCTGGAGAAATTAAAGAACTAAAATCTAACCAAGTTGAAATTTTAAAAAGCTATTAATGAGGTGCAATAAAAAATGGAGGCTCTTACTGCTAGGATAAATGAGGCAGAAGAGAGAATTAGTGATATAGAAGACCAAATGACAGAGAATAAAGAAGCTGAGCAAAAGAAAGACGACTCTTTTGTTGTCCAGTAGACAACTACTGGACCTTGAGGGGAGAATTTGAGAGATAAGTGATACCATAAGATGAAACAACATTAGGATAATTGGGATTTCACAGGGTGCTTGCGTAGCTCAGTGGGTTAAAGCCTCTGCCTTCAGCTCAGGCCATGATTCCAGGGTCCTGGGATTGAGCCCCACATTGGGCTCTCTGCTCAGCAGGGAGCCTGCTTCCTCTTCTCTCTCTCTCTCTGCCTGCCTCTGCCTACTTGGGATCTGTATCTGTCAAATAAATAAATAAATAAAAATCTTTAGTTGGGATTCCAGAAAAAGAAGAAAGAGGGAGGGGAGCAGAAGGTATATTGGAGAGAATTATTGTAAAGAATGTCCCTTGTATGGCAAAGGGAACGAGCATCAAAACCCAGGAGGCACAGAGAACCCCTCTCAAAATCAATAAGAATAGGTCCACACCCCATCATCTAATAGTAAAACTTACAAGTCTGAGTGACAAAGAGAAAATCCTGAAGCATCCCGAGAGAAGAAGAAGTCTGTAACATACAATGCTAAAAATATTTTGTTGGCAGCAGACTTATCCACAGAGACCTGACAGGCCAGAAAGAATTGGCATGATATATTCAGAGCATTAAAGGAAAAACACATGCAGTGAAGAATACTATATCCAGCTAGGCCATAATTGAAAATAGAAAGAGAGATAAAAACCTTCCAGGACAAACAGAAACTAAAAGAATTTGTACCAAACCATCTCTACAGGAAATAATGAAAGGGGTCCTCTAAGCAAAGAGGCAGCCTAAAAGTAGTAGATCAGAAAGGAACAGAGACAATATGCAGTAACAGTCACCTTACAGGCAATACAATGGCACTAAATTCATGTCTCTCAATAGTTACCCTGAATGTAAATGGGCTAAATGCCCCAATCAAAAAGCACAGGGTATCAGAATGAATTAAAAAAAAAATCAATATACTGTCCACAAGAAACTCATTTAGACCCAAAGACACCTCCAGATTTAAAGTGATGGGGTTGAGAACAACTTACCATTCTAACTGACATCAAAACAAAGCTGGGGTGGCAACCCTTATATCAGATAAATTAGACTTTAAGACAAAAGCTATAATAAGAGATGAGGAAGGACACTATATCATATTCAAAGGGTCTGTCCACCAAGAAGATCTAACAATTTTAAATATCTATATGCCTAACATGGGAGCAGCCAACTATATAAACCAATTAATAACAAAATCAAAGAAACACATCGACAATGATAGTAGTATAATAATAGGGGCCTTTAACACCCCCTCACTGAAATGGACAGCTCGTCTAGGCAAAAGATCAACAAGGAAATAAAGACACATTGGACCAGATGGGACATCACAGATATATTCAGAACATTCCATTCCAAAGCAACAGAATACACATTCTTCTCTACTGCACATGGAACACTCTCCAGAATAGATCACTTCCTGGGGTACAAATCAGGTCTCAACCAGTACCAAAAGATTGGGATCATTCCCTGCATATTTTTAGACCACAATGCTCTGAAGCTAAAACTCAATCACAAGAAGAAATTTGGAAAGAACTCAAATACATGGAGGCTAAAGAGCATCCTTCTAAAGAATGAATGGGTCAACCAGGAAATTAAAGAAGAATTGAAAAGATTCATGGAAACACATGATAATGAAAACACAACAGTTCATAATCTGTGGCACACAGCAAAGGCAGTCCTGAGAGGAAAATATATAATGATACTAACCTTGCTCAAGAAATAAGAAAGGTCTCATACACAACCTAATCCTTCACCTAAAGGAGCTGGAGAAAGAACAACAAAGAAAGCCTAAACCCAGCAGGAGAAGAGAAATCATAAAGATCAGAGGAGAAATCAATGATATAGAAAGCAAAACAAACAAACAAACAACAAACAAACAAACAAACAAACAAAAACCCAGCAAATCAACGGAAGTGGGAAGTGGTTCTTTGAAAGAATTTATAAGATTGATAAACCCCTGGCCAGACATATCAAGAAGAAAAGAGAAAAGACCCAAATAAATAAAATCATGAATGAAAGAGGAGGAATCACAACCAACACCAAAAAAAAAAGTAAATAAAAATAAAAATAAATTATAAGAACATATTATGAGCAACTATACACCAGCAAATTTGACAATCTGGAAGAAATGAATGCATTCCTAGAGACATATAAACTACTGCAACTGAACCAGGAAGAAATAGAAAACCTGAACAGACCCATAACCAATAAGGAGATTGAAGCAGTCATCAAAAATCTCCCAACAAGAGCCCAGGGCCAGACGGCTTCCTAGGGGAATTCTACCAAACATTTACAGAAGAATTAATTCCTATTCTCCTGAAACTGTTCCAAAAAATAGCAATGGAAGAAAAACTTCCAAACTCATTTTATGAGACCAGCATTACGTTGATCCCCAAACCAGACAAAGATCCCATCAAAAAAGAGAATTACAGACCAATATCCTTGATGAACACAGATGAGAAAATTCTCACCAAAATACTAGCCAATAGTATCCAACAGTACATTTAAATGATTATTCACCACGACCAAGTGGGATTTATTCCAGGGCTGCAAGGTTGGTTCAACATCAGCAAATCAACCAATGTGATACAGTACATTAATAAAAGAAAGAACAAGAACCACATGATACTCTCAATACATAGTGAAAAAGCATTTGACAAAGTATAACATCCTTTCTCAATCAAAACTCTTCAAAGTATAGGGATAGAGGGTACATACCTCAATATCATCAAAGCCATCTATGAAAAACCCACAGCGAATATCATTCTCAATGGAGAAAAACTGAGAGCTTTTCTGCAAAGGTCAGGAACATGACAGGACTGCCCACTATCACCACTGCTACTCAACATAGTACTAGAAGTCCTAGCTTCAGCAATCAGAAAACAAAAAGAAATAAAAGGCATCCAAATCAGCAAAGAAGTTGTCAAACTATCACTCTTTGCTGATGATGTGATATTTTATGTGAAAAACCCAGAAGACTCCACTCCAAATCTGCTAGAACTTGTACAGGAATTCAGTAAAGTGTCAGGATATAAAATCAATGCACAGAAATCAGTTGCATTTCTCTACACCAACAACAAGACAGAAGAAAGAGAAATTAAGGAGACAATCCCATTTACAATTGCACACAAAACCATAAGATACCTAGGAATAAATGTAACCAAAGAGGCAAAGAATATGTACTCAGAAAACTATCAAATACTCATGAAATAAATTGAGGAAGACACAAAGAAATGGAAAAATGTTCTATGCTCATGGATTGGAAGAGCAAGTATTTTGAAAATGTCTATGCTACCTAAAGCAATCTACATGTTTAATGCAATCCTATAAAAATCCCATCCATTTTTTTCAAAGAAATGGAACAAATAATCCTGAAATTTATATGGAACCAGAAAAGACCTCAAATATCCAGAGGAATGTTGATAAAGAAAGCCAAAGTTGGTGGTATCACAATCCAGACTTTAAGCTCTATTACAAAGCTGTCATCATCAAAACAGTATGGTACTGGCACAAAAACAGACACATAGATCAATGGAACAGAATAGAGAGCCCAGAAATAGACCCTCAACCCTATGGTCAACCAATCTTCAACAAAACAGGAAAGAATGTCCAATGGAAAAAAGACAGTCTCTTCAACAAATGGTGTTGGGAAAATTGGACAGCCACGTGCAGAAAAATGAAACTGGACTATTTTCTTACACCACACATGAAAATAGACTCAAAATGGATGAAGGACCTCAATGTGAGAAAGGAATCCATCAAAATCCTTGAGGAGAACACAGGCAGCAACCTCTTCGACCTCAGCTGCAACAACTTCTTCCTAGGAATATCGCCAAAGACAAGGGAAGCAAGGGTAAAGATGAACCACTGGGACTTCATCAAGATCAAAAGCTTTTGCACAGCAAAGGAAAGAGTTAACGAAACCAAAAGACAACTAACAGAATGGGAGAAGATATTTGCAAACAACATAGCAGATAAAGGGCTATTATCTAAAATCTATAAAGAACTTACCAAACTCAACACCCAAAGAACAAAGAATCCAATCAAGAAATGGGCAGAGGACATGAACAGGCATTTCTGCAAAGAAGACATCCAGATGGCCAACAGACACTTGAAAAAGTGCTGCACATCACTCGGCATCAGTGAAATACAAATCAAAACCACAATGAGATACCACCTCACACCAGTCAGAATGGCTAAAATTAACAAGTCAGAAAATGACAGATGTTGATGAAGTTGTGGAGAAAGGGGAACCGTACTACACTGTCGGTGGGAATGCAAACTTGTGCAGCTGCTCTGGAAAAGAGTATGGAGGTTCCTCAAAAAGTTGAAAATAGAGTTACCCTATGGCCCAGCAATTGCACTACTGGGTATTTACCTTAAAGAAACAAACATAGTGATCTGAAGGGGCACATGCACCTGAATATTTATAGCAGCAATGTCCATAATAGCCACACTATGGAAAGAACCTAAATGTCCATCAATAGATGAATGGATAAAGAAGATGTGGTGTATATATACAATGAAATACTATAAAGTCATCAAAAGAAATGAAATCTTGCCATTTGCAATGACATGGTTGGAACTAGAGGGTATTATGCTAAGCGAAATAAGTTAATCAAAGAAAGACAATTATCATATGAGCTCCCTGATATGAGGAAGTTGAGAGGCAACGTGGGGGGTTTGGGAGATAGGAAAGAAATAAATGAAACATGATGGGGTCAGGAGGGAGACAAACCATAAAAGACTCTTAATCTCACAAAACAAACTGAGGGTTGCCGGGGTTGGGGAGTAGGGGGAGAGTGGTTAGGTTATGGACATTGGGGAAGGTATGTGAAATGGTGAGTGCTGTGAAGCGTGTAAACCTGGCAATTCACAGACCTGTACCCCTGGGGATAATAATACATTATATGTTAATAAAAAGTATAAAAAATTAAAACAAAAACAAACAAAAAATTGTGATCTGTGGCAGTGGTTAGTATAAATGTTCCTTTGGAATATATTAAAGGTTAGATGATTCACCTAAGACTCAATTTTAGTAATGAAGACTTTTATCATGTCTCAGCTGATCTGTGCTAAGCATTCAATTAAATTTTTTACTTCATGCTTTTTGCTGCCTTTTTATTCAGCTTTTATTTTTTTCCATTCTGCTAACATTTTTCTTCAATTTTATTATATTTTATATTATTATTGCCACTCTTGGTTTCTCTGTATTTGTATGATATAATCCTCTCACTTAAACATTAAGTTAGTAGTTCTGTGCCATTTACCTTTTGGTTCCTTATGCATTAAAAATATTTTTTTTAAATTCTCAGTTTGAGTGTCTTCACCTTTTTACATTAATTATGATTTATGTTATTATTCTGACTTGTTATTCTGTCATAAGTTTTCTACTTTGCTTCTATTTCCCCTCTACCTGTTTTCTATTATGTAGAATGCATTAATTTTTTTTTCCTTTAGAGATCTGAAAAGCACAGCAAGCATAGTTTTCTAAATTCTGTTTTAAAACTTACTTGGGTCTATTTTTCTCTTATCTGTGAAAAGAGTAAAACAGTGACTATTGTCATTCACATCCCTCCAGCTCAGATGATCCATTTAGTAAGCTGTCCTTGTTCCTATTTCTCCCTAACACTATGATTTTGCTGATATAATCTCAGATTTCAGATCTAGTTAATTATTAATAATTAGGTCAATATTATGCCATTTATCTTGTACGTACAATGCTTGAAATTTTAAAGAACAACTCTATTTTCTGAGTTATTTATATGTTTCTTAGTTGACTTACCTATATACTCAAATAATTGTTTGTTTTTTATAGAGAATTTTGGGTGACATTGCCTGTGAGTCTAAAATCTGAAAACAACTCTTACAGGCATACAAACAATCTTAGCCCCTCAGAACTCCATAAGAAATTTTTCCTTGTCATTTAATTTTAGAAAGAAATGTCTAATCTGAGTTCACTTTGCTTTTTTTCTCTCTATGGTTCATGGGCTCATGTCTGTGTGACTGAAATGAAACACCTAAACTGCAGGTGTTTCTATTAAGTGATTTTCATTTGATTTTAGTGTTTTAGTGATAGTGGTGACTTTCATTTTTGCACTTTTTCCTGATACTAGATTGTTCTGTAGGAGAAGAAAAAATTTCCTCTATCAGAGGGTCTGAACTGGGGTTTGTGTAACAAAAGATGGATTAACAAGGAAAAACTAAGCTTATGTTTATCATGCATGTAACATATGGCATACCCAGAGGTGAGTAACTCAAAGAGGTGGCTTAGAACTCCATCTTAGATGTACTTTTCAACACAGAACCATAAATTTATAGAGAAATGACAAGAAAAAGGGAAGTGGTTTTAGGATTATGCACAGAAAACTATGGGAAGGTAAATACATGGGACAAAACCAATAAAGTAGGATCTGTTTGTGGATTTCCCTGGTGTCAGTTGTCTTTGGGCTAAGAGTCAAGACCTCTCCAGGAAAGGAAAACTTATACCCTATCTAAAGGCAGAAAAGGGGAAGGGTAGAGAGAGATTTTCCTGCATTAGCTGCTTCTCAAATTGCTTTCCGCTCAAAATAATTTCTATTTAGGTCAAAGAAGCATATCTTGGGGAGACATATTCTGGATTACTCCAGCCCCTTTCACATAAAGTACTCCTCACATCAATTTTCTTCATGGGAATGGTAGAGGAATTTATCACAACAGCTCTTTCCCTGTTTTAGCCGCTGCTCAGGCATGTAGTCTAATGACCAGGCAGATTCTCTGGTAGTCTTGCCCATCTCTCCAACAGATAAGTTGCCATTAGTCTTGGCATTGAGGGGCCACTGTGACCTGTCCACCTACTCTTCTCAAGTGCCAACCTTCAATAGGTAGAAACAATGAGTTGGCTTTCCAGGCCTGCAGCAACTCCTCCATGTGAACGTAAGATCTAGCAGTGACTCTTTTAATTTTCCTTCATGGAAGTGATACTCTTCAGAGTTTCCAGAGATGATGCAACCTCTTGTTTTGATATGTAGTTAGTCATTTCTAAGGAAAAATCTGGAAACTGTGTTTGGATCTTCAACCTACTATGTTCCCTGCACTTGATGGGTCTTTTTCTTCCATCTGATCAAACTTGGAAAAGGTTAGAAAAGCTGCATTTCATGCTTCCTGAGACACGGAAGCCATACAGAAATGACATCCAGGATGTGCAAAGGGTAAGGTGGTGCACCATTAGTATGTAAAGCCTTGCTCGGATGGATGGCTGGCAGGGCCAGTGGGAGAGAGAGACCTCTGCTGGGACCCAGCATCTTGCGGTTTGGAAGAAACCTTTCAACCACATAGTTTGGGTCTGATCGCACTTCCTACTGCTGGCTAGCTGTACTGTGTCTCAAACGGTGCAGCCTCCCTTTTTTTTCTGTGGTTCTTTGACACCCCCACCTCCCTGCCAGCCTGGTGTGGCTGATCAAGCTGTTCAAACAACTGGAAGACATCAGAAGTTAAACACTCATTATTTTAATTTGATGCTAATCATGTGTTAATGAGACTAATCCTTGCAATGATTCAGGTAATTTGCTTAATGGCTGCCCAGAGTACAGATTACAGCAATCAGTCACGTCTGATAAGATGTCTGTTGTGGAGAAGGCTGTCAGGTGAATGAGGTGGGAAAAGGCTCAGGAGTGAGGGTGTGATGTCAGGCATGTTCTGTGTGGGAGAGTAGGGCTTGAGGGAAGAATACAGCTCCGAAACCCCCAAATTTCAACCAAATGAAATGAGCATCTCAGTGCTCTTGTTCAGGAAAAAGTTAGTGTTGACAGCCTGTCTCACTTTACAGTGGCAAACATTGAAAAAAGCAAAAGAGTTTGAGTAGAACTGGATGCACAATTCATTTTGTTCTAGAGAAATGATTAAGTCAGTGTAATGTCAGTGGTGGGCGTACTCCTTTGTTGCGTTTAAATCTCCTTTACCAGCAAACTGTCAACGAAAGGAAGAAAGTCAATCTACGCAGAGCAAAAAAGATAAGTTTTTCTTCTCAAACATAGGAAATGTACGTCAGAACCAGATACGCCAACTGAAGCCTTTAGTTTTGTTATATCCGAGGTATTTTGAGTCCACAGGCACGTGGAGACAACTGCCCCTGTGCTTGGAGTCATCAGTACCAAGCTTGGGAACATCCTGCGCTCTACAGCATCACTGGGCTGAATCATGACGCATCCTTTGTTTCCTTAAAATACTGTAACTTAATAGACGACTCAATACAGACATATAGAGATCACCAAGCATTTAGAAAGTAGCACGTTAAAAAATGCTGCCAATTCCTGTACCCCTGGGGCTAATACATGATATTTTTATTAAAAAAAATTAAAAAAAAAAATAAAAAACGCTGCCAATTACCTGTGTCGGCTTAATTTCTGCATAATGACAGGAAATTTAAAATTTTATAGATACACGATGTTTGTTATGTCAAACTTCAAAATAAATTAGCCGATTATTTTACCAGCAACGTGAATTAGTTTGGAAATAGAGAAAGAAACAATGGACGAGCAGCTCTTCGATTTTAAGAGGAACGGAATGGGGGGATAAACAAAATCTTATTGGACAGAAGGTAGGAGTATGCGGTCGTGGCAGCGGTTTGTGTGTTGTTTCCGGGGTGGACCGGATCTTCCTTCTTCTTCTTAGAAGCAGGGGATGACGTTCCTACATGAAAAATGTCCTTCCGGTCCCTCTTCCGGCGGGTTGAGCGCAGCCGCAGGCGTCAGCGATCCGCGCGCGAGCGCCCCCTGCAGGGCCCCCGCTGCATTTCGGACGCGCTTTCCTTCCTCTCACCGGGGACGTTGAACCGCTTCACTTCCACAGCACGTCGGTGAGGACGGGCGAGTGTGACCGAGACGTAGGTGTGGACATGCGGGTAGGTTCTGGTTTGTTTCGTGTTTAACTCGGTCATTTGGAAATAGTCGTACGTCCGCTGCGCGCACTGGTGCGGTTCCGTTGACCGCGTGTCTGTCCGCGTCTCTGTCCTGTTCGTGCCGTCGGGCCGCCGCGACAAAGTCCCGCGCTGCGCGGCCCCCGACCTGCGAACGTTCGCGTCTCGCAGTCCTGCAGGCGGAGGCCGCGCGCGGGGCCCTCGCGGCCTCACTGTCTGGCGAGGACCCGCTGCGGACGCCGGGACCTCACACGGGCGGCGGGAAGGGACTCCTCGGGGCCGCCTCCGGAAGGGCGCTGACCCCGCGGGGAGGGCCCCGCCTCGTGCCGCAGAGCCCTCCGGAGCCGCCGCCTCCGCGTGTCCCCGTGCTGGGGCTCAGGTCTCCGCGTGGGGACCCGGTGGCGGAGCTGGAGGGGGCGCAGACGTTCGGGGCGGCCGTCGTCTTCCGCGCTGCTCGTCTGTGAGGCGAAGGCGGCGCGCGCCGGCCTGAGCCCGTGACGAGCCGGTGACGAGTCCGCGGGTGCGCGCGAGGGAGCCGCCGCGAGGCCGCACGTGCGAACGCGAACTTTCGAGGGAAACGAAATCACGCAGCACGAGCCGAGGACTCCGCGCCGCCATCCGTGAGGGGGTCGCACGCGTCAGCCGCCGCGGACAGACAGGAGGACGCTTCACGGTCAGCCGTGCGGGCTCAGGTTACGAGTGTTTTTTCTCCCTCATTCAGCAGCCGCCTGTCATCGTGACAGACCTCCGCGGGCCGCCGTGTCGGACCGCGTCGGTGTAGCGGCGACATGCTGCGGATGACACGTTGTGACTTACCTATTTATCTTTATTTTTTTAAAGGTTTGACTTCGTTCTGTGTTTGAGAGCGAGCGAGCGAGCCGAGCGAGGAAGGCGCAGAGCGGGACGAAGAGAATCCCCGGGACTCCAGGCCCAGCGTGAAGCCGCGGTCGGCGCCGGCTCCTGACACGGAAACCGTGACTGGAGCCCAGATGGAGAGCTGGACGCTTAACCGACGGCACTCCTGCGCTTCTATTTTGAAGGATCCAAGTGCTGATTGAGAAGCGGCTCATCGACCAGAGAACCCCCGCTGGAGCTTCCCCGGGGCTCGAAGCTTCGAGGGCGGCAGGCCCTGGTCTCCGTGGTCGGTCCCGCGTCCTTGCTGTTCCGACGTTCGTCCGACGCGCTGTATCCGGGGAAAGCCGGACGCCTGTTTGACTCACGGAACATGAGGTATTTGCCCCAAAGCCAGAGGCAAAGCCTTGATTTCACTGGACTTTGCTCCAGGGATTCTTTTTTATTATTGTTAAAGATTTTGTTTCTGTGTTTTGTTGAAAGAGAAAGAGAGGAAGAGCGAGTGTGAAAGGGAGGAGGGGCAGACGGAGAGTGAATCCCAAGCAAATGCTGCCCTGAGTGTGGAGTCCTATGCCGGGCTCAATCCCGGACCCTGAGATCCTGACCTGAGCCCAAATCGAGTCAGAGGCATAACCAGCTGAGCCCCCTGGACGCCCTCCATGGATTCCTTAGGGTACACTGCGTCTTCCACTCAAGTGAGGCAAGAAATAAATCATACGGAGGATATGAAGTGAAAAATGCTGAACAACTATATTAATTGAAAGAAAGTAGAGATTTAGTTGTGGGGGGATAAGGTGATGGTCACAATTTTTCACTAATTTATAAATATTTATGTGTTCATCATATATGTATTATCTACACAAAGCATATTAAATTTAGATGCTGCTCTAGACTATCTGGTCCTGGGTCTTTTCTCTGTAGCAACACAGTATGGTATATCGTGACATAATTTTTTCATTCTTCCTTTTTATTTGGACTTTGGTCTCCTTCAGAAGGTAAGCTAAGTAGAAGGTCCTCAAGGGTATACTTACACAGGCTATCAATAGTGCAGTACATGAACTAGGCTATTAAAATGACCTTGAACTTATATTTCTGTTGTTATTAATTAACCTGGAATAATACTCTCAAAAGTACTGTGAAGTATACATTCCATTTAGAGATTTTGTTTGTAGAATATTTTACAAATTCTCCTCCTTTCTTAATCTTATTTTCCATGGAATTTATTTTTTTTCCCATGGAATTTAATGGACAGTAGTATGGGTCCATGAGATTTTCAGAGTTTCTCAAAATTTATCTAAATGTTAGGTTAATTGAGAAAATTTATTTTTGCAGTACCTACATTGCCAGGCTCTTCAAATACCAAGAGTAGATTATTTTGATTAAATTATGCATATAATGAATTTAAGGAAGAAAGCTATTCTAGATAAAGGGACAATTTTCTGTCTTGCATTTCTTGTGGAAAGTTGGTCTGGATTAATAATATTTTTGTTTCTAATTTTCAACTTAAAAATTAAGTATTGGGGCACCAGGGTGGCTCAGTCAGTTAAGCATCCACCTTCAACTCAGATCATCATCTTGGGGTCCTCGGATCAAGCCCACTATTGGGCTCCACACTCAGCAGGGAGTCTGCTTGTCCTTCTCCCTTGGCTCTTCCTCCTCCTTTACTCTAATAAATAAATAAAATCTTTAAAAAAATAAGTATTAAATAAAAAATAAAAATAAGTATTAAAATGATGAATAAATTACCTCAACTTCGAGATATAAGAATAATGTTATTGGCTTAAATTGACTAACATGAAATTCTCATTTGCAATTATTACATTTTTGCAAATAGCTTGGTTAATTTTGGAAGGCCAATGTGATTTTCAGATTTTACTACTGAACTAATAAATCTAGTAAAGGAATTCATAGCTCTATAATAAGTTAAAATTGATAAGAGGATCTCAAGTATGCTCAAAATCAAACAAAAAAATCTTTAAGATTTGAGAATAATTCTCTTTGGCTTGATGCTGTTCCTTCCAGTCCCACTGGTTTGGCCACATGACACAAACAGCTTGGTGAACTAGCCCCCTGTGGCTTTGAGCCTATATGCCCCAGGCCCCTATGATGACTCTCTCGTGGGACTCTGTCCCTTTGATTTTCTTGGGCTGAGGACCCATGTCCTCCACGTCCATGCATTCTCTGTGATGATAGAGACAGTGCTGTACAGATGCTGCCAGAGTTTGCTGTCTGTGCTCTCTGGAGGGTGAGCACCTCTCTGGAGGGATCATGGGGTGGCCGCAATGATCCACACTGGACTGTGGGGCTTGCTGAAGCTGCACCTGGGGCAGCTACGGAGCATGGGAGTGAAGGACCAGTGCCCACAAAAAGAGGTGGGACTGGCAGACAGGCTGAGGTTTCCAGTGGCCTCTCCTTTGAAAGTCCTCTGCTCCCTGGGTTCTTGCATTCTGAACCTGTGATGAGGGTGGCAGCTTTGATCGTCCCTGAATTTCTTCCATTGTCTTGGAGAATCACTCTGGACTTCTGGTGAGATCCTGTTTCATACTAATTTCATCAAACTGTCAGCCACACCCTTAGTGTTCTCACTTTTGCAATACGGATAGGCTGAGAATTTGCCAAACCTTTAAGCTTCCTTTTACTTAACAATTCTGTCTTTAAAATGTTCTGTCTTCCCCCATTTACTATAAGCAGTCTTGAGGAGACAAGCTGCACCTTCAACACTTTCGTTAGAAATAGCTTTAGCTCAATATTTAATCTCATTGCTCCCAAGTTGTGCCTTCCACAAAGCACTAGAACACAAACACAACTTGGTCAAGTTCATTGCCAGATTTTTTTTTTTTCTTCTAGCTCCCAGTACCATGTTCTTCATTTCTGTGTGAGACCTCATCAGAATGCCCTTCATCATCCATATTTCTACAGATATTCTCTTTATGATTCTTAGGTATTCTCTGACTGGGGCTTTCTCTACAGCTCTCCTCTCTTCTTTCTGAGCTCTCACCAGACTGCCTTTAAAGGTCCATTCACAAGAATATAGTACTGGAGCAGCTGAAAATCCCTAGGCAAAAGGGGTGGGGGAGAACTTTAACCTAAACCTTGTGCCTGAACTGCCGTTTAACTCAAACTACATCATGGATTTAAATGTAAAACTATACAACTTTTAGAAAAAGGAGAAAAGCTTTTGAATCTGGGGATAGTTGAAGAGTTCTTAGACCTGACTTGACACCAGAATTATGATCCTAAAAAGTGATACCTTGAACTTCCAAAATTATGAAACTTTGCTCAGTGAAAGACCCTGTTGGAAAAAATGAAAATATAAGAGTAGCTTAGGGAAAATATTTGCAAACCACATGTATCAGAAGAATTGGTATTTAGAGCATAAAAAACCTCAAAACTGACAAGTAAGGAAATCAATAATCTCTACAGAAACCAGGCCAAATATGCAAACAGGTATTTCCCTAATGAGAATGTACAGTTGACAAATAACTACATGAAAATATATTCAACATCATTAGCCATTAGGGAAATGCAAATTAAAACCATAAGGAGTCATCCTTACAAACCTATTAGAATAGCTAAAATAAAAAATTGTGGCAACTCCAAATGCTAGTAAGATTGCAGAAAAACTATATCACTCATGTTCAATTGTGTGACTGTGAAATGGAACAGCCACTCTAGAAAACAGTTCAGCACTTTCTTTTTTTCAATTTTATTTTTTTAAAGATTTATTTACTTGACAGAGAGATGGAGAGTGTAAGTAGGCAGAGAGGCCGGCAGAGGGAGAGGGAGAAGCAAGCTCTCCTGAGCAGAGATCCCGACATAGGGGGTCCATCCCACAACCCCAGGATCATGACCTGCATGGAAGGCAGATGCTTAACTGACTGAGCCACCCAGGCAACTCAAGTTTGACAGTTTCTTAAAAAACTAAATGTACAATTGCCATAAAGCCTGCAATTGCACTCTTGGGTATTTATTCCAGAGAAGTAATCTTAGGTTCACGTAAAAATCTGTACACTAATGTTCATAACAGCTTTATTCAAGATAGCAAAAAACCTGGAAACAACCCAGGTGTCCTTTAATGCATATATGGTTACACAAACTACAGTATGTCCGTACCATAGTGTACTACTCAGCAATGAAAAGAGCCGCCGTTGACGACAGCATGGATAAATGTCCAGAGAATTATGATAAGGAAAAGCAAAATGCCAATCCCACATGCTTACTTAATTTATGACTACAATATATAATATTCCTGAAACGATAAAATTAGAGAAGTGTGGAACAGATTAGTGGACACCAGAATCCGAAGAGGAGGTGGGGTGGGAGAGAAGGGTGTGTGTTGATAAAGAGGGTTCCATGACGAATCCTTATGGTGATGGAAGTTCTGTATCTTGAGTGCATCCATGTAAATATTCTGGTTGTGATATTTTATTATAGTTTTACAAGATATTATCATTGGGAAAATCTGGGGAAAGGTAAATGAGGTTTCTCTAAATTATTCATGACAACTGCATGTAAATCTATAATTATCTCAAAATAAGAAGTTTTGTTAAACAAACAAACAAACAAACAAACAGCTAGCTTACAATAGATCTCAAATTCACTCTCAACTTCCAAAACACAGGAACTTCTTCTTTGGGATGTTCCCATCTTGGTATACCAAAATAAAGTGTTAAATATCCAACAAACGCAGGAGAACAGTTGTGTTCCAGACTAGTGGTTAACCATTCAATTGTTCATCTATTCTATCGATATAGTCCCATATTTCTAAATAATACTTGAAATATAAAATGTGCTCCTCCATCCAGTACATTCATATATCACTCTCTTTTTGTGATTTATGCACATTTTTCATGTTACAAACTGGATGAAATTCTATATACCTTTCACCCGTGTGGTATGTACCACATTGACATTAAATGTTTTGAAAAACTCCAATTCAACTCCTCTTTTGCTTGTCAGTTATAAGACATAGCATGACCTATGTTCTGGCAAAAATTAGGGCAGAAATCTGGGGCGCCTGGGTGGCTCAGTGGGTTAAGCCTCTGCCTTCGGCTCAGGTCATGGGATCCAGCCCTGCATCAGGCTCTATGCTCAGCGGGGACCCTGCTTCCTCCTCTCTCTCTGCCTGCCTCTCTGCCTACTTGTGAGCTCTGTCTGTTAAATAAATAAATAAAATCTTTAAAAAAATTAGGGCAATTCGGTTTCATTAGGGAATTATTAAATGACTTGGGGAGATTGCCCTTGCATGTTTTAGAAATAATGGGAAGTTTTACTATCGAATTTTCATTCCAACTTCTATTTTTAGAATGTCTTTTATTTTACCTTTTCATCTAAACTGTGATTTTTCTTGTGCTTTTAACCTTTCTTAATTTTGTTTGCTTTTCTTCGTTCCTCTGTTCTTTCTCCAACATATAGCTGGGGAAAACTCATTGGATCTGCAGAAACAGCTCGAAAAGTCCCTGAGGGTATGAAAGGCCACAGAAGTGCTTGTAATTATAAAGAGAAACTTTACAAGATGTGTCTGGGAATGAGAGATTTGTTTCCTCCATAAAGTTTTTGCCAGTAGGCTAAAATGGAGAATAAGTATCAGAGAACATCTGAGGCCTAATACATTTACATAACCCCAAGACACATTTTCATTTATATTTTCAGACTGATGATTTGAAAAATATCACTTCTGTTTTGAATATACTTCTTATGGCCAATTTTGTTTATTCATGTGTGTTTAAACTTGGGGGTTATGCAGTGTGTATTTGAAACTCAAGCTAGCATATCTCCTGGAAAAGAAATGGTGACTCCTTTCCAAAGAAAAGGAGAGAGAGCCTGACAGTTTTTTTGCTTAAGGACTATGGCACTGGGCAGAAATTTATATTAGCATCAAACTGCTATAGCTCTAAAAGGCTTTCAATCCCCACCTTCCTTTTAGGAGAGACCGTGTCAGCTTAAAATTAATTACTAAAATGTGAAACAAATCAAAAGACAAAACAAATCAGGCTGTTAAGACAAACATTAAAAATCAAATTATGCTCTCAAAATAGGCAATTTACAGCTTGGAAGGGTAATTGGCAAACCTGAAATGCATACAAATAGTTGAAATTACTGACTCAGGCGGTATATTACTTATTGGAGGGTATAATTTGACAATGAGTCTTGAAAAGGGATAGAGATGCTATCATTTTTCATGATTTAACAGCAAAATATGGCATAGCACCCCGTCTAAAAGAGTCTGAAAGAGGATTGCATTGAAGAAAGAGCTTTAGCTGCAAGAGGAACGTGTGTTGAAGTTATCTGTCAGGAGGAAGTCTGCATGGTTTAAAGTTTTACAGTCCTCGGTTTAATGAACCCTCTCTACAGAGACAACCACTGACCACTGTGCTTCAGAAAGTCATTCCGAGGGTTTACCTTACTGGTTTGGGGAAGTAGGACATGACGCACCCCATCTGACAACTGAGCTATCAAATGCAGTGTTTAGAATCGTCACAGGGATAAAGTTCTCTGAACATTTACACGTTTATTCACCAAAAACCATATCAAATTCTAAAACAGAGAATCTGTTTTGTGAAAATCCAGGCGTTTCCATAGTGCCAATATATTCCTTAGTATGGGTGGGGTTTGGAGAACCACGATTGCTCACCTGAAATGGGAATATTTACCATTGTGAGAGCCATGTGTTTCAGTCAAAGATGGCACACAGGATAATATAAATGGCAGAACTGGGGCCAGTTCGATGCGGTTTTTTCCCTTGAGGCCTCTTACCTGTCTTGTCCACTCTTGGCCACCACTTTCTTCTACGCTTGGTGTTTCTTCAGCCTGTGCGATTCTGTCTCCCCTTCCCAGGACATGCAGTTTCTCTGCCCTGCGGATGGATCCATTCACACCAGACTTCTCAGCTTGGGGTAGTCAATATTCTGGGGACTAGTAAGGTCACTAATTTTGATGTATGTTTAACATAACGTAAACCATACCAGGGTTTTTTCAACCCTTTATGGAAGTATGATTGACATAGTGCAATACATCCCCATATCTAAAATGTACAACTTGAAGTCTCAAGAAAGCTTACATTTGTGCAATAATCACTACAATCCCTCACCCTCAGAAGCCTCTGGGTGTCCCTTTCAAATCCCTTTTTCCCATCCCTTCTCACTCCTTCTCACCAGGAAGCTCCAGACAGAATCTTTATGATTTTAGATTAGCTTGTCTTTTCTGGAGTTTTATGTCCATAGAGCCATACAAAGGGCTTTGTTTTCCTGTCTGGAGTCTTTCGTTCTGTGTGTTTTTGTTTTTGTTTTGAGATCCATCCATGTTGCTGTGTGTGTTAATTGTTCATTCCTTTCTCCTGTTGAGTAGCTTTCCACTGCACGGAAGTGCCAGGAATTCGTTTGCTCGCCTATCAGTGGATATTAGAGTGGTTTCTTACAAATAAAACTGCTGTGAACATTCATATACAAACCTCTCTGTAGATGCATGCTTGCTGTTCTCTTGGGAAGATATCAGGAGGTGGCAATGTTGGATAATATGGTAATTATATTTTTAACTTTAAGAAGTCAACATACTGTTTTCCAAAGTAGTTGTACCATTTTACATTCCTGTCAGCAGGGCATGAAAGTTCTAGTTCCTCTCTATCTTCTCCAAGATTTGTATGGTGAGTCTTTGTAATTCTAGCCACTCAATTTATGTTGCTCAAATTTGCATTTTCCTATCGATTAATCATGTTGAGCAACTTTCCATGCTCTTATTTGCCATCCCTCTATTTTCTTTAATAATGTAGCTGTTAAATCCTTTGCACACTTTTTAAACATTGGTTTGTTGTTCTCTTATTGTTGAGTTTAGAGAATTCTTTATGTGGTGTGGATACATGTCCTATCTCCGATAAATGCTTTGCAAATATTCTCTTTTAGTCTGTGGCTTGTCTTTTTCTTTTTTTTTAAAAAAAAGATTTTATTTATTTGTTTGACAGACAGAGATCACAAGTAGACAGAGAGCAAGGCAGTGAGAGAAGAGGAAGCAGGGAGCCCAATGTGGGGCTCGATCCCAGGACCCTGAGATCATGACTCGAGCTGAAGGCAGAGGCTTTAACCCACTGAGCCACCCAGGCGCCCCTGTGGCTTGTCTTTTGTTCTGCTAAAATTATCTTCTGAAGAGCAGGCTTTTTGAATTATGATGAAATCCAATATATCAATTTAATTTTTATAGATTTTTCTTTTTGCATCATGATGAAAAAAGTTTGCCTGGCACAAAGGTTTTTCGCTTAAGTTTTCTCAAATTTCTATCATTTGCAGTTTTACATTTAAGCCTATAATGTGTTTTTAGTTGATATTTGTGTGTGGTATGAGATGCAGTTTCAAGGGTTTTTTTCTTTTATTTTTGCAAATGGATATCCAATTGTATCAACACTGCTTGTGACAAGACTGCCTTCCTCCCCTGAATTGCCTTCCTAGCAGAGTTCTTGATGGGGACTCACAGCTAAAAAGTTATTTTCAATACAACATCTGAATCGTAGCATAAATAAATTCAGAAATCACATTAGTACACATATCAGTGGAGTGTAAAAGAAGTGCGTATAGGTCTATTATGCAGGAATAAGTTTAAGTTGACCACCAAAGACTTGCATAAATTTCCTCTAGCATAATCAACAGTTAGAAAATGTGAAAAAAAATGAATGGATAAATGCACAAATAAATAGCTTATTAGAATGTGTAGGTCATCTCCCCCCACCCTGCCACACACACACAGTCCTGCTGTGTAAGCCAGCAGAACTTTACTTCTTCTTTATTCTTCTTTTATTTATTCTATATTTTCTTCTCTGTTTCTTCTTTATTTTCTTGTAACTATTTCAGATGACTTGGAGTTCATTGGGTTTTTCCACAGGAACTAAGGGTCTAGGGATTCTTTAAGATTTGACCATTTTTTGGTAATTTTTTTGACTGCATGTGTTATAAAACCTCTAATGATATCCCTCGCAGGATTGAGTCTTGGTTGCCAACAATGGCAAAAATCTACGTAGCATATATTTATGGACTCTTTTTCTCTTCCTTGCTTACTTTCTCCATTTCATTTTATCACTTTTCCTTCCTGGATCAGCTTCAGATCTGTTTTTGGGATAACCTAGAATTCACGGATGAATTCTTGGCACAACTCTTCTGAAAAGCTGCCAATCCCTGACTAAGGAACAAAGTATTTAATTCTTTGGCAATAAAAGAATTAAGCCCATAGAAACTTTTAGTGCTAATCTAATTCAATTTTGTAATATTAAATTTAGACAAAAATTTGAAAATAACGTGTTACACAAACTAGGATGCTTAAAATGTTTTATTTGTGTTGAATTTCTTTGTGTGAATTTTTGTAACAATGCATCAATAACGTCAAAATTTGGCCAACAGAAAACTTTAACATGTAAACAATTATTTGAAATATACTCTTTGACCATAAAACATGAGAAATGATAAGGCTTAACACAAAATTCTATTTGGTATAAAAATGTTATATTATTATTTGGTTTATTTGTCTTTTAATGTCTGGATCACAGACATTATCTTGAATAAATTCTATGGATACATATTTTCACAAAATCCAGTTTAAAAGAACATTGAAAGGAATAGAATAGTCAGTAAGAGACAACAGATAGAGCAGATATTAAATTACACATATATTTATAGTGCTGCTTTAATGTCTAATATCTATTACATATCTTGTATTGTTTAAATGTATGACTGATTTTAATGTCAACATTGTAGTTTCTATTTTGACTTTGCTGAAGGGACAGGATTTGATTTTTTTTCTGTCATCCGCTCATCCTTGTAATTTAGTGATGTTCCCCAAATCAGGATTTTAACCTATCTCCACTCAGGGTCTTATGGTTTAATTACAACTATTGATTTTTTTGGCTGTGATTTCATTCAATATACATTCTTTTTTATTTAGTTGGATAATATTGTCATTGGTTTGTTCACTCCTCAGTTTTTCCAATTATTTTTATGCACTTTAGTTTTAATCAATTAATTTTCCAAGCTGTAAATTATCCATTTTGAGATTGTAATTTGTTTTTAATGTATGTCTTAACAACATGATTTGTTTCATGTTTGTAATTAATTTTGAGGTTTGGAAATAAAATTGCATGACAAATCATTATGGGCAATGCCACTACCATAGACAACAAAGATGAAATTTGTCATATAAGCAAATTTTTTTCTTATTTTGATGCTTTTTAGGAAAGTTTTAACAGCTAAACATGAGTGGGATTAAATCATGGCAGCCCAGGAAAATAGAAAGCACATTTTCACATTACAGCAGGACTATTAATATCTAAGTAATTCTAATATGTGTTATATCAGTTGTCTATTACTATATAACAAACCACTCAAAAACTCAGATGTTTAAAACTGTAACAATTTATTTTTCACAGGTCTGTAGGTTAGATGGTTGATCTGGGACAGGCTTGTTTGGTCTTCACTGGGTTTGCCCATGCATCTGTGTTAAGCTACAAGGAGCCAGGTGTCTCTGCTTTGGGGAGCTGGTTGGTTGTTGGGGGAGGCAGTAGGGCTACTGAGCTACATCTCTTATCTTCCAGCAGGCAAGCCAGAACTTGCTTCCATGGCAGTTGTCAGAGTCCAAAGGCCAGAGTGAAACCATGTCCCCTTAAAATCTAAGCTTGGAACTGACACCTCATTTCTACTACATTCTATTGAACACGTTAAAAGGACAGCTCAGATTTAAGCAATGGAGAAACAGTCCTCTTGCTGGAGGAAGTGGCAGTTATTTTGCAAGAGGCTCAGATTCAGAGCGGAGAAAAACTGTGACCATTTTTTCAATCTGCTCTTTTCAGATAAGTCTGATCTCCCAACCAGACTTATTTTCACAACTTTTCACCAGGAATAATATTCTTTTCCTATTATCTTCTCTCGATCCCATTCATTAAGTCTATCTCTGGAAATACATAGTTTTTACGTGCAGATGTTTTACTTATTTGTGAATATTCCAGAGATCCTTATGCGACAAGTGGCTTATATTTCCCTTGTGAAAATTACAGCAGTCAGAACAGTACCTAACAAGAAAGTTTAAAAAAATAAATTTAGTGACATTTTGAGATTATAAACACACGTTACTATCAGATGTGGAAATACAATTTGTCATATAACCTGAAACTAGTTTTAAACTTGTCCACTGTCATCGTGGATTTCATGATTCCCGTTTCACCTCATTGTCTACTAACTGTATAAACTTAAGCAATTTACTTATCTTTTCTGTGCCTGAATTTCCTTATTTGTTTTCGGGATTAAATTAAGTAAATACATAAAGCACTTGGAACAGTTCCTGACACATAGAAGTACTCAATATCTGATGGGTATTATTTTGATTATTAGCCAAAGGACCATTAGTTGACCACCTCTTATCCTATGTTTTTGGTTTCCATGGGAGAATATAACTCACTGGGGGAAGAAAGGCTTTAGAATTCAGTAAACAGTACTGACTGGGAACATTAGACTCATAAGATGTTCAATTTATATTTCAGACTTGAAATGAAAACAATTACATTAAATTTGGTGCAACAGACACCTGACCATCCCCTGCTGCATTAGTTGCTGTGGTAAACAAGGCTGATATAAAGAATCAGACATGGTCCCAGCTCTAAAAGACTGGAAAGATTTCTCATACTCCTCTTTTCCCAAGGTACTAGACTGAGCACAATATTTCCTTCTAAAATGGTTCCAGGGCCTATTTTATGGTCCTATATGAACAACACTATTTTAAATTACTTTTTTTCCTATTGCCAATAGGAGAGAAAGATGATATTGTAAAATCTGGGATGGATTGTGTCGTGGGAGTCGGAGATGGTCTGTGTATTAAACAGATTGCAAACGCCTTTTTGGATTCTCTGAGAAATGCTCTCCCAGATCTCTGGAGTGCGTGGCAGTAAAGAGGAGGGATTTAAGAGAAGAAAGAGAAACAGCCAGTTACCCAGAAGGACAGTGGGAGAGAAAGCAAGTGAGAATAAACACTTGAATGTGAGCTGTCTGGGAAGGGAATAGAAAGAGGTATGGTTGATAATGGAGATGAGTTCTATCTTCTAGGATATGAATGAGAGAAATATGGCGTGCTGACTTTTATGTGTGTGTCAACTGTAGAGAAAACTACAGAACATTTCCAAGAAAATCTAGGGAACCGAAGTTAAGGATTTACTGTGTTATTGTACATTAAGGAATAATTAATTACTAAGAGCATTTTTGAGATTTTTTGAACTTTCTAAAACATTGACCTTCCTTACTATTCACTAGTAATTGTTATTAACCCTAGCAACAATCTGTCATTAATATAATTGATGAAACAATACATCAGGTTTCTATAGTAGACCCTACATTGCTTAATATGTGTGAAGTATCTCAATTTGAAACCAACCCCAGGCTGTTCGGTAGAGATCAAATGGAAAAGTCCCCAAAGTAAAACAGCCTGTATGCTTTTATTGGGACGAGTGGGCCCCTGCCACCAATTCCCTGGGTAAAACAAGGTTTAGAAACATACCACAAATACTACATTTGAAAGAGAAAATCATTTCCCAAATATCTGATGGGATTATTTTTTGACAAATACAATCACACGCAAGACAAAATCTAGAATATTTTACCCCTTTTAATATGTGAAAGGATTGCCATGCATACATGTTTCTTCTTATTTTTACTATATCCTTTAAAAATAAACCTGAGATAGGAAAATTGCATCATAAAGAAATAAGCAGTAGTTAACTCATTTAGTCATTTGCAAAATAATTCAATTATTAAATCAATCAGAGCTGTATGTAAAAAACTTTAAATTATTCTTTAATGTGAAAATTTGACAGTGGATTATATGACAAGTGGTGGCATATCTGGAGACATTAGAATGTGACTTTTAGTAATATCTATTATGTTAACGTGACTGAAATTCCATTAGAAAGAGATTTTTTTTTTAAAGATAAGAAATAGAGGGAGGCTAGGAGAGGGGGTGGGGGGTTGGGTGATGGAGCCTGAGAGAGAGACTAGCTCTCTAATTTTAGCTTTTAGATATACAATTTATAGTTTTATTTTGATAAAATGCCATCTTTACTACTCAATTTTTCTTTCAACAACAACCAAAGATAGTGTTCACTTTGCTATAATTCTCTCCACTTGCCTTATCTATGTTATCTTTCTCTACCACACATTTATGTTAGGCAGCTTACACTAACTACAAAATAGAAATACATTTCTTAGCAGCTGTTACCATAATTCTAAAAATACACTTTTTTTTCTTACACAATTTCAAACCTTCTGGGCTTCTTTCCAGTGCTAAATCCTGTCGATTGGATTTACTAGGATGAAGAGAGAAAGAAGTGTTATATTTTAAGATAACTTCTTTCCTAAACACCCAGAAAGGTAATGATTCCAGCATTTTACAAAGCATGTCAATTAGCTCCCTTAATGCTTTCTCCCAAATGTCTGCTCTTAGGTTTGCTTAGCTTTTTGCCTTCTTACATATTCATTGTGTAATCATTGTGAATCACGAACTCATTGGAAAGAGTATGTTCAGACCCAGAGAACTGGGTATGTCTTTGCCCAGGGCAAATTTGAACAGCAAGGTCATTTACACTTGGTGCATGCTAAGCTGGACTTCTAGTCATGCGCCCCAGAGGGAGTAACTTCTGCCCAGAAAAGGCTTGGTCTCTCTAGGCAGTCTAGCATATTGTTTTGTTTTCCCAAAATAGCACATATATTACTGATTACCTACAGATGACGAAATGAAACATACTAGGAAATGGCATCTTTCTGGAGACTGTTGACAGCCAACCGTGCACTATGACAGGACTGTGGAGAGGTGAAAGACAATTCTCTCCTCCACCCTATTCCAACAGAAACCATTCCCCCAAAAGACACACACACACACACACACACACACACACACACACACACTTGGCTACACCTATGGCGTGCATCCTTTTTCAAATTCTACTCTTACAGGACACAAATACCGGGACTTTAGGTAGTTGACAGTTAAGCTCCTCTTTTCCAGGGAGCGAAATCTGCCTCGGTTCATCTGAGCTTTTTTGTTTTGCTAAAGAAAGATAGGGAAAAAATGTTTCTCAGCTCTATTTAATCACTGGCAAGCCAACATTGGAGCTACTGCCTCATAAAGACTGCCAAAAACCCGACCTAGTTACTGCTCCTTTTTGTGGCATCTTACCGTGTGGTTTGTGGCACTTTGGAACACAAATTCACAGTTACCAGAAGTTAGGTTTATCACTGTTGCAAAGCCACTGAGTTCTGATCCAGAATCTCACAAACTGGTGCACGCCCACGCAGATCCAGCCTGTCCAGATAGACTGAACAGGAGGAAAAACGCAATGCCAAGAAGGAAGAAATTGGGTCCTAATTAATCAGAAACAACTAAGTGATTGTAATGGTGATGTTGCAGGAGCTGGAAATGCATTCGTACGGAACCCTGTGTTCCACCAGGATGACACTGTGAAATCACTCTACTGCCAGTTATTGTCACTGAGTTGTGGAATACTGAAAAACAAGTGAGTCATTTGGAGTGTGCTCTTATTTTTTGTTTTTATATTTTAATGCACTTCACGATGTAACAGCTTCATGGTCTCTCTTCTTTTTCTTTTTCTTTACACTCCATTTCAAGATGATCCTTGATTAGCAGATGGAGGGATATGGAAACATCTCCTTCCACCGCCGAAATCGCTTATAAAGAGGTGACAAAATACGCTCAACACTCACAAAGTTCAGGAGACTTTAAAGTGGGGAAATCCAGCCCAGTGCCAAAAAAAAAAAAAAAATTAAAATATGAAAATATTTGACTGTCTCTAGGACCATTTCACTCAGTAAATATTTATTAGGCGTTTGCACTTTTCTACTTGTACTGCTCATCTCATTCCTGCTGCCTGAAACAGCCTCCATCCTCCATCTTCCCCTGAAAACCAAACCCAAGTGTCTTCGATGTCCAGAAGATTTCCTTGTCTTTCTCTCCTAAACCCATCAGCCCTTCCATCTCCCTTCACCCAAAGCTTCTACTGTTTCGTTTATGCATTCCTCTTAAAAACACATCCCAGGTTACTTTCGAATACTTCTGAAGCCTTCTCCACCTTTGAGAGTTAGGCCTGTCTTACCCACCTTCGTGTTTTTTACAGAGTATTGAATCTAGTAGTGGCTCAAGAAAATGTTACATCAAATTTAAAAATGAGTTTATTTATTTTTTTCCATTTTTCTAGTCTGAAAGACTAGAATTGTGACAGGACGTTGAAGTATTTGGTGGGTTCAGAGTGAACCTGTTAATAGCCTGTTAGATATTCATTCGGAAGTGGTTGTAGGAACTTCACTAAGTAATAAAAAAAGGTAGGAATTATCAGAGATAATATCGGATAATAAGCTTACGAATGGACTAGAAATAGCAAACACTAGAAAGTTTTAGCAGAGATTTCACCACTAATGGTAACAGCGGGTCGACCTCATTTTCCCTCCCCTTTGCACTATGTTCTGGAATTGATCTTTTTTTTTTTTTTTTAAAGAATTCATTTATTTATTTATTTGAGAGAGAGAGAGATTACAGGTAGGGGTGAAGGGTAGAGGGAGAAGCAGACTCTCTGTTGAGCAGGGAGCCCTAGGTGGGGGCTCAGTCCTGCCTGGGATCAAGACCTGAGCCGAAGGCATCCACTTACCCGACTGAGCCACCCAAGCACCCTGGGATTGGTCATTTTTAATGTTTTGTCACTGAATTATGCTGAAATAATACAGACAGCAACATTGGGGAATTCCATGGGCAAGTCTGGAAATTTGGACCTTTTAATTTAACAGTAGAGAACTTATATTAGCTTTCAGTATGTTCAAAAGAAAATACAGTCATTTTCAGAAAAAAAATAGAGGAAAAGTCGTATTTGGAGAAAGAGACTATAGAAATGATGTGGAATTAGAGAATAAAAATACAGTACAAAAAAGGTTGAAACTGGACACATTGCTTTAAGATGAATAAACTGAATTATTAAATCTTTTTTAGAATTTGGTTGGTAGAAATTTTTTTCCAAGTTTCTTAAAATGGAGCTGTTACATAGGCGATTAATTGGCATTCAGTCTAATAAATATTTTCAACTATTGAACAGAATCTAGGAATAATTCCTGTTTTGAAGTTTCCATGATATTTGCGAATTATGACAAATTTATTTGCCAGGCTTACAAATAAATAGTTGTTAAATAAAAAGATAAGTGTACTAAAATAAAAAACATTTAAAACGACCTCTCAGGATGCCTGGGTGGCTCCTTCAGTTAAGCATCTGCCTTCGGCTCAGGTCCTGATCTCAGGGCCTGGGCTCCTTGCTATGCGGGAGCCTGTCCCCCCCTCTGTCAGCCGCCCCCTGCTTGTGCACTCTCTCTCGCTCTCAAATAAATAAATAAATTACATCTTTTAAAAATACATAAATAAGTAAAAATTAATTAAATGAGCTCTCTATTCTCTTAATATCCATGCTGCATCAACACTGTACCATATTTATTTTTATAAGTTCATTTCTGTACTTGTTTTTATAAATCTATTTCCCAATCTACATTTATATCTGTTTCTCTATATCGCATCCTCAGTATGCAAGGTAGACACCATGTTCCTGTGTCATAAAAAACATTCTCAGTAAGCGTTAAATATGTAAATAAATATTGAAGAGCATTGGGCCTAGCAGACCTAAATATAGTTTCGACATCAGAAGGTGAGCTATGTGAAAATGCATAATAAGTGAGATTTCAAGTGATGGTTTTAGTTTTCCTAATAAATACTTGTGGGAGAGCAATTATTAAAGGGACATTGAAGAGCAGTGCTTTACCTACAGTGTTATTTTCTAACATGAGTGAAATAAAATTTCTGGAGAAACTGCATGGATGAAATTGTCAACGATCCATATGCGCTTCCTTGATTCCTAAACTGGTCATTGAGTGGTTTAAAGTAAAATACAAGATCGAACTCTGGTTTAGGTTGTATCCTGAGTCGATGTCTTCACCTGTCCAGGAGGCACACCATTTTTGATCTACTCAGTGCTATATCTTCCTTACATTCATTCAAAAGGAATTTTATGGTCTCACTCCAACTAGGAGACATCTGTTCTTGCAGTCACAAGCTGAGGGCTACAATCTAATAATCAATAACTGGCAAAGGAAAAATATTTTTTAAAAAAATCTCCAAATAAACGGTCTAAGAAAAAGAGGCCAAAAAATATGAAATAATAAACCCCAGAATAACTTTCGGTTAAAAAATTAAATGAACCAGTCTCAAGTAGTACATTTAAGCTTGGATTAAGATTTCGAAAGTATCTGTAAAGACCTTATTCTTTCTTGCTTTTGACATATCATGGGCCTTAGAATAACCATCCTATTCTGTTTTCAAATACAAGTATGTAGCAACACGCAAGTGACATGTTATTGACCTGACACTGCGTAATATTTTTCTTTTAACAGCATATTTCCCTGTGACATGTTGGGTTTGGGACACTAACAGGATGTGTGATGATGAACAAGAGAGGCAGAAGGAAAATTTGTACAAGTTTCGTGCCGAGTTTTAAGTAAGTTATTCCCAGAAGCTGTGAGACTAATAAAGAATTCTGACAATGGTAAAAACAAAACAAAACAAAACAAAAAGAATATTCTTAATGTATAAAATCTTTAACATGCTCACAAGTAGCCCCTAGAAAAGTGATAGGACTCACAGTCTTTGCTTGTCTATGTCAGTGGACTCCAGGTACCCCTCATGGTTGTAGAAAAAAATCACTCAGATTATTAAATAAATGATATTGCCCATATGACTCGGGCAGGTAAATGTGAAACACCAGATCCACTAGAACCACATGATGAGGAAAATCCAGATTTTGAAATTAAAATATGATGGAATTTTATAGGTATTAATGATTGAAAAGAAGTCCTACCTGAAGAGGTTTCATGGACTCTGACTTTCATGCAATCTAAAACAATTACGGAATCATCTACAGAAAAAGGGCTAAGCAGACCTGAACAAAAACTATCTTGAAGATTTCTGATTAGAAAACAGTGTTAGTCTTCAGCCCCAGATTGCTGATTTTCAAAGGAAGCTGAAATTGGGAACATTTCAGTATGCGGTGTTCCCTGGATCTGGCATACACAGTTTTGTTTTGGGAAGGTTGCTTATCATGACTTGAGATACTCTTTTTTCTCTTTTTTCTGTATCACATGATTGTATGTGTTTAACATTGGTATGTGCACAATGGGACTATATACTTATATGCATAACATACATCTATAAATATGAAAATGATGAAACTATTTCGAGGAGCTTTAGAACCAAAGCAGGAGGAGATAAATAGTTGCAGTGAAGGGAGAACTGTGGAGACTGGGAAGGGGAGAAGGCAAGGAACTACCTAGTCAGGCAACATTTATGCCGAGGTGGGGTGAGAGCAAGTACTGATTTATGGTTGCTTCCTACCTATTCATGACTGTTGTGTTTGGTTGACCTTCACTGTAGAGTCAGGAAAATGCTCTAAAGGTTCAGCTTCATTTGTGGCATGTGTTTTGAAGCAGTCATACTGTCTGTCAGGGAAGTATTGTTCTGCATAGGATTATCTACATCTGTTATTCACATCTGCATTCGTCTCACCCTCAGGTTTTGAAAGTTACGGGTTTAGACTGCCATGAAAATTGGATCGAGAGCAGTAGTTGCTAACACATTCAAGCTCTTGACTTTTTCTCCACCTGCATCTACTCCATAATGCATGTTCCTAAATTGTGGGATTGAGCTCTGAGTGGCCAGGATGGTACAAATACTCTTCCCTGTGCTCTGATAAGAAAGCCATGTCTGGTGATATGAAACTATTGTACAGATGCTAGGGAACCTGGACTTAATGTTCGTTCTACCTGATCGTTTGTACCTTGACTAATTTTATGTATATTCTCCAGACCCTCTTCCCCATCTTGTCTGATGGTATAAAACCAGGAAACAACCACTTCTACTTCCCGGGTTTTGAAGTCCATCTAACAGACAACCTCACCAGTCTTTCTCTGTATCTGGTCTTTGGAGGAAGAAAGTTAAGACAGTTGGACTGATCAAGAAGTAAGTGCCCCAGGCCATTTCTAGGACTATGATTAGTTTTATAGAACCAACAAACGTGATCGACATAACAAAACATGTTGGGAATTCTTGGGGTGAAGACAGTGTCTTCAGGATCTTTAAACAGAGATCCTGAAAATAAATAAGTAAGAAAGTAAACAAATAAATAAATAATATTCTGCTATCAGCTCCCAAAGGAATATACATTATTTCCTTTGTCCTAGTCTAGGCAACTGTAATGTCTCTACCGACCCATTTACCCTTGGCACGAATCCTAAGAGGACTTTCATCTCACAGGCCGCCTTAAGATTTTTCCTTAAGAGTTAGATTTTCATTAAAAACAGCATGAAATGATAGTTATCTTACTTAATCTCTGTCCTTGGAGCAGTCATTCTTCATTGGGATCAGTTTTTAAGATTCCACTGCAATCACCGGATTGGGTATCAGGCAAAAGTGTACTGTATCAAAAGAATTAAAAAAAAAATTGCCATTTAAAAATCACTAACAGGATGTTTTATAAAGTATGTCCAGTTTGATTAAATATAAAGTATTTTAAGGAAATCAGTGATTCTAGACTTGTTGTTAAAAGTACAACTACCCATTGTTAAAAGGATTAAAATTTGTGATTCAACACTAGTTTCCTCTGACATATTTCCCTCACTCCACATCATTAGAGCCATAGACTCTCTGTCAGGGAATGGAAGAAGTACCTCATATTAAGCTAGAAGCTATAATAATAAAAAAAATAAGATTATAATTGATATTTAATTATTTTAAGAATTCTGCATAGGCACGGAATGTCTGAAGGTCATATCAATAAAGAAGAGTCTGGCTTCCTTTGACAGAAAACATCTCCATAATAACAAAGGCTACTATGCTAATAGTGCAACCGGAAAAGAAATTCTACCTAAATTATTTGCACTTCCTATTCAATTGTGTTTTGAAGCCTCTCTTACCAAAGCTGACATTCTTTGAGGCCTCACTCAAATATACTCAGCCCTCAAGGACTTTACATCTGTTTGGGCAAGAATCATCCTCAGTGGTCACTTAAGAGAGGCCAGTGGGTCACCTGTCCATAGGATACTGTGAAGGAGAGACGTAACCCAAGGCCTCACTGGCTCATGTGTTTGTCTTACCTTTTCAAGCAATTTTACATATTTTATTTTTTAAATTTGTTTAGAATTCTTATCATACAATTAGCATAATTATCTTAAACAAGTTAGGGAGGCCCAATATTTAAAAGAACAAGGTTTATAGCTAAGTAGCAGAAAATAAACTGTTAAAAAATGAAGGTCTGCTCACTGAGCTAGAAATCTTTCCACTGTTTTGTCTTGTCTCTCATCAGTGGTAAAATTTCTCTGGGTAGGAACAGAGTCTGAAAAAATTATTTTCATAATATGCATATGCTAAACATATGAAGGTCCTGTGTATGGAAAGCTAGAGAGAATGCTCTAGAAAAGTACTTCTAGATGGAACTGTGTCTGTATACTCAGGAACCAACTGGTCTAGGTCATCATACCAAGATTATTTTTAGTGTAGACACCTAAGCATGTCCCATTTTTATGGTAGATTCATAATAGAGACCTGAAAGTTTTAGTCACTGAAATTTCATAAAATGCAATTATTGATTTAACTAAGGTAATTCGCTCATCATTTTTCAGAATCGTTCAGGGAACCTAAGGATTAAAGTTTTACTGAATTTCTCAGTGGGCATAACAAGCATGTGCTGAAAAGCATCAACAAAATGGAGGCACCAAAAAATTGTTTTGAAGAATTTCATATGACTATTTTTTTTAAGATTTTATTTCTTTATTTGATAGAGAGAGAGAGTACAACCAGGGGGAGCAGCAGAGGGAGAGGAAGAAGCAAGCTACCCACTGATCAGGGAGCCTAGTATGGGGCTCAATCCTAGGACCTCAGTATCATGACCTGAGCCAAAGGCAGATGTTTAACCAACTGAGTCACCCAGGCGCACCTCATATTTACTATTTCAAAAGAAAAGAAAAATTCAAGCTCCATGGGGAAGAAACAAGGCTGTGGAGCTGTTTCATACCCATCTTATGTAGGATTCATTTCTAATGAACTGTTCTCTGATCGGTAGCACTCCTTTGTCTCTTGTATATTCACATGCTTTTCTGAAGGTCCTAAGAGAGCCCTGGCAAACAGGATGGATCCTTAAGGCTTACAGAAGGCATCAGGTTCAAAGAGGAGCCCAAAAATGCTCAGACAAGTGCGAATCAAGAGAAGGGAGACATGAAACAGGGAGAGATCATCGTGTTCAAAGACATGGACCCAAACGGTTATGTGTGAAAGAACCCTGACCAGACCAATCACCGTTTAAATCCCAACTCCATCAGCTAGTTTGTGACCTTGGGAAGCTTACTGAATGCCCTCAGCCATGTTCCTCATCTGTAAAGTGAAAATTAACTCAAAGGATCATGTTAAAAATTAAACTCAGTTATGTAAATAAAGCACTTCACTCTTGGTGCCTAGTCAATGCTCAGTGATACCTGTTAAGTCGCTCAGTACTTAGGCCTTCCAAATTCTATCCCCACACCCTCCGTGCCCCGAAGACAGTCTTCTGCTATTTGAATGGCTATTAATATTTAAAATAAAACCTCTGCTGAGTTAGAGCAAAAAGTCACAAATAAATTATCTGTGATCAGAACGAGTTTCTTAATTGGGACTCTACAACCTACCAGTTGATTACGTATGTGTCAAAACTCGCTAGCATTCACCGTCATCATATTCATATACACAGCTCTGGTTAATCCATGGAATTGCAACACAAGCCACTATTAAGAATATAAAAATGCAGAAATAATACCCAATCCTCACTTTCACTAATAATTTTAACCCCATTCTCCCAGTTATGCCTTTTGGAGGATATAGCTGTTACCAAGGCAAATAAGACGTCTGCCCTTACCAAATTTATGTCAGAGCTAAGTATAACCAGTACACCGAGTTGTACCTCAGGCACAAATAGACATAGATTGCAGGTTTCTGGAAGAGTGTGTGACAAAAGCACCTGCCAGAAAAAGCATACTTTGGGGTTCAGTTTTCTAATCATTTTTGCAATTCATATTTCCAAAATGTAGAAAAGTTAACACAGTTTCTAAGATTCCCTTTCTTTTTTTTTTTTTTTTTTCCTCCAAAAATCTTTTCTGGCAGTTACAAGTTCAGAATGCTTTTGTGCATTCCAAGCAGTCTTGCCCAGATTTTGCCACCTGTTCCATCATTCTGGGTATATTTAGGGTATAGTTCTTTTCCATATGGGCAGTGTAATTCCATTAAGTAGCGATCCAGCATAGTTACATTTTTTTTTTTTTAACGTTAAACCTCGAGAGTTAATCGTCCATCTGTGTGTAATCATCGATTCCATTAAGCCTTATGGCCTTGTCAGATTATCGAACATTTTAAACAGTCCTCCTTTCTTCACAGGAAACACATTTGATAATTAAGGGCATGATGGAATCTAAGGTTTTGAGTCTGACTCTAAGGACCCGCAGTGACTTTTATTAATCCGGGGTCAAGCTCCATCTCTACTCAATCCCTGAGCTTTGACTCTGACGGCAGGACCTGGCAAAGAACACATCCGGGTCTGGTTGAGTCAGATTTCTGAATGCGCAAGATACGACACTCAGATGTGGAAGACAAATCGCTCGTTATGGTTTTATACCTGAAAGCCTGCCTCCAACTTCTGGTCGCGACGACAGAACCAGTAGGTATCAATGAGAACTGTCCCCAGCCACAGGCTGTGTGGAAGCCCGAGCTTTCTCTTGCTTGGTTTTAGGATTCCGTCACCTTTTATTCTCTCAGAGACCAGATTTTTGAAGGCTTGACTCTCACTAGGAGACTTCATAGAAGGGATAGTGTGGGCAGATTTCCTGTCAAGTTGAATTGAAGCTTTATTTTTTTAATGAAATGAAAAATACTGATAATTGTCCATAGCATATTGCCAACTTTCAAGATTTTTGTCCTCATTTTGTTAATCAAGCGTGGAGGAGAAGGAGCCAAAGGAACAGGGATGGAGAAAACTAATATCAAGAATTCTGCACTCTAGGTCACAAAGTGCAATAATGATGTTGACGAGGATCTTCAGAGGATGATTTTCTCATTCTCTTTGCCTGGAACCCCCCCCATATTTACTAAAGAAATTGAATACAGTACATATAACCAGCATATCAAAAATCTTCCATGAAAATAAAACAAAGCAATGCACCTAGGCCACTGGAGACAGAATTTGTTGTATACTTGACTGACTCTCCTTTTTCAAAATTTTTTTTATTTTTTAAAGATTTTTTATTTATTTATTTGACACAGAGATAGAGAGAGAGAGATCACAAGTAGGCAGACACAGAGAGAGGGAAGCAGGCTTCCTGCCTAGCAGAGAGCCTGATACAGGGATGCAGGTTTCTACAGGGCTCGATTCCAGGACCCTGAGATCATGACATGAGCCGAAGGCAGAGGCTTAATGTACTGAGCCACCCAGGTGCCCCTCCTTTTTTTTTTAATCAAGGAAGAAAATTCTGTTGTCTTTTACAGTCCAAATTGTAGAAACCTATTAGTTCTGTATTGTTTTTCATTTTTCTTTGTATCTATGTGAAAATTTAAGTTGTTCTGGTTTTGGCCTACCAAAATCCAAATAATCGAATTCATATTAGACTTAATATTATATTTCCTAAAGCAACACAAAGACTTTCTCATAGCGCTGGAGGGTGTCTGGACCCAGGCGAAGCAGGCTTTGTATGGTCTGCTGGCTAGAGAACTAGACACACAGAGGGAGAATCTTGGCCTTTGTGGAACAGCAGGTCTGGACAGCCTAGTCCACTGCCCAGCCAACTTAGAAGCCCTTCCGGAGCAAATCTGGCCCAGAAGGCTGCGCATATTTTTGCCTGGATAGACCCCTTCATGTTCAACAGGAGCCTCTGTGGCGATGATGAGGTCCTCCATATTGCTCACACAAAGCTACAGTATGGGACAGGAAATCTGGCTCTTTAACCCTCTGGCTGCTGCACACGACTATTTGGCTAGCAAAGCAGAAAAATGTCGACAGCCTAAGGTTTAAATGATTAGTAACAGGTTTTTGAGTGATTTTCCCAGAATGTGCTAGTATAAATAGAGGACTGTGAAAGTGTGGTTTGGGGATTTTTTTCTTCCTTTTGGTATTGTGATTTGTTTGTTTCCATTTCTTTTCATGACACATTCTCTTTTATGACTGTGGAAACCCAAGCCAAATACACAAATGCAGGCTGGAAGGGAAGGTGCTCACCTCCAAGTGCCTTCTAATCAGGTGTCCAAGGGTAGCCCGAGTACAGACGGACTTTTCAAGCTCCTAAAATCTATTATGAGTTCTTTTAGCTTATCCTACCCGAGAATTTGTTTACAGGCTAGAACACCCAGAAGAGACTATTAGAACATTATTATTTCATTCAGGAAATTAAGGTTTCTCCTTTTCAATAAGTAATAAACCACTTAATAAAAACCTTTGCCTTACTTAAGAAGCAATGTTGTCTTTCCCTTTAAAATTTTCTTTTCCATACTTGTGGTTTTTTTCTTAAAGACGAAAAGAGGAAACTGACAAGTAAATTTATATCCTAATTTGCTTGGTAGATGTTCCTTGCATATTGTAATAAAAGGGTTAAAAAAGATGACAACTAATCAGTAGAACTGTCACCAACTAATGCAAAGCTTTGATCTTAGTTTATTGAAGTAAATAAAATCATTTCAACTCCAGCTAACACAGATATTTTAAAATGGATCATGACAATTATCTGTTGGAAATACGATTCTGTTCAATAATAAATAAAGCAAAGTTTTCCAAATAAAATGTATTGTTTTAAAAATATGGGAATGAGCCAGCCATTAGCTCCCACTTGTGTGAACAAAGTGTGACTTGGCATGTCTTACTATGCCTGTTTCGGTGAAAACCAGAAGTTCTACTTTTTAGCATGAAAGAAAAATGAAGCACCAAAATATGAAATCCTTGAGGACTTTTATAAGTGAATGAAAGAGACCAGCAGGCCTCTGATTCGTGCTATCGACAGTTCTTCTCCACCTGACATTTATGCCGGTTCAATCTCTACACATCTCCTATCACAGTAAAAGTACCATATTTAAACAATAAAGGACGGGAGGTAACGGTGCTTTCTCTTAACATATATACAGGTGCCATCTCTCCCAACTCAAAAAGAAACCCTATTTCTAGCTTGTATTCCTATCCTTGTATTCCTGTCTAGGTAGTCCAATTTCCCACTTCCCTTTACAGATCCTCTTCTTGAAAGACAAATCCAGTTCACTGACCTTACTTTCTCACACCTACTCGATCTGTATCAGGGCCACCAGTCTGCTGAAATGATTCCTGCTCACATCATCTAAGCCCTTATGATTGCTACACCAGACGGACTATTTAATGTGACCTCACCTCTCTCCATTCCATTGTTCTTGATATTCTCTTTGTTTCCTCGGTTTCTGTCATGCTGCTCTCGTCTGGGCCTCGTAGTTGATCTTTTCTGGGTTTCTTTATGAAATCCTTCCCCCAACTCCCTTGTGATGTCCATGCTCCTCTTGGTGATCTGTACTACCTTGGTCTTTTTCACTTTCAGTTACTAGGTTCTAATATGAGCTATGGTGCTATTTCTCACAATGTGAATTACTACTCTAACTTGGTAAAAATCCTTGAATTAGACTTTTCTTGGAAACAATCACAGAAATATAATATAAACAAGCATAAGGCAAAAAACCCAAAATGTACTGGTTCACATGACCAAAACATTCAGGAGAAGGTTAACTAAAGATCTGGCTTGGTCCAGTGGCTTAGAAATATCAGCAGACCTCTGACTTTCTCAATTTGTTAGCTTTTTTTTCTTCCATATCGGCTTTATTTGCAGACTTAACTATATGGAAACAAAATGGCCATCAGTTACTCTGGGCTTACTTATTCTTGTAGTTAGTGGTTCCACTGAGACAAATGTGACCTGCTCTCTCCCAGTATCCTCACCAGTGAATAGTTTTGTTCCTGATTGACTTGGTTTAAGACACGTACCCTAAACCCGGGAAGGAGAAGCAAAGCCCCTGGACTGATGGTCGAACCGGCATCAGTAACCTGGGATGAGGATATGTTCACAAAAGGAAGTGAAATGCCGACTTACACAAAAACCAAACAATAACACCTTTATTACAAGTCCCGAATCTATAACTTTCTGTATCCTCATTCTAAAATACCAATATATTTATCTTTGTGAATGAATATAGATATTTCAAAATCACATGACCAACTTAAAACCTCAGAATTCTTTCAACTCCAACCCCAAAATTGTTTTTCTTCTTTTTTTTTTTTTTTCAGGTCTATCTTAGAAATACCCACAAATATGCTATATTTCTTTTTCCCAAATGTATTGCTACTACATTAGTTTGGGCCCATATTATCTTTAAACTGAAGAGTCTTCTATCTGGACTTACCTCCCTCTAATCTGTTTTCATGTTACTACCTCACCATCTTTCTAATATGTAAGTATAGTCATTTTGCTCACATGCTGTAAGCCAACTCATCCATAGGATGGGTTCTTCTCCAAATTCCTTCTCTCTCTACGTTCAAAGCCAAAAACACTTAAGCCAGACTAAGCTCGAGTTTTCCAAATGTGTCATTCTATTCTTGTTTGACTGTCTTTGAACACAGAATTCCTTTGTCCTAGAATAACCTTCCACTCCCATCTTTTTAACTTCTCCCACAAGATCTATTTTAGGTACACTCAAGCCTTACTTTTCCCTTACAATGGTGAACTTTGTACATGATTCTATTATTGGGTTTATTGAAATGTCTTTGTTTATGTATTGTCTGTCTTGTAACTGAACTCCTGAAGGAGAAATACGTTATATTAGAGTGACTGACCTTCTTGAGGGTTTGTTGAATTCCATCCAAAGACAATCACAATGTCTGAAACATCGTAGGAAAACAAATTTATGTTGAATGAACACATGCAGGCGTGAGTAAAGGAATACATGTGATAGTAAATTTTCATAATCTGAAATGGAGAAAACAATGACTACTTCCTGGAAGGTAATGAGGAGTTTCATTTTCAGGCAACATTTAGTTTCTGGTATAAACTTTAGTTTCTGGTATAAATAATTTTGATAAAAATTGTAGGTCAGAATTTCTGTGAATGTGTCAAGCACTTTCACATCAAAAGCATCATCTGTCTTTGCAAGGAAGGCCGAAAGAGCTGTCATCGTCATTGATGTTACAGAGCTTATTTGATAGAGAAACTGAGGAGCAGAAGATTGTGTGTCCGTCCCAGGTTCACGGTGAGTGTGTGTGGTAGAGCGGGGTTAGAGAAATGTCTGCTCCCTTCGTCATTTATAAGCATAAATGAGAACTCTTCTCCAGGAGCAACAGAGAAGACCAGAGCATCTTATTTTAATCAATTATAAAAGTTCTCCTTCTCCAATCAAAGAAAGGTATTAGTGAAATGAATGAGAGTAATTAAATCTAATTTAGTTATGCAAATGAGTTTAATTAAAAGAAATCTACCCTTTAATAACTTCAGGGGAAAATGCAGTTCCTCATGGAGTTTGAAATTTAGTTAAGCTCACAAGACACAATAGCTGAACTGATGAGACCACACTGTTGTAATCTGCTTGTGTAAATATTGACACATGTAGCATTTAGTTTGTCTCACAGTGATAATACTTGCTCTAGGCTTCTGATGAAATCTGGCATTTATAATTATTAAAAGATGCTTGTTAAAAATGCTCTTATCCATCATGTTAATTCTGTGAATGAGACCGCTAATACATTGACCTCCAGAAGAAGCTCTTTTCCCCTAGAGTTTAAGACAATGAATATAAATTTAAAACTTACTGAGCCTTCTCTGCATAAAGCATTAAGACAGGTATAAAGCAGGGTAGTATGGGGCAAAGAGAAATGGGAAGTTTCCTGTCCTGAGGAAACGTATATTCTAATATCTATAATGTCTTCTGTCTGTAATGATGACAAGCAGAATTGTTCAGAATGAAAGTACACACCTGGACACCATTAAAAGCATTAAACAAAACCCCATGGGAGAACAGAAAACGGAATTTGGAATGCCTGGGAGGAAGCAGGAGACTTTACCAACAAAGGGGAAATTGAGCTGGCTTTAGAGACACGTGAGATTTGGACAGCAGAAAATATGGTAAGGGGGGGGGACAGAGTCATGGGACACAGATATGAGAAGCAGAGTATTACATAACTCTGTCCAAAGGAAGGAAAACTCATGCTTTCTTCAGAGCTTTATTAGTCTGGTGGGTTTACGTCGCACACTATGTGAGAAGGAGTTTTAGAAAATGAGGCTCCATAGCTATCCAGTTGGCAGAAGGCAAAGGTGAGGGTAGCACTGAATGCTATACTCAGTGTCAGGATGCCGATTTGCAGACAGTGCGGAGGGGGCAAATATTTTTGAACAAATAATGGTCATTTGTAATGAAAACTAATCAAGGGTGAAGAAGAATTTATAGTGGAGAGAGAACGGAGACAAAGAGACTGTAGGAGTTTGTTAAATAATCTGAGTGAGAGAGAAGGATGCTCTGGTTTAAGGGAGTAGCAGTGAGAATGCAAAAGAGAAGAACCGTGTCTCAAGGCATTAGCAGCCTGTGACTTCTCACTCGGGTGTCAGGGTGGGCAGGGATGCTCTCAACCCAAGTTAGGGAGTGTGGAGAGATAGGACAGGGATCGTCAATGAAGCCCACCCACATCACTGCAAGCTTCTGCACAGCAAAGGAAACAGTCAAAAAAACAAAGAGGCAACCCACGGAATGGGAGAAGATACTTGCAAATGACAGTACAGACAAAAGGTTGATATCCAGGATCTATAATGAACTCCTCAAACTCAACCCACACGAAACAGACAAACACATCAAAAAATGGGCAGAAGATATGAACAGACACTTCTCCAATCAAGACATACAAATGGCTATCAGACCCATGAAAAAATGTTCATCATCATTAGGTAATGGATGTCTTGATTGTCTCAATCTTGATTATCATTCTATAATACATATGTATGTAGGTATATATGTCATATACTTTAATATATATACAATTATATTTGTCAGTTATTCCTCCATAAAGTTAAAGAATAAAGTTACAAAAATTTAAAAAAAAATAAAATGTTTTCCCAGGGTGCCTGGGTGGCTCAGTGGGTTAAAGCCTCTGCCTTCGGCTCGGGTCGTGATCTCAGGGTCCTGGGATCGAGCCCCGTGTTGGGCTCTCTGCCCAGCGGGGAGCCTGCTTCCCTTCCTTTCTCTCTGCCTGCTTCTCTGACTACTTGTGATCTCTGTCAAATGAATAAATGAAATCTTAAAAAAAAATGTTTTCCCAATCCCCTGCCTCCATTCTACTTTTTCTTTTTTCCATGCTGTTATCAAACTACAGAATTTACTCCTTTCTTGGGTGTGTGCTTTCTTCCTAAATCTAAGCTGCACAAATTGGGGGTTTCAGCACTATCTTGGGTTGACTCCTGAATCTTGACAGTCTACCACATAGTAGGTGGAACTTAGATGTCTAACACACAGCGGAATCTCGCCTCTAGTAAATGCTTATAAAGTATTCGCCAAATGAGCAGTGGAAAATTATAATTTTGAAATCAAGTTTTGCAACGTTGTATGCAAGGGTCTAGGAGCCTTAATTCAGGTATAACATCTAAATAATAACTTCTGAAATTTTGCATTCACATTAAATTGCTTTAATACATTTAGTATCAAAATCAAGCTTAGTATAAGGCAGTAATACTATGATCTAGTGACTGTGGTATAGTACTAATATCAGCCCATCTAGGACTTCTGAAATGGAATTGTGTTAACACAAAACCACTTCAAATGCATTTTTGGAAAGATCTGGAAAAGTTGGAATCAATGATTACATGCATAGAAAAAAGGATAAATGTTTGGGTAAGTAAATATTATTGTTTTTCTGTTTAAGTTTATGGTGAGATTGTCCGTCTTCTTCCCAGGTATGGCCATTTTCTGTTAGCTTGGTAATCCTATGGCTTTGTTGATGAAGACCTAGGGAGACACATGGAGCCAGATATTCCATTCTATATTTCAGTGATTCTAGGTAAATTTGTATTTGCTTCAATATCTTACTCTTTTTAATGAGATGATAAATTAAAAAAAAAAAAACCTCCATGAGAATTTAAGAAAATATATTGTAAAGAGCAAGGAAAGAGACAGGAATAACTGATTATGTCTTCATCTCATCTGGAATGAAGGATTTTACCCTGTCAGTTACCACAGTTTATTGAAAGCATCATAGAAGTTTCTATTCATAATATTTAAAGTATAATTTATTTAGAATTTAAAATGATAAACTGGTTTTAGTAATAGGACTCAAAAAAAAGAGTTTTTCAATCATGTGTTTATTTCTTCTGGAAGAGTTAGTAAGCAGACACAGTTAAATTTCTTACAATAGATTATATACCCAAACACATGATCAGAGACCTGTAATGAACAGGTTTCTCGCAAGCAAGTTAGGTTTGCACATATGTTTTATTTTTCATTCTTCAGGGAAGTGGAAAATTAGAGATAAATTATCTGAAGGAGCAGTAATTTAAAGTGACACCCCAAATATTAATACCTCTTCTAAGTCGGGCACCTTGGACTTTTATCCTAATTACTTTGCCTCATAACATTTATTTTTATTTTTTATTTTTTGGCTTTTGAGCCATTTCTTCAATGGCTAAAGTCTCCCAAGTTCTTTTGCAACGCCATCATGCTCAGTTGCTGAGTTTCAGTTTTCTGTGATTAAAAAAAAAAAAAATTTTTTTTTTTGTGTGTGTGTGTGTGTGTGTGTGTGTGCGCGCGCGCGCACTTGGGTAGAGTTGTAACTGCCAACTGAGCAGGAGGTACAGTGCTTGAGCAACCAATAATTCCAGGTGGTAGAGAGCAAGTCCATGAATCAAGAAAGTTCAATTGTTTCCGATAAATTTGGTGGATTATAGACATGGCAAAGAGATCAATGCAAATGATTAGTGTTGACATTGTAGGAGGGAGGCTCAAAGGAAGGGTTTTTCAGAAGAAAAGTGGAGATGGTGGCTGATTAGGAAGGTGCTTGCTGGTTATCACTGTTATTGTTTAATTACAAAATACTTTCTGTCATTTGCACTGACTTGAGCATAACGTTATAATAAAAAACATGATTTTTGGAGTCAAGCATACTTGATTCAAATTCTGGCCCTATAATTCTTGGCACGATATTTACATTGTTTAAGGTTTGATTTCATCTGGGGAAAAAAAAATAGAGGTGATGTGCTGGTATGTCTGTTTTGCAAGGTGGTTTTAATAACTTGCACCAGTCAGGATGGGGTCAGGAAAACAGCAGGTCATTGTATGTATTCTGGATATAAAGGTTTTACTATCAGAGTAGAGGCTTTCATGACTTTTGACCCTTAAACCCCCACTGTAGGTCAAAGAAACTGCCTTAAAGTTCAGGGAAGCTATCATTGGAGATCGCAGACTAACGCACCAAAATGTGTGATTCTCATAAAAGTTCTCAGAGAAGTTGCTATAATTCTCAAGACTATTTGGGAATGTTTCATCTCTTTTCTTTGTCTGCAGCAACAAACAAGGTGAATCTTAAAGGCTCACCAGGAAGCCCATAAGTCCAGGTGCAGAGGCATCTGAAGAATAAGAACTTCTCCGTTACTTCAGTCTTCCTAATTGCCTTCAATTTCCTATCATTCACTAACTCTTACCAGGAATCTTCAGATAGGAGAATTCTGGGAAACAAATTTCCCAGCTTCATTTCTATGGTGCAGAGGAGTTCTTGGAAAAGGTTGATGGTGTTGTCGAGCCGACATTAGACACCTGTTATAAATGCAAAGTACTTAGAATAACGCCTTGTGAATAATAAGAACTTAGCAAATATGACATAATATTCTATTTTATGTTACTAGCAGTGAATTAAATTTGCCTGAGAAATTTAATATAATATTTTATATATATATATATATACTTTCTCTTTAGAATCTTTTATCTCTATTTTTCCTAGTAAAAGTTTATTTAAAAAAAAAACTAAGTTATTACCAATGAACTAAGGAAATTAGGATTATCTGTAACCTCATCAAGGAAACCTCATGGCCAGGAGAATAAACTGCTATAAAGGTAGATGTGGTCGTGTGGTACAGCTCTGTTCCTTAGTCAAGGAACCTATGGTGTATAAAATCAGGGCCATCATGAACATTACTGTTCTTGCTACCAAAGCCCCAGCGATCATGACAGATGCCGCTTCTGACATTCCAGAAGTAGTAAGCTACACTCTCAGTTTCCCAACACACTTGGCCATAAGAAAATCACCCATTCTTCTACTAAATTTCATGAGATCAGGGTGGGGAGCAATGAAAAGAACAGAGATTAAGAATGCATATTATTTTCCTTATTGTGGATTTGTTCATAACTTATTTATAATTTATATATAATTTATTATGAAATAGTTAATGGATAGTATTACTGGTTTCTTGAATGAACAGAAAATTTTGTAATACACCTTTTCTTTTTTGGTAAATCTATTAACTGATTTGACTTACTCTCTAGCTTAAGAATACTAAAGTTGGCAAGTTACTTGTTCTCAGTGATAGTTGAGCTGATAATATTGAAATTTTGGAGATCTTAATGTATTTTTCTTTTGTGGTTTGAGAAATTATGGAACCCATTCGAAGAAAGAAATTTTATCCATTGTATTAGAAAAATAAATAAAAGCTTGAAATATCCTTGCAGATGAAAAATCACCATTGTTGTTCTAGGAAATTTTAATTTTCAATTGACTTGCCATTTTCTCATTTACATTCCAGCAGTGACTGTATCAAAGATTGCTAATAATCATCAATATCCATTTCCATTTTCTTTTGTTTCTGGGCATACAATTAGTAACATTTTCTTCTCCCTTGCAGTTAGATTAGGGATATGTAATCCAGTTTTGCACAATGAATATGATATAAATGGTAAATATTATTTTCAGATCTGTCCCATAAAAATCTCCCACATATAATCTGTCATTTTCTCCATCTTCCGTAGTGATTCTGGGGACCTGTTAAATTTGGAGGCATTGAAACAGAAGAATCTTATGTCTCTGAATTACTGCTTGGAGCAGATTCTACCACTGTCCTTCCTCTCCTGCACCACCAGTATCATTGTGCTGATAAATAAGTAAGCCTTGAAATTGTATTATATGTAACCACAGAGATTCGGACTTCATTTGTTACTGCAAGCTAGCCTAGCCTAACAAAACCCAGCACAGTACTAGCTTGAAAGACATAACTGTAACCAAATTGAGTCACAGAAAGAATTTTTACAGCAAATATCCTTCAGATCTACAAATCTTGGACTGTGTTCTGTTGGTTTCCACATCCCAGCAGTAAGTCAGTGAGGCTTAGGTGCTCTGATTTTTTCAGGCGACCCCAGTCTGAATGTGAATGTGTTTTCAGTCATCTTCCACCTGGAAGGAGATACTCATCAAGTTTAACTGAACGGTCTTGTGATTCACTGCTTGTCTTTTGAGAAGAGTGGAAGAAAATATCATTTATCATAGGTAATTCCAGTATGGCTTACACTATCAATCTCCCTGACAATCTCCTCAACAACTCAAAGTCCAATCTGTGGCTGGACACTGTCCAGGTGATAAGCATCATGATACTGTGGGCTAGACCTGCTACAACACCTGCTCTGAAGTCAGATGTACCATCTGGAGCGAATGTAACCCAACCTAGGAAAAGGGATCCAGCAGTGTAGCAATGTTACAATATGCAAGTGAGAAGGGACTTGGTGGTGTCTCAGTGGTTTCTTCCCTTTATTTGAACTCAGCCATTATATAGTCACAAAAAAAATTGTCCTCTTCCTTTATAGCATGTGTGGAAGAGCCTTACCAACTTTTGACAAATTAAAATGTTCACATTCTTGGTAGGTAAGAAGTTTAGAGATGGAAAATAAATACATTATGAATTAGCCATCTCAGTTGGATACAAGCCTCAGAGAATTTAAAACATGTTTCTTTAATGTCTACTATTGGGATTAAAAAATAGGAGTAGATTTTTAGTTTTAAATTATTTAGTAAATTTGTTTGTGCTATTTCTATCTTTCCAAAAAACTTCCTCTACCCTACTTCTGGGCTTCATGTGTCTTCTAAAAGTACCAAATCTCTCTTTAAATATCTTTCCTTTCCTCATCAGAGTATCTGGATAAAAAATTACCACTTACCTCAATCTAAGCCTAGCACAGTACTCTAAAGCCTTAGCTACAGTAACTAGGCCAGAGCTGGTCACATGGTCCAAGCTGAGCCAATCAATATCCTTTCTTAGGTTTTAAAACTTTGAACCAATATGGGGCTTGGGTGGCTCAGTGGGTTAAAGCCTCTGCCTTTGGCTCAGGTCATGATCTCAGGGTACTGGGATCAGGCTCTCTTCTCGGCAGAGAGCCTGCTTCCCTTCCTCTCTCTCTGACTGCCTCTCTGCCTACTTGTGATCTCTGTCAAATAAATAAATAAATAAAATCTTTTAGAAAAATAAAATAAAATAAAAATTTGAGCCAATAGGAAAGTTTTTTTTTTCCTGTTCACGAAGCTGTATGATTTTAACTCCCAAGAGCTCGCAGCTGTGCCTGTTTCTTCCAGGTTGGGAAATTGGGGCCAGGAAATAGAGCTACTTCTGAAAAGAGAAATGGAGAATCCTGCCAATGTTTAAAATCCTGGTTCTTCTTTTATTTGAGGAAGGCCTCCTTCTTGCCTTCCTGTAGTTTGGTTCTGTGAGCTATTTATTTGGTCATATGAATTAATAAATTCCTTCATGGCTCAAGTTCAAGTTGCATTTAGATAAAGACCTTCCCAAATGGACAAGAGCTGAGGGAGTTCATCACCATTGGATCCGGCTTACAAGCCGAGATGATTGTTAATCAATATGAAAATATATGAAGATATAAAGCAAACTGGGAAAGGGAGCATGTGGTCAAATCCAGAATCCTCCGATACTGTAATATGGTATTGTGTTAATCACTTAATTCTAGTATAAATGTTAAAAAAAAACAAAGTATTAAGAATAACTGTGTCTATAATAATTTGTGAATGGATACACAATATAGAAGGAGGTAAATTGTGACATCAAAAACATAACATTTGGGAAGGGGAGAAGTAAAAAGGTAAAATTTTTGTGTACAAGTGAAGTTAATTGAAATAAGTTCTTAACAGACTATTACGGTATTTCATATACATTTCATGATAAAAACAAAGCAAAAACCTTTAGTAGAAACACACGAGATAAAGAGGAGGGATTCAAAGGAAATGTACAACATCCCAAAATGTTCCCCTGTTTCCCTGTCCAATCTTCCCCCCAGCTCCCAGCTGTAGGTAACCATTGATTTGCTTTCTGTCACTATGCATTAGGTTTGTCTTTCCAGGGTTTCATGTAAATGAACCCATACAATATATACTCTTTTGTGTTTGGATTCTCACACTCATCATGATATTTTTGAGAGTATCCATGTTGTTGCATATATTATTTCTTCGTTCCTTTTTATTGCTGAATAATATTTCATTGTATTATATACCACAATTTCTCTATATGTTCGCCTACTGAAAATAATTGGATTGGTGCCTGGGTGGCTCAGCAGGTTAAGCAACTATCTTTGGCTCAGGTCACGATCCCAGGGTCCTGGGATCAAGCCCAGCATTGGACTTCTTGCTCAGCGGGGAGCCTGCTTCTCCTTTTCCCTCTGCTACAGCTCCCCCTGCTTGTGCCATCTCTATTTGTCAAATAAATACAAAAAATCTTTTAAAAGTATTTTTTAAAAAGAAAATATTGGATTGTTTCCTTGTTTCTTTTCTTTTCTCTCTCTCTCTTTTTTTTTTTTTTTTTTTGGTCATTTAGAATAGCTATTTGAAGCCACTACGGATGTTAGCTTATGTCTTTGTGGTGATGTTTTCATTTTCCAGGATAGAGACCTAGAAAGAAATTGCTAGGACATATGAAATGTGTACCTGATACACTGTAAACTGTTTCTAGATTGACTGCACCATTTTATATTCTCAGGACTAATACACGAGTTTGAGTTCTCATCCTTGCAAACACTTGATATAGTCAGGCATTCCAGTGTTAGCCATTCTAAGATGTGTAGTGGTATTTCATTGTGGTTTTAATTTTCATTTCCTGGTGACTAATGATGTTGAGCTCCCTTTTTACATACTTGTGTGATGCATGAATGCCTTTTTTATGATGTATTTGTTTAAATGTTTTCTCTATTTTAATTGGGTTGTTTTTCTTATTATTGAGTTTGTTTATTTACTCTAGATATAAGTACTCTCTCTCTCTCTCTTTCTCTCTCTTACACACACACACACACACACACACACACACTCACACATAACATACAGTCTATGGCTTATTTTTTCATCTCTCAAAAGTGTTTCTCAAAGAGCAGGTGATTTTTAATCTTGATGTGACCATTGATTTTTTTTAATAGATGTTATTTCTTAAAACAGATTTAAGTTCACAGCAAAGTTGAGTAGAAATTGGAGTTCCTGTATACTCACGGTACACCACTCCCCAAGTCTTTCCCACTATCATCATCCTACAACAGAGTTATGTTCTGTGAACCTGCACTGACACATTGTCACGCACAGACTGCAGTTTACAGTAGAGTTCACGTTCGGTGTTGTATGTTCTATGGGTTTTGACAAACGGAAATGACATGCATTCACCAACATAGTCTCATATGGCATAGTTTTACTGCCCTAAAAATCCAATGAGCTCTATCTATTCATCCTTCCCTGCCCCCAACTCTAGCAGCCACTGATCTTTTTACTATCTCCATCATTTTGCCTTTTTTCAGAACATCATACACCTAGAATCCTACAGTTTGTAGGCCTTTCATATTGACTTCTCTCACTTAGTAATATGGATTTGTTCCTCTATATCTTTTCATGATTAGATAGCTTATTTCTTGTTAGTACTGAAAAATATTCCATTGTCTGGATATACCACAGTTTATTTGTCCTTTCATCATTGAGGGACAACTTGGTAGCTTCCAAGTTTTGGCAATTATGGATAAAACTGCTGTAAACTTTCATGTGTAGGCTTTTGTGTGTATGTTTTTGACTCAATTGGGTAAATACCATGGAATATGATTGTTGGATCCTATGTTAAGATTATTTTTAGTTTTATAAGAAATTGCCAAATTGTCTTACACCACTGGCAGTGATGAGAATTCCAGTTGCTCCATATTTTTGCCAGCATTTAGTGGTGTTGGTATTTAAATTTTTGCAATTCTATCAGGCATGTACTAGTATCTCATTGTTAATTTTCTTTTTTTAAATAATTTTGTTATTATGTTATGTTCATCACCATACCATACATCACTAGTTTTTGATGTAGTATTCCATGATTCATTGTTTGCATATAACACCCAGTGCTCCATGCAATATGCGCCCTCCTTAATACCCATCACTGGGCCAAACCATCACCCCATCCCCCCCCTCCTCTAAAACCCTCAGTTTGATTCCCAGAGTCCATAGTTTCTCATGGTTCATCTCCTCCTCTGATTTCCCTTCCTTCATTTTTTTCTTCCTTCTCCTAATGTCCTCCATGCCATTCCTTATGTTCCACATATAAGTGAAACCATATGATTATTGTCTTTCTCTGTTTGACTTATTTCAGTTATGACACAAGATGTTGAACATCATTTCATCTACTAATTTTCTATATATATTTATATATATAATGTATATTTTATATATATTTATATGTATTTTATATTTGTCTATATTTTATTTTTTTCTATATTATATATATTTTCTATATTTTTTGTGAAGTTTCTGTTCAAATTTTTTACCTGTTTTTTGATCAGGCTCTTTGTTTTCTTATTGTTGAGTTTTAAGACTACCTTTTTCAAATAGAAATACCATAGATTTTTGTGTGTACCTTGTGTCCTCTGACTTGACTAAACTCATTTGTTAGTCCTATCAATTCTGTCTGATTGTGTTTATAGATCCTTTGGGATGTTCTTCCTTGTGGGTATTGATCTATTTCATGATGTCTCTTAATTTCCTTAACCTTTCTTTATTCTTTTTTTTTTTTTTTCTTTTTGCTTCTCTGATTGAATACATCAGGGATCAATTTTCAAGTTCATTGATCCTTTCTTCTGGTTGTTCTAGTCTGTTACTGAGTTCCTGTAGTGAATTTTCCAGTTCAATTATAGTGTTCTTTAGCACCATGATTTCTGTTTGGTACTTTTTGATATTTGTTTATGTCTTTGTTTTAATTCTTCTGTTGTTCATGAACTTTTCTGTTGAACTCAAAGAGCATCTTTAAGGCAGTTATTTTGAATTTCTATACTAGGTAAATCATATAACTTCATTTCATTAAGGTCAATTTCTTGAGATTAATCTTATTCCCATGTTTGCAACATCTGTGCCTGATCGTATTTTTCCTTGATACTCTGTGCTGATGTCTTTACATTAGACAAAGTACGAACCTCTCACAGTTCTCATGTATGAACTTCGTACAGGAGAAGATCTCTGAAAGTCAGTTTGGGCAGAGATTCTGGGAGCTTCTAGCAACTCTTTCATTTTTGAGGAGAAGCAGGCATCTGTGGTTTTAATCTGCTTGCTCTGCAGTGCTCTGGATTGTTGGGAGAGGTAGAGTGTTTATTTGTCCAAACTGTCACCTCTCTCCTCTCTCAGGTGACCGAACTGAGCCAGACACCTCAGAGCTCAAGACTGGCGAGACAGAAGTCAATTCTTTAGGTAGCTTTGAAGTAGTTGGGATGTTGGATGCACAGATCGACTCTTTCCCTCCATAGGGGCTATATGAAAGTGTGTATATTTTGGTCTGCTTTCTCTGTATTGAGCATTCAGGAGAATCTATGATGTCTATCAATCCAAACCAATATATTTTTTTCTCCCAGGTAGCTAAACCAGTTAGAGCTCAAAGATTGTCAAAATAGAGGTCAGTCCTCTAAGGAATCCTGTCAGAAAAGTTGGCATGTTGGGTACATGAACTAACTTCTTCCCTCCCCAGGGAGAAGCTGGGAACTTGGGGATCTCTTCCCCTGTGTGGGGAGCAAGGATTTTAGTGAGACAGTTTTCTGAATTTCTCTAACAACTTTGGTGTGTTTTGTTTCATATTCACCTAGGTAAAAGGTTAGTTTCTGGATTTGTCAAAAAGGACATTTCCCCATGAATTGTTGCTGAATCAGCATGATTGGGTGGAGGAGGAAGGTCCACAGCTTCCTACTCAGCCATCTTTCTGATGTCACTTTCCATTCATGTCTGTTTTTCTCATTCACCACCATAGAGCCAGTGTCTAGAATAGTGTCTGACACATTTTAAGTCCTCATAAATATTTAATTAATAACTGGATGGCCAGGTTTTTGGAAATGTTCTTTACATGAATATTAAAGTGTCCAGAATTGTGTAGCCAATACATATAAGAGAAGGACAGTGAATGAACCAGAAACTAAAATTTTTTAAGTAAAAGGGCAAGTGAGAAAATGCATTGGGAAGGAAAACAGTGAGATATTCTAATGGTATAAGCTTCAAAGCAGGAGATTTCAGGGAGGAGGGAGAAACCATAGTCTAGAACTATCTATAAGAAGCAAGGAGGACATCTACCATATCTTCATAGTCATGGTGCTAAGGACTGAAGGAAACAATGCTCTGAGGAAAGGACTATCTTCAGGAGAAAGCTGAGTTTCAGTTAAAGTTAGTGGGGCAAAGAAATAGTAAGAGGAAAAGAATATAGGCAAATATTTAGATATAAAGAAGAAAATATTTGGGACACTAAGGCTCAACTTTCCTTATTTCTCACTTAGGAAAAGCAAGCCATAAACTACTAATTACAAATATAAACCCTCAGAGCCACTGTGTTTTGTTCCCTAAAGATTTCATTTCTTTCTTAAGTCCCCTTTGACTTCTGCTTTTTCTTGAACAAGCTTGGCATTCCCTCACCTTAGGACTTTGCACATGGTCACACCCCAGATCTTGTCAATACCAAGGAATGCACCCTTCTGCTATCTCAGTTTTCAGCATGTAACTTTCTGTTTACCATTTCTGTATTTCCAGTCTCCATCTGTAATATTTTCAACTCCAAAAGTCTTTCATTTCCACTGTAATCTATAGCTTATTGTTTTACCAAAATTTTTATTTCCCACTCTTGTATCTACTTCCCCCTTTAATTAATATTTATTAACAATTACTAAAATTACCCTATCATATAGCCTCAGTTACCTTGGCCAGTCTCCCTTCATGGTAGTTACCAAGGTGCCTACCAGGAGGCACGCTGTCACTCCAAGTGTCTGCGACATCCAATACCTTCCTGCTTCAAAGCTTTCCCAGGAACTCAGAGCTTTAGTGAAGCCTAACTTAGCTACTTTGTTTCCTGCATTTGCTATTCAAATTGGCACTCCTAATTCTCTTATTCTCATGTATTTTTCCATAGTATTTATCATCTAATATGCTACAAATTTTACTTTTTTATTAAATTATTTTTTCTCCCCACTTCCTCCAGAAACTGAAATCACTATAAAGGCAGAGAACTTTGTTATTTTGTTCACTACTATATCTAGTCCTTAAGGCATTATCTGGTCACCTTTCAAAAAAGCTATTTAATGAATGAATGAGGCAAAATATGGCAGTAAAAGTCTTATGGATCAGGTTGAATTGTAAGTGGTGTTATTTTAAGTGTTCTTTAAAAAGGGCAAGATTTACTTACTTATTTTAGAGACAGAGCAAGCATGAGAGCCATATGTGAGAAGGGACAGAAGGAGAGAATCTTCAGATAGACTCCCTGCTGACCTGGGGCTTGATCTCACAATCCATGAGGTACTTCCTGAGATGAAACCAATACTTGGTTGCTTAACCAAGTGAGCCACCAGGCACCCTAAGTGTCTTCACATATATACCAAGACATGAGGAGAAGGCAAAGGGATATTGAAGTGAAAAGAAGATGATGCCAAAGAATACTGAGCTACTGAGCTAACTGAAAGAGATGAAGGCAAGAATGTAGATGAACAGTGAGTTTAGGATCAAGTGTTTGAGGTTAGTGGACCATTCAAGAACTCTGTCTGTCTGCCAACCATGGATCTGTGGGAGGAGGATATTTTGTTTTATTTTTTGTTATCTTATCTTATCTTATCTTATCTTATCTTATCTATCTTATCTTACCTTTAGCCAAGGGGAGCTTGCTTTGGAAAGTTACTACACATCTTACTGTGTGTTTTTACCACGTTAAATCGTTTTGAACCCCATTATAAATATGTTAATACTAGGAATGGGTATTATAATGTTATCAGTTGATTGGGCCAGGTTGGTTTTTTTAAACTCCTACTAAATTTGTTAGTAAAATACAGTACATATGTTAGGCATATTGATGTATTTATCATAATATAGTAACAATAACATTAGCACCACTGATTTTTTGGAATGGCTATAGTAAAATAGGAGTGTTAGTCAATGAATTAAAATGTAGAAATATTGAATCCAATGTTATCATTAACTTCCATTAATAACTGAGATGTGTTTTCACAGAGGAAAAGCAATAATAAAAGCCTAAAGAAGGGGATGCAACAGTGGATGATGCATTACTGGCATTGTTGGAAGAATTTTCAGATTTTTATTTCCTTTCATAATAGCATTGTTCTTTTATTTGCAGAGAAATTTTAAAAATATTTTATTTATTTATTTGACAGAGACATAATGAGAGAGGGAACACAAGCAGGGGGAGCGGGAGAGGGAGAAGCAGGCTTCCCGAGGAGCAGGTAAGTTGACCTGAGGCTTGATTCCAGGACCCTGGGATCATGACCTGAGCTGAAGGCAGATGCTTAATGACTGAGACTCCCAGGGGCCCCTTGTTTTTAGAGAAATTTAAAAAGCATGAAATGACTTGACCTTTGCAGAAGATTTAGAGGAGAAAAACAAGTCTCAGTTAGGTATAATTAATTGTCAAGAGTTTCCTGACTAGAAAATGGTAGCTTCAGGATTTTTATCCAGGCCGACTGAGACTAACCCGTCCTCTTTCCTCCATCTCTAGAACACCGAGCCTATGTAGTAGGTGCCATGCCACACTGAGGTCTAAATGTAGTTCCCAGGAAGGATTTAGATCAGGAGCTAGGACGATTAAATAAAGCATGGAGTAATAGCGTTGGATAATAGTGGATGAGTGAACATTTTTCCAAAGAAGACATGTAGATGCCCAACAGGGGGTGGGTGAAGTGGGTGAGGGAGTCAAAAATTACAAACTTCCAATTACAAAATTAAATCATGGGTCTCTACTATACAGCATGGCAACTGTAGTTAATAATACTGTATAGCATATTTGAAAGTTGCTCAAAGAGTAGACCTTAAAAGTCCACATTACAAGATAAAGAATATTTTTTTAACTATGTATGGTGTTAGATGTTGAATAGACTTCTCATGGTGGTCATTTCTTAATATATAGAAATATACAACCACCATTGTACACATGAAACTAATATAAAGCTATATGTCAATTATACTTCACTTAAAAAAAAAAGGAAAGATAAAAAGATAAGTCAAAAAACCAGATTTCTTCCAGGGGTTGAGTGTGATCTATGTTAGAAATGAATATTCCCAATCCTAGACTGTTTGGAATAGTTACTTCTTTGGTATCTTTTTCTTTTTATGCTTGTTTTAGTCTCTAGAAAGCTGGAAAGAATGCTGTTATTTTCCAGTCTTATCTTTCTCTGTATCACTGGGGAGTTCTATGTCTTCTGGTGGGTCCCTACGGAGGTACCTAAGTTCCAGAATATTTGACTGGGGGCACAGGACAGTAGGGGCTCTTCAGCTCTTTCTTCACAAGTTTCTTTATCTACCTGTCTTAGGTTGAAAATAATAACACTTCTTCATCATTCTTTCATTCTTCCTCAAAATTTGGACATTTCCTCCCTTCCTAGAATGCCAAGGATTTACATTCACAGGCCCTGAAACTGAGATTTTCATCTTGTCTATTTATTTATAACATGCTTAGACATTTACTGTAGCATCTTGTTAACTAGCATATGAGAGAATATATGTAGAAAAGCTTAAACATTTTTATCTGAAGCTTCCAATTTTGTCAAAGAGGATATTTTTAACCATTCTGTTATATATGTATATAGATGTTATATATAATTTTATAGGCAGTAAGTTTAATTAAATAAGATTATCTAAGTATTAAGGATTAGGTTCTCTCTCTTCTTTTCTTTGTGTGGGCTTCTAAAGTTATGCAATGTTACCTCTTATGATTTAAATTTTGAAAACAGCACTGTTCATCTCAGAGAATTAGTGAAAGTCTTTCCAGATGTGGGTTTGATTAATAGAAGCTTACTAACTGTGGCTAATTACTGATAATGATAGTATCACAAGGCAACTTCCTCACCAAAGTCACCTTGGTATTTTCTGGTTGCTAGAATGGAAAGAACCCCCCCATGTACCCCATCCTTCAATCAAAATGAAAACAGAAATAATTGAACTTTGATATGGTTGGTAATTAATATAGGTGCATAATACAAGAATTTTAGTGTAACACAAATTGTCATTTAGAGTTATTTGAGAACTTTAGCCCCTCAGGATCTGGTTTTACAACGTGGACAGATGAGTCTTGCCAAACTAGTGTTTGAATACATGGACTGGGGTCATGACCTATCACTTTTGATTCCACTGAAAATTCAATTTCCATTTTAATTGTTTCTGCCACCCAGAAACCAAGGAACAGAGGCAGTGCCATATGAATAGAAGTCAAAATGTGTCTTTCCATTTCCTATTCACTTCATACAGAGGTGAGGCCCTCTAGTATGATTGATTTTCCTCAATGGATTCCTTCTTCCAAAGCTTGTGTAGTAGGCCATAAGCTGTACTCAAGAAAGTATCATTATAATTGAAATTCACTAAAGATGTGAAAATGGACAATCAGCAATCAATTGAGTAACAACCCGAGATCCTTTAGGAGAATGGGCAGCAAAGGAATGTAGACTGAGATACGAAGATTAAAGAGAGTGAGTTAATATTCCACATTCCCACCTGTACTGTTTTTGGACAATACACGGCTTCTCTGAGGCAGCAGAAGTCAGTGTACATGTGTCAGAGTCCATCTGTCAAATTTTATTTTGACTAAGTGGACAAATAAGAAAGCATTAAAAATTATAGTTGGCCTATTATTATTTGTCTGTTTGGGTCATTCTAATCACTCTAAGAAAAGTTCTGTATTATAAGAATGTGAGAACTAAGACCCAGAGCTGGAAAGAGAATGGCTATCTGCAGAACTACTCGAGGAATAAGATGGAGAGAAGTCCTGGAGAGTGGGCATTTGGCACCAAATAGAGCTGATCTGAGAAAAATAAAAATAAAAACAAATCAAAACACCCACAGATCCCATACTCCTGACCATCTTGGGATGATTACTCTTCTTTTTAAGGACATTCTTATTCTTAAGAAGAAATTCTTATTTAAGAAGATAATTATGTCAAAATTTTGAAATTGAATGATTTGATTTAGGCATATTCTGTGCTATCTGTTGCTATTCATATAGTTCATAAAATCTGTTCAGTTTAGGGCACCTGGGTGGCTCAGTGGGTTAAGCCTCTGCCTTCTGCTCAGGTCATGATCTCAGGGTCCTGGGATCGAGCCCCACATGGGGCTTCCTACTCAGCAGGGAACCTGCTTCCCTTTCTCTTTCTCTGCCTGCCTCTCTGCCTACTTGTGATCTCTTTCTCTCTCTGTCAAATAAATAAATAAAAACTTTTAAAAATCTATTCAGTTTATTTTAGTAAAATTATCTTGTGTTTTGTAGACTTGGATATGAAGTGGTGTAGAGGAGATTCTGAGAAGACAGGGAGAAAATAGAATGACTTTTGGTTTATCAAAGTGATAAGCAGTAAGGGGAGCATCAGTGTATTGGGCAAAGAGGGAATAAGAGTGATGTGTCCCATACTCCCATACTTTCTTCTTATAAAACCAACAGCAATCATACTGATTTTCATAAATGCTGATGTGAGTTTGCAGTTATGTAAAATTGTTAATGGGCCTTCACAAAATGAAAAACATCATATTATGAAGTTAAAATGTACGTTGTATAGTATTATCCCTGTAATTTATGCCTTATCAGCCTGAAAATACAAAAGGCACGATTTCTCTTATACATACATGTTTATGGCATTTCTCCCCTTCAAGCATAGTTGTCATAAATTAGATATTCAGTATACTCCTAGTTCTTTGGGAGAGAGGCACAAAGAATTCCCAAAGGGCTTATTCATGGGAACTCTTTCTCCTGGCTTCTCCTTCCTTGCTGACATGTTATTACAGTACTGCCTGTCCTCCGGTCAACTTTTCATAGACTTTCACTGTTGGGTACATTTCTTTACTTACAACCATGGCTGAAATTCCCAGTATGGCCTTGGGGAGAGGATATCACATTTTCATTAATTATTCTTTCCAAAATATGGTGCAGGCACATTTTAATTTCCCCATGACACAGAAGAGACCAGGCTATAACTTTAAATAAGACTCGGGGATGGTGAATTTGAAGTATAACACAGAGACATTTTCATCACCTATTAAAAGTGGCCACATGTACAACTTTTCTCTGCTGGGGAAGTACCCCTATAGATGTTGATACTCCAAGAAAATGTCGCTATGATCCCACAATACACTTTCCAAAGTTTGGAGTGCTTGTTTCTAACTAACTGCTGTAAGTAGCCCACAAACACTGTGCCTTACTCACTAACAATTCACTCCAGTTGCATTGCCTGGAGCTCTGTCTTGTTCCTTTCCAGAGTCTGTGACCTTTCTGCAGTACTTCTGTCTAACCACTGCACTTGGGAAAGACCTGCTCACAGAACACATTCTACCATGTAATAACATCCTATTGTTTATGGAGACAGAGCAGGCTAAATTTAGATTTGGAAAAGAAATATTTCTCTTAAACAGAGATTATAAACTGTTGGTTCGTGGACCATATCCACTCTGTAGACATATTTCATTTAACTCATATAATGTTTTATAAAAATTTGAATTACTTACCAGCATTTAAACAATTGGATATTTCACAAAAGTATCTAGAATATTAGCTTCTTTTGAAAAACTGAAACATGTAACCCTAAAGTTATATTTCTGCAGGGTCGTAATCTATGAAGGCAGGGTAAAATGTACCCTCTAGCATGAACATGAACTCTTGGGTTATTCTAGGCACTACCCAGCCCCTTCACTCATTTATGTATCCACCTTTCCTCTGAAGGCATTTGAGATACAAACTCTGCTCCAAAATCCACGATGGTGTAAGTACACTTAAATATACCTGATTTGTACTGTTCTTGAAAACACTACTACACTACTTGATATGGAATGGTACATTTTGGTTACTTCAAAATTACTATTTCTAGGTCTTCTCTAAAAAATAAGGGCAAGGACTTGATTTGAATTCACATTTAACAATTTGTGATAAGGTGTTTTTTTTTTTTCTCCTAAAGTGTGATTTTCTCTAAAGTTAAAGTCCTGTCTCCATCTTCAAAGTTTATAACCGTTTATAAATTTTAAAAGGCATTTCCCCCAGTGTTAACAAATCTCAAGCTTCCATCTTCAATCAGGTAACAAGGTAATCCATTAGAAGATTAAATACATATTTACTTGAAATGTGATGAGAAAGACAGGCCTGTGTGGGCCATATTGTCACTGATTAGGACAAGTGGAAACTGGAGCAAACCATAGAATGGCCTGGATTGTGGTACGGAAACATGCTGACTTTAAACAAAGGAAGCTTTGATGCAACAGCACAGGGAGCACCAATTTAATTCAACTTCAGGCTCAAAAATAAGATGTGTTGTATGTACTGAAATGATGGGTCTACGTCAAGTTTGTAGACATGGATATTGATATCCCTATACCCTCTCTCTTCTGGTTCTGTTAGGGCCGTCAGAATTCTTTGAAAACAGTATGTAAGAGCATTCAAAATGTTCATTCTCTGAGATTTCATCATTTTCATCACTTAAAATTGGTTCACTTATTTACGCAGCTACACATTCATCCATCTATTTATTCATTCAACAAATAGCTATTAAACCCTCATCTAAGTTAGGCATTAACCATATGAAGGAAAGCGTAGCTCCAGGACTCGATTTTTCCATTGGGAGGACCTCCTCTAGTTAAACAGTAATACTTCAATATAATAATAGTTTAAAGCTATTGGAGGAGGAAGCTATGCAAGTACCTCCATCTGGATGATTAGTTATAGGACATGGTATTTACAGTGTGATAATCCGAAGCACGTGTGTGAACTTTCTAGTCTGACGATAGTTTGGGAGTTCAGGGTGGTGAGAGGGTTTCCAAGCATGAGAAAATGGCAAAGCAAGGAGACCCCCCGCCCCAAAGCAAAGCTGATTCTAAGGATTACACTCAGTTTTACAGTTTAGTGTACAAAGAAAGTGTGGAAATGAGGTTAGACAAGAGTTTGCTAAAATGGTCAATAAAACTTAAAATTGGGCTGAGGGAAGGCTGTGTAAATTTCATTGCATTCCCATGCAGCTTTCCCTTTTCCACTAGTTGGAATTGCCTGCAAACAAAAACTTTCCAAAAAAGGGTCTTGCTAGACAGGCAGTTTACTTCAATGTACAGGTAGCATCCATGACTTTATGAAAAGTTAATTTGTTACATGTTAAAAAAGAGTTGGCTTTCCTCAATTGGTTAGGATGCCCTTTGGTTGGAGAACTCTTCTTCAAATGTAGGGCACAGGCTGTAGGGCAAAAGGGTTAGTACAACCCAGTCAAATGATTGCCAATCCCAGATTAATTGCAGCTGAGCTAATGAGGCTGCTCTAGCTTTGTAGTGCATTAGACAGGAGTGCAGAAGCAAGCTGATAATAAAGAAAAACTGGGGCCCATTTAGAAAACTCTTGCAAAAGAGTTTAGAGTAGTGTTTTCAAACTTTTATGTGCATTTGAGTTGCCGGGAAGTTTGTTAATGCTGCATATTTTGACAAGTAGGTTTGTGTTTAGTATTACGAGCTTCTAAAAAGATCCCAGATGATGTTGGTGCTGTTGGCCTTGGTCCATACTCCCTGTAAGAAAGGTAGAATGTTTCCTGACAGGAAATCCTTCTTTGTTCCATAGGATTAAGAGAAACAAAAATTCTTAGAAAAGCTCCAACTATCAGTGCCATGTTTCCCTGCAGAATCCTGCTTCCTCTACTTACAATCATCTTTCATTGATTTATAATGAGAAACATGCTTAAGTCTTTAGGAGTGGATCACAACATTTTCTAAATCAGCTTCTGGATACAGAACTTCAGACCTAAAGCAAATAATTTGCACATGTAAGAGGAGCAACCAGGGGACTGTCCTGTTTTAGCACTGAATGTCCCATACCCCCAAAAAACTCTTAATCTTGTCCAAAATAGTGGTTGGTCTGCATTCAGAAAGTACATATTGCATTTTGAGAATGGATATGGTCTGTTCAAAGTGTCAACTTATTATCTATGAAAACATCATTTTAAAAAATTAAAATGCCTTATTTGGAAATAATTTATTTTGTAATTTGGAGGATGAGAGAAGAAAATTAATCTCTTTTATGACAATGTGACCTAAAACTTACTTGCTGAGATAAGCTGTTAACTCTGTGACTTCAGTTGCTCTTTTGGTTTTTAAAAACTTGGGCTAAAGAGAAAATATTGAACTTGGTACAGAAAGTGGACTCTATTTTTTACTCTTTAATCTATTTATCTTTGCTTTACTTTGTCTACCTCCTGAGTTTCCCACATTGTTTTCTGATATATTATTATAGTTATTCAAAATATTACTGGAACAGAATATCTTCTTTTAAGTTATGAATGCAATCAATTTTGAGTCTTTAATTGTAATTTTTTTTCCATAAAATTCTTTTAATTTAGCCTAATATAATGGCACATCAACCAGTAATAGGTACATTAAATTGAATCATGATGCTCATATACACCTTTTATGACACAATCAAATATCCTAATGCATTAATTCATATCAATCAGTTAATAAAATCAAATAGGAAACATTTCTGTACTGCTGCTAACTGTACTTACTTCATTTACTGGGTGAGGAATCTAAAAGATCTCAACAACTTGACTTTCAGGACTTTTCTGCTTAGAGGTCTGGGATTTGACTATTCCTCTAAGTTTTATTAAGTTGATTGGTTGATGGATAAACTAAGAACATGCCTAGATTCCACATTACATTTTAGGTTTTCTTGAAGTGAAACCATTCTTGCCAAATTAGTAACACATGAAATGATACCAATATTGTGCCCAATCTGACGGAAAAACTGGTAACGACTCCCCAGAGGTACCTTAAATCTTGTCTATCATTGGAAAACTATGATAAGTCATTACTCTGAATGCACTAAGTGGCAATCCAGAGCCCTGAAAAAGTTAAAAATGAATGTCAGAGGCAGATTATTTGATCTGTTAGCCAGTAAATAAATTTAGGTTACAATTTTAACATGGTGGGAACATGGCAGCTGACAGATCTCAGCTTCACATACCATGGGTACCACACCAGATGCTACTATCTTTTCTGATAGGAATGCAGAACATTACAAAAAATACCCCTCAAACTGGCCTACCAGGGCAGGTAGCTCCCATTCTCAGACTGAAAAAATATGGTTAAGTTACCTGAGTCATACACAAGATAAAACTACCGCACAGAATTACAATATGGAGTAGAAGGAGCACAGTTCTTTTTTTTTTTTTAAGTATTCATTTATTTATTTATTTATTTATTTTTTCCAATTTATTTATTTTCAGAAAAACAGTATTCATTATTTTTTCACCACACCCAGTGCTCCATGCAAGCCGGGCCCTCTATAATACCCACCACCTGGTACCCCAACCTCCCACCCCCCGCCACTTCAAACCCCTCAGACTGTTTTTCAGAAGGAGCACAGTTCTTACTAAAAGGGAATGTGGTTCCCAAAGAAGGAAAGGGCAGTTATAACATAGAAGTCCACTACTCACATAATTCTTACAGAACACATAAACCCCCTTAAAAGTAAAATATTTTTACTTCATTATAAAATTATTATTTCCATTTTATACACTGGAAAAGTGGTCATACTCTTTCATCTACACATTATGCTTATAAATACCGTAAGTTACATATCTTGTAATGTTATTAGTTTGGCTTGATCTTTGATGCTGTTGGAGCTATGAGCCACCACTCCCCCTCAGAGGGCCAGCTTCTGACATGATAGTCCAACTTCTGGTAATGTCCCTTATTGTTTCCTCCATTCTCTAGTTTTCTCCCCTTCATTTTCCAGGCTATTTACTTCCAAAGGTGAGTTTTTTTTTCTGGTCCTTCTCAGAATGATACGTCATGAATAGCACATGTAAACGCTTGCTTCACCTGAATCCCAAAACCTACTCATGTCTTCCATTGGTCCTTCCTCTGGATTTTGACTTTCATGATTCCCTTAGATATCTTGCTAAACACATGTACCTGTTCTATATAAAATATTCCTCTCTCCCAAATTGTCCTCTCAGATTGGGTCTCCCACAAGTAGCTGTGCAGGCCCTCAGCTGCCCAACTCCTGGGAGTACCATTTCCCCAATGAATGGAGTCTCCTGGAATTTTGTAATGCAGAGGCCCTGTGTAAGACCTGGACATCTTTCTAACCATTGCTGCTTTGTCCATCTTCTAGTGTTGTCCTTTAGAGTTTCCTCCATTCTCTAGTTTTCTCCCCTTCCTTTTCCAGGCTACCAATGTCCAAAGGTGAGTTTTTTTCTAGTCCTTCTCAGAATGACACCTTATACAAAGAGGTAATTAAATATAAAGACATAACGGATCTCTTGTCCAGTATCCTGTGAAGTCGGAAAGCCAAAATGGTAGCCTCTTACACAACCTTCCCAATGATTCTCATGCACCATCTAATTGCAGTCACCTGGCTGACCTGGCGTCTCTCCCGTGCCTTGGACAACCATGGCTCAGCTGTGTACACCATGTGTTATCACTCAGGGCTTCCCATAAATTCTATCCCCAAGCTCCAGCTAAGGGACTTGTGAATTATTGTGTGTGTGGAAGAGCCTAGCCCATACACATTAATGACTGTAATGACATTTAGAAATGGGTCATTTTCCCCTTTCTCAATAAAGATAGGCTTTGTGGATTTAAATCACTAATGCTCGTTGGGTTTTTTTTTTTTTTCTTTCCCTCAGCATTATGTTACCATAAAAATATTGAAGTGTAACAAATGGTTTGCTTATCTATCATTACTAATGAAATAGTTAGAAACAGCTTAGAAACAGTGTTCTGCTTTTATTTAGCTGAAAAAATACCAGTTTCTATGGCTTTCTTTTTATGCAGATAAAGATGCTCCTCTCTTTACAGACATTATTATGGAGGGATATCATTGATCATGTCCTCAGGGTAATAAATAATTACTCTACTAACGTATTGCTCTGAAAGAAACTGACATGAAGTAGTTTCAAATTAACCACTGCTAATTGCATGCATTGTTTCATACTTATTACTGCAATCTGATTAACATGCTGCTGAATAGAACTGGCAGGAAAGGTTCTTTCTCCTTTATTTTAACTTGTTTTAGTTAAAAACTCAACTAAATGTAGAATTTACATTGACTTAAGAGTTTAGAAATCTAGTGTTAAGGTAAAAAAGATCACTGTGGGATAATGAGCTTGACCACTACCAGAATTCTTTTCTCTTCATGAGTTTATATTTGAAAAATGGAAGGTTTTTAAATTCCTAATAGAAAAAAATAGTATCCTTTATTATATCCATAATGATATTTTTAGACTTAAAAGCTACAAATTTTTGAAATCATGAAATTCAGTAACATAATTAACATTAAAAATAAGTTCTAATTCACAATTTAAAATGGACTTTGTTTGTAAGTATAAAAATGTAAGTAAATTTGGGCCTTGTAACTAAATTTGCCATAAAATTCTAAATTATAAAAGAACTTTAGAAAATTGCTGTATGTTTGTTATTATAATCATTATTCCCAGTTATCTTCCCAAATTACTGGGATAATAGTGCAAATAAAGTTATGTTTATGAATGTGAGTTAATCAGTTACCCCAGTGAACATTTTTATCCTAGCTATCCTGTTGCTCTGTCCTAAATTCAAAGGCAAGTTATATATTGGTAATGATGTCTCAATAAAAGTTTCAAGACTACATTTTATGCACCTTCATTTTACAAACGCTTAAGCGCTATTCTTTTTTTTTTTTTCTTTTTTTTTTTTATTTATTTGAGAGAGAGAGACAGTGAGAGAGAGAATGAGCGAGGAGAAGGTCAGAGAGCGAAGCAGACTCCCCATGGAGCTGGGAGCCTGATGTGGGAATCGATCCCGGGACTCCAGGATCACGCCCTGAGCCGGAGGCAGTCGTTTAACCAACTGCGCCACCCAGGCGTCCCTTAAGCGCTATTCTTAATGCACTGCATACATATATTATTCTCTGTACTTTACAATTACTACTATAATCTTAAACATGACCCCCATGGTATAGGTACTATTAATATCCCTATTTTAGAAGATGGGGAAACTGAGGCACAAAAGGGATAGGTTACTTTCTCAACGTTAGAGAGTTAATATATGTCATCACTAGGATTCAGCTCCAAGGCGTCTGGCTGCAGAAACCATGTACTTTATTGCTACACTATGCCTCTTTAGCATACGGCCCTGGAACATTTGAACATCATGTCAATCGATAAGGTACATTGTATGTTTGTGAAAGATGGCCCTGAAACTGATTCTTATGTTGGCTTGAGTTCTGATTTATAACTGATACTGTTGCCCATTAGTAGACAGTTGATTACCGATGGACTCCTGGCCTTTCCTTGAGTCATTGTGCCTGTCCTCTGTTCTTTGGCCCCTCATTTACTCAGCACACTCAATCCTAGAAGTCAATCTACAATCAGTGATGTGCCACAGCCTCTCATACTAGCTTGGATTGTGCACACTCTTCCCAGCTCTCACTTTAATGGCTTCGCATTGGTAACTTGAAATCAGTTGTGGTAGACATATTTATATCATGGAAAGCAAACACCTTCTCCCCCATTCCTTGCCCCACCATTTGGAGATCTGGTTTATTTCCACGACACTGCCAGCGATCTACTACCATTATGTTCCAGTATGAGCATATTCCAAAACACCGAGGGTTTTATACATTTCTACTGCATGCTTTCATATTGCATTATGAAGTCAACATCAATGAGAATGAACCTATCATGGACCCCAAAGAAGAACCAAAAAAGAACAAAATCTCACCAATAGAACTTTAAGTGAGTCCTTTTATATAAGGGAGAGAACTATATGACACGTGTGCTCTCCCTTAGAGTGTCTCATTTGTGGCAGACATTACTAATCGATCATGACCTAACAAAAGCTGGCTTGAACCCCAGAATCTTCCTCAACCTAATACTTTAGGGTCTACACAGCCATTGCCAACCACTCAGATTGTGTAAGAGATGACATTATTTACCAACCCTTTTAGAGTCAGAAATTCTGACTCATCCCTCTATTTCCTCTCAGTATAATTTATAATTTTTCTCTAAGTTATAGAAAGATTTTTAAAATGATGACTACAAAGGGAAACTTAAGCTATTTTGAAAATTTAAATATTTATCACCAGAGATCTAGCTGCTATGTTTGTTGGTATAATCGGTTATATAATACTGTACAAAGTATTTTGACATTTATAATTTTACTAAAGACTTCATATTCATGGACTGATATTTACCCATGGTTAAATAATTATGCATATAATGCTAGTATCCCCTGGTAGTCAATGGAACTGCATGTGTTCTTTGTTAGTTTAAATCAACCTAATCTTAGTATTCTTCATCTTGATCAAAATAACTTTGTCTTGCCCCATGTATCAAAATTTCACATTAATACATTTTCTGAGGATAGAAAACTTAGAAAACAATTAAATATTACCTATTTTCTTCTCATCCTCTTGTTTTCTATTTCAAAATTAAATTTTTAGAAAAAAAAACCCTTAACTTTTTATTTAAAAAAGAAAATGGCAGGGATATATGAAACATTGTTCCTAGGTAGATGCGTTCTAGAGCTTGAGTAGTTTTGAAGTGGGAAAGGGTGATTTACCTGTCAACAGAGTGAAAACCATCTCTAAGTGATGAGATATGCTACCTGTATCTAACACTAACAAACCACTTAATATATACACATACAGTGAAGACTGTTAATGATCTCCAGAAATTACTATCCAGACATGTGAAAATGGCATATGCATTTGCAAAACTCTGCAACAGTATGAGAGTGTGCATACATGCAAAATGTAATTTATAACAGTAACTGTTGAAGGAAAGCAGAGAAAGTCCAAGCTAAGTGGAGAAAGTGTTCAGGACCAGGGTGAGGTGAAGGGAGAATGAAGGGAAGGTTGAGAGGGCTAGCAAGAGCAAAGACTCAGGGGAAGGACTGGAAATGCCATAGTGAGTGGACACGCGTACTTCAGAGCACAGGCGTCGGCAATGGGGAATTGCGGTCATGAAGAGTGGGTGACTTTGGTGCCAAACAAAGGGGTTGGGCTTCGTTCAGAATGATGCTGAGACTGACCTCATCACAGTCCATGAAGCCATTGTATTTACACCCTTGTTTTGTAGGGAGAGGTCTAATACTGTAGATATGAGCCCTTGCTATGCGACGGTAAACATCTTACCTAATGTTGTGGGAGCTGTGAAATGAGCGTGGGATTCTGGACCTAGAAAGAGTTGGGTTGGAATTCTAAGACTGACGTCTACTAACAGATGATTTTTGTATGTTGCTTAACCTCTCTGGATTTAGTTTTTCCACGAAGATGATACTGCATAGCTCCTGAGGTTGGGGAGGGGAGATGGTTACAATTAAACACGTTTCTTCCTTCCACTCCAATTTTATAATCAACTGACAGAGTAACGCAGGATTGGGAGAGGAGAGCAAAATGTCTGTTTCACCGGCAGGAGCTTTGAATTGTGAAACAAGGTTCAGATCTGTGGCATAGATGAGCTTCCTTGTCCTGAACGAAGGGGGGATGTATTCAGCAGTCACTCTCTGAGAGATGACTGACCTCATGCATACTGAGCCGGACTTCTCCTGGATATGCCCAGAAATATTTAGGTGATGAGATGAGGCACTACAAGGGTTTGACTTTGGTTTGACTTTTGGGATAGAGGGCAAGGGGCAGCCTATTACTATAAAAATGGCTACATTTTCAACTCCATGATGGAGTGGCAGATGGAAATACGTGAAACCGGAATAAGCAAGTGACATGATCACAGAGGTGGATAGCCTAGTGGGGGCATGGAGGAGGGAGGAGCAATCAGTCCTGACCTCAATGAAGAGAGGGTGGGAAAAGTTTCACAGGCCTGGTGGTTGACGAGGTACAGGAAAACACAGGCTCTTTCCCTTCTATCTCTTGTAAGAGCATCCAAATGAATTCTTGGATTTGGCTGCTGAGCAAAATAGTAACGTAGGATCAGCTGGATATAAGTGGGTTCCACCAGTGGTCCATGCAAACTAATGTTTTTAAGCTTCTGTTGGGCCACTGCAGTGAACCATCAGCAAGATGTTGACACAGTTGATTCTGCTGGCAGCCCAGCTCGTTTTTAACTGTATCATGAAAACCGGCCTGGGGGTACAGCCCAAGACTGTTGCAGCCCTGCTTTGCGCAGCCAGAAATTCCCTTTCTTTTATAAATGTCTGCCCCAGTGGGGTTTTCATAGTTTTGGCATTTTCATTATGGGTCAGTGAGTCAGCTAGCCCACAGGCCACGGAGAGAAGGGGAAAATATACCAAAAAACCCCCTTCCCAAATAAAATTCAACCCAGTTAGGACATCTTCATCAATTTTTCAACAGGAGAAAAATACAGCTGAGTTCAGTGACTTCTATCAAGAGCAAACATCATTAGTTGGTTTTTTTTTTTTTTTTTTTGTACTCTCAAGTTTTGGAGGGCACAATAAAGACACAGCCTCAACGGCATCACTTAGAAGATTTAGTTCATTATTTTGCAAAGCTTGGGTAGTGACACTTCTGCAAAATGCACAAGCACATGAGCAAACATAGAGATGTGTGAATTCAGGAAAGCAGCCAAATGCACATCAGAGCTGAGGAAAGTCACAGTGAGATGAAGGAAACTTGTAAACACCTATCAGTATTTTTAGGTAGAGAATGTTCTAACATATTGCCAGTGGGTGTTGCCTATGCATTCATTTCCCTGAGCTTTAAAATCAACTGATATTAAAGGTGATTTGAAAACAATGAAAAATGACAGCTTTATTAATCTAGCTGGTGTGTGTAAGAGAGTGTGTGTGCCTGTGTGTGCACGGGGTGTGACTGGCTACAGGTACAGATTGTGCATTTGTAATGCGGGTCTCGTACAGACGAGGGAGCCCTCTACTGATCGGAAACTGCACTAGATGTAAACCGTAGAGGGTTGCTTTTCGCTCCTTGCTTGTGAGTCCTCCAAAATGCCGGACATTTTGATGATTTCTTTTACAAATCCTAAGAGGAGTTGTTCTCTTTAAAGGAACTGTAGATTCCAGCTATCATATGCATGCAAGTTTTGAAGTATAATTCTTCCTATTTAAGGTAAAATCCTCCCATTTATTTAAAAAGTCTATCTGCATCCACTGTTCAACCCTTTCATATAAAGGTGCTATGGCTATTACATAATTAAACCACATTCTCCACCACACTAAGGAAAACCTGAAATAGAACCACAGAAGCGTTTGTCTATTACTTTGGTTTCCCATATGTTATTTTTCCCTGATGGATGTATTTTTTTAAGATTGTATTTATTTATTTGAGAGAGGGAGAGAGAGAGAGAGAGAGAGCAGGAACACTAGCAGGGGTAGGGAGAGAGGGAGAAGCAGGCGTCTGGCAGAGCAGGGAGCCAGAGTCGGGGATCGACCTCAGGACCCTTGGATCATGACCTGAGCCAAAGGCAGACGCTTCATGACTGAACCACCCTGGTGCTCCTGTATTTTTATTTTAAACATTTTTTCTCAAACAGAGAAAAAGGATAATTTAAGGTTAACAAACTAATTCATATGAGGATATTTAAATAAACTATATTTTATTATGCACATTTAAATATGTTTACTCTGTTTGGCCTATATATACTAAGGCCTATAGTACTTTTGTGTTTAGGTCATTTTTGTGTATGTTTAGATATCTGATTTTTAACAACTAATTACAGTTCAACACTTCAATCATTTAAATCTGTGGAAGAGGGACGCCTGGGTGGCTCAGTTGGTTGGGCAGCTGCCTTCGGCTCAGGTCATGATCCCAGCGTCCTGGGATCGAGTCCCACATCGGGCTCCTTGTTCCGCGGGGAGCCTGCTTCTCCCTCTGCCTCTGCCTGCCACTCTGTCTGCCTGTGCTCGTTCTCTCCCCCTCTCTCTCTGACAAATAAATAAAAATCTTTAAAAAAAAAAATTAAAAAAAAAATCCGTGGAAGAAAATAAAATATAATCAGAAATCCTTTTCGGTTTTCAACATGACTGGCCTAACAATATTACGGGAGAGTCTTCCTTATCCCCATGTGATTACTAGACGTCTTTATTGTTAGAGTGCTAATCACCTGCCCCTTAGCAAAGAACTGACATTTCTCTTGGAAATTGACTTGAAATTTCATTTGCCTTTTTTAGGAACTGAGAGAGAAGCCCATAAGAACTCCGAGGTTTTTCTTAGACGTAAACTCTGAGCTTGGTGCTCTGTGTTGTTGAAGAGCTGGTCCGGCCTTAAGAGGCTGAGGTGACCGGGGAAGGCAGGGAGTGATGGAACCTCAGTAGTGGTCACCTGACCTCCGGCTCTGATCCGGCTTCCACGCCGATGCCCCCTTCCTCTCGCATCCGTCCATCTCTCCGCCCGCGGCTCAACATGAAAGAGGCTGGGCCCGTCTTTCGCAGAGTCTCAAATATAAAGAGATAAACCAGCTAACCCTAACCGGGTCGGTTTCCTCGGCTAACAACGGCCACCATCTCTGGAGCGCGCCCGGCAGGCCGGTCCCTTTTCAAGAAATAACACAAGCCAATTGCACTCCTGGGTATTTACCCCAAAGATACAGATGTTGTGAAAAGAAGGGCCATCTGTACCCCAATGTTTATAGCAGCAATGGCCACAGTCGCCAAACTATGGAAAGAACCAAGATGCCCTTCAACGGACGAATGGATAAGGAAGATGTGGTCCATACACTATGGAGTATTATGCCTCCATCAGAAAGGATGAATATCCAACTTTTGTAGCAACATGGACGGGACTGGAAGAGATTATGCTGAGTGAAATAAGTCAAACAGAGAGAGTCAATTATCATATGGTTTCACTTATTTGTGGAGCATAACAAATAGCATGGAGGACAAGGGGTGTTAGAGAGGAGTAGGGAATTTGGGTAAATTGGAAGGGGAGGTGAACCATGAGAGACTATGGACTCTGAAAAACAATCTGAGGGGTTTGAAGTGGCGGGGGGGGTGGGAGGTTGGGGTACCAGGTGGTGGGTATTATAGAGGGCACGGCTTGCATGGAGCACTGGGTGTGGTGAAAAAATAATGAATACTGTTTTTCTGAAAATAAATAAATTGGAAAAAAAAAAAGAAAGAAAGAACACAAACCATATCAGAACCTACAACACAAGGTCCTCATGCCGGTTTGGGAGCTGGTGTTCTTTTATTTGAAAATGGCAAGGCTTACTCAAGCAAAGTTAATCAGAAGACGAGAATGTCATTAGAGAGACACTGGGGTGTGTCTTACAGAATCCAAAGATCAGGTAGTACTGCTATACTATAAAAGGACCTATACAGGTCCTTTTAAATTAACTGTTTTTTTTTAATTACAGTCTTTACTTCTGGGTATTAAACTATAATGAGTTCAGATACTCTGTCAATTTCTGACCTTGATTTTGATTTTCTTTAAGATAGAAAAACATTTTTTTGAAGATTTTTAATTTATTTGAGAGAGAGAGAGAGCACACGCAAGCACATGAGCAGGGATGGGGGTGGGCAGAGGGAGATGGAGAAGCAGGCTTCCCTCTGAGCAGGGAGCCAGATGTGGGACCGGGTCCCCTGACCCTCGGATCATGACTTGAGCTGAAGGCAGACGCTTAACCGACTGAGCCACCCAGGTGGTCTGAAAAAAAATTTTTTGCTGGATTTTTTCTTGTATTTTGCACATACCTGAATATTTCACTTTCCGTATTTCTGAATAAAAATAAAGGTCAATTTGATTTATAAACCAGCTAAATAATCTCCATGAACCTGCTGTATAGCTTGCAATGCTTTCAAGCTAAAGGGGCACACGATAGTCAACTCTACCAAGTGCTGTGGATTTTCACATTTGGTTTCTACTTGTCACTTGTCTGGTCACTCAGCAAAGCACTGGGTGTGCTCCCTTGTACCCCCAGCCCCTTCCCTTTGTGGCTGAGGGGTAGTCGGTGCAGTGACGAGGGAAATGACCACATAAGGAGGATTGGCAAGGCTGGGGCAGCGGAGGCTGCCGTGCTGTCCCCATAGGCGAAGTGTACCTCCACCTTGCTGATGGAGAAAATGTGGACTCCGACACTAAATGCTTCTGATCTTATTGATTTTGTCCCTTCCCAGGATGTACCTTTCGTTCTGGAAGGTAGATCTTGTTTACTGGACTCTGCTTTGGGATTCTGCTCTAGTCTCCCACTCCATGTGGGAATCCCGTGCACTCCAAGTCTGACCAGTGCAAGGTATCCTGCTCAGTAAGTTGGTTCTGCGTTCACTCATAACAAAGGCTTCAGTTAGACAGCTCTCCTATCGTCAGATGAGGGCAAGATCTTGTTGTGTGATTTTTGGGACGTGGGCACGTTCCAATAACCTACACAAACTATGGCCCCTTAAAGCACGACCCCAGACACGGTGCAGATGGGTTTTACCCCTTGGAGCCATGCAATTCCCTAGAACAAGATGAAAACTGCTGCTTACTTGAGTTTATCGAATACTGGGGATAGGTCAGCCAGAGTCTCTGCTCTGTTCAATGATCAGAAATGGATACATAAAATTTGGGCACAGATATAAAATTTGTACAGGCAGAGGGAATTTAATCAAGCCTGAAAAAGAAATGATTGCATGTTACTTCTTGGAAGGCATCATTTAGTAGCTACATTTCCAATGAGTTAATTTAACTGTCTGGGGGAAAAATTCCATGGGATATTATGCTCGTGTACACTCACCAAAAAGAACAGCCTTATTTTAATTTCAAAGCTGTTACTCCTCCTCATATATAACCACTAGGTGAGCAAACGGAATTTTTCCTATGTGCGTTTGTCTACTGAATAAAAATAGACAGTTACGCTGTACTTTTTGAGTACTTTATGTCTTGTGATAAGATAGAGTTTGAATGTCTTCTCTTTCTTCTTCCTGATGGCACTGTTTTGCGATATTTTTCCAAAATACAAGATTTTCCAGATCTTATAGTTCGCTGACTACCCTGAAAGCACACTATCTCTGGGGTTCACTGGACTGAAAATGGAGTTCTGGTTCAAGAGCTCAGCCACCGTGGGGATAAAGAGCATCCTGGCCAGGAAAGGACTGCAGTGAGCCATTCGGCTAGGCGTGTCTCAGTGTGGTCGCCTTCCCCGACGAGGAGGCATGGGAGCACATTTTCATCATGCAGCAGTTTGGACTCAGCAAGGCTCTTGGAAAAATCTGTCTATTGCTTCTGGGTAGTTCTTGGACATTTTTTTTTTAAGATTTTTTAAAAATTTTATTTATTTGACAGAGACCACAAGTAGGCAGAGAGGCAGGCAGAGAGAGAGAGGAGGAAGCAGGCTCCCCGCTGAGCAGAGAGCCTAATGTGGACTCAAACCCAGAACCCTGAGATCATGATCTGAGCCGAAGGCAGAGGCTTAACCCTCTGAGCCACCCAGGCGCCCTCTTGGACATTTTTTTGACACTTGAAGCTCTATTTCATTTCCTGGACATAGGGTCCCTTGAAAACCTGATGCCTCTTGAAATTTAAATACATAAAAAATAAATTTGACATGTGATACCGGGGAGGGTTAAGATTAAATAAGGTGACATTTGTGAATAATACAGCTCAGTGTACCTGGAACATGGGACGTGCTCAATAGACATTATCATATTGTCAAAACCTGTCTAGGTTGCCACCTATGTTACTCAACTATGTCCATCTTCAGGGTACTTTGTGAAGACTTGAATTCAGGGTCCCATGATTTGGAGTCATGAACCTAGAGTTAATCCCATTGCTAGCATTTAGTAGTAATTCGCAATTCACAAATAATTCACAGTTGCTACACAGTCCTGAATCTCTGTCTTCTCCTGATCCACTCTTTCTCCACAAGGACTCCCCAAAGCCATTTCACATGCAGAAAGCAGAACAAAGGTTAAGAATGTGGAATTTAGCATCTGATGGATCTAGTTGGGTCCATTTCTAACACCCACTAGCTATGTGACCTTGGAAAAGATCCTGACTCTCTAACACTCAGTTTCTTCATCTGGAAACTGAAAATAGAATTAGTGTTAACTCCTTAGTTATCTGTGAAAATAAGACAGCTTTCGGAAAGGAGTGTTCAGAGCACGTTGCTTGCAACATGCTAGGTTTGGAAAGTTCTAATTAATATTACTTTTATTATTATTTTTCAGTTTCCTCATCTCTAAGAATGAAATAATTATGTCATTTTTGCCTATGTTATAGGTGTTTTGTGTATCAAATGAGGCAATGTGGTGTTTAACTCTAGGTATCTATAAAAGATCTTAAAAACTCTTTGTGGGGGGACAGAAAAATACTTGGAAAACACTATCAAATTTTAAGGCTCAGAGAATGTCTTGTCAGAAGATATGTTTATTGCAATCTGTCAATGATAAGCTGCATTGTTCTAAGCCAATAGGTAGATTTAGTTAAAGTGAAACTTCTCAGTGTCATAGATCAGAAATAGTGATTTCAGTTAAATTTTGCTTTTTCAGTTAATAGGTGGGACATTGTATTTTGTTGTTCTTGTTATTCTACAGATAGGAAGGCTGCAGTTTCTGAATACCTCTTCTCCTTTAAGATTCTCTGAAAATTAAAAATGTGTGATTATTAAACCGGGGGTAAATATTGAAACTTGTATACCTAAAGATGTGATGTTTCTTCATAAACAGATTTACACATTCTTTATGTTATTCTAAGCAAATTGCCAGATTTTCATTCTCAAATTTATAAGCTAAGATCTGGACACTCTGAAGAATCGCTTAACATTGTATTATAGTTCTTGAATAGTTTGGAGAAGTTTTTTGAAAATATTCTCATAAAGTGGATGTGTTGATGATTCTCTTTCCTTTCAAAACTGTTAGAACTGTTGACGGAAATGCAGAACAATATGCAACCTATTTTAATATATGTCCATATTGAGACCCATCTGAAAAGTTTAGTACAATTTATTGAAATGATATTCAGTTTTATGCTTTTTTTCTGTCATACTGGTCAATTGAATTGAATCTAGATTGGAAAATTCAACAAATAACAAATGCACACAAAAAGGGACCATGCAAGCCAGATCTAATAGCTGATATTAAAATTAGCAGCCTCTCATGTCTTGTCCGACCCTTAAATGGAATATTTCCCAAGAATCTATGCTTAATTCTCTTTCTTTTCAATAATGCGTTCTGCAAGAGATGATGTCCGGTCCTTTTACTTCAAGTTCTATTCTTACGGACTGTGACTTTCCATTTTTCACCTTTCTTTTCAAGTTCATATGTATATTTCCAAATGTCCATTAAAAAAATTCTACCAGGGTGTCCTTTGTGACCATAATTGAACTCTCTTCTCCATTCCTTTCCAATATCTGTCCTATATTAAATGCCATATCACTAATCCTCCAGAGTAAAAACCCAAGATTACTTTTCTTTTTCACCTGTATCCACATCTCAGCATCTCACAGTTTATCTCTATTATCGAGATCACTGTTTTAGTCCAGTCTATCCCCATTCCTTTCGTGTTGCATGACATTTCTGTCTTTGCTCTCCCTCACCTCCAGTATAACTAAATTTGTCAAAGTCAGGTTTCTAAAATAAACATCTACTCATGTTCCACACCTAAAAGGCCCTTGCTGGGTCCCGACCCCCCTGTTAAAATCCAAATCCCTATGTGCCAGGCACGAGCGTTCATAATCCAGCTTCATTCTGTCTTTACGGACCTGGGCTTACGGTCGTCCTCGTGGACATTTTTATTCTATATGATGCATTTTACTCGCTATTTCCTTCTTGATTTTGATATTAAGTCGATAATTCTCACTGATTCCAAATAGTTCTGTGAAGCTTTTCTTAACACTTCTCCTCATTTCCCTCTGGACTGTTGAGGGTCCACAGCCCAGGGTGTGTGTCCTTGTTGGGTGCATGTGTTTGTAATTTTAACTGTTCCCTTATCGTTTGTCTCTCCTACTAAATTGGCTCTTTGAGGATTTTTGCCACTTTTGACTTGGAATTCCTGTACTTAGCTCACCACACATTAAATGTCTTTATCTGTTTTGAATGGACGAAAGAATGGAAGAATGGATGAGAGATGAATCAGGCTGTCGACCTCAGGCTAGAAATTGAATCCTCTTGTGTGGTTCACTATATCCTTGAATATAAACTTTTTTGAGTATTAGAGAGTACAAAAACTAGGCCAAACATTTCTTGTCTAAAGTGAGCATTTCTTCACAAATTGTTTCTCCATGAGGTCATTACTGTATCTGACACACCAGTCCAACGCGGTTTGATTCACACACCACTCAAAGGTAGTCAGACTCGTTTTTGGAGTTGGCAATAATGGAGTTTAAATTTTCTCCTCAGAATAGTATTTTACATCCAGGAATTATGATCTCTGGGAATAAAGTTTCTTACATCATTTAGGGTTGATTCTCTCTCATACAAATGTTGGCTGAGTTTGGTTTCCAAGTATGGGCCTCGTATTCAAAGCTAGAGGGAACATTCGGTTCAAACTATAAAATAAGTAAAAGATTATAGATGATCACCAGCGTAGTGTAGGTGTAGGTGTGGGTGTAGTGCACGTCCTAATGGTCCACTTCTTGTAACATAGTAACCGGGCTCATAAAAATACCCTGTACAGCATTTTCTTGGACCAAATAGAATTTCATTGTCTCTGTCTGAGAATTATGTGAAATTCTTTTGCACTGGAATACAGGATGTGGTAAATCAGTTTGGGTTACTGTTACTTAGTTATTTCACATAATTCCCCTATCCCCAAAATAATCAATTCAGGCCCAGAGCCATTGCTCCTGGTGCTTGACTTTAAGATGATGTACCTTTCACAAAGACAAAGAGATGTTACCCTCAAGGCTTTAAAAACATAGATTCTCAATTTTAACACTTGTCAGGAGTATTAGCACTTATCACATTGTACTTTGCTATTTCGATAAGGCACTTATGTCTACGTCCATATGAGACAAATGTGACTTGACCCAGAAAACTATTCCTTCTGGAAAATACGCACGATATCTGCCCAAAAGGCACTTGGATACTTTGTTGTGACAAGACTTATTTCTCCTCTTGGGGCAAGATTTGAAACCAGAACCATGAGCATTTACATTGGGCAATAATTCTCAGACACATATTTGGATAAGACACTGAGAATAGCCCTCGGCCTCAAGCCTATTTCCATTTGGCTAATTTTCCTGCACCTGTTAAAATTGTTCTGCATGCCGAATGGCCTCCTTACTCCCCATATATTTTGTCTGTGTCTGCAGGATCCTGACTCTGTACATGACTAAAGCATTGATGTGCCTTACCAGCATGCGTGGCTTTATTATTTTTCCAATTTATTTATTTTCAGAAAAACATTATTCATTTTTTTTCACCACACCCAGTGCTCCATGCAAGCCGTGCCCTCTATAATACCCACCACCTGGTACCCCAACCTCCCACCCCCCCCGCCACTTCAAACCCCTCAGGCTGTTTTTCAGAGTCCATAGTCTCTCATGGTTCACCTCCCCTTCCAATTTACCCAGCTTTATTTTTCAGTGCACTCGATGGAGAAGTCATGAAGCAGACTAAATGCCTAGACTGGGAAAGCTATGATGTTATAGCTGGGCTTTGCTCTGAGAAAACAAGTCTCTGAGTCTCTAGTATAACTGTATTTTATTCTTTTAATGGTTGCTGTAATACAAATGAGTTCAGCCACAAATAACAGAAAATCTGACTAAGAGTTATTGAAAAAGAGTAGGTTTTCTTTTTCTTGCACAATGAGAAATCTATGGGTAGGCAGTCCAGACTGGTACAACAGTGACCCAGAATCTTTTACTACTAAGTTATCCTAACATATTCATTTTCTTTTGTCCTCATAATTTTCAGATCACGATCATGAAACCATGAAACCATGATCATGAAAATGAAAAAAACCATGGCCATGAAAATCATGACCAGATGGCTATTGTCCTTCCAGGCTTCCAGTCCCTGCGCTCCCGGCATGAAGAAGGAGAAAAAGAAAAGGGCAAAATGTCTTTCTCCTACTGTAGTTTTGGGTTTTTGATTAGCAAGAAAGACTCTCCCCTGAGACTTCTGCCTACATCTCATTGGTCTGAACTAGGGTACACAGTCATCCTTAGCTTTAAGAGATCTTGAGAAATGTAGTCATTTTTACTCCTGAAGCTAGGATCTGTTAATGCGAAAGGCTGGGCTGATGCATTTTTGGGGAGTCTCCTGCAGATGCCTAATACCCCAGTCTCCCATGAGCGTATGTTCAGGTTTGCTGCCCAGCCTTCTTCACTCTGCTCTCTATTCCAGGGATTGGTCTTTGTGAAGACACTGAACACGTCATTGTTCTTTCCTATGCAGATTCCCTAGATGCACACCCTAAGATGGGGATTGGAGTGTACACAACGCATCAAGACGGTGCTCTTGGGACAAACCAGCAGGGGGGTGAGGGAGGCAGATAGTAAGTGGGAAAGAACGACAGAAGAATGTGGTTTCAAGTGCAAGGTAGCTTTGAAATGATCCCATCGGGGGCTCTGTAATATAAATTATGACACAGCCTTTTCCAACCTGAGACGGGGGGGTGGGGGTTTTGTAGCACCTTCCCCATCAGTCACAGAAGATGCGTTAACTCACAGGCACCTCCAGGAAATGTGACCTCACCCAATGATCGTCCTCTTGAGAAGGTTGTAGGTGTAAGCCTTTAACAGAAGTACCCACAGCAGCTGGGGATCGGGCACACCAACCAAATCCTTGGAAGGGAGTTCAGTGCTCTGGGTTGCAACTAAAAGCTTATACATGGTCTTTCTGACTTCCCTTGGGTTTGGCGACAGAAGCCAGAGCAGGTGATCGGCAAGAAGGAAGAGCGTGAAGTTCAGGTGGTTATTCCCTTGTCTCCCTGCCTACTGATGTCTTCATGGGAATTCTTAGATATATAAGGGAATGTTAACTCAAGACTTAAAATAATTAGAATGTATTTTGAAAAGTTATGAGGTACACTGGAAGAATTAAGCTGAAAACCAAAAACCCCTCAAATAAAAAGTGAATCATGGACTTTCATGGATAATAAAATTAATTTTGAATTTGTTCTAGTCACAATTAATGGATATAAAAAACCAGATATTACAATTTTAAAAGGGATTTATTTTTTAACATAGAAAAAAGGTGTTTTCTCTAAATTTTAAGAAACTTCAAATAAAATATGCAACAAGAATGACATTTCTTTAAAATGTGTAGAAAATGTATAGATGTAAAAAAGGCATGGAAATATTTGTATGACTATGAAGAAGAAGATTCACATACAAATAATCCCCAAAATAATTTCCAAAGAAACTGTTTTGAGATATTATAGATCAAGTATAGTGTTGACTAAAGAGAGATCTGGAAAAAAACAACAACAGGATACCACATTATAAAATTTTAATATTCCAATATTGAAAAAAATTAAAGGTGTCCTGGGTGGCTCAGTCATTAAGCGTCTGCCTTTGGCTCCAGTCATGGTCCCAAGGACCGGGATGGAGACCTGCATCGGGCTTCCTGCTCATGGGAAGCCTGCTTCTCCCTTTCCCACTCTCCCTGCTTGTGTTCACTCTTTCACTGTGTCTCTCTCTGTCAAATAAATAAATAAAATATTTTTTAAAAAATTAAATGAGGACTTAAGTACTGTATGGAACTGAGTTATTGCTTAAAGAGGAGGTAAAATTGTTATATAGGAGATAATGATTTATATGCTACATTTAAAATATTTTGCAGTAATTTCTGTGATAGTAATTTATCATATATGACCTCATTACAATATTTAAGAATGATTTGTAAAACTCATGGTTAATTTCCAAACACAAGAAATGCTTTAAAAATGTCATTAAAAATTCCAGTTGCTACTCCTTCAGGAAAATGAAGATTCTCTAGATGGAATTTAATTAAAATGAATGATCAAAGAGCTACAGTGTCCTGAAAGAGAATGGTTAATCCGTCATTGTTGTCAATAGAACCTAAATTATGTAAAAATATCGATTATAACAACCTAAATGGTGATTTTCCTGAAGTGAAAGCAAAAGGAAATGGATTTCATCAAAAAGTATATAATGCATAGTGAATTATGTATCTTTTTATTTTATAATTTGTTTGAGTATAACAGACCTAAAGAGAACATGTAGACAAGCACAATAATAATTGAACTAAGCTGTTTTTGATGGTTTGCTGGTTTGCAGTCATAGAAAAACATAGCTGTGTGCCAGATGCGCATGTATAAATAACGATATCATTTCTGTTAAAGTATACTTCTCAAAGTAGAAGGACAGAACATGATTTACTTATGAATTATTAGCTTGATCTATAACTTTTAAAGATTTAGACATATATCATTTTCCATTTGTTCTTTTGCTCCTGGCCCATTAAATACTAGAAGCAGGCCCCTGCCTCTCTTTAGCTACTCAAGGCAAGTTTAAACACTCAACCTCTACCAGAACTCTGTAGAGTTTCAGCCAATATAATAAACTTCATGTTTTAGCAACAGCGATTTAAGACTCTTCGGCTTAGGACCTAGTTAACAAAGTGGCTAAGTTTTCTCCCTTTCAACAGTTTGAATAATTGAGCTAATACTATAAAGATTCAAAGCAAAGACCAACCTGAATTTAAAATCTGACCCCATAGATGATTATCTAAGTAGATGAGGGCAAATTAATTAGCCTCTTTGTCTTCAATTTCTACCTCTAAAATGAAGATAATTTTATTACTTCTTTGGGTTTTGGTGAAGGCTGATAGTCTTTAGCCAAGTAAATAGCTGTTCTGGAGTAGCTGTTATTGTCACTGTTGTCATGGCAACAGAGCACATAGCTAGACGGCCCACATGCACCAGACCTGCCAGAGCAGCCTTCTAGGGAAAAAACTTGGAGACAGGAACAGCAGCAGGTGTGCGGGATTCTGGTTGTCCACGCATTCTTGAGCAGACCCAGAAGTCTAGCCAAGCTAGACTTCCAATTCTGGAAGAGAGACTTTGTCTCTCAGGTCCTGGGGGCTCGTAAGCAGCGTAATTATGGAAGCAGCCATCCATTGCCTGGTTTGAGGTGGGCAGGATATCACAGTATGGTATGGAGGAACATGAGCTCCCGCTCCCTCTACCACCAAGTGGGAGGGAGACCACCAGCGCCAACCTCGATGAGATCGGGGGACTGGGTCCCAGGTGCACAGTGGAGGTGAATGACCCGGCAGGATTGCTGTAGGGTTTGCCACATCAACATTTCTGTCTGGGGAAGTTCTATCCACTTTCTGGTGTGATGAAGAGTGGCCCTGAGTACAGGGAGATTTGTGGGGGGTCAGTCTTCTTCTGGGAGGGCAGCCTGCCACAACCAATTTTAGAAAAGTCCCTTTTGTCCCTCAAATATTATTTAATGCATGTATCTAATTCAATTATAATAAAATGAGTTTATGTCGTTACTGGCCTCCGCTTCCACATTAGACTGTTTCTACATGTGAATGATCATTCTAACTAATAGAGTTATAGTATATATGTGTGGGAGACAGGAGCTTCTAAATATAAGGGTACATTTTATGTTAGTCCTTAAGTGATCTTTAAAAGAAAAGTCCAGTCTGTGAGTGTATATATTTTTAATGACAGGAGTTCACAAATAATTATGAGAGAAAATATCAGTACAAAGAAAGGAAGATGGTAACATATCTAGTTATGAATTTATGACAGGATGAAAAATTATCCCAAGATGCCATATTTGGAGATAGAAAAAATAATGTGATTGTGGCGTTTGCTTTTTTATTTTCTCCTTATGTGAGAACTGTGTACAACTAATTCATCATACATACAAATATACACAAAACCATTTAAGGAGATAATCTTACATGTTCCAAAATTTCACCCCAAATTGCAGATACAAACCCCTACCAACAAGAGTTTATTTTTAAGACTCAGATAGCCTATACACTAGGGCAATTCTCAGAGGCACTATCAAATCAGTAATATTATAAAATCAACTTAGTGTTGATTCTTAGTGAGAATCAACTTGGAATAACTTAATGATACTATGTTGCAAAGTGATGACAATAGTGTGCTGTTCCCTTGAAGATATTAACAAGTTTGGTCCACTGGTATGTTTACTCTGGTTCTGGGAGATGCCAGATCAGAAGCTTAATGCTCGTTTTCCCCCTAAACATGTGAAATTATTAACTTGCTTTTATAAAGAGAAAAGCTAAATATTTATTGTAGGACACTCAGTCACTTTTCTGTGAAAAATGCAAACTCCATGTTAACCCCTCAGAGAATATGGGGTTAAAACTGGGAGATTTGCTCCTTAATGAAACTTGGCTGGCTCCTGGGTGACTCAGTCAGTTAAGTGGTTAAGCGGCTGCCTTTGGCTGAGGTCATGATCCCAGAGTCCTGGGATCGAGTCCCACATCGGGCTCTCTGTCCAGAAGCCCGCTTCTCCCTCTCCCTCTGCCTGCCTCTCTTGTATACTTGTGCTCTCTCTCTCTCTTTGTGAAATAAATAAAATCTTAAAGAAGAAAAAAGAAGAAAGAAACTTCGGTGCATGGTCTCAGGGCCCATTTCAGGTCAGGGGAATTTTCTTACCCTGCTTCCATTGGCCGTTTTCCTGAAGAAACACAGTCTGGGTCAAGGTCGAGCCCTTGACCAAGGCAGAACTGACAGGATGGTGTCCGGGAGCAGCTACGTGGTACATCAAAGGCCAGTTTCTGCTCCGGGTGTGCTGCTTCTGGTGCAGGACTTGTCTGGGCGATGCTGGTCCTCCTGGGCAGGTGAATGCAAGCAGTTTGCTCGGCTGTCGGGCAGCAGAACCAGGGCTAGAACTTAACGTTAACTTGATCGTTTGTCCTGATTTGACTCGTCCCTCTCCCAGCTTTTACGCAGTATCTCCTCACTGATGCCCGCTTCTTTCCTCCTACGCCTGCTAAAAAACCGTAGACTTTTCTACTGTTCTTTGCATTCACAGGCTCTGCTCCTGGCCCGTCCCTAGCCCTGCTTCTCCTCAGGAGCTACAGTTGCGCTCCGAGCCCTGGCGTCAAGTCCTGGCGTGAACTAGACCCCAGGGCCCCGGTCCTGGCGCTCCTTGCCGGCAATGCCCAGCAGCACCTCGGGTCGGGGTCTTACTATTTGCATATCTGAGTCTCCATTCAGAACCAAGTTTTTAAAAATTATAAAATGCTTACAGGAGTTAAGTAAATCTACAAGTAGGGATGAAAGGAAGCCCGAGGATTTTCTCTTTTCCCCACAACCGTCCTTATGCTATTAGACATAGGATAGGCTTAAGATCTGGAAAGTAATCCTAAACACACCAAAGCACAATGTTTGGCAGAATAAAAATATTAGGAATTTTAATTTTTATAATTATTGTTTAATAAGAGTATATTTGTTTTCAAGTGTGGGCAATTGTACAGTTACCCTCTAATGACAAGCATTAAGTTAAAGAATATTTTCTCATTGAACAAGAAATCATTTTAAGAAGTAAGTGTGGGGTGCCTGGGTAGCTCACTGGCTTAAGCATCTGACTCTGGATTTTGGCTCAGGCCATGATCTCAGGGCTCAGATCAAGCCCCACACTGGGAAGGGACCCCTGCTTAACATTTTCTCTTCCTATCCCCCGCTGCTCCTCCCCTTCCCCGATCCAAAGAGTGTGCTCTCTGTCTCTCAAAAAAGCAAAAACAAAGCAAAAACAAAAAGTAAGTGTGTGAGAAAGGATAAGTCAAAATAGCGTAGGACACAGCCAATTGTTTACATCTATAGTTGATAGGTTCAGAGAAAGTATTTGCAAGAACCAACTAGTGCAAACACTTCAGTGCAGTTTGAGTTACTCTGAAAGGGAACAAACCTACCGAGAAATTCAGAACATAGCACTATAAAAACACCCCCCCAAGCAGGAAGTTTGCTGGTCTCTCTCCCTCTCCTCCTCCCCCGGGCTTGGACTCTCTCCGTCTCTCTCTCAAATAAATAAAATCTTTTTTAAAAAATCCAAAATTTGACTTAAAGCATATACTGGTTGTCAGATAATAGGTAATGTGATCTAAAATGATGCTTCAATAACCTGAAGATTAAATTTAAGATTTACCTAATCCCAATCTAGAGCAAATAGAGTGACAGCAACGTTTCACAGCTGTGGTGGGCTAGAGCGGGGACAGAATGTGCCCTTTAGAGACAGAGACACCGAAATTCAAATCTTGGCTTTACTGTGTTAGTTCTCTGAATGGGTTTACTTATCTAAATGAGAATGATAACACCTATATTCAGGGTTATTATGAACAATGATTTCTAGCTTCTATGCATACTTGGCATTTCATGAAAGGTAAATATCATTATTCAGGGCTGAGGGCTCTTACTTGCCTCATAGGAGAAAATACAAGAGAATATGAATTTTCTAGGTAGTACATTTCATCCTTAAAAACAATCTTTTGGGGTAACTGAGTGATGGACATTAAGGAGGGCACGTGATGCGGTGAGCACTGGGCAGTATATGCAACTGATGACTTATTGAACCCTACATCTGAGACTAATGGTGTAGTACATGTTGGCTAATTGAATTTAAATTAAAAAAATTAAAAACTAAAAAAATAAACCAATATTTCAATGAACTACCTCATAATCTCTCAGACTTCCAGTAGTTCTTTTTTGTTTCTTAGGGAATTCAGAAAAATATAAGAACAAAGTTAATGAAAAAAACAAATAAATACATAGAAAGCTACAGATTTCCTTGTCATATGAAAGGTATTCACTTAGTATATGCATGAAATAAGTTTTTCCATCCTAAGTATTGTTGTGTGGCATCCAGGAAAGGGAGCCTTTGAGCATCGATGAGGTTGCCTTTTTCTCCAGACTATTTAACTCTTTGTTTGTATCCTTTCTCTATTCTAAGGCTTTTTTACATGTCTATAAACAAACAAAATTACTTATAAGTTGGTAAATATTGTTCCTTGTATGATTCTAAATTGAGAATCTTGGTAATTAAATCTTGTGCATAAGAGGGCATTTACGCCTCATGACCATGCCTTATTAATGCTACGTCTACGTGTTTGGGTTTATTTTGTTCCCTTAAGTCTCCTTTTTTCCTAAAACAATAATTCTAGTTCAGTTTCTTTATGATGTCTAATTATAATTCTGCGTAAAAAAGGCAAGTCTGGGATGAGCTCACAATAGAAAGTGTTCATTTTAAACAAAGAAATGAACTTTAATTGCTACAGTGTAGTCCCCAGTTTATTAGTGTCATGGACTACAGGACTGACCAAAATTATACAATTTATACTTTTGTGTGGCCTCATTAAGATCATGGAAACATTAATTTGCATAAATGGTGAATATTCCCAAATCTAAAACTATACTAAATATCCAAATGCTAGTCAAATGCACACAGATTGGGGAGATGACATATACTTTTATGACTCTGGAGATCTAATTTATTAACATTGTTACAAGATTTTTAATGGAGTGAAAATGAAGTCAGATTAAAGTTCTTCCTGATGACATTAAAGCTCTAATCACAACACACAGACTAATAAATGTTACTTTTTAAGTAATGAATGTCCCATCAAATCACTTTTAATTTGAATGAAACTGTAATTGGGAATGTTTTGGATACTGAAGAGAAGTACAGTATCCCAGCACTACACGGAACACATACATTTTGAGCATCTAGTTTCTCCAAGACTCTGAACTGATCGCTGAAGGACATAGAGAGAGGGATGAGGCAAATTCTTTCAGCTCCGGGGGCTCACAGACTACTAAGGCTCCCCTTGGAGCAGAGACCCCAACAGGGCCCAGATCCCAGGACCCCGGCATCATGACCTGAGCTGATGGCAGACACTTAACCAACTGAGCCCCCCAGATACTCCCAGCAAGGGGACTCCATGGGGCAACTCGCTAAATCAGATGCCCTGTTGGGGCTACGGACTCTGCCAATAGCTTATACAGAAAAGGAGTCACATCTGGGATGGAGCCGTCCTCCTCAAGCCAGTCAGGTGCCTGTAAATTTGAAGGGCCAGGCATGGAAACTGAGATTGGGTTGTTACTTGAAAAACGATCCTGCTTGACTTATTTCACTCAGCATAATCTCTTCAAGTGTTTGATGTAGTCAAGCAGAGAGAGTCAATTATCATATGATTTCTTTGTGGAGCATAACAAATAGCATGGAGGACATGGGGAGTTAGAGAGGAGAAGGGAGTTGGGGGAAATTGGAAGGGGAGGTGAACCATGAGAGACTATGGACTCTGAAAAGCAATCTGAGGGTTTTGAAGGGGCGGGGGGTGGGAGGTTGGGGTACCAGGTGGTGGGTATTATAGAGGGCACGGATTGCATGGAGTGGTGTGGTGAAAGAATAATGAATACTGTTGTGCTGAAAAAAAATAAATTTTATTTAAAAAAATCCAGTAATTGCACTTATGGGTATATACCCAAAGAAAATAAAAACAGAATTTCCATGAGAAAAACAAAACAAAACAAAACAAAAAAAAAAACGATCCTGCCCAGATAGCGGCCTTACAAAACGAGAGGACCCAGGTTGTAAGGGGCTGGGGGAGTCCGCTGAAGGGGAAGCCCTGCTTAAACACAGAAATATGCATTTGAAGGAAGAGGCAGCTTTAAACATTGGCCAGGATCAGAAGCATGAGACTATTTATTTTATCATTTATGCAGACCCTAGTATTGAAGACCCTAGTATTGAAGGAGAGTTGACATACAATGTTATATTAGTTTCAGGTCAGAACATAATGACTAGACAATTCTATGCATTACACTCTGCTCAGCATGATCGGTGGAATCACCATCTGTCACCATACAGCGTTATGACACTATTATTGATTATATTCCCCACGGTGTACTCTCTGTCTCTGTGACTTACGTATGTTATAGCTGGATGTCTGTACGTCTCAATCCCCTTCCCCTCCTTCACCCATTCCCCTACCTACCTCCCCTCCGGCAAGCACTAGTTTATTCTTTGAATTTATGAGTCTGTTTCTGTTTTTTGTGTTCATTCGTGTCATTTTTAGGTTTCGCATTTAAGTAAAACCATATAGTATTTGTTTTTCTCTGTTTTATTTCACTGCGTGTAACATGCTCTAGGTCCATCCATGTTGTCACAAATGGCAAGATCTCAGGGGTTTTTTAATGGTTATATATATATATTTATATATATCACATCTTCTTCATCCATACATCTGTCAGTGGACACTGGAGTGATTTCCGTATCTTGGCTATTATAAATAAAGTTGCAATAAATGTAGGAGTTAAATATCCTTTCAAATTAATGTTTTCCTTTTCTTTGGATAAATACTCAGAAGTGAAATCAGTGGGTCATATGGTGTTTCTATTTTTAATTTTTTGGAGACCCATATTGCTTTCCACAGTAGCTGTACAATTTACATTCTCATCAACAGTGCACAAGGGTTCCTTTTTCTATGCAACCTCACTAACATTTGTTATTTATCGTCTTTTTGGTACTAGCCATCCTGACAGGTGTGAGGTGATATCTCATTATGGTTTTGATTTGCATTTCCCTGATGATTAGTGACATTGAGCATTTTTTGTGTGTCTGTTGGCCACCTGTATGTCTTCTTTGGAAAAATGTCTATTCAGGTCCTGTGCCCATTTTTATATCAGATTTTTGTATTTTTGTTGCTGCATTGCATAAATTCTTTATACATTCTGGTTATTAACCCCTTGTTGGATATATCATTTGTAAATATCTTCTCCCATCCACTAGGTTGTCTTTTCATTTTGTTTATGGCTTCCTGTGCTATGCAAAAAAATTAAAGAATGAAACTGCACCACTTTCTTACACCATACACAAAAATAAACTCAAAATGGATTAAAGACCTAACTGTGAGACCTGAAACCATGAAAGTCCTAAAAGAAAACATAGGCAGTAATCCCTTGGACATCGCCCTTAGAAACATACTTATGGACATGTCTCCTCAGGAGTGCTTGCCCTTTCCCTCACCTCTCTTTTCTACTCCATCTTCTACCTTAGCAAGGTCCGAAACACCTGCAGACTCGTGAAGGAGGAAGTGAATGAGACGAAAGGGGAAACTTCTTCCCTCTGTTCTCCTGCAAGGAGTAGTTTATCCCAGGACCCAGTTCAGGGGAAGGAAAGAAATTTAACATTACATCAATGGTAGAGTTTTGATTGACATGTTCAACTGGCAAATTTATTCCCTGGGTTCCGATCAAGATTATAACTTAAAGGAGGTGTAAGAAAAAAAAAAAATCTAAGAGGAAAATTGGCCGTGAGATTGCCTAAGTTTGCATTTGGGGTAGGGAAAGGAATATTTACATTGAAGAGTTGTAAAGGGATGGTAAAAGATAAAAAGCAAGTTACTTTTATAATTACAACCCATTAATTCTGCCATTTAACTTATACGTTACACCAGGCAAGAAGAGGGGTTTACACCAGATGGCATGGAGCCCAGCTATCAGATTAAGAATTTTGGATTTTTTTTCTGTAAACTGGTGGAGAGACAGCAAAAGGTTGTGAGCAGGGACCACCGGAATCTCCTCCGTGTGTTGCAGAGTTTCAGTCTTTCGCATTAAAGTATTGTGTTTCTGGACATTGTACACTTGCAGAGTACTGTGTGCGTTTCACTCGTCGTGTGTAATTACCAGGACTGAAAGTGTGCATTACACTCTTTTGAGAAATTTGGTATTAAACCTATAGTAAACCTAAGTAAAATATCTGTGCTTTCATAATAATTCAGGGTGTCTTTACGGAACAGATCAAAGAGCCGTGGTAGAGAAGCTGGCAACAGATGCATATGTAGAACGGACACAAAATGTCCACGTAAACAAAACACATGGTGTCATGGTTCAGCGTAGGTACCATGGGCCTGCATAAAAAACCCCACAAGTGCTCAGAGTCCTACAACAAACTTTTACTTAGTTAACGTGGTTGTGGGTTGGCTGAGGTCGGTCGGCTCCTTCAGGCTGAGCTCTGCGGGGGTGACTCACCTCTGCTTCCTGGGTTGCTGGTTTTCTCAGAGGCCTAGCAGGGTATACCCAGAGTCGTGGGAGAGAAGCAAGTGCCCAGGCAGAAGCACCAAAAAGCTTGTTTGGCCTTAGGTCAGGACATGCCTGCTAACCTCCGAAGGTCAGCGCAAGTCACGTAGTCACAGCTGAGCTAAAGTCAAGGAAACAGCACATATTTTTGGTGGGAGTAACTGCAGTCAAATGGTGTGATGGTGGATTTTATGTTTCACCTTGACTGGAGCACAGAGTTCCCCAACATTTAGTCAAATTGGTGGTGGTGTGTCTGAGGGGGCTGTTTCCAGATGAGATTAATATTTTAATTGGGCTTTGATACATGGCAAAGGGCTTGACTATCTGCGAGGGAGGGTGAAGAATCAGGGCTATTGATGCAAACTACCCAGGGGGCTGTCTAAATCAATACCATTTTAAAAAGTCAATAAAGATAGAGAATACAGGTTCCGAAATGTAACAGAGAGGCACACACACATACACACGTGTGCATGTACACATACACAATCAATTACCATGCAACAGATGGCATGGTTTTTGTCAGGAACACCAATAGTATTACTACATAGGGCCTTGTGAGGACAGGTGGCTTGAGACCTTCTTCGTGCCAAGCTAAGCCAAGATCGACAGGGAAACGATGCATTCTTCTTCAACAGCAGCAGAATTAAGGCAAGTTCAGGCAGATGGGGGCAGAGGCACTAGGTATTTCTTTTTTTCTTGTTTTGTTTTGTTTTGATGTTTTTAAATTAACGTGTAAGTATTATTTGCCCCAGGGGTACAGGTCTGCGATCATCAGTCTTAGGCAATTCACAGCTCTCACCATAGCACATACCCTCCCCAACGTCCATAACTCAGCCACCCTCTCCCTCCCCGCCCACCTCCCAGCAACCTTCTGTTTGTTTCCTGAGATTAAGAGTCTCTTATGGTTTGTGTCCCTCCACGGTCCCATCTTGTTTCGTTTTTTATCCCCTCTCTACTCCCCACAACCCCCCGCTCTGCCTCTCAAATTCCTCATATCAGGGAGATCATATGATAGTTGTCTTTCTCTGATTGACTTATTTCGCTAAGCATAATACCCTCTAGTTCCATCCATGTCGTCGCAAATGGCAAGATTTCGTTTCTTTTGATGGCTGCATAGTATTCCATTGTGTATATATACCACATCTTCTTGATCCATTCATCTGTTGATGGACATCTAGGCTCTTTCCATAGTTTGGCTATTGTGGACATTGCTGCTATAAACATTCAGGTGCACATGCCCCTTCATATCACTACATTTGTACCTTTAGGGAAAATACCCAGTAGTGTGATTGCTGGGTGGTAGGGTAGCTCTATTTTCAACTTTCTGAGGAACCGCCTACTGTTTTCCAGAGTGGCTATACCAGCTTGCATTCCCACCAACGTGTAGGAGGGTTCCCCTTTTTCCACATTCTCGCCAAAATTTCTGTTTCTTTTTCTTCTGTATTCACTGTACTACTGGATACTAGAGGCTCCTTGGGTACTCTGTGTGTTGATTAAATATCTGTTAGAAGTTTGGGTATGAAGGCATCTGGGTTAGGCAGGGAAGGCAGATTCAGGGCTTCGCCTGAGGATTCCCAAGGAGGGACTCCCCGAAGGTCTCATGCCTCCAGGCTTAGTGAACCACTTGGGGCTGGACCTGGAAGAAGGGCCAGGAAGGGGAAAAATGCAGAACACCACTGGTGCCCAGCCCCTGCCCTCACTCTTGATACATCCCTCACTATCTGTACTGGCCTGTAGGTGTGTTTTGTGAAACAGTTTTTCCCATTCATGCCATATTGTTTATTTTAGCTATTTTTATTTTCTTCTTTATTTATATTTTTTTTCTTTTACCATTTTATCACCATGTTCCCTTTGATCAAGTTGTGATTATCTACTTTTTTTTTTTTAAGTTTAAGTTTCTTTTTTAGCCTCACTTTTATAAAAAAAAAGGTAACATCTCCGGGAGCAAGTGTTGCACGGGTGGGCTGGGGCCCAGCCTTCCCCCCCATGTCCTGGCGACTCCCCGCCACAGACGCCGTGTCTTCAGGAGCTCCCCCTTGTTGTGAGCCACACACATGGCAGCCGGACTGCTGCAAGGCAGGTCTGGGAGAGTCAAGAGTGGTTTCTCCCGTTATCTGCAACCTGTTCTGTTTAAACAGCGGATTTATAAGACCCCGTCCTTGTCTCTTCAAGAGGGTAAGTGGAAGGCCAGTAGCTCCCAGGGAGCTACTTGCCCTGACTCCCCTACACAGGCTACAGGTGTTCTGTGTCCAAGAGGCCCCCATCAGTCTTTACAACATCTGATACTGGCTGGATTTACCATAGATTATTCTTGGGGTCCTTCTAAAATACTGCATGAATTTTATTTATTTTTTTAAACTTTTTTTTTTAAAGATTTATTTTATTTATTTATTTGACAGACAGAGATCAGAAGTTGGCGAGAGGCAGGCAGAGAGAGAGGAGGAAGCAGGCTCCCCACAGAGCAGAGAGCCCGATGCGGGGCTTGATCCCAGGACCCTGGGATCATGACCCGAGCTGAAGGCAGCGGCTTAATCCATTGAGCCACCCAGGCGCCCCTTTTTTAAACTTTTTTTTTAAATATTTTATTTATTTATTTGACAGAGATCACAAGTAGGCAGAGGCAGGCAGAGAGAGAGGAGGAAGCAGGCCCCCTGCTGAGCAGAGAGCCCGATGCGGGGCTCGATCCCAGGACCCTGAGATCATGACCTGAGCCAAAGGCAGAGGCTTAACCTACTGAGCCACCCAGGCACCCCAAGTTTTATTTTTTTAATCAAAGAGTTCCTTGCCAGGAGGTGGGGACTGTAATGCAGCCGACCTGGAGCCCATGTCTGGGAGCTCATTAGAACCGGCAGGATCCCGAAGCCGGTCTTCTTACATCTGAGTCTCTTGAGCACAGCTTGTCAATGCTCTCTCACTTAAATATCTTTAAAAAGAAGGGAAATCAAACACATTATAGTGGTCATGGTGAGGGGAGACCAACCTTCAAAAACAAATCTTACTTTCCTGTCTTCTACTCTGTGCCTCCGTTTTCCCGCCTGTATAATGGAGAGAATGCTATTACCTATCTCGTCAGGTTTCTGTGAGGAAGAAAATGTTACTGCGGTAGACAGTGCAAAAGTATTTGCTCCATCAAGGTTCGTGCATACATATGCAATTACACGGGCTGTTACGTACTGCTTGGTGACCAGTAATGACGAGAAGAATGAGACGTGCCTTCTCTCTGAAGCCTAGAAAGCCGGCTCAGGGCAGGAGTGACTATCTGCAACCAAGGAGAGAGGTCTCACTGGAAGCTGACTCTGCCGGCCCCCTGAGCCTGGACTTCCAGCCTCCAGAAATATGAGGAAATACACTCCTGTTGTTTGAGCCGCCCGGTCTGCGGTCTTCTGTTCCGGTGATCTGAGCAGGCGCGCTTCTGGCGCATCTTCCTCTCCTCATGAAGACACCAGTGCTGTTGGACTGGGGCCCCATCCTTATAAGCTCATTTAACTTTGGTTACCTCTTAAGACTCTGTCTCCAAATACAGTTATAGTGAGGGTTAAAACTTCCACACATGTATTCAGGGGGGACGCAATTTGGCCCACAGTACATTCAAACACTACTTCCTTAAATACACACAGGTTAGTAGAAATCCTTGCTATACACTCTCAAAATGACTAATAATTTTAAAGTTATGTGTCTGTTGTTTATCTCCCCTCGTAGACTAAGTTCCGTGAGGGCAGGGACAATGTCTGTCTTCCTTGCCAATATATACCCAGTGCCCAACATAGTCCCTTGTACATGGTGAAGATATGCAATCAGTATTTGTTTAATGAATAAACGGATTTACACTGCCATGCTCTTGTTTAAAAAGCAAAATGAAACAAACCAGATTGGGGGGTCACCACCTTCCCATATTGAGCCAGAGATCCTCTGGCAAGACCCTCGGACACTTCTTTGGACCAGCGAGATGCTTCCAGATACAGTGGGGTTTACAGCTGTTTGGGTCTCCTCAATTCCTATCTTATATAACCCTAGTTTTCTCACTTTTCACAACATGCCAGGGAAGGGAAAAACACATGCTTCTAAAACACACGTGCACACACAGACACACACACACACACACACCCCAGTTTTGCTTGATAAGTGGTCCATTTCCGACTGCCAGCTGTCCTCGGGCGTTCCTCCTCTCATCAGCCCTCTGCCTCCAGTTTCTCTGATACCCAAGAATCATCTCTTGCAAGCACATGACCCTTCTCCTCGGCTTTCCTATTTCTTCTCATCATTTTCCCCCACATTTCCAATTATCCTGAATTATCTATTTCTCCCTGAAATGTCAATCTGTTCTCCCGTGTTGTAAACATACTGTTTGGATAAAAACCAAAGTAATTAACACACAAGACCCCAAATCTCTAACTGGCTGCCCTCTGCCTATTTACTAACCTTACCTTGTGCTCTCCATTGTTCCCAGGACCAAGTTAAAACTCCTTCCCACAGTTCATGAGCTGTTGAAAAGCTGGACTTTAACTGTCCGGTCCCGTCTTCCACCAGCTCGGATAACTTCCCTTCTCCTCGGTTCCTTCTCCTTCTTATCTACAGCCTTCGGAGTGTTTTCCCTTCTTCTGGAATCCTTTCTCCGTTACCCGTCTGCCTAACTCCACCTTTCTTGCATGTCACTCCACAGAGGGCACTTCCTCCAGAAAAACTTCTACATTCCCCCGATTTGGGTCTGGGATCCAACATGCTATCCCTTTCTATCAGGACGGCCATTATAAAATATCATCATTTCCTATTGATAAGCCTGATATTCCTCACTCAATCTAATTTAATGTTCAATTGTGGGGGAGGTTGTTTCATTAAAATAATGTGTGCATATGTCCCGAAATCCATGGCAACAAAAGAGAGCAGGATCCAGAAGCCGGCCTTAACAGTGCCTTTGTAGAATTAAATAAGGCTGTCCTTCCCTTGCAACATTTAGTGCTGAATGTGGTGAAAATTATTTTAAAGATATATACAAATATATAGAGATATAGATGTATATAAATGTATCTATCTCTCATGAATAAAGTGTAAATAGTACTCTCTGGACTTACAAGCTATACAAATGTACCTATAATCCACGGCTGGGGCTCTCAACCGGACACCTCAACCCAGCAGATACCTCAAATAACTTTCATAGTAAGTATTAAAAAGTGAAAGTATTATTGGCAATAATACTTCTATTTTGCAAATTGGTTCAATCAAGTATTGCACAAAAGAAAGCTAAATTTATTGTATGAGATTGTGGAGAAAAAAGTAGTCTGTTTACACCAAACATGTATTTGTTAGAAGGACCTCACAGAGGTCATTTGTGAAATGCCTGTTATATGTACTGATCAAATTAGATGATAATATTTTTATTGTTATTTCAAATTGCCGGTCACTGGAAGCCATGATGGATAGAATTAGAAACTTATTCTATTTGAATCTTATGGGCTCAGAAACTCTCCCAATCAAATGTGGTTCAATATCACATCTATTTTTTTAAAGATTTTATTTGTTTATTTGAGAGGAAGAGAATGAGAGAGAGAGAGAGAGAGCACGAGAGGTGGAAGGTCAGAGGGAGAAGCAGATCCCCACCGAGCAGGGAGCCTGATGCGGGACTCAATCCTGGGACTCCAGGATCATGACCTGAGCCGAAGGCAGTCACCCAACCAACTGAGCCACTCAGGGGCCCTCAGTCTCGCATCTAACCTTTACCGTATTATCACTATCTTTCTCCAAATCTACTAATTATGAAGCTTCTGTTCAGTAATCATATTTGTTTATGATTTTTTGTGCAAGGTTGATAACACACACACACTTTGTCATGGTTTAATCTGAAGATCACCTGTGGTTCTTTCTTGATTGTAGATGTTGGGGTAAACAAGTTACAGAACATGATTTGGGATACGGAAAAAACTAAGGAGTTGAGAAACCAAGGCACCATACTGGTTGGCAGGAAGGAAGATGGTAGCAGATTTGGAGTATTTTAGAAAGAATGTTGGGCCATAGGTGAGAGATGATTACCAAGGGCTTATATTGTCTTCTGTAAACACGACTCATACAATTACACGTTCTTCAAAGAAAACAGGAGCGAGCACAATGCCATAAAAACACTCAAGTGAAATAATGAAACCTTAATGCTGATGGGAAGGAGCAGTGCATGAAAGCCAGAGAAGTGTAACTGGTCAAGTGAACTTTAAGCTAGAAATGCAAATAATCAGAATAGGCTGGTTCCGGAGCGGGTAGAATCCAGGGCCCCAGCCTCCTCTGGCTTGCTCACCTGCTGTGCGGCAGTCACGTTAGACACCACGTCCACGTCTCCAGTGTGCAGACTTACTTGACAGTCTTCATTACATGCCTCTTAAACGGACTTTATCGGTAAAGCACGGAATGCTGACAATTTCCTCAAGCGAATTGCTGGCTAAGCTTCCTCCAGTCTGAGAGTGAGAGGGTTAAGTGGTGTGACCATAAACCATACAGTAATTGCTCTCAGACCTATTAGCAGAATGTCTTGCATAGAGTGTCATCCTGCCATTCCCCATGGGTCCTGTTCACTAACCCCTTGCATTTTGACAGTTATTATCATCCAAGCACAAAACATCATTGCTACAACACAGAGCTATCTGCATAGTAATGCATCAACATCAACTGGGTTCCTGAAAATAATTGTTAAAATCCTGATTTTAATTGGAACAGGGGAGAAGAAAGTCAAGCTTCTACATTTATTTTTAAAGGATGCTAACAAAATTGATTTCTGATGAGATCACAGGAAACACAACTATGTGCACCCTCTTCGGAGGCAATGTTGCCAGCTTTATAGGAACCCAGGGGTCCTGGGATACTGCCTGTGTATTCACCTGGAGAATACGCCTGCACATCGGGCTCTCTTTAGGATTTTGGGACATGTAAATTATACACTGAGAACTTCTGGGGATGCTGATTTTCAGCAAAATGAAATGTTTTCTTTTCTAACCCTTCTGCCATGATGCTTGAACTATAAAACTGCCCCTTTCTTCAATATTTCTCAGCTCTCCTTTATTCTAACAGGTTTCTTCATTTATAGACAGGTCTATTGGTTTGTTTTGTTTTGTTTTCTACTCCTTAATTTTATTAGGACTGTTTTAAACAAAGAATTTTCTGTTCAGTGAATTCGAATCCTCATTCCTTCTTTTACTAAATAAATACTTATTTTGCTCAACTTTTAAAATAACTGACCAGAATTCACTTGTCTTTTTATTCATGCACTATTGCAAATGTAGTAGGGGCTCTCCCAGGTGCTAGAGATACAAAGAAAAATGATACATTGTCTGTGCTCCTGAAATGCTCACCCTGTGGCTCTAGATTGTAGCCTGTGGCCATTTAGTGAATCAAACAAAGACAGGATTCTACTCTAATGGTGCCAGTCATGTACATCTAGCTTACCCTGAAACCTAACCACAGTCCATTTACTCATCTTTGAGTTAAACAATGCCTATGGAATATTAAGTGTTACAGAAAATATAAATTGACAGGGGAAGAGTATTTCTGATTTTGAAGCATAACTTCTAGCTTAATTCAACAAACCAGAATAATGATGTATAACACTGGACCCCAAAACTCAGTGGCTTAAAATAATAACCAAATTATCATTGTTCCCAGGACTACAGTTTAGCTGAGAGGTTCTCCTAATCCCAGCTGGGCTTCCCTTGTGCTGACACTTAAGTGTGGATTGGGTAGATCGGTCTGCTCATTTTGGCCAGGTCTCATTCAATCTGGGGGTCAGTTGACTGACGGTCAGTCTGGACTATCCTCAAATCTTCTTCACATTCTCATGAAAAGGCAGAAAGAGGTATAGGAGGGCGTAAGCCTGACTGTTGAGTGTAAGCAAGAAAACTAAAATAAAAACAGACAAACAGAAAACAGACATTTTTAAGCCTTTGTGGTCATTCCCTTTGAAATGTGAATTTTTCTTCTCTATGTTCTTCTAAAGGGGTATCTAAAAACATCACAGAATTCTGCTTCTCTTTTTCCTCTTCCCTCCCTTTCCCCCTTAAATCCCCTTCCCTTTCCTTCTCTTCCCTTCTTCACCTTCCTCTCCTTTTCTTTAACGTCTACCCTTTTTCTTTTCCTTCCCCGTGGTGTTCGATGGGATTTCAAAATATTGGTGTGATCTCGTGTTTTTCAGTGTCTTACAATATATATAGAAATAAATCCAAATCTATATCCACATACTTACATTCTCTCCCTCTGTCCACTGGGAGGGCCGAGCAAAGAGATACTGCAACAGCAGCAGCACACACTGGCTTCTGGATACTTCACTAAAAGAAGAAAAGTTCCTTGAAGAAATGGCTGATTCTCAGGTCTAGGGCCAAGAAAGTGAAAGATGAGGCTGGGGTGTCTTGTGGGGCTGCAGAATGATGGACACATCCCCAAAGGACTCAGAACTCCACCTGAAAAAGTTCCCACTGGCCAAATCTTAAATAATTTTAGCATCAAAATAAGGAATGCTCATATGGGATTATAATGCATAGAATGAAGTTGGAATCCATGACTTTAAATAATATGAAAATAAATAAATGAATATATCAAGTTAAGAAAGAGGAAACATGTGGTTTCAAAGTACCACCCCACAAAAAATGTATTAATTTAATATGGAAGAGTATAGTAGATACAACCGTAGTCACCACTCCTCAGTAACAGGACGGACTGAAAGTGTGTGTCACCTGGAAAGCTGCCAGGAGCACACAGCGTCACTTCTGGGATATTTGTGCCAAAGACGAATCATGACTCCAAACTTGAGAAAATATCAGAAAAACAAATGGAGGCATATTCGACAAGATAACTGGCCTGTGATCCTCAAAACTGTCGAAGTCATGAAGGACAAGGGCAGACGGAGGCACCGCTGTGATTGTTGTAACCGTCGGGATCTGCGGAAGATTAAAGACACGTGACTCGTCGATGCTGGGTGTTGTTCTGGACTGGGTTGTTTTACCATGAAGTACGTTATTGGGACAAGGTGAAACTTGAATAGGGTCTGAGAATTTGAAGATTGAAATGTATAATATGGATATATTATATTGATTTATATGGTCTTGTGGTTATGTCATAAAATGTCTTTGAGGGAAATAAATGCTAAAATTGGGTTAATAGCACACCTGGTCAGCAATTTTACTTTCAAATGGTTTAGCAAAATGAAGAGTTCTATGTAGAAACTAGCTAACTCTATAATAATTATTTCAAAATTTAAAAAAATTCTCCTTTCCCCCAAAACCGAATAGATCTTCAGTTAGCGACCTTTAATCGTACCATGAGCCTCAAGACCAATACACATGCAATATAGCCACTGAAGAAATGGAACTGATGGCGGAAACAGTCCTTATTTTTAACCTCCAGGAAATAAAATTGGAATAATTATTTCTTGACCATTTACTTTCTCCTATCACTGAATATATATATATATATATATATATATATATATATATATATATAATTTCTAATCCTTTGCTAGCATTCCTTACTGAAGTCTAGAAACTGTATCTAGGCAAGTTAAGTTGTGCCATCAGCCAGAGGAGCAGCTGGGATTTAAATCTGTCTGGCTTCAGGACTCAGCCTCTTCCTGCGGGGCTGTGCTGCCCCCGCTTTGTCCGGGAGTTGGAGGTTTTACATGCCATGGTCTGGTACGGGGGTTCTGGATTGTTTCTACTTTCCTATTTCTCACATCAGCGAGTTACAGAACTGAGTTACTAAGTGTTATAGTAATGTCTTGAGAAGAGTTTCTTTCTTTCTTTCTTTCTTTCTTTCTTTTTTTTTCCAGAAAACCCTAGAAAGGTAATCGTTAATGAATGAGATATGTTTCAATAGAGAAATGAGAGAAGAGAATAAACGCACTTTGTATTTCTGGGAGAACTAGAGCAAGGGGATAAACGGAGGGCTGGGAATGAGAAGAACTAAAAGAACCCCCACAAGGCCAGGAACGTTTTGCTTAGACGAGTGTCTAGTACATACTAGGTACTCAGTAAATAAACATTGAATGAATGAAGGAGTAAATTGAAAACAAGGGGATTCCAAAGATAAAATTTGGCCTTCTTTATAATTTTGCCTAAAGCTACTCTGAATTCCAGCCAATATGTATTAGCGAGTACTGTGAGTGCAATTAATCTACCAGTTACTCTGGGTAAGTGCTCCTTAAGCAACACTGGTTTCAGAAGGAAACATTTAAATATAAATATATATATTTTTTTTTCTCCTAATGTCTCTTAATCCAAATCTTTCTGATGCTGCATAATGAATGTTAACCATGGGTGAAAGATGAGTAGTGACCGTTCAAGTGCAGTAAAATTTGATTTGGCATACCCAAAATATTTCTGTCTTCTGATAAAGCCCTTACAGTAAGTGTCTAAGTGTCCCAGTGTTCCTGCCAGAAGATATCAACATGACAAGTACAGCCAAACTACCCAATACAGGTCAAGACCAACTTCCAAATGTGGAACAATTCCCAAGGTCTCTGGATGATACAGCAGCAGAACAACAATGTGCTCTTTGGAGATTGGTATCCTTATGCCCAGTTGTTGACGGCAATAGGAAATAGCACCTCGCAAACCCATCCTCAGAGTTCCCATCAGTCTTTATGGACGGAGCCCAGCTTGTAAGTCTGCCCAGAACCGAGTGGGAATTAATTCTTTCTAGACACCATGTGTCAACCTAATTTGTGGAGTCCTTCCCTCCTGAGTTATTGGCAGAAGAAAATGAAGTGTCAGTTGCATTGTTTGCTCACCTGAGCCACAGTTAGTCCATGTCAGTGTTCACACGAGCAACGACTGACATAGAAATAGAGAGGGGACGTTAAGGTAAGTTCAAAATTTCAGAAATTTTGAGGTCCTTCATTTAAACCCTCTGCTAGTGTTATAGCACGTGCTCCTTCATGAGCGAAAACAGAAATATCCTGTTTCTGAAATTCTTTTGGTGTGTCACTAGGTGTTTATCTTCTCTAGGGCAATGTAGATGAATCACTGTGGGATCATCTTCAATGTGGTCCCTATGAAACGTTGGTCTTCTATGCCATCCTGCATGTAAAGCTGTGTATGTTTTCCCAGGTCTTTTACGCTGTGGTCTTGGACAAAGACAGACTACATCTAATGTGTTCTTTATCTTGGCCTCCTGGAGCTACCGTCTGCCAATTTTCCTTCCCTCCTCTGCCCCAACTCCACCATACCTTACCTCCAATAATCACGCCCTGTTGACTTTTCTTTCTAAATACTTCTAGAATTTATCACTCTGTCCATGCTTACTCCCGCCATCTACCCTTTGACTCCCCCTAGACTATCTCAGACTATCCACAGCCCCCAACTTGCCTCCTTGCCTCTAGCCTTGGCCCCATCAAGCTCATTCTCCACATAACAGCCAGAATATTTTAAAATCTGACTTCGTATTCTCAAATTGCTCACTATCAATGTCTCTACAAAGAAGAGAGCTCGCCTGTCTTGTTCAGTGCTGTTCCCTCGGCGCCCAGAGCACTGCCTGACACAAGGGGAGCAACAACTATTTGTTGAGCGAAAAAATATGTGGTTCAGAACCAGAGACCTTGACAGACATACCTGGGCCCTTTGTTACCCTGCACACACTAGCCCTCCACCGGAGACTGATCCGTTTCCCACCTAGAGAACAGAGAGTACCATTTTTAGCCTCATGTGCTGGCCATCCTGACCTGGCTGCTGCCTACAATCCCACCGTCAGCTCCTGCTGCACATTTGAATTCTGTGCATTCGAGTAATTTTGAAATATTTAGAGCACTGACACACGGCCCCGATCACATGCCCTGTCCATCTGAAATATTATTTTACCTCCTTTTTGCCCTTTACCAGAAATCCTTCCCTGATCAGTACCCCCTCTCCTGCAGCCACACAAACACATACTTCTCAGACAAGGGAAGATGCTCAGAATAATCCGTGCATTCAGCTGCCGTTGTCTTCCGTATCTTACTCTGTAACCATCTGTTCAGGCATCATCCTCCACCCTCCCTCGAGTGTCATCTTTGGGGATTAGAGACCATGACTTACTCACCTTTGTGTCCTTAATACAAAATCTGGGGCCTGCTACACTCAGTATCAGCTTCTTGAATGAATAAATGATGCTCAAATTAGGGAAAATATAGTAAAAGTAAAGGTTATGCTGTGTTTATGTTTCTATTGTGTTGTGGCTTTAAAATTAAGATATTCTCCTGATTAAACCTTTTGTTCTAGTGAGCAATAACAAAAAGTACATTAAAATTTCAGCAGTCAGATCACATTTCGGCATTATATTTTTGCTTTTCTCAGAACAAACCCTGTCTCCTCTAACACTTTCTTCGCCGGCATCTGTAATCAAGACATTAGCTTTCGCCCATACCAATCAAACAGCACAAATCATAATAGAAATGTAAGGAGATGATTACTTAAATTTGTGAATTCACTTTTGTTTGCTAGGACTATTTGATGTTGTTCTATCTTAGTGAGCAGAGTTCACGCAAGCTCTGTCTGACCAAGTCGTTAACACCACATCTGAGATGGAACGAGAAGACTTCTGTGTGGAGCTGCTTCTGTGTGGCTGTGAAGTCTGTCCTTTAATTAGCATTCCTATCTGTTTGCAAAGCATGCTGTTTAATTCAATTTCTATTTAAAAAAGAAAAGAAAAGAAAAGAAGAGAAAACACAGGAGTATTTCTTGCACCAAGAGTGACAGAGGAGCATGTTTGAATTTTTAAATCAAAAGTGTGTGAACCACTTGGGCTTGAATATCTATCATCTCTGCAGAAGTTCAGCTGGGCCTAAAACTGAAGGGCGGTGGGGCTTGGGAGACACGCACTGAGGCTAAAGCTGAAAACCTGGCTGAATGCACAGTGTGTCTCTGAGAAGCGTGGCTGCTGTTTTAGTTAGAGGTAATTGATGGTCTGTAGGGACTGGCTTTGTCACTTCTACTCTTTTGAACTAAGCCTGATGGGTCTCTTGTTATCCATAGGGATGCTACCTCTACCCCCAGAGCACTTTTTAATTCACTATCTCCTTTGGACAAGTGATTGAGTTCCCTTGTAATATCTTTAATGGATACTGCCTTGCTAAACCAAGGAAGCTTGGGATGGAAGAGACGGGTATTAATTTTTAATGGGGTCACCCTCTATCAGGTGAAACTTTCTGCTTATGGGTCAAATGCAAGTGTCACACTGAATCCATGTTTCCCTAGGATGAGCAGGGAGCAGAGCTTGTTTGTGCTGTAGTTCCTGGGCCACCTGTCTTTGAGAGTACGCAGTGCTAACGGGCTTGTGAGTCGCCCTTGTTGACAACCAGCGGCACGGAGCCGTAAGATTCAAGGAGTAAGCTGGATGTTTTTTCCCAGTGTATGCATGAAGATTTTTGTCTTTTTGGTATTTCAGACACTGATAACTCCAGCAAGTTAAGCTTCTATTTGTCTACTGTAGGGCAGGGCTTCGTCAGATGTTAGATTTCTCCAAGTCCTGCTCAACAGGATTAAGCTAATTCCTGTGACCAAGAATCCTTGATCTGTGGAATTTGTGTCTTAGGAATCACCTGTCCTCAAAATCTTTACCTTAACTACTTTAAAAATTATTCCTTGTAGGGGCACCTGGGGGGCTCAGTGGGTTGAGCCCCTGCCTTCGGCTCAGGTCATGATCTCGGGGTCCTGGGATTGAGCCCAGCATTGGGCTCTGTGCTCGTCAGGGAGCCTGCTTCCTCCTCTCTCTCTCTGCCTGCCTCTCTTCCTACTTGTGTTCTCTCTCTGTCAAATAGATAAATAAAATCTTAAAAAATATATTACTAGTAAATTAGTTAAAAAGACAATGTTGCTGTTCCACACTTGATACTGGGTGGAAGCCTTAGGAATCAAAACTACAGGAAGGCTTAGTTTTTAGTTTTAGAAAACATGCAAGTAGCTCATATTGTACATTCATACATTCTTTTTTTATTGTTCTATTTTTAAAATAAAAAGAATTACTAAATTATGTATGTTTCCATGACTGTAAGTTTTGATTATGGTTCTGCTACTAACCAGATGGATGAAGTGTGGGTATGATTTAATTAACAAATAAAATAATGGGATGAGAAGGTGGATTTCTCACACCCATTTTGATTTTATGAGTTTATGATCTTGTGTTCTTCGGGAGGCCAGAAGATATATGTTACCTATAAACTAACCTTATGTGATTTCTACAAAGTCTCTGTCTAGTATTTAACTTCTTAATTTCTGTGAAATTTGAACCGCTCTATCTGGTTCCTTAATAGTTTTTCTCATGAATAACAAAATAATGTAGCTGACAAGGTCTTAGGAAAGAGCCATGTTGTCAATATTGTTGAAAGGCTTATTACAACATACCCTCCTTAAGCTCTCAGGATGTCGCCCACACTTGGTAATCAGTGAATGAACGCAGCAAGGAATATGGTTCTAGAAATCTATTCAACTCAAGACATACACCAGCCACTCCCTTTTTTAACAATGAGAGATTAGTTTCCCTTTAAGAAAAAAAATACGTTCTTAAAAAGAAGAAAGGAAGAAAGAAAGAGAGAGAGAAAGAAAGGAAGAGAGAAAGGGGAAAAGATCGCTTGTAAGTCTAAAAATATGGAGAGAATACCCCCTAAAACAGTAAGTGTATTCAACTCGGGCTGGACAATAAAATGTATAGAGTAGCTACCATGTTCCAGGCTTTTGTCTAATTAGTGGGGGTATCGAAATATATTAGACAACCTGCTGTAAAAATCTTATGATTTAGTTCATGTGTCAAGTTACCTATACTGAGAGTTTTATTGTTTTTTATGATGTTATGTTCGTCACCATGCAGAGCATCATTACTTTTTGATGTAGTGTTCCATGACTCACTGTTCGTGTATAACTGCCAGGGCTCCATGCAATCCGTGCTCTCCGTAGTACCTGTCACCAGGCTAAGCCACCTCCCTATCTCCTGCCCTTCTAAAATCCTGTTTGTTCCCCAGAACCCATAGTCTCTGTAAGGAGAGTTTTAATGCAATGTGGTAAATTCAGTGTGAACTCTGCCATGCAGACAGAGAAGGGGCCTTTTGGGAAAATCCTTGGAAGGAGACAGGGCAGAGGAATCAAGGAAAGATTCCAGGGAAGATAACTTCAAACCCATATTTGAACAATATGCACGGATTTTTTTTTAAGTTGGAAATATGTCTCAGTGTATGTGTCAGTGTTTACATGTAGGTATGCGTGCGTATGGTGTGCGTATGGGTGTGGATGTGGGGGGAGTGGACACGAAGGGGAGGCAAATAGCCTGGGTCAAAGAAGGAGCATATAAAGAAAGGTTATATTTTTATTAAATATAGCAGTTAAACAGATGGTTGTTATATAGAAAAATATTAGATTAGTTGACTAGTTTTTTTTTCCCAATCTGTTGATTTGCAGCCATATAGACCCTATCACAACTGATACTTAACTCCACAAAGCAAATGTAATGCTAATTTATGAGGAAGACCAAAAGACACATGACTCTGCTAATCACAATGCTATTATGAAGCTTTTTACTTTATATACAAAAATAATTTATTACTGAAATAACTATTTCAACCAAATCAGAGAGATATTTGGAAAGTGAAGGCAAAAAAAAAAAAAAAAAGAAAAAAGAAATTCACTACCATACCACTGTGATTATTGTCTTTAATTTTAGGGTTTCTTCCATTCTAATTTTTTTTTTCTTCTTTTAACTTTTTTTTTTTTTTAGTATACATAAAATAAAGCTCACTATTTTTTTAACCTATCTTTTTTAATGTATAGATCTGAGTTTTGATGAACGCTTAGGGTTACATAATCATCATCACAATCAAGACACAGAATGGTTCTGTTACCCTAAAAAAATACTTTCATGCTGTCTTTTTGGAGTTAAACATTTCTCTCCCCCTTACCAATTACAACTACTGATCTATCCTCTGTCCCTATAGTTTTCCGTTTCCCAGAACATCATATAAATAGAATCATACAGGTTATAGCATTTGTGCCCAGCTTCTTTCAGTAACTGCAATGCATTTGAGATTAATGCAGCTGCATTAATCATTTTTTTTCATGTATTGCTGAAGATTTTACTGCATGGCTATACCATGGTTTACCATTCACCAATGTAAGTACATTTGCATTGTTTCCAGTGTTTAGAGATTATAAATAAAGTTGCTATAAACATGCATGTACAGATTTTTGTGTGAAAATAAGTTTTCATTTCTAGAAGTGGGACTGTTGGGCCATGTGGTAAGTGTATGTTTAACTTTATAAGAAACCGAGAAACTGTTTTTAAAGAGACTAACATTTTGCATCTCTACTAGAAATGTATGAGAGTCCTAATTACTTTGAATCCTCATCAGTACTTGATGCTGTCAACTACATTTTAGCTTCTCTAATGTATGTGTTGTAGTATTTCATAGTGTTTTAATTTGCACTTCCTTAATGACTAATGCTGTTGAGCATTTTTCTTATGCTATTTGCCATCCAGATATCTTCTTTAGTCAACTCTTTTTGCCTATTTTAAATTACATTTGTTTTCTTACAGCTAAGTTTTAAGAGACATTTTCATATTCTTGATAAAGTACTTCATTTGGTATTTAATTTACAAATAACTCTTTCCTGACTTTTCATTTCTTTGAGAAAGTCTTTTGCAAAGATTTTAATTTTGATGAAATTCTATCTTTTTTTAAAGATTGACTGATTTTAAAGACAAAGCACAAGTGGGGTGGAGTGGGGAGAATGAGGGGGAGGTGTAGAGGGGAAGGAGAGGGACAAGCAGACTCTGTGTTGAGTGCGGAGCCAAATGTGGGGTTTAGTCCCATGCCCAAGATCATAACCTGAGCTGACTCCCAGAGTCTGATGCTAAATTTACTGAGCCACCCAGCACCCCTATTTTTTTTCTTATCTAGATGATGCTTTTGGTGTTATTTTTTCTATTTAAAATGCCTTTTTAAGGGGCACCTAGGTGACTCAGTTGGTTAAGGAACTGACACTTGATTTTGGCTCAGGTCATGATCTCAGGGTTGTAAGATTGAGCCCCATGTCAAGCCCTGACTTGGGCTCTGTGCTGGGCATGGAGTCTGCTTCAGGTTCTCTCACTCCCTCTCCCTCAATCCCCTCTCCCCAGCTAATGCTCTCTCTCTATCTAAAAAAATAAAAAAAAAAATTTTAAATATTTTAATCTTAGAATTCATGCAAATTTTTATTGTCTATTTTCATCCAATGTTATATCAAGAACACCTTTTAGTGTTATTATATTCATTCATTCTTGGAAATAACACATTTTCTGTAGAATATAATAATGTATCCATTTGTTCAGCATAAGTTCATTGAATACTTACGATGTACAGAGCATTATAGTAGCAAGAAAAAAGTAACATTCCTTTCTTTTACTCTTACATTCTAATGTAACATTCTCCAAAATTACTTGATCTATTTCTTAAAAATGCAGATTGTCTAGTTCTTTCCTTGAAAATTAATGTAATAAGTGTGAGATACAGCCCAATAAATCTTTTATAATTGCCTATAAGTCAAATTTTAAAAACATCAATCACATAGATATTTATAATATTATGTAATGTTTCATATCATTTTTTTTCCAATTTATTTATTTTCAGAAAAACAGTATTCATTATTTTTTCACCACACCCAGTGCTCCATGCAAGCCGTGCCCTCTATAATACCCACCACCTGGTACCCCAACCTCCCACCCCCCCGCCACTTCAAACCCCTCAGACTGTTTTTCAGAGTCCATAGTCTCTCATGGTTCACCTCATATCATTTTAACCTTATTGAATATTTAGGTTGATTTTTGTTTTTCTACAATATAAATTATGTTAACAGTGTACTTTCATTTTTTTTTAAAGATTTTTTTTATTTATTTGAGAGAGAGAGTGTGAGAGAGAGCATGAGCGAGGAGAAGGTCAGAGAGCGAAGCAGACTCCCCATGGAGCTGGGAGCCTGATGTGGGACTCGATCCCGGGACTCCAGGATCATGCCCTGAGCCGAAGGCAGTCGTCCAACCAACTGAGCCACCCAGGCGTCCCTACTTTCATTATTTTTAACAAAGTCTACCAACACAGGTAACAATAAAGATGAACAATGATAGACTGAGAGATCCAGATACATATGAACCCAGTGAAAACAAATTACTTTCTGTTCATATAAACTTTTAAGCAGCTGATGACAGCAATGTCCAGATTTTTTGAAAAGTGAGCAATGAATATTGTATTATCTTTGTGTATACCTAACTTGAGTCCACATTTGTAGGTAAAAACACAGTTGATCCTTGAAAAATATGGGGGATGGGGGACTGACTCTCCAGTCAAAACTCCACATTTTTGGCCCCACAAAAAACTTTACTAAAATCTTACTGTTGACCAGAAGCCTTCTCAATAATATACCCAGCCAGTGAACACAAATTTTTTATGCTATATGTATTATATACTGTATTCTTACAATAAATTAAGCTAGTGAAAAGAAAATGTTATTAAGAAAATCACAAGAAAGAGAAACTACGATTTATAATTCTGTATTATATTCATAAAAAAAGATATCCATGCATGGCCGGACCAGTGCCGTTCAAACTCATGTTGCCCGAGGGTCAATTGTAACTGTCCTTCTCATGACTAACTCAGATGAAGGGTACAAAGGAAATTTACATTATTTTCTTGACAATGTCTTAATGCAATTTCAAAAAGCTGGACCTATGTGGGAAGAGGAATAAAACGCTTAAGGGTCTATGCAATAGAAAAATATGAAAGAACTTCTTAACCAAGCAACGGATGTTCTCTTCAATAAAACTTATGATCCAGCTGCACTGGATTTAGTTCGCTGAGCTTGTAACTGACTCTATTCTCAGTGTCCAGGAGGGAGAGTTGAATACCCAGGAAAGTTGGCAAAAAGTACACGATTATTATGATTGCATCCAAATATGAGGAGTTGAAATGACACATTAATAGAAACCCATTTCCTTCATTGATCTTAACGCTGCCTCTGGCTTTGTCAAGATAGTACATGTAGGACCTGGTTATCTGCTTCCTGAAACTCGAAATTCCTTAATTGACTTTAAAGAATATACCTATGGGGAAAAAGGAAAAAATGATTTGAGTAGGGATCCTTGGACTGTTACTTCATACAAATATGTATAGTGAAACTTTCTAGAAAGAGATGAACAATTTCCAGAACTTTAGGATTAGCAGAATACAGTATTCAAATAATCCTGGGTGAGGATAGCACAAGTATCTTCTTCTATTCACTATAAACTTCGAAAAGATGTTCAAGTGAGGACTTGTAGGTTTACATAAAGAAAAAGTTTTATTATGAAAAATATATATTTGAGACCTGTTTTTTATATCTTGATTACTGCATCTTACATGGTGTTATATTTTAAATAATAATTCTCACCAAGTTCTAAAAATATCTCTTAAGTGCAACACTTCGGTAAGTGCAAACATATTCTCAGGACTCCACCTGAGAATTTCAACACTTGTACCCATTTTTCAGGATTAAAGACTCAACCCATTCATCTAACAAATTCCTACTACTTTTTATTGGAAATTTATTTATTTATTTTTATTAACATATAATGTATTATTTGCTTCAGGGGAACAGGTCTGTGAATCATCAGTCTTACACAATTCACAGCACTCCCCATCACACAGACCCTCCCCAATGTCCATAACCCAGCACCCTACCCCTCCCCGCCCACTTCCCAGCACCCCTCGGTTTGTTTCCTAAGATTAAGAGTCTCTTACCCCAAGATGTCCTTCAACGGACGAATGGATAAGGAAGATGTGGTCCATACACACTATGGAGTATGATGCCTCCATCAGAAAGGATGAATACCCAACTTTTGTAGCAACATGGACGGGACTGGAAGAGATTATGCTGAGTGAAGTAAGTCAAGCAGAGAGAGTCAATTATCCTATGGTTTCACTTATTTGTGGAGCATAACCAATAGCATGGAGGACAAGGGGCATTAGAGAGAAGGGAGTTGGGGTAAATTGGAAGGGGAGGTGAACCATGAGAGACTATGGACTCTGAAAAACAATCTGAGGGGTTTGAAGGGGCAGGGGGTGGGAGGTCGGGGTACCAGGTGGTGGGTATCATAGAGGGCACGGATTGCATGGAGCACTGGGTGTGGTGAAAAAATAATGAATACTGTTACGCTGAAATTAAATAAAAAAATTTTAAAAAAATAGAGAGGCAAACTAAAAAAAAAAAAAAAAAAAAAAAAGAGTCTCTTCCGGTTTGTCTCCCTCCCCGATCTCCCCGATCTCATCTTGTTTCATTTTTTTCCCTCCCTACACCCCACAACTCCCTCACCGCCTCTCACATTCCTCATATCAGAGAGATTATACGATAATTATTTCTCTGATTGACTTACTTTGCTCAGCATAATACAAGTCTTATTATTTCTTAAAAATATAAAAGTTACTCAACTCACCTGAGGGAAGAGGAGAAAGGAACTAACCCTTACTATATTCTGGATGCAAGCAATTTTTCATAGTTCCTCTCGTTCGACCCTTACAATAATTTTTCACAGGTGGCATAAGCATTTTAAGGATGATGGAGACCAAGGCAGAGAAACCAAAGTAAACCTTTTAACCTTGACACCTTGTACCTCCCAATAGTGGAAAAATGATTCTTTTTCTATGGAGTGCGATCAGATGATCTTGTGAATATATTAATAATTGATGTCAGGAATAAAACTATAAGAACATGTCACATAATTGCAGTACTCCTTTTCAACCTTTGGAAGACAGTAAAATAATGCACACATTACCTAATATGTTTATAAGATGTATGTGTCCAAATGGTTGGGTAACACTTTATAAAAAGAAAAAAAAAATTTCCTTATTGAAGCATCTGTCCAGAAATTAATCAATTAATTTCTCTCCCTCTTTCAACGTTTATCAAGCAAATATTATGAAACTAGTACTTTAATCCACATTATCATTTTTTTTAATTTTTAAAAAGATTTTATTTATTTATTTGTCAGGGATAGAGGGAGAGAGAGCGAGCGAGCACAGGCAGACAGAGAGGCAGGCAGAGGCAGAGGGAGAAGCAGGCTCCCCGCCGAGCAAGGAGCCCGATGTGGGACTTGATCAATCCCAGGACACTGGGATCATGACCCAAGCCGAAGGCAGCTGCCCAACCAACTGAGCCACCCAGGCGTCCCCACATTATCATTTTTTAAAATGCAAACAGAATTTTGTGATTCCTGATTTAAAAATGAGGAGACTAAGGCTCAGAGAGGTGAAGGTGACTCAGGTCATCCGTGGGCACAGCCAGGATTCAAACAGATCGCCTTGAATCAGAGCCCTTCACATTGCCTTTGTCCAATTTCTTATCTAGATGCTTAGCAGATTGCTACATCTACAACATATGCTATACTTTCCCTCTTAAGTTTTTACATTTCATCTTACATGGGCTTCCCAACAACTCCACCTGAAGCTTACTTTTCCTCTCTTACGCTTGGCTTAGCATTTCTCCTCTCCAGGTTGGTATCTGATAAAATCTCCCAGTTTTGCCTTAATTGGCATTGGCAACATGTGGTCTCTGATAAAAAGCATATTTTCTTTCGAGATTGCAATCATCAGTTGGGCTCATTTTTCTTGGCCCCACCATCAAGCTGAACTTATTTGGAAAAAGAAACAGCAGCTTGTGGGTTACTAAATGCCAGAGAGCTGAACTTAAAAAAAGAGAGAGAAAAAGTCACACAGGAAAACAACTTAAAAATACATTCAGAGAGCCTCGTGTGTGTGCATGTGTGTGCGCGTGTATGCGCGCGCGTGTGTGTAAGCACAGACTTACATCAATCATTCTGTTCACATATAATATATATGCAGAATTAGTCTGTGTATGCAAAACTCTTAAAGGGCATGATTTTTACCCATAGCCTATTTATTCCAAACATAGCTAAATGAGGAGGCCAAATATAGAAAGTGATGCTCCAGGGGCCCTACGGCCTATATAGAATTTAAACTCCAATGATTTGCAAAATCACTGCTAAGACAGCTTGCTCATACTGTCAGCGCGCCAGCACCAGAAGCTCGTGGTGTATTTCTGTCTTGGCAGATGCACATTCTGTTATAAAGGTCTGTTCATCTGATGCCTTCCTTGTTTTCAGGTAATGCTCAGCGCTTTCTTGCGGGGGGGAGGAGCGCCGTGGAGCCCGTGTCCCTTCTCCCTGTCTGGTAGCAGACCCAAGTCTACACGGCCTCTGAGGGTGCGACCCGTGCCCCGGGTTACCGCCATTACGAGTTTATTCCTGCACCACCAAACTGTGGGTCACGGCACTCTCCTTTCTTCCCTTTCCTATGATTCAATTTTATTTTCAGTATTTTTCAGGGCAGAGGGAAATAAATCGGTGTTCGGTGATATTGACAATGATTACATTTCTTTAAAAGTCACCTTAGGTTTGAGGAGTGGGGTGTGTGTGTGTGTGTGTGTGTGTGTGGTTTTCTTTTTTTCTTTTTTTTTTTTTAGATTAAAACATGGTTTCCCAAACTGATTAGCATAGTTTTTAAGCCACTCTGAAGTGTTTGTTAGGCTTCCATGCTGGTCTCCATATGCCTCTTTTCAATTACATGTGCCGCCACCAGTATGGCTAAATGAAACGCTTCTTTAAAAACAGAAAGCAAACTGTTAGGCTTTGTGCAGTGTAACTAGTTAGAGTGTGACATCTCAAACTGCCCTGATTTCATCACCAAACTGCTAAATGTTCTGATGGCAGAAATAGCCATGAAAATGTAGCTTGAAATGAGATAACTCTATGGGAATTAAAGAAGAGGAGAACTGGAAAGGATTAAAATGCTACAAAATGGAGTTTAAGTCACAGTCATCCTGGACGCTCTCTGTGGGGAGGATTTTTATCATTGTGTGGTTGAAAAATAATAGTAATCAACCCTAATAAGAATAAGTCTGAAGTTCATTGACCTACTTCTTAAAGGTTAGGCGTGATTCTAAAATCTTCACATTATGTCAGTTTATTAATCGTCCAGTTCGTCATCACAGCGACTCTGTAAGGAAAGTATTGGAATTTTACATATGAAGAAACAGACACAGAGGATCAGCGATCTTCCTGAAGGCCAGAAGCTAGGACGTGGTGCAGCTAAGAGCAAGCCTAGGTAGTGTGGCTCCAGAATTTGTGATTATTTTAAGGTCTCTTGGAGAAACAAATGCAAGCATTTTAATAGGAAACCCTTTGTTCATCTAAGCTCGTGCCGCTCCTCAGTGGGTTGTATTACTAGATTGTAAATTCTCTTGTATCACCCACTAGAGTGCCTGTCATATATCCAGTTCTCAGGAAATGTTTGTGGAATAAATGAATAAATGAATGAATGATGTCCTACTTTCTGGGAAGTGCCATAAGTAAACCAATTACAGTGCAAAACAAGACATCAGTTGGGCAAAACAAACAAACAAACAAAAAACAACTTATGAAACATCTATTCAGCTTCTCATTTACTCTTTTCTTTTTCCAGCTTTATTGAGATATACTTCACATATAACATCATGTAAGTCGAAGGTGTACAATGTGATGATTTGATACAGATATCTATTGCAAAGTGTTAACACCATAAATTTACTTCAGGATGTGAAGGCGATCTGGCTGTAACGTCGGTCCCCCCCCAACCGGATCACCGGGCTTGATTGTGCTGATCTGGCTAGGTAAGCAGGTGTCTGTCCCCTTCTTCCCTTACTGCTTCACGTTTGTCCCTCCCAGAGCTGCATACTTGCTGGAAGAGGACAAAAAAAACAATAAAGTTACTTAAAACTTCCTTCACCTCTCATTGTTACCGTTCTGTTGTTATGGTTGTCATCATTGCTGTTGTTGTAAAGGTGAGAATGTTAATGTTCTACCTCGAAGCCACGTTCAAGTATAAATACAGCATCATTAGCAACAGGCAGCATGTTGTACATTAGACCGTGGAACTTATTCATCTTACAACTTAAAGTTTGTATCCTTTGGCCAACATCTTTCCATTTCTCCTACCCTCCAGCCCCTGGAAACTACAATTCTACTCTGTCTCTATGAGCTCAATATTTTTAGACCCTATACATAAGTGGAGTACGTACAGTATTTGTCTTACACTATCTGACTTATTTCACTTAGCATAAAACCACCAAGGTCCATCCGTGTTGTTGCAAATGGCAGAATTTCCTTCTTTCTCACCACTGAATAATATTCCATTATATATATATATATATATATATATATATATATATATGCCGTAGTTTCTTTATCATTCATTCATCAACATATACTTTGTATGTGTTCTTTGTAAAAATGTCTATTCAAGTCCCTGCCCTTTAAAATTGAATTATTTGTTATTTTGGTATTGAGTTTTGTGGTTTCCTTATATATTTTTAACCCTTCATCAGGGATTTTAACCCTTTATCAGACATATGGTTTGCAGGTATTTTATCCCATTCCATAAGTTGTCTTTCACTTTATTGATACTTTCTTCTGCTTTGTAGAACTTTTTTTTTTGATGTGTTTAGTGTTGCTCTTGTTCCTTGTCCTTTTGGTATCATATCCAAAAGATATATTGCCAAGTCTGATGTTAAGAAGGTTCCCCCCGCCAATGTTTTCTTCTCAGAATTTGCTGTTCAGGTCTTATGTTTAAGTCTTTAATCCATTTTGAGTTAATTTTTGTGCTTGGTGTAAGATAAAGTTCCAATATTATTTTTTTGCATATGATTATCCAGTTTTTTCAGCAGCATTTATTGAAGATTATCCTTTCTCCATTGAGTATTCCTTTTTTTAAAAATTTTTTTCTTTCTTTCTTTCTTTTTTTTTTTTAATTTACTTGACAGACAGAGATCACAAGTAGGCAGAGAGGCAGGCAGAGAGAGAGGAAGGAAAGAAGGCTCCTGCTGAACAGAGAGCCCAATGCAGGGCTCGATCCCAGAACCTTGGGATCATGACCAGAGCCGAAAGCAGAGGCTTTAACCCACTGAGCCACCCAGGCGCCCCTCCTTTTTTTTTTTTTTTAAGATTTTATTTTTATTTATTTGAGAGAGAGACAGTGAGAGAGAGCATGAGTGAGGAGAAGGTCAGAGGGAGAAACAGACTCCCCATGGAGCTGGGAGCCCGATGCAGGACTCGATCCTGGGACTCCGGGATCATGACCTGAGCCAAAGGCAGTCGTCCAACCAACTAAGCCAGCCAGGCGTCCCTCCATTGAGTATTCTTAAAATCTTTGTTTTTTTTTTTTTTTTTTTAAAGATTTTTTATTTATTTATTTGAGAGAGAGAGACAGTGAGAGAGAGCATGAGCGAGGAGAAGGTCAGAGAGCGAAGCAGACTTCCCATGGAGCTGGGAGCCTGATGTGGGACTCGATCCCGGGACTCCAGGATCACGCCCTGAGCCGAAGGCAGTCGTCCAACCAACTGAGCCACCCAGGCGTCCCCCTCCATTGAGTATTCTTAAAGAATACTTGTTGACTATTAGTTGATCATATATGTATGAATTTAGTTCTGGGATCTCAATTTTGTTCCATTGCTCTATGTGTCAGTTTTTGTGCCAGTGCTGTACTGTTTGATTACTATAGCTTTGCAATATAGTTTGAAATGAGGAAATGTGATACCACCAGCTTTGTTCTTTCTCAAGAGTACTTTGACTACTTAGGGTCTTTTGTGGTTTTGAATAAAATTTAGAATCTTTTTTTTTTCTATTTCTGTGAAAAATTCCACTGGAATTTCCATAGGGATTACATTAAAAAATGTATTTTGTACATTTTAAGAGTATTAACCTTCTGATCCATGAACATGGGATATCTCTTCATTTATTTTTGTCTTTTTCTTTTTTCAAATTTTTTATAAACATATATTTTTATCCCCAGGGGTACAGGTCTGTGAATCGCCAGGTTTATACACTTCACAGCACTCACCAAAGCACATACCCTCCCCAATGTCCATAACCCTACCCCCCTTCTCCCAACCCCCCTCCCCCAAGCAACCCTCAGTTTGTTTTGTGAGATTAAGAGTCACTTAGTCTTTTTCAAATTCTTTCATCAGTGTCTTATAATTTCTGACACAAAGATCTTTTACTTTCTTAAATTTATTTCTAAGTATTTTATTGCTTTTGATGCTATTGTAAATGAGATTGCTTTCTTTTTTTTAATTTAATTTAATTTTTTTCAGTGTTTCAAAATTCATTGTTTATGCACCACGCCCAGTGTTCCATGCAATACGATGGGATTGCTTTCTTATTTCTTTTTCATGGTTCATTGTTAGTGAACAAAGTGGAACAGATTTTCTTTTAAGATTTTATTCATTTGACAGAGAGAGAAGAGGAAGCAGGTTCCCTGCTGAGCAGAGAGCCCAATGTGGGCCTCGATCCCAGGACCCTGAGATCATGACCTGAGCCGAAGGCAGAGGCTTAACCCACTGAGCCACCCAGGTGCCCTGGAACAGATTTTTCAATATAAAATATTACTTGTTAATTGGGTTAAGAGGCATTGCAGCATGATAGGAAATGGTTATACACTAGTGTGAGAGCCAAAACAAATTCTAGTCTTAGTTCCAAATAAGCCACATACCCACTTGATCTCATTTGGTCACTCCAAGTTGGATTTCAGTTTTTTCTCTGTCAAATAAGTGTATTTAATTAGAGAGAAATCCTTTCTAACTCTGATATCCCATAATATCTCCAAGCAATCAAGATTAAAACTTAACATTGGTTTTGTTTCTGTTTGTGTTTTTTTGAGACAAGTAGTCATTGAATATCCATAGAATGGATCTAATTTATCTATTTTTTTCTTTTTAAAAAAACTTATTTATTTTTTATTAACATATAATGTATTATTTGTTTCAGGGGTACAGGTCTGTGATTCATCAAGTCTTTTACAATTCACAGCACTCACCATAGCACATACCCTCCCCAGTGTCCATCACCCAGCCACCCCACCCCTCCCATCTCCCTCCCCTCCAGCAATCCTCACTTTGTTTCCTGAGATTAAGAGTCTCTAATTTATCTATTTATGAGCATGGAAAATGTTACTTTCACCAATACTATGAAACGTACATGAAATCTGAGAGAAGGAATGATATTTTACTTTTTGTAAATAAAGTGAGGTAAGTTGTTTAGAGAACAGTGTAAGTTGTTGAGTTCAACAACGTTTAGTACATACTAGAAGATCTACAGAACAAGGTATGTAGAAGTTAATAATTTTCTACGATACAATGGATTGCTTTGGAATCACTGGCCAATTCATTGGTCCTTCTTTTATACAATAGTTCTGTTCCTGAAGGTACTAGGTATATTTAAATAATTATAAAATTACTAATATTTTAAGTATACTAGAGACATTAATTATTTGATGGAAATAAAATAGAGAAGAATCCTTTGATAAATGAATTCTCACACTTTTAAGGGTTCATTTAAGTAAATTTCTACTTAGCAAATAAAGTTGGGATCCAGAAGTACAAAATCTACAGGTTTTATATCTACAGAAAACACCGGAACAGCCCAGAGATGGTTTTGCTCATTTCTGGAACAGGATTTTGAGTTGCAGGTATATACCTGGTCACAGGAAATCCAGACACATGGAGAGCCAGATTTATACATATGATAAATTATTTTAAGGGTTCTCTGAACACCAACGCCATCATCCATCAATGTGAAGCTGCTTCTACAAATGTGCATGCATTTCCTGAAAGGATTTATAATCCAGCCAATACGGTACATTTTGAATGTGTTACAGAAAGGACAGATTTACAGGAGACAATCTGCCTTCATGATGATTGCATATTGTGGCATTTCTAGTCCATATGGATCAGTAAGACTTGGATAGCAGGCATTTGACCTTCAAAATCATGCAAATGTGAAACCAGACTTCTACTCTTACAGCTGGGAACGTCAGTGGGGCTTCTTTAGCTTATTCTAGAGGCATTGATTAAAACGTAATTTGACTTCTAAAAATTATTGAATTTTACTTTGATGCTTACTTCCCCCCTCCCTGGAGAATGATTTGGTCTTTTGCTCCCCTTATCCACATTCCCTCTGGCTAACCTTCTCTCATTAGCACCCAGAACTCAAATACTGATCATTTAAGAGAGAACTTGCTAACTCAGAGCCACAGGCTAACTGTAAACATGACCTCGAACCTTTTTGTTCATGCTGTAGTTAATCTCAAGTAATAACTTCTGAAAACCTTTGAAAAGGTCTGAGAGCAGCTTCCTGTCAGAGGCCTTAGGAGACTGTACATTTTCTCACTGTGAAACCTGGATCATGCCAGATATAATCAGACTGTTTATCTGGCAATGTTAATTTTCTGGGTTTACAGTATAACAATTCTCCAAGATTATTGGAACAGAATCACAAGAAGTTATATTTGTTAATCGGCCAAAATTTTTTGCATTTAAACATTCAGTGCAAAATGGTATCACATTTTCTAGAGTGCAGACGAGACTGTGCTTGAATAAATGCATTTTGCCAAAGCAAAAGTAATATTTAAAAAAATCTCAAAATTGAGAGAACAGTTTCAACAGTTTTCCTCTTTGTGATTTAAAGCTTTGAGAACCCTGCGGGAGAGGCAAACTAGAAGAAGCTATCGGCATCTTTGTGACCACATTCTGCCAGGCTAAAGATAACATGAAAAACTATCATACAAGGGAAAAAATAGATCTGAACAAGATCTCTGCCTCTAATGAGGCAAAATAGGATTTTCCTTCCTATCCTATAGCACCACCAACCACCTCAGTTGTTCCAAACTCTTCCATAAAGGGATGCTTTTATGTTTTGGGTCTGGACAGCCTTTGGGCTTCTGGCTATAAGCCTTAAAGAATTCATATATTTGGTATTTTATGTATTCCTACTTCAAGATTGCACTCCAAGAAACTCATTTTAAACTTATTATGAATTCTTCATTGATAAACAATGAATTTTATAGCACCTGGCTTTTGTCTCATAAGAAATTTAACCATTTCCCAAATGGAAATTTATTTCTGCCCATTAATAATCAACTTTAAATTTTAGCAGATGTGAAGTTTAGCATCTCCATTTGCTTATGATTAGGGCAATGTCTTTCAGTTTTTTTCTGGAAGGTGTAAGCATCCAGTCTACTGACTCCAAAGCACCTGATACTACAGCAACTAGTGTTTACTAAGAGAACTCACCATGTGTCAGGTATAGGTCTAAGCTCTTTCCATGCATTTCTGCTCATTGATTTTCTCACAATGACCCCATGTAGTAGGTATTCGGATTGTCCTAATTTCACAAATAAAGAAAATGAGATCTAAACAAGCTAGCTGCTGCCAACTGTATTTCCTTGGTCACATTTGGCCCTCATGAAGGATCTTGACACCCAAGAGTATGGAAAAAAAAATTCAAAAGTCTTTGCTATTTGCTTGTTCAGACAGAAAATGGCCAACACACTGATGGATATGTATTTTCATTGTTTATGGACGTGCTCAATTGCTGTCTTTAATCAAAAAGTTTGGTAGGAAATTAAAAATCCCTATCAAGTATAAATTTACCCTAATAGATAGGTAAAGTGATGACCCAGCACCATTAAGGTACAGATATGATGAACTAGGAATGTGATAGATGGAATCGACCAGTGGTAGGCAAGTCATATTCTCTTATGAGGTCTCACCGTCCCCCTGTATAAAATAAATAGTTAGAACAGATGAATTCTAAAGTCTTTTCCAGAGCTGACATTCTATGATCTCATGGTGAATCTTTAATGGTAAAGACCACATTGTTTTTATTCATAAAATTTGGTATATATATATAAGCACAACTCAGAAAAAGAAGGTATATATAAGCACAACTCAGAAAAAGAAGGTTTCTTTGTAGGAAAAGTAGCCGCATCTAGAAGCTTCTCTTCTAGCATATGAAGACCACTATGTATTTCATTATAGAAGCCAAGACAGGTATAATTACTACTCCTTAAGAAACCAGTGTGGCAACTTCAGAAGAGCCATATATAAGCTGATTCGTGTAAGACTTTTCCCCTACTTTCAGTATATTCCTACTATTTGTATCAACTTAAGGTTATCTTGTCTATCACACAAAAACATTTTACGTACATTGGAGAATTTCTTGAAAGTTGAAACTTGTCTCTAAATACTTGTGTGTGTGTGTAGGGGTGGTGTGGTTAAACATTCCCTGAAGAAAAATACATATGAACCCAGTTGGCATACATGTTCTCTGTGTTCCAGGACCATGTGTTTGAAGTGAAATCACCTTAACTCTTTTTTTTTTAAAGATTTTATTTATTCATTTGACAGAGATCACAAGTAGGCAGAAAGAGAGAGAGAGAGGAGGAAACAGGCTCCCTGCTGAGCAGAGAGCTGGATGCGGGGCTTGATTCCAAGACCCTGGGATCATGACCTGAGCAGAAAGCAGAGGCTTTAACCCACTGAGCCACCCAGGCGCCCTGTCACCTTAACTCTTGATTGGAGAATTTAACAAAGAGCAAAAGAAAGTCTGGTGTGAATAGGACATGGTTTTTTTTTCCCCTATAGATACATCATGGGGCCTTGGGCCAGGGTGGGGTTCTTCTGAAATAATGTTCAACATTATTCTGCATGTGCGTATAGAAAGATGTCATCATAGTCTCAAAGGAGTCTCTACTCAAAACTGAAGAAAAGAGGGTCTGTTAATAATGAAAATAGTCACATGCTTGCCAAAAGGCCAGGATCCCAAAAAAGAAACTGCTTATTAACAGCAAAAATATTTCTTCTACTCAACTTATGTTACCCCTTACCCTTGCTTCCAATGTCTGGATACCCACTCCCCCAAAATGCTCTCGTCTAACTTCTACTTGTAAAGAAATAGACTTCTATTAATGCACTCTAGATGGAAGAAATCAAAATTAAAATTCAGACTGATTTCTTTTTATACAAAGTAAGTTAAACAGGTTTTTGTTTTTGTTTTGTTTTGTTTTTTGTTTGTTTGTTTGTTTGTTTTGTTTTGTTTATGCAGACTTTTGTGTTAAGGAGAATCCTTAAGTAAGGTAATTAGTTGACCAACTGCTCGTTTGTTTTCAGATGCGTCTTCTCCCTTTTTCTGCTCTGCATTTCAGGAAAATTATCTTTAAACTTGCTTGTTCTTTTGCAAACCTGATAGAAGACTGAAGGGTGAGAAAGGGAAGTCAAGGTTTTCCCCACAACCGTTTCCAGATGTGTCTGCTGTCCTCCATGGTGCCAGTTCCTACTGCTCGGTACTGTTAGTGCCTCCAGCTCCCTGTGGGAGTGTGCTTCTAGCTCTGCTGAATGGTCCTGGCTTCCAGATTCTGGAAATACCACCTCCCTCTGTTCTTCCAACTCTATCAATGTCACTATCTATTGTTAATTATCTCTAGTTTGTTTTACCATCTCCTATTTGACCTTCAGCTAATCATAACCCTTGTGACTCTGAATGTTTTTTTCAATTTATTTATTTTCAGAAAAACATTATTATTTTTTCACCACACCCAGTGCTCCATGCAAGCCATGCCCTCTATAATACCCACCACCTGGTACCCCAACCTCCCACCCCCCCGCCACTTCAAACCCCTCAGATTGTTTTTCAGAGTCCATAGTCTCTCATGGTTCACCTCCCCTTCCAATTTACCCAAATTCCCTACTCCTCTCTAATGCCCCTTGTCCTCCATGCTATTTGTTATGCTCCACAAATAAGTGAAACCATATGATAATTGACTCTCTCTGCTTGACTGATTTCACTCAGCATAATCTCTTCCAGTCCCGTCCATGTTGCTACAAAAGTTGGGTATTCATCCTTTCTGATGGAGGCATAATACTCCATAGTGTATATGGACCACATCTTCCTTATCCATTCATCCATTGAAGGGCAAAGAACTATGGTTCTTTCTATAGATTGGCTACTGTGGCCATTGCTGCTATAAACATTGGGGTACAAATGGCCCTTCTTTTCATGACATCTGTGTCTTTGGGGTAAATACCCAGGAGTGCAATTGCAGGGTCATAGGGAAGCTCTATTTTTAATTTCTTGAGGAATCTCCACACTGTTCTCCAAAGAGGCTGCACCAACTTGCATTCCCACCAACAGTGTAAGAGGGTTCCCCTTTCTCCACATCCTCTCCAACACATGTTGTTTCCTGTTTTGTTAATTTTGGCCATTCTAACTGGTGTAAGGTGATATCTCAATGTGGTTTTAATTTGAATCTCCCTGAGGGCTAATGATGATGAGCATTTTTTCATGTGTCTGATAGCCATTTGTATGTCTTGATTGGAGAAGTGTCTGTTCATATCTTCTGTCCATTTTTTGATGTGTTTGCCTGTTTCTTGTGTGTTGAGTTTGAGGAGTTCATTATAGATCCTGGATATCAACCTTTTGTCTATACTGTCATTTGCAAATATCTTCTCCCATTCCGTGGGTTGCCTCTTTGTTTTTTTGACTGTTTCCTTTGCTGTGCAGAAGCTTTTGATTTTGATGAAGTCCCAGAAGTTTATTTTCGCTTTTGTTTCCTTTGCCTTTGGAGACATATCTTGAAAGAAGTTGCTGTGGCTGATATCAAAGAGATTACTGCCTATGTTCTCCTCTAGGATTCTGATGGATTCCTGTCTCACGTTGAGGTCTTTTATCCATTTTGAGTTTATCTTTGTGTACGGTGTAAGAGAATAGTCGAGTTTCATTCTTCTACATATAGCTGTCCAGTTTTCCCAGCACCATTTATGGAAGAGACTGTCTTTTTTCCACTGTATATTTTTTCCTGTTTTGTCAAAAATTAATTGACCATAGAGTTGAGGGTCCATATCTGGGCTCTCTACTCTGTTCCACTGGTCTGTGTGTCTGTTTTTATGCCAGTACCATGCTGTCTTGGTGATCACAGCTTTGTAATAAAGCTTGAAATCAGGTAACGTGATGCCACTAGCTTTATTTTTGTTTTTCAACATTTCCTTAGCGATTCGGGGTCTCTTCTGATTCCATACAAATTTTAGGATTATTTGTTCCAGCTCTTTGAAGAATACCAGTGGAATTTTGATCGGAATAGCATTAAAAGTATAGATTGCTCTAGGCAGTATAGACATTTTAACAATGTTTATTCTTCCGATCCAAGAGCATGGAATGGTCTTCCAACTTTTTGTGTCTTCTTCATTTTCTTTCATGAATGTTCTGTAGTTCCTCGAGTACAGATCCTTTACCTCTTTGGTTACGTTTATTCCCAGGTATCTTATGGTTCTTGGTGCTATAGTAAATGGAATCGATTCTCTAATTTCCCTTTCTGTATTTTCATTGTTAGTGTATAAGAAAGCCACTGATTTATGTACATTGACTTTGATGGAGAAGCATCTTTCATGCCAATGGGCCTCAAAGGAAGGCTGGGGTAGCGATTCTCATATCAGATAAATTAGACTTCAAACTAAAGACTGTAGTCAGAGATACAGAAGGACACTACATAATCCTTAAAGGGACTAGCCACCAAGATAATCTAACAATTGTAAATATCTATGCTCCCAATATGGGAGCAGCCAATTACTTAAGAAAACTGTTAATCAAGATAAAGAGTCATATTGATATGAATACACTAATCGTAGGAGATCTTAACACGCCTCTCTCAGAAATAGACAGATCATCGAAGCAGAAAATCCATAAAGAAAAAAGAGCATTGAATGACACATTGGAATAGATGGACCTCATAGATATATACAGAACATTCCACCCTAAAACAACAGAATATACACATTTCTCAAGTGCACACGGAACCTTCTCCAGAATAGACCACATACTGGGTCACAAATCAGGACTCAACCGATACCAAAAGACTGAGATTATTCCCTGCATATTCTCAGATCACAATGCTTTGAAACTGGAGCTCAATTACAAGGAAAAGTTCCGAAGGAACTCAAATACCTGGAAGCTAAAGACCACCTTGCTTAAGAATGCTTGGATTAACCAGGAGATCAAAGAAGAACTGAAACAATTCATGGAAACCAATGAGAATGAAGACACTTCAGTCCAAAACCTATGGGATACAGCAAAGGCGGTCCTAAGGGGAAAATACATAGCCATCCAAGCCTCACTCAAAAAAATTGAAAAATCCAGAACACACCAGCTGTCTCTACACCTTAAAGAACTAGAGGATCAACAACAAATCAAACCAACTCCACACATAAGAAGGGAAATCATCGAGATTAGAGCTGAGATCAATGAGGTAGAAACCAGAGATACAGTAGAATGTATCAATGAAACTAGAAGCTGGTTTTTTGAAAGAATCAATAAGATCGATAAGCCACTGGCTACACTAATCCAAAAGAAAAGAGAGAAAGCCCAAATTCATAAAATTATGAATGAAAAGGGAGAGCTCACAACTAACACCAAGGAAGTAGAAACAATCATCAGAAGTTATTATGAACAGTTATATGCCAATAAGCTTAGCAACCTAGATGAAATGGATGCATTCCTGGAAAAATATAAACTACCAAAATTGAACCAGGAAGAAATCGACAACCTGAATAGACCAATATCTAATAACGAGATTGAATCAGTGATCAAAAACCTCCCAAAAAACCAGAGCCCAGGACCTGACGGATTCCCTGGGGAATTCTACCAAACCTTCAAAGAAGAAATAACACCTATTCTCCTGAAGATGTTTCAAAAAATTGAAGCAGAAGGAAAACTTCCAGACTCTTTCTATGAAGCCAGCATTACCCTGATCCCCAAACCAGGCAAGGGCCCTACCAAAAAGGAGAATTTCAGACCGATATCACTGATGAATATGGATGCTAAGATTCTCAACAAGATCCTAGCCAACAGGATCCAACAGCACATTAAAAAGATTATCCACCATGATCAGGTGGGATTCATCCCTGGGCTACAAGGATGGTTCAACATTCGCAAATCAATCAATGTGATACAACAAATTAATATGAGAAGAGAGAAGAACCACATGGCCCTCTCAATTGATGCAGAAAAAGCATTTGACAAAATCCAGCATCCGTTCCTGTTTAAAACACTTCAAAGTATAGGGACAGAGGGAACATTCCTGAACCTCATCAAATCTATCTATGAAAGACCCACAGCAAATATCATCCTCAATGGGAAAAAGCTTGCAGCCTTCCCATTGAGATCAGGAACAAGACAAGGATGCCCACTTTCACCCCTCTTTTTCAACATAGTATTAGAAGTCCTAGCAACAGCAATCAGACAACAGAGAGAAATAAAAGGTATCCAAATTGGTAATGAAGAAGTCAAACTCTCTCTCTTCGCAGATGACATGATTCTTTATATGGAAAACCCAAAAGACTCCACCCCCAAACTACTAGAACTCATACAGCAATTCAGCAACGTGGCAGGATACAAAGTCAATGTGCAGAAATCAGTGGCTTTCTCATACACTAACAATGAAAATACAGAAAGGGAAATTAGAGAATCGATTCCATTTACTATAGCACCAAGAACCATAAGATACCTTGGAATAAACCTAACCAAAGAGGTAAAGGATCTGTACTTGAGGAACTACAGAACACTCATGAAAGAAATAGAAGAAGACTCTGAATTTTTTTATTCAAGACTTCTATAGTGGTTTCTGTTGTCCTGGTTGAACTCTGATCATCTCAGGTAGATTGGCTGTAGCTGTGCTATTTCTGGTGTAGGAGGCAGGGGGAGTCAGGACAATATTCTGGAAAGCAAACATCTGAAATATAGATAGAATGGTGGTATATAATTTCTGATAAAAGATACATGTGGAAATATTTTTTGTGAAATATAGGCAGTTTTCTATGACTCACTTTCATCTAGGCATACAGAATACCTGGTATATTTACTGTCATTCTCACTTTCAATCTATTTTCTTGCTGCATTTTGCCCTATGGAATCTACGGGTCCTTCTATGTCACATTATGTAATCCCCAAGTAATTAAAAAACATAAATTGCCTGGGGTTGAATAAAATTCTTTTCAACTACTTTGAATGAAGAGACCATGACATGAGTGCAGATATCACTTTATAAATGCACAATTTCAGCCAAATAAAATACGTAGATAAGTAGACCTGTAGGTTTTGTACATTTTCCTCTGTGGGATCCAGTGGGTAAGCAGTGGCCTAGAAATCAAAAGCCTTTGAAATATCCTCTACTTTGTCCCTCATGTTCAGTGACCTTAAGTAAGTCACCTAAATTGGAGGCAACCCTGGCTCTGGAGGGAATGATCTAGTGTCTGGGACAACAATCCATTTTAAGATAAAACTGGCTGTAGAGATGTTCAGTGCTAGAAAAACCTAACAAAATGGCATTTGGATATGTCCATGTACATGAAGCCCTCTGGAGAGTTCTCTCCATTATTATAATCAGTCATGTTTAGTTATCTCTGTTTATGTTGATGCATGGGGATTTATGTCTCTAACACCCATTCCTGTTAGCTCCATAGGCCCCCTAGAGAGAAATTCATTTTACAAATTCAAAATAATTGCTTAGTTTTCATTTGAATTAAATTTCCCATCGTTTCCGCTTTACAATAAATGTCAGCTGGTTAACGCAGAAAACACTGAGACTTAGGTTAAAAGTATTTGCAAACATGCAATTAGGAATTGATGAAAACAGTTGTCTACTTCCATGTTTGATTAAAGCATCAACTGCCATCTTCAGCGTTGCATGCCAGATTTATCAGCAAAAGGTTACCTTCCTCACGTTAGGGGGCACTTTCCCCCTGGGTGTGCCCTTGTTTTAAAGAGAACTGAACATCACACCGCTCACTCTGGAAATCTCATAATCTAGATTATGATTCAAGTTGCCATTAGAACAAGGCACATGGGTCCCCTCCCTCCCCTGTGTCCACCACAAACATTGACAATTACTTGTGGCATTTTTTTTTTCCACTGAACTCTTTTCAAGCTAGTGTTTTAGGAAAACTTTACCAATTAGTTGGAACTATCATACTGGCAAAATTACTCTTAAGACTTGTTTTAGAACATATAATGCAAACTCTTTAACACAAGATTGATGTCAAGTATTTATCTTAATATGAGGTTCTTGGACAATTCCAGCGAATAGTGTCTTTCAGGAAGTATTGCTATGAGATTTTTGACTTGACAGATCTGGAAGAGAACACAGCAAAAATTGTTGGCAGTAACTAGTGTTTGAAACCTGTGATATATACATTTTCCCTAGGAAGAGGAGAAAATAAAAGTTGAAGGCAATGGGAAAACCAAGAAGCTCGTTTTTATGTCATAAGGATAAGATTCTGAGACCTGGAAGAGATGTTGCTTGGGTATAATATCTAAATTGGGGTTGTGGCCAGTATGGCTTGGGATATTTAATGGCGGTTAGAAGAGAAAGTTTGGGTTTGACGTAAGGCAGAAACCAACTTACTTGATTCTCACTTTCTATGTTTAAAAGAATCTTATTTTGGTAAAGGATGACACTAAAATTTAAAAATTATAATCTAGCTCATTGAGAAAGTTTCAGCAACAACCTGTTTGTAGAAATCCTTCAAATAAATATTTATTGAATAATCACTGTATATAAGACTATGTTTGGGCATTTTGCTCCTCATAAAATAGGGAACACAATGCTTATTTTCTATCTCACAAGGTCACTGGGAGGATAAAAGTGAACAAACGTTTATAAAAGCATTATTGAAATATCAAGGAGTATCTTATTATAGACATATTTTAATGATATTTTTTATTACATGATAAAGGAAGAACTTGAATAGAAATTAGTCCTTATTATGAAATGTAAGGAAAAGGGGAAAAGCAAACAGGGATTTCATAAGATTTTCAAAAATGGTTTGGTATTTTAGAGCTATCACATAATATTTTGAGACCCAGAACAATGTCTTGGTCATTGAGTTACTCATTAAATGTTGAGTAAGTGGGGAAATTAGCAGATGATTAAATTTAAAAACATGAGACTTTGTGACTTTACCTTGATGGTAATTGTGTGTCTCTAATCTCTTTTCTCATGTCACCTGGGCTTTAAGCCTGCCATTTTTCTGGGTCTTTACAAACTAAAGTTTTATGGGAGCAAGAAAATTTTCTGCTGACTCCTTTCCTTCCAGCAAGGACTTTATATTCTATGGGCACTTGTAAAGTTTCGTTCTCCAGCTTGGATCATGATATGACCATCTTCACAAATGCCTTTATATGGTTCCATAGCTTCACTTCTGAATTTAATCTTAATGTCCAGCCCTGACCCTAACCTTCTGACCCACATTTACAATGGCCTGCTAGGTATTTCCTCATAGAGATATTTCTCTTCTCTCTCTCATCTTCTTCTTATCACAACAGTCATAAAGCCAAAAATCCAGCTAAGAATCTTGCAATTATCATCAGTTTTTAAAGGTTTTTCTTATTTGAAAGAGAGAGAGAAAGCGGGAGACAGAGCATGAGTGGAGGAGGAAGGGCAGCGGAAGAGGAAGCAGACCCCCGCTGAGCAGGGATCCTGACTCCAGGCTTAATCCCAGGACCCTGAGATCATGACTTAAGCCAAAGGCAGAAGCTTAATCAGCTGACCACCCAGGTGCCTCAGTTATCATCATTTTTGTCCTCTCTTTCTTTTTCCCAACAATCCTCCTCTGGCACTTAATGCTCAATTTCCTAGTACATAAAGTTCTACATCTCCATTCCTACGAACACATAGCCTCCACTTTCTGTCTCCTCTTTGGGGCTATTACCTCTTTGGACTTTAGCTTTTAATTGGTTTGCCCAAAACCCCAATTCCAAGTTTTCCCTAGTGTGGTATATGAACCCCGTTTGCAACAGGAATAGCTCTCTGAAACGCAATCTGCTCTCACATCACCACATCCGTCTTAGCCCTGCTAGAACCCTCATAGCTCTCAGTCATCTGTAGAGTCAAGAACAAACACCTCAATGTGTCCTTCAAAGCCCTCACCAGTCTGACCCCTGCCTACCTTTTAACCTCATCCCTTGGTTTACTTTCAGTCACTCTATGTTTCAATAATGCAGAATGACTTATTTTTCTCAGAACATGCCTACCTCTATGCTTTTGTCCAGTGTTTTATCCAAATAGAACGACTCTCTTCTTCCTTGTATCAAAATCATATATACCTTGGGCTGAGGCACAAATCTTTCGTTGATCTCCCTTTTAAATTCTATAAAGGATTGTCAGTAGATTGTTCCTTTCTTTGAGTTCTTAATTATCTTTGCTTACTCTCCAGTGGAACCATCTATATCATGCTTTGTACTATTATATGGAATTACGTATATGCTACCTTCACTGGAAGTTCTTGCGTAAAGGACGTTATACATTATTAATTTGTGACCACCATTCCATCTCTAAATACCGGGCACATACACAATTATAGCTCATTAAATTTTAGTTGAATTGAAGTTTTATAGAAAAAAATTCTTGGTACTGCTACTGACATTTAAAATCACTAATATATGGGGGGGGAAGTAAGCCCTGATTTATTTTCTGTGGGGATCAGAAAATTAATTTGTGAATTAAATAAACTGTTGGGTCAAGGCAAAAAGGCTCTACTACATTTTGCTATCATTTCTTTTTCATATATATGCATTTATATATATAAATATATTAACTATACACATGTTCTTATGACTTCAGGATAATTGATACAAATCAAGTGAATAAGATAAAATTAGTTAGATCTGAGCAATAGTTAGTCTGGAAAGAAAAGATATTGTTAAATGGCAAAGATGACTGCTTAACGTCAAACGAGATTTTCCTAGGATTAATTGGGAGGAACTTCTTAAAAGATAAATTTCTGTTTCTTTTAGGTACTAAACCTCTTCATAGTAAGAGCTGAATAAGACTTTTACATTTAAGATGAAAAATAAAAAACAATTTTCTCAAAATTCATTATTATTAAAGAAATTCAATATAAAGAGTAGCAAGTGGGGCATCTGGGTGACTCAGTCGTTAGCTTAGTCTGACTCTTGATTTTTGCTCAGGTCATGATCTCAGGGTCATGAGATTGAGCCCCCGAATTGGACTCTGCACTGAGTGTGGAGCCTACTTAAGATTTTTTCCTCTCTCCCTCTCTCTCTACCTCTTCCCCCTTCTCTCTCTCTCTCCCTCTCTAAAAATAAAAATAAAATAAAATAAAATAGCAAGTGAATTATACTGTTTATGTTAAACTGATCTCAAAATTACATAGTACATAGTATTTTACTTATGCCATATTACTGCAAATCAATTATTGAAAATGCTTCTCAATACTCAGCTCAAAATACTGGTCGCTCCAAATGTAAAAACAGAAAGTTCTTATTTTACAGGCATCCATGTTTACATACATAAAACTATCTTATCGGCATATAATATTAGACATACAAATGGAAACTAGCCCACTTATTTAAAGATGATCAAAGTAACAAAAGGAAACAACCCCTCAGATAGTAAATAAAATACATTGGATCTATGAATTAATCCCAGCTTACTTAGTCAAAATTAAGAGTCGCAATAAAGGAAACCTTTAAAAACTATTTATAGAATTTTACTACCAATGGTAATTTTTAAATGTTCTTTGACTCAATACATCCTAGAGATACTTTTTATGGACTTTTAAAACATATTCCTTGATACAACACAAGTATCAGGAGCCAATTTTCCAGACTAGCAATTAAAACAATGGAGTAACTGTAATTAGTATTAAAAAAGCTAAGAAAATAATCACTCTTTAGACCTTACGGTCGAATAAGATTATTACAAAATTACATTGTTTTTAGTAAAAATCTATTTTGTAAGGGTGACACTTAGTGGGACACGTTCCCTGTCCCTCTGGCTATAGCCTCCTAAATATTCTAATAACTCAAGTAAACTGCCGGGACAAACAACGCAGCTACGAATGTGTCTGGAGATTCTGCATCTGCCTTCCTTAATCAACTTCCTTTCCTGAATATGAATTGCAATAATGAGTCAATTAACGTCCTCAAATGCCAATGAGATGCAAACGAGATTGCTGCTGGTGGTGGTGGCAACGCGTTTCTCGGAGCCGGTCCAATGTCTGGATTTTAACGAGAATCACACACTGAGCTCACAACTGATTATTTATCTCTTGCAAACGTGACTGGCTGGCACTTCCCCCTGCAGCCTTCCCCCGTCGCTCCCCCAAGAAAGTAGGGAAGATAAATCTAGCCTTATTATCTAGACAGTCTCCTTGGTTTGGAGTCATTACTCCTAAGGCTTCACTCCTAACCTCTTTACTCGGATGAAAAGGTACCTTTTTGATAATTTTCCCTATCGATGTTCTGCATTGACACTTTACACATATTCTGAGATTGTGATCCTTTTGGGTATATGCTAACGAGACATTAGCAATCTATTTTCAAAGCATAGACTCTGCTATTCTTTTAAGGTGCATTTAAATAGTTTATTATAATTTATTGTCTTCTAACTGCCAACAACTTTGAACATATTACTGTATCACAAAACACATTTTTTTGTTCCTTTCATTGTCTTTTTTAAAAATCAAATATTATTGGTAGGTAACATCTTGTTAGTGTTCGGTGTACAACATAATGATTTGAAAAATGAATATATTGTGAGATGATCACCACAGTAAGTTTAGTTAGCGTCCGTCACCACACATAATTCTAATTACTATTAATGTAAACATTATAAGTATGATTCCTCTTCCCATTTAGCAGACAATAGAACTGAGGCTCAGAAAGTTTATACAACTGCGGAAAGGCAGCTGCAGACTCCGCATCAGGCCCATCGGCCTTAATGCTTATGTTCTTTGCGCCAGGAAGCAATGCTCACAGCTGCGTGAGATTTGATTTCCTATCTAACTGTTTACATGGAATTTAAGGGAATATTAAAATTCCAAATTTCAAAACAGCAATTCTCTATCTTTAATTTCATTAAGAATCCTTCAGGTTTAATGAATATTAAATGTTCCAGTGCAATTCACCTCCCAGATTTTTCAGTTTCCTCATTTTAAAAGCCTGGACAGCTGGCTGACCACTTGGCAAACACAAGACCCCCAAAGTAAAATGATAACTCTGGCCGCATGGCCACTTTTCCCTGACAGATTGGAACCCCTCACTGGCCATATTTTAATGTAAAAACTGAACTACTGAAATTCAGTCATATGCTCTCTTCTCAGGGAGTCGAGAAGTGCCTTTCTGAGGAGCACGTAGGCATCCATCATAAAATCTGCCATGCCAGAATGACCGATCTGAAGCTTGTTCTTCTGAAAATTCATCTTTCCTAATTGTAGCCCTAGACGGAGTGGAGAGAAAGACATAGTTTAGTGAATTTCCATGAAAGTCAAGTTATTCTCAAGTTAACTGGGGTTTAAAAAAGACTATAGAGAGACGGTGGCTTTGCTGGCACGAATTATCGATGCCATTTTAGCGATGCCTTTTGTGGACTTGCAACGTGCGCCAAGTTAGCTTCCTGTTCATTGTTTATATCTGTGTCATGAAAAAAAATTCTCATATTTCAGTCAGAGAATCCTTTTGTTCTAATAACACTATTTGCCCATGCGGACACTGTTCTATTTAGCAAGAATTCTAGAATCATCCTCTCTCATTAAGATGCATCCTGTAAAACAAAACAAATTGCATTTGAAATACAGTTAAAAGATGTGTGTCATTATTTATGATGCCTTGACATGTTTCACTACGAAAAAGGCGAAGATACTATGACCTTTCATTCATTAAATGTACCATCAAATAAGGAGGATGTAAAAGTAAACTGGGGCCTCGCCCCCTTTCCTTATCAAGTGTGGAGAGACGTGTTAACAAATGTGCGGTGATGCCTCACTGCAGGCAACGCATCAGTTAGGGGCCGAAGACATCATTTTATGCTTAAATGTTGAAGTCATGGTGTTGGCTTCTTCAAAAGAAAATATCTAATGGGACCTTGGTGTAAATGCTTTAGGAACTAAATTTTGCAGACACAAGATGGGCTTGCCATTCTTTAGCTTGGGAAACCCTTGCAGAGGGATCCAAAATGAGACTACAAATGAGGAAGAAAAAAGTCATTACGCCTTGAGAATCCAATAGAAACCCAAACAATTAAGCTGTCACTGGGTCCTGTAAAATGATACTCAGAAAAGTAAATCCACGAAGGCATTCCACAATTCATTGCTGCAAACAAATCACACTTTGGCTTGCTTCAGTTTTTCAAGATTGTACTTTAAATCACAGAGCACAAGCAGAGAACTGAGAAAGGATCTCTTGCATTCCAGTGAAGTGGCCTAGGGTTGGTAGCGAAGTAAGCTCTTTACACACGTTACTGAATAATCTATACACTCGAATAATTAAAAGCAACAATCCCAGTTTACTCATAAAAAGTTCTTCCAGAGTCCCCTTCAGAGTAGTTACAGATGTTCCTCTGCTTCCAATCTAAATGAGCTTCAATAAAATGCACTTTACAACTCTCCTTGGTACATTTAGATTCCTAATGAATGTCAAAAAAAATTCCCCTTCCCTTCAACCCCATTTAAACAAATGGGAAACTAAGTTCTTTACCTCTCCTAGAAATAATCTGATACTTTCATCTAAGAAAAACTTTTTATAAAACTCTTTTGTCCAGCTTAGTTTCCTACAGCTCATAAAATTTGATTCTGTAGAATGTGACTATAAGCAAGGTTTTATTTTATGAAGCCACATAAAAATCATCACTGAGGAACCTGAGGGGTGGGGTCGGGGTTGACTGACATAATGGCCTTCAAGTACTTTGTGACTTGAACCTATCACTTATGGGAAACTCTTAGCAAATTCTGAATTTCTGATATCTGAATTTCTTTGGATTTTCTGAATAAAATTCTCAAAGTAAGAATGTCCACTACACACACACACACACACACACACACACACACACACAAGGTTTACACAATTTCATTGAAATAATAACCAGTGGTTGAACTTGAACCAAGTTGCAGCAATTAGGTACCACGGCTATCTCATTTCTGTGCTCAAAAAAAAGTTCAATATGGGACCTTTTGATAATATATTCAGTAGAATCTCACATTCTGCAAACTGGCTTTTTCCCAAATTCTGCCATCTGATCTGTTTTCTGCTGGTGCCTTTCATTCTTTCATAAGGCAGGTGGTCAGAATTGAGCAGAGAAGGAGTCACCTCATGGTCAAAAAGATGCTTGTATTATGATAAATTGACCCCATGACTGCTAAGCGTTTTTCGTTGTTCCTTGAGCACAATCATCATTTTTAAATGTATACTAATTTAGCAATTAAAGCAATGATTTATTAATAAAACATATGACATAGATTCTAATGATAAGAAAATCATGAAAGAAAAACCAATATTTGACAGAGAATATTATAAAATTCCATTCTTTCCAGAATTTTCATTTTCCTCAGTAAGAAAAGGCCTAATGGATAATGTTTTTCAAAGGATTCTGATGCTGAAATTCTCAAGTGCTGAGGAGAAGAAGGCAAGAAATATTATCACATTGGTGAGTTTGTTATTTGTGGAACTACCTTAATTGATAAAAACAAAAACCTCTCTCATGAACTAAGAAGTTAACACCTCAGTCATGGATGGGCAACTGAGATAATATTTTACTCAGTGTTTTAGAAGTTGTAGGGTGAGTTGGCCATTGACCTAAATATACAGTGGAGATGTGGAATACATCTCTAATAAGACCATTGAGTCGACTGTAAACTACCTCAAATATCAGTCTAAGTACTGTCTTAAAACTTCCCATGATACTATCATTTTTTCTGCCACATACAATTGAAGCATAAGGTCTCATTCACAAAATGTATAATCACTCAGGATTATTGCCTAAAATTGTAAAAATATTTAAATTACAGCATTGTAACCAAAATACAGCCATAATCGCTTGCCAATTAAGTGCCAGATAATGACTTTGGCTGGCCAGGCTTTCATCACTACTTCAGGCTCTGTCATGACACAGTGGAGATGGAGACAAGGTCTGGTGGGAGCAAAGATCTTCTGAAATGTCTTCACCTTTTGGATTCATTCTTTCATAAGGGTACTAACAGATAATTACATATTTTAAAGCTGGTGTCTTAAAAAGGCATACTTTCAAATCCTCTCATTCTTTACTCTGTTCTAATCTCTGGCCTTCTCACTGTGGTTTGGACACACCAAGCACACTGCTGCCACACAGTCTTCGCTCTTGCCTTTCCCTCCACCTTCCATGCTCGTCCCCTAGATTTCAGGATGCCTCACTGCTTGACTTTCAAGATTTTGTTCAAAGATCTCCCCATCAGAGAGATTTTCCTGCCCGCGAATTATAAATTATTAACTACTGCTCTTCCAAAATTCTAGCTCTTTACCCAGCTTTATTTTTCCTCTTGTACCATGTTGAATGTTATACCTTTATTGATTGATTGATTTAGTGTTTCTCCCACTAGAATTTAAGTTCCACAAGAGCAGAAGTTTTGCTTATTTTGCTCATTAGTATAACCCACCACTTGTAACCATAACAGGCATACAGTTGATGCTCAATAAACATTTGTTACATGAATGAATAAAATCAACATCACATACTTGGAGAAGCTATTGTGACTCTTGTATGAACTTCAGGGTAGAGGTACTGCTATGCGTTCTCAATTTAAGATCATATATATAGTTGCCTCATACATGTTAGATGCAATTTGTATTATTCAACTTGAAGAATTAAGTCATTTCTAAAGACTTAATTTGTAGGTAGGCATATGGAAAGAGGGACCATGTTTATAATTAAAATATTGGAAGAATCTATATTAGTAGTCTGCTGATTGTGTGATCGTGGTAAATCTTCCTAGGGTTGCTTCCCCTTACTTCTTTTTTATTTCACTTTCACACACATTCATGGGAAAATATTTGAGATTATTGCCTTTCCTTTTAAAATAATTCAAGATGTACACTCATCAGCAATATTAAATTCTTGGGTCATGGAATAAACATCAGATTTTATATTTAGTGCAGAACTTGACATATCATAGTTCAGTACAGACTTGTGTTTGAATATTGCAACAGTGAGTTATCAGCTGTATGACTGAGTAAGTTTCATAATTTCTCTGTAAGATGAAAATAAGCCAACAGCTACCTCACAAGATGATTGTGAGAATTTAATGAGATAATATATTAAAAATTCGGCATGATATGCAAATTACACACAAGAAGTCTTTGAACATATTTTTTTTTTACTTTCCCTTAAAGAGTTATTTGGAGAACTTCCAAAAATCAATTTTTTTGAATAATGACAACATTAAGATTAATGGTTTTGATTTATTAATTAGAATAGAGCTAATATTTACTGGATATTTATTTTGTGCAAAGTACTATGTAGGTAAAACATATATTTTATCTCCTTTAAAGATCACAAAAACCGCATTATCTGGGTATTATCTTACTTTCCTCATTCTAAAATTGAGAAAACTATCCAAGACCACACAGATATAAAGCAGGTATCTGAGTCTTGGTCTTTCTGATGTTCAATCACATCCTTCTAATCACTGTGCTATACTACCTATTTTATGTGTGTCTTTGAGAGTACTGTGTTTGAAGGCACAAAGATGTTTGAGGATTGAATATACATAGACTGTATATATATATACATATATACATATGTATACATATGCTACGTATCTCATCCCATTCAATTAAAACATTTACCAATTACTTAATATGTGACAGTGTTTGTTAGATGCTATCTTATATGGAATTATAAATATAACCTTTGACTTCAAGTAGCTCTTTATATATATGTGTGTGCATACACATATATATATGCATATATGTGTATGCATATATACATATACACATGTGTATATATACATGTACACATATATATATATGACCGTGTGTGTGTGTGTATTAGTATATTCTTTATGTGCCTACAAGAAGAAGATTGACTTGTCCAACAGAGCTTTAAAAAGCTTTTAACAAATATATTAATCATACAAAGTTAGTCAATGAAAAATTATTCCTAGAAGTCAAACTGAACACCATCAGAAAATGTTATTATTTTATGAAGAAGATAAAAGTGTATAAAGCACATCAAATAGAAAACTGAGGGAATATTAGGGGCAAAATAATATTCGTGACTCTAACAATGTTCATACATAGGCTCTGATTCCTAGAATATTAGAGTTTATTTTTTTAATTTTTAAAATTTTTGTAAGTTTCATTTATTGACACAGAGAGAGAGCACAAGTGGAGTGGGGTGGTGGGCAGGGGCTCAGAGAGAGGGACAAGCGGACTCCCTGATGTGAGGCTCAATTCCAGGACTCTGGGATCATGACCTGAACTGAAGGCAGATGCTTAGCGGACTGAGGTGCCCAGGCACTCCTGAAATATTAGAGTTTAAAAAGAGGTCCTTGATCTATGCTGGCTTGTTATACTTCGACATTGTAAGTCTTTGATAAAGAAATCAATGAAATAACTATCGCAGTCTTTCAATTCATGGGTAAAGGAAAGAAACACTGGAGTCATGAAGGAAGTTAGCTGCATTCACACACTAGGTTACAACCAGAAGGTAGTACCTTGATTTCCTATTTTGTGGTTTTCCTGCAATAGATGTATTATTTCCATGGATATAGATAAGGTAATTAATTCCTGGCTGGATTCATTGACTTTTCCAAAGGTAAAATTACTCATTGGCCAGTGTTAGATAAAATGTCTTAGATTTGATTAGATAAAAATGTCTTAGATTTGTGATATTTAACCTGTGCTCTGGTCACTTGAAGTTTCCAGGGATGAAGCTCAGAATGGCAAGGACTCTAGGACTTTTGCATTCTCCCAGTTATATGTTGGGGTTCCATGAAATATACCAGAGACATATGGTAGTGGAGAAGAGGCAAGTGCTGTCTGGACTAAACTTATCCATCCTTTTGTTCTTTTGGGCAATTAAATGACACAGAATTATCAGTCTTGGGTTCTCAATAAAGAATCCTTAGATATTCTGGGGATTGCTCACTTTGAAGTTTGGTAATGTATTGTTTATTTGGGCATCTCACACTTTCCTCAACTGGCCTGTTCAATACCCTCCTCTCAGGTCATTATTATTGCCCCACCTTTCATGTCCATGGCAGATATTACTAATTTATTAAGGCATTCTTTGCTGTTGAACCTAGAAAAAAACCTCAATGGTCTTAATAACATGGTACTTGGGTAGCCAATGCCAACTGATCAGCATTTTCATGTGTGATGAAAGCTACTTGCTCTTCCTGGTGCATTAGGAAAAACTGAGGGTATTGAATTACGGGGTTCAGTTCTAGTGATAACTCTAATTACTGCATAATTCTGGACAATACACTTAACCTCCCAGTTCTCAATTTCATTACTTATATAAGGGAGAAAATAGTTACTTTTACAATAATTACTTTTTCTAAGTTATAGTATGGTTGTAAAGATAATCGAGATTGTATATGAACATCCTTGGAGAAAAATAAAAATCTCAAGAACACCTCTACCACTCTAAGTTGTAATTACCAATATTCAAGTCCAAAGGTATTCCCATTTTTTGCTTCTTTTACCTCTAAGACCACCTTTTTCCTTATCTATAAAATGTCAATATTAATACTTAGAGAGTTACTGTGAGGATTAAATGAAAAACGTATGCAATAGGCCCTAACTCAGCTTTTGGCAGAATTCAGACTCCATAAATTGTCATTATTATCTTCCTTACTAGCCAGCCCTCTGGCCAATGTTAGCAAAGCTATGGGTGAGTTGGCTCTTATCCTTCAGTATAAATGAGCATGTTCAGACCACACCAATGTAAGAGCCAGGAGGATCAACATGCATGTTATGGTTATAGCATGTGACTCTAATTAATAGTACTGTAATAGAAGAGTCAAAAGTCACTAGGAGAGTAGACCTTAAATGTTCTCATCACAAAAAGAGATGGTAATTATGTAAGGTGATGGAGATGTTAACCAACAATTCTGGGTAATCATTTTACAATATGTAAGTATATCAAATTATCCCTTTGTACACCTTAAACTTATATAATGTTATATGTCAATTATATCTTAATAAAGCTGGGGAAAAAAATAAAAAAACAGGAAATAAAATCCAATGGGGGTTTGGGTTTCTATTGATGGTGATGTATTGTAATAGTTATATAAGCTCAATGATTCATTCCAGAAAAGGTAAATAAGGTGAGAAAGGAAATGCATGTGTGAGAAATGTTGGGTGCTGAGAAATGTTGGATGAGATGTGGCCAGTTGTAATCCAGAGGACTACAACTTTATGACAATGAAAACATGATGATTATATCATCATCATCATGACTGGTATATATTGTGGGCTTACTAACTGGCAGGCACTACAGTAATTGTTTAATATGGTACCTGATTTTCTATTGTTAGCAATCCTAAGAAGGCCAGTGTTACAGACAAGAAAACTGAGACCTGGAGAAGCTAAATAATTTGAAAGCAATGAAACTGGGAATGAATTCAGACATAAGTAATTCTTACTCACATAATTAATGTAAAAGTCAAGTTGTGGTTCATGAATCCAATAGATTTCTGAATGAGAAGAAAAGGAAGATGGAAGAATGAGGAAAGAAGATCTTTAAAAGTAGAGAGTCAGATAAAATACAGAATGCCTACTTAAATCTGAATTTCAGCTAAAAAATAATGTTTAGAATAAATATGGGCCAAATACTATTTATTAGTTATGTGCATATTTTATGAAATACTTAAGCACAGTAAAATTGGTCAACACATCCTTTACTTCACATAATTACCTCTTTGTTGTTGTTTTTGTGGTGAGAACACCAAAGTTGTACTTTCACAGACTTTCAAATACGCAGATAGTATTGTGAACAATAGTCACCATACTGCATATTAGATCCCCAGAAATTACTCACCTTATAACTGAAAGCTTGTGCTCTTTGACCAGCATCACCTCACTTACCCCAGCATTCTGTTTAGAAACCACAATTCTACTGTTTCCATGAGTTCAATATTTTTGGATTCCACATATCAATGAGATCGTAAAACATTTGTCATTTCTTATCTAATTCCTTCACTTAGCACAATACCCTCATGGTCTATCCATGTTGTGGCAAATGGCAGGATTTCCTTCTTTCTTATGACTGAATAAGAGTCCATTGTGTGTGTGTGTGCGTGTGTGTGTGTGTGTGTGTGTGTGTGTGAATAATCTTACATCCTTATCCATTCGTCAACAGATACTTACGTTATTTCCACGTCTCAGCTACTGAAAGTAATGCTGCTGTGAACATGAGCTGTGGTTCTCTTCCGGATAGTGATTTCATTTCCTTCAGATATATACTCCTATTATTCTGATCTATTTTTAGTTTCTTAAAGACCATTCGTGCTGCTTTTCTTGGTGGCTGCCCCGGTTTACAGTCCCACCAGCCACACAGCAGTGTGTCCTTTCCTCCTTCTCTTCACCAGCATTTGTTCTCTCTCTTTCGGGTAATAGTCGATCTAACAGCTGTGAGGTGACACTACAGTCCTCACCTCCGTCTTCTCCTCACAGTTCTACAGGTTTAGGTCTTACCTCTAAGTCCGTAATAGATTGTGAGCTAACTGTGGGTGGTATAAAATAAGGGCCCCATTTCCTTCTTTTGGCTGTGAATGTCCAGTTTTCTCAGTACCACTTGTTGAAGAGACCATCCTTTCCCCCACTGAGAATTCTTGGTTCCCTTATCAATATTAGTTGACTATATGTGCAAAGGCTTATTTCTAGGCTGTCTTGTTCAGCCTGCTTCTTTGTCTGTTTTTGTGCCAGTACCATATGGTTTTGATTACTATAACTTTGTAATGTAGCTTGAAACTAAAAAGTGTAATGCATCCACCTTTGTTCTTTCTCAAGATTGCTTTAGCTGACTTTTGTAGCAACATGGACGGGACTGGAAGAGATTATGCTGAGTGAAATCAGTCAAGCAGAGAGAGTCAATTATCATATGGTTTCACTCATTTGTGGAGCATAACCAATAGCATGGAGGACAAGGGGCGTTAGAGAGTAGTAGGGAATTTGGGTAAATTGGAAGGGGAGGTGAACCATGAGAGACTATGGACTCTGAAAAACAGTCTGAGGGGTTTGAAGTGGTGGGGGGGGTGGGAGGTTGGGGTACCAGGTGGTGGGTATTATAGAGGGCACAGCTTGCATGGAGCACTGGGTGTGGTGAAAAAATAATGAATACTGTTTTTCTGAAAATAAATAAATTGGGGGAAAAAAAGATTGCTTTAGCTGATTGGGCTCTTTTATAGTTCTATATGAATTTTATGAATATTTTTTCTATTTCTGTGAAAAATTCCATTGGAATTTTCACAGGGGTTGCATTGAATGTGCCCATGGTTTGGGTAATATGGACATTTTAGCATATTACTTCTTCTGATCCATAAATATGAAACATCTTTCCATTTGTGTTTTATTCAATTTCTCTCATCAATGTCTTATGGTTTTTGGTGTATTAGATCTTTTACTTCCTTAGTTAAATTTATTCCTAAGTATTTGATTGTATTTAATGCTATTGGGAGACTTTTTCCTAAATCTGGAAACTTTTTAAAAGGGGAAACAGCAAGGGAAAAATAAGTGAAGAAGGTTTCACTAAGTAACGTATACACATAAGGGACATTTTCAGGAACACATTATGAGGGGAAATTCCTTAATCATATCTACTACAGGCTACTTGATCTCTTTATTTCAGAGAAAAAGAAGGTTTGCAGGAGATACAGTATTTTATCCTATATAAATGTTTTTTTAATCAAATTTTTTAAAAGTTTCTTTTAGGTCAGGGAGTCTCTGAAAATCTAATAGAAGCTACAGAAAAATCTTCTCCAGAAAAAGCTTATACACATGGCTAAATCCCTCTCCCAAAGCCAGCAGAGACCATAAAGAAAACCCATGTTTCAAACCATTCAAAAGGAGACAGCATGGCTTACTGCACAATGTGCCTTGAAGTCAGAAAAACATGTCTCAAATAGTGATAGACTAGTAATTGTGAACACCTGAGTCTTGGGGTGGGAGAGCCAATTCCATGGGATAAACAGTCCCACTGTGGTTGATTTCAAGCCACCTGCATAGTACAGCATCACTGCATACAGAGTTGGGAAGACATACATAGTAGCACACAATCCTATAGAATTCCATTCATATACATACAGGAACCATAAATGTAAAAGACCTCAAGTACATAGATAATAGTAAAATATAATGAGATATTTAGAGCATGATGAGTTCTAAGTATTTATTACCTTGTTTTTAATATAATTTATATAATTGTAAATTTATATAATTTAATTTTTATTAATAGTCATGTTTAACAATAACTTGCAAATTTCCTGAAATTTCACAAAATCCTCTCCCTGGTTCAGCACAGCACTGACCTGGTTCCATGTAGAGTCTATAAGTAAGTCTTATGGTTGTCATAAAAATTGAAGATAGGTAATGTATGTGCAAGGCATAGAATTTTATGAATAAAACAAGTAATTATAAATGAAAGTATTATTTCTATTGCTATTAATGGCAACTTTACACAGAAGTGCTACTCTTCTAATTCTAGTCAGTGAACAAGAGAATTAATATTTTTCTGTAATTTTCTGTGTTACTGTTTCATAAGCAGGGACTGGGGGATGCACTCTGTTCCTTCCAGTTTAAGTGACGTTGAGTGAAAAGTACAGTCACATACTTGCTACATAATAAGTGAGTCCAACAATATCACATTATAAATGGAACTTGATTATTTCAATAAAATATTCATTGTAAGTGGTATTATATTGGGCTAAACTTCCCATGAAATGGTATATAATTTTCTCCAAAATATACTAATGGTTCACTTGGTCACTAAAGTTTTTAAATTTATTTTCTTTTATCCCCACTATCTGGCAATTTTAGGTTCTTAGAGAATAACTCAATTCAAGTTTAAATGCTCTCACTAAAACAATAAATCCTTGCTTTTTGAAAAAATGCATTGAAAAATATATTTTCTTGTCTTGTTTCCTTTTCCCTTCTTAAATGTGATATTAAAAGTAGTACTGCAGCTGTTTCTACAAGCTACTTAACCACTGAGACAAAGAAGGGAACACCAGTGAATGTATTTTTGTTTAAGTTCCGTAAATTGCCCCTTTGTTTCTAGGATATGTCGATAGACTGCAGATACTGTGTGTTTCTCTATATCACTTTCCTGCAGCAGGATGAAACTGCCGGGACCCCTTCTAGAAGGTCATCATTTATGGAATAACCACAAATGTGATCAATCAAGTCATTCCAATGGAGCAATAGCCAGTATGACCTCAACAGACTTTGGCTTTTGGAGCCAGATCGCTTTAGTGACAGACATAGCCCTGGTGGGCCGGCAGCATCCTTCACTGCTCACTCTGCCATCTGCCACTGTGGAAACTTCATCATTAAAGGCAGAGTTGTTGCTGGACGAATTTGCAAATGGTTTTGAGAGCATTATTATTGCACAGAATGTTACCATCTGTAAGTAGGCAAATCTGAATTACAATGTATGTCTACCTAACTTTATTTCTCTATGTATATCTTAATAGAAAGTTCATGCATTGGTCTCAAAATTGGAACATCTCAAAAAGGAATATTTCCTTTGTAATATGAAATTATGGCCTTGCAAAGACCTTGAGAGCTTAACTTCTGACTTTTAAATACATCTGCATTTAAACTATCACAGATCAAAAAATATCTATATTACTTTACCTGTCCCTCACAAACTATTTTTTAAATTTATTTTTTATTTATTTTCAGCATAAGGGTATTCATTATTTTTGCACCACACCCAGTGCTCCATGCAATCCATGCCCTCTCTAATACCCATCACCTGGTACCCCAACCTCCCATCCCCCGCCCCTTCAAAACCCTCAGATTGTTTTTCAGAGTCCATAGTCTCTCATGGTTCACCTCCCATTCCAATCTCCCCCAACTCCCTTCTCCTCTCTATCTCCCCATGTCCTCCATGCTATTTGTTATCCTCCACAAGTGAGTGAAACCATATGATAATTGACTCTCTCTGCTTGACTTATTTCACTCAGCATAATCTCTTCCAGTCCCGTCCATGTTGCTACAGAAGTTGGGTATTCATCCTTTCTGATGGAGGCATCATACTCCATAGTGTATATGGACCACATCTTCCTTATCCATTCGTCCGTTGAAGGGCATCTTGGTTCTTTCCACAGTTTGGCGACCATGGCCATTGCTGCTATAAACATTGGGGTACAGATGGCCCTTCTTTTCACGACATCTGTATCTTTGGGGTAAACACCTCACAAACTATTTTTAATTGCCTGATTTAACTCACATTTTTATATTACATTATTATATTATTGTTAAATATTCCCATTTACATGTGTATTATGTAGGCTTTAAAAAAATATTTCAGTTACATCTTTGAGATAGCACCAGCTATCCTCTTACAACTTTCAATGCCAGGAAATAAATTATAGAAATGATAAAGACAAATTAATAAAAACATTAAGCCAGAATTTTCAATTCATAAGCCAGGCACTGTTTTATACTCATCCCTGGAATTTTTAAAATTCTAGGATTGAAGTCCCATGGGTTGTAAGAACTCGTGAAATTGGGCCCCTCTGTTTTTCAAAGCCAAATGTTATAGGGATTTGTCTCCCCCATGCAGGAGACATATGTGTGTATATATTTATATATATTCACATTCTTTAGGTCCTACTGCATAGGATCAAGATTAATAGAATTGTCATTATGTAAGTGTAATAATGTAATGTTTTATATTATGTTGTTATATCATTATTATTGTTAATTTTTTTATCATTGTCAGTGTACAAACAAGGTAACCAAGGCACAGAGAGGCAAATGGATGCTCAGCATCACACAGTTTGCAAGCTATAATTAGAGACTTTGAACTCAACCAACCTAGGTCTACAAGCCGTTATTACCCGATCTGAGTCTGGATCTATGATAGATGTTCATAGAAGGTCTACGGTAATGATGAAAGTGGACAGTGTTCCATGGACACAAAAAAGTAGAGAATGGCATCATAGAATTTTCAGTATCAAATATTAGTGCTCAAATGTACTGCCCAAATACACTCACTTTTCACTGTTGAATTTTAAGGACAGAAGGAAAATGTCAAAGAGACACAAAGTACATAATTTATTATAAATATAAGGCAAAGTTCCTAATACTTGCCCAAGATATTTGTTTTGGAGAAAGACCTCGGTCTTTTAATTCATCATATAATTGTTCTGTGGTTGTTACCGTGGTCATCTACTCTGGACAGATACTGTATCTACCTAGTCTCAAACAGAAGAACCTGAACAGAGAGGTAGGAAGTCAACTTGGCCTGCATGAATGGAGGCCAGGCACTGGCAAATCAGGTGTGGATCTCAAGAGCCTATCTTTAAGTCAAACCTTCCTATTTGAAAACTTGGCCTAATGATTTTCTCATTTTCTGACAATTCACAAGATCCCCTCTTAATTCTGTGGGAAAAGTTAATTTAAAAAAAAAAAAAAAGCATGGAGAGAGGGAGGAAGCTTAGGACATTTTGGCATGTGAAGAATAATGGGAAACCATGAGCAGACATTCAATAAACTACCTATTCACTATACCTTCTCACTATAGTCCATCTCTGATATTAGAAAACATCTTAGCAAATTAAGTGTTTGGAGATGTGCTATACTTAAGGTGGAGTAATAGAACTAGTGTACGAGTAACCGTAAAATTATACTAAAAATAGTAAAATTCTGTCAACTCCAAATTATCTGTGTCATTAAAGCCTTCTGCTCATCAAAAGCATTTCAAAATAGGGTATGGAAACATTTTGACAATGAGGGAGAAAAGAGATGAGTAACACTAATTTTTTTCATTCATCTTATAACAAAACCAAGTAACTTAGCTTAAAAATTTATGTTCAGGGAGAAGATGCAGAGTGGGAGAGCCCTAGGTATATCTGGTCCCACAAATACAACTACATGATACTCACAGCAGTGCAAATTACCCAGAAAATGACCCGCAGAGTGGCAGAACAACTTCACAGCTAAATGTAGAGAAGAGGCCACAATGAAGAAGGTAGGAAGGGCCAAGAGGCAGGAAGTAGATTCATAGGGCTGTCCGTGGGAGGGAGGGACTCTGTGGACACAAAGAAGGGAGAGAAACAACCCTCAAAATGGATATCCTGCATGAGGGAGACAAATCCCTATAACATTTGACTTTGAAAAACAGAAGGGCCCAATTTCATGAGTTCTTACAACCCATGAGTCTTCAATCCTGGAATTTTAAAAAATCGGTAAGGTTGGCTCCGGGAGAGTCAGGAGAACCAGAAGAAACTGATTCCTCACCTTCAAAGAGACAGCTCATCTAACAACCCACAGAGATATAGCATAGAAGCAACAGTTTGAAAGGTGCTAGCTCGTATAGGAGGGAGAGTTATTTGCTAATCTCAGATCAAGTCCCAGAGGGACAGAAATTATTGGGAAACTGCTCCAGGAACAAAGAAACTAACAGGCACCATTTCCTTCTCCACCCCCAGCATAAACACATGGCCACCCGGGGGACATGTTATCTAACTTGCTAGCAAAGCTTCCCGTCCCCTCTGCACTGTGCTCGCACCAATCTACTCCTCCAGGACAGCCCACTGCAGTCCTGGCACTGCAGGGTCCCTCTCACACAGGACCCAGGGCACACAAAGCTTGCTCGCACCACTTCCCACACCCACACTGCACCCTAGTGCTGTGCTTCAGTGGATCTGCCCTCTCCAGTACTCTCTGGGAGCTCGTTCACGGCTGTGCCAGAGGCCTGGCAGTATGCAAGCAGCCACTGCAGTGGCCAGTGCCACTCCAAAGTGACTTATGCTTCAGAGAGAAGGAAAGATAATCACACACACGAGTCAGATGTAGTCCCCAGAAGTGGGCTGGAGGCACACAAATGGTTTGACTGCAGACCCCACACAACAAAGAAAGCTTCTCAGGGGACAATAGAAGGAAAATGCTTGGCAGTGTGGTGCTGCTACATCTCTGGCAAACACCTGGTCTGACCCAACTCAAGCCTAAGGAGTCCCCAGACTGCCCACTAACACCACAGGAACCAATCACTGCCCACAACAGGCAAAGAACCATTGTAGATGACTGGACTAAAGGAAAAATTGGCTCAGCCACAACAGTAGGGCACATGCAACACACATAGGAGACACTCTCAAAGTGCCAGTTTCCAGTGAAGAGAGGATGCTACATATCAGGGCACTAAAGGAACTCTTCTTGATAAGGCCACTACGTTCCAGTGCAGGAGACATGGCTGTCTCTTCTAACACAAAGAAACAGACACAGACAGTTAGACAAAATGAAGAGACAGAGGAAAGTGTACCAAGTGAAAGAACAAGACAAAGCCATAATAAGAGACCTAAGGAAAACAGATATAATTAATATCCCTGATAGAAAATGTAGAGTAACGGTCAGAAAGATACTCTTTGGACATGAGAAAAGAGTGGAGGAAATTAGTGAGACCCTTAACAATGAGATATAAAAGAACCAATCGGAGATGAAGACACAATGAATGAAATGAAAAATACACTAGATAGTAAAAACAGTAGGCCAGAAAAGAACAGAAGAATGAATCAGTCACCTAGAGGACAGAGTAATGGACAGTAATCAAGCTGAGCAAGTGAGAAAAAAAATATTATACAAAAAAATAGACTCAGGGAAATCAGTGACACCATTAAGCATCATAACATTCACACTGTAAGCATCCCGAAGGCGAAGGGAAAGAAAAGGGAGCAGAGAATTTATCTGAAGAAAAAATAGCTGAAATTTTCCTGAATCTGGGGAAAGAAACAGAAATCCAGGGGCAGGAGAAACAGAGATTTCCCAGGTAAATAAACCCAAGGAGGACCACACAAAATTAAAAAGTAATTAAAATGGCAAAAAGTAATGATAAAGACAGAATTTTAAAAGCAACAAGAGAAAAGATGGCAGTTACATACAAGGGAAACCCCATATCAGCTGATTTTTCAGCAGAACAGAGCAACATGTTATTTTCAAAGTACTAAAAGGAAAAAATTCAGCCAAGAATATTTTATCCAGCAATGCTATCATTCAGAATAGAAGGAGACATAAAGAGTTTCTCAGACACACTTGATCTTAGCCAAAGGGCTGAGAAGCGATGGGAGAGTTTCTCAGACAAACAAAAGTTAAACGAATTTATGACCACTAAATGAGCCCTACAAGAAATGTAAAAAGGGACTTTGAGTGAAAAGATCATAAATAGGAGTAAAGAAAGCAGGAAGCCCAAAAGCAGTAAAAATAAGTATATCTGTAAAAATCAGTCAATGGAATCACAAAATAAAAGGACTTACCTAAAATGTGGGGAGAAAACGAGTAAAGAATGGATTCAAATTTAAGAGACCATCAACTTAATATAGACTGCTACATGCAGATGTTATACACAGACCTAATCGTAACCACAAATCTAAAACCAGTAACAGATATGAAGAAAACAGAGAAAGGAATCCAAGTATATCATGAAAGAAAGACAACTAACAATGAGAGAAGAGAACAAGAAAAGAAGGGAACGGATAAAAACAATGAAAATGACCATAAAATGAATAATGAAAGGCCAATAAATGCATATGTAGCAATAATTACTTTGAGTATCAACTGACTAAACACTCCAATCAAAAGACATAGCATAACAGAATGGATACCATAGATGTTTTAAGTTATTTATTTTATTTAGGTCTGGTGATGGATGAATAATGTTGAAGTTTATCTTAATTGGCTTGAGGTGCTATAACAAAATATCATAGACTGGGTGGTTTCAACAACAGATACTTATTTCTCACAGGTCTGCAGCCTAGGAAGTCTAAAATTAGGTGCTGGCCAGTTTGGTTCTGTTGAGATCCCTCTCCTGGCTTGCAGTGGCTGCCTACTTGCTGTGCCCTTATATGGTGGGGAGAGAGTGACCTCTGATCTCTTTTCCTTCTGTTATGAGGATACTAATCCCATCATGAAGGCCCTACCTTCATGACCTCCAGAGAATCTAATTACCTCCCAATGGCCCCCAACCTTCCAGTGCCATCACATCAAGGGTTAGGACTTCAATATATGAGCTTAGGGGGACATCAATATTCAGTCCATAGCAAGACATTAGGTATTCTACAGGTATTAGGTGTTCTAATAAAATGACCTCAGAAAAGGAGGAAGTATTTGCAAACATTCTAGTTTTAACACTAAAATACTCCCTATAGCATGTCTTTAATTATTCCATGAGTCAAATCAGGATGCCCAAAATTGTACTGGCACTGGAGAATAAAAAGTAAGGAAATGCAGTACCTCTTGGTCTAGTCTTCTTTAAAATTAGGTTGAAAATATTATGCAGACACTGAAAGGAATGAGGAAGTTTTGTATATACTGACCTGAAATGACTGGATATATTAAATTTTTTAAAAAATCAAAAGGCAAAAGGGTTTTTAAAAGTAAATTGTATTTTGTATAAGTCATAGTGAAATATAAATATAGCTATATATTTGTAAAAAGAAACTTAAGAAGGATAAATCAATGTTATAAAAATGGTTAATTAAATGGGAAAAAGTATAGCATAAAGAAGGTAGTTAACTTGGGAGTTCTCTAAATAAGTCTTCTTATGTAAGTCTCACCTTTGGAACATATGTAATTTTCATATTCCAAAAATAAATTACTTTGAAATGGAAAAATATATCTAGGGGTGCCTGGGTGGCTTAGCCGTTAAGTGTCTGCCTTCCACTCAGGTCATGATCTCAGGGTCCTGGGATCAAGCCCCACACTGGGCTCCCTGCGGGGAGTCTGCCTCTCCCTCTCCCACTCCTCCTGCTTGTGTTCCCTTTCTTGCTGTGTCTCTTTCTGTCAAACAAATAAATAAAATCTTTTAAAAAAAGAGAAAAATAAATCTAATCTTAAAACACTGAATCAAACTGAAATGAATGAACCAATTATATATCAAGTTGGCCAAAAAAATACACAAAGAAAATACTTATTGTAGTTGACTTTTATACCCAGTATTTTTACTGTAAATCTTTGATACATGTATTAAAAACTGAGCTTCAAAAAAGTCTTACATTTCATTTGTTAATCTAATCATTAGAAATACTATTGATACCATTAATTTTAGTGTGTGTGTGTGTGTGTGTGTGTGTATGTGTATGTGTGTGTGTTAGGATAAAGCAAAAAAATTGTATAGGACCCAATTTATGAAATTCCTCATATAACTGTTAAAAAAACTGTTAAAAATAACTGTTAAAAATAAGATAAATAACATGATTATATTTTTCTTCCACTCATTTTTTTAAAGTTTAACTTTCATTTGTTTTATTATTTTTTAATATTTAAATTCATTTTTTTAATGAAACTATATAATTTGGCTTAAAGATTTAAATTCAGCTTTAATGTGAAAACATTTAGGGTTTTACCATTGTGGACTCTTTGGCACTTGCCTGCTTGCTAAGGAGAGAGTCCCAGCTGTGGCTACCACCCCTCCTATCTAAATGCTGCCCTGTTGTTCTGGACTCCTGAATGAGGGTTTGGGCTTCGTCATGTCTGCCATGGCTGGGGCTGATCCGCTCCGGTGTACAGGCCTGACCTGACCAGACCAGAGTTCTAGCTCCTCTAATTTTGTGTGCTCAGATGATATGTGGCATACTAGAGTGTGGAATTTGGTGTCCTTAGGCTCCCTGACTAATTCCAGGAAACACATGTGAAGTGTAGGACCATCAACAACTCTTGAGACAAATTTGACCAGTGCGCCGGGAGTCAGGAAGGAGCCTGAAAATAAATTCTTCTCACTTCCTTTCCCCTCACTGAGGACTATTCTAAGGCTGATTGGAAGGTTTCTTACATGACTAGGCTTCTTCCTCTGTCTCAATTCCCTTTAACCTCACCCCATATGTCCTGTGTTTGGGTTTGCATCTGCCAGTAAATAAACCCTTAATAGGTAATCTGCCTCTAAACCCTTAATAAATAATCTGCCTCCAGTTCCGTTTTATAGACAATCAGGGCTAAGAAAGCAATTTCATTAACGTGTTAGCACACACACACACAAAATTATTGTAAAAGGGGGCAAAGAGAGGGAGGTACGAAAATAAAGAAGTAAATAAAAATCATGTAATTCAATTTGAATTGGAAATATCTGCATGAATTAACAAAAATAACAGCTACCACCACCTCCTTTCCAGGTTTTGACCACTGGAAAGCAGTAATAGTAGCAATGAGCATATCTATTATCTGGATTATGATCTGTATTTATTTATTTCCATAAAAGTATCAGGATAATGGCTGTGTCTAAGTCTAAGCCAAGTTATATAAGATGAACCTAAAATCTGGGGGAGGCCAAAATGCAAGCTATCAAAGAAAATGAATTACCTCAAAAGACCTCAGTAGCCAAAATGAAGAAGATCTCAACAATCAAAGATAGTAAAATTTAAGCATCAAAAAGAATACTGAATACAATTCATTAGAAAAAAATTTGTTACGTAGAAGTCCAAAAGTTCATAATGTAAAAGAGAGAATTAACAAAACTCAATTCATTAACTAGCTTATTCAAAATAAAAAACTAAAAATAAAAACTTGACCTGCTTTTCCTTCATGAAATGAAATTGAAGCTAACTAAATAGTGCTGGTTAATAATGGAAAGTCCTTTGAGAAGAATTCTTACTGGTAGATATTGATGGAATAATAAAATTGGAAAATAATGATTTTGTCACCTTTATTAAATAATATTTATTTTGAATCTTAACAGGAAGTGAATTTTTACTCACTTCTCTAAGAAAAGACCTTTCAATAATAATGAAAAAAATGTATAAATAGATTAAAAGAATTTTGATTTATAATCTGGAGATTAGAAATTCTTTTGATGCCAAGCTATATTTGTGAGAATATTTGTTATATAAAGTATTGTTCACTTAAATTTTAAAACACTTTACTTATTTATTTGAGAAATGAGGTGGCACAGAGGGAGAGGAGCAAGCAGAATCCTCACCGAGTACAGAATCTAATGCAGGGCTGGATCTCAAGACCCTGAGTTCATGACCTGAGCCAAAATCAAGAGTTGAGTGCTCAACTGACTGAGCCACACAGGCTCTTAAAGTGTTTTTCCTAGCAGTTTGATTTTATTCACCAGATTCGTGATAATTTAGTTGCTGATTATGACCTCACTGATCAAGCTCTCAACAGAGTAGTATAAAAGAGAAATGTAGAATCTTTTAGCATATAGAACATTGCTACAATATTTTCTCCTTAAAAAATATGTATTATTATTATTATTATCATTGTTATTATTTTAATGCTTCATGAATTTGCATGTTATTTTTGTGCAGGGGCTAATACTCTCTCTATTGTTGCAACTTTATGCACTGCCAAAGTGAGCACAGAAGACATTATTTTAAAATAAATAGTGCTTCTGGTAAATGAAATTAAAATTTAGAGTAGAAAGTTAATGGATCAGATAAGTGTTTAATGTTTCAGAAGTAACTGGAGGTGATCTGAACGATCTATTCCAAATAAGAGATCAGGTAGATAATATTTTAATGACTTGAACTCAGCAGCAGAGAGTGGGCATAATTATCTAAATTTGAGAGGTATTCCAAAAATGGGGGTTTAGGTTGGAAAAGAGGAAATATTTAACAGAAAGTCAAAATATAATCCCAAGGGAATAGCTGTGGTGAATGCTTACCTAGCTTTTCCATAAAAGTCGAGATACAGATTACATGGTGTTGAGCGGTGACTAAGAGATGAGGAAAAATGTTTCAAAAGCTCCCACTTTTGCATCAATATGGATGGGACTGGAGGAGGTTATGCTGAGTGAAATAAGTCAAGCAGAGAAAGTCAATTATCATATGGTTTCACTTACTTGTGGAACATAAGGAATAACATGGAGGACATTGGAAGAAGGAAGGGAAAAACGAAGGGGCGAAATCGGAGGGGGAGGCGAACCATGAGAAACGGTGGACTCCGAGAGACAAACTGAGGGTTTTAGGAGGCAGGGGAGTGGGGGGTGGGGGTGGGTGAGCCTGGTGATGGGTATTAAGGACGGCACGGATTGCATGAGCACTGGGTGTTATGAAAACAATGAATCCTGGAACACTACATCAAAAACTTACGATGTACTGTATGGTGACTAACGTAACATAATTTAAGAAAAGAAAAGACAGCTTCACATCATGATATAATATCATGACACTCAAGACATTTAAAAGTCTCAACATCTCCCCATTGTCCTCTCCCTTTACTCTCCAATAAACTTGTCTCTGACCCCCAGAGTCTAGTAAGTCAGTAGTAGAAAAACATTTTGAAGTTTCCCACCTTGTGTTTTTATTTATCCCATTTTCCCCCTGTGTGACGTAACCCTTCTCTCACACCTCTGCTGCTTGGTGAAATCACTCTGGTTCTACAAGGCTCAGCACAAATGTTGTATGCTTCACCTCCCAGGAAAGATCAATTACTTTTTTTCTATGTCTCTATAAAATTTAGTTTATAATTTAATTATAACCCTCATAACATAATTATTTTCAACTACAGGTTTCAGTCTATTCCACTAGAATATAAGTGTTTACAGGCTTAACTTTGTTGCATAAATGAAAGTCTCCTTATGTAAACTGCTATGTGTTATTTAACATTAATTAAGACATATTCACCTACTCTTGTCATTCACCGTGCTAAGCTGCTGGTGATGCAACAGTAAGTCAGAGCGTTACAGTCCCTGCTAAATCTAACACCTACGAAAGGACACAGAGATTCAAAGAGACTAATAAAACGTAGTGTCATAAGCTTGATAAGCATACGGATGATGGTGATGATTATGTTAGCTAATAGTTACTGAGTATTTCTATGAGCCGAGTGTGAATCAAGCACGCTACATGTATTATCAAATCCAACCCTCACAATGTCTCAGTGACAGAGGAAGCACAGGGCTCTTTTATAGAGTCAGGAGAACACTTAAGTAAGACTTTGAGAGTCCGTGAAAGCTTCCCTAACAGAGGGATTTTGGGATTTCTCTGTTGAGACCTAAAAGAATGATTGGAGATTAGGAGGTAAGAGAGAAGAAGAGTGAGGGGCCTCTGGGTGGCTCAGTGGGTTCAGCCTCTGCCTTCAGCTCAGGCCATGATCCCAGGGTCCTGGGATCCAGCCCCACATAGGGCTCTCTGCTCAGCAGGGAGCCTGCTTCCCCCCTTCTCCCTTTGCCTGTTTCTCTGCCTACTTGAGCTCTCCCTCTCTGTCAAATAAATAAATAAAATCTTTAAAAAGAGAGAGAGAGAGAGAGAGAAGGGGTGTGTGTGTGTGTGTGTGTGTGTGTGTGTGTGTATTCTAGTGAGTTGCAGACAGGAAAATTATTTCTAACAGAAAGCAAAAACCAAAGTCTAATCAATATATATATTTAGTGGATATTGGGCTTTCTACTTCCAAAGTCAGACTATATCGCAGAGCTTAATTCCTTTGGAAACAGTTGCAAAAAGCTAAAAACTGGACCAGATCCATTGTCCTCATTTTTCAGATAGAAGCCCTGAATACTGGTTCAAGGAAATGCGTTCCCAGTTCCATACAGAGTCATTGGCAGGAGTTGGGCTCCCGGGCCAGTCTATTTCCAGGACACCCTGCTGGGGCCTCTATGGACTGTCACGTGGTTTCCATTTCAGCCAACCAGCCATAAACGTATGCAGACAAAAACACGTTTTATGATTCCCAACCACCACATTCCAGCTCACGTTCTTCTCTTGATTATTATTTCATAAGAAAACTATAAATTATGGAATATAACAGTACATATCTGTACTTAATCTCTAAACAGATGTGGTCTAGAAATGATTCCTCTCAATCTTCCCTTCAACACATCAGGTCCATCCTGAAAATGCATCATGACTTGTTATCTCGTAGGCTGTATTTCCATCTTAATCATGTCTCTGATGGACGGTCTTCGTTGCCTCCTATTTTGAAGTGGCTTATGTCAGTTGTAAGAGCTTGGCCTTTGAGGCTGACACACTGGCGTCCCAATTCTGGGTCTGCCACTTACCAGCTACGGGACCTCGGGCCAGGCATATAACATGTCTGTATTAGTGCCTTGCCTCATGGTGTCCTTGGGGGCACTGAGACAGCACGCATGTAAAGTACAGTCATACTGCCTGATACATGGTTCATTGTGAGAACATTCGACTTGTGAGACATATTTTTTACATCAAATCATAAAATCACAGCTAAAATAATAGCTGCTTTAACTATTCTGCTTTACCAATAGGACCTACAGACTGATAATGTTCTTACCTGCCAAAATGAAATACTCCTTTAGCTTCTGCCCCTGCACTGCAGAGTTTGGAAGAGCAAGAACCGGGAATTTCCTCTAGACTCTGGCATCTACTAATGTGATCATCACACGGTGAGTACTCACAAGTATTGACTGAATTACTTACTTATTTGGTGTCTGAGCCAAACTAGAACTCAGGCATCTAATTACATATATAAATATATGTTTCTTTTACTACACCAAAAATTAAGAAAAAATAAAAATTTCTGATTCTTCATTTTGTAGAGCATATTCTGGGAGAAATTTGGTCTTAGAAATTTCAAGTTATTCATATTCCAATATAATGCTTCTTATTCCGCTTGACCCCACTGGTACAAATTCACATGAATATTAACAGCAGGGAAGGGAGCTAGGACTTCAGCTGAGCCCTTAGGAAGTGAGGCAGTGCTTAGCGTGAGTGCCCTGCTGGGTAGTGGATATACGGCATGGCTCAGGCACTGTGTTTATGCATTTTAAATTGCTTTCTTTACAACTCCAGTCCAGAGGAAATATTATCTCTGAGCCAAACTGGATCAGGGCATTCCAACCCACTGAAGTAGAATTGAGAAATCTCAAATAGGCATCATACCCCCTTGAACTTGGCTATAGCTACTTTTGTAGAAATAAATCCCACAAATGAGCTCCTTCAACACACCCTCCTTACCCAAACCATAACCTTATAAAGAGAGTATGAACAAATGCCATTTCCAAACCCACTTAAGTCACTTCAACTGTGGAGTTCCTGGCCCTAACTTTAGTAGCAGCATTAACAGCTGATGGAAATAATGCCGTGGCTTGCAGATGTAAAATACCGTAGAAACCTGAATAGTTTCTCTTAATGGGATGACATCAGATTCTCCTAAGAAGCGAATGCATGCTGTCTGGATTCACCTACTTTTTTACAAAACAGCCATTACTGTATGCCAAAATAAGTGAGCAGTGGTTTCCCTTCCTCCTTTTACTCTTTTCTTTTGAGTCAATGACAAAATACACATGGAACACATTATCCCTGTCTGCCAATTATGGTTAGATGTACAAAATTGTCCTTTACCTTAACATTCATGAAGCAATTGGCTCTAAAAATAGTGGTGACATGGGGCGCCTTGTGGCTCAGTTGGTTGAGCAGCTGACTCTTGATTTCAGCTCAGGTCATGATCTCAGGGTCTTGGGACGAAGCCCTGCATCTGCCTCCACGCTCAGCGGAGAATCTGCTTGAGGCTTCTCACTCTCCTAACTGTCCTTCCCCTGCTCAGTCTCTCTCTCTATCCTTAAAGCAAATAAATAAATCTTAAAGAAAAAGAAAAGAAAAGAGTAGCAGTGATGTGATGGTTTTCAGAAGTAAATTGTGCTAACTGCTTGAGAATACCCCAAATTTTTTTTTCCAGGTCTTTTTTTTTCCAATTTATTTATTTTCAGAAAAACAGTATTCATTATTTTTTCATCACACCCAGTGCTCCATGCAAGCTGTGCCCTCTATAATACCCACCACCTGGTACCCCAACCTCCCACCCCCCCCGCCACTTCAAACCCCTCAGATTGTTTTTCAGAGTCCATAGTCTCTCATGGTTCACCCCCCTTCCAATTTACCCAAATTCCCTACTCCTCTCTAATGTCCCTTGTCCTCCGTGCTATTGGTTATGCTCCACAAATAAGTGAAACCATATGATAATTGACTCTCTCTGCTTGACTTATTTCACTCAGCATAATCTCTTCCAGTCTACCCAAAATTTAGGAGCTGACAGATTGCATTCTTAAGTAGAAGAGGTGCGTTGTGATGTGTGGGCACTGGTTAAACACTCAGTCATCCTTTGCCCTGTCTGTGGGACATATGCTAATAGCTTATTGTTACTGCTTGTGAACTTTCTGGGCAGTTGAAACCCAGAATTTCATCCCCCTGATGCCAGTGGGTCCCACTGCATTTGATGGATGCAAATAACCGTGGCCTTAATATTTTGATTGATCTGGAGGGAATTAACAAGGTATTTTTGTCAAAAGAGAATCATAGAGAAGCAAATCTTACTCCAAGAGTTCGTTCAGTTTACCCTTACTAATGCCTGATGTCTTTGATCTAGAAATGTCTACTGAGTTTTCATATTCTGTATTAACAGTACGTATTTTAGGTTGGTCATCATCCAACAAATTAAAGTGAGCCTTTAAAAATAGTGTGTCTCCATATATCTAATTTTTCAGCAAACAAAACCAAAAACTACATAAAAATATCAAACCTCTTCTTCTGGAAAAGTTAAAAGTCCTTGATACTAGGAAAACTTATATTTTTAGGGAAAGGACAGCCAAAGGTCTGGTTTGGCATAGGGAATAAAATTGCAAGTTAAGAAATGGAAACAGAATTTTTTTTTCCAGCTATAAAAGAAAGAAAGAAAAAATATAATCTGTGGCATGTGGTAAAGTCTCCCTGTTGTGAGGATCATGAAGCTTCTGAGGTTTGTGACTCAGTGGAAAGCTCACAAAGGGACAAGAAATCATTTAGTTTTACTGGGTGAGTCTCCTGGATATGTTTAAATGTATACAGTGAGAATACTTTTTAAATATTTATATTAAACTTGGAATGTTTGACACAATTGAAATTTGAAAGTTTTAGGTGGGTTTTTTGTAACAGCAAAGATTTTCCTCTCCTGGTCTGATTTGTGCCCATATTTCAATTTTCTTTTTCTTTTCTTTTCTTTTTTTTTTTTTTTTTTAAAACTTACTTGACAGACAGAGATCACAAGTAGGCAGAGAGGCAGGCAGAGAGAGAGGAAGGAAAGCAGGCTCCCTGCTGAGCAGAAAGCCCAATGCGGGGCTTGATCCCAGGAACCTGAGATCATGACCTGAGCCAAAAGCAGAGGCTTTAACCCACTGAGCCAGCCAGGCACCCCCAATTTTATTTTTCTTTCTGGAGGGTTGGGTTACCAGATGTTGGGAGGGAAAAAAAAAATGAGATTGTGCACAAAATTTCCCTAAATAAATACAAGGTGTGGCCTTTGTTGTTGTCTCTGTCAGATGGTGAACTTCTTGGCCACATAATAATCATGTTCATACTCTTGTTTTATGACAATTTTATGGGACCATTGTGTGCCAGGTACTTGCCCTTTATAGATATAGATACTCTTTCTCAATCAGACAACTGAGGTGAATAAATATGTACAAGTTGCTATAACGCTGGAAATCTACTCTGGCAGCCCATCTCATGTTTGGACTGCTTTTAGGTTGGTCTTCATTTGGGGATAATGTACTGAGCCAGGACACAGGCATAAACATTAACCCTGGCACTGCAACCTTGCTGGCTTGTACTGTGCTAGAATTTATGAGGTCTCTTCATAGAATTAGGACTCCAGTAGTGATTTAAAACCAAATTAATCACACTGGCCATATTGGTTCAGTTCAACTCTGGGATGTCTTAATTTGGTCAGAGATGCCTTGACCAGCAGTTAAAATAAACACAAAAATATTTATTGTTCTTTCACTGATAGGCAAAACTAGTAAATGTAATGTAATTGAACTGTTGAATTATTCGGTTTTTAAAAACCCTTCAATATTTAAAATACGTCTTGTGGTAAGGATGCCAGGGTCTATTTAAAAATAAAAACAGACTTTCCCCCATTTATGATTGTTCGACTTACAATTTTTGAATTTATAATGGTGTGAAAGCAATAAGCATTTAGTAGAAGTTGTACTGAAGATTTGGAGTTTCGATCTTTTCTTGGGCAAGCAAGATGCAGCTCCATGCTCTCGCGATGCGGCTGGCAGCGGCCCCCGTCCCCGTCAGCCACTCTCCGGAGGCGGAAGGACCGAGGTGCTGTCCAACACTCCGCCCGCACAACCCTTCTGTCTTTTCACCTTCGGTACAGTAGTCAATAAGTTACACACATATTCCACACTTTATTCTACAGCAAGCTTTGTGTGACGTCATTTTGGCCAGCTGTAGGCTAATGTAAATGTTCTGAGCACATTTGAAGTAGGCTCCGCTATGCTATGCTGTTTAGAGGGTTAAATATATTAAATGAATTTTTGACTTATGTTATTTTCAACTTACGATAAGTTCATCTGACTATAACCTCCTTGTAAATCAAGGAGGATCTGTAGGTAATGTAAAGCAGCTTGTATTTATATAATTACTGATATTTATTGATATTGATATTGATTGACATTGATTTTTATTGTATTTTTAAAGTATTAATTCCTTTTCAATAAATATATTTCAAGTTACTTCATCTAAAAATAAAACCCACAAATAGCAATAATTGTGGAAGCCAAATTTCCCTTCTTCTTTTTCTCATAACACCCAGCATAGAGATTATTCATAGAGGGAAAGAAGACCATAGTGCTGTTGGGTTAAAACTAATGCAGATTTTAGTTTCTGGATCTGTCAGCTTTGCCACAAAAATGTTGTATAGCAAACATCTCTAAAACATGGTGACTTAAAACAACAATTATTTATTTCTATTCACCTATAAGTTCTTTCCTGAGCTCATCTCAATGTTGTAGAACCTTACCAAATGCAGTTAGTAACAATCACCATATTTTCAACTTTTGCCTCAAAACTTTTTTTCCTCCAATGCTGGAAATTCAATAGGTATTTCTTTTCTCTTTTTGAGGTGCTCATAGGTGATAGGTTTAACACATGCTGTCTCTATATAATATTTTCCCAGGCTTTTCTCAAAGTTCCTTTGTTCTCCACCAGCCAATCCCAAAACTGACACACATATTTCAAATATTTGTTAAGGCAGCACCTCACTCTTGGGTACAAATTTCTGCATTAGTTAATAGTGCCACAAAATACTACTTACAAAATCACTTCACAATCCAGTGATTTAGGAGTACCAATCATTTATTCTCTTTTGTATGTTAATAGAATGGCTAGGGCTTGATTGACTAGGCTGCGCTCAGCTGGTCTCGGCTGTGAGCTATGGGATGGGTCTGAATCTACTCTAGTCTCCACTGACGGGTCGGCTCAGGTCTCTTCCAAGTGTGATAATTCTGGGGTCAAGGCTATAGTGGTAATAGTTATCCAGGGGAAACTTTCCTTTTTGTTTGTTTGTTTGTTTGTTTGTTTCTTCCTTTCTTTCTTTCTTTTTTTTTGTTTAAGATTTTATTTATTTACTTGACAGAGAGAGAGACAGCAAGACAGAGAACAAAAGCAGGAGGAGTGGGAGAGGGAGAAGCAGACTTCTTATGGAACAGGGAGCCTGATGTGGGGCTCAGTCCCAGGACCCTGGAATCATGACCTCAGCCAAAGGCAGATGCTTAACAACTGAGCCACGTAGGGCCCCCTGGGAAAGCTATTCTCATGGTAACCACAGAATTGCAGGATGCATGGCCAAGCACCAGCACATTTCAGGTCTCTGCTGTATCCCATCTGCTAATATTTTTTTGACCAAAGCAAGTCACATGGCAGAGGTTTAGGGAAGTACACTTTGTTTCAAAGTGTAGGTGTAATTACGAGTAGAGGGAATTAAACAATTTTCATCAATAATTCAATCTACTATAGATTTCTCTGTTCAATGTCACTGAAATAATCCAAGTAATAATTATCCTAACAAAGCCCATGAACAGTAATACCTGAGCTATTTTTCAGTTCCATGTTCATCATTCTTACCATATTTCCTAAGATACCAGGTAAACAGTAGTAACATTAAGCCAACTTAATAATCTTATAATCAACCTGATCATATAGTTAAAAAGATTACTAAAACAAATGAAGCAATCATTTGTGCATTTTATAAAGCTTAACAATTTTCTTAGGAATGAATGAAATAACAAAGAAAATCATCATATATTTCTTTTTTAAATTAATTTATTTAATTATTTATTTTCTTTTTTCAGTGTTCCAAAATTCATTGTTTATGCACCACACCCAGTGCTCCATGCAATACATGCCCTCCATAATACCCACCACCTACTACCTACTACCCATCCCCCTATCCCCTTCCCCTCCAAAATCCTCAGATTCTTTTTCAGAGTCCACAGTCTCTCATGATTCATCTCCCCCTCTGATTTAGCTCAATTCACTTTTCCTTTCCTTCTCCTAATGTCCTCCATGTTATTCCTTATGTTCCACAAGTAAGTGAAACCATATGGTAATTGACTCTCTCTGCTTGACTTATTTCACTCAGCGTAATCTCCTCCAGGCCCGTCCATGTTGCTACAAAAGTTGGGTATTCAGCCTTTCTGATGGCTACATAATATTCCATTGTATGTATGGACCACATCTTTATTCATTCATCTGTTAAAGGGCATCTTGGCTCTTTCCACAGTTTGACAATTGTGGCCATTGCTGCTATGAATATTGGGGTATGTATGACTTTCTAAGTTGTTTTGAAAGATTCTCTTCAATACAATACCATTAGGAAATAATTTTTGTTAATTCCTTCTCTTAAAAACACCTGACAGGCTTATATTAATGGTAAGCTCCTTGTCTGAAATCTAATTCTTTATCTTGTCATAACTGGTTTATATTCCATTTGGTCCTTAATGGTGAAATGGCAGGGAGAGTAGAAAGAAGCCAATAATCCCAGGTCACATTGTCCAGAGAGGATTAAGTTTCTTAGTCCAAATCCATGCTTTAGTCATTGTTCAAGGGATTTTAATGGATGGGCATAGGTAAGACAATGGAAAGCTTTGGGCAGAGTTTAACTCTAGCAATTAAAGGCAAATTTATTCCTAAATGCAGATGAAGTTTGTCCATATTAGAGCTGCCAGTCACAGAGATACAGAGTCATTTTCCAGTAACCCTGAGAGAGGAGACTTATTTGGCTCTATTTGCCAGGTTTAGAGAACAGGAACAGTTTCAGATCTCATTTATTGACATGAGAGAAAGCTCTAAGAGTCTGCCATCTTGGTAAGGATTGGCTTTAAAACAGTCCTATGTATTAGTTCTGTTTATTTAAGAATTTGTCTGACATTTCTCCCCTGGTTCCTGAGAGGTCACCTACAAATCTCTGGAATTCCCAGAGTGATAAAAGTGTGTTTGTTATTTACGGTGAGCCCCTAAATAGTTTTGGGTAATGAGATAAACTCAAGATGGAGGCTGGCCACAAGCAGAAAGACCAAGCATGTAATTAGAGGGTTGTGGCTTGAGTCACATGATAACCACCAGAGCTCCAGGAAGGAGAGAGAGACTGAAGACTGAGTTCAATCACATAGCCAATGATTCAATCAATCATATGCACTTAATGGAATCCCAACAAAACTCTGAACATCAACACCTGAGGGAGCCTCCCTGTTGGCAATATTCTGTGCATATTGTTATACACTGACATGACAGGGGACTGATACATCCTGGTTCCACAAGAAGATGACACCAGAAGCTTTATGTTGGAACCCTCTCAGGCTTCCCACTATATACCTCTTCTTTTGGCTGGTTATGATTTATATCATTTTTGTTCTTGCTATAATAAAACTGTTATAAATATAGTGCCTTCCTGAGTTCTGAGAGTTATTACAGAGCAAAGCTGAAGGGGTAATGAAAACTTCAAATGTGAGTCAGTTCAGGAATGAGGTACCCAGAGCTGATAGTCTGACTTCAGGGGGTCAGCATGAGAAGTACTGAGAGTGGTCGGAACAGAACCTGCAATTGCACCAGTTGCCTCCATAGGGAGAATGGGCTGAGACGGCCAAAGCAGGTTGGGATTTGTGTTTGCAGATGACTAAAAAGTCCTCTTATCTCTCCGAGGTAACAAGAATTTCATTTGACTTTCTAAGCACATATTATTTGTATGTATGTATGTAGTCAAGATTTCCTATTAAATCATGTTCAAAGCAAATGTTCAAAGTATTGAATAATTGTTTGTTAATAAATATAACAGGTATAATAATTATTTTAATGTTTATATCTTTCAAGTGTTTGAAAAAAATATTTACCAGTTGTATATTATTAGTATTATATTATTATTACATATTGTATATACTAATAATGTATATTATTAGTATACATTATTTACCTGGTCCTTTTATTTGTTTGTTTGGGTTTTTTTGTCCATCTGCGTCATTCTGTGCTCTGTTCTGTGCCATGGTGGATAGATGTCTGGAAACTATAATTCCCAGCCACCCTTCTCAGCTGGCTGCCTTTATGTTCTGGCAGTGGGAGGTAGGGGAAAGTGACAAAGTGAAAGGGAAAAGGTATTTTTCTGTTTTTCTCTTTTAGACATTAGCTCTGGCAGTGGCAGAAATAACAGCAAAGATACAGGCTCTTCTGTGACAGTATGGACTCCAGATTTCCACTCAGGTTCTTGATGTGGAGTTGTTTGAGGCAAGAGGTACTTCAGATGCTGCTATAGAACAGTGTTCTTGGGCTCTGAATCCATTGCTATAGCTACAGGCTTTGGGATTTTGCAATGTTAGTTGTAGTAGAACCTCCTGGTTTCTTTCATCTGGCCCCAGGGACAGCAGTTACAGCAACTTCAGTGGCACAGTGATCTTGGGGTCTGGCTGATTTTCCTTCCTCTATCCTAGGAGCAATAGCACCTTTGTATAGTTTCTAAGATCAGAGTTGTGTCACCTCCTCCCTTTTGCTTTTACAACATTCCAACACTTTTGTATCCAATTCCTGGTTACATTTTTCTGTTTGTATTATTAATATTTTCCTGACCAGATACAGACTGATAAAGAGGGTAAGTAATATATTCGTGAAAAACTCATCAAATGGAATTTTTACAAATCAAAAAATACTTTATGTAAATAGGAAAACTCTTTAGAAGGAAAAAAAAAAAAAAACCTTCTGAAAGTGATATACCCAATTTGAATTCAAGTACCTATTACATAAATCTTCTGCTACATAAAATTTTATCTTATGTTCCACTTTTTTTTTTCATTTTAAAGCTATTTGCATTGCAATTTTATTCCCAATTTATTCTACTCTCATATTGTTTGCAAATCATTTTCACAATTTTAAAAAAAATTATATTGTGATAATGTAAATATGCTATTGTCAAATTTAATAACTAACACAATCAGCCTGAATGACAATGCAATTGGCTTATTTTATCTCCTTAAGTTTAGAGTTCCAATCTATAGCATAAGTGCTGAATAGAGCTTGGGCCAGAAAGACTAAAAATCAATTTTCCTAAAAAATGATATACTATTTAAAAAAAAAATGAAGAGAGGGCATTGAACAAGTTGGCAGAGGAGTAGGAGACCTTAATTTCGTCTTGTCCCAGGAATTCAGCCAGATAGTTATCAAACCATTCTGAACACCTATGAAGGAGATCTAAGAAAAGAATAGCAGCAATCCTATGAACAGAAAAGTGACCACTTTCTTGAAGGTAGGACATGAGGAGAAGTGAATCTGAGGTGATATTTGGGAAAATAGACCACAGGAGTCTCCATCAGCCAGCAACTGCCAAAGGAAAGGGCCACAGAACACAAAATCAGAACTTTTAGAAGTCTGCTCCATGGAGGGACATTGCTCCAGTGGCTAAGCAGAAGGTGGAACCCTTGCTGGGATAGTGTGGTCTCAGGTCCTTCAAGGTCACAGAAAGACTGAGGATGTCTGAGTGCAGCAGAGCTCCCAGGTGTCAGAGTGGGGAAGCTGGCTGCAAAGATGGAGCCAAGGGGGAGGGGGGTCCGAGCTTGGGGTTGGCATAAGCTGTGGCACAGTCAGGCCACTACCCTTCCAGCTGGGCCTTGTAAGTGGCAGATCTGGGGAGACTCCCCTTTCTCCCCCAGGATGAGAGGCATGGGATCATACTGCAGGAGTCTACTGGATTGGAAGATTCCAAATGGGATCATGTGCCAGACATAGAAATGTTTGGTCACAGGCCAGGTGAACAGAGTGAAACTGGAGACTAGGGAGACAGGAAGGATTGAGTGCTTTTCTCTGAGGATGTACTGAGGAGTGGGGCCCCAAGATCTTGGCTCTTCCAGGGTGAGAGATTGGGAGCCCGCCATTTTTATTTCATCCTCTAAAGCTGTGTGGAAATCCTTTAGGGAACAAAAGCTACTGAGAGCAAACCCTAGCAGATTACTTAGTCCAGCCCCTGGCAAGATTGGTGCAAATCCGTCTCGGGCAAAGACGTTTGAAAATCTCTGCACAGGCCCCTCCCCCAGAAGATCAGCAAGAACATCCAGCCAAGACCAAGGTTACTAGTCAATAAGAACTGCAAAACTTCAGTGCTAGGGGAACACAGCAAGTAGAATTCATGGCTTTCCCCCCATGATTCTTTAGTCTTTCAAAGTTAACTTTAAAATTTTCTTAATTTTTCTTCATTTTTTTCTTTTTCTTTTTCTTTTCTTTTTTCTATTTTCTATTCTTTTCCTTTTCTATTTTTAAAAATTTTTCTTCTTTCCTTTTCCATTTTCATTTTTTTAATTTTCATTTTTACAGGCATAGTCTATCCCTTCATTGTTTTAACCTTATTTTGTGTATGTGTGTGTGTGTGTATATATATATATTAACCTTATTTATATATATATATATTAAATAACCTTATTATATATATAGCCTTGTTTTATGTATATTATTTTACATATAAATAATATAAATAAATAATATTTTACATATAAATAACCATATATATATACATATATATGTTTTCTTTCTTTAAAATTATGGGATTCAGTTTCTTCTAACAGACTAAAATATATACTAAATCTAGTGTATGACTTTGTTCTATTCACCCACCTGATTACATTATCTCCTTTTTAAAAAATTTTTTTCTTCTTTCTTTTTTCAAACAACTTCTTATCAAATTCTTTTTTAAAATCTTTTTTAAGTTCCAGTTTTACAGCCATATCCCACCCCTACACTGTATTTACCCTTATTTTTGTAAATATATGTGTTTTTTTTTTCTTAAAATTTTGGGAGGCAGTTTCTTCTAACAGACCAAATACACCCAAAATCTAGAGTGTGGGTCTGTTTTATTCACCTGTCTGCTCAAATTCTTCATTTTTTTTTCCTCTTTTCCTCCCGGTTTTGGGTCTTTTCTGATTTGTTTAGTGTATATTTTTCTGGGGTTATTGTTACCCTTTTTGCATTTTGTTCTCTCATTCACCTATTCATTTCTGAACAAAATGATAAAATGGAAAAACTCACTTAAAAAAATAAAGAACAAGAAGAAGTACCGACTACCAGGGACTTAATCAACATGGACATTAGTAAGATGTTGGGACAGAATGACAATTATAAAGATATTAGCTGGGCTTGAAAAAAGCATAGAAAATACTAGAGAATCCCTTTCTGGAGAAATAAAATCTAACCAAGTCAAAATCAAAAAGGCTATTAATGAGGTGCAATTAAAAAATGGAGGTTCTAACTGCTAGGATAAATAAGACAGAAGAGAGAATTAGTGACAAAGAAGACTAAATGATGGAAAATATAGAAGCTAAGAAAAAGAGAGATAAACAAATACTGGATCATGTGGGAGAATTTCAGAGATAAGTGATACCATAAGATGAAAGAGTATTAGAATAATTGGGATCCCAGAAGAAGAAGAGAGAGAGGGCAGAGGTACATTGAAGCAATTATAGCAGAGAACTTCCTTATTTGGGAGAAGGAAATTGGCATCAAAATCCAGGAGGCACATAGAACTCCCTCAAAATCAATCAAATTGGTCAGCACTTCATCTCTAATAGTAAAACTTACAACTCTCAGAGACAAAGAGAAAATCCTGAAAGCAGCTCAAGAAAAGAGGTCTGTAACCTACAAAAGTAGAAACATTAGATTGGCAGCAGACCTATCCACAAAGACCTGGCAGGCCAGAAAGGAGATAAAAAGAGATAAAAAGTTTCCAGGAAAACAAAAATTAAAGGAATTTGTGACCACCAAATCAGCCCTACAAGAAATATTGAAAGGGGTCCTCTAAGCAAAGAGAGAGCCTAGAAGCAACATAGATCAGAAAGGAACAAAGACAACATAAAATAACAGTCACCTTACAAGCAATGCAATGGCACTAAATTTGTATCTTTCAATAGCTACCCTGAATGTAAATGGGCTAAATGCCCCAACCAAAACACACAGGGTATCAGATTGGGGAAAAAAAAAATCCATTGATATGCTGTCTGCAAGAGATTCATTTTAGACCCAAAGACACTTCTAGATTAATAATGAGGGGGTGGAAACAATTGACCATGCTAATGGACATCAAAAGAAAGCAGGGGTGACAATCCTTATATCAGACAAATTAGAATTTAAACCAAAGACTATAATAAGAGGTGAGGAAGGACACTATGTCATACTTAAAAGGTATATCAACAAGAAATTCTACTGTTGTAAATATTTATATCCCTAACATGGGATCAGCCAACTATATAAACCAATTAAAAAGAAAATCAAAGAAACACATTGACAATAATACAATAATAGTAGGGAACTTTAACATCCCCTCTCACTTAAATGAACAGATCTTCTAAGCAAAAGATCAACAAGGAAATAAGGCCTTTAAATGACACACTGGACCAGATGGACATCACAGATATATTCAGAGCATTCCATCCCAAAGCAACAAAATACGCATTCTTCTCTGGTGCACATGAAACGTGCCCCAGAGTAGAACACATCCTGGGTCGCAATTCAGGTCTCAACCAGTACCAAAATATTGGGATCATTCCCTGCCTATTTTCAGACCACAATGCTCTGCAACTAGAACTCAATCACAAGAGGAAAGTCAGAAAGAACTCAAATACATGGAGGCTAAAGAGCATCCTGCTAAAGAATGAATGGGACAACCAGGAAATTAGAGAAGAATTGAAAAATTTCATGGAAACAAATGAAAATGAAAACACAACTGTTCAAAATCTTTGGGATGCAGCAAAGGCAGTCCTGAGAGAAAAGTATATAGTGATACAAGCCTTTCTCAAGAAACAGGAAAGGTCTCAAGTACACAACCTAACCCTACACCTAAAGGAGCTGGAGAAAGAACATCAAATAAAGCCTAAACCCAGCAGGACATGATAAATAATAAAGATCAGAGCATAAGTCAATGAAATAGGAACCGAAAGAACAGTAGAACTGGTCAATAAAAGTAGGAGCTTTTTCATTGAGAGAATTAATGAGATTGATAAACCCCTGGCTAGGCTTATCAAAAAAAAATAAAGGTCCCAAATAAATAAAATCATGAATGAAAGAGGAGTGATCAAAGCCAACACCAAAGAAATACAAACATTTATAAGAACATATTATTAGCAACTATATGTCAGGAAATTAGGCAATCTGGAAGAAATGGATGCACTCCTAGAGACATATGAACTATCAAAACTGAACAGGAATAAATAGAAAACATAAACAGACCATAGCCAGCAAGGAAATTGAACCAGTAATCAAAAATCTCCCTATAAACAAGAGCCAAGGGACAGACGGCTTCCCAGGGGGAATTCTACTAAACATTTAAAGAATTAATATCTATTCTTCTGAAACCATACCAAAAAATAGAAATGGAAGGGAAACTTCCAAACTCATTTTATGAGGCCAACATTACATCGATCCCCAAAACAGACAAAGACCCCATCAAAAAGGAGAATTACAGACCAATACCCCTGATGAACATGGATGCAAAAATTCTCACCAAAATACGAGCTAATAGGATCCAATAGCACATTAAAAAGATTATTCACCAGGAACAAGTGGGATTTATTCCTGGACTGCAAGTTTGGTTAAACATTTGCAAATCAACCAATGTGATACAATACATTAATAAAAGAAAAAACAAGAATGATAGGATACTCTCAATAGATGCTGAAAAAGCATCTGACAAAGTATGGCATCCTTTCTTGATCAAAACTCTTCAACGTATGGGGATGGAGGGTACATTCCTCAACATCATCAAAGAGATCTATGAAAAACCCACAGCGAATATCATTCTCGATGTGAAAAAAGAAAACTGAGAGTTTTTCCCCTAAGGTCAGGAACATGGCAGGGATGTCCACTATCACCACTGCTATTCAACATAGTACTAGAAGTCCTAGCCTCAGCAATCAGACAACAAAAAGAAATTAAAGGCATCCAAAGTGGCAAAGAAGTCAAACTCTCACTCTTTGCAGATGATATGATACTTTATGTGGAAAACCCAAAAGACTCCACCCTAAAACTGCTAGAACTCATGCAGGAATTCAGTAAAGAGTCAGGATATAAAATCAATGCACAGAAGTCGGCTGCATTTCTCTACACCAACAACAAGACAGAAGAAAGAGAAATTAAGGAGTCAATAACATTTACAGTTGTACCCAAAAAAACATAAGGTACCTAGGAATAAATCTAACCAAAGAGGCAAAGAATCTATGCTCAGAAAACTATAAAGTACTCATGAAAGAAATTGAGGAAGACACAAAGAAATGGACAAATGTTCCATGCTCATGGATTGGAAGAACAAATATTGTGAAAATGTCTGTGCTACCTAACACAATCTACATGTTTAATACAATCCCTATCAAAATCCCATCCATTTTTTTCAAAGAAATGGGACAAATAATCTTAAAATTTGTATGGAACCAGGAAAGGCCCCGGATAGCCAGAAGAATGTTGAAAAAGAAAGCCAAAGTTGGTGGCATCACAATTCCAGAATTCAAGCTCTATTACAAAGCTGTCATCATCAAGACAGTATGTTGCTCCACAAAAACAGACACATAGATCAATGGAACAGAATAGAGAGCCCAGAAATAGACCCTCAACTCTATGGTCAACTAATCTTTGACAAAGCAGGAAAGAGTGTCCATTGGAAAAAAAACAGCCTCTTCAACAAATGGTTGTGGGAAAATTGGACAGCCACATGCAGAAAAATGAAACTGGATCATTTCCTTACACCACACATGAAAATAGACTCAAAATGGATAAAGGACCTCAATGTGAGAAAGGAATCCATCAGCATCATTGAGAAGAACACAGGCAGCAACCTCTTCGACCTCAGCCTCAGCAACTTCTTCCTAGGAACATCACGAAAGGCAAGGGAAGCAAGGGCAAAGATGAAATACTGGGACTTCATCAAGATCAAAAGCCTTTTGCACAGCAAAGGAAACAGTTAACAAAACCAAAAGACAACTGACAGAATGGGAGAAGATATTTGCAAATGACATATCAGATAAAGGGTTAGTATCCAAAATCTATAAAGAACTTATCAAACTGAACAAACAAAGAACAAATAATCCAATCAAGAAATGGGCAGAGGACAAGAACAGACATTTCTACAAATTCATCCAGATGGCCAAAAGATACATGAAAAAGTGCTCCACATCACTCGGCATCAGGGAAATATAAATTAAAACCACAATGAGATACCACCTCACACCAGTCAGAATGGCTAAAATTAACAAGTCAGAAAATGACAGATGTTGGTGAAGATGCAGAGAAAGGGGAACCCTCCTACCTTGTTGGTGAGAATGCAAACTGATGCATCCACTCTGGAAAACAACATGGAGGTTCCTCAAAAAGTTGAAAATAGAGCTACCCTATGACCCAGCAATTGCACTACTGGGTATTTACCCTAAGGATACAAATATAGTGATCCGAAGAGGCACGTGCACCTGAATATTTATGGCAGCAATGTCCGCAACAGCCAAACTATGGAAATAATCTAGATGTCCATCAACAGATGAATGGATAAAGAAGATGTAGTGTATACACACACACACACACACCACAGCCATCAAAAAGCTAAATCTTGACATTTGCAATGACATGGATTGAACTAGAGGGTATTGTGCTAAGCAAAACAAGTCAATCAGAGAAAGATAATTATCATATGATCTCCCTGATATGTGGAATTCCAGAAGCAAGGGAGAGGATCTTGGGGAAGAGAGGGAAAAAATGAAACAAGAAGAAAGCAAAGAGGGAGACAAAACTATAAAAGACTGTTAATCTCGGGAAACAAACTGAGGGTTGTGGAGAGGAGGGGAGTGGAGGGATGTGGGGGGATAAAGTGGCTGGGTGATGGACGTTAGGGAAGGTATGAGTTGTAATGAACTCTGGGTATTACATAAAACTGATGAATCAGAGACCTGTACCCCTGAAACAAGTGATACATGATATGTTGATAAAAAAATAAAAAGTAAATAAATAAAAATGTTTTAAAAAGTAAAATAAAAAAAAGTGCAGATATTATTATACATGTAATTATTTAGGTTTTATACTGCCAATTGACAATGGCCTTGACACTAAGATTGCTGTTAGCAGACAAGTTCAAAATGAGTTCAAATAAGTCCAAAATGGTGCCGCATGAAATCTGAAGGTTTTCATGGATTTTTATGTCGGAAACCTTTAAGAATAAATTTAAAACAAGAACAGAAGCCCTAATCACTTACAAGTAATGAATAGTTATTTTAAGCAAATAATGCACATTCCAGGTGATCGTTATAAGACTGATATGACATGTGTCTGTAACTGGGCCAGAGACAAAGCTAGAATGATGTTTAGATAGTTGTCATAGCTCAGGCTGCTGTAGCAAAATCCCGTAGTTTAGGTCGCTCATGGTTTACTCTTGGTTAGAAACTTTTTCTTGCTTTGCAGACAGTTGCCTTCTTGCTGTGTTTTCACACGGTCGAAATAAAAAGATCTCCAGTGTTTTCCTCTTCTTATAAAGACATAAATTATTTTCCTGACTTCCTCTGAACCTAATCACTTCCCAAATCCTCATCTCCTAATACCATCACACGGAGGATTAGAACTTTAATGTATGGATGAGGGTGGGGACAGGGACACAAACATTCAATACATAAATATAGTTAAACACTTCATAGACTTTAAACAAGGGAGTCATGGCTTAGTCAAATACAATAAATAAGGAAAAGAACCGTTTTAGTAGTCATCAGATAATAGTATTCCATACTTTTTCATGTCCTATTTTACAGCCTTAGTCCTCCTAAAATAATAAAATAGGAATTGTCATTTTTATGCTGATTTCAGTGTTAGTATATTTTGTTCCAAATTTAAGTTGTTTTAAATTATGGGAGCATCCCTTACTGCTTTTCTCTATTTTGTAGTTGATATTCTGATTAGGAGCAAGGTATATTTACATAGCATAATGACATCCAGATGAAAATATTAAAAAGCCGTTTGTCTACTTTTATATTCAGATGTTTAGATTCTATAAATAACAGAACTCTTGATTGTTTTTTTAATCTAGCTATCATAGCCTTATTCCACAAACATAGCCGTATTCCTTACATGGCTCTACACCTCGGTTTTCTTGTTTATAATATTTGAGTTTGGTGCTTATCAGTAAAATAACCAAAATATACAAAATTATTTTAAAATTTGGTGGGGAAAGCCCAAATGCAAGTTATCACTACAATATCCTCATTGTTAGAAGTGTAATTTTTATTTCTAATATTTAAAATAACTTGAATAATTAACTCTGATCATCATATAGTCATTCCTTTAACCAGTAACCCTACTCCTTTTTCCTCTCAGTATCAGACCAGTGATGGAGATAGTGTTACAACTATTAAAAAAGAAAATGCCCATTATCTGGATATTATGTCATTTATGCCGTGGCCATTAAAAAATGTTAAGGGCCATTGGAGTCAACATCATGTATCTCTGTGATTTATTAGAAACAAAGGATTAAGAATGACTTCGGTGATAGTTCCCTAACAATGCAATGTTATAGACATGATACCATTTGGACCTTCCAAAATTTGTGCTTAATATAGAATTTTAATAGAAACACACCATATGTCATTAAGCATTTCTACTTTACTCCCACATCCTCTGCCTTTTTACTCTTTGCACTCTTTCTTATGAGTACCTTTTTTTTTCCAGATATGGTGTTTCTGAAGGTATTAAACATATATAGGAGAGGCTATCTGAAACCTATGTTGAATCCAAAGGCTGGGGTTGTCACCGAATAGAGATATCATTCATTGACAATTCTGCTTTCAGTGGGTCTGATAATTTGTAGGGAAAGGTTCCATGATAACCATGGAAAGCTTTAAAAAGGATAAAAATGTGTAGGAAACAATGGAAAAGTAGAGCTTAATGTAGTTTTTTACTTTTCCAAGAATTTTTTAAAAAATATATATAATCCTACATAAATGTATTTTAATTTCGGAATTTCAGATTATAGAAAATATAAACTTGAGTTTGTGATTCTAAGAAAAAAATGCAATTTTAGTGTGAAAAATAAAGTAAATGTTAACCAAGCAAAATTTGATATAGGTTCTATATAAGTCCAGCCCAAGAATGTTATAATAATAGATGATTTGCAGTTTTATCTATTTACATAAAAACTAAATTAAAACATGGTTATTACATCCAAGCTCGTGTTTGGACCTGGGAAGACCACAAAGATGGTCTTTACCTACAAAGATGCATTTGGAGGTATCCCAACATTGAAAGAGCTTGCCGTGTCGTCCAGGAAGTAGACTGCATACACGTTACCCAGGGAAGTAAGGAAGCAAGAATGAGGAAGGTAAGAAAGAGGCAGCTGTTACTGATGTGACTGGATAGGGGACAAGTGTAAAGAGGCTAAGCCTCCAGGTTTCAGTTTGGAACGTTGCTCTTACAGAGAGAACGGTCCGACTTCAAATTCCATCCTAACACATGGTTACTGGAAAAGAGCCCCAGTAGGTCACTGGTCAAAAGAGCAGGGTATTTGGAGAGACTACTGTTACGTGTTACTGCTGAAGAAGAATATCAGCAAGAGTATTAATACCCAGATTGGAAACAGAACTCAAGAGGGGTCACCTTTCCTTTTCCTGGTGTCTTTTTATCTGTGTTGATAAAATCTAACGCAATATGCTATTTTCCACAGGGAGCGCTATTTAGACTGACATGCATTAGCCTTTATATTAAGATTATATTTAGTGACCAGAGTTAGAAAGCTCTATTTAAATCTGTAAAAGGCTTGGACATTGCCTAAAGGGGTAGTTCAAAACTTGAGAGTCCTCAGTCTTAGGGATGCTGCAGAAAACAGTCCATATGTCCTAATATTTACTACGCAGAGGGAAAGGACAAATTTGTAACTTTTGCTCTGAGTTCGAATGGTACATAGTTAAAATAGCCTGTGCTTCTAAAACACCCCAAAACTGTTATAGTCCTAAGGTTTGGTGTTACACCTTTAGTTCAAGGCCACTTCAAAACCATATTGTGTGTGGACTGGTGACCAGGTAGTTGCAGAGCAAGATTGTTAGAATGGACTGGAAAATGGCTCTCTTCACCCAAGATTAGAAGGGGATTTTATTAGCAGACTAAAAGAAAATCCAAATATACATGGGATCTGCACATTAAGAGGACTTAGAACAGGCCGTATGCTGGTTGGCAGCGCTCTGAATGATAATGGTGCATTTCTCTATGGTTCTGGTAACACAAGATGACCCTGATGGCAAGGTCACACTGAAGAAACACATACATATTTTTTTCTTTTGGTTGTAATTTTCCTATCCTTTCCTGAAATGCCAGTTTGGGAGATTTCATGCAAACACAAGGCTAGAAAGATAATAAAAATCAAATGAGTGCTTGGCACATTTCTCAGACTGTAATGAAACCGGAGTAATTGAGAGAGTCAGCAAATCACAGTTATCAATCAGATTGTGAAGGTGGTGGGTGCAGATGCCAGGTCTGACTTGCTGTTGTGGTCCAGAGAACCTGTTTTGTTTCGTTATTGATTATTTTTGTTTGGTGTTTGCATTACTCTTTTAAAAACAGGACAGCACACATTGTCCCATTAGGACATATGCACACTTCAACTTGAGAGTGAGGGTCAAAGGTCAGGGTACGGTCAATTTTTAAAAGGAATCTGCATAGCAAATAGCCGATCCTAAAAGTGTAAAGAAAGCAGATGAGCTAATTGCAAATATAAATAAAAAGAAAACAGGCACTTCAATTAGTGCATCAGTTAATCTGGATAGATTGAAAACTCACTTCCCACTCAACTCTAAAATTAATCTTCTCTGATAATGAAAGAGATGTCAGTGCAGTGATTTCAGAAATAATGAATTTACCAAGAAAAGGATAAATCCCAGAACGTGGCATTTAAGGAAAATATTGTTGCTCCTAAATTTTCATTTACCTCCCTTTTTCTTCCTTCAGTTGATCATGCTTTTATCCAGAAAAACACAATTATCTTTTTTTTTCTTCCTTTTTTCTAAATAAAAGACCATTTCTGGTATTCAAAGTGGATTCAGAACAAAAGCATGTTTTACCCTAATTCTGAATTTTAAAAATATTGAGATTTTGTGTGTGTGTGTGTGTGTGTGTGTGTGTGTGTGGTTCCAAACATGTTACTGAATGTAAATGTTGACAAGAGAGTCACCCAAGGCTCAATCTTTATCATTTAACTCTGATGAAAAAGGAACTGGCTTTAACCACCATTTAAGGGAAAGAACAGTTGCTTCTCTCCTACTGATGAAAATTTCAGCACTATAGGCAAGTTCCCTTGATGCTAATATAGATATGGTGGGCCCAACAGACAGGTGGAGTTGGCAAATAAATGTTCATTTCTTCCTTTTATGACTCAATGTTATCATGAGGGAAATCGAGAACATTTCCACAACACAGCTGTGTGGGATTCTCCAGCTCGTCTATCAAGATAGCGCGGAGTCTTTTACTCCCCTGCAGTTTGGCAACCAGTGCAGATCTGAGTAGGAGATAGAAGATTACGCTCAAGCTCTGGGCTCCACAGGAAATGCAAGTTGTGTTTTAGAATCGCCGCCTGCATCTACCAAGTTAAGAGTCTCTGGAGCTGCCTGTAGGATGCTGTGGCTCATAGAATCATACAGTGGTAAGACTGGACAAGACAAACCGTCGGCGTCTGCATCCCTCGCTGGCTCCCTGACAAGTCATTTTCTAGCACGTGGCTGTGAGCCTCTGGTGAAAGGAAACTCACCACTTTCCAGAGGGATTTCTCTGTTTCTGATGGCCTCTCAGTTTTAGATGGGTTTCCATCATATTTATTCTTGAACCTGCCAAAACACAATTTTTACTTATGATTCCTAATTTTATACTTCAAAGTCATCCATAAGAAATGGATTTTTTTTTAAAAAAATACAAAAACAACCTTACATGTTTGAAAGCAGCCATCGTGTTCTTCAGGCTGATGGTCTGATCATTCTAAGAACTCCTTTTGAAATGGGGTCTCCAGTCTTTTCTGCTGTGGACAGAGTCATCTGACTCAGCACCCAAAGTGTGATCACAGCCCTGAGGGGTAAGTGGGCTCTTGCTTTGGCCGACCCCATGGCCAGAGCTGGTCCTCTGCGGTTCAGTTCTTCCTCTGATCTTAGCCAGCATCAGCAAGAGAAATCGAAGATATTGCTGGCCATTCCTAAGAATCATATTTGCCTCTGGAAGCTTCACAGTTAGGGCAAACAAACAGTAATAATTCATACTTTTAAATTCCTCCAGAAAGGACTTCAGAGAAAAAACAAAATCCATAGAGTCAGAAGCCAACTTGTCATCTTCCCCTACCAGTCAACGACCTTGGAGTCTCCACTGCACAGGGTTCGATGTTGGGACCCTTCTTCCCCTCCATCTTCTGTGCTGCATCCAGTGACTTGTAGCTTCACTGTTCCCTCTGCTCTACTCCCTTAGACCTTACAGCCAAAGCAAAGCCTTAGACTCACAAAGTGGTGTGGCCTTAAAGGCATCTACCTCAACCATGTACCTGGCTTGAATCTCCTCTAAGTTTCTTAGCCTCTGATGCAGTCAAATTAAGTGAGTGGGAGCCACAAAGAGGGGGATTCCAACAGACTGAAAAGTTGACATCAAGTGCACAGTGGACCATACTCTATTGCTAAATATCCTTGTACAGGAAAAAGCAGATGCAATATCTCCAGGTCCAAGTTTTCAAGAGAAGCAGAAAGCCATATTTTTAAACAAATTTCATTGAATTTTTAAAAGTTTTTTTTTGTTTGTTTTCTAAACTTGGTTCTCCTTCCCAAATATGTCTTCTGGATGGTTCTAGACCGTAGACCATCGCTATGGGACCTTTGTTCCATAGCTACATTTTCTCAGTTATCTCAATAATTCCTATAACAACCATAAAAGTATTAAAGAGACTATTAGTTAGACACTAAAAATGGTATAATAAAACATGCACCAACTGTGATACAATGTCAAATAAAACAATGAAATGTATGTCTATCATGAACAACAATTATATTTTTTAAAACACTGATTTAGAAAAAAAGACAATTAGAAAGCATGAAAATGATGAGTTTGGATGGAAAGATTATAGTGATTTAAAACCTCCCTTCTTTGTCCTATGTCACATATTTCTAATTCTCTTCTATGAGCCTATATAACTTCTAGAAAGAAAAAGGAAATTATTAAATCTCAACTATTATATGTTAATAAAAGGAAAATTAGAACACAAGATTTTATTGAGACTAGAAGAATTTCTTGATATGCTAACTTTCCCTTGTAGCATGTCTGTGCTTTTTAGTCTTTTTATATTCTTTTTTAATGGTAACACATGCTCAAATTACCCTTTTTTCAGAATCAATTTTGGTAGAAAAACTAGAAATGGTGTAACATCAAGATGAAGGGAACAGAAATGGAAAATGAAAATACAATATTTGTTAATAAGGGTATGAAATAAGAGAGAGAATCATACACTAGACAGAAGATTGATGGAATTCTCTTAGGCGGCTGCTTTCTAAGGGGATCGGACTTATTCAAAGCTAACAGCTTTGAGCACTCACTCACTCAAGGTACTATTATTATCTCCATATTAGATAAAGAAACTTTGACCTGGGGAGGTCAGCCCAATGTCACGGCTGCTAAGTGCCAGAGCCAGGATCCCCACCCGGGCCGTCAGCCCTCCAAAGCTGCCATGACTGCCCACTGCATACAAGCCAAATCATCTCAGATCAGACGGAAAGCTCCCTGCCGCCCAATAAAGCAAAACAAACCCGATTTAGGATCCGAAGCTTCCCTAATGTCTCTTCTCTCATCAGATTTCCAGCCCATCATGTGGCCCCGTCACCATGACCTCGAGTGTTTCCATTCGACACAGTTATGTTTCCAATGAAGTTTCCGATGAATTTTCTTTCCTTTCTTTCCTTTCTTTCCTTTCTTTCTTTCTTTCCTTTCCACCCCGCCCGCACACACTTGTAATAACTGCTGTGGCCGGCAGTTTTAAATTAGCCCAGGGATGGTGAACAACTCACATGGGAGCATGTCTTTCCTATCAGACTAACCCATCCACAGCATCCACGGCCGGTACCCGAACCCCTTCCTCCCATGGCCTCTCGAACCCGGGGCACTCTTCTTCATTCCAGGGCCAGGTACCACAACCAGGAACAGTCCCTATGTCCCAGAGCCTGCTGAAATTATTCAGACTAGCCAATCCTAACCTAAGGACAGTCTGGCCTGTCCCTTCTTATGGAAAAAACAGTAAAGACTCTTGTCCCCATTTTTCCTTTACCCCCTCTGCTTCCTGATGGACCCTGGTGTTTCCTGATGTGGCCCCCTTGGCATGGAGGGGCCCCTCCTCTTGGTATCTGTGAATATACCAAGCTGTCTTTTCAATGGCAATTACCTCCTAAACTATAAGCCTCACCGTATCTGGATAAAAATAAAATCTACATTTTAGATCATTCTAGAAAGCTTCGGTCTCATGGCAAGGTTCGCACAGCCTGGAAGGCTAGGATGTTGTTATGAGTCCGTTTGTGCTGGGCGTGCAGAGCGCAGCGTCAGCGATGACTCCGACCGGGTCTGCACAGCCCCGTTTGGACAGTAGCTGGGAAGTGACCCCACCGATGTCATGGGACACGGTCCGGTGTATTAGCCTGCGGACACGCCCTTCTGTTTGTCGGCAGATGATTCAGTGTATAAATCAGTGGTGTCAGTGCTGGGAGACCAGGCAAGCTGGGCACGCTCGCGCTTCCAGACGGTCTGTCCCCAGAGCCTCGGCCCGCTCGCCTCGACTCCTCACAAGCTAAGGGAACATCCTAGCTCTAGGTCAGAACTTAACAGCCACACCCCTGTGACGAGGGGCTGCCAGACCAAAACATAAACGCTTCGCGTCCACTCCGAGGAAGGTTCTAAATGCCTGAAATGAAGTCGGGCTGGAGAGAACAGGCCCGCCGCTACCTCATAAAGCGCTGTTTATTTTCTCTTATGCAGGCTCACTCCCTCGGCATCCCTTCCGAGCCAAGGCGAGCCGTTCTCTGGGGCAACTCCGCATCACCGCTGCTGCTGGCCAGCTGGTCCCCGCAGGAGTCAACACCGACCCTGGAGAGCGGCGCGGGCCCCGCTGCCAGCCAGCTCGCAGGACGCAGCCTCAGCAAGGGGAAAGCTCCAAACAGCCCCGTGCGCTCTGGCTCAGACTTGGCAGTTTGGGGAGGCTGCCAGGACAGCACCAGGAGGGGAGCCAGGGGAACGGTGTGCCAGAGCCGGCAGGTGGCCGCGGCCAGCAGCGGCTCGGAAAGCAGATCGGTATTTCCAGCAGTTAAGACAGCCCGCGGAGGTGGGAGCCAGTGTTGCCCTCGTTATCCAACGTATAGGCATTGTTATAAATGACACCGGAGCCCCTGTCCGTCCCTCACTGGGCTTGTTAGCCAGGTGGCAGTTTTAGCGGAGTCATCACCGCTCCAAGCAAAGCGTATGTTACATCATTTAACTTACATTAGAAGCCGGGGAATTCCATTTCTTGAAATAATGTCATGGAGACCCCACCACAATGATCTCTGGTATTCATACGGCACTTTTCTCTAAGGCGGTTAACACACCCACCGGACAGCGTCGAAATCAGACTTACACCACCGGTCCCTCGGGCAAGAAGAGGAAAGGCTCTCTGCCACAAACATGAGAAACCCAAGATCTAGATAGGTTGTTTCAGGATGAGGGTCGCGCAAAATTGGAGACAGACTTGAGGTGAAAATCCAGGCGTTCTGAATGGCATTTCGCAGGGAAGCCCGTGTGTTAGCTGGTGCAGGGTACGGAGCTCTGAGCGACGCTGCCGTGTTGTGTCCGTGTTCTATGTCGTTCAGATGACAAGACTGAAAGATGGTAAAATACAGGCTCCTTCTCATTTCGATCTGCAGTAGGATTACATACGTACTGGAGAAGAGAAAAATGGTCATTCTAGAAGTTGTTCTAAATCCTTTCCAGAACAGAGATGATAGAGAAAGCAGATGTTCTAAGAGCCGTTTTCCAAGTTGGAACAAATTTCAGTAAGTTGTAATGTTTCTGAAATGAGCAAGGCCTAGCAAGCAGCAAGTATTTATTGCTGGCCTATCACCGAGCCAGCGCTGCCGTCCTGGGGAAACACACAAGAGCTCCAAGACCACATCTGTGCTTTTAGGACTTCACAGTGTTGACAAAGCAGAACCAGCAAAAGACCCACCACCCAGCATGAAGGGAGATTGTGCATAGGCTCCTCCTGCCATCAGGGTAGGAGGAAAGGAGAGCTCAGCGGAGCCTGGAGAGGTGCGGGGAGGGTGCCCAGGAGAGGAGGGAGACAGGCTGGGCCTCAGCATGGGTAACATGGGCCCCAAGAGCCTCATCCTACAGAGCCCTAGACAGGGAGTCTGAGTCTTATCTGTCGAAACTTAACAGGGATTACTGGAACAAGCTTCGGGCGCTGAGACCCAAGAACGATGTCGGGATATTGGTGAACAAGACAGGTTGTGATGGCTTTGAGAAGTGGAGAAAGGAGTTTTGTGAAGAGCTCTCGATGTTCCCAGGTCTACCCACATCCCATCTAGCTTGCCGTCTGTGCTTGGAACCATCATGTAGGTCCAAGGAGTCAAACTCACCCAAAAGAAGAAGCAAACGTATTGCCTCGGTTCAAACTTCCATCCACCTGCTGTCTTTACAAAGCCAATGCTTATTTTTATGGCTTTTTAAAAGCAGAACCAGTTGGAAACGGGGTAGGGAGCTGAAAGCTCCTTCTTATCCTCTCAGCCCCCTCCATCCCAGCAGCGGACCCTCCGATGGAGTTTAGCTAAAGCCCTAGGCCCTGGGAGAACACAGTTCGAAAATCCCTCGATGTGCTAACTCATGAAGGGCTGTTGCATCCTGTGAGCCTGAGAATAAAGCCAAGAATTCCAGGTGTTATTTTTTTTTCCAATTTATTTATTTTCAGAAAAACAGTATTCATTATTTTTTCACCACACCCAGTGCTCCATGCAAGCTATGCCCTCTAAAATACCCACCACCTGGTACCCCAACCTCCCACCCCCCCCGCCACTTCAAACCCCTCAGACTGTTTTTCAGAGTCCATAGTCTCTCATGGTTCACCTCCCCTTCCAATTTACCCAAATTCCCTACTCCTCTCTAACGCCCCTTGTCCTCCATGCTATTGGTTATGCTCCACAAATAAGTGAAACCATATGATAATTGACTCTCTCTGCTTGACTTATTTCACTCAGCATAATCTCTTCCAGTCCCGTCCATGTTGCTACAAAAGTTAGGTATTCATCCTTTCTGATGGAGGCATAATACTCCATAGTGTATATGGACCACATCTTCCTTATCCATTCGTCCGTTGAAGGGCATCTTGGTTCTTTCCATAGTTTGGCGACTGTGGCCATTGCTGCTATAAACATTGGGGTACAGATGGCCCTTCTTTTCACGACATCTGTATCTTTGGGGTAAATACCCAGGAGTGCAATTGCAGGGTCGTAGGGAAGCTCTATTTTTAATTTCTTGAGGAATCTCCACACTGTTCTCCAAAGAGGCTGCACCAATTTGCATTCCCACCAACAGTGTAACTCAACCCACACGAAACAGAAAAACACATCAAAAAATGGGCAGAAGATATGAACAGACACTTCTCCAATCAAGACATACAAATGGCTATCAGACACATGAAAAAATGCTCATCATCATTAGCCCTCAGGGAGATTCAAATTAAAACCACATTGAGATATCACCTTACACCAGTTAGAATGGCCAAAATTAACAAAACAGGAAACAACATGTGTTGGAGAGGATGTGGAGAAAGGGGAACCCTCTTACACTGTTGATGGGAATGCAAGTTGGTCCAGGTGTTATTTTTAAGTTCAGGCAAAGGTTAAAGATGCATTCTGTCTAAAGCACTGCAGTCCACAACTGACATGCGAATTCGGGACCTGGATCCAGGCCACTCCCCTTCCTACTGCCACACTCCGGGCCTCCCCAGCAACACCTCGCTTCCTGTGTGGTGCTTTACAATTAGGCTAACTTATCACCCCCTTCTTTTCTTTCGCTGTTGTCGACATCCCCTTGCTAACAGGGGGACTGCTCGCACCTTTACTCCAGTCTCAAGAGAGGTCGGCTCCAGGAACTTCCCTCTCCCAAGGCCACTGAACATTTCAGCAGGACCGAGTCAGCTCACACATCCCCTCGCTGTTTCTAAGCAGCATCTAGCACAAATTGTGTAGAACGGCTGCTTCTTGGCTTTGGATTTGTTTCATGCTATTATTATTATTATTTTTTTTTTTTTAAAGAAGAAGAACATTTTGAGCTGACTTCCTTTCTGGTATCATTCTCTTTTCAATCCGTTCAGTTCCGAGGCATCCGGGCCAACTCTAGGCGTTACTCAGCTTTCTCCTGACAAAGTTCCCCAGCTTCCTTCATAACTGAAAGTGGGGACACTGCTGTCAGGAGGAAAGAAGGGAAGGTGTGACTGAACAGACACGGCATCCCCACCTGCCTCTCTCCCTTCTGGGACACGACACCGGGTTTAGAGAAGCAGCCGAAGGGTCGCCGGATGGCCTTGACTACAGAACAGAGCCTTGTGGGCAACTACGGTTTGAGGGACCCCTCAGGGGACTCGCTGGCTCAACAGGGTCAAAGTCACAGGGCTAAGTTCCTTCTGTATCCCTTTTCCCACAACCCTCCACTTAAAGTAATTTAAAAAGCTGAATTTGACCATAATACAGAGGCTGCCAGGGCACCAGCTAAAATGCCTTCTTCCAATCCCTCAAACGGACCGAGCCGGCTTCTGCCACAGGACGCCCACCCAAGCCCTTCCCTGATGACTGTCTGAAGCAGCAGCTTCCCACCCCACACCCCGGGTGCCCTTCAATACACTTTCCTGTTTCACAGTCTGGAGAGCAGTTCTCAAAATCGCAAGTGATCTGGTTAATTTATTGGTTCAGTTTCTTGCTCTATTGTTTTTTACCAGCTGCTCTGTATTAAAATATAAGTTTCACGTATAATGAGCGTGTCTCTGACTATATCCCTGGCATACTGCCTGGCACTATGGTGTGCACCCCCCCACTCGCCCTCCCCCCAAGAAAGAGAACAAACAGGTAAGAGGCTTGTTGCTTTCTTATGCCATGTTTCAGTTAGGGCTCTGCTGACTGTCCTTCCCCACCCCCTTCTCTTTGCTCCTCTTTCCTTCTGACGCTGGAGCAGACAACCTGGATGGCATCGTGTGCTGAAGTACAATTACAGCTAGCAGCATTGTTGTTTGAGAGTCTGTAGAAATATAATTCCAGATAACACCTCTCCCACGTCCGCTCAGTTTCGAGAGAATTAGCCTCTTGCTGGAATCAGGGCGTCGGCTTGTCAAGGTGAGTAGCCTACACAGGGGAATGGGGAGGCAGTGGAGTACAAAGGGATCAGGGAGGGAACAAGCTAGGATTATTGCCCACTCCTTTTCTCTTTAAACATGCATATGCCACCCATGTGGTCTCTGCAGTGCAGGGAAGCAGGAGACTTGTTGATTCTTGTTTTGAACAAGTTATAGTTATGACCCGCATTGTTCAACACTTTTGCTTGGTAGTCCGAAATTTCAGATTGTTCCAAGGAATCTTGAATTCTTGGAATTCCATCTTGGAAGCACATATGGGCATCAGACTACCAGTTGTAGACTTGGAAACACCATGTCTGAACCACTGAATCAGGCAAGCAGAGATGCACGTTTGCAGTACCAGGACCTCAACTCATGCTACGTGCAGAAACACGGAGTCCTGTATGCATCACGGCGATGTTCAACTCCCAGAGTGAGGAAAGAGGAAGACAGCACATTGTGGCATTGGTTCCCTATCAAAATCAAAATAGAATGGCATCAAAGGGAATACACTAAAAGAAGCACACACTGAAGTATTTATTGAGAAAATACCTTGACGGAACACGAGCTGATCTTAGGGGAATTGCTTTCGTGGGTAGCTGATTTTGCATTGGAATCTTTACCGAAGAGGGAGGGATTGCTTCAACAGGGCAGCCCTTCTCCAAGAAGCCATCATTGGGCCCATCTGCTGAAGAACTGTGGGGAATAACGTCTGCCCTACTGGCCTCAGCAGTCCACTGCTTTAATAGGACGTAAGTGCTTATGCAATGGCGCTGGATCTGTGGCAGCTGTTTGTTCAATGTTTCATGCTTTTAGCCACATCTGCTCCAAATGAGTGTTAATATTGCAGTGGCATCCACTAAGGATGGGCTCTGTCAGCTTTGCTGAGGATCAGTCTGACCCCAGCAACAATGGAAAAGCAAGTAGCACCTTTCAAAACATCCTTCTCCTCTGAACCTGCAGGTTACATCATCATACCCGCTCTACCTTCAGCTTTCTCCTTTTCCGTGCCCCTCCCTAAATAAAAACCCAAGTCAGTGATTCTCAAGGAGAAAAATTGCATTTATTTCTAGCACCCTGTCCAGCAATGTCAGATAACAGTTTATTCATCCCCCGGCCCCTGGATGACATTGAAGCATATCAACAGTGACAAAAGTATATTGAATAATTATCTTGAAATTAATACATTATCCCAAACTTAAATAAATGTCATCTGATCAATATATCTTGGAATGGAAAGGGAAGAGAATGTGAAGGGCATCGCTTCATTATTCATTAATTTTAGAGTAATGTAGGCAGATGAAATGGTTATTTCAGAGCACTGCTATTATACTCACTGGCATTTTAAATAACTCCCAATATTTAACAGTATATATTCCCTTGTTGGAACAGCTTATAGATGTTAACACTTTAGCTTCCAGATTCTGCTGTTCTGGAAAGTCAAGTGACAATGTGGCTATTCCCTTTATTTCTCACTTTAAAAAAATGCCTTTCCATTTTCACTGGAAACTGGTAGCTATAGCATATACTTGTCTTTAGTCCTTATAAAATAGCTTATTAATGTTGCAATCTTGAGGGTTCTAATTGTTCCATTCATTATATTCCCCAGGATGAAATAAATCACCCAATGGTATCTCTCTTCTCTAGTATGCAAATGGGATGTATAAGATAATACCTCCCAGAACTTATATAAAATTATACGGTGGATATTTTTAAAGGAAGACAATATATATCATGAGGAAATCAGTCTCTGGCTTCAGGAGATACACTATGACCAAGGACCATGATTAATGCAAATATACATTATAGAATATGCAGATTCTATTTGTATTTTTCTGTTCCATTTCCAAATTAGAAATCAATGCATTTCTATATATAGTTATTGTAATAGCTTATAAATCAACACTGTGCTCATATTTAATCAAGTTGCTTACTTCCTCGCTCGCCCTCAAAAAAAAAAAACAAAAAAAAAAACCCACTAAAATAATTGCCCCAAACCTTAGAAACATGTCAATGTAAAGAGAGTGTTTGTTAAAAATTGAGATATGGAACTCTTAATATTAGTGAACCCTAAGATTATTTAATGATAGAACTCTTCATTTGTAAGTAATAGGAAAGGATATCAGTTCCCACAAAATCTACTGAAAGTAGAATGATTGCCCGAAGAAGCTGAAGAAGCTTCTATCAAACCTAGCGAGTTCTTAATAGGTGATAAAATCTGTTAAAAAATAAATAAATTCAAAAGCTTTCATGACCGTGGATGGAATGTTTCTACCTAGGGGTGCCTTGTCTCCCAGGTGCAGGTGCTTATTACCCAGGCACGGACTTGGTTAATTAGGCTGCCTTGTATTTTCTGCCTCTTATGAAGTCTTGAAGTTGTGTCAGGTCTCAGGCAGACGCAGTGAAGGAGGAGCTCTGTCAGCCTTCACCACAGATCCGTGACATACCTGCTTGTTTTACAGGCCTGGGTATTTCACACTGAGAGCCGCCACCTGTGCTGGGACTCAGGGCACTCTGATGACCTCAATTCAGAGAAAGTAACACAATTTTTAAATGCTCTGTTTTTCTCTAACCTGATAGATATGAATTCAGGGCAGTGGACTGACATGCTCTTATGGGAGCTAGTAACATGATCGTCATGTGTTCTGGAGTGCGGACGGGCATTTTACGCACTAGCTTGAGGAGAATTGATAAGATGTGACTATTCTTGAAACCTAAAAATTAAGTTTTAAAAAACTGTTTGAATAGTTTTAATTTTTTTTCTTATTGATCTGTAGGCCACTATATTGTGAAAGTCTTCGCTCTTATGCTTTCTTTGGAATGAGTTTCCTTTTTCCTCATACTCATTCATGACAAACCAAACAATTCTCTAACACCCAGTAGAACACTTCTCTATCATGAAGCCTTTCCCACTCTCTTCATTTCAGGGGATCTGGCTCCTTTGAACTCCTAAAGTGAACTTCTTTTTCAAAACATTGTCTATGGATAGTCTGCATCAGAATCACCAATATTAAGATTAATTCAATTAAATTAAAATTTCAAAAATCCAGACTACCCTTCAGAACTATTGAATCAAAATTTAATAACCATTATCAAAGTATAATTGGCTTATGCTTTAATTATAAATTTTCTGGAGAAATTTCTCATAGGGTTGTTATTTCTTCCATTTTCATGTAGTTGCCCTCTTCCTGGGATTTATTTTTTTGTTATTTCTTCTACTAGGTTAGTATCTATTTTTGTATTTACTTATTTATTTTTATTTCTATATTATTTATTTGTGTTACTTCTTCCACTAGGGAAGCTCTCTCTGAAATGGTGTTAGTTCAAGATGGGTTTGCTCAAACGACTAAAAGAAGGCCACCAATTCTGGGAAGAGTCCAAATAATGCAGAACTTTTTAAACCAGGATGGGGACTTTGAATTTTATTCCAAGTATAGGGAAGCCATTGGCTACAGAGTGACATGATTTCGTTTGAGTTTTTAATAGCTCGATACAGCTACTTTATGGAGTATAGACCATGATGGGACAAGAGTGCCTCACGGGCAATGGGTTGGAGGCTGATAGCAATCTAGGTGAGCGGCAAGGGTGCTAACAAGTAAAATGGAGATAAACTCAAATGCGTTCAAAGTCTGCTTCATAGATAAATGAACAAACTAACGAGGGCTTTTCAACTGAGAGATTGGTTGTGAGGTTGAAAAAGTATAAAAAGGTAGCTAGCTGACACAGTTTTGGCTGTTAAATATGTAAACACGGTATTTCAACACAGCACCCTAGATTTGCAGCAAATCTGATGCATACAGAATTCAATGGACATATACAGGGGAACATACCTAAGATTACCTAAAGGAATCAAAGAACGTTATACAAAGAGATTTAAAGGATGAATATATTTGAGTACTGAGTAAAGATGAAGAGTTCAACTTTGTACTTGCATGTCACCACATACTGGTTGAGCTTCTGCCCTCAACTCCCTACTAACATCTGCTTATTTCCCGATGTTTCTGATATTAAGTAATCATGGCATCACAATTTAACCTCGAGTTATATCCTACATGGTAATGTCCACATACACAAAATATTTAGAGTAAATATCATCGATAATGAGAAAACTTTAGAAACATTCCTTTCAAAACAAGAAATGGTAAAGATGACCACTACTACCTGTTGTATTCAATATTCTCCTGAGGTTTTATCTAATACAGTAAGACAAAAAAATGAAATTGAAGATACAAGGACTGGAAATACATTAACATTTTATCTTCAGATGAAATTTATTTTAAAAAGTGATTGAAAATCCAAAGAAACGAAACACAACTTCTTAGACAAATTTTTGGTTGTAAGAGGAATTTAGTAACTGGCATATACACCAGCAACAAATAGAAAATATAGTGAGAAGGAAAGCATTTATAATAAGAATAAACATTGGATGTACTTAATGTTTACTTAAGGTACTAAAAAAATACATAAGACCTGTATGCAGAAATTTTAAAACTTTTGTGGATGACGTTGTAAAATAAAATAGTAATTTAAAAGATATCCCAAATTCATGTTAGGTAAACTCAAAATCACAAAAAGATGTCAATGTTTCCCAAATTAAGGTACAGATTCACTGTAATTACAATGAAGTGTTCAAAGAATTTTTTCATAAAATTTGACAAGCTAAATGAACAATAGGCCAAAAAAATAGCCAGAATATTCCTGAAAAGAATAATCAACATATTCCTGAAAGGAAAACTCAAGGTGGGAATATAGAAATTAATTCATCTGTAAAATGGCACTGTAGTACTCAAAGTCTGTCATGCAGCCATCTATTACAAAATCTGAATTATAAACTTTACCCACATTTATTTGGTAATGCCTATCAATCAAGCCTTCTAAATAACAATGAAAATAACCAAATTCACAAACATATGTCTAACAAGAACCAAATTCCCAAACACATGTCTAATGAAAGGACAGACCCCTTTCACAAAGAGCTTATGATATTTGTGAGTTCTGACTGCTCTTTTACAGGTAACTATATGTTTTTATGCACTGTAATAAAAAAAATAAACTTTAGAAAGAACAGCTCTGTTTGTTTATTCTGCTTGTTTTCTGAATTTGTTTTTCTAATTAATTGTTTTTTATGTTGAGATGATTGTATTTCATATCAGTTGTAAGAATGGCTTCCCCCCGTGATAACATCTTGCAACACTGTAATACAATCTCACAACTAGTGTAGTGGCATTGATACAGTCAAGATTCAGAATATTTCCATCACAAGGATCCCTTATTTTACATTGTGGCTTTTTATAGTCAAAACCACTTCTTCCCACACTATCTGTTCCTTTACCCCAGACAACCACTAATCTCTTATTCATTTCTATACATTTGTCATCTCAAGAATGTTGTATAAATTGAATCACAGAGTCTACAACCTTTTGTGATTGGCTTTTTTATCCAGCCCAATTCTCTGGAAGATACCTCCAGTTGTTGCATGTATCAATAACGTTTCTTTTTGTTGCTAAATAGTATTCCAGGGCATGGGTGTACCACACTTTGTTTCGATTTATCCATCAAATAACATCTGAGTTGTTTCTATAATTTGTCTATTACAATGAAGATGCTATTTGTGTACAGGTTTTTATGTAAACGTAAGTCTTCATTTCTCTGAGATGAATGCCCAGGAGTACCACTGTTGGACCATATGGTATTCGCATGTCTACTTACTTCTGACCCGCATGGTATTTGATGAAAAAATCCTCTGTCGCTCTAATTGTTTTTACCTTAATGGAAAGGTGACATTTCTCTTTCACTGCCTTCAAGATTTTTTTTTCCTTTCTGTTTAATTTTCAGACTTTTAATTATGGTGTGTCTCCTTGTATATTTCCTTGGGTTTATCCTGTTTCTGTTTCACTCAACCTCTTGAATCTGTAGATGTATGTTTTATCAGTTTGGGAAGTTTTCAGCCATTATCTCTTCATATCTTTTTTCCATTCTGTTCTTATTTTATTTTCCTTCCAAGACTCTTGGGGTGCCTGGGTGGCTCAGTTAGTTAAGTTTTTCACTCTTGGATTTGACTCAGGTCATGTCCTCCAGGGTCATGAAATTGAGTCTTGCACCAGGCTCCATGAAGGGCATGGGGTCTGCTTAAGATTCTCTCTCTTTCCCTCTGTCCCTCCCCCACCCCTGAAAAAAAAAGAATCTCATGACATGAATGTTAGATGTTTTGTTATAGTCCTACAGTTTCTACAGGTCCTACAGGTCCCTGAGTTTCTGTTATTTTTTTTTAAATAACAAATAACAAAGTAACTATTTTTTGTTAGAATATGAAAGTAAAACAACAGGATTTCCTGTCAGATTGAACATGGGATGCTGGAGGAAGGCAGGAGTTGAGGGTAATGCCAACAATTTTTATCTGAGCAACTGCAAGTATAGAAATGGGGGAGGCAACAAATGAAGTAGGATTAGACTGTGTGTGTGTGTGTGTGTGTGCGTGTGCGCGCATATATGTAAGTGAACAGGTAGGTTGGGAGTGGGAGATTGGATAGTGTTTAAAGCCATGAGGCCAGATAAAGTTGTAAAGATAAATGGACCAAAGACATTTTAACAAAAAATGTTAGGGAAATAATACAGAACTTACTAAAGAAAGCTGAGAAGGAATGGCCAGTGAAGTAACAGAAAGGCTGGGCAAGTGCGGGGTCTTGGAACTGTAGAGAAGAAAGTGTTTCAACAAAAGAGATATAATTCATTGGGTTAAATCTTGCCAAGAGGTCAAAAAGAATTGAATATTAGATATTGCAACACCAAGGAATTACTGGTAATGTTGACAAGAGGAGTTTCAAGGCTATTGTGGGGGCAAAAGCTTGGTTGGAGTAGGCTTGGGAGAGAATAAGAGAAGAATTCCAGAATTCAAGTATGGGTAAATTTTACTCCTGATGTGATCTCTTTACCAACCATGTTATGTGACAAAAATCACAATAATTAAGAACATCTGACCAAAAAATCATAAAGAAATAATTAAGCTTTAAAAAAATCAGTTCTGTGTCTGTGATCGTGTATCCTTTCCCTTTCATATATTTTTCTCTCATTTTTACTTGGGAAGTAATCTTTCATAATCCTTTTCAAAGTACCAAGTTTTGAACTCATTTATTCCTTCTCTTATTTCTTGATTTTCAATTTAAGTAATTGAGCCTTTATCTTTAATAATTCCACCTTTCTAGTTTCTTTAACACATGTTTTTTTAAGTAGGCTCCATGCCCAGTATACCCAACACAGGGCGTGAACTCACAACCCTGAGATCGAGACCTCAGCAAGATCAAGAATCAGAAGCTTAATCAACTGAGCCACCCAGGCACCTCCCCTTTTAACACATTTTATAGTTATTTTTCTAACTTCTTTCTTTTGGCCATGCAACCAAATAACAAAGAAATAACAAATATTTCTATGAGCATAATTTTCCATTACCATGTGTTCTCATGTTTTTTTTTTTATATCTGGATTTGAATTTTCTTTTTTTTTAATCTTTTATTTCTTTTCAGCATAACAGTATTCATTGTTTTTTACCACACCCAGTGCTCCATGCAATATGTGCCCTCTCCAATACCCACCACCTGGTTCCCCCAACCTCCCACCCCCCGCCCCTTCAAAACCGTCAGATTGTTTTTCAGAGTCCATAGTCTCTCATGGTTCACCTCCCCTTCCAATTTCTCCCAACTCCCTTCTCCTCTCTAACTCCCCATGTCCTCCATGCTATTTGTTATGCTCCACAAATAAGTGAAACCATATGATAATTGACTCTCTCTACCTGACTTATTTCACTCAGCATAATCTGTTCCAGTCCCGTCCATGTTGCTACAAAAGTTGGGTATTCATCCTTTCTGATGGAGGCATAATACTCTACTGGGTATTTACCCCAAAGATACAGACGTGGTGAAAAGAAGAGCCATCTGTATCCCAATGTTTATAGCAGCAATGGCCACGGTCACCAAACTGTGGAAAGAACCAAGATGCCCTTCAATGGACGAATGGATAAGGAAGATGTGGTCCATATACACTATGGAGTATTGAATTTTCTTTTTATTTACTCTTTGATTTAAATATATTTCTTAATATCTATGTAAGTAAGACTTCTCTCACTGTTCAATTTTTTCTTTTTTAAAATTATATATCTATATATTTAGGGTTTTTTTTTGTTTGTTTGTTTGTTTTTAATAATCTCTACACGCCGTGTGGGGCAGGAACTCATGTCTGTGAGATCATAAGTCACATTCTCTTCCAACTGAGCCAGACAGACAACCCTGTTTAATTTTTAATTTCTAGTTTTACTAAATTATGACCAAATAGGGGCCTGTATATTTCTCTTTTTAAAATATATTGGTAATTTCTTTATAGATAATGATATGATTAATGCAAATATCAACAGTGACCATTTTCTCCTTCATTTCATGTACTGAATTATTAGTTTAAGATTTTTTTTTAATCCTCAGGAAATTGTGTGTGTGTGTGTAGGTTTGAATGTGTGCTGCACTCAATTCTCCTTGACTTCTCTTGGTGTATTTTTCATAAAACAAACAAACTGGTGTATTTCTGTGTCCCCATACTGTTCTGTTTCAGTGGATCTGACACTGATTTTTGGACTATTTTTCTGCGCTCTGACTACGGAACCAGTTGGGAAGTTTGTTATTTTTCTTTACTGGATTAATGAGGCTTACTTCTATTTTCTAAAGTATCCTAAAAGTCATGAATATCAAGAAGGTCTCTATCTTGATAAACTTGTGTTGTAGAAGTTGACAGGCCGTCAGCCCCTGCTGCGGCCCCTGGAAAGGGACCATGGGTGGGGCACAGCAGGAAAGTGGGAGGGAGCTCATCACTAGCTCCTTATTCTGTCCAGCGGGACCTCAACAGGGCCTTCAGGACCCACTCTCAGATCCCAGGTCACAGAGCCAGAGAGACGAAAGAGCTGGAAGTCACAAGTAAAGGGAAAGGCATTTCATTTAGTTCACCTTCCCAACAATCACCTGTCCGTGAGTGTTGTCTCAGCTCATGGTGTTTTCCAGAACCCACTTAAATACTGAAATACATGAATAACTATTTTTATGAGTCATTTAAGAAAAACCGTGTCAGAGGAGATGTGCTTTAGCAGTGATGACATTTTTAAATTTAAAAAAAAAAAATTCCCAAACACTTTATTTGATACAAGCTTAACTTTGGAAGTCCAAACTGAGCAGTGACCCAAATAGAATTTAAAGAGGAATTCTGAGATCATGTTAGTCAATAGCACCATTTGTGAAATTTATTCAGAAATATTTTTTAGAAAACTATTTTTAGAAAACTATTGCAGAAAAGTAGTTGAAATGAGAAATAGAAAAATCTACTATAGTATTTCATAATGCAGTTATTGTATTAGGACCAGACATTTAAAATAGAATATATATTATCTTGTAATAAAACAGGGAATTGCGAATCTTTTTAGCCCACAAAGATTCACTGATTATCTCATGGTAAAGTTCTGATAAGTTGTTGGAATTTTTAAAAATTACTCATTATTCTTCTATGAAAAGTAAAGTAATCCAAATTTGCTAAACTTCTTTATGATGGCAAGTGCATGACATGAGTATGCTGCCTAACAGATATTTGAGGAGAAATATTGATATGTCCCTCCAAGGTAAAGGTGACACTAAGTAGCTGGGACTATGGAGAGGGCTCGTTTAAAACTGGTACTTGGAAATTTTTTCATTATTAAGCAGTATTTTTAGCTCCCCCAAATAAATCAATCTATGTAAGATTTTTATTTGTTATTTTATTTATTTTTAAAAGATTTTATTTATTTATTTGACAGAGAGTACAAGCAGGGGAAGAGGGAGAGGCAGCCTCCCCACGGAGCAAGGACCCCGATGTGGGGCTTTCAGTTCCAGGACTGTGGGATCATGAACTGGCCTGCCGGGAGGTGCTTAACTGACTAAGCTACACAGGTGTCCCTATGTAAGACATAGGGTATTAGTTATTAATAGTTATTTATGTATTTCATAGGTGTAACCTATGCATGCTAAAATCTTGAAAATGAAACTTTCAGTGAATTGAAGAAATTTGTTAAAATTAATGTAACAATTTCTTAGTAGTTTGCAAGCAATATTGTTTGGCCTCAGGGAAGGAGGAAAAGTATTAGTCATATTTTAAGAAAAATAGTTTTGCTTAACTGGGGTGATTGAAGTTTTTAAGTGAATATCATAATTTATTAATCACAGCCAAAAATATCCTCCTGTTTGGCTCACTATATTTCTATAAAGTATCTTTTCAACTATGGCAGTTATAACCAAACATGGAAATAAACTACGCTTAGAAGCAGACCCTTAAATTGCTGTGTTTTAAGGGTTAAGCCAGATTTGTAAGGCATATTCAGTAATTTTGATCACATGGCTGTCAGTCCGAGGCCCTTTGACCCACAATAAAAATGGTAGTGCAAGAGGCTTCCAGATTCAGAATAAATAAAATCAAAATTATATTTAAAGCTTTATTCTTGTTTTATCTGTTCTTGATTTTTATCCTTGAGTATGCTTTACAATGTCTATATTATTCTAATAAGTCATAAAACAAGGAGCATCTCTATTCAAAATATTGATGAGCATGTTATTAGAAAAGTGTAATGGACACTGTGATCCAGAGAGTATAAGGGCACACAAATACCAGCAAATGAAAGACAAATGGGACTCAGTCTAAAGTTTCTGCCTGCCACATCTAAAGCATGATACTTAAAATTTAAGTCAGTGGAAAATAAATGAACAAGACTTCTGGCCTTCTCGAGAGGTTACTTATTCCCTAAAATGCTTTTCACATATTTTTGTACTAATTAGAATATGACTGCTAGGATTGGTTTCCCATTACAACCGAGACAATATTGCTGGCAGAACATAGATTTTGTTGGCCTTCTGAAGCTGTCCCCACCCTCCCAGAGGATTTAGGTGTATTTTGGATTAAAACTATTTCAAGACAGAAGTGTTCACAAAAATGTATAGTTCCAGAAATCACAATAACCCCAAAACTTAATCTCCTTTTTCCAATCCTACCCTATTCTATCCTTTCCAATCACATGCCAGTATTGGGGGAAAGGGGAACTATTTTAAGTAGATATTTTCAATAGACCATAGCTGAATGTCAGGGCAATTCTAGGCCACATATCAGAAATCCCAAACACGTGCTCTTTATCTTTTGCGACTCTATTTTTATTTCTGGGAGAAACACATTTGAGTCCCAGGAATGTTTGTTTAGCCGAGATATTCTCTTGCAATTAGCTGAGAATGAAAGGAACAAAGGGAAGTCAATTATAGCTGTCTGGTCATTTGGAACCGCCCAGCATTAACTGTCAGTTAATGGGAGAGGCTAGTAACTTTTCCTTCCTCAGACCTTCTTATAATTAATACGGTTATTAATATTATACCTTACAGATAGAAATCAATGAATCACTGACAAGAAAGGCACTGCCTAAGATGCATGTGAAATTTAGTTCTTCTCTAGCTCAAAAACATCCAAACCGGTATTTGCACACAGTGCACATAGACTTCTGCACACACACACACACACACACACACACACACAGACACACGCACACACACACACAGAACTAGTTCAATGTGTTCACAGCTATCGTCAGGAAAGATGATTTTTAAAATAGATGAATCAATCCTTGTAAGTGATGTTTGCAGCCTCCACAGAAGATACTGCTGCAGGGTATGTAAGGAGGCATTATCTCTTACAGAGCCAGGCATCCCCCTTTATGCACCATCTCCTCCTAGCCAGTTGCCTGAGTGTGGAACATCTGTGTTTATTTTGCATGACGAAGTTGTTCCTTGGCTTTGCCAAAATGAGCTCCGATGTGGGACTCTGGGTTTGTGGATCTTCCATAGGGTAGTGATAAAGCTCAAGTGGCAGGACATTGTTTTTGTATATAATGCATATTAGATGAAGTCATGCATATTTAATGACAAGTGTGCTATATTTTTAATCTTTATAGCTTTAATGTGTGTAAGAGGTTTTAATAATTGGTGCTGGGATGATGGTAACTTCCCAGAAATGCTCAGCACAACTGCTCTGGTTCTCAGCCTACAGTTTGCACAGGTTGTAAATTATAAAACTTGATTAGTGATAGACTTGGCAAGATGTCTTATCTTTTGAAGATGCCAATCTGTGGCATCATGGGTACAAAATATTTCCATTCGCACTTTTAATATTCACCTAAATAGCCTACATGAAAAACCCCAGAAGAAAAATGATGAGCTATTCAGGGAAATGAAATTGTTCTCCTAAAGAATTTCTTAAATTTCTAATCCTATTGGCAGAGATATTTAGAATTCTACATGCAAAAACTAAGCACGTTCACTTCAGTAATTATCCATTTAGGGTTATAATATTTCTGCTTATGACAGCAGAGTTTTAAATATTATAGATATAAATTCCACAATGTTTCTTAAAAAAAGACTTTGGGAAGAAATCATATATTCATAATGACTAATGGGTTGCAATTAAAAATTTCAGGAATCTAACAATTTTAATCACTTTCATTTTCAGCAGTACCAATTCTTTCTTCCTTGAACTTTTTTTGTACTACTTTTGTCTACATTTTCTGCTCCTCAATCCAGCACTCAGTCCGCTAATGCTCAAAGACAAGATCGATCAACCAATGAGCATCGCTGAATCTTTACTCAAGGTAGTAAGGAATATCACTGGAGACTCCAGACCCTGTCTTCTACCGCACGGGAAAACAACTATCTCCCTTCTCATCCTCATATCCATCACAGCAGAAGACTGGGGATTTACTTTCTGCTGATCCAAAGAGACCCTGGGCGTAGTACCACCTGACTCAACAGAGAGTAGAGAGGCTATAGTGAAAATACGGCTATATGAAAGTTCATGATGAAAAATGAGACTCCACCCCTACAGGCTAATTTCTCAAAGAACCTCAAATTGCTCAAATAATCTAGAGAAGGAAAAGCAAACATAGAGATCTCACACATCCCGTTTTCAAAACTTGTTAACGAAGCAATAGCAATCAAAACAGTATGGTGCCAATAATGAAGACTGACAAATAAGCCAACGGAACAGAATAGAGAGCCCTGAAGTAAACCTTTGTCTACATGGCCAAATGATCTCTGACAATAATGTCAAGGCTACACAATGTATAAAGGATAGTTTTTCAATAAGTTGTGCTGGGAAAACTGGGTACATGCAAAAGAATAAATTTGGACCCTCACTTCATACCATGTACAAAAATTAATTCCCAATGGGCTGAAGCTCTATATGTAATATCTGAAAATATGAAACTCCTAGAATAAAATATAGATCAAAATTTCATGACAGCGGATTTGGCATTACCTTGGATATGAAAAGCACAGTCAACAAAAGCAAAGAGACAAATGGACTACAACACACTTAAAAACTTCTGCACAGGAAGGGAAACAAAGTAAAAGAGCAACTTATAGAATCAGAGGAAATATTTTCAAACCATATATCTGGTAAAGAATTAATATCCAGAATACATACACCTTTACATTTATTCCAGCATTATTTATAATAGCCAAGATGTGGAAGCAACCGAAGGGTTCACTGATAGATGAATGGATAAAGAAGATGTAGTATGTATGTATATATAAAATCCACGTGTATAGTGGATATATAATAGAATATTATTTAGCCATAAAAAAGAATTAAATCTTGCCATTCATGACAACATGGATGTATGCAGAGTATTATGGTAAGTGAAGTAAGTCAGACAGAAGAAGACAAATACTGTATGATTTCACTTATATATCACATTTGAGAAACAAAACAAACAAAAAACTCCAAAATAAACCCCAAACAAGCAGTCTTAAATATTGAGAACAAACTGGTGGTTATCAGATTATCAGGGGGGTGGGTAGAGGGATGGGAAAATAGGTAAAGGGGGTTAAGAGATAAACTTCTAGTTATAAAACAAATGAGTTATGGAGATGAGAAGTATCGCATAGGGAATACAGTCAATAATATTTTAATGACTTTGTATAATAGTGGACGGTGGCCATGCTTATTGTGATGAGCACTGAGTAACATATAGTCAAATTACTATATTGTACACCTGAAATTAATAAAACATTGTACAATACTTCAATAATAAAAAATATTGCTTACATATATAAAGAACTCCTACAATTCAAGAACACCAAAAACAAATACTTTAAAAATGGGTAAGGCATTTATCCCAAAAAGTTATACAAATGACCAACAAGCATCATCACTAATCACCAGGGAAATGCAAACCTAAACCAAAATGAGATATCACCTCACACATGTTAGGATGTTCACTATCAAAAAATGAAACAAAACAAACACAATGTGGGTGAGGATGTGAAGAAATTGGAACTCTTCTGAGGTGTTGATGAGAATGAGAAATGGTATAGCCAATATGGAAAAAAAATGAAGATTCCTCAGAAATTAGAAATAAAATTATCAATCACAGTTCTGTATATGTATCAATCACTAGCAATCACAATTCTGTATATATATACAAAAGAACTGAAAACCAAATTTCAATCAGATATTTGCATACCCATGTCCATTGCAACATTATTCAAAATAATTAAGAGGTCAAAACAATGCAAATGTCCATTGTCAGATGAATGGAGAAGGAAAATGTGGCATATACATACAGTGGGATATTATTCAGCCCTAAAAAAGAGGGCAATCCTATCGCACACTACAACATGGATGAACCTAAGGGACATTATGCCAAGTGAAATAAGCCAGTCACAGAAAGACAAGTACTGCGTGAGTCCTCTTGTAGGAGTTGTTTAAAGGAGTTAAACTCTGAGAAATAGAATTGCAGGGAGAGAAAAACCACGAGAGACTGTGGACTCTGAGAAACAAACTGAGGGTTTGGGAGGGGCAAGGAGTGGGGTATCGGTGGTGGGTATTAAGGAGGGCATTGTTGCATGGAGGCCTGGGTGTGGTACATAAACAATGAATCTTGGAACACTGAAAAAATAAAATTAAATTTAAAAAAAAAAGAAAGAAAAAGAAATAGGGGCATCTGGGTGGCTCAGTGGGTTGAGCCTCTGACTTCGGCTTGGGTCATGATCTCAGGGTTCTGGGGTTGAGTTCCTCATCGGGCTCTCTGCTCAGTGGGGAGTCTGCTTCCTCCTCTCTCTCTCTGCCTGCCTCTGCCTACTTGTGGTCTGTCAAATAAATAAATAAAATCTTAAAAAAAAAAGAAATAGAAAGTATAATGGTGGTTGCTGGGCCTCAGAGGAGGACAAAAAGGAGAGCTATTGTTCAAGAAGTATAGCTTCAGTGTTACAAGATGAAACACTTCTGTAGATATGTTGCACTATGAAGTGTCTTAGTTAACATTACTGTACAATACACTTAAAAATGGTTATGATCATAAATGTTATGTTGTGTGTTAATTTACCACAATAAAAAAATCAAGAAAAGAAATTGAGCAAATATCCAGAAATTAAAAGAAAATCACCATGATATGAAATAGGAGAGATACTAGAAAAGCTGAAAAACTGGTTTAGAATTCCAATACCTGAATAATAGATTTTCTGAAAGAAAAAAAAAAGGTAAAAGAAAACCAGATATTTATATTTAAAATTCCATAAAATATCCCCAAAATGAGAAGCATAAGAGTCTAAATTGTAAGTGTGCCAAAAGTACCTAGCACAGTACAGAAAATAGACACACACTAAAGAATGTTACCATGAAATTTTAGATGAATGAGAATGAAAATAACTTAAAAGCATTCAAATGTGTGTGTGTATACGCACACACAACATTCTGTTTAGATAATGGGACAGATGCCTCTCGCATGCCCACTCACAAACACACACACGTACTCACTCATAAAAAGATCTGGACTCAAAAGTACATCGAACCTCCCAACAGAAACATGGGAAGCTAAAAGAAAATAAAGCAACCATTAAAAATTCTGAGGGAAAAATGATTCTAACCTACAATTTTACATCCACTTATAAGGTCAGTTGAGGAAAAATAAAGACACTATTCAAGCACAAAATTTCTCAAAAAATTAATGCTCTATATATTTTCTTAGCCACTGGAGGATGTGTTCCATACTAAATAAAAAGAAGACATAGGATGCAAGAAATAGAAAATCTTAATCTAATACAGGATATAAATGAAGAGGATCCCTAGAGTTATGGTGCTAAATTCTGGGATGACAACTGTGTATCAAGCTTAGAGAGAAAACATTATTATTAGAACAGCAGTTAATGGCATGCTAACAATACATTTGAACACTTTTCAAAGAAATTTGAATTTCTAGTATGGAGTTGGGGGAGGATTGGAGATAGTTATATCTAAGGTTAAATGAATGACAATATAAGGCAAATACCAACCCCAGGAAAAACAAAAATTTTACAAAAAAACCTTCTTTCCAAGAAAGAGAATGTAAATGTTTATATATCATATGAATCACCTATAAGTAATATTATAACTCTATAATAGCCAAGCAATAAACTGAACCCTGACTTAACCAAAATTTTTGACAAAATTACAATAGGGAAAGAAGAAAATAGCTAACCACTCACCTTGAGAATTAATTGGTCAATACATAATATCTAAAATAGAAATTAAAAAATAGTGGAATAAGAAACCTAGAATAACTAAAGGAAGAAGATAGAAAGGACTGTAGAATGTATCCTATATGATTTTAATACTTACTATAAAGCTATAATAATTATGTGTGCTGTAGACATAAAATTTTTGAAAAATTGATTAATGATCAAAAAGATTCCAGAAAGTGATCTATACATATATGGTCACTTGATTTTTTAAAAGGTGTCAAAATAATTTCATAGAAATATAGCTTTCAAACAAATGGTGCTTGATCATTTGAATATCAGTTCAAAAAAAAAAATCCTTGACCCTACACATAAAAATTAACTTGAAATGAATGCAGTTTTTTTTTAAAGAGTTTATTCATTTATTTCAGAAAAGAGTAAGTGTGTGTGAGTGGGGAAACCAGCAGAAGGAGAGAGTCTCAAGCACACTCCATGCTGAGTGGAGCCAGAGGTAGAGCTGGATCCCATGAACCTCACATCATGATCCAATCTGAAGCCAAGAGTCATCTGCTTAAACGATGAAGCCACCCTGGTGCCCCTGAATCACGGTTCTAAATGAAAAATCTAAATCCATAAAACTTCTAAATGAAAGCAGAGTAGAGAAACTTGATGCCCTTCACGTAGGCAAAAATTTCATAGAAAATAGAAGGCACTCATATGATTAAAATTGATAAATAGGAAGTCAACAAAATTAACAACTTCTGCTTTTCAAAAGATGTAATTAAGAAAATAATGAGTCAAATCACACTTTGGGAGAAAATATTTGCAGTAAAGATGTCTGACAAAATACATACAAAAACTATGTTCGTGATTCTTACAACTCAAAAATAAGAGGAAAAAAATACCAGTAAAATATGGGCAAGCACTTCAAGAGGTATTTCCCAAAAGAAAATAAATGAATAGCCAATAAACTCATGAATAGATGCTCAAAATCATTATGCTTTAGGAAGATATAAAACCATAATGAGCTATAACTACAGATCCAAGAGAATAGCTAAAATAAAAATACTGATAAAAATAAATGTCAGTGGGAAAGTGTAACTGGAAGTCTCCTACACCATAAGTGAAAATGTGAATGGTACTTTTTGGGAAAATGTTATAGCAGTTCCTTGTTAAGTTAAACATACACCTACCTCATTCTACTTCAAAGAAATAAAAACATGTCCACACAAAGACTTGTGGAAAAATATTCATGGTAAATTTAGTCCTAATGGCCAAACATCAGAAATAACTTGAATATCCATCAAAGTAAAATTAATTTTAAAAATTGAGGCATATCTATACAATGGAGTACTACTAAGTCCCAATACAACAATGCAACAACGTGGCTGCATTTCAAGATTATTTTGCTGAGCTGAAAGCAGCCAGAGTAATATAGAGGGCACGGCTTGCATGGAGCACTGGGTGTGGTGAAAAAATAATGAATACTGTTTTTCTGAAAATAAATAAATTGGAAAAATAAATAAATAAATAAATAATAAAGACTAATAAAAATAAATGAGCAAAAAAAAAAAAAAAAAGAAAAAAGAAAGCAGCCAGAAACATACAGAATTACTATACACGATGTTCTAGAAAAATAAAACTAACTTATGTAAATTTATGTTGATAAAAATTACATCAGTGCCTTGGTCAGAGTGGGTGGAAAGGGTGACTGAAAAGGAGTACCCAGGATACTTTCTGGTGTGATGATAATGTCTATCTTTTGATTAGAGTGATTACATGAATGAACATATTTATCTAAACTCATCTTGTGATATATCAGAGCTCAGTAAACTTTATTTACAAAAATTCACAGTCTAATTTGATATTTAGATGTACTGGGGTAAATGACCAAAGGACACAGGTAGAGGAATTAAGTGTATTGTATCTGGCATGTGGGATTTCAGAAATAGGGTCACTGATTGCTTTTTTTTTTTTTTAGTTTTATGTCTCATTAAACTATTTGAATATTTAAATTAGGTACATATATCACTTTCATAAGTAAGAAAGGGAAGAAAGAAACAAAACAAAAGTCCAAGTTTCTAATTCACATAAGTTTGTGTGCTGATGCTACCTCTGCTGCTAACCTCCTTGACCTTGGGAAAGAGGTTCTACTTCTCTAAGCCTCAGTTCTTATTCACATCATTGGGAATTAAAAGCAACAGCTGCCTTATAAATTTGTTTTGAAAGCTGAAACCTGGGGACCTGGGTGGCTCAGTGGGTTAAGCCTCTGCCTTCGGCTCAGGTCATGGTCCCAGAGTCCTGGGATCGAGGCCCACATCGGGCTCTCCGCTATGCGGGGAGCCTGCTTCCTCCTCTCTCTCTCTCTGTGTCTGCCTCTCTGCCTACTTGTGGTCTCTGTCAAATAAATAAAAATATTAAAAAAAAGAAAGCTGAAACCTATACTTTCATGGGGAAGCACTTAAGTGTAATACTTGGCAAATGGTAAGTATAAATCCTAGCCATTGGTATCATTAGGTGTCTCTATCCTTCTCATTTCCATACATTACAAATCCCTCATCAGTTATAACAGTCCTCCCTCCTGAGGTCTTTGTCTCTGGCATGGGATATTTTGGCTGTTCAGAGAAATCCAAAAAGTGGCCACATACCTATATCATCAGTGTAAGAAACAGTGTACAAAATGTATCTAACTACCAATCTTGTCTTTTTAAAACATTATTTAAAAACTAAATTACAGATTTGTTAAATTTGGTAAAAATTTGTAAAATTTGTGTTATATTAAAATCTATTTCCACTGGTGAGGCCTTCCATCAATAAGACTGAACACCTCTTCTCTAAATATCTAGAAATTAGAATTTGCTTTCTATGTAAAATAATTCATCTGGATTTCATTTTGATTTCAGTATAAGGAGAAAAATGATAACCTATAACTTTTCAGTGAAGAAGATAGCTATTTTATTCCATAATAGAGTTGATATAAATAATGCAAGATCTCCCTAAAATTTGGGGTAATCTATAGATTCTATAACAATTTTCTTTAGATTTTTAAAATGACCTTATTTATCTGCTGCTTCTAAAAATTGTATTTAACTTCCTTTTCTTGGTATGACACAATGACTAGCAGCTTTAAAGTGTTAACTAATAAAGGTGATAGCAAGTGTCTTTATTTTCTGAGATTTGTGCTGTTTAGCCAAATTTAAAATAGCATGGTAAATAGAATGTATAAGCAATATTCCACTGTATTCTCATCACAATTTTGGGCAGATTTAACACCAAATTGTCACCTAGGATTGATGACTGAAAGAAGGCAAAAAACTGTTTGGTTTTATTTATACCTCATTCTCACTGAAGACGTTCATAAACCAAAACAATTGAGAGAATGGAAGCGAAATAAAGGGACAGAATTATCACAGATGACACCATCAGACCTAAATAGCCAACATATGTTGCATGATATAATAGAAATATAATTCACAGAAAAATTTAAAACATTTCACCTCACTAATAAAGAATTTCTAGTGAACAAATAATGAGAGATTTTTCTGCATAAAACTAAAAAGCATTAGAAAAAGTTATAAACTTAATGCTGACAAAGGTACAAATTTGCATTTGTCACATAATACCATTGAATAATAGTTGGTATATTCTGTTCTGAAATCACTTTAGAAATGTGCCTTTGGGAATGATTTTATGGATAGTGGGTAGACCAAACTTTCAAGTCAGGAAACATTATCGTTGTTCTAGTCTCTCAACCTCCGTCTTGAGGAAACTTCCTCTTCTGAGTCTCAAAAAAGTTATTCTTGTCCCTCGTGATTTTACTAACTCTGTTCCATTCTGCCTTTCAACTTAAGGAATCCTTTTGGAATTAAGGAATTTTAAAATATTTAGTACTTTAGAGTAAACATAAAACCAATAATATTAGTTTAAATGAGATTTCATTTTTATGCATTAAAATGATATAGAAAGTGTTAGTATTTGGGAATGAGGTTAGTATTGAGCTGACAAGGAGCCACATTCTCATACTATTCCTAGAGTTAAGTCTAAGTGTAGAGAGAGAATTTTTGAATGAAGTATTCTTTCTGTGTGGATGTGGGTGTACTAGTGTGTTCCAGTTGGTCAAGAGTCAAGTATAAAATAAAATGACTCTCTGCCACCTTGTTTATTCCTTTTGAAGCTATTAAATATCAGAGTCTTTGGTTCATGAGAAGCATTTTCCTAGGCAAGATTTTCAAACTGTACTTCATAGGATAACAATATAAACAACAAACTCTTATTAAATGTTTCATGGAAAAAAGAAGTGACTAAAGTTTGGGAAAACATAGCCAATAATTTTTTTAATAAATAAATAAAATAAAAGTTCACTATACTACACAAGGCATAATGGAGCCTTTTAAATACTAATCACATTATGAAGTTTTCAGAGACATAAAGTTTTTCTGAAGATTATACCACAGAATTCTTTGTTTAAGAAAAAAAATATTCTGTTGAAGCCAGCTCAGGTGTCCTCCCCAAAAGTCTTTGCAGGCGAGCTCACTCAGACCATGACAGCTTCTTGAATTTTCAGAACAGTGATTTAAGGGTGACTGCTATAACTTTTTCTTTCTCTTCCCATGATTTTATAAAGGAATAAATTAGTGAAATAACTTCATAGTTATTGGTAAGGAGCTCCTTATCTAGAAAAGAAACAAAATTCTACCTTTAGAACTTCCCTATTCCTCCATCTAAAAATTTAGATACTTTTTTTTTTTTTCAGTCTATCTCTCAGGGATTCCTTTCTCACCAGAAACTTGGAAAGCCAACGGTAATGATTTGTGAATGGAAAGAGATCTGAAAGGAAATGAGTTGAGGCATGCTTTAAAAATTCATTCCCAGGGTACTTTTTAAGACGCACGAACTTCCTGATAACTGTTTGGGATTCAACATAGAGGGCTTCTGACAACTGATAGAACATTAGAAACGTAATTAAGATTTTAAACTTTGAGTAGGTTGCATTGTCCAATCATTTCCCCTGGCACTTCAAACTCACACACCATTGAGCAAGCACAATTTCAAATGTTCAAAACAAATATGTGAGAGTGAGTGAAGCAGACGAGACAGGGGGAATGTTTTACTCGGAGGTAAACTGAAGAGATGCTTGTGAAGCCATGAGAATTAAATAGAATGAAAATTTTAAATGTCAAGTATTTAAGCCTTGAAACACAAATGAAATAATGAAACTAGAGTGCCCATAGAGGTTCCCACTATCAAATGAGATAAATGAAAAGTAAAAAAATGAAATGAAAGAAAGATTTTTTAAATGAACATTATTGAGAGTACAAGAAAAGTGAAGCAACTTTTCTTTCCTCATTTGGAAATTCCACTTACTATACTGAGAACTGCTGTTAGGGGGCATAGTTAGTGGCTACCCTACCTATTGCTGAATCCCTAGTTCCTGGCACATTGCCCAGAAAAAACTAAGTTCTCAATTTACCTTGAGGTGTAATTAACCAACCATGAGGTGTGGTATGAGAGAGGTGGCAGGAATTGAAACTCTAAACATGGACCTAAGGCTATCATTGAGGCAACCATGTAACAAATTATAATAATATGTTTGCTAAAATTGATTGGGGGAAAAAGTCTCAGAGCAAATTAACAAAACTTGGAAAACAGAGAAAAGAAGGAGGGAATGAAAATGTCTATAAGTGTGCAAATTTATTCATATTTCACAATTGGTATTCATTAGATACTGTCTCATTCCTAAGAGTGATAGATTAAGATACAGGTTTTATCATTATTATAAAAGTTTACAAAAGTAACCACAACTAGAATTAAAAACAGTGCTATACCTTTTCCTAACTATTCAAAATAACTAAGCTTAAATAATAAATTAGGGGGAGAAACCTACACAAAAGAGTAAAATAGGACAGCAAAGTTAAATGAAAATGTTATTACAACGAAAAACATAAACTCATAAGTTAAATGGTAGGGATTCCTGGGTTTGGTTAAAATAAAATACAATAAAATCTCATTATAACTAAATACTACAGGCTTGTATAAAAGAAGTTGACTCACAGGGGCACCTGAGTGGCTCAGCTGGTTAAGTGTCTAATTCTTGATTTTTGGCTTAGGTCATTATCTCAGGATTATCAGATTGAGGCCCTCCCTGGGCTCCCCACTTAGTGGGGAGTCAGCTTAAAATTTGAGAATCCCTTCTCCCTCTCCCTCTACCCATCCTTTTCCACATATACTCTCTCTCTCTTGCTCGCTCAAATAAATATATAAATCTTAAGAAAAAAAAAAAGAAGTTGACTCATAATATTTCATGGTAATGAAATGATTAATGCTATAAAAGAAAATACCAGAAAAAAAGAAAACAAGGGTTGCAATATAAATATCCAATAAAGATGACTTCAGGTAAATGTGATGAAGTCTTTTTTTTTTCAATAATTAGGAGTATGATCTAAAATTAAAACATTAGAAAACTATATGGAAAAGTTGTTCATTATTTAAATAATTATGTAAGATATAAATAAAAATTAACAGAAGCCCTCCGTCTACTCTCCACTTCCCCCCCTTTGATTGCATGGTCAAATAATGTAACTGTTAATGCTGAAGAAAGAAGTCTATAGCTTTCAGCATTTTATTGAAATGTCCTAAAAGCTTAAAAATTATTATTCTCAGAAGTCTACTTTATTCTGTGAGAGAGTAGTAACGTAGCCTTTCCTATACAAGCAATTACAAAACTGTGTTATATAAGGGTAACTCTTTCTAGGTAGGATACAATAGGCTGTACAATACTGTAATCCCTGAAAAAGGGAAACTCATAGTGAGCCTTATCTTCACTCTGTTCTCTGTATTCAGTTAATTTCCCAGTACTGCATAAGACTCTCTGGAGCCCATGGCCTGACAAGCTGACGAGGCATAAACCACATTTTGGGACTGATGAAATGATTACATTTGGCAGAGCAGGGCAACTGTAGAAAGGTGATTCCACAGGGTTAACAGTGGAAGTTCCCAAAGTCTGGATGGGACTTCTTACAGCTCTTGGTCAAGAGTCAGACCTGACATGTACACAGCAAGAGTACACAAGGTTTACCAGAAAGTTGCCTTAATGGGGTGGGAAATAGGATGGGGATAGTGAAGTCAAGCAATAATGGGAAATTCTAGAGTTTAATCAGAGTGGATAGACTTTGTTAAAACCCCCAAGTATCTGGCTAAGATGCTAGAAAGCCAGAATTTAGGATTAAGTGCAAAACTCATTCACAAAAATATTACTTCAGATCTACCCTAACAAATCCTAAAGTCTTGACAGTTTCCAAGGAAGACAACATTTGATGTTTGAGCCTTGTCAAGTTGTGTTTGGTTAATCCCTTGGAATTCCAACAACTCATCTGGAAAAAAATTAACAAATTCTAACTATACAAATAACTACATTAAATATGAATGAAATAAATACTTCATTTAAAAAGCAGAGTTTAGGGGCATCTGGGTGACTCAGTCATTAAGCATCTGCCTTTGGCTCAGGTCATTATCTCAGAGTCCTGTGATTGAACCCTTCACTGGGCTCCCTGCTCAGCAAGAAGCCTGCTTCTCTCTCTCTCCTACTCCCCCTGCTTGTGTTCCCACTCTTGTTGTGTCTCTGTCTACCAAATAAAAATAAATAAATAAATAAATAAATAAGTAGCAGTGCTTACAAGATTATAGAAAAAGCAAGACCTAACTTTATGATATCAACAAGACAGTTAAAATATAAAGACACACAATGGTTGGGAAAAAATGAAATACCATGTAATACAAAAGCTGAAAAAAATATATATATATACTCAAAATATATACATTACAAGATATATATATTACTCAAAAGGTAGAATTTATGATAAAGTGTATTATTAGGGATAGAGAGACATTATTTAATAATAAAAGGATAGATATATCAAGAGACAACACCATCAAGAAAATATAGAGATATATTGTGAAAAAATATTTGGTATACATATATTTGACAAACAACTTGAATTTAGAACACATAAAGAACTCCTACAGTGCAATAAGAAATTTGACAACCTAATTAAAACATTAGCAGAATACTTGAATAGACAATTCAAAAAAGAATATATACAAATAATAAACACATGAAAAGATGCTTCACATCATTAACTATCAAGAAAATGAAAATTAAAACCACACTATAACAACATTTCACCTATACTGCAATATCTAATTAAAAATACTAGCCACCAGGGGAGGAGTCAAGTTGGCAGAGGAGTAGCAAGCTGAGATGACACCACATAGCAGAAGATCAGCTAGATAGTTTATCAAACCATTCTGAACACCTACAGATCCAACAGGAGATCAAAGAGAAGAGCAGCAATTCTAGAAACAGAAAATCGACTGGCTTTCTGAAAGGTAGGACTTGCAGAGAAGTGAATCCAAAGTGATAGGAAGATGGACCCTGGGGGGAGGGGCCGGCTCCCAGCAAGCAGCAGTGCAATGGAGCACAAAATCTGAAATTTAAAAGTCTGCTCCACTGAGGGACATAGCTCCAGAGGCTAAGAGGGGGTGGAACCCTCGTGAAGACAGTGTTGTCTCAAGTCCCATGGGGTCACCAAAGGATGTGGTGTCTCAGGATCCAGAGCTCACAAATATTAAAGCAGGGAAGCCAGTTACAGAGACAGAGCCATGGAGTGAGCGCTCAGCTGGGGGTTACTTTATTTTATTTTATTTTTTTAAAGATTTTATTTATTTATTTGACAGAGAGAGATTACAAGTAGGCAGAGAGGCAGGCAGAGAGAGAGAGGAGGAAGCAGGCTCCCTGCTGAGCAGAGAGCCTGAGGCGGGACTCGATCCCAGGACCCCGAGATCATGACCCGAGCCGAAGGCAGCGGCCTAACCCACTGAGCCACCCAGGCACCCCAGGGGTTACTTTAAACTGTGATCCATGACACAGTTAGACCACTGCTCTTTGAGTAGGGACCCCGCAAGTGGAAGATCCAGGGAGACCTCCCTGGAAGAGAGCAGGGATCTGCTGGGTTTGGAGAGCCCAGGAAGAGCTGTGTGCCAGAGACAGAGACGCTCAGTCACAGGCTGGGTGAGGTCAGAGTATGGCTGAGGCCAGGGAGATGAGAGTGATTGAGTGCTTTTCTCCGAGGGTACACTGAGATTTGGGGCCCTGAGCTCTCAGCTCCTCAGGGCCAGAGAATGGGAGGCTGCCATTTTCATTCCCACCCTCCAGAATTCTACAAAAAGCAATAAGGGAACAAAAGCTCCTGAGATCAGACCTGAGTGGGTTATGTAGCCTGGCCCCTGGCAAGGGTGGTGCAATTCTGCTTCAGGCAGACAATTGAGAATCACTAAAACAGGCCCCTCCCACAGAAGATCAGCAAGAACATCCAGCCAAGACCAAGCTAACTTATCAAGGAGAACAGCAGAATTCCAAAGGAGAAAGCAAAGCATGGAATTCATGGCTTTCTCCCCATGATTCTTTAGTCTTGCAAAGTTAATTAATTTTTTTAATTTTATTTTTTTCTTATTCTAATTTTTTTAACATCTACTCTTTCCTCTTTTAACATTTTTAAACTAGCATATCTTAACAATACCTTTCATTTGAAAAAAATCTTTTTGAACTTTCATCATTATAATCATATTTTATCCTTCATTGTATCAATCTTTATTTTTTGTATACACATAGGATTTTTTCCTTCTAAAAAATTTTAGGATACAACTTCTTCTGATAGATCAAAGTATACCCTAAATCTAGCACAGGACTTTGTTCTAGTCTCCAGCCTGAACAATTCTGTCCACTTTCTTTTTCTTTCTTTTCCCAACCAAATTATCTTATTAACTCATTTTTTAGAATTTTTTTAAAAATTTCCATCTTTACAGTCATATTCTATCCCTTCATCATGTTTACTTTCTTTAAAATTTTGGGAGGTAGTTTCTTCTAAGAAACCAAAATACTCCCAAAATTAAGAGGGTGACTGTGTTATATTCACCAGTCTAATATCAATATTTGCTTTTTTTTTTTTAACTTCTTTTTACCCCCTTTCTTCCCCCCCTTCTGATTTGGTTAACACACACTTTTCTGGGGTCTTTGCCACCCTTTTAGTATTTTATTCTCTCCTTCATATATTCTTATCTGGATAAAATGACAAGGCAGAAAAACCCACCACAAAAACAAAAAACAAAAAACAAGAGGCAGTACTGAAGGCTAGGGACCTAATCAATATAGACATTGGTAATATATCAGCTCTAGAGTTTAAAATGATGATTCTCAAAGTGCTAGCTGGGCTTGAAAAGGGCATGGAAGATGTTAGAGAAACCCTGTCTGGAGAAATAAAAGCCCTTTCTGGAGAAATAAAAGAACTAAAATCTAACCAAGCTGAAATCAAAAAAGCTATTAATGAGGTGCAATAAAAAATGGAGGCTCAACTGCTAGGATAAATGAGGCAGAAGAAAGAATTAGTGATTCTAATCAGAAAATTAGAGAAGACCAGAATTAGAGAAGACCAAATGACAGAGAATAAAGAAGCTGAGCAAAAGAGAGACAAACAACTACTGGACCATGAGGATAGAATTCAAGAGATAAGTGATACCATAAGATGAAAGAACATTAGAATAATTGGGATTCCAGAAGAAGAAGAGAGAGAGGGGAGAAGAAGGTATATTGGAGAGAATTATTGTAGAGAATTTCCCTAATATGCAAAGGGAACAGTCATTAAAACCCAGGAGGTGCATAATAAGAATAAGAATAGGTCCACACCCTGTCATCTAATAGTAAAACTTACATGTCTGAATGACAAAGAGAAAATCCTGAAAGCAGCCCAGGACAAGTAGACTGTAACATACAATGGTAGAAATATTAGATTGCCAGCAGACTTATCCACAGAGACCTGGAAGGCCAGAAGAACTGGCATGATATATTCAGAGTACTAAACGAGAAAAACAAGCAGCCAAGAATACTATATCCAGCTAGGTTATCACTGAAAATAGAAGGAGAGGTAAAAAGCTCCCAGAACAAACAAAAACTAAAAGAATTTGTAAACACCAAATCAGTTCTACAAGAAATATTGAAAGGGGTCCTCTAAGCAAAGAGAGAGCCTTAAAAGTAATAGACCAGAAAGGAACAGAGACAATATGCAGTAACAATCACCTTACAGGCAATAAAATGGCACTAAATTCATATCTCTCAACAGTTACCCTGAAAGTAAATGGGCTAAATCCCCCAATCAAAACATACAGGATATCAGAATGGATAAAAAACCAAAACCCATCAATATGCTGTCTACAAGAAACTGTTTTTAGACCCAAGACATCTCCAGATTGAAAGTGAGGGGGTGGAAAACAATTTACTATGCTAATGGACATCAAAAGAAAGCTGGGGTGCCAATCCTTATACCAGATCAATTAGATTTTAAGCCAAAGTCTATAATAAGAGATGAGGAAGGACACTATATCATACTTAAAGGGTCTGTCCAACAAGAATATCTAACAACTTTAAATATCTATGCCCCTAACATGAGAGCAGTCAACTATATAAACTAATGAATAACAAATTCAAAGAAACACATTGACGATGATACAATAATAGCAGGGGACTTTAACACTCCCCTCACTGAAATGGACAGATCATCAAAGCAAAAGATCAACGAGGAAATAAAGGTCTTAAATGCCACACTGGACCCTATGGACATCACAGATATATTCAGAACATTCCCTCCCAAAGCAAAAGAATGCACATTCTTCTCTAGTGCACATGGAATATTCTCCAGAATAGATCACTTCCTGGGACACAAATCAGGTCTCAACCATACCAAAAGATTGGGATCATTCCCTGCATATTTTCAGACCACAGTGCTCTGAAACTAGAACTCAATCACAAGAGAAAATTTGGAAAGAATTCAAATACATGGAGGTTAAAGAGCATCCTTCTAAAGAATGAATGGGTCAACCAGGAAATTAAAGAATTGAAAAAATTCATGGAAACAAAAAATAATGAAACAATGGTTCAAAATCTGTGGGACACAACAAAGGCAGTCCTGAGAGGAAAATATATAGTGTTACAAGCCTTTCTCAAGAAACAAGAAAGGTCTCAAATACACAACCTAACCCTTCACCTAAAGGAGCTGGAGAAAGAACAACAAAGAAAGCCTAAACACAGCAAGAGAAGAGAAATAATAAAGATCAGAGCAGAAATCAATGACATAGAAACCAAAAAAACAAAAACAAAAAACAGTAGAACAAACCAACAAAACTAGGAGCTGGTTCTTTTAAAGAATTAGTAAAAAGAATTAGTAAGATTGATAAACCCCTGGCCAGACTTACTAAAAAGAAAGGAGAAAAAACCCAAATAAATAAAAGCATGAAAGAAAGAGGAGAAATCACAACCAATACCAAAGAAATCAAACAATTATAAGAACATATTATGAGCAACTCTACGCCAGCAAAATTGATAATCTGGAAGAAATGGATGCATTCCTAGAGATATATAAACTACCAAAACTAAACCAGGAAGAAATAGAAAACCAGAACAGATCCATAACCAGTAAGGAGATTGAAGCAGTCATTAAAATCTCTCAACAAACAAGAGCCAAGGGCCAGATGGCTTCCCAGGGGAATTCTACCAAACATTTAAAGAAGAATTAATTCCTATTCTCCTGAAACTTTTCAAAAAAATAGAAATGGAAGGAAAACTTCCAAACTCATTTTATGAGGCCAGCATTACCTTGATCACCAAACCAGACAAAGATCCCCTCAAAAAAGAGAATTACAGACCAATAACCTTGATGAACAACAGATGTGAAAATTCTCACCAAAATACTAGCCAATAGGATCCAACAGTACTCATGAGGGAAATTGAGGAAGACACACAAAGAAATGGAAAAATGTTCCATGCTCATGGATTGGAAGAACAAATATTGTGAAAATGTCTATGCTACCTAAAGCAATCTACACATTTAATTCAATTCCTATCAAAATCCCATCCATTTTTTTCAAAGAAATGGAACAAAATCTTAAAATTTATATGGAACCAGAAAAGTCCTCAAATAGCCAGAGGAATGTAGCAAAAGAAAGCTGAAGTTGGTGGCATCACAATTCCAGACCTCAAGCTCTATTACAAAGCCATCATCATCAAAGACAGTATGGTGCTCCACAAAAAAGACACATAGATCAATGGAACAGAATAGAAAGCCCAGAAATAGACCCTCAACTCTATGGTCAACTAGTCTTCGACAAAGCAGGAAAGAACGTTCCCTGGAAAAAAGACAGTCTCTTCAACAAATGGTTTTGAGAAAATTGGACAGCTACATGCAGAAAAACAAAACTGGACCATTTCCTTACACCACACATGAAAATAGACTCAAAATGGATAAAGGACCAATGTGAGAAAGGAATCCATCAAAACTCTTGAGGAGAACACAGGCAGCAACCTTTTCGACCTCAGCCACAACAACTTCTTCCTAGGAACATCACCAAAGGCAAGGGAAGCAAGGGCAAAGATGAACTATTGGGACTTCATCAAGATCAAAAGATTTTGTACAGCAAAGGAAAGAGATGGGGTTGGGTTATGGGCATTGAGGAAAGTATATGATATAGTAAGTGCTGTGAAGTGTGTAAACCTGGCTATTCACACTCCTGTACCCCTGGGGCTAATAATACATTATATGTTAATAAAAAAATAAAAATAAATAAAAAAAATACTAGCCACCAAATGTTGACGGAAGATGTAGAACAACTGAAACTTTCCTATTTTGCAGATGAGAATGTAAAATGATGCAATCATTTTGGAAAAAAGTCTTCCAATTTCTAATAAAGTTAGATACAGATTTAGTATTTATTTATCCCAGCAATTCATTCTTACATATTTTTCTAAGAAAAATAAAACCTTATGTTCAAATAAAGAATTGTATACAAATGTTTATAGTAACTTCAGTCATAAAATCCTCAAAGTACAGCCACACGAACGTCCTTTAAGAACTAAATGAATAGCCTCTTTGGAGAACAGTGTGGAGATTCCTCAAGAAATTAAAAATAGAGCTTCCCTACGACCCTGCAATTGCACTCCTGGGTATTTACCCCAAAGATACAGATGTCGTGAAAAGAAGGGCCATCTGTACCCCAATGTTTATAGCAGCAATGGCCACAGTCGCCAAACTATGGAAAGAACCAAGATGCCCTTCAACGGATGAATGGATAAGGAAGATGTGGTCCATATACACTATGGAGTATTATGCCTCCATCAGAAAGGATGAATATCCAACTTTTGTAGCAACATGGACGGGACTGGAAGAGATTATGCTGAGTGAAATCAGTCAAGCAGAGAGAGTCAATTATCATATGGTTTCACTCATTTGTGGAGCATAACCAATAGCATGGAGGACAAGGGGTGTTAGAGAGTAGTAGGGAATTTGAGTAAATTGGAAGGGGAGGTGAACCATGAGAGACTATGGACTCTGAAAAACAGTCTGAGGGGTTTGAAGTGGCGGGGGGGTGGGAGGTTGGGGTACCAGGTGGTGGGTATTATAGAGGGCACAGCTTGCATGGAGCACTGGGTGTGGTGAAAAAATAATGAATACTGTTTTTCTGAAAATAAATAAATTGGGAAAAAAAAAAAAGAACTAAATGAATATCATATAATGGAATACTATGCAGAAATAAAAAGGGACAAACTACAAATGCACATAAGAACATGGATAAATCTCAAATTTATTATGCTAAACAACAAGACAGACACAGGTGTACATGCCACAAGATTCCATTTGTGTGATATTCTAGAAAAAGGAACATTATTTTATAGTGAGTGAAATGAGATCGCTGGTTGTCTGGCATGGGGAGCAATGTAAGTTTATAGTGTAATACAAATGTTCTATATCTTTTTGGGATGGTTTGCATGCAGTTTAAACCTTTCAAAACTCAGGAGACTGTATAAAATATGGATATTTTACTGCATATATATTATGTTTCAATAATTGATGTATTTGAAAGTACTGCTTTCACTATGTGGAACTATATCAGAATCAACAGGAACATTGTAAAAATATAGCTCCCTGGCTTCTTAATACTACTATTCCTGGGTTTAGTGTTCAGATGAGACCAAGAAGCTACAAATGTGTTCTTCTTCACATACATATCTCTAGTATGTATTACTAGATTACTGTTCTGGAGAGTAAAGAGATCTAAGTATATGTATTTACAATTATATGTAAGGAATAATGCAGTCAATAACAAACTATTAGACTTTGAAGATCACAGTATTAGTTGGATATTAAAAGCCTTACTTTAGATGTGCAAAAAAGTCAAATCTAAAGCAGGGAGATGTTGACTATAGGAAATAAATCAGAGTTACAGAATAAAACTCCAAATTGATAAAGCTGGACCTAAAAATTTTCTAATTTCCTCTTTGTATTGTGAAAGAATGTTTGGGCCATGCCTCATTGGACACAATAGAATATTTGACAATAACTGATTGGACATTTCTTATGGTTATGTCAATCATTTAGTTAAAAATAACTTCTTTTTCAAGTAGGTGACAACAAATACTTGGAAGAATATGGAAATAGTTTTGTTTTCTAAGATAATTAAAAACTGAAAATAGCAAGAGTGTAATTTTCACTTGCATTCCATTGCACATATCTCCTATAAAAATGGTGCCTTGTCCATAGGGTCATTGAATCATAGAATTGGTAGACACCCTGATTTCATGTAAATACAACTTTCTGATTTCACAAGAGACTCAGAGATTAATGTGTTTGATATAAAGATCCCATGGATATCAGAAGGTGTTCTTCCATTATTAAGAAAAATAACAAATATATGGATTTAGAATTGGTCCTCATAATACCAAGTCAAAGATAGCATATGTAGGATGGTATCAATAGATGCTAAGCATTCTATCCAACTGTCTGCAAAAATAATGATGCCTGTACTTTTCTTGAGGTAACAGTAGAGTGCTATTCAAAGAAAAGCCATGTCTGGGACACTGGGGTATATATCATTTTCATAAGATTATGGTAGTCAGATAACAAAAGTCTGTTTGGATGCTAAAAGAATGACAATCAATTTGGTAAGAGGTGAAAGAAATCACTGAAATCTTCTATAAATAAATAGTTAAACTGTTTTTATTTTATGGGTGACCAATTTTTGTCTTGCTGTCAGTTGATTTGCTGTTTTCATCAACATTTTGAAATTATAGGTGAGCTTTTTACACAGTATTTACCAAAACTTGAACGAATAAATGCATAATATATGAAATAATCCACATGCAAAATAGTATTTGCTTTTGTAATGTGCAGTTGCTTTGAGGAGTGATTTACCGTAATAATCACCTAAATGTTCCCCTAGCTTCATCCTTTGCCCCCCAGAATGTATCAAGTTTTCAAAGCAGAGAATTCACCGCTCCCCTTTTGACTTCATTACCCACCCCTTTCATCACTGGGTTGTAGCCACACTGAACTCCTGCTGTTCCAGGAACACGGGCATGCTCCCACCTACGGCACAGGGCACTGCTCTTTCCTTTGTGGAGAACAGATGTCTTCAGGGTTAACGCCCTCCAAGGTTTTGCTCAATTTCACCTACCCAATGAGACCTGCCCTGAAAACCCTGATTAATGTGATCAACTGTCCCTGCTCTACCCCTTTGCCCTTTCAGTCCCTTTTACCTGCTCTAGCACTCATCACCGTCTTATATACTCTATAATTCACTTATGTGTTACATCACTGATTATTATCTCCCTCCCATCCCCCAACCTGGAATGCATGCTCCAGAAAGGCAGGCATTTTTTATCATTAATGAATCCCCAATGCTCAAAATTATATCTGGCACATAGTACATAATATACTCAATACATATTTGTTGAATGAATAAATTTTATCGGATTTATAGAAGTCCATTGCAAAATTTCTATACTCATATTCAATTCAGGAATATGAGTTATGGTTAAGTATCATAACTAATGCTGTTTTCTGAAGCATGTAAAATTTAGCTCTCTGATATAATCCTTTCTACCCACAGACCTGTCATAAGGAAGATCTGGAATTCCCACTCTAGAATTGGCCCTTTGAGTTACTTAATAAATTGGGGGAATTATCTCTCCCAAAAGACCTCACTAAATAGTAATCTCTGAAATAGACAAAAGGGCCCTTTATTTTATGTTTCATGAGAACTCTTCTGATAAACCATAATAATTATCACACTACAAGGCAGACTCAAAAAAAAAAAATCCAAAGCTACTTATTGATATTAACTAAAGACACAATTATCACCCAATTCTCTGGACAGAAATATTTGCTATACATTGATGACCACCTGTCTATACTGAGCAAGGAGGTGTTACCATTTCCCACAGCTCGACTCAACTTTAAACCGTTTTCTTCCTGACTCTAAGTCCCAAATCTCCCCTTTCTTTTAGGACATACATTAGAAAATTTATATAGTAAGGATGCCTGAGTGGCACAGACATTAAGCGCCTGCCTTCGGCTCAGGTCATGATCCCAGGGTCCAGGGATCGAGCCTGAAATCAGGCTCCTTGCTCCACAGAGAGTCTGCTTCTCCCTCTCCCACTCCCCCTGCTCATGTTCCCTCTCTCACTGTGCCTCTCTCTGTCAAGAAAATAATAAAATCTTAGAAGGAGGAGGAGAAGGAGAAGAAGAAAGAAAGAAAATGTATATTGTAAATTCTTTCTCTATCCCTTTGAGATGTAAATCTTCTCCTAATTTCTTAACAGTTTTACAACTATCCTGAGCCCAGGAAGCATCTTATTGAACTCTGATCAAGAAAGACATGCCCCTATCTGCCAGTCTCTATGGGAGGGTAGGAGCCTAACATCTACTAACACAGATAACCTAACGACACTGACCAGCCTCCCACCTGATGTCCTCCAGGACTTCTCCACTAGCTCACCCCAGCTCCTGACATTTCTCCTGACTTCTGCCTCCGGGGAGGTGAGTTCACTCTCTCTTGCCTGGCCCCAGTAGTCCACCCCACCTGTTTAACGTCTGGTTCAAGCTTCCTTTGGCAGCTCTCTCCTTCATTTCATATACTGGGGTCCGATTCTATATTGAAATACTGGGTATTTGTTTTTGACACTAATGGTTAAACAACTTTTGCTGTCCATGAAATCACCTTATACTTGGCATATTTGCAACAGATTCTAATGAACTTAGATTGTGTAAATGACCTCAAATGGGGAGGTATGAAACTGATAATGTTCACTCAGGTGCTAAGATATGGTAGTAAAAGATGGTAGTTCCAGATGAAAGAATCATAACAGAAAAATAATTGGGAAGCCCTCACAACCAGGGAGCTGTGTTTGGAACCTGAGAGTTAGTTTTGGGGGCTGGAAAATATGTGTCCAGTATGAGAGCATTTGCATCAGGCCAAACTGTTGAGTACAGGATTGAATTGCAGGTTCAGTTTTAGGTAGGCGGTGGAAAACTTTGCGTTGGATCATAAAATTCAGTATGTTCCATTCTGGAGGATTCTACAGAAAGCATGGGGTTTTATGTTTAAATGGGGTTTAAATGCCAGCCTTGCCTTGCTAATTGAATGATTCTAAGGTAATGGCTTAAATTTTCTGTGTGTTAGCTTCCTTACCATCAAAATGGGATAATAATAACTACTCAGGAAGTTATTTCAAAGACTAAGTGAGAAAATCCACGTGCATGGCTTACAACAGATCCCCAGTAAATGGCACGTTTAAATATTTACTCAATAAATTGAACCTTACCACGGATTAGTAGGATATATGATTTAATTTCTACTTTTAAATATCTTCTAGGATTCCTGGGAGATAAATCAAATATAAATATCAGAAATTCATTTATCGAGTCAACAAATCTTTTATTGAGCACCTGGTATTTTCCAGGCACCCTTCTAAGCTTTGGAGATACAGCCATAATCTAGTAATCTCTACAGACAAGATCCCTGCCTGCATAAACCTTATAGCCCAGTGTGTGTGTGTGTGTGTGTGTGTGTGTGTGTGTAAGTGGTGATGGGGGAGCAATAACAAAATTCCTAATTGTGTGAAACAGTATTTATTAAATCATAACCTAAACCTTGCTTCACACACTGTTTATTAGTTCAACATCAGCTTTTATGAGTCAATTCTCTGCTAGATCTTGAAAATATATTAAAAATATCTGACATTCCCTTTGTTTTCATAAAGCATGTAGTCTAGCACTGTGTCTTCACCACTATTAATCTCCACAGTCTATTTGTACTAGATTTGGACAGCAATCTACCCAAGTCTCTTGGCATAGCGTGCAGGGGAGCTTTACTTAATCTCCTAGAAAAGAAAGCAAGCTGCAGACTGGAGTTCATGCCCCTCAGAAAACATACAATTATACCCAGAAGTCCATAACAGGGTCTAAGAAATAACCATGGTTTTCAAGCTTCAAGTTTTTAAGACAAGCCTCCAGGTCAATTTTGAATATTTTACAGTAAGAAAAAATGTTAGAAGTAAATGCAGTTTAGTAGGCAATATAAAAATCATGGCTGAACGAGAACTCACCTAAACGATAGCCTTCTCTGGTTGCTGTACCTCTATGTTTAGTTTTATAGAGCATTTTAAGTATTTTTATGTTCTTTCTACACAGTTGAAAAATGAATGAAAAATATTTACAGAAAAAGAGAAATCAAGATCATTTTGAAAGGGGATAATCAAAATGAAACAAATTAGTATTATTGTTAGCATAATTTAATACTAATGATATGATACACATACAATAATTTCATACATTTGCTATTTAAGATAAAACCAATACAACAAAAAATAAGACTATTAAAAACATACTTAAGGCCGGAAATCCTGGCAGCTATAAATGCTTAAGGAAACAATTTTATGGAGACTGACAGATCTATAGGGGCAGATCCAAGAATCCTTAATAGAGGTGATCATTCACTCAACAAACATTTATTGAGTAAGCCCGACAGTAGATGAAAACCTAATGCCTGTACAGCCCTGTACATAACACATGTACATATATCATTTCATTTGCGACTTGTTACAATCCTGTGAAGTGTATACAGAAATTCAGCGGGGTTAATGGCCATGACCTAGCTCATCCTGTTAGTAAGTAGAAATGCTGAGCTGGAAACCCAGGCTTTTCAGCAACACATTTCCTGCTCTTCCCAGTGTACCATGCTCCCTTTCCTGTTCACCTGTACAAGGGTGGTGCTAGGACATTCTTCTTCTCTGACTTAATTTTCTTCAATTAAGAGTCATTTTTACCACAAAGACAATGAAAAGGCTGAGACCCTCTTAAAGTGGTGTTGAACCAAGTGCAGGCGGAGGAGGGAGAGGAGGAAAGAAACAGAAGGAAAGGGAGAACTCCGTGCAAACAGAAGCTGCAGGGGACGGGACGGGGGAAAAGAGAGGGAGAGCCAAGGGGATACGTGGGCACAGGGCCACAGAGGGGCAGACACACTCTGGGGACATTTCCTTTGTTGTCTGTATTTTTTAAGTAGTTTTGGTGCTTATTATATTAGCTTCTAGGGGGAAAACATGTTAATCACCAATATTTCTTAATGTATGCCCAACATGCATTCCCTCCAAATTTTATAACATCCTCAATTCATGCTCACAGCACAGCTTCAATTAGCCCAATTAGCCCCCAAACTTCCTAGTTTGTATTTCAACCCAACTGCTGTCAGGAAAAGGGAACATTTCCAGATGCCTACTGAAAAAAATCAACTTCGGGAATGCCACAAGCACCTGAAGTTCAACTTGTCCAAAACCCAACTTATAATCTGTAGGAAAACCTCTTATTCCTCCTCGTGCCTCCGCTTACGCCGTTCATCTCCCTAGAGCAGGACAGCGACCTCTGCTCCCACGACAAGCCAGTGGGCCACGGTGCCGCTCGTCGCCGGCGTCCTTCACAGCCGGCCACTAATACTGGGCCTTAGTGTGCGATCCGTCCTCACCCCCTTGGTAACCCACCACTGTTTCCGCAACTACCACAAGAGTCTCCCTCTTCCTGCCTTCTTTGTCCTTCCTTTCCGTCCCGGTCTCTACACCATTAGTAGAGGAAACAGTCTAAAACACAAGTGTAGTCATGTGATTTTCTGGAAAAAAATAATTCCTACTGGATTCCCTACCACTCGCAAGGCCAAGCCCGGTTCCGTGAGCCTGGCTCCCAGGGCTCTCAGGAAACGATATTCAACCTTCCCACCCACCTTCAGCTCCCTCTGCTCTTCCCCAAGCCAAATTTAGGGGGGGGTGGTTCCTGTTTTGTGGTCGTCGTTGTTTTCAAAGCACTCATCAAGGCTTGGGACTGTCTCAGTGATGTGCATTGCTGGTCGCCTCCGCCACTAGAAGGCAAGCTTTCTAAGGGCAAGCACTCGGTTTGCTTTGTTTCCTGCAGGACCTAGTGTCCAGCAGAGTACCTGACCCATAATAGGTCCCCAATAGATACCTGTTGGTTGACTCACCCGGAAATAACCAGACAATTGCCTTTGAAGCCTAAACCCATATTATCTATTATGTATTATTATATATGATAGATGGTCACTTTCCGACTTTTCCTCTCACCTTGCATTCTAAGTAGTAAAATTTAAAAATTGATACATGAGGGAAGTACGTGTCAGGGTATCAGAGACACTCAGGTATGGATTCCAGCTCCTCATTGACTCAGTTACCTCACTTAGAAAATGTGGAAATACTTTCTTCTTTACATCGCTATTTTAAATTGTGAGTAATACATGATTTATACTGCAAATATTTCCTCCCTCTCTTTCTTCCTTCTACCTCCTCTTCTCTCTCTTGGTACAGAATGTGGTTTTGCAGGATAAAATCTCTGGTGGGAAGGAAAAGGAGAAAAGGGGACACATTATTTTTAAATTATGTCCCTTACAGATTAAAAATCACACTGCCAGGTTTGGAAGAGGATTTTAAGATTTATCTGGTCTCCTCTAAGATGTTGATTTCCTCTATAATTTCACAACCACATGACTGTCCAGCCTATAGTTAAACAGCTCTAGCCAAAAAAAAAAAAAAAAAAAAAAAAATCTACCTCCTATTACTACCTAGCCATCAAAAAAAAAAAAAAAATTGTAAACCACATATCACAACCATGTAAAATTGTAACATCAGCTAATATTAAAGATAGTTTGTATAGTATAATAAATTAATTAAATTATCTTTACTGAGTCTATTTGAATGGAAACTTTAACATCAAGTTTCCTGCAATCTCTTTATCAGGACTTCTGAAGTTGTATTTTTATTGATATTTTAAAAATAAATTCCTGTAACATCAAACCTATAAAGGGTTCATCACAGACCAAATACCTCTCTAACCTTTTAAGCTTTCACAGTAAAAACTGTCTTTTTTATTTATATAAGTTTGGGAAAGATACAAATGTAATCATAACCCCCAAGGCAAAATTTTATGGCACTTTTCAGAACTCTTCACTATAAAAACTACTCAAACCTACAAACATAAAAGTTTCCAATAAAATTTGTTTTAGATTCTGGCAATAAAACATTCTTTGCTTGCCTCTTAACTCCAAATTTTGAAGCCATGGCTGTCCAAATGCCAAAGATATATTTCACATTCCCCAGCCACATATTCTCCAAACTTTTAATCTCCAATTGAAAAACACTATTATTATTTATTAAATATCAGTAATATTTCATATTTAAGGAAGTGTGTTAATGAGAATAAAAGAAAAAATAGGTCATAGTAAAAAAAATCACAAACAGAACATCACATAAATCTTTTTTTTTTACATAAATCTTTAAGTAAGTAACTCTATTTTAAAATAATGTCTTTATATTTTCACCTAAAAATGTTTGTGTTTTTTAACCCAGAACATGTTTCATAATGAAAGTTTAAATAATAAGGGAGAAAAGTGTGCCTATAAGCATATATGTGATTCATGCTGGAAAGTTTTCCGAGAGCATGTCTATGTTCTACTATTAAGGGCATTTGGAAAGCTGATTTCTCTTGCAGCGCTGGCCTCTCAGTGCAACGGGGGAGGCTGGCAGGGGCTTCCATACTCAGGAAGCACCTGGAAGTATCGCTCTGGGCCCTAACAGTTTTACCCAACGGTTACTTTCTGGCCTCAGACCCTGAGGTCAGCTCATTCCATTCATCGCTCTGATCTCTGTTTCTCTGAGGCACCAGGCAAATATAATCCGGCTCATTGCTTTAACAACAGTGTATTGTTCACCATGCAGATGGCATCCAGGGGTATATTGTCAAGGCACTTGTGGACCTGTTCCTCTGCCTTAAAGAATGTTGTGTGCAAGGGACAAATGGATAAAGAAGATGTGGTCCATCTATACAATGGAATATTACTCAACCATCAGAAAGGACGAATACCCAACTTTTGTATCCACATGGACAGGACTGGAAGTGATTATGCTGAGTGAAATAAGCCAAACAGAGAAAATTAATTATCATATGGTTTCACTTACTTGTGGAACACAAGGAGTAGCATGGAGGACTTTAGGAGAAGGAAGGGAAAAATGAAGGGGGAGAAAATCGGAGGGGGAGATAAACCATGAGAGACTGTGGACTGTGAGGGTTCTGGAGGGGAGGGAGTTTGGGGGTTTGATGAGACTGGTGGTAGGTATTACAGAGGGCACATATTGCATGAAGCACTGGGTGTGGGGCATAAACAATGAATTCTGGAACACTGAAAAGAAATTTTAAAAATAAAATGAAAAACAACAACAACAACAACAACAAACCTCCAGGAGGCAGCTAGCAAACTTAAGAAGCAGCTATAATGTGAATACAATTCTTAGATTCTAAGATTATTTCTGGTAACATTCTACCAAAGGTGTTTTCTACTCACCAAAAGCTACAGCGTTCAGTGAAAGTCCTCCCTGAAAATGCATGAAGGGCATTCATAGGCATTACAAACTGAACAGGAGGCATTTTACAGCAGACATTTTTGCAGAGCCTATTTATATGGAAAGAACATAACCTTCAGCATTTTACATATCTGTGGAATTAGTGATGAAGGAAAGAAAATACCAATAACAATGGAAAAAGAAAAACTGAAGTCTATACTTTAAAGATTGGACTGCACATATAACTACAATATTAGATCTCAGACCATAGAATAGTCTATATTCAGAAAGTATGATTTTAGACAGAGAGCCTATGAATGCTTCAATTTTTCAATCATTTCCAACAGCAAGACGGTGGCTACCTAGCTTGGACTGATCTAGAAATAGACAAGATGCACAGGAGAAAAACAGATCCGTGCAAGACCCAGGAAAGGCCAACACTACAATCAGACTGAGACTAAGGGAGGACTTAATTGGGACTAGGACAGAGAACCTTCCCCAGCTAGTTTTCCTACGTATAAATGAAACCGAATTGGGAATTAATATGAGAATAACTGTTCTGATGCTTTATGTATAGCCTATTGCTGAAATTGATAAGATTTGTTGAAAAAATATATACAGCCAAAAAAAAAAAAAAAAAGAGTGTTATGTGCAGACATGGGCAAAGGCTTTGACATCAGATCGTTTATGTTTGATCCTCAGCACAGCCACTTTCTAACTGTCTGAGCCTGGCAAGTTAAGGAATTTTTCCAAGTGACAGTTTCCTCATCTGTAAAACTAGAGGTGGTGGGGGAGGGGCGTGGGGTCCTTCCTTTTGCCTTCTTCTGGACTCATGGTCCCATTGCTGACCTCTTTACAAACGCTTTCAATCTTATACTCAGTTGCTCTTTATTTTTTTTTTAAAGATTTTATTTATTTATTTGACAGAAATCACAAGTAGGCAGAGAGGCAGGCAGAGAGAGAGAAGGAAGCAGGCTCCCTGCTGAGCAGAGAGCCCGATGCGGGACTCGATCCCAGGACCCTGAGATCATGACCTGAGCCGAAGGCAGCGGCTTAACCCACTGAGCCACCCAGGCGCCCCCTCAGTTGCTCTTTAAATAAAGTCCTTGTCACAAATCGTGTGCCACAAAAGCAAACCTGAGACAAGAAGTCATATGAAGTGACTCACCAAGGTACCAGGAGAGACCTGGAAGGGAATGAGGGGGACAGGGCAGAGAGAGAAGAAGTCAAGCAGGGATCCACCTTCGAGCAAAGACTTAGCCTCACTTGATCCCACACATGAACCCTGGAGCCTAAACTACTCCTACAAGTCTGTTCCTCTTAGAAGGTTGCCAGATAAAATACAGGACATCTGATTAAATTTGAGTTTCAGATTAACAACAAATTCTTTTTTAGTGTTGAGTATGTCTCAAACACTGCACGAACAAATTCACACTAAAGAAAAATATTGGCTGTCTACCTGAAATTCAAATTTAATTGGCCATTCTATATTTTCATTTGTAAATCCAGAAACCCTACGAAGTCCACACTACTGAACCATGGTGGTGAAGGCATGGGGATGGGATGTGGATGGGGTGGGGGAGCCCCATGAGCAGGAGAAAGGTTTAGATGAGATCCGAGTGGACCACCATCAGTGTCTTTCGTTTTCTTCACACTGTGTTCCTTCCACTCGCTTTCCATTATGGAAATTTGGCTCATCTCTAAAAAACCCATGCTTCCTTGCAGTTTTCACAATGGAGCCTGCTTTTTCTTTGTGAAAACAACAACAACAACAACAACAAAACTAGCTTTCTGCAATTCTTCACTGTGGCTTTCAGACCACAGATTCCTTGTTCTGACTCCCCGGAGCTTAAGTCTCTCCTCTCTGAGCTCTGACTGTCTGTTGCCTTCTACCCTGCTGAAGTTTTGCCAACTTTCAAGTGATTCTTGACTGACTCACTGGTAACAGTGGCCTCTAGATCAGAGGTACCCTCAGACCACAGATGCTCCACTAGTTTGGTCACTACTTTGTCAATGAAGTAGGCTCAGAGTTTGGGTATCTCTTCTCATTTTCCACAGCACATTCTCTTGATTTTTACCTTACCTAACCATTCCTTGGGGCTGCCCCACCCTTGAAAATTTAACTTAATTGGCCCACTTTGACAATACTCTTACTCATTCAGTTTTCCCTCTATTACTCCATTACATTAGGCCTTGACCTTAATGGAGACACTTACCTAATCCATTAAGTCTTCCTGAATTTGCTTCCTTCTCTCTTTTTTTTTTTTAATTTTTTATTTTTTATAAACATATATTTTTAACCCCAGGGGTACAGGTCTGTGAATCGCCAGGTTTACACACTTCACAGCACTCACCAAAGCACATACCCTCCCCAATGTCCATAACCCCACCCCCCTTCTCCCAATCCCCCTCCCCCCAGCAACCCTCAGTTTGTTTTGTGAGATTAAGAGATGGGACTGGAAGGGAGACAAACCATAAGTGACGCTTCCTTCTCTCTTTAGCCACATATTTCATCCTTTTATCAATGTTTCTAAACATTTGAACGTCTTCTTCCCTTTTTCATTCTTGTATATCCATTCTAAACCCTTCAACCCTTAGATATGCAAACACTTCCTTCCTCCATTCCTCCTGAATTTGATTAGAAGGTTATGATGATTATAATATATATTGGGGCACCAGAACTTTCTTTAATAATAAGAGAAACAAGTTTAAATCATACTGAAGTTAACTTATTGTATTGCTATATTATATTTCCAGTAGATAGTGTTTTAAGTGCAGAGATGCTATGATACATTGCAATTTTTCTCTAGAAGTCATTAGGCATTCAATATGAAGAATATTAGTTTGAGTAGACTAGAAACTTGGGTCTATGTACTTAGCCATTTCTCATGCTACAGTATAAATTATAAATATGAGTTTTTAAAATGCCAGATATATGTTAATATAATATATTGAAAATAGACACAAGGAAAAGATGTAATTCTTTTCCTTGAAGAGTAGGCTTGAATTTAACCCTTATTTCCACTATCTTTGATTACATATACCTATTTTGAAATCTGAAATAAGAAAAAGTCAGAAATATGAAACAAAGTAAGAATTATCATTTGTACAATATTTACTTATACATAAACACAAAAATGAAGATGAAACAAAGGGCACTTGTCATACAAACATATTCATGAAAACAAAAATGAAATATTCACAAAGTTTAGGTTCTTCTTTTTTTTGAAATTAAATAAAAATAATCCAAGGAACAATTTAAAAACCCTAAAACATTTTCAAGTTCAACATTGTACAATTAAATATAGAAGCATAGTTACTTCAAAACAGAGCTAATAATATATTTTATAGTAGGTTCATAGTTCACTAAAGTATCACTGTTTAAAACCAAAACAGTTAAAAGTTGAAACCATGTCGGGCACCTGGGTGGCTCAGTGGGTTAAGCCGCTGCCTTCGGCTCAGGTCATGATCTCAGGGTCCTGGGATCGAGTCCCACATCGGGCTCTCTGCTCGGCAAGGAGCCTGCTTCCCTCTCTCTCTCTCTGCCTGCCTCTCCATCTACTTGTGATTTCTCTCTGTCAAATAAATAAATAAAATCTTTAAAAAAAAAAAAAGTTGAAACCATGTCAAGAAACTCCTCTACTCCAAATAGTGAAATTGAGGTAAAGGTTAATGATATCGTAAGCCTATTTTTTCCTTCCTTGTCTTATTTTACTGTCTAAGTCGTTTAGCATTTAGTATTCATGAAGGTGTGTGAACATTAATTTTGGTTTTTATATACTTGTTTCAGACATACTTAAACTGAAATAGTTTGATTACTACACAAAGTATAAGGTACTAAATCATAACGCTTCTCCATTTAGTGAGATTGGATTTTACTAATCTTTTGCTTTAAATTTTATTTGCTGGGCTGTAATATCCTGAAATATTTCCATATATTGCTAGACTCCTTCAGCATGTGTCCTGAGTCCCAGTGTAAGCTGTCGTGTGTGGGGAGATGGTCTAATATGATTAGAAAATGATTACTTCAAGCAGCTGGAATAAGGACCAAAGAATGAGCTCCTGATGAATAATAACTTGTTAGATTCTCTTCTGGTTTAAAACTGAATCTAAATTTTCAGGAGACCCAAGTAGTTTCTCACAACTGGAGCTTACAGGGACTCAGGGAATAAAACCTTCTACAAATGTTCCTCTGGGAATTTAAGTATGTTAATGTAAGAAGCTGTGGGGCATCTACCTGCCCTCTTCACCTGCAAGGTGCATGCGTGTGTGTGCACGAACACGTGTGTACACACACATGCGTGCATGTGCGCACACACACACACACACACACACACTAAATGAGTTGGGGGCTACTGAGATAGACATTTGTTTGAGACCCATTACCTAATATAGGATAGGTATTCTAGACCTAATAAGTATAAAGTTCTCCTGAATAAAAAGTTCCCTAAATGTATTCTTCCAGGTGATACCTGTAAAATGTTATCTAAAAATCTCTAAAAATTGCTGGAACAATTATATTTTTACCATGTAACATTTCATTAATTCATTTGTTCACTCATTTAACAAATACAGATTAAATATCTATCATGTGCTAGGCACTCCACTGAGTACTGAAAAGAAGGGAACTATGCCGAAGATAAATGTTGTCTTAGGACCCTGGAAACTTACATATGACGAGTATGATGACCCAAACGGCATGCACTGCACACGGCCAGGGAGCTTTACAAGTCTAAAAGCCAGGGAAGGCTTCTTCACGCGATTGACCTTTGAGACGAGACGCGATTTGTGTAGCCAGGAAGGAGTGAAGAAGGCAGAGAGAATCCAAAAGATTGGATAGCAACTTCTTGAAAGGATTAGCTCTGTGTTTAGCTTTTATTTTTTCCCTGTTCAAATAACTACATTCGCAGTGGTTTAAAATAAACTAAGATATAAAACATAAAACATAAGCAAGGTGAAATTTGGCATTCTCCATGGTGTTTCTGTTATTGGAAGGGTTCCTTCATGTGGGTTTGATTTGAAAACAGATGGCATGTGGTGGTGATTTAATGAGATAAATGCTCCTCCCCCTTAGGATCTGTGGCTGGGTCTTTCTCTTAGTAAAGTATTTACTAAAGAATAAAGTCATCTGCTTATATATTAGTACTTCTTCATTTCGTAATATTTTATATTCCTGTAACCAATGTTAGAATTTGTGATCTGGGATATGGAAATGCTATCAATTCAGCCAGTGCTTTGACTTCTTCTGGTTTATCTTAAACAGGACTACTGTGTAATTGCTTTTGTGCTTTCCCATTTGTTTTCTCTTGTAAAAGAAAAAAGACTGAGAATATTAACAAGCCAGCTGTTAGCACTTCTTTGATATTTCCCTGTGGCCTGCTCCATTAGAGGGGGGCTAAGTCCTTAATATCAGTTGGATTTGTTAATTATTGGTAAACAGTGCTCTATGAGTATTAGGTAATGGATTCATTTTCAGCATTTATTTTTATCGTGGCAATTTGAGTGTTCTCTTGTCTTTAATTGCTTTGTTTAAAAAGTACCTAAAAGCATAATCCAGAATTCCAAGTCTTCCACCAAACTAAAGAAAGAAATACTTTCCTTTATGTATGTGACCAAAGCAAATATAATTTCCAGCTCATTTTCAAAAGTTTACCTCAGATGACTTGAATCAAATTTTCTATATCTAACATTGTGGGGAAAAGACTTTAAAAGGCCACTACATTTATGACATGAACAAACTCTCTATTCAATTATTCATTTACTCAGGGTCAACTTTATACCAGGTTTTGTGTTAGGCTTTGGGGAGATGAAAGCAATGATAATGATGGAGAAAATGTCACCCTAGAGACTCCTAAATACTTGATCCTTTCAAATAAAGTTCAAGGGCATTTGGTATGTCATTTGCTGTTCTATAAGAGACAAAGACAAGCTCCAGTAAATTATGCCACAAGACAGCCAACGAATGCCTAATTCTAGTCTCCTTGGTGGTTGCCCAAGTCTGGGATAGATCAGTTCTTGTCTTTATAGCACATCACAAGAGATATCCATGGGGAAACCAAGAGACATAGATCTAGATGTTTAGCCCTAAGGCAGAGAGATGACAGGAATAATTTATTTGACTAGGAGTGTTTTAAAAAGAGAAAGGTCCTCTGCTCAGTGAGTTCATGTAGAGAACATCTCTGAGATGAACCATCTAATATCAGTTGTGGTGGCACCTGCTGCATGGTTCTAAGATCAGACATCTGGGAGAGCTCACCCTCTCCCATGAGGCAATCTTCAGAAAGTGTGTGTCAGCTGGAAACACAGAGCAAAAGATACTGATGGAGATACTGAAGCCTACGGTGCTTTCAGAATCCTCAAGAACAGGCTTCCAATTTTCCTGGGATAGGGTTGAATTTTATTTATACTTCTTGCTGAGACAGAAGCATAAATAACATGCACACTGCTTCACAATTTGCTTAGCTGGTGATTGTTTCCCAGAACTAACTTCTAAAAGCCTGTTCAGTCCGTCCCAAGAACATCCTAAAGAAGTTGACCACTTCCTTGATTGGAAGATTTACAAGGCAGTAGATTCCCCTCCACCTCCCTGTACGTATAGGTCCATGGAGAACAACAAACTGAAATGATCCTCCTTTCCTGGAACCAATATGGAGGCTACGTGAATTGCAGGGAATTCCCCCGAGTCCTAAATGGCCTTCAACAGACATGTCCTAATGAAGCAAAGTTAAAAATTGGTAGTAAATTAATGAGAATGTGCCTCTTAGTGGCAATCATCCATTCATTCCCTCTTAGAGCACCTTTTAATTATTGTTACTAATGACAGAGTTTGGGGGTCACTGATTTCAGAAAAGAAAAGAAAACTTTTTTGCTTTCAAGGCAGTAATGTGCAGCCTCTGAATTCTGCATGTTTGGAATAACCAATATTTATTACTTGTGGCTGTTAGTTTTTTAAGTGGTGGGCAATGCCATGGCTTTACTGGGCTGAAAAGACACTTTCTAAATTTGCCCTTTTCCTTCTAATGTCCAAGGACATTGTCCTTTGGGGCTGTTCATCATTTGTAGATAGTAATGATAAGAATAATAAGCCCCACACACCTTCTCTGTCTTCATAGGGTACCTCAATAATCCTTAAGGAGACATAGAGGTAGGGGAAAATCTCTGTTTTATCTATTTCCCATTTTTCTGTTATCTGGGCTTATACCCAACTTAAGCAGAGAATCATTCAGCTGCTCCCTGGTGATCTCCACAGCTGCTGGCTAATGCAGCCTCTTAAACATCTCTAAGAAGCTTTAAAATCTGCTTAGGAGTTTGTCAGAGAGACACATGTTGGCAGCAATTTAATTTCACAAAGAATCATGGAGTGAATGCCCTACCCACCTTTCCTCTCCCCCTTTCCTTCCTTCCCACCATACCACACGACATATTCCAAACGGATAACTTTCTGGGGTTACCTCTCCTAGAATGTCACCTACAAGCTGGGAAAGCAGAAGAGCAATCAACACAAGTCAACAATTTGACATCTTTTTTTTTTTTTTTTTTTTTTTAATAGTAACGAGGCTGTAATTGGGGAAGAGAGGGTGAGGACAAGCCACTGGGCAGCAACAGAGCATGGAACAGAAGTGACTGTCTCAGAGTTCCCTGTTTAGCCACCCATGGAAATGTCATGGCTGCTGCTGTCTTGCCTTTTTACTTCAGCCACCAAACCCATTTGATCTCTTCTCCGTCCTCAAACTTCCAGATTCAGAAATGGTGGAGAGTGCCGAAAAGTTATCAAAGAAAAATGAATAGGTGTATTTTGATAGCAACTCATGAGAAACTATGGACTACACCACTTTGCTGGTGTTCTAACTTTAGCTTACTCCTTCCTGTTTAACAAAGGAAGGAGACATTGTAGGCGGTGCTAGAAAACTCACGATTAGGGAAATAAAAAGGATAACCATCAATTTATATTTTTAAGGAATTTGTTGAGCTTACATTTTCAAAGCTCCTTCTACAATAAAACATTTTTCCCCTTCAAGATTGCTCATAGAGGATCTATCCCTCAAGAGAAAATAATGTTGTGAGAGTTTTGAAAAACATCATCGAGTGGAGAGAGCTTGTAGGACTCATCTTTTTAAATGAATTATAGGGTCTGTATGCACCACTCTTTACTGTTTAGTCCTGGCAGAACAAAATATTGATTCCAGGCCACTGTGAAAATACCCAGCACAGTGAAAGAAGTTAATGTAGGCTGCAAACTCATGGTTGATGCCATTCACTGAGAGATTTACCTAACAAAAAGGCAGGCATTATCCGATTTGGTGTTTGCTCTCGATCCTCACGAGGCCAGCTAGGCTCAGCCCATCTTATCATTTCTACTAATTCCCATCTTTGGATGAAAACTGAACACTGAACCATCCAAGTTCCCCAGAGGCTTTTGCAAAAAATGTACCCTCCCCAGAATTAGCATCCCTGGTACAGTTTTTCTAAAACGTTAGTGCAGCCAACCCCCTTTGAGGAAAAACCTTTTGAGGGGCAAAAGAAAATGTAGTCAAGCACACCAGCCTCAAAGCTCTCATTGATAGTGAAATAAGTTCAGCAGAATTTCTTTCAACTGGTTAAACTCTGAAATATCATCCACACGACAGCAAACGCGAAGTTACTCTTCTGCCTTCCCAGGACTGGAACATCTTCTCGCCACCAATGACGAGGCTTCAAGCCCCTGACACTGGTGAGAGATGACTTCATCTATGTACATATTCATATGTTTTGAGGACTTTTCCCATTAAAAAATGTTATTATTCAGTTTCCCAGAAGTCCTAGAGGTCTTGAGAAGAAACCGCAAATTTAAGTCACTGTGGTTTGAGTGTTAGATTGGTAGCAGCCATGAGAAGGGCTGCCCGAGTTGATTATGTGGGGTTTACGTGCCCTGCAGAGGGGTGAGTTAGATTGCACTGCAGTTCCATCATGATTTGTACCACTCAGATAAGTAAATAACCCTCCCATTTCTACTGTATGATTTATTTTAACACAACATGTATCTCTTAGCCAATGGGTAGAAAGTAATACTTCATTGGTGCAACTCAGAAATAAGAAGCAAAACCGTGAGGAGCTATAGTTTGTATATGAACTTGCTGATTCTAGTTTCCGTGATTAGAAGTTGACAATGTACCTTTATCCCAGACCTTCATGGGATCTCTGTGTCCCATGAGACACACAAAGAGAACTGGCATTGCTTCCCTTAATTCAAATCCCAAGCATCTACTGCTCTTTAGTATTAACCGTCATTGCTGGTCTGCGTCTTACAGCACAGCAGCTTCGGCTCCAAATCTCAAGGTCTAAAGACCATCATCACTTCTCTAATGAGCCCTAGGAGGATCCAGGGGAGCTCAGCCCATTAAGCAAGCTGGGTCTCAAGCAAGGGCTGTTGGAAGTTGACCTGAAACTGCCAGAATTCTCCTCTGTGGGGCTCCGCTATGAATCATAAAACTCACTTCCTCCATGGCAAATCCAGCAGTATTTGTTAATTGTGTCTCTGCTCCATGCCATAAGCTTTACCTCACCAGAGCATCTGCTCGGGCTTCATCCTGCTGCTAATGATCATTTCTTACTTTCCAGTCACTAACTTTTAAGAAGCACCAGTGAGATATAGTGAAAATATGCCCCTCAAGAGGTGCTGTGAGACTTGATTTCTATTCCCATTTCTGCCAATAACTATCTCAATGACCTTGAGGGAGATGTGACCTCGCTGAACTTTGGTTTCCTCATCTGCAAAACTTGATGACACACAAGGTTCTCCTGGCTTTAAAATCCCAGTTATAGCCACATATAAAGAAAGGACTTTAGTCTTACTAGTTTATTATAACTTTTGGCAAAAGTGGGTGATTTCACATGGCGTTTAAAAATCCACTACATATTCAGTTACTAAATCCTGGGGTTAACTCTTTAAAATTAGAGAAAACTTAAAATCATGTAAAAAAGAAAAATACACAACTCTGAGTTTCACAGCACACTAGCCCAATATGATTCTATTAGGGTGCAAAAGATAATTTAAATCTTTATTATTCCCTTCTTAAAATCTGGATTTGCTAGAAGTAATGCTTGGTGTTTAGTATTGTGTGGTTTCATTGTGTTTGTTTTGCAACACCTCAATTAGCTTTATTTTATAAATATGGAAATTAAAAAACAACGACTTTGAACCTGTGGTCTTTTTTCATTCCTCATTACCATCAACCTCTTTGCAAAATTTGACAATTGTTCATTCCCTTAACACACTCCTCTCATTCGACTTCTATGACACTATATTTCTAGGTTTTCTTTCCCTTTGTGTCTGCTCCTTTTTTTTTTTTTCTCAAAATTTAAGTACTGGTTAGTAAACATACAGTGCAATATTGGTTTCCAGAGTAGAATTCAGTGATTCATCACTTACATACAATACCCAGTGTTCATCACAAGTGCCCTCTCTAATACCCATCACCCATCTAACCCACCCACCATCCACCTCTCTCCATCAATCCTGTTTGTTTTCTATTAAGAGTGTCTTATGTTTTGCTTACTTCTCTTTACCCCCCATATATTTTGTTTCTTAAATTCTACATGTGAGTGAAATCATATGGTATTTGTCTTCCTCTGACTTATTTTCCTTAGCATAATACACTCTAGCCCAGTCCGCGTCATTGCAAATGGAAATATTTCATTCTTTTTGATAGCTAGGTAATAATATATCACCTCTTCATTATTCATTCATCAGTCAATGGACATTTGGTCTCTTTCCATAGTTTGCTATGGAAATATTGCACTATTGTTGATAATGCTGCCATGTATCCCTCTGAATCTGTATTTTTGTATCCTCTGGGTGAATACTTAGTAGTACAATTGCTGAGTTGTAGGGTAGTTCAGTTTTTAACTTTTTGAGGAAACTTTCTACTGTTTTCCAGAGTGGTTGTACCAGTTTGCATTTCCACCAGCAGTGCAAGAGTTTTCCCCTTTCTCCACATCCTTATCAATGCCTGTTGTTGCTTGTGTTGTTAATTTTAGCCTTTCTGGACAGGTTTGAGGTGGTAACTCATCGTGGTTTTCACTTGTATTTCCCTGAGGATGAGTGACATTGAACATCTTTCCATGCTCCTTCTTGACTTCCACTGGATCCTCTTCTACTCCCCTAAAACATGAGTGTTTTACCAGGTTCCATTCTAAGTTCCCCATGTTAATGCCTTCATACATGTCCCATTAGTAATCTCGTTTATTATATGCCCATCATTTTCAAAGTCATTCCTTTCATTTGAAAAAACAGAGAGAGACTAAGAGAACGATTTTCTGTCTCTTTATAAGGGTGTTAATCCCATCATTAGAACACATCTTCATTCTCTCATCTAAATCTAATTATATCCAGAAGTCTCCATCTCCAAATACTACCACATTTGGGAGTAGAGCTTTAATAGATGAATTTTGGAGGGATATGATTCAGTCCATAGCACCAATCCTGCTGTTAACCATTCACTAAGGGTTTCTTCGTCTAAGAAATGTTCTTTCCAGTTGAATGTTCATGACCACCCTTTATCCTCTGGCTTTCAGCCGTCCATCAGATACATAAAGACTGTCTATTGAGGATAACTTGCCCTCCAGACAGGGATCAATTTCAAATTCTGCACTTTTCCAAGGGCTCATTTAGCCTCCTGGAAAAATTCAAACTATCTTTCCATCGATGGAAGCCTAGGTTTCTCCTTCTATAAGGTTCTTCACTCCTCCACAATCAGGTCACTGTCAGACATCTTCAGGTGAAAGTTACAGAGCATTTCCTGTGTTCTTCATCCTGTCCTGTACCATGTTGAGAATTCTGAGTAGATTTCTGAAACTACTTGGCTTGGAGGCAGAGAAGTAATCCCCTTCTCAAGAGGTGGTAGAAAAATACATGGTACATCAGTAACTCTCTTTCTTTATATTTTTAAAACCCCCAGTCTTCAGTCATATATTTTGGGGACCAAAGTGAAGGATGGCTGACTTAAGAAGCTGAAACCCAATTTTTATAGCTGGAATGTAGCTTGTAGAGAGGAGAGTGACAGATAGTGAAACCAGACAAATAAGCAAGATTGAAATCACATAGTCTTGGAGATTATGGTGAAAAGCTGGGTTTTATCCTAAATGTAGCAGATAGTCATTGAAGGTCATTAAGCAAGAAGTGATGTGAGCAACTGACTGAGATTTGCATTGAAAAATGTATCTCTATCTGTTATATAGAAAATGTATTATAAAGGGGAAAGAGTGGAAGCAAGAGCATCAAATATCAGACTCAGTAATTCAGGTGTGAGATGTAAGTGATTTGACTTAGAATGATGGCAGTGGAGAAGAAATAAAGGGGATGAAAATGAAATATGGTTTGGAAGAAGAATTGAGAGGATGTGCTAAAGGACTGATTGTAGAGAGTAAGAGGATAAGAAGTTAAGAATGACTTAATTTGGGAGTGAACAACTAGATGGATGGGTTACTATTAATTAATATGGAAAATACTGAACTAAAAGTGGTTTTGTTTTGTTTACTGAAGTTAGTTGATGTCAATGTTACATTAGTTTCAGGTGTACGCATAGTGACTTGACATCCTGTACATTACCCCATGCTCTCACAACAGTAAGTGATTCCCATCTGACACCACACAACTTATCACAAAATTATTGATGGTAATCCCAATGCTGTACCTTTAATCCCTGTGACTTATTTGTTTTATAACTGGGATTTTATACCTCTTCATCCACTTCACTTATTTTGCTTATCCTCTCAACTCTCTCCCCTCTAGCAATCACCAGTTTGTTCTCTTTATTTATGATTCTGTTTCTGTTTGTTTGTTCATTTGTTTTCGTTTTTAGATCCTAAACCTAAATTGAAATCATATTATATGGGTTTTTCTGTATCTGACTTATTTCACTTAGCATAATACCCTCAAGGTCCATCCATGTTGCTGCAAATGGAAAAATCTTTATGCCTGACTAATATTCCACATCTTTACCCATTCAGCTGTCAATGGACACTTGAGTTACTTACGTATCTAAGCTATTCTAAATAATGCAGCAGTAAACATAAGGGTGCATATCTTTTTGAATTAGTGTTTTCATTTTCTTTGCATAAATGCCCAGGCATGGAATTACTAGATTGTATGGTTTTTCTACTTTTAACTTTTTGAGGAAACTCCCTACTGTTTTCCACAATAACCGCACCAACTTACATTCCTACCAACAGTGCACAAAGTTACCTTTTCTCCACATCTTCACCAACACTTATTTTATTTCTTGTCCTTTTGATACCAGCCATTCTGACAAGTGTAAAGTAATATTTCAGTGTGGGTTTGATTTGCATTTTCCTAACGATTAGTGATGCTGAGCATCTTTTCTTGTTTCTGTGTCATTTGCATGTGTTCTTTGAAAAAATGTCTATTCAGATTCTCCACCCATTTTTTAATCAGATTATTGGGGGAGGTTGTTGTTGAGTTGGTAACTCTCTATATATTTTGGATAATAACCCTTAATCAGATATATCATCTGTGAATATCCTCTCTCATTCAGGAGGTTGCATTTTCATTTTATTGGTGGTTCCTTTTATGGTGCAAAAGTTTTTTATTTTGGTGGAGTCTCAATAGTTTATTGTGCTTTTGTTTCCTAAGAGTAAGTTTTCTTTTTGTTTTCTGATCTGTGTTTGAGGGCAGAAGGGATTATAGAGTTTTATTTAGGTTATATTAAATTTGGGATAGTTAATAATTCAAGTGGAGATGATAAAAGGCAAATCAACAAATATTCAAATTTGGAATTCAGTTGCCATGGCTAAAGAAACTTAACTGCCATTGATATAAAAAAATGAGTGATAGTTTTTCAGATTCAAGCATGTATTGAAAGTTAAGTTCGTTATGTCCTGGAGATAACTGGTTAACAACTAGCTAGGAGACACGCGTGTCCTGTATTCTGGGCTTACCAGAGGTACAGCTTTGAGAAAGTCATTTAAATCATGGGCTCCAGGTGTCTGTTTAAAGAGTGGGGAAGTGGACAGAGTAATGGTTTAATGGTTTTCCCTAAATTTTATGAATTTTAAGTTTTCTTTCTTTCTTTTTTTCTTTTATTTTCTAATTTTTATTTATTTTTTAAATTTCTTTTCAATGTTCCAGAATTCATTGTTTATGCACCACACCCAGTGCTCCATGCAGTACGTGCCCTCCATAATACCCACCACCAGGCTCACCCAACCTTCCCCCAACTCCAAAACCCTCAGTTTGTTTCTCAGAGTCCACAGTCTCTTATGGTTCATCCCCCCTCCGATTTCCCCCAACTCCCTTCTTTTCTCCATCTCCCAATGTCCTCCAGGTTATTCCTTATGCTCCACAAATAAGTGAAACCATATGATAATTGACTCTCTCTGCTTGACTTATTTCACTCAGCATAATCTCTTCCAGTCCCGTCCATGTTGCTACAAAAGTTGGGTTTTCATCCTTTCTGATGGAGGCATGATACTCCATAGTGTATATGGACCACATCTTCCTTATCCATTCGTCCGTTGAAGGGCATCTTGGTTCTTTCCACAGTTTGGTGACTGTGGCCATTGCTGCTATAAACATTGGGGTACAGATGGCCCTTCTTTTCACTGCATCTGTATCTTTGGGGTATTTCACATGATTTTCTTTGTTTTGACTCTACTCATGGATGAAATCCACTGCAAAATGGATTAAGAGCTTCACTTAAATAGTCTGCATAATTCTCCTCACACCCAGGTTTTAAGGAACTTCATAAGGAATAATAATTACTTTTTGGTATTTTTGTAGATACATACCAAAGCTCCAAAATAACTCTTACTGTAAATCTGTCTAAATAGCATGCTGGCAGGCTAGAGTGCAAGCTTTCTAGGAAAATGTTTACTTCAGTTGAGTCTGAGGTAATTTACTTTGTCTAACACGCATTTGTAAGGTGTCTTTTAAGAAAACATGAAGTTTCAATATATTTAGTTTAAAACTTTCAAACTATTAGAAACTACACATTCAGGAGATATTTCTTTGGATCTTAAGTTTGCATATGAATTTTTATTTAGCTGAAGACATATATAAAGTGTAATTTAAAGTGTGACTATCATACAATCAGAAAGTTGTAAACCATTACAAATTTTTTCCCTTTTCAAATATGTCAAACTTCACTTAGGAAAATAAACATCATCATTTGGCTATGAGGAGTTATTTTGGGCACTGAGACCCCAGCTTTCTGAAGACCTTACTCCTAACTACAGGCACAAAACTGGTTCCCTCCTTGTGATTAGCAATGGGATCTTTTACCTAGAGATTTCAGAACAAAAGGTAAGAAAGACAGTTAATTATAGCCCAGGCCTCACATGCAGAGTTAATGAATTTTAATGCACATCAATTAATAACTAATTGGGTTTTTGCCTGACTCTAGATAGAGGTTTTGGGTGATGAGAAGAAAAGAGGCCCCATTTTAATTGAAATACAACAGTCATTCTGCTATGGCTTTGTGTCCCTGGCTCTCCTTGTCTTTAGGTCAAAATCAAGAATTTTAAAAAAAAATCTGAAGATTCTTAAAAGGTACACAGGTCTTTTCACACAGTGTAAAAACAAAACTCTTTATTACTCTATATAGATCAATGATGTTTCACAACATTTTTATGTGATGTGTAGGCAAAGTGGATATTATATTTTTAATTTAAATAAATAAAAATTGAAAAAGAAAATACAGAAAAAAGAAGATATAAGAGCTTAGATTTAAAAATCTTGATTTCATTTATTTGCCAGTGAAATTAAAACAGATATAAGACTCTGAGCCTTATGAGTCCAACTCTAGTACCTTCTCATCACAGTGTAAAACACCATCCAACTTCAATATACTGTTAAAGAAAAACAAAGACATACAATCAAGCTATAGTAATCATGTTTGGTGGTACTGACTGAAGGATAGACAAGTGTATTAATGGAAAAAATAATTAATGGAGTAGAGCAGGAGAAACACATACATGTAGCCAACTGATATTCCACAAAGGGATCAAGATAATTCAGTGGGGGGAAGGAATAGACTTTTTAGCCTGTCGTGCTAGAAACAACTACATAAATATTTAAGGGAAAAGTTGAACCTTGACTCCTATATTGTACCACACACAAAAATTAATTTGATTTGAATCACAGATCTGAAAACAAGAAATCCAAAATTGTGAAGCTCCTACAAGAAAAAAGAGAATTTTTTGTTATTAAAGTAGGCAATGATTTTTTTAAATAAAAAGGAAAATAAGAACCATAGAAAATCAATAAATTGAACTTCAATTTCTTTATCAAAAGACACAATTTATGGGCACCTGGGTGGCTCAGTGGGTTAAGCCGCTGCCTTCAGCTCAGGTCATGATCTCAGGGTCCTGGGATCAAGTCCCGCATCGGGCTCTTTGCTCAGCAGGGAGCCTGCTTCCCTCTCTCTCTGCCTGCCTCTCCATCTACTTGTGATTTCTCTCTGTCAAATAAATAAATAAAATCTTTAAAAAAAAAAAAAAAAGACACAATTTAAAAATAAAAAAGCAAGTCACATCCAAGAAGAAAATATTTTCACTGAATCTATATGACAAAGGACTTATATCCAAAATATGTAATGAGCTCTTCAAAATCAATAATAAATAGACAACCCAATTAAGCAATACGTAAAAAAACTTAAGCATAAAGTTTTTCAACTACACTACAAGTATACAAATGGCTGACAACCACATAAAAATATGCTCAATATCATTCATCATCAGAAAAATGCAACTGAGCTGTGAAGTGTGTAAACCTAGTGATTCACATACCTGTACCCCTGGGGCTAATAATACATTATATGTTATTAAAAAATTAAAAATTATTTTAAAAAAAGAAAAGAAAAAGAAAAATGCAACTGAACAAAAAGGAAAAATGTAGCTGAAAAGCCCAATGAGATACTACTGTACTACCACTAGAATAGACAAACTAAAAACATTGATAAATTTTTTAATCATATTTATATTTATATAATATTTATATATTTATAAATTTATAAATTTATCAATAAATTTCCTGTTTCATTCCAGTGTATAGAGAAGAATAAAGATCATTAATCTCAGTCTTATAATTAAAAAAAAAAAAGACTTACCAAATTCAAAAATTAATGTCCTTTTTTTAATCTATCAGAAAACATTCACTTCTGGGCAGAAAACATTCACTTTTCATGGAAAAAAGAACCAGGAAGAACCATGGAAAAGAAGAACCTACCTGGGTCGACTGCTGCCAGATACCATAAAGCTAGTAATAAAGAGTCAGCTAGTTTTTTTAATGAATTACTAAGGGCCAAATATACAGAGATGGGAGAGTAGTAAGTCATTTGCATCTGCTAATATAGTTTTCCTCCATGAATCACACCAAGTGCTCACAGACAAGACTGCAGAATTCTGAGAAAATTTCCCTCGTGACACTTGTTGGGGGAGCGGAACAGCAGCCATTGCCAAAACTTCATCCACACCCACCTCCCCTAACTCCTCTGTTAGGAAGAGAGACTGCTGGGACAAGATCCACAACACTCTTCTTAGGGCACTGCTGGAAATCCATCCAAGCTACAGAAAAGGAGCGGGGAACATGAAGTTCTGCCTCTGGGGAAGGGGCAAGAACATGGACTAAGCAAAGCACTCTAGCTGGAGCAAGGAAGGGCAGGGGCACTTGGGAAGGCCCCACCACTCTGAGTCCCAGGTTCACTCTGCCTAAGGATAAGGCTTAATCAGAACATCAGAGAACATTTCCTCCCCCCACCTCCCACCGCTGTACTAACAGCATCTGGTGATTATAGCAGTGGGATGCAGGTGGAGGGCTACATCTTCTCTGGGGAGAAAAAAGTGAGAAGAAGACCTCTGGGATTCTCCACACCCTCTAAGTGTAGGAATTCAAAGGCTGTGCAACAAATTGCCAACCCAGCCTAACTCCTGAGCATATTACAATCCCCACTAAAAGCCCAGCATAAAGATAGGCATACACATATCCATGCATAAAAAGTTATTTACCTCAGTCTCTACTGTTCTATACAATAGGTCTGGTTTTTTAACCAAAAAAAAAAAAAAAAAATTACCGAGCAAGTGATGATGCAGAACAAGCAAAATTTTGAGAAGATAGAGCAATTATCAAAACCACACTGAGATATGACATGGATGTTGGAAATACCAAAGAATTTAAAATAACTACAATTAATATGTTAAAGGCTCTTAATGACAAAGTAGTCCTTGTAAAGATCTGAAAGATATTTTCATGAGAGAAATAGAAACTATAAAAATCAAATGGAAATGTTAGAAATATAAAACATAAGAACAGGGAGGCAGCTTGGTGGCTTAATTGGTCCAGCGTCTGCCTTTGGCTCAGGTCATCATCTTGGGTCCTGGAACTGAGCTGGGCATTGGGCTCCTGGCTCAGAGGGGCATCTACTTGTTCCTCTGCCCCTCCCCCCACTCAGCTCTCCCTCCCATTCTGCCTCTCAGATAAATAAATAAATAAAATCTTTAAAAAAACAAACATAAGAACAGGATGAAAATTACCTTCAACAGACTCCACACAATTTACACAACCAAGGAAAGATCCATGAACTCACAGATAAATCAATAAAAAGTACCCAACTTGAAACACAAAGAGAAAAAGTGAAAAAAAGATCATCCATGAGCTGTGGGACATTATCAAACAATCTAACATATGGATAATTAGAATCCTGGAAGGAGGAAAGAACAAACAGTCTCAAGTATTATTTAAAAAAAAAAATGACTGAGATTTTCCAAAATCAATGACAAGATACCAAACTACAGAATTGAATTAAGAAGCTCAGAGAAGGGTGCCTGGGTGGTTCAGTGGGTTAAGCCTTTGCCTTCAGCTCAGGTCATGATCCCAGGGTCCTGAGATCGAGTCCCATATCAGGCTCTCTGCTCAGCAGGGAGCCTACTTCTCTGTCTCTCTCTCCCTACTTGTGATAATAAATGAATAAAATCTTTAAAAAAGAACAAGAAGCAGCAGCTCAGAGAAGCATGGGACTGGGGAGGGGGAAGGCAAAAACTATGCATATCACTGTCAGACTGCTAAAATCCAAAGATGAAGACAATCTTGAAGTCAAGGGAAAGAGACACACTATGTACAGAGAGACTTACAAAGTCTAATTACAAAGAATTACTGTAGACTTTTTATCCGACACCATGCAAGGTATATAGTAGAATGAAATATTTCAAGCACTGGAAAAAAAAAAAGAAAGAAAGACTGTCAATCTGAAATTCTATACGCAGTAACTTATCATCCACAAATTAAGGAGAAATAAATATTTTCTCGAACAAAAAAAATGAGTAAATTTATTACTAGCTGACTATCTGGAAAAGAAATGTTCAAGGAAGTTCTTCAGGCAAAAAGAATGTAAGAAATTTAGATTTACACAAGACATGAAAAGCATTGGAAAAGCAATAAAGTAAGGTAAGATAAATTTGTGTTTTTCTTAATTTTAACCTTTTTAAAAAAGATTGTATCTATTTGATGGAGAGAGAGAGCATGCATGCAAACAAGCAAAGGGAGGAGAAGGGATGGGGGAGGGGAAAGCAGACTCCGCAGGGAGCTGGACTCAGGGCTCCATCCCAGGATCCCGGGACCATGACCTGAGCCAAAGGTAGACATTCAACCAACTGAGTCACCCAGGTGCCCCTTTTTTTCTTTATTTAACTTTTTAATGGTAATTGACCAGAGCAAAAGATGGTAAGTGTATTGTATGTTTACAGCATATGTAACAGTTAAAATATATAACACAGTACGACAAAAGATGAGGGGAAGAAATTGGAAATACACCAGTATAAGATCCTAAGGACATGTAAGATGCTATAGTTTTATCTGAACATAAACCCCCTCCTACCACCCCTTGCGCATATACATCTGTATAGGAGAAATCTAGGACAACTACCAATTTTTATAAATATACATATAAATATAAATATAAATATACATATAAATATAAATATAAATATAAATATACAAATATTATATACATAATATAATTTATGTATAAATTATATGTATATGTATATTATGTATAATTTATGTATAAATTTATAATTTATATACATAAATATAAATATAAATATAAATATACAAATATTAAGACAGTAAAGAAGATAAAGTGGAATTATAAAAAAAAACCTCAAACCCAGAAAAAGCAAAAATTTAAAGAGAATTTGAAATAAAGAATACATGGAACTAATGGAGAAAAATCTGGTTAGATAGTAAATTTTAATCAAACTATATCAATTATTACTTTAAATATATATATTTAGAAAAGAAGGAAGATATACATAAATATCTCCAGAACCTATTAAAAATTGAATGGTTTTGATGGCTGCCAACATTTATGGCTACAGCGGATTTTGTTTCTTCATGTGATTGTTTTTTAACAGGGCACGGTGTGATAGATGTTAATTGTCATTTTAAAAATTTCTTTTTACTTTTGGCTGTTCATTTGGTCACATGACATTTGATAACTTTCTTTTTGTAGTATTGATAGGGCACTGCTTCATGTATTAAAAATGGATGACTTCCCAAAGTACAGTATGTCTTACTTCTTGGCTAGCTTCCCATGTGGAAAAATAAGTGTTCATAATTATCTGAAGAAGAATGTTTGCATATTATTCCTTAAGCATATAATTATCTCTTATATTCTGGGAAGCATTTTATGTGTAGGCCTACAGCATACTGTATGTTTTCTTTAAAAGGCAAAGTAGCTAAAAATGAACGTGTGGAAAATGTGACAGTCACACCATGCTAGCTGTGTTTGCTACTCTGCCACTATACGATTTAAAAGCCACTAATGCAAAAGGAAAGTGCATGGTACTTGCTGTGTGTTTCTAATTGGCACAATTTGCTAATACAGTCCTTGACGCCAGAATTCTGTTGTTCACATATCTGATTTAATATAATTAAATGGCAGGCATTTTTTCCTTGCAATTTTGGAACATCGGAACAAACAGAAAGAAAGGCTATGCCCATGAATACTAATTAATAACAGTTCTTGCTAAATATAAATTGCCTTCCTCAAAGGCAAGTAAGATAAAGACACTATTTAAAGTGAATGCATGAAAACATCCATTTCATAGAATAGAATTGTATCAAGATTTTCTCTGGTTCTCTCTGTTAGCCCTGGAGCACAGCAGCTTGAGCTCTGGAAATGTGATTAAACAAAACCTTTCCTCATCCTTCACCAAATTCCATTCCTAAGAATCAATATCCAGCCTGACTTTTAAAGCCTGGGAAGCAGCTCAGGGAAGCAGGTGAAATCTGAGCTCGGGCTGAGACACGAGCCCCTCCACATGCAGACGGGCCTTTTCCTCTCTCATTTCTCCTCACTCCACGGCTCACCCCAAACCCACTGGTGACAAGACTCCCAGCATGGCCCTAAATCCACTCATTCATCCTTTTATCCATTCAGCCATCCTCCAAAGATTTATTGAACATCGACTAGAGATCAAAGACCATGATAGATACTGGGAGCAAAATACTAACTACGATAGCCCACGCCTTCAGGAAGTGTGTGGTCTGGGGGGAGAAGTAAAGCAACTTGTAACAACACAGAGTGCAAAGTGCCCTCCCCGGGGTGCTATGAGCAAGCTTAGATGCTTAGAGAAAGAGTCCATTCAGAAATAAAGTCTGGGGGTTCCTTAGATGTAACATTTCAGGCACACACCTGGAAGTGTGGGAGGTATCACCCACACTAGCGTTCCGGAGGTTGTCCTGTGATAAGCTTGTCAACGATGTGAAAAGTCAGGAGCCATGGGAAACAATAATACTCCCTCCTCCTCTCAACAACATCTAGGAAATTTCTATCTATATAATTGCGTAAGTCAATCTATTACCTGTGTCATAAGAATTGGCTTCTTCAAAAAAAAAAAAAAAAAAAAAAAAGGAAGGAAGAGAGGGAGAGAGAGAGAGGAAGGAGGGAAGAAATGAAGGAAGGAAAAAAGAGAAAGTAAAGAATTGGCTTCTTCCTAACAGAATTATTTACCATATTATTTGCATTGTGATACTGTACCTTTTCTTGTCAGATGGTTTGGTATGTTTCCTTTTGTCATTTAATGGTAAATATACTCTTATTTGACTTGGCAATCTGGAAGCCCAGAGCTGTATTTAAATCTAAATCATAGTGTTTTGTCATATGTTCCTGTTACAATTTTTTTTGTCAACCACATTTAGTTGAAGAATATGTTTTCTGACCTCTCTAACTTTATTTATAACCATCCTGCTACTCTGTGTGTCACTTCTGATCATTTTTTACAAGTATGTAAACATTGTAAACAGTCATTTCTGTAATCAATTCTTATAAGATATTTTCACATGGGCCTTGATACGATGCTAATGAGAATTTAAATTACTTCAATATACTTAAAATAAGATACATATTTTCCTAAACACTCATTGCTCATTTCTAAAAATCACAAAGATAGGTTGTGGACAACAATGTAACATTTATAGAAGAGATAAAGTCATTATTCTTTACTTATAAAAAAATACCTGATAGTCTTTATTTAAGAATCAGCAGTATTGCATTCATCAGGAAACCTGCATAAGGAAAGTTTAAAAATAAAGTACAAATATATATAATATGTATATATGTCATATATACATATATGGTTTGCTAAAAAGCACTCAGAATTACTCTGTTTCTACAACTCAATTTGCTTTCATTCACCTATTTATATTGTTAATGCATATCAGGAATAAGTTGTTTGTGCTGGGCTGCCTTCCATAATATATTCTCATTTTCAAAATAAAAGTAGATATATTCAATATGAATTTTAAAATGTATCCCAGTTTCGATCATTCCTCATTTTACTATTCAAAAGATAATTTAAAATATCTTAAAATCTGGAGACGTTAAAGGAGCATCTTTAAAATGAAGAATCAGCCTGTGCCCCATCTTTTCGAGAATAAAATGTTCTAGGAGATCATAACGGAACAAAACGCTCCCTGGAAGATAGCAATTACAGGACAAACAGTACACTCATCAGAGTGCTTGCTGCCACAAATAAATTGGAGGTCCAAATGGCATACATAATCCAAAATTAGAGTAAAGCCTTTTCACAATCATAGACTAAGAGGAGGAAGGATAATACTTATCTTGATAGGATAGATGTGATATTTTGTTGTAAAACACTGAGAAAAAGACACAGCTAGAATCGTGTGACAGAAGCAGCATAGGACGGCAAGCCCATTTGTAGCTGACTCCGTTCTTGTCACATACTCGCCAGCAACCGTTGCTTCCTCTGTCTGTCCGTCCGTCATCTTTCCACCCTTCCTCTTCCTCTACTTGCTGCCCCTCGTTCCTGCTTCCCTGCCTTCTCTGCTTCGTCTGCTGGATTCACAAATGTATAAATATACAGTGATAATGTTCAGTAGTCCGTGTCATTATTACCTCACGTTTTGTACTGATTCTCAGGGTGTCTCCTTTTTATTTTTTCTTCATCAAAGAAGGCTCAGACCCTTTCAGTTCTCCTAATTTTCCGACTGAGTCCATATGGAACACTTCCCTGGCACACGCACATCAATCCTACTGAATACCAGAAATAAATACAGAGACCTAAGGCTTTCAAAAAAGAAGTGAGATGAATGTATGTTCCCCCGTATTGAATTTATTCTCATTAATTCTACAAAAAAAATTATTTGTGATGGTTTGTTCTTTTCTCAAACCCTCATAGGAATGAAATATTTGCCTTTATTCCTTAAGCATTTGTCTTATGAACATCTTTTCCGATTTATTTTCAAAGTTGCCATTTGAAATAGATTTGTTTTGTTGCTATGTAATTTTCTTCATCCTGATATCATTAAAAAAAACCACTGGAAAATATGTTCAGTTGAGATGGTGCTATGGTCTTTCTGGTGGCGGAGGAGAAAATTTATATGCAGACTTTCTTGCCTCTGCAAACTCTAAAAATATATTTATCAGCAATTTTGCTGATCGACAGCCAAAGGTTTATAAACCCACGTGCAATTAATGGTGGTAATACGGAAAAGAAAGCGCGAGTTAGTTTTTATAGAGCATCGCTCCGGGCCGAGCTTGCCATCCACGGATTTACCCAGGACTTCTCGCCATGCTCTCCAAAACGGCTGCACAATAAATAATAAAAGATTAAAACCTTAAACCTGGAAAACTTAGGAAAAAATATTAGAAAATTTTATTTGAGATTATAAAACTCCCCAAATGATTTACTTTGAGAGACACCTTCATTGCTTCCATGTGCGAGGACTAATGATGGCCCCGGGTTTAGGACGTGCGAGAGGCTGCCTGGGAAAACAGGCAGAGGGAAGTGATAAAGCAGACCCTCCACATGCCCCTCTCACTGTCAGCGGCAGAGCTTTTCACCATTTGTTACGAGAAAATGATAGCCCATATACATATTTATATACCTGGCCTGTTATAACCTTGACTTTCTCTTGCCAGGACAGATTTTTTTGTTCTAAACAACTCGGTTTCAAGGAAGGGTGACTTGCAGTGAGTTTTCCTGTCTTGAGCTTACACAAAATAAAAGAAGATTCTAATTAAAGGACTGGCTTTGGGGATATTGACGTTTCTAGAAACAAGATTTCACAATCACTTTGGCTCTGACTCTACCCTTTCTGGCATTCGACACAGGACTCCTTTGATTAGGATGTCATGTCTTCAGGAATCTGACACTCATTTCTTACCTCTCTTCCTAACCACAATGTATTTTTGATAGTTGCTCAGATGACTATTGAAATGAGGTTGGATATGTCTTTTCTGATGAACAATATTTGAAAACATACTTGTTATCATCTCAACAGGGAGTCAACGATGAGGGCTGGGATTTAATTTACTCACTTTATCCCAGGAATAGGAAAAAAGTAAATAAACCTAAATAATTACATTGTAGTCTGGAAGATTTATGAAACCAACAGGCTGCACATATTCCTTAGAAAGCCAGGTTGTTCACTAAATATTTCATGTATTTTCATTAGATTTTACAAACAAATATAATGAAATGAGAAGAACGAGGCAGAGACATGCAACAGTCTCTCTCTCAGGGCTTGACATGGTTCATCACGTGCTGTGACACTACAGAATGTGATGTTATAGTTCCGAATGCCTTGAATTGTTTGGAAATCAGGAAAGAATGTGGTGCCCCCCCAAGAGCTGAAGGCATTGGTCCCGGGCCCTACAGAGTGGTGACAAGGTGCTGTGTAAGTGCCACTACTGACTCTTACCCTTCTCCCTTCAGGAACCTCCTCACTGCTTCGGACCAGCCTGTGATCTTCTCAGCTCTGAGTGTCAGTTTCCTCCTTGGAAAAGGTGGGGTCAATATAGGACTTAGCTCATAAAATTGTAATAAAAATAAAAAATAAAGCACTTACCATAATGCTTGACACCCAGCACTCAAGAACTAAGATTATCATAGGTTTTTGATCTTGTAAAATTTATTTTGCAGTTACCAAAATGTTTATTGTATGTCCATTACAGCAAAGACACCAGAGAATTTAATGCCCTAGGGAAGAAAAACTAACATAAATATGTTTTCAGGATCTTCCAAAAGACAGCAGTAATAGAAAGCGAGGAAAAAGAAAAGAAAAAACTGCTGTTTGGAAAGAAGAGAAATAGAGAGAAGGGAGGCAAGAGGGAGCGAGGGAGGGAAGAAATCAGCATTTGTCAACAGGATTTATTTTCAAAACAATGTTTCTCTAAAATAGGAAAAATCTGTACACCTTTTAGTTCAATATTTTGAGAGGTATGTATTGGCTTATAAGATTGGTTTCATGTAAAAGCATGGATTCTTTTTAATAACAACGTTATTGATAGATAGGTGAAGTCTTAAAAAGAAATTTGGTTTATTGACTGTGAAGAATTCATAAAACTATTTGGACAAAAATTGCGGAATAAAGTTCAGCTTCAGTCTGTGGTGTCATTAAAATGGTCTGGGATGCCTTATCGACCACTTGTGCCTCTCGGTCCATAGATCTGGCTAAAAATACCAGCAGTATACACCAGAGAGTCAGTTCCTCTCTTCAAGAGAGTCTGAAAGCTGTCCCACTTCCCTGTGGTTTATACATTGTACTTCAGGAGAACCTGTGTCACCGTCTTTTTTGCCTCCTTCTCGGTGAGCTACGCCATGTACTGCCCTCTCTGGAGAGTTTCTCCATTGAACTCCCAAATCCATGCATCATGCAACGGGCTCAGTGTGGGGCTGGTTGGTTGGTTTCATTTTGCTCTGCTTGTTTTACTGTTGTAGACATGGACCTTTGTCTTCTCAAGATGTCGTGCTCTACGTTTATCTGCACTGAAGTCTGGCATCTGCCCTCTTTGAGCCCCGGCATGTCAGAGATTCAGCACCTGCATCTGGCTGCACAGCTGTGCCTTCTTTACTGTTCTTCTGGCTTTACCATCACCGGCTACATCAGGCATCACCGCTGTGGAGCTCTCCTCCGGATCATAGATTAAAGTCAATCCAGTGTGTAACACAAATCTCTCTGGTAATTTTTTAACATTCTTATATGACAAGCTCAAGTATTTTATGGTGACTATTTACATTATAACTCTGAAGATGAAGAGTCACTTCTTTAGAAGATAGTTATCCCTGAATTTTAATTCTACTTTTAAATGTAGCTCTCTCCAGAATATTGTATAACCAATCAGTAGAAGCCTTCTGCCTCCTCAGTCTATAAAACGGGATCAATAACAGCCGTGTCGTTTACTTGTGCAAATACAGCCATCTTAGAATGTATGACTTCTCTCACCTTCCTATGTGTTCTTTAAAAAATTAATTTCTAGCTGATAGTGTGTTATAATCACCTTCTAATTTTAAATGGAAGATGTGCACATTTTGGAGAATGAAATTTGTGAGAGGAGCATATTTTATAGAGTACTGAATTCTCTAGTCATGGGTTAAGAAGAGAAACTAAAAGAAACATGTGGGGTAGGGAGGTGGTAGATTTTGACTCTTAGTTTTTGGCAACAGTTGCAATGATATCTTAATGAATATCAGACTGTACTGCCCAGGTAACATTTCGTATGTAAAAGCACTTTGTGGGATGCCTGGGTAGCTCAGTCGGTTGAGCATCCAACTCTTGGTTTGCACCCAGGTCATGATCTCAGAGTCCTGAGATGGAGCCCCGCGTGGGGCCCCATGCTCAGCAAGGAATCTGCTTGAGATTCTCTCTCCCTCCCCCCACTATCTCCCTCTCTAAAATAAATAAATAAACATTAAAATAAAATAAAAACACTTTGTATATTAGGAATAACCCAGATCACAGTATTAGAAATGTTTTTAATGAATTATTTGCCTTTTGATTCTGTTGTTGATACATTTTCTCTAAGGACTTTGAAAAGACTGTCAAAATCAAACCTCTCAGTCTTTTTCAATATATTTATCTTGGAACAACCGTTCTTCCCTACTTCATATCTGTGCATAGATATAGATAAGATAGATGGTAGATGAGTGATGACAGACAGACAGATAACTAAATAGATGATAGCTAGGTGGGGAGGGAGAGAGAGTGTGTGTTCTGGTTTGGGCAGATGGAGAGGGAGAGATGGGTTAGAAGCAGTAACAGGGTTAGGACAAAGACAGAGACAGAGATAGGTAGAGATACGTAGTCCTGAGACAATGTTTGCACGGCATGTTAGTCAGCAGTTTAACTATGGTCAGAATCACTTATTTACTGACCTATTTTTATGCCACTGTCATTTCTTCTGTCTCCAGTTTAATAAGAGTTTTATTAACTGATAGAGGAAATTCTTCCCTAATATCCTTCTTTCTCAAAATCTCTTGGCAATTTTTATTACACTCATATTATCCCACAGATTACTTATTTTGATGAGTTGAAAGAGGATACCTTGGAATTCTGATTGAAATTTTATTAAATGCATATCTATTAGGATTGTTTTACATCCTTATAATATCAAGTCTTTTCAATCAGAAATATGGTATGTCTTCCTGAATTTTAAAAATTACTAGTTTCAAATTCTACCTCTCATCTGCAGCTTAATACTAGGCCTATTACTTTTTGTCTTCTAAACATCAACTTTCTCAACTCAATTTGGCCTACAAATAGACTTTTACAGAATTATTAGGGACCCTAAGAAGAAAACATTTGAAGTAGTGTTAGAAGGCAAATGAAATGCCGAAGCACAACACTCAGCCAGTACCTTCCATTCAGTCTAAGCCCCATTTGTAGTGAAAGAACACAAGTGAGGGAATGAATATAAAAGAGCATAATTTTCAACACTTATGAGTCACCTTCTCCATTAATACTATTAATATAGTATTCACAAGTTGTACCACTTGCATCAACCTTTAAAGTACATCGCCATGTTTATACAGTCCTCACAAGCAAGCTCTAACCTCTGTGGAGGGTAAAGTGGTACTTGGAGTGACCACGACAACTGAAACACTTTCAGCCCATCTGGGGCATGACTGAAATCTACATGCAACATAACCAGAAGGAATTGGGGTGGGGCGCCTGGGTGGCTCAGTGGGTTAAAGCCTCTGCCTTCGGCTCAGGTCATGATCTCAGGGTCCTGGGATCGAGCCCCGCTGTGGGCTCTCTGCTCAGCGGGGAGTCTGCTTCCCCCTCTCTCTCTGCCTGCCTCTCTGCCTAATTGTGATCTGTCAAATAAATAAATAAAATCTTAAAAAAAAAAAGGAAGGAATTGGGTATTCCAAGTTCTTAAAACGGAACAGATAACATCAATAAAACTGTTTCCTTTGACCTTTAACATAATAGGCTGGAGGACCATGTCTTCAAAGCAGGGTTTGGATCTCCCTTTAACTCTCACTGAAAGTCATTTACTTATGCCCTCTTCCTTTCCTTCTATTAAGGTGAGCACATGGTAGTTTTGTGGTCTTCACTTTCTCCTTTGGGTCTAGTCAGGGTAACTCACACTGTTCAAGCATCTGGTCTACCCCAACCCTGAGAGCAAAACCCTCCTTCCAGCCAGACTTGTCCTGTCCTGTAGGGGCTGTTGTACTTGCTCCTCCTGTAAACTTTGCTACCACAACAGAACTTCCCAAATGCAGTCCCATCATCAAAGAGATGACCTCAAAAGGAGCTTCATGACTGGGGAAATTATCACTATTGTTATTAATTGATAAGTAATATCAGCAAATAAGACTTATTTCATGCCCATGAAATGTCCAGCACAGTATCAAATAGTATACATATTTTTAAAAATACTTTGTTAAAAGACATTGTGTAATGAGTTGCCCTATTCCCATTGCTGAGGTAAAAAGATTTTAAATTCAAAAAGGTTAAATCTTGCCTAATTTCATAAAATAAGTATTGAACTCAAAATTGTTAGTCAAATTGTCACTACATTTCAGTTAAATTATTAAGGATATGCTCATTGATTTAGAAAAGGATTTTAACCTAATAAAAATGGAGAAGAGGATGTAATCCCCTGTCTACTTCTTGGTCTTTAGTCTTGCCTTGGCTCTTTGCTTGTACCCTTCCTTCTCAAGATACCACACATATCACACAAGAAATACACGATTACCAAGCAGCCTAAAGAGTTGAAGTTACAACAGTGGGTTTGTTTATAATCTTTGAAGAGTTCCTGTTTTGTTGAAGAAAGTTACTTTATAAAGCTTTCATTTGGGATTCTTTAATAACTGCAGGATTTCATCTTCATTTGCTGTTGAAGGAGCTCACAATTTAGAAAGATATTTGTACTATTGTATTTTTGCTACATTTCTCATGTATTTAATCTTTAGTTGATAACACATAGAACTGATACTGCCTCTTTAAATATATGGCTACAGTTCACTTAGAAGTGTTTATCTGTTTATGGGGGTGTTTATCTGCCAGTCAGTCAGCTAGTATTTATTGAGGGTCCACAGACTATGTGCATGTTTGTGAACATGAAGCTTGTACACTATTTAATTTTGAAAAATGGCACTTGTAAATTCTGGCAGACTAAATTTAAAATGAGAATAATATTGTTTTCCAAAACCTGTTCTGTGTAAATGCTATTGTAACCAAGTCTTTTGGCCTCCAGTGCATTAATCACATGCACTTGGTATGACTCCCATGAGAGTGACCCAATGCATGATTGAATTTTTGTTGTTAATACTCCTAATGTTTTGGTCTGTAACAGGATCATTCCCCTGGCTGGATTTCCATTGTGAGCTCACGAATTGCTTGCTGTAGATGTACTCACGCCCTGGATATTGGAATGAGAATGAGATCAGTCTTAGAAACAGCTATCTGTGACTCTTTATATAACATTGGAATAATCCTTTAGCCTCACAAGATTTCAGAGTTTCCTTCTGCCAGAAATGTTAACAGTAATCATTATATTCATATTAATAGTGAACTTGGATATTTGTTAAGTATCTGGAACTATGTTCCTCTTTCTTTGCTAAGAGTTTTAGATAGACTTTTTTTAAAAGAATGTTCACTTATTTGTGGAGCATAACAAATAGCATGGAGGACAAGGGGTGTTAGAGAGGAGTAGGGAATTTGGGTAAATTGGAAGGGGAGGTGAACCATGAGAGACTATGGACTCTGAAAAACAATCTGAGGGGTTTGAAGTGGCGGGGGGGTGGGAGGTTGGGGTACCAGGTGGTGGGTATTATAGAGGGCATGGCTTGCATGGAGCACTGGGTGTGGTGAAAAAATAATGAATACTGTTTTTCTGAAAATAAATAAATTGAAAAAAAAATAAGAAAAAAATGTTTACAGCAAATCTCAGTGACAATCCCACAACTCTCCGTACTTTTTCCAACCCACAGCCCCAACTTAAAACATTCTGATGCCTTCACATTGCTTTAGGATAAAAACTAAAAAACTTTACACAGCCTGCGTTTTTCACTCATACTCCCTTTAATCTCTATGCATCAGCCACATAAACCTTGCTTTTTTTCCCCAAGTCCTTAAGTATACCATAAGGAGGAATATTTGTAATATATGCAACAGAAGCTTTATATACTCAACACAAGGAGTTCCTTAAATCAACTGGGAAAAGAATATTACCTAAGTAGAAAAAATATAGGCACATCATCACAACAGACGATCCCTAAAATAGAAAACACAAATGGAAATAAATATTAAAATGTTCAATTTCACTTAATTTTTAAGGCAATGCAAACTGAAATAATGAAGTGGGATATTTGACTTTGGAAGGTTCCTAGCATTGACAGAGTCAGGGAGGGCAAGAAAATTCTAATCTTTCTCATTGACTTTTATACATGTCTACTAACATGCCAGCGATGTGTCTTCTGGCATTATTTATGCATTATGAGGAGGATCTACACCATTCACCTAAGTATAATATGTATGAACACAGGAAAGAATCTGTGAGTAACAAAATATTGATATATTGTTTCAAAGTATACTTGACATCACAGAGAAACTATAAAATCAGGAATTTTTTTTATTGTACTAGCCCTCCCAGTATTTCACATTTTTTATTTACTAGCAAAATGTATAAAACCATATTTGCAATAAAGGTAGAAACAAGCAAGTGTCACAACAGTGTTTCGACCAAAACACTTGAGAAATTCTGCCCTCTAAAGAAAAATATCAGATTGAATGCCATGTGTTCATCACTGAAAAACAAGAGTACACGATGCATCCGACGAGCTGATATGCCGCCTGCAACTGCTTGTCAGAAGCCCAAGTATGTACAGCTTGTAAGTAGCATCATTCAAACTGGAATCATAGAAAACATTTAAATGTAAGTGGTGAGGAAAAAAAAAATCCACAACTATTATGCAAGTCGAGATTAACTCTGCTCATTTTTTTAGACTTTTACTTTGAAATGAATATAGATTCACAGAAAGGTGCAAAAATAGTGAAGTCCTGTATGTTATTCACAAAGTTCCTCCCAATGATTACTTCTTATGTAACTATAGAACGTATCAGGATCGGAAAACTGATACTGATACAATGTGGATTTATTCCGTGCGCCATTTACAACACGTGGATCCCATGTTAGGTTTCTACCACCACCTCCACAGTCAAGATACAGAACTAATTAATCCGTCACCACGAAAGCATCCTTCATGCTGTCTCTTGGAGTCTTGGCCCTTTCCCACTCTTCTCTTATCTCGAACTGCCAGCAACACTAATCTCTTCTCTGTCTATCTATAATTTGGTCACTATGATTTACTTAATCACTTTTATCCTTCGTTTTATGTGCATTTGTAATTGTGAATTTTTAAAATAATAACACTTTCAAAAACATTTCAGAAGTAAACATCAGAGCTTTCAAACCTTGTGAGAGGTTTAGACAATGCTAAATGAATTTGCATGTGTCTTAACTAATTCTGGTAATTCTTTTTTTTGTTTTGTTTTGTTATGTTAGTCACCATATAGTACATCATTAGTTTTTGAGGCGGTGTCCCGTGATTCACTGTGTGTGCGGATGGGTGAGCGGGTGATGGTATTACAGAGGGCACATATTGCATGGAGCACTGGGTGTTGTCACTCCGGTGACTCTCACTCAGGATACCGGATGACAATGTTGACAATGGCAACTGCAGGTCGCACTTGTAGACATCCTCCCATCAGTCAGGAAACCTTTTTCTGTCAATAGGACCTTAATAATCCACGTAATTATACCTCCTTCACTAATCTATTTCCTCCAAGGACTAACCATTTATACATACAAATAAAACATGTAGTTAGCAATTCCTATGCACCTACTACCGTATTAATACTGTATGAAAAGACATAAAGCCTTGAAGAACCTAAAATACAGAGGAGGACTTACATTATTTTAAAATAGCCTATTGTTACATTTTAGTTTTCTAGTCTCAGTCATTGAACATCAAATGGCTGCTGTATAATTACTGTTACAGAACTATTGATTTTAAATATTACCGTGTCATGTTTTTCGAACAACTGATACAGTCAAAGGATGCCGTGAATTTAAGCAGAAATCTCCATTTGCTTCTGTTCATTAACTAAAGCTAAGAATATTTGTGTCCTGTTTTGGCCTGGAGTTCTATTCCAATTATCATTGGATTTGTAGTTCAATTAAACCTTGATAGGCTCATCCAAGGAGGCATTCAATCATCCAGCGCAGAAAGCTAAACTCATTTTTGCAAATTCAGTACCAGATAATCCAGATTTTCTCCATGTTAATAGATGTTTGGGCATGGAAAGAAAACTGCATCATTCTGCACTGGCTGTATTAGTGCAAAGTAACCAGTGCCAGCACTTCATTTCCTGTGTAGATTTGGTGCATAAAGAAACAACTATGAGGGACGCCTGGGTGGCTCAGTTGGTTAAGCGGCTGCCTTCGGCTCAGGTCATGATCCCAGCGTCCTGGGATCGAGTCCCACATCGGGCTACTTGCTCAGCAGGGAGCCTGCTTCTCCCTCGGCCTCTGCCTGCCATTCTGTCTGCCTGTGCTTGCTCTCTCCCTCTCTCTCTCTGATAAATAAATAAAATCTTAAAAAAAAAAAAAAAGAAAGAAAGAAACAACTATGAAACAAAGAGACCACTCACAGTAGAGGCAATATGTGGCTTTTGGAAGTGAAGAATTATATATAATAGTGACCATGTGTGTGCATTTCAAGGTGGTGGGGCTTGGAGCTGATGGCCAAGAAAGAATTCCTGAGATATCTTTGGTGTAAAAAGGTGGTTTTATTAAAGCACAAGGACAGGACCCATGGACAGAAATTGCTGCACTGGGGTCCTGAGGAGTGGCCCATTACATACTTTCAAGTTGGGAGAGGGTGATGGATAGCACAAGCCCCCAAGGAATTCTGGAAATAAGGTGTCCAGGATCCTGAGGGGTCTAGCTATTGTGAGGAAAAGGTCATTTATTACTGTTAGTAAACCTTCAGTCATGAGACTTTTCAGGTGTCTATCCAACGGCCATTGCTTGGAGGCTGATTGTTACCCAGGATCTTGCCAGGTAGAGAGGTAAGGAAGGCTCCAAAGGAGCTTTCATATGTTAAAGATGAATTACAGGATCCTGGAGGTGGGGCTGAGATTGCCTTTGGCCCTTAGCGAAGTATCAAAACCAAGCTTCCAGAGGAAGGTCACTCTGCCTTTTTCAAGGACTTGTCAGTGGGCTGTGAGTTGTAAGGGGACTTTTTTTCTTTTGCCTTTGTTTCCCACATCAGTGACACACAGGTGTTTGTTTTATTCTGTGAGTGCCTTTATAAGATGAATTAACACATGTTGCCGTGATGTTATTAGCAGTAGAATAATCAGTCAAGAAATAGCATTATAAGATACTGAGGTTTGTCTTGTAGTTTCTTTTGTATTAATTTCCTTGTTTTGGTTCTTTCCTTCCAAAGATAATCTTCACAACATAGTGGTTGTGATGATTTCAGATAGGTAGGCCCATGTTTAATACCCAACTCCAACATTGTCATTTGTGTGGCCTTGAACAAGCATTTTCATTTGTAAAATTTAATACTGTTAATCTCTGTTTTAGTGTAGTTGTAAGAGTAAATTAAGTTTTCCTTATGGATTCTCAGCACAGTCCCTGGCATAGACTGAGAGTTAAGTAATTATTGGTGGCTCTTATTTTAATTATCATTATATTTAGCACAAACAAATATTTTGAGAATGTTTTTTAACATTTATCAGTATATAATCTCCATTAATATTCAGTCCTATCTTTAGAACTTTCATAATATTCACAATAACTTAGTTTATCTTTAATTAAAGATAATGGCCAAATAAAGACACTTCACTCTATTCTTCCCAAAGCCAATTAAAAAAATAAAAACAATAAAAAGAATTGAAAACAGGAGAAAACTCCATCTAGATAATGTTATGCCCCCCACCCCAAAAAATGGGTCCGTGATTAAAGGAGCAAAACTGATATAAAGCGAAGGTCAAGCAAAGCTTTATTTCACGCCAAGCACCCAAGCCTCTTACAAGAGAGAGCGACTTTTCTCTGTTTCACAGACTAGCTTTTAAGGGCAAAGGCCATGCGACTGGGCCTGGTCATGCACAGGTAGCCAAAGAAATTATAGCACACAGAGAAAGCTACACAGTGATGCTAGGTGACCAATTGAGTTACAATTTACCCTAGTAGATGTAAGGTTTTATAGGCGAGATAAACACAACACCAAGCAAGGTGGATGCAAGGCAAGATTTATTAAAGGCATCTTTGGTGAAGTTTCAGGGCTCAGGAGAAGGGGAGCCAGGAAAGTCATGTGGGAGGAGGTGGGCACCCCCCTTGGGAGAGGTTCCTTGACTCCAGAAAGGGGAGTGAGGGAAGTCGCACTGGGAGGGAGTTGGCCGGGGTCTTTTACTGGGCCAAGGCAGGGCATGGGCTCACATCCATATATGGTAGGCTATTTGGTGATAGGAGGGTATGAGGTGGGGGATCCTGATACTTCTGTTTCCTGCATAGGTATCGGGTTACCTATGGAGACGTGACCTGGGCATACATCCTTTTGGTGGGAGAGTCAAGGGTTAAGGAAAAGGGGGCAGGGAGGAGGATGGAAGACGGCAGGCCCTGGCAGACATTTCTATTGTTCCTCCTGCACTCCAGGAGCCCCACGACCCAACAGTAGACATTTCAACTAGCCTATCACATCTTGGTTAGAATTGGCACCCAAAAGGCTCCCAAAGGGCAGGGGCCTATACTCCTTGGTAGCTAGGGAGACAGTATGCGCCCCCCCACTGATCCACCTGGCCTGACCCACCCCTGTATCTGGGCTTTATTATCTGGAGCTGGTTTCTGGGACTTGTTTTTAAGTAAATACCCTGCGGGAAGGGGAGCAGGGACAGTTTAAGTGTTAAACAACAAGGTTATTGTTTATCCTTCATGAAAGTCTCTTGCTAAATAGGTCCTTACAGATAAAACTAGGAAAGCACCGCAAAATCAGACTATGACTGAGAGCTACAAAATCCAATGGAATTTGTACCAAATTAAGAACAATTTTTGAGAGGACATGAACATCCGCCAGTCTTCCACATCATTCAGTCTTCCAGTAACCAACCCGGCTCGAAGGGCTCCAGCGATGACTCTGCTTGCACTGAAAATGCAAGAGTGGAAAATGTGAGCGCCATGGTAGCCCTTCCATACAACAGAGGAGCAGAGGGAGAGGCCGAATGAGGAATCAAGAAAACAAGAGAGCCTTAAGCAGGAGCAGGCCAGTGAAGAAGAGGCCAGGGATGGCAGCCAATCCTGACTGCTAATCAAAGACAGGAAGACAAACAGATGCTGTTGGGCGTTGAAGTCCCAACGCCCGAGTTTGACTGTATTTGGAGATAGGACCGTTAAGGAGGTAGTTAAGGTTTAAATCACATCATAAGGGTGGGGCCTTACCATGGCGGTCCTTGCAAGAAGAGACCCGAGGGAACTGCATTTTATTGAGAAAAGGCCTTGTGAGGACAGCCGTTTGCATGCCGGAGAGAGACGTCTTAGGGCTGCACTTTGATACTGAAATTCAGTCTCCATAACTGTGAGAAATGGATTTGTGCTGTTTAAGCCACCCAGTCTGGGTATTTTGTTATAGTCCTAATAGCCAAATTTGGAACAATGTGAGCAAGAAAATAAATAGGAGAGTATTTAATTATAGAATTAAATATAGAACATTGTAGAACAAAATAAATATCCATGAGTCCATATTTATACAAATAAATAATCAGGTAAATAAATAAAGGGAGTAGCAGCTTCTTTTTATAAAAAGAACTCCGATTTGTAAATGTAGAGGGACTTAGAGAAATATAAATCAGGTAAACACTACTGTTCGTAATTGCTGTAAGCAGTATCCATCAGATGGATGTTGGCCTTGGGCTCTGAGTGCGGCTTGGAAACTCCTTAAGATTCCCTCTCTTCCTACCCATCCCCCACCACCCCTACCCCCCAACCCAGCTAAAAATTATTCTATGCATAGTCTCACACATGCACGTAAACAGATCAAGATTTTTCCAGTAGAATACTCTGCAACTAATAAAAGAATGAGGTTGATCTGTACATTCTCACGGGGAAATAACTATCAGTTATAAAATTAAACGGTAAACCAGAATGGTGTGTGTTTTTTATACCCACTAGCGCTTAAAAAATCTGTATGTTACATCTATATCAGTAGATATGAGTTTTTAGGTGAGAATTTTCACAAAAATTCTCCAAGAAAATTTTGAGAGTGGTGATTTCTGAGGAGTGGAGCTACCCGGATGGAATAAGGAACAGGTACTTTTAATTTTACATCCTTCTATATTATTTGAATTGTTATTGTAACACTCATAGTTTTCACAGTAGAAATGTTAGAGAAGAAACTGTTTGGGTAATTGGAATAAAAATTTTCATATATTTCAGAATATAAATGAAACCCATTAAAGGACACCTCAGAAAAATATCCAATCACTTAACATCTTTTTTTGTTTACAGTAAAAATTATCCAAAGATAGAACTTACTGTCTCAAATCATCATGTCGATTCTATTGATAGAACTGTTCAGGCACAGACTCATCAGACAGTTACGTGGGGGAGATGGACACAGAGAAGGCAAGCACTGAAGACAAACTGGACTGAATGATTTGAGATCCCTTACATCCCTCAACTTTTAACAATTAGCATCCACTCTTAAAACACACAGACCCATGTCATGCTTCAATAATAAAGTACATTGACTAAGCCAGAGACTATCTTATCTTTTCAGAATATTTGTAGATCCCTGAATAATAGAAAAAAACTTTTCTTATTCCTTGAATATTTTAATGTTTAAATATTTTAAATCGGCATATTGAGAGGCCATAAGCATGCTTTTTTGTCTCTCACAGGACAAAGATGATTATGACGAAGTTCTAGAACATCAGTGGGGTGAGGTCTGGAGCTGATGGCTAAGAAAGAATTCTTAAGACATCTCTGGTGCAAAAAGGTGATTTATTAAAGCACAGGGACAGGACCCATGGGCAGAAAGAGCTGCTGCCAAGGGATTGTGAGGTATGGCAAGTAATGTACCATGGAGTTGGGGGGAGGTAAGGAAAAGGGAGGTTTCAATAGAGTTTCATATGCTAAAGAGGACCTACAAGATACCAGATACTAAAGCCTTGCCAGTGCCAAGGTCCTTTTGCCCTCTAGCAAGGTATTAGCATTAAGATGGGTGGGAATCCTACAGGAGAACATAGGCAGTAATCTCTTCGATATCAGCCACAGCAACTTCTTTCAAGATACGTCTCCAAAGGCAAAGGAAACAAAAGCGAAAATAAACTTTGGGGACTTCATCAAAATCAAAAGCTTCTGCACAGCAAAGGAAACAGTCAAAAAAAACAAAGAGGCAACCCACGGAATGGGAGAAGATATTTGCAAATGACAGTACAGATAAAAGGTTGATATCCAGGATCTATAATGAACTCCTCAAACTCAACACACACGAAACAGGCAAACACATCAAAAAATGGGCAGAAGATATGAATAGACACTTCTCCAATCAAGACATACAAATGGCTATCAGACACATGAAAAAATGTTCATCATCATTAGCCCTCAGGAAGATTCAAATTAAAACCACATTGAGATATCACCTTACACCAGTTAGAATGGCCAAAATTAACAAAACAGGAAACAGCATGTGTTGGAGAGGATGTGGAGAAAGGGGAACCCTCTTACACTGTTGGTGGGAATGCAAGTTGGTGAAGCCTCTTTGGAGAACTGTGTGGAGATTCCTCAAGAAATTAAAAATAGAGCTTCCCTATGACCCTGCAATTGCACTCCTGGGTATTTACCCCAAAGACACAGATGTCGTGAAAAGAAGGGCCATCTGTACCCCAATGTTTATAGCAGCAATGGCCACGGTCGCCAAACTATGGAAAGAACCAAGATGCCCTTCAACGGACGAATGGATAAGGAAGATGTGGTCCATATACACTATGGAGTATTATGCCTCCATCAGAAAGGATGAATACCCAACTTTTGTAGCAACATGGACGGGACTGGAAGAGATGATGCTGAGTGAAATAAGTCAAGCAGAGAGAGTCAATTATCATATGGTTTCACTTATTTGTGGAGCATAACAACTAGCATGGAGGACAAGGGGCGTTAGAGAGGAGAAGGGAGTTGAGGTAAATTGGATGGGGAGGTGAACCACGAGAGACTATGGACTCTGAAAAACAATCTGAGGGGTTTGAAGTGGCAGGGGAGTGGGAGGTTGGGGTGCCAGGTGGTGGGTATTATAGAGGGCACGGATTGCATGGAGCACTGGGTGTGGTGAAAAAACAATGAATACTGTTTTTCTGAAAATAAATAAATTGAAAAAAAAAAAAAAAGATGGGTGGGAGATTCCTAAAGAAGGTCACATATGTCCCACCCAGGAGTGGAGGTGGGGAGGGTGTTCAGCTTTTGCTTTGTCCTCAGCCAGCCTTCTGTTCCCTCATCAATTAGAACAACTTGGATGTAAAGAGTGAGTCACATTTATTTGACCCAGTGATGTCAATGTTCTTTACCTAGAAAATGAGTAAAATTTAGATGCACCCCTCAACTTCAGAGACAGGACTTCATGAAAGAACAAACAGGAGACTCAGGCATCTGAAATATAAGAAACCACCTTCTATTTACCTGAAAATCAACGCACAGATGAACTAGGTGTGGTTACCATGCCTTAATGTAATCCTGACTTAGATCCAACCTTAAAAAAAAAATGTTCGAATCAATAAATTCAATAAAATTTACTTTTTACTTCTCACTCAGATGAGAAGAAAGTTATCTAAATATATGATCAGAAGTGAGGAAAATGAGACATAGGATCTGGGAATCTTTGATGGCGCTGGAAGGTCTGTTAGCAAGATGAACTACTGGAGTAGGGTAGGTTCCGCTTTGATTATATTTCTTTCCTTGAAAGGGTGTTTTGTTACAAGTTCGAATACACAAGAAATTTATGTGTCAATAAGGCTCTGGATGCATCCTTCTAAAAGCTGAATATTTGAAAAATATCCTAGGAGTAGTAGCAATGTGAGTGCAGCTTTTGCCAACTTAAATCTTACCATTGAATAAACAGATGGAGAGAAAAATTATTGAACGGTATAAATGTCACCTTTGCTTTTTCAATACAAGCAAAGAATTGTGTGCCTACTTGCTTAGAAGATTTTTGCTGGACAGATGTATGTTCAGACCCAGCCTATTTATTAGCGAACAGTCTCAGATCTCATTTTCAATTTTAATCACTGTGTCAATTTTAAAAGGGCAATTCTCATTACATAAACATTTGGAAGTTATAAAGCTGAAAGGTCAGAGTATAGACAAGACAAAAGATAACATGCCAGCAGCTGGCATACACTTCCATAAGCAACATTTTTCTCCCAGTTAGCTCAGCACTTAAGATATCGAGATCCTAGGACATAGCAACCATTTTTTTGTTCCTCCAGCAAAATAATTTTACTTGTATGGGCAGAGTTATATACATCTTTTTACCTAAGGATATAGAAGATGCAATAAAACTTTGTGATGATTAATATCACAATTTGATTCAAGAAAATATTATAATCTAGAATAAAAAGCATAATTGCTACTGTTTATTCAGCATAACTATGTATCAACTCTTTTCTCTGTGTTATTTAATCCATACCACACTTCCATCACAAACACACAGAAATCAAATTAGGATTTTGGGAAATAAAGTGATTTTCTCAATTACATGCAACAGGTACGGATACATTTAACATTTTCATCCAAGCCTCTATAACTTTGAAACTATGATATTAACCTCTATATACTGTCTCCTTTAATGAGTATTGCTTGGGCTGAAGATCTTATTCAAGGCACAATAAAATTTGTACTGTAGGATTCAAGAAATTCTCAAACACCCGAAGCATAAGGGTAGTATAGATCATCACCATCACTTTACCCTCTTTTATCTAAAAGGCACAATATAAACAATGTTTCAAAGAGTCCTACCTGGACTCCCAGTCCCAGTTTCTTCCTCACCCCTTTTCTTTGAAATAAGTGGAAAATAGTAAACATTAAAAATTTAGAAAAACTTAAACCCAAAGCATACTTGGAAAATAATATAAAATCTGGACCAAAATACAGCAGAAAGATGAGATTTGATCAATTTTTTTTCAGAATTTATTAACAGTAAGGAGCATCCTCTCCAATAGCTTATACAAATGTAACCGGGATGAAGGACACCAGAAGCAGAGGTACCTGTGCATCACAAGAAACAGTGGGTAAGATGATGTTAGAGACTGTTTTAGACCACAGAATGCAAATGGGGGTGGAGCTGAAGGAGCAACTGTAGATCAGGTACCTTTACGCTCTCCTGCCACCTCGGGAGTCACTAGAGGGTAACACAGGGAAGAAGGAAAAAAAGCTATCAGGTAATTCTATGGTAGTACTACAGAGAGCTGGGACCTAAAGACTTCAATAAACCTCTTGGGCCCTAATAACCATAATAACAATGACAAGTGAAATGTCCCCAGGAAAAAGGAAATACCACATTTACTGAGAGCCCTTGCAACAGTAATTCCAAGAAGAAGCTGACTGGCTCATTTTGTAGTTATCCCAATTTGTCACCATATGATTCCTTTTTTTTTTTTTTTTAACATATAATGTATTATTAGCTCCAGGGGTACAGGTCTGTGAATCGCCAGGTTTACACACTTCACAGCACTCACCATAGCACATACCATCCCAATGTCCATAAACCAACCAGCCTCTCCCTCTCCCCCTCCCCTCAACAACCCTCAGTTTGTTTTGTGAGATTAAGAGTCTCTTACGGTTTGTCTCCCTCCTGATCCCATCTTGTTTCATTTATTATTTTCCTAGCCCCCAAACCCTCCATGTTGCTTCTCGACTTCCTCATATCAGGGAGATCATATGATAGTTGTCTTTCTCTGATTGACTTATTTCGCTCAGCATAATATCCTCTAATTCCATCCACATCGTCACAAATGGCAAGATTTCATTTCTTTTGATGGCTGCATAGTATTCCATTATAGAGAACTATATCTATTTATACACCACATCTTCTTTATCCATTCATCTGTAGGTGGACCTCTAGGTTCTTTCCATATTTTGGCTACTGTGGACATTGCTGCTATAAACATTCAAGTGCGTGTGCCCCTTAAGATCACTACATTTGTATCTTTAGGGTAAATACCCAGTAGTGCGATTGCTGGGTCATAGGGTAGTTCTATTTTCAACTTTCTGAGGAACCTCCATACTGTTTTCCAGAGTAGTTGCACCAGCTTGCATTCCCACCAACAGTGTAGGAGGGTTCCCCTTTCTTCGCATCTTCACCAGCATCTGTCATTTCCTGACTTATTAATTTTAGCCATTCTGACTGGTGTGAGGGGGTATCTCATTGTGGTTTTGATTTGTATTTCTCTGATGCTGAGTGATGTGGAGCACTTCTTCATGTGTCTGCTGGCAATCTGGATGTCTTTGCAAAAATGTCTGTTCATGTCCCCTGCCCATCTCTTGATTGGATTCTTTGTTCTTTGGGTGTTGAGTTTGATAAGTTCTTTATAGATTTTAGACACTAGCCCTTTATCTGATATGTCATTTGTCATTTGCAAATATCTTCTCCCTTTCTGTCAGTTGTCTTTTGGTTTTGTTGACTGTTTCCTTTGCTATGCAAAATCTTTTGATCTTGATGAAGTCCCAATAGTTAATTTTTGTCCTTGCTTCCCTTGCCTTTGGTGATGTTCCTAGGAAGATGTTGCTGCGGCTGAGGTTGAAGAGGTTGCTGCCTGACTTCTCCTCAAGGGTATTGATGGATTCCTTTCTCACATTGAGGTCCTTCATCCATTTTGAGTCTATTTTCATGTGTGGTGTGAGAAAATGGTCCAGTTTCATTCTTCTGCATGTGGCTGTCCAATTTTCCCAAAACCATGTGTTTTAGAGACTGTCTTTATTCCATTGGATATTCTTTCCTGCTTTGTCAAAGATTAGTTGACCATAGAGTTGAGGGTCTATTTCTGGGCTTTCTATTCTGTTCCATTGATCTATGTGTCTGTTTTTGTGCCAGTACCATGCTGTCTTGATGATGGCAGCTTTGTAATAGAGCTTGAAGTCTAGAATTGTGATGCCACCGACTTTGGCTTTCTTTTGCAACATACCTCTGGCTATTTGGGGACTTTTCTGGTTCCATATAAATTTTAAGATTATTTTGTTTCATTTATTTGAAAAAAATGGATGGGATTTTGATAGAAGTTGCATTAAATGTGTAGATTGCTTTAGGTGGCATAGACATTTTCACAATATTTGTTCTTCCAATCCATGAGCATGGAACATTTTTCCATTTCTTTGTGTCTTCCTCAATTTCTTTCATAACTGTTCTATAGTTTTCTGAGAACAGATTTTTTGCCTCTTTGGTTAGATTTATTACTGGGTATCTTATGGTTTTGGATACATTATAAATGGGATCATCTCCTTAATTTCTCTTTCCTTTGTCTTGTTATTGGTATACAGAAACACAACTAATTCCTGTGCATTGATTTTACATCCTGAAAATTTATTGAATTCCTGTACAAGTTCTAGCAGATTTGGAGTGGAGTCTTTGGGTTTTCCACGTATAGTAGCATATCACCTGCAAAGAGTGATAGTTTGGCACTTCTTTGCCAATTTGGATGCCTTTAATTGCTTTTTGTTGTCTGATTGCTGAGGCTAGGACTTTTACTACTATGTTGAATAGCAGTGGTGATAGTGGACATCCCTGTCATGTTTCCTGACCTTAGCAGAAAAGCTCTCAATTTTTCTCCATTGAGAATAATATTCACAGTGGGTTTTTCATAGATGGCTTTGATGATATTGAGGTATGTGCCCTATATCCCTACACTTTGAAGAGTTTTGATCAGGAAAGGATGCTGTACTTTGTCAAATGCTTTTTCAGCATCTATTGAGAGTATCATGTGGTTCTTGTTCTTTTTTTGTTGTTGTTAATGTATTGGATCACATTGCTTTGCTGATGTTGAACCAAACTTGCAGCCCTAGAATAAATCCCACTTGGTTGTGGTGAATAATCCTTTTAATGTACTGTTGGATACAATTGGCTATGGTAGAATTTTCACACCTGTGTTCATCAAGGATATTGGTCTATAATTCTCTTTTTTGATTGGATCCTTGTCTGGTTTTGGGATCAAGGTAATGCTGGCCTCATAAAATGAGTTTGGAAGTTTTCCTTCCATTTCTATTTTTTGGAACAGTTTCAGAAGAATAGGTATTAATTCTTTAAATGTTTAGTAGAATTCCCCTGGAAAGCCATCTGGCCCTTGGCTCTTGTTTATAGGGAGATTTTTGATTACTGCTTCAATTTCCTTGCTGGTTATGGTCTGTTTATGTTTTCTGTTTATTCCTGTTTCAGTTTTGGTAGTTTATATGTGTCTAGGAGTGCATCCATTTCTTCCAGATTGTCAATTTTGTTGGCATAGAGTTGCTCATAATATGTTCTTATAATTGTTTATACTTCTTTGGTGTTGGTTGTAATCTCTCCTCTTTCATTCATGATTTTATTTGGGTCCTTCTTTCTCTTTTCTTTTTGATAAGTCTGGCCATGGGTTTATCAATCTTATTAATTCTTTCAAAGAACCAGCTCCTAGTTTTATTGATTTGTTCTACTGTTTTATTGGTTTCTATGTCATTGATTTCTGCTCTGATCTTTATTATTTCTCTTTTCCTGCTGTGTTTAGGCTTTCTTGGTTGTTCTTTCTCCAGCTCCTTTAGGTGAAGGGTTAGGTTGTATATGAGACCTTTCTTGTTTCTGAAGAAAGGCTTGTATCGCTATATATTTTCCTCCCAGGACTGCCTTTGCTGTGTCCCACAGATTTTGAACAGTTCTGTTTTTATTATCCTTTGTTTCCATGAATTTTTAAAATTCTTCTTTAATTTCCTGGTTGTCCCATTCATTCTTTAGAAGGATGCTGTTTAGTCTCCATGTATTTGGGTTCTTTCCAATTTCTTCTTGTGATTGAGTTCTAGCTTCAGAGCATTGTGGTCTAAAAATATGCAGGGAAAGATTCCAATCTTTTCACACCTGTTGAGAACCGATTTGTGCCCCAGGAAGTGATCTATTCTTGAGAATGTTCCATGTGCACTAGAGAAGAATGCGTATTCTATTGCTTTGGGATGGAATGTTCCAAATATATCTGTGATGTCCCATCTGGGGACATCAATTTGTCATTTAAGGCCTTTATTTCCTTGTTGAACTTTTGTTTAGACTATCTGTCTTTGGGTCTAAAATGAGTTTCTTGTAGACAGCATGTTGATGGGGTTTTTCTTGTTTTGTTTTAATCCATTCTGATACCCTGTGTGTTTTGACTGGGGTATTTAGCCCATTTACATTCAGGGTAACTATTGAGAGATACGAATATAGTGCCATTGTATTGCCTGTAAGGTGACTTACTGCATATTATCTCTGTTCCTTTCTGGTCTACTACTTTTAGGCTCTCTCTTTGTTTAGAGGATCCCATTCAATATTTCCTTTAGAGCTGGTTTGGTACGTTTTTTTTTTAGTTTTTGTTTGTCCTGGAAGCTTTTTATGTCTCACTCTATTTTCAATGATAGCCTAGCTGGGTATAGTATTCTTAACTGCATGTTTTTCTCATTTAGTATTCTGAATATATCATGCCAGTTCTTTCTGGTCTGCCAGGTATCTGTGGATAAGTTTGCTGCCAATCTAATATTTTTACCATTGTTTTGTTACAGACTTCTTGTCCCGGGCTGCTTTCAGGATTTTCTCTGTCGCTAAGACTTGTAAATTTTACTATTAGGTGATGGGGTATGGACTTATTTTTATTGATTTTGAGGGGGGTTCTCTGTGCCTCCTGGATTTTGTTGCTTGTTCCATTTGCCATATTAGGGAAATTCTCTGCAATAATTCTCTCCAATATACCTTCTGCTCCCCCCTCTCTCTTCTTCTTCTGGAATCCCAATTATTCTAATGTTGTTTTGTCTTATGGTATCACTTACCTCTCGAATTCTCCCCTCATGGTCTAATAGTTGTTTGTCTCTCTTTTGCTCAGCTTCTTTCTTCTTTGTCATTTGGTCTTCTATATCACTAATTCTCTCTTCTGCCTCATTCATCCTAGCAGTAGGAGACTCCATTTTTTATTGCACCTTATTAATAGCTTTTTTGATTTCAACTTGGTTCGATTTTAGTTCTTTTATTTCTCCAGAAAGGGCTTTTATTTCTCCAAACAGGATTTCTCTAATATCTCACATGCTTTCCACAAAGGAGGACCACTGGGGATGATGGCTATATGTATTTTTCTTCTATTAATTTCTTTAAAAGTATGCAGAGGTATAATAAAAAGCCAATAGAAAAATTAGAATGCAATACTGAAATTGTTTGATTACCTCAAAAGAAAGCAAAAGAGAAACAGAGGAATAAAAAATCTGAGGGAAAAAAATAAAAAGAAAATAGCAAATGGTAGACATGAATCCAATTAAATAAGCTAATTGGGTTCTATATAAAACAAACATTTGTTTTTAAACCTCAGAGATCATCAGACTATAAAAACATAAGACTTAACTATATATTTTCTATGATTAAATGATTCACTTTAAGAGATAAGCTGCAATACATAAATATAAAAACATACTAGGAAGACAAGCAGCATAAGAAAATTGTCATAACAATTTGAATAGTCCAAAAGTAGAGGTTATATCATCGTCACGGTTTTGTATTAGTATTGTAAAATGTAAATTTTTATATCCAATTAATCTATAAATTATATTTCATTGGACTATGTGAAAATGGACAAGATGGTTATAAAATTTATATGGAAATGCAAACAATCAAGAATATCCAGGGCATTCCTACAGAGGAGCAAAGCTGGATATTACAATGCTAGATATCAAGATGTATTCAAAGCTCTAATAATTAGGAATATATGGTAATGGTGCAAGGGAAAAGAAATAAACCAATGGAACAAAATGGAGAGTAGAGAAATCATCTGTCATTCGATCTTGGTGACTGTTCAGTGCACTGCAGAAAAGACGGCCTTATCAATGAATGGTGCTGGGCAAAATTGAATATTCTTAGTAATAAATTATCATTTCTACTGCACTTAACATACAAAATAAAGTTAAAATCTATCCATAAAAGTTAAAACATTAAGGCTTTTAGAAGAAAACTTAGGATTACCTTCATGACCTTGGAGCAGGAAAATATTTTTTAAACAGAATACAAAAACTGTTAATAAAAAAAAATTAATAGATCAGAACACATTATAATAAAAAAAGTTCTTTTCCTCAAAAAACACCCTTAGAAGAGTAAACACAGCAGCGTCTGTTTACTTATGTATACATTCAACCAAAGACTCCTATCCAGAATATATGAAGAGGCAGAAAAAATCAGCAGGAGAAACGCGCACAGCGGCGCCCATTCACGACGAAACGGAAAATGTGTGAAACCCTTCAAGACCGAGGGGATGCCCACATCGCCAGGAACACACACGCAGGGCTCAGCTTCATTTGGTTTTCGGGACAGCGGGATGAGGGCTATGAAGACACTGTCCCCCCGCAGACAGGCCGCCTCCACGGAGCGCTGTCGCGGGGCAGGGGCCGCGGGTTCCAGAGCCCGGGCGTGCGCTCGGCCAGACCCGACGGGGCCGGGCAGCCGTGTCCACCGCGCACGCGCACAGCGACGCCGACGGCTCCTGTGTGTAACTGCCTGAAGCCGGACACAACCGAGGGTCCCGGAGCGCGGGGCGGCTGGGCGGGGGACGGGCGCTCCCGCAGCGGAGACGCAGGGCACGTGAACGAGGAGTCCGCGGCCGTCGGGGCGGGGCAGGCCGGGCCCGCGGACCAACACCGAGCGGGCGAGCCGGCTCCGGAACTACGCAGCGCAGGTCCCGGTGTCGCAGCTCCACGCAGGACGCGACCCGGCGCTGGAAGTCGTCGTCGCGGTCGTGCCCGAGGAGCGGAGGAGCCGGGCCTGGGACAGCGGTCGGCGGGAGTCCTCGGCGGGGCAGGAGCGGGCCGGCCTGGGGAGCAGCAGGACTGCGGCGGAACAAGGGCAGCGCAGGCCTGGCTCGGACGGGGAGGCCGTTGGGTCCTGCGTTTCCTGACACCCGAGAAGGGAAACGGACTCGCGCACGAAGAGCCTCGGTGTCCTGCGGGCCGAGGAGGTCTCGGCCAGTCCCACTGGAAACGCTCCGCAGAGCTGCAGCTTGGAGAAGCTCTTCATTGGGCAGAAATGGCGAGACTGTGGTAGCCCTTCCTGTGCTCAGTGATTGGCTGGTCAGGCCGCAGTAACCCTCCCCGTGCTCACTGATTGGCTCGTCAGGCTGCAGTAATCCTCCCCTTGCTCAGTGATTGGCCGGTCAGACCGCAGTAACTCTCTGTGCTCAGTGATTGGCTGGAGGCTGCCACAGAAGAGGGGCAGTCAGCTGACGGCACCCGTGGCCCATGAAGAGCCTTTTCTGGCAGGGCGCCCAGTGACACACCCACGGCCTCCACAGCACAAGGGCGGCCTCTACTTGCTAAAAGTATAACTTTCTTGACCCCAGTTCAGCTTATTTCTCAAGTGAGTTCACTTCTGGAGAATGTTTTGAGCTCCGCGCCCCTGATTTCCGTGTTTTCTGTCGTATGGGACTCTTCACTGAGACGATTTCCTAAAAACTAATCCCTTATATTCGGTAGAACGTTTTATGCTTTCCCGGGCCAGTTCCGGCTCCTGGGCTGCGTGTGTGTGGCCCCGGGGCGGGGAGGGGGTCTCTGGAGGTGTCAGGCTGCAGAACCCACCCTTCCCCCCAGCACACATGGCGCAGAGGGCCGCAGACTGAGCCCCGCATCCCGACTCCCAACTCCCTGCAGGACCGGATATCCGCTTCCGCTCCAGGGTGGTCCTTCCGGAAGTAACCCATCCAACAGGTCACGCGGCGGACGCTTGTGTCCGGCTGGGGAGCAGGGCGAGGGGGCACTGCGGGTTCCGCACGCAGGAAGGTGGCGTGATCTGGCGAGCTGGTGGGTCCCAGCCGGTCCCAGTGCGGAGCGCGGCGGGTGTCTGGCCGCACGAGCCCGCATGTAGATCACAGCCCCGCGCACCTTTAAGCTGTTGTCCCCAGGGGAGTCCTGCGTTGTTGATTATTCACGCGTGAGCGCGATGTATCCGCCCCGCTCCGGTCATCCGCGCGTGCGTAAAACGGCGCAGAGCGAGCGTAACGACGAAGTGCGTCCGGGTTCGCGGACGGGGACGGACGACGGGCAGGGACTCTTCTCGCTGCGTGGCCGGCGTGGGCTGGAGCCCGTCCCGGCTGGAGCCCGTCCCGGCTGGAGCCCGTCCCGGCTGGAGCCCGTCCCGGCTGGAGCCCGTCCCGGCTGGAGCCCGTCCCGGCTGTTGGCCATGAAGTAAAGTCGTCCGTGGATGACGCGGTTTCGGACGGCCATGATATGGCTGTGAAGCGCGACGGCGCGGACCCCGGCGGTCGGGCTCGCGCTCCGCTCGGTGCGGCGGGGGCGCGGGGCGCGGGCCGCCCCTCCCGGGGCCGGACACTCCGGGACACGCGGCGACACGCGGCCGTGAGCGCGCTCGGCGACGACGACGAAGCGGGTTGGGCAGATGCGGCCGGCCGCGCGGTGTCCCCGGTGGAGGTCAACGCCGAGGCCCCGCGGACCCGAGGCCGCCGCACAGCGCGCGTCTCTCCCGGTCGGAAGCGGCCGGTGTTGCCCGACACGGCGGGACTGTCGCCGGGGACCTGTGCGTCCCTGTGTCCCGCGTCACGTCATCCGGAGTTGCAGGAGGCTTCGTGCGGCCGCGCGTGCGGGACCTTCCTGACGCCGGGCGGGGACCGCGGATACGGGAGCGGCAGCGCCGCCGAGCTGCGGTTCTCCGGTTCTCACCTGCCCTCCGGCCCCCGTTTCTCTCCAGACCAGGGTGGTTGGGAAAACCGCTCAGCAGCGTCGGAAGCTGCGCTCCAGCCTGTCCGTCCGTCTGCGCAGGACGCAGGTCCGTCTGTCCGTCCGTCTGCGCAGGACGCAGGTCCGTCTGTCCGTCCGTCTGCGCTGGGCGCAGGTCCGTCTGTCTGCGCAGGACGCAGTGCGCGGATGCGGCGTCTTTGTTGTCCTCGTGCGACGGGGGCAGGAGGTTCGCGTCCTTCCCCGCTGCCCCGCGGCCGCTCGCCCCCCGAACCCGAAGACTTGACCGCAGACCCACGCAGCGTTCCCGTTCCCTGAGCCGCGCAGCGCCGGACTCGCCGCTCAGGACCGCACCGGCCGGAGCTCGCGTCGGGGCGCACGGCCGGCCTCCGCGGTCCTTTCCCGAGCGCGGGAGCAGGTCGCCGAGCTCCAGTCCCTGCCGTGGTCCGACCGACGCCCTCGTCCCGCCACCAGCTGCAGGTGCGCGGCCGTCCCTGGCCCGGGACCTGCCCCCGTGCCCTGCTGGCCGTCCCTGTCCCTGCACAGCCAGCGGCGGAGACCTCCCAGCACAGCTCGCCTCCGGTCTCCGACGTCACCCGGGTCGGACCAGCAAACCCAGCCTTAAACGGTTCGTGGGATTAGATCAGACCCGCTCACAGTCCCTCTTAAAGTCATCAGAGTCACGGAACATAATGTCATTACGAAAGTAAACTGTGAGAGTCACAGTCCTCGGGATAGTGTACAAAAATGCACATCGAGTGTGGGGATTTTGGAGGCCGTTTTTGACTTTTGTTGACCACAGAGGGTTTTTTAAGGATTAAATAAGATAACATGCAAAAACACTTCTCTGAACACCTGGCTCTTTTTATTTGTTTATTTTTGAGAGAGAGAGAGCACATGAGTCGGGGGAGGGGCAGAGGGAGATGCAGACTCTTCGCTGGGTCTCCATCCCAGGACCCTGGGATCACGACCTGAGCCCAAGGCAGATGCTTAAGTAACTGAGCCACCTAGGCACTCTGAATACCTGGCTCTTAATACAGCTACTAAATTGTGATTTATCCTGAGTATATTCCGGGCGGGGGGGGGGGGGGAGACAAGTGAGCTACCAACCCATCTACTCCGTTGAACCATAACCAATGACCACTGTGTGGATCAAAATGGTGTCTCGACAATTCCGTATGGCTCTATTTTCTGTATCTGCTTGATATTCTGTTTCACAAAACATGGAAGAAACCCCCCATATTGATTTTTAGTCAGTAATTCATTCTCTTCTTTCATTCATTCTTTCATTCATTCATCTGTTTACAGATCTGGCCTGTGTGTCCGACCTAGCAGGTACTAGCCACAGAGCAGGGCATTTCAGAACATATGGAAAGAAGCCAGACAGCATCTCCAACCCTCGAAACTTCAGTACCTAATGAATCTGAGTGCTCTAGATTCTAACAGTGCCATTGGTATTAAACAAAGCTGCTTCTGACAGAGCTAAGAGAAGCAACACATATAGCTTTCTCCTATGTCTAACCTCACATTGTTTATAATTCTATGACAAAAACAAATGGGGAAGATAAATTTAGAAGAAACTCTGTACTACACAGGCTCTGTGACAAATGGAGTTTACAGTCTTGGCAAGCAGCCCCCAAGGTTTTTCAGTGTTCGCTGGCATCCTACTTTGGAAATACCTTTCTTAGTTTCCCAGCAACAGTTCTGATACGACAAACAATTCTAGTGTCTCCTTTTTTGGCTTCAAATAAAATAGCATAAGCATATTTAAACATCTATCTTTTTCTGGCTTCTAAAACCCTCTTTTGAAGGAGCACTTAATTCATGGCTCTGTGCACCTTATGAGAGTCTCCCAAGGAGAGTTCTCCAAACTTTCCTGGAAACTGAAAATCTTTCTTTGTAATGTGACACAGAATTCTGTGCTTTTTCACCATTTCATTGGTCAGGATGTATCTGCTGCAGATACAGTCTCCTTTTCTGTCCTGTTGCCTGATGGCTTCTTGGTTGAGTTATATTGTGATAGACGGTTCCCAGGTCATTATTAAGTCTATTGTGTTGATACAATGAAAACAATAAAACACACAATAGAATGTATCTTCAACACAATATAATCTAATCCCCATTATACTCTGAAATCTTCCTGCACTGTCCATAAGCAGTGGACACTCAGCAGCTTCTCGAACAATGGGACTGGAAGGGAATTCACTAACAGAGGAGCACTGCTCACACTCTTCATTCTTGATCCCATACAAGTTGAAATAACAGTGCTTTACAACTTAATATTGCTAAATTTCTGGTGTTTGGACTGGCAAGAAGAGATTTTCCATTCTCCTCATGCACATGCAGATTAGATTAAATTCTGGATTTAATTAGCCATGGACACAAATAATTAACAGAAGCAATATGGACCACACAAGTTAGATGCAGATATAATTTATCATGACATGATTATTCCTGGGCCTCCAGCTTACCAAAAAGGGAGAAACAGATAACACTTTGAACATTGTAGGGTAATGGCTGATCTGAGAAAACAGTCTAATTTTTGTTACCAGAAGCCTTTATACTCAGCATTTAACAATATGCTATATTGCAATATATATAACGGCACCCCCTGTCAACCCGCAGAACTGAGACTATGTTAAGTTTCCTGGCAAATGGGAATTAAGGTTGCTAATCAGCTGACTTTAACATAAGTCGATTATCCTGGACCACTCATGTGGGCGCACCGTAAGCCTGAGAGTCTTTTAAACTGTAAGAGGGAGGCAGAAGAGGAGGTCAGAGTGAGGTGCTTGAGAAGAAACCATCCAGCCTTTGCTGGCTTTGAAGATGGAGAAAGGGGATCTTCAGCCAAGAAATGCAGGTGGTCGTTAGAACCTGCGAGAGGCGTCTTCCCTAGAGCCTAAGAAACGAATGTGGCTCTACAGCCCCTTGGTTTCAGTCCAGTGATTGCTGGGTGTGTGTGTGTGTGTGTGTGTGTGTGTTTAAAGATTTTATTTATTCATTTGAGAGAGAGAGAAAGAGAGCACATACATGCACACACACACACACACATGTACGGGGTGGGGGAGAAGGGCAGATGAGAGGGAGAAGCAGACTCCTCACTGAGCAGGGAGCCTGATGTGAGGCTCGATCCCAGCACCCTGAGTTCATGACCTGAGCTGAAGACAGACACTTAACCAACTGAGCCACCCAGGCCACCCCCAATGATTGTTTTTTAATAGTAACTTGATTTTAACTCTTTTTTGACCTCTGACCTTCTGAACTAAATGATAACACATTTGCGTTCATGTAAGCCATGATGTGGTGGTGGTTTATTACGGTAGCAAATAGGAATTCCTATTTCTGGTTTTAGATATTTTATTTTTTAGATATATTTATATTTTTTAGATATTCTGGTTTTAGATATTTGGTTTTAAATATTCCTGGTTTTAGACTCAGGAATAAGGATTCACAGGAAAGTGTTTTATTAGGAAGTGTTCCCAGAAACAAAATTTGCCTGGGGGAGTAGGGAAGTGAAATCAGGAAGGAAAGAGGCCTCTCAAGGGAACCATTCCAAGCTAAGTCCATGACTTCAGCTCAGGTGCCCTGGGGAGCTTTGGAGAAAATGTGGGTCATTTCTCAAAGTCATCCTAAATTAAATGCCAATAGGACTGAGTTATCAATTGTCCTCAATTCTCCTCTGCCCAGACATTGCCTTCATACTGTACAGTCTGTAGGATCAGACTGCCAGGTATCTTTAGATTTCCACGCAGGTAGGCAAGCGGAATCTGAAGGTTTGAAAACATCTGCCTACCAAGAGTTACTGGTGCTGACTCAGAAATAACAGCGAGCTCATGTCTGTAAATGGGTAGAGACCTGACAGGAGACGGATTGAACAAGAGCTGTGTCCGCCACGGGCGACTCTGCCATAGCGACTGTTCTACTCTATGCATTTCTGCTTAAAATATATGGTAACACAAATACGATTTTCCTTGTTTTTTTGTATCAAATTCACCATATACAAGGCTGCATACCAATCAGGGAAAGCAAGCAGAATCAGTGTTCAAATGGTTTGGGAAATATCTTTGCCTTCTCAAAGATCTGCCTCATTCTAATAACTTAGTCCTCGTTAAAGAGCTTGAGTACCTACTGTGTTTCAGGAACAATCTCTGAGAATCTAAGATCTGAACCCAATTCCTAGACTTCAGTGGGAATACAAATTTAAGATAGATATATAGATAGGTACAGATATAGATTATAACATTGGTGTAAGAATAATCCCATGTTGTATTTTCTGCCATTGCCCTGAAAGTCTGCTGTTACATAACTCCAGATTTTTAAGAATGTGCCCTGAACATCCCCACTGCCCCACTTCTCTTTATTAACTATCTATAACGGGACCTGTTCCCAGGAGAATTAGTTGTAATACTTTTCCAAGTCACCAGTTATCTTGAATGGAGATCATCTTTAAGATTAAAGGTTCAAAACAGATGGTTTTCCCCTTTAAATCTGCTGTTTTGCTCTAGATCTTCCTCTCTTGATGTCATCACTATTATTCTGGCCTTCTACGTTAACTGCACTTGGACGTCTTCCTCTGAAACCCAGAGTCAAATCTGTCACTAAGTCTTGAGCGATCTCAGCTGTGTTCCTTTTTTTTTTTTTTTTTAATTTTTATTTATTTTTAAAATTTATTTTCAGTGTTCAAGAATTCATTGTTTATGTACCACACCCAGTGCTCCATGCAATACGTGCCCTCTGTAATACGCACCCCAGACTCACTCAACCTCCTACCCCCTGCCTCTCCAAAACCCTCAGATTGTTTCTCAGAGTCCACAGTCTCTCATGGTTTGTCTCCCCCTCCTCCAATTTCCCCCAACTCCCTTCTCCTCTCCATCTCCCATGTCCTCTTTGTTATTCCCTCTTGCCCACAATTTTGTTTATGCTGTTGTCAAGCCTAGTATATTGAGTTCGTCTGCAATGAATCCTTTTCCACAGTACCAGGAAATATACCAAAATTCTTTTTTCATGCTTTCCACGTAAAGGGTTAAGGGCCCTGATCTATCTCCACTTACCAAACATTTTTCTATTCGACGTCACCCTTTTGTACCTTTTATACCTTTTCCACAATTTGAATATTTATATTTTTTTGCTGATTTATTTTCTTTTTCTTTAATTAGACTGTAAGCTTCCCAAGGGCAGGAGCTAGACCTTTATGTTCTGTGTGTATCTCATACCTACTATAGGCTACTATAGGTACCAGGCAAGTAGGAGAAAATAAATACTTCATATAATGGAGAAAGGAAGTAAGGGTGGAAGAGAGTGAAGGGGAGAGGAGGGAATTGTTCTCCTCATTTCCACACGGGCCGCACCACCAACGTCCTCCTTCCCCACCCCCACCGACCACACAAACTCCAGGATAACAATCTTTGCCTTTTCTCAGGTTCTACCTCTTCCCTCAAAGTCACCCTTCTTTCACTAAATCATCAAGTCACAGGACAAGACCCAGCTCAGTTCAGCTTTTCCTGATTTCTGGACCCGTGTTACTTCCAACAGAGCCATTTCTGGTGTCTAAGTTCCCTGGTGGTTTCTATCTGCAATTCTGAGCACGGGGTTATTATGTTGTCATGTCATGGTTTTAGCATCTGGCAGGGCTCCCACAAATGGACGACATCTTCCGGTGCTTGACTTCTACCTCTCTGCTCTCATCATGCCGCTCTCTTTCCCTGCTCTTCCCTGCATTATGTTCATCCACTTGGACCAGGTCCCTGTTCTCTAGCTTCCGGGTGGATTTAGGAGTGGGAAACATTCACAGAAGATGAAGAGGAGACAGGACATTTCTGTTCCCAGCAATTCTTCCTGCAGGTACCGTATTTTTATCGTGTATATTTCCTGCCAGGCCGGGTCTGTCGGACAGTCCTTCCTCTCCCCAGATGCTCCAGCTCCTGGGTTCTAGCAAGAACCCAGGAGAGACCCCCTTGGAACGTCTTCCTGTTAGGAAGTCTACGCAGTAGAAAGGTGAGGACTTCCTGCTGGCTCATCTCTGCATTACCCAACCGAACTTGGTTTGGCTTCTCAGTTCTTTCATTTCATGTATCAGCAACTCCCTGCATTGAATTTCTTCACTTGAAAGACTTAAAATGGTTTCTTTTTTCCCTCAGCTGGACACTGACTGATACACCTTCTTGAACTGAGGATACATATTTTAATCCTGTTTCATAAGATATAAAATTGTCCTCTATTCTTTCACAGCAGGTCATATAAAAGTTGCTTATGGATACTGATGATTCTTTGATGAGCTGTACATGTTTCTATCAGAAACAATCATCTGGAAAATACCCCACTGCTGTCTATAAATGAGATTCAAACAGAAGTGCATCCTTAACTCATTGGAGAAAGTGGTTTCGTTTTCTGTAGCCCTCACTTAAACAGGCGAGATTTTACTTGGGATAAATAAAGGTCCTTAAACTGAGATGATTTTGGCTCTGTCAGACAGCAAGGAAAACAGAAGTATGTTCTCTACATTTAGTATTACACATAAAATAAGCCTTCTTTCCCTCCTTATTTTGTATCCTGAGTCACATCTTAAGCATCTGTAAGAAGTAATAGCTAATTCTAAAGAATTAAGAGTTAAATTGTAACTAAAGTTGCCATCTTTGCTTTCAAGCATAATAAGTATAATTCGTATGTCAGTTAAATAGACAAAAGTATTTAAATTATTTTATTCTCTTCATCAGAAAGGAAACAACTTCAAAGCTTACCAGCACACAGCCTTTTAAATACTTTTTTCTTCCCCCATCCCACACAGATTGAGTCACATTATCATATTTTCCACTGTCTTCTACTTTTTCAACTGATAGTATTGTTCATGACTCTCTGAGTACAAAACAGATCTGTAAAGTCTCAGCAGAAAGCAAAACAAGGCTCTAGAAAGACTGGAGAGAGCAGTGGGATGCTACTGACCCCAGGGCCGATTAAGTGTGGTTGTAAGCAAGTTAGTGAAATGGTTCGTTTCCTTTCAGTGTCCTCATCTTCAACATTCAGAACTGGATTAAATGACCTGTGATGACTCTTCCACTAAAGAAGGAATAGATACAGACACACAAAAAACAGAATTGGGTGGTACTTCTCTTTTGATATCGGCATAAGAGCGTTCACAAAACCTTCATGAGTTGAAAGACTGCAGAGGTTGAAACTCATACCATGAGACACCAACGTGTTTGTGATTTGTAAACGAGTTCTTTATGGCTAATTGAACACTGAATAAATTGAGAAATAATCTTTTTTTATGGCAAGAGGTAAGCAAGTTTATAATATTTAAGACTGGAGTTCATGTTTAGTTAATGGCATTGTGTAATTTTAAAGCCATTAGAGACCTTGGAACACTCAATACAGAGTTTTCTATCCTTTTGAAAGAAATTGTTTTCCCATTGGAAAATCACTTGAAAGCTATGCAAACTTCTGATAGAAGCCAAACGAAAACAAACATATGTACTGAGAAAATTATACATACAATTTTTGGGTATTTATAGACCTGCTGAATGAAGTCTATCTATGTGACTCATGATCAAGCTATCTTCATCATTTAACAGATAAGAAATCTGATGCTCAAACAATTGAAAAAGATAGTCCAGAGATACCAGGATATTTATGGGGAAAACGATAAAAATGCATGTCCCTTACTCAATTACTCTACTTAAAACTACTTGTTTGGCTAGGAAGTGTTAATAATTAATATTATTGATAAAATAGTAGTTACTGTTTCCAATTAACATTATCAATTTAAAAGGAAAAGAAAGTACTATTTAAACCAGTGGTGAAATGTCTAAGATATAGAATTAAAAAAAAAAAAAACCCACTAAGGAAAGACTTGAAACAAGTGTTGAGAAAATCTGGTAGAGAATGTATCTGGCACTTTTGCCGTAAGAATAGTGTAGCTCAGAGAGATACCTCTCAAAAGAGCAGATCAGAAAATAAATGTTAATTTTAAAATAAGTTCTGAAGTTTTCTGCTTAAACTGATTGAATATCATGATCAGACTCTATAACGATGCCTCTTTAGTTTCTCTTTCCTCACATATAACTTTGTACCCTCCCTGGCTCTGACTTCCCGCCTGGGAAATGAGGTGGAGAGACCCCTTGTTGACTGTTGGGTCATGCCTCTTGTCCTCTGCTCCCTTTTCTTTACCTCCAGCATCACAAAAACATACCAGAGCAGGCAGGACCTGGGGTTCAGAGAGGGTGAGAAACAACATGTCATTTAGCAAGGAAAGGTTATGGGAAAGACCAAGAGTACTCAGCATCCGTCATTTCATTTGTTTCTGTGGGTTTGACCTTCCCTCTGGAGTCATTCCCTTTTCCCCCGTGAGTTGTGTTCCCTCCTACCTCTTTCGCACTGTGAATGGCAAATACATTACACTTCTCTAGGTCGTAGGCTCGACAGTTCACTATATGCATTTTGTTTTGTTTTATACACTTGGTTTTTAACACAGTTAAGAAAAGAGAGGAAACATACATTACACTCTTTCATCATTTCATAATAACCTTTGTAGATGTGCTTTGTTTTGTGTGTGGATTTGAAAAAAATGAGACTGTTTGTGTTTAGCCTGAAAAACTTCTTTTAGTATTTCTCAAAGGTAGATCTGTGAATAATATATTCTTTCACTTTTGCCTCATCTCTCTCTCTCTCTCTTTTTTTAAGATTTTATTTTTAATTTGACAGAGAGAGTGAGAAAGTGAACACAAGCAGAGGGCGTGGGAGAGGGAGAAGCAGGCTCCCTCTGAGCAGGGAGCCCAGTATGGGGCTTGATCCCAGGCCCCTGAGATCACAACTTGAGCCAAAGGCAGACGCTTAAAAACTGAGCCCCCCTCCCCAGGTGCCACTTTAGCTTACCTCCTAATGTCTTTTTTCTACGTTCATTTTTGGAAGATGGCTTTTCTGAATGCAGGATTCTCGGTTGACAGTTTCTTCACTGAGCCCACTGAGTTTGTTACCCGCTGCCTTCTGGCCCCCCTTGTTTCTGAGGAAAATTTACCTGTTAATCTTAGTGGAGTTCTTTTGCAATGATGAATCATTTTTATTCCCCTGCTTTTAAGATTTTCTCCTTCCCTTTGTCTTTCAGCATTTTTACTGTGATTGGTCTGTAGATCTATGGAGTTTGTTGATGTGGAAATTAATGTTTTCCTGGATGTATAGATCAATGTCGTTTAAGAAATTTGGCACATTTTCAACTATTATCTCCAATTTTTTTTTCTCTTTCCTCTCCTCTGTTTCTGGACTCACATGATTGTGTGTTGGTGTACATAGGAGTGTCTCCTATCTCTCTGAGTGTGTTTACTTTTCTCTACCTTTTTCTCTGTGCTCTTCTGATCACATAATCTCTATCCATCTGTTTTTGAGTTTGTTAATTATTTCTCCTGTTTGTTCAAATCGACTGTTGAGTCGAATTTATCATTTCAGTTACCGAAATGCTCAGCACCAGAAGTTTCATTTGGTTCTTTCCTTAAATAATTTCTATCTCCTTATAGATATTGTCTGTTTGTTGCAATATTGTCATAATAATTTGTCTTTGTTTCTTTAAACATGTTCTCCTCTAGTTCCTTGAAAGTATTTGTAATAGTTACTTTGAAGTCTTTGTTAAATCGGACATCCTGTCATTCCCACAGTCTACTTTTTTTCCCAACGCATGGATCATATGTTTTCAGTTCTTTGCATGTGTCACAGTCTTCTGTTGGCAATGGCACTGCAGAGAATACATTGCAGCAACTCTGGTACTGGTCCCTCCCCTCCAGGGCTTGTCATTGTTATTGGGGTTGTTATTATTATTTGTTTAATGACTAGCTGGACTATTTTAGTGAAGTATGTTGCCAACGCTACCCACCTGCACCCACTACTCTATGAAGGCTCTGATGCTGTCCAAGGCTTACAGCCGTGAAGAGCCCACAGTCCACCCCCTCCCCCTCACCCCTTTTGGTAGGACTCTCTTTGACCTCTTTTTCTCTGCATACTTCTAGCTACAATAATTGACAGCTAATGGCTTCATTGTTTTCGGGAGTGTCCTTGGGCATGGACTGTTTCACCGAAAGGTCCAGTCAAATTTGGGATCCTTTGAAGGGATAGCTCCTAAGGCTACTGTTTGAGATTTGGTCTAGGCCAAGGTATGTTCCTCCCAGCTGTCTCGTTCCCTGGCTCTCTTTGGCAAACGAGCTAGCCATCACTTGTGCCTACATCCCCAAAGAATCTACCAATCTTTTATCAATTGTTTGTCTCTACAACCCTCACTGATTTTGAAAGCAACTTTTCTGTTTAAAATTTTCCACATTCTGTTGCAAATGAAGTCAGTTCCTTTTGGAAGAGACCCAAAGTTCTACCATGTCTCAATTCTCCCTCTAGGCAAAATACATTAGTGATAATTCCAGAGCTGGGTGTAGGGACAATGGTCAGGTTTCTCTCTGAGACCTATGCTTCCGTAGCTGAGCACTGAGTGACAGGGGCAGAGGGTACCTCAGCTTGCCTTTCTCAGCATGGCAAACATGGCAAACCAGGAAAATGAAAGCTTCATGATTCTCAGTGCTGCTGTACCCAAGGTAGAGTCTCTGTTTCCTGAGCAAGAGCAGAGTGGAAGAAAGGAGCCCCTACTTGTCAGTCACTGACCCAGAACTTAGCCTGAGCAACAGAAAGTTGGGAGCAGACTGAGAAGCACATTCGGGGGAAAAGCCCTCGGACTTGGCCCTCGGGTGAAGGAGAGCCTGTGTTCTTAACTGTCCGAGTCTAGAGTGGAATTTCCACGTGGCTTAGCGGAGAGAGCACAGGAGGGAGTGGCTCTTGGTTCAAAAACCACCGATCGGGACGCCTGGGTGGCTCAGTTGGTTGGACAACTGCCTTGGGCTCAGGTCATGATCCTGGAATTCCAGGATTGAGTCCTGCATCGGGCTCCCAGCTCCATGGGGAGTCTTCTTCTCCCTCTGACCTTTCTCCTTGCTCATGCTCTCTCTCACGGTCTCTCTCTCAATAAATAAATAAAATCTTTAAAAAAAAACAAAAAACAAAAAAACACCGACCTCATTATTCTTGCCAAGGTGTAGTAGATTTTCCTGAATAAATACTTTTTCATTTGCTGTATGCTTTTACATCCAACTGCAGAGACTTTAATGGTTGTTTTTAAATATTTTTCATTAGTTTTGTTGGGAAGCAGGTCCACAGAACTCATATGATCATACTGGATGTGGAGCCTCCATAATATCTTATCTGAGAATTTTGAAATGCTTTTTAAAAATTCTGTGAATTAAATATTATTATCCTGATTTTATAAGGAAATTGTTATTTTTCATTATGATTCATTGTTGAGATGGGTTTTGAATAGAGTCTTTGAAAAATACAGATTTTAAGCTCCTTCTGTTCATATATAACACTAACTAGTTTAATAGCAAAGAGGGGATACAGAAGAGAAATATTTACTTCAGAAAAATACTAAGATAACTTGCGATTTTGAAGCCCAGAGGCTTATTAGAACAGGTATCTTAGCAGCTGCCTTGTGTTATCTTATACTCTGAGGACTGAGGCAGTGTCTGATAATAGAGATGATTTGGTAGGTTTATTGCTGAATTAACACAAAAGTGAATTGTGGTAGAGGAAATTTTAATGGCCTTGTTCTTTCCATTTTTAATTTCAGTTGATCATTTTGAGGTAAGATGTGACAATTTTATAGATCATGAGGAAAAACTCTATGTAGAAACACTGAAGGTAAATAGTCTGAAGGATAAGAGTATATTGGTAAAGATAAATCAAGTATAAGAGCAATTATATCATTAGGAGCATTCATAGGCTTTATAACAACCTTTGACACTGAGAGACAAAGAGCACACAAGTAAATAAGCAACCAGCTCGAGGGCACTAGGCAACCTCTATGTAACCATTTCAGCATTGGCTAGTTCTCATTATTTGAAAATTCTCATGGAAACTTTGATCCAGATAGCAAAATTAAATTAGGCAATGATTATTTTACCTAATAATTATAAATGTTAATGATTTTAGATAATTATGATATAGTACACATTCTATATAATTATGATCAGTATTATAAAGTAAATATTCTGTATTAATTTGTTGTATACCTTTAAGTTGTGATAAAGCTGTTTTTAGCAATAATTCCAAACAGTTACAATAAATATTTTTGTTTTTACTTTAAGGGTTTGATTATTTTAAGTAATATTTTTAAAGTATGGCTGTTTTTCATTTTCTTGTTTTTAAGAACTATAATGATGAGACCTAGACATTGATCAGTTCGTGGTAAAGGGCGTCCTACAATCTGACAGCAGTTACTAAAATCACTGCCATAATACTTAGGACAGTGTGTATCCAAAGACGATATTCAGACTACTTGCAAAAGAAATTTCTAGAGGGATGCCTGAGTGGCTCAGTTGGTTAAGGGCCTGCCTTCAGCTCAGGTCATGATCCCAAAGTCCTGGGATCGAGTCTTGCACCAGCCTGCTTCTCCCTCTGCCTGCTGCTCCCGTGCTCATGGTGCGCTTGCAAGCTCTCTCTTTCTCTGACAAATGAATAAATAAAATCTTAAAAAAAAAAGAAAGAAATGTCTAGAACCCTCCTTACAAATGTGGATCCCTTGGCCCCACCCCACAGCCATCCAATCATAATCTGCAATGTGCCTGGGAATCCACAGTTGTTTGTTGGTTTGTTTGTATCATTCATTCCATAGACGATTCTTGAGCACACAAATATTGGAGAACCATGGATCAGACAAAGCAGATTCTGATAGATGTATCCAACCTAGTCCCCAAATATCAAATACTAATCAGGGATAAAGCAAAGAACCTTTGAAGAAGACACTAGAGCAATCAAAGAAGTGAAGGGATGGAGGGACTATTTAGTGATGACAAGTTTCTTTGCCAATATTGTAGAGTGAAGATGTACAAAACTGTAAGTCCAACAGAACAGAAATGGAAAATGTGTGCTTGGTGTAAATAAATTATAAGTCACGTACACAATCAGAACCACTTTAAAAATATGTTTAGTCTTGTGAGTGAACAAGCATAATTATAGTGAATTATGGTGCCTCAGTCTTGGTGTGGGACACAGCAGTTCACGTTTGATATTTTCAAGTGATGGCAGACCCATAAAAGGATGAAAAGTAAAGAAAATGATTTCTCCTTTTTTATGTTAGGTTAAACGGGTAAAGGTATATTGAAGAATTAGAATTTCATCAAAGGTCATTTAAAGCAAAGCACTGGAATTATTCACTTTTTATAGACACTAATTATGTTTTCTCTCATGCTTTTCAGTATTTCAAAATGAAACTGCTGTACACTTCCATGCCAAAACATCTTTACAAAAGTTGTTACAGATTATTTCCAGTACCTTTTGCTCAGCCACTTGGCATCATCGCTATTCAGGCAACAATGTTCATATGGTAATAGTTAAATTTGTTTTTCACTAGGGCCCTCTCATCCAAAATTTTCATTTCCAGCCTGCACATACTGAACTCTAGAAAGTGTTTTAATTATTTTATTTGAATGCGGGTATTTCTAATTCAGGTGATGTCAAATAGGCTGCCATTTTTTTTTTCTTGTTTTGCTGCTTGAAGAGTAGGCCTTACTCTACAAACTTAAGATTCTTTTGATCTTCTTTTTCAGGTTTCAGTCAGTCAGGCAGACTTGGGTTCTGTCTCACTTATTCCTAGCTGTGTGACATTATGAGAGTTAACCTCTCTAAAACTCACTTCCCTCATCTCTATGATGCAATAACATTCACTTCGCAGCATAAACAAAATTAAGGGAGTTGGTTGAGGTAATGCACAGAGCTGAATATGTGGCACATAGCAATCAGTTGTTTTTGCTGCCTAACAAATTATCCCCAAAATATAGGAGTGAATATTTTACTTTGTTCTCCAGATATTGGTTAGATATTGGCTGGGTCATTCACTCTAAAGGTCTCCGATAAGATTGCATTCAAATGTTGGCTGGGGTTACGGTCATCTGAAAGTCTACAGGGGCTGGAGGTCAAAGACAGCTTTCCCAAATGCTGACACTTGGATTGATTGCAGGCTGATGGCTTAGTTGGGCTATTGCTAGAGTGTCTACTTGTGTCTTCTCTGACATAGAGATATCAAGATAGTCAGACTTACTACATGGTTTCTGACTTCTCCCAGAGCAAACCTCCCAGGAAAGCCAGTTAGAAGATTCATGGTCTTTTCTGATCTGGCCTTGAAGTTACATAGTTCACATCTGGTACATTCTTTTAATTATAAGAGTTGCTAAAGCCAGTCCACATTCGATGGAAGGAACTTAGACTCCAAATTTTGATGGGAAGATATTCAAACAATTTTTTTAACCACCACATAATCCTGCAGATTTGAGATATGAATAGTGTATGTAATTTAGTTACCTTTCTCTCAAGTTTTCATACTTTGATACCAGGATATATAATATATTGGATATATATAGTTTACATGTTATTATACATCTATTTTGTATGTTATATATAAAATATATGTTTTACATATGTACAATTTATGTATAAATTTTATTATCTGTATCAATCAATCAATAACTAAATGTAGACATTAGAATTCACTTACAGTTGTCAAATATTAAAATAAATCACTAACCAACAGACACATGAAATGAAGCTCAACATCAGTAATCGCCAGGGAAATGCATATCAAAACCACAATGATATATTACCTCATATCTGCTAGAATGGCTAAAAGCAGGAAGGCAAGAAACAAGTGTTGGTGAGGATGGGGAGAAAAGGAACACTCATGTTCTTTTGGTGGGAATGTAAACTGGTGTAGCCACCATGGAAAACAGTTTGGAGGTTCTTCAAAAAATTAAATATCCTCCTCTCTCTCTCTCTCTGCCTGCCTCTCTGCCTACTTGTGATCTCTCTCTGTCAAATAAATAAAATAAAATATTAAAAAAAATTAAATATAAAGATATCATGTGATCCAATAATTCCACTATTGGATATTTACCCAAAGAACACAAAGGCACTAACTCAAAAAGATATATACACTCTATGTTAATTGCAGCATTATTTATAATAGCCAAGACGTGGAAGCAACTTAGGTATCCATCACCAGACAGATAAGGAAAATGGGGTCTATATACATGATGGAATGTTACACATCCATAAAAAGGATGAGCTCATGCCATGTGAGACAACACGGATAGACTTAGAGGGTCTTATGCTAAGTAAAGTAAGTCAGAATGAGAAAAACAAATACCATGTGATTCCATTCATAAATAGAGTCTAAAAAAATTAATAAACAAAAAAGCAGAATCAGAACTATAAATACAGAGAACAAACAGATGGTTGTCAGAGGGGAGAGGGGAGAGGATTGAGCAAAATGGGTGAAGGAAAGAGAAAGATATAGGCTTCCAATTATGGAGGAAGTCACAGGATTACTTCTCTTCTTGGGTAGTCTACATTCTGTGACCATTGATAAAGGTATTTAAAGATCTGGTCCTTTTGTCCCAGCTTAGGACAGCTCTCAAGAATCGGCTGGTCTTCAGACTTTTCTTCAGGGCCCTCTAAGGCATTCCACAGACATGGTGTCATAGCTCAATTCTCTTGCTGCCCAATCCTGCTCCCTCTGTCTCCCTTCCATAGACACTGTTCTCAAGAGCACAAACTGATAAACCTCTTGCATGTCAGACAGAGTCTACTTCCTGGGACACCCAACCTGAAATAATTATGACCAACTGACAGAGAAGGAAAAGCTCAGGTCTGGTCCACAGATGGCAATACGTAATACATTGTGACTGGCCAGAAATGTACAGCTGCCACACCACAGTCTTGCTCAGAGGTGGTCCCAAAAGACTGTGGTTAAGGAGATTCTACAGATGTTAAAAATTATGAGCAGTACAGTTTATTGTTTCCCATGCGTGGAGGGGATTGCGACTGAGTTATGAGTTTACCTTGACTCCTGTGCTTGAAGGAACAATAATCAAAAATCAGAGGCAAGGAAGTCTGTAGGGTAGATAGAATAATGGAAGTGGATAGAATATGCAAATAGTCATGGCTCACATTAGTACCTACGGAAGGGGATTCAACACGAAAGAGGCAACCACGGGCCAAGATGACCCGTGTTGCAGCTGTCAGTTATGTCGTGTTCTCAGCCCAGTGGTGCGGGCACGGTGATTTATAGATGGTGTGGCCATTGTGCTAGAGATTAAGGCTCTATCTAGCCTCTGTAGCCTGGGCTCCATCCCATCCAGAACGATCCCGCTACTACCACTACTGAATGCCGTATCCCCAGCAGCAATGCAGCGCCGTCATTACGGAGAATCACCAACCACCTGATTTCAATTCCATTCCATTGGCCCTCTGCCCTCCTGGACCATCCTCAGACTTGACACCAGGGTTTTTCTTTCACATTTACAGAATTCCTCCAGCACCACCATTAAAGTGTTTAACCTAACGCATGAACCAACCATGATCTCCCGTGCAACATTCCCTCACAGTAACAGGCGTTGCTTTTACATTTAAAAATGAATCACAGAGTTGCCTGGGTGGCTCAGTGGGTGAAGCCTCTGCCTTCGGCTCAGGTCATGATCTCAGGGTCCTGGGATCGGGCCCCGCATCAGTCTCTCTGTCCAGCAGGGAGCCTGCGTCCTCTTCTCTCTCTGCCTACCTCTCTGCCTACTTGTGATCGCTCTCTCTCTCTCTCTGTCAAATAAATAAATAAAATATTTTAAAAAATAAAAATAATAAAAATAATAAAAAAACAAAAATGAATCACACGTGTTTATTACAGTTCACAGATTAGGTGAAATACAGTACATGCTCCTTGGCATGGAGGTCCGGGCCTGCACAGTGAGCAGACATCGTCTTGTGGGCAGCTCTTCCTTCCCACGGGGCCAGAGTTAAGTCAGGCTCTGCTTCTGAATACTCCATAGAAGAAGCTTCTGTCTGGTCTGGAAACTGGACGACATGTTTCTCTTATAGAGCTAATGTCCTATTTTCTTCATTTTCACCTTCTCTGTTGTCACTAAAACCTTCAGTTCCAATATCCCATTCTGCCCGGGGATGGAGACACACCCCATTACTAACTGAGCATAGAACGTGTCACCTGTGGTGCCGGAGGAAGTTCCTTTCCCCTTGGAGAAGTTCCCAAAACCCAAGACATCCTTGTGATAAACTGCATGGTTTTCAAGACAGAAAGGAGGAATATAACACACTTACTTCCAGGCTCTCGAAGCTTATGTTCTTAAACACAGAGCAAGGCCCTTCAAGCCCAGTTGTTGCTTAGGATTTTTGGTGAGGAGCGACAGTGCTCATTTCTGAGCTCCGGCCGCAGCACAGACCTACTCCTCCTCGTTCTCCCGGCTCCTCACACTCGGGCTGTGACTTCCCCAGGGTCTGTACACACGTTGCCCTTTTTTAAAAGTTTATTCTTTATTCAAAGTTAAAAAATGTACTATACTGCGTTACTGCAAAAGTTCACTGATACAGAGCACTTTAGCACTACTGAGAAGGCAATAAAAAGTTGATTTTTAAACTCATTACTATAAATTATTCTTCCAGTACTTTGCAAATTCAGAATTTCAGATTGCATCTCCTTTTTCTAAATTGCCTGTAGTACTCGAGGTACCTGAAGCTAAGGCCAAAACTTGGGCTAAGTTCCGGAAGGCAGGAGAGAGAGGAGTGGGTAGCAGACATCAATGTTTCTCTTTCCATGCCACACACTTCAGGGCCTCAGCCTGGCCATATCTGTAATCGCATAAACAGCTCTTCACCAGTGTGCGTGGCTTTCTTAGCAAAGTTCCCTAACCTGTGATCCTGTAAACAACCATAAATTTTGCATCACACTTTGGATTTACTGAATAATTTGCAAAACGAATTTGTTACCTTTAGCGGTTGCATCCACCACAAAATCATTACTTAAGTTGAATAGAAAGTTGCACGTGGCGGGGGGGTGGGAGGTTGGGGTACCAGGTGGTGGGTATTATAGAGGGCACAGCTTGCATGGAGCACTGGGTGTGGTGAAAAAATAATGAATACTGTTTTTCTGAAAATAAATATATTGGAAAAAAAAAAAGAAAATTGCACGTGTATCTGTCGTATACGTTCCCTCTTCTATCTGCTGCATCCTGAGAAGACAGACCAACCTTACAGCAAAAAAGACAAAAGAACAGACACATATCCCTGGAACCCTTTAGACTTACCATGTAAGCAATCATCTGGAATAGAGTAGCTACCTAGGGAGTAGAACCGTAGGAAGGTTTGGCAAAGGCTCCAGCTCGGGTCCAGAGTCCTGTGGGGTGCAGTTCTCCAGAATGCGCTTATGTGGCTTATATTCTGAACCGACGGCTCAGTTCTTGTTCTGTGTCCCCAGCACATCAGAGACAGGTCTGGGAACCACAGGTGGAAGCAGGGTTGGTACTTCTTGCCATCACTTCCGGTGACACACTTTCAGAATGCACGCTTCTTGTCACCCTCACTTTCAGTTAGGCGACTGTCCTCTTTCCCGGGGCACACTGTGAACATTCTAGAACACTTGAACATACAACGACCGTCCGGTCATGTTGGGTTCATCGTGGCAGAGAGTCAATAAGCCAAGAGGGGTCCACAGGAGATGATCATTGACCTTAATTGCCACAGGAGAGTTAGAACGGCTGCTGGGGACAAGGGGAAGATGCCAGGCGAAGAGGAGAGCCCCTGGGACGTCGTTGGTGCTTCGACGCTTAGTGGTAACTGGGACTCAGCAGGCGGAACAGCCACAGCCCAACAAGGAGCGTCAGACAGCGAGCGCTGCAGACGGCTGCGGAGAAGCGTCTGGAGTCACTCCACCGGGCACACAGTGACACCGTCCTACTAGCCAAATATCGTAGACATTCAGAATAGACAGTGGAGGAAAGAAAATACCGATTATGGCCTTAGGACTTAGGTCCAAGCGGTGAGGCCCGTAGCTCCTGCGCTAACCTTCCTTCCGTCAGTCCTCTCCAGTCTGCCCGCCACCTGGAAAAGGACTTGCGGCGAGAATGACAGGAACCGAGAGGTAAAAAGCCAGGGACAATCGCAGATATACCTTGGGTTCTGCCTCAAACCCTCTCCACGACCTCCTCCAGGACTGCGGTGTGGCCTGCGTCACTGAAGGCTTCCCCCAGCTTCCCGCAGCTGCGACCTGACAACATTTGATTCAGGCCTCTGTTAAGTATCTCTCAACTTCTGCCTGGGCTTTTTTGGCTCTTTGTTTGGTTTTGTTTTGATGCACCTGCATGGGAAGTACGTAAGGACCCAGGCACCTTCAGGAGTGCAAAGGAGCCTCAGTATGGTTTCCCTTGGCCAATGGGGGACAGAAGCTAAAGGATGTGTGGGTCATTTTGGTACCCAGCTGCTCAATTCTGAAACACCTACCGTAAAGCTACCATAAGGCTCTTTAGAAAAAACAAAACAGCACAGACTGAGCACCGCGGGGGTGGCCAGCCTTGTCATTCATCCCTAGGTTGGCCTTTCCTCCTCCCTGCTCAGTCCTCCACAGCCTGCTTTCTGGTCTCATTTGCTTTTTGCTTTCCCGCCGTTCACGAGTACATGAGCAACACAAAAGCCTTTGCCTTAGAATCCGCCTTCAGAGAATGTCTAAGACAAGTGACTACTGGGAAACCTAATGTTGTGGTAAGCCAGAACAGAAAAACTTCCGAAACATAATAGTCTTACCCAACTTGAAGCATTACATGCGTACGCAGGAACCTGGGAAACACTCGTGTATCACACGAGGACCGACCTCAATTAAGTTACCGGTGAAGCTTTGAGAGCACTAACTTATGGGGACACTTTATTCTCACTACTTCTGATGCTCCGCCTGGACACTGTTCTTACAGCTAGATCCAAAACAACCCAGCACATGATGTAGCCAGGTCTGGAGGGTGGCAGCCTGACACTCCCGGTTATGTCATGGGGACACGTACACGCAGGCCCGAGACAATGCTTGGCCTTTAAGCAAAGGGCGGCCTCCGTGCTGTGGCAGATGAGCACTGACGCACATCTCGTCTGATTTCAAAACACTTTTCACTCATCTCTGGACATTTCTCAATAAAGCTTGGGAATCTGGTGCCATAAAATACAGCAAACCAGAGGGGTTGGAGGTTCACAAACATTGCTTCCAACTTGCTCTGCGTGGTAGGTTTTCAGCATTCCTCATTGGTGTACAAATGTTTCCATGTTTTCTTTGAGTAAACAAACTCCAAAACATCACAGATTCTGTGCTGGTGTATTTGGTTTAAAGATTAGACAAAATATATAATGCAAATGATTATTAACAAAATTTAACCCTACAGAGTTGTCACAAATTCAACATCATCATGCCTGAAAATTAAATCTGGCTATATTTAGAATTTGAAAAAACTAACAAAACAAAACAAAACAAAACTTTCCTATGTATATAGGACACTCTTACCAAGCAAATTTGGAGGGTGCTGAAATTTCTGTGTACATTTTCAGATTAGACATTAACAATAATTATGTAAAGTTAACAATCAGAATTTCTATGCTATCTTCAAACATAAAATGCATCATTTAAAAATTACTGTATTCTTGACTAACCTGAATTCAGATGAATAATGATGGTGATGATAAAGAGGATGAAAGCTTCCACATACTGAACATTTTCTATGTTCCAGCATTTTGCTAAGCACTTTACATATATTATTCCATTTAACTCTCGAACAACGGTGTCCGCTGGATCCTGATGTTACCTCCATTTCAGAGCCGCAATTCCAGAGGCACAGAGAGATTTAAGAGCTTCAAATAATACCCAGCTTGTAAATCATGAAGCAGCAATGAAAATCGTTCAAAGAACCAAAATAGAGAAGGAAATTGCTTCGTATCTCTCCGAGATTTGCGTTAGTAATAATGTCTTTCAATTTAGAGGAATAAGATAAGATAGAATGATAACAACTGATACTCCCTTAAAATAATTGGAGTTCATGTCATGGACCTATCTACGGTACAGAAGAGACATTTTAGAAACAGATTTTTTTTAAAAAAATGAGTCGCCATGTGAGCAGTGACACGGAATGATCGGAAGGAACTTTAAAATACGTATTTCAATTACGGAGATACAGTGGGACTTTGTATCTTTGCTGTGGGGCTGAATGTATCAAGCCCTATTGGCTCATGAACGTCTGTTCTAGGCTTTAGCAAACATGTCTGTCGTCCCATTACCAAATGCGAAAAAACATACAAAACTTTTAGCCTCGTTACCCGTGTCTGCTGCCCTACAAAGTGGTGATGCACTCAACTTGCACTTTGTTTCTCTCCACTTAGACTGTCCTTGTGCTTGAGGAAAGTGCCCTCAGGTCCTCGGGGTCACTTCATGCAGGGTTTCCGGACCGTCTGTACAATCCCTGGGGCTTTTCATGCTCATCCCTCCCAGCTGTTCCCTCTCCCCCTGGCGGGGCTCCGAAGAGATGAGACAAGGCTGTGGAAAGGGACCGTGCGTCAGGTCCAGCCGAGGGAAAGCATGCCAGAGAGGTCACAGAAGCTCCCACAGAAACAGTGTAACTTGACTGGCTCCGTGTCAACAGGGTGAGATGTCCCTCAAAGGGGCATGACAGACGGACAGTGCTCTGCATGTTCTGTGCCAGAAATGTTTCCCCGTCATTCAGGCAACACTGGGAGTGTTTTTGACATTTTTTCTCCCTTTCTTGAGAATATGATTCAATGTCTCATTATAAATTATTTCACTAAGTTACGAAGCTGCCCATTTGGCATCTCCAATCATCGTCTTTGCTTTTTCAGTTGGACTTTGACTATTTCCACTGGACTTATCCGATGCGAAGGCGCCACACCTAAGCCCGATCTCCTGCCGGCTCCGTGTTCTAAACCTGATCACAACCCAGATTTCCGGGACACTGTCCCATTCTTACCCTATCTCTTCTTTAATTGGCATGTAGTTCTCAATAGCAGTTAAGGTGTTCATTAGTTTAAATTTTGGAAAGGTTTTCTAGCAATAAACACTCATGCCCAAAAGCAAAGTTCACAGGGAGAATTCAAGCCACATTCGACCCAGGAGAGGACTATCTGCGAAGTCCCCAGTGCCTTCTCCACTTCCGCTTTATGTATTTCTGCATTTTTGCCACCTCTGGAGAAGGCTGAAGACATTTTTTAGAAATTCCTTTTGTGTAATTCTCTTTTTGATGCACTTTTTGTCTGTTGCTTGGAATTCTTGTCTAGGAGGAATTCCCAGCGCCTTGTAATCCAGGTTCTTAGCCCTGCCAAGCCTTTCCGGTCCGTCCGGTTTGCCTTAGTTCAACGCCAGAGATAAGCCTTCCTCCAGCTCTGTTTGCTAATGTGAAAACCAAAATAAGGGTAGGTAGGAGTGAAGGATCAGTAATACATAGAAATAAGGCTTATACCCTTCAAAATTCTTGGTCTAAGGAAAACTACTAAATAAAAATACGTAATAAAAAGTATGGTTTTAATGAATACTCTGATTTACTCTAAGGGAATATTCTACATCAGCCAGATACGATCAGTTATTCTTCAAAAAAAAATTTTTTTTATTTGGCTCAGAATCTTAAGCCTGGAGGAGAAAGTATAGAAGTTGGAGTCAGGAAAAAAAGGATGATTCCAGCCACGTGGGCTTGAGTAGGTTAGTCACCTCCCTGGATCTCTGTGCTCTTGTGAATGAAAGAGGTAAAATAGAATCTACCCAGCAGGACTGCTATGAAATTAAACACCATGGGAAGATATACATAAAGATCCTTGTCTAGTAGCATATACTTTATGTCACACACAAAAAAGAAAGAGAAAACCAGCAATAAACAACCACCAAAAGCAAGCAAATATGGGTCTCTGAGTGTTCTGTGATCACTGCCTCGTCCAGTGGTGTGTGTCCCCCTCAGTGATGTGCGCTCGCACAAGGGAAAGAGGTAAGTCTACTCCTACAGTACCCGAGACTTGGTATGAGCCAAGGTACAACCTCTTCCTCCAAGGCCTCAGTCTTCCTCCCCCAGGATGTGTCTTTCAGAGCTACCTGGACTTCCTCAGTTCCCTGCGATATCATGTCTCATTACTTTTTGCATAAACCAATCCTCCCACCTAGAAAATATGTTTCCATCTGAATTTTCTGAAGAAACTAAGACATTTGTACACGTGCACACACGCACGCACACACACACTGACTCACTCAGTTGTGCCTTCGCTATACCACAAAGAGCCTGAAACCAGCGCGAACCCTCAAATGCACTTTCACAAATGACCTTCAGGAAATAAAATAACCTTCTGAAATTATATGTAAAATTTTGTTTATATGTGCCTTTGCACATGTTTTTCAAAAAAGCATTTGTAGCTTTGATCACATTCTCATAAAGGACACGATGCAAAATAAGTAAGAACTACTGTTTAGTTCTGGGTGCAAATCACCACTAACTGGCAATATCGTTTGCAGGGATCACGTGTCCTCAGCCTCTCAAGTGTATGAAGTGCTCACAAGGTATCTGATGAATGATTAAGTGCATTTTCGGGAGAGCTTTCTCAGGATGCTGCAAACTGTGGTCCCAATATCGCACAAGGAAAAGTGACATTCATGAAACAGAAAAGTTCACCCTTGTCCAGCTGCTATGAGCAAAAGCTTGGTTGGGGGAGTTTACAATGTGCTAATAATTAGTGCTTTTCTATATACAAAATTAATTATAGCATAATAAAATCCAATAGCATTTGTTCTTAATTCTCCTCTGATCTGCATTCTGTTGTTTATTCTCATTTGTTCTGATAAGGTCCATTGTCTCTAATGTTGCTTCAGAAAGGGTAAGAAATAAATCAATGGTATTTAGCTTTCTAACCATCTGGTCTGGCAAACATCCCAAAATTAATGTTTAAATCTGGGTGCAGTTCATGTGTTTTGTCTTGTGTTGGGGAATAATTCTGGAAAGAGGAAATGAGGGGTAGGAATTGCCCTCTAACCTCCCTGAGAAATGTGATCTTTTTGTAGATAGTGCTCCGGAAACAGTGTAGGTTTTCATTACATGGTACGAGGTTCGATTCTATGACAAAGGCCACGACTGGTCAGTTTGAAAGCTTCCACTTAGGATACTTCCTTTCAGGTTTTGGAGAAGGAGTTAGCAAACCTTTTCCACTAAGTGGCTGGATAGTAAACACCTTGGGCTTTGCCGACTCTCCGGTTTCTGCTGCGATCCTTCTGCTCCACTGCTGGTGCAACAACAGCCATAGACAAAATGCAAAGAAATGGATGTGGCTGTTTTCCAATAAAATTTCTTTAGAGAAAGAGGTGACTCTTTATGTCAGATTACTGAGATAAGTTCACAAAGGACCACGCAACTTCCTCCCGATTCTCCTGGGATGCTCCCTCTGAAGAAGCCTGCCTAATGTAAGAATAGTAGTTAACAGCCTTCTAGAACCTCCATATTCTGACACTTCGACTGGTTTTCCCGCATTGTCCTGCCCTACCCGCTCCTTGTATGGGCCGCCCCTACACTTAGCTTCTGTGACAGTGACACTGGTGGGGATGGCGTGACAGCGGCTGTCTGGTGGTTGGTGTAACTGAATAGGGAGAGGAAAGAAGATACAAAATGATTCTGGGATTCCTAAGTTTGATGATGAAGAAGAGGTGGTACCCTCCGTAGAAAGGCTGAGGTCATAGGAGGAAATTTATCTGAAAGAAACTCTCTCTAGCATAAAACCGTTGCCATGATGAAAACCCTCCCTTGTGTGCACCGTCCGCCCCCTTGCATGTCTCCCGTTTTAGCGTATGGGGTGGACAAAACCCCTTCCTGGTTAAGTTCCACTCTCTGATCCCTCCGCCCCTCCACCCAGCTGGAAAGGCTGGGAAAAGCACCAGCTTTAAATGTATCTATGTGCACCTCTGTTAACGAGGCCCCCAACATTGCTCAGAAACCACATCCATTCACCTAATCCGTTCACTCCCCCCACACCTAGACGACCACTTAGCACCCACTTCTCTGTCCTCGGATGCCCAACACCTCCCTCGCACCTTCACTTCAGCTTCCTACTCAACAGGGAAAGAGCAACCAAGAAAAACCAGCCCCTGCAGCGTGCACCACCTGTGGCCACCTCTCTGCCTTCTTGCACACGCCGTGTTCAAGCTTCCCATCAGCCTGCCATCCGGCACAAACTTGCTTCTCCCTAAGGTCTCTTGTCCTCTGGGTCACATGATTGCTTGCCTAGTCAAGACCAGAACTCCTGCATTTCTTTCTCTTCTCCAACTCCCCCCGTCCTCCGAAGTTTCTAAGGGCTTATATGCATGCCATCATCTCTCCGACAGTAACAAAGAATCCTTCTCTTGACCTCACAGACCCCCTCCAGCTCCAAGTTCACTCTAGTCTCCCTTTCAGAAGCGGTTTGCGTTCACAGTATTCATGGTTCTTAAGCTTCCTCTTTCTTTCTCTCGAACTCTCTGATTTTTGCCCCCGTCACTACACTGAAACAGCTCTGCAGCGTCCCCAGTGACCTCTGCATTGCTAAATCCCACGCTTAATTCTCAACGCTCACCCACACCCCCCTTCAGTTCAAACTCGTTCTCTGTCTGGCTGCCAAGACTTCACACTCTCCCAGCTGCCCTGGACCTCTGTGTCCACTCCTGCCCTGGCTCCTTTGCAAGTTTCTCATTAGTTCCTCAGCATCTGCACATCAGAGTGAGCAGAGCTCAGCCCTCAGGCCTCCCCTCGTTTCTCCCTGCACACACCGCACACACCACGAAACTGAGCCAGCTCTGTGACTCCAACTACCCTCTAGGTGACGAGGACTCCTGAGTTTAGGACTCGTCCCAGGCGCTCTCCGACACTGCTGACACGGACGCCCACGCTCCCCTGCCTAATCCATAGTCCCATTTGGTTGTATTACAGCCAAACTATTACACCCAAAACCTGACCGCTCCCCAAATCTCAACTGTCAAAGTCTTCCTAACCTCAGATAAGAGCAATGTTTTCCCTCCTGTCTTTCCATTAAAACTTTGAAACGATCCTTCATTTCTGTCCTCATATCTCCTATCTTGGCTATTAGCAAATTCTTTTGCTTCTACTTCTAAATATATCCAAAACCTTACCTCATCTCCCGCATCTATTGCTTCCACCTTTTACAAAGCTATTGTCTTTTGACTGAATTATTCCAATCGTTTCCTAACGGATGTCTCTGCTTCCACACTTGCCCACACACGCTGCGGTCTGGTCTCACCACCAGCCACATCACGTCGGTCCTTCTCCCCAAACTTTCCATCCGTTCCCAGCTCAGCAGAGAGCCCACGGTCATCTTTGGAGAGGCCCAGGAAGCTCTCTACATCCTGGGAGCTCTCCTTTCCCCCCCTTCTGTTTTTCTGCCTCTTTGGCTTCTGCCCAAGAACACTGGCTTCTGTGGTCCCGGGGAACATTCCAGCCATGCTGCTCGCTTTAGAGCTCCTGCTCTCTGTTTCCTGTGCCCAGGAGGCTCACTCTCCCACTCCCTTCAGGCCGTTGTGGCGATACTCTCCTCCCCAGGAGGTCTTCATTGACCACCTTATTAAAAATTGCAGGGGCGCGTGGGTGGCTCAGTCTGTGGAGTGTCTGCCTCTGGCTCAGGTCATGATCCTGGGGTCCTGGGATCGAGTCCCATGTCAGGCTTTCTGCTCAGTGGGGAGCCTGCTTCTCCCTCTGCCTGCTGCTCCCCCAGCTTCTGCTCTCTTTCTCTGACAAAGAAATAAAATCTTAAAAAACAAAAAATTGCAACCACCCTTGGCGTCCCTCTCCTGCTTCCTTGTTTCATTTGTCCCACAGCACGAGCACCAGCGGACTGAACTTCAGCCTCCCCTCCGTGGAGACCCGATGTCCCGGTGCAGTGAGGCGAGCCTACCCTGCTACAGCTGTGCAGCTCCCGCGACTGCGTCCGTGGCTGGAGCGAAAGCCCGGCCCGCCAAGCTGTGAGGCACTCAGTAGAGATGCCATTGCACGTACTCACACTGAAGAGTCAGTCTAGGTTTTCCAACCTGACTATCTGAAACCCTGTCTCTCATCCCGTTCTTTTTTTAATCTAAAAATAGTTATTAATGATTATCAATTTCATGACAAATAATTTGGCGTATTTGATGCTGACAAAATACAATTTTCAGGGATCAGTTCACTTTAAGTAATTAAACGAATTATTTTACTTGATCTTATTTTATTATTTTTTCCTGTAGGACATCTTTTTCTTAATATATTTAGTTATCCACTAAATAATACATAATTAGTTCTTGACGCAGTGTTCAGCGGCGCATTGGTTAAGTCTAACACCCAGTGCTCATCACTGCACGTGTCCTCAATAGTCATCACCTTGTCGTGCCTGTCTTTAAAACGATTGTATGGAAAGAGATTTGGAAACAGATGTCTATTTCTCTGCCTGCTTGATCCTTCAGCCAGCACACTGATCCTCCATTCGCTCTTTCTTTTTTCAATAATTAAAAAAAATGTTATGCTTCCCCTATTGTACGTTCAGTACACAAGTAAAAACTTTGGTTGTCTTTTCTGATGTTTCTCTAGATCCCAGTGCACCAGTTTGTTATTCCTCTGGAAAGGTGACCCTTTCTGTGAAGGAGCAAGGACACAGAACTTTAGTAGTATATTTTGTTATGCTTTTTTTTTTTCAATTTATTTATTTTCAGAAAAACAGTATTCATTATTTTTTCACCACACCCAGTGCTCCATGCAATCCGTGCCCTCTATAATACCCACCACCTGGTACCCCAACCTCCCACCCCCCCCGCCACTTCAAACCCTCAGATTGTTTTTCAGAGTCCATAGTCTCTCGTGGTTCACCTCCCCTTCCAATTTACCCAAATTCCCTTCTCCTCTCTAACACCCCTTGTCTTCCATGCTATTTGTTATGCTCCACAAATAAGTGAAACCATATGATAATTGACTCTCTCTGCTTGACTTACTTCACTCAGCATAATCTCTTCCAGTCCCGTCCATGTTGCTACAAAAGTTGGGTATTTATCCTTTGTGATGGAGGCATAATACTCCATAGCGTATATGGACCACATCTTCCTTATCCATTCATCCATTGAAGGGCATCTTGATTCTTTCCATAGTTTGGCGACTGTGGCCATTGCTGCTATAAACATTGGGGTACAGATGGCCCTTCTTTTCACGACATCTGTGTCTTGTGGAGATTCCTCAAGAAATTAAAAATAGAGCTTCCCTATGACCCTGCAATTGCACTCCTGGGTATTTACCCCAAAGACACAGATGACGTTATGCTTTTCTTGGAATGTCTTACAAAAGAGATTTTTGGGGGCGCCTGGGTGGCTCAGTGGGTTAAAGCCTCTGCCTTCAGCTCAGGTCATGATCTCAGGGTCCTGGAATCGAGACCTGCGTCAGGCTCTCTGATCAGTGGAGAGCCTGCTTCCCCCTCTCTCTCTCTGCCTGCCTCTCTGCATACTTGTGATCTCTGGAAAATAAATGAATAAAATCTTTTTAAAAATATATAAAAAATATATTGTTTTCATTTGTATTTTAACAACTTGGTATAACTAAGTATGAAAAATATATCGCTCAATATGTGCATTTGAATGTTTATATGTTTTCAAAAATAAAGGGAAAATACATAATATTTGGGGATAAAATATGAAAATCATGTTCACAAGTTACAGATGTCCTGATAACTCATAAGTGGTGAAACTATATAAGGTCAACTCTAATGAGTAAAAACATTTTTGATTTCACACTTCCCACATCTTTTACTCTGTTTATAAGAATTACTTATGATGTTTAAAGATTTTAAGAAATTTTTAAATGGTTATGTAACTATCAGAACCTAATAAATATATCTTTAAGCTGTTTGTTATTACTATGCTTTCCTTTGACAAAAAAGAGACTTTGAAATCTTTGACCTCGATAGCTGAAAGACATTGCTTATAACCCAGAGTGCTCACCATAAATTTTGTTATTTTGTTTTCTTATCACTATAAATAAATCTACCTTATATATTTTCCATGTGGCAGGGATTTTTGTGTGTGGGTTTAATGATATAACTTGTCTCAGAACAAAAAAAAATTTTTCAGAAATATATTCACTTTTTAAAGCCATTTCAGGGACAGAGTTCAGCAGTAGAAGCGTAAGAATTTAAAAAAATATGTTTCCTTAGCTTTCAGAATTCCAAAAGTCACTAGGAAAGTTCAAATCCTAAGCTCATGGCTCTTAAATTAACTCTGTGCCCATTTACCCACACCACTTTGCCTTCCATATCAATGTGGGAAAGCCAGGGAGAGACCAGATAATAACCCACCCTCTGGAACCCGGCACAGAACAAGGCACGCGGCTCTGGCCTGACTACTTGAGAAATCAACCCAATGTCGTAAGCACCAGTTCAGGGATGTATCTGCCCCTACCGTCCCCAGATTGTTTCATGCAGAGGCTTATGGGAACTTTGTCATTCCTGTGAGGTCCCTGAATGGGTATGATATATATATATACATATGTGTGTGTGTGTGTGTGTGTGTATGTATATACATATATATATTCACACCCACATGGGAAAAGTTTATAGTGCAGGAGAGAATGAGACCAATGAAGGCAGATGTGAAATAATAAGAAATATAAATAGTTCTTTCCTCAGTAGTGTTGTTTCTGTCTGTGTTATAGCCTCTTTCCTAACTGGAGAAGATGGAAACATAGCAGATAAAGTGATAATTTGGAAAAAGGAGAAACCTAAATTCCCTCCAGACAATACACACCAGATGAAAAACCCTCATTGAAATGCAGAGAAGAGGGGCACCTGGGTGGCTCTGTGGGTTAAGCATCCAGCTCCTGATTTCGGCTCAGGTCACGATCTCAGGGTTTTGAGATCAAGCACAGAGTTGGGCTCCATGCTGAGCGTGGAGCCTGCTTAGGTTTCTCTCTCTTCTGGGGCACCTGAGTGGCTCAGTTGGTTAAGCGGCTGTCCGGATCCCAGGGTCCTGACATCAAGCCCCACATCGGGCTCCCTGCTCAGCGGGGAGTCTGCTTCTCCCTCTCCCTCTGCTTCTCCTCCTGCCCGTGCTCTTTCGCTCGTGCATGCTCTCTCTCTCTCCAGTAAATAAATAAAATCTTAAATAAAAAAGCTTCTCTCTCTTCCTCTTTCTCTCTGCCCCCACCCCCATTCACACATACACACTCTCTCTCTCAAAATAAAGAAAAAAATCAACCGTCTGATTCTGATTTCAAGAGTCACAGAGGTTCTGAAGTGAAATCATCGAGGCTCACTTTTTTATAAGCAGAAGAACCTGCAGTCACTCAAACACTGATGATGGAGAACATCACCATTAACTGTGCGGAGCAGAAAATCGGAGTCAAATAATGGAAAAAGATGCTTTACGTCACTCATCCATTTAGGGGGCTCACCCCACCGGGACCATCCGAAAGCCAAACCCGGGGGAGCATTTCTGACTTCCGCACATTGTGATTTCTATCCCGTGGCTTGCATGATCTGTGTCTCTGAAACCTGGTTTCTGTCTGACTGTCTACAGAAAGACTCATTGGAGTGAAATACACTTTTGCAGCCATTGACGTGATCTCCGGTGCTGGGGTCACCAGTGACTTGGAGGAAGAGAAGCAAGTGATGCGTGCACAGGGACAGAGGAGTGAGCAGGTAGCCGCCCCAGCGCCGTTGCTCTGTTCACAGCGAGGACTGAGCCGTTCTAATCCCCTCGGATTTTTTATCTACCAAAACAGCTTGGGCCCATCAGCAAATTGCAGTGGCATATGGTCCAGGTTTACGAGTAATCTGGCACATGATTAAGGCAAGGGGGATGTCATCCTTCAGCAAATACTGAAAATAGAGTAGGAGAAATTGGTGGGGTTTTAAAAAGTCAAACTGATAAAATTATAATTATTACTTTCAAAAATCAACACTTTTTGGAATTTATCAAATTGAAATTTTCTTTAGTTGGAGGAAGTTACTATGCGGGGAGGGGAAACCATGTCCAAACTGTTTAAAATGAGTAGTTCTCTTTCTCCACTGTGGAATCAGTGGCTTGGATGCTGATCTTCAGGATCTCACTGGGCTGTACACTAGGTGTGGTTTCACTGCAGCCTGAGTTTCTGCTTCCAGCCATCAGCTCACTGCGGTACTCAACAGCTATCCCAGGGTCCTGGGGATGAGGGAAACAAATCCAAAGAGAGGTACAACAGGTACACCTGTCTTCAGGTATAAAGATAGGGAGTATCGAATATAATGTCCTCCAAGGTCCTCAAACTAGAGGAAGTCTCTAGCTACGGCAGTGAGTCTGTCTTGGGTACCCACTGGATTCAGCTGGGGAGCTTTGTAAAAATATCAGTGCTAAGAATCTTCCTAGAGATGTAGATTTCACTGGGCTTCAGTGGAGCTTGGGCATCAGTGATTTTAAAAAGGTGCATTAGTGATTTCTCTGTTCAGCCACAGCTTTGACCCTTTGCACAAGAGCAACACTCCAGGTGCCCAGCCGTGCACAAACTAGAGGACAGACACCGAACATACCTTTCTGGAAAATTCATGTTACTTAGAGATTTGGTGAGGAAAAGCGGGCATTATTTTCTCTTCCTCTTAAAAGGTCATTGTAAGTATAAGACATTATGGAGCTCCAGGGTGGCTCAGTCAGTTAGGCAGCCAACTCTGGTTTTGGCTCAGGCCATGATCTCAGGGTCCTGGGATCGAGCCCCATATCAGGCTCCACACTCAGCGGGGAATCTGCTTGAGAGTCTCTCCCTCTCCCTCTGCCCCTCCTCCTGTTCTCTCTCTCAAATAAATAAATACACCATTAAAGTAAATGACATTGCACATTTAGTAAGTTGAAGACAGCAATCAATACACAGTAAAGTATAAAATTCACGTGAGGTCTTCAGGTAAAACTGGGCCCCAGTACCCTCAGATGAGTATGATTGTCATTCCTCTCTCCCTTCCTTTATGAGACATTTTTGAAGAAATAATATACATAAAATACTATGCCTTCATTAAAACTACTTCAGTGCTTTAAATTTCTCCTATTTTCTTTGCTCACACACAACAGTCTAATAATCACATACCTAAATACTTGTCTAATCATTAACGGGAATATATGTATGTGTGAATGTGTGTATATGAGTTTGTCTTTTAATCAGGGAAAAGATTTTAAGAAAAATAAAACTTTAATGCTCAATTATATCTAGTTCCAAGCAAGTTTAGCACTTACAGGTACAACTACATAAGCCTGATTTAGATTCTAATTCCCTCACAGATTACTCAACATTTATGACAGAGAGGATGTTAAGTAGCAGATTGAGCAGCAGAAAGAAAAGAGTTAAAAGATTTTTATCTCATTCTGCTTAATACTGCAGGGTTCTTTAGACCCATAACATAGTGAGAACATTTTTTTTTTCAGGTTTTCTGGTTGTTCCAAGCATTATAGTCTTGCTGTATCATGTATTATTGTATTATTTCTCATTGGATTAAAGCTAGTTAGTATTGCATAAACTCATGACTACACAACTCAATCTGTATATAAAGGAGAGAAAACGTCCCTGAATCTCTACTCTCAACACATGCCAAAGGAGAGATAAGCCAAATTTAACTTTACTGTTTTTTTAGTCTTTGACCTTGAAAACAATATTAGCATTTGCCTCAGTAGGGTTTCAGCAACTTCCCCTACCCAAGGCCTTACATTTCTCTTTAGGATGAATTCATCAAAATTAAAATAATCAAATAATCAAAATTATTTATTGATTCATTCTTACTACAGCTTTCAGGGGAGGAAAAGAAAATTGGAATTTTTTCTTTACTCTCATCGAAGTAATTTTTGCAAAAACTCCTGCTGGATAAGCCAACCAGTGACCCACTGGCGACTTGAGCATCAAAGCAACATTGTTATGCCGTCATGTCCAGACCTCCTGTACCGTGTGGGCTTTCCGGAGGCGTCCTTGTCCAGTGGCACAGACAGACCTAGAAGAGAAGACATGAGAGATTCACAGCCATAGCTCTGCTGACAACAATGTCTCAAGTTTACATTTAAAATATTCATGTCAAATACATAAATTCTTTGGAAAACCCCACAGCTTAAATCAAAAATCTGGAGGAGGTTAGACTTGATCTTGAGCATTGGAGCAAAGTCTTGAGACAGCTCCGGAGCTCACTCGCAGCTGGGGAGCTGGGAGAGCCAGTGACATGAGGTGGTTTCCAGCCCTGAGAAGAATCAAGTCACCTCCCCGCGTTGGGAAGATCAGAGTGGATTTTGATGGCTTGCAAGGAAAGTTGTTCCGGTGGGTGGGAGCTATTTTGCAGTCTGGGGATTTTTAAGGCAAAAGAGCAAAAGGATCAGAGCCTGAGGAAACTGTAGGTTGGGCCAGAAATGGTGTAAAAGGCTTGGAAGAGGCTTCCCCTGCTGTCCCATGAGTCATGTACATTCTAAGGGTATTAGACTGAGTTTTGGAGAAGGAACATGCTACTTGTCCCCAACAAAGATGTTTTCAGGGCTAATAGAGAAGGAATTTGAATCACTTGGGGGGAAAAAAACAAGGCAAGTTGCAAGTAACACACAAGATCCCAATGCAAACCCAGGGAAATAAGACAGAAGATTAGGTAAGATAAGTGGGTTTCCTGATACAGATCACACCCAAATTCTCCATGGGCGCATATGACACAGTATAATATTTCCTATTCTTTAAATAACTTAAAATAATTTTGTGTTAAGATTTCTTCTTTGTAACTCATGTATACTTTTCTGAGAAAAGCAAACACTGTAGATAGTAATTGTCATTGGAGCTCAAGAGTTTACAAAATCAAAGAAAGTTCAGGAAAGGTACAAACTAACTGGAAATCACAGCCACACACTCTGGCAATATTTTGCCTTTTTCCAGGGTAAGAGTAGACTTGAAAAAGGACAAATATTTGTACTAGTCCCAGAATAAAAAGAGGATCCTTGTAGTCCTGCTCCATTTGTCCAAGGTTTACCCAAAAATATTGGTCACAGTAACTGGGTAGAAATGTTGCAGTTTTTATTTAAAAACAAGGAAGGGATTCTCCCTTTCTAAAGAGTTAACTAATTCTGAGACTGGTGTACCGTTTCTAGGACTTTTAACCACTATTCTGCTTGGAAGCCTACTTAAAAAACAAAAAACAAAAACAAAAAAAAAGCAAAATCCTTGGTGCTTGAACTACAAATTATTGTCACACCAGATATCATCCCAACAAATAAAACGGTTAAAAGTTGCCAGTACTGGGTGCTGCCCAGACGCCAGCTGCTTCCAGAAACTCCGAAGTGTGGTTACTAACATAACTGATAACGATAGACGAGGAAGTTGTGAACTAAGAAAGTTAAACAATTGCTCAGGATTCCCCATCCAGGATCCCAACTCCGAGCTCTCTGCCTTAAGAGCTTGTGCTCTTCATTATTGCTGTTAACCCTCTCCCCCCGCACCCCAGGATGCACTCATTCCTTCCTTTCATACCAAACACTATGATTTCTGCTGTCTTGGAGTTTACAGCCCACGCTCTACACATAGATTTCCGGAGCTGGGAAGGATAGAACCAGGCAGAAGCTCCAATAAACACCTCATATCCTTGTCCACCTCCCAAAATGCAGCCTGACCTCTCAGTTATACCTTGTTCTTGGTTGTTGTTAGACCCAGCTGGTCCCTTCCATTCTTTCTCACGACCAGTCCTCTTACTCTTGCAAACCCTTCCATTCTCTCCACAGAATGTTTCCCAGATCTCGTGTCTGGGTGAAAATCTCTGTCTGATGATACCACACACCTAGAAGACCACTGCAGCATTGCACTGAGAGGGAGCGCTGCAGTTTCAACTCCGCTTGGCCACACGGAACCTTCACTTCTCTAAATTTTTGGGAAAAATATCTGGCTAGGTCACCCATATCGTCCCCATATTTTTGTTGACATCAATTATCTCACTGCTCTTTGGTTTAAGGTTTTCCTCTCTCTGCTCTACGTTGTATCACAGTTCCTAATGAATTCTACATCCACATGGCTGAATTAGCCAACATCAACTCCAGAACATAGCTCATCTCCACGGCAGACACGCACCCATGGACCCAGCTGGGACTTCACCATCGCCCAGAATGAACACACCTCTGAAATCTTAAAGCTCTACCTCCACTCTCTCTACACAGCTTCCTATCCTTCTAGCTATTGTGTTTTTATTAATAACATCTTCATCTCCTAACTTCAGTGACACCTGATGTTTATTGACTTCCCCATTCTTTCCCATCAGTCAGCCTCCTCCTGTTCCCATTTCCCATGGGGACCATAATCCAGAATTTGAATCACCCCTTTGTGCACTCGTTTGTGGTACCAATGCCACAATCCTTACTACTTAAAATGGGTGGGGGAGCCTAAAACATGAAACTGTAGGTCTATGTCTCTGAGAGTTAACAACGTCCAGTTCACCCATAATATTGCCTGAAAATCCTGGGGTGCTCCTAATCAGCTTGTCTCTCACTCTCCGGAATAACTGTGTAGCCTTCCCTGTTGCCCCTGCTCTCCCTGTTCTGTAATCCTATCCTCCACACTCCGCACTAGGCCTCCTAGCATGCTTTACCGAGAAAACAGAGACCATCAGGTGGAAACTTGGACAACCTCACACTCACCCACCCACGCATTTGCTATATTTGCTTTCTATTTCTTTTTTCTCCTGTCTCTCTAGAAAAAAATATTCTATAGTCCTTTTGAAAGCTAATCCTGCCATATCCTCCAGCTCCCATTCGACAGGGGTTCAATCGTGTATTCTCTCTTTTGGTAAATTCTCTAACTTCTTCCTCTTTGTTGGCACATTCTTTTTTGCATACAGGTTTGCTCAAGCCTCTGCCAGGCAAATGTTTTCTTTTAACCCCCTACCACCCCTTAATTCCCACTCAGTCTCTCCCCTTTAAATAGAAGCTAGTTAAAAAACAAAACAAAACAAAACAAAACAACTACATTCACAGGTACTTTAATTTCTTATCATTCAGTTCACTCTTTTACTCTTGCCATGTAAAGCCACCACTCTGACTACTTCATTGAAATAATTCTTCCAAATGTAGAATGACCATATTATACTGGTTTTCCTGGAGAACATCCAGTTTATGTTTGTGGCCCTATCATAATTATCAGTAACAACCCCTGTGTTAGTCGGGACTCTCCAGAGAAACAGAACCAGCAGAATGTGTAGACAGACTGATTAAATAGACAGATAGATGGATGACAGATAGACAAATAGATAGAGATGATGTAGATATAGAGACGATTGATACGGGAAGGGATTTATTGTAAGGATTTAACTCACATGATTATAGGGGCTGAGAAGATCTGTGGTCTGCAAGCTGGAAACCCAGAAACGCTGGCCGTGTGGTTCCACTCCAAGTCCAAAGGCCTGAGAACCAAGAGAACTGATGGTATAAATTCCAGTCTAAGTCAAAAACCTGAGAATGAGGAGTGTCAGTGGTGTGAATCCCATTCAGAGCTGCAGAAACCAATATTCCCACTCAAGTAGTCTGGTGGAGAAACAGTGAAGTCTCCCTTCCTCCTCTTTTTGTTCTATTTAGACTCAACTGATTGGATGATGCCCACTTCCAAGGATTAAGGCAATCTCCTTTATTCAGTCTAATGATTCAAATGTTATTCCATCTGAATCAACTTCATAGACACATGCAGAAATAATGTATAGCCAAATATCTGGGCACTGCATGGTCCAGTCAAATTGACCCATAAAACAACCATCATGGTCTCTTTATTCTTCAGATTTATTCTATTTGGGATGATAATTTGTATCATCACTCTTTCAGCTTTTCAGTCCTTAATTTACTTGACTACATTTCAGCAATTACCACTGTGACCCAGGCTCTTTCTTTGAACCGCTGTCTGGTGGGTCACTCTCATACGGTTGTACTCTGACTTCACCAGCTAGACCTTCTGAGTCACTTTCAGAATCTACTCTTTCTCTATCTGCTCCTGAACAGTCAACATGTCTCTAGATTTATCTTGACCAATCTTGTTAGCTAATACTTCCATACTAATGGTAACAACTACTATCTCTAGTCAGTAACTCCCTATTGTACATGTCAAAGCCCAGATCTCCTCCTGACCTCTAGCTTTTTATGTACAACCACGTCTGGGAATTTCCACTTGGATGCCAAAAAAACCAGAACCCACCTCAAAGTGAACCCATTAGTTTGCTCAACATCTGCTGCTTTTCTCAGACTATCCTAACTACCTACATGGCAGGACCCATACCCATTGCTCAAATCAGAGACTTGAACTTCATCTTTGACTCATCCTTTTCCCTGACTTCCTTATCCCACATCAAATTTGCAATCAATTTCAGTTAATCCTACTTTTCAAAATATTTCTTAAATTTTGGATATCTGTTTATATCAACTGTGATTACCTTGTTTTGAGACTTCATTAGTTCTCACATTGTTACTGTAACAGCCTTTTTTCTGGTCTTCCAACATCCACTTATAATCACCTTTAACCTACTTGCTACACTGCCACAAAGTTGATCTTTCTAAACCCGCCAATGGCTTCCCAGTGACTTCAGGTGACACCTTGCATAATCTTACCTAAGTCTACCTGCTTAGTCCTTGTACCATATATACCAATACACTCAACTCAAGTTGCCGATTTGAGCCAAGTCTCTCATGCTTTTGTATATGCTTCTTCCCTTCCCTACAAATACACTCTTAGCCTTCTCTCATGTGGCCTCCTATCCGCTCCCTCTGAAAGTTTCTTGGCTCTAGGCTAGCTTAGGTGGCCCTCCTTAAGCAGCCTCCTTTGCTTCCCTTCACCACAGAACACAACATCCTATAGTGATAATGGGAAAGTTGCTGTTCGTCTCTACTACTGGACCATGAACTTTGGGACATCTCTGCATCCACTGTGCCAGGTTTAAGACTGGGCACAGAGCAGGCACTCAGTTAAGGTTTTAAAGTAAATCATTGAGGGACACCTGGGTGGCTCAGTGGGTTAAAGCCTCTGCTGCCTTCAGCTCAGGTCATGATCTCAGGGTCCTGGGATCAAGTCCCGCATCGGGCTCTCTGCTCTGGGGGGAGCCTGCTTTCCCCTCTCTCTCTGCCTGCCTCTCTGCCTACTGGTGATCTCTGTCTGTCAAATAAATTAATGAAATCTTTTTAAAAAATAAATAAAAATAAAATAAAATAAAAAAGCAAATGATTGAATGGGTAATAATGGCCAATTAGAAACAACTTCTGCCACAATAGAGTGTATGTGAATAAACATGTTTATCAAGAGATATAGATATAGATGATATAGATACAATTTCTTTTCTGAAAAAGCTTTCAGTTCAATCCAGAGATCTCACAGTCCTGCAAAAGTGCTGAAGCTACTTGGCTAAGTTCTGCTCCGTAGTTCAGGACTTCTATTTCACACTTGGTTATGTACCACCTATAGCTTATTTTTTTCTTTGTTATTTATTGCTTGATCATTAAGTCATACTGTACTGTGTGCTGCAGCTATATTAAGGCTGTGTTAGCACAGTGTTTCTGGCTTCCAGAAATGTAGACCAGCCATTATAGACATTCTTTTCTTGTACAACCACCTGCTTGCTGAGACATGTTTCCTCTTTTCTAATACTGTGTTTCTGAAGTACTTGTAAGCTAGACACTAACCTAAAGGCTCTCGATATTAGATTATTACTGTTCTTTTACACTCAGAGGATGAGGGAAAATTTCTCTTTTTCTTGGCTACTTTGTGAAACAATATATTTTAAATTTTGTTTAAAAGAAAATCAACAAAAGGGAAATAATATAAGAACCTGTCATTAGTATGAAGAAAGAAAATCTCCCCTCTTTAGCCATGTTTCCTGGAAAGAATAAATGATTCAGTTACTAAGAAAGGTCTGAATAAGCATCAAATAGGAGATTTTATATAACATTTCATAAAGAAGTATCTCATGCTTATTACAACAAAAAACACAAAAAATATCCATATTGAAACATGACATATTCAAGTTGGAAAATGAAAGAAGCTATCACCCCTGGGGATAAAAATATATTTTTATAAAGAATAAAAATTTTTAAAAAAATAAAAATAAAAATATAAAAGAAGCTATCACCTATGGAAAACCTGGCTCACTTTACCCCTAAGAAAAGGTTTGGGTGGGAGGAAAGTAAAAGATTATTCCACTAAATTTCTGTCGCTAAGTGGTAGAAAGCCTTCCCTGTTCCCAGTAGACCAAGAGTCTCCAGAACTCCATCCACCAAGAATTCTGTTGGTATTTGCTCCTCTTCCTTAATCTTTACCCAACCCATCTGTTTTTCATAGCCTTAAAGAATGGTAAAATTTGGGGAAAAGTAAAAACTTGATATATGCTGAAGTCAAACTTAAGGCAAATTACCTTCAAGGGTTCCTCCACTTTGTTTTTGGTCTCTTTCTTTCATGCAGGCCTAGAAAGTATTTAATTAAATTTTATATAATTTTTTCATAAGTTTATTTTAATTAAGAGGAAAATTTAGAATAATCCTCTGTACTTCTAGAAGCAGCTGTACATCTCATCTCCTTAATAGAAAGAAAAACCTGACACTGGAAGAGAGAATTTAACATAAAAGAAGAGGACCCGCTCCTCCAAAAAAAAGACCAGCAGAAAACTCTTCGATTAGTATTCCTACAGAGGTGAGGAGTGAGTTTGCAGCCATGTGATAAGGACAGGATAACATAAATGGAAAACAATCAGATAATGGGAAAGTGCTTTTGGAACTTAAAATCTGAGAGAAGATATAAAATATAAATAACCGGTAAGAATGTTGTAAAATAAAGTTGAAGAATTGACTCAGAAAATAGAGCCCAAAGTAAAAAACAAATGGGGAGGGGGGGAGGTCAGAAAAGGATTAGTCTGGGAGGTCAACATGCAATTTATAAGGGTTTTAGAAAAATAATACTTAAAAAGAACCAAAGACAAAGTTATTGAACACAAAATACAAGTAAGTTTTCCATTTTGTAGATCTCTTTTAAGATCATGTGTTTGTGGGGCACCTGGGTGGCTCAGTGGGTTAAGCCTCTGCCTTCGGCTCAGGTCATGATCTCAGGGTCCTGGGATTAAGCCCAGCATCAGGCTCTCTGCTCAGCAGGGAACCTGCTTCCCTCTCTCTCTGCCAGCCTCTCTGCCTACTTGTGATCTCTCTCTCTCTCTGTCAAATAAATAAATAAAATATTTTTAAAAAATAACATGTGTTTGTGATTTCAGATTTAAAGATCTCAACAAGAACACTGGGAATGGAAAAAAGAGACAGAGAGATAAAGAGAGGAAGGAAGGAAGGAAGGAAGGACGGAAGGAAAGGAGGGAGGGAGGGAGGAGGGAGGAAAAAGAAAGAAAAAAGTTTTCAGAGAGACAAAAAAAGTCTAGGAATTTACCAAGGAACAGTAATCAGAACAGTATGAGACTTCTTAGCAGCAATGCTAAAATAGGAGATAGTGAAAAAATAACGTACAGTCCAGAATCCCATAGCCCAAGTACCAATGACAAAGAAAATAAAATAGAGGTACCTTCGGATATGCAATGTTTCAGAACATCAGTCTCTTATGCAACCTTTTGCAGAAAACTACTGGAGAATGCACTCCAACAGAATTAGGGAATGAATCAAAAATACAGAAAACATGAAAGCAATGTAAAATCCAAGGCAAAAAAGTACAAGATGGTTGTGAAAAAATCCCAGAAGATCTGGCAATTGATAGACAAGATTTGAAAAAGAAAATTAAAAGTTCCTGGAGAAATATAAAAACTCAAAGAAAAAAATAGATAGCTTATTTAATGTGTTTGGTCAGTTCTTTCACAGATTTTTATGAGTTAATAATGCATAAAAATGAATTAAGAAGAATTAACTTTAGAAAAGACAAAAATGCAAAAATTGTACAAATACAAGAAAGCCACTTTATTATATCGAATGACTCAGCAATTGATGACATCTATGTGATAACAATGAAGTAAATACTAAATATTGGCTTAACCAAAAGTGGCAAAACAGCCATATTAGAGTGACAGAAGAAGGTAACTTGTACACCTGTGAGAGGAGTGCAGGAGGCATGGTTGTAAATATTTATTATCTGTAGTAAGAAATCAAACCATAAAGTCTAAAATTTTTCAATCAAGAAATGACATGATTATTCTGCTTTTTAGGTAAGTGTAGAGGAATACCAGAAGAAACAGTTATTATATAGATGTTCTTGAGAAGTAGAACTCAGGGATGGAGAACAGGTGTGATCGATGAACACCTGTTTTAATTAAAACCTCTGTATATTGTTGAATTCAAATAAAATTTAAATGCATAGTTTAATGTATCTTATATTATAAGAAGAAATATAAAAACTAAAAATCTATTAGCCTTCAAAGACTACTGGCCTCTTCATGTGATGGTGGCTCTTCCATCAATGGCATTTCTGCCGGTTCTGCCAGAGGGGAGAAAAGTCTTACAGTCCTTTATCTGCAGCCCCACCTGCTATTCTCCTGGTGGTACTGCCTTAACAGGTTGACTCTTGGAAAAACAGGTCATTCATTTACCCAGTGATGCACTGTGTTGTTCTGGTCACTAATTTGACCAGCACAGGCAATGCTCTTGATATACATTAAGTCTGCAATTTCAAACACTCACTGTGCCTTTCAACCCTTTTCACTTTAGACTTCATTGACTCAGTTTCCACTGATGGAAGCCCAGATCATTAGCACTGGCTGCCTCAGTCTGAGAGAGCTGTCTTACTCTTACTGAAGGAAGCACATGTTCCTAAGACTACGCTCCACAGGGGAATCCTTGGAATTTACTCTCACTAGCAAGGAAGGCTTCCAGCTAGCAAGTTGTAAAATTCATCAATATGTCTCTCAGTCCCTTCCAATATCCACACCTTACACAAAGAACAATCTATTGTGGCCAAGAAGACCCAAAACCACAAGCCAAATAAAATAAAATAAAATAAACAAAATTAAATTAAATTAAGTAAATAAAATAAAATTTACTACTACACAAAAATCCTGTGAACACAAGATCAGTTTGACAAGCCTTTGAAATAATCATGCTGTAGTATGCACAAGAGTGTGTGACAAAAATATATCTCACAATATTGCAATGAACTATTTTTAATTTTTTCTAAACTCAGGGAGCTCTTGAGAAGTTTTCGCACCTGTGGTAATTTGCCTCTCTAGAAACATGTCTGGATGGCAGCATGTCTTGGCTTCTACTTAGATAATTTTCTCTTTGGATATAGGACCCAACCAGAACAAAAAAATGCCTTATAAACCTCATGATGAAGTTTGTTCTCAGGAAGTTTCAAAGTGAATCACAAGTATATTATCAGATTTTAAGAACCTCAGTGAGAGGAAGATAAAAACCTTTTCCAAATATGACCCTGATTATAGTTCCAACCATTGGTCTTATGCCCCCAAACCCATTGTTACCCCTTTAGTTCTTGCAGAGTCTAGACCTAAGTCAGATAGTACATTTCTCCCTAACTATAAATATCAGCTGTCCTTTTGTGGAGGTTGACTTGCGTCAGTCAACCCGGAAGCCACAAAGAGACCAAAGTCACCACTTGTTTTCTGAAGTCTGGAACCATCTGGTGAATCTTCAGGAACTGGGGAACTTTCTGTCTCTGCTCAAGGAGACTAGACCATAGTGACAATTCATGGGTGTTCAAAACAAAAGCAAATCTATGCCCAGAAAATACCAGAGCTCAAATACCTTACTCTTCCTAAAGCAGACTATTCTTATGCCTGAGGAGAGGTTCTAAGCTAATTATCTATTTAAAAGATGCAAACAACTTAGCTTGATATAAAAGTGAATTGTTACCCAATTAACTGTCATAAAGGGTTGCTCTCCTGGTCAGACAAACCCTCAGTGTTGCTGATGTGAACGACATCATAACTCTATCATAGCTGAGAGAACACAGAGGCCTACTGAGAATGGTTTATCTCACCAACCAAAAGTGGGTGCAGGGACACCTGGGTGGCTCAGTGGGTTAAGCCTCTGCCTTCAGCTCAGGTCATGATCTCAGGGTCCTGGGATGGAGTCCTTCATCAGGCTCCTTGCTCAGGGGGGAGCCTGCTTCTCCCTCTGCCTGCTGGTCCCCCTACCTGTGCGCTCACTCTCTCTAACTCTCTCTCTCTCTCTGACAAATAAGTAAAATCTAAAATAAAAAGAAAGAGAGAGAGAGAAAGAGAAAGGGAGGAAGGGAGGGAGGGGGGAAGGAAGGAAGAAGTGGGAAAATGTGGAAACAAGAAGAAAGGCAAATGGTGTCTAATCAAATTGATGATGTTTTTCAAGGGATTTTCATAGGAATCAGCAGCCAGAAGAAAAGTCTCAAACTGAATATTAACTTTCCATGACTCATGGCAAAGGAAATTGGGAGCACAGCAAGCCAAGAAGCTGAACATTTTCTCACAAGATATCAAGAAAAACATGACTGAGCACTTGACTTTTAACCATATTTTTGTACTGATTTGTATTTTTTGAGTTTGAGATGGCAGGGTAATTCATTCATAAGGAATAAATTATTCTTAGAAAGTACCCAAAGGTGATGTTATGTCATATCACACTTTGACAACTGAAGCCCCCACAGAAGAATGACAACAACAAAAGAATATTGGGTCTCTAAAAAATCATGTCTTAATGAGTTCACAAGCCTTTCTAGTTATTTCTGTACCCTCGGCTAGTACATATTTACTGAATGAATGAGTGAACAGATAAGTCTATTATGGTGTCTATAGCAATGAGTAACATCAATACCCTCCTGTCTTCAGCTCAGCATTTCAGTTCTGGGAGGTTACATTTAGGCTAGCCAGCAGACAGCTAATCTTAGCCATGTCAGACCAGGGGCAATTCTAATCACATTCTCACCTTGCTCACCTCTGAAGAAGAGTGCACCTAAGGTGAAAGGAAATTCAAGAAGATGACTAATCTTCCAAAATCTAGAAGAGATTTCTCATCCTGATTTATAAATTCACTGGCACCTGTGACTAACAGTTTGCTCTAAAGCAAAATTCAGCATAAGGCAGGTCCATCTTGAACTCTATCCAAAGGGGTTTAATTACTGAATCGTACACAAAAAATCTTGTTATAAAATGGATTTACCCAAAAGGCAGCCAGATGGCCTCCTTCCAATGCATTAGTGAGGATAAAAAGAATGACAAACATGTTGTTTCCCCCATAAGATGTTTGTTGTGCTGCTTAGAGGAGTCAAAACCCAGGTAATAAGAAGAAGTTGATGCCTGAGCAAGGAGATGAAATCAGCCTTATGGTATCCTGTAGCGGTAACAGAACAGGATCCTTTGACTGGGGTCTCAGTGGGTATTGGGGAAAGACCATTCTTCTAGACCAAGATCACTCTTTCCAGATAATGTGGGTGCTACTTGCCTCCATAAGCAACTGTATCTTAGGAACAGAAATTTTAATTGACTGAAACCCACTGTGCGAATCTTGGAATGGAAATTGGGTTCTCCACCTCCGCAGCACCTTTATTTTGGGCTATGAAGCTTTAGAAGGACAGCAGGGAGTATAAACTGGCTATTGGTTGTCTCCTGTGTTATTCATTTATGTAAAAAAAAAAAAAGGGAAGAAGAAAGAGGAAAAAAAGACGTTCCTGGTTATGAGGAAGTTACACAATAGATAAGCATTGCTAAAGGGACGTGTGCCCGTTGGCTTGTGAAATAAATGGACCTTTCATGAGTTTTGAGATGAAAGGAAGAGCAGTTGTCATCTGTTATCTCTGAGAAGAATGTTCCCCGTGAGAATGGCTCCAGCCTTCTGTACAGTAGAGTTTTATCCAACTTTATGCAACAATCTCTCTCTCTGAGGGCAGGCCCCATGCTTTATTTGTCTTTGTTGCACCTGAGTCAACAGAGTCCCTAGCACTAAGTAGGCTCTCAATAAATATTTGTGGAATGGGAAAACATGAACAAATGAAATATTGAATCCATCCTATTTACACTTCTGTATTTTTAAGAAACACAAAAATATATAGGCATAGCATACTGCAGTATAGAAAAGGAAATGTTTCTGTAGGAAAAGATCTTAAAAATCAACAGGTTCAATGTCTTTATTTTAAAGATAAGAAAAATAAGACTTAGGGAAATTTAACACTTTGTGTTGACTAGAAGAAGAGTTATGAGGTCTCAAGGTTTTGAAAAATACATGTACAGCATGTGTGAGTGCCACACAGCTTCATTTATATCCACACTGTGCGGTTGTCTAATGACCACCACCGCCCTTCGGGGGTCCCTTCTTGTCTATTTGCCCAAAGAATGCAAACTCTTTTAAAATTAGCTTCAGTGAAATCTAAGTAGGTAAGCCATATGCTGAAATGATTTCCAAAGGGACACGAGAACTGCCTTCTCTGCGCTCTCTGAGGACCCGTCACATTGCAGTCAATGAGCCACCGTTTTTGGACTGGCCAGGTTAGATGGGAGGAAGAACCAAATTTAGAGGCTTTCCAAATAGATTGAGTCATAATGTTATGAAGTCACCAGGCAATGAAATGTAAAATGCCAAGTCCGGACAACAATCACCACAGGCCAAGCAGATGCTGACCCCTTGCCAGCGCGCACAGGAGAAAGCAGAGGCAGCCTCCCATTCGAGAATGCTTGGGCTCCACGTACATGGAACCAGCCTGACGGGACTGGGAACAAGTGTAATGCCATAGCAGGAGCCTTCACCCCCAACTGTGGAAGGAATTCTGTGTTAAAAGTGTGTCTCTTAGGGGTGCCTGGGTGTCTCTGTTGGTTACGTGTCTGCCTTCAGCTCAGGTCATGATTCCACGGTCCTGGGATCAAGCTCTGAGTTGGGTCCCTGCTCAGAGGAGAGTCTGCTTCTCCCTCTGTGCTCTCTTTCTTTCTCTCTCTCTCTCTCTCTGTCAAATAAATTTAAAAAAAAATCTTTTTTAAAAAAGTGTGTCTTTTATGTAGAGAGACTCACAGCTCTGCAGTAGGTGTAGATAAGGGTTCCAATTCTGGTGTCATCAACACTTCTTAGCCATGAAAACATGGGCAAGTTAATCTTTAGTGTTTTGTTTTTTTAATTAGTAAATATTTGATGTTCCATCTTTCAAAGTCACTACAAGAACTATATTAAATATTTTATGCAAAAGCACACTGGAGTTTGAGGAAGGGGGAGAAAGGAGCAAGGAGGAGCAGACGGTTGCTTTCCCTTGTGCAGAGTTCATTGTATTATCCAGCATTTTCCTTAAAACGCTGAAAATATTTTAATCGGATGTCTGGCCTTCTTATTTTAATTTGCCTCATTTTGACTTTGAACTTAAAGCTAGTATTCAACCACTATCCTTATGCATGTACTTAAAATTAGCAAGCAAACACATAAAAAATGTACATCCCCCCCCTTCCCAAACTGACTACAGCTGAATGGCCCTTCCCTTAATAATACGGCTGAACAGCTGAGGCTTGCCCCAGCACTGGGTCAGCACTCTCCGGCTTCAACAGAACCACATAAATGAGTCCAAAATGGAAAATTCTCCATCCAGCAGAGCTCAAACTCAGGACCTGACAACGTCAGCAGATGCCACTAATGAGAGAATTCAGATCTCGTCACAAGTTTTGATCTACCTTTTTCTTAAGATCAGAGTCTCCTGGTAGTTACTGGAGTAGCTGTGTGTGCTTAAAAGGTGGAAAGAGAAGTCAGAAGTCTCCTACCGTTGAGCCTGGCCCATGGCCCAGGTCGAGTGAAATACCACCGTCCAGTCAGTCCGGCTCTGCATGTCTGCGCCCAGCATGGGTTCCCGAAGGATTCAATGAGAAACTTCACTCCTGATTCCTTTCCGCGTTTCAGTCAGATGCTTCTTTGCATTTCCCTCCTATTACTCATCATACGTTACTAGGAAATTTATTTTTTATTTTATATATGTTACACACAGTAGAATGTGCAGAGCATTATGTGTGGGGCTGGACGACTTCCGACCAACAGCACACTTACGGAAGCACAAGCCTCTCAGGATGGAGACGCCTCTTACTCCTTGACGGTTTCCTTTCCAGTCAACCATCCTCACCCGTCCCTGGAACTTTATTTTACAGTTTTTATCACTATAAATTATTATTGCTTGCACTTGAACTTCATACAAACACAATCACACTGCATGTAGCTTTTCATGCTGGTTTCTTCTGCTCGGTGTGCTATTGTTGTGATTCATCCACGATGCTGAATATATCAGCATTTTTGCTACTATCTTCCATCAAATGAATATAACACACGTTGGGATCTATTTTTATGTCGATGGACACTTGATCGTTTCTAGTTATTGAGTGTTATGAATGAAGATACCACAGGCATGAATGTACAAGTATTTGTTGAATATGTGTTTTAATCTACTTTGGGTAAACACAAAGGAGTAGAATTGCTAGGTTATAGGGTAGGTGTATATTTAACTGTATCAGGATCTACTAAACTGGTTATACCATTTTACAGTTCCACTGGAAATGTGAGAGTTGTCTTGTCCTATACCACCACCAGCATTTGGTATTGCCTACCTTTTGTTTTAGTCATTTAGTCAATGAGTGCAGGGAAATTGCACTTCCCCAATGACTAATGATGAACATCTTCTCAGGTATATTTTTTGACCATTGTTATATTTTTATCGTGTCTGTTTGCCCATATTTTTATGCCTATATTTTTATGTACTTTTAGTATTCAGTTGTAAGACTTTTTTTTATATATGGTAGTTACAATTCTTTATTGGATTAACACATTGTAAATATTTTCTTTGAGTATGTCACTTGTCTTTTTATTTTTAAGTGTCTTTCCATAAGCAAAAGTTTTTTTTAATTTTGATGGTCCAATTTTCAATAATTGTATTATATACATTATAGTATATTGTACTTAATTGTAATACATATTATATTATATTGCATGTTATATTATAATTGATTGACAGTTAATGCATTGTTATACATATTTGTCCTTTCTAAGAACTCTTTGCCTACCTAAAAGTCATGAAGAGTGCTCATGTGTTTACTTCTACAAGCTTTGTAGCTTTAGCTTCTACATTAAAGTCTGTGGTCTATCTCCGATTAATTTTTCTATATATTGCAAGGTAGGAGTCAGTGTTGTTCCCAAACCCTTGTTGGAAAGACTGCTTTTCCATGAGTTTATTTTTAACCTGGGACTGAACCTTGTGGTCCTAGAGCTTGGCATGCTGTCTCTCTTATACAGGAGCTAGTAAATGTCTGCTGGATGAATACATTTTTTTAGAAGGTGAGAGAAAGCTGAGTGAATACTTATGATTTTCCCATTTTTATATGTTTTTCCTTTGCTCTTTAAATAAAATCCAAATTCCTTACCAGGCATGACATGGCCGAAGTCCTCTTTTCTTTCTAATCCCGTTTAGTCGCATAACCCTGCTACGGACCCTGTTAGCACCAGAAGTGACCGTAAACCAAAACTGATCAACTGAAGATCCCTCTCCGTGAACGCGCACCACGCAAAGGCGGTGCAGAAAGGGAGCTGACGGCAAGGTGAGAAGCGTCCTCACCGGAACGTGACCCTGCTGGGCAGCCTGACCTCGGAGCTCCGGCCTCTGAACCTGGGAGAAAGTAGGTTTCTGCGCTTAAGTGCCCCACTCTGGGCCTGTTGTCCTGACAGCCGGAGCAGACTAAGCCCCTGCTCAGTGCATCACGCTCTCGCCGCACGAGCCTCCTTGTCCCTCAAGTTCACCGGCTCCCTCTCACCTCAGGACTTGCTGCTCCGGCTCCGAGAACCGGTTTCCAGCTCTCCCCATCCTTAGTTCTCAGTTCGCATCTTCTACCCGCAAGGACGCCGCTCCAGTGACCTGATCTGAAGAGACTTCCCGCGTTCCTCTCTACCTAACCACCCAGCCTGTACCCTACAGAGCACCTTTCCCACCTGTGTTCCTTTACTTACCTGCTCCCCGACCGTCACTCACCACCACTCCCAGCCCCGCCCCCCGCTGAGCACCCCCCCTGCTGAGCACCCCCCGCTGAGCACCCCCCGCTGATCACCCCCGCTGAGCGAGGATCGCATATTCACCACTTGTGGCCGGTTCACAGCACGGGTCCAAAAACACTCCAGGGAGTGTTTTTGGAATGTGTAAATAGAAGGCCAGTTAATGAAGATTCTACCATCTAAGTAAATTCTTAGTTTAACAATTCCATTTGTTGGTAGACTTTATTGATGGTCAACATAACCTTGAAAAGAAAAGGACTAGGATTTTTTTTTAATAATCTACCGTTTCCATACGGCCTTGCTTTAATCAATTACCCTCTTGGTTACTATACCTAAAAAATAGGTTTAATGCTATTTATGTCACCTGCATCAAAGAGTAATTCTGAAACAAGTAGGTTCTGTATTTAATTGTATTTTATATATTAATTGTAAAATACCTTATAAACACGAGGCATTGCTTCCTGTTAGGTACCAGACACATTAGGGAAGAGTAATAATTTAAAATAGTCTCTCTTTGGCATTGAAAACTGCATTGTCCAATACAATAGCCTCTAGCCACATGTTGTTATTTACATATAAATTAGGTAAAATTAAGTAAAATTGAAATTTTAGTTCCTCAGTTACACTAGCCACTTTTCAAGTGCTCATGACTAGTGAGTATTTTGCTGCATAGCAGATATACAGACCATGTCCATCCCAACAGAGACTCCTATTGGAAAGCTTCTGTCCAGAACTTAGAAGTGGTTTTAGGAGACAAAATAAATATCCTTGAAATATTCTGAAAATAACCAACATGATATGTTAACATCTATAAAGTAATATGAAATTGTAATATAATATAATATAATAATGAAGCATACAGGAAAAGGAGAGTGAGGGAGGAGTCAGAGTATGTCAGTGGGTTCATGAAGGCAACCATGGAGGGTACGATATTTGAAATATCTCTTTAAGGAGGTAATCAGGAAAAGGACAGAAGGGAAAGAGAGAAGCCATGTCAGGGAGCGAGACTCCAAGACAATGATTAGTATATCTGACATATGAGTTTTTAAAACTGGAGATTAGTGGGCATTTATTTATACTTTAAATGTTTATTCCATGGTACTAGTGTTAAGAAGTAGGAATTAAGGGTACACAGATGCATAATACATAATCTCTTCCTATGTGCTATAAGGAAGAGAAGAAGACTATCAAAAAGGGATCTAACATATAAGTCCAGTTAAGTGTGACCGAATTGTACGAAGGCTCCAAAGAGTTTTGCACTTTGTAACCAGGGAAGTGTTCCTGGATGGGGTGCTAGGTGGCAGAACTTTGAAGAACAAGTGAGATGTAGGGAAATATGTGATTTCAAGGGAAAGTAATGGAGAGAGGGAGAATGACAGGGACAAGTTCACCACGCTCTGGATAGCCCACCTGGATGGAACCAAAGTGCATAGGTGGAAGAAATGAGAGAAATCTGGAAAATATAAACCTGCGGATACAATGGTTAAAAAGACACAATTCCTGGGGTACCTGGTTGACCCAATCATTTGAGCATCTGCTTTCGGCTAAGGTCATGATCTCAGGGTCCTGGGATCCAGCCCGCATCATGCACCCTGCTCAGCGAGAAGTCTGCTTTTCCCTCTGCCCTCCCTATCCCACTCGTGTTCTCTCTCTCTCTCTCTCTCTCTCCCTCTCAAATGAAAGAATAAAATCTTAAAAAAAAAAAAAGACACAATTCCTGGCTTAATACCTTACAAGTAGTCAGGAATCTCAATGCAGTATGGAAGGCCTCTGATGAAGAAAGCACAGATGGTTTGGAAACATATAGAAGGGGGGATCCAGCCAGGCCTTTAGGGCCAGTGAAGGCTCCATGTAGAAGTGACCTAAGGGGGGCACGTGGGTGGCTCAGCCATCCCACACGCAAGCACCCAACTCTTGATTTCAGCTCAGGTCATGATCTCAAGGTCCTGGGTTGGAACCACAAGTTGGGCTCTGCGCTCAGCAGGGAGTCCACTTGAAGATTCTCTCTCCCCCGCCTCTACCCTCCCAACCCCATACAGGTGCACACACTCTCTCTCTAAAATAAATAAATCTTTACAAAAAGGGACAGAGGGATGATATCAGAAAGATGAATAGGGATTAGGCAGAAAAAGGGTAGAACATAATATTCAAAAAGGTAACATGTTCACAGATTCAAGAAGAGAGTGATGTGTTACATTGACGTATATTTCAGTGAGTTTAAGACAAGAGGTTTAGAGATATGTGCTAGAGAGGAAAGCAAGAACCAGGGCATAAGAGCCACCACAATCCACTTTCAATTGTTTATACTCAGAAAATATTTAAAGATTTTGTCAAGGATGAGTCTAAATCAGAGTCTCACTGACTTTCCCCTGTTCACCAAACTCCCTGCTTTCTCTCTCCCTTACTGCAATTGGATTGGAGGGAAAGGAAACCAAGAAGCCAGCAAGGAGGCTATATTGTAGCATCTTCAGACGAGAGGCAATGGTGGTCAGAATGCTGGCAGTCCTCATGGGATAGAGAGAAGTGAAGGACAAGAGACGATGTTTAAATAGTACAATCACAGGACTTGACTACTGATTGAATTTGGAATTTAAAGGGATAAAGATTTCCCCCCCTTGTTTTCAGGCTTGGGCAAAATATGTGAGGTTCCATTTTGGACATGTTGAGTAGAAGCTGACTCTAAAATATCCAGATGGTTGATATTGCACAGTGGGTGCGCCAGTCTGGAGCGTGAAGAGAGACCTCACTGGAGACAGAGGTTTAAAACTCTTTGGCACATCAGTGTTCCTTTAAGAACTTCCAGGAAGACTGTGGTTCAAGTGTTTTAATAAAGTCTCTCTGTACTTTCTAATTAGATTAGCTTTTTAAAAATGAATCAACCCAATTTTCTTGATATTGATCTTGATAATTACCATGCCATTCCTTGAAGCAGTTGCTTTCATTTCTTGTCGTTTAACTCCTCTACATAGAAAAAAATCTAAAATAATCTTCTACATGAAATATCTCAAGATGCCTATAATAATCTCAATCCTAACATAACTATTTATTTTTCTTGGGATATTCCTAGAAACCTGATGATACTTCAATACTGAAATGTCAAACTTGATCTGAGTTTTGTAAAGTAACCATCTTTACAGTTGAGGAGGAGAGATATTGTCAAAGACCCTATGAAATAACCTGTTAAAATTTTCTTTTTGGTGATTTAGATTATTTCATGTGTTTAAGAGGGGCTTCTTGATCATGCAAAATGTTTTTGCTTAAGTAGATTAGAATTCCACAGACATTCTAATTTGTAAATTTTCAAGCAATACTAAGTAGTATATGAAGAGAAAAAAAGTGGGAGTAGAAGTTCTAAAATCATATGAATCCCTCTTGTATTATGAAGGACTTTTTCCTTACTTGAATTTTTCTGTTTTTATCATTTGTAAGCATTATTTTACATCATAAAGAATAAATATTATTCATATAGTGGTTTTACTGTCATATTGCATTGTATTTGTACAAACTATTCTCATTGGTATTGTTTTTAGTGCTTTGAATTATGTAATCCAGCATTTCTTTAAATGTCTTCATTATCCACAGACTCATTTTAATTTTATTGTAAATAAAATGTAGTCCGGGTACAGATGGTATAAGATGACTTAATAAGCAGTGAACAAATCTTCTGCAATCTGGTTCTATATCCACCATGAGATTGCAGCATTAGAAATGGTCTTTATCATACAGATATACTGAGAGGATCCATGGCTTTATGAGTTGCCAGTTAGGGGCAGAGATCTTTGCACATAGGGCTGGAGATAATTATTACCATTTTATATACTTTAAAAAGTCAATTCAATTGACCTCTCTATTTCCAGACCCAGAATAACTGGCAAATCAATAGTTCCAACAGTAATTAAAACTGCCATTGATATGAAATAAATAAGTCTGATAAATTGCATACAATTAAATTCTTATTTAAGTGGTTTTCCAAAATGATCACAAATGAAGGAATGAAGGATGGGAACCATATTTTCTAAAAGTATAGCACATGTTCTGCACTGGCAAGAAAAGGATTAAATTCCGAGGGCTCTTCTGTTTGTCTCCCTGCAATAAAATGCTGCCATACTTGTCTTGAGAACTAAAACTAAGTGTCCCCTACACACTTTGCTCTTCATGGAAGCTAAAAAACAAAACAAAACAAAAACAGGCAAATAAAGAAAAGAATGAAAGAAATGTTCTATGCATTCCCCAATAGTGTCAGAAAGAATGTGTTCAACAAAGTGTATCTCACTTTTTTTTTTTTTCACTTTTTAAAATAATTAGGCGCCTGGGTGGCTCAGTGGGTTAAGCCTCTGCCTTCGGCTCAGGTCGTGATCGCAGGGTCCTGGGATCAAACCCAGCACATTGGGCTCTCTGCTCAGCAAGGAGCCTGCTTCCCCCTCTCTCTCTGCCTGCCTCTCTGGCTACTTGGGATCTCTGTCTGTCAAATAAATAAATAAATTCTTTAAAATAAAATAAAATAATTGACTACTTGATTACAAATAACTTTGCAAAAAAAAAAAAAAACAAACCTCCCATAAGAGTTACTATAGTTATACGAGGACAAATGAGAGATCAGATTTTAATAGGGCATATTACTCATTTACTTATAGTAAAAACTCTACAGTAATACTCCTATCTGGTCACAAAGACAATGGGAAGAAATGGAGTATAGTATGTGATACCTAAAACACTCTCATTTCATTTCGTTCATACTAGCTTAATTTTTTGTTTTGTTTTGTTCTCTAATACAATTTCCTGTATATTAGTCATAGCCCTTCTTTTTTTCCAAATAAAATGTTGATGGCCAGATGCATAACCCGCCAGAGTCATGTTACTGTCTTCCCTTGGAACATTTCAGGGACACATGTGCTGGCGGTTTCTGATTGAATTTAGTTCTTTCTTTCTTTCTCTCTCTCTTTCTTTCTTTCTTTTTTTAAGATTTTATTTAATTTATTTGACACAGAGAAACACAGAGAGAGAGGGAACACAAGCAGGGGAAGTGGGAGAGGGAGAAACATGCTTCCCGCCGAGCAGGGAGTCTGAGGTGGGGATCCATCTCAGGACCCTGAGATCATGACCTGAGCCAAAGGCAAATGACTGAGCCACCCGGCACCCCGAGTTCAGTAGTTTCTTAGGGAGAAAACGATGTGTTTTAAAAATTAGTTTGAAGCTGTCGAAATATAAAATCATTTTATCTCAAATACATCTCCAACTTCAAGTGATTCTAAACAGGGAAGATTATTTTTCAATATGCAAATGTATTTCGTGTCCTTTTAACTTTATCTCCATCTTAGAAATTGTGGCTGACAAATATCATATACTTTTCTCATGAGTATATGATTCTTTGTATATTTTGTTAATCTTGGCATTGCCTATAAAGGAGTCCAAGGTGGGCTGGAGCCTGAAAACCTATAGAGAGGAGTGTAGACACTCCAAGGGGAAAGGGCAACATTAAAGCCTTCAGTGAAGACGTCCTTTCTGACTAGACCCTCAACAGAACATTCTTGAACTGCTACTTCCTCTTGAGCAAATGATTAATGTTGTTAGCAGAAAGACATGATCACAACATATAGCTCAGCTACGCAGTCTCCTGTGCCAGATTTATGAAGCCTAGGTCAATATAAATTCTTGTAGGGGAGCTCACAGCCTTGTAATTCACCAGGGACAATGATCAAAAGGAAAACATGGCCTTGATGTGGTCTTTGCTTACCATTTTCATTGGCAGATGTATAATTGAATAAAAAACTATCTTGGCATTTAATGAACAGGTAAAACAGAAAGAATAGCCCTCTTTGAAGCCTGTCTTTAATCTTCAGCGATGGCTCTGGCAGTGGAGACAAAGGTGAGTTTTAAAGGGGCAGAGTTAGTTGACTTGCTATTCCGGTAGAGGACTCATCAACCAATTTCCTTGGTTGAATTGAGGTACTTATTTTTGTGTTTTTACATTTTGAGTAAAAGAATTCTTTTAAAATATGCACATATTGGGAAGATATTTTGCATATGAAAACCATGCCTTTCAAAAATACATAATTCAACAATCCAACATAATACAAAAGTTCCTGACTTTGAAGTTTATTTTAAAGTCAAATGGAAACAACCACCTACACTATTATCTTCACATAATATATCCGCCTAGATGATTTTTAAAGGACCTTTAAGGCCATTAGACTAAAATAACAAAATAAGTCATAAGTATAACATCAAGTCCTTATTATCACCCCATTGTCATCTAAAGGGCTCATTCCTTTTATTACATCTATTTCTCACATTATCCTCTTTTAAAAAAGCTTTCACACTTAGGCAAAATTGTTCCCATCAATAAAAGCATTGTCTGAATTACATAGTTCTTTGAGTGTACCACTCCCTCTTTAAAGCTGCTCTATGAAACCAGTTCAGAAAGGGTAGACCTTCATTCATTTTTTTGAGAGGCACGTCTTGGATCATGAATGAGATGAACAGTATTTAATTTCAGTTGCAGTTATGGAAGGGAAAGGAGGAAATGGATGAGTCTCCAATAAGAAGTCCAACTGAGAAACAAACTGGAAATTCGGTAGCTAATTGTGGGCTTATCAACTTAGGTTTGCTTACAACATGTCACATGATTTTTCATGTGCTATTCTGTTTCCCAAATGCACTGCTGAAAGTTGGTTTATATTTTAATAGGACTAAAGTAAAGGAAAATAATGCAAAATCAATATGATTTTTTTCATTTGTTTGATGAAAAAGCTAGATAGCTGAGAAAAAATGACAGGGTGAATTTATTTTTCACCTGCCATCTGAATTGTGTAGCAAGGATATGTACATATGCAATGATCTGATTACTACCAAAGGAACCCTATTGAACTGTATGTCCAAAACAGCATGCATGGATAGTACATATGTCTGGAATTCCTACTGTCAATCACTTATTCAGAGAAAAGTATCAATGGTCCTTACTAAAGTAAGAAAGTGATCCTTTGAGTTACTAATACCTCATTACAAATTAGTTTATGAGATCACTGAATAGTAATCTGATAGTCATAATATTAGCTAACACCTGTGATGGTTGATGCATAGAAGACTGGGGGCCCAAGTAGACCACCATAGTGTCAATGGTGTTAGAATATGGAGACGATTCTTCCCACATACATACTGACAAAGATAAATGTAATACCTCACAGACTGGCCAAGAATCAGTGATACAGGATTGAGATGGAAGAAATGTGTTTGTCGGATAATCATGTCAAAAGATGGGCAGAAAACATGAACAGACACTTCTCCAAAGAAGACATACAAATGGCTAACAGACACATGAAAAAATGTGCATCATTGTTAGCCATCAGGGAGATTCAGATCAAAACCACATTGTTAATTTTAACTAACAAGACAGTAAACAACGTGTGTTGGAGAGGATGTGGAGAAAGGGGAACTCTCTTACATGGTGGTGGGAATGCAAGTTGGTGCAGCCACTTTGGAAAACAGTGTGGAGATTCCTTAAGAAATTATTGCATATTTACCCCAAAGATACTGATGTAGTGAAAAGAAGGGCCATGTCTACCCCAATGTTCATAGCAGCAATGGTCACAGTCGCCAAACTGTGGAAAGAACCAAGACAACCATCAATAGATGAATGGATAAAGATGTGGTTCATATATACAATGGAGTATTATGCCTCCATCAGACAGGATAAATACTCAACTTTTGCATCAACATGGACAGGACTGGAGGAGTTTATGTTAAGTGAAATAAGTCAAGCAGAGAGAGTCAATTATCACATAGTTTCACTTACTTGTGGAGCATAGGAATAACATGGAGGACATTGGGAGAAGGAAAGAAGAAGGGAGTTGGGGAAATAGGAGGGGGAGATGAACCATGAGAGACTATGGACACTTAGAAACAAACAGGGTTTTGGAGGGGAGAAGAGTGGGGGGTTGGGTGAGCCTGGTGGTGGGTACTAAGGAGGGCATGGATTGCATGGAGCACTGAGTGTGATATAAACATAATATATGAATAAGCAATGAATAAACATTGAATAAACAATGTGCTTATTCATAAACATTGAACAATAAACAATAAATCTTGGAAGACTGAAAAAATAAAATTAAGTTTAAAAAACATTAAAAATGTGTGCATATACAAACATACATACACACATATACAGGGATATGGATATATACATATATGTATACACACATGCATAACACAGCTTTATATGCATGTACGTGAATATAGCAGAGACATCAATGATAATATGAACTAAAAGAACAAGAGTGTCCTAAAATCTAAGGCACAAAATACCTATATGAAATTCATAGGGCTCAAGTTCTAAATATATCTTCCACAAAAATCACATTTAATTGGGTTCAAACAGGTACATCTCATTTATAGCTTTTTTCAAGTTTTGCCATTCTTTTCAGTCATTTCATTATCATTAATGATTATTTATTGAGTAATTGCATGATTGTTTATTAAGGAGCTGAAGTAATTATTATTTATTGGGTGCACACAATATTCCAGGGACGGCTGGCCAGCAGACCATTAAGGGACACCATCTTGCCCTTGAAGAATTCATCAGATAAAGAGAAAAGACAAATGCACTTGGCCTTAGCCTTTAAATGAGGTTATCGGTGCTTATGTTACACCGAGAGCAGGTTCGTGTGTGTGTGTGTGTGTGTGTGTGTGTGTGCACGCATGTGTATTCAAACAGTGTGTGACTGGCTTGACTATTTCACTTAATCACCAATTCATAGAGGTTTGGCCCTCCAAAAGTTGAAATTAAAGTCACCTGTCATGTTGGGAATTGCTATTATTATTGACCTTGTCTAATAGGAAGGGGTCCCTAATGGTGTTTGTTTCTTCAAAATCATGAAGTACACATCTTTTAAACATAATAGCAATAAAATAAAACCTCAGATGCCTGTATATACACCAGTAAGGATAAACATGTGTTAACATGTTTTATTGTTATATTAGTTAACACCCATTGTGTTTATTATGCGTCAAGCATGAGGCTTGATATACTTGCCTTGCAGATAGAACCTTCCCTTCTTTTCCGTTTTATGCCGACCAGAGGTGACTAAATTGATGTGTACCATTCCCATAGACGTTTTTATACTTCCACTCTGTCTCCATTTATCTATAACATATCGTATATTATTGAGTTGTTTGTTTTAAAAATTTTCACAAATTTTATCATATGACAGATATCCTTAGGCAGGTTGCTTTTTTTTTTTATTATTTTTATTTATTTATTTGACAGAGAGAGATCACAAGTAGGCAGAGAGGCAGGCAGAGAGAGGAGGAAGCAGGCTCCCTGCAGAGCAGAGAGCCCGACGCGGGCCTCGATCCCAGGACCCCGGTGGCTCAGTGGGTTAAAGCCTCTGCTTTCGGCAGGTTGCTTTTTTTTACTCAATGTTCTGTTCTTGGAACTTTGACGTATTGATACATTTACCTTCACCACATGAATGCTCCGTGGCTATTCACCCAGTGGGCCACAAAAACTCATTAGATGGTTTCCATTCTTTTGTAGGCATTGATCTCCAATAAACATTTGCACCCCAAACTCCATTTCACCGCCTGTTTCTGAGAAAGCAGCCGGGGTGACTCAGTGGGTAGTCCCAGGCACCAGAACAGTTTTGTGGCGGGTTAGTTTCTGATTCCTGAAACAGCTATCCAGACTTTCCAATGCTTATTAAGCCCGACTCATGCTCCTGCATGGCTTTCACAGTGACTCTCTCAAATTCCTGCTGTTAACAAGAACCCCTGTGCTCACCTTCTCACATTTTTCCCCACTACACAGGAAGACAAAGAAAGACCCAAGTCCCTCTCCTGACTGTTGGAGGCCACGGCACGGTTGGAGTCATGGATCAAACCAGGCCCTGACTTGTGTCTCCTTTAAGGTCCAGAGGCCTTGATCAAAAGGGGTTAAGGACAGGAAAGTTGAGTAACCCTGACAGAGGGTCTGTGCTATGTGTCGTGCGCTTGCCCATGTGACTTCCCACACGTTCTCCCTATAGAAGGGAACAATGTGGTCAGGGTCATAAATTCTTAGTTGGTCCTTGTTGTTCCTGTACTTCCCATAACCCACTCCCTGGCTGATCGTAACTTCTTGTATCAGTCGTAGCTAATGGCATTAGCCGTGATTACCTGGCATCACGAGATTTGTTTGTAGTTAATGTAAACTTGTCATAGGAACTTGCGGTCATCTGACTAGATACTGATGTATTATTACTCCTTCTATTGTGGTCTGCCTTATAAATGCTTGTAAGATGTGGAATTAAATCAGCACTGTTGGACATCCTCCTCAGTGCTCCTCCTGTCCCCATCTCTCTGCTTCATCCTCTTACCCTCACGTTCCTGGTCGATTTGTCGCGCGGGCCGCGACACCTGACAAGGCTTCTTTCTGCATTCTGGACCTTGTTTTGCTCTTTGGGGGTTTTGGTCTGATACTGCATGACATCCTTCCCTACTGGCTTCCCCCCACCTTGGTTAATAAATAAACTTAAGTCACCTTGCTTTAGAGAGAAACAGTAACAAAAATGTAACTTCTCTTGATCTAAAAAGTCCCATTTCTGATCTTTCCAGTCAACCTCCCTATTAACTTCTTATCTTACTTAAATCTGATTTCTATAACTACTAGTTCACTGGAATTGTTTTTTATCAAGATCCCTAGTGACCACTCTATTACTAAATCCAATGGGTATTTTTCAATCCTTACCTACTTAACTTTCTTTGGGATTTTGCAAAGTTAATCATGTTTTAAAATTTTATTAATATTATAGGTACTTCAAATACACAAGTGTTTCAAATATAAAAATACATATAATAAATACAACAGACACTCATTATTCATCAAATCAAACAAATACAGACATACAGTCATGCTTTCTGGAACTCTATCTTAGTAAAAAATAAATAAAACACGAGAGATACCTAACAATACCCATCCTTTCTCTGTTTCTTCCTCTCCAGGAGTAACTATTTATCACCTAAAGTCAGTGTGCATTATAACCTCTGCTTCCTTTTCAAAATTCTATGATTCAATAACTTCTACATAGCACTCTTTCTTGGCTCTCCTCACACAGTTGGACTGAGTTTTTAGAATCATTTTTGGGCTCTTCTGTCGGGACACTCCTACTGCAGGTGTTTCCTGTCAGGCCATCGAAAATTGCCATTTGTGTATTTCACAAAGGCAAATGAGTAGGATCAGAGTTATGTTGAGGGGCGCCTGGGTGGCTCAGTGGGTTAAAGCCTCTGCCTTGGGCTCAGGTCAGGGTCTCGGGATCAGGGATCGAGCCCCCGCATCACGCTCTTTGCTCAGCAGGGAGCCTGCTTCTCTCCCTCTCTCTCTGCCTGCCTCTCTGCCTACTTGTGATCTCTGTCTGTCAAATAAATAAATAAAATCTTAAAAAAAAAAAAGAACTATGTTCATAGTTCCCCTACAATAGTTAGACCAACGGTAACTGCTATAATAAATAAGCTCGTATTTCTCCTATATTACAGTTGTAGTTTTAGTAGTAGTTTTCAAATAGGTCCATAAATTCTTTGATATTTCTCCCTTCAAAAGTTGGAACCTAATTCCTTAATTCTCTCCCATTGAGCTGTGCCTACTGACTCCCTTCTAACAAACAGGATAACGTAGAAGAATGCACAGGTTCCAAACTAGGTCATAAAAAGCATCGTGTTCTCTGGCTGTCTCTCTCTCTCTCTCTCTCCGCTTACCACTTGCTCTGGGGGATGAAACCCTCTAACCACTTAAAGAACTCTATCAAGAAGTTCATACATCCAGGAATGGAGATCTTCTGTCAACAGCCATGTGAGTGAGTTATCTTAGGAATAATTTTCAGTCCAGGTCAACCCTCCCACATTAATGAATGACATCACCGGTCTCTTGTAAGTCCAACGGGCCAGAGTCAGAAACTTGTGGGGTGTCTTGATTCCTCAATTCCCTTCACATCCTACAGGTGATCAATCACAAATCTTGCTGATTCAAACTCCATTATAATGTTTTCCCAATACATTTTATTTTCTCTCCCATTACAGACTAGGACTACAGCAACAATCTCCCAACTGACGCCCCCACAGATTTTGCACCCTCCAACCCATTCTCCCTCCTGTGTATCTTGTTTAACTCCATGTCTATTTATATCTCTCTTTTACTTAAAAATAAACACATTTTAAGAACCAAATTAAAACTGGATTTAGTCCTTTACCTCATAATTATCTTCTAAACACTTTAAAGTAGTGGGGAGAAATGGTTAGACATCACACTGAGGTCTTTGGTTAACTATCTAGGCTCATCTCATTACATTTTCCTTACTTCAAATTTCATATTTCAGCCATGTTGAACTTCTCTAATTTCTTTCCAAGTGGACCATGTTCTCTTTTGCTTCATTAATATTCAACAGGCCTCTCTCTCTTTGCCCTTCCCCATCTTTATCCTTTACCCACTGAGTCACATGTGAAGCACCACCTTCCTCGAGAAGTCTTTTCTCAGCATCTAGTTGGGTATTTATCTACTCACCTATACCCCCCTGCGCACACACCTCGACAACTTTCTTTTCTTTGCCACTAGACCATTTGGGAATCTGAAGCTTCACTATGCCTGGGCACATTGTAGGTTTCCCACAAAAGGTATTTTTAAATGACCGATGCACGTATGGATGAAGCAAGTTTATGAAGCTTACACTGTGTGCTGTTCAGGGCACAGTCATAATTAAATTTAATTTCATTAAAATTAAATAATATTGAAAATTTAGTTTCTCTGTCTTTCTAGCTATATTTCAAGTACTCACATATGATTAGTGACTGTCATATTACAAGTGTAGATTTACAGAAGTTTTCCATTATCTCAGACAGTTCTATTGGACAAGACTGCTTAAAATTATTAATTTGAATAAGAAGAGCAAAGAAGAGAAAGGGAAAACTAGTGCTAGTAAGAAATAGGAGAATAAAGAAAGGAGTAAATTGATTATGATTTCTAGATGTCATGATTGGTTGACGAATTGATGGAAATAGAAAGTGCCAAGCTATCCAGGGGTCACGTCGAGAGTTGCTATTGTAGTTGTTGAATATGAGATGACAGTGGTACATCCAGTGGATATTTCCCATGTCACCGCCCACAGTATAAAAAACTCTGTTCTATACCTTGCCTTTGGTTTGCTTTTCTTTTTCTTTTTCTTTTTTTTTTAAGATTTTATTATTTATTTGACAGAGAGAGACATCAAGAGAAGGAACATAAGCGGGGGGAGTGGGAGAGGAAGAAGCAGGCTTCCTGTGGTGCAGGGAGATCGGTGTGGGGCTCGATCCCAGGGCCCTGGGATCATGACCTGAGCCAAAGGCAGACACTTAATGACTGAGCTACCCAGGCACTGTATTCCTTGCCTTTGTATCAGGAGACACTTCACTAAAAATGTCCTATTTCTTCAACTGTTGAATTTAGAGAACCACCCAAGACAGTGCTAAATTCTCACTGTCCTTATGATCTTATATTTAGAATAAATGAGTTTTATGAAAATCAATTGTTTCCATTGGTTTGTTTCTCCATTCAGAAATATGTATTTTTTCCTATGGATTAAATTTACCATTAAGAAAACCTCATAATGGTATCATATGGGGAAATGAAATTTATTAAGAAATTTATCAAGCATTTGAATTTTTTAAAAACTGTCCATAAAGACATCAAAAGATTTTAAAATTTCTTTCTAGAATGACATGACATTAACTCCCACTTTAACAACACTGACACACTGCTCCTTAAACACCTTGATACACGACTTTCAGACTACTGCATTTCATCCTATAAAAAGGTATTCAGGCATTGTACAAAAAGGCATTGTACATATATTAAGTATGATGGATTGATTATCTTAGAATTCATATTTTGTTTATAATGGAACACAGCTGTTAGCACTTGCCCTGTAATTGACTGGTTAAGTTATCTGAATATAGAGACTTTCCTTTTTCCATACAACTAAGCCTTGTTGTTAAGCCAAATCTCTGGGCAGGATATTGAAGAAATCTATGTCTTAAGAGATCTTTGATGTCTCATGTTTTCTAAACTTTTTTTTTAAATATTTTATTTATTTATTTGACAGAGAGAGATCACAAGTAGACAGAGAGGCAGGCAGAGAGAGGGAAGCAGGCTCCCTGACGAGCAGAGAGATCGATGTGGGCCTCGATCCCAGGACCCTGAGATGATGACCTGAGCTGAAGGCAGCGGCTTAACCCACTGAGTCACTCAGGCGTCCCCCATGTTTTCTAAAGAAGCATTAAAAATAATACAAAATTCTGTCCAATTAGTTAAATAAAACTGACCTGCATTTTCTTTTTTGTATGTTAACCCCTTATCACATACTAAGCAACAGATATTGTTGAAATAAGCCATTTAACTTTTTTCTGGTTTGAATATTTAAACCAGTCATGCGACGTGACCTGCTTTTAATATCAGGTGCCTCTGACAATCTGTGTTTCTATTTTCACTTGTGTTTTCCTTATAAAATTTTATGTGTTGATAATTTTTCTATGTTCTTCTTACATCGTTTGGTAGTTTTTGGTTTTATGTTATATTTATTTTAATCTCAAAATGGAAGCTTTTTTTTTTTTTTTTGAAAAGTGAGTCTTTTGGGGCACCTGGGTGGCTCAGTACGTTAAAGTATGATAAGTATGATACTGGAAAACCACACACACACACGCTCTTCTTTTTGATGGTGCCAATGGATGATTGGCTCAATGTCCTCCAGCAGTATTCCTTAGCTTTGTAACAGGAAAACTGAAAACAATAATTCAGAATTGGCAGTTTGTATGGTGGATGTGGCCGATGGCTGTAGACAGAGAACCCGAGAATGTTGAGCCTTTCAAAATTACCAGAAAAGAGGGCTTGGTTGGCATGAGGAAAACCGGAATTTTTCCACCTGAGTTTAAATAAGTTGGATTTATCTGAAATTAAAAACAAACATGAATTTTCAAATGCCATTATGAACATCTGAGCAACTTTTTAATTTAGTTTCATTCTCAAAGCATATGATATGAATTGAAACTGTTACTTGGAATACATTTATTTCAAGAAAATATTTTCACAGGCCAAATTCTTAAATTCATTCTCCATGCAGTGGACAGAATATTGCTCCCCCCACCCAAAGATGTCCAGACCCTGTGAATATGCTACCTGACTCGTCAAGGAGAACTTTGCAGGTGGGATTAAGATAAAGATCCCTGACAGGGGAATTTGTCCCGGATTATCTACCCAATCTAATCATTCCTTGAAAGTGGAAGAGAAAGGCAAAAGACTGGGCCAGTGATACATTAGGTGAGGCAGATCTGACTTGCCATGGTGGCTTGGAAGGTGGCAGAAAGCCATGAGCAGAGGAATGGGGTGGTCGTGGGTTACTGGGGGGGCAATCACTGACAGCCAAGCAAGCAGAACCAGACACCTTAATCCTATAAGCTCGAAGAAACAGATCTTTCTCTTGGAGCCTCCATAAAAAATGTTGTCGGACTTCTGACCTACAGAACTGGAAGATAATAAATTTGTGTTGTTTGACGACATGAGAGTTATAGTAATTTGTTTTATCAACTATTGAAATCAAGAGAAGACACTTGCTAATGATCAAGGATCACATTTCTGTCTTTTTCACTACTGTGAATCAGTGGCCAGCAGGATGCACTAGTATGTTGGTAATCAATAATTATCTATTAATTACATTCATTAATTAAGGCCCATACATTTTCATTATCTTAGTTTTACTTAGTAGGGCAAATGGTCTCACTAGAGTTGGGAAGAGGAATAGGAAACACTGACTGAATTCTGACTTCTAACTAGCTTAAAAATGTAAGCAAAACCCTGGGTAAAGAGTAATTTCTCCTGTGATTAGCTCAACATAACTTTGTATGAATGGGGAGATTGGAGCCTTCCAGTGCGATGCTTGGTCTCTCTTTCTTTGCTTAGGCAAACTATGGAACAGCAGCGTGAAATGCATTGTTATACCACTGTTGCCTCCAAAATGTGAATCTCCTTACAGTGTGGCCTTGAGGCCTTCTAACCTTGAATGGAAACGAACAAGTTATACTAGTTCGAAAGAGTGTTCACACACACACACACACACACACACACACACACATTCGTTATACTCTTTTTCAGTGGCGAGTTTAACTTCCATGCTACAATTTTAAAAAAAGAAAGAAAGAAATGGCACATAGATCAATTTGTAAATATGACAAAAATAATCAAAGAAGACAAATGTGGCAACAATTCCAGAAATGGAATTTTGGTGTGTGGAGGTACAATTTTGGAGTGTGGAGGACTTGCTGATGCTCGCAGGGGCTGTGGACTAAAGCATAATGGTGACACGTGCAACCTTGCCACCCCTTACTGAAGCCTCATGGCTGCTAGTTAAGGGTGACCCTCAACTCGCTACCGCGTGTTTCCACTAAACGGGAGAGAACCCAGTGGGCAAATAGGAGCTCACTCCCTGCTTCTGTGGCATGGTGAGGCGCTGAGTGCCAGAGGCAACTTCTCGCTCAGCTCCACGGAAAGCACCAGGGTCAGGGGAGCGTGTTCTTTTTCCCATCGTCACTGGTTGGATTTGACTATTGCCAAAAAGGCTTTCTGCTGGTAGGCCCCCTTCCCCTATCCTTTGCCTGGTCGAACGAGGCTGTCTTTGGGGCTTTCTAGGTCTGTCCTGTTGAGGATTCCCAGCTGGAGGCTTCTGCAGCCCCCTTTCTCAGGTAAAGCACAAAGGACAGACGGCCGGGGACTCACCTGCATGTTATTCCTCAAGTGCTGGGACTCTGCCTTCGCTGCACCTCTCACGGGCCTCCGATGTTTTTGTCGTGTTGTGTGCAGGAACCTGGGGCCGTAATAGGGAGGACTTGGGAAGGATGAGGACTACTCAGTCGTGGAGGAACTGGAAGTCTGAATAACCATTTTCTAACTCATTGACAGATACTCATTTAGAACCTATCAGGTGCCAGGCTGTCTGCTGTCCCACGGTAGGCTTACGCTGCCAAGTGCGGGCTGAAGAAAGGAGGGGAGGAAGGAAATGCTACTCACCCTCCCGGTGTCCGTGGCAACGTCACAGCTTCCCCTAATGACATAGATGAGGTTAGCCAACCCCCAATACCTGGCCCTTTAGCACTTCATGTCTCCCCTTTGGAGAACTCATGACCTTGTGTCGTCTTGTTCCATGCTGGTCTGCACTCGTCAGTAACACTGCTGGGACCAGTTTGTCTTCCTCACGGCAGGGTCCCCTGGCCTAGTGCAGAGACGGGCACATGGAGGCACCCGTCAGTATTCACCAGGGAAGCTACAGAATCTGCAAAATAAGGCAGGTTTCCCACTATGACTTTGTTCTTACCTTTGCTTGTCATCACTTGTAACACGGGGCATTGATTGGCGTCTGACCTTCTTGGTCCCTTTTTGGCAACAGGGTTTGCGTTCATCTGGGGTCTTTACGTTCCCAGCTACCAATCACGACTAACCTCTGCTACCCCCAGGATTCCACCCCAGGCACATCATGCCATCTCCAGGGACTATCAGAAAATTAGGGTACCTTGGAGGTGCCTGGCTACGTCCTCTGCAACACCGTTCCCCACCTGCTTTGTGCAGGTCAGGTGGTAAAATGTAGGGGAAACATTGATGTCAAAATGGAATAAACTCCAGAAAGAGTTAAACGTCACAAGGTAAAAAAGCAAAATATAAATCTAGTTCAGTTGTCTGTTATGAAGGGTCACTTCACCATATGATCCTTGGAAATTAAAACCAAGACTGAATTAATTATCCTTTCACTGTCTTGGGTTTTCTTTCCTTTCTTGTTCAACATTAACTGCCTCTGAAATTATGTTAAAGCAATGATCTCTATCATAATGTCCTTCAGCTGGCCCTGAAAACAATTTCCTACAGAAACCTTCATTTTTCCTAGGAATCATATCAACCTTCTTAACCTCATCATTTTTATGGTATTTTATTTTGTTTTGTTTTGTTTACCCTTAGGGGATATTAAATTTTTATGTGGCTTAACTTATCTGTGAGTTAGACCAAAGTAATGTTTTAAAGTACATTAAATGATTTAAAAGTATTTTGCTTCCTCAGGAAGGCTGTTAATATACACGGAAAATTGTGTGGCAGCAAAATGAGATACTCTCAGCGGTACAGAGTTTATCTAGGGTTGCCCATATAAAGCAGGCCTCATTTAGCATTAAATCTCATTTTATGTGATCAGGGTTTATTTTTAAATGGGCCACTCAGGATTCATGCTGCAAGACTCTTTTTACTGAGCATCATGGGAAGACCATTTTTTCCACCTTCCACCCAAACCTTGACACCGTAATTTCACACTAATTTGCGTGGGTTTTCACCAGATTTGTACTGGAAACATAGAGTAAGGCCGGTACGTATTTATTAATAAAAACAGTGAAAAGTACACATGGACATACTTTGGAAAAATACAAAAAGATATATAAATGCAAATTATTAATGTTAAGTGATTTGCCTTGTTTTCTTTAAGCATGCTAAGAAATCGTTATTTTCAAATGTCAAATGCTTCACGGACATATTAGAGATATCCTTAGGATTGTGAAGTGCACAAAGATTCATATTTTGAATTGTTTATAGCATTTTTGAATACAAGTGTATTTCCTAAAAAGGAGTGTGTATGCAGCTATCTAAAGTAAAAAATATGAGAGATGTAAATGTTACCCTTATTGTATGCATAGAGTCTAATAATTTGTTCCTAAAAACTCAAGGTTCACTGGCACATGATATAATATTTTAGGGGAAATTTGGAGAAGCTGGCCCCATTTATTTCTGTCATTTTAGAATTTATCAGTTTTATGGATGTCTTGTTCAAGACTGCTACCTGAACAATGATTGTAAGAAATATTACTTTTATTGACTTTAAAATCACTCTCCCCTGTTACCATGTATATATATTATGAATATTTATTATATACCATATATATATATATATATATATATATATATATATATATAAGTCTAGGAAAACAGTTAACAGGTGGGGACAACTTGCTGTTTAAGAGCCATATAATTTACCTTAAACCCATTCATCAGTTTTAGAATGGCCAGTTCTCAATATTTAGCACATTTTCAGAGAGACTCATTTTTATATTAACCTTAAGGATCATTTTATCATCCCTTGAAAGCTTTTCCTAAACTCAAGAAACTCCCTTAAGTAACACGAAAACAGTCAGCAGACGAAATTAGGCGACGGTAGGCCTTGCGCTGCAGGAACGCCTGCCACGGACACAGAAGCTCAGGCTTCCCCGTTCTCACACACACGACCGTCCCCTCTGTCCTCTTCTCACTGGATGCTCGACCCTCCTAGAAGGGTGCTCGGCCCTATTCTCCTCTTTTCCCCCCATTTTATTTCCCTTCTATTTCAGGGGAGGGGGAAAAGCCTCCATTATTTGTTTTACGCAGAGAAATTCAGTTTTGTTCAGCCGCTGTTGCAGAGCTCGGATCTGAGACTCCCTTCACGCGGGGGGACTCAGCAGAAGCTCCGAAGGGATGACTTTGTAAGAGCCCCTCGGCACTGAGGTAAGTTCCTCGACACGGCTTGTCGTGCTCTTTTGCTCACCACCAAGAGGAGAGGAAAGGCAGCTTATTGTTCCAGTGACCAAGCACATAAGCAACTGGAGTACAAGACAGTTTTAACTCATGGAGCGCTACATCCGAACTGAAGATGGGCTCTATGGTGGCAAAACATAACAATAAAATAAAATAACAAAATAAAAATAAGAGAGTTTTAACTCCCTGGTACTCCTCTTAATAATATCAACTTGAACCCTAGTTCCTCCATATTGATCACTGCTCTTTGGCAAACACATGTATGAACTTCCACAGAATTTAAAGGAGAGATCTCTCAGTACTTCACACACATTTCCCCGCTTCCACTTTGGCCTCCCAAAGCTTACTCTCCACACAGAAGCTAGAGTCCTATTTTTTTTGGACCCTGGCACATAGCAGAAATGTCACTGTCCTGTGCAATGCTTCCAGGAACTGGCTTCCTGCCGCGGTGACAGTATCCGCTCATCCGCCTCTGGGGCCTCGGGATCCCTACCAGCTCTGCTTCCTGCTGCCTCAGCTTCTTCTCCTGTCACAGACTCTCAACGCCTCTACCCTTCTCCAGTCACCACCTTGTTCTTACCAAGTTCCTTCCCGCTTCAGCCCCTGGGAATGTGCTCTTCCCTCTACCTGGAATTCTCGGCCCCTGAGACGACTTCCCTGACTCCCTCAACTGTAAATCCCTTTCTACTCAGGGTGTATCTCCTCCTGTTTTAGTTCCCTCACGGCACATCTGGCCTGTACTATACACTGGACACGTTACAAGAGTGTCTCCGGAAGTCCTACTGTTTGTTTCCTAGTTCCCCACTTGAATGTAAAGTCCACGGGGGCCAAGATCTTGTTCTTTGCTACTGTTTCTCCAGCGCCAAGAATGGTGCCTGTTTAATAAGTTATAACATCACATTAAAGTGGGGGTCTTTTTGTCTCCATTGCAGCAGAAGCCCCCAAAGTGAAGGCTAATTCGATAGGAGAGGCGTCCTCATGAGTGGTCTTCCGAGCATTTACAGGGCATTCACTCTAGCTCATGTGGGGGTGAGGCTGAAGAAGGCAACAAGAGACAAGGTGGGGGTCAGACCCCAGAGATCTCGGCACAGGGTTGAGAAGTCCTATAGAGACAGGCTGTGAGGGGACGTAGTACTGTGGGCCAAATTATTCAAAATAGTAGTACTCTTTTTGGATCTTTAAAAGTAACAGTGAAAAATACAAGTGTGAAGCAAGAATGACTAGTTCTAACTTTAAACACATGGCATCTGTTTAAAACTGAGGGGTAGGTTTTCATTGAGGCAGTAGAAAACAAATGCTCCCATAATTCAAGGAGGTATGAGCAGCTCAGAAATGTGCTACCCAGACAGTGCACAGGGATGTGGGGTTTTGAGTAGAGATGCCCAAGTGTCCATGACACCCTTTCCTTTATGGTCTCCTCCCTAATCTCTGCTTCAAAATCCCAACCTGCTGATCTTGCTTTCCTGCTTTAGACCTGACACCTGCTGAGCGACTTCTTCCCATCCTGAAGATGTGGTAAAAAAGAGTGAATAGCACCGTACGCCTTCCAATCCCTTCCTAAACCACCCTGTCCTGCCTTTTCCCACCCTTCCTGCTCTCTCTTCCGTAATTCTTATCTCTGGGTCACCACAGACAGCCTGTTTCTACTGACTCTTGGGGCGTGCTTCTCCAAGGTCTACCACATTCTCCTTTCCTTCTCTCTTTGTGTCTTTATCCTTGAAAGTGCTTGTTCTTCCAGTTTTTCCCCTGAAACCTGCAACCCAGTTAAGTAATCAATATTAACAACATTTAAAATATTCATCCCACTTGTTACCTAGTTGCTGAAGGTATTTTCTCCGTTGGAAGGGAAGATCAGCTGATTCATTACAGCATCTCCCTGGTGAGCCACAGGCACTGTCTGGCCTTCAGGAGGCATCGCAATAGTCATCTGTTGAATTCTTGGTTGTGGAATGTATGTTCTGGAGTGATATCATATATGGGACCAAGTATGACGTCACTCCAGAACACATATTGCACAACCTAAGATTCAACAAGCAACTATTACATATATATTATATATAATATAGTTTGATATATATATACATACTCATAAAATATCCATATTATATATATATATATAAATGTATATATATATATATATAAATTGTATGAGAGATAAGATTGCAATCAATGTCCTATATAAACACGGGGTGTACCAGTGTGAACACCACATGAATTAGCACAAAATAGTTAATACAATAATTTAAGAAGTGTTTCTCAAGTTCTTTTTATATGTATTTTGCTGATATTAGCAATATCAACTTATTTTCATCCTTTGTCTCTAGTGATATTTCAATACCTTCCAAATAGGTTTTCAGTAGGACAGCATCAAGTATTACAGGGACTAAATCTAGGTTAACTTCTGGGCTCGGGCAGATAGGCCAGGTAAATTCTCCAGAGGCAATAAAAAACTGTCCATATGCTTCTCAGCCTTGTGCGAGGTTTATCATCTGGCAAAAAATCTTCCAAGAATTTATCCTCTGGCATTTTTCCTTTTCTGAGAAAAATTTCAAGTAAAATATGAAACAGTAGAATGGGGACAAATGGAATTCCTCCAAAAACAAAATCACTTGTGTGATGACAAGATCCAAAGAACATGGGCAGGCAAGGATGTGATGGATACTTTTGAACCCAACTTGAATTTTCTTGGCGAGTTAGATACAAGGGAAATATTTAATGAAAGGTAAATCATGCTAATCTTTGTGGTAGGCTGAATAATGGCTCCATAAAATGTCCATGTTCTAATCCCCAGAACCTGGGACTGTTACTATCCATGGCAAAGGGACTCTGCAGATATGATTATGTGAGGGATTTTGAGGGAGGAAACGAGAAAGACAAAAGGGGATGTGATAATTGTGGCAGAGGGTGGAATGATTCATTTTGAAGACAGAAGAAGGGGCCACAAGCCAAGGGTTACAGGTGGCCACAAGAAGCTGAACAAGACACAAAACTAAATCCTCCTCTCAGAGTCTCTGGAAGGAATTAATGCTGTGGAAACCTTAACTTTTTAGCTCACTCAAATGGATTTTGGACTTCTGATCTCCAGACCATTAAGAGACGTTTGTGTTGTTTTAAGCCACCAAGTTTGTGGTAATTTGTGGTAGAAGCAACAGAAAATTAATAAAGCCCTCTCTTCTCAACGTAATCGACACTAAGAACATTTTTTCCAAAGTTAGAAATTATAAACATATGCATAATGACCTTGGGTCGAGATTACTGGACTGATTTTTGAAGAGTCAAGGGAAATATTTTTTAAAGCACAGGAATCCCTTCCATTTCATATATGATTAGAAAAAATAATTTGATGACTTTATCTTTACCAGTTCAATAGATTTAGTAATTTTGAAACCACTAATGAACTGGTCTTTATCGTTTGAGTTAAATTTTTTAAATCATTGACAAAAATTCGTCATTTCAGTGCTTTCTGGAGGGTGGCAGAAATACAGAGATATTAAACAAACAGTAATGCCATTGTGATTTTCTTTTGTTTTCAGTGTTGTCTATATTATTCTAATCATAACAATATCCTTTAAAATGAGATAAAACACACTGAATATTGAATAATATAGTCTTTGATATCCTTTTAAAAAATATATTTAAAATCTTTTCAATCTTTCTGAAATACTCAGCTCTTTATGAAGAATCCCATGATGTTGATTACAAAAGTCCTGGAACTTTCTCTCACTTTTTTAAACATTAAGAATTTGCTGAAGATTTTTTTACACTTGAACATATTGTTTAAAATATAATCTTTCTTTCCATGTGACAGCCTCACACAAACAAAGTATTTAAAGAAGATGAAGGTCTGTCATTGCTCTATTTAATTAACAGAGACTTTTACGATTATGGGATATTAAAAAAAGAACTCAAAAGAAAATTTTAGTGTGATAATGATAATCATCTCATTTCACATCTGAATTTCAACTGGTAAAAATTCTATTTACAGGTGTCATCTGCTAGAACTAGTCAATCTTATTTTATATTGTGTGTTTTTCTTTCCCAAGTTACTTACACAAATCAGATGGTGGAGTACAAAAGCATGGCTAGAGGTTTACATTTGCTTCTAATTTAGCACATGATGTGACAATTTCCTTTTTCTATTATCTATGACTTTGGAAGCTCTCAGTTCCTTTGTTTTGCATCTAAGTTGTTGAATACCTTGCCTTTTAGCATAAAGACAATGCATATCTTTTGAATTGTATATATTCTATAAGATTATCTTGTGATGTTTCTAACCAATTGAGATCTACTTAAATGTACATTTTAATAACTTTTACAATTTATTTTGGCTTATCCACTGGCATTTACAATCTTGCAAATATAATTCAACTAAAACATAAATAACTTTACAGTGATTAGGAGACAATGTGATGCATGCTTTTTTTTTTTTTTTAAATTCTCACTTCCAGAGTTTTCTTCTATAATAAAACAATGGTAACTTTTTCAAAGTTTAGCAATTCTAACATACTATATATTCTAAGTAGTATTCAAACTGCTCAGTAAAATGTTTGCCATTTTGAATACTTCCTATGGGGAATATAGCATTGTTATTGTCAATTAAGATTGTTTTCTAATTTTGACTAAGGAAAAGAAGGGTTTAATAATTTAACTTTCTGCAGTATACAAAGTACCTCATCATTAAAACTGGTAGTGTAGGTATATTGTTACAATTTCTATACATCTTTACACATGCCTTTGGGACACCTGCTATGACTGTAAGGTCAGAATGAAACACACAGATGTACTTCCCAGTATTTCTTACTCATCGTTTCAGAGGTTTCAACAGATATACATTTTATTATCAGTTGCCTCTTTGACAAATTCTAGTTGTAAGAAATTAACTGAGAAATTACCCTATTATGGCTAATTATAAAATTATGAACTATGGTTAAATGTCTTTTTGGAAACGAAATGGCAGTTTACAGAGCTAATAATGCTGTTCTCTTCAAATGAGGCCAGTCATTAAAAATATGAAATACATAAATACTAAAACCTCCAATATGACTATATTCACAGAAATGTTGTCAGAGCTGGAAGGAACTTGAGATACCTCCAGTCCATCTCTAGTCTGTGGCTGAGAAGCTGATCAGTTCAGTTTCAGCAAGTGAGTTGTGGCCAGCTCTCTGGGCTAGGTCATTCGTCCCCTGTTTCCCAAGCTAAGAGGATATGTATGTAGCACATCACAGTGACTCACTCTCTCTCTCACACACACCCCACATTACCTTAATATAGGTCTTGTAAAGTAATCTGAACAAGCACATTTTAATACAAATTTGCACCTTCTACTGTGCACTCTTTAAACAGCATCTTCTTTTGGCAGAAGAGCACAAAAATAAAGTTTATTTTTAAAAAAATAGCACAGGGCTTGCTGCATTATGAGTTCTCAAAATTTATTTCCTTTGGTCAATTTGACTGAATTATATCCCAGTAAGTGCAGGAATATACCAAAATTAAAGTGCTCTCAGAAATATGCCGTAGAAGTTCACTAAGCAAAGTACGGCTCTAACCCCGGACTAGAACGCGTAGCAGCACTCAGCGTCTTTATCTGAGAGCAGACATCCTCCAGCCTCACCTGCCCCTTCCTTTCTTTAAATGCATGACAGATGCACCATTTATTCCAATTCTAGATTACACATTTCCTTTCGTATTAAAATAATGTCTCTATTTCTCTCCTGAATTATATACCTACCAAATTTTTTTTAGGAATACAACACTAATGAACTTCCTAAAGTAATGCGATGCTGTCCAAGACCTAACAAAAGTTAAGCATGGTCTTGCCATGGAGGAGGAAAGTGCTTTACGATCCTTGTCTATGGCATCTAATTACATTTTGCTCTCTTAAAATTCAAAAAAGATGCATGGAAATGGGTCAATCAAAAATGTTTTAAATACTTTTTGGCCATACTAGAGACCGTGTTTTGATTTTAAAACTAAACTCACACATGGCCTCTGAGCAGTAAACAATGGTCAGTGATATTTACATAGTAAAGTTATTAACTTCACAGAGACACCCAGATCTTATATGCAGTAAGGATTTATTAGAAAAACAAATATTGAGTAATTTATTATTTAAAATGGTTCGAATAAAGTTCAGGGGGAATATAAGCAAATCATTTCTCAAACAATTTTAAATATAGGAGGCTTAGACCCTCTCTATTTTTGTCAAAATAAGAATTCTCTATAGGAGACAGATGCTGCTCCCTACTTAATGGAGGGTCTCAAATTTTACTCTGCATCTCATTGGGAATGAAATATAAATTTTTAAAATAGAATTAACTTGGGGAAAGGCATCAGTGCTGCAACTCTTAGCACCAAATGTTTTTTCTTGGAGCACCAAATGCTTTAAGGAAAACATTCCAAGTATCAAAGTTTTCAGATAGATAAATATTTATGGATCAAATCCATAAAGAACAGACATTGTTATGAAATATATATAGATGCCTTCAAAACTTTCTTTCCAGGCAGAGTAGACACATAAGTTAGGAATCATTTCCCACTTAATTGTTGTCGCAACCTTATGCAACACAAATGGATTACGGATAAAGACTTCCTCGTTTACACACAGAAAGTAGATCTCAACTGACATTATGTCTGGAAAATTAAACAGGAACTATTTCTCCCTATAAAAAATTTAAAATGTTATTAAACTTATAGAAATGGCTTTATTCTAACCTTTTACTTTCCTATTTAAAGGGCTTAGAGGTTTTTTATTTAGTTCTTTGGTGAGTAAACAGCACTCTTTCAAAGCAAATTCTTCTACATGTTAGATGGCAAAATGAGAGAAAATCGCATAGATCTGGTTCATCTCTTTAGTGCAATGAAATTCCATCTGTCTTTGAACTTTATGAATGGTGCTTTCTTAGTCTACATATAGACCATCGCCTCTCCCTCGTCACTGAGAGAGCTTCCTGGTGGCATTACAACTGGAAACCTATTTATGTTAACGTTCCACGGAAAGCTGTTTTGTCCTTTGAGGACAGAGGTCTACTCACAGTTGCTCGTGCAGCAAAATCGAAATGCCACACCAATGCCGTATGATAGTGGACAAACTCCAGGGGACAAATCCCAAGAAAGAGCTGTAGCTTCTGCAGAATCTTTGGTGCTTTTAAATACTGCTTATGGGTGTGCACGGATCAGAAATGAAATGTCAATTTAGGAAAACAGCAATACACGCTGTCTCAGATGCAAATGTTGAGCAAAGGTCTACGGGAACTCCCTAGGCATGCATCAGGCATACAAGGGGCACTTGCAAGCATGGATAACCGAATGGCAATAGTACCATTTGTGACCGTAAGCAACATCTTGGAACTGAATATAATTCTATCCCAAAACGAACCAGGACAATTCTATATTTAGCCAAACAAAGCTTGAGCTTATGTAGGTTTAAATAACATGGTAGCAGAGGCACAGGTAAAATTTTATTTACGAATATGGAGACACATGACTTTGGATCCAGCCAGCCAGTGACATAAATAAACTTGAGCAAATGATTCAAGCTAGAGGATATGCATGTATATATATATATATATTTGTGTGTGTGAGTAAGGCTTCTTGGAGCCGTGCCACAAATCTGGACACCAACCAACAGAATCACTCCCGTCCTCTGAAATTTCCATTAAGGGCACAATGGGGGTAATTATACCGGGATGCTCCAAATCGCTCCTTCCGTCTTGTGTACTCGCATGCCCGCCGAACATGAAACGTTCGCCTCCTTCCTTCCAACGTGATGGTTGTTGAACTTATTTTTAGTGTCACTTGATAAGCCTGTGTGCTCGCAGGGAGACATCCCACTGACCCAGCCGCTGGTCACTGTCTATACCAGTTCACATCACAGCAGGCGGGTTTTGTCAGGTTTCGAGTCGAATATCCATTTCGCATCTGAAGTACAGTATCGAAAGTGACTAGATCATTTGAGCTTTCTTCTTCAGCGGCTGCCTTCTTCCTCCCCCCCCCGAGTGTTTCCGCTCACGCTAACATAACCTGGCATCGTCGACGTGACACGAAGTTGGTTTTCCTAAAAAATTATCATACGTACATTTCGATGTTTTGTGGTGGCCGGCCCTCCTCAAACTTTAATGTATAAATTGAGGAGAGGAGGTCTTTTTTTCTCTACTGACTCATAACCAAGGTAGAGTGTCCCTCAAGATCCAAGTAATGCGCACACAGTAATAGGTCATTCAATGTCAAAAGGCATAAAAAAGATGAGCAAAATCTTCACAGGCTGCTGCTTGCTGTTGCCTTTAATTATATTAATTAAACTTTGAAATTTTCATGCAAAGAGAGTTGCTGGCTTGTGACGCTGAAGAGCCCTTGGAGACTTGGAGGAAGGAAAAACCCTGAGCGGAAGCTTTGTGGTTACCGCTTCCTTTAAATTAAAGCAAAACAAACTCCCGGTGTGTTTACAGATATTAATGCTTTATGCGCTACTACACCCTAAACACAGAGAGTGGGGTAAATCCCCACTCCCGGGGACGAGTTCTTGAAGCACAAGTCCCTTAAACTCCACTCAAGACCTCTGGATAGAGGCTGTCTTCCTGTGTAATAACGCTCTATTAATTTTCTTCTTTTCCCGAGTGCATAATGAAGAAAGGTGTCTTCAACAACTAAAGGGCAAAATCTTGCTTGCTACCAATACCTTGAGGCATCCTGTCTACATTTTGTCATGCGTGTGCACTTTTCAGTGTTAGAATGACAAGATTTTCCAGTCAGAAACTTCCCGTAAGGCACAGTGTGATAGGGGACCGAGGAGGATTTTGTGATCTGACATAGCTATAAGGCAACGGACTCCCGTATCTGCTTGGCTTGGTGGGAAATTTCATACTCCGCCTGTGGCGGACAATTTTGTGATGTAAAAATGCAAATGCCATGTCTCCATGTAAAGCACTCCTCTCTCCATTACAGACCCGCCATGGCCCGTTGTTCCGTGGTCCCTGTTTTGATATCTTCATGCTGTTGTTTTTGCTTTTTCCTCCTCTCCACATTCCAACGAACTTTCTTGTATAAACCATAGCAGGTAGACTAACGTGAGTCTTTATGTTCAATGTCATGAATCATGAGTTACCAGTGGGTTTCACCAACTCTCATGTAGATGGCAGAACGAGTATTTAAAAATGTTTGGTGCAAGCAAAGCAGAAGGCAGAGAAAACATTTCCTGACTGAAAGGAAGAAAGCTGTTCTTCCAAAAACTTCTGAAATTCACTTAATTTTTTTTTTTCATTTGGTTGGATATCAGCAGTGTAAGATGTATCTTCCTATCTTCTTTGGTCTTCCTGCTTTCCTTTTACTGAGATGGAACTCGGGAGAAGTTTATGCACCGGCCCTAGAAATGAAAAAAAAAAAAAAATCATGATTGAATTAGTGAAGCAATTATAAAAAAGCATAAGAATACCTAGTTTTCTAGGTATTATGCAAGAACAGGTCAATGTTAAGATGAACCACAAAGTCAAGTTTTTCCCCCTGGGTCAAAGCATGGTAGTTCATTCAGATCTTTTCCACAGCAAGTTCATCTCCACAATGGTATGGTAAAATTAGAGTGTAAAAAACTCTGTAAAATAGAACTATGTTATTGCTATTTAAAGTACTGCATTACTATCTCAGCAATAAAAATATCAAAGCCAAACCCTATGCTTCCTTCTATAATGGATTTAAATGAAAGTACTCCTTTATGCAATCTGGTGCTTTTAAAACTGATGTAAAACTGGTGCTTCTAAAATGTATACGTGAGGAATGCACTTGAGAGGTAGTAAGAGTCAGGGAGAGGGAAGACAGGGCATCGCTCTGGGACTGCATTTCACAACCGGTGTGCAAAAGACTTAGAGAACTTGTCCTCTGTTGTTGACCATTTCTCTGTGCACAACTACAGGCCGTCATTACATGTCCTCCCCGAATGGTGACTATTTATTTGCATTCCACAGTTTTAAAGAGACTTTGTCATTCCAACTCCTTAGCGCTTCAAGAAAGGTTACAAAGACATATTGTTTCATATGTAATTGTAAATAATCCAAGAATTATTTGAAAAAGTTTTCAATGAGTGATAAAGGATCCCCTCTTCCCTCTCGTTGGTATGACCCTGCTAATACCCTGTGCTACATAAATCACATCCAGATTTCTCAACAGGCCAAAAGCTAGCGTACCACCGTCTACTTTAGGGTAAGGAGTATCATCTTACTGAGATTTTCCTATTTGTCTTAATACCTGCTCTCTAACTTCATATTTTAGAAGTTCTCTTTATTTCTCTCTAAATGTGAACAATTAAGTTTATTTTAGTAGCCAATCCATGGGAATATTGAAAAGAAACAACAAATACTGTTGGAGAAGAAAGCCTAAAACATCAAAATGGGATTGTGGTCCATTTTCCTCTCAAAAATGTCTGCTCAATAAATTTAGATCTTTCAGAAATTAATGAAGAAAGAGAAAAGCAAAAAAGCAAAGTACTTTCCATTAACTTCTTCCTAAAAGGCAGAGACATTCATCAAATTATACATCTTCTTAATAATTTGGAGACAATATTATTCTAATTGTCAATTTTATTACTTATCTTGTACCTAATGTCTACAAATAATATCTGGGCAAAAGGGTGTGAGAAAAGCAGAGAGAAGACTACCTGAGAATGAGGTCCAAATCCTCAGTAATGCAGCGGTCACAGGTCATGCCCTCAGACTAGACTTTGTATTGTCTAGAACCCTCAAACAAGATCGTTAGAATGAACGTAAAGTGAAAAGATGCTCTTCTTCAAATGAGCTAAGTATGATTACCAAAAACCATAGGAACATTATAAATGTAATTTTCATTACATACCCCTTCTCTAAACATTTTTTTCAAGGGGGACAGGTAGGAAAAATGACATTATTAATAAATATTTGGGCAAAGCAATAACACAGTGCTTCTAAGCCACAATAGTCTAACTATAGATGCAATAAGAAATAGATCTGAACTATGCCTGTGAAAACAGTGATGAACATTAAAAATATGATCTTCTGGAGTCCTTTGAGAATCCAACAAATCCATGAAGAATTATATTACAGCGGCATAGACGTGAATTAAGGACATCTTTTTCTTGTGTATTTATGGACCTAAAAAAGTAAAGGTTTTCTCTCTTCTGCACAATTTTGAAAAGTTATCATGAATCTCTACTTTTATTTGACTGTCATCACTAATTAACTAGATGTAGATATAGGGCTCCTTCTCTGACCACTTTTGTTCTATACACCAGATTAATCTTAGTGACTCAGATTCACTTACTTGAAGCAACTGGATAGTTTTTAAAAATGAGATTCATAGTTCACCTGAATTCTTAAAATCACTTCAATGTCTAAATTATGTCAGACCTAATTATTTTTTCATTTCATTTGATGTGGTTTAATTATAGACATAGAAACCCAAATGAAGAAAACCCTACTGAGTTTGACTCTGAGGTCCTTACCTACACACTTACAAAATTTGGGAATAAGTACTGATCATCAGCTATCAAATGTCTACTGACGCAAGTACTAAAAACACCTGTTAAAAGCAACATCCACTCCTGTGTTTTAACACACACCCATCAACAAAATAAATAAATAAATACCTTTCCCTTTCCTAATCAAGGATTCGGTATTTTCCACTTTTTTATCAAGAGCTGATAATGTGGGGGTGTATTTTTAATTTACAGAAATCCAAAAAATGGTAACTTGAAGGAGTTATGTTCAAGAATTACTTCCTCTGTTAAGCTTTACCCTGTTCTCCCAGTCACATAGCTCTTTCCCTCAAAGTTTCCGTGGCATCTCCACTACAGCCAAACCACATTATACCATAACTATCAGCTTGAATATCTAAAAAAGTAAGATAATAGTGATTAAGTCTAAGGGTTCCAAAGCCCTAGTTATGGATTGCAGCTCTGCCACTTGTTAACTGTGTGATCATGGGCAACTCATTTAACAGCTTGTGCCTCAGTTTTCTCATCAGTACAATGAGGAATAAAAATTGGATCTATTATTCTTAGGACTCCTATTAATCCTATTAATCTATTAATACGCACTTTGTATACTACCTGGCACTTAGTAAACTCTCAATAAGAAACAGGTACTTATTACCCATACCTCACTTAGAAATGAGAGTAGATGGATGGTAAACACATAAATGAACGAATACATAGTGATTAACTTCAAAAACAGGAAGACAGAGTAAGTATAAATTTGAAAAAGAAAAAGGATTACAAAGGAGAAAAATACAGCCATGGGAAAGGATAGAAGAAAATATGGAGAAACTGGAAGAGAGTAGCCCTAAAAAGGAAAAGATTAAAATGGAATAATTTAAAAAAAAAAAAAGGAAGTATTGGCCAGAAGGGAATTTTTATTCAGTATTCCATCAGGGATCTTCCTCCCAGAGGAATCTGTCACCTACTTTCTCCGGGGGTCACTCCCGACAACCAGCTGTGCCAAGCATTTCAGCATTCCACGTTCCCATAGACCAATTTGTTCACTCATCTCTGGGTTGTAGTTCTTGAGCATCCTGGCTGAGCCATCTGAATGCAAGCCTACTCAACAGTGCGCGGGTGTGACACAGCCGGTGATCAAAATACCTTATAACCCACAGTTAGTGTTTTCACTCTGATGATACGCAGCTCTAGGAGTTTCCATGAAAGCCTGGTCAAACACTTGTTCAGGCCACAAACAGCAACCTAATTTTTAAAAAATGTGTGTGTGTGTGTGTGTGTGTGTGTGCGCGCGCACGTGTATATACATGGGCACATACAGCCTATCTCAAAAGTGCTATGCAGACTGGGATTGATTCAAATAAGAATATAGAGAAGTTGGGGCGCCTGGGTGGCTCAGTGGGTTAAGCCTCTGCCTTCAGCTCAGGTCATGATCTCAGGGTCCTGGGATCAAGCCCTACTTCAGGCTCTCTGCTCAGCGGGGAGCCTGCTTCCTCCTCTCTCTCTCTGCCTGCCTCTCTGCCTACTTGTGATCTCTCTCTGTCAAATAAATAAATAAAATCTTTAAAAAAGATATAGAGAGAGCAGCTCTTCAATTTTCATACCACATCAATCTTTCTAACCATATTCCTGGTATCTGGAGCATATATTTCTCTATTCAACCAATAATGTAGAATATTTATGTCTCAGGTACTCATCGTGGTAACTCTGGAATTCCTTCTCTCCAGATCAGTTGGCAAAACTATCTTCAAGAGGGAAGTTCTAAGTGAAATACTAGCCATCTCTCTAGGTCTGGGTTTTTTCCTACCAAAGTCCATGAAGACCAGTGACTTCTCCAAGGTGCCCTGGGGGGTGCCTCAGGCCGGCGCAGTGCACAGGAGAGGAAGGAGCAGGCACAACACAAGCCTCTCAATCCTCATTTGGTTCAAATAACTCCGCCCTTACCTACCTTTAAAAGCGTAATTCACTATAAGATTTTGTTTCTGTTTGTATCAAAATGTATTAAGATAACTATTATTCAAGATTTTCATGCCTATGTTAAGCCAGGTCACGGGTAACAATTCATACACCTAGACTTGGTTTCTTTACTTTTCTTTAGAAAGATCTAGATCTAGGACACCATTCCCTCAACTTCTGGTCACATAATGAGCCCAAATGATTTCTGTTCATATAAGGAGAATTTTCTATTTTGGAAAATTGCTGCTGAGGACATAGTTATTAGGGGATCAACTACTGAAATTACGAGTCAGCTAGAAAAAGCTCCTTACTTCCGTTAACTTTACCTGCTTCCTTTGTATTTTATAAGGCAACCACAGCTCAGCCTTTCTCATTGTGAGCAGGCTTCCAAAGAGCTCGGCCGCATGATATTCTAGAAGTTACCACTACCCTTAGTGTTCACTTTCTGGTATAGCTGTATCTTGACTTCAGCCCACAATTATTTCTTTGTTTTTATTCTGAAGTTTTATGGTAAGTTTTCTTTTTAAGACTTCCTTAGAAGTAGACCAGGTGTAAGTAAATGTAAACTAATACGTATTTCTTTCTGAAATCTCAATTCTCTTATTCATGAAGACTCCGTATTGAGCTAAATCTTCAAAACCCTCCCACAAAGGAATGAACTCAACTTCTATCTTATACGAAAAGATAACATCATGTCTACTTTCCTTCTTTGTTTCCTTTTCTTATTCCCGTAGGACTTAATGAGGTACTCTGTAGATAGCTATGTCAAATGATGACTAATTTGAACTTAATCTGAGTTAACTTAGATAATTAATATGAACTTAAAGTTTATACGTGAAACCATATTAAAACTATAATATTCTTCATAAAATCCCCAAAATTCTTCTATAAGCATAAATACCCTTCATCTAATAACTAAAAGTTTCACCTTGTTTTCTTTGGCTTCTTAAAAAAAATAGGTGTACTATGATTCATTCTTTATAAACCTGAAGTGCATTAACATATCAATTCATCTCTTAGAGTAGAGCTCTCTGACGAAGCTTTACTCCATTATCCACTTTCCTCAGCCTAAGAAGGAAAAAAATGTATCAAGGATAAATCACAAATAAAACTTTGGCCATAACAAAGTCTAAATTCACAGAATCTGTCAGCTTTAGCTTCAATTAAGTGATTTTCAGGCATTTAATAAGTATCTATTAGAACAAGAAGTTCATTGACATTTCTCTAGAAATCCCTGTTGGCAATACCGTCTCTTGGGTCTCCTCATACACAAACGTGGGAAATTGAGAGCCAAAATAAAATTGTCTAATGCTGTTAACTGCTCTACTTGTTAACTATTAACAAGAGATGAAAACAAGGGAACTGTAAAAACTGACATATTTTCTGTTGGTTAAGTATACAGACCCCAACTCTATTACAGTTTTGTCACCTATTCATTTTCACTGTAGCCAGTAATAGTAGTGTTAGCCAGAGCAAGCGCCACATTTCCCATCTCTTGAGCATTAAAATTCTGCTGGCATTAACGCCTATGAACTCCTTTACTAGCTATCTGCACAGGATATATTTCACTGCTATAACTGTTAGAGTATTACGTTCACCTCATAAATATCCACTGACAAGCTGAAGCATACACCTACACTTTAGTGTAGACTTTTCAAACACAGATAGCTGATTTATTTATATCTCTACTTCTAAAAAGAATTTACTAAACCTTCATGCTCTGTGCAACTGTAAACAGCGATTCAAATTTAAAATTGTATACAAAGCACAGATATATAGAAATAGACATAAAACAATTCAAAAGGTCCTGGAAATCATGATTATCAGGAAAGAATGCCAACTTAAGGACACAATAGACTCTTTAAGTGGAGATTTTCTACAGCAACTGAAGGTACGAGACTGAAGAGAGGGCATAGACTATCATCTCTCTCTTTCTCATACACACATGACAGAGTTCCATCTATACATGAAATATATATATAGAGAGAGAGCACGCAATTTATATATAAACACATACAATTATAAATACACAAATATATAATATGAGATAATCTTTATATTCTCTGCTCAAAATAAAAGTGCAAGATTTTGAGCTGAAATATAATTTCCACATACTCTTTTGCAATGGAAACTCAATGCATAAATGCCCCATTTTACAACAGAGACCACACACCATATGGATATACAGTAGACGTCATGAAGGGCTGAGTGTGCTTGACAAATTTACTTTCAAATTTTTTTTACCCTTTTCATTCTATTACGACACTTGCAAAATTTTAGTGACTCTACACATACTGTTAACATTTACTTCAGGGAAATGTTATTCAGGTCGGTCTCCTAGTTTCTCTTGAGATTCAGGCATACAATTGGAAAGTAATAAACTATCTAATTTGTACCTCATAATAAGATATGAAATTGATCCTTCAAAGTTATTACTTGTAAGAGATATAGATATACAATTTTGACAGTTTTCCAAAAATATTGTTGAAAATACCTTCTTGGGCCTCATGATACATTGTAATGAAAGTAGATGCCCAAAAGAATTATATATGTAAAATCAGAATTCCATGTATTATTTTAGTTGGGTACCTCATAAGTAATGTTGGAATAATTTTCTACTTTCTAATCTCAGAGCACTAATTGTATCTTTGGTCTTAAACCAACAGTAAAAAAAAAAAAGTCAAAATATAACTTCTAGCTATAGAAAAACAGTATGTAAGTTCTGTATATGCACAGTATAGCATTATGGGTATATAACAAAAGACTGAAAACCATCCAAATATCCACCAGTAATGGACAAGATAAATATAAGATACAGATAGATAATGTAATATTAAAAATCATACACAGCTGTTAAAAAGAATGAGGGAGCTCTCTATATACTACTGTGGAATAATGACCAGATTCATTAATGAAAAAATAAAATTAAGCTGCATATAGGATATACATTTTGCTATACTTTGTTACAAAGAAGATAAATACATTAGAATTGATACATACTTACATTTTCAAATCAAATACAAAGCCGGTATTTGCCTTAAAAGTAAAAACAGTTACTGATAGGTTGAAGGAGGGCCCAGGGTGGAGGGGATAAAGATGTAAATGCGATCTTTTAGTAGATCTTGTTATATGCTATCAAATGCAATCATAAATATTTTATGTTTTCAAAAAAAATTTTAATAGAAAAGAAAACCCTACAAACTAAAATAGCCTTCACTAAGAGCAAATCAGAATGCTGCCAAAAACTGAGAATATGGCAGGAAATCTGAGAGAGATCCCTCCATAGTACATGAGCTTTTCTGTTAGAACATGGAAGTAGTCAATTGAAAGCTGGGAGAAAGTTAGGAAGGAAAATATATATTTCCCTCTCCAAAGGGACCTTCCCCAAGGAAAAGGAAACAGCTCACTAAAGGTTTGGAGAAAGAGAGGACTGAGAAAAATAACCCTGAGGGACCCAGCACCTTTTAAAATAATAAGGCAGCAGCCTGCTGAAACTTAGGAACAGAAAAACTGAGATAAATCTCCAAGGTTAATGAGGCTTAGGCATTGGCCAGTCATAGGCTATAGGCAGGAATCAACATGGAAGCTGGTCCCTCAAGCTGTAGGAAGTGGCAAAGGGTGTGAGTGAGGGGAATGCAATACCAGCAGCTGGAGAGCAAAGACAACTCCCCACAGTCAAAAGAGCTTGCAGGTGGGCTATAAAGCAGAGAGAGCATGAGAGAGGAAGAGAGCTCTGATGAAAAGAAATCCCTGACCCTTCCCTCAAAAATTTTTAAGCAATGGTGAACTAAGAAGATAACAAATTGTGATCCAGCTCAGCTACAGATTGGTAACATGACAGAGGAAGTGATATATTTGTTTCTAGAGGTAAATGTCATCTAGTCTTTTTTTTATGTACCAGCAAAAAATAACAAATTATGGTACACACCAAAAGCAGGAAATTATGACCCATAATCAATGGAAAACACAGTCAATATGGGCAAAACTGCAGTTAATAGATTAAAAAAAAACTTAAAATAACTATGATAAAAATTTAAAAATCTAGTGAGAAAGATAGGTAGCATGCATAAAAATATGGTAAATTTCAGCAGAAACTATAAATAGGAATGAAATGGAATAGCTGGAGAGGAAAATGTAATAGCAGAATACTGTTTTGTGGGGTGCCTGGGTGGCACAGTTAGTTGATTGTGTGACTCTTGATTTTGGCTCACGTCATGATCTCAGGGACATGAAATCAAGACCCACATCAGGCTCTGTGCTCATCACAGAGTCTGCTTGAGGATTTATCTCCCTCTCCCTTTGCCCCGCCACTGAGTGCCACACACACACACACTCTCTCTCAAATGAATAAATAAATCTTAGAAAAAAAGTATAATGTTTTTGATTCATGTAAAGATAGACATACAGCATAAGAAAAGCTCATTGAACTTGAAGGCAGGGGAACAGAAATTGTTCAAACTGAAAAACAAAGGAAAAAAAAAACAACTAAAGAGAATCTGAGACTAGTGGGACTATATCTAATGGATTAATGAATAATTGGTGTCCTAGAAGAAAAGGAGAAATAATGGAGAAGAAAAACTTGAAAAAAATAATGGCTGAGAACTTCCTAGAATTGATGAAAGGCATAAACCTACAGATCAAAGAAACTTAGTGACCCCCCAAGCAGGATAAATACACAAAAACTATATCAGGGAACATACAATAAAAGTTATGAAAAACAGAGAATATCATAAAAACATGCCTCTCTGTCCCTTATCACCCTCCACCAGACAGTATATAGAGAGAAAACACTCATAAGCAGGACAGCCAACTGTCTATCAGCAACAGTGGAGGACACAAGACAATGGAACTCCTCCAAAAATGTTAAATGGGGGCTAAGAAAGGGAAGTCAACCTAAATTTCCATATTCAGAGAAAATACCCTCCAAGAATGGAGGCAAAATAATTTGCAACAATGTGGATGGAACTAGAGTGTATTATGCTAAGTGAACTAAAACACTCAGAGAAAGACAAATACCATAAGATTTCACTCATACGTAGAATTTAAGAAACAAACAGGTAAACATAAGGGAAATAGGGAAAAGAGAGAGGGAAGTAAACCATGAGAGACTCTTCAAACCATAAGAGACTCTTAACTATAGAGAACAGACTGAGGGTTGATGGAGGGGAGGTGGGCAGGGGACAGGCTCAATGGTAGTATGTATTAAGGAGGGTATGTCCTGTGATGAGAACTGGGTGTTATATGTAAGAGATGAATCTCTAAATTTTACACTTGAAACCAATTTTACCATATATGTTAACTAACTAGAATTTTTTTAATTGAGTCTAAAAAAGGAAAAAAAAATCTAGGCAAAATAGAAACATCTTAAGATAAGCAAACCTGACACAATTTATCTGGAATAGACTTCAGCAAAAACAAGTGCTAATAGCTCTTGAAACTAAAAGATAAGACATTAGATGGAAACCTAGAGTTTCAGGAAGAAATAAAGAGAAACAGAGGGGTAAATGTGTGAATAAATAAGAGATACAAACATATAAAAGAAATAAAATTTCCTTATTACATTACTGATTACTTAAAGCAAAAATAACACCTTATGGAATTTCTGACATATGCAGAATTAAAAATATATGATAACAAAAGCACACAGGGAGGAAATGGGGATTAGGCCACTGTAATGTTTATATATTGTTTTTAAACTACTATATTATTTGATAGTAAATTGTGACAAGTTCAAATAGCATATTGTTATTTCCAGAGCAACCACAAAAAACTTGCACCAAAATATAGCTAAGAAAGAGAGGACAAGAAATGGATTCCAGGAAATTACTCTGTTAACCCAAAAGAAAGCAGAGAAGGAGAAACAGAATAAAGAAGGACAGAACAAATAGAAATGAAATACAGAGATATAAGAATTGGAAACAAACTGAAACAAATGAATTGGATACATAACTATACCCAGAAAAAAATTATTTCAAGTGACTAAAACAGTATTTTGACTATATATCAATAATAGGATATAATCCAATGATAAATAGAACAGCAAAGAAATGTTTCATTCATCAATCTTAATTTTATTAATACTATTTTATTGTTAATGTGTAGCTATGTACTTAATAGGTTAGAGCAAATAAGTAAGCTCTTTGGTATTGTTATGACCAAGTTAAGAGAAAGGTAATACAAGTATAAATTTTAAAATATTCAATAAGATCTCTTAATACTAAATTGGAATTGAAAAATATACCATAAACTCGTGATTTTTCTCAAAACTATTTAATTTTCTAGGTTTATGGACTGAGATGCTTAGAAGCAATGACAGCCCAATAATAATTAGCACCCCTACTATCCAATATGTGTTCTCTATATACCATTATCTACTAAAAACATCTAGGGCCCTTTGGAGTTGAATAGGTTATTCCTGTTTTAAAACAGAAAATGTAAAAAATGAGTCTGGGACATTTTATGCCAAAATAAAATAAATTTATGAAACACTAACGTGGGCCATGTCAAAAATTGATAGAAGAATCAATATGATGGATCAGGCTTTTACCACCTGCTTTTTCTGATCTATCTTGGCATACCTAGTAGTTAAACAACTGATGCAATGCATTATAAAGCACACAGCGCCACTTACGAATGACCCATGCCAAAAGAAAAAGGCAAATCTGAATCACAGTAAGGGGGTACAAAGTATCACTACATGTAAGTGTGTGTTGGGAACCAAGGCTAGAGGAGTTTTAATTGTGTAAAAAGTGTTCAAGGTAGCTCTTGAGCAGAGATTCAAAGGAGGTCAATGAAACTGGGACTACCTGGGAAAGAATAATCCTGTTAGAGAAATCAAGTGTAAAGACCCGGGATTAAAGCGTTTTAGGCATATCTACAGGAAAGTAACAGAGTGTGGCAGGAACAGACTGAACAATGGAGAAGGTAGATGATGAGGTCAGAGAGGAAGCAGAGACCCAATCATGCAAAGCCTTATAGGGGTAACTGCTACAAATCCTCCTTTTAAAAAGCAAAGTTACTGGGATGCCTGGGTGGCTCAGTTGGTTAAGAGTCAGCCTTCTGCTCGGGTCATGATTCCAGTGTCCTGGGATCTAGTCCCAAATCAGGCTCCCTGCTCAGCAGAGAGTCTGTTTCTCCCTCTACCCTCCCCCCTGCTCATGATCTCCCTCTCTCTCAAATAAATAAATAAAATCTTTAAAAAAAAAAAGCAAAATTATGAATTATACAAAGTTAACATCTGGATCTCTCTCATCTCTTTTAGAGAGGATTGAGTTAAACTGTTAAATGAGTTACTTTTCAAACATCTTAAGATTCACATGTGCCAAAATATTCTCCCTCCCTTCATCCTTCCCTCCCTCCCTCTCTGAGACACACACACACACACACACACACACACTCAACAGACAATATCAAAAATAAAGAACTCAAATAACTACCATTATATCAAATAATGGCTAATTGAAAACTTAATCCATATTTCAATGTGCATTTAGGAAAATGTTAAAAAAAATCCAAATGAAAGCCATATTACATCATTACTGTGTAATTAGGTGAGAAATAGAATAAATTAATTTATGCTGCATTAAAATACTAATTTCCATTAGGGTATTACTAGACTTATAATGGTTATGTTAATATCACAGAGCAAAACTTTTATAAGCAATTCATGTATTTTTTCCTAGGAAATCAGGCATTGAGAAAATTCATTTGTCTTATCAAACTGCTTTTGGCACATTTAAGAGAAATCCTGAATACTTACATATACATCATCAACACTGAAAAATATTCATTGAGAGATTATCCTAATGTATAAGACCCTAGGGATGCAGTGATGTATCTCTTGCTAAGTTTCTAAGAATTAAGTCTTCATTTTTGTGGCCCTGAAACAGTACATGTTGTCTCACTCGAAAGTTAATACTAAAACTATGTTGATGATTTCAGCCTGCACTTAATTCACAGAGATTTTTACTAGCTCTCTTAAAAGAACTAAAAGAATTCACAGTTCTTTGCGTCATTTGTCAGACAGCTAAATTCCCAGCTAATTTGAAACTAAGGCTTTTTCAAAGAAAACCAATTATTTAAAAACTTCAAGTTTTTAAATTGATAACATATAGATAATATCAATTAAAGATACTTTACAGAAATGTAAAGTTTTCAAATCTTCATTGTTAAGGACAACTACAGATTATTTTCTAGGACTATAAATAAAAAATTTTATGAAAAAATCCACCTATCAGTTTAGTTGGAATATGAGTTACTGGAATATTGTTTTCTTTCAGAATGGCAAGTATTTAGTGGACTCATTCCAGGCACTCAGTCCTAATAGAAGACATATGGATATATTCAATTTTTGAGCAACAAATTTATCCCTTACTTATTTTTTATCACATGTTGGAAAAATAATCTTAAATAACTGGTGAAGTCATTTTTATATCTAATTGAGAAGACATCCAAATCCCCAGTCACGATTTAATTTTGCTTATTAGAGACTAATATTTAGATGTATGATATGAAATGATATATGCTTTTCTGTAACACAGAAGTAATGTGGATTAAAATTCTTCACATTATACCTCTACATTCTACACTGCTGGCACAGCAGCCAAATGACTACATTTATTACTAAATTTACACCACAGAGAACAAAACTGGAAGCGGCACCTTAAACTGTATATACTAAAATGAGGCTGATAACTGCATGAGGTCTCTCCCTGCTTTTATGTGCAGACAGTTTTCAAATACAGCCATAGGGATTTCTATTGTAAAGATAGATGCCACTGTGACCCAGATGTCATTTCACTGATGAGTGAGAATTTAATGGCATTTAATGGGAATCCCTTGCTCACAGTTTGAAAAGAAACTAAACATGCATTAATTTTGCCTCTTAATCAATGCAGGCATTCCTAGCCTAAATAGCATATCAACAAAAAAGACTGACTCTTAAAATAATTGTGGAAATATTAAACAATCTCTAGAGATATAATTAATCCAACATAATTTCCCCAAACAGAAAGAATAAACTTTCAAAGTTTAAACATTTATACACATAAAAGCTTATAGATGCATTCAAATAGGTAAACAAACATGATTTGATGTGACAGTGTTTCCAACTACTAATAACTTACTCGTGTGTAATAAGGTTCTTCTGCATACAAAGGACAGTTTGCTTCTTGGTCCACGGAACTCAATAAAGTTGAGTTTGTGCAAAAGAGATGATAGATGACGGAATGATAGAAAGGAAGGAAGGAAGGGAGGGAGGGAGGGAAGGAGGGAAGGAGGGAGGAAAAGGAAAGGAAAGGAAAGGAAAGGAAAGGAAAGGAAGATATACAGATATACTGAGGTGAATATAGAGCCAATGTTCAGTTATCCTAGAAAAACAAATTCTGATATTTTAAGCCAAAATGATTTTCTATACCAAAAATAATATCATTAGCCCAATATCTTACCCTACTGCAAAAAATGAGAGGCTCTGGATGACAGAATTGTTCAGCATTATAACAGTCCTCCTAATTTATTTTTAACAAACAAATCTAAGTATTAGTTTCAGCTTCCTCTTCTTTCCCAGACCCCAAGCTCTATGATGTTTTCTCCCCACCATTTTGCAAATGCATAACACGGTGCTCACCCTACAGTTTGAGGGCTTACCAGTATTTGCTGAGTTAATAGTTACTGGATTTGAGGTACTGAATTTGATCTATGCAGTTAATATCTCTCTGAGATACGTAACTGACATTGATATCCATATGAATATCATTCAATCTAACTACAGAACGATTAGCAAGCTATAAAATAAAATACAACGGTTCACTTGACTAAACGTAGAAACACAAAACTATAAAACTGGACTTCGGTTTTTGCTAACTGATGGCAATCAAGCAACAGTGGCCATCATTCATGGACAAAAGTCTTCCTGGCTTATTTTGAGACATGAATATTCAAGCCATCCTAGATCTCTCATTTCCTATATGCCAACCCAATGGCTTCGCATAAGAGGGAGATGGCTGAACTTCAGGATAGACTTGTTCTAAGCTGGGAAGCAAGTAGGCATCAGAAAGGAATGGAACTTAAAAAAAAAAAAAAGAAAGGAATGGAACTTGATGTCAATTTTAAATGGTCAGCAGATGGTAGAAAGTGAGTCTTTTCAGTCTTGCAAGCACCAACAGAGAAGAGAGAGATAAAAGCATATATTTTAAGTCCATTGTGATTCTTAGATCTAAATCATTGCATGTTTTGACAAGCAGGAAGCAGTCATTTTGAGTAACCTAACCACACGTAAACATATCAAGAAGTAGTGAAACATTAAATCAGCATCCGGTTAGTTAAGATTTCCTAGGCATTTACTTCCCTTTATCCCTCAGTTACCTCTTGTCAAAGAAATCCACGTTTGAAAAAACAGGTGTCTTCACACAAGTGGCCTACTACTTGCGATCTGTTCATTGTTCAAACGTTCTGGAGACTGAGTTATGCATCAATGAGGGCTCATTCTACATTTATTAGTTATTAACACCACTGAATTTGAAAGCAATATAGCACAATTCACGCTGATCTTCCAAAGCATTTATTTTTAAAACACTCTCAACATTGGTGGCATTTGCTGACAAATGTGAAAGCTTAGGATTTAATTAGTACTGGGCTCTTTATCAACAAGTAAAAATTTGGGCTTAAAAAGACTGAAAACATTCTTTAAAAGAATAAATACATCTTGATAAATCAATTTCCACTAATACATCTTATTTAACATTAACGAGAAGGTCTTTAATCTGCAATGCCTTGTTGGAGTTGTTCTTCCTTTGGTGAGAAGGTACTAGAAAGTTATTAATTCTGGGGCAGGACTGGAGCACAGAACTTTTTCAGAGTCAGGAAACGTGAAAGGAAAAGACGAGAAACGGCCTCTTGCAATTATACAACCTCTAATGTTCATAAAACTGGCTTTCTTTAAAGTCAGCCTCTGGTACACGTTTTAGATATGACAACGAAAATTCACTTTCAAGACCTTGCCACTTTAAAACAGCTCTATGACGGAAACAAAACAGAGGTCGTCACGCATCAGTACAAGACCATAACCAAAGCTGCGCCAAGCTGGCGTCCCTCAACCTGGCGTCCCATCACCGCAGACAGGCTACGAGAGATGACGGACTGTGCTGCTTGAATGGCATCCCTGAGGAAAATCCAACTGCAGCAGCACATTTTTAGATTTAAATGTGAAAGATTGGTCATTCTAAATATATACCATTGTATTGTTTCATCAAAGTCAACATCTTTGGAACTTAGAGAAGACTGAATGAATAAAATATTCTTATGTTGTCAAACCCCAAACACGGACCATTGTATGAGCATTTTCATTCTCCCCTGACAACATCAGTGCACCTTGCAAAAAGAAAGCCAGATGTCCATTCTAGTTAGTGCTATTAAAAGTCTGTTTTACAGACTTAAATTATATTCACTGGGTTTTATTTTTTGTTTTTGTTTTTTTCCAAATGATGATGGCACTGAAGCTTTTGATAATGGAGAAAACATATTTTTATGTGGATCTTTTGGTACTTCTAGCTTAAAATATACAGTCTGACATATGTTTAAAACAGAGCATATGGAAATGATAAAAAGCAAATCTGAATTCCAAGTTCAAATATTGGTTCAAAAGCTACCTTATAATAATTTCAAATCATGCATGTTACTGAGACTCAGGACCAACAGAAACAATTAATCTAACCTCCAGGACTTAAAGTTTCCACGGTTCATAGCTCATTGTTCAGGTTCTACAAAATTTATTCACAGATTCTTCAAAGGATTTTATCTGGAGAATCCTTCTCTTTGTGTGACTTGGGGTCACTTCGTATGGAGCCATACCAAAAACAGCACCCGTACAAATCAGCCAGGGGATAAACTAACAGCAATCCGCAAGTACTGTTAGCCGAACAATTCCCATCTGTCCACTTAGGTGCACTATCGCAGAGGTGGTGTCTATGAACAATAAATATGGGGCAACCAAAGTCTGACAAAAATTTAACATCATTCAGCTGTTCTCAAGATGAGAAAAAAAAAATCTGAAAAATTTTCCTTTGTTGCTTTTCGCTTCTAGGGGGAAAAGACATAAATTATGCCTAACAAAATGACCTTAGAAATGACCTTCCGTCAATCAGTATGCTCTTAAACAATCACTACAATGTCCTAGGTCTTTATGTTGGGAGAACTGTATCCTAAACCCTGATCCGAAATGACGGCTTTGGAAAACTTTCAAGATTGCGAAGGGTGTGCTGAATTAATAGTGATTAATACACATTGAATGAATCAGTCAATATTTGTGAATGAGAATTCGAATCCATTTTTTGTAAGAATTAATAATCTAAGATTCATATGTTCTTGGGGATGTTTTTGAGAAAATTCCGTTAACCAAAATATTTAGCTTACCAAAACATAGCAATCCCAATCATGTCTATGAAAACAGTTTATTGTACCATGTTGTTGATGAGATAGGAAATGTGTCTAACTTGATGTCAGAATAAGGTTCGAGTTCTAACCTTATTATTTTACAAACCACATGTCAGTTTCCTATCTTGAAGGTTATGTTGGCTTATGTGAGAAGTGAGATGGTTGCCATATTGAAGCAAATTCAGAGATTTGATTTCAAGCTTAGAAAGGAAAATGAGAATTTATAAAGATCTGTAAAGACTCACATGTGAACGTTAACTTTTATTTTTAAAAAATCAATTTCATCAAATGTAGAGACAGCTGAACATAACATGTCTGTAGATATTTTTAAATGAACTAAGAAATCCAACTGTGTTTCTTACATGGGAAAGCTGCTCTGAGGTCACCTAACTTATCAAAAAGGTCTTTTATCTCTTTTATCTTTGTTCTCCTATGCCAAGCAAAGTGCCCGTGCTGGAAGTACCTAGTACCTACCCCACAAAAGGAAAAATAAGTAGAAAAGCAGAAACTTAAAAAAAAAAAAAAAAGCTTACCATTATCCCCCTTCACATTCATGTGGATAACTATTATAAAAATACTGATAAATAAATGAATACAAAATAACAAGTGTTGGAGAAGATGTGAGAAATTGGAACCCTCACATATTGCTGGGGCGAGGGAAGATGGTGCACTGGGGAAGACAGAATGGTGATTTCTCAAGAACCTAAACACAGGATTGTCAGATGACCCAGCAGTCCCGCGGGTGTGCATGTGCGCAGAGAACTGAAAGGAGGGACCGAAGCGGCCGCGGACAGTCCTATCACACACCCGTGTCGACAGCTCCATTTTGCATCACAGTCAGACGAAACCCAAAGTCCGTCCACAGATAAATGCGTAAACAGAATACAGCATACACGCACAATGGGATATTATTCAGGCGTAAAAAAGAATTCTGATACACGCTACAATATGGATGAACTTTGAAAACATTATGCTAGTAAGGAAAAGCATTATATGACGCCACTTCTAGGTCTTACCTAAAATTGTCAAATTTGGAGAGAGAGAAAATAAAATGATGGTTACCAGGGAGCAGGGGAACGGGAGAAGGGGGAGTTACTGTTCAATCGAGATGATGGAAAAGTTCGCGTAATGAACAGCGGTGACGGCTGCGTGCCATTGTCAAAGTACTTAATGCTACCGACTCCTGCACCTGGAAATGGCCAAAATTGTTAAGTCTGCGTTATACATGTTTTGCCATAATAAGCAGTTATTTTTTATAGGATTTTAAAATCAGCTGAAATATTATAATTTGTACAATTCACTGACAAACTCAAGATATACACAAACTGAAAATTCCCATATACCGATAATAATTAAGTTAGGAATATTATGGAAGATGTATGTTTAAATAAAAACATTTATTAATATATAATATATAATAATATATTAATATATTATTAATATATTAATATAACAAAATTATAGTAGTATAATATTAATATTATATTAACATAAAATATTAATATAAATATTAAATAATTAATATTTATTACAAATTTCTTAAAAATTATAATATAACAAATTTAACTATAGATTATTAATATGTGGCTATCTATATATATTTATCATAATTATTTTTAAAGAGTTTTGATTTATTCATTGGACAGAGAGAGTGAGTGAGAGCATGAGCAGGGGGAGGGGCAGAGGGAGAAGCAGACTCCCTGCTGAACAGGGAGCCTGATGTGGGACTCAATCCCAGGACCCCTTTGATCATGACCTGAGCCAAAGGTAGGCATTTAACCGACTGAGCCACCAGGTGCCCCCATGATTATTTTATTTATCGAGCTAGTCAATTCATTTTAATGTTCCACCTTCCTACACGGAGTTGTTGGCACACGTTCTCATATCAAGATAAAACTTTCTAAAAACGAATATTGGTTATTATACCGGGATATAGTCAGTAATGTCCTCAGGGCTGACCTCTCATTACTGCCGTTGTGTCCATCTTTCGTAGTCCCTCTGCCCTCAATTCTATTGTCCTGCTTCTAATCTGTCACTGGGAGGGAAACCAGATAATCAGGCCCAGTAAAAGTAGGTAGGAGATAAAAACAGGTAATCGTGTAAATGAGCTGGAACTCTTCCACATCTGTTTTTACGGACCAGAGAGTTACTTATTTCCATCAACACTTCTAGAGTGTGTTTTAGGTATGGGAGTTGCTGATCTATTCTGTAATACCACATATAGTTGCCTCTCACGGGAATAGCACAGAGGTTAGGGGGTTGCTGTGCCCTGCCCCCCCCATAGTTGAAAATCCACATATAACTTCCCACTCTAAAGCTTAACACTAACAACATCCTACTGACTATAAGCCTCACAGATCACATAAACAGCGAATTAGCATGTATCTTGTATGTTATTATATGTGTTATTTGCTGTATTCTTACAAAAAATTAAGCTAAGGAAATGAAAATGTTATCGCTAAACCACGCATTTCAAATCCACATTGCCTGATGGTCAGCTGTAGCTTGTAACACAATCTCCCGAAGATTCTACAGATTAAATTCAGCATCCTGATTATCTGTTGAATATAGAGCCATACTTTTCCTCCATGACTGTAATAGTCGTAAGCCTACATTTCAACACATATACCAAAATAGAGTCCAACTCGAGCAGTCTACCAATCTAAACAACAAGACCAAACTCACATTATATATATTCACTGTCATAGAAGTACACACATATTCAAATCGTACATAATTTCTCTCAACTTGAAAATTTTGCAAATGTGTTTTGCTATACTTCCTTATTTAAATGCTTGGTTTTAACTTCTTTTGCATATCCAAGCTAAAAGTAAATAACTATTACATTTTATTTTTTAAGAGAAAGGAAACGAGTAGTTAGCTTTACAAGGGGTGGAGTCAGGGGACACCAGGGGTAAATATTTTATGTTCACTGGCGTGTCTCCTTTCCCTAACTCCTCTTGCACCAGCCGAGTCAAATAAATGCTCTTGGATCTCTCCCTCTCCCCCCTTCTCTCCTCTCTCTCTCTCTCTCTCTCTCTCTCCCTCCCTCCCTCCCTCTCTCCTTCCAGATAAATGCCAGTCATTTGGCCAGGGCTAGCTCACAGAAGGTGCAGCAGGCACAGATGGTACCGATGCATAAATGTCATCTAGTAAAAGAACGCCAACGCCAGCTCAGAACAGATTCCAGATAAGCACGGTGCACTTACAGGAAGTCTGTGATCGGCAAGGTTAACGCCGCGGCTGTGAGAGCTCCCTGTCTGCTCCCAGATCAACAACAGAAATTCCTGAACAAATAAGCACATTCAATTCATCTTATTTGTCACAAATGTATTAATCTAGACGGTATCTCAATGAACGATCTAGCCTTAGAAATAACACAAAAAAGGGGATAATGTCTTTTGTGCACCTGCTTGAACGCGGCCACGTACTCGTGTATCTGAGGGTCTATGCGCTCTTCCCACCCATAGTTCCTTACCTCATTGTGTTTTCTTTCTAGTTCTTGTTACCTCAAATTATTGTTGGTCGTGTACTGATATGCCAAATACGTCTCCCCGCCTCCAGTAACTTACACATATCATTCTTCACACGACTTCCCATTCCGTGGCTAAGTACTGGTTTGCTGTCTCCTGAGCTACAGGTAACCTCCACAAGAGAGCCTGGGTCTGTCCTGTTCAGTGTGGTCGCTCAGTGCACAGTGATAAACCGCTGGCTGAACGAGTATCGAGGAAAAACAAAGGCCCTCCTCTGTACCTACGCTCACATGCTCAAGCTCTCCCGACACACACTCAAATTTATCGTAAACTGCTAATATAAGATTTCTTGAAGATTATCTTAAAAAAAAGAAAAACAAAATATTCACTAAGTCGAATCACCATACTCTAAGTTTGGATCGCCCACTAGATACCCCTTACACAGGCCTAGTCCTTTACTATTCCTATTTTGTTCATTCTAAAGACAAACAGAACGTTAATAAAATTACCTCTGCTTAGTAATCCTACCTGTGCCTACCTCAAAGGTAAGTCTGTTTCATGAAGAGTGCCGCCAAGAGGAGAAAACGGTTAAACATTTAATGTGTGATTCAGTCCAGCGAGGGTAGAAAGGACAGTCCAGGAGGGCAGTAACAGTGGTACAGAAAGAACGTCCTTGTATGATTCTTTCAGCGGTCACAACAACTCTTAATGGCATAGAGGAAGGACGCATTTTCCTTGGAAAAAGATATTCCTTCTTAATTTAATTTCCTAATTCTTCACTATACACCTATTTATTTGCTCCTCAAATACACCCAACTTACAATAAAAGTCATCACTACTGCCTTAGGTAACACAGTGTCCTTCCCATCACTGAAAAAATTATTAACTATCCAAACACAGGATACACTGATTATAGCTTGGTGAAATGTTCTATGAGTGTTATCATAAAAACCATGTGACAATATAAAGAATGATAATTATATCATTTTTAAAAGGCTAGAAATCAGTATTTATATAGGATGATTTCATTTATATTTTAAAAACAGGCTCAGAAAAAGTTTTGAAGTAATACTTTCTTGAGTAGTTTTGGTTTGTGTGATTTGGGAAGACACTGTTTTCTTCTTTGTCCTGAAATTTTTGCAAATTTTCCTTAATAAGTACATATTTGTTCTGCAATAAGAAACATTTAAAAGAAAACTTGCTATCTTCTTTATTTTACCCCATATCTTCTACACACACACACACACACAAAATGGAGTTTTTTTTCCTTAGTTGTAGTCTTCCCACTGAATCAAATTATTGAAAGAAACTAAATAGCTGCTAATAATTTTAACTTTTTCTCTAATATAAACTGTGGCATGTTAAAAAAAAAAGTATACGGAAAAAGCAACAGGAAAGAGTTTCTGTGTATCAGTAAATGACTGTCAATGCTTTTGAATAAGATGAAAGGTGTGGGAAGCATGGAGGCTTTTTTGGGGCACCTGGGTGGCCCAGTTGGTTAAGCAGCAGACTCTTGGTTTCCCCTCAGGTCATGAAGCATAAGTCCTGGGATCGAGTCCCATGTTGGGCTCTGACTGGGGATTTCTCTCCCCCTCTCTCTCTCTGCCCCTCCCCCTGCTTGTGCTCGCTCTCTCTCTTGTTGATAAATAAATAAATAAATAAGTGTATCTTAAAAAAAAAAAAAAAAGAATAGAGGCGCTTTTTTGTCGTCTTTGAAAACCAAATCTGCCGTTTGAGAGTCATCTGACTTGGAACGACATTATCTTTTCACCTGATTTTCCTTATTTATAAAATGTAGAAGTTGTAGTATTGCCTCATAGAGCTAGTGGGAGAATTATAGGCTTGCACACGAAGCTTCGTGTCAGACACATGATAAACACTAACAGGGGGCGCCTGGGTGGCTCAGTGGGTTAAAGCCCCTGTCATCGGCTCAGGTCATGATCCCAGGGTCCTGGGATCGAGGCCTACATCGGGCTCTCTGCTCTGCGGGGAGCCTGCTTCCCCTTCTCTCTCTCTGTCTGCCTCTGCTTGTGATCTCTGTCAAGTAAATAAATAAAATCTTTTAAAAAAAAGATAAGCACTAATAAGGCTATTACTACCATTAGTACTACTTCTTCTACTAATACCACTAGTATTTCTATCTAACAGAGATGAACTGGCAAATAGGTTGATACATGGAATTGTTTATCTAGAACTTCAAAGCAGGTAATGGAGCAAAAACCAGCACCTACATTATAGTCAAGCTCCAAACCAAAGAAATACCTAATTATTGAGAACTTCTTTCAAACACACAGCTGTTGGAGCGAGATCTTGAGTGCTTTCAGAGGACTGACTCTGAGCATTCTAAGAAAACAACAAAACAGTGCTGGCCGTTGCTAAAAATAGACAGGTTTAGGGGCAGGTGTGTGGTGCAGTCACTTGAGCGTGGGACTCTTGGAGTCGCGATTTCAGGGTCATGAGATCCAGCCCTGCGCAGAGCTCAGTGCAGGGTCTGCTTAGGAGTCTCACTGCCTCTCCCTCTGCCCCTCCCCACTTCTCTAAAACAAATAAATCTTTTAAAAAAGTTAATAAAATAAGGTATATAACATGCTACTAAAATTAAACTGAATGCCCTCCAATAATGTGAAGAATTTAAAAACTGTAAGTTCCTATTTTTGGTGTTTTCTTTTTTTTAACCTCACCACCTTGGCTGATTAGAACAAGTGTCCTTTCTTCCAGGCAGACCCAGCTTGGCCAGCACAAAGCAGGGCTGGATTTCAATGACCCTCCATTACTCCCTCGGTTTCCACCTCTATGCAGGACATAATTTGATCACCTGGAAACAGCAATCCTGGAATTACACACAACTTGTGATGGTAGATCATGGTTCACAAATGTGAAAATGAAATAGTAACAAAGAGTTGGGAGCAGATTGTCTAGGGTGAACTCTGGATCATAAAAAGAGAAGCTCAAAGGCCAGATGGGACGGCGAAAAGGGGACCTGAAACGGGAAATGCCAGAGGAGCAGCAACGGGTGAAGGCCAAGTCAACATGCTCAGATGAGGAAGCGAGGTAGGAACTACAGTGCAGGGAAGTACACTGGTATTTATGCTTCCATGCCTGAAGTGTGCAGAAACGGTAAGATATGTTTATAATTCAACCCAAGGACTTGAAAATCTAAGGTGGATTAGAAAAGGAGTATGCTTTCGGCTCAGGTCATGATCTCAGGGTCCTGGGATCGAGTCCCGCATCGGGCTCTCTGCTCAGCGGGGAGCCTGCTTCCTCCTCTCTCTCTGCCTGCCTCTCTGCCTGCTTGTGATCTCTCTCTGTCAAATAAATAAATAAAATCTTTTAAAATCTTTTTAAAAAAAAAAAAGAAAAAAAAGAAAAGGAGTATGCTGTGCCCACTTGTGTCTATCCTGGCTACTCGTTTTCGGAAGGAGCACCGGCCTCTTGACATCACGTGATGACACGAAGAGCATCTCTACCATTTCTAGCTGTTGGATCGCCCAACAAAGAAGGAGACTTGTGTTCGTGTACTCTCAAGAGATGGCTCAGCTTTCAGGGGGATCTACTTTCTTAAACTACAAGTGCATCCCCCCAAAAAAGGACTGAGAGCTATGACCCCATCCTCAAGTTGTAAGAAAATGTGGTTGACTGGGATTTGACGTATTACAATCTAATTATTGATCGCATATTCTAACACTGAGCTAGCATTCAGTTCTAAGTGTAGGAAGGAACCAGACACCATCGCCAGTACTACTGTGACGCCACTTCTTAAAGGGCTTCAGTGGTTCCGATCATCGCTCAAACACTACAAATGAGATAATTATTGAGTCCGTAGGTACTTTTTTTTTTTTTTTGCTGGATTCTTAATCTCTATTCAGATAAATATCAAAATGACACAATGCTATGTAACTGTACCAGTTTCAGATCTCCTGTCATCTGAACGTGGCTCCTCTCTTTCAAAACCATTATTACAATTCTTCTTCCTCAGTCAACACCGTACTTGGCAGCCCTGCATTAGATCCCTACTCAAACATCTAGTACAAGAAGCTTTCCCCTTAATCTCACATCCAAAACTTAAATGAACAGCCAAAACGTTCTCACATTTTTCTAATTCTATTAAAGTTTCTCTTCCTTTTAAGATAATTTATTTCTTCATAAAAGTTCAGGTGTAATTGCTGATGGAAGGAAATACTGAGATATTTCAACAGCATTCAAGTTGGTCTTGGGGACTGGACAATGATACAAAAGAAATAAAAATCCTTTATTAAACCTAAAAGAGAGTAAAGAAGAAAAAAACTAACACATGAAATAATTGGAAAGCAATTAATTTTAAAATTATTGCACAGTACTTAAAGGGATTCACTTTAAGCTGGTTATTTACTGCACTCAGGATGATAACGACCTTTGCACTTACAATCAAGGAGCAATAGTGCCCCCACGGTTCAGATGCTACACTTCTCCATAAGCATGCTCACAGACACAAGGGTACTATCTAAAGGTAAGAACTATGATTTTCTTTTTGCTATCTTTTATACAATTCTAGGAACAAAGTCAGCAAGTAATGAATAATTCGATTATGTGTTCAATCATTTGAAGGCGTTTCTCATTTTAATCTGTTACAAAGGAGAAAAATGTACTGATAATCTTTTTCTTTACTCTTAAGAAATAAATGAATTAGCCCTAATTTTATGCAGTTTAAAAACACCCATAAACTTAATTAAGCTTTAAACTCGGTTATAGAGAATAGGAATCAATCACTACAGTCTCAACAGTAGCATTAAGAAAACAAGGTGCCCATTTCAGTTTCTTAATGAGCCAATTACCAGTAATAGGAAACCCTCAAAAGATTCAGATTTGGCTCAATTAAGTTCCTTGAAAACCAATCTCATATAACCATCTACAAGAGAACAGAACAGGGCAGAAGGGGAGATTCTCTGAAGACTACAGCATCCGTGAAGGTTGAGGCTAGCGGGGCTGGTTTCTGAGGATCGATGTTTGGAAGTATTTTCACTGACGTTCTCGCTGGTTCACTCACAAAACATTGCCCATTTGTAAGCGACCTTTTTTTTTTTTTTTTTTTTTTTTTTGCCCCTCCTCTGGGCTACTTCTTCCCAACTCTGATTTGCGACTTATCTGATAGCGATATCGCCTAGACTATACCATTCTCAAAAAACAGGTTGCTCTTTCATTATCTCAACTAGAAACAGAGAAGTCATCAACTGTTGCGTGTCACTGACAAAGGACAATTTGAGCAATTAAGTCTCCACGGAGCCATGTGTTTACACTGAGCACTGTCTACCTATCACCAAGCTGGGGTTCTTAAATCCCTCTAATACTACTGAATAATTCATTGCTTTTCAACAAAAACAAGAAATGAGATTTTGACAGCTGGTTACTATTTCATTCTAGTTTTTATTCACAAATGACTGCCTCACCCCATTCCTCAGTTTTAGGAATTTGTTGTTTCAACTTTCTGCAAAAGCTTCCAGGAGCTGGTTATAGACATTGCTACTATCCATTTAGACAGGGATGGTCACAAGGAGAGAGCACCGAGGATGATGGCAAGTAATCTTGCTTAGTCTGAAGGCAAAATGTCATTTATTTCTGGGTTTGAATCAAGCCAATTAAAACCTGCCACCAGCTTTGCAAAGCCCAGCATCGCTGGTAGTGCTACTCATACAAATTAACAACATATTTTACTCTAGAGGATATCCTTGTGAAATGCAGAAGCAGGAGGAGAAGAGAGCTCTAGAATTCAAGCCCATTAAATGTATCCAAAATGCTTCTGTATTCTCATGCCAAGCTCTCTGTAACCAATTCTGTCCCTACAGAAAAATTTAAAGAATGCTGAGAAAGTAGTACATTACCTTAAGTATGGCTACTTTGTAACCCACAGTGGTTAATATATTGTATTATATATAGGAATAATTACTACTGTTAGACTCATTAAAAGCCACTAAATCACAAGACCATTTTAAACTGCTGCAGTAGGAGAAAAACGTTCAGATCTTTACAGTACCAGGTCCTGGCACGGCACCAGAAGAATGATGTAGTGTATCGCTTGGGGGAGAAATGTGAGCAGGAGTTCTTGTACTTACGTGTATATTTCTAATTTGTGTGACAAATAAAAGGTATTTTTTAAGCCTTCACACACACAAGCCTCCTCTCTGCCTGTCACAGTATAAAAGCAACCCATTGGCCTGAGCTGTAGCCCATATGGTTGTTATACTTATGTTTGTGAGTTTGGGATAACGCGCTTTGTGTTGGCAATTTTCATTTCAATAGCCTATTAATCTCTTAAACACATTAAGCATGTCCACCCCTGCTGCCGGACTCCCAGCCCCTTTGATTCTCTCCCCTTCTCGCCCCGTGTTTTCACCCTGGAGCCCGAGGTGGCAGCAGAGTGACTCCTGCCGACAGGACGATATTTCAGTTCAAATTACAGGTGGTTTCGTAACTGCCTAAAGACATGTCAAGCTTCTACGCTCAGGCTTTCTAAAAGGAAGCATAAGGGCTTTGCGAACAGGGTCACTCTTGGTGTTTAAAGCATGAGCTGACTCACTGCACTCCGGAATCTGACCCTTGCTTCCAGCAGCTTTACTGGAAACAGACTCAGCCGGGACTCAGCCACCCTCGGGCTGCTTGGGGCACAGCGGGCCTTCTCTCTCCTTTCTGCCCCTGCACGGCTGCACCCACCGAAGGGAGGGATGCAGGGCAAGCAGATGCCCCTCTCTTGCCCGGTGAGAAGTCCACTTGGAACACGAAGCAACGTGTGCAGAAGTTCAACGTGGCGATCTCTTTTTTACGAAGATGCCTCAAAGTTTCTTTCTATAGCAGCAATTAGCCTAAGTATGGCATGATCTTACTCCTCAGAATCCCCGTTACAATCCCAGCTTCCAGATCTCCACCAACCAGCACCCATCTCTTATCATTTGACTGGGAGAAATGCACGACTTCCTCTGTATTACAACTAATGGCTAAAACAGTTGGTAATATTTACTCACTGCTGGGCAATGAGCTCAGCATTTCACAGGTATTACTGGCTCATGCACTCTCCACAGAAACGAAGCAGGGTACTTACAGGACATAACAGAAAGCCAAGGAGGCAATTTTACATTTTCTGCCTTAATAAAACTACTACATATTGATGGGAGATCCTCAACCCAAGTTAAACTAAAACACTCAGTTTTTATCAGGTACCTCCGTACCACAGTGTTCAGACCCATTTCTGGTGTTGTCCTGGCACTCTCCCGAAGGACGGCACCATCCTGCTTCTGATGCAACAAGAATAGGGGAAGGAGCCCCAGGTGGTCAAAAAGGTCTGAATTAGGGGCACCCAGGTGGCTGAGTGGGTTGAAGCCTCTGCCTTCGGCTCAGGTCATGATCTCAGGGTCCTGGGATGGAGTCCTGTATCGGGCTCTCTGCTCAGCAGGCAGCCTGCTTCCCCCTCTCTCTTTCTGCCTGCCTCTCTGACTACTTGTGATCTTTGTCAAATAAATACATAAAATCTAAAAAAAAAAGGCCTGAATTACAGCAACTAAGACCTAAATTAAACTTATTTTGGCCATCACAAATAGGCTTTACTTTAGTATATTTGTTCTGAGACATAAATCCATATCTATCCCAGATTTGGTCACTACATAATGACCTGAAATTTGAAATGTAATAAATAAAAAAAAGCTGAGGAGGGAAAGGAAACGCTTCGAAAGCAGAATATGTAAAGTGGGAAAATGTAGTTAGAATGAAATTAAGAAACAGAGGCCACCAACTTGGGAAATGTAATAATTATCACAGTAAAAATAATAATAGCAAATATTTATTTAGAACTTTCTGGGTTTCAGTCACTGGGCTATGTGCTTCACTATTTCAACGAATCTCCAAACAACACTGTGTGGTCAAGTGCTATTATGTAATAATTTCTATTTTAAATATTGAAAAAAGGAAAATGCATTTTGGAGCGTCTAAGAATGTGTTTCGGGGCACAGAGTTAGGAAATAGTACAATGAGGAACAGAGCCCAGGGATGAAAAGAAAGCGACAGTGACTCGGCGAGGTCATGTGCACCTGTAAACAGACTCTACGGTGTCTACAAAACGTTCCCCAGGAGTGCTTTCAGAGACAGCCCTGTTCCTGCGAAGGAAGCAGGACTGGACAAGGACAATCTATTGTGTCGCAGTTTCAAGAGAAATTCCCCAGTTCACTGGGGGTCTCTGACGTGGGAATGGCCCTTCATATGGCTCAGAACTGAGCACCCCACAGCACTCAGTCTCTGAATGTGCGCGGCCCTACTCTGCTCCTGTTGAACCGTCACAGGAAATAGTTTTCCTACAGTTCTCACGAACTGTTCAACTAAAAAGGAAGAAAACGAAGGGAAGGGAAGGGAGAGGGAAAGGGAAGGGAAGGGAAGGGAAGGGAAGGGAAGGGAAGGGAAAGGAAAGGAAAAAGATAAAAAGAATCAGGTGAAAGCCAGATTACCCTCCTTGATTTTGTTTAACTGAAGGCATTTATTTCTTAGGATGGTTAATGCTACCTAAAGGTATACACCAGATAGTTCATATCCTAACCCTAAAACTTTAGCAGCAGATAGCATAGAAAATAAAAAGGGCACCATGCTTCGTCTCTCTTCTTGCTGAAGTGAAGACTCAGTATATCCACAGAGACAGTATTTCAAGTTTCTGTGACTCTCTGCTGTGTGTGAGACGCTTGCTTCTTCTGGCCGAAGGCAAACAGACACAAACTACAGTAACTGAACTGTAATCCCCACTTCTTAGCGAGATGGGGTGATGTTAAGACCACTGAGAAAAGCGACCTGAGGAGAGCCGTTCTTCCCATCAGAATTGTTCTCTTCCTTCAAATTTCGGGCCCAGTGGATAATTCACATTTGTCTTATTTTAAAGTAGCTGACGTAAACGGGGAAGAAAGTTCACATAAGCAAAATACGAAATTGGAAGAAAAATGATAATTGCACTGCGTGGCTCCACCCCCTCCTCTTAGGACTGAATCTGTTCTTACGAACCAGCTCAACTCGGTAAACCTGATTATGGGGGCAGTACGGTCCTACTGACAACAAAGACTGGTCTGGGATGACCCCGTTCATGTTTTAAGTGCTACAAAGAATAAACAGCGAGACAAGCTCATAATACAAACAACATAAAATTGTTTATTATTTGATTTCAGTAGAACATCTTCTAATTTAGAGCTTCTAAACACTCTTACCATGGGTGATGTCAGAAACACTTACTACACAAGCCGAGAACTGTTTCCTTTGCCACAGACAACAAATCTTCAGTGTCTTCTGATACGCATCACTCCACCTGCTCTGGGGAGGCACTGGATGTCTCTCCTGCCTTCCCTCTCACCTACCAAGGTCACTGTTGAGTGATGACACGACTCACTGCCAAAACGCACCCTCACGCACAGTAACTACCTACTGCTAAGTGTCTTGTCAGTATACCACAAAGCTCTAAAAAAGGTCGCCTGACAAAGTTAATAGAATATATAAACTTAATATCACAAATACAAATTTGAATAAGCCTAAAACCAAACTTCTAAAAATCTAAAAACAGACTCTGTCCTCACTATTCATTATTGTTATAAAATTATACTCTATCCAGAAGGCACATATCTGAGAAATAAATTTTAGCTTCAGAGAAACTGACCTTTCTTTTCCTTGAGTGATAATCTGGGAAGTGAAAAATAAATAAATTGCTAGTCAACTGCATTCACTTCTGGTTTGCAAAACCAAAGCCTTTCTCAATTAATGAGAGAAACAGTGGCAAAATGTATAAAGTGGAAAATTTTTTTAGCCTCGTTAGCTTTTTTCATCCAGGGTTCCGTGAGTGCCTTAAGATCTTTGGGGGTGTCTATCTGTATATGATATACTAACTTCTCACCAAAGCCTTACGCTCACTATATTGCATCCTTGAGAGAATGAAAATGAGTCCAGTCCCTTAAAATATTTCCTCTGTTCTGTGATTCAGGCAAGAAGCTTCAGTTGAAAAATTCTGTGGTTTTTTATTGTTGTTGTTGTTGTTTTAAGGTACAGAGAGGTTTTATAACTTGCTTAAGGCCAGTCAGTTGATAAATTCAAAAGCTGATATTTGCATCTATACTTTGGACACTAAAGCTGGGTGTCATTCACAAAATGAATACAAGGCATGCATTATTACAAATTTCAGGCATGACTTGTTTTGTTTTCTTAGGCTATCAAATTAAGATACACAGAAATTCAGAAGCACATTTTAGACTAACATCTCTTAAGTAAAATAAGCCATAACAGATGCCTGTGAGTAGGGTCTTAAGCAAAACAAAGATAATACAAGTCTTTAAAAAAAAAGTCACAATCTTCCATCTCTGGCGCAAAGCAATTTCTAAACATTCAATAAATACTGTAACAATATTATAATGACTTGAAATCATGATGGAGGTCCTTTCCATTTCAGTAATTTAGAATCCCATATCTCCCTCAAACTAAATGAAGACAGACAGAAAAAAGACAGAAAGAATTGAAAAGAAGAGAAGAGAAGAGAAGAAAAAAGAGCAAAGCAAGGCAAAGGAGGGAGGGAAGGTGGAAAGAAGAAAATAAAACTGTCTTTGGAACAATAACTCAGATCCTTAAATTAAAACAAAGTTTTTGATATCTGCTTTATAATACCCTTTGTACAAGATTTATCACCCTTTGGACTTAGTCATCATCTTTCCTTGGGTCCTATTTCATTCTCTAATTTCTACTTTATCTCCAATATTTGAAGCAGGACAAATAGAGACTCTACATCCTTTGGCCATGCTCTCTGTTCAGAAAACATTATCCCTTAACATCTTGCTATTATTTAAAAACCAAGGAGATGAGCTTTCAATATGAACAACAAAATGAAAATGCTTCAAGTATAATGTGTATCTGAGGGGCACCTGGGTGGCTCAGTGGGTTAAAGCCTCTGCCTTCAGCTCAGGTCATGATCTCAGGGTCCTGGAATCAAGTCCCGCATCAGGCTCTCTGCTCAGCGGGGAGCCTGTTTCCCTTCTTCTCTCTGCCTGCCTCTTTGCCTACTTGTAATCTCTCTGTAAAATTAAAAAAAAAAAAAATAAGGTGTGTCTGAACATCACGGGGAGAAAGAAAAGGCAGAGACAGAGGTACGCACATGCAGGATGAAGGCCCAGTAGCTCAGGGGTTTGGTATGCTGTCACCTGATGCTTACATGTCTGGGATGACTAAGAGCCATCTGTTAAATAAAGGATGACAGGCAGTAATTATCTGAATGGGACACATTGTACACTAAACAGGGATGGCTGAGATAAAGTGTCACAGGCAGGTCATTAATGGCGACAAGGGCTGGATTCAGCTGCCGCCACTGTCACCGTCCCAGGCGGGTACCCGTACTGCCGTAACCCTCACCTCTCTGGAGGTCCTTCCTGGGAAAGAGCAGGCTAATACAGCAGGTTAGAAAACCCAAGTTATCACATGGCCGGAAACATGCACGTAAGATCTGCTTCTTCAATGCCCCAGGAATTTACTTCTTGGTGGAGTATGTCTTTATAAGGCACAACGCCAGTGTATTGTAAGTGTGAGGTCTGAGGTCATGAAACTCTGAGTTTAAATAAACCACGGTTTGATCTTTGTTAAACTCTTCAGTGTATATTGGAGAATCTACGTTTTACAAGGATTAAATTAAAAACAGAACGGAACACAGCTGGCACACAGAAGGTATGGGATAGATATCCACTAACAAGTTGGTCAAGTCTAGATGAAAACCGCTTCATGTTAGGGAACGTATGTCACTCTTAAAAATTTTGCTGAAAACACATCAACCTAAAAATAGTATAATTAATGAATTATGTTCCAATATTTTAAAAAAATAAGGCACACAACTGATGATCTGTTTACATGCTGAGGCAGAGAACAGAACGGCTGGGAGGCCAGTGCCGTCCACTCTCAATACGCACCGTTCCGGCTACGTCCACAAAATCACTAGCAAATTCCTTAAAACATTCCCACTAGATACCCATTATCTTAGTATCTGTTACATTGTCTCTTAACTGAACAGTCATCTTAAGACTCGTTGGATCATCCGTCTTAGAAACGGTGGTAGAAAAGAGCCCCCAGTCCCTGTACCGCATTCATGCCCCCTCCGCCCTCTATTAAGACTTAAGCAGTCACTCTCTGTCCCGTTCCTTCAACACGTCAAGTATCATCGTTCGCGCCATCCTGAAACGCTCTGTTTTCAGACCCAACCGCTCACGAGAACCTGTAGACCCTCGGCTCTCAGTTACTACCCAAGTTCATTGAGGAAACTCTCACGGCTTTCAAAGAAAAGCCACATCTCTGTTATCTCCAGCTCTGAACAGAATGAAGCGGCTGAAAACAGCGGCAAGTGAGCAGCGTCAGAATGTGATGAACCAAAGCTGCTACTTCTTCTTTCTTCTCCCTCCTTGCCCGCTCTCTCTACCTACCCACCCTCTGCTGCTTCCGTTTTTATACACTTCATGCTACCAAAAAGGGCAAAGAACTGGAAAATGAGAACATCTGCCAAGCAGCAGTCAGGAAGCTATTTCTAATTTAAAAAAAAAATAAAACAGATGTGGTTTTGACCTACAGGAGAGAAAATAACCAACACAGAGTGGGATGAACCAATCCTCAGACTCTTAAATATGGCCGCAGGAGATTTTTTTTTTTTTTTTAATAAATGTAGTATTTCTAACCTCCTACCAAGCATTTCCAACTTCTTTCAAGCTCAACTTCACAGCCCATCGTCAGGAGCTCGCTCCTCTTGCTATCCTCTCTGTCAACCCCCTATCGCCTCTTACTCTTCAGGTCCTGTTAGGAGCCCCTTTTACCTCCTCCTCCCCACTCTGATGAAATCCCATTGTTCCCTGTTCTACCCTCACCGGGTGGACCCTGCGTGAGCCCAGACTTCTTTCTTTCAACCCATCCAGGAGTGTATAGAGTGTAGACCAGCAAGCTAACACTTCTTAAAAACGTTTCCAGAAGAAAACAAAATTCAGTAAAATATCTTTTTTTGGCGGCACAAAGGTTTGTGGTTTTGGGTTTGTTTGTTTGTTTTTTTTTAAGATTTTATTTATTTATTTGACAGAGAGAGATCACAAGCAGGCAGAGAGGCAGGCAGAGAGAGAGGGAGAATCAGGCTCCTCATGGAGCAGAGAGCCCAAAGCGGGGCTGGATCTGAAGACCCTGAGTTTAGGACCTGAGCCGAAGGCAGAGGCTTCACCCACTGAGCCACCCAGGCGCCCCAAGTGTGGCAGAAAGGTTTAAAAAACTTGACAAACAGAGCAATAAATATTTGCTGGACATTGATTGCTACGTGTAAGTCAAATACACTAGATGCTTGAGAACGGGATATGACCTTGATTTATTTCCTACAACCACCCCCCCACATACACCCCACACAGCTTGGAACTTGCTCAAGAAAATAGTTGAACCACTGTTGTGGAACAAACGACAACTTTCCTACCTTCTCCACCTGTTACAAATCCTTCAAGGTTAACGCAAATCTTTCTTCATCTATAAACTGTCATCTTACCTCCTAGTCTGAAGTGCTCTTCCCTGATAACTTGAACAGCAATTAATGTCTAGACCATTCATTTGGAAATTAATTAGGCAACGCTTTGGCAACATTTCTTCTGTTACTACCTGAATTTGTTTTTGTGTATTTCATTATTTTGTTATCTATATGTGTATTCTTGGTCCTTTAAGTAGATTACAGTCTTATTGAGGAATGTGTACTAAGTATTTCGGGGTCTCAAAAATTGCTTAAAATCGTGAATGTTGACAAAGAAATGAGTAATTTTATTTTTATGACTCTCACATATTAATTCTAGCTCAGTTTTTTAAACTACTGTTTGTCGAATTGCAACTGTATAATTGAATGTTCTATCATACCATTCTTTGCTGTAAATATATATTACACATTATCTGTAACGCAATCATGTGTGTTTTACTACGAATTCATATAAAGCAAAAGTATTATGTTAATTCTTCAAAATGGCTGCACTGCCATAGATTTCATGGCCATAGCATATGAGAAAATCAGATTAGGAATTAAAATCCATCTAGATTCTTAGGTTGGCTTCATGTTTTTGTTTTTATTTGTTAAGGGAACTTTACTTTCTTTGCTTTGAGTTATACTTTGTGAGCTTTACTTTATCACCTGCCCCAACTAGATCTTAAATTCCTGGTAGGTAGGGAATATCTAGTAATCGTTACTTTTTTTAAAAGAGCTCATTGTCAAGATTATAGTTCATTTTCCTCTCAGTCTAATGTTATAAAAACAATTTTAACCAAATATTCAAAAAAGACAAAGGCAGGAAATGTGTTTAAATGCCCATTTTTTCAAAACACCAAAAAAAGAAAAATTCTAGCATTAATAATTTTAAAAATCAAATATTCACCTATAATCTTACATACCATATATTACCATTATATTAATATAATTAACTAGTCCTGTGTTTACCCTGTTTCTTACTCCTAAAAATATTCCAAAAGCAAAGCAGTAAATGTTTAGAAAGGATTAGAAAACAGTTTCTTCTAAATATCATAACTTCAGCTTTAAGATTTGGTTTATATGGACATTCTGTAACTTTCAGTTACAAAAACTGTCTGGTCATTACTATTAATATTAGTATCTTTAGATGAGAGGGAGCACACAGAACGATACCCTGGGAATACAACGGACTTACTCTTTCTTACAATTTGGTAAAGAGGCATTTTCTCAGCAATATAGAAATGAAAATTAAAATGTCAGCATGCCATGACATGAAAATCTTCCAAGATGCCTCATCAAAAACAGAATCAAAGGCAGCTTTAAAATGAGGACGTGCCCCATGTGACATTTAAGAGACTTAGGGTGCGCACAGGAGAGCACAGCTCGGACGGCAGGCGGACTGACAAGGAAGCAGGCCAGGGGTTTGTCTTAAAAGTAATGGCAGCCCATTTGCCTCAGTTTTCACTAATGTTCCTGAGAAGAGAGACACTTGAAAAAGTACTCCAGGTAGGGGGTTTTATGGACAACTGGGGCACACTGCTCTGAGCTAGATCAAAGGAGAACTCCGACAAGCGGTCAGTTGTTCCATGGATCAAAATGAGAGCTGAAGCAAGAGACGATAATCAGGGAAATAAACAGTTGATTTGACATAAATTCAAGACGTCCAAAATGATGATGAAACATCCTGAAAAGCAGGTTGCTTTTCAGGGATTATAAATAACAAATGATGAGAAAGTCCCAACAGTATCCCAAACTAAAAATTATGGCTTTACTACAGCGAACAGGAATTTTGGTATGAAGTACATTTGAAAAATGTAATTGGGAACTGTGTTATCATCCAAGCCCCGGAGGGAACTCTTCCTTTTAGTTTGATTTTATAGATGAGAACGAAAGATTTTAGAAGTTTAACGTTAAGAGTAACCTGTTAAGTTGGCAATAGTGACATCTTCCCAAATATGCCTCCTGAGGCAAGGAAACAACAGCAAAAGTAAACTGCTGGGACTCCGTCAAAATAAAAGCTACAGCAAGGGAAACACCCAACACAGCTGAATGACGACCTACCGAATGGGAGAAGATCCCGTGAATGATGTATCTGTAAAGGATTAGTATCCAAAATATACAAAGAACTTGCACAACTCAACACCAAAAAAACCCCAAATAATCCAGTTAAACAAATGAGCAGAAGACATGACTAGTCATCTCTCCAAGGAAGACATCCAGATGGCCAACAGACACATGGAAAGATGCTCCACATCACCCATCACCAGGGAGATGGAAATCAAAACCACAGTGAGTCGCCACCTCACGCCTGTCAAAACGGCTAAAATCAGAAACACAAGAAAGAAGCGCTGGTGAGGATGTGGAGGAAAAGGACCCCTAGTGCTCCGACAGGAATGCAAACTGGTGCAGCCACTGGGGAAGGAAGTACGGCGTTTCTGTACAAAATTAAAAAACAGGGGCGCCTGGGTGGCTCAGTCATTAAGCTTCTGCCTTTGGCCCAGGTCGTGATCCCAAGGTCCTAGGATTGAGCCCCACATCCAGCCCCACATAGGGTTCCCTGATCAGTGGGAAGCCTGTTTCTCTCTCTCCCACTCCCCCTGCTTGTGTTCCTGCTCTCGCTCTCTGTCAAATAAATAAATAAAATCTTAAAACAAAAACAAAAACAAAACAGACTACCCTGTGATCCAGTCATCACTCTACTGCATAGTTACTCAAAGAATACAAGGACACTAATTAGAAGAAATACATGCACCCCTACATTTATTGCAGCATTAGTTACAATAATTAGCCCAACTAGATAGCAGCCCAAGTGTCTATCAATAGATGAATGAAGACGATGTGGTACACAGAGAGAATGAAGTATTATTCAGTCGTGAAAAAGAATGAAATCTTGCTATTTGTAGCAACATGGATGGAGCTAGAGTATAATGCTAAGGGACAGAAGCCACTTAAAGAAAAACAAACACTACATGATATTACTCATACGTGGGATTTTGAAAGAAAACAAACAAAGGAATGAAGAGAGACACACTAAGAAACAAACTCTTAACTAGAGAACAAACTGAAGGGAGGTGGGGGGCGGTGGGAGAAAGTCCGTTGCCATGGACTAAGAGTGCGCGTCCTCTGATGAGCACTGACAAGACACAGAATCGCGGCATCGCTGTGTTGTACACCTGGACCTAATGCAACACTGCACGTTAACTAAACTGGAATTAAATTTTAAAAAAATAAATAAAAAAGGGTAACCTGTTGACTTGTTACCACTACTTATATTTCATTTATTTTTTAAAGAAAATGTTTTATAATTGTTCCTAAGCCTTGGTCTCTGCATAATAACTAGATGCTCAAAAATCAATCCACAAATGATTTTCTGAGCCCAATATTTCCAACAGTGCGACTGACTAAAATACCTAATATTTACATTTTGGATATATTATGTTTAAATAGTCACTAGTGATTCTGAGGTTGTTTGAATAGTTTACTAGTGTGTTCCATTTCTATGTTGGCCTCTTCAATCTAATTTCATTGGTATTTCATTCTCAATTCAAGGTATAAGCCTATAAATTAGAACTAAAACAGTGAATTTTAAACTGTGCTGCATTTTCTGTGTAATTGGCCAATTAAATATGAAACATAAAGTAGAATTTAATTAGCAAAGTAAATTTTCCAATAACATATTTAAAATTCAAAGAAAGTTAATACTACTCACTCACTCACCAGTGACTCTATTATATTCTTAATGAAATATTTCTAATATACACTTGAAATACTAAAGATCTAAGAATCTGATATTAAAATAATATTAATTCAGGGTTGTTTGATTTATAAATAATATCCAAAATATAATTTTATCTAACCAATCAAGAGTTAAGGTAATTCTACTATAAGAATAAAACTATGATCAAACCATTGTCCTTAGAGATTTATGTTAAAAGCATTTAAAGGCTAGAGATCACCAAAAGTGTTGTCATCTAGTTAAGGTTAAAAGACCACTTAATAGAAGTGTACTTGGTTAATTTAAATCAAAGTGATTGATTTTCATTTAACATTTGTCCACTACTGATAACTCAAGCTGGAAAATCAATTTCGGAGTGACCCAATGGGAGAAGGGTTCCATGTAGTTATATATATTTAATGACAGAAACACATTACTACTTCACTGCTTACAATAGCACTAAATATAAGAAAATTTGTGTTTAAATTACTTTGCAGTTGTGACACAAGGCAGCAAATTGCAACATATCAAAATGACAATAGAGATAATCTAATATCACACATTAATATCTTCTCTTTTTCTGAAAGAAGAAAAGCAGTGAGAAATAGACTAGCCTTAAAAAGACAGAAAACTGGCATAAAATTTAAATGCTCTCTTAAATCTGTATTCTTTCTACTTTCTTTCATATGCAGTTATTTTTATTTAATTTATTTAAAGCATAATAGCAGCAGAGTATCCATTATGGATTTAGAATCATAGTATCGTTATCGTTTTTCCAACACGTTTCAGAATATGGTGAGGAATATGTGCAACATTTTAGCTTTTAAAGTAACTTGTAAAATGTTTGTATGTATTATTTTTTACGTTAATTCCAGTGAAGTTAACATACAGTGTTATATTAATTTCAAGTTGTTTGTATGTAGTATTAAAATTATTGATGAGCTTACAAAATGTCTAATCACTAAAAAAGTACCAATTAGTTTAGACAAGTTTGTAAACAACAGACTGAACTTTCTACTGACATAAATTTTTTTATTCATCAGAATTTACTAAAGCCTGCTAAGAGAGAGTAAACAATGTCCTGGGGATAGCCGTGTGAACGCTGCGGGAAAAGTCCTGTCTTCATATCGCTGGCTTGGTTCAAATTAGGGGAAAAAAGACAAGACTGCTAGAATTCAAAGATGTCTTTGTGATCACTTATTTCTCTATATTCAGAAAACTGAAGACCAGAGAGAAGAAGCAATTTGTGCTGTATTTAAAGCTAATCAATGACAGTATAGGGATCTAAGCCTCTGGATTCCCAATGTAATGATCTTACCAATATGTCACCAAGGGCTTTAGGACTTCTGTAATCCTGCTTCTTCTCATAACTTACTTCCCTAATCCCCAGGTTCTTGTCCCAGGCTAGAACACTAGTGTTCCCGGAATACACGGATATGCCCGACCTCTTGTGCCTTTGAACATGGTCTTCTTTCTGGAGCGTGGAACTGCAGGCCCGGGGAGGAGAATAAATTATACAACTTCTCAGGTCCTTTATGATGTAAAAGATCCTTATTAACTTTCGGAGAACTCTACTGCCACTTCTAAATGTTATCTTCTATTTACAGATATATGCAAAAGTGAATGTACATTACATAGAGAGGGAATAATGTGCATGTGTTCTGTATATATTCCAAAACAAATTATTGATATGGACATTGATACAAAATTAATAATTTCTGTATCAAAAGAATCAGATTCAAAACTGAAATTTTAAAAGTACTTCCCGACCTGTATAATTGTCTTAATTCGGTCGGTTATTGTTTGAACAGGAAGGAAAAGAAAGCATTGCCCTGAGAAACGACAGCAGGGTGAAACGGAGCGCTCACTGAACCAGAAACCGGGAAATGTGGGTTTGGATCCACGTTCTATTACTTTCCAGCAACATAACCTTGGATATATTCACTAAATACCTCAGTCTCACACTCTTCATCTCTAATATGGGAATAATACAGACACCTCACTCTGAGCACAATGAAGAGTTGAATATACTGAACAGAACATACCTAAGACACATGTGGCAGGCAGTCAACGACTGTTAGCTGGATTTGAGTTCTGAATCTTCCCTATGAAAGATTCCCTCTGGGTGGTGGGGTTATGGACATTGGGGAGGGTATGTGCTATGGTGAGTGCTGTGAAGTGTGTAAGCCTGACGATTCACAGACCTGTACCCCTGGGAATAAATAATACATTAGATGTCAATTAAAAATTTAAAATTTTTTTTTTAAAAGGAAAGATTTCCTCTTTCCTGAAGTTAGCAGTGCCCTCAGCAAGTACAGGCAGTGCTGCCGCACTAGATGCATAAACACTCAAGTACGCATGAACATATACACATGAACACACACATACATTCATGTACACTGGCATCACACAGCTGAGCTGCATTTATCTATCTATTTATCCCTAAGACGCGAGGAAGAAAACCCCTGAAAAATGAAGATAAATATCTGAAGCCATGAAACTCTTTTTTGGTCGCTAATAAACCTAAGTTGATATCAACCCTTTAGCAAAAAAAAAGAAAAAAAAAAAAGAATAGGATTCCTACTGGAAAAAGTATTACCTTATCCAAGAAACCCCTTGACTTCTTGACGATCCACGAGACTTGCTATTTCAATATTTTTATATGATTCTTTTTCGGGAGTCATAATGAAAGGACTATAGACAAAGACAAAAACATTGATAAAGGGGCTAAGCTCTACAGGAGAACACAAATTATCTCCACTCTTGTCGCAAATTTATCTGAGAAACCTTTCAAGAGGATCATGTTACTGCCCAGCTCCAATCCCTTACTGGCTGTCCACAAACTATAAATTAAGAGCTAAGCTGTTGACATGTGCACATTTTTGCTTGTCTCTCCAATAATTATTGTGTACAAAAATAAATAGGTGAATAAATAAATACTATTTCACTTTCATGCTTTTTCCTATTTACATTTAGAGCTAATATAAAAAGAAGAAAACAGGCACCTGGGGGGCTCATTGGGTTAAGCCACAGCCCTCAGCTCAGGTCATGATCCTGGAGTCCTGGGCTCGAGTCCCACGTCGGGCTCTCTGCTCAGCAGGGACCCTGCTTCTCCCTCTGACCTTCTCCTCTCTCACGCTCTCTCTCACTCTCCCTCTCTTTCAAATAAATAAATAAAATCTTTTTAAAAAATGAAAAGAAGAAAATATTGCTGCAAAGTATAAACAAGCCAAATCCGTGATTTCAAATTTGTAGACACTAATATTTAAGTCGCTGACTATAACTTGCTACTGAAATTTTAGTTCACAGTCGTCAGAAGACAGATATACATGTAAAAACTAATTTATTGTGTTGCATATTTTCACTGAAGCCCTTTTTGTTTTTTTTATTTTGCATGGAGAAGATGAGATTTAATCCTGAAACCGTATTTTTAAATTTTGATCCTTATGTGCTTTTACAGATTTAATCTGGAAGAATTGCAAGTCATTTTTCTATAGCCAAAATATTCATAATAGAGTTTTCTGTGATTTCACATTTTAAAGTATCACAGAATAATAACACAGATTTAATAGTGAAAGATTAACCTGACAAACATGAATGGAACAGCTAGGGGGGAGGGAAAAAAAGAGATTTTAAGTAGATGTCTTAGTCATTTCAAGGGTCAGTTTCATTCCAAATGATTAATGCCTCACTGCAGAGGAGTAGGCAACCTTACAAACATATAATTTGCAGCTTATTATCTAAATAAACACTTGACTTTCCTATGCATGTGTTTCAGAGGAATAATCTTTCTTCCTCGTTTTTCATGTTTTTCCTCTTTCTTCCCTTGTTTTCCTCTTTCTGCTCCTGATGCTCCCTCCTTCTGTTTTAGCCCAGAATCCGACATTTCCTCTTCAGTGAAGTATTTTGTATGCTAGTAACCATGAAAGTAATATCATTCAGATTTACTGCTGATGCTGTACCTAGGGATTTTATTTGGATTTATTGTTACTTATCTATAATTCCTAACTGCCCTACAGTAACTGTCAAAAGGTGAAGGCCTGAATATTAACCCAGGGAAATGTTTGAAAGATGTAAATGAAAATATTTATGTAAGTCTCTCTCTCTCTCTTTCTCTCTTTCACACACACACACACACCCTACTCTCCCTCCTAAACCTCTTATCTCGTAAAAGAGCATCTGATGCCAAAGCTTGAACAGTGCATTAAAGGCTTAACTTCAGTATTAATAACTCAGATTGAAAACTCTTGACAATTAATTAAGATTAATGACAGAAGTCATCCCCTTTTCCTCAGTGTGACACCTCCTCCTATCCCTTCAATTTCTCATTCCGGTAACCATTCCACGCTCATTTCAGGCTGTGAAAACCCAAGGTCCTAAAAGTTTGTTCCTGTTCTCTGTTGCCTTTTGTATCTGAGATTAACGAAGTAGACATTAGCAAATTTACAACCAACAGCTCAGACAGCTGGCCTACTTTAAGCAGTTAATGGAAAAGGAACTAATCTAGTTAAGAGCATAGGACTAGTTCATAAATCTGGATTCAGAGGACAGATAAAGCCATCACACCTCTTCCGGAGAGTATGAACTGAATTCAATCATCAGCCCTCTTCTCTCTGCTCAGAAGAGCCAGCATTTCTATGAACTGGACCAACAAGGCGCTCAGAGCTAGCATAAGCCACATACAGCTCCGCACAGAGACGATTATGGAAGAGACTGCCATTAATATACGATGTCACTGGGACAAACCCAGATCTAGCAAGAACTCCAATCACTGAAAACTCTTCTTGGATCAAATGCTCAGCAAAGACTAAATCTGATTTAGAAAAAGAGGAGAACAGGGGCACCTGGGTGGCTCAGAGGTTAAGCCACTGCCTTCAGCTCAGTTCATGATCTCAGGGTCCTGGGATCGAGCCCCACATCGGGCTCTCTGTTCAGTGGGGAGCCTGCTTCCTCCTCTCTCTCTGCCTGCCTCTCTGCCTACTTGTGATCTCTGTCTGTGAAATAAATAAATAAAAATCTTAAAAAAAGATAGAGAGAGAGAGAGAGAACAATACAACTGCAAACAACAACATACGAAACATATCCTGACAAAGAGAATTAATAAAAATGATAACCTTTTATCCATTCAGAATTCCACCCAAAAGAAAATGGTGTCTTATTTTTGTAACTCAGGAAATGTACAATAGATTGAATTATAAATTAATTATCATCCAAAATGATAAATCTCAGCCCCACATAAATAACACTTTTATATATCAGCATCCTTGGCCATATCTTTATAAGAAGTAACTCAAATTTATCAAATTTCAGCACTGCTCTGAAGTCTTAATTTTCTTAGTAGCTTAGTCTCAGGGGAAGAATCATGAACCTAAAATCATAAGTCCTGATAACAAGAGTTCTAAAGTGTATAAAGTCAAAATGATGTATCTCCTGAGAATCACTAGAGTTTAACGCATAAATTCATCAATAGCTCATTGTTTTGCATTATAGTGAAATATTGTGATTTGCTGGCCTAAGATTCCATATGCAGAATTAGAGAGCTAATGTCTTGACCCTGTTCATTGAGTTGTGGGAACCATCGACTTAGATACGTCAGATGAAGGGTAGAGGGAACAACGGCCGGAAAAGCTGTGTAGTAACTACGGTTTGGAAGCCATATGCAGAGACCTGGTGACAACAGGACACCCAAGAAGAAATGCACATCCGCTCTCAGTGGGAGTCCGCAGAATTTAAGAGAGACGAGGAATTGTCTAATGATGGCAGTGAAGCAGCGCCTGTCCAGGCGCTCTCTGGAGAACACAGTGACTCGTGAGACTAACAAGAGACCAAGGATTAAACCTTAGGAGTCAACCAAAGTTAGGAGGAGGGAAAAGAGAGAAATGAACGATGTGGAGAAAGAAATCCAAGAGTAAACACACTTAACTCTAGATAGAGCTTTTATCTGTACACTATAGATATAAATGTGCTATTTGAATTCTTTATTGAAATGTGTTTTACGGATTTACTTTGTTAGATAAGCAACATAGGATATGATATATGACAAGATATTATGTGGATAATTGCATAACCATATAATCCTTGTGTGTATAGACCATTCTCATTAGGGTAGATCTTAATGATATTTGAGTAAAATTTACTGAATTCATCATAAACTCTTCATTAAGATACCATTAGTGTCAGGAAATGGTTCTAATAGAAGAATTTACTGTAAGCAGAAAACCGTGCTTGATTTAAGAAAAAAACTTTTTGAAAACTTTAATTTTGATCCAAAACAAAAATGTGCTTAGTACTGGGGCGCCAGGGTGGCTCAGTGGTTTAAAGCCTCTGCCTTCGGCTCAGGTCATGATCCCAGGGTCCTGGGATCAGGCCCCGCATTGGACTCTCTGCTCTGTGGGGAGCCTGCTTCCTCCTCTCTCTCTGTCTGCCTCTCTGCCTACTTGTGATCTCTGTCTGTCAAATAAATAAATAAAATCTTTTTTAAAAAATGTGCTTAGTACTGGAGAAGACTCTAAAATATAGGTATAATATAAACTATTTTCAGCATACTAACCTGCTAAGAAATATTATGGAACTCTAAAGTTCAGGAAATCAGATACATTTTTTTTCCACATTCTTGAAGTGAAAAGACCTCTCTAAGGAGAGAGATAAGAGGTACAATGGCTTTGAAATGGGAGCAAGTTTGTAAAACCTATCTCAACTTCATTAATTTTAAAAAAGGAAGAAAGAAAAAACAACACTCAAGAAATTCCTTGGAACCCTTTGAAATAAAATTTTTAATCCAGTCATATAATGGTAAACAAGTGAATGTACACCAGTATTTCTGAAACAATTTCTCTCAAAGTTTGAATAGTAAATCATTTTTACTCCATACCTTAAAGTTATATCAGTTACAAATTTCTCAGGTATTAGAGGCTGCAATTTGTTTCTGTGCAGAAGTAACAGAAACTATAAAGACACGAAGCACTTTTAAAAAGGACTTACTTAGAGATTAGAAGTGTGTATTATAAAAATCTGAGTGTTTTATTTTATTTAGAAATAAAAATGAAAGATATTTAGCAAAAAAAATTATTTCTCCTTAAAGTATATATTTATATAATGTGTTCATATAAATTCATTTTGAAGAATAAGGGAGCAATAAAAGCTTCCTAGTCAAGCCAATTTCCTTAAATGAGTTACAAAGCTTTCCTTAAACTAAACTTACAAATGGGGGTCTGGTAGACATGAAGGCACCAACATAATGTACTTTGTTAAAATAATAAACTGTCTACAAAATTTAATGCATTTTTTCCCTCGTTGGCCTGGGTCCTTTAAGCTCTACATTGAAAGCTGAATATTTAATATATGCAAAATAATTTAGATTTTTATAAATTATTAGAAATTATAAAGTGATTTACTTAAATATATTTAATCCTCCATAATTAAAATTGTAAAAGGCTACACATAAAGTACTCAAAATGGCTAAAAAAAAGTCAAAAACTGTATCTGTGCTGACATTTCTGCTCCCAGTTGGATGATTTAATCATTGTCCTCAAGATGTTCTACAGCAATTCTGTATATTAAGGCTAAGAAAATAATGTATTTAGCCCTGGACAACCAATATTAAGTCTCAATATTTTCTGAAGTATTGTTTTAGTGTGCCAGAACTCACTGATGATTTTTTTAAAAAGCTTGTTTCTAAGATCAGCACATTAATTTGAGAAGAGGGTATTTACACTAATATAGTAATTTTTGTCTCTTGACCTTCAAAAGCTGGTTGATCGATTTTAACCAAGAAATCTAACCAAGAAAATCTAAACTTATAAGTCAATACATAATATATGTATGAGGCCAGTCAATCCAAATTATGCCTGGCTTGGGGGGTTAAGAAGCCAATTAAGTATCCAGGTTCTATTTATACTTTCTTTGAAGAAATAAGTCTTTTTTTGGTAATAATTTAAATTATTACAGTTCACATATTTTATATTTCACTTGAGGGAACCAAATGGAACCAGTACTTTTGCCTGCTTTTATCCATAATTAAGAGACAGTTTTATTTAACCGAAGAAATAGTATCAAAAAAGTAATCTGTTTCATGAAATTATTATTTTCCACTGAAACAGGCATTAGTTGGTAACACACATCCTGAGAAAATATGTTCTACGTGGATATACACAGACATATTCAGAGTAAACACACACACACACACATATTCAGTGGGACTGCAGGAATAACGGCATATCCATGTGTTATTCAAGTAAAAAATTTATCTTTCAAATATTTATAAGCCAAAGCTAATTGCTTCTACTGATTTAAGCAGGATATTTCAGGCATTTTAAGGGTGCCCCAAAATATAGACAAGAGATCATCAGAATGAAAGACGGTAGAGATAACACAAAGGCTAGAAAACTGACGGTAGTTTTTCCCAATCGTGTCAATCATAATTGGTTTCAACCATCATATAAAATTTCAGATCTTACAAAAATAAAAGGTAAGCAATCACCTGAGTCTAAAAAAAAAAAAAAGCTTGATATTTTCCTGTATTCTTTCATTGAAGAATTCAAAAAAGAAAAGGTCTGAAGCTACCAGGAACATTTTGTGTACACGAGGCCTCAATGACCCAGCCTAAAATAAAGGGTTTTCTTACAGCTCTTAAAAAATCTACTGCAAAGTCCAGCTACAGGACACAAAATATTAAGAAGGAAGCTAACACCTCAGTGTAAAAACGCACTCATTAGCCGCGGAAGTCCAAGCACTGAAAACATCTGAAATATCAAATCACTTGAGGGAAGGTTTCAATCTGTTCAGAAACACCCACGAGTGGTTTACATTTCGCGGGTGCGATGGGGAGCTCACAGGCAGGGGCCCAGGCCCTCTCCCACCAGAACGCGATTCAGTCTGAAGATGAAGTGTTTAAGAGCCCCCAGCGCTGGGTGAGGGAAGCAGGCGAGCCCTCACCCTGACCCTGGGGGGTCGGAGCAGGGACGCAGCTGCCCCGGAAGACAGGTCGGTACTTTCCACCCGGAGAACTCAGCAGCAGGACGCGCGGCAAAGTGAGCATAAGCCAGAAGCAGAGATGGGAACAAGGGGGCCGCCTTCATCACTGAGGTCACCAGGTTTCTCCGGAGCCTTTTAAATGAACCTGTGCTTTGTTCTCAGATTTTTTTTTTCATTGATTTTTTTTAAAGCAGAGGACAGACATTGGGTTCTGTCAAAATGACTTCATTTTTTAAAGCAGCTACCATCCATCTTTTCAAACCTGAAAATCCTACCTGCACAACGAATCAAGTCCTCCTAACATACACTTGGCTTAACTGGAAACGCACTACGCGCTTCTGCGGCTCATGTGACCGCGGACGGAGGGGAACTTGGCCGTCCTCGAGCATCTCCCCCAGGCCCCTGTCCCCGGCTCCTCGCGCTGCAGAGGACGCCTTTGCCTTAGCGCCCAGGAACCCTGCAGGTGTCCCTCAGGTGAGGGCGCCCGAACTGTAAATTGGAAGGGGAGGTGAACCATGAGAGACTATGGACTCTGAAAAACAATCTGAGGGGTTTGAAGGGGCGGGGGGGTGGGAGGTCGGGGTACCAGGTGGTGGGTATTATAGAGGGCACGGCTTGCATGGAGCACTGGGTGTGGTGAAAAAATAATGAATACTGTTTTTCTGAAAATAAATAAATTGAAAAAAAAAAAAAAAAAACCTAACGGTTTGCATTAGCACAGACTATTGCGTTGCCGCACCCTGGAGACCCGCACTGAAACGCGTTCTCGCCCCATCGTGGGAGCGCGCGGGAGTCACGAGCTGTGCAAGGTTCCCGCTCGGTGCGCACGTTCCGGAGCCCTTTCCGGCCGCACCTGCGAGACAGAGCGGGAAACGCCTCAAAAAGAAAAATGCCTGAACGTGCAATCCTGACTTCTGACTTAACATTTTATTTTTAATATCCAAAAAGCCAATGGACTTTTCTAAATCTTGTTTTGCTAAAAGTGTGCATCCGTCTGAAAATCATCTCCTTCACGCCACCGGGTGAGAAGTCGCGATGCCGGCTTTAAAGCAGAGCGAGGACCCGCCCAGACCCACCCGCCCAGCGCGGCCCCGGCCCTTCCCCTGCGGCGCCCGGGTCCACGCGGCCACCGGGGCGCGGCGCCGGCCGAAGGTGAGCGCGACCTCGGCGCAGCCCGGACGCCCCCCGGAGATGAAACCGGTCGGAGGAACCGCTCCAAAGCCGCCCGCGCTTCCCTCCCCGCCGCCCCTGCGCCTGCAGCCCCCGCCCTCCGGAGCGGCCCGCGCGGCGATGCATGATTCATCGACCCCCTTGTTGTCGCACAACAAACGCCGCTTTGAAACGCGGGCGCGCCCCCGCCGCGCTCCGCAGCCCGTTTGATGCGCGCCTTCAAACGCGTCCGGGGCTCCGCGGCGGCGGCTGGCGCGGGGGCCGCAATCTGGACGCGCGGCCCCCCGCCCCCCCCGGACCCGCGGCGGCAGATGCTGCGGCGCCGCGCGGTCTCCGGAGCCGCCCCGCGCCCGCGCCCCCCAGCGCCGCCGAGGCGGGCGCCGTCAGATCTCTGTTTGCGCCCAAGGCGAGGCGCGGAGCGCAGCTGCGTCCGCCCGCGCTCGCGCCTTTGGTGTCTCGGGCCTCCGGGCAGCGCGCGCGGGGCCAGGACGGCGCAGCCTCCGCGGACGGCCGGGCCAGCCGCCGCCGCCCGCACCCCCGCACCCCCGCGCCCCGGGCCCGCGCCTGAGCCGGGCGTGGGGGGAGGGGGGCGCGGCGCCGTCGGAGCATCCCCCCCCCCCCCGCGCACGAGGGAGCGCGCGGTGCCGTCGGGGCGCGGCGGGGAAACCGGGGTCGGCCGAGCCCCGCGCCACGAGCTCCTCGCGCCGAACCGCCGGAGGCCGCGCCCGCGGGACGCAGCTTCCAGGGAAGACACAGGACGCTTGTCCCGCGCCACGACGCGCCGAGGACCCCGGCCCGGCCTTGGGGGAGCCTCGGCCCAGCCCGGCCGCCGCCGTGTTGCGGTCTCCGCGCGGCCTCGGCTCGCCGGCCCCGAGTGTTGGGTTTGTTTTTTGTTTTTTGTTTTTTCCAATTTATTTATTTTCAGAAAAACAGAATTCATTATTTTTTCACCACACCCAGTGCTCCATGCAAGCCGTGCCCTCTATAATACCCACCACCTGGTACCCCGACCGTTTTAAGACGGACGACGGCCCCGGTAACGCTCGCGAAGGACAGACTCTTGCTTGTCTCGACCACGCGGCGCAACTGCCGCGCCTCCCGCCACCGGAAACGCCTCCAGGGCCTCTGCTCGCTCCCGCACCCGCACCCGCTCCCGCACCCGCTCCCGCTCCCGCACCGCACACACCCTTCGGACGCGCGGCCCGGCGGCCCCTCCGACACGTGCAGGCCGGGCCGGCACAGGCTTCGCGAGCTCCGGAAAATACGGGATTTGCAAAACTTTTCACCCACTGATATGTTGATAAGAAAGTTTCCTCTAAAAAGACTGTGCTGAATAGCTAATAACCACACGCCAAGACCGACGTCTGCCGGGGACCGATGTCTCCAACCTAAGCGGATACAACACTCCCTACCGATTTCCTAATGTTCAATGGGAACACTTAATGGAACAATAGGTTTGTGAAATAAAAGTGATAAAGTTTGGAAGGACAATGATTATCCCTACTCTGTACGCCTATAGAGCGCGCGCGCGCACACACACACACACACACGAAGCCGTTCGTGACAGTCTAGTAACCCAACGTATTTTCATTAAGTACTGACGAGTTTCACAGGAGTAAGACTGAACATGGATTTTGCCCTTCCATGTGCTACGGTATCCAATCGCAGGTGAACACGAGTACCTAAAGCTGTCCGGAAAACTCCTAGACCAGTTTCCCCAGTCAGTGGTTCCACTCGGGGTTACCTAGAGTGTGCGACACAGAGAGCCAGAGAAGCGTAAAAGCACTGCCACTTGCACGTCTTGGTCTCCTAAACTGAAAATTTTCTCTACTCCATGTAATCCTAGGAGACAATTTAGGTCTACATATACTGAACTGGTGAAAAAGCCGTCCATGTAATTTTTGAGGGCTTAACTAGCCACAGTAAGTAGAAGGTAATGATGACCCATGATCTTCTTCTCATGCATAAACAAAGCGTTACCAAAGCAAACCATCCCATTTTAATATCATACACCAAATGTACATCAAAATTAGCAGTACAAAATATGCTCTACATCCTGATTCTTTCTCTACCTCTGGGTCCTCTTTTTCTCACTAGGTAAATCACTTTGTTTCTCAAATGAAAGATACTATAATGGCAAAAAGGTATTGGAATTTAAGAAATATTATTGCTCTTTTTTCAAATCAAATTTGTGGGATGCTCACGAGTCCATACAGATTATGCCTCTGCACCATGCAACTGTGATTTTATGTAAATGAGTAATTAAATAGTACTTTTTTGGATGATATTATCTGATGTATTTCAGTTCCCATAAAGTCTTTTAAAGTTGACCAACTCATTTACTAAGATTATGTGTCTTATGAGTGGTGTAGATTTTGGGGAGACACAAATATCACAGAGTCCCATGGTTGCCCTTGTCGGTAACAATATTTACTGTGCTCCTGAGGATAAGAATAGAGCGACTGAAAAGCTTCAGTCATGCAAAAGAAGCCAAAAAGAAAATTAGCAGAGAATGTAAGAAATGCATAAACTGGTATAAAAATTAGCAAACCTGAAAATGAAAGCCATCCTGCCTTCCTGCCTTCCTGCCTTCCATGTGCCCATCCATTCGTCTATCCATCCAGCCGTCCCCATCTTCCTATTTGTTTCTTCTCGAAAACATTCCCCACTAGGCCTTTCACTTTCTTTTAGCCACAGTGGTCTGGTAACAAAAGACGCTCCTTCATACACCGCCTGTGTCATCTCTACCGTTGTCCAAGCAGAGGATCAACGATCTGCGGGGAATTCTCAAACCCGACTTCCGAAATGGTTGAACTCAGATGTTTTTAAAATGACCCTCAGTTCATAGAAGTAAAATTTTAAAGATTTATATGTTTTGTATGTGACGCGCCACGCTAAAGTGTGTAACACTGAACGTAACTTAGTTTGGCACTGCAAAATAGCTACTAATTTCTTTGATCATTTCATCCTTAAAAAAAAAACAGCCTATTGAACCTGACTGAACTTCAACTCCTCTGAAGTTGAGGTGAATAAAGTTCACTCACTTCCGAGTTGGTGGTCAGGAGGATGCTCAGGGTGACACACAACGAAATGACCCTGTTGTTCTTGCTGACAGTGTTGTGTCTGAGCCAAACCTGTCCGCAGTTACGTAAGAAAATGTCTTCAGCAATTTTTCTTACACTGACAAAAAATAGTGCTGATATATTAAAGAAATCGTAACACTAGAGGAATTCTAGCCAAATTTCCATAAACAAAAAAAACATCAAATAGGCTTCCTGGGTAGGAAAAATGTATACACATGTATGTGTTGTATGTATTTTTTTAATGTGAGTGTATGTGTATCTCACCATGGCAGATTTCGAGGATGCTTTACAGTCTCCCCTTATCCACAGGCGATACACCCCAAGACCCCCAATGGATGTATGAAACCAGAGACAGTATGGAATCCTATGTACACTTTGTTCAAACCCATACATACACACCTATGATAAAGTTTAATTTATAAATTAAGTGCAGAGAGATTAGCAAAAATGCCTAATAATAAAATAGAAAAATTACAGTGGTACACTGTAATGAAAGTTATGTAAATGTGGTCTTCAAAATATTATTGTGCTGCACCTACCCTTCTTCTTGTGATGCTGTGAGATGAGAGAATGTCTGTGTGACGAAAGGAAGTGACATGAATGACGGAGTCATTGTGATGTGCCCTCAGGCTGCTCTTGGCCCTCTGGCCGTACGTCAGAAGAAGGATTATCTGCCTCTGGGCCACGGCTGACTACAGGTGACTGGAACTGTGGCTAAGGCAGGACTACCAAAAGACACTTTGATATATTTAAGAAATTAGCTTGCATCAGTGTTGAAAGCACAGAAATATATATCTATACCTGATGGAACAGGAGGCTCTGTCTGTTCCCTGGGCCTCCCTGCCGGTAAACAGTAGAGAAAGACTCCAACGACTAATCCCAAGTCTGTCCTTCCCACTTGGGAAAGTGGCAAAACCTCAGAATGTGATGTCCGAGTCCAAGTCAAAGGCTGAAGCAATGAGCGCGCTTATTGGAGTGTGTGCCGGACAGACCAGAGTGTGTACGTGTCCCTTGAGAAAGGACTCGTGCTAAACCATGGTTTGAAGATGTTTTCTAACAATAGATGGTCATTTATTAAGCGCCCCATGTAATAGGAACTTGCACACAACAACAACTTGTTCCTTCCCCAAGAGTAGGGAAAGCTTTAAGTTCTTTGTGATTATGACTTCACCACCTCCGTCATACTGACATACCGTCATACTGACCCAGGCACTCCGCTCCCGGCCACCGCACCCCACATACAAACCTCGTCGCCTTCCTGAGGCCGCATCAGGGAAACCCGGTCGTACTGCTGTCTCAGCAGCGCCCAGAGCGCGTCCAGACGACCCTGGGGGAAGCAGAATTTGTAAATGCCGAGGGCACGTATTTGACCTCTAGTCACTAAATAAAGCATTAAAATGAATACGCGAAAGTCTTATTCTCTCCTCTCGTTTCTTCCCTAACCGAAACAAACAAAAATAAATGACAAAAACGAAGGTCCTTGCCACTGAGAAACAGTTAGTTGTCAGAAGGGCTCACGAACGGCTGCTGGACCCTTGGTCCTCCCTTACCTGGGGGTTGTGGGGGGCTAAGGAAGTCATCGCTTCTCTAGCTACAGTCTCTCAGTTAAGTCACAGAAAACTTAGACACTGACCTTAATTGGCGTGTACCACTTCGTCTGAGGAGCCTGGTATGTGGGTTTGGGCCGAGGCGGTCTCGGCCTGACAGGTTCCTCCACTTCTTCGGGAATCTTCACCACAGCGTTCTTGGCTTTCTCTAGCCTCGCACCTTCCTCAGTAGATCCTTTATCCCCCCAACGAACCTTTAAGACAAAGGGAAGATACTTGTACCAGACGTCGAGTGTCCTGGAAGAACACACTTATTTAGCAGAGGGTCCTCGGGTTCACCGTCTTGGAGTGAAGAGATGCGTAGCACCAACTCTAACTTCCTCCTCCTCTGGGACTTCATTAGGTCTGTTCCCCGTCTAGCTAAACACATACCGTATGTACTGATGGCCGTGGGGGAAGGGATGATGACGGGCAGTCACTCTGTGACAACTGCATTTAATCTGTACCCAAAAAATGTGATGAGATAGACACTACGGATACTCTAGTTTCTTCCTTCCAATTGAGGAGACCGAGACACAGAAAGGTTAAGTGATGTGCCCAAAGCCACACAGCCAGCAGGTGACAGCAGGTGACAGGGCAGGGATGTGAACCTAAAATAAGTCAGTAAGTTTCAAATAGGCTTGAATTCCACAAGCGTACTTTATTAGTATTTCACAAATGTATTTTATACAAAGGTCAATTGTTCCAAACTTTTCATCAAACTTTCATCAACACACAGTTGAAAAGTATGATTGAAACATTTAGCCTTTGGAAATAAAAAAGGTTTTGTGATTTTTCTTTACTTTTGTAAACTCCACTTTGTGAAGTAGCTTTCAGTCTTTAGTTCTGAGCTCACCTTAATATGGTTATTTGACGTACTAGCTTTTCCTTGAGGAAGGCAAATCTGAAAAGGCTCTGCACTGAGAAGAAAAATTCAGGGGCACTAGAGAATGCCACAAATTTTAGGGTATTTCCTTCTCTATAGAGTCTAAATAAATAAATATATAATAATATATATATTTATTTATATATTATAAATAAATATATTATATATAAATATATATAAATATACATATAAGTATAAATATATATATTTATTTACTAAATAAATATATATAGAGACTCTATAGTCTAAATAAATATATATTTATATTTATTTAGACTGTCTATAGAGTCTAAATAAATATATATTTATATATAAATATATATTTATATGTATATTATATATATTTATATATTACATATACTTATATATATTTATATATTATATATATAATTTTATATAAACTAATTATATGTAAACTATAGAGTCAAATTATTGTTTTCCTTATTCTCCAATGAACAGGAATTAAGAGCAAAATCTGAGCTAAGCTTTTTCTCCTTATAGGCACAGTATTGGCTGTGACCCCTAGAGAAAGACATCATGCAGCCAGGAGCGTGGAGAAGGCCTACAAAAGCCAAGGACGTTCACAGAGATGACAAAGATGAAGGAAGTGAAACTCTGCAAAGAAATACAAACGCCTGCCCAGGACACAGTGACTCACCAGAATTAAGTGATCTCCACAAAGGAAAAGAAAACTGAATACTTTGTAAAGCATTTTAATGACCTGAGTTCGTGGTTAGGGATACAATGATTACTGTCCACAGAAAGAACTACCCAAGGCTTCTTGATAAGGCTTACTTAGATGTTTTTGCCCTTTTTACTACAATTTTAGAACAGGCTTTTAAACTCAAGTGGACCCTGTTGAGTCATTAAAATGTACCTGCATCTTTCAGTGTGATCAGTGGTACTAGAATGTTTTTTATGAGGTTGTTAAAATTGTTTTAAACACCATTAAACCTTGAGAGCTAGCTAGTTGGCTTTCTTTCCGAAGCAATGACCTTCTCTTTTAATCACAGTGTCTTCATCTAGATAAACTGAAACTTAGGAAATCTTTAGATATGGTTAAACTGAGCTAAAAAACTCTAAAACCAGGATATATACACATACATATATATGTAGACATACATATATACATGTAGACATACATATATACACATACATACATATGTATCTATGTGTATATATCCTGGCAGTTGTGAAGTCTCAGTTTTAAGGGAAAAAACAAAAAGCAAAAAAAGATACACAGTAAACTCACCAAATAAATGTCGTAACTCAAAGTAATTCAGAATAAAAATATAAGTAGATAAATGTTACATCTATTCAGAAATTATGGATGTAACATATACAGCGCCCTAGCCTAGCCTTCACAGCTGCTACTGTAGAGGTAAGGGCAATCATAGTCTTCCTCCCAGAATCAGTGGAACACTTCTCAGATAAAGAACACCAAAAGTGGCTGACCTGGAGTTCTTTTTTTTTTTTTTTTTTAAGATTTTTATTTACTTATTTGAGAAAGAAAGCCCAAGCAGAGGGAGAGCAGAGGGAGATGGAGACTTCCCATTGAGCCGGGAGCTCGACACAGGGCTCAATCCCAGGACTCTGAGATCATGACCTGAGCTGAAGTCAGACGCTTAACCCACTGAGCCACCTGACCTGGAGTTCTGACTCAGCGTATTTTTAGAGACTCACCTCTGAAACACTGTTGCTGAGGCCTAAAGAAAACTCATTAATTAAATCCTTAGTGTTAGTTCATGAAGTAGCTGGTCTGTCATCCAAATCACCACCATCACAAATAACCCAATAAATAATTCTCACTCAATCCTAAAGTCTAAAATTAGGAAATATTTTGTGGATTTTTCCTAAAAATCTCAAAAGCAATTACAGGCATACCTCAGAGATACTGTGGGTTCGGTTCCAGACACAACAATAAAGAAAACGGCGTATAATAAATGAGGCAAATGAATGGTTTGGTTTCCCAGTGCATGTAAGTGTTATGTTTACACTACACTGCAGTCCATTAAGTGTGCAATAGCCTTAGGTCTAAAAAAACCAATGTACATACCTTAATTAAAAAATACTTTATTTCTAAAAATTTCTAAGCATCATCTGAGCTTTTAGCAAGTGGTAATCACTGATCACAGATCATCATAACAAATAATAATAATGAAAAAGTTTGAAATATTGCAAGAATTACCAAGATGTGACACAAAGACACAAAGTGAGCAAATGCCATTGGAAAAATGACACTGATAGACTTGCTCAGTGTAGAGTTGCCACAAAGCTTCAATTTGTAAAAATGACACAGTATCTGTGCAATAAAGCAGAATTCAATAAAACAAGGTATGCCTGTAAACATATATACGTTCATATGTAACATTTTAATATTTTAGTTTAAGCACATGGAGGTAGTCAAAAAGGACAAAAAAGAATAAATTGCTAAAAAAAGAAGTATTAGCAGAATTAATATACCTGGCTTTTTTACTATGGAAAAAAACAAAACAAAACAGAACAAAAAACCAAAGCACAAGCTTGATAGCTAAATTCTTCCAACTCTACTTGGCTTTCATAATAAACAATAAAATTCCATAATTTCCAGAGAATATTTGGATGACTAGGAGGTTGTATCATAAAGGAGCAATTTCAGATTTGAGAAAAGAAACAAAAACAGTTTCACACTGAATTGGCAGAAACACACATTTGAAGTCATTAGGTATTGTGGATCAGTTGTGCTAACAGCTGTTATTAACATCAGCTCAGTTCCAGCTTTCTGCAAATTGCCGTTACCAGAGCATTTAAATATTTAATTTAAAGGAGGAGTAAGGAAAAAAAAAATCTATGTAAAATCCCTATCCTGGCTTAAAATAACATTAGTTACAAAGATTTGTTCTGTAATTCAGATGCACACATAATTTCAATAATTCCATTTATTTTCCCCAGGTAAGGGTATTTTTTTTAAGAAAATACTTTCCAGGTTTAAATAGGCATGATTTAAAAATAGAATATGTTTTCTATTTTCCCAAAGTTTAAATAAGATCAGATTTGAGAGAGCTTAATGATGCTTAATTCGCGATTCAATTTTTATTGTGTATCTTTATGTATTGTCTCCCCTTTGTAATGTTCACATTTACTTTCTCATTTTTTTCTCATCCCCATTCCATCTCATTGGATGGAATACCACATGCAACGTAGCTAAAACTGTCCAAAGCTACAATGCACCCCAGTTTATTAAAAGTGGATGAGTCCTTTTCATAAATTTTCTGAAACTGAAAAGGACTGGCAATGTAATTTCAACATGTTAAGAATTAGTAACTCTTGAAATTTGAAATGTGAATTACTCAGGAATGTGCACGAGTCTTTGGCTTTCTTGACCATAAACTGCATTATTCCTTTTAACTCAGGACCACTTCAGGAGCTCATGGGTATGCTTTTCTTTAGAAAGAGATCGCAATCTATAATACACTGGAAAATCTGGCATAATTCCTAGTGTTTTCAGCAAAAACATTATTCATTTAAGGCTCACTTACTAACATATCCTTTTCACTGTCATGTGGTAATTTAAATGTATAGATTGCAAAATGGAATTAAATTTATTATTCTGAATATAAAGTAGTGCACGCTCATTGTCAAAAGAGGAAAAAATAGGGAAATATGTAGCGCACATTGAAAATTACTCCCTCCAGAGAAAACTGCTAACATTTTTTTTTAATATTTTATTTATTTATCAGAGAGAGAGAGGGGGAGAGAGCAAGCACAGGCAGACAGAATGGCAGGCAGAGGCAGAGGGAGAAGCAGGCTCCCTGCTGCTAACATTTTGTAGTATAGCTTGTCAAACCTTTTTTCCCCTTGGTTACAGGTTTTATACACACATTTTGGAATGAGATGAAATAAATTAAAAATAAGTTGGGAAGGGCAGTATTTAGATGTCTGTATATAACTCCTGTATTTACAAGTTTTTCATGTACGTTAGATTATCTAATCTAATCTTTCCCCACCCCCCCAGCCTAGAATAACACAACAAAGGGGAAGCAGGCGGAAAATCACCTTGACCAAAACCTTGCTTGACCAACAAGAGCTAGCCTAGCCACATGCTCCGGGACTGTTTGATACTCAGTCACCCACGTGTGAATGCATACACACTATCTTCTCCAAGAGACAAATGTAATAGCTTCTAGCACCTGCTTTTTCCGTGGCTTGTTAGCAGTGGGGTACCAGTCTCGAAGAATATTTCAGCAATAAAGCGCATGCTATTTTAGGGAAAATGTGATTTATCTTAAGATCTAACGTGGTCAAGAAAGTGAGAATCACTATCAGAGGACTTGAATAACCATTTTGGGAAATGACAACCATGTGAAATAGGTCTGAGCTCCTTCAGAAGAACACTGAAATTTATTCCGAAAAGGGGAAACTCTCCTTGGGAATCTGAATTTTACTGATGTAGAGAAAAGAGGATATTGCAACAGTTGTGAGGTGGTTAATTAGCTCACTGATTTTTGCGGGCAGTAAAAGGACAAAGCCCATATGATGGCAGAAGACATGGGAAATGATGGCAGAACACGTGAAAGTCCTTCTTACCAAGAAGTAAAGGATAATTATTAATAATTGTATCATAATAATAAGAAGAAAGAGAAGCCAGAATCTGTGTTTAATGATAAAGTCAGTCTGTCACTGAGAAAATTCTCCAGCTGTTCCTTGAGGTGGGATGCTGGCCTGTCCACGCTGTGGTCTAGGGCTGGCTCAGTGCGGGCAGTAAGCGCTTACTATTAATTAATCCATCACTTTGAAAACTGTTTCAAGAAGACCACGTTTCATCTTTAAGATACGATATTAAAGTTCAATTTTAATCCACACTTTGAGCCAGTCTAGAAGTTCAATATATTCTATAAATGATATTTAGAATTAATTATAATTGTTTGTAAGTGCTAACTAAAAGCTATTTAAGAAATGCCTTAAATGTGCTTCCTTTACATCTGTGATAAGGTCATACCCATACCACCAAATATTTTAATATTTTTATCCCTAAATAGTACATAGCTATTGGATCTTTTCAAAGACAAGCATTGTTGCTACTCCAAGTGGCTAGCTTCTATAAAGTTGATGCTGTCTGCAGTAATTTTTTCCAAAATAGTGAGAATAACCCTAACTTTGTGTTGCACTTTAGAGTTCAAACAATGCAATTCTTTGACTAATGAAGTCACTTCTTCTTGAACCATTCTGAAATGGCCAGGATGCTTGCATAGAAAAAAAAATTATCCAAAAAAGACCCAGTGTTAAATAAAACTGGATGGTATTATTAAATTCTGAAAAGCACAGTTTCCATGGCTTAATAGTTCTAGAATTACACATTCCAGATTAGCAGCTTTTTTTTTTTTTAAAGTACCAACCTCCATTCTTTTAATTCCTCCAACCCCTCGACCACCATAATAAGAGGCGTCCACGGTGGGCCATTTCTTGTTAGGCAGAGGTTCCTGTTCCTCCTACGGAGATGCAAGTTTTTAAAAGCGGGTTTAATTAATTTCTTAAAATGCTGTTTAGTCAGAATGAACACACATTTAAACACTTTTCTGAATAATGCCATCGATAAGGAAGAAATGGAGTCACCATTATATATGCGGCGTCTGGATCCACTTGGGCTTACATGCATAAATTTCAAGTGGAGTTCTACAGAATGGAAGGTTCCTGCCCTTCCGGTTTTAGGAATCTCCCTTAACTCACCAGACTACCCGAAGTTGTTCCTTAACTATGAGCAGCGCCACTTGTTTTTTTCCCAATTCTATTTGTTACCTCAAACTTAAAAAGGTTAAGACATTAAACTTAAGACAGCTTTCAAAAATCATGTAAAGCAGCAACATAAACATTAACTTAAACGGCGAAATTGGTACTAAAAAGATAGGCAGTAGGGAAGTTTCAAAAGTGCACTACTTCCATATTTCACATTGCTAACACAATTTTGGCTAACAAATAGAGTGATATAAAAGTAATGACCATTTTGAAGAAAGGATGAACATCTTTAAACTCCTTAACTTTTATAAATAAAGTAAATAACATCGGGACCACTGATATACTGACAACGTAAAGTACATCTCTGCGCACTACTGAGTCTCATGGCCGGTCTATATTTATCTGTCTTTGAAGGTCCTATCTCTCTAGCACGTCCAAGAAAACACAAGAAGATGAAAAATGCCAATTAATTGTCATAAATTCAAAAGTCAGTACATAGGTATCACAGTTTTCCAGCAACAAGGTAACTGATAACGGGGATGATATCCAAGTATAGAAAAAATCCACATCGCTCATTAGGTACTTATTTACCTCTTTTGGTGCAGGAGGTGGTGGTCGAGGAGGATCCTTGATAACCTGTCCGGGGGAAAAAAATTAAAAAGGTAAAAATTTTGGTGGCATGCCAAGGACACAGCAAAGACGTGTAAAAATAACTTGATTAGTAACACACTGTGGTAGGCCAAAGATGTCCCCAGTGAACTTTGCCTTTCAATGGCTTCGCCTCTTCCTTGGAATACAGGCTCAGCTGTAACGAGATTTTGACGAACTAGCAGGAGGCAGACGTGGCAGCATCTGCAGCTGGTCGAAAGAAGCTTTTCCACTTCCCTCAACATCCTTGGGACACTCACTCTGAAGGAAGGCGGCTGTCACGCCCGAAGTCCACCCTGAGACCATCGGGTCAGGAGGAGGAAGAAACCCGGGATAACCTTACGGAAAGGCTGGGTCAGGAGGGGTGCCTGGCCAGCTCCCCGCTACGTCAGCCATCCCAGCCGAAGTGGCAAACACGGGTCTCCTAGACCTGGAGGCCCATGGAGCTCAGATCACACCAGCCCAGCCGGCCCCAGCAATCACACGAGAGAACCCCAGGGGAAGGACCTCCTGCTGAGCCAGTCTCCACAGAACCAGGAAGACGCTGAATTGTCAAAAGCACTAGGTTGTGGGACCACCTGACAATTCACGAAACACCTTCATTCGTTCATTTTATCTTCATGCCACAGACGCGTTCCTGCCTTCGGTTTTCAGGTGAGTCACAAGAACAGAGATCGTCAAGCACCTTGCACAAGGTTCACTAAACGGTTCCTCCAACGTCAAAATGCAAACATTTTCCACTAGCTCATGGTATGTCCCCTCAAACACAGCAGGAATTTTCTACTGAAATCTTCCTTCTAAGACTCATTGACTTCGTCATAAATGTACAATGCACAAGTTAACTTGCTTTGCAAGAGATGCAGGGAAGTTAACCTACTCTCTTTCCCCACCTGGGAGTCTAGAAGCTGATCGACTTTTTAACCAAGATGCCCTTCCTATAAATCATAACTCAATATATTCTTTCATGAAATTGTATATGGCTGATTCTTTATGTGAGAGGAATGAAGCCTGAGATCAAACCTAAGTGACTTCTACCAGCACTGGGGTAGCTTGACCTTTCACACCATCATGATATAAAATGATGGATTAGGGTGCCTGTGTGGTTCAGTCAGTTTAACATCGACTTGATGTCAGCTCAGGTCTTTAGGTTAGGTGTGTGGGCCTTGGGCTCTGTGCTGGACATGAAGCCTGCTTGAAATCTCTCTCTCTCTTCTCCCTCTGCCCTCCCCCAAACTAAAAAAAAAAAAAGATAAAAGAAAATTAATGACCAAGTGCCAACGGCTCTGATAATTCAAGTACAAATCCAAGTCTCTAGCCTAAGAAGAACAATTATTTAAAAATATGAACTGTTTCACTTTAAGATCAAATGTTTCAATTATGTTTTAAAAATTTCAAAAGTTTAAAACTAATAATTTTGAAACTGAGCATCATCAAAGAATTATTATTACTATTCAGGTATATTACTATAATCGTGGATATGTTTTTTTTTCATTTTTTTAAAGATTTTTTATATATTTATTAAAGATTTTATTTATTTATTTGACAGAGAGAGACACAGCAAGAGAAGGACCACAGTAGAGAAAGTGGGAGAGGGAGAAGCAGGCTTCCCGCAGAGCAGGGAGCCCAGTGTGGGACTTGATCCCAGGACTCTGGGATCATGACCTGAGCCAAAGGCAGACACTTAAAGACTGAGCCACCCAGGTGCCCAGATTTATTATCTATTTATTTATCTGACAGACAGAGATCACAAGTAGGCAGAGAGGCAGGCAGAGAGAGAGAGGGGAAAGCAGGATTCCTGCTGAGCAGAGAGCCTGATGCGGGGCTGGATCCCAGGACACTGGGAATCATGACCTGAGCTGAAGACAGAGGCGTTAACCCACTGAGCCACCCAGGAGCCCCTTTCTTTCTTATTTAGGAAAAAAAAAAAAAAAAATATATATATATATATATATATATATATATATATAAAGTTATAGTTATATATATAGTTATATATAAAATATATACATATATATTTTAGTATTAAATTTAAATTCAAGGTAGCTAACATACAGTATAATACTGGTTTCCGGAGCAGAATTTAGTGATTCGTTGCTTACATGTAACACCCGGTGCTTACCGCAAGTGCCCTCCTTAATACCCATCACCTATTTAGCCCATTCCCCAACCTATCTCCTTGCCAACAACCCTCAGTTTGTTCTCTGTATTTAGGAATCTCTTATGGTTTGCCTCCCTCTCTGTTTTTAATCTTAATTTCCCATCCCTTCCTCTATGTTCATCCATTTTGTTTCTTAATTCTACATATAAGTGAAATCATATGAATTTGTCTTTCTTTGACTGACTTATTTCCCCTTAGCATAATGCATTCTAGTTCTATCCATATTATTGCAAATGGCAAGATTTCATTCTTTTTGATGGGTAATATTCGTGTGTGTATGTGTGTGTGTGAGTGTGTGTGTGTGTGTGTGTGTATTTATGGGTTCTTTATTCTGTTCTATTGATTTATGTGTCTGTTTTGTGCCACACTGTCTTGATGATTATAGCTTAAGTTCAGGAACTGTGATGCCTCCGCTTGGCTTTTTTTTTTTTCATATCACTTTAGCTACTCAGGTTCTTTTCTGGTTCCATACAAATTTTAGAATTACTTGTGCTAGCTCTGTGGGAAAAAAAGGTGGTGGTTTTTTTTATAGGGATTGCTTTGAATATGTAGATTGCTTAGAGTAGTATAGACATTTTAACAATATTTGTTCTTCCAATCTAAGAATATGGAATGTTTTTTCATTTCTTTGTGTCCTCGGTTTCTTTCAAAGTGTTCTATAGTTTTCAACATACAGGTCTTTTACCTCTTTCGTTAGGTTTATTCCTAGGTATCTTGTGACTTGGTGCAGTTGCAAATGGGATCAATTCCTTGATTTCTCTATTGCTGCTTCATTATTTGTATATAGAAATACAACAGATTTCATTACATTGATTTTATATCCTGCAACTTTGCTGAATTCATGTATCACTTCTAGCAATTTTTTGATGGAAACTTTCAGGTTTTCTAAATAGAGTATCATGTCATCTGCAAATAGTGAAAGTTTGACTTCTTTCTTTCCAATTTGGATGCCTTTTATTTCTTTCTATTGTGTGATTGCTGAGGCAAGGACTTTCAATATTACACTGAATAACAGTGGTGAGAGTGGACATCCCTGTTGTGTTCTGACCTTAGTGGAGAAGGTCTCAGTTTTCCCCACTGAGGATGATATTAGATGTGGATCTTTTGTATATGGCCTTTATGATGTTAAGGTATATTCCTTCTATCCCTACATTCTTAAGGGTTTTATCATGAAAAGATCCTGTATTTTGTCAAATGTTTTTCTGCATCTGTTGAGTGAATCAAATGGTGTTCATTCTTTTTTTTATTAATGTGGTGTATCATGTTGTTTGACTTATGGATACTGAACCACCCCTGCAGTCCAGGAATAAATCCCACTTGATCACGGTGAATAATCTTTTTAATGTACTGTTGGATTTGATTAGTTAATATCTTGAAAACTTTTGCAACCATGTTCACCAGTGATATTGGTCTGTAATTCTTTTTGGTGGGGCCTTTGTCTGGTTTTGGAATCAAGGTAATGCTGGCCTCATAGAATGAATATGGAAGTTTTCCTTCCATTTCTATTTTTTGGAACAGCTTCAGAAGAAAAGGTATTAATTTTTTTTAATGTCTGGTAGAATTCCCCCTGGGAAGTCCTCTGGCCCTGGGCTCTCTTCTATTGGGAGATTTTTGATTACTGCTTCAATTTCTTTGCTGGCTATAAGTCTGCTCAGATTTTCTATTTTTTCCTGTTTCAGGTTGGTAGTTTATATGTTTCCAGGAATTTATCCATTTCTTCCAGATTGCCCAATTTGTTGGCGTATAACTGCTCATAATATTCTCTTATAATTGTATTTCTGTGGTGTTGGTTGTGATCTCTCCTCTTTCATTCATGATTTTATTTATTTGGGTCCTTTCTCTTTTCTTTTTTGTAATTCTGGTTAGGGGGTTATTAACTTTGTTAATTCTTTCAAAGAACCAGCTCCAAGTTTCACTGATCTGTTTTGCTGTTGGTTTTGTTTTTTTGTTTTGTTTTCCTACAGCATTTATTTCTGCTCTAATCTTAATTCTTTCCCTTCTTGTGCTGGTTTCAGGTTTTATTTGATGTTCTTTTTCCAGCTCCTTTAGGTATAAGGTTGGGTTGTGCCATTTGAGACTTCTTGCTTCCTGAGTATATTGCTATATACTTCCCTCTTGTGACTGCCTTTGCTGCATCCCAAGGTTTTAGACTGCTGTGTTTTCACTTTCATTTGCTTCCATGTATTTTTTTTTTTTTACACTTCTTTAATTTCCTGGTTGACCCATTCATTCTTTGGTAAGATGTTCTTTAACCTCCAATGTATATGTGGTCTTTCCAAATTTCTTCTTGTGGTTGACGTCAAGTTTCATAGCATTGTCTTCTGAAAGTATTCATGGTATGATCTCAATCTTTTTGTATTGGTTGAGACCTGACGTGACCCAGTATGCAATCTGTTCTATAGACTATTCCACGTGCCCTCAGAAAGAATGCATATTGTGCTGTTTTAGGATGAAATGTTCTGAATATGTCTGTTAAGTCCATCTGGTCCAGTGCATCATTCAAAGCCATTGTTTCCTTGTTGATCTTCTGCTTAGATTATCTGTCCATTGCCGTAAGTAGGGTGTTAAAGTCCCCTACTGTTACTGTATTATTATCAATGAGTTTCTTTGAGTTTGTTATTAATTTATTCATATATCTGGCTGCTTCCAAGTTGGGGGCATAAATATTAGATCGTCTTGTTGGATAAACACCTTTCTTATGATATACTGTCCTTCTTCATCTCTTATTACACTCTTTAGTTTAAAGTCTAGTTTGTCTGATTAAGTATGGCTACTCCAGCTTTCTCCTGCTGTCCGTTAGCATGCCAGAAGGTTCTCCACCCCACTGTATTCAATCTGAAGATGTCTTTGGGTCTAAAACGAGTCTCTTGTAAGTTGCTCATCAATGGGTCTGTCTTTTTTTTTTAAATCCATTCTGATACCTTATGTCTTTTAAAGAGGACCCAGTCCATTTACATTCAGAGTCATTACTAATAGGTACAAATTTAGTTTCATTGTATTACCTGTAAAGTCACTATTCTGTAGATTATCTCTGTTCCTTCCTAGTCTTTGTTGCTTTTGGTCTCTCCTTGCAATGGATATTGTTTGTAAAAGACTGCTTATCTTTTAAATTATATGATTCTGAGATTCTGATATTTCTTTTTTTTTTTTAAAGATTTTATGTATTCACATTTGACAGAGAGAGAGAGAGATCACAAGTACACAGAGAGGCAGGCAGAGAGAGGGGGGAAGCAGGCTCCCCGCTGAGCAGAGAACCCGATGCGGGGCTCAATCCCAGGACCCTGGGATCATGACCTGAGCCAAAGGCAGAGGCTTAACCCACTGAGCCACCCAGGTGCCCCTGATTCTGATATTTCACTAAAATAATATGGGGTGGGTTAAGTGGAGAGGATTATAGATGAAATAAGATCAGCCTTAAATTAAAATCACTGAAGCTGAATGAAAGAAACAGGAGGGAATTCATTATTTTAGACTTTCTCTTTATATGTTTCAAATTTTCCGCAGTGAAAAGTTTTTAAAATGTAATGTTATTTATAAAGCTTAGAGAACTCTTAATTTTCTTTATGTATAAAATCTTCATTGTTCAAATTATAGTTTGCATCTAAATCTCAAATAGATATAATCTCTACAAAGATGTGACTAGACATCTAGTCATTTGTTACGCTAGACATTCAGACATTTAGTTAGACTGAACCTCTAACTCATTCAAAAATCTGAATGCTACAAATAATGCAGCTATTTCTATTCAGGCTTTTTAATTAATTCCATTTTATTTTATCAATAAACATAAAATTTTGCTTCTTTTTAGTAATTTTAAAAGATAAAAACTCTGTGGATATAATTAGCCCAGAAATAAATGCGAGTGGAGGCTTAAGATTTAAAATAATGTTGTAGGGGGCCTAGGTGGCTCAGTGGGTTAAGCCTCTGCCTTCGGCTCAGGTCATGATCCCAGGGTCCTGGGATCGAGTCCCACATCAGGCTCTCTGCTCGGCAGGGAGCCTGCTTCTTCCTCTCTTTCTTTCAGCCTGCCTCTCTGCCTACTTGTGATCTCTGTCTGTCAAATAAATAAATAAAATCTTTAAAAATAAAATAAAATATGTTGTAGTAAAATAAAATAAAGTTAAGATGATCAAGCTACAGGTACATTTCCTTTATAGAAAGGAAGCACTTCATATCATTATTAAACTGCACATCCAAACTCAGTCAGTGACAACCAGATCTATTAGTATTTCACACTCAAAGGGATCAAAAGTGCCAACTCTTCTTCCTTGTCTCAAAGTACTCCTTCTAGTTGCAGTCTCAAATTTTTCACATAATCTATCATTTCTTCTTCAGTTCTAAATGGCTTTACCAAATCATTTACCATGTCCAACAGATTTTTGGAAAATATTTCTCTCTCTCTCTCTCTCCCCTGACCTTTCCACCCTTATGAAATATTTCTCTCTCTGTATCCCTCACCTTCCCACCCCAGGACTTCCTTAGTCTTCCCAATGAGGATAAGATTTCCTTCATAGGCATAAATGCCTATTGCTTCCCTAACATCTATCAGAGTTGATAATTTTATCTTGACCCATAAAAGTGTAATTTCCAAGAGAGGACATTTATGTCTGCTTTGCTGTTCACTGTATTCCAGGACTTAGTAAAGTGTCTGGCACAAAATCGATTTTCTGTTTTGGAAGGAAGGAATATAGGGAAGTTAGGAGGAAAGAAAAAGGATGGAGGTGGGAAAGGGGGAAAGGAACAAAGAGAGGGAGGGAAGAAGGAAGGTGGGAAGAAAGGGAAGGGAAGGAAGGATCCTTTGCATTCTATTACCACCTAAAATTATAAACTCATAATTCTCTGGACCTTAAAAATATCTAGTACAACATTTTTCAACTTCTCCAATTCACATTCAACCAAAACTTCAATATTTTGAAAACTTCTCACCACACTGTAGTCCAGCTATGTTTGAATTCCTGTAATAAAGAGAAATTCACTACCTCACAAAGCAATTCATTCCACTGGCAAGGAATTCACATCATTTGAAAGTTTTTCCCTCCAAAGAAGCCAAAGCCTCCCTCTCTGTAGTTTCCACTCTTTAGTCCCGATCCCAGAATATGGAAGCACACACACATATACACACACAACTACTCTTTCTTCCAGAAGAGAGCAGTTCCTATTTTTGAATACTGGAATAAAATAACATGTATCTACTCATCACAACTAAGATCACAAGTACTTCTCATGCAATGGTCCTGAGTTCTTTGGTGATCTTGGGCCATTGCTTTAGTACATATTCATTCAATCAATATCTACAAGTGGGGTTGCCAGAACCAGTAATAGCATTTTAAGTATAGCCAAGCCACTATAAATAGATGTGTGGTACTCAGACCAAACAGGTGCACCCCGTCAGACTTTACTTATGCTCTGTGCCTCTGAATTAATAACACAGTGATAACACTGATATTCAATAATTACCATAGCTTTTTTGGCATCAATGTCTACGTGCTCTACTTACATAAATTAGACATTTGTCTTATTTTCCTATCACTAATTCCATCCCTCATTCTAACCTGTTGTAACCAGGTATATTTTCCTAACAGAAGCCTAATTTTTTCTCTGGTCAACATAGATCAATGGGCCCAATGACCACAAGTGAAATCTATGAATTACTAACTTTTATTAGAAGATCCTTACAAATCATGCTTCTACTCTTAGTTTTGCAAATTACTTTAAAAAGCTCTCTGGAGTTCTTTCACTAGAAAAAGACCAAGGTACATCCTTCATTTCACTAAGTCTGAGTACAGTGTCTCTGAATTCATTTTCACTTTCTTGTGAGGATTTCAAATTTACTCTGCTTATTACCTGTACATCTGGTACTAATATACATTTCTGAGGATATAAACAGTATCCCCAACCTGGCTCTACGTTATATCCTCCTGAAAATTATTGAACCTCCTCTCCATGACTCATCCTCTTTTATGTCATACTTGTCATACTCTTTATCCTGCATAGCATTTGTTTGAGCATGATATGAGCAAATTGTTTCAGTTTAAAATCCTCATATGACATGGGGCACCTGGTTGGTTCAGTTGGTTTAAGCACATGACTCTTGATCTCAGCCCAGGCCTTGATCTCAGGATCATGAATTCAAGCCCCACACTGGCCTCCATGTTGGGCATGGAGCCTACTTAAAAATGAAATATAAAATAAAATAAAATAAAACCTCATATGACCACTGCTGACGAACTCACAACAGAATAACAGGATAATAAGAGACACTTTGCACTTTCTCTCTTTACTGGAGACCGTTTACCTGGTATCATAAGCCACAACCTTACACAGCTCATAGAAATGCCTCCCTATGATGCAGTTCTGACCTCACACCCTATCTACAAATACCCCTTTATATGGATCTCTGGTCTAGAAAAAGGAAAGATCCCTTTGCTTGCCCTAAATACGATGGCCATCTCCATATTAAGTCCCATCCAGTCTTCCTACAGGTCTATCTGGAAGCCTGAAAACTTCTAAAAATAAATGTTGCTGCACAGTTGAGTCATTTATGCTTCATTAACTTGGGCTTATATGTTAATTTGGAAAATCTTTAAATTATCTCTTAAGAGTGTAGATTTCTTAAAGGCAATACTCATTTCTCCTTCTTTATAAGTATCACCAGTGCCTAATAAAGTGCTCAGAAAATAATGTACTAAAATATGATTGAAAGTGACCTGAAGGAACTGGCTGAAAACGTTCACAAGGGCTCACAGCCAAACTCTTAAATTAAAAGAAAAATACTGAGGGAAAAAAACATAAATGATAAACAGATAGACACAGGTTCCCATGAAACTAAAATACTGCTGGTTTCAAAGAAAATGAAGCATCAAATTTCTCTTTCAACCAATAAAATCAGAGAACTGATTAACTCAATGGCAGAGGGGAAGACGTAAGACCATCCTAAGTTTCTTCATCTAGGAAATAAATTTGATTAATTGTACGTCATTTCCAATGTGAAAATTCTGATAGAACATTTAAAAAAATACATATCACAACTTTCCCACTAGGCTTTTTGGTTCCGTGCTTTTCCATAATTAAGCAGGCCATGTATCAATATACATTTGTATTCACCTTGTTCCAGAAAAGAACATTAAGGTTTGTTTTCCCCAATAATATGTAATTCATCTTATGTATGTCTAAATGCGTGACTTATTATGAGTTTAAGTTGACTTTGAACCTCTATCAAGTACATTTTCCACATTGTTCAAATGGAATACAGCCATTAAAACTCTACTTAAATCAAATTTTGATCTAGTAAATTAAGGGATACAACCAGCACCACAACAGCTAAGGCTGAACCTTCAGAAACCAACCCAGAGCTAAGGCTTATCTCTGTGCTGCTGCTATTGACAGCAATCACCCTTTACTGGTGCTGCTATATGTCATACACTCTAAATTGCTCTTATTCTCCTAACCACCCTGTGAAGTTCCTATGTCTATCCCCATTTTAAATATCAGGAGAGGGAGACCAACTTGCCCTCGGCTACACAAAGAGAAACCAGAAGTCGGACTGAAATGCAGGACTCAGGTCCGCCCATCTCCAAACTCTTGAGTTGACTTCTTCTGCCAAATGACATCCTTTTAAAATAAAGTTGGAACTGCAAAGGGAAAGGGGGCAAAAGAAAAGGCTGAAGACGTGTTGAGTAGTTGTTACCTGCTAGAATGCATGAAGGGATGGACAGATGGATGGATGGGTGGATGGATGAAGAAGTGGTAGGCAGGAAGAGAGGTAGGTAGGTCGGTAGGTAGAGAGCCGGACAGACTGAGTTTCATTTAAACCTAATAGTAACTATGAAAGATAGAGATTATCATTCCCACTTTATAGAGACATAACTTGTTCATTAATACGCCCAACATCACTGACCTAGAAATGTTGGAACAGGAATTAAAATGATTTTTATGTGATGTTTCAAAATGTTCCCTCTTGCCACTCTGCTACAGGGCCTCATAAGGAACAAAAGAGGGTGAAAATAATCTGAAGCCATTTGGCTCAAAAGTCAAAATGGAAAAAAATCTGTGTCCAACTGATATCCCTCCATTTCAGCAAAACCAGTGCAGGAGAAAAAGGAAACCTTACTGTCAGTGTAAATACATTAAAAATAACAGTCATGAGAATCCCATTCTTGTACTAAATAGTGCAAGAACACATCCATTTCAGAAAAGGATGTATTCATATGCACCATATTTTATGAGAATTTGCAGATTTTAAAAGGCATAATATTGCCTAGTTGCCAGGATTTTTTCCACTTAGCATCCTTGAGTTCTGTATTGAAGATTCTGGAAAACACTTTCACCACTTTATGAACCATATGTAGAGTTTGATTCTCCTCCAATTTTTTTTTCATTTGTTATTATCATCATCAGGGAGGATTACATCTCATCTACTTAGCTGCTAGAATGAAGATTTCAGTTTGGAGGAGAGCCGATTTCTTTAAAAAAAAAAAAGTTAGCTGCTTCAGGCAACAGTCCTTTTGATCTGCTCATTAACACTTTTCAAATGTTCGAGTGATGTGGGCATTCTTTGCGCTAGAAAATGTCAGCACTGGAGCCTGCAGCCAGCTTGATGCGATCATATGTTCCAATATTCAGAAAAGAGTGAAAAGAACTGTCAACAGTGACTGCCTTGGATGAAAAAAAAAAAAAAAAAGATACGATACAACGCCTGTAGATCAAGTAGCGTTTCAGGATTGATTCTTGCCAGTGACAAAAACAAATGCCCAATTTATCAGCAATGTCATCTACGCGACTAAGAGCCCACAAACAATGGAGAAGTCGCTCTCAGTGTTCAGGAAAATTGGTCTGAAATAGATGGGGGCCTTCCTTCCCTTCTCCTTCCTCTTTCTGATAAGATCACAGAGCAAGTGCAGAAGCACCAAGTTCTATTACACTGGTATCCGGGAAGCTTTTTTCTGCCTCTCTTCAAGTTAGATGCCTTCATCATCCAGATCAAAATATGATCTGAGCCATCGCATCCGCTCTCTCCTTTCCTCCTTGACAGACTCATCAGTGATCAAAGATTCCAACTTTGTACAAATAAATAACCAGTGGGAGGTCCAGACGATAGATAGGATTTAAAATGCCAAACGGGGACTGGGAAGAACAGTGCGAGAGTGTGTTCGGACAAGAGCTACGGAAGGTGCTGCTGTCACAGCAAACACACTAGACCAGGAAGAGTTGGACACCCCGTTTTGCAAATGATGTTCTGTTGGAAAACATCACCATGGAAGCAGTAAGCACTAACATCACAGTCTATTTCAAGGAGGCAACCAAACATAAATCATTTTAATTAATGGTGCAAGGAAGGCATATTAAAATTTAAATTACTTCTGTTTTATTGTGCATTCCAAAAAAAAAAAAAATCAGGCTACTCTGAAAGTAACTCAATAAAGGCACCAAGAGCCCTCCTGGACAATAAAAAACAAGTGCAATATAGAAGGGTTATTACTATTTAGAAAGAACAGCACAGCTGTTGCTGGCTAAGAAAACAATTGCACAGAGCTCCAGGCAGATACAACCTCATCATGAGAGCTCAACTTACTTATAAGCAAATTGAGCTTTAAAGGGATAACTTTTCAAAATTGTTTTTTAAATTAAGATTTATGAGACCTTTATGTAATGTCTTAAATGCACCGAGGTAAAAGGCGCTTGCAATTTTCCCCCGAGGGTGGAGAACTCTGGCCAAGGACATGAGAGCAGTGAACATTTATCATTTCCAGCATATTTGGATATTTATCTGCAGCTGTATAACACACTCTAATTGACAACACTCCAGAAAGCCTTTGTTTGCCACCTCATTAGCCTTACATCTGTAATTCGGCACTGTCTGGTTATGCCGAATGACACAACCGTAGGACTGTCATTTCTGCCATCCTGAGAGTAAAACAAATCTGCCACCAGCTCAGCATATCTTCCAAGCTAAACAGTGATGAAAACACCCATATTTGCTAATGTTTCACTCGTGATTCAGGACATGGTAAGTTTTTTTTTAACCTCTCCTGCCCCCATTTTTAATTGAAGGAAAAAGGAAGGACGCAGCTGATGTCTTTGTTAACGACCAGCAGCTGTAGAGGATGGATGTGAGCATCCTCGGTGAGCAGGACACAGACTCTGCAACAGATGGTGAGAAATAACTTCACACAAGAATGAGAAGTTTTCCCTCACGGAATAGTCTGCAAACTCACCACACTCTGTAATTCACTAATGATGGTGCCCAAAAATGTCCGCTGTGCACGAGGACGCTTGCCCCGTGGTTACGATGGGAAAATGTCTTCCAACTACCATGGTGTAGGTTTCTTTTGTCACGGAAAGAACACGTGCACAGAAGAAACGACTTTGCCACATTTTAAAGGATGTTGTCTCTGTCTTTTATCCTTGAAAATATGCATTAAAATGAACCGAAGGAGTTAAAATTTTTAAGTAGTCTCAGATGAAAAGCATCCCCTGTAGACTGATTTCCGATTGCAGGGGTTTTTCCTTAACCTTTTTTTTTTTTTTTGAAGATTTTATTTATTTATTTGACAGAGAGAGATCACAAGCAGGCAGAGAGGCAGACAGAGAGAGAGGAGGAAGCAGGCTCCCCGCTGAGCAGAGAGCCTGATGCGGGGCTCGATCCCAGGACTCTGAGATCACGACCTGAGCCGAAGGCAGCAGCTTAACCCACTGAGCCACCCAGGCGCCCCTTCCTTAACCTTTTTTATCCTGTACCTCTCTCTGGCAATCCAGCGAATGTACAGATCCCTCCCAGATTAATTAAGCTAAATTAAAATACAAAGGATTTTAAGGAATCCAATTATATTGCAATATAATTATCCGGTCTGTAAAACAAACAAACAAACAAACAAACCACAAAAGTTATGATATAGAAATAAAGGCTACGTTATGAATAGTCCATTAAATAATGAGAATTACTACATTAAATAATGGGAACTACTCTAACTTTTGAAGTTATGATACTTGTAGAAGATACTTCAAAAATATCTGAAGATAGAGAATATCTGTGATTACTATTGCTTACAAAGTCTCCAGAACTGCCAATACTTTTGTGGAGAGTGGTCTACATTCATAAATGAAGAAAATAAATTTCAGTTGGAAGTAAAAATAAAGATTTTTTTTTCCACCTAAGTTCCCAAAATCCTCAGGTTTGAAATCCCTGCCGGATACACGGAGAAGCAACCAGACAAAAGTTAAATTGCTTCTACTTCAGAATTTTATTACCATTACTGATCCTTACCTACTTATTTCTTAGTTCCTATTGTAAAGAATGGCAAAGGCCACATTTCCTATTATAGATACATCATAAAGGATACCTTTTAAATAAAACCAGTGAAAATCATACAGAGCACTAAGGCTGTACCATTAATCATTAATCCTCTCATGTAAAATGCTTCCCCATAGTTGACAGAATTTTGATTAAAACTGGCAACAAGGTAACCTATTTTGAAGTGGTCTTCCAGATAAAAACTTGTCAAGTGTTTCAATTTTAAGAATTGAGATAGTTCAAGGAGGTTAAGTGTTTACTGCATGAGATGACTGGTTTACAATGAGAAGTAAAATAAAATACACAGAGTACTTGACTTCGTGAAACTATTAGACCATAAAGTGAGAGAAATGTTCAACAAGTAATCACATAAATAATTGTTCAATCCTAATTTCCTTTTCTAATCGGACAGGGTAACTATTTGAAGATTTTGGTTAAAATTTTAGTATAAAATATGCTAGAGGGGATATTTACGACTTTGATATGTTTCTTGTTCCTGATCCCAAATTGGTACAGCAAATGAGGTCAATGGCATAGTTTCCGAGACACAGTTACTTAGTTAAAATGTTCAAGTTCTGGGACGCCTGGGTGGCTCAGTTGGTTGGACGACTGCCTTCGGCTCAGGGCGTGATCCTGGAGTCCCGGGATCGAGTCCCGCATCAGGCTCCCAGCTCCATGGGGAGTCTGCTTCGCTCTCTGACCTTCTCCTCGCTCGTGCTCTCTCTCACTGTCTCTCTCTCTCAAATAAATAAATAAAATCTTTAAAAAAAAAAAAAAATGTTCAAGTTCTTTGCTTTTCCCTACAGAGTAAAAAGGTCACGTCCTAGCTTTCATGGGATTCAGTGGTTCAGTATCTGAATATGAATGGGACGATAAACAAGCAGCCCCCGGAGAAAGCTGTCCACGAATCCCCTTGTCAAATGATTCTCACAACATCTATGCCTTGAACACTTTCAACACTTAGAAGCCTGTTTTTCCCAATATCTCCTTGCCACTCTGAAATAAGTAAATCCCACTCCGAATATAAAACATTATGTAAATTTATTTTATAGTTAGTCAAAACTAAACAAAGTAATTCTAAGTTTAAAAAGTGGATACTGATTTTTTAATAGCCTTTAACCATTGCTAACATTGTGAAGAGTAAGTCACTGTCTTCCATGACCAATTTTGGTAATGAGTTGCTCTGAAAACGTATCACATAAGAACTGCCCCAATCAATAGTCATAAGTAAGCAGTGATTCCCATCCCTGAGCAATATCAGAATCATCTAAGGACTTTACTGGTTTTCTAACTCTGCCCTAACAAATTACCACAATTTCGATGGCTGAACACAACAGAAACTTCTTACCATTCTGGAGCCAGGAGTCTGAACTGAGTCTTGTAAGGCTTAAATGAGGCATTAGACTAGCTGTTTCCTCCTTTTTTTTTTTTTTTTTAAGATTTTATTTATTGATGGAGAGAGAGACAGCAAGAGAGGGACCACAAGCAGGGGGAGTAGGGGAGGTAGAAGCAGGCTTCCCACTGAGCAGGAATCTGATGTGGGGCTTATGAGCCGAGCCCCCCTTGCTGGTTCCTTCTACAGGCTCCCAGTCTGTAGCTGTTGCTTGCCTCCCTGAACTTCTGGTGACTGTCACCATTCCCTGGCTAGTAGGGGTATCCTCCAACCCCTGTCTCTGGGGTCACGCCTTTTCTCCTTCCATTGCTAATCTCCTTACCTCTGGAGCTTAATTTAATCACATCTCAAAGTCCCTTTTGCCACAAGAAGATAACATTCACAGTTTCCAGGAATTAACACCTGCATATTTTCAGGGACCATTATTCAGCTACTACAAGGGCTTTCCCAAATGCCATTCAACCCTGGAGAACCTCACCAGTGGGAGAATCACCCCCACTGGAAGGCTTACGGCGACTGCTCTGAGAGCTTCCCATTGTTTAGGGCAGGGGAAAAGAAAAAAAATGAGAACCACTGTCTAAAATGTAAGTGACTCTGTCATTTCTGAGTTATGGGTTATGCTGGGCTGGCAGGAAGGGCTACTAAAGATGGCGAAAGTTCCCGCCACAAGACCTGAGCTCGGACGGGAGAACAAAGGCCCAAGCAGGAATCTGAGACCCCTGCCCTGGGCTCCTGTGGACCAATGGGATCCCGATGAGCAGGCGAGATATCCAAATAAGGGAAACTACCAAAAGACCCCTGAGCTTTCCCTAAGACCCCTTAAAAGACCCCTCCTCCCTGCCTTGGGTGCGACTTCCCCCACTCTGCTTTCCAGAGTTGCGGAACCTCGCCCGAGGGTGCCCACCTCCTCCTGGCGCAACTTTCTCGGCTCCCCTTCACCTGGGCCCTGAAACTTCACCGGAGAGAACCTTTGATAAACCTTGCCTTACACCCACTTTGCCTGGTGTTGTGTTTATTTCGTCGGAAAACTTTACCGATTAGACATCTGTTAAGTGTTAATCTTCTCTGAACAAGGAACAAATCATTTCATAAGATATTTACATAAAATAAGAAATTAAAGAATAAGAATGTGTAAGAAATATTAGGACCTCCGTTCAGGGCTTTATTTCCAAACTTTCTGTCTTTATCCGAGCTCCTGAGCATAGGATTCCCGAGGAGGGAGGACTGCTGACAAAATCTAGAAGTTCCTGAGAATGATGAGGGATCAGAAGGCTGGCTGAGGTCAAAGCTAAAGGCTGACACCTTGCAATCTGCCCCTGACCCCCACCACTCCTGGGTGGAACAAATGTGCTTTCTTTAGGAATCTCCCAACTATCTTGATGTTAATGGCTGGCTAAAAGTGAAAGACAACCTTGATCCAGCCGCAAGACCTGCTCCAGGCACCTTGTAGGCCCTCTTTAGCATACGAAAGCTCCATTGAAACCTCCCTTTCCCTCACCTTCCCCCAATCTCCCGGTACACAACCTGCCACCCCTCACAACCCGAGGCAGCAGCTCTTCCTGCCCACAGGCCCTGTCCCCGTGCCTTAATAAACCACCATTTTGCACCAAAGATGTCTCAAGAATTCTTTCTTGGTCATCGGCTCCAGACCTCAACCCAACGAACCTCACCTAAGTTCTAGAACTTTATCAAGAACAGACATTTTAAGCTGTTTCATCATGTTTCAGCTGAAAGATGAGATTTAAATGTTTGCCCCTAGTCCTTTAAAACATTCACACAAAACAAAACTTTAACAACACCAAGTTGTCACAAATGCAATTCATTTCCCATTAGAAGTAATATCATGGTGACAAGAGAGTCGAAGTTAAATTGATCCGTAATAATTTAAGCCCTAAGGATAAGTTTGCACAAACTACATTCTAAATCCAGCGTAGCGCAAACACACTCTCAGAAAGGAACAAAATAAAACAAACATCCTGCCATTGCACAACGGCACCCTTGGCCATGGTCCCTCTGCCCCTTCTGTCTCTCTCCCCTCTTCATTTTCCTGCAGCTCTCAGCTTCTGTCTTCCATTCTCCTTTGCAAGTGGCCCTCTCTAAGGTGCTTGATCTGTCTCTGGCTTTCCACTTCAGTTGTTGATGGAAACTCAGATGGATACAGACTTAATCCCCACCAGGACCAGACCTGGGCACACACTGCCACAAAGCAAGCATGGCTTCCTGAGCCGGGGGTGGTGGGGGGGGACTACACCGACCAAATCTCTCCAGTGGCCTCTCATCATCCCTGGGGTGAGTTCAAACTTCCTAAAAGACAGAGGAAGCCTCCCTGATGGGATTCCTGCCTACACCCCACACCATCTCTCAGCTGCTCCTTCACTGGCACGCTAGGGAGGCTTCCGCCTGCTGCTTCCCAAAGCCGGAGGGACCCAACGCAATTCCTCGCACACGTCATCGGAAATGTCCCTCATCAACAGTAAACATCTTATTCATTATGCAAAACTCCGTTTGCAGTCATCAGCCCAGGAGAGTCTCTCTCTGAGATAACCCCACAACTCTGGCAAATCCCTCCTCCTCACGTTCTTACTGTGCTTTACAAACGTTGCTCTTGGGTGGCTGGTGTCCCTCCAATTATACTCTGTCCACATTTCTGTGCTTCCGTATTAAAACGTGAGTTTCCATAGCATTTTATAGTCATTTTTGTTACCCTCCCCCCCAGTTCCTAACATAGTACTGACACGGGCTGCCAAGGGCTAAGTACAGAATTTGGCCTCTACCCTGCTTTTAAAGCTACCTTAGAAAACATTTGCTATGATTCATTTGTACCTAAGTATAAATATCCGTCCATACTCAGGGCTGGGTGTCCTTTAATCTGTAGTTCTAAATGTCATAAACAGGTGGGTGTCTCTATTAAGCTTTATTAAGCTGAGTTTCAGAAATTAGTAAGCATTTACGATGTTTGTAAGGCTAGGAAGCCCTCCCGACATCCTGACGACACACCTTCAAGGCTTCCCTCTAGGCTTTGCATAAAGAAATATACTCCATGATTCACGATCTGCAGTCTCGGGGTGGTAAATGGACCCACTCCAAGAGACGGAGTCCTCTAAGTAACATCCAAAATGATGGTCACGATCTGGACCTGAGCCCATTAGAAATGTCCCAGAGAAGCCTAGCTTGGTTTTCACATACATCTTCTAAAAAATCAGATACTTTGACACTGAGCCCTCTGATCAATAATAAATGAAATTGTGAAGTAATGAAGGAACTCCACCACAGCAAAATTTAAATAAAAAATTAAATAAATTTATATTTAAATAAATTTAAATTAAAAAATATCATATTAGGGCACTTTTCTGCTTTTCAATTTGAGACTCGAGAATGCAGGCCACCCTAAAATAACCATATTAGGATACTCAAGATTATAGCAGGAAACTGAGCAGAAATCGCTAGGGCAGGAAACTGATTAGTTCAGCAAAGAGACAGGATGCTCCTCGTGTCTACCATTGTCGGAGTTAATTCTGTGCCTCCTCCATGGACCACCTACTCTGCGATAAAGGACTCTTGATTCACGAAAGCGGACTGAAGGATAATTAGTAATAGACGTCGGACTACTGCGGACTAGTGCCTGACGTCACAAGGAAACTGAAGTGAGTCAGCGAAAGTGAGGAGGAAAGAGATGGTCTTGTAAACTCGTGTACAACACCACTGTGATCTACAGAACGTCCAGCTCTGCGTGACGTGCCGACACTGAAAGGAACGCCATCGAGGAGGAGGTGGGCTTTGAGCAGGTGCTTCTTCAGGATACTCTTCTCTATGAAACCTGAACAGTCCCAACTGGATTGCTTGAAATGTGCTGAACTCTATGACCCAACAGTCCACCCCGTGGAAGACAGAATGACAACCCCCCCGCCCCGAGGTCCCTGGAGCTATGAGTCATTTTCATGACACAGCAAACGGGACTCTGCAGCTTGAGAGAGTCAGGGATCTTGAGAGGACAGACCATCCTGTAGACCATCCTGGGTGATCCAGGTGGGTCCAGTTTCTTCACATGGTTCCTTAGCACTGGAGGTCCTTTCCCAGCTGGGTTAAGAGTCACAGGGAAGCAAAACTAAGAAGAATGGCCCAGGAGATGCAGTGTCGTTGGTTTTGAAGACGGAGGGAGGGTCCGTGAGGCAAGGGGCTGGTGTGTCCTCTAGAAGGTGGGAAACCGGGGGAAGGGACTCCTCCAGAGCATTAACAGAGGAATGAATCTCTGTCAATACTTTCAGCCCAGTTTAGTCCAGGGAGACCCATCTCCTACCCGCGATTAAATAACTGTTAGATCATAAGTTTGTGTTGCTTTAAGCCACCAAATGTGGAGCGATTTGTTACAGTAGCAGTAGAAAGCGAATAGAAACCTGTCTTTTTTCCAAGGTTTTACTCAAACACGAAAGAACACAAACAAACCAACAGTCATAACTTCAAAGTTGCGGACTTGCCGGACATCCTAACATCTGTCCATGACTTGTTTTGTAAAATGCTCTTCCAAGAGGCAAACGGAGAAGGTCCCAAAATAGACTTTTCAAAGAGGTAATGAAGGATTCAGTAAGCACTGATAAGAAAACCTGACAGATCATCAACTTCTCCCCATGACCCCAAGTGAAAATGTCACTCACATTACTTGAAACTCTTCTGCGCTGCAGGGAAAACCCTTTATCCCTCCGACCTCTCCCACCTTCCTCTCCCCCTCTCCCCGCCTCCCTCCAAACTCGGTTTTGAAATGTGTTTTAGATGAAGTCTGATAGTAAATATTTATTGGCATGCATGTTTTCTAGAATTCAGTGTAGTAATAAAAACTATTAAAACTCAATTTGCTTACTGAAACTTTGTTGTTGTTAGACACTGGCACTGAGTCATACTTCAGGCCTTACTTTATACCTCACTGCTTTGCAAAAGAGTAGAGGTGCAAATCCTCCTTACTCACCACTTTGCAGCAAAGGGGCCAAAACCACCACATCAAACCAATGCCCAGCAGTAGCAGTAACACCAGAACAGCAATGATGGCAGCCGTCCCACTAGACTAGAAGAGGCAGAAGACAGAAACAAAGTGGTCAGGAAAGCATAAGGTTACATTCCAAATACACATTTTTTTAAAGGACACACCAGAAAATGATGCAGAGAGCATACCCAATGTCAAATCAGATTTTCATTATATTCCTTTAAATTCTATAAATTCCTTTATATTCTATTTCATACAGGTTATGTTAAAACAGTAGAAAAAAGAAAGCTTCCAAAGTGCTATAAACAGTTTTAAATTATACCTTAAAAGAATGTAAGAAAAATCATTACCTGGGGTTATACGGAAGGGCCTTATGGTCCCTATCATTTATCTCTGGAGAAGGCTTTTGATCACAAGCATGATTACTTTTAGGCAAAACTTATGGAACATTTTTCCAGATTTTAGGACGATAAAACACTATTTACAATATATATTGAAATGATAGGGCCAGATAAATATCAAAAATGACCAAGCAAGGGAGAAACCAACAACAAATGGTTCTTTTTTAAACAAACAAAAAAAAATTAGAGATTTTATTCATTTATTTGAAAGACAGAGATGGCAAGAGAGAGCAGGAGCAGGGGCTGGGGAGAGGGAGAGGCAGACTCCCCGCTGAGCAGGGAGCCTGATGTGGAGCTGGATCCTAGGACCCTGGGATCATCATGACCTGAGCCGACGGCAGACACTTAACGGACTGAGCCGCCCGGGCATCCCCGCAGCCGCGGCTCTGGCTGGCAGATGGTACGTTGCATCAGTGCAAGAAAGCGACCTCAAACATTCGCACCTCAGAGGACTTCTCCCGGAAGCTCGGGAGCTAGCCTCTCAAGAACCGCACCGGTGTTCTCTCACCTCCTGCCGCCAAGCTCCTCCGGCCCTAAGGAACCGGCTCTGGGCCCTGCCCCGCCCCTCCTGTCACCTCCACCTGGTCCTCCTATGTGGCTCCCCTGAAACCCCTCCCCAGGACATCTTCTCTGAGCCTCTGCCTAGGGATGCTCCTCTTCACTGTACCATTCATGGTTCTCTGTACTGCAGTCTTGAGCTGATCACACATTATTTGTGATACACTGATACACTGTGATTATTTCTTTAATTTCTCTTTTCTGTCACTCTTCACTGTGAGCTCCAGAAAGTCATGGGGCTCTGCCCAACCTACGTACCACTGTGTACGCCATGCTTGGCATTTAAAATGATTCACTAAGAGAATGAACTCCAAAGAGATAGGCCTGCAAAATGCACAAATGCAAAGACTAATATCTACGGAATTTTTGGTGTGGGGATAAAATTCCCCAGGGCACAAGGTGTTTCTCCCAAACCCCCTCTCTAGTATCCCCAGTAATAATGTTCTGTTTTCTGTGTGTGTATTTTTTTTCTTTCTTTGTTTTATTTCTTTCCTTGTTTTATTTCTTTGTTTTCTTTTAAAGGAATGAATGCAGGGAAAAAAAAAAAACCCTGTAAATAAATCAATATATTCTCTCTTCGGGACTTCATGGGCATTTTCAGAGATACATTTCCTGTCATTCAAAACAAGTAAGAATATATGCCCAGGGGTGTCTGGGTGGCTCAGTGGGTTAAGCATCTGACTTCGGATCAGGCCACGATCTCAAGGTCCTGGAACCAGCTCCCCACTGGGCTTCCTGCTCAGTCAGGAGTCTGCTTCTCCCTCTCCCTCGGCAGCTCCCCCTGCTCGCGCCCCCTCTCAAATAAATAAAATCTTTAAAATACAAAACAAAACATTCGTTTTTGATGTAATGTTCGATAATTGAATTTAAATTAAAAAGAGAAAACAAAACAAAGCCCAGAGGTCAGGGTAAGAGCCACTTTTATCCCCAGAGCGGACAGAGAGAGAGGGGTGGCAAGGTGTGTGGGGGGGCACCAGTGTCCATCTTCGAAGGGCACCGTATTAAAAGCATTGGTCTAGAGGTTTAACTTTAAGTAAATCGTTTAATTTCTTGGAGACTCTGTTTTCTAATCCATAAAATAAAAAAGCCAGTGATTCCCATAGCATGAAACTCTTTGTGGACAGCCATGAGCATGCCAGCTCTCTTAGAGCGTCGCTGTTCATATTAACACACTTACAAAGCTCTGAGCGGCTTTGCAGTGAAGCAGCTCGGCTTGCATCGGCACAGAACCGTCTTTCTCCTCACAGCACTTTCAGTGCCCGTGAACCAGGACTGCCAGAAGGCCTGGGACCGACCGAGGCTGAGAGATTTCCCAATGTTTAAGTAATAGTGGCAGAAGCATCCAGTCAGAACTCTCTGCAACGGAATTTCGAGCGCCGTACGAGGCACCCGGGGGCGCCGCTGGGTAAGGGCCAGACTCCCTCAGTTTTGGCTCAGGTCATGACCTCAGGGTGGTGAGATCGAGCCCCTGGGGCCCGGAGCTCCGTGCAGAGACTGCATAAGACTCTCTCTCCCTTGGCTCCTCCCCCACTAAAATAAATAAAGAAAGAAATCTTTTTTTAAAAAAAACAAATTAAAGGCAATACACAATGGCAGATGCACAAAAAGAGATAAGAATCTTTACATAAACAGTTACATGTAAACAACGGAGAACAGAAGAGAAGGTAGTTCTCAGAAGACAGGGCGAGGAAGTGCTGGCAAAACACACTCCGTTCAGCTTATCAGAAAAATCTCGACACGTGTATCCTTTCCCTGTATCATCTGTTCTTATCACAATGGAAGGAAAAATAAAGATGAGCACAAGGCAGCATGGAAACCACCCCAAAACAACCCCATTTTTGTAGACAGCAATTACTAGCAGCCTTTCCGTTTCAATAAATCTACTTTTAAAATAACAAATTCTCAGGGCGCCTGGGTGGCTCAGTCATTAAGCATCTGCCTTTGGCTCAGGTCATGACTTCAGGGTCCTGGGATTGAGCCCCGCATCGGGCTCCCTGCTCAGTGGGAAGCCTGCTTCTCCCTCTCCCACTTCCCCTGCTTGTGTTCCTTCTCCCACTGTGTCTGTCTCTATCAAATAAATAAAATCTTTTCTAAAATAAATAAAAAATTTAAAAAAATAAAATAACTAATTCTCAGGACAGCACAGATCATCAAACATTCATTACTTTCCAGAGATGAAGCATCAACTCCACATGAACAATTAAAGCCATCCTTCGATTCTGATTCTGCCTCAGGACAGAAGAGGAAGGAAGCACACAGGTATTTGTGCAGCTGGCATAAGGCTGCGAAGTCACCAAAACAGCCACCACCCAAGTATTATCACTTAGAATCTCTGGTCATTTTATTCATCTCATCTTCCAGAAGACGAGAATAACTATGGAAACTCGCACACACACACTGTCTTCGCTGAGTTCTACCATTCACTATCTGACCATCCCTAAGGCACGAGAAGAGGCTATTACGTGATATTCACCATAAAGAATTAACTCGAGAAAAGAAATAAAAAGACAAGGATTCATGTGGCAACCTCTTGGTAGAATGAAAATAATGAACTCAACATTTTATTATTATTGTATCTTAAATATCTAAATTAATGTCTGACTCATAGAAACTCGAGTGTGTGTGTGTGTGTGTGTGTGTGTGTGTGTGTGTGAGTGGGGGGGGGAAGGGAGAGAAAGAGAAAAAGAGACAGAATGTCAATACTTTGAGGAAATTTTCCAAGTAAGTATCAAATTCTCTGTCCTTAAAACCTAAGAAAACAATTCAGAACATACATCAGGCCACTTAAGAAGTACTCAAAGGGCATCTTTCGACACAGACTTCTAAACAGTCATGCACAAATCATGTGACTCTCCACAGCCTTGATTAAGCTCAGCTCCAAAATCTAGGCAAAGAGGAAGATGACGGTGTAAGAATGTTAAAGAAATACCTAGGAAAGTGTGATATCCTATGGGAGAAACTCTGTCAAATGCATAAATTTGGGATCCTACCTCTTCGGGGAGATACCCCCAACCTGTTTATGTACAGCACGAAGACAGCAATCCCTACGGGTCCTTCCCCACATCAGCCCCTGGCCACAGCCCTCACGGAAAGGGACTGTCTGTGCAATACAGTTTCCAGAAAGGTTCTACGAACGCTTCATTTCCTCCTTTCTTAGAATTCAAACGCTGTGCTCAGAAATAGGAACATGCAACTAGAGGATATCAATCTGCTAACAATGTAGTGGTTACATTTTTTTTCCTCCTATGGATGTGTCATTAGCCGGAAATTCAGGTATCGCACTGACAGAATGTGAAGTAGATGGGCTCGCCATGACAGGCAGCTAAAATTCTTGGTTTTTTCTCCAAAACAATGACTCTGTTAAGAACATTAATAAAATACTATGCACATCCATGGGGCGCCTGGGTGGCTCAGTGGGTTAAAGCCTCTGCCTTCGGCTCAGGTCATGATCCCAGGGTCCTGGGATCGAGCCCCGCATCGGGCTCTCTGCTCAGCGGGGAGCCTGCTTCCTCCTCTGACTGCCTCTCTGCCTACTTGTAATCTCTGTCTGTCAAATAAATAAATAAAATTTTTAAAAAATAATAAAATAAAATAAAATACTATGCACATCCAGATGGAAATAAACATTTATTATGACAATATTATTACATCAGCTGACTCCAAAGGTTCATCTTCAATAAAATTTTTTAAAAAAAGAATGCACACTTTATCTAAAGACCTGCAGACCTAATCCTTATCGTATTTTAGCTAAGTGATGGAAAACAGGGCAGAGGAAGCTAAGAATGTCATGCATCCCCACCGCAACCGTGTGGTCAGCAGATGGAGCCGTCCCCGGATGCCCCCAGGCCCAGACACGGGCTCAGTTAACTGGATACAAATTCAGGTTTTCCCAGTTCCCTTGTTTTCACTGGCCAGAGCCATTATCAGAGCATGAAAGGCTTCAATCTTGGAAGGGAAATCACCTCATTGTTCACGTGGCTTTATAAACAAATTGAGGAAAGGTCAAACACATAGACTCGGTCCTGTGAGGGGACATAAGAGCCGCAGTCACACACGGAGCTGCGTCATCAATGCCAGGCAGTGAGCAGGTGCCACAGTTACAAAGTTGGACGAGTCCTCGCGAAGCCCACGGGTTAGCTGGAGGGACAGACCCTGAGCGAATGGCCACAGATGTGGGGAAGTGGAAGGCAAATAACCTGGTCGGGGCTCTGAGGAATTAAGGCAGCCCAGGGAGGGGCGCCTGGGTGGCTCAGTCATCTGGGCGTCTGCACTCGGGGTCACGATCCTGGAGTCCTGGGATCAAGTCCCACATGGGGCTCCCTGCTCAGCAGAGAGACTGCTTCCCTCTCCCCACTCGTGTTCTCTCTTGCTATCTCCGTTGCTATCTCTGTCTCTCTCTCAAATAAATAAATAAAACCTTTAAAAAAGAGAAAGAAAGAAAGAAAGAAAGGAAAAGTAAGGAAAGGAAAGGAAAGGAAAGGAAAGGGAAGGGAAGGGAAGGGAAGGGAAGGAAAAGGAAGGGAAGGGAAGGAAAGGAAGCCAGCCAGCCCAGAGAGAAAATGGGGCAGAATTAGTGACCTCTTAAAAGGACAAGAGAAAGACAATGGTGGCTGAAGCACAGCGTTTGAGGGGACTTGGTGGCACCTGAAGGAGCTAAAGAGAAGGTCTGAAACACAAATTTCTGAAAGATGGTAGTTCTTTTTAATACAGAGAGAACTGGCCATCTGTTACAATGGATCAGTGTCTGTTTGTTGGATGACCTTTCAATTGGCCATTTGTTGGACTGAATCTTTGCAACCAGAGTTTTGAAAAAATGGCATTCTCAGATGTCTCTGAGGAGTTGGTTGTGCAAGTCAGCTGAGGAGTCCAGTTTGAGAATTACTACCCAGATGACGGTTCAAGCTATGAAGCCAAAACTCTTCTTCTAAGACGTAACTGAGGACATAGCAGAGCCTGAGCCTGACGTTAGGGTGGAGAGAGTCTGGTCTGCAGTCATCCTGGAGACAAGAAGTGTTTGAACCTGGTCTGCATCTAATTTCCTTTCCTTCATTACAAGCAAGCTTTCTAATCAGAAACTTCACCCTGCCCATGCAACGGAAATTCTAGCCAAGAGAATCACACAAGTATAAAAACAAACCAGCCACTCAGTCCTTGCAAAAGAACTGTGAGGAAGAGCAATCACTCCAAACTTTCAAAACTCACGTAACTCTGGGAAAGAAGAATCACTCAAAAAAATGTCAACACTGTCATAACCTACCTAGAAAATAATTAATTACACAGCCACAATCGAAAAAGACAGATGTGGGAAAGGGGAAACGGGTCCCCATAATTTTTTTTCTCCTATAGACTTAGATTTAGGGGAAGAAAAAATAGTCCCAGAATGCTGATGATGTTCTGGATTCTCTTGGAAGATTCCCCACCAGCAATGAGCAGACTATGTCCCAAAGGCCAAATCAGCTCATCTGTTTCATAAGACCCCTGGCAAGCTAAGATTTTTTTTTATGTTACTACATCGCTGAAAGAAATCAAAAGAAGAATATGTTACATAAAACGCAAATCTCAGGGCAGGCGGCTCTGTTGAACGCAGCCACCCGGCCGCCCACAAGACGCCGACAGACGCCTTTGTGCTACGACGGCCCGGGGAGTAGCTGTGATGGAGACTGTGTGGCCCTCAAACCCTGAGGTTCTGCCGGCCTCTTACAGAAACAAACCGCCGACCTGCGTTCTATATAAAGGAAATCAGGCCCCAGTTACAGGCAGATTGCCCAAAAGCTCAGGCTGGGGGCGGGGCCGGGGGGATGGCCTCGGACTCTGTTCTCAATCCTAGCATTGACTGGACAGTGACACTGAGCGGTAAGTGAACCTCCAGAGCCCCCAGGCTGCAAGCCCCCCTCTCAGGGGCAGTGAGGGCTGCGGTCAGCCCGTGTGCGGCCGCACCAAGCCAGGCACCGTGAGCAGAGCTGGTCTACCCCACAGAAGAAGCACCTTCCAGCATGTTCGCCTAAATGTGCACTAGGGATGGGAGGCGGCTCTCTGGTCCTCACCTGCACAATTAAGGACAGGAATAGCCTCCTCTTGAGTTGTCCGTGTTTAATGAGGTCATCAAGTGCTTGGCACGGGTACTGCGGGCTTAGCACGGTGTCTGGCACGTAATACATGCTCACAAAACATATTCTGGATACGGTTATGTCAGAAGAGTCCAGAGAACAGTAGTTCCAAGGGAAAAAGGAAAGATACCTTTCACTGGTTTTTTTAAGCAGACACATTGAGGAGATCTTTCGAGACGGATGAAGGGAAATCACTGTCTGGATAGAAGCCCTTCTCGGGCTCTCCTCTTAAGTCTCTTCCCCACTCTTAAACTAGTTATACAGCTACTTTCATTCATTCATTTAACAAATCACTTTGGAGCATAGGCCCTGTGTCGGGACCAGACGCTGGGAGTAGGGCAAAGAGCAAGGCCCAGGCCCTGCTGTCAACATCTCAAAAATGCTGAGAAAAGCCCAGAAGTAAACAGGAAATTGCAGCTCAGTGACGTAAGGGCCTCGGCAGAACTGAGCCTGATGCTCCTGGAGCACACGAGAAGGGCTTCTTTATTTGTGGGATTTCCACAAGGATTCGTCAATTGCCAACGCAATGGTGTTTTATTTTGTTGGGCTTTCCAACGCCCGAGAAAGCCGAAGGCATCCTCCTACAATGAGTGATACGAGGACCTGCATCTCGTCCTACCCGAATGTGCCCGACAGACTGAACAGCACTTAACACGATGCCTGGGCATTTATAATGTTGCCCACTACCCTATTCTACCTTGAACAGAGATTTAAGACACACATCGGCAGGTGCACCTCACCTTCCATAGCTATAAAATGATAACATTACTACCACACACTAGAGGTATTTGAGTTTGAATACACAATAATGGCTAATTCTAATGGGGAAAATGAATTACACTATGATTATTAGTGCAATAAAGCGAATTACAGTATTAACTTGTAATAACTACTGGAATAATAAAATTCACACAGAAGGCTATAAATCATCAATCTGAACCCAAGCATCAAAGTCACCATGACCTCTGACCTTTTCTCCTTCACCTCCTAATGCTGCCTTCTTTTCATATGGGAATTCCATTTCCCTCTGACTCCTTTACGTGGTAAGTGTCCTGATCTTCCCACCTCTTGAGCTACCCTTCCTGTTACTCACTTCACGTATTCTATGGACCAAGGTGGTCTTACACTTTCCCTCAGCCTGATTAAACTTTAGACAGATTTCTTCCTGGCAATAGGTCCCTCATCTCCCTTTTTTAAAGAGAATCTGCTTTAGAAAACTTCTAATTGCAAAATCTTTCTCTGTCTCTTTGGAATGTATATCAATTTTAGTCTCTTTCCAGTTCTATGGGTCCTAGAGGGAATGTCTTTCTCAACCTGAGAGCTACCACTTTGGAATGTAATCACCAAACAAAATGGCGCCCCATCTCTCAGTCTCTGTGGAAGGGCAGGGGCCTAATCTCATGGGTGCCTAGCTCCAAGTTTTAACACCACTTCTTGTCAGGAAAATATAAGAAAGTTTACTTTTCTTTTGGGTAAAGCCCAGTAGCATACACAGGTGGCCTGCAACTCCCTCCAACCCTTGTCCCGGCTGTCTTGAGTTCAATCTCTCTCCCCTACTATAATGGTCTTTTTTAAGATTTTCTTTTTTCAGTAATCTCTACATCCAACATGGGGCTCCAACCCACAACCCTGGCATAAGAGTAGCATGCTCAAGCCAGGGGGCTCTGTAATAGCTGTGAAGAAGGTCTTCCTCACCTGTTTAGCTTTGTCCGGCACAATTTTTCTCCAAATTTTTCTGGTAAAAAGTCCAGAATTATCTTTAATATCCTTCTCCCACACCCACATCTAATCTGTCTACACATCCCACGTGCTCCCCCTGTACTCAAACGTGTTTGAATCCAGTCACGTCTTACCATCTCCCCTGCTGACTCCTCAGGGGAGACATCCTCCCCGCTCCCAGATTACTGAAAAAGCCAAGGACCAGGTCTCCAGATTTCTTAAAAACCATCTGGCTCTTGTGTGAAGCCTATTTTTATATAGTAGCCAGAATGATCTTTTCAAAGTATTGTCATATCATGTCACCTTCCAATGGTTCCCCATTTCCCTCAGAAGAAACACTCAAGGCCTTAAAATGGCTTAGACAACCAGACATGATCTGTGCTCCTCCCTCCACTCATCTCAAGACTCTGGCTCTGCCCAGCTACCTCCACTCCACCCCGTGGCCCCGTTGCCTTCCTTTACACTTGTCAGGTACGGCGCCTCCTTAGCCTTGTTCACGCTGATCCTGCTGTGTAAAACTCTCTTCCCTCGGGTGGTCGTCAGGGCTCACTCCCTCACCTTCCTCAAGTCTTTACTCAAATCTCACCTTTTCAAGAAAATCACTTTGACCCCTTACTTAATATTACAACTTGCCCTTTCACTCTCTCCATGTCTGACACAGCCCATGTCACCTTTTTTAAAATCACCTCACTCTCAAACAAACTCGACTCACAATGGGCTCTCCTGAGAACCGGAAAGGCCGAGGAGGACTTCTGTAAAAGTACAGTGTTTTGTAAATTCCAAATGAGTCACTTAACCTCAGCATCCCTGCACACCAAAACTCTGTGTGGTTATGGGATGCGAACACTCATTTTGCTGCTTGCATGCAAGACAGGTTAAAAACGATGGCCAGGGGTGCAGAGGAAGAGGAAGGACAGAGTGAGAATGCCATTTCAGTGACCTAAGCACTGAGAAACGACATAACCACAAAAAGGTTGCAATCCCAACCACATCCTGAGAGACCAGAAAACCTGCAAATTGCAACATGAATTACAAATAAAAAGAGGAAAAAAACCCTAGTATTTTTGAAACACAGGTGTTGATAAAGAGTAATCCAGAAAACTCCATAGTGGCCCAAGGGTTCATATGGATATTTATTTTCCTTGCAATGTTTTCTTACAAAGAGAAAACAACTGTCCCTATACAGATAATACTGAGTTATGTTGTTTCTTGAAGGAAAGATGTCTCTCTGATTTAAAGATCAGAATAAAAAAGCCATGAAACCATGAGATATGAGAAAATGTTTAGGTTTGTAATTTTGGTTTTTCAAAAGGCCAGAATTTAGGGGTTTTGTTTGCTTTGATTAATGTCTTTTTTGCAAAGATAATATACTCATAAAAATAATAGCCATGTACTCATTCCCTTTAGTGTTTCCTGCTTTCATGTTCAACGATCGAATATCAAAACTTTCCATGAGCCCCAAAAATTAACTACAAGAAAAACACTGTCTTAACAATGAAGTTTACATTCTAAATGACCGCATCTTAGGTACTACAAATCAATCATCCCAACGAAAACAGATTTCCAAACTAAGATATATCAAGTTATCAAAAACAGATTACTTACTCATATTAGAAAGCACCAACATTTAAAATAGATGAAACGTGAGGCCATTATTAAGATAGACTAATAATTTCAAAAACATAATCAATGTCTTAGACACAACAATTCAACCTTCATAACATAAAAACATTATTCCATTTTGACATTGAATGTTTCAAGGAAAATGCTTCGTTTGAACGTTATTCTCCTTCCTTATTTTGATTTTTAAATATAATTTTGAATTTTATAAATATCAAAATAAAAGTTATACTGTCTTAAAATATCTTTTTAATGAGGCTAAAGAGAGCAAAGAAACAATGTAAAGTAAGTTCTCCACGGCGTTCCCTGTGCTGGTCTCCAGTGTCACTGTGCGCATGCTCCTCACCCCGGCACGCAACAACACGGACCAGCCGTAATTATTTCCGGACGGAATCATTTTTAAAGCGTAACTTTATGCAAACTTTTTACTTACACATTCTGTGGCTGTGACTATTAGTGAGCTTGAGATGACAGATTTTCCTCCATTAAAGCTCACTGAAACATCAAGAGTTCTGAAAGAAAATGAAAAAAAAAAAACAAAACAGTAATTAAAGACACATTAAAAACCAGAGGATTGTGGGAGATTTTTATTTCCTTCTACGATTCAGACCATCGAGAAACTCTACTTTTGATCAGTTGTCCCAGAGTCTTCCTTTCCTCCATCAAGTCCTTACTTCGTAGCTAGAAGCAAACACCTTAGATGATCTAATTGTTCCTGAAGAAGTATTAACGTAAGTAGGAACTTAAAAAAATTCCTTAAGAGAAATGCTGAGACTGTTTTCACAAAAACCTAAAAAGAAGAAGAGGAAAAAAAGAACAAAAAAAAAAAAAACCTTACATCTTATTTAGGTTCCTTTACCAATCTTCAGATATTACTATCATCGTAAGATTATTATGAACAAAAAAATAGGAAATTAAAAAAAAAAACATTCAAGGGTAAAATATAGAGAAAGTAATACTATAAGAGAACTAAAGTGAAGAAAAAAGATAATGCAATTTACTTGTAGGTATTTTTGTGGAGGGTCCCAGGACATTAAAATATCTTGACAAAGGAAGAAGAAAGGATAATTTTTTTTCATGGCTAAGACACATCAGAGTTAGAATATTGCTCTTATTTTTGAAGTATGATTTCAAATTACAAGACAGTGACAATTAAATCTCATAATTATTTGGGATCACTCAGTCAGGGGTTGGTAACTTTTTAAAATTTTTTTATTTTCGTTTTTTCAGAGAGAAAAAAAGAGAGAGAACAAGTGCTCACAAAGCTTTGGAGAAGCGGGGCAGAGCGAGAGGGAGAGAGCAAGAATCTTAAGCAGTCTCCGTGCCCAGCGCAGAGCCCAGTGCAGGGCTTGATATCAGGACCCTGATATCATGACCGGAGCTGAAACCAAGAGTCTGGATGCTTAACCCACTGAGCGATCCGAGCACCCCTGTTAACTTTTTTACTAAATACCTCTAACAAGGAAAAAAAAAGCTCTAACAAGATATCAAAAGAGAGGGAAAAAAAAAAAAGAAGACTTTTAAATGTTAAGGAAACCGCCCTTTTCCAAAATAGTTTACATGGTTTATTATCCTATAATAATCAGTGTGCCAACATTTCAAAGCTGCACACCCATTAAAGCAGAAAGTGGTAGGTAACATTCTGGTAATCCAGCTTCTATACAGGGCCATACTCCCATTCTCATAAAACATTCTAAATTCTAAGAATTAAGAGCTAAAAACCACAACTATTTTTTTTAAGATTTTATTTATTTATTTGACAGAGCGAGATCACAAGTAGGCAGAGAGGCAGACAGAGAGAGAGGAGGAAGCAGGCTCCTTGCCAAGCAGAGAGCCCGATGCGGGACTCGATCCCAGGACCCTGAGATCATGACCTGAGCTGAAGGAAGAGGCTTAACCCACTGAGCCACCCAGGTGCCCTAAAAACTACAACTATTATTGAAATTATGAACTAGTAAAATTTTGTTATATTTAGAAGATTTCTTCTCTATCCCTTGAATTGAAAGCCAAATGCTACTAGTTGCTGAGAGTTATGATAAAAGAGAAACAATCTTCAGCCACCAGTAAAATTTTCGATTATGATGCCAGGGCAGACAAGACATATTATTTAGTCCCCGCTCTGTGCCAAAGACCCCCCTCAGCATTTCATGGACATTATCTCCTTTAGTCCTCACAAGAGCCCTTAACACAGGTGGTCGTTCCAAAGTTGTGCAGATGGGGTACAGAGAACCCAGAAATGCTAATTGCTTTGTCTAAAGTGGTAAAGCTAGGTAGGGTTCTGAGTAATCTTGAAGTCTCCCCATCAGACCACATAGGCTTATTGAAATCAAAATCCGTATGTGTTTTTTACTCAATGTTATATTTAGTTTGGAGTCATACAGGAACAGAGTCATCAGGAAAGATACTCCTAGCAAACTTGGAGCTAAACCTTTCTTCAAGATTCAGGAATACTCCTATTAAAAATAGGTCTTATAAATTATTCCCTCCAAAATGTTTTGTTTAAAAAAAAAAAAACAAAAAAAAATTAAGCTATCTCCAGAAATGAATGAGAACTTAAGATGTTTACATCAACTTGTTTGAACTTTTGAACTAGTTTCTCACAGAATGCCAAGCGGCTTATTTAAGAAAGGAAACTGCAACCCAATTGCTTATTCTGCAGAAACGAGTGCCTTGGTTTGTTTCTTTCTTTTTGAAGATGAAGCACAGTTGAATCCAAAAATAATCTCCTGGTTTCCAATTCCTCTATTTTAAAACAAGTACCAGAAAGCATATCACATGGTAGGCATGGTTTTAGTTTGGGGGAAGATGATCTAAGTCACAATAATATACGATTGTTGCAAATAAATTGCTGATTCAATTTTTATGAGTTCAGTAGATAAGACTGAAGTTGTTGGGCGCCTGGGTGGCTCAGTGGGTTAAGCCGCTGCCTTCGGCTCAGGTCATGATCTCAGGGTCCTGGGATCGAGTCCCGCATCGGGCTCTCTGCTCAGCAGGGAGCCTGCTTCCTCCTCTCTCTCTCTGCCTGCCTCTCTGCCTACTTGTGATCTCTGTCAAATAAATAAATAAAATCTTTAAAAAAAAAAAAAAGACTGAAGTTGTTGATAATTTGGTGCTTAGAATTCACCAGAAATAAAGCCATTCTCTAATTAATGAAGGAAACACTAAACATTCTAATGCTCCTGGATGGAAAAAAGGAAAAAAAAAAATGTTCATGCTTATCCAAATGGACTAAGAACAGAAGGGTCCTCCTACAACAAATTCACCCTTTCCCCTAGCAGAGATACATGCTGACGAGACCTTGTAGGCAACCGAAACAACTGTGCACTATCCCCAGATCTCAGTAAACGCGGTTAGTGTCACAAAACTGAGTCAAGTCTCCACAGATACGGAAAGCCCCAGATGATTCTTCTGACATGGGGACTCAACCAAAACAAGGTGGCCTTCCCCTTCTTGAGAGCTGACCGTGGTCATCAACATCAGCACCGCCAGTGACGGGATTTACTGAGTCCCTACGACGGGCCCCCCCCCCCCGCACTCATCTTCTCCTGTAACCCGTACAGAGACCCACTGAGCTGGGCGGCAGCGTCTCCTCCACTTGCCAAGTGAGGAAACCCAGGCTTGCAAAGGTACCCGCCCCAACATCGAACTTCTCCGACTCTGTAGTCAAAGTGCGTTTGCTTCTACCCCAAACGTCCTTAATCCCTGATCAGTACATGAGAGTCTTACATTTAAATTTCTCTCATGGGTCACAGTGAAGTAACCCTCCCCCAGGTTTTTACCATATTCATACATTGCTCATGGTTAACTAGAATGGCATTTACTAGATACTAAGAGAACATGAAAAATACACTACTAAAGTTAGTTCTGTCTTTAAATGTTGTTGTTTCTTTAGAAAAACATTTTTTAAATAATTTAAATTTAGGAAACTGGCAATGCCCTGAAAGCTACCTTTGCCTAAAGTTACGCCAGTCTTTTGTGGGCACACAGATTGATAAATCCATCCTACCCTCTGATCCAAACCTAATACCCTGACCTTTCGTTATCCCCAAATTCCAATATACATAATGTTTCCCGTCAGATTTCCTGTCAGTTCTGTTAGTACCTATGGACTGCTCATTCCTACGGAACCCCTACTTCTGGTTAGTGTATTACTAACAGTAGAACCCACACAATTTCAGTTACAGAGACTTTATTATGGATAAAAATGCTTGAAAGCCATCTTGGCTTTATTTGATTCCATAGAGAAGTGAGAAGTGAGGGGGGAGTTCGTTTTTATCTATCCTAAGAATCAATTAAAATCTGGCCCAGGACTTAAGGAGTTAGGAGTCCTGGGGTTTGAAGCCTAGTGACTACACTCAGCCTTGCATCCCTCCATCTGTAAAATGGGTATACTTGAACCTATTTCAGAGTTGTTTGGGGGAGGAGAGCGTGATAAAATAATAAATGTAAAATACTCAACACAGTGGCTGGAACACAGCAGTATTCTCACATTACTGTCACACCTGATTATTTTCCTAATATTATTTAAAATAACAAGGTGCTTTTCATATAAAATCTTTGAGACCCAAACTAAAAAATACATAGATAATACAGAAGAATACAGAGCAGCAAAAAAATAATTACCTAACACTTTTTTGCTTAAAGAACTTCTATTCTATTTACTGCTAAAATACAGAGCGAGACACTGTTCGACAGCTGCCTAGCCTATAAACCTCATGCAGGCTGGTGTAGAGAAATTTTTCAATTTCCTCCCTGTTACAAAACATCATCTGATTAAACCCAACATCATAGGTTGTGTGCTTAAACCTCAAACCTCAAACTGCACTCTAAATTAGTTTATAAATGTTTGTCAGTAAGATCATTGGATCACTCAATCATTCTATTGTAAGTGAATTAAACAACTATTTGTAAATTGCCTCCAACACACCAAGCTAGGATGTGCGGGTAACAAAGCTGCAGCAACACATAAAACACGGTACTAAACCATAACGAAAGGGAGCCACATAAACAATTTTAACAGAGTGTGTTACTACTAAAACAGGAAGAAGCACAGGGCTCCTACAGGACCCAGTGGTGGGAGACTCTACTACTCGGCTTTGCCGTGGGGTCATCAACCAAGGTTTCCTACAGGGAGTCACTCAAAGGCAAATCCTAAGGAATGACCAGGAGATGACGAGGGAAAGAGATGAGAAAGGGATCCAAGGATCAAGTAGGATCAAGCGCTACTTGACCGGCTGGAAGGTCAGAACAGCACAGAACAGTCAGGGAACTAAAACCATTCAACATGGCAGCAGCAACGAGTGGGAGACCCAGAATACATGGCCTGCGTGGGGAAGGACTCTGATAAACCCAGAAGGCCATCGTTTCGACACTTGGAATCCGTCTTAAGAGTTTTTAAATAATGTGGAAATACGGTCAGAACTGTGTTTTACAAATACCATTCTTCTTACAGAGCAGGGCATGGATTGGAAGAGTAAATTCTACAGTAGAAAGACCAATCACAAATATCTTGGTGTGTTTCAGGTAAGAACTAAAGTCAAATTGCACTGAAATAGTGGCACAAAGGGTGGTGTGAAAATGAAAATTGGGAGTTATAGTGGAGTTAGAATAAAAACAACTACACATTCATTGGATGTACAAGGTAAGGAGGAAAGAAATCATTCAAGATGACCAGAGTTTCTACCTTGCTGTGAGGTGGTATGCGCAGGGAACACAGGAGATGGAGAGATTGAAGAGAAGTACACACTTTTATCTTGGGAACTTCAAGGTGAATGTGCGCATGAAAAATCCAGGTGAGTCAGCAGACATCTGGATAGTGGACCTTTGGATAGTGGGTTTAGAGTTAAGGAAAGGATCTTGTCTGGACATCTGGAGCTCCTCATCAAGAAAAGGAAGCCTTAAAGAAGATGCACTTATGGTCAGGCATCTCACCATAATAATAATTGAGTTAATGGATAATTGAGTTAAGAAGAGGAGCCTGAGAAGAAACAGCCAGGGAGGAAGAATATAAATCAGGAAAGACAAAGGAAAGCTTCTGAGACGGGACTGGCCCACAGTCCATAATGCAGGGGTGGTCAGGGCAGAGAAGAAGGCTGAGAACTGACAACTTCCCACATTGTTTTCTGTAAATTGGTTCTACATTGTTTAGAATTGCTTACAAATATCTTAATCCAATCTTTGTTCCATTCTTGGAATATTTTTTCAAAGTAGAAGGACAGGGGCACCTGGCTGGCCCAGTTTCTAGAGCACACGACTCTGGATCTCAGGGTCCTGAGTTCAAGCCCCACATTGGGTCTAGAGCTCATGTAAGAAAAAAAAAGGTAGGATAGAAGAAACCTCAACCACTTACCATAACAAAAAGACTGCTTTACGTGCATTTTAATGTCACTGATACTCCACAGTGATAAAACTAAATTCATCCCACATGAAAAATTATTAAATAGTATTGTGATACATAATTAAGTAAATAAAACTCGGTAAATCCTAATGGTCACAGAGAGTTTATTTAATGTTTAAAGATGCAGGAGAGTTCCAAAACAGAATAGCTCAGTGCCAGATGTCAGAGCTGCTCTGAACTAAGAAATTCCATACACCGTGAAATACGGTTGACGTTTCAATCCACAGTTGCCTATCGGCAGAGCATTCACTTACTGCTGACTTTATGCACAGCCAAGAAAAGAGTGCCATTTTATGATCCATTAACAAAGATGAAAAAATTAAGTAAAATTGTGAAAGACATTTGCTAGGAGCAATAAATAATCTACCTCCAATTTGCACATACTGAAAATCCAGCTGGCAAATAGCCAAAATATTATTAGAACTGCAGTGACTTCAGGTATTCTGAAATTGAGAGCTCCATTAAATAGTCCACAGACCCTTTTAAAAGTTACTTTTAAGTCTTCATATTTGTGAATATTTTAAAGATTCTACTTCTAGTGATGGGTGTATATGGAAATTAGTGTTTTGTCTAAGGATATTTTCTTTAAAACAGTTAAAGGATTCCTGAATAAAATAATTTTTGAGATAGTTCAATAAATGTGTAAACTAATATATGAAGACTGCCAGATTTCAGAAGGAAAAAAAAAGCTATATTCAGAGATGTGCCATACATCTCTGAATGTATGGCACATCTGAAGAAAAAAAAGCTATATTCAGAGATGTGCCATACATCATGTCTATATTCAGAGATGTGCCATACATCTCTGAATGTATGGTACATCTGAAAAAAAAAAGCTATATTCAGAGATGTGCCATACATCATGCCTAAAGTTATTTTTTTTCAGTATTACATTAAAAATAACCCCTTTTAGCTGTTTTTGTATATATATATTATTATTAATATATATATATTACATTGAAAATAACCCCTTTTAGCTGTTTTTGTGTATATATATATATTTTATTATATATAATATAATATATATATACAATATAATATAATATAATATATTATATATATTATATATTTATATATTTATATATATACTATATATATATAGTATATATATTTTTTTTTTTAATTTTATTTATTTACTTGAAAGAGAGAAAGAGAGAGATGAAAGCGAGCATGGAAGGGGAGAAGCAGACCCTTACAGAGCTGGAGCCTGACGTGGGTCTAGATCTCGGGACTCTAGGATCATGACCTGAGCCGAAGGCAGTGGCTTAACCAACTGGGCAACCCAGGCACCCCCCGTTTTTGTATATTTTAATAAAATAATGAAAATATACTTGGGAATAATCACTCAATTTTTAGTGCCTTTCATCCAAAAATCCCAAATGTCTTAGTAATAGCAAAAAAATTGATAATATTTAGGAGCACTACATAAGAGGATTTAAATACATTTTTTTTAAGTTTTTTTTTTTTTTTTAAAGATTTTATTTATTTATTTGAGAGAGAGACAGTGAGAAAGAGCATGAGCGAGGAGAAGGTCAGAGAGCGAAGCAGACTCCCCATGGAGCTGGGAGCCTGATGTGGGACTCGATCCCGGGACTCCAGGATCACGCCCTGAGCCGAAGGCAGTCGTCCAACCAACTGCGCCACCCAGGCGTCCCTCAGGATTTAAATACATTTTTAAGGATATCCTCTAACTCATCGTGTATCTGTCCCTCTCTGAACACTCCTGGTCACTTAAACACTCTAAATAATCCTGTTAGAAAGATCTTCCTTACATGGAGCTGAACTGTGCTTTCCTTTACCTTCCACTCTTTCCTTCTCCTTTCCTCGGAACAACAAAGAGTAAGTCAAATCTGTTTTTCACATGACAGAGCTGATGTTCGAAGACCGCTGATGTGTCACACCTGAACCATATCAGTTTCAGTATTTTAAATTTCGCCCTATTTAACATTTCCATATTGGCAACATCTTTGTGACCATCACTCCATGTGTTCAAATTAATTGTTGTTCCTCTTAGACAATTTCCAAAACTAAATATAATACTTAGGATGGAGATGCAAAACAGCTTAGGTGAACTGATCACATTTATGGGTCTAATCAAAAAGCAATAGGAGCATTTGGGTGGCTCAGTCATTTGAACTTTCAGCTCAGGTCCTGATCCCAGGGTCCTGGGATAGAGCCCCGAATCCAGTTCCCTGCTCCGTGGGAAACCTACTTCTCCTTTTTCTCCACCCTTCCCCCAGCTTGTGCTCTCTCTCTCTGTCAAATAAATAAATAAAATCCTTAAAAAGAGTAAAGAAAGCAAGCAATATACCACATGAAAGAAAAGATAATGGTTCTAACACGGGGGTGGGGGGTAGAGAAATAAAGAAACAGAGAGTCCTCAGCCTTACTAAGGTTGAGATCACATTAGCTCTCACTAAGATTCTGATGTTTACATTCGGAGTAAAGATATACCTAATGTCCTAGTATCCATGACAAAAATAAATAAATCAAGTCTCATTCCTCATTAGGAACAGAAGAGTGAATAAGGTATTGTTTTACCACCTGCTACTAAAATAATGGTATCAGGGATTGTATGCACATCCATATATAGTTATATTTTTTAAAAGAAGTGTTCATGTGGGAAGCTGTGCAAAAGGCAGAAAATTTGTCTAACCGAGAAAGACAAGTGGACTGAATCAATTTTATTCCAGGCAAAATAATTGTACTGAAAAAAACAACAACATTGAAGAAAATAACAAGATCCTATTACCAAGTCGGGCTCTAACCCCGAGTCTGCCGCACCATTCATTTGGATGATCCTTCAATATCACATACTTGAAATTTTCCACATACACTAATGTCCCACCACTTCTTACTAAAACACTCTGTCAAGTGTCTTCCCACACTGCCTCTTAAGAGAACTAATACTATCAGTTTCATCTGATTTAGATATTTATTTCATATTTGCCAGAAGATTCTGGCCAATGTTTTTGAAAGCACATTTAACTATACCATATGCCTCCTTAAATCATCTCTATCAAACAAGCTGTAGGATAAGGCTCCGGTTCATTCTGTTCTGTTTTTCTTTCTTCACAATGTGTTTATGTATATTTACCCAATTTGCTCTGTTCTTCTTGCCAAATTACAGGTTTGAGATCTCAGCTATTGCGGACCAGCTGTGCTATTGTCGAAGTCTCACTGCACAAGGGTCGGAGGAGGAGCCCGTCCTGCAAGGGCAGGGACAGGTGCATGGTACGCCAGGAGGCGGACGCCCTGCGGGGAAGGACTCAAGGCACTTCACAGAGTCCTTCCTATTCAAACTGGAGAAATTTTGGTACAAAGGAGCCACTGGTAGAAATAAACTTCGCAACAATCCACAGATTTTTCTTGGTGGGATCATCTGTTTCATCATGTGACACTTTAAAATTAAATTGTGTCCAGTGAAAGAAATACAAAAGAACAACCTCATGACTACCACGTTTGCATTCCTTCTGCTTAAGTACTAAGAATCCATCCATCTCAGAGGCGCCGGGGTGGCTCAGTCAGTTAGGCGTCTACCTGGGGCTCAGGTCATGACCTCAGGGTCCTCTGATCGAAGCCTCCGTCGGGCTCCTTGCTCAGCGGGGGTGTCTGCTTCTCCCTCTCCCCGCTGCGCTCCCTCCTCCTGCCTCCCTCCCGCCGGCCATGCTTGATCTCTCCCACTCTCCCTTCTGCTCTCTCTCTCTCTTTCAAATAAATAAAATTGTTAAAAAAAAAAAAAAAAAAAGAATCCATCTCCATCTGGAAATCTGTAACAAATAAAGAAATCTGATAAACAGAGATTTCTCTCAAAGAAAGTACTTCAAAGACCCATTTCAAGAATGCTGACCGACGACATACCTGGGTAAGATGTGCCCAGATCCCTTTAACCTTTGTTTACTCCACAGGATCAGTTTCCAAATGCAAACCTGTGGTCCTAGCTCCGCTGCTATATTCTCTGTCCCCATCTCCCCAAGTGAAGCAACTTCCCGTTAACCCTCTTACTAACTGAAATTCACAAGCCTTTAGGTTTCAAAAAGAAAAATCCTCAAACCAAATGGAATTCAGGAAGTAACATAAAGATGAGAAAGGAACTGATAGAGCGGGCTAATGAGATGAGGCGCGTGTCCACGGATCCCGTTCTGAGACTGTGCAGCTGGCTCGGAGGCTGCCTACGTAGGGTTACTGCACCGGGGTGTTGTTAATTATTTAAGGGAGAGAACAGGGGGAACCATCGCCACATCTGTCACCCTCACACAGGAAAAACCCTCATTCATTGTTGGGCCAGATGTGTTTATTTGAAACATAGACTAACTAGCTACTTAATGGGTTTGAATCCTTAGCCAAAAGCTAATTAGGCAAACATATTAAGCATCAGTCACCTTACAAGGCTAAACTGTTTCCATTGTGTTGATTTTAATCCAATCTCATAAGAGAGCTCATCACCTCCGAAAGTATCGGAAGAAAACTCAAGGCAAAGGAAAGGTCCAAATTACTTGCAACATACTTAGAAGAACAACAATGATGTCCCCAGATGCCGAATACATGAACAAATAAAATCTTTTCATGCTTTGCCTCAGTGGTATCATGCACTTGATACAAAAAAACAAACAAACAAAACAACAACAACAACAACAACAACAACAAAGAAAGACCAAAAATAATTATTTTAGATCTCCTTTCCCCCCAAATTCTCAGTTTGCTTGTAGGTGAAATAGTAATGTCCAAAGCCAAACAAATGACGACTTCTCGTGCCTCATGTTTATTACGCTCTATTTAATTTTGTAAAATGACGTCTCCTGGGTTTTTAGCCAATCTGCAAGTACTGAAGAAAACCAGCACTTTCTACAGTCGTCTCCTCAAAACGGGAGCGCTCCGGGCAAAGTCTGTGGAGAACAAATTCAATGTCCGGGACAGAACAGGCGTATTGCATTTTATAACTACTCTGGAGAAGAAAGTAAACTATCTTCCTAATCCAATCACTGTTATTAAAATGCCAAGATAGTTTTCTCTTATCTTAAATGGCACGCCACCCCAAAAAGATTCTGGTCATTCTTCTTTTACCGGATGTGAGCCCCTGCCCCCACCCCCAGCGATCCAAGGTATTCTTTTTGCTTTTATGTAACCAGTAATTCAAAATATTTGAGAAAAATGCATACATCCTCTCATCTAATAAACATCTGTGGATCTGCTCTGTGTCAAGCATCGTGTTGGTGTTACAGACAGAGCAAAAACAACAAAATTTAACCTATCAGGAAGGGAGACTCAAGAACGAACAAATTAATGCCTGGGAGAAAAAATTACCCCTGAAAGACACAAAGAGGGAGCTCAAAACTTAAGAGGAAGAAGACTGTATTGATTAAAGAGGGTGACCAGGAAGCATTTCCCGAGGAGGTAACATTGAACAAGGCTTGAAGCGGGTTCCAGTGAACGAGGAGAAGGAAACTTCAAGCAGAGGAACAGTGAGTGGAAACGTGTCGACGTGGTTAAGGAACAGCAGAGACACCAGCGTGACCATAGCGGAAGGGGCAAAGGAAGCTGGAAGAAAGGGGGCCCAGATCCTATAGAACCTTGCAGAACACTGCAATATTAGATTTTTCACTCTGAGTGGAAAATATCGAGAATTTGGAGTGCAGGACGACATAAATGACCGGCCTTAACAGGACCATTCCTGCTGAGGACTGAAGCAGAAAAAGCCAAGAGAAGCTAACGAACCTTGTGTATTTTACCTTCCTCTACTCTACATGCAAGATCAATACAAAGTAATCCTCTAACTTACTTAGTATCCTAAACATATTGTATCCCCCACTGTTGGGCTAGGGAACATCTGAACTGTCTCCAATCATTTCCTTCACAAAAGAAAGGGGGAAACAAATCACAAAGAGAAAAACTAAATTATTAGTGAAATTACCTGCGTTTGGGTGCTTTAAATAAAAGTTCTTCTTCCAAACTAAATATCCTTATTTTAACCAGCTACCATTATGGTTTATTACCACACCAAAGATCACGAGAAAACAGATGTTAACAGGACCTGGATACAAATTAAAGCTCAAATATTTTCTAGTCCAAGGTATGCCTTATTGAGCCAGGTTCCTCCTGCTCTTTTATATTGATATTTAAATACCATAGGGGGTGGCTGGGTGGCTCAGTTGTTAAGCATCTGCCTTAGGCTCAGGTCATGATCCCAGGGTCCTGGGATGGAGCCCCACGTCAGGCTCTCTGCTCGGCGAGAGGCCTGCTTCTCCCACTCCCCCTCCCCCTTCCCCTGCTGTGTTCCCTCTCTGTCAAATAAATAAATAAAATCTTTTTAAAAAGTAATATAAATAAATAAATAAACAAATATCATAGGAATTAATCAAAATCTCACTTTGGAACGCACACGTGTGTGTGTATGTGTGTATGTACACATGTAAACGTATTATTCTATAAAGTTTGAAATAATGATTGCAGCTCAGATTAGTTAAAGGCTCTAGCAATAGTTCTCATACCCATCCAGGTAACTATTTATAGGGCCTTTTAATCAGTATTTAAGAAACAAAATAAAGCAGACATTAGCATTTTCAGCCTACTAAGCGTATATTATGTATAGTTATAGTAGTTCAGAGCAGTTTGCCTAGAGCTTACTGTTTCACATTCACTCTGTACATAAAAAAAAGAAGCAGTAACATAAATTAATGTATATTTGTCACCATTTCCTAATAATTCATAGCCAACATGTTTTTTCAATGTTTTTAAGGAAGTACTTACTCTCCCACTTTATTCAGGGCAGGTGCAGGACAAAGCATAGAATTAAGGTCCACACTTACTGGATTAACACCTAGAAAATAAAATGCCACTGAATTCATACAGAGCTCTACGTATCTCACACAGTTTCATTAATACTATGAAAAATCTAACTGCAATCAGGTCAACGGTGAAACATTAAATACATTAGCATAAAAAAAGAACAGATTCTCATCTAGAAAGAGAAGGAAAAGAAAATGAAAAAATAGAGGTCATAAGCCTCATCGATATACAGTATTGGCAAATTATAAGTTATGGCTTTTATTAGACTAAATTCACAAATATTTGTAGAGACTATAAAATTATCATCTTCTCCATCTCCGCTTTTCAAATATCCTAGACTGAAGGATAAATGACATATATTTTTAAAAAGCAGAATTTAAAAACAATGAGACAAGATGAATATCCATGAAAGACTGAATTTATTTCCGTTTAATAAGATAGCTGGATCTTACAATAAATAAATAAATTTCATAAAACTAAATGCTTAAATTGCCTTAATAATTTTAGTAACATATCGGGGGGGGGGAATCTGACCTATATTCAGAAAAGTTACATAAGCAAATGGATAATCCTAGAATGTAAGGGATGGAAACACAATCTGACTCCAATTATTTCTTCAGTGATTTACTTTAATAAACTTAATTTTATGTAGCAAAGGAAAAACTATGCTTATACTACAATCAAATATCTACTCATACTCAAAGGGAGTCGGATGAAACTAACTCTCAGATTTAGACAAATAAAAATATTTTGTCCTCTTCAACTGCGGAATCTATTCCAGAGAGTTTGGTGCAAATACCGTTGTCTTGCCTTCCCAGAATGAAGATGCTAACAGGAGAGGCAGGAGGTGATTACGACCTTGCCCATGCTGAGACCCTCCCCACGCCAGCTCAGCAAACACACTGAACGGCTGCTGTGTGCACAGCCAAAGCCGCGCTACTGGGATGTTTAGTACCATCAGGGCAGCAGCAAATCTTACATGCACTTCTCAAAAAATAAATCTATCAGAGCTCACAGCGTTACAGCATCTGCCTTACAAGTTACAATCTTAGAAGCCGATATAATCATCGATGAGGGAAACATGTCTTAAAGAGACCCAAAATGCTCAGAATATTAGGATCTATTGAAGGAGCTTCTTGCACAATGGAGATAAAAACATTATATTCATCTGCTGTTTGGAAAGCCACATTAGGGAAAATAAAACCTAACTGCGTAAATATGATTATTATCAACAAACAGCCCTGAGCAGGCACTAGAGATCAAAATATGTGAACTATCTAAAAATATAAAATATATAAAATATCCGTAAGACAAAAAGCCTATGTCCAGGAGCTGCTGGGCAAACTATTAGGAAATTAGATTTTAAAAACGAGTGAGAATAAAATAAGGCAATAAGTAGTAGAACAGCCCAAGAGAGCTAGATTTTCAGGCAAGAGTGATAATAAATAAATCTGGGGAAAGAGGCAGTTAAACCCAGCAGTTGATATCTACACAGAGGACGGTCAGGAAAACTGGGTTCAACTCTCTGCTCTGCCCTTTCCTGGCTATGTCACCAAAGCCAAATCATTTTACCAAAGACAAATCATTTTACTCTTTCCGCCATTAGACCATTATCTGTAAAATGAGACTTCTTAGGACAGGGTTCACATTTCTTAAGTTATAAACAAAGGCCATAATCACTCAGTAACAAAAATAATTATTATTACTATTTGTACGATCACTGGACTTCATTTCTTCCTCCTATGATTAAAAAATAGAGCACGGCTGATTTCTGCTGGAAAGAAGAGAAAATGCGTGGTGCTTATATGCCACGCAGATACCCAGGCAACAAGGAAACTACGAGGAACGTACTCTTTGTGTACGTTTCATTTACAGTGTAGGTGCAGAGAACACTCCCATCCCGACTGCCCAAGTTGAATCCTCTTCCGGACAAAACAATCTGAAATTCATCTAGGAGAAGAAAAATAAACATTTTAATCCCTGATTTACAATAATAATAATAATAATAATAATTTGAAAGTATCAAGATGCACAGAATGAATTTCTTCATAGTATTAAGCCTACTAGTAACAATGAAGACATTGCTTTATTTCCGACTTTCTTTCTTAGGCCCCTTAGTGAAATTCAGGGAAGATACCATTTATTGCCACATAGGAAGGCATTATTTCATTTTTTAAACAAAGTGTTTTCCCATAGTAACCAGGATATAAGAATTGAAGCCTGACAGATATTCCCACATAGCACAGAAACTTCCCCTGACCTCATCTTCTCTGTACCCAGAAAAAGAAAGAAAGAAGGGAGGGAGGGAGGGAGGAAGAGGAGGGGGGAGAGAGAAAGAGAGAAAGAAAAGCATAGAAAAGAAAAGAAGGAAAACTTCCCCAAATTCTGTGGTTAGGAAAGTATCAGCGGGAAAGAAACTTCTTTGTTTTTCTCTACTCTAGGGTATTAAGGTATGGGAATGTAGAGAGAATTACTTATTCATGCTCTCCGTTTCTTAGAACTGCCGTGTGTTGTATTTTCTTTAATCTGACAGCCCATATGGAGTTCTTTCACGGTTTCCTGACATTACTAACCGGTTTCATTCTGTTGCATACAAATTTATAACTCACCAAAGGTCATGCCTTTTGGACTATTAACGATCTACGGCCAGTCACTAAAGAAAGTTTATTCAGCTTACTGCTCAGGACTCATATAGGAGCAGCTGTCACTAAATGTCAGTAAAATAAAGTGCCAGAAACACAAGTTAACTGATCAAATATCTTGATCGGCATTTAACTGTCTGCTGTTTAGCTGTAAGATGCATGTGAACTACTTCAACAGTGACTACCTCTCAGTCTTCTCGGATGACCTCCTTCCACCACAGTCTGACATGCACACAGTAATTTACTGAGGAAGAAAATACTGCTATGCCACTGTTCATTAAGTATATTATAAAAGGAATTTCACTTAAAAAGTGCAGGTAAAACTTAAGATGTGACTCAGCAAAAAGAAGAGGGCTTTCGAGTCAGACGGACAGAGTCAGCTAGGGCAACTCCTGATGCAAGTTCGTCATCCTGGGCCAGGGGTTAGGAAACTGTCGAGGGGCACCTGGGTGGCTCCGTCGTTAAGCATCTGCCTTTGGCTCGGGTCATGATCCCAGGGTCCTGGGATCGAGCCCAGAATCAGGCTCCCTGCTCAGCGGCAAGCCTGCTTCTCCCTCTCCCACTCCCCCTGCTTGTGTTCCCTCTCTCGCTGTGTCTGTCAAATAAATAAACAAAAATCTTAAAAAAAAAAGGAAAGAAAAAACTGTGGAACTGTTGTTAGGAAGAGCAGGTAAAATCATGAAGGCGGGGGACGCTCTGGGATGGTCCAATGCGCTACTCCTCCTCAACATCCCAACGACCGTTAAACAGGGAGTCGACAAGATGCAGAACTTAAGAGCGTCTCCAGCGGTTGGGAGGCTCCATGGGAGATTACACAGCACATTTCCTCTTCCACTAGGCCCAACACTCTTCCTTTCTAAATTAAAAGGAACTCCAAGTCAGCCTTGAAGAAGAAACAGAATAGGCCAGAGAGTATCACGTTCTCCCTGGGTAAGGATGGCTTGGGAGTGCTAAAACCAGGGTTTGTTCCACGCCGGCTAATGAAGCCTCCTGCTTCCTCCTGCCATCGCCCATCCGTCCATCACTCCCGTGCGTGCCCTGAGCCGGTGGGAGCCGCGCTTTGGCCGGGTCACCAAAGCACGCAGCTCAGAGTCCACAGATACAAGACTGTTTGTACAACCAGATAAAAGAAAAAAAATCTCATATTTTATTTTACTTGTCATAGGAAAGGTCTCAAACATGAACTAAATATACAGAAAATTCTAAAAGCCTGTCACACAATATGTTCATTATTTAAAATAACACTCCAATCTTAAAAAATTTGAATTTAAAATAGAAATATTTCAAGGAATTATTTAAAAATTCTTACAGAAAAGGATGCCAAAAAAGTTAATTTTGTTATTCTCTTTCCAACATGAGTTTTAAATCATATAATTTAAAGAGGGGGAAAAAATACAATTTCTTACATGGTATTTTAAATTCTAACCACTTACCCCCCACACAGACACTTGAGGGCCGCAATTCCAGGATTTCAGTGCATGACCGGTCAAGTATCTTAAAAGGAGAAAAGAAGACCAACGTAGAGAATTAATTTCTAACATGCAAAGTGAATTATAAGATTGCTAATGATCTTAAAGTCTTCCCCTTAACTTCAATAGATGGCAGAGAAAATCTACCATCATAGACACCGCTCTCAAGCCCTGAGAAAATTTCTGTCTGTCCTTCAGTATACATTCCAAGACTGTTCTGTAGGAATCCTTATCTGACTAGAGTAAATTCAGATAAGCACAGATAAAGCAGACGTTAACCTCCACTTCTGGGAGCCTTGAACACAAAGACAACTACACTTTCTCGGTTGCCATAAAATCTAGGCTGACTTTCCCTGTCGGGCAAAAACAAGAGAGCACATCAGTCTTCCTGCTCAATTATGCTAATTTAACATGTTTTTTATTAAGAGGTTCAATAGAGTATCAATAAATAAACGTTTCTTTGGCTGTGGCATTTCTATTCGATGTCTCAGCCTCAATTCCCACAGATGACAATCCCCCTTATATGCACCAAACGTTACAGCTGCGGGACACAGGCTCCCTGTACATATGAGCCAAGTATGACCCCCAAAAACACAGACTCCGCACTCCAGCATTTCCCAGAGCGCAGGAACAGAATGGCTCTTCTTAGCTTGTTCCGAGAAACAGAAACCACCATACAAGGCCCAAGGCTCCAAGTGAAAAACAACAGTGATGCAATAAGCGGCTCCTAATGGACACAACAAGCCCGTCTTTATTTTTGGAACCGCTCTGCTCTACATTATCAAATTCAGACAAATTCCAGATGATCCTGGGAGACATTCCTTTCTCGACAGAGCTGAAGACGGATGACGGACAGTGGGCTCCAGCCTCTCCCGCTCAGAGCTGGAGCAGGAAGGAAGGAAGCAGAAACACTTTCCGTGCTTTCTGGAATAACAAAAGGATAAATTGTCAGACTGTAAAACCCAGCTGGGAATTTCTTCGCTGAAGAGACATCACGGAGAAGGGGGGGGGATCACTTGTACTTTTTAAGATCCCTTCGCCAGTAGATCCACTTTTTGCAAAGCAATTGAAGGTTAAGTGATTGGGAAACAAATAGAGTAAAATTTTATGTCTGAGAAATTCTGAAGGAGGTCTGTTTAAACTCAGGAAATGACCAGAGAAGGATTCCACAGTCACCCAAAGGTTTTCCATTGCCCAAAGACCTCCTCTTGGTCTGCTATTTTATCTCCTATAATCAATACTCCTCTCGGGAGAATGTACCACACTTCAATTAAGAATTGGGCAAAGAGCTGAGGACCACTGTCAAACACTGACACACCTCGTGGAGGGGAAGAATCCCAATATTTTAACACCATACAGGTAACAAGAGTCAGAGGGGAACAGAACAGAAAAGTTTTGCTAAAGGAATATGGAGCTAAAAAAGTTCCAACGAACCAAAATGTAGCATTCTAGCTTTGGCTCTGGCCAATCTGAGATTCAAGAACAGGAGCTGTGCAAATCGAAGGGTCAAAGGGAAACACAAAGCCTCCCCATCTATTTGACGTGCCAGTAAGTCTGAAGGAATTTATTTTAAAACAGATCCCGTGAAGGAACGTCTTTCAGGTCACAATTTCTTTATTTGTTATTTTAGGCACACCTCTAGGGCCATTATTGAAAAATGTTTCAAGCATCAAGAGAAACTATGAAAGGTTTAAAGTTTGAATCCATTGGAAATCGCAGCTGTTTTTTAAAGATTCCTTAGAATAAGGTACATGGAGAAATTACAAGATTTTCCAGGCCAAGAAGATGTAACCCAGAATGACCACTGAGACTTTCTAAAATTATGCTGGTTTTCTCTCTCCTAGCAATATTGACCATAAATAAATCAGATCTCAAAATATTTAAGACACATGTGTGTATCTTGACTTCCTCTTTTAATTTGATGTAATTCACTGAATAGTTTTAAAATGATAGTTCCAGGGGTGCCTGGGTGACTCAGTGGGTAAAGCATTCCACTCATGATTGCCTCAGGTCTTGATCTCAGGGTGGTGAGATCGAGCCCCACACTGGGCTCCATTCTGGGTATGAATCTACTTGAGATTCTCTCCCCCCATCCCGCCGCCACTCTCTAAATATAAACAAACAAACAGTAAGAATCCAAAAATAAAGTGATATTTCCAACAGCAAGATCAAATGATCAGATATTGTGGCACTCTCCTGAAGACTGGAGAGTAAACCCCTTTAATGACTCTTGCTATACATTTCTGAAGCCAGTCCCCGTAAGGTAATTTCATTTTAAAATAAAGGTTCAAAATCATTTAGGAATTTATTTTCTATTCAACTCTGAGAATAAAGAAATCAAGTTACATTAAGCAGAAACTAAGAATAACTAAAGATCGGTTATATATTGCAAGAAATTATGTAATATACATTTATACCTCAGAATACATGTACATTAATTATGAACTTAAAAAAAAGATTTTACTTATTTATTTGACAGAGATCACAAGTAGGCAGAGAGGCAGGCAGAGAGAGGAGGAAGCAGACTCCCCGCTGAGCAGAGAGCCCGGTGCGGGACCGGACCCCAGGACCCTGGGATCATGACCCGAGCTGAAGGCAGAGGCTTTAACCCACTGAGCCACCCAGGTGCCCCAATAAAATGAACTTTAAAGATATGATATTACTGAATGGAAAAGTGACTCGAGGAGCACATTCATTGAAAGGCTGGCAGAGTAGACCACGAGTCATAAAGTGGCAGCACCGTGTGCAGGAATCCGGCTGAATCCCCCACAGGACATTACCTGCCCTTCTCTGAAGTTTGTGGTGATTTTTTTTTTAATTTCTTTGGACCTGATGTTCAATTAGTTGGATATATGTATCACCTCCTCGATTAGAAGACAAACTCTTTGGTATAAAAAGAGAGTATCACACTGTGTTATAATCCTCTTGGGACCAGTACATTGTTCTGTATGCACAGCACAACCAATACATGCTTAGGGAATACAGATTACATGAATTATTGAGAATATTAAAAATATCTATCTAGTAAGCAAGTCAACAACCATATTGTGACAAAGATCAGGCAGAATAAAGTTAATTTATGTGAAAAAGCATCTAGCCCTCCAATAAATTGTGACTGCCGGAAATCCAGAAACTCATAATTTCACAAAGTTCACCCAAACCACTTCCAGATGAAAAACAAAGAGAGGGAAAGAGAATGTGGTGGGGAAGGAAGAGAGAAAAGAAAGTGTGTGCTTTTTTAAAAAAGAAAATACATCCTAAATTTGGTTTTTCCATCTAGAGTTTGCCATCTAGAGTCCCTATATTAGGAAAATAACTAGAAGTCAAAATAATTCAAAGTCTGTATGCAGACAGTTTCCCATCATTAAAGTATTTAAACAATCAGTTCCATAAACATGAAACAGTTTATAATCTATTCTCCATACAAGCCACTGTACACAAGTCAAATGCTAAAGATACCAAAATAGGTCTATTATACTAAAATTACCATCACCAAATGGCAACTGACAGAGAGGACAAATATTTTAAACACTCTAGTTGATTTTTACTAAATTAAATCTGTTATTGATTGATTGAACATTGGATCAGGTGCCCCATCTACAAAAACTGACGCATTATCTTTCATACTCTGCTTTTCCATCATTGTACAACACAGCATCTTGTAAGGATGTTTCTTCAAATATGTGTTGCCATCTGTCTTCATTATATCTCAATAGAAACGGAAAATAGTTTCCACTAAAGGTCGGCCTTGGTTGACATCAGAGAGAGCTAATAGCACCATAGACGAAATTTAAAGACAAGCCAAATGCTATTAATAAAACTAGGCACTTTAAGCCATGCACACACTAGATGCAAAATTGCATCATTTGAGATTTTGAAGTATACACACACACACACACACACACACACACACACATATATATATAAATTGGCAAAGAACTTGATGCTCACCATGAAAAAGAAGTATACTACCTAAGCATCTGTTCACTCAAAAAGTAGTATCAGTGTTAAGGAGTAATTACAAATGAAAATAACGGTACATTATTACTTAATCCCTATTTTTAAGTCCTCAAATATTAACAGGGATAACAAAAGCCAAATTTACTAAAAGTCAAACTTCCTAAATTTAGTACAAATATCAGGAGTCAAAAATGCAAAAGAACTGGGGCGCCTGGGTGACTCAGTGGGTTGAGCCTCTGCCTGCTCCGCAGGGAGCCTGCTTCCTCCTCTCTCTCTCTCTGTCTCTCTGCCTACTTGTAATCTCTCTCTGTCAAGTAAATAAATAAAATATTTAAAAAAATAAAATAAAATAAATGCAAAAGAACTTCTAACAACGGTAATAATTATTATCATTTGGGGGAAATTACTATGTTTCAGGAACTGTGCTAAGCACGTTAGCCGAATTTCTTCAGTTAATCCTCTCAATCTTATGAAATACATACTATTTTTAATCCCCACTTTATAAATGAGAAAACTGAGGTTTTAGAGAGGTGTTTTTAATTTTAATTTTTTAAATAAGAATGACTAGTTTTTAAATAGCCCAGCCAGATCTCTTCAGTTTGACTGTAAAGCCTGTTCTGACCAGTGCACTCTGCTACCCTCCAGGCCTGTGACAGACAGTCTAGCCATCATAAAGTCTAATACCTAACAAACTACTGAAAATTTATCTGCTTGTTTTTCCCACATTCCTTTTATACTATCAAAACATTCCACAATCTATCTTATTTCTTATCTTCAAAAGTAGGTCACTAAGCTTTCGCCTACATTTATTGGGGGTTTTATATATTTGTTTTAAAATTCCCAGTTCCAAAGCACCTGGGTGGCTCAGTGGGTCAAGTATCTGACTCTTGGTCTCCGCTCAGGTCTTGATCTCAGGGCTGTGAGTTCAATTCCTGCATTGGGCTCCATGCTGGGTGTGAAGCCTACTTCGAAAAAAAATTTCAATTCCACCGATTTAAGTAAGTCAACATTTTAGATCATCTTATGAATTAGTAACATATAGGATATGCAAATGCTTAGGGCCCTCTTTGTTTTGATTAATTTTTCCTCTATTATCTTATTTTACTATTGTTTTCTACCTCAAATTTGTTTTGCACAGATAAAACACTTGTACTCTTCACTTCTCAGAGTAATCTAGAACCTAAAAGACAAGAGAGGCTATACTAGAACAACAGAAGGTCCCAACTCTGATTTGGGGGCACAGCAAGCACTTGGAAAAAGAAAATCAAACTGTGTTTAGAAAATCAATTTGTTATCTTAACACATTTTTTAATTTCATAAAAGCAATGATGTCAATGGCATTTAAAGACATTTAGGTTTCATACATTTCCAGAACTTGCCTGAGTCCTAGGAACAGAAAGGATATTCGGAGCCAGAAGGCAGAAGGTTGGGGGGGTTTTGTTTCATTTTCTTTTGTTTTTCTCCATTTTTTCTGGACAAGGAACAGACTTCAGGTGAATTTTTTATACAGAAATAAGTTAGTCTTTCTCTCCCCCTTGCTCATTGTCTCACCTAGGTTGCTAGACACACAGACACCCCTTTTTTAAACACAATCATTATCCAGATTTTCTACTGCCCAAAATATTCCATCTCAATGTAGCTGTTCTCATCTCATGAACTGATTTCATACTAATATATGAGTGCAAATATATGAAATGATGACTCTTCAAACCACCTAACAGGGTTATACCCTTAAGAGAGCGTTTTTAGACCACGAAAATCCCTATGCATGGAAATTCTGGCAGCACAACTATTCAGTCACGCAAGAAATGCAAGCAGCATGAGGGAAAATGTTTTCTAGAATGGGGTGCCCAGGTGTGCCTGGGTAGCTCAGTCAGCTAGGTGTCTGCCTTCGGCTTAGATCATGATCCCGGGGTCCTGGGATGGAGCCCCGCATCGGGTTCCTTGCTCAGCAAGGAGCCTGCTTTTCCCTCTGCCTCTGCCTGCCCCTCCCCGCTGCTTGAATCATTCTCTCTTTCTTTGTCAAATAAATTTTTTTTAAAAATCTTATTATTTTTTTTTTTAAATGGGATGCGTACACTGGAGAACAAGGTGGGCTTCCATGCCTACCAGAGGGAGGTCTGCTCCTTTGCTGTTCTTCCCTTGCTTTCTTTCCCTCTTATGCTATTTGTGAACCATGGCGTCTCTGAAAACTTAACGTACGGTTGCACCCACAGGGCCCGGGCTGGTGGAGGATGAAGGTGTGAACTCCAGGAGACGCCGGTCCCGGCAGAGCAGCTGTCGGTAAACACAAGACCACTGGCAACACTTGTGTTTATAAGCCAGTACGAATCAAGAGTGGAAAAGAAGTTGGGGCGCCGGGTGGCTCAGTGGGTTAAAGCCTCTGCCTCTGGCTCAGGCCATGATCCCAGGGTCCTGGGATCGAGGCCCACATCGGGCTCTCTGCTCCGCGGGGAGCCTGCTTCCTCCTCTCTCTCTCTGCCTGCCTCTCTGCCTACTTGGGATCTCTCCATCTGCTAAATGGATGGATAAAATCTTTAAAAGAAAAAAAAAAAGAATGGAAAAGAAGTTAAAAGACCACGCACTAGAATTCTAAATTCTAGTACTTTATATAAAAATTCTAAACCCCAACATGTTGTCGCAAACTGTGAATTTAATGCCTAGAAGACAGTTTTATATATTCAATCTCTATAATCACAGTCACTGTCCTGTCTCCTTAATAAAACATTCAGGACTGTTCACATGTATTTGTCTTGGGGCGCCTGGGTGCCTCAGTCGGTTAAGCCTCAGGCTCTTGGTTTCCACTCAGCTTGTGATCTCCGTGTTGTGGGATCGAGCCCCCCGTGTAGACCCTGTGCTCAGCGCTGAGTCGGCTTGGGATTCTCTCCCTTTCCCTTTCTCTACACCCCCACGCCACGCTCCTCTCCTATGCACACCAGCACACACGCGAGTGCACACTCGCACACACACTTTCTCTCTCCCTCCAATAAATAAATACCTTAAAAAAAATGATGTGTGTTTGTCTTGAACGCTTCCTTTTAAACATGTGATAAAAAGTCTGCACCATATTACGATAATAAATCTGAGCAAATATTACCCCTCTTCCCAGTTGTTTGGGATAAAACTACAAGAGCAACAATAGCATTCACCCCTACAAATTGGAATTGTTTTCTGTCGCTTCTATCTGGTGTGCCCAATTTTAATTCACAATTTGTGCAATTCTGATCATCCAAATACTCTGGTTAGTTCGGTGTACACCACAAATACTAATTTCATGGAATTTCTCTATTTGGCAAGGGAGGGGGATAGAAGAAGCATGATTATTTGTGCCTCCCTCTGGGTTCGTTTTTGCTTAGCAGGAAGACCAGATGCAGCCTTAGGAGTCAGCCCTGACCTTGTGCCTGCTGGCGTCTCTCAGATCACGGAGATTTGGCAGAAGATCAAAGTAAGTCCCATTGTCACTGTCCCTTCTCTGCAGGGTGACTAGAACGAAGTATCAGAATGGCGTTTCGCTCCGAGTACTCCAGGCAGCTTCAAATTAATTCCGAGTGAGCCTACATCTAACGCTCTGGTCAGTTTGCAGGATCTCACTCTGGGCCAAATTTACACACAAAGTGGCAGGTAGCAGCCGTGCACTCTGGAGCGGGAACCCGCAGTGCTCCCAGGAAGATGTGAGAACCACCGCGGAGTCAGACACAACTCTTAAATACCCTCTTGGTTACAAAGCAACGCGTCTTGCTTCCCTATCAAGTTACAAACAGGTCTTTATAACTACTGAATAAAAATCAGGAAAAGTGGCAGTATCATCAAGGAGCCATCTACAGCAGAAATAACCAGATAGCACCATATTCGATTTCTTCTTTCTGAGATATTTTAAGAGATATATGAAACCATATACTGATCGGAGAGCTTGTAAGTTCCTCAACATGTTTACATAATGTACACGAGTTAGAATAACAGATATGGGACATGGAAGTAGTAAAAGCCATATTATGGCCTGAAAAAAAAATGCATATTTGTACATAGTTGTGGACTTTTTCTTCAGGCATTTAAGATAAAATGGAATTAATTCGTGAAAAACTGTGGTTGAGAGACACCCAAGATAAAAAGTCCGCATGGGGGCGCTGGATGGCTCAGGTCATGATCCCAGCATCCTGGGATCGAGCCCCTCATCAGGTTCTCTGCTCAGCGGGGAGCCTGCTTCCCCCCACTCCCTGCTGCCTCTCTGCCTCCTTGTGATCTCTGTCTGTCCAATAAATAATAAAATCTTTAAAAAAAAAAAACCCAAAAACAAACAAACAAAAACTCAGCAGGGAATTAGTTAGATGGGGAAACAAAGGCAGCATATGACTTGGGACACGCAGTGTCTTTGAAGTTGATGTCGAATGTTGGAAACATATCTAGGTTTTATGATTTGAAGATCAAACGATCAGCTTAAAAAAAATTTTTTTTCCACAACTTATATAAACAAAAACAAATTTTAAAATCTGTACTTTTTCCAATTTCTAAATGGCTCCAGAAAGGCTATTATATTTGGAAAATAGAATACAGCCCATTCCAGAAGAAACTAGGTAAACCCTTTTTTAATGAATGATAATACCACATATTCAAACCCAACCTAATATAAAAGGTAGATAACACAATATATTAAAAATAGCTGCTCAATTAATGTTTATTGAATTAATTGAAAAGTAAATGTAAAACTTTCTAATAAAAAGCATGAGCATTTTGACTATAAGACAAATATATGAGGTGTGTAATACTGAACAGTTAAGCATTAAAAAAAAATACAGAGCTTAATTAGGCGCTACTTGAATGAATCAAATCACACCTCCCGTCACACACAGTGAAAAGAAGGCTTATTTTGCATTGTATAAATTTTGATAATCGTGGCACTGATAAGGCAATGAGCCAAATTGGGGGAAAAAATTAAGAAACGATAAAAACAACATGAAAAGATACATGAACTTAATATAAAGGTATCTTAAATGGTTAATTCTAATCAGGATATGTGAAAAAAGAAAAAAAATTAAATTCCATTAACTGGTTTCCTTTGTGATCTCATGTGTAAAAGTCAGTTCTAAATATTAAAGATTTTCCCCAAAAATAGATTATTTCATTACACTTAAATTCAATATACTATCTAGACATCTATAACGTTTTCTTCAACTTTATTAAAAATTTTAAAAGTTCATTGTAGTAATAAATTTCAAACACCAACTTTGGGTATATAACATCATCTACAATAGAACATTATAGATAATTTACAAGCACCCTGGGTATGTCCTTAACAGATAGAAACTGCTAATTTCCATGACATATAATATGTCAAAAAATATCAGCAAGGATAATAATAAATCTTAAAAAACGAGTTTTTTACCTTACTCACTGAGCAGCTTTAAGCACTATAGGAGTTCATCTTAATACGGAGGATTCCAAGTTTATATCTCATAAGGAGAAATCACTGAACAGCATTATTCCTACGGTCCCGACAAAATGAAGCCTTTGTAATTAGCCGTACATACGGGTAAAATATGCAGCTAAAACGAATGTAAGGATGTTTTCACAATCTTCTCTTGTTTCCTTTTTAGCTTTCAATATTCAGATGATCTTTATTTTCTCTCTGGCTGCCAAACACCCCTATCCAATGTATTTTTCTTTAGGTCCGACATCAATGAAAAACGATTGTAAATTGTGATCAAGGGGCTCAGTCCACCGAGCATGTGACGCTGATCTCAGCATTGAGGGTTGGAGTCCCACTCCCGGTATAGAGATTATTTTAAAATAATAAAATCTTTTAAAAGATTATTTGTAAGCACGTGTTTTGGATGAGTTCATTTTTAAAAAACTGTTTGGAGCTTCAAAATACCAGCCACTCGATACAGCATGCTCTGCCCTGGCCCATTACTAAAAATGGTTTTCTCTCCTCCTTGGCCAGAAAGCGAGTTGTGTAAGCACTAGTGAGAAATTTTTAAACAAACTTTTACTCTAAGAAATCTAAGGAAGAATGTGAGTTATAATCATTGCCTTTTACTCTTTTCAGCTCCAAACATAACAGATGAATAACTCTGATGATACTCTTGGTTAAAATATGCCCATATCAGGAATTGACACAATAACCTCAAATGACGTTGAAGTTTCTCTGCATTTCACAACTGAATTTTCATAACAAATCATATTAGCAGGTCTTCCTTTTTCACTACAACATAGAAATCAGCCAAAAAATGGATTGAGATTTGAAAATCTGTCTCCACCTTTTTTTGTTTTAGAATCTGAAGAAATTGAATCCCAGTGTTTTTCACTCTGCTACACGCAGTATTTCATGTTAGTCCTGTTTGCTCACTCTCTTGTTTTATTAACTGAAATGTGAAATCTATCTTTTGAGTATTCTAAGTCTGTCTTTGTTCTATTTAATTTTTCAATATCCAGAGTGGCAAATAAAATATTTCCCTATGCCACAAGGACAGAAAAACAAAGATTTACCAGCTCTTCTACTAGCTTTACAATCAAATACCTATGTCTAAAAACAATGAACTCAGTAAAGTCAAGGGTACCATGTCAATATGTGTAACCCAACCCCAGAAAAGCATCTTAAACACAGTTTAAAAAAAAAAAAAGTTTCCAAATAAATTGGGAATTATTATATTTGGGGAAAAATAAGATGTAGCTGAGAAATCATGCATTTATCCATTATAATTTTTACTGGTGGTACATTTAAGCCATAACTCTTAACCATTTTATGCTCCTTATCAATGTCCTTCTACTTGACTGAATTTGCTTTCAAGAACAGGTGAGCCTCTAAAGGTCATCTTTTGTAGCCCAAACAGATTGGTGTTAAGAAATAAACATCTGGCACTTAATTTTGGCTATATAACCCAATGGTACCAGTTTAGTTTTCTCACAATGTCACAAAGCTGTCTTTATTAAAAGTAGATTTGATTTTCCTAACTACAGCTCCAATCTAATAAAAAAAAAGAAGAATGTTATTATTAAGTAAAATTATCATGGAAATGCAAATAGAGCACTGGACTAAGGACATCAAGATAAGATTATAAAATTTCAGTACCTAAAACGAGTAGCTTAAAACAAATTTTTTATTTTTATTTATTTTATTTTTTATTTTTAAGTTTTAGCTTTTTGGAATTTGGAAGGAATAAAGTGCCTTGTTAGACTATATGGCAAAAACATGTTAAAGGTATTTGAATATAATGGACTATAACAGCTATTGAATGTTTTTCCTACCGAGAACACTTTCCATCCTTACGGGTGTAGGAACAGTGTTGCCCGCGTACTGAGGAAACCGTTCTGCACTGCATGTGATCCTTAGTGAGGCTGCGGATCATGACGCTTTCTCCTCTCCGCCTCGCTGCCTACCTCTCGTCACTGCGTAGACGTCTGCAGTACTCTGGCTGGTTTAAATATGTGACGGGAAGGAGCACTTAACTCAACTCAACTGAGTGACTCAACTGAGTCACTCAGAATCCTTGTCTGGGAGATAGTATATGGATGCCCCAAAAGGACAGCTCTCTCTTTGCAAAGCCAACTGGCCCCAAAGCCTGAAATCTCAGGCAATTACCTTCATCTGACATGCCTTTGAACAAGGAAAGAAGGAGACAAATAAAACTGATGAAGACAGATCATAAGAACTTGGGTTGATTCTCCCGACTCAATTACACTTGAGGCAATTTCCTCCCTCTGGACCACCCAGTTATATAAGACAGTAAGGTTTTTTTTTCCTCTTAAGCTAGTATGAACTTGGTTTTTGAAGCCCTAGTCATAGTACAGAGGAATATAAATAAGAAGATGAAATCAAAGTTATATGGAATCATAAGTCAATTCAAAGTAAAGTATTCTCTGGGGAAAAAAGGGGGATACGGGCAGTGCCCGGGGGTGGGGGGAGGGCTCAGTGGGTTAAAGCCTCTGCCTTTGGCTCAGGTCATGATCCCGGGGTCCTGGGATCGAGTCCCGCATCGGGCTCTCTGCTCAGCAGGGAGCCTGCTTCCCCCTCTCTCTCTCTGCCTGCCTCTCTGCCTACTTGTGATCTCTGTCCAATAAATAAATAAAATCTTTAAAAAAAAAAGTTTTTTAAATGCTTAAATACACCATAACCATATTATAAAAACATGAAAATATTTTCAAAATGCAAATTTTATTTATTCATTCACTGATATACATGAAGTAAGCAATTACTACTTACCTAAAGCTACATGAGACAGTAGGCAAACAGGAGGAGGAACGGCAGCCTCAACCTTCCCACACTGACGCGAAGACGCTATAATGAGACACTTTATCTACATTCGGTACTAATGATCCTTGGATAAACAGAAGCCCAGAAGAAGCTGATTTATAGTGAGCCTCATATTATAGCCAGTCTTCCTTTAAAGAGTCCTAGAAACTGATTTCCAATTTCAAATAAGTCCTACCAGTTTGGGTTTTTTTTCCTGTGACTATATCTTTATCGTTAGCTCAGATTTCAGATTTTTTTATCACACCATGATTTTATAAATAAAGATTTCCACAACTAAACAGTCAACATTCGTAGCAGAACCTGCTAAAATCACTTAAAAGTGAGGTCTTATCAGATTGTTCATTAGGCACCTCTCCGTGAAAAGTATTTGCGTGTAAAGAAAATGATTTTGCAGGGTCTTCTCATTTCGTTAAAACATAATGTAGACACCTTACTTAGAAACGTTTCAAAAACGACAGACATTACTGCTACAAACAATTCGGTGCGAAGTTCAGCTGTAGCTTACCTTTTTGGCACTACGAATGAAGTTATTTTTTGAAATACATGTTGCACTTTTTTCTCTTTATGAATCATCTATTTCAGTCTGATTTAAATTTCCTTCACGTAGGAGGGATCACTCCCTTCCTATTTATGTTTATGCTCCTCTACATCCCCATTAGGAACGTAGGAACTTGGGCATTAGCTGCCATCACCTAGGATATAGTGTTCTTAATTCTTCTGGATCAGGGTTATTTATAAAACCAGTTTCACAATGGATTTGTCTCCCCTGCTTAATACATTCTGAGGTGATCTATCAAAAAACAATTGTAGAAATAATTGCAAAGAGTATAACATACCAAGGTCTTGTTTTTAGGGGGGAAAAAAAGAGGGAGGGAGGTTTTTCATGGAGTATTTTTATTTTTATTCTTTCCGTGTTATGCACCAGTCTGTGGTTCTGTTTCATCTTGAATACCACCTAATGAAACGGTGAACCATGTGCCCCTCACGTGTCAGCCTGACTAGTTCAAATAAAACTTCCTTTTCAAAGAAAAGTCTTGCAACCACCTTTCCAAGAAACCAAAAGTAACTGTTTAACATTCTAAGATATTAAAGATAACCTAAAGTGGAAAAGAGAAGAATTATATCCTTGGGTTTGTGGGCAACAGGAGGGGAGAAAACACAAGAGGCGGAACAATGAGTCAGTTCTCAAGTTTTCTGACTTGCACACTGCCCTGGATTGCCCCATCCCTGAGGGACATGCCCCGAGGGGACTCCCCAGGTCCAGGTCCACTTCTCCCTCTGCCCTTCTGCCCTGTTCCACCGGGTCCTCCAGCATTCCGGGCCCCTCTGCAAACACAGCCTTCACCTCCCCTGCTTCCCCTTATTCAGAGTTGTCGGGGGGGCAAAATGTCCAAGTTACATCTGACTCCCTTCTCCGTCCTTTTCAACCTATATCTAGTGGTCTCTCAGGTTCTAGGAACTTTCTAAGGTCTCCTGAATTCATCTTCTTGTTTTCAGTTTCACTGCCATCACAGCAATAACAACAGCCACTAATAGTTTCCAGAGCCGTCGGAGCTGGCTCAGCAAGAGAAAAGCTGAACCCCTAGAGGTTCGGCCCCTCCCTGTTCCTGACAGCCTTCTGACCAGGCCGTGTGTTCCTCATGGTTCTTGACCTAGTTTAACTGGGACAGACCTAGAATCTCAGTACCTAAAATATGCCCTAAGGAACTATGGTCCATGGGAGATGCTGTTTCCCCCTGAACAACTAGGTTTCTACTCTGAATCACTAACCAGCTTATGGGTTCCCCAACAAGAACTGGAGCTCAGTTTTTGTCATGGGAATCTCCTTTCCCAGTTGCTGGCTGGGCCCTAGCCCCAAAGCCTGAGGATTTGGAACCAGGGCAGGGCCAACTATTTGATTTTTGGTTAGCTACACCATCTAGAAGTCCTTGTAGTTATGACCCACTTGGTAGATCTGATCCTCTGACCTATCAAGGCCATGTCCTTTTAGTCCTAAGCCGTTGATTTTTTAGAATTCCAGCCATCTCTCTCCATGGACTGCCCTACAGAAACCTCAGTAACCCCATCCTACATGGTCCCAACTTCCTGACCTTCCAAGCTTCCTACCAAATGTTTGCAAGTCCCACCCTTCTGAGTCAGACCTTTCTTAATCATTATCTCATTTAATTCACAAAACAACCCAACGAAATAGAATTGTCCCTGTTCAACTTGACGAGAATTTTAAAACCAGAGACATTACATGATAGAAAGTACCAAACGTCACATAGCTAGGCCGCGGCCAGGCTGGAACTCACACTCGGGTCTTGTCCCCAACGTCATAGTGGCTTCACTCTACCAGGTACAAACTCGTGCAAGAGGCTCATAATACACCTTTCTGTCTTCCGAACTACCCTACACATTACCGCAAGGCTATTCTTTCTAAACTTTCTCAGCTTACAAATCTCACCCGGAAGCTGCTCTTTCATCTTCTCCAATTACTCACGAAACAAGGGCTGACTCCCCACTCCAACATTTGAGATTTTTCCATAATCTGGATCCAGCCTGCCTTTCAACATTTGTCCCTCACTATTCCCCCATAACCCAGGCCATCCTCCCTCCCATGCCCCTGCCCCTCAGCCCAGGCTCCTTTGAAGTTCTGGACTCCTTGCTTCTAATTTACTCCACCTGTCAGAGCACAGTTGAAACTCCACCACCAGAAGTCTCCCAGGACTTCATATATCCCAACTTATCCCATCCTTCTATCAACTTTTGCCATTTTTTAAAAATTTTTTTAAATTTTTTTATTGTTATGTTAGTCACCATACAGTACATCATTAGCTTCTGATGTCGTGTTCCAAGAGTCATTGTTTGCATGTAATACCCGGTGCTCCATGCAATCCGTGCCCTCCTTAATACCCACCGCCAGGCTGACGCATGGGTCAGCCACCACCAACCCCTCAAAACCCTCCGTTTGTTTCCCGGAGTCCATAGAACCCCGAGAGACTATGGACGCCACATTGGCATCTTCATGTAAACTACAAGACAGGATTCCTCTCTATCAGCCGGAGTGACCCAATGAACTTTCCCACCTCGTCCTTACCCTCACATTCTGTGATTCTTGCAGGGGCTACCACATTCCAAGCCTCAAGTCAGCATTATTTTCAAGCTCCTTTAGAACAGAGAATTTGTCTTGTTCATGGCCCTCTTCCAAGCTTAACACAGTACCCTAGGCAAGGTTAGAGCTCAATAAATGATTGGATGAAAGGGTAACTCAGATAATGGGGGGAAGCAAGGTGTGAAAGAGGAAAGTTTTCACCAGCACCGACTTGAGCTAATAATGAATTTTAAACTTTCCCATTCCTAATTAAGATTGGCGATTAAACCAATATTCTGAAAACTATTAGATATCATGTTTGCCTGGATAAAAAGCTAAAATTTTGAAATGATCTATTTCATTCTAAATCAAAATAAAACATGCAAATGATTTTCTGAGTCAAATAGGTTTTAGAGAAGGTATTAAATTGTTAATACGCAAACTGTTCATAACAAAGCCTTCTCCAGTCACTCACTTTTTTTTCCAATTTATTTATTTTCAGAAAAACATTATTCATTATTTTTTCACCACACCCAGTGCTCCATGCAAGCCGTGCCCTCTATAATACCCACCACCTGGTACCCCAACCTCCCACCCCCCCCCCCGCCACTTCAAACCCCTCAGACTGTTTTTCAGAGTCCATAGAGAGACTATGGACTCTGAAAAACAGTCACTCACTTTTGAAGTTATAAGAGAAAGGACCACGACAGTGTTTCTTTTCTTTTTTTTTTTTTAACTACAATGAAAGAAGGCTCCAAAATGAAACTCCTATCTTGGCTGATTAAGAAGCTGATTTTGAACAAACCATGACTTAACAAAATGTGATTTACAGCAAGGGGACCAGACCATGTAGGTCTCTGGATTTGGATGGGCAAGAGAGGAAGGACAAAGAAAACATGAAAATCAGCTTACATTTCTTCTCAATTAATTTAAAATTGAATTTTTAAATTAATTTTAAATTAATTTAATTTTAAATTAATTAAATTTCTCAAAGAAATTAATTAATTGACAATAAGGCCTGATGTATATGAATAACTACCAGCAAAAATAAATAAATAAATAAATAAATAAATCATCTCCCAATTTAGCTAATACCTTGCCTTCAAAGTACCAGACATCTGAATTTTTCTTAAATTTTCTGATTCTTTACATTTGCTTAGCTTTGCAAAAATCTATTCCACAGTACAATTTTATCCACTAGTCTGGTAAATCATAAAGAAAAAAGGGATAGTCTCTACTCTCTGCCCTTACCCTGAAATAGATGCAGGATATTTGTTTTAAGTGCCAAATATAATTTTTGAAAATAAGATGGTACTTTGTAAGTATAAAGTGCAATTCAAATTCCAGGCAGAATTATAGCTTTTGTATATTACCAAAGATGCAGCAATCCCTGCCTTGAAAAGGCATAAAGTGCTTGAATTGCCTTAAACTTCAACCAAGTGAGCAAAAATCCCACGATCCTCGTGTCGATCAAAATCGCAACCACGCGTGGGATCAACTTTGGTTGTATGGACCCCATTCCGCTCTGCCATGTGACTGCTGCCCCGGTCCCCCAGAGGCTGGCTTCCCCAAGGATAATTCACTCCTCCTTGTTTTGACAAAACAGCTGAAGTTTGACTGAATGAGAATGAACACTACACCACAGGCCCCAGCAAATGAAAGGCAAGAGGCTTTGCATGCAATCTGTGGCTGAAATGACACAAATCTTTCTGATTGCCTGCCAAGTCTTTCAACATAACTTACTCAAGCTAAAGTCCATCGAGAATGTCAGGCCAGAAAGGCTGTAGTTAGAAATTCCATCTCAAGTTTCCCTAATACAAATAAAATAGAGGAAACTTAACAAATAAATGTAGCAAAACAACTTTATCTCCTCTGGTAGTCAACTACGAATTCCTTGAAGGAGAAATATGTAGTCACAGCCCACAGAGTTTTAAAAACTAATTAGTCACCAAGGATTTTGAATTGAACCTTTTACACAGAAGGGGGAAAAAAAAATTCCAAAGGGAATAACCCAGCGAGGTCTTCTCTCCTTCCCACTATAATTATAAAAATAACCACAAATTCCCCAGCACAATGAAATCCTATTTAAAAGTTTAAAATACAACCCACAGATTTGTTTATTTACAGGATCAAATTATGTTCTCTTTTGCATTGTCCACCCACTTTCCTATATTTTAAAACAAATCACAGCTACAGAGTATTTACCTTGAATTCAAATATAAATCCACATGAATATGAATCCAAATATTTCCTATTTTTTTATCTGCAGTTTTTTCTAAATACTAGACATAATTAAATTTTTTTCTAAATTAAATTTTTTCTAAAGACTAGACATAATCAAGCTCCTAAAATAATAAAATCTCTGTCCTGCATTTACATTCGGCCTGTCCCCTAGATGTACTGATATGCAATCAAACCAAATCATATTTTCTTCTTTGAAAAGTTCCATGAATTAGGGTGAAAAAAACCTACAGCAATCGATCTTCCTTGGTTTCTGAAAAACATGCTCTTTCAAGAGAAATTTTCAACACCAGAACCAAACATCCAAAGACCCTGAGACTTACTGTTTTGGGGTTTGTTTGTTTTTTTTTTTTGGTTGGTTTTTTTTTCCCCTTCAGTAAATACCTAAAGGTGAGAGGAAAAGCTTCGGCTTAGCGAATATCTATCATTCACTTCCGTTTTAGGATGGTGTTTACCAAAATATCATAAATACTTAATAGCAACTGTTCCTAGTGCTTCTAGCAAAAGGCAGTAAAAGGAGACATAAACCTGAGCTGTGGAAGCCAAGGAGCTTTGCTTTGCCTGTCATCATCCCACCTCCCCTCCCCTCTACAGGGGGTCCTGACTCACTGTCACCAGAGACTGTGCCGCTAGATTCCAAACAGAAACACCACCAGCTCCGGCGAAACTAGGAATCCTTAGAACGGAACCAACAACGGCAGCTCAAATACTCAGCCGCCGCTGCACGGGGCCCGCCTGAGAGCTAAGAAACCCCATGTTTTGGAGGGACACATATCACACCTTCCGACCCAGATTTTTATTTTACGCTTCTTCTACAAAGCCTATAAAACTTGCTAGAGATGCAGACGGTGAGGAACTCCACCCTCAAAGGGCACGAAGGTCTAAGACTGTCCTTGAAGATCTTCAACTTGAAATCTCACACCCAGGCTCAGAGTTCAACCTACAAGCCTTCACACCGACAAGGAACACAAACATAATCCACATCTTCAGGGTCAAGGCTGCCATGTTCTCAAAACCAAACAAATGTCCTTCTTACTCTCTTTCTTCAAGACAACGACCATCTGAACGGATACAAAGATTACGTCTTACGTTGTAAAATGTACCTAAGGTCATAAGCCTTTCTTACTCCCAGAAAAATACTCACAGAATTAATTATTCCTTTAAGGGCTTGAAATCCACCTTTCACAGGGAAAACTTGATCATTGGAATCGGCAATTCTTTCCAGCTTTAGAAAAAGCAGTAACATTTAATTAAAAGGTAGTTGAGACATATACATTTTATACACGCCATTGTGTTTCAGTTATGTTCATCTGAAAAACTATACTACAGGATTAATTCACCAGGGCAGCCTGTTCCGACTGAAGGAGATGCACTAGTGTTACTGCAAATATATTACAATGAAATGAATCTCCCACAGGCCCTTCACACTGGTCTCAAGTTTGAATCTCTAAGGAGTGCACAGCTCTATCAGCTGTAAATGTCAAGAGACATAGGAATCTTAGTCATATTTAACCAAAAATTAAAATGTAAAATCATGTGGTGAGTGGGGCGGGGGGTTGTGGGGGGGAGATACACACACACACACACACACACACACACACATACACACACCTTCAAAACTTAATGAAAAAATCAGGGTTTGGGAATGAAAATATTAAAGATTTCCTCTAAACAGTTTTCCCAAGTGCTTGCACTCCTAAGAGTCAAGTATTCAATCAAACTAAAACACCTAAATACGACTGTCATAATAATCTTGTCAGTTGAGTTCAAGGAGTATTCGTAATATTTTAATCCAAATGTGTGTTCTATAATATTAGTTCCTTTAAACCAAATGAATATTCAAGAAACTTTAGAGTTTCATTTTTAGTAATGAAACCGATCAAAACCAGACACTATTGATGCAGAATTCAAAATCACTCCGCAGAAAATGGTTAGCAAGCAATTAGGGCCACAGAAAGCCATGGGCGAAAAGATTCTGAGGACAACGCCGTCATTTAGACTGAAGTCTGCAGGCCTGCCGCACTCACCTGCGCCTGTTCAAAGTCAAGAACACCAACACAGTAAACTCTAGCCCCAAATGACCTGGATATCTTGGCCTAGAGGGGAGAGAGAGCAGCGCAGGGCGGTCAGTCTTACTCAAACATCAGGCTGTAGACGCGCAGACACAGAGCACAGCACAGCAGGGTTTGAAGCACGGTTTCACTTCGATACTCACCTCTTTCTCTGCGTATGACGGCACCAGACCGTCCAACTTTCCGTCTGTCAGTGCAATTATGATACTGGAGGTTTGTAAGCCTCCTGCTTTCTGAATTTGTTCATTTGCCTGAAAATGAAGAATAATTATCCAACTAACAATTTAATCTTAACTTTTAACCAGCATGTTCCATCAAGCTGAATTTATGAGTCTGACAAAAGCAAAGTATTACAGACTGGCTTTTAAAACAGGGTATTCTGTGTTAACTATTTTATTTGAAATATGCATAGATTCACATTATAGAGTAGTTCGTATTGGGTCTAAAGGATATACATTTTAAGCTTTGATTGACTAGTCTGAAAATAACCACACAGAAAATGAAAAATTCCTTAAAAAGCAAAATGCCATCCAAATTTTTCTCACCACCACAATCAGTCTCATCCTCAGAACAACTGAAAGCATTTAAATTTTTTTTTAATTTTTTAAAGATAAACATGTAATGAGGTCTTAGAGTTTGACCAGAAAGTTAGAGTTTATTGCATTACAGAATAAGAAAACATTCTCTCCCGTACTCAGAAATGTGAAGAACTTACTAGCTTTAGTCCTTCATGGATATATGTCTCTCCTACTGGTCTAACATCTTTTAAATCCTCCAAGCCTTTACTGATTTTGCTTCTGAAAAATTTAAAATTAAACAAAAGAAAAATGAGCAAAGATCACAATAAGCACTTATCAAAAAACATGGCAATATTACAATCAAGATTCCTTCAGTAAGAGGAAAGAACACGGGCTTTGAGGACATAACTTCTCATACTTTTTGCTATTTAATAAGTATTTAATAGCATTCATATTTTAACTACAAAAAAATAAAAGCACTGACAATGTGAAATATCTTGAAAAATCTAGGTCTATTCTAGGCATTTTTGAGCTGAGAACAGGTACCTTCTATTATATTTGTTTGACTAAAGGCTAAGGAGTAAAACATTTTCTTTCATCCAAAACAAACGAGGATTGTATAGGTCAGCTTAAGTGAAAAAGCATTTCTGAAACACTTACCCACTACCCTACAAGCTGGAAATTTCTTTGTTTGTAAATTTCTGAGGCACCTTACGCAACCCTTACTTACAGAAATTCACAGTTTCTACCTGTTTCCCAGAGTCGTGTGTCTCAGAATCTAGACACACTTGTAGCACCTCTCACCCTTCTAGACACTAACTCACTCTTTTGAATACTGTAAGTACTTAGCACCTACCTGATCAGCAAAGGAAAGGATAAATGGGTGGATGGGCGGAGAAATGGATGGTAATGGGCTCTTGAAAGAGGCAATATGAAGGAAAAAGATGAAAAAAAAAAAAAAACAACTATAGAATAATCTTTTCATCGTGACTAATTAATATCCCAATGCAGTCAGTATGTCTAAGCATGAATACATTGTTAAAAGCTATTTTGTGTGTATTAAGTAAGAGAAGATCAATTTTTCAGGGTTTTTCAATACAGGTTCCAAAGACCCCTTGAAAAATAGAGAAACCCTAAGAATCATAAGAGATAAATACAACAATGTGGCAAAAACAATCCAAAATAAACTCAAAATTTTGTTTTAAATTTTTGAATTTAAAGGATCAGAAGAGAGATCTTAATATATTGTTTTCAGAATTTTAGTTTTTATAAAGAAGCAAAGTCTCTTTGTGTGTGTGTGAGAGGGAGAGCGCTTGCCAGCTGGGGGAGAGGCAGAGAGAGAGACAGAGAGGACTCAAGCGGGCTTCACGCTCACTGCATACGGAGTCCAACAAGGGGCTCTATCCCACTACCCTATGATGATGTCCCCACACTCTTGGGGCCCCTGGGTGGCTCAGTCTTTAAGCATTTGCCTTCAGCTCAGGTCATGATCCCAGGCTCCTGGGATTGATAGATAATAAAATCTTTAAAAAAATAAGTAGTCAGACACTCGAGTGACTGAGCCACCCAGGTGCCCCCGGAAAAACACCTTTTTAAATAAAAAAGTCCCCGCAATGTAAACTGAAATATAGTGCTTTAAATAAAACATAAAAAGTAACCACACAATTAAGAATGATAGATGAAAAATTATAAAAAGTAACTTACTAGAGTCATACATAAAAGGATATATATATACACATATAAACTATTAAAATTATATGCATATAACATATATCATACACTATTCAAACGTATGTCAAAAATAGTAAAAAAAAGTTTTATCATGCTGCAATACTGTATTTTGAATATTTGAAATATATGAGTCACTCACCAGAGCTACACTCATGTTTTTAAAAGTAACTTAGTGATTGTGTGTTGATGTTGTAATGAAAATTATTATCAGACAAGTTTTCCATCTCAAGGAGTTTCCCAAAAACATAAGATAAGTTTCAAAATATGATCCTAATCCTCTTCCTTCCTGATTCAGTAATCTCTACCGAGCTACATTGATTGTCTCTTTTAATACTTGGTTTAAAATCAGCCTACTGGGAACCTATCATTAACTTCATGATACTCTTTTCTTAAGGTACCCCAAACATATCCACCATCAACTTCTACTACACAATAAATAACTTTGTCTCTCAAAAATTTTCTACTTTAAAATAAGGTACTTAATTTAACTTAACTTCATGTAATGTTTTCACTTCTCAACTAGACTGGAAGTTTACAGTGGACGATCGCTAGGTCTACCATTTATAATGTATCTTCCTACTCTCACTTACTAATTAAAATGCCCTTTACAAAGTAGTGTTCAATAAATTTTTCAATCTACCATAGGAAAAAGATTCAAAATTTCACAGATGATGGAGTAAATTACCTACTTTATAAGCCTATTTTATCTAAAAATTTAGGTTTAGTAGCTACAGACACAACTTGAAACTGATTCTGTCTGTATGCAGACCAAAACCAAATATTCGGTATCTCCAAAAAATGAGTGGCGGTGTGTCCTCAAGCATTAATGTTTGCTGCCAAAAGGGAAAGGAAAAAGACAACTGAAATTCAAGTTTACCCAAACAGATTTTGCATGGTAACATGGTAAAAAACGACTTCTCCATTCAGTTCAGATTCACCTCACCCTTTAATTACTTCTAAGAACCAGAGGACACCAGCAGAGGACTCGAGGCTACAAGAACTTGCCCTGCATGGAATGCAGAATCTTTCTGGAAGGCAGGACTCAGCTAGCTTATTTCGCCGGAAGAAGAAGAGTACCCCTGGCTTTTCTACCCATAACCATACCTGACACCATAATATTCTAAGTAGCACAGAATTCCATCATTACACGGTCGTTGGAGGCAAAGTGTTCTTGCCAACGGTCACTAACACCAACACACATGAGCCCTGGTCTTATCCCCTTTCAGTGGAACTACAGTCTGTCAGCCTCCACCAACCAGTGTCATGTTAGGGCAAAACAAAAGCCAAAACAGGACAAAGCAGATCTCAGGCCTTCGAAAGATGCCAAGCAACTGAAAATAAGTTCTAAATTTGTCGGTTAGCAAACAGCTAATCGGGGAGCGGTGAAAACAAAATGGTGTGGTAGGTTAAAAAGAGAACTGATTCATTTAAACTGCAACTCTAAGAAAGCTCTAAAAAAAAAAAGAAAAAAGTGGGGGATGATAAAAACAAAGGAACACTGCACGCTATAAAGCTCAAATTCAACAACATCTTAGATCAACCTCACCACGTTTGGTTTTCACGTTATGTCTCCTGCTACAGGGATTGTGATACTGAAACCACTTTGGTATTTGTTGTGCAGCTGTAGTCAAGGGTGCTGCTATCATAACACATAACATCCCCTCTAAGGTCCGTGGCAGAAGGTTCTCGTCATCCCTGAGTAATCACTACACACTTCCTCCTTTCTGCTAACTACAAATATGTCAACTGTTTCTTGCTGTAACTGTTGGGAAGCCCACAGTTAATTTCTTACTCATTCACAGAATTCCGCTAAGTTCCTATGGTTATCATATTGCTACATCCTCTTTTCCAAGATTTTGACTTTTCTATGCTATTATCTTTCTGCAATGTTGTGATGTTCGCTGCAGCTTCCAATACCCTTTGGAAAGAGGCAGAATTGAAACAAATTTAATGGGATATTAAACTTCTGATTATTTGGTTGAGAATCAGTGGGCTAAAATCTATAATCAATTCTTTTTTACATCATAATTACATTGATTGGAGAGACAGAGAGAAAGGGAGAGAGAGAGAGGCAAAAACACACTGACTTATTTTTTTTAATCCATAAACTAACACATTCCATTCTGTTAGTATCTTTCCAATTTCTGTGCCTGAGCAGGAGAAAGAAGAGATAAAAGGGAAGGGAAAGGGTAGTATAGTCAAGAAGAGAAGGGAAGGGGAAACATAGCAACCACACCACCACACACTGGGACACATCGCTGGCTTTTCTCCATCCATAGAACACTCTGGATTTTGGAAGGTGTCCATGTCATAACTCAAATTAATATATATTGTAAAGAGTGACATAATAAAATTATTGGCAGAGAATGCTGACTTGCCCAACTAACACAATTAAGGCACATTTTTTTAAGTACCTTCTGCTTGTGACTAAGGACATTATGTTTATACAATACATTTGTATAGTACTTGAACCTTCCAAGGGACAACCTCTTAACTCTGCAGATTTCAAAACTCTTTCTAGATTTCACTCAATGTACGTGCACCTGCTGAGCACCTCCCACTAGTGAGCACTGAGTTTGTGCGGTGGTAGAGGGAAGGGCTCCCCGTCCGCACACAGCTCGACATCTTATCTACATCTCAGGGCTCCACCGTGCCTGTCACTGGAATCACAGAAGGGCGTTAAAAAAAAAAGTCCCTCTGGGCTTTAACTGAAGAGATTCTAATTTACTTGTGGTCTGTGATACGTTCAGGGTTTTTGTTTTTTGTTTTTTTTTAATTCCCCAGAGTATTCTAATGTTTACCCAGAAATAAGAACTTCTGATCGAATCTTCTTTTTTTACCTATATTTTATTTATCTGAGAGATAGTGAAAGAGAGAGACAGACAGTGAAAGAGAGAGACAGAGCACGAGACGGGGGAGGGTCAGAGGGAGAAGCAGACCCCCCACTTAGCAGGGAGCCCACCAGAGGACTCTGTCTTGGGACTCCGGGATCTTGACCTGAGCTAAAGCAGACGCTCCACCAGCCAAGCCACCCAGGTGCCCACCTCTGATCTAATTTAAAAAGCTTTCCATGTGGGACGCCTGGGTGGCTCCGTTGGTTGAGTGGCTGCCTTCGGCTCAGGTCATGATCCCAGCGTCCTGGGATCGAGTCCCGCATCGGGCTCCTTGCTTGGCAGGGAGCCTGCTTCTCCCTCTGCCTCTGCCTGCCACTCTGTCTGCCTGTGCTTGCTCTTGCTTCTCTCTCTATGACAAATAAATAAAATAAAATCTTTAAAAAAAAAAAAACTAAACTAAAAAGCTTTCCATGTTATTGGAATGCTCTTTTCCTTAAGTATTTTGCCAGTCAGTCCTCCATTGAAAGGGTTTGGGGGTAACTAGGATAATTTTTTTTTTTTATTAAATATAAAACACAGTTTCTCAGATAGTACAGCTTATAGCCAGAGAGAATTTAGATTAATTCCAAGCCCTATCTTGTTTCTTCATCTGTAAAACAGGGATGAAAATATCTCCCCCACGGGGCCATTGTGAGGATTCAGTGGCACATAAGAAGTACTGAGTAAGTTACAGGTACTAGTAAGTGGTAGGTACTACTGCTGTTCAGTTGGTATCAGTCATTTCCTGCTTGTTGACCAGGTTACTTTCTCCTCGATTCCAAGGAGCACTCCCTCAGCAAATTGAGAGTTGGAACACTTTGATACAGAAAGTGAATACCAGAGAAACCAGAAAGGAGGGGCGCCTGGGTGGCTCAGTGGGTTAAAGCCTCCGCCTTTGGCTCAGGTCATGATCTCAGGGTCCTGGGATCGAGTCCCGCATCGGGCTCTCTGCTCACAGGGAGCCTGCTTCCCCCTCTCTCCCTGCCTGTCTCTCTGCCTGCTTGTGATCTCTGTCTGTCCAATAAATCAATAAAATCTTAAAAAAAAAAGAAGAAGAAGAAACCAGAAAGAAGGAGGGAAAAGGAAAAAGAAGGAAGGAAAGGTGTTCCATGGAACTTTGGTGCGAGAAGGTCCTGGGAAGAGGTCAGGTGGCAGGCTGTGTATTGAGGGAGGAAAGCCTGCAGACTGAGTAAATCAGAGGTGAGCTAAGGTTTGGTTCTACAACTAATAAACCGCACCCACTGGCCCTTTACTGTCTCAGTTTCCATCTCCATAAAATGTAAATAATAATGCCTGCCCAGCAGGGATTTCATTCATTCATTTTACAGATATTTTGGGGGTGCCCACTATGATGTTTATAACGTAACTCAGCTTTGAGCATTCAGAATGTAGCAGGTGCCTGGACAGAGCGGGCAGCAGAAAAGAGACAAGAGAAAGAGTGCGTAGGACCTAGAACGAACTCTCTTCCCCACAGGTTCTCCTCTCCACGGCCATGCTGCTCTTCTGGAAAAGCTGCCACATTGTAACACACATAAAGTGTTTGGTACAAAGGTTATCAGTGTACACTACCACCATCAGGTGGCATTACTTATTAATAGTAATATTAACAGATATGAGTTATCATTATAATTAGTTATGATTCTATAATTCCCTAATCAGGTCACGCGAGAGGGATCGAGCGAGGTTCCCGGCAGCACACCCTCGTCCCTCTGCATCATCGCTGCAGCCCACAGCTCTAGCAACCGGGCCTGGGCCTCAATTCTCAACCCTCACGCCTCCTAGTTTTGCAACTCCGGGTAAGTTAGGTAGCTCTCTGGTCCTCCATTTCTCCCATCTGAAAAATGGGGGTGATGACTGCACTTTCATAGCAGAATTTAATCAAAACAAAAGGTAGTATCCCATGTAGAACCCCTCCTGTACCGCACAGCACGCAGGAGTCCATTATCCACACCCACTGTTTAAACCCCCCACCCCCACCCCCCCACCCCCGCTCTACTCTGGCGTCCTTCTCTACAGAAGGAAACTCAAGGATGATTATTGGCTTTGTTAGTCCCAGTTCAGAAGCTCATTTGGGAGCTGTGCCTTTACTCCTTCCTCGCAAAACACACCATGTTAAAACTTTATATTAAATTACACAAACAACTAGTCACATCCGTGAGTGTGGACTCTTGCTCTTGAATAAGAATATAGACTTGAATACCAACACCCTCAAAATGTACTTCTTTCACCGCTAAAATTTTTAAGATATTTCTAAAATTTTGCAGTCATTTCCAGTTAAGAAAACTTCCATCCTCATAGTGCACTAGAAGGTATCAGACCTTTTGTTAATTTGTAAGTACTTGATAGCTGAAATTTAATAATACTTTTTAAAATTATGGAGGTGAAGTAAAATGTGCCTATTTATGCTAACGTGATTCAAGAAGAACATAATGGTAATGTTAAAAATATAAAAGTAAAAGAGAATGTATTAATGTTGTTAATAAACAAATTATTTTCATTTATGGAAAAGAATAAAAGAAAGGAAGAGGTTAATAAAACATTATGAAAGTAAAGGACACTTGGCATTCAGAATTTACTGAGAGGGATCACGGGTCACACTAGAATCTACAGACTAGAGCCCAACTTACCAGTCTAATTTTTTATTTTGGTTATATACAAGGGTTATATGTTTTCTCTAAGCTGACAAGCTTACATCTCTTTTGAAAGAGATGCATCTTGGAGTTTCATTATTACTTTTCATAGAACCTATAGTAGGTGACCTCTAATACGACCTCTGTCAAGTCCTTCCCACTCCCCCTAGGCCCCATTGTCCCACCAAGAGAAGGCATTTACGTCCCGCACTTGACTCTGGCCCGCCCTGCCACCGCCTGGCCACCGGATGAGGGACAGGGGTGTGCGTGGCCATCTGCGTTCGACCCTTAAATACACGGGGACTTCGTTTCCTTCATGTGGCCACACTCGCTGCCGGAATGCCGTGTCTTGGGCCGCGGTCGTCGTTCCGCGGGAAGCCGGGCCGCCGACGGGCTCCCACGGAGGAGGCCCACGTCCCTCCACGGGACAATCAGCTGCAGCCGCTCCGGAAGCAGCTCCAGCCTCCGAAGACGGCGGCGTCAGGTCACGTCGCACGGGGCGGGGGAAGCTCCCGGCCACGCCGTCGGCGCACGGCGCTGGGCACGGCAATGAAACGGCCGTTGGGTGAGCCGCTCCGTCCGCGGTGTTCCGTCCGTCACGGGTCAAAGCCGGCTCACCGCTTCTAGAACGCGTCGCTCCGAGGCCAACGTACGCCGGGCTCTGCGGTCCGGAGTCCGGGCCGGCGAGTCCCGGGCAGCGGCCCTCGATTCCGAAGCAGCTGCTGACCCAGGGCTCTGCGCAGTCTGGGCTTCGTGCACCAGCTCCAGCTCAGTGGGCGCTTACGGGAGTGCGGCACGTGGGTCCCACCCGAAGGGCACTCGGCCGCCTGGGTGCGCGCTTTGCCCCGCATCCCCCGCCCCGGGAGCCGCGGAGCCCCGCAGCTCACCGCCTGCGCCGGGCGCGCCTCGCAGCCCCGAGGAACGCCGAGGCCCCCGCCGGAGACCGGGAGGCAGATGCGGGGCCGCCCTGAGAGTCACCGTCAGCGCGTCCGCACGCAGAACCTGCGCTGCTGCCTTGCCGGGACCTCTCGGGATCTGCGCGAAGTGTGGCCCAAGCCGACTCCTCGAACCAGGAGGAACCACTTCTCCGATTCGACTCACACAGCAAGAACCACAGCGACTTCCTCTCACCGCATCGCCGGGCCGTCGGGGAACAGGGCTCTGGATTGTGGCAGAGTCTAACTGTGCAAAGCGCAGAAGGGGAACGCGGCCAGCCAGTCCGAGGCACGACCGGGGCGAGCGCCCGTGTCCGGAGTCGGAGCTGGCCGGGAACCCCGGCCCCCAGGACCGAGCTGTGTCACTTCGAGCAAACTCATCTGGCCTCTCCGAACCACGGTTCGAATCCCGCCGCCCGGGGATGAACGGACGGTGGTGCACACTGATAACCTGCGAACTCCTTCGCAGCCTTCGACCCGGCCCACACCACGGGTCACAGGCATGTAATCGTCCTAACGTGGTGATACGGTAGGAACCATTCGCTCCTTCCAACGCGCAAGAGAACCGGCCCCAAGAAGTGGCATTACTTGCCCAAGGTCACACAACATGTATGCAGCGCCCATGTCTACGTGACTCAAGGTCCACGCCTGGTGATTTCATTTTAAAAAGGAGCCTTCAGGATCCCCCAAGGTAGCGACTGGATAGGTGTTCTTTCTTTCTTTCTTTCTTTCTTTCTTTCTTTCTTTCTTTCTTTCTTTTTTTAAGATTTTATTTATTTATTTGACAGAGACAGAGATCACAAGCAGGCAGAGAGGCAGGCAGAGAGAAAGGAGCAAGCAGGCTCCCCACTCAATCCCAGGACCCTGAGATCATGACCTGAACCGAAGGCAGAAGCTCAACCCATTGAGCCACCCAGGCGCCCCATATGTGTTCTTTCTGAACGCGTTCTCTTTCCAACTCCCAAATTCCATTCTGTCCCTAAGGCAGCTATCTCTGGCTAAAGAAGTCAGTAACGTTTTTTTTTTTTCATTTGAGCATTTGGGGGGTTTTTTGTTTTTGTTTTTGTCTTTTTACAAATAACAATGTTAAAATAAATCTGAATCACCAATGTGCATGGATATTTAAAAAATGAAGGTTCTCCCCACCCTGATTTTCACTAAGACAGTATCATTGTCAGCAGCTTGTTGTGTCTTCCAGACTTTTTTCCATGCATTTATGACCACACACACACACATACACACACCATAAAAACGGTTAAAGATTTTTTGTTTTTATTTTAGAAAAACAAAATCATACTTAACAGAGAATTCTGCCACCTGCTTTTCACAAGTAATGGATCTTAGATATATTTTCATGTTAATATACACGGATTTTTCCTTTCATGACTACATAGCATCCCATTCTATATTTTTTTAATTACACCAATTGAAACTGAATGCAATGTTCACTATTAAGAACGACACTGCAGGGTCCACTTTGCGCAGACCTATCTTTGCACATGGGTGCTAGGGTTGTGGAACACAGTCCTAAAAAGCAGAATGGCTGATAGGAGCCTTCTAAAGTTTTACAGATACTGCCAAGTTTCTGTGCAAAATTAATGAACCGATTTATAAGCTACCAATTCCTATGAAGGGCTGTTTTATCACAAGGAAAATTTTAAATCATATTTTAAGGAATAAGAAGAAATCTTTTCAAATAACAGAAATGTATATATTCTCTAAACTTAATCAAATGACTTCTCCCTTTAATTTCCTGTAAGTCTGCCGCAGGAATATTTTTTCTTAAGTAATCGATCATTGTGCTCAGGTCAAACAATTATATGACTTTTTCAATTTGGGAACAAATACACTAAAAAGAGAGTTGAAAATGTTTGTAACTGATCTACAAGAGTAGGAAAGAAATTTAGCAAATCTAAGTCATCATTTATCATGTCTCAAAGAGAGAAAATATATTATAGTAGTTAATAACGCAGGTTCTAGAGTCAGACCAATTCAACCATTCACCCAGCAAGCATTTGCTGAGTATCTACTCTGTTCTAGTAGCCAATACATGAGCAAGCAAGACAAAGAAAACCCTCTGCTCTCGTGCAAGTTATGTTAGGGCGACGGAGATTAAAATACATTAACAGAAAAATTTCAAAAAGTGATAAACAAATAGACTATCGTGACAGATTTCTGAGGAGGAGGGCCAGAGCGCCTGTAGACTTGATGGCCAGGCTCAGGGTCTCAGAGGAGGGGACACAAGGGATGATGCCTAATAATAAGAATGAGCTAGCCCGGGGAAGTCCTGGGGCAGAGAAAGAGCAAAATTCATAATGCGGGAACAAGCCTGGCCTGTTCAAGGAACGGAAGGACTCGTGGGCTAAACTGTGGCACGCAATGTGGTAGGAGAGGGTTGCGTAAGGGCATTTAGGTAGGGCTTTTAGGCCACCAGGAGACATGGGCTTTCCATCCCAAGCCATCAGAACTGTGGTAAGCATAAGAGGGGCATGTGCTACCTTACACTTTAAAAGACCATCGTGGCTAATTATACCCTCATCATGTATTAGGTGTGTGTCCTTGGATAAGCTACATTACCTTTCTGAGCTTCCATTTCCTCATTTGTAGAGTTAAGATAATAATAGCATGTATTACGTGTATTAATATGAGGATTAAATGAGGTAATGAATGGAAAGCATTTTGCACACTGCCTAGCACATAATAACTGTTCACTAAATGTTTTCAACTAAATCACTTTCACATCATTAAGATCATATTGAATAGAGCTGAGCATAATTCACTATCCCCAATTATGTAGCATAATAACTAAAAATATCCTTTAAAATTACTCTTGATTCAGGTTCTCTCATATTGAAAGGCCAGATGTGTCCATATTGAATCAACACAGGACTTTCCTCTTATCTGATCCTATAATACAGCCCTGAGCTATTTATTTTTTTTTAAGATTTTATTTATTTATTTGAGAGAGAGAGAGAGAGAAAGAGAGAGAGAGCATGAGAGGGCAGGGCAGAAGGTCAGAGGGAGAAGCAGACTGCCCGCGGAACTGGGAGCCTGATGCAGAACTCGATTCCAGAACTCTGGGATCACGACCTGAGCCAAAGTCAGTGGCGTAACCAACTGAGCTGCCCAGGCGCCCCAGCCGTGAGCTATTTAAGTGCATTTGCACACTCCTTACTCTCACACACACTAGGTTACTCGTCTTTGTGTTGCCTGCAGAGCCCATAATTCCCAGTACGTCATATATAAGGTAGGCAAGCAGGTAGGTAGATAAGTAGATGAATGAGCTAACGGATACCCAGAGGACAAAAATCATGGGGCAAGAGAAGAGAAGAGAGTGTCTCAAACTGAAACACTTAAAAGGGTGAAGTTTTTATATTATGAGTATATAAAATGTAGAACTGATCATATCCTGCCAAGTTTATTACTCTATTCATGTACTTAACAGCGTGTTGGACGCCATGTTGAAATTCTATAAGACACTGCTCTGTCTTAAGGACTCGGTGCCTTCCAATCTCCTTCATCTCTACGGAAAATACTTAGCAACACTCTGAGAAAACGAAGTAGTTCTCATAATGACCAAAGGGATGAAGAATTAAAAGCAACAGGACCAGAACGCTGGGACCTGCTGTGTGCCTCATCTTATCAGGTCTCTGTGTGATGTGATCCAGGACATCAATAAAGTTTGTAGGTAAAATTCCATTGTCTACGCTTTGAAACCAAGATCCACAACAGTTGTGGAAATATTTGTTCGGATTTTGTATCTAAATATGTGAGCTGTTTCTACACCCTTGAGAGCAGGTAATGGAGGAAAAGTGACCCTCTACCCAAATACCCAGGACAGAGAGACTGGAGAAATTACTGATTTAATAAAATAAAATTAGTAAAAGAACAACTAGGAACAGAAAATAATACCCTTTAATGGAAACCGTTCCGTGATATACAAAGTACTTTTCTCTGCATTGTCTTATTTTGATCTTTACAAAAACGCTCTTAAGAAAGCAAAGAGTATCAATAATAAAGATTCAAAAGAAAGAAAACATGGCCAATTCTGTCACCGTTTGCACACATAAAAACTGACACTGAGCAGATGATCCGCCCCACGTCTCTGAATCAGGAGTGGCACAGCTGTAATTCTAACCTAGGCCTCTTTAGTGTACTTTCTGCCCCCCCCACACAAATTCAGCATGCCACAGATAGTACAGTTCATTAAAAATGAATACATCATTATTTAAAAAGAGTGAGAGGACTGAACTGTATATAAGTTCAAGTAGCATTATTCACAGCCCTCCTAGATTACAGATCCTTTCAAGCAGGACGATTATCCCTTTATGTAAGCATCACTCCTCCCTAATCATGAAAACACTACATATTCCCTGAATTAAATAATAATAATGGTAGTAGAAATGGAGAATAACAACGAGAGAACTTCCATCTCTTGAATACACGCACCGGGCTCTGTCCTGCATTCTCCACATTCACGGACTTCATTCTACAACAGTCTTATGACGCAGATATTGTTGTCACCATCCTCGCTGTCATCAGTACATAAACGGACAACACTGAGGCATGAAGAGGTTAAATTTTCTTGTCCTTGACCATTTGGCGAGGAAATCGGTTCAGTGACTCTCCACTGCAACCCTCAATCTGCTGCCTCTGCAGAGAGAAGCCTCTTTCCCCCAGTCCTCTGCTCTGTGAGAGTCCCCCCATGATAAGGGAAGACTCTCCAAATTAGATTAACACTTTAACCCCTTTCCAAGCATTTCTAAGCAATACCAGTTCGGTTGGCTAATCTCTACACTTCATCTTCCCAGTGCTGGAGGACCCCCACGGAAAGTGCCGACACAGAACCTGCTAGCACAGGCAGGTGTCGACTGTGGCTACTCTGTGCCTGGCGTCATGCCGAGGGCTTTTCCCTGCATATGCGCTCGGTAAATGTTGAACTGTCCGTCCCTTCTCCTATGAATAGACCATTAGGAGATCTATGCGCATCTTTGAAAATTAAACTGGGCAATGAAAAAAATTTCTTTTCATGGAAGCAAAGCTATTGCATGTGGGTTATAAGGAACTACTGTTGTTCTGACACCAAGATGTACACAAGGAAGTACGGAAGGAAAGGATCAAAGACAGAGGTCGTGAGCGGGATGCCTCATCTACAGAGGTATTTCCTCTCCAGAAAAAGCGAAACTTAAAGCACCAATAAATTAGAAGCTTATATATATATATTATATATATATATATATATCCATATGAATGGATATATATACACATAATGTGTATATATATACACACATAATTTTCCAAATTAATTCTGCAATGTGTAAGTAAGTTCTCTCCCTGAGTTTCTTTAAATATTACGTTTACTTGGGCGCCTGGGTGGCTCAGTGGGTTAAGCCGCTGCCTTCGGCTCAGGTCATGATCTCAGGGTCCTGGGATCGAGTCCCGCATCGGGCTCTCTGCTCAGCAGGGAGCCTGCTTCCCTCTATCTCTCTCTCTCTGCCTGCCTCTCCATCTACTTGTGATCTCTCTCTGTCAAATAAATAAATAAAATCTTTAAAAAAAAAAAAAAAATATATATATATATATATATATTACGTTTCCTTAACCAGAGCTTAAGTAAAAAGTTGAAAGAAACAAAATACATAAAAAATATTACACTTTCTTGACATTTTTATTAAAGATTTTATTTATTTATTTATTTGACAAACAGAGATCACAAGTAGGCAGAGAGGCAGGAGGGGGGTGGGGGGAGCAGGCTCCCCGCTGAGCAGAGAGCCCGATGCGGGGCTCGATCTCAGGACCCTGAGATCATGACTTGAGCCGAAGGCAGAGGCCTTAACCCACTGAGCCATCCAGGCACACTTATTTTCTTGACATTTTTAAAGAAAAAATTAATTTATTAAAAAAAAAAAGCTGTATTCAAGTATAGCTTTTCAGAAATCCACATATTATGCCAAACAAAGTACACCAGCCTCCCTGACTGAAATAACAGTTCGGAGAAATAGGATTTGAAAAGAATGTTAAGCCATCCGTTCATCCAACAGGAATTGAGCAAAAACTATCTTTCCATCCTCTGTGTCAAGTAAAGTGGATACAAAAGTGAAGAAGAAAATCTCTCTTCCTACTCTGGAACTCATAGTGTACTACACAAAACTGATCCAGTGGAAACTAGCCATTCTTTAAAACTTGTCAGTGACTACTTCTAACTTGTCACTGGTTTCAGATGACACAGAAGAGGTCATATGAAAAACCACGGCAGTGACTTGGAAAACACCACATCTTTCACAAGAATTTATGTATTTTTCATTTACAGGTATAATCTTTATATTTGTATTTATACGTATATATACTTAAGTATATAAAATATGTATTTTTACACATATTTACAAGTTTATATGTTATATTTTATATTACATATATAGTATATTTATTACACAAAATAAGTATATATATAATAAAAAAATAGAAAGCAAGTTCCTTTGGATCTCAAAGCAAGACGAACGATGTGGGATATCTGCTGAATCTAGTAAATTATCCAGAGATCTGTATCTTTCTCCTCCCTGATGTTCTGCAAATTCCTAGTAGATTAATATATTACATTTAAACAGGACGGATGTAGAACTACTTATAGTACCAGAGAGGGGGAAAGTTGGGAAGTAGTGAGTACCCAACTAAGGGAGGTATCTGGGTTTCACTGTACATTCCACAGCCCACAAGAGTGATATTGATTTTCAGATTATCTGATCTTTTCTATTCCTCACACCTCCTTTTCTCCTCTGTTAGTGAACAGAGCTGAATTGTCTGTGCATTTGCTTGACTCCACTGGGAGGCCTGAATCACCACTTGGAATTATCAATCATTCCTTCAAGATCAGTCTCTACTAAAAGCCTACAGTGAAACGATAATGCACTAACCTGTCTCCAGTTAATGGCAAAATAATGGTTGCTTGAGAAGAAAACACAATGAAGGATAATCTCATTTCAGGGCTGCAAAATAAGAAAAGAGGCAGTTAAAACAGTTTTATGGATATAATACAGATCCATGGCTATGGAGTCTCAGTTAAAATCTGACTCTGATGGCCCAGGCTGCTTCTAAATGTGACTTCCTAAATAGATACACGGCCTCTGCTTGACATTCCTGTGAAGCCCGCCCAGGATGAGTCACACATCTCAGCGCTCAAGCCATACTCCGGGACCCTTCAGACCGTTCAGGGAAGAGACGAACTAGAAAGATGAATTCTATGCTGATGTAAAATCTTTTCAAAGAAAAGACTTCTTCCCTTCAGTATTCTCCCTGTTCTAGCTCATCTCCTTAAAGAGGCCAGGCCCTTCTAAGCAATTGTCATTAGCAACATTGAAGAGCTGGAGAGCAGTCAGTTTGATTAAATTACCACAATTATGATGTGAGTTCAGACAAAAGTGATCCCGAAGTAAGAAAACATAAAGAGTATCATGGACAATGGGAAAGAGACTCACAAATCGGTTTCAATTAGACATTTTTCTATTGTCCAAGTCTCAAACATCATACTGCCAACCGGCAAGCCCTGGCCCAGTGAGCTACATCTGGTCAGCTTTAGGCATGTTATCTCACAGACCGGTTCTTGTCTCCAAGACACTCCCCCCAACTACGACCACGCTCTACAACTGAAGACAGGAAACGAAGATCTATAAACTGAAGATCAGAATGATCTCAAAGGCTTTTCCATATTTAAAGACATTCTCATCCAGTAGTCAGCCTTTAGTCACTTTCTACAACGTATCATGACTTAGTAACTAAGCAACTAAATTTGAGCCAGAGAACTGTGTAGCATAGAATTGCAACTTGCAAACCAGACCAAATAAATAAAAGCCCCGCTTTTTCAAAATGTTGTATTGAAATGATCCATTACTTTCAATCAAAATCTATGTGATAACTCTCTGCACACTCTCAGATTAAATCAGAAAATTTATAAACCGTCTCTACTGCCTTTCGCATTTAAAGATATAGGGCCTTATTTATTTTTCTTTCCTAGACAGTTTTACTTCAGACCCTGTCCAGAAATGAGAGTGTTATACTTGGCTTTTAAGCAGGAGACTGATGATTGAACATGGACAAGCATACATTTTTATAGGGATAAGTTTACTGCTGCCAATAACTGAAAGCAAGGATTGCCTAGGCCTCTACAGATTGTTTGAAGTTACTTACAACATGACTTTCAAAATGTTTTGATCATCCAAGCCTGTTTTACAGAAAACATTTGGGCTAACAAGACTGAAAGAAGAAATATTTAATGATACAGCTCCTTTTTGTGTCCTTTCCATTATCTTGATAAACTTGCATTTGCTCACTGCGTTTTAAAAAAGAAGAAGAAGAAGAAGAAGAGGAAGAAAAAAAAAAAGGCTCAAAGGCCTGGTGTTCTAGGGTTATTTTTAAATAGAGATGCCACTAATCCCTAGTTACCCGTAAATAAGAGAGTAGGCTGTCCTTCAGAGCAGTTATGCCTGTTATAGGAGAAAACCCAGCCTCTCCTAGTAAGGCTTACTGCATATATAGAACAGTTAAATTTTAAAGCAGCCACACGCCCACACATTGGGTAAACACGAGTCCTCTCTTAAACACACACAAGTGTCTTTTCTGGTAGTGGGTTATTAACACATGTTCATTTGAAGTTTACCAACACTTTTTTTTTTTTTAATGAGGACCTCTACGATGTTAAGAATTGTGTGGAAAGAAAAATACATTATGGATACTATTAGCATAAAATTTGTTTAATGTGATAAATTATGAGAAAGCGTAACTGAAATTCAAAACAGATGAAAATTCAGAAAGGAAAAGACATGTGTAATAGTATTTGAAGATGCGTCCCCAGGGCCTGAGCCAAGTTTCTGGGATCCCGACGAAATAATCCTGAACAACTGAAGGGCCGTCCTGGTAACTATATGTGTGTAATAATGGTCTGGAGGCACCTAAAAATCAACATTTCAGGGGAGGCTTTCCCTGCAGGTCTGGAAACAGAAGCATCTTCCAGTTGGGGCTACTTCCCTGCACCTCCCACTCCCGGCCTGGAAAAGGAAAGGGAAGCAGAGGTACCTCACGAATCTCTCCGTGAGCTGCTGCACAAAGTTGTAAATTTCGATCCAATTATTAGCCACACTCCCAGACCTGCGAAGTGAAGTCGGGCTGATCAGAAGCAAACCAAAACACAACAACAAAACGTGTACGAGGGCGCCTGTACCTCAAGCAAAGTTACAGTCCCGGCGGCTGGACTCGGGTTGGCGCCCGGGATTCTCTGGGCGCCTGAGTTTCCGGGAAGCCCACCGCCCTCGGGACCACCTGCCCAAGTGTTCGGAGAAGGATCCCGCCTCCTCGAAACAAGCACAACCTTCCTTCCCGGGAAATGCAAACCGCCTAGAGTCTGTCGACCTGGCGCTTTGCAGGCTCCGGGGGCAGCGCTGGGACCAGGATGGGCCCCGCAAAGTGCAGCCAGCTCGAGGGGGCGAAGGCAGAGGGGCCGAGGGCAGGCCGGTCCGCGCTGCGGGGATGCACACGGACGAGCCAACAGCGCCCACACCCCGCCCAGAGCCCCCGCCCGCCGGCACCGACGGCAGAGCCCTGGGCCCTCGGACGGGGACGCACGGAGCCCCGCCGTCGGGCTCCAGCCCCCTCCCCAGGGCGCTCGCGCAGCCTCGTGTCCCCCCCACGGCCCCTCCACGGCCGCCGCCAGAAGACCACCCCCCCCCCAAGCACTCACTTGTCCAGGACGAAGTAGAGGTCGAAGGCTCTCGTGCAGGACGGCTGCTCCGGGACGCTCGCCGGCGCCCCCGGACCGCTGAGCAGCAGCAGCCACAGCCCGGGGACCAGCCAGCTCCCGGGACTGCGCGCCGGGGACAGCCCCGCCACCATCCTGCGGCCGCGTCCGCTCCCACCGCCCTGGTCCCGGCTCGGCGGGGACGCGCCCCGGGGCGGGGGACGGCGAGCGGCCGGGGCGGCGGGACCCGCGGACGGACGCAGGGAGGGCGGGCGGGGAGGGAGGTCCCAGCAGGACAAAGGGAGACGCGGCCGCCGGAACTCCCGACGACGGCCCCGGAGGCGCGCGGGCCCCGGGCTCCGAGCGCGGCCGCGGCCCCCGAGGGCTCGAGCGCAGCCCACGCTCCGGCCCGGCGCTCGCCGCCGCCGCCGACCCGCCGGGCCGCCCCGCTCCGCCCGCAGCGCTGAAGCCCGGCGGCCGCTGGACCCGCGGAGCCGCGCAGACGTGGAGCGCGGCCCCCGCCCCCGCCCCGGCCGGGTCGCCCCGCGCTGCACACGCGCCCCCGGGCTCCGCGCTGGCGCCGGCCGCTGCCCTGCGTGCGGGAGGCCGAGCGGGCCCCGGCTCGGCGCAGAGTGGCCGCTCGGCCTGGCGGAGGGGGTCGGGCCGGGCCGTCCGGGTGTGGGTGCGCGTCCGGGGGCGGGGCCTGCGCCGCAGCCACACGCGCCCGTGGGTCCCGCGGGGCGGGCCGGACTCCGAGGGCTCGAACGGCGCCGTCCGCCGCGGCCGCCCCGACCCACGCGGCTGCGACCGGCCCTCGGGGACCCCGGGGGCAGCGCCTCGGGGCGGGGCGGGCTCGTCCCCGCCTCCCGCCCCCACCCCACCCCACCCCCCCCGCCGCGGGCGCTCCCGCCGCCGCCCGAGCCGCGGGCCGGGACCAGGCCGCTTCCTCCTCGCCCGCAGCCGCGCTGTGAACCTTTGGCTCGGAGCCCAGACAGGGGTGCGGGCAGCGGGGAGGGGGTGGAGGCCAGGCCGTGGGCAGAATTCTAGGACCGGAAAGTTGTGCCCCCAAATAACCCATGCAACCGTCATCTGTCCCAAATTCCAGAAAATTTAAAAACTTTATCTTGCAGCCAACTAGGCCCTCCCGGCCGCACTCCTGCAGGAGCTGAAGCGTGAGGGACTCCGGCCCCCGCCCCTGCACTGCGGCCGCCTCGCCCCCGCACCTCCACCTGCGACTTCGCTTCCCCGCGTTGACTCGGGCGATCAGAACCTGCGACCTCCCTGGCAGGAACAGGAGGTGTTCCCGCCCCCCCCCTCTTGTGTCATCTAAGTCGATGCTTCATGAGAACAAGTTCTGTCGTGCGGACTCACACGCTGCCTTCCCCGTCCCTTCTGTTTGTGGCCGGGCTGTCGTGCGTGGTGACCTTGCCCTCGACATTGTCTTCCACGCACCACCAAATTCGTAAGCGCTTTGGCACCAGGAACCAGTCCCTTTAAAAAGAGTCCTGAAGACCACTGATGCGGTGGCCTGCTCAGAACAAGACAAGGCCGCTTTCGTGAAGCTTGCAGCCTGCCCGAGGAGGAAAAACGAAGATAAAGAAGTAAATGCCATATTAGCAGGTGCTTTGCAGAGTTAAAATACGGTAATATGATAGAAAACGACTGGCTAATGACTCAGAAAGGCAATCAGCTGTTCCGAGAACCAAAGGAGGAAACTCCCCTTAGTGTGTGCAGCTCACGGTAGAGATGGGCTTAGCACATTCAAGAAAAAGGAAGGAAAAGCAGAATGGCTCGAACTTTGTGGGTAAGAGGCAGTAAGGAAGGCAGGCAGGGGCCAGATCACGGTGCGTTGTAGACTGTGACAAACAATTAAGATACTTTATAGGAGCCCATTACAGGGTTTTAACCCACCGGGTGGGATACAGGATAAAGTATTCTGGCCTCTGCTTTTCAAAGATCATTTGAGCTGGTATGACGCAATGGATTTGGAAGCAGCAAGGAGACCAGTCAGGGCACAATAAAAGGGTACTTTGGACCTCACTCCTATGGCAGCTACACTGAGAGAGATGAATGGATGAAAGCTTTTTTGGGGGGGTGGGGAGGACAGAAATAGAGCACAAGTAGGCAGAGAGGCAGGCAGAGAGAGGGGTGGGCAGAGCAGACTCCCTGCTGTGCAGAGAGCCCGATGCGGGGCTTGATCCCAGGACCCTGAGATCATGACTGGAGCCAGAGGAAGAGGCTTAACCCACTGAGCCACCCAGGAGCCCGGGATGAAAGCTTTAATAAACTCAGACAGACCCGCAGTCTGGACTGCCTCTTGGAGATGGAAACTCCAGTACCATCTGCTTCTTACCTGCTGGGGTGGAAAGGGTACTGGTAGGAAAGGGCCCTCTCCATAATTTGGCTATGACTGGAAATGCTGCTGTAAACATCAGGATGCATATGTCCCTTAGAATCAGTATTTTTGTGCCCTTCTGGTAAATACCTAGTAGTGCCATTGCTGGATTGAAGGATAGTTCTATTTTTAACTTTTTGAGGAAACTTCATACCATTTTCCACAGTAGCTACACCAGTTTGTATCCCCACCTCCCCCTAGCTTCTGGATTCATTGCCTGTTCCTCTTCTGGTACCCCACAAACTGATCCAGAATCTATCATGTCCTAGGCCTAAACTAAAACAAAATATCTTGAACTTAAAACTTGTTCTTCCTTGGGACGCCTGGATGGTTCAGTGGGTTAAAGCCTCTGCCTTCAGCTCAGGTCATGATCACAGGGCTCTCTGCTCAGCAGGGAGCCTGCTTCCCTCTCTCTCTCTCTCTCTCTCTGCCTGCCTCTCTGCCTACTTGTGATCTCTGCCAAATAAATAAATAAAATCCTCAAAAAAAAAAAAAAAAAAACTTGTTCTTCCTCAAAACTCCCAGGCCCTCCTCATGTCTTCCTACTCATTTCTTCTGTCCCTACTACAAGACCAACAGAGCTGATGGACATACTAAAGCATGTTACATCCTTTTGTTTATTAGTTTGGGTAATTAATTGAGCCCAGTCTTGTTCGTATAAGATCTATAATGAAGCAGAGAAGTGGCCTCAACTTGCAGAGACAAATAATTAATAAAATCTCTTTTACCTAACAAAAACTAGGGGAAGGCCATTAATTACGCAGGCAACCAACTGCCCAGATTTGCCCCCGACCAAGGGAGATGGGGCTTTCAGCGTCAAACTGGGATGTTCTGTGGTGAAGGAGGCTGTTGGCCACCCTGTTCCCAAGCAGTAGTGAGGGACAGTGAAAGCTAGGACAGGTGTGGGAATCTCACCAGGGCCTGAAGAAGGAGCAGTGTGGACAGCTTTCCCTTTCCCTGCCGCAGATGAGAGGCCTTGGCCATTGAGTCAGCGGGACACCAGACAGGTAAGGTTTCAAACCAACTTTTGCATCTTGATAGCCATGCCAGAGCCCTGGGTAACTTTCAGTTTAAATCAAGAATGGGGTAGGGAATGCGGATGTCTGAGCAGAGAGAGGTGGTAGCGTGAATTAGTTAGAGACACAATCTAAAATCTGTTTGTTTCATCAAATCATCTGGACTTCTGCTGGAGTCTTTTGCTTCACCATCCATGCAAGCCTCTATTCTTTGAAAATGACTCTTTGTCCCAAACCAAACTTCTAATTCAATGTTCAAATTTACCAGTGTCACATAAAACACGCTCATAAATCCAAAAACATCTTGAACTCCTTTTCATGCAGTTCGAATTGCTTGAGATTGACACCTGATCATTGAACGTGTCCACTGTCATTGTCTACCTCTTTTACCTGCAGATCTCCTGTGGAATTCATGGGAGATTTTATTTATCTATTTTCCTATTTGTTTATTTATTTAATTTACGGGCTTTCATTTTACTGATGTTTCTACTATGTACCTATCGCTGGTCTTTTTTTTTTTTTTTAAGATTATTTATTTATTTATTTATTTATTTAACAGAGAGAGAGAGACTGCAAGGAGGCAGAGAGGCAGGCAGAGAGAGAGGGGGAAGCAGGCTCCCTGCCGAGCAGAGAGCCCGATGCAGGGCTCGATCCCAGGACCCTGAGATCATGACCTGAGCCGGAGGCAGAGGCTTTAACCACTGAGCCACCCAGGTGCCCACATCTATTGCTATTCTAAGCCCAAAGATTATTCCCTGCTCTCAGGAGTTCCCCTTTCCAATAGCCTATCACCAAGTTCCCTCCATTTCCCTGCTCCCTGCAACAACTAACAGAAGAGGCAAAAAGGCAACAGCATTAAACAGAGAAAGATAAAATAAACGTACCCTGGGTGTGTTAAAAATCACACAGTCTATATTGTTTTCAGTAAATATCTTTGTATGACATCCGCAGTGACAAATACGACTCTCCTGGAAGTTAAGTGCCACACCGGGAGTGATTCATACCCACCGTACGCGTGGGGTGATTCATCATAGGGTATCTGCGGTGACTCAGAGCAAGAACATCAATCTCCACGCCTCTAGGAGACAAAGCTTAGTTACCTTGTACCGAGTACAGTCACTACCGTAAATTTCCCCAGCACCTGAGCTAGCTCCTGAGCCTGGAGGAAAAGCTTTTGGGAAGCGTGATTGCTACGAAGTCAACATCTCTCTGCATGACAACAGGGTCTGCATTTGGGACAAGACATGTGTTAAAACCCCGTTTCCCAGAAACAGGCCTGAGACTCTGAGAGTTGTGGGCAGGAGGTATGCTGGAGCGCGCTCTCTCCAAAGCAAAACTTGGAGGGCGAGGGCAGCGGGTAGGAATGGTCAGAAGGAAAGCGGAACCATCGAACCATCGCGTGATTGCCGAGGAAGCCTAGCCAACCCCCAGGAGCTCTGGAGCTGGGATGGTCTCTTACAGTTGTCCTGAATTGATGGAGGCAACAGGGCCAGGGCTGTGTGTCCCCTCGGGGACCAGTCATTCAATGTGGGCTGCCCCTACTGAGGAAGCATACCCCCTGGGCACAGAAGCTTCCCTCTGCTTAGGGCATCGGGACAAGGAGCTCAGCGTGGAGCTGCCAGCAGCCGGGCTCCTGGCTGTGGGGAAGGAGTGCCTCAGTCCCGGAGCAGGAATCTCTGTGCTGCAGCCACAGAGCCCGGAACATCCACAAAAATCCAGGCTACCTGGCAGCGTGGCTGAGAAAGGCCTTCCCTCGTGAGCGATGTCAGACCCTCACAAACTAGGTCAGGCTCAGACTGGAGTCCTGGAATGCAAGTCACGGAACTGCCTCGCTTCTTCTCCAGATCAGTTTCTCAACGCTCAGTGGAGTTTTTCTAGAAGTCTTCCGTCTTCCCACACCACACGCTTCAACGCGATTTTCCCTCCCAACTGTGAAGTCAGTAACATGAATCACCTACGTAACAAGTGCCCATGAGACATCATGTCCGTGGGATTGGAGGCCCGGCAGGACAGCAGCAGCACTGGCTCGTCCTCTGCGCCCCTCCGGGCCCCTGGTGTTCGGTGCTCTGGAGGAACCGTGACAGTCACCGTGTCCTCACATACACGCCTATGCGTTTGAGTCTCACCTCCTCCGTACCCCACTTCCCTGCCCCCACGTTCCAGGGGTCATAGTGTATCTCTTCTTTCTCTTTCTTTCCGTTCCTTTACAGGAAAATTCGGGCCACAAGCCATGATGGGTGCAAGCAGGTGGTGGGGGGTGGCCCGGAGCTGCAGCAGCCAGGCGCAGGGCGTGGGAAGCCAGGCCGCCTGGGGACTGTCCCTCGGCGCAGGGGTCCTGGAGCCCGAGAAGAGTGAAGACATGTCCACGTGGGAGGGGAGTGGCCGAAAGGAGGAGTCAAAGAACGGCCCAGGTGAGGAGGGTGTGTGTGAGTGAGTATAAGCGTGAGTGTGTGCGTGTGTGTGTAAGCGTGTGTGTAAGAGTATGTGACTGTGTGTGAGAGTGTGTGTATAAGCGTGAGTGTGTGAGTGTGTGTGTAAAGGCAGTGCAGGCCAGTGTGAGGTCTCTGAGCCTACGTGAAAGCAGGACACTGTCCGTACAAGGCGGTGCCCTCCGTGGAGAGCCGGAGTCCAGCCTGGACGTCGGCGCAGGTCGGGGTGTCCGCTCAGGTCGGGGTGTCGGCGCAGGTCGGGGTGTCCGCGCAGGTCGGGGTGTCGGCGCAGGTCGGGGTGTCCGCTCAGGTCGGGGTGTCGGCGCAGGTCGGGGTGTCCGTGCGTGGACAGGGTGTCCGAGCAGGTCGGGGTGTCCGCGCAGGTCGGGGTGTCCGCGCAGGTCGGGGTGTCGGCGCAGGTCGGGGTGTCGGCGCAGGTCGGGGTGTCGGCGCAGGTTGGGGTGTCTGAGCAGGTCGGGGTGTCGGCGCAGGTCGGGGTGTCCGCGCAGGTCGGGGTGTCGGCGCAGGTCGGGGTGTCCGCGCAGGTCGGGGTGTCCGCGCAGGTCGGGGTGTCCGCTCAGGTCGGGGTGTCGGCGCAGGTCGGGGTGTCCGCGCAGGTCGGGGTGTCCGCGCAGGTCGGGGTGTCCGCGCAGGTCGGGTGTCAGCGCAGGTCGGGGTATCGGCGCAGGTCGGGGTGTCCGCGCAGGTCGGGGTGTCCGCGCAGGTCGGGGTATCGGCGCAGGTCGGGGTGTCGGCGCAGGTCGGGGTGTCCGCGCAGGTCGGGTGTCAGCGCAGGTCGGGGTGTCCGCGCAGGTCGGGGTGTCGGCGCAGGTCGGGGTGTCCGCGCAGGTCGGGGTGTCGGCGCAGGTCGGGGTGTCCGCTCAGGTCGGGGTGTCGGCGCAGGTCGGGGTGTCCGCGCGTGGACAGGGTGTCTGAGCAGGTCGGGGTGTCGGCGCAGGTCGGGGTGTCGGCGCAGGTCGGGGTGTCGGCGCAGGTCGGGGTGTCCGCGCAGGTCGGGGTGTCGGCGCAGGTCGGGGTGTCCGAGCAGGTCGGGGTGTCCGCGCAGGTCGGGGTGTCCGCGCAGGTCGGGTGTCCGCGCAGGTCGGGGTGTCGGCGCAGGTCGGGGTGTCCGCGCAGGTCGGGTGTCCGCGCAGGTCGGGGTGTCCGCGCAGGTCGGGGTGTCCGCGCGTGGACAGGGCGAGCGGAGTCGGTGCGGGACAACTCGCCGTCGGGACCGCGGGAGCCGGAGCGGGGCCGAGGGCGGCGGGCAGCGGGGCGCGGGAGGAATTCCGCACACGGGGCCGGCGTGCTGCGGGGCTGAGCCTCGGGCAGGACACGGAGGACCGAGGACCGTGTCGCAGGCGCTCCCCCGCCCCATAGAGCCCGCGTCGGTGCGGGAAGCGCCAGGCAGTGCGGCCGCGGGACGGGGGAGTCAGAGGCCAGAACTCGCGTGGATGAAGGTGGGGGGACGTGGGCAACGGTGACACGACGGGGCGACACACAACAGGACAGACAAGCCCGGTCAACGGAAAAGGGAGGCACATCCGTCACCGTCGGATACGGACGTTCCGGAGAAGGAAATGGAAGATGGTCACCCCCCGACGTCCCTGGGCGTCTTGACTCGACTGGACTCATGTTCCGACGTTCGAATCCCAGCCGTTCCGCCGTGACCCCGCATCCCCCTCGGGGAGTGAGAATCGAAGACAGCAGGAGACACGAGTTGACCGAACCGGGGCCCCCACGACGGCGCTCGGCAACGCGGGTCTAACCCGCCCCCGACCGCGGCCCCCGCAGGCCAGGAAGCGCGTCAGATGGGCCTTTCCTGAGCGCCCCAGAGGCAGGTTCTGTGCGGGTCCAGAACCCACCGCGGACGCCGGTGCCGGCCTGAGTCAGAACCGGGCTCCGGGAGGAGAGGGGCAGCGCACGGACTGTCCTTTCGGGTGCAGGTCGTGACCACGTTGTGTGCAGGAGGCAGCCCCGGGGGTCACGAGCCGGCGTCGGGGCTCACGCCCTCCCTGATCTCCGGCGGGTCGGGCGGCTCCGGGCCCCGCTGCAGGGCTGCTCCTGGCGCCCGGCCTTCACCCTCCGTCTTCAACCCGAACGACCGTGAGCCCCTTCCCTCCTTAACAAGTCCCGATCACCTAACGCAGCCGCAGCCGGACCCGGGTGGCTCAGTCGGTGCAGCGCCTGCCTCGGCTCAGGCCGTGACCCCAGGGTCCAGGCACTGAGCCCCGCCCGGGCCCCTCGCGCGGGGCCGAGCCTGCTTCTCCCTCCGCCTCCGTCTGCCGCTCTGCCCGCCTGTAATCGCTCACGCTAACAAATACATAGATAAAATCTTTAAAAAATAAAAACTACAAAAAAATAATAAAGTAGCTACAGCAGATTCTGTTTTCAAAGACATCTACAATTTCTAACACTTTGTAATCTCTATGAACCCTAAGTTAGTCATTTTGCTGCCATTTATAATTACGGTAAAAGGTTATACATGGAAGAAATGAGATAAGAAATTGGGAATTTTTAAATTATCCATCGCTCTTATTTGATATCATTCCCCTCCTTGGTAAACTCAGACTCTGGAGGGAAAAGAGAAATTAGATTTTAAAAGAAGAAGAAGATTCAATCTACTCTGAGAATCTTGCAAGACAAGTACAAATCTTTTTAGCTACTTATGGACACAGAAGTAGGAATTTTAAATAACAAATTCAAAAAACGGGAGTGACTGTAGATAGAAACTGACAACTCCGAAGGGAGATGAAACGATTTACAGCTAGGAATGTTTAAAATTGCAAAGGACATAAGTAACCTTTCAATCTGCTCCTCCCAGATTACTTGAAACAGACAAGTTGGGTGTTTACTCCTACTTTTAAGAGGTTCCGATACAGAGTACCTTAGAAGAGTTTAAACTGTCTTTGTAATATTTATTTTATGAGGTGTTATAATAATATAACACTTGGAAAATAACAATAGAAACAAATGTGGATAACGGTTAATAGTTTTTAAGATGCTTCTAGCAACATTGTCTTTTTGATCAACCTTTCGGGTTTTCAACCAGCGGATGATCCTGGGAGTTACACCTAAGGACAACGTCTAAATGGCGACGTTCTTAGCTAATCTGTTTGTTCGCCCAGAATTCAAGTTTGTCCTTGTTTTCTTGCCTGCAATCTGTCACGGAAGAGGGGCACCCTATACCTTTGTCTCTACCATTTTCATAAAACAAAAAAATTTTTTTAGAAATGCTCTTTTAAACTAAGCACTAACTTAAAGATTTGCAGGCAACATGAAAAAGAAAACTTTTTTTTTTGCTTGTTTCAAACTTTTTTATATAACATTTAAACAGCCATAGTGTTTCTGCTCCAAGATATTTAAGCTTTGGTATAAACTATTTTTTTTAGATAAAAAAGTTTGAAATGTAATTTTGCTATTTGGAGTGCCTACCATAAGTACTACAATTAAAAAGATTTTTCATAGTTTTGAGTCCTTGTGTTTCTCATGGAAACCGCTTGATTAGTGCATATCCAACTTTATTTTAACAGCACATATGGCACATAGATTATCTATCCCAGTTTTCTTGGGAAGTTCTTTGAAAGGAGCAGTAGGAAAGTTGTCAATCCCCAAATGGCCAATGGGTTTCATGTGCAGCAAATTTGGCTAGCAAAAATACCAACTTAAGTTCAACAGCGCTGGACTGCAAGTGCCTGAGGGTATTTTTAAAGGTAACTAAACCAGAGGTTTGCTTCTGATCCTGATCTTTCTACAGAGAGAATACTTCTTTATGAAATACAGGCAGCTTCAACCGAAGAAATCCATTTTTACAGTTTTAAAATTCATCAATCACGTAACTCTTTAATGCCTGCTCTCTGCGAAGCACCAACGCTTGGGGTACCTGGAGCCCATTAAGAGAGATCCTATAGTTACATCTTTTACTTATCAAACTAAGATACTTAAGTTGATGTGAGAAACAAATGCAGAAGAAAAATTATTGACTTTCCTTACTATGGGTAGCCCACTGGCAAGTCCTTGCAACAGGTAGAGTGACATTCCTCTAGGAACTCAGCTGCCTTGATGTTAATACTTTGCCAAGGGCCAAAAGCAATACTAGCCCGACCCACAGGATCCCGTTAAGTCAATCACCCCTAAAGCATATGACCCATTCATAAACATCTAAAGGGTCTCATGACTAAGGCTTTATTAGACAGTAATAAATGATCTTTTCCCAACCTTGCTTCCTATGCTGTCCCTAACCCCCTCCCAACTTTGAATGTACATAATGGGCCACTCCTCGTGACCCCGGTGCAGCTCTTTCTGCCCACAGGTCCTGTCCCTGTGCTTTAATAAAACCACCTTTTTGCACCAAAGATGTCTCAAGAACTCTTTCTTGGTCATTGGCTTCAAACCCTAACATCCTTCCTGCATCACAAATAACCATAATACCAAGATTAAAATGATGTGATGGTTTGTAAGGAATTCCAGGGAATGAGAAATCACTCTTAGCTAGAGAGATCAGAGCTAATAAATGAGAGAGTATTTAAACTACATCTTGAAGGATGTGTAGCACTTTTAAGATTAATACAGATGAAGGGAAGAAAACTGTAGGAGGAAAAGACATAACCAGCTTCTATCTGAGGGTGGGGGGTGGTAGAAGGTTGACATCAACTGTTGAGATGAATGGAAGAGTAACCATATTTTTAAAAATAAGCACAACTTTTTGACTACCTTCTTTATGTGTCTCATGGTCCTACTTCTTATCCTTAGTATTAGGATTGTGTTTTAATCATGCATTTTATTATGCTTTCTCTGGATTACTGTCATCACACTCTTAACAAGTAGTATGACTACATATCATCTTCAAGTTGGTATAACAGCATTTTGTACAGGAAATGTGCTTGGAGAAATGACAGTGTCCCCATGCCCCACCACAGCCCCCATCCAAGGGAACAGAAACATAGAAAAATGAATGTGCAGAGCACCTAGAGGACACAGAAATTTAATTTCAGTTAAGCACTCAGTGCATGAGAGGAGAGAGTAGAAAGCAAGGCAAAGTTGGATAAAGTCTAATATGTAGAGTACTTCAGGTCAATCGTACCCACCATCTGTTCTTACAAATAAAGTGGGTTTTAGTTTTTGGTTTTTTGTTTTCTTTTTTAAGTAGGCTCCATACCAAATGTGGGAACTCATGTCCCTGAGATCAAGAATTGGATTCTCTACCAACTGAGCCACCCAGGCTCCCCTAAATAATGCTGTGCTTTGGAAGAATGCTCAGGTTGTTACAGCTAAGACAAGTTAGAGGGGAGAGACACTGAAGAGCCAAGAGCCCTTAAAACTGTTCTCAAAATAGATAAAATTTAGTTTCATTCTTCTGCATGTGGCTGTGCAATATTCCCGACACCATATGTTGAAGAGACTGCCTTTTTTCCATTGGACATTCTTTCCTGCTTTGTCGAAGATTAGTTGACCATAGAGTTGAGGGTCCATTTCTGGCTTCTCTATTCTGTTCCATTGATCTATGTGTTTGTTTTTGTGCCAGTGCCATACTGTCTTGATGATGACAGCTTTGTAGTAGAGCTTGAACTCTGTAATTATGATGCCACCAACTTTGGCTTTCTCAAAAGGTTGAAAATAGAGCTACCCTATGACCCAGCAATCGCACTACTGGGTATTTACCCCAAAGATATAAATGTAGTGATCCAAAGGGGCATGTACACTTGAATGTTTATAGCAGCAATGTCCACAATATCCAAACTATGGAAACAACCTAGATGTCCATCAATAGACGAATGGATAAAGAAGATGTGGTATATATACACAATGGAATACTATGCAGCCATCAAAAGAAACGAAATCTTGCCATTTGTAAGACATGGATGGAAGTAGAGGGTATTATGCTGAGTGAAATAAGTCAATCAGAGTAAGACAATTATCATATGATCTCCCTGATATGAGGAATTTGAGAGGCAGAGTGGGGGGTTTGAGGGGTAGGGAAGGAAAAAGTGAAACAAGATGGGATTGGGAGGGAGACAAACCATAAGAGACTCTTAATCTCACAAAACAAACTGAGGGTTGCTGGGAGGAGGAGGGTGTGGAGAGGGAGGTTGGGTGATGGCCACTGGGGAGGGTATGTGCTATGGTGAGCGCTGTGAAGTGTGTGAGACTGATGATTCACAAACCCGAACCCCTAGGGCAAATAATACATTATATGTTTAAAAATAATTAATAATAAAAAATAGATAAAATTTAGTATTATTTTATTGCTTTCTACCTTGTCTTCAGTGAAAGACTGCAGCCTAGATTCATTCAAAACTGTGAATTTAACAGTAAAATCAGAAGACTAACACTCTCAGTGGAAAGATAAGAGAATTTCTGTGCCTCAGAGAAATGGATGTCGTCTGGAGATAAGATGTGCCTGGAAAAACATTGGGAGCCTGAACAGCTGTGGATGGGACGGCGCAGAGGAAAGAACATGTGTTTTGGAGTAGGGTCCCAGGACGCCTTGGTGGTAAACAGTAAGCCTGCCATTTCTAAACCAGTCTTGAATTCAATCCATGAGGCTCATCCCAAGAAAGCGGTAATTTGGTTATAGCAACAGATACCAATGTAAACCAGGTAGAGACAAAAGAAAACACTATTAAGCTATAAAGTGTGGCACCCGTGAATGGGACTAGTATTACCTGGAAAGCCCAGGTCCCAATTTTAGATTCTCAGGCAAGAAGATTTTGCTGTACTGATTTAGTTTGGAGCAGGTTTCCACCACGGACCACAGCTCAAGTTCAGAGGCATGAACATGTAACCAACCATGAACACATCATACGGCTGACAGGGCCCCATGCCAGGTGGTGAGAGGACATTTCCTAGAGATGGGGTGCTAAGAAGATACTTCAATAGGTGTCCTCCACAAACAAACAAACAAACAAAAAACAGAATTCCTCTTTTGTAGAGAGAGTCATCAAGGAAACATGATTCCCTTTGCAAAAATTCTGCTTTCAAAATGACAGTACGGACAAAATATTGATATCCAGGATCTATAAAGAACTCCTCAACACACACGAAACAGGCAAACATATCAAAAATGGGCAGAAGATATGAACAGACACTTCTCCAATGAAGACATACAAATGGCTATCAGACACATGAAAAAATGTTCATCATCACTAGCCCTCAGGGAGATTTGAATTAAAATCACATTGAGACACCACCTTACACCAGTTAGAATGGCTAAAATTAGCAAGACAGGAAACAACATGTGTTGGAGGGGATGTGGAGAAAGGGGAACCCTCTTACACTGTTGGTGGGAATGCAAGTTGGTGCAGCCACTTTGGAGAACAGTGTAGAGATTCCTCAAGAAATTAAAAATAGAACTTCCCTATGACCTTGCAATTGCACTACTAGGTATTTACCCCAAAGATAGAGATGTCGTGAAAAGAAGGGCCATCTGTACCCCAATGTTTATAGCAGCAATGGCCACGGTCACCAAACTGTGGAAAGAACCAAGATGCCCTTCAACGGACGAACGGATAAGGAAGATGTGGTCCATATACACTATGGAGTATTATGCCTCCATCAGAAAGGACGAATATCCAAGTTTTGTAGCAACATGGACGGGACTGGAAGAGATGATGCTGAGTGAAATAAGTCAAGCAGAGAGAGTCAATTATCATGGTTTCACTTATTTGTGGAGCATAACAAATAGCATGGAGGACAAGGGGTGTTAGAGAGGAGTAGGGAGTTGGGGGAAGTTGGAAGGGGAGGTGAACCATGAGAGACTATGGACTCTGAAAAACAATCTGAGGGTTTTGAAGGGGCGGGGGGTGGGAGGTTGGGGGAACCAGGTGGTGGGTATTAGGGCACGGATTGCATGGAGCACTGGGTGTGGTGCAAAAACAATGAATACTGTTACGCTGAAAGAAATTTAAAAAAAAACAACAAAACTAAAAAAAATTCTGCTTTCAGCTACGTTCTTTGGAATACCTCAGTTCCACCAAGTGCAAAATCTATACTGTATATACCAACCTATCCTATCTCCTCTCACATCACACAAAGGAAAGGCTGAAAATGGCTTTTACAAATTAATTTTTAAACAATTATAGTCAACGTTTTGATTGATAATCCAACCAACTACTGAAGAGAAATAAAATGCAGAGCATGGTTCAACCAACAAGCTTCTGTTTTTGAAACTCTGACCTTGACAAATTTGCATTTTAAAGGCATTCATTAATGGTTTTCTTTCTGTGGCACAAATACTGAATATAAACCAAGGGAGCGGAGTATGCACAGACATCAATATGTAAAAGATATTGCTGATAAATTCATTGCACCTTGAGGTGATTAGTTTAAAACTCATTGAATTTCTAGTCTTTGAATTAATGCCTTTTTTGTTCATACATGATACAGTACAAGAAGAATCATGTGGCAGTCAAAAAAATCAGCTAACACAGCTGATATCTTCACCACTCATCATACTCTTGACACTTCTAACAAAACGGTTTTCCACCCTGAATTGACAGTCCAAACAGAGGGACTTCACATAGAATTTTTAACTGCATTCATGTTAGATGCTATCACAACACAATACCAAACTCATGAGATCAAACAAATAATTTCTCTTTTCCCTGATGCAGACTTAAGAAGTGTATCATCCCTTTTAACTAGTCATTCTTCTTACAAGAGTATCTTGTAGGAGGTAAAGGGCATCGACATTCTTCATACAATACTATATGCTAGAATTTAAAGTGAAAGCTGGTTCCACAGGGGAAAAGGAGGGGAAAATAGTGCTTTTAAGTGTCCTGTGCAGACTAAAAATGTATATGTGAATATGAAATAAATTTTTGAAGAAATATGACAAAATATTTGCAATCACCGCTTTGTGAAAAGCTACGGGCTATTCCATTTCCAGTATGCGAGGGGATGAACCCTGTGATTGTATCTGTATTACTGTCTCTCTCCTTAGTCAGACTTCCACTAGCAAAATAGGTGCTGAATATTCTTGATCCTAATGCTTCCGGGAAGTTTTGGATTTTGGGGGGTGCGGAGAGGAGGTAATGTCCCCTTCCCTCTCTGCCCTCTCATCCCAGCATTGCTGCCTTAGTGGTCCCATACTTACACACGTCTGTCTCTGAAACGTGTCCCCGAACACATGCACGTAGACTAGTTGCTCCCCGTGTATTAGCCTTCGGCCTTGCCTTAGAGAAGGTCTTCCTTTCTTTTTACCTGTGCCTTTAAGTTTTGCATCCTCTTGGGGTGAAACATTCATTTCTTTCAACCCTCCTTCTCTGTCAGGCTTGGCAGTTGTAGCTTTTATACAAATTACACAATCTGACCCTCACAATCATTTTCTGGAAAAGAGCATCTTTCCTGAACGAGAAAACGGAGGCACCAAAATCCAGGCTTAGCTATTGTACATCACAGAGTGGAGACTTCGGTTCCGGTCTTTTTTTTTTTTTTTTTTCATTTTAAGATTTTATGTATTTATTTGAGAGAGAGAGAGAGCATGAGTGGCCGGGGGAGGGGTGGATAGGGGGAGTGACGGAGGGAGAGGGAGAAGCAGGCTCCTCACTGAGCAGGGGGCCCGATGCAGGGATCGATCCCAGGACCCCGGGATCATGACCTGAGCTGACGCAACCGCCCAACTGACTGAGCCACGCAGGCGCCCAAGCTCAGGACGTTTGATGGACACCACATGCAGTTTGCTTTCCACTGTGCCTTGGCCCTTGCTCTGCAGGGTCCCCCCACCGAAGGGCACAACTTCTACAGGTGGCTCTCTCTGCACAGGTCTCTGCTTCTAGAATCTTCTCCTTCCTGACCTAGTCATTCCCCGTCCTTTATAAACTATCTCTCCTTTGGATTATCCAGTTTGGATATTTTCTGTTTCCTGCTGGGAACCTGATTGGTATCGAATAACCCCAAGCAGCACTCCCCCGCTCTCCACTGACCTCCGTCCGGCTTCCCACGCCCACCACGCGCCATCCCAGCTGCTCTTGGCCTCGCTTCCTGCCATCCTTGCTCTAGACAAACAAGCTCTTCCAGCTTTCCTTCTAGAAGAAAACAATCTGATTGTTTAAATTCACACTGATATTTGGATCACTAATAAATATGTATTACTGTTCTACCTCATCTCCAAATTGGCCAAAGCTACTTGCATATCTGCCTTCATCTCAAAGCGTAAGCATCTAATGTCCGCAGGCCAGGCATCTGCTACAGGCAGCTTAGGGTCAGGTGTTTTTGCCGGTGGAAGCTCAAAGATCTGTGGTTAAGGCGAGGGATCCTTGACGAGGACTGGATTGCAAAACTACTTTTATGGCGTCTAAAGTTTCACTCTCTTCCTATTTTGAATCTGATTGGTAATAAAAAGCATCTAATAGATATTGATAGGTAATGATTAATATTAAAGAAAAGTAAAGGAGTATGTTTAGGTGGAAAGTCCCAGAAGAGCCTTCTCTATAGGATGCTTATATATGATCTCCAAATCCAAGCACATGGGCACTTTGCTTAATTATAAAAATCGATGAGATAATACAGTCAAATCATTTTCCAAGAACATATTCTTTGTCATTCTATGTAATTACTTATTCTTTTCCTATTTAATATGGAGCAAAAAGTCTTCTGTACATTTCAACTAAATAGAATATAAATATAAAAAATAGCCACTTAAAAATTTCCTATGTACTTTTTTTAAATAGACACATTAGGGAGGCTTGGAGATTGGATTGTCTGTACATTATCAAATAATAACCCAAATAAAAATATGCTTCCAGACATGTACAGATGGCTGTTTTATAATCACTGAAACTTAAGAAATGATGAAATATGGTTGGCCTTTAGGTTTCCTGGATGAAGTCTAATACGGGATGATTTAGCATCTGAAGATCCAGAGGATGTATAACAAGTGTTATCACCAAAATAATGTTGGATAAAGTCTTCAGCGGAGCAGAAGTAAGAAAGCAGCCTGAGGCCTTGGGAACCTTCTGTCTGGCCTGTGGCATCGTTATCTGCCACAGTATCTAGTCTGTACAGAAACCTTATTTTAATTTCACTTGGGATCCATATGTTTCTGCCGACCTTTCCTTGCAAAGATGACTTTTTTCCCACATTTTGCTATTTTCTGCTTTCTAAGCATGTGGGTATTTTTTAAAATTCTTTTGGTTTTGTTGAAGTGACATTTCACTAGCTAAGACAAACAAAGCTTCCAACATAAGGGTGGTGATTCGAAGAGTTAGATAGTATCTTAAATACACATGCATTACAAAGAATATCCCAGACTGCATTCCACACTCTGACACCCGCACCTACGCTTCTCCTGCCATATTTGTTTGATCCAATAGATTAATCATCCTTAGCTTCCTTCTTACCAAAATGAACTCAAGTTCATTCTAGTTAATTGTTGGGCTTTCTTTTAATGTACTTAGAAGATTATGAGAAAACCATATGGGTATATTACTCATTTTCAATCCTTGCAGAACTGAGTTTTCCAACTGTCATTTAAAATATATAATACTCATCAAGAAGGCATGCCTGGAATGTGACTCGATGTAAGGGAAGGCTGTACCCCAACCAACTGCACCGACAGAGCTAAAGAATCAATGTCACCAGATGGCCTGCATGGAGTCAGGAACACGGTTCTGTCGGTGTACTTTCCGCACCACCCAGAGACCAATGTGACTTGGCCAGCTGACAGGGACAGGCTGGTTACTCGGCAAATATACCCTTAGGGTGTGTTGGGGGACATCACGTGTCATAATCTGCCGATATCAGCCATTTAAAACATCCCGTATCTGTTCTGATTACATTTCTATCAACTCATTTGCATTTCCATGGAAATGTGTTGTGTTTTTTTTTAAATGTGAGAGAGAGTGTACAAACCAGGTGATACCAGTATTTTAGTTCATTTGGCGACTGTACTTATCACTGAAAATTAATAAACACACTGTCACTCTGAGTTATAAAAAGAGCTGCAACAAAATTATTACCTCTATCTTGCTTCCATAGCTATGCTAATGTCTGGGCAACTTGTACAGTTTCCTTTTCTTTTTACCACTCTTCCTCATTTCTTACCCCCTAATAAACCAACCGTGACTTGCTATCCTACCTCTTTTACAGGACAATTATGAAAATGAAGCGAAAAAACATAAGTGAAAGCACTTTTATGAAATACAGCAATGATGTACTTTGTAGTTGAAAATAACGCCGTCCACGTTGCAAGGACTCTGAAAATACTCTGGATTTGCTTATATGCCCCCTAGTTCCACAAAAGGGTTCCAGTGGGACAGCAAAAGATTATTTAGAGAATTTCTCTCTCATCTTTCTTCCTAGAATTGATACTCTTTCTTTTAACCTTGTTCCAGCCTTCACTCACCTCCCCCTATTTTTACACACTCGTGTGTGTGTTTGTGCATGTGTGCGTGTGTGTGTGTTTACTCAGAGCCAAATATTCTTTCCTTACTCAGAGGTTACTTTTTCTTCACTCACATCACTCACGAAGTATTGTCATAACAGTATTAGTTAAGCTTTATTGTGTACTACACTAAGTATTTAAATATACTATCTCATTTAATATTCAAAACAACCCTAAAATGTAGGTATTACTTATCGACTGCTTACTTTCTGCTTATTCCTGTTTTTCCATTTACCAAGGAGAAACTAAAGTTCAGAAAATGTAAACAACATGACCAAGGTCACAGAGATCATAGGCAGGGGAGCTAAAACTTGAATCGAGATATTTGACTACATGGTGTTCTACTGATTGTCTTTATAAATATATATATATAATTTTAGAGGAAAACATTTCTCTTTTACCTACCTAACTCCCAGTTCCTGATGGAAGGAAGAAAATTGATAAATCCATTTCAAATATGTCAGCACTGTTTTCTGGTATTATCGCTATATTTTCAATAACATACTTATTGTGATATATCCTGATTTTTCACTAATGACTACATGCTATAAAAGATGGGATTTAACTCCCTATACCACTGCCTCACATGCAAATATTTCCTTTCCCCATTTTCCATTCCATAAAGCTGCATTCCTAACAATATCTGTAGGGTTTTTCTCATGAGCTATGTTTTTCCACAGAAAAATCCTACAGTCTCTTGACTAAGGACTATAAATTGAGCCTTCAATATTCTCGGCATTAGGAACCCCATGGAAAAGGTTTCTGAGGTCTCGTTTTTGAGAATATAGACGTTCACATTTTCCCCATTTTTGTCATGGTAACTTCCCAGCTTATCCGCATTTAACTGTCCCCTGTACCTCCAAAAGCAAAACATGCCTGGATTCAACTGGTTAACCTTCAGGCTTCTGCTTGGAAAAAGCGGGAATAAACAGGCACCGGCAGCTCCTCCCTATAATCCTGTCAACCTGCTTCCTGCTTTCAGCTCTGCCCTGCATTCCCACCTTCGGAAGCACCTGGTGGCTTCAATGTGGGAGCCTTTCCAGGGTTCGGCGGTTTTAATTCGTTTATTGGTAGGCTTAGGTTTCAGCTTTCCTAGATCTGCTAAGTCAGTTACCATTCATCCATCTGCTTGGCAGCTTCCAAAATTATCTGTTGTTCCAAAAATGTCCCGGAATGTGAAGTGACTGATGGAGAGGTGAAGTCTTCTACTCTGAATTAGCAAGCCAGACCAACCAATGAGAACACACTTGCCCAGTGTTCCCAGGATCCTGGCCCTCTCCAGAGCTGTTTAGGGAAAGGGGATGTTGGTTGAGAGAGGAAATTACAGATTATCCATTCCACTTAAGTCAACAGTTGAATAACCTTGTGTGAAAATTACTTCTGAGATCTAAGATCTGTCACTACTATTTCACATAGAATTTTAGCTCTTCTACTTGCCTAGAAGGTCTCCTTGGAGACCGTATCTGCTTCTCGTCAGTGGATGTCCAGTGCTAAGCGCGCTGCCTGACCTACAATGGCTGCTCAGTCGATCGATGTTTGCTGACACCCCAACGACCACGACAGAGGTTTAGTTCAGTACAGCAGGAATCGATTATGATTCGTGATCATAGGGAAGAGCAGTGAAATCCTCCCGAGAAACTCCCTCATACTTCCTCGTCCACAAGTGCTGCAAGGATAGGAAACTTTTTATTTTTTTTTTCCCAGTGCAAAAGATTCTTTATTATAGCATTTGGACAGGACCCATGGGCAGAAAGAGCCACCCCGGGATTGTGAAGAGTGACTGATTATTAATTTCTCAGTTCATGGGGGTTAGGGATTACATCAGTTCCTAAGGAATTGTGCAAGTTGAAAGCAAGAGCTCCAAAATGTAGGAGGGCTAGCTATTGCCAAGATAAAGTTGTTTTTAGTCTTTAATGAAATATCAACATTAAGGAAGCCACGAATTCCTCGAGGAAGATCACACTCTGCGTGTCTCGGGAATTTATCAGGGGGCACAAGGTGGAAGGACACTGAATCTTAGCAGCATTTCTTTTGTCTTTGTTCTCATCCTTTTCCCCACGAACAATTTTGACCCTTAAATCTTTAAGGTTGCTGAGGGTGGAAGTTCTCATCTTCTATAAGTGCTTCCTGCAGGATAGGGGGTAAGATGTCTCTACCTATGGGTCAGTGTTGGTCAGCTGGGGCTGTAGGAGTTATGGAAGGCAAAGACAGCTGAGTCCAAGGTAGTCAACATACATGACTCTCCCTGAGTCGAAGGGATCATCTTCCGGCTTGAAATTACGGCAATCAAGGAGTCTTGGGACCAGGTGGACAGACATCGGAGTAGACAACAAAATAATATTAATATTATTATGAGAATATGAATCCTTTTAAAGATAGTTTACCTACGATCTACTTTGGATGGACACTGGAAATTTAAGAGGAGAATATATATATATATATATATATATATATATATATATATATATATATAATTTATATGTGCTTCAGGGACACCTGGGTGGCTCAGTCAGTTAAGCATCCAACTCTCGATTGCAGCTCAAGTCATGATCTCAGGGTCCTGAGATGGAGCCCCATGGCAGGTTCTGTGCTGGGCATGAGCCTGTTAAAGATTCTCCCTCTCCCTCTCCTTTTGCTCCTCCCACTGCTTGCACACGTTCACGTGCGTCCACATGCTCTCTCTGTCTTTCTCTCTCTCAAAGTAAGCAAATCTTTTTTAAAAAATGTATATACGCCTCACATTTGAACCTCCTCTTCAAACTTAGATGTTCAAGAAGTTCGTATTATTCCCTTAGTTCTAGCTACTAAATTTCTACTGGAGTAGAAAGTCCCTCAAGTACGGAAGTCCCACTCCCTTTTTTCCAGGGCGCATCTACCATCAGAGGGCCTTCTTCAGCACCAAGACATGCATGTATGTGGAAGGAGTAGAGAAAGGACAGGTGAATCTGGTTCTCAGCATTGCCTGTCTGCGCGGCATGTGCTGACCAGTCCAATCCGCAAAGACGGAAGGGGCGAGGATGAGCTTAGGGGAAAGGACAGTAGGAATGGAAAATGCCAAGAAAAGCCTGATTAATATCTCAAATATATTATCCCACCTTTTCCAATTGGAATCCCATGGGGTTGACCTACTTCAATTTTAGTTTTCTCACATTTTTGCCCAAACTTCTTCCTTGTCTTCTCTGTCTTTCCAGGAGTGCTCTGTAACCCTTCCCATATTTCCCAGGGGGTTACTTTGCCTGGCCCAGGCTGTTTGTTTCTGTCTCGCAGTTGTCCTGCTGCCAGCAGGGTGGGATGACCAGCCTGAGCCAAGCTATCTGGATAATGTCACTTCTGGCAGGAAGAGAAATTAGCAACAGTAACACACATTGCGCCTTCCTCACATTCCGGACACTCCCAGGAATCATGTGGGGCCCACTTGCACAAAACTGGCTCTCCACTTCATTCATCTGGCAGCCAAGACCCATAAACTAAATCTGGTTTCCAGCAACAGCAGTGGTAACATCAATATCAAAACTAGTTTGGTCCTTTCCACAAATGTAAAATTTTAATATTTGCTTTGACAAATCCTCCTGTGAGCAGTGTTTCTGGAGAACACCTCCAACCGTATTTTGACTGAAAACATGTCTTTTTATAAATCATAACAATAATAACAACTGACATATAGTGAATCTTTTTCTGGGCTTGGGCTAAATGTTTTACATAAACTTTCTCATTAAATCCCCATCACAATCTCATCTCCGTTTTACAGATAAAGAAATAAGACTATGGAGAACAGCTACCTTATTTGCCTAAAGTCGCACAACTTACAAATACCGAGTCCAGAACAAACCGAGAATTGTGCCAGATTTTGAACTCTAAACCCTATCCTATTTGGCCAACCAAATTGGCATACAAATAAAGAAATCACTAACTTAAATGATATTATCAAAAAATTAGATGTCATTAGGAAAAAGAGAAATTCAAATTAATACTAGCTTTTCTAAGTGAAAGCAATACTTATTTTTCAATTGAAATACAAGTACAGATATATAATTAACACCAAAATATAACATGAAGAAAACAAGAGTGAATGGGTGTGTTGTTTTTTTTTTTAACTTTAGAAACACATTCTTAACTACCACAGTGATGAAAACACCAACCGGGGAGCCAAACACAAAGCAAAACAAATAAATCAAAAAAACATCCCATTCCGTTTCTGCCTCTATTCCTTTTTATAATTTTCTCCTCCTGGTACTTGGATATAAAATATAAGGAAATATATATTTATTTATCCTCTTGTTATAAAAAGACAACCTGAGAGAGATGAAGCATCCCTGAGGCAGGAACCGGAAACCACACTCAGTGCAAGCTCCACTGCCAACCAGCCATGGGAGACTAGTGACAGGACGCTTGAATCTCGTCTTAAAGAGACGTGCAAAAGAGGAGGGCCAGACTGCGTGCACTGTGGGCTCTTTCCAGCCTGGACATTTTTTTATGTCAATCATGTAGCTCAAATTACAAACATTTTTTTTTCTGAATTAGCAGGCCCAGAGGGTGCTCTTGAAGAAGAAAAATATAATAGGAAATTAAAAATAAGTAAGGATCTATCATTAGAGATCAAGCCCAAAGTTGCGTATTTCTAAAAAGTAGATAATCTTATTTTCTCAACTATTATACAAATGCAGCGGAAAGGACCCAATAATAGTATTTTTATACCATAGGGAGACTTCTGTCTTTAATAGTACGCCACTTCCCTTTGTCTTACTGCCACTTGTTACTCTGTTCTCATCTTAAACGTAGTTTACCCTAAGAAATTTTTCCTGACTCTGTCTGGAGAAAAATAAATCCAGCCTTGGCATTCTGTGAATTTCCTAATAGAGACTTTTTATCATTTATTGTAATTGATTATGAACTGACTTTTCTTCTGACAATATCATAAGCTCTGAGGGTTTGTCTCTTTTTCTCAATAGCACCTACAACAGTTGCTGGCACATGGTAGTTGCTCAATAAATGTGTACTAACATTTTCTCCAGTCCAATTTCCTCACTTACAGATGAGAAACTGCAGCTCCAGGACAGAAACACTAAATTCCTGGCAAAGAGCTCTTTTCACCCATAACGCTGTCTCTCAAATTCTGAAGTACGTATTACATATTTTCAGACTAACTTTAAGTAGAGACAGGGATGATAATAACTATATTATAAAATGCAAATATGCTAAGACATATGTGGAGTTAAAAAAAGTCTTGCCCTAGATAAATGCAAGCAGAAAAAATATAAAATTGCCAGCTGATTGTGAGCTATAGATAGGATCAAAGAAGTTGCTGACAATTCCTCAGCTTGTAAATCAAATCACAAACCAAGACCAGTTAAAGACATAACATAGGTGTTTACTCCCAGGACCCGGCCAAAAGAAAAAAAAAAAAGAGGTAAAATCTAGAGTTCTCAGACTTATAAAGAAAGATAAAGTTTGAAATTTTTTTCTTTTAAGTAGGCTCCACTCTCGGCATGGAGTCTCGTGTGAGGGCCAAACGCACCGCTCTGAGATCCAGACCCGAGCTGCAATCAGCCGTCAGATGCCGAACTCACCGAGCCACCCAGGTGCCCCAAAGTTTGAGACTTTCAACGTTTCATTACTAGATGGACAAGAACGGTTTGTAAAGATACAGATATGGCACCACCAGCACCATAGGTATGCAAGGGCTTTTAGGGTTTTTAAAAGGATCCATAGGTACACATGTGCATCAGACAGAAACAGTCCGGATAAACCCTAAAATTATAAATGATTGATTGTACAGGACAGCCATGGACCAAACTCTGGACACATGACTTTATTCCTAAATTGGACTCTGACTCATAGGATGATCCTGAGGACCGAACACTCCCGAGGTGTCTGCAGGCAAAATGAAAGCCCCCAGTGGCTACTGACAGGAGCCTTCACCCCTTCATGTGGAAAAGCGAAGGAAGAAGTCTGGCATCGGGAGTGGGAAGGGTAAGACAGATACCAGGAGAAGAGACTGAAAGAAGGCAAAACTAGAGCCTCAGCACAAGGCCTTCAAACAGCCCACTTCTCAGCCTTTACTTAACTTTTATTTTTTGGTGCTACAACAGTTACCCGGGATTCATGAAGAAATAGCACCAAGACAAAGAGCAATATGCTAACGGGATGCCTGGGGGCTCAGTCAGTTGAGAACCCGACTCCTGATTTGGGCTCAGGTTCTGGTATCAGGGTCCTGAGATAGAGCCCCACCATGGGCTCCAACCTGAGCCTGCTTAAGACTCTCCATCCCTCTCTCTGCCCCTCCCCGCATCCCGCCACGGGCACACTCTCTCTCCGTCTCAAAAACAAAAAACAAACAAAGAAATGAAAAAAACACTAAGGATGGAAGACTAAGAAGGGGAAAAAGCCTTTTTAATATTACTTGAAGAGATTCTTGTGATTCAATATGGTATAATATAACAGAAGAATTTATTGACAATAAATGATTTATGTTCTGGAATCAAACTACGTAAAGCTCACCAAAAAGTTAAAAATAAGCACCTTACACACACACCCCACTCATTCAATTGACACAAAACTAGTCATACAACTGAAAACTGACAATACTTCCTAATCTGCATATTAATGTAAATCAGAGGGGGGAGATATGATTAAGGGAGATTTCTTGCCTGTTTCTAGTTAGAATCTCTTCTCTTTTCTTGGTTCCAAATTGTTGAAAAGCAGCTTCTTCCGAACGCTTTTGGAAGGAAAAATGAACATACCATTCCCCATTGTAAATCCTCCAAACATTTGGTTATGAAAATGTATCCTACATCACATCACCACCAAATGTAAACATCCTTGGGATATGTCTGCCAAAGTCTGCATCAAAGGCGAAGGGCTCATGTTAACATAGAACAAATAGGCCTACCACATTGAAGAATACATACAAATACTTAGAATATTATCAAATATTTTATTTGTTGCAGTTTAGATGTTATTAATAAAACTTACAATAATACAATTAGAAGGCATATGTACTTTGGAAAGCAAAACAATGCTTGAAAAATAGACAAGATGGTAGTTTTTTTTAATTGAATTTTTTTAAATATAAAATATGTATAAAAATACATGTAGTTTCAAAAATGTAAAACAGAACATCAAAACCAGGAAAGACAAAAGAGATCCTTGCGCTCATTTTTAGGAAGAGGAAACTGTCAGAACTGAGTGGCAGAAGGAGAAGGAACTCCTCGACTAGTATTTCTAGTACTTCGGTAGGAGGCTTTTCAAACCTTTAATAACAATGAGTGGGGGAAGGGCGATCGCTGGTCCGAGGCTAGCTATCCCACTTCAGCTACTCTGGCTTTGAGTTCTTCATCAACCTCAAACCCCTAATGGATTCTCCCTCCAGCTTCTCTCCTGCTGCTCTCCTTTGCACTCTCCACAGGTGGGCTGCGTCTAGCTTTTCTTTTTGCGTATTTCCAGAAAATGTGCCCAAGGAAACGTACTGCTCCCATCTCAGCGTCATTTTCTGAAACTCTCAGCTTCCACGATTTTCCTCCCCACGATTCTTGAAGAAAGAGAAATCCTCAGAATAACAAGTGATCACTCCTTCACCAGGAGTAGGGATGGGAAGAAATAATAACCCAAGGGAGAAAAAGTGATAAAAAACAACTGCTTATAGTGGCGTTTGGAGAAAATTATGTAAATATTTATGCAAAGACAGCTTTGCAGAACACATCGAGATGCATCAGAACCGCCCGTGCCAGTGTGCACAGGCAGCCTCACAGTTGGATCAACAGCCTGAAAAGCAGATGTGCCAATTTCCTGTATTTGATTATGATGATTCCTAATTATGCCAAAGCTGTGGCAATGTCCTTCTCTAGAATGACTCTTAATTTTGTTTTGCTAAGCCACACACACAACCTGTTTTGGACGTGTAATTCATTGTCACGTTAAGTCTATGAAACACTCATTTGCTTGCCTAATGGTTCCGAGGACAATGGCTCACATGGATACTGTTTTCTTTTGTAATTTGGCATTTGCGAGCATGCAGGGGGAAAGAAAGAAAACATGCAGAGTGACAGAGCCATGCTGTTTAACATCAGGGAGGCTCTGGCTTTTCCACCATGGTCTACAAATGAGAAGAATACCATTATATGGTTCTTCTTAAAAGGGCAGTTTTCTTGCTTTTCTTGTGTTTACTCTTACAATGTCATTGTCAACAAAAAAAACCTCAGCACCTTTCAGATTAGGCGTGGACTATAAGCCACAGCAAACTGAGAACGCTGTATCAGTTGTCAAAATTAACAAGTAGCTTGACCTTTGAGGTGCTTCAACCCAACTGTATGGTAGTTGTTAGGAGAAAAGCAAAATATGACTGATTCAGTAGTCATAGAACCCTCCACATGATCCTTGAACTTGTCTGAGCACACACTTACTAACCTGACTTTAATATTCTTTTGCACTTCAAACCCCACAACTGATACTGATGTCTGCTTTATAATTTAAAATGTGCTTTTCACTTATAGTCCTTTATTTGTACTGCGCAGGAATCCTATGAGGTCAGTATTTTTATTAACCTTATTTATATATGTAGAAATAAGTACAGAGAAGTTAAATTCCACGTTCAAAGAAAGCAATAGAATCTGGACTCCAACGTCAACTTGTACACAGATCAATAACTCTTTATTAAGCATCTGTTTATTAACTAGGTTTGACCCTTATAAAAAATAGTGACAGATTAACAGATTGTTTTGTTTTATTTTTAAAGATTTTGTTTATTTATTTGACAGAGAGAGAGAGTTCGAGAGCGCACAAGCAGGGGCAGCTGCAGAGGGAGAGGGAGAAGCAGACTCCCCGCGGAGCAGGGACCCCTATGTGCTGGATCCCAGAATCCCAGGATCCTGAGTCGAAGGCAAACACTTAACTGACTGAGCCACTCAGGTGCCCCAACTTTTAATAAACTGTAAACGTGTTTCTCTCCCTCCAGGACTCTGGTGGCTTCCTGCTTCTCTCTGTAGGAGGAACCAACTCCAGCTCCTGCACCTCAGGCTCTGAATCTTTCTAACTTCTTCTCCAAATTTTCTCTCCAATTGTGCTCCTTTACAGACCTGATCCAGATTCACTCACTATGGCAGAGCTTGAGACTCGACTGCGATTTGCACTACAATGAAGCCTGATGAAAGGAGACGTTTTCTTCCTGCTTTATCTCCAGCAGAAACTTGAGTGGTGCCTGGAACGCTGCAGGCCTCAGTAAACGCCTGTTAAATGGGGATAGGTGGTGTCTGCGCTTACATTCATTAAAAAAACAAAAACAAAAACTATCTGACAGTCTTAATCTGGATTTCCTAAAACAGAACATCAGACAAGGACTCAAACTGAGGTAGTTTATATGGAAAGTAACTTCTGGAAGCAAGAATGAGGGAAGAGGGGGTGACCTAGGGAGGAGCAAAGCCAGTATAAAGCTCTATAACCAAGTTCACGGTCTAGTCGACAAGGGCTCAGCTCCCCCCACCCCCAGAAGCTCTTGCCTATGTACAGAACACTCACAGAGCTGTCCGCTCAGGACACAGGACTGGTGGACTCTGGACAGACAGCTACCCAGATGGTATTAATATGCTCACAGCACACATGTAGCAGCTGCTAATACAAGATGCGGCAAAGAGATGGGTAAGAAAGCACCAGAGTACCCGCTATTAGCGTTATTTATTATTCTAGCTACTAAAATTAGACAAATATCTGGAATTCTGAAAACCCTGGAATTCCGGAATACTATTTTGAAGGCATGCAATCAATATGGCTTTTTATAAAGGATTGAGAATGTGTGACATTTGGTACTATAAGAATGAGGAAGCAAGTGTTTGTCAAGCTGAATCTGTAGACTTAACTCCTCAAAGTCTGATGACAGGTTTTTTGAATATTTGCAGATTTGAAGAATATATGCATCCTGTAATATATAGCATATAATACTGTATAAAATATTGCATATATATACACACACATAATATATACACTATCATAGTGTGTGTGTGTATACACATCATATATTTATGCCCAATGCTTTTGTTTTGATTAAAGAATCACTGTTATTGGGACGCCTGGGTGGCTCAGTTGGTTGGACGACTGCCTTCGGCTCAGGGCGTGATCCTGGAGTCTCGGGATCGAGTCCCACATCAGGCTCCCAGCTCCATGGGGAGTCTGCTTCGCTCTCTGACCTTCTCCTCGCTCATGCTCTCTCTCACTGTCTCTGTCTCTCAAATAAATAAATAAATAAAATCTTAAAGAATCACTGTTATTGAACAATTTATTTTATCTCTCGGGGTCCATGAGAACCCTTTTAGAAAGAATTCTCACCTCCCTTGAATCTGAAAAAATGTTGACTCAATATATAATATGCACTCAGGACCAAAGAGCCTTATCAGATATGAGAAAAACCATGGAGGCTTACACTACATTTGTATTGTACAAACAACTATTATATTCATAACCATTACACATAAAAATTTTAGATGCTGCAGAAATAATTAAGTGAGAGAGTCAAAGTGCCTGCTATAAGGAATTCATCCTACACCTAGCTGGGAACCTAAGTCACTTGTCAGCACCAGCACTGTAGCCAACACATTATGCTCACCAAGTAAAAGGCGAGGGAATAATCTGCAGGAGGCCAGGGATGCTCCGCACTGGATTGTACAAAGTGACTTCATAAACACGAGGAAATTTAGAGTAGGCCTTCTAGGTGCAGAGGATGAAGATCCGGAAGAAGAAGAGAGCTTTTCCAGGCAGGAGAATGTTGGCACAGAAAAAGAAAGTGCATGAGTATATCCCTAGAGCACTAGATGAATTATATTCACAAAATGAAAGTACATTTTGAGGAATAACAGAAGATAAGATTGGAAAGGTCAGTAAAGAACATATTTAAGAGAATTATGAATACCAACCCTATAATTTGAAGTTATAAACTCTAGACAATGGCTAGTCATTAAAGATTTGGGACAGGTGACAGGGAAAGAACTGAGGTGCTGTTTTCAGAATACTAGAAAAATGTGAGTAATAGTGGAAGGGAAAATAGGCCTTTAGGTGTCAACCTTTAAATAATCTTTAACTGGAATAAATATCCAAGAAGCTAATGTAAAATCTCTCTTAGGCCTGAAGTTATCTCCACAATGTTACACATGCAATGTTAGACATGCAATCCAAATTCAAGAGGAGTAAGAGGAGGGCCACCTGGGCGGTTCAGTCAGGGAAGCCTGCAATTCTCGATTTTGACTCAGGTCATGATCTTGGAGTCATAAGGCCAGCCCCACCTCAGGATCCATGCTGAGCGTGGAGTCTGAGTGAGACTTCTCTCTCCCTCTCCTTCTTGCCCCTCCCCCCAACTCATGCAGTCTCTAAATAAATTACATCTTTAAAAAATAAAGAGGAATAAGAGAAGACAAAAAAATCAATCTGATCAAAACCAAGAAAAATAAACAGAGAGCCACAGGGATGTCAATAGTAACTTCAAAATAACTATGCTTGATATGTTAAAGGAAGTAAAACAATTTTGACATAGAACAAGATAAAGCACATTTTAGAAAAGAAAAATGCAATAACCAAAATCAGGAACTTCATGTAAAAGTTTAAGAGAAGGTAAAGAGATCATTAATGAACTTGAAGGTGAGTCAGAGGAAAAGATTCATAGAGAGACAAAAGTATGAAAAAATATGTTAAAGGCATAAAAGACTCAAAGAAGAGGGGCTCCTGGGTGGCTCAGTCAGTTAAGTGATGGATTCTTGATTTCAGCTCAGGTCATGATGGGGAATCTGCCTGAGATTCTCTTTCTCCCTCTCCCTCTGCCCCTCCTCTTGCTCTCTCTCACTCTCTTTCTTTCTTTCTTTCTTTTTTTTAAAGATTTTATTTATTTAACAGAGAGATGACAAGTAGGCACAGAGAAAGAGAGAGAGGAGAGAGAGAGAGAGAGAGAGGAGGAAGCAGGCTCCCTGCCGAGCAGAGAGCCCGATGCCGGACTTGATCCCAGAACTCTGAGATCATGACCTGAGCCGAAGGCAGAGGCTTAACCCACTCAGCCATCCAGGCGCCCTCTCACTTTCTTTCTCTCTCTCTCCCTCTCTCTCAAAAAAAAAAAAAAAAAAAGATTCATAGAAGAAAAATCTAACATAGGTATAACCGGAGAACCAGGAAGGCAAGGAAAAGAGATTTGGGAAGGATGAATACAAATGATGGAAGCCAGAAGCCACGGAATAGTTTAAAGAAAATAACTGCAACTTGGAATTTGCCACTGACAGAAAACGACATCCAAAAACTAAGGAGAGATATTTTAATTCTTTCAATATTTTAATTATTTCAAATCCACATTGAAGAAAATTCTAAAAAGTATTGAAGCTGGGAGAGATATGGCTTTAGAATTTCAGAGATCCAAGAAAAAATTAAAAACAACAACAAAAGATAATTAGGTTGGTGAACATTTTTTCATGTGTCTGATAGCCATTTGTATGTCTTCATTGGAGAAGTGTCTGTTTATACCTTCTGCCCATTTTTTGATATGATTGTCTGTTTTGTGGGTGTTAAGTTTGAGGAGCTCTTTATAGACCCTGGATATCAACGTTTTGTCTGTACTGTCATTTGCAAATATCTTCTCCCATTCCGTGGGTTGCCTCTTTGTTTTCTTGACTGTTTCCTTTGCTGTGCAGAAGCTTTTGATTTTGATGAAGTCCCAAAAGTTTATTTTCGCTTTTGTTTCCTTTGCCTTTGGAGACGTATCTTGAAAGAAGTTGCTGTGGCTGATATTGAAGAGGTCACTGCCTATGTTCTCCTCTAGGATTCTGATGGATTCCTGTCTCACGTTGAGGTCCTTTATCCATTTTGTGTTTATCTTTGTGTACGGTGTAAGAGAATGGTCGAGTTTCATTCTTCTACATAAAGCTGCCCAGTTTTCCCAGCACCATTTATTGAAGAGACTGTCTTTTTTCCACTGCATATTTTTTCCTGTTTTGTCAAAGATTATTTGACCATAGAGTTGAGGGTCCATATCTGGGCTCTCTACTCTGTTCCACTGGTCTATGTGTCTGTTTTTATGCCAGTACCATGCTGTCTTGGAGATCACAGCTTTGTAGTAAAGCTTGAAATCAGGTAGTGTGATACTCCCTGTTTTATTTTTGTCTTTCAACATTTCCTTAGCGATTCAGGGTCTCTTCTGATTCCATACAAATTTTAGGATTATTTGCTCCAGCTCTTTGAAGAATATTGGTGGAATTTTGATCAGAATGGCATTAAAAGTATAGGTTGCTCTAGGCAGTATAGACATTTTAACAATGTTTATTCTTCTGATCCAAGAGCATGGAATGGTCTTCCATCTTTTTGTGTCTTCTTCAATTTCTTTCATGAGTGTTCTGTAGTTCCTCGAATACAGATCCTTTACCTCTTTGGTTAGGTTTATTCCCAGATATCTTATGGTTCTTGGTGCTATAGTAAATGGAATCAATTCTCTAAATTCCCTTTCTGTATTTTCATTGTTAGTGTATAAGAAAGCCACTGATTTCTGGACATTGACTTTGTATATACACTATGGAGTATTGTGCCTCCATCAGAAAGGATGAATACCCAACTTTTGTAGTAACATGGATGGGACTGGAAGAGATTATGCTGAGTGAAATAAGTCAAGCAGAGAGAGTCAATTATCATATGGTTTCACTTATTTGTGGAGCATAACAAATAGCATGGAGGACATGGGGAGTTAGAGAGGAGAAGGGAATTGGGGGAAATTGGAAGGGGAGGTGAACCATGAGAGACTATGGACTCTGAAAAACAATCTGAGGGGATTGAAGTTGTGGGGGGGTGGGAGGTTGGGGTACCAGGTGATGGGTATTATAGAGGGCATGGACTGCATGGAGCACTGGGTGTGGTGCAAAAATAATGAATACTGTTATGCTGAAAATAAATTTTTAAAAAAGATAATTAGGTTGGTAATTCTAAATAAACACCAGCCATTTAAACAAAAATGATAATGTTTTATGAATTGTAATATTTACTAAGAATCAAAATAGATGGCAATAATAGCATAAAAACCATGAGGGAGTATAAATGGAGTTAAAGCATGCTTAGGCTCTTGCATCATCCAGAAAAAAGAAAAGAGTACTAATTTAGATTACTTTGATAATTTAAGGATATATGCTTTAATCTCTAGTGTGACAATTAAAAGAATGTATGACTACTAAGATAACAGAGAGCAATTAGAAAAAATGGAAAAATATGGAATCAATCCAAAGAAGGAAAAAAAAAAAAACAGATAAAAAGTAATTGGGGCACCTGGGTGGCTCAGTGGGTTAAGCCGCTGCCTTCGGCTCTGGTCATGATCTCAGGGTCCTGGGATCGAGTCCCACATTGGGCTCTCTGCTCGGCAGGGAGCCTGCTTCCTCCTCTCTCTCTCTGCCTGCCTCTCTGCCTACTTGTAATCTTTCTCTGTCAAATAAATAAAATCTTAAAAAAAAAAAAGTAAATGAGTTGGAATAATCAAAAAGTACATAGACATTTAAATCCAGACATATCAGTAATTGCATTAAATGTAAATGGCTTAAATGTCCACAAAGAAGACAGACTCTCAAAGTGAAATTTAAAAAAAAAAAAAACTCAACCATTTCCTGCCCACAGAGAAACAAATATAAGCATACAGAAAAATTAAAAGTAAAAGGATAAATGAAAAAAGACATATGCTGTAAATATTAACCAAAAGAAAGCATGTATAGCCCTATTAATACCAAATCAAAAAGACTTCATGGCAAAAAGCATTACTAGGGCTCAACAGAGCACTTCATAAAAGGCTCAATTCATCAGGATGATATAATAATTCTAAACATGAAAAAAAAATAGAGAGAAATGAGAAAAATAAATAGATCTATAACCGTCATGGGATATTACAACATCCTTCTCTCAGAAACTAATAGAATAAGCAGATAAAAGGTTTGGAAAGATGTAGAAGGTTTCATCAACATGATTAGCAAACATAAACTACCGTCATGTGACAACAGACACTGCATTCAACAATTGTTGAACACACGTTCCTTTTGGATGTCCCCAGAACACTAACAAAAAGTGACCATATACTGGGCCATAAACTGAAATTAGGTACAAAGTATATACAAAGTATGGCCACAAAGGAAAAAACTAAAAAAAAATCATAAAAAAAAATTACAAGTATTTGAAAAATAATAAATACATTTCTAAATAATCAAAGGCCAAAAGAGAAATCAAGTCTTGAAGTCCAGAAAATATTTTAAATGAGTAATGGTAAAAATACTACTTATCAAAATTCATCGAAAGCAGCTAAGTGTGAGATTATGACCTTAAATCATCATGCAAAACAAAGCAAGACTGAAATTCAATGATCTATGCATCCTTTTTTCCATTTCCATAGAGGAAAAGAACAGCTTAAGGAAAATAGTGGGGAGGAAAAAGAGAAGAAAACACATAAGAGAAAAATTAATACAATAAAGACAACTACCCAATAAAGAGGACCAATCAAGTCTAAAGTTGATTCCTTAAAAATAAGGCACAAAAAAAAAAAAAAAAAAAAGGCACAAATTGGTCAAACAAAAGAAGTCAGAAAACTGGGGATAAATGCTTTATCTTTAAAAGACGATAATGAGGACGAAAGCAAAGGTCTCTATCTTCCCGTGTTTAACCTGCCATTTGGTCCTCGGATGTCTGGTCTCACCTCCCTCAGCCTCTCTCTCCATCTCACTCTTGCCAGTAGGATCATGGGAATATGTGTTGAGTGAACAAGGGAGTGTTGCCGACCCCGGGAAGCACTTTTCCTGAGAGTATTCCCCATTGGGATCCTGAGTCGTCAACCACTCCACAAGCAAACCACTCCACAGGACCCAAGTTCCTTCAAGGACTCCGAGAATTCTGCAATTTCCACCGGGGGTATTGCTCTTCCAACAACTGGCCTTAGACTACACCATGAAGTGTGAACTCAGACTCTGTTCCAGCCCATCCTGTACAGTACAGATCCTTTCACCTTTCTCTCTAAAATCAGGGAGAGATGACTTGAGTAGAAGCCACAGTGATCCCATAACCACCTCCAGTGCAAACTGCTGTTTCCTGCCTGCTAAATCCAGCCTTTTTCTCTCTCTAGGCTTTGAAACTCTTGTATTTACATAATCTCTTCCTCCAGAAAGTACTTCTATTATGTTATAATGGGTCTCTCCAGCTGAGCCCGCCTCTTGACCAGCATCACAGTTCCCATTGGCTCATTTATAACTACACATTCTCGCAGAAGGGGGAAGGGAGAATGGTTATTAATACTCCCAAAATATTACATATTTAGGCCCCATTGTTAAAATTTTAACATAGCTATCCCTATATGAATCTCCTATTCTCTGCTCGACCTTATAATTCTCCATAACAACTCTTGGGAGGAGTACAGATTATTTAGACTATAATGATTAAACTGTAAGTAAAATGTGAGAAGATGACCAATTTGGTGCCTTTACATAGGGATAGACTTACCCCCAAATTATCATTATGAGGTCTTTTCCATTCTGCTTAGTAAAGTGGTTAGAAAAAAGTACATCTGGGCTTGGGTTCAAATCCTGTTCTGCCAGGTATTAACTGAGCAATGTTGCAAGTTGCTTATCTCCTCCATGTCTGTCTCTTCATATATAAATAAGTGAAATAAAAGCATTTATCTATAATGTATTTTTTGAGGATTTAACAAAGAAATATATACAAATTACCTAACAGAGTTCCCAGAACAACACTAGAAATGTTATTATTAATTATAGGTTTTATTGCAGATATAATTAACAAAGTGTTGTATTAGTTTCAGATGTGCAATATAATAAGCCAGCAGTTCTGTACATCTCTCGTGCTTGTCAAGGTAAATGCCCTCTTAATCTCAATTTCACGCCCACCCCCACCCCACCTCCCTTCTGGCAACCCGGTTTCTTCTCTGTGTTTAAGTCCAGTTTTATCTTTGTTCATCTCTTTTTATTTTGTTTGTTCATTTGTTTTGTTCTCTTTTTTTTTTCAAGATTTTATTTAAATTCCAGTTAGTTCACATATAATGTAATGTCAGTTTCAGAGGTAGAATGTGTGATTCATCAGTTGCATACAACACCCAACTGCTCCTTACATCAAGTGCCCTCCTGAATGCCCACCACCCAATTGCTCCGTCCCCTGACCCATCCCCGCTCCAGCAACCCTCAGTTTGTTCCCTATATTTAAGACTCTCATGGTTTGTCTCCCTCCCTGTCTTTATCTCATTTTATTTTTCCCTCCCTTCCCTTATGTTTTCTTTCTTAAATTTCACACCTGAGTGAAATCTTAAGGTATTCGTCTTTCTGGTTTATTTCACTTAGCATTATACTCTCTTAGTCTACCCATGTTGTTAAGTGTGTGTGTGTGTGTGTGTGTACACGCACTCACGCACACACACACATAAGACCTCTTTTTATCCATTCATCTTTGATGGACACTTGGGTTGCTTCTGTATCTTAGCTATTGTAGATAATATGGCAAAAAACATAGGGGTGCATATATCTTTTCAAATTAGTATTTTCATTTTCTTTGAGTAAAAACCCAGTTGTAGAATCACTGGATCATACAGTAATTTTATTTTTAAATTTTTGAGGAATCTCCATACTTTTTCCAATTGGTGAGACTGCAACAATTTGCAATCTCACCAATAGTGCACGAGGATTCCTTTCTCCACATCCTCACCAACACTTACTATTTCTTGTGTCCTTTTATTTTAGCCATTCTGACAAGTGTAAAATGATATCTCATTGTAGATTTAATTTTCATTTCCCTGATGATTAGTGATGTTGAGCATTTTTTCATGTGTCCGTTGGCCATCTCTAGGTCTTCTTTGGAAAAATGTCTATGAGGTCCTCTACCCATTTTAATCAGATTATTTGTCTTCTTGGCATCAAGTTGTATTATTATTTTTATTTTTAATATTACCACCCTTTGCTTCTGTTCAGTAGTTGCTACATCTCACCTTCCTGTCTCTTCCCTTCTAGTCACTCAAACTCTCTTATCCTTTCTCAGAACTTTCCTATCAGAGAAAAAAGAGATTATTATCTTCCCACGTCTTTACTAAAGAATTAATGATTTATTGATAACAGGAAGCAATATTAAAAAGTGTTCATGCTGATGAGTTGTTACAGACTCAATGTTTGTGTCCCCCCACCAAATTTATGCTGGAACCTAATCTCCAAGGTGATGGTATTTAGAGGTGGAGTCTTTGGGAAATTATTAGGTCCTGAGGTTAGAGCCCTCATGAATGGGATCAGTGCCCTTGTAAAAGAGACGCACTCCAGACAGCTCCCTTGCTCCTCTACTGTGCCCTCACACAGAGAACAGGCTGTCTCTGAACAAGGAAGTAGGCTCCCCTCAAACACGGAATCTGCTGGTCCCCTAACTTTGAACTTCGCAGCCTCTAGAACTGTGAGAACTAAATATTTGTTGTTTCAGCCACCAAATTATGGTATTCTGTTACAGCAGCCCAGTGGAGTAAGACTTGGGCTCTGGAGCCAGGTGGTCTCAGTTTAGTACTGGCTCTGTCACATCCTTACTATGTATTCTTCAAGAAGATACTTAACTTCCCAGATTTCTTATCTTAAAAATGCAGAGAGTCTCTCTACCTGCCTCATGGGGTTGCTGTGAAGATAATTCATAGAAATTACCTGGTATGTAGGATGCTCTGTATGAATATTGCCTGTTTATAGTTTATTTTGGTCTTTTAAAGATTTTAATTGTTTACTTGTTCATTCATTCATTCATTCATTTATGTATTTGAGAGAGAGAGTAGCATGCGATGGGGGGTGGGGGGCGGGGAGGGGCACAGTGGGAAGGAGAGAGAGACTCTCTATGCTGAGCAAGGAGCCTGTCATGGGGCTCAATCTCACCATCCTGAGATTATGACCTGAGGTGAAAACGAGAATCAGACATTGAACCAACTGAGCCATCTGGGTGCCCCTATTCTTTTATTTTAAAATAAGGAAGAGAATTACTATAAACTTTAGGCATAAACAAACCTCCCAGGTACTCTACCTGTTAAAGACCTATAACAACTTTCCCAAAAGTCACCTATCTTTCAGCTAATAGTTTTCTTTCTCTTACAGAAGATTTTCCCTGAATTGCTTCTCAGTGAGTCATTGTCCACTCCCAGTTTTGTCACATTTTAAACTGCTCCATGGTTAATGAATCACTTCACATATGGCTTTATTGTTTGCCTTTTAGTACCCTCCTAATTCTCCTGGAGAAACAGAAAAGAAAGAAAGATATCTGGGACCAGAACATTAAATACCAATGGAAATTCAATGCCTTAAATACCTTTGGATGAAGGCTCAACCCAAAGCGTAAAATAAGCTCCCCCCACCTTACTTCTCTGATGCTAGAACTCATGATCCTAAGCTGTTCTCTTCTTTAAAAGTCTCTAATTAAAAGCTTGGGTACCAGCGTTTGTTGGTTTAGTGATATATTTTCTACATTTTGAATACTTCAGAAAACATAACCTTAGAAGAAGAGAGGTAAAGAAGGAAAAGAGAGAAAGAGAAGAGGAGTATGAGAAGCAAGGGAGGCCAGTAAAAACGAGGAAAAGAGGTGGTGAATATATAGGGACAGAGAAAGGGAGAAAAAGAAACAGAATCGGGGGAAATTAGTAAAAAAATCAAAAGCGGGGGACAAAAAAATAGAGATTAGACTTACAATTTTTGGCTCCATGCATAAGAAGTCAGTTGATTCTAGTAAGTACATAGTTGAAGAGACTGAAAAATCAACAACTCTTCTTGGATCCGTAAGAGGGGAGCACAAAGGGAAAACCACTGCCCTCGGGATTGGAGAGATAGGCAGATGAACACAAGACTCATTGCTAACCAAGCGATAGACTCATAAGAAGAAACCAGCAAGGGAGAAAGTGCTGGTGTAGGAAACCAGAATTGTAATTGAAAAATTACCAGAGGCTCAGTTAGGACAAATCTGAGAGTTAAAACTCCAGGGGTACTCAGTGATAAGGGATTCTCCAAAATATTGTGAGATTTACCTACAGGAACTTGGCCAGGTTCCCATAGTAAATATCAGAGAAAAATCCTCCTGTGCTTCTAGCAAGGGGAGGAGAAAAGAAATCGTTTGGAAATATGTCAAAACACTCTTCTTTTGGGAGAAACTAATTAACCAGAGCCTAACCTGCTGGGGTATTATCAGAGCCTAACTGACTCTGGGAAAAGGGAAATTCTCAACTCCAGCTGGCTCCAGCCTTCCATATACAAAGCGAGTATATGGAAGTATATACTCCAACACACTCTACACATCCATTCCCATCCCAACTAAGGGGAAAGAAAAGACTGAGAAACACTTATTGGGTTCATAGTCCAGAGATATAGTAAAAGATTGAGACCTAATCACAGACTATAAAATGATTTCCGGGGCGCCTGGGTGGCTTAAGCCGCTGCCTTCAGCTCAGGTCATGATCTCGGGGTCCTGGGATCGAGTCCCGCATTGGGCTCTCTGCTCGGCAGGGAGCCTGCTTCCTCCTCTCTCTCTGCCTGCCTCTCTGCCTACTTGTGATCTCTGTCTGTCAAATAAATAAATAAAATCTTTAAAAAAAAAAAAAAAGAAACGATTTCCCTCCCAGAACACCTGGGTGGCTCAGTCCATTAAGTGTCTGATTCTTAGTTTTGGCTCAGGTCATGATCTCAGGGTCATGAAATCCTATCTCACCTTGGACTCCAACTCAGCAGGGAGTCTGCTTAAGATTCTCTCTCTCCCTCTCCTTCTCCTTCTGTCCACTGCTTCCACATTTGCTCTCTCTAAAACAAATATCTTTAAAAAAAATAAAATTTCTAAAAAAAAATTTCCCCTCCCTGACACCTCACCACCATATTACTCAAAGCTTATTTATAGCAGTAATACAACATGTCTGGTTATAAATAAATTTGAAAAAAAAAGACAAGGCATATAAAAAGGCAAAAAAAAAAAGTTTTTTTAATTTTTTAAATTTAAATGCAATTAATTAACATATAATCTGTTATTGGTTTTAGAAGTAGAGATCAATGATTCATCATTCTCATATAATATGCAGTGCTCATTATATAATGTGCCCTCCTTAATGTCTAGCACCCAGTTATCCCATCCCCCTGCCCTCTCCCCTCCAGCAACATTCAGTTTGCTTCCTATGATTAAGAGTCTCTTTTGGAAAAAAAAAAAAGACAGCTTGAAGGGACAGAGCAACCATCAGAACTAACATGGCAACAACATTGGAATTGTCAGAAGAAGAATATAAAACAACTATGATTAATATGCCAAGGCCTGTAATGGATAAAGTAGGCAGCATGTAAGAACCGGTAAGCAATGTAAGCAGAGAGATGAAACCCAGTGAAAAAACCAGAAAGAAATGCTAGAGATAAAAGACACTGTAACAGAAATAAAGATAAACTTTAATAAGCTTATTGGTAGACTGGACAGAGCTAAGGAAAGAATATCTGATTTAGAAGATATCAGTAGAATCCTTGAAAATAAAAAAAGCAAATAAAGACGGAAAACATAGAACAGACTATCCAAGACTATGGGATAATCACAAAAGATGTAACTTACGTACAACAGGAATACCAGGAGAGACAGAGAAAGAAATGGAAGAAATATTGAAACAATAATGACTAAGTATTTTCCAAATTAATATCAGACACCAAACCAGAGGACCAAGAAGCTCAGAGAACATCAAGCAGGATAAATACCATAAACTGTACCTAGGCATATCATTCTTATACTACATAAAATCAAAGATAAAGAAAAAAAAAGGTAAAAATACCAAAAAATCCAGAGAAGAAAAACATTTTTAATACAGATGAACAAAGGTAGGAATTACATCTGACTTCCCTTCAAAAACCATGCAAGCAAGAAGAGAGTGGAGTGAAATATTTAAAGTATTAGTAAAGAGGGAAAAAAACAGACCTAGAATACTGTTCCCTGTGAAATTATTCTTCAAAACTGAAGGAGAAATTTTCTCAGACAAATTAAAATTGAGGGACTTTTTTGCCAGTATCTCTGCCTTGCAAGAAATGTTAAAGTTCTTAATATAGGTCAGACACTCAGATCTACATGAAAGAAAGAACATCACAGAAGGAATAAATGAAAATAAATAGAAACTTTTATTTTTCTTATTCTTAATTGATCTAACAGATAATAGTTTGCTCAAAATGATAGTATCAACAAAGTATTTGATTATATATGTTTGTGTGTATATCTTATGTATATACCTTATGCTGATATATGCTTTTATACAAGTGAAATGAATGACAAGAATGATACAAGGGAGGAATTAGGATTATTTTGATATTATAAGGTACTCACACTACCTGTGAAGTGGTATAGTATTATTTGAAAGTGGACTTGGATTAGCTATAAATGTGGGCAACGACTAAAAAAGTTTAAAAAGTATAACTGATATTCTAAGAGAGGAGACAAACGTAATCATATAAAATGTTCAGTTAAAAACAGAAAAGGAAAAAAAGAATTTAAGACAAAAATAGGAATACAGAACAAGGCTAGCAAAAAGAAAATAGTAACAAATAATGTAGATACTAACCCAACTATATCCATCATCACTTTGAACATCAGTGGTCTAAATGCCCTAATTATAAGACACAGATTGTTAGAATCAATCAAAAAACACAACACAACCATATACTGTTAACAAGAAGGCCACTTTAAATATAAAGGCACATATAGAAGAAAGCAAAAGAATGGAGAAAAATATGCCATACTAAAACTAATCAAAAGAAAGCAGGAGTGGCTTTCTTCAAACAGAACAGACTTCAAAGCAAGGAAAATTGCCAGGCATAAAGAATACTACATAATGATAAAGGGATCGATTCTCCAAGAGGACATAATAATACTTAACATGTATGCAACGAACAACAGAGCATCAAACTAAGTGAGGCAAAAGCTAATAGAATTGCAAAGAGAAATAGATGAACCCACTATCATAGCTGGAAAACTTGAACACCTCTCTATCAGAAATGGACAGATCCAGCTGGCAGAAAATCAATAAGGATAGAGCTGAACTCAACACCATCAATCAATAGACATCTATAGACAACTTCATCAGGCAACAGCAGAATACATATTCTTCTCAAGGTCACATGAAACATTCACCAAGATAGAGCACAATCTGTGTGACAAAACCAAATTTAACAAATTTTAAAAAACAGAAATCATACATCTCTTTGCAGGTTACGGTGAATTAAACTAGAAATCAGTAACAGAAAGATAACTGGATAATCCAAAACACATGGAGATTAAGCAGCATGCTTCGATGTAACACAAGGATCAAAAAAGAAATCTCAAGAGAGATTTTAAGATTTTGAAATAAAGGAACATGAAACTAGAACTTATTAAAATTTGTGGAATGCAACAAAAGACGTGCTTAAATGGGGATGTATGGTATTCAATTAATCTACTATAGAAGAAGAAAAATATAAAATTAATAATCTAAGTTTTCACCTATGAAACCAGAAAAAGAAGAGCAAATTAAATCCAAAGTAAGCAGAAGAAAAGAAATAATAAGAACTAGAATGGAAACCAATGAAATTAATAATAAGAAATTAATAGAGAAAATCAACAAAACCAAAAGCTGATTCTGTGAAAAGATCAACAAAATTGATAACCATGTTAAGTTAGATAGCCATTCTAACTAAGAAAAAAAAAAAGAATAGACACAAATTACTAATATCAGAAATAAGAGAAGGGATATCTTTACAAATCCCATGGACATTAAAAGGATAATAAAAGAATACCACAAATTTGATAACCTGCATGAAAAAGACTAATTTCCTGAAAGACACATTTGCCAAAATTCACACAAGAAGAAACAGAGAGTATGAATAGCCTATACTTATTAAAGAAATTGAACCAATAATTAACAAGTTTCTAAAACAGAAAGCACAAGAACCAGGTGGGTTCATTGGCAAATTCTACTAAATATTTAAAGAAGAAATTGTACCAATTTTCTGTAATTTCTTTCAGAGGATAGAAGCATAGGGAATACTTCCTAATTTATTCTATGAGGCCAGAATTACCCTACTATCAAAACTAGACAAAGATATAACAAGAAAAGATAATTACAAACCAATATCCCTCAAGAACAAAGAAGCAAACATCCTCAAAAAAATTATCCAATTGGGGACGCCTGGGTGGCTCAATTGGTTAAGCAGCTGCCTTCGGTTCAGGTCATGATCTCAGCGTCCTGGGATCGAGTCCCACATTGGGCTCCTTGCTCAGCAGGGAGCCTGCTTCTCCCTCTGCCTCTGCCTGCCTCTCTGTCTGCCTGTGCTCGCTCTCTCTCCCTCTCTCTCTGACAAAAAAAAAAAAAAAAAAAAAAATCTTAAAAAAAAATTATCCAATTGAATATAACAATGTATAAAAAGAAATATATACCATAAACAAGTAGGATTTATCCCAGGTATGCAAATCTAGTTCTACATTCTAAAATTGATGTAATACATCATGTCAGCAAGCTAAAAAATAAAAATCTTATGAGCATCTATCTAGATGCAGAAAAAACATTTGACAAAATCCAGCACTGATTCATGGTTACAACTCTCAGTAACCTAGGAATAGAGGAGAACTCCTCAACTTGATAAAGAACTTCTATAAAATCTTAGAGCTAACATCCTGCTTTAATGGTGAAAAACCTCAAAACTTTCCCACTAAGATCAGGTACAAGGTAAAGATATCGACTCTCACCACTCTTTTTCAACACCATACTAGAAGTTTTACCTACCGCAATAAGACAGGGAAAAAAAAGCAAGAAAAGGAATACAGGTTGGGAAGAAAGGCATAAAAATATCTTTTTAGACAAATGACAATTGAACGTTCATGCAGCAAATCTGAAAAAAGCAACAACAACAACATCTCCAGGAACTAATAAGTAATCATAAGAAGGTTGCAGGATACAAGATTAAAGCCAATTACTTCCCTATATACCAGCAATAAACAAATGAAATTTGAAATTAAAAATACAATGCCATTTACACTGACACCCAAACCTGAAATATCTAGGTATAAATTTTTAAAATATGTGTAAAATCTATGTGAAGAGAACTATAGAAGTTTGATGAGTGAAATTAAAAAAAAAAACTAAATAGATGGAGAGATTAGTCCATGTTCGTATTGAGGAAGATTCAAGATTCATTTCTTCCCATCCTAGTCTGTGGACTAGATAAAATCCCAATCAAAATCCCAGCAAGTTACTTTGTGGGCATCAACAAATTCTAAAATTTATAAGGAGACACAAAAGACCCAGACTAGTCAACACAATACTGAAAGTGAAGAACAAAGTTGGATGACAGATACTACCTAACTTTTTCGTCAAATCAGGACTAAAATTTGCATTTGCTGTACCAAGGGCCTCCATCTAAAGAAGGCCTGCCTGAGAGTGAAGCCAAACACAGAAGAGGGAGAAAAAAGGAAAAAGAAAAAGAAAAAGACAAGACAAGCTTCTTAAACATTACTTGAGCCTTGGATTTTGTAATTACTTGACCTAATATGCTGGGAGATTTTCTTCTGTTTTGTATGGGTTTTTTGGCTTTTAGGGTTGTTGTTGTTGTTGTTGTTTTTCTTTTCTTTTCTTTTTTTTTTTTTTTTTTAGTTTTTGCTTAAACTACTTCAAGTTGGATTTTCTGTCATTAACAACAGAAAGAGTATTACCTGATACAGGCCTTAAAACAGTCAAACAATATTACTAGGTCCTGGAGATAAAATAATAAAAAAGACACTATTTCTATTCTTAAAGTTTAGAGTCTAAATGAAAAGATAAGAAAGTAAACTGTATGTTAAGTGCTGAGACAGGAAAAGTTGAAGAAACTCTTTGAGTACATAGAAGTTCTAGATACCATCAGTTCTCAGCATCAGGAGAAAACTAGATTATCACTAAGATGTCCATTTGATATGAGGTGGCAAAAACTGGATGGAGGATAACCCTGTTAAAACTTTGTGGAAAGGCTGGTTGGAAGTCTGGACATCAGTGGCCCAGCCATTCACTGGGATTCAGAACATAAGTTCCTCACAAGGGGAAGATGATAGTTAAAAACAAAATAAAATAAAAAACAAATCAAAACCACCAAAACAAACAAAAACCTAATTTAGAAGGGCTAGGACCAGTTTGGCAAAGAAGCCTCAAAACAGTGAGTTTTGGGGGCACCTGGAAGGTACAGTCAGTCAGGTGCTGACTCGTGGTTTCACCTCAGGTCAGGATCTCCGATCTCTGGGTCGTGAGATCAAGCCCCATGTCAGGCTCTGCGCTCAGCACTGAGTCTGCACAGAGTTTCTCTCTCTTTCTGCCTCTGTCCCTCCCTAACATAGATTCTCTCTCTCTTTCCCTAAAATAAAAAAAATTTTAAATTAAATTAAGTTAAATTTAAAAACAGTGAGTTTTAAGTAGGGAAACCTTAGGACAGTTTTCTCATTAGACATGCACAGTGTTCTAAAGTCCTTTCAATCAGAAGATTTAGGGGTATGACAGGAGAAAAGAGAAAAAAGAAAAAAGGAAGGAAGTCATATCAGTTTCACATTCTAACCTTTATCAAGCTCAAACCATAAGAGAGGGGTAAGATTTACTATAAAGCTACAGTAATCAAAACTGTGGTTTTAGTAAAAGAATAGACAAATAGATCAATGGAACCGAATAGAGAGTACAGAAATAGACCCTTATAAATAGAAAAAAGAGAAAAGGCATGGAGCAAAGGCACTCTCTTCAATAAATGGTATTGAGCTTTCTACCCAGAACCTGGCAGGATGCTCCCACAAAGAAGACAGGATACAATCCCAAAATACAATACAATACAACACAAAATACAAAACCCCAAAGAGGTATTGACCAGAGGATGCACAACCATCAACATTCACAAGCAGAGTCATGGAGTGGGTTTCAAGAAGCATGTCCCTCGGGCATTCAAAGAAACCCAGAAATTTACCAGGAAGGAGATGGGAACTCCAGATGACACCATGACACCATGCTCACCAACACTGTCGGAGCCAAAGGAACAAGGAATGTCCTGTACCCTACCCATGTGCAGTTCTCCGGACAGCATAGTGAGGATGACAGTTCACCAAACAAGCTCTCTACACTGGCTACCCACGTACTTGCCACCACTTTCAAAATTCTACACGCTGTTAATGCGGATGAGAACTAACCACCAATTGTCAAAGGTACAAACTTATTTTTAAAATGGTGCTGAAACAGCTGGACATCCACATGAAAAAGAAAAGTGAATCCAGGCACAGAACTTACACAATTCACAAACATTAACTCAAAACAGATCATAGACCTAATGTAACATCCAAAACTGCAAAAATCCTAGAAGACAACATAAAAGAGAGCATACATGACCTTGGGTGTGGCAGTGACTTTTTAGATACAACACCAAAGCCACAATCCATGATGAGCTGGACTTTATTAAGAAGATTAAAAACTTGAGCTCTATATACAACAAATTAATATGAGAAGAGAGAAGAACCACATGGTCCTCTTAATTGATGCAGAAAAAGCATTTGACAAAATCCAGCATCCGTTCCTGATTAAAACGCTTCAAAGTATAGGGATAGAGGGAACATTCCTGAACCTCATCAAATCTATCTATGAAAGACCCACAGCAAATATCATCCTCAATGGGAAAAAGCTTGCAGCCTTCCCATTGAGATCAGGAACAAGACAAGGATGCCCACTTTCACCACTCTTGTTCAACATAGTATTAGAAGTCCTAGCAACAGCAATCAGACGTCTAACAGAGAGAAATAAAAGGTATCCAAATTGGTAATGAAGAAGTCAAACTCTCTCTCTTCGCAGGTGACGTGATTCTTTATATGGAAAACCCAAAAGACTCCACCCCCAAACTACTAGAACTCATACAGCAATTCAGCAACGTGGCAGGATACAAAGTCAATGTGCAGAAATCAGTGGCTTTCTTATACACTAACAATGAAAATACAGAAAGGGAAATTAGAGAATCGATTCCATTTACTATAGCACCAAGAACCATAAGATACCTGGGAATAAACCTAACTAAAGAGGTAAAGGATCTGTACTTGAGGAACTACAGAACACTCATGAAAGAAACTGAAGAAGACACAAATAGATGGAAGACCATTCCATGCTCTTGGATCGGAAAAATAAACATTGTTAAAATGTCTATACTACCTAGAGCAATCTATACTTTTAATGCCATTCCGATCAAAATTCCACCAGCATTCTTCAAAGAGCTGGAGCAAATAATCCTAAAATTTGTATGGAATCAGAAGAGACCCCGAATCGCTAAGGAAATGTTGAAAAACAAAAATAAAGCTGGCGGCATCACCTTACCTGATTTCAAGCTTTATTACAAAGCTGTGATCACCAAGACAGCATGGTACTGGCATAAAAACAGACACACAGACCAGTGGAACAGAGTAGAGAGCCCAGATATGGACCCTCAACTCTATGGTCAATTAATCTTTGACAAAACAGGAAAAAATATACAGTGGAAAAAAGACAGTCTCTTCCATAAATGGTGCTGGGAAAACTGGACAGCTATATGTAGAAGAATGAAACTCGACCATTCTCTTACACCGTACACAAAGATAAACTCAAAATGGATAAAAGACCTCAAAGTGAGACAGGAATCCATCAGAATCCTAGAGGAGAACATAGGCAGTAATCTCTTTGATATCAGCCACAGCAACTTCTTTCAAGATACGTCTCCAAAGGCAAAGGAAACAAAAGCGAAAATAAACTTCTGGGACTTCATCAAAATCAAAAGCTTCTGCACAGCAAAGGAAACAGTCAAAAAAACAAAGAGGCAACCCACGGAATGGGAGAAGATATTTGCAAATGACAGTACAGACAAAAGGTTGATATCCAGGATCTATAATGGACTCCTCAAACTCAACCCACACAAAACACGCAAACACATCAAAAAATGGGCAGAAGATATGAACAGACACTTCTCCAATCAAGACATACAAATGGCTATCAGACACATGAAAAAATGCTCATCATCATTAGCCCTCAGGGAGATTCAAATTAAAACCACATTGAGATATCACCTTACACCAGTTAGAATGGCCAAAATTAACAAAACGGGAAACAACATGTGTTGGAGAGGATGTGGAGAAAGGGGAACCCTCTTACACTGTTGGTGGGAATGCAAGTTGGTGCAGCCTCTTTGGAGAACAGTGTGGAGATTCCTCAAGAAATTAAAAATAGAGCTTCCCTATGACCCTGCAATTGCACTCCTGGGTATCTACCCCAAAGATACAGATGTCATGAAAAGAAGGGCCATCTGTACCTCAATGTTTATAGCAGCAATGGCCACAGTCGCCAAACTATGGAAAGAACCAAGATGCCCTTCAACGGATGAATGGATAAGGAAGATGTGGTCCATATACACTATGGAGTATTATGCCTCCATCAGAAAGGATGAATACCCAACTTTTGTAGCAACATGGACGGGACTGGAAGAGATTATGCTGAGTGAAATCAGTCAAGCAGAGAGAGTCAATTATATGGTTTCACTTATTTGTGGAGCATAACAAATAGCATGGAGGACAAGGGGCGTTAGAGAGGAGTAGGGAATTTGGGTAAATTGGAAGGGGCGGTGAACCATGAGAGACTATGGACTCTGGAAAACAATCTGAGGGGTTTGAAGTGGCGGGGGGGTGGGAGGTTGGGGTACCAGGTGGTGGGTATTATAGAGGGCACGGCTTGCATGGAGCACTGGGTGTTGTGAAAAAATAATGAATAATGTTTTTCTGAAAATAAATAAATTGAAAAAAAAAAAAAAAGCTTGAGCTCTATAAAAGCAATGCCAAGGGAATGGGAAGGCAAGCCACAGAGTAAGAGAAATATTTTCAAAAGACCTATCTGATAAAGAACTATTATCCAAATTATACAAAGAACCCTTAAAATTTAACAATTAAAAAAAATTTAAAAATGGGCTTGAGATCTTACCAGATACCTCACCAGAAAAGATATACAGATGGCAAATAAGCTTCCGAAAAGATGCTTCACATCATGTGTCATTAGGGAAATGCAAATTAAAACAACAGGATACCATTACATGCCCATTAGAAAAGCCAAAATCCAGAACACTGACAACACCAGATGCTGGCAAGGATGGGGAGCAATAGGAGCCCATTGCTGGGGCAAAAGCAAAGTGATAACAGCCCCTCTGGAAGATAATCTGGTGATTTCTTATAAAACTAAACACACTTTTATTATGATACTTACCAATCACTATTCATGGTTTTCTTGGTATTTACCCAAGAGGGTTGAAGATTATATCCACAAAAAAATGTATGTGAGGTGTGCCTGGGTGTCTCAGTGGGTTAAGCCTCTGCCTTCCGCTCAGGTCATGATCTCAGGGTCCTTGAATCAAGCCCCACAACTGGCTCTCTGCTCTGCAGGGAGCCTCTCTCTGCCTGCCTCTCTGCCTGATTGTGATCTTTCTCTGTCAAATAAATAAAAAATAAAACCTCTCAAAAAAAAAATGCATGTGGATATTTATAGCAGCTTTAATCATAATTGCCAAAACTTGGAAGCAACAAGGTGTCCTTCAGTAGATGAATGTGTGAAAAAACTGTGGTATACCTAGACAATGGAATACTTCTCTGTCATAAAAAAGAAAAAAAAAGTGATGTCACCATGAAAAGATATGGAGGAACCTTATCTGCATATTACTAAGTGAAGAAGCCAATCTAAAAAGGCTGTATATACTGCATGATTTTAACAGGTAACACTCTGAAAAGTCAAAACTATGGGGACAATAAAAAGACCGGTGTTACTCGGGGTTGGGTGGGGGGCTGGGATGAAGAGGTGGGTAGAGAGCATCTTTAAGATATGGTACTCTGTTCCATTATGATGGATACAGGTCCTAACACATTCGTCCAAAACCACTGAATGTACTGAATGTTCAACACCAAAAGTGAACCTTGATTTGAACTGTGGACTTCGGGTGGTTACAATGTGTCAACGTAGGTTCAGCTGCTGAAACAACTGTAGCGCTCGGGGGCGGGATATTGGTAAAGAGAGGGGCTGTGCCGCCGCGCAACGGTATGTGGGAAACCTCTGTACCATCTCTTCAATGTTGCTGTAAAGAAAACAGACTTAATTTAAAAATAAAATAAATAAAGACTAAAAAAAAGTGGAATATAATTAGGGTGGTGATTAAGAATTCTGGTTATAGAGCTGGTCTGACTGTGTTCACATCACAGCTTTACCGCTCACTAAACTCGTTTAAAGTCTCAGTTTCGGGGGCGCCTGGGTGGCTCCGCAGGGTAAGCCTTTGCCTTCGGCGCAGAGTGCAGGGATCGAGCCCCACTTCAGGCGCTCTGCTCAGCAGACAGCAGTGGAGCAAGTGGGTGCCACTGTTACCCCCTTTTAAAGATGAGGAAACTGAGACTTTTTTTTTTTTAAGATTTTGCTTATTTATTTGGCAGACAGATCACAAGCAGGCAGAGAGGCAGGCGGAGAAAGAGAGAGCTTTTTGTTTATTGGGGTTTATTTATTTATTTATTGCAAGGAGACTGTTTATTTCGAAAGGATTTTGCAGTAAACATGGTGAGTGGGGTCCAGGCAGCTGTTCTCCCTCGTCCCCGTCCTCATAGGGGTAGATGCTCACCTCCTCGCAATCCTCCTCCAGGGCCGCCCTGTCCTCCCGGCCCCAAGAACCCCTCCTCGGTGCCCTCACCACATACCAGTGCACAGAGGCCCTCGGGGCGCACATCAGGTCGAGCCTGTGGTCCAGGCGGGCCCGGCCCTGGCGACGACTGTCGTGTTGCTCGGCGGGCACGCGGCCAGGTCGCCCCGGGCAGCACGTGGGGGGCCGGTCGTTGATCCGGACCTCAGAGCCTGCTGGCCAGCAGTCCAAGCCTTGAGCGCCGCGTGTGGTCTTGACCGCAGCGACGGCGGTGACGTCCTCGGGCAGCACGCTGCGCCTGTGGCACAGGCCAAGGGCCATGTACCTGCCGCAGTGGGGCCACACTCCACTGTCCAGCTGGCAGGCTCTGGTCTGTGGTCTCTGCCGCCGACTGCGGCTTGGGTCCGGCATTCCCCACGGAGATGACCCGCGCGTAGGTGGCCACGGGGAGGTGGAGCAGGGAGCCCCCTCTCTCCACCTGTCTCTCTGCCTGCTTGTGGTCTCTGTCTGCCAAATAAATACACAAAATCTTAAAAAAAAAAAAAGTTTCAGTTTCCTCGTCTTTAAAAGGGGGTGATAGTGGCACCTACCTGAGAGGGTTTTGTGGTTAATGAGGTAACGCGCGGAAAGCACAGTATACAATGCCCCGAACACAGTAAGTGTTCCATAAGTGCAGCGGGGGTTATTACAGCTTAGAATATTAAGGCCATCATGGTAATGGTTAGATTCCTTAAATTATTAGTATTTAGAATTTCTGCCAACTCCTGAATAACTAAAAATCCAACAATTAGAAAAACTCTTACTAGAGATGCCCAATATATTTGTCAGTGGTATTGAATGTTACTATCTCACTAAGAATGTGCTAATGAAAATTCAGCAAAACAAGTCTTTTAACAACTTTTACAAATGTGCTGCAAACACCCAGAAAAAAAAAATCTAACCACATTTTGCACTTGATTTAATGTATCTATTTTAGAATATCTAGGCACCAACTTAGAGGCAGGACCGTCCATTTAAAATAGGAGGAGAGGTGAGGGGTTTGGCGGGCTGGAACTCAAAAGCCCATGTGTTAAGTGTGTTTCCATACATTTCACAGAGAGCTGACCCCAGGTCCCAGCATGTGCGTCCGACTGTCTCAGATACCTGAAAGTAAACAAAGTAGAAAACTAGTCCTGCCTATTGGCCCAACAGAAAAGTTGCAGTCAGAAAGATCTCATCAGATGTTCGTATATTCAAAAGTTTACCACGTCCCATAACGTGTTGACATGTTTACCGTGATTTGCTAAGAGGCAGGGGAGACTTTTCTCCACCTCACAGGGGGCTTCGACAATCAGGCTCCTAAAGGGTGTTCGCAGTTCCAACAGGTGAGTGACAAACAGGAGCACCGTCAACAAGAACGGGAGGCGGACTCCCATCTCCTCCCACCCATCCTCCCGCTGTGAAATGTCTCACGTCACACTGCCAAGATGATGAACTTTAGAGAACACTCACAGCCCAGGGACATTCACATTTTCAAGCTGTTATTAGCAACTAGTCAGACACCTAGTAATACTCCCCCGCTTTGTGTGACTCGAAGATGGAAGAACCTGAGCACTTTCCCTTCCACTGCCACGTGATGCTGTCATCTTACAGCAGGTTGGGGCAGGGAAGGGGAATCATGACAGGAAAGCCGGCAGATCTGATACTATAGAAAAGGAAATGGATGCAATTAAGAGAACAGGGCTTTGCCATTTAAAAAACCCAAACAACAACAAAACCCAAACAATGGTCTTTCACACACAGTAGGACTTCCCATGAATTTTTCACACACACCACCCCCTTCACTCTTTCCCATGATCTCAAGGAAGGTTAACCCCTAAGATTAATCTCTAAATCTCTAAGGCCAACACTCCTGATGATCTTAAGAACAAAGAATCTGAAATCTCAAGGAACAATATGCATAATCTTCATCAAGCCTGGCAATCGCATGACCTCTGTTAAAGTATTTTCAGATAGCTTCTCTCTATTTAACACGCATGACCCTCTCAGGCAACATGTCAGGTTTGCTAATGTAACCTTTGTTTTTCTATAAATGATTTTCACTTAACTCTCAAGTTTGCTTTAATGGAAAATTTAGTCTTCCTAATTCAGGGTGGCTCAGCCACTCTCAGATATACCTCAAACTCCTTGGATTTAAAAATCTATCTTTTCATGGTTTTCTTTTTTTCCCTCAGTTGAGGATAATCTAAATTCTATGAGGCTCACATTAGGTCTCCAGCATCAGGCCCGGAATATCTATGAAGTGTGCATCTGCAGTCTTCACTTGGCCGATGATGAGTGTTTTGTTCACTCTGTCTTTGGGTACACTTGGACACTTAATGCCCGTCCTGTCTTTGACTAAGTTGTCCTATCATAGCCTCCAGACATTAGTAGTTAAGCCATTTGCCCCTTCTGGAATTACTGACTTACAGTTAGCGCTTGCCTCTCCCACTAATAGGCCACGGGGCTCTGAGAGGTTGTCCTTGAAGCTAGTGATCAGATGATCTTTCCCAGCATTGCTGATCTACCTCCCAGGCATGATGCTGTCCTTGGGGCTTCTCTAAACTTCGCAATTTGGAGGCAAAACCCCATGGAACTACACCATGTTCCCGTCTGCTCTGGGATCCCGACAGACTTGACCAGACTTTCACTTTCCCTCTGAAGTTTAGACTCTCCAAAATGTAAGTTGGGCATTTCTAGCCATTGCTAAAGCTTACCGGTAGGGTCCTCTCAGATTCCGATCTTCCCACCCACTGATCACACTTTCATCTCCTTTAAGTGACAAAACAACAACAACAAACCTACAACAACATAAACCTGGATCCTACATCACCCCATGGCTTTACCAACTCTATGCGCTAGTATTGGGCACACGGTAACCACCAAATGTAAGTACTATTAAGCCCAAGAAAGTTACACACACAAAAATTTATGCATCTTACAGTTTTGGCTGAATAAGTAATTTTAGTTGAAATTACTTGATTACAAGTTTAGAGAATATAGTAGGCAGAATAATGGCCCACCAAAATATCCAGGTCATAATCCCCAGAATTTGTGACTATTTCTTTATATGAAAAAGAATTTTGTGTATGTGATTAACTTAAGGATATTGAGATGACAGATTATCCTGGATTATTCAGGTAAATATGAAAAAGGCAAGGAAATGGACTCTCTCCTCAGAGCCTCCACAAGGGATCAGTCCTGACACTTTGACATTAGCTCCAGAAGATTCATTTTGTATTTCTGACCTCCAGGACTATAATATAATAAATATGTGTCGTTTCAAACAATTGAATTTAAGATAATTTGTTACAGTAGCAGCAGCAAGAGAACTAATAAAGAGGCTATGAGACAAAAATCATGGCAGTACCACTTTGAAAAGTAATTTGGTAATTCATTACAAATTGAAACATGTATTTATTATATGATCCAAAAAATCCACTCCTAGGTACTTGCTTCAGAAAAATGAAAACATAAGTCTTGTACACAAGTATTCATAGCATCTTTAATAACAGCCAAAAACTAGTAACAGCCCATCCACAGGTGAAAGTAGAAACAAAATCACAACGTATTCATGTCAAGAAGTATAACATAGCCATAGAAAGAAATGAGCTGCTGGTATGTGGACGAATCTCTAAAACATTATGCTGGATGAAGACAAGAACAAAAAAAGTACACTCTATGTAATTCCACTTTCATTAGTTCTATAAAGAGTAAAATTTATCTATAGTGATAGAAGTCAAATCAGTGGTTGCCTAGGGATGTGGGGGCATAAAGTGGGGTGAAGGAAATGCTTTACATTTTGATTGTGGTGGTGGATTTATGGGTGTGTAAATGTAACGAAACGTTTAAAATTGTCCTGGCAAACCAACGACTACATTCAAGACCTTAAAAAATGTGAGTCTAGATTAGAGCCCTAAATCCATGTGGATTCTAAATTTTCCATACAATTTCCAGAAAATAGCCCTGAGAAATTGCAGGAATAAATTATAAGTGATATAACTGCAAGTCTTTAGATGTCATTCAAAATATATAAAACACAAAAAGGGTTACTGCTCTAATGAGTATCCCTTTTCTTTTGGAGAGATAGTGGCCCTTTGAAAAGGCCTTATATTTTAAGTTGAACCATGTGAAATTTCCCTCCATCTAGGTTAAAAAACTTGAATATCAGCAATTTCATATGATTCCATCTAATGAAATGCCAATTTTTCAACAAGCGTCACTTCATAGCCGAGTATTAAAAAAGAATTGAGTAAGATATTCACTCTCTTCTTGCTTAGTAAAAATAATTATATCTTTGAGTGAATATCCTCTTTCAATATACACTTTAAAAATTACAATAGAATGATTGTTATTGTTTTAGTCTCTGTCAATTGAATTTCAAATACAGTATATATTTTTAAAAGTACTTTTTCGTACAAAATGCTGTCGGTTTAAAACACCCTGCATATATTTACATTCCAAATCAGTGTCACTTTCATCATATGTTACCATAGTGGAGTGTTTCTTCTATAATGCATTAAAAAAAAAAAAAAGAGCAAAAGCAGGGTATTCTTAAGCAAACAGACTTTGACAAGCTGCTCTGCAAGTTTAGGTGCATGTGTTTGATTCTTTCAGGTATCTGCAATTTTCCGAAAGACAATCTAGAGATAAGCAATTTCAATCCAATCAGGTCATTCTTCAAGTCTTCCCTTTAGTTACCCATTTAAACAATGGTCTTGTTACGTTTGGAAACAATGGTTCTAGGAGTGAGTTGGGGTGATGGGCATAAGATCAGACACCTGTCAATCTGGGGGAAACCTGTAAAGCTTTCATCTTTTATTCTTGCTTTCTCCCTCAACTGGACTAAAAATAACAAGATTCAGATGGACAATCTCAATGTTTTTTGAAGAACATATCCTGAAAACATAGTCTTAGGAATCGTTTTCCTTTGTATAGAAGGGGCTGAAATAAGTTTGGAATCAGAAAAAAAAAAAAAGAAAGAAAGAAAGAAGGAAAGAAAGAAATTCTGTAAAAGAAGAATATAGAATCATTTATCTTATTAAGACGGAGGATCCAAGGCTTGGAGGATATCCTACTTGGCCCACTTTTCATTACAGAGTGATACCTAAACCGCTGAAAATGAAACCAAGACAGATGCTCCTTCCACAATATGCATTCCCTTCAGCCTGGATATTTAGGATGTGTCTAAAACACATTCTCCTCCATTCTTAAACTCAGAAAAAAATAAGAAAATGCCATTAATATTTCGATCTTACATTTTTTTCTAAAAGATTTTCTATCTTTGGTAACCCTAGAAAGTACCTCATAGAATCTGCAGAATATTTCTCCACAAAGCAGTTAATTCCTTTCTCTCACAGATCAAGCCACTCCCAATCTTCTTGTTCCCATTATTTAACTGTCCTCTCTCCCTGGTAAGCCCAAACCTCCAAATCCACTAAAAACCCAAATTAACGAAAGATAAGATACAGCTCTTCAGTGTGTTTTTATATTTTTGCTGGTGTAGCCAAGTCCACATATAATCCAATGACTGAAAATAACTATGTTTGGGGATGAGGAGACAGATTCCAAATACTTCTTTTCTGAAATGAAAATAAAACCCTCTTGAATTGTTTGTTTCCCCTTAAACAGTCATACTTTTAACCTTCTGTTGGCCAGATGGCACAACTGACTATCCACTTAATATGAACGTGGTACCTAGATAGGTCAGTCTGAGTCCCATCAGGAAGAAAAATAGGAATGGCATTTCTCTGTTTGCAAAAAAAAAAAAAAAAAAAAAAGTATGTTCTTTATTTTCTCCTCATTTGTCTGACTCTGAGACAGTGAATACTGATTATAAGAGACACATTGGTGCACCCAACTTCAGTCCATTTCATCCATCTGGGTAGAGAAAGTGTGACAGGCGTGCGTGGGTGTGGATGTGTTGTGAGAATGTATAAGCAGGAATGCAGGCTTGAGAGAGCGAGAAAGTGAGAGCGAGAAAATGGACTGTGAAAATGTAAGTCTACCCCAAATCCTGATTAACAAGTCTGCTATTTAATCTTCATTTATCTTAACTCATTTTGTAGTCAGGGCACATGGGCGTCCTTTTTCTCAAGGAAGCTTTCTCTGATTAGAAATACAGAACCAACCGAACGGTGGGCTCTTATTTTAAATGCTTCCCTAGCTCTTACCTTTGGATGCCTGTCCGTAAATACAGATACAAATGGGATGGTCCTCAGTGTAGTGACTGAAACAAAGTGTCAAAGTCAAGTGGTCACACCGTAATGGGATGGACAAACCCAGAGCTGCACATAGGGCCTCCCTGGCAGACGGGAACACTAGCCTTAAACTAAATCTACTCTCATTAACTTTGCCTTTCAAATTCTTTTCCCTTCTAAACTCCCACTGATGGCCCTATTTTGGCTTTGTCCTTTGAGTTATTGTTCATCTTCTGCTTTTTTTTTCTTTTTAAAGATTTTATTTATTAATTTGACAGAGAGACAGAGATCACAAGCAGGCAGGGGCAGGGGGAGCAGCTTCCCCACTGAGCAGAGAGCCCGATGCGGGGTTCAATCCCAGGACCCTGAGATCATGACCTGAGCCAAAGGCAGAGGCTTAACCCACTGAGCCACCCAGGTGCCCCTCGTTCATCTTCAGCTTATTGTCTCCAACTTCTCACCCTCTAATATTCTTTTCTTCTTAAATTCCTATTATCGCTTACGTCAGCTACTATAACTTCTTTTATTTTTTTTAAACTCTAAGGTTTCTTTTTCTCTATAAATGTAAATTTCTTAAAAGCTCATTATTAATGGAAAATTTAATTATTTTTATGAGGTTTATGATATGACAAGACCCTCCTTGGCTTAGCTTTCCTTTCTCGTTTAGGGAGAGAACATGAGCTAATAAGCTTAGAAAGATACTGTGAGAGAAATGGCCAGCAGCCCCGGATGGTGGTACAGTAACTGCTGCCGTCTTTAAATATTTATCAGTGATTTTTACAAAATCTTTTACACTAATCTTATTTCATTCTCATGGCTAAATATTATTGTAGTCCCATTTTTATGAGAAAGAACAAGACTTGGAGAAGTTAAGCCCCTTGTGCAAGGTTACCCAGGTAACGAGTGGAAGAACAGAGCCCGAGCCCAGGCCATCTCTGCACAAATCCCATAATCTTTTCAACATAAAACCTGGGCCAAGAAGAACAAGTCTTAAAAGTGAAGGTATACCACATACAGAAATTAAATTAAAGGGGATTCCTAGGAAACAGATGCTTCTATTTAATGTCTTTACTTTGGAAAGCTTGCATAATTATGTTTCATTAATCTAAGCTTCCACTTAGTTTATTTTTTTTAAAGATTTTTATTTACTTATTTGACAGAGAGAGAGAACACGCATAAGCATGGGGAATGGCAGAGGGAGACAGAGAAGCAGACTCTCCACTGAACTGGGAGCCCGATGAGAGGCTCCATCCCAGAACCCTGAGATCGTGACCTGAGCTCAGGGCAGATGGAAAGTGGTCTGTGCCACCCAGACATCAACCTTAGTCTAGATATCAGCTGACCCAAAGGTCAAATCAGGCCTGGTGCCTGTTTGAGGAAGTAACGTATCATAGGAACAAAGAGCCTCTCCTAAGTTTTTTATATTGTCTAGGGCTGTCTTTGCACTATGAGAGCAAGGTTGAGCAATTACAACAAGGACCACATGACCCAGAAAGCCTAAAATGTTTCTTATCTGGACCTTTTCAAAACATATTTGTCGGGGCCCCTGGGTGGCTCAGTCATCAAGTGGCTGCCTTCTGCTCAGGTCATTATCCTGGGGTCCTGAGATGGAGCCCCGCATCGGGCTCCCTGCTCAGTGGGAAGCCTCTTCTCCCTCTGCCATTCCCCCTGCTTGTGTTCCTTCTCTCTGTCTTTCTCAAATTTCTTTCTCTCTGTCAAATAAATGAATAAACTCTTTAAAAAAAATTGTTGACCCATCTTAGATCATTTCCCACTATCTTTCATCCTTAAAAATCGGGTAGGCAATGAGAATAGATAGTAGCCAACAAAGAGCAATTTTCTTGAAGTACACTGTGTCTGTGCATGGCTATCACTTAACCATTCTGAGATTTTCTTTGACTATTATTGAGTGTGAGTCACACGGCAGTGGACTGACTTACACCAGGGTGCTCTTGATTGTCTATGGAAAATCAACAGTGCTAAAACAAGTAAAGTTATGGTCCAATGTTTTCAAACACATAAACTCAAATCATGAAGAAATTCCTGAGTTTTCAGATTGTTTCAGGAGGGAGTTTGTTAATATGGGCTAGTCTCCCCCAGAACAGAATTCAATGATTCACTTAAGAAAGAAAAATGTTGAGAAATGTTTCTGTTTTACAAAGATTAAATCTGTTAGATGTTCACTGCCTTGTCTCAATAGTAACTAAACAATATGATGTGACAGATGTTTGAGAAACTCATGTACTAATTATACATCTCCATTTTTAACTTCTCAACTCATGCAACTATTGGTCCTGAGAAGCGGCCCTTTTTTTCCTGCCTCTGACAGATACCAAAGGATAGGTAATAAGAAAGCATGTATACACACTGACATTCAGCTTAAAGATAGAAATAAATCCGTAATCACCATTTCCCCCTTAAATCACAACTTAAATGTATACAAAAGAGTTCATTAAATTCTTTTTGGAAACTCTACTTTGATCAGACACTCTCTCCCCAGGAAATGAGTTTCATGAATCCACTCTCTGTGGACACTATTTATTAAAAATGCCTTTGATTTTTGTCTTTGTTTTGCCTCTTTTAAGAGACTTAACCAGTTTTCACATACAAAATAGAATTGTTAAATAGTTTGGATGTCTTGGCTCTATTTTCTCTCAAACTTTGCCATTATATATTAGAGTTTATATCTTTTAAATCTACATTACCAGGAACCCTTGCCATTCTTCTTGGTTGTTTCAGATGCCTTGCCCTTTCCTGCTTTCTTTCTCATTATAGTCTTGAAAATAGAGATCAAACTATGAATAACAGGTATATCTGTGCAATGACTTCCTGTTAGAAGAGGGTACTATGCTTTGTTTTCTTCTCTTCCTGCCCTGGCAATTGTGGTAATTTTACCAGTCTTTAATGAGCCCATCACTGTCTTCAGAGAGAGTCTACAATGATCCCGGCATTGTCGTGGGTAACTCCAAGCCCATGACTCTGCAAGTATACGTTGGATTATTTTCTTCCTAAATGCACTGGCTCATTATCTTATCTTTGTCCTTTCTGAGGTTCGTACGTCAATTTTCTGTCCACTAACCAGCTTCATGAGGTCTTCAGGCAGTTTATCCCCATCAGCTTGGCATTTTATTAACCAGAAGAACTTGGGGTCATTGGCAAACTTGGAAATTTCGTTGTGAACACTTCTTTTCCACCTTGTTTATAAAGATGTTAATAAGAGCAGCCTCTGAACCAATCCCTAATGCCCCCTGGTTAAACAGATCACTAAAATAAAACAATTTATGGAGACGAATTAAGCCGTACATCTGTTATCACAGTACAAAAGATGGCTTTGAAATCATTGTCATTTAGAAGACAAATGAATAAAATCAACCAGTGTAGAAGGTGAAACAGTAGTTGAGACCTGTCACTATTTCTAGTGAGACCCAAAGGTACTAGGTATTTTGCTTGTTCTTTAACAAAATACAAAGAAGGGGGAATTGCCACAGTGTGAACTGCAGATTCCTCTTGGAGATTCGCTTACTGATAAACCACCACCAATACACCAGGTGGAAATGCTGTTATCCCTTAACACTAAGGGTCAATGATGAACACCAAACCTCTATTTAATAGCCATGAGCATGATGGAGAAGAAAATAAAACATGTCAACAAGATCGTATTTAATGCTAGAGGACAACAAAAGAAGAATATACAAAGATAAAAACTTGAATGTAGAGAATCTGGACTGTAAATAATATTTGTTTGATTGTTTTCTGGAACTTAAGATATTCATCCTATCCAGAAGGACTGGCTTCCAAGAGAGAGATTCTCTTCAGCATCTACCACTCAATAACCCAAACTTTCAAATTTAGCTCCCTCGCTGGAGACACCTCTCTTCCCCTGCCAACAGCACCGTTCAAGAGGGAATGTGCCCCGTGACCTGCGAAGCCCTGACTTCACTCTTGTGAAGTAGGTCACAGCAGGACAGTCATCATCTCGAAATCACGAGACAATCCCAACCTTTGCACTAGAGCTACACAGGTACAAGACTAAAGGAGGAGCAATTCTCTTTAGGGACCAACTTAATTTAACTGTCACCTGATGTTACTTAAGAACCAGTATCAACACATTATTGCTCAAGTAATATGCATGTTTAACTCAACGTCAGTGACACTTAAAGGAAGTCCTGACTAGGTCAGTAGAGAGATAGACAAACAGATACAGATAAAGCTCTGGTTGGAAGGACTCAAAGCAAGTTGACTTCAATTTGTGAAAAAGCGAACAATCACCGAGCCACGCCAGGCCAACAGGTGAGGCGCTTACTGACGAGGGATGAAGGTAGTCACTAGTTGCTCTTTCAGCATTTTCTGCCCAACCACAAAAGCAGCCTCTTTTGGAGCCCTGTGCCACTTCTCCTCTGTGCGTTTTGGGCTTCACCCGCCGCTGCGGGAGACAGATCTGGGGCAAGCTGCGAGGACCCCGCCCTCCTCCCATCCTTGTGGGGTCCCTCCACCTTCCTTCCCTCTGCTTGTGCAGAGGCAGCCCAGAAGTTGGGGGGAGTTAATTCTCCCAAGGATGACCCTCATCAATAAGGAGAAAATTTCACAAAATGACCTGGCCTGGAGGGACAATTCTGAGTGTCTTCTCTGTGGGTCCCCAGAGGACTCCCAGCAGAACTGACCTCCAGTTACAGCAGAAAACAGGACAGTAAGACCCCCTCTACAGACTTTCCCTCCTTCCCTGCCTCACTCTCCCACCTTCTAACAACTCCCTCTGCCCCCAGTCAAACAAACTCGCAGCACCCAAAGTGCTTGCCTCAGCCTTTTGCACGGAACCAAACAATAGCCTCGCGTCTGTATAACAGACTTACCAAGATGCCCGTCATTGAACAGCCCGTCTTAATACCTGAAGCACAGGGCACTTCGTCTTATGAACATTTAGTAGAGGTCACCATAGCCAACACGAATGTTATGAACAAGTAAAAGAAAAATATCTTTTGTCCGTTAAGACCTGTTTTGTGAGAAATGAAATCTCAGAAGAATGACTACAGGTATATCACAGTTCTACCAAAGTTGTGGAAATGTATTCCTGATTTGGGGGGGGGGGGGAATGCAAATCTGACCGTAGATGTGAGGCTGGTGGAAGAGGAACCTTCACGAGGAAGTGACACAACATTACAGTCCTAGTCCTTTGTGAGCAAGTACACACAAAGAGGAAAAATCTGTCAGGAAATCCCAAACTGTTCTGTAATTTAAAGGTAGGACAATGTTGAGTTAGGAATACTAGAGAAGTCCTCCTTTTCGTAACCATATTTTGTATTAATCAAGAGAAAAACAAAGAGGAATCAAGCAGACAGAAATATCAGCTTTATTACTGAGACTGGCTAACAGGCCAGGGGCTTTCCTCCTACTTACTCACACACTCCCGGCCGAGAGCTCAGCACAGGCATCTCGAGGACGGGTCTGTCCCGACAGCACTGACGGCAGGAGGAGTCCAACTGCATGTGTTTGCTCTGTACAGCTGGGTCCCGAGAGGAATGGGAGTCAAGACAAACACACCACGCTTGCCGCGTGTCCCTTTCCAAACTCGACTATCAAATACGTCGCTCTTTCTTCTCTGAGGGAAGAGTAAGGGCACAGGCAGAGGCCAGGAATATCACATGAATTAAATACAGCCATACTGGGGGCGCCTGGGTGGCTCAGTGGGTTAAGCCTCTGCCTTCGGCTCAGGTCATGATCTCAGGGTCCTGGGATCGAGCCCCGCATTGGGCTCTCTGCTCAGCAGAAGCCTGGTTCTCTCTCTCCTTGCCATACCCCCTGCATATACTCTCTCTGTGTGTATATATGCGTCAAATAAATTTTTAAAAGCTTTAAAATTTTTTTAAATTTTAAAAAATTTAAGAAGTCAAGATTTACCTAAATGTCTGAACCTTACATTACCTTTTCTTTCTTTATTAGCTCTATTCTCATCCTAATGCATATTCTTATTCTTATATATGGTTAATAGTGAGTTTAGCAGATGTATTTTCCTAGTAGAAACCTCAACAGACACAACTGAGGATGATTTTGTCTCTAGCCCAGGGAGCGCTGGACCATAAGCCAATCTATCCTCTTTGGACATGGGACAAGGATGCACCTAACGTCATTTCTTGGGCATTATCATTGTTGATGCATTAAGATTCTATTAGCAAGCAAGAAATTACTCTGAAACTTAGCAGCTTACAACACTATTTCTTATGTCACGGTTACCCTGGGTCAAGAATCTGGGCAGGGCTCAGCCGGGTCCTGTGGTTCAGAGTCTCTCACAGAGCTGCAGTCCAGAAATGCGGTCACCGCAAGGCTCGACTGAATGACCTCTCCAACTCACTCACTTGGCTGTTGGTAGAACTTAGCTCTTCCTGGACTGTGGGACAGAGTGTCTCTATACTTTACTGGCTGCTGGGAGGTCCACAGAGCAGCTGACAACTTGACAGCTGGCTTCATCAGAGCAAACAAGCCAATAAGCCAAAGAGAGACAGAAAGTGCCGGAAGGCAGTGTCATTGCGGAAACGCCATGCAGGAAATGGCATGTCAGCACTTTCGTTCAGTCTGTTCGTTAGACGTGAGTGACCTGGCAGGGCCAGATCACACGAAGATGTGAGCACTAGGAGACAAGAAGCATCTAGGAAGGATGCTTACCGTATCTGTGGATCACTCTAGTCAGTACAGCCATCTACAAGTCTCATCACCCAATTAAAGAATAGATTGTGTGAAAAATAAAATAAATTATGTGAAGGTAAATCTCCTTTGTAGGACCTTTGGCTCGGTCGTTTTTCCACTTTCTCCTTGGTTATTGTGTCTGACCACGGATCATACACCGGTACTGTGGGTAACACCAGTACTGATCATTTATTTTACTGACTATTCTCTATTCAAAATTCGCATGTGCTGTAACAGGAGGAGGAAAGATTTCCTTTGCTTATTAAAATAAATTTCTAAACAATCCTACATTGTCTTCCTTTTTAGTTTTCAAACTTTTCATAGTTAAACTTTTTTGACATGTTATTATGAATCATAGGCTCTCACACATTCAATTTATGTCAATTAATGATAATTATTATTGTGTTTTGATGCTCACATTTTTGTAACTTAAATCTTACTAGATAGTTTCTTTATCTTTTTAGTCTTTATCCCTGACATTCTTAAAAACGACTTTGCTCTCTGCCAAAAACTGCGTGTTTCAGACCTATTGCTTCCAATCCTAATGTTTTCCTGCTTGAAGACATGGAAATAGACACCCTCTAAGGAGATGTCATTCTGTCCGTGGAAAATAGTATAAGAAACAAAATTTTAAGCATTAGGAACATACGCATTTGTGAGGTTGTAGGACAGAGTGCTCAGACTGCTCTTAAATTTCAGAGAAAGACATAGAAACAGAATTCCTTTTTAGAATCAAATTTCAAATTTTTATTTTAATGTTATCTTACTTTTTTAAAATGAAGTTCTGCAAACCACTAAGAAGTGTTGCTACATGAAAAGCAACCAGGTAAGTAAACCTCACCATTCAGTTTCCTAAGCAGGAAATGATGAATTTCCTGATTTAGTCTTAGCAACTCAGGTCTACAGAATTGTAAGAATTCAAATGCATTTCTGGCCAGTAAAACTTGTGGAGCAATCTTTTTGTGCATCCTCTCTGGTTCTCATTATTTTGGGCGTTCCATCTTTTTCTCTGTGATTTCTCAGTGCTCTATTTTGCAAAGTCTCTGCACTCTAAACTCTTGCCTTTTTAAAACTGCTTTTAAGTGTAGAAAGAAGTCTATACAGAAATTCCACAACCCCACAAACCATTGTTGGTATTACAGAAGCATATTCACCATTTCCAGCCCTTCTAAATACAAACCCATATCCCCACTTCCTGTCATTTCTAGCATCTCTTCTACCAGCCATTATCCTCTTACTCATTCTATGCTTTAAACGTTGTACATTATTATTATAAGAACAAGAGCTAGAAGAAAATATATATGCGTTTACATACATGTATGTTTGTGTAAAATGTTTTGTGCATACTTTGTGAGGCAAACACTGTTCTTGGGCTGAGTCAATATACACTTCCATTCCTCGCCTCTTCCGCTGCTGTCCATCACAGTGGGTATGCTTGAGTCGTCACCAGTACAATCAGGCCATGGGCCACAGTTCTGGGCAATGGGATGTGAGTTGCTAAATCTACAAGCAACTGAATCCTTGTCTTGGAACGTTCTTCTACAGACTCCAAATTAAGACAGTGATGAGATGCTGCACTGTATCCTACAGCAACACAATGAGACTTCTTTCTGGTGAATTGGGATGGGGTCCACGTGAAAGACGATACACGGATTTATACAACATCTCTGAGATTCGAGAGTGAGAGGGCAGTGGTAATGATAAGACCTATGGAGATGTGGGGGTGCTGTTGGGCCATCAAAGTGGTAGGGGAAAAAAATCACAGGGTCGTATCAGGCAACTGTCCACTCCAGACATTGTGGGAAAGCCACTGGTTTATTGTGGCAGTGTATTCACAGCCTCTCATCTTCCGTAGCCAGAAGGCAAAGTGTGCTGAAAATCAGGTTATGGGTCTAAAGTCAGTTTCAAATAAAAGCTGAATTTACAATCCCCTGGGAAGTCCCCACGCTAAATTTATAGCCCTATTAGGGAAGAAAGGGACCTAAAATATGGAATAAGAACATCTGGGTATGTACACATATGAATCTTAAACCACTAAATATTCTACAACTCTGTATCAAAAGCAACTCTCCCCTCCTTAGCTGGAGACCATGAAAAGTCCTCACCTAAGGCAGATGCCCCACAAGATGATATCTGCCTCCCTCGAGATCTGTCCCCACTTCTGCTCATGGCTCCCAAACTAACTTGCATCAGCATCACTTCAAGTGCCCATGAAATCATGGACTACTGAGCTCCTACCCACAGAGTATCAGATTTGGTAGGTCTATGATAGGACATGGGAATCTGGTTTTTAACAAATTCCCAGGGCATGCTAATGCTGCTGGTCTGGAGATCAGTTTCCAGAGCCACTGTTTCAGCACAATAATCAGGAAAAACTTTCAGCCCAGCCCCAAACTGAGAAGTACCATCACTTTTGGAAAGCAAAATGTTATTTACCAAAACAGACCAAAGAACCTGACTACTGTGTACAGCAGGAACCAACAAAACATGTGCCCAGTGGATATGAGGGTTTACGATGGGGGAGGAGCAGGTAGAAAGGGGTTCACAGGTACTCTCTTATGACGCAGGACACGAGGCATGCAGATGCGTTGGGCCAACTCTAATGCTGCTGGGCAGGTCCTTGAAATGTGGGGATGATACTGACCTAGAGTAAATGACATGGGATTTCCTCGGCCACATACTGAAGATGCAGTCAAAAGGCTCAGAGACGTGGACATTTAAGTGGGTTTATTATACACAACCGGAGAGCACATTAGCTGGGTATGCTTGTGTCCTCCTAAGGGCCTAAATGATACTCCTGTCACTAGAGCAATAAGGAAGGCACGAGCATCACTGAGTAGAGGTGGCTGCTCCTTCAAGTCAGAGATAACAGCAGGATGTGGTCTAATGGACCTGGGTCTCCTAGTGTCAATGGAGAAGCTAGGATTCCAAAATAGGGGAGGCCGGGCAGTAACACTTAATTTCCTGAAGCAAGACAGATGCACAGGCAGTGAAACCCAATGACAAGGAGGGTCCTCGCTCACAAAGGCCGTATGGCAATAGCTAATACACCTTGGAGTTCCAAGAGGCAACCTTGACAGCAATATGGAATTGTTTCACCTATATAACCAAAAAAACCAAGAACAAATAAGTAGAAGATTGGTGTCAGCCACTGCAATTAAATGTCATTATCCATCGCCCATTTCCAGATCCAGGCCAGTTCTGAGACCCAGAGCCCATTCATAAAAGGGAAGACCAAACCCCTTGCCAAAGGAGCCTGCACATTGCAAGTATATACAAGAGTGAGTCCCCCTTGTATTTCACTGGAGTAACCTATAACCAATTCTGAAAGAGATTTTACAGGGTGAAAGTGAAATACCCCAAATCAACAGGGCTATTGGATATAAAACTTGAAATCATACTAACACAATGCAAACGTTTTATAATGAAGTAAATAAGACAATCAGTGGATCCCCTATCCCACAGCATACACCATCATCCAGAAGCTGCAAGCCTGATACAACACTAGAATGACCTCCGAAGGTGAAGCCAATTGCTAGAGTTGACACCCTGCAACACTGGTTGCTGTGCTTCAAGGTGAGCTGAGTCCTTGAAACGATGGCCATTATATGGTGCTGAATCCATGGCAGAGGGAATGGCCTCTCCTACCATTAGTCCTAATGACTCATTTGAAGGAATTTAAGCTCTCTCTCGCTCTCTCTCTCTTTTTTCTTTTTTAAGATTTATCTATTTATTTGAGAGAGTGGGGAGAGGAGTGGAGGGAGAGGGAAAGAATCTTCAAGCAGACTCTATGCTGAGCCCAGAGTCCAACACAGGGCTCTATCCTGGGACCCTGAGTTCATGACCTGAGCCAAAATCAAGAGTTAGACACCCAACCAATTGAGCCACCCAGATGCTCTGAATGCAAGTTCCTACAAGAACTGTAAGTTCTTCCGCCAGGAGATACAATAAGTTTTCCAGTATACCTAGAGCTAGAGCTGCCACCTAGCTGTTTCCAACAGAGAAAAGTTACATATACTACCTGATTATCATTCTTAATCACTATATGGGCTGCTATCAAATAGGGCAGTATGTCTGGGATTCAGGGAATTCACTGATGTGTTTCTTAGTGCCTACATTCCTGACAGTAATCACAAATGGAAAAAGTGGAAAATTATAGGCACTAGAGCCAGAAAAAGACACAGTAACTAGGAGCTCAGACTCCTCAAGGATGGACGTTTGGGACACTTAAGCCATCTAGATGAGCAAAGGTGCCGTCTACAGGGGAGGAGAAACCACAATGTGCAATAGAAGAGGAAAAGAAACTTCAGTGACAACCACAGCATTCAGTACAGAAATGGGATCTGTAATTTGTCCCACTAGCACTTTTATATCAAATACTTTGTTGGGATTTTAGTATTATTTTGGTTTTTCGAAGTTGTGACCAGCCCCAAATTTGAAGAATCAGTGACGGAACAGACTAAGCTCATCATGGGTCATGAGTGCATCAAGAAGGGCCAGGATAGACCATAATAGATGCTGATGACGCCTTAGCTGCATCCCTCCCATGCCAGCCTGAATTCCAGCTGCAGCATTTTCCTCTCTTTGCCCGATGGCTTTCTCTGACCATCAAAGTCTTTTTGCCTCCACACACAGTGAACAGAAACTTCTTGAAAATGAATGTCCCAGAAGACCAACCCTCACCCAATGGCTGGTGGACATGGCATACGATACCCCAATTGCCTGCTACCTTGGATGGGATAACCTAGGTGATGAGGTTATGTGTTCTACTCTGTTTCAAATCACATCACGAGCGGCTGGATAATATACTCTTTAACGGCTCTCTTCCCTTCCTGGTCTCATTTCCCTTCTGCCCTACTGGTGTTTCCATGGAGCCTTTCCCAAATATGTGTACTCAAATATGTGTTTCTGAAACTGCTTCTGAGGAGGAATGCACCTGAAGATATACAAGTAAGCAGAATGAGAAGTAAACGATTTCTTCCTTTTCTCATGTGAAAGTCCAGTGGATCACACCCTCAGGTGCTCATCATCAACACAGGACAACTTAGGAGATTAGAAATTGGTGTCACATTTGGGCACCATGAAGGGGTGAAGAAATGAAGAAATAGCCTTCGAGTCTTTTTCTGGGAAGTCTATGAGAGACTTAGAACCTGTGATGTGCAGTAAAGTGGAGAGCCAGATGGCCTGCTGGGGGAGGTGAGAAGTACAGAGCATCACCATTTAAGCTGCTGAGGTCGATAAGGTAGAGCTACTTCTCTAAGCAGAGGATCACCATGCTCCGGTCACACCGAGAGACCAGAACACAGGTTTTGTTAGCCTCAGACTTCTGCAGGCGACCCCACGAGGGTGCCTATGGTGAGGAGGGACAAGGAGCATCGTCCCAAACCCAGGGAAAATCCAAATCCCTGCAAAGCTCAATCTCCTCATTTCCCATGAGCATGAGGACATATAAGCCCCCTTGAATCCAGTATCATCCTTCCAATAGGATAGGAGAGGAGAGGTCTTCATAGGAAGCTCAACTTCAGAATAGTCCAATAATCTTACAAAACGAGGCCATTTTAAACCAAGAGACAGATAATATTAATTGGCTAGTTTAGATTCTGCTATGGCACAATCCATATAGTCCGGGAAAGCAGAGCAGAAGAGGAAGATTTTCATGTGACTACTACTCCCACTACAGAGGTTTGACGTCTGCAAAAAGTAAGTGAATCCACACTTTACCTCATTTATTAAGGGAAAAATGTTTTTGATATCTAATATTTTAAAAATATGCAGCCCTGGAGTACACCAAGTAGTACATGAATACACTTACACACTCCAAAGACGTCGAGAAAAAGGAAGGCACATGCACCAGCTCAGCAGAGACAAGGAAAGACCTCAGATGAAGCCTGCCGCCCCCACCTGAAACTTAGAAGGAGGTGGCCCTGTGTATTAAAGGATGCTGGACCTCAGGGAACATGAAATGGACAGCAGGCCAAAAAACAAATAATAACTCTCCCAGTCCCTTCTCCTCTCTGGAAACTCATGCCCTCCCACTTCCCCTATAGTTGTCCTAGGTCTTCTCTTAATAATTCATAACTAAGCCCCTATGAGCCGAAATGTTATTAAGAAAGATAATCTTACACAAAGGGAATCTTCAGGTACCTCAGATCTGAAGAAGGTTGTTCAGAGGAAGACATACACACATACACACACACACACACACACACACACACATGTGTGTGTGTACAAATTTATTTACTTGTATTTTAAAAATACGTATTTTTTTTAAAACTCTACTGGTCCTAACACAGAAAGTGAACAAGGAAAGTGGGGATCTCAGGGGTTAACTTGTTCACACAACTGTTAGCCTGAGGTTCAAACTCATTCAGTATAAATAAAGATGCCTTAAATCACAACTGTGGAGTACTTTGCAAAGTGCCACATAAACAAGAGTACTATTATTGGCAATCTGAAACAGAAAAGACCATATAACATGAAATTTCTTTTACAGACTCAGTATGATAATGAGTATGGGAAAAATAAAAGGTGAGTGTTTGGTCTTCCATATGGCTAGGAAGTAGGGGAAATGTTGATGATGAGGAAATCAGGGCTATCACTAAAGCCGCTGTCAAGGACAGCAACAACGTATAGTAATTAAAGCCCAGTTTCGACACCAGATGGGCTTGGATTTTAATCCCAGCTCTGCCACCTGCTACCTGTGCAATCTTGAGCAATTTATTTAACCTTTCTGAGAATTAACTGAATGTTGTGCAGATTAACTGAGATCATATAAGTTTCAGGAGCATCATAGATGCCCAACAACTATTAATCTTCCTACTCCCTTCAAACCCACTTCCCACAACTAGGAGAGGGAAGGAGTGGAACCGGGGGTAAACGAGACTGAATGTACAGAGGGGAAAAGCAGAGATCCAGGCAAAAGCACTGAAAAAAAGAGTGAACGATGCAATACTTTACAGAAGGCTTTGTGGCTCATGCATTCTGATAAATCTGAGTTGATGTTTATGTCTCGTGTGAACAGCCAAGTTCTCACATCAGTATGACACCCAACTAGATCATCTCCTACTTCCTCAACATCCTCTGGACTCCATCTGAGATCAGTGTCCAAAGTGGGGACCCTGCTAAAATGATGACCCCAGGCCCCAGGCCCAGAGCTTGTGACTCAAAACATCCTTCTGCATCTTCAGCAAAGAGGCTAATATTTTGAAATAATAATCGAGGTTCCTCTCCCCATTCATCATTCCTACCACCAGATTTTCTAGTTGTTCTTTTCCTATTCAGCTGGGCAGCATTATATCAGGACAAAAAAATTAACAAGAACAGGAATCTAATTATTAGTTTTATTTGTTTTTAAGATTTTATTTATTTATTTGAAAGAGAGTGAAGCGCGTGGGAGGCATCAGAGGGACAGGGAGAAGCAGACTCCACACTGAGCTAGGAGACCGGACCAGTCCCAGGACCCCGAGATCATGACCTGAACTGAAGGCAGACACTTAATCATCTGAGCCGCCCAAAAATCCCTAATTATTAGTTTCCAACAGAAATTTTAATTCCACAGAGCCTACAACTTTGAAAGGGGGGGAAACCTATTTTGAACAGTAAAATCCAAGGATTAGATTATAGATAATGGAATTTGGGTAAAAGTCAGATATACCTCACCCTCCCCCTCAGCCCCCAACCAAGAGTAGATGAAACCTGCCCTATTAGAGGAACAGAAACCTTACAGAAGGAGAACAGAACCAGCTGTGAATGTGAAATTCCTAGCAGGCAAATATCAAGTTTAGTGGACAATTAAGACCAAACCTCTGAGGCCATGGAATCAATAAAAAAAAAAATCACAACTTTGGAGCTTAGATACGGCCTCTGGAAAACGGATGGAACACAATTCTGAATGTGAATAAACTTAAACCCACAATGACACAATAATCCATGAATTCCTGGTTTTAACTAAATGTCAACAAATTAATATTTCTGTCATTTATTTAGAATAGTGGCTCTAGGCATAAATTAAATTCAGTTACATGAAAATCTCATATAAGTTGTATTTTTCACAAATTTTGGAAATTGTATTACCTACCACAGTTTTAAAAGCTACCTAGGGGGGCACCTGTGTGGCTCAGTGGGTTGAATGTCTGCCTTCAGTTCGGCTCATGATCTCAGGGTCCTGGGATTGAGTCCCCACATCAGGCTCCCTGCTCAGTGGGAAGCCTCTTCTCTGTCTGTCTGCCATTTCCCCTGCTTGGGCTCTCTCTCTCTCACTCTCTCTCTCTGACAAACAAATAAGTAAAATCTTGAAATAAATAAATAAATGCAAGCTACCCAGGTACTTCTGCTGCGGTGGCCAGCAAACCACACTGAGAAATACTGTGAACTCCACTGAGTAATTCTGTCTTCCCCAGTACAGATCTTCAGGATCTCCTGTAAAATAATACCTACTCCATAGAGTTAAGGGAAGAATTTAATGAAATAATACTTGACATTTGTCATTTACTTAAGTTATCAATAACTACTACATGTTATTAGCAAGGAAACATTTCTTACTCCTCCCTGATATTTTCTTCCATATTGAAAGACCTTAATTAGTGTAACTGCTGTTGTCTTTTATGAAACTTCACTCCATCTGTCCCAGAGAGTGAAATGACTTATCTGACTGGTAGATTTGGGAAGAATAAACTCAAGTGTTGTCAGCTCATTTCTTTCCTACTTCCTCCTAGAAACCTGTTGCTAGTACCTTCCCACTGGGTACACGCCACCCATCACTTTTTTTTTTTTTTCAGTTCAAACTCATTTCCCTTTTATTAAAGTCCAAGTTACCATTACATGGTTTGGTACTCAATAAAGGAAAACTTGTTCAAATAAGGTAATATGACCGGAGACAAATTCTGTCCTTACACTGAAGCCTATGCCCCAGCATTATTTGTTCTTGGGCAATTCTAGTCACCTTGAGGACAGTATGTTGACTTACTTCATCTTCACGTGATATAACTTACCCTCTCTTGGAAACAGATGCTATTTCGGCCTACACCTACAACCCTTTGCATTAGTACATTTGTTCAAAATTAGGTAGTAAAGAAGACTCCTATTTATTGAGTTCCTAAGGAATTCCAACACTTATTTTAAGAAGAAAAAGTAATATCCATTCAGTTTACCAATAAAGTCTTGGATTTTTATATTCCTTGATCCATAAATTTTATCTAAAAATTTTTAAATAAATGTAGACATATGTATACATATTTTCTTAATATTTGTACATAAAAATTTTTATGATTGGAAAAATGTAAATATCCAACAGATACCTTGTGAAATTATAGTATATCCTTAAAATGGAATACTATGCAGACACTAAAAATAACATTGTAGATTTCAAATTCTGACAAGATGAAATATAAAGAGAAGATTTACTCTCCTGCTGTAAGCAACTGAAATCATGGACAAATAGAAAAAATGAATTTTGGACATGATAACAAGCAGCACAGGGCTGTGATCCTTGAGGGATGGGAAGCAGTTAAATTGAGCCCTACATTTTCACCAGCATACTGCTTACAGTTTCCAGTCCATGAAATAGGAAGGAAGAACCCAAAGTTCATTGCTATCGCCTAGTTGAGGAGACAGAAATAGAGATCAAAGCAACAATAATTTGCTGGGCAAAGTAATGAAGTTAAGACGCTCTATATAGAAAGCCCCATAGATCTACATGGATCCCACTGAGTCTTCAACTGAATACTGACTGGCAAATGTGTAAGAGAAAACTATGCAAAGTCAGGATGAAAAAAATACCAAAGAGAACGAGGCAAAACAATTCTGGCATTCAAACAAGACCGGAAATAATTTGTCGCTCACCCATGAGAATGGAAGATTTCATAATACATGGTCATCAGGTGGAATTCTCTGTAAGATATCACCTTAGTAGTAGAGCTAAATTAGTCCCATACTAACAGGTTCTCTATACTTACAAAGATTAAAATTGAAAGGATACAACTATTACCTGTGCACCCACACAAAATCTAACAGTACTTAAAGGAATAAATCAAAATCCATCAACCCACAACTTTACGGTAAACTAATCTTCAACAAAACAGGAAAGAGGGAGGAGTCAAGATGGCGGAGAAGTAGCAGGCTGAGACTACTTCAACTAGCAGGAGATCAGCTAGAGAGCTTATCTAAAGAGTGCAAACACCTGCAAATCCATCGGCAGATCAAAGAGAAGAAGAAGAGCAATTCTAGAAACAGAAAAACAACCACTTTCTGAAAGGTAGGACTGGCGGAGAAGATAGACCCCGGGGGGAGGGGCCGGCTCCCGGCAAGCGGCGGAGCAACGGAGCACAAAATCAGGACTTTTAAAAGTCTGTTCCGCTGAGGGACATCGCTCCAGAGGCTGAACCGGGGCGAGGCCCACGCAGGGTCGGCGTGGCCTCAGGTCCCGCAGGGTCACAGAAGGATCGGGGGTGTCTGAGTGTCGCAGAGCTTGCGGATATTGGAACGGGAAAGCCAGCTGCAGAGACAGAGCCGACAGTGAGCTCGCAGCTCGGGGTTACCTTGAAACAGTCGCAGGCTCGGTGAGCTCGGAGCGTGGCCGGAGGTCAGGCAGACGGGAGTTACTGGGCGCTGTTCTCTGAGGGCGCACTGAGGACTGGGGACCCGGGCTCTCGGCTCCTCCCGGCCGGAGACCAGGCGGCCGCCATTTGTATTCCCGTCCTCCGGAACTCTACGGAAAGCGCTCAGGGAACAAAAGCTCCTGAAAGCAAACCCCAGCGGATCACTCAGCCCAGCCCCCGGTAAGGGCGGTGCAATTCCGCCTGGGGCAAAGACACTTGAGAATCACTACACCAGGCCCCTCCCCCAGAAGATCAACAAGAAATCCAGCCAAGACCAAGTTCACCTACCAAGGAGTGCGGTTTCAATACCAAGGAGAGCAGCAGAATTCCAGAGTAGGAGAAAACAAACCACGGAACTCATGGCTTTCTCCCTGTGATTTTTTAGTCTTGCAGTTAATTTAATTTTTTTCTTTTTCATTTTTTTCTCTTCTTTTGCTAAATTTTTTAATTTTTTTAAATTTTTTTAAAATTTTAAAAAATTTTTTTTAACTTTTACTCTTTTCATTTTAACGTTTTTAACTAGTTTATCTAATATATATATATATATATATTTTATTTTTCATACTTTTCTTTATTCGTTTTCTTTTTTTAATTCCTTTTTTTTTCCTTCCTTTTTTTTTTAAACCTCTTTTTATCCCCTTTGTCCCCCTTCATGATTTGGGATCTCTTCTGATTTGGTTAAAGCATATTTTCCTGGGGTTGTTGCCACCCTTTTAGTATTTTACTTGCTCCTTCATATACTCTTATCTGGACAAAATGACAAGGCGGAAAAATTCACCACAAAAAAAGAACAAGAGGCAGTACCGATGGCTAGGGACCTAATCAATACAGACGTTGGTAATATGTCAGATCTAGAATTCAGAATGACAATTCTCAAGGTTCTAGCCAGGCTTGAAAAAGGCATGGAAGATATTAGAGAAACCCTCTCGGGAGATATAAAGGCCCTTTCTGGAGAAATAAAAGAACTAAAATCTAACCAAGTTGAAATAAAAAAAGCTATTAATGAGGTGCAATAAAAAATGGAGGCTCTCACTGCTAGGATAAATGAGGCAGAAGAAAGAATTAGCGATATAGAAGACCAAATGACAGAGAATAAAGAAGCTGAGCAAAAGAGGGACAAACAGCTATTGGACCATGAGGGGAGAATTCGAGAGATAAGTGACACCATAAGACAAAACAACATTAGAATAATTGCGATTCCAGAAGAAGAAGAAAGAGAGAGGGGAGCAGAAGGTATACTGGAGAGAATTATTGGGGAGAATTTCCCCAATATGGCAAAGGGAACGAGCATCAAAATTCAGGAGGTTCAGAGAACGCCCCTCAAAATCAATAAGAATAGGCCCACACCCCGTCACCTAATAGTAAAATTTACAAGTCTTAGTGACAAAGAGAAAATCCCGAAAGCAGCCCGGGAAAAGAAGTCTGTAACATACAATTGTAAAAATATTAGATTGGCAACTGACTTATCCACAGAGACCTGGCATGCCAGAAAGAGCTGGCATGATATTTTCAGAGCACTAAACGAGAAAAACATGCAGCCAAGAATACTATATCCAGCTAGGCTATCATTGAAAATAGAAGGAGAGATTAAAAGCTTCCAGGACAAACAAAAACTGAAAGAATTTGCAAACACCAAACCAGCTCTACAGGAAATATTGAAAGGGGTCCTCTAAGCAAAGAGAGAGCCTACAAGTGATAGATCAGAAAGGAACAGAAACAATATACAGTAACAGTCACCTTACAGGCAATACAATGGCATTAAATTCATATCTCTCAATAGTTACCCTGAACGTTAATGGGCTCAATGCCCCAATCAAAAGACACAGGGTATCAGAATGGATAAAAAAAACAAAACCCATCTATATGTTGCCTCCAAGAAACTCATTTTAAGCCCAAAGACACCTCCAGATTTAAAGTGAGGAGGTGGAAAAGAATTCATCATGCTAATGGACATCAGAAGAAAGCTGGAGTGGCAATCCTTATATCAGATCAATTAGATTTTAAGCCAAAGACTATAATAAGAGATGAGGAAGGACACTATATCATACTCAAAGGGTCTGTCCAACGAGAAGATCTAAAAATTTTAAATATCTATGCCTCCAACGTTGGAGCAGCCAACTATATAAACCAATTAATAACAAAATCAAAGAAACACATCAACATTAATACAATAATAGTAGGGGACTTTAACACTCCCCTCACTGAAATGGACAGATCATCCAAGCAAAAGATCAACAAGAAAATAAAGGCCTTAAACGACACACTGGACCAGATGGACATCAAAGATATATTCAGAACATTTCATCCCAAAGCAACAGAATATACATTCTTCTCTAGTGCACATGGAACATTCTCCAGAATAGATCACATTCTCGGTCCTAAATCAGGACTCAACCGGTATGAAAAGATTGGGATCATTCCCTGCATATTTTCAGACCACAATTCTCTGAAGCTAGAACTCAACCACAAGAGGAAGTTTGGAAAGAACCCAAATACATGGAGACTAAACAGCATCCTTCTGAAGAATGAATGGGTCAACCGGGAAATTAAAGAAGAATTGAAAAAAATCATGGAAACAAATGATAATGAAAATACAACGGTTCAAAATCTGTGGGACACAACAATGGCAGTCCTGAGAGGAAAATATTTAGTGGTACAAGCCATTCTCAAGAAACAAGAAAGGTCTCAGGTACACAACCTAACCCTACACCTAAATGAGCTGGAGAAAGAACAAGAAAGAAACCCTAAGCCCAGCAGGAGAAGAGAAATCATAAAGGTCAGAGCAGAAATCAATGAAATAGAAACCAAAAAAACAATAGAACAAATCAACGAAACTAGGAGCTGGTTCTTTGAAAGAATTAATAAAATTGATAAACCCCTGGCCAGACTTATCAAAAAGAAAAGAGAAAGGACCCAAATAAATAAAATCATGAATGAAAGAGGAGAGATCACAACTAACACCAAAGAAATACAAACTATTATAAGAACATACTATGAGCAACTCTACGCCAACAAATTTGACAATCTGGAAGAAATGGATGCATTCCTAGAAACATATAAACTACCACAACTGAACCAGGAAGAAATAGAAAGCCTGAACAGACCCATAACCAATAAGGAGATTGAAACAGTCATTAAAAATCTCCAAACAAACAAAAGCCCAGGGCCAGACGGCTTCCCAGGGGAATTCTACCAAACATTTAAAGAAGAACTAATTCCTATTCTCCTGAAACTGTTCCAAAAAATAGAAATGGAAGGAAAACTTCCAAACTCATTTTATGAGGCCAACATCACTTTGATCCCAAAACCAGACAAGGATCCCATCAAAAAAGAGAGCTATAGACCAATATCCTTGATGAACACAGATGCGAAAATTCTCACCAAAATACTAGCCAATAGGATTCAACAGTACATTAAAAGGACTATTCACCACGACCAAGTGGGACTTATTCCAGGGATGCAATATTGGTTCAACATCCGCAAATCAGTCAATGTGATACAACACATCAACCAAAGAAAGAACAAGAACCATATGATACTCTCAATAGATGCTGAAAAAGCATTTGACAAAGTACAGCATCCCTTCCTGATCAAAACCCTTCAAAGTGTAGGGATAGAGGGCACATTCCTCAATATTATCAAAGCCATCTATGAAAAACCCACCGCAAATATCATTCTCAATGGAGAAAACCTGAAAGCTTTTCCGCTAAGGTCAGGAACACGGCAGGGATGTCCATTATCACCACTGCTATTCAACATAGTACTAGAAGTCCTAGCCTCAGCAATCAGACAACAAAAAGAAATTAAAGGCATCCAAATTGGCAAAGAAGAAGTCAAACTATCACTCTTCGCAGATGATATGATACTATATGTGGAAAACCCAAAAGACTCCACTCCAGAACTACTAGAACTTGTACAGGAATTCAGTAAAGTGTCAGGATATAAAATCAATGCACAGAAATCAGTTGCATTTCTCAACACCAACAACAAGACAGAAGAAAGAGAAATTAAGGAGTCCATCCCATTTACAACTGCACCCCAAACCATAAGATACTTAGGAATAAACCTAACCAAAGAGGCTAAGAATCTATACTCAGAAAACTATAAAGTACTCATGAAAGAAATTGAGGAAGACACAAAGAAATGGAAAAATGTTCCATGCTCCTGGATTGGAAGAATAAATATTGTGAAAATGTCTATGCTACCTAAAGCAATCTACACATTTAATGCAATTCCTATCAAAGTACCACCCATATTTTTCAAAGAAATGGAACAAATAATCCTAAAATTTATATGGAACCAGAAAAGACCTTGAATAGCCAAAGGAATATTGAAAAAGAAAGCCAAAGTTGGTGGCATCACAATTCCGGACTTCAAGCTCTATTACAAAGCTGTCATCATCAAGACAGCATGGTATTGGCACAAAAACAGACACATAGATCAATGGAACAGAATAGAGAGCCCAGAAATAGACCCTCAACTCTATGGTCAACTAATCTTCGACAAAGCAGGAAAGAATGTCCAATGGAAAAAAGACAGCCTCTTCAATAAGTGGTGTTGGGAAAATTGGACAGCCACATGCAGAAAAATGAAATTGGACCATTTCCTTACACCAGACATGAAAATAGACTCAAAATGGATGAAGGACCTCAATGTGAGAAAGGAATCCATCAAAATCCTTGAGGACAACACAGGCAGCAACCTCTTCGACCTCAGCTGCAGCAACATCTTCCTAGGAACATCACCAAAGGCAAGGGAAGCAAGGGCAAAAATGAACTATTGGGATTTCATCAAGATCAAAAGCTTTTGCACAGTAAAGGAAATAGTTAACAAAATCAAAAGACAACTGACCGAATGGGAGAAGATATTTGCAAACGACATATCAGATAAAGGACTAGTGTCCAAAATCTATAAAGAACTTAGCAAACTCAACACCCAAAGAACAAATAATCCAATCAAGAAATGGGCAGAGGACATGAACAGGCATTTCTGCAAAGAAGATATCCAGATGGCCAACAGACACATGAAAAAGTGCTCCATATCACTTGGCATCAGGGAAATACAAATCAAAACCACAATGAGATATCACCTCACACCAATCAGAATGGCTAAAATCAACAGGTCAGGAAATGACAGATGCTGGCGAGGATGTGGAGCAAGGGGAACCCTCCTACACTGTTGGTGGGAATGCAAACTGGTGCAACCACTCTGGAAAACAGCATGGAGGTTCCTCAAAATGTTGAAAATAGAACTGCCCTATGACCCAGCAATTGCACTACTGGGTATTTACCCTAAAGATACAAACGTAGTGATCCTAAGGGGCACATGCACCCGAATGTTTATAGCAGCAATGTCCACAATAGCCAAACTATGGAAAGAATCCAGATGTCCATCAACAGATGAATGGATAAAGAAGATGTGGTATATATACACAATGGAATACTATGCAGCCATCAAAAAATGAAATCTTGCCATTTGCAACAACATGGATGGAACTAGAGCGTATCATGCTCAACTAAAAAAGTCAAGTGGAGAAAGACAACTACCATATGATCTCCCTGATATGAGGAAGTGGTGATGCAACATGGGGTCTTAAGTGGGTAGGAAAAGAATAAATGAAACAAGATGGGATTGGGAGGGAGACAAACCATAAGTGACTCTTAATCTCACAAAACAAAGTGAGGGTTGCTGGGGGGAGGGGGGTTGGAAGAAGGGGGGGTGGGGTTATGGACATTGGGGAGGGTATGTGCTTTGGTGAGTGCTGTGAAGTGTGTAAACCTGGCGATTCACAGACCTGTACCCCTGGGGATAAAAATATATGTTTATAAAAAAATAAAAAAATTTTTAAAAAGCAGGAAAGAATATCCAATGGAAAAAAGGTAGTCTCTTCAACAAATGGCATTGGGAAAACTGGACAGTAACATGCAGACGAATGAAACTAGACCACTTTCTTACACCACACACAAAAATAAGTTCAAAATGGATGAAAGACCTAAATGTGAGATAGGAAACCATCAAAATCCTAGAGGAGAACACAGGCAGAAACCTCTTTGACCTCAACCAGCAAGTTCTTACTAAACATATCAACTGTGACAATGAAAACAAAAGCAAAAATGAACTACAACTACTGAGATTTCATCAAGATGAAGAGCTTCTGCACAGTGAAGGAAAGAACCAACAAAACTAAAAGACAACCTATGGAACAGGAGAAGATATTGGCAAATGACATATGTTAAAGGGTTAATATCCAAAATCTATAGAGAACTTATCAAACTCAATATCCAAAAAACAAATAATCCAGTTAAGGAATGGACAGAAGACATGAATAGCCACTTTTCCAAAGAAGACATCCAGATAGCTAGTAGACACATGAAAAAAAAATGCTCAACATCACTCATCAATGAAATACAAATCAAAACCACAATGCGATACCACCTCACACCTGTCAGAATGACTGAAAGTAACAACACAGGAAACAACAGATGTTGGCGAGGACATGGAGAAAATGAAACCTGGGGTAGCCACTTGGGAGAACAGTACAGAAGTTCCTCAAAAAGTTAAAAACAGATGATCCAGCACTACTAGGTATTTGCCCAAAGGATACAAAAATACTGATTCGAAAGGACAAATGCACCCCACTGTTGATAGCAGCATTATCAATCATAGCCAAACTACGGAAAGAGCCCAATGTCCACTTACTGATGACTGGGTTAAGTCATATATACACAATGGGATATCACTCAGCCATCAAAAAGAATGAAATCTTACTATTTGCAATGACGAGGATGGAGCTAGACTATTATGCTAAGTGAAATAAGATGGTCAGAGAAAGACAAATACCATACAATTTCAATCATATGTGGAATTTAAGAAGTGAGACTGATGAACATAGAGGAAGGGAAAAAACAGAGAGGGAACCAAACCATAAAAGACTCTTAACTATAGAGAACAAACTGAGGGTTGATGGGAGAAGGTGGATGGGGAATGGCTGAATGTATTATGGGCGTTAAGGAGGGCAATTGTGATGAACATTGGGTGTTACACGTAAGTGGTGAATCACTAAATTCTACTCCTGAAATCAATATTACAGTATATGTTAACTAACTAGAATTTAATAAAAGCTTGAAATGAAAAAAATTCCATCAACCAATGACATATATACGTGTCTGGTATCTCATCAAAAATTACAAGGCATGAACAAAAAAATTAAAAGTTATGCACATAGGGGCGCCTGGGTGGCTCAGTGGGTTAAGCCACTGCCTTCGGCTCGGGTCATGATCTCAGGGTCCTGGGATCGAGTCCCACATAAGGCTCTCTGCTCGGCAGGGAGCCTGCTTCCCTCTCTCTCTCTGCCTGCCTCTCCATCTACTTGTGATTTCTCTTTGTCAAATAAATACATAAAATCTTTAAAAAAAAAGTTATGCACATAAACAAGAAATATGATATATAACCAGGATAAAAATCAAACTATAGAAACACATACAGAAATGGCATAAATAATAGGACTAGTAGATAGGAATATTAAAATAGTTAATATGAGTAAGCTTCATATATTTAAATAAAGAAAACTATGACCATGATGAAGAGAGAAATAGTGGGTATATATTAAAAAAATTGTACTGCTAGAGATGTAAAAATATTACACCAGGAAAGAAAAAAAAATGGAATGGTATCAACAGTGGATTAGACACTGGAGAAGAAAATATCAGTGAATTTAAAGACATAACAATATTAACTTTCCAAAATGAAAAACAGAAGGAAAAAAATACTGTAAAGAAAGTACACAGAGCATTTGTAATCTGATCAAATATATGAATGATTAGAGCCCCAAAAGAGAAAAAGAGGTAAGACAAAACAATATTTGAAAAAATAGTGGATAAAAAATTTCCAAACTTGATTAAAATATGAAATCTGCAAATATAACAAACTTAATGAACCTGAAACAGAACAAATGAGAAAAACATGCTAAAACATAATAATGATCATTTCAATAGATGCAAAAAAAAAAGATTGACTAAATTCAACACCTATTTATGATAAAACCCTATAAATTATAGATAAAAAGGAATTTCCTCAACCTTAAAGATATTTCTAGATTACCAATTTAATTCTTAGTGGTGAATGACTAGGTGCTTTACCTGTAAGATAAGGAAATCACTCAGCACTTTTATTTGACATGAATGTAGAGATCCTAGCCAGTAAAATAAGGCAATAAAAATACATATGGGGGTACCTGGTGGCTCAGTGGGTTAAAGCCTCTGCCTTCAGCTCAGGTCATGATCCCAGGGTCCTGGGATCGAGCCCCGCATCGGGCTCTCTGCTCAGCAGGGAGTCCACTTCCCCCACTTCTCTCTGCCTGCTTGTGATTTCTCTCTGTCAAATAAATAATTTTTTTAAAAAATCTTAAAAAAAAATGAGTCATTCATGTTAGAAAGGAAGAAATTTTTAAAAATTGTTTTTTACAGAAGACACACAGTCTATGTGAAAAACCCGAAGGAATCTACAAAAGAACTATTAGCTCCAATAAGTGAGCCAAGCAGTGTCACAAGACAAAAGGCCAATCTACATATATATCAATTTTATTTTTATATTCTAACAATACACATTTGGAAATTGAAATTAGGAAAACAGTACCATTACAATAGGATCCAGAAATGGGAAATACTTTAGGATAAATCTGACAAAATGTGTACAAAGCCTATATATAGGAAACTATAAAGCACTGCTGAGAAAAAATTTAAAAGACCTAAATAATTAGATAGATATAGCAGATTCACAGGTTCAATATTGTTCAAATGTCCATTTTTCCTCAAACTGATCTCAATATTCAACTGAATCCCAATCACTATCTCAGTAGGCTTCTCTGTTTAAATTGACAATTTTTAATTCTAGTAGAACATATGGAGTTATGCAAAGGAACTAGAATAAACAAAACAATTTTGGAAGTGTGCTCTGTAAGATTTGGGAAGAAGCTACACAGGAATCTTCTGAGAAGCCTGAGAATTCTTTTCAGTGATTACTCATCATAAGTAAGGCATTCAACTCCAGAAAATGCATTGCTGATCATTGCTACTGGCGAAACAGAAATGCTAACACTTGAAACTAATGTTCAATATGTGCATTCTGTCCCAGTTTCTTAAAAATCCTGACGTTTACATAAATTTTTTCAAAATTTTTTATTATAAGAGAATCAATGTTTAGTGCAGAGCATTATGGTTAAGAGAACAAGGTAGAGAGTCAAGTTGCCTGTGCTTAGATCCTAATTTCACTATTAGACAAATTATTCTTGCTTTAGTCACATTACTCACCAATACCTGGTTTCCTCATCGATACATAATGGAAAATGAGGTGTTGTCGGTGAAATATGCGTTTCTCAGTTGATAAGGAACAGAGCCTCCGCGGTACGGACCAGAGCAAGGAAGAACAGACGGGAAATCGTCCCCACTGAGACAGCACGTTCTCTGGTGGACAGTCCCCGTCGCAGCCACATTTTTCAGGTGAGAGAAATACTGCCGGTCAGGATTACGCGCACCTGAGTGAACAGAGACTCTGTCCTGCTGCAACAGGACAAGGATATGGAGTTGCACAGTCCTATGACAAGTTATATCGAATACACTGAAAGAAGGAATGCTCCTTTTCTGAGTCTAATAACGCCGAGATGACTTGTCATGAAGACGACGAACGCTCTGTTTCAAGGCCCCTCCCTTGCACACACCCCTTCCAAGTTCAGGAGAACTTTAGAAGTATATTTCTATGGCGATAGATTTTATAAAATTTGTGAAAAAAAATTGTAAAGAATTCTATGGAGACATAATTAATATATAAGAATCTGGACATAATTAATGTATATAATTTCATGAGTTTAGAGATATGCAGACATATGAAACCATCACTATCACCAAGGTAATAAACATAACCATCACCTACAAAAGTTTCCTCCTGTCCCTTTATTTTTTTTGTCTGTTTTTTGTGTGGAAAGAACATGAAATCTACCATCTTAAAAAATGAATTGTTAACTGCAGATACCACGTTGTACAGATCTCTGGAACATGTTCATCTTGAATAGCTGAGCTTCATACCCATTTAACAACAGTTCCCCATTTCCCTTGCCCCTCAGCCCTCAGCCACCCCCACTTCCTCTCTGCTTTTCCGACTTCGACTACTTGAGATAGCTGGTATCAGTGGCATTGTGCAGCTACTTACCCTCTGTGGGGGGCTTACTGCGCTGAGCGTCACGTCTTGCTGGTCAGTCAATGTCGTCACTGGCGGCAGGGTTTCCGTCTTCTTTTTTTTTTTAATTTGAATACAGTTGACAGATAATGCTAAGGTAGTTTCAGGTGCACAGCTTAGTCATTTGAAAGTTTACCCGTTGTGCGATGTTCACCACGAGTACAGCCACCATGTGTCCCACCACGTCACTCTTCCGATGTCACTGTATTCTTCACGCTCTGCTTCTTCTTCCTGTGACTTGTTCATTCCATAACTGGACGCCTGTGCCTCCCACTCCCCTTCCCCCATGTTCCCCACTCCCTCTACCCCTCTCTCCTCTGGCAACCATCAGTTTGTTCTCTGTATTTATAGTTCTGATCCTGCTTTTTGTTGGTTTATTCATGTTTTTAGATTCCATTTATAAGTGGAATCATATGGTATTTGTCTTTCTCAGTCTGACTCATTTCACTTAGCCCAATACCCATTTTAGGTCCATCCATGTTGTATCAAATGGTATAACCTCATTTTGTATGTCTGTGTAATACTTCACTGTGTATATATACCTCATTTTCCTTATCCATTCATCTTCTGATGGATACTTGGGTTGCCTCCATGTCCTGGCTATTGTAAATAATGCTGTGATAAACATAGCGGTTTACTTATCTTTTTGAGTTAGCATGTTTATATTCCCTGGCTAAATCCCCAATAGCAGAATTATTGGATCATATTGTATTTCCTTTTTTAATATTTTGAGGTACCTCCATACTGTTTCCCACAGCAGCTGCACAAATTTACATTCCCACCAACAGTGCACAAGGGTTTCTTTCTTTCTATATCATAGCCAACACTTTTTGTTTCTTGTCCTCTTGATTTTAGCCAGGGTTTTTTTTTTTTTTCTTTTTTGAGGCTGAATAATATACCTCATTTCCTACCCAGTTTCTGTCAACTGACACTTAGGCTGTTTCTATATCTTGAACAAGTGAATAATACTGCAATGAACACAGAATGCAGACATATCTTCAAGATCTTGATTTCGGGTTTTTTTTCCCCCAAATCTACACATTTATTTATTTACTATTCAGTAAGTTTTAGTCACTGAGGGGTACAGCATTACATGGATTCCGTGGCCAATGGCTTTTGCAGGAAGGTTGCTTTGGAATTTGGCACAAATCATGCCACTGTTTTTATAAGCATGAGTTACCTTTCCCCAGATTACACTGGTTTTGTTCACTTTGCTACCAGGAGTCACTGTGTTGTTCTCGGCTTTGTACACATAAGCACATCTCTTGCCTAGATAGAATTCAGTTTCATCTTTGGAGCATAAATAACTTCAACTTTAAGAAGGTCTGTATGCTTCCCTCTGGTTCTGGAGACCCCATTCATAGCCAGCAAAAGTGGCCTTGGACCACAGCCTTCTAGATACATTTGTCGTTTTAGGAGCCCTGTTCCGAGCAGGCCTCCATAGGCTCCAAGACGGTGGACAGAGAAGAGACCATTGTTAGGGATATATACTCAAAAACAGGATTCATGATCACACAGTAGTTCTATTTCCAACCTCCTGAGAACCTCCATATTTACTTTCATATCAGCTTTATCATTTCACATCCCAACCAACAGTGTAAAAGCTTCCCAGTTTCTCCTCATCCTCACTAATACATATTTTGTGGGGTTTTTTGATAATAGGTATCCTCACAAGTGGTATCATGTTGTGGCATTCCTTGATGACTGTGATTTAAGCACTTTTTCACATACTTCTTGGTCATTGGAATGTCTTCTTTGAAGAAATGTCTGTTCAAATCCATGGATTTTTCTTGCTTTGTTTTGCTACTGAGTAGAAGGAGTCCCTTAATTACTTTGGATATTAACCCCTTATCCGATACAGAGTTTTCAAATATTTCTCTCATTCCGCATGTCACCTTTCATTCTGCTGACCGTTTCCTTAGACGGGCAGCTGGTCATTGTCCCTTGTCTACTTTTGCTTTTGTTGCCTGCACTTTGGTGTCGGACCCAAGAAAATCATTGCTGAAGCCAATGTCAAAAACGTTTTCCCTGTTTTCTTCTAGGAGTTATGGTTTCAGGTCTTAAATTTAAGTCAAGAATCCACTTTGAGTTGAGGTTTTTTATACAGTGTAAGATAAGGATCTAACTTCACTCTTTTGCACATGGATATGCAGTTTCCCAACATCCTCTGTTTAAGAGAGTACCCTTGTCCTATTGTGTAGTCTTGGTACACCTGTCAAAAATCAGTTGGCTGTATAGGCATGGGTGTACGTGGGGATTCTCTATTCTGTTCCTTTTGCTTAGCTCTGCCTTTATGCCAGTATAAAGAAAGATATTTTAAATGCAACTGATTGAACACTTCTGCATCTTTCCACTCTAGCTTCCCTTCCACCATCCTTTCCTGGTTGACACTGGTCATGATAATTTGGGGATCTGGCTAACGTTGACCAGGGGTACATTTAGCTGGACTTTACTGAAATATATTTATGTTTACAGTCACTTCTGTATTTAGTTTAAATCATTACTAACCATCCCATTTTAGAAATGTCTTTCTATAATTCTACCACTCGATGTGCCAACTTACCTGGGGTTCCGACATGAAAGCACAGAGCCAGAGTTTGCAGCATAAAATGAGGATGTCCTATGGCATCTGGCATCTCAAATAAGAGGATAATACAGAAGAAATACAGTTTAAAACGCACTGAGCAAGGGACACCTGCGGAGCTCACTTGGTTGAGCATCTTACTCTTGGTTTGGGTGCCGGTCATTATCTCAGGGTTGTGGGATGGAGCCCTGTGTGAAGTTCTGTGCTTAGCAGGGAGTGTGCTTGCCCCTCTGCCCCTCCCCCTGCTCATGTGTTCACTCTCTCTCTAAAATAAATAAATTACTAACTTAATTGATAAATTTAAAAAATGTACTAAGCAGGAAGCTAACCTGTGGAGACCTCTACTAGCATCACATATGTAAAATCAAGCAGAGGCTTTTGTTCTCATTAGTACTTAACCAAAACAGGCATTATCCTCATTCAGAAATATATTTACCGGTGCAATTTATACAATTATAAACCCATAATAAGTTTTTTTGGTTCTTTTTAATGGAATTGTACTTCATAGAAAATAATAAGGGTCCATGTATCTGAAGGACAGAAATCTATAGCAGTAACTTCAAATAGTAAGTACAATTATGTGTGAAATCAAGCATTCCAAAACTCTCACTTATCAATAATAAAAGAGAAAACTCAGTTATGTTAGATCTCTAACATATGTTAGATCTCATAACATAATAGATTGTATCTACAATCTATTCTCTTATTATTCTCTATTTTGCTATAGAAAAATATATGGTATTGCATATCATATACATATGTAAAAATCCTAAAAAATTTTTACAGGAAAGGCAATCAAAGTTTCTTCAACAAAAATGTAGGAAGAAGGGGCACCTGGGTGGCTCAGTGGGTTAGAGCCTCTGCCTTTGGCTCAGGTCATGATCCCAGGGTCCTGGGATCGAGCCCCGTTTCGGGCTCTCTACTCAGCAGGAAGCCTGCTTCCTCCTCTGTCTCTGCCTGCATCTCTGCCTGCTTGTGATCTCTGTCTGTCAAATAAACAAATAAAATCTTTAAAAAAAAAACTTTAAAAAAAAGGTAGGAAGAAAGCATTATAGAAATGCCAGTCATTGATAAAAACTCACATTGCTTGTGTTTTTCTGAATTTGTAAATATTCGTGGTATTTGTCAACTTATATAATTTTTCCAGTTTCTTTATTTCTTCTAACAAATATTTAGTATTATAACCTAATTTTTTATTCCATGTTTTGTATTCTCGTTTTTACTGAAGTTCTCCAAAATGTACAACCTTCAGGTCACATAAAACCTAGGTCCTTCACAAAGACGAATTTTAGTATCTACTTGAATAATATCCTATTGTGTGTCACTGTAATGTGGAGCAACTTGAGAGATGATAATTGCACTTATTAACACAACATTTCCGTATGCTTCCTTCCAACAGAATAGTTCTGAATTAGTAATGATGGCACTGAGGGCCAGCATTCAGGCAGTAAGAGCCACATCAACGCAAAGACTTACTTTAATCGCCCTTCTAGATACAAGTATCCGGAGCGCTCACCATCTGTTGGAGAACCACTTTGGGTCTTCCAGTAAGTGCATAACATTCCTGAGGCGGAGGAGGGTATAGAAATGAGATACATCTAATACTTGCCTTCACGGAGTTCACAGTCTCAACAAAAGAAAACAGTAAATGGAACACAAAATTAAGATATGAACTCTATGTCAATGCTATGAACTAAATCATGCCCCTCCCATTCAGATGTTGAAGCCTTAAGTCCCAGTATATGATATTTGGAGATGAGGCCTTTGGGAGGGGACTTAGGTTTAGATGAGGCCATGAGGGCCCTCATGAAGGGTTTTATTCCGTTACGAGAGGTATCAGAAAGTTTGCACTCTCTTCTCTTCACTGTGGGAGGAAGGCAACTGACTGTGAGCCAAGAAGAGAGCTGTCACCAGAACACAATTATGCAGGTACCCTGACCTTGGGCAACCCACCTCCACAACTGTGAGACAATAAATTTCTACTGTTTAAGTCACCGAGCCTACAGTATTTTGTTAGGACATCCTGACAGACCAATACGGTTATCAAATGTCGATTTTTTTTTTAAATTACAACCCACTTTAAGGCAGAGATCATGACCCAACACACACACACACACACACGTGCACGCACACACACAAATACTTACACTTCCAATATGTTATATATACACTCTCCATAGTTTTCTTTCTTTTTTTTAAACTATTTTATTTATTTATTTGACACAGAGAGATCACAAGTAGACAGAGAGGCAGGCAGAGAGAGAGGAGGAAGCAGGCTCCCCGCTGAGCAGAGAACCTGATGTGGGACTCGATTCCAAGACCCTGGGATCATGATGTGAGCCGAAGGCAGAGGTTTTAACCCACTGAGCCACCCAGGTGCCCCTCTCCATAGTTTTCTATTCAAACTCGTTTTGTAAAATGCTGGTCACAATCCTATTAATTGATTGTATAACCTCCTAATGGATCACAGCCCATCATTTGAAAAGTTCTGTTCTGTGTGACTATTTTGTCCTATTATGCGTTGACTTAAAAACCCATTAATATAAACTGAACAAAAGCCTCCATTAGCTTTAATACTGAGTGAAAAAAAAGACACTGAAATACTGACGGACCCCTTCTGCCAATTATTCATATTCATATTTTTATTCACATACATTGTATCAAAGGCCTCAGCTGTCCCTCTGTCCACGTGCGCATGTACACACGCACCAGAACACACACACACACAGCACACACTCAAGTTTCTCTCCTTCTATCCATACGTTAAATTTGACTGTTTCGGTGACAACTGCGACGAGAGCCCCCCAGCGCGTCACCGGAGTCTGAGTGACGGGGTTATTTCAGCGGCTCTTCACCATCCGAGAATTGCACTGAGCCACAAGAATGTTCTGACAGGACTTGGCAAGATTTTCATTATATTCAAGATTGTTTATTCCGTTGGCAAATGTATCATAAAAGGGTTTGGCTCTTTTCTAAACTACACTGGGCATGTCTGTGTGTATTTGCACACGTGTGTGCATGTGCACACGTGTGCACACATATGTAAATATTCTGTAACATATATAATCACTGATGAATACATAGAAATGTTTTCTTAATTATTCAATGGTAACATTTGTGCCTGCATTATTGTAATGATCAATAATTATTTATTCACAAACTACATCACGTTGATGGAATGAATAAAGCTAAAATACCACCTCCTTACCAGAACACTTGTCTCTATTTAAAATGCACTTTCCAGCCTCTGTTCTGCATGTTTTAGAAGAAGATGACCCACAAGAACAGGTACAGTCATAGTGTAAACACCAACTATGTTTTTTCTATCATTGCATATGTATGAATTTAAATTTATTGAGCCCATCACCATTAAGTACAGAAGGCAAGATGAATTTCTCACTGAAATGAGATCCATGTGTCATAGGGAAAAAAGTGTCTACTTGCTGAATACACAGATCTTAGCTACGTTTGGAACACAGGTTAGTATAGATCTCTCCATGAAACTGATTCTAGATTTTTAGTAAGTAGGAGACAGTGTCTTAAACTAGTTTTGATGAACATAAAATTGGAACAGACAATTGCAGGAAGATTCCATAACTCACTCCTCCACTTCCGTCCATTAGCTGCATCTTACAAGGGTGAGCTACACACTTTACAATTAACAAAACATCATCAAAATTTTATGAACAGAAGTCCACAGTTTACATTAAAATACATTCTTTGTCTTCACCATTCTACAAGTTAGACAAATGTGTAAAGTTGTAAGGACCTATTTAGCCAGAGCGACTCCAACTCTGTTAAACAGCCATTTTGTTGTTTGTGCAGTAAAACTTAAACTGACCCTGCCCCCCCCGCCCCCCGAGAAACTTACTTAGAAGCAAGTCTGGAAAACCAGTAAAATATGGTTGGCCAGTTCCTAATAACAGAGCCCAGAATACAAGGCCAGGTCAGCCAATTCCTGATAACAGAGCCCAGAATAAAAAGACGAGTCAGGCCAGGTGAGACATCCAATCAGTAAAAAGCACACATATTGTCTGCCTAACCAACAAAGAATGTAAACCCCGCCTTTTGGGTGCCAAACTTGAGTGCCAGTTCTGACCAGAGTAATAGGTTTGTTCAAACAGCTACCTAGGGTAAATTGTAATTCAATTGGCCACTGGCATGTGGCCTAACTTGACTATGCAATGTTACAATATCATTGGCCACCGATGTTTGGCCAGGCTTTTGCTCAATAAAAGTTAGTCTGTGAGGCTGGGAGGGGTCGCTCTCTTCGGAGACGGCCCTGGCCGTTCAGTCTGCCTTCTAATGCTTGGCATAGAATAAAGCTTTGCATAACTTTCACCTTGTCTCAGTCTCGTTCCTTTGACAACAGACCCAACAATGTCAAGTGTTCCCATTCCGGTAACGGACAGAAATCCATGCACCAAAGTTCATGGAGCAGTATTCCTGATAGCCGTAGACAATATGTTTTAAAATACAAGGAAACTAAGAAGCCTCTCTTTTCCCAGTAGATGATCCAAGGTTTCCTCAATTCATTTCTCTCCGCATCTGATGGGAAAACAATACAACTGCCCCTCCTCTCCGTATTTCTCTTGGCCAGAATTTGCCTGATTCTTGGCTCACTTTGGTCATTTCAAGAAGGGGCAGAATCCATGTGGAGTTAGGGCGTGACCAGCAACTTAAGGGCATCCAAGAGGTCCCTGGTGTAAGTCCTGGAATCACGCACAGCAGTCAGCGGTAAAACTAGACGCTCCCAAGCCCGCACGTGTGACGGCGCCAGAGAGCCCCATGGATCCGCCACAGAGATGCTTTGTCAGGTGGGGGTCAAGAGATGGAGGGAGCGAGGGGGAAAGAAGGTGGGGGTCAGAATTACACAATATCACAACCTATCGTCATTCATCCCAATTCATCCCAATTCATCCCGGGGTGAAGCCAATTTGTGCCTGGTACCTTCTGGATGACTGAGAAGACTGATAATCGCCTTATTTTACAAATTACTAATCAAATCTAATTACTGCATTTTCCAAACTCCCAAATATCCATTTTTTTCTCCATCTCCGTAGTTCCTCTTTTCTGTAATCCATATTTTCCATAAATCCCAAGCTTGTTTTCCTTGTTCTTTCCAGTATAACTCTTTCAGGCTTTGGAACTGTGTGACACGCTCTTCCCTCTGACTGGGATGTCCCCTCCCTCCCTGGCAGGCCACTGCTCATCTCTAACAACCAAGCGCAGGTAATTCTCCTTTTGTGCATCCCTGACACCCGAGCAAATTCACTCCCTACTTCTTACCACGCTGCAATGAGTCGCATGAGAGTCTCTGGTCTTTCTCTTCTTCCGCTTCTGTCAGACTATGAGCATCTTGAGAGTGGAGGCTGCGTCACACTTACGTTCCCTCTTCAGCGTCCCTGACAGAATCTGGCTCCAGGGTGCTGAACTGATGAACCGATTGATCCACTGATTAACGTGTGTGTCTCCACCCTTCTTGGGAGCCCGGCTTTAGCGTGACGCGTTGGTCTCTGTCCTCTCTGAATTTTTCAAAATGTACTTATTAAAATTTCATTAGGCCACTTTGCACTTCCTTTGAAGTCCATGTTCTTTACCTAAGATCGAAGCAGGCCTCATGATCTAGTCTCACTTGAGAACTGTGATCACCGACGGCACACGGCACCATCCCCGGGAGTACCTTTGCATTACATTGGTGGCTTTGAACGATCAGACACAAGTTCTTCTGAAAGCTGTCCACCACCACTAGTATCTTTATTTCCTAACCGAAGGACTTCTCTAGTAGAGCACGCATCTCTGACAAGTCCTAAGTCAATGACAAAGTCAAGACGAACTCTGTGTCAGTTTCTGCTGAACTGGAGGATGCTTTCCTCTCTAAGCAGACATCGCTGTCTGAAGACACAGCATTTTAATTGTTAATGGTCCCAGAATTAACATTATTTTCTCAGTAATGACGTCCCAGTGACAGAGGGATTACTTGTTCCTAAGTGCTGATTCTCTGTATGTTTGTCCAATATGCCATACCAGGAAGGACATAAAGTGCTCTTATATTTAGTATTTTTTATTATTTTTTTCCGGGCTGAAATTTGGAACTATTTCTCCTGTGGTAAAACTCAATTGTAATTTCACTTTGTTTTGTTTGGAAGACAGAGACAAGGTTTTCCTTATTTTATATGTGGATATAGACCTATTACAATACAAATCAAATATAATTCCTAACAAAAGGAACCTTTAAAAAGGAATCTTATTCATTTTTTTCTCTCAATTCAGTGATGGAACATTCCAAAAAAGAGCCCAGCAAGCTTGAGCCACCTTGTTTAAGAAAACTAAAATTTACCAGTCTTATCTGTAGATTCATGGGAAAGAAAAGTTATAATTATATGTTAGCACTTTGGGGGCCTCAAGCCCCATTTTGGAATTTTTCTGCAGGGTTCCCTGTAACATGACTCTGTCTGCTTTTCTGATAGAAAGGCCAAGCTCTAAGGTTTTCCTGAGGAAGAATCCTGGCAGTTTTCACCTTTAAGTTAGAAGAGGTGTATCCCCCCAACCCCAATTCCACTGGCTGACAATGAGACTATAGGACGGGCAATTTCGTAACGGTTCTAAAGCAGGTTCTGTTACCTTGTCCTAGAGCTCCCTGATCCTTGGTTCTATCTTTCTCTTGAAGATCTCTTACATCTACTTCCTCAGCACTCTGTTTCTCCTCCCACCTTCTGTTAACGTCCTTTACATCTCTTTATATCTAGGATCACGGACTAAATTTGGAGACAGCTTCCTGATCCTGCATTCCCTATGCCCTAAAATATCTTTATCGCTGCCACAGAGAATTCCCAGGTTAAATGAAGAATATTTCAACAATCTATACAAGAAATGAAACCTGGACCGAGTCTTAGCAGTGGAAAGGAAAGGTTCTCATTCGTGAGGCATTTCAGAGTCACGATCAAAATAATTTGGTGCCTAACTGGGGGGTGATAGAAAGGGAAGAAGCTATTAAGCAGAAATGGAAATCAGATAGCTCTGCTAGTTATCAGTTACTGCTTGACAGGAGAGGGTGTCAGGTGTGTGTGTGTGTGTGTGTGTGCGCGCGCGCACGTGCATGCACGCATGTTATCATGGGGAATCCATCAAAACAGCTAAAAAGAACCAAGGGAAATTTCCTATGTTAAGATTATTTTTGACCTATAAAAATGGCAAATTCATTTGATTCAACCTAAAAAAATCAGACCCAGAAAAAGTCATTTTCATTGCTGACCGTCTTACTGGCACGTTCGCAACTTTCTATTTCCAGTTTCCTTCTAGGTTTTTGTGTTCAGAAAAATACTCAGTGGTAAGTCGTACAAGCCTCCTTAGGCCTCTAAACTACCAGCAAATCTACAGATGTTTTCTTTTTAACAATAATAATACTAGAGAAGTGCACTTCCGTGAAGATTAGAGCATATTATCCTCACACTAATATCCCCAGGGAAGACATTATCCTCATCGTACATATGGAAACAGGCTCACAGATGTAAAACAGCTTGTCTGACGGCAAATGGAAAGTGATGACCTCTGTGGATTCTAGGGGCTGGTCTGCTGCTCCTTCCGTCCGTGTGGCTTGCCCGTCCATGAAACAGAAAGGAGGACATTAGGTATGCCCTGCATCAGCTATGTCTAAATCAGCAGAAATAAGCCAACGAAACAAAACAAGCTCAGCTTTTATTCCCTAAATTGTGATCATTTTACATGGGCATGAATGCATGCAGTAGCATGAAAGTTATTCAAATTGTCACTATCGCCCCTTTTCAAAACCATTATATCTGCAGACCTCCTCTCGCATTACATCCTACAGAACTTCGCTGTTGAGAAGCCCACGAGACGGTGTCACAGTGAAAAAAAACTTTTCCTGTTCTTCTGCCCAAATTTGCCTTTCCCGGTGCTCGCGGCTTTCCCCTAATGACTGTCTAGAGAACATGCCCAGTGCATTTTCTTTGTTCCACAGAAGAGGCCTGCAGAAGACTCTGGATTTTAATTTGAAAAATAAATAAACGCCCTTGAAAAAGGAGGAGTGTATTCCCTTAGGCCTCTTTCATTAATATGAGCTTCATGAAATGCAGAGTTCAGTCCTGGGAATCAAGGTTAGAGGCAGAAGACCACACAAACTTGGAGACGCCTTCAAGAATTAGAGAGAAAAATGTGGTTTATTAGTTATACTAGTTACAGAATGAACAGCATATTGTATGTGCTGTGTTAGAGGTATGTTATGAATAACAAAAGCCCTGGAGCATTTACATATTTGTTTTCAGCAATCCTGGCAGTTGGATTTCACCATTCTATGCCTCTTTGCCAGAATCACTAAACACTGGTACATATGGCATCTGAAGGACCATATGCCATAGAAAATGTTAGCTGATGCCTATACTTCTATATTATATTTCTATTTCAGATTTTTGCAGTTTGAACAAAGAATAGTAGAAAAAACAAAATATTGGACAAGCAGTAAACAGTGAAGTGAAAAAAAATGCTTCAGAGAAAGCAAATAAAGGAAATGAATCTACCATGAGTTAACATGGCTGTATGGTAATGAATCAGATATGGGAAGTAATTGTTTTGCATGAATAAATTTAGATAGCCTTTCATTCTATTATTTTGGAGCTAAAGGCTACAACAGGAATAGTGAGAGCTGACATATTTTTCTTATCTTATTCTTTCTGACATTTCTTGCTAAAATTATAGTCTCCATTGGATTGAAATGAATTAACATGAAGGCTACTACAGTCAGTGACATCTAAATCTAGGTTAAAACAGAAAATTCAATATCAAGAATTATTTTGCAATATTTATTTAGATTTTTGAATGAGATTTTTAGCCTGCATCTAGATTTTTTTTTGTTTTTGTTCTGAGACACAGAAAGACTCTACAGTTAAAGTCAACATAATTGAATACTTAGCTCTCTCAAAACAGGGAAACAAACAGAATCTCTTGGCCAACTGTGATACTGTGATTTGTTTTATATATATATATTTGATCATTCAGATGACCAAAATATATTTATTATATATATTTGGTCTTTACAAACAGTTCCTGGCTCACAGTTCACAAAACCCCTGGAATGTCCTGAGCTTATTAGAGCAATGGGAACATCTTTTATTATGTTTGGTCTCTTAGTCTCAGTTCCTGAAATTGCTTCAGAGCCACAAAGCTGAAACAGGTGTCTGTAATTCATACAAACCCCTTTTCCACCACAATTTATGTTAATGAAGGTCACTTCCAGAAAATACCTAAGGATGGGGGCTATTGACAGGGGAACCAATCACGTCTAGAGGGTTGAAACTCTCAGTTCTACCCCCTGATTTCTAGGAAGGTAGAATGACTAGAGGCTGAATCAATCACCAAGAGCCAATGAGTTAATCATCAGATAACAAAGATTTCATAAAAACCCAAGAAGAGAATTCAGAGAGATTCCAGGTTGGGGAACCAGAATTCTCAGACCCTGCTGGTATCAGAATTGCTTGTTGGTATTGGAAGCCTATACACACACACACACACACACAGGAATTGGGTCAGGAACCTAAAAAGCAACACTTTACCAATAAGAAAAATACCAAAATAACTGAACAGTTGTAGTATATAATAGGTAAGTGGTAGACCATTGGGAATAACTTGGTGAAGATACTAATAAAACTGCTTATCTGCAATTTTCTAAAGGCAGATTATTCTTTTTAATAGCCTCAAACAAAACAAAATCACAAATTCTTAGTCTAAATCTGGCCTGGAATAGGCATCATCCAAAATTGTGGGAACTTGATAAGAGGTTAGGCTTCTTGACTCAGTGACTGAATGAGTGAGCCTACTAGAGTAAGGTATGGGGGGGGGATTTTGACAAAGTAAAGCATAAAAATTGTAATATTTTGGCTTAAAAGTCATCTAATAATATTTAGTTTAAAAGCAGAATTGTGTAGTATATTGGAGTTCTCCAGAGAAACAGAATGAATATAGAAGTAAAGCCAAAATAAATAGATGAATAGAGATAGAGAGAGAGATTGATTTGTTATAAGAAATTGGCTCATTTGATTACAGAAGCTGAGAAGTCTCACAATCTGCATATGCAAGCTGGAGACCCAGGAAAGCCAGTGGTGTGATTCCAGGCCGATCTGAAGGCCAAAGAACCAGAGGCACCAGTGATGTAAATTCTAGTACAAGCACAGGGGAAGACTGATGTCCCAGCCGAGCAGGCAGAAAGGAGGAAAAGAAATCCTTCCTTCCTCTGCTTTTTGCTCTCCAAGACCTCGAAGAATGGGATGCTGCCCGCCCACGTCGGGGGAAGGCCCCCTACTTCCCACGTCCACCTCATCTCATCCGGAAACTTCCTCGCAGACACACCTAGAAATGGCGTTTACTCTGGGCACCTCATGACCCAGTCAAATTAACACATAAAATTAACCATCACAAGTAGGACTTTACAGGCTTAAAGAGCACATTGTGTTCTTTCTCCTGAGAGATAAACAATCCTAAAAACCAAAACAGAACAGAACAATTCTGCAAATGGATATCACTGCTTTTTCATATTACAGATGAGAAAACCAGCTAAGAAAGTTTGTCTTCCTGCTCTTATGTCTTAACTGTATCTTGGAATTACATCTTGTTCTAGCAGTGACTCCCCACCAAACTGGAAGATTGGAAACAAAATACCTTTTTCAGAGGAATTGTATATTGCTCAATAAGATGCAAAACTGTTATGAAACATGGAATCTTAAGCCTTTCCTATAAGAGTCTGCTCTGTATGGAGGCTGTGAAGAGATCTGGGTAAACTTAGGGCTGTAATTTCATGTCCTAATCATTCCAGAACCACGAATCTCGGGCTCCCACACCTACACCAAGAAACCAAATGTATGTCAGGACTCTTCTGTAATGCTACATGGTTCTCCCTTAACAGAGCTCCTAACCCTAAAAGCAGAACAAGGTAGATGTACTTGTTTCCTAGGGCGTCCACAACAAATTGCTATGAGCTCTGTAACAAAACAGAAATGAGTTCTTTCATGTTCTGGAGGCCAGAAGTCCAAGGTCAAGGTATTGCTCTCTATGAAGCCTCTAAGACAGAAAACTTCTTGGTCTCTTCCAACTTCTGGTGGCTCCAGGCACTCCTAGCTTGTGGGTGCATAATGCCAGTCTCGACCTCTGTCTTTCCAGGCCCTTCTCCTCATGTTCTGCCACGCCTCTCTTCTGTGTGTCTCTCATGAAGGTATTTGTCAATGGATTAAGAGCCTATTCACGGAATGTAGGATGATCTCATCTTAAAATCCTTAACTTAATTACATCTGTAAAATCCTTTTTCCAAACAACATCACATTCTCAGATTCTAGGAACTAGAATGTGGACATATATTTTGAGAGTGGCACCGTGCAACCCACCACAGTTCACTTTTGGCCCCTAAAACTCACGTCTGTCTCACATATTCACTCTATCCCAGTATCCTCATCCAAACTCACTTCCCTACAGCATCAGCTCTGAGTCCCAAACCTCATCTAATTATCATCAGCTCAAAAGTCCAAAATCCCATCACCTACATCAAGTACGGGTTAGATTCTGAGTATGTTCTGCCCTGAAACAAAAGAGTTCTTTCTGTGGACACATAAAACAAGAAAACAAATTATTTGAATTTTAAAATATAATGATGAGATAGGCGTAACATTAGACATAAACAGGATAGACCTTCCCATTCCCAAAGAGAGTAAGGGGGGGCAGTGGAAAGAATAAAGGGGTCACCAGTCCCAGGTAAGTTTGAAATACATACTGAAAAGTTCTGTTAAGTCTCAAGACCTGGGAATGATATGGTGTATCTTAATGCTCTGTCCCTGAGCCTCCAGAGGCTTCTATACAACCTTCAGGGGCTCTACCCTTGGGATCATTATTACTTTTTCCTGAAGGGTAGCATATGTTTGCAGTTGTAATTTCCTGCTTGAGTAATTTTGGAAGCTCAACAGCTTTCTCTCATTATGTCCTGTTTCTGTCCCTTTCAGTCCAAGTTAGCAGTGTTCCTGCTGAAATAACATTCTCAAAAGCCATGTGGGTCCCTCGTGTATGTCATGAGAGTCCACAGCCTTAGATATTTTCTGGAAAACCCCATCACTTCTGCCTTCTCCTGAGATGATTGAGTATATCCTAATTGTTTGAGCAAAAGCTTATCCAGCCCTACACTTGGACTTCTCTCCAGAACACACTTCCTTAATAGTGAATTTCTTAATGTTCGCATCCTTTGAAATCTGGAGAAGCCAAGAACTTCTGAAATCACCAAGTGTTGGCTCCTTTTTGCTTAACAGTTTCTTTCTTAATTTATCTCTTTCCTTTTACGTTTTACTAAGCAGAAAGAAAATAGCAGGCTGCATCTCCAGTACTTCGCTTGGAAATCTCTTCAGCAACATATTCAATTTCATCATTTACAGTTTGTTTTCTCCACAACTGCAGAACACAATGCAGCCAAGTTTTATGCCACTATATAACAATTCCTCCAGTTTTATATAAAATTCCTTCCGTTTCCAGTAATCTGTTCCTCTTTTCCTTCTGAGTCCTTACCAGAATCGCCTTTACTATCCATATTTCCACCAACAGTCTCCTCAAGGCAATCTAGACTCTTTCTAGTATGCGCTCCAATTTCTTCGAGCCACAACCCATTATCCAGTTGTTACATACATGAGCCAAAGATGGCCTCCACAAACTGTCTTCTATGTTGTTTACTTCTTTTTTTTTAAGATTTTATTTATTTATTTGACACAGAGAGAGGCCACAAGTAGGCAGAGAGGTAGGCAGAGAGAGAGGGGGAAGCAGGTTCCCCGCTGAGCTGACAGCCCGATGCCGGGTTGGATCCCAGGACCCTGAGACCATGACCTGAGCCGAAGGCAGAGGCTTAACCCACTGAGCCACCCAGGTGCCCACACCACCAAGGTGCCTTCTTTGCTACCCCATAATCTTGCTCATGCATTAGCCATAGATAAGATAATGACCCTAAACTGTGGCTGCTCTTCAGAACTCTCTGACCTGGAGAATCCTGTCGGGCTGCCATGTGACCTCATGTCTCCCAGCTCCTGACCCTTAGAAGCTCCCTTGCACTCCCCCCTTTTGAATGGTGGCCCCCCACTCTGGCCTCTGGACAGTCTCATACTCAAACCCACCAAAATGTTGCCCAAAATAAAGGCTGATTGTTAGTTAAGTCCGAGTTATTTTTTTCTTTTATCAATCATCTTTTGACAGTATAGTCTTTGCTTGATGCCAGGCCATGAGGATGTGCTTGTTTTTTTCTCAGTTTTCTAGATTTTGGCCTTACATTTAGAGCTGACCCATTTTGCATTAATATTGGTATATAAAATGTGAAATTTAGTTGTTTTCTTTTGGAGTTCCTTTTGGATATGAATATCCAATTTTTCTAACACTACTTGTTGAAGAAACTACTCTTTCTCTATTTAAGAATTTTTGTACTATTGCCAAAAATCAAATGGTTGCATTTGTGTGGATCTATTTCTGTATCTCTGTCCTGTTCCATTGACCTACTTGCCTATTCTTTTGCCAATACCACACTGTCTTGATTAGTGTAGTTTCACGGTAAGTCTAAAATTCAGGTACTATAAGTTCTCTAAATGTATTCTTCTTTTTCAAAGTTGTTTTAGCTACTCTATTTCCTTTGTCTTTCCATAAATACTTTACAAAATATCCCTCTGTAACTTTGACAATTGTCTTAGATCTATACATTAAGAAAAATTGATAATTTTCCTATAGTGAGTATTCTAATTCATAAATAAGAACTATTATTTAAATTGCGTTTCATTTCTTTTGTCAACATCTTTATTTTCAGCATGCAGATACTGCATAGTTCAGTTAGAATTATACATAGGTATTTTCCTTGTCAGAAACTTCTTTAATTTTTAAAAAAATTTGATATCTAATTGCTCCTTGCTAGTATGCCATAGTTGTTTCGTGTGCTGACCTTTCGAAGATGTATCTAGTGACTTTGATTAGCTCATATATTTGCCCTAAAATTTTACTCTTTTTTAAAAAATTTTATTTATTTATTTGAGAGAATGAGACAGATCACAGAGGGAGAGGAAAGAGCAAGCTTGCCACTGAGTGGAGAGCCCAGTGCAGGGCTCCATCCCACGACTCTGAGATCATGACTGAGCTAAAGGCAAACAGTTAACCAACTGAGCCACCCAGACGTCCCTTTCCTAAAATTTTAAGAAAAATTCCTGGAAATTACTTATGTTGGAAATAATGTCATCTATGAACAGGGATAGTTTATTTCTTCCTTTCCACCCCATACATCTTTAATTTCTTTTCCTTGCCCTACTGAAATGGCTAGGACTGTCAGAATGGTATTCAATAGTAATGAGGAAAGTGAACTTCCTTCCTTTTTCCAATCACCTAAATATTTGAGTGCAGCTCTTTCTGCCTATGGGTCCTATCCCCATACTTTGATAAAACTATCTTTTTTGCACAAAAACATCTCAAGAATTCTTTCTTGACGGTTCACTCTAGGACCCCAACCCACATCAAATCATATAATTTTGGTGCCCAACCTGCCAGCTGAGTCTTCTCGTCTGGACTCCGAGACTGCAAATTCGGAAGCCAGTATGCCCGCTAACATGGCTTCTTTGTCCCTTGAACCTGTGGAAGACCTCCACCTTCTCTTCAAATGACAACGAAGGACTGGAGGATGTCACTTGGCACGTGGAAGCTCTTGATAATACACAATCAAAGCCCTAAATGACACTCAAAATAGCATTTCCCTATTAAACACTGAAGTAACGCAAATAGGTAAAGCAGTTTTACAAAATAAAACGGCATTAGACATTTTCATTGCTGCACAAGGTGGAACTTGTGCTATCCTAAAAACAGGACGTTGTGTATATATTCCAGATCATCACAGAAATGTAGCAGGATTGCTAAAAGATAAATACTTGAACTGGTGCTTTACATGATCTCTCTCTCTCCCTATCCTTTAGTGATTGGTTAAACTCCTGGGCTGGAAGAAAATTTTGATCAACTATCAAAGGCTTTTTAATTGGGCTTCTTTTCTCATATTAAATTGTTAATAAATTGTTAACATTTTTGGGTATTCATTTCAATTTATCTGCTATGTTTTTCCCTATGTTTCTCTTTGCATAGCTTTTTAGCAACTGCTCTAAGGATTATAACATAATCAGTCACCTTTTCACAGAATGAGTATTTCACCAGCTGAAGCTGAATGTAGGTATATCACCACAAGTGTCTCTTCACTCTCTTCCACAATGGAAACCCCACCTGAAAATTTTCCTCACTTCCAGTGTTTTGAGTTGTGGTAAAATATACATAACATAAAATTTGCCATTTCAACAGTTTTTAAGTGTACCATTCTGTGGAATTAAGTTCACTCACATTGTTGTGCAATCTTTATCAACAGAAGTTTTCATCATCCGTACATGAAACTCTGTATCCATTAAACAGTAACTTCCCTACCTCCCCCACCCCTGACTACTTTCTTCAAGAATCTGACTGCTCTAATTACTTATATAGAGTCACAGAATATTTGTTCTTTTAGGTTTGGCTTATTTCCCTGGATGAAGTTTGCAAGATTCACCCGCGTTGTGGCTGTATCAGTATGTCATTACTTTAAGGCTAAATGTCATTCTACTCTGTGACTGTAAAATAATCTGTCTATCCACTCATCAGTTCATGAACATTTGGGTTGTTCCCACTTTTTAGCTGTGATGAATAATTCTGCTTTGAGTATGTTTACACAAGTTTATGTGTGGATATATGTTTTCAATAGTCTTGAACGTATATCTAAGAATAGAATTGCTGGATGACCTGTGTAACTCTATTTAACTTTCTGAAACACTGTCACATATTTGCCAACACTTTTTATTGTCTGCCTTTTTTACTGTAGTTACACTAGTGTGTATGATGTGTATTTTGTTACAGTTTTCATTCTCATTTCCCTAATGTGTAATAATGCTGAGCATCTTCTCATGCATCTGTTGATGACTTTTCTTTTTTAGAAAAATATTTATTCAGACAATTGGCCAATCTTTTATTGGGTTATTTAACTTTTTACTACTAGGCAGTAAGAGTTCTTTCTACATTTGAGATACAGGACCATTCCTTACCAGATAGATGGTTTGCAAATTCCCAATTAATTTTTTTTCTTTGGTTGTGATTTTTTTTTTTAAAAAAAAAAGTCCCTGTTCAAATTTTATTTAGCATTTTAGTTGGTATGACACTTAGTTGGTTGCATGATCTTTTTACATTATATGGCAATGTACAGTGTACATATTCTGACATATATGGTACACAAAATAAGATCCTTTGGAACAGTTATGAACAATACATGCAATAATGAATTTATACATTATATCTGAGGATGTGACTGACTGGAAAAGATGGACTAGGCATGCTGGGTGTTGGGTGAAGGAACCAGAAGTCATAGAACACACAGGAAATACGATCTGGTTTGCAGAGCAACTGCAGCATGCACAATATTGGCAGTGGTGCCTCTGAGATGAACCCATTTAGGACTACAAAGACAGGTATCATCCAGCATTAGGATATAGCTTCAGGGTTTGATGAACATTCCTATTTAGAACTTCAGGAAACTGATGTTTTTTTCTTGGGCCATTTTAATATTCCTTGAGTAACAGATCAGATAATAAGGACAATGTACACAACCTCCAACGAAAATCCTGTTGTAGTATAGACAGTGAAGTGGTACAGTAGAAAACTTTAAAACTGCAGCTCCTCTTGGATCCCCCGGAGTGTATCTTCTTCAAACAGGCCTCTTCCTCAGGAGTTAGAGTCACCTTCACAACATCTGAAATTCCATTCTGTCCCAAGATGTAAGGAACACTAAGGAAATATCATCTTTTATTCCAAAGAGACCCGTAATCATGGTGGAAATTGGATGCATCCGCCTAAGATTCTTCATTATACTTTCTCCCAAAACTGCCACCGTCCAATGGCCCAGGAAATGTAGCCTCTCAGTTTGATCACCTCATAGGCACTGTCAACAACCTGTTTGTGACCCCCTTTCCACTGTTCCTTATCTGCATCAGTGCCTAAGTCAGGGGGCAGATTCTTCAGAGAGACACCAGCCATCTGGTGGTAAACCAACGTTTACTCCACACCATACAGGCACACTGGAGTCTCTGTGCTCCCCAAGTATCCACCCATGACAGCTTAATGGGTGAACTCCCAGCCTTTCCCCCATTAGGTAACAGAACTGGGCTGAATCCAGATTGCAACCACGTCCAATAATATGGTTTTTGGAAAAGCCACTTAACTTCCAAGCGTCACAGGTCAAGATATCCACTGGATTGGAAACAACAAGCAAATTGCAGTTTGGGCTGTATTTTATGATATTAGGAAACACAACTTGAAGAGGTTCATGTTATGCTGGACCTAATTAAGACAGCTTTCTCCCTCTTGCTGACATGACCCAGCTGTGATAATAACCAGCTTGGAATTTGCAGTCACATCATAGTCTTTGCCAGAGACAATTTTTGGTGTTCTAAGGAAAACACTGCCATGCTGGAGATCCATCATCTTCCCTTTTGTCTCCCATGACATCAACAAGAGCAAGTTCATCTGCTAGGTCCTTCATTAAGATACTGATGGCACAAGCCATGCCAACACACCAACCCCAACAACTGTAATCTTATTTTGGGGAGTATGTTCTTCCTTAAGATTTTGAATCAGCTGATCTTTGAGAGTTGCCTTTTTAGACTTAGAACTAAAAGGAATCGGGAGTGCACGTTGGGCGGGCCAGGGTCAGCGGTGCGTGAGACTGGACCCCAACTTGGCGGCAGCAGCTCTGACTTGGTTGTTTGTGATTTGGGAGTCATATCATAGAATCTTTTGCCAAATTGAAGGTCATAAAGATTTTAACCCTCTATTTTCTTCTAAAAGTTTTCCAGTTTTTGCTCTTACATTCAGGTCTCTGATCCATTTTTAGTTAAATTTGGTATATGGTGTTATATTGTAAGGAATAATTATGTAACTTAAGATGTTTTGAGATTTTTGGGAGTTTTTGTTTTTGTTTTAGAGAGGGAATGAAAGTGAGAGAGAGGCAGAGAGTGACAGAGAATCTCAAGTAGGCTCCAGGACCGATACAGAGTCCAACATGGGACTCCATCCCACAACCCCAAGATCATGACCTGAGCCAAAATCAAGAGCTGGATGCTCAACTAATTGAGCCACCTGGGTGTCCCAAAACGTGTACATCTGATGATCGATCAGGTACAGACAGAAAATAACACCACAGAGAGGTTTATAAACTTGAAAAAAATTTCTTACACTCATAAAACCTAGAAGAAGACAGGGCACACCACTCAGGGGGCTATACAGAAGTAGCTCGCACGGAGCTGGCTTACCCAAGCAGGTTTTTATTTTTCTTCAAACACACAGAATGTGGTATCCCATAGGCTTCTGGGCTCCACTTTTCCTGCTGAGAAATCAGCTGTTATTCTTTTTTTTTTTTTTTTTTTATTTGAGAGAGAGAGACAGTGAGAGAGAGAATGAGCGAGGAGAAGGTCAGAGAGCGAAGCAGACTCCCCATGGAGCTGGGAGCCTGATGTGGGACTCGATCCCGGGACTCCAGGATCACGCCCTGAGCCGGAGGCAGTCGTTTAACCAACTGCGCCACCCAGGCGTCCCTCAGCTGTTATTCTTATTGCAGTTCTCTGATAAGTGAGTGACGAGTCATTTTTCTCTTTCTGCCTTTAAGATTTTCTGCTTTCCTTTGACTTTCAACATATTTACTAGGATGTATCTACTTACTGGTCTCTTTTCATCTCTTCTACTCTTCTCATTTATTCATTGAGCTTCCTGGATGTGTAGGTTATTAATTTTCTATAAATTGGGGGATTTTTCAGCTATTATTTCTATTTTTTCTTCCCCTTTCTTCTTCCTTCTGGTACCACTACTACTACACACACATTAGTATACTTCATGCTGTCCAATACTTCTCTGAGGCTCTGTTGATTTTTCTTCTTTCTTTTTTCTCACTGTTCATCAGCTTGAATAGACCATAAATTCATATTCAAGTCCACTAATCATTTCTTCTGCCAGCTCAAATCTATAGCTAAGCCTCTCCAAAGAATTTTTTACCTTAGTTATTTCACTTCACTTTTGAACTCCAAAGTTTCCAACTTTTTTTTATCTCTAATAAATCTCTCTCTCTCTTTATATTCTCTATTTCGTGTAACATTGGCATTATACTTTACTTCAGTCATAGTTTCCTTCAGTTCTGTGAACTAGTTATAATGGTTATTTTAAATGTTTTTCTGTTAAATCTGACATCTGGTAATTTTCACCGGTATTTTCAGGTGCCTGCCTTCCTTCCAGTATGTAGGTCATACTTTCCTATTCCTTTTCGGGCCCTATAGTTCTTTACTGGGAACTAAACAGTTTATGTACTATACTGTAGCAATTCTGAGAATTCGTCTCCTGCCTCGGGCTCATTATCCCACCCACATACACATACACACCGTTAAGTCTCTGACGCTCTGCGATCAGGGAGGCACCCCCTATGGTCACTCTAGGATGACCATGGTACTAGTAAAATTATCTTCCACCCTTTCCTGACAACAGCTGTTGAACTCTAATAATTCCCAATATATTGTCCTAATGTTTTCAATAGTGCCCTCATATTTTCCATAAAAACTGAAAAAACAACCCTAAAATTTGTATGGAACTACAAAAGACCTTGAATAGCTAAAGCACCTTGAGAAAGAGAACAAAGCTGGAGGCATCACACTTCCTCCTTTCAAACTATGTTACAAAGATGTAATAATCAAAACAGTATGGCAACAGCATAGAAACAGACATATAAACCAAGAGAACTGGAATAAAGAGCCCAGATGTAAACCAATTAATCTCTGACAAAGCTGCCAAGAACACACAGTGAAGAGAGGACAGTCTCTCCAATAAATGATGTTGGCAAAACTAGATAAATAAGAGAATGAAATGGGCCACTAACTTACACCACTCACAAATATTAACTCAAAATGTATTAAAAATTATATGTAAGGGGAACCTGGGTGGCTCAGTGGGTTGGGCCTCTGCCTTTGGCTCAGGTCATGATCTCAGGGTCCTGGGGTCAAGCCCCGCATCAGGCTCTCTGCTCAGTGGGGACCCTGCTTCCCCCTCTGTCTCTCTGCCTACTTGTGATCTTTCTCTCTCTCTTTCTTTCTGTAAAATAAATAAATGAAATCTTTTTAAAATTTTTAAAAAATTATATGTAAGATCTGAAACCCTAGACTGTCTGGAAGAAACATAATGAAAAATTTTCCTGATGTTAGTCTTGACAATGATTTTTTGGAAATGACATCAAGAGCAGAGGCAAGAAAAGCAAAAAATAAGCAAGGGGGAACTACACCAAACTAAAAATCTCTACACAGCAAAGAAAATAAACAAAAACATAAAAAGGCATCTTATGTAATCAGAGAAAATATTTGCAAACCATCTATCTGATATGTGATCAACATCCAGAAAGATAAGGAACTCCTAAAATCGAATAGCAAAAGAATAAACAACCTGATTTAAAAATGAAGAAAAGACCTGAGTAGACAGGTACTCAAAAAGATGCTGAAAGACAAACATATGAAAAGATGTTCAACATCACTAATCATCAAAGAAATGGAAATCAAAACCAGAATGAGATACCACCTCACACCTGTTAGGATGGCCATTATCCAAAGAGAAGAGATAACAAGTGTTGGCAAGGATCTGAAGAAAAGGCAATCCTTGTACGTTGTTGGTGGGAATGTAAATTGTATAGCCATTGTGGGAAACAGTATGGAGGATCCTCAAAAAATTAAAAATAGAACTACCGTAACATCCAGCAATCGCACTTCTAGATATATATCCGGAGAAAACAGAGTCAGTATCTTGGAAGATAATATGCACTCCCATGTTCACTGCAGTATTACTCACAATAGCTAACATATGGAAACAACTAGAGTCTCCGTCAATGGGTGAACTGATCAAGAAAATGTGGTACACAGACACACACTCAGACACACACGCACACAACCAGAATATCATTCAGCCATAAAAAGAAGGAAATACTGCCACTTTTGAAATGAGGAACCTAGAGGATATTACGCTAAGTGAAATAAACCAGAAGGGAAAGACACGTACTACATAATTTTACATAGATTGTTTAAAAATGTCATCAGAGAAAATATTTGCGAACCATCTATCTGATCCTAATTATCAGGGCACTCTACATTGGGTGTAGAAATTACTTAAAAATAAAATCTTTTAAAAAATATAAAGAAAGGGTTCCTGGGTAACTCAGTCAGTTATGTGTCTCAACTTTGGCTCAGGTCATGATCTAAGGGTCCTGGGATGGGGCCCCACATTGGGCTCCCTGCTCACCGGGGACTTTGCTTGTCCCTCACCCTCTGCCTCTTCCCACCCCCACTCAGGCTCACTCTCTAATAAATAAAATCTTTTTTTAAAAAATTAAATAAATAAATAAAAATTAAATAAATTTAAAAGGTCAAACTAATGGAGACAGAATGGAATGGGGGTCACCAGGGGCTGGGGTGGGGAGGCAGGGAGGTGGGAATAGGGAGATGTTGGTCCAAGAATACAAACTTAACAGTTATCAGGTGAATACTTTGAGGATCTCCTGCATAGCCTGGTGAGTACAGTTAAAAATACTGTATGGTATGCCTGAAATTTGCAAAGAGGGTAGATCTTAAGTGTTCTCACCGGAGGTAATAAACGTATTAATTAACTTGATTGTGGTAATCATTTCACAATGTACATGTTTATCAAGTCATCATATGCTATAAATATATACAATTTCATGTGTCAATTATAACTCAATAAAGCCGGGAAAAAAGGAAAAACAAAAGAGCTCCCAGGAGCAGACTTCCTCCACAAACTAATCCAATCCTACTGTGGCTCCTTGGAAAGAACTGTTTCTGAGATCATATTTGATATTTGTACTAATCCCAAAGGGACTTCTCCCAACGCTTTCATTCTGCGGCTCATTCACACGAACTAGCTGGCTTACAGTCTCAGCTGCACTAAATACCCTTCCAGGCGCCTCTCATCACAGCTCACACAACAGACACTTTGTCTGTCTGTCTGTCTGCTTGTTCGCGGTGGTCTCTGTGTCTACCACGTGGCTGGAGCTCACAGCCCGAGATCACGGTCCCGCGCTCCACCACTGGGCCAGCCAGGTTCCCCAGGGCGACACTGCCCTCGCCAGCAGCCCTTGGGTTTGAACTCCCACCACTTCATGACTGGCTTCTCCCGCCTCCTCCCGCAGGCAGAATTTCTGAGCCCGGGCTCTGAGGGCAGGAACAATGACAAGCATCTGAGGGACACTGGTATTCCAGGAGACGAGTGCTTGGTGGGGGTTGGAGGGCAGCAGTCCGCTGGGCTTCCTCTCCTGGTGGGGACTCTCTGCCTCACAGACTGAGGGAAGGGCTCTGGGGCCCCAGGATTCCCAGGACACCACACCCAACCCAAAGTCAACGTCTCTTCCCCAAGAAAGGGTTGGGCGTGAGAAGGAAGCTCTGACCTCCCCCCACACTCATCCGAGCTAGCCTCAGCAACGACAGCCAGGGCCGGAGGGCAAAGCAGTCATCTTGCTCCTATTCAGAGAAAATCCTCCCGTTGGGGGCTGCAGGATAAAGGCCGCCCGGTGCTGCGGGCTGCAGCAGTCTGAGTTGAATCTATGCCCCAGTGAGCTGGGAAGAGGCAGCAGGAAAGTGGTCTTGGTTCACATGTCACAGTTTCATCCAATTTTAGTATATGTGCTGCCGAAGCGAGCACACAGTTTCATCCATTTTATCAAGTTTTTATGGAGTTTCTTGCACAGACCTTTCTTAATTTGCTGTTTGCCTTTAGGACGACTTCTAGAGGCTTTAAAAGACTTTTTTTTTTCTTTTTAAAGATTTTATTTATTTGTCAGAGAGCACACAAGCAAGGGAAGGAGTAGGCAGAGAGAAGCAGGCTCCCCACTGAGCAAGGAGCCCGATGCGGGGCTTGATCCCAGAACCCTGAGATCACGACCTGAGCCGAAGGCAGACCTTTAAGTGACTGAGTGACCCAGGTATCCCTACATGACTTTTTTTTTTCTTGTGTATATATAATTTTCACTAGTTTCACTGGGGGCTGCTCAGCAGAGCTCCCCAAGCTATCATGCTGGAAGTTGGCCTGTTTCGGTTAACTGTACTGTTCGCTTATATGCAGTAATACACAAGTTATTACAATAATTCATCCTTGCTTCTTACTAACTTTTCTAGAGTTGTTTCTCTCCATTAAAACAGTGACTGCCAATTTTATATCAGTACTCTCAACTTCTCAAAGTCTTCATTTCTAGAAATTCAGAAATGAGGCTTTTGTTTATGGAGTGAACACTCAAGATTCTGATACTAGTTATAATATGTATCTAAAATGAGGAAAGTAGCATGTTTCTCCACCACGGTCCTTGTTCGTCATTTTATATATGGGATTATTAAGGTTTAGGAGGAAAGGACCACCGGGATGGCAAAGTTGGAAAGAGGAAGTTACTTCAATTTGAAGCCCACATAGACGCTAATCTCTAGGGAAGGCATTAGAATGATTTCCTGTTGCTGTGGGATTAATCTGTTGGGAGGTAGTCACCTTTTGCTGAAGTCTGGCTGGCTTCCTTGAAAATAACAGTCAGCAAGTGACTAACCAGGCCTAACAAGACTGATCCTGACACAGGAAGCCACAAAATGATGGAAGACCTGGGGATGCCCAGGGGAAGTTTATAGGGCGTACTCTCAAATTCTTCCTGGTCTTGGTTTACAAAGCCTGCCAAGACCTCTGGAAATCTCTCATGAGTGCTGGTCAGGACCTTTCAGCCAAAGAGCTTTGAGAGATGATTCTTCAAAACTTGGATGCTTAGGTTTACAAAGCCTGCTAGGTGTTTTTTTGTTTTGTTTTAAGATTTTGTTTATTTATTTGAGAGAGAGGCAGCACATGAGCATATGGAGGAGGCAGAGGGAGAGGGAGACCCCCTCTGTGAGCAGGGAGCCTGACGCAGGGCTCCATCCCAGGACCCTGGGATCATGAATGGGGCCAAAGGCAAACGCATAACTGACTGGGCCACCCAGACGCCCCGAAAGCCTGAAAGTAAGTTTTACTTTCAGCTGGAATTGTGAATTCAAGAGCTGTTTGCAGAGAGGGTTCTTGAAGAGTCTAATTACGAGTAGGAATAGTTGTATGCGAGTTATACTCCATCGTCTCCCTGAGATCCACTCTCCATCCTTCCAGGCCTAGTTCTAAGTCCTCAGAAGCTGACCCAGGCAGGTTCGGCACCGTTCCACACCTGACCGCCTAGTTTCCGGGTGGGGTTAGCCGATGTTAGATAGAAACAAGAAACTGGAAAGTTGGGGAAGAGAGAGGTCAGCATTCTTCCTTGCCTCCGCCTTGTCCTGCCTCTCCCGCATCAGCTGGATCTCTGTGGCTCTCACCGAGCTCCTCCTTCCAGGTTCCAGGTCTTACTGAGCTCCAGAAACACGAACTGCTTTCCCAAGAGCTTCTTGCTAAACTGCTTCTGTGTGCTTCGTGTCTCATTTATTCCCACTACCATGCCCATGTCTTTGTAAAGAGTCCCTTCATTTGGACCGAATTCTGTTTCCTTCTGGGTCCCTATTGATTACTACATTTAAAAATCTATGTGTGGTCTTATTTCTAAGCCTCACCACAACCCTGCCAGACTTTACTAACATTATTACACATTTACAGGTGAGGACACTTGATTCAGACAAGTAAATGCCCAAAGTCACACATCTAGTAATCCAGAGTTGGGATTAAAACGCTAGTCCTAATAAAAGCTACTTTCCTTATTTCATTTAAATTGGTACACAGGGGCACTGGGCTGGTCCAGTCAGTCAAAGCCTCCGACTCTTGGCTTCCGCTGGTCTGATGGCAGCTTCATGAGATGGAAACCTCACTGGGCTCCGTGCTCAGTGCAGCCGGTTTGAGTTTCTCTGTTCCTCTCCCTCAGCCCTTCCCCTCCTCTGCCACGCGCTTGCACTCTCTCTCTCTCTCAAAAAAGTAAATAAATCTTTATCTTTTTAAAATATTCTATTTATTTGTCAGAGAGTACACAAGCAGGAGAAGCAGGCTCCCTGCTAAGCAAGGAGTCTGATGCAGGGCTTGACCCCAGCACTCTGGAATCATGAACTGAGCCAAAGGCAGATGCTTAACCGCTTAACTGACTGAGCCACCCAGGTGCCCTAAATAAATATTTTTTTAAAGATTTTATTTATTTGACAGAGAGAGACAGAGAGAGAGATTACAAGCAGGCAGAGAGGCAGGCAGAGAGAGGAGAAGCAGGCTCCCTGCTGAGCAGAGAGCCTGATGTGGGGCTCGATCCCAGACCCTGGGATCATGACCTGAGCTGAAGGCAGAGGTTTAACCCACTGAGCCACACAGGTGCCCCAATAAGTTTTTAGGTAAGTAAGTAAATAAATAATTGTAAACAAATTCTACTTCCATTTTTCCCGAGTTTATTTAAATAAAAGTCAGATTTTATGTCACCTATTTCATGACTATGTTAAGCTTGAGCCCTTATTCTGAAATAGAATTTGATGAAATTCACAAAGAAACTGTTAAATTCAAACACAAGTATCCCTAACTGATACGTTTCAATAACTATAGAGAGAAGAAAAGATTCTTACTTAAAACAATGATAAAACTTGAGAATCTGCTCTGGCCTGGTGCTAACATTAAGTCTTCTTCGCCTTCAATTTTTTGGCAGACATCCCGGGCTACAAGTCAATAATTATTCCTAATTCCCTTACTTGATCTTTTTGTACTTTGAGAACCAGTTCCCCCAGAGTGTTTTGTAGCTATCTGTGGCTAGGTGACTCAGGTCACCTGAAAAATGTTTTCAGGTCACCTGGAAAATGTTAAGTTTTTCTTTTACTGATAAAAGGAAAGAATTCTTTTTCTTTGCCCCTGTCTCCTATTTCATGCTTAGAACAATGGTGTGATGTCTGGAATTACAGCAGTCATCTTGTGCCCATGAACCAGTATAAGCATGCCCCAAATATTTCATAGCATGTACTTATACTAGAAAGAGTATTATCATTTTATACATTATATATGGTAAACATTCAATAAAGAGCTGTTAAACTTAACTTAAAAACGTCATTCTGCAAACCCGCAAACCTCTGCGTTTTGTGATTGCTTTATTAAATATTGGATGGATAAAAAGAGTATTTATAAAATATATGCATGGCATAAAGAAAAAAAATACACTGACCAGCTAGGTAATCATCACCCAGCCTAAGAAAAAGGACAACCTCAGACGCAAGCTTTATCCTAGATTTAACGTTTATCCATCTTTTGCCATTTTAATAATCCCCTTTGCTTTCTTTTGTTCATCTTTATCCCTTCCGAAAGGCTAGAAATTAAGACCTTTAGCTTTTTTTCTCCGTGCATGTTGCTAATATATGAAACACTGTGGTCCCAACACACCGTGTTTGCAAACCCAGGAGGCAGGCTGACGGCCTCCCCTCTCTTCTCAAATTACAAGGCAAGGAGGGTGGTGCAGCGTTAGACCCGCAGGTTGAAAGGTCATCAGAAGACTTGAGGGTCACGGTTCACCTTCTCCGAGCTAGTTAGAGGAACAGGTACACACGGGTTGCCTGGGGGAGGAGTCTTAGCGTTGGGGTGGGGGGTGTGTGGCCTCTGTATTCAGGGAACAAACTTTGGGGTTTCCAGAGGGGTTCCCCCGCCTCTCCCTCCGCTCAGTCCTAGGTAGGCGGACCCGGCCCCGAGCCGTCTAGCGCCGTCCGTGCCCGCCAGATGCGCCGCGGGGGGACGCGCCAGCTCTCCCGCACGACGCCGGCCGCCGCACGCGCGACCGCGGGGGAGGGGAGCGGGTCTCTTGCCGGGGGTGCGGCGGGTCTGGTTCCGTCTCGGGTCTCCACCCCCGTCGGCCCCCACAGCCGGCCGGGACCGCGGCCCAGGGCGCGCTGGAGCGCTCGTTCCCGAACGGACGGGGGGCGCTCCCCTGGCTCTCTGCCAGGTGCGTCACGCGTCCCCTTCCCGCGCGTCTGCCCCTCCCCCTCCCCCGGCTCCCGACGCGGTTTTCCCTTCGAGAACTGACCCCAAAGGCGGGGCCTGCGACGACACGGGGAGGAGGATCCGCACTCTCTACCCCGTGTCTCGTCCCGGCGCCGCACTTGCCCGTCGCCTCCCCCTCCCCCCAGCACCCCTGCCAACGGCGCTGTTGCCCCCGGGGGAACCGTCAGCGCCCGCCCCGCCGGCCGAGCGCTGTCGTGGCGCCCGGAGCCCCCGCCGGACGGGACGGCTCGCTCAGGGGGCACGGCCGAGGCGCGAGGACGGGGACGGAGAACGCGTGCGACCGCGGTCCGGGGTCCCCACGGCCCTCCATGGCGCGTCCCAGGAAGCGGGGGGAGTCGCCCCGTCGGCGCCCGCGCTTCCCGCACTGCGCGCCGCCTCGCGCCGAAATCGGAGGCTCGACCCGCCGACCTCCGCGGCCCCCGGGCCGGCCCCGCCCGCGTCCCCGCGCCCTCGCGCCCTCCCCCGCGCCGCAGGCCCGTCCCCCGCACCCCCCGCCGCCGCCCGCGGCCTAGGCTCCAGACGGCCGCTCCCGGGCTGCGCTCGAGCCTCCCTGCCCTCCCGGAGGCTGCGGCAGGGACCGGCCGGACCGCCGTGCGCCGACGGCGGCTCGTCCACGGGCCCGGGCCGGGGCAGCAGCGCGGCCGCCGGGCGCCCTCGGGAGCGGGGCGCGGGGACGGGAGCAGGCGAGCAGACCGGTCAGCGGCTGCCGGGAAGGCCGCCCCCTCCGCCCGCTCACCCCGCTCGCTGTCCCCGTCCGCGGTCCCCGCCCGCTGTCCCCGCCGGAGCTCCCCGGGCCCCGAGCACCGCGCGGCCGCCAGAAGGGGGCGCCCATCCCGAGCCGGGGCCGCTGCGGGCTGCTCGGGGCGTTGCGGGCCGGAGCGGCGCCCCCTGCTGGCAGACGGCGGTAGTGCCCGGGCCGTGACCTCCTGGGTCCCGGGCTCCCCTCTTCCTCCCGCCTTCCTCCCCTCATTTCCTATTTGTTTCTCCGTTTTCCTTGCCTGGGGGCTCCCGCCCTCCCCGCCGTCCTTCTCCTTCCCCCCGGAACCGTCCTCTCCGCCCCGGGCCCCTCCCTGGCTCGGGGCGGGTCCGTCGCCCACGGGTGCGTCTCCCGCCCCGGCCCCGGTCCTCCCGCGGACGCCTCTCTTGGCGCCCGAGGCCGCAGCCCCGAGACCCGAGGCCGGCGGGTGGCGCTCCTTGACTCCCGGTACGGGACGGCGACTCCGCGGGCCGGTGAGTCCGGCGGTCGGGAGCGGCTTCCCCGCACACGGGGTCCGGAAGGGGCGCGTCTCGGAGGACGTGGTGTGGGGCAGAGGCTGGGCCCGAGCCGCTTCTTCCACGCAGAGTCAGGACCCTCGATGGCCTCTTCCCCTCACACACCCTAAAAACCAAGTCTGCCTCCCGGACAGTTCCCGCTGCTTCCTCCTCGGAGCCGTCCGGCCGGGTGCGGGGGCGCGGGGTGCGGGGGCGCGGGTGGGGGGTGCGGGGAGGCCTGGCGTCGGCGCGCACCCGAGGTCCTCGCTAACCCCCGAGCCCGGCGCGCGCCCGCAGACCCCGCCCCCCGCGCCGCGGCCCTGCGCCCCCGACCCCGCGAGCTCCCTAAGCTCCCGCACAAATCCCCCCGGAGACACTAATCGGAGCGGCCGGCGAGTGCAGCACGTGTGCCGCCGCGTCTGCTCCGGAATCCCGCGCGCGGTTCTGGAAAGCAGCCTCGGAACGGGGCGTCGCTAATCCTTCCACGGGCCAAGGCAGTCTGGGACCTGCGAGACTCCTTCTCCCGCGGTTGCTGAGAGCCTCCCCAGACGGATGTTCCGAGACAGACGTGCGCCCGCCCGTGCAGTCCCGGGACGCCGCCAGCCGCAGGCTCGCCGCGGGGAGAGGAATCCCCGGCCGGGGGTCCCGTCGCTCCGCAGGGTCAGCGGCAGACGGGAGGAGGGCAGTGACAGGGGCAAGGGAGAGTGAGCTGCCGGCGGGCACCTAACAGGGTTGGGAGCCCGAGAAGAAACCCAGTTCCCTCTCCTCGGCACGCTTGGGACGACGGGACCTCCTCTGGGGGGGCTGCCTCCTCAGGAGGGCGCTGGGAGAGGCAGCGGGGCCCACGCACAGCGCGCAGGGGTCAGGGTTTGCCCGCCCCACCCCCAGGCCTGTTCCTCCCACTTGAGCCTTCTCTCTCCTGTTCAATTAATCCTATTTCCTTTCTCCCATTTTGTTCAAAACCGTCTTCTAGTCCTTCATAGTCGTAATTTGCACCATTGCCTTTTATCTGTGATTAATTGAGAAATCGACGAAGATAATGGAGGGTCGCGCCTATAAGTTAGCTTTAGGAACCGACACACAGACATACAGACGGAACCGTGCGGGTGGGCCCTGCCAGTCGCCAGTGGAGCCTGGTGGGGGCCACCGCCGGCCGCGAAGGGAGGGGCTGGCAAGAGGCGCGGGTGCGCGCTGAGTGGAGCATCTGCTCTGAAATGACCCCAGTGGGCGCAAGCAAGGACTTCTCGCCGCCCTAACTGGAGGGTCTCCTGTGAGCTTTAGCTTTTCCTAAGTCTAGAAAAAAAGAGAGGAAAGGATTCGTGTGGGGTGAGGATGGGACTCCTATTTCTGTCCAAGAGGCCTCCCTCTGGCAGAGGAACAGATTTGAAGTCGGGTTTTTAGGCTGGGGTCTATTTCTTCCAGGGATGGAGAGTTCAATTTACTTTTGCATCCTTTCCTTCCCTCTCCACTTGCCTACCAGTCTGAGGAGAGTGAGAAGAAGGGAAGGAGGAAAGGAGGGGGAGAGAGGAAGAAAAAGAGAGCTTGAGAGACTCCGTTGTTCCGATCACACCTAATTCCCTGGCCTCGGAGAAGTACTCATCACGCCCAGCCCCTCTCTGCTCTCGGCAGAGGCGCAGGCCGGGTCTGGATTCTTTTCTCCTCCATGAAATCTATCCCGCCTCCCAGACGGCTGAAGGAGGGCACTTTGCCACTCTTCACAGCTTCGTCCCAGCCCCTTTAGCTTTCAATTGAAAACCAATTAAAGGTTTCTATAAATCTGTTAGCTCCCCTTTTATCTGGGGACCCCTGATGCATGCGATGCTGCCCTTTCGATGCCTCTTCCGTGTTTTGTTTTACAATTGTTGTATCAATATAATGCGGCCTTTCTTCTCCTGTCTCTATAGATACAGATACACAAGGAAAACCAAAGCTATTCAGTCTCCTCATTTGTCCAGCAGCCGAACAGTGGTGCCCTTTCTCTGCTGCTGCTCTCCCTGCTTCGGGAGCAGCAGTTATGGTAGAAGCAGATGGCTACTGATTGGGGGAGCTTTGTGGCTCTAATACTGAATACTTTATGGAAAAGGGCTTTATCATGCTTCGCTGAGCCGAGGAACAAGGGGGTGAGATTTATGCCCAGGAAAAATAAATCTTTTCCAAGTTGTGGCTCCTTCTCACCACTTGTCTCTTTTGCTGGTGGGGGGGGTGGGGCACTGAGGAATTGGTTTTATTTTATTTTATTCTCTTTTCTGCTAACAGCACTTTTTAGTAAGAGTCTGAGAGGAGTGCAGACTAAGAGCCAGAAGTTTGTGGAATTCCTGAGGTGAGCACTGCTCTGCCCTCAGGGAAAAAGCAGAAGAGTCTGGTCTCCAAGACTGTCTGGGGCCATGTTTTCCCGGACGTCCTGTTAGTTCTGGGTAAAACATCATCCTCTATTATCTATAGAGAACAAAAAGGGATGTTTGTGCTCCCACCCGAAAAGTCAGGGAAGGTCACTGGTATTGAAGGAGCGGGCCCTGGTGAGGCGCGTGGGATGGAGGAGGCTCCCGCACTCCGGGACTGATCCGCACGGGTGACTCAGGGATGTCTGCGAGGGTCGGTTTGGGACTCCTGTGAATTTTCAAGCTTTGGAGACTGTATAGACTCCAGCACTCCACTGAGGGTCTATTGCACCCCAAGGTAGTTGACCTTACGTCTTTTCTCCCTTCTTCCCTTCATCGAAGCGTTACTTCTGTGGAGTCAGATACGCCCCGTGTCTGTTGCAGGAACGCGTCCCTTCTGCAGAGGCCGAGGCCGCACGCCCTGCTCCTGGTCCTCCCAGACCTGTTCCCCAGAGCAGTGCCGCCCCCTCTTCCATCTCTCCCCTGAGCTCTTCCCCTCGCAGGAGCCGTGACTAGACGCAGAAGTGCCCCCAGCATGGCGAGCCAGGCCCTGGCGCCAGCTCCAGGCCTGGGCCCCCCATCCCACTTCAGACGGACTCCTTGGCTTTCTTCTTCAGGTTTGAAGTGCCGTTTTTTAGTAAAGAAACATTTGTTCAGAATCTTTCATGTCCTAAGCCGCGTTTCCCTACCTTTCTCACTTCCTCCCTCGTCCCTAGGGGAAAGGCTCGCTAGAGGGGCGGCTGGGCGGCAGGACGCGCGCGCGGCCGTCGGAAGCGCCGTCTAACCTCCCGCCGCAGCCCGCGCTCCCCGGTCCTGCGGCACCGCCGGTCCACACGGCCGCGCACGGCGTCTCTGAAGGGGGGGAGGGCAGGAAAAACAAGGCTTAGAGCTCGCATCTGCCTGAATTTGCAGGGGGCACCCCTGAGAGGCCTCCAGCGACGCAGTCTGGCTCTCCCTGCGCGCGGGACGGCGGAGGCTCGGCCAGGCTCGCGTCACTCAAGCCGACCCTCCGAGCCCCGCGGGCCCCTCCAGTCCAGCGACGCCCCGGGTGCGCGGAAACGGACGCACGAGAGGCTCAGCCGCGGGCGCGCGCCCCGAGGGGACGGGACCCGGCTTGACCCCGCCGCAGCCGCGCCGCGAGGCGGACGCTGGTTCCGCGGGTTCGCGCGCGGAGGCGGCCGTTCAGGGACCCGGGTGGCTCGCTCGGGGGCGCGGGGCCGACCGCAGGCCCGACCGCAGGCCCGGGGCTCGCGCGTGCGGAGGGTCCGCAGTTCCGGGCGCTCACGCACCGCCTGCCGGTCCCGCACGAGACAGCGGCGTCCGCGTGCGACCCCGACAGGCCTGCGTCGGCCGCGCGGCCCACAATGCTCCGCGCGCAGCCGCGTGCGGCGTCGGGGGCGGGGCCGGAGGCGGTCGCGGGGGGAGCTCGAGGCCGGGCCGTCGGCGCCGCGGACCGCGTCGCTCTCGGGCCGCGGGGGTGGGGTGGGGTCGCTCGGCCTCGGGCCTGCTGCGGGGGAGTGCGGGGAGGGGCGGCGCGCGGCCCGGACTTCGGCCTTCGGCTGCGGCGCTGAACCAGCCGGCGGGGCGTCCCCGGCTCCCAGGACAGCCCCGCCCGTCGGAAAGGGCGCGAGGGCCGTGCGGGTCGGACGGCCGCGGCCGGACTGACGCGGGTATCCGCCCCGCACCGCGTGTTGTCCTCGGCACGTGCCGCCGGTCACCTCGCCCCTCGCGACGGCGTCAGGATTCCGTCCGCCCGCGCCGGTGTCGCATACAGGCCGGCGAGGTCACAGCGGCGGGGCCGGGACGCGCACCCGGGCAGACGCAGGGCCCGGCTGGAGCTGGGCCGGAGCCGGACTCGCGGGCCCCTCCGGGGTCCGTCCTCCAGACCTCCGAGGCACGGGAAGGCCCCGAAGGCAGGCGCTGACCCCTGTCGGGGCTGACCCGGCGCTCGGGGGCGCCCTCGCCGTCTGCCCGGGAACTGGCTGTGCAGACGCGCTCGCCGTCGTGCGCACCTGACCCGCGCGGGACGCAGCTCCGTCCTGCCCTCGTGCTCGGGAGGCTTCCGCGGCCGGAGAGGACCCTGGCAGCCCGGGACAGGGAGGGCAGAGGCCCCGGCCCCTGGAGAGACGGCGCGGAGACCCGCGGCGGGAGGACGCGTGGCGCGTGGGGAGGAGCGTGGCCGCTCCCGCGAGCCCGCGGTCAGGACGCCTCTGTGCCCCGGGCGCCCGGCGGGAGACGGCGGCTGCACGGCCCCGGGGAGGGCAGGAGCCCGGAGAACGTGGGAGGCGTGGAGCCTCCTCCCGGCTTCGTGCGTCCAGGGTTTGCTCTGGGACACCCGCGGTGAAGGTGGCAGGTCCCGTGTCGCCCCGGCGTCGGGGGCTCCATCCTTTCTCTGACTCGTCCCCAGCGGAGTGGAGCCCGCCCTCCGCCATACTGCGGGGTAGTGAACGCCCGGCCTCTCCGGGACGCCTCGTGGACCCGCGTCGAAGCCCCTTCCGGTCATTCGGTGTCCTCCGCGCTCCTAGCGTCGGGGCCGAGCATTTAACCGGGACGTCAGCAGGTGGGGTGCCGACGTCGGAAACCACCCGCCTGTCGCGGACGTAGAATGGAGCCACCACGTCGGTACCCGGACGTCCGCGACACACTTTCACGCTTTCAGGGACTCCCCCTCGTCTGGAAACGCGGGCTTCCTAGGCGGACCGAGTCTGGAACGGAGCCCACGCTGTGAGGCATCTGACCCACGTGCAGGGTAGTGGGAGCTCAGGTGGCGGCAAACGGGCTCTTGAGAACTCGGGTCAGTTCCACTCGTCCAGGAGCAGGTGCTCCTCGGTAGGACTCCCACAGGCCATTTTCTCGCAACCATCCCGCCTGAAAACGTGCCACGAGGAGCCCTGACCCTGAAGTCAAGAAAAATGCAGTCCTGAAAGTTTCTTTAAAATTGCTGTCCTCAACAGTATTCAGCCTCAGCCTGCTTAAACACGCGCGCGTGTGCGCGCACACACTGGAGGACCATACCTGATTGGGTAATAAAAATTGTCCAGACCTTAACTGAATTTTGGGCCTTCAGGAAGTCTCACCATCCAGGTCATATTCAAAATGTTTCTTTTTCTTGGGACATTGTGAATCATTTGATACTTCCGGATATTATTTATTTATTAAAATATGAATTTTCCTCAGAACTTTAGAGGACATTATGAATTATACCTTCGTCACCTTTATATTAAATTACCAGAAGACTATCAAGTCAAACTGGGAACTGCTTTTTCAATCAGCAAGTTCAAGAGAAAAAGTGTAACTTTCCATTTCTTTACCTGTTATTTCTGATGTTTTGTAATGTATATGCAGTAGTACACTCCGTAGTAGTGGTGTCATTCCTGTTCTTTGTGACAAGTTGATCTGTCTGTGAGTTCTCTGAGCGACCACATTTTCAAGTATTAGAATTTGAAGAAAGAATTACAGTGGTAGTTCTTAAGTGCTTATGAAAATCTACTGAAAGCTGTAGGCTTTCCATATGATGCTTGGGGAGACATTCCCTCATTGATGCTAGATTAATATGCCTGGATTAAATTGTGAAACACCTGCAGTCCATTTGAACTGAAATCATGAAAGATGGTTTCACTCAGAGTCCAATATGTCATATGACCAGGGGAGCAGTTTAGGTATGAGAGTGTGGTTTGTGAAGAAATCAGACTGTGTTGTCAAGGCTCTAACAAAGCAGCATGAATCACTGCTGTTGTGGTTACTGATTGGTGTCTATTCCCCAAATCCTTTTCTTTCTTTTTTTCCCCCCCTCCCCTTTCCTTAGAGAAAATTAGATGTCTTCTCTCTCTTCAGCCTTCAGAAAAGTATGTCATGGACACATTCCAAGCTAGAAAGTCCTGGGCATGTGTGCATTCTGCCTAGACTCCCTTCCCAGGAGAGGAATGCTTTATGCAGCTCATCCTTCAGAGCCCATTTTAAAATGAAAGTCCATACCTCAGAGAACTGGCTGGGATCTGGTGCTAAGTAATCTTCCTATTACAAATCCCATGGATGCTGATCAGCACCTGGCTTTTTAACTCAGAAATTATACACAGCCTAAAACAGAGAGAAAAGGTGGTGGAACTCAAGTACTATTGGGATAATGTCCCTTCTCCTGGCTGTGGAAAGAGATTCACCTAGAACTTCTCAACTTAGTAACATTCCCAAGGCCTAGACAGTCTTCTTAAAATCTGATGCTCTCTCTGAGGCTGCTGGATAGCACTTGGTCCCCAGTTTGCCTGGAAAGCCTGGCCCAGGGGGTGAGGAAGCTCTGGGTGGCTGACCGTCGTCCTGCTTACATTTCCTTCCGTTCACCTTCCTCCTCCTGCTGAGACCTATTCAAGGGCTGTGGTGTCTGAGTCTGGAAAGGACATCATAACCCATAGTTTTGACAAAACCGGATATTCCCTGCTAGTTCTCTAGGTACTGTATGGGGTGTGGTATCAAAACTGGGACAATCTAAGGGTCAAGGTGCTGGGTAGGGCATCTGGTTCACAAGTCGCACTCACACAGGGCGCATGAGGCACTGGTTTCAGATTTGTGGTGGTTGTCTTCAATGTCACCTTGATTTGCCAGCCCTGCTAGAAGTCATACTCAAAAGCCATTAGGCCAGTTAACAACAATTCAGATCCAGGAGAGGAAATAAATTGCACAAAGTCCTCAAAGACTATCCAGCTCACAGCTGAACTCCCAAGAGAAGGGTGAGTGGAACTTGAGATCCCTCAGAGACAAGTTTATAAACTTGAGAAAGGGAGGTTCTAAGCATAATGACAACAGTTGTAGAATAGCAGCAGCTGTTAAAAACAACAGTACCATTTATTGAGAAACAGGAAAAGCTGAAGTCAGAACAATGTGAGTCAGGAGTATTGATCCCTGAACTGAGGAGACCAGAGTCCTGTCTCCCAGGCTACAGAATTATCCATCCTTTGAGAGTCCGGCATCCCAGGACCAGCCTGGGACACATTCACTCGTTTGTCACCTGCTGAACCAACTGTAATACTTAGGCAAGGAATAAACCTAAACTGAAATTCCATGTACACTTATAAAAAACAAAGTGCCCCCCTATCCCTGTCCACTTTTATCCAGCTCAGCAGTCTGCCTCTTCTTGTCTCTCGGTCATCCCTTAGAAAGTTTCTTATTCTCCAAGGTGAGGTTGGGCAATGCAATACCCCTCTGTGAAGGTCCATTCTTACCTCCCCAAACCCTCACAGCCCTGTCCAGAGACCTCCCTAAGCGACATTAATAAGCTTAGAGAAAAGTCTCCACACACTGTCTCACTGGCCATCCTCTTGTCCTCAGTGCATTCTCCCTTTCACCATGAATTGTTACTTTTTAAAAAAATTGGACTACTGAGGCTTTGCTGGTTTACTGCTCTGGAGGTAGGATTAGAGGAGGGTGAACCAGGACCTGGAAAGGAAGAGAGAAAGAAAAACAATGTGTTTTCGTTCTTAAAGGGTAATAATTCTTCTGAGTTATTCTTAGAGGCTACACCAGCCTCCTATCACAGAAGCTGAAGCATTTGGGGCCCCACTTCTGTACCCTGGGAGGAAAAAGGGCATTTCCATTCTAATACTCACTAAGAATCAGATTTCTTTTCTTACCCTTTCTCCACCCTCTCACTTAGTGCTTAAAAGGCACCACCTCAGGAATCATTCATCAACCTCTCTCCAGCCTTCTCTTCCAAAACAATACTGCAGTTGTCTACATGTGTCTTTTTTACCATAACTGCAGGAAGCCCTGCTAAGGGGAGCAAGGTGAACAGATATTCACTCTTCACTGTTCTCTCTCTAATCATTTAATTGGAAATAAAATCCCAGGGGAGAGTGCTCCAACTATAAACCCATTGTTCCGTGTGAATAAGATGAAACTATTGACTGAGATGCGTTTTTATAGTACTGCTTGAAACTGAATAAATGCTGCAACCCTTCCATTTAGTATCAGTGAATTCCAGTAAGTAATAACGCAGAGTGATTTCAAAGTAGTTTATACACCAATTTAGCCCATAAATTTCTAGGGAAATAAAAGTAATTTATTGATTTTTCTTTACAACCTATTAATAATTAAGACCATTTATATTACCAAGCAAAATGTGCTTCACTTAAAATACTAGAAAACCCTCAAAGTAGGAACGTCAGGCTTTGTCTCACCCATACTTGTTTTTTGTTCTAGCAGTCATTGAATCCATAAGACGAAGAGTCGGTAGGATTCATAGCATGTTAGAAATTCTTTTATTTGGGAATTTTTGCCTGAAATCAGTAGGGGAACTCTTAATTAGAGGGCAGAAAAGAGAAACAGAGTAAATAGCTGATGGTCAGATTCTCCATACATGTTTCCCCTCGTTGATGTTTGAATCTGAGCTATTTTCTGTCTTGTGTTTTGGAAGGTCAAACTCCCCCACCCCCAGCTTAAGTATCAGAAGCAATTTTTATTTTATATAAACTGGAATCTAGGTCTCAGAACCTCAAAGGAGATATAGTCTAAATGCCCCGTATAGTGAAGAAAAGAAAGGCCAAGGGAAAGAGAAAATGTGTTCCACTGAGCGTTGAAGGTTATCTAAATGCCCACACCCTGAAGTGGGTGCTTTTATATTTACAATATGTAGGAGGATTGTTTTAAGTGGCTTCAATGGACAGATGACTTATTCTGGGAAAGGCAAACTTTCTATTCTCTAACACAGAGGAAGACTAAGGATTGCTGTGTTCAACAGTTTAATGGAATTAGGGTCATGGGCATGGCACACACACACACACACACACACACACACACACACTAGCTTTATTAGGCTGCAGTTTCTGAAGGACCACAACTCTCTTATGGCTAATTCTTCATCTTAACTTGCTGTTGTTGACACCTGTGCTTCTCCTGCCCTTTCTTTTTCCCTTTTCTTCTCTTAGTTCACTTGAGTGACCACTATTCTTCATCCCTGCTTGTTATTTTTCAGATGTTTGGGCACTTCTTTGGGGGACATTTCTAATTATCCCCCTTTTCTTTAAACAAGTGATGGGGGGATGCTTTCTCGTGTGTGAGAGAAAGTAGGGAGGTATGAGTGAAACACCCAGTCTGAAGACCATTCGTGGCTTAAACACTGGAAGACTCTTATACACAGACACGGGAGAGTTCTCAGCATTGAGCTCTGGTCGAGTTGCCCTTTGCCAAACTGCTTGACAGTGTTCACACATGCATAAGAGAAATGATAGATAAAGATGAAAGAAAACTGCAGTGTAAGAAGCTTGGAAAAAGTTAGTGCTAACCTGGAAAGGAAGAGGAAATTCCACCCTTCCTCACTAATATACAGGGGTTTTGCTGCCCTTCTTTTGCCGAGTCCCGGTTTAAACCGAGGCAGCAGCTCCGTCTGATCAGAAAAGTTGGAACTTAGGTGGGGAAGGGAGCTAACCAAGACCGGGTGAGGATGGAGCGAGGGAAGAAGGGAGAGAGAGAGGAGGGAGGGAGGGAGGCCAAGAAGAGAACTCACGTAGTGGAAATTACTCCCCCGTTTTCATTTCTGCTCAGCAGAGCCCCTCCCTGGCCGCCCTGGACTGCGGGGTGCGGAGCAAGGGCGCTCCTCGCGGCCCCACTGGGTCCCGGAGGGAAGGCTCCCGGTTGCGAGCGGGTCAAGCCCACACTCCACGCACCCGTTCCTTTAAGCTGCTCTTTGCCAACCCCCAAACCACTTACCTCCGTTCAACACCGGATGGAAACGAGACCGTCTCCGCCTTCGCGGGGGTTCTGCTCGGTCCAGTCGCGCCGGCCGCGCGGTCCGAGCCCTGCGGGAGCGGACAGACCGACCTCCTCCGAGCGGCGGCGCGGCGGGCGGGGCGAGAGCGCAGCCGCCCGTGCGCTCCAAGGTCTTTCTTCCCGCAGGAGCTGAGAGTTGGAGGCGGAGAAGAACCCAGAGATTCCCCCCGCGACCCTGGGCCGCGGCCCCCGCTGAAGGAGTCAACTTCCAGGCGGTCCGAGTTCGGGTCATTAGCTCCGCGGCGCCCCCGGAGGGGCAAGTCGGCGCCTCTAAGTGGCTCAGCGCGCGAACGAGGCGGCCGCGACGGCCCCCTGCGCTCCTCCGCCACCGTCTGGATGTACATCGCTCTCCGGAGCCCATCCTGGTAATAATTTCTACTTTCACTCCCCCTCCGCGGTCTCAGATATGGGCCGCCCCAACATGGGACCCCCGCGGGGAGGCGAAGAACGCGCCGGGGAAGAGCGGAGGGGCAGGGACATCTTGGGTCTAGGAACCGGGGAGCTTCCCGCCAGGGCCGCCTCCCCCTTCCCAGGCCCAGGCACTCGCGTTCTCCGACCGGACGACCCCAGCAAGCCCCCTGCGGTGGGCTGGCGGCGTCCTCGCTCCGTCCTCCTCACCCCTTCCGTGGGTCCCGGGAAGACCGAATCGAGTTCTCGCCGGAGCGCATCCTGCCTGCGTCTCGCTCGGAAGGGCTGGGTAGGGGGAGCGCTCCGAGAGGGAGCCGGCGCCGGGGCATCACCCTCCGGCAACTCGCTGCGCAAAGCAGGGGAGTCCCTGGGGGCTCGTCCGCACAACCCCCCCCCCATCGCGGAACTCAGACTCGGGATGAGCTCGCGGGCCCGGGGCGCGCGCTGGGTGGCCAGGTCTCTGCCGGAGGCGCCTCAAGTGCCCGGAGAAACGGAGGAAGGGCCGCTCCCGTCCTTTCGGGGCTCCCCTTGCCGACCCCGGCACTGATCGCTCCCTCCTCACAGACCCAGAGGGCCGCAGCTTCAGCAGGAGGCGCGCCCGGCCGCGCTCCGAGACGCTTAGCCACTTGGGGAAGGTGCTCAGGACCTGCGGGGCACCGGCAGGCCGGAGAGACCGCGGCGAGGCAGGCGGCGCCGGAGGGAGCGCCCAGCCCAGCAAAGAGTTAAAGGGAGGGGACGTGGGCTGTCACGCGTCATTGGGCAGATTATGTGCAGCAAACAAAAAGTGTGTGTCTGCGTGCCAGTCAGTCACTGCATCGGGTCCATCTGTACAACTCTCCGCGCGCGCTCGCGTCTCGCTCTCCCTCGCTCTCCGCTCGTCTCTCGCACCCCGTCTCTCCGTCTCTCCGTCTCTCCGTCTCTCCGTCTCCCTCTCTCCCCGTCTCTCCCTCTCCCGCTCTCGCCCTCTCCTCTCTTTAGGCGCAGCCTGCGGGGCGCAACACCAGCACCTCCCGGCATGGAAAGGCACTGATTCCGCGGGCAGAAGAGACACTCGACTGCGTCCCCGGGTTCCAGGTGGCCTGCTCGGGGCGGTTCGTTCCCGACCTTCTTCCCGGTGAGTCTCGGGGCTTCGATGCGGGAGGGGGCGGGGAGGCAGGCGGGTTGGGGAGGGAGAGCGGAAAACCTCGTCCGTCTCGTCGCCCGCCGGGAGAGAGGCAGACGGCCTTGCGGAGGGGACCGCTCCGGGCGACACGATGATACAAAGGCAGGAGCGGGCGGGGATCCCTTCGCGGGAGAAGCCGGCGGCGGGGCGCGCGCGGCCGCCAGACAATGCCTGCCCGCGGGGAGGGCGAGCGGCCGGCGGCAGCGACGCGCTCTCGGCCAGCCCCGCGCGCTCTGGGGAGGATCCAGGCAGCCGGGGCCGCAGCAGCCGCGGAGCTCCGAGGGGCCGGGGGGCGGCGGCGACCGCACGCCGGCGGGGAGCCCAGGCTGTCGCCCGGCGCGGATCGTGGCCGCTCGAGGCTCGTGGCGGCCGCGGCGGCGACGCGAACCCCTCGGAGCGCGGCGGGGCGAGGGGCTTTCGCCGTATTGTTCGGTAGAACTGCATGTTAATGACTGCGTCCCTGCTGTCGCCGAAGTGACGGGCGACCTCCCGCACAATGAACCGCCTGTCTGAAAGAGACTTTAAAGGGGAGAGAGAAATTGAGGCATAAAACGCTGAATTGAGGAAACTGAAAAGGAGAGAATAGGATTCCGCTGAAAAGGAGATGAGAGATTCTGAAGGGCTGTATTTTTTTTAACGTATTTAAATGTGCAATTAGAGATCAGAAAGGTTACCTTGTGTGGGGTAAAAATACCCAGAGAAAGATGCCCTAATATGATAAAGTAAGTTTCTATTTTATGGATATTTTCTTTTATTTCTGTCTGGCAGAAACAGCCCAGTACTTGACATTTTGGGGATGTAGCAGAGTGAATGGAAAAAGAGGCTGACCAAAGTTTCATGCTCTGTTAACTGAAAAGAAAAAAAAAAAAAAACTCTACCTTATAATCACATTTACAAGATTAATTGGTTAATAGACATTATGATAAAAATGGACATTACTAATATTATTCCATAATGAACAGCTTCTTGGGAAAAGAATTAGGTCTACTCTTTCTTGCGACTTAAATTATACAAAGTATACATAAATTACTGCCTATCGTGACGTTATTAGGAAAAAACCAACTTGGGGGAATCTTTTAATCAGTCAGGGTTAACAATGTAGTTAGTTCAAAGCCAGTTTAAATTTTAAACACCTGCTTTGTTTTGTTTTAAGTGACAAGTTTTGTAAGGGTGTCCAGTGGCATAGGAAGGAAAATGTCTCTTTATGACAGCTTAATAGAGCCCTCCATCAGGGTATTAAACTTTGTAAATTGCTGTGGATTGCACAGGCAGAGGAGACCACAGAGATCTACCCAAGTGGGGCTGCCCCTCTTGCCCAAACCGGGTCCTATCTGGGGGAGTGAGAATTCACCAGTCACTACACATGCAGTATTTCAATCAGGGGACATTTCAGGCCTGCCGGGTACCTGCTCACTCCATGAGGCACATGCAACTCAATCCACCCCCTTGTATAACAAGGTACCTGGGATTCACTCTCATCCATAAATAAGCATGTCGAGAAAAAAATAATTACCTCTGCTTGCTGCTTTTAATTAAAGCCTCGGAGGGACAGTGTTGGATTATGGTAATGAACAGACAGACGTCCCCTCTTATAGGCTGCGGAGGAAGGTTAGCTGACACAGACTCAGTGGCCCTGACACTCTCCTGGAAATCCATTCGCCATGCTCCGCTGTCTCTGCCTGCTCGCTAAGGCCGCTCCCCTCTTTGGAAGAAAGAAAAAAAATCAATTCCTGGGCACCCAGTTCAATACATTAGAAGGGGGGAGAGGAGCTTTCTCCCAAGGGTTGGAAGTTTCTTTCAGTCGGGGACAGTCTGTAGGCTAGTAAAAACAAAACAAAACAAAACAAAAATCCTATTGTTCTCCCCACCCTTATTCCCCAAATCCTGGCCCATCCTCCCCCAAGATAATGAAAAAGCTGATCTGTCTTTTCCAGACTTGTTTTCCTTCTCAAAAGCGGTCCCCCCTGAGATCCCAGGATTCCAATCCTTTAAAGAAAGTGGCAGGGATGGGGGAGGGGGAGTACTCCTCAGTTGGCATTTTCAAAATATGCCAGATTTAATCTGCCACTGGCTTTATTTTTGAAATCAAGGCTATGCGAAAACCCAGGTAAACTCAAGAAAAATATAACTATAGTTGAAATGTTCTGCCTGGATTCATAGAGGCAAAAGGAGTAAATAAGGAGTAATGTAAGTTGTTTCCTTGTCCTGTGTATCTGTCACCAGTGATGGAGGATTCAGGCATCCAGCGAGGCATCTGGGATGGCGATGCCAAGGCTGTCCAGCAATGTCTGACAGATATTTTTACCAGTGTTTACACCACCTGCGACATCCCCGAGAATGCTATATTTGGTCCCTGCATCCTGAGCCACACTTCCCTGTATGACAGCATAGCTTTCATAGCTCTCAAATCCACGGACAAGAGAACAGTCCCCTATATCTTCCGGGTAAGTCTTGGCCAGTGCTGCATAGGGTATGAAGGTAAACCCATGTTGAAAATGGACCAAGGATCATTCTGATGACAAGCTGAGATAGATTATGAATGTAGAGAGTAAAGTAATGTGAGACATCCTATTTTACACACCAAAAAAGAGAGAAAGAATATTAAACTCAAATCATTGTCAGCTGATTTCTGGAATAAATGGTAAAATAGGATTTGGAACGCCAGGTATATCTAAATCACTGCCTCAGTTCTAGGCTTTCCTGGCGGTGAGCTCCACTTCCTTAACTCTGGAAGATTTCAACTAGGGTGGAAGCTATTTCCAAACTAAGTACTTTCTGTAAGTACTTTTATTGTAAGTACTGGGTGCATTTGTGTTCCAACCCAGGAGGCCTTCTTTTCCTCTAAATGTTACTCTTTCTAGGAAGCTAGCCTGGTTCCAGAATTTGTATTTAATGAAAATGTTAATGGCTTGACAATAAAACATCATTGAGCTCATATGTTTGGCTTTCAAGATATGTCTTCCCACTTTCTATTCTTTCTTTACAAAGAAGAACTATTAATTGTTTAAGGCAAAATTAGGAAGATTGATGAATGCCACGGAATAATGTCTAAGATCTAAGCTTGCTTTTTAACTACCAAAGCAAACAAAACTCCTCACACTTTTGTAATGTGGGATAATTTAGAACTGAACTCTCAAGAGGTTAATATTAATTTGAATTGTAAAGAGAAATGTCCTCATTTGATATTCAACCAATATATGAAAAACACTGCTTTATATGATCGGTACAGCGTTTCAAAGGACAGTTATCTGGCCTGCTGCTTGCAGACCCAAAGATGGGTGCCAACTGGGGTCATGGTGAAGCTTGATCTCAGACAATTCTTTGGAAAAGGATAACAAAAAGGAAATGGTCCAGGCTCCTCTGGCTTCATTCTCGCAGGAGGAGGGTCTCCCTTCCCCCGCCCCCTACCTTCTCGTGTTCTTTCTGTTTTCTGGTCTGTAGGTAGACACCTCAGCGGCAAATGGTTCTTCAGAAGGTCTCATGTGGCTGCGACTTGTCCAATCAGCCCGAGATAAAGAAGAGCAGAACCTCGAGGCCTACATAAAAAACGGACAGCTGTTCTACCGTTCTCTCCGCAGGATTGCCAAAGACGAGGAGTTACTAGTTTGGTATGGGAAAGAACTGACTGAGTTACTCTTGCTCTGCCCCTCTAGACCCCACAGCAAAATGAATGGTAGGTTGGCTCGCGACCTGCGGCGGGGCCCTTCACGAGTGGGGGAGACGCAGGGAGAGGCGGGGGCTCGCTCGGCGCCCTGGCGCCCGTCCTCCCTTAGGGCGTCTGCGGGAGAAACCCGGAGGCCTAGCGCGGCACGAAGCTGGGACAGACAGACGAGAATAAGCCTGGGACCCTTGGCTTGGTTACTGCATTGCCCCGGGTTTGGAGGGAAAGTTAGAGCAGCTCGGACAGGGCACTCTTCTCGGGGCGCTCAGGTCCCGAGAGATGGAGGTGATCTGTGAAGGGGGTGACGGCGAGCCGGTGCGGAGACGATGCTTAGTAACCCCGTGGTGTGCGTGTGCGCGCGTGTGTGCGCGTGTGTGTGCGTGTGTGTGGGTGTGCGCGCGTGTGCGCTGTTCTCTCGCTGAGCAGGGTCCTCCCCGTACACATGCCTGGAGTGCAGCCAGCGTTTCCAGTTCGAGTTCCCCTACGTGGCGCATCTGCGCTTCCGCTGCCCCAAGAGACTGCACAGCGCGGACGCCAGCCCGCAGGACGAGCACGGCGGCGGCGCGGGCGCCAAGGATCGCGGGGGCGGGGGCGGCGGCAAGGACCAGCCGCAGGCGCCGCAGGAGGCGCCCCTGGGCGCGGGCCCCAAGTTCGGCAAAGCCGGCCCGGTGCACCACTACCCAGCCCCCTCCCCCGAGGGCAGCGGCCAGCCCGCGGCCGGCGGCGGCGCCAAGCCCTCCACGGACTTCCACAACCTGGCCCGGGAGCTCGAGAACTCGGGCGGCGGCCACACCTGCTCCCCGGGCCGGGGCCTCGGCGGCGGCCAGCAGGAGGCGGAGCTGAGCCCCGACGGCAGCGCCCCGGGCGGCGGCAAGGGCAAGCGGAAATTCCCGGACGAGGCGGCGGAGGGCGGCGGCGGCGGCGCGGGGCTGGCGGGGGCGCGGGGGCGCTTCGCCGAGCGGCCGCCGCCCGCCTCCAAGGAGGACCTGGTGTGCACGCCGCAGCAGTACCGCGCCGCGGGCAGCTACTTCGGCCTGGAGGACAGCGGGCGCCTGTTCGCGCCGCCCAGCCCCGAGACCGGCGAGGCGAAGCGCAGCGCCTTCGTGGAGGTGAAGAAGGCGGCGCGCGCGGCGGGTCTGCAGGAGGACGCGGCCGACGGGGGCGGCGCGGCCGCCGACGACCAGGACGCGGGGGGCGGCGGCGGCGGCGGCGGGGGCGGCGGCGGCTCCTCCACGCCCGTGGCCGCCTCTCCGGCGGGCGCCGACAAGCTGCTGGCCCCGCGGCCCGGGGGCCCCCTGCCCAGCCGGCTGGAGGGCGGCAGCCCGGCGCGGGGCAGCGCCTTCACGTCGGTGCCGCAGCTGGGCGGCGCGGGCGGCGGCGCGGGCGCGGGCGCGGGGGCGGCGGGGGGCGGCGGCGGCCAGGGGCCCGGGCCGGACGAGCGCAAGAGCGCCTTCTCGCAGCCCGCGCGCTCCTTCGCGCAGCTGTCGCCGCTCGTGCTGGGCCAGAAGCTGGGCGCGCTCGAGCCGTGCCACCCCGGCGACGGCGTGGGCCCCGCCAGGCTCTACCCCGCCGCCGCCGACCCGCTGGCCGTGAAGCTCCAGGGCGCCGCGGACCTGAACGGCGGCTGCGGGGCGCTGGCGGGCGGCGGCGGCGGCGGCGGCGGCGGGGGCGGCCTGCCCAAGCAGAACCCCTTCCTCTACGCCACCGCCTTCTGGCCCAAGAGCTCGGCGGCCGCGGCGGCCGCGGCGGCCGCGGCCGCGGGGCCCCTGCAGCTGCAGCTGCCGTCGGCGCTCACGCTGCTGCCGCCGTCCTTCACGTCGCTGTGTCTGCCCGCGCAGAACTGGTGCGCCAAGTGCAACGCGTCCTTCCGCATGACCTCCGACCTGGTGTACCACATGCGCTCGCACCACAAGAAGGAGTACGCCATGGAGCCCCTGGTGAAGCGGCGGCGCGAGGAGAAGCTCAAGTGCCCCATCTGCAACGAGTCCTTCAGGGAGCGCCACCACCTCTCCAGGCACATGACCTCGCACAACTGACCCGAGAGGACCCCGGCTCTCCGCGCGCGCTCGCAGCCGAGCCACCTGCGGGAAAAACACGCGAGGACACCCACCACCTCCTTGTGACCTGGAACGCTGCCCCCAGAGACCCAGCGCGCACGCTCAAGCGTACACGGGCCGCCCCAACCTTTCCATTCCATGTTTACCTGCGACCTACGTTCCACGCGCACGCACACGCACACGCACAAGACAGGATGGTGGATCTTTGATTGGGTGGGTGGTTCGAGGGGTTTTCTTTTGAATGCACGCATTTTCACTTTCCAAAAACAAAGGTACATTTTTAAAAATGTCATATATTGCAACATATTGATGCATTTGTCATACGTTTCTACTTAAATTATTAAGCACTTACGGTTTAGATGTAATAATTATATGTAAGGGCAAAATTTATTTTGGATATAAAGTAAAGGAGGAGGGTGAGATGCTTTCTGCATTTCTTGATGACAGTTTGTGTTCTTACAAAAATAAATAAAACGAAGAAAAAGGGGTCACCATTCAATTTCAGTTTCCAGGGGGAAGTGCATGGATCATGAAATGATTATGGACTTCAATGAAGAATGTCATCATTATGTAAATATGTATTTGCTTTTAATACAAAGTGTAATTTTGTGCCAGTGAAATGGAGTCTGAATAGTTATGTGTTTCTTTTATCCCTGGAAAGATTTATTAAACTTTATAGATTATCCAGGTATGTTGGATGCTTTGACAATAAATGACTATTTTCTTCAAAGCAATTATGTGGAAAGTTTTTAAGTACCCTTTTTTTTTTGCAGCTAAGGGCTACACTTTGAGTAGCTACCATCTATTTTCCCTGAGTCTCTGAAAAGAAGAGAGAGAGAGAAGAGAGTGATAATAAACCCAGTCCCACTTGCCTGAATTTACTGTGAGCCAATATGGAACCTAAAAGGGAGAAGTCAAAGTTCGATACTGTTTGTAAAATCTTTAGCTGGAAGGTGTTGGGCTTCTTCCTCAAAGGGCAAATCATTTAGACAAAGATGTCTGCCAGCAAGCTAACCTGTCGGGGGGTCAGCATTCTTTTCAGCAGCAGGATAACTAGCATCTTCACAATTGGCCAGAGACCACTTTAGGCCTTGATCAGCGAGACTGGATGAAAAGCCCATTTTCATTCTACAAGTGATGCCTACAAGTGGGAGTATCCTGTGCTCTAGAACCTTTCAGCATTCTGTCATGACCCATTAAGAGACCCAGTGAGGAGTTTCTTTAGAAACCAAGGTGAAATGACCACGATAGTCTATGCATTGCTGGGCCCAGCCTTCTTTCTAAAGCTCAAGCAGCTGCACAGCCTCTGGAAAAAGCCTGGTCCTAGAGCATGATGATACAGAGGAACCAGATAATTTTCCCTCCTCTTCCTATTCTTTCTCTTATGAAAAGTCTCTCTGTACTCTTCATCTGCTGACAATTCCCAGTTAAACTGTTTGGCACCACTAGGTGCAAAACCATAAAAATGATGGTCCTTTAGGTCTTAGGGAAGCCTGCATCTAGAGTCATTCTAGAAATGCTCTACGAACAGACACTACCCTGGTTTGTCTATCACTGGAGGTATTCTTTCCCATTTTGTCCTCCACTATGTCAGAAGGAGGACACCTGTGAGAAAGTCTGTAATGGGAAACGTCCACACTGTCTCGCTGGAGACATTCAATGGCTTCCCCTCCAAAAGGGTTTGAAAGCCTTCATTGTCTTGAGGTGACTACAGAACAAGTTATATTTCAGGCAGGGAGCAAGTGAAGACCAAGGGTAGGGAAAAGAGACGTATCCAGAGTGTGACCACCATTGCGTCAAAAAGCTGGTTGACTTCCTTACCATCTAAGGACTTTTCTGTGCTACATGTCTCTGAGGCCTGCTCTCAGTTTTCCTAGGCAACAAGTGGATGATCTAAAACCCTAATCCTCAGCAAAGTAGAATGAGAACAGTCCAAAATTTCAGTTTTAACCGCTCTTTAAGACTAATATGGCTGCATCATCACTGCTGTCCTTTGATTTCGCTGCATTCTGGTTTTCTCATCTACACAGGAAGTGACACAGGTTCTGCTATCTGTAAACTACTTCCCGCCCTGGGGATTGTTTTTTGTAATGGGCTAATCAGGCCCCAGTGATATCTCAAAGGAGATTTGTAGAGAAAAGACCAAGATTGGTCATGAAGGGAATTTGATGGCAAGAAGTAAGAAAGATATTTGGGGGCAAATGAAATATGGGCCCCAAGAGACCTTTAAATCAGGAAGCTTGAGAGGCTAACTGAATTGTCCAGACCTGAGACACTAGTGGATTTCTGGAGCAAAAATATCTTCAAAACCAGCCAACCAACCAACAGCACAGGTCGCTTGGGGACCAAACTCTCCAAAACCGACAAAAATGCCCCAGACTTCAATGCCCACGTTCTGTCCCAGTTGTCCAGAATCTCCTCTTGACTAGGGAGGGGGCTTTGTTCCCTGTTGGGATCCAGAGATGAACTTAGGTCTAGACAAAAGGTACGCAGATGCGCCTTTTTGTAAAGTCTGGAATCTCGCGGTTCGCAGGCTGCGTGGAGATGTCGCTCGTGTCTGCTTCGGTCAGGCCGTTAACGCGACCGCACAATCGGGAAGAGCGCGGCGCCTCGGCAGAGCAGGCCGGGAGGGCCAGGTGTGCGCGCCGCGGGCGGACGCTTAGGGCTGGGCCCGGGTGCCGACCGGTCTGCGCACAGGGCATCTTGGCAGGAAGGAGGAGGGAAGGGCGCCCACAGCTCGTTTTGCCTTCAGCCAACGCAAACTGACAAGTGGTTTATCTCAATGCTGCGTTTTCGAGCTTTCGGGTGTATCTTAACTCTCTGCGCGTCGGAACTTTCTCAGATGAGACTTTCTCGTCACCGCCCCGGTCCACACGGCTGCGGTCGCTGGCCGACGCCGCGGCGTAGACGCCCGCACAGCCGCGGGGGCAACGGGGTCACAGGCTGTGCAGGCGGCGGCTGCGTGGGTCAGGTGGGTCTAGGGCAGGTGGCCTGAGCTCACAGCCCCGAAGCGGGTCCTCAAGACCGGGGAAAGGTAAAACCACCGGGCGCTGCCCTAGCCCTTGCTGCGTCCCAGTCGGGGCCGGTTCCCGGGATTTGCCGCGCGCCCCGCGCCTTCCGTCTCCGCGCGCTCTCGGAGCAGGTCCCGAACCCCCTCCGCTCCCGGCTTCGGTCCGCGGGGGCGGGCTAAGGGTGGGGGCGGGGCGGGGCGCGGCGGGGGAGGGGGCTGCTCTTCCCGGTTTGGCTTCCGAGGGTGCCGAGCTCTCGAGCACAGGCTTCGCGCCTGGAGGGCCCCAGAGGACACATGTTGCACCTGTTCGCGGGCGCCGGCGAGGGGAGGCCGAAACCTGAGCCGCCGGGGAAAGTCCCCAAGGTCCCTGGTCCTGTCCTCGGCGCTGTCCTCGACGCCCGAGGTGCAGCGTTTCCCAGTGGCGGCCGCGGGCGGCCGGTTGCAGGCCCGGGTCAGCGGCCACGCGCGCCGCAGGGGGCGGGGCTGGGTGGGGGCGGGGGCGGGGCGGGGAGCAGGTGTTCGAGGCGGGTTCCGGGGCTCCTTCCTCCAGGGATGCCGGAGCGGCAGAGCTGCGCCCGCTTCCTGTCCCCGGTCCGGTTTCTCCTCCAGCCCCTTCCCCCGCAGGCGCCGGCCAGCGAGCGCGACCGCGAGCGGGACACGTCGGACACCCGGACCAGGCACAACCAACCCCGGCCGGGAAGCGCGCCTCAGTCGCTCCCGATCCCGGGGCCTGAGCTGCAGAGAGGTCTGGCCGGGGGCCCGGGGCTTCCCGTCTCCGGTCTCCACCCACACGGGCCGCGCGACTCCGCTCCGCCAGCCCGGACGGTGCGGGCAGCCCGCGACGTGCCCCGGGCCCCGCACCGCGCACCACCGAGCCCGGGCAGCGCGGCGGCCGCGAGGGTCCCCGGGGAGCGGGGTGAGGGTGCGTTGTTCGACGTGAGTTTCTTTTCCTCTCCTTGCCCAGCCCCGTGTTCTGGCGTCGCAGTTGGCTCCTTCCGTGGTCTTTCCCGTCCCCGTCCCTCGGTCCGTCCGCATCAGCGCGGGTCTCTTGCTGATCTGAGTCTCCTGAGCTTCACGAAGAAACCCGCCCCGGATTCTCAATGCTTGGGGCGCCCGAGCCTGCGGGGGCCGCCCCCACCCAGCAGGTCACTGCCCTGTCGAGTTACCGCGCACGGAGGGGGACCCGCACCTGACCCAGGGATTTAGAGATGGGCGGGCGCAGGTTCTGACAGACAGACGGGCAGACAGGCAGACACACACACACGCTCACACACACACACACACACACACACACTCTCTCTCTCTCTCTCTCTCTCACACACACACACACTCACACTCACAGGCACCTCTAAACAGTCCCTCCTAGGAAAGGACGGCCTTGGCCAGGCTTCTGAACCTATGTGGCTCGTGGCTCGTGGCCTTGCTGGGAAATGCCATTGTCTCCTGGAGGTGCAGAAGTGCCTCACGGAGGTGCGAACACTGCGGCCTGGCCTGCCGGAAGCCGAGCTGGGGACGGAGTGAGAAGCCGCTGGCTCCTTTTTCCTCTTCCACGTGCGTTTCGGTTGACAGGCAGGCGGGCCTGAGGCCTAGAAGCCTGAGGCGGAGACACATCTTAGGCTAGTGGGCCTGAAGGCCTCCTGCCCTTGCCGTGCAGCTGGGCAGGGAGAGGGATGTTCTGCCTCTCTGCTTCACACACCCCAGTCCTAAGGTAACTTTTGCTTTTCTTCCTTTGAATTGGAAGTTAAAACTTCTCAGAAGCATGTGTATTCTCCAGCAGTAGTGGATGAAGAAACTGAAGAAAACTTCTATTAAAAAAAAAAATTCTGGGGCGCCTGGTTGGCTCAGTGGGTTGAGGCCTCTGCCTTCCGCTTAGGTCCCAATCCTGGGGTCCTGGGATCAAGCCCCACATCGGGCTCTCTGCTCAGCCGGGAGCCTGCTCCCCCCCTTCCCTCTCTGCCTACCTGTGATCTGTCTGTCAAATAAATAGAATCTTAAAAAATAAATGAATAAATAATAAATACATGTATCATTAAAAAAGTTTTTTTAAAAAATCCTTTTTAATTTTTTTTAATCTGTAGGGTTAGAGGTCTGGTAAAGCATCTTACTTAAATAGCTGACCCAGTTATACTAATAATTAGTTACTCATTCCTTTTCTTTTCTTTTTTAAAGACTTTATTTATTTGAGAGTGCACAGAGGGAGAGAGAGAGAGAGAAGCAGCTCCCAGACAGGGAGCCTGATGCCGCGCTCATCCCAGGACCCTGGGATCATGACCTAAGCTGAAGGCAGATGTTTAACCAACTGAGCCACCCAGGCGCCCCATATTTATGCCTTTTCAAGTTATGTGTGTATGTGTGTGTGTACTGAGATACATACATATGCACGTTTGCACATATAGCACATATGTGCATATAGATGTATGTGTACATATACCCAAACACATGTATTTGTATATAGAAGTGCACATATCCATTGTAGTACACACACACGCACACGACTTGACAGGCACTGTTCTCAATGCTTTCTGTTGATTCGGCTTAATTCTCACAAGCTGCCCAAGAAGAAGCCTACAAAGGGCCCCGCTCCTATAAGTTTTAGGACTACAAAGCTGGTATGTCTGTCATCGCGGGAACAAAAAGATGGATATCATACAGGTAATGGAGAGAATAGTGGCTTCTAAGTCAGAGGCCTGCTCCAAAATCTGTGGCCTTTTCATGCATGCATGGGTCTCAGTGAGTAATACCACCTCTGGCCTGACACATCGCCGTGTCTTAAAAAGCAAATCAGACCTTTCACACAGAAACTTATCACTTCCCGCATGTGATTGTCTTTCCTGTTGGTGATGACATGCTTTCAGCTTCAACCTACCTTCCTCGCGGGATTGGGATGCCCTCTGAGCTCTGTAAGAAATCTTGTGTGATCTTAACTTCTTAAGTGATCTTTGCTCATTTTGAAGCAAAGGTGGGAGTTCCTGCTGGTTTGATTTTGATTCTTCATCCGCTGGGGACTACCAACTCCACCTCAAGTTCTTTTTAGTGTTCTTAAATGGACCTTAAGCTACAATGCATTATTTTATTAGACATTTCCAGTCTTTTAAAGAGATCTGAAGAGGACATACTGTATCTTCTTCTTTTCCTCAAATTCTTGAGGGAATAAATTCTTCTGAGAAACATTAAGACTTTTGTAAACCAAGAAAAGGAATAAAATTTGACAGAAAAAAAAATCGTGGGACAAATGTAACTATCGGTTTTATACCCTTTCACTTCTCTTCAGATCTCTAGCTAGCTACCAATTCCAAGTACTTCTCGTCTTTTTCTTCTTCTTCTTCTTCTTCTTCTTCTTCCCCATTTTCTCTGGAGAAACTGTGTGGGAGTGTGTGGGTTTCTCCAGGGAAGAAATCCAGAAAACAGATCCACCCTAGACCAGGATCCCAGAGCACACACACCTGCTTTGGGGATGGAAATCTGGGAAATATAGAGCATGATTCACTCCTCCCTCGGGATTCGTCTCTGGATGGGTGTGCCAGTGTTAGATCAGCACTCCTAGAACGCAAAGTAGTCTTTTCTGTGTTTAGTTACTTTTCTGTGAAGTGTGAAACTTTTTTTAAAAAAGCTTTTGATGGCTTCTTTTCTCACAGACAAACAAATGAATTAAGATCTGTTTTCCCCTCTGGCAAGATTTCACTGGGTCTTTGAGAAAGACAAACATAGCCAAACAGCGACACCCAGCCCAGAAATCGATGCAAATCATGCAGTTTAAAAATCGTGGTATCCATACATTTCTCTAGGCTCAGAGGTTAGGTGTTGGAGCCAAATGAGGTTGAAGGAAAGAAAACAAAGGGAATATTACGGCAGGGTCCCTCTTAGAAAGGGGGTAAATGAGACTTCCCCAGTTACAGTGCTTTTGGAGAGAGTACAAGTGAAACTATTTGCTTTTGCTGGGCCGATAGAGGTAAATCGTGAATGCCGTAAAGCTTATCCTCATGGACATTCAATCTCTCTCTGATTTTCATCTCAGAACTTCATCTTCAGCTGTCTCTGCCTTTAGGCTTTCTTAGATCTCCCTTAGTCTTTTCCCTCCAGCAAAGGGGTGGTATACAAAATTCCCACTGGTATGAATAAATAGCAAGGAAGAAACATTTGAATGTACATGAAGGTATTTTCCTCACCATTTGTTTTTTTGAGCTTCTTTTCTCATTCTGGGAACAGTCTAAAGAAGATGAGGCAATGGTATGCAGAGGTACTTCTGTTCCTGGGCTGATAATGCTTAAAACGACTTCCAAATCAGAAGTCTTTGATTTTGAGGCTGCCCTTGAAAGCGTTTATTAAGCTTCCAAACATGCCTAAACATAAAACCAGGGAGATATTTAGAAAACTTACCTCTCAAAAATTGAATTCCATGCATACTAAAGATAATAGCATGGTAAGACAAGTTTTATCAAGTTCCATGACTGCTAGCAGCTCACATCTGAATTTCTTAAATCCCTTAAATATTTAAAATACATTTATTTTGGTATTAAGCCAATTTTTTTAGAGTCAGCTCCACGCCCAACATGGGGCCCAACCTCACAACGGCAGGATCAAGGGTCCTACATTCTACCGACTGAACCAGCCAGGCACCCCAGTACCAAGTCAATTTGATGACAGCTCAGAAAGAGGGGTTTGGGATTTCAGATAGCACAAATTTCTCTCTTCCTTTGAACATTTCAAGAGAAGAAATTTAAAGCTTAATATGTATAGTTTCTGAGTCTCTGTCGTATCCGCTCTTTACAACAGCCTGCTCAGGTCAAGTGGAAAAACAGATAGAGATGAAAAGACAGGAGCTCTGATAATGACTTCCCAGTTGTGTGGACTCCAAGGAGACAACTCCAAAAGGAGATAACTTCCCCCAAACTCCCCTTGTCAGAAATTTTCATTAGAAATGATAGATATTAAGAGCCCACAGAGCAAAAATAATGAATACTGTTTTTCTGAAAATAAATAAATTGGAAAAAAAAGCCCACAGAGCAATAATAATAGAAAAGTAATATTTCCCAGGAAAACAATAATATCTGTAGGGCATTATAAAGGTCTGTGAGGATGCGATCTCTCTAAACCACCTAGCTGACGGTTAAAAATGCAAATTCCCAGATGCACTTCCAGAAATTGGATAGATCTTCTTACAGGCTCAGAATCTTGTGTTTTAATTAATCATCCCAGGTGGTTCTAGAGAAGGTGACTCTTAATCCACACTTGAGAAGCACCATGAAGTGTTCAGAACAGTAATTAGCCCCATGGAAACAAATGAAAGTATATGTGTACCTCAGTCTAGAAACTTGCTATGGTTCAGAAATACTGAGTCTAATTTGAATTACAGTGTTATAAATATACAGTAAAAGTTTTTAAAAAATGTTTTATTTATTTGACACATAGCAAGAGAGATCACAAGTAGGCAGAGCAGCAGGCAGAGAGAGGAGGCAGCAGATTCCCCACTGAGCAGAGTGCCTGACGTGGGTCCCACGACCATGAGATCATAACCTGAGCCGAAGGCAGAGGCTTAACCCATTGAGCCACCCAGGCGCCCTTACAGTAAAAGTTTTTAAGTATCCTCAGAGATGCTCTATGTTTCAGATCAGTTTTATTTTCTTTTTTTTTTAAAGATTTTATTTATTTATTTGACAGACAGAGATCACAAGCAGGCAGAGAGGCAGACAGAGAGAGAGGGGGAAGCAGGCTCCTTGCTGAGCAGAGAGCCCGATCCCAAGACCCTGAGATCATGACCTGAGCCAAAGGCAGAGGTTTAACCCACTGAGCCACCCAGGCTCCACTCAGATCAGTTTTCAATTTCTGGTGATTCATAACGTGTCAACATTTTGCCCTTTCTGTCCCATTCAGGCCCGGGCCATTAGTATAAACAACAATAAAATATATATAAATGCATAAGAAAGGCTCTAAGAGAATCTTTGAGCGGAATTGGTATGGAAGATTTTTAAATGTCCATGGATCATCAGCTCATGAGGGATTTGCTTTTTATTTTATTTTATTTTATTTGCGTTTGGATACTTTGGATTTTCTTAAATTGTGTCACAGCGTCTTTGCACTTGTGTGTTCATGGCCTTCCCCAAACAGGGAGTGACACCAGTCTCCCAAGAATTCTCTGCACCAGCGGGTTTTCCGTGGATCATAGCACAGAACTGAAAATCTCTTAAGCTATGGGTTTGCTCCCGTCCCAGCTTACCGAACCAGCCCCGCTGGGGGCCACACAGGCTCTGCCACATTCTGAGGGACAGTGAGTGGAGGCCACCAACTCTGACCGCAGAAGCTACTGTGGCCCAGAAACGGACTGCTCTTCTGCTAGCGGGGTCCTGCCGGGCCTCCATCGGGGCCCCCATCGGGGCCTCAGATGGAAATCCGAGGGGGTGGGACCCGAATAGCCTGGTGGCATCTGATCGTGGCCGAGCACTCACAGGAACGCAGCAGTTCTGATGTTGCCCATGGTCCTTCCACAGGGTATGGGCTCTGGATGCTCTTGTACAAATGGGACCCTAAATGCAACAGTCTTGTCCTACTAGGCTTCTAGGTTTGTCCGGACATGCCTGACTTCGAGGGTAGGCGCTGGGACCGGAGCTACAAGATCATTTAGGGTCCATATAGTTCTTCATTAGCACAGAGGATCCTGCTTTAAAAAAAATGAGATTAGATTTCAGGAGACCTAACATCTACTCTCCTTCTGGCTCCGCCATTCCCCCGCTGTGTGACATTGGATGAACTAATTTCTTCTAGCTTCAGTCTTCTCACCTGTAAAACAAGAGGGCTAGACTAGATCAGAGCTTCTCAGACTTTATAATAATTACCAGGGCACTTGATAAATGGGTTTGGCTCCATTTCTGGAGATTCGGAACAAAGGGGCAGTGGCCTGTGTATAAGAATTTGCATTTTAATAAACTCTCTGGGTGATTCATGATCCACCTTCTGGAAATATTTATCTAAATCAGTGGTTCTTCACTCTACTCGTGCATTAGAAACATGAGGAAAGTTTTAAAAAATGCTCTTGACGGGATCCACTGTGAATGAGCGCATCAGGTCATCTGGGTGTGGGACCAGGCGCTACAGGTTATTTTGCGCCGCAGGGGTTGAGAATCAGTGGCTTAGATAATCTTTCAGATCTTTCCTTAGGTCTAGACCTCTAACTTCTAATTTGGGATTCCCGGTTCTCTACCACAGTATACAGATTTACTGCTAGGGGCTGAGTCCCCTACCCCACAAATTCTTATGTCACAGTCCGAACCCCGAGTACCCCAGAATGTGACTATATTTGGAGATGGGGACTTTAAAGGAGTAATTAAGGTAAGATAAGGTCTTATGGGTGGACCATAATCCAATGTAATTGGTGTCTTTGAAAGAGGAGATTAGGACATAGAGGACACAGAGATAAACTGAGAAGACAAGGAGAAGGCAGCAATCCATGGTCCCAAAATGCAAGTCTCAAGAGAAACCGACCCCGTCAGCATCTTATCTTGGACCTTCTGGCCTCTGATATTGTGAGAAAATAAATTTCTGCTGTCCTCAGTTTGTGGTGTTTTGTTAAGGACAACCCTAGCAAACTACCACATTAGTCGAATGGTTTTCTGAAACCCGACTGACTTTAAAGAAAATGGCTTGTCTTGTTATTGTTCAGAACCAATTTAATCTCTTGTATGGACACAAATGAACTAAAAGAAAAATGACTTAACGAGCATTTTTTCCAAAATCCTGATTAAAGATAAGCTATGGAAATAAGTAATGCAGTTTAAAATACTATGACTTAATTTTGAAGATGATGTTTTAAGTTGACAGGACTAAGAAAATTTCCAGGACTTTTTGCTACCACTCATAAATAGCAGGGCTGATTTTAATTAAACAATAAATTACTACCAAATTTTTAATATGGTCATGTAAATTTAATGTAAATTTTAATTATGAGCTTACATGAAATAGAATTTATTATTTTAATTTTAATTCTGGGTTTTATAAGACAACCCTGTCATCTATCCTAACCATCCCTAATTTCTCATGCCTCATTCTTAAGATTTCTTTAATCTTAATTTTCACTTGGATCTACTCAGAGAAACTATTTGAGTATTTTCATCATACCCTGGAAAAACAGACTTAGACCATAAAGAAAAAGATATATTGCCACCTAGTGGAAAATAGGCAGAGTCATTTGATTTCACTCAGTTTTAAACCACAAAATGGTTAGTACAAGAAATGCTTAAAAATGTTCTTCCATCATGAATAACTACACTTTAATTAAATGATGCCTTCCACATTTAGCTGCCGTACCATTTTTGTCTTTTAAGTTACGTGTTCTTTATTTTTACTTAGCAGCTCCTCATAGACATATGCTCTTGCTATTGCTGGGGGATAAAGTTGAACCCAATCTTTCTGAAGGACATCTGGCTAAAATGACAAAAAGTGTTTACAGGCAAATAGAAAGACTATTTACTGTCCACAGAAGGCCAGCATAGGAGACAACTGATGTAAATATAGCTGGTGAGTTTGGGCAAGTCGCAGCTTTGGTCCTGTTTCCTTATCTGAAAAAGTGGTGTTAAACTACAGAATCGATTAGATGTTTCCAATTCTAATATGATCAGACTGTATATCTAGAATACACACCTATAGTATCAAGCCCAGGGTCTTTGTAATAATTAGGTGAGTGCCCAGCTTAGTTTAGAGAACGGTGCTGGTGAGCTAATAGGTGTTTGTCTTTGGAGTGACATTTCAGCATAGAACTAAAAGAAGTTTATTAATGGAAAGGAAGTTCCTATCTATTTACTTTGTTGCCAGGTTCCCGGGGATTCTCCCCCGCCTCCCCCCCTTAAGATGAAGGTGACCCGGCTAATTTTAACTTCAGCAATCACGTTCTATCCAGCTAAGTTATCCTGGCTGCTTCTACGTGGTTGTAGCATCTTTATTGTTTCCTGTCCTAAACTCAGAGAAGGTTGCTGCTAGCTGGTGGACTTGTGGACCTTTAACAAGCATGAAGGATCATATTCACAACTCGGTAATTCTGTGAGTCTCTCTTATCACGCACGGGCTGGGGAAGGAAAGGAGAGTTTAAGGACACTTCCCTTTTCTTAGCCCTTGGTATGTTCCAAGAATGTCACAAGCCTTAAGTAGTTAACCCTACTGTGTGAATGCCCTCTGGAAAGATCCTGTTTCAAATGAGGTAATTTGGGGAGCTTAAGTCATCACATTGTTTGACTTAAATTCTTGGATACAGTTTCTTTCTCTACAGCATTAAGACAAAAGTCTTTCCCTCTCAAATTGAATGGGCTTCACGTGAAAATGTCAGTTTGTCTATTGGCGTAAGGGAACAAGTGTGCTAAATTAGTAGGTGTCATGAAATACTACAGGTAGGGAGTCCACTATACTCAATTACCTTTTAAATAATTAATAGTGAGAGGCTCCATTCATGTAAGCACTAATAAAATACTTAGAGGACATAAGAAGATTGATATCAAACTTCTGTTTGGGACCTTATCCAGAGTTAACATACTTAGGAAGGCTAATTATACTATTTCTAGTACATTTATTTCCTTCTCCCTTCTTCTATCCCATCCCCACAGAAGAAGAGGAAGAGAAAGAAGAGAAGGAGCTGAAGAAGGAGGAGGAGAAAAAGAAAGAAGGAAGGAAGGAAGAAAATAAGGAAGGAAGGAAGGAGGAAAGAAAGAAAAAAGAACAAAAGAGAGTAATGGTTAATTTCCCAGAGTACATGTATTGTGAATAAGGTCTGGGAAAGTTGATTTTGACAACTGAGAGGAACAGAGCGGACTTCTAGGGTCTCATTTTTTTCTTCCTAGAAGCTCTCTGTATGTTCTGTTTGTAATATTTATTTTCAGGTGCATTTTGTGGTATTTGTTGTCCATTTTACCTACTTACCTTCTTTTTAAATCAGCAAAACAGCAGAAAAATAATGTTCTAAGTCTCAAATGCAAAGCTGGAAAATACCTGCCTTCTTAGAATAAGCAATTGTTTCTACCCCCCTTTTTAAAATACAAATAGTTTAGGAACCAGATCTACTTAATTTAGAGGTAAAAATTCAATTAATAATTTGCGACATTCTTTATTCTGTCAGATTATATGGCTGCCTCATATCATTTTCACTATCAATTTTGCCAGCCTACTACGTATCTTCTAATTCCTCAGTTAGGTAGTCTTAGCAATAAAATACGGAAGAGGCTACTGCATGCTTGAAACAACAGTTGGATGTGACAAGGACAAATTAAAGGTCATGACACATGCCATTAGGGAAGTATTTCTGTAGGTCTGGAAAAAAAAAAAAACCTCTAAGTTTGAGCTGCGACTTAAGTTCCAGCATAGATTAATATATCTGTTTTTTGATCACCTACAACTCTCAACTGATTACTATTGTTTTTCAACTGATTACTATTATTATTCTCTTTAAGGCAGCTTTTCCCCGATATTGTAGTGGAGCAATACTAAACGGCATATGTAACAGTGAGATACGTTCTCTCTAGTGATACAAAATTAAAATATTCCATGTCAGTGCAAGAAGGCATCCTAAATGCCGCCCCATCAAAGGATACTTTATAGGGTAACTTTGTTTTGACTGTGTCATTTTTTTCTTTTTATTATCGGAACGCATATGCATGTGATATACATCCCAGGGAAGCTGAGTTAAGGAAGTGAAGGGTGTTTGTCCCAATAAACGAGAAGAGATTTCTAAAGTCATACATGTTACATCCACACATTTTCCATGGTCCATCATAGAAAGAGGTTGCAGTATAATGAAATAGTTGGGAAATACGGCTGGTACTTAGAGTTCAGAGTGTTAAGAGGGAAAAATCTCCCAGAAATATAGGCAAAACTGATAACGATTCTTTCAGATAAAATATTGGTCTGTTTCGGTGTAAAATGTCTTATTAACCCTCAGTGCTATTGTACACACTTACACATATGCATGAGAGTGAGCTTATTTACATGCAACCAAACATTCCTCTGGCCAGCAGCCTAGAATATTCTGTTCTAAGAGTGGAGCAAATGCCCCAGAGATCCAAAGTCTTCACTTCCTTTTCAAAATCTCAAATCATGGGGCGCCTGGGTGGCTCAGTAGGTTAAGCCTCTGCCTTCGGTCCTGGTCGTGATCCCAGGGTCCTGGGATCGAGCCCCACATCGGGCTCTCTGCTCAGCGGGGAGCCTGCTTCCCTTCCTCTCTCTGTCTGCCTCTCTGCCTACTTGTAATCTCTGTCTGTCAAATAAATAAATAAAATCTTTAAAAAATAAATACATAAATAAACAAATAAATAAATAGTGCACTAATTGAGAGGCTCTTCTGGGTGCCTGAAGGCTTTCCATATCTACGTTAGCGATAGAGCCTTTGTCTGGGGTTGGTATCTGGTATCTTTAATGCCTCCGTGTACTTGAGTGGATGTACGTGGTTTTGCGGAAGCCAGAGAAAAGTCACAAGGTTTTGTTTTAGTTTGTTTTGTTGTTGGTTGGTTTTGTTCCGTTCTCTGGTGAAACGAAACTTCAGGCAGGGTTCAGAAGCTGTTGGTAGCACCTGATAAGCATGATCCCTGAGATACTGAGATTAGCCAGGACTTAGGGAATGGCCGCTCTTCCTTGCTTTTCTAGGCTATGCTGGAAGGTGCAGCAAGAAAGGGTGCGGGGCTCGGAGAGGCCTTGGCATGACCACTCTGTAGTAGCACAGGGTCGTGCTGTGCCCTGTTGGCAAGTTGCCTTACTCTTCTGAGCCTGTTTTCTCCCCTGGAAACTGGAATGTTGAAAACCATATGAGGTTGTCGCAAACATTGTGGGTGAAGGTTTGGAGGCCCAAGTCACACAGTAGCCCAAGATACATGCAAATGATCACTTCCGAGTTACCCATCAGAGGCCTTTCTGAATTTCCCATTATCTCGTGCTTTCTCAACTTTAGGCCTATAAACTCTTTTCTCCCTTTTGCGAATAAAGGGAGGCCTCCCCTCTCCTCTTTCTGTGAGCAGAGGGTGCTGCTGGGAGACTAGAAAAGGAGATCTCCGGGATACAGACGGTTTCCCGAGAACTGCGGGTGAGACCTGAGACAAAGGGAGTCGGAGGCAGAACCGTGGTCTCCTCCCGCATCAGCGTACATCGCCTGTCTCCCCTAAACACCTGCGGGGGCGGTGACCCACTCCTCCAGACTGCTTTGGAAGCTCACCACTTGAGAGCGCTCCCTTCCCTGGTGGTCTGGTGGAGCCCAGGAATGCTGGCCTGTAGGGCACAGCCCCAGACCTGTCTGCTCACTCAGCTGGGAGTGAGCAGTGTGCGAGGTCCTGATAAGCCGCTACCCGGACGGGAGCTCGGGAGCCGCATGCTGAGGGCTTGCACGCGCTGGTGGGACACATTGCCAAGGGGTCACTACAAACTCCCAACTCGAAGAAAGATCGAAAGCCTGAATTTTATTAACATGTTATCTTATCAGAGCCCTAAATAATGATTCTGTATAGGACATTTTCAAATATCTATGTTTGAGTTTGGAAAAGAATTATCCTATATTTTTAAAATAGCCATTCAGATCACCTTGTTGGTAACTTACCATGGTGCTGGAAGAATTTGAGCCAGTAGGGATGGAAAGCTCAAGGTTCGGTCGTTTCTTTCCTACGAGGGATGAGTAAAGAGAGAAAACAAAACATGAATCAGAGGGTAAAATTCAATCCCATTTAATTCTGTTTCAGCCTGAATTAAGTTCGAAGTGCATATGAAAAGTAGACGACAGTAATACTAAACTGAAACACTTCATTTCATTTAGTATTTCTCTAAATGGGTGTAGGGTTGAACTAGCAGAGATTCTCAGCAGTTACTGAAATCTCATTAGTCCTATAAAATCGTGTTACATTGTTGAGGAAAACCTATAAAGTTTTGCTTCTAAAAGTCTCTCAGCCTCAAGATGATTACTGATTTGACAGTTTTCTTGGGTTAGAAAGAGTAAAAGGATTACTTGGAGAATTTTCTATGCTCCTTACAACTTGCACAGAATTTCTATGTTTGCTTGGAAATCGGGGTCTGAATACATCTTCCTTTTATTCAATGAATGTCATCTTAATTTTTTTCACTCTATAAAATGATTCTTTCTTTTTTAATAAAACCATAGTTTCTGGTGCTTTTCTTACCTTGGTGAGAACTTCTGCTTCTACTATTTCATTACACTCCTATACATCAATGTTCTGTTTCCAATATGTGCTTTTTAACAAATTTCCTACAAGATTTTGAAGTCGGCTGGCTTATGGCACTTACTCAGTAGAGGCTCTGGGCGCCTGCAGAGGATTAGCCTTATTTTAGAATATAAGACACCAGCAATGTGCTGCCGGGTGGGTAGGGCGGAAGGGCGCCGCTGCCCAGCGAGTGGGACGTGAAGGAAATGAAGGGTCAGGCCGCAGTCCCACGTGCCATGACCTCTCACCCCTCATGTCTCCTGAGTCTAAACCGTCCGCCCGAGCCTGACTGGGAATGCTTTTTGGCCTGTTAATGCTATTCCACATGTGAAAAGTACATTCTAAATTTTATGTTATTTTCAGATCTATGATAGCCTATCAGGGGAATGTGTGAACTTCTTTTACAGTGCTTTTCAAATTTTGAAAGCAATAAGAATAAATACATAATGTAATAGTGTTTTTAAATATACTGTCCAGACTCCATGTCCTCAGCAACTTACATTCATCATTCATAACAGAAACATTTTTTCCCCCAAAATGAAAAAAGCCAGCTTTATACATGAAGCTAAGAGTCCACTAGAGGTCACTTTCCAACTTACTTCCCTTAAAAATGGAGAAATTAAGCCTTGATTACCAACATTGAATCTTTTCTCACGTCTTTGTTTCCACTGTTGTATATTTTGCTTCCTCCCAGAAGAATTTCTGCTATTCCTCAATTTTTTTTTTCTGAAATCTTTCTGATACTGGGCTCATATATTCTTATATATCAAATATATTTTCTATTGTGACTTTCTAATGACTTTCTTGGATATCTAATTAGGTCTATATTATTTTTTATTTTTAAACTTCACTCTTTGAACACTAGCAAGATGTGTCTACTTCTGAAGTTTTAATAGACTTTATAATACTGTATGCATGTGAAGGAAGCAGAAAGGGACACCTTCTCAGGACTTGAAGCAGCCGTTCAACTTCTGCTCCTTGCCACACACGCTAGAACTGATGAAAAATATTCAGCATCAATACTTGTTGATGAATCTCTGAATTTCATCCTTCTTGATTTAATTTCTCTTGTAATCCACTGGAGCTATATTTTGAGCCACTTTTTGAAAAGCAATGACTCTAAAATGTGATACTTGTATCCTTTAGTTTATCTAACTGAGTGCCTAATATACTTCCGTTGTTTATCTCTCTCTCCTTATGCTTGAATTGCATAAATGTTAAGCTACTGTTACATTGTTAGTCTCACAACTCGTGGACACGAAGTAACATTACAAACATATACGTATCATATATATAAATACATATATTACAAACATATATATCATGTGTGTATGATATATATATATATCTGTGTGTATTTATAGTCTTGTGTATTTCCTATTAAACCTCCTGGCATAAGGTTACAATTTCCTGGCTTCCCATTGGAAAAATGCCCACTACATCTCTCCTCTATCTATAACTGTACTTAAAACGTTTTTGTAGCTATTTTAAAACTTTACTCAAATAAGCAGTTTTTTAAATGGCACTAGTGCCATATCTCATTTCTCTGTGAAATGGAGATGTTTATAAAGAAATCGCACAAAGATTTATTCTGCCTTCCAAAAAAAGTCCATCTCTTTATACATTCATGTACCAATAATGTGTCTAAATAGACTGTAACAGAGGTCACTTAAACATAATTTCTACCACTTATGAGAAGATTTTATCAAAGAAAATATTTAATTCAAATATTAATATTTGAATACATAATAAAAGAGTTAAAATGCTAGATGTGCTTTAAACCATACATATAATACCCAATTTTAATACATTATTTATATACCCAATTTGTTAAAGTTATTTTATGCACAAATATAAAATGTGAATAGCTTCCCCATGGAAAATACTGAAATATTACAGATAACTGCAGGCTTCTGCTTACTAGCCCTGACCTCCAAACCCTCCCCAAGGTAACTCTTTTTGTGTTACAAAAAGAGTTTTACAAAAAATCACAGATTTTGTGATAAACATTTACATGCAAATATGTATACCCCTAAAATATATACATACTTCTTAGTTTCATGTACACATGCGTTTTTAAAATAAACATTATGTAAATTTGAACAATTTGTTCTGTCATTTATGCTTGACTTCTATTTAATAATAGAGTTGAAGTTATTTACATGTCTGTTTCTATAAATCTGTCTAATTCTTTTGAACTAGGGCACAATGTCGTTGAGAATGGACATGCCCGTAATTTAACTACCCGTATTCCTAGGGAAGTACTGTTCGTTTCTGTCTTTTCCGACTTGGAAGCGATCTGTCTGTGTTCATCCTCTGCACGCGTCCAGCGTTCCACAGAGCGGTCCCGTGAGGAGCAGGGCTGAATCGTAGAATGCAGGCACTGGCCACTTAACAGACAGCGCCAACTAGCTCTCCCGGTGTCTTCCAGAATCTCCTCGCATCTAGCAGCCACGGCAGAAGACCAGGCTCCCTGCACCCTGGTCAGTATTCTGGATTCGACTTGGCATTTTTGTCATTTTTATGGCATTTCATGTTTGAAGTTGTATTTGCCTAGTTATGAGGACTATTTAACTGTATCATCTTTCCATGCATTATTGGGTATTTGTATTTCTTCTTCTGTAACTTCTTATTTATAATTTTTGCCCATTTTTCAGTTGCATCATTTGCTTTTCCTAACCAGTCTCTAGGCGATTTTCTATATTTTTCTATATTTTGAGTATCGAGTGCTTGTTGGTTATATTCATGCAAATATTTTTCCAGTCCATCTCTTATTTTTTTTATGATTTTATTTATTTATCTGACAGATGTGTTAGGGAACACAGTATTAATTTTAAATTTGATTATAAGAGAGTAAAATATTACCCTTGTTACAGAGAAAAATTACTTTCAAAGTGTTGGGCTATTGCAGGTTATTTTGCTGCCCAGTACTCCAAATAAATTACATACAATATGAATTAGTCTGTTAGACACTCAATGTGAGTGAAGCTGGGGTTAATTTCAGAAAAACATTCGGAGGCAGCCAAAACAGCTAACCTTTACGTCTTCTCTTAATTGAAACTCCGTTTTTCTAAGGCTGCTTGTCGGTGAAATCAGTTGCCAAAGATAGAAAGAATTTATGACTGGTGTTGAGTAAAACCTCAAGTACAAAATGATTTTAAACTACATAATAAACACTTTGTCTAGTTCTTTCCTAAGAACACCGATGCTTAAGATTTACCAACTAATACACAGTCCAGTATTGGTCTTGACATTGTTCGAATGAATACTTAAAACCAACGAGAGTACAGGAAGTCTGAAACGTAATCCACAAACATTGAAAGGATGCTGATTTTGTATCAAGGACAAAAAATAAATATTGAAACTTGGAGGAAAATCACGCCTCTGAAAAGTCTGAGGATTGATTCAATTGTCATTCCCATCTTCTAGAAATAGAAACAGACATCTGGACTTAACTGTTTCCCAGTGGGGTACAGTGGCAGTTCTAAGTGTTCAGAGATCCCCAAGACACTTTCCGGGAGTCTGCGATATCAACACTATCCCAGAGAGCGTCAGTCGCTCACGATGCACTGGAGTGTTTCAGAGGCTACAGGACAGGCACCATCTCAATAGATCGAATGCAGACTTGAGACTCCAGCTCTCTTTTTATTCAGAGAGTAAGGAGATTTTTAAACATGTAAAACAATACTTTTCGCCCTACCAAATTGTTTTTGGTTGTGGAAAATGCTATTATTTTTCATAAAATATTTGCAATTCCATTATAACAATTTTTCATGCAAAATACCCTGGTTTTCCCTTTTTAAAGAAAAGATTTTATTTGTTTATTTGACAGAGAGAGGGAGAGCACAGACAGAGGGAGAAGCAGGCTTCACACTGAGCAGGGAGCCCGCCATGGGGCTCGATACCAGAACCCTGAGATCATGTCCTGAGCCAACGACAGGTGCTTAACCAACTGAGCCACCCAGGCATCCCCGGAATTATTCTTGATTCCTCCCCTTTTCTCCTATTCCACATGCAATCTATCAACAAATCCTGTTGTGTCTACCTCAACGTGTGTCAAAATACAATGCACATCTCCTCACCTTTGCTACTCCCAACTTGCCTGGTCCAAGCCACAATGATTATACACCTGGATTATTCTAACAACCTTCCAAGGCTGCTTCTTGCTGAAACCTTTTCCATCTTCAGTGACTTGATCTGACTTAAATTTCAAAATAATTCCTCTAGCACCTGGGCTGAGTATAGACTGTAAAGGGGGCAAAAGTGAGGTGAGCGTGATCAGTTAGGAGACACTGCAATCATTCAGAGAAAGGTGACTGACAGCAGCTCTGCCTGGGCCAGTGGTGGTAAAGGTAGTGGCAGTGAATGATCACATTCTGGGTGTTTTGTTATTGTGGGACATTTCAAACACACACATTTGTAGGAAGCCCAGAAAAATGGGCCCGTATGTAGCAGTCTCCAAACTTTAGTAATGATCACCTCATGACCAATTCTCTTTCATCTACAACTTTTCACTCTCTCCTTTACTAGATTATTTTGAAGCAAGTTCCAGATGGAAAATCATTTCATTCGTAAATATTTCAGGATGTAATCCAAAAATATATGGGATATGTTTAAAACAAACAAACAAAAAACCTAATTATATTGTAAAAATTAGGAATAATTTCTTGACATCATCATGTAACAGAATTGGTTTTCAAGTCCCCCCGATTGTCTCACACTAATTTTTATCATCTGTTTGAATTAAGATCTAAACATCAACTGATTTATTTGTCTCTTAAACCTTTTAAAAAGAAAGCTCATTTATTTTCTCTTGCAATTTTTTTTCATGAAAAAATCGGGCCAGGTGTCGTGTAAAATTGCATGCACTCTAGGTTTTTCTGGTTGCGTTCTTGTAGTGTCATTAAATTATGTTTTCTGTCATCTTTACTTCCTGTAAGATGGCAGTTGGATCTAGAGACTTGACCAGAATTCTTCATAGGTGGCACTGTAGACTTGCTTCAGGAGTCGCTTGTCAGGTTGTTTTATTTAGGAATGATAATATCTACTGGTGGTCATTGCCTTGATCCGTTATTTCATTAAATGTTGAAAAATGGTACCATTCTAATTCTAACCCTTCTTCCTCAATTATTAGCTAGAATTGTTCTGTCTTACCCTGGAGATAGTGGATTCCGAAAATGAAAGAAAGACAACAGAGATGCCAGCTTGAAGAGATAAAATAGCCAATTGAAGATTTAAAAATAAAATAATCTATTTCTTGCTTGGGAGATTTTTCGCTGTAAGACAGAGAGAAAGAACATTGAGGAGTAACAGTAACAGTTCAGTGACCACAGCAAGTAATACGATGAGATGTTTACCCAAGTTTATTTTTCTGAAAATGTCTAACAATACCAAATTTTATCTTATTCCTATGAACCAAGGAAATTCAGAAACTTTATCATTCCCAGCAGTCTCATATGCAGCTATGAATTTTGTGATCTTATTTTCCAGAAGGTTATTTAGCATGTAAACACTTCTTTTGGAGTTTGCAAAGCTCTTTCCCACATACCATCTCATTCAAACCTCGAAACAACTCGGTGAGTTAGTCTAGTTAGATAGTGTCGCTCTATACTACAAATGAGGGAACCAAAAATGTTTTTCTTTCACAGTCTTAAAGTTACTGCCCCTAAGTAGAGCTGTTTGTCTTAAACATAAGTAACGATTGCATTGCCAGTGTTCACAGTTCTGTTGCTGCGGATGACAAGGAATGAATGAGTCAACGGTTACGTATGTGCAACATCACATCGTCTTTGCTAACTTGGCTCACCTGAATACTCTGAGTATCAACTTGCCAGGGCTGGGTCACAAGTTATATAGTGAGCTGGGGTGGGAGTGAGCCAGCAGAAATAATTATTAGAGTGTGATATAAGAAGTATAAAACTTGGAAGTGTGTTCCTGACTTGCGCTGAGAATTGAGGCAGGCAATGCCTTGTCTTCAGTTCCCCACTCGACCAAATGAAGAAATTAGGGGTGTTATTAAAATGAAATTTTAAAAGAAAAAGAAATGAAAGTTTAACTTTATCAGTTATATTTTGCATTGATTATAGGATTGACAGGCTAGGGAAAAAAACCCCACATTAACCAATGTTCTAAAGAAATTAACTTAAAAACTAAGCAGAATTAATTCAGGCTGGTTTACAAAGAACCTATTTTAGAAACATTAATGGAAGAATTGTAGGATTACAAATTTCTTTTATATTAGAAAAAAGTATGGGGGGTGCCTGGGTGGCTCAGTTGGTTAAGTGAATGCCTTTGGCTTAGATCATGATGCAGGAGTCCTGGGTTCAAGTTCCACATCAGGCCCCCTGCCCAGTGGGGAGTTTGCTTTTTCCTCTGAGTCTCTCCCCCTCACCCTCCTCTCACTCTCTCCTTCAAGTAAATAAATAAAATCTTAAAAAAAATAAAGGAAAGAGTATCAGGGCGCTACATGGCTCAGATGGTTAAGCGACTGCCTTCGGCTCAGGTCATGACCTCCAGATCCTGAGATCGAGTCCCGCGTTGGGCTCTCTGCTCACTCAGGAAGTCTGCTTCTCCCTCTGCCTCTGCCTTTCCCCCTGTTTGTGTTCTGTTTCTGTCTCTCTCTCAAGTGAATAAATAAAATCTTAAAAAAAAAAGAAAGGAATATCAACACATCATGATATTTTAACACCATGTTTTAAAAAAGATTTTATTTATTTGAGAGAGAGTGACTGAAAGAGAGAAAACACAAGCGGGGAAGGGGCAGAGGACGAGGGAGGAGCAGACTGCCCTTGAGTGGGGAGCCCCACACGGGGCTCTATCCTGGGACTCCAGGATCATGACCTGAGCCGAAAGCAGATGTTAATCGACTGAGCCACCCAGGCGCCCCTTAACACTGGTCAATGAGTTCAAAATGACCACAGCCTTACTCTAATTAACTCTAAATTTTAAGACAGCTTCTAAGGTAATATGTATACATAAAACGAGTACTGTAAGCATCCAAAAATATATACAGATTTTACATATTTCCATTTCAATTTTTACTTAAAACATGAACATTACCTAAATTCCATCATCACAAAGGTCCTTTGACTCATGATTGGCTAAAGTGCAATGAGCCCGGGAGCTTCCTTCCCCACGGTATTCGCACACTTAACTTTTGAATATTCTATTTCTTATAATTTCAGTGTCTAACTAAAAACCCTTTCCATCTGTCACAGTGGAAAGAGTGTGGTCTTCGCTGGCCCCCGAGGTTCAAAACCTTGTCCCTTTACTAACAAGGTGGGTTGAGATATTAGCGGAACCGCATGAAAAGTGCCTAACACGTGTCGTGCCTCCCACACAGCAGCGTGTCCTTCCCTTGCCTCGTCGTGTGACGTCTCCGGACAGTCGCCTTCTCCGAGCTGGTCTCCCAGGGGATGCAGCAGCCTCCCCCATTCTGTTCGGCCCTGCTTCCTTCCCCTTTCAGCTCTCGGGGTGTCCTTCTCCAGCGATGTCGAGATCAACAGAATTCCGTAATTTAGCCATTTACACATGCATCTCGTGAATTTAATCACAGAGGCTTTTGAGCTTGAAAGGGCCCCCCAGAAAGATAATTTAGCCCATGTGGCAGTTGAGGAATTGGGGGGCCAAACATGTCACTTCCTCAAACACAGGGGGTGACAGTGCTGGGACGGATTTCCTCTTTTCCAAGTCCCCTGCTCTCCTTGTGACACTGCTTTGCTCATTATAAGCCTCTTTGTCGTTGCGGAATGACACGTTTTGTGTTACGTTAGCAGAATTGAGGTCTCCAGGGAGTACAGGGAGTGCCCGGCGGGGACTTAGGATGATGGTGCGAGGTGGCGCGGACACCCCGGATAGGACTGGCTACGCGACGTGAGGGCCCAGTGCAAGGGAAAGTGTGGGGCCTCCTGTTCAAGATGCCATTAAAGTTACCAAAATGTAAATGTTTTCCCTTTCTCCACCATGGTGTTTTGTGGGGTTTTTGTTGTTGGCTACTAATCTTCTTCTTCTTCTTCTTCTTCTTTTTTTTTTTTTTTGCATTTTTAAAATGATCTTATTTATTTACTTGATGAAGAGAGAGACAGCGAGAGAAGGAACACAAGCAGGGGGAGTGGGAGATGGAGACGCAGACACCTTGCTGAGCAGGGAGCCCAGCATGGGGCTCCGTCTTGGGACCCTGGGATCATGATCTGAGCTGAAGGCAGACACTTAACAACCGAGCCTCCCAGGCACCCCTATTTAATGTTTTAAGTAAAGAAACAGTAAATGTTAAGTCACTGAAGAATTATTACTATTTATCTTTGGGTTGTGCAATGCAAGTTTTAAATGTAAATATAAGAATGTTTAACTTGTATGCAGACGCATCCAAATTACACAAGTCTATTTTGTTTTCTTTTGTTTTGTTTTTTGTTTTTTAAAGGCCTTTGTTTATTTGACAGAGACAGATAGCCAGAGAGAGCATGAGCAGGGGGCAGGGACAGAGGCAGAGGGAGAGGCAGACTCCTGGCAGAGCGGCAGCCGGATGCGGGACTCCATCCATGACCTGAGCCGAAGGCCGGTGCTTAGCGACTGAGCCACCCAGGTTCCCCACAAGTATATTCTGCACCTCGTCTATGTGTGTGTGTTCTTATCAGAAGAGTGGAAATTGGCACAAAATTAACTGTTTTTATTTCTCTTCTTGAGAGGCACACATCCTACTAATACTCGCCCCACTTGGCTTACTGATAAGTAAGGAAGACTGAAAGCCAAAGGAATTGTTAACGGCCCTCTCTTTTCTTTTTCTTCCATTTCATGGGGCACTGGGTGGCTCAGTGGGTTAAGCCTCTGCCTTCGGCTCAGGTCATGACCTCAGTGTCCTGGGATCAAGACCAGCATCGGGCTCTCTGCTCAGTGGGAAGCCTGCTCTCCCTGTCCCACTCTCCCTGCTTGTGCTCCCTCTCTCTCTGTCAAATAAATATAAATAAAATCTTTAAAAAAATTTTAATGTATTTTTCATCTTAAAGTTAATGAATAATATGTTAAGTTGCATATTAACATACAATTCCCTTATTCCTAGGTTTGAACTTTTTTTTTAAAAGACTTTATGTATTTATTTGACAGACAAAGACAAGTAGGCAGAGAGGCAGGCAGAGAGAGAGAGAGAGGGAAGCAGGCTCCCCGCTGAGCAGAGAGCTCGATGCGGGACTCGATCCCAGGACCCTGGGATCATGACCTGAGCCGAAGGCAGAGGCTTAACCCACTGAGCCACCCAGGCGCCCCCCAGGTTTGAACTTTTATAGGAATTTCTTGGGAAATCATACACAAGCCTCTCCCCTCCCTGCGGCTGCCGAGTCTGTAATGGAGGAAAACCAGGCCTTCATCGAAAACAAAGAGAATAGTCATTTGGGGGCCATTAGAGTCAGCTGGGTTTGTAGTCTATTACAGTTAGTCTAAAATCACAGTAGAATAACTTTAAGACTCATGGTTCTTTATTCGTTTTAATTCACCAGGTGCTGCTTTTCGAGGTCAGGTGTAGAGTGTGGCGCAGGAGGGGCAGAGCCATCCGTCTGGCCCTTTCGTCCTCGTCTCTGTCTTGCCGCAGAGCTCAGCATTTTGTCGTTACAAAAGCGGGGGTACAAACATATCATAGAACCAAACCCCGGCCCCCAATTTCCTTGAAAATACTGAATCAATTTTCATCCTCAAAACTTAAATGACACATATTCATTCTTGAGATCCGAAGTGCTGCCAAACATTCTTTCTTGCCATGGCAACATACAAGAATTTGGAAAACGGTTCAAGTTTAACCGCGGGCCAAACGCATCAGCGTGCCTGTTCACCGAGCAGCAGGGTTAGGAGGGTCGCAAACACACTCCGACCCGATCACCCGTTTAACTCTCTTGGAAATTATATATTCATACACTGTGTGATACTCAGGATTATATGATATCTATTATCTCATAGATAAATGCATCTCTCTAGCTTGTTAAGATTTTGATAGAGCCTCTAAGCTATCTATTCTTAGGTAAGATTTAACCAAGGTCTCACCGCCTGCTGCCTTATTTAAATTTCATTCCGATGACCGATTTCTATTTTAAGTCCACTTTCTTTTCCTTGTGCGCACTTTCCTTCCTTCAGCGGGGACACACCAATGCCGGGAATGCCTCTTCAGGTTCGCACTTCCTCTCTCCATGGTTTCACTTTTCTTCCTTTTCCTTTCAGAGGTGTTCGGTTTCCCTACCCACCTCTCCACTCTCCACTCTCTCAGGTGTAGCTTGACTAGGAGTTCTCAGTTCCCAACAGGAGAAAGAGGAAGCCTATTCACATCCTAGGTGTGGGCGACTTGCCTGCTGCTGCTGCCCCACTGGCCCTCTCCTGCCCGGCCCCAACACGCACCTTTCCCTACTTCCCCTCTGTCTTCCACATCACCAAGTTTTTCCTCTTGCCTGATCATGCCCATCTTCATACACATCTCATTAGTATCTCCCATCTTAAAAAGCTTCTTTCTCATTCCTGAATCCCCCTCCAGCCACCTCCCCATCTCTCTGGTCCCCTGAAGAACAAAATTCGTGAATGAGTGCACGTTTCCAGAATCCTCTTTTCTCATTCTTTCTTCACCCATTGCAATCAGGCTTGTCACTGATGAGTATCATGTTGTCAAATTTAAAATTCTCACTTCTCATCGGACCTAACTATCAACATTTAACATGACTGATCACTTCTTTTTTGAAATCATTTCTTTCCTGGGTTTCTCACCCCTATCTTGGTGTGTCTTTGACCTCGCTGGCTGGAAGTTGCCTGTCTCTTCTGCTCTCTCTTCATTCATAGCTTCTTTGATGTCTTTATACCTCTTTTCTCTCCACGCTATTTTCCTGGGTGATCTTATCTGGCTCCAGGGCTTTAAATGTCATCTATATGCACATGGCTTTTGAATTTATCTCTCTAGAGCTGATTTCTCCCTAACTTTAGACTTTTATAATCAACACCTATTTAATATCTTCACATGGTTACCCAATAGATAACCAGAACAGAACTCCTGATTTTCTCCTCCAAGTCTACTCTTCCCACAGTCTTCCCTAGTTCCCTGTTAATGGCAAATCCATTCTGTTCAGTTGCGTAGTTTAAAAATCCTGGCATGCTTTCTGGCTTTTTCTGTTTCCCATAGAATTCAGACATTCTATCCATTAGTTGCTTCTGTTACTTTATCTTTAAAATGTCCCCAGCAGGGGCCCCTGGGTGGTTCAGTGGGTTAAAGTCTTTGCCTTTGGCTCAGGTCATGATCCCAGTGTCCATTGAGCCCCAAATTGGGCTCTTTGCTTGGCAGGGAGCCTGCTTCCCTTCCTCTCTCTCTGCTTGTTTGTGATCTCTGTCTGTCAAATAAATAAATAAATAAATAAATCTTAAACAAAAATGTACCCAGCAACCAACCCCTTCAATTCCCTCCACTGAAAATATATTAGTCCAAGACACATCATCAGACCCACGATCCCAGCACTGGATTATTTCAATAGCTTCCCATCAGAACTTCCAGTGTTGACCTTTGTGTCCTTTACAACCTAACCTCTATTCAACAACCAGAGTGATTCTTTGGAAGATTAATTCAGATCATATGGTTTTGCTCAGAATCTTTCAACAGTTCCCCTTATCACTCAAAATGAAATTCACAATCCTTACCATCAGCTTCAAGGTCACACAGGGTAAGCATCCTCCTCCCCTGGGACTTCTTCTCCTACCACTCTCGTTCTCTCTCTGTTTCCATCACATTGACCTCTTTGTTCTTCCTGAACTGCTCCCAGCCTGTCTGTTCCAGAATGTTTCTCCACTCCGTAACTGTACAGCATGCTTCCTCACTTTTTAGGTCTCCATCCAATGGAAATTTGTCAAAAACTGCTGCTCTTGAGCACTCTGTATAAAATAGCAACATTCTATCCTCCAACCTAATATCTCCATCCTGCCTACTATGTTTAATATTTTTGGTGGTTTATTTATTTATCATTTGCCTCCCCTCCGTGCAATGAAAGCTCAATACAGGTCAGGGCTGTTCTGTTGTTTATTATGACATGTCTGGCAATCAGAATAGCACTGGGCAGAAAATAAACACTAGGGAAATTTTTCTGAATGAATAAACCAATTTTGTCATTACTTCAATGTGACCATTTTAAAACCATTATCTTTGAAGTTATTAAGTGTATCAGAAAATACAATACACGGTAAGCTACTGAAACAAATCTTTGTTTTGCAACTCAGCTCTTCCCAGAGCAGGACTGACACTTTGGAAAACTATCCTCCTCCAGGAATATCTTTTTTTTGAGAGACAATTTGTCAAAGGAAACAGTAAAATATTGATGGAGTGTTATCACATTGAATCAAATGTCTTCACCCTGTCTAGTTACATAGTGTCAAGGCAGTATCCAAATCCGGCAGAGCAGCAGTCCTCGGTGACCCCCTCCTGCACAGAATCTTGATGCAGTAACCTGGCATCGGGAATATTTATTCCATCGGATCATATGAGAGAAGCGTTTTACTATAATGGATAATTAGCCGTCATGATACGTGGTCTCAAAGGGCTGCAGAACAAATAGAACTGGGGCCATAGCAAGATGTTTTATCTGTGGTTCTGAAGCTAAGAACTCTGGGTTCTTACAGTCCTCGGGGACTCCCAGATGCTCCTCTCACATCATTGTTCCTCGAGTGGGGAGAAAAAGCGGCATCCACAATCAGTGAAGAATAAAATGTCACTAAGGCTGCATTCTCTTTGTTTTCTTCCCTCGGCGGTGGCTGCGGCGTGTGGGCTGCCTTCTGGCATGTTTGCTCGGGGTGACTCGCACGTCTGCTGGAGGACTGCGGGCTTCCCGGCCGTCGTGATGCGACCCTCCCCAGCCAACATGGGGCCGCCGGCCGCCACTTCCACTCTTATCACGCTCCCTGTTTGTGCCTGTTCAGGGGGTACCTGTCATCCTGCCATGACAGTCTGTTCTGCCCTGCTCCTCTAGCCCCACGCCGCCGTCTCTGCTCTTCTCTGCTAGCAGTAGTTCCTGAACTCTGGTTACCGACAGCTTGCCAACAGCACACTCCGTGCCCTTGTCATCTCTTGCCCATCACACCTGCTGCTGCCACCTGTTCCGGTATTTTGCCAACATCTCCCCTACTGCCTTCAGTGCTGGCCGTGCTCCTTCAGCGGGAGGAAAGATTTTTTTTTTTTTTTTTCTAATCAGTGGCTGCTGCTGGACAGTGACACAACTAAACAGTGACATCTGGGAAATATCATGTCACCTGTCCTTGAGACAGGGTACTCGTCTCATTGCTGCTGAGATATTTAACCACCAAATTCTGAGGTCTGTGGTGTTTACTGCTCTAAGAATGTTTTCTTTCCCTGGCTTTCTAAGAACTGCAGCCTCTACAAAAAAAAAAAAAAATCTGTTAATTGAAACTACTCTAGTAAGCTTGTTTTAAAAGACTTCTTGATTTTCAAATCAGAATTTAATTAGGGGGAGAGGAAGGGAGAGACATATTGTAAAAGTTTGGTTCCAATATCACTGACATTAGCTAGGACAGAAATAAGTCTGAATGAAAGGGTTCTATTATGTCAATGGGTAAGTCTGAATTAAACTTTTCGATTTTAAAATCAATATCAGTTTGGTATATAACCTGTAAAAGACACATAGTTAGGCTGTTGATGAAAAACCACCTACTTCTGGATGAATGATGTTCTCCATAACAGTCTGTTTTTCCAAAATGCCAAAGAAAAAATTGCGGGGAGAGAGACAGCGAAGGTAAATGAAACAGTATATTTGGGAATAATAAAAATTTTCAGAAAATAGGATTTTTTAAAAACTTGTGTATGCATAGACTGGATTAATGGAGATCCAAAGATTAATGGACATAAAAAGATATGAATATGCTATGTAAACTATAAACTATTATGCAAATATAAGGATTATTTTTAACCAGGATATTTCTAAAGCACAGCTTCCAGAAGTAGTAAGCTAATTTCTTAATAAGGCAATCTATTTCATTTTTGACCAGCTCTAATTGCTAGAAAAATTATACCAAGCTAAAAGCTAATTTCACTTACACTAGTAGTTCTATGCTCTAGAATTATACAAATACTTCTATCTCATTAGCAAATCCCTTTAAATAATTGAAGATGACTTTACAAAAATATAAAACCCAGAACATCCATGTTCCTGTAGAATTGGAGTCAAGAGTTTCATGCATTATTAGAGGGGTCTCTGGGGAGCTATACTACTTTTTGAAAAGTGATATTTATTCAAATAAAAATTGCACTTAACATATGATCTAAAGCTATACCAGTTTTGGGTATCTGTGTCATAGAAATATAGTCAGAGGTACACTTGAATGTTTTGTATTTTGATTAGTTATGGTAAAAAAAAAAATACTGGGGGCGCCTGGGTGGCTCAATGGGTTAAAGCCTCTGCCTTCGGCTCAGGTCATGATCCCAGGGTCCTGGGATTGAGTTCCGCATTGGGATCTCTGCTCAGCGGGGAGCCTGCTTCCTCCTCTCTCTCTGCCTACTTGTGATCTCTGTCTGTCAAATAAATAAATAAAAATCTTTAAAAAAATACTGAAAACAAATAATCATGAAAATATATATTAATTATATATGATTCCATGGAACATATAGCGAATTTTAAGAGAGTGAACTATGTCTGTACATATTGATCTGTATGTAGTCCAAGAGGGCTACTCTTGGTATATTTTCATGTGAAGGAAACACAACCATGTGTATTATAAGGTCTCACTTCTTTCTTTTTTCTTTTTAAGATTTATTTATTTATTTGAGAGAGAAAGAGCAAGAGAGCATGCAAGCATGGGATGGGGAAATGCAGAGGAAGAGCGAAAGAGAGTTTTAAGCAGACTCGGTCTGAGCTTGGAGCCCGACATGTGGCTCTATCTCATTACTCAAGATCACAACCTGAGCCAAAACCAAGAGTCAGATGCTTAACCAACTGCACCATGCAGGTGCCCTAAGATCTCCCTTCTTAAAACAAACAAGAAACAACCCAAATATATATCTGAAGATAAATGTTTGAAATAACATTAAAAAAGCATGGAAGAACATAATACATATTGACATTAATTATAGATTTATATATATATATATATAGACATTAATTATAGATTTATATATATAAATATATATATGTATCTTTTGCTTGAATAGGTTTGCATTCCTCATTTAACTTAAGTGATCCAGTATATAAAAACACAAAACAGGGACGCCTGGGTGGCTCAGTTGGTTGGACGACTGCCTTCGGCTCAGGGCGTGATCCTGGAGTCCCGGGATCGAGTCCCACATCGGGCTCCCAGCTCCATGGGGAGTCTGCTTCGCTCTCTGACCTTCTCCTCGCTCGTGCTCTCTCTCACTGTCTCTCTCTCTCAAATAAATAAATAAAATCTTAAAAAAAAAACACAAAACATAGTTTTTTATAAAGTTCAGTCTACACTTTAATTGTATGTGCTTCTCGGATTTCACTTGGTTTCGCAATGATGCGCTGATTTTCCCAGTCACAGTGACAAACGTACCTAAGGGACACCTGGTTTTCATACATGAATCATTAAAAATATTGAGAGTTGCTCAACTCTAACAAAATTATGGCAATAAAGCCACTGTTCTTTTTTTAAGTACTCACTTTTATATTTGAATTGAAATTGGAAATACAACCAAATAAATGTTGTTAAAAAGTTTTAACTCCAAAAAAATATGTAGTCCTCCAATTCTAGTTTCTATGTTAGACATCCCCAGATGTTTTGATCAAATGATAATAAGATCTTTTACAACATATTGGCTGTAACTCTTTCTTTCTTTCTTTCTTTTTATATTTCTATTTTAAACTATGTTATCCTGCCTCAGAGACACTTATCCGTATATTTCTTAAAGTATCCCCATATTGCAATTGATATTAGAAGGCTTATTTCAATAGAACTCACATTGAGGTTGTGGCAAACTAACAGTCCCAGAGTTTTTACTTGTGTGTTGTGTTTGTGAATGTTTTAATAGAAACTATGCAGATCCTCTAATATCTAGTACTAGCATGGAGATTTCCCATGCTAGGCACAGGCAGGGGGATTAGTTCATAGCCAAGGCTGAGCGTAGCTCCTGGCCACTCCTAGCCCCTTCCAAATAGACAGTCTGTTGGGGAGATTGAGACTAGTCCTCCTTCATCCCCTCCACCATGTCCCCAGGCAAGGGGATAAGACATACTCCACCTGCTATGGAGAAAGATTGCAGCCTCATTTGACAGCTCCCAGAAGCTGTGTAGCCCAGCAACATTCAAGTCAAGAGGAGGGTAGACAGAGTGATAGTTTGTAGAACAAAGCCAGTGACTCTGGCCAGAGGACTTAGGGTGTGGGTCAGCATGAGTTAAGATAGCAAAGAGGTTTACAGTTTTAGAGCTGCTTCTCCCACTGCACCCAGAAGGAAATCTAATTCATAGCCCCTCTCGTCACTGAATGAAACCTTTAGTCTATCTGGCCAGGGAACCTAACCAGAACACATAGGAAGCTTTGGAGCCCATTCAGCAGCTGTAACTACAGTGGCACTTGAACAGAGAACATTATTCGTGGCTTCTTCCATTTGTAGAACAAAACTGGTGGCCTTACCTGACCAGGAATTCAGTGCACACTTAAGCCTAAGCCTGATTTCAGCCCCCAAACAGTGAGCTGTGCAGGCCCTGGACACTGCCAAGTAAGAAAGCTAATTCATAGTCCCACCTACTACTGAATATAGTACTCGGTCCTGACCATTTAGCAAGTCTGACTAGAGAACCCAGGCAAGTGTGGAGCCCATCCTATAGCTTCATTTGGTAGAGAACCAAGCTAGCTGTCCTAGTCAGTCACTGGCATATCCCCTCCCCCCCATCCTCAGACCTCAAGCAGTTATGTCACCTAAAACATACCACCATACCAGGCCCCACCTATCCAATGACATTACCAGTGGACATACCCAGAAACTGAAACTGAGCTGACTGCGGAAGAGCTGCCTCTGGTGAAGCAGATGTCTGAAGACTGGAAGAGAAGCCCGGTTATTCAAATGCAGATACCGATGTAAGGAATCAAGGATCATGAAAAAGCAGGTAAATATGACACGACTGAAAGAAAATAATAAAGCTCTAATATCTGACCATAAAGAAATGGAGATCTATGAATTATTAGACAAAGAATTCAGAATGATGCTCTTAGGAAAGTTCAGTGAACTACAAGAAAACCACCACCAACAAAATGAAAATAGAAAAGCAATGCATGAATAAAACAAGATGAGTGACAAGGAAATAGCAACCATATTAGAGTTGAAAAATATAGTAACTGCACTGAAGAATCCAATGAAGAGTTCAGAAATTAGGCTACACCATGCAGAAGAAAGAATCAATGACATGGAGGATAGGATATTGAAAATTACCCAGTTGGAATAGCAAAAGGAAAGAAGAATGAAAAAGAAAGAAGAAAGCCTTGGGAAAGCTTTATAGGAATTATGGGACACAACAAAAAGAGATAATACTCACATTATGAGAATTTTAGAAGAAGAAATACAGAATGAGAAAGAAAGTATATTTAGCACAATAATGGCTGAAATTTTCTGAACCCAGGGAAAGAAATGGATTTTTAGATCCAGTAGTCCCAAAGGACCCCAAACAAGTTGAACCCTAGTAAAGCTACACTGAGGTACATTTTAATTAAATTGTCAAAAGTCAAAGACAAAGAAAGAATTTTAAGAGCATCAAGAGAAAAGAAAGGTTATATACAAGAGAATCCCTGGAAAGCTAGCAGCAGGTGCCTCAACGGAAACTTTTTAGGCCAGGAAAGAATGAAATGACATATTCAAAATATTGAAATAAATAATATAACTGTCAACCAAGAACGCTATACCCAGCAAAGCTGTTCTTCAGGGGGAAAACAAAAAGGAGTAAAGGCTTCCCCAGCAAACAGAAGTTGAGGGAGTTCATTACCAGACCCACTATACAAGAAATGCTAAATGAAGTTCTTTGAGTGGAAGTAAAAGAATGCTAAATAACATAAAAAAAATAGTGTAAATATCACTAGTAATGGTAAATATACAGCCATAGACTCTGTTATATGGTAACAGTGGTACATAACTCATAAACTAGTTGAAAAGTTTTTTTTAAAAAAAGAACATAGCAGAAATAATAAAAAATATAATAATCTGTTATTAATTACACACTGTAAATACATGTAGGGGCACCTGGGAGGCTCGGTCAGTTAAGTATCCAACTCTTGATCTCAGTTCAAGTCTTGATCTCAGGGTTGTGAGTTCAAGTCATGCATTAGAAATTATTTTAAAAATTTTTAAAAATAAAAAATAAAAACACGTAACAGCAAAACCTAAAATGTGGGGGGAGAAGAAGTAAAAGTATAAAGTAAATTAATTATATTAAATACAAGTTGTTATAAGTTTAAGGTATTTTATGTAAGCTTAGTGATAACCGTAAGGATAAATCTTGCAGTAACTGCCCTAAAGAACATGATAACGAAGTTGAAGCATCCTGATATCAAAAGACATCAAAACATGAAAAAAGCAAACAGTATGAGAAACAAGGGACAATGGATCTACCAAACAAACAGAGAGTAATTAACAAAGTGGTCATAGTAAGTTCTTACTTACCAATAATTACTTTAAACTAAAACAGATTTAATTCACCAATGAAAGACAGGATGACTGAATGAATAAAAAACAAGATTCAACAATATGCTGTCTCTAAAAGACTCATTTTACCCTTAAAGACACAAATAGACTGAGAATAAAGGGATGGAAAAAGACCTTTCAAGCAAATGGTAACCCCAAACAAGCAAGGGTAATTTTACTTTTATCAGACAAGATAGACTTTAAAAATGGTAAAAAGAAACAAAAAAAGTTATTATATAGTGTTAAAGAGGTCAATTCATCAAGAAGTTATAAAATTGTAAATATTTATCCACTCAACCTTGGAGCACCTAAATCTATAAAGCAAAAACTGGCAGAGATAAAAGGAGAAATAAACAGAAATAGAGCAATTTTTAGAGATTTCAATAGCCCAACAGTACCTTTAATATCTCAACAATGGGTAGATGATCTAGACAAAGGATCCATAAGGAAACAATGAATTTGAACTACACTATAAACCAAATGAACCTAATAGACATGAATAGAACATCCTACCCAACAACAGCAGAATACACATTCTTCTCAAACGCACATGGAACATCTTCCAGGGCAGACCACATGTTAGGCCACAAAGCAAGTATTAGCAAATGTAAGGAGACTGAAATAATTGAAATCCAGTACACTTTCTGACCACAAGGGTATGTAGCTGAAGTCAATGACAAGAGGGGAAACTGGAAAATTCCCCTCTGGAAAACGAACACATGGAAGAAATCAAAGGAGAAGTAAATGTGATTTCTGAGACAAATAAAAATGAAAGCACAGCGTGCCAGAACTCGTGGGGTGCTGCAAAAGCAGTTCTAAGCGGGACGTTCACGCAACAAACACCTACATTAAGAAGTAAAAAGGACCCCAAATAAACAACATAACTCTAGCGTCAGGAACTAGAAAATGAAGACTAAATTGAGATCAAAGCGAGTGCAACAAAAGAAACAAATAAAAGTTAGGGCAGATGTAAATGCCATAGAGAACAGAAGAACCAGAGAAAAGATTAACCAAACTTAGAGTTGGTTCTTTGAAAAGATAAACAAAATTGATAAACCCTTAGCTAGTGCAACCAAGAAAAAAAGACAAAGTACCTAATCCACAAAACTGTCAATGAAAAAGGAGATATTAAAACTGACACCACAGAAATTCAGGATTGTAAAGGACTACTATGAACAACTATATTGCCAAAAAACTGGACAACTTAGAAGAAATGGAAAAACTCTCAGAAACATACTACTTACCAAGACTCAACCAGGAAAAAATAGAAAATCTGAATAGAGTAATTACCAGTAAGGAGATTGGATCAGTAATGAAAAAAGAAAAATCCCCCAACAAGGAAAAGCCCAGGACTAGATGGCTTCACTGGTGAATTTTACCAAACATTTAAAGAATCAACATCAATTCCTCTCAAATCCTTCTAAAAAATCAAGGAATAGGAAACACTCCCAAACTCACCTTGTGAGGCTGGAATTATTGTGATACCAAAACCAGAAAAGGACACTACTAGAAGAGAAAATCATAGGCCAATATCACTGATGGATAGATGTAAAAATTCTCATTAAATACCAGCAAACCAAACTTAGCAGCACATTAAAAGGATCATTCATCATGATCAAGCAGAATTCACTCCTGGGATTGTAAATTGGTATAGCCACTATGAAAAGCAACATGGAAATAGAACTACCATACGATCCAGAAATTCTACTTCTGGGAATATATCCAAAGGTCGGAAAAACACTGACTCAAAAAAATACCTGTACTTCCCTCTTTTCAGCAGCACGTTCACAATAGCCAAGACATAGAAACAACCGAGGCGTCCACCAGTGTCTGAATGGATAAGAAGCAGCCGTGGTGCACGTGCACAGCAGATTAGTATTCAGCCACAAACAATGGAATCCTCCTCTTAGTGACAACATGGAAGTACCTTGAAGACATTATCGTAGGTAAAATAAGTCTGGTGGAGAAAAACAATACTTGGTTGTCTCACTTAGATGTGCAATCTTAAAAAAAAAAAGAAAACCGAATTCATAGAAAAAGAGATCAGACTGTTGTTATCAGAGGTGGAAGCGTGAGGGGTGAGAGTGGGGGGTGGAGGCACTGGAGGAAGGTCATCAGAAGGTGCACACTTACACTCACAAATAAGCACCAGGAATGTCCTGTAACAACTTGATAATAACGCACACTGTTGTATTATACAGCGATTTATTGCAATGAATTCGACAAGAAAGTTGTTAAAGTAAATTCTAAGTGCTCTCATCACAAGAAGAAAATTGTTCTCCTGTCTTCATTTCATATCGGTATGAAAAGACGGAAGCTAGCTTCACCGATTATAGTAAACATTTCACAATACACATAAATCAAACCGTCATGCTGTTATGCATTAAACTTATGCAATGAGGCATGTCAATTATTTCTCAATAAAACTGCAAAAAAAATTAAGATGACCTTAATCTTGTTTGTTTGAACAAACTGCTATGTACCCAATGATGATATAAGAAAGAGAATTTAGAAACAGTTAATTGTGGAGTAGCAAGAATTTCTCGCTGAGAGGATCTTGGCTACTGATGTGACCTGTTCCCCCACTTTCGGTATAAAAGCAAAGGTTGTTGTTTTATGGGTATTAAGTTTCAGTTTGTAAAATTAAGAATTTCATGAAGTCTGTTTCCCAACAATGTGACTATATGTAACACTACTGAACTAACATTACTTTAAAACGGTTAAGGTGGTAAGTTTCATGTTATGTGTGTTTTAACAGACTTTTTTTTTTGAAGTACGTAAAGAGCAAAACTTCTCAATACCAAGTACGGCAGTTGCAGAGGTATGTTATTACTCAAAGCATCCTGCCTTGAATAACTTGGTGGAAGGTGATGGCATTTAATGGAAAAAGTGAGCATTTAGGAGGAGGAGCAACTTGGAGTGACAGGACTAATAGAAAAGATGTTTCGCACCATCTTTTCTTTGCCCAAATGATTTCAGCATTGCCAGGGTCGCATCTCAGATGAGAACTCCTGTATCTCTCTCTTTTTCTACCTCCGGGCTTTCTCCTAAGGCATGGGCACCCCCAGCCAAGGCACAGGTGCAGCCTGGAAGGAAGAAGAAGAGGAACCAGTGAATAGTCGCTCCGTCTTACCCATCTTTTGTGAGACAGTTTTGTTCCAGGTTTCATTGGGTGCCAGCATGTCCCCAGTGGGTCTGAACCCCAGCCCCTGATGCTGGTAATCAGTTCAGTAATCTATCCCCAACCCTTTTCTTGGGCTTTTCTGTATTTGTGGTTTCATTCCCTTGACTCTCTCCTTTTTGCTTTCTAGGATCACCTTCCAGATAAACAATCAAGACCCAATCCTTGTCTCAGGTTCTGATCAAATCTAAGGTAGAGGTATTGAATCAGGGGCACCTGGGTGGCCCTGTTGGTTAAGCATCCAACTCTTGACTTGGGCTCAGGTCATGATCTCAGGGTCATGAGATTGGGCCCCAAATGAACCATGGAGCCTCTTAAGATTCTCTGCCTCCTTCTCTAAAAAAATGAAGAAGAAAAAAGAGATATTGAATAATATTTAAAACAAGCAAAGCTTAAAGATTAGAGCATAAAGATTAGTTGAAGATGTCCCTTAGAAAGCTAGAAATGAGTGTCATTTCAAAAATAACATTGTTCATTGTCTTGATCTACTTAGCTCTCTTTCTTTCCAAAAATTGTTCTTTCCATCACTCACTTACATTTTGTATTGTTCTGTACTTCTTCTCCAATTTTACTGTTGTTATTTTTTTGAAGCCTGAGATCTTTAAAAAAGTTTACGGAGGAGAAAGTTCATTTAAAATGCTTTATCTTGGGGCACCTTGGTGGCTCAGTGGGTTAAGCCTCTGCTTTCGGCTCAGGTCATGATCCCAGGGTCCTGGGGTAGAGCCCCACATCGGGCTCTCTGCTCAGCAGAGTCTGCTTCGCCCTCTCCCTCTGCCTGCTTCTCCCTCTGCTTGTACTTTCCCTTTCTCTCTGTCAAATAAATAAATAAAATCTTTAAAAAAATAAAGAAAATGCTTCACCATTTTCTTCCTCAAATGGATTATTAGTGACTATATACAGGTCTAGTTTCTTTTCAGAGAATCTCTGTCCCTCTAGGGTTTCTAGCCTTTAGGCCTTATTGGGTAAGGGCATGTTCTTTTACCTTCTCTGCACCTTTTTTTCAGCAAATGCAAAATAGCATTCTTTGAAAAGACTGTGAAAGGTACACAATAGGAGACGTTTTGATCCTGCCTGATTTTGTCAGTCTCCAAGAGCTCTAACAAAGATGTTTCATTTCCTTCCTTTAAAAAAATACCTCTAGGAACTCATTATGTCCACGTGTTCATATCTTATTGGAGGTGCAGCGTCAGAAATGTGGTTGAAATCTGGAGAAATCCAGGATTTTTGGCACTTTTCCAAAGACTAAAAGAAATCTTTGCAGAAATAAAAGCTATTTGTCTTAGGAAAAGTGAAATTGTTCTGCTTGAATCAAAATAGTTGTCACAAAGAGAACAAAAAATGGAAAGTTTGGGAGATGAAATGTGGATTAATCCACTCTTGTAAGTGAGAACAGTTTTCCTCTTCCTGTTGCAAGGATGCTCTGATCACGTTTCTTTACCCTAATCCTCAGGCAGGCAAAAGGATGTCCATCTCTTAGGGTATCGTTTTCCCACCTGCTTTGTTTTCTCCCACTTTTATATGTGCTCCCTATTGTCTTTCCCAGAAGTAACTTTTTTCCCATGATATTTAACCTCTTCATAAGGTTTAGAGGACTTGTTAATTTGACTTAAGTTTAAATAAAATCATTGGAAACTGGGCATTCAAAAGACATTAATTTAAGGATTGTCACACAAAAAAGGACTACTTTAAACAAAACAGACTAGAGTAATCAAATGTTGATGATTAAAAAAAAGGTCAGAAATAATTTCTTTCTTCTTATATATAAGTTTATGTATAAGAAAATGAAGGCCCATGAAGTTTAAGTGACACGTTCAGAGCCACAGTCCAACAATCAGCATTGTCAGGACTAAAACATACTCTTTTGTGCTTTTATGTAATTTAGTTGAAATGAGCTCCAACGTGGTCAGTAAAGCCCGGGCAGTAAGTGACTTCTTGCTGTTGATCTTGTTTATGACATCTGTCTTGTTTCTGAAGGAATCCTTGTGATGATCTCATCTACCTGCTTTGACAGATTTTACATCTCACAGCTGCGGAAAGCCTGATACATTGATTAAGTAATATTGCTAACCACATGGTTAATCAATGGCAGAACCAGAACCAGAACTCACTCACTCACTCATCCATCCATCCATCCATTCATTCATTCATTCATTTCTTTTCTCATGCAACACACATTTCCTGAGTGCATTCTCTGTTGCAGGCACCATGCTAGGCAAAGCACATTCAAATAGTGACTAACATAAACTGCCTGCTCTCCTGGAGCTCCTGGGAGTCCATACATCTGATGAGGACATAAGAAAGAGAGCCTGGGAACATTTAGTTGGGGAAAAACAAGAATTCCCAGTTGCTAGGCTCTTGGCTGTCTATGTGGCCTATTCCCCTCAGCCTCAAAGTACAAAAGGCAGGAGGCTTATGGTTTTGGGGGTCCTCTTACCTGGTTGGTTCTTAAGGGACTGAATAAACCAGCCACTTTGCACCCACCAGCATGAGGAACTAAGAAGAAATGATCAGTGCATCCAGCCCCTTGTAAACTCCTGTGGTGGGTAAACTCTACTCCCCTTGATTGTTTGTTCTGTAGTAAAGCAAAGTGACGAGAGCAGCCTTTGTTAGCATCTAGATTGGCTTTATTGCCAGTAGTTGAACCAGGTCGACCTTTGTGGACCAACCTGGTTTACCGTTTATTGGCCACTGAAAGCTACTCCCAAGTGTAGCTAACTATAGATACAGAGTCCAGTCCCAGGAGGAGGGAAACAGGTGGCCGTCCATCGTGCCATTAGCTGGTTGGAAACAAGTTCATACCAGAAAGCTTCCTCGTTTAACCTTACTTATGTACTTTATAAATCACACTGCTGACTTCCAGTTGTACACACCGATCTTTACTTTCATGCAGATCTAGCCCCTAGAGGACGGTTCGTACAGTATAGTTTAGACTTTGATCAAAGAATTGGGCTTACTTTCAGCTAGCGCCTGAAAACATTTATGAAACGAATGTTCTTTTTGGAGAGAGTAGCAGGACCAGCCACATATTCAAGTCCTTTTTTATCTACCCTGGTGTAGGAGACAGACAGATTAATTATCTCATAAAAAGCTATGTAGAAAAAAAGCTGCACAGACCCAGTTGTGGTGAGTAGGGTTACTTTAACAAAAATGGGACATCACGGAAGGGCCTAATCTGGGTTTGGGGTGGGAGATAAGTCAGGGAAGGCTCTTGTGAGGAAGAAGCTTTGAAGTGGAGATATTTTTAAAAATAAATAAAGGAATAAGAAAGAAGAAGTTAGATAAGGAAAACGGTAGGAAGTGGAGGGAACATCCCCCCTCCCTTCTTCATGTTTTCCATTTAAAGGACAGAATCACTTACACCTTGTCATTTAGAGGCCATTACATCCGTATATCTTAGAGCCACTTAAAACCCAGTTACGATCTTGACTGTGGTGGTAGTTACATGTCTGTTCATTGGTCAAAACTTAGATCTGTACACCCAAATGAAGAAATTCTACCGTATATAAATTTTTTGAAAGAAGTAAAAGCAAAAATATAAATTATATAGGGCATTGACTACTGTGGTCCAATCGCTACTTTGGCTTCATACTGAGAAGCGAAAGTGACATAAAAGTGTGCACAGGCTTGCGTGTGCTTCCTGGAAATTCTAATCTTCCTCTTGCGAATGGAATGTTTGCTCTTGTTTTTGGCCTTTGTCTGAATATTTTATGTTTCTAACCAAAGAAGCGCCCTTTACTATGGCTTTATTATTTAGACAGGCTAGAAAAATCCCCAGAAGAAGAATATGTTTTGTAACATACCAATTTGACAGACAGAGTGTCCTCTGAAGGCGTTATTCTGGCGTTACATGACAGGTGTCTTTGTTATCTAGAAGAGATATGGCTGTACTCACTGGTTAAACACATGATATAGGTGTCTGGATGTCATCACTCCAGTAATGGGAAGACACGAGAGATCATTATCTCATAGTCTGCAACACTTGTGTTCCGTTGTTGTTAAATCGGAGGCCTGTCATTTCTCCATGTGTCATCTGATGACATTGTCTCTGATATTTATGACAAAGGAAATCTCTTGTGATCTTTACCACTCAGGTGAAACAGCATTTTCTCTACCTTTTACAGAATCAAAGAAGTCTAAGTCTTTCTCAAGTGCATTTGTTGACTTGGATCAAAATATAAGTCCCGCTCTCCTCCAAAATGATTTTTCTCCAGATTCGTAAGGGGAGAAAAGGGGATTGCATTTTGATAGTTAATGGCACTGAGATGTGACAGGAAAGGACAATACTGTTCCGTTTATATGGATTGGCTGCTTGGTTTTCACAGCAATCATCCAAGCAGAAGAGGTTATTACTGACTCTGTTGTACCGATGAGGAGAGTGAGGCCCAGAGAGGGTTAGAAACTGGCTCCAGGTGGCGGAGCTAGCACGTGCTCTGAGCCTTGTCCTGTTGTGAAGGGCTGACTGTGTGCTTCATGTGCCAGGGCAGGTGTGTTTGTGGAGAGGAGTAACGCTGAGTAACTACCGAGCATCTTCTGATTTGGGCGTTTAGGTCCGTGCCGAGTTCTGACTCTTGGACTGTGTTCTTACTGTGGCTTGTCTCAAGTCTTACTGAGACCTCGCACCTGGTTCCCAGCATTAACACGGACGGTAGTTTCCCCTTACGAAGCTGTAAGAGTCTCGGGGTTTTGGTTCCTTACCAATCTCGCTTTCAGTGGCAGTAAGATCAGGTATGAAACAATTGCAGTCGGAAGTGCAGGTTTCCTTCCTCCATATTAATTCATGCAGAGCCAATATTTTTAACTACCATCTCAAGTGTTTCCTTTACTTTGGTAACAAAGCAGCATCCTCTTGCTGTTAAGTAGATGATTCCTTTATGATTCTGTTTTCTTTACAATTCATGGGCATTTCCTTATAATACATTTAAAATGTTTAATCTTAGACATGTCCCAAGACTTCCATCGTACTGCTCTGTTATCTTAAACATACGGTCTTGTCGCTCATCTTTCTCCAAACAAATCAAAGCACGTTATAGATGAAACTTTATGGTGTTAAGAGGCCCTAAAAATTTATTTTTAACTTTAAGATTTAATCATGTATGAGAAATGCTCTTAAAGCTGACAAGTTTTTTATCTCAGTTTTACTAATGGGGAAAAGGAGATGAAAATGGGTTCGAGTCTGTTCTAAGTTTTCTCTAGCCCCTCAGCGACTGTGAGGTTATTCGAGTCAGTCAGTGTGAAATTATCTGCTTGATTTTAAGACACGGAGCTTTAACTGCTGTGGCATCAGGTGGCTGCTGCAAAGGTATTCTGTGTGAAAATCTGAAGCAAAATTGCTTTCTTGTTGCGAGGGAACAAGTTATCTGAACAGATCCTTATACCCTGCACACCGCGCCGCACCTGCTGGAGGGCTCAGATGCAAGAAGATGACCCACTAGGGACTCTCACTGCCTTCCTGCAATTCTAGCACTAAAAGGATCGCTGTTATTTGAAGAAGATAGCTGAAAATGCAACGCGCTTCTTGACTTCATCTTCCGTTCCTTTAGTGTTCTTCAGAGTCAGGCAGATAAACCTCATTCCTTCTGAATTCACAAATGGTCACTGGAATTGCCTTTCAGTTGCTGAAACACCAGTAGGCGGTCATAATCCCACCTTGTAAACACAGACAGAACCAAGCTCTTCTGCCACAAAGTATGACATACACAAGCATTAATTTTATTTATTTTACTATCTGCATTTTCAAAGGCAAGATGAACTGATCAAAATATTTTTTTAAGATTTATTTATTATTATTTATTTATTATTTATTTGAGAGAGAGTGCACAAGGGAAGCAGGCTCCCTGCTGATCAGGGAGCCTGATGAGGGATCTGATCCCAGAGCCCCAAGATCATGACCTGAGCCAAAGGGAGAGCCTCAACTGAGCTACCCAGGTGCCCCTGATAAAAAATTTTTAAAAAGATTTATTGATTTGTTTTAGAGCGAGGAGGATAGGGAGAGGGAACGAGAGCATCTTAAGCAGGCTTCACGCCCCGCCCAGCCAGGAGCAAGGATAGCGAGGTTTGGTCTCACAACCCTAGGCTTAGGACCTGAGCCAAAATCAGAATAAAATCTTAAAAAAAAATATGGGGTGGAGAGGGGACGTGGAATTGTAAGAGGAACTTACGGTGGAAAAGTGTTCAGAGGGAAATCAAAGTCGCATCCCTCAGGCAGTTTGACTCATTCCCAAACTGTAGAGTTCCTTCCGTAAGTTTTCGGAACTAGCCTGCCTTTTCTCCTCGTTCTCATAAAGCATAAAGGGAGGTGCCTGGAGAGCAGATATTTTGGTCATGAGACCGAAATAAAGGATCTCAAGCTGGGGCCAGACTCTTCATCATCAAGGTCATTTATTCATTCGCACCTGTGCTGCTCACCCACGGTCAGTCAAGTGTCGCTCTAGATGTTCGGTGCGTATCTGTGAAGACAAGCAAGATCGTTCCCCTCGTGCAGCCTACAGGCTGGCGAGGCGAGGGACAGCCAACGGGAAGCAGGACACAGAATGTGGGTACAGAGAGCGCGGCCGTCCAGGTACGGCTCCCAGAACCGAATTCAAACCCTGGCCCTGCCCCGGCCTAGCTGTGTGACGTGGCACTTCCCCGCTCTGGGCCTGTTTTCTTACGCCCTAAGAAGGAGGAGACCATAGCGCCTGCTCCCCTGGGCGGCCGTGGGCGTTGCAGGAACTACTACCTGGCAAGGACGCCTGACACGGGACGAGCTCTCGCGCCGGAGACCGACCCGACGGTTGCTGGGAAGAACCCGGGCAAGAAAAGCAGCGCGGGCGGCCGGACTCGGCAGAGGCTGCAGGTGTGCATGCGTCGCTCAGGTGACACTCGAGAAGAAAATACACGAGCAGAAGCTTGGAGGAGTTAGTGGACCAGATACCCGGGGGAGCCCAGCCCGGGGGAGGGAGTAACCCTTGTGAGTGTCCTAGGCCGACTGAGGGGCTGCTGCGCTGGCAGAACCGCAAAGAAGCCAGGACGGTCCCAAAAGAGGGAGCCTGGAGATCAGGTAGGAGCTCGGAGCCCACGGGGAGGGTGTGAGTTTTATCTTAAGTGAGAAATGAGAAGTGATTGGGAGTCATAAGAAGAATGTCAGGCACTGACTTTCTCTTTAGGAGGATTCCAATGAGCGCTGGCAATGATGTGTAGGGACGCGAGACCAAAAGCAGGGACACCGGCCACCCAGACGAGAGGTGATGACGACTGAAACCGGGGTGGGGTGTGGCAGTGGCGGTCCCAAGAGATGCTGGGATTCTGTACACATCCGGAGGATGATGCCCACAGGGATCCTGCTAGTGGGTCCTGTCTAGTGGGTGTAGGATAAAGAAAAATCTAGAATGAATCCAATACTGAAAGTCCTCTTAAGGACTTCTCCCACCTGCCCCCCTTCCTGCCGACCGTAGTTTCCATCCCGTCCTCTGTTTTTCTCTTTGACATCATTTCTCGCAGGCCGAGACAGTTCCAAAGTCTAGGAAAATCATAATGTAAGGGGAGAAGAGTGGCTTTGTGAGCGATAATGGGGTAGAAGAGAGAAGCAAAGTCCATCTGGAGGAGGAATTGCAGCTCGCGGCTCCTCCACAGAGTGTCCCGGAGACCAATCCCGGCCGGAAAGAGGTGGACAGGGAGAGGCTCCATGCCCGCCCTCAGCATGCCCAACTCTGGGCTTATCTGCCACGGATGAGTCAGGGTCAAGACGTCTCTCTGAGCTGCTATGGATTTCTATACATCTTGGACATGGGGAAACAGACGGTAAAGAAATTAAAACATAAATACTGGGGCTAAAAATCCATCTTTGAAAAATGTAGGATTTTTATCTCCTCTTCCCAGACTCTTTCATCACTTGTTTTCTCTTCCTTCTCCATGTATAGGTATAAGCCATATTCAAATATCTAAACTGTCAAAGAAGAATGAATTACTTCAGGAGCGGACACTGACTTTCCAGTGATGTCTGTAAGACAAGATACACCCGTCTGTACAGGTTCATACCCCCAATGTACTCCAAATGGTGATTTTCTTTCTTTCGTTCTTTCTTTTTTTAAGATGTTGTTTATTTATTTGAGAGAGAGAGAGAGAGAGAGAGGGAGAGAGAGAGAGGGGTGGGGGCAGAGGAAGAAAGGGAGAATCTTCGGCAGACTGTGCGCTGAGCAGGGAGCCCAGCACATGATCTCCTGACCGTGAGACCACGACCGGAGCCAAATCAAGAGTCAGACGCTTATGCAGCTGAGCCACTCAGGTGCCCCTCAAAATGGTGATTTTCTGAAGGAGATTATCATGTGGAAAAAAAATCTTCTTTGTCCCATTTCTTCTATCATCTCTCTTTTCTTCTTGCTTCCCTTCTGCCATTATCACCCACATATGCATCCGTGGAAGCCATTTCGAGTTGGATGCCTCAAAGACTTCATCTCTGTTAAACTACACTTCCTCTTAAAAAGGAATTTTCCTTGAATCTGATCGTGTTCATTTACACATTAATAGATGTTGTGGCCACAGGCTGCATTTCTTGGGAGTAGGGAGAGCAAGGGGCCTGGATTCATCGACATCTGTCACAAGTCAATGAGCGATCATTCCGTCCTCTTGGGCCTTAAGCAGGTGCTCCTTCCTTCTTTCTGCCCACCGTTGCAAAGGCTCCCAAGACTCCAGAAGACAGCTCCTGTGTTAGTACTTAGAGGCTCCACTGACAGGTGCTTCTCTATATAATCAGACAACAGGTGTTTGCCTGGTGCCGCCTGCCAAAAGCCAAGGAGCCAGAGCAGAAAACAAAGCCCATTTGTGAAAATGATTACTATAATTAAGAACTATAGTGAAGCAAACGATGAGAACACACACACATTCACACTCACGCTCTCCAGAGTCCTCCATGCCCCTGACAGAGGAAATCACAGGCTACACATCTCCCAGCATTACAGTGTACTTTAAAAAACTTTTTAAGCTTCGCTTATTTCTTCTCTGATGCTTTTCCTTTCATTAAAAATTCGTCATTGATGTATAGTTGACAAACGATATCCAATTAGTTTCAGGTGTACAACTCAGTGGTCCAACAATGATATACATCCTGAAATGCACACCACAATAAATGTATTACAATATTATCAACCGTATTCCCTAGGCTGTTACTCTTCACCCCGTAACTTATTTATTTTATAATTGGAAATTTGTTCTCTTAAACCCCCTCACCCATTTTGCCCACCCCCTACCTCTCTCCTCTTTCACAACCATGAATTTGTTCTCCGTATTTATGAATCGGTTTCTCTCTTTGTTGTTATTTGTTTCTTTGTTTGAAAGCATAAAACTCTTCAAAGAAAACACAGGCAGTAAGTAATTTCTTGGACATCAACATTGGCAATATTTTTCTGGATCTATCTCCCCAGACACAGGAAACAAGAGTAAAAATGAATAATCGAGACTACATAGAAATAAAAAAGCTTTTGTACTGTGAAGGAAACAACGAACAAAACAAAAACAACCTACTGAATGGGAGAAAATACTTGCAAATGGCATATCTAAAGCCCGTAAGAATGGCTGGTATCAAGATAAGAAACAACAGTTGTTGGCAAGGATGTGGAGAAAAGGGAACCCGCATGCACTGTTGGTGGGAACGCAAAGTGGTGCAGATACTATTGAAAACAGAATGGAGGTTCCATAGTAAGCTAAAAATAAAAATACCACACAATCTAGTAATTCCACTTCTGGGTATTTATCCAAATAAATGAATAAAATAAATACACCCATCTGGAAAGATAAATGCACCCCTATATTTACCACAGTGTTGCCTACAATGGCCAAGATATGGAAGCGACCTAAAAGCGTCCCCTGATCAATGACTGGATAAAGAAAATGGGGTGTGGGGTGTCTGGGTGGCTTAGTCGGTTGAGCATTCAACTCTTGGTTTCAGCTCGGGTCATGATCTCGGGGTGATGGGACAGAACCTGAGTCGGGCTCCACGCTTGGCTTGGAGTCTGCTTCTCCCTCTCTCTCTGCTTCTCTCTGCTCATACTCCCTCTCCCTCTCTCTCCAAAATAGATAAATAAGTGAAATCTTAGAAAAGAAAAGATGGCATATATACTCAATGGAATATTACTCAGCCACAGAAAAGAATGAAATCTTGCCATTCGCAACCACATGGATGGATCCGGAGGTTATGAAGCTAAACGAAATAAGCCAGACAGGGAAAGACCAATACCACATGATTTCACCTACATGCGGAATCTAAGAAAAACACAACAAATTAACGTACAATGTACTTCTAAATGCCAATGTTCTTATCTCTTTTGGTGATAAGTGGCAATGATTGGTAAGCCATCTTTTGAAACCAGCCCTGGTAAGGATCCTCATTTAGGATTCACATTATTGTGTCTTTGGGGGATTACAAGGCAGTGTGTCCCGGAAGGAGGCTGCCTTTGGGAACCTATGATTGATTGGAGACTATTTCTATCCAGGAGGAAAATGAAACAGCTGAGCAAAAACTGAATCACAGTATGTTTGCTTGTGGCCTTCATCACAGCCCTGAGTTCCACTGTGTGTCCCTCTGGATCCCAGCAAGAAACTGCCTCATCGACAACCAAGAAAAACCCTGATAATAATACGGTGTACGTTCCTCAACCCCTGGGTTAAGGGTCATGCAGGAGCTTCAAAGACAGAGCAAAGAGCAGTGTAGCTTGCATAAACTCTTCTTTTAAAAAAATCTGTGAAGGGGCACCTGGGTGGCTCAGTCAGTTCAGCGGTAAAGCGTCTGCCTTCGGCTCAGGTCAGGATCCCAGGATCCCCGCTCAGTGGGGAGCCTGCTTCTCCCTCTGCAGCTCCCCCTGCTTGTGATCACAGTCTCTCTCCCTCTGTCAAATAAATAAATATAATCTTAAAGATAAATAAATAATAAACAAAATTAAAATACCTGTGAATATGAATTAGTCATTTTTTTTTTCAGGAGCTTAAGATTCTGTCACTGCTCTAATCTGGTATGGGCCAATGGCAAAGACATAGGCTGGAAAAAGTCATGGGTTTCATCAACATGATTTGTGTATTAGGTATATACAGCCACAATACTCAAAATAAACTATGTATGTTGGGTCCTTCTGCTTCTTTTTTTTTTGTTCTGCTTCATTTTAAATCCCATTGGTATATGTTTACATGGCAGCTGAGAGGGTAGTCATGTGGGTAGTTCAATTTTATCTGTGATATACTGTGATTATTAAATGCTTTTATACTGTGATTACAAAAATAATGGTCCAGGATTTTGAGCTAGCAGTTTTGCAGTGTGTGGGGGGCGAAAATAAAGGAAGAAACAAAAATGACTGATCACAAATAATTCCTGTAGAGTTCACAGGAATGAGATTTTTTTTGCACTTTTTTTGTCATTGTCTTTGCTTTGTTTTTTTAAATTTTTATTTATATTTATTTCTTTATTTGCTTTGGGTTTTTAAAAAGATTTTATTTATTTATTTACTTATTTATTTGAGAGAGAGAGAGAGAGTAGGAGTTGGGGGAAGGGCCGAGGGAGAAGAAGAGTCCCCACTGAGCAGACCCTGGGATCATGACCTGAACCAAAGGCAGACACTTAACCCACTGAGCCACCCAGGTGCCCCTTCCTTTGTCCTTTTAAAACAGCTTTTCGTTAAGCAGAGATCACTTTTTGAGTTTCTCAGAAAATTCCAAATTTTAGAAAAAGTATGCAAGGAGTATTTCTCTAGAATATGATACCTACATTTTTCTTGGAAAAAAACGGAAACAAAACACAGCATCCACTTGCTATTGCTGAAGATATCTTTAGTTTTGTGACTTCCCTGCCAACAGCTGCCTCTCCAATTTGATCCTGCATCCCTTTAACACTGAAAAAAATAAGCATCTTATTATTGGAGGGAAAAAAAAAAACCTTAGTCTGTGTGGACTGGCTTTCAGAATCAGTCTGAGAAATCAGCTTTGATCAAATTACTTTCTGAACAAATGGCCTTTGACTGGCTTGGTGAATGGACAGCCCATGTAGCCCGGTTTCAGCAGCTTCCTATCTGTTTATCACTGGTACTAGGCTTGGTCTCACTTCTGTCCTCTTCCCTCCTGTCTCATTTGGCACAAGAAGGATGTCCTAGAAGAGGACACTGTGCCTTCTTTCTCTCTATCCCCCGCCCTCATTTTTCTTGAATGAGTGCCCATTTGCTTATGGCCTGTCTCTCTGGATACAAACCAAACATTCAGAATGCTAGAGCTATTGCAATAGTGGTAATTCTAATTCAACCTTTTTCCCCCTCTCATAGACAATAAAAGTCTCTGATTCCCCACTCTTACCACTGGACACACTTGATATGGGGAATTAAGACTGGAAGGACCTGTGTCTCTCCACGTGTGCTCAGAATGACCTCTCCAAACATTATTAGATGCAGAATGTGCCAGGCACAAAACCTGTTACAAAAGGCAGACCGGTCAGGTGCCTGGGTGGCTCAGTCGGTTAAGTGTTTGCCTTCGGCTCAGGTCATGATCCCAGAGTCTTGGGAACCAGCCCCACACTGCATGGGGCTCCCTGCTCAGCGGGAAGCCTGCTTCTCCCTGTCCCCCTCCCCTGCTTGTGCTCCCTCTCTCACTGTGTCTCTCTCTGTCAAGTAAATAATAAAATATTATTTTAAAAAGGGTCAGGCTAGACTCTGTTTGGGGAAGATCATATTTAAGCACATGATCTTTAAAACCCCACATATAGTTTGTCCGCATGGTTAAGAGGCACTGGGAAGCACCTCCTTCACCTTCCGTGACTTGCCGCAGACAGGACAAGGGGCTTTATACTTGACCAGCGGTGGTTGTCTGGAATTGGACACCGCAGTTCAGGTGTCTAGAGGCCTGTCGTGCTGTGGACTCAGTGGCTGGATTTATCAGACGCTAAAACCAAAATGGTCACGAGGTTAGTTGGAGGGCCCCGGATCGAGCTGTAGAGTTGAGCTTCAGTTGAGCTTTGAGCTACTTTTTAAAGAAAAGAACTGATTTCATTGAAGTGAATCCAGGTCACGGCAGACCCACTCCTACGAGCAAAATTTGCTTTGCCTTCTGACTCCGCAGCAGCAGAGAAGGCCAGAGGCCTGCGGCTGTGTCAGAACAAGTCATGGAGGCTGGGCGCCCATGACGACCTCTCACCTCAGGACCTGGAGAAGTCCGGGTCACCCGCCGCTGCCACCCTGCTTGGGCACCCTGGCTTCGTGTCCCTCGCACATCCCTCCTCGCCCTTCCTCAGCCCTCCTTCGGCCACAAGCTATTCCGTCGAGGCTGCGAGCAAGGCCGGAAACAGAGGGTCCTGGCCAGAGCATGGTCTGAAGGCCCCTCGCGGTCAAGTCCTGACCCCCCGACAGTACAGCTGCGCCTCCACTACCAACTGAACGGAGGGAGCCCACACCCGCAGGTCATCAGGGACCTGGTTGGCGAAAAGGGGTCCCGCCATGCAGATACAGCCTCTGGCTGTGGGGAAGGGCGTTGGGAACCGACAGGGAGGGCCGCAGGGCCGTCTAGGCCCAGGTTCAAGCCGATCGCTCAGGAAAGCGTTCTGAGAACCTCGGGCTCCTGTGTGCTTGGATCAGAGACGACCCGTCCCTGCCTTACCGCAGGGAACCTCAGGCCAGGCGACCCTCCCGGAGTGCGGTTCGGCCCGGAACAAAGATTGGGCGCCACCGAGGCTCTTGGAACCAACGCTTGAGCGAGGTGGGCCGGTGCAGGAGCAGGGGTGTCCGGGGTGCAGAGCCGTCCGGACTCGGACTCGGGCGTGCGCCGCCCGGGGCTGCTCCCCCACCCTGCTGTGGCCCTCCTGTCCTTGCTCCGTCCCGGCGCGACGCAGGGCGGAGGGACCAGGACCGGGCCTTGGCTCCCGAGCGCGGGTCTTCGGAAACCGGCCTCCAGGGACCCCCGGCGCAAGGGTGTGAACAGCGAGCGTCTCCCCGCGGTGCGGGAGGCTCGGCACCGACCCCCACCCCGACGTCCTTCTCGTCAGGCGTCTGGGCGCCCGCGCGAGCAACGGAGGACGTAGAGAGATTCGCCATCGGGTTTCTCAGACGGAACCGGTTAGGGTCTGGAAGGACAGCTCGGGGGCTGGGCTGGGAGAGGGGCCGAGGCGGGGCGGTCGGGGGCAGCGACGGGGAGGCCGAGGGGCTGCAGAGCTGCAGGAGGGCCGTCCGGGAGGCGCGCGGCGACGGGGACCTCCAGGAGTGGGGGGAACCTGGCGCCCGCGTGACTGGGGGCGGGGGGACACCCCTCACCTGCGATTCGTTTCTCGGTTCCATGTCGGGGAGCGGGTGTCGAGGAGTGGACAGTCGGCTCGAGGACCGTTTGCTCTGCCCCTGCGAGCAGCGGGCGGCGTGCGCCTTCTCCCGGGCCGCGCGTCCTGGCTGGGAAAGTGCGGGGGTGGGGGGGGAGAGCAGCCCCGCGCCCTGGCGGTGCGTGCGCTTCTGTGACTTGACCCTGACCCGGCCCCGCGGCTGGCGGGTGGGCGGCGGAGGTGGGGGAGGGGGTCGATGGTCCCCGAAGTAACGGGAGAAAAGTGGCTCGCGCTCTCCTGGAGGAGGTTCAGGGGACGCAGGGCCGGGGTGAGCCGAGACGGTGCAGTGAGACGCCTTCCGGCCGCGCGTCCGCGAGGAGCCGGGCTCAGCGGGACCCAACGCGCGGGGCGTGGGGCAGGGCGCGGGGCAGGGCGCGGGGCAGGGCGCAGGCGGGGCGGGCGCAGCCGGGGACCGAAGGGCCACCGTTCCGACCCCTGCTAAGCTGCGGAGCCTGGGGCCATGGGGGGCATGGGGGGGGCGTTGCAGCCTTTGAGCAGGAAACACGTGCCCTGTTGTCTTCCTTCACTACTCATCTTGTTTCTTTTCTTTTCTTTTTTTTTAAATGAACAAATACGTGTTTAACTCTCTTGTCATAGATCTTAAAAGTTTGGTGAGACACCCCCTCCACCCCCCCCCCCCCCGCTTGCTGGCACACACCAGGAGAACTCTGCTCCCCACCCCACCTCCGCCCGAGTCCCGGAGAGAACTAGAAAGGAACCTGGGGTCTTGTTTGCCAAATTCAATCCCTTCCCACCAGTGCTGGTCACGTCTCTTGTCTTAGTGAACACTCAGCCCTTCCTGAAGTCCGCCCCTCGGACCGCAGAGAAAGCGTAAGTGCACCTCGCCAGCCTTCAGCTGAGGTGACCTAAAGCCCAGGCTGACGTCTAGGCCTTCCTAGGTCACCTCTAGACAAAAGTTTGGTCCTCTACTCTTGCAGCAGAGAAGAGGGATACAAAACAAAACAAAACAAAACAAAAAAACCAGTTGTTTCAATGGGGGTGTGACTTGAGAAGCTGAAAGAAAGGAAAAAGACTAGAGGCCCAGTTGCAGCCTCCAGAGGCTCAGCCAAATGGTCTTTGGCTTCCCAGGTTCTGGGAAGAGACTGATCGTTTTGGGGCAAGAGCCACTCCTCTTTGAGCAGACCCCTACGGAGGGGGAACTGGATTTGTTTGGAATCTCTTTGCCCCCTGAGGCAGGGGATAGACTGTGTGACACGAAAGTGGACTTAATGAAGGCATCCAGCAGCACCTACCTATGGGCCTTTAACTCTCACAGCTTTGTCCCAAGGGCATCACCTACAGAGGGCCCAGTGCCCAGATTATCTTCCCACAGTCACTCACTCAGGAAAGAGACAACTTCGGTCAGGTACCCTGTTCTGAGGGACTGCTGTCTGTTCACAATGTCCACTTGCAGGATGGCCTCGGAGGGTCTGCCTGCCCACACCAGTTAACGCAGGAAGTACAGAGCTTGAGGCTGGAACAGTGTAAAGAGAAGGGGTGTTCAGCCCAGGAGAGAATCTTAATAGTGTATCAGGGGCACGTGTCCAAGATGTCCACATCCATGTGCGATATGATCTCTCTCCCCACAGTGGCTTCCCTGAACTGTCCAGGTGACTCTCTGTTTTATAGCTGCCTTGATGTTAAGTATGGTAGTCACGGAATATTTCCAATCCTGAAAAATCGACAAGCGCCTTATAAGCTTTTCATTATTGAGATAGGAACTCTCAAGCCGGTAATCAGTAATGGAGAAAGCTGTAACTTAATATCAGGTTAGCTTTTGTGACTTAACCTTATTGGACAAAATTACCACTTTTTCATTAAAATGACCAATGAATAATTTATCAGAGTGTAATTTAAAACTCCAAATATGTGTTCAGACAAATATTCCAAGAATGCAAGTAAGGTATATTTCTCAGATAAATGACAGTAGGGGCATCGTATACACGGAAATTCTCGGTTCTCAGGTTTCCTGAAACCCAGCGCGCGCGTCATCAATCATTCATTGGGGTCGGTCCTTCCGTCAACCGCAGCTCTGTGGACGCCGAAGCGAGCCCTTAGCTAATCCTTCCTGCCAAGGGGATCCTGGGGTGAGAGAGGACAACGGGACACATGTGCAGGTGCCCAGACCTAACCCCCCATGCCCCTCTCCCAGCGCGGTGTGCGCGTCCGGACGCAGACGGAAAGCTTCCCGTAAGGAAATGCAAATCGGACATAACGTTTAGCGCAATCCAGAGTTTCCAACAGAAGAGTAGCTCCAATCGTGGCCTAATGGCTCAAGGTGGCTCTCTAAGTGCCAAACAAACCCGCTCCTTAGCTGTTTAATAAATCAGAACAGCAACAAGAAGACCAGCCTTCTCCTCCTGCCGCGCGGCCCCGGAGGCTTCCCAAGTTGGGCTGCGAATCCCGGCGTGGTTCCCCGCTGCGCGCCCTGGGCAGCGCCGGGAGGCTCTCGGCCGGACTCGGTTCCCCGGGGCTTCCCAGCACCGGGGCTGTGCGGGCGGACGCGCAGGGAGCCTGGAAACGGGGTCCGGGTGGTCAAGAGTGCGTTGCTGGGGCGCAGGCGTGCGGCGGAGGTGGGCGAGGACGCGAACCCCCTTCCACGCTTAGACCACCCCCCATCTCGGTTGCTGCCCCCCGAGGACTCAGACGCTCGCGCGCCGCCCAACGCCGCGCAGCACCGGCTCCGGGCGAGGGGGGCCGGCGGCGCGTGAGAACCGCTGGGGTGCGTGGCCCCGGTCTGCGCGTGCCCAGCCTCGGGGCGCAGCTCCTCTCCTCCCGGCTTCCCCTCCCACTCGCCGTCGCGCATCTCCTCCCTCCTGCACACCCCCGCCCCCGGGGCCGCGAGGCTCCCTGCCCGCACCGGCCGGAGAGCGCACAAAGCGGCGGGTGAGGGGAGGCTTCGCGGGCGTGCGCCGCGCAGTGAGATCACCGGCGTTATAAATATCCCCGCGGCGGCGCCGGGATCCGCTCGAGTGGCCTCTGTCCCTCCCTCCCCCTCGTCCCCGAGGCTATGTCCACCCGGGGCGGCGAGGGGGGCAGCGCCAGAGGCTCGCAGCCGCGCGGGGGCCACGGAGCCCAGAAGCAGCCCTGCAAGATGCACTTAGACACCCGGCGGCTGGAAGAATGAGCTTGTCCTTCCTCCTCCTCCTCGTCCTCAGCCACCTCGTCCTCAGCGCCTGGGCTCGCGGGGAGAAGCACGTCGCCGCCAAAGGGCACCCCGGACCCGCTGCCACCGGCCGGAGCCCGGGAGGCGCCCGCAGCAGCCGGAGCGGCAGGGGCACGACGTCCTCCTCCGCCGCCGCCGCCTCCCCCTCCCCCGGCGCTTCTCCGGGCCACCGAGGCGGCGGCTCGGAGCAGAGCAGCTTCCAGTGGAGCCCCTCGGGGCGCCGGACCGGCAGCCTGTACTGCAGAGTGGGCATCGGTTTCCATCTGCAGATCTACCCGGATGGCAAAGTCAACGGCTCCCATGAAGCCAACATGTTAAGTAAGTTGCTCCCTCGCCCGGCCCAGCGCGTCCTGAGCGGGCGGCGGGGGACTCGGGCGGGACCGCGGCTGTGCCCCGACCCGCGGGGGCACCTTCGGGAACGCGGGCTGCGGGACCGGGCGGCCCCGGGGCGGCCGGCGGCTCGGGAGCGGACGCGTCCCTGCGGCCGCGCTCGCGCGCCCCTCTCCGGGTTAGAGAAATGGCGATTCCTGCGGCGCCGGCGGCCGGCGGCCGGGCGCCCCGGACGGGCCCCCTCGTTTCGCGCTTGCGGGGTCCCGGAGGAGCCGCAGCCTGGGCCTGGGAAAAAAAACAAGTCCTTCTGCTCGTTCGGTTTCTGTTTACCTCCCGCTTCTGCTTACGAGCCAGCATTCTTCAAGAGGCGTCAAAGTGCATCCCTTCTCCTTGCCCAAAACGGAACAGTTACTTTTTTTTAGAAGAACCAGATTCACAGGCCGCCCCTCCAACGGCCACCAGGAAGCCCAGAGCAGTAGGTATTACACATACCTGTGTCCGATTTATGCCCACGGCATACACACCTGCACGCTACAGCTACATACATACACCGTGTGCGCGGGATCCCGGGGGAGAGCAGACAGCCCCTGCCGGGAAGAAGACAGGCGTCCGGGAAGCTGGGCACGTTTAGAGAAAGATAGTGGTGGGCGCTGGAGCGACTGACTTCAAAGTTGCGTTTAGCAACGTTCAGTGCGTTGAGACCGTGACAGCGCCTTGTGAGGAAGTGGCCAGCCTTTGGTTCCCCAGGACGGTTAAGGAAAAGTTCTTTATTTTGGAAGAAACTCAGAGGAGGTTCAATTCCTTACAGGTGCACAGTGTGTAGGTTGTTTTGTTTTTGTTTAAGCTAAGTGTGACATTTTCTTTCTGAGTTCTGTCTCTAGCTGCATCTCTTCCCTTCCCTCTTCCCTTCCGCGCGCGGGCGTTTCCAGCCCGTCACTGCTGCTCCTCGGGTTCCTCTCGCTGCCTCCAGAGCTGCGGGAGACTCGGGGTGTGCACGAGACTGGGGCGATCGCTCCGTGGCTTCCCCTCGGAAGGGCCAGATCGCTCATCCGGCAGGGGTTAACCCAACAGACAGACCCACAGCCGGGGCCTGCGAGATACCCAGGAGGAGCGGGAGCGTGGCCAGAAGGCTGCGCGGCGTCCGGTCCCCTGGCCGTCGAGTGTCAGCCCGGGAGCGAGCTCCCAGGTGTGCGCGACCCCACAGGCCACTGAGCTTCTCTAACCCCCGAAGGAGCGCGGGCGCCTCGGCGGGGCTGGCAATCTGGCTGCCGCCTGCCAAGCAGGGCTGGAGGTGTGCACGTCGGGGGGGTGGTGTGCGGGCGGGCACGGCTCCCCCCGGGGGTTCGGAGGCAGGGTGCGGCAGACCCGCGGTGCGCGCGTCCACACCCGCCCCTGCCCCGACTCCTGCGAGCTGAGCGGTGCGGCTCCAGCGGGCCGCGGTGCGGTGTTTCGGGGCCCTGGAGCCCCGAACCAGAGCGCGCTCTTCCGAGTGTGCCCCCGCGAGCCCCGGGGCCTCCCACGCGCTCCGTGGAGGAGGCTGGTTCTATGTTTTAAGGTTCTCCGCACCCTTATCAAACAACTCACCATCTTGGGTCATAAAGGGCAGGTGTGTTAGGGCGAAAGGGACCTTCACAAGATTTCAGGGGCAGCGAGAGTCACCGTGTACTTCAGTATTTCCACTTGCCTTTCTCATTCCCCCCCACCCAACTTCCCACTTCTGATCTTTCCACCTTTCTTTTACAGGAAAACTTTTCCTGTTCTGTTCAGTTTATCCAGGAAATCAGCACCAGCACAAGAAAACTTCTGTGTTCCCAAGGGAGGACCCAAAGTTAGCATTTAACAGGCTGCTGGTTGGATCTGGGGGTGAGGGGGAAGCACGTCTCTAGGGTGGGTTTGGATGTACTAGTGGTCTCTGAAATCCAAACTCCTTCCCAGGATACTCACCCTCCTCTCTTGGAAAAGACAGATTTTTGCAGCTTAGGCCTTGCCAGAAGGGAGGTTCTAGAAAAGCACAGGAAGGAACAAGAGAGCAGTTCAGCAAAGAATACAGTCACCTGAAGGGGGCCTTGACCGATATGGCTATTAACAAGGTATATTTTATTTTATTTTATTTTTTTAAAGATTTTATTTATTTGACAGACAGAGATCACAAGTAGGCAGAGAGGCAGGCAGAGAGAGACAGAGGGAAGCAGGCTCCCCGCTGAGGAGAGAGCCCAACGCCAGTCTGGATCCTGGGACTCCAGGATCAAGACCGGAGCTGAAGGCAGAGGCTTTAACCCACTAAGCCACCCAGGTGCCCCAAGGTACATTTTGTTTTAAAATCCACTTTAAAAAGATACCTAGAAAGGAACAGCGATGTTCACTAAAAAACACCCAAATAAAACTTCCTTAATTTAACACGTTCCCCCATTCATTCCTGTTTAGAATAGCCTTTCGGAGTGTGGTCTGTCTTTCAGATGGCCGCCATCATTCATTCACTCACTCATTCATGTGTGCATCCTTAAAAGGCTGCCTACATCATTAGCCTTAATATTTTGATTACTTCTGGGGGTTGGGGGATTTTTTTAGTTTGTTTTTGCCTTCCATAGATTTTTCTCACAGAGAAAACCATAACTTGAATATTTAAGTCTTGGTGGCTTTCTGCTTTGTGATGTCTGTGTCCAGTACTATGGTTTCACTACCACTGCTGGATGCAGAATTTATGAAATATGTCATGTTTAGTGGGAAAGCGTGTACTTTGGAAATTTAAGATAAGCCTCTGCCCCAAAGAGCTGTAAAAGAGAAACAGAAACCTGCTAATTGTGGTCATACACCTCTTTGAAAGCAGCACTTGATGGTTTCCCCACACGTACCTAGAACTAAGGCATCGGTCATGGGCTGTTGTGTAGAGTACATAAGGAAACCTTTGTTGTTTAAGTCTCACAGGAGACACAGAGCTGGGACCAGAGGGGACCACAGAGGACACACCAGAGCTTTGCCTTATCATCTCATGTTACTGTCTGTGAGTTAGCAATGAGGAAAACTCACATTCCTTTGGCTACAGCATAATACATGTTACTTCAGGAAACAGTCAAAACCTTGCCATCGGGCTGCCTTCTTCTTTTTTTTTAATCAAACTGCCTTCTAACAGGTTCTTTTAGACTCAGTAATTTTCTGTAATGTTTGTCAGAAGAGATGCATGTAACTATCATTTGATACTAACATTTCTGAAAACTGTGAATATTTTCTAGTTTTACCATCAGAAGTATACTCTGACCATAGATTTGGAAACACGATTTATTTAGTTAAGGCATGCCACTTAATATATTGTTAGCTTCTCTTACACAGTAGTTATTCTAAGTTTTGGAGACAGAAAAATAAGCTCATTCTTCATACTCGTAGTATGAAGAAATACCAGGGAAGGATGAAGAAAGATGGACAGGACAAGGCAAATGATAAAATCCCTCTATTGAATAGAAGCAAAGGTTTTGCTTTAATTTATACACTTCCAAGTTCAGCTTCAATGCTTCTGTTGACTTATGTTGGGCCATTGACGAACAGCCAGTCAAGTAATTATCCATTCAGGCAGCTGAAGTTGAAGACTATGGTTGCAAAAGCCAAAGTGTTCACTTAAAATATGAAAATTCCAGTCATATATTCTGACTGAACTGAACCCTTGGTTTTATTAATTTTTGAAAATCTAAATTCACTATCAATTTTGGGGTCATGTAGAGTCAACCTTTTACGTAGTCCCCCAAGCCTAGCTAAATCTATAGCTGTATCTACTGAGCAGGAAAACTCAAGTGAAAGATCTCTGTTACTAATTTAATCACTGAAAACTGCTAAGTTGGGTATTTCAAGACTCGGATTTGATAATGGCACAGCATATCTGTTGCCCTGTGAATGCAAGTAGAGAAACTTCAGTTTTGAATTATTTTCTTTGAGGATTTTCAGATGAGCTGTTGAAAGCTTCTGGATACAGATATCCGTGTCCTGTATGCCATTCACTAAAAAAGAGAAAAGGGAAGAGTTTACATGATTTTATCAGCCATCATTAATAGAGTCCTGCTGTATTAAAAAAAAAAACCTGGAGAGGACAAAGGTTAAAAAAATCTAGACACATATTCTCTTACTGAAATAAACTTACTTTGTAAAGCATGTCTATGCGTGTAAGTAGTGGATTAGACAATGTGTGGATAAATTCTTGCCTCCTTCAATCTAGATGTCAACCCTCAAATTCCACCAAGAGAAAATAGTGTTTTTCTATTAAGCACTGCTTTTTTCTTTTGATTCTCTTGCACGTTAACACCCTAAGAAGGATAACACATTGTCATTAGCACTCTAATGGGAAGTAATTACCCTGCCGGACTCCCCAAGCAGAGGCCAGAATTGAAGGAGAGTAAAATGTGTGTCCATACATGTGTGCACTTGGGGTGTCCTGAAAAAGGAAACAGAGGTTGTGAGAAGGTCAAATTCAGTGTAGTGAACATTCATTGACTATCTGATCTATGAGATATACTTGGCCTTCCACAATTTTGCTTAGGGATACCATCTTGGCATCCATAATGGGAATTGTAAATTCTCATAAAATGTATTATTACTGGCTCTAAAAAGAGTCAGGAAACTACTGAAGTTGAGAAAAATTTAGTTTTAGAGAAATGCTTTCTGGGATTTATATATGTGTGATTTAATGCATGAGGGTTTAAAATATTATATAGAATTCTTTAGTGCCTTCCTGAGATTTGGTATAGTAAAATCAATAATTGTGTGATCTCTTGGAGATGGGGTCAGGGAGTTGAACTGCAGAATTTGCTCCAACATTCTCACAAAAAAAGATCTTGTGAAATTACTGTTGAAATTACGTTGGAAATTATGATCTTAATACCGTTCTCAATATTACATCATAATTACATTAAGATTTAGAAGATCATACCAAAGTTACCTATGTGAAAAAATAATTATTTCATCTGATCTCATCTTTATCTTTCCTGCATTCTTCATAATTTTAAATAGAATATATGCAAAAGTATATTTTAAGCTTTCAATTAAATATATATATATATATATATATATATATATATATTTTTTTTTTTTTTAATTACAAAATCCAGAGGTGCCTGGGTGGCTCAGTGAGTTAAAGCCTCTGCCTTCGGCTCAGGTCATGATCTCAGGGTCCTGGAATCAAGCCACACATCGGGCTCTCTGCTCAGCGGGGAGCCTGTTTCCCTTCCTCTCTCTCTCTCTCTGCCTGCCTCTCTGCCTATTTGTGATCTCTCTCTGTCAAATAAATAAATAAAATCTTTTTTAAAAAATAGAAAAATAAAAAATTATAAAATCCATTCATTCCCAGGCAATATATCATTTTTACACTGGTACTTGCAAGAAAAGAAACCAAGCAGTATATATAATAAAATAGCAACCCTTTACATATATTATTTCATCTTCCCAGTGTAATTTGTTATGATGCAAATTTTACATAGCATACACATACAGAATGTACATAGAGTGTGTTAGGAAACAAGTGACTCAAAGTGGGTTTTCTCAAAATAGAATACATTACTTGTCAGAAGCTATAGTTTACATAGTCAAAGCTTTAAATAAATACGGAGACTTTGTCTTGACCTCTGAAATGTTAGCCTGTAAATGGATACATTCAATAAGAATTCTATCACTTATGCTACCATGTATTTTTTTCATTAAAACACAGGTTTGTATTTACAAAACCAAGTAATTTTCCAAAGAATGAGTAAAAACACTAACAATGTAGAACCATAAGTAAATTGGGAGAAAACATCCAACGAACTCTCCTTTTTACCAATCCATATTGTCCCTTTTGTTTCTCTTGCTTGACACGTAGCCAATTTCTCATGTTTTGGTGTCTCATTTTTTAACACATTTAAGCAACATTCACAACATTTCCCCCATCTTCCAAATATCTAAAATCCTTAAGCTGTTTTTAATATTCTGTGTGATAGAAATGTAACTTTGTATCATGTTCTATTAAAGCTTTATTAATAACATCATCACAATGTATTACATCGTATCTTGTATCTAACCTTACAAAGCATTCTGTGTGCTTTGTCACTATGTGATAAAATGGTAATGCTTCTAAATCCTTGGGTGTGCGTCAGTCAAATAATTTGTACGGCAAAACCTATCGAAGAGAGCATCTTGAAAATGTTTGGAAGAAAATAATTAATGAGTGACAGTTTCTTTAGGAGTTTCTTCTTAAAAGTGAAAGTAGTCCCTTTCAAATAGTTTTTTGTTTTTGTTTTGTTTTGTTTTGTTTTCAAGAAATATCCACTAATAAAGGGGTAGTGGCAGTTTCCCTGAAGTGTTTTGTTTACTCTGGACTAAATATGCTTATAACAAAGACAATAGTTCGGCTACCCCTTTCCCCCCATGAACTTTCTGATCAAGTGTTTTTAAGAAATCAAGTTGAATAAATAAGCAGCAATATTTGCTACAATTATAGGTACTAACTCACATTGTGCAAAAAAGTGCCTAATGAAGGCATTTATATATATGTATTTCTATATGTCATATGTATGTGTATCCACAATACTGCCTTTTTGGTAAATTGACTAATTTTATATGTATTTCAAATACTGCAGGTGGAGGCTACTGTTTTTCAAAATTTCCAGTGAACTTCTCTATTCAGTAGACTATTATTGAGATATCTACTTAGTGTGTATATTTAGAATAATTTAGGTTAAAATGTTGAGATTTTCTTCCCTTCTCCCATCCTTTCTTCATTCCTTTCTTTCTTCCTGGGCTAGGTCCCTTCTTAGCTCTAGCGAACTATAAGATTTTGTCCTCCCCTACCAATTTTTTGGCAATTTGAGGTGGGCAGTTAACAAAAAAGCACTATGCTTTTCTCAAGTTCATATAAACTATATATGAGTTTATGATAAACAGACAGGAATTCTAATTATATACAGACTATGAATTTCATCTTAAAATACTGTGTGAACTGTGGTATGTGATTCTCTTGACACAGTTGATGTGGACTTTCAAATTATTATAGGAGACAGAGGAACATGGACTTGATAATGCTAACTATGAAATACTAAATATAAACAGTAATGTAATAAAATACCTCATTAAATTTTTTGCCAGAAAAACCGTTTAAAATGCAGGATGTCCCAAACCATAATGCTTTAACACTCATTGAGCCAATAATCCCAAATTATTTATAATGCTTTCAACATCTTTTTATGTGTAGTCTTTAAAGGAACTACTCTCTGAATGATTGAATATGGTACATATTGATTTGTATAGTTATTATAATTTGAGGAGAGGTATTTATTTCATGTAAATAAGAAGAATTTGTCTCTGGCTTTCAGTGTTTATATCAGTCTTGGGCCAGACTTTATGAGATTTAATATTAAAAGCAGTGTATTTTCTCTGATAGAAAACAATGGATGAGAATTAGTTTGAAAAAATTTAGATTGAGATTGAGAAGATTCTATGGGTAAACACTGTTTACTAAAAGTGATCTATTTGTAAGGAAAAAAAAGAATTATTAATGAACGAGAACTAAGCTTTTGAATATTAAAATTTGCTATTTTAAGTGAACACTTGCATGCTAGACTTTTCTTTTTTAAAATAATGAATGTCATGAAAGATATGGATGTTAAATACTGTTTTTTTTAAATCACAGCTATAAAGAATGAAAAGAATCTATGTAGAAATTTAATTCTACACAATGATATATAGAGGAGTGTGTGTTTTATTTTGGGATTTCTGTCATCCTAGGTATTTTGGAAATATTTGCTGTGTCTCAGGGGATTGTAGGAATACGAGGAGTTTTCAGCAACAAATTTTTAGCGATGTCAAAAAAAGGAAAACTCCACGCAAGTGTAAGTAGAACCATTTATACTTGTTAAAGGTGTTACGGAGTGTCTACATTTGTAGAATGGAACAAAGTAATTTCCCACATTGGTAGAGGAACAATTTGCTCAGAGGACATAATTTTTTTTAAATTATATGTACATTTAACCAAGATGTTCTTATAAGTAATCATTTTTATATTTTAGTCACTTGAAAAGATAATATAGCGTCCACAAAAAATTTTTAAGGATGAATGTATTTCAAAATAGCACCACTCTCAAAGTGATCGCTACTATTTATTTCTTAAAATTTGTCCAACTGAAGAGAAATATTATGGAAGTGATAATATTATATAACAACTAAAATGTACATATTTGTGGTGATTGTGTGTGCATATTTGCTAGATCAGGCTCTTATTCAATTTTATAAGCTATTCATGATGTCAGAAATTAGGTCTAAGTAATGTAACGTATTTTCACATCATTAAGTGTGGAGAGGAATCAATAATGAGAAGATTTTGATCATGCTTAGAGAAATTCAGTTTCTCCATTTGAGGACTCTCATTTTGTAATTTTGTTGCATCAAAAATAATAGTTAAAATTATGAAGACTAATTTTGCACTTTTAGTTTTTCAAGCCACTTATATATTTTGTAATCAATTTATAAATTATAGATTTCTATGGTTTTTTTCTGAAAATACTCACTACTTGAGAAGCATTAAAACATTGTAAAGATAATAACATATGTCTAGCTTGGTTTTTCTACTCACAGATTTGATTTACTTTTTTTTAGTCCCTATGTACAGCACTTAAAAGTGACTTATGCTTTTTCTGTAGTGTACTAAGATTTGTCACATTATATCATTTTTATAAAGCAATTATTATTTAATGTTAGTCCTTTACTTCTTATTCTCTCTAATTTTTACTAAATGAATTGGAGAAATATTGCTTTTCTGGTTTTTGAAGTAGGTAGAAACTTTTATTTAAGAATATAATCAATTGAAAATTGTGATTTATCATTTTTACTTACAGATCTTTAAAAAATTCATTGAGAGTTTCATTTGTTTCAATGTGTAAAAATTTCAATTTTCTTTTTTCTAAAGGTGACTTGTTAATACAAGGGGTAGCAGAATTCAAGCGATCTCTATACTTATTTGAAGATTAAATGAGATAATATATTTAAAACTTTTAAACAGCATTTGGTACATTGTAAGTGCTCAGTAAATACTAATATTATACAGTAATCTAAATATAATAGATACTGAATGATTGAGATAAACAAAAACCCTTGCTAACCTCTTTAATCACTGATTATAAGAATTATAAAAAGATTTACCGTGAACCATGAGAGACTATGGACTCTGAAAAACAACCTGAGGGGTTTGAAGGGGCGGGGGGGGGTGGGAGGTTGGGGTACCAGGTGGTGGGTATTATAGAGGGCACGGATGGCATGGAGCACTGAGTGTGGTGAAAAAATAATGAATACTGTTTTTCTGAAAATAAATAAATTGGAAAAAAAATAAAAACCCTTGAGCTAACATATACAATGGTTAAAGACTAAGTTCTTTTAAAAAAATAAAAAAGATTTACCTACTTCATCTTGTGCGGTGAGAAAGCTATAATACAGTTTTCACAAAGTAATCACTCTTTGATTATTTATTTACGGGGCAAAGTTCTGCATCAGTGTGCAGAAGCAGGGCATGCTGTTTTATTAAAAAATTTGATTTTTAAAAATCCACATGCAGAATATTGAACACAGTGATCAGACACATCTGAACACAGGAATTTTCCCCCAGTCTACTTTAAGGTTGTAAATAATTGGAACACTTTCAGAATCTAAACATCTTAATAAAGTGCAGGGCATGTAAAGAAACTTTCTCATACTGGTTTGTTTTGGGTGAGCATCTTAACTTTGAAATTGTTCAATTTAAGCTCTAGTACATGCAAAAAATAGCTAAACTTGGGCCAGCTTAAGGATAATTGCCACGGAACTCAAAGTACTACAAATGGGTGCCAGTTAGAAAGGTCACGCCGAAAGGTGAGGTTACGTGATTCCCCTGTCAAATGCAAGTAACCAATTTCCAGAGATATGACCCAAATGTCTGAGGACGGCTGGCTGAAATAATGCAGATAATGCAAAAACAGCATCTGTTATTCTTTCTCATCTTGGCAGGCTGAAGTTATTTCATGGAATAATGACTTTTAAACAGTACAAAGCAAGTGTTGCTCCTGTCACTCACCGAAGCTCTTTGATATAAAAGTCATTCTGATGACTTTGAGGGGAGTGTAGATGAAAAACTAAGCCCTATGATTATGTGGATTCTTTTTAAATCAGTGGTCCAAGCCCACTTTCTCTTATCTGAGCTCTTATTGGCACTTTTTCTTTAGGTGGAAAACTAATTAAATTATAAAGTGATTTATTTTTAAGGAAGTTGAATTCAGAAATAGTATTAATCCTAGCAATTATCAGTTTTATGCCCAGATGGTTTCTTTCTTGTTTTCTTCTAGTTAAACACATTGAAAAATTGTTCTTGTAACTTTAGATATAATTATTTGATTTAGTTTTGATTTACACAAAATTGCATTGTCACAGAAAAAGCTAAAAACCTTTACATTTTAAGATTAAATGTGTAATTTGTGAGCTGCTCTAAATTAATAACTGCCCAGAGACATTTAAAGAGAAACTTATAATCATTTTGCTATGTATATACGCATATATGTGAAAACCATGTTGCACACCTTAAACTTACATAATATTATATGTCAATCATATCTCAACAAAACCGGAAAAAATTTAAAATTAATAGAGTACTTTCAGGGTTTTATTTATAAAGTAAATATGAACCAAAAATGTAAAACATTCATATAATTTTGGAGAAAGTAATTCCCATATTGTATTGGGAAATATTCATGAATAATTATAGATTTTCAACTTATTTTTTACAGTAACAATTAGAATATTGAGAATGAGTTGCAGGCACAGACAATGTATTTGCACAGTTCTTTAAAAACTCTTTCACTCACATTGTCTCATTACATGATTTGGGGAGGAAGCAGTCTTAGAGATGTTAAATCTTTTCCCAAGTTAACACGTGGCCGAATCAGAATCACCCTTCTATAACTCTTTTTCTATAAATGCTATAATGCTTTGTAGGTAAAAGCTAGTTGAAAGAAGATGCTGAGTTTTGTTTGGAAACAATTTCCTTGTTTTCCCCATATTGTTTTATAGGAATAATAATATTTTCATATTACATGACAAAGAATAAATATCATGGTGCATCCTTACAATATTTTGCTTGTGTTTTGCACCCCCTTCCCCAATTCTGTTTGGATTCTTTTTCCGTATCTATTTCTGTGTCTCTAGTTCTCAACTTCAAGTCTAGAGAAGCAGGGCGGGGGGTGCCTGGGTGGCTCAGTGGGTTAAGCCGCTGCCTTCGGCTCACGTCATGATCTCAGGGTCCTGGGATTGAGTCCCGCATCGGGCTCTCTGCTCAGCAGGGAGCCTGCTTCCCCCTCTCTCTCTGCCTGCCTCTCTGCCTGTCTGTGATCTCTGTCTGTCAAATAAATAAATAAAATCTTTAAAAAGAAGAAGAAGAAGCAGAAGAAGCAGAGGGGATGTGGTCCTCACAGAACTTACCACAGAATTTCACACCTGCTGGTCACTCAGTGTGACGATGTGTTGCATAGGGGACGCCTCTCAAGATGAATTTTCAAAGCAGGAGTGAGCTCTGCTTTGTTCAGAAGTTTTTCATCTAGAAAATGCTTCCGTATCAGCGACACAAAGATGGAAGACAGGAAAAAGAGCCCGGAATGGGTCACACTGCGGCAGCATTTGTGCTGATGTTTTTCTTTCTTCTTTTTTTTTTTTTTTAAGATTTTATTTATTTAATTGACAGAGATCACAAGTAGGCAGAGAGGCAGGCAGAGAGAGAGGAGGAAGCAGGCTCCCTGCTGAGCAGAGAGCCTAATGCGGGGCTCGATCCCAGGACCCTGAGATCATGACCTGAGCCGAAGGCAGAGGCTTTAACCCACTGAACCACCCAGGAGCCCCTGTGCTGATGTTTTTCTTGTGCTAAGTTTGTTAATTCGGTAAGAGAAATTTTCTCCTGGCGCCAAGTACGCAGGTGAACGTGTGCACGTGGACATGCACACGGAGATGACTGAAGTTCAAACAGAATTTCACTAGAACGTTCCAAGCACCCGTGCAGCCCGCTTCCTGCTGTGCAGGTGTTCTCAGCGTTCTGTGCAAGGATGAAGGCGTCTGGTCTTCCTCTTGTCAAGGTGTGCTGGGAATCATTGCGGTGGGAGCCGAGGTCTGCCTCCCAAGAGCCGTGAGGGTTAGTCAGACGGAGCCTTCGCTGGGACTCCACTCGCCTCCTCAACTCATCCCAGGCTGAGGTAGTTGTGGAAACGAGCTCGCTTCTCTTGCTGTCTCTGTCTCTCTGCCTGCTTTCTGTTCCTGTTCCTTCCTCACTCTGTTCCTGCTCTCTCCTCAGCTTCCTTATCTCTGTCGAAATCCCCCCAGAGAGCCCTTCTGGGTTTGTCTGACGAGGGTCCAGATGTAGGAGTGAGAGACCTTGAGTGCGGGGGGGGGGGTACCGACACAGTTAGATTGTGTCATTCTAGTTAAATTACGCCTACTCTTTTACCTAATCTTTTCCTTCCTTGGTTTTATCAGCTGCAAATGGAGGAAAACTAAAGTAACCATCTATTGTGATAGTTGAGCAGTTTAAATGAGATAATACATATGAAAGATCTAGAATAGCGCCTGAGGTGGGGGGGAATAAATTCAGCATTTATTTTTTAAAGACTTTTTACAATTTAAGAGTGAGAGAGAATGCGGGTACACTAGCAGGGGAAGGGGGGAGAGTTAGAGGGAGAAGCAGACTCTGTGTTGAGCAGGGACGCCCAGGCAGGCTCCATCCCAGGACCCTGGGATCATGACCTGAGCCAAAGGCAGAGGCTTAACCGACAGAGCCACTCAGGTGCCCCGTGTCCACCATTTAATTTAAGAAAGAATCTCCTTAATTTGCTCGGGGGCAGCTGTGTGATGATCCTGTCTCCTCTCTCAGGAGAAGACTTCCTGATTTCGGGGTCAGGCAGCTGTGACCCTTCAGATATTTAGACCAGCCTCAATCCTATTTATCACTGATGCTTTTTTCCTTTAGGTCCAGATTTTTTGTGTCCACAGGAGCCCCTTATCTCCAGAGTTTCCCTTTTTTCAAAGAACTTAATTTGAAAGCAAAATTCTCAGGCTCAAGCTCTTAAGAGACAAGGATTTCTTACGATCATAATCTCATAATTCTTTTAGAGCCCTGTTGCGTCTTGTTTTTTCCCTAAAGAAAACGGAAATCCTGGAAAAGATGGTTATCATGTTTTTTTTTTTTAGCCTTTTCATAAAATATGCAAGATAGTATGTTGTCTATTGGAGAAAAAACATTTTAGCTTATTTTAAAGGTCCAGAGAGAAGCATGTGGTAGAATTATTTTAGTTTCTCAGGGTTTTAGGGGATCATGTTTGGAAGGAAAGCTAATTGCAGAGTTTACGAAACAGGCATGGAATGTGTGCTTGATCAGCCCTGAGCAAGGACTAGAGCGTCTTCCTTTCCTGGTTGTGGAGGGTGCCAGCTGGCTGGCCCGGGATGGGAGTCTGGAGTGGACTTCCTGCGCTGGGGGCAGTGTGAGGAGGAGTCAGCAGCCCCAAGAGCTCGGCGTGTTTACTGAAAGGGGGAATGGAGGCTTGAGCAATAGTTACCATCATCATAAAAAAAATAACCTATTAAGCACTCCACTCTCCCAGTCCAGACCTTGAGCTCTCCAAAGGCATTTGACTAGAAACTCCCCTTGCCCTCTAAGGGCTTTCAACTTACATAGTAAAACTAAATGTCCGTTAGTTCAGGCTCAAAAATGGGCTCAGGGCTCGGCCTTTGCAGTAAATGCCAGTTTTCCCTCAAATTCACACTATGTGAAACTAGCTAGAGAGCCTGTTTTATTGAGGAAATCTGGGTGGGATGAGTGGACTTACAGCTCCAGAGTTCCATTTCAGCCCAAAGCTGGAGACGGTGCTCTGTTTCGCCAGTGGTGTGGAGAATGGCATTGTTTCTCATCAGTATTTTAACACGGAGCAACTTCCAGACAGGTAGGACTAGACGGAAGTCTAAGAGATGCCCTTGGGTTTGTGTGGTGTGAAGGAGCTGAGCCGAGGCGCTGGGAGATGCGAGCTGGAAGTCACAGGTGCCTACCCCCGCGCTTGGTAAACATGGGGCTTCATAGAATTGTTTTCTTTCCTTTTCTGACCAGAGAATTAGATCATAGCATCCTGCTTGTCTTGGGATTACTGTGAGGGAGAAACAGGAGATGTAAGTTCCCCGGCACAGAGGAGCCCTCAGTAGGCCAGCTGTTTGAGTTATGAAGAGCATCAGAGAGAAAATTCTTACCTCCCCTGCGTCAGGTAACACGGGATGCTGGTTAATGATGTAATTCCAGGGTCTCACCTTAGACTTACTAAAACATGACCTCTGCAGATAGGGCCTGGGGAACCTGCATTTTGAACTGGCTCCTGGAATAATTTTAGGTCAATTCGTAAAATTGGGAGGGGGAGAAATCCGGTGGTCATTTTTCTTCATTACATTATGTCAGGCTGGTTTATTAATATTTTTGGTTTAGTTTTTATTTATTTATTTGACAGAGAGATCACAAATAGGCAGAAAGGCAGGTGGTTGGTGGCGAGGAAGCAGGCTCCCTGCTGAGCAGAGAGCCCGATGCGGGGCTGGATCCCAGGACCCTGAGATCATGATCTGAGCCAAAGGCAGATGCTTAATGACTGAGCCACCCAGGTGCCCCACATTGGTTTATTATTAAATCCCACTTATATATTCCCTTGGTCATTCAGGATGAAGAACATTCTATGATATAGAATGGACAGATGGTCAGTGCCGAGCAGGAAGCAGGCTATGCCCTGGAGATAGCATAGTGTGGCTGCAACTGAACTCTGGGAAACCTTTGTAGTCAAGAGTAAAACGTGGCTCTTTGGGGGAATGCCGCCCTGTGCTGGGGTACTCTGCGTGGAAGCAATTGGAACAAGGTCTGCCTTTTAGCCTTTAATCACCACCAAAGGTGGGGCGCCTTTGGTCAGGGAACATTCAGCACAACCACACATGACAGCCTAGGCTAAGGGCACCTGGCCGGGGCAGCCCCATCAGTGGGAACAGGGGTGGGACCCGAGAAGCACTAACAGGAGACAGGGGAACCAGACGCAGGGATGCAAGCAGTAAGGGAACTCTGCTTAAAGTACAATTTGGTTTATAATTGTTTTTATCACAGTCTATAATAATGTTTTAATTATTTAATAATATAAATTGGCTGTAGCCCACAATAACATTCTAATTATTTGTATTTGGTTAATTATTCCTTCACAAGGTTTTTCAAAAGAGGGAGACAAATCAAAGAAAACAAAGCAAAATAAAGAACTAAAATTGAGGGGCACCTGGGGGGCTCAGTGGGTTAAGCCTCTGCTTTCGGCTCAGGTCACGATCTCAGGGTTCTGGGATCGAGCCCCGCATCGGGCTCTCTGCTCAGCAGGGAGCCTGCTTCCCCCCCACCCACAAGCCCCGCCGTCTGCCTCTCTGCCTGTGATCTCTGCCTGTCAAATAAATAAATACAATCTTTAAAAAAAAAAAGAACTAAAATTGATTAAGTACCCCACAAACTGCAGGGATTGTACTGGCATAGGTCCAGATCCAGTCCTCTCCGTCCCTTTCTGCTCCATGCGTGTTTCCGCGGCGTGAAGTGAGAACAGCCTCCTGTCCTGGCGACGTCCTCTATCGTCACACACCAGGGTATTTACGAAGGAACGAAACTATGTTAAGAGGTTTTAGAAAGCTTTTAAAAAACAATGTTTCAGAAAGAATTTTCTGTTTGGCTCACTTGACCCTCAGATTTCAATTAAGCAGAATTAGTCTTTTCTAAAATATCCAGTTAATCAAAGTTTTACTTTCTTTGAACTGAATTTGACCTTTCTTCTAAACATCCATTGTGTGTTCTCACTGTGGGAAGAGATGAGTAGAAACAAGGCACAGAGTCCTTCTAATCCAAAATTTCTTGTTTTCCTTAATGGCACTCTTTCTCCTCCTCTGAAGAATTAGGCTATACAAGCAAAAAATAGCTTCATTTGTTCAAGTTTCATTTGTTTTGTCCATTAGGACTATATTAAATTGCATCAGGACTGTACCAAGTTACATAAAATTTAGCCCAACATTTCATTTTAATTTTACAATTATGATTTGTTGAATGTAACGTGTTTTTACACTTGCAAGATCAGGGAGAAATTGAGGAGAAAAACACATAATTTAATTCAACAAAGAGCGTGGACAGGACCGTGTCTGTTTTGTTTTTCATTGGAGAAGTGGCAACTAGCAGAGTGCCTGACAGGTGATACATAGTCCGGAAGCATCTGTTGAGGAGACCCGTAAAAATGAATTTTTTCAAAGATATGGGTTCTTTAGGACCATTTTAGTGTTCAGTTTTGCGACGGCCGACGGCGCTAGCCCAATGCGGCCATGCGGGTCCTGAGTTCCGTGGCTTCCCTGAAATCTCACTCCCTCTGTGCTTCACACCGCACTATAGAAAACGTCTTTCTGGCAACTTCACTTTATCTAGGAAAATAATGTCGTTCTATTATTGAAAAAATATGTGTTTTGCCAAAGGACTTCTTATAATTCAAAGGAGATTAAAAAAATAAAAAACCACCTGGTTTTTAATTTAACTTACCATCCAAGACTGGGTGATGGTAAACGCATACGTTTATTTGAGCACCTGTCGCGAAGACCCGTATTGCTTACTGAGTCTCTGCCATATAGACGGTTCGTGCGCAACATGAGGGACAGAAGTTAGGGTCAAGGCCACCGTCGTTTCTGAACCAAGCCAGGAGTCGTGTCCTCAAGAAGAAACTAGATCTCCTGGTGAAAAAATTCACTGATGAGTTTGTTTCAGATGGTTCTGTTCCATCGCAGCTGGAAGACTTTTTCAGACAAAACACGAATTTAGAAGTCCATTGAGAAAGCCAAAACAGTCTGCCTGCCTTCACTCCTGCTCTCATGCGGGGGGCTGGAACGGCTGTGGGGCTTCCCACAGTGTGTGGGTCCTCGGGTTCTGGGCACCTCTGCCCCTGGTGACAGTCAGTGACCCTTGGAAAATCTAGAGCCCAAAGAGCCTTCTTTCCTCTTAAGAGCTGAAGAACATGAATCCCAAGGAGGGAAAGAAGGTTTTAGACAGAATAATTTGAGCGGGTGGAATTCGGGGGCTTGCACCCATATGAAGGCTCTAAGATGGGATTGTTGTAAGTTTAATTCAGCGGTGTGTGTGTGTGTGTGTGTGTGTGTGTAAAGGAAAGGTTAAATACTGCAGTACACTTTAAAAAAAAAGTCAACATTGAACAAAGCAATCCCTGCTATCCTTTTTCAGGAAAATGGATTTTTGTCAAACATGAGTAAAGTCAGGTCAAGGTATAATGTATATATTTTTAAAAATGTTTTCAAGCACATTTGAAGAAAAAAATATGAGGCAGGGTAAATATACCCGCTACTCTCTTTGATGAAGCCCCATATGCCTTTCTAAAATGTGTATCCTTCTATGCAGCCCAAAACATTACAGATGGCTAGAGCTTTTATTTTAAAATAAAACTTAAAGATTATCAAATGAAATGTGACAGCATTTATGCCCTTTTAAAAGCCAAGCTATTAAAAAAAATCTACATTGACTTGTAAGAAAGTCTTTTTAATAAAAAAATAGGAACAGTAAGTGCGTCCTGTTGTACAGAGACATCTGCACAGTGCCCTTGGCCTAGACAGAGGCCAGTAGGGACGTCAGGATGCGAAGAATGCCATTAGGTGGTGGTTCTTGAAAACACCCACGTCCAGCGCCTGTAGCTTCTGGCCTTCAAATAAAGAGCCTTCTTGACTGAACTATGCTTGAATGTAAATAACGTGGGCACGCTGTCATCCAGAACGTCGGTGTGCTGCTGGAAGCTGTTGGAAGCTCCCTGAAATCGGTGGTCTTCCAGTATCGTCAGTCCTTTGCACAAGGCAAAAAATTCATGTGACCACCAAGAGTAATCTACGGAGATTGCCTTGCCGTGTTCTGACTTCAGATGCTGAGAGAAGAGCATGGCGTTATCGGAATAAGCAAGAAAAAAAAAGAAAAGAACTCTTAGTTCCAGTATAGTACTTCTTGGTCTGGTATGAAAAGGATATCTCATAAATATTTTGTGTTTTTCTCTACAGACATCAGCATATTTGGTGCTCACAAACCCAGGAACTCTAGAAAATGGGGCTCCCCGCCACTGTGAAACCTGGTGGTCTGGTCTAGGATAGGAATCCTTATTCTTTGGGACTTTTGGCCTCTTTTGCATTTGAGGAAAGCCACCCATCTTTTCCCTAGAAAAATATTTTGGTGCTCGCAATAGCCCTATGGATAAGGGTTGTGGATAAGGAGCCTAAAGCTTGCCCTTGACGGGCAACAGTGACATTTGATTGCAGATCTGTCTGTGTTCATGCTTTTGCCCTATATATTTTCCTTTAATTCCTCAACAGAATCTTCTGTTAGCAGTGAATTGTTTAAGTGAAAATCTCAAAGTAATTTAAAAACAGTAACAGACTTTAAATATGTTAAGAGTTCCTGTCATTTTTATAAATATTAGTATTATTTCACTAAGTACGCAGTAAACAGAAAACCATCAGCAGGACAGGCAAGGCATAGGACGCGTCTTCAGAGCTCTCCCTGGCCAACTGTGTCAGCCTGACCTCTTCTTCCACCACACATCCTGTGGGATTACTACCTCCACTACATTACTACGCTACTACCTGTGGAAGTTGCTACCTACCGTATGTCTTGCTGACCTGTGGACACACTGTTTCCCCTCTGAGAACTCTTTCTCATGTCGCCTGCATTACTAATATCTTGTTGTGCTTGAAGACTCAGCTCAAATGTCATCTTTTCTTTTTTTTTTTTTTTTTTAAGATTTTATTTATTTATTTGACAGACAGAGGTCACAAGTAGGCAGAAAGGCGGGCAGAGAGAGAAGGGGAGGAAGCAGGCTCCCCGCTGAGCAGAGAGCCCGATGCAGGGGCGGGGGGAGGCTCGATCCCAGGACCTTGAGATCATGACCTGAGCTGAAGGCGAGGCTTTAACCCACTGAGCCACCCAGGCACCCCTCAAATGTCATCTTTTTCCAGGAAGACTTCTCTGCCCTCTGCCCGGCCACCTCCAGCCTCCTGGATCCCTTCCTCTTGTACCCTCTGCAGACTGTGGTCATTAAGTCCCGCTATCAAGCCTCACCATGATGGACACTTACTTGTCTGCTTTTTCCACTATTCTGGGAACATTTCAAGGGCAGACATTGTGCGTGTGCGTGTCAGTGTGTGTCACAGTCTGCAGAGGGAGAGAGAGATCTGGATGAAGTATTGCTAATGACTCCAAAAGTAATTTTTTCTTCTTGGCATCGAATATTCTCTCCTGTATCACTGTGTGAAGATATATTTTTTCCTGAAGAACTCTAACACATGCAATATTAATAGGGCCATATGCTACCCCTCTCTCAGCACCATGAATCACACTGATAACATTGAAAAATGTATCCTTGTTTCAAAGGAATAATATGACCCCATTTCTCTGAACATGAATTCATGTTTTACCAGGCAATTGTTCCTTAGTAATTCAGTTCTGTTTATTTTCTTAATGGCTTAAGAGGGGGAAAAATAACTTAAAATTTTAGAAGTTAATTTTTTTACTGCCAGTCTCAAAGAAGTTTAAAAACCGTAACAGAGTTTCAATATACTAAGAGTTCCTGTTATCCTTTTTATATGCATTGATATTATTTTTCCAAGAACATAGTAAACTGAAATCAGCATTACACAAATGAATCAAGTAGGGAGGTAGAAATGAAACGTAGTAGTCTAAAGCAACCTTTAAAAAGAAGCGATGGGTCTTTACAAGAAAGGATGGAGGAGGAGGCCTTCCAGCCGGAATTCTCGGTTTCCTTCCCAGCGTGAGGCCTCATTTTCTTGCATGCTGACAATAGTATTACTGCTTAAGTTTCTTCTTTTCTCCCCCTAGGCCAAATTTACAGATGACTGCAAGTTCAGGGAGCGATTTCAAGAGAACAGCTATAACACCTACGCTTCGGCGATCCACAGAACTGAGCCTGCGGGCCGGGAGTGGTACGTGGCCCTCAACAAGAGAGGGAAGGCTAAGCGGGGCTGCAGCCCCCGGGTCAAACCCCAGCACGTCTCCACTCACTTCCTGCCCAGGTTCAAGCAGCTAGAGCAGCCAGAACTTTCTTTCACGGTCACCGTTCCTGAGAAGAAAAAGCCACCCAGTCCTGTCAAGCCAAAGGTGCCCGTGTCTGCCCCTCGGAAGAGTCCCAACACCGTGAAATACAGACTCAAGTTCCGCTTCGGGTAACCTTCATCTTGGCCTTGGAGAAACCAGGCCTTCCCTCGGAGCTTCCAGGGCTGAGAAAGAAGAATATTGGGTCCAGCTCCAGCTCTGCTGCACTGTCTCCAAGTCAGGTCACGGGCTTCAGTGCGACGGAAACAAAGATGTTTTCTGAGAGGGGCTGAACCGGAATTCTTCGTCCTAAGTGGGGAGCACAGGGCTTCAGGGCCCAAGACGGGAAAGCCTTCTGCTCTGTGCTTGGTGGTACCCAGTATGTTCTGGAAGCTCAAGAGCGCGGACTACGTACTCTCCTGACTTTTACAGATCAACCTGAAAGAACACACATGATACATTTTTATTTTTGGTTTCCAAAGAATATTTTGATGCAAATGAAATATTTTTATTAACTTTTGTTTTTGTTTTTTGGGTTTTTTTTAAAAAGTACCTCTGCATTGAGCATATTTTCTTACTTTTTTATTTTAATTAATATGACATAACCATTTGAATGCAGTTTATGAATATAAATGTGTTTATAGCCCATTTGTAACATGTGGATTTTTTTCATTTTTCTTATTCATTGCACTTTTAATTTTTATTATTATTATTATTATTTTTACCTCAGATAATGTAAGTTTAGTTCTTCGTCTTAAAATGCTTCAATTCTCTTCAATGGCACCAAAGATTCAACTTAGATCTGTGTGTGTGCGCGCATGTGTGTGTGCGTGTGTGTGTCTGTGTGTGTAAATTTGTGGCAGTATGTGGAATCCTGCCCTTTACGTGGCTGGGCTATCGTGGGCTGGGACTAAGGAGAAAATATAAGGATTTTTGGATGGAGTTATAAGTTGGAGATAAGGAAGAGAATTCAAGGCCCGGGTACACTACGTTTGCAGGATTTACTAGGATCTCATTCTGCCTTCATTTCTCTTTCTATCTACCCCTCCTGCCCTCATTCTTGAACAGCTGGAGGAATACATTTTATTCTGTCCATCAAGCACACACTATGAAACCAGAGCGCTTTAAAATACCTCTTGTATGACTCTCTGCTATCGCCACTGTACAGAGCCACAGGGAGCAGCCCACTTAGCAGAAGAACCTGGAGACCAGAAGGAGATGAATCGTGTAACAGCCAAGCACGTCTAGTGCCGTTGTCAAAAATATTCTTATTACTCAGCCTAACGCCCTTTGAGTTTGCTCTCCTGAAGGTAACCATTCCAGTGAATAGATGGCCCTCTAGAATAGATACTTTCTGATGTAGGTTTTTAGAAAGCTGGCCATGCCCTGTGGGAAATTCAGGGATGGGAACTTGGTAATTGAAAATGGCACTTGACTCTCAACCCGGACACTGAATCCTGGGCATGAATCACAGAAAATTTAACTTAAGAGAATTTACATAATTTATATGTTTTCTTGGGAAATCATTTCTATGGAGTTCTGTATAAAATGTGTTTATATTCAGAAATGTGCCAATAAAAAAGGTACAGCTAAAGCTAAGAAGTATATCTTTCATAGGAAGAGCAAGAGTTCACAGAAAGCCTGTGTCTGATAGTTAAGCATGCTTCTTTTCTTTTAAAGGATGCTGGCAAATTTTTTTAAGGTATGGTTTATTTTGGTGCACAAATGCAAAGTTGCATTTTATGCAACTTTGCAAATTGCAAGATGCACATTGCAAATTGCATTTGCAATTTATCACAATTGAACTTACTACTACTTAAGCAGTTTGCTTTTTTTTTAATGGGAACAAAGTATACACATATTAATATATGAAATCACCCATTGACAAAAATATCATGCCTGTACTCTAGTATTGTGTTTTATTATAAATCCAATAATCTGACTAAATATTGTTTGCATCCAATACATGATTTTAAAAAATACAAAATGAAATACTACAAAAATTTTCTTTAATTTATACATTATAATTCTCTTGAGTTAAATGAAACAAGACTTTGGAGACAAAATATGTCCAACTCTTATCCAACTGTCATGTCACTTTAAATGCCCAGTAGAAAACTGAAAATAACCCTTTGGTTTATTCTAACATATTGTTAAGAATTGTGCACTGTGTATCAAGTTCTTAGTACACATGACGAATTAAAGTTGTGAAACAGAACTGTAGACACGTGTTCCTAAACGGGCAAGGAAAAGATGATATTAATGATGATTAACAACATACTGAATTGACACATATATTATATTAGGCTAATGCTGCTGGTAGTTTATGTTAACCATAAAATAATAGCTTGGTTTGATTAGTATATGAAAGTTAAAGTAGGATAATTACTAAATATATATTATGCAAGTCAGGACTCATTAATTTCAAAATTTAAAGGCAAGCTAAAATTTGAAAAAAATTTAAATTACACTTATCTTCAGTTTACTGGCCATACACAATTACATTTAATTAATGCTTGTTGAAGCTTAAAGTTACCCAAATTAATTAATTAAATGAACTTATGTACAGAAAACATGTATAAATAGAACTCCTTACTAATACCTAGAACTTCTGATGGGAGGAGTCCTTGCTTATGTTGTTTTTGATAATTTTCAAGTAACTTGGCCCATCTAACATCAAATGAAGTTGTTTAATCACGGTTATATTTATCTAAAAAATCTACACATTTGGCGCTAAAATTTAGGAACCTAATTTGTCCACAAGAGAGATGGCAAATACCTTCTGACTGACAATTCAGTTTTATTAGTTATATTATGTTTAATTTAAGAAAGTTTTTATTTGGAACATCTATAGAAGTTAAGTATAGGTTTCCAATAAGATGTAATAACACTGATTTTTATTTCACAAATGATACTGTCACTTCCTTCTAAAGGAACTAATTTGAGAGTGTGGGTGTATATAAATTATCTTCATTCTTTTACTGAGTTACAGTGGGCCAGCAGTTCAAAATCACGTGATGACAATAAAGGATAATGCCAAAATTTATTTCTGAAGATAATAATGATATTGTTTTAGATGCTTTTCCCTCTCATCCCTGAAAATAAAACACCATATATCTGGTAGGTGAATTTTCTATAAAATTGATCTTGAAATAGAAAACTAAATAATTTTCTTACATTAACATTTTTTACCCTTCCAAAGGACAGAGGAACTAAGCTAGGACTTCCCACATTTTCAATAACAAAATGAAAATATTACCCAAACCAAAACCTTGAATCCTGGCACCATTTCTACCGTTGTAGAAAATTATTGTACAGTTAATTTTTTAATTAAAAGAGTACTGCAGGCATAGCCGCACTGAGAAACAGCCAAAAATAATTTGTCAAAGGAATTCTACACCTCCTTTAAGATTTTTTCATTGCTACATCTAAATTTTGATCATGTGTAATCTATTTTTAAGCCAATGATCTTTTATTTTATTTATTTTAAAGATCTTATTTATTGAGTTGACTTGACATGTTTTTTAATAACTGATATTAAATGTAATGTTCTAGATCTGAAAAAAAAAAGATCTTATTTATTGAATTGACAGAGAGAGCTCAAGCAGGGGGAGTGGCAGGCAGAGGGAGAGGGAGAAGCAGGCTCCCCGTTGATTGAGGAGCCCATGTGGGGCTCCATCCCTGGATTCTGGGATCATGACCTGAGCTGAAGGCAGGCACTTACCTAACTGAACCACCCAGGCGCCCTTTCTCAAAACTTTTTAAAAAGATCATTGGTTTGGGGCATCTGGGTGATTCAGCCAGTTAAGTGTCTGCCTTCAGATCAGGTCATGATTCTGGGGTCCTAGGATGAAGCCCCACATGGGGCTCATTGATCAACAGGGAGCCTGCTTCTCCCTCTCCCTCTGCCTGCCACTCCCCCTGCTTGAGCTCTCTCTGTCAAATAAATTAAAAAAAATCTTTAAAATAAAAAGTTTTGAGAGAAGGAAACTTTATATAAAAGAACAGGACTCATCAGTTTTTGTCTTTTAGCAATAAGTCCAATTGTGAGCCAGTTTTTGAGATAAGATTATCATATAATTTATTAGTCAAAGAAAAGAGTTAGCTCCTCCATCTCACATTGCGTGTTGGAAAGTCTCAGGAGAGAGGGGGAGGCAAAATCAGCCTGAGCTGAACTGGTGTTGGCACTTTTACATCTGAGAATCACAAACAACATTCAGATACACCCTGAGACAACTTAGCTACAAATCATCCATCAGTTTTTAAGCAATTTTATGTAATAAAAATAGTGATTAGAAATTAAGAGCTCTTGCATACTTTTTATTTTATTAAATTATTCTACTTTCTGACTCTGCCATATATTTGCAAGTCATTCTGCCTCATTTCATTGTCCACCACATGGTCTTCAACATCTTTTCCAGCTTTGTCATGGATTGTTGAGTCTTAAAACGTTGAGGTACCAGGAAAAGGACATGGTTCCTTCTCAGATAAAACTAAAAATCAGTGTCCAGATTATACTGGATAATCACATGAAAAAGATGTTCAATGAAGTGATCAACATAGATATTTGTATCTTTTAAGATTTTGTTTGAGAGAGAGAGAAAGAAGGAGCACGAGTGGACATTGGAGGGACAGAGGGAGAGGAAGAAGCAGGCTCCCTGCTGAACAGGGAACCCAATGTGGGGCCTGGTCCCAAGACCCTGGAATGTGACTTGAACCATAAGGAGATGCTCAATGACTGAGCCACCCAGGTGCCCCATACGTAGATATTTTTTAAAGGCCTTGTCTGGGATTAAAAAAGAAAAAGAAAAACAAACAAACAAAAAACAAACAAAATAAAACAACCACATGTGAGATTGGGTCAAGAGATTTATAAAATGGCATCAACTCTGGGCTTAGCATTTTACAAAGGACTTTGCAAATTTGAATTAATCCAGAGGGAATGGTCAGAGTAGTATCATTGTTGATAATCAATAGTTCTAAAACCTTATTAAACATGTAATTCTTGAACATATGTTTTGAATGAAATCCCACTTTCCCCATGAAGCCTTCTAGAAAGCCATGAATATGAGTGATGTGGTTTTGACGCCACTCCTGCAAATCCGTACAGCTCCTGACATGCGTTCCCTCATCGTGGCCTTACTTTCCCGATTATTCTGTGTTTTCTGAGATCCTGCCTTGCACAAGGCATCCAACTAGTGAAATATTCCTTTATTTGCTCAATACTTGTTCAGCACGCTCCTCGTGAATGCTAACATCAGGGGACACTCAGAGTTTGAATACTGGAGGGAATACATCTGTCCTCCTTGTACATCATTGCCCAATCCAAGTTCGGGCTACTCAAAAGAACTTAAGAGATGCTCTTAGCTGATAGCAATTTTGAACGGGCATGTCCCTCTCACTTAAAGACTCTGTGCAGCCTATGGGATATTCTACTTAGTCCAGAACTTGGTATATAATTGTATTTACGTATAGCTTCCTGGCGTATGTTAAGTGTTCAGAAATGCTTATAGAGTGGATATAGGTGCTGAATAAGATTTAATGAAGTTAATGATGACAGAAGTTCATGCCACATACGAAATGGCACAGAATCCTATAAGAATAAGAACACATGCTACCCCCTCACTATACTTGGACTTCTCAAACACAAATCCCGAGTCCAAACTAAAAATATCAGGCACTTGAAAAACTGCATTTAAGTATCAATAAATCACCCACTGTATGAAACTTCAATGTCATTGGTCATCAAAACAATAGCTTACTACACAAACCCTGATGCTCTCGCTATTTGGAATTCAAACAAGCCGTCTGGTGGGATATCAGCAGGTATCAGTGGGACAGTGAAGACTTTTCTTTCTGGTAATTTGTTCCTTCCTTTAACTCAGATAAACTCTCTCAGAGAAGACCAACTTTCTCTGTACCCTACAGAGAGATTAGTGAATATGTAATCACCCAGTGACAGGTCTGGTTCCAATGTGTTTCTCATTAAATTCTCTGTTGTTTTCTCTGTGGGAAACTGGGAAATTTATCAGATTTTCATAAAGGGTGCTGAATTTCTGCTGAGGAGGCCACACAATGTCTTTTAGTCTCTGGAGTGCTATTATGTCTCTGCTTTCCCAGCAGTGACTCATTTTACCCTAGGGCTCTCTTGGTAGGACGTGTCTTTCATAACCTGTTTCCATACTTCGACACAGGTAATATATTTACATTTTTTAAAGTTCGCTGGTTGTCCTACATCCTCCTCAGTAACGGGCCCCTGAGAGTAAGCAAAACTGCACACTAGCCTATTCAATGGACCAGAAGAGTATACAAAGGCCTTCCTAACATCCTAATGGAACATGGGAGAGAGTAAGTTTAAATTTTAGGAACAAAAAGCTGCAAAGAAGTTGTATGTTCTCAGCCTGTGCCTTTTTTTGTTCATGAAGGATGCCCTACAAAGAGGTGAAAACGTGTTTTCTGTTGAACTAATGGCAGAAAAGCAGAAGAGCCGTCATCCCAGTGACCGCGCTGATCCCCTCCGAGACCTGCCGTGCTTGTCAATTACGATTAGGAGGGAAAGTCATGCCCGTTGGCGTTGCCACGTTAGTTGTATCGCTGGATCATAAAACTGGGTCAGCTACGAGAGAGTCTGTTTCCACCTTAGAAATCATGTCTGAGATTCTCAGCCTTCCCCATCTGGAGAGCAAGAGCGCAAATGAGAAAGAAACACGCGTCCCAGCTTGCTGGCCCAGAGCACAGACCACAAGATCTCTCTACCAGTCAAGGGAGTTTAATGTTTAATGATGCGAAATCAACTCCGTCTAGCAGACTCAGTCCAAAGGAGCCTCCTTGAACTAAAGCAATAATGATTTCTTAGTTGCTAATAATTTATGGCACAAATCTCTAATACATTTCTAATAAAAAGCATTCAATGTTCATTTAACTCCTTACAGTACCCTGGCATTGTTCTGGATTCTGGGGGTAAAACTAAAATAAAGGACTTGTCTGTCTGTATGGGGGGGGTGCTTACTTTCTTGCTTCTATTATCAGGGCAATGGATCATATATTTTGTGTGTTACATCCAGTTCTCCGTGAGTTAAGGATGACTCTTACTCTTGTTAAAGGAATTCAATATGTTAGGATACTTCGTACCACAACTGACTCAAAATCTTAAGCCATAGGTTACATTATATAGTTCAGAAGTATTTTACCAGTTTCTTTGGCTCTCCCTTTGAGAATTTATAGCGTAGTTTCCACTGGTTATTGACAAAGATGCAAGATAATTCTATGTTCATTATGGGATAATTAAGAGTCTGATAGAACATAGGAAAATGGACTATATGTAGGCTTTTCTAGAAAGACCTCAAATCTGGTAAATTGTAACCAAGCCCAACCTGATAGCTGGGCTTGGAAGCTCAGTGACCATCTCATCTCAGGATTGCTCAAAAATGGGGAAAACTGACTTGTGCTTGTGAAATTCTGATTTCTTCTCCAGGACAAAAAATGTACACAGGATAGAAACAATTTTGTGTGTGGATTAAAAAATGAAAGTGCGAATGTGGTCCCAAGTCTCCCCCTAACTTTTCAGCTGTCTTTCTACCTGTTTGCAGGAAGCTGGAAGACTATTAACAATTTAACACTTAAAAAAAAAAAAAAGATAAATAAAACACTACCTCCCACTGTTCTCCTGAAACAAAGGACTGTATCAGACTCTCTTTGAGAACAGCTGCTGCTTTTGGGGCTGCTAGGATTAGTGCAAATGAACCGCCCCCAGGACAAATGAGGGGGGTCGGCCGATGTTGCTGTGTCTACCTTCTGCGTTACAGAGGCAGCCTCGCCGTGCGTTCAGAAAGCGTGCCTGCAACGTTGGCCTGCAGTCAATAAGTATTTCATGTCTCTTGCCCCGAGGGTGTGCTCAGAGGACCACCCTGCAAGCGTCAGCCTCTGTGGCCACAGCTTCACGCTGTGGGCGTAAAGGTGGGTGTTGAGCCAGAGGCAGGATGTTGAGGCAGGATCCAATGTGGTTAAAATTTGGGATCGCTGGTCTGGCTGTAGGGGATCTGGAGACTTCTTCATGTCAACACTCATTCTGGGAGGAGAAGCATGTCCACCAGAGGGTTATCATCAAGCATCATCGTGACTCACTCAAGGGTTAATGGAAGGAAGCATTCATGAGAGGTGAGGTTGCAGGTTAAGGAAGAAAGAAAGGCCTCTTGTACTTCTCACCAGGCTTTCACGGTTGAGGCAACTACAAGGTCGCCTCCTGTTTAGGAAGGACACTCAAAATTCCCAGAAGCCAGGGACCCAAGTGGAAAGGGGTCCATGTCTCCTTAACTCTGTGAAACACATCATGAGCGGAGCCTCAGACAGTAAAGCACCAAGTATTTAATGAACTGAATGATTCAGGGTTTGGCCAAGTTTCTAACTGTTTGATACAGAGACTCAAAGGCCAGAGAAAGTAGAGCCAGTTTTCTGTCACTAAAGAAAATGAAAGGGAGAATGAACATCGCAGCTCACCTAATGAAGGGTGTGTCTGGGTCTTATCATTATAATTCGGATGGCTCACTTGTTTGTTTTTTATAGACATTGGTTGAGTACCTACTGTATGCCTAATATAGTACCAAGCATTGTGCAATCAGAGATAAAGAAGGCATGGTTTCTTTCTTCAAGAAGCGTAAAGTCCAGGCATGCCTGGCTGGCTCCGTGGATAGAGCACGTGACTCGTTAACCTCAGGGTGGTGGGTTCAAGCTCCATGTTGGGCGTGGGGCCCACTTAAAAAAGAAAAAAAAAGAAGCAGCAGCTGAGCTGCTGAAAGTCTAGATGGAAAGATGGACAATTAAATAAGCCCCTTTCCTCCTATTTTGGAGGGGCTGGGCTCGGAAGGTAATCATGTTAATAGAAGTAACCTGACTACGATAATTACTCCTACCCCTTTATGTTGGAACAGCATGGTTTAGTTCAGCATTCTTAGTTTGCGGGTCTATTTAACTGCCTTATCTAATTAGATATGGAAGGAAATCATCTAAAAAGAAGTGAACAGCTTCCCAGCTGTTAAACCTTGGATATTGTGGTGCTCTGTGCAAATTTCCTCTTCAGTCCTGGGACACTCATTCCCAGCTACTGGAGATGCAGCGGCTCAGGGCTGTGTCCCTGCACCTTGGGGAACACCCTGCCTGGTCCTGGCTACGCCCACTCCCAGAGGCACCCTGAGCCCAACGGCTGGCTGTTGCCAATACAGCGGCCTGGCCCACTTGCTACAGTTTGTCATTAATATAGGGCCACGCTAGCTTCAAAGCTCTAGGATCCTCTGATGCCTCTGTTGTCACCATACAGAGGACCACCTTCTCCCTCTACCCTGCTTTTTTCACTTCCTTCGAGGCAAGGATGCCGAAAAAACAGTGCCCTCAGTTAACGTTCAATTCCAAGTGGAGTGCACTTGGTATTAGCATATCTGACTCTTTGATGCACATCCTCGATGTTTATTTATCAAGTTGGGCGGCCCATGTACCGGTGGGACTCTCCCGGCGCCCCCAGTCACTTGCCCGTGTGCCCTTCTCAACCACAGATCGTTTTTAGGAAATGCGTTCACTAGGAAGAGGTTTATAGTCCGTCACCTTTCACATTTGGGGTGACATTTCTCAACATCCTCATGGGCATGGAAGAGCTCTATCCTCACAAGCCGTGACAAATTGAGACGTTTCAGTGGCCATGCGGACCCCTGGGGTTCTTCATCTCAAGGGTGGTCTTGAGGCTCTTACTCGGCCCTACCCCACAGGACAGTGGCTCTGGGTCCGTGTGTCTGCATGTGTGATGCCAAAGCACAGGGATGTACTGAGTAAAATCAGACGGGGAATGTGATCAGTTGGTGACTCATCACGCACACTTCTGGAAGTCTCTCTAAAAGTTGATCACGCCCTCCTTCGTGGAACACATTTTCTACACATTTTCCCAAAGCGCCGCAGGCTCCTGGCCTCTCTGACAGCTCAGCAGCTGCTCCTTCCCGGCCCACCGGCCGCTTCTGCCCCCACAGCGCGGGAGCCCACTCTCCAAGCTCTCTCCTCTCTCTCAACTCGCTCCCGCTGGGGCCGCACCTCCGCTCCAGGGGCCTCTGTCGGCTGAGGACTCCCAGGTTCCAGCCCAGCCCGGCCTCTCCCAGAGCTCCGGTGGCGGCCGCGGGCTGCCCCACGCGCTACCGCACACCGACAGGACTCTCCGGCCCAGCCCGTCCCCAGCTCCGCCCTCGCTCCCAAACCGGTTAAGCTTCCTGACTGCCACAGGTCAATAAACAGCAGATGATTTATTTATTCAGTGCCTTGAGCCAAAACCTAGGAATCGCTCTTGTGCCTTCTCTTCTCCTATAAACCTCATCCAGTCCGCCACTAGCTCCTTGGCCTCAGCTTCAGAATAAATGCTGAATCTCAGCCCTTCTCGCGGCCTCTGTTCCATACTCTAGTCCAAGCTACCCTCGTCTCTACCCCGGTCCCCTGCCATAGCCTCCTAACTGGTATCCCCTCTCCCCACCGGTGTGCAGTTTACAGAGAAGTCGGAGTGAAATTTTTAAAACGGAAATCGTGCCATGTTCTGGCCTAGAACTCCCCCTCCATTAGCTTCCCAGCCCACGAGACTGGATCTGGTCCCTCCTCCTCTCCTCTCCCATCTCCTGCTCTCCCTCTGCCTCAGGCTCTGTTCGAACACACTGGACTAGAACCACCTTCCCTGCAGTTCTTCACAGACCCCACTCTCTCTCCTCAGAGACGCCTTCCCTACGACTGTGTAAAGTCTCTTCCCCAAGTTCTTCTGTCCCGTCCCCTTCTTATTTTCTTTAGCTCATTTTTCACGGTCCTTAACGACCTCGCATAGCTCTGCCTCACCACAGTAGAACGCAAGCTCCTTGAATACTCAACACTTACTGACCGAAGGAATGAATACAGCCAGATCTGTCACAGCATTTGTTTTGAAAATATTCATTGGTTCTCACTTGGTTCATATATGAGGGGACAATGTGAGCATGATGTGAATTTTGGGTTTGCTTAGGTGCAATTTTCTCTGTCAGAAATACGAGGCATTTCAGCTGTGCCACCTGCGAAGGAATATACAACACACACAACACACACAACACACACAACACGTGCTTCATGAGGTCCGTGAGCTGTGCCTGTCCTCATCAGGTTTGACGACTTTCCACCTGATTTTCAGATATATACGATACGTGAAATTTCTAGAATCAACAATTCCAGCCTGTGTGTGTGTAAAGGTGGAGTTTTTCCCACCAACAAGCAATTCTCTGACACTAGTGAGGCTGTCCTACAACTCAACTCCACCTTGATGCTGTCTACCGAGAGATAGATCGGATCCCACAAGTAAGAGCTCAGTCCCACAAGACGCCCTCCACTTCTGATGCTAATCATGAGCCCAGTTTGTTACCTGGCCTTCTGACCGAAAATCCAAGGTTCCTATTCCTCCCTCCCTTGGGTTGGCTTAATTTGTTAGACACAGAAACCAGTTAAATCACTAGAGTATTGATTTCTTACACAGGATTTTAAAGGCTATGAATCAACCACCAGATGAAGAGATACATAGGTGAGGTCCCCAACAATGGAGCTTCTGTCCTTGTGGTATTTGGGGCCCAGCACAAAGCCCATGGAAGCATTCTGGCTCACCAACATGGAAGCCAACCAAACCCCTTCATTCTGGAGTTTTTATGGAGGTGTCATTACACAGGCATTATTGGTTAACTCTGGCCATTGGGGATTGTTTGAATCTCTAGTCCCTTTCCTCTCCTTGGAAATCATGGTGTGGAGCCACAAGTTCCCACATTCTAGCCATGGTTGGCTCTTCTGGTAACCAGCTCCCATCTGCAGGTGCTTTCTGAAAGTCACCTTATTAGCATAAACTGTTGTGAACACCAAGACATTCCTTTCACCTTTATGGCTCCGGAGTGATTTCAGAAAACTGGGCACAACAGATCCGATGTCATAACAAAAGATGCTCCCATTGCTCTCATTGCTCAGGAAAATCCCAGGGTTTGGGGGGGCTGTGAGCCAGGAACCAGGCACAAGATACATATCGTATCTCTTAGAAACCTTTGTCATAAATGTATAAATTTATATACATATAAATATTTCTTATGAATCTTATTCTATATATAATATATATAATATATTTTTTTCTCATAACTCACAATACTGAAATCTTCCCGCTGTCGAAGGTAAGCACCTCAGGGAAGCCACTTTATTTGACTTATTCACTGTAGTGTCTTGGGTACCAGGCAGTGTGCCTGGCCCATAGCAGGCACTCAAGCTTGACTGAATGCATGAGAACAGTCAGTTTTGCTCGACTGCTTGTTTTGAAAAGCACGAATTGGTTCCAACGTGATTCATATGAAAGAGAGTAACCGAGGGTGATGTGAATTTGGGGTTTGCTCACATACGACATCATTTGTGAAAAATCCTAGGCCTTTCAGGTGAGCCAGGCTGCACCGGAGTCCACAGCACAGACATCCCCAAATCAGGGAGCCACACCAGTCCTCATCTGGTTTTAGAACTTTCCACCGGACTCCAGAGAACCCTCTTCCAACCTCTTATGGACTGAATTGCGTCTCCCTCCCAAATTCGTATGTCAAAGCCCTAACTCCCAGTGTGGCTGCATTTGGAGACAGAGCCTTCAAGGAGATAATTAAGGTTAAATGAGGTCATAAGAGTGGGGCCCTAATCTGATAGGACTGGTCTTCCTTAGAAGAAGAGGCAGAGCCACCAGAGCTCAGTCTCGCCCCCCAGGCATTCACAGAGGACAAGGCCATGTGAGGACAACATGAGAAGGCCCTGGTCGGTAGGAGACTGCTTAAAAGCATCAGGTTGAACAAAATCAACATGGCGGCACTGACGCCTCCCCCGGGTTTGATTATAGACTAAGTAAACTTTCTCCTCTCTTCCATAAACCTCCCTTCCTCCCTTCCCAGCCTTTTGTTTCAGGAACCCCTACGACGCGGAAAATGACTAAGGAGGCTGGCAGCAGCTACGCCATACCTGTCAAAACTGGCTGGATCCTGTACTTCCCTATAAACCCCCCAGCCCCTGCCCTGGGGCAGGTTGCAGGTTTTTTGGAAGGCTTTAGCCTGCTGCAGCCTCCTTGGCCCAGCAAAGCAAGAAACTAGCTTCTTCCTTGACCCAGGAACTCGGCCTCCCAGCTGCATAGGTGGGCTTCCAAGTGCAGAGGTCAGTTTTTGACAACAGGTAAGCCAGGAAGACAGTTTTCCAGAAACCAAATCTGCCAGAGCCTCCATCTAGGACGTCCAGCTTCTAGATCTGTGAGAAACCAAATTTCTGTTGTTTCAGCCACCGATGATGGCAGCCCGAGCCCGAGAACACGAACCCCTTGACCATCACTCACAGGCCATGACCCCTCCCGCAGCCCGCACCCGCCCTCCCTCCCTTCGGTGTCCTGCTTCCTCTGCCTTCATCTCCCCTTGCGCTCTGTTCTCTGTTCTTTTTTCTTCATCTCTTTTATGATCAAAGTTTCGTCTCACTTTTCTTCTTTCTTCTCTTTCTCTGCTATACAGAATACAGTGGAAGCTTAAGTACAAGCAAAAATGCAAGACCTTTTTAAAGGTAAAATGCTGCATTTATTATAGCATTCATGTTTCTTAACCACGTACCATGTGGGAACTGCGCTGTCATTTCTATTAGGTTTCTGTCACCTTTCACGTGTTCCTCATGAAGCTTCGAGTGTTGTGCTCCCAGTCCGAGTTTCTCAGGGGTCCTGTGCTTCTGACGGCACAATTCTGCACACTGCCGTGGTTTCTAGAATTATGTATGTTGGGTTACATCAGAAATGACTCTCTTATCCTCACAGAAAATTAGAGTTAGAAAAGTTTCTCTCACAGATGAAGCAGAAGATTGAAGCACTTTGCGTAAGTCACAATGTGTTCTCATTTACTGTGCCAGGCAGGCTTCTGACTTGAAGCTTTGATATTAATCCTTATTTTTAGCACTGGCAACCATCTTTAATCTGATCATGTTCAAAGGAAGTTATCTTTTTGTGCTGATATTTGCCTTGGCAAAAAGAAATAAGGATATGACTTAGATAATTTAGGTCCAATGTCTACCACCAACAACATAGTAGGGATTGAAATTTTCAGTGGTATATATCCTTATTACTGGACTCAATACAGTGAATCAACAATTGCCTGATCTCCATGCATTATCTTATTTTGTCGGTCAGATAAACATTCGTTATTAAATAATATCTGTTTCAAATCATACAGGTCTCTTGCAAATAAAAATAAAGTAGATCAATATCTAAAAACCACTTTATTATGGTTTTAAGAAGCCATGCATTTTATGGTTAGATAATATTTTTCAAACATGTACTGTGTGCTGATATGTAAAAATGACAATGATCTTTTTATTTTATTTATTTTAAAGAATTTATTTATTTATTCGACAGAGAGAGCTCAAGCAGGGGGAGTGGCAGGCAGAGGGAGAGGGAGAAGCAGGCTCCCCACTGAGTAAGGACCCCCCACGTGGGGCTCCATCCCCGGACCCCGGGATCATGGCCTGAGCTGCAGACAGGCATTTGACTGCCCTGCTCTGTAATGGGAAGAACCGAGACCGGCCAACAGGAGGCTGTGTCCTCACATCAGCCTTGCCGCGCATTAACTGGAAGGGCTTGGACATGTTCATGGAGCTTAACTTGCTGATTTGTCAAGTTCCTCAGCAACGTGAGCGGGTCTACTAGTCAGGGTTCTCCAGAGAAACGGAACCCACGGGATATTTATATCGATATCTACAGATTTATATCTCTATCTAAGAGATTTGTTACAGGAATTGGCTCCTGTAGTTATGAAGGCCGAGAAGTCCCACAGCCTGCCATCTGCAAGCAGGAGACGGATGCCCCAGCTCCAGAAGATGGCATCTACCCTCTACCTTGTTCTGTTCAGGCCCTCAGTGGATTGTGTGAGGGAGCGCTCTCTTCTCTCCTCAGTCTGCCGATTCAGTGCTGCCCTCTTCCAGAAACACTCTCACAGACACACTCAGAAATAATGTTTTACCAGTTATCTGGGCATCCCTAAGCAGTCGATTTTACAGACAACACTAACCGTCGCAGCTGGGTCTTCGGCTGCTTCCCTCGGCCCGCTTTCCACGCTGGCCGCGTTCGGAGGCACTTTCTGTCCAGACGTGGCTGGTCTCTCGGAGAGCTCTGTTCTTCCACCCAAACAAGCTACCCCACTGGGTAAAGAGGAATAAGGAAAAGTCTTTTCTAAGAACACGTAGTTTCTGGTAACTTTTGAACACAGTGTACCCAGGAATTAACAATCTAACAGTTGCAGACGACTGAGGGGAAGAGAGAATGCCGGTAAGACCCGGCTGGTTTAATTAGTACAGTTAATTGAGTGAATGCAAAAATGAACGCACATTTCTTTACTTTGCTGCTCTAGGCCAGCTGTCAAAGATTCTTTTAACATTATTCCATTCTGGAGTAAATGGAGCCGATGAGATTTTTCCAGTGTACAGATAAGCAAAACCTTTAAACTCCCTCTAGGTGTAAATCTTGTTTTCAGCGTGACTCTGTCAGGATAGATCACACATCGTAGTGTAGCTCCCATCAGGGACTGGAATATAAGCTCGTTTCTCTTTCAAGACTCTTTTATTCCTTCTGAGAGTGAATTCTTTCCAACTGAAAAGAAAGGGAGGAAAAAACCTAACAGCTACACACACAAACATGACAAAAACCAAGGTAAATAAATAAATGCACACGGTAAGATACAGCAGGTTGTGTTAAGTTGCTTCTAAGGCACTGTCCAGATCTAAGCTTTCACCAAGTTCATAAAACTTACTAGACGTATACATGTCAGCTGAGCAGCTGCTACACTGTAAATTAGAATTTATGTCATTTGTTCAAAATGTCCCGGACGTGGAAAACCGTGGTAACAGCCCTCCCAGGACCTGACCTTGAGATGTGCCTCAGTATTGCCTGTGCTGAGCCAAGGACTCAGAAAGCTCAAGATCTTGTCTCCGGGAGAGCTGGTAGGATTAATTGTCCACATATCTTGAGCTGAAGAAATGAGAACACTATTGTTATCAACGACAACAACCAAATGAGCGAACGGCTGAATTCTACAAAAGATGGTCTGTTTTGTCTTCAAAAGACAGCAGGGGGCAAAGGAAAGGGCACTTTAAGAAAAAGGACACGCATATTTTTAGCAAAAGTTATGACCACTCATGTGATTCAACATAAAATATGTCACATCTCCATAATAGCGTCATGTTTGCCATTGTAGGAACTGCACTGTGCTCTTCTGATGCACTCCCTATTCATGTGAAGTCTGGGTAACAAAGGGTAGAAGTCAACGGTCACGGCAATTGGATGCACTGAATGTCTTTCTTCTGTGACTCTGAGTCAGTCTGCTCAGTGGATTACTAAACACATTCCAGAAATCTCATAAGTTACTACTGGTCTAAAAATGGATATAATTAGAGATGAGTAAACCTACCGCAGAGTTTGATGTAATCTTTTAGGGTAATTAACACAAAGTATTTACAATGGACTTTTATTCTACGTTTCTAAAGATTGCATATATGTTACTACAAGTTCATATAGCTTACCATCACAAAAGTGACCCCCTCTCTGACACAGTCGTGTGAAGAAAGGAGATACCTGCATGGTAAGTGCCCTACAGGAGGGGAGATCAGTAACTATGGTTGTAAATTTGACCCCATCCAGACGAAGATACGGGAATCCATCACGACTTTCACCGCTTTAAGGATTTACGGGTAGATACCTTTGGACTTCAGAGTGCTGTGATTTGGAGCAGTAACTTCCGAAGTCTAAGAACTGATCGTCTCAACTAAGCCTGCGTTTATTGCTACGCCGTTAGGTGGTTTCCATGGTGCAGGGAGAGCCGGTTCACTCCTAAAATTCTCCTTTTCAGGTCTGAGACAGTGCTACTAAAATCGAGAAAATAAAGTTCCTTTTCTCTCTATTTCCTAGTTTTCTTTTTAACTCAGACACTAACTTTCCATAGTAGGGCTTTCTATTCTATGCGAACTAAAAATAATCTATGCAATAGGATAGGACACTTCTGGATAATTAATTTTATCTCTACTTTCATAATTGACCATTACTTTTTACAGGCCTACTTCTTCGACCTCTGTAGGCCCCACAACCATTTCACATGGATGCGGAATTGGCCCCTTAGAGGGCGGATGAAATTGACGCCCAGGGACAATATCAGTCCGACTCCTCGGAACCAGATCGGGTTTGCTTCTTCCCCATATTCCAAGCTTTCGTTTACCCAGTATATTCGTCCTTGAGGCTCCGTTATGTACGACATAGTTCAAAACCTAAATTCTCCCTTCTCTACTGAGACAGCTATGGGGGTGCTACAGAGTTTACAGAGAAGAGGGAATGGTCAGAGGTACATTTGCTTCTCTGAGCCGAGGCAGGGAGAGTGTATGAATTTGTTCACTAGCACTTACGAGAGACGCACCAAGCACTGAGGAATAACTTGGCAAAATGAGAGGTTAAATGCGGATTCAAGATACTGAATTGACCTGCTTTAATCACCCTATACTTTTAAAGGCACCCGTGGGATCCTCAGTGTATCAAATCCTTTACTGACCCTCGACACAGTTTTCTTTCTATCATTACAGCGAGAGTTATGTGTAGGTGTCCATTCAGGATTTTAATCAGGGATTAGAATAATCTTTGATTTCTTTTTATTACAGCAAAGAAACAGAAAACCAATTGTAGAAATCAATTGTAGAAATCAGTAGTCACAAAAAGCAAAATCCTGCCTTTGAGCTAGTTGAGTCTCACTATGGTTCGACCTGACTTTAACTTAAGAGTAGCTGAGAATATCTTCCTTTGTCGTAGTGTCACAACTCAGCGGATACATCACCGATCCCTAAAGCTATGTCGGGAACTCTCCCCTTAATTCCGTCCGCTTCATTGCGAAGCATCTGTAATAGTCCCAGCTGCGTTCAGGGAGCGTTTGCTTGCCATGAGTGTGAGATCATGGCCTAAGTAATTACGGTGAGCGTGCAGTGAAAATATGCGGTGAGTATAATGTCAGGAAATCATGCAAATTTTATTATCATCAGTGAAGTGGTGGCTGGTGGAGAACTTGTCAGTATTTGCAACTTGAAGCCTCTAATTACCTTGATTTACTTGTAGTACCATTCATAACCTTGCTGCTGTGCTGTTCCTGACAGCACTTCTGCATTTTACAAGAAAGGAATAATGCCACATAAATAATTTAAAAACAATAAATCATTTAGAGTGGCTTTAAACCAAAACGTAATGCAGGAGCTGGCTGAGTTCTTGTTACACTTGACAGGTAGCTGGCATGCAGAATTCATCCATGCATTATAAGTATTTACTTAAAAAAAATTCACAAATCCAAAACGGGACTGAAGGAAAAAAAAATGAGACCCTAACTCCTCTCCCCGGAATCATCCATTTCACCTTGTGGAGGTCAAATGGGAAACAGAGAAATTAAGCCCTGTAGAGGACAGCTGCACTTAAACACAGAGTTGCTGAGTTATGCTAGGTAAATGAGTAATTGAGACTGATTCTCCAGGCGGAGCTGGTGGAGTGCTGAGGAGTCTCTAAACACCCCGGGGGCAGCATCCCCACCCCTTCCCCCACCCACACAGGAGCCGGAGGGGAGAGGCTGGACAGGTTGGGGAGCAGGATGAGAGAACACGCTGATCCTAACCAGTTCCCACCTACTCTCCAGGAGGACAGCTCTTTCTCTCTGGTCCTTTCTATTCACCCAAGACAAAGCCAAGAATGAAAAGCAAAAACCCGTGGAGAAAAGCTTCTACTTAAGAGAAAAGGTAGGACTGCTGCCATTATGCCGCAGGGAGAGTGGGGTCTGCCAGCTGCCCTTGGACAATTGGGTTCCTACTGGGTGCCAAGCAGGTCATTATCTCTTTTAATCCTCGCAACAATTCTCTGAGGTAGGTATGATTATCCCCTTTTACAGATAAGGACAAAACCTGAGTTAGATTAAGTAATTTGCCTGAGATCACCAGCTAGGAAGTGACTATCAGAACCAAGTTGGAATCTGTCTGACTCACGCAGCACCTCCCTCCGTCCCCTGCTCCGTCACACCCACCTCCCCCACAAACCTGATTTATTCTTAACTCCGTCTCCAAATTCATTTGCACGTTGGTCATTTGCGAGGCAGTCCTGGAAGCATTCAGAATGGTGGAATCCCAGGGGTAAGCAGCATCCCAAAAGTCACCAGTAAGACTTACGCCTAAAACATGCTGTTTCTCCCGCTGCAGAAGGGGTCCCCTAGCAGATTCTGCCTGAACAACCCACAAGAGGACAATAAGGCACCTGGACGGCTTGCCCGAGGCAGGTGACGACCGGCTCTCCTCTGCACATTGCTCCCGCCCCGAAGGGTTATGGGCTCCAAGTTCCCGGTCACCTCTTTCCCTCATCCAGTGTTTCTCTTCCGGGGAGGCCTCCCCCAGGAAGCATTAAGACCCCCCAAATGCTTTCTTTCTTCCCGAATACCTGCCTTCAAATATTTATTTCCTTAGGTCAGTGGTACTCAAAATGTTAGTCTGCAAAGAATCACTGGACAGTTTTGTGAACTACAAATGCGGAATGCTCAGGCCCTTAATGGTTATTCACTGAACATCTTCCTTTTCATTCTGACTTGTAAATGATCCTCCATTTTCCCGGTTTAAGTGTGTCCTACTGTTCCCCAGGCTTTGGGCATCGGTTTCTATTTACGGCAGCAGGTTCCTTGAATTAACGCATTCAGAGGGAAGAAAGTCCTGGCAGGGAGGGTTTACCCCTTTATTTGTACTGCGTAAAAAAAGTAAATTTAAGATCCTTGTGTCCTCTGGTGCCTGCGTGGCATGCACAAAAGACTTCGTAGTGTAACCACAGTTGCGCATCATTTATGGGAAGAAGAGACTTTCATTAGAAAACGACTCAGTTCAAATGTTTTGGCGATGTTTCGAGGAAAAGAGAGCAAATGGCACAGTCCAGCGGATAAAAGCTGCTAGAAGCTTACTATAGCTGGTGCGAGGCAAACACGTTTGCTGGAGGTTGGGCTAAGCACACATCAGAAGGGAAGCAGGTTCAGACTTGGGAGAGCTCGTTGTCCGAGAATCCTGCCTTTAAGGGTAGAGAAAGATGGGCACGGAGGGAGGAACGGGTGGGCTTTCACCAGCTGCTCAGAGGGGCGGTTCTCAGTGGGATCCCTGGACCCGCACCGCCAGCACCACCCGAGGGCTCGACAGAACGCCTACTCCCCGGTCCCACCCCAGACCTCCTGAATCGGAAACCCTGGGAAATACGTGATTAACGAGTGTTCCAGGGGATTCTGATGAACCAGAAAGTTGGACAGCCCTGGCCTAGAACACGTTTTTTCAAGAAAGGAACAAAAATGGTGGACAGTACATTGACGTGAGATTTTAGCTGCGACCGGTCTGTCACAGCCCCTGTACGCATTCGTGAGGATGATGCAAAGCAACAGGAGGACAGAAGTCCCGGTGATTCTCAACCTTGGCCACGCTGGGATTAGTGGAGCACTTAAAAGTGCCATTCCAAGGAGATTTATGCTACAGAAACGACAATAAAACCCCCAACCCCCCCCCCAAAACAACACACAACCTGCCCTCTGACTCTGCTTTACCTCCTACCCATTCTTTCATTGTCCTGCGGGGGGACCCAGGGTCCCTTATATTTAATGGTTCCTTAGATGACTCTACCTTGGTGGCCTGGGTTCACAACCATTGTTGTGGAGACCCGAAGTTTGGAACAAGGCAGAACTGAAAACACCACAAGGGAAAGTTCGTGATATTTTCTTAAAGTGCAGTGTAATTAAGGACTGGGTGTTAACAGCTGCCCTTTAGCTGAATAAGCTGACCCGTCACCGTTAGGACACACTGTAGGCCTCCCAAGGCCGCTGCCATCGCTCCTAGCGGGAACCGCTGGCAGACTTGACTTCACAAGTCTGCTGGGCCCACACACGGAGAGGCGTACAGCCTTGCCACCGAGCCCACTGCCCCTTTGTAAGGGTCCTCCGTGTGGCGGGAAGGTGCTGAAGGTCATGGAAAAAACTCTGGCGTCCCAGTGAGAAAATCCACGTTGGAGCGCCGGGCTTGCCGTGACAAGCTCCACAGCTCGGTCGGTAACTTAAATGCTGGCCACTTCTTTGTTTATCTGCTCTACCCAGCAAGCTTCCTTCCAACTCTGAAGCAAAAGCTTTACTCGTAGTTTCTTTTGTTAAATGAAAAATACACATTTGTACATTTATGTAGTATTAAGAGACGACATAATCCAATGGACCATAGAAATCCATCCCTGAGTCTTTTTCCCTTGACTTTCTCATTTACTAAAGTTAACCTTTCCTTTTTTGATAAATAAGATGGATGCTCTAAGAGAAATGCAGAAATTGCCAGAATTACGCTCACCCTATGAACTAAGAAAGTCCACTTTACCTCTTTCAACTGAAAAAAATCACACTGACACCCGGTGCTATCTATTACCTTTCCTGTAAAATCAAGTTTTGATGAAAGAAATGGAATTGGCCATAGAAAGTTAGAAGCTTGTCTGGCTGCCTTTTAAATTTTTATTTATTTATTTATTTATTTTGGACTACTGTTAGATGTGCTTACATTTGATTTTATGATTCTTTTTTATTATGGAGCCAATGTATAAGCTGAGAAGGGCACATTCCTTTCCTCTCATAAATGATGCTCTGGACCGTACGCAATGCTGAGCGGTACCGCAGGAAGCGTATCACACGATTATCACGGTCCATTCATCATGGCTGGTTTCAGCGGCTGGGTTTGGAGACCATACAAGGGTCAGATTCTAAATGGCATACTTAGGAAGGAGATAGATATGGCCTCTACCTTTATTGCTCCTGTACTCTATCCTTTGTACAGTTCAATGTCGTAAATAGTCCTTCCCCTATAGATACAAGAGCTCTCTTTTCCTGTCTCTCTCTTCCCTCCTACCTTTCCCTCTTACTCTAACGTATCTCCAAGAGTTATTAAATCAGAAAAGCTCATTGGAGAATTTCCTGTAAACTTTTATTTTTGTCGAGACACAGGTCAACCAATAAAGCCAGTTTTCATTCATATGCTTTAAACAACCTTGATACCGTATGTGTCAATACAATTCACATGCACATGTGCGCACATACATATACCCCCACACACACACCTTTGCAACCCCAATAGAAAAACCTCCCCTTCTCCCTTCTCTTTCACTGACGCATGGCCTTGGAGGGAATCAGGTGGGTCAAGACTGGACGGCGAAGTAGAAAGTATTGGAGTGGCTGAAACAAGACCTCCTCTACTTAAAGACGCACAGCGCGTTCTCACTAGCACGAAGGAGTAACTGATTGTTCTCAAGGAGCATGAAGATATAATGCTAGATTTCAAAAAAATCTTTTATATAATTGGCAGATGGGATTGAAAAATGATATTGTGATTCAGTAAGCAGAGCCTACATTGCGTCTCTCTGATTTGGGTCTACGCAGCTTGTGAAGAAAATTTTTCAGTTATAGCAGCTACTTAAAATCCTATACTGGTGGGGCGCCTGGGTGGCTCAGTGCATTAAGTCTCTGCCTTCAGCTCAGGTCATGATCCCAGGGTGCTGGGATCGAGCCCCATATCGGGCCCTCTGTTCAGCAGGGAGCCTGCTTCCCCCTCTCTCTCTGCCTGCCACTCTGCCTGCTTGTGATCTCTCTCTGTCAAATAAATAAATAAAATCTTTTAAAAAAACACAAACAAACAAAAATAAAATCCTATACCGAAACACACTGAACTTAAAGCCATAGCCTTGAGTTGTTGTACCACAAAGGGTTAAACCAAGTTTAAAAAAAAAGCCTATTGGGGCGCCTGGATGGCTCAGTGGGTTAAAGCCCCTGCTTTCGGCCCAGGTCATGATCCCAGCGTCCTGGGATTGAGCCCCGCGTCCTGGGATCGAGCCCCGCGTCCTGGGATCGAGCCCCGCATCGGGCTCTCTGTTCAGCAGGGAGCCTGCTTCCCACCCCCTCTGCCTGCCTCTCAGTCTACTTGTGATTTCTCTCTGTCAAATAAATAAATAAAATCTTAAAAAAAAAAATAAAAAAAGAAAAGCCTATTGCTCTCAGTTAAAATATTAGTATCAGGGAGAGCAAAATTATTTGAAGTATTGGTAAATATTATTTAACATGTTTAAAATTATAATTTATCTCCTTTTCAATCTCCATTTCATATATATTTATAATGTATGCTATATATTATATAATATGTATATATTATATGTAAGTATTATATAATCTATTATATATAATGTATTGTATGCTATGTATAATCTATCATATATAAATCTATTGATATTTCATGCTGTTAAAGGAAGACCACCTATGTAGGAGACAATCTGTGACAGAAAACTGTAACAAAAAAGATCCTAAGTAGATGAATTAGGCTATTTGGTTTATCCACAAGCAAAGAAAGTTACAGTCCTTTTTTTTTTTTTGGAAAAAAGACAAAGGAAAACCTCTATGAATCTTATTAAATACTAATAAGGTGACTGCTCTAATTCAGCAAGACAGATGCAAAGGGTATATACTAGGATGAGTTCTCTAACTATAAGCTGTGAAGTATTTCAAATACATATTAAGGGTTTGATAGGTAGAGTTCCTTTATGATACAATTTGTGTGGTTGCTATGAGCCTTGGGAATTTAAATACCTAAGGGACTCCTCAAATTCCATTTTATGCTCACTGACACTCAATCATCCTCTGTTCTCTTTTCTTCTTCATATCTGGATGTAAACAAATTAAAGTGGGAGAAATGTCAAGCTAAAAAAAAGATGGATGAATCAATAGGTATTTAGAAGTATACATATAGGGATGAGAAATACTTGAACACCCCAGCCAGAGTCTCCATACCCTTTGAAATCAATCCTATTAATACAAACTTATTTGATCTCACATCCTTAACTTTAGATCTTTATAAATTACATAAATTACTATTGTATCAGTATATAATTATCAATAATGTGTACCAAAATAAAGTAAAACACTTTACATTGATTTACAGCATATCCAATGGGACATTTTCCTTGTATTAGTCGGGTTTTTAATTTACTTTGTCATCTTCCCCTATCTTTTATCTGGTCTGGGATGTAATTTTTGTTCACTGAACACTTTTGACCTCCTATGACTTTCTAGGTACTATGCTAAGAGCTTAGGTGATACATAGATCAGTTGGGCTTGTCATAGCTCATCTAGTGTGTGCCGATTACCTCTGAAAAAGACACACACACCCTAGATAGAATAGTGACTTTTGAATTAATGTGGGCATATGGTTCAATGTAGGCTGTGGTTGGTTACCTGCTGGTCCTCTATCCCAGTAGTACTGTCCTCCTGGAAGTAAAGGAGTTAATAAACTAAAAGTTAATGTATAAAAGTGGGACATTCCATTTATGTATATATGCATAAAAGGTATATGCATCAAATACATATGCTATATTATACAGTATATATAAATATATAGCACATATGTGAAATATATGTTTTATATATGCTTTCTATATGACATACATTGTATATATAAAATATTATCTATATTATATATTTATCTTTTAAATCTGACGTGTTTCATTAATGTTACTATTAGTATCAATGCATATGTTATAAATGAGGAAACTGTAGTGTATTCTTATCAGCTCTTAATTATGATTAAATATGAGTATAAGACATAAATTATTGAGATTTTCAGATTGTTAGGCTAAGAGCAGGAATAAGATTCAAAGTCGTGGCACCTGGGTGGCTCAGCAGGTTGAGCGTCCAACTTTTGATTTCAGTTAGGATCTTGATCTCAGGGTCATGAGATCAAGCTCCTTGTAGGACTCTCTGGTGGGCATGGAGTCTGCTTGGCAGTCTGTCTCTGCCCCCCCACCCCCCAAAGATTCAAAATCTATTTGAGAACCATATGCCAAGCATTGTGTGAAATTTTTCTATGTGCATTTTATCATCTCACCCTTTAAAATACTTCATACTAAGCCCTTTTTATTGCTTTTTAGATTACAAATAAAAACAGGCTTAAGAGAGACTTTGTGATTTGCCCAGTATTCCATAGTCACAAAATCATAGATCTAAAAGACTAATCAAGATTAAAATTCAGATCATTTTGGATAATAGCTAAGGCTCTGGACTTCATTCCAGATTGATTTTCCTACCTCTCTACTGGTAAGGATGTGTCAGTGTTTCATGGAGATTAAAATCAACTGCATTTCAATGCAGTTTATAGGGGCATGTTTGGACAAGTCACTTGTAAGTAAGCATTCTTGTGGAATGCTTTATTATGAATTAATGATAACACAGGCTATCAGCTCTGCCAAATTTTAATATACACCCAATAACTGTTTTTATAACAGTTAAAGCTTGGTCTTAAAAAAAATATGTGAGTGGGTAATTGTCAAAAATATGAAAGACAGCCAGCCAGACGAGAAGACTATTTGCTTCAATTTTCCCTGCAATTATATGTATTTCCTTTCTACAAGCACAGAATACAAACAATGTCCCCACAGTGCTGACATGTCACAGATTCATCAGCTTCTTCCTGATGAGGGATTTTAAACTTGCCCTAAGTGCACCCTCTCTCCCAACTTCCAGAGAAAACTCAGAAGAGATCATATTTCCTTAGGGCAACTTCATGGTCATTCTCCCTGCAATATTCCTTGGTTCTGGAGGCAACATCTTGGGGTCAGTGGGTTGCCCTGAACTCAGTCCCCTTTGTGGTAACACAGGCTAACCTTCAGCTGAGTTCCTTTACTGAGTGTCTCAGAGACGTAATCCTAGTGAAGACAGCCACATGTGAGTGAGAGATGGAATTTGTAGAAAGACAGAGAGACAGGTTGAAAGTCTCCATGTCCAAGGGATCCCTTATTTCATTCTTCACTAATCTTTATTGCTTTGCTATCGGTCTTGTGCCAGATGCTGTGTTGTTTTTTTTTTTTTTTTTTCCCTCAATGTGTTGCAAAGTGATTGTGGGAGCAGTTTCCCATGTAAAGGGAAAAGTGGCAGGTATTTACATTTTGAAATATGGGGGGTACGTACATTAAAAATTTAATTGGTCTTTTGTGGACAGATGTTCTATTGCCTGACTTATATTAGTGCAAATTTACTGCACAGTGGTATGACATCACTCTTTGGTACTTTTGATTTCTGTGTAAAATCAATTTGTAAAGAAATTTGTCCTGTTTTATTGAATCAAAGACTTCTGACCCTGTGATTAAGTAACATAATCCTTTCTAAATAAATGGCATCACATTTCTATTTTGCAGAAAGGCAGTAGTGTTACTGTGAAGAAGTGGTCAGAAGAAACAACTTTTCAAGCAATTTATATTGAAGAACAGAAAACAAAAAGAGGAGAAGAGGAATGTTTTATTAGAGATAATCATCCATTAGTGAAAAGTAGATTTTGACAAAAATGAAAAATCTGGATAATTGTATAAGTTCTTACATACACCTGGACATAATACATTCAGCTGTTTCATTTAATGCTAAAATATTGTAAATTATTTTTTAAAAAGTAGTCCCAAAAAGTAAAATGATTTCTATGTGAGATGACGTGATTTTGTATATAGAAAATACGAAGATAAGTAAAAATACTACGTAAAAATACTAAGAAACTATCAGAACTAATGAACAAATTCAGTCAGGTTGTGGCAACAAGATCAAGATATAAAAATCAGGGGCGCCTGGGTGGCTCAGTCGTTAAGGGTCTGCCTTCGACTCGGGCCCTGATCCCAGGATCCCGGGATTGCGCCCGACATTGGGCTCTGCTCAGCGGGAAGCCTGCTTCGCCCTCTCCCACTCTGCTTGCTTGTGTTCCCTCTCTCGTTGTGTTTCTGTCAAATAAACAAAATCTTTAAAAAAAAAGATATAAAAATCAATATATTATGGGTATATATGAGAGCTTATATTCTACTATAACTTTGCAATGACAAATTCAGAAATAATATCAAGAAAACAATTTCAGGGTGCCTGGGTGGCTTTGTCGGTTGAGCATATAGCTCTTGATTTCAGCTCAGGTCATGATCTGGATGTCGGGGGACTGAGCCCTGCAATGGGCTCCCTGCTCAGCATGGCGTCTGCTTGGGATTCTCTGTGCGTGCTCTCTATGTGGGTAAATAAAATCATTTAAAAAAATTCTTAAACCAATTTCATTCAAAATAGTATCAAAAAGAATAAAATGATAAGGAATAAATTTAACAAAATACGTGCAAAAGTAATACTCTGAAAACTGAAAAATATTTAAAAAAGAAACTAATGATTTAAGGTAAACAGAAAGGTATCTTATGTTCATGAATTAGAAAAATTGTTGTTAAGATGGCAATACTCCACAAACTGATCTATAAATTCAATGCAATCCCTATCAGAATCCCAGCTGGCTTCTTTGTAGAAACTGATGTGCTGATCTTAAAATGCATATAGAAACACCAAGTATCTGAAATAGCAAAACCAAGTTTGAAAAAGAAAAAATTGGAGGGCTTATATTTCCCAATTTTAATACTTACTATAAAACAACAGAAATCAAGACAACATTGTATTGGCATAAAGATAGATATATAGATCAACAGAATTGAAAGTCTAGAAATCAACCCACATATCTATGGTCAATTGTTTTTCAATGAGTGTTCAAGACCATTCAATGGAAAAAAAGAATCTTTTCAGTAAATGGCACTAGAACAATTTTATTTCCACCTTGAAAGAAATGAAGTTGGACTACTACTTCAATATTGCATGTGAAAATTAATTTGAAATATATTCAAGATCTAAGTATAAGAGCTAAAAGTTTAAAACTCTTAGAAGAAAGCATAGAGGTAAATCTTCATGACCACGGATTTGACAATGGTTTCTTAGATACACTACAAAACAGTAAGCAGCAACAACAAAATAGAATTTACCAAAATTAAATTTTTTTGTACTTCAGAGGACACTACCAAAAGAGTGAAAAGACAACTCATCAATGAGAGACATAATTTGCAAATCATATATCTGATAAGTGGACAGTATTTAGACTATCAAAAGGACTCCTACAATTCAATACTAAAAAGACAACCATTTAGTAAATGGGCAAAAAGTAATAGACATTTCTCCACTCAAGTCATACAAAGGGTCTGTAGATGCATGAAAAAATGGTCAGTACAATTAGTCGTCAGGGGAATGCAATTCAAAGCCACACCGAGACACACACGTTCTCTAGAGTGGCTCCAACCAAAAAGTCAAATAATAACAAGTCTTGGTGAGGATATAAAGAAGACAGAATCCTCATTTCGTAGGTGGTGGGAACGTCCAATGGTACAGCCCTCTTGGGAAGCAATTTGGCAGTTCTTCAAAAAGGTAAACATGGAGTTATCCCTTGAGCCAAGAATTCCATTCCTAGGTACACACTCACGCAAAGAGAGGGGCACCAGGGTTCACAGGAGCATTATTCACAATCGCCGATGGGTCAAAACAACCCAAATGTCCATCAACGAATGAATGGAAACACAATAAGCCAGAAATATGAAGTACTGATACATGCTATAACATAAAAATATTATGCAAAGTAAAATGTCAGTCACAAAATGCCACATATAAAGGATTTCATTCATATACAATGTTCCGAACAGGCAAATCTGCAGACAGTAAATAAGGGGTTGCTGATGGCGGGGGAGGAATCTGGTGGGTGGGCTGATAACTAGGGCTACACGTTTTCTTTGGGGAGTGATACAATACTCTGAAGCCGATTGTGCTAATTGGTTGCACAACTCTGAATCTACCAAAAACCACTGAGTTATATACTCCAGATTTACGAGTGGTAGGGTGTGTGAATTATACTTCAGTAAAGCTGGTACCAAAAGCAATATTTTTGAAGCAACAATCACATACTTAATATTAAGTGCGTAGCCCTTTCAATATGGATTTTCCAGCCATTATCCATGTCAAATAAGGAAACATTTTTGACTGTTTTTTGAAGAAACTTTACTTGGTCTGGATGAATAAACCTCCAATATACTTTCGAAGTACAGATTCATTTAAACTTTGGTTTGTTCCTTATTAACATTGTGAAGTTAATGGTTGCAAAGGTCAAGGGGTGTGAAATTGGAGAACAAATTCTTCAGACAGTTTTCTTTCTTAAACAGGTGCACCCTATCTCGAGAAGCAGTTGCTGTAGCCCTCATATCCATTTTTTCGTTGTTGTTGGTATCTCGGTTGAAAATACTATTTTCAGAAAGTATTGTCTTGCCAGCGAGTTATCCATTTACAACCCATCATTCTTGCCCAGCTATGAAAATAATCTAGGGCATCACACCAGAATCCCCGAGAGCTGCTGTAAGAGCCAATTGTGCTTGTCTCTTGTCTCTCTTTTGCCTCTGAGACTTTCTACTTAATAAATCTGAGAAATGTATTAGTCACAGTGGTTTTGTGTTCTGCTTTCCTAAAGCTCTGCTCTAAGTGAGCTTTCTGCACTTCTGAACTGAAATCTCCCTGCCCTTCGCTGTCTTCCATCCTGTGCTTTTCCAGACCTAAAATGTCAAAGTATCAAGCAGATGGAGTTACATTTGGAACACTGGTTTGGTGGAGAATGACTCCATGCTTTTGGCAGATCTGTAGTCGTATTCTTTTTAAAACAATGAACTGTTAATAAAAGACTTACTGAATCCAGTCCTCTGTCTCAAGTAACTACTGTGTTGAGATAAAATATTGGATACTGTAAAATAAAATCAGCACAGGCCATTTGCTGAGATACCTAGGATGTTGTAGTAGGCCATATTTGTGTCTAGTAATTCTCCAGAACAAAGGATTTTTCGGTACACTTGGATATCCTTCAGTATCTTTTTTTTGGGTATCTGGGCTAAAGAAACTATAATACTTATCCTACTAATGTCCTTTTACACAGATGGTTGGAATGGGTTCATTTTTGCCAGGCTCATTTTGTTATGCCCCTGCGAAGAATTGGCGCTAGAGTTTCCGTAACTACAAGTGCACAAAGACACATTTCTGTGATTGAGAGGGAAGTCTTTTCGTTTTTCCCTCCCTTCACATACTAGCTTTCAGACCTATAGGACTACGATTATGTCTTAATGCGGTGTTGAGTACAGCTAGGGAAAACATGGGGACCAGTACTGCCAAACAAATGACCAGGACATCAGGAGTCTTCTGGGTCTCTCACGTCCTCTGGTTTGGGTTAATAATTCCGTCCTTCAGTAAATAGTTATAAGCTGATACTATGTGCAAGATACTGTCTAGAAACCTAAACTCTTTCGATTTCACTTTTTTCATGTACAGAATGAAACATGATCTTTAGGCGATAAGCTTGATTATTCTACGATCCAGAGAGCAGAGGTTAACACATTTGACCCTTTTCTTCAAAAAAAAAATCACAATTTCACCCCTATCTATACACTTAATACAACACTTTCTCATTCGCTGAGATGGTCCCTATTTTTCTTAATGGTGTTACTAAAGTCTCATACAGGTCTCGAACCAAACTGAAAGTCCCTCTAAATGAATACCGTGCCCGTGTGTATACAGCACTCCTGTAATGCGACCGGGGGCGGGGGGGGGGGTTGGAGACGAGGAAGCTAGGCTCCTTACTTTTAAGGGTACCTGCCTTTTCTTGCTCTGCCCCTCCCAATTTGAGGACTTAAGCAGCCAAAAGAACCTGTCCACCCAGACCTGGATCCTTTCCTTTTAGCGACCTGGGATTCCAGAATTTCCCATTAACAGAACCTCCACCCTGCAGGCATATGGGGTGGTCAGGCTGGGCTCAGAGCCAGATTAAGCCTTCAGGCTGGTGTGTCCACAATGTGTGCATCAGAAATGGGAGGACGAAGGGAGAGTGGACTCCAGGCCATGGAAAGTTTGAGGCTGTGGGCCTGGGACTATAACTATTCTTTATAAGACATTCTCCTCTTTGTACATTTCCATGGTTGCTTTCTCTGTTCAGCAAGAAACACACACTTGCAGAAAAAATTAACTGTAAACCCTGCCAAATGGTCAACTTAGTTAAGATCTCCTCTGCCTTTTCTTTATTCATCGCTTGGTCACACGGGTGATTTCTTCCCAACACATGCCCAGGTTTATTATTGGCTGTTCTTTGTCCTTCTACTGCCACGGGCTACTTACCTGGACTGGGCCCTCTCCTTCTGTGCACCTCATCCCTCCCTACCCCAAATCAGCATGGTTAGGTCTCCTTTGGTTCCAGAAAGTGCTGTGCTGTCTAAGTAACTTGCTTAATTAGTTCAATGTATCTTTGATGATCCATTTGCCTATTAATGTGCTCTTTTTTCCCAGGCAACAAAAGGGTTAATCCTGTTAAAACCTACTGCTCCACCGTGAAACAAAAACTCAGTGCATCCTAGATTTTAGGAATTCTAATCACCTGGTGACGATCAGTCTTGATACTGTTCCCTGTGTCCCTCTGGAGTTTGCTTATTCTGGTTAGTTTCCATGACTTCTGTTACCATCAGTCCTGGCCCATTCTTCTCTGGTGTGTGTACAATCCCTTGTTATTGGTGAGAAGAAAACTTTCATAAATCCTCCTTTCTTTCTCAGTACTAAAACAGAATGAAAGGGAGACAGATTACGAGAAACATAAAAATCTGGCTTACCAAGCACCGTCTGCTCCGCTATAACACAGTCGTTGAAATCTTAAGAAACCTTGAGTTCTCAATAATATGTAAGAAAACAATAATTTCAATAGGAAAAGGTAGGAGTGGGGGCTAGGAGGACACCGATTCTAAAAACAAAGTCATTTTAAGCAGCAACACTAGATCCCTGGCCGGGATCTCAGGTAGGCTGTGGGGGAGTCTTTGTCTGGCCTAATGCCCTTCCCAACCACCACATTATGGCCTCTGCCAGTGGGTTAAAGCCATTCCTTGAGGGCACTGCTGGCAAACAAAGAGGCAGCCCTTGGATCCTGCTTTCAGTCTGGGGAGACTCGGGCAGGAGCGCCACCCACAGGGGGTTGGGCTAAATTCATTATTCAGGGAAAAAAGCGGCATAGAAAAATCCAGGCCAGAAGCCACGGTCAAGGTCATACTAGAGAAGTAGGGGAAGGTATCTGGCAGAAAGGCAAAGTCAGATTATAAATTGAAGAATGACAAACGTCATCAGTATTAGAAGGACAGAACTGGGGCACCTGGGTAGCTCAGTGGATTAAGTCTCTGCCTTCAGCTCAGGTCATGATCCCAGAGTCCTGGGATCAAGCCCCACATCACGCTCTCTGCTCAGCGGGGAGCCTGTTTCCTCCTCTTTTTGCCTGCCTCTGCCTACTTGTGATCCCTCTCTAATAAATAAATAAAATCTTAAAAAAAAAAAAAGAGAGAGAAAGGGCAGAACTGGTTGGAACACGCTATAAATAAAGGGCAATTGGTTCTGGACCGAGAACCTGAACAATTACTGGAAACAGTTGCCATCTGATGTCGATGTCGCGGCTAAAGCCCTCAAGGATGTAGGAGCTCAGGGCTTAAAATGAAAAGTGGAAAACAGGGTTTCTGTTTCATGTAGCTTGTTTCTCTCAATTAACTTCACTATGTAACTATGACTGAAGGAAGCTGTAATTTATTACCTACGTCTCACAGTAGAATAAGATACAAGGAGTTACAGGATTTGATCCTGGTTCCCAATTAAATACACATAACAAGACTTCGATTCTCTGAAATCTGGATCAGTGCTACATTATCATATGTTGGCTTCTCAGGAAAATGGTCTTAGTTTTTCTTGACCTAACGGAAGGCGTACCTACTTTTTTCTATTAGTATTCAAAGACCTAAATAAAACTTGCATTAGCCTAAGAAAGCTATTAATTAAGGTTGATTAACACGTAAAGGAACAAATAGGCTAGTGATCATGTAACTATAATGGTTGATAAGTTATATAGGTCTATAATAGAAAGTGTGCAAGTATCTTACAAAAAATAGTACTTCTTAAATAATTATGCAGGCCAAACTTCCAGAAATCAGTAGGAGTTTAAATTTTATTTTGAAATTACCTGGGCTATTGTTAGTCTCTTTTAAATTAAAAATTAGATCGCCCCCCCATGTATTTGTAATTATTTGGAAACTTGGAGTGATTTAGTTTAACCAAAATGATTGCCAACAGTCTTCTTGTTTTTGATAGCTGCCCGTGTAGTAATGCTTGATGGTAAATCTTGGATTTTTAATTGAAGTAAAGGATAATATTCTTACACTACAGTTGAAGCAAATTTAGGAATTTACTATATGCTGCATGTCACTCTTTCTGGAATAAATATTCTACTGGGAAACGTTATGAAGGAACAGAAAGTAAAAACCGGTTTTTCTCTCCAGCGTAGTTAGCCGGAGAGGTTTTCAGAATACTTTGCAATCGATTTTTATTACCAGTCCTTTAAAAAAACCTTCCAAATTCTAATTGACTCATAAACTAAATAGCAAATGGAAAGGGGAGAAATTAAGAAGCGTGGTTCATTATGCATGGTATCAGAACCGGAGGCCTAAGTTAGGATTGATGCACTCATTCAGTTGCGGCTAAGCACACATACTGAGCCACGTTTTCAAGTCCCGGTTGTTCTTAAGACTTTAATTTGATTCACAGACTCAAAGCCATTCCAGCTACGTTGCTCCCATCACTGCCTCTGTCTCAATGTTCAAGAACACAAATCGGAGACATTAGCAGTGATGTGCCCCAGGAGAAATCTGTTCTCAAATTTGAAATTCCTAGAACAGCCACAATTCTGAAAAATAAGAAAGATGTGGGCTAGTAATTGTGTATTTGAATATTCAGAGGCTAGTAGATAGTCTGAATGGACATGGAAAACGGGAAGTTTTAGGAGAAAGGTAAAAAAAATTCTGATAAATAAAAAATGTTAATAAGATCTTCCTAGAAGAGACAATGCCAAGATGCTTTAATATGCTCACACAAGTAACACATTTGTGTTAAATCCATTAAATAAGTGTGCATTTAAAGAACTGCTGAAACATCAAAAATATTTACTCTTGGTTTTTGAAATCGACATTTTAAAATTCCTTTGACTAATGTTAACCTCTTTTTGGCAAATGGTGGTAGAGCCCATTAGAAAAGCTTTAAATTTTTCTTCAAAATTAGATTCTAAGGTAGTAAAAATTTAATGTTCAGATTATTTGGCTAGGGTGAACTTCAGTGATGTCTGAATTTTCCTAAAAATAATATCCATCGTACCTGTTTTTATATTTAAAAGTGAAACTGCTTGCGGAGATGGATGCTCTGGGTGGGTAGATGGGGAGTGAGGTTAATGGGGTGGGAGAGAGAGAGGGAGGGTGACGATTTTGAACAGGAAAAAAATGTAAAACAGACGTTTGTTTGAATAAGAGATCAGATACACCGTGGCCATATGCTAGTTTTGCCAAGCATGTTGATATCTGTGGTCGTCAAATAATTTAGTACAACAGGTGTTTTTTTCCTAGCAAAGTGCATTAGAGGGCAACAATTCTACTGTTTCCCTCTCTTCTTGGAAACGTCTTCAGGTTACACCCAACTCGTAATGATTGTGAATGTTACAAGAGAACATCACAGAATTGTGAAGCTAGATGTGATCCCAGAGATTACCCAAACTTACCCCATTCTTTTATTTATTTATTTAAAATATTTTATTTATTTATTTGACAAACAGAGATCACCAGTAGGCAGAGAGGCAGGCACAGAGAGAGAGGGAATACCCCATTCTTTTAGAGGAGACAAAGTTATGTTCTGATTTCTTAAAATATAACATGTTTGAATTCTTTGTTAAGTCTGTTCTTCACACATGGAATCATCTTTTTTCCACTCGTATTCTACTTCATACTTTGTAAATATGTTTATGATTTCTATGAATGGTTTTTTCGTCATTTATTTACAAAGTTGTTTCCCCAAATCTGCTTAGTTCATCTCTGTTTCTTTTACTCAACCAACTAAGTCCAGGCCCTCTGGGGCTCTTGTCTCATCCCTAAATTTTAATATCCTTGAAGACGAAAAGGACCGGGTTTATTTCTCACTGTGTTTTCAGGGCCTACCTAGCACAGAGCCTGATTGTGTTATGGGAAATTACTGCTGGGCCAGTCAGTTTCACCTCTGCTTTGGCAAGTAGGAGCTAATGGGACAGATAGATCAAAATGTCTTTTATTGTGATTATTGCGCTTAATTTATCTGTAGTCAGAGAATGTTTGATATCCTGGAGAAGCAGAGCCAAGTACAGTGAGTTAATTAGCTCTTAATGGAATTGGCATTCCTTCCTTTAATGCTTCTTCTGGAGAGGCTAGTGAAGTCGAGTGAGGGATCGTCCCTTCCCCCTGCGCCCCTTCCTGTATTAGCTCAGTTGTAACTGGGGTTGTGTTATTACTGCGGCTGCAAAAACACTTGAATATCTCATGAGCTCTGACACTGTCCTCAGAGGCTAGAAAGAAGACGGTGTTTTAAAATAGATCAAGCCTCTCCTCTTAGGAATTCTATAGAGGTCATTGAGTATTTTAGAGGGGCTATATATATTCCTCAGAGAGACAGCCTGTTTCCACCTTGTATCTGGGGTTTTAAAGAGGTCACTTAATATTTTCTTCTGAAAGTCCATCTAAATTTACTTATCTTCACATCAGTGTCTCATTATTTGAATTTGTTAAGTACCAACAAGTTTCCATTAAAAACCAACAACATTGATGTAGCTCTTATTTTGAGCAGGTAGAAAGTTAGACCTTAAGTGAAAGTTTTCTGAATCTTACTCAGGTGTAAAAAGTGCGTATTAAACTTGAAGTCAGTTGCTTCTCTGTAGAATTTCTTACCACGCCGCCCCCCCCCCAGGTTTTTTGAATCTGTCTTCCCTATACTTACTCTCCAATTCAGACTCCCCTTCCTTCTTCTCTTCTAGATCTAAGAGGTCTTTCTGCCACCCCTTCCAATCATTTGGTGCTGCTAGGGTAATCTTTCTAGAGTACTGTTCTAATTATCACTTCTTTCCAAACAGTTCTTTTGACTCTCCTTTACATGGAGAATACGGTTGAAGTTTATTAAGTTCACAAATCACCCCCATGGTCAGCTTCTGACTTAGCATACTATTTTCTCCACTCTTACACATATTTTGAATTATAATCAAACTTACTTGAGCAAACCTGCAATTTCTTTTCTTTCTTCCTTCCTTCCTTTTTTTTTTTTTTAAGATTTTATTTATTTGACAGAAATAAAATCAGCAAGAAAAGGAACACAAGCAAGGGGAGTGGGAGAGGGATAGGCAGGCTTCCCGCTGAGCAGGGAGCTGAATGCTGGGCTCAACCCCATGAGCTGGGATCATGACCCAAGCCAAAGGCAGCTGCTTACCAACTGAGCCACCCAGGCGCCCCAAATCTTCATTTTCTTGCCTTGAAACTTTGGCACATGTGACTCATTCACATGGACTTTTATTTACAGCCCCAAATCCCTATCTCAGTAGTTCAGATTTACTACAAAGTCTGTGTTATACTTTAATTTTTTATTGGCTCTCCCAGGCAAAAGTGATTTTTAGCAGCTCTGGATTTACATACTGCTTCAAAAATATCATTTTGTCTTGTGCTATTGCATTTGTATTGTGAAGGACCTTTCCAAAACTTGGGTGCTAAAGTTTAAGTTTTTTATATTCCTCACACTAGTAGTTTCCAAAAATGAATGAGTAAAGCACACAGGAGGCATTTTGCAAATAGTTGATCACATGTGAGAAGTTCATAATAGTAAGGGGAGTAGAAACTCTGGGGATATGTAACAGAAGATCATCTACTAGATCTCAGGACTTCGATTGATATGATGGAACTCATAGTTAAGAAGAATGTATACCTTGAAACAGTGTTCCAGGTAGATGTAGCAATGTTTAAAGACCCGTGCCAAAAAGAAATGGTGGCTTCTATAAAAACTGAAAATATTCTAGTGTGGTTGGAACATGTCATGGGCAGTATGGAGGGTGTCAGAGGAGGGTCAGAATGTGAAAGGCCTGTAAGCCACATTATTCGAAGGGCAAAGGGAAGTCAGTGCAGGTTGTCAGAGGATTGTGATGAAATCAGATCAATGTTTTTAAACAATCACTATGATTACACTCGCCAAGAGTAGAATGGAGCCAGTGGGGGACAAGGGAACCAGAAAAGAGGCTATTTCTGGAGGGTGAGTATTGGTCTCTGGCTTAGGCTAGAAAGCAGTGGGAATGAGATGGGAGAGAAATTGAAGTCTACAGTAGTCAGAGATGGCAGACTGAAATAACAGAGTGTCTGCTTCAGGGGTGAAGGGGAGGCAAGGGTCCTGTCCTCCAGGCTTTGGCCATGAATCACCAAAATAAAGGAGGCTATGTGTTGAGAGAGGGAACCCTGGGGTGGGAGCAAGATCAGGAGGCAGGGTAAGAGAAACGAGCCAGTCTTATACACTTTACATATCCAGTGGTGTCTGCTAGGAAGTTGGATGTTCGGTCTGGAGCTTCGGAGGGTAAGTCATACAGACTTGGGAACCGTACGCTTGTAGGACATACGTAAAGTTAACGGTGTGGATGTGGTCTCCAAGGGAAAGAGTGAAGAGGCAAAAAAAGGCCTCCAGGACAGCACCCTTAGACTCTCCCAATTTCAAAAACTAGCTCAGGGAAAAGGAGCCAATAAAAAAGAACAAAACAAACAAACAAACAAACAAACAAAAAAGGCAATGGAAAACCAACCAACCAACCAACCAACCAGTCTCAGGGCTAAGTAATGTGAGGGAAACTAATAGAGTTTTGAAGAAAAGGGAGTGGTCACAGGACCTAAAGCTCCTGAGAGTCAAGTAGTATGAGATAGAAAAAAAAAATAGTGATTGACGCTTCATCGCAAGGAGATCATAACTGAATTTGGTAAAAAGTTTGTGGGGCGGTGTGTAAAACTTGGTGAAATGCATTGGGCAGAAAGTGGTTGGAAAGAAAGGGAGAGAGTGATTATAGCTAACTCCTTCATGAGGCTTTGCTATGAAAGGGGGCAGGGCCTGCTGCTGAAGTGGGCTGTGAAGTTGAGAGGTTTGCTTTTAAGTTCATTTGCTTGTTCTTGTTGTTGCCTTTTTGTGTGTGGGGGGGTCTTGGTTTTTAAAATGGGGAAAAGGTGGAGGCGGATGGAGAGATTTTGAGAGAAGAAAAAGGAGAAGAGAGATACATTCATGATAAGAGTGGATAAACAAAGTAAGAAATCCTGGGAAGGCAGAAGGAGAGAGACAGTGTAGAACAAAGGTCTGAGAGGAGGTAAATAAATCTCTTCCTTTGAAACAAAAGGGAAGACGTAAAGAATTGATGTGTAAGCCTGTATATTTGACTAAAGAATATCTAATCTGATGAGTTTTACTTCATTTGTGGAGAAGTTAAGATGATCTGTTTTGTAGACAGGAGGACATAGGATTAAAGCGAGAAAAGAAAACAGGAAAATTCATTGAGGGAAATCAGAGTGAACCTAAGGGAGAAAACACAACAAGACTGGGTGAGTACCCAGTTGAAACTGGCAGCTTTGCATGGATAGTGGGGCCATCTATTTCCATGTGATGTTTTCTAAGAGAGTTTGGTCACTCAAGAGAAGTAATATTTAAGGGTAGAGCCCCATTTCCATGCAAACAAGTTGAGGGAATTTTCAGTGAAAATTGTTAGAAAAACATTACACAGCCATTGAGAGTCCAAGTTTCCTTCTGCTCCGAAGAGATGGTCGTAGCTATGATATCTACCGTCTCCACCCCATCGTGCAGGTGTACTTCTCAACTGTGGTCAGCTGCTGACACCTGGAAACCCCATTCTTGCTTTCTGGTCTTTTGGATCCTTCCTGTTACATCCTGTTATAGCCAAGAGGGGAGAAAACTCAGGACGTAGGGGACATGTACACATTGTGTCTCCAGACAGAAGCCGTGGAATCAGAGCTCCAGCATTTTAGAATAACTGAGACAGTGTCAAAGTCCAGTGATCTCATCACAAGAAATACCTTAAATTCATTCAATGTCGTCATTATTACAAAGCACAAGAGAGCTCTCCTTGGCTGAGATTAAGCAATAGTCCTCATCTGCAGTCCATAGAAACTTAATAAGCACTTGGGCAACATCAGACACAAATCTCTTATCTTATTAGAGCAAGCATAGGTTTTTCCTTCTTATGATAATGGTAATGTGTTAAGTCCATTTTAACCGAGCCAAAAGTTCTTCCTCAGAGTGTTGAGCATCTCATGAGCATAGTAAACCAGCCATTCCCCTTCTGAACTTGTCAACATACCAGAAGTATGTTTCCTATTCACTATTTTTTCAAGAGAGAGAGAGTGCGCGAGTGCAAGTGCATGCCCAGCAGAGGGAAAAGGAGAAGGAGACTTCCCACCGAGCGGGGAGCCCAATGTGCGATTCGATCCCAGAACCCTGGAATCATGACCTGAGCAGAAGGCAGACACTTACCTGACTTAGCTACCCAGGCGCCCTCCAATTCACTTCCTCAGACATCATGGTATATTGTTGAACATCTGGATATAGAAAAGTGTAGGGATTAACTTAAATTCTCTTGTGTACTACCACCAGTTAACTACTGTACCAAAGCCTGTTTATTTTAAGGAGACACTTACACTTAGATTTTGCCTACGTTCTTATGAACTTTGTTTTTATCTTGCTTTTTGCTTTGCTTTGTTTTTACTCAGAACTAAGCTAAATATGGCATATATTCTGTTATTCTTATATAGCACATATTTATTCTCTTTACATTTTGGAATTTGGCTGTGAATATACATAATCCTTGCTGGTCCTTTTGCAAGGAATGGAATTTCTTGCTGGTCCTTTTGCAAGGAATGGATTTGGTACTAAATTTCAGATTTCAATTTCAAAAATCTTGGACTTTAAGTAGGAAAGTATGTTATGCAAAATAAAGTATTTTCCCAATCATAAAAAAGACTTCACAGTTGTAAATAGGGACTTGCTGAAGCTCATTAATTTCTCTGTCACTGTCTTTTTCTCAGGCATGAGTCAAAAAGGGTTTTTGAACTTAAACTGAAAGTTAAGCAAAACACAATTGAATTAGGCCTACTGTAATTCAAGCCTCTCTGTGAGGAACAAGTCTAAACTTACAACTTTTCTTTTTCTCTTTAAATATTCATAGAGAAACCGATTTGTTCAAAATCATCCTTTTTGAGTTAGCTAGACTCACTGACTGAAAATATTTACATAATTGTTAAAATTCAGATGCCTTAGAGATGAGTTCATCAAAGAGTCGTTTACCAAATAATAAATTTAATGAGGTTTTTCCACTGAAAATGCACCATCACAGTAGATCATAATAGTATGACACATAAGCAATGACCCTGCATTTTACTAAAATACAGGCCCTTATAATCCACGTGCTGTAGTTTAACGAACCCAAGATTTTCTAGATGCTTTACTGTTTCTTGAAAGTGATGACATCTTGATGGAGGAGGACCTCAAAGCAAATGTAAATACAAATAGATGCACCCCAGGGGCTTTGACAGTAAGACACGACTTTCAGTAGTGACTGATCATCACTCAAAGCCATTTTTATTGTATCTTACTATGTTTTTTTTTTTAAATGGTAACTTAAATTTTTTTTTCAAAGATTCTATCCATTTATTTGACACAGAGACAACGAGAGAGGGAACACAAGCAGTGGGAGTGGGAGAGGGAGAAGCAGGCTTCCCACTGAGAAGGGAGCCCTATGCTGGGCTAATCCCAGGACCCCAGGATCATGACCTCAGCCCAAGGCAGATGGCTAACCGACTGAGCCACCCAGGCGCCCCCTATTGTATCCTACTGTTATTCAAGGACATGATTACTAACTTTTCAAACCCTTCAACCTACTATTCAAAGCCTTCCTACTAAGTTTGTTCCTTCAGGAAGCTTCTTTTTCTCTACTCTTCTTAACTGCCCCCTCACAACATTAAAACAATGTGCAGCTTTCCCCTACACAGAACCTAATGTTTCTTGCCTCCCCATCTTGGAATATACATCCTTTCCTCCTGTTATTTATACTAAGTCTATACTCCCTTGCACAATCTATTATTTTTTCTAATAATCCAACAATAACAACAAAAAACACCCATTTTCCATAATTAATTCCGCGTGGCTCTTCAAACTCTATTCACCTGGGCTTTCCTGTGTGGGCAATCAGGAGTAATAAGTTGTGTTGTTGTTTTTATCTTTAAGATCTTCACCAATCTGTTTGGATTCACTCTGTCTCTATATCGCGAATAATGCTACTGCTACTTTCCTAGTGGATTTGTTGTCACGATTAAACAAGATAATGCACAGAAAGCAGTTAAAACAGAGCTGGCACATGGCAGTCTTAATGAATACTATACTATAGCAAATACTTGTATTTTCTGCATATAGTAAGTGGCTGAGACTTTTCTAAGCCTTTGCTGTGATCAGTTCACACAGAATAATGCTTCTTTCAGCAGAGACTTCAAGGAGTTACTTCTCTATTCTCTATCTCTATTGATAATAAAGAATATTGAGACTTATGTCCCTTGTCTGTTAGAACATCTTAGATATTAGATGACGTAAAGTTGTTGGTGGTTGTTAATGGCAGCACAATTACTAGTTAAGGATGTAACCAATCTGTGGCACTTATGACAGTACTTGGCATGCAGGGAGGGTTCAATAGATGTTATTATTGTTGCTGTTTTGTGGTATTTTTTTCTTTTTTTTAAAGATAGGCTCCACCCAACATGGGCGTTCGACCCACCGCCCTGAGATCAAGAGTTGCGTGCTCTACTGACCGAGCCAGCCAGGTGTCCCTTTTTGTTGTTGGTGTTGCTTTCGTATTTTGAGTATTTAGGATTTCCCTATCCTTTCTGTTCTTCTGAATTCAATTATTAAATTGCATTAAAAGAATTCCAAAATGCCTTTTAAAATATTTCAAGATATTTTCATTAATTAAAAAATAAGTCAGTGAAATCTTGAGATTGTTGTGTCTATATCACTTAAAATTTGTACACTGTGACACTCCCATTTTTGAGATGACCTTTTCAAATTGGGGAAGCTAACTGACCGCCAAATATCTTACCAGGTGTTTTCATTAATTTTTTATTAGTTCATATGAAAATCTTCAAAAGCAATTCAAGCCGTAGAGCAACTACCACAGGCTCAGTATTGCACTGTTAATTTCCGAATATCTGTAAAATATTAAAATCTAATATGAGTTCTAAAAAGGTTTGCCAGCTGTCATGTTGATGACTTTAAATCCGTTTTAAAAATAAAAACAAGTTTAAAAACAAGCACTTGGGGCCAAAAGAGGTCTTCAAAGATAATTCCATTGAATTCCTTCAATTTGGGAAATCCACACATTCCTCCCCATATCCAAACAGTAGTAATAATTAGCCTTTCGGATACATCAAGGACGTAGCGAGGCATCACGAGGCCATCTCCGACGACCTCGCTCCGCAGGGCGCTCCCCGCAGAAACCGCACAGGAGCCGGGCGCTCACCGGGGCATCCCCGCCCAGGACGCCGTCCGGAGCGAGGTCGTCCGTTCGCGCTGTCGGCGCTCGGTGCGCGCGTCCCGCCGGGTCCCGCGCCGTCGGGTCCCCGTGCCGCACCTCCCCAGGGCTCCCGCTTCCGCCCGGTTCGCGGCCGCTGGCGGCGTCCGGAGAGGCCGTCGGAGACGGCGTCACCCGGCGGCGGAGCGGAAACGCGGGGACGCGCGCGGGGGCGGGACTAGCGCACGCGGCTGCGCGGCGGCTGCGGGCGGGGCAGAGACCGCGGTGGGAGGGGGCGGTTGCTGCGCACCGGGCGCCGCGCCTCCGTCGCTAGGGACGCCCGCGGCCGGGTGGCTATGGATCGCGACGACGGCGTGGGCGCCGTGGACAACATCGTCACTCAGTTCAGCACCTACGAGGACTTCCTCGACTCGCAGATCACGACCGTGGACCTGTACTACCTGGAGGTAAGGGTCGCGCCCCAGAGCGGACCCCCGCTCCCCGCCCCCCGAGCCCCGTTTCCCTCCCTCCCAGAGGCCCCGCGGCGTGCGGGGGTCGCCCCCTGGCGGTGGACTCCGGCGACGCCAGGCTGTGCCGGTCCCCGACGGCTGCGCCTGCGCCCTCGCCCGCGCCTACCCGCCCCGCGCGGCCTCAGACGGTGCGGAGCGCAGGCCCCCGGGGGCGGCCAGCGGGAAAGACGCCCGCCCGCCCGCGGGGGTCTTCGGTTCCGCGTGTGCCCGCTCGTGCCGCCCGGCCCTCTCCTTCCAGGGCCCTGTGAGGAGGGGCTGCGTGCGGACGCCGCGACACCTTGCGCGGGGCTGGAGTCCCGCCGCGCGGCCGTTTCTCTCTGCTGGGCCCGTCGGTGTCCGAGCGCAGAAGACGAGCCCTGCGGGGCGAGCGGCGTCGCCAGCCCGCGGTGTTTCCGCTGCGACGCCGGGCGTCGGGGCCACCGCACACCGCTGGGCGCGGAAGGCTTCGGGGACGCGCGCCGCGCTCTGGCCCTCGTGCGTCCCGCTGGGACGTGCGTCCCCGGCGTCGGCTGTCGCGCGGGCGGGACGGCCGCGGAGGCTCCCGGAAGCGCGGCCGCCTCAGGAGGACGCGGTGGGCCTCGCGGTCGTCTCCCGCCGTCCTGTCCCCGCCGCCGCGCGCGGACGCAGGCAGGGGCCGGGGCCGGACTCCGCGTCCGCGACGGCGCGTTCTGCCCCTCGGCGCGCTGCGGTTCTCGGACCCGAAGAGCCCGCCGAGCGGGACTTCCTCCGAGGCCGCCTGCGCGGCGGGAAAGTTCGCGTTTCCTCAGGACGCGTCTCCGGTGCCGCGGCCGGGATGTTCCTCAGGCAGCGGCCGGGGGTGCGCGCCCGCCTCTGCCGCCCGCACGCGAGGGGCCGCCTCGGACCGGTCTGTCCGGAATTACCGCCGGCGGTACTTACGACGTGGCTTCCGGCTGCAAAAACAAGCTTTTTGGTATTTTATACGTTAGTAGGTCGGACGTCCCGAGGGCGTTGCCCCGGAGACCCCGACGGAGGACTGGGAAGGAGCGCGGCGGGACGACGTTCGCGGGCGGCGGCGACGGGCGACCGGAGCGCCCCGCGAGCGTGAGGCCGCCCGCGCCAGGCGCCGACAGGGCCGGACGTGGAGCCTCGCCCGGAGCAAGGGCGTCCGCGACGTCCGGCCGCGCGCTCTTCGTGCGGGAATTAAAACGGTCATTAGCGCTGGGAGATGACGCTTGTCCTTCGGTCGGCGCCGCAGGCCTGCAAGACGGGAGCCAGGCCTGCGGGGACGCGGGCCGCAGCTGGGGCTCGTCCTGTCCCGGACGCAAGATGAAGTCGGAACGAGGAGAGTGAGGCAAGTGTGTGCATTAGGATTGGACGGAAACTGCCCCTTCTTTCCGAAGCGTCACTTTGGGGTGTCCTGAGACTCCCGCGGGTCGCACGGACAGCGGCGGACGCGCCGGAATTCCTGCAGAAGCGGGGCTGCGGCCGCGGGCCCCCCTGCGCGCGTGGCTCTGGCTCGGAGAGTACCGGCGTGTGCGCGGGCGCCGTCGGAGCTGGCGGTGAGGGGACCGAAGCGAGCTGTGAATGGTAAGTTGGAGTATTTTTTAAAACATGTTATTTATTAATTTGACAGAGACACAGCGCGAGCAGGGGGAGTGGCAGAGGGAGAAGCAGGCTTCCCGCTGGGCGGGGAGCCCGAGGCGGGACTCGATCTCGGGGCACTGGATCACGGCCGGAGCTCGACACTTAACGCCAGAAGCCCCCGGGCTCCCCGAGATGGCCCTTTTAGTCAGAACAGCCTGGAGGCCTGTGATTCGGGTTCCAATTCTGTATTTCACTGTAAACAATTTGAAACTCCCAGTTCCTCATCTGCACAGCGTAGGGGCTGGACTAGGTGACATTCAAGGCTATGCGTGTCAAGCTTCATGAGACTTCCATAAATCCGTCCGTCCGTCCGTCCAGGCGTCCTGGTATTCATCCAGATGTCTAATAAGTAGAGCTTCAGCGGCAGCCTGTTGTAGTAGCTAGCTTCTAAATTGCTAGGAATTTAAGAATCCGTTCTATTACCTAACTTTATCATTTATTTATTTTTTAAATATTTACTTATTTGCGAGAGAGATTGAGAGAGCACAAGCAGGGGGAGGAGAAGACTCCCTGCTGATTGAGGAGCCAGACACAGGGCTCCATCGCAGGACCCCAGGATTATGGCCTGAACTGAAGGCAGAGACTTAACTAACCGAGCCCCCCAGGTGCCCCATAGTCATCTAACTTTAGTATTGTGCTTACAGTTCAGTCTAAGTTTTCTTTATTCAGCAAACATTTTGCAATGTTTGCAAGTATTTGTTAACTTCTAGTTATTCTTCTGTTACACAGAATATTATTCCATAGCTGTAAGTTTCCACTAATTTCGATAGAAGTGATGATGATACCTTCGGTGGATGCATTTGCTGTTCTTCACCACCCATGTGTGTGTCCCTAGAAGCTATCCTCTGCAGTCTTGAACCAGGCTCTTCTGGCTTTGGCTTTGTTTCAGCCGATAGGAAATCAGAGGGCACGGAGAGAGGAGTTGAAGAATTGATTCCTCTCCCTCTTCCTACTGGTTGTGGTTTGGGACTGGCAGTACTCTCTATTCTGGGAACTGTTTCCTCTCCTCTCCTTTTAGGCCTAATGGTCTTAATGACCTCCCACTGTTGCAGCCCTGCAGACACTACATCATCCTGTGTTGGTTTCTATTAATCTTGGGATATCTTTGTAAATTGTGCTTTTATTTTTTTAATCATCTTTCTTGAGTGTCGCTACTATGACCCTGACTTCTATATTATCATTCAACATCTCAGACCACTCTAAGTATGCAAGTCGTATATGTATATACTGACTGCAGTGTTTTCATGCGATTAAGACTGGGAAGGAACGGTGCTTACTTTGGTAGCACATACACTAAAATAGTAGGAAGGGACACAGGAGAAAAAAATGAAGACCTGGACCAGTTAGCTATTTGATGAGATGGAAAGGGGTAAGGTGGTTAAGGAGAATAAAAGAGGCTCTTCATCCTGTGTCCACTGTGCCTTGCTCATTTTACTGGCTGCTACCTATAAACCAAGAAACATTTATAACAGCAATTAGATTTATCTCTGCTAAACCAAATAACAGTATTTATTACTAAATATTTAAATATTTAAAGTATTTAGTACTTTAAACTAATTAAACCCAACTAAACTGATATAAAAATACTTGAAAAATTTTAGCAGAATTTTTGCACTATGACTTTCCAGATTCTTTCTGAGTGATTCTTTTATGCTGAATAAACACAGTTCCTTCATTTCAGCTGTGGCTGCCGCTGGCCACTAGAGAACCAAAAGGCCTATCGAATTGCTTTTCCCAAGGAAAGAATCAAGGGGTGTTTTTAGAATTGTTTTTAAATTTCCCTGACTAATGCATCCTAGTTGTGGCTAAATTACTTATAGAGATTAGCAGTGTGGAAGTTTTACTTAGAGATTACTGTTCCATCATTTAGAAAATAGAAATAAATCACACAAATTAAATCTTCGGACACAATCTTAAAATTATTTGGCAGACTGATTAAGTAAGATTCCAGGAAAAGTCCAGTAGCACAGTTTACCATGATTATACACTAAGCCACCCAATAACCAACCAGTATTTATTGCATTTTCCCATATTTTTGTAGTATTAATTGGATCAGGTACAGAGTAGATGATGTTTCCTATGAAATACCTTACTTCATATATTTCAGAATCAGCTGTACTCTTTTGTTGATTCAATAGGAAAAAAAAATTGGCCTAAATTAGCTATTCTCTGTAAGAGGAGTCCTACATTTTTCCTTAAGTAGGTCCACAGAGGTGCTTATCTCTAAATAAAAATACCTAATCCTTCAAGGATGGGAATCCTGATGATCAGGGGGTGAAATTGAATCCAGAATGCCACATCCACAGGACTTCTGAAATTTCATAAAACAAATTTTAAATGCTGTAAGCCTAACATCATCCTCAGTATCTTAACTGTGTCTCCAACAATTCCCCTAAATTCTATATTCTTTGTATTTAAAGTCTGTTTCATTCATTTGGTACTTATATGGACTTGAAAAGGAGGAGACAAGTGGAGAAAGGGAAGGTTCCCAAGTAGTGTGGAGAATAAGACGAGACGGGGGCCTATGGCAAAATGCTGGAGAACAACCATTATTTAAGGTGTGGACATGGAGGTGGTGCTCACAAGGACAATGATAAGGGGATTCAGAAAAGTAGGAGGAAATAAGGAGAACGGGATGATCCCAGAAACCAAGAGCACTTAGATAGCAAAACACCCTTGAGCAACATTTACGCAAAGCTAGGTGAGTGTTCTTTCTATGAACCCCAACAGTAAAGCAGATGGGGAGTAATCATCCGTAGACATAACATCTAAAAAGGTATTGGCATCCACGTGGAAGAAAGGTAAAGATAACAGGACAACCGTAGGACCCCTAAAGGAGAAATAGCAAGATAGTCAACTTCTTTCTGTTCACTGGTAGTGGAATGGTATACTTTGAGAATAGCAGCTGGAAGTGGGAGGGGTTTTGGCCACTCAGTAGTAGGTGAGTATGTAGGTTCCCTGGCAAGGTCTGAAGGTGCTATAGCAGTGTAGCCAGTGTGAACTCTTGAAGCTATCTTCTCTAGCTGACTTGGGCAGCGTTCCACACTGGAGATGCTGTTGGAAGTGGCATCAACACTGAGCCAGATGGGGACAGTAGAGACAAGATTTGAAAGAGAAAGATAAAAGCAGGAAAGTAAAAGAAAAAAAAAATCCAGAAAGCATGTGCCAAATTTTTGAATACCATAGGGAAACAAAAGAAGAGGGAAATTCTGTAAGCCACAGTTTCTTCTACATGTTCAGGAGAACCAAAAGTGAGGTGTAGAAAATCACTGAGGTCAAAGCCCATTCAGAGTTTTAAGAGAAAAGAGTTGGTAAGGAGCCAAATAGCATCCTTATCCTCCCTAACAAAACCGTGACCTTTTTGAGTTCAATCTAAAAGACATTAAGAAATTGATATACACATGAAAGAGTTCAGAGATGATGTGACAGAATTCAGGAAATGATTAGGAAAAAAGGGAAATCTTGATAAATGAAAAGTAACTAGAAGGAACACGAGAATGGATCAGTAGAATAGGTGATATCCTAAAGAAACAGATGGTTAAAAGGAGGAAAATTTTTAGTTAAAAAAATAAGAGATAAAGGATTCAAGCAAAATTGACAATTATTGAAGATAGAACATGGAGCATATAGATAATATGAGTCCCTGAAGAAGTAAATAAGAGCAAGGAAGCCGACTTAACCCTAGAAACTATAATTCAGAATTTTCTTGAAAGAAACAGCAAAAAAGATTCAAAATGATATATGAGAAGAATATACTCTGTACCTGTGAATTTAAACCAGGTATGACCAAGATATATCTAGTAAAATTATGCGAACTTTATTTTTTTAAAGATTTTATTTATTTATTTATCAGAGAGAGAGCTCGAGTGTGAGCATGCTGGAGTACAAGCAGGGGGAGCGGCAGGCAGAGGGAGAATCCGGATCCTCGCTGGGCAGGGGACCCAACTCTGCTGTAGGACTTGATCCCAGGACTCTGGGATCATGACTGAGCTGAAGTCAGACACTTAGCCGACTGAGCCACTCAGGCATTCAAAAAAAGTATATGAACTTTAAAGAAAAAGACAAAAAGTCATTTGGACTTCAGGACATAAATAGACATGACTTACAGGTTAAAACAAATGAAATTATCATCATACTTTTTAATGTTTTAGGCAAGAACAAATTGGGATCACTTATTTAAGATGCCCAAGCAAAGAATAATTGAGCCAAGGATTTTATATCCAGCAAATATGAATTTCAGATGTAAAGGTCACAAATTGTTGTCAATATGCAATAATCCAGTTTTATGATGGGTCCTTCCTCATTAATGTGTTATAGAAAGAATACTAGAAAAAAAATAACTAAGGTGGTATCAACGTAGAGATTGGTAACATTGAGCATCCACAGCTGCTAATGTCACAAAGGGAGAAAAGCCAATATTGGTACATGAAAGAACAAAACACTACTAACAAACTTAACAGTTTAGGTTTGAAGAATTCAAACCTAAATCTGATCTAGTCTCTGTGTGCAGCCGCTAGTTTGCAGGATACAGAGAAGGCAGAGGAACACACTGAATGGAACTATGGATATACAGTCAGCAAGACCAGGTAGTGGGAAACTATAGATCAAACCTCATATGTTCTTCTTATATAGGTAGCTGTAAGTTAAGAGAAATTTAGAAAACACATGGAATTTTAAAAAGTAGGGAAGACTAAACTGGTATCTAGGGTTATATGCTTGGCTGGTAAACCTATAGAGACATGCAGAGAAGTGATTACTGTAAAAGTCAGGAGAGCAGCTACTTTCCGGGGGAAAAAAGGGTAGTAGTTAGGAAGGCGTACATGAAGGAGCTCCTGAAATGCCTTCCAGAGTTTTATTTCTTGAATGGTGGTTACAAGAGTATATGTTATAACGACGTTAAACTCTGTTCATCACATTTCTTTGTCTAGGTTTCTGTATCTGTGTTTTATTTTACAATAAAAAAAAATTAAAAAGCTACTGATTGCCCAAACAACTTTAAGAGAAATCTTTAATGTTGGATATAATAACCAAAGTGGTAGTTTTGTTGAAAAACCTCAACACTTATCAGTAAATAATCAGCTAATTAATCTGTTCTGAGTATTCAGCTTTCTAGGTTTTTGCATTAACAGTGATGGTTGAGCAGAATTTAATTGCTAAAAGATGCACAGAACCCACAATGACAATCCTTACAAATCTAGAGTTTATTACAGAAAAGGGACACAATATTAGCAACAACATTACAGTAAAACAGTGCACCATAGCTAAGCAAGCAAGGGGTCAGGGAGGCTAAGTGCAAGTCCATGCTATAAGAAGAATAGAATTAACAGCAAAGGAAACAGTTAAGAAATCAAAAGACAACTGACAGAATGGGAGAAGATATTTGCAAACGACATATCAGATAAAGGACTAGTGTCCAAAATCTATAAAGAACTTAGAAAACTCAACACCCAAAGAACAAATAATCCAATCAAGAAATGGGCAGAGGACATGAACAGACGTTTCTGCAAGAAGACATCCAGATGGCCAACAGACACATGAAAAAGTGCTCCATATCACTCGGCATCAGGGAAATACAAATCAAAACCACAATGAGATATCACCTCACACCAGTCAGAATGGCTAAAATGAACAAGTCAGGAAATGACAGATGCTGGCAAGGATGCGGAGAAAGGGGAACCCTCCTACACTGTTGGTGGGAATGCAAGCTGGTGCAACCACTCTGGAAAACAGCATGGAGGTTCCTCAAAATGTTGAAAATAGAACTGCCCTATGACCCAGCAATTGCACTACTGGGTATTTACCCTAAAGATACAAACGTAGTGATCCAAAGGGGCACGTGCACCCGAATGTTTATAGCAGCAATGTCCACAATAGCCAAACTATGGAAAGAACCTAGATGTCCATCAACAGATGAAAGGATAAAGAAGATGTGGTATATATACACAATGGAATACTATGCAGCCATCAAAAGAAATGAAATCTTGCCATTTGCGACAACATGGATGGAACTAGAGCGTATCATGCTTAGCGAAATAAGTCAAGCGGAGAAAGACAACTATCATATGATCTCCCTGATATGAGGAAGTGGTGATGCAACATGGGGGCTTAAGTGGGTAGGAGAAGAATCCATGAAACAAGATGGGATAGGGAGGGAGACAAACCATAAGTGACTCTTAATCTCACGAAACAAACTGGGTTGCTGGGGGGAGGGGGGTTAGGAGAAGGGGGGTAGGGTTATGGACATTGGGGAGGGTATGTGCTTTTGGGTAAATTGGAAGGGGAGGTGAACCATGAGAGACTATGGACTCTGAAAAACAATCTGAGGGGTTTGAAGTGGCAGGGGGGTGGGAGGTTGGGGTACCAGGTGGTGGGTATTATAGAGGGCACAGCTTGCATGGAGCACTGGGTGTGGTGAAAAAAAATGAATACTGTTTTCCTGAAAATAAATAAATTGGAAAAAAATTTTCTGCTATATTTTACACATTGATATTTTTTCCAGTTGTCTGGAAAAAAAATTTTATAAAGTCTTTTCTGGTTTAGCAAAGTACATGCACTACTTTTGATTCAAGCTGTCTGTATTCCTATTGAATGCATTGTTCTTGTAAGCTATCGGTTTGTGTGGGAGGGTATTAGAATTAAACCATTTGTTTTACATTGGAAAAAAAAAAGAAGAATAGAATTATATGTCCTTAAAAAGGAGAATAATATGCCAGAAACACCTGGTATACCACTGGGTTCTGGTTAAGAAAAAAAAAAAAAAAAGAGCAGCTGGTCATGGAATCAGCAAAGGGCCATGGACTTGGAACTGCCCATAATGAGCTGAGTTCTTTGGGACCCACCAAGTCTTGAGGTCAGGCAGACCCAGCAACAATGATTAGATGGAGGTGTAGTACATCTGGAACAGAGCAGGACGGGGAACAAAGCGGGTGTGCCAACTGCATAAGCAAGTCTAGATCCCAGCTTTTCAAGGCTAGCAGTAGAGATGCATCTTTTCCTCAGCTTACATACACGGCTATGTGGAGACTTTCTTATAACTGGCTACAAGAGGAAGGAAAAGTCCGAGCCTGGTGTGCAAATGAGCCATTTGGTATGTGGGTGGAAATTGAAAATGGACAGTAGCTGCTGTATCGCTTCGACTAGGTCTTTAAAGATTGTGGGAAGACAGAATCTTTCCAAAGGTCATTACTTTCTGTGACCACAGAAGCAGTTCACAGTTAAACTATATAAGGACTGCTAGGCAGTGGTAGATGCCAGAAGCAAATGTGTTTGTTCATGTGGAAGTGGTCACAATGCGCCTAGCACAGACGAGGCATACACAACCAGACAGACAGAAAGACATGGCCAGTTGCTCTCAGCCTGCCTTTTTCATTTACCACCTCTGTGCCACCACGATGGGCCATAGAAGAAGGGACTGTGGTGGCAGAGGTGGAGCTCTGCAGGAGCCCCGCAGCACGTGCTCCCACTTACCAAGGCCAGTCTAGCTACTGTGACCTCTGAATGTCCAACATGTCAACAATCCAGGACAGCCCTCTGGCTGAAGCACCATTTCTCAAGGTAACCAACTAACTGCTTGGTGGAAGATTGACCATGGCGGACCCCTTCCTCTTCGGAAGGGCGGGCAATTCAATCTGATAGGCATAAGCATATGTGGTATAGTCAGTCACATGTCAGCTATCCTGTCTAAGTCCTAATGGAATATTTTCTTTTTTTTCCTTTCAGTTGTACTGAGATATAACTGACATAGAGCACTATATAAGTTTAAGAGGTAAAATGTAATGATTTATTGGCATGTATTGAGAAATGATTTTTGCAACAAGTTAACACTCATTATCTCATATAGATTGTCGCCCTCGACCCAAAAGGACGACAAGAAGCCCCGGTTCAGATGTATCTTCTCTTTATTTCCGCAAGTCTACACACTTATATACGTTTACATGACCAATCAGCGAGCAAGGTGACCAATAAGGGGCCAAGCAATGGGGAGAGCCAATGAGAGTCCTGTTACTATGCTGATTAAATTTGAAACAGCCAATGACTATGTCCTCCTTTAGGCGAGCTTCACCAGAACCTTCATTGTTTACTTGCAGCGTATTTTGCTGGCAGTGAGCCAAGCGCCATCTTGTAATGGTGGGGACTTTCCCAGCCGGAGGCGGTCCCAACATCTCCCCCTTTTTTGTTTATGGCAGAGATCGTGCCTGTCTTAGGTCGTCAGTAGCAGAAAACATCCTTACCCGTCATCAGACACAAGATATTGATGATCTCTGTCCTGTCTTAGGTTGGTGTGTTTCTCTACTGATCTTACCTGTCTTTGACTACAAATCTAGCATGCTTAGCCATATCTGGGGAGATGTCCCAGCCTCTATTGACATAAGGGCTTATACTATAGCTCGGCTCTGCTCTCGCTGCTGTGTTCTCCATTGGCGAACTTTTCTGAATAGAAGCAGAATGCTAGTAAGAAGGAGGACAAGAAGACTAATTGTGCCAGCCTATTGTTTGGTAAACTGGAACATATTGCTGAATGTTTGAAATAGCTCTGGGAGGGAAGCTGGTTGCACATGCGTACTATTTACTTGAGTTATCTCAGCCAGAAGGATTCGTGTGAAATTTTGAAAATCGTCAGACCAAGCACCCTGCAAATACTGGGAGAGCTGTCGGGAGACATTCTGTAAGTCACTCATATTAGTATAGGCTATGGGAGTTACACAAATTGCCGGGAAGGGTGCTATACATCCCAGTCCCCCAATATGTCCACTTGTTCTTGAACCAAATCCACTCTCTGGTTGACTATCAGGATTCCTGCTTGCAGATGTGCATTGATCTGAGTCTGTGTTTTTTGTTTTTTTTTTTTAAAGATTTTTTTTTTTTTAATTTGACAGAGAGAGATCACAAGTAGACAGAGAGGCAGGCAGAGAGAGAGGTAGAGGGAAGCAGGCTCCCTGCTGAGCAAAGAGCCCGATGCGGGACTCAATCCCAGGACCCTGAGATCATGACCTGAGCCGAAGGCAGTGGCTTAACCCACTGAGCCACCCAGGCACCCCTGAGTCTGTGTTTGAAGGGCAGCTGCCGTTCCTTCTGCAAGGGTGTTCACAGCTTCCGCAGTGGGTATAGTTGCAGCAAGCAAGACTGCTGCTGCCGTGGCAGCTGCTGTAGATACAGCCAATGCTGTCACAACGGTGGCTGTGATACCAAAATCTCTCTTCTTTCTGGATAGCACCACCGGTAACTTGTCCTCTGGAATGGAAACTGGGATAGGAACATGGGTAGGGATACGCATAATCACAGCCAGCTTGAAGGCCGTGACATTCCAGCACTGGGAAAGATAGCAATTCTTAGTGAAATTTAACGTATCATTCGGCTCGCTAGCATTTGTTACGAGGAAAAGGAAAGGTGGTGAGACGCATATGGGAGTGGGCTGATAAGTAATATTAAAGCGTGGAGTGAATGTAAAGCTATGCATTTCATTGATGTAAACTGAGCGCAAGGTACTCTGACATCCAGACCACTCCGGTGGCCATACCCTGTTATTGGTGCACCTGGGCAACTTAAAAGGTTGATATGGCCCCGAGGCATTAATAGGTTTCACAGGGGCCAAACCCTGGATCACAGGTGGTCCCATTGAGGTATGTTTAGCAAGCCTTCATCTAGGAACCATGGAGCCGCCTTTTCCACTGTATTCAAAAAGGCCTGAGCAGTTTTTGCTTTTAGTGGAGTTCCATTGGCTTTCAGCAGGTCTTTTAAAGACCCTTCCAACCGCACTTTAGATACTTCAGATCCCATTATGAACACACAGACAGACGCGGACGCCAAAGACACTAACTAGCACATTAACTTTTTACACGCATATACTTCAGTCGACCTTTACTCCCCACTTTACCATGGAATTCCCACTTTTGAACGTGGCCTTTACTTCCCGCTTTACCACGGAAGAAAATCCTGGCTCTATGGCCGCCCCGCTTCTTGTTGTGGTCTTGTACAAGATTCCCACCACTTTAATTGTGGTCCCTTCCCCGCTTACCTGCGGTTTTGATAAGAAAATCCCAGCTCTGTGGCCACCCTGCTTCTTATTGTGGACTTGTACAAGTTTCCCACCACCTTTGTTGTGGTTTTACCTCGCTTACCTGCGGACTTCTGCCTTGCAAGGTTTTTCTATTTTTCTTAATATTTCCCGGGTTTCGCACCAATTGTCGCCCTCGACCCGCAAGGATGACAAGAAGCCCCAGTTCAGATCTATCTTCTCTCTCTTTATTTCTGCAAGTCTACACACTTATATACATTTACATGACCAATCAGTGAGCAAGGTGACCAATAAGGGGCCAAGCAATGGGGATAGCCAATGAGAGTCCTGTTACTATCCTGATTAAATTTGAAACAGCCAATGACTATGTCCTCCTTTAGGCGAGCTTCACCAGAACCTTCGTTGTTTACTTGCAGCGTATTTTGCTGGCAGTGAGCCAAGCGCCATCGTGTAATGGTGGGGACTTTTCCGGCCGGAGGCAATCCCCGACAATAAATATAAGAAAAAAGTGTTTTTTTTCCTTGTGATAAAACAGCATTTACTCTCCTAGAAACGTTTAAATATGCCACACAGCAGTATTTATTTTAGTTAAAATGTATGGTATATCTCCAGTATAACTGGAAGTTTGTACCTTTTCACTGCTTTCATTCAATTTCATTCAATTCTCTCACATCTCTGCTCTGATAACCATATATCTGATTTCTTTATGAATTTTTTTTGTTTCTTTTGTTTTTAAATTCCACATATAGGTGATATAGGTGATACCATGAAGTATTTGTCTTCCTCTGACTTATTTTACTTAGTATATTTTACTTAGTATAATGCCTTCAAGGTCCATGCATGTTATGTGGTCTCCAGTAGCAGAATTTCTTTTGTTTTGTTAGATTAAGAGTCTCTTATGGTTTATCTCCCTCCTGAACCCACCTTGTTTCATTTTTTCCTTCCCTATCCCCCAAGCCCCCCTCTCAAATTCCTCATATCAGGGAGATCATATGATAATTGTCTTTCTCTCATTGACTTATTTCACTCAGCCTAATACCCTCTAGTTCCATCCATGTCATTGCAAATGGCAAGATTTCATTTCTTTTGATAGCTGCATAGTATTCCATTATTCCATATATGCCCACACACACACACACACACACACACACACACACATACCACTTCTTTATCAATTCATCTGTTGATGAACATCTAGGTTCTTTCCATAGTTTGGCTATTGTGGGCATTGCTGCTATAAACATTTGGGTACATGTTCCCTTTTGGATCACTACATTTGTATCTTTGGGTAAATATCCAGTGGTGTGATTGCTGGGTTGGTCATAGGGTAGCTCTATTTTCAACTTTTTGAGGAACCTCCATGCTGTTTTCCAGAGTGGCTGCACCAGCTTGCATTCCCACAAACTGTGTAGGAGGATACTAGTCCTTTATCTGATATGTTATTCATGAATATCTTCTCCCATTCTAACACTTGTCTTTTGGTTTTGTTGACTGTTTCTTTTGCTGTGCAAGAGCTTTTTGATCTTGATGAGGTCCCAATGGTTCTTTTTTGCCCTTGCTTCCCTTGCCTTTGGCAATGTTCCTAGAAAGAAGTTGCTGCATCTGAGGTCAAAGAGATTGCTGCCTGTGCTCTCCTCAAGGATTTTGATGGATTCCTGTCTCACATTGAGGTCTTTCATCCATTTTAAGTCTATTTTTGTGTGTGGTATAAGGAAATGGTCCAGTTTCATTTTTCTGCATGTGGCTGTCCCAATTTTCCCAACACCATTTGTTGAAGAGATTTGTTTTTTTTCCATTGGTTATTCTTTCCTGCTTTGTCAAAGATTAGTTGACCATAGAGTTGAGGGTCTATTTCTGGGCTCTCTATTCTGTTCTATTGATCTATATGTCTGTTTTTTTTTGTGCTAGTACCATACTCTCTTGATGATGACAGCTTTGTAATAGAGATTGAAGTCTGGAATTGTGGTGCCACCAAATTTGGCTTTCTTTTTCAACATTCCTGTGGCTATTTTGGGGTCTTTTGTGGTTCCATATAAATTTTAGATTTGTTCCATTTCTTTGAAATAAATTGATCGTATTTTGATAGGGATTGCCTTAAATGTGTAGACTGCTTTAGGTAGCATAGACATTTTCACAATATTTGTTTTTCTAATTCATGAGCATGGAATGTTTTTCCATTTCTTTGTGTCTTCCTCAATTTCTTTCAGGAGTACTTTACAGTTTTCTGAGTACAGATTCTTTGCCTCTTTGGTTAGGTTTATTCCTGGGTATCTTATGATTTTGGGTGAAATTGTAAATGTGATTGACGCCTTAATTTCTCATTCTTTGGTCTTGGTGTTGGTGTATAAAAATGCAACTGATTTCTGTGCTTTTATATTCTGACACCTTACTGAATTCCTGTACAAGTTCTAGCAGTTTTGGACAGGAGTATTTTGGGTTTTCGACATACAGTATCATATCAGTCTGCAAAGAGTGAGCATTTGGATTCTTTGCTCATTCCAGTACCTTTAATTTCTTTTTGTTGTCTGATTGCTGAGGCTGTGACTTCCTGTACTATGTTGAATAGTAGTGGTGATAGTGGACATCCCTGCCATGTTCCTGATCTTAGTGGAAAAGCTCTCAGTTTTTCCCCATTGATTAAGATATTCACTGTGGGTTTTTCATAGATGACTTTGATGATATTGAGGAATGTACCCTCTATCCCTGTGCGTTGAAGAGTTTTGATCAAGAAAAGATGCTGTACTTTGCCAAATGCTTTTTCAGCTTCTATTGGGAGTATCATATGGTTCTTGTTCTTTCTTTTATTAATGTATTGTATCACATTGATTGATTTGCTGATGTTGAACCAGCCTTGAAGCCCAGGAATAAATCCCACTTGGTCCTGGTGAATAATTCTTTTAATGTACTGTTGGATCCTGTTGGCTAGTATTATTGTGAGAAATTTTGCGTCTGTGTTCATCAAGGATATTGGTCTGTAATTCTCTTTTTTGATGGGGTCTTTGCCTGGTTTTAGGATCAAGGCAATGCTGACTTCATAAAATGAGTTTGGCAGTTTTCCTTCCATTTATATTTTTTGGAGCAGTTTCAGGAGAATGTGTATTAATTCTTCTTTAAATGTTTGGTAGAATTCCCCTGGGAAGCCGTCTGGCCCTGGGCTCTTGTTTGTTGGGAGATTTTTGATGACTGCTTCAATCTCCCTTCTGGTTATAGGTCTGTTCAGGTTTTCTATTTCTTCCTGGTTCGGTTGTGGTAGTTTATATGTTTCTAGGAATGCATTCATTTCTTACAGATTGTCAAATTTGTTGGCGTAGAGTTGCTCATAATATGTTCTTATAATCGTTTTATATCTTTGGTGTTGGTTGTGATCTCTTCTCTATCATTTATGATTTTATTTATTTGGGTCCCTTCTCTTTTCTTTTTGATAAGTCTGGCCAGGGGTTTATCAATCATTAATTCTTCAAAGAACCACCTCCTAGTTACGTTGATTTGTTCTCTTGTTTTTTTTTGGTTTCTATTTCATTGGTTTCTGCTCTGATCTTTATGATTTCTCTTCTCCTGCTGGGTTTAGGCTTTCTTTGCTGTTCTTCTCCAGCTCCTTTAGGTGTAGGGTTAGGTTATGTACTTGAGACCTTTCTTGTTTCTTGAAAAAGGCTTTTATCACTACATATTTAATGCTCAGAACGGCCTTTGCTGTGTCCCACAGATTTTGAACCGTTGTGTTTTCATTATCATTTGTTTCCATGAATTTTTTCAATTCTTCTTTAATTTCCTGGTTGACCCATTCTTTGTTTAGTAGGATGCTCTTTAGCCTCCATGTATTTGAGTTCTGTCTAACTTTCTTCTTATGATTGAGTTCTAGCTTCAGAGCATTGTGGTCTGAAAATACACAGGGAATGACCCCAGTCTTTTGGTATTGGTTGAGACCTGACTTATGACCCAGGATGTGATCTATTCTGGAGAATGTTCCATGTGCACTAGAGAAGAATGTGTATTCTATTGCTTTGGGATGGAATGTTCTGAATATATCTGTGATGTCCATCTGGTCCAGTGTGTCCTTTACGGTCTTTATTCCTTGTTGATATTTTGCTTGGATGATCTGTCCCCATTTCAGTGAGAGGGGTGTTAAAGTCCCCTACTATTAATGTATTATTGTCAATGTGTTTCTTTGATTTTGTTATTAATTGGTTTATATAGTTGACTGCTTCCATGTTAGGGGCATAGATATTTAAAATTGTTAGATCTTCTTGTTGTACAGACCCTTTGAATAAGATATAGCTCCCTTTCTCATTTCTTTTTATAGTTTTTGGCTTAAAATCTAGTTGATCTGATATAAGGATCACCACCCCAGCTTTCTTCTGATGTCCATTAGCATGGTAAATTGTTTTTCACCCCCTCACTTTATTTATTTATTTTAAAAAAGATTTATTTATTGTCTAAAGATTTTTTCTTTTTTTTTCATTTTTTAAACTTATTTTCAGCATAACAGTATTCATTGTTTTTGCACCACATCCAGTGCTCCATGCAATCTGTGTCCTCTCTAATACCCGCCACCTTGTTCCCCCAACCTTCCAGCCCTCGCCCCTTCATCCCCCTCAGATTGTTTTTCAGAATCCATAGTCTCTCATGGTTCACCTCCCCTTCCAATTTCCCTCAACTCCCTTCTCCTCTCCAACTCCCCTTGTCCTCCATGCTATTTGTTATGCTCCACAAATAAGTGAAACCATATGATAATTGATTCTCTCTGCTTGACTTATTTCACTCTTCCAGTGTGAAGAGTCTTCAGTCCCATCCATGTTGCTACAAAAGTTGGGTATTCATCCTTTCTGATGGAGGCATCATACTCCATAGTATATATGGACCACATCTTCCTTATCCATTCGTCTGTTGAAGGGCATCTTGGTTCTTTCCACAGTTTGGCGACTGTGGCCATTGCTGCTATAAACGTTGGGGTACAGATGGCCCTTTTTTTCACTCCATCTGTATCTTTTGGGGTAAATACCCAGTAGTGCAATTGCAGGGTCCTAGGGAAGCTCTGTTTTTAATTTCTTGAGGAATATCCACACTGTTCTCCAAAGAGGCTGCACCAACTTGCATTCCCACCAACAGTATAAGAGGGTTCCCCTTTCTCCACATCTCCTCCAACACACTTTGTGTTCTATCTTCCTAATTTTGGTCATTCTAACTGGTGTAAGGTGGTATCTCAATGTGGTTTTAATTTGAATCTCCCTGATGGCTAGTGTTGATGAACATTGTTTCATGTGTCTGATAACCACTTGTATGTCTTTATTGAAATAAAAGGTATCCAAACTGGCAATGAAGAAGTCAAACTCTCTCTTTGCAGATGACATGATTCTTTATATGGAAAACCCAAAAGACTCCATCCCCAAACTACTAGAACTCATATAGCAATTCAGTAACATGGCAGGATACAAAGTCAATGTACAGAAATCAGTGGCTTTCTTATACACTAACAATGAAAATACAGAAAGGGAAATTAGAGAATTGATTCCATTTACTATAGCACCAAGAACCATAAGATACCTGGGAATAAACCTAACTAAAGAGGTAAAGGATCTGTACTTGAGGAACTACAGAACACTCATGAAAGAAATTGAAGAAGACACAAAAAGATGGAAGACCATTCCATGCTCTTGGAGTCGAAGAATAAACATTGTTAAAATGTCTATACTGCCTAGAGCAATCTATACTTTTAATGCCATTCTGATAAAAATTCCACCGGTATTTTTCAAAGAGCTGGAGAAAATAATCCAAAAATTTGTATGGAATCAGAAGAGACCCTGAATCACTAAGGAAATGTTGAAAAACAAAAATAAAACTGGGGGCATCACGTTACCTGATTTCAAGCTTTACTACAAAGCCGTGATCACCCCTCACTTTAAATCTGGAGGGGTCTTCATGTCTAAAATGAGTTTCTTACAGATAGCATATTGATGGGTATTGTTTTTTTGTCCATTCTGATACCCTGTGTGCTTTGATTGGGGCATTTAGCCCATTTACATTCAGGGTAACTATTGGAAGATATGAATTTAGTGCCCTTGTATTACCTGTAAGGTGACTGTTAGTGCATATTGTTTCTTTTCCTTTCTGGTCTACTATTTTTATGCTCTCTCTTTTACTTATTTATTTATTTATTTATTTGACAGACAGGCAGAGAGGCAGGCAAAGAGAGAGAGGAAGAAGCAGCCTCCCCACCAAGCAGAGATCCCAATGCAGGGCTCAATCCCAGGACCCTGGGATCATGACCTGAGCTGAAGGCAGAGGCTTTAACCCGCTGAGCTACCCAGGTGCCCCATTATGCTCTCTCTTTGCTTGGAGGACCCCTTTCAATATTTTCTATAGGACTGGTTTGGTGTTTGCAAATTCTTTTGTTTTGTTTGTTTGTTTGTCCTGGAAGATTTTTATCTCTCCTATTTTTAATGGTAGCCTAGCTGGGTATATATTCTTGGCTGCATATTTTTCTCATTTAGTGCTCTGAATATATCGTGCCAGTCCTTTCTGGCCTGCCAGGTCTCTGTGGATATGTTTGCTGCCAATCTAATATTTCTACCATTGTATGTTACAGACTTCTTGTCCCAAGCTGCTTTCAGGATTTTCTCTTTGTCACTAAGACTAGTAAGTTTTACTATTAGATGATGGGGTATGGACCTATTTTTATTGATTTTGAGGGGGGTTCTCTCTGCCTCCTGGGTTTTGATGCTTGTTCCCTTTGCCATATTGGGGAAATTATCTATTATAATTTACTCAAATATACCTTCTGTCCCCCCTTTCTTCTTCTTCTGGAATCCCAATTATTCTAATATTATTTCATCTTATGGTATCACTTATCTCTTGAATTCTCCCTTCATGGTCTAGTAGTTTTTTTTCTCTTTTGCTTAGCTTCTTTATTCCCCATCATTTGGTCTTCTCTATCACTAATTGTCTCTTCTGCCTCATTTATCCTAGCAGTTACAGCCTCCATTCTTGATTGTACCTCATTAATAGCTATTTTGATTTCAGCTTGGTTAGATTTTACTTCTTTTATTTCTCCAGAAAGGGATTTTATTTCTTCAGAAAGCGTTTCTCTAAAATTCTCCATGCCTTTTTCAAGCCCAGCTAGCACCTTGAGAATTGTCATTCTGAACTGTAGATGTGACACATTACCAATGTCTGTATTAATTAGGTCCCTAGCTGTCGGTACTGCCTCTTGTTCTTTTTTTTTTTTTTTTTTGTGGTGAGTTTTTCTTCCTTGTCATCTTATCCAGATAAGAATATATGAATGAGAGAATAAAATACTAAAAGGGTGGCAAAGACCTCAGAAAAGTGTATGCTAGCCAAATCAGGAGAGACCCCAAAATGGGGGGAGAAGGAAGGGACAAAAAGAAATTTAAAAAATACACACACACACACACACACACACACACGTATATTAGGCTGCTGAATACAACAGAGCCACCCACTTGATTTTGGGTGTATTTTGGTCTCTTAGAAGAAACTACCTCCCAAAATTTTAAAGAAAGAAAAACATATATACAAAAATAAGGGTAAACATGATGAAGGGATGGACTATGACTGTAAAGATAACAACTAAAAAGAATTCTAAAAAAGGAATTGACAAGTTGGTGGAAAAAGAAAGAAGGAAAAAAAAAGGGAGAGAATGTGCTCAGGCTGGAGACGAGAACAAATCCCTGTGCTAGATTTAGGGTATATTTTGATCTATAAGATGAAATTGTATCCCAAAATTTTTTAGAAAAAAAACTTATATGTATACAAAAAATAAGGTTAAACATAATGAAGGATAAAATTTGACTATAATAATTGAAGGTTTAAGAAGATTTTTTAAAGAAAGGTATTATTAAGATAAGCTAGTTAAAAAATGTTAAAAGAGGAAAGAGGAAAAGTTACAAAATTAAAATAAGAAAAATATAAAATTAAAAAAAATTCATTTAATTTTGCCAGACTAAAGCATCATGAGGAGAAAGCCATGAATTCCATGCACTGCTTTCCCCTAGCTCTGGAGTTTCGCTGTTCTTGATCTGTGAACTTGGTCTTGGCTGGATGTTCTTGCTGATCTTCTGGGGGAGGGGCCTGTTGTAGTGATTCTCAAATGTCTTTGCCCGAGGCAGAATTGCACCGCCCTTGCCAGGGGCCAGGCTAAGAAATCTGCTCGAGTTTGCTCTCGGGAGTTTTTGTTCCTTGAATGCTTTCCATAGAGCTCTGGAGGATGGGAATGAAAATGGTGGCCTCCCAATCTCCAGTCTGGAGGAGCCAAGGTCTTGGGCCCCACTCCTCAGTGCACTGTCAGAGAAAAGGGGTCAGTCACTCCCATTTCCCTGGTCTCTGGCCATGCTCTGGGCTATCCCAGGCTGTGACTGAGTATTTCTGTCTCTGGTGCACACCCCCATTTGGAGTCTCCAAACCCAGCAGATTCCTGCCTCCAGAGAAGGAAGGTGAGTCTCCCTGGATTTGCCACCTGTGGGGTCCCTGCTCAAAAAGCAGTAGTCTAGCTGTGCTGTGGATCATGGTTTAAAGTAACCCGGAGCTGAGAACTCACTCGTTGGCTCTGTCTTTGTAGTTGGCTTCCCTACTCCGATACCTGGGAGCTCTACCACACTCAAACACCCCTGATCTTTCAGTGACTCCATGGGACCTGAGACCACACTGTCCCCACAAGGGCTCCATCCATGCTTAGCCTCTGGAGCAATATCCTTCAGTGGAGCAGACTTCTGAAAGTTCTGATTTTATGCTCCACTTCTCCACCACTTGCTAGGAGCCGGCCCCTTCCCCTGTAATCTATCTTCCCGCTGCTTTGTATTCACTTCTCAGGACGTCCTGCCTTCCAGAAAGTGGTTGGTTTTCTGCTCCTAGAATTGCTGCTCTTCTCTTCGATCTCCCATTGAGTTAGTAGGTGTTCGGAATGGTTTGATAACTACCTAGCTGAACTCCTGTGACCTGATTTCAGTCTGCTACTCCTCCACCATCTTGCCTCTATCCTATTTTTCATTTTTTGAGGAACCTCTACACTGTTTTCCATAGTGACTGTACCAGTTTGTATTCCCACTAACAATGCATAAGTGTTCCCCTTTCTGCACATTCCTACCAGTGTTTGTTATCTATTGTCATTGTGATGATAGTCATTCTAACAGGTGTGAAGTGATATCTCATTATGGTTTTGATTTGCATTTCGCTGATGATGAGTGATATTGAGCACCTTTTCATGCACCTGTTGGCCATTTCAATATCTTCTTTGAAAAAAAGTCTGTTCAGGTCTTTTGCCCATTTTTGAATTGTATTACTTGTTTTTCTGCTATTGAGTTGTATGAATTCTTTGTGTATTTTGGGCATTAGCCTCTTATCAGATACATGAATTGTAAGTACTTTGTCTCATTCCATAGCTCGCCTTTTCATTTTGTGGATTATTTCTTTCACTGTGTAGAAGCTTTTCCTTTTGGTGTAGTATCTTTTACTTATTTTATATTTCGTATTTATGTTCTTTATGCTTTAGTTACCATATCCCAAAAAATTGTTGCTGAGACTTACATCAAGGAGGTTTTTCCCTATGTTTTCCACTAGGAATTTTATGGTTTCTAGTCTTACATTTAAGTCTTAAATTCTTTTTGAGTTAATTTTTGAGTGGTTTAAGATATGGGTCTAATTTCATTCTTTTACATGTGAGTATCCAACTTCCAGTGCCAATTATTGAAGAGATGATCTTTTTGCCATTGAGCATTCTTGGCTCCTTTGTCAAATACTAGTTTACCATATACACATGGTTTTATTTCCAGTCTCTCAATACAATTCTATTCATCTGTGTGCCTGTTCTTGTGCAAGTACCATTCTTTTTTGATTGTTATACCTTTATAGTATAGCTTGAAATAATACAGCTTCTCACTTTGTTGTTCTTTATCAGGGTTGTATTGGCTATCCTGGGGTCTTTTGTGGTTCCATATAAATTTTAGCACTTTTTTCCTACTTTCAAAGAAAAGTGTTATTGGAATCTTGATAGGGATTACATTGAATCTATCAATGGGGGCTTATGGAATATTTGTTCCACAGGCACAGGGTTCTATGTAACATCATGTCAGACCAGGGACCTATTTTAAAACAAAGGAGCAGTGGGAGTAAAACTATGTGATTCTTTTTCTCATAATATATTCTGAAACATTCAGAGCTGCCAGCAGATATATCTTTGGGATGGGTTCCTAAAAGCACAACTGAAGTGCCACTTTGTAGATGATAGTTTAAGAGAATTGGGATTCCATTCTCTACAATACAGTGTACACTGTGAATTAAAGACCTTTGCATTTAGGTTTGTTTCCTTGGTCTGGGAACTAAGAGGTTGAAGCATCTTACCATCATTCTCAATGACCAACTCAGGAAATTTGTGCTTTCTTACTTTACTATGGGCTCTGCAGGGTTAATTGTCCTCGTACTGTTACTGGATAGAGAACCAGTTCTAAATTCCGGTTTAGCTGCTCACCACTAGAAAACAATAGTTCAAAGAAGTGATGGTGGGAAAGGAAATTTCCTTTATAGGAAGCCAACAACTTAGGAAGATGGCGGACAAATGTCTCAAAGGCCATCTTCATCTTCCTGGCAAAGCCCAAGGGCTTTAATGGGGAAGATATGGGAAAAGGGAGGGGGGCTGTGTGCAGGAGAAACAGGTGCTCAGGTGGTTGGTTGTATGCCACCATGACCCTGAACAGACTTGCTGGGATCCATGGACATTATTTTTAAATGTAGTCAGGCCTTATTTTCTGGGAAAGTTTGGTCCTTCACTCCTCAAGGCCAGTGGTCTGCAAATCTTGAGGAACATGTTAGTTCTGCTACAAATCAGAGGTTTTAGGTCACCAAGCAAGAGGTACATAAGCTTGAAGCAAGTTAACCCTTACTACCGGTTGGAGTGCTGTTACAGTTCGAAATGAAGAAACACTCCCATCAGGTGACTCGGTGAGAGTCCTATTGAATTATAAGTTACAGCTCTTCCCTGGAATCTTTAGGCTACTCGTCTAGGAATCTGGACATGAGAAGACAGTCACTATCTTGGCAAAAGTAATTGTGTTACACAATCAATAATGAAAGAATGTATTTAAGATTCTGGTGATTCACTTGGATGCCTCTTGTTGTGGTAAATGGACAAGGGTGGCAACCAGGGCTTGGAAGGGGAATGGTGACTGGGGTTCAGACCCCTCAGGAATGAGGTGTGGTTCACAACACTGGTGATCTATTAACACTCAGCGGAGGTGTTAGTTGAAAGTGGGGGGATGCAGCATGGCTGGTGGAGGTAGGAGATGCTGCATATTTGCTGTGGTTCTCAGCCAAGCAGCAGTGGCAAGTGTTACATAGTTCAACCCAATATCCTTCCTTTGTATTTATGTGAACAATCTTCAACAAATTGTATTTATGTTTATTATATGTAAATACATATACTGTTCTCCATCATTTTCTACACAAAAAGTAATTTTTTTAAAAGATTTTATTTATTTGAGAGAGAGAAAGCATGAAAGGGGCAAGGGGCAGAGGGAGAAGCCAGCTCCCCAATGAGCAGAGGGCCTGATGTGGGACTTGATCCTGGGACTCCAGGATCACGACCTGAGTCGAAGGCAATTGCTTAACCAACTGAGCCACCCAGGTGCCCCAAAAAGTAATTTTTATATCTTTATGTAATTTGAAAAAAAATGACATAAAGTTTTGGAGACCTTTTAATGTCACTCTATTATAGGTCTCCCTGTTCTTTCGAAGTTGCTGCTTTCTTTACATGTTTTTCACTTAGGTTCTTTAGAAGTTTGTTTTCCTTATACAGTATCATGAACAACAGTGAAATGAGCATCTTTGGTACATGTTCTTTAGATGCGTTGTCAATATATCAAAAAGTGGAACCAGTGGGTCATATTGGACATGGTTAAGTGCCCTCCAGAGTAGCCATTTAAGTCTCCCACCAGCAGCCTTTGAGACACTTCTTTCCTCAGATTGTCACCAATATCGTCAGCCCTTTTTTTTTTTTTTTTTTTAACCATCCAAAATTTATTCTCCAACAAGACAGCATCAGCAGGTAAAACTACAGGGTTTCTCCAAGGATTATACATTCACAAGGGCATTACTTAACAGTAAGAAAGGCTCTGGCGTGTTCTCTGTAACAATATCCACTTCACAGTGTAAACAGGTTACTAGCATTGTGTTCAACGTACAATTCCAGAAGGAAAGGCACAACGTGGCAAAAAAAATTTTTTTTGGATCCTAAAAGTCAGGTGCAATAACACAGACAAACTTTTGGTTAACAGTCTTGATCTACTTCCCCACAAAACAGGAGATTTCTCCACTCAGACATTATGGTCTTTCTCCTTCCTTTTTGAACCATGAGAGCACGTTTCATCATTCCATATACAAAAAGGGGAGGGAGTTAAAAAACAAAAACAAAAAACCAAAGAATCAAGAAAACATCTTAAATGTCCAGCGGCTCTCACCACATTAATCAACTCAAGGTTTAAGACAGGGCATGAGAACTCGTCAGCCCTTTTATTTTTCGCCAGTATCATATGTGAAAAAAAGCTCATGGTTTTAATTTTAATTTCCCTGATATTTAGTGTGGTTGATTTTTTTATATGTTTCTTCACCATTTGCATTTCTTCTGTGAATTGCCTGTTTATATCCCTTGTTTGTTTCACAACTTGTTTTTTCAAACCTTTTCTACTCTCTAGACTTCCGACTCTTAGTGAACAAGGAAAACAAAACCTCCAACCTCAAAGTCAACAAAGAAAAGCAAATTGAGCTGGCATCTTCCTCAGTTTTCTACCGCGAAACTTATAAAACTATCTTAATTTCTTGGCATTCGCTCTTCCTTCCCTCCTGTGTTACTAGTGTCTAGCACATGTAATGCCTGTCCATCCACTTCCTGTGTCCTTGTTTTGAACACTCCGTATCATCATAATGTTTCTGAGAATGTTCCCAACTCTGAGTCCCACCTTCCTAAGGTAGAGACCGAAACTCACGTTCTCAGTTTCCCTTGCTTCTGGTGTTATCTTTGCAGGTACACAGGCACTGCCAATCACATGCACTTGCATGAGGCATCCCTTTTTAGAAAAGAGTAACAGAAAGCACCACGTGGAATCCATTTTGTACTGAATAGGGTGGTAGAGTCTTTTGGCTTTCAGGTGATACAGTGGCAAAAGTTCTGGGGTCTCATGTCCTCAGTTAAATGGTGAGTTGCAGTGTCTGTTTTCAGTGGTGGCAGCAGAGGGATATTTGCTGAAACAGTTCCTGTGGCTATGAGTGTTGTTTCTGGCTCTGTAGTCTTAACTCGACTTTCCCTGGGGTTTGGGGACTATTGTATTTAAAAAATTTCTTTTTGTATTTGGACTAAGGACAGTTCTGCTGTTTGCAGTTAATACCCTTGATTGATGATATTTACTGACATTCTGCACCCTTCCCTTTTATGCTTTTAGGGAACTGTCTGTATTGATTAGCTCCTCTCACCGTTAATTCCAGAGTCCCTTCCTGTGTTCATTGAGTTCTCTCTATCTTGCCCTACCATATTTTTCTCTTCTTCCTTTTTAATAGTTATTATTCTGGAATGAATCATAAAATAATCTCTGTCTTCATTTCCTCATCTTCTACTTTCCAACCCACTGCAAGCTAGTTCCCATCTTCATCATTCAATAGAAATTGTTCTCTCCTGTGGTCGCAAATGAGGGATGTGTCAGTAAATTCAATGAACACTCTGTGGTTCAATCATTCAAATCTTCTACTGAGAGGATGGCTTGTATTGGTGTACAAATAGAAGCAAGAAGGATTTTTGTGAAGCTTTTTTAGTACATCAGAAGAAAGAAGAGCATGACTAGAACTAATGTGGACACAGCAGATTTGTAGAGCCCTGGATATAATCAACCAACCCTTCCTCCCTCCTTTCCTTCCTTCCTTCCTTCCTATTTTTCCATCATCTGTATCCCTATTTTCTATGTCAATATGAGAGAGAATAAATCAATAAAAGCACTAGGAAACAAGAAATGATCCATTCTAGGGAACCAGAAATTGTGCATATGTTTTGTAAAGTAGAAAGCAGATAGTAGTATCAGATTGACAAGATAGAGAAAACATAGGCCAAAATGAATAAAACAGATTTAGAGAAATGTCAGAGTTAATAATAATATGAGGGGCAGGAGAGAACCTGTAATTGATTAAAGAAATTAATTCCACATAGCTAAGCCAGAGGAACACCCTATACCTGGTATATACACTGGCAGTATTTAACCCAAGAATGAGTGAGAGAACTGTTCTCTAAGGAAAGTGAAGTACAGGCCTAATAAGGAGACCTGCAGGGTGTAAAGGAGCCTGAGAAGAAAGAAGTAAGCTCAAAGCAATTAAATCATGTTAGAAGTTATGAAGAGGAGCATAAAATCTGGAAAGATTATACTTATGCCAAGCCCTTCTTATTTTGGCAGTTAGGTTGGAAGAGTGGGATATATCCCAACTCTCCTTTCTCTTTCATGCGCATGTATCCTCAAGTGGAGTCTGTATGTTGTCATATTCTGCCCTTTTATACATAACGTTCTCAGTTGACCTATTCAGAGGAGAGTCCAGTGAGGGAGCTAGACCTGTACAACTATGGAGAGAATCCATGCTAATGTCTGTATCAAGCAATCCAGTCCTCTGTCATATGTAGCCACAGATGTTTGAGGGAACAGACTGAAAGAGATAGCCCAAGGTGACAAAGGAGAATAACTAATGTCAGGTGAAACAAAACATTTAAAACCCAGGGAACACATTAAATAAATTTCAATTTTCTATCTCAGAGATATTTTAGTATCAATGAAACCTATGAGCAAAGTGATAAATGTATGAAAAGGGAGAATCAGAGAGCAAGAAAGAATTCTTAGAAATTAAAAATATAATCAAAAACATTTTTAAAAAGACTAATAGAATGGGCACTTTTTAAAGGACAAATTAATCATGTGGAAGTTAAAAGTGATATAATTACTCAGAATATAGTGAAAAAAAGAGGAAAATAAGAAAGAATTATATGAAAGAAAATATGAAAGAATAATTCCAGGAGGCTCAATATCTATGTAATAAACTTACCAGAAAGAAATAAGGCAGAAAATGAGGGGGATAAAATACTTAATTGAATAATAGAAAATCTTTTCTCTGTGTTGGAGATAAGCACAAAATTATAGTCTACATTATCTATGTAGTTGGACAAATTAAAAAGATTCCCATTAGGTACATAATGATAGAATTTTAGAATTCTGAGAATAAAATGATAATTCAAAAATAATTCAAATTGGATTGGATGATATTAAAATTAAAAACATTTGTGCACCAAAGTACACTATCAATAGAGTGAAAAGGCAGCCCATTGAGTGGGAAGGAATATTTGCAGATTATGTATCTAATGAGGGGTTAATATCTAGAGCATATAAAGAACTTATGCAACTCAACAACACAAAAGCAAACAACTCAGTTAAAAATTGGCAAAGTATTTGAATGGACATTTCTTCAAAGGGTATCACAAATGTCCAATAAGCTTATAAGAAGATGTTCAACATCATTAATCATTAGCTATGCAGGGGTGCCTGGGTGGCTCAGAGGGTTAAGCCTCTGCCTTCAGCTCAGGTCATGGTCTCAGGGTCCTGGAATCAAGCCCCACGTCCAGCTCTCTGCTCGGCAGGGAGCCTGTTTCTCCCTCTCTCTCTGCCTGCCTCTCTGCCTACTTGTGATCTCTCTATGTCAAGTAAATAAATAAAATCTTTAAAAAAATCATTAGCTATGCAAATCAAAACCAAAATCATACATACAATGAGGAAAAGAGAATTTCTTCAATAAACTGTGCTGGGAAAGTTGGACAGCTATACATAAAAGGATGAAACTGGACCACATTCTAATGCCATTCACAGACATAAACTCAAAATGGATTAGAGACCTAAATGTGAGACATGAAACCATTAAAATCCTAGAAGAGCACAGCAGTAATTTCTCAAACATCAGCCACAGTAACATTTTCTTCTAGATATGTCTCCTAAGACAAGGGAAACAAAAGCAAAAATAAACTACTGGGACCACATCAAAATAAAAAGGTGTTGCACAGCAATAAAATAAGAAGAAAACCTACTGAATGGGAGAATATATTGGCAAGTGATATATCTGATAAGGGGATAATATCCTAAATATATGAAGAATTTATGTAACTTAACACCAAAAAGAAAAAAAATGACTGATTGAAAAATGACACACAACAGACACATGAAAAGGTGCTCAAAATCACTAATCACTAGGGAAATGCAAATAAAAACCACAGTAAGATATCACTGTATATCCCTTAGAATGGCTGAAATAAAAATGACAAGAAGTAACAACTGTTGATGATGATGGAGAGATGAGGGCACTCTGTTGCGCTGTTGGTGGAATGTAAATTGGTACAGCCACTATGGAAAACAATATGGAGATTACTCAAAATTTAAAAAATAGAAATATCATATAATCCCTTAATTCCACTACTAGGTATTTATTCAACAAAATGAAAACATTAATTGAGGAGTGCTTGGGTGGGTCAGTCAGTTAAGCATCTGCCTTCAGCTTTGGTTATGATCTCAGGGTCCCAAGATTGAGACCCACATCAGACTTCCTGCTTAGCAGGGAGCCTGCTTCTCCCTTTCCCTCTGCCTGCCACTCCCCTTTCTAGTTCTCTGTCTCTCTGCCAAATAAATAAGTAAACTCTTTTTTAAACAAACCCAACAATTCAAAACTGTGCACCTGTATATTTATTGCAGCATTATTTACAATAGCCAACATTTGGAAGCAACTTCAGTGTCCATCAGTAAATGAATGGATAAGGAAAATGTGGTACATACACACAGAAACACACACAGACACATGAGACACACAGGAATATTACACAGCCATAAAAAAGGATGAGACTGTGTTGTTTGAGATAACATTGATGGACCTATGCTAAGTGAAATAAATCTGACTGTGAAAGACAATGTGTGATTCCACTCATAAGTAGAATCTAAAAAAATGAATAACATCAGACCTGTAAATACAGAGAATAAACTGATGGTTGCCAGAGGGAAGGGAAGTGGGGGGTTGGGTGAAGAGGATTGGGAGATACAGGCTTCCAGTTATGGAATGAATAAGTCACAAGAATAAAAGGCACAGCATAAGGAATATAGTCAATGATAATTGTGATAGTGTTGTAATGGGACAGATGGTTGGTACACTTGTGAGTGTAGCATAATGTATAAACTTGTCAACTCACTAAGTTGTACCTGAAACTAATGTAACATTGTGTTCAACTATACTGAAAAACAAACAAACGAACAAAACCATTCCACAATGATATAGCATTTCACATCTATTAGGATAGCTATTTTCAACAACAACACAACAGCAACAAAATAACAAGTGTTAGCAAGAACATGGAGAAATTGGAACACTGTACCTCTGGTGGCAATATCTTATGGTGCAGTCATTGTGGAGATAGTAGAGCTGTTTGAGCATCTCCTCAAAAAAGTGAGAATTTTACTGTATGATCTGGCAGTTTCACGTGTGAGTATACAGCCAAGGGCATTGAAATGGGGACTAGAACAGGCACTTGTGTACCCAGGTTCCTAGCAGCACTATTCACAATAATCAGAAGGTGGAAACAACCGAGAAGCTGTTGACGATTAGAGCATAGAAAAATGTGCCATCCTTCTACAAGGCAATATATTCAGCCTTTAAAAGGAAGAAAGTTCTGACACATGCTACCACATGGATGAACTTGGAGGACATTTTCTAACTGAAATAAACCAGCAACAAAAAGGCAAATACTGTGTAATTTCACTTTTATGAGATACCTGGGGTAGTCAGATGCATAGACAGAAAGTAGAATGGTCATTGCCGGGGTCTGGCAGAAAGGGAGAATGGGAATTATTGTTTAATTGGTACAGAGTTTCAGCTTTACAATATGAAAAGAGTTCTGGTGATTGACGGTGGCAGTGATTGCCCAACTGTATGAATGTACTTAATGCTACATACTTAAAATGGACTCTACACTTAAAATGGTTAATTTTATATTTTATATATTTTATCCAAATTAAAAAAATAATTTGGAGTGGCAATAACTTACCTGTAAGTCAGCTTGATCTTAGACTGCATTTCCAGGAGTGACTCCTAAAAGAAAATAATAAAATTAAAGTAAATCTTATAAATAATAAAATTAAAGTAATATCTTTAAACTTCTGGAAAAATTTATTTTGAAATAAATAAAATTTATCTGTCTATAAATAATAATATATATGTATATTATATATTATATTACATACATACAATATATATTAATATATTATATTACATATAATATATAAATAATAATAAATAATATAAATATTCATTAGTATATAAATAATAAAATTTGTTATTTTGAAAACAATAAAATTAAAGTAAATCTTATAAATAATAAAATTAAGGTAACATCTTCAAACTTCTAGAAAATTTTATTTTGAACCAGAATTCTTTACCTGGTTGGATTAGATAACTTCTGTTTGACCATTGAGACCTACCTGCTCTCCTACCCCAACTTGCTCTCTGTCCCAAGAGGTTGATTTCTGTTGAGTGCTTCAGCTGGGCCCCCCTTTCCCTTTGGCCAGTTTGGGTTCAGCCAGTTAGAGGCACCAACAAGAAATTAGAATCCAAAGGAGAGAGGTTAGGCAGTCCAGTCGCCCCCCCCCCCCCCCCGCCCCAGATTCCTTCCATACTGTGCTGTAGGTTAGCGATGGATATTTTTTTCAAAAAGGCACAATTTAGGGTTGGGTCCTACAGCTGGTTCCCTGGGCTCTATTAACTGCTCCCTCCTCTTACCTCATTTGGACTAGTTAGTGGCTGTTAATAGCTTAATGCCCTAGCTAGCGGCAGGGTGCTTCATTATCTCTCTAGGATTTCTCTTAACCCTGTCTATACCTTTGTTAATTAACTCAGCCACTCAGTTTGCCCAGTTACTCTATTTACATGTGTCATCTGTTTCCTGGACTGACTAAAGTAGGTAATTTAGCATTCAAATGGGAGTGAAAAATAGTCTTTTGGTGGGGGGAATCAGGAACTTCTAAAACCACCTACTGGTCTTTTCTGATTTTGTAACTTGAGCAAATTCCCATGACATTAAATTTAAAAAAAAAAATATATATATATATATAATCTCCATAGATGCAGAAAAAGCATAGGATAAAATGCTAAACTCATGTCATAATTTGATGAAGAGTACATAGCAAACACTTGTAAACCTCATAATCAATGCTTAAACATTTGAAAGTTTAGCACTGGAATAGAAATATGATAAAAGTGTGAGTACTAGTAACTTTTTATTGGTAGTCTGACCACAGCCATGCTACAATGAAAGAAAAATGTCATAAATACTTGGAAGAAGTCAGAATATTATTATAAAGGCAGTATGATTATCTGCCATGAGAATACAAGAAAATTAAACTGGAACCCTATTAGAATAAATGAGTGAATTTAGTCGAAGAAATCTAAGATTGAACTACAATAATAACTCTTTCCCAGCAGTATACAACATAATAACAAAAGACAAAAGCTGAGGCAGCCTCAGTAGCCTGTGGGCAAAATTTAGTATACTAGTGGCCATAGACCTACCCACCCTTCCTTTTTGCCTTCTTCCTTCCTCCCCTCCTCCCTTTCCCTCCTTCTTGCCCTCCCTTCCTCCTTCCTTCCTTCCCTCTTTCCTGCTCACCTTCCTTCCTTCTTCCCTCTACCCCTCCTCCCCTTCCCCTCTCTCCCTCCCTGCCTTCTTCCCTTCCTTCCTTCTCTCCCTCTTTTCTTTCTTTCTCTGTTTCTCTCTCTTTCCTTCCGATGAGAAGTACCTCGGTGCTCCAGATGCTGGCTACCTTTTGTTCTGGACTCACCTGTTAGGAGTTGGGTCACACCACATAACACCAAATTCCAGTCTTCATCTACCCCTCACCCTCACCCCACTAGAGGACCAGTGTGGGAAGCACTGTGCTCCAGGGCTGCTGGGGGCGGGCATGGGCTCTGGCCCAAAGACCTGGGGACAGTACAGCCCCAAATTTGTTTGGGGAGTAAATTGTGCAGGCCAGGCCACAGATCTGTAGCCTTCCAGAAATCAGTATGACCCTGGGGAGCTTTGTGGCCTTCTGGGATGGAACCCTGGAGTCCCAGTCCAACTCTGCAAAGTCCAGGGCCACAGCAATTGGAAGGCACTGTTGCATTGCACATCCTTGGGGTCAAACCTCTGTTCCAGCAGCTGAGAGCTGTCTATCGTCTATCCCAGAAGAATAGTCGTGTAGTCAGAATTAAGTCTTGCACAGACATTTGCTGCCCACTTGGGTGGCCTCTGCCTTGCCACATGTTTTATGGTTCATGTGCATCAAGGAAGCCTTCTCTTTAAGGGCGACCCATGTCTGGGTTCTACTCTGCATGATGCCTCTTTATAGTTAACCTGCTCCAAACTGCTGGCCTCTAAAAGTCAGTGACTCATGTTCACATAAGGGAAGAAGCACTGACAATTAATGAAAGATTACTGCGTTCTTTATATGCTTGGATTATCACGGCTGATCACCTGTTTTTACTCAGATGAACTGTTAAAATCAAAACCATTAGAGTTTTACAGAAAATGATAATCTTTTTGCCCTTCCAAAAAATGTAAGTGGAATCCCAGAAGGGTCAGAGGGAAGTAGGGAATAGAATATATTTGAAAAAATAACGCCTAAGAAGTTTCCAGATTTTGTGAAAACTATAAATCCACAGAGCCAAGGAGTACAGCACATTTCCAGCAGAATAAACACAAAGAAACCAACGCAAGAACTATCTTCGAATTGCTGAAACAGTAATAAAGAGAAAATCTTAAAAGAATCTAAAATGAAAAGACACATTATATAAAAGAAAACACAGGAAAGACTAAATACCTCTAAGAGGTAGTATAAGGCATGAGGCAATGGGGTGACATCTTTAAAGTGTTGAAAGCTCAAAAGTCAACCTGGAACATTAACCAACTCAGCAAAAACGTCTTTCAAAAATTAAGGTGAAATTCCTTTTTTCCGTCAAACAAAAGGCAAGGTAATTAGTTGTTGGCAGACCTATACCACAAGAAATGTTAGAGATTTTGAGGCAGAAGGAAAATCATATCAGCAGGAAACATGGGTATACACAAAGGAATAAAACATCAGAAGTGCGAAATATGTGAATAAGTAAAAATGTTTTGTTTCTTAGGTTTCTTTAAGGATAATTTCTTTAGAGATGATTAACCATTTAAAGTGGACAGATGACTTAGGAGTCTCCTAAGTAGGGGTTGGTGAGGCAGCCAGCGTCTGCTTTCCACTTGTTTTCTCAGTAGGTCTTGCTCTCTGTCACACTGCAAGTCAGCGTAGATGAGTGCAGAGCTATCCGGATGATTTTTTGTGGCCCAGGTAAGACGCTCAGAAATGCACAATTCATGCCATATATGAAATTAAAAGAGCAACTTTTTAGTGGGCTTTACTATGTCAAATGTTGTGTTGACTATGAGTCCTTTATGTTCTTCTAGAAAAACCCCACAGTGTCAGAGTTTAGCTGAGAGTTGTTCCCATTTGCTCACTTTTAGCATATACTTATGTAAACTTACACTCAAATCATCTCTCTTCTGTAAACCAAATCCAAAATCCTGACTTTTTTCTATTAAATATTAATTCCACTAGGTGGAGGCATTTGCTTAGTTTTGTTGTTCTCACGAAAGCCGAGCAATAACAAGTCTAATAATAAGCAGGGAAACGAGTCAGAGAAAAAGGCCCACAGCCCTCCCAAGCGTGGTGGTTTGCACTGTATTAGCTTGGCAAGTGCATCCCCATTACTACATGGAGTTCCACTGAACAGTAGGGGATTAGGGGCACCGGTCCCCATGCAGTTAAAAATCTGTGGAGAACTTTTGAGTCCCCCAGAACTTAACTGTCGATGACTTGCTGCTGACCAGTGGTCATACCGAGAACATAAACAGCTGAGGAGAGAACATGAAACATGCATGTTTTGTATGTCACATGTATTGTGTGCTATATTCTTACAATCAAGTAAGCTGGAGAAAAGGTGGTGTTACTAAGAACATTGTATGGAGGGACCTGGGTGGCTCAGTCTGTTAACCACTGCCTTCAGCTCAGGCCATGGCCTAGTGTCCTGGAACAGAGCCCTGCCCAGTGGGGAGTCTGTTTCTCCCTCTGCCTCTGCCCCTACCCTGCTCACGGTCTCTCTCTCTCTCTCTTTTTCTCTTTCACATAAATAAATAAAATTTTAAAAGAAAGAATATCACAAGGAAGAGAAAACACATTTATAGTACTGGACTGTTGTTTATCTAAACTTAAAGTTTACATCAATTCTTGATAAGACGAGTCGTCTGTCTGTATCGATATCACTATTGTCTTCTCGGATACAGACCACTGTAGATGTTATGGGTATTTCTGACACCAGGATGCAAAGATGGTGTGCAGTCTGTAAGTGTTGATGAACTTTGATGTTTTGTCATAGATTTGTGTATCTTTTAGGGTAGTAAATGATAAAATAGACTAGTATCTACATGTATTTTATGCATTTATGACACAGGTAACTTTTTCACAATTCTTCCACTCTTTTTAGGCTCCACAATTCATTTGTGAGTTTTTAAAATTGCTGCAAATCTCTAATTTTCCAGTATATTTATTGAGGAAAAAATGTGTGTAAGTGGACCTGTCCAGTTCAGACCCTTGCTGTTTGACAGTCAACTGTATTTGCTTTTAATGTTTAGCAAAGGAAAGTAGCAAGTTTTCTAAGCTGATAATGTCTAAATGTTTTCTTCCTGCTGGTTGGATTTCAAACCAACCTCTAAGGGCTGAATCGATTGTTAACCAGGCCTCTTACATTTTCTCATTTAATCCTGTCAGGTGGGTTTTTTTTTTTTTTTCCCCGTCAGGTGGTTCTTGCATTCCACAGTGATGTATAAATTGTCTGTAACAGTAAAATGTATGCTTATTTCATTTTAACCAAGATGATAATATAAAGAACATTATTAATATATACATATTTTTATGTAATACTTTAGTCTTTGTATCAGTAACTTAACATAAAATGACACCTCTTCAGATTATGGGGAAGCAGTATTCTTTTTTGAATATTCTATGCAAGCGACACAAATGTGTGAGACATTTCTTAAAGTAGCTGAAATATGAAAGGGCTAAAGGATTGTGGGAAAATTTTTTTCAGCTTGAAGCTTTTTTGTTGTCATCTTTCTGGGTTTCTTCTTTGCTGTTTTTATTGGTACAAACGTTATATGGAAACAATATCTTTCCAGTTAAATAGGAAATTCATCTGCTCTTTATTTTGTATTTGAAGTTTTAATGCTCTGTGTCATCAGTTCATTGACTTCAAGGAAGTAAGTCTCTGAAATGTTGCACTTTATGGGAGGAACCCAATTCTCTTCTTGTGCAAGTGGTTTTTTTAAAAGTCTTTCTTGTATGAGAACTATTGTCTCAGTTTTATTGTTTTAAAGATACTCTATTAATTATCTACAGCTGCTCTCATAAATGGTTTAAAAACACAACAGACTTTTGTCCTTTAATCCCTTAGAGAAAATTTAGTGACTGATGTTTCCTTTTTATCTTCATTGTACATCTGTGGGAAAAGGGTGACAATCCAATGTTGATGAAAGTATCATTAGAAAGAATTCTAAGTTTTCATATCTCACATGTCTCATATATAAAAAATAAATTTGATTTTTCATTTAAAGCAGTTATTTGGTATACACCGAATAAAAACTGAGATGTCTAATTCTTGCACAAATCTTAAAATTTATTTTTGTCTTTAGGATGAAAGCCTGGCCCGCCAGTTGGTGGAGCTAGGCTACCGAGGGACTGGAGAGGTGGTGAAAAGGGAAGACTTTGAAGCAAGGAAGGCAGCGATAGAGATCGCAAGGCTGGCTGAAAGAACTCAGAAAAAGTAAGTGTCCGTGTTCCAGATCTAGATTTTATATCCTAGTGTAGAGTCTCTGGAAAAGTCTAATTTCATTGGCACTGTTGTAATTTAGAAACATTGGCTGGAGCAGGTAGAACTTGAAATATCCCAAGCACGTGTTCTTCAGGTCAGGAACGGCAGGAACTGTGATGTGCTTGCAAGAAGTCACATGCAACTTGAAGCTATGAATTTAGAAACATAAACACCAAAATACTGTCATTAGACTAATAAAGTCTTATTAAAAAGTAAGTCAGTGTTATTGGCTTTATGTATTTATATACTAAAAATATAAGTGACTTTTGCCTTAGAATTCTTTGTACTTTTGAGACCTATAAGTCTTTGACATCATTTATGTACTTATGTTTCTGAAAACATTATTTCATTCAACTTTATGAAAGATCACTGGCTTTTGTTAATGTGACTAATGCAGGGTACATGAATAGGAATCTAATTAAATATGTTAGATGTATTATGAAAGAGATGTATACCTAAAGTGAACCTTATCAGTGGATAAGCCAGTATGAAAGGTGTGACAAAGCAATTATCTGTTTACTTTTTAAAAATGAATGCTAAAGCTGTGCATGTTGAAGAGGACAACTACTTGGAAATTGGCATATTATTCTTAGATATAATTTTAAAAACTACCCTATAATTATGAGTAGAAATCTCTCATGTATTTATCTTGACAAATAATGTTTGGTAGTGAAATGGGAATTGGTTCCAGGAGTGTGCAATTTTAATTGATTGTTCTAGTGGTTACTGTGCTTCATTACCATGAAATTTTGAAATTTAATATACTGTCATTTGGTAATATATTAGTAATCCGATGCTACCATAACACATTACTACAAACTCAGTGGCTTAAAACAACATGAATGTATTTATTCATAGTTCTTTGGGTCAGAAGATAAGAGGACAATGGCTCAGCTGGAGCCTCTGCTCAGTATATCACAAGGTTGAAATCTGGGTGTTGGCTGGACCGAGTCATGGTCTGGAGACTCTGAGGATGAATCTGCTTCCACACTCATTCAGGTTACTGGCCAGACTCAGTTTCTTATGATTATGGAACTGAGGTTCCCATTTCCTTGTCCACTGTCATTTTGGGGCCTGGGCTGCGGGGTCCTACAGACTACCCACATTTGTCCTCAGGCTTTCCATGTGGTCCTCTTTCAGCAGTAGTAGTTCAAAAATTCTCTCACCCTTCAAATTTCTCTGACTTCTTCTGCAGCATCTTTCCTGATTCTAGCCAGAGAAAGAGCTCTCCTTTTAAGGGCTCATGTGGTCACACTGAGTCCGTCTAGATTATCGTGATCATCTCCTTATTTTAGGGTCTATAACCTTCATTACATCTGCAAAGTCCCTTTTTCTCTGTAAGGTAACATGTTTGCAGGTTCTAGGAATTAGGGCATGGGCAACCTTGGGGTTCTGGCCCAAGGGCATTCTGCTTACGGCAGGTCCTTTATACAAAAGTTTGAGAATTTATTCAACATTGTTATACATGACTTCTGTTCTTAAAAAAATCTGAAATGATGCCAAGTATAAGGGTACAATGTGATGTGTCTTATATAAAACATCAGGGGAGTCTTCTCTTTCCATACCAGTAGATGTTTATCAAGAGCGGAAGTGGAGAGATTTTTGTGAGATTTTGCAGGGAATTAATGTATATTCATATTTTATTAGAGACCTGTCCAATTCATACAAGAGAAGTTGGTCATGTTTAAAGTGTAAGTGTGCATCATGACCACTTTGTGTTTGAGGATCAAAGTGAGTATTTGCTCTATGCAATAGTCTCTCTAACTGGCCAGAGCTGGAAGTCATCAGGCTACTTAAGTACCAGTCATGGGAGGCTAATCCCCACCCAGAGCTGCTAGAACTGGAAGGCCCTTTCATCTGCAGTTCCTCTGGCTGCCTTTGTAATGGGATGGGCCCCATATGTTGCCTCTGGCCCCATGTGGCAGTCACTTTGCTCCCTTCCCTCCCTTCCTCCAGCATTAGTGACAGCAGGGCAGCAGAGGGAGACCTAGAGTCAAATACGTCTTCGGCCTATATTTGCAGGAGAATGACTTTGAAAATATGCATGAATTATCTGCCTGTCTGCCAGTTGGAAAATTGGAAACTTGGAAACTTGAAACTTGGAAACAAGAAACACTTGATTCTACCATCAGATTATATTATATTTACTTCTCTAATGTGCCGGTGAGGAGTCCTTTGTAGATCCCAATCCTCTGGTCTGGTGATCGTCCAGCACCCATCTCAAGAAGCTGGTACCTAAGAGTCTCATTTACTTAGATTAGTTTCAGAGGTGAAGGAGTCTGGAGAGAAGAAAGTTAAAGGTACTGGGGGGGAGCATTGTGAGGAAGTGGTATTTTGGTAAGTATCTCTCCAAAAGAAGGCATAAGGTGAAAAAAATTATTGTGCTTTTAATTTAGTCATTCACTTTACAGAGACTCATACACAACCATATTGCATTAGGCACTGTGCTAAATGCTGGGGATATGGGAGAACATAAGAGAGTCCCTGCCCTCAAGAAATCTGAGGGCTAGATAAATGAAAGACAGTTACATTGCTGGTGTGAATATAAAATAGAAAACAGTTCGGCAGTTCTTCAAAAAGTTGAACGCAGAGTTCCCATATGACCCAGCAATTCCATTCCTAGGCATACATCCAAGAGAACTGAAGACATAGGTCCACTTGGAAACTTGGTCACCTGTGTTCATAGCCGCGTTATTCATAGTCACCGTAAAGTGGAAAGAATCCAACTGTCTATCACCTGACCAATGGGTAAAGAAAAGGTGGCATATAGACACATGGAATAGGATTTAGCCATGAAAAGGAGAGAAGTACATACTGTCACTTGCTACCACATAGATAGAACTTGACAGCATTAGGCTAAGGGAAAGAAGGCAGACAAAAGAACTACATACTGTATAGTTCTGTTTGTACAAAATGTCCAAAGTGGGCACATGCATGGGGACAGAAAGTGGACTTGTGGTTGCCAAGGGCTGGGAGGAAGGGTGAATGGAGAATGACTGCTAAGGGGTATGGGGCTTCCTTTGGGGTGTTGAAATATTCCAGACTTGGAGAGGATTGCACAACTTGTAAATATACCGAGAACATTGAATCCCACACCTTAAAAGTTTGAATTTTATGGTATGTGAATTATAGCTCGATAAAATCAATCACAACAGAAAAGGATGCATTCTGTCATAGTTGCTGTGGTGACACCCTGAAGTTAAGATTTGGGGGATGTGAAGAACAGGGAAAGCTCTTCTTAAGGCAAGGCTGCTAGTGTGGCTCTTACAGGATAGGTAGGAATTAATCAGGCAAAGAAGGATGTGAAGATGGACATGTCCATTTTGCCTCAATTCTGTGACAAACTCCCCTCCTTCGAAAATCATCCTCTCTACCTCTTTGTCTAAATTCGTACCTGTTTCCTTGCTAAGGAAGATACTTTTCCCCCTAAAGCTGTACAACTTACTTCCACATTTTCTGGGATAAACCATCTCTGCTTCATTATCATGTAGACATCATCTCTCACCTGTCCTGAACTGAGGTTCACAGCATCTGGTATAGTAGCCATAAGGCAGAAAGAAGCTTTAAATGTTGGGAAGGAGGAATGCATATAGTTTTGTTGGTGAACTTTTTGTCAAGACTGAATGTTCTTCTCTCCAGGGTTTGGCCAAGGTATGTTAATGAGGAATCCCCATCATAAGTTCCAGAAAATTTCCATTTGTAGTGAGAAGTTCAGTTTGTTTCCACAGGTGATGGAGAGATGGACCTTAACTATTTGTGAAAAAAGGTTGAATAGTGGGTTCTTAGGGTATATTTAGTATTAGTTTAAGATGCTATTATTCCCATTCCTTTCAGCAAGCTAATGTCTATGGCATGCTTTTCTTTTTTTTTTTTAAGGTTTATCTATTTATCTTAGAAAGAATGAACGGGAGCACGGGGTGGGGGAGGAGCAGAGGGAGAGGGACAAGCAGACTCTGTGCTGAGCACGGAGCCTGATGTGGGTCTTGATCCTAGGAGAGCCCAAGATCGTGACCTGAGCCGAAATCAGGAGTTGGATGTTCAACCAACTAAGCCAGTCAAGTACCCTGAAATGCTCTTTATATTCACCCTGGCTTGCAGAGGAGGGCCACTGAATTTTTTCTTAGTGATTTTGGTTCTATTCTGACCAGTGTATTTCTGATGGCCATGGTGACTCGGTGTCCTCTGGGTCCTTCCATGGACCATAATCCTTGGTGGATCTTCTGGCCTCACAGAATATGTCCATTCTAGCCTGCCCAGTTTTCTGAGCCTTTAATCCCTTCCTCAAAATTCTGTCTCTGCAATTGAGGCATTTCAGCTCTAGACATTGTGGGTCATTGCTGGTTTCCAGTTTCTTGGAGTCACCTTAGCAGTGGCATTGCACCATCTTCTGGGATCCTTACCAAAATGCTATGTCTTGTGTTCTGAGGAGGTGCAGCAAGTCAGCAAATTCTGCTACGCTCAGTCTTATTTCTGGCTCTCCTGGTCTAGATTTATCTCCCAGTCCTGCTTATGTGCTATCTAGGTGCACAGCTCCTTTGGGAGTAATGCCCATTTCCTCTCTTACCAGACCTAACATGTCCCTGGCTGTGATCTCTTTTATAGGCCTGAGGGCCAGAAGCAGAACTGGGGACATCTCCTGAGGTAGACATATGTTGTCTCATGGGAGGAAGATCTCTGTGTTTTCCTTCTGTTTTGCTGCTGGTGGTGAGAGTTGGGTAGTTCCTAATGGAGAGGTTGAGATCACTTCTTCAGACTCAGAAGATTGAGAAGAAGTCTGGGGAGGTCCGAGTCTCAGGAACATCTACTGGGGTGTGTGTTGGGATCCCGGGTTTTCTTAATGAGAATTCTGATTTTGCTGTTACAAACCTGCCCCTGCTGAACATCCGAGTGTCTTTGGACTTCAGCCACTGAGACTATCCAATCCTGTGCTGGATTCATCCTGTGCTCGCCCACTGCATGAGGTGAGGACTTCTTTGTAAGCTAGCAAAGGCACTGGTTTGTTTTTTTGTTTGTTTGTTTTGTTACAGTTGTTGGTTACTTGCCCTCAGTTTTGCATTACCAACCTTAGGGCATCAGTGCAATTTAGGGACAGCGAGCTATGTAAGTGCATTGTTGTTACATTGTATCACTATCCATACATTTCAAATGCCTGAATCATCCCACTGGCTAGGGCACTCCACTTTAATCGTACAGCATCCTGGTTTCCACGTGTGAATGAGTGTTTTAACACTGGGCTCTATACCTTGTGCTGGGGCTTTCTGCACACCACTTAACCTCAAGAGCTGTGGACCTCATTACTAAAGGGCTCGTGGTGAGAGATAGAGTCCCCAAAGTTCATTTTACGGCCTGCTTTTTCAGACTATTCCAGGTACGGTCTGTCACAGACTAGCCTTTCTAGGAAGCAGGCACAGAGATGAAATTAAGAATTCAGAAGTTGGGGCTCCTGGGTGACTCAGAGGGTTGAGCCTCTGCCTTCGGCTCAGGTCATGGTCTTGGGGTCCTGGGATCGAGCCCCGCATCAGGCTCTCTGCTCAGCAGTGAGCCTGCTTCCCCCCTCTCTTTCTGCCTACCTCTCTGCCTACTTGTGATCTCTGTCTGTCAAATAAATAAAATCTTTAAAAAAAAAACTCAGAGGTTAACTGGGAAGTAAAAAACATGAAAACGTAAAAAGAAAAAAACATAAAAAGTAAAAAACAAAAAGAAAAGGCTGGAAGTAAAATTAGGGGGAAGTTTCAGACCTTGATGCTCACCTGGCTGAGTCTCTTTCAGATCAGTGGAGTGTTTGCAAAGCAAGATTATGTTAAAGGGATCCCACAATTGGTGGAATCTGATAGATCTAAGATCTGTTTGATCTTAGAGCCATTGTCTTGCTTCATGATTTACGGAGGCCATTCTGAGAACAGCACAACATCTCATCGGTTAAGGCTGACCAAGAAAGCTAACTGGAAGCAATCACCTAACTATTTCTTTCTTCCTTCCCTCCGTCCCTCCATCCCTCCCTCCCTCCCTTTCTTCCTTCCTCTCTCTCTCTCTTTCTTTCTTTTTAAGATTTCATCTGTTTATTTGTCAGAGAGAGAGAGAGAGAGAGAGAGCACAAGCACAAGCAAGGGGAGTGGCAGGCAGAAGGAGGAGCAGGCTCTGCACTGAACAAGGAGCCTGATGTGGGACCTCAATCCCAGGACTCTGGGATTGTGATGACCCAATCCAAAGGCAGACACTTAACTGACTGAGGCACCCAGGCATCCCCCTAACCATATTATTTGAAGCCAGGCAACAATTTCTTTAATTTTATAATTCATTTTTAGAATTCAGATTTATTGATTTTTAAGTTGTTTGATTTAATGACTTGTGAAAAACATACATAGTAGTGAGACATTCACCACAGTCAGGATGCTGATATCTTCATAACTTCAGAAGTTACACCCCTTTATATCTCTGCCCTCCTGGCAGTACCTGGCAACCACTCATCTGATTTCTGTCCCTAGAGTTTTTGGCCTTTTCCAGAATGTCGCATCAGTAGAATCATACAGCTGTTTTTTCACTAAGTCTTTTGAGATCATGAGTTTGCATGTATGTTTGTTCTTGTTTATTGTTGAGTAATATTCTGTTTTATGGATGGACAGTTTGTGTATTTATACATTCTCCAGTTGATGGATTTTTTTTTTTCTTGTAGTGTGTTTTCTTCATTTTGTATCAGGTTAATTTTGGTCCCATAAAATGCCTTGGGAAGTTTTACTTGTTCTTTCAAATATCCTGGAAATAATGTATAGAGGTGATGTTATTTCTTCCTTAATCGTTTGGTAGCATTTACCAATGAAACCTAGTCCTGACATCTTCTTTGTGAGAAGGCTATTAACCGCAAATTTAATTTCTTGTAGATAATAAGGAAGTTAAGGTTACTTATTTCTTTCAGAATAAGGTTTTGTAGTTTGTATCTTTCAGATAATTTTTTTATTACTTTTCTGTATCAGATATACATAGGCACAAAATTGTCATAATACTGTGTTAAATCATTTTAATATATGTAGAATCTGTAGGGATGTTTCCTCTTTCATTCCTCATATTAGTAAATTAATCCTGATTTAACTATATAGGAGTTTACTAATGTTTTCAAAGAACTAACTTTTGAACTATAATGATTTTTCTCTAGTATTTCTGTTTTCTATTTCATTGTTTTCTGCTCTTCATCATTTCCCTCATGTTGCATTGGGTTTAGTTTTTTTCTTTTTCTAGTGTCTTAAAGTAGAATCTTAGATATTGATGTTAGACCTTTCTTCTTTTCTCATATGAACTTTAATGCTATATAGCTCCCTCTTGGTACTCTTTTAGTTGGATTTCAACAATTTTGGTGTTTATTTTGATTTTCATTCAATTAAAAAGATTTTAAAATTTCCATTGTGACCCATGAGTTATTTTGAAGTTGTTGTTTAACCTCCAAATATTACAGATTTTTGAAATATCTTTTTGATACTGATTTCTTGTTTAAGTCTGTCATGAAAGGAGAATAAATTCTGTATTATTTCTTTCTTTTAAAATTTATTGAGATGTACTTTTTGCCCCAGAATATAGGTTATGTCAGTGACTTCCAGCAACATTTGAAAATGAAATGTTCTTAAAAAAAGTCATTAGGTCAAGTTGTTTGGTTGTGTTTTCAGGCTTTCCGTATCCGTACTGATTTTCTGTCTCCTTGATCTGACTAGTGTTACCAACTCCCAACTATAATAATGGATTTTTCTGTATATTTTTAAAGTTTTATCTATTTTTGCTTTATGTATTTTAAGGTATGAACTTTATGATTACTATGTTTTCTTGACATATAAAAGTCAGGAATTGACTCCTATATCATTTAAAAAATTTCCTCTTTCTTTATTCCTGGTAATGATCTTTTTTCTGAAGTTTACTTTTTCTGATACTCATATAGTTACCTGAGTTTTTATTTTACTCTTTTATTTTACGCTTTGAGTTTTTATTTTACTCTTTTACTTTTAACCTACTTTTTTAACTTTTACTTTTAACTTATGAATATTTATATATTTAAGATGGATTTCTTATGTACAGTTTTGCCTTTTTAATTCAGTCTTTAAGCACTGCCCTTAATTAGTATATTTGGGTGATTTATGCTTACATAATTATATATATGCATATGTATATGATTTAAATCTACCATCTTGCTGTTTTCTGTGTGTCAAATTTTGTCTACCTGACTTCCTTTAAATATAGTTTTTAGAAATGATCCATTTTTTCTTCATATTTGACTTTTTTATACTTCTTTAAACTTTTTTTAGTGATTGTTCTTTGTTCTTTAAAAAACTAGTGTAATATTCAATTTTAGCTTCTAATAGTCTATATTCAAATAATATTATGACCTTTTCATGTAGTGTGTAAGAACTTTGCCCCAGTGCCATTTTCCCCATGTTTTTTTCTATTTTGTCATACATTTTTACTTCTTTTTTTTAAAATTTTTTATTTATTTTCAGCATAACATTCATTGTTTTTGTACCACACCCAGTGCTCCATGCAATCTGTGCCCTCTCTAATACCCACCACCTGGTTCCCCCAACCTCCCACCCTCCCACCACTTCAAACCCCTCAGATTGTTTTTCAGAGGCCATAGTCTCTCATGGTTCACCTCCCCTTCCAATTTCCCCCAACTCCCTTCACCTAACTCCCCATGTCCAACATACTATTCGTTATGCTCCACAAATAAGTGAAACCATATGATAATTGACTCTCTCTGCTTGACTTATTTCACTCAGCATAATCTCCTCCTGTCCCGTCCATGTTGCTACAAAAGTTGGGTATTCATCCTTTCTGATGGAGGCATCATACTCCATAGTATGTATGGACCACATCTTCCTTATCCATTCGTTCGTTGAAGGGCATCTTGGTTCTTTCCACAGTTTGGCAACTGTGGCCATTGCTGCTATAAACATTGGGGTACAGATGGCCCTTCTTTTCACTACATCTGTATTTTTGGGGTAAATACCCAGTAGTGCAATTGCAGGGTCATAGGGAAGTTCCATTTTTAATTTCTTGAGGAGTCTCCACACTGTTCTCCAAAGAGGCTGCACCAACTTGCATTCCCACCAACAGTGGAAGAGGGTTCCCCTTTCTCCACATCCCCTCCAACACATGTTTCCTGTCTTGCTAATTTTGGCCATTCTAACTGGTGTAAGGTGATATCTCAATGTAGTTTTTTAAAAAAAATTAATTTATTTATTTTCAGCATAACAGTATTCATTATTTTTGCACCACACCCAGTGCTCCATGCAATCCGTGCCCTCTATAATACCCACCACCTGGTACCCCAACCTTCCACCCCCCCGCCACTTCAAACCCCTCAGATTGTTTTTCAGAGTCCATAGTCTCTTATGATTCACCTCCCCTTCCAATTTACCCCAACTCCCTTCTCCTCTCTAACACCCCTTGTCCTCCATGCTATTTGTTATGCTCCACAAATAAGTGAAACCATATGATAATTGACTCTCTCTGCTTGACTTATTTCACTCAGCATAATCTCTTCCAGTCCCATCCATGTTGCTACAGAAGTTGGGTATTCATCCTTTCTGATGGAGGCATAATATTCCATAGTGTATATGAACCACATTTTCCTTATCCATTCGTCCATTGAAGGACATCTTGGTTCTTTCCATAGTTTGGGAACCGTGGCCATTGTTGCTATAAACGTTGGGGTACAGATGGCCCTTCTTTTCACAACATCTGTATCTTTGGGGTAAATACCCAGGAGTGCAATTGCAGGGTCATAGGGAAGTTCTATTTTTTTTTTTAAGACTTTATTTATTTATTTGACAGACAAAAATCACAGGCAGGCAGAGGCAGGCAGAGAGAGGAGGAAGCAGGCTCCCTGCTGAGCAGAGAGCCCAATGTGGGTCTCAATCCCAGGACTCCGGGATCATGACCCGAGCTGAAGGCAGAGACTTAACCCACTGAGCCACCCAGGTGCCCGGAAGTTCTATTTTTAATTTCTTGAGGAACCTCCACACTGCTCTCCAAAGAGGCTGCACCAACTTGCATTCCCACCAACAGTGGAAGAGGGTTCCCCTTTCTCCACATCCCCTCCAACACATGTTGTTCCCCTCCAACACATGTTGTTTCCTGTCTTGTTAATTTTGGCCATTCTAACTGGTTTAAGGTGATATCTCAATGTGTTTTTTTTTTAATTTTTAATTTTTTTTTAATTTTTATTTTTTTTTCAATTTATTTATTTTCAGAAAAACATTATGCATTATTTTTTCACCACACCCAGTGCTCCATGCAAGCCGTGTCCTCTATAATACCCACCACCTGGTACCCCAACCTCCCACCCCCCCGCCACTTCAAACCCCTCAGATTGTTTTTCAGAGTCCATAGTCTCTCATGGTTCACCTCCCCTTCCAATTTACCCAAATTCCCTACTCCTCTCTAACGCCCCTTGTCCTCCATGCTATTTGTTATGCTCCACAAATAAGTGAAACCATATGATAATTGACTCTCTCTGCTTGACTTATTTCACTCAGCATCATTTCTTCCAGTCCCGTCCATGTTGCTACAAAAGTTGGGTATTCATCCTTTCTGATGGAGGCATAATACTCCATAGTGTATATGGACCACATCTTCCTTATCCATTCCTCCGTTGAAGGACATCTTGGTTCTTTCCATAGTTTGGCGACTGTGGCCATTGCTGCTATAAACATTGGGGTACAGATGGCCCTTCTTTTCACGACATCTCAATGTGGTTTTAATTTGCATCTCCCTGAGGGCTAGTGATGATGAACATTTTTTCATGTGTCTAATAGCCATTTGTATGTCTTCATTGGAGAAGTGTCTGTTCATGTCTTCTGCCCATTTTTTGATATGATTATCTGTTTTATGTGTGTTGAGTTTGAGGAGTTCTTTATAGATCCTGGATATCAACCTTTTGTCTGTACTGTCATTTGCAAATATCTTCTCCCATTCCGTGGGTTGCCTCTTTGTTTTCTTGACTGTTTCCTTTGCTGTGCAGAAGCTTTTGATTTTAATGAAGTCCCAGAAGTTTATTTTGGCTTTTGTTTCCTTTGCCTTTGGAGATGTATCTTGAAAGAAGTTGCTGTGGCTGATATCGAAGAGGTTACTGCCTATGTTCTCCTCTAGGATTTTGATGGATTCCTGTCTCATTTTGAGGTCTTTTATCCATTTTGAGTTGATCTTTGTGTATGGTGTAAGAGAATGGTCGAGTTTCATTCTTCATATAGCTGCCCAGTTACATTTTTACTTATAAGTAGGTTGCAAATTCTATAATACATTGTTACTATTTCACATAAGATCCTGATTTTATTAAGTGATTCAAAATAAAATATATTCTTTTACATTGACCCTCATTTGATCATTTTGGGTACTTTCTATTTCCTTGTTCAGATCAAAATTTCTATTTGAAAGTGCTGTTGTAACTCTGTATCTTCTTTTAAGCTTTTTTACTGTGCAGGTCTGCAAGCAGTGAATTTTCCTCACCTATCAGTTGTTGACAAAAATATTTTTCTTTGCTTTTGAAAGATAATTTTTGCTGGATATAGAATTCATTGTTCAGATCCAGCTTCAGCACGTCCACAGTCGCTGCACATCTGTGCCCGAGGAATCAGCCTGGGCTTTTGGTCTCCCCAGCTCTTGCTCTTTTCCTAGCAACAGTGCATCTCCGTGTCTGTCATATGCCTAAAATGTAATGTTTCATACTCTGTTTACCTAGTTTGTGTTCTGACAGTTACCATTTTCTGCTTTACGAGCTTTATCGAGTGATCATCTTCAGTGTTTTCATCTAGAAAGATGGATCATTTCTATCCTTTAGATTTGTAGGGATTAAGTACTGTAAGTGATGCTGTGTTGTAGTTTAATTAATTATAGTATGTTATATTGCTAATTATAAGACCAGTACTTCCAATTTAATCTCATTAAATTCTTATATCCATTTTCATAAGCATGAATACTATCAGCTAAAATTCTTTCTTCTTAAATTCTTTTCATGTGTTTTTATGAGATAATTGGCTTTGTTTCATGTTCATTGGAATTCTAATTCTTCTGAATAAATGCATATGTGGAACTTGTTATTGAGAGATCATTTCAAATGCAACATTTTCCTAATAAGATCTAGGTACCAAAATATTGGATGGAGCTCTTCTCTCATGAAATTAAGGGTGTGATTAAGTCAAAAGATTATTTCACATAACACTCACTGCGACTGCAAGTTATGTGATACCAATAAATGCTCACTGTCAATTGGATGGATATTTTAAATCACTGAGACCTACATTCTGAATTTTTCTCTCTTCCTCCCTCATCCTCTCTCCTTTTTTCCCTCTTTCACTCTTTTTTTCCTTCTCTTCTGTCTCTCCAACAAGCAATTACAGATATTATTGATCTTTTCAAGAAATATATCTCTCTATCAACAAATGTATATATTTTTTGGTGACTACACATATGAACATAGTTATAAGTGCAATTAATTTTAACTCAGGGAACTGTAAATGGACCCATTGCTTAGATGAATTGATTATTTTGCATTTGACATGTTGTCACCATTGCCACATTTAGTTTTAGATCTTAGCCTCTTTGAGCATAAAAGTAATCTAAATAATCACAGAGAAAACCATGTAGACAAAATGTAATACTGATGATAGATCAGCTAATTATAAATTAAAAAGCAAATACAGTTTACATTTTTGAAAAGTTATAGCCTTTTTCTTCAGAGTATTATTTAAATTCTGGTTTTTGTTGTATTGTTTTAGCTTTTGGCTAAAATTTTGTGAAGTCATTCAGTAGTCATTCATAACCCCTTTGTAGGCAAATTTATGGATCTTCTCTCAGATTAAGTGGATTTGCTTGACTTCCTCTGATGCCTTTAACAGCAATTTGGGATTTCTTGAAATGTTCTCTTCCTTTGACCTTTATTACCTTATAACCTACCCTTTTTCCTGGTTTGTTGTTGTCTGCTGTCTCTGCAGTCTCTGCTTCCTTCTTCTCAGCACATTGGTTCTCTCTCCAACAACAGTTCTTCAGTATTTTCACCTCACCTTGTATTTACTGTTTTCATCTCAGCTACTTTTAGGTTTTCAGTTATCCTGGGCCCAATCTGCAGTCCTGATGTTTCTTCTGGGATTTTAGTTCTGTGCCTGTTTTTCAATGTTGTGAAGCCAATAATAAAGTACAAAACCCCCTCCCATTATTATTCTCTTACAGATCTGGTCCGCATACACAAATACCAATTTTTTTTCTTTTTTTTTAGCCTCAAGTCTTTATATTTTCAATCTACTTGATGATCAGTTCTTTTTTTTTTTTTTAAGATTTTATTTATTTGACAGAGATCACAAGCAGGCAGAGAGGCAGGCAGAGAGAGAGAAGAAAGCAAACTCCCCACAGAGCAGAGAGCCTGATGTGGGGCTCAATCCCAGGACCCTGGGATCATGACCCAAGTCAAAGGCAGAGGCTTTAACCCACTGAACCACCCAGGCGCCCCTTGATGATCAGTTCTAAACAATAATAAACAGTGGGTTCCTGTCGACTCTTGTCTATGCTTGCTCCCATGCTCATGCATTTGCCACGGCTTTTATACATTGTTAATTCAGTTTTTCTTTAGGTCGACTTGGTTTATTGTGGTGTCTTACCAGATTGCTCAGTCTGTTTTCTTCACCATCTACTACCATGTTGCCAGATCATGCTTCTGAGAAACAGCTTTCAAACGTCTTTCTCTCATCCCTACCCCTTCACATTCCTTTATCTTTCCTTTGACTATCTAAATCTGCATTCCTACAAAAGAATTTGGGGTGGCTTGCAAGGGAAATATGAACCTCTGGGCAATATGATTTTAAAAGGTGGAGAAAAAAAAATATAAATGTTGAAGAAATGCAATGAAGCCGAGCTTGAGGTTAGTGCCTGAAATGTATGCCAGATTTGGGAAGATAATTCAAAGGGGAAAACATTTACATTCTAAAATTCCACCTGAAACAACAAAACCATTGACCAGAATTGTAGATATTCCTGGTTCTAAGAGGTATAGGGAAGGCAAAATTTTCCTTGATCCTCATAGGGTCCCTGGACGGGCCTGAAAATTAAACCGATAAACACAGATTAACAGGAGAAAAGATAAATTTATTTAACATGTTTTATGTGAACAGGAGCCTTCAAGGGGAAATAAAGACCCAAAGAAGCAGACCTGAGTATTTTATGCTAGGTTTGATGAAAAGTGGACAGTATGGGGGAATGTGGTAGGTTAAAGAATATGAGGTAATTGTGGTAAACTGGGGGACACTTAGCAAGGCTTGTTTGTTAGGATTCTTCTTGGCAGTCCTTGGTCTTCAGAGAGAATGATGCTCCTTTCCCTTGCGTATAGGGAACACACCTCTAACACGAGGGTTTTATGACTACTTCAGGGAAGGGGAATGAGGAAGGAGGAGGTCAGAGTGACCTTCCTGCTCCTGCTTAAACTATTCTGAATGCCAAAGGGCCATATTTTGAAGTAGTGTGACCTGAGCACCATCAGCTCTGAGGTTCTTTTACCCTCTAAGTAGTTACATAATGAGAACCTAGTATAAGAGTGAACCATGTCACCATCAGCATTTTATAGTGACAATAAAAGCAAGTTTTACAGAAAAAAGCAATTCACTCTTACCCTACAGGATCAATAGGAATTTTTATCCTTAAGACTTAAAATCCTACCAAATCATCTAATTTTATCTACCAGATGTTACCTTTTATTACTTATTAGGCAAATATGTTGCGTGATTATCTTAAATTAATATTGTAGAAATATTGCTGTTTGTATTTACTTTCATCCAAATTGTTCTGTTTTTCCTGGTTTTCTTTCCCTCATTGGAATTCAAGATGACACAGATTTTTAAAAATTGACATTGCTCTTGTGCTGCTTTGGATATCCACTTGGGTGTGTTCTGGTGAGACATTAGGTGTAGTCTAGTGGGAAATCTTAGGGACGTTTTCTTAAGGTGATTAGGTTATTAAGGCTCAAGAGCCCTTGAATCCACTTGACTTTGACTTTTATTCAAAATGCCTTACCTGCTTAGTATGCTTTCCTCCCAGGATTTTTTTTTTCTTTTCTTTTACATCTTCCCTTACTCGTGACTTAGAATCCTCCTACCCCAGGTAAACAGACACAGAGACGCACAGACACACACCCCAAGCACATCGATCTGTTCTACTACCTACTTACTTATCTTTTCTACTAACCAGAGGATCAGGACACTTAACCCTATGTCCTCCATGAAAAGTGCTGCTAGACATAGGGACATATATTCTATTTTTTTTTTAAAGATTTATTTATTTATTTGACAGACAGAGATCGCAAGTAGGCAGAGAGTCAGACAGAGAGAGAGAGGAGGAAGCAGGCTCCCTGCTGAGCAGAGAGCCCGATGTGGGGCTTGATCCCAGGACCCTGGGATCATGACCTGAGCCGAAAGCAGAGGCTTTAATCCACTGAGCCACCCAGGCGCCCCCATATATTCTATTTTTATGGTGAGGATTATGCTGAGGATTCAAAACAAAATTATTCTAGTATTCTATATTACTTGTAAATATTTGAATGATGCTGATATTAGAAAACCAATCTTTATTAAAGAGTCTGGCACTCAACTAGCAATGTTTCAGTTATAATCTGTGATCGAAACAGTTAAGTGGCAATACTATTGGTGCCTCAGAACTCATTTTGACTTGGGTCGCCTGGGGGGCTTGGTCAGTTAGGTGTCTGCCTTGGCTCAGGTCATGATCCCAGGGTCCTGGGAGTGAGTCCTGTGTTAGGAGGCTCCCTGCTCAGCCAGGAAGTCTGCTTCCCCCTCTGCCTCTGCCCTCCCCTACTGTACTCTCTCTCTGTGTCAAATAAATAAATAAAAACTAAAAAAAAAAAAAAAAAGAACTCATTTTGTCTGCATTTTGAACCACTGTGGTCCTCTGGGTACTGGGATAAGCCTGAAAGAAATGCACTTGCTGTAGTACCAATTTCAAGAGATGAGAGAAAAAACACTTATTTAGTGATCAGTCAGGACAAAAATTTTCATACAAGATTTATGAGATGTGAATAATTGGAGGGCAAGAATTTGTTCAGAAAAATTAACACATGAGGCCAGAACACTGATGGTATTTGTTTTGGAAAACAAAGTTAATATCAGGCCTATCACTTCCTTTTCAATTTAAGGACCTCGGGAACACAGAACTGAGTTGATTGTGCTCCTCAATCCATAGCATGCTATTGCCATGAGTCTCTGTATGCTCCTCTTTAATGAAAAAAATTTTAAGTGTTTTCCTTCTTTATCCCACATTTTCACTCACATTTCTCTTCCTGTTCACACATGTTGGGGAGGAAGAATTTACACTACCCTTTAAGGTTCTTTTAGCTGGACTAAGAATCAAACTGACATGAGATAACAGGGAAAAAATCAGATTTAATAGCATATGGATAAGGGATCCACATAGACATGGAAATTCTAGACAGTGAGCAACATGATGTTTATATGAGTTAAGGAGGGGGGTAGGAGTCTGAGTATTCAAAGCATAGAAATACCATTACAGGAAAGTAAACAGATGTTTGGAAAACAAAGATTGTCCTATTATGCAGATAATTTTCTTAAAGAGTAATCTCAATTAATAGCTTTCTTCCTGGTAAAGTGGGCAGTTGAGTTATTGAGTTTCTTTGTGAGTCTGCTGGGTTGGATTGCCTTTTTTTTTTTTAATTTATTTTTTTATTTATTTTCAGCATAACAGTATTCATTATTTTTGCACCACACCCAGTGCTCCATGCAATCTGTGCCCTCTTTAATACCCACCAACCACCTGGTACCCCGACCTCCCACCCCCAACCCCTTCAAAACCCTCAGATTGTTTTTCAGAGTCCATAGTTTCTCATGTTTCACCTCCCCTTCCAATTTCCCCCAACTCCCTTCTCCTCTCTATCTCCCTATGTCCTCCATGCTATTTGTTATGCTCTATAAATAAGTGAAACCATATGATAATTGACTCTCTCTGCTTGACTTATTTCACTCAGCATAATCTTTTCCAGTTCCGTCCATGTTGCTACAAAAGTTGGGTATTTGTCCTTTCTGATGGAGGCATAATACTACATAGTGTATATGGACCACATCTTCCTTATCCATTCCTCCATTGAAGGGCATCTTGGTTCTTTCCACAGTTTGGTGACCGTGGCCATTGCTGCTATAAACATTGGGGTACAAATGGCCCTTCTTTTCACGACATCTGTATCTTTGGGGTAAATACCCAGGAGTGCAATTGCAGGGTCATAGGGAAGTTCTATTTTTAATTTCGTGAGGAACCTCCACACTGCTCTCCAAAGAGGCGGCACCAACTTGCATTCCCACCAACAGTGGAAGAGGGCTCCCCTTTCTCCACATCCCCTCCAATGCATGTTGTTTCCTGTCTTTGGCCATTCTAACTGGTGTAAGGTGATATCTCAATGTGGTTTTAATTTGAATCTCCCTGAGGGCTAGTGATGATGAACATTTTTTCATGTGTCTGACAGCCATTTGTATGTCTTCATTGGAGAAGTGTCTGTTCATGTCTTCTGCCTATTTTTTGATACGATTATTTGTTTCGTGTGTGTTGAGTTTGAGGAGTTCTTTATAGATCCTGGATATCAACCTTTTGTTTGTACTGGTTGGATTGCTTTTAGCTCAAAATGATGTTCATGCCAAAGTGGTCTACCCTGGGGCAGGGTGCCTTGGTCCCTATGCACACCTCCTTAGAATATGTATTTCCCTTGCTTTCTTCCTTTTGTACATTTATTTAAATATATGCTTTTTAGAAAAATGTTTTAATTTTTACAGAAATGTGAATTGCACTATATATATACTATATTTCTTATAATTTGTTAGTAGATTCAGTGAGTGGGGTTTCAGTACAGGTAGTCGTATTCACAAATAATGTTATATTACCTTTCTTCTGATCATTTGCTTAATTTCTTCTTTTTTTATTGTACTTCTAAGGTACTTCAGTACATGGGTGAATGGAGTTGTTGATAGTGGGCTTTCTTGTGTTGTTCCTGGTTTTGAAGTGATAGTATCTACTGTTCCCATGTTTATAGTGGTGTATATGCATCTCTGTGTGTGTGTGTTTGACATGGAAAATTCCCTTCTCTCTGCAGTTAATGGAGATAGATGATTAAATGATATTTTCCCTTTATTAAAGTGGTACAAGATATTTAAGGAATATTCTAATACTAATTCTAATTAGAATATTCTAATACTGTCCTTGCATTCTTGGGATAAATGCAGCTTGGTTTATTATTTTTATTATTCATTGTTGGATTCAGTTAAATGATAATAAATTATTTGGACTGTCTACCAATGTAATCTAATCCCCTTTACCTGGTATCACCATAACAAACAACTCTTCTGTTCAGGACTTCACCTTCTTTTCTTTTTCCTTTTTAAGATTTTATTTGTTTATTTTTATTATTATTATTTTAAAAATATTTTACTTATTCATTAGAGAGAGAGAGCGTGAGAGAGAGCACAAGCAGTGGGGAGGTGCAGAGGCAGAGGGAGAGGCAGACTCCCCACTGAGCAGGGAGCCAGATGTGGGACTTGATCCCAGGACCTTAGGGATCATGACCTGAGTCAAAGATAGACACTTAACTGACTGAGCTACCCAGGCACCCAAGATTTTTTTATTTATCTGAGAGACGGTGAGTGAGAGAGAGAGCACAAAAAGAGGGAGGTCAGAGGGAGAAGCAGAATCCCTGCTGAGGGGGGGAGTCTGATGTGAGGCTTGGTCCTGGGATTGCAGGATCATGACCTGAGCAGAAGGCAGGTGCTTAGCCCACGGGACCACCCAGGGGTCCTGGACTTCACCTTCTGACTAGCTTCCTGTCCCAATACCCTGGCCATGTAGGGTTAAATCATTTTGAGGGTCTAAGGATTTATTAAAATATGCTCAATTATCATAGCTCTGGTCTGATACTTATGCAACTAAAAACAGGGCAGTCCCTACCTGTTTATAGATATTATAGACCAGGCAAGACTGGACACAAATCAGAGCAGAAACTCAGGTATCTGATGGAGGAAGGGTAAGTATAATACTGTTTGGTTTGAGCTGTGCCATGGTATCAGAGAGGACTGGAATGATAAGGCTTTGGGAGAAAATGTTTATTTGAGAGCAAAGATGGTTTCGTCACTGAGAGATCAAGATCTACTGCCTGGGCAATTCATATTCTGCACTACTTCGACTGAGTTAAAGCATTTTTACTCTATGCTTCCATTGTTTAATCGGTGTTATAAAGAGTTAATATTATTGAACACAGACTAAAATTCAGATATTTAGTACTAAAATGATTTTATCAATAGTTATTTAATTTTTAAAACAATTTCATGGATCGTAAAATTGAGGCACAAAGTGAAGAAATGTATTCGTTCCGAGCTGAAGACTTAAATCCAGGCAGAGTGACCCCAAAGCCCACAATGGTTTTCTACTTTGAGAATTTATTACCAGAGAGATTTAAAAATTTTTTCTAAGGATCATGCCTTCAGTGAGAAGGTTATAGTTTATGTTTAATGAATCTTAACTTGATCATTACAAATTTACAGAGAAAAGATCTTATAAAGGAAATGGAGCAACTTAAACCTGTGGCATGCAGTCTTTTGCTCTTTTTACCAAGTTGAATGAAGATTTAAAACTAAATTCAATCCTATCAAACTCCTCACTTTTTATCAAGTCATTGAAGTAATCATTTAGACCTATACTAATAATTATTATTAATAATCTGTACCTTCATTTAACTCTTGGTTACTGTATTCATTAAAATCAGTTAACATATATATGCCATATGATTTAGCCTGGAAAACTTAAAAATACTTATGTTCTACATGAACACAGGTATATGCACATGCACACACACACACACAGACACACAGACACACACACACACACACACACTTTCTTTGTCTTCTCTTCCTGTCTTTTCATGTGTTTAGAGCCACTACTGAAGGAAAAATAATTAAACAGAGCAGTAGATATTTGCCAAAATACTACATTTAGCTCTCAAACTTTTTTAGCATAGTCAGTGATTAATTTGCTTAGTTGACAAGTTATTTTTCTTGTTTGCTTAAGTTTTTTTTAATGGGAAAAATATTTAAAATACAATCAGAAAATCATGTGTTTGTTTTAAGAGGAGATGGCAAAATCCCACCACAGTTGTCCTTTGGAGTTAGAGATGTCCATTTCCAGTAATCAGTAAGAACTAGGGACAGGTGTCAGGGGATGGGTAGACAGGATTTCTTCCAGCTTCTTTTGAGTCAGTTCAATCTATCATAAGACCAAACACTACTGTTCGCCTCAAACAGACTTTCAAGGGTAATTGCAAACATCCACTGAGAAAATGAAATATGTGTTTTATATTTGTGATGTTTCATATCTATAACATTTAGATCACGAGATCTAAAAATTTGTACCATGAATTTTATTGGCATCAGTATTAATTTTAGAGAAGGGTGAAATGCATTAAGTTCTTTCTACTATATATAATCTTATGTGTAGAATTATCCAAATCGAGGTGATTAGAAGTGATCTGTTTAGTATGATCACCCTTTTAATTGAAATATTGAAACAGTTTCCAGATGTGTGCTTATTTCTTGACTTGACATAACATACATTCTAAAAAAACAGACATCTTTCTTTTAAACCAGAGGGATTTATTCATTTGTTTATTTTTGCTATGAGATCAAAAGAATGTATGGCACATCCTTGAAATGAATTATCACAGAATTACTAGATTTTAAAAAGTTAAAATTTCATTTCTTTTTGTTGGAATAATGCTGACTTTTTTCATTTCATACTTTTTTTTACTTTACATATTCTCTTTATGTCTGTATGTTGATACATATTTATATATGTAAACTTTGATGGTAGTGAATAGATTGACAGTAGATGGATGTGACTGTATTTTGTGTATAATTATAATTAATGTTATTTTAACTGTTATTTTCTGATAAGTACCAGGCCCTGTAGAGCATTTTTATATGTTTTAACATGTTTAATTTTACAGATAGAAAAACTGAGTGTGAAGAGTTTACATACCAGTTTAAAGAACCAGTAAGACAGGAGTAGAATGAGAGCCCAAGTGGTCTGGTGGTAGAGTTTGGGCTCATGACCACGGCAGTCTCTTGGCTCGTAAATGAAATATGGCATTAGTGCCGTACCTTCAGAACATAGCCTCTTCCTTATACTTTATTCTGTGTGGTCTCAATCCTGTAAGTCGTATGACCGAACTAATCTTAAAGTGACTTTACAAGCACCGAGCACTACCTGATAATACTGAGTTTGGAAAGGAAGTCACGAAATACAGGTTTATCTTTATCAGGATCTGAGTAGCTTGTTTCATTCACTCTAAGTAGCAAATTGGGCAATAGAACTTTTTGATGACTAAACAGTTGTGTCCTTAATATGTTTACTTTAACACAATATTAAATCAGCTCTGAAAAGCTGCAGGTGTGTTTGGGCAGCTTTTCTGTCTAAGTGGTGTATTTGTAACATTAGCAAAAATGTTTTTGCACCTGGATTTGGACAGTGATAACAAACTTTCTCAGCCTAAGAACAAATTTGGCCTCTTTAAATTTTTTTTCTGTGATTTTATAATATTCTAATTCTAAAAAGCCTGCAGCAATAAATAAAATTTGTTTACATAGGTGCAACAAAACATTTCCTTAATAAGGATTGTTACTCTTTGTAACAACTTAATAATCTTTAGGCAATAGGGCCAGCGTACAGGCCATAATACTTGGAGTCTGGGGCTATTATGCGTAGGTTTAAGATGGTTCTGCTGTTTTGAATCCTTTTCCCTTTTATTTAAAATAAAATATTTTTGGGGGCGCCTGGGTAGCTCAGTGGGTTAAGCTGCTGTCCTCAGCTCAGGTCATGATCTCGGGGTCCTGGGATCGAGTCCCACATCGGGCTCCCTGCTTGGCAGGGAGCCTGCTTCCTCCTCTCTCTCTCTGCCTGCCTCTCTGCCTACTTGTGATCTCTGTCTGTCAAATAAATGAATAAAATCTTAAAATTTAAAAAAAAATAAAATATTTTTCTAAAAAGAGTTCTTAATTTTTTTTTCCCTTGTGAACATGAAGCTTGTTCCAGACATAGACTTTATGTTGTTTGTTCTCTTTGGAAAACTGTTCTGCCTGATTGACCACTGTGTGGCTGGCTTCTGTCAGTCAGTGTATCTCCTCAGACTGTCAATCTAATCCAGCCACCCAGTTACATGCAACAGCATTGCTCTATTTTATTTTTCTCTGAGGTTTTACTACCTGCTGTGTTTTGTTTGTGTTGATTGATGACTATATGCCCTCTTTCTCCACAGATACATATAAACTCCATATAATTATGCAAGAATCTTTTTTCTCTTGTTCAAATCATCTTGGCAAATGTCTTGACAAATCACCTTACTCCTGCATTGTCCATAGTACATCCAGCCCTTGTGTACTGTTGGTGGGGATGTAAATTGGTACAGCCACTGTGGAAACAGTATGGAGGGTCCTCAAAAAATTAAAAATAGAGATGCCGTATGATTCAATAATGCCACTGGGTATTTACCCAAAGAAAACAAAAATACTAACTTGAGAAGCTTTATGCACCCCTATGCTTATTGTAGCATTATTTCCAATAGCTAAGCTATGGTAGCAGCATAAGTGTCCATCAGGGGATGAAGAGATAGGAGGATATGGGATGGATATAGATAGGTAGATACAAACACATGCACAATGGACTATTAAATACCCACGAAAAGGATGAAATATTGCCTTTTGTGACAACATGGCTGGACCTGGAGAGTATTAGGCTAAATTAAATGAGCCAGACTGAGAAAGGCAAATACCATATGATTTCACTTATGTGGAATGTAAAAAGCAAACAAATGAATAAACAAACAAACAAACAAACAAAAAAGCAGAATTGGACCTAAATATAAAGAGCAAACTGATGGTTGCAGGAGGGAGATAAGTGGGGGTTTGGCAAAATGGGTGAGAGTGCATGGGAGATACAGGCTTTCAGTTATGGAATGACTAAGTCATGGGGTTAAAAGGTACACCATAGGGTATATAGTCAGTGGTATTGTAATGGCATTATTTGATGATAGACGGTAGTTACACTTGGGGTGAGTACAGTGTAACATACAGAGAAGTTGAATCACTATGTTCTATACTTAAAACTAATGTGTAACATGTGTGTCAACTATTTTTTAATAAAACAAATTTAGGGGATGCCTGGGTGGCTCATTAGGTTAAGCATCTGCCTTCAGCTCAGGTCATGATCATGGGATCCTGGGATCGAGTCCCACATCAGACTCCTTGCTCAGCAGAGAGCCTGTTTCTCCCTCTGCCTGCCACTCCCCTTGCTTGTGCTTGCACATGCTCTCTCTCTGAGAAATAAATAAATAAAGTCTTAAAAAAATTTAAAAATCACATTACCAAAACCTACACTTACATATACCTTTTAAAAAACTTAATTCTATGTGTAATCATGTGCTTAGGCAAATTGCTTCTGTGTTAGATTGCCATTGATTATTGCCATAACCATAAATGATTATATAGCATACATATGTATGTATAATATACATTTTATATTGTTGGTATAAATACTCACTACATTGGATTTACCATCTTAACCATTTGAAGTGTATGGTTCAGTGGCGTTAAGTATATTGATGTTACTGTGCTTCTGTTCTCTAGAATTCTTCATCCTGCAAAATGAAGCTCTGTACCTACTTACCAAAACTTCCTGTTTCTCTCTGCCTCAGTCTCTGACAAGCACCCTTCTACTTTCTGTCTCTTTGAACTTGGCTGCTGTAGATAGCTCATGTATGTGGATACAGTATTGTCTATTTTGTGATTGCTTAAGTTCACTTCGTATAATGTCTTCAAGATTCATTCATGTTGTAGCATGTTTCAGAATTTCCTTTGTGATTTTCTGAAGAGCATATTATTTTTCTTCTTTTTAGAGCATTCAGCTCCTGACAAAGTATTACCTATATCTTTGATATAGTTATTGTATATAGCCTTGATAGTAGTTATTAAAGATATCAGCTGATGTGCTTTTTCATTAACTGATTTAAAACTATGGCATTGTGAGTAGTTTTTTAAAAATTATACCTACCTGTCAGATTATGCCATGATTTAATGGGAAGATAAAGGAGGTAATGTCATATACCAGACACAGATTTTAGATAGACATAGGAATGTCAGCACATTGATTCAGGGTATATGGTCAGCACACAGATTATTTAATGGATCTTGTACATTAGCTTCCAAAATGTTGAAAGACCTAGTTTCACAGACTCTTAAACCTTAGGTAAAGTAATTTGGTGTTGGTTTCCCAGTGGGTGTCAGATCAAACTCCCATTTGTTACTAATCAAACTAATTGTTAGGTATTATTCACTTATTAGAATGTTAAAAGAAAAAAATTTTTTGAAAAGGAAGACTTCAAAGTTTGATACTTGTGAAACTCTCCATAATGTGATGGTGTACTTGTTGATGACCTACTATGTAAAAACTGAGTGAGCTTCTCATGTGGTTCTCACAGCAATCTTGAAAAGGTAAGTATACTCATACCCATCATATAGGTGATGAAAATAAGGTGCAGAGAAGTTAAGTTACTTACCCAAGATCAAAGAGTCGGTTAGTGGTTAGTTGGTTAGTCTCTATGTTTCCAGAGTTTATGCTAGACCATGTCTACAGGGGTTTATAGTAGAAAACATAAACAATCTTAGCAAAATTCGTTACTACTTTTAAGTTAGTATTTTGAAAATCAGAGTGACTTTGCTGTGCTGCCTAATGATAGAATAATGAGGCCAAGCAAACTGATATATCATTAAGATAAAGTACAGTAGAACAATTAAAATTGTCAGTATGTGTACAATGTCAATGAATGGACATATAGGTTAAAAAATGAATAGAACACAAAATAACAGGATTATACAGAGTAGAGCCTGACTCTTCCAACCTGTGGTATATCTGCTATATACTGATCACCATGAACATTCTGCATTAAAGAGCACCTCAAAACTTAGTGGCTTAAAACAACAATAATTTATTCAGCTCCCACATGAATGTGTTGGCTGGGCTTGGTCCTGCTGCTGTGAAGCCAGCTCAAATGACCTTAGCTGGGCTTGTTCTGGAGTCTCTGGTGAGCTGGTGTGTTGTCGGGGACTGTCTGATTTGGGATGGCTTTGACTGGGATGACCTCCAACGTCCAGGGTCGAGGTGAGTAAGTGCTTGTCCTAGGCATGTTCTCCTGCCTGAGGCAGGGATATAAGGGAGAGTGACCAAAACTTAGAACTATCATTTCTGTACCATTCTGTTCACTAAAGCAAGTGAGGCCAGTCCAGATTCAAGGTGTGGAGTAATGGACCACACAAAATTACAGGGAGATGTAGGGAGATGGTGTAGGAAAGATGGAGACCATTTTTGTAAAAATTGGAGTCCTCTTTTAAATCAGAAGTTAACCAGCATCCTGAATTCCATAGTCATTACGTTTATACAATTATATAATTATATAATTTTTTATCTTTATATATTCCTACAAAATAAATTTTAAATTCTGTTTGTTTTGACTTTACAAAGAGTTTGTATTGTAGATGTATTCTTTTGAGACTTACATTAACATGATATTTTAGTACTAAGAGTCATTCGTGTTGTTGTGTGTTGCTGTAGTTTGTTTTTGCCTTCTGTATAATATTCTGTTGAATAGGTACCACTGAGTCTTTTAAACATTCTTGTTGGTGGAGTTCGAGTTGCTTATAAGTTTTGCTATTGTGAACAGAACTGTTATGAACAGACCATATCTCCTTATGCACCTATGGGAAAGTTTCTCCTGGCCATACAGTAGAATATATCAGTTGAAGGATATGTGAACATTTAACCTTACTTCCAAAGAAGTTGAACCAATTTTCCTTCCTTTTTTTTTTTTTTAAAGATTTTATTTACTTATTTGACAGAGAGAAATCACAAGTAGATGGAGACGCAGGCAGAGAGAGAGAGAGGGAAGCAGGCTCCCCACTGAGCAGAGAGCCCGATGTGGGACTTGATCCCAGGACCCTGAGATCATGACCTGAGCCGAAGGCAGTGGCTTAACCCACTGAGCCACCCAGGCGCCCCCAAATTTTCCTTCCTAATACTAATTAATAAAATATCTTTTGGATCTATATTCCATCTTATACTTGTTTGGTCAGAATTGGTTTTATTTTTGCCATTTGAATATTTCATAATTAGTTTCTTGTTGTAGTCTTGATTTGTATTCCCTGATCAAAGATTACTGGGTTATTTGTGTTTTTCTTATTTGTAAGAACATTTTATATTATTTTGTTTTTTTAATAATGTTTTAAGTTTTTTTTTTAAAACATTTTATTTACTTATTTGACAGAGAGAGATCACAAGTAGGCAGAGAGGCAGGCAGAGAGAGAGGAGGAAGCAGGCTCTCCACGGAGCAGAGATCCTGATGTGGGGCTCGATCCCAGGACTCTGGGATCATGACCGGAGCCAAAGGCAAAGGCTTTAACCCACTGAGCCACCCAGGCACCCCTGTTTTAAGTTTTAATTTAAGCTCCAGTTAGTTAACATACAGTATAGTATTAGTTTCAGGTACACAACATTCCACAGTTCCGTCCATCACTGGGTACTCATCACAGTAAGTGCGCACCTTAATCCCGCATCACCCATCTAGCCATTTTTGTACCCATCTCCGTTTTAGCAACCCTCAGTTTGTTCCCTATAGTTAAGAGACTCTCGTATGGTTTGCTTCCCTCTTTTTTTTTCTTTCCCTTCTGTTCATTAGTTTCATTTCTTAAATTCCACATGTGAGTGAAATCTCATGGTATTTGTCTTTCTCTGACTGGTTTATTTTACTCAGCGTAAGGTGCTCTAGCTCCATCCACATCATTGCAAATGGCAAGATTTCATTCTTTTTCATTGCTGAGTAGTAGTCCAGGAATATTTTATTTATACTTGTTTCAGTTTTCTATACTTCAAGTAGCTTCTCCAAGTTTATAATTTACCTTCTCCCTTAACATAGCATGTCTTTTGACAGAATGTGAAATTAACTTGCGTATGAAGTTACTAGGATTCATACAGTAAGTTCACATTCTCATTTGCTCGTGAGTAGAGCAGAAATGGATATTGTGCTCTCCTTCATACAGTCCCCAGATCGTGTACTCCTATCTGAGATGATGGTTAAGAATGGTAACACCCAGGGGCACCTGGGTGGCTCATTGGGTTAAAACCTCTGCCTTTGGCTCTGGTCATGATCCCAGGGTCCTGGAATCAAGCCCCGCATTGGGCTCTCTGCTTCGCAGGGAGCCTGCTCGCCCCGCCCCACCCCCCCCCGCCCCTTGCCTGCCTCTCTGTCTACTTGTGATCTGTGTCTGTCAAATAAATAAAATCTTGAATGGATAAAGAAGATGTGGTATATATATATATATATATATATATATATATAACGGAATACTATGCAGCCATCAAAAGAAATGAAACCCTACCATTTGCGATGATGTGGATGGAACTAGAGGGTATTGTGCTGAGTGAAATAAGTCAATCAGAGAAAGACAACTATCATATGATCTCTCTGATATGAGGAAGTGGAGATGCAACATGGGGGGTTTGGGGGGTAGGAAAAGAATAAATGAAACAAGATGGGATCGGGAGGGAGATAAACTATAAGAGACTCTTAATCTTACAAAACAAACTGAGGGTTGCTGGGGGGAGGGGAGTCGGGAGAGGGTGGTTGGGTTAGGGACATTGGGGAGGGTATGTGCTATGGTGAGTGCTGTGAAGTGTGTAAACCTGGCGATTCACAGACCTATACCCTTGGGGCTAATAATACATTATATGTTTATAAAAAAATTTTTAAAAATAATAAATAAAATCTTTAAAAAAACACAAAAACAATGTTAACACCCAGAAGAGACTCTGAAGATATAGGAGAAATCAGGAAGAAAATTCCCTACTTTAAAAGAAAAATTGAATTTCTAAAATGATGACACACTCCTACCATTTTTCTTCAAATTGTTTTAATACTTCTCTTTATATCTTTCAGTTTCAGCATTCCTAAGCAATAACAAGGTTAAGTGATGTCTGAAAAATATAAACAGCTGATAAATATATATTTTAGGGAACTGTATAACTTTGGCTTAACATGCTTGTGAAATGGGAATTTGTACATTGTTAGGAATCTTCATGATGGTGACAGAAAGAGGGAAAAAATGAGAAATTTCAGGTGATTTCAGATATAGTTACTTACAATCATTCAAAATTTTTAAAAACTAGAGTTATTAGCATCTCTAAAACCCTCAGAAACATACATTTTAATAAATACATTGAAATATTTAAACCAATACAGGGGTCAGAAAATGTATGCTTAATGTATACTTTTCAATATATTATGCTAAATGTTCACCAGAAATATAGCTACTATCTGTCAAGTAGGTATTATTATAGAGTGTAGATTAAAGTTATAAGACATAAACCAGATTTAAAATGTACTGGGCACTCACCAGTTTCTCAAATTTATTACAAAACCTTCTGTAAATGTTAGCCTTTTTATTTCTTTTGTTACTTATTTACAGGATACTCCTACAAAGTCTGTCAGATTATATCATTCTTAAAAGAAAATGGATTTCAATGGACATATGAAGAAAACATGTGTCTAAATGTCATTGAGATGTCAATGTTGATGACTATTTCATGAACCATATAAATTTGGGTTTTGTTTTCACAGATTTTTTATTTTAGCTTTTCTAGAAGGTAAAAAATGTTCTGAAGCTGTGCTTTTCTAAATTTGGTCCTTACTGATAGGGAGGGATTTTTTGAAGCACCTGAAATATGATACAAGCTTTGGAGAAAGATACCCCAAGATGATAGTATACATGATTTCAAAGCAAAGAGGATTAGGAAAAGCAGTAGATTTTGGAGAAAAGGGCAGGCGTTCCACTTGGAGTGTTTTATCAAGAAAGGGACACAGAAGTGAAGAGTAATCCTTCTGCTTTATTTGGCTATGTTCAGTTTTGGTCTTTGCTTTTGGCAAAGCATGTGGAGACCCTGGAGAAGGTCCAGCGAAGATCAGCAGAAGTGATGTAAGGAATGGGGACCAGCTCCTGAGAGAGGGCTCAGTGGGATCAGGACTGTTTGACTTGGAGAAGGGAAAACTAAGGGGTGATTTAACGGTCTTCAAGTATTTGAAAGGTCATTATATGGGAGATGCAGAACAGATGTTCTTTACTTCCACAGGAGACCAAATAAAAGGAAGTACTTTTAAGTCGTAGCAAGAGAAAAAGTTCAGTTGGTCATAAAGATGGACATAACTATAAAGAAGGGATTAAACATTGAAACAGGTAACCTAGGAATATGGAAAGTTCAGTCCTAAGAGATCTTTAAAACTAGGAGTAGATGGCCATCTGCCTGGATGGTCTTTTAAGTGTCATTCCACCGCAGAGCAGGGAGCTCCTTTGCATCTCTTTCTGAAACTCACCCAGCTCTGAGATCTATGCCTGCTGTTTCCACTCTTCCACAGTAGTTACCTGGAAGACAGTCCGGAGTATCTATCCAAGGACAGAAGCTAGAATTCAGCAGAGACAGAGCTGAAAGAGCGATCTTGTGTTGCCCTTGAGTGTCTGATCGCCTCCTAACTCTGCAGACACTGGCGATGGACCAGAGAGGAGAAAGTAGTTCTCACTCATTTGTTGGAAAGACTGTAGTAAACGGTGTCTTTCTTTCTCAGAGCTTTCTGAACGTGCAGTGACAATTCAGGAAGTTGTATTAGCCACTGTTACATGGAAAGTCAGGCATTGCATAGATTATTTCAGTCACAGGGAGCTGGTCTGTTTCTCCTTTCACGGATAAGGAAACTGAAATTTAGAGATTTTAGTCATTAACTTAAGGTCCTTTTTTTTTTTAATTTTTTTTATTTATTTATTTTTTAACTTAAGGTCCTTTAATGAGTCAGTGAGAAAGGCAGAATTCAAACCTTGGCCTTCTTGTCTCTTTTTTCTATTCAGAGGAGAAATCACACATAATTAGAAGCTTGATACTGGAAGCTTTTGTAATTTTAAGAATTAGAATGAGCTCCAAAAAATAATAGTCTCAGTTACGAGAACATTAGAAAATATGTGTTGAATGAATGAGGACCGAGACTTAGGTTTTGGGTAAAATTTGGTGATGATATATGTCATAATTAAGTTGTTCCCCTCCAGGGAAGGGGTGTACTTGCAATGAGCCCTGGGTGATATTTGGGATTGTTGAATCACTATATTGTACCCCTGAAGCTAATGTAGCACTGTATGTTAACCATACTGGAATTAAAATAAAAAAAATAGATCACTCCCCTACATCAGATCAGCAACGTATGTATTCAAGATTGATTCCTTTGGTCATTTGATCCATAATTAAGACAATCGAATGATGATCTTATGAATTGTAAAAGCTTTATAATTCAGAGATAACCTTTGGAGCTTGAGCATCTAGACTTCTAAAAGGCACGAATGACATGGGATATTGCAAACTTTCACAATTAAGTTAAACACAAAATGATAATATAACTATTTTGGAAGAAATTAAAATAGTAATTTATATGTATAACTGGTACTTAATTTACTAATTCTTAGGTGTCCTCAATCATTATTTTATTTTTTCACTTATGAAAGTTTGTTTAGAGTTAACACAATCTGAAAATACTTCTGGGAAAATCTAGATACATAAGTGTATCTAGATTTATGTATGGATATAAACAGTCTATTTTCAAAATTTAAAAATTAACAATTATTGTACTATTAGCCTAAATAGTCTAGAAATAGTTTGGAAATAGACTAAACAGTCTATTTTCAAAATTTAAAAATTATCAATTACTGTACTACAGCACTGATCTTGCTTTTAGGAAAATGGTTCTGTATTTATTTAATGGAAAAAATTTTAAGAACCTGAAGCTATGTATGGTGCACTCTTAATTTATGAGGGTAATAGAAATGTGAATTCTTTCCTTATTTTAGGAATGTGACTTCTTTCATTATTTTTTTGTACTGTTTTGTTGCTATGATACCATCTGATCCTTGGGAAGCTTATTAGGCAAATAGGTGTTTAAGAGTCCTTGAATATTATTTTCTAGGATAAAATTTCCCTTTACCCAATTTCCCTTTTGCATTCCATAATTTAGACTTCTACATGTAATGAAGAGAACAGTTATATACTGATGTAATAATAATAAGTGGCGTTTATTGAACACTTGCTGTCTGCCCACAGAGGGCGTCGCATAAGGTGGGTGTTCTGTCCCATGGTTTGCTTTCTCCATGGCAGGGATTAACCCAGGTGCTCTGCCGGTGTTATCTCATCTAATCCTCCTACTCATATCTCACCTACGGGCTTTTATTAGGCCCTGTATGGGATAAGAAGCCTCACACACAGGTGAAGTAGCTTACAGAAATCACCAGGATTTATACCCAGAAAACTGACCTTGCTTTTACCCTTGTACATGCTGTGTCTCTATTTGAGACCTCTTGCCTGTACAAAACCACATGATGGTCATTTCAACTGTTTGAAGATTTTTGCACCTTATTTCTGATTAGTATTCTGAATCAACATCCCAGTCTTACTTTTTGCTTATTAAATGCTGATAATCGTAAAATCTTTACAATTCAAATAAACATGTTATAAGCTACTACAAAATGAGTGTGTTTTGCCTGATACATTTTGGAATAAAAGTTAAGCATGAAACAGCCCCTTTCATTAAGGGATTCACAGTTCAGAGAGGAGAGTAACACATAAATTCAACTAAATATGTTGCTTGAAGCAGAAAGTGTTAACCAGTATAAAAGAAGTATAAATAACATATTCCAGAAGCACAGACGAAGGAGAGATTCATTCTCATTTGGCAAATATGGTGCTGTGGACCTTGCTTTAGGAGAGAGAGCTAAAGGGTTTGTATTAAACAGAATAACTGTGAGACATATGGACACAATGTGCAGCATAAGAAATAGGGCATTCTTTTTTTTTTTTTTAAGTTTTTTTTTTTTTTTTTTTTTTTTTTTTTTTTTTATTTGACAGAGATCACAAGTAGGCAGAGAGGCAGGCAGAGGGAGACGGAGAAGCAGGCTCCCCGCTGAGCAGAGAGCCCGATGCGGGGCTCCATCCCAGGACCCTGGGATCATGACCTGAGCTGAAGGCAGAGGCTTAGCCCGCTGAGTCACCCAGGCGCCCCAAGAAACAGGGCATTCTTTTCAGCAGTGTTTTGACTAGTGAGGATTCTGGGGAAAGCCGCAACACATAGATATATATCTTAATTATTTGCTGTATTATGAACATAAAGAAATTGCACCTTAACATATACACATATATCCACCCATCTATCTATTCACTCTTATTAATCTCTGATTAATCTAAGTTGAGATCTGATTGTCTTCTTTAATGGGTATGCATTTTCAACCTCAAGATTTAAAATGGAGTGTGAAAGTGTTTAAGATTCAAAATTGTAGCATTAATATTTGTGTGTTAGGGAAGAATCTGCTTACACTCAGTATTCTATTTGCTTAAAATGAGCAAATTTCAGCCTTTTAGAATGATAAAGTCTATAACTCCAAATTAAAATGCATAGTCAAGAAATTAGTTCCAACTTGTGATTTTTATGTGTAAAAGTTCCTAAATTTATCTGTTGTATTTGAATGCTGAAGAGAAGTTAGTATTGCCCTTTATATATTTAACACACTAAATATATAAAAAGTATATAAAAATTATTTAAGTACTTTGGAAAGGTTTTTCCCAATAAAACAATTGGAGTATTTAAAAAGAAAATTAGGGACGCCTGGGTGGCGCAGTTGGTTGGACGACTGCCTTCGGCTCAGGGCGTGATCCTGGAGTCCCCGGATCGAGTCCCACATCAGGCTCCCAGCTCCATGGGGAGTCTGCTTCGCTCTCTGACCTTCTCCTCGCTCATGCTCTCTCTCACACTCTCTCTCTCTCAAATAAATAAATAAAATCTTAAAAAAAAAATAAAAAAAATAAAATAAAAAGAAAATTAAATATATTGAACTAATGAATGCATTTTTATATGTTTAAGTCTGTTTAAATAGAACCTTAAACATTTCTAGGCTTCTAACCAAGATTTATCAGCAGAATTTAAAAGGGTGGAGAAAGGGTTTAAATTCGAATAATCTTGTTTCGTCCCAAAGCCCCCTGAGCAGTGACGTCAAAAATTTGGCTAAAATTTAATCAGAATGGGTTTCAGAGAGAATGGGAGGAATGGAGTAGGACAGCAGGGACAGACCCAAGTATAGACCCAGACATTAGTGTCATTACTTGGGCATTGACTGTGGTGTTCGCCAGGCTCTGAAGTCTCCTCCTTGGATGGCTATGCAGGCAGCAGACATTTCCAAGAGGGACAGGAGTGGGGGAAGGTAAAAAGACTGTGTGTGATTGATGAGGATGTGGAGAAAGGGGAACCCTCCTACACTGCTGGTGGGAATGCAAACTGGTGCAGCCACTCTGGAAAACAGTATGGAGGTTCCTCAAAAAGTTAAAAATAGAAGTACCTTATAATCTAGCAATTGCTCTGCCAAGTATTTACCAAAGTATACAAAAATACTAATTTGAAGGGGCACATACACTCTGATGTTTATAGCAGCTTTATCAACAGTAGCCAAATTACTGAAAAAGTCCAGATGCCCATCCACTGATGCATGGATAAAGAAGAAGTGGTAGATGTGCATGCGTGTGTGTGTGTGTGTGTGTGTGTTTACACACACACGCACATATATGGAATATTAATCATCCAGACAACAAATGAAATCCTACAATTTGCAAGTTGTAGATGGAGCTAGAGTGTATTATGTAAGTGAAATAAGTCAAGTACCATATAATGTCACTCATATTTGGAATTTAAGAAACAAATCAGGCGAACATGGAGGCAAGAAAAAAGAGAGGAAGAGAGGGAAGCAAACTATAAGAGGACTATTAACTGTAGAGAACAAACTCAGTGTTGTTGGAGGGAAGGTGAGGGGGGATGGGCTAAGTGGGTGATGGGAATTAAGGAGGGCACTTGTGATGTGCAGTGGGTGTTATCTGTAAGTGATGAATCACTAAATTCTACTCCTGAAACTGATATACTATATGTTAACTAACTAGAATTTAAAGAACTTGGAACATTAAAAAAAAATGCTAGAAGAATTTTCCAAGTTGTTCTTCCACAACACTAATGTCATTTTCTTCCAATATATTTGCTGTTTATTGTTTCAGGTACAAACTTGAAATCCTCTACTGTGTTACTAGTTTTTCAATAAAAGTATGAAATTCAAATTAAAAAAAAAAAAAAGACGTGTGTGTGAGCTCACCTGTGACACCTCCCAGGGTGGGATTCAGGAGCTGAAGATGTTCACAGCTATACAGACGGGATAGCAGCTGTGTATGTAGCTTCTTACTACTTTAGTAAGACTCTGTTTGTGCTCGTAGACTTCTGAGGCTGAAGCTTACTCTGTAAGAGTGAAAATAGGTGGAAGGAAATCTGAACAGTGGAAGGACTAAAATACTGCAGAACTGTGGAGAGTGGATGCCTTAGAGATTCTTGACGGAAGGAAGAAAAGCCCATTTTTAGAGTTGGGTCTCATGATGCACCATTGGCAGGGAGTGTCGAGTAGTCTAAGTTCTCTATATATTGTGATTATTAACCCCTCACCAGATAGATCATTTGCATATATCTCCTTCCACTTGGTAAGTTACTTTTTGTTTTGTTTGATGTTGTCCTTCACATTTTTTTTTGAGGATTTTATTTATTTATTTGACAGACAGAGATCACAAGTAGGCAGAGAGGCAGGCGGAGAGAGATATTGGAGGAAGCAGGCTCCCCGCTGAGCAGAGAGCCCGATGTGGGGCTCGATCCCAGGACCCTGGGATCATGACCTGAGCCAGAGGCAGAGACTTTAACCCACTGAGCCAAACAGACACCTCCTTCACTGTGCAAAACCTTTTGATTTTTATGTAGTTCCAATAGCTTAATTTTGGTTTTGTTTCTCTCGTCTGAGGAGTCATAACTAGAAAAATGTTTCTTTTGTCAATGTCAAAAAAAAAGTTACTGCCTATGTTTTTGTTTTTGTTTTTTTTTTAAAGATTTTATTTATTTGTTTGACAGAGAGAGATCACAAGTAGATGGAGAGGCAGGCAGAGAGAGAGAGAGAGGGAAGCAGGCTCCCTGCTGAGCAGAGAGCCCGATGCGGGACTCGATCCCAGGACCCTGAGATCATGACCTGAGCCAAAGGCAGCAGCTTAACACACTGAGCCACCCAGGCGCCCCCTGCCTATGTTTTTGTTCAGGAGTATTTTGGTTTTAGGTCTCACATCTATGTCCTTAATTCAGTTTGAGTTTATTTTTGTGTGTGCTGTAAGAAAATGGTCATTTTATTCTTTTGCATATAGCTGTACAGTTTTCCCAGCATCATTTGTTGCAGACTGTCTTTTTTCCATTGCATATTCTTGCCTCCTTTATCAGCGATTAATTAGCCATATAAATGTGGGTTTATTTCTGAGCTTTTTATTCTGTTTTATTGATCTGTTTGTCTGTTTTTGTGCTATTTCCATACAGTTTTGATTACTACAGCTTGGTAGTGTAATTTGAAATCTGGGATTGTGTTACCACCAGTTTTGTTTGTCTTTCTCAACATTGTTTTGGCTGTTTGAGGTCTTCCGTGGTTACATGCAAATTTTAATATTATTCTAGTCCCGTGAAAAATGCTGTTGCTATTTTGATAGGGATTGCATTCAATTTGTAGATTGCTTTGAGTAGTATGGACATTTTAGCAATATTTGTTCTTTTAATCTATAAGTATGGAGCATCTTTTTACTCTTTTGTGTTGTCTTCAGGTTCTTTCCTCAATGTTTTATAGTTTTCAGAGTATGAGTCTTTCACCTTTTTGATTAATTTTATTCCTCGGTTTTGTTATTTTTGGTGCAATTGTAAATGAGATTGTTTTCTTAATTTTTGTATTTCTGCTGACTTTGTTATTAGTGTATAGAAATGCAACATATTTCTGTATATTAACTTTGTATCCTGAAACTTTACTAAATTCACTTGTCAGTTTTTGGTGACACCTTTAGGTTATTTTATATATAATATCATGTCTTCTGCAAATAATGGAAGTTTTACTTTTTTACTAATATGGGTGACTATTTTTTTTTTCTTGTCTGATTGCTGTGGCGGGGGCTTCCATTACTGTGTTGAATAAAAGTGGTGAGAATGGACATCCTTGACTTATTCCAGATCTTAGAGGAAAAGCTCTCTGTTCTTCATCACAGAGGTTAGAAAAAAAATGAGACCAGGGAATATGTTCCTAATGAAAGAATAGGACAAAATCACAGCAGAAGAGCTAAATGAAACAGAGATAAGCAATATGGCTGATAGAGAATTTAAAGTAATGGTCGTAAAGATAGTCACTGAACTTGAGAAAAGAGTGGAGAATCTCAGTGAGCCTACAACAAAGACATAGAAAATATAAAAAGAACCAGTTGGAAATGAAGAACTAAGTAATCAAAATATAAAAATACACTAGAAGGAATGAATGGGGGGGTGCAGAAGAGCATATCAGTGACCTGGAAGATAGGGTAATGGAAAGCAATCAAACTAAACAAGAAAAAGAAAAAAGGATAATAAAAAAATTAGAATGGGTTAACTCAGTGAGATCATCAAGCATAAAAATATTCACATTTTAAGCTTCTCAGGAGGAGAAGAGAGAAAGAAGGGAGCAGAAAATTTATTTGAAGAAGTAGTAGCTATAGAGTTCCCTAATCTAGGGAAGGAAATAAACATCTAGATCCAGGAAACACAAAGAGCCTCCCGAAGGTCCACGCCAAGACACAGAGCAATTAAAGTGAGAAAAAGTCATGGTGAAGAGAGAATGTTAAAAGCAGCAAGAGAAAAGAAAACAGTTATGTACAAGGGGGAACCCAAAAGGCTATCAGCTGATTTTTTATCAGAAACTGTAGGATAGAATGGGATGTTATGATATATTCAAAGTACTGGAAAAAAAAGCCTGAAACCAGAAATGCTCTACTTCATAAGGTTATTATTCAGAATTGGTGAGATTAAGAGTTTCCCAACAAACATAAGTTAAAGGAGTTCATCAACCACTCATTCAAGAAACATTAAAGGGAATTCTTTGAGTGGAAAGAAAAGGCCATAATTAGGAGTAATAAAATTAGGAAAGGAAAAAATTTCACAGGTAAATGCAAACATATAATAAAAATAGTAAATTAATCACTTATAATACCAATGTGGAAGTTAAAGCACAAAAGCAGTAAAATCACAATTATACCTATAAAAATCAGTTAAAGGATTCACAAAATAAACGGGTGTGAAGTATGACATCATATACATAAAATTCGTGTGGGGTAAAAGCTTTTAGAATGGGTTCAAACTTAAGCGACCATCAACTTTATGTAGACTGTTATTCACTTAAGATGTTATATATGAATTTAATTATAACCACAAATTAAAAATCTGTAATAGATACACAAAAAAGTAAAGAAAAGGGAATCCAAGCATAACACCAAAGAAAGCTGTCAAACTTAAGGGATGCTTGCTCTTTCTCTCTGTAAAATAAATTAAATCTTACCAAGGAAAAGGTAGGGGAGAGTGCCTGGGTGGCTCTGTCGGTTAAACATCTGACTCTTGGTTTCAGCTCAGGTCATGATCTAAGGGTTCTGAGATGGAGGCTTCCTTCCATGGTCAGCAGGGAATCTGCTTGAGGATTCTATCCCTCTTCCCCTGCCCATCTTCTGCTTGCATACTGCACTCTCTTTCAAATAAATAAATAAACCTTAAAAAATAAGCTATAAGGGAAGAGAGCGAGAGAAGAAAGGAACAGAGAAGAACTACAAAAATAACCCTAAAACAAGTAACAGAAATGCAGTAAGTCTGTATTTATCAAAAATTTCTTTAAATGCTCCAGTCAAAAGAAATAGGGTGACTGAATGGGTAACAAATAAGACTCATCCATATGCTGCCTAAAGAGACTCACTTCACACCTAAAGACACAAGTGGATGGAAAATGAAGGGATGAAAAAACATTTATCATGCAAATGGAAGCAAAAAGAAAGAGGGAGTAATGATACTTATATCAGAACAAATAGAATTTAGTTTTTTATTTTTTATTTTTTTTAACAAATAGACTTTAAAACAAAGAATTTAACAAGAGACTAAGAGGGATACTATATATCGATAAAGGTAACCGTCCAACAAAAGGATACAGCAATTGTCAATATTTATGCACCCACCACAGGAGCACATAAAGAAAGAAATTGACAGGAATACAATAATAGTTGGGAGCTTTAACACCCCACTGATATCAATGGATGGATCACTGAGACAGAAAATCAATAAGGAAACAGTGGCTTTGAATGATACATTAGACCAGATGGACCTAACCAATATATTCAGAACATTCTATGCCCAAACAGCAGCATACACATTGTTTTCAAGTACACATGGAACATACTCCAGAAGAGATCACATCTTAGGTCACAAAACAAGTCACAGCAAATTAAAAAAGACTAAAATCATATCATACATCTTTTTTTTTTGACCCCAAGAATATGAAAGTAGAAATCAATCACAAAATAAAATCTGGAAAGAACACAAATGCATGGAGTCTAAATAACATGCTACTAAACAATGAATGGGTAAATTTAAAAATTATAGAGAAAAACAAATGCAAGGAGACAAATGGAAAAACAAACAAACAAACAAACACAGCAGTACAAAGTCTTTGAATGCAGCAAAGGATGTTCCATGAGGGAAAGATTATAGTAATACAGATCTACCTCAAGAAATAAAAAAAAATTTTCAAACAATTTAACCTTGTATCTAAAGGAGCTAAAAAAAGAACAAAGACCAAAGCTAGTAGAAGAAAGGAAATAATTAAGATTAGAGCAGAAATAAATGGGGACTAAAAAAACCCAAAAACCAAAAACCTATGGAACCAATCAATGAAATCAGGAACTATTCTTTGAAAAGCTAAAATTAATAAACTTTCAGCCAGACTCCTCCTGAGAAAAAGAGAGGACTCAATAAAATCAGAAATAAAGGAGTAGTAGCAGCTCATAACCACAAAACACAAAAGAGTATAAGAGAATATTTTGGAAAAATTATATGCCGGTAATTGGACAATGTACAAGAAATGGACAATTGATAAACCTTCACTGACATGTCATAATCACCCCAAACTTGTAGTTTACATTATGGTTCAATTCTTATGTTGCACATTCTGTGGGTTTGGACAAAAATGTAATGATGTGTGTCCATCATTAGAGTATCATACAGAGTATGATACTGAAATTCTTTCTGTTCTGCCTATTCATTCTTCTCTCCCAAACACCTGGTCACCACCAATCTTTTTACCGTGTCTGTAGTTTTGCCACTTACAGAACATCACATCATTATAATCATCCAGTCTTTTCTGATTGGCTTCTTTCATTCTGTAGTATGCATTTAAGTTTCCTTCGTGTCCTTTCATTCCATTGTCTGTTTGTCGATTCACTCATCTACTAAAGGACAGGTTAGTTGCTTCGAAGTTTTGACAATTATGAATAAAACTGTTATAAATATCCATGTGCATGTTTTTCTTTTTGTCTGTGGACCTAAGTTTTCAGCTCCTTTGTGTAAATAACAAGGAGTACGACTGCTGGATCATATGGTAAGGATATGTTAAGTTTTGTAAAAAACTGCCAAACTCTATTTCAGAGTAGCTGTGCCATTTTGCATTACCACCCACAGTGAATGAGTTCCTGTTGCTCCACATCCTCATCAGCATTCAGTGCTGTCAGTATTTGGGGCTGGGCCATTCTCATAGGTGTAGAGTGGTCTCTCACTGTTGTTTTAACATGGATTTCCCTGATGACATATGATATGGAACATCTTTTCATATGTTTATTTTCCATCTGCATGTCTTTTTTTAGTGAGATATCTGTTAAGGTCTGTGGCTCATTTTGCAAATCAGGCCATTTGTTTTCTTGCATTTAGTTTTAAGAGTTGTGTGTCTGTTTTTAAAACAGTACTTTATCAGATGTGTCTTTTGTAAATATTTTCTCCCAGTCTGTGGCCTGTTTCATTCTCTCTCTAGTGGTTTTCCAAAAACATTCTTTTCTCAAAAAGTTGCTGAAAGCAAGTACATATTGTCATTAGTATAAATGCTAGAAAACCAGTTGATACCCATATTTTAGGAAGCCTGACAGCCCAGCATTATTAAAAAGTTCTATTAGAAGAATCCTGATTATGGAATGTCTTTATAATGGCCTATTTGAATTTGTCATTTAAAATTTTGTTTTTTACATCACAAATTTGTTAAGGCTTTGTGTTCTGATTGTAATTTAGTTCATGCATATTTTGTTATTTTTATTTTCACATTCTTTTATTTTTGTGAGGTTTTGTTTTGACAAAGGACCTACTGTTCTTTCCTTGAAAGTTTATAATTTAGTTCATTTGGCTGAAATGTGTTAAAAGTAGACAGAGATAATATAGAATCTCACAATATGTGTAAATGGCAGGGATACTTATTTGTTTGGAATTGTAAAACTATACATTTTTGCCCATCAAAAATAAAAGAAATATAGCGACTTTCTTTGTAACATTTCAGGGTCTTTACATCAACTTCATCCCACCAATTATTGTTTTGAATAAAATGAGAGTTCTCAAAAGATGCTATCATAATGAGCAAACCATAAAATATGTATAAAGTTATTTTATAAATTGAATTATTGTTTTATAATTATTGACTTCAAAAATAATTTATAATGAGCTCCCATGTGTAGATGTTGAAGTCTGGAGATTTGGTAAAGGCCCATAATGTTGAAATTCAGAAGAAGGCCCATAACATTGACACTGGGGCAAGAGTTCTATCACAACAGTTCACCAGCAGTAAAATAATCCCATTTTGTATGTGAGTTCAAGGATAAATGCTCTGATATTTTAGTGATGGCTCTTTCCTTGAGAAGGTGCTCAGTGTATTTTATTTATAGACTTGTACATATATAATTTAGTTTTTTATTTTATTTATTTATTTAAAAGATTTTATTTATTTATTTGACAGAGAGAGAGATCACAAGTAGGCAGAGTCAGGCAGAGAGAGAGAGAGAGAGAGAGAGAAGCAGGCTCCCGCCAAGCAAAGAGCCCGATGCTGGGCTCAATCCCAGGACACTGAGATCATGACCTGAGCCGAAGGCAGCGGCTTAATCCACTGAGCCACCCAGGCGCCCCTATAATTTAGTTTTTTAAAAAAATTATTTGATAGAGGGAGACACAGAGTGGGAGAAAAAGCAGGCTTCCTACCAAGCAGGGAGCCCGATGCAGGGCTTGATTCCAGGACCCTAGGATCATGACTCGAGCCGAAGACAAATGCTTAATGACTGAGCCACCCAGGTGCCTCTATTTTATTTATTTTTGGTAAGAATAAGTTATTTTTAGTATTACAGAAGAAGTAGCTTCACAATTCCGTGACAATTTGGAATCCAATCCTATTTCGTGTTCCATCATGTTGAGGGTGTTTCTAGTGATACATTTTAATGTAGGGAGGTTTTGTCGGGGTGCTTATGACATGCCCCACAATTCCACGGCTGGGCCCTTAAATTTCACGTTCTGTTCTCTTCCCAAAATGCAGCTCTATTTTTGTTTCTTTCTAGCTCAAAATCCTTTAATAACTTTCTCTCACTCATTGCTCTAGTGTGTTTTTCTATCTAATTCCTCACCAACTCCCCTTCATATTTACTTTCACCAAAATAAACTGCTCCTGGTGTCCTCATGCAGGCCTTGGACTGCCCTGCTTTTTGCATATTCCTTTGTTGGTTCATTTGTTGGATCACTGTGTGTTGGGGCCTTCTTTGTGCCAGGCACTGTTTTGTTCTCACTGTTTTGTTCTCTCCTCCTCATATATAATCCTATCTGTCATTCAATGCCCAGCTGGAACATTTCATGAACTCTTTCTTGGAGAACCCACGATAGCCCCATTTTCTTTTTCTTCTGAGATTTTATGACGTGTTGTGTGATCTGTATTTTTCACATGACCAGTCACATTCCATTTTCGTTACCATTACTTATGTCAGGCTTTTAGAGCTTCTATTAGATTATAGTCTCCCTGAGGACGCAGACTGTGTGTTGGTCCTTTTGCTTTCCCCATAATCCCAGCCTGGTGCTTTTTAGATTCATGTAAGCATTTGTGGAACAAATAACTAAAATTAGATTTTAAACCAGTTTAAATTCAAACTGATTTCTATGTTGAGAAATTAGGAAACCAATAGATCTACTTCATGACATTTTGTAGTCTTGTTCCAGCAGGTTTCTAAATTAGTCCTTACTGATTATTTATGGTCCCTGATTTTTTATTTCTCTCTGTCTTGTCTTCCCCTTACTTAAGATGTTCAGATAAGAAAGATAAGTGGTTGGAGGGGGGCAATAGAAGACAATTTAATGTAGACCCAATCAGGTTTTGAGCCTGGGTGCCCCAAATGCCTTGGAAAGGGGACTCTATGAATGAAGTTTAGAAGGTCTGGGAAGTCCATGATACTATATACACATCTTGCTGTGGGTTAATCAGTTTTTATCTAATTATTGAAGGCATCTTTTACACAAAACAATGCAAAACAACAACAAATCCACTCTTCTCATATTTCTACTTTATCCCAACATTTCAAAGAATGTACTCATATATAGAAGGGTTTTTGGAAACTAAATTCTACATGTAAATTAATTTTAGAGATTATGATTTTCAGCAAAGCTCCATGCCTTAGAAATAGTCATTTAGAATAGTTTCCTGAGACCATTCAATAGTAGAACTTAGAGAAGTGAATGTCATAATTTTTTTCCCCATCTTTTTTTTTTTAAGATTTTATTTATTTATTTGACAAGAGAGCGACACAGTGAGAGAGAGAACACAAGCAGAGGGAATGGGAGAAGGAGAAGCAGGCTTCCTACCAAGCAGGGAGCCTGATGCAGGGCTTGATCCCAGGACCTTGGGATCATGACCTGAGTGGAAGGCAGATACTTAACAACTAAGCCACTCAGGCTCCCCGATTTTCTCCCTTATATTAATGAGATAAAATACAAAAATGTTAAGTCAGCAGTCCCAGGGGCTGGTGTGCAATTATGGAAGAGCATATAGTTTGTTCTCTAAATACTAAGAGAACGAAAAAAGAATGCTGCCTTCCTTAAACTTGGCCAAGACTTGAGGAGACAGAGAATGCAGTGACTCTGGAATGACACTCATTCCACTGAATGTGTACTTGTAACTATGCACCATCACTCAGGGTCCTGTAAAGTTGTTAGCATAATATACCTGATGGGAAACAGGTCTCTTTAGTTTAAGAAATAAATAATTTCCCTTACGAATCTAAAAGTACTGCCTTTTGCAGTGCTACCCATATTCAAAACAAAACAGAACATCAATTTAGCCCTTCACACCATGGCAGGGAGTTGCCTTTCCAAGTATGTCTCCCGGGACATTCGCACAGAGATCCTGAGTTCCTTACAAAAGAGACTTGCAGGGTCTTGCACTTTTTCAACTTTCTGTTTTTCTTCATTGTGTTATTTTTTCTTTAAGTGGAGTTGACTAATTCATTTATTTATTTAACCACTTTTTACTGAGTAAGTGTCCTGTGCCAGGACTGTGCCCCATGGGTTCAATAATGAGTAAGACACAGTTTCCAGGGCCCAAATACTCTGCCATGATCCTGTAAATAATTAAATAGAATAAAGAATTTGTAGATGATCAATACATTTTTCTGGCATGCGTGAACAGTGGAAGTATCCAGGCGGAAAAGCAGGTTCTCTCCATTAGGGTGTATCTAAGATAGGCCTTGGAGTCATTTCTGTGAAACCCAAACTGCCATATATATGTAAAGAAAAATGTACACAAGCAGATATGCCAAAGTTTGGAAAACATTCTTACCTATGTACCTTTCTTGAAAACAGTATTTTAGGAAGCATTCTAAATGTCCCACTAGTAGTTGACCAGGAAGCCAAGAATTCTCAATGGAGAAAAGACAGTCTCTTCCATAAATGGTTCTGGGAAAATTGGATATTCACATGTAAAAGGACAAAACTCCACTCCTATCTTACACGGCACACAAAAATGAACTTAAAATGGATTAAAGATGTAAGTGTAAGACGAGAAACCACAAGATTCCTAGAAGAAAACATCGGAATTTAAAAAGCTTCTTGATATGGATCTTGGCAATGATATGGTACATAAAACTCATGTAGCAAAATAAAAAACAAGTGAGACTACATTAAACAAAAACATTTCCACGTAGCAATGGAAATAATCAACAAAACAGAAAGGACAACCTACAGGATGGGAAAAAAATATTTGCAAATCATATATATCTCATAAGGGGTTAATATGCAAGAGGTGTAAGGAACTCATACAAGTCAGTAGCAAAAAGAACCCCCACAAATAATCCAGCTAAAAATAGGCGGAGGGTGTCTGGCTGCCTCAGTTGGTTAAAGTATGCGAGTCTTGATATTGGGGTTGTGAATTCAAGCTCCAGGTTGGATGTCGAGCTTACTTTAAGAAAAATGGACAAAGTGCCTGAATAGGCATTTTTCCAGAGAAGGTAGTCAAATGGCCAGCTGGTACATGAAAAGGTGCTCAAACTCATTAATAAGGGAAAGGCCGATCAAAACCACAATGGGATACCCCGTCCTGTCTGTTAGAATGCCTGTCATCAACAAGACAGGAGGTAATGAACGCTGCAAGGACATGGAAAGAAAGGAACCCTTCTGTGTTGTTAGTGGGATGCAAAATGGTACAGCCAAAATGGACGACAGCAGCAATGTGGTAGTTCCTCAAAAAAGTGATAAAACCAAAAACTACCATATGATCCAGCAATGCTATAAGAATATATCCCAAGGGAATAAAGACTATGTTGAAGAGAAATCCTTACTCCCATGTTTACAGCAGCATTATTTACAGGAGGCAAGACATGGAAACAACCTTAGTGTCCATCAGCAGATAAGTAGATGAAGAAAAGTGGTCTATATACACTATACACACACACACACGTGTGCACACCTATGTACACACAACAGTGGAGTTCATTCAGCGCCCCCCCCCCCAAAAGAAGGAAATCCTGCCATTTACAACAGTGTGCATGGATCTCAAGGGTACCTTGTTAGGTGAAATGAGTCAGACAGAAACAAATACTGCATGATCTTATCTGTGAAATCGAAAGAAAAGGAAAGAAAGAAAAAAGACCTAAGCTAATTGTAAATGAGATCAGATTAGTGGTTACCTGAGGCAGGGGCTTAGGGGACGAAGAATTGGAGGACAATGGTCAGAAGGTGGAAATGTACAGTTATAAGATAAGAAGGTACTAGGGTATAGCGTACAGCACGGTCACTGTAGTAACACTGCTTGCTGTATGGTATAGTTGACAGTTGTTAGGAGAATAAATCCCAGGAGTTCTCATCACAAGGAAAAAAAACTTGTCCCCCTCTTTCTTTGCATCTATATGAGATGATAGGTGTCCATTAATCTTACTGTGATAATCGTTTCATGGTATATGAAGGTCAAGCCTTTATACAGTATACCTTAAATTTATACAGTGCTTTGTGTCAGTTACATTTCAATAAAAAGGGGCAGGGGGGAGGTAAAAGAAAATAAGCCAGAAAACATTAGAAAAAGAAGAGATCCCAGTGCCAGGCAAGAATAAGTTCTCAGCAAATACTTGCTGAATAAATTAATGAGAAGGAGTAAAAGAACCCTGAAAATTTAAAAAACAGGATTACAGTTCACAGGATCTCAGAGCTTCTGGGATCAAATTCTATTAAAAGCATTCAGACCATCAAAAAAAAAAAAAAGAGGATTCTAGATGTTACTCAGAATTAGTATTAGTCATGGACAAACCATGGCATACTAAAGGGACTATTAGGTGTGCCTGAAATGAGGAAGACCTGATCGCTGGGGTTATCAGATTTAGCAAATAAAAGTAAAGGATGCCCAGCTAAATGTTGGTTGCTGTAAACCCTCTCCTTAAATATTCAAAGTCCCCCTCTGGTTCTTGGGACCTACTAAGACCAGTGGTAGGTTCTGGAACAGTGGTTAGTGAGTTCTTGTGTTGAGAAACAGTCCCTGTTTCTCCCCCTGGGGGAGCTTCCTGACCCTCTGCCTTACACATGAAGCCAATCAGATGTCCTGGAACTCTGGGATTTGTACTTTGGGGATTGGTCTTAGCTTGTGGTTGGGCTGGAGTTCCAGGAGGCCATCTGGTGAGCAGATCCCTCTTCTGATGCTGCAGTATTTCTTTCTCTGATGGGTGCTGTATAGGTGCTTCCACATAGAATATGGGTAACACCCAGGTAGGACAATGAATGAATTTAGGGCTATGGGAGACTGACTGACCCTTGGGTTTGAACAGCTTGTGCAGGCCGTTTCCTGTTAGTGTGTTCCAGCTGTGTTCCAGCTGTGCTGCTGCAGCACCCTAGCATCAGGTGATTGCTCCCCTATCAACTGCTCACATCCAGGATGTCCACAGCCCCTCTGAAGACAGTTCTCTGGAGTGGCCATGCCCATGCCCTCTGTGGACTTTAGAAATTATTTTTCTCAGGATCAGTGGTTTCTCCTGATTGATACCCTCCCTTGTCTCTGACCTATGTGGGTGCATGGTCTCCTGATCAGTCTTACGGCATTTCGGGAGAGAGAGGGACATTTCCTGCTCCAGTAGGACTCTCTTCTCTCTTCCAACGGCTCTTGTCCTAACCTTGGTGACCACATTCTAGCAATGTATGGATTATAGTGTAAAGAGTTTCTTCTGTGTTACAAAATTTTAAAGGTCAATATAACATCAGAAAAGGAACTATCATCCACACTTCACTGCATGCTCTGGGTAAGAGTTGTTCTTGTGGTTATCATCAGTAAAGCACAGCTTTTGAGGTTCAGTGGGTGGCAGCATTCATGGTAGCACCAAGGACGAGGAGTTTCTTGGGGAATGATGTAATCAGCATGAAAGAACTGGTATTGGAGAAATGCAGAGACAAGATCTGTGTTGTTCTAATACAAACAACTTCTGAAGAGCCATGGTATTAGGTGTAATAATACTGTTGCCACCTTTTCCTTGCTGAAGGGGAAGGGGAAAGGAATTTAATCAAGAATAGCATACGTGATAACAAAGAACATGAAGAGGTAATTCCTAGATCTGTTCAAGAAGAGATGATTCCTAGACTTAGGAGGAATTGTCATGCGCTAATTGGTCAAAACAAAAACAAAAACTTAAAATACATCTTTTTTGCCCCTTAAACTAAATTGTCATCAATTGCTAGATATCCTATAGGCTCATGAATTTTTTAATACATTATTTAGTGAAATAGTTTATGTGACAGGGGTGCTGTGTACTCCAGGGCCAGCCCAGCCAGAACCAGCACTTTGTCCAGGGATTGTCTAGAAGGTATGGTGATGCCATCTGGTCCTGGAGATTGTCCAGAACCATCTATCGTGGGGGACAGTACCTCTTTCAGTGGGGTGAACACATACTTACAGGCCATTTGAGACACTGGGAATGGACATGGGTGACACGGACAACTAAAGAAGAATGACTTTTCTTTCCCTGTGTGGAGCTAATCAAAATTAAACCACTTGGAAATCTCTGCCAGATCTGGGACACCCTCGTGTCAACACTTAAAGTTGCATGAAGATTGAAAAGGTTTTGAGAACCTGGAAAGTAGACTAAATTCCATAATGAAATCCATATAGAATATGACATTAAGTAGCTAAAAGTAATTGACAAGAAGATAGGATTGTAAAAAGAATTTTATTTTAAATTATTTTAAGAATGTCAGTTTTATAAATGTTTATGGGTGATAATAGTATTATATGTGTATTGCTCCACATATGTTCTGTGCCTGTATCTATTCCACATAAGTATGAAATTATAATATGTGTGGGATTTTCTTCAAAATACTTGAGGGATGGGGAAGAATGGGAAATGGTAGATAAAATGATTGACAGAAAACTTTGAATATTGTGGAAGTTGAGTGAGGTGCTTGGGACTTAATATACTACTCTTCCCCCTGGGTGTTTAAATTTCTAAATTAAAAAAAGATTTAAAAAGTCCGCTGACACAGCGCTGTGTCAGGAATAAGGAGGCCACTCTACACGTCTTCACAGCATCTGTGCACCTCTCCTCCTCAGCTTTGAATTCTTACAGCGCTTTGTGTTACAGGACAGCCTGTATACGGGGTGCCCTCTGCTGCGCCTGCATCATAAGCTCCCCTTAGTATTCCTTTTTATTAGTCTTTTATTTTTTATCTTTCGGAAGGCCAGGCCCAGAATTTCTCACATTTTTCACATTGTATACTCAGCACATCTAGTAGGCACTCAACAGATATTTGTTGAATGAATAATAGATAATACATTACCTGTTTGAATTGAAAGGGTAGGTATATAAGAAATGACATAGAGCAAATTCTTAGCTCTTCCTCCTGGTACTATTTCTCCATAGGGGGAATGATAAAATATATTTTCCACATATAATCTAACACATTCGGTAGTCCATATACATTTCTGAGAACATGTGTAATTCTGGAGAGAGCTTTGCTAAATCAAGGATTATTCTCACCTCTTCCTTTTATCAGTCAAGAAAGAAATCACTGAAAATTTAAGGAAGGAGGCATTTTGGGGGGCAGTGAGATTTGCAATTCAGAAGACAGACTCAGGTGGAAACCCAGATGTGTCTGAGGAAGGCAGAGAGGGGCCAGAGTTACTAAGATGAACCACCATGAGTGTAATTCTCATTTAGGTCCTCTGTGCCAAACAGGGATTGAAATTAATTTAGTGGGGATTGGTTGGGTTTATATGCAAATGAGGGATTGAGGTTTGTTAAACAGAATTGGCCCCTTTAGAAATGAAGAATGCAGATGATTCCATTGCCACAGTGAGGGGGAATGCCAAGTACAAGCCCAGGCCTTTGTTGCTGGCTTGAAAGTTCACCAAGTTCGTAGTTCCTTCAGTGAGGATGTGTGTAAATTCCTTCTCTCCTTTAATGGCGTCCCCACCCTTTTTTAACGGAGACTCTTATTAGCTAGACTTGCTTGTTGCATTTTGAAATCCGCTTTACACTTTTCTTAGGGAAGGACTAATTCAGGCGTCTGTGAAGGTAACGTTTAGTGGTACTTTATTGTTCCATTTTCTGTTCTTGGGTCTTTTCACTTAGAATCTTTGTAAACACAGGTGTATAAATAGAATTGTTTTCAATGAAAGGAAACCTTGCCCTCAGCAAGCCTCGAACAGTTGTGTTCTGCACCTGCAGTAATAAAATTTGAGAGAGATAATGTATTGAATTTTAATCACATGTTGCCTTGTTATGTATTCACTGTTTAAAAACATTTACTTTATTGTGCAGTTGTGAGTAAAAGGGCAGTGTTGCCAATTAAGCCACTGAATGGCCTGGGGAGTGATTTTACACTGGGGAATGATTATAGTCTTGTGTAAAAATAGCAGGCAGACAGGTTAAAGTGAGAAAATCTGGTAAACAATCTTGATGAAAGTTGGTCTCACTAGAAATGCTTGTGTGTGTGCGTTTAAATTTCTAGATGAAGTTGGTCCAAATAACAGAAGGGAGTTATTTAGTCAACAACTTTGTATACTACCATTTTGATAATGTCAGTGTATTTAATAAAATTGACCACTAAAGGACAACAGAATTTGCCCTTTTGGCATAAGAATTATCTTGAGCTGCTTGTTTTTTAAGAAACAGCAGATAAAAAGCTCTGAAAGCCAAGTAGAAGTTACCCTTTTGTAAGGGACTCGAACAACTCTCACACTTGTGAGGGCGGCCTTCATTTGTAAGGTGTCTTCCCTGTTTGTAACAGGAAGAGGAGGTTGACTAAACCTCTAGAAACTCTTATCAGTGAGAGGGCTCCCACCTAAATCTGCACAACAGCCGTACCCTTGTTTACTGTATTTTGCTGGCACCTTTTTATCTTTAGCTGGAGATGGTATTTAAGGTGGTGGCGGGGCCACTTTGAGAATGTACTCCGTTTTCCTGGGTCTCTCCCCTGTAAATAGCAGGTTTACCTGATACTAAACTTGTGCTTGTTTTTCTCCTTTTATTCTGTTTTTTATTATAGTAGGGTTTCGACCGAGAACCTAGAGGGGTAGAGGAAAAATTATTATTTCTCCCTTATATTACTAAAGACAGTTTATTTTTTATTTTTTTTTAAAGATTTTATTTATTTATTTGACAAGTAGGCAGAGAGGCAGGCAGAGAGAGAGGAAGGGAAGCAGGCTCCCTGCTGAGCAGAGAGCCGGATGCAGGGCTTGATCCCAGGACCCTGGGACCATGACCTGAGCCGAAGGCAGAGGCTTTAACCCACTGAGCCACCCAGGTGCCCCACTAAAGACAGTTTAACAGAGTTCCTAGAGCTTTTAGTTTTTTTTTTTTAATTTTACTTTTTAAAAATATTAGTCTGATATTTAACATATTGTTTCTGCATTTATTCCCCTGAAAGGCTATTGCTTATTTAATAGAAATTACTTCAATAGAAATTACTTCAGTTATTTTTTTTTAAAGATTTTATTTATTTATTTGACAGAAATCACAAGTAGATGGAGAGGCAGGCAGAGAGAGAGAGGGAAGCAGACTCCCTGCTGAGCAGAGAGCCCGATGCGGGACTCGATCCCAGGACCCCGAGATCATGACCCGAGCCGAAGGCAGCGGCTTAACCCACTGAGCCACCCAGGCGCCCCTCAGTTATCTTTCTGAAGGGAATTATTGGAGGGAAGCAAATGTTATTCCTATTATCCATTTGTTTTTACTGTATATTTTAATGTAGTCATTACCGAAAGGTCCCCCAATAATGGATCTGTGATTAAAGGAGCGAGACTGATACAAAGTGAAGGTCAAGCAAAGCTTTATTTCGTGCCAAGCATCAAGAATCAACCCGAATGTTTGGGGCTGCACCTCCTACAGAGAGGGCAACCCCTCTCTGCTTCACAGACTAAGCTTTTAGGGGCAAAGGCCATGCAGTTGGGCCTGGACACGTACAGGGGGCCAATGAGCTTGTAACACACAGAGAAAGCTACACAGTTATGGTAGGTCACACATAAGTGACCAATTGAATTACAATTTACCTTATAGTAGACATTCAAACTAGCCTATCACCTTGGTCAGAATTGGCGCCCAAAAGGCGGGGCCCATACTCCTTGGTAGCTAGGGAGACAGTATGTGCCCCCACTGATTGGATACCTCCACCTGGCCTGACCCACCCTTGTATTTGGGCTTTGTTACCTGGGACTGGTTTTTTGGGCTTGTTTTTAAGGAAGTCCCCTTGGGGGGAGGGGGGCAGGGACAGTTTAAGTTACTGTGTAAACAACAAAATGACTGTTTAATCCAGATGGAATTGCTCTGGCTAAATAGGCCCTTACAGTTACATTATGTTTTGCTGTGTTTTCTGGAAGTCTGTGGATATTTTCTTTATATTGGGCTACAGAATTCTCCAACAATTTTCCAAAAGATAGAGAATATAAGAAAATGAGAGTATCTGCTGTTCTTCATCCTCAGGAAGAAAGGGCGAATCTAAAAGCCAGAATGCATGAATTTAGGTTACATATATGTTACAGTTTTGGTTACATATACGTCAGAATTTTTAGAGATTCAGCATAGCATAATGTGGGATTTTCCAAACTTGCCTGCTCATAAGACTCTTCTTCGAGGGCCCCTTGTTAAGGTAGATTCTTGGGTTCCTCAGTCCTGCTAGATCAGAATTTTCAGGGAGATAAGCCTGGGATGCTTGTTAATCATAGAAATAGTAGGTAGTAAAATATTGCAACAGATCTAAAAAGTGATTTTTGTTATATGGTCTATATTTGTTAAAAAAAATCAAAATTTAACAGTAAATTTTAGAGATCCTACTGGCTTTATTCAGTGACTTACAAATCCAACAGCAGCCCATCTAGCAAACAGAAAAGAGCCTAGAAGAGCTGTAGAAAATGAAAGACATAGATGGAAGGAGGTGTGACATAGAAGTCCTAATAGCAAACAGCTGATTGGGGGCAAGATCATCTTTCTTTGGAGGATGGGAGGGATCTATCAAGCAGATTACCTCACTACTGCTGACCAGGAAATTCCAGATTGACTGGGAGTATAAGACTAATTAAATTAGGTATTCAGTCTCAGTTTGGTGACATGAGTCGTAGCACAAGTGACTCCATTTTGGTCCTGTTGTCTCTTTTTTAAAAACACAGCTATGCATAAATGCTTATGCATAGAAAGTATATTATCTATATGCAAATTATTTTAATCTACATCTTTTAACATTTGAAATGACCTAATAAGCAACCCACAGGCTGTGGGAAGTTAACATTTGAAGGAGACAGTTATCTGAATCTGCAAGAGAGAGTTTATGAAGTGATGTTAGACATAATTTTGCATTGATGAAATAGGAGCTCTGAAGATATGTGGGTCGGATAGAAACTGTACAGGCATTGCCACTTTTGCATGGCTGGGACAGAAAAATCAGCATCCAGCAGCATAGTCTTCTAATGCAAATAGCTAGACTTTCTTTCAGTCTTTTAATCCTACCACTTCAAGGAGGGGCCAATGCATGGTTCAGCTACACACTCAAATCTGCTAATCCTGCCTCTAGAATGTTATGTTTTTTTATTGCAGAATTCATCAGTAATGTGAGACCCTTGTTGGAAAGCCCAAGGACATGTGAGGACCATTTAGTTTAGAGAACTGGATTTGTGCCTCCTTGGTGTAGGTGTTTATACATGTGGTAGAATTCTCTGTGAAGCTGATTTTCTTTCTCATATTTTCCATATTTTGTTAATCAGTTGTAGGGAAAGGCACTCCTTAGCATGGAGCCTCCATTAAGGCTCCTAAGTAGCCTTAATCATTCCAGGCTACTAAGTGTGTGATACTTAGGATAAAATGTGACCAATTTTGAGTGACTGTTGTTAAAAGATAAACTGAGGCATATGCAAAATTTTAAGAGTTTACTTGAGCAAAAATCAATTTGAATCCAGCAGTGCCAAACTAGAAGTCATTCAGAACTCTCCTCAGACAAGGAGTTAAGGGAGATACTTACATAGAGAGGGTACAGATGCAAAGCAAGGAAACTATTGCATTGGCTATAGTTAAAGGCTAGTGTTCTGTTTTATAACCATAAGGCATTTACAGGCTTAGGTTTTGGTTTGTTTATGTAGACCATGCAGGCATTAGCATCACCTCTGTCTAGTGCCTTCCTGTTTAATTAACTTAATACCAGAAATGTTTATTTCAATTCACAAAAATCTGCTAGTTTCACCACAAGTTTTAAGGCTTGAAGGTCAAAATCTTAGGAATCTTCATTTTTTTGGTCTTTGGTACCATATACTCACAAGAGTCAATTGTGCATAGCTTTTCCCAAGTTCATTGGTAGCTTGAAATAGAACATTTCAGGAATGTCCACAAGTTGGCAGACTACAAAATCCTCTACCATTCCCCCCAAAACTGTTCATTAAATAGGTACCAGCACATCACTGTGTGTAAGAAAGTACTGGTATTCGTTCTGACAGTGCTGTCCTCATGGCTCACTGGATTTTAAAAAGTATTTAGAATAGTGCCTAGAAGTTAAAGGATTAACAAATGCTTAAAAACCACCTACATTTCTTGCTTGCTTTCCAGACTGTATTGTATTATTGGAAGAAGATGTAGAATACAGTAAGTATAAGTACAGAATTGGACTGGGTGTTTGGCAGAAGAGGTTGACTGAGACAAAATTCAAAGTTAAAACCCAGATAACTGAGTTGAGTGACAGAGCTGAATATAGACAGACACTAGGGCTCCTGGGGGATGTGGGTGGCTCAGTTTGTTGAGCATCTGATTCTTGATCTCAGAGTCCTGAGTTTTCAAACCCCATATTGGGCTTCACAATGTCCCACTCCCACAAAAAATACAGAAAAAAGAAACCAATATTCCTATATTGATTTCTAGAAGCTTCTCTTAATTTTCCATTGTTAATAAAGACTGGTAATACCCTTAGTGTTCTTTTGGTGAATGTTCTTGAACTAAAACTTCTATTCTGAGATATTTACGCTTGGAGTTGTAAAAAAAATCATACAAAGACCTCATATGCCATTTACTCATCTCCCTCAATGGTGACATTTAGCGAAACTGTAATGCATAATAGCCATGATATTGACGTCGATACAGTCAAGATATAGAACATTTCCATCATCACAGGGATCCCTCCTAATGCCCTTTAATAGTCATACCCTCTCCTCACCACAACTCCCTACTTAATGACAAGAGGCAACTGTTAATTTGTTCTTCATTTCTGTAATTTTGTCAGTTCAAGAGTGTTATGTGAATGGGATAATAAAATATGTAACTTTCGGGATTGGATTTTTTCACTCAGCATAATCCTCAAGTCTCACTGAGGTTTTTGTACGCATTGAAAGTTCATTTCTCTTTATTGCGTAGTGGTTTATTCATGGTATGGATGTATCACAGTTTATTTAATCTTTTACCCATTGAAGGATATCTGGGTTATTTTGGCTATTATGGATAAAGCTGTTATTAACATTGGTGTCTAGGTTGTTTTGTGAATCTAAGTTTTTATTTCTCTGGGATAAATGCCCAGGAGTGCAGTTGCTGGGTCAGATGGTAATTGCATTTCAGTGTTTTTTAAGAATGTGCCAAACTTTTTAGAGTGCCTGTACCATTTTACATTCCTACTAGGAAAGTATGAATGATCCAGAATCTCTGCGTCCTTGACAGCATGACGTGGTATTACTAGTATTTACTTTAGCCATTTTCTGTAGGTGTGTAATGACATCTCCTTGTGATTTTAAGGCTATCCTCCTGGCTAATGACGCTGACATCTTTTCACGTACTTATTTGCCACCTGTGGGTCCTCTTCCTCAGCATACCTCTTCGTGCCTGCCCATTTTCTCATTCGACTTTTTTTTCTTACTCTTGAGTTTTCAAAGTTTTTAAAAAATATATCCTCCATACTAATCCTTTGTCCTATACAGCTTATAAATGTTTTCTCCTGGATTATTGTCTTTTCTTCCTTATCACATTTTTTTTTTTGGCAGAGCGTTTTAATTTTGATAAATTCCTTTTAATTTTTCCTTTTATTTATTTTATTTATTAAAAAAAAGATTTTGTTTATTTATTTGACAGAGTGAGAGAGATCACAAGCACACAGAGAGGCAGGCAAAGAGAGAGAGGGGGAAGAAGGCTTCCTGTGGAGCAGAGAGCCCGATGTGGGGCTCAATCCCAGGACCCTGGGATCATGACCTGAGCCGAAGGCAGCGGCTTTAACCCACTGAGCCACCCAGGCGCCCCCTCTCTGTCTTTTTTGTAAGTTGTTGAGCAAGTAATGTTGGAGTCTCCAAGTATACCTTTGCATTTACTTATTTTTCCTTTCAGTTCTAGTTGTTTGGGGTTTCTGTAATTACCAGCTCTGTTGTTTGGTGCATTTAGAATTGTTATGTCTTCTTGGTCAAATTACTCTTTATCACTGAAAATATGTTTCTCTGTTTCTGGTAATTTCTTTACTCTGAAGTCTGTTTTATCTATTACTAATATAGCCACTATTGTTTTCTTTTGATTAATGTTGTGTGATCTGTCCTTTTCCATTCTTTTACTTTTAGCTGGCCTACATTGTTATGGTCGAAGAGGTTTATTATAGATTTCATATCGTTAGTCCATAGTGTTTAATTCACTCTTCCAGTCTTTTTCTTTTAATTGATATATTTAAGACATTTGTATATAATGCATATATTGATATGTTAGGGTTTAAACCCACTATTTTACTTTTTGTTTTGTTTGTGTTTTTGTTTCTTATATTCTTTTCCTGTGTTCTTATGTATTTCTTGAACATTTTTTGGAATTTCATTTTGATTTATCTGTATTATTTTTGGGTATGTACTTTTACATAGCTTTTTAGTGGTTGCTCTCAATATTAACCAAATATACACAATTTATCACAGTCAGCTGGGATAATCATTTTTCCAGTTTGGATTAAATGTAGAACTTACCTACTTTTTTTTTTTTTTTTACTTACTTTTTTAACAAAGGAGATTATCCTTTGTTTATGGTATGTTTGTCTTCTATATCTTCTCTACATAGATTTATATCCATCAGATAACGTTACGATTTTTGCTTCAACCATCAGTTACCTACTAGCTGATTTACCTCTTAACTTGCTTCATTCTGATGTAGCTAGAACTCAGCTAACCTGCTTTCTGCTCATCAAATATAAATTTCAGGTTGAGTGCTATAGATGGAGAATACCAATGCCACTCACCTGAGATCAGGAACCATAAAATAGTTTCCGTTCATGGTAGAGCCTGGGGGATAGGAGTCGGGTCAAGTTCACTGGGGATCAGGGCAATATTTTTGTTCTTGTCATTTTTTTTTCCTCATAAAATTTCTTTCTCATTTTGTTTGGATTATGAACTGTGAGAAATTTAGCATTCTTTACCAAAAATGTACAAAATGTGTTCCAAAGACAAATATAACATTCTAAAAATTTGTTTTTTTAAAATATTTATACCCTTGCTTCAGGGTTCCTACTAAACCACATAGTATCTGCAAAAAGTAGAGGAAATTAGAGGAGAATTAGGAGGAAGAATTGTAAATAAAGGTGCCATTTCTCAGGGCTGTTACCATACACCATATGTGGGATGAATTTTCTACCCTAATCCCCAGCAGCATCCCTCCCTATGGGCTCAAACTGCCTCACTATTACCTGTGACCCTGCTTTGCCCCTCCAGATTCTTTCAGGTGTTTCAGAGATAATGCTTCTTACATAGAAGTGTGTAAAATTGTCTGTTTGGTTCTAGAAATTTTCTAAAGCATCTGTTCAGATATATCATTTTTCTTTCTAGAGGAATAAAATGTAGATTCATTTCTAACAAAATTCAGTATTAATAAAAGCAATTGTAGGTCTTAACCATGCTCATCAAGAGGTAATTTTCAACAAGAGGTAACAGGTATTTTTGAGGAAAAGACTTCATGTTCAAAAGAAATTAAGAAAATGCTGCATAGTCTATCCTATTTTTGCATATTTATATAGTAACAACTCTAAAAAGTTGTGATGTAAAGAAATTCCTGGTTAACTTTGTTTAATCTAGCGCTTAGCCACAGAATTCTACATAATTTAATACTCCCAAGTTTATTTAACTTCCTAATCCCTCTTTAATGTATTTTTATTTTATGCATATCAGGAATTAATAACAGTCTGTTAATACCTATTGAAACCAATTTTAGCTTGTGAGATAAAAATTAAAATTATTGGTGCCTCCAATATGTAGGATATGATAGTATGCACTGAGGTAATCAATCTTCCAGGTGTTTTAGAGATAATAACAAATCTTTAACTTTCGTGTTCATCTTCCCTGTAGGCAGTTTTCTTAACCTAAGCCCCATGGCCCTTCCTAGGTCTAAAATCAGGTATGACATTTTGTGTAAGATGTGCACATTTCATTTTTATTTCAACTACCTGTAATGCTTAGAATTTGTATAGAAAGAGAGAGGAAGTCCTACTTCTTATCTGTTTATATTTAATAGCAGATTTAAACTTTATTTTTCATTATCACATCAGTTTCCTGATGTATTTATTTTTCAATCTGTTTATATTCACAAATAGTTATTAATATAGCAAATTATTAATATAGCAAATATTCACTATTTGCTATATATTAGATACTGATTATGTCTTAGAATATAAGTGAGGTAGGGGTGAAGTCCAGAGCTGATGACCAAGAAAGAATTCTTGAGATAGCTTGAGACATCTTTGGTGCAGAATGGTGGTTTATTAAAGCCCAGGGACGGGACCCGTGGGCAGGAAGAGCTGCCGCCCCGGGCTGTGAGGAGCGGCCCAGTATATACTCGCAAGCTGAGAGGGGTCAGGGATAGCATCAGTCTGTAAGGAATTTTGGAAGCGAGATTCCAGGACCTTGAGGGGATAGTTGTTGTTGGGAAAAGGTCATTTGTTACCGCCTAACAAAACCTTATTCATGAGACCCTTCAGATGTGTATCGCTGGGCCATAAGCTTGGGGATGATTGCCAGCACATATCTTGGAGTGTTTAGAGATAAAGGAAGTTTCCAAAGGAATTTTTATATGTTAAAGTAGATTTACAGGATCCTGGTTGGGGATGGGGGCGGTCAGGCTAGGATTGCCTTTTGCCCTTAGCAGAGTATTTAAGTGGAGGCAGTTGAGTCCCTAGAGGAAGGTCACGCTGCCTGTTTCAGGGACTTGTCAGTGGGCTCTAGGTAGTAAGGAAATTTAATAACTTTTCTTCTGCCTCTGTTTCCCACATCAATACCATAAAAAAAAAAAAAAGTCCATCAGGTGATTTTTAAGTGATAGCTCTTACTTTGAACTTGACATTTCTCAGAAGATACTTAGTAAAGTTAATATGTGAGAGGACAGGCTACTGCAGAAGCCACTGGCCCAAAAAACATAACAAATTAAAGGGATGAAGTTTTGGCAAGTTTGTTGCGAAGTTTGTTGCAAGTGATCTCTGTTCTTGTTACTTCTGTCATCGATTCTGATGCTGTCCCTCGGCTCTGTGGTAGTTTCTCCCATTTAATGACTTCTTTTATTTGTAGTTTGCTTTTAAATGCGCAGAGTTTTTGTTCTTATTCTGTGACCGTTCCTGTTCATCGGATGTCTTGTCATAAAAAAGTGTTTGATAGACTGAAAACAGGTAGGGACTCTCCTCATCTGTATTCTTTGAAGTGATGTGGGCGGGATTTAGTCCCAGGGTTAACTTTAATGACCGAAGTAGTGTGAAGTAGTGAACGTGGCAGTGGCGAATGGCGGGTGGGGCAGAACCTGAAACCTTGATCTCAGTAGCATCGTATTTTAACTGGCGGAATGAATTAATTTAAGAAAATAATGTACTGTTGTAGTAACACATGAAGAAAATGTTTCCTTGGAAGGAAAGCGACCTAATTATGGTAAAAATATTTCAACAGAAACAATACTGCATTCTTTTAAAGTGAAATCATGTATGGAAGTGAACTAATATTTCCAAAATTATTGACACTCTATACACAATGTGTATATTTTTCTTGGCCTTAAACATTTTTTTCCCACTAAATCAGATTCATCGCATTTGGCAAGATCTTCAGAAGGAGCATGAGGTTATTTGTGGGATGAGTATTTGACAGGTTCACACAATGTACAGTTCGGAGTTCAAAGTTGAAATCACAGTACTGTTTTTCTTTGACAAGAATTCTCTCTGGCAAATTGCCTAGAAAAATTCTGGTGGTTTCCATGTATCCCACCCAATATTCAGCTAATACTATAAAATCAGTCATCAGCTGGGACTAACTAATTGCTCTCAACTTATTTATCTGAATAAGATGGCTCTTCATTAGCTTTGTTGAAACAATAGAACACACTTGAGCGACTCAAATACTGTTTTGCCTAAAAATGGGCACAAAAATATACATGCTAAATTTGTACCTGAGAATAAGAATATGAAATATTATATTATAATTTACATTATTGGTGAGATATAGAAATGCTTTACGTGTCCATGACAGTATAAAATCTAAGTAGGAACTTCCTGTAACTATTTCTGCCTTAATATTTTTTAATGACATGTCACTGGGGCATTCTTACTATGCCATCAACATTTTTCAGTTGTTACTTTATTTTGGTGGCTATGGTGTTGAAACGTTATGTCATTTTAAAACTATAAACTCTATGGAAATTTTATACCACATTCAGATAGACTTGACTCAGATGATTATTATAGTGTGAGTCTCAAATTTGATCTTAGGAGTGTGAGGAGACTATGAAATGTTGACTAATTTGATTCTAGTGGAGTTCTCCAGTGACTTTTTTTTTTTTTTTAAGATTTTATTTATTTATTTGACAGAGATCACAAGTGGGCAGAGAGAGAGAGAGGAAGGGAAGCAGGCTCCCTGCTGAGCAGAAAACCCAATGCGGAACTCGATCCCAGGACCCTGGGATCATGACCTGAGCCGAAGGCAGACGCTTAACCCACTGAGCCACCCAGGTGCCCCTCCCATGACTTTTAACAGAATTAAGTACTGCTTTTTGAAAGAAGTTGATTTGGGATTAAGAGTTGTAATTTGTAATGTGTCACTGTAACATTATGTAGAGTGGCCATATTTGTAAATTTATGAGGTTTAGGTAAAAGAAATAATCTAGATGCTAAAGCAGAAATTAGGAATGCAAAATTTTGTTTTATTTACAAGTTTTTTTTCATATATATTATCACACTCTCTGAATTTTGTATTTAAGTTGGTGCCATCTAGAGTCTGAAGCTTTATAGCAAAGTTGTACGTTTTTCTTCATCTAACAGTGTTTACAAACACTACCATCAGGAAAAGTTTTCTGTTTTTTGTTTTATTTTGGAGTTTTATATTTATATGCATAACTGAAATTCATTCATTATTGATGTAAATTTATTGAATATGAATTATGTACCAGTCACTCTGCTAGTCCCTCAGAAATTACTAATAACTTAAGATAGAGAAAAATTCCTGCCCGAGTGATGTTTACACTGCAGCAGCAGAGAAGACAATAAAGAGAACAAGCAAAGCCAGTTGCCAGATCTCAGTCCTCTTGCTTGACCTCCAGCGCCAGCATTTGGCACAGCTGACCTTTTCTGTCGACCTTGCAGCACTTTCTTTACTCAGCTTTGGGATTTTCCCAGGTTTTCTTCTCTGGCTGTTCATTCTCTAGTTCCTTTGCTGGTTTCTTCTCATCTTTTCAATTTTTACTGTTGAAGTTCTTGGATTTTTTTCTGCTTATCTTCTTTGCATCCGTGATGCAAACTATTTATTCGTGTGGCTTTAAGTCCACTCTCTGCTTTGACAACTCCTTGCCTACTCATTAGTCTCCAAACTCAGAGCTCTCCCCGATCTCCAGATTATCAAACTGACTACAAATGAGTCTTCTTGAATATCTGATACATATAAACTCCTGATTGTCCTGCCCAAATCAGCTTTTCCCACACGCTTTTCCATGCAATAAATGCTAATTGTAGCCCAGTTTCTTTTCTTTTCTTTTCTTTCTCTCTTTCTGTCTTTCTTTCTTTAAGATTTTATTTTATTTATTTGAGAGAGAGAGAGAACATTAAATGGGGGTGGGGAAGCTAAGGGGGAGGGAGAAGCAGACTCCCCACTGAGGAGGGATCCCAGGACTGAGCCACTCAGGCATCCCCGTAGCTGTTTCTAAGAGTTTTCTCTTACTCTTCTAACATGTCTCTCGTCCATAGTCGTTTTGCTCTCATTTCCCCTCGTTTCCCCAATGCAGCCATTCCAGCCTCCTTGCTGTGCCTCCCCTACTCCCCATAGGACCTTTTCCGGGAAATCTTGTCTCCCAGATCCTCTCATGCTTTGGTTCCTCATGTTTTTCGTATTTGTTCCCAAAGTCACCTCAGCAGAAACCTTTCCCGACCATTTTATTGAGAACTTACACCCCCTTCCCCCTACAGCTGTTGTCTCTTCCTTATTTGCGTTTCTGGCTAAGTTTTTCTTCACTGCCTTCATCCCTGACATCTTGTGCATTTTACTTCCTCTGCGCTTACTGCACGCTCCTTTCCGCTAGAACGGGAACTCCAGGGGCAGGATTTCTTACCTGTTCTGTCCAGTACCTGCCGTCTCCCCTGGACTGCAGCATCTCCTGACTGGGATGCGGGGCCCTAGGACCAGAGCCACCTCCTGCAGGCTCTTCTCCCTTCCTGCTTCGTCACTGCTTCCTTTCCCTTTTCCTTCCTTCCTTTCTTCCTTCTTCCGCTCTTCTTCTCCCTCTTCATTTTTCTTAACAAGCTTAGAGGAGGCAGGCCTGGGCTGGTCGGTTGTCAAGCATCTGCCTTCAGCTCAGTTCAGGATCCCAGGCTCCTGGAATGGAGCCCCGCATCCGGCTCCCTGCTCAGCAGGAAGCCTCCTCTCCCTGCCCCACTCCCCCTGCTTGTGTTCCCTCTCTCATTGTACCTTCTTCTGTCAAATAAATAAATAAAATCTTTTTTTTTTAAAGATTTTATTTGTTTATTTGACAGACAGAGATCACAAGTAGACAGAGAAGCAGACAGAGAGAGAGAGAGAGAGGGAAGCAGGCTCCCTGCTGAGCAGAGAGCCCGATGCGGGACTTGATCCCAGGACCCTGAGATCATGACCTGAGCCGAAGGCAGGGGCTTAACCCACTGAGCCACCCAGGCGCCCCAATAAATAAAATCTTAAAGGAAGAAAAAGGCTTGGAGAAGTCACTGAGTTAGGGCCATTTTTTTTACGCCTCTCTGGATTGGTAGCCACCTCGATTATGTGGAAAATCTGTGTCTAGTCTTCCTGAGGTGTTGACTATCTGGTCATCATTGAGAAGCCTCTTTACCTTTAGGGTAACTGCCCATTAACCCTACAGTTTGATTTTTGCTGCCGACAGCACAGTACCCATCAATGCCATTGATTTGTGGTTGCAAAATTTCTGGTTTTGGGAGTGACTCTTTTCCTCCAGTGAGTGTCCCAGCTGCTGCTTACCAACGAGGCTAGGATAGCCCTCCCTTCCTTTCTGTGATACTGTGCTGCATTCGCAGGATCATTTATTGTTCGCTGTGGCAGTACATTGTAAGCTCTGTGAGGATAAGGACATTTCCTAAATATCAAGGCCTCGAATAGACCCTAGTTCAGAAAAAGGACACAATAAGTATTTGTTGACTAAAGAAAGGAATGTCTGAATCTCACTTATAAATATAGATAGAAAAATATAAAAGCAAATAAACATGGAAACTATTTTGTGATAACAAAATATTGGGAATTAGCACTGAGTTCTTCTCTTCATTTGTCACATCTGTGCTATTTCTAAATGATTTATAGTTTTTGGCACAAAATTTCTGGTTCTTATATAGTGTATATTCCATTTAAAAAAATGTACTTTTGTTCATGTTAATGGGAATCTAGAGTGGTGTTAGGGCCAATTTAATGTTAAAACCTGTTTAACTATTAGGGCCTGCTTAGCCAGAGCAACTCCATATTGCCTAGGTAGCCATATTGTTGTTTACATCCACGGACTTCATTCTGGGAATAAATGCCCTCGTAGTTCCTGGTATGGTTCCGGGTATCGATTTTGGGAATACATGGCTAAACAATAGAAGCCACGTACCTTGGGTCTGCGGTTATGCCCTATAAAACCAGCCTGTGAGATCGGGAGGGGGTTGCTCTTTTCGGAGGCGGCCCTGGCCAGTGAGTCTGACTTCTAATGCTTGGCATAGAATAAGGCTTTGCATAACTTTCACTTTGTCTCAGTCTTGTTCCTTTGATAACGTACCTCAACAAGTGGTACAGAGGGGAATAAAGTATGTCTTGCTTGCCATCTTTCCCAGAACATTTTTATTAATGTTTGTTTATAATTAAGATATTTCTCAGCTTTTTCCTCATCTTATATGCCTGATAAAGCACTAAATGTCAGTCCACTCTCAAAGAAAAAAAAATCTACTCTTTTCAAGGAAATTTTATTTATTTATTTTAAAAAATATTTATTTATTTGGCAGAGAGAGACACACAGTGAGAGAGAAAGAGAGAGAGAGAGAGAACACAAGTGGGGGGAGTGGGAGAGGGAGAAACAGGCTTCCCGCTGGGCGGGGAGCCAGATGTGGGGCTTGATCCCAGGACTTTGAGATCATGACCTGAACCAAGGCAGACGCTTAACAGCTGAGCCCCCAATGGTGAGGAAACTTTAAAAAGTATCTGCTCTTGGTGTGACATGGCAAAGACTGAGCAGTTTTTCCTACACCTATTGTCCTGAATTTATTCTGTTCATGTGTTCGTTCTCTGCAAAACTATAGAGAAAAAAAGAGTTACAAAGGGTGAAAGATGTGTAATTTCTCCTCAGGTATTATTTCGTGGAATCAATACAGTTGTATCTGAGGGATTAAAACAAGCATTTATGTGTAGGCAGATAAATCATTTCCTTTGATGCATGAACAGCCTTCTAAATAATATTGCCCACTGTTGATGGCTTTGTATTCCTAAAAATGACCTGTGGTGATCGTTAGATTCTGCTTCTAGAAATGGAAAGGTAGAAAAGAGAAATGTTGTGGAAAATGAGAACAAGGTCTTCCATTGTAAAACTACTGCTCCAATTTGTGCTTTTCATAGATTTTCAAATTATTTTATTCATATAAAAGCACAAATGGTTTTGATGGTTATAAACAAATAGTTCACTTAGTTGCCACTGATTTAATTTACTTGAAAAATATTCCAATTTTAAGCCAATAATTACGTGTCACAATTTAATGCTAAATGTGTAATTACTTTAAAAAATGTGTAATAACTTTTTATTAAAATCTTACATATGGCCTATTTGATCACCAATTTGGTATAATAGAAAAATTACATGAATATATAATAATTAATTTGTTTGCCCTTAGACTTTCTAAAAAGAAGATAATCAATTTTTGTATTTTATTTGAAATTATAAAACTATATTAAGAAATATTTTTTAATTTGGAAAAGCCTTATTTTATGCACAACCCTTGGGAATTTTGTTCAATTTTGTTTTGATTATTATATTTATCATCTATATATTATATTGTTATACTTCTTATTTGTGTTTTATTACTTTACTCCTTTATTAGATGTATCCAGTGCTTTGCATTGCCAGTATCATCAACTAAAGTCCTGCCAGCTTCTTCTACTATAGGACCAAATGTTGTCCTTTTTTTTTCTTAATTTCTTTGATGTCTTAACAAAATTATGGCCCTTAAGCAAGTGCTCAATTAATATTGTTAATCGGTCAGTTCATGCATTCTTTCATTTAACAATTATGTATCAAATGCCTATTATATCCTAGACATTTAATGCGAAAGATAAGCTGTAAATTTACACCTCTTTGTACCAAAATTTATATTTAGGATGATACACCTTGTAAAATATACCATCAACATCATTAAACCAGCAGCTACTCTTAAAATAATGTTCCAGGGGCTCCTGGGTGGCTCATTGGGTTAAGCCTCCACTTTTGGCTCTGGTCATGATCTCGGGGTCCTGGGATCGAGCCCCACATCAGGCTCTCTGCTCAGCAGGGAGCCTGCCTCCCAACCCCCTCTGCCTGCCTCTCTGCCTACTTGTGATGTTTCTCTCTGTCATAAATAAATAAAATCTTAGAAAAACAAAAAGCAAACAAAAAAAAAGACAATGTTCCAGTCGGCTTAGTTCTCATTGTCATAAATGCTGGTTCACAATATGCCAACATGTTAGATCCAGACCATGTCATTCGTCTTAAGGTTATTATTGCAAGTACTATTTTTTGTTCCCTGAAATCCATGCTCCCCTTCTATAATGAAAGGACTCCTGTTTTGTAGCGGGACGTGAGTCTACAGAGTGACTAGGTTTCCTCTGCTAACACATTCCAAACCTACATCCTAAGACAGGATTTGATTCCAGAAGTAGGTGCATGAAGTGACATAACCTGGATACATGGGAGGCAGGAGGCAGAGACTCAGATATTGGAAAGTGGATTAATCCCTGATATGCCGAGGCAGAGCATTGATACAACTGTTGCTTGCTCATGTTTTAGAAGGCAGGCTATGTGGTAACAGAGGCCATAAATAACATTAGGGGAAACCATAGGAAAGCTGCCGAATCTTGATGTGTGTTGGCTGCTTCGTGCTGTCCCAGCAAAATCTTAGGACGGAGATGAACTCGGGAGTTAGCCAGTCTGCAAGCAGAGGTGAAAAGGAATACAGTTCTGTTAAGAAAGATTCTTTGTGCCAGGTTAACAAAAATTATTTCACCGAGAGTCCTATAAATTGAGGTCTTTTAAGGGTTGAAAAAGTCAACTCCATCTGTACTCCAAACCAAAGTTACAATTGGTAGCTTCAAAGCCAGTGCCCTCGTAGAAGATAAAAGCTCAGTGCCCTGCTAGATTTGCGAGCCAGTCCGGAGGTGAACTCTAATTAAGGGTATTGGTTTTCCACCCAAACAGAATTGTTCAGATAGCCTGGACGTAGCTTCCATCCAGGGGGGGGGTAAGCAGAGCACACAAAGTAATAAGAAAAAGACAAGACTCTTTAGGCTTAAAGACATCTAGATTAGATCTCTGGCTATAGTTACTTACATGTGGAACCAATCCAAAACAAATTGCCTGGAAGCTTGCTAAGGTTTTGAGGGAATTGTATGGCTGAAGAACAACATCACGGCCTGCAAAAACCCGTAGTGTTCCACTCCTTAGGAAGTCCCTGGGCTGCACAATCTGGACCAACAAGGATCAAGTTACAAAAGCATTGCAGTCTCTAAGAAGAGCAATTTTTGTAACACCTATTTGATTTATGGCAAGGAAGGACAAAAAAGAGAGGAAAGCACCTTTCAGAGGGTAGAACGAGGGGTTTTGGAGGAAAATGGACGTTTCCTCCCACAAAGCACAATCTGGGACTTCCAGATGATACTAACCGAGGTACTTACTCCGTTGTCAGCTCAGAGAATATCTGCAACTCCTGCACAGTACGGTTTGATTACCGCCACAGCCCAGTAACTGCTATGTGTCTCTCTGTCCCCTTTTGCTCGGTAGGAGCAGTTTCGTTTGCCATATCCACAGTTTCACAAACCTCGAGTACTGACTGTGTTGTTGCCAGTAAACCTAATGTTTTAGTTTACAGGTTGCCAAACCATGAGGCTCAACTTGCCCATTTAATGGAGTGGCCAGTGCATTATCCAGTGAAGAGAGACTTTCCGCAGGGTGCCTTAACCAGTGAGACTCCAGAATCTTCTCCCTTGTCGTCAGTGTATTCCGTGTGGAGCAGAGACGTTGTAATGACTACTTGGGTTATTAGACTGGGACAAATAATGCTAGTTGTACTCAAATTCTCATTCTCTCCTTTAACAGAGATATTTGATTTTTAGCTACTTCCAAAAATAATGTGGGCTTCCCTACCTTCTTTGCCATTTGGTGTGGCTACATGATTAATATCTGGCCAATGGGATGTAAGGGGACCTGGTGGGTGCAAAATCTGAGATGTTTTTAAAAGGAAACTGTGTTGTATTTCTGTCACCCTCCCTCTAGCCCATTTTTTGGAACATGGTTAAGGTAGTGCGTTATCTTGGAACAAGAAATAAAGTTGATTTGGGGAGGAGAGTGGAACAACAAGGCAGGAGCTTCTGTCCTTTGTGTGCAGTGGAGCCACCACGCAGCTATTGCCATGTCACAAACAGCACAAAAATCTCAGTGGCCTATAAAAAATCAGCGTTTATTTCTTGCTCTTGATTTTAAGGATTGTTTGGAACAAATTTCTTTCATACTTTGGGTTGTCTGGTGAATTGTGCTTCTTCTCTCTCTCATTCTTCTTCTGGAACCACATGAATACCTGAAGTGTGTGTGGGGGGCATGAATCAGGATGACCGTATAAATGACTATGGTGAGCTCTCCCTCGTAGATGTTGTGCATTTGTGAATATAATTTAGGTGAAAGAAAAGTTGAATGATGTTTCTAAGGGCATTTTAGTATTGTGTTGAATACAAATAAAGACTGCCGCTGCTAATGCTGCTGCCTATACAAAACTCTGGCATTTTGCCATCTCTCTCTAACTGTAGGAGGTGTGGCATCTCTCCCTCCTTGCACACTCAGTCAGCCTACTGGCCGGGGCCAAGGCTCCTGAGTCAGAGAGGAAGGGCTATATTATTTATAGCATTAGCAGCAAACAGAGTATTAGCATTTTTTGCACCTGTTCTCTGAGTCCCAATTCCCAGAGAACTATACAAAGAGTGTGAGTTGATAAACACATTCAGTGAGCTGCATTACAGCACAAGAGTCTTGAGTATAGAGAACCCCAATTTTTCTCTAACGGGCAGCAAGTGTACCTGCCTTTTGCTCCAGAGGGGAGACACTATATCTTACAAAGTTGGAGTAAACTTGCCTTTCCACTGGAGGTGGGTGTATCTTCCAAGGCTGTTCACTGTACAAACATACTTGAAAAGATATTTTGGAATAAAGGACAGTCAGTCAGGATCTTTGCTAGCTATACATGTAGAAATGAGAGAGCTGTGGAGGATTATCTCCCAAAAAACTGTTGCCTTTTTCATCACCTCCCTGACTGTGGTCTCTTACAGCTCGCTGCACTGCGTCATTTGCCCCAGTCTGGCTCCAGTGACACCATTTTCTCAAGGCTTTCTTCCTACCCTTTAACTTTTATTCACTCTTGCCTTCATTTATCAAATAATGTTTCGAGTAGGTGATAAGCTACAGGTGGTCTTGTAGACTCTGAGAAGTGAACAGTATAGAAAAAGCACCTTTGCTTTCAGTCTAACTAGAGAATTAGATAATAAATAAGATAAATAAATGAAATAATACATAGTGTTTTAGATGGTTGCAACCGCTGAAGAGAAAATTAATGCAGAGGAAAGAAAGTGGAATAGGGAGGTTAGGGCGGGTGTCAGTTTGGGGCGCCTGGGTGGCTCAGTGGGTTAAGCCGCTGCTTTCGGCTCGGGTCATGATCTCAGGGTCCTGGGATCGAGTCCCGCATCGGGCTCTCTGCTCAGCTGGGGGCCTTCTTCCCTTCCTCTCTATCTGCCTGCTTCTCTGCCTACTTGTGATCTCTGTCTGTCAAATAAATAAATAAATAAAATCTTAAAAAAAAAAAAAGCTGAGGATATAACATTTCAATACGAATGTGAAGGACTCGAGTAAATCTTGAGGCTATTTGGGGTATCCTGAATGGAAGAGGTCTAAGAAGAACCTACAGGAGATGCACGGCCTTGAGTCCGGGGTGGGTCTCTGTGTCTGAGGAAGAGCAGAAAGACGCTGATGCTTATCTGCTTTATGTCCAGCTTCCAGAGTTCATCCCAACTCTGGCAATATAAATTTATTTTTTTCTTCTACAAATTTTGGTTTAATAAAAACTTATCAATACTGTATTTGATATCAAAGAAGAATAGAAAGTTGCCTTTTCAAATAATGCTGTTAGTAAATACACTGACATTCATATGGAATATAAGAGAGACAGTATGAATCTGGACAATTAGTGATGCAGGAAAACCTGACGGGTAAGAAAGAGATCTTGAGACATATTTGGTTGGTGCAAAAAGGTGGTTTTATTAAAGCACAGGGACCCCTGGGCAGAAAGAGCTGTGCTGGGGTCATGAGGAGTGGCTCATTAGATACTTTGAAGTTGAAGAGGGAGTTAGAGAGCAAACAGACTGCCAACGTGTTTCATAAACAAGGTTTCTGGAACCCTGAGGTACTAGCTGTTGTGGGGAAAGGTCGTTTATTGTTGTTTAGTAAGCCCTCGGTCATGAGACCCATCAGATGTACAACAGCGTGCCATATGCTTGGAGGATGTTTGCTAACATGTATGGCCGGGGACAGGGTAGAGGAAAAGGGACCTTCCAGAGGAATTTCTGTATGTTTCAAGTGTTGGGTCCATGGTCAAAGGAGCGAGACTGATTCAAAGTGAAGATCAAGCAAAGCTTTATTTTGTGCCAAGCATCGAGAATCAAACTGACCGGCCAGGGCCGTCTCTTGCAAAGAGGTGACCTCTCGAGTGCGGGGGGGACAAGATGGCGGGGTACTAGGAAGAGGCGTCTTTTCAGCTGGTACCCCAAAGTGAGCTGATTACCTACCAAAGAACTCCGATCACCCATGAAATCAGCCTGAGATCAGAATTATACACGTCTGGATCTCTACAGGGGCAGAAGACGCCAGTGAGCAGGTAAAGCAGAATGGGAAAAGCGGACTGATATCGGAAGATAAACAAAAGGGGGAGGGAGCCACCAGAGGCGACCGGTGCAAAAGTCATACCCCGATACGAGCGAGAGTGCCCTGCGTCTGGGGACCAGCAGTAACTCGGAGACTGGTTGAAAGCACTCCAAAAGAGCAAAGGATTGCGGTGGGAAATTGTGGGAATCGGGGCGGCTAGGGACAGGGGCTTAAGTCCCCGGTCCCAGACGGCCTCCCCGGCGCGGAGGCAGAGAGAGTGCGGCGGAGAAACCGGCTCCTGGTCCCTAAGCCGCCAGCGCGCCCCAGAGCGCGGGGGTTCCGGCTCCTGTGAGGGGATGGGAGCCGCGCCGGTCTGCAGAACGCGCACTAGCCCTACCACAAAGCTGGAGATGCGCGTGCACGTCCCTCCAGCTCTCCTGGGTTTCTAAGGCCCGGGGGCGCTTCTTGACCCGCACCATTCTTTCAAAGTCTAAGCCGCGCGCACGCAAAACTCTTCCCCGGACAGAGGCGCGCAAAAGCCCAGCCTGGGGCTTACGGACCCGCGCCCCGTTCTCAGGGCCCCAGACGCGCGCCCGACCCACAGCCTCTGAAAAGAGGTGCGCGCAAGCCGGGCACTCCCAGCCCGGGCCGGCGGCAAAATCTCAGTGTGCGATCGCTGCTGGGAACCTCTCTGGCGGTCGGAGCTCCCAGACAGCCGCCACTGCCTTGGCTTTGGGGACGAGCAAAAGATCCTGCGCCCCCAGGGTCTTTAACTTGGAACCTGCACTGCCAGCGTCCAAGGGGGAATTTATTCAGCTTCTGCACCCAGACTGAGGCTTCTCTCTGAGACGGAGATCAGGAAGTGTTCCAGGGTGCACCTGGACTGCACCAGCGTTGATACATCCAGCTACATCTGTTCAGTCTTCTCCCACCAAAATGACTAGGAGGAGGAATGCCCAACAGAAGAAAAATACAGAGGATGGACCTTCTGCAACAGAGCTAACGGCTATCAACATAGACAATATGTCGGAAAGAGAATTCAGGCTAACAATTATCCAGGCAATAGCTAGGTTGGAGAAAGCCATGGATGACCAAACAGAATTGATTAGGGCCGAACTGAAAGCGACCAGACAGGATGTTCACAATGTTAGGGCGGAGCTTAAAGCTACCAGGGAGGAGGTCCACAATGCTCTCAATGAGTTCCAATCTAATCTAAACTCTCTCAAAGCTAGGGTAACTGAGACAGAAGATAGAATTAGTGATCTGGAAGACAAACAGATAGAGAGAAAGGATCAGGAGGAAGCCTGGAACAAACAGCTTAGATCCCACGAAAGCAGAATTAGGGAAATAAGTGATGCCATGAAGCGTTCCAACGTCAGAATTATTGGAATTCCTGAAGGGGAGGAGAAAGAAAGAAGTCTAGAAGATGTCGTGGAACAAGTCCTTCATGAAAACTTTCCGAATCTCGCGAATGAAACCAGCGTTCATGTACTAGAGGCTGAACGGTCTCCACCCAAGATTATACACTCCAAAAAAACATCACGACACCTGATAGTCAAATTGAGAAATTATAATTGTAGGTATAATCTCTTGAAAGCCGCCAGGGCAAAGAGGCTCCTTACTTACAGAGGGAAGCCCATCAGAATAACGTCAGACCTGTCCACAGAGACCTGGCAAGCCAGAAGAGGCTGGCAAGATATATTCAGGGCACTAAATGAGAAGAACATGCAGCCAAGAGTACTTTATCCAGCAAGACTGACATTCAAAATGGATGGAGAGATAAAGAGTTTCCAAGACCGGCAAGGCTTAAAAGACTATGCAACCACCAAGCCGATACTGCAGGAAATATTAAGGGGGGTTCTATAAAAGAGGAAAAATCCCAAGAATAGCATTGAACAGAAATATAGAGACAGTCTACAGAAAGAAAGACTTCAAAGGTAACTCGATGTCAATAAAAACATATCTATCAATAATCACTCTCAATGTGAATGGCCTAAATGCACCCATAAAACGGCACAGGGCTGCAGATTGGATAAAACGACAGGACCCATCCATATGCTGTCTACAAGAGACCCATTTTGAACCTAAAGATACACGCAGACTGAAAGTGAAGGGGTGGAGAAGCATCTTTCATGCCAATGGGACTCAAAAGAAGGCTGGGGTAGCGATTCTCATATCAGACAAATTAGACTTCAAACTAAAGACTGTAGTCAGAGATACAGAAGGACACTACATAATCCTTAAAGGGACTATCCACCAAGATGATCTAACAATTGTAAATATCTATGCTCCCAATATGGGAGCAGCCAATTACTTAAGAAAACTGTTAATCAAGATAAAGAGTCATATTGATATGAATACACTAATCGTAGGAGATCTTAACACGCCTCTCTCAGAATTAGACAGATCATCGAAGCAGAAAATCAATAAAGAAACAAGAGCATTGAATGACACATTGGACCAGATGGACCTCATAGATATATACAGAACATTCCACCCTAAAACAGCAGAATACTCATTCTTCTCAAGTGCACATGGAACCTTCTCCAGAATAGACCACATACTGGGTCACAAAACAGGACTCAGCCAATACCAAAAGACTGAGATGATTCCCTGCATATTCTCAGATCACAATGCTTTGAAACTGGAGCTCAATCACAAGGAAAAGTTCAGAAGGAACTCAAACACCTGGAAGCTAAAGACCACCTTGCTTAAGAATGCTTGGATCAACCAGGAGATCAAAGAAGAACTGAAACAATTCATGGAAACCAATGAGAATGAAGACACTTCGGTCCAAAACCTATGGGATACAGCAAAGGCGGTCCTAAGGGGAAAATATATAGCCATCCAAGCTTGCTCAAAAAAATTGAAAAATCCAGAACACACCAGCTGTCTCTACACCTTAAAGAACTGGAGGATCAACAACAAATCAAGCCAACTCCACACATAAAAAGGGAAATCATCAAGATTAGAGCTGAGATCAATGAGGGAGAAACTAGAGATACAGTAGAACATATCAATGAAACTAGAAGCTGGTTTTTTGAAAGAATCAATAAGATCGATAAGCCACTGGCTATACTAATCAGAAAGAAAAGAGAGAAATCCCAAATTCATAAAATTATGAATGAAAAGGGAGAGATCACAACTAACGCCAAGGAAGTAGAAACAATCATCAGAAGTTATTACGAACAGTTATATGCCAATAAGCTTAGCAACCTAGATGAAATGGATGCATTCCTGGAAAAATATAAACTACCAAAGTTGAACCAGGAAGAAATCGACAACCTGAATAGACCGATATCTAATAACGAGATTGAAGCAGTGATCAAAAACCTCCCAAAAAACAAGAGCCCAGGACCTGACGGATTCCCTGGGGAATTCTACCAAACCTTCAAAGAAGAAATAACACCTATTCTCCTGAAGCTGTTTCAAAAAATTGAAGCAGACGGAAAACTTCCAGACTCTTTCTATGAAGCCAGCATTACCCTGATCCCCAAACCAGGCAAGGACCCTACCAAAAAGGAGAATTTCAGACCAATATCACTGATGAATATGGATGCTAAGATTCTCAACAAGATCCTAGCCAACAGGATCCAACAGCACATTAAAAAGATTATCCACCATGATCAGGTGGGATTCATCCCTGGGCTACAAGGATGGTTCAACATTCGTAAATCAATCAATGTGATAGAACAAATTAATATGAGAAGAGAGAAGAACCACATGGTCCTCTCAATTGATGCAGAAAAAGCATTTGACAAAATCCAGCATCCGTTCCTGATTAAAATGCTTCAAAGTATAGGGATAGAGGGAACATTCCTGAACCTCATCAAATATATCTATGAAAGACCCACAGCAAATATCATCCTCAATGGGAAAAAGCTTGCAGCCTTCCCATTGAGATCAGGAACAAGACAAGGATGCCCACTTTCACCACTCTTGTTCAACATAGTATTAGAAGTCCTAGCAACAGCAATCAGACAACAGAGAGAAATAAAAGGTATCCAAATTGGTAATGAAGAAGTCAAACTCTCTCTCTTCGCAGATGACATGATTCTTTATATGGAAAACCCAAAAGACTCCACCCCCAAACTACTAGAACTCATACAGAAATTCAGCAGCGTGGCAGGATACAAAGTCAATGTGCAGAAATCAGTGGCTTTCTTATACACTAACAATGAAAATACAGAAAGGGAAATTAGAGAATCGATTCCATTTACTATAGCACCAAGAACCATAAGATACCTGGGAATAAACCTAAGTAAAGAGGTAAAGGATCTATACTTGAGGAACTATAGAACACTCATGAAAGAAATTGGAGAAGACACAAAAAGATGGAAGACCATTCTATGCTCTTGGATAGGAAGAATAAACATTGTTAAAATGTCTATACTGCCTAGAGCAAACTATACTTTTAATGCCATTCCAATCAAAATTCCACCGGCATTCTTCAAAGAGCTGGAGCAAATAATCCTAAAATTTGTATGGAATCAGAAGAGACCCCGAATCGCTAAGGAAATGTTGAAAAACAAAAATAAAGCTGGCGGCATCACCTTACCTGATTTCAAGCTTTATTACAAAGCTGTGATCACCAAGACAGCATGGTACTGGCATAAAAACAGACACATAGACCAGTGGAACAGAGTAGAGAGCCCTGATATGGACCCTCAACTCTATGGTCAATTAATCTTCGACAAAACAGGAAAAAATATACGGTGGAAAAAAGACAGTCTCTTCAATAAATGGTGCTGGGAAAACTGGACAGCTATATGTAGAAGAATGAAACTCGACCATTCTCTTACACCGTACACAAAGATCAACTCAAAATGGATAAAAGACCTCAACGTGAGACAGGAATCTATCAGAATCTTAGAGGAGAACATAGGCAGTAATCTCTTTGATATCAGCCACAGCAACTTCTTTCAAGATACGTCTCCAAAGGCAAAGGAAACAAAAGCGAAAATAAACTTCTGGGACTTCATCAAAATCAAAAGCTTCTGCACAGCAAAGGAAACAGTCAAAAAAACAAAGAGGCAACCCACGGAATGGGAGAAGATATTTGCAAATGACAGTACAGACAAAAGGTTGATATCCAGGATCTATAATGAACTCCTCAAACTCAACCCACACGAAACAGACAAACACATCAAAAAATGGGCAGAAGATATGAACAGACACTTCTCCAATCAAGACATACAAATGGCTATCAGACACATGAAAAAATGCTCATCATCATTAGCCCTCAGGGAGATTCAAATTAAAACCACATTGAGATATCACCTTACACCAGTTAGAATGGCCAAAATTAACAAAACGGGAAACAACATGTGTTGGAGAGGATGTGGAGAAAGGGGAACCCTCTTACACTGTTGGTGGGAATGCAAGTTGGTGCAGCCTCTTTGGAGAACAGTGTGGAGATTCCTCAAGAAATTAAAAATAGAGCTTCCCTACGACCCTGCCATTGCACTCCTGGGTATTTACCCCAAAGATACAGATGTCGTGAAAAGAAGGGCCATCTGTACCCCAATGTTTATAGCAACAATGGCCACAGTCGCCAAACTATGGAAAGAACCAAGATGCCCTTCAACGGATGAATGGATAAGGAAGATGTGGTCCATATACACTATGGAGTATGATGCCTCCATCAGAAAGGATGAATACCCAACTTTTGTAGCAACATGGACGGGACTGGAAGAGATTATGCTGAGTGAAATCAGTCAAGCAGAGAGAGTCAATTATCATATGGTTTCACTTATTTGTAGAGCATAACCAATAGCATGGAGGACAAGGGGTGTTAGAGAGGAGTAGGGAATTTGGGTAAATTGGAAGGGGAGGTGAACCATGAGAGACTATGGACTCTGAAAAACAGTCTGAGGGGTTTGAAGTGGCGGGGGGGTGGGAGGTTGGGGTACCAGGTGGTGGGTATTATAGAGGGCACGGCTTGCATGGAGCACTGGGTGTGGTGAAAAAATAATGAATACTGTTTTTCTGAAAATAAATAAATTAGAAAAAAAAAAAGATACTGTTAGTGCAAAAAAAAAAAAAAAAAAAGAGGTGACCTCTCTCTGCCTTACAGTCTAGCTTTTAAGGGCAAAAGCCATATGGTTGGGCCTGGCCCCACACATGTGGCCAGTGAGATTGTCACACAGAGAAAGCTGCTCAGTCCTGCTAGGTCACACGTAAGTGACCAATTGAGTTACAGTTTACCCTATAGTAGATATTTGAACTAGCCTATCACCTTGGTCAGAATTGGCGCCCAAAAGGCACCCAAAGGGTGGGGCCCATACTCCTTCTTAGCTAGGGAGACAGTATGCACCTCCACTGATTGGATACCTCCACCTGGCCTGACCCACCCTTGTATTTGGGCTTTGTTACCTGGGACTGGTTTCTGGAACTTGTTTTTAAGTAAGTCCCCTGGGCGGGACGGGGAGCAGGGACAGTTTAAGTTTTACTGAATAAACAATAAAATCACTGTTTAACTGGGTGGCATCGGTCTGGCTAAATAGGCTCTTACATCAAGTAGACTCAGGATCCTGGAGAGTCCAGCTAACATTGATTTCTGCCCTTAGAGAAGTGTCAGGGAGGCAGCTGAGCTCGCTGAGAAAGGTCACTCTGCCAGTTTCAGGGACCTGTCCATGGGCTGTAAGTAGTGAGAGAATTTGATCATTTGTTGCCTTGGTTTCCCACATTGATTAGTAGATCAAAATTTCATTGCAAGTGTATCATGCTGTAGAAATGGTAACTGGACTTACCTCATGTCACACTGTGTCTCTGAAGATGAATGCTTGGAAGAATCTTTGTTTCACAGAAACTCTGTAGCAAACTACCAAGAATAAAATGTTCAATGTGGTAAAGGAATATATGAAACAAATACTAGGGAAACTTTAGATATCTTTGGGCCCTGAAGGTTATGTTTGGTTGTAAGAAAGTATATGTGATTTCTATTAAGAGTTCGTTTTAAACCCTAGAATTCAGGAATACATTATTTAACTAACATTAGAGATGCTCACATAATGTTCATGTTTTTCTGTAGATGCACAGTCCACATTAAAAGACATTCTTAAAGTGGCAAGTATAATAAAATCCATGCTGTTAAAATACCATTTTTAACTTTATTCAAAGAAATCTGATCAGAACACTACTTCATAGCAAAGTGCATTTGTTTCCCAAGGAGAGTTAGGCAAGAGTTGATAAAATAATTGACTGTGTGTGTGTGTGTTTGAGAAGGAGAGAGTGGAAGGAAGTGGAAGGGCTGGTTTCTTTACACATTTTTTAAGGGGATTGTTGTTGGCATTCAAAATAGTGGATTGGGGCACCTGGGTGGCTCAGTGGGTTAAGCCTCTGCCTTCAGCTCAGGGCATGATCTCAGGGTCCTGGGTGCTCTGCTCAGCAGGGAGCCTGCTTCCTCCTCTCTCTCTCTGCCTGCCTCTCTGCCTACTTGTGATTTCTCTCTCTGTCAAATAAATAAATAAAATCTTAAAAAACAAAAACAAAATAGTGGATTGACTGACATTTTTTTCAGCTTCTGAGAAGCCTAATGAGAATATTTTAATGGGGTCTAATAGAGTTAGTAAAGAAGTTGGAATCTGAAAGAACTAAGACGAGCAAAGCAACTGTGTTGGCTCAAGGAAAATACTTAATATTTTAAAACACTAGAAGGTTCAGAATCAGCATTACCACAAGAATGTTCACTTATATTTGTCACAAAAATAGAAGAAAGACATTTTCAAAGACTCATTGCACCCTTGAAATAGAATCTAAACAAATAGAACTATCTGAATTCCGGTAATTCTGTAAAAGAGCCATTTCCAACAATTAAAATACCGGCAGTACATATTCATTTGCTACCATCTACTTGTGTGAACAAAATTTACTGTTGGTGTTATAAAAAATTAAGGAGATGGGGCACCTGGCTGGCTCTGTTGGTAGAACATGGAACTCTTGATCTTGGGGTTGTGAGAGTGCTATGTTGGGTGTAGAGATTATTTAAAAATAAAATCTTTAAAAAAAATTCAGGAGGGGTGCCTGGGTGGCTCAGTTGTCAGTGCCTGTGTTAGGCTCAAGTCATGATCTCATGGTTCTGGGATTGAGCCCTGCATTGGGCACCCCGCTCAGTGGGAAGCCTGCTTCTCCCTGCTGCTCCCCCTGCTTGTGCTCTCTCTCCCTCTCTCTCTCTCTGTGTGTGTCAAATAAATAAATAAAAATCTTAAAAAAATTAAAAAACTTTTTAAGAATTAAAAAAATTCAGGAGACCATCTCTAGAAAGTCTTGGTAAGGATTTGGTTATAGCCATTTCAAACATATAACCATAGACTAAAGCATATGTTCACGAAAGAAATTTCATGTTTTATATTAAAAGTTTAAAAAATTTGGAAAGTTTATTTATATTCAATATTTAAAATCCTCCCTAATATTTTGCATTTTATTTATATTATAATCATAAAGTACAATGAAAATGCAGGACTTTTCTACCAAGCACATCTAGATGCTATCAAATTCACTACTGTGAAAATATATTTTTATGTGTGTCATTAAAAAAAAAGGTTGTGGGCCACCTCTGTATAATTCAGTGGCGGAAGAATATTGAATCAATAATTACTGGGATTATAAGGACTGAACAAAGCATTTTTCAAAATAGGCAGTGATGAAGGTAGCAATTAGAAAGTTAGACTAAAGGCTGGATAGTTTTCATCAGAATAAAAACAAATGAGGTAAATCTCAAGTAGCTTAAGGATGATAACTTCTTGGTGGGAAGTTGAAAAAGCTTTGTCGATTTCCTTTTTAAGATTTTATTTATTGATTTGACAGAGAGATAGAAAATGTAGCAGGCAGGGCAGCGGGCGGGGGAGGGAGCAGCAGGCTCCTCACGGACGAAGCAGGGCGCCAGATGCCAGGCTCCACCAGAACCTTGGGATCACGGCCTGAGCTGAAGGCAGCCGCTTAACCGACTGAGCCATCCAGGCGCCTCACGCTTCGCAGATTTTTATACAGCTTCTTAGTAGCTGAGAAACACATGGCGTGTTTCTATAATGCGCGGAGGTGCTGGAAGGGGAAAAGGCCCCCAGGGCTGCATCCGACCAAGCAGCTTGCGCCCACCCAGGCAATTTCTTGCTTAGGTAATTATTTGTTGAGTAACTGGGAGTTGATTTAGTTTGCAGGGTTGTTAGTCAGCAGGGTTGGTTTCTTCTGTGACTTCTCTCCCCCGCTTGCAGAGGGCTGCCTTCTTGCTCTGCACAAGTGCTGCTGCTTTTGATGTAGGCGCGGCTGGAGGGTGGAGCCGATGACCAAGAAAGAATTGTAGAGACTTGGGTGTGAAACGGTGGTTTTATTAAAGCAAGGGGACAGGACTCGCGGGCTTTAGAAAGAGAAGCCGCTCTGCTGCCTGGGGATTGTGAAGGACAAGGGATTACAGACTTTGGGGTTGGGGGAAGTAAAGATAAGGGAAAATCCAGAAGGATTTTCGTATATAAAAGAAGACTCACTGGATCTGGGCGTCCTTGCTGTTGTCAAACCAAGGTTTTTCCCTCTAGCAGGGCTTCAGATCAATGCAGTCGGGGGCCTCCTGTGGGAACAGGACACTGCCTGCTGCAAATATTGGTTACTGGGCTGCTCCTTATATGGACATCTAATTTTATGCACGCTTCCTTCTGCCTTTGTTTCCCTCATCACAAGCATTCTTGGCATCTCTTCGTGTGTCTGAATCTTCTTTTGTTTTAAGGAACCAGTTAGTTAGGAATAGGGCCCACCCATATATCTTACTTTTATTTTATTTTATTTTTATTTTTATATATTTAAGATTTTATTTACTTATTTGACACAGAGGGAGATCACAAGTGGGCAGAGAGGCAGGCTGAGAGAGAGGGGGAAGCCCAATGCGGGGCTCGATCCCAGGACCCTGACATCATGACCTGAGCTGAAGACAGAGGCTTTAACCCACTGAGCCACCTAGACGTCCCTACCCATATACCTTATTTAACTTTGATCACCTCTGTAAATGCCCTGTCTCCAGCAGTCACGTTCTGGAATACTGGAGGTTGGGACCTCAACACGGGAATTGTAGGGCGATGTGGTTCAGCTCCCCTAACAGGTCCAGCAGTGCAACTGAGACTGTTGCCAAGAGCTCGTTTTCAAATATTTACGTGAGTTTATATTCTGTGTAGGAATGATTTTCAGGTTATTCAGTGATGATAGAGAAAACAGTTCTGTCTGGTACATTATTATCTAATTGTCTACTTTCATTAAACTAACTTTTTAAAATGCTTGATTTAGAGTTTGTTTTCAGTCTTTTGATAACATAATTGATCCCTTTCCTCTTTTGACTCTTTTACACAAAGGATAGAGAGTTCCAGGGATATATAAGCTTAATTTAGTTTTTTCTCACTTTCCTACAGTACTCTAAAAACACTACTGAGAAGATGGAAGTTCCTTGGAACTGACTGCTTTGATCTGATCGAATCCGTGAACGATTAGATCCTGTCAGACCTAAAGCCTGAGCCTGTTATTTGGAAACTTGTTCCTAGGAAGCCGACTCTCCTCCCCATCCTGCAGTAAACACCCAGGAATGTGATAGGGATGTTACCTGCTCACTTGTGCCTTGTGGGCCCAAGAAGAGTTGGTGGAGATCGGAAGTATAAACCCACCAGAAGAACTATAAAAGCAATTTCTAGAAGGTCTTAGGAGATTTTTGCCCCACAGAGACATTACCCTGATTGATGAAGTTCTAGAACATAGGTGAGGTTCAGTGGGGTGAGGTCTGGAGCCAATGACCAAGAAAGAATTCTTGAGACGTCTTTGGTGCAGAATGGTGGTTTATTAAAGCATGCGGACAGGATCCGTGGGAAGGAAGAGCTGCTCCCTGGGGATGTGAGGAGTGGTCCATTAGATACTTGTCAGTCGGGGAGGGGATTAGGGATGGCCTGAGTCTCTAAGGAATTTTGGAAGCAAGGTTTCCAGGACCTCGAGGGGCCAGCTATTGTCTGGGGAAAAGGTTATTCATTACCAGTAATAGAACCTTCTCCTGAGACCCTTTAGATGTATATCAGTGGGTCATACGCTTGGGAATGATTCTCGGAGGTTTATCGTGGAGGTTTAGAGATAAAGTTTCCTAAAGGAATTGTTAAAGTCGACTTATAAGATCCTGGTTTGGGGTAGGGGGTTGGTCAGGCTAGGATTGTCCTTTGCCCTTAGCAAAGCATTAAGGTGGAGGTCGCTCTGCCTGTTTTAAGGGCTTGTCAGTAGGTAAGGAAATTTAATAATTATTCTTCTGCCTCTGTGTCGCACATCACTGATGATAGATGGTTTGTGGGGCTTTGAGGCTGGCAAGCCAGCCCTGTGCCTGGGAGTGCCGCTGCCTCACGGATGGGGTAGACAGTGACCCATGTGCTGAAACCTGAATTCTGTTCTTAGCTGAAAGGAATATGTAGCCTTCACATGGCTCTGTGGGTATCTTTTTGTCAATTGTATTGTACCGTTGGGGCAAACAGGCCCTTAGCTAATCATTTTATTCTCCACTTGTTGCTCTTCAACAGAATAAATTATGGGACAGGGAATCCAAACTAGTTTTTTTCTGGCTGCTGCCATTTCTGGGAGAGCAAAGTGGATAAAATTCATTTTAGAATCTCTTTTGAGACTTTATTGGTCTCTTAGGTTTGTAAAGGCCATGAGTAGCCTGGGTGGAACTAGCTGAGTTACATTAACATGCTGCCGTTTGGGTAAAGACTGTTGTAAAATACACTTAATAGTTGGTTATTTTAGATGACAGAAATTTAATGCCTTTTGGAGCTAAAGCTGTTATTGTTAATATAGTTAACATTAAAAGGACCATTAAACTAAGCTGAATGAGAACAATGTGGTAGAACAATAAGTTTGAAAAATAATGTAATTAAATTATTACATTTTACTTGATTACTTGTTAAGCAGTAGAAGTTGTGGGGTTAGATTATGGGATTTGTTTGAAGGGATATAACACATTTCCCCAAATGAAAACATCTGTTCACATTGGTGTTTTCCATTAGTCATCTTCAGAGATGTTAATTTAACTTAAAAACAATTCACACTACTCTGTTGATGATTAATTTTAAAATGATGTTTGCATTATTAGTTGAAGTCAGAGACACCATGAAAAAGGGTAGTAAGAACAGATGGCCACGATGATACATTTGGTTCTTAGAAGTTTACATTAAAGCAGCCCCTGCTGTTTCCATAGGGCTTGAGAACAGGAGAAACTAAGACTGGCACAGATGATTAAAATGCCCGATTCAGAGAGTCAGTGTAACACCTGACAGGGCTCATAGAAACTGCAGTCTTACCCCGTTTCACGTGATTGATGTAACTTAAGCCCACCTACTCCTCTCCAGGGCTTTGGAGGAAGCAGTGACAGTTCAATCTCTTCTCTTTATTGATATTTAAGGAAAGGTTTTAAAAGTATAAAGACTGTTAGAACAGATCATGCTTTTGTCTGCAGAACCTTGCATATCACAACAGTCGGATTTTCAGGAGGCACAGGAGCACTGCTCTGAGCATTCAGGCGGAGACAGACTCCTACCGGAGGACTCAGACCGAGAGGGGAGTTCTCGCAAAGTCGCTCCTGAGTTGCTCTCAAGTGTTCTGCCTGGATCCTGTCCTATAAATCTTCAGTCAGTGGCATGGCCCAGTAATTTAAATTTTTAACAAGCTTTTCAAATGCTCTAAAGAATGATTTTTTAAAAAAGATTTTATTTATTTGACAGAGAGAGATCACAAGTAGATGGAGAGACAGGCAGAGAATGAGATAGAGGGAAGCAGGCTCCCTGCTGAGCAGAGAGCCCGATGTGGGACTCGATCCCAGGACCCTGAGATCATGACCTGAGCCGAAGGCAGCGGCTTTCTCCTATACCTATTCCTCAAATTACCCCTTAAAAACAATCCCGCAACCTTGATGTTCATTTTTACCCACTTAGCTATTTTCCTAGCATTTTCACTTTATAGCAGTTTGGGAGGTCAGAGAAGATTTTGGCTCCCGATGGCATCCTAATCGTGGTGCTGTGTCCTTTACCATCTCAGATGCTCCACTTAAAGGGATTAAAACACATACACACCTTATAATGAAGATAACAGGAGGTGAGTGTTAATAGTTGATCATTTTCAGCAACTCTCTGGCAGACAGAAAACAGTCTGGGGAGAGGTATTAGAAGAAACAGAAGAGAGGGGCCAGACCCCACAGGAGAGTTACCTGCACTGCTGAATCCCCAAGAGATTCAAGACTCAGGAACACTAGGTCTGATGAGGTGTAGGAGTGAAGAGTGAGTTGACAAAGAAGAACATTAGAGACCTACTCATGAGAGGTCACAATAAACTTACACTTCACATGGCACGCAGAATACCTAACAATGATTATCAGTCCACTTAGGCAAAATACTGGAGGGTTCTTCCCTTCAGAAATAAGTGAAGAAGTTGCAAGGGACAGCCAGTGTAGGAGTTGGTGCCCCGATCAAAGATCTCAACATTCTGGGACACAGGCATTCTCAAACATAAGGACCTGTGCGTCACCAAAAAATTCCACCAGCACCCATCCACTTATTTCTATGTACTTAAGTTTTTACCGCATCATTTTTTTAAAAATTTCATTTATTTATCTGACAGAGAGAGATCACAAGTAGATGGAGAGGCAGGCAGAGAGAGAGAGGAGGAAGCAGGCTCCCTGCCGAGCAGAGAGCCCAATGCGGGACTTGATCCAAGGACTCTGAGATCATGACCTGAGCCGAAGGCAGTGACTTAACCCACGGAGCCACCCAGGCGCCCCTATCATATAATTTTTGAATGTGCATAGACAACTATGGTTCAGTAGGTATTTGGGGAAGCTTAAAACATAAGAAAAAAAAAAAAAACACCTAAGATAGATGTGTAAAAAATGCCCACAAATGCTCACATGGGCACAAATGAACCACATAGTTACTCAAATTACATGGAGATTTTGCATCCTTATTCAAATTATATGGGGATTTTAGTGGGAATGTATTTCCCACCACGCACTCATACACACTTCTACACTTTATTCAGTGTTCTTAAAAACAATGATACATGAGAGACTATGGACTCTGAAAAACAATCTGAGGGTTTTGAAGGGGCGGGGGGTGGGAGTTCGGGGTGCCAGGTGGTGGGTATTAAAGAGGGCACGGATTGCATGGAGCACTGGGTGTGGTACAAAAACAATGAATACTGTTATTCTAAAAATAAATAAATAAAAATAAATAAAATAAACAAATCTTTAAAAAAAGAACAATGATATAATAGCAATGCTTGGAGAACAAAACTAACAAACAAAAAGTTAAAAAGATAAGTGCCATACAAGATTTAAAAGTGGACCAGTGAAGGGGCACCTGGGTGGCTCAGTTGTTAAAAGTGGACCAGTGAAGTTGTAAAAAAGTTCTAGATTTTAGAAAATAATATATTGAGTGACCTATATCTTTTTGTAACATGCAGCCGCAGGGAATAAACACTTCCTTGAAATATGTTAAAGTTTTTTTAAATTAACATATAATGTATTATTTGTCCCAGGGGTACAGGTCTGTGAATCATCAGGCTTACAGATAACTTATTTTTTAATGTTTAATTCTTTTCAGTTAATTTTTTCGGATGAATTTTGGCAGTCAGCAATATGTAATATTCAGTGATTCACATGTCAATGAATTATGCTTTATTTACTCATTATAGGAATTAAGCATCTACTATATGTCCGTCATTACTGTAAGCACCAAAGAGTAATAAAAACTGATCAAAGGATATAAAAATATCTGTATCCGAGCTCATATTTTAGTTGGGGAAGATACACAGTAAACAAAAAACCCAAAAATATGGAATAGATAGTCTTAAGTGCTTTGGGAGAAAAAGTGTGTAAAGGACATAAGAAGGTGTTGGGTGTGTGGTTGTAGTTTTAAAAAAGATGATCAATAAAGATCTAATTTAGAAGAGGACATTTGGGCAAAAAGGAGCCAGGGTAGGAAGCCATAAGAATATAAGAAAAGATACTCACATGCAGATAGAGAAACGACCCAATACTCGAAGGCAGTCGCCAACTTGATGTTCTTGGGAACTTGTGAGGAGGCTGTTAAAGCTGGCATGTGGAGTGATTTAAAGGAAATAAGCAGGGGGGCAGATTCATGACACGCCTTATTGTAGACTTCCACTGTTGAGATATGAGACCATTGGAGGGTTGCTCACAGGGGTTGACCAAACCTTAAGTAAAGGATCACTCTCTGGCTATCATGAGAATAGACTGTAGTGGGGATAAGAATGGAAGCAAGGGTCTCAGGGAGAGGCTATTGTAATAAGCCAAGCAAGAGATAATGTCGCATAGACCATGATGGTAGCGGTGAGGTGGGTGAGGTGTATTTGGGGTCTGGATGTATTTTGGAGATAGAAAAAATAGGCTTTTCCAATGATTGAGTGTAAGGCGTGAAGAGGAGAAAGACTCAAGGATGACTTCAGGAGTTTACTGAGCACCGAAGGGGTGAACTAGCCATTCAGGGAAGGAAGGCAGTGGGAGGAGGATTTTATGGAATTGCGAGTTTGTGTTTCAGACAGACCAAGTTAGAGATGCCATGTAGAAATACAGGTGGCAATGGAGAGCTTGGCTGGAGAAGCATTTTGGAGTTCAGTGAAGAGTCCTAGGTTGGAGATATTAATTTGTGAGCCATACTAGTATGGTGGTATTTAAAGTCACATGAATCAGTAAGATAGAGAAGAGGTACAGGGAAGGAACCCTGCAACACTCCAACCCATAAAGATTTGCTTGGGCATTGAGGAAGAACTTAGTTGAAGAGGCCAGGAAGGATTAGCCAGAAAGAGAACAAAGAGAATGTGGTGTTTTAGATACCAAAAGAGGAAAGTATTTTGAGGAGGAGGCAGTGATCAATCATTCAAATGCTTTTATAAAAATGTTTTCATCTGCAAATGGGTAGTGGTAGTGCTCTTATTATTTAATGAGGCTATGGGAGTAAGTAAAAATGGGAGAGTTATACTGCACAAGTAATTTGCATTATACCAAAATGTAGCCACTTCAAATGCAACTTTGAAGTAAGCAGAGTAGAAATAAATTACTGAGTTAACCACTAAATTGAAAGGCAAGGGGGTAGCACTATTTGATGATCCACAGGCAGCATATCCTCCCCACCCCCGCCAACCCCTCCCTGCCAATAAATCACATGGGAAATTGAGTAACCGTCTTTGTTATTTGCCTGTGTCCTAATAGCATCTCTGAAACCTGGAATCATTATTGGGGTATGTTGGAAAGTTGTTTTGGTAATTTCCCTAGTTAGGAAAAGGGAGTCAAAGAGACTGCCTTTTTGGTGGTGTTCAAAAACATATTCTTTTGAGTTTTCACACTTACGCAAAATTGAATGGGTGACAGATGTTTATTCACTGAACTCCTTTGGCTCAGATGAACTGTCAGAGTAGTTGGAAATATTCTTACTTTTAATACATTCTTTGAGTACCTAGAGTGCTGTCAATACTTTATTTATTCTAAATATATCAAGATGTGGTAAGTTAACTTGTTGAGCTCTTATTTGTTGGTTCTAAGGCTTTTATTTTCCTAAAGGCTTCTCCTTGGGCGTCCTTAAGGGGAGAGAGAGCTCTTCTGATTTTGAAAATAAGGAAAATGCAGAATAGCACTTATTCCCAATTTAGTAGGATAGAGGTTGTTAGATCTTCTGAGGAGGAAGAGAGGAGTACTCCGTCCACTTTGGAGGAGCACCAGGCACAGTGGGCCTAGCATGCCTGGTGCCTAAGGGTAGAGAGTCCCATACTACAGATTTCGTACCTTAGGTGTGACACAGGGGCTGCGGTCAGCTTCCTAGGCCCCTGTGGCTGGAGCCAACAAATGCCACTCTTTTGTGACTTCCAGGAAGCACTGGATTAAATTTATGTGCCACAGATCTATATGGTACCATCATACCTCTCATTCTTTCCCTTGATTCCTAGGCTACTGCCCCCAAACCCAAGGTTTTAGTCATAGTTTTTAGTCATAGTTTTTAGTTTTAGTTTTTAGTTTAGTTTTAGTCATAGTTTTTCTCCTAAGCCAACACTATTTTACTAGTTCTTCCCCACCCCATGGGTCATTTTTAGATGTCTTCCATGGCCTTCTGTACCCACATTTTACCATAATACTCATTTGTCATGGAATGCTTCATGCAACATCTTTGCCGTAACTGAAGCTAGGCCCCCTGCTGAGGCCATGATTTTTCTGGCAACCGTCTACAACAGAGACTTCTTATCCATCCCATGTTTCACAGGGCTTCTAACTCCCTGTTTCTGGACCATTTCCTGCATCTTCCAGTAAAAATCCTCCTTCTACTTTGAGAATTTTTCCTGACATTCATCCTTCTGTGGCACATTAATTCATTTCTTGTGTTTGTTGAGAACTTTGGCACTTAGGTCACAGTTTTACTTTTCACTCCAAGTACTGTCATTTTTCATCATTACTCTCTGTGGTTCACACAGCTCTGAAAGTTCACAGTTCTTACAGTAACCTGCTAGTGGCTACATCCTGGACCCTCATTCCAAGCATTCCTCTGTCTTTGGACTCCAAAATTCTACTGTCTTAACCTCTGGTTACAGTCTCCAGTATTTCCAGTTTTCTCACCCCCTACTCATCAGTCTTAATCTTCAGTCCCTTAACTACATCACGTCTCTTCCTCCCTTTCTGGCTTAACTTCATTTTCTCTTACTACTAAAATCTTCCTTTGCCTATACTCCCAACTTCTTAGTCTGTCTCTGCCTTTCCCTCTTTCCTTTTTCCTCTGTTCCTTCATTCGTATGTTCCCTCCTTCTTTCCTTCTTCTGTTTGTCTCTATCTTAGCTTCTTGAAACCCGCCTGTATCAGAAACTGGCTCATGGTTTACCAAAACCTCTTTTCTTTCTTCTTAGCACACAGGCATGTGTTAGGTTTTGGCATGTATCTGAGGTCTGGGCAGTGGGTTGTGAGTAGAAATGATGTGTGCCACTTCTTGGTCTGGGCTGTGTAAACCTTTGGTACGACCTTCCGCCATCTCTCCCATTTCCACATGCTGATTGAATGACAGTACCCAAGAGTGTTCTTGGAAGGTACCTGCCAAAGTTGGGTGATAATTTCATAGCTTGACTCCCTAAATAAATTTATGAATAAATCCCTACTCCTATTCTGAAAAATTTCAAATCAGTGAGAAATAATTTCTATTGTGTTAAATCATTAGACTTTCTAAGTTAGTCTGGTATAGCCATGAGTGTTATCATAACCAAAGATAAATCCACACCTTTGCCTTTTCTCTTCCATATTTGGTGTGCCACTGACGGCCACTGGAGAAACTTAAACCATCTTGTGGATTTGTACCAAAATATACCATCTTCATCTTTTTTTTTTTCCCAATTTATTTATTTTCAGAAAAACAGTATTCATTATTTTTTCACCACACCCAGTGCTCCATGCAAGCCGTGCCCTCTATAATACCCACCACCTGGTACCCCAACCTCCCACCCCCCCGCCACTTCAAACCCCTCAGACTGTTTTTCAGAGTCCATAGTCTCTCATGGTTCACCTCCCCTTCCAATTTACCCAAATTCCCTACTCCTCTCTAACGCCCCTTGTCCTCCATGCTATTGGTTATGCTCCACAAATGAGTGAAACCATATGATAATTGACTCTCTCTGCTTGACTGATTTCACTCAGCATAATCTCTTCCAGTCCCGTCCATGTTGCTACAAAAGTTGGGTATTCATCCTTTCTGATGGAGGCATAATACTCCAGAGTGTATATGGACCACATCTTCCTTATCCATTCATCCGTTGAAGGGCATCTTGGTTCTTTCCATAGTTTGGCGACTGTGGCCATTGTTGCTATAAACATTGGGGTACAGATGGCCCTTCTTTTCACGACATCTGTATCTTTGGGGTAAATACCATCTTCATCTTTAGCTGGATTATTAGTTGTGCTCAGCAATCATGCTGTGTATCATATCGCTTCTTTTTCTCATTGCCTTCAATAAGTATGTCTTTACCATGAACATCATCCTCATTTGGGTATACAATTTGTATCCTATGCCATAGAATTAGGGAGACCTTGAAGTCTGAACTTTTTCAAACACCTGTCCCCTTCCCTCCATCTACAAACATGTTTGCATCCATCATGATCACTTTACCTCCTTTCTTTGAAAGAACGGATCATCTTTCTTCTTGAGGCTGAGAACGCCATTTGGATCTTTACCCCACTGACCTTCATAGAGCCTTTGGTCCATCCGGGATTCTCTACAGGGCAGCATTTGTGCCAATTTAACCCATCCTTGGATCCCCAGCATGAAGCACAGTACATGACATACACTTGGTATTTAAAACAAGTTTCTTGGATGAAAAGATAAATGCAATTCCTTTGCTGTGATTTCAAAAATCATCCTCTCCACTGACACTTTTCTCCTCAGTAAATAGTCAATTCTGTTCCAGTGAAGAACATATCAGTAAATAGAACCTCCTCAAGCTTTAAGCTCCTTGAACCCTGTGCCATTTCTCTTCTCTTCACAAGTAATCTCTCTGAGAAGTTGTCTAGATGCACTCTTCTCAACCCGCTATAGCTAGATTCTGTCTCGATCATCCTACTAAGCTGTGTGGGCTAAGTTAGCAAAAACTTCATAGTTCTTAAGTTAAAATTACATCCACACTCTTTAGGCCTTAGTTTTCTTGATTTCTCTGCTGAATTTCACACCATTGTCCCTCCCTCATCCCCATCCCCATCCATTTTTTTGGCCCACAGTTTTGGTTTTCTTCTTCTCTTTCTGCCATTCCCCTTTCACCGTTAGTCTGTCTATTAAATGCTGGTGGGTACTTACCTGCTTTCTTCTCTTTATAGACTCCAAGTGATTTCCTCTCACCCAGGGTTTCCCAATCTACTACAGCCCCCACCTTTGTCCAGTTTCTGATCTGTTTATTCAACTACCTGTGGGATGTTTCTGAATGATCCATAGCTGCTTCAAACCCAACATGTCCAAAGTGCACTCATCAGTCTATCACCCAGGGAGACGTCCTCCTGAAAAGACTTCCTAAATTTCCATTTTCAATGCATAACAAAATCCTTATAACAGCATATACTGGACATTTTAGTTTAGTTTTTAAATTTTCTATAACAAACTCTACTAAAGTCTAGAGTACTGGAGAATACAGTAGTGAGGGCAGGAGAAGGTGACTCCTCAGGACAACAGAATAGGACTAGGTGAACATCTGAACCAAACGCGAAGCAGAGTAGGACCTAAGCATGTCAGGTTATTTTCAAGTTGTAGATCTGAGAAAAGAAAACACCTGCCCTCACCCCCAAACAGGGAGTGGGACAGGAACCATCTTCAGAACCTATGTTTTGGCAACACTAAGTCAGAATAAAATGACTAAACATTTTAAAAATCTTTCTAACTTAAGACTTATTATAACTTTTATAAAACAGAGGAAAAGAAATACTAGATGAAAGACCCAGAAGAAACACAAAAGAGATGAAATATAGATATTTAGTTGAAATAATTCTACCTTTTTCTAGTTCTTCATGTCTTCTATATATTAGTCTACTCAGGCTGCCATTAAAAAAAAAAAAATACCATAGGCTAGGTGGCTTAGACCACAGAAATTTATTTTCTGCCAGATCTAGAGTCTAGAAGTCCAGGATTAAAGTGCCCTTAGGTTGTTCCTGGTACGGCCTCTCTTCCTGGCTTGTAGATTGCTGCCTTCTGACTGTGTCCTCACAGGGCCTCTTTCAGTGCACACGCAGAGAGAGGGGGCGAGATGGATCTGGTGTTCTTTTCTCCTTTTAGAGGCACACTAGTCCTCTCACATTAGGGCCCCATCCTTATGACCTTATTTAATCTTCGTTACCTCCCCAAAGGCCCTGTCTCCAAATGCAGTCATGTTGGGCGTTAGGGCTCGGACATAGGAATTTTGCTGAGACACAGTTTGGTAAATAACCTTATACTAAACAGAGAAGAGGTTCAATGAAGCGATGTTTTGCCTACAAGGTAGTAGTAGTACTCTGTGTAGTGGCCCACACGCCCATCCGTTAAAAACTCTGCCAGTCAGACGTGGTCTTCGTTCTCTACGGATGTCTGCAATAATTCATATTTAAAGTTAAAACTGATTTTAAATTAGACACCCATGAAAATGTCTAAATGATCATGTTATTTTTGGCCACTTTTGACTAAATCACAAGAAAACTAGTTTTGACACTATTTTGTAAACTAAAAAAATAAGTAATAATAATAATAATAAAAATAAAATCGCACACTCCAGTCGAGAATTTCTATGCCAAGTTTAGGCCTGCAGCCAATGTTAAGACAAAATTATAACTCCTTAAAATGGGGAGGTTGCCAGCTCTGTAGCGTCACTGTGCTGCCAGTTGCTTACTGTAATATTTACTTACGTTACTAGCACTTAAGCTAAAGGAAACTGAATGCAGCTGCATACTTAAAGACACACAAAACCATGTGCTGTATTTTCTATGCATTTTACTCTTTTCAGCATTTACTAAGAAAATGGGTGATTTGTACCTAGAAGTAAAAAAAAAAAAAGGTGACATTCTTCAGCCACTCAAAACATTGCAATACTATAAATGTTACACTCACAGTGTGTGATACAGAACTTTAAAAACAGTGAGTGTCTTTCAATTTCCCAATATTTAGAACTCTGCTCCCAGCATTTCAGAGCTTTACAGATGAGGTATATCGTCCAGGATTCCAAACTTCAAAGACATAAAAAATAAACTGCAAACTAGCAAACTTTTTGTTTTTTTTACTTCTGCTATTTTGCTAACCTTTCCTTTTAAACACACTTTTTCTTGCATTTGCCACTTGCAGATAAAGTTAGTAGTACTAAAATAATTCATTTTTAATAAATTCTAAGTGTTAAGCTTTCTGTGAGTTGGACCAAATAACATAAAAATTGTAAACTCCAGAAATTTCATAGTTTCTTCAACCTTGTCATAATATTTTGACATCTTCTAGTGAGCTTCATTTTTAAAATGTACCTGGAATATTATTAATAGAAAAACAAAGATCCTGTGAAATGTATAGAATATGTATGTCTTTTAGGTTTTCAGTTACTTAATTTTTTACTTAGGCAAGATAAAAGGGACAAGTTTTTCTTCCTTCTATAATGAGCATAATCCTTTCATTAAAAATAGTATAATAAAATTATTTCATAATTCCAATTAAATATATATATTTTTAAGATTTTATTTATTTATTTGACAGAGATTGCAAGTAGACAGAGAGGCAGGCAGCAGGTGGTGGGGGGTTTGGTCGGGGGAAGAAGCAGGCTCTCTGTTGAGCAGAAAGCCTGAGGCAGGACTCGATCCCAGGACCCTGAGATCATGACCTGAGCGGAAGGCAGAGGCTTAACCCACTGAGCCACCCAGGTGCCCCTCATAATTCCAATTAAATTTTATGGACAGTCAGGAGCAGATAAAAGTTAAAATCCTGACTCTGTGTGGAACCTAAATGATCCAGATTATTTTGTCAAAGTACTACTACTTGTATACTGGGCCTTATTTTCCAGCAGACAAAATTCAAGAAAAGACAAAAATAGAATATGAGGCTTCTGTCTTATCTGACACCCTGATTCTGACAACTTCGGAGAGAATGCGGGAGCTGCAACGAAGCTGACAGGAGAGGAGGGGATGGTGTGGAGGGGCCGTAGTTCCCCATGAAGGTACAGAAGGGAAGGGGCAGAATTGACCACATCATGAGAGAGGTGGCAGAAGGCTGCAGAGGGAGAAATTCCAAAATACCCTACAGATCTCAGGGAAGGGGGTGAGGGAGTCAGTTGCTTCCAACTTCCCACATCTTCCACACCCCCTCCATCTCTTCCACAGTGAGAAAAGGGTTGCTGTATTATGAGGACATTTAAATAGATCCCTGTCCTGCTTCCCCCTTCTTGGGAGAGAGTGGAAGAGAAGGAAAATCAAGGGAAGAAATAGAATGGTAAGTAACAACAACAACAAAGCGAGCCAGTACACAACCGAACGAATTATAGCCTGCCCACACACATTTGGGAACCCCCCTGCCCACCCCCACCCTCCCCCTCCACCCAGGCTGTTCTTTCCTTGAACATACCTGAGCAGGGCTTCTGAGACAGGCAGTCCCAAAGAAAACAAAAAAGGAATGCCTAATGAATAAACACTTCAGATGATTAACATTCACAACCCTGAGGATTGCGGCCAGGCAGCCCAAGCTGTATTTCACACACGGACGAATGTAAACTCTTCCATTCAGCAGCCACAATTTCTGGGAAGAAACAGATCCTCCCAGAGTTCCAGAGGAGGGCCGCAACTTCCAGATTTTGAAGTCCTCCGTTGTAATTTTTAACTTGTAAATGATGTTACTTGAAAAAATTCAGGGTATCTCAAAAAACTTGAATCGTTTCTAGTCATTTAAAATGCATATGACCTAATAATTGTGCACAAAATATCTAGTTTTTGCCAGTCTTGAATGGCATCTAGAGAAATGTAAAAACAGTGGCACGGAGTACAAATCAGAAGCTTTTTCTGAGCCAACATCTTTTGAGAACTTCTTTGTGGGAAGGAATAACTAGCATAAGTCGTGGAAATGCCACCATAAATATTCGTTGTTATGTTCTTTTAAGCAAAAGGAACTCAGTATTTAAGAGTTGTAAAGCTTCTACATGAATTGCTTATAAATATTTCAAGAAAGGGAATTTGTGAAGGTTTCGTCAGTGTTGTTTCAAAAATATCCATAACTGTCTAAAATAGGTGCAAGGTATCCAGAGCTGTATTTCAGGATGCTTCAGCTGAGGAATCAGTTTTGAGGTGTTTCCCAGCCCTGGAACTCTGGTACGTGGTCACGAGGGCCTTCTGCACCTGGCACCATTGTTTTCCCACCAGTTCCTTGAAACGAGCCAACTGTGCTAGAGAGGCTTACCTTTCTCCCCCGCCCACCGCAAAGCCTGGGGAATCAGCTGAAGGCAACATTTTTCATCCCTCAGCTCCTGCCTTCTGTTTTCACTGATGTGGCCCCCGTGGCCGACAGCAAGTCGTCCTTCCTACCCCATCGGGTGCTCTTCCATTCTGGGCGGCTGCAGTTTCATTGCACGTCAGCCCCGGCACTGCAGGGTATGTGAACGGAGACCAGCTAGAGATGTCTGTCAAGACCAGAAGACCATGCCGTCGGGACCATGCTAGGGCTTTCTAAACAAAGAAGCTTGAAAGACTGTGACCCCATGCTTTTCTGTCAATTACAGAGGAGAGCTTGCTCTCCACTCTACCCAGGAGAACTTCAACGTCAACATTCTAGCTGAAAGCTGGGGAGAGGGCTGGAGAGTTGTCTTGAAGCTTGTGTCTGAATAGCAGGTCCACTGTTTTTCTCTTACCTTGTGTTTTCAGTTGAGGTGGGTTTAGGTGTGTTGGAGCCAGCTTTCACAAGCTAGCAAGTCTAGGGGACACCTCTGTTCCCAGATGGGTCATTTGTTGATTGCTTGACACTGGCCAAGGTGGGAGTATTAACACGCTTCTGCCATGGATCTGGCAAATGAGAACAATGAAGGCATCTCTCCCCTCTCTGCCCCTCCCCTCCAGCCAGGTTTAGGCATATGGATGGTAACTGGGACAGGGCAGCTAAAGCCATTCTAAGCCAATACTTTGGTGATCTCTCTCAACCACTTCCTAAAATGCAAATCTTGCCTTTTTTTTCTCCATTTTGCTCAACTTCATTTTGCTCTAGATTTCCTTTTCAGACTAACCTGCCTACCCCGATCTCCAACTTTTCCCACTCCACTTTCATTGTAAACTCATCTGCCTCTTGAATCTCTTTTCAGAAAGCTTTCTCCAATTCCCTGCTTATTGTCAAGCTAGCGGGCTTCTAAGTCCATGACCTCTCTTGCAGCTGCATTCAGAACGTGGGAAAATGTGCTTTTCTCCTGTGCCTTCCAACTCTGAAATATCTAATGCAGACAAAATAATGCATGTCTTAGTGCCAAGTGGTATAATACAGGTGTGAATGAGAACCAACTTCCAGAAAGAAAAAGTTGGGACCACAGAGGCATGATGTTACCTGTTGGAGTCCTGCCGTGCCCTGCCCCGCCTTGCCCTGCCCTCTCCTTTCCTTCCCTTGCCTTTCCTTACCCCCTTATATGTAATCCAGATTTTTCACTTGTAAGACTGAAAAAAGGAAATCTGGGAACACGGGAGATGTCTTTAATAAGAGAAGGCACTGAGAACCAAAGGGAGCATTGGTTTCTTTGTCAGCTTTAGGAAACTCATTGGTAATTGTGCTTTAGGAAGGGCCGGTATTTCTGGGGATCACCTGGAGCTCCACTTCTGTTATTCTTTGTCTCAGTGACTGCAGCTACAGTGCCACATTTGTGAGAAAAAACACTCACAAATTCAGTGTGGTATGTATTTAAAAGCTTTAAAATTCTAGACTGGTGGTTCTCAACATGTGGTCCCTGACCAGCAGCACCTTCTAACATAGGAACTCGTTAGAAATGCAAATTCTGGGGCTACTTCGGTCTACTAGATCAGAAACTCTGATTGAGGGAGAGGTGCCTTGTGATCTTTGTTTTCACAAGCCCTCCAGATGACCCTGATGCCTGCTCACATTTTGAGAACCGCTGTTCTGGGCCTTGGCCAAGGAGTTGACTGCCAGGGCAGTGCCATCTTTTTATCTGAAAAAAGAATGTGGGATTTGGATAATAAGATGTGCATGAGTATCTATGAGTACAATGCATGGGTGTTCGCTATTTATGTGTCCTAGGGCAAGCTATTATTTTCTCATTTGTACAAACGTTTTCTCACCTGTTAAGTGGGGATAATAAGAGTATCTAATTTAGGGGGCATGGGTGGCTCAGTGGGTTAAAGCCGCTGCCTTCGGCTCAGGTCATGATCTCAGGGTCCTGGGATCAAGCCCCGCATCGGGCTCTCTGCTCATCAGGGAGTCTGCTTCTCCCTCCCTCTCTCTGCCTGCCTCTCTGCCTACTTGTGATCTCTCTCTGTGTCAAATAAATAAGTAAAATCTTTGAAATAAAGTATCTAATTTAAAAGATAGTCCATGTGAAAATGCACAAAAATTATGCACTGTTGTACATAATAACAATAACATCAATGTTATTGATGATATGCAGAAGGACACAAGGTTGGGATGTTAGGAAAGGGCATCATTTAATGTATTATCTATGAGTCTCCAACCAAAAAAAGTAATAGGTGAGACATTTCCTTTAAAAAATTAATGCCAGGGGGCGCCTGGGTGGCTTAGTGGGTTAATCCTCTGCCTTTGGCTCAGGTCATGATCTCCAGGTCCTGGGATCGAGCCCCGCATCGGGCTCTCTGCTCGGCAGGGGGCCTGCTTCCTCCTCTCTTCCTGTGTCTCTGCCTACTTGTGATCCCTGTCTGTCAAATTAATAAATAAAATATTTTAAAAAAATAAAAAAATAATTAATGCCAGAAATATCTCTTATTTTTCCTCAAGAAATAAATGCTCTTATTCATTTTTGTTAATGAGAATTATATAATTGGTGGATAAACTAATTACAAGTATATTTATTTGCATTTTGTAGTTAGTCATCTCATCCAATCAGTTTGGAAATCTAATCAAATGAAGTGGAATTCTAAATGAAGTAAGTTGATACTGATAACAAAATGGTAATAATGATGGTAGTAGTTATTTTACACTGTTAACTAGCACTGTACTAAGTGCTTTCTGTACTGTAACTCACTTAATCCACAAAATAACCTCCTACGGGGAATCTCACAATTATCTCCATTTTACAAAGGAATACTTGAGAACTGAGAATTTACATAACCTGCTCAAGCCTTATAGTGGTGGGTTGTTCCGCTAAAATATGTCTGCTTTCAAGAGTGGCTGCCTTCGTAATGTATGCCGGCAATGAATGACTCCCCTACAGGTTACTGTCCACTGTTTTAACACTAGTTTTGATAACAGTTATATCAGGAACAAAACCAAACTCTTCCCCTTCCAGAAAAAAAACAAAAACAAGTCCCAAAACAAAAACTACAAAAAAAAAAAAAAACCCTAAAAACGAAAACAAGTGCCCCCAAACCCAAACCTATTAACACGTTATTATTATTATTGGTAAACTTACTGATAATGAGTGGCATATTCATAAAATATCTTTAAAAAACACTGTATGCCATTTAATAGACTTTGGCAGGAAAAATCCTCTCGAGGCATTAATTCCACGCAACCATAAAAAGAATCCTTGCAAAATGCCAGCAAATGAGGTGGTAATAACTTCCAACTACTTCACTCAGCAGGGAGATGCCCAGCAGGGGAAAAAAAAGATCTGCTTTCCAATCTCTTAATTTTTCAATAGAAAGCAGTGATACGAGGCTCAGGTGTGTTTCATGAGCCATTTAAGTTGAGGATGTAAGTGAAATAAGAAGTATCCATTTTACAGAAATGATGTGTTTTCAAAGTGTAGCATTCCGACTCCACAGCGTGACCGCCCGTGTTTCTTTAGCTGCTAGACGGGGGAACCCTCGAGCTGCGGCGCACACACCTGTGTTTACCCTGAGGCCTTGGCAGCGCATGACCCCGAAGCCATCCTTCACTCCCAGCTTTGGGTTTGCTCTCAGCCGTGGCAGGCCGCGCTGTCCCCGCACTTTCCCTAGCTAGCCCTGTTAGAATGTTGACTCAGGAGTCCCAGGCTTGGAATTTACTATAAATCAGTTTGTTGAATCTCACTCATTTTAGAATGTTACACAGACATTTTCTTAAATCCTAAACTGGAATCGATTAGGGCTTGTAAATACCGTTGAACTTTAAAAACGTAGTGGGGGGAGAGTTGTTTTCATGTAACTTTTTGCTTTTATACGGGCTTAAGATATTTCCCCCCATTTGTGTCTCTTGGAAAATAGGAGGCATGGACCGAGAATGAGTTATTTAGTAAAGCAGATAGCAAGCGAGGAGGGGGAAGGATGGTTTTCCTGAGGCTTCTTGGGTTTCAAGTGCAATAAATTGAAGCAGGAGAGATCTATAATAATGCACCGTTGCAGTGATAGAGTTTTTGGATGGTACCTTTTAAATGAAAAATTTGATGCAAAATTACTCTGTTCAATGAAGTTTATGGTATTGCTGTCAGGGCCTGATGAATGACTAGTGGATTACATTCACCTCTTGATTTCTTGGGAAATAATGGGTCCTGTGGATATTTTCAAGTACAGTGAGGGTGACTCAGGTGATTAATCTGTATTCAATTCACTGATTCATGAAAACACTACTATGCTTTGCAACACCTGTGTTGTCGAAGAAGAAAATCAGCTCCCACCCCAAAAGGAGCTTAAAATTGATTAAGAGTCAGAGACAAGCAAATAGATCCTTGTAATATGAAATATATATGAGGGAGAAGACCCTGGAAAAACCACAGGAGGGACCTCTAATCCAGGTGATGTGGGGCCAGGAAAGGTTGCACAGAGGGGCAGAGTCAGCCAAGCTGAGACCTGACAGGTGAGCAGTGGCCAGCCAGGTAAGGGTCAGGGTAAAGAATGTTTTAGACAGAAGGTAAAGCCCATGTGTATCCCCCAAACCAGAAACATATCTGTAAAACAAACTGAGTAAGATGAAACTGAGGACAAGTATCACTAATCCTTCCAGAGTGGTTTTGAAGTTTAACTTCAAATTTTATAATTTTTGACATATATAAATGATCCATGCTTTAAAAAAATAATTCAGCATGTAATTCTTTTAGGGAGGGGGACTATCCCACATCTTAGCAAAGGGACATGCTAAACAATAAGAATAAGAAAAATGATGTTTATTTGAACAGTAATGTTTTGTTACATATTTTTTCTGATAGGTATGATTTTATATCTTTTAACTTGTTGACTGATGAATCTTTTTAAAATGCTGAAAGTGAGGTTAGTGACATGACAAATAATGACAAATAATACTCCTTATTATTGTTATTATTTTTAAAAAATTTTCTTTATTCATGACAGAGAGGGAGGGAGGCAGAGGCAGAGGCAGAGGGAGAACAGGAAGTCCAATGCAGGATTCAAACCCAGCACCCTGGGATCATGACCGAGCCAAAGGCAGATACTTAACGACTGAGCCACCCAGGTGCCCTGAGGAGGGTTGTGCTTTAATCATATAAAGTAATTTCAGGTAAGATTTCTTTCAGTGTCTTCCTTAGTTCAAATGTTTTCGCTTTAAAATAATCTTTATATCAACCCTGGGGGTCCAAGTAGTTCCCCATAATAATACCAGGATTAATCTCCTTATATTCTGTTTCACTGTTGGCTACAGAAACTCAGGATGTTCAGGATTCCTTATTCCCTGGAATTTCCTTCCTTTTGTGCATCCCCTTTCTGACTCTGTTTCCCATCTCTTTCCAAGTTCTGGGTCTCATCCACTGTGCTCTCTGGAATGCTTTTCTTTTTCTTTTTCTTTTTTTTTTAAGATTTTATTTATTTGTCAGAGAGAGTGAGCACAGGCAGACAGAGAGGCGGGCAGAGGCAGGGGGAGAAGCAGGCTCCCTGCTGAGCAGGAAGCCCGATGTGGGACTCCATCCCAGGACGCTGGGATCATGACCTGAGCCGAAGGCAGCTGCTTAACCTACTGAGCCACCCAGGCGTCCCTCTGGAACACTTTTCTGATCTCTCTCTGCTGCCAGCTGGCTCTTTTTCAAGGACATGACCTCCTCCTCTCCTGTGTTGGTGAGTTTCCCACCATCATACCCTTGGGACTGCTGTTCCTGAACACTTGTCCTCTGTCTCCCTCAGTCTCCCTGGGTTGAAGATCGAAGGTCATATCTTCAGGCTATACCTGCTTCTGGAGACTATCTGCAGACTTCGGTTTAGGCTCCTGGATCTGTTAGTCTCTTCCTGTTGTTGGAAGATGAAACTGAGGCAGGTTAAACTTTTCAAGTTTCTGGGCACAGATCAATTCTAACTGAGCAGTGCCAAATTGGAAGTGATTAGAAGTACTACACCAGGGCGCCTGGGGGGCTCAGGGGGTTAAGGCTCTGCCTTGGGCTCAGGTCATGATCCCAGGGTCCTGGGATCGAGGCCCGCATCAATCAGCCTGTCTGCTCAGCGGGGAGCCTGCTTGCCCCCCCCCCCCCCCCCCCCCCCGCCTACTTGTGATCTCTGTCAAATAAATAAATAAAATCTTTAAAAAAGAAAAGTCCTACAGCAGCAGGACTGCTACACCTGGAAGGAAATTCCTGATGCCTGTCGCTTAAAGACTTCTTGGCTATTTGTGATTCTTTGTGCGCAGGTTTTGTAACAAGCCACTTAGAGCTTAGATTCGGGTTGGCTGGCTTACTTGGGTCTTCCTAGCATTAGCGTCATCTTAGTCGGATGGGCTGCAGCTTCATTAGTTTAACAATCCCTATGCCTTTTATGACTGTTAGGGCTTCCGTAAGCATGAGGTCAGCCTCCCAGTCCTGGCCTCTGGTGGCCAAACTCAGACTTGTCTGGGTGCGGGACGCGTGGTGAGCCGGTGTCTGAGGCAGCGGCTGACGCCGAGGAAGCTTTACCGTCGGACGTCCGGCGAGAAGGCAGGGGCCGCCCGGTGACGGAGCCCGAACAGCGTCTGGATGATTGCGGAAGAAGGTGAATCCATGGAAGGCGGGCACGAGGTTGCGGAACGCCTGCGGGGACGACCTTCACACCCCGTAGGGTCGGCCTTCTCCGGCCCGGAATCCAGCGTGCGGCCCGCTCTCCTGCTCGCTCCTGTGGGCCACGCAGCCGCGTCCACCTCGGGCCGCCCTCGGACCCCGCGTCCACCTCGGGCCGCCCTCGGACCCCGCGTCCACCTCGGGCCGTCCTCGGACCCTGCGTCCTGCGTCCGCGGCAACGCAAACTGTCGAATCTCACCTTCCAGCAGCCGCTGTCCTGGCGCTGCCCCTGAGCTCGCCGGCGCCCTCGCCTCCCGCCTCTAGACGTCCTCTCCGACGTCCGGAGCCCGAGCGCCGCGGCTCCTGCCCCGTCCTGGACGATCCTTTCCGTCTCCTCCTCCCTCTTCCCTCCCTCCTCAGTGTGCTTTTCGGTCCGTCTTCACAGCCCCTCGCTGGCCACTGTGATCGCTCACGTGCGTCCGTCCTCGGCTTTGTTACTGTCGGCCGCAAAACTGCCGTCGGCCTAGACCCAGCCTCCCTCTCGCCCCACACCTGCACGGGGAAACCTGAACGTGGCTGCAAAAGTGACTGACTTCACTGTGCACACCCTGAGCGCCGCAGGAATGCTGCTGTGTTTCTCCAGCACATTTATTGGCCACTTTTCTGAATTGGTGATTTTCAAACATATTGCTCATTTATTGCCTAGACGAGTTTTGACAAAAACTATATACTTCATACATTTCTAAAGTTTATACTTCATATTTTCACCATCATTTTAATTATTATAAAGGATGTCATGCCTGGTATACTGTGTGTCACCTTTTAAAATGTAGGCAGTGGAAACTAAATATTATAGCAGGTGACATCCGCTGTTTTCCATTTAAAAACCTGGACGGGGCGCCGGGGTGGCTCCGTGGGTTAAAAAAAGCCTCTGCCTTCAGCTCAGGTCATGATCTCAGGGTCCCGGGATCGAGCCTCACATCGGGCTCTCTGCTCAGCGGGAGCCTGCTTCCCCCTTCTCTCTCTGCCTGCCTCTCTGCCTGCTTGTGATCTCTGTCTGTCAAATAAATAAATACAATTTAAAACAACAACAACAACAACAACAACAAACCCGGACAGGCTGTTCTGTAAGGATGAAAATGCTTACCATTCATTCTTCTTGACTTCTGTCCAGTCCACTCACCCATGGAATTTTATTCTAATGTAATTTTTTTTGTGTTTGATAGTCTTTCCTTTATTACTCTGTCATACTTACTTGGAATAAAAATGCACACCAAATCAAAATGTAAAAATTCTTAATTTCTGAGTGCATAGTCCTCTAGCAGTTAAATAATGAATTATTATCAGTACAAATATTTCTAGTAAGCATTTGATCAAATAAAAATGTGTTACGTATATATTTTTAAGACTTTATTTATTTGAGAGAGAGGAGCAAGCACAAGTGGAGGGCAGGGGCAGGAGAATAGGGAGAAGCGGACTCACTGCGGAGCAGGGAGCCCGATGCAGGACCCATCCCAGGAGCCCGAGATCACGACTGAGCTGAAGCCAGACGCATGGCTGACTGAGCCACCCAGACACCTCTCTGTTACATATTTTGAAAAACAACATTAAACCTAAAAAAAAAAAAAAAATTACTAGAAATCCAGTGTCGAAGAGACTGACCTAATTTTTAAAATTCTAATAAATATGTATACTAAAAGAACCCACTTTGTTTTTAAATGCAATAGCGGCGTATGAGTTGATTCTGTTTCCTTGTATGTTCGTTCCTCAGATGCAAGTTTAATTCTTTGTCTTTATTTATTATCATTAATTTTATTGTTATTTATTTATTTATGAAGTTTAAAAGTACTTGGCTTTGAAAGACACTGCTCTGGTCGAGTTCCCTGACTAAAAATAACGTAGTTTTTTGGGAAAGTGTGGAGGGTTTTGATACAGTCACTTTACATAAAATTTTCAAGGAATTCTACTCGAGCAAGAGAGTGTACAGCAATAATATCAGACAATTCCTGATGATTAAAATGGCTCCTGATTCATGGAGTAAGCTACGATGATTGGAATAATATGCCCACTGCTGATTATGAGAATTCAAAATGATTATAGATACTTTTGAAAAGGTTGGATTCCAGAAAGATAATTAGATGAGTATAAATGTGATTTATAAAGGAAAATAAATTGTGGGGCTTTGGTCTGTTTAGTCTACCAAAGTGAAAACTAAGGGTTGGATATAACAATTTTGTAATGCCAAGCACAGTAACTTGGTGAATATTGCGTTGAGTTGGATTCTATAAAAGTTGAACTTAAAGTTACCTGTTTATGAACAGCCTCGTTATAGGGAAAAAAAAGAAAAAAAAAGAATGAGACACAGGAAAACTTAAAGTGAAAAAATATAGATTTGAAAAAATTGAAAACAAATTATTTAAGAATTAGAAATGAAACATGCAAGGAAGACTTAGAGGTCTTTGTCATCCCAAGGTAAGTACTTTCTGCATGAGGTTAATATCTTTTCTGGGATATAAGGATTCCATAGTCAAGTAAATTTGGGAAATGCTGAGTTAAAGAAAAACAAATTTCTTTATTGCAAGATTTCCCAGATGATTTAGTATGCTAACATGCCTAAGAAAAGCAGGTAAAATACTTTATATTCTGTGGAACATACTGTAGGAAAATACAAAATTAGATTTTAAGTAAATATTTCTCTCATTAATTGGTCTTTTGAAATTTTAGGTAAGATTAAGACATATTTCTGGTCAAAAGTCCAAACGTTTGCCACAGGTTAGTAAAGTAATGAGTTATTTGTTTTGAAATTGTTCTCTTTTGAATAATAGAGAACACTGTAAACTAATCCATTAGGTTAATAAATTCAAACTAGATATTTTAATGGTAAGTAGTCATAGAGAACTTGTAACATGATAGCAAGCTACATCATTTTAGGCCAATAAACTTGTTTAGCTCAATAAAGTTAGACTGCATCTTGAAAAATCTTTATATTGGTACTAACTGAAATAAGTGGACACCTGGAACATTAACACATTTTGGGAATCCTTAAGAGAGCCAAGTGACAAAAAGCTAGCAGCCCATTGCTATAAAGCTAAAACATATGTTCAGATTTATGCTGGCCAAGTATCTGCTAATAGCTGGCTCCATACATATATATATTTATGGTTATGCCCAGCTGGAGCAACTTAATGTGGACCTGGGCAAGACCAGTTGATCTTTTCTTTTCCTTATGTACTAGGGTATTTTCCTTAAAAAAGAAAAAAAAAATTCAAAGCTTTTACTAGCTTTCCTTCTACAAAATTATCCCCATGCTTTCTTATGGATAGTACTCCAAGGATAAAGGGTATTTAAGTAGATGAGTAAAGATGTTCCTGGTTGTAGTTTATTGAACTGATTGTTTCAAAAAATTACATTCCAAGAGGCTATATTCCAACTAAAATGAATTTCCAATTACAGTGTATGTAGAAAGACTTGTGTAATTCTGGTGTTGGGTTTATTCTCATTAATTATAGATCAGCTCAACCTACAAAGAGTGCAATATCAAAATCATTTGTTCATGCAGTATTTTTAAAAGGTTTTCTATATTGGGGTGCCTGGGTGGCTCAGTGGGTTAAAGCCTCTGCCTTTGGCTCAGGTCATGATCCCAGAGTCCTGGATCAAGCCCCACATCGGGCTCTCTGCTCAGTTGGGAGCCTACTTCCCCCCAACCCCACTGCCTGCCTCTCTGCCTACTTGTGATCTCTGTCTGTCAAATAAATAAATAAAATCTTAAAGAAAAAAGTTTTTCTATATCAACTTACTTCATAATTCTTCTAAACAATGAAGTACTGTTGTTAAAGATCAACTAACTGGTGGCCAGAAATGTGTTCATCATCCCTGGAAAAGTATCAACATGCCCAAGAGCCATATTAGACTATTGGTCTTTTTTTTTTTTTTTTCAATTTATTTATTTTCAGAAAAACATTATTCATTATTTTTTCACCACACCCAGTGCTCCATGCAAGCCGTGCCCTCTATAATACCCACCACCTGGTATCGCAACCTCCCCCACCCCCGCCACTTCAAACCCCTCAGATTGTTTTTCAGAGTCCATAGTCTCTCATGGTTCACCTCCCCTTCCAATTTACCCAAATTCCCTACTCCTCTCTAACGCCCCTTGTCCTCCATGCCATTTGTTAAGCTCCACAAATAAGTGAAACCATATGATAATTGACTCTCTCTGCTTGACTTATTTCACTCAGCATCATCTCTTCCAGCCCCGTCCATGTTGCTACAAAAGTTGGATATTCATCCTTTCTGATGGAGGCATAATACTCCATAGTGTATATGGACCACATCTTCCTTATCCATTCATCCGTTGAAGGGCATCTTGGTTCTTTCCACAGTTCGGCGACTGTGGCCATTGCTGCTATAAACATTGGGGTACAGATGGCCCTTCTTTTCACGACATCTGTATCTTTGGGGTAAATACCCAGGAGTGCAATGGCAGGGTCATAGGGAAGCTCTATTTTTAATTTCTTGAGGAATCTCCACACTGTTCTCCAAAGAGGCTGCACCAACTTGCATTCTCACCAACAGTGTAAGAGGGTTCCCCTTTCTCCACATCCTCTCCAACACATGTTGTTTCCTGTTTTGTTAATTTTGGCCATTCTAACTGGTGTAAGGTGATATCTCAATGTGGTTTTAATTTGAATCTCCCTGATGGCTAATGATGATGAGCATTTTTTCATGTGTCTGATAGCCATAGCCATCAAGATACGTCTCCAAAGGCAAAGGAAACAAAAGCGAAAATAAACTTCTGGGACTTCATCAAAATCAAAAGCTTCTGCACAGCAAAGGAAACAGTCAAAAAAACAAAGAGGCAACCCACGGAATGGGAGAAGATATTTGCAAATGACAGTACAGACAAAAGGTTGATATCCAGGACTATTGGTCTTTTTAAGCCAAGTAAGCAGAAACAGCATTCCTAAGATAATGGCTTGGTCATGCATGGCAGCTAGGAAAGCACAGTCATTGATACTTCCAAGAAGAGGCAACACTTTATTATTATTTTTTTAAAAGATTTTATTTATTTAATTGACAGAGAAGTAGGAAGAGAGGGAACACAAGCAAGGGGTGTGTGAGAGGGAGAAGCAGGCTTCCCGCTGAGCAGGAAGCCTGATGTGGGGCTCAATCTCTGGACCCTGGGAGTAGGACCTGAGCCGAAGGCAGACGCTTAACAGCTGAGTCACACAGGTGCCGCTAGAAGAGGCAACACTTTGTTGAGAAAGTTTGTCAACAGAGGCAGTAGATGTTCTGGGGATTTTAAGTTTGACATGTTAAGGCAAATAGTTCAGACACGGGTGTCAGTAACTCACTGAAATGAGGATGCTCTCGTGATGTTCATGGCTCATTGTTTCTGGAAAATTTCTGTATGCTACAAAAACAAAGTTATGTCCTAAATTTGTAGATTACTATCAGATGAATCCATCCAAACTCATAGCAATGACATAATATTTTAAGACTGGTCTACATACCTATCAATACATATATAGGTTAGTGGACTATTGAATTTTTAACTAACACAGTTTAAACTCACTGCAGATATTATACTCTGTTTAAGGCATTTTTTTTAAAGATTTAAAAAATTTTATTTATTTGACCGAGATAGCACAAGCAAGAGGAGCAGCAGGCAGAGGGAGAGGGAGAAGCAGACTCTCTGCTGAGCAGGGAGCCAGATGGGGACGGGGAGGTGGGGGGAGGTGGCGCTGGGAGGGGGAGGCTTGATCCCAGGACTCTGGGATCATGACCTGAGCTGATGGCAAACACTTAACCGACTGAGTCACCCAGAGTGTCCAAGGGATTTTTAAAAAACTGTTGAAAGAGCAAATTCATCTGTTTTGCTGGTTTTTCAGAATACATAGGAAATAATCATGTTAATATTATGTTAATATGAATCCTTTTTCTTAAGAGTTTTGATTACTGACTGCAGCTATTCAGTGTGGGTAAAAATTTAAAACTGGAGGGACACTTGGAGACCTAGTCTTTCTTTCCTTGTTTTACAGATTGAGGAAACCAGGAAACCAGGCAGGAGAGCTTAACAGTGACTTGTTTAAAAGCTACATGCTAATTAGTGGCAGAGTGCAGGTGTTCCTACTTCGAAACCTGAAAATAGAAAATATATTTGAAAGAATATATATTTATTGTTACCGGTTCATATACAGTGATAATGCTGCTACCATGTGTTTTCCCCCCTTTTTCTGTTCATCTAAGAATTTTCCAGTAGGACCCAATACATAGCTAATACTCAATACCAAACATTTAATTAAGGGTTCTCACACCAGGAAGAGAACAGACAGGATATTTATGTTATGTTATATGTGGCATTATTTGAAAATATGGGAACACACATGTTCTGAGTGATTATGTGAGAAAGGATTACTGTCTAAAACTGGACAGTCCTAAAAGAAGTGGAAGAGTCAGAGAATCTTGTAAAAGGGTCTGTAACTGCACAGGTGGCAACTATCTGGGAAAGAAAGATTTTATGGTGCTTGAAATTCTTTTACCAGAAATGTGTACTAAATCAATAAATAAGTACATATTAAACTCAGTAATACCCATACTGGTTCTAACTGCCTTTTCTCTTTTTTCTGACCATGAACAGAAATCAGAGGATGAGAGGTATTTCAGAGTAAAATCCCATGGACTGTCACTTTTGTCTAGATGATATTTCTGTCATCTGTGTAATGATTATATTACCCATAAAGTGTTCTTTTGGGGAAGATTAAATACCATACAAGATTACAGTACTCCTAAGAAATCTTTTACCAAGTCATCCAAGAAACGAGAACGCTGTAGCACATACAGTTAATAAAATATCTTGGTTTCCGGTTACAGTGACAGATGTGTTTTAGCATTGTTCAAATTAGTAAAACAATAAGGAACAAAGCCTCAGAAAATAAATGAAGGAAAAGAGTCTTAACCCTGGGCAGATATTCAAAGAGGTAGCAAATGGTGTATTGTTTTTAATAATCTAATATATACACACTTTCAAAATAATCTAATTATATTAACTAGTGTTTTCTTTGAAGGGCTTACACTAAGTCAGTCATTGTGTCTGCTCTTTAAACTAATTTACCTTTATTTGCACAACAGTCCTGTGAGGTATTTTTGTTCCCCTTTATGAGGAAAGCATTGTTCAGATAATATAAAAAATAAGCTAAATCAAATAGGCTTTAAATGCTGAAGCTGAAATGTGTACCAAGGTTTCTCTCCGAACGCTAGCTCTCAGTGAATGATAATGTCACTTTAACTTTTGCCCGTTAAATATATTTAGTAGCGTGTATGTAAAGTCCAAAGCAGGGGCTTCAAAGATGTCCATGTCCCAGTCCCTGGAACCTTGCAAATATGTTCACAAATGGCGAAGAGGAAATAAAACTGTAGATGGAAGTAAGATTGCCAATCACTGGCATTAAAATAGGGAGATTATCCTGCATTATCTCTTTGGGACCAGTGTTTTCACAGGGGTTTTGGAAACTGGAAGAGAGGCAGAGAAGACTAAGGTCCTGGTGCTGCTGTATGTGCTATGCTATTATTTGTGAAGGATCTATCCGGCCCTTCCAGCTTTGAATATTGGAGCCTAGAAATGACGGTCATCTAGAATGTGGAAAAGTCTTGGATCTCTCCTAAAACCCTAATTTATAGAACGTGAGATGATAAATTTATGTTATTTTACATCACAAAGTTTGTGGTAATTTTTTATAGCAACAATAGCAAACTAATACAGCAGGTGTGATTTTAGCATACTCTCTCTTTCTAATTATGTATTAGGTGAGTTGCATTGATGATTTTTTACTTTTCATTCTCATTACTGGATTATGGGTAAAAATATTAAAATCTTTTTGTCTTTCTTAATTTTATCTTTATTATATACTGAGTTTCTCCATGATCTTTTATGATGTGTCTTTAAGCAAGATGAAAGAGTAGGTTATAACTAGATGAAGTATGGGGTCAGTTTTTTTTAAAATATTTTATTTATTTATTTGACAGAGAGAGAGAGAGAGAGAGATCACAAGTAGGCAGAGGCAGGCAGACAGAGGGAGGAAGCAGGCTCCCCGCTGAGCAGAGAGCCTGAAGTGGGAATGGATCCCAGGACCCTGAGATCATGGCCCCAGACAAAGGCAGAGGCTTAACCCACTGAGCCACCCAGGCACTCCATGGGGTCAGTTTTTAAAAATATGAATGAAAATGTTAACAAAACTTCAGGAGTCACTTGTAGTAATCAGTTCTAAAGAATATACGTTGAATGTTGACAATATTTAAAAAATATTATTATTAAAAGTTTCCCCCTTCTTTGTTCCTTTTGTCCCAAAGATAGACTTTTGTGATCAAAGACCCTTGTTATTGTGGTTAATTGTTTAAATAAACTTTGAATCTCTTGTGAAACCATTTTATTTTATACTTAATTAGGACACTTGAATATTCAAATTGCTGTTTTGTTCAGTAACATTTGTAATATCTGTTTTTTTGGCCATAGCACTGAAAGCTTTAGATTTTGTAACATTCTTAAAAGTTTAAAGGAACAAATTCTTCATGCTAAACGTAGTGAGAAAGGATCATTTTATTCAAGTTTGGAAGCCGTATTAAAATAGTATAGTGATTTTTTTATTGAAGTATTGTTGAAACATAAAGTTGCATGAGTTTTGAGTACACGGCAGTGATTTGACAAGGCTGTGTGGTGCTGTTTGCTACAAGTGTGCCGTCCGCTGCAGTGTTGCTACAGTATCACTGACCATACTCCCTGTGCTTGCCTTTTAGTCCTGGGACTTACTCATCTGTAATTTGAAACCTCTGTCTCCCACTCCCCTTCACCCATTTTGCCCATCCACACATCCCCTTCCCTTTCACAACCATCAGTTCTCTGCATTTACAAGTCTGTTTCTGCTTTTTGTTTGTGTGTTATTCACTTATTTTATTTTTTGATTCTACATATAAGTGAGATCACATGGTATTTGTCTTTCTCTGTCTGAAGTATTTCACCTAGCATATTACTTTCTAGCTCATCCATGTTGTCAACAAGTAGTAAGAGCACATCATTTTTTATGGCTGAGTAATATTCCATTACACACGCACACACACGTGTGCATGCACACACACACATGAATCACATCTTCTCTATCAGTTCATCTGTTGATGGGCATTTGGGTTGCTTCTATATCTTGGCTATAATAAATAACATTGCAATAAAGATAGGGATGCATGTATTTTTTCAAATTAATATTTTCATTTGCTTTGGATGAATACCCAATAATGGAATTACTGGGTCATATGGTATCTCTCTAAAATAGTATAGTGATTTTTAAAATGATAAATGACTTGGTTTCAACTTGCTGTGTTTATTTATCTTTTTTTTCTAAAGAGTTAGTGAAATGGAGCTTCTTTTACAAATTTTAATTGCTTAGTTTATTAATTTTGGTTTCTCTGAAATGGTAATGCCCCAATAACGTGAGTAATTAAAGAGATCATATATAAAATTGATTTCTGCTAAAAACATCTAAATCATAGTCACTGGAGGTACCTAATAAGATGCAGTTGTGTTAATGCATTTTATAAATTTAATACTTTTATTGGAATATAAATGAAATGAACACTGATGGCAGAAATTGTTTAAACTCAGTGCTATAAGCTGAATATTTTTCCTTATAAGATTTTCTTTCCTCTGTCAGAAAAATTTGTGTAACAAATTTTATTTTTAACTTTCCATTATGAATGCAATTTTATTATAGAAAAATTTAAATAAAAAGAAAAATTATCAATTTCAGCATCTGCTGATTCAGTCACTGTTAAGTATTCCTGCTTTTTTTTTAAGGGCATGTATTTTTGTTAGATGACATAAAGGAAAAGGAATATTTAGCTTGTTTAGCCTATGAAAATTAGACTTCAGAGTAGAAATGTTTTCAATTTATGGGAGAACATGCTTTATACAAAAATCCCAGCTAAGAAATATAGAAGGAATGAAAACATTAACAAGTCACATTTGTAAAAATATTGGAAATTTTTTTCATTTTTTTTTTCAATATTTCCACATATTGGAAAAACTTAATGAACTAATAGTAGCAATGAAGAATGAATGACAGGTAGCTTTATAATGGAAAGACCAGGCTATAATCATCTAATCTTAGCATCACTAGATAAAGATAACTAGGCATGATGTATCTCCTCTAGGATACTCTGTGTATTTCCTAGCACCACCCATAAAGTAGTCTCACTAAAGAAGTGACATCTGACTCTGACAGAGCCTTTAACTTTAGTTTTTATGATATATATGGGATCAAGGCACCATTTGAACTATAAGAAATAGCAACCAATCAGAAAACTTTAGAATGTGAAATATTCTCAGGACAACCAACCAGTTTCTCCAAGTCAGTGGCATGGATGGGTGGATGAGAATTGGGTGGTTCTTGATTAAAAATAGAATTTGAGAGGCACCTGGGTGGTTCAGTCAATTAAACATCCAACTCTTCATTTCAGATTAGGTCATAATCTTAGGGTCATGAGATTGAGCCCTGTGTTAGGCCCCATGCTCAGCACAGAGTCTGTCAGAGACTTTGTCTCTCCTTCTCCCTCTGCCCCTCCCCCTGCTGGCGAGTGCACATGCTCTCTCTCTCTCTCTCAAAAAATAAATCTTACAAATAAATAGAATTTGCAAACTAAATGTGTGGATTTTGTTTGTATCCCTACTTTAATAAGTCAACTATTAAAAGACATTTTTGAAGATAATTGGGATAAACTTGAATATGGACTTATATTAAGCAATTAATCAAATTTCATTTATTTTGTTAGATGTGGTCATTATAATTATGCAAGAAAATATCTTTTTCTATGATACCTATGGAAAAGGCACTTACCAGACTGAGCCACCCAGTGCCTTACCCTAATAGATTTTAAGCCCCAGGTTATTTAGCCTCTGTAGGAGGCAACTTTGATCTATTGGGCCATTAAAAAAACCCACCTGCATTTTGTTCATTGGCAATCATTGGCTGGGGCATTTATTGGTTGTTGGTTTTGTTGTTATTGTTTCTTTTTTTTCTCCAGTCTCTTAAGTGGTCATGAAACAAGATGTTAGGCTTGCACAGAGATTGGACCCTGAGTAGAAGGAGGCTTTTGTGTTAGTCTCTCTGATAGTAGTGCCTGAGTTTACAGCCCCTCCTCCCTTGGAGGCCACTGAGATAGTTAGCTGCAATCAAAGTTATATGTTTAAAATACTTTACGATTAAGTATTTTTTAAAATGGATTCACCTCCTTTTTTAACCTTTTCAAAAACTTGCAATTAATTAATTTAGCTCCTTATAATAAGAATTCCCATCTGGAAGTTTTAAATACCTTGATTCTAATGAGAACTATCCTCAGGTCATTGAAATTACCTTACTTAATTTTCTGGAGAATAAAAAATGCAGAATGGGGCTTTATTCCTCAAGTATAGAAGCCTATATTACTATTCAAGAGGTATTTTTAATTCTTTTAAAAATTATGTTATTTGTGAGATTTTTTTTTTGCCATCCAAAAATAACCACTTTTTTCATTAAGTGACCGTAATTCCAAATATGAGAATCATCCTAGATATTTCTACATCTATACACATAGGCATGTACATTAGATAAATGCTAACTATATAAGCAGATCAGTTAACATGTATTAAAATAGAATTACATTAAACATGCTACATTTTCAATAAGAGCATTAAATCTATCATTGATTTTTTAATTGAGTATTTTTTTTCATTTATTTATTTTCAGCATAACAGTATCATTATTTTTTTACCACACCCAGTGCTCCATACAATCCATGCCCTCTCTAATACCCACCACCTGGTACCCCGACCTCCCACCCCCCCCCCCCCCCGCCACTTCAGACCCCTCAGATTGTTTTTCAGAGTCCATAGTCTCTCATGGTTCACCTCCCCTTCCAATTTACCCCAACCACCTTCTCTCTAACTCCCCATGTGTGAGATCTTGCTTAAATATGGGACTACCAGTTCTGACAATTAAACAAGATTGAGGAACATCAATCTCTTTCTAGTATCTTGTGCCATTTTTTTTTTTGACTCTTCAAAGAAGATGGTTGAGGAGGAAGGGGATGGCTGCCGACCCAAGTGTCCTTAGTTTTCTTCCTTTGAATCTAGAAGGTTAAGCAGGGTCCCCATTTAAGTCCTTTTTAGCTAAACATCTTGGTTATTAATTAATATCAAAAGATTTTCAAGTATGGTAGAGGATTAGAGGTTTAGGGAGATAAAGCTGTGTGCATAGCACAGATGATAAAAGGGAAACTAGGGTGGAAGCTCAGGGTATCGAATGCAGATTTACTATTTCATTTATAATTGATACTCATATGTATTTTTCCTATGTTTAAACAATCAAGACCTTAAAAATTTTATATTGACAGAAGTGGGGTGCCCAGCATAGATCTATAGGGTCACGATTCTGTTCCCCTCTCCCATTGTCTTGCCCAATAATTCACCATGGGAAAGTGTGATAGTGGGTAGAGTGATGATGGTTCAGTACCTTTTCTGTTTTCTGTCTCTGTGTTGGAAGTGATATAGCATATAGCACCTCTAAAATCTTAACCATATTAATATTTTTAAATATAATGACTTCAAATAAGCTTTATGCCAATAAGTTAATAATTTTGGACAAAGTACTAATATAATGTATCAGCGTTATAAAATATAAAATAATAGTTGTAGACAAAATGCTATTACCAATTGGTATATAGATGATTCTGTATGGCGATCTCCGCCTGTGAAAATAAGGTTAAGCATTTGTAAGTTTAAGCAGTAAAATGAATGCTTCCCTGCAACAACTTCCTGCAGAAGGAGAGTGGGTGTGAATGAATCCTGAAGAGTTCAGGAACCACTCAGAAATCCTCGTCAAGGGTACTGGAACATTGCTCAGAAAGATGGAGCTAGACTGATTGGAATTGAGAAGTTTTAAACACAATTTATTCTTTTATTCACTGATGTTCATTAAGTGTGCCTTGCCATGTGCTAGACACTGTATACTAGGTGGGAGGTACAGCAACAAAGGAAATAGCATGATAATTGCTCTCAAACTGACTGAATATCTCATATCTTTTCCAAAGGAAAAACTGTTGAAAGCAAAGGAGATGTTCAGCATGGCCTCTGAGTCAGATTGCTAGATAGTGTTAATGTGTCTCTTAGTACTGACAGGATTCACTTTTATGGTTGCCTGAGACAAACATTCATTACTTCATTTTCATTGTCCTTAAAGAGCAATGGCATTTATTTAGATTTAATAGAACGAGTCAATGGAGCTAAGTATGGTGTGCCTCCTTGAATGTTTCTCCTTTACTTTTTCTGTGTTCTTCTTGGAGATGAGTCCAGGGGTTTGGTTCCTGTTAGTTGGATAACATAGACCTGATTCTCTAACAAGATACAATTAAAGATATTTTTACTATTATTTTAAAAACAATTTCATGTACAGTTTCCACTGAACGGGGAGCTGCTGTTCATATGGCTGCTGCTCACTCTTTGTCTGATCTAAGTAAGTCCTGAAGTAGGCAGTTCTCCTCAACTGCCGACCAAAGAGGGAGGTAGGGGTGAATGTACTACTAATTGGCCTGAGGGCAGCATGGAAATTCAGAGTCTGTTAGAGGATCAAGTTTCAACTTTAGTCAGTGTCACAAGAAGACAGATAATATGGAACAAAAGGAAGGCAAATGTAGAAAGCAAACAGAGCTCCTCATCTAGCTGGGCTACATCACAGAAGGCACTGGGATATTCATCTAGTTGGAGACGTATGAGCAGCTAGGGTTGCATATTTATTGCTGACATCTGGCCGCCTTGTTAGCTCTGATTCTGGGAGTCAGAGTTCATCTCCCTGCCTCTTGACCTGCCTGTAACAGGGTACTGCTTTTGTACTGGAAGTTTTGAAACAAGTTCCTTTGATGACTTCCATCCCAATCAGACTCTGCTCTTATACTTGGGAAATTCTTAAAGCTCAAGTTATGATATGTTGGGCTACTAACTGTGACTTTATTTATTTATTTTTTACCATTCCAGTTATTTAACTGTCTGTTCTTGTGAGAATTCATGGCCATCAAAGCAACCTTCTGATTTTAAACTTGCTTTCTTTGTAGAATTTTCTTTTCTGAGAAAATAAGGTGATCATTCGCTGGTGCAACCTTACTGGTTTCCTCTGTACTTATAGTTCCCATTACAAATTAGCTATCTGGTTGTACATTAGTTTCTTTATTTCTAGCAGAAATTAGTATCTCTTGAGACTGATAACCTGTGGCAGCCTTCTCGTGTGACCAGCCAGCTACTTCAGATATTAGGTAGTCCTAATTTCAAATTTATATTTATCTAGATCTATATTATCTCCCATATATGCCAAGTTCATTTATATGGGTTGGCTTCTTTTCTCCCCATTTCTTGGTGCTCTTGTAGCATATTATTTTAATTATGTCAAATATTTTAGAAAAATTTACAGAACTTCTGTCTCCAAAGAATACAAATGACAGTACAGACAAAAGGCTGATATCTAGGACCTATGAAGAACTTATCAAACTCAACACACACAAAACAGATAATCATGTAAAAAATGGGCAGAAGACATGAACAGACACTTCTCTAGTGAAGACATACAAATGGCTATCAGACACATGAAAAAATGTTCATCATCACTAGCCATCAGGGAGATTCAAATTAAAACCACATTGAGATACCACCTTACACCAGTGAGAATGGCCAAAAGTAGCAAGACAGGAAACAATATGTGTTGGAGGGGATGTGGAGAAAGGGGAGCCCTCTTCTGCTGTTGGTGGGAATGCAAATTGGTGCAGCCAATTTGGAGAACAGTGTGGAGATTCCTTAAGAAATTAAAAATAGAGCTTCCCTATGATCCTGCCATTGCACTACTGGGTATTTACCCCAAAGATATAGATGTAGTGAAAAGAAGGTCCATCTGTATCCCAATGTTCATAGCAGCAATGGCCACTGTCACCCATCTGTGGAAAGAACCAAGATGACCTTCAACGGTCATTAATGGATAAGGGAGATGAGGTCCATATAAACAATGGAGTATTATGCCTCCATCAGAAAGGATGAATACCCAACTTTTGTAGCAACATGGACAGGACTGGAAGAGATTATGCTGAGTGAAATAAGTCAAGCAGAGAGAGTCAATTATCATATGGTTTCAGTTATTTGTGGAGCATAACAAATAGCATGGAGGACAAGGGGTGTTAGAGAGGAGAAGGGAGTTGAGGGAAATTGGTGGGGGAGATGAACCATGAGAGACTATGGACTCTGAAAAACAATCTGAGGGTTTTGAAGGGGCCGGGGGGTGGGAGGGTGGGGGAGCCTGGTGGTGGGTATTAAGGAGGGCACGTATTGCATGGAGCACTGGGTGTGGTGCATAAACAATGAATTCTGCTACACTGAAAAGAAATTAAAAAAAAATAATCAATTTTGTGATTTCATGTTATTATTTAGTATATTATTTTAACAATAATGGAAGATTCATTCAATAAAAAATTACTTTATCAGCAATGATCTTTGTGAATTATGACAACTGAGATTAAAAAAAGTAATATAAATTATATTTTATTTTTTGTGACATTCTCTTCATGTTCTACTTCATATCCCTTTGTGAAATTTAAATATGGTCTTCCCAGTTCAGGGGTTTCTGGAGAAATTTATAAGGGTCTTCTCATGCCCTTTCTTACCTGTGAATGTATGGATATCTTTCTGTTTCAGGTAGATCACAGGCTCTGTCACTCAGAGGGTTTCATAAATCTAACCTATTTATCCTAATTTTGGCTCTTATACACCTTAGCTTCTTTGGCAGTTGGTTTTTCTCTGTTTCAGTCCATCTATACTGTCCCTTCATAGAGTTCCCTGACTTTGAATGTAAAGTCACCACGCATTTTTGCTCTATTTTATCAATCTTTATCTCACAGAGAATGAAATCCATGGGGGAATGTTTGTTTTTTTTTTTTTTTTTTTTTCTTTTTCACTGTGAATCTCTAGTACCCAGAATAGTTCCTGGGTAATAGCAGAAATTAGATGTTGAATAAAGTCTGAACCCAGTAGAGTCTTATTCTGTACTTTTTCTAGAAATAGTATATTTATATATCCTGAGAATTCCTAATTTCTTCACATTTTCCAAAAAATTTCAGGGCTTTTTTGGGGAAGATTTAAATTAGTACTTAAAATACATTTCCTTTGTAGCCCCCATAGCTTAAATAAATCCAATATGTTAAATAGTCATTATACATGATATTTAAATTATTATAACTATCCAGTGACTCAGTAAAATGTTCTATACAAGAGATAACTGCCTTCATAATGACGTCTTTTCATTTACAAATTTTTTATTATGTAAATTTCATTTTCTTTAGTATTTCTAGAAAGAGGATGTTTTTCTTTAATCAGTCTTGCTTATGCCTCCATTTTAGGAAAGATAAGTTTTGAGTTTCAGTAGTGCCTGAGTAGCTTGTGATTCTCCTAGCAAAAATGTCAATTTAGCAATTTACAATGTTTGCCAAGAGTAAAAATATTCAGACATGAAATGCTTTGTTTAATATGTTTAATTTTGTCTAATATGGAAGTCATTAAGCTGTGGATCAAAATTATTTAACTATAATAAAAATAATTGCAATATGCTTTTCAGGAAGGACCACACATTTTATGTAGTGATTAAAAAAGCAAGAATTTGTGCGCCTGGGTGGCTCAGTTGGTTAAGCGACTGCCTTCGGCTCAGGTCATGATCCTGGAGTCCCGGGATCAAGCCCCACATCGGGCTCCCTGATCGGCAGGGAGTCTGTTTCTCCCTCTGACCTCTTTTCTCTCATGCTCTCTCTCTCTTAAATAAATAAATAAATAAAATCTCTAAAATAAAAAAAAAAAAGGCAAGAATTAAAAAAAAATTCTAAGGATAATTTCATGGTTTTTTTTCCTATAAAGATTTTATTTATTTATTTGACAGGGAGAGAGTTCACAGAAGTAGGCAGAGAGGCAGGGAGAGAGAGAGAGGAGGAAGCAGGCTCCCTGCTGAGCAGAGAGCCTGATGTGGGACTCGATCCCAGGATCCGGAGATCATGACCTAAGCCAAAGGCAGAGGCTTAATTCACTGAGCCACTCAGGCATCCCAATTTCATGGTTTAAAATAGTAGGTTGGACTTAGAGTCTTCATTACTATTTGATAAAACATTTAAATGATAAAAATCCTTGCCAGTTTTTAAGAAAGAACTCATCTGGAATGTATGTTGTAGGACAACTTATAATATGCATACAAGTATAATAGTTACATCCATAAATAGGACATAAAGTTAATAAACACATTTTCTTTCTGTATTTAAGGAAATGTCTTATTATATTCAGATAAACAGAATATTATACAGCCCATACATTTGTATAATTACTTTGAGGAACTTTTATTTTTCTGTTCATTCTCACCAAATTTCGTGGGTTAATATCTTTGACAATCCATTGTCAAGAAGAATTAGGGATGTTTGGGACGCCTGGGTGGCGCAGTTGGGTGGACGACTGCCTTCGGCTCAGGGCGTGATCCTGGAGTCCCGGGATCGAGTCCCACATCAGGCTCCCAGCTCCATGGGGAGTCTGCTTCGCTCTCTGACCTTCTCCTGGCTCATGCTCTCTCTCACTGTCTCTCTCAAATAAATAAATAAAATCTTTAAAAAAAAAAAAAAAAAAAAAAAAAAGGCTAAGTTTTCAAAAAAAAAAAAAAAAAAAGAATTAGGGATGTTTGTGAAAAGTGCATAAGCATATAGTGCCTCATGATAAACTAATTCTTTGGGATATCTAGGGAAATAATTACAACCAATAGGAAGTCAAAGGTAGAGAGTTTTATGTAGGAGAAAGTGGAGGGACTTGGAAGTACGTGTAAGGAGACAGGGAGCATTGCAGCTTGGCGTAGTATTAACAGTTGTTGCTAGTTTGAATCATTTCACTGGGCTCTGGTGTAAAGGTCTGTCTACAGCTGTTTGGTATCCATGCTGGGTTGATCGGGGCAGGAGGATAGTAGCCAGAGGGTCTGAGCCTTGTGAGAGTCTGATAAAAGAGATGGTGGAGAGTAAGGGCTTTGAATCTACTGATTTGCACATGAAAGTGTGTGTACTCTTAGGGGAGTGCTTTATCATCCCTAGGAACTGGCTAGCCTGAGGAGGGGTAGCCTCCCGGGTCAGGATAAAGATATGCTTAATATACTCTCACCAACCCTTAAGGTGGGTATACTATTGTAATTGTCTTCTCAAAATGCACACATCATACACACCCATGGCTTTAAAACTACTTGTATGCTGATGATAGATGTATATACAATCCGGCTGCCCTCTCAGCTTGAGTCCGGTTGTGCATCTGTTGGCTCTTCTGCATCTCATGTCGGGGATCAAGAGCATTGCAGTCTTTTTGTTTGTTTGTTTGGTTGGTTGGTTGTTGTTGTTTGCTTCTTTAAAAATTTAAATACAATTAACATACAGAGTTCTATTAGTTCAGGTATGCAAAATAATGGTTCAGCAATTCTATGCATTATAGTGCTCCTCATGGTAAGCGTAAGAGCATCTTATTCTTGAAGTTAACAGTTTGCTTGATTCTAGCCCCATTCTTTATCCATATCTGCCGCTCTTTCCATTTTCCCCAGCTCCACTGTTCTAGACCAAGTCACCATCAACCTATTCACACTTTTTATTCTCCTCTAGTATTTCACTTAATTGGCAGTGCATTAAAAAAAAAAATATATGTATGTATATATACATATGACCAGGTGGACTTCCCTGTTTAAAACCCCTGCTTGGGATGTAGTGAAAAGAAGGGCCATCTGTACCCCAATGTTCATAGCAGCAATGGCCATGGTCACCAAACTATGGAAGGAACCAAGATGCCCTTCAACGGACAAATGGATAAGGAAGATGTGGTCCATATACACTATCTAGTATGATGCCTCCATCAGAAAGGATGAATACCCAACTTTTGTAGCAACATGGATGGGACTGGAAGGGATTAGGCTGAGTGAAATAAGTCAAGCAGAGAGAGTCAATTATCCTATGGTTTCACTCACTTGTGGAGCATAAGGAATAACACGGAGGACATTGGGAGACGGAGAGGAGAAGTGATTTGGGGGAAATCAGAGGGGGAGACGAACCATGAGAAACTGTGGACTCTGAGAAACAAACTGAGGCTTTTGGGGGGGGTGGTGAGCCTGGTGGTGGGCACGTATTGCATGGAGCACTGGGTGTGGTGCATAAATAATGAATTCTGGAACACTGAAAAGAAATGAAAAACAACAACAACAACAACAAAAATACCCCACTTGACTTTCCCTTATATGTAGAGCAAAACCTAAACTTTTTACTGTAGTTTATCAGTCTCTCATAATCTAACAGTTGTTTAGGTTTCCATCTGTATCTCACAGCTGTCTACCTATGCTGTGGAGCTCACGACCCTCTGGCCGTCCTAGCCTCCTTTCCACTCCTCACACCCCAAGACGGTTTTCATATTACTTACTTTCTTTTCTCTTTGCTTGGATTGTGCTACTACACTTTCTGCATATGTGCCTCCTCAGCCTTCTGGTCTCAGTTCAAATGTCACTTGTGTTGAGCAGTGTTCCCTGACCACTTGAGTTAACTAAGCCACCCACTGCTCCTTGACCATCCGTCAATTTTATTTTCTTCAGAGCTTTTTTTTTAACCACAATTTATAATTATGTTTAATTATTCATGTATTTGTCACCGAATTTCATTATGTTGAAATGAAATCCACAAGAGGGTTGGGACATAGCCTCTCTTGCTTTCCTATTGTTCTGATCCCACCCCTATGTTCTCATGACTAGAATATATACACGGTTGATATTTATGGAATAAATAAATATATCAATGTGTGTGGTAGACTCAGAAGAATCAAAGTGATCATCTTTGGCAACAAAGAGTCTTTATTCCAGTATATCTGATTCTAAGTCTAGCACTTTCTCTGATATGATCTAAAGAGAGATGTGTATCTGCCTCACCTCATAAGTTTTTTTTTTTTAATTTTTTTATTTTTTATAAACATATATTTTTATCTCCAGGGGTACAGGTCTGTGAATCGCCAGGTTTACACACTTCACAGCACTCACCAAAGCACCTACCCTTCCCAATGTCCATAACCCCACCCCCCTTCTCCCAACTCCCCTCCCCCCAGCACCCCTCAGTTTGTTTTGTGAGATTAAGAGTCACTTATGGTTTGTCTCCCTCCCAATCCCATCAAGAGTTTTATTTATTTATTTGACAGACAGAGATCACAGGTAGGCAGAGAGGCAGGCAGAGAGAGAGGAAGGGAAGCAGGCTCCATGTCAAGCAGAGAACCCGATGCAGGGCTTGATCCCAGGATGCTGGGATCACGATCCGAGCTGAAGGTAGAGGCTTTAACTCATTGAGCCTCCCATGCGCCCCCACCTCATAAGTTTTAAAAGAAAATGATCACAGTTTATACGCTACATTTTATTACATTTTGTTAAGGCATATAAAGGTAGACTAGATTTTATGGATTTGGTGTTTCTCCATTGTGGTAAAATTCAGTGTTAATATAGGTTTTACAATGAAGGAGGAAAGGAAGGAGAAGAAACAACTATTTAACTTGGCTGAAACTCTGATTTTCTTCCTGAAGTGTATAGTTATAGAGCTTGCTTTTCTAGCAAAAAAGGATCTGCAGCAAGAACAAATTTTACCTATTTAAAATAACATTTTAGAAAACGATATAAAGAAACATTACAGACACATTTCACTGCCAATTCTTGGTCACTGTGAAATTTTTAATGTGGGTTAAAAAAAACCCCAAATTATAGCCAGTTTCTTTTCAGTTAGAAGAAAATTTCTTTATTTTATATTTAAGTAATTATACAGTTCATATCAATTTTTCCTTTTGTTAAATTTTCTTAAAGTAGTAATGTAATTTTGTTAATAACAAGTGACTTTTTAAACTTATTTTATTTTTTCAGTGTACAAGTGACTTTTTAAAAAAGATTTATTTGTAAGAGAGCACGCAGTAGGGAGTAACAGAGGGAGACGAGAGGTAGAGGGAGAGAGAAAATCTCAAGCAGACTCCCTTCGGAGTGTAGAACCCAATGGGGGGCTTGATCTCAGGACCCTGAGATTAGGACCTGAGCTGGAATCAAGAGTCAGATGCCTTATCAACTGAACCATCCAGGTGTCTGGGAGAAGAGAATCTTAAGCAGACTCTTAAGTTGAATGCTTAACAGACTGCACCATCCAGGGTCCTGAATAAGAAGTACCTTTTGTTATTTCTTTTGATGTTGATTTCCTTACTGGACTTGAAATAAAACAGAAGGATGGTGATTTTATTTTATTTTATTTATTTTTTTAGAAGTATGCTAGTTTTAAAGAAATAGAGTGTCAAATAGGACAAAGTCAGTGCTCATTATTCTAAAAGTAACCCTTTTATAAAAGTAATATACATTCATTATGGAAAGTAAAAAATAAGTGAAAAAAATAAAGATAGCCTATAGTTCTACCAACTAGTTTTGGTATTTTGATATACTTCTTTCTCTTCATTTTTTTTCCATATATGTGAATCTGTATTTTACATACTATTTAAAATTTGGGTCATTTAATATCATCATTCATTTAATTTTGAAACTTGCTTTTTAACCTAACGAAAGTTATATTATGGATAGTGTTCAAAGTCATTGAATACTTTTCTATGACTTGTTTATAAAACATTTTTAAATTTTTAATTTAATTTAATTTTTAAAAATTTATTTTTTTCCAGTGTTATAAAACATTTTAAATAAAAATTATATATATTTAAGGTGAGCAACATGATGATTTTATGGACATGTATGTGTAAAAATACTCCCACTGTTGAGTTAATTAACATGTCCATCATCTCACATATATACCTTTTTTTGCAAGAATACTTAAATTTTACTCTATTGGTAAATTTCCATTATACAATATAATATCTACTATGTCACTATGTTATACATTTATTTTTTAACAAAAAGTTTTTACCCTTTTACCATACTCTTTGTGTTTTTCCCACATGCCAGGCCCTGGCAACCCCCAATTCTTCTCTTTGTTTCTGTGAGTTTGGCTGACTTTTTTTTTTTTTTTTTTCTTTTTGAGATACCACATATGAGTAACTCTGTATAGTACATGTTTTGTCTTTCTGACTATTTCTAACCATTTCACTTAGTATGATGGCTTCCAGGTTCATTCATGTTGTTGCCAGTGTTGGGATTTCCCTCTTTTTTTTTTTTTAATACTGGATAATATTTTATTGTATATATGAGCCACATATTCTTTTATCCATTTATCTATCAAAGGACACTTAGGTTGTTCCCATACCTTGGCTATTGTGAATAATGCATCAGTGAACATAGGAGTACGGATAACTCTTTAAGATAGTGATTTCATGGAACATAGTTTTTAAAAAAATATTTATTTATTAGAGAGAGAGAGAGCATGAGTGGTGAGAGGCTCAGAGGGAGAGAGGGACTCTCAAGCAGACTTCCTCTTGAGTGTGGAGCTTGATATGGGGCTTGATCTCATGACGATGAGATCATGACCTGAGCCAAAATCAAGTTTTGGATGCTCAACTAACTGAGCCACCCAGGCACCCCTGGGATTTTTATTGCAGTTAATATTTCATTAGGGACATTATTTTCTTCTTCTGATATAGTATAATAATGATGATATGCTTCAGATTTGAGTTTGCCTTCTAGACCACTGATAGGTATTATTTTTACCATGTAATGATTAAATCTTGAATCTCATGTTTTTAACATTTACATTCCTATATTACTGAACATATCACTAGCATTTATTCCGTGTATTTTTTATGCCTTTAATTTTTCTTTTTTGTATTTTGATTTATGTGTGTCTCCTATTAATAGTATATGTATTTGGGGCACCTGCGGGGAGGCTCAGTCGTTAAGCATCTGCCTTTGGCTCAGGTCATGATCTTAGGGTTTTGGGATCCAGCCCTGCATTGGGCTCCCTGCTCTGGGGGAAGCCTGCTTCTCCCTTTCCTGCATCCTCTTCTTGTGTTCCCACTCTTGCTGTCTCTCTGTGTCAAACAAATAAATAAAGTCTTTAAAAAAAATAGTATTTGTATTTTTTTTTGCATATCCATCTACTAGGAAAATCTCTCATAGTTTGAGAAGAGAATTTAGCCCATTTTCAATATTTTTGTTTAATTAGTATTAATTTTAGTGGGTGTCTCTCATGAATGAATTTAGTTTCATGTGAATGAACTGGTTTCATGTGTACAATATAATGATTCAATATTTGCATATATTGCAAAATGATCACTGTAATAAGTCTAATTATTATCTGTCACTATATATAGTTTCAGAATTTTTCCTTATGATGAGAACTTCTAAGATTTACTCTCTTAGCAACTTGCAAATATGTATTACAACAGAATTAACTATATTTGCCATACTGTGCATTATATTATCATCACTTTTATTTTATAACTGAGAATTTATCTTTTGATTCCCTTCATGCATTTCACCCACTCCCCAACTCTCACTTTGGCAACCACCAGTCCTGTTGGCTGTGTCTGTGAGCTGGTGTCTGTTGTTTCAGATTCCATGTGTGAGTAAGACCACATGGTATTTGTCTTTCACTTTGCATAATGCCCATGGGGTCCTTCCATATTCTTTCAGATGGCAAGATTTCATTCTTTTTTAAGGCTGAAGAAGATACTATATATATATATAGATCTACATCTATATATATATCACATTTTCTTTCCTGCACTGATGGATACATAGGTTGTTTTCTCTATCCCTTCTTGATAGTTCTTTTTTTAAAAGGTAAGTAATAAGCACAGACTGTTTATCTGATTAAAACCCCTGTTCTAGAGTATGGTGGCAACACATCGGTCATAACTTCTCACTAAACTATACCACTTTATGCCTCATATTTTATGTATGTAAAATAGCTATTAATAGCCCACCTCGCTCTACAGAATTTATACTATTGGCCTCATTTCTTTGTTGGTGTATGAATGATTGGCTTATGCATTCGTGTTTTAAAATCAGTTCAAATTTTTTTTTTTTTTGGAGGAACTTGTGTTTACAGTCCTGTTTAGTGCTCAGACCATTGCAGTCTGGATTGAATAGTTATCTCATCTACAACTGCCCCTGCCAGCGTCACCGATGACTTCTAGTTAATCAGTCCATTGGCCAGTGAATACTGTTCTTCCAGCTAACCTTTCTGAAGCCTTCGGCATTACTGAGTACGGATCCTCAGAAGAACATGGTGGGAAACCATGAGAGAATGTGTCCTCACAACACTCTCTTTTTGGGTGGCCTTCTTCCACTGCAGGGAATACGCGGTGGTCTCAGTCAGTGTTCAGTCTTTGACTCCACTCTCTTCTGACACACTAATTTCTCTGAGCGAGAGCTCATTTAAAAGCTATTTCCTGATTTTCATGTACAAGAGCCTGATGTATTTTATTACAGTAAAATCCTCAAGTCTGAATCTGTATAGGTTGTACTGTGGTATTAATAAAATTAGACTATACCAAACCACCATATTTTAAATTCCAATAATTCTACCAGTTCAGTCTACTTAATCTTCTCATTTGTTGGATTAACCAGCTATTTTTTTTGTAACTGCTGTCAAAGCAATAGCAAATTTATTCCAAAATGGTTTAACGTTTGTAGTATTTGGCAGTATAGTCAATTCAATTACATCTGATAGAAATACAGATGTATTTCTGTATGAATTTCATCAGTCTCACACGTGTGTCCTACTCGAAGCATGGCAGGAGTGCAGGTCTATTTCCGATGCTCATAAATAAGATACTAACAAACCCACAATATTGCTACAGACTGTTCTGGACTAGGTTATAAAATGTTAACCATAGGAAGTGATTTTAGTTCTTTTTTTAAAATCTTTTTCCCCCTCCATCAGGCTGCCTACATGCTCACTGTGGCATTTTAAATTTCCTGTATCTTCTAAGTACTCAGAATTACTGGAATAAACAAATGGCATGCGGTCTTATTTACTTAAATAAAATGTGGACAAATAAGTACAATGACAGTGATCTAAGCCTGATCATTTTGAAAATGGAGTTTTTAATAAAGCCCATTGAAACTAATAAAATGTGTGGCCACAGCAAGTGCAGATCAGTGCATTAACCATCTGCCTTTCTGATCATTTACAACACAGCTTGAGCCCTCATAACTCCTGCCTATCTTATCACTGCCCTTGGATGTTTGTATTTACAACATGAGTTATTGCTTATTGAATTTCAGATAATTTTAAATGGTAAGGATGGTACTAAAAATGGAATTAATGGTGGGCTCAGTTTTTCTCAGTAGGTACCTGCTTTCATAATTAATATGTTCTTAATTAATTTCAATATGTATGTATAAATAAATCAACATAAGTACATGTACATTTATTAAAATTAATTAAGAATTAAAGAAATATTTATTCATATGACTTTGGATAGGGTTCCAAGAGTTTGAACTTGTCTCAGCATTTTTAAACACGGAAAAAAATTTTTACAGTGTTCAAAGATGGCACTATTTTTGATTATATTTTTTTGGTATTTTTATTTTTGAAATATAGTTGACGTACAGCGTTATAATAGTTTCAGGTGCACAACCCAGTGATCTGACAATTGTATACATTACTAGTGCTCATCCCAGTAAGTGTAGTTACTGTCTGTCACATATAACATTACATAGAATTATTGATTATATTCCCAGTGCTGGACTTTTCATTTCTGTGACTTATTTCTTTTATACCCGGAAGTTTGTACCTTTTAATCTCCTTCACCTATTTCACTTATTTCAGTTTTTCTGGATGGGTTTTAATTATTCTGATCATTTTCCTAAGGTTATAATTCATTGTCTTGGTTCTGCTCAACTGCCCAATATTTTACCACATGGCAGATAATTTAAAATACTTCCTTGTTTTGGGTGGTCCATTTTGGTTATTCTCGATCAAGGGTGACTGATTTTATAAAAGGCCACGATATAATCTTTCTCCCATTATTTTTATATTATGAAATGCTTAGATGAATGAGTCACATTTGTGTGGTGTTGGCAAACCACAACTTAATTCAAGACCATTGTGGGTCAGAATCTAATTTTATCAACATTTGGAACTTGTATTATTTTGAGGTTTTGCAGATACCCATGCAGCGGGTAATTTGTTAACTAAAATAAGAGGAAAATGAAGTTTTGTGCTTTATATTTTCATTGATGATACGATCTGACTTTTCTCTCATCCTGAAAGCCAAGGCTGTCGGCCGCTGCCTTCTTTATCTCACCCGATCCCCGCATTGCGTTTCTCACTTGAGACTGACACCCCTGGATGCTGGCTCGACTCCTGCCTCCCACGCGGTACTCTCTCCTGGCTTTCTTTTTGCCTTCTTGGATCCTTTTGGAGGCTCTTTCCCCTGGATCTACTTCTCCTGACCTTACTGTGATGCTGCTGCTGTCGCATACCTGCTTCTTCGTCCTCCATCTGGCATGGTTTTGTCTGTCTCATTTATTCCTGGGACTTCAGCTACTAACGACTCTCAGTTTTGCGTGTGAACAACTCTTTCTGGACTCGTGACCCTGGATCGCCCATGAAAGGTCGCTGTGATAGGTATCAGAGGAGCTATGAGAATAAATAAATACTTCTAAAACACTAAAAGGGAGGATCTGGCCTAGTTTGGAATAGGTGGTTAGGGAAGGCTTTCTGGAAGAACTGAGAGCTGAGGTAGAATTTGAAGGCACTGAAGAAAATAGTGTCCTGAAGAGGCAGACAGGGAAGATTCTTGCACCTGTCTAAAACTGAATTTGCCAAACATCATTCTCATAATAGCAATACCTGATTAAAATCCTTCAGTGCCTTCTCATCATTTACAAAATAAAGCTAAAACCCTCTAGTGTAGGACTCAAAGTCCTTCATATCCTGGCCTCAAGTTAACTTTCTTTGTTTTCTTTAATTTTCATTTGATTTCTTGTCTTCCCTGTGATGTTCCTAGTTGGTCCCCAAGTGTAAGTGTACACTTAAGATTCTGTCATTTGTTTCCTACTATTCTCTTTGCTTGGATTGTCGTCTTTCTTCCACATTGTCTTTTTCCTGATGAGCATCTCTTACACCCTGTGAAATGTTATTGTACCTCTGTAAATTAAATTTTCTACCCAGTGGGTTTTCATACACCTTTTTTTTTTAAAGATTTTATTTATTTATTTGACAGAGAGAGATCACAAGTAGGCAGAGAGGCAGGCAGAGAGAGAGGAGGAAGCAGGCTCCCTGCTGAGCAGAGAGCCCGATGCAGGGCCTTGATCCCAGGACCCTGGGATCATGACCTGAGCCAAAGGCAGAGGCTTTAACCCCCTGAGCCACCCAGGCGCCCCTTCATACACCTTTTGACGTGACATTGTTGTGTTCTTATCCTATCATTCTCACAAAAGGCCATGTTGTGTAGATGCTAAAAAGCGATGGCTCTGACACAGACCGCCTGGAGTCAGGATCCTGATTCTCCTGTTTATTACCTGTGGGATCTCATACAAGTTTGTTTGTTTGTTTTTTTAAGATTTTTATTTATTTATCTGACAGAGAGAGAAACCACTAGTAGGTAGAGAGGGAGGGGGAATCAGGCTTCCCGCTGAGCAGAGAGCCCGATGCGGGGCTCCATCCCAGGACCCTGAGATCATGACCTGAGCTGAAGGCAGAGGCTTAACCCACTGAGCCACCCAGGCGCCCCAATCTCGTACAAGTTAACGAGACCACCTCTGTCATAGTGTTGCCCTAAGAGTCACACGTATTTGTTTCTTACAACAGTAGCTGACTTGTGTTAAGTGTTCAGTTTTGTAGTTGTTGTCCATTTTCTATTATCCCTCATCCAGCACTTTCAGGCACAGGCCCCTTGCAGGCAAAAACTATGTTACTCATCTTTGCGTTGACTGCAAAATAAATGAGGAAAAAAAAAAAGATATTGTTAAGTTGAGGTGAAAGAGATGCTAAAGCATTACAGTTCAGACTTCAGGAAATTGATGGGGTGGTATTTCCTATTATGCATCAGAGCTGTTCATTCATTTTACAGGTGTTGGTGGAGTACCTGCTCTGTCCCAGGCACAATGCCAGGGATGGGGCTAGGGATGAACTGGTGAGCAAAGAGACAAGGCTCATGCCGTTGTGAACTTTACACATGGAGTGGTGATTAAGAAAGGTATCAACCAGATGGCCATGTGAATACATGTATATAATTCAAACTGTGTGTACTGCTGGAAGGGGCGGCATGTGGCATTGTATGTATGTGTGTGCGCGCACACACGCACTTTTCATGGGGATGAGCTGATTTGGTTTGAGAGGTTATGAATGGCGTCCTTGAGAAAGTGATGTTTTGTGGTGAGCTAGACGAGTAAGTATGAAGCAGGTGGTAGGGAGAACCTGGTGGCTGTGAGGGAAGATGCTGTTGTGACCGGGACAGAGGGAGCGGGGGGACATGACAGGAGATGGGGCAGTACAAGTAGGTCACTGCAGAGTAAGAGTGTATTTTATATTGTAAGAATAATGGGAAATCATTTTAGGCACTGTATGTTGTCAGTTTTTCACTTAGCAAAAAATAATTCTCTGTGTGCAGTGTAGAGAGCAGATGGATGGCCCTGGAACGGATATAAATTGATGTCTTAGGAAGATGAAGAGATATTTCTAGTAGTTTGATGATGGTTAGATAAGGTTAGAAAGATGACCAGACTTGGATAGATTGAAAAAAAAAAAAAACAAGTATCAATTGGACCCATGCAAGTTCTTTCCTAGAACATATATCCAGGGAAAGCGTTAAAAACATACAAAGTAGACAGCTTCCCAGCATTTTTACCTAAATTTTGTACTTTACCGTTTTTTTCAAATTTAAATTCAAGTTATTTAACATATAATATACTCTTTTTTTAAAATTATTATTAATTTATTTATTTTCAGAAAAACAGTATTCATTATTTTTTCACCACACCCAGTGCTCCATGCAAGCCGTGCCCTCTATAATATCCACCACCTGGTACCCCAACCTCCCACCCCCCGCCACTTCAAACCCCTCAGATTGTTTTTCAGAGTCCATGACTATGGTCACTCATGGTTCACCTCCCCTTCCAATTTACCCAAATTCCCTACTCCTCTCTAACACCCCTTGTCCTCCATGCTATTCGTTATGCTCCACAAATAAGTGAAACCATATGATAATTGACTCTCTCTGCTTGACTTATTTCACTCAGCATAATCTCTTCAAGTCCCGTCCATATTGCTACAAAAGTTGGGTATTCATCCTTTCTGATGGAGGCATAATACTCCATAGTGTATCTGGACCACATCTTCCTTATCCATTCATCCGTTGAAGGGCATCTTGGTTCTTTCCATAGTTTGGCAACCGTGGCCATTGCTGCTATAAACATTGGGGTACAGATGGCCCTTCTTTTCACGACATCTGTGTCTTTGGGGTAAATACCCAGGAGTGCAATTTCAGGGTCATAGGGAAGCTCTATTTTTAATTTCTTGAGGAATCTCCACACTGTTCTCCAAAGAAGCTGCACCAACTTGCATTCCCACCAACAGTGTAAGAGGGTTCCCCATTCTCCACATCCTCTCCAACACATGTTGTTTCCTGTTTTGTTAATTTTGGTCATTCTAACTGGTGTAAGGTGATATCTCAATGTGGTTTTAATTTGAATCTCCCTGAGGGCTAAAGATGATGAGCATTTTTTCATGTGTCTGATAGCCATTTGTATGTCTTGATTGGAGAAGTGTCTGTTCATATCTTCTGCCCATTTTTTGATGTGTTTGTCTGTTTCATGTGGGTTGAGTTTGAGGAGTTCATTATAGATCGTGGATATCAACCTTTTGTCTGTACTGTCATTTGTAAATATCTTCTCCCATTCCGTGGGTTGCCTCTTTGTTTTTTTGACTGTTTCCTTTGCTGTGCAGAAGATTTTGATTTTGATGAAGTCCCAGAAGTTTATTTTCGCTTTTATTTCCTTTGCCTTTGGAGACGTATCTTGAAAGAAGTTGCTATGGCTGATATCAAAGAGATTTCTGCCTATGTTCTCCTCTAAGATTCTGATGGATTCCTGTCTCACGTTGAGGTCTTTTAACCATTTTGAGTTGATCTTTGTGTACAGTGTAAGAGAATGGTCGAGTTTCATTCTTCTACATATAGCTGTCCAGTTTTCCCAGCACCATTTATGGAAGAGACTGTCTTTTTTCTACTGTATATTTTTTCCTGTTTTGTCAAAGATTAATTGACCATAGAGTTGAGGGTCCATATCTGGGCTCTCTACTCTGTTCCACTGGTCTATGTGTCTGTTTTTATGCCAGTACCATGCTGTCTTAGTGATCACAGCTTTGTAATAAAGCTTGAAATCAGGTAAGGTGATGCCGCCAGCTTTATTTTTGTTTTTCAACATTTCCTTAGCGATTCGGGGTCTCTTCTGATTCCATACAAATTTTAGGATTATTTGCTCCAGCTCTTTGAAGAATGCCGGTGGAATTTTGATGGGAATGGCATTAAAAGTATAGATTGCTCTAGGCAGTATAGACATTTTAACAATGTTTATTCTTCCGATCCAAGAGCATGGAATGGTCTTCCATCTATTTGTGTCTTCTTCAATTTCTTTCATGAGTGTTCTGTAGTTCCTCAAGTACAGATCCTTTACCTCTTTAGTTAGGTTTATTCCCAGGTATCTTATGGTTCTTGGTGCTATAGTAAATGGAATCGATTCTCTAATTTCCCTTTCTGTATTTTCATTGTTAGTGTATAAGAAAGCCACTGATTTCTGCACATTGACTTTGTATCCTGCCACGCTGCTGAATTTCTGTATGAGTTCTAGTAGTTTGGGGGTGGAGTCTTTTGGGTTTTCCATATAAAGAATCATGTCATCTGCGAAGAGAGAGAGTTTGACTTCTTCATTACCAATTTGGATATCTTTTATTTCTCTCTGTTGTCTGATTGCTGTTGCTAGGACTTCTAATACTATGTTGAACAAGAGTGGTGAAAGTGGGCATCCTTGTCTTGTTCCTGATCTCAATGGGAAGGCAGCAAGCTTTTTCCCATTGAGGATGATATTTGCTGTGGGTCTTTCATAGATAGATTTGATGAGGTCCAGGAATGTTCCCTCTATCCCTATACTTTGAAGCGTTTTAATCAGGAACGGATGCTGGATTTTGTCAAATGCTTTTTCTGCACCGATTGAGAGGACCATGTGGTTCTTCTCTCTTCTCATATTAATTTGTTGTATCACATTGATTGATTTGCGAATGTTGAACCATCCTTGTAGCCCAGGGATGAATCCCACCTGATCATGGTGGATAATCTTTTTAATGTGCTGTTGGATCCTGTTGGCTAGGATCTTGTTGAGAATCTTAGCATCCATATTCATCAGTGATATTGGTCTGAAATTCTCCTTTTTGGTAGGGTCCTTGCCTGGTTTGGGGATCAGGGTAATGCTGGCTTCATAGAAAGAGTCTGGAAGTTTTCCTTCTGCTTCAATTTTTTGAAACAGCTTCAGGAGAATAGGTGTTATTTCTTCTTTGAAGGTTTGGTAGAATTCCCCAGGGAATCCGTCAGGTCCTGGGCTCTTGTTTTTTGGGAGGTTTTTGATCACTGCTTCAATCTCGTTATTAGATATCGGTCTATTCAGGTTGTCGATTTCTTCCTGGTTCAATTTTGGTAGTTTATATTTTTCCAGGAATGCATCCATTTCATCTAGGTTGCTAAGCTTATTGGCATATAACTGTTCGTAATAACTTCTGATGATTGTTTCTTCTTCCTTGGTGTTAGTTGTGATCTCTCCCTTTTCATTCATAATTTTATGAATTTGGGATTTCTCTCTTTTCTTTCTGATTAGTGTAGCCAGTGGCTTATCGATCTAATTGATTCTTTCAAAAAAACAGCTTCTAGTTTCATTGATACGTTCTACTGTATCTCTAGTTTCTCCCTCATTGATCTCAGCTCTAATCTTGATGATTTCCCTTCTTATGTGTGGAGTTGGCTTGATTTGTTGTTGATCCTCCAGTTCTTTAAGGTGTAGAGACAGCTGGTGTGTTCTGGATTTTTCAATTCTTTTGAGCGAGGCTTGGATGGCTATATATTTTCCCCTTAGGACCGCCTTTGCTGTATCCCATAGGTTTTGGACCGAAGTGTCTTCATTCTCATTGGTTTCCATGAATTGTTTCAGTTCTTCTTTGATCTCCTGGTTGATCCAAGCATTCTTAAGCAAGGTGGTCTTTAGCTTCCAGGTGTTTGAGTTCCTTCTGAACTTTTCCTTGTGATTGAGCTCCAGTTTCAAAGCATTGTGATCTGAGCATATGCAGGGAATCATCTCAGTCTTTTGGTATCGGTTGAGTCCTGATTTGTGACCCAGTATGTGGTCTATTCTGGAGAAGGTTCCGTGTGCACTTGAGAAGAATGAGTATTCTGTTGTTTTAGGGTGGAATGTTCTGTATATATCTATGAGGTCCATCTGGTCCAATGTGTCATTCAATGCTCTTGTTTCTTTATTGATTTTCTGCTTCGATGATCTGTCTAATTCTGAGAGAGGCGTGTTAAGATCTCCTACGATTAGTGTATTCATATCAATATGACTCTTTATCTTGATTAACAGTTTTCTTAAGTAATTGGCTGCTCCCATATTGGGAGCATAGATATTTACAATTGTTAGATCATCTTGGTGGATAGTCCCTTTAAGGATTATGTAGTGTCCTTCTGTATCTCTGACTACAGTCTTTAGTTTGAAGTCTAATTTATTTGATATATGAGAATCGCTACCCCAGCCTTCTTTTGAGTCCCATTGGCATGAAAGATGCTTCTCCACCCCTTCACTTTCAGTCTGCGTGTATCTTTAGGTTCAAAATGGGTCTCTTGTAGACAGCATATGGATGGGTCCTGTCGTTTTATCCAATCTACAACCCTGTGCCTTTTTATGGGTGCATTTAGGCCATTCACATTGAGAGTGATTATTGATAGATATGTTTTTATTGACATCGAGTTACCTTTGAAGTCTTTCTTTCTGTAGACTGTCTCTATATTTCTGTTCAATGCTATTCTTGGGATTTTTCCTCTTTTATAGAACCCCCCTTAATATTTCCTGCAGTATCGGCTTGGTGGTTGCATAGTCTTTTAAGCCTTGCCGGTCTTGGAAACTCTGTATCTCTCCATCCATTTTGAATGTCAGTCTTGCTGGATAAAGTATTCTTGGCTGCATGTTCTTCTCATTTATGCCCTGAATATATCTTGCCAGCCTCTTCTGGCTTGCCAGGTCTCTGTGGACAGGTCTGACGTTATTCTGATGGGCTTCCCTCTGTAAGTAAGGAGCCTCTTTGCCCTGGCGGCTTTCAAGAGATTATACCTACAATTATAATTCCTCAATTTGACTATCAGGTGTCATAGTGTTTTTTTGGAATGTATAATCTTGGGTGGAGACCGTTCTGCCTCTAGTACATGAACGCTGGTTTCATTCGCGAGATTCGGAAAGTTTTCATGAAGGACTTGTTCCACGACATCTTCTAGACTTCTTTCTTTCTCCTCCCCTTCAGGAATTCCAATAATTCTGACGTTGGAACGCTTCATGGCATCATTTATTTCCCTGATTCTGCTTTCGTGGGATCTAAGCTGTTTGTTCCAGGCTTCCTCCTGATCCTTTCTCTCTATCTGTTTGTCTTCCAGATCACTAATTCTATCTTCTGTCTCAGTTACCCTAGCTTTGAGAGAGTTTAGATTGGATTGGAACTCATTGAGAGCATTGTGGACCTCCTCCCTGGTAGCTCTAAGCTCCGCCCTAACATTGTGAACATCCTGTCTGGTCGCTTTCAGTTCGGCCCTAATCAATTCTGTTTGGTCATCCATAGCTTTCTCCAACCTAGCTATTGCCTGGATAATTGTTAGCCTGAATTCTCTTTCCGACATATTGTCTATGTTGATAGCCGTTAGCTCTGTTGCAGAAGGTCCATCCTCTGTATTTTTCTTCTGTTGGGCATTCCTCCTCCTAGTCATTTTGGTGGGAGAAGACTGAGCAGATGTAGCTGGATTTATCAACGCTGGTGCAGTCCAGGTGCACCCTGGAACACTTCCTGATCTCCGTCTCAGAGAGAAGCCTCAGTCTGGGTGCAGAAGCTGAATAAATTCCCCCTTGGACGCTGGCAGTGCAGGTTCCAAGTTAAAGACCCTGGGGGCGCAGGATCTTTTGCTCGTCCCCAAAGCCAAGGCAGTGGCGGCTGTCTGGGAGCTCCTGCCCGCCAGAGAGGTTCCCAGCAGCGATCGCACACTGAGATTTTGCCGCCGGCCCGGGCTGGGAGTGCCCGGCTTGCGCGCACCTCTTTTCAGAGGCGGCTGTGGGTCGGGCGCGCGTCTGGGGCACTGAGAACGGGGCGCGGGTCCGTGAGCCCCAGGCTGGGCTTTTGCGCGCCTCTGTCCGGGGAAGAGTTTCGCGCGCGTGGCTTAGACTTTGAAACAATGGCGCGGGTCAAGGAGCGCCGGCGGCGGGGCCTCAGTAACTCGGGAGCGTGAGGGACGTGCGCGCGCATCTCCAGCTTTGTGGTCCGGCGAGCGCGCGTTCCGCAGACCGGCGCGGCTCCCATCCCCTCACAGGAGCCGGAACCCCCGCGCTCTGGGGAGCGCTGGCGGCTTAGGGACCAGGAGCCGGTTTCCCCGCCGCACTCTCTGCCTCCGCGCCGGGGAGGCCGTCTGGGACCGGGGACTTAAGCCCCTGTCCCTAGCCGCCCCGATTCCCACAATTTGCCCCCCGAGATCCTTTGCTCTTTTGGAGTGCTTTCAACCAGTCTCCAAGTTACTGCTGGTCCCCAGACGCAGGGCGCTCTCGCTCGTATCGGGGTATGACTTTCGCACCGGTCGCCTCTGGTGGCTCCCTCCCCCTTTGGTTTATCTTCCGATATCAGTCGCTGTTCCCATGCCGCTTTACCTGCTCACTGGCGTCTTCTGCCCCTGTAGAGATCCAGACGTGTATAATTCTGATCTCAGGCTGATTTCATGGGTGATCGGAGTTCTTTGGTAGGTAATCAGCTCACTTTGGGGTACTGGCTGAAAAGACGCCTCTTCCTACTACCCCGCCATCTTGTCGGACCCATATAATATACTCTTAATTTCAGAATGGAATTTAGTGATTCATCAGTTGCGTATAATGTGGAGTGATCATTATGTCAAGTGCTGTCCTTGAGGCCTATCAGCTAATTATTCCATTCTCCCACCCAGCTCCCTTCCAGCAGCCCTCGGTTTGTTTCCTATAGTTAAGAGTCTCTTACCGTTTGTCACCCTCTCTGTTTTTATCTTATTTTATTTTTCCTTCCCTTCTATGTTCATTAGTTTTGTTTCTTAAATTTCACATGAGTGAAATCTTACAGTATTTGTCTTTCTCTGACTGACTTATTTCACTCAGCGTAATACCCTCTAGTTCCATCCATGTCTTTGCAAATGGCAAGATTTCGGTTTTTTTTTGATGGCTGCATTGTATTCCATTGTATATATATCACATTGTCTTTATCCATTCATCTGTGGATGGACATCTAGGTTCTTTCCATAGTCTGCTGTTGTGGACATTGCTGCTATGAACATTGGGGTGCAGGTGCATCCTTTGAATCACTATGTTTGTATCCTTTGGAGAAATACCCAGTAGTACAGTTGCTGGGTTATAGGGTAGCCCTATTTTTAACTTCTTGAGGAAACTCCTTGCTGTTTTCCAGAGTGGCTGCCCCAGCTTGCATTCCCACTGTACTCCATTGCTAATATGTCTTTTGCTTCCTAATTTACTTTTAATTTTTACTTAAATATTTACTTAAACTTTATTTAAAATTCCACCATTATGGTTTTTTTTTTAGAAGATTGAAATGAATCCTCTCTTCTTAAAATTCTTTTGGGTGAATAAACTGAAGTTTCTGTTTTTAAGACATATGCATCACTGGAGAGGCAAGAACATGAAACTATTGTAGTTTTAGTTTAAGAACTCCATTTATAAGATTTTGGGGAGTTTGTGGCAAATGTAGAAGTGAGGGTTATGTAGCATTTTTTGATAAGGTCAAGGGAGGTAGGTTTAGAAAATGTTAGTCTGCCATCTAAGAGGAACAGGAGTGAAGAGGAAGATGAAGAAGGGATATCTATAATATATATGAAAAGTTATATGTGTGTGTATATATATAAAGGATGTATATGATGTTAGGGTATGTGTGTGTGTGTGTTTATATGTATAGATATAACTATAATGAAGAAAGGATTATATACCTTAGAAAGTAATGGAAATACATCTTACTTTTTTCTTAATTTTTTCTAGAACTGTAATAGATTAGGTAGTTAGAATTTTCAACTTCTGTTTTTTCATACTCCTTGAAAAATACTGATTTATACTGCTATATTACATACGTAGTGACCAAAATTTAATCTAGTTCTTTCCTGAGCGGAGGAACTAATTTGCTACATTTTAAAGTCATGTTCTTTTCTCTGTTAATTTACTTGTGTAGGTGCTAATTGAGGTGTGAAATGGTATCCTGCTATCACCGGGGAGTGACATGAACTTTCATCACCTTCTGTCCTGTGCAATTGAACTTATTTTGACAGAGGGTAGGAATGATAGAATAAAACTGTTAAAACCAATGTTGCAAAATTGACTATTACTGTAAAAAATTCAAAGGTGGAAGTCATTTCATAAAGTGTGAATATTATTACAAATCATGACAGAAATGGGTTCAACCACCATCTCATTTTTCCAGCCAAGACACTGGGATACTAAGCAGTACAAGAAGGTGCCTATTAAAGTATAAACATGTGTGGTTATATATGTCAATTGAGAATACCCCTCTTTTAATGTGAAATCTTAGAAGATACTTTATTGCAAGGGTTGAAGTTAATACTATGTGGAGAAAAAATATTTTCCTATTACCTCAGAGGGAAATCCTATGGGCCATACATAGCTTTGTGTTCTTAAAAAAATGTCTGCTTGGTAATTTCTGCTGATAGATAGATTTTAATGTACTTACTTAATGCCTTTTTCTCAACTCAGTGTAGAAGACATTAAGATATTACATGATAAAAATGTCATTTAATTGCTTATGACTTTAAATATAAAATCCTGCCATTCATTAATCTCCAGACTGAGTGATAGGTAGATATATTTTAACATCAGTTCTTATTTTTTTTAAAGATTTTATTTATTTATTTGACACACACAGAGAGAGAGACAGTGAGAGAGGGAACACAAGCAGGGGGAGTGGAAGAGGGAGAATCAGGCTCCCTGCCGAGCAGAGAGCCCGATGTGGGGCTCAATCCCAGGACCCCGAGATCATGACCTGAGCCGAAGGTAGATGCTTAACAACTGAGCCACCCATGCACCCAACATCAGTTCTTATTAAGAATTATTGGTCCCAGGGTGCTTGGGTGGATCATTGGGTAAAGCCTCTGTCTTTGGCTCAGGTTGTGATCCCAGGGTCCTGGGATTGAGTGCCGCATTGGGCTCCCTGCTCAGCAGGGAGTCTGCTTCTCCCTCTCCCACTCCCCCTGCTTGTGTTCCCTCTCTCACTGTCTCTCTCTCTGTGTGTGTCAAATAAATAAATAAAATCTTAAAAAAAAAAAGAGAGAATTATTGGCCCCACAGTAAATCTAGGTGAGGCTATTTAAAACACATTTCTATATAAAGAGTTTCTTGGATGTGGGAAATCTTATTTTATTTTTTTAATAGTCAGATGATTGTTATTGGAGTCCATGGGGGTTGCATACGCACAAAGATAAAACTGTGGTTGAGATAGTGTACTTGTCTGAGGGGAAATCTCATTGAGGCTAGACTGGTTAAATGGAAGTCTGTGGTTTACTTTGTCTAAGAAATGCATTGAATGAAGTTTTACTGCTATCCCTGTCTTAATTTTTGTTCATGATTTTGCAGGAAAAGAAAATTTGGAGAATAAACTTTAATTTCCCTGTCATTTGAATTAGTTGTCAATGTATCGACTCCTGTGTTTATATACCATATCCAGGAAGTCCTTGACTGAATTGTGAAGTAGATAAAACTTGACTTTTGTCTCCATCTTCTCTTTAATTATTTCCCCAAAGCTCTTGATTCCTAAACTCAGCTATTCTTTATCTCAGTCTCATAAACCTCAATTCTCAATTACCTGATAAGAAATTAAAGGCAGTGGGATAAGAAAATAACACATTGGCAAGTGTAGATTATTATCAGTATTTCTGTACTAGGGTTAACTGTTTAGTTCTTGGAGGTTCTGTATAAAATTAACAAAGAAAAAAAAAGGAAAAGAAAAGCTGGCCATGCACGGGCAATGGTGATTAATTCAATTCTATGAACTGGTCGCTCTAACAATATTTCCCATTTTTAGGTGATAAAGATATTACTCTTTCCAGGGTTATTTGCATTTTCACTGAGAACTGAATTTACCCCCAAGTTAAATAGAATAATTTTAAATCCAATTTCAGATTGTTCTCTTATTTCTGATTCTAGAGCTATGACTTCTCCATCTTATATCTGCATATATTCTTTTATGGACGTTTGTCTCTTCATATTTTTCAACTATGTGTTTGTATGTGGGTACTTGGGGAAAGGAGCCAGCCGTCAGTTCAGATTATCACGTCACCACAAATGTCTGAAGGTACTGTTCACGGTGAAAATTCAGAGAAATAAGCGTTGAGCAGTGCAATGGGAGCGGTGTTGTTTGTGGTGTCATCCTGCCTTCCTACCCCAACTGCTCCTCAAGTCTAAATATTTAAAAAAAAAAATACTCATTTGAAAATGTTGGAACTGTATCCTATAAAAAGAACTGAAGCAATTTCTCCAAGTAGTACATTCAGAGTGTTGCATTAATTTTATCCTAAGAACTTTAGAAGCATTGCTTCCTTGGATCTTTTAAAAGTCTTCTTTTGGAGGATTCAGCTGAAATTGAAATCTACTCTGTCACAAAATCATGTTGATTTCCTTTCAGAAAGAGATCTTAAATTCCTTGATTTCTGGCCATTTTCACTGCCAGTGCTGTGGCTCATTCACTTCGCTTCCTCCAGAGGCAACCTTCACCCTGGCCTGTTTGGTCTGGTTGCTTCCACTTCTGCTTTTCTCCACACGCCCACTGTGCTATACTTTTATAACAGAAACACACTATGGGCGCCAGAGGCCAAACCTCAGAACCTTTGTCATGGTCTTTTTTTTTTTGGACTCTTAGGTTCCAGAATCTTCTTCTATTGGAGATTTATATTGTATATCTTTGATTAAAAAATAATAAATTATATTTGAATTCTATGTGAAGACAGATGATACTTTAAAAGTTTTGTCTTCATTCTATACACTATAATTAGACCAAAAATAACTTTAATTATACTAGCTAGATACATTTTTAAAATAGGTCTCAGCTGGTATACAAGAATAATCCATAATTGAGACCTTAAAATTATGTCATGTCTACTACACCCTAGGAAAAAACAAAATAAAAAATTATATTTAGATTGTACAGAGAAAGGTGTTATTTCTCTAGAGGAAAGCAGTTAGTATGAATTTGATTTTTTTCCCTACTCTCATTTACTTACATTCTGAAATTTGCCACACTTCTGCCTTTTTAATATTAATACTCAAATAAACTGACCATCTATGCAATAAATTGCTTCACAGAGAAGGGCTATAATATGATACTCTTCTGTGATATATGTAACAGCTATTTTTCTGTAGTGCGGGTGAAAGAGATAATTTTTTTTTCTGGTGACAATGAATTCTGTGGAATGGATGGTCTAAAATAAGGAATTTTTCTGTTTTGATTTGTTTTCCATCAAACATAATAAAAAAGGGAAGGGAATATTTCAATAAGAACTTAGTTTTATAAACCTTGTGACACGTCTATCCTACTGTGTCAACTGGATCTTTTCTTCACACTCTCTTCATCTTTTTAACACTGATCAACTCAGCTGACTATCTCAGGTAGATATACTGGAAGAATAATTCTCTCTCTCTTTCTCATTCTTCCTGACACACACATATATGAAGAGAGAAAGAAAGAGGGAGGAAATGTTGGTGGGATGGCGGTGGGGGGAGACAAAGATAGAAAGAAAAAAATGAAAGAAAGTCTAGGGAGATAAAACAAAGGTTGATGTGGATTACCATTCGGTTCCAAGCTTTCTTCTATAATAAAATTTCATTTTAGCTGTTAATTTGATGGATAGTGGCTGACATCATCTACACTGTGATAAGCAGGTCTTGCATACAGAAGTTTGTGGTTTACATCAGTTCCTATAAAATATTTCTAGGTGATTTCAATATCTTCTGTTCCTCCAGTTTCCTTCTGCTCCTTTCTCACTTTGATATTCATCTGGTAAAATCCCAGACTTGATGCAGCACATTCCTGCTTCCTATATACCTGCACCTCTGGAGCTGAGCATACCTGGAAAAGGCATGCTATGTCGAAATTCACTCCAAATTAATGAGCAGTAAGCCGATGTCTTTGTTAGGGTTTCCTGGCAGTCCTATCATATTTACCTAAGCCATTTGCTCTCCCGCTCTCCTAGATGACTTTTTTCGTACCTTCTTCCATCTGTTCAACAGCCCCCGTCCTCCTTCTCAGCTGATGACCCTTCTTCCCATTTACTGAGGAAAATAGAAACAACCTAAAACAGAAATTATAAAAGCTGCCTTCACTGCAACAATGTACCTATATTCATACCCATATATTTAGACTTTTCTCCTGTTTTTATCAGTGAACTCACTGTGCTTCAACTAGAAACTCACCTTTCCACTGATACACTTGATCCCATCCTCTGTTGGCAACTCGTGGACATTGCTCCAGGCTCCCTCTATACTTTCAGCGTAAACTTTTCTCTCACTATTAGGTCATTCACATCAGTGGAAAAATATGCTGTAATTTTTCTCATCTTATAAATCCCTATTTTGTGTCCATATTTCATTTTTTAAAGATTTTTAAAGACTTATTCATTTATTTGAGAGAGAGTGAGAGCAAGGGGAGGGTCAGAGGAAGAGGGAAAAGGCGAGACGCAGACTCCGCACTGAGGGTAGAGCCTAACATGGGGTTCAGTCCCACCCTGAGATTGTGACCTGAGCTGGAATCAAGAGCTGGACACCACTGATTGAGCCACCCAGGTGCTCCTCATTTTCGATGTCATCTCATTTCACCGTTCCCCTTAAATTACCTGAGGTAGTTATTGTTTCTGCATCTAAGTCATTTCGTTATTTCTTACTTTAGAAAAAATTATATTCAAATGCATTGATCAGCACCACATAGTATGCAAGATCTGTTTATTATGATTTATTAAATGAGTGAGTTTTATCTAATGTTTTAGTTTAATATATTAAAAGCCTTATTTTCTATCATCTTAAAAACACTGTTACTAAAGAAAGTTTCTGCTGAAACATCCACTAATAGTCTTATGAGGTTTCCAATATAGGTAACTGTCCTCTTTTCTCTTGTTGTATTAAAAAAATTATCTCTACTTTTTGCTATTTTAATTACTATGTGTCTTGGAATAGACTTACTTGGGTTTGAATTTTTGGAGGGATCTCTGTGCCTCCTGGATCTGGATATTTATTTCCTTCCCCAGATAAGGGCAAGTTTCAACTATTATTTCTTCAAATAAATATTGTGATCTCTTTCCTCTCTCTTCATTTTCTGAGATCCCTATAATGCTAATATTGTTATGCCTGGTGGAGTCACTGAGTTCCCTAAGACTGTTCTCAATTTACATAATTTTCTTTCCTCTCCTTTCTTCATCTTGGTTGTTTTCCATTACTCTGTCTTCTGGGTCATTAATTCATTCCTCTGCTTCATCTAGCTTGCTGTTTTTTCAATCAAGTGTACTTTTAATTCCATTTATTTTGTTCTTGATCTCTGATTTTATTATTATCTCTGTGTTAAAGGTCTCACTTGTGTTGTTCACTCTTTTCTCAAGTCTAATGAGTATCTTTATGATCATTACTTTAAATTCTCTATCAGGCGTATTACTTTTATGTTTCACTTAGGTCTTTTGCTGTGGTTTGGTCCTGCTCTTTCATTTGGGACATATTTCTCTATCTTCTCATTTTTCCTTAGCTTTCTATTTATGTGTGTTAAGAAAGTCAGTTACTTCTTTTGCTCTTAACGATAATAGCCTAATGAGGAAGAGGTCCTATAGTGCCTTGCAGGGCAGCGTCTGCTGTTCCCCAGGTCTTGGCCCTTCAGGGAATGTCTCCTGTCTGTGTTGTGTGTGCTCTGTTGTTGAGTCCTGGCCTCTTTTTCCTTCAGTCCAGTTGTTTTCAGAGGCTCTCTTTGCGTGTTGTGGGCAGTATTTGGTCTTTAGCAGGGGTGAGACACATTCTAACAAGGTGTGTGTTGATCTGCTTCCAAAATGACACCTGCTACCTGGAATTAGAGGGAGGAACTGCAGCTGAGGTCCTGCAAGGTGCACAGGCCCAGAGATGTGGTGTTGGCAAGGTTTGATCAGGTCTTTTGGGAAGGGTCCCATAGTTCTGGGACTAAGGCAAGCATGACTGTGTCGCTCTCAACCCGCAAGAACGACACGTAGCCTGGTATCCTGTTAATGTTGCTTTTTTTTATTCTCATACCACACTTGCTTATATGCAGTAGGGCACCCTATCAGAAGACAGATATTCTCAAGACATCCAATCACAGACCTGCTGCTGGGCTTCCCCTAGTTAGTCTATCCAGGGTCTGCTTTTCCTCCCCCACATGGGCTGCCGCTGTTATTGACTTGTTTACGTGGAGGTCTGTTTTGGCACCTGGCCAGGCACCATCTTGCAATGGCTGGAACTTCCTTGGCCACAGGCGGTCCCCAACATGACTGGGAGGTGTAGATCCCCAAAAACACATGAGGTGGGGGAGGTTGGTGCAAGTAGGTTAGATAAGGAGTGTTGGCACCTTTCTGGTTCCCACAGGTGGCTTTTGTTTATGCTGGGAGGCAGGGAAGGGAAATGATGCCTGCTAGCTCCTTTGTTCCTAGAGGGGTCTCCCTTTGATCCCTTTCTCTCCAGACTAACTTTAGGTGAGCACATCACTCTTCCTCCCATCTGTCCTCTGGCACTTTTCAAACTTCTAGTTCTATGCTGTATCTGTATGGGCTATTTGTTGTGCTGCCTATTTAAGGGCAGGGATTCTGCTTCCTAGTGCTTTCTAGGCTCTCCCAGAACTGAGATCCCTGATTTTTAAAATTCCAGGCTTTAAGTGCTGCTGGGTGTAAGAACACATGAAATTCAGCCCTCATTACTTTCTTTGTTTCTTTCTTTTTAAAAAGATTTTATTTATTTGACAGAGATCACAAGTAGGCAGAGAGGCAGGCAGAGAGAGAGAGGAGGAAGTAGGCTCCCTGCTGAGCAGAGAGCCCAATGTGGGGCTCGATCCTAGGACCCTGAGATCATGACCTGAACCAAAGGCAGAGGCTTTAACCTACTGAGCCACCCAGGTGCCCCAGCCCCCATTACTTTCAAAGACAAAGACAAAAGTTATGGGGATTTATCCTCCCTGTTCTTGGGCTCCCCAGTGTGAAAGTCTGTTTTTCACCCTTCTCTCTGCCATTGGCTCCTTCCCCACCACAGATGGCCATGGACCATTTCACTCCCAAACCACATTTTTGCCCCTCCTTCCTTCTTCAGTGTGGCCTCTTCTCTATCTTTAGTTGTAGAGTTTGTTCTGCCAGTGTTCATTTTAGGAGTTATTTACACCAATGTGAGTGTTATCTACTTGTACCCATGCAATGAGGTGAGTTTAGGACCCTCTTATTCTGGCATCTTTCCAACTGCCAGATTTCTTGCTTTTAGTTGGTAGTGTTTTGAAGTATAATCTACTTTTTCCCCAAGATTTTTTTGGTAGCTCTTGGTTCATCCACTAATCAGTATGCTAGGGAGTCTGTTCATTTCTCCAGAGAAGGAATTACTCAGAAAAATGTTCTGAATAAAGTGAAAAGCAAGAGAATGTTTTACTTCAGGAGGGTGACTGATGGAGAGGGCAAAAAAGTTGAAGGAGAAGTCATAAGAGATTTGATCTAGTCTGGGAGATCTCTCAGAAAGGAGCCATATCCCCTGCCTACCTCCTCCTACTAGTTGAGCTCCAGGTAAAAAGCAACAGAGACCTCAGAAAGGACTTTGAGATCCTAGAGCAGAGGAGACCTAGAGTTTATCCCTGTGGAAGCACCCAGGACCTGGGGAGGAGGGACTAGTCCCCAGAGTCAACAGGGCTACCTAACAACTCTGACCAGATTGACCTGAGTCTGTCTTATAACTTTCCCATGCCCCATGTTGCTCTGCAGTGATGTAAAATTCTCAGGCACCCACTGGGGTCATGAAAATAGCAGAGAAAATTGCTGGACAGGGCATCATAGATGAGAATTATTAGGTTTGACAGAACTGTAACCTCAATAGATTGTCTTCCAAGGACCAAAACACAGAAGAGGTAAGATTCAGAGGATGTGAGCATGGATAGATAACACCAAGGAGTATTCCTATCCCTATTTTTTTTGACACTGCATAAGACCCTGGGCACTTAGACTCAGTCTTAAACAAAAATAGCTGGAGTTTGAGTAAGTTTAGAAATTGTTATAAAAATAATTTTTTTTTGCCACAATTGAATTTGTGGATGGAACTTCATACTGTTTCACACATTTCTTTTTCCAAACATATTGAAAAATTTAACCAGTATTTATCCTTGACTCAGTAGACAACTATAATCACATGATAACAGGTGATAATCACTTACTTAGGTACATTCCAGGGGCCACTTGGCTGGCATATGGAGCACTTTGTAAGGCCCTGATTGACAAAAATAATTTCTATAGGGACTCTAGAATTGGGATTTCCTTGACCTTGGGTGATTTGAGATCTATTTAAGAGGAGAACCTTGATACCATTCATCATATATAGAAAAGCACCATGAATAAATGAATTCCCATCTGTTGTGCCTAAAAGTAAAGATAAAAGCCACACTCAGATTTTCAGGCTTTTAGATCCAACACTGAGTAATTCCCAAGTTCATGTTAAGTTGTCTCCTTCCCTCAATGTTTATAGATTTACTCTGGAACACAGCTCTCTAGACGCTAGAACAGGCCAAGTGACAGGTTGCCAACAATGAAATATGGGACATAGTTGGGAGTAATTTTTAGATAGAGATCTGTAAATTTCTAGAGCTAGAGGTCAACTCTAGAAGCTCAGCCTTTCTTGAATGTAAATCCTGATGATAACTGCCTGACCCCAGATGTTTCCATGCTGATCCTGGTGACTAATAAAGGGAATGAGGGAAGAAGATGTTTAAACCACAGTATATAGTGTGGTTGGAGTGATGTAAATTAAATATTAAACATATTTGCCCATATACTCTAAATATGTGAAATTATATAATTTTAGTTTTAAATACCTTATCAGAGTAAAAGCATGGCATTCTGTATTTTATTAGCTTATAGCATGCTAAAATACATTGTTAAATCTTGAATTTATATGAAAGCATTTTAGAACAGAATCGAGTAGAGAAGATAGAGTTAAATATATTTATTTTTTATTTTTTAAAAATATATTTATTGACAACAGCACTCTGCATGCAGAAGAAATAAAGTCTTAAGATGAATTTGCTTTTATATGAAATAGAATTTTACTTAAAAGGAAATGAAAGCTGAAAAAATACCAAATTTTTTGTTATCTTCACATGTGAATGTGGCTTATAGTCAAAAACAGATTGTTATATACACTCAAAACTTTCCTTTGTTATGTCTGTAATCTTGACCTTTGAGTGTGAATATTGGAACTGGATTCTGTGCTCTTATAAAGTTGCCTATATCTGAAAATCGTCACTAGGGAACAGAGTTTATCAGGTCATAAATAATTTGAAGAACATTCATTAGAACACTATTCATTAGGGATATATAATTATTATTTTTTAACATAGAATTGACTGTTACAGATGTTAGTATTAACAAATCAGCAAACAGAAAATCACCATACATTTTGAAAGGCTGAACATTTTGTTCCATTGAGATGAGTGATGGGGCATTTAAATTGCCTAGAAATACTGTAAATTTATCGCAAAACTGATTTTCTAATCCTCCCCTGCCCTGTTTCTGGAAATGGCTTTTAAACACACAGATTGGAGCTTATAATTCATCTCTTCCACAACTCTGCTGATTCCTCACTGTTCACAGATTCCTCACCATCATGGCCAACTTCATGGGTGAGTGAATCACAGTCGCTCAGTCTCACATTTATGGGGACCCCATTCTTGATTTATGCCATGTCATCATTTTGAAATGATTAATAATTTTGAACAAAGTGCCCTACATTTTCATTTTCCACTGGGCCCCACAAATTAATGTTGGAAGCTTTCTTCACTTGTCCCAGGCAGAATTTATTCTTTCCTCCTCTTTGTTCTTAGACTCTTTTGGGTAACTGTCCAGACCATGAGACCAAATTACAGTATAATTTGATTATCCTCTACTTTCTTTCCCAGACAGTTGCAGTGGATGCTGTTGGTCCCCACTCAGATCTTTTTACCAGCCATTTGCCAATCTCCTAATTGCTATGAGGGCTGACTGCTAATGGCCCACCACTCTGGAGAAGCACCGCTTCTCCAGAGGAGCGTGCATTTATAGAGGTACAAAAGGTTGATCTTTGCCCTAAGGGGGGCTCTCTCTGTGATGTCAGTTGTACTGCAGAGCTCCTTGTAGTCTCCCTCAGTCAGACTAATGGAGGCTATCACTGAGCCCACATCCTTGCCTTGCTTTATCTTCTGACCTGTCCTCCGTCTCCTCACTATTTTTCTCCTTTGAACATTCTCTTAACAGTGCACATTTACCTGAATCCCTGTGCCAGGCTCTGCTTCTAGGTACTCCTGTCTAAGCCAATCATGAATTAAGACTGGACCCGTGTGTTTCTGGTTTCTGTATTTCTACCACCCAGCACAGTTCTTAGCATGTTGTGGGTGTCCTATAATGTTTGAATAAAAGACTTTCTAGGATTGTTCATCTGAGTGGTAAAGTTCTTCCAATGTAGATTCATTTAAGACATAATCGTGGAGGGTATAAGTTTTGCTTCATTTCTCCTTCTTCACAGATCCTCAGTTTCCTCTAGCTTCCTAGTGTGATCTTTCCAGTCAGGGCCTCTATTTCAGACTATCTTGGTTTCCCTCTCAAATTTCTAAAAAATATTTATTTCCCTGAGTGCCTTTTATCTCATTGTTTCTTTGGAAAGGTTGTGAATTTGTAGAACTTTAGAATGAGAGGAGGTTTGACTTAGAGAATTTTCAGGAAAGAACTGATAAAAGAAAAAATATCAGAGGCTCGGGCAGCAAGAGGAAAAGAAACAACGGAAGGATCAGAAGTTGGTTACATATCATATAATGGATTATCCCTTCACTAGTAAGTTTTACAAATCATGTTTAATGATTGTAACAAAGTCATAGCACCATCTGGTACATAAGACAATGATATTTAAAAGTGAGGAGGGTCAGGGACTTAAATTGAAGTGAGGTGTTAAGTTACCACTTAACTAGGAGTGGTAAAATGTCGGTATCAGCAGATTATTATAATCTCTCTCTCTCTCTCTCTCACACACACACACAGAGTAATACTCGGAATAACACTACAAAAACTATACAAAGAGTTATACTGAAAACCACTATAAATAAATCAAGATGGAGTACTAAAAACTCAAGTAAAAAAATCTAACATCTTTTTATGATTAAAAACTCTTACAAGGGGCATCTGGGTGGCCAAGTCAGTTAAACATCTGCCTTCAGCTCAGGTCATGATCCTCAGGTCCTAGGATCAAGTTCCCCATCCGGCTCTCTGGTCAGTGGGGAGCCTGCTTCTCTCTCTCCTCTGCACCTCACCCTCCTCATGCTCCCTCTTTCTCTTTCTCTTGCTCTCTCTCAAATAAATAAAACCTTTAAAAAAACCCAAACAAAACTCTTAATAAGAAATGCTATACACTTAGTAAAGCACATTATAATTCTGTATGCTCAAAATTTTTTAAAAAGTACTGATAAAAGAAAGAAGATCCAAGTAAACGGGGGCACAGCTGGGTTCATAGGTTGGGATGCTCAATGTAATAAAGATGTCAAAATCCCATTGAGGTTTGTTGTAGGTGAAGACAAGCTTATTCTAAAGTCTATCTACAAGACGCAGAGCTGGCATAGCTAAAGCAATGCTGATGAAGAATAAAGTTTAGTATTAAAGTTTACTGTAGAGATATGGTAACCAAGATAGCTTGCTGTCGGTAGAGGGGCACACTGATCAGGATGGAATAGGGGACCCAGAAACAGTTACACAAATATGCTCAATAGGATTTCTGATGAAGATGAACAAAAAAGTCAATGAAGGAAGGCTAGGAGAATTGGATTATACCCATGGGCTAAATAAACAAATAAAGGAAAAAGAAAATCTCAATCTAGACCTCACATCTTGTAAAAAATTAACTCAAAATTGATCATCATATAGAATGTAAAATAAAAGTATAAAACTTTTAGGGAAAACATGGAGAAAATATTTAAGATCTAAGGCTATTCAGAAGTTCTAAATGTGACACAAAAAGCATGATCCATGAAAAGGAAATTGGATAAATTGGACTTCATCACAAAAACTTTTGGTATGTAAAAGCCCGTGCTATTGGCAGGGCGCAAAATGTTCATAAGCTGCTCATCTGGGAGAATACTAGTACGCATAATATACTAAGAACTTTCAAAACTCAATAGTAAAAAAAATAGTCTGAACAGAAAATGTACAAATAACATGGAGAGACATTTCAATGAAGAGAGTATACATATGGCAAGTAAGCCCATGGAAAGATGTTCAGCATAATTAGCAATTGCAGAAATGCACATTAAAATCTTCATTAGCTATCAGTACATTATCTATCACAGTAACAAAATACAAAAACAAACTGACAACACCAAATGCTGGTGAGGACGTGGAGAAACCACCCCTCATACACTGCTGAATAGATAGAATATTGTATAGCCACTCTGGAAAAGTGGTAGTTTCTTATAAAACTGAGCATGTAGTTGTGATATAGTCTGGTAATTGCACTCTGAGATATTCATCCCAGAGGAATGAAAGCCTACGGTCACATTAATTCCTAAGCACTAATGTTCACAGCAGCTTTCTTTGTAATAGTCCCAAATTGAAATTAGTCCAGATGTCTTTCAACTGATAAATGGTTGAACAGACTGTGTTTATAAACCACATAATACTACTCTGCAACAGAACAGAAAAGACCTATTGATTCATACAATTTGTGTGAATCTCCAGGGGAAAAATGGAGTGAAAACAGCTGAGAGAAAAACAGCCAATCACCAAATGTTAACATTCTTTGATTCCATTTGTAGAGCATTTTTGAAATGACAAAATTTGGGCGCCTGGGTGGCTCAGTGGGTTAAAGCCTCTGCCTTCGGCTCAGGTCACGATCCCAGAGTCCTGGGATCGAGCCCCGCATTGGGCCCTTTGCTCCGCAGGGAGACTGCTGCTCCGTCTCTCTCTGCCTCTCTGCCTACCTGTGATCTGTGTCTGTCAAATAAATAAAGTCTTAAAAGAAAAGAAATGACAAAATTTTAGAAATGGAGACTGGATCGTGAATATCAGAAGTTAGGGACAAAGGAACGGTTGGGGGCAGGAGGGCGATTGTGTGGTTATAAAAAGACTAGAGAAGGGATTTTTATGATGATGGAACTATTCAGTATCTTGAGTAGGTGATGCATACAGGAAGCTACCTGTGTTGAAACTATAGAACTAAACACACACACATACACATGTGCAGATACACAGATACACACAAGTACGAGTAAAGCTGGGGAGAGCTGAATGATATTGGTATGTTGTATCAATGTTAATATTTGGTTGTGATATTATACTATAGTTGTCCACAATACTACCATTGGGGGGAGCTGGATGAAATGCACATGGGATTTTTCTGTATTATTTCTCTTAACTGCATGTGAATCTACAGTTTTCTCAAAATCGATAAAAGATTTATCTTGGTAATATGCCAGAAGAAATTCAGAGTTATGCTTTAATTGTAAATTTAAATATTTTTTTTAAAGTGTTATTTGATATATAGGGCAGTAATATCTAATTTATTACCTATTAATTTATTTTTCACTTAGGAACTGGATGTTGACACTTCATTATATATTTCTTGATGAACATCCACTTGTGAGATATGAAATATATTGGACATTTTATAATCATAAAATTCCTTGATGAAATGGTACCATTATAACTTTGTGTGTGTGTGTGTGTGTGTGTGTGTGTGTGTAGGTGTGTTTCCCTTCCTGATCAATCCTGACACTGAATGTCCTACAATTTAATTTAATTCTTGCACTAACTGGAATTTTAGTCAGACTTTTCAAGTTTAAGGACTCAGTGCCACAAGACTTGTACTTCAGACAAGAGTTGCAGACGAGGTACCCAGGCTACCCAGGTTTATGCCCGGTTGAGTAGAAATTCAAGGGTTCCCATGACTTGTTTCGGGTTCAGTTAACCACTAGATAATTCACAGAACTCAGCAAAGTCCTTTACTTAACTACTGCCTGTTTATTATAAAGGGTACAACTCAGAAGGAGTCTCATGGGAGGGGCATACAGGGCATGGTATGTGGAGAGTGCAGAGCTACCGTGCCCTGCTGGAGCGCACTCTCCGTTCAGCGACTTGGTGTTCACCCACAAAGAAGCTGGTTCAACTATGCCATTTAGGGGTTTTTAGGGAGGGTCTCTGTAGGCATGATTTTTTTAAATCATTGGCCTTCGGTGATAAAACAACCTCCAGCTCCTCGTCCTTCCCTGGTGGTCTGGGTGAGAAAGTTCCAACCCTGTAAACAGGTGCTTGGTTCTTCTGGCAACCAGCCCCTACCTGAAGCTACCTAGGGGCCCCCCAAAAGTCAGATCACTAATATAAACTCAGATGTGCTTGAAAGTGGCTGGTAGGTGTTAAAAAAGACGTTCCTCTCAACCCTGTTACTCAGGAAGTTACGAGGTTTTAGATGCTCCTTGTCAGGAACTAGAGACAAAGACCAAATATCTTTCTGTAATAAACAGTGTGTGTTTTCAGTTTTTTTTAACTTAATGATGTTACCAAGAAGTTTTGCTTTTTTTTGCCTTTTTTTTTCTCCCAGATATATAGCACCATAACAAAAAAGAAAAGAAAAAAAACTTGCAATCTAAAATAACATCAATATATTCTAAGTAGAAAGATTATTCAAGATAGTGTATGATTTCATAATATATCTGTGGAAACAAAAGCTGCATTAATACTTGCAAAATGTGTAACACTACAACTACTTATTCTTTGTAGTACGTATAATGTCTAATTCAAACTACACCCAAGATTAACCATTGGCTGTCAGGCTCCTGTCCTGTTCAGCACCGCCTTAGGAAAAGAGGCGTTCAATACTGTCTTCTCATGGATGAAGGACAACTTCCCCAACTTTTGGCTCCTTCTTAGCCAGTTAGTGGAAATGAATTTGATACTTCTTTGAGAGGATCTTAGTCAGATCTAATAGGAATGTTTAGTGTTTCCCATCTATATTAATATTTGGCCTAGTCTATAATAAATCTATTTGTTGGAAAAGCACTGTAATGTGGTGGTGATGATCAGGGTTGCTTAAACTGGACGGAGTTCAAGTCCCACCTCATGTATCTATCACCTGGGGCAATCTCTTCAATCTCTGTGTGTCTTTTCTTACAGTAAATTTCATGGATGAACTTAATGCAGATGAAAAGGTTAGAACTGGGGGCACAGAGGAAGCATTATATTGATGTTGGTGATTGTTACTGTTGTTGGGGAAAAATAGGAGGTGCCCATTGCATCTAGTGATTTATGTCTGAATGCATTACAGCTGTAATCAGTGCTGTTGTATACATGAAATTTCCTGAATGTATAAAATGATTATATATATTAATTTGGCTAATCTTTTCTTTGAGGGAATGAAATCATGGTTTAATGTAACTGTAATATAGTGAAGTACTCAAAAGTCCTTGTTAATGGGGTGCCTGGGTTGCTAAGTCAGTTAAGGGTCTGCCTTCAGCTTAGGTCATGATCCCAGAATCCTCAGATTGAGTCCCGGATCGGGCTCCCTGCTCAGCAGGGAACCTGCTTCTCCCTCTGCTTCTGCCCCTCACTTGTGCTTTCTCTCTCTAATAAATAAGAGCAACTATTTTTTTTTAAGATTTAAAAATTTTTTTAAAATCTTAAAAAAAGTACTTGTTCCTATTTTCCACTAAAGTGAATAAAACTGATACTTTAATGCCCATTTTTTGTAAGTCAGTAGTTACTAACAATGAAGGAAGTGGTTGTGGATGTGATGATGAAATTGTTTATTGTACAGCACTTAAGGTGTGCTGCTTTCCCATGGATGTTATGTAACACCAGAATCTTCAGACAAACCCTGTGACCCTCAAGCCCATAATGTGACATAAAGGTTGACTAAAGAGAATCTTTATATATCTTGATGATTTGTTCAATTACTATAGTCGAATCAAGCATAAAGTAATAGGTCCTCTTCTCTTTAAAGTTGTTTTAACTCAGGAATTACCTTAATGCTAATTTCTCTTGGGAATCATTGTAGACATTTGCTATACTCAGGGTAAGATTTCCTATGAAATCTTGAGAGTTTCATAGAGGCATAAAAATTAAGTCTTTTAAAATTCTTAAACTTAGGAAATTGTTGATCAACTTTTGTAATAGGCTTTTTGTTTTTTTAAAGAGAGTCCCCCTCGCACCCTTGTGTTATCAGGAAATGGGATAAGTCAAAGTATTCAGCTTCAATTTCCCACACTTCTGTATATGGGAAGTCAGATATACATGAAGGTAAGTACAACCACAGAGGAGGAAAATAATAAAAAGGTCAGTGATAGTGATAGCAGGCCCCCATTTTATATTGCCTATAATAATATACTAGTGTGTATAATATATATAATATATAATACCATATACATAATGTACAGTATGTATGTCCTATATATGTATATGTGTGTGTATATGTAGGTGGCACAACATGTTTGGCTAAGAAGGGTTGTGTCCGGGACCCCTGGGTGGCTCAGTCGGTTAGGCGCCTGCCTTTAACTCCAGGTCATGATCCCAGGATCCTGGGATGGAGTCCCGCATTGGGCTCCCTGTTCAGTGGGGGGTCTGCTTCTTGCTGTGCCTGCTGCTCCCCCCGCTTGTTCCCTCTCTCCCTTTCAGACCAGTAAATGAATAAAATCTTAAAAAAAAAAAAAGGGTTGTGTCCTATAAAAGAAAATAAGCCCCACTTTTAGAGAGCAGCTTATGAGCAACACGTTTAGGAACCACATTAATAAATGGTTCTAAGTGGTAGTATCAGTATAATGCCATATTTTGGATCCAGATGAGGATACAGTCCTCAAGGCTTTTAAGGAAGAAGTTGTCTTGTGTGTGAGCTGCCTAATAAGATAACTAGAGCCACTTCGTAGTGAGGCAGCATCGGAAGGGAGCAAGCTGTGAAGCCCAAGAAGTCATGCTGTCTGGGTTTCAATTGCAGGTACCAGCTGTAGGGCCGTGTGTAAGCTGCTCAACTGCTCACTGCATCTGTATTCTCATCTGAAACAAGGGTAAAATAATAACTACCTGTGGGGCTCTTATAAAGATTTAGTGAATTTTTATACTTAAAGCAATGCCTAGCACTTAGCAACCCCTCAAAACTATTGACTGTTTTTAATTTTATGATTTGATAATTTACTACTAAACTCTCTACAGAATTCAAGAAAAAAATTGTTCATATTTTTTTTCTGCCATGGAGTGTTCTGCCGTGGTATCATTAAAATGTTTTAGGATTCCTTGCCCTTTGGTACTTGTTTTCTACATTTATTATTACATTATTTAAAAACATGGAATTTTAAATATTTTGTAATCCTTATAATTTTTAGATATATAGTCTTGTCTGAGTACATCAGATAAAATATATATTTATAAGCATAATTTTGTAAAAACCCAATGTATCCCCAAATGTTTTTCATCAATGTATCTTGGAAGACTGAAAAACCAGTACCAGGAATGAGCTGCTATGCATCCTTAACACGTAGCATCAAACGCGTTGACCAAGAAGAGTGAGGAACAGATTTTTCTAATTGACATGCAAATGACAAATATTTAGCTCTCCAGAACTACTATAACAGCAAGATGGAAAGCACAAAATGAAGGCCAAATTAGCATCCCTAACACATTCTGGTATTTAAATCCATGCCAAAAGTTTGCTAGTGAAAATAAAACACAAAATTGGTTGGTTTGCACTGCGTGTTTTTATTTTAAAAATTGAATGCTTAAATGAAGTGAAACACTCAATGTAATTACAAATTTTATTAAATTCAACCAGGGAGCATTCAGAGTTATAGTTTATAAAGTACACGTTTGAAAATTACCTTTTAGACATAAATGCTAAGAGGCTGCATGTATTTGTGCCTTTCCCACAGGTCCTACCACTAACCCAGTAGTACCCATACCCTGTAGATCCCGTAGTGGGCAAGAGCCCGGACACCAAGGCCAGACTGCACAAGTGCATACCCCAGCTCATCTACTTGCTGGTTGTGTGACTCTGACATTGGGGAAATTTATTTTTCTCTCTGTGCCTCAGTTTCCTCATCCATGAAACAACTTATACTGGTACTTATTTCATAGGGTTTATGTGAAGATTAAAAGTATGCGTGTGTGTGCACACACACACACATACACATATACACACACACAAAGTGCATATGTAAAGAACATCACCATATGTGGTTTCCTCTTTAACCATTGTAACTCTGGCTACTATTCTCTGTGTATAAGGGGAGAGAAGCCACACCACACCGTTCCATAACGCCTTCACTGGCATGGCCAGCTTACATTTGTCTTTTATTGTATCCCATCTTTCTTCCTGTACTCTTGTCTGCTCTAGTCCTGGATACTCTCCTTTTGGCCACTTTTGTCAATATGGTGCCTGTAATTAAGCCACCTACATTGGCTGTCTAAAGCCCTTCTTACTAGTACTTTCCTTGTGTCATGGCACAAAGTGCTAAAATAAGAATTTCTTGGGTGCCTAGGTGGCTCAGTTGGTTTGGAGTCTGCCTTCAGCTCAGGGTGTGATCCCATGGTCCTGGGATGGAGTTCCGCAACAGGCTCCCTGAGCAGTGGGGAGTCTGCTTTCCTCTCCCATTCCCCCCTGCTTGTGATCTCTTTCTCTCTCTCTCATGCTCTGTCTCTCTCAAATAAGTAAAATGTTTTTAAAAAATCAGAATTTCTTATTTTCTTGCCTTCTCTTACCCTTGCCATCAGTTTCAAATTCCTTTTTCTTTGCTGACCAGCACTTAGGACTACACCGTATAAACAAATACATATGAAGGTGTATTTGATGAAAAAACCTGCCCCTTTACCAAAGTATTGAAATTGGAATTGTGCAAATGGATTGGTGTTATTGGCTATCAGTAACTGAAGAAGTAACTTGACACCTTCTTGGGTGATGCTGACTTTAAAAGATGAGAAACCCTTGGAGCTAACAGTACACAGCAGTGTCATTGAAAGATAACGAGAAGAATCTAGAAACTAAGAAAGGTGAACATCAGTGGCTCTTATTTAACTGTCTCTCACTTAAAGTTACTATTTATTTCCTGCTGTTTATTTCCTAAGCCCCAACCTGAAATTATCTTGCATGTTTGGATAATTGTTTGGGGACAGGAGATGTGAGCAGAGATCTTGGGGGCTGTCTTTACTCACCCTATCTCCAGGGTCTGTGCTAAAGGAACGCAAGGTGGACGCAAGAGATAAAAGTGGCCTATTTCATTTGACTTCTCTTGGGCTCCCTTGCTTGAACATAGGTTTTTTCTTTTGTCTGTTTGTTTGTTTTGGTTTTGTTTTATAAAAGTTTTTTTTTAATATTCAATGAGAATTGATACTGAATTGAGGGGTTTTCAAAATCTGCTCAAACACAGCTTCTGCATTTTCCACGCATGCACCAGTTGCATTCACATTATCCTTGAGGCCAAAAGGGGATGCCAGCACAGCTAGAACTGAGAGTAAAGCCAGGACTATACGCAGGCTTTGTAACCAGTTTTCCTCTGCCAGTGCGGTTTCATTGATCTTCTCTGGGAAAGCCAGGCCTAGGAAATACTTAGAGCAATTTTGAAGAATACTCAGAATATAACCTCACAACAAGAGCTATTTTATTTTATCTATTTATTTTTTTAAAAGATTTTATTTATTTATTTGACAGACAAGCAGGCAGAGAGGCAGGCAGAGACAGAAAGAGGAGGAAGCAGGTTCCCCGCTGAGCAGAGAGCACGATTCAGGACTAGATCCCAGGACCCTGGGATCATAACCTGAGCTGAAGGCAGAGGCTTTAACCCACTGAGCCACCCAGGCGCCCCAACAAGAGCTATTTTAGGGGAAGTAGTCAGGCTATAATATTTAAATAAACAGTCCGAAGCAGGTGTTGTAATGTAACCTTCTGATAAGCACCTTTAGTTAATTCTCAACCAGTATGTTAACTAATGTCATCCAGCTGCAGAGAAATCAGAGCAGAGCCTTTGTACAAATAGAAAATCAGTCACTCATTCAGTCAATCTCTGGATATCAAGACCAAGAAAGTTTAGTAAAATGCATTTGATGTTAAGTGATAATGATGGTAAGCAAAGCAGTACTTTGTACCGGCTTCTACAAGATAAACTTCAATGACATATGGCTTCTTGTTTGGCATTTTTAGAATTTTCATTTTTCTCTCCATTTAAATGATTAATGATAATGACTAAAATAAATAATACATGACATGTTTTTAAAGTAATTAAGGTAGAAAATAAATAGTAGATCAAGAATATTTCCATTTATAACTGAGGTGTGTTCAAATTTTAAAATTTGCTGAATTCCCATTTAAAGAAGTTGTGGGAGAATAATAATTTCTTTCCTTGATATTTGAGAGATCATATGCTGTGGCTTTGGATAGTCTCAGATTATATCAGTTGTCCCAGCATACTAATTCATAACATTTTCTTTGACTTTCACAAATGTTGTGCTTTAGTTTATACAGCAAATGCACATACTACCTAGTGCAAGGAATTTGCTTGTGAAGTGCTGTTATAACCGAAAACATTCTGGAACTTTTCAGGGAATAGCTGTGAGCCACAAGTAGTGCCAACAATTATTTCTAGCCTTAGCAGGTATCAGTTCTTCTGCTGCTCATTCTTACTGGTGCTGCTTTGTGGTGCATTCCTCCAAGTGTTTTCCAGTCCATACTCTTTAAGGTGAAAAAGTATTATTACTCTTTTATAGCACATTTTATTCAAATGATAGTTGAAAAAGCAAGTTTATTTTTTTTTCTAACATTTTATTTTTGTTGCTTTTAAATTATGCAGTACTCAAGAGTTTGTATCATTGTTTGGTAGACCTGAAGAAAGATCTTTTAGAAGCTACCGTTGTTAGACAGTTTTTCCCCAAGTGAACTCTTGGCTTCTAGAAAGGTCCCCTGGATGTACCATAATGTCTAGATGCAATAGGCACATAACAGATATTTATTGAAGGAGTGATGGGTAGCAATGATAGTTTTCTTATTAAAAAAATAGTTTACTTTAAGTCAACAGCATTTGAAAATTATCTAAATTTATTTCCTTTAGAACCATTTGTTTTAACTTTGACATCCAAATAAATGTTTTTAAACCAGTTGTTGCAATGTCCCTGTCAAGCACTTTTCCATTAAAAAAATGACTTCTGAGGGATAAAAAACATCTAGAAATATATTTGTACATAGAGGCTCTTAAATGTGAAATTAGGATAAAAGCAGAGATTGTTGTTGAAACAAATGATCCCCCACACTGTATTGCTACAGAAAAGTCTAATACTATTACCCTAGTTGTCTGTCTTAATTGATCTGATTATCCAAACTACAATGAGAATAATAAAATTCTTACTTGAAGAATATCTGGTCACTACTATCTACATTTATCAGCTTAAACAGAATACACAGGTACACTAAAGGAAAATTAATTAAATTACCTTATGTAAGACATTACCTGAGAAACTTTAACCTATATATGTTTAAATATGAAGGAAGAAGAAGAGACGATGTGGAGGAGAGAATACCATGAAGTAATTTAATTTCTTGTCATATTGATGGTTTTCTAGTGTATTTCTGCTATAGAATTACTATTGAAAACCCATTATTCTGGAGCCCCTTAGAAATATAATTTCCATATTATGTTTACAACTTCCTTTCAAGGTCAGACATGGCTTGTGATTTTAGCCTAATATCAGTTAAAAAACCCACTATATTAAAGACGAGGAGAGCCTAGGACACCAATAGGCCATGAACTTTTCAGAAAGTAATTTGAAACCACAGTTTGAAAACTATGTTTTAAGCGATGGGCTTTGCTCTTTGATCATGTTATTAATCTCTCAGGAATTTAATAACACTTAAGCCAATTTCATAAGAGGTAGGTAATAATTATAATAAACTTTAAGTGTCCGTAATAGCATTATGGGAGAAGGGAAGGTGAACAATAGAGTAGCTCAGAGCTTTAAAAGTCTTTAATTCTTCAAGTCAATAGGAAGAGAATTATTGGCATTGAAATGGGCTAATTCAGGTGAATTACTGAAAGGTGACTGGCAAGCCACTCTTAAATTAAAATGGTTGTTCAAAGCCCACTAGTCCCGTAGGCTGCAGTCGAATCACCTCAAAGCCCTAAGCTCTAAGGCTTCTTGTCATTCCTAACCACATCTTTGTATACTTGGTGATACATTCCCTACCTTTCCCACTCCTTTCATTTGGTTTCATCTGCCTCTTTGAATAGATTCTAGTTGTTAAAAAAAGAGTATCAAATTATGTCCTTTTAGGGAAAAAGAAGTCTAGTGGAAATAAAAGCATGGCCACTTCAAAGTCAATAATTCCTACCGAAATTGCTGGAATAAGGGAAAAAATAGCAACTTTATATCTCACTCACACTATTGTACCAAATACTAATTTGTCTTATTTTCAAATTTAATTTGATGAGAAAAGTTTTTTTTTTTTTAATTCAAAGGACAAAAGTATTAATGAATCACTTCCACCCACTCTGGATTATGTCTATTATCGTAGAGAGGAAGAAGTTCTGCAAGACCAACTTCTTTGCTTCAGTGTCTTTTAATATAACAATAAAATGCCAAAAATGGCAGCAGTGCTTTTAGCATTTTATTCTACAGAGTAAGAAACGATCTGAATTTATTTTTTTAGAGCCATTTGTTTTAACTTTAACATCCAAAGAAATGTTTTTAAACCAGACACCAGTTGTTGCAATGTTCCCACCAACTGCTTTTCCATTAAAAACAAGATTTCTTGAGGGATGAAAACATCTAGAACTATATTTGTACATAGAGGCTATTAAAATATGAAATTAGGATAAAAGCAGAGATTGTTATTGAAACAAATGATCCTCCACACTGTATTGTTACAGAAAAGTTCAACATTATTTTCCAAGTTGTCTGTCTTAATTGGTCTGATTTACTAGATAATTGCTATGCTCTTCAGCTCATTTTGTCTTTAGCACAATCTTTCATTTAGAGAAAATGGGCAAAAACTTAGTAGCATTCAGGATACCCTTGCATAAGTCTTTGAAAAGTTCACAGACTTCGGTACTATGTTCCTTATTAGAACAATTATGATTAGTTTATGTGCCAATGACTAAAACAAAAAAAGTTGAAATTTTTTTCTGCTTAACTTTGTAATTAGAATTAAAAGAAAATATATCATATGGAGTTAGGGAAACAAGATGTGAAAACATAAATTATATAAATGATTCCTTTGCCTCATGGAATCTATAGAACTCAATATAACTGCCTTTTTTTCCCTTTCTTTTTTTGGGGGTGGTAGTTGTGTATTTAATGCTAAATCATTTTCTCATGTAGACACACATACCTATTTATTTGATAATGTGTTCACTTACTAATATTTTGGAAATCTTGTACGTGTAAAGCCCTGGGAGAACAAAAGGCGAATTTAACTTAAAACCTGCCCTGAAGGAGCTTATGGTAAGTGTGAGTGTCAGATAATTTACGTGACCATAATACAAGAAAGGAGATCAAGTCAAAATTCTATGCATTCCTGTAGGGGAACAAGATATGATACCTAATGGAAAAACAGGGAATTTGGTTATATCTGACTATCAGGAAAATAGTTGCCATCTTAAAGCTCATTAGGGATATGATTACCATGTTTAAAAGACACATTGGGAAAGGAGTGTCAAGAGTTTTTCTTAGTAAGTGCACCTTGCAGTGTGTAGCTGGTTTATCAGAGTAAACCATCAGAGCTCATACTCATGAGGGCAGCAGTGGTGTTTTTTCTAATTCTATTTCAGCACCTAGTTCGTGGCTTTGATGTAATAAGGGTTCAGCAAATATTTATTGAATGAATGAGTGGGCTAAGAAAGATGAGTTTTCATTGGATTTAGCAATCAGAAATTTTTGCAACTTTGGCAAGATGTGGTATTTTAGTGAAATGTCTAGTTTCACAATGTATTGAGGACTAAGTGAGAGGTGCCTAAACGGAAGCCTGCATGCAGCAGCACTTTAGGAATTTTGATTTTGGAGCAGGAAAAATCTAGTCAGAGTAAGTGTGTCTATTGAAGGGGAGGTGAACCATGAGAGACTATGGACTCTGAAAAACAGTCTGAGGGGTTTGAAGTGGCGGGGGGGTGGGAGGTTGGGGGTACCAGGTAGTGGGTATTATAGAGGGCACGGCTTGCATGGAGCACTGGGTGTGGTGAAAAAATAATGAATACTGTTTTTCTGAAAATAAATAAATTGGAAAAAAAAAAGATCAGAATATGTTGAAATGTTGGTGAGAAGCTTCCTGAAAATAGACAATGTAATTAACAGAGCTGGCTCCAGGAAAAGTTGTCAGGGGTATGATGCCATGAGAAGATAAATTACCTGTATCCATGTGGCCAAATCCTTTTCCACTGTCACCGGAAGGAAGACAGAAAACATGCATGTAGATACTATCACACTTGTAGATCTGGTGGCCGAAAATTGAGGGATTTCTATTAGCTTTAATTTTTATTGTGTTATATTAAGGTTGTCATTTTATTGAACAAGGATATAGCCAGAGCTTTGAGATGAGTAGAGACATTTTGAAATAGCTGCATGGGGAATGGGACAAGAGGATTCACTAGTGAAACTGAGAAGTATTTCTAGAAAGCAATGAGTGAGCTGTTGGTGTTGGAGGCCACAGATCAGTAGTAGTGCATGTCAGGTCAGTGACACTGACATGCACTACCTCTTTTTCTCTGGCTAGTTCAACTGTACTAGTATAGAAGGCAGACACTGGGTTTAAATCAGTGAGTGTGGTACAAGCAAAGGAGTTCAGAACATGGTAAGAGTGATTGAGGTACTGCACTATGGAGTTGAATATGAGAAGAAATCAAGTCAAGACATGAGTGGATTATTTGATAGTGAGTAAGCAGAAGCATTTAGGAACTGATTGCCTTGCTGAGATCTAAAACCTAGTACAAGAGAGAGGAAAAGCTGAATGGTAGAGCCTAGGATATTGGGAGCTGTACTGTAGTTGTTTGAATTTCAGAGTTTGGTTGTGGATCAGTTATGGGTGATGCCAAGGTCCAGGGCATCGACATGAGAGTTGGAAATGTGGAATAGACGTGAGGTTCACTGAAGAGGGGAGGAGGTAGGGGAACTAAGAGATCAAGATGGTCCTTTTGGACTTGGAGACACCCAAGATGATATTAGCATATGGTGTATAGGAAATGATGCTACAAAGTGCAGAAGCCTTCAGGGAAGGCTTGACCTTGACATGACCAAGATATTAGTAGATAAATAATAATAGAGGTAAAGGGTGAGCAGTTGGAGTGCTACAAAAACCTGTAAAATCAAAGTTTCTCAGAGAATTCTGTAGGCATAAAGATCTGGAGGCATCTCTGAGGATGACTACTAATCATGACTCCAATATAAAATATGCATTATGTAGCACAACCAGAATAGGGGAAAATGAGTAGATTTTACTTGAGAGCTTTACATGGGAGAGCTATACTTGAATTAAGGTAAAGGGCATAGAGAAAATAATCAAATAATCAGTGAAGATGTACAGAATGCAGGTCAATTTATTTTTAAGATAAATAAATTTTCAGTTTTAAGAGAGAGGATAACACTGAAATGTGTGGTCAGGTGAAAAGAATTACAGAATAGTACAGAGATATGAATTTAAGAGAAAAATGACTGAAGAAGCTTGTGCCTTGGATGGTGACCAAGGGAAGATAATGGGACTGTGCAAGGCATTCTGGCTTAATAAGGCCATTGGGTTCCCCTACCCAGGTGAGTGGGAGTATGAGACCCTCAGGTTGCTCAGACTTAGTCATCTAGGGCCTAGGTTAGCCTTTAAACTAGGTCCTGAAAAAGTGACTATGACTTTGCTTAGAAAAGAAACAAGGGAGTGTATAATAAGCAGAAAGGAATAGCACACTAAATTCTACATACAAGTATGAAAATACTTGCCAAGAAAGAGAATGCTGCAAAGTTCACTGTGGCTAGACCCATAGGATATGTGGGCTGGAGTAGTAGTAGACCATAAATACCTTGATTGTGAAGGAGTAAAAAATTTGTCAATGATGGTGCTTAAATAAAAATCAGTTTTATTTTTTCATCTCTGCAGCGCCACTCCCTTGCTTAGTTACTAGCACTGGGTTAATAATGGTTAAACAAATACATTTGGAGTGACCTAAAGCCTTGAGGAATCATTAACATGTTTGAATTAGGATTCAGAAAATTTGAGTACAGACTGGAATGGGCCAAAAACAATGATATATAATTAATATAGGACCCAACATGCAGTCTTAGCCTCATGTCCTGAAAGTCAGCCACCTAAGTGCAGAATGGGAGTGGTGTTATGGTGGTGAGCCAGGCTGAAGGACTAGAAAATGTAGGGGTTTTAGTTGATCCTAGCCAAACACATGTCAATACTGTCAGAAACTGCCAAAAATCATGGGCCCACAAATGTATATTGCATACTAGAAGTTAAAGCAGAAAAGTGGATAAGAGCCCTGTAATCTGCACTTCAGTTCACCCTTGATTCTCATTTTGAGTCCTAAGCACATAATTTTTATGAGTCGTATAGTGAGCATTGGGATGGGCCAGGACAGAGGGAGGTATAGAAGAGAGATTTTCTACCCCTTCTCTGCCTCCACATCTCCATTCTAGGCAATCGCTAGTTTGAAGTCTCATTAGAGGACCGCAACAGATATTTGGAGACAGCATGAAAAAGGGACATGTTGGCTTCTAAAGCTCTTTAAAGGCTCTTTATTTAACTTTCTATATGTTTGCTTTGTTTTGAGTCCCTAATATGTTTACTTGTTTGATTGCATTATGTAGCACAACCAGTCAGAAATAAACCTGGCTAAATGACTGTTCTGGGGAGGGGCATTCCTTAATCTGTTTTATCTCCTCTGAGCATCAAAATAATTGACTGCACCAGCCAGGTGGGGTATATCCAGCAACAATATCTTAGATTTCACTATGTCCTGTTCTCCAACAGCATTCTTCTGTGATAAACTTGTTTTAAACACTAGGGAGGTTGTGTTTTACTCAGATTGGCCCTAAGAATGTATTTATTGTTTAAGATTCTTTTCTTTCCTTAAAATATCTTCTTTTGCCTTTAGTCGATAAGTATGAAGACATTTCTCAAGGAGAAAGTGTCAGCATCATAGCAACATAAGGTGTCCCTTGTTTTTGTCCACTCCCCCAAAACAACATAAATTTGGCATTCATCCATGGACAAAGGTGCCTCTGTGAAAGTTGTGGGATCTAGCACCATATACCAAAGGACCAGGAGTCTTGCTCATCTATGCATTGGGTAATCACCTGACAGACCTCAATATCTGCTGTGAAACCTGAAGTAGTCTGAACCAGTTCCAGTCTCTCTTGGCAGTGGTCTGGAACACCTGGAGAGCACTGACTTGGGTAGTCTTTTACAGAGAAACAAGAGAGCCTCTGTGGAAGTCCAAATTTCCAGAGAAGTTTCAGCAGAAAAAAAATACAAGTTTGGACAGATTATAGTGGGTAAGAAGAATCGCTTGACTTTGCCCAAATTACCCATCCTCTAAGATCATGCAGCTTTGCCCTTAATGAGACCTCTTTGGCCAGAGATTTCTCCTGCAGGGGGAGAGGAGAGCTGCTGAACAAGTAACTAGCTTTTCCAGCTGTGCAGGATGTTGCCAAAGAGACTCATTTCTCTCTCACAGCATCTAGAGTCCTAAATTGGGAGGTCTGTGGCTAGGGGGAGGAAAGAGATCAGGAAATTCTCAGGGATATAGTTCTTGCTGAATGCATAGTATACTCCATCAAGAAGCCCACCAGTGAAATGCTGGGGAAGCCTATGTGTGGATACCCCCAACTGGTCTTTGGGCACCACCAGCACCTGCATGCCTCACACACATCTCACCCCACTCTTTAACTGGTCTTCTTTGCTTGCTCTAGAGAGCAGGGAGAGTCAGTTTTATAGAAGGCTGGTCAGCATGCACAGAAGGAAGGCCAGGTCTATAGGCCAGAGGGGAAACATAGACTTGAGCTGTATGGTTAATTTGGGAAAACAAAAGAGAGGTTATCAGCAGCCAGCCTGGTACATTGTAGGATTGAGAGAAGACAAAGAAACTTCAGATTTCTGCCACAAGGAAGGATAAGAAATATGGATCAGGTATATTCATATAAGGTCTGAGAAAGCCTCAGTATTTCTAACAAGACTGACAGAAAGTATTTCTATCCTGAAGGCAGCTGGTAAGTTTAGAGGAGGTGACTGCTGTGTCAAATGTGAAGACAGAAATACAAAACTCCAAGGAACATGAAAAAATCAAGGAAATATGCTATCATGGAATTAGATTCAATGATAAGGAGAAATATAAGTTATTCAATAAAGAATTCAAATAGTTGTTTTAAGGAAACTCAGTGAGCTACCAGAAAACACAGAAAGATAATTCAGTTATACCAGGAAAACAATACACGAACACAATGAGAAATTTAACAAAGCAATAGAAATAATAAAAAAAGAATCAAACAGAAGTTCTGTATTTGAAGAATTCAAAGAGTGAAATTAAATGGAAAAAAATCAGTAGAGAGCATCAGCTTCAGTGTAGATCAAAAAGAAAAATAATATGTGAGTTAGAAGATAGGAACTTTGAAAATAGTCAACAGAGAGCAAAGGAAAAAGGATGAAAAAGAGTGAAGAAAGCCTGTGTGATCTAAGGAACAGCATCAAAAAGAACTAATATGTGAATTATTAGAGTTCTAGAAGGGAAAGAGAGTGAGAAAGGGGTAGAAAGCTTATTGAAAGAAGAAATGACTGAGAACTCCCCAAACCTGTTGAGAGATTGAGACATACACATTCATGAAGCTAATAGACTCCTTCATTATTTTAATTCCAAATGATCTTCTCCAAGATATGTTTTAATAAAGCTGTCAAAAATAAAAAAGAGAGTATCTTAAAAGTATCAAGAGAAGATTATAACGTACAAAGACTCCAATTAGACTATCAGCAGAAACTGTACAGGTCAGAAAAGAGTGGGCTGATGTATTTGAGTGGCTGAAAGAGAAAAAAAATTGCCAACCAAGAATATCCAGCACACTTGTCTTTCAGAGATGTAGGTGAAATAAAAACTTTCCCAGACAACCAGAAGCTGGGGCAATTCATTGCTTATAGACTGGCCTTATAAGAATTACTGAAAGGAGTTCATTAAATGAAATGAAAGTACAGTAATTAGTAACTTGAAAACATGAAAAGACACAACACATGAGTAAAGGTAAATGTATAGTCAAGTTCAGATTATTGTAATATGGTGGTATGTTAAACATTTAAGTATAGTATAAAGATTGAATGACAAGAATATTAATAGTTGTAGTTACTATAATTTGTTAATAGCAAAGTAAAAAGAGATAAATTGTGATATTAAAAATATAAAAAAGGAATGTGAATGGGTAGAGTTATTGTATGTAATTGAAGTTATTACCAGGATAAAACAGATTTTTGTACTTATATAGGATGTTTTATGCAAATTCCTTGGCAATCACAAAGCAATAACCTATAATAGGTTGACAAAAGATAAAGAGAAGGGAATTAGTGCATATCACTGATCATTAATTCATTAATTCAAAAAAAATCATTAACCTCCAAATGAAAGCAACAATAGAAAAGGAGGGAACAAGGGAGCTACAAAAGAGTCAAAACAATAAGGTGGTATTAGTAATTCCTTACCCATCAACAGTAACTCTAAGTGGATTGAATTTTCCAATCAAAAAAGTCATAGAGTGGCTAGATGGATAAAAAACAAGACTCACATACTTATTAAGTATGTGATACTTAATAAAAGACTCACTTTAGCTTGAAGGTCACACATAGGCTCAAAGTGAAGGGTTAGAAAATATATATTTCATGCAAGTGGAAAATGAAAGTGAGTAGGGTAGCTATCAGAAAAAAATAGACCTTAAGCCAAAAATGTTAACAAAGGACTGTCACTGTATAATGGTAAAGGGGTCATTTTATCAAGATGGTATAATAGTCATAAATATGTATGTACCCAACATCAGAGTACCTAGGTATATTAAGCAAATACTCAGAAATCTGATGGGAGACACAGAAAACAATACAATAAAGGTAGAGAACTCTTTTAACTTTCAGAAATGGATAGATCATCCAAATAGAAAACTAACATGGAAATGTTGCATGTGAACCATACTTTAGACCAAGTAGACCTAACAGACATACATAGAACATTCCATCCAACAGCAGCAGCGTACACATTCTTCACAAGTGCACACGAAACATTTGCTGGGATAGATCATATGATGGGTCACAGAACAATTTTCAGCAAATTTAACAATTTTGAAATCATACCAAGTATCTTTACCTTCATTTTTCAAAGATGTTATTTCTTTCTTTTAGAGAGAGAGTGTGCATGAGCAGAGGGAGGGGCAGAAGGAGAGGGAGAGAGAGAATCTCAAGCAGACTCCAGGCTGAGCTTGAAGTCCTATGCAGGGTTCAATCTCACAACCCTGAGACCATGACCTGAGCCAAAACCAAGAATCAAATGCTTAACTGATGAAGCCACCAGGCACCTCCCCTCGCCCCAAAATATCATTTCTTACCACAATGGTGTGAAAGTAGAAATGAGAAACAGAAGGAAAATTACCCTGATAACAAAGCCAGATAAGGATACTACATGAAAAGAAAGCTATAGACCAGTATCTCTGATGAATATACATGCAAAGATTCTCAAAAAATATTAACAAAAATATTAACAAATGTGAAATTTAGCACCACATTAAGAGGATCATACACCATATTAAATGAGATTCATTTCTAGGATGTAAGAATGGCTTCGCATATGCAAACCAATAAATGTGATATACCGCATTAATAGAATGAAAGATAACATGTAATCTCAAGAGATACAGAAAAATCTTTTGACAAATAATCTTTTATGATAAAATCTCAGCAAATTAGGTTAAAAGGAACATACCTTAATGTAATAAAGCCCATATAAGGCAAAGTTCACAGCTAACATCACACTCAGTGGTTAAAATTTGAAAACTTTTCTTCTAAGATCTGGGACAACACAAAGGTGCCCACTCTCACCACTCTTACTTAACATAGTACTAGAAGTCCTAGCTAGAGCAATTAGGCAAGGTGAAGAAATAAAAAGAAATAAAAAGCATCTAAATGAGAAATGAAGAAGTAGAATTGTCTTTATTTGCAGATGACACGGTTTTATATATAGAAAATTCTGGACTCAGTCAAAAAGCGTTGGAGTTAATGAAGGAATTCAGTAAAGTTGTAGGACCTAAAACTAACATACAGAAATCAGAGGTGTTTTTATACCCTAACAACCTAACATCTCACAAAGAAATGAAAAAAATCTATTCCATTCACAACAGCATCAAAAGCAATAAAATGCTTAGGAATAGATTTAGTCAAGGAAGTGGAAGATCTGTACAATGAAAACTACAAGACTTTGATGAAAAAAATTGAAGAAGACAAAAACAGATAGAAAAATATCCTATCTTGATGGTTTGGAAGAATTAATATTGTTAAATGTCCCTACTGCCCAAAGCCACCTATAGATTTAGAGCAATCCCTATTAAAATTACAATGGCGTTTTCCTTAGAAATAAAATAAAGTATCCTAAAATTTGTATGGAATGAAAAAGACACCATCTAGTCGAAACAATGCTGAGAATGAAGAATGAAGCTGGAAATATTACAGTTTCTGATTTGAAACTATACTACGATGGTATAATAATTAAAACAGTATAGTATTGCCATACAAAAGACACGTAGACCAATGGATTGGAGCAAAGGGTCTAGAAACATAACCTCAAATATTCAGTCAACTAATACCTGACAAAGGAGCCAAAAATTCTTAAAGGGGAAAGGATTGTCTCTTTAACAAATGGTGTTGGGAAACTGGGTAACCATATAACAAAAATGGAATTGGATTCCTAACTTGCGTCATCACAAAAATTAACTTGAAATGGCTTAAAACTTAAACATAACACTTGAAACTACAAAACTCTTAGCAGAAAATGTAGGGAAAAATCATCACATTGGTCTTGGCAACACTTTTTACACATGACACCCAAATCCAAGTAATTAAGGCAAACGTTAAAAAGTGGTGCTATACAGCAATGGCCACAGTCGCCAAACTGGAAAGAACCAAGAGCCCTTCAATGGATGAATGGGTAAAGATGTGGTCCATATATACTATGGAGTATGATGCCTCCATCAGAAAGGACGAATACCCAACTTTTGTAGCAACATGGACAGGACTGGAAGAGATTATGCTGAGTGAAATAAGTCAAGCAGAGAGAGTCAAGTATCATATGGTTTCACTTATTTGTGGAGCATAAGGAATAACAAGGAGGACATGGGGAGATGGAGAGGAGAAGGGAGTTGGGGGAAGCTGGAGGGAGAGACAAACCATGAGACACTGTGGACTCTGAGAAACAAACAGGGTTTTGGAGAGGAGGTGGATGGGAGGTTGGGTGAGCCTGGTAGTGGGCATTAAGGAGGGCACGTATTGCATGGAGCACTGGGTGTGGTGCATAAACAATGAATTCTCGGGCACTGAAAATAAATTAAAAAGAAAAAAAAATTAAAAAAAAAAAAGAAAAAAAAGTGGTGCTATATAAAACTAAAAAGCTTCTTCCAGGGACACCTGGGTGGCCAAAAGGTACATGAAAATGTGCTCAGCATCAATAATCATCAGGGAAAGACACATCAAAACCATAACAAGATACCACCTTAAACCTCTTAGAATGGCTGTTATCAAAGACAAGAAATAACAAATGTTAACAGGAATGGGGAGCAAGGGAACCCTTACACACTGGTGATGGGAATGTAAACGGATGTATTTGCCATGGAAAAAAAATAATTATGTAAGTAGAGAAAGAAATAGAGAAAACTTTTGCCATGCCACCAAATATGTAGATAGAAGACAATCTTAGGATCACTTGAAGACTTACAAATAGTACAAAAATTTACATATTAAGAACTGAAATAATGGGGATTTTAGGCTCATTCCTGGGGGATTATACTGACAAAAACAGTCTCTTGTATGCATTGTTTTATGTAAAACTTTCACCAAATGATACCAAATTGGGTACAGATTTTCCTTAGACACAATAAAAGATAAGTTTTATTTTGATTTCTATGTGACTATCACAGAATTAATGTTCACTTGAATATTTTAATATTTTACTGTTTGATTTAAATTGCAGTGGTTTTTATTTTGGTTATATGAAACTAATGTTTTTGTACTTTAAATTAATTCTACAACATATAATCTTTGGCTGTGACAAAAGTAAGAGAATGATTTTATTTTAACATGCATAAAATTTCTTGTTCTGGGCCAAATATTTTCTATGCTTTTCTGAAAATGGTACACTATTTAAATAAAATATTGAAGAGTTATTTTACCATTTTCAAAACTTTTCCTGAGATAAAAGTTTAATACAATAAATAAGTGATACAGTACAGTCAGAGGGAAAAAATTCCATAATCTAGTGGTTGCCGAAATGTGGACCTAAGATCTTAAATGTCATTCCCAGTTCTGTTTTTTATCATAGTATACCCTTGAACAAATCTGTACTTTTTGTACTGTAATTTACACTCATATGGTGGAAATCCATCTTGCCTGACATGATATATTTTTCAAAAGAGAGAATGATAAAAATACCAGTTACGATATTTAAACTAGAGACTATTTATCATTTTAAGCAAACTTCAAGGAATGCCCTAAGTCACTGTTGAAGCTGCTGAATTCATCCAAATCGGGTAGGACACCAGGTAATTTGCTGACCGTGTCTTTTATTTATTAGACTGGGTAACCTTGAAAACCAATCCATTGATTCAACAAACATTTAATAAATGTCAGCTTCTTCAAAGCACTGTGCTATTTTGGGGGCAAAAAATAAAGTTATAGATGATGTATTTTCAGCCCTCAAGAAGTTTACAGTCCAATAGTAGAAATTAGACGAATACAAATGTATTAAAATGAGACTTAAAGCCAGGACAGGAAATAATAGGTGTTGGAGAAAGGGAAATAGAAGTATAAATGAACTTTTTAAGTAGATAAGGTAGCTTCGACTTCTAGTAGATGAGCTGAAGACTGCCAAGTCTTACCAACTCTTAACCCCAGATCTCTCCTTCATTATCACTTCAGGTTTTGAGACTTTTATGTAATATTTAAATGCCAGCTTAATCGTTAAAGACACACATCTTAGGCATTTAACATCTCTGGATCTAGTGCTCACTTATGGTACCTAGCAAGTGAGGAATCGTGGGGTAATGGGAGGAAGAAAATACCCCGAGGAACACATTCTAAAAGGCGAAGTTGTATGCTGATACTCTTTTCAGTGTTCATTTCTCCAATTTGAGGTTCTACTTTATGTGGGAAAAGAACCCTGACTCTTAAGGCTGGACTGAGGTGAGCCTTGTATATGAAAGGGGGGAGACTTGGATTGTCTATGTCTAGACGTAGACAGCCCTGGAAACTTGATTCTTAAGGCTTGTTGTTTACCAAAACATATTAAGCTTTCCCATTAGAGATTTCTGCCTGCCTGTCTGCCCAGAACTTGGTGATAGTAAGACTCTAATTGATGATGACTTGCCCCTGGATGGGTGACTCTGCTGGACACCTACTACTTGTTCAGTGTTCCCAGAATTAGTTTTTGAATCCCTAACTTTTCCTTTACCTAAATATTTAAATCCAGTGGAAAATGAGCATAGGACCTCTTGAACTAGATTCTCCAATATTCATTTATCATTTGGGTTCACCCATATCTCCCATAAAAACTGGGAGTCATCCTGGACCCTTTCCACAGCCCCACTCCCCATTTCTGATCAGTTACCAACATCTGCCAATACTACCTCATAAATATCTCCAGGATGTCTTTTCTCCTATCCATCTTTGATACCATTTCCCCAGTTCCACTCTTCTACACCACTGCTGTGACCTCCTTTATTTGTTTTCTTAGGGCTGCCTTAACAAAGTACCATAAATCGGGTGACTTAAAGCAACAGAAATTCATTTTCTCACAGTTTTAAAGGTTAGAAAGCTGAAATTAAAGTGTTGGCATTGTTAATTCCTTCTGAGGGTTCTTCTCTATTTGAGAGAGTAAAGGAGAGAGAGCGAGAGAGAGTGCTTGAGATGGAGGAAGGTCAGAGGGAGCCACACCTCCTGAGCATGGGGCCTGATGTGGGGCTTGATCCCAGGACTCCGGGATCCAGGATCATGACTTGAACTGAAGGCTGATACTTAACTGACTGAGCCACCCAGTCACCCTCATTTTTTTTTTTTTTTTTTTAAAGAAAGAGGTAGACCTTTATTTTCATTTTATATGTTTTTGGACAGTTTAAACTTTTTTTTTTTTTTTACGGTGATCACACTTTCTTTTTTTTTTTTTCCAATTTATTTATTTTCAGAAAAACAGTATTCATTATTTTTTCACCACACCCAGTGCTCCATGCAAGCTGTGCCCTCTATAATACCCACCACCCTCATTTTTTATGTGTGTTTTTGTTTTGTTTTGTTTTAGAATTTTGTACCATGAAATTTCTGTGGGTCGGGACTCTGGGTATAGTTTAGTTGGGTCCTCTGCTTGGGGTGCACTTTGGTTTGGATGCTGTGTCTAGCAAAATTAATATGGTGAAGTCCTAAAACCGAAGACGATGTTCTTAGGAGGTGGAGACTTTGGGAGGTGCTTAAGTCATGAGAGTGGAGACCTCATCAGTGGAATGGGTGCCTTATGAAAGAGGCTCCAGAAATCCTGGGTCCCTTTCTCCATGTAAGGACACAGAGGGAAGACATCGGCTATGAGCCAGGAACAGGACCTTTGCCCAGAGAACATAACCATGCTTGAATTTCCAACAACCAGAACTGTGAAAAATACATGTCTTTTATTTATAAGACACCCAGTCTATGGTATTTTGTTATAGCCGCCAGACTAAAACAGAGTTTCACAAGGGTGCAATTAATTACTCAGAAAACTTCAGCTGAGGTGAATAGCTCAGCAATTTTGATCAAGAAATTAAGAAAATGTAGTCGTTTGGAAAGTAGCTTGAAAGACTACTTTTTGGCATTGAAAGCAGAAAATTCATTACATAAAAAAGAACAGACATTCAAAGTGAAAACTAATTCTCTATTGCCTTAGGACCCCAAATCTTTCCACTACCCAGTTAAAAGGAATATTTATGCAAATTCTACTAATGCATATTAAATCAACATCATAAATCTCCAGAGACTAGTGACATAGTTTCTAATATATACCTATTAAAGAACAAATTTAGGGCACTTGGGTGGCTTGGTTGGTTAAGCAACTGTCTTCAGCTCAGGTCATGATGCCAGGGTCCTGGGATTGAGTCCTGTCTATTTGGCTCCCTGCTCAGTGGGGAACCTCCTTCTCCTTTTCTCTCTGCTGCTCTGCCTGCTTGTGCTCTCTTGCTCTGTCAAATAAATAAATAAAATCATTTAAAAAAGAAATAAAGAAAAAATTTCAATTTAAAAATCTGTACATCGGGACGCCTGGGTGGCTCAGTTGGTTAAGCGGCTGCCTTCGGCTCAGGTGGTGATCCCAGCGTCCTGGGATCGAGTCCCACGTCGGGCTCCTTGCTTGGCAGGGAGCCTGCTTCTCCCTCTGCCTCTGCCTGCCTCTCTGTCTGCCTGTGCTCGCTCTCTCTCCCTCTCTCTCTGACAAATAAATAAATAAAATCTTTAAAAAAAAATCTGTACATCACCTTCAATATTGCTTTGTCTTAGCTACTAAAAGGAAAGTGAAAATTCTAGTCTAACGGTTTTTAGTGAGTATAGATCTTTTACGTCTGTACCCATGCTATATTTTCAAATTAAAAATTCAAATCAAATAAGGTATTTCCATTATTTAATTGCTGCTTTTAGTCTTCTTATTTCCATAAATGAGGTTATTCTACAATTCATATGCCATGTGCTCTGATTCTCATGAAAACTAATTAACCCACACAAATAAGCTGACATACAAGCAGAATGGGTTAACTTAGTTCTTCTGTTGCTTCATGTCTTATATCATTTTTAGTTCCCAGTCTCACACTGCAGACATTCTAAGAGCCTATGTCTAGTTCTTGAATAACACATATATAAGGCTTTTGTTTTAAGATGTTACAATTAATGAGGCAAAAGTATTTTGAACTTTTTCCATCTCTTTCTGAAGCAGAGTAGATGAGAGCAAGACACCAGCTCTGTGACCTCGGGTAGATACTTAAATTTTCAAATTAGATTTTTCTCAAAGTTGTTATCTACGTCATCTATTATTATGAAGATAAAACAAGATAATGCACGCGAGTGCTTCATCAGAGTACCTAGATCATGCTCAGCACATTCAGGGTATATTAGTAATTGTTATTTGCTCTTTACATAAACTCATCTCCTCAGTGCCATACCATGCTTGCTTGTCCTTAAATCACTGAACACTTGCTAGGCAGAATTTTAAATTTTAACAGTAACATTTGTTTCTGTAAAAAAATCCTACTTACGGGGCGCCTGGGTGGCTCAGTGGGTAAAGCCTCTGCCTTCGGCTCAGGTCATGATCCCAGGGTTCTGGGCTCGAATCCCACATCGGGTTCTCTGCTTAGTGGGGAGCCTGCTTCCTCCTCTCTCTCTCTCTCTCTGTCTCTCTCTCTGCCTGCCTCTCTGCCTACCTGTGATCTCTGTCTGTCAAATAAATAAATAAAATCTTAAATAAATAAATAAATAAAATCATAAAAAAATCCTACTTACATTGGAAGCAGTTTTCATGACCAATTAAGGTAGAAAGAGAGGAGGGTATTTTAAGAATTTATCTGTGATCTTTTTCTATTTACTTCATCTTTCCTTATAATGTCTGTGTATCTGTGGGTATTGGAAGTGAAGAAGCAAAAGAAAGATGTAGGGCCTTTTTGGTCTTCTAAAATACCACTTTCATGACTTGTCACCTTTTACAAAAGCCTTTGATGACTTTCTGTTGGTCAAAGGACAGCGTGTGAAGTCAGAATCAGAAGGTGAAGGTCGAATTATTATCAGGCCCTTCTGCACTTCTTTCACGGAATGATTACTGTTACTATTCCCTTTATCCACACAGCTTCCAAGACCTGGTCCAGGTCTTTTCATTTCACTGACCCCACATGCCCCGGTTCACTCTGCCCTTCCAGCCATGACTCTTTCCTTGCCTGGTATGACCCCTCTTTTTCAGAATTTGTTAGGTCTCTGTGGCTTCTCAAAATTGCTTTTGTTAGCAGTATATGTAAACTTGAATCAAACAAGTGAGAATAAAACCTGTATGAAAAAGGTAGATCTCCCAGATCAGGGAGATTCCCTCCTGTTCTCAGGCACTTAAATGCTGGGGTAATATTTGCTCTTGCATTCTTAATCACTGTATCTGGGAGTCACCAAATCTGTATTTCAAGTTGACTAGGAGATTTTCATATTCATATGCCCAACTGGCTATTGAATGGCTCTTCTTGAATTCATTCAAAATACATTTTTTTGAGCAGCACCTTTATAGCAGGAATTTTTCTAAGGGATAGGAACAGTGATCGAAGAGACCAATTTTTTCACAAATTTTTCATTCCATTTCATTTCATTTAATTCATGTCATAAAAACAATCAGTACATAACTGCATAATATAATTTCAGGTGGTAATAAGTATTATAAAGTAAAGGAAGGATAATTACACAGCTAGGAAGGGGCGGGGTGATAGTGTAGATAGGTTCAGGATACGTTTATCTGTAAGGCCTCCCTTACAAAGTGACTCTGAACACAGAACAAGCCACACAGATACCCTGCATCGAGTATTCCAGACAGAGGGAGGAGCATGTAAGAAGCCCCGAGAATGGAACCCGTTTGGCTTGTCTGAGGAGTGGCAAGGAGCAGACAGAAGGGGGCACAACCAGAGATGCAGGAATGGGGGAGTAGGGATGACCTTAGAGACCATGCCAAGGCCTTTGGATTTTATTCTGTCTGAGGTGGGAAGGTCATGGGAGGACTTTGAGCCAAGCAATGACACAATCTGACTTAAATTTAAAAGAACCACTCTGACTGTTGTATTGAAATTTAGGAGACTGTGCAGTAATCCCGAGACAGATGTATGTGGTGGCTTGGACTAGGATCAGAGCAGAGGAAATGATGAGAAGTGGTCAGGTCAGATTCTGGATATATTTTGAAATTAGAGCCAATAGGATTTGCTCATGGACTGAATAAGAGACAGGGATGCCTCCTGGATTTCAGCCTTGAATATCTTATGGAAGCTTCTAAGTCAGTATATTCTAAACTAAACTCAATTCTCTCTAGGTCTCACTCTTCTTCTGGTACTTAAATTTCAGAGAAGGGCATCAACTTTGCGCAGTGTCCCATCAAAGAGGGTAATACCTCTCCTTTCTTTCTACCATTTTTCCTCCTTCCTGGGTCTACCCAAACAATTCCTAAATCTTACCATTTTTACTACCTTATTGATCCCAAATATGTGCATCTCTCTTCACCCACCGTCTTATTCCAGGCCTGGGAACTGCCCTGTCTCGGTTACCCCCACAGGCTTCTTCACTTGCCTTCAGAATATCTCTGTTGCTGTCTGCTCTCCACATGCAGCCAAAGCAGTCCTCGTAAAGCTCGAGGAAACATTTCAGTGACTCCTAGACCCTCTGTGATCGGGGGTGGGGGGCGGCTTGCCTTTCTTCTCTCGCTGAGTTCTCAGGCTCCTGTCAGTCCCTTGCCCCACTCTCGGACCATGTGTTCTTATGTCTGGTCCTTTGCGTGCTCTTTCCTCTGCCTCAGAGAAAACAGCTCCAGTTCCTTCCTGGAAATAAATATGACTCAGGCCCCAGGTCTCAGTGTAGTCATAGAAGCAGTTTGAGAAACCTTCACTGGCTCCTTTTAGAATGTACTGCACCATATAAGATGAATTGTGTCCCTATTCTCTAAATATTAGCTAGCATAGTGTGGATTTAAAAAAAAAAAAAAAAAAAGAACAACCAACCAACCAAACAAACAAACAAAAACCCAAAAAAACCTAAATGCTATTGTATGTATGTGTTGGCTTATTTGTGTATTAAGAGCTAGGGGGACCACAGGCCTGATGGGGCTGCACCAAGCTCAGCTGCCCAGAGAGCACAAGGACCTCCCACAAGGAGAAACTTTGTGAATAGCGAAGTACTGTTCTTTCCCTTTTTCTTCTCATTACTTTAATGTCACTGGGCCAAGCACCTCAGCACTAACAAACATCTTGATAATTTACTATTGTTGTGTCTGTTTCTCATCTGACAATGTCTAAATCTTCTGTATACTGTGACTTATTGAAGTCCTTGGAAGTATTGTCTCTGTTTGAAAAGCTTTTCACCTGCTCTACTGTAATCTGAGTTGAGCAATCTCGCAGGCTTGTCTGTGGAACAGGATTTACGAGCTCATTAGAAATATTAAATCCAGAGGCAAGCACAGGTGCACAACTTCTGGCTTCGGTTTCATTTGCATAATAGGAGCTGGGTAATTGAAGCTGTTGCTGGTTACCGGGCTCAACACAAGAGATTAAAACACTGTATTTCAAGTATGGTTCCCTAAAACTGTCTATCTTTTACTCTTTACAAAGTTGAATGAATATTAACATTTATTAGTATGCACAGGTGTGGAATTCTAGGATTCCTATTTATAAATTCTTTTATTGGAATGTCCCAGTCTCTTCTTTAAACCTTATTTTTGATTCTTCTGGCTAGAAAGGAAGTTTTTGCCGCCAAATATTTTTTTTCTTCCTAGGGTGGATACCTTTTGCAATTTTAATTATAGAAGAGCATTAACTCTTGGCAAAACAAAGCTACTGGGTTTCCTGCCTCAGAGAAACCTTAAAAAAGGATTGGAGAAGGTTCTAGGGACTAAATATGTAAGATCCAGTCACTTCTCACAGACTTTCTATATTTCAAACAAAATGATAATTTAGAAAACCTTCTAGCAACAATTTAGCAATACGTATTAGTGTGTTTTAATGCAAATGAATTCCATATCACATGCACATCTGCTCTGAGGATACTCCTCGTAGAATTATTTACAACATAAAGTACTTAGCGCGCTCCCTACAGTACAATGTAGAATTGAATATTAAGCTGTCTTTTGAAGTGGTGTTATAAAAAACTGTTTCATGGCCTGGGGTATGTCTTTGACTTCTTAAGTAGGAAATAAAATAACCCAAAACAAATATACTGCATAGTATTACACACAAATAATGGAAATATAATAAATATTGATTGGATTGAGAATTGTACATAGGCAAATACTGTGATCACTGGGTTATAAGATCATGATTAATTATTGGTATCTGTCATGGGCAAAGGAAAGGCTATTAACATCCTGAATTCTGTGTATTTAAAATTATTGCTCAAAGCAGTAAGAGTGAACATTTCTTGGAGGTGAGATGAAAGGGGATTTCATTTTTCTTTTTTTTGTTTATATCTTTTTTTTTATAGCTTGAGAAAATGAATTTGTTATTTTTATAATATTAAAAATAACCCAATAGATTTTAAGAGATTTTCCTTAAAAACATAAGTTATCTACAAATTAAGCAGACAACTGATTTTATAAAGAAATCAACCAAAGTTTTCCTATTGTACTTACTTTCATTAAGGTTTAGAAAGTTGAGATTATTTTTTTTAAAGAAGATTTTATTTATTTATTTATTTGATAGAGAGATAGAGAGCACAAGTAGGCAGAGAGGTAGGCAGAGGGCGAGGAAGAAGCAGGCTCCCCTCTGAGCAGGGAGCCTGATGTGGGGTGAATCCCAGGACCCTGAGATCATGACCTGAGCCCAAGGCAGATGCTTTAACCGACTGAGCCACCCAGGAGCCCTGGGTTACTTTTATAACATTTCTGTATAAGGCGATTCCATCTCATCTAGCTTTTGGTAGTTTATGCTGGCTGGATCTTAAACTGTTAAGTAGTTAAAAAGTTAAGTAGTATAATGCATAATTAATCTTGGTAATTAGAAATGGAAAATTATTTAAGATTTTGATGATTTTTTAAACCTCAACAAATTTACTTCTGTTATATTTAATCTATATAAATAAGCTGATTTAATGTAGTGTTAAAATTTCCCACAACCTACTGGTCTCATTGGCTTTTGTTTAGTGATTCATGAATCAGAAAGGATCTAATCTAAAAAACAAAAAGAGGGCCTGTGTTGTGAAGAGCACTGGGTGCTATATGCAACTAACGAATTAGTGAACACTATGTCAAAAACCAAAGATGTACTATATGTTGGCTAACTAAACATAATAAAAAAAAGATAAAAATTATGAAATTAAAAAAAATAAACAATAAGGAGTTTCAAAGAGTTGTATAAGGTGAGAGGGTTTTATAGTCAAAAGTGAGCAGGAACAAAGAAGTTACACTGGACATCTGCTGATTGGTTAGGGGAGGGTTGCTTCCTGTATGTGGAATGAAGGGAAGTTTGAGAGCCAGGTCAGGTGATGTGCTGAATGGTTGACTAAGGGTTCCTTTTCTGTGAGAGCCAAGCAAAGAAACTTAGTTAAGTTTTGGTTTGCTGACAGGGGGCATCTGGGGCAAATTTAGATATTTTAATAGTAGCAATCAGTTGAATATAAAAAAATAATGAAAATTTTGTATTTTTATGCCTGGAATAAAAAGACATTTTCTTCTTATTTCAGAAAGTTAACCATGGGTTCATGTGAAAGAAATGTCACTAAAATAAAGACATTTTCTTCTACTAACACAGTTATGGGACAAAGATATTTTAAGAAACTTAATGAGTGGTATCCTCTAATTTACAGACAATAAATGAATTTCTTGATCAGCATTTTAATTGACTATGGATTCCCCTCTTTTTAATGTAAGAATGATTAAAACCATTGGACAATGGGAGTAATGAGAGATAAATTTATAAGAAAATCAAGAAGTCTTTTTAAAATTCTAGATTCAAGTATTTTCACTTGATTTCTGATTAATAAAAATGGTAAGGATTGAAAGGAAACTTCCATCCCACTTCTCTGCCAGTCCTGGAGCAGATGGTGTGATGTACCCACATGACAGGAGAGAGAGACTCCTAGTTTAACCACTTTGTGGGTACGCCTTTCCCATTAAGAAGACCCATCTTCAACCTGGTAGAGCAAAGTACACATCACCGAAATGTTAAAAGTTAAGAATAAGACCTATTTTCTAGTTCTCATTTCTCAGCGCCACAGCTCCCAGGAGGCTGAGCAGAGTGGTTATTCTGTTGCAGAGTCATCTCCAGGAATGGGACACCTGCAACAGCACCCCATCCCAGTTTTCCAAATGGGAAGAAGAGTTCAAGTTCAGAAACTCTAGACTGAGGAGCGTCAGGTCAATCCCTAGCCATGTTTTGGAATATAAACCACTGGTTGGTGAACAAGTGAAGGAGAGACATTAACACTGGAAGAGAAACTTGATTCACAGGAACGAGATTCTTAACAAATGTTTTTCCTGTTTTGATAAATTTGCTAGTTTGGTTGTCATTCATTTAGCCTTGTGCCTAAATAGGAGGTGACTGAAACTTGCAAATACCTTGGGCAATTAGTGAGAAGTGACTGTGTTAAGCTCCGTGTGTGTCAACAGCATGATGTTAGTGCACGTGTAGATCACAAACGGTCTCCCATTGTACCCTCAACTGACCACCTGCAGGGTGTAATTCTGAATGGTAAGAATTTAATTTTGTAGGAAATATTTGTAAATTAGAGGCCATTCAGAGGAGGGTTATCAAGCTAATGAGAGCTCTAGAACCATTGTGTGTCTTAACGGTGTCATAAAGAACTAAGGTCTAAGGTGATCACGTAAAAGCTGTTTTCGAATAGTTGAAGATATTCCTGATGGACAGACATCATTATGGGGTTTAGGAAAACAAAACTGGAAAGAGTGGGTGGTAGTAAAAGGGAGGAAAATTTAAGCTCAGTGTTAGGGTTCATTTCTAATCATTAGAACTGTTCAACAATGGGATAAATTGCCTTAAAAACATTCTCTACCATTGAAAATATTGCAGCAGAACCTGAACCGATGCTTTTCAAAGATGTCACTAAGTGGATTCCTACACCGGGTAGGAATCAGATTCTCCGATTTTATGATTCTGTAGTTTTTTTCTGCATAAAAAAATCTGTATAACTATCCCATAACTAATAGCACAATATATATTGTATCATGTAAAATCTTTTAATTGTATTCCTCTAAGGTTCATCAGATGGATAGTATTTTATTAACAAAGATTAAGAGAAGAATGCTATATTCTCCCACAGCTCTTAGATTAAGGTTCTTTAAAACCTGTGGCATATGCAATAGAGCTCACATTTCTCCACTGTGAATTTTTTAGTAGGTTTTCATTCAGCTTCATAGCTTTGTGGCTATCTTCAAATCAAGGACAACTGTAAAGGACATATTGGTGGTTTTCCAAGGCTTTCCTGAATTGAAATTTGTCTACAATTTCTCTTTCTAAATTTAATTAACTGAAAACTTTACACTAATAAAATGATCTCATTTACAAATGAGATATCTGGATACAACATCTTTGTATTTTGCATGTATGTATATGTATGTACATATGCATGTATACTTTGTAAGTATGTATGTATACTTTATAGGTAAAGGTACAACCTCTTTGGAATACCTGTCCTGTATTTGAACTTCTGTTCTAAAATTTGCACCCTGGAATTGATTTTAATTAGGTATGATAAAGTAACAGACACAGAGATAACTGCCTTTGAAAGAATAATTTTTTTACTTAAATTGTCTAAGGGACAGGAGCAAGACGTACAGTACAGGGCCACATGGAGAAGCACCAGGTTTTGTCAGCAAGCAGAAGCAAGAGTGAAGGAGAGAGAACAGACCAGAGCCTTTATTGTGTTTTCCATGGGAAAGACAAGGCAGGGCAAGGGAAATGCTTAGGACTGACTAGGTTGAATAACATCCGCAGGCTCTGGGCAATATGGGTGGTCTCTGGTTGTTCAGTATGTGGCTTTGGATGATTTAGGGCAGGAGAAATACTGGCTCACTGTGTAAGAGTTAGATAAAGGAGTCGGTTGGGAGCATAGAGTCCCAGTCGGTTGGAGGGTTTGTAATATAATCTTTATATGCCTATGTAAGCTGGATCATAGAGGAGATATAAATAACTTTGGCTATTAATTTAGCTCTGTGGTTAATGGGTGCCAATAGACAAACACAGAATTTAAGACACAGAACCCTTCTCTACAGTAGAGGCTGGAGATCATATTCCTAACCTCTCTTGCTGTTAGGGCATAAATATGTGACTTTAGCTTGACCAATCAGAGACTGGATTTGGAGGTGAAGGAAGCAAGAACATTGGGAATACTTCTTTGGGTGAGTAAAGAATCTAGTTCTTGGGGCAACAGTAGAGAATCTTCTAGAATTTAGTCCAAGTATTTTTGATATAAGCTATAGAGCCTATAAAAGTGGCAATGCCTTGGCCAAGTGCAGAGGCCATACTGTTTTTGCCCAAGCAGTCAGTTCATTGTGACTGAGCATTTTCCAGTGGTTTCTTGAGTCTGGATTTCTGACCTTCCTTGAAGTTTTTTATGCTCTTTAAGATCCTTTGATAAATTCCATTTATGCTTAACCTAGCCAGAATGGGTTCTGTTGTATAAAACTAAGAATATTGAGGTATATGGTGAATTTATAGTAGTCTGCACTTTCCTGAATTTTCTAATAAATAGAAAACACCCAAACTTATGCAGTTGAAGATATATTCATTTATGTTCCTTAGGAATGAATGTCAATAAAAGAATTCTGCTTTGAATATAAGCACCTACTGAGGAAATGGAGAAGCAGGTTAATAATATAAGACTATGTAATTCTGATATACCAAACAAGGACAGAAGAAAATGTAGGTAATTTAATTCATAAACCACAATTATAAATGTAGACTTTTATGACTGTTTTGATGACACAAAAATATTCGAGGAAAATGACTCGAAAATGAGCAACTTCAGCTAGAAACCAAAACAGAGTCTGTGTGTACCAGCGGGAGGAAAGACAGAGCTGGTGACCATACACTGGGGTACCCAGAGCCGGTGACCGTACACTGGGGTGCCCAGAGCCGGTGACCGTGCACTGGGGTGCCCAGAGCCGGTGGCCGTGCACTGGGGTGCCCAGAGCCGGTGACCGTGCACTGGGGTGCCCAGAGCCGGTGGCCGTGCACTGGGGTGCCCAGAGCCGGTGTCTGTACACTGGGGTGCCCAGAGCCGGTGACCGTACACTGGGGTACCCAGCACCACCCAACACATGGATCCAAAGTAAAAAGCCCTGGTTCACATAAGAGGGTTGGAGTGTCTGTTTTCTCCTTATGTAGATTTTATTTCCGTGATGTAAAGTAAATATTGTATACATGTAACGTAGAAATAATGAAGAGTTCTTAATACGCCACAAATGGCCCCAAGTAATTTTTTTTCAGTGTCATATAAGAAACCTTTGTTGTGATTAGTGGGGAGCTATCTAAGAAACTCTTTCAACTTTTGCAAAGCTCTCTTATGTTCCTTTGATGGGGATTTTTATACTTGATAATTATCAGAGCTGCTAACCACAGAGAAGGATCAGAGAAGCAGATGATTGAGTTCTTGCTCTGATCTTGATGTCCTCGTCAAATCAAAACCTTGTTACAAAAGAGGAGTTTGCTTCCCCTAAGACATTTAGTAACATATTTTCCCTTTTCCAAAATACATGATGGAGAAATTATTTTATGTGCTCTAGACATAATAGGAACAGAACATAAATATTTCACATGACAGAAAAGATAATTGTGAGAAATATTATACATGAAATTTTTCCCTAACTTTCCTTAGATTGTGGAAATATAATTTCTCTCTTTATGGGCATTCCATATAAACATGGTTAAGTTTATGTGAACTCTTCGTTTCCATGTTGCTTCATTGTGGTTGGTAGTTCTGGTCATTATGAGGATTTAGCATTTCTTCAAAGAAACAGATGGGTTAGTTCAATCAAATTTGTAAATGTGTGAATGATATATGAGTATTTTCCTTCTTGGAAGGACCTTAGAATATTTTTGATGTAGTATTATGTACCATTTTTGCAGGTTTATTTGGTATACTCACTGTACCTCATAGCTTTTATCAAACTCCCTTTCTGTCTGTTTAATGTTCTGTCTTCCCCCATCGCATTTATAACTTTTTAAGGGAAGGGATTATATATTATTACATTTTTCTTCTAGTTCTGACCCAAGTAACTGATGCAGTAAGTAATTCATATAATAGTTCATTCACAGACATTTGTTGAAGCACTCTGCTACTCTCTGGGTGGAAAGAGTTAAGGAAAATAGATAAGGTTCTTGATCTCATTAGATTGAGCCCAGTGAGGATTATAGACATTTAACAATCAAACACAAAAATAAATGTTGTAAGTGTTATAAATAAAAAGAAAGGGATTTTGTGTGAATTTATGGGAACTCTAAAACAATGTGGTAGGCATTCCAAGTCGTTTAGATATTGCCATCATACTAGGCCACTACTGAGCCACTGGCCAAGGATGAAAAAGGGAATCAAGGACAGAAGATATATTCATAAGAAAAATGAGAAAAATCCATTGTAAAACATGACAGCTGGGTACTGAAAATATCCATCTATGTAATTATGGAAACTCTAAGATGCAAGAGGCTCAGGTTGTATGATTACAATGTATTTTTGTCTTACCTCTGTGAGGAGAAACCTACCATCTGCTCTCTGTGTGAGTTTGTGTGATTAGGATTTCGGCAACAATGTGATGATTTGCTTAATTTATTCTCCCTCTCATATTGCTATCTGGAGAAATAACGTTTTAATCTGCTGTATTTCCAGATGCTGTCATTATCTTACATTGAAATTGTGTAATGTGTGCGACTGTTTGATGTGTATGTGACCCAGATTAGAATGGAGGTCAGGGAGGACTCTCTGAGGATGTGATGTTGAAGTTGATATGCATAGGCAAGCAGAAGTTAGGAAAACCAAACAACACAAATCCCAGGTAGAATTTTCAGCAAAGAAAGTACCTTGTGGGGAGGGAGACAAACCATAAGTGACTCTTAATCTCACAAAACAAACTGAGGGTTGCTGGGGGGAAGGGGGTTGGGAGAAGGGGGGTGGGGTTATGGACATTGGGGAGGGTATGTACTTTGGTGAATGCTGTGAAGTGTGTAAACCTGGCGATTCACAGACCTGTACCCCTGGGGATAAAAATATATGTTTATAAAAAATAAAAAAAATTTAAAATTTAAAAAAAGAAAGAAAGAAAGACATCATACGTGTTAAGAACTATATGTGGGGGAGCCTGGCTCAGTGGGTTAAAGGTCGTGATCCCAGGGTTCTGGGATCCAGCCCCACAGCGGGCTCTCTGCTCAGCAGGGAGCCTGCTTCCCTGCCTGCCTCTCTGTCTCCTTGTAATCTCTGTGTGTCAAATAAATAAATAAATCAAATCTTAAAAAAAAGAAAGAACTATATGTGGACGGTGTGGTCAGACAGTAGTGAGAGGAAGGGAGTGGCAAGAAACACCTTACAAAACCTTTCACGACAAATTTATTATTTTTATGTTTTATTCTAAATTCTATAGGAAACTGCTGATTAAAGGGTTTTAATCATGCAAGCAACACCTAGACTATTTTTAGGGTTCTGTGGCTTCACTGAGGAAAATGAATTGGACAGTATTATCTGAGACGTCAGCTAAGAGGCTACAGTAACAGATAACATCAGTGATGATGACGGGTTGGATTTAGAGTAGTGGCAAGTAATTCAGAGGAAACTGAATGGATCTAAGATGTATTACAGAATGTGACTTGGCAAGACTTGGTGAAGAGAGAAAAACCATATGAGTTAAACTATAAAATGTTTACAACAGAATTTCCAAAAACATTTGTTTATGTGTATACTTGTTGCCCATATATTAATGAATGTTCTAGAAAGTGACAAAACGTCCTATGAAACAGAAATGTCTGTTTCTGAAACAGAAATGACTCTGTGGCTAAATAAACTTTGGAAACACTGAGTTTAGGTAAAGTTAAAGAGATTTCTTCATTATAAGACTTTTTTTATAATTTTTTTTTATAAGACTTTTTAATTTCTTTAAAAACATGGTGATACACATTGTGGAATTTCAGCAGGGTGACAGTGGAAACTCCTTATGGAATTCTTGTAGGCTTACTCTCTTCCTGAACATATTTTGTGATAGCAGCAAATGAGTATCATAGAAACGTATTTAATCATTCATATTAAATCTGCATTTTAATGAATTCTTTTAGTGGATTGAAATATATATGTGTTTTAGGAATTATGAGGAAAAGGGATTTTAGAAAAAAAATTGAAAGCACAATATAATTTTAATAACTTTATCAAGCAAAATTTGTATATTATAAAATTCACTTTCTACTTGCTGCAAAGTAGAAAAAAAGAAATAAAAATTTATCTGCACAAATATTTCTTTGTGAAATTTTTTCTCTGTTCATTCAAACTCCTTACACATTACCAGTTCATTAAATAACATAGTTATATTATGCAGAATTTAACAGTCTACTAAATGCCATTATAATTTTAATATTTTATAATGACTGTTTATGATGGTAGGATAAAACAAATGCAGCTACTTAAAGTTTCACACACTCTAGGCCTAATCTGTCCATCACATTAAATTTTTATTTACCTAGAGGTACCTGGGTGGTTCATTTGGTTAAACATCTGCCCTCAGGTCATGATTCCAGGTCAGGTTATGTCATGATTCCAGAGTCCTGGGATTGAGCCCCAGGTCAGGCTACCTGCTCAGCGAGAAGTCTGCTTCTCCCTCTGTCCCTCCCCAACTTGTTCTCTCAATCTCTCTCTCTCTTTCTTGCTCTCAGATTAAAACATTTTTTAAAAAAGTTTTATTAATCAATAATCGAGCTTAAACCTGTACTAGCCATGTATGGCATATGAAATTATGAAAAAGACATGATAATTATTTAATATTTAGTAAACATTTAGCCAACATTAATATTTACTGATTGATCATAAGTGCATATTATCCCCTTATGCTTTAACTGAATCAGCTGAATCCTGAGTCAGCATGTCTAGTTCTTTCTTACAAACACATTTATCTACATGTGTTTGACTGATTCGATATAGGGAGATTATACTTTTATAGCCAAATCTCAATTGAATATTCAAATATCTTTTGATTTCTGGTTGGATAACATTTTCTTATTTAAGTTTAAAAATAGATCCTGTTTTATTATTTGCTCTTATTAGTCATGTCAGAAATGTTGGAGTTTGGCCCTGTCTCTGTTCTTTTAATCCCTACCACTCGAATCCTAACATTAACACTGTCCCTAACTTCACTTCCCATATAATTCAGATTGTAGCGATGTGTATAATTTACATTTCCTAAATATTTAAAAGTATCACATGCACATTTCTAAAATTATGAAACATGAAGGACAGAAATGACCTCTTCATAAATAGTGAGCTATGCTAGAACCACATTGGGGAAGATTCTCAGTTAAAATTTTTTCCCCCTTGGAAGTGGTGGGTTTTATAAACTTAGCAGAAAGTTGATAAAGAAACTAGAAAAAAAATGCATATATATATATATATATATATATATATACACACATACACACACACACACTTAATGCTGGATAAGTGACATGGACCATGCTTCTGGTAGCTTTGTTAATTGTTTGAAATATTCGTGCCAATATTTGGTCAGGTGTGCATTTCCAGGGTAAGCCAAAATTCTGATAACCGTGGAAACTATTCAACTGAACTTTGTGAGGAATAATAATATATTTTTAAAATCATTTACTCCGTGGAGTTTCAAATATCTTATAGTAACTATAGTTTTTACAATTACTTTTCCATTTTATTAAACAATAAAATATGCAGTATTAAGGTCTTTACAAAGGTATTTCCTGTCCAATAGATTATGTAAGTAGCAATCAAGTTTTTATAGTAGATTTTTCAGTTGATAACATGCCAGCAATGTCAAGACGACTAATAGCCTAAGCTTTAAAATATGACTTCTAATCCAATTATTTCTTGTAAAGGATAGTACATTTTAAAAATCTTAGAATTTAGAACTAAATACTAGATAGAAAGATAAAATATACATAAATAAAATATATTTATTCTGATAACATATACTTTGTTTTTTCTAATTCATGTGTATTCTAAGTCAAGATACCAAAGAACTATGTGCTAAATAATATCATATGTCAAATTTCTTTCATACAATGAGTTTTAGTTTTATAAATGGAAGTTCAGGTGTATAATTCCTCTAATAGTAAGCCTAATATTTCTTCACATGACTAACACTAGAATTTTTTGTATAAAAGTTTTTCATTTAAGTAATATATCTATTAACGTTTTTAAAGTAGCTGAATTCATTAAGATAAAAACATAATTACATCCTGTGCCTTTCGAGGAGAACATTTTTAGATACAAAAAAGAGCCACTCAAATAATAGAATCTAATTGTTTTTCTTTATCAGGGCAATATAACATTGCTGTCTGGGGCATCGATTAATAAAGGATATTAAAATATTACCTCCTTTAATTAGAAATATGGTGCTAGTTAACTCATTACCACATTTGATTGCTTTTGTAATTGGGAAAATATAAATGGATTCTGCTCTTACTGAAGAAGAGAGTGTCCTCGAGTGGAAATGTAAAAGTAAAATACATTTTCCCTGGCTCTGAGGCTCTGACCTGTTAAATGTTTTCATAGCATATATATATTTATTTATATATAATTGTGCCACCAACTCTGCTCCAACCAGGTGAAATTCTCAGTCAGAATATCATGGGTCATAATGCTTTTTGTTGGAAATGAGTGGCTTATTTTATTATCTAGACTTTAGTTTTCTACTCTAAGTATTTTTACAGCCCATAATATTAAAAGAAGTCTGTAGAGAGGAAAAGAGTTATGGAAAAAGGAAAATACTTTGCCAACATGAAAGCTGATTTTAAAGATTTAAATATATTTTAACAAGAGTTCATTACTATAGCCAGTAGTTAATGAGTAGCTGGTTATGAATGATAGATAAATTTGTGAAATGAAAGATAAATTAAAATTTGGCTTTCTAGGTTTGTATGTGAAAATCATTTATTTTGAGCATAAAAATAAAGGTTTATAATTTTTTCCATAGGAAATAAATTTCATTATACATTTTTTTTTTTTTTAAAGTGAGAGAGAGAGAGAAAGAGCACCAGAGGGGTGTCGGGCAGAGGGAGAGAGAGAATGAGAATCCCAAGCAGGCTTCATGCTCAGGTGGAGCCTACCGTAGTGCCTTACCTCACCACCCTGAGATCATGAGTCTAAGTCAGGAGTTGCAGGTTTAACTGACTGAGACATCCAGGAACCCCTCATTCTACCCATTTTAAATAAATATTTGTTCTGGTTATCTACTTCTGTAAAACACACCATAGCTTAAAAATCCACTTTGTTTTGCTCACATCTCTTGGGTTAGGACTTCAGGCAGGGGTTGGCTGGACAGCTGGTCTGTGCTTATTTGGTGACATCTGATGGGGCTGGAGCTAGAAGATTCACTTCCAAGATAGCTTCTTCACTTACATGTTTGGGGCCACAGTGATCTCCACAAGTCTCTCTCCCTCTTTCTCTCTCTTTCTCTTTCTCCCCCAACTGGCAGCTCATTCTCCAGGGCCTCTTCAGCTTGGGCATTTCACAGCATGGTGGTCTCAGTGTACTTGATTTTCTTAGGTGGCATTTGGCTTCTAAGACAGTGCATTCCAAGAGAGGGAGAAAAGATGCCAGTTCAGTTACAAGCTAGATTCAGAACTGGCGCAGTGTTTTTTCCCTGTATTCTGTTGTTCAAAGTAGTCAGACTCAAGGAGGTAGAGGAGAAAAGTCTAGTCCTCTTGCTAGGAGAGATGACATGGGAAGTACCTGTAGAATGGGAGATAATATTGCTTCCATTTTGGAAAATACAATCCAGCACAATGTCTAGTAAATATTTAAAGAGCATTGGTCTACATGGACGTTTTATGATTTATATACTTGGGATGCTTACGTATTTGATCTGATCTGCGGAGAGGGAGAGACAAGTGAAGATAAAAGAGACTCAGAATTTAAATGTTAAGGTATGTACCCCAAAATTTACTACCCCAGCTATCTCGTTTTGATCCATGCAGTGATGGTAATGGTAATGATAACGATAACAAAAGTAGATCTATTTACTGAGCACCTTCTGTGCACCATGCAGTATGCAAAGAACTTTTCATGTTCAGAGCCCACAGCAATCCTGTTACATTATGTACTGTTATCAGTGCTCTCTCTCCCCCTTTCCCTCTCTCTCTCTCTCTTTTTTTTTTAAATTCTGGGATCATTCTGGGTTGCCATAATGCTACACTGGCAGCAGTCAGACGTTTTTATCAGTGTTGAATTTGTCTAGTGTTCTTCTTTTTTAACCTGCATTTTGATAGCATGCTTGCAGTCAGAGTGAGATCATCTTATAAATAGTTCTGTACACGGTATTTTGCTTTTTTTAAAAAAAATATATTTTATTTATTTATTTTTCAGAGAAAGAGAAAGCGCACAAGCAAGGAGAGCAGTAGACAGAGGGAGAAGCAGGCAAGGAGGGGCAAGGAGCCCCATGCAGGACTTAATCCCAAGACCCTGGGTCATGACCTGAGCCAAAGACAGATATTTAACCCACTGAGCCACCCAGGTGCCCCTAGACAGTGTTAATAAGTTTTTAAAAAAAGTTGGAGTCCTGTTATTATAAAAATAAGTGTGCTAACAGAATATAGGAAAGGTTAGAAAGAAAAAAAAAAACATTTGTTAAGTAAAGAATAAACTAAAAAGAGCATAGGTGCAAATAAGTTCCATGCACAGTGGTTTAGGAGAGATAAAAAACAAAAAGAAGAAAATTGAAAATTACACAGAATGAAGAGTTTTAAAAAAACATGGATGAATTAATAGAGGATAGATCAAGACTAGATAAAAGGATAATGAACATGGGGAAAAAGATACGCAATTGGTGTCCCTGGAGAAGGAGAAACAAAGCAAAAGCATAAAATTAAAACTAAGCATTGTACTTTAAGGAAACTCTCTGAAATAAAAGATTTGAAATGATGTATTGAGAGGGCACATTAAATTTCTGGGAAAAAATACAGAATAGCCAACAAGACATGGTCTTTAAGGAATTTAAGGAATTTAAGGAAAAAGGGAAAAAAGCCCTGGGAAAAAAGGCAAAAAGGCCAAGACATATTGGGAAAGACACTCAGTTTGTCATCAAAATTTTCAGTGTTTTGTGCCCGCAAATAGTTTAGTAACATTTAAGAGACTCAAGAAAAGAAAATATGAACCAAGGATTCTATACCCAGCCACACTAAACTTCCTGTCTAAGGACTGCAAGCATGCTATCAGCAAGAACTCAGGCACTATTGTTCCTGTGAGACCTTTGTGGAAACGAATTAGAGAATGTGTTTCAGACCCCCAAAGTGACCAGGAAGACACCGACCAAAGGAGTTGTTGTAAACATTAAATATATATTTATCTGTAAAACTAAGATTAAATGGGATATAAGGGAGACAGCATAGTATAAAAATGATATGTGCATTGATAATACAGATATAGTAACTATCAAAAATAAGGGGAAGTAAGCAAAAAACAGAATAAGTTCACTAACTTCTGTATAGGTATTAACTGAGAGTAAAAGGCATATTATTTCAAATTGGATGTTTAGGGATAGGAAAGAATAGAAGAAAAAGTACTGGTAGTGAAATTTTATTTTTTCTTAGTAGGAAAAATGAACATTGGTTTAAAAAAAGGGGAAAAGAATTTCATATAAAGTAATCATTTGAGCAAATTATAAACCTATTAATGCCCGGAAATATATAGAGGAAAATGTAACAACATGGACTACTTTATGAAAAATTTTCTGTGTGTGCATTTTTTTTTCTCAATTTATTTATTTTCAGAAAAACATTATTCATTATTTTTTCACCACACCCAGTGCTCCATGCAAGCCGTGCCCTCTATAATACCCACCACCTGGTACCCCAACCTCCCACCCCCCCGCCATTTCAAACCCCTCAGATTGTTTTTCAGAGTCCATAGTCTCTCATGGTTCACCTCCCCTTCCAATTTACCCAAATTCCCTACTCCTCTCTAACGCCCTTGTCCTCCATGCTATTTGTTATGCTCCACAAACAAGTGAAACCATATGATAATTGACTCTCTCTGCTTGACTTATTTCACTCAGCATAATCTGTTCTAGTCCCGTCCATGTTGCTACAAAAGTTGGATATTCATCCTTTCTGATGGAGGCATCATACTCCATAGTGTATATGCATTTATGATGATATGACTCCGTACCCGTCTGTGTATGTATAGAGCACACCTAAAGCAACCTGGAAAAACTAAGGCCTCTCTTACCAGTCATCACTATGTCTAAATGAACTTAATTGAATCATAAGGAAAAGTTTATATTTTATACACAATATAAATTGAATCATAAGGAAAAGTTTATATTTTATGTATACAAAGATACATCTAAATTAAAGAGCTATAGAAATGTATAAATAAATAGAAACAGGCATTTTAGACAAACAGAAGTAAAAGCATAAGAGTTACAATTTTGATATCTAACAAATTAGCATTCAGTTTGAAAAGCCACTAACAGACAATGAAGGATAAATTATAATGTCTCAAGCTATATAGTTCACAATTGTAGAAATAAGAGTTTTAGTAATTACTCAGTTAATTGCCAATAACACAGATTTATAAAGTAGAAACCACTGTAGAGAAAATGATAAATAGCAGAAATGCTAATAAGAGATTTTAACACATTCTCTCAATCTAAAACAGAGTAAATGGGCAAATATTTACTAAAAAGATAAAAGACAATATAATTAATTAGGTATTTTTATAAATACATACTCAACTCTAAACTCTGATAGAAAGACTTTCTCTTCTGAAGTCTACAAGTAACATTCTCCAAGCTGGACTATATCTTGCCCACACAAGGACACCACCAAAAAAAAAAAAAAAATCCCCTTAATTACTCCGCCTCCCATAACTACAAAGAGACCACAATTCAGTAAGACAACATTAATAACAACAGCAATGAAAAAAGTCTTCTAAAGTGGAGCATTAAAAAGCATCTAATTAAAAAACTCTTTGATCAAAGGGGAAGCAAAGAAATACTAGAATTTCTTAAAAATAAGAACACTGAAGGGCGCCTGGGTGGCTCAGTCGGTTAAACATCTGCTTTTGGCTCAGGTCATGATCCTGGGTTCCTGGGATCCAGCCCTGCGGGGAGCTCTCTGTTCAGCGGGCAGCCTGCTGCTTCTTCCTCTGCTTGCAGCTCCCCCTGCTGTGCTCTCTCTCTCCCCCTCTGTCAAACAAACAAAATATTAAAAAAAAAAAAAAAAGAGTAGTGAATATACAACTATCAGACTCTATGGGAAGTAGTTAAAGCAGTTTTCAGAGAAAAATATAATGGCCCTAAATATATATATCACGAAAATGAAAAAACAAAAATGAATTAAGCACCCAATTAAAAGAATAGAAATAAGACTACATGGTACCCCCCAAAAAGAAAAAAAAGAAGATATTAATTTAAAAATTTGAAATAAATGAGTAAGAAAAAAGTGTGGAGTAAATCCAAATGTTAATTCTTTGGGAAAAAACGTAAAATAGTCAAACTACTGGCTAAGCCAATTAAGATAAAAGGGAAAAGCTACAAATACATAGGGTAAGAAATGATTAGGAGGGGTATAACTATGAAAACAGAAGACTTTAAAAAATCAGAGACTAGTTTATGCAAAAATATAAAAGAAATTTGTAAACACAAGATGACATTGATAAATTTTGTAGATAAACACAACTCTCCGAAACAGGCCAGAGTAGAGATTACTAACTGTCTGAATAAATCAGTTATTATACATAAAAATAGAGTAAGTGGTACACAGAATGATAGTTTTTGAGTTCAATTGGATGATCAGACTCATCAAACACATGGTTTTAATCTAATACTACATTTAATTAATTTAATATAAAACTTAGGACTGGAGGTATGGAAAGTAGAGTGAGTATCTTCCTGTCTTTGAAAGTGTAGCAGGAATTCATGTTCACAATGTCTGCAGGAGCTGGTGTGCACTTGGGCTACCATGATGCAGAGAACCGGCAGACCCAGTTCCATGCTGGTCATTTGTACCATGCCAGCCATCTTTAAAATCACAAGCTATGACATTTAGAAACTGAAGGTAATCCTGGTACGTGATCATCAGTGTTTGAGTGTTTTTTTTTTTAATGGTCAGACAATTCTATTAATAAAATCCATTTGAAGAAAAGTAAATAACAAAAAAATCCACCAAAAAAAAAAAATCACACCACCTATAAAAAAAGAACCAGCAATGAGAGGGGCTAGTTTTACCAGATATTAAAACATAATTTCTATTATCAAAATAATGTGATACAATCAGACAAAGCACTGAAACAAAACAGGAAACACAGAAACAGGCCCAAGTGTATATGGAAAGACATCATCTCAAATCAATGGAAAAAAGAAAGACAGGTTTTTAAATAATTGGTGTTGGGATAACTGAATATCCAAATGGAAAAAGTTGAAATAGGATCAATTCATCCCACAGTACATCAGGGTTAATGTCAAGGAATTAGAGAGATAAATGTTAAAACAAATGAATAAAAAAGAAAACTTTCAAGTTCTAGAAGAAAGTGTAGATGGATTCCTCTATAATTGTTGATTCAAAATCCATAGTAAGGGAATGATTTGTAACACTTACAAATTATTTTAATGACATACAAATGAAACATTTTCTTGGTAAAATGCACCATAAGCAAAGTAGAATGACAACTGAAAAGCTGGGGAAAATATTTGCGACTTACATCACAGAGAAGAGGTAAAATTCTTCATGTTTAAAGAAGAAAATAGAGAAAAAAGAGGCCAGTGATACTATAGAAAAATGAGGTATCAACCTACAGTTTAAGAAAAAGAAGTGCAGTGGTTTCTATATATGAAAATATGTTCACTTCTCTTTATAAGATAAATACACAATTATACTGAGTTTCTCTTGTACTAGACCAGCACAAATCTAAAAGATTTACAATATACTTTGTTAATGAGGCTTTGCAGAAACTGAAATTTACTATTATAAATTGTAGGAAGGACTTCACAATGTCCCAGCCCCACTGAAGGGAAATTTGGTAATATTTAACTAAATAAAATATTCATGTACTCTTTGACCAGCAATCCTACTTCTAGGAATTTATCCGCAAAATATAGTGGCAATAACATGAAATGACCTATACACAAAGCTAAATAAATGCTAAAGCAGTATTTATCATAGCAAATAACAGGAAGCAAACCAATGACCATCAGTGGCTAAGTGACTGAACGGTGGTATATTCCTACAGTGGAGTACTAGGCAACTGTAAAAAGTAGTGGAAATGTCTCTTACTACATGGTATAATTCCCTGAACATAATGCTAAGTGAAAAACCAAGTTTGAGGAAAATATGTATAGGAGGCTACCATTGGCAAAAGTAAATACCTAGCTAGCTAGCTAGATGACAGATAGATATGCTTGTATTAAAAATAGATACAGTTAATGGGGCATCTGGGGGGGCCCAGTGGGTTAAACCTCTGCCTTTGGCTCAAGTCATGATCTCAGGGTCCTGGAATTGAGCCCCGCGTCGTCGGGCTCTCTGCTCCACAGGGAGCCTGCTTCCTTCTGTCTCTCCTGCCTCTCTGCCTACTTGTGATCTCTCTGTCAAATAAATAAATAACAATCTTTAAAAAAATAGTAATGGTTACAAAATCAATTTAAGGATACTTAAAATAATGATGCTCTATGAAGGGAAAGAAATGAGAGAGAGATAAATCAAGAAACAGACTCTTATCTGTAGAGAACAAACTGATGGTCCCCAGAGGGTAGGTGAAGGATGGGTGAAACAGATGATGAGGTTTAAGGAGTACGTTTGTGATGAGCACTGGCTGATGTATGGAGGTGTTAATCGATATGTTATACACCTTAGACTAATATAATACCATATGTTAACTCACTGGAATTAAAACTAAAATGATGTTCTGTATAGAAGGGAGAGAATAGAATAGGGTACATAAAAGTGGGGGAGATGAAAACGAGGTTTTTCTCAATTTCTAAATTATAGATTTAATTTTAGAATTCTGAGCATGTTATTTATGTAACTATAACCAAAATTTGAAATCTTTTTCAAATTGAAATAATATCAACAGTGAACCTAACTGTGTATCTAGTTGGTATCATAGCATACAGAAAGAACCTTTATCAAGTGAACTGTCTAAAAGCACAGTAATCTGGCCATTCATCCCTAGAGGTGTATACACTAAGAAGAAGAAGATCTGCAAAAAGTCTTAAAGTGTTTTCCGTAAACATATTGATGATGATAATATTGGAAGTTTTGAGACTATATTTGTGAAAAAGCAAATGAGTTATTATGCTGGCATTTTTGAACCTCAAGGTTTTTGGTTTGGGTGAAAGACTGTGGTGACGAGAATACATTTCACACTGAGAGTGTCCTTATCTGAGCGTCCCGTCACATGGGGCTCTTGTGCATTCGTTCACGGCCACACCTGCCGTGGGCTGCTGCTCTCCCTCAGTGACTGAACGTGACAGGGATATCAACGTAGACCCGTGAATCTTTTTTGGCAGAGTTTGGTTCAAGGACATGGCTTTGCTGAACCTTCCTTAGATGGCACCGCAGGCTGGGTTGCTTCCAACCACCCTCTCACCTCCCTTATCTCTGTCTCGGTCTCTGTCCCTCATTTTTTTTTTTTTTTTAATTTCTTTTCAGCGTAACAGAATTCATTGTTTTTGCACCACACCCAGTGCTCCATGCAAGCCGTGCCCTCTACAATACCCACCACCTGGTACCCCAACCTCCCACCCCCCCCGCCACTTCAAACCCCTCAGATTGTTTTTCAGAGTCCATAGTCTCTCCTGGTTCACCTCCCCTTCCAATTTCCCTCTGTCCCTCATTTTTAAGTTGCCTCCTCTTTTCTAAACTCTCCTTGTCACTAGAGGTCAGACTTAACCTCTTAATACTGCCGGCTTTATTAAAGGAGGAGCTCAGGGGTTCATACAGAGGGGTCGTGCGGCAGCCTTCCTAACAGTCCTCCTCAGGTATCTTTCTCCCCAGACTCTCACCCATACATCCCTTCTGCCCCACAGCCCTCCCCTCCTCCCTATGCGCTTCTGCTCCCAGCCCATCACTCTCCTGTGTGACAGTCCCTGCCATCTTGTGTGGCTGTTGGCACGGGCACTATGGGCTCCTGTTCTGACTGCTTTTCCCTGGTGAGAAGCCACCCCTTGCATCCCATTACATCAGATTCTTCAGCTCCTTAGATGGAATCTTTCAAATATATGAACTACAGACACACACACGTAGAGATTAGGCATGTACGACCTGATGATGCTAAGCCTGAAGGCCCTCACCTTTCTAAAGCCCGTTTTTGCTCAGTGTTTTCTGGAGCGATGAGGCTGATTGCCACAGGTAGAGACTGGAGGCAGATATATAAAACAAAACTTACTTTTTTTGTTTTCTACTTTCTCATTGGCTTTCACTGTACAACCAGAAGATCAGGAAGTCTATTTCAGATCAGGTAAAAGATTTAGATGCCTCCCAGAAGAGAGTAAAACTAAAGTTATATTTGAATGTATTTTCAGAATAAAACCACATTTAGAGACTAAGAATATTTATTTCCTCTCTAAGCATTATTATTATCATTATTATTATTATTATTATTATTATTTGGTCCCCCTTAAAGTGTGAGAACATCTTTTTTTTAAATTTAATTTTATTTTTTCAGTGTTCTAAAATTCATTGTTTATGCACCATACCCAGTGTTCCATGCTATACGTGCCCTCCTTAATACCCACCACCAGGCTCACCCATCCCCCTCCCTTTCTCCCCTCCAAAACCCTCAGTTTCTTTCTCAGAGTCCACAGTCTCTCATGGTTCGTCTCCCCCTCCGATTTCCCCCAACTCCCTTCTCCTCTCCGTCTCCCCGTGTCCTTCGTGTTATTCCTTATGCTCCACAAGTGAGTGAAACCATATGATAATTGACTCTCTCTGCTTGACTTATTTCACTCAGCATAATCTCTTCCAGTCCCATCCATGTTGCTACAAAAGTTGGGTATTCATCCTTTCTGATGGAGGCATAATACTCCATAGTGTATATGGACCACATCTTCCTTATCCATTTGTCCGTTGAAGGGCATCTTGGTTCTTTCCACAGTTTGGTGACCGTGGCCATTGCTGCTATAAACATTGGGGTACAGATGGCCCTTCTTTTCACTCCATCTGTATCTTTGGGGTAAATACCCAGGAGTGCAATTGCAGGGTTATAGGGAAGCTCTATTTTTAATTTCTTGAGGAATCTCCACACTGTTCTCCAAAGTGGCTGCACCAACTTGCATTCCCACCTACAGTGTAAGAGGGTTCCCCTTTCTCCACATCCCCTCCAACACACAGTTCTTTCCTGTCTTGTTAATTTTGGCTATTCTAACTGGTGTAAGGTGATATCTCAATGTGGTTTTGATTTCAATCTGAAGTGTGAGAACATCTTAACCTACTGTGTTTAGGAATTAACTAGAAATTTTCCAGATGTACCAAAAAAGAAGAGTTCAGGAACACTTTCTCAGACAGGGCAGCCCTTTTTGTCCCTTCAAAGAAAAGCACAGCTTTTCATACAGGGGGGAGTAGACTCTGACTAATGGAAGATACCACAGATTTTAGGACTCTCCCCCTTGGGTTTTCTTCAGAATAGAGGACGAAAAGGAACAGCCGTCTCGTGTGCATCCTAGCACTTCTTGTCTTTCTTCTGTGTGCTTCCAACAGTTGAAACTTCTTCCCAAAGATGCTGGTAGCTTTACTGTACATTTTGTAATTTATAAACTCTTTGACATGCAAAAGGGGCCGGCATGGGGGGAGTGATGCCATTTATCTTAATGAAAATTTGATTCTCATTCCTCCTTACCAATAAATGAATCTCATTTCTCAAGAAGTCTTTTTCTTTTCTGAAAGTGATTAGAATATAAATTGATGACCTTGTGGAAATTTCATGGAAATCACAGTATATAGTGTAAAAATTCCTAAACCATAAGTCTTTCTAAATATAATTCTGATCGACCTAACCTCTAAGGAAAATTGTTTCAATTAAATTAGAAAGGGAGGAAGGAAGGAAGAAAAAAAAAAAAAGCCACCAGGAATAGTTTACAAGAAAATACAGGAGAGTAAAAAACCACACAATTGGATTTAGCTCCACGGTTTTTCCCTCTTAGATCTTTTAAAAAAATAATCCCTTAGATATTAAAGATAGATTCTCCTGTTGAAATAATGCTCAAAGGAAAGGACTTGAAATGGTTCACTGGTTACTTTTATTCCTTCTATACAATATTTGGTATACATGTAGATTTTGGAGGACATAGAATTGAGAAAAATATATGTATAACAAAACAAAAGAAATCAGAAAAATGAATATTAAGAACACAGTGAGATACTAGTACAAATACAGTGAGTTGCTTAAGAGAAGAGAGTGGTTACTAGAAGCAAACTGTGCTGGTACCCTGTCCTTGGACTCCCAGCCTCCAGATACGTGAGAAAATAAATTTCTATTGTTTAAGACACCCAATCTATGGCATTTTGTTATAGCAACCCAGATTGATAATACAGAACAACCTACAATAATACACTGAAAGGAGGAATGTGAAAATGTTTACCAATGTTAAAGAAATTTATAAAATACTATTTGAAAAGAAGCAGGATTTTTTTTTCCTCCTAATTTGTGTAACAAACAAAACAAAAAAGATATTATATTGTCCTGGAGAAAATATACAAGACAAAGCAACAGGTGCCCTACATCAAAGTACAGTAGAAATATGTCTCCCATATTTAATACTCAAATAAGTTATCTAAGAATCCATACATTATGATAAATAAAATAATATTTTTATCAAGTTTGCAAATAATATTCCATTTTGCCCTAAAAAATAAAATTTATATTATTTGAAACCACAAAAATACAGGCATATAGTTTTGTCAGTAAACTTATCCATGGAAAATAAAACTATTTCTGAAAACTGCTTTTTCATAGATGTGTGCTTATTTCCTAACAAGATAATATTGTAAAAGTTTTATAATAAACTTACTCATCCATTACATTTTACTATACTCTCCACTAAATTTTTCCAAAGTGAGTGTACAAAATCATCATTTCAAAGTAATTGAGGCACAGAGAAGTTGAATTACATATTCAAACAAGTGCAGATGAATTGAATATAAATTCTAGAATTATTAAATATAGGCTATGCCAGATTTCACTGGCTATAAATCAAACCTACCTCTGAACAAGTTATTCTAGTCTAGAATTGGAGTGATGATTATGGCTGATTGGCTTTCCATTGGTTTCAAGACCACCAGCCTCTGATCACTCGTAGGGGCACCTCCTGATGAAGCTTACATACCTCACAGTACCCCCATTCCTGTTACTTTAGGTTTCCTCTTACCAGTGAGTTCTCATTGTTTTCTGTAAAAGTACTGCGGCATCAAATGATGTTTTGCTATATTTTGTGGCTTCAGAATAGTAAAATAAATCCTTGGGGTTGGTGATATTTAAGTTAAAAACTGAATGCCGACTGATTATCTTCAAGTTCATCTCTAAAGCGGAAATAAACATGTCCTCCCTTAAGGTTTGATTTGAAGATAATTGAAAGTATTTGTGAAATACCTAGCATAGAGAATAGCACGAGGACTGCCCAATAGATAAGAAAGTATTGCTATTCAGACTGATTTAACCTCAAATCTGATTTAGTGTTTATCTAGAAACTGCTTATTAGAACACATCAAAATGATTATTCAAACCTTGCCTGTTAGAAAATACCTTCGGCTCAGGTCATGATCTCAGGGTCCTGGGATCGAGCCCCATATCTGTCTCTCTGCCCAGCAAGAAGCCTGCTTCCTCCTCATTCTCTCCGCCTGCCTCTCTGCTTGCTTGTGATCTCTGTCTGTCAAATAAATAAATAAAATCTTAAAAAATAAATAAATAAAATAAAATTCTGAGATGATTAATAACTCATGAATATTTACTGAAAGACTTAGTAATTTTTAAAGTAAGTGACCTCTTAAGAAAATAACGCATGGAAATATTTCTATTTTAAGTTTTTCATTTTTTCTCTTTTGTTATTTACTCTTTTTGAGTGTTAATCCAGTAATATAATTATGTGTGATGACACAAACAACATAATTAAATCATAAAACCAGAAGTCTAATTGTTGAGGATTAAGAATTTATTTAGACCCATTCATGTAGGGTTATATAAATGCTTTTAGCTAATGATTAAACACGATTGGTGGAGATTAACTCATCCATATAATTTTTACCCCATTTTGAAAGTGTAGTGGATTGTAAACAGAAAAGATGGAGTATTTGCCTTTATAAAACTTATAACCCTAATATTTTGTAATGGACCTACTTCACTTCTTGAGGAAGTGACTCCTTTTGTGATATTTATTTAAGCAAGTTTTCTCAGGTCACTGACTGTTAAATAAATCTAGTTAAGTAAGAGTAATGCATGTTAAAGATTTAAGAATTCCTTACCGCACACTGCATTAGCTTTCTTGCCCAATATTTCCACTTGCTGAGAAGTTTCCGGTTCTCAGATGTAGCATGCTGTAATAATTGATTATTTATATAACTTTTTGACTCTGCTGCACATAGCTTAGGAGGTCTAGCCTTACCCTCTCTGTTCCCAGTTTGTATAACAAAAGTACTTTTATCTTTCTCATAGAGGTTATAGAAAATAATATGTCTATGTATATAAGACTTGAATAATAATAAAAAAAGAGGAATGGTATGATTTTAATATATTGTCAGTATAATAGCCATCTCCAGAACTTATTTATTTTAATATTGCCTCTTTTGAATTATTTTTTTTTAAGATTTTTTTAAGAAGTCATCTCTATACCTAATAGGGGCTTGAACTCACAACCCTGAGATCGAGTCTCATGCTTCATCAACTGAGCCAGGCAAACACCCTGTAGTCTTAAAGTTTCTTTTTATCTAACAGAAATGACTCAACCTAGTTTCTTTCCTTTTTGCCTTTTTTATATCCTCATAGAGGTAAGATTAATGTTGTATGTCAGTAAAGGAATTGGTTTAGGTTTCTCATATTTTAAATTTCTTATATTAAATAAATAAACTGTACTTAAATTATAAATAATCTAATATTATTATGGGTAATGAGAGGTATAAATAAATTTGCATGGTATGATTAAAAAGAATAAAACAGACATGTAAATGAAATTAACTCTATCTGGCTTGAGTATTGATAAAGTCATGTATGATATTTATAGACTTGATTCTAATTATTCATAAATATAGATTCTATAACTGTATAATAATTTGAGGAATGTAGTAAGTTATAATAATTGTATATGATTTATAATGATTGTGTATATAATTTTTGTGTTACAAGGACATTATCACTTGGAATAAAGAACTGTGGTTTTTGGCCCCTGAATGTTTTTGATATATTTGTTTTCTAATGTACTATAACTAAGACCTGCTTTTTATAGGACATTAACAAGTGCCGGTAAAGACCTGCAAGATAATTTTCTGAAGGCACTGGCAGTGAGAGAAGAAGACAATCGCAACGGAAAAGTGAGCGTGAGTACATTTCATCCAATAGCTAAAAATATATACATTAAAGGCACAGTTGGTATTAATAATACAAGTTTTAATTCTTCCCTGAGAAGTAATGCATGAGGGATATAATATGGCTCTTTGTCGTATATATTATACAAAGTATGTGGGAAAAAATTTTATTCCCACTTACGTCTATAGAAGTACCCACTTGGTGAAAAAAAAATGATTTCCTACAACTATTGTAGAGAAAATGCATTGGGATGGTGGTTGTCGTCTTCAGCATTGTGCTAGTCTTATGTTGAAACTTGCTACTTTTTTCAGCTCAGCCTCCTAGTACAATCCTCCAAGTCACATCATCCACTGTCCCCCAAGTTTTGCCCTGTCCCTACCTGATTTGATTTTGTGTTACCTTCAGAAGAGAGTCCTGTAGTTTGCCTTGTAATCCTACCTTGGGAGATGTGATAGAAACCACATAATGGAGAGATACAACTTTTGATCATCCAAGGAGAATATGGTCTTACTTTATTAAAATGTGTGCTAAATCAAATATGTAGTTTTTAATGTTATTTGGAATACATATTTACTTTTACCTTTTGTTAATATAATATTAGTGATAACAGTCTTCTGTAGGTTTTAAAAAGGTTCTAAGTCAAGGATTAAAAAAGGAAAATACTCATGCTCAAACTGTAATAAATTTCTTACAGAAAAAAAAATCAGAAGTAGTGTGATGAAAAGTTTGAAACAGCAACAGAAAAATATGTATATAAGGTATATTTTGCCAAGGTTTTCTTGAAAAATAGTTGGAATTTTTCCAACAGGACTCTTGAAAATTTCACATGCAGACAAAATCCTCAATATACTTCGTAGAGAGAAAAATTCATACTTTAGTTAAATAATTTAATAGAATGAACTGAGCTTGAAATCAGGGAAAGCTTCTTGGGGAAGATGGACAAGTGAGATTGAAGAAGTGAAGTTGGAAATATGGATAGTGACTAGACTCTGGAGGGCCTTCTAAATTACAACAGAAAAGTGTAAAGTTTATCTGACTCTTAATAGAAAGAGCAGCTACAAAGGCAAAACATAGGATGTCATGGGAATCATGATAAGGACTTTTGGGAAGGGACATATGATCATTAATGATCAAACAAGATAAGGATTATGAAAGCTTTCATATAAATTTAAAATATATACTTGACAAGAACAAATTTCATCTACTCCATAACCTGATTCTATAAGGTTGAAAAAATGGCCCATGATTAGACAGTAAACCAATAAATCAATAAATACAAATAGATTTAGAGACCCTAAACCCAATTTTAACCACAGTGGTATACTTCCTCTCAAAAATATCTTTTTAAGTCTTTCTCTCCTCTTGGTATTTCTTTTAACAATGAGTGACAGACTCATCTACTCATCTACCCAGATAGAAGCACGTCAGTTACTGTAGACTCCCTACTCTCTCTCACTCGAACGAACCACTAATTTCTCCAAAATATAAATCAAATTACTTCAATTTTCACCATCTCAACTATCACTTACTTTGATTCAAACTACCATTATATCTTAAGGAAATTACTGTAATATTCTCCTAAATGATACACCTATGTATTTTCTTACCCAGCTCCCATTCACTTGCCAGTCACTCAATAGATTTTCTTGTGCACCCGCTCACACCTGAAACTGTTTTCGTTCCTGGGACACTGGGGTACAAGAGAATTGAAGACCTTAAAGAGTTTACATCTTAGAGAGGGAGATAGGAAATAAGTAAGCAAAATGGAAGTGGAAAAATTAACTTCATCTCTGGATAGGTACTATGGAGAACATAAAAGTAGAAAATCGAGTAGGAAGAGATTGAATAGAGTGGTTGGTTGATTTAGCTAAGGTATACAGGAAAATCACTTTGAGGAGGTGACATCTGTTGGGACTTCAATGACATGAAGAAGATAGCCATAGAATTTGAAGGGAGAGATATCCCAAATAGAAAAGGATTTGAGAGGGAGTGACATCCCAAGAAAAAGGAACAGCCTATTAAAAACTCCTGAGATAATCGCAGTCATGACATACTCAAAAGATGGTAAGAAGACCAGAATGGCTGTTATATATTTATTGAAAGAGATTATAGAGACAGGTGAGATCAGAGAGGAAATCAGGAGCCAGATCATAGGGGTTTTAAGGAATTTTGGTTTTATTCTTTAATTTTAATTTTTATATTCTTCTGTGTTAAACTAGACAGTCAATGGAAAATTTGAATAGAGAAGTGACCCAATCTTGTTTACACTTTAGAAAGACTGATCTTACTGCTGCTGTGCAGAGTGGAAGATGTGGAAGCAGGTCTCGAGAGAGGTAAAGATTTAAGTTAGGGAGCTTTTGTAATCAACCAACAAGAGACAAAACTCAACAACAGGTTGGTGCTAGCAGAGATGGAGTGAAGTTACTGAATCGTGTCTGTGTTTCAGAGGCAGAACAAATAGGACTCATTGATGTATCTGATGTGGAATGTTAAAGAAAGGAAGGTAGGGCAACTACTTAGTTTTTGGCTTGAACAAGGGGTAAATGTTGGTGGTACTCACTGTGACAGGAGAACTACTGAGGAATGCTGATTTCAGTAACCAATAATGAAATTGTGCTGTGTTGGCAGTATTAACTTCGTGACACTTACTAGATACTCAAGCAGAGAAGCTGATTGTCTTTTATACATATTGCTTTGGAACTTAGAGGAGAAGTCTTGGTTAGAATATAAATCTGAAACACACCAATATCTAAGTGGTATGTAAAGTCGTGGGCTTGCAAATATTTGTGTCGGCAAAAGAATGAGGTTCTATGACAGGTCTTTATGGTACCCAACATTTAGAGATCCGGAATGTGTGAAAGAGCCAGCAACCAACTGATACTGAGAAGGAGCAAGTAGGAGAAAAGTCAGGTGGGAGCCATGCTCCAAACCGGAAGAAGAAACAATTTCAAAGGAAAGAATGCTCACCATGTCAGATGCTGCTGAGAGGTTAAATAAGGTGATGCATTCATTTCCCCCTGGCTGCCATAACGAATTACTCTAAACTGGGGGCTTAAAACAGTAGGAACTTATTTTTCATAGTTCTGGAGGCCAGAAGTCTGAAATTAAGATGTTGGCAGAACCATGTTCTTTCTGAAGGATCTATGGGAGAATCTCTTCTATGCCTTTCCCTTAGTTTCTGGTGTTCCTGGAAATCACTGGTGTTCTTGGGTTTGTAAATCTATCACTCTAATCTGTGCCTCCATCATCATGTGCATTCTCCCCTCTGTACCTGTGTTCTGTCTTCTGTTCTTATAACAACACCAATCATATTGGATCCTCCTCCCCAATGGTATGGCCGAGTTAGTTTTATTACATCTGTAAATATCTTATTTCCAAATAAGGTCATATTCATAGGTACCAAGGGTTAAATCCTCAACATGTCTTTTGGGGAGGAACAAAATTCAGCCTATAGCAAATGATAAAAAGTTTGTCATTGTTTTTGGCTAGGTAAATGTCATTGTTACATTGGTGAGGGCTGTTTCAATGAAGGGTATGGGCAAATGTCTCATTGGAGTAGGTAGAAAAAAGAAAAAAATATGTAAATGAAAATGAAGAGAAACAACATTTTTTTGAAATGATTTTTGCAGTGAAGGATAGTGTAGACATTGAGTGACAGCTGGAGCTGGAGCCCAGGAAGTTTGTTTTGTTGTGTTTTAATATAAGATGGATAATGTTAACCCGTGTTTTATATTAATGGGAATGATCAAGTAAGTACAGAGAGAGGTATTGATGATATAGGGGAGAAAGGAAACAATTGCTGGAAATAAGTCCGTAAAAGGAAGATGGAATCTAGAACACTAGGAAAGAATTCACCTTTGAGAGGGGCAGAAGCCACCCTTAAATTATAGGGAGAAGAAAGAAAGAGTCTGTAGGCACATGTGCTAAGTAGGTTGGTGAATTTGGGTTTGGGACAACAAAAGAGCTCTGCTGTGAGTATACATGTTTTCTCTGCATTGTTCCTCTGAATGATCTTTAAATACATTGTTAGGGTTTGGTTTTTCCCTAGAAAAGTTCCTAAATTTAACTTTGATTGAGTACACTAAATAGTTAACATTAAATGTTGGGTGGGTGGTCACTAATTTGGAAACTGGAATCTTATCAGACTCATAGCCTTGCTGACTCTGAAAATAACATGGGCATTCATTTATTTGGGTCTTTGAATTTTTGATATTATAATCAACAGAATACATATCATTGTATCAAGAGTGGCATTTAAGGTTTAATTTTGTTTCCTAGTCTGGTCTTAAAGCAGACTCCAAATGGTTTTATAGAAAACTGTAAAAGAATAAACATATTTTAGACAGATCTAATTATGAGGATCATAAGCTTACTTAAAAGCCATTTAGTTAATGGATACACTTTTTATAAAAGTAGTCCGATAAAGTATACAGTATTCATGAGATATGAATCTATATTAATTTGCTGACAACAGAAATTATATGTGAACTTTATGAGGTCTGAACTCTCCAAGGGAAATGACTATTTCCTACGTATTAACATTTCTCTACATAGTGAATGCAAAATAAATGGAGAACTCCAACCCAGAGGCTCATTTGCTACTCTTTGTGTTTCATCTTAATGAAAGTACAAGCTGGAAAAATTATGATGTAGTTTTAGAATTGACATAGTTAATCTGCATGGCCTAGTAAGGCTTGAAGGATAATTCCATAGCAATTTTCCTAGGTAATTTTCTTTAAATGTTGCTAGGAAATTAGAAGAAGATTGGATTTACCTTCCCACATGCACAACTTTTAATTTTATTTTTAAGTTGGGTGATCCCAGGTTTCAAATGCTATTTAGTGTAACTGAATCTTGTTCGGGGTGTCCTCTTTCTCCCTCTGGTCAACTAATTGCAAATTGATTTACTAGTTTTTTCCATTTAGGCCTTGAATTTACTCTGTCAAAGAGCCTAGAGCTTAGGAAAACAGCACTCCTGTCTGTCCCCACTTCCCAGTGGGCCCCCACCCCAGTACTTCAATGCTCAAGTTATAGGATTACTTGCTTATTAAATGCACTCATACCATTTCTACAAACCTACTGCTTGGGCACGTAGTCTCAGGGCTATGCCCTGGGAGGGAACAGGGTTTTATGACAGTTGAAAGTTTATAGATATTGTTCAGATAAATCCTTTTTTAAAAAAAGCTTATATTAAGCTGGAGGTAACTTGATTTAATTTAAGAATCAATATTATTTTATGAATGCGTCTGAATTTCATACATAATATATGCTTCATGTAAGTGTATGTATAATATATATATGCATGTATACATATATACATACATACAAGCATATTATACAGAAACACACACATTCCTTTCTTTAAATTTTCTTCCAAAATACTCTTGTTTTAAGTCACTATGATGTTCTGTGCATTTAGACAAAACATTGAGACTTATGTGCAATTCATGTATAAAAATGTTAAAAGGATTTTTATTAATTGTGTAGTGCCTCATATGACAGATATAACGAGTATGTTTTCCTGATAATGTAACTATTTAATTTATTTTAAATGTGTACCATGCATGTATTAAAATATTTCTACCTTACAATTCATATATTTCAGATTTAAAAATTCTTTAAAATCTAAAATGACTAACCATTTCCTTCTCACTTATAAACAGATTTATTGTTTCCTGAGAAAGTGTATTTTTCTGATTGCTTATGTTGTGAGGCTTTTAATACCACCTCCACAGTGAGGCACGCATTAAGTATATGTTTATGACAAGTGCTTGGAAAAAGATTAAGCAGGTGTGGTTCTAGATACCCAGAAACTCAGAGGCAAACCACACTGATGTGTAGGTGGACATAAAATATTCACTGATTTTTGGTGGTCTTCTGGATTTTCTATATACAATGTCATGTCCTCTGCAAATAGTGAAGGGTTACTTCTTCCTTGCTAATTTGAATGGTTTTTATTTCTTTCTGTTGTCTGATTACTGTGGCTAGGACTTCAAGTACTGTGTTAAATAAAAGTGGTAAGAGTGGACATCCCATCTTGTTCCTGACCATAGAGGAAAAGCTCTCAGTTTTCCCCCATTTAGTATGATACTGGCTATGAGATTTTCATATATGGCCTTTGTTTTGTTGAAGTATGTTCCCTCTATGACATGATGCTATATATGGAAAACCTGAAAGTCTCCACCAAAAAACTGCTAGAACTGAAAAATGAATTCAGTAAAGTTGCAGGAGAAATCTGTTGCATTTATATACACCTATGCTGAAGCAGCAGAAAGAGAAATTAAGGAGTCAGTCCCATTTACAATGGCACCAAAAACAGTAAAATACCTAAATATAAACCCTACCAAAAATGTGAAAGATCTCTACTCTGAAAGTATAAAACACTGATGAAAGGGATTGAAAATGACACAAAAAAACATAAGAATGTTCTATGCTTATGAATTGGAAGAATAAATATTATTAAAATGTCTATACTACCCCAAGCAATATACACATTTAATATGATCCTCATCAAAATGCTACTAGCATTTTCACAGAGCTAGAACAAACAATCTTAAAATTTGTAGGGAACCATAAAAGACCCTGAATAGCCAAAGCAACCTTGAAAAAGAAAAACAAAGTTGCAGGCATCACAATTCTGGACTTCAAGTTATATTACAAAGCTGTAGTCATCAAAATTGTATGGTACTGGCACAAAAATCAACATACAGATCAATGGAACAGAAAAGAGAACCCAGAAATGAACCCACACAACTAATGGTCAATCAATCTTCCACAAAGCAGGAAAGAATATGCAACAGGAAAAAGACCCATCTCTTCAACAAATAATGTTGAGAAAACTGGACAGCAACATGCAGAAGAATGAAGCCAGACCACTTTCTCACACAATATACAAACATAAACTCAAAGGGGATTAAAGACCTTTATGTGAGACCTGAAACCATGAAAATCCTAAAAGAGAACACAAGCAATAACTTCTTTGACACTGGCCATAGCAGCTTCTTTCTAGATACATCTCCCAGTGTAATGGAAACAAAAGAAAAAATAAAGCATTGGGACTACCTCAAAATAAAAAGCTTCCAGTGAAGGAAACAACAAATGAAACTGAAAGGCAAACTGTGGGATGGGAGAGGACATTTACAAATGACATATCCAATAAAGGATTAGTATCCAAAATATATAAAGAATTTCTAAAACTCAACACCCCAAAATGAATAATCGAATTAAAAAATGGGCAGAAGACACGAATAGACGTTTTTCCAAAGACATTTAAATGGCCAACAGACACATGAAAAGATGCTCAACATCACTGATCATCAGGGAAATTCACATCAAAGCTACAATGAGATACCCCCTCACACCTCTCAGAGGAGCTAAAATCAATGACACAAGAAACAAAAGGCGGTGGTGAAGATGTGGAGAAAGGGGAGCCCTCTTATGTTGTTGGTGGGAATGCAACCTGCTGCAGCCCCTCTGCAAAACAGTGTGGAGTTTCCTCAAAAACCTACAAATAGAACGATGCTATGATCCAGCAATTGCACTACTAGGTATTTACCCAAAGAATAAAATATACCAATTGAAAAGGACACATGCACACTGATGTTTATAGTAACATTATCTACAGTAGCCAAATTATGGAGATATTTCAAGTGTCTGTTGGCTAATGAATGGATAAAGAAATGATAAACACATGCACACACACACACACACACACACACACACACATTAAAATATAACGTAGCCATAAAAAAAAAAAGAAATCTTGGGGTACCTGGGTCGCTCAGTGGGTTAAGCCTCTGCTGTCAGCCCAGGTCATGATCTCAGAGTCCTGGGATTGAGCCCTGCTTCGGGCTCTCTGCTCAGCGGGGAGCCTGTTTCCCTTCCTCTCTCTCTGCCTACTTCTGATCTCTTTCTCTCTCTCTGAGAAATGAATAAAAATAAAATCTTAAAGAAAGAAAAGAAATCTTGCCATTTGCAATGACATAGAAGGAGCTGGAGAGTATTATACTAAGCAAAATGAGTCAGTTAGAGAAAGAAGACAAATACCATATGATTGCACTCATATGTGGAATTTAAAATACAAGAGCAAGAGGAAAAAGAAAGAGGCAAACCAAGAAACAGACTCTTAACTATAGAAAGCAAACTGATGGTTACCAGAAGGGGGGGATGGGCTAAATATGTGGTAGGGATTAAGGACGGCATTTGTTGTGATGAACATCAGATGTTGTGTGAAATTGTTGAATCATTATATTGTATACCTAAAACTAATATTACACTGCATGTTAACTAACTGGAATTTAAATAAAAACTTAAAAAAATTCAGAGAACTAAGCACATTGTGTGAATACATGAGATACTGAAAAATCATTTTCTCAGAAAAACCAGAGAGAATGTTACATGCATTAAATATTTAAATCAAGTTGAGTTTAAGGGTATTTTTTTCTTGAAATGTCCAAAAATACCTTATTAGAAATGGTAAAATTACAGAGGGTCCTTGAATGAAGATGTAATGTCTTGAGAGCATTTCATGTATATGAACGAGACTAAAAATTGTAAAGGTCAAAAATGTGATGATTGTATGAAGAGAGGTCTATCTAGGTAGAAATAAAGAGAAAAAGTGGGTTATTGTGAAACAATAGTTTCCAGTTTCTTTCTAGATTACTCTGATCAACATGTTTCTCTCCTATCTTGGTGTCTATGACATAATTATCTTACAGTTTTCTTACTTTAGATTTTATTCTTTCTTGGGCTGACTACCTGATACCTCTACTTGAAGCTACATCCTTTCCACTATACACATTTTTCCTTGGAATGATCTAGCCCCTGTACATCCACCGCCATTAATCCAATGAATGTGTTTCTTGCTACCAAACCAGAGGCCTAGGGCTTTGCTGTGCATCTATTAATTAATTTATTCAATTATTCATTAAATGTTGGAAGCTAGTCTATACTAGGTATTATGCGAGCGTCTGGAGATACAGTGGATTTCAAGTGCCATATGGATCTTGGAGTTGCTTGGGAAAGAAAGTGAGTAACCAAGAAAGCATACAGATAAAGCAAACTTACAACTGTGGCAGGAGCTGTGAAGGAAAAACAGCAAGTTCTGATTGTACACAAATGGTCAGGAGATGATACAATCAGATTTTCAGACAGAAAAAAATAGTGCATCTTCAGGACAGAGAATAAACTAGAGAGAGGATAAAACAGAATACATGCAGGATCACATTAGAGAAGATAAAATAATAGCCTGGATCCGGAAGATGACAGGGAAGGTGAAGAGCTGACTTGACCGTTCCTTACAAGGTAAACTGGGCAGGCTGTGGTGACAGGGTGTAGCTCAGACCAGGGTGGAAACAGAGGGAGGGGACATGGACAACCGGCCCCCACAGCTGGGGAGATGGTGCTGCAGCTCCTTGCCACATGGTACATTCAAAGGTCAAGAGAGGGGCACAGAGAGACCAAGTATCTGACTGTGAATATATAGAGTTTGAGTTGTTTGGGGAAAAGAAGTTGTTGAAATGTTAAGTAGGTAACTGGAGAAAAAAGATCTTCAAAATTTACTCCAGTGTTTATCTCCACATTGCTATCCCTCAGATACTTAAATTTATATGCATTGAAATTAATTTTCTTTTCCTTCTATACTCCTCAGATCTCACGACCAGCAGGTCACCAAGTGCAGTCAGTTGTACCTTGTAAATATGTCTCAAATAAATGTGGGGGAGAAGGCAGGGAAGCCAAAGAAGCAGACGGCAGCCATCTCAGAGGGCTCTGCTGGGCTGCGCTCAGTAGCATGAGACAGTGCGTGGAAGGGGACGAGCTAACTGTCAAAGAATGTAGACAAATGGTTGATGTGATCAGACATGCATTTTAAGAATACACTGGCCCCAGGGGGATACACAGCTCTGTAGGAGGGGTAATGAAGTATGAGACAGGGAAGCCAACTGAAAGGCCACTGTAACATTTTAGATAATAGATAATAAAAGCCTGGGATAAAGAAATGACAGGATAAATAGGGGAAAAAGATGGAGTTCAGTAATTGTGGAGAAAACTACAAGCCGTCTTACTCATTTTGATTTAGGAACTGGGAGTTGGGTTCTATTCTTGTGTTTCTACTTAGGGGATTCCATAGGGTGTGAGCAGTTGTTAATTTTATTAATGGAAAGAGAAATGTGACCTTGGCATTAACAGATTTACTGTATTTCAGTAGATAACAGCATAGAACTTGGAGATGGATAGTAACTAGACTCATGTTCTAGATTTACTCCTTAGCCAATATAATAGATGACAAAGGGTCTGTGCTGAATTTTCCAAGCCATAATGCCCTGCTCTGTCATACAGAGATTAAAAGAATATCCTCATCATAATATTAATTATTGAAAAGAAAATGCAGATTAGATACTTGGCACACTGCATAAAACACAACACGTATTTAACTATTGTGATTTCTGCAGTAAAAGAAAATTATAGCATTGCTAGAGTTATAATAGTGAATAAAAAAGAAGTTGTAGAAATATGCAGTGGTTTTTAAGGGAAGCATTGAATGGTTTTGAGTCTCTAGAAAAGATGGTTGAAAGAGTTCCTTAAGACATTCAGATATTTACAGATTTTCTTAGGGTTCCAAAGATTGTTGGTCATTACCAAGATATTACAGAAATCAGAATATTAAAACAAACGCTTTATGTTATGGACTTTGATTTATGTTATAGGAAACCACAGTCTATTTTATTAATTTTCTGCTCTGTGCAAACCACTTTGCTATTTGCCATGAACGAAGAAAAGACATGGACCCTCCCAACACTGTTTCTAATGTAATAGGATTATGTAACTCTTGTAAGTGGCTAAGTGCCGGCGTGGGGATGGGGTGGGGCGAGCTGTTCTTTTTCAGATGGGAGTAAACTAAGAATCCTGGGTTTATTGAATGGAAAAAACAAAAATAAAATATTCCTTTCCTAATCAGAGACTCATGAGGATTGTAATGAAAGGTCACATGGTGTTCTGGGCTGAGAAAATGGAACCTGTTGACACTTATTTTCCCACTGAATGTTGACTATGTAAACAGTTACATGGCTGACTAGTTTGGGCTTTGAAATATGCATTATTGAAGCTGGTATAAAAGCACTGCTTACAACTTTTCCTTCAGAGTCATTCAAAGAAACCACTGTACGTGGGTAAGGAAAACCTATGAATTAGGCAGTTCCTAATATACCCATTTCCTGTGTTGAAATCTCTATGAAACATAAGATTGCGTTGTATATGACCAGTAACATTGTGCTGACATGATCTTTTCCCTCCTTGCTATTTTCCAACTTCTATAAAATGTTCCCTTTCAAGAAAATGAAGGTATTGTAAGATGTTTATTTCCTTTTTAATTGAATCCATGCCTGTCCATTAATAAACCCTTATGGAAATTATATGACTCATTCAATCGTACCTTCATTTTAAACAAATTACATCAGTGTTTGGAAAATAAAATGCACATCAACTTACATTTTACTGAGAAAAGTATAGTTGAATAGATCTTTAATTTTTTTAAATTTTCTAGATAAAAATATGAAATAGGCAGTGAGAAATTCTGGAAAGAGATGTTATGGAGCCATATTAATTTGAGTTATATTCTTGGATTCCCCCTTTATTACAAGCTAATAGGTCTTCAACTCGACAGAGCCCGAGTTTCCTGCACATGATATAATCATTTTCATATAGCTGAGATACTTCTAGAATAAAATTTTATAATGTTTAAGGCACAATAAGCTAATACTTAGTAGATGTTTAATAAAATATAAGGAATATGTGTTTTGTAAAAAAAAAAAAAAAAAAAGTAAGTAATATGTGTTCTGTTATTTCAGGTTCCCTAGAAGTAGAGCCTAAGGTAGAGATTTTAGTGGAAGTTGTTTGGTGAGGAAGTTCTCTCATGTGAAACCGGTTAAGGGCACGAGGGAAGCATGATAGTACGGAAGAGAAAGGTAGGCAGAGACGTGATTTCAGTGGAAATCTAGCTCCATTCTGATCACGCAGGGACCTCTGGCTCTCGAATTGTATCAGAGGTTGTTTTGCCTTGAGGCAAGGGGGGTGTGTTTTATGCACAGTCTCCTTCCCCTTTCCTGCTTCTGTCAACTAATCATCAGCTGCAGCAAGGGTTGGGGGAGGAGGGATCAAGTGACTCAGGTCAGCCAAGGGCAGTCCTTGTTGAGGAGAGAACAGGTGTGAACCATTAGCCATTAACACCTGCAGCATCTGGTAGAGGGGGGAGTGCCAGTCTGGGAAAGGGGATCTAGGAGGGACACTGCCCACATGCACTGCAGATGAAAAAGTTTGATTTTAGACATTTTTGAAAGAAAAGAACGCTACTTTTCCAATATGTGTAACTGTATATATGCCAAAAAAAATTTTCATTTAAGGTACTTAAATTTATAATGCTATTATAAATTATTATTTTTTATAAAGGTTTAATTACTTTAGTGTCCAGTTTCTAAAATGAGAACGGTATTTTTGAATTAAAATGTATTTTACTGCAAAGACATCTTTGTTTCTAAATAATGACAAGTCAAAACATGTTTTCAGGTCCAGAAATTTTGCATGTATACTAAGCTTTTCTACTCAAATCGTACACTCACTCGTACACATTCCCATACATGACGGGTGCTGTTCTCAAGGACTGGCAGAATGAAGCCAGTGAATCTACTTGTGATTTAGGAAACAGCATTGTGTCAGAATGCGTTCATGAAAGACGTGTTTGTGAATGTAATAATTGTGGTCATGGGAGTGGAGATACATTTTATTACTTTCTAGACACTAAGCATTTTCAGATTTAGTGCAGTTTTTAAATTTTTTTTTATTTTTTTATTCATTTGACAGACAGAGATCACAAGCAGGCAGAGAGAGGAGGAAGCAGGCTCCCCACTGAGCAGAGAGCCCAATGTGGGGCTCGATCCCAGGACCCTGGGATCATGACCTGAGCTGAAGGCAGAGGCCCTAACCCACTGAGCCACCTGGGTGCCCCAAATTTAGTGCAGTTTTTAAAAAGTTTTTAATTGAATTCCAGGTAGTTAACATACACTGGAGTATTCGTTTCAGGTGCACAATGTAGTGAATCAGCACGTCCATGCGTTACCCTGTGCTCATCACACTAAGTGCCCTCCTTAATCCCCATCACCTCTTTAACCCGTTCCCCACCTCCCACCTTCCTTTTGGGAACCATCAGTTTGTTGTCTGTGTTAAAAGTTTTTTCTTGGGGGGTACCTGGGTGGCTTGGTGGGTTGATCCGCTGCCTTCGGCTGGGGTCATGATCTCAGCGTCCTGAGATCAAGCCCTGCATCGGGCTCTCTCCTAAGTGGGGAGCTGCTTCCTCCTCTCTCTCTCTCTGCCTGCCTCTCTGCCTACTTATGATCTGTCAAATAAATAAAGTCTTCAAAAAAAAAAAAAGTCTTTTCTTGGTTTGTCTCCCCCTCTCTCAGTCTCTTATTTTCCTCTTTACTCATTTGTTTGGCTTCTTAAGTTCCACATATGAGTGAAATCATATGGCTTTTGTGTCTTTGAATGTTATTGGCTGCTTATGGAATAGGAAAAAGAAGAAAATAGATGTAAGTCACTAAAATTTGAAAAATGAACTGTTTGGTCACATTATGGCATTAGTACATTCCCTAAGGTCTGTGCAAACAGGTGACCTTGGCTATTTGTCTGATGGTGAAATGTAGTAGGATTGTTTAGACATTAATAGAGGTATGAATAACCTAAGAACGCACTGTTTCTATTCATAAAAACAAGGGTGAAAATGGTACAAGGCCTGCTGATTTATTCGCAGTAAATGCTCCAGTGAGGCTTATGTGAACTTGTCAGTCCGCATTCCTCCAGCTGCCAATGTAAAACCCACAGAGCTCCGTGGGCGCCTGGGCGTGTCGGGGTTGGACTGGTCCGGAACCGTGAGACCGAGTGCGGCCGGCCGAGCCCGCCAGCCGGGACCCCCAGCCCCTGCCTCGGAGCGCTGCGCGCAGAATAGCCGAGAAGAGCGCCGCCCCGCTGTGTGGGGCGCAGAGCTGCGGGGCCCCAGCCCGTTTGCGCCCGTCGGTGTCCAGTAACCTCCGGTTCCCCGGCTCCCCGGGCTCCGGCGGCGCTCGGCGCTTCCGAGGGTCGCGTGCGGGTTCTGAGCCAGCGGCGTCCGGGGGCTCCGGGGGCTCCGGGGGCTCCGGGGGCTCCGGGCTCCGCTCGTCCGTCGGCCCCTCGCTCCGCCGCGCTCGCCCGCTCTCTCCTTCTCTCTCAGCAAGTTAAACAATAAAATAATAAAATTCGCGAAGTTCTGAAAACCAAAAGACTTTTTGTTCAGCGTTTGAAAAAGAGTGATTTGCCGGTGAAACCTGATCTGAAATGAGACTTGACGGATCTTCCCTCGTTTACTGTCGCCGTCGCTCGGGCTCGTGGCGGAAACCCGACGGGTCTGGTTCCGAGACGCCGCGGAGGCTCGCTGGGCTCGTCGGGGCGCACGTGCCCCCCCCGGCCGCGGGTCCTCAGACGGACGGGCGAGCGGATGCGGATGGTGCGGGACGGACGGAGCGCGGCCCGCGGCACAGCCGGTTCCGTGAGAAAACACCTCAGGGATGTGACGCGGTCTCGACGTTAAACTCACAGCAGAGCCGGTTCTGCTTTATGTACCTGCTCAGCATGATCTCAAGACAGAGCTTCATTACTACGGGCCCCGAAAGTGCCCCGGTGCTGAGAACCACTCAAGCAGGAGAGAAGATTCCGTGCGGCCAGGACTGGGAATCCGCTGGCCGGCGCCCTGCCCCGGCCCAGGTCGTGCGGTCACGCTCACCTGCGAAGACTGGGCGACGGCCGTGCCGACAGCGAGGGGAAGCAGCTGTCACCGCTGAACACCCACTGGCCGTTGTGCCTGTCACGTGTGTCTGTGCAGATGACGCCATCGCTATGTCATACTCACAAAGCGAAGGATTTACTTACAGAAAAATTATCTCATAAGTAAGGCCATTAGTCATCTTTAGTAAGTGAGCATGTTCTAACTTCTAAAAAAATGGGAAAACTGCAAAAAAAAAAAGTAATCATGTGAATAACTACTCTTCCCGTGTAACAACGTACATTAAAAAGCCATCCTTGTTAGACAGTATGGTACTGGAGCATGAGTAGATAATTGCTCAACTGTACTAGTATCAGATAAATGAAAATTAAATGAGTTATATTTTGCATATACAAGATCAGAAAAAAATAAAGTGACAGATCTTGCCAAATGCGGTGAGGTTGTGAAGAAGTAAGCAGTCATGTTCATGATTCAACGCGCAGTACACTGCTAGGCACAGTTCAGAGAGCAGTTTAATGAAGTCTGGTAATCACAAAGGTGTGCGTAATATTTAAGCTAATACATGCCTGTCTGAGAGAAGCTGTCCGTTCTGTGTGTAACAAGGTAGTTACAAGTATGTGCACTGGAGCATTACTTAGAATATAGCAGAATAACCTAAATGTTCATAAACATGAGACAAGTTGTGGCTCATTTGTAGAATGGCACACCGTACGGCAATCCATGTGACGAACTAGATGTATCCTGTATTATCAGTGTGGGTCATCTTACAAAGATCATGTTAAATTAAAAGGAAAAAAAAGACTGCAGGACCATTCCAATAATTTTTTTTGTTTGTTTTTCTCAGAGTCCAGTTTTTGGTTTACAGCAAGGAAATTTTTTTTAAAATATTTATTGTATTGTGTTAGTCACCATACAGTATATCATTAGTTTTTGATGTAGTGTTCCAAGATTCATTGTTCGTCTATAATACCCAGTGCTCCACACAATATGTGCCCTCCTTAATACCCATCACCAGGCTCACCCATCCCGCACCCCTCCCCTTGAAAACCCTCAGATTGTTTTTCAGAGTCCACAGTCTCTCATGGTTCACCTCCCCCTCCAATTTCCCTCAACTCCCTTCTCTCCATCTCCCCATGTCCTCCATATTATTCCTTATGCTCCACAAGTAAGTGAAACCGTATGATAACTGATTCTCTCTGCTTGACTTATTTCACTCAGCATCATCTCTTCCAGTCCCGTCCATGTTGATACCAAAGTTGGGTATCATCCTTTCTGATGGAGGCATAATACTCCATAGTATATATGGACCACATCTTCCTTATCCATTCGTCCGTGAAGGGCATCTTGGTTCTTTCCACCGTCTGGCTATTGTGGCCATTGCTGCTATGAACATTGAGGTACACATCGCCCTTCTTTTTGCTACATCTGTGTGTTTGCGATAAATAACCAGTAGTACAGCAAGGGAATCTTACCTACAACCTTAAAATTAGTAAGGTTTATCTCTAATACAGAGAGTATAATCATTCAGCAGAATCCTTTTGTGAGAACAATTGCTTCCAATTCCATCCAGAACAAACCACAGAAAGCATTGATTGAACTAGATCCTATAAATTCATGCTTCGTCTAAATCCACTTCTGTATACTTTATTTTCAAACAGCAACTTAAAGGTCAACCAAGAACTGTTGAAAAATTCCTACAAATTTTGGAGAAAATCCAAGTACAGTGGGTCCAATAAAGTATAAAATTGTGGGATATGCTGATTGTGGTAATTACATAAGAGCTTTAACTTTTCGAATGTTTCATGTTAATGAAATTAAAAAATTTGCTACTCCAGATAACTGGAGTTATCTCATGTTAATGAAATTAAATGAAATGTTATCTCATGTTAAATGAAATTTAAAAATCTGCTACTCCAGATAACTGGAACATTTACAGATTGGTGTGGATTTAGACATGTGTAATAGTGGCCATGTGTATTCATGAGAGTATTTGATCTTTGAGGCAATATAATAGTAATATTTTTTTCTTCAAGTGCATAGATTTTAAGAAAAAACTTCTGGCTGCCTAATGTTAACAAACACAATGGCTTTCAAATTGTGAATGATACAAAACAAGCAATGGGAAAAGAAAGGTTCTCAATACATGAAATATTTTATTAGAAGTGAAAGAATTAAATAGATTTTCTGTCAACAAAGAGTTTCACCTCCTCAAACTACCAGTGGTCCTCATCAGAAAGATTCTAGTGAAAATGAGCTGTCAGAGGAGACGTTGACTGTGCTGTAATAAATAACAGAGCTGAGCTCCAGAGCAATAAGGAGACTATAACTATGATTACTCTTTATGAACATTATTGCTCAATCTAATTTGCAAAACGTGATGGTGAAGTTGGCAGAAATTTGTAATAACTAACGTTCTAATTTAATGTTTGTATTATTAGGAGAAAATTATATTGCATCATATTCAAAGGATTTTTCTTTTGATTTCCCAAATGAATATTTAGTACTTCAAGAGGTTGGTATGTATGATCTCAGCAAGTTTTTGATCACAAACAAAAATTTAGCAATCATGTTGATTTCTCTTTTTCTCTTTAACTCCAGTGTGCCATGAATTAATTAAGTGATTTTGACAGCCAAGCTTTGGAAACAGTATTCTGTTTAGATGCTGTAGTGGAAAGGAAATGCAGTTGAGCCTTCCCATTTTTGTCTCCCACTCCTGAGTCCCAGGGGAACAGTATATTTTACAGCTGGGGCTTAACAGTTTGTGTTCCTTTTTTTTTTTTTTTAATTTCAATTTTTCATTTAAGTTCTGGTTAGTTAACATATATGGTAAAATTGCTTTCAGGTGTAGGATTTAGTGATTCCTCGCATAATATAACACTCAGTGCACATCACAACAAATGCCCCCCTTAATATCCATCACACATTTAGACCATCCCCCGCCCACCTTCCTCCATCAAGTGTTGTGTTCCTTTAGATGAAAAAAAATGTGTATGTTGGCAGGTGCTTTTCATTGGACCAATTAAACATATCTGACCATTTCTGGTCTCTATTTTTACTAATCCTGGGGAGAGCGGTTTAAGGGGAGGGAGTAGATTTGAACCAATGTCTTCATTATAGTCAAGTTAGCAAGAATACCTGCTTGATTTGGCATAAGGGCCAAATACATTTGTATTCTGCCTTGGTTCTTGAGAGATGGGGGGAAATCTCAGATGGGTCAGTTTATCTTTCACTCACTTTTTTTCGAAATCTGTTCTTCTTCATATTTAACCAACTTTTGCAGTGTTAACAATTTTAATTAAGATAGTTGTCTTTTGTTGAATGCCTACTTTGTGTTGTTACTTATAACTTGTCATGTTACTTGGCATAAAGCTATTCATAGCATTCCTTTATCATTGTAATGTCTGTAGGATCTATAGTGATACCCACTTTCATTCCTGATATTGGTGATTTCTTTTTATTAGTATTATTTTTAATTAACACATAATGTATTATATGTTTCAGGGGTACAGGTCTGTGATTCATCACTTTTACATAATTCACAGTGCTCACCATAGCTTATACCTTCCCCAATGTCTGTCACCAGCCAGCCCATCCCCTCCCAACCCCCTCTACTCCAGTAACCATCAGTTTGTTTCCTGAGATTAAGAATCTTTTATGGTTTGACTCCCTCTCTAGTTTCATCCAATTTCATTTTTTCTTCTCTTTCCCCATGATCTTTTGCCTTGTTTCTTAAATTCCACATATCAGCAAGATCATATGATAATTTTCTTTCTCTGATTGATTTATTTCACTTAGCATAATACCCTCTAGTTCCATCCATGTTGTTGCAAATGGCAAGATTTCATTTTTTGATGGCTGCGTAATATTCCACTGTATCTCTCTGCCTGTCTATCTATCTATCTATCTATATCATGCCTAATATTGGTGATTTCTATCATCTCTTTTTTCCTGATATGTCTTGCCTAGGTTTATCAATTTTATTGATCTTCTCATAGAACCAGCTGTTAGCTTCATTGATCTTTTCTATTGATTTTGTGTTGTTTATATCACTGATATTTGCTTTTTATTATTTCTTTTCTTCTCACTTTGGGTTAAATTTGCTCTTGTTTCTTAAGATGAAAGTTTAGGTTTTTATTTGTGACTTATTTTCTAGCATAGATGTTTTAGAGCTGTGCTCTTCCTCTAAGCACTGTTTTAGTTCCACCAGATGTTTTGGTGTGTCGTTTTTTCATTTTCATGCAATTTATTTTTTACACAGTATAGATTACTTTCTGATTTCCCTTTTGATTTCTTTTTGACCCATGAATTATCTAAAATTTGTTAGTTTTCAAATAGTTGGATATTTTCTAGTTTCTAAGATTGCCTCAGTCTTTGAGATTAATTTATTAATTTTGATTACCCATCCCTCTTATTCCTTTTCTGTCATGGTCTTATCATTTGAGATGAACAGGCTGAACAGATACATCACTGTTAGCTAATGTGCTTTCTCCCTAGTATTGTGTTCTTAAGTGATTTCTGAGGAGACTAGAATTTTTTGTTTTGTTTTGTTAACTTTCTGTTTCCTAAATTATTTCTGTGTCTTCCAGGGTAAATCTTTTTTTGTATGTATTTGTTGCAAGATTTTTCTCAAATGTCTAGTGACCCTTGGTTATTCATTCATATTTTTTTAAAAAAGGGAAGATAAAGTTGACTGTGAGCTCTGATAGGCTTTTCATTAACCTTTCCATGACTTGTCAGGAAACAGAGACCTTCTTAAATGAAGAAGACTTTGCTATGTGACACCAAGTACATACTCTCATTCTCTTCAGGGGTTTAGTTCCTCTAGTAGTAATCTTTAATCTTTTGTCTGGCTGTTTGAGGGGTATGGCTTTTGGGCTATTGATTAATTCTATTCATGCAGATGAAGTGTGTGTTTGATTGACCTTCTTGGCCCTACTTCTCACTCCTTGACTTCTCTGCAGCGCAGTTTCTCAGAGCTGAGCTTCTCCAGGGATTAACTGATAAAGCTGATTTTCTTCTTGGTTACAGTGCTTTTCCTTGTCCTTGCCTCCCTTCTTCTTCTCTTCCTCCATGAATAAGCTCAACTATGCCGGCATCTTTTTTGTTAATAATGCTAGCTATATATTTTTTAATTTTTAGAGGACTTATTTATTTATTTTTTAGAGAGAGCTGTGGTGGGGGGTCAGAGGGAGAGGGAGAAAAAGAGTCTTAGTCAGGCTCCACGTTCAGTGTGAGCGAAGGCAGGGTTTGATCTTATGACACGTGAGATCATGACCTGAGCTGACCGAAATCAAGAGTCAGATGCTTAACTGAATGAACTACCCAGGTGTCCCAATGATGCTAGATATATTTTAATTCTCAGTAATTACAGATCTTTATTTTTTAATTTTGTTAAAGATTTTATTTATTTGACAGAGAGATCACAAGTAGGCAGAGAGGCAGGCAGAGAGAGAGGAGGAAACAGGCTCCCCCGCTGAGCAGAATGCCCCATCACAGGGCAGGATCCCAGGACGCTGAGGTCATGACCTGAGCTGAAGACATAGGCTTTAATCCACTGAGCCACCCAGGCGCCCCCAGATCTTTATTTATTTTTTATTTTATTTTATTTTTAATTTAATTTTATTTATTTATTTGACAGAGAGAGATCACAAGTAGGCAGAGAGACAGGCAGAGAGAGGAAGAAGCAGGCTCCCTGCTAAGCAGAGAGCCTGATGCGGGGCTTGATCCCAGGACCCTGGGATCATGACCTGAGCTGAAGGCAGAGGATGAACCCACCGAGCCACCCAGGTGTCCCCTTTATTTTTTTTTAAAGCAGAATTTTGTCACTATATTCTCATTATCAAGAATCTAATGTTTGATGTAAGCATAATATGTTCATGTGTATGTGCAGTTTATATGTGTGTATATAAAAAGTTTGTTATTTATTAATGTCATTTTTGGTAAAGCAGATTTTTCCATATTTTAAAGATTTTTAGGAAAAACAGGAGAAGTAACGTGTACCCAATGATAATAGGAACCCTTTGGGCACTATATTTGGGAGGGTTGTCTAATATTTTATATGTATTTGTTGCTTGGCAATAGATGCTACTTGAGAAGCCAGTACTAAGGTGACTTTTGGATGCAAATCCTTTTTGTACTTTATTGAACTGGGATAAAGACTGATCAAATAAAATTACCTGTCAAGAATTTGAAACTAGTATGTCAAAATGAATATAAAATTCAATAAAGTGCTGTTGTTTGGGGCGTTTCTGTAGACCTAAGATACGGAAGTGTCATTAAATGGATAATGCGTATCACTTTGGCATCTGTAATCAGGTATGAAATAGTTAAGTTATTTACTAAGGGAAATTATGCACACATTTTCTTGTGTGTTTTCTGAGATGACGGAGTTCTCCAAGATTCTTGGAAAAATATTTGGGGAGGAAGAACATCGAGTTCCAAAATACTTTCTCCTTTGGGGGAAGTGGAGTTGGCAGGGTGTGAAATACCTAGCACTCTCTCTGTGGCCCCCGGGGAGGGTGCCCATCACACTTGCAGGTCTTCGTGTGATTCACCTGGATGAAAAAGAATTGAGAAAACAAAAGATCTCATTTAAAAATAAATCTCATTTTGTATTATGATGTTTTTAGAGTCAAGAGAGGGAGAGAGGGAGTGAAAATGGAAAGGAAGGAGGGACAAGTATAGTTAACACCAATTGCATCATGAACTGTACTGTCTTATAATTGAAGAGAGCAGAGTTTATCTTTTAGCCTCTTTTCCAACTGGGAATTCCTTTTTCAGCTCTCTGGCAAATGACCATGCAGCCTCTGTTAAAATAGTTTAAATGTTTTCAGTGATAGGTAGCTCATTTTTTTGTAGGTTATTTCTATTTCCGAGATTTCTGATAATTGACTGTGCTGGGAAAAACCTGCACATCCTCTGGAGCAATATAAAATAATGCTGCTGCCACTCTGTGATTTTTGAAGATAGCTTTCATTTTTTCCTTTTAAATTTTCTTGGTGTTTTGAAATTAACTTTTAAAAATTTTTCAATCAGTATGTAAACTTTCATATTCTGAATTTCTTTTTGATACTCCCCAATTTTCAATATCCCTTAAAACTTTTTAAAATCAAAGGATAACATACAAAGAAAAATACACAACTTGTAAGTGAGCAGCCTCATAAATTACCATAAAGTGAACAAACCATTTGATCAATACTTCCAAATTGTAAAAAAAGAACATCATAGATAATCAAATAAGCCATGTTCCTGACCACTTTGTCACTACTTTCCTACTCCCAAACATAATCACTATTCTAATTTCTAACACCATAGAATAGTTTTGTCACTTTTGAAATTTGATATAAATAAAACCATATTGTCTGACTTCTTTAATGCAATATTTTAAGAGTCACTCATATTATTGTGTGTATTGTGGTAAATATTACTGCATTTCTGAGGTTTTCCATTGTATGATAACACAATTTATTTTTCAGTTTTACTATTTATGGAGAGTGGATTGTTTATAGTTTTGGGCTGCTCTGAATAATGGTGCTGTGAACATTCTCATACGTATCCTTATTTGGATATATACATGATTTTCCATTGGATATGTACAAGTAAAATTGTTAGGTCATAGTATATGTTTTTGTTCAATGTTAGTAGATAATGCCACTTTCCAGAGTAAATTGAGCAACTTATATTCCCAGTAACCATGTATGAGAGCCCCTGTTGCTTCATAGTCTCATTAACATTGGGTATTTGAATTTTTGATTTTAGATATTTTAGTGAGTGCTATTATCTCATTGTGCCTTAAATTTGCTGATTACTGATGAGGTCTTCACATGTTCATTGGTCATTTGGATATCCTCTTTTGAGAAATGTCTAGTGAAGACTTTTGTCCATTTTTTTTTACCATGTTTTTACCTTTTTAAAAATTAAGGTGTTTTCCATATATTCAGGATTAAAACTGTTTATATGGGACTATTTTATTTAGGAATATTTTCTCTAGCTCTACTTCAACATGATCTACTAAGGGAAGTTCCTAATTTTAATGTGGTAGAATTTATTAGTTTTTTTTTTTCCTTTATAGGTAGGGCTTTTTCTATGCTGTTTAACATATCTTTGCTGTCGGTCCACCTGGGTGGTTCAGTCAATTAAGCATCTCCCTTTGGCTCAGGTCCTGGGATTGAGTCCCGCATTGGGCTCCTTGCTCAGTGGGGAGCCTGCTTCTCCTCTGCCTTTGCTGCTCCCCCTGCTTGTGCTTTCTGTCTCTGTCTCTCTGATACATAAGTAAAATGCTTTAAAAATATATTTAAAACATTCTTTGCTGTCCCAAGATCACAAATATATACTCTTATGCTAACTTCTAGAAATTCTATTGTTTTATTATTTATATTTAGATGTTTTTTTTTTTTTTTACCTACAATTATTTTGTGTGTGTGTGGTGTGAAGTAGAAATGAAATTCCACTTACTGCACATCTTAGCAAAGATGTTAAGTAGGCATGGATATAAAAATTTGGACTTCAGAGTGGGAGTGTAAATCAAAGCTGAGATTTGGGGAGTGTTGAGTGTACAGATGGTCCTTAAAGCTATGAGATTGGATACTGTTGCTGAATAAGTGAGCACAGGTTGAGAAGAACCTGAAGAGGGAGCCCACGGACACTCCACTATGGGACCCCAAACCAGAATCATTGCTTTGCTATATGACAGTGTAGATAGAGTACAGTATACTAATACAGACCATAGTGTATTATAGATTCCTGTCATCTATGTTCTGCCTGTAGTAGTGTATCCCATGATTGCATTGGCTTATGCCACAGTCAAGTCAGAATATAAATTAAATGTTATGGTGAACCGGAACCTCATCTTTTTAGTATGAATTATTAAGCCAAGCCCTTCATTCCACACTAAAGGAATTGGTTAGTTTGCTAGTAAAAGCAGCAATTTACATTTTTTCTTCAACATTCTGTGACGTTTTCATGTTACTCAGATCATTTGTCCTAGCTTCTCCCAACATTTTGGAATCTTCAATAACTAATTCAGCATGTTTGCTGTCTCTCTGTTGCATTCAACGTTTGTGGGTTTGATAAACAAGTGACAGCAAATTCTGGATAGTATGGAACCATATCCAGAAGTCTTTGATGGGTGTGGTAGAGACCGACCTCCTTCAGCTGACATCGCTCCCAATTCCAAACTTTGTTTGAGAAAAGCTAATCAATTATATCTAACCTTCAGTCACCCAGGTCATATTTCCTGGTTTTCTAGGAGGAAATCTTGAAAAAAGACATCTTTCTCTGAATTCTCACTTCATACGGTCTTGAGGGGGTCACCTGATCCTGGAATCTTGCCCTCAATCTTGTCAGAAGAAATTACTTCCAATGTCCATTTATTTCACTTATGCAAAAAGGACTTTCCACGAAATGGTATGATGCATGCCCAAAAGTCATACTTGGCCTCTAGCCAAGCTCAACTGTGTGAAAGCATAAACTTCGTGCACAGTAGTTTTTGTTCAGCGAAACTGAGAAAGGAAAGAATCTCTGAAGTACATGTTCATTTCAGCTGCGACATTTACAAAGTGCTTATTTTATATAATGCACTGGTTTAGATGTTACAAAGGGCATAAAGAGAGTCATGGATCCCAGCCAGAGTACCTTATATATGATCTCTAGTTCTGTCCCCTACATTGCTGTTGAATCCACATCTCTATAATCTTCATTTCCTTAATAACTTTTTCCCAAATCATATCCTGTGATTTTACGGTTTAAGACACCCCCCCATAAGTTGTTGCAAGATGTTTTTCTAAGTTATTCACTAGCAGTGAGTGATGATATTTGGCTTTTTACAATTACGTGCCTAACGTTCATGTCCTGTGAACCACCTCTGATTCTGTACTGTTGTAGGTAGAATTGGTAATCAGAGGTCAGAACACTGGGTCTCTTAGAGGGTAAGCCATAGAGTTAGTGGCCCAGAGGGGTCTAGGAAATGAATTCCCTTATCTCCGGTCCCATTTTCTTTCACAGTCCAGAAAATGTGACTTTAAAATTACAGAGGTACTGAATTTCAGAACCCCTGTTAACAACGAATACAGACTCAAAACTCTGCTAGGTGCTCCTCATGATCACGTTATTATGAATTTCATACAGAATGAGGTACTGCTGCTCCTGATCTTGCAAGCTGCTACTGTTACACTCCCAGGAAGTCTTTGAGGTCTGAAACTTGTGTTTAGGTTGTAAGGGATCGTTTATTCCTGAAACATTTACAGTAGTGCTTTTATAAGGCATGCGACCCAATCATAATATGTGCTTTTAGCAATGAAGGAGTGAACGTTGTTGATTATCAGTAGGAAACTTGGATGTTATACACTTGAAATTGGGATACAAAACAAAACAAAAAGCTAAAGATTACCAGATCTCAAAGGGAAAAATTAGTAATCCATGAATAATAAACAGAGAAAATATTTTCAAAAGGCAGGGTGTCAAATACCTCTGAGATTAGTTTAACGTATGTGATCTGCACTTATATATAGCAGATTACCTAAATTCAGACTGACCTTGGCCACTGTGGAGGGTAATATTTTTGAAAGAATGAGCTGTATTAAAAAGTTTCTGCAGTGTATTAAGCACAAATATGCTTTCCTTCCACGTTAGGCATGCAGAACTTTTTCCCACCTGTTTGTTTTTCCTTAAACAAACATATTATCTGATATAACTAGTCCAAAGAAAATTTTCTCTTCCTCTACATGAATGAACTCCCCTCTTACCCTTTTGCTAAATCCTGGAGCTCTGATGTAGTTCTTATATTACATCCATGTCACTTCTTGGAATTGCTTCAATAGCATATTGCCCTGAATTATTTTCAAACATTTAATCACCTTCTGTTTAAGTCTGTTTTCTCCTTTGACAGTGTAAATTATTTTCCAAATACAGTGTATGATAATACAGAGTAGACTCCCTGTGCTATTAGGAGGTTTGAAATGAGAAACGAACTTGTCTCAAAGTCCTTATAGCCGTAAAACATGGCAAAATTAACAATGTTTCATCAAGTCTCTACTGTGATTTTCATACCAGTTGTTGCATATTGTGGTTGTCTTTTCACCACTGAAAAATTCCATTTTTAAAGTGGAAATCTCCCAAAGAATTGGTTCTGGGTATCCAAAATATATGGAGGAGGTATCTAATAAATTTAGATTTAATCTGTGGTAAAGATAGTAGGCTCTGGAGTAAGATTTTTAGATTCATAGTTGAGCTCTGATATTTACTAGTTGGAGCACTTTGGGAAAATAGTACATGCTTTCTGAGCCTCAGTTTCCCAGGCTGTGGAATGAGGCTGACAATGGCTCCCACTCGTTGACTTATGGAATGCTTTAAATGAGATGGAGTATGTGACGTGCTTACTATGCTGTCTGTACTTAGTGAGTGTTTAATAAATCTTAATCATTTCCAAGATTTACATGAGATGGTTATAGAAAGTTGCAACCTTTTCAGATGGCTGATGAGAAGAACCACTAGGAGAAACTTAAAATGTTCTATTATTTTTAGTGTATGTATGATCAAATTGAGACTCAAAGAGGTGAAGCTTATTATAACCATCTCACTTATCTAAATAATATATGTAAATCATAAATCAATTTAAGCCTCTAACCTCAGCATTTTCTCATATGGCATTATTTGATGTGGAAAATTTGTGCTACGATGATTTATTTTTGCCTAAATTTTAAGTTTACCTAGTTTGGATAGTTACTAAAATTTTTCATTTGATGCATTTTTCATGATAGGAAACATACCATGTTTTGTGCATTTGAAGTGTAAGTGGTGTGAATAAATAATAAATAATGTTGGCATTTGAGGACATCATGTATGACTTCTCTGTTCCTCAGTTAAACTTGGAACTGATTGAGAGAATATTCTAAAGTGAGACAAAATGAGAAATGTATGGTGAGTAACATAAAATAGTAAGAAAAGAAAGAAAGAAAACGACGTTGATTCTCAAGTAGAGAAGTATGTACCAGATCAGTGGAGTAGGAGGAAACAAACCGGCTTGCTGTCACTGTCCTCCTTTTCCAGGAGAGAATTTGGAACAGTCAGCCTACAGGAAGCTCTGTTCCGTGGAGAGGACTTCTGTTCCACTCCTAGCTCCGCAGAGTCCTGAAATGCACAGACCACTAACTTGTCCATTTCTATGGGGAGGCATACGGGGTAGAACAACTTAAGTTTTTGTTTTTATTCAAGGAGTTCTAAGTGAATATAAATGAGGGGAAGGTAGGCATGAACCTTAAATATGTCTGTTAGTGTTAAAACACTTGGCAGGAGTGTTGGCAATCACTGCAGTTGTGCAAGGTCATCCTAGAGGCTCAAGCCTAATGACATAATAAATAAATAAACAAACAAACAAACAAACAAATAAATAAAATATATAAACATGGAAAGGAAGAATCCAAAGGTTCAGTAGTGGACAATGATGTCATTTCTTCTAAAGTTCAGGAGAACTAAGTGAAAAATCAGTACAACTACTGAGAAATTTTTTTTCTGGAGATCAAATATCAGATTTTTGCCTTATGCCAGAGAATTCCAGGATAGAAGTTTAAATATAAAAAACAATCAACCATTTGATTTAGGTTAAGGGGAGACAAATCCCGTGGCCCTGGTAGCTAGTCTCTTTCTGTTTCAGTTGCTTCACAGAGAGCTGGCTTAGCAGTCTGAGTTCCTGGGGCCCAGAGGCTCCCCCTTTCCAACAAGGCCAGTCTCTGATAAGGTGGTTTTCACTGGTACAGATCACATAGGTTTCCCTTCCCTGAGACTCACGAATCCATGAAGTATTACTGACTCACATTCCCTGTCTGCTGGAATGTTAGCCGTGTGCACATAGACCTGAGCTGTGGACATTGAGTAGAGGTTGGAGAGGGGCTGTGCTCTTCTGCTTAACAGCTTCCCCTTGACCACCCCCATTTCTGTCTGCACTGTGGAGTGCTGGTGGCACGTGCCCATAACCTCTGTGCTCACAAAGGTATAAGCAAATGTTCATAAGCTGCTTTAGAGTAAAGAAGATCTGTAGGAGAGGCACGAATGCCAGCAATGTTGAAGGCAAGGAATTACCAAACTGAGTAAATAAGGCTCTAGTATGTTGAAGGCCCCAATATTAAAAATGAGGATATAAAAGGACAAATGTGAAAACTGCATGTAGTGTATTTTACATATCAATTTTAAAAAGTCCTGTTCTTAATAGCAAATTTGGGAATGCAGAGGAATACATGGGCAAATGTCCAACAGAAAATGCCCAGATGTCCAGTGAGCACTGAAGACACAGAATCTGTAAATTAAAATGAGACACGATTTTTGCTTCTCAAGTTGGACATAGAGGAGATAAAAACATCGTTTAGTGTTGAAGCCAGAGGTGATCACATATTATTTTGATAGGAGCATTTTGGCTGTAGGGCCTATTTAGCCAGAGAGGCTCCATCTCCATTGAACAGTCATTTTGTTGTTTGTGCAGTAAAACTTAAACTGACCCTGCCCCACTCCCCCAGGGACTTACTTAAAAGCAAGTCCGGGAAACTAGTAAAATATGGTCGACCAGTCCGAGGTAACAGAGCTCGTATATAAGGGCGGGTCAGGCCAGGTGGAGACATCCAATCAGTGGGCGCACATACTGTCTCCCTAGCTACCAAGGAGTGTGGGCCCCGCCTTTTGGGCACTTCTTGGGCGCCAATTCTGACCAAGGTGATAGGCTAGTTCAAATAGCTACAATGGGGTGAATTGTAGTTCAGTTGGCCACCCGTGTGTGACCTAGTATGACTGGGCAGCTTTCCCTGTGTGTTGCAATCTCATTGGCCACCTGTGTGTGGCCAGGCTCAACCACATGGCCTTTGCCCTGTAAAAGTTAGTCTGTGAGGCTGGGGGTGGTCGCCCTCTCTGTAAGAGGCAGCCCCCAACGGTTGGTTTGATTCTCAGTGCTTGGCACGAAATAAAGCTTTGCTTGACCTTCGCTTTGTCTCGGTCTCGCTCCTTTGATCACAGACTTATCATTGGGGGACCGATCATTGGCAACACATGGTTATAAATAGAAAATATGTATATCCTTTAACCAGTTACAGGAATTATTTTTAAGGAAATAGTTAAGCGTGTGTTTAAGGAATTTGCTGTTGGACTATTTAGCAGTGCATCGTTTGTTTGTTTTTAGTTAATACTGTTATTCCTGCTATCTAGATATAGAGATTTTTTTAAAGATTTTATTTATTTATGAGAGAGAGATAGCATGAGCAAGGGGAGAGGCCGAGAGAGAGGAGATGAAGAAACAGCTCTCCACTGAGCTGGGAGCCAACATGGGGCTTGTTCCCAGGACTGAGATCATGACCTGAGCCGAAGTCAGACACTTAACCGACTGAGCCTCCCTGGTGCCCCTATATATATTTTTTTATTTTAATTCCAATATAGCTAACATGCAGTCTTATGTTAGTTTCAGGTGATTCAGCAGTTCTTTACATGACCGAGTGTTTGTCATGGTAAGTACATTCTTTAATCCACGCCCCCTGCGTCACTCCTCCACCCAGGGCCCCCTCGTGACCGTCAGTTTGTTCTCTAGAGTTAAGAGTCTGTTTTTTGGTTTGTCTCTTTTTTTTCTTTGTTTGCTTGTTTGGTTTCTTAAATTCCACACGAGTGAAATTATGTGGCATTTGCCTTTCTCTGACTAACTTATTTAATTTAGCATTATACTATCTGGATTTGTTCATGTTGTTGAAACTGTCAAGATTTCATTCTTTTTTAAGGTTGAGTAATATTCCTTTGTGTATTTTATATGCCACTTCTTCCTTATGCATTCTTCTGTCCGTGGACACTGGGGCTGCTTCCGTAAAGTAATTCCGTAAATTGTAAATAATGCTGCAATGAACATAGGAGTGGATTTATCACTTTGAATTAGTGTTTTCATATTCTTTGGTTAAATATCCAGCAGGGCGGTTGCTAGATCCTAGGTAATTATATTTTTAATTTTTTAAAGAGCTTTCATACTTTCCACAATAGCTGCGCCAGTTTGCCTTCCCACCAAAAGTACAGGAGGGTTTGTTATTGTCCACATCCTGGCCAATGCTTGTTTCTTGTGTTTTTGATACTAGATGTTTGGATAGGTGTGAGTTGGTATCTCATTGTGGCTTTTATTTGCATTTCCCTGATGATGAGTCATGTCTTTTCATGTGTCTGTTGGCCATATGTGCGTCTTCTTTAGAGAAAGATCTGTTCATCTCTTCTGCTTATTTTTTAATTGGATTGCTTTTTTTTTGGTATTGAGTTGTATACTTTTTAGTATTTTTGGATACTAACCCTTTATCAGATATGACATTTACAAATCTTCTCCCATTCGGTAGGTGTCTTTTGGTATTATTGATTGTTTCCTTTGCTGTGCAGAAGCTTTTTATTTTGATGTAGTCCTAATAGTTTATTTTTGCTTCTGTTCTCTTTGCCTCAAGAGGCTTATCTAGAAAAATGTTGCTACCACTGGTGTCAGAGAAATGGCTGCCTGTGCTCTCTTCTAGGATTTTAATGGTTCCAGGTCTCACATTTAGGTCCTTATTGCATTTTGAGCTTATTTTTGTGTGTGGCATAAGAAAGTGGTCCAGTTTCATTCATTGCATGTAGCCGTCCAGTTTCCCAGCATCATTTGTTGAAGAGACTTTCCTTTTCCCACTGTATGTTCTTGGCTCCTTTCTCAAAGATTAATTGACCATATAACTGTGGGTTTATTTCTGGGTTTTCTAATCTGTTCCATTGATCTTTGTGTCTGTTTTCACACCAGTACCACACTGTTTTGATTACTTCAGCTTTGCGGTATAACTTGGAGTCTGGGATTGCAATACCTACAGTTTTGTTCTTATTTTTCAAGATTACTTTGGCTATTCAGAGTGTTTTGTTGGTTCCATTCAAATTTCAGGATTATTTTTTCTAGCTCTGTGAAAAATGCTATTGGTGTTTTGATAAGATTGCATTGAATTTGTAGATTGCTTTGGGTAGTATGGACATTTTAGCAATATTTGTTCTTTTAATATATTAGCATGGAATATATTTCCATTTTTGTGTGTCATTTTTCTGTTTCTTTCTTCAGTGTTTTATAGTTTTCATAATATAGGTCATTCACTCCCTTTGTTCAGTTTTCTCTAGGTATTATTTTTGGTGTACTTGTAAATAGGACTATGCTTTTAATTCTCTTTCTGCTGCTTCATTATTAGTGTTATAGAAATGCAACAGGTTTTTGTATATTGATTTTATTTGTATACTGAATTTATTAATTCTAATAGTTTTTTAGTGCAGTCTTTAAGGTTTTCTGTATATAGTATCATGTCATCTATCTGTAAATAATAAAAGTTTCACTTCCTTGCCAATTTTGATGCCTTTTATTTCTTTTTCTTTTCTTCTGTGGCTAGGACTTCCAGTATTGTGTTGAATAAAAGTGATGAGCGTGGACATCCTTGCTTTGTTCCTGATCTTAGGGGAAAAACTCTTAAGTTTTTCACCATTGACTATGATGTTACTCTGGGTTTTTCATATATGGCCTTTATTATGTTAAGGTATGTTTCCTCTAAACCTACTTTATTGAATGTTTTAATTATGAGTGGATATTATCTTTTGTCATGCTCTTTCTGCATGTATTGAAATGATTTTTTTTGACCCTCCCTTTTGTTGATGTGATGTATCATGTTGACTGATTTGTGAATACTGAACCAGCCTTTCGTCTGGGAAAAAATTCCATTCGATCATGGTGAATCATTTTTTTTTTTCCATGTATTGTTGGATTTGGTTTGCTAATGTTTTGTTGAAGATTTTTACATCTATGTTTGTCAGAGATAGTGGCCTATAGTTCTCTTTTGTGGTAGTGTCATTATCTGATTTTTGGCATTAGGGTGATTCTGGACTCATAAAATGAATTTGGAAGCTCTCCTTCATCTTGTATTCATTGGAATAGTTTGAAAAGTAGGTATGAACTCTTCTTTAAATATTTGGTATGATTCACATGCAGAACTATGAACTCCTGGATGGGAATTTTGTTTTTTGGGAGGGTTTTTAAAAAATTAATTCATTTTTTAAAAATTTATTACTGATTCAGCTGCTTTGCTGGCAATTAGTCTATTCAAATTTTCCTTTCTTCCTGATTCAGTTTTAGGATGTTTTATGTTTCTAGGAATGTATCCATTTCTCCTAGGTTGTGTTGGCATATAAGTTTTCATATCTTTTTATAATTCTTTGTTTTTCTGTGGCATTGGTTGTTATTTCTCCTCTTTCATTTCTGATTTTGTTTATTTATACTGCCCCAACACACATAACTTTTTTTTTTTTTTTCCCTTTGGGTGACTCTGGCTAAAAGTTATCAATTTTATTGATCTCTTCAAAGAACCAGCTCCTGGTTTCATTGATCTGTTCTTTTGGTTTTTGTTTTGTTTTGTTTGTTTTAGTTTCTTTTTTGTTTATTTCTGCAATAATCTTTATTATTTTTTTCCTTCTAACCATTTTGGGGTTTTCTTTTTCTAGCTCCTTTAGGTGTGAGGTTAGATTGTTTATCTGATATTTTTCTTGTTTCTTGAGGTGCACCTGTATTGCTATAAACTTCCCTCTTAAAATTGCTTTTATTGTATACCAATGATTTTGGACCATTTTGTTTTCATTTTCATTTGGCTCCATGTATTTTTTTTTATTTCCTCTTTGATTTCTTGGTTGACTTACATTGTTTAGTTGCATGTTATTTAACTTCCATGTACTTGTGTTCCTTCTAGATTTTTTCTTGTGTTTGATTTCTATTTCATAGTGTTGTGGTAGGAAAAATTGCATGGTGTGACAGTCTTTTTTAATTTGTTGAGACTTGTTTTATGGCCTAATATGTGATCTTTTCTGGAATACGTTCTATGTGTACTTGAAAAGAATGTGTAGTCTGCTGTTTTAGGATGGAATGTGTTTCCACCCTAAATATATCTTTAGATCCATCTGGTCCAATGTGTCATTAAAAGTCACTGTTTTCTTATTGATTTTCTGTTTGGATGATCTGTGCATCCATGTAAGTGGGGTGTTAATATCCCCTACTATTATTGTATTACTATTGATTAATTCCTTTATGTTTGCTATTAGCTGCTTTATATATGTGAGTGCTCCCATGTTGGGTGCCTATTTACAATTTTTATCACTTCTTATTGGATTGTCCATTATTATCATATAGTGTCCTTCTTTGTCCCTTGTTACAGTCCTTGTTTTTAAGTCTATTTTGGCTGTTATAAGTATCAGTACCTTGACTTTCTTTTTGCATCCATTTGCATGATAAATGCTTTTCCATCCCTTTACTTTCAATCTGTGTCTGTCTGAAATGAGTCCCTTGTAGGAAGCTTATAGATGAATCTTGCTTTCTTTTTTTTATCCATTGTCACCTGATGTCTTTTGATTAGAGCATCCATTTACATTCAGTGTAATTACTGGTAGTTCTGTACTGATTGTCATTTTTTTAATTTGTTTTTTTATGGTTGTTTTTGTATTTTTTCTGTTTTCCATTCTTCTCTTATTCTCTACTTTCATGGTTTGCTGGTTTCCTTTAGTGATATACTTGGATTACTTTCTTTATGTTTTGATTTTATTGGAGGCATTCTGTGCCATCTCAATCTGGATTTCTCTTTCTTTCCTCAGATTTGGAAAGTTTTTGGCTCTTTTTTTCTTCAAAGAAATAGTCTGCCCTATTTTCTCTCTCCTCTCTTTTTGGGATCCTTACAATGTGCACGTCATTACACTTCGTGGTCCATTCTTCTGCTTTCTTTAGCCTATATTTATTCCCCAGTGTATTTTTAATTCATTCATTTATTGAGTTCTTCATTTCTGATTGCTTTTTAAATAGATTTTATTTATTTATTTGACACAGAGAGAAAGAAAACATGAGCAGGGAATGGGGCGAGTGGCAGAGGGTGAGGAAAAAGCAGGTTCCCCACCAAGCAGGGAACCCAATGTGGGGCATGATCCCAGAACCATGGGATCGTGATTTGAGCTGAAGGTAGATGCCTAACCAACTGAGCCACAAGGCACCCCCATTTCTGATTGTTTTGTTGTTGTTGTTGTTGTTTTCTGTCTCTTTGTTGAGGATTTCACTGAGGTCTTCCATTCTTTTCTCAAGTTCACTGAATATTTTTATGACCATTACTGTAAATTCTGCTTTGGGCATATTACTTATTTATGTTTCATTTAGCTATCTTGCTGTGATTTTGCCCTGTTCTTTCCTTTGGTACATACTCCTCTTTCTCCTCATTTTGTTTAGCTCTCCGTTTGTTTCTTTGTGTTAGGAAAGTCAGTCATGTACCCTGCTCTTGAAAGTAGTGGCCTTATGAAGAAGTCCTATACTGCCCTGCATTGCAGTGTCCCCTGCTCACCAGAACCTGACACTTCAGGGGTGCCTCCTGTGTGTCTTGCTTGCAGCTACTGTTATGACTAAGCCTCTTCTGCCTTCAGTCCAGTCATCGGTAATGGCTCTTTTTGTCTGTTATGGGCAGGGTTTGATCCCTGTATTTTTAGTGTGCCAGTCTTGGATTACTTTGGCTTGAATTGAGTCAGACCAGGCATTTGCCAGAAATACAGTAACCCTGAACTACAGGGAGCTTTCCCTATGTTGTTTCCTGAGAAGATTTCAGTACTAAGCAGAGCCTGCAGTCAGACCCCCATCCCACTGCTAAGACCAAGTCAGACTGGTTTGTGTGGTTATCTTCCCCTCACCCTAAGGCCAGAGTCACTTTGGAGTGGTGCTGTTCCCTGTTGGTGCTGCTGGCACACTGCCAGGCTTGTAGCAGTGTTTAGGTGGGCTCTAGCCAAGGGTGTGTTGGAGGGGTCAAGTCTACAGAAGAGGGCAGGGGGTCAGGGACACTCTGCGAGCATGGTTCTCACACGTCTCTGTGGGAGGGGACTTTGAGCAGCTTTAGAAAACTTCTGATGCTGGTCAGTCCACAGAAGACTGTGATGGGGCACACTGTGCCAGCAGGGCTCATGTCAGTCCACTGTGGGAGGAGACCTGCAGCCATCAGGGAAACCTTCTGCCCAGGCTATGATGGAAGGGACATATCCATATCCATAGAAGAGCAGTGGGGCAGGGAGAATTGTTAGCAAGCTAGGTGGAGAGTGTGTTATGCTGGTTCCCTAAGGAGTCTGTGTATCTAGGCTAGGGACAAGGGAGGGAAATGGTGTCTGCCATTTCTTTTGTTCTTGGAGAAGTCTCCCGGAGATCCTTCCCACTCTAGCATAGGCTCTGAGATTAGTGAAGAAATCTTGGTCCTGTATGCCCCAGGCATTTTTCAAACTGCTACTTCTATGCTATATTTTCATGTAGCTATTTGTCCTATTGTCTTTTTTTTTTCCAATTTATTTATTTTCAGAAAAACAGTATTCATTATTTTTTCACCACACCCAGTGCTCCATGCAAGCCGTGCCCTCTATAATACCCACCACCTGGTACCCCAACCTCTCACCCCCCCGCCACTTCAAACCCCTCAGACTGTTTTTCAGAGTCCATAGTCTCTCATGGTTCACCTCCCCTTCCAATTTACCCAAATTCCCTACTCCTCTCTAACGCCCCTTGTCCTCCATGCTATTTGTTATGCTCCACAAATAAGTGAAACCATATGATAATTGACTCTCTCTGCTTGACTTATTTCACTCAGCATAATCTCTTTCAGTCCCGTCCATGTTGCTACAAAAGTTGGGTATTCATCCTTTCTGATGGAGGCATAATACTCCAGAGTGTATATGGACCACATCTTCCTTATCCATTCATCCGTTGAAGGGCATCTTGGTTCTTTCCATAGTTTGGCGACTGTGGCCATTGCTGCTATGAACATTGGGGTACAGATGGCCCTTCTTTTCACGACATCTGTATCTTTGGGGTAAATACCCAGGAGTGCAATTGCAGGGTCGTAGGGAAGCTCTATTTTTAATTTCTTGAGGAATCTCCACACTGTTCTCCAAAGAGGCTGCACTAACTTGCATTCCCACCAACAGTGTAAGAGGGTTCCCCTTTCTCCACATCCTCTCCAACACATGTTGTTTCCTGTTTTGTTAATTTTGGCCATTCTAACTGGTGTAAGGTGATATCTCAATGTGGTTTTAATTTGAATCTCCCTGAGGGCTAATGATGATGAGCATTTTTTCATGTGTCTGATAGCCATTTGTATTTCTTGATTGGAGAAGTGTCTGTTCATATCTTCTGCCCATTTTTTGATGTGTTTGCCTGTTTCGTGTGGGTTGAGTTTGAGGAGTTCATTATAGATCCTGGATATCAACCTTTTGTCTGTACTGTCATTTGCAAATATCTTCTCCCATTCCGTGGGTTGCCTCTTTGTTTTTTTGACTGTTTCCTTTGCTGTGCAGAAGCTTTTGATTTTGATGAAGTCCCAGAAGTTTATTTTCGCTTTTGTTTCCTTTGCCTTTGGAGAAGTATCTTGAAAGAAGTTGCTGTGTCCTATTGTCTTTTTAAGGGCAGGGACTCAGTTCCCCACCACCTTCCTGGCTCTCCCAGAGCTGAGCCCACTGTTTTTAAACTCTAGGTGTTAAGTCCCACTTATTGTGGTTGGCCCCTCTTGTTTTGAAAGCCAGATGTTGTGGGGATTTTTCTTTTCAGTACAGGTTCCTGTGACTGGGGTGCCTGGTATGGCATCTGCTCTTCTTTCTTTTCTGAACCTGAAGCATCCCTCCCTCCCATAGATAGTTCTATGATTTGTTTAGCTCTGTACCTGTCTCTGCCCTTTATGTCCTCTTCTGTGTGTCTTCTTCTCTACATTTAGCTGTGGAGAGTCTGTTCTTTGTATCATTTTCTGGGTTATTTATACTGAAGTGGTTTTTATCTAGTTGTATCCATAGGATGAGGTGAGCTTAGGGACCTCATACTCCATCATCTTCACTGGAAGTCTCAGTGCTTTGCTTTTTAGTTTAGAAAGAATTGAGAGCATCCTAAATTTCAACAGTTGAGAGTTGCTTAAATAATGAATCAGCTATATGATGGGATATTATATAACTACTGATGAAGTTTCAGGAAAATACACAATGGCTTAAAAATGCTATCAAAATGTAATGAAAGAATAAAAAGCCCCATCTGTCTTGTTATATTACCTGGAAAGGCTATTCACAAAAGTCTGATTATCTCCAGGTGGTGGAATTATGGGGACTTAATTTTGTGCTTTTTGCCCCCCAAATTTATTGCTGTGTTACTTGCTGTGGTCACAAAACTAAAATGATCACTGCAAAAGGAGCATGTGTATAAAATTACAAGAATTTAGAGATTTAAACCAAGGGTTTTACTTGTTGAAATTATTGTCCTCATTCTCAGCAGACTTAATTCCCCTAAGGGTTTGTCCTAGACAAGTGAGGACTCAATCTAAAGAAAAATTTCTAGTGTCAGACACATGATCTAAAAAGGGCTTATATTTCAAAAGACGGATTTTTGTAGGGAAGAAATATCATTTGGTGTCAAAGGGTAAAAGCTTGAGGGTCTCAGGGCATAGGTAGAGATTGATAAAGTGGAGGTAAGTGCAAGCTGATGTACTTTTTTCTGCCCAATAATACAACAAAAGTTTGGCCAGCTGACAGTAAGAGAATTGCAAGTGAATTTGACTAGTCAACACAGCTGGGTCCCTTGGAAACGGTCCAGTGCCCCACCCTCTGGCACAGCTTGACATATGTCAATAGCAAGTTAAGAAGATTGAAACTCAATACGTGTTTTAGGAAATTCTAGAGTAAAGGGTTCTTTACCTAGCTTCCCAAAGTATGACCTGGGTTGTCAGCCTTGTGGAAATGCTTCTTGTCCAGTATGGTACCGGGGTAGCAGCAAAGAGTAGATGGGGGGCGTGGCGAGGTGGTATGAGGGCAGACCCTGAAGACTTAAAGGGCTCTTTAATTCATCACCTGGAGGAAACAATGAGCTAGGTGGGATTGGCAACTGGAAAGCAAAGAGGAACATGCACGTTTCAAGGTGAAGGCAAGGAGAACATTCACAAAAGCAAAGTATGAATTGTACAAAAGTATGCATTGTTTTTCACATAGAAAGGCCAGATGGATAGATGTCGATGACTTTGGTCTGGATACCTGTCCCCTGAGGACTCACCAGTGATATCGGAGGAAAATTCTCACCCTAGAAAGGTTAGAAGGAGAATGAGGATGAAGAGAATTCTGAGTCAGAGAAAATATGTTCAAACCAGGAAAAAAAAAAAAAAACTGCATTTATTTTGCCTTGGTCAGATCACATGTTTTGCCACCAGTAAAAATGGGGGCTCATGGGACGCCTGGGTGGCTCAGTTGGTTAAGCCGCTGCCTTCGGCTTGGGTCATGAGCCCAGCATCCTGTGATCGAGTCCCACATCGGGCTTCTTGCTCGGCAGGGAGCCTGCTTCTCCCTCTGCCTCTGCCTGCCATTCTGTCTGCCTGTGCTCGCTCTCTCTCCCTCTCTCTGACAAATAAAATCTTTAAAAAAAAAAGGGGGGGGGGCTCATAAGGTAAATTAAGTTCAGTTATAGAGAAGATTTTTAAAAGCTACATTTTTCATGTCTGAGTCATAAAATTCATACCTCAATTAAAAGAGACATGTTTGTCTGTAATTCTACTTGAGGTGATGTTAAAATAATTTATGCATATTTTAGAAAGCAAGAGTTAGATGATTTTCATTGAAGAGGTACTTCTCTGCAAATATATTTTCTATTGAACATTTACTTTTCAACTACATGTTTAATAAGCATGTCTGTGACTTTATTTTCCAAAGGTGGCCTAAAGGGAGGAGAAGGAAAATACCAAAATGATTTTCCTAAAGTGTTTTCATAATAATCGTTTTTCCTTAAACATAAAGGAAGTTACACTAATACATCTTACTCTGAATACAGACTGGAAAACTGAAAAACTAGATTGATAGCCAACAGGAAATGACATTATGAAATATTCTTACTGACATTACTACATCACCTTTTAAGTAAAAGAAATAGAAACAAATGTCAGGAATGTGTTTTCAAGAATGAGATATTTACTTGTGGTGTTTTATTCTGGCTCTAAATATATTGCAAATGAAAAGAGGATAATTATTTTTATAAAAAAATGGTGTGTATCATTTAGCTTCTTTTTTTTTTCTTTTTTGGATCTTTTTATTTAGAAATAATTTCAAACCAAAAAAAAAAAAAAAAAGACAAAAGAATAATACTGAGAACACCTGTGTGCCCTTTACCCAGATTCCTGTATTGTTAGCTTTCTTTGTGAATGGCACTTTTCTAAACCTTCAGCGTCCTAAGGTCTGGAACAAAAGCTAGGCTGCATTGTTTTGTGTTTATAGGAAACATCCCTGTTTACCATGGTTTTCAGGGAAGAGCAGTTTCTGCTAGTCCACAGAAGTCCCCTTAAGGCAGTGGGGGGCCAGATCATCTTTTGTAATCCTAAGAAGGGCCATTCTGCTTGTTGAAAAAAGAGTCAAGGAAGCTCCCAACTATTCTAGCTAATGAATAACCCAAAAAGTGATAAACAAATGAATATGTAAGCAAATAAATAAGCCTTCATAATGGTGTATATTTCAAAAGTGGGAGTTTCATTCTTTAACCTCATTGTTTCTTCTGCAACTAACAGTACCTTATCTTTCCAAAAATATATATAATATATATGTTAATATATGATATATAGCTATTGAGACAGTTATAGGTATAAAGTTATAGAGAGATGTAGAAGTAGAAGTACAACTGTAAACAGAATTACAGGTTTAAAATGCTTTTCCATGTTTTTTACCTAATGGGATTTATACTATACGCACCCTTGGGTGGCTTGCACTTTCCACTAACAGTGTAACAGATCTAGCTTGTGGCAGTAATTCACGTAGCTCTGCGTCAGCCTTTTAAAAGTAAATAATATTGTAGTATGGATATGCCATAATCGTTTAACCCATATCCTAAGTATTTTTTTCCGTTTTTCCCTTTTGCTATTATAAAAGTTATAAACAAACATTTGTTGTGTATATCTATGTCTTATCTGAGGTGTCCTATAAACTTTCTAGCGGGGTTATTTGTGCATGTAAATTGGGATAGTGATTATTCAATTATAATCCGAGTTTGAAACTTCTTGTCTTTGGCACATAGTGTATTCAGTAAATGTTTGTAGAAGGAGGAGAGAAAGGAGAAAGGAAAAAGGGGAGGAAATCAGGCAGGCTGATTTTGGGGGACAGTTTCCTTTACTAACGTGAGAGAACACTGTTGTTCAGTGTAGATTGTGGTTACCTTTACTCACCAATTTTCTATTGTGCTTTTAAATCTTTTTACTTCTGTACTTTTAAAAAAAATTTTATTTATTTATATTTATATTTTATTTTTATTTATTTATTTATATCATTTATTTTTTATTTATTTCTGTACTTTTAACAACATTATGAGCTTTTTGTATCTTTCAGAGGCTAGCTTGAATGGTGTAGAAGTTTTTAACAAATATCAGAAAGAATATAACAAATAGTATGTTAAATGTTTTATCATCTGGTTCTGTCATACCATCAGTTTTTTTTTTATCAGACTTGCGTATTTTTTTTCAGGCTGACTGTCTCCTCAGATAGGTAATAAGCAGGGAGAACCATACGGATAGAGACCAGTCCGTCTCAGTTGTCAGTGCATTCTTTACACAGAAGTCTGGGTGCTCAGCATTTGTTAAAAACAAAATGTAGAAGGACAGAGTTAGAGAGATAGAAAAACAGACCTATCAGAGGGACAGAGATAGAGATAGAAAGTGAGAAAGAGAAGGAGGGATGATGGAGAGAGGGGAGGAAGGAAGGGGACAAGAAGATCAGAGCTGTAAATATAGGAGATACTCGTAAAAATGAATGGTGAGAAAGAAAAAAAGCACCAAGCTACAAGAATCTCAGTATTTTCTGAGTTCGAATCAGGGAGACATTGGATCGTTTCCCAGAAGACCAAAGTTGACATGCATAGCTTTACCTCTGAGAATAGGGTAAAAGCTATGGGGGTCCAGCATAAGGATTATTTCGAGGGCTTGTCTTGTAATTTAAGTTGTGCAAAGAGAACTGAGCCAGTAAAGGTGAAATGCCTACTTTCTATTACCTGATTCTGTGGGAATGGAAATGTAATTACAGCCACAAATCCATCACAGTGAGGGAAGCTTGGAAATTGCACTGGACCTGGAGCCCATATAATGTAATGATATAAAAGCTTTATGAACTAGTTTTGCTTAATTTTATTTTAGATTAGAGTGTAATGTAGTGGAGACATTTATAAAACATTTTCTAGCTAAAATTTCTATTTGCTCCTATTACATTATAACTATCTTTATATTTCTATATGCATATATATATACACACACACATATACATCATACATATGTTTACATAATTACAGTGTATGGAGACACTGACATTAAAGAAATAAACAATCTTAAATTCTATGACAATGTATGACAATTGTATCACAAGTGTTGTTAGACCTAAATAATTAGGAAATAGATTATTCAATCAATAAGCTTCTTGCTGCTTCTTTTTGGGCCATGTGTCTCTCCTCACCAACATTAGAAAGTGAGCTCATGGAAGGAAAAGAAATCAAATATTCAAATAATTCATAACAGGTTTACGTTTTTGTTCATTTTACATTATCAGTATTCTCATACTTACACTCATGTGTCTAGATATTTATGCTTAACTGATGGCTGATTCCAGTAATATCAGAGAATAAGATTCAAATGATACTTTAGTAGGAGGGTTTGTTAACATGGAACATGATGCCTCACTTGGAGCTCCTGTCAGTTTTTTGGAGTTAAATCAACAGGAGTTTGTGCAGTTCATACCTTGAAGAAGCAACTGGCAGAGAGTAGTACTCATGGAAGTTTCCTTTACAAGTTAGGAAAACATTTTGGCTTCATCCTACAAGTACTGCACTCCAAGGCCTATTGCTACTGTTTTCCAAATTACTCACTGGCTTGATGAATGGCAGTTACAAGTAGAGCTTTTATTGCAATGTACAGATGCTGATATTTTCCACCATTTTCTTGGACTAAATGGAAGGCTTTCATATTGAAAAAATTCATTTTGGGCATAATAGAAGAACTTAGATTTCTGCTTTTTGAGGATCCATAGAACTCCTACATTTTAATTCTTATTTTTAAAAGAAGATTTATTTAAAGAACCTGTCTTCCTTGGCATTGATAAAAAGCAGATGTTAACTAATGGGATGAGGCCAGGGGGTAATGAGAGTTTGAAATAGAATAATCATTTTAGAAGTCAGAAATGGGTTAGAATTTCTACAGAAAACTGGATAAAGCTAATGGTATTTGTGTGTGTGTGTGTGTGTGTGTGTGTGTGTGTGTGTGTGAAGAGGGAGAGAGAGAGAGGATGAAGAAAAGGAGAGAGTAAAAGGAAATATTGGGTGAAAATGATTCATGATAAAATTCAATTCTCAAATGACTTGGGATTTACCCACATTTTAAATTTATTTTAATCATGTATTTGAAGTTCACATACTGTGCGAGACTTTTAAATCAGGCTTATAACTCAATATAAAGAAATGTATGGGTGAATTTCCTAGAAAAGTTAACAAGGGTTTTTAAAATACATATATTTGTTTTTAGGATACATATATTTGCTATACAATGTCCAGAAGCTTAGGTTATGTTAGGGGAAAAAAAAAGTTTTACATTATTTTAAATAATGTGACTTTGTAAATAAATAGGACCCTTGCCTCATGTAATTATTCACACTGGTGAAACATTACTGTGAAATCAGAATGATATCCACAGCTATCAAAGTACTATTTTCTGTGATCTCATTTAACTGTGTTAAGGAATATTAAGAAAATTGTTGTTCTGTTCATAAAAATATTTCCAAGGTCAGGAAACTATGTGGTGAGAGTAAAAAATTGTTTTGGAAAATATCCTTTTAGAAATGTTTCACAGTTTGGTTTATAGGGCTTATTTACTAAAGTGTAAAGATTATCAATTTTCTTAATGTTGGATTATTTCAACAGACTATTTCCTTAATATTATATTACTTTTAAGTAATCCAGAGTAATGAATGCTAATTTTGTTTTTATTTCTTGTTTATTTTTGAAGTGGGCCAAAGTAATAATGAAATCTACAATAGTATTTTTGGAGCAGTTTTAGTTTTATAGAAAAATGAACGAGAAACCATAGAGGTTTCCATATACCTCCTGCCCACCCCTCCCCACATGTACAGCCTTGCCATTGTCACATCCCCAACCAGAGCAGTGTATGTGTTATAAGTGATGAGCCTCATCGATACATCATAATCACCCAAAATCCAGAGCTTTGCAATCCATTCACTCTTGGCATTGTACATTCTATGGATTTGGACAAATAGGTAAGGACATATATCTCTTAGTATAGTATCATACAGAGGAGTATTTTCGCTACCCTCAAGTCCCCTGTGTTATGCCTATTCATCCATTTCCTGTAATCTCTGGCAACCTCTGATCTTTTTACTGTTTCCATAGTTTTGCCTTTTACAGAATGTCATGTAGTTAGAATATAGTCATATAGTCATTTAGTATGTAGCCTTTTTAGACTGGCTTTTTTCACTTAATAATACACATTTAATTTACCCCCCTATCTTTTCATGGATTGATAGCTCATTCCTTTTGAGTTCTGAATATTCCATTGTATGGAATTCATAATTTATTTACCTACTCACCTATAGAAGGACATCTTGGTTGCTTCCACGTTTTGGCAGTTAGGAATAAAGCACATCTGTGTGTGGGTTTTGTGTTGACATAAGTTTTCAGGTAAACATCAAGGTAAATGTCAAGCAGTACTGTAATGATTTTTTTCATGATGCAATTAATTTTGCGATTTTTCTTTTTTTTAAAATTTGGCATTTGTAGAGGTTTTTTTTTTTTTTTTTTTTTTTTTTTTTTAATAGTTTCTATTTTATGTGTAGGAGTATGGTTTGGTCACTTTCCAGTGACACCTAGCTTGTCTTATATTTGCATGTTTAGATGCTACATTCTGAGTTTTTGTGTTCCTGTACCTACTAATGGATTTTGTCTGGTAAAATAACTTTGCTTAAATAGTCCATAAATGGCCCTCAAAGTGACAAAGTGAAAAGAAGCCAAAAATTCTAAACTGTGTTTGAACAAATTCAAATGCATATGGGTAGTCAGTCCCTCTGTTGGTCATATGTGGGCACCATTTTGCCCATGGGAAATTTCTGAAGAGTTTAAAAAGGCTGAATAATACTCTTCAGTGTCTATGGATTTTCAGACAGTTTGTGAACTTATTTAATCTTTATAGTTTATCAGGTAGTTCTAAGTAATTTATTAATTGAAGAGATTCTGGTTTCCCTTTACAGCCCTTCTTTCTGATCACATTAAGAAATTCTTTAATAGATGCACTAATAAAAATAAATAATACCAGTGAGGTTTGGAGGGAAGTGAGAGTCTGGTTTCTGTTCATAGAAGACATTACTCTGATTTCACCGTCGTGAATAGGTAGCGCTGAAGTTTCCCCAACTGGACATAGTACTGCAGTGGTGAAAAGATGCACATTTGAGGAAAAAAGAGCAACATTTTCCCTAGATTTATTGAGGTACAGTTGACAAATAAAAATGGTATATATTTAAGGTGTACAGTGTGATGATTTGATACAATATACATTGTGGAATGATTACGACAGTGAGCTAACTGACCAAGTAGTGAACCTGTCCATCATTTCAGTTACCTTTCGTGCTGTATGAGAATATAACATGACACTCCACAGGGTTCAAGTATACAACACAGTATTACCAGCTACAGTTACCAGAAACGATTCATCTTCTAACTGAGTTTGTGCCTTGTGCCCTTGGCCCATCTTTCCATCTCCCCTACGCCCAGCTCCTGGCAGCCACCATTCAGTCTTTGCTTCTATGAGTCTGATTATTTTAAGATGCCACATATAAGTGAGATCAGGCAGTACTTGTCTTTCTGTGTCTGCCTTATGTCATTCAGCTTATGTAGCATCCTTGAGATTCACTCATATTGTCACAAATGGCATGATTTTCTTTTTAATGGATGAATGACATCCCATAATAATATTTTTTCTGGCTGAATAATATATATGTACATTATACACATACAGTGCAATATTATATATGCCACATATTCTTTATCCATTCAACTCTTGATGGACACTCCAGTTGTTTCCTTATCTGGGCTTTTATGAATAATGCTGCAGTGAACATTGGGCTCCAGGTATCTCTTTCATATCCAGGGTTCACTTCCTTTGGATGTATTCCCAAAAATGGGACTGCTGGATCATAAGGCAGTTATACTTTTAATTTTTTGAGGGATTTCCATCCTGTGTTTTTATTTATTTTTTCATTATTTATTTATTTATTTTTTAAAGATTTTTATTTATTTATTTGACAGAGAGAGATCACGAGCAGGCAGAGAGGCAGGCAGAGAGAGGAAGGGAAGCAGGCTCCCTCCTGAGCAGAGAGCCTGATGCGGGGCTCGATCCCAGGACCCTGAGATCATGACCTGAGCCGAAGGCAGAGGCTTTAACCCACTGAGCCACCCAGGCACCCCCATCCTGTGTTTTTATAGTGGCTGTACCAATTTACGTCTCTACCAACAGCTGCACAAGCATTCCCTTCACTCCATACCAACACTTACCCTCGCTTGAATTTTTGATAATCGGTGTGAGGTAATGCCTCATTGTGGTTTGATTTGCATTTTCCTGATGATGAGTGATGTTGAGCATGTCTTCGTATACCTGTTGTCCATCTGTATGTTTTGTTTTTTTGAAAAATGCCTATTCGGTGCCTTTGCCCACTTTTTAACCAGGTTATTTATTTGTTGTTGAGCTGTATCGGTTCCTTATATAATTTGGCTGTTAACTTCTTACCAGATACATGGTATTCAAATATTTTCTCCCAAAAGAGAGTTAATTCTAACAAAATGTTATGCTGTTTTAATGCCTATAGACCAAGAGTCACTTCTTGTTTTTGTCTCCTGTTCTATCTTATTTCCTACAACTCTCTTCACATACTTCTAATACTTAACATCTATCTTCTTTACATTTTTAATATTGTTTAGCTCAGTTTTCTAAGCTCATCAGTTTAAAAATAGTACAGAATGCTGGTTTAATTAGTCAATATAATTTAAAATATTAAATATATTAAAAGATATGTAAAAATATCTTAATGTCTTATCAGAACGGACTTAAAGCTTCGATATCAGCCACAGCAACTTCTTTCAAGATACGTCTCCAAAGGCAAAGGAAACAAAAGCGAAAATAAACTTCTGGGACTTCATCAAAATCAAAAGCTTCTGCACAGCAAAGGAAACAGTCAAAAAAACAAAGAGGCAACCCACGGAATGGGAGAAGATATTTGCAAATGACAGTGCAGACAAAAGGTTGATATCCAGGATCTATAATGAACTCCTCAAACTCAACCCACACGAAACAGACAAACACATCAAAAAATGGGCAGAAGATATGAACAGACACTTCTCCAATCAAGAAATACAAATGGCTATCAGACACATGAAAAAATGCTCATCATCAATAGCCCTCAGGGAGATTCAAAAGCTAAACAGTCCTTTAGGACCTTATTTTTGGTACTACAAAACCTACAAAAGTGATGTAAGCCTCAGTGTAAACCTGTCGTTCTTGTCAAATGATAATTATAAAGGCTCTTATACCCATTGCTATCTTAAATCTTGTCACTAGCCTAGAAACTTGGGGGCACACGGGTTTGATCAGTCATGGTTAAATTGCTCTGTGTGGTCCATAATCATTATGTCAGTATCAATTCCAGGACGAGCTGGTCACACTCTTTGTAATTTCACTGAGTTGTTCTATCAGCTCTCCCGAAGTCAGTGCAAACAAACGGGTTCCAACCCCCTTCGGAACACAGCGTCAATCTTTGTAACTTCATGACCGAATGGTAGACCACAGGGCCACATGACTCAACTCCCCTGAGACAGTTGCGTTACTCCTGTCAGACTTTTCTCCCTCGTTCATCAGCTGGCGGCTTTCAATCTTTTTAAAGTCCTGGCCTTTCAAGGAGGGGTGAAATTACACCTGTCAGTAATAAATGGTCCCAGTACTTTCTATCATTCTGTCATTTCACAAAAGAAATTAAAAGGAAGCATAGCCTATTCCGTTTTTACTTAGCAACACTTTTGTTTTTCCTTTCTCTCTAGTACTTTTAGATACCTTCCAGTTCTGTAATTTTTAAGAGTATTTTTAAAATATCCACCTACATGGAGGAATGATACCAAAACATTGGGGGTATCAGCTTCTGTGTGAGTTATACATTGTGTTCAGTAACTATATTGAACTTAACTTGACAGGAGGATTTGGCTGCATTCGTAATCTGCAACGGCAATCTAAATGTGCCCCTTAGCACACTTGTTCTGTTTATTTTTTCTACATCACGCTCTGATAGCTCTGCAGTTGCTTGTAATGCCATCCAGCAGGTGCACCTGGGCACCCACCATTTTGTTTACATAGAGAACAAAGTTAATGTTTTATCAAACGCAGGCCACACCTGGGTTGAGACATGAGTAGGAAGCAGAGTTCAAATCAAAGTTGCAATTTGCCCTTAGCCTGATATTTGAACTGCATTGAGCAAACTCTTTTGAGTTCTCTTGAAAGTTTTGAGGACTTCGTCTCTTAACTCCCCATTAACCAAAGGATGAAAGCCAGAAGGCTGGTTACATGACCCGTAATGTACCCATAGTGAATACCCAGAGTACCCACTATGGTAGGTCTTGCTTTAAGCAATGAAAATAACTGAATTGTGTCATTACTGCCCACACTGTCCCAGGCAGAGAATGCTTTAAAAACAAATACATTTGTCCTGATATACCTGAGTGTGGGGGGAAAAGTTTGAATCAGTGCCTTAAAAGTGCCTTAAAACCGAACAATGAATATTGTGTGAATTTCACAGATTGCTGACGATGGTCATACTCAGAAGGCTTTTTGGTGGTGGTGTTGATATCTCTCAAGGAGAAAGTATTTGCCAGTTGTTTTTAGATTAGTGATACAGCTAAAGACACATGGATACAGTTAGCCACCCATGCTAGCAAAACATCTTTAACAGAACATACAGGAAATATTTAATTCCTCTGTTTCTATATCTTGCTTCTTACCCTTTGTTTTCCCTTTTCTTCGTTCCCATAAGGAAAAAACCACACAGTAAACTAAACATCAGAACCTAAAACTTGGTAAGAAGGATGGATTAACCCAGCTTGTTACTAAACTAAAGAATTTACCTCAAAATCACAATGTGAATTTAATTTCTCTGGAAATGATTACATTAGAGTTTGATAAGAAAAAACCTGAAGTATCTGTCAAGCCTAATCAAGTAATATCTTATTTATAGAAGCAACTTCATCCATATGTAAGGCTGAAAATAAATAATTTATTTAATAGTTATGGTTTATGCAATATCTATATCTGTAAAATTATCTGTGAAAATTGAATTATCCCTATTTGTTCTCCAAATCATCTTTATACTGAGTGGTTTTGGAGAACAAAACCACTCAGTATAAAGTGGAGAGCACTTAAAGTGTCCACTAATACTTTCACTTAAATAGAGGTTGAACTTAAATTACTCTCAGTCCTCTGAATTAAGCATGAAATGCCTCTGACCATGCCTGCCCTAACATTGTGGCCTTGGGCTCTCACTCCAAACCTTCTATTTCATACATGGTTCTTAAGAAGATTGTCTGTTTTATTCACTTTTAGAAGATAAGAAGCATCAAATTAAAAGAATTATGTACAATAGTTAGAAAAGGAAGACTAACAGCCAAGGAGAGAAGGGAAAAGTAACAGTGATTTGCTGGACATGTTCTGAGGCAGTTGCATGGACATTATCACGTTTAGTCCCTCAAACCCTTCATGGGGTGTGCTCCTTATCTCACAAAGAAGTATGCTAAGGACATATGGCAGGAAATTCCCCCAAGGTAGGAAGCAGCAGAATTGGGATATTCACTCAGGGTATTTTACCTTAAGGGTGTTCACAGAGATGACATAAGTCACCTATATAAGCTTATTTATTGACAGAGAGAGAGAGAGAGCGAGCGCACAAGTAGGGGCAGTGGCAGAGAGAGAGGGAGAAGCCTGATTTGGGACTCAGTCCCAGGACCCTAGGAGCAAGACCTGAGCTGAAGGCAGAAGCTGAACCAACTGAGCCACCCAGGTGCCCCCCCTATACAAGTTTAAATGTTGCCTAGTTTAGTTGTTACAGAATTTGTTTTAGGAAGATCCATAGAAACGGTTAAAATATACAGCGCTTTGAAGTTTTTGACATCATGTATTTTGTGGAACCTCTCATTTTCTAAAGATAATTAATACATTATTTTACACATTTTTGTTGTCTTTGATTGAAACATTTTCCTCTGAAACTGATGTCATACGTATGATACCTCAAATTTAAATAATTCATTTTTTCAGCTTAGTTTACAGTAAGCCCAAATTACATTTTGTTTTTCATTTTCTATTATATATGTATCCCCTACATAATGTCAGGACTAGTAATAGCACTTTTCCATCCCCTACCCCCACCTGCTAAATTTCAGCTGGCTTTTATGTTTTACCGATACCCAGTATTTTATAGAAGCAACCTACAAATCACCTGCATGAGAATCACCCCATTACTTTTGTAGAAAGCTGAATTCGGTAAAGGGATTGGGGCTTAAGAACACAGTGTCTGAGAATCACTGCCGTTCAGGTCAGCATCATTTCCCTTTGTACTTTAAGATGATGGTGCTTTGCAGCTGACTGCGTTTTACAATCCATGTGCACCTGCAAAGACTAATGCTTGACCAAAACACTGTTGGCTGAAACGAAAAATGAGGGGGAGAACCAAAGTCTGTCTTCAGTTTATAAATGATCATTGTTGGCCATGCTCTTCCCTATACCTTTGCCACAGAAAAGCAGGCAGGCGCACGCTTGATTCATTCTCTCCAATTATTTTAAGTATTACAGTTGTTCCCCAATTAATATGAAGCTGGGTTTTGTTCACTGATGTTGTTGTTCATGTGTCCCTGCCCTGTTAAGTACATTTGTAATTTGTACTCAATTCTTCCTCTCTTGTATCTATAACATACGATTTACAAATTAAACTCACCCTAAAGTCATGTTAATGTCAGTTTGTACTGAAATTATGCTATCCTTTCCATACTAACCGGGAGAGTTTTGATTAAAATTAATGCTACTTTAGAATATTTTAAGTCTCAAGAGGTCATTCAAAACAAATGGAAAGTTTGTTCCTGAACGGTCATAAGAGGCACATTTGTGGACTAATTATGACCTGAGCCCAGTAACTCTGTATTTCATAGAGATGACAGACAGTCCATGCCAGTGGTGAGGCACTGACTTTCAATGAGACACGTCTATTGAGAAGGAGTCCTTGATGTAATAGACATCAAAGGTAGTCTAATTAGAGAAGATGGCTCTGATTTAATGTGGGTAATTGGGGAGAACTCGGAGCAGGTCTTCTGCCAAAGAAGCACGCTATGTGTTCTTGGAAGTCTGGCTACACTGCAGAAAGAGTAGGAGGCAAGGTTAATGTGGTTTGTTTAACAGAGAAATCGGATGGTATGGGTAATGCTTGTGTCTGTTTAAACTTGGAAAATTAAATGCTGACAGTTGCTTAATGTGGCTCTTTCTAAATGTGCTTACAAACATTGAATTTCTATGAGTTAGTCCCATTTACCAAAAATTTTATGAAAGCATTTGCATACATATACTATTTGTGTTGTTTTAGGTTGAAATGTTTCAAAATGGCTTTTGATCAGATGAGGAAAACATAATTTTCATGTCAATGTGCAGGATACAACTTTGTTGCATTTATACCAAAATCTTATCAGTTTAATTATTGCCTCAACTTTCCTGTTTCCTTTTGAACATATTTAAATGTTTATCAACTAATTTTATTTGAAAATAAATACCATGTTATATTTTTCAGTGGTAAAGATTTTTAAAACTTCATTTGTATTTTAATATATTGAAAATCTCTGTATTTTTATTGCAGTAACACTTTCCTGTTTTCTGTATAGCCAATAAATTTTGGCTAATACTGAGAACCAAAGCTCCTAATATTTACTAATATGAGCAAATTAGTTTACCAGACTTTGGGAACTCTGCTTTGAGCTTTGGGGACTCCAAACACAGTGCACAATTTAGAAATTAATGGCTAGTTACTGGTCAGACATTGTTCATTGGCTAGGTAAATAGTGATATGGAAGCAAACTTGTATGTTTGCAAAGTACAGTAAGTGCAAAGTAAATAACAATGTGTTTACTTTTTTCCAATATTTCCATCTATTTGTAACAAAGTATTATGGCCTATTGGAAGTCTTTTTTACAAAGACTTTTAACTTTTTTTTTTTAACTTTTTTACAAAGTAAAGCTGAGGAATATTTTAGTACCTCACTGCAATGTGTCTATTTGAAAGAGAAAACGGACACCACTGATAACCCCCGAGGTGGGCATGCACCTTGAAACTTCTAGCAAAATAAATAAAATTAAAAACAATTTAGGGGCACCTGGGTAGTTCAGTCAATAAGCGTCTGCCTTCGGCTCAGGTCATGATCCTAGAGTCCTGGGATCGAGCCTGCATCGGGCTCCCTGCTCTGCAGAAGCCTGCCTCTCCCTCTCCCACTCCCTCTTCTCTGTTCCCTCTCTCGCCTTGTCTCTCTGTCAAATAAATAAATAAAATCTTTAAACATTAAAAAAAAATAAGATAAAAAGAAACTTCTAGCAAAAATAGCTTAGAAGTAATCTGTATCTTCCATATTTCACTAGGCAACCTCTTCAAGACCATCAGGACGTGACTGGAAGGAACCACAGTCCTATTGCTCATGGTCATGGAGCAGAGTAGGTTCAGCTGGGTAGATATCTGGGACCCTAATACCTTCTTCAGAATTGAGCACCATGGAGGTCACCCTCAACTCCATTTCCTCAGCTGTTAGGGAGCTGGTAATTAGCATTAATTATCTACCGCTTAGTTACTAACCCTCTCTAGGAAAGGGGAGCTATTTCTTTTAACTGCTCAATATAGTTTCAGTTATCTTACATCTTAACCTCACGTAAAATTATAAAAAATGTCATGTTGCATTGTTTCAAATTCTATTTCCATGTTGTTTTGCTTGTGTGTCCTCCCAAGTAAACTGTAAACTTTCATCTATGTATTTTGGGTGCTATGCCTGGAACCAGACCAGAGCAGTCCTTCTTTGTGAGGCCAGGGCTTCTGGCCATTCCCAGACATATAAAATAATGATAAAGGCTTAAGAATCCCTGATTACGTATGAAGCATCTTACGGTCATGGATGAAAGTTAAGTCTGGGAGGAATAAGCTTTACTTTTTTAGGTCTTTGAAGAAAAAATAAAAGGTAAAGTGAGGTATACTTCTTGGAGTTAAGAAGTAAGAGGTATTGCATGAAGTCAAGCTTTTTTTACAGAAAAAAAATCATCTACAACATGTAAAAATTTTGTCGCATGCCATGTAAGTAAAGAAAGTGAAAAAATTTTCTCAAATAGATAAAAGGCACTTAAGGACCATCAAATAAGTAATTTGACAATTATTCAATATAATTCTTTCAGGTTTGTGGTCAAGTTTTCCTATATTCAAATATTCAGAAGTTGACCATAATACCAAAAAAAAAAAAAAAAAAAGGTGAGGTTCTCTACAGTGTTAGAAAAAAAAAGAGAGAGATATAAAAATGATTTAGAGGTAAGATGATATGAAGTAAATATCCATGAAGTCTTAGGAGAGAAAATGGAAAGACAAATTTAAATCATATGAAAATAATTGAGGGAGCGGGAAGGGAAGTCTATTTGAAGGATCTTGCAGCCAAGTCAGTCAGATGAACCATCATTATTTCCATGGTTTTTATTACTAGTAAACAAAAAAAATGCATTAAATCAATTTTTCCCAACCCCACTGAGGAGGAGGCAGCTTGTAATGAGTGGATCTGTACTTAGGTGTAAGGAGGGTGTGCTACATTGTGAATAAAACAGGCTATTAGTTGAAGACTCGAAGTAAATACCTTTTGACAGTAGAAATGAAATAAATTTTAATTTCAAGTTCACGTGAAACAAATTTCTTTGTGGAAAAAAATAGAGGAAATGTGACATCTATATATTTATTATTCTTTTGGGTTCCTGGGCCCAGTTCCAATGTATATGTGTGTCAGGGGATGGGGTGCTTCCCCATACCAACAAACAATCCTTGGACACCAGGACAGTGTCCAAGAATCCAACTCAGTTCTGACACTGTCTAGAGATAGCATCAGATTCCACAGGCAAAGGGCTCAGCCCCACAGAGTGCCCTGTACATCAGATGCCAATTACAAACTCAGTTACTACCTGTATTTATGATGGACTGACTTTAAATCAGTGGTTCCCATGACCTCCTCCTTGGATTCAGTTAATTTGCTAAAATGGCTCATGGAACTCAGGAAGACCTATTTATTCACTTGATTACTGACTTATTATAAAGGATATTAAAAAATACAAATCAACAACCAGATGAAGAGATACATATGGTATGTAGTGAAGTCCTGAACAAAGGGTCTTCTGTGCTCTGGGAGCTTGGGGCCTGGCATGGTAGCACCTGGAAGCATTCTGATTCCTTGACCTGGAAACTCTCAGAACCCTCTCCTTTTGGGTTTTTATGGAGGCATGATTGATTAACTCATTGGCTGTTGGTGATTGATTCAACCTCTAGTCACTCTACCTCCCTGGAAATCTGGGGTGGAATTGAAAGTTCCAATCCTCTAGTCATGGTTGATTCCCCAGGCAACCAGTCCCCATCCTTGGGTGCTTTCCAGAAGTCACTTCATTAACATAAAACCAGTTATGGTGGAAAAGAGGGTTGTATGAGTGACATGACATTCATTTCAGCTTTATGGCTCAGAAACTTTTTCCAGAAACTGAGGATAGATGACCAAATACTGTGGTAAAAATGCTCCCATTATTCTTACAGGTCAAGAAATTCCAAGGCTTTGGGAAACTGTGAACTAGGAAATGTGTGTGAAGACCACATAAAAATAAGAGAAATTTATTTTGGTCATCTGAAGGACCAAATATATATATTTCTTATAAATCACAATAACACAAGTACTAAAGTGATCTTTGGTTACCTATCACATTTTCAAGTCATCCAAAAATCAGGGACAATTTTCAGTGGTTGAATGTTTTATTTTATTAGCAGGTAATTGGTTGACTTCTCTGAACACGTGAAAATACAAATTAAGATGTAGGGAAAAAAATTACTTCTACAGCATTAAAGTCCAGATAGAATTAGTTTACTTTCCAAGTGAATATTTATGAAAGAGTCCCACTCCAGTTCAGTTTTTTCTTATAAGCTAGGAATGGATCACCTATCAAAACTCGTTGAATCAAAATGCCACAAGGTGGCAGTGGCCCGCGCAAGGTGGCATACTTTCAGAGGACACTGAAGGCCCTTTGTAGAGTTGACATCCTATTTCCTTCTTACAGCTTTTTTTTTTTCCCAATTTTTATTTATTTTCAGAAAAACAGTATTCATTATTTTTTCACCACACCCAGTGCTCCATGCAAGCTGTGCCCTCTATAATACCCACCACCTGGTACCCCGACCTCCCACCCCCCCGCCACTTCAAACCCCTCAGACTGTTTTTTGATAATGGAACTTCCTGCTTAAAAGACATGGGTTCTTCTGAATACATTTAGTGTTGGAAAACATATAATGACTCATTTTCATGACCTTTATTATTCTCTGCAATTTTAAAAGAAGGAAAAAAGAAATCAACGGGAAAAAAACCCAACAATGTATTTATTATATATTATGTGCTTCAGCAACGTAACTCGATGCCTTACATATATTATGTATCTAGAATGTAGTTAAATATTGAGTAAATATTTAATACTCTTGAAAGACTGAATACAGTAGTATATTTTGCCTCATTTAAAAACACAGGGCTGGGGCGCCTGGGTGGCTCAGCGCGTTAAGCCTCTGCCTTTGGATCAGGTCATGGTCTCAGGATTCTGGGCTGGAGCCCCGCATCCGGCTCTCTGCACAGCGGGGAGCTTGCTTCCTCCTCCTTCTCTGCCTGCCTCTCTGCCTACTTGTGATCTCTCTCTCTCTCTGTGTTGAATAAATAAATAAAATTAAAAAAAAAACACACAATGCAGGGCAAATAGGCATTTACCAAGCACCTATTAAACCTCTTACTTCACAGCCTCCTATTACTGGCTGTTATGATTTATTTGATCTTCCCATGTTAGATATCTGTCCACACATACATTTTATCTTTAGGCATATATTCCAGAGTGATTATGTCTAATTAAGTGATTTTGAATATCTCTTTCCTTATTGCAAGGGGCAATATTGAGAGGATTTGTTATGATGCTCTTAACTGCCCATTTTCACTGTGAAATGTATAATCTTTAAGATTATTATTTTCTAATTTCTTTGGGAACATATTGATATAGTAATGACCAATATCATCAACCATCAGAAGCATGGAGAGAATAACATAATATGGAGTGATGGAAACAGTTTTTATATGTGTAGTGTTTACTTTGTTACATTTGTTCATACTTCCTTCATTCTGTTTTTTTTAATTGAATGCTATATATTTTTGAGTTATATTAATGGAAGGTGATGCAAAAAGAAAAAAAGAAAAAAAGCTCCCATTAGTACATACATGACGGAACACCTGAAGGTACAGCACAGTGATCGAGGGGATGCAGTGAATTTATAGACACGAATCTTGAGGGTTCAGGGCCTCCCATCACTCTTACCTTTTGGTAAGAGCAGTAATACCATGTAATACCATTTATTTATGGATGGCTCATCAGTGGATGACTCCAGAAAAGAATGAAGAGAACAATTTGTTGAAAAGAGGGTTACTGTGGAGTTGCTACGGTTGTCATGGTGATAAAGGAGTTGACGTTTTACTCTCAGAGATAGCAAGGAAGATTTCTGAAAGCCTTTGTGATTGGGAGTCACTGATCTTCTCCAGCGATGTCCATGTAACAGCTTGAAATGAATTGAACAAATCTTTCATTTGTATTTTGTACCTGGTGTTTGATCTACAATTGCGTGAAATTAAACGATGGTCCTGTTGCTTCCAGGTGATGGCTTGATTCCTGATGCGGTCCCGATACATCCAGTTTGGTCTCCTTCCTGTCATCATTCCCATCGCTTGATTTAATTAGTTCTTCGAGGTCATGTTTAATCAACTTTATACTGACTGACTGATAATCTCTGCTGTCTCTCTTGTCTCCTTTTACCTGTTACCTGTTACTCCACTGGCTTTGGAGTACAGTAGATCGGGGTTCAAATTTTGCTTCGCTGTTTTCTGGCTGTGAGACTTAATGGCAATTTATCCTCTATAAACCGTATTTTCCTGGTCTATAAAATGAGACCGGGGTCCCTGCCCTTGGGGTTGTTGGCCGTGAAAACTAAGTAATACAAGTGTGTAAGCACCTGGCCTATGTGGATATTCCAATCAGCTGAAGCTTCTGTTTCTGTGACGACAACTTCAGGCCCTGCATCCCCTCAGTGTCTCTGTCCACTTCCTCACCAACGAGGGACCGACCTTTAGCAAAGTCATTGACACCCTTTTTTACTGGTCCCCAGTGGGTATTTCCAATAAAGTGCTTCCCTCTTCTAGCGATTGCCTTAAGCAGTCGGTGTATCATGGAAAATATTTCTGAGGATCCAGTTACGGTTGTGAAGCCACACTGATTTTTTCCAAGCTGCTCTGAATGTGTGTTATGACTGCTGCCACATGAAGGTTACATCCTTCCTTTTCCCTCGGAGTGGGCTTGGGCTACTGAATACCCCTTAGTGAGAGTTCTATTATGACAACTTAGGAGAGATTAAATATCATAATCATTAACAATTAATTTGGATTCACTGAGTAAAAAACTCAATAGTTAAAGGCAAGCATTCAGTATCCTGGGGTGACTGAGACAGATTTTCATCAGAAGATCTTAATGTTGTTAGGTGTCTACCAGTAATTAATGCAACAGGACAAATGCCTCAGATGAGGTGTAGATCAAGTGCTGGGGCATTCAGAAAAGGAAGACACTTGGCCTCCTTTTTTAGGGAAGTATGAATTTTGTGGGCCATTGGGAGAGGTGGGGGCTTCTGAGAGGAATGTGTTAGGGAAAAAGAAAACATTTCAGGTGGAGGAGCCAACAGGGAAAAAGATGTAGAGTTTTAGAGTGGAACGTTGTGTTAGGAATATCGCGGCTGACAAAGAGGGCATTAAGGGTTAGTATTGCAAGCTGAGACTGTGGAGGTAAGTTGGGGTCATATGGTGTAGGCCTGGCGTGTCAGTGCTGTGCTTCGGAATCAGATTCTTCCCTCTAGGCTCAGGAAATAGTTTGATTCTTCAATGCAAAGATCTGTCCTGGTTATTTTTATTTGAATAATAATTTTCCTGGTCATGGAAGATGAGAAACAGATAATGGGACACTAATGGGAGACTGTTGCAATAGTCCAGGTGAGAGAAGACCCAGGATGAACTACAGAGGGCAGTAGCACGGAGTAGAAATACAGTGGTTCAGGTAGAACATGAACTCCACAGCGAATTGCTGTTTTCCTTTTCAGATAGCACAGAGTGACTTACCCTGCCCTGCGGCCCTGCTGTCTGCATCCGGCCATCCCAGGTCATGTTAGATGAAACAGCATTGATCCACATTCTGTTTCAAATCTCAGTATGCCAGAATTTTCATTCTTGGATAACAACATTTATATGGGCATCTTTTCTACAACTGCCTCATTCATAGCTATTAGCTTCATTGGCTTTTATTATTTTTCTTAGCAATATGTTTTTTTTTTTCCCCAAAATAGTTTGCATTTCTATTTGGTATAACACAAAGAGTCCATGTTTAAAGCACCAACTCTGCTCCAAATAGTAGCAGTGAGAGATGAAAATGAAGGACAGTTGAAAAGATATGCTGGCTAAAAAGTAAGTGATATCTCTCTAGTCAGAAATAAAAAATTTTGGGGCGCCTGGGTGGCTCAGTGGGTTAAGCCGCTGTCTTCGGCTCAGGTCATGATCTCAGGGTCCTGGGATCGAGCCCCGCATCGGGCTCTCTGCTCAGCAGGGAGCCTGCTTCCTCCTCTCTCTCTCTGCCTGCCTCTCTGCCTACTTGTGATCTCTCTCTGTCAAATAAATAAATAAAATCTTTAAAAAAAAAAAAGAAATAAAAAATTTTGAGTGAGTCTAAAACTACAGGCTGCTAGGGTCCAGTTACTGAGTCATACGGTCTAAAAAGTCTCTATGTAACACTGGAGACTAGAAAGCGTGGGCTCATTTCTTTGTCTGAGATGGGAATTACTCTGGGCTAATCCAACTCCATTGAGAAAAGGTGGTTATGATTATGATTATGATTATGAGCCTGGGACAATGGCTTCGTAAGACACTCTAAGCCAAAGTAGGTAAAAACACCAATGCCTCCTTTTTAAATTTAAATTTAAATTTTTTTTTTAAATTGGAAATGAGTCAAGTTGCACATTGGTTTAGTGACTGGATCTGTTATCGCTTGTATCACCATGAAGAAAGAACTGCTCTATGATTTGGTTGTGGACTTAATTCATGAGGAGATTTAGTGGAAGGAATGAAAAATACAGAGGAAGGCTTATAATAAGGAAGAAAGAGAAAATGGAAGGGAGAGAGGGGGATATTTCTTTGATTCGAATGAGCTTGCAAACCAAGATTCCAAACTACCTGAGCAAACTAATTAATTTTAAGAAACACAGCTAATAGACTAGGCAAGTGTTCACAAGAATGCATCCAAGATGAAATTAATTTTAGGGAATAGTTGATAGTGGTACTCATAAATAAAGAACAAAAGTTGTGAAACAAAGGCCGAAAGGAAACACAAGTAATTGGACATGAATAGAACCAAGTGAAATGTTTGGAAATACAACTGTTTTTATTGAAATTAATAAAACTTGGAATGGAATAAATTCTAGAGTGAGCATAATCCAAGAGAAAATTAATGAATTGGGTGATAGAACTGAGGAACTCGCCCAGAATGCAGCACAGACAGGAGAGATGGGAAATACGGTAGAGCGACATAGATTCAGAGACTCCCAGCAGACCTTGAAAAGGACTTCCAGAAACCAAGGAAGTAATGGTACACAATCCACATTGTGTGTGCCTGCTCATTTTTAGTTCGTGGCAGAGAAAAAGCAAACATTGATCGCTTGAGGAGGGTCATTTCAAATTCTGCCTCATCACTTTGCGTCTGTGAAAGTTGCATGTGCCCAGCTTACGTTAGCTGTGATCAGAAAAGCCCTGTCTTTAAAGACATCTTAAGAGAAAAATTAACAACTCACTCGACACTTATCTTTATAAATTGGTGAGTAGCGTGATTTTAGAAAGCTTTATGTCTAGTGATGACTAAGTTAAGAAGAGATCAATCTTTAAATAAGTTATGAAATGAATTTTAAGAAGTTTTACACTTTAGGATTCTTTAAAAAAGACCTCGGTGGCAATTATAATGTTCATATTATTTATATAATCCTGTTTTGTTCATTCCAAGGCAAATAAAAGACATATGATTAGCAGCAAAATCTCTAATAACCACCACTTCAGTAGCTCTACAGTATAATTATGGTCGGCAGCCATAATCCTGACTCTAAACACTTTCCAAATTACACAATTTCTTAGGAAATTAAAAAAAAGCACTTTTAGATGATACAGTATGTTGAAATTTTGCAAATATTTTAGTGCAATTGTAGAAGTAATTGATTTGCTAAGATATATTATGATATACAAAAACAGTATATCATAACTATAAATCAGTTTATCTAAGGGTTTTTTTAAAGGGTTTGTTTATAGATACAACTTTTATAGTTTCCTCAAATCTTGCAACTTATAAGATAGTTTCCTTGGTACTGTTTTGGAAAATATCAATTGTCCTTGTATTTGGAAACTGAAATTGTTCTATATTTAGCTTTTCCTCCTTTAAAATCTTCAATTTTTTCCTGACTTGGATAAACTTGTCAAAAATTTGAAATAGCCCAGAAACCTGGAAAATGAATTTCATCAGGGCGTCGGACTTATTTAAAGGACAGAGACAGTGATGAAGTTTTCAGGACATATAGTTAATTATTTAGTACATGGGATTTAAAGGTCTTTTCATTATTTGTTATTGTTATAGATGGAAAATAATCATCCATCTATTATTAAACAATATATTGATCATAGCTGCTTGGCATTTTTGTAAGTACTTAAATTACTTGATTAATGGTAGATTTTCCATGAAATAAATGCCAAGAATAGGTAGACTTGTAAATTATTTTTTCTTACTCAAATATACTTAAGAGTCATGTTGACATATTACTTTAGCACAGACTGTTTTTAAGATTAATTACAAAGTAGGGTTTAAAGTAGGAACAGACTCTCACCAATTCCCATTAGTGCCAGGACGATACCATTTAGACTGCTACAATATTTACATTAGAAAGCATGAACGATCATATGATAGTTGTCTTTCTCCGCTTGACTTATTTCGCTAAGCATGATACGCTCTAGTTCCATCCATGTTGTCGCAAATGGCAAGATTTCGTTTCTTTTGATGGCTGCATAGTATTCCATTGTGTATATATACCACATCTTCTTGATCCATTCATCTGTTGATGGACATCTAGGGAGTGGTGATGCAACATGGGGGCTTAAGTGGGTAGGAGAAGAATCCATGAAACAAGATGGGATAGGGAGGGAGAGAAACCATAAGTGACTCTTAATCTCACGAAACAAACTGTGGGTTGCTGGGGGGAGGGGGGTTGGGAGAAGGGGGGTAGGGTTATGGACATTGGGGAGGGTATGTGCTTTTGGGTAAATTGGAAGGGGAGATGAACCATGAGAGACTGGACTCTGAAAAACAATCTGAGGGGTTTGAAGTGGCGGGGGGGGGGTGGGAGGTTGGGGTACCAGGTGGTGGGTATTATAGAGGGCACAGCTTGCATGGAGCACTGGTGTGGTGAAAAAATAATGAATACTGTTTTTCTGAAAATAAATAAATTGGAAAAAAATAAATAAATAAATAAATAAATAAATAAATAAATAAAAAAGAAAGAAAGCATGAACGAAGTGTGATTAGTTGTAGGACTATTCATAACTATAGTTGCTTCCTGTGTTAAAGTGGTCTTGTTTAAGTTAATTATAAAATAACACTATTTTCATATCAATTGCCATCTTTCATATGTTAAATGATTATTATAGTCACTTGGATTATCTTTTTAACTTTAATTTCAAAGTACAATAAAGGTATTGATTTTGTGGTTATTGAAAATTGCCAGATGAGTAGATAAAAATAGTCAACTCTGTTCTTTTTTTTTTTTTTTAAGATTTTATTTATTTATTTGACAGAGAGAGAGATCACAAGGAGGCAGAGAGGCAGGCAGAGAAAGGGGGGGAAGCCGGCTCCCAGCTGAGCAGAGAGCCCAATGCGGGGCTTGATCCCAGGACCCTAAGATCATGACCTGAGTCAAAGGTAGAGGCTTCGCCCACTGAGCCACCCACACACCTAGTCAACTCTGTTCTTATTCTGTAATTCATTTTATATATTTGTTGATAGAGTTTTTAATGTCTTTTAAATTGTTAAATTACATATACTTTATCAGCTAATAATTTCTATAAATTTCATGAGATTCATTACAAATACTTCAAATGGATGCTCCCTATGAAGCACAGACTATGAATTTAAGTATAGGGCTAGAAATTAGTCATCAGTAAAATTAATTATTTTATTTTATTTTTTTTAGAGAGGGAGAGAGAATCTCAGGTGGGCTCCATGCTCAGTGACGAGTCCAGTTCAAGGTTTGATCTCATAAGCCTGAGATTGTGACCTGAGCTGGAAATCAAGAGTGGGACACATAACTGACTGAGCCACCCAATGCCTTAAAATTAAATATTAAAAAGAAAAATACATGGTGAGATTGCTAGGTACACGTATTTTTGTCTTTTTATAATTTGGTGTTAAGCAAGCATCCTTTCCTTTATGTCCCTTGGTGCAGTATAATCCCAGTAGCTTCGATGTTCAAGTATATATGTTTCATTTTGAAATGAGGGTACTTCACCTTGCTTCTTCCAATGTTCAAATACTGTCATAATTCTGCCTCAATGAATATATCATTTTCCAGTTAATAAGTTTGCATAAATTTTCTTTCACATTTTTTTGTTTTTAATGCATTTTATTATGAATTATGATTGCTTCAATTGTATTTGCAGTAGTAAAAAGCATTTTGGAAAATTAGAGTTATTTGGACCATTTTCTCTATAGTTTCATGTTTATTTTTTTTTTAAATTCATTACAACATGAACATATTTCAACAAAAATCATTTTCTTGTATCAAAATTATTTTTAAAACAATATAGTTTTCTTTCCACAAGGGCCAAATATGCCTTAAGTTATTATTAAAACTTTATTATGTATTTTCCCCTTTTCTCATGTTAGTGTATTCACTCATTGATTTGATGAATCTACATTTATTCAGCATCTATTTGGGGCCTAGCAAGTGCTGGCTGCTAGTGATGAAATTTTAGACGCTTCAACAAGTCTCCAGACACCATGGAAATGAGTGCTCCATAGGAGAGGTGGAAATGAACAAATGAATAAAATAGTGATAACTGTAATACTCTGAGAGAAATGGAGATCAAGAATAATGATTATGTGGGCAGACTAATTTACATATACATAAGAAAAAATATACATATTTATCACTCTTCATACATATAATGAGAAATAAAATTGTTTTTTGATCAGAAGGGGCCTTTTTGGAAGTTTGCATGTATTTAACACTTAAACATTATAGAACTAAAAAAAATATATTTGCAAGTAAAGAAGTTCAGATATTTCCTAAAATATCACTGATGGATTTTTTTTTTACCCATTAATCTGAATTAGTAAAAAAAAAGAAAGAGAAAAGAGTTTGAAAATTATCTACTTCATGAATAGTATAATTTCAGTGAGTACGATCCATATTGTGCTGAAAACTCCCTAAGACAGATGGACAATTAGTATATGAGTTATTTCTACTTGAGATCACGATTAAGACATTATAAACTTTTACTGAAAGGCTATATATTAAACATTATTTTCTTCTATTTAAAACACCATTTATAAAGCAATTTTAACTGTCTACCTTAGCACTATTCTTTCTTCTTAAAATTGAGAAACATGTTAATCACATGCATTATGTTAGTAGACTTCTCTTTTCTTCTTAAAATGTGAACATGACTACTTAGCTTTTAAATTACAATTTAAAAATTACCATGTTAATTTTAATAAACCTTATGACTAGGTTTAATTTTCCATTCTTAGACACATTTTACTAGACGATGCCATGGCTTTAATGTCTTGCATATATGGCAAGATACTATCAGGGAATAAAATCCCTTTCTAAATTTTCTCTATACCTAATTAAGATTACAACTAAACTGGACATTAAAATAATAAAACATTGCTCCTTTGCTTTCTTCTAAATTTCATGGGGGAATAATTTATTTTTAACTGTAATGATTATATACTTTACTCAGAGACCAAATTTGTTCCATAATACCGGTTATATTAGTGTACTATATGCAGTATTTCCTGGAAAATAGTCTTAAATACATGGTTTAATATTTTCCATCTTTAAACATTTTTAATAACATAGAAAAGAGAATGAAAAGCCATGGAACTATTAAAACAAAAGCGTGAATAAAAATTCTTTCTCACTGAGAGGAAGACTCTTGAGACAGAAGGACATAATGACCAAGAGCAGGGATCTCCGTGCGATAGGGGAAGGCGCTCGCTCACAGCGGCTCCTCGGCCAGCGTCTGGCACATAGCTTCCTCTCCGTAGTCCTCAGTTCCCCTGGGCAAAATGTCTCAGAGTCTCATTTTCATTTACGTATGTACATATTTACAAGAGTGTGCCTGCTTGCTTTATAATCACTGTGCGATTGTTAGTGATTGTTTTCAACATTTCCCACTTGCTGTTTAAAACACTGTACCCTGATTGCAATGGTCATGAAGTAGTATGGCAAATAGATTGAACAGGGTGACAAAACACACTCTTTCCTTTAGTAGGCTACTATAATTGAATCATCCAAGTTTACTGAACAGTGCAACCAGTTCAGATCTCCTAATGGGAACTTTCTAAGATTCTAAAAGCACATAGGGATTTTTTTTAGTTCTTTGAAAACAGCATTATGAACATCTACTATCATTTAATCATAGTCATATTAAAGTTATGATTGACCAAGTTCCATTTAGTGAATGCTGGTTAAACTAGCACTGTGAAAATATGAAAGATGTAGGACACCCTTCATCTAACTTGAACAAAATGGGAAAAGTGAAATACTATTAACATTATGTATTCCACTGAGGTCATTGTAAATTATTTATTATGTTATCTTCTAAAGGAATTCAATACACAAAATGATGAATTATTCAAAACTGTACTTTTCTTTCCTTTTTTTAAAAATATTTTATTTATTTATTTATTTGACCGACAGAGATCACAAGTAGGCAGAGAGTCGGGCAGAGAGAGAGGAAGGGAAGTAGGTTCCCTGCTGAGCGGAGAGCCTGACGCAGGGCTCCATCCCAGGACCCTGAGATCATGACCTGAGCCGAAGGCAGAGGCTTGACCCACTGAGCCACCCAGGCGCCCCCAAAACTGTACTTTTCTTAATAGAGGCATCCTTAATCTAGCTTCAGAAAATTCTGTAATTCTTAGAATTATGAAGCAGGGAACAAATGTTATGCATGCTTGTGGCAAACTTCTATGTATGACTTTCTAGCTCTTGTTGATGTTTAATACAAGTAGATATAAGCTGAAAGCAGGCAAAATAGTGATTGTCATATACAGCTTTCCCCACAGAAAGTAGATTTCGTGAAACAGAACTACTCCATAGAATATTGAATCTGAAATGAAATCTTCCTACCATAAGTTAATGGTCTAGAATTTGCCTTTTTCCTTCCCCCTTTTTCCTCCCTGCTACAAACAAGCATCCTATAACTAACAACCATTTATACATTTTTTTAAACTTTACTTAATTTATATATAGCCAAAGTAAATAATACTCAAAGAAAATAGACTTACTTTTTTTCTTTTAAGATTTTATTTATTTATTTCTTTTATTTCTTTTCAACGTAACAGTATTCATTGTTTTTGCACCACACCCAGTGCTCCTTGCAATCCGTGCCCTCTCTAATACCCACCACCTGGTACCCCGACCTCCCACCCCATCCCCCCGCCCCTTCAAAACCCTCAGATTGTTTTTCAGAGTTCATAGTCTCTCATGGTTCACCTCCCCGTCCAATTTCCTTCAACGCCCTTCTCCTCTTCATCTCCCCTTGTCCTTCATGCTATTTGTTATGCTCCACAAATAAGTGAAACCATATGATAAATGACTCTCTCTGCTTGACTTATTTCACTCAGCATAATCTCTTCCAGTCCCATCCATGTTGCTACAAAAGTTGGGTTTTCATCCTTTCTGACGGAGGCATAATACTCCATAGTGTATATGGACTACATCTTCCTTATCCATTCGTCCGTTGAAGGGCATCTTGGTTCTTTCCACAGTTTGGTGAACGTGGCCATTGCTGCTATAAACATTGGGGTACAGATGGACCTTCTTTTCACGACATCTGTATCTTTGGGGTAAATACCCAGTAGTGCAATGGCAGGGTCATAGGGAAGCTCTATTTTTAATTTCTTGAGGAATCTCCACACTGTTCTCCAAAGAGGCTGCACCAACTTGCATTTCCACCAACAGTGTAAGAGGGTTCCTCTTTCTCCACATCCCCTCCAACACATGTTGTTTCCTGCCTTGATAATTTTGGCCATTCTAACTGGTGTAAGGTGGTATCTCAATGTGGTTTTAATTTGAATCTCCCTGATGGCTAGTGATGATGAACATTTTTTCATGTGTCTGATAGCCATTTGTATGTCTTCACTGGAGAAGTGTCTGTTCATATCTTTCGCCCATTTTTTATATGATTGAATAGACGTACTTTTTGAAGTTTTGTCAAAATATAGCATTTTACTAAAAGCTAAGATAAATTCTCCAAAACAAAATTGATCACAAGTTTAATATGTTGGTGACTGCTATTTGTTCTATCCCCTGTGGCTTACTGTTTAAATTATTAAGAGAAATGTAAAGATGTAATAAACAGTTTATTTCAATATTTTACATGCTCATTTACATTTCCACAGCTGCCTTCAGATTCCTCTCATGTAATACAGCAGCAGTTTGCTAGAAAGCAGATGTTTATGACCCATAGTACTTCTGAAAGTAGCATCAGGTATTCATTTGTCAGCTAGCAGTATTCTAACAATCGTGGGTGCCCATTTATTCAACTTCACTCACTTAGGCAACTGCAGAGAACTTGGTCTTAGATCTTCCATTAAATAAGACCCTATGGATGACTGGGTAGTTTCACATTCTGTTAGGAATAGAAATTATATATTTTGTGGAAGAAACTTCACTTAAACTTGCTAACACTCAAAGAAAATGTACGATGAAAAAAGCAAGTCTTACCTGACTTTCTGCTAAGGTAATTGGAGTTCTGTATAATTACCAAAAAGACAAACATTTTGAGTGCTACCTCAGTTGTCATGTACTGTGTTCACTGATACTTCTCAGAAGGTTCAGAAAATAAAGGACCATTTTTCTTCTGAACGTTCACTCTCTTTCTCAGAGGTACAGACAGAAGTTATAGGAAGGGCAGAGATGAGCATCTGCTTGACTGGGCAGAACAGCTGCCTTGATCTTGGCTGCTCAGACGGTATCGGGCATGACAGCGCCCCCATTGGCAGACCCTTTCTTTTCAGTATTAGAAGTTCAGCTGTGGATGAACATTTCACTTATAACCGCCCAGAAGCTTTATGGAGTGACTCTAAAAGTTCACTTTTCCAAGGAACGCAATAAAAAAAATGTTTTGCAAAAGAGAATTTTTAAGATTAAAAACAGTTTATAAGCTTTAGTGTTTAGCTTCTTAACCTTTGTTCATGAGTAGTCAAGGGCATGCTCAAGTAACTGTAGAAATACTAGATTTTGATAATACTCACTTAGACCAAACGTCTCCAGATTACAAATGCACAAGCTCAGACAGGTCAAGAAACACGCCCACAGTGATGTAGTTTATGGAGAAGGTTGTCCTGAATCAACGTATCTTGGCGTCTTGTATTTACGATCTGTACAGCACCACCTACAGAACCAGACAGAGCAGGAGTTGTCAAACAATGGCCTCTGGGCCAAATCCAGCCTCCTGTTTGTTTTTGTAGATAAAGTTTTATTGGAGCATAGCCATGCTCACTCATTTACATATTGTCTACGGCTGCTTCCGTACTAGATGGCAAAGCTGATTAATTGTAAGAAAGACTGTATAGCTCACAAAATAGAAAATATATACTGTTTGGCTCATTACAGTAAATCCTCGATATAGAGAATTAAGGTATGAGGATATGCTAGAAAAGAGAAAAATTAAAGTTTTTTAAAAAAGTGTTGTTCAGCGTGCCTGTCAAAGAAATAGTCTGAAGCTTTCCTCTGAATGCGCAATCAAAAATAAAGATTATGACCACTCATGAATGACATACAGACTGGTTCTGTGATAAATTACTTCTGTAATGATCAAGAATTGTGTTCAATAAAGAATAAAATGTTAGGATGGAAGGTCAATAAAAAAGTATGGATAATACTTTCTAAATTATGTTCCAATAAAATAGAGGGAAAACTAGAAAAAATATAATTGTCAGCAAGGATAAAAATATACTATACTGTACAGTAAAAAGAAGAAGTGATAGACATGCATTTTCATTCTTGTGAAACTCTCTTATTTGGGAAAGAAATGGTTGTCAGTGCCTGTGCATTTCCTTGACAGATTATACCACGCTGCACAATGGCGGTATTTGTCTTTGGTCTGTGGACCTAAGACATTCAGTGTCGATGGGACCTTTTTCAGTACAGGTAATAATAAGGTGGTCAGTCAAGCAACCAAAAGATCGAGTTTAAAGTTAAAATTAAAGAAGAATTCCCAGCACTATAGCGTTTCATTTTATGTAAAGCTCTCCAGCAGCCAGGCTCGTTTACTTGTCATTGGTTCCCAAATGAAAATCCAAGTTTGACAGGAAAGATACAAACAAGTAATGTAGTCTTACTCCATAGAAAAAGCTAAGAGAAACATTAGAACAAGCCTATTAGATGACTTTAAAAAATAGCAAAAAGAGTAATTAACAGAAGTATATAATCTCAATCATGTCCTTCAAAAAATAACATGTCCAAGCAGCAGTTCAGCCAAAGGTCATGGTGCCTTATTTCCTAGTCTTCACTGGGGAGGCTGTGATTAAAACGTCAGTACTATGTGTTTCTTCTGTGGCACATAGTTGGCTATCTTAAACTATCTACTGTATATTATAATGGTTGATTTCTAGCAACGAAGACAATTCTTTTTTGATTTACTTTCTACTTTCCTTTAGCATTTGTATGGGAGGGAAGTTTTTAACTTTTGTCATGTTTAGTGTTCAGGGAGATTCACCTCATCGAATCCTCTTGTGTTGATAGATGGGGAAATGGGCTCAGGGAGGCTCATTTATGGAGTTATGTGAAGGGTAAAAGCTTGGCTGGTAGGCCAGAAACAAATGACTCCAGCCTCCTGTCATGGGCTCTTTGCACCGTCCCCCTCTGACTCTCTCTCTTGGAGAACCATGATTCAGTTTACTCACTGAGGTGTGACAGGAGTTAAGTTATGCTAAGGATCTACTGCTAAGTGTGTGTGTGTGTTCTAAGCTTTGAGGGCTATTTAGCCATCCCACTTGGGTCTAGTCCCAGGTCCCCAGTTGAGGATACAAGATCGATATGAAAGATACGAGTATGAGGTAGCCTTATTCTTATTTCTTATCTCAAACAAAAGGAGCTTTAGACTTCCAGAATCAAAAACACGAGTACAAGCCTTTGGATGACTTAAAAGCACTTTCCTGAGAATATAAGCCCTGGGTTGCAGTTCACAGATTCAGTGACTGGACCAAGTTATGACTAGAGTTCCTGGATCACCAAAACTATCACATTTCTTGATGCTCCTTTGTTTCCCCCTCACTTCCTCATAAGTTGAAAGTCCAATAACAATGCCAGTGGTGGTCCTCCATGGGAGCGTGCACCATGCTTATGCTCAGTGAATGTATTACAGCACTCATTTTCTATCAGGTTGTCTTTGTCTGCTCAGGTTGCTGTAACAGAATATCATAAACCAGTGACTTAACCAACAGAAATTTATTCTCTCACATTTTTCTGGAGACCGAAAGCCCAATATCAAGGTGCTAGCATGGTCAATATCTGGTATAGACGGTTTTCCAAACATTTAGATGGCCACCTTCTCAGTGTGCCTTCACATAGCAGAAAGAACAATAGCAAGCTTTTTGGTTTTTCTGTGTATAAGGACACTAAACCCATCATGAGCCAGACCCCACCTCTAATATGACCCATCTAAACCGAATGACCTCCCAGAGACTCCATCTCCAAATTTCAACACAATGAGGACTTAGGGCTCCAACCTAAGCGTTTTGGAAAGACGCAGTTTAGTCCATTGCTTGCCTATCCATCTGGGTTTACCCTTCTTCCCCCTCAGTAAGCCACCCGTTTTGGTCCAAGGACCCAAGGACCCAAGGAAGATTCCTTGGGTCAGGTCATCTTATCTCAGTCTCAGGGCTTAATGCTGATTAGCCTGTGAAGATGGAGTAACACTCCAAGTGTTACCATCACCGTTGGTTAATTTAGCGGCAGCCCCAAATTTGTCTTCATACAGTTTTCTCTATGGAGTGCTGGGAAACATGTAATTAAGTTTTAAGATTAGTCCTGGGAATTGCATAATTTCCCAAAAGTGAACTCTAATAGTGACACCAGATATCACCTATAGTACTTGCTGTATTTGTTTAAATGTAGTCTGCTTTTTCTCTGTGTCTGTTTTCTAGTAAATTATTATTTTCCTCCCGTGTGCACATTGCTCATATTCTGTGTCTCAGAGGGTTACTCACGATTAATTAGTGCCCTCCTGTGTATAGAAAATGACAAGTTCTGCCGTTTATCATTGGGGAATACCATCAGTTACTTTCCTCTGCAAAATACAGATGAAAATATTTTGTCTTTCAGTGCAATTATTAAAGTAATAAATAAACAAATATGCTGTGCCCTCGAATTAAATTTTTCTGGGTAATTTTGTCATAGAAGTATAAATTTTAATATCTGCTAATATGGCATCAGATGAATTAAATGAATTTGAATAACTTTATTATACAGAGTATTATTTTGCAAGACTTTTTTGGATTATCAAAGCATATTTTTACAACCAAATCTTTATATCTAGGGAAGTATAGTATACTTATGGTATAATATCTATCACTTAAGAGTCATTTTTGTGAAGTTTATATTCATCATAGCACATTTAGCTATATAAGATAAAGTTCCTTTTTTCTTTTTATTATTGAAGCATAGTTTACATACAATGATATATTAGTTCCAGGTGTACAGCATAGTGTCAATTTGACGCATCGATACATTACTTGGTGCCCACCAATATAAGCATAGTCATTAAATAGTTTCTCTTCTAAATCTAATTTCAAAATTGCATTTATATGGAGATTTTATGACATTTTGCCCTATTTATCACCTAAAATTAGTAGCTTTTAAAATTAAATATGTATTCTGTGCAAGGTATTGTGCTAGGTGCTGTACAGAATTTAACCATGAATAAGAAATGTACCTGCAGCTTACATTTTATGCAAGAGTTCAAATGATTTTAACAAGAAAGCTAAGAGAAAGCATCACATGGATATGACCCAAAAGAACCTGTATAACCACGCAGTGGAAGACAACACATATCATCTGATCAGGGAAGAAGTACCAGAAGACATTGGCAAATGGGATAGGGAGAATGTTTAAGCTGAAATCAAGCAAAGCACAGTTTGGTAAGTACTTATTGAAGGGGTCATTCAGGGCTGAGAGGAACCTGTAAAATCAATGACACTGCTGGATTACAGCACTATGTACTTCAGGAAGAAGAGAAGGTTCAGTTTCATGGACATTTAGGGGAAACTGTAAGAAGCTAATGAAGGGGGATTGTTCTGCATTTAATAGGGCCATATTTATTTAACCTGTTGCTTTTAAGGCTTTGAAAAACTTGCAAATTACAATTTACCAAACTCAGTCTTCTAGTTATGAGAGATTAGCCTGTTAGCAGCGTAAAGAATAATTTGAGTTACAGAAGATAGAGGTCAAGGGACCTCGCTGGAAGGATTATGGTAAACGAAAACCTTCTAAGAGTTAACAACTGACTAAATTTGGACTTAAGTACAGTTCTGAAGACTCTAGTTGGCTAGGGAAATAAATAGTGGCATTTACTAATTGAACTAGGAAAGTCAGTAGAAATGTTTATGAGAGAAGATAATTAATTCTGTTTGGGCATTTCACAGATTGATAGGAACTCAAGGTCTATGGTGCCAAAATTAGCAGTATATACCTTGGTAATTCAGTGAAAAGTCAGTAGTTTTGTCAGCATTCTGTAGATCTGGCATGTGGTCTACTACATGTCAGACACTACTTTTAACTGCTGGCATATTAAGCAGTTAACAAAGCAGACAAAAACAGAAACCCTCCCCTCATGGAACTTACATTTCGGCGGTGGAAAAAGACTGAGTGAAGTAGGAGGAAAACTCCAAAGAGACGCTAAACTGAAGTAGAAGTAAAGGAATTTTTTAAAGAAGGAGAATGTGACCTACCGGGCCAGATGCTGTTGGTGGATTAGGAGGAAGACACCAGCCATTAGACTGGACGAGATGGAAGTTGTTGGTGACTTTGTTAAGAACTGTTTTAGAGAAAGGCGAGGATAGAAGCCTGAGTCAAGTGGGGTCAAGGAAAAAAGACAGAATGAATGTGGACAACTAATCCACTTGTCAAAAGAATTTGCTATAAAGGAGAGTAGAAAAATGGGCCTGTGGTAGAGGGGAAAAGAAGTCACGGGGTTTTTGGCTTCTCTGTTTTGAAGTGGATAACACTGTAGGATATTTAAATATTGATGGAAAAATCCACTAGTGAAGGAAAAGTGATGATAGAGTAGGTAAGGGGAAGAATTATAGAGTAATGTCTTTGAGTAGATGAGAGGCAATGGCATCCAGCATACCAGTTGGATGGTGTCCTCTTGGATAAGAACATGGATAATTTATCCTGTATGGTAAGGAGGGAGCAATGTTTTAGGGTCTAGATGCAAGGAATGATAGCTTTCAATAGAGAAACTTGTGGAAATTCTGTTTTTACTGCTTTGGTCCCTCTTCACTCTGGAAAAATAAGGAACAAGGACATGAGCAGGGAATGAGGAACTATTTCTGTAACTTCCATTAATAATCAGGAAACCATTTTATTATAGATTTACAAGAAAGAAAGAAACCAGAATAATTTCATGTTATAATGTAATATATTTTTGAAAGATATTGTAACATTGGACAGCACAGGATTCTTTAGTATCTGTGAGTTTTGCATCATGTGAATTCTAAGATAAAGTTTCAATATCCCTAATGTCCATCAGTAAGGAAGTGATCGGATAGACGACGGTACATCTACACTGAGGAATACTGTGTAGCCGTTAGAGGACAAAGTGAAGTTAGGTCTGTAGCTGTAAGACTAGCAGCAGTTCCAATCCGTCTTTGTCAAGTGAGAAAAGTCTGTTACGGGCTAATGTCTTCACTGTGATCCCAGATTTTATAAAAATAACAATTAAAAAAAAGTGTATCTTGTGTGTATTTTTTCATATCCTGTTATTATTATGGATAAACAATGCAAGAAGATACACAGTCGGCTTATTACGATTAGTTGCCTTGTGTGGGGCTGAGAATGAAAGGGTGATGGAGGAATTAACAGGTTTATTTCTACAGATCTCACCTTTCACTGTGATAAAATGTATATATATATATATATATTAAAGACTAACTGAGCAAACAGGTTTAGAGACTCTCTGCATCATTCAATATCCTCTTTCAGTAACATACCCAACATTAAAAACCAGGTTTAACGATTCCATTTGATGGTACTTTGTGTAAAAACATAAAGATCTCTGTTGACTTTTTGCATATTTTGGACTTTTCATCCTACTATCCCATTTTCTTCTTTCTACATCCCCATGGAGTTATGGATCAGTTGGTGATTGGGGTGAAGGACGCGATTGTATTTGTCTAAGTGTTCTATGATGGCTAAGTCAGAGGAGCAGAAGGTTTAGGGAATGCTGGCTTCTGTTCTTTGAGTAGGTTTTGTCTCCTGTTTGGAAGGATTTCATGCCAGAGGCAGCTGCTGTCCCTGTAATGGGTCGGTGTGTGGTGCTGGGCCTGTTGCCCAATCTCACAGAGCAATGTTTCTTATGCTTCAGTATGAAATGAAATAATTTTTAAATGTATAATTCATAGAAAAATGTGAGCAAAAATTATATTAGATGCAGAAATATCTTTCATCTTCTCTCTTAATGATCTTTTCATCAGTGTTTGTCACTTTCAATCAAGCCCTCCTTTTTGTAAGACTACTTGAGCTTCTGTGATGTAACACTCTCCCGCAGAAATCTTACCCTCATTTATGTCTTCCAGCTCAGACTTCCTCCCTGAGTTCAGGGCTGTGTTACAGACCCTCTTCATTAGATCAAGACACTTCAAACTTGACAGTGTTCAAGCTGAACTCCCCTTCTTTCCCATCATTACTCTCTGGTGTTTGCTCTATCAATGAATTTATACATTTTCATAGTTCCTGTAAGTGGAACAGAGAGTCTGAAGACAGGACTAGAGAGACAGTTGTCATTCATCCAGTTGTGAAGATGCATTTCAGCAGCTAGCAAAGAAGTGCAGCCCACAGTCCAACAACCCGTGGGGTGCTTCCTTCTGCCAGGAGCCCCGAGAATGATCTCAGAAGCCAGTACTCCTCCCGTGAGCCTTCAGTAAGTCGGATAATTAGGCTCTTTGATCCACTTTCATTTTGCGCGTTTCCTTGGAGTCCAAACTAGATTCCTATCACTGCTATAATAGATTACCACAAACTTTAAGATTTAAAACAACACAAATTTATTATCCTAAGATCCTGGAAGTCAGAGGTCTAAAACACTGGGATAAAATGCACATGTTGGCAGGACCACATTCCTTCTGGAGGTTTGAGGAAAGAATCTGTTTCCTTGCTGTCTCCAGTTACAGGGGCCACTTGCATTCCTTGGCTTTTGATCCCTCTCACAGTAGTGGGCTGGGTCTCCCTCAAGCTGCCATTTTTGGGGCCCCCATGTTATGTATCTCTCCTCAGCTTTTAAGGACCCTTATGATTACAGTAGGTCCATCCAGATAATCCAGGATAATCTTTTCACTCAGAGTCAACTGATTGGCAAACTTAATTCATTACATCCATATTCTGAATCCCCCCTTGCCATATAACCAGCATCTTCTCAGGTTCTAGAGATGAGGATGGAAACAACGTTGGGAGCCACCATTCTGCCTGACACATGAGTTCACCTGAGACATTGCCTGCAAATTATAGCTAACCCCATCCCCAGACACAGAAACACACATATAACACAGGGAGATTAAAGTTGGGGTGTCAGACATTTATAAAGTAACTGGAAAGCCAGCATGGGAAAGCAGCTATGACATGAACAGCGTGAGTGGCCATGGAGTCAGGGATATCCCTTCATCTGATGTGTTCTTAGGTGTTCCAGTAAAATCACACCTGTATGGTAAGTTCCTAAGAACTGATGAGTTTGGGAACACAGTAGACTAAGAGAATAAAACAAGTTGGCCACTAGAAGTAAGTAACGCTTATCCCTTCCCTTATGTCCAGGCTGTTTTTGACAGTGAATCTCCTGATGCCACACCTGTTCAGTGTAGCTCGCGCTGTGCAGCTGGGAAGCAGCCGTAGCAGAGTGGCATGGACACAGCCCAAGTCCCACTGGCGATAAACTGTTTTTCTCAGGCAAATTATAACCTGTGTCCCCATCCAGAAAACAAAAACTTCTCATCCACTTCCCAAACCCTATGATTTGTGTGGTCAATACTAGCCCCAAATCACAATGCCAGGGCAAAGTTCCCTCTATATTATAGAGGCAGCTGGACTTTTATTTTGCCTTGAGTATAGATGAAATATTATTATTCAACTAGATGATGGCGTGAACATTGAGAGCAGGAGATTTGACTTTATATAATGCAAGTAAATACCCAGATTTGTAGCTGGTTTAAAGTACATAATACTATATTCAGAAGCTGAGTGAATAAGTTTTTAAAGGAGCTGCCCCTGGAGCAGTCAGTAGGGAAAAGAGCTATGGGACTTAGAACTTAGGATGTTTGGGTCACAAGCCATCTCAATTCTGGGTGAAAATAACCAGGGAAAAAAGAAGAGCTAACACATGGGTAGTTGGCATGTCTTCTCCTCACTGGGATTATTTTTGAGGCAGGGAAGAGGTATGCGATTGCTGTCATGTGAGGCTCTTTCTCTTGGTATGTTTTTAAAGGTCTTCATGACTTAGAAGGTCAAGTGTCAGTGGTACCTTTTCTTAAACCATAGCAAGTAAAAATGAGGAAAGTGCTTGGTAGACATTATCTGCAAAGAATTTTTGTTTAGAACCTGTGTTTTCACTGTGACTGAATTGCTCTTAGTTGAAATATTTGAAATTTAGCATGATCCCCCAACATGTGGTTCTTTCCACTCCTTAGCCTTTAGGACTTTGCTTTTAACATACTAGTCACCAAAAAAGCAGCCTCATTTCCTAAGTGTGGTAGTATCTTTGAACCACAAGTTAATGAAATGGATGGTTTTAGCTGCCAAACCACAACAGTGCCTCCAGTGTCTGTAATCTTGCTTTGAGCTGGCCCAAATGCATGTGTTGTACATCTGTATTAGAGAATTTAGCGTTGACATTCCTTCATCCCATGCAATATTTGTTGAATAAAAGAAGAAGAATGGGCAGACATGCTTCACCAGATGTAATATTTAGTCAGCCTGGAAATTCTTTCACCATGCCCCGGCTTTGCTGTCACAGAACACTGTGGAACCAGTGCCTGCCTCCTGTATCCAATTTAAATTGACGATTGCTGGTGACTTATTATCCTGATTTTTAATCGGCTAATTATAGTAGATCTACTGTGAACAAGAGTGCTGCAATTTATTCCAATAGAAGTTTTATTCTCTGTTTCGTGTCTACACATTCTGTGTTTAATTACTTACCTCCTGCGTGAGCTTCTTTAAATTTTGAGTGTCTTTAAAAGATAAGAAAAAAAGGAATCTGAATAACTTTTAGGGTTTTATAAGAAAAACAAGGTCATGTGTCACAACTTTATTGTATTCATTTTTCGAAAACGGTGTATGATGATTTTCCCTGGTGATACTCACCATCTCCTGCCGGTCGTAGACACCAGACGCCACGGGAACTCTTGATACTGTTTTTGTCCTGCCCACCTTCCCCGTTCTCCTTTGTCCTGCCCCTTCTCTCCTTCCTCTTCCTTTTTTCTTTTCCTTCCAAACTGTAAGCCATATTTAGTTGTGCTAATAAGGTAATGTAAATGCAGAATGGATTAGTATATTTTCAGTTTCATAATGTGTTCTCAAATCTGACACTATGGTTTTGAAACATACAGAGTGAAAAAAATATGAAACTGGATTTCAGTTAGGTTTTCCCATTCTTTTCATCTATAGACATTTCTACAGCACTGGAAGATAAAGTGTAAGACTATACTTTGCTGCTTACACATACGAACAGTTCTTAAAATAGCATTTGTCATGTAATAAATATCACAGAGAGCATCTGGGCACACGCTGCCCTGAATGCTTCCGACCGGAGAGCGACGGTCTTCACATGCTAAGGGTTTGCCAAGGCTCTACAAACATTCCTTAAAATATAATTGAATCACACATGTGTTGCAAAACATTCTGTTTCCACCAGTTTACTGCCTAATGAAGATAGGTATATTTGGTTTTGGTACAGTCCACACAATAAACTGTCTCCTTCTATCACCGTGCATATGACTCATATTACAATTTTTTTAATCAAGTGGATGATGTTATCTTTGCACTGGTCATGTTAGAAAGACTCACTCCTGCATGTTCCCTTATGTAAAATGGTGGAAGCAAAGGAGCAGTTGAATCCAAAGTTGACTGTGCATGTTTCATAAAGCACGACATGTACAGATGCACATACATGTAATTTTTAAGTGCATACATGTATACATGCACATAAAGTGTGGACATAAGTATGTGTCTAGAAACTGGTAAGTAGATATAAAGAGAATCTTCAAGTATTTGTATTGTTAGAAGTGTGTGAACAAAACTTTAGAGACTGCTACACAAAAGTGTAAGTTCAATTATTGGTGCGCTTCTAGGATACGCAGTTCATTGCATGTTTTGGGAGCCCGCTATTAATTAAATTAATTAATGATAACTTCACCTCACTTGCATAGAGCCCAAACACATGCCAGGCAAGTCTCAGACATGTCTGAGACATGCTCTTGTCTTCGAAGTGTAACAATATCAACTAATTTTTTTTTTTTTTACTTGAGAACACTTGAGGGGAGGGAACAGAGGGAAAGGGAGAGAGAGAAAAAGAAGCCAGAAAATTACTGTTACATGAAATTTAATATTTAATTGTTCATGTAATTGAATTGAATGTTATGTAAGGAGATAAAATATAGGAGCAAAGGGAAATATTTAAAAGAAAAGTAAGTTAATTAGGTATTTACCTCAAAGATAACAGATGTAGTGAAAAGAAGGGCCATCTGTACCCCAGTGTTTATAGCAGCAATGGCCACGGTCGCCAAACTATGGAAAGAACCAAGATGCCCTTCAACGGACGAATGGATAAGGACGATGTGGTCCATATACACTATGGAGTATTATGCCTCCATCAGAAAGGATGAATACCCAACTTTTGTAGCAACATGGACGGGACTGGAAGAGATGATGCTGAGTGAAATAAGTCAAGCAGAGAGAGTCAAGTATCGTATGGTTTCACTTATTTGTGGAGCATAACAAATAGCCTGGAGGACGAGGGGCATTAGAGAGGAGAAGGGAGTTGGGGGAAATTGAAAGGGGAGGTGAACCATGAGAGACTCTGGGCTCTGACGAACTAACTGAGGGTTTTGGAGGGGAAGGGGGTGAGGGGTTGATTGAGCCTGGTAGTGAGTATTAAGGAGGGCACATATTGCATGGAACACTGGGTGTGGTGCATAAACAATGAATGCTGGAACACTGAAAATAAATAAAATGGAAAAAAAAAAGAAAAGTAAGTTAAATGCTTTAGAAAGTTTTGGATGAAATCACAATTAAATTTGATGTAGAAAAACCAATTGTAAATTATTGGAAAGAAGTCATAAAAATCTAGAGGACTTTTGTGTGCAAGTTGCTTATATTGTAGACATCTTTAAATCCCTGCTCTGTCTTAAATTAATACGAGACTTTATAGAGGATGCCTTGGAGTAGCTTGTGTAAGAAAGATTATAAGAAGCTGTAAGGAACAGTCACTTACATAGAAAGGCCTTATCAATACTTTAAAAATGGTAACTATTTGAACTTCTGTATATTTTACTTAAAAAATTAAGTTAAATTTGTAACCTTCATGAGTTTCTCCTTAACTGTTCTTTTGACATAGTCTGATTACCAGTCTATCTGTTAAGAGGCAGCTACTATAATTTACAAAAATATTGATTTGAAGGAGCACGTGCACCCCATTGTTTATAGTAGCATTATCAACAACAGCCAAATCACGGAAAGAGCTCAAATGTCCATCAACTGGTGAATGGATAAAGAAGATGTGTTACACACACACACAAACACACACACGCTGGAATATCACTCAACCATAAAAAAATTAAATCTTGCCATTTGCTATGATGTGGATGGAGCAAGAGTGTATTATGCTGAGTAAAATAAGTCCGTCAGAGAAAGACAGACACCATATGACTTCACTCATATGTGGAACTTAAGAAGTGAAACTGATGGACATAGAGGAAGGAGGAAAGGAGAGGGAGGCGAACCATGAGAGACTGAACTACAGAGAACAAAGGGAGGGTTGATGGAGGGAGGTGGGTGGGGGATGGGCTAGATGGGGGATGGGTATTAAGGAGGGCACTTCCTGTGATGAGCACTGGGTATTACTGTAAGTGACACTAAATTCTACTCCTGAAACTAGTATTATACTATATGTTAACTAGATTTAAAAAAAAAAAAAAAGTTGGAACAAAAAAAATTAAAATTAAAAAAAATGACATCTGCTATAATTCAACTTTGACATTTCCTTCCATTCCTCTTTCATGCGAAGTAATTGAAAGACTTTGAGACTGACAGACAACGTGTTAAAAATCTTTTAACGTTTGCAACTTAACTGTGTGAGCCATGCTGTTTTGATACTGTATATAACCTAAAGAAAATTTAGAAATAAGTGGAAAAGTACAACTAAAATACATGAAAATAAGTGTTACTCAGATTTTCTACTTTCAGATTCCCAGGGGGCACCTGGCTGGCTCATTTGGCCAAGCCACTCCCTTCAGCTTGGGTCCTGCATCTAGCTCCTTGCTCGGCAGGGAGTCTGCGTCTCTCTCTCTCTCCCTCTGCCTGCCACCCCCTGTGCTTCTGCCCATGTGCTCTCTCTCTGTCAAATAAATAAATAAAATCTTAAAAAACTTCTCAAAACAGCTTCATTGTTTTCACCAATTAGCTACAAAATCAGTAAAGATCATAAATGCAAACCTAAGCAAGAAATTCTAAAACACATTTTAATATACTGGGAGATCTATGTAAATTTTCATCTGGAAAGTGTTTTTGTAATCAAAAGATATTTCAAATGCTGTAATTTAGATGTGTAAAAGTGATTCAGACGAGTCTGAGGATTCAAGAAGTAAGACTGAGGACAATACCATTAACAGAAAGGAATCAGTCCATGATAAGCTTACTTCCCAATAAGGATGGCAAGGAAACCTCTAGCAAGTGTGGTTTAAACACAGCTCCAAAAAAATAAACAATTTTCTGACAAATAGCTAGAGGGAAAGCTTAATCGTGGAGAGGAAACTGGACCAGCAAAGGCAATACAAGAGGAGCAGAAAATATTTCTGGAGAAGGGAAGGAAGTCTTGCTTCTGCAGTCAAATGAGGAAGGGAGCTCCTGAGGCTTCAAGGCATAGGAACTTTTCAGTAAATGAATTTGCTTGAGCCACTGACATTACCTGAGCCTGACATGGAACATCTGTTAAGATGGGTATAAAATTTTATGGGAGAAACTGTGAGAAACAATAATTCTCCTAGTAGGGAAGCTTCTTTAGAGAGAACACGGCATTTCATTTGGACACATGGATACGTATTTTGGGACTACCTAGAGGGCATTGTTTGAAGAGGGGAGAGACCAGAAGCAGACTCATCACTACTGATGCAAAGCAATGTAAAATAATTCATGAACTTAGTGAAAGAGTTTCCCTTCTCTTAAAGGTAATTACTGTTGATTTTTAAAAATAAATTTCAAGTTGGTAGAATATAAATTAAAATGTCATTTTCTTCTACTTTATTGTTCCTTTTCGCTGAAATTCAGAAATTCCACCACTAAGTTAGTAGCTTGGAAGCATTTGACTAATGTAAAGTGAAAAATTAATTTAAAAAGTTTCTAGGTAAAAGCTGAATCATTATTCCTAAACAAAATGAAAGGGAAAATAAAGATACAATTTTACTCTGTAGAGAAATGAATGTTTGTTCAAATTGTATTTTTATTAGAAGGACACTTAAATTAGATTTTTAAATGTTTTGGAAGATTCCTAATTATTGTCATATGGTTCAGTTTCGTGTACATTTAAGAAAAATATCTTTAGGCATTAAGGAGTTTCCTTCTATAAATCACTGAAGAATGTTCCTTACAAAATGGACTTTGAGTTTTATATATGAGTAATAGGGAAAAGCCGTACAATTTTATCTTTTTTTAAGTGCTGTACTGGCTTTCAGTGGAGAGGTTATGTTGTAAATAAGCAAAATTGCAAAAAAATAGCCTTATAGTACAGAATTGCCTTATATAATGCATATGGTTTAAGAAAATATGACTATAGGTCATATATGTAATAATTTTAAAGTATGTTAGAAAGGTTAATATTTGCAAGAATTTGCAGAATACATAGCATGTATATATTAAGAGCCATAATTTTTGTGTATTAGGATACTTATTTTTAAAACAACAATTTTAAATTAATGCTTAAAGAATAAATATCTTAGAAACATCAATAAGAAAAAAACTACTTGTATTTTACTATCCCCCCAAATACTTTATAAAATTTACCTTTTCTGTATACATAAAGCTATATAAATTGTTTTAATTTTTTTCTTATGAAAGTACATTAAAACTTCACTTCTTTACTGAGCATATCAAATCCTTTTATCATCTATTTTTTAAAGATTTTATTTATTTATTTGTCAGAGAGAGAGAGAGACCACAAGCAGGGGAAACAACAGGCAGAGGGAGAAGCAGGCTCCCCGCTGACCAGGGAGCCTAATGCAGGACTCCATCCCAGGACCCTGGCATCATGACCTGAGCTGAAGGCAGGTGATTAACTGACTGAGCCACCCAGGTGTCCCTATCATCTTTTTTTAAAAAGATTTTTTTGACAGAACGCATGAGCACATAAGTAGAGAAGGGGTGTGGTGGGGAAAGGGCAGAGGGAGAGGGAGAAGAAGACTTCCTGCTGATCAGGGAGCCCAACTTGGGGCTTAAACCCAGGACTGAGATCACGACCTGAGTTACAGGCAGACACTTAACTGACAGCTACCCAGGGACCTCTCCCTTTGTTATTTTTTAATATTCTAAATGATTTCTCAAGAATGTGATCTTAATGACTTATACAAATGTTATCAGATTGACATGTCATATTTTATTAGTCAGTCATCTGTGGTCGGTATTTGCACCATTCAGATTGTCTCTAATAGTATCATGGTTGTGAATTGCCTGAGACCTAGCCATTTGTGCCCATGTCTTAGGAGACAGGGATATGGACAGAAGCATCTCCAAGGTTTTGATTCATAGTATGAAAGAGCTATCCAATTTGTATGACTACTTTCTCTAAACTCTCCCATTCTGGGCACTGTCTCTGTTTCATTTTTGTGTTTGCTATTTTTTTTTTAATTTTATGTAGTTTTCTGCTTTAAAGTAATTTCTTTGCTATTGAACATACTTTACATTTATCAGCTACTTGTGTTTGTGTGTGTGTGAACCGCACACCCATGTACTTTCCCACAAGCTTACATGGATGCTTGTGTTATTTAGGTTGTTAAGTATTATCACTTATTATTAGGTTATTAAATATTTGTCCTTTTGTTTAGATATTTTCTTCCTGGTATTTTTGAAATGCAGGTATTTATAATTTGATGAGTCTTTTATCTAAGGATCCCACTTCCTGTCTCTGCTGTTAGGGGCATGTGATGTGCTTATGTGTGTGGGGCAGCAGGTCTGTGGACGTGCACATGTGTTTGTGGGGTGGGTGGTAGTAAATGGGCATATATAAGGGAAGAGCATTCAGGTAAATTTTGAAATATTAATCCACGACGTATTATTCAGTGTCATTAAGGATAAAGTCAAAGAGCCTATGTAAATAGCTCATATATTTATGAATTTGAGGGGTCACTTGAGTTGAAAGGTTGAGCCTTAAAAGTACTGTGGGGGCTAATGAATTCCCTCTAAAAGGAACGTGTTACTTTTACAATCAGAAACCGGGATGAACACTACTCAAAATCAATGTACTTGGGTGGTTTTGAAAATACAGAAGAGGGCGCCTGGGTGGCTCAGTGGATTAAGCCTCTGCCTTCGGCTCAGGTCATGATCTCAGGGTCCTGGGATCGAGTCCCGCATCGGGCTCTCTGCTTGCCAGGGAGCCTGCTTCATCCTTTCTCTCTCTCTGCCTACTTATGATCTCGCTCTGTCAAATAAATAAATAAAATCTTAAAAAAAATACAGAAGAGAGAATTCCTAGGAAGATAACAACTACATTAGTGCTAGAAGATAAAAACCAGTGCTATGATTGAGTCTCTCAAAACATTCAAGACAAATTAGGCTGTGATTGTCATAACAGCATTTTTATCTGATGAGACCTTACAGCTGACTACAGGGCTGCCAATAAAATGTTTCCCACTAGAAGTGACACTGTACATTTTACATGATGAAATGCTGTTGTTAGTGAATGTAAGACTTCAACGGGGCCAAAAATATTTCATCAAGTGGATTCTCTGCATGGGGTAAAATTTCACCAAGTATAAAAATTTTATGAGCAATATTTTATAAAATATGTATTTAAATATTTGGCCAAACTATAGAGAAAAGCAAGAAATTAAGAACATAAATTCCAGGTTCATAGTTCCCTCTGGGAGAGAGGGAGTGGGATGTGATCAGGGCAAATAGGGGGCAGCAATGGTACTGAGCATGTTTAAATTAGTGGTGGTTACAAAGGTTGTTTTTTTTTTTAATTATTCTTTAGATATATGTTATACACAGGCTTTGTTTGAATAAGGTATTAAAATATTCTAGCACATGATTTTTAAAATCATGAAGATATTTTAAATGAATTTTAAATGGTCAGTACTTACTGAATGTGTCCTGTGTGCCAAGCACTCCCCTCACGTTCTGGCTCCGCTCTCCCCATCGTGTTCCCACACCGCAATAGCCTCCCGGCTTGTGTCTGGGCTCTGCCTTTGGTCCTCCCTTCGTCCTCTTTGGTGGATGTCCCCCTCATTCGACTCTCCAGAGTCTTCTGTGCAGAAACACCCTGGGCAAGCTCTCCCCATGCAGTATACAAATGAATTTGAGCTTCTAAACCTGACCCACACCCAACTTCCTCATCTCACGTGTGCCCTGTTGCCATGGAGGCTCGGCCAATTCCAAATGGAGAATCAGGAAGTCTAAACAGTTAATAATACGGACATTGTTACTGTAAGACGCGGAGCATCTTCTCTCCTTGTTGCATGTTATCAGTAGCCTTCAGAGACACTGCCCCGTGCCTTTGCGGTCTTCTTAACACTCTTGGGATGATGTTTAATTTTTACCCAAGCTCTTCCCTCAGCTCCACACCTCTCCATTCAGCCTCATACTCCACTTGTGTATCAGACATATATAAAAACTGAAGGAATAATTTTCCCACTTACCCCAAACCTTCTCTTCCTGCGCTGTCTTGATGAATTGCAGGGCTGCTGCCAAGTGGTGCAGGTAAGACACAGAGGAGGTATCCTGAAGGTCGTCTTCTCTGTCTCCAGTGACAACACCTTTATCATCTGTTCCCTTTTCTCCTTCATCCTCAGTGCTGTAGTTTCGGGCTTCATTTTTATTCAGCTGGATTGTGCATATAGTAAACATTTTTTTAAAAATAGCAAGTGGCCTCCTTAATGATCTGTCATTTTGCCTGCTCAAATTTGTTTTCAGCACAGAGTAAACACAAATTTGTTTTCAGCACAGAGTAAACATTCTAGGATATTGATCTGTTGATATCATCCTCCTCTTCAAAAATCCTAATGTCTCTTCAGTGTTTGTACTAGTGGTCCCTGAAACTCAAACGTCATGGGTGGGCAAGATGAGCCAGTAGAATTCATAGAGAAAATAATAGCACTTTTTTAAAAAATAAATTTTTATTGAGATGTAATTGACATATAACACTCTGTAAGTTTACGTTGTGTTGATCTTTTTCAATATGATTATGATTGTAGCTGTAGCTAATACCTCTATCACATCAAATAATTATCTTTTTTTGTGCTAAGAACATTTTGCATTTGTTTTGAATGTAAAAAATTAGGAAGTAAGTAGCCTTTATTCATAGGAAAATATGAGTTGGCACTGCTTTTTAACTTGATCTCTGTTCAGTGGTCATGACCAGGTGTGTTGAGGAAAGAGTGGGAATTGAAAGCCTCCCGGAGTTGGCACTGGTACCTTTTTTCTCTTTCTTTCAACGTGTATTGACATATTACAGTTCATGGGCATCAGGTTAAATGGATTTGCCAGTTATATTACCTAGTTTGAATTAAACTAATTTTTAGAAAATGGACAAGGAACTAAGAACTTTTTAGTTAAAATGAAACAGAGGAAGGGGTGGCGGAGTGGGGAAAGGAAAGCAGGTAAGGAAGGAAGGGGCAGAGGTGGGAGGGAAAAAGGGAAGCTTGCTAATTCGGAATGACACTAACGATGAAAACATGAGTGATAATTCACAAGCGGCAGAGCTGGCCCTACTACACGTGGTACAAGCTTGGTGTCATTCACACTGGAGATAAAAACAGCAATGAGCGAATTCAGATGATGAGAAGTTGGGCAGGAAATTCTATTTAAGGGAGAAGATGAGTGGTAGTATGGATTTACAGCCGCTAACAGTGGCTCTTACCAGAAGTGTGTACAGAGCCTTCAGAGATTAGTGATGAAAGTCTGAAGCTCCAGTGGTTTGCAAGTCAAACACCTAGAACATAAAAGCAAACTCCTTTTTGAAGCTAACTTGCTCTCCATGGTAGGCAGCATTTGAAATTGATTTGAAAAATTTCCACTACATTATTTCATTGCTGAAAATAGTTTTAAGGCAATTCTAAATAGTCATTTTGCATTTAAAGATTTGGAAAACCAATCTTTAAATCTTTTAATTATTTTTAAATGAAGAGATTCTTGTGATCTTTGTAAGCTATTAGTTAAAAATAAAAACTGCATTCTCTAAACACTGTCTTTCCCAAACATTATTGAAAGTATTTTCTGGGGGAAAAAAAGCTTCCTTTGAGGAAACTAAACAAAAGATATTCAGTGAATGAATAAATGAATGAATGAATGAATGAATGAATAACTATAATGAATGAATAACTATATAATTTAGTGAATGAATGAATAACTATGAATAACTATGATGAATGAATAATTAATTTGCCAGAAAAAAATACTGATTAATGTTAGGGAAAATAGAAATTTGCCAACTGAATTTTTACCAAGACTACTATGTAATTTGTGGTTGGGATTGAAAATGAGTGTCATGACTTCATGAGTGTAGCTCAGGTTGCATTTTTTATACGTCCATCTGAGTAAGTTTGTACACTGTCTCTTTTACCTTCTGACACACATCAAAAGTGAGTAAGCAGCTCATCCAAATACACAACAGATTTTTTAAAAATTAAAAAAAATTTTTTTATAAACTTATAATGTATTTTTAGCCCCAGGGGTTCAGGTCTGTGAATCGCCAGGTTTACACACTTCACAGCACTCACCATAGCACATACCTTCCCAATGTCCACAACCCCACCCCTTCTCCCAACCCCATTCCGCCCAGCACCCTCAGTTTGTTTTGTGAGATTAAGAGTCTCTGATGGTTTGTCTCCCTCCCAATCCCATTTTGTTTCATTTATTCTTTTCCTACCCCTAAACCCCCACGTTGCATCTCTACTTCCTCATATCAGGGAGATCATATGATAGTTGTCTTTCTCCAATTGACTTACTTCGCTAAGCGTGATACCCTCTAGTTCCATCCACGTCGTCGCAAATGGCAAGATTTCATTTCTTTTGATGGCTGCATAGTATTCCATTGTGTATATATACCACCTCTTCTTTATCCATTCATCTGTTGATGGACATCTAGGCTCTTTCCATAGTTTGGCTATTGTGGACATTGCTGCTATAAACATTCGGGTGCATGTGCCCCTTCAGATCACTACGTTTGTATCTTTAGGGTAAATACCCAGTAGTGCAATTGCTGGGTCTTAGCATAGCTCTATTTTCATCTTTTTGAGGAACCTCTGTACTGTTTTCCAGAGTGGTTTCACCAGCTTGTATACCCACCAACATACACAACAGATTTTTACAGCACTACTTTACAAAGTGTTAGATGTAAATGGGGGTTGAGGATGAGGCATGTTTGGTTTTCAGATATTCTATATTTCATCTCCAGCACATTCTTTTAAAGATCTATCTTATAGATGCTTAAATATACATACATGGTAATGAAATGAAAGTGTACATATTAATCTCTCTAAAATAAAAACAGGCACAAGCTTAAAACACTTTCATTTCTTATTTTATTTTTACTGATTATGGACACTCTAATGTAAGTTTAGGATAGCTATAGAATACAGGATGTTGAGGAAGGCAGGATAAAATTATAATTACAAGTTTTAACAAGATAAAAAGGGCCTTTCACAATCCTGAGCACCTAATTTAAATAGACTATGTTATTTTCACTGTCTGGTTTCCCTGTCCTCCCATAAGAAAGTGCCTATGAGGTGGGCACCGGTGTCAAAGGGTGAAGAGACAGCTGGCATCCTGAAAGCAAAGGAAACAAACTATTTCAAGGATGGTTATTTCATCATCCAAAGCTTTGTGTAATACAAGAAAAGATCCTCATGATGGTATCAAGACTTCATCTGTATAGTAAATGGTTTTGATTTTCACCAAAATTATTCAGTTTATCGCTTGAAATACTACACTTGAGTACTGAAAAAGATAGCATAGTCTATTTTTTCTCAATAAATCAGAGAGCAGGTTAGTGTTCTTTCCTTTCCTTGCTGGACATCACACCAGAATTTGTAATGAAATTATTCTTTGCCCTCAGGTCTGCAGCCAGCCTGCTCATGTGCTGGTAATGTCTGTTGTGTGTATGTGGGCATGCATCACGTTAACGAAGGGGAATTCTGTTTTAGATATGAATGTGGTAGGCAGGCAACAAGCCGATTTTGTTTCAGATGCTCACTTGTGGGAGTTACTACACTTGAGGTATAAGATTGGCCTCAGATTATGGCTCACCTGATTATAGAGCTGGACGCTGGAGACATGGGCAATGATGGGTATCTTCTTAAAGTTGATCAGTAAGAGCAACCATAGGGTTACATCATTGAATTTATGTTTTCTTTTTAATTGTTTATGTTATCTTTTTAAATTGTGTTTAAGGAAAATGAAGCACACTTAATGATTCATTAGGCACTCAGGTTAAAGAGCACAAAAAAAGAAAGAGATAAAGTTCAATGGAAGGTATTTGGGTGGTATTTATTGGGAAGTGCTCGTGGCTCATGGGACTTTCATAAACTCTGCAATGCTCCAAAGTCCTGATAGTTTTTATCGGGGCCTTGTCAAACACTATCCTAAATAACGTGCTTAAGGTTCTTGGTCTCTCCTTTTCTCAGCCTTTAGGTCATCTGTGTTTCAGGTCTGTGAATCTGTAGTGAAATTTTCTGATAGTAATGGTTATCCGAGGATAAAATGCCAGTAGAAAATTCAAGTAAGCACACCTGCACAACTGTAAGTGCGTCCACAGATATACAACCTATATTGCGCTAATCTGTTAATTTCTGCAATTGTATATTCATTATGCTGTAACTATTTTAAAAAAATAATGGATACTTCTATTTATTTTAGCAAGACATATTCCAAGACTTCTGTTTCCTAGTCCCTTCCATCAGACCCCACAGATGGATTATTTTTAAAAAAGACATTAAGGGTGAATTTTAGGTGATGTCACCTGATTATCAGTATTAACTTACTACTTTTATTTAAAAATAATGCCCCAGGAGTTTGTATTTTGTACAGAATTAGTGAGAGACAGCCAGGGTTTTCAATGAAAGTGATATGCTAGAATATGTCTTTTTCATTAGATTATTGATGACATATCAGTGGTGCATTTATCATTTCCAGTAACCTAACTTCGTGCTAAGCTGTCTCTCTTGCATGATGGATAGAAGGAAAGATTTTACTATAAAGGTGACATTGGAAAATACTCAGATAACCAATCTTCCATTGGTGCCTTACACAATATCATTGAAGTATGTAGATTTTAAAAACAAATAATCTAGACTCATGGCAGAAATACACGTTATGTGCCTTAATAGGAATCTATAAAATCTCGAGAGGATACTGGGTAGACAGTTGTTATGGTAAGTGGCTCAAGCAGCTGTGTTGACTGCATAAATGCTTTGCATGTGTTCTTGAAAAGCAAATAAAAAAGAGCAATCCCCTCATCTTCCAAGAGCATGGGATATTTTTTTTTCCTTCTAATAGTAGTCCCAAATATGATCCTTGTTTTGTTTTCTTAAAATGTTTGAAACTGTGAGTAGACACTTCAGCATGGAGACACAGCTGTTCAGTTGATCAGGCACAAAAGAAGCCCAACAATATTCTCCAAGTGAAATTGAAATTGTAATTATGTGAATTTTAGCTACTGGAATTATAAATATGGGGTCCCTCAAGGAAAGCTTGGAAAGCTGCCAACTAACTGCATTTTTATGACAACATTCACATATATCACAAAGAAATTTACATTTTGTTATCCTCTGCCCTTTGCTGGCATGTAAGCCCTCGTTGTGCTGTCTGCCTATCCTCCTCCAGTTGAAGGTAGAAATCAGGTGCTTGAATGATTTCCTCTCAGCCACTCATTATGAACAGCTGCACCAAATTGCACAACATCACTTTGAATCCACACAGACCAGCATTCAGCTCAGATTAAAAGAAACGTGTAACTTTATCTTCTTGGATTTTTCAGTGTTTTGGCTGAGCATTTTTTAAAAAAATTGATGCAGAACAATTATTGTTGCAGTTTGATACTTTGCAAAATGGACTATTGTTGTTATGGGACGTTTGAGATACATTTTAAGTTACTTCCTGTATACTTTGGAAACTCTTGGCAACTTCTGACAAAAGCTAGAGAAAATTTTGCTTTTCAGGGTTTCTTTTTTTTTTTTTTCAATTTATTTATTTTCAGAAAAACAGTATTCATTATTTTTTCACCACACCCAGTGCTCCATGCAAGCCGTGCCCTCTATAATACCCACCACCTGGTACCCCAACCTCCCACCCCCCTGCCACTTCAAAACCCTCAGATTGTTTTCCAGAGTCCATAGTCTCTCATGATTCACCTCCCCTTCCAGTTTACCCAAAAGCACATACCCTCCCCAATGTCCATAACCCTACCCCCCTTCTCCCAACCCCCCTCCCTCCAGCAACCCACAGTTTGTAAAAACTTCTGTTTAGTCGTCTTTATACCATCCCTTGAAATTATTAATCCTAATTTTTTTGGGTTGCCAATGATTGTCACTTGTGCTTGTCGAAGCCATAACACTGTGTGCTTCTCTCCACATATTCTTTCTTATTGGGATAATGCTAGAACTTGGTGACTTCTCATTAGTTTTCCTTGTATTAGTCTATTCTTGTGTCTATCTAGCTATATATTTGTTCAATTTTTAATCATTCCGTTTTAAATTTTTTGAAATTATTTAATTTTTGAAAACATTACCTCTCTGAATGTACTTTATTTTTGCCTTAAATTTTAACTAGTTATTTGTAATGTATCTGCAACTCTAATATATAGCTTCAGATTTTTTAATAAAAAATTTCCAAACAAAGAGAAAAATATTAGTTATCATTTGCATTTGGGGTAGGCATCTACTATTTAAACTAATGCTAAAAACATATTTATCATCTATAGTTATCTTGTTTATGCCTTGTGGATTCTACATGCTTAAGGATGCCTTGGAAGGAAAGTGAAAATGTAAAGTGCAGGCATTATTTTGGTACTTATTATTAGGAATTTTCAAGTGGCAAGTGATTTTGAATTTTTATCAATATTTTAAAAATACATTCTGTGTATAAAGAGACTACTTGTATGTCTCAAAATTATGAGATATCTGAAGTTAGAATTGTTCCCTATGGCTAAATCTTTTGTTCCCTTCCAAGACTTCTATTCACTGGATTCTTTTTGTAACATTTGGCAGTACTAGTCATTTATGCTTTTTGCCTCTTTCAAACTCTTCCTCCCACCCCTAGCACTGGTTTCCGTAACAGCACCTCAGGCCACTGCTGGCCTCTCAGATGCGTCTCGGTATATTATTCCCGCTTGTGTGTTCCTTTCTTCCCAAGCTTACTCTACCCTGAGTACTGTTTCACCCTCCAGGCTTTCCCCTCATGCTCAAGGCTCATGGATCTCTCTTCATCCGCTTCTCCCCTGAACTCCAAGACTGCATAAGCAGGTACTACTGGAGATCCCCACTGAGTTGCTCTTCGAATACTTTAAACTCAGCTTATCCAAAATGGAACTTAACCATTTTTCATATTTCCCCATTCCAACTTGTTCCGAGTTCCATATCTGCACACTGCCCTTTGAAAAAGCTAGGAACAGGGGCATCATCCTGTAGACACAGTCCTCCCTTCCCACCTTACTCCTGTAACGCTAAGGCTTATCAGATTTAGCTTTTCAATACCTATGGCAGCTTGAGTCACTCAATGTCCATTCCAGCCTGCTTTGATCTTGACTTCTTATGTTCTAAAGCTGGAAAATAGCAGAACTATTCATTTCTAGACCCTCTTGCAAAGTAGGCTTCTGTGTGTAGTATAGATCCACCAAGTAAGGAAGAGAAGAAAAAGAAGCAGTGACCACACTCCGCAGGCGTCCTGTCAAGTCTTGATGCAAGCATCTGATTTTTCTGGACAGCTTCACATCGCAGGAGCCAAGGGACGAAGAATGACGAAACATTTCTCCAGATTGAGTTGCCTGTAATTTCCATAGTCCAGTATTCAAAGCTCTCCATGATCAGCCCATCTGCCTTCATGTTTTTTCCATACTCCCACCGCTGTGTGCTGCACACAAACAGAAGTGCTTTTGTTGTTCATACCTGAACCATAATCTCCTGCCTTTGCTCTGTGTTCTCCTCCCTTATGGGGTCCTAGTCTCACCCTTATGAATGTAATCTTCCTGTTCTTAGAGACTGGATTACTATTACTCCTCTTACTATTTTCTACACTGGAATTACTTTATTGATATGATGGGTTTTTTTGTTCTATTTTATATCTTTCTAATATGTGGTTTATTTTTTCTTTGTAACCCCATAGCTTTTAGCAGGAGTTTTTCAATCTTGACTAAATATTTTGAAGAAATGAATGGTTTTGAGTAAGGATTACTGAAATTTGAACATAATTATTTTATTTTGTGGTAACATTTTATGTTGTGGTAAAATAAATATGACATAAAATTTGCTGTTGGAACTATGTTTAAGGGTAGAGATTAATGGCATTAATACTTTAATGTCTTTGTGCGGTTTTCACCACCACCATCTCTAGGACTTTTTCTTATCTTCCAGAACTAAGATTTTCTACCCACTAAACAGACCTTTCCCCTTCACCATAACTAGCCCAGCCCCTGCAAACTACCATTCTACTGTCCACCTCTATGAAACTGAGTACTTTAGGTAACAATTGTAAGTGGAATCATATAATACTGCCCTTCTGTGGCTGGCTTATTTACCTTAGCATAATGTCCTCTGTATTTATCCAGGTTTTCAGTCACATGGGTCATAATTTCAGTACTTTTTAAGGCAGAAGAGTGTTCTGTTGAGTGTATATATCATTTGACTTGTCCACTTATATGCCCATGACTGTTGACAGATGGCATTTTTCTGCCAGAACCATTTATCTGTCAGTGGACACTTGGGGTGACTCCAGCGTGCAGCTCTGGACATGAGCAGACACATGTCTGTTCAAGCTCCTGCTTTCAGTTATGTCAGGTATATACCTGGAAGCAGAATTGCTGGGTCATATGATAATTCTGTTTAACCTTCTGAAGCACTGTTACACTGTTTCCCACAGTGACTGTATTATTTTAATTTCTCACAAGCAGCACACCAATTTCATCACATCCTTGCCAACATGGACTTTCCGCTTCTTTCTCTCTTTTTTTTAATTAATTTTTTAAATTTTTTTAATAAACATATAATGAATTTTTATCTCCAGGGGTACAGGTCTGTGAATCGCCAGGTTTACACACTTCACAGCACTCACCATAGCACATACCCTCCCCAGTGTCCATAACCCCACCACCCTCTCCCGACTGCCCTGCCCGAGCAACCGTCAGATTGTTTTGTGAGATTAAGAGTCACTTAGGGTTTGTCTCCCTCCAGATCCCATCTTGTTTCATTTATTCTTTTCCTACCCCCCAACACCCCCACATTGCATCTCCACTTCCTCATATCAGGGAGATCATATGAAAGTTGTCTTTCTCCGATTGACTTATTTCACTAAGCATGATACCCTCTAGTTCCATCCACATCGTCACAAATGTCAAGACTTCATTTCTTTTGATGGCTGGATAGCATTCCATTGTATATATACACCACATTTTCTTGATCCATTCATCTGTTGATGGACATCTAGGTTCTTTCCACAGTTAGGCTATTGTGGACATTGCTGCTATAAACATTCAGGTGCATGTACCCCTTAAGATCACTACGTTTGTATCTTTAGGGTAAATATGCAGTAGTGTGATTGCTGGGTCACTCTATTTTCAACTTTTTGAGGAACCTCCGTGCTGTTTTCCAGAGTGGTTGCACCAGCTTGCATTCCCACCAACAGTGTAGGAGGGCTCCCCTTTCTCCACATCCTTACAAGCATCTGTCATTTCCTGACTTGTTAATTTTAGCCATTCTGACTGGACTGAGGTGGTATCTCACTGTGGTTTTGATTTGTATTTCCCTGATGCCAAGTGATATGGTGCATTTTTTCATGTGTCTTTTGGCTGTCTGGATGTCTTCTTTGCAGAAATGTCTGTTCACGTCCTCTGCCCATTTCTTGATTGGATTATTTGTCCTTTGGGTATTGAATTTTCTAAGCTCTTTATAGATTTTGGACACTAGCCCTTTATCTGATATGTCATTTGCAAATATCTTCTCCCATTCTGTCAGTTGTCTTTTGGTTTTCTTAACTGCTTCCTTTGCTGTGCAAAAGCTTTTGATCTTGATGAAGTCCCAAGTGTTCATTTTTGCCCTTGCTTGCCTTGCCTTTGGTGATCTTCCTAGGAAGAAATTGCTGTGGCTGGGGTCAAAGAGGTTGTTGCCTCTGTTCTCCTCAAGGATTTTGAAGCATTCCTTCCTTTCTTACATTGAGGTCCTTCAATGTGAAGACTCATCCATTTTGAGTTTATTTTCGTGTGTGGTGTAAGGAAATGGTCCAAATTCATTTTTCTGCATGTGGCTGTCCAATTTTCCTAGCACCATTTGTTGAAGAGGCTGTCTTTTTTCCATTGGACATTTTTTCCTGCTTTGTCAAAGATTAGTTGATCATAGAGTGGAGGGTCTATTTCTGGGCTCTCTATTCTGTTCCATTGATCTATGTGTCTGTTTTTGTGCCAGTACCATACTGTCTTGATGATGACAGCTTTGTAATAGAGCTTGAAGTCCGGAATTGTGATGCCACCAACTTTGGCTTTCTTTTTCAATATTCCTTTGGCTATCCGAGGTATTTTCTGTTTCCATACAAATTTTAGGATTATTTGCTCCATTTCTTTGAAAAAAAAAAAGATGCTATTTTGATAAGGATTGCATTAAATGTGTAGATTGCTTTAGGTAGCATAGACATTTTCACAATATTTGTTCTTCCAATCCAGGAGCATGGAACATTTTTCCATTTCTTTGTGTCTTCTTCAATTTCTTTCATGAGTACTTTATTGTTTTCTGAGTGTAGATCCTTTGCCTCTTTCGTTAGGTTTATTCCTAGGTATCTTATGGTTTGGGGTACAATTGTAAATGGGATTGACTCCTTAATTTCTCTTTCTTCTCTCTTGTTGTTGGTATAAAGAAATGCAACTGATTTCTGTGCATTGATTTTATATCCTGACACTTTACTGAATTCCTGTACAAGTTCTAGCAGATTTGGAGTGGAGTCTTTTGGGTTTTCCACATATAGTATCATATTATCTGCAAAGAGTGATACTTTAACTTCTTCTTTGCCAATTTGAATGCCTTTAATTTCTTTTTGTTGTCTGATTGCTGAGGCTAGGACTTCTAGTACTATGTTGAATAGCAGTGGTGATAATGGACATCCTTTCCGTGTTCCTAACCTTAGTGGAAAAGCTCTCAGTTTTTTCTCCATTGAGAGTGATATTTGCAGTGGGTTTTTCATAAATGGCTTTAATAATATTGAGGTATGTGCCCTCTATCCTTACACTTTGAAGAGTTTTGATAAGGAAGGGATGCTGTACTTTGTCAAATGCTTTTTCAGCATCTATCGAGAGTATCATGTGGTTCTTTTTCTTTCTTTTATTAATGTGTTGTATCACATTGATTGATTTGCGGATGTTGAACCAACCCTGCAGCCCTGGAATAAATCCCACTCAGTCGTGGTGAATAATCTTTTTAATGTACTGTTGGATCCTGTGGGCTACAATTTTGGTGAGAAATTTCGCATCTGTGTTCATTAAGGATATAGATCTGTAATTCTTTTTTTTGGTAGGGTCTTTGTCTGGTTTTGGGTCAACATAATGCTGATCTCATGAAATGAGTTTGGAAGTTTTTCTTCCATTTCTATTTTTTGGGACAGTTTCAGAAGAATAGGAATTAATTCTTTAAATGTTTGGTAGAATTCCTCTGGGAAGCCATCTGGCCCCGGGCTTTTGTTTGTTTGGAGATTTTTGATGACTATTTCAATTTCCTTACTGGTTATGGGTCTGTTCAGATTTTCTATTTCTTCCTGGTTCAGTTGTGGTAGTTTATATGTCTCCAGGAATGCATCAATTTCTTCCAGATTGTCAAATTTGTTGGCGTAGAGTTGCTCATAATATGTTCTTATAATTGTTTGTATTTCTTTAGTGTTGGTTGTGATCTCTCCTCTTTCATTCATGATTTTATTTATTTGGGTCCCTTCTCTTTTCTTTTTGATAAGTCTGGCCAAGAGTTTATCAATCTTATTAATTCTTTCAAAGAACCAACTCCTACTTTCGTTAATTTGTTCTGTTGTTTTTCTGTTTGTTTGTTTTTCGGTTTCTATTTCATTGATTTTTGCTCTGATCTTTATGATTTCTCTTCTCCTGCTGGGTTTAGGCTTTCTTTATTGTTCTTTCTCCAGCTCCTTTAGGTGTAGGGTTAGGTTGTGTATTTGAGACCTTTCTTGTTTCTTGAGAAAGGCTTGTGTGGCTATATGTTTTCCTCTCAGGACTGCCTGTGCTGTGCCCCACAGATTATGAACCATTGTGTTTTCATTATCATTTGTTTCCATGAATTTTTCCAATTCTTCTTTAATTTCCTGGTTGACCCATTCATTCTTGAGAAGGATGCTCTTTAGTCTCCATGCATTCCAAATTTCCTCTTGTGATTGAGTTCTAGCTTCAGAGCATTGTGGTATGAAAATATGCAGGGAAAGATCCCAATCTTTTGATACCGATTGAGACCTGATTTAGGACCCAGGATGTGATCTATTCTGGAGAATGTTCCGTGTGCACTAGAGAAGAATGTGTATTCTGTTGCTTTGGAGTGGAATGTTCTGAATATATCTGTGATGTCCATCTGGTCCAGTGTGTCATTTAAGGCCTTTATTTCCTTGTTGATCTTTTGCTTGGATGATCTGTTCATTTCAGTGAGGGGAGTGTTAAAGACCCCTACTATTATTGTATTATTGTCGATGTGTTTCTTTGATTTTGTTATTAATTGGTTTATTTAGTTGGCTGCTTCCATGTTAGGGGCATAGATATTTAACATATGTGCTGCCGAAGCGAGCACTAGGGGCATAGATATTTAAAATTGTTAGATCTTCTTGTTGGACAGACCCTTTGAGTATGATACAGTGTCCTTCCTCATCTCTTATTAAAGTCTTTGGCTTAAAATCTAATTGATCTGATAAAAGGATTACCATCCCAGCTTTTTTCTGGTGTCCATTAGCATGGTAAATTGTTTTCCACCCTCTCACTTTAAATCTGGAGGCATCTTCAGGCCTAAAATGAGTTTCTTGCAAACAGCATATTGATGTTTTTTTTTTTTTTAATCCATTCTGATACCCTGTGTGTTTCAATTGGGACATTTAGCCCATTTACATTCAGGGTAACTATTGAGAGATATGAATTTATTGCCCTTGTATTGCCTGTAAGGGGACTGTTACTGTATATTGTCTCTGTTCCTATCCAATCTACTACTTTTAGGGTCACTCTTTGCTTAGAGGACCCCTTTCAGTATTTCCTATAGAGCTGGTTTGGTGTTTGTGAGTTCTTTCAGTTTTTGTTTGTCCCGAAAGCTTTTTTTTTTTTTTTTTTTAAAGATTTTATTTATTTATTTGTCAGAGAGAGAGCACAGGCAGACAGAGTGGCAGGCAGAGGCAGAGGGAGAAGCAAGCTCACCGCTGAGCAAGGAGCCTGATGTGGGATTCGATCCCAGGATGCTTGGATCATGACCTGAGCCGAAGGCAGCCGCTTAACCAACTGAGCCACCCAGGCGTCCCAAGGACGCTGTGTTTTTTATATACATGGCCTTGCTGATGAAGGATAGAGGATATCTTTTCATGCGCCTCTTGTTCATTTGCCTGGCTTCTTTGGAGAAATGTTTATTCAGGTCCTTTGCCTTATTTGTTAATAGGGTTTTTTGTTGTTGTTGAGCTGCGGATGTTCCTTTATATATTCTGGATATTAATCCCGTACCAGACGTAAGATTTGAAAATATTTTCTTTCATTCAGTGGGCTGCCCTTTTACTCTGTCAGTAATGTCCTTTGATGCGCAAAAGTTTGTAATTTCGGTAAAATCCAGTGTATCTGTGTTTCTTTTGTTGACTATGCTTTTGGGGTCATAGCTAAGAAATCATTGCCAAACCCAGTATCATGAAGCTTTTCCTCTTTTGTTTCTTTTAAGAGTTTCCCCTGTTGTTTCTTTTCTAAGATCTTATGTTTAGGTTTTTGATCCATTTTGAGTTCATTTTGTATATGATATAAGGTAAGGGTCTAGCTTTATTTATTTTTTTTGCATGTGGCCATCAGATTTTCTCAACATGATCTATTGAAAAGACGACCCTTTCCCCACTGAATGGTCTCAGCACTCTTGTTGAAAATCATTTCACCATACATGTGAGGGTTTATTTCTGGGCTCTATATTCATTCCATTGGTCTATATGTCTCTTTTTATGCTGGTACCAAACTTTTGGTTACTTTGTACTAAGTTTTGAAATCAGAAAATATGAGACCTCCAACTTTGTTCTTTTTCAAGGCTGTTTTGGCTGTTCTGGGTCCTTTGAGATTCCATGTAAATTTTAGTTCCAGCCACACTTTTTGTCCTCTCCTTGTTCAGCCACACAAATGGTCATAAGAATAAAAGCAGTTAAGGAGATCAAGTGATGTGATGAGCACTGGATGTTATATGAAATTAATGAATCATTGAACACTAACCCCAAAACTAATGATGCAGTACTGTATGTTGGCTAATTGAATTTAAATTTAAAAAATAAAAGCAATTAGTATTTCATCACTTTTTTAAGTGCAGGAGATATTATATATTTTTTGATGTTAATAATATCGGAACCATTAGACTACAAAGAAAGACAGTAATATGTAATGCAAACAACCATGAATAACATTTGAGAAACTGGGAGACTGATTCTAACCTCAAACTAGCTGTGTGGTCAGCAACAAGATATTTAATCCTTCTGGGCCTCGGTTTCCTTGTTCTTACACCAAGGGTGTTTAAATGGATTATCTCTAAAATGTGTTCTGACTCTAAAACTTTATGGAGAATTTAATCTTTGGGAACTCTGAATTGATAGTGTTTTAGTTCCTTTTCCCTGCTTATATCTAGCTAATTTTATGATTATGAAGAATAGCCTTTCTGTCTACTGAATGTGTACTGCATGTATCCTGTCCTGTGACAGAGGGAAATCTCTCTTGTGAATTCTGTACATGTATATGTTTGTTAACGTTCCATCAACCAGGAGATTGATGAGGTGGCAGTTTAACAAAGGATGAAAGACAAGTTGTACCCAGGTGTGCAGGGAGAAGGAGTGAATCAGGTCAGGAAGAGCCATCACAAGTAGTTAAGGCCGGAAACAAAAAATTGTGAGGCCAGTGAAGGAAAGGAAGTGGAAAGCATGTAGAAGTGGAAAGCTTGAGACTACAATGCTGGAAACTGGGGCAGCAGAGGATGTTTCTACCCAAGTGTCTGACCTAAAATTAGAGCTGCCTACTTCTTCAGTTGCCCCGGGAACTTAGAGATACGAAGGTACAAAAAAAGAGAAGTATCCCTTATGTGTTGAAAGGAAAGAAAGAAGCATACAAACAGGATGAAATTAGAAAGAGAATGTAATATAATATAACATAGGATTAGTCAAAAGTAGTTCAATAGTTCAACAGATGGTAAAATATATAAGATGCATAATGTGATCCTGACCAGTAACTACCAAGTATTCAGTAAAGTCCCCTAAGCTCATGAATGCTTTGTGAGAGAAATATTTTTGTGTGTGGAAAATGACAAAGCTAATTTTCACACCTGTGTCCACGTAGCCCAATGCAGAGGCAGCCCTGGAGAATTCAAGAACTTGGAGAACATTAGCACACCTGAAATTTCCAGGACTTTGAGGAAGGTCTTGGAAATTTACAGTGTCAGAAACTGGTGGAGCATCGGCATACAAGTTGGGATCCAAAACACATTAAAAAGTAGCAATTAGCTTATTTAATGGGCTTAATTCAGTGGAATATGCAAACAAGTCTAATTTTAATTTTCTCCAACACTGCTTTCAGATTTCTTCTGGGGAAACCCATCTTCTTTTTCCCTGGACAATACTGCAGGCTTACTTTTTATTTTTTAACCCACTAAAAATAGTCTCATAGTAATTCAAATTCACTTTCTGTTTTTAAAAATTTATTTCAGTCTAAATTAAATCTTTCATGTGCATTTATTCTTGTCAAATAAGGTCTTCCCTTTCATTTGTGGTATGGAGCTACGATCTTTTTTGTGGTTTATTTTATATTCTTTGAACCTGTCTTTCCCTGACTCTGGTTCCTCATGTTGGGAGAATGAGAGGAGAGATTGGAGACAGAAAGGAGAATTATCTGTGTGATTGATGCTCTTGTATTCAGCATCGATTTCAACTAATTCTTTTGGTTATGAATGGCATCCAAAAAGGTGATCTGCCTCAGATTATGCCAGTGCACTCTTTGGAGGACCTCCTCCCACTCGCCCCAACCAGGGGGATACCCTCTATACAGAGTCCTGATGTAAGTGATGGTTTCTGGTTAATCTCCCTGCTACTTCAGTTCAATTTCTTTTTCTGACTATACAATCCAGCAGACATGAAGAAAAAAAAAATATGGACCATTAACAAACTCTGTGACACTGGGCAAGTTATTAAATATCTCAACTTTTCATTTGTATACTTGGAATTGTACTGTCCACCTAGACATAATAACTAAAGACATATGAAGTGCTTAGAACAATACCTGGTGCATGCTACTGAATATTGTCTATTATTGTTGGGACTGAGTTCTCCTTGTCCCAGTAAGCAGTCTACTTGTCTCGGCCAGAGTAGAGGTCAGTCCTCAAACCTTCCACCTGAAAGCTTGACCCACTGGAACTCCTCATAACCCTCCAGGCTTCTCTTGGCCTATGGTGGAGAAAGGAAACAGTTTGATAGAGGGAGGAGTTTGTCCCGCTATCCAGTGAATTCCATTGTCTGGCATCCCTCTTCAGAATATGGGAATAATTGTCAACTATTATTTTCACTGTCAAGTCTTTAGCCAAATCCTGTGACACAGACATAAAATTTTATTTAACATTCTATTTAGCAAATTTCCAGAGCAGAGATTATAGAACACAGAGGAAGCCATGTTAATCCTTGAGTGGTAACTTCTAGCCAACTTACTGGTCCCTCAGTTCTATCACAAGCAGCAGGTTGATTTTTAAAGGTTTTATTTTTCATTCTAAAGTTATAAATTTCATTATTGTGCTTGGAAATGCTTTTTTAAAAAATATTCAACTCCATGAATTTGATTTGTTTGGGGACATTGTTGGAAAACAGGGAGAAAAGGAAATGGAGCTTATTTCCTAGAAATTTACCCAACATTTCCACAGCCATTGGAGAATTTTTTTAAATTAAATTTATTTATTTTCAGCATAACAGTATTCATTATTTTTCACCACACCCAGTGCTCCATGCAAGCCATGCCCTCTATAATACCCACCACCTGGTACCCCAACCTCCCACCCCCCACCACTTCAAATCCCTCAGATTGTTTTTCAGAGTCCATAGTCTCTCATGATTCACCTCCCCTTCCAATTTCCCCCACCTCCCTTCTCCTCTCTAACTCCCCATGTCCTCCATGCTATTTGTTATGCTCCACAAATAAGTGAAACCATATGATAATTGACTCTCTCTGCTTGACTTACTTCACTCAGCATAATCTCTTCCAGTCCCGCCCATGTTGCTACAAAAGTTGGGTATTCTTTTAAAAGATACTAAAATAATTTAAAAATGAGTTTTAAATATGTGAGTATGAAACACATTGATATTTGAAACACATTCTCAAAACACATTTGAGAAACACATAGATTCAGTTTTAATTTAAAACACAACAGTTCAAAAGTGGAAGCAAGTTGTCTTGCCTGTTTTGAAGAAGGTAATTTTCAAATTATATTCTTTGTTTACTCCAAATATAGGAAGCATAGTTGGGGATATTTAATATACCCCAACTACTGAACATCTAGTCTTTCCAACTTCCTCATTTTCTTCTTGCCTAATTGCAGGGAAAATGATGGGAAACGAGCATTATCATTTTTAAGGTCCAATAATCTGTAAGTTCCTTAAAACTCTCATATTGTTTGCCTACATTTTCACTTTATTTTACTTTGATTTGTGAGCTTAAAGAGTGAATATCTTGAGTGCCTCAGTGGCTTAGTCAGTTAAGCATCTGCCTTCGCCTTAGATCATATCCCAGGGTCCTGTGATGGAGTCCCACTTTGCGATCCCTGCAAGGTGGGGAGCCTGTTTTTCCCTCTGCCCTTCCCTCCACTCGGCCTCTCAATCTCTCTCTCTTGCTCTCTTTCAAATAAATAAAATATTTTAAAAAACTGTGAAAAGAAGAGTGACTATCTTGACTTGACCTTGAAAATGCATTGGTTTTGATTCCTTCTTCCTAATATCTCTCTGTGTCTTGGTGACTGAAGTAAGTAGATAGAGCTGTAAATGACTTCAGGATAGGATGATTTTTGGAGAACTGGCCAGAGAACAGAAGTTGATAGAGCCAGTCTTTTGTTTTAAGATTTTTGGTCTTGAAAAAAGGAAATATGCATGAGATAATCAAAGTATCACAACTTTATTAAATGTTACCAGCTTGAACAGGTATAACTTTTTATTTAATAAAATAAAATAATAAATAAAAGTGAAAAAAAAAAGGGAAGGGAAAACACTGTGGAGTAGACTGGTTAGCAGAAAAGGAAGGAGATTCTGGAGAACTGCCACTTTCTTTCTAGTTTTCTAGAGACCAACCCTTGCATGAAGTCAGTGTTTAGTGAGTATCTAATGAAGACCTCAAATATCGGATTTTACATAAAATAAGTTTTTAATCAACAGTATAATCATATGATCATCAAAATGAGAAGCTAACTCAATTTCTTGTCAATAAAATATCTTAATATGAGCCTTGAACTTTGGGATAATTCATTGCAATTATGTATCTTACAGATAATGAAAGTTTAACTTCATTTAATTGCTTTCCAAAGTATGTATTTTCTCACTTATTTCTGGTTTCTCTGTGTTTAAAACCAAGATTTAATTTGAAGACATGCAAACCATTGCCAAAGGCCTTTCAGTTCTCTTACAGTTTGAACTGTTTGAGATGATAAGCACACATTATTAATGATAATAATAGCTAATGCTTACTGAGCATTTTCTGTGAACCAGACTTGTGTTAAGGACTTTGCCCATTTTATTTCTGAAATCTTCCCTCCCAGAAACCCTGTGATTTAGTTATTTTTATCATTCCCATTTTACAGTGAGAAAACTAAGGCACAGGGACCTGAAGTACCCTACCCCAAATCAAACTGGTAGCTAGTGGCAGAGCTGGTCAGTTACATTGCAAAATCCCCTGTTTCCACTCCCAAAGTTTGGCTTAACTCTTTCACCATGAAAGATCTTAAATACAAATAATGTTCTGTATTCTTAAGAGTAATAGAGTTTTAAAGACTAGAACATAAGTAGTGTGTTCTTTTGGACAGGGCATGGTATTTGTCATTGTGTTTTATCTTGATAGTTTGTCATGAAGTCATATTGAGACCTTTAGCTGATTCTAATTATCCTCCACAAAACATTTAATAAGAACAGCAGCTAAAATTTATAGAGCCCTCACGAAATGCTCGGCACTGTGTGTTCTAAATTCAGAGCACATTTTTTCTTTGTAACCAGCGTAGCATTACCTCCATCACATGGATGAGGGGACTGAGAGGGTCTTCAGTTCATTTCTCAAAGATCACATTTTCACTGCTTTTTGGCTAGATCTTCCCCATTCTTTATTTTGAGACCCCAAAGCAGCATTTTATGCATATCTCCTAAATTTCATTTTTCAAGTTTCATGCTATCAGTTCTGGCCTGTTGGGATCCCTCTCATCTTATTTCTGTCATCCCACACCGTTCTTTTAGCTCTTGAAGCCTGCCATCAAAAATGCCTCCACTGTCATCATCCCAATGGTTGATAAGAATGTTGAATAGATTGAATAGATTGGTACCAAGCACAGAGCCATGAGGTCCTGGGCTGGAGAGCCCTCCCTATATTGTCTCAGTTCATCCTTTAGCATCCTCTGAAGGTTGCTGATTTACAGGTTCTGAATTACCTCTTTTCAGCCCATTTGTCTTCATTGGGCCACAAATTTTATCAAATTCTTTCTTCTCCTATAGTATGACACCTATCTCAAAGATAATATCTATCAGAACTAATTTGCTGTCCTATAGGCCAATGTGATGATGGTGCAGAGAAGAATGCAGTGTCAATGTGAAGCCTCTATTAGCTGTTATTTATAGATTCGCAGAAGTGGAAAACATCTCCAAGAGCCCCTCACTACATTTACCTCCGTACTAACAAATAAATATTTATGTCATTCAACTCTTAAATCTCTGTAGGTCTTCAAGCTTCTTAGTAAGTGCCTGATGCCTTAATTTTCATAAAGTAAGAAGTCCTATATGTCTTCCCCTTGATTTTTCAACCTAATATTTTCTGATTCTGTCATTACCCAGAGATGTTTAATAGGAGAAACTGATACTGATTTTATAACATAAGACTTACAGGTATACCTGGAAAGCCTCTACTTACTTTCAAGTCATCTAATATGGCTCCATCAGCATTAAATTTAATGAAATACCTCATGCACATGTTTGTGTATTTAGCTGAACTTTTTAAAAATTTTTAAAATAAACATATAATGTATTTTTAGCCCCAGGAGTACAGGTCTGTGAATTGCCAGGCTTACACACTTCATAGCACTCACCATAGCACATGCCCTCCCCAATGTATTTAGCTTAACTTTTAAAGTTAATGCGTTCCATGTACTTACTGCTTAACTGCTTAAAATGAGTATTTTAGAACTTCTTTAAATTTTAGTTTTGGAAAACAGGAACAGCACAAAATTTGTGAGGTATTGAGCTCATGTACTGTTTACACAGTGCCTTATCCATAGCCGATGCTCTGTAAACATTTGCTTGAAGAACTTTTGTGTTGTGATGGAAATCTAGTGCATTTCCTTTTTTGAACTATAAAACTTTCTTCAAGTGTCGAAGAGTGCACATTAGTTCCAGTATCTTAATATTTGGCAGGTAAGTCTATGTTTTACAATGTAGTATTTCATATTCCTATCTGTTTTCGAACTTCATTCTCTTAAGTGGAGTCCCAGTTGATGCCAGTACAGTTTCTATATGGGAACTGTATAACGTCCTTGTTAATTGTCATTGTCCACTTCCGAGTCTTTGCCAGATGGCTCATATCTTTCCTGTTCTACAACTGGTTAATCAGAATGTAAGCTCCCAGGTATACGTGACCATTATTCATTGTGTGAGGCCATTTGAAGACTTTTTTGTTTGTCTCATTTCTAAACTAGACCCTTTCTGTTCCAATTGAATTCCATTTTTCTTATTCTTTACCCAGCGGATAAGGTACAGCCACACTATTTGCCAGGACCACTAGTCTGTTACGTCATTCAAAACTCTTATTACAACCACCTTCAGAATTTCTTTCTCTGAGTAAATAGAAAAACACTTTTCTACAGATTCTGTTACATCTGTTGCACAGTCAGAAAACTCCATTTTTCTTCTATTAAAGCCCTTGCACATTAGACATAGGTGTATATTTGTCCCAGTTTAGAGTCTAGAATTTTTTTAAATAAATAGAAATGGTAAAACACTGAAGTTCACAAAACAGTACAGTGAGATTGATATGTATCATTTGCACATTTACATTTAATTTAAAATATATCATAAAATTATTTAAAATTTGGGTCTGGATATTGCTTTATCCAGGTTTTTTGCCAAACCAAAATTAAGCACTTTATGTAATGCTATTGTCCTTTAAAATTTTTTCAGATGAAAGAGACTTTGGGGCTGGCCCCACACATTCATCTAACATTTCTCTGGAGTTTTCATCACTTATCCTAAGACGCTCTTGCTCAGCAAATGAATTTTCAGACTCTTATTAAATTTAAGTTACTAGTTTCTCAGATTTGGTTTGAGATCTCTGAGGGAAAAGGTCCAGAGCTTCACCATTAGCTGCCCAGTGCATAACGTCTGCTTCCAAAACAATGAACAGGGAAATGTGACCCCATGCTTGGGAGTTGAAATCTTGCCAATTGCACTGAAGTGTTACATTCATTATGTCATACCACACACATCTGATAAGGAAGACATAATGCTGTTGGAGAGGTTCTTGTATACAAGAACTCCATAGGTCAAGTAAAGAGCTGTTTTTCATTTAATAACTGAACTATGCAGGTGCTAATTCGGACCATATGTAGGACAATGCAGAAATATGTTACTTCACAGTGGAATGGTAGCATTTGTGTGAGTTGATATTAAGGGGAATTTTTGATTAATTAGGGTGCCTATGCTCTGCTTAATTTAAACCATGGAAGTCCATTGACATGACTTTATATAAAAAATAAAGCTTGTAGAAAACTGTCATAATGCTGAAATTTTTCCTGTTCCTTTTCTTTACACACCCTGACTTTTTGAAGCTCCCTGCGGACCAGTCCATCTGAGAGGAACATATTGGACACTGGGAAAGACCAAATTAAAACTGAGGCGGGAACTGATTCCCTCATTAAATACGCCTGCCATGGGATCTCCACAGTGTGTCTGGCACAAGTAGTACTGAATGATTCAGGTTCTTCATGTTTTTCATCTTCTTGTGGGAACTAAGTTAGGAAAAAGGACCCCAGAGGTAACATGCTAAGAACTATTTTCACCATTTAATTGCAAATTTGCACTAACCAACCAAATACAGTCTATGTGCTGAGGATTAAATAAATCCAAGAGAACTTTGATGGAAGTTTTGTTTGAACGATATTAAAATCAACCCCCAAGAGAACCTTGGACTCTTTCCCTGTCTGGGGAAGTCCACGTTTTGCAACCTTCTGCACTCTAGTTCCTCACATGCTTCTTTAGCTTTTCGTACTTTCCTTTTGCTCCTTTTTGAGACTGCTATAAAATTTACTTTATTTGCATTGCAAATATTATTCTCTTCCTTAAAAATTTATTAAGGCTAATTAATTTTGAGATTCATTATAATCATATACATGTACATGAGGAAAAATGTTGTCACCTTACTGGGTTCAGAAATTCTGTCCAGCTCCTACTATTTTATGTCTTACTGCTGTTGAGCAATTGTGTGGTTCATGGAGTAATGGCAGCACATGGATGCCATCCCTAATTCTGAGGAGCAAGAATATTTCCAGAAAACATAATTATTGATCATTATCTATGTGTCATACACTTAACCCAGATATGGCCTTTCCTCAGCCTAGATTTCTGCTGTGATGTAAAGCATCTGTCCTGCAAAATGAAAATATAGACAGATTTTCTCCAAAGATGCATGCAAAACTGATCTCCACCCCATAATGAACTGATCTGGAGACAAGGTGCATGGTAGAACACTTCTGTTCCCTCCTTTACACTTCCACCCAAAACCACACGAGTGATGCTCCATATATACCTGTTCCTTTACGCCAAGGGCTTTCTAGCTGGATGTATCCCTCCTAATGCTCCCACCATGTCAGTCACATAAATCTCCACGAAGCATACTTTACAAAAGTTACTCTTGCCCTGAAAAACAATCTGAGGGGTTTGAAGTGGCAGGGGGGTGGCAGGTTGGGGTACCAGGTGGTGGGTATTATAGAGGGCATGGCTTGCATGGAGCACTGGGTGTGGTGAAAAAATAATGAATAATGTTTTTCTGAAAATAAATAAATTGGGAAAAAAAGAGAAAATATTCTGTCTGTATAATAAAATCTGAAACCCTAGATGGATAATCAGGTCATTCCACATGTAGACCAGCCTACAGTCAGCTGTTTCTCCTGGTGCCTTTCCTTGTACATCTCCACTCAAGCAAGTCCGTCCATCACTAGATTTCTGGTACTATTGTGTTAGCTCTCCTCTAAACTGTTCTTGCTCAATTCCATTCCCCTGGAATGTGCACCCACCTACCGACTTATTAAAGCCCCATATTCCATATCCCCACTTCAGACTCCAGCTCCACTACCCATGATCTTCTCTGAAATTACAGAATTTCGGAATTTTCATGCCTACAGAGTTTGCTAAATGGCATGTTTGAATATCCTCATTTTATAAATAAGAATACTGGGACCTGTGAAAGATCAAGTTACAAGCTTTGCTGTTGCAGGAATCTTTAAAGATACACACGATACACACACGGGTGATTTACCCTGACATTAAGGCATCAGTATTGTGATTTCTTTGGTCAGAGGTTGGGTCTTATACCCATCACCTACCGAGATACAGATCTGCTTTGCAGATAATTTGACAATGACATCCTGATCAACTATACATGATAGATGCATTTGTAGTCATCTAAAGGCTATCCAAAACATAGAACATTAGCTTCCATCATTAGAAGCTTCATAACAAAAATAATTTCATGTTCATTCATTCAGTTTATCAGGTTATTTCCCTCATAGCTGTCATAAACAGCTAAGTTTTGTTATAGAAGAAATAATTCCTGGTGTTTCTATGACCAAACACAAAATTACTAAACCCTTCTATTTGAAAAACTTTCTATTTATTATGGATAATAAATAATACTGTCTGCCTTAATAACAGTAGTGTTTCTACCTCACTACTTAATATTGGAAATACAACAGTTGAGTTCTGAAAGTCACACATGGAGTACATTCTTTGGAATCTTCTTTGTTTGATTACTGTTGAACAACACATAAAGCTTTGTATTTTTTCACCTGAATAAATAGTGCCCTGCATTTCACCCTTTGAGGTCAATACATACGTCTCACAAGACAGGCGTTCTTCAGCTTTTTTCTTGCAGATTCTAGTGAAAAGCAAAACTCTCAGCATTCATGCCACCTGATTGAGTATAGAGGAGGCTGTATTTTTTATTTTTATTTTGCACAACTAGCTTCTGGTCACCAGTAATTTTATATATTGTAACATTTTCTTAGGAGAAAAGAGCAGTATATATTGATGTGCTGCTCTCAATTTTGATAATCAACACAGTTTCAAAGAAGACACGACTTGCCAAATACTTGAAATATTTAAATTTCATTGTAATATGTAATAACAGGTGTGCAGAAGAGTTGCCAATATCCACAAAGTGCTTGTGAATTCAATTATTACTTGCCAGATAAAATGGTATTTAACTGATATCTTGAATTCTAACTTGGCAATAGGTCTTTCAAAAGTTGCAGCTTTCAGTAGAAATCTTTGTTTTTTATGAGTGTCAATTGGGAGTGGAAATATCTTTTTAAGATATCTCAGATTTTTTGCAACATATATTTAGATGAAATTGTTTCCATTGTTTCTTGAGTTTTTTTTTTAAGATTTTATTTATTTATTTGACAGAGCGAGGTCACAAGCAGGCAGAGAGGCAGGCAGAGAGAGAGGGAAGCAGGCTCCCTGCCGAGCAGAGAGCCCGATGCGGGCCTCGATCCCAGGACCCTGAGATCATGACCTGAGCCAAAGGCAGCGTCTTAACCCACTGAGCCACCCAGGCGCCCTGTTTCTTGAGTTTGACACTTTTGAAAATAAAGTGAGAAAAGCCACTGGGATTGAATTGTGCAGAACAAATGCTTTGTAAATTTTAGAGTCCAGGGAAGAAACTAAAACTTCATTTAAATAGCTTGGATGAGTCACCATAATTTAGCCTTGTGTTAGATGCAGGGGCCAGATTTGGGAGGTTAGAATTATTCAAATAGTGACCAGATCTTTAACATTTGCTAAAACCTTGTATACTCGGTAGTATTTGGAAATGTCTCACAGTAGCATCATTAAAACAAACTAAGTATACACTTAGATGTGATGAAAGCTAATTTAATACAAATATGCTGCTGGTTTCCTTATTTGGACACAGGGTGATATTTCTACAGCACATCCATACCTCATTACTCATTTAGGGAAATACTTGATGTGTTCTTAACCAGTAGTCATTTTGGACTATTCTAGATAATTTTAGATATATTAGAACATCAGTTCCATTAGCATATCCTCTTTTTTTCTGTTTGTTTTTTCAATTTTTTTATTAACATATAATGTATTATTTGCCCCAGAGGCATAGGTCTGTGAATTGTCAGGCTTACACACTTCACAGCACTCACCATAGTACATACCCTCCCACAACTCTTCTGAGTAAAGTCTAGTGATAATCTATGGCCTGCTAGACCATTTTGTTTTGTTTTGTTTTGTTTTGTTTTGTTTACCAACTAGCTGCTTCCCACTTACCCTGTTCCAGGGACAGCTTTCCCACATGCAGTGAATCCAACTGCCATCTTCAGCAAATACCTTCCCTGCTCATATGGGACAAGCTTTCAGAATTAGAATGTGTCCCAAATGGATGTGAACATCTGTGTAAGTATTGCATGTCCTATTTCCCACCACAGCATCCTCAGATGGTCCTCTCCTCTCGTACAGTTAGAGTCGACTGCGTCAGAAGTCAGGCAGTGCAGACTGTGTATGCTCTACTAGAGTAGAAGACACAGTAGGTCTTCTTATCATCTCAAATACTACAGAAACTGGGGCATAAACAGAAAAAAGCCTCATATATACTTATAGAGTGTTTAAAAAAGTAGACAAAAATTTGATTCACCATGTGTTAAATATACTAATTTCAAATGAGTCATTTGTTCCAGAAAGAGAAGTGGTATTTACGAAGGATAGTGTGGTCTTACCATAGCACATGAAAGGAAACCATTCTGATAGCAGTGGAGAGTGACATATGACAACCAGTTCACCAAGATAAGAGACAGAGAAATAAACCAAGCACATAAGATCTGTACAAGTACAGTGAATCCGCAAACATCATCCCCTGGTCTCAAAAGTGATTCTGCCTTTAATAATGATTGTTTTCTATGTTATAGATAGTAAGAATACAGAACAGTGAGTAAAGCAGACACTGATGATGTAGAGTAGAGGAGAAAACAAAGTCCTTCTCCCTGTATAATTTATATTCTGTTCAGTGAGACGGACAATAAACACATTAACAAAAAAATAAATTTGATAACTTCATGTGGTAAGTGCCAATGGGCATAAAATCGAGGAATGTGATAGAGTGGGGGGTCAACTTTCAAAGGGTGGTTTATGGAAGTCTTCCCTGAGGTGGTGATGTCTTGAGTCTGAATGGCTAAGAACAGTGGGAAGCACTGATGAAAATGTTGCAGGCAGAAGGCACGGTGCGTGTGAAGACCTTGAGGCATAAAGGAGCTTAATGTGCATGAAGAGTAGGAAGAAGTCCAGTGTGCTTGGACTACGGTGGACGCAGGAAAAGTCATTTGAGAGGAGCGTGGAAGGTAGCCAGACACAAATCATATATGACCATTTATATGGAGAAGAAATTTGGATTATATTCTGTTGTGTCAGTGGAAAAGATGGAAGTGAAGTTTAGTGCACTTGAGACATATAAAGGACCAATGTTTTCGTAAAAATTTTTTTAAATTTATTTTTTATTTTCAGCATAATAGTATTCATTATTTCTGCACCACACCCAGTGCTCCATGTAATCCATGCCCTCTATAATACCCACCACCTGGAACCCCGACCTCCCACCCCCCGCCCCTTCAAAATCCTCAGATTGTTTTTCAGAGTCCATAGTCTCTCATGGTTCACCTCCCCTTCCAATTTCCCCCAACTCCCTTCTCCTCTCTATCTCCCCATGTCCTCCATGCTATTTGTTATGCTCCACAAATAAGTGAAACCATATGATAATTGACTCTCTCTCCTTGACTTATTTCACTCAGCATAATCTCTTCCAGCCCCGCCCATGTTGCTACAAAAGTTGGGTATTCATCCTTTCTGATGGAGGCATAATACTCCATAGTGTATATGGACCACATCTTCCTTATCCATTCGTCCGTTGAAGGACATCTTGGTTTTTTCCACAGTTTGGCGACCGTGGCCGTTGCTGCTGTAAACATTGGGGTACAGATGGCCCTTCTTTTCACTACATCTGTACCCAGGAGTGCAATGGCAGGGTCATAGGGAAGTTCTATTTTTAATTTCTTGAGGAACCTCCACACTGCTCTCCAAAGAGGCTGCACCAACTTGCGTTCCCACCAACAGTGTAAGAGGGTTCCTCTTTCTCCACATCCTCTCCAACACATGTTGTTTCCTGTCTTGCTCATTTTGGCCATTCTAACTAGTGTAAGGTGATATCTCAATGTGGTTTTTTTGTTTGTTTTTTAAACTTATTTGTTTTCAGAAAAACAGTATTCATTTTTTCACCACACCCAGTGCTCCATGCAGTCTGTGCCCTCTATAATACCCACAACCTGGTACCCCAACCTCCCACCCACCCCCCACCACTTCAAACACCTCAGTTGTTTTTCAGAGTCCATAGTCTCTCATGATTCACCTCCCCTTCCAATTTACCCCAACTCCCTTCTCCTCTCAATGTGGTTTTAATTTGAATCTCCCTGATGGCTAGTGATGATGAACATTTTTTCATGTGTCTGATAGCCATTTGTATGTCTTCATTGGAGAAGTGTCTGTCCATATCTTCTGCCCATTTTTTGATATGATTGTCTGTTTTGTGTGTGTTGAGTTTGAGGAGTTCATTTTAGATCCTGTATATCAACCTTTTGTCTGTTCTGTCATTTGCATATATCTTCTCCCATTCCGTGGGTTTTCTTGACTGTTTTGTTTTCTTGACTGTTTCCTTTGCTGTGCAGAAGCTTTTGATTTTTATGAAGTCCCAAAAGTTCATTTTCGCTTTTGTTTCCTTTGCGTTTAATCAAAGTAGTTAAATCTTTAAAAATTAGTCATTCCTTTAAAGCAGCTGTTTCTAGTTATCAGAAGAATGACCTATGTGAAATAACTCAGAATTGGAGATTCTGCTTTAAATGAGGTGTTGAAGAAGACGTATTTCTTAGTAGGGTAGTTTAAGGTTTGGAGGTAATTCTGGAAGCAAATATGTTTGTATAATTACTGTTTTTGTTGCTGTTGTTGCTGTTTTTTAATCCCTGCTACTTAGAAGAATCCTTTGTCTCAACTTTTCCAGTCTGTTCAAACAGGTACCAGAACCATGACTAACCCCATCTCCAAACAAACAAATAAACAAACACATAAACAAAATAAGCCAATAACAGCAAAAGACAGACTGAAATGAGAATCAGGTGGCTTCTGGAATTTTGGACTTGGTGTTATGAATCTACACACTTTAGGCTAAACCTCAGCAGTGACATTGGATGGCAGTAATGGGGACCACTCCCTGGAGTGGGTCATGGGTACCTCTTAGTTTTGTTGAATAGTGGCTTGGACCAAGTTGAAAGGGAAGAGTGATTGTAACTATTCTATTTCTCACAAGGATAGCAGACAAGAGCAGGATTTATGACTGCTACCACCTGGCTTCACTTGGACCTTCTGATTTCATGTCAGGTAACATAACAGAGGGCAGTGTGTCCCAAGTTGTGTCCATACAAAGTGACTCAAGATAATTTGGGATTATATGGTGACAAACTTTTTATTTTGATAGAAATATATGTACTTTAATGTAATTGTAAAAATAAATAACAACTCAAACTCAGAATTTTATAGATATCATTGATGTAGCAAAGTCCAGGTACCTCTATTTAAATGAAAATAGTACCTAATATTACAAAAGTTGTCAACGTCATAGCTAAGTGATAGAAGGTTGAGGAATGCTAGAATTAACCTAACAGAGACCCTGAAGTTGAAATTCCAGCTCTGTGATTTCCTAGCTGTGTGACTTTGGCAAATCACTTTAATCTTTGAGTGAACATTTCTTATACAATGGGGAAAATACTACACCTTCCATCATTATTTTGTAGTAATTAAATGAGATGATTAATTTGTAGACACTAACATAATGTCTCTCTAGAGTAAGTGCCCCAAATTAGCAGTCACCATTCCTGTTTTCTATCACTGTGGACTCCTTGAGAGCAAACTGTTACATTTTTAGAACCTAGTTTAGTGCCTAGCAGTCAATGAATGTTTTTGTAAAAGAACAAAAACATTAGACAGTAAAAGAATGAGTTTTCTGAATTTGAATTTCTTAATAGGTTTAATTAATTGGGCTCTTTTCTCAACTTTTATCCAACCCAGTGCAGTAAATTATTTTTAGGTGCTGACTACATACTCACCATTGTTTTAGGTGAAATAATCATCACCTTCAAAGACTTCACACCATAGACTGAAAAATAATTCCAGCACAGATAAGAGAGCAGTAAGCAGGTCAAGTGTATTTGAGCAATTACTGAGTATTTAATATTTCTGGCATAATTTGAATTTTCCCAGTCTCCATAAGCTTATCGATACCAAAGAGGTAATTTAACAGTGACGCTTAAATTCTGCTTCTTTTTCCTTCTTTGTAGTAAGTGCCCTGGGCTCCCAGACCCCAGATCAGTGTAATTGATTGCTCCCCCCACCTCCCAGCCAACTAGTTATATTTGAGATTAGTCAATATTGTCTCAAATGTGTTTATAAAAAACTTTGTTCCAAGTAAGTTCTGTGTTTGCTCTGTTGGGTTGGGCAGGCTCTCTGCGGGGTGGTGGGTGGCCTGGCAGCGTTTCACTCGACAACACTTCATTGCTGTTCCAACAGATACCATGTTATCAGCGGCTGCTTTTCCAGACTTAACAACGCCCGTCAGTTGCCACATGTCTTCCAGATGCAGAGAGCTCCTTTACTGTTCCACCAGGCAGTACCTCCTACACCTAGCACCGGGACAGGATAGCAGTCTGTGGCAGCATGGGCAAGGGGAAGGTGACTTTCTTTCCTCTGATTTACACTTTATTAGAGAGTTCCACGAAATGCTGTTTAGCCAGCGTTTTACAGTATATTCAGTTGTCACAGTTATTGAAGTTACAGGGGACAGTTGAAGAGAGATGGTCAATGCACCAAGTTTGAAACAATTCCTTACTTCTGAAATCTAGGGCTTTCTTACTCATGCAAGTTTATTTGTTGTACACTGCCATATGGATTCGCCATTCGCTCTTCAAATTTAATATTTCCAAAATTTAACTCATGATGTTATCTTTCAAATTTACCCTATTCCTAATCTCTTATCTTGTTTTTGTTTTGTTTTTAGCGAGTTCTTGATTTATATTTATTTTTATTTTTTCCCTAGGTTTTAATTCTCCCAGAAAGTTCTAAAGTCCCCTGCTTGATAGACTCTGATAGGTTATCACACATGACACGGCCTAGACCCAATTTGTGATCCCTGTTCTCCTGGAGCATTATATGTGGGGATAAAGCAACAAGAGTTGGTAGTGTTGGCATAGTGAAACTTAGTTTTGATTCTCCAAGTTATTGGGAGCTCTGGAAGCAGGAAAGTAACTCATCAGAATTTAATATTAGATTCTTCTGACAGGATTAAGTGGATTGGAAAGGACTGGAAACAAAGAATGGGGCAATCATTTTGGTGAGACAAAATGAGAATCTGAAGAGATCTGTTTATTTTATGTACAGATGAGCTAAAATGAGCAAAATTTGGTACTAACTCAGTAAAAGAAGTGAAGTGAATTGTGAAGTTAAAAGTGATTTTTATCTTTCTGGCTTCCAAGCCGAAGTCAGTATGGTCCAGTACTTAAACGTGTAGGCTCCCACGGCGGGACACCTGGTTTTACTACTTACTAGCTGTGTGACTATGGGCTAGTCCTTCAGCCTGCCCTTCCTCAGATAATGGTAGTAATTACTTCATAGGATTTTTGTGAACATTAAGTAAGTGAATATTTGTGAACTTAGAACAAAACTTGGCACACGGTAAACATTCAGATAGTTTTAGTTCTTGCTATCATGGTTTATAGTAATGTAATACTTATAATTTTAATATTATCAGTTGAATGATGGTGGTGCCACAAACTAGAATGGGCAACACGAGAGGCAAAGCAAAGTTGAAAACTAAGGGGATGTTTTGATTGAGGTTGACTGAGCCCTATGTGCCAGTCATACATCCAGGTAGCAATGGACAGCCAAAAGATGAGTCTGCAGTTCTAGCAAGGGTTCTGGCTAGGAGAACATGAGTAGGTAAGATTGGCTTCTATAAAAATGAGCTGGGGTTGAGATACTAAAGAGAAGCCAGTATGTTCAATAATAAATGAAATGAGAATGTGATGACAAAGATGTCTAGCATATTCTTTCAAGAAGCTGTAGATGAGAAGGAAAAAAAGTTGTGTGGAAGTAAACAGAGGGAGAACCTTTCCAAGATTTTTTAAAATAAAAATTTAAAATCTTCTAAGTAAAAGTGGAGTCAATTTAATGTATTTCTAGACTGAATTTATACAAAGCCAAAAGAGGGTAAGGAAAGGAAAATACTTAAAAATAGAAATCATAACGGCAACTAATATTAATTATTTACTAATGAAAAAGATGTGTTCATTTTGTGTCAGCTACTGTTCCTAAGAACTTACATGCATTATCTTACTGGAGCAAAATTGGTACTAGGTGAGGTTGCATGGGTGCATGGCCTCGAACCCAGGACTGCTTGGTACTGAAGCAGTCACATCTCCAAGCTCTGTACTGTTTTGCTTCCCATACTTGGAATAAAAAGGATAATGAACAGTAATCTTAAAAATAGTAGTAGAAATTAGAATTGAGAATACAAATGGGAAAATAAAGTGCACCAAACGGTTAGGGATGTATTTTAAGAATCTTAGGTTAGAAAGGAAGGAGTAAGAGATTATAGAAAAGAGATTTCTCTTAGTTCTGCCTCCCTGAAAATAGAAATAACATTATTTGATTCAATAATGTCTGAATCCTAATATTCAGTCATTAAACATCCAATCAAATGAGTTTAATTAAGTTACTGCTTTTCAAAAATACCTAATGTGTTGATTGTCCTGAGGGAAGTGCTGAGGCTCCTTTGGCAAGAAAGATTTGGAAGTGATATTGAAAAGTAATGATCCTAGATACGAGTCCCTTTATCTACACTGATTTTATGCAGAAAATAGAGTGAGATTTATTGGTGTGTCTTTTTGTTTGTTTTCCATAAAAATTTGAGTGTGGTTAATAGGGTAATTGTGAGCCGAAACCTTTCTCTTACAGCAGTGTTGGTGGGCCTTAAAATCTTTTGCACTTAAATTATCTACCCCACCCCACTCTTGTTTTTAGCTGCAGTATTTACTCGAGAGTAAAAAAAGAATCCCTATTGATTCATACCAGGCTTATAAAACAGAGTATCTGCTTCTACTTTTTATAGGGAAATGAAATAGAATGATTACAAACAATGAACTTGCCAACGTGATACTGTTAATCAGCTTATTTAAACAAAACCCGAATCATGTGCCAAATACCTGCCATCTTGTTAAGGAACAGTTTGTGTTCTTTGTTTGTGGCTAGATTCTGTTCCCCAGAGATCTGATGCTATGAAGCTGGAATTCAACTTGTATGTGGTCAGGAATGATGTCAGGTCCTAGAAACACTGTCAGGACATATCTTTCCAAGCAGGTGGGAGACTGATGTGGGATAGAACAGGTCTACAGTGATGCTTGAAGAGAGACATAAATAGATTTATTTTTATAATATCTTTTCAGAAATCTCTTCAGCCTCTTTCATTTACTCAAGTGAACCATGAGCTTAGGAGGTTCTCATTATATACAATATATTTTCTTTTGCTTTATACAATGTAGAGAACATCTTTCAACATCTGTAAATTTTTATTTTTCAGAACATGTTTGCGTGCATTTCATGAATCCATACTTGGTTTGTTAATTTTTCCCCTTTTGGTTAAAAATACATTTAAACAATTAAAGAAACTTATGGCACAAACGTTTCTCTTGGAAATAACGAAGAAATAAATTATTTCTCTGCTTTAATACACAGCACTGAGCTGTTTAAGTGGAATGGAGGTAAATATTTTACCAAATGTCTGAAATGTTGGCTAATCTGTATGTCTGTCATGGAGATTAGGTCAGCTCTAGAAAACTGTACTCAGATAAGAACACATAACTATTTTTATTCATCCCTTTTACAATTATTACTATTTGGGTAGATTCTGGAACTTTACTGAACATTTTCTTTTCTTTCTTTCTTTCTTTCTTTCTTTCTCTCTCTCTTTCTTTCTTTCTTTCTTTTCCTGGCTATCTTGCTTCATAATCTCTGTTAGGTAAGAAGTCAATGCATCTCTGCAAATATTTAACATTTTGTATTTTTAAAAGTAAGCGTATGACATTTTAATTACATTTGCCTATATATTATCTTAGTTAATTGCTAGTGAGGTTTCAAATCTTGTATCATGTAACAAATAAGTTTCATCAGAAAAACTCAAAATTATTCCGATCAAGTCTGTATTCTGATTCATGGAGTATTCCTGTACTAGCCTTGGAAAAATTGACAGAGTAGAAGAAAGAAATGCTTAACTTTTTGGAAAGATATCATGGAAAGAAACTGTGCTAATGCCACCCTTCATAGTAGGTCAACCTTCAGCCCTACATATACTCAGCCGTCTTTTTCTGCTTAAGTCTGTTGTACTTTCCATGACCTGTCTTGAGTTAGCGGGACTGGAGAGCAATCTAGACCTACCCCTAACATAAACGTAGTGTATTCCTACTTAATAAAGAAGTTAATAGGGGGGGCACCTGGGTGGCTCAGTGGGTTAAGCCTCTGCCTTCGGCTCAGGTCATGATCTCAGGGTCCTGGGATCGAGCCCCACATCGGGCTCTCTGCTCAGCAGGGAGCCTGCTTCCTCCTCTCTCTGCCTGTCTCTCTGCCTACTTGTGATCTCTGTCAAATAAATAAATAAAATCTTAAAAAAAAAAGTAGTTAATAGGTCTTGTTTACTACAGGTAAACCCCAGTTAACATCTATGGTATTCTTGTTCATTAACTTGAAATCTTTCTGACCAGCCTGTCTTTGATTGGACCTAGATCTGCTGACCTACTGCCGCTCTCTGTAACTAGTACTCTGTTGTCTCTGAGGAAATGCCAGTGTCTGAAAGACCTAAGAAAAAGAATAATATAGCTTGTCCTATATGTTTCCTTAAAGACAGTGAAGTGCTAAGATAGCCCATAGTTTATTGAAATGATATTATAATGAACATAACTTTAGTCCTGTGCAGAATAATGGCATCTTTCCTGTGACTGAAGATGAAATTTTAAGAAATAAGAGTTTAAGCTAAGTTCTGAGAGAGTAAGACCCGTAAACAACTGAAGTATCTGTAGAAATGTATAGAAATATCTGTAGAGTCCTCTCGACTCTCTGCCCCTCTCATCTCTGGTCTTTTGTTCCCCTCAGTTCTCTATATCTGTAAGACTGAATCCCTGTGGCTGTCCGTCTGTCCCTCTGTAATCATCAGTGCATAAAACAGTCTTGGCCCTGTCCTTCCATCCAGAACAACAATCTAAAATCTGTTTGGCTATAACAGAGCAATGCCATCTACTTTCTAATCTGAAAAACCAGAAATGGACTCATGAAAATCTGTTTGCTACTGGAAACATATAACATCTTTTCTCAGGTCATTTTCCTTAAATTGTAGCACTTTTTTGGGGGGAGGGGAAGACTCCTCACTTCTGTTGTCTGCACACTCTTACTGAATTTAATAGACTTAGGGTGGGTTGTGTATATACGTGGCAGATAGTCATGTCCCAGGAAGGGCCCAAATTGTGGGATGGTATAAGCATGGGCCAGGTACTTGCCTGCCTGGGCCAAAACTGCCTCTTCCTTAGTCCAAACCCTTCTCTGAGCCACCTTTATTATGTTAAGAATTAAATAAGTTAATAAATATAAAGCATATAAAACAGTATCCGGAACAGAGCAACCAGTAAGTGTCAGCTTCCAATCCCGTGGGCACTTACGCACATAGGGGGTTAGCCCATGGACTCTGCCTCCACAGGCGCCGAACACACCGTTACACACCATAACTCTATGACAAAGTGAACATATATATTGAATTCATATGAATCATATGTGTATTTTTTTTTCCTAAAAGAGCATTTCTGTTTGTGAGGCCAAATAATTGGTTCAGTAAGTTCCCTATTACAGTCACCATGACCTTGTGAAAGAATCTTATCTCAAAAAGCTCATAGGAAATTTTAGAAGTGTTGGTGAGTGGTTACTTCTCATTCTTTTAGCTGAAATATCTTTTATCAGTGGTTTATTTACACACTCCGGTTTCTCCTCACTCCTTTCGTACGTTACCTGAAATAGAACATGAAAATGTCAGTTCTGATAGTGTGAAGAAAGCTGTGGATTGTCACAGTGTGATAAGGACACTGATAATTAACTTTGGTCTAAAGGCAGAAGAATACAGTGGCAAGAAATAGGTGGAAGAAGTAGCAGAAAACAAGCAGGTGGCACTGAGAATAGTAGGTCTCTTGCCCGTTTTCCTGAATTAAAGTGTATCTGTATTTTGGTGGTTTCAGAGGCTGTGACATATTTGTTTGCTTGACGATAACTAAAGTGAAACCATGGGATATTCTATGAGGATCTTTATGTTCAGAACTCTCTGCACTCTACTGTATTCTCCTTTCCTGATTCTTCTCCCGATTCTTCCCCTGCAAGTGCAAAGTTCTACCACCCGACAAGCATATTTCCCTCCAAACACATCCTTGTGTTGCTTTTGCGCTTCTATTTCTGTGCCTATCTTAGCCTATCTTTGGTTGACAATATCTACCTCACTTCCTCATAAATCTAGAATAAGAAAAATTAAGAAACCAGTGTCTGGAGAAGGAATGGAAGCAGAAAGTATAGATTATTCTTTTAGAAGTACGTTAGTAAAACAGAGAGACAGAGAGAAAGAATAACTTTTAGATTCTTCAAGAGAGATTTCCTTTATCTTTTTTTTTTTTTAACCCTTATGGATCTGTAGAAAGAACTTTGGTTTAGACTGAGAAAATAAATTAATATAGAGGAAGAGAAGAAATTGTACTGGGAAAATGTGAAAGCTTGAGAGAGAAAATATGGAGGAAATGAAAAGAAGCTGAATCAAGGATAAGGATGGGTGTGTTGGAAGGCAGAAGGTAAGGCTTCAGAGAGATAGACGCAAGTTTCTCCCCAGGTCTGTGGAGTAAGAAGGATCACAAAGATGAAGATAGAGATAGAGAAAAGGTGAGGAATTTGAGTAAACTCCTCAGGATAGTGTGCGTCTTTTCAGTAACATAACTGCTGAAAATGAGAAATGCAGGGTTAGGGTTGGACCCTTAAGAAGAGCAGAAAAGTTCTGGAAGAGCTATCATAGGAAAGAAGACAGGCTGTCAGCTGAATTTAAGGAATGCAGAGTTAAACTGAAGACCTAGTTGAGATTAGATACATATGGAGATGATGCAAGTGGCCCTTAAGGAATCTCCTATTTTGTTCATTTCTGAGAGTGAAGTTACATTCTATGCTGAGGTTCAAGATAGATAGAGCAGATTACAGGCATAATTAAATGTCAGTGTTATTTTTGGCAGAAGATCAAACATTCCTGAAATTGAGAAGGAGCATGCCTTTCTTCAAGCCTTTCATTTCAATAAAAGGGATAAATATTGGTTGCCAAAACCATCTAATGTAATACCAGACCTGCCTGTCATAGATAGAACTATATCTGCAGATGTACTAAGCATTTTTGGAGATTTCAGTCAATTCTAACGTATTCTATTTTGTAAAATATTGATATAAACAGTTTTATATTACTGTATCAAGAAGAACTGAGATCACGGGATTAGGTGGTTATTTTGCCATTTTTTGATATGATGACAGAAATTAGATAAGGCGCACCCAGTTTTTGTTATAGGTAGGAGAGCCAGAACTACTGTTTTTTATTAGTTCAAAGTTTTAATTCAAATTCCAGTTAGTTGGCATCAGCTTCAGGCACACAGTGTAGTGATTCGACACTTGCATACAGCAGGTTCAAGGAGAAGCTAGAAGTGGGATGCGTGACAGTGAAGTCCGGACTGGGGCAGGCACTGTGGGGACAGGAGGGCTAGCAGTTTTGTCTAGCCCTAGGAAAGGAGAGAGAAAATGCACCCTGTTCTCGGCCTGTATCCCTGATTACATAATAACAGAGGAATAGTAATTGCTATGAAAAATTGACCATAACATTTATAATTGCTCAGACAACTACAGGCTTATTTCTTGCTCATGGAGCTGTCCTGAGCTATTCTAGGTTAGTAGAGGACAGTCATTCAGGGATCCACGTTAACGGAGTCTCTGTCGACTTCAAGAAGTAGCTTCCAGGGTTGCGTAGTTTTCTCTCCAAGGGGAAAACAAGAAAGATCATGAAAGTTGGTGTATGGGCAGTTTGATGGGCCGGTTCTACAAGTGTTGCACATTGATTATGTGTCACTATCCAGAACTCTGTCGTGGCCAAACCTATTTGCAGAGCAAGCTGGGAATGAAATCTGGTGAAAAGAAGTGTGCAGCTCTGTTGCATACCCAGGGACGTACTGACTGCTGGGTACTGAGGTGTGGCAGCAACTCTTACATTGACCCAACAGGGAAGGCTGTCGCTATCCAGTCCCCATCTCTACTTCATGATTGGGAACACTTGGCTGCTTTCTTCATAGTTCTTGTGTGAAGACATACTAAAATTAAGAAATCAGCAGTTAACATTATTATCTAACATTTAAACATTGTGGAATGTAATTAGAATTCATCTATTCAATGTTGTTATTCTAAGTGGCCATTAATGATGGCAATGAGGCAGTTTGGGAAATTCTTGTTTTTCCAGTAACACAAAATTTTATTCCCACTGTGATTGGTAACTGTAAAAGTAATGAGTGAATTTTGACTAGGGAGAAGGAGAATATTGATTTGTGTGATTTTTAGGAAAATTTTAAAATGTCTGCCGCAATACTATTTATGCAATAAATAAAAACTTACTTTTTAAATGAAGAATACAAATTTCTCAAATCTGTTTAAGGGCATATGTGAAGTTGTGCTAAAGTATATGTTACTGTTAAATGGCTGCTATGGAATTTTCTAAGTTCAGATTAAACTTCCCTTATAATCCTAACTTGACTTTGAACGTGGGCTCTCATAAACATGTAATACCCAGACACATTCTTTTAAAAAATTGTCATCATCATTGGCCTTTGTTACTGTGTGGTCTGTGCTACGTCTTAAGAAACTATTATGGTTTTCTTTTTTTTTCCTCCTGTTTAAGAGTTGAGTTTGTGTGAACTATCTTAAAACATTGAAAATTTTAATTAAGATGCATGAGAATATTCCAGAACCTCTGTATTGTCTAAGGATTAAGTGAAAATCACTTACAGTAAGTCTTGCCCTCACCCATTAATATAGACTTCAGAGTTTCAAAGAATGAAGGTTTTGCCAAAGGAAAGGTTTTCTGGGGCTAAACAGGAATTCAAATCAGATCTAAAATTATTATCCTTTTTTCTCCTAATACCTTCCCGGCGTGTAATCATACAAACTCCTTTATAATTGCAGATATCAACACATGGAATTATAGCCTGAATAATTATAAGGACAGAATCATACAAATTTTATAGCTACATTAAATTGTCTCCTACTAAGGGGCAGGAGATTGTGTATGTCTATGTGTATGTCTTTGTTTGTGTACTATGTGTGTGTTTAGCATACATGTAGGACTGACTTTTCTAGTTTCCCTTTGTCCCAGTACCTGTTCTGTAAAGTGGCATTTACTGAATGGGCTTATGCCACAGCCAGTTTTGATAACATTTCTACAGATAAATAGGTCCACACATTGGCTTCTCTGGTTTTGCACATGAGTGTGAAGCATTGATTTGGTCACTTACAATATTTAACCAAAATACTTTCATCCTCAGGGAAGTTATTCTTGAACTTTGGTATATGCAAAAATTAACTGGACAGCTTATTAAAAGTATAAATTTCTAATGACCTACAATTAGAGGAGAAGCACGAGTCTGCATTTGTAACAATACTCCCCCCACGGTGCTTGACCCATTGATCACATGTCAAGGGACACTGCCTTAAAAGAGTGCAACAAGGAATATTTCAATGTTTGACTCTTTTTTTTATAAATCTTATAACAAGGTTCAGACAAATGATGTTTCTGAAGCAAACGTTTGTGCCCTTGAGATTCATATTTAATCTGAATTCTATGGTGACACCTGGAGACCCTGATCAGTAACCCACCCTGTTTTGATTTTGAGCATGAACCATCTAAGCTTCAGACGGGCTGACAAACTGACCTGTGAGCCAAATCGGACCTGGTGGGTCTGTGACCTGGGAATGGATTTTACATTTTGAAATGGTTCCAAAAAATCAAAAGAAGAATATTTCATGACACATTAAAAATTGTATTCAAATTGCTGTGCCCATTAATAAATTTTTATTAGAATATAGCCTGGATCTATGGCTGTTTATTCACTACCGTGACAAGTGGTATAGCCATCAGAGAGACCATAAACTGTGCCTTCATTACTTCTCATTGTTGCTCAGGGTACTATCAGTCAGTGACCGTTTTAATGCTATAGTCTTCCAAGGGCTACTGTATATTCGTGTGGTAGCATTGGTAAAGCATTGTTTTTGTTATGCAGTGGTTCTACAGTTGTGCTGAGTGATACAACTTATGTCAACATCACTAAACTAAGCACCCTTTGACAATATTCCCAACTCATAAGAAAACAATAGAAAAATGAGAAAATTGGAAATGTAATGTCCCATCATAGCAGAATTTCTTTACCAAAGTAAAAAATGAAAATGAATCTGCAACCCAAGTCAATTTCTGAGTCACTCTCTTTAGTCAAGCAAAGGAAGTTCTTTGCTGTTTTTGAGTTAATTGAATTGTGTTTGAAGTAGCTGAAGAAATGTACCCAGAGAAAATAAAGACTGTTAGCCTTTTTGTAAGAACAGTTGCTGAAAGAGAATTTAGGATGTTGGGAGCAACATAACAGTTAACCTAAAAACAAAGCAAGCAATTTTGAGTGGTTTTCAAGGCTATTGATCAACCAACAGATGTTAACTGATACTGCTCAGTATTGTCGCTTGTTTGAGGACTCAAGGCCATGAGTAAAGTGACGGAAGAATTAGCCCCTGTGAATGGTCTGCATGGAAAAACCAGAGACCAGAAATTTTTTTTTTTTTTTTGTGGTTTGATGTTTTTCTTTAGGGTATGCTTGAATTCCTATTTATTTATTTATTTATGTGTGTGTGTGTGTGTGTGTGTGTGTGTGTGTGTGCGAGCCTATTATAGGTTTTTCATTTTGGGTTACCATTGGGTTTATATATAACATCTTGTGTCGATAGCCGTCTACAGTAAGTTGATGATCACTTAAACTCAAACATACTATAAAAACACTAAATTTCCCTCCTCCATGTTTTATCTATATGATTCCATGTTTTATACTCTTTTTTAAATTTTTTTATTTTTTATAATCATATAATATATTTTTATGAGACCAGAATTTTTTAAAGAAGTTTAGAAAACACTAATTCACTACAACCAGGCATGGAATTAGCTAAGTAAGATAATGTAATGTTGTCGTTGTCGATGAAATGTGTAGAGCAGAGAAAGGATCAGTTGTGCAGATTCACATTTTGTGGAAATAAAATGTGTTTGCAGTATGATTCATCACTGGATGCCGTGTGGAAGGTGTTTGAGTTGGTGGTTTTATTGAACCAGAAGTGTTCAGTGGTGAACTCTTTCACTCTGTGGCTTTACCCATGGTCAGCTCCATGACTTTTTATCAGAAACAAAAACTGAATTTCCTGAGTTGCCCCACCATGCAGCAGTTGAGTGGTTTAAAAGTGGTAATGTTTTGTTATAGTTTTGTTTTATTATAGTTCTCTTTTTTATCAGATCTGAGGATGAAATTTTTGTGATAGGAAGAGCAACTTTGAATTACTGTTTCAGATATTAAATGATTTTGGATATCATCTTTTCTTCAGACTTGATAATATTTCATAATGGATTCAACTTAAATTACAAGGAACACAATGCTTATATGTGAAACTGTAATGCAGTGAAGTCTTTTCAACAATAACATTGTTTGAATGAAGTATTTTATTTTCTCATTGTTATGGAGCATATTAGTAGAAACTGGGAAGCTTCTTCTTTGCCAATTTGAATACTTTTTATTTCTTTTTGTTGTCTGATTGCTGTTGCTAGGACTTCTAATACTATGCTGAACAACAGTGGTGAGAGTGGGCATCCTTGTCGTGTTCCTGATCTCAAAGGGAAGGCTTTCAGCTTTTCCCCATTGAGGATGATATTCTTTGTGGGGTTTTCCATAGATAGATTTCATGAAGTTGAGGAATGTTCTCTCTATACCTATATTTTGAAGAGTTTTAATCAGGGATGGATGCTGTATCTTGTCAAATGCTTTTACTGCATCAATTGAGAGGACCATGTGGTTCTTCTCTCTTCTCTTATTGATTTGTTCTATCACACTGATTGATTTGCGAATGCTGAACCACCCTTGCATCCCAGGGATAAATCCCACCTGGTCGTGGTGGATAATCTTCTTAATGTACTGTTGGATCCTACTTGCTAGGATCTTGTTGAGAATCTTGGCATCCATATTCATCAGGGATATTTGTCTGAAATTCTCCTTTTCGATGGGGCCTTTGCCTGGTTTGGGGATCAGGGTAATGCTGGCTTCATAGAAAGAGTCTGGAAGTTTTCCCTCTTTTTCTAATTTTTGAAAGAGCTTCAGGAGAATATTATTTCTTCTTTGAATGTTTGGTAGAATTCCCCAGGAATCCGTCAGGTCCTGGGCTCTTGTTTTTTGGGAGGTTTTTGATGACTGCTTCAATCTTGTTGCTAGATATTGGTCTCTTCAGGTTGTCAATTTCTTCCCGTTTCAGTCTTGGAAGTTTATAGATTTCCAGGACTGCATCCATTTCTTCTAGGTTGCTTATTGGAATATAACAGTTGATAATAATTTCTGATGAGTGTTTCTATTTCCTTGGTGTTAGTCATGATCTCTCCCCTTTCATTCATAATTTTATTAATTTAGATCCTCTCCTTTTTCTTTTGCGTTAGTTTGGCCAGTGGTTTATCAATCTTATTAATTTTAATTCTTTCAAAGAATCAGCATCTAGTTTTGTTGATGTGTTTGTTCTACTGTATCTCTAGTTTCTAACTCATTGATCTCTATAGCAATAGAAAGCTATTGCTTTCTTGTGTGTTGGATTGCTTAATTTGTTGTTGATTTTCCAGTTTTTTAAGGTGTAAAGAGAGTTGGTGGATTTGGGATTTTTTCAAGGGAAACAAAAGCGAAAAAGAACTTTTGGGACTTTGTCAGGAGAAAAAGTTTCTGCACAGCAAAGGAAACAGTCAACAAAACAAAGAGGCAACCTGCGGAATGCAAGAAGATATTTGCAAATGACACTACAGACAAAAGGCTGATGTCCAAGATCTAGAAAGAACTCCTTAACCTCAACACCCAGAAAGCAGATAATCATATCCAAAAATGGGCAGAAGACACGAACAGACATTTCTCCAAAGAAGACATACAAATGTCTATCAGACACGTGAAAAAATGTTCAACATCATTTGCCATCAGGGAAATTCAAATCAAAACCACATTGATATACCACCTTACACCAGTGAGAATGGCCAAAATTAGCAAGATAGGAAACAACGTGTGTTGGAGAGGATGTGGAGAAAAGGGAACCCTCTTACACTGTTGGTGGGAATGCAAGTAGGTGCAGCCACTTTGGAAAACAGTGTGGAGATTCTTTAAGAAATTAAAGGTAGAGCTTCCCTATGACCCTACAATTGCACTAATGGGTATTTACCCCAAAGATACTGATGTAGTGAAAAGAAAGGCCAGATGTACCCCAATGTTCATAGAAGCAATGGCCACAATCTCCAAACTGGAAAGTGCCAAGATGCCCTTCAACAGATGAATGGATAAAGAAGATATGGAATATTACATTGGAATATTATGCCTCTATCAGAAAGGATGAATACCCAACTTTTGTATAAACATGGGTGGGACTGGAAGAAATTATGCTGAGTGAAGTAAGTCAAGCAGAGAGAGTCATTTATCACATGGTTCCACTTACTTGTGGAGCATAAAGAATAACATGGAGGACATTAGGAGAAGGAGAAGAAAAGTGAATTGGGGGAAATCAGAGGGGGAGATCAACCATGAGACACTGTGGGCTCTGAGAAACAAACTGAGGGTTTTGGAAAGGAGGAAGTTGGGGTGATAGGGAAGCCTTATGATCGGTATTAAAGGAGAACACTTGTTGCATGGAGCACTGGATGTGGTGCAGAAACAATGAGTCTTGGAACACTGAAAAAATAAAATAAAATTAAAAAAATAATAAAGTAAAGAAACTGGGCAGCTTAAAACAAAACCCATTTATCAACTCACAGTTCTGTAAGCTCAAATCAAGGTTTTTGCCAGGCAAATTCTCCTGTGGAGGCTCTAGGGAAATACCCATTTCCAAGTTTCACTCTTGCCCTTAGAATTCAGTTTCTTTCAGTTGGAGGACAGAAAATCAAGCGTGCTTGATTATTTCAGCCATGAGACCCTCAGCATGAGGAAGCTGTCCACATTCCTTGCTATATGGCCCTCTCCACCTTCAAGCCAGCAATGATGCCCCAAATCCTTCTTATACTTGTAACCTCGGACTTCCTCTATCTCTGACCTCTAGACCAATTTTAAAGGGCTCATGTGGTCAAGCCTAATCATGGAAGTAAAATACAACCTATTCTTTGTCCCAGATATTATACATTATGTGTTATACAAGAAGGTGAGGACCTTGGGAGTCATCTTGGAATACTGCCTACTACATACAAGTGATGTCAGGCTGATTTACACTTCCTGTGCTGTCAGAAGGCAAAATGAAAAGTGAGATCTTCATTTCCACACCTTTGCAGCAGATACATTTTATGAACTCAAACTATAGATCTGGTAGTGTTTTTCAGACTTCTATGTAAGGACAGTGGAAATTTTCATACTTAAAAATCCATTTAAATGTGGAATTAAGAAGCTTTCACATAACTTTCCAATTGAAAGTGATTATTCTGCAATGTAATAACGTGTTATAAGAAAAATATCAGAAGAAGAATATAACAGAATTCTATAAATGCCTCCCAAGTAATGAGTACATTCAAATAAAAATCTTATATTTTGTGCCTTGATACCAGTATTTGGCAATAGCTGTCTAAAAAGACATTTTCAAATAGAAAATATGTAACGTATTTTTAAAAAGATTTTATACATTTATTTTTGAGGGCACAAGTGAGGGGAAGGGGTAAAAGGCAGAGGGAGAACCAGACTTCTTGCCAAGCAGAGGACCCCCCCGAATATGAGGCTTGATCCCAGGACCCCAGGATCATGACTGATCTAAAGGCAGATGCTAAACCGACTGAGCCACCCAGGCACCCCTAAAATATGTAAAATCTTAGTGCAGATCAGCATTAATTAATAGGTGAATATTTGCAACTGCTTTTGATGATAAGGAACAATATATTTGAACCCCAATTAAGCAAAATATTATTTAAAAGAATAAGGAGTTCCATTCCTCTTAATAGAACTATTTTACAAAAAATGAATTCTATTATTATGGCTTAAATTTCATCAATAAATTGTTATATAATTACCTATGCCATTTCCTCAATTTTGTGTCTTGACCAAAAAAGCCTAAAATATTTATTCTCTGTCCTTTTAAAGGAAAAAGGTGTCACTACTTGCTTTAGAGTCAACAATTTGTTTCTGATTGATGTCTTAAAGATGGCTGGTTGCACAGCACATTCATCAAGAATATCCCTATGCTCATGCATTAGAAAAACAAATATTGTTAAAATGTCTATTCTACCCAGAACAATCTACACATTTAATGTAGTCCCTATCACAATACCATTGACATTTTTCACAGAGCTGGAACAAAATAATCCTAAAATTTGTATTGAACTGGAAAAGATCCCAAATAGCCAGAGGAATATTGAAAAACAAAAACAAAAGCAAAGCTGGTGGTGTCACAATTCTGGATTTCAAGCTCTATTACAAAGCTGTAATCATCAAGACAGTATTGTTCTGACACAAAAACAGACACATGGATCAGTGGAACAGAATAGAGAGCCCAGAAATGGACCCTCAACTCTATGGTCAACTGATCTTTGACAAAGCAGGAAAGAATGTCCAATGGAAAAAAGTCTCTTCAATAAACAATGCTGGGAAAATTGGACAGCCACATGTAGAAGAATGAAACTATCATTTTCTTACACCATACACAAAGATAAACTCAAAATGGATAAAAGACCTAAATGTGAGGCAGGAATCTGTAAGAATCCTAGAGGAAAACAGAGGCAGCAACTTCTGGGATCTCTGCCACAGCAGCTTCTTGCTAGACACATCTCCAAAGGCAAGGGAAACAAAAGCAAAAGTGAACTTTTGGGACTTCATCAAGATAAAAAAACTTTTGACAGCAAGAAAACACTCCACAAAACTAAAAGACAACCTATGGAATGGGAGAAGATATTCGCAAATGACATTTCAGATAAAGGGCTAGTATCCAAAATCTGTAAGGAACTTATGAAACTCAACACCCCAAAAAACAAATAATCCAGTCAAGAAATGGGCAAAAGACATATAAACAGCCAACAGACACATGAAACTATGCTCAACATCACTTGAAATCAGGGAAATACAAATCAAAACCACAATGAGATACCACCTCACACCATTCAGAATGGCTAAAATTAACAAGAGAGGAAACAACGAATGTTAGCAAGGATGTGGTGAAAGGGGATCCCTTTTATACCACTGATGGGAATGCAAGCTGGTACAGCCACTGGTGAAAACACTATGGAGGTTCCTCAAGAAGTTAAAAATAGAGCTACCGTATGACCCATCAATGGCACTACTAGGTATTTACCCCCACAACACAGACGTTGTGATCCAAAGGGGCCTGCACCCCAGTGTTTATAGCAGCAAAGTCCACTGCAGCCAAACTGTGGAAAGAGCCAAGATGTCCATCAACAGATGAATGGATAAAGAAGATGTGGTGTGTATATATATATATATATATATATATATATATATATATAATATTCTATAGAATATATAATATTCTATTATATATAATAGAATACTACATAGCCATCAAAAAGGATGAACTCTTACCATTTACAATGACATGGATGGAACTGGAGGGTATATGCTGAGTGAAATAAGTCAATCAGAGAAAGACAGTTATCATATGGTTTCACTCATATGTAGAATATAAGAAATGGCACAGAGGATCTTAGCAGAACAGAGGGAAGTTGAATGGGAAGAAATCAGAGAGGAGGACAATCCATGAGAGACTCTTAACAATAGAAAACAAACTGAGGGCTGCTAGAGGGGAGGGGTGGGGGCATGAGGAAATTGGGTGATGGGCTTTAAGTAGGGCATGAGATATGATGAGCACTGGGTGTCATATGTAACTGATGAATTACTAAACTCTACATCTGAAACTAATGATGTACTACATGTTAACTAATTGAATTTAGATTAGAAAAAAGAACATTTCTATGACTTCTAGCTTCATAATTCTATCTCTCTCTCTCTTTTTTAAAGATTTTATTTATTTATTTGACAGAGAGAGCTCAAGTAGGCAGAGAGGCAGGCAGAGAGAGAGGGGGAAGCAGGCTCCCTGCTGAGCAGAGAGCCCAATGCGGGGCTCGAACCTAGGATCCTGAGAGCATGACCTGAGCCAAAGGCAGAGGCTTTAACCCACTGAGCCACCCAGGTGCCCCTTGGCAATTCTCTTTTGACCATTGCATATATCTACATCTTTAGCTCTCAGGTTGATTAAGCTTTATTATTTAAAGGTTTTATTTTTTATTATTTATTTATTAGAAATTTTGTGTTCCAGAAGTTTTAGCACACATAAGGCTTTCTATCACTAGATCTCATAGTGGATTTAGAACTTGAATAATGCTGTATGGATATGCATACATAGGCCAGAGTTAGTCTAGATGAGTGAAATGGAGAGTTTATTAGTGAGAGTTTCTATCAATAAATTCTTTTTATCCTACTGTAAAAACTTGGAGTTGGAAATGAAACCTGTGGAATACTTATATAATAGCTCTGTATTATTACTGAAATTAATAGATCAGTCACTACCTAGGGAAGGATTCAACAATGCACTATCAAGGTGCAGCTAAGTATCCTTCAATGAAATAAATCAGGCTACCTTTTGTGTATTTTCATGTCTGATCTCCATTTTGAAAAAGGTATACTTCTTGATTTCCTAAATTTTTTTTAAAGGTTTTATTTATTTATTTGACAGACAGAGATCACAAGCAGGCAGAGAGGCAGGCAGAGAGAGAGAAGGAAGCAGGCTCCCCGCTGAGCAGAGAGCCCAATGCGGGGCTCGATCCCAGGACCCTGAGATCATGACTCGAGCCAAAGGCAGCGGCTTAACTCACTGAGCCACCCAGGTGCCCCCCTAAAATTTTTTTTATCTCATCTTATTCACTCCTATGGTTTCAGTTTCTGGCCACTGAAGTCTCCGTATATATTTCTTAAAGAATTCCAAACTCAAGTTTCCCATTCTAAACTTGTATGGAGAAGGCTAATCTAACTTAGCATGTCTAAATGGAACTCAGTTTTTCATTTCTCCAGAATGAAACAAACCAACAAAATGACCCAGTGCTTATCCCTGAATTTTTCTTTTGGTAAGGCTTCTTCATTCTCCCTATTCTCTCCTTCATCCTCCTCAACTCCTCCATTTCTTTCCATTGATTACTAAATTTTAGCAACTTTTAGATGCCAGACACTGGGTTAGTCATGGTGTGGAAATATAAGGTGAACAAAACAGACTTAGTTTCTACTCTATGAGTTTTCATTTTAGTTTCAGAAGCAGGACAAAAATTAAAAATAAAAAGAACCCAAATATATAAAATATTTATAAATTATAGCTAATACTATTCATTCATCAATTCATTCAAAATACTTATGGAGGCGCATTCTCTAAGCCAGGCACTATTCTACGCTTTGTAGATACAGCAGTGGACGCACAAACAAAAATCTTTTTCCTAATGAACTTTCATTGTAGTGGGAAGAAATTGGCAAGAATTAAAAAGTAGTAAATGGTCAAGGTCTCCATTATATTGAATGCATAGAGAATCCTTTCTTATAGTGAGCACAAAGCTGAGACCTAGATGATAAAAAGGGCTATTCATGCAAAGAATGGAATGGTCCATTTAAGGGAACAGTGTGTGCAAAGATCCTGAAGCAGGCCTGTTTTACTCACTGCAGCATATCTAACACCTAGTAGATGGTCAGTAAACATTTTTTTTTTAAGTGTAGTATGGCATATGAGGAGAAAAGTGGCAGATGATAAGAGGAGAAGGCATAGTACTCAAGGCATTGCACAATTTAAAGTAAGATTAATTCTCAGTGAAATAAGAAGCCATCAAAGAGTCTTAACTATGGGATAACATTACAGATTTATGTTTTGAGATGGTCATTTTCTGAATCATTACCACTTACCACCACCCATGCAATAACTATGCTTTGTGTCATTCTCTAAACATTCCATGCCCTATCAGCATTCCACGCCTATACTATTCTCTCTTACCTGATAGAGTCTTACGTGCTCTGCAATCTTCTCTGATATCCTTCAAGAACCCAGTTCCATTATTTACTATTCTATGAAGCCTTCCCTGACTCTCCTAACAGATTCAATTGTTCCTACCCCGGCAGGTTCCTGATAGATATGATGTTATTGCACTCCATTTGCTACATATTATATGTTTACATTTGTGTTCAGTGATTTGAACATGAATTTTCCAAGTACAGATTCCAAGTCTTACGAATGTGTATATCCTCTGCTTCTTTCACTGTGCTTGGAACATAGTAGTTACTTAGAAAATGTTCACTGAATAAAGAAAACCCTGAAACATTTTATCCCCTAATATAAGATTTATTTATTATTACTATTTAATAGTAACCATGAATTCCAGGAGACTCTCTGGTGGGTTTACAGAAATTAATCACTTTCACTGTTGGAAGCAGAATAATTTGGATAAGTAAATTTGGCTAGAAAAAGAAAAAAAGAGTTTAGATTCCAACTACTAATTCCAAGTCAGATCACTTTTGTAAAAAATACCTAATCATTCTGCAGTTCTGCTGTGAATTAGGAGATGTTCAGTAAAGGCCAGGGACTGGGGTGGTACATATTTGCTCCATTTATTTTAAAGTAAAAAACAAGAAAAGAAAGGTGATATTATAAAAGAAAATACTATGTCAAACTGAGTCCTAAGAATTAAGTTTTTGTGAGTTTCTTTTGGTACCCATAATATCCACATATAAATTGGTCCCCACCTCTTATTCTAAGTCTGTATGAAAAGATATGTTATTTCTTGCACTTCATTCAGTGCCACTGAAAAGTAGAAGGAACTCAACAGTTAGTTACATCGATTATTAGATGGTTGAATGAAAGAGTACCTGAATCTGTCTTCTTCAAGTAAACTGATAGCAAACACTGTTTTTCTCTTCACCCATCAGCTATGTTTACTTCAGTAACTTCGACATTTGTGTAATGACACTCATAGTGGTTGGATCTTGTAATTTCCGGTCTTTCCCAGCTCGCTTAGGTGGCCTGCCAGCTTTGGCAGTTACCCACCGGCAAAGGGATTCTGCATATCATTCAGAACTCCGTCATCTCTAGTATCACTAACTTTATAAAATGATGAGCTCTCAATGAACACACCTGGTGTCCTTTTTCATATCTTTTTTAATGATCTTCTTCCCTTTGACATTTAGGTTGCCTCTATGTTAAACCGTGCCATAGTTGTCATTTACTTGCTCTGCTCTGAGTGTGTGATGTCTGGGACGTGCAGCCGCACCGTCACTACAGCTCAGTAATCACCTTGCCCGTGTTGTTTCATTTCACGTGCCTCTTAGTTCCTGCTCTTCTGGTTCTAGGCACAGAAAATAAATTTTAGAGCCCCAGATGTCTCATTAAACTTTATTTCTTTACCTTATCTTGATAGTAACCTCATGATTTCCAACTTGGAAATATTTAATTGAGTCATACATATTGCTGAATTGTAATTATCTATACACATTCAGAATTGGAGTAAAAGAGTATTCTCTTATCCTTCAAGAAAATACCATTGTACATGTCATTTGCCACAGCTACCCTTACTGGGATGAATGAGAGTGGATTTTGGAGATAAGAAAATTTTAGGAATCTAATGAGGGGCTTTCTGAAGGTCCAGATAACACAAATCAGGAACGATCTATTGTTATCATCCATGAGGGACAGGTAGCTTAAGCTTGGGACTTTTGGTTCCAAATCAGGAAGTCTAGACCCAGTATCAATAGCAATGAGGAATGGTAACTTTGCTAGTATATATCCAGGTGGCAGCTACTCACCAGCAAACCCAATTTTTGGTAAGTTTTTCAGTTAACTTGTTGAATTTGTTGTGATTTTCAGTTCGACTGATGTACATACAAGATTTTCATGTTAGATTTCATTCGGTTCTCTTTTTGAACTGGCCAGAAACAAAGGGCTGACCTCTCTGTGCTTGATGCTTTTACATTATTGTTGCCTTTGAAGACCACCTAGGTTAGAGTTCAGTCCTCACAGGAAACAGGTATGTTCTTTGTTTTTTTCCTCTTTATGTGAATGTATTCTAGATTCATTCTGCTTTACTGAACGTAAGCAAAGATGGGTTCAGCATTCAACATGATGCCTGGCATTTTCTTTATTAGATTCAATGGAATATTTACAGTACAAATTATACTCTTCATGGAGCAATTCAATTGGGAAGGACTGGCAGTTGATATTTTTCTTATCATGTTTGCAAGGATTCTATTTTAAATTAGTGTAAAATACTTATGAATAAAATGTCTTTAGCATTTAACATACTGAAAAGAGTCTATACGGATGTGTCCAGACAGCTTTCTTTTGATGGAGAGACTCACTTAGGCAATTTTCAAAGTTGTTATACTTAACTCTCCCTGTATGACCCCTGATAATGAGAAACGATCCAAATAATAGTGTAGCTAAAAACAAATAACAGGTAAGGCTGATATATCATGAGAGCATGCCCTTGAATTTAAACTTTCAGTTACCAAAACCAAAAGCACAACATAGAATATTGAAATAGGTGACTATATGCTTTGTTTTCAAATGTAAAGAAAAACATTTTTAAAGATTAATATGAGGAACCAGGCTATGGCTTAACTTGCCATCTGATCTGTAGAATATCAACCTTAAAACTGGAAAAGACACACAAAATAAATGTCAACTCACTTTTGACTGTTATAAATACTATGACTGTGAATGCTTCCTATTTTTTTTTTCATAGCTGGAAAAAGTATGCTAAACCAAAATGAGCCTAAAAAATATTTTAACTAAGGCAAATATATTACTATCACAAAATCCTTTTACATTTAGGCATCAGTCACTTGCTATAAAAATTCATTTTTTTTCTTTTTAGAGTTAAGCTGATTTACTCTTCCACATGTTTGATATTTGTTAAAGGATGTGGCTCTTCTGAAAGACATTTTGACTCACAGCCTCTCTGTATGGGTAAATGAAAGCAAATGATGCTGTTGTAAAGCATAAAGACAGAAACAATGTTGCCAAGATTGCAAACAAGTATAAGCCTGTAGTACATATAAATAATCTGGGTTAAATATCAGGGCTGTCAGAAGCACTGTTCTATATTTCTGCCCTTCTCGTTCATAGTTTGATATAAGCCACTCCTCCTGTGATTAAGAAACTTTATCAAGCAACTTTCTTCCTGAGCTAAGTTGCTACCTCAATGGAATGGGTCCATGTTTCACCTTACCCCTAGTAGTTCAGATCTGGACAGTCTGACTGAGCAAGGGCCCATGGTGTTGTGTCCTCTGTAAGCCAGATAAAATGTAACACAAACACAGACTGGGTCCTTGGAGTCATTAGGCACAGGGCTGAACAGACCGGTTGATCAAGAAGTTTGTCTTATTACTTCCTACAGCGATCCAGATTTCACTCCTGTTGGTTGGCAACATGCAAAAACCTTGGTATATTGTTTTGATATTGTATTAGCTCAAGGCATATCTGAGGTAGATAAGGAGGGAGTTTGGGCCAATGTGTAATGGGGACTCCCATTTCACTTAAAATTCTTTGAGCCTGCTAAAACTTTTACTTGAATAATATGAGTATGTTTCAAGATAAAGCAGAGCATCATAAAAGGGCATGTGCTCTGGAGCAGACTTGCATGACTTAGAGCTGTGTGACCTCAGGCAAGTGGCTTCGTGTCTGTAGGACTCAACTTCTTCATCTGTAAAGTGGGAATAACAGTAGTGCCTACTATCTAGTGTAGAAATTGAACGAATTAATACATGGAAAGTTCCTCTGACCATTTTTAAGCACATGATGAATGTTTGCAACAATCATAGATGTTCTCAGCCAGGACACATTGGAACCTGTATACTTACTATTTACGTTTGTCGTAAATAATAGTGCCCCACTGTCTGACTTCTCATGTCTCTGAGAAACAATTAAGATCAGTGCCAATTAGGCAACTACCAAATCCATCTGAATGTCAGCTGGTGATACTGATCTCAGAACAATAAGGAAGATAGATCAAGATTGAATTCCCTGAGACAATGGAGATAATAGTGTAGCTGAAAGACACTTGGAGGGGTTGGAAATTGAGGCTTAAACAGGGAAGAAAACTCTGTGAATGGTGATCTCCAGAACTGAAACAGCAGAATGGGAGCTGGGAGAGCATTTTATTGGAACCTCATTATTTGAGGCCCAGTGTGGAGGTAGATGAAGTTGTTTTCTCAATGGCCAGATGGTTGAGGAAAATAGATTTAACTTTGTCCAAAGAAAGCAACTTGCAGAAACCAGAAAAGGAAATTAGATTTCTTAGGGAATCCAGAAAAGAGACAAACTTGGGACTGAAAGAAAATAGCTCGAGTAAACACACTGTAGAAGCAGAATCTGATTCCAACTCTGCCACTCAGCCGCTGAGTGATTAGGACAATTAACAGTTGCTCTGAGCACTGACTTTCTTACTTCTAAAATCATTGTGTTGCAATATCAAGCATTACAGATTGATGGCCTGGGAACAAATTTGAAAAACTGAAATAAGATTGTTTTGTGTGTGTAGATGGTGTCTGAGAGATTCAGAATAAAAGCCTTAAAGGGAAATTTTTATGTTTCCTGATTCTATCAGGGCTCCCTTACACCACCCTTACCACATTTTGTCTCCCTTACTCATATACCTGCTTGCCCCTGACAGCATTTTGATTGAAGACCTCTGTACCTCTCTTTCTAGTGCCTTTTTTTCAAGCTCTAAAATTCCATCAGTCTCTACACATAATGATAGAATGAACAATAATCCTGGCTATTATTGGAATCTTTTATGTGCCCGAGACTAGCCCTCAGAATAACCGTACAAGGTTTTATTGTAACATTATACTTATTTTACAGATGATGAAACGGAGACTGAAGGATGCTTAATGGCTTCTATAAGGCCACATAGCTTGAAAGTAGCAGGGCCCAGGTCCTAATTTTCACCTAACTACACCCAGTAACATCTTCCTATTATACCATACTTCCTTCAACTATTGTTTACTGTTGCTATTTTTAAATTAATAGACCTAAAAAGTAGAAATATTTAGTCATCTGGAGATGTTCTCCTCTAGACTAATATATTTTCTGATTATGCTGGAAAAATCCGTCGTTGCCTTTCATCAAGAAGAGGCTACTTCATGACTGGACCCTGCCGGTAGTCTTAGGAGACGTTCCTTCCCCCAGACGTTATAGAACACAGGTTCTATGAACTGATTCTGTTCTCTTAAAGCAGATTAAAATGTGAAGTTGGATTATCAACCCAGTGTTTAAAGTTATGTTCTTTGCTTAACATTTCTAAAATGGAGGATCCCCTGTGGTTAAATTCTAATGTTAGGAATGAGGAGGCAATATTTAACTAGTTCAAAATGTCATTTAAAAACTTCTCAAAAGTTTGGGCCACCTGTGTGGCATCATCGGTTGGGCGTGGGACTCTTGGTTTCGGCTCAGGTCTTGATCTGGGGTCATGAGATTGAGCCCTATGTCGGGCTCCATGCTTAGTGCAGAGTTCGCTTGGGATTCACTCCTCTCCTTCTCCCTGTGCCCTCTCCCCGCCCTCTCTCACTCTTCTGAAAAAGTGAATGAATAAATCTTTTTTTTTTTATCAATTTATTTATTTTCAGAAAAACATTATTCATTATTTTTTTTCACCACACCCAGTGCTCCATGCAAGCCGTGCCCTCTATAATACCCAAATCTTTTTAAAAAAGTCTTCAGAAGTTTAATTAAGCCAACTTTCTGGAAGGTTCACACATGCTGAGGCTGTGGTTTTGAGACAACCACACTTCTTGAAAAGTACAGGTCAAATTCTCTGGCAACATGCCCCATTGGTGTATTTTAGGCACTTGATGATTTCTTAATAGTCATGCTGTCCTCAGAGCCATCATCGGCCGGTATCTGCTCCTTAAGTCCTATCTGCTCCTTGAATACTCTCTGAATTATGACTGTTGAAGATACTGAGAGAAACACCCTGCATTTGTGCAGCTGTTAATATCGCAGAGCCAGTGCTGCTGCGATAGAGTAGCTTAGCCTCATTTAACCCAGGCATCAGCCAAAACTTCAGTGAAGTACTAAGTCCCAAATCTAGGTTTATGTAATAACGAAGTGTGACAGAGACCAGCTGACAATGGCGATCTTCATTTCTTAGCTACCAGCTTGAGCTTGTGTACTGTCTGTATGAAAAATCTTGTTTTCACTTGAGCAAATTAAATATGTACATCAGTAGTGGTGACTGACTGTGTGATCCATACTTAACAATTTTCAATTATTTTCTTCACTAAAATGAGTGTAAACTTTTAAATCAACAACCAAATGGTTTAAAAAGTGAAAAAGATTTTTAAAAATCAGATATGGAAATGATTTGGACTGATTGTCCTTCTATAATGATTGGATTAATTTAACAAATCTGTGAAGTTTGTCCTAAATGATCCACTGAGCATTAGTTTTTACAAAAATGAAAAACCTATTAATAAATACCTATTCTGCTATGTTTATATATATGAAGGCTGTTTTCCACAGTCTGACCAATATTGCACTTCACACCTGCACATGGAAACTTCCTCACATCTCCATTTCCTCATCTTTCTATAGCGAGGTATCCTGTCAAAGGGGGTATCCTTTCATCCATTTATTCTTTGAGCGCCTACAGCGTGCCAGGCACTGGTGTGTACTGGGGGATATGGTGAGCCAGCCATTGAGTTAGGGGCTAGGAGAGGGTGTATGAACCGACTATTCAAATGTACGCAGGAGCCAACCTGATTGACGGGGCATGAGGGAGCCTTCCAGGAGAGCAGAAAGACTGGAGCAAATGCATGGAGGTGAGAGACTTTAGTCCTTTAAAGGTGTAGATGGGTCATAAAAAAAAAGAATAGACTGGAGAGTTGGGCAGAAGCTTGGCTACAAGAACCTGTTAATGAGCTTAATCCCTTGTAGGGAGTCATTGAGGAGCTGAAGTCAGGAGAGTTGCATGTTCATTTGCACAACAGGCAGCTATGTACAGTTTTAAGAAGAGAACTACTAGACTTCAAGGCAAGAGGCCAAGCAAGAAATGAAGATGGTCTGAATGAGGCTGTTCTTATTCCATAGAGAATAAATTGTTTTCTATAATATAAGAAGAATTTTAGGATATCAGAAGAATCCTGCACATACTATGTGCCGACACTCTGCCAAGACTCGACAGTCTCCTGGGAAATCCCTACTGGAACCTCGTGAGTTCAGCACTCTCATTATCATGTTTCGAGAAAGTCACATAGCCAGGACAGGGGTGAGCTGAGACACAAAGCCAGATCTTTTTTTAGAGCTGTGGTCTTAGCTACTCTGGTACACAGTTAAGCTTATTGAATTTTTAAGTTTTCGTAAAATAAAATAATCATGGCTTTCAAAATAAAGCTGAATAAATTTCTCATTATCTCAGTCATGATAGTAAATGTGATTTTTGCCCTTGCTTTAAAAAGTACTTCCAAGTTTGCAGTCACTTTCATAGATGCCTGGACTCCAGAGAAGAAAGTTCCTCATACCCAAATAGTCGTTGGCCACAAAGCAGGCCCTATGAAGCTTACCACGTAGCACACACACGCACAGCAAACAAACAAATCAACAAGACTTCCAAAATTGTGGACCGAATCTTTAGCACTTCTTATCTTCACCCTGTTTGTTGTTGACTTTTCTCCTTATCCAAGCCATATTTTCTGTAGTCTAGTGCTGTCCCCCCAAGTTCTTGGAGTAAAAGTTATCTGAGAAACCGATTTGAAAAGCTATGTTTATCAGTGACTCAGTGGGATATTTCTCCCCAAAGATGTTTTTGTCTGAAGAGTGGCCCATAGAGAGAGAGAGAAGGCCTTTGGAAAGGGTAGCTTCCTAAAAGGACCAACTCTGATTTTTAAAAAGACATCTGGTATGATGAATTTAAACCTTCAAGTCACATAATAAATTATCCTTTCGAGATTCTGTCCTTCAAAGCAGTCTTCTGATTATAATTTGACTTCCATTGTGGTTGGACTTCCTGAAGAGAATGTCCTGAGGAAAAGATGATGTACCTGGATATATGGGCAGTTATAGTTCTCCATTTTAGTCCTGAAAAAAAAAAAAGCATTTAGTCTTATTAATTACATACCTACAGCTTTGGTTAGTGTGCCTCAGTCCCACAAATGGCTCCAGAATGCTCACGAATCAAATTTCTAAGTTCAAGACACTGAGGATGGGTCTGGAGTCATGGTGAATCGATGGAGGAAAACGCTCTCCCTCAATGCTGTTTGGCAATAATCCAGTTTGTTTTCCTGCGTTATACCCTTACCTTTGAAAGAAAGTCTTACAAGATCTGTTAAGAATGTCAGATTGTAAGCATCCCAAGACTTGGAAAGCTGGTAGAGTTTTAAGCAAGCAGGCTTTTCCATTACCTCCAGAACATACCATGTAGGAAAATGAAGCCAGTTTCAGAAATCTACTAATCACACTTCCGACATTGATGACTTTTTACATTATCCCAAAGGAAAATATCAGTTCTGACAACTGACAATTTCTTATGATTGCATTTAATCAAAGAGTTTATTTTAAAGCTGCCTGGAGCTCTGACTGCATTCCACATGGCTGACTCTTGGCAAAGTGAGGAGTTCTGATAGTCATGCTAAAACCTCATAACTTTTCAGGTAGTTCCTTGTCTAAGTCAATAAATCACATTTTCTCTTCTCAAAAGTTATTAGGCCTCCTGGGCAGTGTACCAAGTTGGGCAGATGTTTTGAAGATGTTCTGATCAATCCAAATTAGGAAATAGGTGTTTGAAGTTCACTATGTAAACATCATGTTACTGAAACTTGGCTGTGTGGTTTGGGTGGAACACAGTAAAAGAAACACAAAGCGCTTTGCTGCCTCTATATGACCCAGCATTTAAGAGGAGAAAAAAGTGACATGTTGGCTTACTTAAGATATATTTTGATCTCCCGACAAATCCTGACAATACTTAGGTATGTTTGCTGCTGATAGTAAGAGATCAAACAATTTATTCCATAGAAACATTTGTTTACTGTTTTATGATGTCATAAACTACTATTTTTTTGTCTCTGATGCAGAAATAGCATACGTTTTAATTTTCTGAGGGTTGTCATAAATAGTACTTACAAAAAGCCAAAAGGAGTCGATAGTGTGTTGTCAAGGAAACTGCTCATCAGTTTAGTTAATCACCAGTTATGGGTACATGCTTTTCAGATATAAAGAAAAATGTTATTTAAAACAGGTAAAAAATGGTTTCAAATGTATAAAATACACATTTTCTTTTGAAGGCATGTCTTGCTTAAACATTGACTATGTAAGTACAGCATAAACTCTTCATAACTTTACCATTTACAATTTGATGGAATTTGATGATTTTAAGGTTTGAGTTTATTATTCCATTTTTTTGATAAGGAGTCAGACTGAAAGCTGCAGTGGTAATAAAGGTAGAGCTATATTTAAAAGTCAGGTTCAATGTTATTTCCATCAAAGTTTCTTGAATTTGCACTCATTTTAATGATAACCATGACATAATAAACCTTCAATGTAATCAATTGTTATTTTTCAGAACTCATTTGATTTTCAGGATGCGAGAATATGAAAATAATTCTATCTTTAAACTTACAAGGATAATGTTCATAGGACTGAAAGAATACAAGAGTAGTAACCTATAAGTCTATATAGTTCCAAACGAACATAAGAAAGAACAAACCTTAGTAAAATAGGAACAAAGTAAGAGAATCAAGATAGTAATTGTGCTAACAATCCCTTCAAAACTCTGGAGTACTATCCTAGTACCATGTGACTTCTATCTGGGTATCTTACTGTTTCTCCCAATTACCTGTGAAAGAAACAAGGCACATAGTATTTTCACTTTGCAGATAAGGAAAATTAAGCTTAGATGCTTAAATATCTAATGTCTGACAGCAAGTGTGAGTATCAGTAAGAATAGCTCTGATTGCTAATCTGAGTTCACTGATGACACGCAGAACCCATCTGCTCCCATGCACAAACAACTGGAACATGATCACCTTACTGCATCTTACCCTGAAACATTCACTCCCAGCAGGCAAGCTTATATCTTGTATATGCGTCTTGGTTCAACTAACAAGCTCAATGGCTTTGGTCAAGTTATGATCTTCTGTAACCACTTAACTTATTTATAACAGAACTGATTATACTGTCCCATCAAAGCTCATGCCATTGAGTGAAATTATGTAATAAAGCACATAGCTGTCAGCCTGGCACATAGTTCTCTACAAAGTAGTTTGGTTGAATCTGAATATATATACATTCAGTGTGTAGCTGTGATTAAGGAATCCTTGCTCGTTCCAAAGCAAACTATCCAGAAGATGTCTGAGGGTCTGTGGTTACCAGTGATAGAGAGGTATTTTCTCATTCCATCAAAACCTTTGTAGGAGGGTGTTTACATGTTCTTTGGTATCTGCTTCAGACCCAGATTCTAGAACTATCTTTGGCCCTAAATTTAAATGTGCACATCTTTTAGACAGTGTGTTCATTTACCCATTCATTTATTCAATAAGTATTGAATTATCCACATTGTGCCAACCTATCTTGTTGGTACTGCCGCTAAAATGAATGAAACAGACATGTCTCCATTTTTATGGAGTTTGCAATATATTGGGAAAAAATACAACTAGAAAATAACTATGAAAAAAATGTGATGAATATTATGATAGGGGAAGTTGGGATTGGGGCATAGAACCAGTCAGAGGAGTTTAGCCTAAAGGAGATGGTGGCCTCACTGAGGAAGTGAGCATGTTTAAGGAGAAAATTGAAGGATGAGTTGAGTTAGCTGTTTTTAAATAAGAGAAGAGAAGCGGAACGTCTGGCAATGATTTTCTTCTATGTAGTTCCAGCTTCTCCCATGACATTTGAGATATACAAAATCATATTTGAATACTTTGTTGTGACCACTGTGTGTTACTGGAAATAAACTCAGGTCAGCAGAAATCACATATGACTACTACTCTTTCTTTCCAACTACTGGTAGACAAAACATCTCAGTTCCCCTAAAATGTACTCTGGAAAGGCCTTTAAGTTATTTATATCTTAAGATCATTGTTTAATTTTTTTTAATTCCTATCTTTATGAAAGAATGAATAATTGATAACAATGAAAAGAAGAACTACCATATACCCAATGCCTGTTATGTGTTAAGAAAGCTTTTAGATTCATTAGTTCTGATCTTACCAACAACCCCCTAAGATTGATATTTTTATCACCATTTGTACAAGTAAAAATTGAGGTAAAGTTAGTCTAAATTTCACTTTATTAATCACAAGGTTTTACTATTAGAAAATATTAGGAGTACAACTATGTGCTAGTTGAAACATTTGTCTTTCCCTATTTCACAAATACCTTTTCATTATTAATTACTGTAATTTTTTGACCATTTTATGTCTTACAATTATTACTGTATATCAATTTCCTGATATATGTTGTTTTTCTCTGGCTTTTCCTTTAATTTTACACTTGTTAATAGTAATGCCTTACTAGTTATTGAACCCGAGTTTTTGTAACTTCAGGAAAGGGAAGAAAGAGTATGAAGAGATGAAGATGACACAGTCTTGTTCTTAGTGGTCATCAGTGTAGCTTTTCTGGGTAGGACCTACCATAATTTTAGTAGCACTATGTGGCAGTAGTAAGTCCTTGGAACACTGTCTGTGAAAATATGGAAACAAAACCATAAGGGATTCTAGTAAACTCAAAAAGACAAAAACAGGACAGCTCACCATGCTTCCTCGGGGCAAGAACCCAAAGACCCAAGTCTTTGCCATGGTACCTGTCATACCCTCATTAAGCTCGATAAATTTTTGGTGAGTTGAAGAATATACAGTTGGAAGACAGACATTTCTTTGATAAGGAATGTATTTAAACCAGTTATTTTCATCAATGCAAACATAGAGGAGCCACGTCTTTATATATTTTGGAACAGTTGTCAAGAGTAAACAGTGGTAGGAGGACTTTAGGGAATTTAATAGAACTCAGAGAGGAGGTTAAAAAAGAACTTAAAAAAAGACCAGTATTTAAAAGATTAATTATATATTAGGTCACAAATAAAACATCACTTATTTTCCTGAAGTGAAAATATTACCAAAAGAAAAAATCTGCTTAATTGCAAGGCAATAAAGTTAGAAATTATTGATAAAATTAAGACAAAATATCCTTTCATCTGTAAATTAAAAATAAAATTTTCTGTTAAACAATTCTCCAATGTAAAGGGAAAGTGAAATAATAGAATTTCTAAACAGTAATAATTAAAAATACCACATACCAGGACCAATGGTGTCTTCAGAAGACACTTCAAATCACTAAATGTTTTTACCACAAAAATGAAGGAATTAAAAAATCAATGAAGACCTTTGCTGTTGCTGCCTTAGTGCATAGGTGGATGGAGAAGCAGGTGAAGGAAACACTGGTTTTGGGTGGTTTATAAGTAGTTGCAGGGTTTTTACATGTGACCAAGGTAATAGGGACCAGATTTACTTCTCTCATGAAACAACTGAAAAAATGTATGAAACATAAGAAACAATAATTGTCATGACATTGGATATCAGGAAAAAAGGAAAGTCACCCCTGAGAAATGGGAAATACATGGGATGAGCCCTGTGATTTTCCCAAATTACTGCCTGGAGAAAATGTGTTGGTTGTAGTACAAAGAGGGAGAGAAACCAGGCAGAACATGAACGTCTCCACGAGTTTGAGGAGATAAAGCTGGTTGTCTCAAGAGGCCAAGACAGCTGTGGTCCACGGGGCAGTAGACTTGGGAAGAGTCATCTGCACAGAGAGACAGCATCAGAAATCGTGAAGGGTCACCCTCAAGCACTGAGCTGAGTATCAGTGATGCACGTGGGCAGTCATCTGAGTGAGGGGAAGTATTACCTGAATAGCTGAAAAGGAACAATCGTTAGAGCCAACACAAGACCACTAGCTTGAGGGGAAAACCTCACAAGTCACAGCGCATCAGGTAGAATATCGAGGGTTTTTTTTTTGTTTGTTTTTTTGTTTTTAATCCATACATTTTATTTTTTTTTCAATTTATTTATTTTCAGAAAAACATTATTCATTATTTTTTCACCACACCCAGTGCTCCATGCAAGCCGTGCCCTCTATAATACCCACCACCTGGTACCCCAACTAGGGAATTTGAGTAAATCGAGGGGGTTTTGCCTCAGTAGTAGGGAAGACCAGCCTCAGGTTCAGTGTTGCTCTGGCCCCACCTAACAATCCTTAAAAGTAAGAATTGAATGGATAAAACTAATTCCAAGTAATTTGTCCACTTCCATAATAGAGCTCAAGGATTTTTACAGGAATACAAAAATACCCAGCATCCCTAAAGGTGAAATTCACAATATCTGGCATCTAATAGAAATTATTAAAAATATAAGGAAACAAAAATTCTACACATAATAGATTCTATTGAATGAAATGAAAAATCAGCCAACAAAACTGACTCAGAATTATTACAGATGATAGAATTAATGGTCAGTGATATTAAGACAGTTTCTATAACTATATTCCATCTGTCCATCTGTTCAAGAAACTAAAGGAATGACTGAACACGTTAGTAAAAAGCTGGAAGATATTTTTTTAATTGCCCCAAATTGAACTCTTGTGATAGAACTACAGTGTTTGTAATGGAAAATACAGAGTAGGATTAATAGCAGATCTGACATTTATGAAACAAAGATGAATGAACTTAAGGAGATAAAATAGAATCTATCCAAAATTAAAACCAGGGGAAAAAAGAATGAAAAAGTCCAAAGCAATTACAGAAGGTAGTTTAAAAAAAACTGGGTAATGGGATGTTTATTATCCTTATAGTCAGGATGATTTTATGGGTTTTACACAGGTAAAATATAAAGAGTACACTTTAAATGTGTACATATTTTAATGTATGTCAGTGGTACCTGTTAAAAATAATAAAATGAATAAATTCATTAAATACCCATCCCTCCAAAAAAAAAGCCTGGATAAAAAACAACAAAAGAAACCAAAGAAACCCAAAGTAGTAGTTATTAAATATAAAGGTAGCAATCAATGAGGTAGACAGTGAAAAAATAGTCTACCTACTAAATCAATCTATTACTATGAAAAAAGTTTACAAATAAGACAAACCACCAGCTAATTCATAAAGAAAAAGGGGAAGGGAAGCAAAATATATGAAACAAGAAATGATGATGTAAATATGATTAAAACATTAAAATTTCATTTCACTATAGATTTCAGAAAATTTAATACTCTTCATATCTTTGCTTAGGTATATTTCTTCTTAGATTCAACAAGAACTGCTATAAATGTTTAGAAGTTACATGCACACAAACATGTGGGTTAAGAATATTTTATTACTGTCATTTACAGTCGTTGGCTCAGGATAATAATAAAAAGCATACTACTTTTAGTCATTTTTTTATTATTGTTAAATTTTTCACATTCAGCATACCCCCTTCTTGGTAAGACCACTCCCATTTCTCCATCCTTGTTATACCACTACCTCAAAGTACTTTCTGAATATTTCCTAATGAATATTTTATTTCCATTATTTTTTCTAATTTCTCAAAGGTTTCCCTTATTCTCTGAATGTTTCTTTTTCATATCATGGATGAACTGCTTTCTCTTAACTATTTGAGTGTATTAATTTTATATATTTTGAGGTTTTTATTTTGTTTTTATTGACTGCAGTTCCTCTGAATCTCCTTTTCTGTTTGTCTCCTATATAATCTTTGTTTCGTCTTAGAAACCACCCTCCAAAGCCTACAGATCCTTGGCTCATATATTTAAAAGAAAGCACTAAAAAGCCATTTGGAAGATCTCTATCTCTGTGGCTGGCTTTTCCTAAAAGTGGAAGGTCTCACTGCAGAAGTATTGAGTGGAGAAGCCACTGATTAGTTAGGGAAGCCCTTTCCCACGTTCTGTTCTTTCTCTCCAGAGGTCAGTTTCACCAGCAGAGACTTCTCTAATCTTCTTCCCATAATACAGACAAAGCAGTAGCAACCTTTTGTGCCAACCTGAGAGTTAAAAAGAAAAGGAACTAGGGTCTTCTTATTCAGACCTTCAGGTTTGTTGACCTTCACTTCATGATCCTGTTTTAGCATGGCGTTTGATCCTCCTGCTTGACTGCTCTGAGTTCCAGAGACCCTGTGCTTTTCAACTTCTCAAAACTTTGGCAGGGTAAGGGGTGGGGAGGACACTATGGCTACCAAAGCCAGAGAAGGGATGGAAAGTAGTTCTAACTGGTCCTCGTACAGGCTTTCACGTAATTCTGATTTGGGGCCCAAATCTGCGGGCATCTTCAAGCATCTGGTGCCTGCAGAGAACACTTGGGCATGAATGTCTTCTGCTGTATTAACTAGGGCCTTAACAATCTGCTTTACATCTTCTACAGTTTTGTCGATTTTGTTCTTCTTCACCTACTTCCTTCTAGTTCTGACTGCACTTATGAATTTGTACAATTTGTATTCCTTTACTGTTACTTCATTAGGCTCTCCAGAGGGAGCACAGGTAAATGGGTGTGTTCAATCTATCCTATTTAACAGGAAGCTAGATTCTTCCTCTATGATATAATTAGAACAACAACCTTAAAATTTATATATGGAAGCTGCCTGTGAGTTTCATGTATTTGGGTGGGTTTTCTTTTGCTTTTAAAAAAATCCCATTAATGGGATCATTAGTAATTGGTAAGTTTAACTTGTGTTAGAAGAGAGAAGAACGTCTCTTTAAAAGCCTCCTAATATGTTTATTTCATACTTATTTTATACTATACTTGTTTTAAATCTTCTTGAATCAAAATAAAACAAATATATTTGTACAACCTGTGTTCAGAGTTGAATAAGTAACCATCAAATAATGAGAATGAAAAGGAAAAGAAAAACAAAATATTATCAAGAAGAGATTAACTTCCCCCCCCACACTTCATTGGTGCTGAAATGTGTCATGAGCTATCTTTCTTTGTAATGCTTTTGGCATTTCACATCCATAGCAGATCAAGACTAGCATGTGTTCTTTCCCTGATTTTCCATTTCTTCACTAACTTAAACATTGTGGGGACTGGCTGTGTTCCTAACCAGTTGTGGAATAAAGTAGTTGGCTTGAAATTGATTTAAATTAAATCTGATATGTCAAAGATACAAACCATGTTCTTACAATATTACCACAGCACCCATGGGGTGTTTTATGAGCAGTTGGATGCAGGTATGTGTTTATCAGTTGCTCTTCTCTCACTGAGGAATACTTTTCATGATTGTGTTGTTTTTCTTTCAGTTCAGTAACTTAGTTCAGAAAAAAAGTTTTGTTTTCCTCTTTGCACACTTCACCCCCAGCCTTCCAGCAAAAATAAAGTAAAAAAATAAATAAAAGAAAACAGATCATCATGAGTTAGGGCAATGTCCTATATGTTCCAAGATACCATTTCAGTATTTTAAGAAAAACATTTACTTTCCATGTAAAAAAAAATCTATATGTCCTTTCTAGAAAAAAATACTTTTATTTGATAACTAGTAAAATATGACATAGCTCAGAATTCTAGGTCATTTAAGATATCTACATATTCTTATTTTTCTTCTAAAACATTTTATTTACTGCTTTACTATGATAATATTTTAAAATAGCTAGAATATCTTCAGAAAATTATTCAACCAGCCTTACTTCACTTTACTCCTCTAAAAGGATAAAGATTGTGGAAACTATTTGTATTTTTATAAGATCTATTTATCTATTTTAGAGAGAGTAGAGCAAGCGAGCACATGGGGGAAGGGAAGAGGGCGAGGGAGAAAGAGAATATCAAGCATACTCCACACAAAGTGCAGAGCCCCATGTGGGGCTCAACCCCGTGACCCCAAGATCACAATCTGAGCTGAAAGCAAGAGTGGGTCAACAGATAGCCGCTGAGACGAACCTAGAACACTAATTGTATCAACTTACATGCTACTATCATGTGATTTTGCTTTAAGTACAACAAAAAAGTGCCTGGAAAAATACATAGAGGAAATTGGGAATAAATGGACACTTGAGCCAGACTACCTGAGTTCAAATCTTGATTCTAGAATCCTACTTACTGTTTTGTGGAAGCAGGGCCCTTGGTTTCCTCATTTTTTTCAATAGGGCTGGTAATAGTACCACCTGTTAAGAAATTTAAAGAAAGGTAGCGTACATAAAGAGCATAACATAGTGTCAGTTACTTGGCAAGAACTCAGTAAATATTATGTATTACTTGTCATTATTATCATAAACTGTTATTATTATTTTTATTACTAAGTTAAGGAACCTTATTTTATTTTTTTATATTTCAACTGTTTGTAGTTTATTAAGTAATTATACATAATTGTCATATCAGCCAATTAAAAAAACAACTGGGCACATTTTCTTTTTTAAATTTAACTTAATTTTACTTTTTTCAGTGATCCATAATTCATTGTTTTAAAACACTGCTCTATTTTAGGTGAAACATCTAACTGTTGTTATATTTGGAACAGAAACCTTAGGTCTTGATTCCTGACCTCCTAGGCTTTCACTGGCAAGCAAGATATATTTCAGAAAACAGTGTAGAAAACAAATGTGAACTATTTGACAAAATATGTTAGGAAATTCCTCATATTATTTTGAAGTATATCAATATTAATAAATTAATAAATAGAATTTCTGTTTGTCACAGTTAATATGCAATCTAAGAAAAGCTCAAGTCAGTTATGCATTTAATGAATAACAAAAAACAACCTGTGTGTCTAAAACAATGAAGGTCAGGCATTTTTCTTCAGAACTATTACAATTTTAAAAATAGCGGTAAAAAGTTCCAGTTGGTTTTGGGAAGAAAACTATCCCAAGTAATTTTCCAACTGATAGGACTTTTTGCACAATAGTAATATCCTTTTCCTACCCCCTTATGTTTACAAACCTGTAGACTATTCTTTTCTCTTATCTTAGAGCTGTTTTCTTTAATTTCAAGTACACAAAACTTTGGCTTAGCACTTTCCACATATTCCAATGACAAAGGCATAGTAGACTAAAAAATATCATAGAAAAACCAAAAAACAGTAGACTGAAGATGTGATATGGATTTTATTTTTAAAAATAATAATACTCATCTTTTCTAGTAGCAAATGTTATTTTAGTTTCTTCATTTTATTTTGAGCTTCGATTTATGAAATTTTCAGAGTCATTTTCTCTATTTATCCTTTTGTATTATCATTTCTTCTGAACTTCTGTTTCCTTCCATTTTTAAAAAAATATTTTATTTATTCATTTGAGAAAGAGAGTGAGAGAGAGCATGAGAGGGGAGAAGGTCAGAGGGAGAAGCAGACTCCCCGTGGAGCTGGGTGCCTGAGGTGGGACCTGATCCAGGGACTCTGGAGTCAGGACCTGAGCCGCAGATGGTCACCCAGCCCGTGGAGCCGCCCTCATTCCGTGTGCGCAGCGGGTCTCTTTGAGACTGGAAGCAGACCGAAACCCTTTCTTCTGCTGGATCTGCATTCGGTCCATCGCTAAGTACCATGCATTTTTCTTTTTAAAAATTTCTCAATTCGGAGGAGTCAAGATGGCGGAAAAGTAGCAGACTGAGACTACATCAGGTAGCAGGAGATCAGCTAGATAGCTGATCTAAACATTGCAAACACCTACAAATCCAACGGGAAATTGAGAAGAAGAACAGCAATTCTTGAAACAGAAAATCAACCACTTTCTGAAAGGTAGGACTGGCAGGGAAGTGAATCCAAAGTGACGGGAAGATAGACCGCGGTGGGGAGGGGCCGGTTCCCGGAAAGCGGTGGAGCAATGGAGCACGAAATCAGGACTTTTAAAAGTCTGTTCTGCTGAGGGACATTGCTCCAGAGGCTAAACCTGTATGAAGCCTATGTGGGGTCAGCGATGCCCCACGTCCCGGAGGGTCACAAAAGAATTGGGGGTGTCTGAGTGTCACAGAGCTTGCAGGTATTCGAATGGGGAAGCTGGCTACAAAGACAGAGCTGAGGAGTGAGTTCTCAGCTTGGGGTTACCTTGAACTAGTCACAGGCCAGGTGAGCTCGGAGTATGGCTGGAGACCAGGAAGACGGGAGAGATTGAGCGCTTTTCTCTGAAGGCGCACTGAGGAGTGGGGCCCCAAGCTCTCGGCTCCTCTTGGCCGGAGACTGGGAGGCCACCATTTTCATTCCCATCCTCCAGAACTCTCCGGAAAGCATTCAGGGAACAAAAGCTCCCAAAAGCGAACCCAAGCGGATTACTCAGCCCAGCCCCTGGTAAGGGCGGTGCAATTCCGCCTGGGGCAAAGACACTTGAGAATCACTACAATAGGACCCTCCCGCAGAAGATCAACAAGAAATCCAGCCAGGACCAAGTTCACCTACCAAGGAGTGCATGTTCAATACCAAGGAAAGCAGTGGAATTCCAGAGAAGGAGAAAGCAAAGCATGAAACTCATGGCTTTCTCCCCATGATTCTTTAGTCTTTGCAGTTCATTTAATTTTTTTTTTCTCAAATTTTTTTCTTCTGCTGCTAAATTTTTTTTAACTTTTACCCTTTTCTTTTTTAATGTTTTTAACTAGTTTATCATATATATGTAATATATATATTCTTTTTTATATTTTTTCTTTATTTGTTTTCTTTTTTAAATTATTTCTTTTTTTTTCTGAACCTCTTTTTATCCCCTTTCTCCCACTCTTGAATTGGGGTCTCTTCTGATTTGGATAAAGCATATTTTCCTGGGGTCTTTGCCACCCTTTTAGTATTTTACATGCTCCTTCATATACTCATCTGGACAAAATGAAAAGGCGGAAAAATTCACCACAAAAAAAGGAACAAGAGGCAGTACTGAAGGCTAGGGACCTAATCAATACACACATTGGTATGTCAGATCCAGAGTTCAGAATGATGATTCTCAAGGTTCTAGCCAGGCTCGAAAAAGGCATGGAGGATATTAGAGAAACCCTCTCGGGAGATAAAAAAAGCCCTTTCTAGAGAAATAAAAGAACTAAAATCTAACCAAGTTGAAATCAAAAAAGCTATTAATGAGGTGCAATAAAAAATGGAGGCTCTCACTGCTAGGATAAATGAAGCAGAAGAAAGAATTAGTAATATAGAAGACCAAATGACATATAATAAAGAAGCTGAGCAAAAGAGGGACAAACAGCTACTGGACCAAGAGAGGAGAATTCAAGAGATAAGTGACACCATAATAAGAAACAGCATTAGAATAATTGATTCAGAATAATAATAGATTCCAGAAGAAAAAGAAAGAGAGAGGCAAGCAGAAGGTATACTGGAGAGAATTATTGGAGAGAATTTCTGTAATATGGCAAAGGGAACAAGCATCAAAATCCAGGAGGTGCAGAGAACCCCCCACTCAGAATCAACAAGAATAGGTCCATACCCCATCACCTAATAGTAAAATTTACAAGTCTTAGTGAAAAAGAGAAAATCTTGAAAGCACCCTGGGAAAAGAAGTCTGTAACATACAATGGCAAAAATATTAGATTGGCAGCAGACTTATCCACAGAGACCTGGCAGGCCAGAAAGACCTGGCATGATATATTCAGAGCACTAAATGAGAAAAACATGCAGCCAAGAATACTATATCCAGATAGGCTATCACTGAAAATAGAAGGAGAGATAAAAAGCTTCCAGGACAAACAAAAACTGAAAGAATTTGCAAACACCAAACTAGATCTACAGGAAATATTGAAAGGGGTCCTCTAAGCAAAGAGAGAGCCTATAAGTAGTAGATCAGAAAGGAACAGAGACAATATACAGTAACAGTCACCTTACAGGCAATACAATGGCACTAAATTCATATCTCTCAATAGTTACCCTGAATGTTAATGGGCTAAATGCCCCAATCAAAAGACACAGGGTATCAGAATGGATAAAAAACAAAACCCATCTATATGTTGCCTACAAGAAACTCATTTTAGACCCGAAGATACCTCCAGATTTAAAGTGAGGGGGTGGAAAACAATTTACCATGCTAATGGACATCAGAAGAAAGCAGGGGTGGCAATCCTTATATCAGATCAAATAGATTTTAAGCCAAAGACTATAATAAGAGATAAGGAAGGACACTGTATCATACTCAAAGGGTCTGTCCAACAAGAAGATCTAACAATTTTAAATATCTATGCCCCTAAGGTGGGAGCAGCCAACTACATAAACCAATAATTAACAAAATCAAACAAATACATAAACAATAATACAATAATAGTAGGGGACTTTAACACTCCTCTCACTGAAATGGACAGATCATCCAAGCAAAAGATCAACAAGGAAATAAAGGCTTTAAATGACACACTGGACCAGATGGACATCACAGATATATTCAGAACATTTCATCCCAAAGCAACAGAATACACATTCTTCTCTAGTGCACATGGAATATTCTACAGAATAGATCACATCCTGGGTTCTAAATCAGGTCTCAACCGGTATCAAAAGATTGGGATCATTCCCTGCATATTTTCAGACCACAATGCTCTGAAGCTAGAACTCAGTCACAAGAGGAAATTTGGAAAGAACCCAAATACATGGAGACTAAAGAGCATCCTTCTCAAGAATGAATGGGTCAACCAGGAAATTAAAGAAGAATTGAAAAAATTCATGGAAAGAAATGATAATGAAAACACAACGGTTCAAAATCTGTGGGACACAGCAAAGGCAGTCATGAGAGGAAAATATAAAGCGGTACAAGCCTTTCTCAAGAAACAAGAAAGGTCTCAAGTACACAAGTACCCCTACACCTAAAGGAGCTGGAAATAGAACAAGGAAAAAACCCTAAGCCCAGCAGGAGAAGAGAAATCATAAAGATCAGAGCAGAAATAAATGAAATAGAAACCAAAAAAACAATAGAACAGATCAACGAAACTAGGAGCTGGTTCTTTGAAAGAATTAATAAGATTGATAATCCCCTGGCCAGACTTATCAAAAAGAAAAGAGAAAGGACCCAAATAAATAAAATCATGAATGAAAGAGGAGAGATCACAATTAACACCAAAGAAATACAGACAATGATAAGAACATACTATGAGCAACTCTACACCAACAAATTGAACAATCTGGAAGAAATGTATGCATTCCTAGAGACATATAAACTACCACAACTGAACCAGGGAGAAATAGAAAACCTGAACAGACCCATAACCAGTAAGGAGACCGAAACAGTCATCAAAAATCTCCAAACAAACAAAAGCCCAGGGCCAGACGGCTTCCCGGGGGAATTCTACCAAACATTTAAGAAGAACTAATTCCTATTCTCCTGAAACTGTTCCAAAAAATAGAAATGGAAGGAAAACTTCCAAACTCATTTTATGAGGCCAACATCACCTTGATCCGAAAACCAGACAAGGATCCCATCAAAAAAGAGAGCTATAGACCAATATCCTTGATGAACACAGATGCGAAAATTCTCACCAAAATACTAGCCAATAGGATTCAACAGTACATTAAAAGGATTATTCACCACGACCAAGTGGGATTTATCCCAGGGCTGCAAGGTTGGTTCAACATCCGCAAATCAGTCAATGTGATACAACACATCAATAAAAGAAAGAACAAGAACCATATGATACTCTCAATAGATGCTGAAAAAGCATTTGACAAAGTACAGCATCCCTTCCTGATCAAAACCCTTCAAAGTGTAGGGATAGAGGGCACATACCTCAATATCATCAAAGCCATCTATGAAAAACCCACCGCAAATATCATTCTCAATGGAGAAAAACTGAAAGCTTTTCCGCTAAGGTCAGGAACACGGCAAGGATGTCCATTATCACCACTGCTATTCAACATAGTACTAGAAGTCCTAGCCTCAGCAATCAGACAACAAAAAGAAATTAAAGGCATCCAAATCGGCAAAGAAGAAGTCAAACTATCACTCTTCGCAGATGATATGATACTATATGTGGAAAACCCAAAAGACTCCACTCCAAAACTGCTAGAACTTGTACAGGAATTCAGTAAAGTGTCAGGATATAAAATCAATGCACAGAAATCAGTTGCATTTCTCTATACCAACAACAAGACAGAAGAAAGAGAAATCAAGGAGTCAATCCCATTTACAATTGCACCCCAGACCATAAGATACCTAGGAATAAACCTAACCAAAGAGGCTAAGAATCTATACTCCGAAAACTATGAAGTACTCATGAAAGAAATTGAGGAAAACACAAAGAAATGGAAAAATGTTCCATGCTCCTGGATTGGAAAAATAAATATTGTGAAAATGTCTATGCTACCTAAAGCAATCTACACATTTAATGCAATTCCTATCAAAGCACCATCCTTCTTTTTCAAAGAAATGGAACAAATAATCCTAAAATTTATATGGAACCGGAAAAGACCTCGAATAGCCACAGGAATATTGAAAACGAAAGCCAAAGTTGGTGGCATCACAATTCCGGACTTCAAGCTCTATTACAAAGCTGTCATCATCAAGACAGCATGGTATTGGCACAAAAACAGACACACAGATCAATGGAACAGAATAGAGAGCCCAGAAATAGACCCTCAACTCTATGGTCAACTAAACTTCGACAAAGCAGGAAAGAATGTCCAATGGAAAAAAGACAGCCTCTTCAATAAATGGTGCTGGGAAAATTGGACAGCCACATGCAGAAAAATGAAATTGGACCATTTCCTTACACCACACACAAAAATAGACTCAAAATGGATGAAGGACCTCAATGTGAGGAAGGAATCCATCAAAATCCTTGAGGAGAACACAGGCAGCAACCTCTTTGACCTCAGCCGCAGTAACATCTTCCTAGGAACATTGCCAAAGGCAAGGGAAGCAAGGGCAAAAATGAACTATTGGGATTTCATCAAGATCAAAAGCTTTTGCACAACAAAGGAAACAGTTAACAAAATCAAAAGACAACTGACAGAATGGGAGAAGATATTTGCAAACGACATATCAGATAAAGGACTAGTGTCCAAAATCTATAAAGAACTTAGCAAACTCAACACCCAAAGAACAAATAATCCAATCAAGAAATGGGCAGAAGACATGAACAGACATTTCTGCAAAGAAGACATCCAGATGGCCAACAGACCATGAAAAAGTGCTCCATATCACTCGGCATCAGGGAAATACAAATCAAAACCACAATGAGATATCACCTCACACCAGTCAGAATGGCTAAATTCAACAGGTCAGGGTATGACAGATGCTGGCGAGGATGCGGAGAAAGGGGAACCCTCCTACACTGTTGGTGGGAATGCAAGCTGGTGCAACCACTCTGGAAAACAGTAGGGAGATAATTTTAAAAGTGAGATAATTTTAAAGATGATAATGTTTAGATAAGAGTGGGATGTACGAGACTAGTTGTGGATGCCCAAGAAGCCAAATAATATCTGTTTTAGTTCAATTGGACATGTAGAAAGCCTCAGCGATCTGTGTTTATCAGCATAAAGCAGGACAATTTTATCTCGGAAACAGAAGCAATGTTATATCTTCCAGGAGATGGAACTCATTTTGGCAATTTAGTTGTTTTGGTTCTTCCTGTATGAAAATGTAACAGATGTCTATGTAGATGGTACTACTTTGGAGAATATTTGTTGATAATATACTTAAAAATTACTCCTAGAAAGTATGAAGTCACCTGACTTTGTTGCATCTAATTTTGTGACTGACGCAACATGCTTATGTAGCTTGTGAAATTTAAGTATTTATTTTATGTCATTGGAGTTACACAAGTACACACACAATGCCTTTAAAAGTTATAGAATTGTGTCATTTTTAGAAAAGTTCAGGTCAGTTTTCAAACATTATTTTGTTAATGATCATGGAAGTATTTGGGTTTCTTTGGAGTAGATTAGCAAGTAATCACTTAGTAACAAACAATAGGGTATTATTTTTTATTTCTAGGAAGAAGTTGGTTTTAAGTCGTTGGGTTTCTTTTTCAAGTTCAGGTGGCTGGTGATGTTTTCAGATGAGATAGAATTTTGTTCTTTGCACCAGCAGATAAGAGCTGGGTTTGAGAGGATATGTTGCCCCTAAAACTAAATCAAACTGTTTCACTTCCATTTAGTGAATTTTGATTTTAAAAACCCAAGGAAATAATAAGTATTAGTTTTTGAAAGCATATGTCTGGATAGACAAAGCAATTGTCATTTCTTCATTGTAGAAGAGATCTAAATCCTTGACCCAAATCTCATAAAAATAACTATTAAATATGCATGTAAATTCATCAGTATGCTTGACTTCAAAGAGTTAATTAATATATTGTCATGTGTGATAATAACTTGGGCTTCACTCCATGCTGGTAATGCTCACTTTTGTTACATCATTCTTTGAATATCCTCCACTAATCCTGTAACGTAGCATGTAGATGCTAAAGAAGTAGTCTTGAGCCAGCATGAAATATTCAACGAAAAATATTTGTAGAGCTATTACTTAATAGACCTAGAACTTGTTAGAAGTGGCAAAAAAAAAATAGGAAACAAAGTGAGGGTTGCTGAAGGGGATGTGGGTGGGGGAATGGGGTAACTGGATGATGGGCATTAAGGAGGGCTCGTGTCTTGATGAGCACTGGGTGTTATATGTAACTTATTGAAATAACAAAAAGACAAAAAGTAAAAGGAAGGAAAATTTTAAACATCATAACCCAACTTAATTTTTTAGGTAAATTCATGTTTGTATATACGGTTTTCCATACAGATACATACAAGGTTTATCTGATCATGTGATCAGTGTCTGACCTCTGATAAAATAGGAATAGCATTTGATGATGGCTATTAACACATAAGTAAATAATTTTGAATGCAAAATCATGTTAAATTGAATTTTGAGTCCACAATAGATATAATGACATGGTCAGTTTTCACACTCTAGTTTTGGGCTTAGCCTAAGTAGGGATCTTTTAAAAAAAACTGGTCAGCTGTTCAGTGGTATTTGAGAATGAATAGAATTGAAATCTCTAAAATATGACTTCATTTGCCACATGTCAGAAGCCATAAAAACACATGTATCTAAAGGTCTTTCATGCCTACATGTACAACACAAATGGTCTTTTTCATCATTTACAGTAAATATGATTATTGCCAGATTGTAAATATGGACCCAGGCTGTTCCCTGGGAAATTTAGTTCAATCTGTTTGCAACTCTTTACAGATGTGAGTTTTCCATAAAGATAGTATCTCTGTATTTTGCTACAAAATGTAGATTCAATTATTTTATCTCTCAAAGATATATATAACATTACTTATGTAATTCATGTTAGTACTGAATGCTCGTGATTTTCTGTAAAAGAAGATAATGGAAGGAAAGGGTAGGAAATAACATGGCAGTTTCTTCGTGACAGAGACATCTCATTTTAAAGACAGCATTATAATGACATGACCAGAACTGCTCTTGCTACTCTTGCTCGCCTTCCAGTGCCTTGCTATCCTGGAAACAATCCGAGGACAGTGTGCCTCATTTGGGTCCTGGTTGGAGGCCCTGCTATTGTTCTGTATCTTGGTTCGTGGCAGCCAGCTCAGAGGTGTTCAGTGTGGTTCATGAGAACTGGGCAAAAAACAGTCCACAATCGATGGATAGACATTCATCTCCATTTAAAAAAAAAAAAAAAAACTTGATGTACATACTTTACTAATGCAGGTCAGCCCTAACATTTTGCTTGTTATTTGTTTTTGACAAATAGACCTGTTTCTCTCCATACAAACAACTCCACTCCCTTACCTTTTATGGTATTTTTTCTTTTTCTTTATAAAGGCTGTTCATTTTGTCAATCTTTATTTATTTATTTTTTTTTGAAAAATATAGAGTGTTTTATTTATTTTTCCAATTTATTTATTTTCAGAAAAACATTATTCATTATTTTTTCACCACACCCAGTGCTCCATGCAAGCTGTGCCCTCTATAATACCCACCACCTGGTACCCCAACCTCCCACCCCCCCACCACTTCAAACCCCTCAGATTGTTTTTCAGAGTCCATAGTCTCTCATGGTTCACCTCCCCTTCCAATTTACCCAAATTCCCTTCTCCTCTCTAACGCCCCTTGTCCTCCATGCTATTTGTTATGCTCCACAAATAAGTGAAACCATATGATAATTGACTCTCTCTGCTTGACTTATTTCACTCAGCATAATCTCTTCCAGTCCTGTCCATGTTGCTACAAAAGTTGGGTATTCATCCTTTCTGATGGAGGCATAATACTCCATAGTGTATATGGACCACATCTTCCTTATCCATTCATCCGTTGAAGGGCATCTTGGTTCTTTCCACAGTTTGGTGACCGTGGCCATTGCTGCTATGAACATTGGGGTACAGATGGCCCTTCTTTTCACGACATCTGTATCTTTGGGGTAAATACCCAGGGGTGCAATTGCAGGGTCGTAGGGAAGCTCTATTTTTAATTTCTTGAGGAATCTCCACACTGTTCTCCAAAGAGGCTGTACCAACCTGCATTCCCACCAACAGTGTAAGAGGGTTCCCCTTTCTCCACATCCTCTCCAACACATGTTGTTTCCTGTTTTGTTAATTTTGGCCATTCTAACTGGTGTAAGGTGATATCTCAATGTGGTTTTAATTTGAATCTCCCTGAGGGCTAATGATGATGAACATTTTTTCATGTGTCTGATAGCCATTTGTATGTCTTCATTGGAGAAGTGTCTGTTCATTTCTTCTGCCCATTTTTTGATGTGTTTGCCTGTTTCGTGTGTGTTGAGTTTGAGGAGTTCATTATAGATCCTGGATATCAACCTTTTGTCTGCACTGTCATTTGCAAATATCTTCTCCCATTCCGTGGGTTGCCTCTTTGTTTTTTTGACTGTTTCCTTCTTTATTAACGCACATGATCTACCTGCATATAAATTATTCCTTAGGAGTCATTTATAGATTTGACAGAAGTACATTGGTTTGTTAAGAATTTGACCACCTTTATAATAATTATAAGCTACAATTTCTCCCCATCTTGTGAAAGTGAGTTCCATGATTGAAAATAACCCAAACAATCTCAGATGGAGATCCCTTTAAAAAAATATGTAAAATGCTACTCCAATGGTTGGGGAGTTGGGTTGATCACCTTATATGGGGTGCTGTATATTCCTGATGGATAACAAAACCTTTGTGATAGATAAATGAAAGATTCTGAACTAAGGTTCACACCATCAAAGGAGTTTCCAGTGCATTGTTTGTTTCAACCAAGACAAAACCAAATAGCTCATCTGGCTAAAAAAATTGAAAAAGACATATAAAAACTGACTTTAAAATAAAAGTTGTAGGGACACCTGGGTGGTGCAGTCAGTTAAGCATCCAACTCTGTTTCACTCAGGCTTGTGAGATTGAGTCCTGTGTTGGGCTTTACACTCAGCACGGTGTCCCCTCAGGACTCTGTCTCCCTCTCCCTCTTCCCTGCCTACCTCAATTAAGTGAATAGATCTTTAAATGTAAAATAAAATAGAGGGGCCTGAGTGGCTCAGTCAGTTAAAGCATCTTCCTTTGGCTCAGCTCATGATCTCAGGGTCCTGGGATCCAGCCCCCATCAGGCTTCCTGCTCAGTGGGGAGCCTGCTTCCCCACCCCCCCACCTGCTTCTCTCCCTGCTTGTGCTCTCTCTGTGTCAAATAAAATCTCTAAGAAAATAAAATCATAAGCATACTAAGTGTCAAAATCAACTCTACAGTATAGGCAGGCATTAAGTCCGAGGAACAACATGACCTTGTAGCAGTGAGACCACAAATCTTCAGAAATGGTGGCAGCACATGTCTGTGTTGTAACACCCCAGTACCCATGTTTGAGATCTATCTAGATGAACCTCATCCCATCTCACAGAGAAATATTAAACAGATATCTCTAATCTGTTCTTCATTCCTTCTGGGAGTTTTCGTATGGTTAGAGTCAGGGAAGCAGAAATCGATGTTCTCTACTCAAGAATGATGTTTGAATAGGAGAGCAATATATTTTTAAGTGCTTACATGTATGAAGATCTTCAACTAGATTTGATATCATCTCATTTCATCCTAACCTCAATATTGTGAGTTATCTGTTGTTTCAACTTCACGTAAGAGAACAGACTGAGACCAGTTAGGGAGTTGTTGGAAGGTCATCTGTGGATGATAAACATAAAACTAATGGTATAGGTTGTATAAAAATACTACTACCTAAAATGAATACCAGGTCCCCCAAAATATGAACAAATCTTAATTTAAGCTGTAGGTTGGGGTATTGCACATGGATATATGATGCATCAAATAAAATTGCCTTTGTATGTTTCTGGTAAGTTTTCACTGAAAATACTGCATTCCATTTGAGAATTGTGTTTATAGGTCTCATTTAGTAAGAGTCAGTTACAGAATAACATTGGTTTTAGTTATTTCATAACTCTTTTGTTTTAGAATAGATTTTGATTTACTTGGAATTTTGAAGCTAGCACTGAGGGTTTCCATGCACCACACACCCAGTTTTCTCTATCATTAATGTATTACATTAGTGTGATACATTTATCAGAATTAATCAATATTGATTCATTATTATTAATTAAAGTCCCTACACTATTCAGATGATTTTAGTTATTCCCTGAGGTCCTTTTGCTCTTCCAGGAGCCCATCCAGGCTATTACATTACTTATAGTCATCATGTTTCCTTAGTGTCCTCTTGCCTTCCCTGCTTTTGAAGACTAGACAATTTTGAGGAGTACGGGTCAGGACATCCCTCAGTAAAGGTTTGTCTGATATGTTTTCACTTGTCTGTATGTGTCTTAAGCTAAGAAATCTCCCAAGGAATTGAAATTCTATTCCAGTTTTCTACAGTTTTCCAGCTGTCTGTGCTCAGGTAGTTATGAGGTAAAGACCCTGAGGTACAATTTAGGACCCAGAGATTTTCTGCAAGTAAAGAATTGGGAATCTTATTGATAGTGAAAAGGACTTGTACTTGAGTCTGGTTGAGTCATTTATCAGATTCTTGTACATGGGCCATGTACAAAATAAATTTGTCTCCTAGATCTAGTTTACTCACAAGTAAAGGGGCCACCTTCTGCTTTAGAGGCCATTGTAAGAATTAAAAGAATGAAGCATGCTTATTTTATGATATAGTAGTTTCTTGACATAGTAAGTCATTAATAAATAATAGCTTTAGAAATATTATTAGGTATTTGATATAAAGAGCTGAGCACAGAATAGGCTTTTATAAAAATCCATTTAAAATGAGTGATTTGAGAAGTGAACCTACTTAGTTTGTGAAACTATTTAATTTGAAAAAATTTATTATCCTAAGGGAAGTAACATTTTCACATATGGTCTCACTAGATTACACCATAGCTCTTTCTCTGGGTAAAAAGGAAAAAAAAAAAGAAAGGAAGGAAGAAATAAATAAAGAAAGAAAAAAATGAATGCAGTTTTTCGAGTGCTGAACTTTTTGTTGTTCATCAGATTCAAAGGTTGATCTCAATCAGGTCGGCACGACTTCCTTCAGGAAGAGAGATGGGTCAGCTGATCACCCTTGAGTAACTAATGATTAAAATTACATTCATAGTCAAACAATAGTTAATTCTATAGTGAAAATAATCTAGTATTGGAACAGACAGCTGTTTGTACAGACTTCTATTCAAGTGGATCGTGAAAATAGTAGGAGATAATATGTAGTCCTATTTGTAATGCATTTTTCAGTTAGCCTGTGAAAAGTAAGCTAATCAAGCCCATTCAAAGTCTGTGTGCACAAATAAGACCATTAGAAAAAACAAACTAGAAACTAGGAAATGGTCTTTGGAATATGACAAGCTAGATAAGATTGAGTGATCATGATAATAAGGACTGGCCTTTGTGTTCATGGCTTTAAAGAAACCAGAATCGGCTCCATGGAAATTGGGCTCTGAGCCCAAGAAGAATTAGGCGGGGAGCCTAAAGGAAATTTAATGTTCTCTGTTTCTTCTTTCTGTTTTCTATTTAATTTGGTTTTGGAAGAAATCTCTATTTATAAGATAATTTTAAGTTTATCTGAAGTGGGTGAATGATGGTTTAAGTCTACTGAGATTGAGATACAAAGAAAAATACAGGAAAAAAGGAGAGGACACCCATGATACCTATCAGAGAGACTGTGGAAATCTTTGTTGGTGGAATTCAATCCTTCTGTAATGTAAAGGGGATTTATAGCTCCTGCCTGGATGAACTAAATATCCAGTTGTCTGTGTCTCATAGTTTGGCTAACCTGTTCTCCATGATTGTAATGGAATCATAATAATCTCAAACAAGAGCTGGAGTAGTTTGAGTCACTAGACATTTCCATTGAAGCAGTTTCCATGTACTCATAGAGTATATCTAAATACCAAGAGGGCTTACTTCTTTTTGCTTTAAGCCGAACCGTATTTCCTGAGGCTGTGAATATGAAGAAAATGGATAGTGATCTACAAACTCAAATGGAGATAAATATTTATTGTGGGAGGAAGAGAAATAACTAACACATCCAATAAGAATAAAGATTTATTTGCTACAAACAATATAGGGAAGTTATATTATGGCCAAATGTTCTTTAAGACTTTATTATGTAAAATTCCAGAGGATACCAAGTATGGAAAGAATGATAAATTTAATATACACAGAGTACATAACTAAGGAATTTATGAATGAACATCACCCCACATCTCTTTAATTTTCAAAAAATGGGATACTAGTTTGATAGTGATTTTATTTTTATGAAACTTACTCAAATTTTAAGTGTAAGAGCATAACCATGATCACATAAGTTCTAGACCCCACAGTCTAAGATGGACTCAGAGCAAAATTAATTAAAACAATTGGCAGAAATCAATGACTAGTGAAATTATATAATGCACATAATAATTCTTTTTCACCTCTAGGGACTACGGTTGCCAGTTTTTAGTAAAAGAGATCCCACCATTAGAATAAGAGAAACCAAAAATAACAAAGAAGATATGCAATTAATGAATTAAATAATCAAGTGATAGAAAGGTAGTATTTATTATATCCTAATGATATATCCTATTATATCCTTATGTAATTAAGGTCTAAGGAAGGCAGTTTGGCACATTTAAAAATACTACTATTCATATAAAATAAAAATTAGAAATTGAGAAAAAGTTATTTGGACCAGAATCCTGAATTCTAGCTAGGTTCATTGCTTGAAATCTGTATTATTTTGAACAAATGTTCATGTGGGGACCATCTAAAAGCTGAAATTATTCCACCTATAGGCAATATTGTTGTGTAATTTAAATGAATATAGTAGAGGCTCCAAATGAAAATACTTAGAAAGTTGTAAAATGGCACAAAAAGCAAGTATCCTTGATGTCTCTGTTAAAGGAATGTGTTCTTCCCAAGTTAGCAAATTTCAACTGAGCCTTAAACTTGAACATATTTCAAGATAGTAATTATAATTATAATTATAATCATAGAAACTATAGACTCATTTGATGTTCTCACTGTTTACTGCTTCATAAGAACAAAACAACATCAAAGTTAATAACCTCTGAGCCTCTCCATATAACCAGTATTCTTAAACACGTTTTGAAAAGGTCAGGGGAAAAAATGGACAGAATGACTATGTGCACAAAAATGACAATTATTCTTGGATCTAAGTCTCTTTTATTTTGTTTTAATTTTTTAGGAGAGGCATAGAGAAACTAGAAAGTCTCAGTGAAATTACCCAACAAACGACCAAATTATGTTTAGAGCCCTCCTGTCCCGCAGATGAATCCTTTTTCTGTTTGCACTCCAGATGCCATGCCGTCAGCATATCTGTGGACAGTACCCCAAGCACCCAGCTTTGTTTCCCGAGAGCAGCCTTCATACATACGTTGCCAAGGCAATAGTTCTAAATAGTCAGTCTGTGATTTTACTACTAATCAAATTACTTTGACAAGAAACAGTCACTTAAAAAAGCGGGGGGGAACGAAAGCGGGGAAAAAGAGAGCAGAGCACAGACTGTTGGCACTTAACCACACGGTGGTATGCCTTTACTGCTATGCAGGTGTTAGCTGAAGGCTTTCCAATCTGCCCATTGGGATTATCAATGGTTTAAGCGCACCATCTGTGGGTACCCAGTGGCTAACAGGTACACATTTATCCCAGGGATAGAATAATAATGACTTATCACATGGAATAGAGCTGCTGGCATGTAATGGCACTCATATGGATCCCCCCAAAAATAAAAATCCCAACCAAAGATTGATGCCTATCTTCTCTCTCTTTCTTCCACATCTCTTCATTCATGCTTACAACATTCATACAACACTTCCCAGATTTCCACAAGTGTCAGCCCGGTAGCTTGTATTGGGTTGGCAAAGAGCAAGCGATGAACCAGCCAGTGATGATTTGGTTTCTGTGCGTGTGTTGCTTAACACATGCCTGTTCCACTCCGACACGTCTTTTACCTACTTAAAATTATTTCTGATTTGGATAGGAGGGGATCCCTTAATATCAGTGATTTGATGTGATATGTGTGAGTGATGACATCATTCTTTTGAAATGTGATTGAAAACTGAGCAGACTTTAGAAGAGAGACATTAGGATCAGGAAGAGCTGGAAAAACATCGGTCATTTGAGTTGTTTCCAATTTGGGCCATTATGGACAATGCTGCTATGGACATTCTTTTATGGTGGACTTGTGCATACGTTACTATGGGAAATATAACCAGCAGTAGGACTGTTGGGCCATGGACAATGCTAGTAGAAAATATTCAGTCGAAAATATTAACAGTTCACTATAGTATTTTTGATGTTTCTTATGCCCACTGGAAGTGTGTGAGACTCTTTGTTTTGTCACCAAAACTTGCAATTGTTGATCTCTTTTTTAGCCATTCTGGGGGTTCATAGAGGACCACATTATGATATTAATGTGCATTTTTCTGATTTATCATGGGATTGACAACGTTTTTCCTATGTTTACTGGACATTGATTATCTGTTTTGTGAGGTTGTGGAGGTGATTGCCAGGTGGTTATTGTTGTTGCTGCTTTTATTTTTTAAAATACAATGATCCTTTGTTGATTTTTAAGTCTTTACATACGTTGTATTTGAGCCTTCTGTCAGTCATATGGACTGTAAATATCATTTCTCACCCTATAGCTTGCATTGACATTTCTTTAATGATGTCTCAATGAACAGAATTTCTCAAACAAATGTATCCAGTTTGTTAATCTTTTCCCTTATTGGATATATACATACAATTCATACATTTATATATATATGTATAACATTTGTATAAATAACATTTATATATATACTTGTATATGTATGTATATATAGTTATACAGAAGAGTTCTGAAATAAATTTTGACTTTATCTTTCCTGAGGCTCTTGTGGGCAGCCATGGACAATGATAAGAATAATCCTGGCTTTGGCTTCTGTTTTGCATTATTTATAGCCTCATCTTCTATAATATCTTGGTAGCATTCTGCATAGCTGGCTACATACTAGTTACTCTATTATTATTTCCTTGTCTTCTGTGGCATAGTTAGTTCTTACCTGGTTTTCTTCCCCACCCCCCCTTTTTTTTTTGCCAAATTCTGTGATATCTAACTTGAAATGATTAAATTCATGAAGTTTGCTCTCCTAGATTTTCTTCTCTCCTCATTATTCCTTCTCAGATATTCTTATCCATATTCATGGATGTATGCAGACAACTTACACATTTGCATCTCCAGATCAAACATCTTTTCTGAATTACTGATGTATAGACCCAAACCAAGTAATATCTCTACCTGAGTGACTTACAGGCATTTGAAATCAAACATGTCCAAAAGTGAATGCATAAGCTTCCTACTACTCTCCACTGTTCTCTAGCTAAGTAAATCATACCACCATACAGCCTCGGGTCCAGGTTCGAGGACATGATTCTTTACTTCTTTATCATCCTCTATTTGCTATTACCTAATCCTACATTTTTAGTTATTAAATATTTTTCTGTTTACAGCTACTCTCAAATCATGAATAGTTGACAAGTCTTTAGTGATCACTCGCCAGGGAGTCTTGCTTCTCCATCTCCCTCTGCCCCTCGTCCTGCTCATGCTCTCTCTTATGCTTTCTCTCTCTCTCCCTCTTTCAAATAAATAAATAAAATCTTAATTTTTTTAAATAAAAATTCATTTAAAGTACAGTGTGTTTTCTTTATTATGTCACTGAAGAGATCTCTTCTCATCAATATGCTCTGCAAAATTTCTGACACTTATTTGCTTGTAGACCCAGGGACTGGCTTTGACCTCTTGGGAGGATTGTATGTTCTGGTCATTTGCCCATGTGTTTAGCCTGTGCATTCTTTGACATAAAGCAATAATGGGCAGGTTTATTTCTTTTCTTTGGGCCAAAACTTGGGGTCCAGTATTAAAAATAAACTTTTGTCCACATACACAATGCAGCACCATGAATACCATAGAACTTCCTATTTAACTATTTTAATATTCTCTATCAGATTTTTTTTTCTTTTTAACCATTTCACCATCACTAATAGGTACACTCATTCACACACGCATGTATGCTTGAGATCTATTTATATGCCATAAAATAGAGAACATTCATCCATTTATTTTAAGGTATTTATTGAGTGCTTAGGGAATTGTGAATAATAATGCTGCATGCTGTTCAATGACTATGAGGCAGTGCTGAGTATTAGCGACAAATCTCTGAAATCTGCAGTCTAGTTTTGACTCTTCATTGCACCATGTAAAAGCTATTCAAGCTCCTTGTTTTGGTTTCCTTGTGTATAACAGTGAAATTTAAAAAATATTTTATTTTATAAGGCTGTTGCAAGGGCTAAAAAAGAAAGCACTCTTAGTACCTTGTGCTTGGTAAGCAATGACTATTTTAAACTGACATCTGGGAAAACTTATTTTTTTCAAATTTAACATTTCTAATATTGTATAACTAGGTTATGCAAATACCTGATAAATCATTTGAATTGTATTAAATGGTATTATGATAAAAAGTCTACCACCCTTGTAGAATTATATTTCAAAATAGCAATTTTTTTTAAAGATTTTATTTGTTTATTTGACAGACAGAGATCACAGGTAGACAGAGAGGCAGGCAGAGAGAGAGAGAGAGAGAGAGAAGCAGGCTCCCTGCTGAGCAGAGAGCCGGATGCGGGGCTCGATCCCAGGACCCTGAGATCATGACCTGAGCCGAAGGCAGCGGCTTAACCCACTGAGCCACCCAGGCGCCCCTCAAAATAGCAATTTTTTAAAGAAAGGATAGCACTTTAAAATATTTATAACATGTTCAATATATCTAGATCATAAATTGCTAAGTGCTTTGCATACTTAAATCGTAAGAGGACTCTACTCCTAAGACTCACGTCATTGTTAGACTGTAACATTCTGATGTCTAAGAACGTGTGATTATTGGGTTTATGTGTGTAACAATGCCATTTTCAAGCTCATTACATGCATGGTAACAGTGAAATCTGTGAATGAGAATCATACATCTTGTATAAGAGGAATCCACCTGTGGCTTTATGATCTTGGAACCGAGCCATAATTTTTCAACACCAGTGAAAGTGCACCTGTCTATCAGATAAGAAAACACAGTGGTCATTAATTATATTCTTTCTTTCATTATCTCATGGACTTGGAACCATTAGCGTTATTTATAGGACATACTTTGTGTTTGATTTAAGTCATGTTGAAAGCTGCAGCCCATGTGTGAGTTACTTTGGCAAGATCATGGTTTGATCATGTAGTGAAGACATCAGAAACAGAATGTGCTTTGGATTATGCTAGGCTCTGCTTAAACTATTCTTTAAGAAAGACAAAATCATAAAGAATGTTGCAAGTTAATACTGTGTTCAGAGTTTCAGGAGTTTGGTGCACCTTTTACTTGTCAACTTCTCATAGAGGCCTGAAAAAGTAGGAGGGAGGAAAAAGAAAGCCGGGATTCTAGGCAGCATGATAAATTTCAAAAGTTGAAATAAGTGATGAGCTTTATTCAAAATAATTGCCTTTCTGATTTTCTTATCTTTTAAAATTTACTCATTGGAAATTTCAGGTTAATAGTATAACTTTCATTTTCCCTCTAGCATTTCCACCATTTTCTCTACTATGCCTTCTCTAAATATCACAGTTGCTTTTTCACAAATTTTTATTCATTAAAAACTTTCTTGACAAACAGGGACTGTGAGAGACATCATGAGAAAGGAGTGGAAGAAGAGGCAGAGAGGGAAGGGCAAAAAGAAAAAGGCAAGACAGGAAGAAAAGAAGTAGAACAAAAGGCAATGGTCTCTGCCTAGAGAGAGTCTATTCTGTACTCCGTTAGTCTGGTACGGATCTCGTAACAAAATGCCAAAGACTGGGTGGCTTCAAACAACAGAAATGTCTTTTTTCACAACTCTTGAGGCTAGAAGTCTAACATCAAGGTGTCAGCGGAGGTGATTTCTTCTAAGCCTTCTCTCGAGCTTGGCTTCTGGATGGCCTTCCTCCTTTGGTGTGCTCCCATGGTCTCCCTTCTGTGTACTTGTGTCCCGATTGCCTGTTCTTATAAGGACGCCAGTCATATTGACATCCCCATGACTTCATTTTAACTTAGTCACCTCTTTAAGGTCCCTGTATCTGAATACAGTTGCATTTTGAGGTACTGGAGTTAGAAGTTCAGCATATGAATTTGTGGTGGGGGCACATTCCAATTTCTATAATAGATTTTTGTACAAATTAGAATACAAAGAGTAGAAAAATTAATTTCATCCAAAGAAATTTGGGATAAGTTCTGATAAAGGGAGTATATAGTCTTTTTTTAAAGATTTATTTCCTTATTTTAGAGAGAGAGACACAGGGGGTCACTGCAGAGAAGGAGAGAGAAGCTCAAGCAGATTCCCTTCTGAGTGCAGAGCACAGGGTGGGACTCGATCTCATGACCCTGAGGTCAGACCTGAGCTGAAACTGAGAGTCAGATGTTTAACCCACTGCCCCACCCAGGTGTCCTGAGGGAGTATATATTCTTAAATACATATACATGTCATCACAGGATGGCAGTCTTGAATTTTAGGGCTCTGGGCATTCTCTATTTATCTATCTGTCTATCTATCTATCCATCAATCTTTCTATCTTTCTTTCAAGATTTTATTTATTTGAGAGAGAGAGAGAATGAGCAGTAGGGAGGGACTGGGAGAGAAAGAGAGAGACGCAGACTCCCTGCTGAGCAGGAAGCCTGATGCGGGGCTCAATCCTAAGACCTGAAGATCATGATCTGAGCTTGTTTAACCTACTGAGCCACTCAGGTATCCCCAGGGTTTGGGGCATTTTTAATCAATTTTTGATATATTGAATATATAAAGTCTTATGTATAAGTAGGATGAATTTTTAAGGAAGCAAGCTATGTATAATGTCCTTAGCTACTATTTATGCAGGAGAAATGTAGAAACACGCCAAGCCTTTTGTATTAACATTCAATTCAAAGAAATATTCTGTACTAGAGATCATTTTAGTTATAAGCATATATGGGTTATTTCCCAAAATTACTTCCAAATATATGTGCCCTAAGACATTTCCCTGTAGCTTTATAGCTTTATTTCTTTGCTACCACTCTGGGATAAGAACTTGAAATTGCAAAAGAATGAGATAGGTTTAGTTAAAAATGAAAACAAAAGTCCATTATTTGTATGCTTAAGTTTTTAAAAAATTAACACATTATAATCCCAGAACTGAAAAACTATGAAGGTTTGCAAGCATTCTAACTTAAGTTGTCCCATATTTATTGAATGTTGAATCTTCTTTTAAAGAAGGAATGCTATAAACATTGGGGTACAGATGGCCCTTCTGTTCACGACATCTGTATCTCTGGGGTAAATACCCAGGAGTGCAATGGCAGGGTCATAGCGAAGTTCTATTTTTAATTTCTTGAGGAATCTCCACACTGTTCTCCAAAGTGGCTGCACCAACTTGCATTCCCACCAACAGTGTAAGAGGGTTCCCCTTTCTCCACATCCTCTCCAACACATGTTGTTTCCTGTCTTGCTCATTTTGGCCATTCTAACTGGTGTAAGGTGATATCTCAATGTGGTTTTAACTGTGGAAAGAACCAAGATGCCCTTCAACGGATGAATGAATAAGGAAGATGTGGTCCATATACACTATGGAGTATGATGCCTCCATCAGAAAGGACGAATACCCAACTTTTGTAGCAACATGGACGGGACTGGAAGAGATTATGCTGAGTGAAATAAGTCAAGCAGAGAGAGTCAATTATCATATGGTTTCACTTATTTGTGGAGCATAACAAAAAGCTTGGAGGACATGGGGAGTTAGAGAGAAGGGGGTTGGGGTAAATTGGAAGGGGAGGTGAGCCTTGAGAGACTATGGACTCTGAAAAACAATCTGAGGGGTTTGAAGTGGCGGGGGGGTAGGACGTCGGGGTACCAGGTGGTGGGTATTATAGAGGGCACGGATTGCATGGAGCACTAGGTGTGGTGAAAAAACAATGATACTGTTATGCTGAAAATAAATAAATTTTAAAAAAAATTTAAAAAAAAAGAAGGAATGCTTGTTTGTTTTTGTAATCAGACTGGTTTAAGTTCAGCCTGTATTTCTATTGCCTGCAATTCTTTCTACACTGAAAAGAAAAAGCATTCTATTTGCAAACCAATGACTGTTGTTTTTTCCAGACATTAATGTAATGTTTCTGCTGTAGACTGAGTGCCCGCGTGCCCTCCAAGTTCATGCTGAAACCTAATCCCGAATTTGATGGTATTTGGAGGTGGGGCCATTGGGAGGGTTTCAGATCCTAAGGGCAGATACCTCGTGAATGGCATGAGTGTCTTTATAAAAGAGACCCCCAAGTGCTCCCTTCTCCCTTCTTGCTACCAAGAAGACACAGTGAGAAGGAGCGTATGTAAACCAGGAATCAGGTTCTCACCAGACGCTGAATCTGCCAGTGCCCTGATCTTGGGCTTCAGATCCAAACTGTGAGAAGTAAATTTGTGTTGTTTACGAGCCACCCAGACTGTTGTATTACAGAAAATATGTCTGTAAAACTGCACACCAAGAACAGCTTCAAGAAACGCATCTGTCATAGGGGAGGCATTTTTGACAGCTTAAATAAATAAATTGCAAAAGATAAAATCTAATAGGTTTTTTAAAAATACAGCCTGTGATTTAATCTAGAGCCTTTACTGAAGGGTATGAAGTACTTACTAGTTTATACTAGTTGATGACCAAGTTGAAGATTATGACAAGAATGCTAATTATAATGGTGATGAAGTTGTAGTTTCATTAGCCAAGATGGTTGAGTAGCTCCAAATTGTCTTTGCTTCCTCTTTATTACTTCTGGTCTAGAGGAACTAGCAGCTCTAAGCATTATCTCTATCCCTGGCTTTCCAACATCTACACTTTCTCCTGATTCTGAATGCATTATCTATCTCTCAATTCTGTTGCTCTACCAAGGTGATAATTCTTAGCACAACTGACACATTAAGAACTTTCTAAGAGTGTCATTAGGGTTAATTTTAGGCAAAATGTCTGGCTAGCAAGTAAGTGTGCCTAAATTACACCACTGCCTAAGGTCAGCCTTTTATCTCAGAGTTTATATGTGCATCTACCTTATTATTTTGATTTGAATAATTAGTTATGATTGAGGTGTAGTCCAATTACTTGGTCATATATTAAATAATTATATATATATATGTGTGTGTGTGTGTGTGTATATATATATATATTCTGAAGTTTTAGATTTGTATTTTCTGTACTATAAATGAGAAAATGGAGGATATGTGGATAGCTTCATAACACTGACCATGCTATAGCTATTATTCCAGTTAAATATGTGGCTGCTAATTTTTTAAATCTTTATTTAAATATTCTATTAAATATTTAAAAATGCACAAATCCAAAGACTATGGCTCAGGGTATCACAAAGTGAAAAAACCTACATAAATACCACCAAAACCAAGAAATAAAAAGCACCGTCAGCACCCAGAAGCACCCCTTTTACCCTTTCATCACTAATGCATTGTTCTTTTTGATTCTCCTCTGCAAACCAGACCAGTATCCTGACCTCTAGCTGTAGCTTAGTCTTTCCTGGTATTGAACTTTATATACATAAACTATTTTGTATGTATTCTTTTCTGTTTTGTTTATTTTGCTTAATATTATTATTGTGGGACCCATTTGTGCCATTGTGTTTCAGTAGTGCATTCATTTTCATGTTTGAAAATGTCTTACGGGATGCTGGGGTGGGTTAGTCGATTGAGCATCTGCTTTCATCTCAGTCATGGTCCTGGGATAGAGCCCCGAATTAGGGTCCCTGCAGTGAGCCTGCTTCTCCCGCTCCTCCCGGCTCATGCTTTCTCTCGGTATCTCTGTCACCATCTCTGTCTCTCTCTCTAATAAAAGAAAAGAAAAAAGAAAATGTCTTAAATTGTGTCTCCGGAAGCAAAACCTGAGGCAACAGTTTGTGTTAATGTGATTTTATCATTCCTTATAAAATCTCAGGGGAGAAAATGGTAGGGCACCGTAGAATGGGATCGGGAAGGTTGGAGAGCCAGCAAGATAGGTGTGATATAAATAAAGTTCCTGGGAGGGGTGCTCGTGTGTTCTCACGGGAGCTCTGAAAGGGTGTAACTTCAAGTCAGGTGTCTGCATCAGAGGGAAAGAAGCTGGGAAACCACCTGGAGACTCTTTCACTCCTTGGTTAAGGCTCTCCTGAAAGGTACATAAATTTTCAGGCACTTCAGGCTCTGCACGCACGGTAAGTTAGGTTCCTGCAATCAAAAAACTGCCCTTGGATCTAGAGATGCACGTGTTGGCTGTTGAAAATGAAAGCACACCTACAAAGATAGCAAAGGTACAAGGAGATACGGGTGAAGCACCATTATGGTAGCACTGTATGGGTGGAATATCATTGTGTAAAATGCACTATGATTTATTTATTCACGGTACTATTGAACGGCATTTGAGTTGGATTCCAGCTTGGGCTGTCATGAATCATGCTTTGACTTGCCTTATGTGTGTATTGCTATTAGCTTCTTATTTAACAGAAGATACCAACAATTCTCCATGGTAGTTTTAACAGTTTGGACTTCCATCTGGACTACGAGCTGTTCTGTAGTCTCAGCAAAATTTGAGATCTGTCAGTCTCCTTGTGAGCCATTGTATTCTGAGTTTGCATTTATGATTCCTGATGGAGTTGGCTATTTTTTTCATATGTTTATTGGCCATTTGGATATCTTCTTTTATGAAGTTGTGTGTTTGATTTTTTTTTTTAAATTGTCTTTCACCTGTAGATTTGTCAGAGTTCTTTATATAATTTAGGTTTGAGTCATTTGTTGGTTACATTGTGTGGTGGATGGAATAATGGCCCCTAATTATATCTGGTCCTAGTCTCTGGAATCTATGAATGTCACCTAATAAAGATTCTTTGGATGTGATAAAATTAAGGATTTTGAGATAGAGAGATTATCCTGGTTTCTCTTGGTGGGCTATAAATGCAGTTACATTCACATTTTAAGAGGGGGCAGAGGGAGACTTGGCACAGGCCCAAAAGGTAAGGCAACAAGGACTGAGGGCCTTGGCTGATGTAGCCACTGGAAGCTGGAGAAGCAAGGAGCAGATTCTCCCTTAGGGCCTGCTAACACTTTGATTTTGGCCCCATGATACTGATTTCAGATTTTAATCATCCAGAACTGTGAAAGAGTATCTTTCTGCTGCTTTAATTCACTAGTTTGTGGTAATCCGCTGGAGCTTTAAGAAAACTCATCTCTACTGTATGGTTTGTGTTTTCATTACTTTAATGGTGTCTTTGATGCACGAAAACCCCCAATGTGATTGTAGTCCAATTTATCAATCTCTTTCTTATGGTTAGGGACTTTTTTCTGGAATGTTTAAGCAATGTTTCCCGGTCTTAATGACATAAAAATATTCTCCCATGTTATCTTGTTTTACCTTTCTTCTTTATGTTTACCAACCACCTAGAGTGGATTTTTGTATATAGTATGACGGAGGTTAGGTGTTATTTTTTTTCCCCTTAATGGATATCCCTTGAATTTGGTACCATTTATTAAAACAACTTCACTTTCCCTCTGTACTTGAGGCATCTTTATTGTAAGTGAGATGATTGCATATTATAGATGTTTCTCTACTTTCCTATTTCATTGCTCTATCTGTCTATCCTTGCACAATCACACCTATCTGGATTAATTTTGGTTTATAATAAATCCAGATAATAAGAAGAGATATTCTCCAATCTTGTTCTTCGAAATTGTCTTTGGTGTTTAACCTTTGCATAGCCATAACCACTTTATAATTTTGTCAATTTTCACACCAAAAAAAAAAAATCAGATGGATTTTATTGACTCTATAGAACAATTTGGAGAAAATTGGGGGCATAAAAAGTAGCCCTTTCAATTCATAAATATGACATTTCCTTCCATTTATTTAGGATTTATTTAGTTTCTCAAGATAATGTTTTTAAGTGTTTACTAGATTTATTTCTGTGTTTGATGTTATTATTTATTATAAATAGTAACTTGAAAGTGTCATTTTCTGAACTCTGTAGCTGATAAATAGAAATTTGAATTGATTTTTAAAATATTGATAATCAAGCCAAGCTCACTTATTTACCCCCAAAATTTTTCCTTTGCATTCTTTCTATACACAATCATCTTTATGTAAAAATAGACTATATATTTTTTTCTTCTAAGATTCATAGATGTTGCCTTATTTTTCCTTTTTTTCTTTATTTCATTAATAAGGCTCTCCAGTATTAATGATGGACATCCATATCTTGTTCCTAATATCAGCGGGAAAGATTTACCACTAAGTATGAGATATGCTTAGATTTTTTTTGATGATTTCTTCATAAGATCAAGAATATTCCCTTCTAAGCACAGATGTTTCTAGGGCCTCAAATCAATAAAATTGACCTGATTCCACACCCCAAAAAAAGTATGTATTCTCTTCTAACCTTAATTTTACTGAATTGTTTGTTTTGTTTTGCTTTTTTTTTTTATCACAAACGTAGATATGCTTTGTTCTGGATGTTATTTGAGACAAGAGTTTGATTCTTCCCTTTATTCTGTTTAATGTAATTCTGTTGAATTACATCGTTGATTTTCTAATATTAATAAACCTGAACTGGTTATGACTGGTAATTATCCTTTTATATATGACAAGATTTGGTTTGTCAGTTTTTTTAATTTTTTTAAAAAGATTTTATTTATTTATTTGACAGAGAGAGCTCAAGTAGGCAGAGAGGCAGGCAGAGAGAGAGGAGGAAGCAGGCTCCCTGCTGAGCAGAGAGCCTGATGTGGGGCTCCATCCCAGGACCCTGAGATCATGACCTGAGCCGAAGGCAGCAGCTTAACTCACTGAGCCACCCAGGTCCCCCGGTTTGTCAGTTTTTGAACATAAATATTTTCAGCTATATTTATTAATGAAATCAGTCTATAATTTTCTTTTCTTGTGATATTCTCTTCAGATTTGGGCATCAAGTTTATTTTAGCCCCCTGAAGTCAGTTTGGATGTATCTTCTTCTCCATTTTCTGAATGAGTTCTTACAAGACTGACATTATTTCTCCCTTAAATGAATTGGTAATATTTATTGATGAAACTGAGGCAGGGTTTTTTTGTACAAAGTTTTGGGTTTTTTTTTTTTTCTTTACCCATCCCCTGGCCCCCTCCCCTCTGGCAACCACAAGCTTGTTCTCTGTATTTATGAGTCTGTTTTTTGGGGTTTTGCTAGTTTGATCATTTGTTTTGTTTTCTTAGGTTCCACATACAAGTGAAATCATATGGTATTTGTCTTTCTCTGACTTATTTCACTTGGCCTAGTAAGCTCTAGGTCCATCCATGGTCTTGTGAATGGCAAGATTTCATTCTTTTTTTATGACCAAGTAGTATTTCCTGTGTGTGTGTGTGTGTGTGTGTGTGTGTGTGTGTGTACCACATCTTCTTATCCACTTGTCTATCAGTGGGCACTTAGATAGTTTCCATATTTTGGCTATTACAAATAATGCTGCAGTGATCATTAGAGTGCACATATCTTTTCAAGTTAGTCTTTTTATTTTCTTCGGGTTAATACCCAGTGAAATTACTGAATTGCATAGTATTTCCATTTTTAATTTTTTAAGAAAAATCTGTACTGTTTTCCAGAGTGTTGCACCAATTTGCAGTCCCACCAACAATGCGTAAGTGTTCCTTTATCTCCACATCTTCGCCAACACTTACTATTTCTTGTCATTTCTATACTGATTGTCCCAGCTAGTGTGAGATAAGTCTGTGTTTGGATACACGTTTCCCTCATGACTAATGATGTCAGGAATCTCTTCATGTATCTGTTGGCCATCTACATCTTTGGAAAAATGTCTGTTCATATCCCCTGCCCAGTTTTTAATTGGATTGTTTTTTGGTTGGTTTTGTGTTGAGTTGTATGAGTTCTTTCTGTATTTGGGGTATTAATTGGATAATATATCTTTGTTCGATTTATCATTATCTTCTCCCATCAGGAGGTTCTTGTTTGGTTGATGGCTTCCTTTGCTGTGCAGAAGTTTTTAGTTTAATGTCCATTTGTTTATTTTTGCATTTGTTTCCCTTGCCTGAGGAAACAGACTCAGAAAGATATTAGTAAGACTGATTTCCAAGACTTTATTTGCCTATGTTTTCTTTCAGGTGTTTATAGTTTCAGATCTCACATTTAGGTCTTTAATCCATTTTGAGGGTGTGTATGTGTGTGGTGTGAGAAAGTGGTCCAGTTTCAGTCTTTTGCAAGTAGCTGACCACTTTTCCCAATACCATTTGTTAAAGAGACTATTTTTTTCTTCATTGCATATCTTCACCCCCTTTGTCATAGTGTAATTCACCATAAAAATGTGAGGGTTTTTTTTTTTTCCTGGACTCTCTATCCTGTTCCATTGATCTGTGTGTCTGTTTTTGTACCGGTACCATACTGCTTTGCTTAATATAGCTTCATGGCATATTTGAAGTCTGGGATTGTAATACTTCTAGCTTTGCTCTTGTTTCTCAAGATTGCTTTGTCTATTCAGGGGGCTTTGTGGTTCAATACAAGTTTTAGGAATACTTGTTGTAGTACTATGAAATATGTTGTTGGTATTTTGATAAGGATTGTATTAAATTTGCACATTGTTTTGGGTAGCATGATCATTTTAACAGTATTCTTCCAGTTCATGAGCATATCTTTTCATTTATTTGTGTCTTCTTCAGCGTCATAGTTTTCAACACTTTGGTTAAATTTACTCCTAGGTATTTAATTTTTTAATTAATTAATTTATTTTCAGCATAACAGTATTCATTATTTTTTCACCACACCCAGTGCTCCATGCAATCCATGCCCTCTATAATACCCACCACCTGGTTCCCCAACTTCCCATCCCCCCACCCCTTCAAACCCCTCAGATTGTTTTTTAGAGTCCACAGTCCCTCAATGTTCACCTCCCCTTCCAATTTCCCCCAACTCCCTTCTCCTCTCCATCTCCCCTTGTCCTCCATGCTATTTGTTATGCTCCACAAATAAGTGAAACCATATGATAATTGACTCTCTCTGCTTGACTGATTTCACTCAGCATAATCTCTTCCAGTCCCGCCCATGTTGCTACAAAAGTTGGGTATTCATCCTTTCTGATGGAGGCATAATACTCCATAGTGTATACGGACCACATCTTCCTTATCCATTTGTCCACTGAAGGGCATCTTGGTTCTTTCCATAGTTTGGCGACCATGGCCATTGCTGCTATAAACATTGGGGTACAGATTTTTTAATGAAATTATAAATAGAGTTGTTTTCTTGATTTCTTTTTTCTGCTAATTGGTTATTAGTGTATATCAACACAAGAGATTTATATATATTAATTTTGTATTCTGTAGCTTTACTGAATTCATTTATTCTAGTAGTTTTAAAAGATTTCCATCTATTGATTTGAATAAAACTATTATGGATTCAAGGAAATTATTTTTTTTATGTCAATTTAGAAGGACATGCTTTTCTGGGAATTTTATATCTTCACAGATTTTCCAATTTATTGGCATATGATCTTTTTAAAGTCTGTATGATCTGAAGTAATGTTCCTTTTTCATTCTTAGCATTGGGTTTTTATAAATACTTTTATTCTTTCTTTTCTTTTTTTTAATCAGTATCACCAGAGGATATTTTTATGATTATTAAAGATTCAAACTTGTTTCCAAGATTCCTCTCTATTGCTTTTATTTTTTATATTCTCTATATTATATTTTCTTTCTATATTTTTCTGTTGTTTTTTTGTATCTCTGATATGAATGCTTAAGTTTGTTGATTTTCTTTTCTTTTTTTCTTATTCTAATGTATGTATTTTAGGCTGCTCAACCTTCAGCCTTAGGTCTTCCCTTTCCACTGTGCCTTAGAATGTGTTCCTATAAGCTTTTGTCCCTCTCTCAAAAGTAGGAAGACTGCTGTTTCTCAGTGCTTTCCATCCTTCTGTGGATGGGGGACAGGGGCATTCTTTGTTGTACTGATTAAGACCTAGTCTTAGGCAAACATTTTGTCAATGGGTATTGAACCTATCCCAACCCCAGATTTAGGACTGTACCCTGCATGTACTCTTCTTTTTCCCCAGAGAAGGGTGTGTGTGTGTTTAGTTCCCTTCACCTATTGCAATGAGTTTTCATAAGGTGGTCCTTCTAGGTGATTACATTTGTTGCCATTCCTCCACTTTTTTTTTTTTTAAGATTTTACTTATTTATTTGAGAGAGAGAACATAAGAGGGGAGAGGTCAGAGAGAGAAACAGACTCCCTGCTGAGCAGGGAGCCCGATGTGAGACTCGATCAAGGATTCCAGGATCATGACCTGAGCTGAAGGCAGTTGGGTAACCAACTGAGCCACCCAGGTGCCCCTTCCACCCTTTTAAGACTTTTCTTCTCCCATGAATAAATGAGGGGAAGGGTCTGGTCAGAGTCTGTGCCTTTTCTAAAAGTGGTTACTCTCAGACATGAATAGGCTGTATCGTATTTGAGGCTCTTTCATGACTCTCATTGTTGTTGTTTTGAGAGAAGAGCCGGGGGACTGGTATAAATTTCCCTTGTGTCTGTGATTCCCAACCATTCTATTCTCTTGCTCTGCCACAGTTAACCTGTATACAGCAATTTGTTAAGACTTTCAACTGAGTTGTTCTTCCGGACATTCTTTGGTATCTACTCCAGGTAAGCAAGTGATTGCATTCTGTCTTTGGACATGGCTACCTGCCTTGTATTTCATGTTAGTTAGTTCATCTGTGACTTCAGCCCTCTCTTGAGATCAAGAAAAGTTGCATGTTTGTCGATTGTTGAATATGTTGTTGTAAGGGTTGCGGCAATGCTCTTTCTTTCTTTCTTTCTACTTTCTGTATGGAACCAGACTAAAGTCCTTAACTATCAAGAGGCAACAAGAATCTTGGTCCTAGAGATCAGGGCATTCTGTGATTTTTCTAGGTCATTAATAATCAAATGAGACAGAGTAGAGTCTATAATAGTCCAAAGAGGGAAGAGGTAGATAAATGGGCAGTGATGCTATTTTCCTGCAATTTTTGTCTGATTGCTTTATAGAAAGGTGTGATGTTATTTGGTCTGCTTTTTAAGAGAGATGTACAACCATAAGAGTTAGGTTAAATGCAAAAATGACTACTTTGGAGTCAGTTGTAACAAAAGGAAGGAAACAACCAAACAAAAATTATGAGTAGGAATGATAAGCTGCTGTAAGACATTAAAATTTAATACTTCTTTCTACTTCGTTCGATGGATTCTTCAGTATTTTCTCAATTATATATTATGACAAAGTATTTTGGGAATGAAGTTAAAGGACCATAAATCATGTAGAACAAATACTTAGAAGAATGTTTAGAAGACTACCGTTCAATTATTAAATTGACCCTTTACTCTTTCAGGGTGATAAGTGGGTAATAAAAGTAGAAGTCAAACTGAGTAAGAAGTGTAAATCCAACATAATCCAATTAATGGTAAATCCTTGATAGGTCTTTGTCATTGCTTAAGAAACTTAGTCTCCCTTCCTAAGCTGTAATTCTTGTGCAAAAAGCAGTTGAGTTTTCATTAGAATACTGTGGCTAACAGAAACATTTACTACATTCATTTTACTAGCAAGTATTTTTGTACTTTAACAAGAGTAAATTAAAAAGATTGGCTCAGAGGGGTCTTTCTCTTTCGGTTGGTGCTTTGGTAACAAAGGACTAGTCTCCATTTTAGGACAGTTCTACCATCCTGCCCATAGTCTCACTCAGTAGACATATCTGAGAACTATACTGTGTGTATTCTGCTCTCCCTGCATCCAAGAAAATTTCAATTACACAAGTTTGTGGAGTGAAGGGAAAAGCATATGTCCTCTGTTATACCCCTTGTCTACCAAAGTTTTATGTTTCTGAAGGGAGCCAGTATGCCCCTGCTTTGTATTTTGGGTAGCTTTAATATAAAAAAAAATAGAACCATTGTCTAAAATAAATTATAATACTTCTCCAATAGAAAATTAGATAGCATGATAGATTAATCTGTGTAACTTTGTTAATTTTATTTATTATTTTTTAATTTTCTGTGCTCCACATTTTTCCTTTTTTTTTTTTTTTTCTTCTCTCTGTGAAGGAGGTGGAGTTCAGTTATCTGTCTGGTGGCCTTTGCGCTGTGTCACTGCATCTACTTATCTTTATACAATCTTATTATGGTTTATTCTCTAAGTATAAAAATGTGTTTAAGCTGATTATTTTTCTATGTCTGACAACCATCAGTAAACGCAAGGTCGTTATCCAGCAACTGAAATCAGTTGACAGGCACCTCCATACCCTATATCAGGAATTAGCAAACTATGGCCAATAGGCCAAATCCAGCCCACCACCATTTTTGTATACTCAGGAGCCAGGAACGGCTTTTACATTTGTTGAATGATTTTTTAAAATTTAATTAATTAATTTATATTATGAACATATAATGTATTATTTGTTTCAGGGGTACAGGTCTGTGACTCATCACTCTTACACCAAACACAGCACTTACCACAACACAAACCCATCATGCTGAGTGACTTTTAAAAATCAAAAGAGGAATAATATACATGACACATAAAATGATATGACATTTAGGTTTCAGTGGCGATAAATGAACTTTTATTGAAACACAGCCACACTCACTTATTTTTGTAATTATTATTGGCTGTTTTCTGCTACAATGGCAGAGTTGAGTAGTTGCTGGGGAACTGTATGACCCACAAAGCCCAAATATTTTTTATTTATCAGTTTACAGAAAAGCTTTGTTGACCTCTGCTATATATGAAGTTTCTAGATTGATCAGGATCTGGATTATTTCAAAGAGAAAGAAGTGTGTTAAACAGTAGATTATGTAGAGGAGTGGATATTGTCATCATTATCAGAGTTCATGGCTTCTTACAATATATTGGGTATTTACAAAATAATGCATTTGACATTTGTGGTTATATGCAGCTAATACCTCCCCAAGACACGCACACAGTTGGGGTTTTAATCATTTAATTATTTCATGTGAAGAACAGTTTTAAAATAATGAAAATGATTGTGACACCTGGGTGGCACAGTTGGTTAAGCATCTGACTCTTAGTTTCAGTGCAGGTCATGATCTGAAGGTCATGAGATCAAGCCCCACATCAGGTTCTGTGCTCAACAAAGAGCTTGAGTCTCTTTTGTTCTCCTTCTGCCCCTCCCCCTCCTCTCTCTCTCTCTAAAATAAATAAATTTCTAAAAATTCTACAAAAAGATAATGATCGTGTGGATTGTGTGGATCAAACCACACACAGAAATCAGTACTATTTTTCTTTTCTCACAACCTATCAATGTTTGGTTGTTCCTGTGTTCCAGTAAGTCATTTTTATAATCTTGCTTTATTAACTCACGTAAGAGGCATTGGAAGGAGTTTTTTTTTAAAGGAAAATTATAATTAGAAACAAAATATCAGATATTCACCAAAAGTTCAGTTTTTAAAATATCTTATTACCCAAAGAGTTGTTAAACATTCAAAATTCATTAAAAATAATTTTAAAATTAATTTCCTCATGACTATAATTGGATTGACCACCAATGAGGATATCAATGTTTCACCGATATTTCAGTAGGAAATTTGTTATTTTAATTTATATTGATTTTTTCAAAACATTTACTGATAGCTCACTTACTTATACCAAATGTATATTCTTCTATAGTCTTTCTAATGTCAAGAAAATTCTTCCATCCCAAAAGCTTCTGTAGTCTCTTATCAGAGCTGATTCATTTTATTTGGTTTCCTAATATAGTATTAGATATTAGTAGGTTAACATGAACATTATTTCACTGTTAAACATTAGTTCTAATTTTTTCACAGAATCAGTTTCTTATTTTCCCAATCTCACTTACAGTAAACTGATGTTTCCTCATGCACATGTTTCATAACATTCATAATATAAACAAATATAATAATATGGAATGTCTAAATAACAGAAGGAAAATAAAGGATGTCTAAATAACAGAAGTTTTGGGGGCTAAATGATTAATACAGATAGAATACCATTTGCTCTTCCCAAAGTGTTTTAATTTGATTGCCAAAAAGTGTGTGTTGGTCATGTAAACATGATATATTTTCTAAGGCTAGCAAAAGAGGGAGAATTGTTTGTCAAAGATGACCGGAAAGCAGAGGTAAACTTTCTCAAATAATGGATAAAATCAAGGCAAATTATTTTGGCCAAAAGGAATTCTTACAATGTTCTAAATATTAAGACAATAAGGAAGTATTGATGTTTTATGTACCATCCAGGGTTCTTATTCTTAAAATTAACTCAGGGAAAGAAATAGTGAAGATCACTGAAATTATTTTGGAAAATATATTTATTTATTATTTACTTATTTATTTATTTATTATTTTTGTTTTATTTATTTATTTAAAAGATTTTATTTATTTATTTGACAAAGATCACAAGTAGGCAGAGAGGCAGGTGGCGGGGGGGGGGCGGGGAGAAGCAGGATCCCTGCTGAGCAGAGAGCCCCATGTGGGACTCGATCCCAGGACCCTGAGATCATGACCTGAGCTGAAGGCAGTGGCTTTAACCCACTGAGCCACCCAGGTGTTCCATGACTCATATCTTTTTTTTAAAAATATAAGTATATTTTCCAGGGACACCTGGGTGGCTCAGTGGGTTAAGCCTCTGCCTTCGGCTCAGGTCATGATCTCCGGATCCTGGGATCGAGCCCCACATAGGGCTTTCTGCTCAGCAGGGATCCTGCTTCCCCCTCCCACTCTCTTTCTCATCAGATAAATAAATAATCTAAAAAAATAAAAATAAAAAAATAAGATTCATGACTGCAAAAAGACATAAAACTTGATTTTGATCACATCCATGCCAAAACTTCCTGGGGATTTTGTTCGTTTGCTTGTTTTGTTTTTTTCTCCCCCATCCCCACATTGTTTAAATCACTTTCAGTTTCAATTTAATAAAATTTTTCAAATGCTTTTATTGCTAGGTACGGTGTTAGACTTTGAACAGGGTACAAAGTGGATGAATGCATAGACCTAGTTCTGAAGGTAACCAAAGTCCAACAATTGATGTTGAATGTAGATGATAACTACATGGCAAAATATGTGTCAGGTAGGTCATGAGAGAAAGTATTTAAACTGAGTTTGCAGGGCACCTGCATAGCTCAGTGGGTTAAGCGTCTGCCTTGGGCTCAGGTCATAATCTCAGTGTCCTGGGATCACCACCCACTGTCAGGTCCCCTGCTCAGCAGGAAGCCTGCTTCTCCCTCTCCCTCTGCCTCTACCCCCGGCTTATATACTGTCTGTATCTCTCTATTTCTGTGAAATAAATCAAATATTAAAAATATAAAAAATAAAGTAATAGTCTGCAATATGATTAAAGAGAAAACCTTGAATGCTATCTTTATAGTTAGAACTTTATTCTGGACGCCTTAAAAACTTTTGAGCACAAGGCAATTATTCTTTGGGTTGTGCTTAAATGCCACAAAGGAAAAAAAATGAGCAAAGTTGCCTTTTGTTTTATTTCTTTTGTTTCCTTTTATTTTTCTCCTTTCAACCACTATTCTCATCGATGTTAAGAAATAGGGAGAAAAAAGATCAAATTAGTAGTATTGACTATTATGTATCCAATGCAGTTTTGACACCATTATTTAATTTCTTTATGAAATCGTTTTATTGTTGTTCTTGTTGTTAGAGACAGATTTTCCAGTAAACATCACAGACTGGAATTATTTGAAGTCAGTGTTACAGAGATTTAATAAAAATAGAAATAGCAATGATTTACATAACTTTTGCACTTCAATTTATTTAGTAACCTAATTAATTCCATGAGTTTACTCCATATTTTGTTCCTGATTTTCTGTAACTTTCTCCACCTCAGTGTGGACCTAGGCTTCTTAAGCTTTCTATATAACATATAGAAATTTAATATATATATATATATATATATCTAGATCCCATATTTATATTTCTATATTTCATATTTATATTTTAGTATTTGGGAATATGTTATGGGTAAGTTTGCACAGAGCTGCAAACTGTCTCTTCACAAGGCTAAATGTGTCCAAGGGCAGAGAAAAATCTTTGTTTATTCAACTTACCCTGATTTAGTCAACTTTGTGGATTTCATAAACTCTTCATACGGATAGGCTGTTTTCTTCTTAATTTCCAAATTGGTTCAGTTTTGGTTTTTTTCTTTTTTTTTTTCTGCAATGAAAATCTCCCAGGGAATCAATAACCCCTTAATTTTTTATCTTTAGCATTTTTAACAAAGCATGAAGTAATATGAAAGAAATGGTGGTTACTACTCTTTGTATTAGAGTTTTATCAGAAAAGCAGAACTAGTGTGGGAATTATGGAATAAAGGAGTCATTGTGACACCTGAGACAACTGTGGAAGAAGCTGAGGAATAACCAGGAGTCTGGAAGGAAGGAGAGCTGGACGTGGAGAAAGGGAGAGCGAGGACAAACTGGACCCACCACCCCCTTTGCACCTGCTTCCACTACATCCAACCATAGTGGCATTCAAAGTGCAGTGACCACTGTTTAATTTTCAGTTGCCAAACCTGCAGATTTCTCTTTTGCCTAACTTTAACCAGGAATTCTACAGGAAAAGGGATGCTGAGAGACAGTTTTCAGCTTAGCTAGATTGACATTATACACAACTACAACTATTTTAAAAATCATTTACATACGTATTCATTTAACCTGCAGTTATTTAATATGCACTTATTACTTGCCAGGCTCCTTGTTAATTATTGAAGATAAAACTATAAAAAAGAATGCTCCCCCTCCTCAAAATTCAATTTTTTTTACAAGACAAAAATATAAGAAGCAATTAGAGTAAATTGTAAGAAGTACAGGTAAAAAATGAGAGGGAATAGTTGAGGTCCTTTATTTATTTTTTAAGACTTTATTTTGAGAGAGAGAGAAAGAGAGAGAGCAAGAGCAGGGGGGAGGGGTAGAAGGAGAGGGAGAAGCAGACTCCCCACTAAGCAGAGAGCCTGACTCAGGGCTCTATCCCAAGACCCTGAGGTCATGACCTGAGCATGAAGGCAGACACTAAATTTACTGAGCCACCATGGCGCCCCATCTGAGGTCCTCTAAGAGAGTTCATCAGCGAAGCCTTCCCAGGCCAGGAGACATCAAAATGGATACCTTCTGGTGGGGCACAGATGATGGGTGGGGAGAGAGGTAGAGGAAGGAAAGCAGCACAAACGCCCTAGAACCAAGAGAGATGATAATATTTTGGGAGAACTGAAAAAAGTTCAGGGTAACTAGAATGTCGAATTCTCAAAAGAAATGGGTAATTTGTGGTGGACAAATTACTATTCCATTGGTAAATTGTGATACATGTACTTAGTTTTATTCCTCCTCCCATACTCATTTCAGTAGTAATTCATTTACCTGAGGACTGTCACTTTAAAAGTTCTTCTGATGCTTGTTAGGAGTGTGTTTAATTGGTAGTATTGTCTGACAGCAGATGTTCTAGAAATATGTAAGCCAGATAGAAACTGCATTTCATTTTAAAAATCTCAATTTAAATTTGTCTAAATAGAATATAAACAAGAACATGTGTCTAAGCAAGCTTTTTTCTCTCTCTCCATATCCTCCTAGCAGCAAGTCCTTTCCTTCTGGGTGGTCACTATTGTGGTCTTTGTTTTTATACAAAGAAAAATGCAGGAGGACTCTACTGTAAACCAAACTACAGTGGAATTTTGCTCAGAATTAAACTGCTAACCACAATTATGCATTCCGTCCTGTGGTTGTTATCAGCATGGTTAATCTCCAAACACAAGGATACGCGGCACTACTCAAGACTCAAAAATTGACATATTTCTATGGAGTTCAAAGAGAATATTTCACCTTAGATTCAAATAGCCACATGGTAAATTCCAAAATGTTTGCTCAATAGGGTAGGTAACTGCACAATGTATACCAAGAAAAGCACAATTTTCCTCCATCATATCTGCAGTAATCAACAAAGAAAAAATTCAACAGTAAATTAAAGTCATTAGACAAAGTAGACAAATAAAAATATGCAGGTCTGAATTATGAAGTAAGTTTCAATCAAAGTGCCAGCAGGTGTTTTGTGCAATTTTAAAGGCAATTTCAATGTTTTTTTTGTTTGTTGTTTTTTAAAGATTTATTTTTTGAGAGACAGAGCGTGAGCATGCGTGGGGCAGAGGGAGAGGGAGTGAAGCGACTCCCCAGTGCTGAGCAGAGCTGGCATGGGGCTCTTTTTCATGACCCGAGATCATGACCTGAGCCAAAATCAAGAGTCAGAGGCCTAACCGACTGAGCCACCCAGACGCCCTACAGTGTCTGTTTTAAGTAATAGTTGTAGCCTATGTTAGCAGAGCATAGGGTCTTGTATAGTAAAATGAATCATGGATCTACAAATACCAAATCAATGTGATACTGGTACAGAAATAGATAAGAAAATTAATGGAGGTGACTAGAAAACGCAGGAACCAGGTTCAATGTTTGAATGTGTGCAAATTTATATGCATCAGGGTTTCAAATATAATAAAAGTATCATTTTAAATCAGTGGATAAATACTTATTTCATAAATAGCCCTGAATATTAATTTGTAACAGAATAGGCATCTATTACATTTGATACAACTCTGATAAATTCAGGGTAAGTCTTAAAAATTAAAAACATATTTTCCTTTCCTTCAAGTTGTTGGGCAAAAATAACATGAAAAACTTTATATGAAGTTAATATATATGTAATATTCAATGTTCTCCCTACACCTAGAATTTACATATTTCTATATATAAATTATATACTTTTATATATTTACATACAAATAAATATTTATATATAAATGTATGTATTTGTATATATTTATATAGAAATTATATATTTATACATATTTATTTCTCTGACAAAGATGAATATAGGGCAATTAAAAGAAAATTATAATTAACTAATGAAACAAACAAAAAACCTAGAATCTCTTTTGAAAAAAGAAGAATTGTGTTTGATAAATAGTAAATAGAAATATTTAGTTCTTCAAAATAATGAAAGTTATCTGATAATAGAGAAGTCAAGTCATGAAAAGTTGTAAGAAGGATACAACTGAATATCAAAAATAATACTTAACCCAGTTATCACCCTTATCACATTACTCAGGGTTTATGGAAATGCAACATGACTCATGTTTGCTTAAAACTAAAATTTATTATTTTAAACACACATACAATTTTAACAGGCTTGATTCCCCACTTAGAGTCTTAAATCAGGGAGTTAAGTTAACGATGGTGTCAAGGTAAAAAAACAAACAAACAATAAAGTGATGGCTTCACAGCAATTTACAAAGTAAACTTTGATGAGATCTGGCTAAATTTCAGTTGCTTAGATTTCAAACACAAAACATTATTTCTAGCATGGAATAATATTCCATATCCAGGCTGTGTGTGTGTGTGTGTGTGTGTGAGAGAGAGAGAGAGATGTAAATATCACACACATACATTATAAAATACATAATATGCATAAATAAATGTATATACATATTCATATGCATATATACACATAAAATATACATAAATAAATATATATATATGAATTCCAGGTGTAGTGAGAGCATAAAAACCAAAAAGTTGATCTTCCAAATAAAATCACAAGGAAGAAAGATATTTAAAGTCAAAATGGAAATATACTTTCCATTTTGCCTGGGACAGTCTTATTGTCCCAAGGGTGATCGGATTCCTAAAAAATGTCTTGGTTTGGATGTCTCCAGTAATTATAAACAGGAATTAGAAGCTCGTGAACTATTAATGTACCTGGTCCAGGCGTAGGAGGTCGGAGTGTGGTAGGAATGGAGTTGGTAATTTTGATGTCAGTAAGCTAGAGTGTCAGTTTAACGCTCATATGGAAACAGCAAGTAGAGTTTGGAGCCCACCTGAGGAACAGAGTTGGGGCCCTTGAAATCTACTGTGGTAAATAATGCACTGCTGGATTCCCTTTCAGGAATAAAGGACTTATTCTCCAGGTGTGAGGAATAACTGGCAAATGGTCCCTTGTTGCCACCCCACTTTGGAAATTCTCTCAGCTAAAGAGAGCTGTCTCATTAAAGTCATACCCCTTTTTTAGGGCAGCCAACATCCAATGACTAACAGGGGTGTAAGTGCCTGACCCTCTTTCCTTGGTGGGAAACAACCAGAGAAGACCATCTCAACTCCGAAGGCACACAGAGGGTGAGCAGAGGCATTTAATATAACTGCATTACATCTCACCTTCTTCCACCATCCAGTGGTATTTCCTTCCTTCTCCTTCCGCGGGGGTTCACCTCAAGAACACTTCCTAACAAATAGCTTGAGCTCCAAACTTTTTCTGTCTTTTTCCTAGAGAGCTCCATCTGTAATCTATGAAAGAATGATCTAGAGATGATCTGGTGAAAGTGTGACCCACAGATAACCTTCCCCATGGCACAGGAAGGCTGCCCTTCCCCAGGTTCTGGGTACGAGGGTGAGAAAAGACCATCTGATAAAACTAAGTGCTGGATATGTGGCCTTGCTCTGCTGAGGGTCCACATTTGCTCTTTCTATGTTCAGGAAGCCTCATGCTGAAAAATTATGAAACTTGTCTTTAATGAGAGCTAGCACCTCACTTCACTGCCATAAAAAGGAGTGCTAAACCTCTCTCAAGGATAGTAACACCCCCCAGACTGGAAATGATTCCCCTAGCAAAAAAAGAGAAAGTGTTAGCTACTAAAGATGAGCTCACAATAAAAATTTTCAGAACAAATCAAGAGAATTCTTTGTGGATTAATTGGTAGACATAAATATACTGAGGCAGTAGTTTCAAGAATTTTCAAGATAATTAGATTGGAAATTTTAAATCAGTATTTTTAAGTGAATAGATTTATAAATAAGATGATTAGATTTTTAAAAACAAGATGCTATGAAATACTAACTTTCAATTGTAAAAGAACTAAGGTGAACTTCAAAAATGAAATAAAAACATTATAATTAAAGGAGAAAAAAACTCAATGGACAAATTAAAGAAACCAAAGAGAAAATTCATAATTTGGAATATAGAATTGGAAAAATTACCCCAAGTGCTGTACAGAGGTATAAAACTGGAAAATTACGAAAGAGGTTATGACACATGGACGGTATAAGAAGATGGCGCAAGACGTCAACTGTAAGTCTCAGAAGGGCAAAACGGAGAGAACGGCAGTGGGGCAATACTGGCAAAACAATAGCTGAAAATTTTTCTGAATAGATGAAAGATGGGAATCTTAAGACATGAGAAGCACAGTGCTTTAACAGCAGGATAGATAAAAATTAACCATCACCTGGACACAACTTAGTGAAAAGATGTAATACTGAAGACAAAGAGAAAACCTTCAAAACAACTGTAGAAAAACACTCAGGCAGCCTGCGAAGGAAAAATGATTAGGCTAAGATGTTAAAATGTCTGCAATAGTGTAAAATGTCAACAACAAAAAAGATCAAAAGACAATGAGAAAATGCATTCAACTTCCATCAGGTTAATAAATGTTTCACTAGAATTCTAGACTCAGCTAAATTGTTAAGTATAAGATTGTACTTATACAGATGGAGAACATATACAGGAAATGACATGTTCATTTTTCCATGCTCAAAATAATTGAATTTTATCCCTTCTACATAGTTACAATAAGAAATCATTGGCAATGGCCAAAGACTAGTTTTGTAACATTCATGGGGTCTTTGTAGCTCATATGTCACTTTAACATTTTTGTGTAGCCTTCAGACAGTCACCCACCCACCTCCTAAATCCCCACCCTCCTCCACAGCCTGGACAGGAATATTATTTCATGCTAGAATTGATGTTTTGTGTTTGAAGTCTAAGCAACTGAAATTTTGCCAGATCTCATCAAATTTTGCTTTATAAATTGCTATGAAGCCATCGTTGTATTGTTTTTTTTAACCCTGACGCCATCAAATCAGCAATAACCAAACTTGAATAATGACACAGAAGATTCTAAAACATAGCTTTTAAAAAAGCACCGAGGGTTCCACAGGTGTTCTCAAGTGGTTATGTGATGTACCTGAGAAGTAAGAAGGCCTCAGATAACAGTAACTATATCTGTTGAGTGTAAATGACAGTGCCTAGATGGGTAATGTCTATAGAGTTCATTGAAGGAAACATTTAAGGTTTTTGCACTTTTCTTAGAAATAATGATACACACATCTTGTTAAGCATTTACTAGGTGTCTTACATTTTATTTCCACTTAAGAATGATTTCATCCAGTGGGCTATGGTATGTGGGCATTACTATCCTATTTTACTGGTGCAGAAACTGTGGCTTAGTGAGTCTGCTACAGAATTGTCTGAGAGTGACATAGCTTATTAGTAGCTCTCTTTGATTTACATTATTGTACAACAAATTACCATCATCTTATGGCTTGGAACAATTCCCATTCATTATCTCAGAGTCCCATGGGTCAGAAGTACAAGTACAGGTTAGCTCAGGCTTCTGCTCAGGCTTGCCAAACTGAAATCAAGATACTAACTGGGGCTGTGGTTCTTATCTGAGGCTTGGAGACCTCTTCTGAGCTCATTTGTTATTGACATGATTTATTTCCTTGTGACTGTGACGTAGGTCCCTGTATTCTTGCTGCCTCTTGGTGGGGTCCATTTTTAGCATCTAGGGTTGCCCTTAGTCCCCTTCCAGGGAATTCCCATGGGAAGTTCAGTACGAGTCTTTGTTATCTTCCAACCCAGCAGGAGCTGTTTGCTCTGACTTCTAAATACCTCTACAGACTTCGGGGCTGGAGGCTTATCAGACGGAAGGCAATCACTGAGTGACAACCCCATCACCACTTGCCATAACATTTAACCTAAAAATGAGCAAATGTCTCATCATATTCATATGCATAGGTTCCACCGACATTTGAAGGGAGGTGATATAGGGTGTGTATAGCAGGGGGCAGAAGTTGTGGAGGCCTTCTCAAAATTCTGCTTACCTTGCTCTGCCCTTCCTAATGCAAAATACATTTGCAAAGACTTCCCATTACATCATAAGCTGTAGTCCAAAATCTCATCATCTAATTATAAATTTCATAATTTCATCAGGTGCAGTCCAAAATTCTATCTAAATTTCTTTAGCTTAAAGTAAAATAAATAAATAAAAAATAAAAGTCTCATTATCTAAATCATCTTAATGAAATGCAGATGAAGACCTACTATAATCCATAAATCTAACTCCTGGGGCAGAATTCTCCATCTGTGGACCTATAAAAGTAAAGAAAAAGGTTAATTGCCCACAACATCCCCTACATGCAATAGCAAGACAGGCATTTAGGACAGTAGCTATAAACATTTTCATTCAAAAAATGGAAATGGGAGATAAAAAGGAGACACTGGTCCAAGGAAGTTCTGTAATCCATCCAGCAAATGGGAATTTCTTGATTAATTTGTAAAGATTATAAATAATTCTCTATGGCTATTGGTTCTATCCTCGAGGTTCTTCATTTTACCCTTGGAGTCATTCTTTCTTTTTTATGAAAAGTAGCACACATTTTCAGGTGAGTAATTTATCAGCCTGCTTCTTGCCGTTGAATGGGGGACGTGGTGTCCGACAAAGTCCTTTCATCTGTACTTCTTCTGTCCTTTTCAGGCCAAGTTTGAGATGTTTCCACTGTTATAATTTTTTCAAAGATTCTGTGGGCCTTCCATGAATTTCCATGGCACTAACTCTGTTAGACAAAAGGCACACCCACAGATGTGTTTGAGATAACCCTTCATTTGTTTTGACTCCTCTTGCAGAAGCGTTCTGGTTTGGTTGAGATGTGTGAGGCAACTTCTAATTTCCTGAAATGGCCTTTGTATGACTGGATTCTCTGACATTGTACTGGAAGCAGCAAGTAGAACCCAGGCAGCATCTTCACTGGTTTACTTGGAAATTTCAGCTATATGTCCAAGAAAACTGAGTTTTTCACAGCATTGGACACAGCTTTGCTAAGCATTCTGCCATGACAAGAATCTCTCTTCCTCTTTCTAAGATAAGGTACATATAAAAACTAGTATTTCTGCACTTCCAAACATCTACTCTAAAGGTGTGTACCCTTTCACACTTTTTATCTGCTACTATAAATGTATACAACACATGCAGACATAAAGTTCATTTTATCTTTTCTTTCAAAAACACATTTCTCTGAAATCGAAGTGTTAGCCAGGTACCTCTTCATCTGAAGGCTCAAGTCTTTGCTCCCAGCCTCCCTCGGATTGTTTGCAGGATTCAGTTCCTTTGGTTTTGAGAGGAGGATGGGAGTCGTCTTACTGTCTGTCAGCTGGGGACCACTGGCAGATCCTAGGGCCTGCTTTCTGGTCCTGGCCACATGGCCTCTTTCCATAGGATCTCTCATTCTGTGTCACGGCCGTCGCGACAAATTGACCAGGCACGTGAGGGTAAGAGTGTGGTGAAAAGAACTTAAGAGACAAGAGACGGGGGCAGGAGGAGCACCGAGGAGGATGTCCAACAGTGCTGAGTTTATTCAAAGCACTAAGGCCATATATATAGTGATAGGAGAAGCGATACACCTGTGCCTGGTTAAACCACCACGAGTTCCCATAATAAGTTTCACATTTAACTATAAGCAGACCTCATGACACCAAATGGCTGATGCCAGTACAATTGTTCTGTATTGATACAGCAAACCTGAAAGTAATTTATGAGCAGTATTAGGGCAGCAAGGACCAGCACCGAACTTTTGACCCCAACCGAATTGTTCTCATTTGTTTAGCAAGCGTGTGGGAAGTCCCGTAGGCGAGCGCACAGCACACAGCACAGACCCTTTCTCCGTGCTGCTCAGCTTTTCCTGTCCTAAACCTTTTGTTAGGTTATTCAGACTTTAAAGGAGGCACAAGTCAGGGCCTGGTTTGGTCCTCGTCTCAAGCCTTATTGCGGCCTCCCACACCTCTTCCACTCTTTCGGACTCTAGAAATGGTCCTGTCATTTTTTTTTTTTTAACGGCTCATTAATTAGGTCAGCTCCACCTTGATTTTCTCCATTTTGATGCACTCAAAGTCAACCAGTTAATATCTGGTTATAGGGTAGGTTCTATCTATATTCAATGAAAGTGGAATACAACCAGGGGACAGGGATCATGAGGGTCATTCAGAATTCTGCCTACCACAGTGACATAGCTCTAACCCACCTCCAGACCTCTTCTGGTCTCAAGTTTCTTCCTTTAGTATTATGCTATACCACCACCTTCTAGACTTATTTTGAAACATATTTCTTAATTTAATATGTTAAAGCCAGTGTAGATGTGCATGCTTTTTCAAAATATTAGGCACAGACCAAATTTATTTACCTCTCACCGGTGAAAAGATAAATCCACATTTGCTCAGAAATATAGGTGTTTGGTACTGAAACATTTTAGATGTATAAACATTCATTAAATTACTGAATGGTATAGTTAATATAACTATTTTTTCCTCTTGTCCAATCAGTTCCATCAGATAAAAATCTATTCTGTGTTCTCAACCAATGAAAACTAGCTTCACACACCACTGTGCCTCTTCTCAGCTTATGTTATTAGTTAGAAGTATATTCAACTAGGAATAAGTAGTAGAGTGTAAGAGATTTTTTAATCTCCCTTCAGAAACAGATGCGTAGGCCCTTTGGCACTGAGGACTCTTGCTCATTCATGTTTTTGCTTAGCCATCCTAAATTCATATCTTCCTCTATGTTCTCTAAGGTGACTCCACTGGCTCCTCCCCCAATTCCTGATAATGTAGACAAGGAGAAGGACAATGAAGGCATTGACATTTGTATTTAAGAAAATAACTATTTATAAGATGTGGCTTCCTCTCACATCCCATTTTTATAGAATCTAGTTGAAAAGCAATTCTTAGCTACAAAAGATTCTAAGAAATTTAGTTTTTGCTGAACGATGATAGATCTAGCCCAAACTTTTATTAATATGGAAAAAAGGAAAAATGGAGATCAGAGGACCATTAGCAATGACTGCCTCATGTTTTTAATTACTAGTGGTGGCTGGCCAGTACTTGAAGTTATGACCATTTTTGACCTATCATTTCTAGCTGATCAAAAGTAGGCAAATTACAGGGCAGAAAAATCACACGAGTTATGAAAATCTAAAGCTTTACCGGTTTAGGACAGAGAAGCACCTAAGGCACCCACCAAATAAACAGGTGGTAAGGATCCATAGTCAATAAGAAATTAGTGGAAATTCTTGACTTTATGAAAGACAATATGAACATGAATGGGACCTGAAGAAAAGTGACCAAAATTGTCAAGAGTTACCAGAAAAGAGTGTGGTTCAGGCACAAGATTGCTTCTGGGAATGTGAAGAAAGGAGGATATGATTGACCACATAAGGACATGGGAACACAGTTTTGTGGGGAACAGGTATTGTTAATTTTATTTAGCTCCAATTCAGATTATGCTTTCGTTTTAGAAAAATCATCTCTGATGCTAAGTAGAATAGTGACCGTATGTCAAATCATTAAACTAAAATCCCACATATAATTACATTAATATTTGTATGTAACCACATGAAAAATACAATTTCCTAATGTGCACTACTTTCCTTGTAATTGTCATTAAGACAACTTAAATGATAAAATCACCAAATCAGCATAGCTCTAACACATATAAGGAATGTAATCAGATATCATTTAAATATCCTGAAGAATTGTGTCTTGGCTATACTCTTAAGAATATGATGCAAATTCAGGATAGTATGAAGCAGGGAATAGATTCATTCAATCCTAGTAAGTGGTAAAGTGACTAGAGAATGAGGCTGTTGACTCAAACCAGAGAGAAGATAATCGTTGTTAACGTTTCTCAAATTGAAAATCTTGGTGCTATTAGCCAACTTTATTTAGATGGTATGGGTTTGAATTCATGGCTGTCACAGTCATTTGAAAAGGTAGTGCAATGTGTTCCTCAGTAGAAGGGGAAAAACCCATCTGGATGTTTGCAGTCCATTTTTATCCTTCATTTCACAGAAAGGATGATCCCAATTTTCTTTTTTTTTCTTTGGCGCGCAGTTTTTTTTCAGACTCTGAAAGTACTAGAGTTGTAAATATAGATGATAAGGTGTAAATTATCATCATAGCCTTACCATGCTTTCGTTAAATTTAGAAATGGAGATATTTTTGGTAGTAATTTGGTCAATTAGTTTTATTTGATATTTTAATTATTTTAGTAAGGTAATTGGGAATAGTAGAGTGTTTAGAAGATTAGCTAATTAATTACATATCTGAATCCAATTAAATGCATAGCTTAGAATTCTTAAGACTTACAATTTCTAGATCAAAAGTTGTAAAATAATTTTTCATGTATTTAATGAGTCTTACATGTCACTGTACTTCAGAACTTAATATATTAAGATTCCTAAAGTTATTTGAGTACTCTAGTAAATTACTGACTTAGAGTAATTAAATTAAAGTTGACCCTTGAACAACACGGGTTTGAACTGTGTGGGTCTACTTACACTGGATTTTTTTCAATAAATACAGCATAGTCCTGTAAGTAAATGTATTTTCCTTATGATTTCTTAGTGACACTTTCTCTAAATTACTTTTTTTGTGAGAATTTGATATATAATCCACATAACATCCAAAGTATGTGATAATTGTTTACATTATTGCTTCTGGCCAGCTGTACTTGGTCGTTCAGTTTCATGGGAGTCAAAAGTTACAAGCAGATTTTCAGCTCTGTGTGTTGGGGGTGGGTCAGGCCCCCATTTAACCACTGCATTGTTCAAGGGTCAACTCAAAGGGCGCCCGGGCAGCTCCATCAGCTAAGCATCCATCCTTTGGTTTCGGCTCGGATCGTGATCTCTGGGTCCTGGGATGGAGCCCTGCACCAGGCTCTCTGCTCAGTGCGGAGTCTGCTTGAGATTCTCTCTCTCACACGCTCCCACTGCCTCTCCCGGTCATGCTCTTTATCTCTCTAAAATGATAAATAAACCTTTAAAAAAGAAAGGGTCAACTCAAAAGAGGCTTAATATGTTAAATCTATACTTGAGCCATGGTCGATAGGGTTTCCAAGAATTAACCACGTTTGTAAATGGTAGAGATTAAAAACTCCAGGATTTTCACATTAGCCTCATCACACGTTAGTCAGAAGCTCCCTTCAAAGATGTTGTAAAATTCACTCAACGTATGGAAAATACAGGATAACTTAAAATTTGAACTTAAAACCTTAAGTAAACAGATCTGTAAATTTGTGATTTTGTCAAATTTAACATTAATTTCAGGAATCCAAGGAGCTATAATTAATTTCTCCAGGCACAGAAGTTACCTTCAGGGTCACCAACTTTTATACGATAAATATGCTTTTTAGAGGAAGCATAATAAAACTTTATATTTTTTAAAAACGAAGGTAATATTGATTTAAACAAAACGAAGGTACATATAAAGGCTAAATAATCTTTCTGCATTTCCAAACACTCTCTTTCAGTGACATGTGTCCTTTCAAACATTTTTCCCTGCTAATGTAAATATATACATATATATCTGTATACATAGTAAAAATTTGCTTTCTTTGAAAAAAACACATTTGTTTGGACAAAAATCTTAAAAAAACAATTCTCAAAATAATTGCAAATGGCCAAAAACTATATAAAAATATTCAAAACACCTTCAGTTAAATAAATAATAAATTTAATAAATAATGAATTTATTAAAATAAATAATAAATCAAATAAATATGTACTAAGATAACTATATAATTTTCATAATTTCATTTTAGCAATTGTTTAATAAACACTCAGAAAAGTCAGTGAAGTGAAATGAGCCTTCACATACATGGATGAAGGTTCTGGAAACAGGCAGACTCTGACAGATACTCTGGGGATACGTGTCCAAGAGCTCAGCGTATCCATGGTTTCTAGTTTAGTGATTCAGATTCTAAATATTTGTGGACAAGGGTGATTGTCACAGTCACACTTATAAAAACTTTGGATAAATTAAATGTCCAAAGAAGGACTTATTAAAAAATAGTGTTTACATTTGGTGAACAATTAAAAAATGTGTTCTAAAGAAAAATGGCCTAGGGATATGCTTTGCATATAAAAGATATATGAACATGCTTCTAATTAAAATGAGAATATACTCTAGAGATATACTTGCAAGGTGTAAATGAAAACAGGAAAGTATTATAATTTTAGTATTTTAGGGTAATAGAAGTACAGATTCTTTTTCTTTTTTTAAAGATTTTATTTATTTGAGAGAGAGAGAGGGAGAGAACAAGAACAGAAGGGAGAGGCAGAGGAAGAAATAGGCTCTCCATGGAGCAAGAAGCCCGATGCAGGACTTGATCCTAGGATCCTGGGATCATGACCTGAGCTGAAGGCAAATGCGTAAGCAACTGAGCCACCCAGGTGTCCCAGAATTACAGATTCTTAAATGTTTTCCTTATGCTTCTCTGTGTATGCAGGTTTTCCTCAATGAGTATCCATTATCTTAATAATTATAAACAAAAAGAAATTTAATATTGTAAAAATAAAAATAAAGGATATTCAATGTCAGGTATTCATTAATCATATTTACTAATTTCTGAGGAGGCCTCTTCCATGTGTAATGCACCATATTTACTATCTTGCTAGTTGGCTCTGTTTAGTTGATGTATTTTTCAATAACGTAGTTAATCAATTTGGAAAATAAAATTAGAATACATTGACTCAGATTCCAGCCAAGTACTCTTTACTCTAGACTACATTGCAAAATGTAAAATAATTTTAAAATGAACTAAAAGAAGCACCAGAACACTAAAAGTAAAAAAAAAAAAAAAATCAGTGCAAATACGTTTATACAAAAGTTTAAAATCTTGAGCTTGTGAGGATTTTGGAGGATATTTTTGAAAAACTGACCATCCAAATAAAGCAAGTTTGTCTGGGATGCAAATTTATAAACAAAATGGTTATATGAAGTGAGAAAGGCATGAGTCTTTGTTTGCTTCGATATTATTTTTAACACGTTGAACTATTCCAGTAAGTGATTTGAATTGCAATTTAGGAACCAACTGAGTCAACAAAATAAATATGACAATTCGATGCCATTTGAGGATATTGGCATTTTATAAAAGAAATTGTCTTGTAGAGTAGATGGTGGTTCTGGCTTGGGTTGCATCTCTTTTTCTCCTTTTTCCCCCTCTGAATGGAGATCCTTGCCACCAGGTTCAAAGCACTCTCTTGCCAACTCTAACACCATGGAAATAATTTAAAAGGTGCACTGGAGGAAATGTTTCAAGGTAATGGAGGCTTTTACGACTGGGTCAGATACAAGGGTATACTTGTACAGGTGATCAAGAGAGGGAACATACAAATATATCATGCTAATTTGGCAATTTTCACAATTATTTTAGGACCATTGCCAGAAGTTCATCAATCTGTACTTCCATTTTCTCTACAATGGCAGGCTATACTGGTTGTCCAGCCTCTCCGTGAATGTTTATAGAACCAGAAAACTCTCAGTCTCTCCTGGGTTCTTACCTTGAGGTCCTAGATGCCATAGGAATGCCTAAGTAAGTTTTGCGGAGCAGATAACACCTAAATTACGTGTGAATTTTTGAAGATGTGGTTTAGTTTCCATACTTACTCAAATTCCTGAAAGTCCAGCAACTTCAAAAGAAGTAAGAGCCAGCACAGAAATAGGCAATTCCATTTTCAAACAGCTGAAATAACTGAAAAGCCAAAACCAAAATGGTATTACAATGACAATTTCTACAAGTAGTATGGATGTGAAACACTTGAAATTCAAATCTTAGTTCCAGCACTTATTAGTTATATGATCTTGGGCAGTTTAGTTAACATCTCAAAGCATCAAGTTCTTCATCTATGAAATGGAAATAATATCGAATTCACAGTGTTGTAAGAATTAGAACAGATAATCTATGGGCAATTTGCTAGAATAGCTTTATTCTTTTCTTCTCCCCTACCTTCAGTTTTTAGTGGAGTGTATATTTGTATGGTATTATATGAATTAAAAAACTAAGGAATGCTTATTAAATTCTTGGGTCTTACATCACTTGCCTAGGTCTACTCTGTAGCCTATCCTACTCCTGCCCCCTTTACTCCTCTGTTTTTACCACCTTGCCTTTCTTGCAGTTCCTAAAATGTCACACAAACTCCCATTTCAAGGCTTTTGATTGGCTGTTCACATCATCTGGATTGCTCCCTACTTCCTTCTACCTTTCCCCCAGTTTAAAATAAAACAGAACAAAAACAAAAACAAGTTGTTCCCTCTCTTTCTTTTCTGTATTTTTCCAGTAAAGCCAGTCTATCAAGATTGCAACACCTGTCCCCCTCACGCATAGGAGATAGACCTGAAATATCCTGAAATGTTTCGAAATCAAGCTGTTGAAGAATCCTGAGATAGTGCTGGAGACAGTTCCAGAATCAAAAGGAAGAATGATACGTAGATGAAACTTTTATTTCTGGCTATGATGGAGTGATCTGTATCAAACCATCTCTTCTACTGAGTATAGTTATAAAGGCAGAATACAGAAAAGACTAATACATGAACACAGTGTTGTAAAAGTAATCAGTGAGCAGCCAAGGCATCCCGCACTGGGACCCCACATGCCAGAAACAAATCTAGGAGAGCCAACTGCCTCTGCTGTTTTCCCCGTGAAATATTAGCCAGACTTCAGACACAGCACTGCAGTGACACAGAAAATGATGGCCTAATGCAAGAAATTAGCAAAGTCCTACCCATAGGCCGAGTGTGGCTTCCTGTGCACAGCAAGCTCCTTGGGTTACATAATGCCCGTGGCTGTTTCTGCAGGACCGTGGCAGAGTTTAGTTCTGCCAGAGACTGTCCAGCATGTGGAGCAGAATCATGTCCCTCTCACCTAGCTGGAAGGATAAATATTGGATTCTAGGGCTGCCAGTGAGAACGGGGCCCCAGAAACACTGTCATCCAGTCGAGACCTCTGAAAAGCTGTGCGCTCTGCTCTAAGTGAACACGTAAACTAGACACCTCTACAAAACAAACACCCAGCCTTGATTCGATCAGAGTCATTCATGTGCATCAGTTCTTTCCGATAACTTGACAAAAGCAGATCCTCGGAGGAAGAAAATAACCTTATCCAGAGCTTCTACAGTTTTCTATACTCAATATCTACCATTTAATCAGTAACTACCAGAAATGTCAAGAGATGGGGACGGTGACCGAAAAGCAAGAGAAAAAAGACAATATAAGTGGTCAAGAAGTTACCAGGAGTATACTTTGAAGGAACTGGTTAATATATAAAAGAAAATAGATGACAATATTGATAACTCACCATAGAATCATAATATAGGCAAAAACTGAAAATTCTAAAAGTGATAAATACAGTTAATGACATTAAGAATGCAATAGATACATTTTAGAGGCAGATAAAAAATATCTACACAAAAGCACTGAAAAAAAGAAGTATGGAAAATGCATAGCAGAATGCAAGAGACATGGGACCCAACAAAAAAATCACCTAATGTAACTGTCACAGGCGTTCTATATATGAGACAGAGAACAGGGTGGAAAAAAAATTGGAAGAGATACTAACTGGGAGGTTTTTATTTAACTAAACTAACAACATCAAGTCACAGATTAATGAAATCCCATTAATCTTATTAAAGAGAATAAATGAAAAGAAGCCACACCTGGGTGGCTCAGTGGGTTAAGCCGCTGCCTTCGGCTCAGGTCATGATCTCAGGGTCCTGGGATCGAGTCCCGCGTTGGGCTCTCTGCTCAGCAGGGAGCCTGCTTCCCTCTCTCTCTGTCTGCCTCTCTGTCTACTTGTGATTTCTCTCTGTCAAATAAATAAATAAAATCTTTAAAAAAAAATTAAATCTTCTGAAAACCTGAGACAAAGAGAAAACCTATAAAAATAGAAAGAAAAGGGTACATTTTTCCCAATGAGGCTGCAGTAAGACTGACAGCTGTTATTCAGACACTAGAAACCAGATGAATCAGATCAAACTTCTAAGTATAATTAGCAAAAACTTAAGACAATAGGAGTATGTCATTAGGTATAAAATCAGCCAAATCCAGAATGTAAAAACCAAACGTCATGTGACGTGATTTCCTCATCCAGTAGGTAGGAGGAGGAGGAGAGGGGGGAAGAAAAGAGAAAAAAGGAAGACAAAGAAGGAATTATCTTGAAATGCATAAATCAAATGCAGTGTTGGAACCTTCCCTATGTCCTGATTTCAATAAACTAAAAAAAGAAAAAGACACTTATGAACCAATGGGGGAATTTTAGTTGTGATAATCCTATTTTGAACATTTTTTTTAAAAACCCTTAATTATTAGAGACAAACTGAACTATACACACATTAGTAATATATTTATTATCTCCTTTCATATAATTTAGTGGAGATGTGGCTACATAGATAAATGAGATAAGATCTACCTTTTGATAATTTTTGAAGCTGGTGAATGGATGTAGGAAATCCATTATACTGTTTTATCTGTATTTGTGTTTTAGAATATTTCTATAATAAAAAGGCAGATTTTAAAAAGAAAAATCGTTATCTTAAAGTATTGTTAACTACTTGAGTTAAACAAAATGAGCTTATAATTCATACCAAAAAAAAGACATTTCTGTGATTATTTTATGATACCTAGGCTTACGTATCTTTTTTGAAAATCAAAGTAATAATTTTACATTCCAAAATTTCAGTCCCTTTTAGAGGGTCAGGATTTTTCCCCCTTAATTTTCTCTTTATTTCCAATCTATGCTGTAAGAAACAGTTTAAGATTTTTTTTTGCAGAGGAGCAATGGAGACTGTACTTTGTACCCCAGTTTGGACAGGAGTAGGTCTTGCCGTGTTCCTATACTAGCCCTTGCTGCTACTTGTGTGAATTAGCAAAGAGGCCCCTTTCTTGAGTGGAGGCCCCACGTGTAGGTCTGGGCTCCAGCCTTTGCCCATCCCTCATTTAGGTGTCACTATGCACTGAATGAATTAAGCTTTTGTGGCAGCCTTGAGATTATGAAATCTTTTCTCAGTTTTCCAGTTTCACTGGCAGTGAAGCTGATCTTTTTTTTCATAGAAAATTACTGATTTATTATTCCCTCTTCCTCCCACTGCTTTTCTCTCCCTCCTTTCTTCATACATTGCTGGCGCCAATTGCTTTTAAGGCTGTAATCGATGACTCTTCTCTCTGTGTCACATGAAATCCTTCCCTTTACGTAACCCAGGGCATGGCAATAGGGCCATTTCTTCCACAGATTTATAAGGAACCCAACCCACACTTCTTTTTTTTTTTTTTTTTTTAAAGATTTTATTTATTTATTTGACAAGAGAAATCACAAGCAGGCAGAGAGGCAGAGAGAGAGAGAGAGGGAAGCAGACTCCCTGCTGAGCAGAGAGCCCGATGTGGGACTCGATCCCAGGACCCTGAGATCATGACCTGAGCCGAAGGCAGCGGCTTAACCCACTGAGCCACCCAGGCGCCCCTACCTTTTATTTTTACCTGATATTTTCTCCTTCCTCCCTTCTGCATTTGCATTTCCGTTTCATGCTTAAACTCTGAAATGTTTTTAAATAAATAAAAATAACGATAAATACATTTTTATAAAAAGTTTTCTTACGAAACCATCTCCTTCTCGCGTTCCGCTCTAACCCCATATTCGTCTCAGCGGTGTCTCTCGCTGCTATGGGCTGCGCCAGTGTGTCCCTTGGGGCATTTAATAATGTTACTTTGTGTTGAGATTTGCCACTACTGATAGTCACTTTGTGCTATTGCTGAGTCTCACCGTTAATAATCTTCAATAATAGTCTTAATTCTCCTTGGTATTCCCATAGCAAGTGGCACAGCATACTGTATCTGTGGCCCACCCAGTTGTTTTTGTTGAATGAGTCGCTTCAGTATTTACAGCATCGCAGCCTGAGATAGATATAGAAATTATGTATGTTCAGTGTTCAAGGGAGGCAGCATCTAAATTCTGGGTAGCTTTAGAAATAAACAAATGATTCTTCTTGACCTCATAGTTCTCTTTAAATCAATAATCCCTGCATATCTATTAAAACAGACTTTCAGTTAGAAGAATGTCTCTCTTTGATCACACGTACAGAGTTATTGCTAATGACTTCTGTTAATGGAAATTCAATAGTTGAGCCTAGGTACGCCTATAAAACTGAATCTGCAGAAGAAACAAATAGGAAAATAATAATATCTAAGCCTGGCAGTGGTTACACAGGCAGCCATGGGGTACATGCAGGCTATGTCTGTGGGAGAAATAAATATATGTCAGCATAAATAAAAATCTAAAGAAAAAAAGGGTTGATAAATTGCTGTTTTTCTGAAGTATGCCATGACTGTGACTTGGACCCAAAGTCCTGTTCATGCCGATTCTTTGTGACAGCCTTCTTCTGTAAGAAATTTATGTAAGATGTGTATTGCATAATTACCACATACATAATTATATAACTTTTTAGATAGTATTATCATACCACGTTGGTTTTTTTTTTTTTTCCTTTAAAGAAGATTTACGTTTAGTCGAGCTCAAGAAGCCCCAGTAAGAGACACTGAGGAAGGGAGGACCAAGATTCAGGTGACCCTGATTCTCTGCTGTGACTGATGAATGAAGAGGGCTGTTTTGAGTGGAAAACAATACCATTTTCTTTGTTTCAGGGAAGGTGACATAGAGGGAAATTATTTCATTATCTTCAGAACGGTTGTACTATTGTTGATCTCGAAGAACTTAGCAGGGCGGTTTGAACAGTAACAGTTTTTAAGTGGTACTTCAAAGGAGCCTGGGATGAGAGGGAATTCTAAGCAAAAGAGATTCAGGCAATCTTGATATATTAAATAAAGAAAACACTTGTATCTTTTTATAATAGTTTAGGACTATAGGTTGATCTGGACATTTAATCTTCAAGGAATTGATTTCATAAAGAGCAGAAAGGGTAGCCAACAAAAACTTGCCTGTCACAGCCCTCGGTCTGGTTGGTGGGAACTAGAGCAGGACTATCTGTGAGGGCCGAGGGGGGATTTATGAACACTCATTGTTCATCCAATAACCATAATGAAAGGTTTCGATAACGAGATTGTGCATTGATGTTCTGTAGCCTCGCCGCCCATTTGAGGTATTTTGTCTAATTCAGACATTTAGGTTTCATAGTTGAGGAGAAAGGATAATTGAAGAAATTGATGAGATCCTGCAGGACAGGAGTGTAATTTAGGATAGAGGGAATGCAAAAGGTGAAATGTCTAAATATCTCAAATTGCCAAGTCACGATAAAATAATAACTCATAGGCTAACTTAGAGAGGTAATACAATAAGGTGCAGCACACAGGCTCTGGAATCCAACTGGCCATTGCATGTTACAGGTGTGCAGTTCCAGGCAAACGCTCAAGCTCTGGGCTCTATTGTCCTTCGTGGAAAGTGGTAATATTATCAACTACTTCATGGAATGGATATGTGGCATGGGAGATATCTATTGTTTTTGCCCAGCATCCATTTTATCCTTCTAATCTGAAGCTCCTGGAACCCTAATTTCCCTCTGGTAGCCACCCCCCACTCCTCTTTTAGCCTCTGCATTCATAAGAGGAAGCCTGTGATTTAACTTGGCTGGCTGTGCTCTCCTTACCTTGGCTCTGTGAATGGGTCAGAGTGGTTTGATGTCCAGTCAGAGCAAAACTGATGCAATGAGAATTTTTCTGGGATTATTGGAAGGAAGAGTCATTTCTTTCCCACTGGACTGGAACCCAGAACATAAAGCTGAAGCTGCTGAAAGTCATCTGTCCATGAAGAGCGTGAGAACTAAAATAAAACAGGAGAGCCAAGCCCAAGGAGCAGGGAATATTGCTTAAGCCCCCAAACCTAGCAGTTTCTGAAACAAGCTCTCCGCCTATATTGTAGTTATTTGAACCAACAAATTCCTTATTTTGGGGGTGTTGGAAAGGGGTTCAGCTTAAGCAGGTTTGAGTTGAGTCTTCTGACACCTGAAACATTAAGAATGTTAACCATATGAGGTTCAAATTGTATAAATTATAATATAATATATAAATTACAATAAAATTATCTATTTTATATATATTTAAATGTTATCTAATTATGGTAAAATTAAATTATTTTAAATTGTATATCTATTCTATCCCTCAGGAATATAACTGACACCTCTTGTGTATTCATTATATTCTAGATACTATACTGTTGGCCTCACATAATTACTCCATTTAACCCTTAAAACCTCATCAGGCAGGGCATATTAGGTATCTATTGGTGCATAACAAACTACACCAAACCCTACATTTGTTATTTCATAGTCTCTCTAAGTCAGGAATTTGGGAGCAGCTTATTTGACTGGTTCTGGCTCATCATCTCTCATAAAGTCTCAGTTACAAAGTCACTTGGGGTTGCAGATGTATGAAGGCCTGACTGGGGTGGAGAACCCATTGTGAAGATGAAAGAGTGAGTGACTCAGCACAGACACGGGTTTCAGTATGTTTTATGATTGTGTACTGGAAGTGACACAGTGTCACTTACGTAACACCAACAGTCATACAGGCTAGCTCTATTCAGTGTAGTAGGGCACTACCCAAAGATGTGAGTATCAAGAGGCAGGGACCATGGGGCCATATTGGAGACTTGCTAAACACAGAATATGTGATCTCCATTTTATAGATGAAGAAATGAAGCCTTAGAATACTTAAGTACTTTGTTTAGGGTCACATAACTATTGAAGGATGAAACAAGATTTGAGACCTAGCCAGTCTCATTCCAGAACATGCTCCCTTAACCACAGTGCAGTGCTTTTTAGTTAACTGTCCCCGTAGAAGTTAATGATTATTATTTAAGTATAATGTATTAGCAACTCAGAACATGTAAAACTCATTTAATGTTTCTCTCCATCACTTTAATATGTCTTTGTTTTCAAACTAATAAGTAAGGCTTAAAGTAGCATATCCCTGCAAAAGACTTTTTAAAGAGATTCCATATATATTATGACATTTGGAACAACATCCCTGGCATCTCCCTCGGCCAGAGCCCGCCAGTGTGGGAGCCTTGCGTGTATGTCTCAGGACCAGACTTCAGGGGGTGGAGCCAAGAAGAGAAGGGCGAAGAAGTTCCAGAGAGGGAAACGGAGAATCACAAGCTCAAGATCCCTACACTTTAGTTAGTAAATAACTCATTTGGGTAGAAGCAAATTGTAAGTGAAGTGAAAAATAATCCTGTGCAGAGCACATTTTTAATGAGATTTTTGAAAAATTAATTCACTGAAATAACTTGAATATTTAATATTTCATCCTTTTTCCTTCTTTTTCTTGCTTTAATCAGCCTGTCTTTCCTCATCTTCTGTATTGATTTTTTTTAGGCCAACATTATATTTAGAAGGCTTCGTCCAGTTCGTAAAGTCATTGTGTTTAATAACTGTTTAAATGTCTTAGCATGGCATGTTCCGCATTGCAGAATAGGTAAATGTTTTGTGATTGACAAAGAAGACAAGTTGCACCAAATCATTTTATTTAAAAGATTATTTTAGCAGAATCAGGTTGGCTGATATATTCTACCAATTTCAGTATCAATTTTTCAGTGAGAAACTATGTGTGACTCTTTTAAAAAAAGAAAACTCCTTTAAATATTTTCCTTATTATTGTGTCTTAGCATTTCATGTTCACTTGTCATCTGTGACTTATTTTTTGTTTTTGCTTTAACCTAAGATTCTTATTTCATATGTGTTAAAGGTTCCCTGTTGAAAACACCAGGTTGCACCTTCACGGATGTCTGTGTATGACGTCATACTTCCCACCCGGCCAGAGGGGTTCCCTTACCACTGTCCTTGAGCTAAGGTGTTCTCTGACCCAACAAGTCTGGAATTCTTTTCTTTTTTTAAAGATTTATTTATTTATTTTTATTTGAGAGAGCGCGCGCGCGTGCACGCACACAGTGGCAGGGAAGGGGACGCAGAGTGGGGCAGATGGAGAGTCTCAAATAGACTCCCCGCTGAACATGGACCCTGACACAGAGCTCGATCCCACAACCCTGAGATCATGACCTGAGCCAAAATCAAGAGTCAGACACTTATCCGACTGAGCCACCCCGGTGCCCCAAGTCTAGAATATTCTTGCAGAGCGTCTCTGGGATCCACCAATTCCTCTTCATTTCCATGGCCAAAATGTCAATTCACATTCTAATCACCTTGGCGACTCCTTGCTGAGCTCATTCAGTTAAATACGTACCCCAAACATTTATTTACTAAAAATAGTGAAAATATGGAATTGTGGGTGCTTATGTAGACACACTTGTTTTGGGTAACAAAGAAATAGCAATGTTGTATAGACAGTAAGAATCATCAGGCTGTAGTGGGGGACAGGAGGGCAGGAGAGAAGTTCCGGTCCCTGAGGCACATGGAGCTGCCTGTTGAAGCCGTATGAACAGGTATTTTCGCTGGTGATTACTGGAGTTGATATTTTCCACAGCATAACTTTTGTTTTTACTTGAAAGAGTCTATAATTGGTTTCATCAATATAGGAAAGTGCCTTGCTTGAAAACACAGTTAAAGTAATTCAGAGAAGTAAAATAATATTTTTGCGGTCCCTTTTTTGAGTCTGGCAACACAACTCAATATTCAGGGCCAAGCAGAACAGCATAATGAAAAAAAAAAAAAAGTAAGTTGTTGGTTTTTTCTGTTTTGTTTTTGTTTTTCCTTTTAATGTCAGAAGGGACCTCCACATATTTTCTAGAAATCTTGCTGTGTGGAATTGCTATTGTTTTTGGCTCTGTTTTAACCAGTAAACTAGTTACCCTGAATTCTAAGGCACCCTTGATAGACGTGTGGGTAGTGAAATAGACCCTCTGTTTAGTGGACTATGGTTTCTGCAGAAAGAACAATAATACTCCAGGTTATTTTAGTGTCATGGTTTTAAAAGGATCACCCTGATGCAATTAAGTCATAGTTTGGAGTGGAAAGGAGGTGGGGAAGGAGATATTAAAACCAATGAAAACACTGTCGACGAAATTACTTTGGCTGTTTGATGGAGCAGATACAACAGATTAAAAAGTGGTGATTTGCAGTACTGTGAGCAGATTACACCGTCCAAGAGGGTTTGACTTCTAGATTGATGAAGCCATAAAAGAAAAACTGCCACCTATGTGCTTGCTTATTTTTCAAATATGAACTACTTTAAAAACTGAAGCCTAATTATGGACTATATTTCTCCTGTGAACGTTAATAAAAGTTTGACCAAACCTAAATTATGCTTTCCACAACCTTTTTAAAGTCAAATGAAAAAAAAAATACAAAAAACAAACCTCAACCAATTATAGTAACAGTGCTGTGTAGGAGGTTTGCAAATATATGATACATTTGGACAGCTGTTTTTTACTGGAATCCTATCAAGACCGTCACTAAAATATTTTGGAATGCTTAAAATGAGGGAATGCTAAATTTGTCGCTGTGCCTCTGCCGCTGGAGGCCCCGACTTCGAAAGTGTTTCTTGGTTGCACCGATGCTACCAGTTCTTGAAGCTGTACCCAGATTCCCCAGTGGTTAATACAAAATATTTACTTTACATGAAATCCTTCACTTTTCAATTATACTATTTGTCTGTGGAAGGTGATCGTTCTGATACACTTGATCAATGCAATAGGCAGGTAGGATATTCAAAGACTGCCCCTATAAAATGGGGTGGAGGGTTATTAAATGACACTAGCAAAAGCATAAATAACCAAGAGCTGTGAAGATACAGGAAGGGATAGAAGAGCATGTGGAGCTGGTCTTTGACCCTGTCCTGGTCAAAAGTATCTTAGATAAAGATGAAGACAAGATAATGTCCCACTTCTTGGTCTGTGAACTCTGAGTGTCTATAATAATAACTCTGTAATTGCCATACATATCCGTGTGGTTAGTCTTAATATTCCCTTTGTATTTTTGTTGTTGCTGTTAGTGTGTGTTTTATTTTGCATAGGGTTAACCTGGATTTTAGTTAAAAATCACCTTTTCCCATCCTTCCGCCTCTTTTCTTCCTTCCCTTTACTTCAGACTTTAATTAATTTTGTCAAAGCCCAGCTTGGTTCCAGAGATTTCCCACAGGTCCAAAAACACCTGAGTCTGGGGCTTCCTTCTCTTCCTTCTGATTCTCTCCTTTTCTCCCAGCACTGGATACCAGTCTGTTCAATCAGATGTTTCCAGGGAACCATGGTCAGTTTGGTGACCAACAGGAAACCCAGATTTTTCAGGAACATCAATTCCAGGTCTTTTTCACAGTTGGTTCCTGAAGTTTTTTATGACAGCCCTTATTTCCAGCACAAGGCCTAAAGTATCCAATATACGCAGACTCTGGCCTCAGCCAAATTTCCCTTTATCTGTTACCGTCCCTGCCTCTCACTTTCAATGTGTAGGAATGTCACACACCTGGCATTCTTCCCTTTCTGCTTTTGTTAATGTGGTCCCTTCTGCATGGAAATAAAATGGCATAGGTCAAGTGTCTCTTTCTATAGAAGCCTTCTCCCCCATCTCCAGGGGAAGCTGTGTGTTTCTCACCAACATTTCTGTTAAGACCACTGGTTGCAAATTCGGGGTGCACCAAAATAACGTGAGGGGCTTGTTAGAATACAGATTCCTAAATTCCTCATTCAGTCGATCAGGGAGGGGGCCTGAGAGTTTGCATTTCTAACAGTCCCTTGGGGTGATGCTGTGAGGAACACTGTTCCAGGTGTTCATTAAACCCAGGAAATAGTAAGATGGGGTTGAGTTTCCTCAACCCAGCTGTGTCACCTTTGAAGGCAGATGACTTGATGTTCTCTAATGTCTTTATGTGTATTTACAACACCCAAGTACCACACCTGACAGTATGCAATTGCTCCTGAAAAATCAAAGCTAATAGACAGAAGTGCATCATGGTGCTGGAAATGAGCTGAACTAGCTATCAGGAAACTCATTTTAGCTGCCACAGTCTTTCAGTTTCTTCATCTCCCATTAATGATTTAAAAATTGGTCTACCCTATCTGCTTATTTTGAGAAGATTAAATTAAATATAAGGACCTTTATGTTACATATATACACATGTGTTTGATGTCATTCTCTCCATGGGTTTTGGCATGCGTGCGTGTGTGGTGTGTGTGTGTAATGACGAGTTTACTAGCTAGTACATCTTAAGTACTTAGTAAGTGGTATCTTATTAGAATTATGAATAAATTCGTTTGAAAAGTCTCCCCTGTTTATGTTATCACCATATTAACCACACAGTTTATACTGGCTGGTTTCTATAGGGAGTAGGGGGCAAGGGAAGCAGGAGGAAGAGAGACACCATTATGTAGAAGACAAGAGGACACATAATAGGCCCCTGAAACATGATTTGCTGTGGTAACTGTGAAGTCTTTGTTTATTAAAAGTGGTTTAGGGTTAGACAATATGTTCTTGAGTTTTCAAAGCTTTGGTTTTCCTTGGAAAGGGTAAATGTGGTTGACTTAACATAAACATCTAATACTTTCTTCCCCTCTCATAGCTTCTCTCTTTGGCACATTGCCAAGTCACTGGAGGGCTGCTGAAGTATACAGTTCTCGAATAATAATTAACATATAGTGTCAGGATAGCTTTCCATCTAGATATTTTACACATGTGCACACTAATACACTGAAGGTTTCTGACTACAAAAAAAGTCTTAAATACCAGGAAATACAGGTGAACAGCTGTCTTCCAATAGCAGTAATCAGCTGACTCTGTTCTGACCAGTGTTGGACAGGAAGGCAGGTGCTTCGGTCTGTCTGTCTGTCTGGTGGTTGGGAAGTTACTGAGGCAATGCATACCACTGAAATCCTGGAAACTGGGCATACCCCTGGGAGTATCTTACTCTTATATTAAAGAGACTTAGGTACCAAGTATAGTATATTTAGGTGAGGGGTTAGGGAGGAAAGCAGAATAAACTCTGCTTTATTAGAAAGGGTAATTGATTTAAATTAGAACCTAACCTACTCTACTTAACTTTAGAGAACTTCATTCACTAGGGTCAGATTTAATACTGACATGAAGTTACCTGATAGAGGATTAGCAGGGGGTGATTTTATGAATAGTCGGATAAATCATTCTGTCCTCAGCACCCTTATAGTTCTGTGCTCAGTTACTTTTACCATCTGTGAATGAGCGAGCATACATTATTAAGCTTGTGCTCTGTTTCAGGCTCTGAGACATTCATGTATTCATCACATGACTGATTTTTATCTCAGCCACCTTAGAGATGGGCAAACAGAAGCTCTGAGTAAGAAAGATTTGCCCAAGGAAATAACTCTGAGTAAGCAGACATGGGGCCTATCCTTACTGCAAATCCAGAACTGACTGTGTTTTAGCAAAGTCCTTTTCATCAAGCATGAAAATCTCTTCACCGATTGACATGTGTTAAATCTACATTAATTCTTTCTGTGTGTTAGCCATCCAGCTGTGCTGCTGAGGTAGACCACTCACCCAAGGGTGAATTTGTCTTTTAGAAAATGAAAATGTGCCTTCCCCCCGACATATTCAACCTGTAATGGGCAGATAAACATAAGTACTAATATATCTACTTGCACTTTATTACCTTAGGAGGAGTTAGTAGGACGCTTGCTCAAGATTATCCAACAAATAAGTCAGAATCTACCTCATTATATTCTCTCCCCTCAAATCCAAATTTTCTTGCCCTTACATGTGAATTCCCATTATAGTTCTTTTATACTATAAAATAAGATCAAGCATTACTATAATTTATTTGCTACTTTGGAGTTTTAAAACTACCAGGTTCCATTTTAATTGCATTGGTTTCTTTGAGAAACAAGTTTACCTATGGCAAAATCACGCACAATTTCTGCATTGTTTTCTAATTTACCTTGAAGTGTCATAGTCACAGTACAGCACAGATTTCACAGACACTGAAGGATTTGAAACTCTGTGTCTTAATGGTCACAGCATGGATTTTTCATGAACACGGGGACCATCTCAAACCACAATCAGAATACCTGTAATATACTGAAACAACCATTACATGCGGGCAAAGACCATTTTCATGATGATTCATAATCAGAAATATTTCACACAAGTCTTAAATAGCAGAAATGGTCCTATAATAAAATTCTAATGGGACACATTTTTTAAAGCTTTCATTTATTTATTTAAGTGAGAGAAAGAGAGAGCACACAAGTGGGGAGGAGGGTTGCAAAGGGAGAAGTGGACTCCCCACGTATCAGGGAGCCTGACATGGGCTTGATCCCAGGACCCTGGATGATGATCTGAGCCAAAGGCAGACACTCAACGGACTGAGCCACCCAGGTGCCCCATGGGAGACTTATTTTTTAATATATCTTAAGCTGTGGGGCTATGCAACTGAGACTTAACAATTTTCTGATTTATAATGTTGAATATATATGCATCCTCACTCAGGAGGGAAAAAAACTCTCAAGTTTTCAATGACTAGATTGTGATTGGTTTAGGAACATAAACAAAGTTCTAAGTCAAATTTTCTAACTGGTTGAAGGTTTTCTGTTATTCTAGAGAAAGGAAATGTATTGCTTAGTAAGTCTTTTATTTCATGAATATAAAAGAAAATTTTCTTATTATAGATAAGAGTTTCATGGAAAAAAAAATTTAAGTCTGTGGACTTTAAATAAAGTCAGACAGACTGGATTTTAATACAAGCTCTGTTATTTCCTAGCATTGTGAACTTGGGCACATATTCAGCCTTGTGCTGACTCCTAGTCAAGGGATAGCAGTCAGGATAATGACACTTTCAAGAGTAGTGGTGAGAATTAAGTGAGATAATCCATGTATTCTTGCACACTAGAGGTCCTGACCATATATCAGCAATTACAGCAATTACTGGGGATAAAGTACAAATTTTGATAAGATAAAAGTAAGCCCTCCATGCACGTTAGAACCTAAAAGTGAAATCAGGAAATGAGAATGTCATTAGTGAAAAAGTAAGAATAACACATGATTTGCCACAGTTTCACAAACCCTTCAATATGTGCAAATTGGCTTTAGAAAGAAAACAAGTGTGGACTAGAAACCAGTGAGTGGTGTCAAGGAGCTTAGCCGTATTACTACCTACATAAGTAATTTTATAAACTGCAGAATCTCACTGGATAAGGAAGTTGAGACCATCTTCCCTCAAAGAATATATGTTCGAAATCCGTAAAAGCTCATTTATGCAAATGTGTTCTTAGAAGCATGGCAGACAACAGAGGAGCAGGACTATCAAACATATGAACAACTTCAGCAGAGAGCTACTAATGAAATACTTACCAAATCAGTTGAAATTAATAACTTGATGCCACAGTAAATTTTATCTGAAATTTCTGTAGTGCTATCATGTTATCATGTATAATTTTGTATATGGAGCTGGAAATTTATATCAGATCGGATGATAGTCCCTGACTGCATGTGAATATTCCTATTAACATCTAATTAAAATTAAATTTAATTAAGAGTCTAGTTCCTTGATACCATTGAATTGGACCTTTAATAACATTTAAAAAAATGACTCTGATCTCTATTACCCACTATTGACAGTAAAGCCTTTGTAGGAGCCTGGTGTTGGATAGTAAGGAGGGCATGTGTTGCATGGAGCACTGGGTGTTTTGCTTAAACAATGAATCTTGGAACACTGAAAAAAAATAAAAAAAAAAAAATAAAATTACCAAAGGAAAAAAAGAAGGGGGGGTGGGAGGAAACAAATCCTTTGTAGGCATCAGATAGAACTTTAAACCAAAATTATATCTGGGTTAATTTGGTCTCATAAGTAATTTGAGTTACTTGACTGAGTTGCAGTAAGATTTGTTCTACCTTTGGATTTAATTCCTAACCCATGAGTGCTGGACTACCCAGGTAAATATGAAAAACCTCCCAGAGATAGTGAAAGAATTGAACAACTTTAAATAAGGCAGAAAAACATAAGGACTGAAAAAATTGTGGGTGAAGTCATGGTGTCAATATTTGATACTGTGTTCCCCCTGCATTGATTACCATCCACTCCCCAAGAAAGACATTATGAAATGGAATCGGTGAAGAACAAATGTTAGTAGTGGATTGATTTTTATCAGTAAAATATGTATCTTTACCACTTTATTCTGAAAACTCTTGTGAAATCTTCTATGAAGTAAAATTCAAATAAAAAGAAAAATGCATTGACAGCCAAAACTAAATAAGTGGTTGACAAGATATTGATAGGCTGTTTATTAAATTCATGTACGTAAGAGAGAATAGAGGCTCTATTGTAGAATATTCATCCAAAATCAGCTTTATTAATTACTAAACCAGAATCTCTTGCTTCTTTCTGAATCGTGGTTAGCCCAAGAAATCATGAAGGGGGTCAGTCATGTTCCACTTATCATCTGTAAATTGTTTACAGATTCTTCTCAACTTCTGTCCAGTTAGCTAGAGTATCAATTGGGAAGAAGGTCAAAGGAGAGCAAAATAAATTGCTGATGAAATTGCAGTAGGCAAACCTTCATGCAAAAGGAGGTGCCTCTAAATTTCACAAGAATGGGTTGAGTAAAATCTCAGAACCATTCTGCCCAAAGCACTCTGGTTTCTCACATTTAAGCTCCTATTAAGTTCAGCAGAAATACAGTCCTTATGTTTCTGATTCATTTTCAACTAATTCAGCACAATGTTTTGCAAGCACTTTTTGATGTTGGAGAAACATGTTGTGTTGTCTTTCCGAAGTCATTTTTTGTTGAAGCAGGACATGTTGTGTTGTCTCTCTAAAGTCATTTTTTTTTGTTGAAGCAGGAAGTTGAAAATTAGCGCAAAGAGCAGAACAGTGTATTTTTTTAAAAACATGAATTCAAAATGAATTAGCCTAAAATTTATCAAAATATGATTGTTTTATTCATCATTTTAATTAAAGAATTTGAAAACCTTCTTATGTCAAACACATGGCTTACTTTACAACAGAAAGACTAGATGCAGGAATTACAGGTGGAAGAGGGAGTAAATAATTTTAAATACATCTGAATGCAATGGAACAGAGGTTTTACAACACTTGGGCTTTATCCGTTTGAGGCCTGGCTTTACTCAAAATACATGTTTTTAGAAGTGGGTAAGTGCTTTGAGTTGTGGTATATATGATTATGGTATTGTTTATTTTTCACTGCTTGTTTTCATTCTATCATATTTCATTTTAAAAGAATAATAGAATTATGGGTTCTCTAATACATGCCTTGAACATGGTTTCATTATTAGCAGCTATGATGTTGGTTCATTAGTGGTCATCTGTGAGCACTTGAGACTTTCCCTCCACCATCACAGAATCTCCCAGATGCACTTCTCTCTCTCTGCCATCAAAAACAATCTTTGATATTTGAAACCTCCCGTGTTTAGAAGAAATTCTGGGAAAATGATCAATATTTGAAATGAGGCCTGCCATGTCTTCTTTTCATTTTTTTCCATCTGCCTAAGTATAATTTGAAAAGATTATGCTGTCTTTCACTTGGAGTTTCTTTAGTACAAGCATTTCATGTCCATTTAACTATAATGAATTTAATAAGTTTAGAAAAATGCACAATTAAAAACGTAAGAAGTTGCCATTCTACATTATGGCACCTCCATTATTAATTTGTATAATTTCAGTAACTCTGTAATGTAACTATTACTGAAATCTCTCATTAACCTTAAGCCAAGACCTGGAAATACGTTTATTTGTAAAACCTGGAAACATCTCTTATTGACAACTGGCTAAATGGGAAGGAAACTAATATAAAGGATATATTTTGCAAAGGAGTATCAAATGGTGTACAGTAGAATAAGCACAGATTCAACAGGACCTCTGGGTATTAGATTGTCTGGGTATTAGAGTTGAAATAAATTTTCCAAATTCATGTATTTGATCAGTGGTGTGGACCTAATTCAAAGCAAGTCTGTTTGATTCCAAATTCCATTTATGTTCTTTTATCTGATAAACATGAAGTGCATTTGCAGTTTGTGGGAGAAGCCAAGTCTGTTGTAGGAGGTAAATGTGTACCAATGATTACTGTAGAGTACAATGAGGGAGATCATTAACACGCATACAGATGTGGGAGCGTCATCAGAGAACAAGTGTCTGGTGCTGCCTAGATAGGACAGAGCAGATCTCATGGAGAAAACCACAGAAATAAGTTTTGAGATAATAGTAGGATTTCACCAAGGAAATCAGAGACTAAAAGGACTTCTGTCAAGCCCCGTGGGTGGCTCAGTTGGTTAAGCATCTGCTTTTGATTCAAGTCACGATCCTGAAGGTCGTGGGATCAAACCCCACTTCGGGTTCCCTGATCAGCAGGTAGTCTGTTTCTCCCTCCGCCCCTTCCCTGCTTGTGCTCTCTCTTTCTCAAATAAATAAAATCTTAAAAAAAAAAAAAGGACTCTTGTCAAAGACATTAGGGTGTGTGGAAGTCTGCATGTATCCACCTAGAGAAGGGGAAGCTTGCATTTATCCTATGGATCAATTTTTCCCCACAGAAACATAATATCAGTATATATATAATTTTAAATTTTCTAGTATCCATGTTAAAAAAGTTGGTAAAACTAATTTTAATGACATAGTGTAAAGAATATTATACACTGTATTTTATGCATAATATATAAAATATGTTCTCTTTGGGACACCTGAGTGGCATAATCGATAGAGCCTTCAAGTTTTGGTTTGGGCTCAGGTCATGATCTCAGGATCATGAGGGGGTTCCACAGCCAGCATGGAGCCTGCATGAGATTCTTCCTTCCTCTGTGCCTCCTGCTCATGCACTCTTACTCTCTGTCTCTCTCTCTCTCTCAAATAAATAAATAAATGTTTAAAAAAATGTCCTATATTTTTATTCTTTATTTAGAGTCAATTTAGTTAACATATACTTATTATTAGTTTCAGGGCTAGAATTTAGTGATTCATTTTTTGCATATAACACCCCATGTTCATTTCATCAAGTACCCTCCTCAACGCCCATCATCCAGTTATCCCTGCCCCCCCACCAACCTTCCCTCCAGCAACGCTGTTTGTTTCCTAGAGTTCAGTGTCTCTTCCTGGTTTGCTTCCTTCTGTTTTCATCTTACTGTGTTTTTCCTTCCCTGTGTTCATCTGTTTTGTTTCCTAAATTCCACACATAAGGGGAATCATATGGTATTTGTCTTTCTCGAACTGACTTATTTCTCTTAGAATAATACACTCTAGTTTCATCCACATTGCTGCAAATAGCAAGATTTCATTCTCTTCGATGGCTGAGTAATATTCCATTGTATATGTATACACCACATCTCTATCCATTCTTCTATTAACAAAAATCTGAGCTCTTTCCATATTTTATCTATTGTGGATATTACTGCCATAAATATTAGTGTGCATCTGCCCCATCAAATCACTATGTTTGTATCCTTTGTATAAATACCTAGTAGTGCAATTTCTGGGTCATAGGGTAGCCTTATTTTTAACTTTTTGAGGAATCTCCGTACTGTTTTCCAGAGTGGTTGCACAGGTTTGCATTTCCACCAATAGTGTAAGAGGGTTCCCCATTATCTACATCTTCACCAACATCTGTTGTTTGCTGAGTTATTACTTTTAGCCATTCTGGCTGGTGTGAGATGGTAGCTCAGTGTGGTTTTTCTGTATTTCCCAATGCTGAGTGATGCTGAGCATTTTTTCATGTCTGTTGGCCATTTTTATGTCTTCTTTGGAGAAAGGTCTGTTCATGTCTTCTACCCATTTCTTGACTAGGCTTTGTGGTTTTGGGTGCTGAGTTTGATAACTCCTTTATAGATTTTGGATACTAACTCTTTATCTGTTAAGATATTTACAAATATATTCTCCCATTCCATAGGTTGCCTTTTAATTTTGTCAAATGTTTCCTTTACTGTGCAAAAGCTTTTCATCTTGGTGAATCCCAATAGTTCACTTTTCCTTTTGTTTCTATTACCTTTGGAGATGTGTCTAGCAAGAAGTTGCTGTGCCCAGGTCAGAGAGGTTGCTGCCCGTGTTCCCCTCCAGGATTTTGTTGGATTCCTGTCTCACATTTAGGTCTTTCATCCATGTTAACTTTATTTTTATGTACTCTCACCATTGTTGTTCAACATAGTACTGGAAGTCCTAGCCTCAGCAATCAGACAACAAAAAGAAATAAAAGGTATCCAAATCAAAAAAGAAGTCAAACTTACACTCTTTGCAGATGGCACAATACTCTACATAGAAATCCCAAAACACTCCACCAAAAATTTGCTAGAACTGATACAGGAATTCAGCCAAATGGCAGGATACAAAATCAATGCACAGAAGTCAATGCATTTCTATTAACAGTAAGGCAGAAGAAACCAAGAGATCAAGGAATTGATCCCATTTACAATTGTACCAAAAACTGCAAGATACCTAGGAAAAATCCTAACCAAAGGTGTAAAGTATCTGTACTCTGAAAACTATAGAACACTTATGAAAGAAATTGAGGAAGACACAAAGAAATGGAAAAAAATTCCATGCTCATGGATTGGAAGAACAAATATTGTTAAAATGTCTATGCTACCTAAAGCAATCTATACATTCAAAGCAATCCCTATCAAAATACCATCAACACTTTTCACAGATCTGTAACAAACAATCCTAAAATTTGTATGGAACAAGAAAAGACCCTGAATAGACAAAGTTAAGTTGATGAAGAAAACCGAAGCAGGAGGCATCAAAATGCCAGACTTCAAGCTCTATTACAAAGCTGTAATCATCAAGATAGTACAGTACTGGGACAAAAACAAGCACATAGATCAGTGGAACAGAATAGAGAACCCAGAAATGGACCCTCAGCTCTACCATCAACTAATATTCAACAAAGCAGGAAAGGCTATCCAGTGGAAACAACAAATGGTGTTGGGAAAGTTGGACAGCCACATGCAGACGAATGAAAGTGGACCATTTTCTTACATCACACACAAATATGTTCTATTTAACTCAATATAATTTTTAAGATTCTATTTTATTTATTTGACAGAGAGAGAGAGAGAGACAAAAAGAGAGGGAACACAACCGGGGGAGTGGGAGAGGGAGAAGCAGGCCTCCTGCTGAGCAGGGGCTTGCTTGAGTGGGGCTCAATCCCAGGGCCCTGGGATCATAACCTGAGCTGAAGGCAGATGCTTAACAACCGAGCTACCCAGGTGCCCCTCGATATATTTAATATATATTATTTTAACATAAAACAAAAATTATTAATGAGATGTTACATTTTTTATATTAAGTTGTGAAATTCCCATGTGTATTGTACACTCATGACACATCTTAATTAGGACTAACCACATTTCCAGTGCTTAATAGGCACACTGGTCTAGTAGCTACTATCCTGAATGATTTGGCTATAGGCAATAGTAAACATTTTAAGCAGGGGAATAATACAACCAGTTTATGCCATTGTGCTGGCAGTTTGAAAGGTGAATTAAAGATTGGAGGCAGAATACTGCTGAGAGGTTTGGGCAGCAGTCCATTCGGTGATGAGAACTGGAACTGAAGTAATGATCATGCACGTGGCATTGGAAGGTGGATCAGTGGTGGAGCTGAACGGATGTTACTGATCACTTTGTCGTGGGTACCAGGGAACAAGAGGTCCTGCGGACGATGAAAGTTTTGATCTGGACAGGTTGATGGTTGTTTTATGTTTGACTCTGTGCAACAGATTGTAGGGGTTAAGAGCAATGATTCCGGTGCCAGTCTTCTTGGGTTTGAATCCTGTCTGCTTCCTAGCAGTGAGTCCGTGGGCAAATTACTTAGCCTCTCTGGGCTTTAGTGTGCTTTTCTGTTACGTGGAGAGAACAGTTTACCTTTCTCGCGGTTGTTCATAAATGTGCCGCACGTGGAGCAGTGTTCGGCATACTACTAAATGATATCAGTGCTAGCTATAATTTTAATCTCCTGAAAATTGATCATTTATGTATAAATTTATGAGGTTATAACACTAATAACTAAAATGTTGAGTTACCCAGAGCACCCACAACCTGCCTACATAAATGAGAATTTTTTGACCTGTTTTTTATCTTTACATCTAATAGTGGAATCATTAAAAACATAGGAAAGTTCTTTTTTTTTTTTAAAGATTTTATTTATTTATTTATTTGTCAGAGAGAGAGAGAGAGAGAGCACACAAACATGCAGAGAGGCAGGCAGAGGCAGAGAGAGAAGCAGGATCCCCACTGAGCAAGGAGCCCAATGCGGGACTCAATCCCAGGACCCCAGGATCAGCTCAACCAACTGAGCCACCCGGGCGCCCTGGAAAGTTCTTTAAAACAGTATTGTAAGTACCAATAAAAAAAAAAACAGTATTGTAAGGCATTTTATGAGTATAATGGAGGCATATATTTTGTCAGTATATTAGCAAATGTGATTGAACTTAAGAAAATTTATTTTACTCTTACTCATATACGGTGGACCCTTGAACATCATGAGTTTAAACTGTGTAGGCCCACTTATAAGGATTTTTTTTTTACAAATACAGTACCATAAATGTACTTTCTTTTATGATTTTCTTATAACATTTTCTTTTCTCTAGCTTACTTTATTAAGAATATAGTGTGTAATATACACAACATACAAAATTTGTGTTAATAGACTGTTTATGTTATCTGCAGGCTTCTGGTCAACAGTAGGCAACTAGTAGTTAAATTTGGGGGGAATCAGGAGTCATCCATGGCTTTTTGACTGTGCAGGGGCTCCATATCTCTAACCTCTGTGTTGTTCAAGGGTCAACATTAGTTATAGACTTCTGTTGTGGTTTGTGAAGCTTTCATGCAGATGACACATAAATTTAATGCTTTAACCATTTAACCATTGCCTCTCCCATTCTTCTCTACTCTAGAAATTATTTCTACCGATTTCTTATTATCCATGCATCTTATCTTTTTTTTTCATTTATTTATTTTCAGCATAACAGTATCATTATTTTTTTCACCACACCCAGTGCTCCATGCAATCCGTGCCCTCTATAATACCGACCACCTGGTACCCCAACCTCCCACACCCCCGCCACTTCAAACCCCTCAGATTGTTTTTCAGAGTCCATAGTCTCTCATGATTTACCTCCCCTTCCAATTTTTATCCACATAACTTATCTCTCAATAATTTAAAGGAACAATGATGTCTTAGAGTACTATTATGTCCCAAATGAACTTGACAAATTGAAAATTGTCAAACTTGTAGAAGATGTGACAACAAGGAAATGATCACTACTGGGTCTGACAGTATCCTATATTGTCACTCAATCTTTGCACTAATCCCATTACCGAAATTTCGATTTTACAGTTAAAGAATTTAAGACACACAGAAGTTAAACTGTCCATTATCATTTTGAAATTTTCTTTTTAAGAATACAAACGGAAACTTCAGGATGTAATATTTAGGTTGTATATCTGAAGGAAATTTTGAGAAAGGGTTGTTTGGGATAATACTGAGAGAAACATCACATTTACAAACTTTTGCTATAGTCTTCATAAAAGTCTTATCAGAGTACAATTTATGTCACCACGATTTTAAAGAAGAAAAGAAAAAGTGATATAAGTAGGATCTTTACATTGAATTACAAAGCTTCATGAAAGTAGATTCCACATGTCTTTAATTCCTAAAATAAATTATTTTAAGTTAAAGCAAAAATCTATTTAGCAAATAAAGTGGCAGTTAGTTTTTGAGAACCTATTCAGAGTACAGTAATATGCTAAAAGTTATGAGAATACAAACAAATGTAATAACCTCTGTGCACAAGGATGCTATCCTGTAATACACTCATGGAGGTTATAATAGTTAATATCATGTAAAATAATAATAAATTAGATATAAGAAGGGCATCCTAAATAACAAGACAATAAAATACTAAATAGCAGCTAAGGGAGGCTGTGGGCTCACTTTTCTCTGTGCACTTTTAGAAAGAAGGTAATTAGATATTCATGCTGATTGATTTAATGATTGAGATGGATGATTTATTGAGTACATTCTGTGTGCCACTTGACAAGCATATTGTACATGTTATCATTTAACATCAGGTCCTGTTATAGACATTCATCCATAAGCCCTTGTCTTCCACCTCTGTTGAAATTTTCAGAAAAAGACACTTTGCTCGCTTTCTAAGGCCATGTTACTGAATATCCGTCCTCTGGATATTAGATATTGAGCACTTGCTATGTGGCAAGCCTTATACTAGGGTCTATATTTGTAAAAGTGTCCTTAAAGAACTTTCCAAAGCAGTCAGATACAGAACCAAAATATAAGAGGAAATAGTTCTATTGTTAAGAAGTTTGCAAAGATAAATTCCTTCAACAAATTTTACTAAACCCATTATCCAGGCACTGTTCTAGACATAGATCACTGGAGATACATTAAAAGCAAAGCCAGAAAAATCCCTGCCCTATGGAATTCATTTTCCAGTGCCATTGGACCGTCTATGAAGATGTAATCAACTCCATTGATTGCAAAGAGTTAGTAGAAACAACACAGAACCAGGACATTCAAAGAGGGTTTTGAAGGATGCACTGGAACTTGCTTAGTCAGCAAGGAGTTGTGGGACATTGCCAGAGGAAGAGGAGGACTTCCCAAAGGCACTGAGGGAGGCTGGGCTACTGTGGTATCTGTTCACACACAACATTTCCTTCCTCCTAGATGGTCAGATAAAAAGGAAAGGAAAAAAACCTATTAGATCATAGAAAATATCATGACATGTCTAGGGTATATCTTGCTAATTTTTAATCATCTGAAGATGTTAGCTTTATTGTTAATAGTTGTAAAAGTATAGACCCAATTATACTAATTTACTTTGAAAATAAGGAAGAATTACTTTTGGACTCATCCGTGAGGGTTTGCGATTGTCCACTGAAGGATGGCAGTTTATAGATAACAAAGTTATAAACAAGTGCTTCTTGTTCTTTAGAAGCAAATTATCCCTCTGAACCAAAGGTTCTGTACTTTAAAGAGGGATTTTTTTTTTTTACTCTAAGAAGCACTATTCTTTTTTTTTTTTTATAAACATATATTTTTATCCCCAGGGGTACAGGTCTGTGAATCGCCAGGTTTACACACTTCACAGCACTCACCAAAGCACATACCCTCCCCAATGTCCATAACCCCACCCCCCTTCTCCCAACCCCCTTCCCCCAGCAACCCTCAGTTTGTTTTGTGAGATTAAGAGTCACTTATGGTTTGTCTCCCTCCCTATCCCATCTTGTTTCATGGATTCTTCTCCTACCCACTTAAGCCCCCATGTTGCATCACCACTTCCTCATATCAGGGAGATCATATGATATTTGTCTTTCTCCGCTTGACTTATTTCGCTGAGCATGATACGCTCTAGTTCCATCCATGTTGTCGCAAATGGCAAGATTTCGTTTCTTTTGATGGCTGCATAGTATTCCATTGTGTATATATACCACGTCTTCTTTATCCATTCATCTGTTGATGGACATCTAGGTTCTTTCCATAGTTTGGCTATTGTGGACATTGCTGCTATAAACATTCGGGTGCACGTGTCCCTTTGAATCACTATGTTTTGTATCTTTAGGGTAAAGACCCAGTAGTGCAATTGCTGGGTCATAGGGCAGTTCTATTTTCAACATTTTGAGGAACCTCCATGCTGTTTTCCAGAGTGGTTGCACCAGCTTGCATTCCCACCAACAGTGTAGGAGGGTTCTAAAGAGGGATTTTTTTAAACATTATAAACTTATTTGTAATGAGATGAAAAATAAATCTATACATTTTGGCATTGCATTTTGCCCACAGATAAAGCCAAATACTTTATTTTTTTAACTTTTATTATGTTATGTTAGTCACCATACCATCATTAAAAATATTTTAAGTAAGGAATTATCTTTATAATAAAGTACAACCATTGCAAGAATCGCCACATAGGAATCCATTATTATTTTCCATGTTAGTTTAGATTCAGATTAATACATACCTCTGCCAGCTCGTGAAGTAATTAATAGGTACTGCACTACACCATCCCACACTTGTTTTAGGGTATACTCATTTATTGCAAAGAAATACCAGAGAAAAATCAGAGATTATTTAGGGAATTTATTTAATACTTTAAAAAATGCAGAGACTTGAATACAATGCATAAAATGAGTCAGTTAATAAAGATGCTTTAGGAAGAAAATAGGACACTCTAAAAATCTGATCTTAAAAAGGGTTCCTAAATATTCACATTAGGTCATGGCAGTGTACTGAAAAGACGTTACTCTTTTGCTCTAATTGCTTTTAAGAAAGGCTTTTACATTGAGTAAACATGACAAAAAGCATTCATTAAAAAAATATCGTTCTGATAGTAATTTACTGTATTCCCCTGATGGATGACATTTTTCAGACATTTTGAAGCTTATATGCTAGGAAGCCTCAGTTCAGTAATGATGTATCTGGTAGTTAAAATAAAACCATAATCCATTTCACTGCGGGTCATAATGAAAAATCAGGGGTGTTGAGGGGGAGTGAGGGGACCTCACTGGTTTGCATCTAAAATTTGCATGCAGAAACAAAACAGGAAAAACCAAAAAGAGAATTTGACCACGGACCATGAGTGTTTTAAACAGTGTTCTTGAGGAGCAAAGAACCAAGGTGATGGTGGGGAGGGGGAAGCAGCGTATTTTAAAAATCTGGAACTTTAAAAATGTTACACATACGAGATTTTATATGGAATTATTTAAAAGTTCATAAAATTATATTTCAGTTTTTCCATATTGATACTGAAATACTGAAATGTTGAGTTAAACTAATTATTTTAGCTGTTAAAATTTTCTAAGATGCATATGTTTACCATTATGACAAAACCATATTCGTTCAGAGTTCTTTTGGTTACTAATCAAAATTACATTCGAAGAAGGAATTCGGCATTCATAGATCATGATCTGCTGCTACCCTGGATGACCTTCATGTGCCTGCAAAAGGGTGGAAGCTTAGCTTAACCTGAAGTTCCAAACATAGTTATGTGTTGTCTGTATTTTAAGTTATTTTCCTACAGAAAGCGCCATAATTTCACAGGAAAAAAATGTGGAGCTTAATTTTGAATTCATATGTATGTTTTGTAATGCTCTAAAATACATTCTTAATTCTGATGTGCAGGGAATTCACTGGGTTGTGTGAAATAAACATCTTCGATTTCAGTGTGTGTTAGATGGTCAGCCATAATGATTTTACATTGAGTGTGTAGGGATCCTTTCTGGTTTTCCATAAAAGAACCTTTTCAAAAGCTGCAAACCTGCCATTCCATGTGCTACACATGTTAGACATTAACTAATGTGATTTTTCAAGCATCTCTTACATATGACACATTTAGGACTAAATGCTTGCGAAAGTCTTGATTCTGAGAGCCACAATTATAGGTTAGAGCCCATTCTCCCTTTTTATTTGTGGTTAGGTTTTAATGTGGTCATGGTACATAGTCGCATGATTTACAATCAGATGGATTAGCCACTGACTTATGCCTCACATAAGCATCATAAATTCATATCCTTACCTTCCAGATGCAGGGAAAATGCAGAGACCTTTTTATAATGGATTATTCAGACCATTTTGCGTAGGAAAAAACCAATCCAAAGCAAAAAGAGCTTTCACATATGGTATCCATAGTGGTGACACTTTTTTACAGAAAATGCTCAGATGAAGCAAAAACATCTTTGACAAAGACTAAAAAACAAAAACAAAAACAAAACACACACACATACAAAAACCAAACCAAACCAAACCAACCAACTACCTATTTATAGCTACAGCTCAAGCTGTCAAATTTAGAGTAAACCTTTTGCCTGTAACCACATTTGCAGCCGCATTCTTCGGGCTAATTGCAGGCTATTCCTGCTTTGCATGGAGACATCTGTACCGTGGCACACCCTGTAATTCGGTGGCGAGGGATCTGTCATGATTTGGTTGATAGTGTGTTACAGCAAAAGCCTTTGGGTGGGAACAGGAGGATTGCATTGATTCAATCGAGGTGACAAAAAGTGAAACCCACAGCATAAGCCCTGGAAGTGTTCTAGAATGTTCCATATTTTATCTTAGCTGTAGAGGGAGACTTTTTAAATCCTATGAAATAAAAAAAAAGGGGGGGAAAGAGGTGCCTTCAGACAACCAGGATCATTCCCGCCAGCATCTGTTTGAAATGAGTCACATGTAATCGCCTCTTCCCTAGTTCAGGTTTCTATCACCGCTGCACTATTTACTGCAAAATCTTCTGAGTACAAGAGTCTCCTATCAGACTGCATCACGATCCCCATTCTTTAGTCTCTTCTGGACACTCAGCATTAGCACAATCCTCCCAAATCCCTGTTTCTGTTGCGTTACACCCCCTTTCAGAAACGTCGGTGACTCCCATTCCTTGTACATTCTCTCACCTGGCTTTCACAGACCTTGAAAAGCTGTTCCTAAACCCCTTTCCTAGCGGTGCCCCTTCCTGTAGTACTAAATCACTGTCCTGTTTGGAGTTGTCTATGGGCCCCTGAGTTCAGATCGTTTAGGTTTGAGGTCCAGGCACATCACTTACCAGGCACGTGACTGGCAACCAGTGGTTTAACCACCTTGGGGCTCAATATCTTCATCTATAAAGTGGGCTCTAATAATTGCACCCACATTTTAGGGGTTTGGTGAGGATTCAGCGTCTTAATAATACACACAAAACACTTAGTGCCTGGTAAGCACACACCCCGATAGCTCTTTATTGCTGTTGTTTACTTGGGTGTGCATACTGGGTGTCCTCCAGCGGAATCTTTCCTCCAGAAGTGTGTGGCCTGGCAAGCAGGCCTTTCTTTCTTTCTTTCTTTCTTTCTTTCTTTTGAATTTTCATACTCTTTAGACTGATCTTATTTTCTAATAACTTGTTACTTACCCGGTTGTTGGCTGAAATTTCATCGGAGTTCTCTGCCTCTGTGAGCACTAATCTGCCCATCTGTGGTGAATTAAGCAGTGTCCCTCCCTCCAAATCCACATTCTTTCTGGATCCCAGAGTGTGATGTTATTTGGAGATGGCGGCCTTGAAGATGTAATTAATGAAGAATCTTGAGATAAAACTGTGTTGGATTTACAGTGGGCCCTAAGTCCACTGACATATATGCTGCTTCTTTTTTTTTTCTTTTTTTAAGATTTTATTTATTTATTTATTTATTTATTTATTTGACAGAGAGAAACACAGTGAGGGAGGGAATGTAAGCAGGGGTAGTGGGAGAGGGAGAAGCAGGCTTCCGGCTGAGCCCAGGACCCGGGACCATGATCTGAGCCAAAGGCAGATGTTTAACCCACTGAGCCACCCAGGTGCCTGACAGATACCCTTCTAAGAAGAGAGGACACCACAAGACGGAGAAGACCGTGTGTAAAGTGAACAGAGATTCAGAGATTGCATCTACAAGTCATGGGACACCAAGGGTCACACGACACCAGAGTCTAGGGGAACAGCATGGGACAATTTCTCACTCCAAGCCTCCAGAAGGAGCCAACCCTGCCCACACCTGGATTTCAGACTTCCAGCCTTCAGAACTAGGAGAAAGTTCCTACTGTTATAAGTCACCATTTTGTGGTAATTTATTGTGAGAGCCTCTGGAAAGTAATATTGTGAGCATCACTTCACCGTCTTCCAAGTCTCAGTTCTGTTCCCACCCATGCGGTGGAACCTTCACTGCTTAAATCACTCCAGCCTGACAGAAACACACCCTGTGCCGAACCGTCATTGAAATGAGGCCTCTGCCCCCTTCACGTGGAGCTTCTCTTACTTGCTGCTTTTATACGGGTTCCACAGCAGGACTATGAACTTATAAGGATGAATGCTGAGCCCCACACATTTTTATGCCCTGATGGTAATTTCAATAACATAGGCTATGATAAATGTTAATTGATTGATCCAAATTGCCTCTGAACTTTATGAAAAATATGGTTCATAAAAGTATGGAAATGTGCCATAAAAACGACCCACTTCAGTTGCAGTTGTCTTTCAGCAGGATGTTGTTAGTTTGCATCTACAGAATGTATATTTAAACACCTTTTCAGGGACACCATGTCACATTGATAGCCAGAAGCTTATATCCATATGCACTACTATTATAATTGCATAAATATAATATTTTCCCAAAATAAATACAGATATTAGTTGTGATATGTAGCTACATCTTGTAGTTCTTCTTTAGAACATGACTTAATGGTACAAATTATCAACTATGATAATAATTCGATTCTCATGCAAGTATTTTATTCATTCACTGAAAATCCATGCTTGAAAATGGGGAACGCAAACATGCCATCTAGTTAATGTGATGGGTGTCGTGTCTTGGTAACTGTTTCTCTGAGTTATTAATAATTAGTACTTCAAGGACATGGCAAGGCCAGGGATTTCATGTCCTTATCACCTGGCTGGTTTTGCAGCTAAAGACTGTCCCCTTTACCAGAGCTGGCTCACTCACCAATTTGTGGTCATTAAGGGGAGTGACCTGCCAACGCTGGGCCCACTGTGTCCACTTTGTGTCCAGAGGGCAGCAAATTGAGAAGGTGCATTGCAGGAAAGCCCAATGTAAAGGGACTTCAAAGATCAAAGTTAAGGCATCTGGCACTGAAGACTTGAGAGGTTAATCTGGGTGTCAACTGAAGGTCTAGAGTCACAAATGCTTGGAAAAGCATGTGGTCAAGCACATGGTCGAGCACACAAAATACAAAGACAGAAAATTGGAAAGGATCAGGGAATTCAGCAGATCCAGAATAAAAGCAGGATTACGGGTGGTAGGAAATATATAAAAATGCAAATATATATATATTATATATATAATAAATATATAAAAATGATGTTAAGAAAAATTAGATATGTGTACACCCTCCCATTAAAATGCAATACAAAGTAGCTGAAAAATAAGAATATATGAAAAGGTATTGCAGTAACAGCCACAAAGTTCTCAGTGGGACACTGAGTCTCTTTTCAATGATTCCAAGAGTGATGTATTCATATAGTCCTCAATTCCAAAAATAGAACTTGTGAAAAGAGTGAATAATGTATGTCTGTCATCTGTACCCAGTAAGATAACTTGACCAATGGGCCATAGCTGAAGGAACTATTTTTCTATTGCCTTGATTTTTTTTTCATCAACGCTTATTGATCACACATTAGGAGCTAAAATCTTCTCTAGACCATTAGTCCCCACCTTCCATGAGACTGCAGAGCTGGCTGGATGCATTGATACTATGAAAGCACAGGTGACAAGTGTTTGGAAAGAGGCCTGTATGCAGGGGGTCACATATTCCATAAGAGAGCATCCTCCCTTATCTTGAAATTGAGTAAGGAAGCATCCCAGATGAGATGTCCCTTAAACTGAAAAAGGAAGCTCTGAGAAAGTGGCAGGAGCCCTAAATTCCATCATGAAAAGTTACTGCACGTATCCATTTACTGACTTCCCAGGTATTTTTTGAACCACCTGCCATTTTCAAGGCACTACAGAGGGCTTGAAAAACCTTCAGAGAGTTATAATCTCATCTGAATATTTCAGTCCAATATAGGCAATCAGTGTGGTCAATATAGCAGGAACAGTCGTTAAATTGTTTTCAAACTCGTAAAAACTTTCACCTAGGAATAGTAGAGCATTTGTATTTGAAATGTAATAGGCTACAGAGGAAATTCATTAGTTGATAATAATTCACATAAATAATCTTCAGATCATTTTGTCCTAAAGACTGGCTGAAATATGCTTGTAAGTTCTGTATTGATTATTACAGTGTATGTTGGTTTCATATTTCACATTTGAGTCTAACAACATCACTAATATATTTATTTATGGGCATACTCATTGAAGCCTGTGAACATTTCTGTAAGAGATTACTGACAGTTCACACAAAGTTATTTTCTATCACAGTGTTTTATTAATCAACTTTCAGAAAGTGTTAGAGAAAAATGTGTTGCTTTAAGACATTTTAACTGAACATGTCACGATACAAGAATAATGTGAAAAATGATCATCACCTGTTAAGTTATAGCATTTAGCAGACATATTAAATTCTCATTCTTCTAGTATGTGCCATCATGGCCATGCATATAGCAAGAACCTCTGTACTTAATTAAAGCATACTTGTTAGAACAGAGAAAAAGCTTATATCATCAAAGTTTAGATTGTCATTAAATATATGAGAAAAATTACTATCATGGGTCTTTGGGCACAATGAATTGAGAATCAGTTTTCTATCACTCAGCAGCTAGATTTAGGAAAGGCAGATTTCTATGAACAAAGGTACTGCTGTGGACTTAAGCCTATCCTTAAATCTATGTTATTCAGAGAATTTTTGTGACAATCAAGGAGAGTTACATATAGTGTAGGACACTTAGCAAAGGGTCAAAGTAGTTCTCTGTATGTATTCACAGAAATGACATCTTCTGTTTTCCTAATATATTTATTAGAGGTGCATGTCTTGTCCAAATAATAAGCCCTCTGGGCTAGGGAAGGAAACCTACGGCTCATCAACTATATCTGTACCAAATGAGACAGAATCTATATAACACAAGACTTTCATTTAATTGACATAGAATTTAGGTATTTAGAAATTGAAGTTCATTTAAACATCTTTTTGGGGGTTGGGAGGAAATAGATATGTGAGGGATCATAACAGGTGTTGTAAGACAAAGAAATAAATAAAAATAACACCAACAAATAATTGCCAGAACTATAAGTACAAATTTGAGGCCAGACCTGATGTAAGCAAAAATATGCTCTAATTCTTACCCAAAAAAGAAAAGAAAAAGAAAGAGAGAGAGAGAAAGAGAAAGGAAGGAAGAAAAGAAAAGAAAAAAACAGCAAATTTGAGGAAGTATTTGCAAAGTCCTTAACTTATTGTGAAATTAGTTGGATCAATTTGTCTGAATTTATTGGCATTGCTAAGTAAAGATAGGTTGCATTTGATCTTATTTTCTGTCTTCAAGTAAATTACATTTTAAGAAGTTACAGTACTTTATTCTAGATATTCCAGTCTGTGGGCCTGCATATTGTCAGCTTCCTCTCGAAAGTACTGCAAACTTCTATTTAGCACCACTACTTTTTCTGCTTCTGTCTTCTGTCATTGCTCTCTCCCAGAATTCTGAGTAGAACTCTGCAGCTCAAAGCTTTGTAAAGTGTGTTTGAATGGGTTGAGCTCTGTTACACTTCATCACTTGCCTTAAACAAGTGAGCTAATGATGTCCTTTCCTTTTAAAATGTGTATCGAGACATCCACACATGTTCCACAGCAGCCCCCCAAACCTGTTAAAGCACGTGCCTGTTTCATGCTCTGGAAGTGCACTTGATGTTGGCCCTTGGCATCAAACACACACGGACACAAGGGTCATCATGTCGTTACTAAATCCGTAAGAGAGACCTTTGTCCATATTTATAGTGGGGTCTGAAGGCCTTAGAGAGTTTCAACAAAAAAATGAATACTTGAGCCAGAACACACATTCCATAGAAAAATATGTAAGAAATCAACTCCCTGGTGAGTTTTGTGTTCGTATAATTTTTTTTTCCCTAAGACTCTTTGTAATTTGGGAGTAATTTAATGTCTCCAACTTGTTTAAGCTTTAAGTATGTGATTTAAAATACTTCCTGACAGTATTTAGCAAAATTAGTTATTTTTTACTTGCTTTCAGCTATTAATTTAAAATGGAAGTTAAAAAAAATTGATTTCCTTTCTTAATAAATTAAACAGTTTGGCTTACAGGAACTCCCAACTGAACACTGGCACTAGAAAAATAAGCAGGGCAAACCTTGAGGTTAACCTCTTATCTCTATAAGGACAGTCAAGGGAGAAAAAATATTAAGGAACAAAACTTTGTTCTAGGTTAAAGTCTGCATTGAAAATTCTTACCCAGATATCAAGGTAGTAAGGTAGTACCCCCAAGAGATGTAAAATCCAGGAAATGTGTCACCCATACATCTCAAATGGACGCCTGTTCTGTGCCCATAAACACGTACATATGTATGCCTGCATGCACAGTACAAGAAGTTGGCCAGTGCAATCAGCCTCTGAATTCACCAAGGGCAAACTGGAGTTATCAAGTACAAATATAAGCAAATAAACCAAACTTGCCAAAATTTGATGAAAATCAATAGCCAAAGAGAAGTGCCAACCTCAATAAATAGAAGATTTAGCGACCAAAAAGTTAAGACTGAAAACAAAGAAATACTTTAAAATGGGCATTCAACGTACCCAGAGTTGAGAAGATATTGCATCTATAAAATAAAGCTAAGCTATTATGTGAGATAAATAAAAATCTATAAAATCAAAAATATGATGTAACAGTGATGCAGATTTTTCCTCTCAGCTTGCTCCCAACTCCTCTGTAGCATAGTTTACTGCATGCGAGAGACCAGAAAGTTTGTAGTTCTCAAATGGCCTTGCCACTTGGGTTTTCTGAGGGACCTCGCTAGCTTCTTAAAAGGAGGACGCAATGTGTGAGGTTTGGAAGAAGTAGTGAACATGCTGAAGTGTGGGGTACACTTTAGCTGCTTTTGTGTCTGCTGGCAGATCCAATTAGGAGGTATTTGACTTTTCTATGGCAGCTCCAGGAGCTCCAGGAGAGGTCCAGGTGTCTGTTCTCTGGCTTCATGGGCATTCAGAAGCAGCATGTGACATCTGTTTACTGGTACATGTCAGGGCTGAGGTCGCATAGTCTCGTAGCCAGCAGGGATGGAATGCAATGGCACCTTATCACTGGGTTGTGGGTGAAGCATTTGCACATGGAGCCAGCAGTGGTGGTGGCCGAACCTCCATGTTAGCAAGGAAGGTGTGTGCTGTGGCGAGTGCTGTGAATGGGGTAAGACTGATGAGTCACAGACCCATACCCCTGAAACAAATAATACATTATATGTTAGTAAAAATACATACATACATACATACATACACACATACATACATAAAATATTTTTTTTTTTTTTAAAAAGCTCTTGGCCCTTTCCCTGGCCAGCTCTATCACATTCTGGGAGTTGCTTTTCGATTTCTCCATCATAGACTGCTCATCCCAAACTTTAGATCATTTTGTACGCATCTAATTCCATCTACTAAATTTTTTCTGCTTTAACTAGCCAGGGTACCATTGAACGTTGGTTGATATATGTGGTTATCTAAATAGTACAGCTTCATATATAGAAGCTGAAGTACAAAACAGACATATTTGAAGACTGAATTACTGAGCGGGAAGATCAAACTAATCTCTAAAATGTAACAAAAAGATCCAAAGATGGAAAATATAAGAGAAATGAAAGGACAAAAGATAAATTTAGGTGTTCTTTCATTTTTCTAGTAGGAGTTCTAGAAGGATAGGACTGAGAAAATGCAAGGGAAGAAGCGAACAAATAAAAAGAAGAAATTCCCAATACTGAAAACAATGTTCAGAGTCCAGTTTCAGAAAGTCACTAACTAAAGACAATTTCAATTCTAATTACTTACAATTACTGTAGCAAGAGGTTTGTATACCAACAGTATGAAGTGAACTTAAGAAGGAGGAAGGCGCTGGATGCCTGGATTACACAGTCAGTTAAGCATACAGACTCTTGGTTTTGGCTCAGGTTCTAATCTCAGGGTAGTGAGATGGAGCCCTACATTGCGCTCTGTGCTCAGCATAGAGTCTGCTTACATTCCTCTCTCCCTCTGCCCTTTCTCCTGTGCTCTGTCTCTGTCCCTCTCTAAAATAAATACATCTCAAAAAAAAAAAAAAGAGGAAGACATCAAATTAAATATATTTATAGCAAGGAATGGTGACACATTAGTTTAAAAATAAGATGGCAGGAAAAGTAAAATAGCAGACATATTGCTAATCACAATAAATATGAATTGATTAAATTTATCTATTAAAATAGATACTATATTCATGAATTCATTATAAGCATACTGTGGAGTCCTGAAGTGTTCTCCAGTCTTAAAAATAAAATATAACAAGAAAACAGTATGTAAATTATGGTCAAAACTATGTTTGATCATTGTGTATATGTATAAATATGTATATTTATAAATGTGAATGCATAGGTAAAGGACTAGAAAGGTATACATCACATTTTTAATAATTTTTTCCTCTGGAGTTGGAATTGAACTGGGATTGAGGGTAGGAATAAAAAAATACAATGAATAATTTTTCCAATAAAATATCTTTTATTTATATATTTGAGAGAGAGGAAGAGAGAGCAGGAGCAGGGGGAGGAGAAGAGGGAGAAGCAGACTCCCCACTGATCAGGGAGCCTGATGTGGGGCTCGATCCTAGGTCTCCAGGATCATGACCTGAGCCAAAGATAGATACTTAACCAAGTGAGCCACCCAGGCATCCGAAACTCAGAAAATTATGGCCAAAATTATCATAAAACTCCTATTTGGCAAACAGTTTCTACAAAACACTAAGAAAGTCAATTAGAGTATATCAGAATTTGAGAATAAGGTTCTTTTTTTTTTAAGATTCTATTTATTTATTTGACAGAGAGAGATCACAAGAAGGCAGAAAGACAGGCAGAGAGAGAGGAGGAAGCAGGCTTCCTGCTGAGCAGAGAGCCCGATGTGGGCCTCGATCCCAGGACCCTGAGATCGTGACCTGAGCTGAAGGCAGCGGCTTCACCCACTGAGCCACCCAGGCGCCCCAAGGTTCCTTTTTTAAAAGACACCTTCTTTGGAATAATAATTCATATATAACATGTGCAAAATATCCCCAAGAGCACCCCATCCTGCAGATATTTTATAAATGGTTGTGGATAAAATTATTCCAAATCTAGAACCAACATGTAAACTATAAGAATGATAAAGTTAACTGTAGACTCTACAATAAGTCTGAAAAACTTTTGATTACAAAGAAGTTATCAGCGTATCTTAAATAATAAAGGAAAATGAATTTTTGTAATATAGAAAACGGTGTAATGGAGCTACCTCTATTTGAAAGCAGATATATTTCAATTCCATCATTTTTTCATGACCAGTACAAACCAGGAAATATCAATTTGATTTCAAAAGAGATTTTTTCCAACTTTGTAAAGAATGTACTATAAGCCCAGTTGGTGTTTTAGTCCTCATGTCAGCTATATATCTCAATGAAAATTAATAAATTGGTTTCGATAACTCTCTAACAGATCGTGGTAATGTAAATACATTCCCTTTGTTTTCATCATTAAGGGAGAGACTGATAAATTCAGGAATGAATAAGACTCTAGGCCTTTGATAATTCTACAGATACCATATAATTATCAACAGGAAGCCATCAGTTTCCTATGGTGCTCCATCCCATTCCCCATTGGGTCCAAAGCATCACTCCTCCAACTACCAGCAACTAAGTCCCTTCCCAAAAATGCTCTTACACAGAAGAAGCTGCTTTGTACCAGGTTAGTCCCTGTCCCTGGCAGCAGCCTGTATCCAATGACTGGTCCATTTTAAGGATGCAGGTTATAAAGGCCTGTCTCCTTTACCTCAATCAGCATGCATCTGCAGACCATGCCAACTCTAGAGCTCCCCAGAGGATGAGTTTAGGCATCTGTTGCAACTGCATTACAGTTCAACTTCCCTCTGCCCTGTCCTGCTTCCCTTACTCTTCACAAGTGGTGATCCCTAGAGCACACACCCGCAAGATCTTCTCCATGCAAATATTCACCTCAGAATCTGCTTACAGGGAAATCCAACCTAAGCTTTCTAACATTCTAAGTTCAGTAGTGTTCAGTTTACTTTTTCTCCAGTTGTCTTCATTTATATAAATATTTTCATTCAATGTAACTTTTTTCAAAACATTTTTTATATATTTATTTCAAAAATAAAACCATTTAATAAAAATGTGTCTTGGTCTGTATTTTACTTTAGTAGAATATGAATGTTTTCTATCTTACATATCTTTTTTTTTAAGATTTTATTTATTTGTTTGACAGAGAGAGATCACAAGTAGGCAGAGAGGCAGGCAGAGAGAGAGAGAGAGGAGGAAGCAGACTCCCTGCTGAGCAGAAAGCCCGATGTGGGGCTCGATCCCAGGACGCTGGGATCATGACCTGAGCCGAAGGCAGAGGCTTTAACCCACTGAGCCACCCAGGCGCCCCCTATCTTACATATCTTTATATCCTTTTGAACTGCTTCATAATGTGTCAGTGAAAGAGTACACTACATACTTAATGGACTTTTGGTTGCAAAAATTCAACTATTAAAATGACTGCAGTAAATATCTTTGTGCACATGTTAGTGTAGACTCATGATAATTTCCTTGGGATATGTTTCTTGCTATAGAGTTCCTGGAGCAAAGGGCACACACACATTTAAGGTTTTTATTGCTCAATTTCGCTACCAGAAACATTGCACTACTTCCACAACCAGACATCTTTGAGAATAGATACTAACTTGGAAAGTATCTTTATTAAGTCATGAAAACATAACTTGTTTTAATTTGCATTTTTTGTAATAAGTGAGATTGAATTTTTTATATGTTTATTAGGTATTTGTGAATTTCTTTGATGAGATACATATTCATATCTGCTGGGCCATTTTTTTTTCTATCAGGTTAAATGTAGTTTTCTTATTAAACAGAAAAGTTCCCTATATATTAAGAATATAGGGGCACCTGAGTGGCTCAAGTGGTTAAGCATCCAACTCGTGATTTTGGCTCAGGTCATGATTTCAAGGTTGTGCAACTGAGCCCTGTGTCTGGCTGGCTTTCAGTGAGGAGTCTGCTTAAGATTACCTCTGCCCTCACCCTGCTCACACTCCCTCTCTCTTTCTCCAAAATAAATGAAATCTTTTTAAAAAACAATATTTAATATAAGGACGGACACAAATGATAATGACTGATATAGAATTCATATTTGATATGTTTTGTAAGTATGAATATATATAAGTTTAAATTAAGTGGTTTTATGATATAAATATACTAAAACTACATTACAAATGAAGCTACCTTAATATGGTCTTCTAGATCCCAAAGACATGTCAGATTCCCTTCATATTATTTCTTAAATCATTATGCAATTTTTATTTACAGATCTTATCACAATATACATATACACTCATATATACTATATATACATATATAGATTGTATATATACACACACATACATATGAAAAAAGAGTGAATATTTAATGAAATAATTTTTTCCTTTTTAAAAATTTATTTATTTTTTAATTTTTTTAAATTTTAATTTATTATTTTTTATTAACATATAATGTATTATGAGCCCCAGGGGTACAGGTCTGTGAATCCCCAGGTTTACACACTTCACAGCACTCACCATAGCACATACCCTCCCCAATGTCCATAACCCACCCACCCTCTCCATACCCCCCGCCCCTTGGCAACCCTCAGTTTGTTTTATGAGATTAATGGATCACTACATTTGTACCTGTAGTGTAAATACCCAGTATTGCAATTGCTGGTCATAAGGTAACTCCATTTTCAACTTTTTGAGGAACCTCCATGCTGTTTTCCAGAATGGCTGGACCAGCTTGCATTCCCACCAACAGTGTAAGAGGGTACCCCCTTCTCTGCATTTTTGCCAACACCTGTTATTTCCTGACTTGTTGATTTTAGCCATTCTGACTGGTGTGAGGTGTTATCTCACTGTGGTTTTGATTTGTATTTCCCTGATACTGAGTGATGTGGAGCATTTTTTCATGTGTCTGTTGGCCATCTGGATGTCTTCTTGGCAGAAATGTCTATTCATAGCTTCTGCCCATTTCTTGATTGGATTATTTGTTCTTTGGGTTTTGAGTTTGAGAAGTTCTATATAGATGTTGGATACTAGCCCTTTATCTGATATGTCATTTGCAAATATCTTCTCCCATTCAGGCAGTTGTCTTTTGGTTTTGTTGACTGTTTCCTTTGCTGTGCAAAAGCTTTTGATATTGATGAAGTCCCAAGTGTTAATTTTTGCCCTTGCTTCCCTTGGCTTTGGTGATGTTTCTAGGAAGTATTTGCTGTGACTGAGGTCAAAGAGGTTGCTGCCTGTGTCTTCCTCAGGGATTTTGATAGATTCCTGTCTAACATTGAGGTCTTTTATCCATTTTGAGTCTATTTTTGTGTGTGGTGTAAGGAAATGGTCCAGTTTCATTCTTCTGCATGTGGATTTCCAATATTCCCAACATCTTTTGTTGAAGAAACTGTCTTTTTTCCATTGGACATTCTTTCCTGCTTTGTTGGAGATTAGTTGGCCATAGAGTTGAGAGTCCATTTCTGGGCTCTCTATTCTGTTCCGCTGACCAATGGGTCTGTTTTTGTGCTAGTACCATACTGTCTTGATGATTATAGCTTTGTAATGGAGCTTGATGTCCTAAATTGTGATGCCACCAGCTATGCTTTTCCTTTTCAATATTCCTCTGGCTTTTTGAGTCTTTTCTGGTTCCATACAAATTTTAGGATTATTTGTCCCATTTATTTGAAAAAAGTTGATGGTATTTTGGTAAGGATTGCATTAAATGGGTAGATTGCTCTGGGTAGCCTAGACATTTTCACAATATTTGCTTTCCTAACCCATGAGTGTTGAACATTTTTTCATTTCTGTGTGTCATCCTCAATTTCTTTAATGAGTACTTTATAGTTTTCTGAATACAGATTCTTTGCCTCTTTGGTTAGGTTTATTCTTAGGTATCTTATGGTTTTACAATTATAAATTGGATTGACTCCTTAATTTCTTTTTCTTCTGTCTTGGTATTGGTGTATAGAAACACAACTCCTCTCTCTGCCTTGATTTTATATTCTGACACTTTACTGAATTTCTATATGAGTTTTAGCATTTTAGGATGGAGTCTTTTGGGTATTCCACATAAAGTATCATATCATTTGCAAAGAGTGAGAGTTTGACTTCTTCTTTGCCAATTCAGATGCCTTTTATTTCTTTTTGTTGTCTGATTGCTGAGGCTAGGACTTCTAGTACTATGTTGAATAGCAGTGGTGATAGTGAACATCCTGCCATGTTCCTGACCTTAGAGGAAAAGCTCTCAATTTTTCTCCATTGAAAGTGATATCCACTGTGGGTTTTTCATAGATGGCTATGATGAAATTGAGGTATGTAAATTTTGAAGAGTTTTGATCAGGAAGGGATGCTGTACTTTATCAAATGCTGTATCAGCATCTATTGAGAGGATCATATGGTTCTTATTCTTTCTTATTTCTATTCTTTTCTTATTTTTTCTTTTTATGGATACTATTGGTTAGTATTTTGGTGAGAATTTTTATATCCCTGTTCATCAGGAATATTGGTTTGTAATTCCCCTTTTTGATGGGGTCTTTGGTTTTGAGATCAAGATAATGCTGGCCTCGGGGGCGCCTGGGTGCCTCAGTGGGTTAAGCCGCTGCCTTCGGCTCAGGTCATGATCTCAGGGTGCTGGGATCGAGTCCCGCATCAGGCTCTCTGCTCAGCGGGGAGCCTGCTTCCTCCTCTCTCTCTCTCTGCCTGCCTCTCTGCCTACTTGTGATCTCTCTCTGTCAAATAAATAAATAAATAAAACTTTAAAAAAAAAAAAGATAATGCTGGCTTCATGAAGTGAGTTTGGAACTTTTCTTTCCATTTCTATTTTCTGGAACAGTTTCAGGAGAATAGGCATTAATTTTTCTTTAAATTTTTGATAGAATTCTCCTGGGAAGCATTCTGGCCCTGGGCTCTTGTTTATTGGGATTTTTTTTTTAAAGATTTTATTTATTTATTTGACAGAGAGAAATCACAAGTAGATGGAGAGGCAGGCAGAGAGAGAGAGGGGAAGCAGGCTCCCTGCTGAGCAGAGAGCCTGATGCGGGACTTGATCCCAGGACCCTGAGATCATGACCTGAGCCGAAGGCAGCGGCTTAACCCACTGAGCCACCCAGGCGCCCTATTGGGATATTTTTGATGACAGTTTCAATTTTCCTACTGGTTATGGGTTTGTTCAGGTTTTCTAGTTCCTTCTGGTTCAGTTTTAGTAGTTTATATGTCTCTAGGAATGCATCCATTTCTTCCAGATTATCTAATTTGATGGCATATAGTTGCCCAGAATATGTTCTTTGAATTATTTGTATTTCTTTGGAGTTGGTTGTGATCTCTCCTCTTTCATTCATGATTTTATTAATTTTGGTCCTTTCTCTTTTCTTTTTGATAAGTCTGGCCAGGGATTTTTCAATCTTATTAATTCTTTCAAAGAGCCATCTTTTGGTTTGTTGATCTGTTCTACTGTTCTTTTGGTTTCTATTTCACTGATTTCTGCTCTGATCTTTATGATTTATCTTCTCCTGCTGGGTTTAGGCTTTTCTTTTTTTTCCTGTTTTTTTCTCCAGCTCTTTTAGGTGTAGGGTTAGGTTGTGTATTTGAGACCTTTCTTGTTTCTTGAGAAAGGCTTGAACTGCTATATACTTTCCTTTTAGGACCGTCTTTTCTGCATCTCAAAGATCTTGAACAGTTGTGTTTTCATTTGTTTCCATGAATTTTTTCAATTCTTCTTTAATTTCCTAGTTCACTCAATCATTCTTTAGAAGGATGCTCTTTAGCCTCCTTGTATTTGGGTTCTTTCCAACTTTCCTCTTGTGATTGAGTTCTAGTTTCAAAGCATTGTGGTCTGAAAATATGCAAGGAATGATGCCAATCTTTTGGTACTGGTTGATATCTGATTTGTGACCGAGGTTGTGATCTATTCTGGAGAACCTGCACTAGAGAAGAATGTGTATTTTGTTGCTTTGGGATGGAATGTTCTGAAAATATCTGTGATGTCCATCTGGTCCAGTATGTCATTTAAAGCCTTTATTTCCTTGTTGATCTTTTGCTTAAATGATCTGTTTTTCAGTGAGAGGGGTGTTAAAGTCCCCACTATTATTGTATTATTGTCAATGTGTTTCTTTGGTTTTGTTATTAATTGGCCCATATATTTGGCTGCTCCCATGTTAGGGACATAGATATTTTAAATTGTTCAATCTTCTTGTTGGACAGGCCCTTTAAGTATGATATAGTTTACTTCCTCATCTCGTATTATAGGCTTTGGTTTAAAATCTAGTCCATCTGATATAAGGATTGCCACCCCAGCTTTCTTTTGATGTCTATTAGAATTGCAAATTGTTGGAAAACCATTCCATCCCCCCTCCCGCACTTTAAATCTGACTGTGTCTTTGGGTCTAAAATGAGTCTCTTACAGACAACATATTGGTTGGTCTTGAGTTTTGTTGTTGTGGGTTGGTTTTGTTTTGTTTTGTATTGTTTCCATTCTGATACCCTGTGTGTTTTGATTGGGGCACTTAGCCCATTTACATTCAGGGTAACTATTGAAAGATGTGAATTTAGTACCATTGTATTGCCTGTAAGGTGACTCTTACTGTATATTGTCTCTTTTCCTTTTTGCTCTTTGTTACTTTTAAGCTCTCTCTTTGCTTAGAGGACCACTTTCAATATTGTGGGGCTGGTTTGGCATTTGCAAATTCTTTTAGTTTTTGTTTATCCTGGAAGCTTTTTATCTCTCCTTCTATTTTCAATGACAGTCTAGCTGGATAGAGTATTCTTGGCTGCATATTTTTCTCATTTTTCTCATCATGCCAGTCCTTTCTAGCCTGCCAGGTCTCAGTGGTTAGGTCTGCTGCCAATCTAATATTTCTGCCATTATAGATTACAGACCTCTTGTCCCAAGCTGCTTTTGGGATTTTCTCTTTGTCTCTGAGAGTTTTAAGTTTTACTATTAGATGATGGGGTGTTGACCTATTTTTATTGATTTTGAGGGGGGTTCTCTGTGCCTGGATTTTAATGCTTATTTCCCTACCCAAGTTAAGGAAGTTCTCTGCTATAATTTGCCCCAATATAACTTCTTCCCCTCTCTCTCTTTCTTCTTCTGAGATCCAAATTATTCTAGCACTGTTTCATTTTATGGTATCACTTTCTCTTGAGTTCTCCCCTCGTTATCTAATAGTTTATCTCTCTTATTCTCAGCTTCTTTATTCTCTATCATTTGCTCTTTTATATCACTAACTCTCTCTTCTGCCTCATTTGTACTAGCAGTTAGAGCCTCCATTTTTTTATTTTTTATTACCTCGTTAATAGCCTTTTTTATTTCAACTTGGTTAGATTTTAGTTCTTCTATTTCTCCAGAAAGGGATTCCCTAATATCTTCTATGCTTTTTTTCAAGCCCAGCTCATATCTTTATAATCATCATTCTGAACTGTAGTCTTGACATCTTACTAATGTCCAAATTGATTAGGTCCATGGAAGATTTATAATATTCTCATACCTAGTTAAGCACATATGCTTCATTAGTCTTCTCTTTAAGTATCATTAGATTCTCTTATATTCTTTCAAGGTAATATAAGGAATCATTTTATCAGATACCCTTCTCTCCCCAAGAACGAAAAGAAAAGAAATCTAGGTGTCCCATAGTTTACTGAAGTTGGAAAAGTAGACCAAAGAGAGCCATCAAAATAGATATTTGGACAGCCTTGATAACACTGTGATGTAAGGAACTAAAAAAAAATAGTGAGTTGTCATATTAATCTCACCTAGGATCATAGAAATATTTTTACTTTGAAATGATTTTAGAGTTCTCCAAACGGAATCCTTAAGCTTGAAAATCATAAATAACTAAATTATAAGCCAGTTAGAGAAAGATAAATAGTGTATGATCTAATTTATGTATGAAATCTTAAAGGGAAAAAAGATAGAAGCCATAGAAACAGAGAGGAGAATAGTGGTGTGTTATCAAGGCTGGGAGTACAGAGAGTGGGGGAAATGGGAGGTGTTGATCAAAGGATATAAAGTTGAACCTATGTAGGATAAGTTCTAGAGATCTAATGTATAGGCATTATGACTATTGTTAATAATTCTGTATTTAATACTAGAGATATGTTAAGAAAGTAGATTTTAGGTGCTCTCATCAAAAAGTAAATAGTAAATTTGTGAGGAAAGGGTGTGTTAATTAGCTTAAGTATAGTAATCATTTCACTGTATGTCTGTATATCAAATCATGTTGTCACCTTAAATATACATGATTTTTATTTTAAAAATCACCTAGTAGTCATTGACTTGGGTTTGGAAAATATATTACCCATAAAAAAGTCTGTGCCACTGAGCCAAACAGGATTATATATACTGTCATGGCAAACAGTGAGTGGCTAGTGAGCCATCCCCTCTCACTCCTCCCTCAGGCTTCACATTGTCTCCTTTTGAAATGTCCTTTAACCCATCCTTTTAAATGTTGGGTTATTACATCATCATGGTATTATTTCAATTGAGTTAAATAAAACTCACCAACTAAAAATCTTAAGGAAAAGAAACCCCTAAATTACTGACAAAATGTGTACATGTCACACAGACTGCTTTGAACAGATGAACATGCATAATGTAAGAACTGGAAGAATGTAATTTTCTTTGATTTGAGTATATTAGGAAGTCATTGTATATGAAATGGATTTACTCTGTGGGGAGAAAGTGCTGAAGGTGATAACACGAAGCAATGAGTCCTCAAGGGCAGAAGCTATGTGGGATTCATGATGGCTGCAAGTAGGCAAAAAAGAATTCAAAGTAAAAACAAACTGTAGGCCTCAAAAGTCACCAGAGGTTTGTAGAACAGCTTCAGTATAAAAATACTGAGTAAAGGCAAGCCTTGGCTTTGGAGTGCAGGTGACCTAGGATTTCTGGTTAGGAGTGTCAAGAGCGTGTTAGTTGAAAGAAGAAATCAAATCAGCTGGTGGGTTTTGGAAACTGCCAAGAGAGTGGCGTCAGACAAAAGCTACATTAATGAGCTAGCCATATCCATCAAGAATACATAAGTTTTCACAAATGAGTCAGGTAGGTGGTCAAAATTAACTTGATGTCTAGACAAATAAAAAAGGGGGGAAATTGCTTACTGTGTGAAGGAGGAAATTGCATAACTTATGATCTCAATAAGAATAAGTAGGGGAGCCATATAATTATTCATTTCCAGGCTACAAAACCAATATCTATGAACACTGACCTTAATCATTTCTTTTCTATTTACCTAAATCAAAAAATCTATTGGGAAACATCCCAATTCATAAAGTCCAAAAAAGCTTTAACTTAAGTAAGTACCCTGAGAGTCTTAATATAAAACTGAAACACAAATACAACAATGTTGTCAACATCATGCTCTTACTATTTAGTTTTTAAAAGGCTCCATTCTCATGGATAGTCAAATCCTGAGAAGTCTTCCTGAGAGTAATTCCAAAACTGTAGGCAGAGTTCTTGAGAAGAGGTTGAAAATTCTTGAAAAATAATTGCTTCTTTCTTTCTTCTTTTTCTCTTTCTTTCTTTTCTTCCTTTCCCTTCCCCTCCCTCCCTTCTTTCTTTTTTTTCCTCTCCTCCTCTCTCCCCTCCCCTCCTCTACTGTCCTTCCTTACCCTCCTTCCCTTTCTTCACTTCTTTCTCTCTTCTTTTTTCCTCGTTTTCATTTTTTTTTTCTTTTTTGGCCCTCATACCTTTTGAGAAGTGATAAGAGAATAATGTTTTTCTGAAAATAAATAAATTGAAAAAATAAATTTTATTTTAAAAATAAAATCTTTTAAAAATTAAAAAAAAAAAGAAGTGATAAGAGAATTACAGATGGAAGTGGCTATATCACAGTGGCCAAAGGAAATATTAGTAATCTAACAAAGACTGAACCAGATGATGTTTTCCATGACTTCTAAACACACCTTTAATATCATGTGGATTTACATTTTAGTAAATATGCATTTTTAGGAATATAAGACAATTATATGATCGATGGCATTATATGCAGTCACTGAATAAATATTTATTCAAGTTCTATTCTATGAAGGAATATGAAGGAATATTCCAGACACAGGGGATATAAGAGAGAAAAATGAAAAAAAAAAAAAAAGAAAAGGCCTTATGAAACTTAAAATAATTAGATCAGACCAAAGTAGAGACCAATGAGAACAGAATCAGATCAGGAGTTAAATCCATGGCAAAGACAGAGAAATCTACAATTACGGTTTGTTTGTAAGACAGGGAGTTGGGGACACATGCTTGCTATGTGTTATAGGAAGAAGGCCAGCGTTGCTGAGGCAGAGGGAGTGCAGGGGTAGAGTAGGACAGGAGGGTAGGGAGCAAGTGAGGAACTTAGTGGTGGTTGTATCCGTTTTAAGTGGAAGGGCCATGTTATTAAGTCATGTTTTAAAAGAGTCCTTCTGGTTACTTGGGTTGGTGTGGAAGTGCCAGTGCAGGGTCATTCCCTTTGTGTCCCTGCTGCCTTGCCTGGCACATTGCCTGGCCTGGACTGGTGGTCCATTCGGTGCTCATTGGGTGAGTGAATAAAAGAAGATGTTTATGACTGACTCTAACTTTTATCAACATAGTAAACAGCAACTTTTCAAGTGATATATTCCCTAATTTTGGATAATATATGTCATTAGGCAGAGAGAAAAAATTTAAGCCCTGAGAAGTAGTTAAAGGTTTGCAGGCTAATAATCCTGAACCACTTTTCACTTTATCCTATCTCTCTAACTGTAGTCAATAGGGCCCAGAATATTATTAGAGTAATTATAGGGGAAAATGGCAATAAAAGTTGATAGAACGCATGTATTATAAAACATGTGTGCTGGGCAGAGCCTATAAATTAACAATTCCTTCAGCAGAAATCATTTTTTAATATTGTAGGTAAGATACTAAACTTTATACATGCAGCTATGAGTCTGCCTTGTGGGTAGAAGAGTGACCTTCCTATGTGTTCAGGGGTATTTGGAGATGCATCACGGAGCAGTCTTGACAAGGAAGCTCCATCCTTATTCTTGGGCCACTGAAAATGTAAGCTGAGGAGGAAAAGGTTTCAAATTTGAAAAGATCTTTGTTTCTTTCCATTCGACTATGAGCAATAGATTTGAAAAACAAAATACTTCAAAATCACACGAATGATTCCTATCTCCTTTAATGGGACCCCCTCCCCCTGTTTGGAAAACAAGTCATATAAACAAACTTCTGAGGAAGAGAACTGACTCAGAACCAAGCAGTGGATGTGTTCTTCTGGTAAAAGCTGAAATGAAAAAGCAGCACACCTGCTTCCAGCGGGTCCCCCCTTCACATAGCTCACACGGCCTTGCCATGTGAAGTCTCGTCCAAATCAAACAAGTAGCAATTTTAAAGTAGCACCTAAAGAGGAACTCAGACAGGGTTTGCCAGCAAAACCCCAGACCCTAAAAGTCCCTGCTGCACAGGCCTTATTTTCATTTCCTTGACCCATTTGCAGAGAGTTGTTACTGATGGCCGGCTCGGCCTCCCTGTACACAGCACACCAATAATAAACAGAGGCCGGCTGACACCCAGAGACACCTGCAGATCCCTCACAGTGCTGGCTTGTTCATCCAAGGGGAAACGTTTTGACTGGGGCTGGATGAGTAGCCATCCACTGGCTCAGCACACACACACACGCACACGCACACACACACACACACACGGAAGAAGTTTACCAAGGACCCTCCTGAGGGCCTGCGGACTGCCAAGAGAGCTCAAAGAAAAGAGCGGCTGACTGGGGAGCAGCATGTGAAAGGATCTCTGTATGCAGTCGTCCCCTTGTGCCCCAAGCACTTGGACCTGCTGAAATTAATTTTGCAAAAGTTTGGTAGAAGCTGCATGCAATCCTTTGCACAAAGACTTGAAGGCATGGAGCTTATTATTCTAGTTTCTTAAGATCCAGCTTCTTATTTATTCATAAATTACATACTTGCCAATGAAAATACTTTGTTGAAGGTCTGATCAAGCAGGTGCATTCAAGTAACCTGAAAAGCCTTCACTAACATTTGAAAACTTTTCAGACCTGGGTTTCTTGGAATTGACAACAAAGGCCTTTTTTCCTTCCATGAATTCAGGTTTGAAGTAGTTTTCTAAATAATTCAGAAAATATGATTTAAGTTGGTAACGGATCAATAGGAATATATATAACATTCATCATGTTATGAAAGTAACTTATTTCAAATGTATTCAAATATAATAATTAACTTCTTTAAGGGGCCCACTTGGGATTTAAAATATTCAGTATACTCAACATTTTTGACTAATGTGCATTCATGATAGGAGAAATAAAGGGAAGTTGATTTTTATAATTGTGTAGCTTCAAAAACCAGACATTAAATTCACTAAGAGTATTTTTGAACTGGATAAGATGTACGAGAGGGCATAACAGTAGAAAAATATTGAACCCAAAGATGTAACAATATAACGAAGGGCCACAGAACATAGGGACATAGTGAGAATCGAAACTAGATTCCAAACCTCCAATACAGCACTCTTTGTAGAATACTGTGCAGCCAATCTTGTGCACATCTTCCTTCTGAATTTTTGTCGATGATACAGTCATCTTCTGTGAGAAGAATGACTAAAATATTGGGTACTATCTCTAAAATGGCCGTTTAGTGATGCTACCATATTAAAAGTCTTTTTTCTCATTTTTTTTCTCATTAACAAAGTGCATCTTTCTGATGTTCTTGAAAATCATTGCATCAAGTCTTAGGAATACAGATATCCTTTGCTTTTTGAAAGTTCTTATCACACCATATTAGTACCTATCTTAGTACCCATTTACAAAAGACCTACATTAGTACCTTCATGCTAACTGAAGGAAGTCTGAAGGTGATTTTTCGCTTTTCCAAAAAAAGGTGAAAAGTGCAAATAGCATCAATGTCTGTTTGCAGCCGGCTGCTGTAGACTCAGTGCCCACCCTGAGCAGGAGAGCAGCCCTACCAAGCTCCTTCCCCCAAACTACACTCAGCTTCTCAGGGTCCAGCCTTCATTTCTATGAGCTGTGTCTGTGCACACCTGTGCTCTATCTCAATTTATTTTATGCCTCCATTAGTAAGATGTGTTCTAAGATATCAGAAAACCCTAGAAGAGGTTATGTTTTGGGTCTGGGAATGCTCAGAATGTTTCCTTATAAATTAATGGCCATTGCTTGTTCAATTTAGGCCGTATCAGCTTACAGAAGGTGTCACAGGAACGCCCTACTCTGGGATAGCAGGGGAAATCTGTTGTCCAAACCACTCAGGCAAGAGAAAATACACCAGCTGTGACTTAAGCAGCTGCAGAAAGTATGTGAGAACTGAAGCTGGAGAAAGGCCAGTTTGCCTGAATCCCACCTGGACCTACTTAGCACCTCCTCCCTTGTCCTAACCCTAAACACATGCCCTTAGGACTCCTGAGGGACAGAGATGGAACCTGGAAAGAGCAAGAGGCTTATGTCTTAGTTTGGGTTAAGAAGATTGTTCCAAGGCCCTTCTATTGCCTGTTCCACCCTCATTTAGGTCTTCTTCCGCCTCCCACACCTCCCCTTTTAGCTCCAGCAGACAACTAAAATCAGTTTGGCCCGTGGTCCCTGCTATGTATTAATAAAGCAGAGACTATATATAGCATTTCCCCCATATTGTCTTTTTATGTTTTTATGAAGTAAATTCAAGGGACATACCAGAGACCTTCTCTCCGTGCAGGTGCCCAGAGCAATCTAAGTGCTGAATAACTGGACTGGTGTGATCTTACATAGGCGCGCTGGTGCAGCGATTAAAAAAAATTTCTGTGTTCCTGTTCTTCTGATGCATACCCTTAAATAAAGAAACCCTTGTTCTACAATCTACAGTCAAAATACAGACATCGAATCTCCTTTAAAAGTTTCAGGAACTTTAGTATACATTCATTCATTCATTTAACAAACACTGAGTACTCTGCTCTCTGCTCAGCGGGGAGCCTGCTTCACCCTCTCTCTCTGCCTGCCTCTCTGCCTACTTGTGATCTCTCTCCCTCTGTCAAATAAATAAATAAAATCTTTATAAAAGGGTGGGGGAGGGAGAAGGCATGAATAGACATTTTTCCAAGGAAGACATCTAGATGGCCAATAGACAGATGAAATGATGCTCAACATCATTGACCATCAGGGAAATACAAATCAAAGCTACAATGAGATACCACCTCACACCTGTCAGAGTGGCTAAAATCAATGACACAAGAAACAGCGAGTCTTAGTGTGGATGTGGGGCAAGGGGAACCCTCTTACACTGTTGGTGGGAATGCAAACTGGTGCAGCCACTCAGGAAAACAATGTGGAGATTCCTCAAAAAGTTCAAAATAGAACCACCCTACAATCTACCAGTTGCACAACTAGGTATTCACCCAGAAAATGTAAAAATACTAATTCAAAGTGATACATGCACCTCTGTGTTTATAGCAGCATTATCTACAATAGCCACATTACAGAAAACAGCCCAAGCGTCCATCGACACTTTCAACCATGATGAATGGAAAAGAAGATGTTTTATATATATATATGTATATATATGTGTGTGTGTGTGTGTGTGTGTGTGTGTACACACACAGTGCAATATCACCCATAAAAAAGAATGAAATATTTCCATTTAGAATGATGTGGCTGAAGCTAGAGGGTATTATGCTAAGCAAAATAAGTCAATCAAAAAAAGACAAATACCATATGATTTCACTCATATGTAGAATTTAAGAAACAAAGCAAATGAGCACAAGGAAAGAAAAAGAGAGAGGCAAACCAAGAAACAGACTCTTAACTATAAAGGACAAACTGATAGTTACCAGAGTTGGGGGAGGAGTTGGAGATGGGTCAAACAGGTGACGGGGATTAAGGAGGGCACTTGGTGTGATGCGCACTGGGCTGTATGGACGTGTTGAATCACTGTATTGTATTGTACACCTGAAACTAACATTATACTTTATGTTAACTAACTGGAATCTGAATAAAAACTTTTAAAATACCTAAAAAACAGGTAACAATTTATATATAAATATAATTATTATATAATTTTTTATAGTGGCATACATTTGAAAGAACATGAATGTTCAAAAATTAAATGTTATTTTTATTCAGTGGGGGAAAAAATAGTACTAGAGGTCCTACCTAGACAATTAGGCAAGAAAAAGAAATAAAAGGCATCCAAATTGGAAAAGAAAACTAAAATTACCTTTGTTCTCAGGCAATAATGATCTTATACTTTGAAAACCCTGAAGATTTCACAAAAATCTCTGACAACTAATAAATGAATTCAGCGAAATACCAGGATAGGAAGTCAACACACAAAAAAATTAATTGCCCTTCTTTCCACTAGTAATGAACAATCGGAAAGGGAAGTTAAGGAAACAATTTCATTTATAATAACATCACAAAGAAATACTTCGGAATTCACTTAATCAAGGAGATAAAAAAATTATACACTAAAAACTGTAAAACATTACAGAAAGAAACTAAAGAAAACATAAGTAAATGGAGACACATTCCATGTTCATGGATTAAAACACTTCATGTTGTGAAAACCTCCTTTCTTTCTACCAAAAGTGATCTATAGATTTTAGGCAATCCCTGCCAAAGTCCTGACAGTGTTTTTTGAAGAAATAGAAAAAACTATCGTAAAAAATCTATCATGTCAAATGGCAAAAAAAAAAAAAAAAAACAACAATCAAGAAAAGGAACAAAAATGGAACTTTCTGATTTCAAAACAGACTGCAAAGTCATAGTAAGAGATACGGTGCGGCACTGAGGTGGCCAGCTCAGTGGGTAGAGCATGCGACTCAGTCTTGCGGTCAGGAGTTCATGCCCCACACTGGGTATAGGGCTTACTTAAAATTAAAAAAATATATATTTATTTAGAAAGAAAAAGAAATAGTATCATACAAAACAGACATATAGACTAATGCAACAGATTAAAGAGCCCAGAAATAAACCCTCACATATATGGTAAAATGATTTTCATCATTTCATCAAAGGATGATAGCACGATTAGATGGAGATAGTTTTTTATTTTTTCAACAAATGACGAAGTGGATATTCATACAAAAGAATGAAACTGGACCCTTACCTACCACTATATACAGAAATGAACTCAAAGTGGATTAAAACACTTTAATGGAAATAGATGTTATGTATAATGTATTAGTTTTGTGATCTAAATACTGAAAGAAGTTTCACTAATTCTCTTAAGTAGGTCAGTCATTAAAAGCACTTAATAATAAATGGAATGTAATTCTATTTACCAATGTTTCTCAGCCTAGCTGCAAATCAGAATCACCTGTAGAATTTTAAAAATCTAGGCGTCCCTGGACTTCACCCCTTGAGGGGTAAGCACATGGAGAAGCATCTGTATTTTTCTTACACTTCTCAGAGATGCCAGCGCTGCAAGCCACCACTATGTAGAATTTACACCAGTGTTTTTCACATTAGAAGAGCAGGATTGCTGGCATTAGAAATCTAAGAGTGCTTATTAAAATGCATATTGTCAGTATATTCCCATGCCTTTAAATCAGAATATCTGGGAGTGTGTCCCGGAAACTGCATTTTAACTGGCTTCCCAAGTGATATTTCTATACAATAAACTGTCAAACTATTAGTATATTTATCTGCATTTATATTACAGATGTTTTAATAATAAAAACAATATCATTACTCTTCCGTATGTGTAACACTGATACCCTCCGTTGAGGGCATACCATTTTAGCATCAAATAGTTTTCTGTTCCATCTTGTTAACTGTTTAAAAGCATAATACTTAATTTCTCATCATTCCTGAATTAGTTAATATTGAATGAAAGAAAGAACACAAATCCTTGAATTAGCAGGAACTGGTACTTGCTAATAGTATTCCAAACAATTCTGCATGTCAGAACTGTAGTACGCCAATTCATAAGGAATCCAGGCCATGGCAAGTTTACAGGGTCTCTTTCCAAATAAGGCGTCCACAGAAGACATGTGTCAGATTTGTTTTTCTGTGTCAGAACAATGAGCACAATATGAATGAGTTTCTACCTCTTTGATGCTCCAAAATATTTGTTGGTCACAGACTTTTAAGTCCCCCCTGGAGTTGGTCTCCTGTGTCCATTAGTTAGGGTTGTTGTGTACGGCAGCAACACAGGATACGCACTGCATAATTCCAGGGAGCGCCATTCATACTGCGGTTTATGATATGCAGCCTGTTGCCAGTTCTCAGAGGCAACACATATACCCCGTGGGAATTTTAAATTCTAAATTATGTCTTGCAGTACTATTTCCTATTATGTCACACTGGAAAGCATAGCATGGGCATTACTTGAAAAGGCAGATGTAAATTTTTTCACTAAAATAATTTAAAAGTTCACCAGTAAATTAAAAAAAAGCAAGACATGTATTCACCAAAATGAAATTTGGTTCAGGAAAAGAAAAAAGTGATAAAGACTGGCTGCTAATTACAAAAAAAGTTGTATAAATTTTTCAAAAATATTACATTTGTTTAAAATAAATATGAAGTTCTGATTTGTCCTTAATTTGGCTTTAACTTAAAATGTAAGGATTTAATTTAATCTTTATTTTAATCTTAACCACTTAAGTGTTAAGTAGATGATTTTTTAATTCATTTCTAGAGCAATAATATTTGTTGTCACGAAGTTGAGACCCTACTTAGAGAATGTTTTCTATTACAGAAATATCTGTTGTAAGATTAGGTAAATGTTTTTATCGAACATATTCCACTATAAAAATCACCACTATATATTTACATTCTAACAAGAACATGATGGCATGTCTTTAAGAAATTTGATATATTATTACCATTTAAAAATACCTAATAATAACAATTCTAATTCTTAAAAAAAAAAGGGTTTTTTTTTCTTTTACTTTTTACTTGTTCTGCTTTTTTAATCTTCTAAAGTACAAGAGTCTTCTAAATAAAAGAGTTTAAATGCAAAATATTCATAATTGGAAGAGAGTACTACATTTTAACTTTTGTCAGTTTAGAGAAATTATATTTTCTTGACTATATATTTTAACAATATTTTACTTTATTCAATTAGCATGGCATTATGTAAAACAGATTTCACAGTATTTACTGAACATAGTAACCAAAAGTGGGTCAAACATTTTTGGATAATAAAAGGCATAATTTACAAGCCCATAAACCCTTATTTTATGAAATACTATCATTTTAATTTCAGAGTGTTGTAGTGAAGACAAATACATCAATGGTTTTGGACCCAAAAATATATTAAATATTGATAGTTAAAATCAACACTTGCTTATTTGGGAACCATGAGCCCATGAGATCACCACGGCCCCACACACACTCATCTTGCCCTCTCTGTCTACACGCTTCATTGTTACTATCTTATTTTATTTCATTTTATTTTATTTTATTTATTTTCAATGTTCCAGAATTTATTGTTTACGTACCATACCCAGTGCTCCATGCAATATGTGCGCTCCATAATACCTATCACCAGGCTCATCCAATACCTCCCACCGCTCCAAAACCCTCAGTTTGTTTCTCAGAGTCCACAGTCTCTCATGGTTATCTCCCCCTCTGATTTCCCACAACTCACTTCTCCTCTCCATCTCCCTATGTCCTCTGTGTTATTCCTTATGCTCCACAAGTAAGTGAAGCCATATGATAATTGACTCTCTCTGCTTGACTTATTTCACTCAGCATAATCTCTTCCAGTCCCGTCCATTTGATAAAAAAGTTGAGTATTCGTCCTTTCTGATGGAGGCATAATACTCCATTGTATGTATGGACCATATCTTCTTTATCTATTTGTCCATTGAAGGTCATCTTGGTTCTTTCCACAGTTTGGTGACTGTGGCCATTGATGCCATGAACATTGGGGTACAGATGGCCCTTCTTTTCACTACATGTGTATCTCTGGGGTGTATACCCAGTAGTGCAATTGCAGGGTAATGGGGAAGCTCTATTTTTAAATTCTTAAGGAATCTCCAGTTTTCCAAAGTGGCTGCACCAACTTGCATTCCCACCAACAGTGGAAGAGGGTTTCCTTTTCTTCACATCCCCTCCAACACTTGTTGTTCACTGTCTTGTTAATTTTAGCCATTCTAACTGGTGTAAGGTGGTATCTCAATGTGGTTTTGATTTGAATCTCCCTGATGGCTAATGATGATGAACATTTATCATGTGTTTCTTAGCCATTTGTAAGTCTTCTTTGGAGAAGTGTCTGTTCATGCCTTCTGCCCATTTTTTTAATGTGATTATCTGTTTTGCCTGTGTTGAGTTTGAGGAGTTCTTTATAGATCTTGGATATCAGCCCTTTGTCTATAGTGTCATTTGAGAATATCTTCTCCCATTCCGTGGGTTGCCTCTTTGTTTTGTTAACTGTTTCCTTTGCTCTTCAGAAGATTTTGATCTTGATGAAGTCCCAAAAGTTCATTTTTGTTTTTGTTTCCTTTGCCTTTGGAGACATATCTTGAAAGAAGTTGCTGTGGCCGATGTCAATGAGGTTACTGCCTATGTTCCCCTCTAGGATTTTGATACTTTTTTAAAGAGATTCTATTCCTTTGACAGAGGGAAAGCAGAGGGAGAGAGAATGGGAGAAGCAGACCCCCCCACTGAGCAGGGACCTCCTCTCCCCCACCCTCGCTGGGCTTGATCCCAGGGGTCTGTGATCATGACAGGAGCCAAAGGCAGATGCTTAAGCAACTGAGCCACCCAGGTATCCCTCTTTTTTACTTTTATATTATCAACCATTCTATGAGTGGGGAGAGAAATATCGTTTACTGAGCCTACCATGTGCCACACAGTTTTTATGAAATCAAGAGGGGAAAGAGAAGAGGCAAACATAAATGGGACAATTTTGTTACCGCTTGATAGCTCTAATAAGCTTAAGGAATATATGACATTGTTGATTAAAGGTATGCTTAGGGATTTTTCTCTATATTTCATACATTCATTGTGATTCCCCCACAGTATGAATGATTATTGGAGATAATTTCACAAACATGGAATTTCAACTACAAGTTCACAGTGGAACCCCCCCTGTAGAGATAATCTATCCTAGATCTCTAGTAGACTAAGTGTCTAGTAAAATATGCCTATTCCAACAAAGGGAAAAGCGTCCTTGTAGAGGTGAAATAACATTTGTTCTCTCCTAGCACTCGACATGACTGCTGCAATGATACACAAGACAACTCCATGTCAATCTTCTCAATAAAATCAAGAATTAATTTTTGGCACAGAATAGAGTAAGAGATGGAAGCCAGTAGAGAACATCCCAAATCAGTGGCACATTACAAAGCAAATGGAAGTAATAAGCTCACAGGTTAGATTCACAGGAAGAGAGAGGCACAAGGGTAAATCTCCTTCAGTCATTTCCAATGGGAAACAGTTGCTCTTTGCTAACTGTATGTGTATCTGAAGAAGGGCTTTTTGGGTTTTTGGCTTTGTTTTGCTTTTGCTTTTCCTCAAAGTGCATGTGTATTCCAGTTTGTTCATATGACATAGCCCTCAAAAAGCACTTACCAAATGGATGAGCCAGTGAGTATTTCTAAGACTTGCTTGTGATTAAAGGTACTGGATGGTGCTGTGGGAGTCAGAGTCGTACTGAGGAAGAAATGTCATGGACCACAAGGAACACCGTGGTCTCCTCATCTGTGAAGTGCCTCCCTACCTCATGGGTTGTTGTGAGGATTACCCCGGACCACAACTCTTTAGGAGAGAGTGTCCAGCACCAAACATTGGCTGGTTGCTAACTAAGGTCACTATACCACTATCGGGGCTGCAAGAGCTGATGCCTCATGTGAGGCCACAGGATGTTGGAAGCTCCTAATTTTATGACTAAAAGGATTTTCACTGAGTGTCCAATCAGACTGTGCCACTTTTCACCCCAAAATTCAGTAGCTTCCTCAGACTGGTCTCTATCTGGGCTTGCTATGACAGAGGAAGGGACACATATATTCAGAATGAGGGTGTAGCCATTTCATGCCCATTATATTGAACTAAAATTATTATTAATCTTGGTTGGTCAGTTCACAGACCAGCCCCTTATCACAGTTCACATATAGCTGGAGCAGAGCTTGCCCCATCCCACTGCTCAAGTTATGACTATGTTACCTTCAAATACTTCTTGAGTTGTGTTTCTCAAATTTCAATGTACACATAAATCACTTTAGGATCTTGTCAAAATGCAGTTTCTGTTTCAGTCAGTCTGGAGTCAGACACATCTCATAAACTAAATACAACTGAGTATGGTATCCAGCTCCCCAAAAAAAGGTAGTGTATTACCAGCACTCCAGAAATCAACTGCAGTGTGGGCCGGATGGTGGCCCCCAAAGATAATAGATCCCAAGCCCTGGAACTCATGAATAGCACCTTGTATTGTAAAGGTTTGATAGATATATTAGGGTCTTGAAATTGAAAGCTTGCCCTGAATTATCCATTTGGGCCCTAAAAGCTATCCCAATTGTTAGAGAGACAAAGGGAGATCAGACACACACAATGAAGACCATGTAAAGATGGAAGCAGAGGTCCAAGGAACACAACCAGAAGAAGCTGGAGAGGCAAGGAATGGATTTTCCCTAGCCTAAAGCCTACAGAGGAAGTGCAGACCCACCAACACCTTGATTTGGGATTTCCAGACTGTGGAACGGGGGAGAATAAACTTCTGTTTCTCTAAGCCATAAAATCGATGATCATTTCCACAACAGCAATAGGAGACAAATATACCGGCTTTAATTCCTTTTTAAATAAAATACCCTTCATCCTTCAGTGTCATTAGAATTCATCTTCTTTTTTGAGAACACTTTTTAAGAACCTGAAGAAGATGGGTAGAAGTATGATATCTTCACATTACTGCCTGATATAATGTACTCATTTTTCTCATGCTTTCTATGCTGTTTATAATAAATTACCATAGTTAGAAGCTTAAAAAAACACAATTTATTATCTTACAGTTGCGTGGGTCAGAAATCTGACACAGGTCTCGGGCTGAAATCAAAGTATCAGGAGGGCTGAGTTACTATCTGCAGACTCACAGAGGAAATCACCCTTCTTCCCTTTTCTTGCTTCCAGTGGTTTCCCACATTTCTTGGCTCAGGGCCCCCTTCCTCCTTAGTCAAAGCAGTAATGTTACATCTTTCTGATCCTTCTTCAGTACTCACATCTTCCTTCCTGATGACAGCTTTTAAGGGTCCTTGTGATTATACTGGGCTAACCCAGACAATCCAGGACAATCTCTCCATGTTTGGGTCCTTGACTTTAATCACAAACTCAGAATCCCTTTGCCATGTAAAGTGGTGTATTCACAGATTCTAGAGATTCAGATTCAGATATATCTAGAGATCCACATGGGGGTGGGGCAGGGATTATTTGCCTACCATACCTGCTGTATAGTATAGAATTTCTAGTTCTTCGACGTAGTTTTGATGATGGAGGTTTTGATATTTCCCATTAGTTTTAGGGGGAAAAAAAAGCCTTTTTGATTTTTTAAACTATTTTCTAAAGTCACTCACTTAAAGAGTCCTTATATAAAGCATTACTCATCCAACTATTGTATCTTTTTATATTGCTGCTAAATACAGTTATAGAGTCTCAACTATTCTGAGAATCTTTATTGTTAGGGTAATTGTTATACTGGAGTTCTTGCTTTTCCTAAAGTAGGGATGCATAATTTTAAAACTTACAGCCATCATGCTGTACACTACATCCCCCAGAACTTGTTTATAAATTTGGTTTTTTTAGATTACACATGTAAGTGAGATCAAACAGTAATAGCCTTTCTCTGACTTACTTCAGTTAGCATAATGCCCTCATGGCCTATCCACATCGTTACAAATGGCAGGATTTCCTTCTTTTTTGTGACTGAATATTTCTGTGTGTGTGTGTATGTGTGTGTGTGTGTGTGTATTTTTATATCTATTTGTATTTATATATATTTATATGTATTTATTTATACACACACACATACACCACATTTTCTTTATTCATTCAGTCAGTCAATGGACACTTACATTGTCTCAACATCTTGACTACTGTGAATAACTCTGGAAGGAACATTAGAATGCAAATATCTTTTCAAGATAGTGATTTTGTTTCCTTCAGATAATGACCAGAAGTGGAATTGCTAGATCATATCATAATTACATTTTAAATTTTCTAAGGAAACCCCATTCAGTTTTCCATAGTGTCTGAACCAATTTAGATTCTTACCAACAGTACACATCGATTCTCTTTTCTCCACATCTTCACCAATACCTGTTATCTCTTGTTGTTTAGATACTCACCATGTAACAGGTATGCAGTGTTATCTCATTGTGGTTTTGATTTGTATTTTCCTGTGATGTTGAGTACCTTTTCAAGTATCTGGTGATCACTTGTATGGCTTCTTTGGAAAATGTCTTTTTAGTTTCTCTGCTCAGTTTTGTTGTTGTTGTTGTTGTTGTTTTTGCTTTTATCTATTTATTTATTTATTTTTAAATTTTATTTTATTTTTTCAGTGTTCCAAGATTCATTGTTTATGTTCCACACCCCATGCTCCATGCAACTGGATTTTTTGGGGGTTTTGTCTTTGGGGGGCTTTTTGTTTTTTGTTTTGCTATTGAGGTATATGAGTTTTTATACTTTTAATATTAACTGATTATCAGATAGATGCTTTGCTACTATTTTCTCTCACTCTATACATTGCTTTTTCATTGTTGATATTTTCCTCTGCTGTGAAGAAGCTTTTTAGTTTGATGTAGTCCCCCTTCTTTATTTCAGCTTTTGTTGCTTTGCTTTTGGAGTCAAATCCAAAAAATCATTGCCAAGACCTATGTCAAAGAGCCTATCCCCTACATTTCCTTCTAGGATTTTTATGATTTTCAGGTCTTACAATCAAGTCTTTAATCCATTTTGGGGTTATATGTATATGTGTGTGTGATGTAAGATACAGTTTCTTCTTCTGCAATGTGGCTGTCCAGTTTTCCCAATGCCATTTGTTGAAAAGATTGTCCTTTCCCCATTGTATATTCTTGACTCCTATGTCATAAATTAGTTAACCATATATGCATGTTTTTATTTCTGGGCTCTTCATTCTGCGCCATTGGTCTTTGTGTCTATTTTTATACCAGATGCTATACTGTTTTGAGTATTATAGTTTTGTATTATAGATTGAAATCAGAATGTGTGATGCCACTAACTTTGTCCTTGTTTCTCAAGATTGCTTTTTGGTTATTTGAGGTCTTTTGGGTTCCATACAAATTTTAGAATTTTTTTTCTATTTCTGTGAAAAATGCCACTAGAATTTTGATAGGAACTGCACTGAATCTGTAGTTTGCTTTGTGTACTATGGAATATTTAGAGTATTAATTCTTATAAACTATGAGTAGGAATATCTTTCAATTTACTTGTTGTCATATTTTTTTATTGATGTCTTACTGTTTTTAGTCTAAAGATATTTCAGTTCCTTGTTTAATATTACTCTTGGGTATTTTATTCCTTTTGATGCAATTTTAAATGGGATTGTTACTTCATTTTAATTTTTAATTAATTTTTCAATTCAATTAAAATACATGTTATATTAGTTTCAGGTGTACAATGTAATGATTCAACAATTCTATAATTTTTCAATGGTCATCAAGATAAATATACTCTAAATCCCCTTTATCTATTTCACCCATCTACCAATTCACCTCCCCTCAGCAACCACCAATTTGTTCTCTGTATTTATGACTCTGGTTTTTGTTTGTTTGTCTCTTTTGTATACTTGTTCGTTTGTTTTGTTTCTTAAATTACACATATAAATGAAATAGTATGATATTTGACTTTCTCTGACTGTTTCACTTGGCATTATACCCTCTAAATCTATTCTTGTTGCAAAAAGTAAGATTTCATCCTTTTTTATGGCTAAATAATATTCCTCTGTGTGTGTGTATGTGTGTGTGTGTGTACATCACATCTTCTTTATCCATTCATCTATTGACAGACACTTGCATTAATTTTTCTTTCTTATACTTTGTAGAGGTATATATAACTTTTAATAGTATTATTTTAAAATATATTGTTTAGTAAGTTTTTAGGTGATCTCTTTTGAGGTGAATAATAAGAATTGCCTGATTTTCTAAATTAGCAAACTGAGATGGAGAGATTAGTTTTATAGTATCTGTCAAAAGAGAGAGGAAAGCCAAAATTAGAGGTAGGAAGTATTTTGCCTATGTTTTCCACTTCTTTATATCTTATTGTCCCCAACTTATTGACTCATTTTTAACAAATTAACTGTGTATGTTCCCTAGTTGTTAGAGAAAATTAGCAGACTCTCATCTGCTAATATTTTAGGCATGTGGACACCTGTGCTGGTCTCCAATCCACAAATTCGTCAAAACCCATTAAATTCTCTCTTCCAATAAGCCTATCTTGACCATCCCAGGCAACAACAATATGGTACTTCTCCCAGTGACTTAAATTGCTTATCTTGTTTATTGTTCCTTTGATGCTGCCTATGAGCTGCCTTGAGTTATTCATCACTTTTTATTTGATTCGACATTTTCTCCTAGGTGAATTATGAGCTACTTGGTGGCAAATGATAGACATTATGTTTCTACAGACTTCTTTTGTGTGTATAATGCTGTTCTGCCCATTATAGACAATGAGAATAGAGTTGCTTCCTGGTCAACAGTCTCACATCCCATCCACATCATCACTATCAACATCTTCAGTAACCATTTAATGAGAAAATGAAAAGTCATTGTCTAGAACAGCAAAGAATATCTTAAAAAATGTTTAACACATTTTTCTTGCATCATACACAGGGAAGAAAACACTGTCTCTTGTACTGGGAAATTCAAGGGCCAGTTATAAGCATAAAAAGTTGTGTGACCTAATGGAAATTTTGAGAAATTGAAAAAATTAGGAGATCTGTCCCCTACTCCACCCCTTCAGGCCTTTACTAGCAAATTACTTTAGGCAATCTGGACCAATGCTCTATTCTCATTTTCAGAATTGCCACTATGGTGGGGTGCCTGGGCAGTTCAATCTGTTAAGCATCTGACTCTTGATCTTAGCTCAAGTTTTTGTTTTGTTTTGTTTTGTTTTGTTTTTTTAAAGATTTTATTTATTTATTTGACAGAGAGAGATCACAAGTAGGCAGAGAGGCAGGCAGAGAGAGAGAGAGAGAGAGAGAGAGAGAGGAGGAAGCAGACTCCCTGCCGAGCAGAGAGCCCGATGCGGGACTCAATCCCAGGACCCCGAGATCATGACCCGAGCCGAAGGCAGCGGCTTAACCCACTGAGCCACCCAGGCACCCCTTAGCTCAGGTTTTGATCGCATGGTCGTGAGTTCGGGATCATGAGTTCAGGCCTCCTCATGCTGGGCTCCATATGAGCCCCTAAAGAAAGAAAGTAAGAGAGAGAGAAAGAGAAAGAAAGAAAGAAAGAAAGAAAGAAAGAGAAGAAAGAAAGAAAGAAAGAAAGAAAGAAAGAAAGAAAGAAAGAAAGAAAGAAAGAGAAAGGAAGAAAGAATTGCCACTATGGCAATTTCTTTCATGTATTTACCATTAGGCTCCACTATGGGCAAAATGTATTCTGTTTTTATAAATTTGGTTGTTTTTTTTTTTTTAGATTACACATGTAAGTAAGATCAAACAGTGCAAAGATAACTTACTTTAAAAGGTAAATAAATTCCTTATAAAACCCAAATTCTTGTTCATAATCATATTAAAATTACTTTCTCAGATAAGAATGCCCAAGAGGGGGATGCCTGGGTGGCTCAGTTGTCTAAGCGTCTGCCTTTAGCTCAGGTCATCATCCCAGGACTGGATCCTGGGATGGAGCCCCAGTTTGGGCTCCCTGCTCAGCAATGAATCTGCTTCTCCTTCTGCCCCTCACCCCACTTCTGCTCTCTCTGTCTCTCTCTCTCAAATAAATAAGTAAAATCTTAAAAAAAAAAAGTCTTAAAATAAAAAGAATTCCTAAGAGGATAATGGGTTTTAAAAGATAATTTCTGTGGAATTCCTATTTTAAAAATCTCCCTGAATGTGTTTCCAAGTAACTAAAGCCTCTGCTCTCCTTTGCTGCACCAAAGTGATTCACTTGCCTTCCTTGCTCCTGTGACCTTGAAGTCCCTGGGAAACATTCAAGAACGATCAGGGTCCCAGCAAGGAAAAACCAAGCTCACTTTGAAGCTTAATATATCTTAATTATTATCCTTGTCCCCACAGTACAGGTGACAAAACTGCCTTTGCAACTGTGGCGAGTTGCAAATGAGATAACTTTTGTGAAAACCCTTATGCAAAAGATTTATGGTTTTAGGTGCTTAACTCAGAAAAACTGAAAATGTTCATCTCTTAATCTATTTTTTGTTGATGTTAATAAGAAGTATATATTTTATGAAAAATGCACAAATTTGCCACTTCAGATTTGAGTGATCCACATTCAGATTAATGTTTCTCATAATCAAAATATGAAACCTGAACTACATAAGTGTGTGTTATGCTCTAATCTCCAATTAATTAACAAGATATAGCGTTAAGGGCCACCTGGGTGGCTCAGTTGGTTAAGTGTCTGCCTTGGGCTCAGGTCATGCATGATCCCAGGGTCCTGGGATTGAGCCCCACATCAGGCTCCCTGCTCAGCAGAGGACCTACTTTCCCTCTCCCTCTGCTGCTCCCCCTGCTTGTGCATCCTCTCTCTCTCTCTCTGACAAATAAATAAATAGAATCTTTAAAAAAAAAAAAAAAGAAGATATAGCATTAAGTACTTATATGGCTATGCCTGTCAAAAATGTTTACCTTTTGGGGCACCTGGGTGGCTCAGAGGGTTAAAGCCTCTTCCTTAGGCTCAGTCGTGATCCCAGGGTCCTGGGATCAAGCCCCGAATCAGGCTCTCTGCTCAATGGGGAGCCTGCTTCCTCCTCTCTCTCTTTGCCTGCCTCTCTGCCTACTTGTGATCACTGTCTGTCAAATAAATAAATAAAATCTTTAAAAAAATTTACCATTTCAATGGACTTAAATATGCTTAAAAAGTCATATAGGCAGAAAGGACTTAGATGACTTGCTATTTTAAATTGACATCAATATAAGTAGACAAGTTGGTGTTTTGGCCTAAAGGTAAATGCTACTTTATTTTGGCATAATTATTGTAGTTTAGAACAAAATATTTTACAAGGACAGATAACAAAGACAAACACACATTTATTATTTTTTTAATCTTGAGATCACAATTTTCTATTTGCATGTTACCCTTAAACCACATCCTGCATGTTTTGGATTTCAGAGAGTTTAGGATTAAGGGAAGTTCTTTTTATCTAATGCTTATTCTCATGGTTTGTTTTGATTTTTTTCCCCTTAGCAAGATACATAAAAGTTTGAGTTCTTTAAAGATTCTCTGGATTTATGAGCAAAGGAAGAAGAGGATTAAGATGATTTTATTTTTATTTAATATTTATTAAGCACACTAGTTATTCCAGAATTTTTGAAAAATCCAAACTAAAATAGCCTCCAAATATGTGTTTGCCTTTTAGATTTTTAGATTCAGATGCCTAATGAATTCTGCCACCTTCCTTTTACAGAAGAATTGAGTCATGAAAAACTGGGCTGTTTATCTGTGGTCATAGAGCTGGAAAATAGCAGAACTGGGAATAGACACTGATGTCTTCAGTCCCACCCGTCCAGATTCTTTCCACTCTACCAAACTGCCACTCATGGCAACTCAATATTTCCAAGAAGGATAAATATGTAATTATGCATTAGAGTGTAGGAACACTGTGGGCAAGGATGGTGTTTTGTTCATCCATGTGCCCAGCATACAATAACAATAAACACTTCATAAATATACGTTGAATAATTGAGTTGCTGACCGGTGCTCATTTAACTCTATTACATGGCTTAGGAGTCAGTGCATCATCTTTGACTGAGTTTAACATCTTAATTGAAACATAGATGTTCAATTAGCCTTCATTTTGTGGTCTCACTGGCATAAAGGCTGCAAATTCTTCCTATCTCAGAGGAAATTACCACCTCTAGAGCACTGGTCTCAAAAATCCTAATGCTCAACATGACCATACAAAGGTCCCTGTACTGCTCTCATTTTACAACCCTTAAGTTAATATTCCAACACAGCCCTGACTCTTTTATTATGCTGCCTAGATGAGCAGGTAAGTCCTCACAGGCTCAGCAATTTTTATCACAATAGGGTCCTTAATAAGAGTCTTAAGAAACCAAGTCAGTAATTGAAAAATTATAAAATCAAAATGTAAGTTACATCTAAGGCAGCATTATGTCTATGTTTTGATCTAACTCCAAAAAAGACATTAGATGTCCAGACAACTAAAACATACTTGCATGACAACAACCTTTGCCAATAGGGCTCTAAGGTAACAATTCAGGCAAATGGGTACCATCTTTAAAAATGAGACTTTTGTGCCAAATCCCAAAGTAGACCCATCATGAGCTAAGCTAAACCACATAAAAGGTGCCTTTTTGTCTATACTAGATTTTGTCTTCCATGATCTAAGACACTTGAAGTAGATTGAGAGGCCTTCGTCCTGTTTCTTTTTACCCAAGCCCTCTCCTAAATCTTTGCTTGCCAGTCTGATAAGAAAGTCTGGGCAATAAAACAAGTCAGAATTTCTTTCTATGGACAAAAGGAAACTAGCCTCATCTAGCTCATCTATTTACCACAGGCTTTCTCAGTGTGCCACCAAGGAGAAGAGACCGCAGCCCATGACTCTTGTGCTGGACACACATACTGGAATGCAACACATCGCTTTTTCTTGGGGCTGGTATTAAGAAGAGAATTGCTGGGGAGGGAGAGCTGGGGGACTGGCTGAATCTTCCTCCAGACAGAAGCAATAAATTGCACATAGATGAGAAGAGGCCGGAGCATGCTCTTGGTGATATCCATAGATTCCTGAGTTCTAGTCCTGGCTCCACTACTTACTGAATGGGTGAACTTGACCAAGTTAAACATTCGCCAATTCTATCCCAGACACTAGGGAACTATTGGCCTCTATTTCCTTTTTCACATCTCTGGCTTTCTTTACCATGATGGTGACAGAGTGGCAGCAGTGTGTGTACAAATGATGAATGAAGTGGACTCAAGAATCAAACAGACAGTGTCTAATTCCAGTACTGTCACATAATTCTGGAAAATTACTTCTCTTAAGTCACAGTTTTCTAATCAGTAAAATGGCTGTGATAAGTGTGCTTGCTTAGTAAGTTCACCGAATATCAGATTAAATAAAGCATGTAAAGTGATTAGCATGACCCAGTTTCATCATTCAGCAAATATTAGATTTTAGGAACAAGAGTCAAAACTTGGGTGTGAGCTTAAATGGGATGAGGGAAGTGGGAGCCTTTCAGCCAGCTATGATCTTAGATGCAGGCTCAGTTCAGGCACCTAAGTAATATGGTCTCTTCATGTGATTGAGTCTAAGTCCTTAGGCTGTTACACCAGTTATTGTCAACAAAGCCTCCAAGTAGTCACGATATCTGCCAGCCTTGACTGTGTATTTCCTTCAGACTCTTTGCAAGAGTAGGTAGTAGACAAGGTTTGAGAGCCTGGAGTATTGTAGCTAAATACAAGGTTATTTATGTCTTTAATTGTAATGTTGGTTAAATGTCAACACACTGAGAAAAACACAAATAGAATTTATGTCTGCAGTGATCATGTTGGTTGCTTGTGTTGGTTGCAGCAGTCCTCACCCTGAAGGGTTAGGGCCAAGTCTTCTGCTTCATCTTCTATTCTCATCACAGCAGATCTGCTCAGACCCCTCACTGTCTTCTCTAGGAAAGTGTTCCGATTCTCTGCTGATGTCTTTAAATTAAGAATCTGACCATGGTATGCATAAAGCAACCTAATAAATTCCCATTGCATTTATATCAAATTGAAAGCCATTTTTGAACCCATTTGGCCTACAGAATTTGGCTGTTTCCCAATCCCAAAATGTATTCCATGTCATTCCTTCCCTAAACCCTTCTTTGCTCTCAACTTTAATCCAGTCACATGCACTTTTTTGTTTGTTTGTTTCTTGAACAAGCCAGCCTATTTCCTGTATGAGGGCCATTGCCCTTGCTTTTCCTTCTGCATAGAATGTTCTTCCTTTGCAGTTTCTCATGGCTTTCTCACTATTCAAGTGTCAATTAAAACATTTTCTTCTCCAAGAAGCCTGATTTAAGCTCCCTAAAGTAACTAGGCCCTTTCTAATTAATATCAGCTTTATTGTTCTTTTTTTTTAAAGATTTTATTTTTTTATTTGTCAGAGAGAGAGGGAGAGAGAGTGAGCACAGGCAGACAGAGAGACAGGCAGAGGCAGAGGGAGAAGCAGGCTCCCTGCCGAGCAAGGAGCCCGATGTGGGACTCGATCCCAGGACGCTGGGATCATGACCTGAGCCGAAGGCAGCTGCTTAACCAACTGAGCCACCCAGGCGTCCCTGCTTTATTGTTCTTATAGCCCAATATCTCTATCTGCAATTATTTGTTTATATATGCATGGTTCTTCTATCTCCATTAAAAAAAAAAAAAGCAGTCTGTGGAGAACAGGGATTTTATTTTATTCACCATTTATCACCAGTTTCTAGAACAGTCACTTTCTCATGGACTTTATTCAGCCCTAACTAATAAGGTTTAGAACTTCACTATCTTCAGAGCAATGGTCTTTTATATAAGTCTTTAACCTTACACATGGTCACCCTGCATTTCACCATCCTGGTAACACTACAGTCTTCCCTGTGCATTTGCTCCCTGTTTGCTAGATGGAGCACCATCACCTCTATTTTCGGGTGAGGGAGGGAGAGGTGAGACACTCAGTAACCCTTAGATAGACCCTAGAGACTTCAGCAGAAGGGCCTCACTGCCAGGCAGTGTTGCTTGGAGAAATCTGGTCCCAGAAAACATGAAGATCTCTCTAAATTCTTTGAGTTTCTCCTATGGTCTTTAAGCAATTTTTACAACTGTTGTCTTTTCACATTGTTTTATCTGTACATTCTTCATTTGTGCATTAGCAAGCCATTCCTCATAACCATATTTATTCTTTCCCACTCTCAGTTGCATTTTCTATGTCCCTCAGTGAAATCCCCTAATAACTTAAGCAAGAAAACATAGCAATTAACATGAATTTCTATCATGCCTAATTTCCTTAATTCAAATAGCCATTCATTTATTTACTCAACAGATACTTATTGAGTGCTTACTATACTGTGTCATATGCTGTTCAAACTCGGAACATACTAGTGAACAAGATAGTCTCCGCCTTCACTAGACTATGAACTTCCTGAGGTCAGGGTCTTATTTTGTTCACTATTATATCTCCAGCACCGAGGACAGCAGTGGGAACACACTGGTCTCATTAAGTATATTTGAATTAGCCCCTCTAAAGTATAGTATGACTTACTCTATTCAGAAGTCTATATTAAAACACATAAATGAGGTTTTTTTTAACTGAGATTTGTATGAAGACAATGACAGGATTTCTTTAGATTGACAAAACTCAGTCCATAATGAGAATGATAAATAATTAACTATTCAATTCAATCAATTGTATTGTATTTTAATTCAATTTAAATTCAATCAATTGTAAACTCTATCTAGTGGATTTAGATATCAATATATAGTTGCCCCTTACTAAGGAAGTGGTTTTAACCCATAATCAGTTCTTGTTAATTGATGAGACTCTATTCTGCCTTGGTGATATCCTCTGTTGTATGGTGTCAGTTCAATGACTAATAGCCCCAGCTACATGCGGTAGTCCTTGAGGTGACCCTGTGCATCACCCGTTAGTCTCTGTGTTAATAAACAAGTGTTGCCATTGTTTATTGTTGGAATTCTTGTGACATATTAACCGTATGAGCCTAGGCCCAAACACCTCTTGGTGTTTTAGTTTTCTTATCTATAAAATAGGATTAATAATGATATCCATATTATTGGAACTTGTGTTAGGATTAAAAATGAGAGAAAACGTCAGCACATAGTAAACACTCATGAAAAGCTAGCTTTTACCAGTATTATTATTCTGTTGCATGGTGACACTTTCTGTGAGGCATAATTAAATAAATAGCACCTTAGCAGACTATCTTGATGGACTTCATTTAGTTTCCTCAATTTTTTTAAATTAACATATAATGTATTATTTGCCCCGGGGGTACAGGTCTGAGAATCATCAGGCTTACACACTTCACAGCACTTACCACAGCACCTACCCTCCCCAATGTCCATCACCCCACCCCCCTCTCCATACCCCCCTCTCCCAGCAACCCTCAGTTTGTTTTGTGAGATTAAGAGTCTCTTATGGTTTATCTCCCTCCCGATCCCATCTTGTTTCACTTTTTCCTTCTCTACACCCCAAGCCCCCACATTCCCTCTCAAATTCTTCATATCAGTGATATCATATGATAATATGATAATTATGTTTCTCTTATTGACTTATTTCACTCAGCATAATACCCTCTAGTTCCATCCACGTCATTGCAAATGGCAAGATTTCATTGCTTTTGATGGCTGCATAGTACTCTATTGTGTATATACCCCATCTTCTTTATCCATTCATCTGTTGATGGACATCTAGGTTCTTCCCATAGTTTGGCTATTGTGGACATTGCTGCTATGAACATTTGGGTGCATGTGCCCCTTTGGATCACTACATTTGTATCTTTAGGATAAATACCCAGTAGTGCAATTGCCGGATCACAGGGAAGCTCTATTTTCAACTTTTTGAGGAACCTCCATGCTGTTTTCCAGAGTGGCTGCACAGCTTGCATTCCAACCAACAGTGTAGGAAGATTATCTTTTCTCCGCATCCTCGCCAGCAACTGTCATCTCCTGACTTGTTAATTTTAGCCATTCTGACTGGTGTGAGGTGATATCTCACTCTGGTTTTGATTTGTATTTCCCTGATGCCGAGTGATATGGAGCACTTTCTCATGTGTCTGTTGGCCATCTGGATGTCCTCTTTGCAGAAAATTCTGTTCATGTCCTCTCACCATTTCTTGATTGGATTATTTGTTCTTTGGGTGTTGAGTTTGATAAGCTCTTTATAGATTTTTGGATTCTAGCCCTTTATCTGATATGTTGTTTGCAAATATCTTCTCCCATTCTGTAAGTTGTCTTTTGGTTTTGTTGACTGTTTCCCTTGCTGTGCAAAAGCTTTTGATCTTGATGAAGTCCCAGTAGTTCATTTTTGCCCTTGCTTCCCTTGCCTTTAGTGAAGTTTCTAGGAAGGAGTTGCTACGGCTGAGGTCAAAGAGGTTGCTGCCTGTGTTGTCCTCAAGGATTGTGATGGATTCCTGTCTCACATTGAGGTCTTTCATCCATTTTGAGTCTATTTTTGTGTGTGGTGTAAGGAAATGGTCCAGTTTCATTTTTCTACATGTGGCTGTCCAATTTTCTCAGCACCATTTGTTGAAGAGACTGTCTTTTTCCATTAGACATTCTTTCCTCCTTTGTTAACCAGTAGTTGACTGTAGAGTTGAGAGTCTATTTCTGGGCTCTGTATTCTGTTCCATTGATCTATGTGTCTGTTTTTGTGCCAGTACCATACTGTCTTGATGATGACAGCTTTGTAATAGAGCTTAAAGTCTGGAATTGTGATGCCACCAACTTCGGCCCTCTTTTTCAATGTTCTTCTGGCTATTCGAGGTCTTTTCTGGTTCCATATAAATTTTAGAATTATTTGTTCCAGTTCTTTGAAAAAAATTAATGGTATTTTGATAGGGATTGCATTAAACATGTAAATTGCTTTAGGTAGCATAGCCATTTTCACAATACTTATTCTTCCAATCCATGAGCATGGAACGTCTTCCCATTTCCATGTGTCTTCCTCAATTTCTTTCATGATTACCTTTTGTTTTTCTGAGTACCGATTCTTTGCCTTTTTGGTTAGGTTTATTCCTTGGTATCTCATGGTTTTGGGTGCAATTGTAAATAAGATTGACTCTTTAATTTCTCTTTCTTCTGTCTTGTTGTTGGTGTATAGAAATGCAACTGATTTCTGTGCATTGATTTTATATCCTGACACTTTACTGAATTCCTGTATGAGTTCTAGCAGATTTCCAGTGGAATCTTTTGGGTTTTCCATATAAAGTATCATATCATGTGCAAAGAGTGATAGTTTGATTTCTTCTTTGCTGATTTGGATGCCGTCAATTTATTTTTGTTGTCTGATTGCTGAGGCTAGGACTTCTAGTACTATGTTGAATAGCAGTGGTGATAATGGACATCCCTGCCATATTCCTGACCTTAGGGGAAAACCTCTCAGTTTTTCTGCATTGAGAATGATATTTGCTGTGGGTTTTTCATAGATGGCTTTGATAATATTGAGGTACATCCCTACACTTTGAAAAGTTTTGATCAAGAAAGGATGCTGTACTTTGTCAAATGCTTTTTCAGCATCTATTGAGAGGATCATATGGTTCTTGTTCTTTCTTCTATTAATGTATTTTATCACGTTGATTGATTTGTGGATGTTGAACTAACCTTGCAGCCCTGGAGTAAATCCCACTTGGTCGTGGTGAATAATCCTTTTAATGTACTGTTGGATCCTATGGGCTACTATTTTGGTGAGAAATTTTGCATCTGTGTTCATTAAGGATATTGATCTGTAATTCTCCTTTTTGGTAGGGTCTTTGTCTGGTTTGGGGGTCAACATACTTCTGACCTCATGAAATGAGTTTGGAAGTTTTTCTTCCGTTTCTATTTTTTGGAACAGTTTCAGGAGAATAGGTATTAATTCTTCTTTAAATGTTTGGTAGAGGGCGCCTGGGTGGCTCAGTGGGTTAAGCCGCTGCCTTCGGCTCGGGTCATGATCTCAGGGTCCTGGGATCGAGTCCCGCATCGGGCTCCCTGCTTGGCGGGGGGCCTGCTTCCCTTCCTCTCTCTCTGCCTTCCTCTCTGCCTACTTGTGATCTCTCTCTGTCAAATAAATAAATAAAATCTTTAAAAAAAATATGTTTGGTAGAATTCCCCTGGGAAGCCATCTGGCCCTGGGCTTTTGTTTCTTGGGAGATTTTTGATGACTGAGTCAATCTCCTTACTGGTTATGGGTCTGTTCAGGTTTTCTATTTCTTTCTGGTTAAGTTGTGGTAGTTTATATGTTTCTAGGAATGTATCCATTTCTTCCAGATTGTCAAATTTGCTGGTGTGTAGTTGCTCATAATATGTTCTTCTAATTGTTTGTATTTCTTTGGTCTTGGTTGTGACTGCTCCTCTTTCATTCATGATTTTATTTATTTGGGTCCTTTCTCTTTTCTTTTTGATAAGTCTGGCCAGGGGCTTATCAATCTTATTCTTTCAAAGAACCAGCTCTTACTTTTGTTGATCTGTTCTACTATTCTTTTGGCTTCTATTTCATTGATTTCTGCTCTGATCTTTATGATTTCTCTTCTCCTGCTGGGTTTAGTGTACTTTGGTGTTCTTTCTCCATCTCCTTTAGGTGTAGGGTTAGGTTATATACTTGAGACCTTTCTTGTTTCTTGAGAAAGTCTACATACTTTCCTCTCAGGACCACCTTTGCTCTGTCCCACAGATTTTTGAACTGTTGTGTTTTCATTATCATTTGTTTCCATGAATTTTTTCAATTCTTCTTTAATTTCCTAGTTGACCCATTCATTCTTTAGAAGGATGCTTTTTAGCCTCCATGTATTTGAGTTCTTTCCAACTTTCCTCTTGTGATTGAGTTCTAGCTTCAGAGCATTGTTGTCAGATAATATGCAGGGAATGATGGTACTGGTTGAGACCTGATTTGTGACCAGGATGTGATCTATTTTGGAGAATGTTCCATGTGAACTAGAGAAAAATGTGTATTTTGTTGCTTTGGGTTGGAATATTCTGAATATATCTGTGATGTCCATCTGGTCCAATATGTCACTTAAGGCCTTTATCTCCTTGTTGATCTTTTGCTTGGATGATCTGTCCATTTCAGTGAGGGGGGTTTTAATATCCCCTACTATTATTGTATTATTGTTGATGTGTTTCTTTGATTTTGTTATTAAGGGGTTTATATAGTTGGTGCTCCCATGTTAGGGACATAGATATTTAAAATTGTTAGATCTTCTTGTTGGACAGACCCTTTGAGTATGATACAGTGTCTTCCTCATTTCTTATTATAGTCTTGGGCTTAAAATCTAATTTATGTGATATAAGGATTGCCACCCCAGCTTTCTTTTGATGTCCATTATCATGGTAAATTGTTTTCCACCCTCTCACTTTAAATCTGGAGGTGTCTTCGGGTCTAAAATGAGTTTCTTACAGGCAGCATATTGATGGGTTTTGTTTTTTTTATCCATTCTGATACCCTGTGTCTTTTGATTGGGGCATTTAGCCCATTTACATTCAGGATAACTATTGAAATATATGAATTGAATTCCCTTGTATTGCCTGTAAGGTGACTGTTACTGTATATTGTCTCTGTTCCTCTCTGGTCTATAACTTTTAGGCTCTCCCTTTGCTTAGAGGACCCCTTTCAATATTTCCTATATGGCTGGTTTGGTGTTTACAAATTCTTTTAGTTTTTGTTTGTCCGGGATGCTTTTTATCTCTCCTATTTTCAATGAGAGCCTAGCTGGATTTAGTATTCTTGGCTGAAAATTTTTCTCATTTAGTGTTCTGAATATATCATGCTGGTTCTTTCTGGCCTGCCATTTCTCTGTGAATAAGTCTGCTGCCAGTCTAATATTTCTACTATTTTATGTTACAGATTTCTTGTTCCTGGCTACTTTCAGGATTTTCTCTTTGTCACTAAGACTTGTAAGATTTGGGGCACCTGAGTGTCTCAGTTGGTTGGGCAACTGCCTTCGGCTCAGGTCATGGTCCCGGAGTCCTGGGATTGACTCCTGCATCAGGCGCCCAGCAACATGGGGAGTCTGCTTCTCCCTCTGAACTTCTCCCCTCTAATGCTCTCTCTCTCTCTCTCTCAAATAAATAAATAAAATCTTAAAAAAAAAAAGTCTTGTAAGTTTTACTATTTGATGACAGGGTGTGGATTTATTTTTATTGATTTTGGTGGGAGTTCTCTGTGCCTCCTGGATTTTGATGCTTGTTCCCTTTGCCATATTAAGGAAATTTTCCACTATAATTCACTCCAATATAACTTCTGCCCCCCCCTTCTTCTTCTTCTGGAATCCCAATTTTTCTAATATTGTTTCATCTTATGATATCACTTATCTCTTGAATTCTCCCCTCGTGATCCAGTAGTCATTTGTCTCTCTTTTCCTCAGCTTCTTTATTCTCCATCACTTGATCTTCTAGATCACTAGTTCTCTCAGTTTCCTCATTTATCCTACCAGTAAGAGCCTCCATTCTTTTTTTTAAAGATTTTATTTATTTATTTGACAGACAGAGATCACAAGTAGGCAGAGAGGCAGACAGAGAGAGAGAGGAGGAAGCAGGCTCCCCGCTGAGCAGAGAGCCCGATGTGGGACTCGATCCCAGGACCCTGAGATCATGACCTGATCCGAAGGCAGCGGCTTAACACACTGAGCCACCCAGGTGCCCCAAGAGCCTCCATTCTTGATTGTACCTCATTAATAACTTTTTTGATTTCAGCTTGGTTAGATTTTAGTTCTTTTATTTCTCCAGAAAGGGAATTTTAATTCTCCAGACAGGGTTTCTCTAATATCTTCCATGCCTTTTTCAAACCCAGCTAGCACCTTAAGAATTGTAATTCTGAACTCGAGATCTGACATATTACCAATGTCCATATTGATTAGGTCCCTAGCCTTCGGTACTGCCTCTTGTTCTTTTTTTGTGGTGAGTTTTTCCACTATGTCATTTTATCCAGATAAGAATATATTAATGAGAGAATAAAATACTAAAAGGGTGGCAAAGACCCCAGAAAAATATACACTAACCAAATCAGAAGAGACCCCAAATTGGGGGGAGAAGAAAGGGAGTAAAAAGAAATTTTTAAAAAATTTAAAAATTTATATATATTAGAGTGATGAAAAGAACAGAGCCACCCACTTGATTTTGGATGTATTTTGGTCTCTTAGAAGAAACTACCTCCCAAATCTTAAAGAAAGAAAAACTTATATATGTGCAAAAATAAGGGTAAACACGATAAAGGGGTGGAATAGGACCGTAAAGATGAAAATTTATTTTAAAAAAATCTAAAAAAGGAATTGATAAGTTATTTGGAAGAAGAAAGGAAAAAAGTGGAGAGAGTTTGCTCAGGCTGGGGACTAGAACAAAGCCCTGTGCCAGACTTAGGGTATATTTTGATCTATTAGGAGAAATTGTATCCCAGAATTTTTTAGAATTAAAAAAACCCTATATGTATACAAAAAAAAAAGCTAGATATAATGAAGGATAAAATATGACTATAAAAATGCTATAAAAATGTAGGTTTAAAAAGAATTTTTTAGAAAGTATTGTTAAGATAAACTAGTTAAAAAATGTTGAAAGAGGAAAGAGGAAAGGTTAAAAAATTTAGAATTAGAAAAAAATAAAATCAAAAAAATTTAATTAACTTTGCAAGACTAAAGAATCATGGGGAGAAAGCCATGAATTTCATGCTTTCCTTTCCCCTAGCTCTGGAATTCTGCTCTTTCCCTGATCAATGAGCTTAGTCTTTGCTGGCAGTTCTTGCTGATCTTGGGGGAGGGGCCTGTTGTAGTGATTCTCAAATGTCTTTGCCTGAGGCAGAAATGCACTGCCCTTGCCAGGGGTTGGGCTAAGTAATCTTCTCAGGTTCGCTCTTGGGAGCTTTTGTTCCCTGAAGGCTTTCCATGGAGCTCTGGAGGATAGGAGTGAAACCGGCAGCCTCCCAATCTCTGGTCCAGAGGAGCCAAAAGCTCCAGCCGCACTTCTCACTGTGCCCTCGAAGAAAAGCGGTCAATCATTCCCATCTCCCTGGTCTCCAGCTGCGCTCCAAGCTCACCCAGCCTGTGACTGAGCATTTCTATCTCCTGCACATGGCCCTGTTTGGAGTCTCCAAACCCAGTAGATTCCTGCCATGCTGCTTTCTGGTGGAGGAATGTGGGTCTCCTCCCCAGACCTGCCACATCCTCAAAGATCCATTTGTGCTGCCGATCACAGTTTAAGGTAACCCCGAATTGAGAGCTCACTCCTTGGCTCCATCTCTGTAGTGAGCTTCCCCACTCTGATACCTGTGAGCTCTGCTACACTCAGATAGCCCTAATCCTTCTGTGACCCCACAGGACCTGAGACCCCACAGGACCTGAGGGCTCCACCCCCACTTAGCTTCTGGAGTGATGTCCCTCAGTGGAGCAGACTTCTGAAAGTTTGGATTTTGTGCTGCTGCTCCACTGCTTGCTGGGAGCCGGCCCCTCCCCTGCAGTTTATATTCCCATCACGTTGGATTCACTTCTCCAAAGGTCCTACCTTTCAGAAAGTGGTTGATTTTCTGTTTCTGGAATTGCTGCTCTTCTTCTCTTCGATCTCCTACTGGGTTTGTAGGTGTTTGGAATGGTTTGATAACTGTCTAGCTGATCTCCTGTCATCTCAGCCTGCCCCTCCTCCACCATCTTGACTCTTCCTCCAGTTGCCTCAATTCTAAAGCCATATTGGTTGCACCCTTGCCATGAACTAAAATCCAGGAGAGATAATGAAGCATACAAAGCTAGATAAAGCATATGACATTAGATATGGTCTCCAGCCAGCACAGACCTCACAAACTACAATATAAAGGAGCAGGTACAAAATAGAAATATTTAAAAACTGTTATGGGAGCTCATGTGAGAAGCAGAGGAAATTCCTAAGGTAATACTGAAAAGAATTTCCCAAAAAAAAAAAAAGATTTTAGCCTAGAAAGAATTAAATATAGGGAAAGGAAGACTGAATGCCCAAAGGTACATCTCCAAGAAAAATAAAAACTGACAGATTATGAATGTATTGAGGAGAATGGTGGTAGTTCTGTTGAAAATTTCTAGTTGATTAATGATAGGTTCATAGAAAACTTCAAGGGTGAGAAGCCAAGGCAATTAACCTTCTAGGAAATAAAAAATTGTTGAAGAAAGGAAAGTAATCATAGCTGAGTGAATAAATACCTTGACCTCTCTGATTCTGTGGCTCAGCTGTGGTAATGTTTAAATGGTATTAAAATTGTAAGCACTACATAATCATTTAACCTAAAATTAGGATATTGCTCTATTTGGGTGCTAGGTGGAAGAAAAGTTTATAAGTGGTTTGAGAGGGAAAAGGAGGCTGGTAATAGAGATAAATCATCATCTTCCACAATGTGAAGTAGGTAAAAAATAAAAAGAAAGTCAGGAACATCAGCTTTAATATGTTATTTAGAAACAACTAAAAAAGTTAAATGAGGTTCTTCTGAGGAATAAGTACCAAGATTAAGGAAGAGTGATGAAGATGAAACTGTACCTCTAGATAAATTTTGAGGTAGTATTTGAATCTTAGAAAATATATAAATGCATTATTAAATACAAATAAATAGTAAGTGTGAAATTAAACAAATACCTTTCATCAAAGGGGTTCCATGAAAGGGGGAGGTAGAGGTGAGAGTGGTCCTGGACAGGTAGTTTGGCATCAGATAACGGGCGATCTACAATACTAAAGAGGTTGGGCCTCAGAACTCAAATAACCAAGAAAACAGGAGAAACACATTCAGATTTCTGCTTTAGAGAGGAAATTCTGGAATACTTTTGAAAGTAGTTGGAGCAAAGAAGAAATGGTGTCAGGGAAAGTGATTATGCTAGGTCATCAGGGAAATAGTAAGTTTGTTATTTCAAACATCTTATTCAATGTTGGCAATGATCTTAGAAAGCAAAAGCATGGCTTGAGATATATCTTTAAAGTATGGTCAAGAGAATTTGGTGATTGATTAGCTGTGGGAATTAGAAGAGAAATCAGAGTTGATGCAGAGGCATCTACATTTTGATGGTGAGTTTCTTTGCTTTTGTAGGAGGCATAATTAAACGTGGATTTACAGAATGATGGTATGGTTTTGCAAACCAAGGTGCCTGCATTACATCCAATTAAAATGATGTTGTAGACAATAACACATGCTATGTTGAAATTCAGGAAACTCCAAGGCTGGAGATAAATATTTTGATTAAAAAAATTATCCACATTAGTCTAAAGTTCATGAAAGAATAATAACTGATACTTAAAGCTCTGAAACTGGAGAAGAGCAATTAGTGAGTGAACACAGACAGAGAAAAGATGAAGACTGAGCCTTGGAGAGCTGCAAAACTTAGACATCAGGAAAAAAGGAGGAGCCAGTGAAGAAAAGATCGATGAAGCAAAAGAAAATCTTGGAAATACATAATGTCACAGAAACCAGAATTAAAGAGTTTGAAGAAAGAAGAAGGTGAACAACCACTGCAGGAAGTTCAAGTAAAAGAGAAAATGAGACTTGAACGTTGGATTTGGCAAGATGGAACAGTAGATGTGAGAGGCAGAACTATTCATCAGAGTGCTCCAGGACAAAGACACTGATTGTAACGGATAAAGAGATCATGAGAACTGTAAAGAAAAGCAAAAACTTGGGACTGTAACTAGCTGTTACTTTTTCAAATAGTAGATAATACAGCATGTTTATATGTCCATAGTAGCGATTGCATGGAAAGTAAGACATTAATGATTCAAGAGTAAGTTATTAGTCCACGATTCCCCTCAGAAACCAAATCTCCAACTGTTACAAAATGAACAAACCAGCTACATAGGACTCTCCTAGGTTAAGGTAAGTAAGTATAGATTGAAAAGGACCACAGTTCTCTACTCGGTCCTTTATCTATTGCCACTTTGCACTGACACTTTTGCAGCTCAAAAGGAGTCAACTCTCAAGAGGAGTCACTCTCCCTGCCTCTTGAATCTGGGCTGGCCTGTGACCTGCTTTGGCCAACAGAACATGGAAGGAAAAATGTGCTGGTTCCGGAGCCTAACTAAACCTTCAACAGGAAGGGCAAAGAACTTTCTTAAGCATAACCCTGAGAATTGCATATGTGGGTGAAAAGATGTGTCGAACTGCAACTGAATAAAATGATGTCGAATTTTAAAATAATTATCAGCATAAGGAATTTCAGAAAGTAAGTTGTTTTACAGAAATAGGTAAGGGCACATTTTGAAATGTTACAAAAAATTGTCGGAACTTGGATTCCATTTGCAAAATCATTTCTCTTCTGAAAGGAGAAAAGGATTCCCTAAAACTAATGATTCATGAAAGTATTCCAAGGGTTTTTAAATTAAAGGAGATAAAAATTTCTTCCTTCATTTGTTTCCATCAGGGAGCATATTGACAGTCTCAGGGGGGTAGCACACGAACTTTGCTCCTGTGATAGCCCTCATTCCCTGAAATGGATGTTTCAGTTTTAGCAACATTCTGTTTACTATGACTTTTTTTTTTTTTTTTAAACAAGTGACTTTGGCTTTACTATTGAAAAAGTCCCATTTCTATGTATCAAGTTTATGTCTCCTCATTAGTGTTTGGCAAGAAAAATCAGGCAACACATGTACTCAACTCATAACAAGCTTATGAATTTGTATTTTAATCCACTTCTGGGAAAAGACAAGCAGCCAAAGATCCAAATGATATATTAATGGTCTAAATTGTACTTTAATTCATTTTTTCCCAACACATGAGAAGTAATGAGGACCTAACTAGGCATTCCATAAGTCTTTTCAGCTAACATTGGTTCACACTTGAGGCCACAGACCATCTCAGTAAAATCTCAGATTCCACATTTTCCTCGGTGTCTGACCCCCCGCTTCAATATCAGGAATATTTGTATCTTAATTAATCTATCAAAGGCTTGTTCTTGTGTTTTCGCTGCCATAACAAGAACTAGTGCTTTCTACCGAGTTTGCAAATAAATGTAAACCAATATTTATGGCTTCAAATAAGTATCATTTGACTTGCTGAAATATTTGTGGTGGTTATACTTTGACTTATTCTAGAGAGGATTAAAAGGTTTTATCTAAGGACAATAAGTATTTTGGAAGTCTGCCTTTTTATAAACATAACATCATCATTTAAAAGAGCCTTTATAGTTTTCATGTATCTCCTGGGAAATTAACTCTGAAAAAAAAGTTATTAAAATGAAAAAGACCATATATTGTATAATTCCATTTATATGAAAAATCCAGAAAAAGCAAATCTATAGAGACAGAAAGTAGATTAGTGTTTGCCTGGGGCTAGGGGTGGGAACAGGGATGGGACAGCAAATGGGCACAAGGGAGCCCTTTGGTATAAAAATATTCTAAAACTGGATTGTGCTGCATAGAACTGAAAATTAAATAAAATCATTGAACTACACATTTAAAACTTGCGTGTGAATTTTATTTTATATAAATTATACCTCAATAAGGTTGTTATTTTTTTAAAGCAAGTGTTACTAAAGAAACTTATAACAATTATTTATAACATTTTATAATTCTTAGTGAAACAATACAGGCTTCACATAAGAAAGCTTGCAATCACTAAAATATGTCACACTCGTGTGGAAATAAACCTGATTCTTCAAAGGGCTCTCTTAGCTTATTCTGCCCATTCTGGACGCCAGAATCATGACTTTATTACCAGTTGGGTCCATTCTGGTTGTATATAGTAATACCTGGAAAAAATGTTTAAACTTCAACTTCAAAATACAAAGTTTTAACTGAGAATGCTGAATGTAACAAATGAATTGAACCATGTCCAGCAACATAATTACACACACCCAAGCAATGGAATTCTGATAGGAGTATTACCTTTCCTTATCACTAAGAAACTGATAAAACTCTTAACATGATATAATTTCAATAGCAACAGTAATAATAAAAATTTTAAAAGACAAGAGATAATATTCACTGAGTGTTTACCATGTGCCAGGCATTGTTAAGTGCTGAGCAAAAATAGTCTCAATGCACACAACAACCTGGAGAAGCAGATAATATGTCCATTGTGTAACAGAAGAAAGTGAATCTTACAAAGGATAATGAATGTACCAGTGTCACAAAGTAAGCAGATGGCAGGGCCAACATTTGGATCCTAGTCTGAGTGTCCACTGTGGAGTGATTATAAAAAAGGATGTCATGGGACGGCATCCTGGGTGTGAGTGTGGTTGCCCCATTCTTGAGTTACATGTCTTTTGAGGTGGTCATTCACAACACTTTCAGCACCTACATTTACAAAATGACAATAATAATGCTATCTAACCATTATATATTTTTGAGAGAATTAAAGATAATGAATGTAAAGCTCCCAGTATTTTGCTCAGAACATAATGGCTTCTTAATAACTGATACGTAGTAGTATTAATAGCAGGGGTAATTAGTATTCACCTTAGAAGAAAATACATATTTGATAAAGGAATAATTAAATTTATTAATCAGGAGTATGAGTTTGGGGCCCCTGGGTGGCTCAGTCATTTAAGTTTCTGCTTCCGCGCAGGTCATGATCCCAGGGTCCTGAGTGGAGCCCTCCATCAGGCTCCCTGCTCAGTGGGGAGTTCGTTTCTCCCCCTGCCCCTCCCCCACAGCTTGGGCTTTCTTTCTTGCTCACTCTCTCACAAGCAAATAAAATCTTTAAAAAAAAAAAAAAGAGTGTTAGTTAACTGACTTGTAATTCTTGGACAATCCATATAATAAAATATAAACAAGAGAAAATAAAATTTCAACCAACCATCAAGTACCTTACAACTATGTCTTACCTCTTCTGTTTCATTATTTTTTCCTGTCACCTACATTGTTTTTGTAATGATGTAGTTCAAAGTTAAATGTTGAGTTGTAATTTCCTGATAGTCTTTTGCCAATTACTACACATCAATAGTTATAATCATTTTTTAAATAATTTTATGAAGCATGTTATCCATTAGGAATTTTTTTAATTTTCAGATTTTTTTAATTTTACTAAAAATTCTTTCACAATATATTTTTACACCTAAATAGCCATACTTGGAAAGACATCAATGAAGTCATTTGTTTCTATTGAAAATAAAAGAAATTACAGATACAGTGATCACTAGGCTTTCCCCATTGAAAAAGAAAGAGCATTTGCATGTTGCATACAGATTGGGTGCACAGGCAGAAGGCCAGGCTCTGACAGCACCTGCCTAGGAGCTGAGCCATTTCATGCGAGACAAGAGGTGATTTCATTGCTCTCCAGAGCTGAAGGAGAACTGGGAGGAGGGAAAGGCTACAAGAAGGCTTAGCTAACTAAACGCTTAGGTCCAATGAAGCTTGCCTGGTTTTGTTCTGTTTGTTCCTTTGTTTGTTTTGGAGGTATTCAGTTTGGTTTTGTAGAAACTTGCTAGATTTTGCAGGAACCTACTTAGGAGCATGGGACTTAAGAATATATAGAGGAGTTAAGAACTTGAACAACCCACCCAAGGACAAACAGTGAACTTTATACTCAGTTTGTCCTGACTTGAAGATGTCTAGCTTCAGAAAACCCCTAGATTCACAAAAATCACAGAGCATTCACTTAACTCTCACAAGGCTAGAGAAGTGAGATTTAAAGTAATGTACTCAAATTCCCATAGACAATGGGCTTTAAACTCACATGGGAAAGCTGTATATAATAATGTAAAATAGTGAGATTATAGAGAGATATATACACATATACATATAATTTTACACCATTATTCATTTTACCCACAAGACACTGAAGAGTAAAGATGTTTAGGTACTTGGTTAAGTAAAAACCAAGCACTCACCCTTGTGTTTTTAATTCTTTACAATGTATATTAACTTTATAATAATTATGGAGTTTATGGTTTGATCTAGGACTTAATGAGAGAGATAAATTTACCATAGTGATGATGACTTGTCTATTTATCCTTAAACAGTTCTATCGATTTTTGCTTTCCACATTTTGAGGCTATTTTTTTCAAAGGTTAATTCAAAGTTATAATAGCTCTATCTTTCTCTGAATTGAATATTTTATCATTATCTAGTGACTCTCCATCTCTAGGAATGCTTTTTGCCTTCAAGTTCATTTGTCTCATACCAATATGCTGAAACCAGCTTTTTAGACAGACATTTTCTTATGCATGTTCTTTGATCAGTTACCTTTCAGCCTTAAGTTTTATATCCTTTGTTTTTATCCACTCTAAGAATCTTTGTTTTTTAACTTAAACACTTGGCCATTCACACTGACTGTAATTCCTTAATTATTTTCATTTATTACCATGTGTATTAGTTCTTTAGGGCTGCCATAACAAAATACCACATACTGGGTGGCTTATGCAACAGAGATTATTTTCTCACAGTTATCAAATCCAGGAGTAAAAGGTAGATCAAGATGTTGATGTCGGCAGGGTTGGTTCTTCTGAAAACTTCCTCCTTGGTGTGCAGGTACCCATTTCTCACTGTGTCTTCACGTGGTCTTTCCACGTGTACAAACCCCTGGTGTCTCTCTGTGTCCAAATACTCTCTCCTCATAAAGTCAGATTGGATTAGTGACTAATGGGCTCTTTTAGCTTAATAACTTCTTTGAAAGCCCTATGTCCAAACATATTCTCTGATATACTGAGGGCTTCAACATGGGAATTTTGAGGGAACACAGTTCAGCCCATAATGCTATCATTCCATCATATATTTTTCTATATATTTACTATATTCTTGGAATTTCATTCTATTCTTTATCTCTGACCTTTCAGTTAGAGTCACTTTTTTTGCCTGAAATACAGTTGACTGTTCAACAATATAAGGGTTAAAGGTGCCAACCCCACTACAGAGTCAAAAATCTGCATATAACTTTTTACTCCTCAAAAGCTTAACTACTAATAACCTGCTGTCGACTGCAAACCTTACTGATGACATAAAGGGTCAATTAACACGTATTTTACATGTTGTGTGTATACATACTGTATTCTTACAATAAAGGAAGCTAGAGAAAAGAAAACAGGAAAATCATAAGAAAGAGAAAATACATTTATGGTGCTGTACTGTATTTTTTTATAAAACCTGTCCATATATAAGTGGAGACATATAGTTCAAACCCATGTTTTTCAAGAGGCAACTATACATCCTCCAGGATTTCTTTGAGTTAAGAGTCTTTTGTCAACCAAGGCTCTCATTTTTTGGTTTGCCCACTCAAAAGATATTTTCTCTCGGTTTATAATTCTGGAATCATTCTTCTTTTCTATGGACACATTAAAGATTGTTTTTATCCTTTTCTCATTTTTCTGTCCTATGTTGAGGCAATAGTCCTAGTCTCTCTACCTGAAAGGCTGGATTTTGTCTCCTGTCACCTCCAACTCCCAAGATCATGAAACCCTTTCTAAGATTCCTTGCAGTTGGGCACATGCCTGCAGGACAAAGATGGTTCTAGGACTCTGCTTTCCTTTCTGGGAATCTATTTCCACTTAGTTTTTAGACTCTAAGTATTCCTCATTTTTGACAGTGCATCAATGCATGTTACAAGTTGCTTTTTAGATTTTATCCAGAATTTATTTTTGCTTTCATCAGGAAGGTCAGTTACAATATTTGGTATGCTATTCTACTGAAAAAATAAGACTGATTCATTTCATTTAAAGATAGAGGCAGACAGAGGAGGGTGTTTTTTGTTGTTGTTTCTTTTTCTGTTAATGGAGTTCCGTTTAGGGGTGCCTGTGTGGCTGAGTTGGTTAAGTGTCTGACTCTTGGTTTCGACTCAGGTTATGATCTCAGGGTCATGATATCAAGGCCTGTGCTGGCTCTGCACTCAGCTCAGGGTCTGCTTAAGATTCTTCCCCCACTTCCCCCCTCACTGTTCCTCCCCCCATGCTCTCTCTTCTCTAAAAAGTAAATCAATCAATCAATCAATCAAATCTTTAATAATAGAGTTCCATTTTAAAAGTAGATGACTTATTTGGGACATTTTTCCCTCTATGTGCCTGTAAGATTTGCCTCAACATTAGGAGCAGCCTTGGTGGGGTAAAGATTTCAAGGGCCTTAAGGACTTTGCATGAAACATTGATAGTTCTAGTATGTAGCCTTGATTAAGCAGAGATAGCAATCGTAGGTATGGATTTAGAAGTGTAAGAGTCTTAAGACATCTCTGAGTTACTGTCCATTTAGAGTTTTGCTGTAAAAGCTAGACACCATGGACTGAAAGCCATGGCTGAAAACCGTGGCTGAAAGCATGGACAAATCTGAGGAAGTTTAACTTGGAGCTGTGTGGTGGAGAGGAGAAGGCGCAGGACCGAACCTACGTGAGACTGAGCACAGGAACGACAATGCGGGCTCCTTGAGCCGCCTCTGTGGAAAATGGTGCCGATCCATCACTACACTCTCCTTAAGCCAAGAACGTGCCTCAGAATCCTTCTCTGCGTGGCCTCCTCAGCACCAAGTGCCAAACGACCGCAGGAGGCAGGAAGATGCAATTTAGCAAAATAACGACCAGCGGTACTTCGTGGCTTGTTCTTCTGTTTTTCAGTTGGGACATTGTTAGCAACATGTTTTCTCAGGTGCAGCGAGAAAAAGGATTCTTTCAGTTTTCTCGGTTTACCCTTTCGGAAGCTCTGTGAAGGTGACCCACGTGAGTGCTTCCTGTAACTGACCACACAGAGACCCAACGAGGAACCGTCCAGCGATGGGCAGAGAGGAAAAGGAAGACTTGTTTACAGTTTCTTCCAAATGTGGAACGTTGCCATGAGATTCTGCAATTTGAACTAGACCTGGAAATAAAGTCATTAAGAACTTTTCTAGCTAAATAGGTTTTTTTGTTTGTTTTCTTGCTTGGTTTTGTTTTTCTCTTGGAAGTTGAGATCAGTATGTGTCAGCTTGATAGAGAAAGGACTGCCATGCTTCCATCTGCTCGAGCTGACTTCCACGTTCGCTCGGTGTCCGCTCCTCCCTCACCTGACAGGCTCCTGGTCTAGGTCTTCACATGCCTCACTTTTTCTCATCCTTCAAGTTTCAAGTCTTGGTTTAAACTGACCTCCTCAAAGTCTTTTCTGATGACCAAAAGTAGACTTCGCCACCAACAATTCATTCTCTTGTCAACCATGTTCTTTATTTTTTTTTAATTTTTTATTTCAATTCAGTTAGCCAACATATGTAGTACATCGTTAGTTTCAGACGTAGTGTTCAATCATTTATCAGTCCCATACAGCACCGAGTGCTCATCAAATCATGTGCTTTCCTTAATGCCCATCGTCCAGTTCCCCATCCCCCAGCAACTCTCAGTTTGTCTCCTATAGTTAAGAATCTCTCATGGTTGCCATGTGGAATTGAGCTACTCTGAGTTTTCTGGACAAAAAAAGAAAAAAAAAAAAAAAAGAGTCTCTCATGGTTTTTCTCCCTCTCTGATGACTTCATTCTCTAATCTACCATGTTCTTTATTTGCTTTGTGGCATTTATCACTCACTGATAAATGAGTGATTCCTTGTCATGTCTCATCTGTCTCCCCTCACCAGAGCATACATTCTGAGAGGCCAGGGTACTTACTGTCTTTATCCTTGGCACCTTCAACAGGATCTAATATGTAGTAGGTGCACAATGATATTTGTTCAGGAATTAATATGAATGAGAGAAATGTACTTTTTATTTTGACCTATGGGCTTAATTTGGAAGGTGACTTTAATTTTAAAGAGATTTTAGTTTTATTAAGAGACTTTTTGACTCTCACAGTAATGAGAAGGGACAAATTTATATCTTTGTAATGGAAAATACATAGGAATTGAGATAGAAAAATGATGTAGTGATTAAAGAGACAAACACAAGAACTTGGGTTTTAATCTCAATTTTTTGATTACTAACTATGAGACTATTAGTGAGGTACTCAGTCTCTTTGTTCCTTAGTTTTCTTATCTAACGAAATTATGACAATGGGAAGACAATAGGATTCGGCGGAAAGGAAATAAATTAATGTTCTACAAACACTTAAAATGTCTGCCTTTTGGAAGACCTGTAAGTTAATTATTGATATTGTCTTATAAAATTATTATAAATGTACATTATACTCCTGTGAAGTTAACTCTTCATGAATTTCTTCATGTGTCAGGATTAAATAATCATACCTGCTTCATAGGATCATGGTGAGGGTGAAACGTAAAGCACTTAAAATGAGGTCTGGCACATGTAACACTCAAAAACTACAGATTTTATTATCATATGCAATATATTCAAATGACTTTTATTTATTTACTCTTTTCATTCTGTCTTTTTTGTGTGTGTGCTACCAGACTGTGATCTTTATTCGTGACAAAAATCCTCATGGGCAGGAGATATCAGGATACATTGACTATGCCCACAGGCTAAAGATTGAAGATTTTGAAGTCTACTTTAGTGGAAAAAGAAGACTTCTTCCCAAACCCACAGATTTGAGGTAAATTTTGTGTACTTCTCATACCTTCAGTAAGAGAATAAGCTCCTCAGAGGTATGGCAAAATATTCTTATTTTATGCTCTGTATCGTGCCTAGAGTGGAATATACACATATACATTATATACATATATACATATATATATATGGAATGTGGTAAGACTGGCTTGAATAAAAATTTAAAAAATTTAAATGCGCAATGAACACAGATCCACTTTTCCCATCAACAGTCTGAGGAAGAGAAATTTTCAGAGATAAAGTAAGTAAATTCTCAGTGATTTTCCTTTTAAATTAAGGTTGGGGTACCAGGTGGTGGGTATTATAGAGGGCACGGATTGCATGGAGCACTGGGTGTGGTGAAAAAATAATGAATACTGTTATACTGAAAATAAATAGAAAATAAATTTTAAAAAAAAGTAGAGCTTAAAAATGGCTAATCTTATAAGGCTCTTGGATCACTTGGCACTTAGTCTGCTTAGGAGCTTCAAGAACAGTCCACCTGACACGTTTTCCCTCTCTTTTCTTTGGCCACCAACCAAAGTACAAGCCTTTGCCTACCTTTGCCTCATTTACTCTCATTGTTGGCCTATTCTGGAATTCCTTCCCACCCATCATTCTGTTTACCATTCACCCCTCCCCTTCCTCTGGAGACCTTGTCCTATCACATATGATCTGCTCCTTTCTGTCAGTTTGTTCACAGATCAGCCCTTGTATCTCTTTGGGAATAGGTCTTAAGCTAATTTTTTAAATTCTTCTACTTTCCATAGAATCCAGAAGTGGTAGCAGCATTCTACTTGAACTGTTCTCTATATCCAGATTGTTCGACATTTGTAACAACACTCTCCTCCTTTGACATTCCTGCTGTCTTTTATCCATCAGTATTGCTATTTTCTTTTCTTTTTTTTATTTATTTACTTAACAGAGATCACAAGTAGGCAGAGAGACTGGGGAAGAGAGAGGGAAGCAGGCTTTCTGCTGAGCAGAGAGCCCGATGTGGGGCTCGATCCCAGGGCCCTGAGATCATGACCTGAGCCGAAGGCAGAGGCTTTAACCCACTGAGCCACCGAGGCGCCCCCCCTTATTGCTATTTTCTAGACTTCTTAACCCATCACCTACCCCTTTTCTGATCCCACCTAGATGTATGGCATGTCATTTAATTTCCCTCTGTAATAATCTGTTTTTGTGCTTTTGCTAACTTCAAGGGTAGATTGATAAGAACTTTGTTTTCTGTACCTGTAATTGAATTCCTGGGTTCTTGTAGAGGTAATTTTAGGAAATTTCACTAAGGTGTGGATATCCAAAAATATTCTAAATTTTCACTGGTCTCTCAAGATCTTTGTTGTCAACCGCTGACACTGCCTCCTCTCGCTGTATGGTTTGCCTCACATTGCACAGATTACACTGAGTCTAAACATAGAAACTACCGAATGATCTCTTTTTTCCAGTGATGTTTCTAAAACAACATAGTTCTGACCTTAGGTGGCTGCACCTTCTTCTTTTAGAAATAGATTTATTTCTTGAAAAAAAAATAATACTTCAGTCTTACCAAGTGAAATATTTCTTTTATACATACACCTACTCTGACAAATTTTTTACAGATTTAGAGAAAAAAATAATTACTTGTTCTGTTCAGAGCTAATTTATCCAACTTGTTTTTGATGCCTTCCATCCTTCTTTCTGCTGAAACTATATTTCATGTGTTCCCCCTGTTTTTTAGAAATTCTCAAATTCACTCTCTTGACTGATTCCTTTATCTCACCTCTAAACATGCTGAAGCCATTTCTATTTAAAAAAAGAAGTCATTTCTATTTTAAAAGATTATTTATATTAAAAATCCCCTTTTGCAGTCCAACTATTGAACTGCCTTTTTTTTTGGTTTTCAGCTAATCTCCTCAAAACAGCATGTGTTCCAATTCTCACTGCTCACATAGGCGCTAACCCATGGTAATTAGTTCTGTGCCACTATTATGCAAATGGATGACTCCTGGAACAGCACCAGTGACTGCCAACTCGGAAAACCCATGTATTATTTCCAGCTCTTGTCTTCCTTAACTTCTCTACAGTATTTGATTAGTGTTGATTAATCATTATGCTGAGTAATTCTTTCTTTTCAAAACTATTCAAATGCCCTTTTTATTTTCAGAATCCCTCACTAAGTTCTTCCCTTGTTTATTTTGTACACGCTATAATTCGTCAGAGTTCGTCCTTTGATTTCGTTTCTTACCATCTCCATTTTCCTGGGTGATTTGATCCCTTTCCTAGAGGGGAGCTGTTCTTATTTCATATGCAGTTATCCCACTGCTTACGTCAGAGGACTTTCTGTGTATTCCGTTAGCAACTAAAACTTATTTTCAAAATTAAACTCATCTTAATCTCTGTGGTTTGCTGTTGCTTCTGTATCCTCCATCTTGGCGAGTGGCACGACCTTCGCAACCCAAGGCAAAATCCAGATGTTGTTCTCGACCTCTTCCTCTCCACCACCACTTCATAACCAATAATTTACTAAAAAGGCCAGATTCTATAACCTTAACATCTTTGCTTATATTAAAGCAAATGTTAGATGTGTCATTTCACCTATATGAATGTTCATATTACTATTTCAGTATGAATCTTTATCTGATAACATTTTAACAGAAAATACCTAACAAATAATTCCTTAATATTCTCTAATACCCAGTTAGTCCTTTTTCATATTTTATTGTCTTAAAGTTATCTTTTCATAGTTGATTTGACCACATCAAAATCCAAATAATACTTTGTTTTTTTATTCCATCTTTTGTAATTCTTTTACTATATAACAGTTCCTTCCTTATTTTTTTATACTGTCGATTTGTCAGAGAAACTATGTCATTCATCCCAAGAAATGTCTCATAACCTACATGTGACTGATCACTTCATGCTGTCGTTTCACATCTTTCTATTTCCTGTCAACTGGCCTGATAAGATCCAGTCTCAATTTTTTTTCAGCTAACCTCTTTTAATCCTGAAGCTCAAGGTGAGCTCTTGATCAGTGGGTTCAGCTGGTGTCAGTCTGATCACTCCACCAGAAAGTTCCCCATTGGTTCATGTAAATGCTTTTAGAATACAATAACAAAAGCTACCTAAATGTATTTACAGAAGGTTATACAATGGTAATTCTCTAAATCTAGCATTCATTCTGCATTATTTAGCCAGAATTCTTCCATAGAGAATAACTTTTTCTCATTACTTAGTTGGTTACCCTAAAATAGAATTCAGTGCATGCAGAAATACAAAATAAATAATTGATTATTTCCTTAAATTCCTTAAATTCTGCTTTCTGCAAAGCCAGAAGCACAATAGAGTACACAGGAATGCCAAATTGTTTTCGAAGTGGTTCTACCAATTTGTACCCACCAGAAGTACTAGGTAAGTGTTCCAGTTCAGAGACATTTTCCCCACTGTACTGAGTTACAAATGATCTCTCATTTTGGCTTTTAACTTTCATTTCTGTAATCACTTATCAGATTGAGCGTCTTTCATTGGTTGATCAAATTTCCTTTATGTGAATTATCTATTAAGACTTTTTCTCATCCTTTTTATTGGTTATTTATTTCTCCTTTTCTTATACATTGTGAATTTTTTTTTTAATCTTTTGGACATTGGTCAATCATTTGCCATTTGTATATATTGAAAAATACCGTCTTCTGTGTGCAATTCTCCTTTTACCTCCTTTACATTGACTTTTGATGGAAGTCAGCAGTTTTGATAGATTAATACATTTTAGTAACCTTTTCATCTGAGGTTTGCATTTTTTTGTGTTTTGTTTAATCAAACTCTACATTTATGCAGGGCATAAAAATATTGTTCTATAGAGTGTAGTTTTGCTTTTTATTTTATATCTTCAGTGTATCCAGATTTAATGTTATATATGATGATTGATTGGGTAAGGGTCCACTTTTTTTTTGTTTTGTTTTGTTTTGTTTTTTGTTTTGTTTTGTTTTGTTCCCAATTTATTTATTTTCAGAAAAACAGTATTCATTATTTTTGCACCACACCCAGTGCTCCATGCAATCCATGCCCTTTCCAGTACCCACCGACCTCCCACGCCCCCCGCCACTTCAAACCCCTCAGATTGTTTTTCAGAATCCATAGTCTCTCATGGTTCATCTCCCCTTCCAATTTACCCAAAAGCACATACCCTCCCCAATGTCCATAACCCTACCCCCCTTCTCCCAACCCCCCTCCCCCCAGCAACCCACAGTTTGTTTCGTGAGATTAAGAGTCACTTATGGTTTGTCTTCCTCCCTATCCCATCTTGTTTCATGGATTCTTCTCCTACCCACTTAAGCCCCCATGTTGCATCACCACTTCTTCATATCAGGGAGCCAAACTATGGAAAGAACCTAGATGTCCACTTTTTTTTTTTTTTAAAGATTTTACTTATTTATTTGACAGAGAGAGATTACAAGTAGACAGAGAGGCAGGCAGAGAGAGGAGGAAGCAAGCTCGTTGCTGAGCAGAGAGCCCGTTGAGGGACTTGAACCCAGGTCCCTGAGATCATACCTGAGCCGAAGGCAGCGGCTTAACCCACTGAGCCACCCAGGCGCCCCAAGGGTCCACTTTTTATTATTGTTTTCCTAAATGACTAATAATTTGTCCTAGAATACTTACTGAAAAGTCCACTATCTTCTCTCTCACATGTGCAGCACCATTTGTGTCTTAAGTTAGGTTCTGTATGTGTTTATTTCTGGGCTCACTCTTTAGTTTTATTGGTCTTTCCTTGAAATAATAGAATCTTGGTCATTTGGTATATTTTAGTGATAGTTTTTAAAATAAAGACAGTTTTTCTTCAGAAGCATCTAGACTGTGCTTGTCCTTCACTCTAACATATAAATTTTAGAATCAGCTTGTGAAGTTCACACACACACAAAAAGTTGTAATTTTGATTGGAATTTCTTTCAATTTATGGCCAATGTACAAGTAACAGCGTCTTTATGATATTCACTTTTCCATTTATTTATTTAATTTATTTATACTTTTTAAAATTTCTTTTAATAATATTTTATGTTTCCTAATTATTGAGTTTCACCATTTTTTTTCTCATGGATGCCATATTATTTCTGAGGTTTTAAACAAAGTTAGCTCTATTCTGATGATTCTCACTGGATAATTTTTACCACACGAGTTTAATGTAAACCATCTATCAGAATCAAACTTCATATTTTTCACTCAAGAGATTTCACACCAATAAATGACTAAACAGTGTTACCAGGGGGGTAAAAATATCTTTGGTATATGTATTGCCCTACTTAGCTCAATTTAGAACTCGAACAAAGACTTTAAAATTAAAGATTCACTTACCTTTTGATGTGCTATTCTACTCTGTGTAGGAAGAGACGTTAGTTCTGTGATTGGACTCCTGTTTTGTGGGAAAGTAGAAATATTGACAGCTATGGCTATTATGCAACACAACAGAAGAGAGAGCCCTGAAAACTTGATGCCTCGTCATTTCACACTCCCTCTGCCCATGTGTTTAAGATTCAGTACCTTCCTCAGCATATGTGAGTACCTCACAAGTCAATAGGATGTTGCCATGTAGGGAGCTCACATTTTCCCACAACAACTTAGTGAAATAGGTTCAAGACGAATTATTACCATCTGAGAGAGGAGAAGCTAGAGCAAGCCACTTGCTAAAGTTCATGAGAGAGAAACGGGTGAGTGAGAATGAGTTCTTAGGAATCAAAATTCACTGCTCATCTTCAGAACACTATTCTGAGTTTAAAAGCTTTTGTAGCCTGAATATGATTGCACTAAATAGGATCCCTGAGTTATATTCTGCCCCACATTTAGCTGCTTACATATCCATATTTATGTATCCATATCATTTCCACAAAGATCTAAAGTCTGCCTGTAGAGCTCTACCTATCCCTCGAGTAGACTGGTCAGGAGGAAATGAAAAGTTCTCTTTGTGTTTCTCTTTAGAGAATCTATGAAATATTCATACCCTTGACCAAGGAATGCCCCTAAATATTAAAGCCTTGAGATATTATTATCAAATTTCCCTTGCAATCCCATTGTCTGTTTTATTAAAATATTTAACATGCCAAACTTCTGAAGTTGGAATTTAAAGTTGTGTTTATCCTGTGCTTCAGTGTGTTCTCATGAAAGCATCTGGTTCTCAAGTTTAAAAGAAAAAGGTTCTCAAGTTTAAAAGAAAAAGGAGTAAATGACTCAGTTCTTCTGCACAGAGTATAAAAATATTGGCATTTTTAAGGTTATTAATATTGTTCCACATCTAAATTTGGTGACTAATTAGTAAAATATCCATTTAGTCTCTTCAACAGATATTTGCTGAATTTGAAAGAAAAGGAATATTTTGGGTGAAAAAGGATTCTGACCAAGGGAGACTTTCCGCAAACACCAGCTCCTTGATACGCAAAGTGTGGTCCATGGACCATTAGCACCTATAAAGCTGGAGAAGCACACTCTAGAGCTGTGCTGTCTGGCAGAGTAGTCATGAACCACATGTGGCTGCTGAGCACTTTAAATGTGATTAACTCTGAATTAAGCTATTCTAAAAGTATAAAATATATATCTGATTTCCAAGATTTATCATAAAAATATTAACTATCTTATTAATAAGTCTGCATTAATTACATGCTAAAATGATATGTTGGATATGTAGCGTTAAATGAGACATATTATTAAAATTATTCTCACCTTTTCTTTTTTTAATATAAATTTTTTTAATTTATTTATTTTCAGCATAACAGTATCATTATTTTTGCACCACACCCAGTGCTCCATGCAATCCATGCCCTTTCCAGTACCCACCGACCTCCCACCCCCCACCCCTTCAAACCCCTCAGATTGTTTTTCAGAGTCCATAGTCTCTCATGGTTCACCTCCCCTTCCAATTTCCCCCAACTCCCTTCTCCTCTCCATCTCCCCATGTCCTCCATGCTATTTGTTATGCTCCACAAATAAGTGAAACCATATGATAATTGACTCTCTCTGCTTGACTTACTTCACCTCACCTTTTCTTTTAACTTTTCTTTAGTGTGGCTGTTAGAAAATTTACGATGACACATGTGGCTTGTTTATGACTCAGCCCTCTTGATAGGTAGACCTGGTCTACTTGTCCTCACCCCAGAGTTTCAATCCCAACTTGATCTTTAGAACCAGTACTAAGCTTAGATAGTCATGATGTAAGAAACCATAGACCAGAGATCACTAGTTAGTGGTGTCCGGATGCAGACATGTTTTGTTTGGCCTACACGATGTATCTAAAAATTGCATCAGTGCTTGAGAAATAGGAAATGTCACATAAAATATATTGGATTTGCAGATTCTCTTAAAAACTAATAAGGTCTTCCCACACTGAGCCTGCATTCTCTCATTGCAACCGTGACCTAGAATTAAATAGCAGCTGCCTTCTGAGATGGGCTATGTTCTCACCAGATTAACATAGACATAGACTTGACCACTCACACATCTTGGCATCTACACCGTCCCCCTCAAGTCACTCATTTGAGTACCTCCTGGATTCTCCCAAGTATTTGAATCTCTGACTACTAGCCTAAATTACCATCTCAGATGTTAGAAGTTATATTTGCCATTAGCCCAGTCATGCGCTCTGTTGTTCTCCCACTTTGGTGAGTTTAATTTCAGCCCTCAGGCTCTTCCAAACGACTGAGGCAAAGTCTGAGATAACTTTGATACTGATAAAGATTAACTGAGCATTTATGTGGACAAGGCACTGAGCTAAATAATTTATAATTTATATTCACTTTTTCACTTACTTGACTACCTCATGGATTTTTTTTCACATTCTAACATCAAAGAATCTGCATCATAGAGATGTTAATTTGCTTAACCCAAAGTTACACAGAGAGACATTTGCACTCACAACTAGAAATCCAGGACCAAAGAGGGAATCTGTGTAACACCAAATACCATATGTTTTTTTTTATATCAATACATGATTCTACTTTAGGACTCTGTTGTGAAAAGATATCATTTTCCTCTTTGGTCTCGTATTCATACCCTAGTCATTGTCAGGTTGTATATTTCTTTTGCAGATGTGTATCTGTCTTGACAAGACCTAATTTGGGATTGTTTTTCAGAACTTGAAGCAATCCCGCTATCCACAGTTAAGGCTGGGGAATTTCAGCCATCCTGTACCCACCCTTGCCACTTCCTCCTTTCATTGAGCTTGGCAGAAAACACCCCTTTGTACTTAACCAGGCTTATATTTTCAGTCACTATGAGTAAGAATTACAGTGTCCCACAGCTTTGTGTGTGGAAGAGATCTGGGCAGAACTAAAAGTGGCCTTTAATTGTGGCTTCAACCTAAAAGTCTTTAGGGAAAAATTGGCCCTGACTTGTTGAACCTCAGTTATGTCCCAGGATACTTTTAGAATCTATTCATATCCTCTGAACTGTGGTTCACATAATTTTTGTAATATTTACTTGGAATTCTTATACAAATAAATTTAATTTTCCAGTACTTAACTCATTTCAGTTTCTCTTTATCCCAAGCTAAACATTAAGTACTATCTCTCATGGACAACTCAAGGATGGAGAAGAGAGCTCCCCAAAGCTATATTAAGATGAACCTCCTCCTGCCTGTCTATATAGAACCCAAATATACTGAAACTAACTTTTCCTACCAAATTCCTACTGAAATATCTGCCTGCATTGTTTTACGGTAGAATTTTATTCAGACCCTGTTTGTCTCATTTCTTCAAAAAAAAATCAGAATACCAGAACAGTCATCTGGTGGTCTCTTTAATTGTCTACAATGTGCTTCCCTGACAATAAGTGAATAATTAGAGTGAATTATTAGTAATAATAATAAGGGTAAACCTTAAGTGAATAATTAGAGATCTGAGACAATCTCTAGTTCATTGACAACAATTACTATGATTATGACAGGCTGCTTCTTTTACACAGGATTTTTTCCCAACACTTAAAAATTTTGGTAAAATATATAGAACCTAAAATTTACCATTTTAACCATTTTTAAGTGTACTGTTCAGTGGCACTAAATATATTTAAATTGTTGTGCAACACTTCCAGTTAATTATGAAATTATCTTAGTCTTGGAAAGGTCCAAAAAACAGTACAATAAATACCAATATACTACAACTTAGATTAAACCGTCATTCACATTTTTCAAATGTGCTTCAACTGTCTTTAGTATGCTGCTGTGTATATACCATTTTAGAATAGCTTGAAGACTTCATCCTTAAACATTTCACCAAGCATCTCCTAAGAGTAAGAACATCCCCTATATAACATCATGCTATCATACGTAAGAAAATTAGTAATTATTTCCTACTGTCATCTAATATCCAGCTCATATGCAAATTGTCTCAAGTTCTCAAAATGTGTTTTCTGACTGGTTTTGGGAAGCATCATCCGATCAGTGTTCAACAATTGCATAGCTCATGCCTCTCGGCTGCCTTTCACTCCAAGATAGCCCCACACATAGGAGGGCTCCGCGCATCCCAACAAGATGTTTATGTTTTTGTTTTTTCTCTTGGTCATGACATTGACTTTTTAATGAGATAAGGCCAATTGTTTTTTACATTGCCCTGCATTCTGGGTTTTTCTGATTGTTTCCTGTGGTCTCTTTTGACTTGTTTCTCTTGTCCTTGCATTTTCTTTAAACTGGGAGATAAATCACAAGACTTGATTCAATTAAGTGTAAATACTTTTTCACTAAGAATTCTCCACTGGTGAGTAACTACACATTGCAGCATATCAGAAGGCAACTAATGTCAAGTTGTCCCATTATTAGTAATGCTCAGTTTGGACTGGGGTTAAAGAAGAATTGCTAAATATCTCCTCTGAAAAGATTTTCATTCGTTGTCAAGTTTATTATAGTAGCTTAACTAATATCAAATAATATTTATGTGTTTATACAAACTTATTTGTTTGTCTAATTTTCCTGTTCAAAATTTACTTTTTTTCTTTTTTTAATTTATTTTTTATTTTCAGCATAACAGTATTCATTATTTTTGCACCACACCCAGTGCTCCATGCAATCTGTGCCCTCTCTAATACCCACCACCTGGTACCCCGACCTCCCACCCTCCACCCCTTCAAAACCCTCAGATTTTTTTTCAGAGTCCATAGTCTCTCATGGTTCACCTCCCCCTCCAATTTCCCCCAACTCCCTTCTCCTCTCCATCTCCCTATGTCCTCCATGCTATTTGTTATGCTCCACAAGTGAGTGAAACCATATGATAATTGACTCTCTCTGCTTGACTTATTTCACTCAGCATCATCTCTTCCAGTCCCATCCATGTTGCTACAAAAGTTGGGGATTCATCCTTTCTGATGGAGGCATAATACTCCATAGTGTATATGGACCACATCTTCCTTATCCATTCGTCCGTTGAAGGGCATCTTGGTTCTTTCCACAGTTTGGCGACCGTGGCCATTGCTGCTATGAACATTGGGGTACAGATGGCCCTTCTTTTCACGACATCTGTATCTTTGGAGTAAATACCCAGTAGTGCAATGGCAGGAAAGGCTACTAGCAAATTTACCTTCATATCCAGAATTATTTTCATTTAATTTACTAAATTAGAAGAAAAGATGGTATTTGCCATAACAGGATTTAAATGGCATTAAAACTATAGTGTGGAGTTATCAGAGATCATAGGCAACTTCAGGTGTGCAAATAAACTGCACCAAAATTACACTTGCTTACTGTTCAGAACCCAGAACCAGTTTCCTAGAGAAAGGCCCAGGCCATTCTACAAAATACCAACTCCATTATTTTTATTTAAAAAGTAATTTTTTATATGTAACAAAAAGAAACTTGAAGATATCAAATAAATATCTCCACCCCTCTGCACCTTCCCTGTCTCAGCTACGTAATAACAATCTCATTTGGATTAATAGAATAAGTAGTGACTCACCATGATCACCTTCCTTCAGACGTCACATCAGTGGCCATCACGGAGTCAAAAAACTCAGGTAACATGATATCTTGGGGAACACATCTTGCTCTCTGGAGTCATAGGCAAAATCATTTTCTATTCTTAGAATACATATAAGTCAATACATTCCAGGTAGATTCTGTTCAAAAGCCCAACACTTAAAACTTGGCAAATACTAGATATCTACTGATGATTGGAAATCTAAAAATATAAAAATGCTTGAGTGTAAATCTCACAAATGAGAAGAAGATTCATGGCTTGCTTTCGCACAAAAGAGTAGAAGTAACAGAATTGGGACTAGATCCCAGGTCTCCTAATCCCAAATCCAGATTCTTTTAACATTCCAGCATGCTGTGTATTTATCTAAGTGTACTTATGACTTGTGAGTCTGTATTTTGCTTTACTTCATTTTATTTTAAAAACAGCACTAGCTTAACTAGTGATAATCAAAACCTGGTCCACTTGCTGTAATTAATTTTTATGATCTCACATCCATCTATGCCATTTTCCTTCATCTATGGCTGAGGTAACATGCAGAGAAACTAGAGAGTGAAATCACATGGACTAAATCCAAATTGATCTCCAGCACTTCGGTGGGGGAGTTCTGAAGCCATTCTGGAACTGAATTTAACCTCGAGACTTACTGCTCACTTCCCACCCTGATTCCCCCTGACCCCAGAAATTCTGCTCCCCACATCAGAAAAGTCATCTCAAACTTCAGGGTTGAGATTAGCATTCAGGAAGACAGAATTCTACTTAAACATCTTCTTAGGATTCAAGGCAAGCCAAACCTTCCAGCATTAGATTAAAAACTCCCATCAACTTCCCGGTTTCATGTGTCTACCTACCTCTCTTCATGCTTTCATTACAAAGAACCGCTCACTGGTTCCTAGAACATCATGCTCTTTCATGACCCTCTACTGGATATACCTGGACCCACATTCTCTACCCAGCGAGCCCTTTCTCTTTTTTTTAAGATTTTATTTATTTGTCAGAGAGAGAGGGAGAGCGAGCGAGCACAGGCAGACAAAGAGGCAGGCAGAGGCAGAGGGAGAAGCAGGCTCCCTGCCAAGCAAGGAGCCCGATGTGGGACTCGATCCCAGGATGCTGGGATCATGACCTGAGCTGAAGGCAGCTGCTTAACCAACTGCGCCACCGAGGTGTCCCCAGCGAGCTCTTTCTTAACGACACAGTTCAAGTGTGACCTTTTCCAAATTCTTCCATTCCCGGAACTGAGTTCACCAAGGTGATTCCATATCCTTGTGTCTACCTCTTTTCTTTTATATTAATTACAACATGATTTTGACATGTTTACCGTGAGCTCTTCAGCACAGGAACAATCACGGTGTTGGAGGTTTCAGATACCAAATATCTGTACCTTCTCTCTTCTCGTGGCTGTAACTGCCAAGTAACTAACACAGCAACCCCTCTGGGGAGTCATCCAACAGAGAGTTACAGAGCACCTTTGATGTGCCAAGTTCTAGGACTGGGGATACAATAATCAGAAAATAGTAAATATGTTCCCATAGAGTTTATAGTTGGTGGTAGGAGATAGAAAATAAACCAATGACAAATATGTCTATCCATCTGTATGTATGTATACGTATACGTATATACTATATAGACTTACGCTAAGTAATTAAGTAGAAAATTCAGCATCTATACATCTATATGAAATGTCAGAGCAAGGTACGTGCTGTGGAGGAAAGTGGAGCTGGAAGGGGGACTTCTGGGTGCCTTTTGAAATTAAGGTGGCCATGGAAGACCTCATTGTGCCATAAAGCTGGCACAAGCCCAGGGACCTGAAGGCACTGAGGCCGGAGGGACCAGGCAGGAGGCCGGTGTAGGCCGAGGACGCAAGCTCCTGAGGTGGTCTGTGTGGGGAAGAGCTCAGCTGCAGTGGGGAGGTCATGCAAAGCAGGTTGATGACGAGGTCAGGGAAGAAGCAGGAGCCAATCACACAGGACGTTACAAGTTGTAAGGACTGCATTTTCATGCTGAGTAAAATAGGGAGCCACTGGAGAGTTTTTCACAGTGGATCGATGTGATACGCATTACATTTTTGCCTAACCAGGGGCGCCTGGGTGGCTCAGTCTGTTAAGCGGCTGCTTCTAATTCAGGTCGTGATCTCAGGGTCCTGGGGTCAAGCCCCACATTGCAAGGTTCCCTGCTCAGTGGGGAGTCTGTTCCTCCCTTTCCTTTTGCTTTTCCCACCCTGCTCATGCTTGTTCACTCACTCTCTCTCAAATAAATAAAATCTTATTTTTTTTCCCATACTATTTGCAGAATTGAGAGAAGATAGAAGTAAGGACAGAGGCTGTGGGAGGCAAAGTGTTAGCTTTGTCCATGGTAGTCTGGTAACCCAAGCTCTGAGTTTTCTGATAAAGTTGGTCCAATCTGTGGTTCTTAAACTTGACCGTGCCCCCGAATCACCTGAAGTGCCTATTAAAGCCAGATTTCTGGGCCCTGTTCCCAGCAGCCCTATCTCACTAAGCTGCTACCTTCCAAAGGCAATGCGCCAGCCAGCGAAAAGTCTCCAAGCAGCCCTGTGCTGACTTTCGGACACAAGGACCCTGACCTGGGAATGTATGGCTCAAGGCAGTCAGGTCGCCGCCCTTCAACGCAGACGTTTCCTACAGGGTCCTCTTCCGTGGAGATGTGGACAGTATATTTCTGTTTATAATATAGTTGCATCTATGGTGCCGATCTAAAGCCTGGCACTTGGCAGGGACTTACTAAAAATTTATTCCATGAATATTTGAATGAAATGAGCAATTTTTAATGAAGGAAATCTTCAAACTGATTTTGAAAAAATTCAGGAATGAAGTTTTTACTTAAAATATTTACTGGGGCTCCTGGGCAGCTCAGTCCTGAAGCGTCTGCCTTCAGCTCAGGTCGGGATCCCAGGGTCCTGGGATCAAGCCCTGATCGGGCTCCCTCCTCAGTGGGAAGCCTGCTTCTCCCTCTCCCACTCCCCATGCTTGTGTTCCCTCTCTCACTGTTTTCATAAGTATCCAAGAGTATAGGGTATGATACGTAATGTCTCTGCATTTCCTTCTGGTGTTAGTATAGAAAGGGTTTTCTTTATATTATTGGATTCCCAGTTGGTTCCAGTTTGTTACTTCCTCTGTCAAATAAATAAAAAAAAAATCTTAGAAAAAATTTTTTTACTTATGGTGTGCTTGGGTGGCTCAGTCCGTTAAGCATCTGACTCTTGATTTGGGCTCAGGTCATGATCTCAGGGTGGTGAGGTGGAGCCCTGCATAGGGCTCTGAGCATGGAACCTGCTAAAAATTCACTCTCTCCTTCTTTCCCTCCCCCTTCTCAAATGCGCTCCCTAAATAAATAAACAAACAAACAAATAAAATCTTTTAAAAAATAAAATAAAATAATAAAATATTTACTTAAAAACCATCTTGGCATTGTGGAAAACAATTTCGATAAAAGAGAAAAGTTGTATATTAATTGCTTTTACTTAGGGTTGATTTTCATTTTGCTATAACTCTGGGTATCTGGCCCAATAATTTGAATCTGCCCTGGCTATTATTACTATAGCAATTCTGTCAAAAGGTTATTATGTTGTATTTTAAGTCTGGATTTTTGCTGCTGATTCACAAAATTTGCTTTGGTGGTAGGACAGAGTTTTCAGTAGATTTGAAACTGTCAGATAACTTGAGAACATTTTCATAAGTGTTTTCCAAATCAAATTCCATCTCACAGCATGAAGTAAAAGTTAGAAAATAATTCAAATTTTAGTATAAGCTTGTTTTCGATGTTTTCATAAGTATCCAAGAGTATAGGGTATGATACGTAATGTCTCTGCATTTCCTTCTGGGGTTAGTATAGAAAGGGTTTTCTTTATATTATTGGATTCCCAGTTGGTTCCAGTTTGTTACATAAAAGGAATGCATTGGGCAATGGGACACAGCAGCTTGTGCTTGAACTTTAGAACTTGAGCTGTCAAAATGGGGGGACAAGGGGCGTTAGAGAGGAGTAGGGAATTTGGGTAAATTGGAAGGGGAGGTGAACCATGAGAGACTATGGACTCTGAAAAACAGTCTGAGGGGTTTGAAGTGGCGGGGGGGTGGGAGGTTGGGGTACCAGGTGGTGGGTATTATAGAGGGCACAGCTTGCATGGAGCACTGGGTGTGGTGAAAAAATAATGAATACTGTTTTTCTGAAAATAAATAAATTGGGAGGAAAAAAAATGCTCATAAAATTAAATTCATTTCATCTCCAATTTTAGGAAATTGAATGAAACAATGTGATACCAGTTTCTTCAAACAATATAGGATTTCATTTTTAAATATTACAAAATATCAATAAATGTCAAAACCAGGACATTTTGAAAAAATCAAATTGATCTTAAAGACTTTGCTGTAAGGAGAGCCATCTGTGTATTGTTCTGCATTTTCTCTACCTCTACTTTTAGGAGTAAAGATGGGTCATTTTAAAAGAACTAAATAATTTAGTTCAATTTGATAATATGTCAGTTTGTATCCATGGACTAACTTGAGAAGAATGAAACAGAACCCTGATTCAATTATGTCTGATCCTTGACTATTTCTGTAGGAAGATCCAGGAACATATGAAGATTTCACACCCAATCCTAAGCATGTTCAACTGAAGTAGTCAAACTGAGCTAGGTTTTCCAGAGTATTTGAATTCAGAAAACATTGGTTCTTTGCCTACCTTTCCCACATTAGCAGAATCAGATGTTATTTAGCTGTAGAAATGGCAGGATGGTGTATTTATTTAAACCCTTACACATACACACAAAAATACAGTAAAGTCTTATTAACATATTAATATAATTCTGAGTCATTAATGTTCAACAACCCATAAATTTGTGAAGACACAACAGAAGGAAAGTTAATTTGGTGACAAATCTAAAAATACTATACCAACATTGCTATTCTTTTAACTCTCAGCATGTTTATTCTCTATTTTTTATATTTATATTGGATTTTTACTTATTTTTTTGCTTAATAATTTTTTCAGAAACACTATGAACGAGATAAGCCCTTCGGTTGTATAATTCTATGCATGATCACACCTTACAATCCAGTAACATATGCATGCATCTCTGTACCGAAATTTAATGACACAGAATAATGGTACTTTCTAAAGTTGTATAGCTTCTTCAGTCATAACTCAGAACTCAAGCTGTCATTTCCCTCTCCCAAATAAAGAAAACAATAAGCAAGTCCAAAACGAAAAAGCAAGTCATTGGGTATGCCAACACACTGTCTTATTAGTTCCCATAATCTCTAATTCATTATCCTCCATCTGACTGGAAGTCTGCATTGTCAAACCTTTGCGGTTTTCCTGTTTAAGTTGTAGAGTATTCTGGGTGCCTAAGTCCTTTGACTATGACACACTATCAAGAAAGTGAATTAAAATGAACATGGAAAAAATAGGAAGGGAAAGGAAATGAAATGAAACAAAGTGAAAGGCCGGGGAAACGGAAAGAAGAGAGCAAGAGAGGGAGGAAATGAAGGAAGGTAGGAGGAAGGAAAGAAGGAAAAGAAAGAAAAAGGAAAGAAGAGAGAGAGGGAGGAAGAAAGGCTTGAGATTTATTGAGATACTTTTAAGATCTCAAACCTTTTCATTTCATGTGTGAATACATGAAATGAGCCCATTAAACAATAATTTTTGCCTTGGTTCTTCAACTCATGTTAATTAAAGCCACTTTAAAAACATTTGGGTAAAATACTCCATAGTTGGTTAATCGACCTGTAATAGATGAGAACAAAACTAGAAACTTTCTCAATTTCCTGGAAAGGTTTATTTGCTTTATTTTCCAAATGCCTCCTTTATGTTCCTTATCAATCTAGGCTTGTCCCATTAGTTTTCAAGGAATACAAATGACTCCAATGACATAGAAGCAGACAACTATGCTTGGGTCTTTCTGTAGTCAGTCTCCTTGGTGCTCTCTTAGAGAAAGGTAGCGATGAGAACTGTCACAAAGAGATTTAAGTCACTATTTCTGTGCAAGGCGTAGAGGGTCAGCCCCTAGTCTCAACTTGTGTAAAGATGAAAATGAGCTGTTTAGCTCATCTGGGAAGCAGCTGTGCAAAACTATGGAAGGCAGTGGTAAGGAAAAACCACTATTAGGGAAACAAAAGTAACAGAAAGATGGTGAAAAGGGTAAAGGAGTAAGAAATTAGAATCCATTCAAACAAAACTTTTGGATGAATGAGGGAGAAAGTCTTTTCCTGCCAACCTAGTAAATGTTTAATCTGGAAAAGCATGTTTCCACATCTGGCTTATATTTTATATTGCAAATATTACTTCTTTCATTTTTTTAATTTTATTTTTGATGTAAATGTTGGTTTGTTAACAAAAATAAAATAAAAATCAGTGGAGAGATGTGGTATTAATATTACAAATGCTAAGTGTTTCAAATAAAATATTCAAAATACAAAGTATTACCTGCTCTCAAACATAGGCAAACAAAGCCTCTAAAGAAGAAAAGTGAAAATATTGGAAATAATAAACATTTATATTATTCGAATTTGAGTCACCTAATATAGTAAATACCATGGAAAAACTCTCCAAATAACCGGAGTAGTTATTTTGTGATTCTTGCAATTCAGTATGATTCTCAAAGTGGGTATAATTTATTTAAAGAAAAAAAGGAAGTAAAAATGATTCCCTTACGGTTATTTGTTTGAGGACAATATCGTAACGTTTGAAGGAATAAGCTAGTTCCAAAATGAATTATTTCTTAATTTTCTGAGCAACGCTCTGAGGAAGCTACCCTTCTACTTGTTGAGTCAGCCACGTGACTCAGCATGTGGCCTCCCATGGCTTCTTGGCCCTTCTTTCCAGAGCTTGGAAAAGTCAGGTCAGGTGTAAGGCCAGTGGCTCCACGAAAGAAAAGATAAATGGGATAAATTAGAAGTCTGTGTACCTGGGAAGAGAAACAAGTACAATTGAGTAATAATTTTTCTCTGTTTCTGCTTGTAGTAATAAAGATAATAACTTACATTTGTGAGTTCATAGCACATTTTCACAAGCATTGTGTCATTTTCAGGATCTTCACCCATACATTTTATTTCACCTAATAATTTCAACACAATGACTCAGAATAATAAAATGTTATAATAAAATATCTACAACGTCCTACAGGAACACAGATTAAGATGTGGTTAATTAAACATTTGGGGAAGTACAAGAAAGGTTGCTGCTGCCAAAAAAAAATAATAATTCAGTTTGTCCTTGAAAAATGAGTAGGAGTCTGCCCCAAAGAGTACTGGAGGATTGGGTATTCTAAGTATGCAGAAACATAAGCAAACATGACAAATTTAGGAACACTGAGTAACTGATACCTATTCAGCTATCTCAACTCCATATATATAGATAGATAGATCTGTATATCTATCTATCTATCTATCTATATCTCATATTCTAGGACTGAGTTCAAATGAAATATAATACACCTAGAGAATGAGCAAAGTAGCCTGTCAGGAGGTTCCTTAGAAGGTATCCCAAAGCAGTTTCTATCATTGCAGGAGAAGCTAAACCTTTCTAAAACTTTGTCATGAAATTCAGTCATTATATATTAATACCTACTGCAAGTTAAGATGTGCCTGGCATTGAGAACTCAGCAATGGACAGTGAAAGGTTAACTTCTCTTGGACTCTTATATTCTGGTAGGTAAGAGAGACCCAAGAAGAATTGGGTGTATCCATCAGCATTCTTAGTGGCAGACAGCAGTCTCTTCTGAGGCTGGTTTAAACACAAAGAGATTTAACGAGGCTACAGGAAGCTCAGAGAATCACTAGGACTGAGGAAGCAGACGTACACTGAGCTTCCTCACCACAGCCACACGGCAGAACTGAGCCGGCAGAGAAGCTGCAGCCTCCAGCAACAAGCAGGAAACTACACTATCCGGAAGCTTCCACCACAGTGAACAACTCAGGGACATGCTCCTTGTGCAACAATCAGGAGCCACGTTATCTGGAATCTTCTGCTACACCCAACGGCTCTGACATTGTGCCTTCTCTTCCATAATCTATTTGAGCAAAATTGCTCCTCATGCTCTGTGTCTCTCCCCACAAAACTGAGTTCCAAATTAAATTCTGTGAGAGCTTCTGATTGGTGACTATTAAATCACGAGAAAAGCCCGTCGCCAAGGAAACCTTGGAAAAGTAGATTATAGCTCTCCCATCTCTAAGTACAGGAGGCACATCAGAAAGGGGTCACACTGACTACTGGGCAACACAATCTGTGGTATCTGACAAAAGTGGTGAGTAAATTGCATGGCTTACAACTTTTTTTTTTTTTTTAAATATTTTTACTTATTTGAGAGAGAGACATAGATAGTGAGAGAGAGCACATGAGTGGGGAGGTTAGGGAGAAGCAGACTCTTCAGTGAGCAGGGAGCCTGATGCAGGCCTTGATTCCAGAACCCTGGGATCAGGACTGGAGCCTAAGGCAGACGCTTAAGCGACTGAGGCACCCAGGCACCCCAACTTACAACTTTTAATCACTAATTGCACGGAAATGAGCTGAGGGCTAAAACAGGACAAGCAGACAGGAGCTGCTCTAGATAAGATGGTGAACAGCAGCCTCTCCACATAGGTAAAACTCAGGCTCGTTTCTAAAAGTTGAGAGTGCTTCCTACCTTCCCACATGCAGAGTACGGAAAAACCGATTTCAGGCGAAGAGATCATTCAGAGCCTAGCAGTTAAAGAGCCAGATCTCTGGAACCAAACTGGGCTAAAACTGTCATTGCTCCTTACTTTATTATCTCGGAAAAATCACTCAAACTCTCTAACTTATTTTCCTTGTTTATAAAATGGGGATGATAATAGTACCTACCCAAGAAGGTTACTGTGAAGAGAGGAAGAGTTGGCCTATGTAAAGCATTTGTAACAGTGACTGGCACGTACTATGTTCAAGACACAAGTTTCTATTATCACTAACTTTTCAAGTATGTTAAATGTGAATTATCTCTGACATATGTCTCGAGTTGAAAAGTCCAAAGATACAAATAGGAAAGTATCAACAGAAAGTTAGTGCTTAAATCTGTCAGAAAGAACGTTACAACTAGGGAAGAGAAGAGACAAAATGTGAGATTCCCAAACTTCAGCTGTTCAGAAGAGGAGAGGAGAACCCTTACACTACAGTGAGGAGGAAGGCACGGAGCAAAGGCAGAGCACGGTCATATCGTGGAATTCAAGAGAAAGACGTATTTCAGGAAAAAAAAAAATTCAGGATTAGAAAACGGTATGAGTTTCCTCCAGAAATTAAAAACTAAACAGAACTGCTGTATGATCCAGCAACGCCACTTCTGGGTACATATCCAGACAGATGGCGACGGGGCCTCGAAGAGCTGTCTACACCCCCATGCTCACCGCAGCACCGTTCACAGCAGCCAGGATAGGGACCCTGGCTAAGAGTGCATGGGCAGGTCGACGGACGAAGACACTGTGGTGTCCACGCACAGTGGAATTCGCCCATGAGAAAGAAAGACGTCCTGCCGTTTGTGACAGCATGGATGGACCCTGAGTGCATTATGCTAAGTGAAATAAGTCAGATGAGAACAAGGACTGTATGATACCATTCACAGGTGGAATCTCAAAAAGCCGGATGCACAGAAACAGAGACTAGAGTGGTAACCCCCCGGGGGTTGTGGGAAGTGGGGAGGGGGACAGAGGGGAAATGTCTGAATGGTAAAAACTTCCAGCTGTAAGATGAGTAAGTCTTGAGGATCCAAGGTACAGCGTGGCGATTATAGTTAATAGGACTGTATGACGCACTTGAAAGTTGTTAAGCAGCTCTTCAATTTTATCATCCCTAAGATGAAATATTAATTACATGACATTATGCAACGGTTAGCCAACACTATGGTTGGTAATCATTTAGCAATACATAAGTGTATTAAATTACCATACCGTGCACCTTAAACTTACACAATGTTACACGTCAATCATAGCTCGCTAAAGCTGGGTGGAAAAGTGAAGAAGTGCCATCTGCTGATTACGATGAACATTTGACAATGTGTGTTGTGTCTGGATATGTGGAGAACATCTAGTGACCTTTATAAGAATGGTTTCTGCCATGTGGTGGTGGTATTGGGTCAGGAGAAAACTATATTGTAGTGGGTTGAAAGGTGACCTGAAGGTGAAGGAAGAGAAACAATACAGGTAGAAAATTCTAGAAATTTGATGAGAAAAATTAAATGGAGTTGAGGGTCCATATCTGGGCTCTCTACTCTGTTCCACTGGTCTATGTGTCTGTTTTTATGCCAGTACCATGCTGTCTTGGTGATCACAGCTTTGTAGTAAAGCTTGAAATCAGGTAACGTGATGCCCCCAGTTTTATTTTTGTTTTTCAACATTTCCTTAGCGATTCAGGGTCTCTTCTGGTTCCATACAAATTTTTGGATTATTTGTTCCAGCTCTTTGAAGAATACCGGTGGAATTTTGATCGGAATGGCATTAAAAGTATAGATTGCTCTAGGCAGTATAGACATTTTAACAATGTTTATTCTTCCGATCCAAGAGCATGGAATGGTCTTCCATCTTTTTGTGTCTTCTTCAATTTCTTTCATGTGTGTTTTGTAGTTCCTTGAGTATAGATCCTTTACCTCTTTGGTTAGGTTGATTCCCAGGTATCTTATGGTTCTTGGTGCTATAGTAAATGGAATCGATTCTCTAATTTCCCTTTCTGTATTTTCATTGTTAGTGTATAAGAAAGTCACTGATTTCTGCACATTGACTTTGTATCCTGCCACGTTACTGAATTGCTGTAAAAAAAAAAGAAAGAAAAATTAAATAGAAGGGAAAGAAATGGGGTTTGTGTATATTTGCATGCAATGTGTGTGCACATTCATGAGGTAGATGAAAATTAGTCTATTATGGAAGAGAGATACGGGAACTAAGAAAAAAAGTTTTGTTTTTTTTTTTCTAATAAGAGATGTAAGAGCTAAAAGGAATTGGAAAGGCAATCAAATAATTTCATCCTGTGGCATCGTAAATCAGTTCTTTTACATTTTTCTGTTATTATCACATCCTATAATGGCACAGTGAATATAATAGGGAAGATGTTAAAACAGGAATGCCACCGTCTGGTAGTACACCTTATGTTTGAAAAGGCTGGGCTTTGCAATCACTCAGACCTCATTTCTAATTCTTGTTGTATCATCGCAAGCAAATATCTTGACCTCTCTGTATTGTGTACCTCTTTATAGAAATTGGTAATAATACCTTCCTCGATTGGTAGCGAATCATATGATCAATAAGGACTTGCATATAAAGTACCTAGCATGAAAACCAGCCCACAGCAGATGCTTAATATATTAAGACACTGTTTAACATTTTTATCAAGGAGTACTGAGTATCAATGAGTAATGAAGTTGATGTTGGTATTTTTTAGAAAGTGGAATAAAAAATTTACAAAAGCCAGTAAAAATGTCAACTTCCACAGACACTATAATGTGAACTTTACTTTGAGAAAAATGAATGAAGTACTAGGATAATTTTGGTCCTAAAACTGGACAGTGGACAGCTCTGGACCACCATAAGTAAAACCACAAAGCCCCTCAGAGTAAGCAGCTGTGCACCGATCAGATGGCAAGGTTGCCTATTTGAGGCAAGACTCTACTGGGGGCATGAATAAAGGTGGAGAAGGTACGTAGGAAGGTAAACAAAATATACCCAGTGCAGTATGAAACACAATTTCAGGTGGAGGGTCTGTTTTTAAAGACTCAGGCGAGAACATGTGCACGCACTCGTACAAACACATTGCATATTAAGCGGTCGTCATTTCTGAAACCCTTTGCTTTATCAGAGCCTTGATTGTTTTGGCAGTTCTCAGGATCTGCTAGAAACATTCTCTTCTCCTTTGGACGAAGCACTGTAATGATGTAATGGCTGTTACAAGATACTCTTCTTAAACATTCTGGGTCTTTGTGAAGGTAGAAAAGAAGTCTTTGCTCTCATATCATCCAAGGGAGCAAATATATATATTTTTAAGAAAGATATTTGGCTTCACCCTGTCATGACCCGTAGGTTTTGCCCCAAGTACATGACAGCCTGTTTTATCTGCTTGGAACTTCAAATACCCATGGAAACTGGGTCACTGTGAATTTTCAACTGATTCCACTGTCTAGAATAACAGGTTTCTGGACAATAGATTTAATAATCATTAATGGTTTATCCTCTAGGCCCGACTGTTGTCAGTTGTTTGTCCAACCCTCTCATTTCTCTCAGATACGGATACCTAATTTAGCTTGAATATGACCAGAGACTAATTAAGCTTGAAATATCCAAAGAGAACTCTAAATTAAATCTTCTTTGAAAGTTTTAGAGTAGCTTTCATTTTCCTCTCAGGAATTGCCAATTGAATTCTTCCCCTTCCTCCTCCATTAGCCAGCTAGCTTTCGGCTTAGGCTAAAGTTTATTTTCCCTGTCTCCCTACTCTGATCTCCCCATCTCTAAAATGCACACTTCTGCATGTACATACAGCCTTCCTAAAAAAGTTATGTTCAAGAGTGGTAATTTTAAATTGTGATTTTTCATCTGAGTCAGGCGCCTCTCTCTTCCTCATTGTGAGACACCCTCAGGTCCCATTTCTTCCATGAGAAAAGTTTGAATATTTTTCCTAAGGTGGAGAAGCAGCTTTCTTTCTCTGGGCCAGGATGGAAAGAAGATCCATCCCAACCGTCTGCACATCTACAGTAAATGCCTGGCAGAGAATGACTCCTGATTTTTAGTAATACTTTTTTTTAAAGATTTTATTTATTTATTTGACGAGAGAAATCACAAGCAGGCAGAGAGGCAGGCAGAGAGAGAGGAGGAAGCAGGCTCCCTGTGGAGCAGAGAGCCCGATGCGGGACTCGATCCCAGGACCCTGGGATCATGACCTGAGCTGAAGGCAGAGGCTTTAACCCACTGAGCCACTCAGGCGCCCCTTTAGTAATAATTTTTTAAACTGATTTAGAGAATCTTTAGCTAGGACTGCAATATATCTTCAGTCTTTGGTAAAAAAAGAAATGGCTGGTTTGCTAACCACAGAAGAATTTATTTCAAGAGAACATCACTTTCTCTAAGTGCAGACTTTTTGAAGTAATTTTTAAAGATGATGATGATAAACTACTTATCTCCAATTTGATTTTATAGCTATTCAAATCAGAGAATATATGATTTTTATAGAGTAAAATGGAATTTGTAGGACATTATGGCAGTGGTTTGTTGACTTATATACATGCATAAGTATCTGTCAGTGAGTATTGTTATGCTGAAAATAAGTTAGATTTTTAAAATATTTTAGTATAATTTTTCACAAAGCATTAAAGTATAAGAGGTCATTATAATTTACTAGATTCTTAGAATCCTCAAAGATGAGCCTTTTAAATTAATTAATTGCCAAAGACAAAGTGAGAAAATCTAAATCTTTGGCGAGATGATATTGGAAGTTTTCCTATCTTTTGGGGGGAGGGTAAACTATGGAATGTTACAAACATCTTCTGTTTTGATGACTGTTGCCACACTGGGACACCATGACCTTAGAAGTCAAATCACGTCTTGTCCGCAGATGGGTCAGAGATATGAAGTCCTCGATGTGGTCCACACCCATATCATTAGTCTGCCACAGCCCAAGCAGAGATTTTTTCCAACCGGCCCAACAAAGAGCCTAAAATTCCAGGGAATTTGGGGAATGGAAAAGGGAGAGAACTAACCCTACTTATTATCCAGAGGGGAAATTTCTAGTTCTATAAGTTGCATAGAAAAAAAATTGAAAGCAAATGTAATGAACTTTCTCATAAGAAATTTTTATTAGAAAACATTTTTGGTTGTAATTATAAGGATGATTTACCTTTATGAAGACAATACAGAAAGTACACAAGAGTATAAAGGATATCAAAATCACCCATAATTTTACCATTCTGAGGTATTACTATTGTTTGGACTTTTTTCCTTTTAGTATTCCTTTATGTGTGGAAATATAATTTACTGGTATTAAATTGATATCAACATAAGAACAAATATAGACATATTGCTATATAGAGATACATACTAATATTGATATATAGATATATAGAGGGATAGGTATTGAGATATATACAATTGACATAAATATTAACAATATTAAAGTTGATACCAATATAGAAACAAATATAGATAAATATCCAGATCCTAATATAGCTTTTTTCAAAATTTTAATCATGCTCTCATACAAAATTATTTCAATTGCTCTAAGAAAATCTGTGCTAGAATAATTATTTCAATTGCTATAAGTCCCTCAGATATATCTGGGAAGTATCTATCAGTCAATTCACAATGAAATCCATTAAATAATTCCGATTATAACAGACACAATAATGTAACACATAGTCATCGGTCTCAAGAAGCTTTTATTATTTCTTTCATTTATATAAAGATTCATAGAAAATAAAATGAAAATTAAATTCATACTTGATCAGGAGCATGGAGAAGCATTCTCTGAACTGTCCAAAGACATACACACTTAGGAGAAAATCTGTCATGTTTATTTGATGATATACTTCATGAAGGTAATTTTATTGTGAAATAATTCTCATAATGTGCCTATATGCTTTATTTGGATCAACAAACGTGAGGTGCAATTAGCTAATTATCAATGAATGTAAAGAAACAAAGAACAGTTTCCCAGTTTTTAATATATTGTTTTTGGAAATGTTAACAGTTACTGCTGTTTGCCAAGCATGATGCTAAGTGTTACCTGGCTTAAAGCTATGATGCGATTGGAGGAGTAAACATTTTTGGTCTCAGGAACACTGGATCCAAGCAGTGCTTCTGAAGAAATGGTTCAGTCAGGCTGGAAACAGTTTCAGCTTTTTAATAAGAGTCTTGGAGTGCATACTAGCAAATCAATGAGTGAGGTTTGCTGGAGTGAAGATATAAATACATCTGCCTCTCTCCATCCCACCCACCCTACCCCAAGGTCCTGGTCAGATTGACAAATGTGTGCCTTTTGCTTGTATGCTACGGGAAAGCCTTCATAAGAAGCTCTAAGATGGGGGCGCCTGGGTGGCTCAGTGGGTTAAAGCCTCTGCCTTTGGCTCAGGTCATGATCTCAGGGTCCTGGGATCGAGCCCCACATTGGTCTCTCTGCTCAGCAGAGAGCCTGCTTTCTCCCTCTCTCTGCCTGCCTCTCTGCCTACTTGTGAACTCTGTCTGTCAAATAAATAAATCTTTAAAAAAATTTAAAAAAAAAGAAGCTCTAAGATGGATAATTTCATCTTTTTGTTTCATACCATAATAAAGGAAATGTAGTTTTCCACTACATTTTCCTTGAAGGACTTATCCTTGGAGTTTGACCTTCCTCACAACTGGTATGTTAAGATCTAGAGCCACCAGTATTAGAGATTGGACCCAGATGAAAAAGATAAGGGACCTGCTCACCAAATTTCTTTAGACTTTATGTCAGTCTACTCAAGGAAAGCCATCCTTGGTAGCTCTCCATGGTTCAGCCTAGCTCTCAAGAGAACACATTAGGATTTGTGACAAAGCCCAGTAATAAAAAAGCATGCATGTATATACATCTTAGCATGAAGAACTTGAAACTTTTGGTATGCAGTGAAATTGATCCGCGGGGAAACCCTGTGATACGTGTCATAAGAAGCAAGCATGAGTACCCTAAGCCTTTGTCGCAGATAATAAAAAACACATGCTAAATATGAGGAAACTATATTTTACTTTGGGAGATGAGTAAAAAGTATTTTGCAATGTAAGTTTTTGTTTGAATACCCTGCTTTATGATATTTAAAAGTATGTGTGAGCTAATGTAATTTTGCACGAAAAAAGTTTGTAAGAAAAACATGATCCAAATTTGTTAGTTAAAATAATTTTCAAAAGACGCAGTATTCCACTCCCTTTAGTTTCTATATTAAGGTCCCCATTTCTTGAGATTGGGAAAAACTGGAAAAGTTTAACTTTTCTAGTTCTGTAAACTAACAGAATGCTTTGGGCTGCACTGCAAACCTAGGTATTACTTGACTGCTGACTTTTACTATTTTGACCATTTGATTATTTTAATCCACCTAGTTAATGGTCAATACATTTGAACCTAGTCCATTCAGTGTAAAAGCTAGGAAAAAAGAAACCCCGCTATTAGACCAAGCTGACTGGGGAGTTTGCCCTATGGACTGCCACCTAATCCCTGCTCCCAAGCTGGGAGTGCTGGGCTGACTTCCATTGTTCCTTCTAATCATTAAAATAGTTTTAACCAGAAATTATATCTGTTTTAAAGAGACTAGAATTCTAAGAACTTGGATGTGTGCAGCAGTCAGATCTCAAAAGAAAATCTCCTGACAGTGTTTTCCCTCTGCATCTCTCTCACCTTGACTGGGGCCAAAAAAGCATCAAGTCCACCGAGAGAAATCTGCCAGAAAGTTGAAGGGACCCAGTCCCTTGTTGCAATGGAAGGATGGTTCTGTTCATTCCCTTTGGCTTTCAGTGCAGTTTCTCTACGGCAAAGGACCCTTTTCTGCAATTTTCATTGTGTGTGTGTGTGTGTGTGTGTGTGTGTGTGTGTGTTGTTGTTCTTTTTTTTCCCCCATGACTCAAGATTAACAAGCAAAGTGTTTTCAAGCTTTGCTCAGGAAGCCTCAAGTGTCTTGTTCGTGGGTGTTTGGATTTGTCACACACTCTTCTGTTCTCTCAACGGTCCACAATGGCCACTGAGTCAGTGTGTCGTGAACTGTGGTGTTGCAGCTGAGACACTCACGTCTGTATCTGAGGGCAGCTTGCCTGCAGTAGTGGACAGACCCTGTAGGTTACATTTGTCCAAGCTGTGTAAGCGGCTGCAAAACACAAAGTCAATAATGCTTAATTTATTTTGCTGATAGGACGTCCCAGAGTTTAAACTTTACAGACATTCTCTTGAGTTCAGGTTTTGTTCTCCCCCACTTCTTGTTTAATATTTTGAGAATATGGATTTAGCATGACATTCCTACCTGCTTAAGTAACAAGGCTTGGAAAAAAATAGCAAAGTGATCCAAGAAAGAGTTGCTTGCATGCCAGGATTTTATTCTTGCCTACTCTGCTTTGGAGATGCACCTGTGCCTACATATTAGAGCCACCGGAGGGAAAGCATTTCCTTAAGGACTGCTTCTTATTACCTCTCCATCTCAAAATGTCCTTCGGAAATAAGTGTGCCAGCCCAATTGCCTTGTTGGTATTAGTGTACTGTGCCTTGGGTAATATTGCTAAGGTTGTTTAATTAATCAGTAGATAGATTTGTTACAGCGGTTTGCAGGTTGGGTCACGTTACCCTTTGGTACTAATGCTCACCTGTCTCACCACTGCTTTACCCTTGTGTTTGACCTATGCCAAAAACCTAACTCTGATTTATTCCAAATGTTTGGAAATGCATTTTAAATATACAAACATACACGTGCCTATGTGCACACAAATACACATACACGTTTGCACATTTTGCCTTAGCACCTGATTTGAACCGTCACGTAATGAGTCCTATGCTGACACTGACATTATGCCCCAAATCTCTGCGTAGTCTCATGGATGATAAGAGATTTGTACTCCCCAAAACACCTGCACAACTTTCTGTAATTCTCAAAATTCTCCCCAATCTTACAATTGCAAAACCTGTAATCACTTACTTAAAATAAACATCCACAGTGACGGTTGTGAATTTAAATTCTTAAACTTATCTGGTCAGTTGCCTTAATTTTTTCTATGACTTGAGTACTAAAAATTAACTATACTCGGTTCGACAAGCACCAAGCTTCGGAAGGTGTCTAGGGTGGTTCATAATTGCAGTAGAAAGAGTTGAGTGTTTTCTACAAGAGTTTATCTGGATATTTGTTACAAGACTTGGTTTCCAACTTTAACACCAGATTAAAATTTGTAATTTAGGGGCGCCTGGGTGGCTCAGTGGGTTAAAGCCTCTGCCTTCGACTCAGGTCATGATCCCAGGGTCCTGGGATCGAGCCCCGCATCGGGCTCTCTGCTCCGCAGGGAGCCTGCTTCCTCCCCTCTCTCTCTCTGCCTGCCTCTCTGCCTACTTATGATTTCTCTCTCTCTGTCAAATAAATAAAATCTTTAAAAAAATTTGTAATTTATTCTTTCGGTGTTGAGTTTGTTAAGTTCTTTATAGATTTTGGACACTAGTCCTTTATCTGATATGTCGTTTGCAAATATCTTCTCCCATTCTGTCAGTTGTCTTTTGATTTTGTTAACTGTTTCCGCAGTGCAAAAGCTTTTGATCTTGATGAAATCCCAATAGTTCATTTTTGCCTTCGCTTCCCTTGCCTTTGGCGATGTTCCTAGGAAGATGTTGCTGCGGCTGAGGTCGAAGAGGTTGCTGCCTGTGTTCTCCTCAAGGATTTTGATGGATTCCTTTCTCACATTGAGGTCCTTCATCCATTTTGAGTCTATTTTTGTGTGTGGTGTAAGGAAATGGTCCAATTTCATTTTTCTGCACGTGGTTGTCCAATTTTCCCAACACCATTTGTTGAAGAGGCTGTCTTTTTTCCATTGGACATTCTTTCCTGCTTTGTCAAAGATTAGTTGACCATAGAGTTGAGGGTCTATTTCTGGGCTCTCTATTCTGTTCCATTGGTCTATGTGTCTGTTTTTGTGCCAGTACCATACTGTCTTGATGATGACAGCTTTGTAATAGAGCTTAAAGTCCGGAATTGTGATGCCACCAACTTTGGCTTTCTTTTTCAATATCCCTTTGGCTATTCAAGGTCTTTTCTGGTTCCATATAAATTTTAAAATTATTTGTTCCATTTCTTTGAAAAAGATGGATGGTACTTTGATAGGAATTGCATTAAATGTGTAGATTGCTTTAGGTAGCATAGACATTTTCACAATATTTATTCTTCCAATCCAGGAGCATGGAACATTTTTCCATTTCTTTGTGTCTTCCTCAATTTCTTTCATGAGTACTTTATAGTTTTCTGAGTATACATTCTTAGCCTCTTTGGTTAGGTTTATTCCTAGGTATCTTATGGTTTGGGGTGCAGGCGAGGATGCGGAGAAAGGGGAACCCTCCTACACTGTTGGTGGGAATGCAAGCTGGTGCAACCACTCTGGAAAACAGCATGGCGGTTCCTCAAAATGTTGAAAATAGAACTTCCCTATGACCCAGCAATTGCACTACTGGGTATTTACCCTAAAGATACAAACGTAGTGATCCAGAGGGGCACATGCACCCGAATGTTTATAGCAGCAATGTCCACAATAGCCAAACTATGGAAAGAACCTAGATGTCCATCAACAGATGAATGGATAAAGAAGATGTGGTATATATACACAATGGAATACTATTCAGCCATCAAAAGAAACGAAATCTTGCCATTTGCGACAACATGGATGGAACTAGAACGTATCATGCTTAGCGAAGTAAGTCAAGCGGAGAAAGACAACTATCATATGATCTCCCTGATATGAGGAAGTGGTGATGCAACATGGGGGCTTAAGTGGGTAGGAGAAGAATCCATGAAACAAGATGGGATAGGGAGGGAGACAAACCATAAGTGACTCTTAATCTCCCGAAACAAACTGTGGGTTGCTGGGGGGAGGGGGGTCGGGACAAGGGGGGTAGGGTTATGGACATTGGGGAGGGTATGTGCTTTTGGGTAAATTGGAAGGGGAGGTGAACCATGAGAGACTATGGACTCTGAAAAACAATCTGAGGGGTTTGAAGTGGTGGGGGGGTGGGAGGTCGGGGTACCAGGTGGTGGGTATTATTCTTCTCTAGTATCATTCTTTTTTCAGCCCTTCCCCGCCTTCTTCACTCACATATTCCTCCCAATGCATTCTGAAAAACTCCTACCCAAATACATAATTCTGACATAAATACTAACAAATTTACAAAAATTTCCACATCAAATACGAGTGAATATGTTGATTTAAAAAAAAGAGAGAAAGAGGCTCTTATGGTTTGTCTCCCTCCCCAGTCCCATTAAAAGACTCTTAATCTCAGGAAACAAACTGGGGGCTGCCGGAAGGGGGGGCGGCAGCGATGGGCGGCTGCCGGACGGACACTGGGGAGGGCATGTGCTACGGCGAGCACTGTGAGTTGTTAACACTGATGATTCACAGACCTGCACCCCTGAAGCAAATAATACATTTTATGTCAATGAAATATAAAAAAAAGAAGGAGAATCAAAACCTTTTCCAGCTTATTGTTTGGTATTTTGATGGATTTGGAACCCAGTATCTATTCCAAATTGTTTTTGTTTGTTTGATTGATTGGTTGGTTTGGTTTAGTTTTGATTTTGGTTTTGGTTTTGGGTTTGTTTTTTGTTTTTGTTTTTGTTTTTTACCATGTATTTGTCTGTATGCTAAGAGGAAATTAAAATTGCATGCATTCCTCATCCAAACTGACATCAAGCTTAGTTTTTTAGAAAAAAATTTAGCCGCAATAAGATTCTGGTCAATTCCATAAATCTCATGATGACTTTCATGTCATACTAAAGTACATCAAACCAACCTTTAAAATATACCACATATCAGGGAAAGGAAGCCAGCATTGCTTCTGTCAGAATCAGCACAATGCTGTGAGAAGTACTTCAAAGGGAGAAAGATTCACAGAAAAAGAAGAGGTACTTGTTCTACATTCAAGAAACCTGTCCATTGACTTGTTTCTTTTTCATACCATGCCAAAATGGTTTCGTCTTTGACATTATAGCAGGCTTAGAACTCAATTTCAAAAGTAGAGTTTGTCTGTAGTTCCCCAGAGGAAAAAAAATGTATATTTTACTCTTCTGTTTGAGGAATACTGACCCTAAGATAATAAGCCAACATTATTTAATAGCTTCCTTTTTTGAGAGGGAATATTAAGTATCCAAACCCTTCAATGGAACATTTGATTTATTGAAAATACTGAGTATTCCATGGGTCTTTCAATCAGTCCATCAGAGAAAAAACAAACAGTAATCACATTTTAGTGCCAAAGGGAGAGCTAGAAACAGTGAAAATGCAAAAGATACTGAAGATACAGTGTCTCTTCTAGGGCAAGATCTTATTCTGTCTCCAAGGCAAAATTAACATGTAGGCTGCAGTTAGAAAATACTTAAGCACGAAATTACCACTGCACCCTGCCTTCTACCCATTCCACAGAAGGACAGGTGAGGGGCTTATGGGCAGAGCCAGTGAAGACAATGCTTTTCCACACCCACATGACCTCAGACAGACCCAGAAGAACATGAATTCCTCAAAATCCATCCTTAATCTTATCTGGGAACACTATCTCCTGTGATTCTCTGAAGGAAATGTTGCGACAGCCAATGGAGCCCTTCGTGAACCAGACCACCTCCAGCTAATGGATCCAGGAAGAACCCAGAGGTGTGAGTTCTGGGGCTTCTTGAATCTTTTGGTAGACTCTACAAGCAGCAGTCAGGGATAAAGTGTCAGGGAGCACCATGAAGGGGAAAAACAGGAACCAGGGATAGTACAGGTCTTGGCGCAGTCTGATTCTCCACCCATTGAAGACTACCTCCTGCAGGCGGTCCCCAGCACTAGGAACCACGGAAAGGCACTGAGACATTTTTTTAGAAAGGCTCTCCCAAGCATGGGGTTCTCAGAGCTATAAGTCCTGGTTTCCTGCCCCCAAGCACAATCCGGTCAGGAAGAAGAGCTGGAACTAAGCTTGGAAATACAGTGAGGACCCAGGTGGGAAGAAAGAAAGACTTAACAGTAAGAAAGGGGAAAATTTGGGAGGCAGCAAAGGAGAAATCCCAAATGAGAAGAAAAATGAACATTACACATGAAGTGCAGCAGAGACCAGCCAGGTGGTCTATTGGAAGGTGAGCTGAGGAATTATGGTGGGTCCTTTAGACCGGCTCCTTCGTTTTCAGTTCCAACTTCCACTTAACACGCCTTCAGGTACGGTGGAATCTGGATAGCTAACGAAGACACGGCTCAGGCTTCAGACAGCAAGGACTCTCGCCAAGCGACAGGCTGTCCTGCTTCAGTGTGGAAGTGACTGTGGAGAAGAGGCCGGTGGCGTGTCCTGTGGCTGAGGAGGCAGAGAGCTGAACCGTAGATGCAGCTTCCTCCCGGGGACGGAGTGTCCCTGATTTTGGTAGAGGCTAAGGCGGGCTGAAACTCACAGCTGTAAGAGGAGTTCCCCTCATCTGGCACGCAGTCTCTTTTTTTCTTTTTTTTCTTTCTTTTCTTTTTTTTTTTTAACCTTTAATCAGTTTATTTTGACATATAACCTACATGCAGAGAAACCTCCTGACTGTGAAGTGTGCAATTCACGAGTTTCAGCAAGTATACAGTATGCAAATGACTATGCAAATACCACCTCGATGAAAACATAGAGCATTCGCCTCATCCACTAAAACGTGACCTTTACCCTTTGTAGTCGATCCCCAACCCCCGCTCTAGCCCCACTGGTCTGCTTTTTTGGTACTGTAGTACTTCTTTCTCTTAAAATCCCTATAAATGAAATAAAACAGAAAATAGCCTCTGGGTTATGGCTTCTTTCGCTTGGATTGGTGCTGTTGGCGGTCCATCTGTGCTGATGATGGGTCAGTGCCTTATTCTTTGTCCTTGCTCAGCAGTGTTTATGTATGTGTATAGGTACCTGTGCGTATACATATATAAACATGTAAACACACACATACACCGTCAGTTTGCTCATTTATCAGTTGATGGACGCTTGGGTTCTTCCCAGTTTGTGGCTAATTTGAATAGAAGGGACAGGAACATACACAGTCTTGGTGTGGATGTAAGTTTTCATTTTCCTTGGGTAAATACCTACCAGCAGGATTGGTGAATCCAGTAGGCTCATGTTTAACACCGTAAGAAACCGGCCAGACTGTTTTCCAGAGACAGTGTTACACCTTTCACATCTATCATCATTTTACAAGTTTCTTTTGCTCTACATTCTTGCCAACATTGGTATTTTAACTCTTTTTAATTTTAACTATCCATGTGCGCGTGTGTGTCAACTCTTTTAAGCTCAGCACTATTGACACGTAGAGACAGAATTTTTTGTTCTGTCCATTGTGAGATGTTTAGAGGCGTTCCTGTCCTCTGCCAGCCAGAGGCCAGTAGCAGCCCTCCAGCTGTAATGACCAAAATTGTCTCCAGACATTGCCAAAATTCCCCTGGAGGTAAATACACTCCTCCCTGCTGAGAACCACTAATGGAGAGGTACATCATTGTGGATTTGATTTACATCTCTGTATTGACCCAGGGCAGCGAACACCTTTGCTTGAGTTTATATATAGGCTCTCCAGTTCATCTATTTCCTCAGTTACGCTCGACAGTTTGTGTCTTTCAAAGGATTTGTCCATCTCATCTAAGTTGTCAATTTTATTAACTTAAAGTTGCTCATAATATTTCCGCATTATCCTTTTTGCTATCTGTAGGGTATATCTCTTTTTTCTTGTCAAACCAATAAGTCTTCTCAATTATTGATATTTTTAAGGAACAAGCTTTTTAATTTCATAGATTTTCTCTTCTGTGTTCTGTCTTCTAAGTTTATTGATTTATACTTTTATCTGTATTATTTCCTTCTTTTCTTAGATCATTGATCTTAGACTTTTTTTCCTTTTCTAATATAAACATTTGTCCCTGTAATGTTTCTCTAAGCACTGCTTTAGTATCCTCCTACACATTTTCACATATTTCTACTTTCATTCAAGTATTTTCTAACTGTTCTTGTGATTTTTGCTTTCGCTGTGGGTCATCTAAAAATATTTGGAAGTTTCTCTCAATTATCTTTGTTCATGAAGTGTCTTTATTTCACTTTCATTTTTGAAGGATATTTTCATTAAATATAGATAGAATTCCATGGTGGCAAGATTTTTGAAATACTTTAAAGATGTCACTCCGGGCGCTTGGGTGGCTCAGTGGGTTAAGCCTCTGCCTTCAGCTCAGGTCATGATCTCAGGGTCATGGGATCGAGCCCCACATCAGGCTCTCTGCTCAGCGGGGAGCCTGCTTCCTCCTCTCTCTCTGCCTGCCTCTCTCTGCCTGCTTGTGATCTCTCTCTGTCAAATAAATAAATATCGGGCTCCTTGCTCGGCAGGGAGCCTCCTTCTCCCTCTGCCTCTGCCTGCCATTCTGTCTGCCTGTGCTCGCTCTCTCCCCGTCTTTCTCTCTGATAAATAAATAAAATTAAATTAAAAAAAAATCTTAAAAAAAAAAGATGTCACTCCATTTTTTTCTAGCATACATAGTTTCTGATGAGATATTGTCTACCACCCTTACCCTTTTTTATATCTGCACATGATGTATCTTTCTATCTGGTTTTAAATATTTTTTCTTTTTGTCACTGATTTTCCACAATTTGATGTATTTTTTCATAATTTGGGGTACATTGGTGCTTTGTTGGATTTTTTTAGTGTTTGATCTACTTTAAGTTCATTGAGCTATAAAGCCATGGGTTTGTGGTTTTCATTAAATTTGAAAAAAATTAGGCCTTTATTTCTTCAAGTATTTTTTTCTGAACCTCCTTTCTACAACTCCCCCTGGGTTCTCCCTCTCTCCCCTCTCTCCTTCTAGGACACCAATAAATGTATGTTAGCTCACTAAGCTTCTGTTATTTGGTGGGGGTGTTGGGGGGTGGGGGAGGTAGTTTCTACTGACATGTCTTCAAGTTCACTATTTATTTTTCTTTTTGCAGTGTCTAATCTTAATCCCCTCAAATGTAGTTTTAATTTCAGATACATTTTTCCTCTGAGATTTTATTTGGATTATTTTCATACATTCCATGTTCTCTTCTTACCATACACATTTTTTAGCATACTTATAAAATACATACTAGCTACTTTATAACTGTCTCCTAGTCTCATAATCTTTGTCATTTCTGAGTCTATTTCCATTAATTGATATTTTCTTCTGGGTTGTGGATTATATCTTCCTGTTCCCTTGTATATCTAGTATACTAATTGGATACTGGACATGATATTACATTTTTGGATTCTGGATATTTTTGTATTCCTTTAAAGAATGCTCCTTTGTCCTAAAATGTAATTAAGTTATTTAGAATCAGTAAGGTCTTTCTGACACTTTTTTTTCTTGTTTTGTTTTTTAAGATTTAATTAATTAATCTATTTATTTTAGAGAGAGAGCATGAGTGGGGGAGGAGGGGGAAGGAAGGGGAAAGAATCTCAAGCAGACTCCCCACTGAGCACAGAGCTTAATGCAGGAGTTGATCGTATGATACTGAGATCATGACCTGAGCTGAAACCAAGAGTCAGATGCCCAACCGACCGAGACACCCAGGTGCCCCATGACACTTGTTTTTAAACCTTGTTTGGGCAGGTGCAGAACAATAAGTAGGAGAATATAAATCATAAAAGATAATGACAGTCAAGCTGAAAGCCCAGTTCTAACTTAATGTAAAAGTAAAGATGGAACTATTATTGATTTTTGAGAAGATAGATGATACAACATAAGGAATTAAAATCTGGGGTGAGTTAACATGTTCCATGTATTCAAGAAAAGAAAGTCTAGGGCCCCTCGGTGGCTCAGTGGGTTAAAGCCTCCACCTTCGGCTCAGGTCATGATCCCGGGGTTCTGGGATCGAACCCCACATTGGGCTCTGCTCAGCAGGGAGCCTGCTTACTGCTCTTTCTCTCTCTGCCTGCTTCTCTACCTACTTGTTATCTCTGTCTGTTGAATAAATAAATAATATCTTTAAAAAAAAAGAAAAGAAAAGAAAGTCTAGAATTAGGGAAACCAGCTAGGAAGTGAATTAAGTAATCCAGGTGTTGCTTAGTAGTGATGAGCCTAGAATAGTAAGAAGAGAAAAAATGGTTAATATGAGAAAGATTTGTAAGGAAGAAATGATTTAAAAAGTGTGATAATAAACTAGATAGAACTAGAAATGGAAAGGGAAGGGTTGGTGACTCCAGGGTGATACTGAAAGAAATGAGCAAGGAAAACTAACTTTCAAGGGTAGATGATGAGTAAGTTTTGGACTTCTGTTTTGTGATGAAGGTGAGCACATCCAAGTAACAATGTCTGGGGGGCTGTTGAAAAATAACACAGTTTCACAAATAATAGATATGAGCAGGAAGCCTAAGTCTGGACAAAAAGAGACATGGTGAATATGAATGAGTTTAGTTGCTTTTTAAAGGTATTATGGTCCAAAATCCTATCCTCATGTCAATCTTATTTTAGTAAAAGAAAAACTAATAATATTTTCTCTGTTTTAGATTTTGAATGCCTCTTGGTTTCTAGATTTGAAAAGGAATTAGAAATATCATAATAACGCAAGGGAAGCTATTCTTCTGTGTAATTACTTACACAAGTATTGGAAGCCTCGCATAAAGTTGTTGTGTTTGAGGGAACTCCAGCCCATATTCTTTACCAGAATTTTGGCTAACTTTCAGGTAAACAAGCCTCCAAATAGTTTAATAGTCACCACCAGCAGTTGCCAGGCTAATTCTTTCATTTCCCTTCATGGCACATTTCCCAAAGAATCTGAGCCTTTCGTGTCTTGAGGAAAGATTTCATACAGCAGAAGTAGGCTTAAAAACACAATAGATTATTATTTTGTTTGTTCATGATACAGACAACTTCCAAGATACATCACACAATTTTCTGTTCTCTACAAACAATTTCCTAGAGTAACAACCCATTCACTAATGCTATTCAAATTAATCACTAGACGGAAACACTGGAAATCACCTACTCCAGATGCTTTATTGAGTAGATGTAGAAATTGTTGATGAGAGGTATAATTCAGATTAATGGACTAGTTATAAGAATTAAGTTTCTTGATACTCTGTCCGGTGCTATATGCTGTATCTTTAGCTCTGCTATACCTTGCAAATATTTTTTAAAAACTTCAGGAAGAGGCCAATCAAACATGATTTTCTTGATTAATTCCCCTTTACTGTCAGTATCTTATTTTGTCCTGGTTTTCTATTCCACTCATAAAGCAGCTGGGTAGCCCTGTATAATCTACTAATTGGCCTATAGTGATTCAGTCAATTTCACAACACATCTAAAACAAGTATTTTGCTTATATCTCTTTGGTTACTACATGCCTTGATTCTAATTATGACATAAATTTCTAGTTTTCATGGCTATGAATAACAAAGCAAATTTTCTTCCCACTTTATTTTTTAAATCTGTTTCTTTTCAATTGTCAGTTTTATTTTTTCTCTTATTATTATTTCAATCTCATTTCACATGCTTATTATTTTTTAATTTTTTTCTTCATTTTTATTATTTAAATTCAATTAGTTAACATGTAGTATGTCATTAGTTTCAGTTGTATTATTCAATAATTTAAGGGGTTGGGGGGGTGTTTCTGTTTTTGTTTTTGTTTTTGTAATCTCTACACCCAGCATTGGGCTTGAACTCATGACCCAAGATAAAGAGTCACATGCTCTACTTCCTGAGCCAGCCAGGCCCCCTTCTCCCCACTTTAAAAGTAGAAAAAGCTAACGAATGGTAGGTTTTGATTTATGACTTAATCACATCAAGCTTATCCTTGTAGACCCCAATTTACATAAGATTTATATTCCAGAAGTTAGCAAACTGGCTATTAGAAACATTTATATGTTACCAACAGTGTTATATATTGCAGTCAGGTAAATTCAATAATACCATTATTTCTGGTGTGTGTGTGTGTGTGCGCGCGCATGTGTGTTTGAGTGTGTAAACTTTTAATATCAAACTGGTAACTATCTTTTCTTTATAAAACTTTTTTTTATGAGTTCTAATATTTGTTGTCAATAATACCTCTCCCCCACCCCAAAAGAAAGGGATAGTTTCCCACTCTACCCAGGCTGCCCAATCACGTTCCAGTAGAGGAGGAGGGGGAGGAGGAGGAGGAAAGGATGATGGGATCTTACAAATCTTACAGTTTGGTGTTCGGGTGTTTCAGGGGCAGCTGCTGGGTTCAAGGAAATGTTTCTGAGGATGCGAGTTTCATTTACAGGGCTCATCTGTAAGGTAGACACAAGTAAAAGGTTTGTGGACTGTGATGGTAGGTGAGGAGTCTGGCATCAGTATCAGCCCCTCTTTCCATCAGGACGGTAAAGAACAGACTGTGTAACTGTTAGTTATAAGGTGAATGGGCAAAAGCCAGGGACTGTCTGTAGACTGCACAACTTGGCACTACATCCAAAACCCTGAGGACCTGAAATTATTTTCTTCTTACTATGCCAGTAAATGCACATTTAGTTCTAAATACTAGTTCCTAAAACATGCTACAAGTTGAGCAAATTACCAAGCAGAATATTCGTAGTCAGATGGTTTCTAGATTCCACAATTCAGGTTATAATCCAATATATTATATCAGTATTTTAGCCTCTATATGTTTTAATAGCCATGTTGAATTACCATGCAACTCTCTAACTCAACTTATTGGACAAATGTGCTACATGAAGTTCAAGAATTTAGCCCCTGGTCACAATCATGTCTAAGGCAAAAATGTAGTCATCTGCAGTTCTCAGCACATTATAATTCCAATGGGGAGAATTTTCTGTTACAGTTTCAGGCTATTGCAATGTTTTCCATTTTCCACCATCAGTATGAGATCCTCAGGTAAAGCTGAATTATCCATTACTTAAAGTTAAGCAGTTTTTTTCATTTTCCAAGCTACATAATAAACTGTTTTTTCTTGAGTCCATGACTCACAAACTCAATATGTTTGAATTATTTCTTTATATAGCATGGAGGACAAGGGGCGTTAGAGAGAAGAAGGGAATTTGGGTAAATTGGAAGGGGAGGTGAACCATGAGAGACTATGGACTCTGAAAAACAGTCTGAGGGGTTTGAAGTGGCAGGGGGGTGGGAGGTTGGGGTACCGGGTGGTGGGTATTATAGAGGGCACGGCTTGCATGGAGCACTGGGTGTGGTGAAAAAATAATGAATAATGTTTTTCTGAAAATAAATAAATTGAAAAAAAATATTAGGTAGACACCATTTTCTGTTGTTTTCAGTCCAGATTTATCTGGTTCACATAGACTCAGTACACTGAGTTCATTTGAGGAAAATGTATTAATTTCTATTATTTCCAGGCCAGTGTCAGATTCTACTATTATGAAGATCACCATCCAGATAGAATTAAAGGTGGCTGTAATTTTCTCACATGAACCCAGGTGCCTGAGGTGCCAAAAGTTGGATGACCACATCATTTGCATGGTCAGGGTTTTGATGTATCCCTGTATCTATGTGCCTCCGGGAATACCCCATAGTAAAAATTTGAACTTGCAGAACCTCCTTTATGAAAAAAACTCCTCTTTTTTGTTATTATACATCATTTATATATTATATATTATTACACATTTTGAATTGTAGTCCATTCATCTATTTGGAAATGAGTTAAAATAGAACTATAAATTTGCAAGTTAGAACCCAAATTAATCGTGCTGCCCTCTGATTTCACAGGCATTGTTGTTTGTTTGTCTTAATTGGAGTATAGTTGTCTTGCAATGTCGGGTGTACAACGTAGTGTTCTACACGTCTGTATGTTACGCTATGCTCACCACACGTGGGGCTACCATCTGTGTCAGTATACAACACTATTACAATATCATTGATTGTTTTCCTTGTGCTGTACCTATTATCCTCAAACTGCTACCCTTGTATGACGTGTTTTCCCACCCCCACCCCCACCCTAGGATCTTGCATTAAAATTATGGGGCAAGACAAATAATCCTGGTCAGAAATCGCTCCTGACAGATAGCTCATAATGAAGATTGTTAAATATCCATGGACTAAGACGGAGACAGACTACTGGCTCTTCAGTGTGCGTGTGACTCACCTGTCTTCCCTCCACGGAATGCGCGTTGGATCCTGTCGGAGACAGAAGCAGTTCCTGACTGAACCCAAGCTAAACAAAGCACTGAGAATGGGGTCATGCGGGGTTCAAGCCAGACTGTTAGTGTCCACACCTAATCTGCTTCCTTGTACCACAGAAGGGGCCAAGACTCATGACTCAAGTCTTCCCACCATGTCCTTAGGCTCGAGAGGGTATGCCACATGGATGCACTCTTATCCTCAAATTCTAACCCCCTCTCCCACTTTCTCATCCCACAGTGCATCTCCCTTTTAGCTCCTTTCCATGGGATGTCTCTGAGCCAGCCTGCCCTTGACATGTGACCTTCCATTACAAAAAGTAATGCCTCAACTTCCAGTTTCTTTTTATTGCTTACTAATAATGTCCAGAAGTGCCCTGAATGTCCATGACTTCTTCCTGCAGCAGGAAGGGGTGAGCTCTGACCTCATTTTTTTACTACTTTAGGTGGACCTGTAGGGGTTCAGGTAAAGAAGGGTTGAGATGTGGTTAAATAAGGGTAAAAACTATTTTGGCTTGTGGCTGATTTCCTGAATGCAACTGAAATTAAATCCAATTTACCAATAAAACATTATTTTCTTATTAAGGGTTACTCAACCAAATCCTTATGAAAAACACAAATTCCTTCTGTTAACCTTCTCTTAACTTTTATTCTATTCCCCTGAATTAAGCATCATTTTCTTCTTTGCTATAGGTGTATTTGCCTCCCTATAGTCTAAGTTTTCATAACAGGTTCCCCCATGTTAATTGACAAAGACAAGCACTAAACCCGAATTCATATCCTTAATCCCCAGGTAGTCAGTCTATCCTTCTACATGTGATTTATTCCTTTATTTTCTAAATTCCTAGTTGTGAACCCACTATGTGTTGGGCAGAGTATTAAGTGATTTGACAAAAGATAAATAAGACTCAGTTCCTTCCTTCAACTAACACAGTGTCTAGTCAACATAGAGAGGTAATTGTAGAACAATTTGGAAGTACAATGATACGGATTTACTGGGAGCCTATCCAAGTATAAAGGAGAATATACAAGGAATGAGTACGGGGGAAAGGCAAGTCTTGCTGGAAGAGGTGCTGACAGAGCTCCATCATAAGGAATGCATGGGCATTTCCAGGCATGGAAGGTGGAGAAATAGCATATAGGCCAAGACGACAGTATGAACAAGGGCATAAAACAACATGATCTATGAAAAAGAAGCTATTAGCTGTTCGGTGTCACTATAGCATAAACTTCAGACTCAAATAAATAAGACATGAAGAGCCATGCAAACCAAATTAAAAAGGTCCTAATTTATGCTCTAAGTGGTGATGTGTCATTGAAAGGGACTTGTATCAGGGAACAACACGGTTAAATCCAGGTGTGAGAAACGGATTTGGAGACTGCGAGGAAGATGGATTGAGTAGACACAAGGCAGGAGGCCCAGAGGCAAATAAGCTGCTGCTCATGACCTGGATTAGGACAGTGGTGGAGGGTGACGTGCCAAGGGCCCACCCGCGGTGAGAGAGGTTTATGGAGCCCTACGTGGACACGGGCTGCACAGAGAGGGAAGAACTGAGCACAGTTCCAAATCTGAATCACGGGTGTCTCCATAAATAGGAATCAACAAATATAAAACAGAGAATTCGAGGTGTCAGTAGTTCAGGGAGAGGATCTAGGACCCAGTTCTGGGCGACTTGCTTTTAAAATGCATGTGGGAATCTGGAACACAGTAGATGGACATATATGTCTGAATCTCCGAGATGACTGGGCAGAGAAATAGATATGGAACTTTTGAAATATAAATAGTAACTAAAACTAAAACAATGAGAGAAGATGAAATTTTCCAAGGAGGGAATTTTTTTTTTTTTTTTTTAGCATCAGCAGTGATAACATTCTTTCTACAGGAATACCAGCTTTGCTTACTATTTTTGAAGAATGACTGTTATTCTTTGTACATATGTGAAAAGCACATATTTTTGAGAAATACATTTGGCAGATATGCTTACAGCTTTAGAATATAAATATAATTAGAATATAAAAAGGTGAGGAAACAGGTACGATACTTTTTTTATGGTTCCATGACTAAAAACTTGAGGGGTAATTATAAATATTGTTTTTGAACATACAACAATAGCTTTACGATATATAGATGGATCTCATGTCTATTCTTACAGTTCTAGATAAAAGCCTCAAGGATACTTGACTTCTCAAAATCAACCCCAGTTTATATTCCAAGATGTTTCACGTAATGTTTCTAAGTATATCACAGACGGATACTTAGAGCCAAAGGAAAACCAAGCATTGTATTTATCTATTCGATACACATCTTGTAACAAAGGATTTTCTATTTCCTCCATTTAAAAGAAACACTTCATTCTTTTTGTATTTAAAATAATGCCTACTCTTGTGGAAAATATGTGAACTATAGAGGAGTATGAAACATAAGTAAGAGAGAAAATTGAAATCCCTAAGTTCCCAATTCAAAATTTTAAAGTATTATAAATAGTAAAATGTTATGAAGATAAAATTTTGTAAGTTTATTTCAACTATTATAAATATCATAACCATATAAATATAACATTTATAATATATGTATATGTAGCACACGCATGCACCCAAAAATATATTTTAAAGAGCTGGGAGATGGCTACTGGGCAGTACTGTGTGTTGGTCAGGTCAGTGCCTGTCGGTCCGCCGTGTGCGGGGCCATCAGCTGCGTGCCTGCTACTGGTTAACAGAGACAAGAGCTGCAGAACATTCACATTTTCCTTAAATAACTTGCTCCAAAGGAAAACATCATTAGGTCAAGGAGGGTTTTCTTCATGATTGCTGTGGGCTTTGCCTTCTAAGGTCTTCTCTTTTTTTTTTTTATGTTTTTAAAACTTTATTTAAATCCAATTAATTAACACGCACTGTATTATTAGTTCCAGAGGTAGAGTTCAGTGATTCATCAGGTGCGTAACACCCAGCCCTCACTGCATCACGCGCTCTCCTCACTGCCCATCACCCAGATACCCCCAGAAACCCTCACCCCCAGAGGCCTTATGCTAAAGAACAGTTGCCCCCAGCCAGATAGGGATGGGGGCTCCCTGACACCCTCAGGCCTCCTCCTAGTTTGTGATGTTGGAGCTGAATCCAACTGAATCCCGAGCCGTGACCCTGTTACCGCACCGAACCACTGTCCCTTCCAGTATAGCCTTTCACTTGTGCCTTTAATTACTGTCTCTAGGATACACCGCAAACAGCACATAGAGGGTATACGCTGCTCTAACGACCAGGAGACCAAGACTCAGGGACACATTTGCCCCTTTTCACTGCAATGTTACTCCAGGAGGGAGAGGTTTGGTTTCCTTAAAGGTGACAGGGACTGGCGAGTAGTCAGCTGCGTGTTTGTGCGTGTTTGTGCGTGCGTTTGCTCTCTTACTGTACACTTACCACACTGGATCTTATTATATTCTAAGCACTTCATCTTCTCTCTGAAAATTCAGCATGAATATCAATTACAGGAGCCGCCAAGATCTTGTTTTTATGCCTTTCTTTCATTAAGCAATTGTCAGTTACTGAACATGCCCGCTCAGGCGTCCAGGACCCCGACCAAACATGGACCTTACTTAGATTCTGAGTTGAGCAAACTGTACTTCCAAAAGAAATAAATGGGCCAGTTGGTGAACTTTGAATGCTAACTGGGTCCTTGATGACGCTGCAGATATGATAATAAAATGCAGTTTTGTTTTTTATTTAATGTAGTTGTACTTTTTTTTTGTAGTTGTACTTTTTAAAATTATCTTCTAAAGGTTAAAGGAAAATTGTCAGTCTACTTACAACCCTTCTGAGTCCAAGTGGTTAGTGTCAGAATTGTAGGTGGCTTGTGTCAGGCTTGTATTAAATTCTCACACTACCCAGAGTTAGTGCCAGACTCCACAGACTCAAGGACTCAGCCCCACATAACTGCCCTTATTTCAGAAGCCGGTTGCAAATAACGGACCCCCTGGGTACCCATACTTCTATCTCATGGCTACAGAGTCAGGAGTTCCCCTACGACCACCACCGTTGGGTTTGGTGATTTGCTACAACATATTCTACCCCTGAAACTAACCTCACACTATATATTAACTAACTAGAATTGAAATAAAATCTTGGAATTAAAAAAAAAGGAAATATTTACTTATGTTTACAGGGTTTTTATAAAAGAAAAAATGTTATAAAAGATACAGATAAACAACCAGAGAAAGAGTCATAGGTCAATGTCTGGAAAGGCCCTAAGCCCAGAAGCTTCTGCCCATGTGGAGTTTGGGATACACCATCTTCCTGGAAAGCAGATGTGTTCACCAACCCAGAAGCTTTCCCAACCCTAATGGTTAGGGTTTTTATGGAAGTTCTATGTGTGAATGATTGGCGATTAACTCAGTCTTTTGCCCTGTAGCCCCCCTTCCTTCTCCAGAGGCAAGTGGGGAGGCAGGGTGTGTTCTGGCTGAAAGTTCTGCCCCGGTAATCATATGGTTGGTTCCTCTGGCAACCATCCCCCACCTTGAAGCGGTCTAGGGTCCCACGGAGAGTCACCTCATAAACTCAGGTGTGGTTGGAAGGAGCTCTTTGTGAAGAACAACAGATGTACCTTTCATCCTGTCATTCAGGAGATTACAAGGGTTTGAAGAGCTCTGTGCCAGGGACAAGATGAAAACCAGATATACATTACTTATTACATCACAGTATCAAGGAATCCACACTGAAGTGGTTTTTTTGGATGAAATGATACTATGTCCAAGATCGAAAACAATCTAGCTGATGGGAGTGAGTTTGTGGAAGGGAAGGAACGGCACCTCCGCGCCCTTTCTGAATAATTGTTGAAGCTGCAATGGACCCATGGGGACTCATTATTCTAGTCTCTCTACTTCTAGGTGGGTTTGAAATGTCCCAGGATACATTTTTTAAAAAGGGGAGCAAGGGATGAACTGAGTCTCTAAATACATACACTGAATAGGTATTTTGTGGAATTTCTGTTCACCTTTACCTGGTGAAGTGCCCCCTGATTTTTCTGTTCTATTCTACGCTATTCCATATTTTCATTCTGCAACTGACGTTGCAATTCAAGAAAAGACCCCGATATCCACTGTTTCACAACCACTGTTGTCCCCAGGTTCCACCTCCTACTCAGCCTTTTATCGATACTTTCTCGTCATTTCTACTTCTTCTAGACCCAATTTAAATTTGAATTTTGCCTTCTGATTGCCTTGAATGGGAGTATGATGAATTTCAAACCATCGCTATTGTAAAGAATCCTGTGAACAGTCTTATATCTGCGAACAGTATATATCTTTGTCTGTAATGCTTGGAAGTGGAATTGCAGGTCAGGTAACGAATACTTAGCAGGCTTGTTATGCACGTTGCCAGATTGCATTCCAAAAATTAATAACTCGCATGCCCAAAAGCGATCAGTGAGCATATTTGTCTCATGGTACCCTAGCTGGTAGGGACTGTTGTATCTTTTTAATGATTCCTCATTTTGAAAGACAAAAACATTTTTTTCACTCAAATTTCTTTCACCATTAGCAAAACCTATGTTCTTTTCAATTATTTGTTGGCTATTTTATTTTCTATGATCTATTTTTGTCCTCTCCTGATGTTTTGAGTTAGAACCATTGAAACTTTTTTAATTACTTCATAAGAGAATTTTGTAATTTAAGGTTATTTATGGCTTATCATTCTCTCTTAACCTTTATCCACCAAATTTCTGAACAAGATATTGCTGATTTACCTTCTTATGTTTTGTTATCAAGTCCAAATATGTGTCAAAGGCATATTTTACTAGCCTCTTTCTTTCTCTTTCTTTCTTTCTTTCTTTCTATTTTTTTTAAGATTTTATTTATTTATTTGACAGACAGGTCACAAGTAGGCAGAGAGGCAGGCAGAGAGAGAGGAGGAATCAGGCTCCCTGCTGAGCAGAGAGCCCGATGCAGGACTCGATCCCAGAACTCCGAGATCATGACCTGAGCCAAAGGCAGAGGCTTAACCGACTGAGCCACCCATGGCACCCCTCTTACTAGCTTCTTAAGGGTGAAACAATGGATTTTTATATGCAATGTGTTTTACCCAACTAAAATGATCCCTGCTGTTCAACTTCCAGCACGATGTTTGAGGCATCCGTCATACTGACCAGAGAGTTATGCTTCGTATAAACAAAAGAGGTTTCTGAGTATGTGCTGTGGTTGAAGGACTATCAGGAAACCACCTCACCATCTACTCAAAACCACCTCCTCTGAAAGTGCAGAGCGTACACCCCACAATTAGAGACACATGACATTGGCAAATGGAAAGAGAGGCAGATTTTTTTGTGCTAATATATGAGTTTCTGATAATGTCCTCACCCAAGCTTTTAGCCGGGCAGAAGACTAGAGGAGAAAGAAAGTGAAAGCAGACACAAGAGCAAAAGAGAAACAGATTCTGGAGATGAATGTCCAGTCACGCCCCTCATGGCAATCTCATGACCTCAGAGGAACACCCTGAAGATTTGTCAGAACTAACCGAGTGCCAGGTGGTACTGCTTGAGGAATAATCAGGTAAAGCCCAGGTCCTATCCTTACCTCAGCCGAGAAGTCAGAACGGTAACCAGTTACTACAGGACAGATCTTCGCTTTCTGTAGTACGGTCCTCATCACAGACCCTGGCAGATACACGAAGCTGGCTGAGGGTTGTAGTTCCCACAGCAGGTATCGTGTGATACGAGATTTGAAGATTGAGTCGGACTTGGCTAGGTGGAAACAATGTGGAGAGAGCGGTCCAGGCAAAGGAAACAGCGCGTCTGCATGTAGAGAAGTCCCGGCAGGGCTTTGGAACGACTGTAAAGAAACGCACCTAAGGTGCCTGGGGCCTCAATCAGTTAAGCCTCCAGCTCTTGGTTTTGGCTCAGGTCATGCTCTCAGGATGGTGAGACCGAGCCCCGTGTTGGGATCCGTGCTCAGTGCCAGCTCTGCTTGAGATTTCCCTGTCTCTCTCTCTCTTCTTCTATCCCCCTCTCCCCTGCTTGTGCTCTTTCTCTCTCTCTCTCTTTCTCTCTCTCTCTCTCTGAATTAGATAAATAACTCTTTAAAAAAAGAGAGACACACACACACATAGTGGGGAAAACTCAAGAAAATCTGGGGTAGTACGTGGGATGGCCAGAGAGGCAGCTTCTAGGTTTTGGAGAGTTTGTGTGCTAAGCTACAGAGTGTGTTTAGAAAGCCATTGGTGTTAGGAAAGTATTTTAAACATGGATGTCATATCTGATGTGATATTTTAAAAACCGATCAGAATTGCAAGGGGATGATGGATGGAGATGAAAGCTGGGTGATTGTGAAGCTGCTGCAGGGATCCAGGTAAGAACTGGTGGAGGGCGCAGCGTTTGGAAAGAAGCAGACAGACCTGGGAGATTAAGGAAGGGGAATCTGTAAGACTTGATGAGAGACAGGACGCACAGTGAGGGAGGAGGAGAAGCCGAGAGGAACCACATTCCCCGCCCGGGTGATTAAGTGGGTAGTCCTGTCACTGCAGCGCCATTCTCATCAAATCGTGACTCACAACACGGTAAGACATCGCTTCTTCTGTTTGGCTACTACAACCTGGTAAGAAAGGAGAAGCAGAAAGAGTTGTGCCGGAAGAGAGTGCGCAGCACTGTAGTGTAGTCCAGAGAGTTCTGCTATAAGAGTTTATGGAGCGAGGATACATTAAATCTCTCTTGTAAGTATAAAACACCTTATTATTTGAATGAAGAAGGCCTTCAGACAGACGGACCAGCGGAGGAAGGATGGCCAGATGACAGCTCTAATTCTTTCTACTTAATGTTTTCCCTCTTTGGTTCTCCCCACCAGCAGCACGATGGATCCCAGTAAGTAACTGCTCCCACTTAAATTCTGGCCCAGAAGAACCAACCAATCTTTCCTTGGCTTTGCTCTGAACAGGCCCAGAAGAACCAGCCTATCTTTCCTTGGCTTTGCTCTGAACAGTTGAGGTAGACAGACATTTTTTTAAAGATAGCTTTCCACGTCATGTACAGAGGTACCACGTTGTCCAGAGGAAAAAGTCGAAGGCTGTGAAATGTTTAGCTTCTGCCTCAAGTTGTTTTCTGATTATGTGGATTCTCAGTGTTTTCGTCTGTGTTGTTTCAGTGTTATTTTTTTATTTCTCTGTGATCACATTCTAATTACAACTTATATTACTGCTTCCCCAATCTCAAGTACAAAATGAGGTCACATTCCTTTCAACATTCAAAATAAATTTTGACCCTGTGGTCCATCCCAGTACCCTGACTGTCATAAAATGTTTATTTCTTCTTCAACTCAACTCCCTGAAGGTAATTCCAAAATCTCCACAATGTCTAATATATGAGTTTACTGTTGCTGAGTACAAATTACCACAAATTTAGCAGCTTAAAATAACACTAATTTATCACAGTTAGTAGGTCAGAAGCCTACCATGGTATGGCTGGATTCTCACCTCAGGGTCTCACAAGGCTGAGATGAATTTGTCAGCAGACGTAGATTCCTTTCTCGATGTGCTGGGGAAGAGGCCTCCACCAAGCCCATTTCAGATGTTGGCAGAATTCAGCTCCTTTTAGTTACAGGACTGAAGTCCCTGTTACCCCTCCAGCTTAAAGCCAGCAACGGTGCATCAGGGCCTTTTCATGCCTTGAATTACTCTGACTTCTTCTGCCTTCCTCTTCTGTTTTTACGGGCTCTTGTGGTTACACGGATAGTCCGTTACCTGGATAGTCCAGGATTTTCTCCTATTTTAAGGTCAAGCAGTTTATAAACTTGGTTTTATCTACAAAGTCTCTTTTACCGCAGAATGTAACATATTTTCAGATAAAACACCAAAGGGTGGAAATCACAGTAGATTTAATTCTAGATTTAATAGTATTAGTAGATTAGTAGATTTAATAGTATATTTAATTCTGCCAGCTGTGTCTACCTGTTCCCAAGAGGTTAGTCTTTATTGCTGTCCTTTGAGGGACACAAACTCACAAAACCTTTTCCAATAACTAAGGAGCCTCCTTTCTGATATAAGAAGTTATCCCTGTTGAAACCTGGGTACCTACCCGCTCAAGTGCCTTCCCTTTTGAGAGGGTTGTGATTTAAACACAAGAATCTTGAGCTTCTCAAAATTATCTTCCTTGTAGTACCAAGTGATCCTGTTTCCCAGACAAGCACTACCGTCAAAACTTGGTAATGCATCTGCCTAGTAAAGCTCCTGTCCGCTTAAGAAAGGCATTTCAATGACCTGCGGCGAACGTAGCTCCTCCGCATTCTCACCTTCAGCTTCTTGCTGCTCCATCACAGCTCCACACTGCCGACGCTCACTTCACGATGCTCATTTATAGTATGACTCTGTATTGCACACCTCTTTTAACTTACACCAGCTTGGAGCTTTTTCACCTCAAAGCACACTTACACAAGCTGAGCCGGGAGGAATGGTGAGGATCCCTCCCAATACACTTAGACCCAGTGTTTGCTTCCCAACTTCTCTACCTGATCTCCAGGAACCAAGATTCCCTCTTCCCATATGCTAACCTGTCCTTTAATGTCAATCTTTACTTATCACATGGTCATGAGTAAAAGATTATAATTCCCAAAGTTTATCCACAGATGTGAGAGAAAAGTATGGTGATTACAACGCAGATTTCGTGACTCCTCATAGAAAGATCAGTGAGCTGAAAGAGCATCTTAATATTCATAATGTAGAAATGAATGATGAGGTTGCTGATGCCATAGCTCCAAATACTTTCATATTCACAAAATTTGAGTTGCCACGACCTTCCAGGATAGAGAGAATACGATAGGTCAGAGAATGTTTGTTATTTTTAAAGAACAGGAATTTAATCTTCTAATTCAACAGAAACAGCAAAGATTACTTATCTACATAATCTTCTTAGCCTAAGATAAATACATGCTAGCCCTTAAGATGAAAGTTACCAATAACAACTGCCACATTTTGGTCGTCATTTTCTCTTTCCTTGCTTGCATTTGACAATGAGGCTTTCCCTGTTATTTTTCATACCTTCTATTCCCCTTGATTCTTATAGTGCTGTCCTATCCTAACTCCCCCTGAATTTGTATGCAATTCTCAGTCTCCTTCATGCACCCCTCATTTATACATATACAATGCAAATTGTGACATCAAAAACAAAAATGGGATGGAGGAGAATGTGTAAATGTAGACCTTCGTGTGCATTTGAAATCATTATCAACTTAAAAGAAACTGTCATAAATAAAAGGTATCTTGTAAGTCTCATGCTAAATACAAAATAAAAACCTATAATAAATATACAAAATGTAAAGAGAAAGAAATTTAAACATAAAACTACAGAAAATCATCAAATGACAAAGGAAGAGAAAAAGAAAACAAGAAATCAACAGAGGAATTACAAACAGCCCAAACACAAAATGGCAAAAGTAAGTCCAGACCTATCAATAATGAATGTAGATGGATTAAATTCTCTAATCAAAAGATATAGAGTGACTGAATGAATAAAAAATTTTAAAAAGTAAAAAAAAAAAAAAAAAAAAGAACAAAAACAAGTCTCAACTATATGTTGCCTGGAAACAATTGACTTCACCTTTAAGGACACACACAGACCAAAAGTGAAGGGACAAAAAAACATACTCCATGCAAGTGAAAATCAAAAGAAAACAAAGGCAGCTATATTTACATCAGACAAAATAGATTGCTATAGATTATAATAAGAAGCAAAACCAGATCATTATATAATGATAAATGGGTCAATTGAACCAAAGAATGTAACAGTTATAAGCATTTCGGATATACATGGGGTCATAGGGTCTACTCACAGTCCACTATTGTCATTGTCACCCAGTCAGGAGAGAGCCAAGGGCCAGCTATATTCAAGTAGATTTCTCTTCTTCATGGAAGCATGCAGAAAAAGTATTCATTCTGACATTCCTTAGTGCTAATACTATCACTATCCATCCAATTTCTCAAGCTAGGAACCTAAGAGTCATCTATGATGCTTCTCACTAAGGACTTCTAGACTTGCTATCTGCTGTATATACGTGTGTTTATGCGCGTGTATAATTTTTTTCGGCAACCCCATGACCTGTAATGCTTTTTCAATTCTAGCCTGGGGTTAGTAAACAGACTTTCATTTGGTCACATGGATTCTAGCACGCTTTACTGCCATCACCTTACATCAATTCTTCACCCACTGCCAGAATAATCTATCCAAGCTGCTTCTCTTGCCCTGCCACTTTCCTATTTCCTAACCCTCAGATATTCCCACGGCCTACAGGATGAAGATAGTATTGTTTGGTATTATAAATAAGGCTTTCTGTGACTTGTTCTCTGGGTAGATCTTCAGTCTCATTTCTCACCTACCTAAGTGAACTTTCTGTTCTATTGATACTAACTTGCTGGCCGCGTTACCCCCTGCATCCTCCATTCCAGTTCTCAACAGCACGATTTTCCACGCTGTCTCATCTAGTTGGCGGCCGTTCTTCGATCTCTGGTGCTGTCCCTCTACCTGGTTAATTCCTGTTACTCATTTAAGATTCAGGTCTCATGGTACTTCCTCTAGGGAGCTATTTTTAAATTCTGCTCATCTTCCCTCAGTCTGAATAAGGTTTCTCTCCTCTGTCTTCCCATCAAGTTTCAAGTATATTTGTATTGTTTGGATTGGGTTTTCTCCTATTAGATAATGAACTCATAAGGCAGAAACTGCATGTTATTCCTCATTCTATCCCAAACATGAAAAATTGTGCTTGGTGGATAGCGTATCCTCCCCATTAATGTTCTTTTAAAAAAGAAGTGAATGAATGAATAAGTGAATTACTGTAACTTCTCAGGCACTTCTTTCAGCTCCTTGCCTTGCTCTTAGTCATGTGACATCTAGACAACGTATTTCCCTCTTAACTTGCAGGAAAAACTGGACAAAGAACTACTTTGAAGCCAGAATCCCTCCAAATTCTTATTTTGTTCCCTATCAGAACCCCTTAGATGGCCTGGTTGGGTAGGAGGAGGAAGAGCAGATGGCACCTCTTTAATCTGTACAATTGACAAAATGCCCATGAATAATGCCATGTATTTAGAGAGGTCCTGGACCAGATCTCCGGTTCTGTTCATTTCAAAGCACACTGTGTCTCACTCAGATGATAAGGCTGGTACTCATAAACAATTGTTCCTACAAGATCCTCTCATTACGCTATCTGTAACGCCAGAGGGGGCTCTCAAACGTAAACAGATTGCACAGAAAGACTTTATTTCAATTATTGCCCTGTTGGGCTGGGAAATCTATATTGAATTTTAACACACCCAGCCCGCATATATCCAGCATGGTAAATGCAAGCAAACCTCGAAGTTTTCTAATCCTGCTCTAAAACATATGGAAAATTAGGCCCAATTTTTTAGAGGAGTCCTTTAATGCACTCCCTGAGATGAAACAACTCCTTCTTTATAACTGCTTTTTTACCATAAAGGGACAAGTTGGCTCAAAAAGCCCCATATTTGGAATTTATTCCTTGCCTTCCTCCTTATGTTTTGCTCCCAGGGGAGAATCTTTACTACTTGCATGGGATATAGACAATTGCCTAGCCCGAAAAACCTGACACAGAGTAATAGTTAGCAGGCAAGAGATGAAATAACCATCTTAAAATCTCAGATTAAATGCTGATTTTGTTACACAATATCTAGAATATTCTGTAATTTTCTTTTCTATAAAGTGATAATTTAGTAATAACAATAATACGTACATATATACATACCATGTCTACCACACGTGGTTGTTCTGGACATTAAAAAAGAGTACAATGGTGAAAGCTCTTTGTATGTGATAAAACACTACATCAATGCAAAACAATATTCACAGTAGTTGTTTCAATAATATCAGGAAAAACAATGAGATTAAGAGAGGACTCTGTGACCCCCACCCCATTCCTGCACCATCACTTCAAGATTCTGCTTTGAGAAATTTATTAATTTTTAAAGATTTTATTGATTTATTTGACATAGAGGAAGATCACGAGCAGGCAGAGAGGCAGGCAGAGAGAGAGGAAGGGAAGCAGGCTCCCTGCTGAGCAGAGACCCCGATGTGGGGCTGGATCCCAGGACCCTGGGATCATGACCTGAGCCGAAGGCAGAGGCTTTAACCCCCTGAGGCACCCAGGTGCCCCTGCTTTGAGAAATTTCTGCTCCTTCAGTCTCTTTACCAAAATGGCCACAGAGCCCAGTTGCTGTAGGAGCAGCTGGTGGCATCCGTGCTTGACCTTGAGGTTCTCACTCTAGGATCTGCAACTGAGAGGTACTCCAAAATGTCTCTAATAATTGCTCTGATTGAAAAATCAGAAAGAGCTTTGTGTAACTTGTAAGTCTATTTCCATAGTCCTATCTTGGGGGAAATCTGGTAATGTGTTCATCTGTTACTATCACCCACTCCTTTCCCACTGTGTGGGGCTGGAAATTCCAGATGCCCCATCAGAGCGCTGGGGTCCCCAGTGAGGAAACCAGTATATAGTTTAGGAGGATGGAAACAGGCATGAAATCCTCAGAACCTCTCCCTGTAAGAAGGGTCCCTCTGAACAAGGAGCTCCTTGGTGGTGACCTAAGAAATCTTCCCATTTGTCTATATTATCCTCTACCCTTGAGAATCCCCTATAGTTAGTCAGGTATCCCAGGTGTTAGATTCTGTTCACCGTTCCCTCAGTGCTTCCTACCACCAGTCCATCCACTGACATCAGACGTCTGGTTCAGAGCCACAGTGAGCCGCACAGGTCATCTGTCTTCGTGCACAGGTGAGAGCTGAGCGTGGGGGAAGGGCTCTCCCTCCATCCCTGCGCCGTCGGATGAGGAGACCCGGCCTTACTAGCGCTCCTTGCTTTCTTCCCTGAGCACACTCTGTCCCCAAAGGGAAGGCACACAGTTTCTGCGTTTTAGTAGGAAACAGTTAAGAAACATATTTCAGGGCGCCTGGGCAGCTCAGTGGGTTAAGCCGCAGCCTCCGGCTCAGGTCATGATCTCAGGGTCCTGGGATCGAGTCCCGCATTGGGCTCTCTGCTCAGCAGGGAGCCTGCTTCCTCCTCTCTCTCTCTCTGCCTGCCTCTCTGTCTACTTGTGATCTCTCTGTCAAATAAATAAATAAAATTTTTTAAAAAATCATGTTTCATATTTAATTTTCAGCTTACAGCCATTTACCTTCTGCCTTACCTCCCAGTGTATGACTGAAAATTTCTCACAGTGGTAAGAACTGATTATGTATATTTTTCAGTTCTTATCAAATCTACTTGGTTACTAGCCTTTCCACCTAGAGTGCTTGACCCTATTACTTTCCATCAGGAAAATCTCACTAGAAATATATTTGACCAAGACATACATTCTTTCTTGACCCCTACGGTCCAAAAATACCTTACATATATTTCTACTGTATTGTTTTTCATGCTGTTCTATAATCTTTTGTTTACATTTCTGATGTCCCATAGACTGTGAGTTCCTTGAAGGTAAAATCTGTTTTTCTGGTGCGTGTGTGTGTGTGCACGCGTGTGTGTGTGTGCGTGTGTGCATGTGCATGTGTGTGTGTGCGCGTGTGCACGTGTGTGTGCGTGTGTCTGTGTGCGCGCGTGTGTGTCTGTGTGCACGTGTGTGCGCGCGCACGTGTGTGTGTTATTGTTGAATACTCAGGATCATTCCAGGCACAAACTAGATGCCCAAAATTGTGTTGAGTTGAACTGAATGACACCCTGAATATCTGTCACCAGGGATTTTAAGGTTCTCAATTATTTTAATAGTTACAGTGCATTGTTCAACAGTTATCTGTATTTTCCCAACTTGCATAAGCATTTATTAAATAACTGATTAAATTTAGAGATATAATATTTGGCCATAAACAGGAACTAACTTAAGTAACTTAAAGAAACACTAAACTTAGACGTCATATTCTTACCAACCAAAATGATTGATCAAACATATATTTTTGTATGGAATATGATATTTGAGAAAATTAGTTATTATAGAATGTTATGTTACTTTGATATTATTTGAAAAATAAAAAAGAGCAAGAGTATTTTTTAAAAGATTTTACTTATTTATTTGACAGAGTGAGATCACAAGTAGGCAGAGAGGCAGGCAGAGAGAGAGGGAAGCAGGCTCCCCGCTGAGCAGAGAGCCCAATGTGGGGCTCGATCCCAGAACCCTGAGATCATGACCCAAGCTGAAGGCAGAGTCTTAACCCACTGAGCCACCCAGGCACCCGAGCAAGAGCATTTATTATTCTAGATTAAATTTCATGTCTCTATACCACAATTGCAATTTCATATAATATAATTTTTCCACAGCAATAAAATTTTTTAAAAAATCAACCATAAGAAAACATGCTTTAGCATTGTTTAAACATCTTTATCGTATCTTTGGCAAATCTCTGGCAAAACTTTGGAAGCATTTTAAATAAACACTGCATAAATCAACTCTAAAACTGCACTGTTTAAATGTTTAGATTTGTGGTTATCGACCGCACGTCTCCATCTCGGCTTCTCCAGCATCACGTGAGCTCACTCTTGTTGTCTTGGCATAATTATTAGGAGCAACCCTATCTTTGCCAAGAGGATCCCAGTTTGGACAGCAAAATTATAAGGTCATCTTACTTATAGGCTGTCTACACCGAGATTAAAAAAAGGAGACAATAAAGTTTAACATTTAAGTGTCCCTATGATTGATATGAAATCTCCTGATTTTTTCATTTTTCAAATCTTTTAACAAAACTAGTTCTGTAGGACTTGAGTTTTATCTGTTTTTTATAGATTTCCTTTAAATATGAGTATGTCTTTGTCCAACAAATTATATCTTATAAATGCACCTTCTTTCTTTTTATCTCAAAGAGAATGTGCTTTAGTTTTAGAACCATATGTAAATCTTAAGTGCTATAAAAGCCTACTGGTCCTACTGAATAAAACTTAAAAAGATTGTATTATTAACGGAGATTGAAACAGAAGTTCTTCCTAATTATTATAAATTGTTGATTGTATTCATGGGGAAAATCCCTGAGATGATAATAGCTTCAGTTCCAGGGATGTGTTGTCTGTGATGTCAAATTCCATGTTTCTGTGGGGTGATTTTCATTTTTTCTCTCTGTTTTATGTACCGGTGACTAAACAATCATTTTGTTTATTCTAATGAATTCTTTTCTTTTTTTTTTTATGATTTTATTTATTTATTTGACACAGAGAGAGAGATCACAAGTAGGCAGAGAGGCAGGCAGAGAGGTGGGGAAGCAGGCTCCCTGCTGAGCAGAGAGCCCGATGCGGGGCTGGATCCCAGGATCCTGATCATGACCTGAGCCGGAGGCAGAGGCTCTAACCCACTGAGCCACCCAGGCGCCCCCATTTTGCTTACTCTATATTTGCCCTAAGGCCTTAACTTGCCTTTAATGTATTTTATGTGCATTTTTTAAATCTTTAATAACATTGGCCATTTTGTGCTTTCATAATTTCCCTTAGTATGTCCCTTCCATTCCATTTGAAGGAAAGTAGTGAGCAAAACTAGGCCAAACACGGTATTCTGGACAATGGCTTTGAAATTTACTCCCCCTGGTGGTCCAAAGCTTTGTTGCCCTGTGATGTCGTTAGAATGTTTTCTCTGGTATCAACAATTGTCATGGAAAATAAATGACAAACTTGTAATTGTTTCCAAAAACATACATGAGGTCCCCTTATCACTTAATGAACACAGTTTGCAGATTTCATTTTATTACTACAATTTATTTGTATAAGTTGTGTATAACTACCCTCATACCTATACACTAAAATGTCCAGGATGTTTATCATACAGAGTAAATGGAAAATTGTTCTTTTAATGCAAAAGCTTCAAGGATTTTACATAAATTACCTCACAAGCTCTTCTATCTGTTATAAATACAGTATGTTTAAATTTTTCTGTAAGTATTTCCAAGTTGTAAACACTGAGACATAAATCGAATAATGTGTTAAAACTCACCGAATCAAAAGAGGTTTTTAAATCATGGAATATTAGCACTGTAAAGAGCCTTTGGAATATATAGTTCAACTTCTGAACTTCACATAAGATTAAATTGAAATCATTGCATCAGAATTTAGATCAATTATCTTTATTTCCTCTTAAAATAATTTCTCTTGCATCTTCTTTAATTCTGTAGTAACTGAAAATATTACTTGGGTTATAAATCATATTAGTAGAGATGGGCCCAGATCATGTATTTAACCAATAAACATGTATTGAGTGTTGCTTACTGATACGGAGAGTACAGCAAGGAACAAGTATTTGTTGGTATATTGAGACTGAGGAGTCTATGGTTTATCTCAGTAAATAGAACTGAGCAGGTAATGTGGACCATCAGCTGAGGTGAGAGAATGGAGATGAAGCTCAGGGTGTGGGGCAAACAGGCATAGAGAAGAGGGTTTAATTTTAATGTATTAGGAGAAAAATGTGACAGCCTGGGGCAAATCTGATATGGAGGAAGTTTTGAAATCTCTTTTCTCTCCTTCCCTTTCTCTTTCCTATTCCTCATATTTCTACTTCTTTTCTTCTTTCTTCCTTTCCTTCCTTCCTCTCTTCCTCTCTTTTCTTCCTTTCTTCCTTTCCCTCCTTTCTTTTCCTCTTTTCCTTCTCTTTCTTTTCTTTCTTTGCTCCTTTTCTTCTTTCCTTCTTTCTTCCTCTCTCTTTCTTTCCTTCTTTCTTTCTTCCTTTCCTTCTTCCCTCCCTCACTTCCTCCCTTCCTTTCTCCCTTCTTTTCTTTCTCTTCTTTGTTTAGTTGGGAACATTGATATGTATTTATTAGTCCTGGGGAAAATTTTATGGTGAAATGAATTTGATTATATCAGAAAATTTTTAGATGATTATTGAAATAATTAAAAAGAGGCCATAAGGGATGAAATTTAGAACATATATGGATATGATTTTTTTTCGGAAAGGAAGAGGGACACCTAATTCCTCTGAGTTAAATAGAAGGAGGTAGAGAACATTGTCAATATAAACAAATTTGCTACTCATGGAACAGGATATTGATCATTAGTTTCCATTTAGTGTCCTTTATTTTCCTAATAAAGAAAGATGTAAAGTCATCTTTTGAGACTAAGAAGGAAAGTGGAGGAATGGGAGGCCGGAGCCATATAATAAATGACAGAGAAGATAACTGGAAACATGTAAAAAATTGCTCTGTAGTGCCTGAAATCCAACCGAGGTTAGAAATTTGGAATTCAGAATTGGATCAGTGGTACCGTTGTTTCAGCAAGAATTTTCAGAGACCGTGGGGAGTAATGGAGAAGATAGACATTTGAATCAATTTTGAAACTGGTACTTTTCAATATAAATAGGGTCCATGAATGATAAAGCTTGACAATTGACAAGTATCTTGTGGATCATGGTAAGTAAAGAAGTAAGGAAATTCGTTGTTGTACGTTAGGAGGACGGTGAGCCAAGGAGCTCAAGGCCTCGAGAAGGTGAAACAGTAGATGAACTAGCGAAGGACACTGATAGACACTAAAAATTCAATAGAAGTCAGATGTTTCAGGGGGATTTCAAGTTCAACGTGTCTAAAACTGAACCTCCCGCTTCCCCCCAACTCCTTCCTTTTATATTTTATATCCTGGTAAACAATTCTGTCCACTGAAGAATCCACACCAGAAATTGGAGAACAATCCTAGGCTATCATCTTGTTGACATCCCTCCTCATAACATAAAACACACTTTTTTGTATCTTTCAAACCCAGCCCCTCCCTCATTTTCATTTACAAGTACATATGAAGATCACCTGGGCTCTGCATGTATAAAATCTGATCATTTTGTACGTATTTCATGGGGTTGGTGATAGGACTAAATGAGACAATATATCCATTAGGCTCAGTACAGTACCCAGCACATGGGTAATAATTATTGTCAATTTTCCTTATTAAATACTAATACTTATCAGCTCTTAGAATTGACATGCAAAATGAAAACTGTTTCCCATCCTTCATCCTAGAAGAATGAAAGTATTGAAAAACAACCTAAATTGTTCATCAAAAGTACCACATGCTATACAAATTAACTTTTTTTTATAAAGAGTGTGTGTATATATGTATTTTTTCCTGCCTAGACTTTAGTAAGACTTTTAATTTGAGGTCTGAGCAACAAGATAAGAATGTGTGATATAAATCATGCCACTCCAAGCACAGCTAAGCCAGGACTCAGACATTTTGCTGGGATTATCTATAGCTATATATCTCATAAATAGTTATTTAGAGAGATATATAAAAGGTTAGAATCACACCCATTGTCCTCTATGCCAACTTAGCAGTCTTTTAACCGACTAGCCAGTAAAATGGAGGTCAAATTATCTTTTTTCATGGATTAAAGTGAATTTGAGAATATAGCTTGGGTGCACAGTCAGATTGACTCCTAATAACTTCACCACTGCTACCTTACCTAGTAGGGGTAGAGGCTGCCATGATAAACTTCACTTTTGAAGGCTAGCTGAAGGACCTAGAAAGGCATGAAATGCTCAGCTCCTTTCCTCTATTCACCAATCGAATATTCATTCTTGCTCTCTTGGGGAGGACATACTCAACAGACAAAGATGATTAGAAAACCACTTTTTCTAACTCTGTGCATCAGAAAGGGCAGATATTCCTATGTCTTGGCCATAAAACAAACAGTAGGGGAAGAAAGAAAATATTTCTCATTAATATTCCCCCAATGATATAAATATATGATTGATATAATGAGCCTTTTCTAAGTATTGAAAAATATGAGGGTAAACATTACATTTTCAGGTAATGGCACAGAAATTGGTGCCTCAGAAAACACTATAATTCAAAGTGAGTTTGATCAATGAAATCTACTCTTTGAAAATGAGTAAGGGAATAATAAAGGGCAAAACAACCCAGAAATAGGATAATAGACATATTAGAAACATGTTACTACTTGAACACATTAACATAATATTAGAAATGTGCTAATAGGAATAAGATATGTGAAATTAATATATTGAGTATTCTTACAATTCATGTTACAGTTATTATATTAATTTTTGACAAGTACGTATAAAGCAAGACATGGAAAAAATAGAAAGTTTCCATAGATCAACCAAAAAAGGGGGGGGGTGTAAAATGCAGGCAATGTTGAACAGCAGAAAGAACATACTTGTGCTTTGAAATGCACAGATCTGGGTTGAAATATCAGCCCTGTCACATGCTAGGTGCAGGGCCTCCTCCATGCCAGTCCACCTCCCCTAGCCTACTTGCTGGTCTGTGAAGTGGGTGCAACTTCCTGTGGGTGGAGGGCTAGAATGCACCACATCATGCCCGGCCTATGGTAACCTCTCACACTCCCATAGTTTCCTCATTCCCTGGGAAACATATGATTAAAAATAAAGCCTGAAATAATTTGTTTTGAATGAAAAGAGGTGACTTAACCGGCCTTTCCTTCCAGGAAACAGGCTCCTAATAAGCTGAATCTGAGCGGGAAGAAACAGCTTCAAATTGCACCAGTTTTCTTCTTGACTTCCTGGGGAGTGTAATACTGGACTAAGTCCTAGTTCATAAAGTGTCCAAACCAGGAAGTTATGCAAAATAGTCATAAATATGTATTTAAATAATTTGAGAATAACCTAGTCTAATCTCTTCTGCAAGAATTTTAATCACACATGTGTCTTACATGGTTATACAGACTATGATCCAATTCATTTATCGGAAAACTAAACTGCCCTAAATATTTTCGGATATATATTTGTTAACTTATTGTATCATACATATTAATTTTTAATAAATATTTATTTTTCTAGCTTTTACAACTGGGATAGTCATATTGCTGTTTGGAATTCAACTCCCAATTATCAAGTGATTGCTGATAACCCAGAAGGCTTACTTTTCAAATACAAAAGAGACAGAAAAATTCTTAATGTGGATCCAAAGGTAAGACTGCTTTTACATTTGCATATCTCTCTGAATTTAATTGTATTTTTTCCACTATTAAAAAATCTATTAAATATTTGACACTCTTCAGTAATTTAAACCTAGAAATAAAAGAATAATGAATACCTTATTGAAACATAAGGTATTCATTATTTCTTAAGAAAAAACTCCAGGGCGCCTGGGTGGCTCAGTGGGTTAAGCCGCTGCCTTCGGCTCGGGTCATGATCTCAGGGTCCTGGGATCGAGTCCCACATCGGGCTCTCTGCTCAGCAGGGGGCCTGCTTCCCTTCCTCTCTATCTGCCTGCCTCTCTGCCTACTTGTGATCTCTGTCTGTCAAATAAATAAATAAAATCTTTAAAAAAAAAGAAAAAAGAAAAAACTCCAAACTTAATCTATTATCAGAAATCAGTAAGGAAGAGTTTGGGGGGGGGGGATTTATTTTTTTTTTTAAAGATTTTATTTATTTATTTATCTGACAGACAGAGATCACAAGTAGGCAGAGAGGCAGGCAGAGAGAGAGAGAGATGGAAGCAGGCTCCCCGCTGAGCAGAGAGCCCGATGAGGGACTCGATCCCAGGACCCTGAGATCATGACCCGAGCCGAAGGCAGCGGCTTAACCCACTGAGCCACTCAGGCGCCCTGGGGGGGGATTTAAATAGAACTCACAAGTGAGAATGCTTCTCCAAGACTACCAGCGAAATTAGATCAAGCAGCCATCGGGCAGTACATTTTTGTGCCCTGATCCTGGGGATGTCCAGTACTTTTTGCTCTAAAGAGGAAGACGAACTATTTATGGAAGGGAGACTCTCACCTCAGAAATATTCCCAGAATTCTAATCCCTTTTTATATATAACTAACAGCGAAAACAGTATTACCCTTTGTGTATTTCTAAGTGATAACTTAGAAAATACATTTTATTTAAATATTTTAAAGACATGTCCCATGATATTTTGTATTTGTTCAAGGACAAATATTTACATCTTACATATTTTCAATGACTGTGTTTGCATCATGACTTTTAATCATGACTTGTATGTTTGGAAGAGAAGGTTAAAACTTGATTTAAAGTCATATGTTCTTGAGTTGCTTAGGCATTTTTTGTTTTTGTTTTTGATTTTGGAAAACATACTCATATGACAGCATCAGTCTAAAATCCCAGCCAAGAAGAGTACTCCTTCACAGTGAGAGAAAGGAATTGTGTGATATGCTTGGGATAGAGACAAGGATGGACAAACGGAAAATGGGAGTCTGGTTCTAAAAACTTTCCCAAAACTTTTTAGAAATTTAAAATAAAAATAATAATAATAAAATTATTTTGTTTCATATCCAATTAGTAAAATTTCTTGCTCATAAAAATTGCACAAAATTACATGCTCAAAGAATGAACAAAGAAATTCTGTAGTAAGAAATGGATTGTTGTCTGCAATCAGATACGACTCCAACACAGTGACTTAACAGAACAGAAGCTTCTTTCTTTCTCATGTATGAGTCTCAATTGTCAGTCCAAAGTTTGAATGGCTGCTCCACAGTCATCTAGCCCAAAAGGGCCCTCATCCTCTTGGACCAAAACAGATCTCCAGTCAAAACAACCACATTTCAAACAGAATTCATGGAGGGAGTTCAGACAGTACGAAGGACACCTCTGCTCCAGTGCCTTTTAAGAAAGTTACAGAGAGAGTCAATTATCGTATGGTTTCACTTATTTGTGGAGCATAACAAATAGCATGGAGGACAAGGGGTGTTAGAGAGGAGAAGGGAATTTGGGTAAATTGGAAGGGGAGGTGAACCATGAGAGACTATGGACTCTGAAAAACAGTCTGAGGGGTTTGAAGTGGCGGGGGGGGTGGGAGGTTGGGGTACCAGGTGGTGGGTATTATAGAGGGCACAGCTTGCATGGAGCACTGGGTGTGGTGAAAAAAAATGAATAATGTTTTTCTGAAAATAAATAAATTGGAAAAAAAATAAATAAAAGTTTATGATTAAAAAAAAAAAAAAGAAAGAAAGTTACCCAAAAGCTACCACTCGAAGGTTCACTTATATTCCATGGCAAGAGCTTAGGCACAGGGCAACATCTATCTACACGGATGACTGGGAAATATAATCTTTATTCAGGTGATCATAAACCTAGCTGAAATCAGAAGTTCTGCAGAGGGGAGAAAAGATGTGCGAGTAGAAACTAGCAGTTTCTGACACAACGTTATCTCCTTCAAAAGAGCACTACTCTTGGGGCACCTGGCTGGCTCAGTAGGAGGAGCATACAACTCTTGATCTTGGGATCGTGAGTTCAAGCTGCACATGGGGTTGTAGAGATTACTTAAATAAATAAAATTAAGAAAAAAGAACACTACCCTTTAATTGGTCTAGGGTTTCTCATTAGTAAAATGAAGGGTTGAACCTGAAAATAATTTTAGCCATAATTATTATGAATTGATAAATATTAGTGCACCTTCTCTCTAGTGGTGGCTCTTTGCTTCTCATAAATGCATGTCAAAATTGAGGCAAAGTACAGGAAACTTAATAAATTATATTCACAGAGACTTTTACTCTTAGAGGGTTAAAGACATAAAAGTATTAATGGCTTCATTAGGAGGTACAAAATAAATTTTTGAATCAGTTTTGATGATCCACACTTAAACTACTTTATGGCTTTATTTTAACTAATGGCATTTACATATTTCAAGAATTTATGTCATGAATTATAGTTTTTACAGCCTTTGTGGAATCATTATTGAATAAACACTGTTTTTGTTTAGACTTTATTTATCTATTTGAATGAGAGGGAGAGGCAGAGTGAATGAGAGAGAGAAGGAGCAGGGGGAGGGACAGAAGCAGACCCCCCATTGTGCAGGGAGCCCAGTGTGGTACTTAATCCCAGGAGCCTTGGATCATGACCTGAGCTGAAGGCAGATGCTTAACGAACTGAGCCACCCAGGTGTCCCTAGGGGGTGAGAGATATTTTGATTATAATTTCATTATAATTCAAAAGATTTTTGATGAATCTGAAGGAAAGGTATTTCCAAATCCTGGAGGAAGAATAGGGTCCAGTTAATTAGTGATGAGAGGAAAAAATATTTAAAGGAATTAGTTATGAAAGAACCATTGATGGGACACCTGATAAAATTTAGATACTTATATTTAATTTTTCTTTTAATTTTATCTTTTCAAAGATAAATCTTATAGCTGACCTACTAGAAAAAAAAATGCTGGTTTCAACACCAATAAACAAAATTCTATGCCTTACTTTATAATTAACTGGATGCCTGGCCTGGTGAAATTCACTTAACTTCTCAGAGTTTTCACATTCACAAATGGAAGATGTGAGTGTTGCTGCTGTTTCCTGATCTCTAAAGTCCCCTCTACAGCCCCAGTTCTCAGAGATTCTGACTCAACTTGTCCCAGGCATACATATTTTCACAAATAGCCAGTGTGGTTCTATTTCAGCTTATCTATGAACCACAAATGGAGAAAAGCTTCTCCTTAAAAGGATAATAATCTCAAGAGATCTGGCACTCTTTTCAAACAGTGTTCTCAAACATTTGACCTCAAACAAAATATAACACATATATTTTAATTTTTATGGACTAGATATGAAATTAGCATGTTCATCTACATAATACCTTAACTTACCTTCTTCTAAGAGCTATGATCCTTTTATCCTTCATGCACCACATAGCATCTCTTACAGACCTACAGAATAATCAAAAACAAGCTGTCGAGTTGTTAAAATTACAAATGCACAATGATAAGTTACATTTTTAAACTTAATGTTATTATTAATAATTTTATTTGAAATTCTTCCTAAAATGAACACCAATACTGACACAAAAACAGACACATAGACCAATGGAACACAGTAGAGAGCCTAGATATTGACCCTCAACTCTATGGTCAAATAATCTTAGACAAAGCAGGAAAAAATATACAGTGAAAAAAAGACAGTCTCTTCAATAAATGATGCTAGGAAAATTGGAATGCCATGTATAGAAGAATGAAACTCAACCATTCTCTTACACCACACGCAAAGATAAACTCGAAATGGATCAAAGGCCTCAACATGAGGCAGGAATCTATCAAAATCCTAGAGGAGAACATAGCCAGTAACCTCTTTGACATTGGCCACAGCAAGTTCTTTCAAGATATGTCTCCAAAGGCAAAGGAAACAAAAGCGAAAATGAATTTTGGGGACTTCATCAAGATCAAAAGCTTCTGAAGAGCAAAGGAAAGGTACAGACGTAGTGAAAAGAAGGACCATCTGTCCCCAATGTTCATAGTCCCCTGACCCAGCAATGGCCACGGTTGCCAAACTGTGGAAAGAACCAAGATACCTTTCAACAGACAAATGGATAAAGAAGAAATGGCCCATATAAACAATGGAGTATTATGCCTCCATCAGAAAGGGTGAATACCCAACTTTTGTATCAACATAGATGTGACTGGAAGAGATTATGCTGAGTGAAATAAGTCAAGCAGAGAGAGTCAATTATCATATGGTTTCACTTACTTATGGTGCATAAGGAATAACACAGAGGACATAGGGAGATGGAGAGGAGAAGTGAGTTGGGGGAAATCGGAGGGGGAGACAAACCATGAGAGAATGTGGACTCTGAGAAACAAACTGAGGGTTTTGGAGGGGAAGGAGGTGGGGGTTGGGCGAGCCTGGTGTTGGGTATTAAGGAGGGCACATCTTGCATGGAGCACTGGGTGTGGTGCATAAACAATGAATTTTGGAACACTGAAAAAAATTAAATTAAATTAAGTTAAAAAAATAAATAAAATCAATACCATAACTTATAACACCATAATATGCTCTAAAATACTGTAAAAACAACAAAACTCAACTCTCCTTGTCTTTTCCTTCAAATAATCCCTTTGAAATATTTTACACTGGTTGCCCAGGTAGCTCAGTCAGTTGGACATCTGCCTTGGGCTCATGTCATGATCTCCAGATCCTAGGAGATCCAGATCCAGATCCTCAACAGGGAGCCTGCTTCTCCCTTTCTCCTGCTCCCCTTCCCACTTGTGCAGTTTCTCTTTCTCAAATAAATAAGTAAAACCATTAAAAAAAAAGAAATATTTTACACTTCAAAATTTAAGAAGGTCAAGATAAATGAAAGGTGGAAACTGTGATAAACAGGATGTCTTTCCTCTGTATAACACAGATGTGGACTCATTAACTATGAAATGAGTTAATGTGGTTCCCATGAAACATAGTTGTTTGTGAATGGTAACAGTGGAAAAAAGAAAATTGTGCAGGTCTTAGAACGAGTAATATGAGTTCATTGGTTAAGAAATTCCAAATGCAATAAGAGTTTGGTTGCATTGAAAACAGGACCACTGGCTTTAACTTCCCTGCAGCTGTAGAACATCTGGAACAAATAGAGCTGGTTTCTATTTTTGAGTGAAGAATGCTTGTCTGAGTGATTCACACCCACCGAAATGTTTCCAGTGTATTATCTTAGAAGGATTGAGTGGAAGCACTTTGCACTCACTCCCTGCATTATCTGGACAAATGAAAAAAAAAAAGGAATTTTGCTTTTAAGAAGCATTAACCATGGGAGAGTTTCCTTGAGTCTTAAAATAATATGGGTGGTCTAAAACCTTCATGATCTACTAACTGGAGGGACAGATTGTACAGGACAGTCAAACATAGGAAAAATCTTCCTTAATGGCACCAGCTTTTCTCCCTCCCTCCTTCCGTTCACTAAATGCGATAATGCATCACCAGGAAAAAAAATCCTGGTTAATGGAAGCCTAATAAGTATCATGGAGTAAATTATTGAATGAATGATTCCCTCCAAACACACAAAAATAATACTCACTGATTAAAAATTGAGAAGCGGATTATGTCACTGATACTTGGTATATAATGATAGCCAGAATGGGAATAGCCACCTCATTCTATATTGATCCAAATAAGTCAGGAAATGAGTACAAGAATTTATCAGTGAAAACAGCTAGTGAAGCCATAATTTTAGCTTTTTAAAGGTTATGCAGAAATCTTAATTTTGGTATACACTTGCAAGTGTTGTACGAACCCAGAAATATATAATTTAAACCAGCTGAAATTAAGACTGTTGAATTAGAACATGTTGTTGAGGGGCACCTGGGCAACACAGTGGAACATCTAACTCTTGGTTGCAGTTCAGATCTTGGTCTCTGAGTCTGGTCTCCAGGTCATGGGATCGAGACCCGCATGGGGCTCCATGCTGAGTGTGGATTTTGCTTGAGATACTCTCTCCCTCTGCACCTCCCACTCATGCTTTCTTGCTCTAAAATAAATAAATAAGTCCTTTAAAAAATGTTTTTGGTTTATGAGTAAATTGACTCAAACATGTTTAATGACTTAGTTCATTATCGGTGAAGTCTAGCAATGGAGCTTCAGTGTAAATGTTATGAGACACCGTAGGAGATCTAAAGAGGAGCAAGAGTTCAAGCCTTGCCCTTTAAGCTTAGAGTACTTTTAGGGAAATAGGCATGTAAAAAATATAACTGCAGTATAAAGCAGAAAGTGATATATTGCAAAAAAGAGAAACGCATTGGGAATTCAGTGGAAGGAGAGAAGATATTTGATCTGGGGTAGGAGCCCGTGGAGAGGAATAGTGAGAGGATAGCATGAGAGGAGCTAAGCATGAGGAGGTCATGGAAAGGCTTGAATGTAGGACTGTTGAGGATCGGGAACTAGACTTGGGAGGAAATGGGGATACACCAAAGCTCTTGTGCAGGGAAATAACAAGATGAAAGTTATGTGGTATTTTTTTAATTTTTTTTTGTTTTTTTGTAGATGTTATTTATTTATTTATTTGAGAGAGAAAATGGAAGAGTGTATACACATGTTGGGCTGTGGGGAGAGGGGCAAAGGGAGAGGGAGAGATAGAATCCCAAACAGACTCTGGTCTGAGCTTGGAGCCCCACATGGGGCTCTATCTCACAGCCCTGAGATCGTGACCTGAGCTGAAATCAAGAATCAGATGCTCAACTGACTGAACCACCCAAGCACCCCAAAAGTTATGTTTTAAGAGAATGAGAGGGACTACATTAGGACAGACTAGGGAGGACCAACTAGAGAAGATGCTAGCATAACAATAATCAAGGTAAAGACCAAGAGGACTAGAACCAGATAGAAGTCCTGCTGCAGTTAGCAAGTTTCTGTGTTGATGTTTTAAATGTTGCAACTGCCTGATCATTTAGGCAAAGACAGAACTAAGAGAATGCATATTTATGTGGAAAAAAAATCTGAGAGGTCTTACTTCACCCCAACCTTCAGGAAAGAGAAAGAGAGAGTATGAGCTGATCCAGGAGGAGTACAGAGAAAAAGGTGAGCTGAATGAACACGTGTAAGTCTGTTGTCTCTTCAATCTTCCTTCCATCCCCTTTTTCTGAATCTGGCATTTATTGAGTAACTACTGGGCACTATGAGATATAAAAATGAATCAGAAAAGTGGTTTTCTTGCCCTTAAAATGCTTACACGTTAATTGAAGTGTGGATGGAAAAATACAATATGCCCAGAAATGGCAAACTAGCTAGTGAGCTGAGAGGACAGAAAAAGTTCTAAAGAATTGAGAGAGGATACAGTTTACTCTGGACCTACCGCATTCAGAAGTGGGTTAACAAAGGACGTCTGGGTGGCTCAGTGGGTTAAGTGTCTGCCTTCGGCTCAGGTCATGATCCCAGGGTCCTAGGATCAAGTCCTACATCGGGCTCCTTACTCAGCATGGAACTTGCTTCTCCCTCTGCCTGCTCTGCCTGTAGCTCTCCATGCTTCTGCTCCCTCTCTCTGACAAATAAATAAGTAAAAATCTTTTTTAAAAAAATGAATAAAATAAAATGGGTTAACAAAAGAGATAGCATCTGAACTGGATCTGGAAGGGGAGTATGGTGAGGACATGAGGATTGGAGTAGAAGGGGTGGTCTGGTAGGAGGAACATCACATATGTAGGTGAGGAAGCACCAAGCATGGGTCTGCATGGAGAGAGGACCCCGTTTTGTTTAGAGAGGAGCTGTGAACATGGGCCGGACATCAGAATCACCCAGGAAGCTTTAGAATATACAATGCCTAACCTCATCCCCAAAGATTCTAACTTAATTGTTCCGGGTGGAAGGCCTAGGCAACTGTACTTTTCAGAAGCTCTCAGATGGTTCTAATGTGCAACCAGGGCTGGGATCAAGGTGTAAGAAGGAACGTAATAGCAAAGAAATTCTGAGAGAAAATTGAATTTCAAGGGTGGAAACCAAATCTAGTAGGTTTTCCCCCATTCTACATAGTTCAATGAGAATCTGTACCATTTGTGTCATGACTTAGAATTTGAGAGTATGAAAATGATTAAGCCATTTTGAAAGGAGGTGAAGTTATTGTTCTATTGGCTAACCTTCATTGGTGTGCAAAAGAAAATCAGTATGAAAATATGAAATTCCATAATACAGTCTCCTTTTTGTTATTTTGTTTAATGTCTAATAAAATCTGCTTGAATATAGATGTTTGATAAATGGCTGATAATAAACAAGCAAACAGACAAGCAAAAAACATGTTAAAAGATGTCAAAGATGCATGGTTCCTATTAAATGTAGGAAATTGGTGAAACAAAAGACATTTTATGGACTAAACCTTCTTGGATCCATCCTGAGTGTCACAGAATCTGGAAGGCAGGTACGGAGCAGACTGTGCATTGACTTGGCAGGATGTAGTTATTTTCTCTTTGTACAACAATACTCCTCACTGTACAACAGGATGCCCCCAACCCAGACTTGTCCTTTTGAAAATCACAATTGTTGAAACAGAAAAATGTGCTGCTTTGGAATGCATACACTTACCATAAGAGCTCTTTACCAGTGTCCAACCCACAGTGTCTTGATTCGGAGGGATTTCTGTCAGTTCAGTCAAGGATTTGCCCTTCCTCTCTCCTCACAGTGGCCAACAGAGCCCTACACTCCATCCCAAGCGATTCAAGCTGAATTGGTCTGTGGAGAGGCCCAGGAATCTATATTTTTAGATGTTTCCCCAGGTGGCCCTAAAGGTTAGCTGGATTTGATATCCATTGTTTTGTTATTAGTTAATTAGTACTTTATTAGCTGTTGGTTTCAACTTACAGATTATGTCCATAAGGTAATCAAACTTCATTCTTCTAAAATAAGTTTTAATTGTAAGTGATCTAAATTACATATTCCTGAGACTATACACACTAGAAAGTACAGACCATATGCCAGACTTCTGGACAACCTCCGTGGTACAAAGACTGACCACACTAGATGCTTCCGGGTTAAACTGCCGCTTTTTCCCCTCACTTACGTGGATCATTACAGAGTTGGGTGATGGTATCCATTCTTGCTATCATGGTCTCACTCAAGAATCACTTTGTCAGATGGGTTTGTCCAGAAATCCAAATGAAACAGATATATGCTACAGAAACTCATAAAGCAAAACCTGAAACCTGGGGCAGGAACTTTTCTGGTCACTTTACCATGTATCTCCAGTACTAGCATATGGTAGATGCTCAGTAAACATCTGTGGAATGAACAAATTGAATATTAAATATTTGCTAAAGAAATGAATAGTGGGGCCAAAAATAATTCTGGAAACTTTTGAGGTTAATTTTAACATATTTCAGGATCTTAGGCACTAGAAACATATGTAGAGCTAACGCTATTTTTAGCTGAAAATTACCAGAGTAATTGACTGTGGTGCTTTTCCGTCTTTGGCAGATGAATAAAACCTGGGGGTTCTTTACTGAACTTTGGAGTGGTGACCTTGGGTGTCAGGGTAATGGTGATATGTTAGGTCCATGGGCGAATGAGAAAAGTATTTCTTTTAAGTTTTTTTTTTTTTTTTTAATTTAGTTGTCAAAGAAGGAGAGAGAGAGACAGAGAGCACAAGCAGGGGGAGTGGCAGGCAGAGGGAGAATCAGGCTCCCCATTGAGCAAGGAGCTCCTTGTGGAACTCAATCCCAGGACCCTGGGATCATGACCTGAGCCCAAGGCAGACACTAAACCGACTGAGCCACCCAAGCGTCCCAAGACAAATATTTTTATTATTTTTTAAAATGAATATATAGTCATCATTGTATGTTATGCAGATACCAAAAAAAGACAAATTCTACTTTCTTTGCCTATAAGCAGAAGACTAGGTGAACAAGGTTTAAAATCAAAAATAATTTCTACCAATAAGAACACAATTTTTGTTTGTTTAATTTAGAGAAAGATTCTAATGATTCTAGTGGTATTTTATCAAAACTCCTCTCTGTTTTGTTCCTCCAAAGCAACTACCACCCAAGTATTTGCTATTAGCAGGAAAGGTATTAATTGCCTCAATGCCGCCTCCTGGCCCACGGACTACGTTAACATCAGTGGGAAGGTGTAAAGCATTCCAACAAAGGGTTTTAATGTAGATTTTTTTTTTTGCACCCATGCTGTTGATTGCTAAATGTAATAGTCTGATCATGACGCTGAATAAATGTGTCTTTAGAAACAAAAAAAAAAAAAATAGAGGGAACCCTGCCACGGGACTGAAATTGCTCCTCTCAAAAGGGCGGCCCATTACATGTCTACATCCTTCCTGCAGATGATCCAGGCTTAATCCCTTGAAGCTCCACAGTCCTAGCGAAGGTTCTCAATTTTACCATATGCCTTTTTAAGGAGTTCAGGCATATTTCCTACTGGACATTTAAGGAAAAACAAACAAACAACCCCTACTGAATAGAATATATTTACGCAAAGATACGGTTTCTTCAAAGTCTCCAAGTGTTCCCTCCAGCCCCACGCAAACTCGAATTACTGGAGCACAGGACACTCACTCACCTACACCACTTTTCTGGCTCCTAGATTTTCCTTGGAGGCCTCTTGTAAATGTTCCTATTTAACTGTGGCACAGGCACACTTATTAGGTAAAGCTGAGGTCTTGCCAACTTTCTGGTTTCACTGCCCAAATTACTGAATGTTTGGTTGATTATAGCTCTAAAACACCCACATACTAAGAAGCTTTTAAACATTTTCTCCCCTGGGCAATCACCTGGTATACCTGAACTGAAAGTCTACCACATATAAATTAAGTATTTACTCAACAAACTGCTGCTAAAATCAATGGCCTTGAGGAATATCTTTAAAATGACATAACAGAGCTTGAGTTTTATGAATTAAAACTCCTAAAACTTCAATGCTGTGCCCTCCTCTTGACCTGAAAAACTGATTTTAATTTTATACACGCTGTGACAGAACAACCCCTAGAGATAACCACATGTTGTTAAGAGTATGAACTCACAGATGAAGCACAGCACAAGAAAGGTGAGCTGGAGGAAAGAGAAAATTAAATATAAAAATTTGCATTGTTGTTTGCGTATCAGTGCTTAACGCTAAGTATGAGTGATAACCACTCACCATCCAAGCTGAATGTACGCAGTGGATAAAAAGGAAATATCCCAATAAAACATAGATGTCAAAGAAAAAAATGCAGCTTTAAGCTTCTAACTAGAAGGGCAGTGTAATAAAACAGAATGCCAAAGGTATAATAGAACTACTGTGGAAGTGAGGAAGGAGAAACTGGAGGAAAAGAGCTTTTCCCTCAATGCATGCTCACTTTCTTGCAAAACTTATTATCACAAGTTAGGGCAAAGTATCAGAAAGAGTGGAAGTTGAGGTTCTTGGCTGAATGAAATGCATGAATAAGAACAAAAGAATTGTTTCCTCCATGATTTCAAAGACTTAATAGTTAATGACAAAGAAACAGACACCAGAAAACCCACAAATCAGGCATGGAGTCATTGCAGGTGAAAAACCACAGCTAAGGGATTATTTCTAATTCAAGGGGAGCATGATTTCTTCTGGTCTCCACAGTTGAACCGGTAGCCAACTCCCATGGCCCCTTCCTAACCATTCACCACCCCAGCAGATGCTTACAATTTCTGAGGCGCTGAAATCCCAAAGCAGAGTGAGGGATGTTGACATTTATTGGAACATGGAACACGATAGCATGAACAGTGATCAAGGCCATTGGCAAGAGTGGAAAATTTTATGTCAACAGTTTCTCAATTGTTATTGCTGGCTGGAATATCTCAGCATAAAACACAATCAAGCAAAGGGAAGCCCCAACTTGGTACCCCCAGAAAACGACCTCACAAGCACAAGAGGCCGCTCCAGAGGATAGGTTCTTAATCTTTTGGGAAATACAACTTATTTGAAAATTTCATGGATTTGCTCCAAAAAAAAAAAAAATGTACATATGGGCCATACACAGAGCGTAGTATAATAGTTTAGGATATTGAAAGACCTGCATACATCTCTTAATGAATTCCACTTGAAAATGAGACCTAAGTACTCTCCAAAATATCTGGGAGCAGTTGACGGGTCTGGATGAACAATAGAACAAGCAGGAAAGGGTCAGGAATTGCTACCAGGACTCAGGCTGGAGCTTAAAGCTATTTAAGAGGGACTAGACCTAAATAGATCCTATCAGCTTTGTGATCAGGGCAAACTGCTTGAGTTCTCCAAGCACTTTCCTACCACTATCTTCTCATCTGTAAAACAACCATTTCACAAAAGGTTGTTGTGAAGATTAAATAAGAAAATGCATTTAATGTGCCACTGAATGGATGGTCAGTTAATGAATATTGTTTCTTTGCAGTGTATCAACTTAGAAACAAAGGAAGTCCTAGAGTATAATTTTTCCCTGCAGTAGTCAAACACTGGAAATAATCTGTGTGCCCGTGACTGGCAATGGTTAAATAAATCATGATACATCAACATAGTGAAATAGTATATAGCAGTCTTAAAATAAAATAAAGCTATAGTTAGTAAAAGTGATGTACTAGTATGAAAAAATGTTCATGTGACATTATTAAGTGAAAAAAGCAAGCTGTAAAACAATATAAATAATATTCTAGGAATTAGTCATAATTTACATAGGAATTTTCCATTTATGGACATTGGTCTCTGTTTTTCTCTCCAAGGTTTAAATGAGAGTCTATAACCAAGTTTCTGATTTTGTCTTTAAGATGGATTCTTTTATTTTTTCTTTTAAATATTTTATTTATTTATTTGAGAGAAAGAAAGCCAGAGACAGAGCACGAGTGGAGAGGGAGGGGGAAGAAGAAGAGGGAGAAGTAGAGCCCAACGTGGGACTTGATTCCAGGACCTGGGGATCGTGACCTAAGCCGAAAGCAGATGCTTAACCAACAGAGCCACCCAGGTGCCCCAAAGATGTATTTTTAAAATTGAAAATGCTTAGTCAAAAAGATACATCAGAAAGCTTTATAAGGATGTTGTCAACTCACTTTGTAGTTAGTATCAATTTACTGAGCTATTTAAGGCTATTTTTGCATGCTTTTTAAACTTTGTTGATTTTATGGTTCAGACTTATTTGCAGTCATTTTCATTTTCATTGTTACTTTTTTAAAAGATTTTATTTATTTATTTGACAGACAGAGATCACAAGTAGGCAGAGAGGCAGGCAGAGAGAGGAGGAAGCAGGCTCCCTGCTGAGCAGAGAGCCCAATACAGGGCTTGATCCCAGGACCCTAAGATCATGACCTGAACCAAAGGCAGAGGCTTAACCCACTGAGCCACCCAGGCGCCCCTCGTTGCTATTATTATTAGAGGGGAACATTTCTTTCATATACGTGTTAGTATATATATATATATATTTTTTTAAGATTTTATTTATTTATTTATTTGACAGGCAGAGATTACAAGGAGGCAGAGAGGCAGGCAGAGAGAGAGGAGGAAGCAGGTTCCCCGCGGAGCAGAGAACCCCATGTGGGACTCGATCCCAGGACCCCGAGATCATGACCCAAGCCGAAGGCAGCGGCTCAACCCACTGAGCCACCCAGGAGCCCAGTATATATATTTTTTAAAGATTATTTATTTATTCATTTGACAGAGAGAGAAATCACAAGTAGGCAGAAGTAGGCAGAGAGGCAGACAGATAGAGAGAGGAGGAAGCAGGCTCCCTGCTGGGCAGAGAGCCCGATGTGGGGCTCGATCCCAAGACCCTGGGATCATGACCCGAGCCGAAGGCAGAGGCTTAACCCACTGAGCCACCCAGGCGCCCCACGTGTTAGTATATTGTATTTCTTCTTCTGTAATTGTTATTGTCTGCTACACACTTTTCTATAGTTTTTTAAAAAATTTTTTACTGATTATTTTTATTAACATATAATGTATTATTTACCCAGAGGTACAGGTCTGTGAATCATCAGGCTTACACACTTCACAGCACTCCGCACAACACATACCCTCTCCAATGTACATAACCCAACCACCACGCCCCCAGCAACCCTCAGTCTGTTTTGTAAGATTAAGAATCTCTTATGGTTTTTCTCCCTCCCAATCCCATCTTGTTTCATTTTTTCCTTTCCTACCCCCAAGCCCCCAACTCTGCCTCTCAGATTCCTTATAGCAGGGAGATCATATGATAATGGTCTTTATCTGATTAAATTATTTCACTCAGCCTAATACCCTCTACTTCCATCCATGTCATTGCAAATGGCAAGATTTCATTTCTTTTGGTGGCTGCATAGTATTCCATTGTATATATATATACCACATCTTCTTTATCCATTCATCTGTTGATGGACATCTAGGTTCTTCCCGTAGTTTGGCTATTGTGGACATTGGGGTAAATATTCCCCTTTGGATCCCTACATTTGTATCTTTAGGGTAAATATCCAGTAGTGTGATTGCTAGGTTGCAGGGTAGCTCTATTTTCAACTTTTGAGGGACCTCCATGCTGTTTTCCAGAATGGCTGTGCCAGCTTGCATTGCCACCAAGAGTGTAGGACGGTTCCCCTTTCTTCACATCCTCACCAAAATCTGTTGTTTTCTGGCTTGTTAATTTTAGCCATTCTGACTGGAGTGAGGTGGTATCTCATTGTGGTTTTGATTTGTATTTCCCTGACGCCGAGTGATGTGGAGCATTTTTTCATGTGTCTGTTGGCCATCTGGATGTCTTCTTGGCAGAAATGTCTATTCATGGCTTCTGCACATTTCTTGATTGGATTATTTGTTCTTTGGGTGTTGAGTTTGAGAAGTTCGTTATAGATATTGGATAATAGCCCTTTATCTGATATGTCATTTGCAAATATCTTCTCCCATTCTGTCAGTTGTTTTTGGTTTTGTTGACTGTTTCCTTTGCTATGCAAAAGCTTTTGATCTTGATAAAGTCCCAATAGTTCATTTTTGCCCTAGCTTCCCTTGCCTTTGGAGATGTTTCTAGGAAGAAGCTGTTGCAGCTGAGGTTGAAAAGGTTGCTGCCTGTGTTCTCCTCAAGGATTTTGATGGATTCCTTCCTCACATTGAGGTCTTGCTTCCATTTTGAGTCTATTCTTGTGTGTGGTGTAATGAAAATGTCCAGCTCCATTCTTCTGCATGTGGCTGTCCAATTTTCCCATCATCATTTGTTGAAGAGACTGTCTTTTTCCATTAGACATTCTTTCCTGCTTTGTCAATGACTAGTTGACCATAGAGTTGAGGGTCTATTTCTGGGTTCTGTATTCTGTTCCATTGATCTATGTGTCTGTTTTTGTGCCAGTACCATATTGTCTTATGATGAAAACTTTGTAACAGAACTTGAAGTCTGGAATTGTGGTACCACCAACTTTGGCTTTCTTTTTCAACATTAGTCTGAATATTAAGGGTCTTTTCTGGTTCCATATAAGTTTTAGGATTATGTTCCAGTTCTTCCAAATAAATTGATGGTATATGATAGGGATTGCATTAAATGTGTAGATTGCTTTAGGTAGCATAGACATTTTCACAATATTTGTTCTTCCAATCCATGAACATGGAACATTTTTCCATTTCTTTTTTTTTTTTTTAAGATTTTATTTATTTATTTGACAGAGAGAAATCACAAGTAGATAGAGAGGCAGGCAGAGAGAGAGAGAGAGGGAAGCAGGCTCCCTGCCAAGCAGAGAGCCCGATGCGGGACTCGATCCCAGGACCCTGAGATCATGACCTGAGCCGAAGGCAGCGGCTTAACCCACTGAGCCACCCAGGTGCCCCCATTTTTCCATTTCTTTGTGTCTTCCTCAATCTCTTTCATGAGTACTTTATAGTTTTCTGAATACAGATTCTTGGCCTCGTTATTTAGGTTTATTCCTAGGTATCTAATGGAGGTATCAAATGGTTTTGGGAGCAACTGTAAATGGGATTGGCTCTTTAATTTCTTTCTTCTCTCTTGCTGTTGCATTTCTGTGCATTGATTTTATATACTGACACTTTACTGAATTCCTATATGAGTTCTAGCAGTTTTAGAATGGAATCTTTTGGGTTTTCCACATTAAGTGTCATATCATCTGCAAAGAGTGATAGTTTGACTTCTTCTTTGCCAATTTGGATGTCTTTAATTTCTTTTTGTTGTCTGGTTGCTGAGGCTATGACTTCTAGTACTATGTTGAATAGCAGTGGTGATAGTAGACATCCCTGCCATGTTCCTGACCTTAGGGGGAAAAGTCTCAGTTTTTCCCCATTGAGAATGATATTTGCAGTGGGTTTTTCATAGATGGCTTTGATGATATTTAGGTATGTGCCCTCTATCCCTACACTTTAAAGAATTTTGATCAAGAAAGGATGCTGTACTTTGTCAAATGCTTTTTCAGCATCTATTGAGAGGATCATATGGTTCTTGTTCCTTATTTTATTAATGTATTTTATCACATTGACTGATTGGTGGATGTTGAACCAACCTTGCAGCCCTGGAATAAATCCCACTTGGTTGTGGTGAATAATCCTTTTAATGTACTGTTGGAGCCTATTGGCTACTATTTTCGTGAGAAATTTCGCATCTGTGTTCATTGAGGATATTGATCTGTAATTCTCCTTTTTTGGTAGGGTCATTGTCTGGTTTTGGGATCAACATAATGCTGACCTCATGAAATGAGTTCAAATTTTTTCTTCCATTTCTATTTTTTGGAATTGTTTCAGGAGAATAGGTATTAATTCTTCTTTAATGTTTGGTAGAATTCCCCTGGGAAGCCATCTGGCCCTGGGCTCTTGTTTCTTGGGAGATTTTTGATGACTGCTTCAATCTCCTTTCTGGTTATGGGTCTTTTCAGGTTTTCTATTTCTTCCTGGTTCAGTTTTGGTAGTTTATGTGTCTCTAGGAATGCATCCATTTCTTCCAGATTGTCAAATTTGCTGGCATTTCGTTGCTCATAACATGTTCTTCTAATCGTTTGTATTTCTTGGTGTTGGTTGTGATCTCTCCTCTTTCATTCATGATTTTATTTATTTGATCCTTTCTCTCTTCTTTTTGATAAGTCTAGCCAGGGGTTTATCAATCTTATTAATTCTTTCAAAGAACCAGCTCTACTTTCGCTGGTTGTTCTAGTGTTCTTTTGGTTTCTATTGCATTAATTTCTACTCTGATCTTTATGATTTCTCTTCTCCTGCTGGGATTAGGCATTCTTTGGTGTTCTTTCTCCAGCTCCTGTAGGTGTAGGGTTAGGTTATGTACTTGAGACCTTTCTTGTTTCTTGAGAAAGGCTTGTGTGGCTATATGCTTTCCTCTCAGGACTGCCTGTGCTGTGCCCCACAGATTTTGAACAGCTGTGTTTTCATTATCATTTGTTTCCATGATTTTTTTCAATTCTTTAATTTCCTGGTTGACCCATTCATTCCTTAGAAGGATGCTCTTTAGCCTCCATGTATTTGGGTTATTTCTAACTTTCCTCTTGTGATTGGGTTCAAGCTTCAGAGCATTGTGGTCTGAAAATACACAGGGAATGATCTCAACCATTTGGTACCAGTAGAGACCTGATTTGCGACCAGGATGTGGTCTATTGTGGAGAATGTTCTATGTGCATTGGAGAAGAATGTCTATTCTGTTGCTTTGGGATGGAAAGTTCTGAATATATCTGTGATGTCCCATCTGGTCCAATATGTCATGTAAGGCCTTTATTTCCTTGTTGATCTTTTGCTTGGATGATCTGTCCATTTCAGTGAGGGCGGTGTTCAAGTCCCCTACTATTACTGTATTATTGTCGATGTGTTTCTTTGATTTTGTTATTAATGGGAGAATTTGAGAGATAAGTGATGCCATAAGATGAACAATATTAGAATAATTGTGATTCCGGAAGAAGAAGAAAGTGGGAGAGGGACAGAAGGTATATTGGAGTGAATTATAGTAGATAATTTCCCTACTATGGCAAAGTAAACAAGCATCAAAATCCAGGAGGCACAGAGAACTCCCCTTAAAATCATTAAAAATAGGTCCACACCCCATCATCTAATAGTAAAACGTACAAGTCTTAGTGACAAATAGAAAATCCTGAATGCAGCTTGGAACAGGAAGTCTGTAACAAACAGACTTGTAACATACAATGGTAGAAATATTAAACTGGCAGCAGACTTATCCACAGAGACCTGACAGGCCAGAAAGGACTGGCATAACATTTTCAGAGCATGAAATGAGAAAAATATGCAGGCAAGAATACTATACCCAACTAGGCTGTCATTGAAAATAGAAGGAGAGATAAAAAACTTCCAGGACATTGACTTTGTATCCTGCCACGTTGCTGAATTGCTGTATGAGTTCTAGTAGTTTGGGGGTGGAGTCTTTTGGGTTTTCCATATAAAGAATCATGTCATCTGCGAAGAGAGAGAGTTTGACTTCTTCATTACCAATTTGGGTACCTTTTATTTCTCTTTGTTGTCTGATTGTTGTTGCTAGGACTTCTAATACTATGTTCAACAAGAGTGGTGAGAGTGGGCATCCTTATCTTGTTCCTGATCTCAACGGGAAGGCTGCAAGCTTTTTCCCATTGAGGATGATATTTGCTGTGGGTCTTTCATAGATAGATCTGATGAGGTTCAGGAATGTTCCCTCTATACTTTGAAGCATTTTAATCAGGAACAGATGCTGGATTTTGTCAAATGCTTTTTCTGTTGTATCACATTGATTGATTTGTGAATGTTGAACCATCCTTGTAGCCCAGGGATGAATCCCACCTGATCATGGTGGATAATCTTTTTAATGTGCTGTTGGATCCTGTTGGCTAGGATCTTGTTGAGAATCTTAGCATCCATATTCATCAGTGATATTGGTCTTAAATTCTCCTTTTTGGTAGGGTCTTTGCCTGGTTTGGGGATCAGGGTAATGCTGGCTTCATAGAAAGAGTCTGGAAGTTTTCCTTCTGCTTCAATTTTTTGAAACAGCTTCAGGAGAATAGGTGTTATTTCTTCTTGGAAGGTTTGGTAGAATTCCCCAGGGAATCCGTCAGGTCCTGGGCTCTGGTTTTTTGGGAGGTTTTTGATCACTGATTCAATCTCGTTATTAGATATTGGTCTATTCAGGTTGTCGATTTCTTCCTGGTTCAATTTTGGTAGTTTATAGTTTTCCAGGAATGCATCCATTTCATCTAGGTTGCTAAGCTTATTGGCATGTAACTGTTGATAATAACTTCTGATGATTGTTTCTACTTCCTTGGTGTTAGTTGTGATCTCTCCCTTTTCATTCATAATTTTATGAATTTGGGCTTTCTCTCTTTTCTTTTGGATTAGTGTGGCCAATGGCTTATCGATCTTATTGATTCTTTCAAAAAACCAGCTTCTAGTTTCATTGATACGTTCTACTGTATCTCTGGTTTCTACCTCATTGATCTCAGCTCTAATCTTGATGATTTCCCTTCTTATGTGTGGAGTTGGTTTGATTTGTTGTTGATTCTCCAGTTCTTTAAGGTGTATTCTGGATTTTTCAATTTTTTTTAAATTTTTTTTCAATTTTTTGAGGGAGGCTTGGATGGCTATGTATTTCCCCCTTAGGACAGACTTTGCTGTATCCCATAGGTTTTGGACTGAAGTATCTTCATTCTCATTGGGTTCCATGAATTGTTTCAGTTCTTCTTTGATCTCCTGGTTGATCCAAGCATTCTTAAGCAAGGTGGTCTTTAGCTTCCAGGTGTTTGAGTTCCTTCTGAACTTTTCCTTGTGATTGAGCTCCAATTTCAAAGCATTGTGATCTGAGAATATGCAGGGAATAATCTCAGTCTTTTGGTATCAGTTGAGTCCTGATTTGTGACCCAGTATGTGGTCTATTCTGGAGAAGGTTCCGTGTGCACTTGAGAAGAATGAGTATTCTATTGTTTTAGGGTGGAATGTTCTGTATAGATCTATGAGGTCCATCTGTTCTAATGTGTCATTCAATGCTCTTTTTTCTTTATTGATTTTCTGCTTCGATGATCTGTCTATTTCTGAGAGAGGCGTGTTAAGATCTCCTACGATTAGTGTATTCATATCAATATGACTCTTTATCTTGATTAACAGTTTTCTTAAGTAATTGGCTGCTCCCATATTGGGAGCATAGATATTTACAATTGTTAGATCATCTTGGTGGATAGTCCCTTTAAGGATTATGTAGTGTCCTTCTGTATCTCTGACTACAGTCTTTAGTTTGAAGTCTAATTTATCTGATATGAGAATCGCTACCCCAGCCTTCTTTTGAGGCCCATTGGCATGAAAGATGCTTCTCCATCAAAGTCAATGTACAGAAATCAGTGGCTTTCTTATACACTAACAATGAAAATACAGAAAGGGAAATTAGATAATCGATTCCATTTACTATAGCACCAAGAACCATAAGATACCTGGGAATAAACCTAACCAAAGAGGTAAAGGATCTGTACTTGAGGAACTACAGAACACTCATGAAGGAAATTGAAGAAGACACAAATAGATGGAAGACCATTCCATGCTCTTGGATTGGAAGAATAAACATTGTTAAAATGTCTATACTGCCAAGAGCAATCTATACTTCTAATGCCATTCCGATCAAAATTCCACCGGTATTCTTCAAAGAGCTGGAGCAAATAATCCTAAAATTTGTATGGAATCAGAAGAGACCCCGAATTGCTAAGGAAATGTTGAAAAACAAAAATAAAGCTGGGGGCATCACGTTACCTGATTTCAAGCTTTATTATAAAGCTGTGATCACCAAGACAGCATGGTACTGGCATAAAAACAGACACATAGACCAGTGGAACAGAGTAGAGAGCCCAGATATGGACCCTCAACTCTATGGTCAATTAATCTTCGACAAAACAGGAGAAAATATACACTGGAAAAAAGACAGTCTCTTCAATAAATGGTGCTGGGCAAACTGGACAGCTATATGTAGAAGAATGAAGCTCGACCATTCTCTTACATCGTACACAAAGATAAACTCAAAATGGAAAAAAGACCTCACTGTGAGACAGGAATCCATCAGAATCCTAGAGGAGAACATAGGCAGTAATCTCTTCGATATCAGCCACAGCAACTTCTTTCAAGATATGTCTCCAAAGGCAAAGGAAACAAAAGCGAAAATAAACTTTTGAGACTTTATCAAAATCAAAAGCTTCTGTATAGCAAAGGAAATAGTCAATAAAACAAAGAGGCAACCCACGGAATGGGAGAAGATATTTGCAAATGACAGTACAGACAAAAGGTTGATATCCAGGATCTATAATGAACTCCTCAAACTTAACACACATGAAACAGGCAAACATATCAAAAAATGGGAAGAAGATATGAACAGACACTTTTCCCATCAAGACATACAAATGGCTATCAGACACATGAAAAAATATTCATCATCATTAGCCCTCAGGGAGATTCAAATTAAAACCACATTGAGATATCACCTTACACCAGTTAGAATGGCCAAAATTAACAAGACAGGAAACAACATGTGTTGGAGAGGATGTGGAGAAAGGGAAACCCTCTTACACTGACGGTGGGAATGCAAGTTGGTGCAGGCTCTTTGGAGAACATTGTGGAGATTCCTCAAGAAATTAAAAATAGAACTTCCCTATGACCCTGCAATTGCACTCCTGGGTATTTACCCCAAAGATACAGATGTCATGAAAAGAAGGGCCATCTGTACCCCAATGTTTATAGCAGCAATGGCCATGGTCGCCAAACTATGGAAAGAACCAAGATGCCCTTCAACGGACGAATGGATAAGGAAGATGTGGTCCATATACACTATGGAGTATTATGCCTCCATCAGAAAGGATGAAGCCCCAACTTTTGTAGCAACATGGACGGGACTGGAAGAGATTATGCTGAGTAAAATCAGTCAAGCAGAGAGAGTCAATTATCATATGGTTTCACTTATTTGTGGAGCATAACAAATATCATGGAGGACAAGGGGTGTTAGAGAGGAGAAGGGAGTTGGGGTAAAGTGGAAGGGGAGGTGAATCATGAGAGACTATGGACTCTGAAAAACAATCTGAGGGGTTTGAAGTGGCGGGGGGGTGGGAGGTTGGGGTACCAGGTGGTGGATATTGTAGAGGGCACGGATTGCATGGAGCACTGAGTGTGATGAAAAAATAATGAATACTGTTTTTCTGAAAATAAATAAATTGGAAAAAAAATTAAAAAAAAAACTTCCAGGACAAACAAAAACTAAAAGAATTTGCAAACACAAAAACAGCCCTACAGGAAATGTTGAAAGGGGTCCTCTAAGCAAAAAGAGAGCCTAAAAGTAATAGACCAGAAAGGAACAGAGACTATACACAGTAACAGTCACCTTACAGGCAATACAAGGGCACTAAATTCGTATCTTTCAATAGTTATCCTGAATATTTCCATGTGCCCCAATCACATGACACAGGGTATCAGAATGGATAAAAAACCAAAACCCATCAATATGCTGTCTACGAGAAACTCATTTTAGGCCCAAAGACACCTCCAGATTTAAAGTGAGGGGATGGGAAAAATTTACCATGATAATGGACATCAAAATAAAGCAGGGGTGGCAATCCTTATATCACATAAATTGGATTTTAAGCCAAAGACTATAATAAGAAATGATGAAGACACTATATCATACTCAAAGGGTTTGTCCAACAAGAAGATCTAACAATTTTAAATATCTATGCCCCTAAAATGGGAGCACCAACTCTATAAACCCATTAATAACAAAATCAAAGAGACACATTGACAATAATACAATACAATACAATAGTCAAACTTAGTTCATCAAGAGTGTCTGTTCCTACCTGATTTAAATGAGTACTGTTCTCACATATGACATTTCAGGCAGGGCCTTGGCTTTTCAATGTGTACAATTACAACCTGATTTTAAAAAAATTAACAGCTCCTTTTTGAACCAATGCAAATAACTAAATGGCCGTGGAAAATTAAGTGTAAAGTACGTGTAAAGTTTCATTTAATTTTTCTACACTTGGAGTCCAATTAATGGAAGGTAAAAATTAGAAATTAAAACTGTTAGAGGATATTTGGACATTTGATTAAGCTAGGATCAGGATACTAGAGAAATAATACTTAGTTATATATTTAATTAAATAAGCATTTAAAATAATAATACATTTTAGGGGCACCTGGGTGGCTCTGTGGGTTGAACCTCTGCCTCCAGCTCAGGTCATGATCTCAGGGTCCTGGGATCGAGTCCTGCATCGGGCTCTCTGCTCAGCAGGGAAACTGCTCCCCTCCCTCTCTCTCTCTGCCTGCCTCTCTGTCTACTTGTGATCTCTCTCTGTCAAATAAATAAATAAAATCTTAAAAAAAAATAAAATAATAATACATTTTAAATAAGTATAGACATTAATATGATTGTAAAGGAACTTATCTTTATATAAGTGAGGAATCTGTTCTTTTCTTTCTTTCTTTTTCTTAATCAGGAATGTAATAAATTCAATATAAAGCATAGAAAAAATTTCCTATAAGACACACATTATTTGCTACCTAGACCAATGATACAGAAGGTCAAAAAAATATTTATATATATGCCAAGAAATGAACCAGTAAGTAAAAAAAAGCAAGCCCATCAAGATAAGGCAAACATTAGGAAAATTTTATTATATTTCATCACTTCATTTCAAACTCAAGTGCTATAAACCAAGTCAAGTAAAATTTACTTCCAAATTTGCCCTTTATTTTGCTTTTTCTGTCACAACAAATCTCAGGGTACCAAGGAGTTCAAAGTAATTTTTATATTTATTAAGATGTTATTTCTGGGGGCGCCTGGGTGGCTCAGTGGGTTAAGCCGCTGCCTTCGGCTCAGGTCATGATCTCAGGGTCCTGGGATCGAGTCCCGCATCGGGCTCTCTGCTCAGCGGGGAGCCTGCTTCCTCCTCTCTCTCTCTGCCTGCCTCTCTGCCTACTTGTGATCTCTCTGTCAAATGAATAAATAAAAAATCTTAAAAAAAAAAAAGATGTTATTTCTGTTAACATTTTAATTCATGTTCATCATTGTTCTAGTCAAACAAATCAGTAAGTATTTAAAAATTTCTCAGTTTCAACTTCTATTATGGTAAATATTGATGGTTATAACCCACATAAAAGTTTTTTGGACTCCTTAGTAAGTCTTAAGATTGTACAGAGGTTATGAAAAGGAACAAAAAGGAAAAAAAGGCCTGAAAAACACTACTGTATATATTTATACAATGTATATTCATATGTAAAACCAGTACTATAAAGCTTGTATTATAAAACAAAACTATTTTCTCTTTGGAACACAAAAGCACATAGACAGTGGTTTTAGTCTGTCCTTATTACTTGTGTAATTTTATCAGTGTATTTGAATAAATTTAAGAAAAGCAAACCCAAGAAGCATAAAATGTATGCTTGTATTATACCTAACACTCATAAGTCACACTATAAGCCATTTTTATTAAGCCAAATGATTATACTAGCCTGACTTACCAAAATTTACCTTAATTACATGAACTTTAATGTTCAAAACATTTCTGAGTTTCAAAATAATAACATTTTTAAAAAGGTTTATGTATGTATTTCAGGGAGAGAGAGCATGCACAGGTGGGGAGGGGCAGAGGGAAAGGCAGTGAGAATCTCAAGCAGGCTCCACACTGAGCTCAGAGCCCAACACAAGGCTCAGTCTCATGACCCTGAGATCATGACCTGAGCCAAAACCAAGAGTCAGACACCCAATCTACTATGCTACCCTATAAGAGTAACTTTTTAAGTAAACATATATCAAGTATTCAAATTTTTGATTTCCTTGTTTTCCTGGAATTTTAAACATTAGCCACAGGCCAAAAGTAAACACAAAAAAATTACCAGACTATATATCAAAAGGTTGTTTCCTTTCCTGATAAGCACAAGATTCTCAATCTGAGCTCAAATAGACAAGCAGACAAACAAAGAAAATAAAATACTAACAAATCATGTTCTCTGTTGTCTTCTTTCCAAGAAAGAATAAATCTCTATAATCTATTACCCCATTTACAAAGATCACAAAATTTTGACCACAAAACCAAATTACTGTTACCAATGGGAAATAATCTGTTGATTTTAAAAGTCCCCAAAACAAAAACAAATCACAAAAGTAGTAAAATGGAAAATATGCAAAGAAACAGAGGATAGGCAAAGTGAAAGTTCTGTGACAAGAGGGAATTTACCTCTCGAAACCAGGAAATGCCTCGGATTATGTCCTACATGAGGTATAATACTCCTCCAACAACACAGGTTCCTCAGACATCAGCTGACTCCATCGGGCATTGTAATTTACTACAAGATAATTGTTCACGAGCTAATTGTATACAAGATAATTTTTCATAGAAGGATATAATTATGACTCTCATACAGATATGACATGAATGTACCAACTATTTTATTTAATTTACTAATTATAGAAGAAGCAATCAAAGGAGAATTCTAGGAGCAAAACATATATAGGGAATAAGAAAAATTGAAATTAATTTGCAAATAGAACTCAATGTAGTGTAATAATTAATTGCATTCTATTGCATACAATTAATTTCCATCTTTTTGACAAGCGTATTTTGCATTATTATCAAGTTTTCCACAACTTAAAGAGTTGTAAAATAGAACGAATACCATGAAAGGCAGAAAAAAGTTGGATGGGTGAGTCACTCAGGATACCCACTATTTTTGTTTACCCATTTCAGTCTTTACAGTTTTGCTGACTCTACTTAAAAGAAAAACTAAAACATTTTTTCTTGCTAACAAGAAATTACTATCATGGGGACAAAGCAGGATGAAAGCTTTTTTCTAGTCCTACATCTAAATGCCTTATCATCTCTTTCTACAAGAAGAGAGAGCAAGTAACTTCATTCTTTTGTGCATTGAATAATATTTCCAATTGTAGATATTACCAACTCTTTTAGAGTTTATCTTTTCTCTCTTATCAATACCACATTAGTGAATAGTCCTTCCCACAGGAGTTCCCCAGGAGCCTAGTTGTATTATAGATTATCCTGAATAAAGATATAAAGAGCAAATCTTTTTTCACAGATTATAATTCAAAGGGAGGGGGAAAAAAGTTCAAATAGTTTTAAAACAGATAAGAAGGTTTTAATTAAACCCACCATGGACAGGCACTTCCTCTAGTCTTCATCAATTCCAAACTCAAGGTCATTTTTATTGGACAAACTTGAAATTATGATAGGATTTTTTTTTTAATTTGTTAACCTGTGATCACATGTGTCTATAAGTCCTTCCTTGGAAATTCTGCAGAGTTAGTGACTCGTGGGGTTTAGCAGGGTCCAGACAAGTATGAGCTTCTGATAGTTTTCAGTAATATCACAACCCAGAGCCTCAAAGCTTCTGATTGGAATTATCACCACTCCTAAGAAAAAGAACCTGAAAAAAAAAAAAAGAAAAAGAACCTGAAGAGAAACATAAAAATGTCTCTTTTTTAAACATTTTTATTTATTTTTTTAAATTTCGTTTCAGTTGAAACATGAAAATGTCTTAATGGCCATTGCATTTTTTTTCTGTTGCTATAATATTGAAACAAGAAAATTTGTTTAATGCCAATCATTTGCATGATAGACTGGACTGATTAACAATATAATTTATGTATTTCAGTCTTCCCCAGGTGACAACTCTACTAGAACCCCTATCCAGACAGAACTCTACATTCAAGTTGTCCTTTTTGACCACATTTCCAGAAGAAAGACTTAACTACCAACACGTTACATGGTCCCCTAATGACTTGCTAAATTTGAATGAATTCTGTAACCAGAAACAACTTAGAAAATAAATGAGTCCTGTAGCTAGGAGGCAAGCTGGAATAATAAAAGTTGATAAAGAAATTAGAAAGAAAACCATAATTGTGACTCTCTTTGTGGGGTACAGATCTTAATCTGACTTGAGGTTTTTCTAAATTTTTCCCTCTAAATCCTGAAGCTGATTGTAACAGTTCTTGGGAGAGAATCTTCTTGCTACTTATTTTGTAGCTCAGATCTTCCAAAACAAAAATACTCCAGGTCCTACTATTGCCAAATATAGAGGTCTGGAATCTATACCATGTGGCAGTTCTATCTACTAAATTTGATGAATATTGATAAGTCTGAGATTGAAGAACAAGAGTAAGAAAATATAAACACAAGGTTTTCAATAGCTCTGTATGAGCAAATTAAATCTCAAATGTTCCATGAGGTGATGTATAAAATGAAGTGTTTGATACACTTGTGTGCCTGGACAATGTGAACCCCATGACCATGCAGCTGAGAAAAGGAAATCTAAGTGAAACCAAAATATTTTAGGGAAGTGAGGACTTCATTAGGGAAGAACATGTTTTCCTCATGTGACACTGCAGGTGGCTTTTGTGCCACTTGTGATTTAAAAATTAATATTTGAGTCTTCCTCTTCTTCCCATTCTCTTCTCTTTCTAAGCAATCCAGTACTGTGGCCATTAGTTGGGGCCAAGCAAGACAGAAGTCTGCTCAATGTGTGGGAATGGGAAAGCCCAGAGCAGGGCATCAGAGCTCCAATGGGATGAGAAGGGTGTATTCACAGGGTGGCATAATATTGGAGATTTCATACAAGATGAGGAGAGTGGTATTAAATTAGAATTGGGTGTATTGGTGTGATCTCATGATTTTCAATATATACAACAAATACAGAACATATGCTAATGTTTTATGATGCATTTGCCATTTCTCTGTTCAATAAGAGGACTTCAAAATAGTAATATCCAATCAATGAGCACACATAGCACCCAGATCTTGGTTTCTCACCACCATTTTCTACCAAAAAGAAGCAGTCATACTTGGGGAAATGACTGATTCCAGGGCTGAGGCAGGGAAAATATGTGAATCTAGAACTTCTTTTTGTGCCAGAAAGCAAAGAAATTCTTGAAAAATGAAGGGATTTTTCAAAAGGAAACCACATCCACATTGAAAAAGTTCCTACTGGCCAAACTTGGGACAATTTGGGCATCAAAATAAATAATGAAAAAAAAACAGGTAGAAAGTGTAAAACCATGAACCCATACTCATCTACATAAAGGAATAAATGAAATGATTGATGAGGAATGGAATATTTACATAATATCTCCCACAAAATGTGTGTTAGTTACAGAGGGAATAATGGGAAAAACTGAAGGGAATATATTTAGTAATGAAGGAAACTGAATTTGTCCCCCAAGTAATGTGCAAGAGAATAACTCACCATCACTTTTGTAATAATCCTGCCAAAGTTGCATAACCTGAATATGATCAAGAGGAAACTTAGAAAAAAAAATCCATAGACATTATGCAAAATAACTGGCCTGAGATCTTCAAGTTGTCAAGATCTTGAAAATAGAAGCTTGAAAAGCGGTCTCAGACTGAAGGAGACTAGAGAGACACGATAATCAAATGCAACATATGATTCTGCATTGTATCTTTATCCTATAAAAGGATTCTGGGGACATCTGGTGAAAATTGAAGGGTTTCTGAAGATTAGATGGTGGTAATGTAAAAATGTGTGTCCTGATTTTGATGATTATGTTGTGGTTATATTAGAAAATGTCCTTGATTGTAGGAAATTACACTAAAGTGTTTGGGAGTGAAGGGGCATCATGTCAGCAAATTGTAAATATTCTGGAGGTTTTCTTTGTGTTGTCCTTGCAACTTTTTTGTAATTCTGAGATTGTTTTGATCTTAAAAAATATTCAATTTATTACATTTGTAAATTCAAAACTCTATTTACTTATATTCTAAGTATTTTGATTTTTACTATCATTTTTCTGAGTTCTTTTATAGTTTAACTAAATTTTTTTAAACATTTCAGATTTTGTGATTTTCATTACATTCAGTTTCTAATTACTTCAAAATTTTAACTAGGAAATGAGACTTTGTATACATTTAAATAACTTATAAATTTAAGAATTTAAATGTATAAATAAAAAGACTCATAGTCTCTTAAAAGTTTCAGTATGGCTTATAAATTTATAAAATTTTAGTTGACACTCATGTCTGAACTAATTATTCAAATATCACATTTTATTTTTTTTTCCAATTTATTTATTTTCAGAAAAACAGTATTCATTTTTTTTCACCACACCCAGTGCTCCATGCAAGCTGTGCCCTCTATAATACCCATCATCTGGTACCCCAACCTCCCACCCCCCCGCCACTTCAAACCCCTCAGACTGTTTTTCAGAGTCCATAGTCTCTCATGGTTCATCTCCCCTTCCAATTTACCCAAAAGCACATATCCTCCCCAATGTCCATAACCCTACCCCCCTTCTTCCAACCCCCCTCCCCCCAGCAACCCACAGTTTGTTTCGTGAGATTAAGAGTCACTTATGGTTTGTCTCCCTCCCTATCCCATCTTGTTTCATGGATTCTTCTCCTACCCACTTAAGCCCCCATGTTGCATCACCATTCCCTCATATCAGGGAGATCATATGATAGTTGTCTTTCTCCGCTTGACTTATTTCGCTAAGCATGATACGCTCTAGTTCCATCCATGTTGTCGCAAATGGCAAGATTTCGTTTCTTTTGATGGCTGCATAGTATTCCATTGTGTATATATACCACATCTTCTTGATCCATTCATCTGTTGATGGACATCTAGGTTCTTTCCATAGTTTGGCTATTGTGGACATTGCTGCTATAAACATTCGGGTGCACGTGCCCCTTTGGATCACTACGTTTGTATCTTTAGGGTAAATTCCCAGTAGTGCCTGGGGGAATTCTACCAAACATTTAAAGAAGAACTAATTCCTATTCTCCTGAAACTGTTCCAAAAAATAGAAATGGAAGGAAAACTCCCAAACTCATTTTATGAGGCCAGCATCACCTTGATCCCAAAACCAGACAAGGATCCCATCAAAAAAGAGAGCTATAGACCAATATCCTTGATGAACACAGATGCAAAAATTCTCACCAAAATACTAGCCAATAGGATTCAACAGTACATTAAAAGGATTATTCACCACGACCAAGTGGGATTTACTCCAGGGCTGCAAGGTTGGTTCAACATCCGCAAATCAGTCAATGTGATACAACACATCAATAAAAGAAAGAACAAGAACCATATGATACTCTCAATAGATGCTGAAAAAGCATTTGACAAAGTACAGCATCCCTTCCTGATCAAAACCCTTCAAAGTGTAGGGATAGAGGGCACATACCTCAATATCATCAAAGCCATCTATGAAAAACCCACTGCAAATATCATTCTCAATGGAGAAAAACTGAAAGCTTTTCCACTAAGGTCAGGAACACGGCAGGGATGTCCATTATCACCACTGCTATTCAACATAGTACTAGAAGTCCTAGCCTCAGCAATCAGACAACAAAAGGAAATTAAAGGCATCCAAATCGGCAAAGAAGAAGTCAAATTATCACTCTTCGCAGATGATATGATACTCTATGTGGAAAACCCAAAAGACTCCACTCCAAAACTGCTAGAACTTATACAGGAATTCAGTAAAGTGTCAGGATATAAGATCAATGCACAGAAATCAGTTGCATTTCTCTACACCAACAACAAGACAGAAGAAAGAGAAATTAAGGAGTCAATCCCATTTACAATTGCACCCCAAACCATAAGATACCTAGGAATAAACCTAACCAAAGAGGCACAGAATCTATACTCAGAAAACTATAAAGTACTCATGAAAGAAATTGAGGAAGACACAAAGAAATGGAAAAATGTTCCATGCTCCTGGATTGGAAGAATAAATATTGTGAAAATGTCTATGCTACCTAAAGCAATCTACACATTTAATGCAATTCCTATCAAAGTAGCATCCATCTTTTTCAAAGAAATGGAACAAATAATTTTAAAATTTATATGGAACCAGAAAAGACCTCGAATAGCCAAAGGGATATTGAAAAACAAAGCCAAAGTTGGTGGCATCACAATTCCGGACTTCAAGCTTTATTACAAAGCTGTCATCATCAAGACAGCATGGTACTGGCCCCAAAACAGACACATAGACCAATGGAACAGAATAGAGAGCCCAGAAATAGACCCTCAACTCTATGGTCAACTAATCTTCGACAAAGCAGGAAAGAATGTCCAATGGAAAAAAGACAGCCTCTTCAATAAATGGTGTTGGGAAAATTGGACAGCCACGTGCAGAAAAATGAAATTGGACCATTTCCTTACACCACACACAAAAATAGATTCAAAATGGATTAAGGACCTCAATGTGAGAAAGGAATCCATCAAAATCCTTGAGGAGAACACAGGCAGCAACCTCTTCGACCTCAGCCGCAGCAACATCTTCCTAGGAACATCGCCAAAGGCAAGGGAAGCAAGGGCAAAAATGAACTTTTGGGATTTCATCAAAATCAAAAGCTTTTGCACAGCAAAGGAAACAGTTAACAAAACCAAAAGACAACTGACAGAATGGGAGAAGATATTTGCAAACGACATATCAGATAAAGGACTAGTGTCCAAAATCTATAAAGAACTTAACAAACTCAACACCCAAAGAACAAATAATCCAATCAAGAAATGGGCAGAGGACATGAACAGACGTTTCTGCAAAGAAGACATCCAGATGGCCAACAGACACATGAAAAAGTGCTCCATATCACTCGGCATCCGGGAAATACAAATCAAAACCACAATGAGATATCACCTCACACCAGTCAGAATGGCTAAAATCAACAAGTCAGGAAATGACAGATGCTGGCGAGGATGCGGAGAAAGGGGAACCCTCCTACACTGTTGGTGGGAATGCAAGCTGGTGCAACCACTCTGGAAAACAGCATGGAGGTTCCTCAAAATGTTGAAAATAGAACTGCCCTATGACCCAGCAATTGCACTACTGGGAATTTACCCTAAAGATACAAATATCACATTTTAAATTGGAAGGATATGTGGTAGTTTTCATAGATGTTTTAACTATTTAAAATTTTTTAAAAGATTTTATTTATTTATTTGACAGAGAGAGGTCACAAGTAGGCAGAGAGGCAGGTGGGGGGTGGTGGGAGCAGGTTCCCTGCTGAGCAGAGAGCCCAATGAGGGGCTCAATCCCAGGACCCTGAGACCATGATCTGAGCCTAAGGCAGAGGCTTAACCCACTGAGCCACCCAGGTGCCCCACTATTTTAAATATTTTTAAATGTAGATATTTAAAATACTTAATATATTTACAGATTATTCCCATATTTAATCCCAAGGTTTAAGACACTAATCATTAGCTCCTGGACTGAATTTATGGATAGTGAATACTGAATGGAGGTTTGAGTTGGGTTATGGGACATACTCATTTGCTAGGGCCTCCGTAACAAAATACCACAGACAGGGTGGCTGAAAAAACAGAAATTTATTTTCTGAAAGTTCTGGAGCCTGGAACCAAGATCAAGGTGTCAGCAAGTCTGATTTTTTCCTAAGAGTGCTCTCCTTACTTGCAGATGGCAGCCTTCTTGCTATTTCTTCACGTGATCTTTCCCCTGAGCAGGTGTGCCTCCATGCATCAAAATTTCTTCTTATGAGAACACCAGATTGCATTAGAGTCCACGCATGACCTCATTTTAACCTAAGTCTTTAAAAGGGCCTGTCTCGAAGTACAGTCACATTCTGAGTGCCTGGGGGATAGGGCCTCGACCATGAATTTTGGAGGGATACATAATTTAGCCCATGCAAATATCCAGGATATTTTGTCGTGATTAGACCCGTTCTGCCAATGCTAAGCCAGGTCTAGACCTCCAAGGGCTTCAGGTTTATGCTGTTCAAATGTGGGCTGCCTGAGACCTGTGGAGTCTCGAATCATATTACCTAACTCCGTCATCTGATTGGGGTTTGCAGGACCCACCCAGGTCGGTTGATGTTCAGTGAGTCTATGTAGGGTTTCATTCTACTGGGAATTGTTTTTATATTCTTTCTACCAGCAGAGCCATGACACCTATAAATATTTAAATGGTTTCTGATTATATTGAGTGTATTTCTCCTATCGTGCCTTGTTCTGTGGTCACAGGTCTAAGGTCAAACGAATACAGCTTTGTAGATTCGAAGTTCCTTTCGTCGAAGCTTATTGAGGTGACTTTCTCCAGTAAAGAAGAGAGTAATTCGAGAACTGCTATGCCTGAATACAGGGTACCCTAAGAAAGCAATTTTAACTTGACACTAATGGTGGGATGCAGGACCAAAGGGAAGGAGTATGTGAAATGCATGTGAGAATCAGCAGAAGAACAGTGGGCCAGCAACACGGGACCCAAAAATGGAAGAATGAGCGAGCCGACTGAAAGGAAATGAAACAAGAAACTGAGCAATGCAATAAAGAGGAAAGAGCATTAAGAACCAGACTATTTGGCAAACTGATGTTGGTAATTGGCCAAATCATTTTATCTCTCCAGACTCTGGCTCTTGAAGGTCTCCTCAAAATCCAAAACATCTCTGATTTCTCTTGCTGTTTTTCTAATCTATTTATAGACTCCCCCCGCGGAACAGAATAGCCTTGCGAGTTAAGTAGAATTTTCTCCAAGTGAGAGTTCAAGTGTGTTATCCAAGACTCTGCTTGCAAGTGACAGAAATCCAATTGGAACCTTTATTAAAAAACATGGAGGCGTCTCCCAGGACTAAAGAAAGAAAGGAATATGTCTGCATCATATAATCATATAATCATAATCAAACACTTGAATACTATTGAAACTCCTGCTTTATTTCATGACTGCATTTCTCTCTGCACGTCATTATTCTAACCGAAGAGCCTTTTTATTTCGATGGGCAGTTTCACACTCCCTTCCACCCTCCCTCCCTTCCCGCCTTCCTCTCTCTCTCTTTTTCTTTCTTTCTCCCTTTTTCCCTTTCTGCCTTTCTTCCTTTCTTTGCTTCTTTCTTTCTTTCTTTCTTTCTTCCTTTCTTTGCTTCTTTCTTTCTTTCCTTCTTTATTGCTCTTTCTCTCTCCTTCTCCCTCTCCCTCTCCCTCTGTCCCCGCTCCCTCTCCCTCCTTCCCCCACCTTCTCTCCCTGTCTCCTTTCCCTGCCCTCTTTCCTTCCCTCCTTCTCTTCTCTCTCTTTCCCAATTCTGGAATCCCAGAAAAGGGACTCTTGACTCAGCTTTACTCAGGACCTAAAGCCCCCACTAAAATTTAAAATCTAAAGTGATCAGGCTCTACAGAATTATGTTTCCCACAATTTGAGCAACTATGATAATCCTGCAAATGGATGAGAATCTTCAGAAAGGCAGGTAATTTGGGGACACAGCAATGCATCCAGTTGAAGGGAGCAGCAAGAGCCTGTAGGAGAGAGGAAGGGGAGCAGCACCCCAGGACACTCGCCCAGGTACTCAGTCACGCAGCAGCAAGTGATTTCTCCCCTTTTCGCTGACGGTTCACAACGGAAGAAAACAGTGTGGAAGTATGACTGATAAAGATTCTCTTCGTGGGTTTCCTGTGTTATAATGAAATTTTCTGGGATAAACAATTACATAATCAAAACTACCTGACATATGACCAACTTCTTGAATGTTATTGTAGCTCCCAGGATAATATGTTTTAAACAATAGACGATAACCATAAACTTTCTTGATCTCAAGGAAATTAAAAGGAAATGTATACTCATTTATTTATGAAGGACCTTTTCTGAGCCACATACTTTTCTAGGGGCATAATAAAGAATAAGGGCTCCCCTCAAGGAATTCATCGGCTTGGAAGAAGGAATCTAAAGACTGAGGTTTTTATAGTTGTCCCTGTCGTTACTGCTGTTGTATATGGATTTTCCCCTCAGCTACCAATAGGTTGTCGTAGATAACTACACGAATTGACCGAGACTTTCTAGAATCATACTGTTAAACGATGCTGCTGCTGATTTACTGGGAATACCACTTGGGAAGTATTTCCCAAAGTATGTTCTATAACATACTAGTCTTAAAAGAATCTGCCAGGGGCGCCTGGGTGGTTCCGTCGGTTAAGTGCCTGTGGTCGGTCAGCTCAGGTGGTTATCTCAGGGTCCTGGGATCGAGCCCCACGTTGGGCTCCCTGCTTGGCGGGGAGTCTGCTTCCCCCTCTCCTTCTGCCTGCCACCCATCCTGGGCTCTTTTACTCTTTTTCACTGTCAAATAAATAAATAAAATGTTTTTTTAAAAAAGTACATGTCCCCCCAAAATTTTCTGTGACTGACTAAGTGACTATTACTGATTCCAAGAGGCCCAAAATAGAGTTCTACAGGCTTGTTTAACCTAGGTCCGCGAATTGTCCCCGGGTCAACATCCCCGTTTTCACATGAAACACCTCTGTTACTGGAGATTTTTTGTTGTTTACAAGCCACACACACACAAATACCTCACACATTTAAACAGGAAGACGTACATACTAAAATCCAAGAAAGAGTTGAAAAGCAAGATTCCGGAGAGAAAAAAGTAAAGAGGAGTTCTGGGAACCTCTCTGATGAACACGGCCAGTAACGAAGCTGAGCTCCAGCTGCTTCCCAGTCTCTCCGTCTGCCAGGAGAGGAAACGTAATCAGCCCCACCAGGGTCAGGTGCATCTCTCTGGGTCAGTCAGTGGTGGTCAAGGTCGGAAGGGAGTCCTAACACCTAAAGGTCCGTCTCTGTGTCTTTCTAGAGAAAGAGGACCTACCATGAGCTGGGAAGAAAGCTCTACTGTGAAACCTCTTGAAACTAGCAGTATATCACACACTGTGAAAACCATGAAGTATGATGTTGACTCTTGATTTAATATTCATATTTTAATATTAGATGGAACTATACTCCTATTTCCAAATTTGCTTTAAGACTTAACTAGGAATGAATATCAATGTTTCCTTCCAAGTGCATTTTTGCCATCAATGGAAATTATTATTAAAACTAAAATCAAGTTAGATGATATGGTACATGTATAAATTTTGATATACATTCCAGGTAAAAATGCTTCTTGAGCAATTTCTTCAGTAAATTGTCCAAATTAGTTTGCTCATATATTATTTGAGATTTTTGCAATTCTAGTTATGAGAATGCTTTCAAATGTTCTTGTTGTTGTCATAATCTGAAATTTCCTAACAACATATGATGTTGAGCAATGCCATAAATTTTCCATCTGTGTGTTCTTTTTTAGTAAAGTATGTGTTCCAATATTTTGCCCACTTCTTAATTGGACTTTTTTCTTACTGCTGCTTTTTAAGAGTTCTTTGTAAATTGTAGACACAAATCCTTGATCAGTTATGTGTTTTGCATATATTTCTTCCCAGTCTGTGGCTTATCCCTTCTTTCTCTAAAGCATGTAGCTGTTTTTAAATACTATCTTTAACAGATTATTTTTTAAAAAATCAAAGTAAGGTTGGATTTTTCCATATTTCAGAAAACATTTTATGTAAAAACTTGGATTATCTTTTTTATTAAAGATAACTCTCAATAGTAAAACCACATAGCTCAAAGCTTTTCAGAAGAAAAAATTTTGATTATCTTTTTATTAGAGAAATTAAAGTTTTTTATTTCTTGAGCCAATTTTGAACATTAAATTTTTCTCTGAAAAATAATCTACTTCATGAGGTCTTCTAATATCTTTTCATAGAATGGTACATAATATCTGTTGTAATATATTCCCTCTGTACTTTTTGTGATATTAAATGTATAATTTCTATTTTTTTAATTTGTGTCATACCTTATCTCTTAATTATATTTATAAGAGATTTGACTTTAAAATGCCTACCATTTTGCTTTTGAATAGACTCAGATTCTGTTTTGAATTAATTGTTTCTATTTTTGTTTTTCATCATATCCTTTTCTATGCCTTTTTTATTGTTTTTCCCAAACTTTTTGAAATGCAATTAGTCATTATTTTTATTTCTGCTTTTCAAAAATAATGAAACGATTTAACACAAAAATTTTTTTCTGAGAACACCATTGGCCACAACCGACAAATTCTGAGAATTACTGTTCTCATTTTATTTTATAAAGACTCCATACTTGCATTATTTGCATTTGCCTTTAGCCCAAAATTTTAGTTGGCTTTTGTTTTAATTTCAAAGTAATCCTAATTACTTTTATCTATGCTTGTGAGCATGATTTCTAATTTTATTGCATTGCTGCCAAAGAACCTTGCCTTTACAATTCCCACTTTGGGGATTTTATTGATATTTTCCTGTAACTTAGCTTACAGTTAGCTTTATTTTTTTTAATGTAATGTTTCACAGATGGTTGAAAAAAAATGTATATTGTTTATTTTAATGTGTATTTAAACTGTAATAACATGTTATCCGAGTACCTATATCGCTTTTTTATATATATAAATGCATATACTGGGGTGCCTGGGTGGCTCAGTTGTTAAGTGCCTGCTTTTGGCTCAGGTTATGATCCCAGGGTTCTGGGATCGAGTCCTGCATGGGGCTCTCTGCTCAGCGGGAAGCCTGCTTCTCCCTCTCCCACTCCCCTTGCTTGTGTTCCCTCTCTCACTGCATCTCTCTGTCAAATAAATAAATAAAAATCTTTTTTAAAAATTTTTTTAAAGTACAAAATACAAATAAAATGAATGTGCACATTCATTCATACACGTACATGTGTATGAATGTATGTGGTTTGGCCCCTCAAAGGCTAACAGAGATATGGCCAAGGTTTTTACCCTGAATAGTGTTTAATACTTCTTATAAATCTAACAATTTTTTTCCTTAATTGATTTTGAAACTCCTCCTTCTGTTACTGTCATGGGCATTGTCCGCATGGACTGTACGTGCTCTGAAAGAATCTTTGATTTCCTTTTTTTTTTTAACTTCAATCCCATTTTTTCCCTGAATTTTAAAATATCAACTTTGCTTTATTTCTGTTTTTATTTGTCTGATAAATGAGTGCCCATTTTATTACCACTTCCAACGTTTTTCAGTGTTTATTAAATGTAATCTGGTGGCTTAAACCCAGGTTATTGTCATTTTTAATAAATCCTGTCTTTTAATAATATTCATGAAAAATTAAAGTTAATTTTGTAGCAACATTTATGACAATTATTCTTGCTTCTAATTTTAAAATGCTTCAGTTGTCACTGTTAGTCCTGGTACACCATGAAATTCTTATTCTTAAATTCTAGTTTCATCAAGTAATATTTTTTTGCTTATTCTTCCTGTTAATTCTAAAATATGTTCACATTCTCATAGCAAATAATTCAAGTAGAATTAAAAAATAGATGGAAGTAAAGGTCCTTTCTCACAGGCCTGGGCCAGGGTGGGACATGTGAGATCCCTAGCACACACTGTTTAAGGAGACAATCAGGTTTGTACCTTAGCTACGTTTTCACCTGACCCCAGGACCATCCCTGATTCCAGTACTTGCTCCACTGCAGAAAAGATACCACTGCTGACAGTTTGTCTCTCTAGAAAACGGTGTGAGTGTGTGAGTGCGTGGCTTTTTTTATTCTTTCTTTGATATTTGGTATTGTCGCTACATACGGTTTCCCATTGCTCCACATTTAGGATGGGGTCACTTCAACAAATATTTATCAAGAGCCTCCTGGTGCCTGTTGTTGTGGGCCTTTAAACAAAACAAAGACTCGATGAACACGAACATATTTCAGTCTTCCAAAGATCTGCATGCTCTTCCAGTATATGGATGTACCCTAATGTTTTCAACCATTTTAACCATTTTAACGATGATGATGTTGAAGTATTTGTTGTATTAAATTTTAACATTGATGATGTTAAAGTATTTGTTATATTAAACTATGATTTTCTTAACATTTTCTTCCATGTAGAAATTCTTGAATATGAAACTGCTGGATCAAAAGGCAGGTGTGTTGGTTTAAATGTTGAGAGATATTATCAAATTGCCTTTCCCAAGTGTTGCACCAGTTCATAGGCCTAAGGTGAATATGAAGGTGCATCTTTCCCTCCACGGATATTAGATACCAGCTGTCTTTTCCTTTCCTGTTTCTCTAACAGGTAAATATTTGTACTCCACTGCAGTTTTCAAGTTGTATTTCTTTAATTATAAGTGAGTTTGCACATATTTTTATATATTTATCAAATACCTTAATTATCTTTCTGTGTCATCTTCTATTTTTTAATTTGACATTCTTTATATTTTTTTATATTCTTTATTTTTTAATTGATTTGGAAAAGTTTGGGATATACTGGGATTTTTTTTCTGAAATATGTGATACAAATGTTTTTCTTGGTTTATTGTTATTTCATTTTCTGTGGTTGTGCAAAAGGATTCAATTTTTAAGTAGTCAAGTTCAATTATGCTCTATTATTAATAGCTGTTGTATTTCGTGACAGGAAGACTTCCCCACTGCAAGATAGTAATCACTTTTAAATTTTTCTTCTGGATACTTTTGTTGTTATTTTTAGATGTAGATTTTTGTTGACTTGAGATTTATTTTGATATAAAGAATAATAAAGGAATTCAACAACTTTTTCTTAAATAACTATTAATTTGCCCCAGTATTTTTCAAAATAATCCATTTTTTCTTGACCAACTTTAAGTCCCAGATTTACCATAATAAATTCACTCCTTTTCTTTTGTTTAGTTCTAGTATCTCTGTATTGTGTATTGCTGGGTCACCGCATGCTTTAATTTCTTTATTCTTGTAGGTTTTAATATCTTTTAGGTCAAGTTCATCTTCATTCCATATTTTATAACAGTTGAGGCAATGATTTTTCTTTTCTTTTTTTTTAAGATTATTTATTTATTTACTTATTTGACAGCGAGAGATCACAAGTAGGCAGAGGCAAGTAGTGGGGAGGGGAAGCAGGCTCCCCGCTGAGCAGAGAGCCCGATGTGGGGCTCGATCCCAGGACCCTGAGATCATGACCTTGGCCGAAGGCAGAGGCTTAACCCACTGAGCCACCCAGGTGCACCGAGGCAATGATTTTTCTTTACATTACCTTTAATATAATTGTTCAAACTTCAAGAGCATATAAGGATTACATAGGCAATTAAGGTACGCATTTAACATAATACCTGTCACACAGTAAATAATAAATCATAGCTTCTTAAATTAATTCTCCAGTGTAGTGAATCCATGTGAACCTGTGCTTGCTGCCACAGACGGTGAAATGTCCACGGTCTCCATTTACTCTGCACTTGGACATTGCTTGGATTTTCTGCCCCCACTTGTTCCTCAGCCACAGCAGAATCCGTACAGCTCTCCGTTGAAGCTGTGTTTATGGTGTAACTCTCCTGGACTGAGGTGGGACTTTCTCCTGCATCCATGATGCCACACACTGAGGGATAGCAAGATAGTGGTCATTTCTGGCAGGAAAATTTGCCAAAATGGTTCCTCTCTCTGCCCCAGGGTTTTGTGCCTGGAGCACACAAACACACCACTACAAGGAGCCCCTCATCTTCTTTTCCAGTTACTTAGGAATAAGAATCGCGGTAGCCATGTCAGAGAGCAGTACTTTTTACATTGTTTTCTTCAGGATCTTGACGTTAAGTTTAAAAGCCTTACGGCTATCTCAAAGGGCAATATATATAAGCCAGAATTAGTGAGCTTACAAGATTCTTGTGCATTTTCATCTTTCTGTTTCAAGAAATACTTTATTTGGATGACATTATTTTTAAAATAAAGGTGGGGAAGGAGAGGACAATGGAGAAGAGAGACTCTTGTCCAACCCTCTTGTTAGTCTGGACCACGGCTTCTCAATATCGGCACTATTGATGTCTGGAGCTGGATAATTCTTGGTTGTTGGGTGGGGGCAGAGTATCCAGTGAGCTGTAGGATGTTCAGCAGTATCCCTGGTCTCTAGCTGGTAGAAATTCCTCCACAGTTATGACAAATGTCTGCAGACATTGCCCCAAATCACGTGGTAGGCAAAATTGTCACAACTGAGAACTACTGGTATACATCAGGCTTTTGTACAGTAAGGCCATATAGTGGATGCATGTACCCCCTCCTCATCTTCCTTCAGTTTGACGAGTTTGCTTTTGATAACAAATTGTGTTTCTCAGTCCACTTCATCAGACTTTGATTAGTAGAGGTTCCCCCCAAACTGTGTAAGATTTAGTATTTTAGTGTTTGTGGGGTTAGAAAAACCGCATCGGGTCCCCTCAGCTTGATAGTATTGAATACCAGCCTCCTTGAAGACTCTAAATTGGACGTTACTTGCATAATAACAAGGAACCTACTTATCAGTTAAGGATGATCAGCAAAAAAACATTAAACAATCAAGCAATGTCTTCTCATTGGTGGGTTTCAGCCCTCAGAAGCCTATCAAAATGTGCATGAGACGCGGTACCTGGTTACTGCAACGTTACTCTTTATGCACTCTGGGCTTTACTTCTGTGTCTCTCCGCCTGGTTAGTTTGGATCCTTGATTTCTCCAACATTTCACTTGCTCTCTTCGTATGCTTTAAATGGATCCGTGGATACTACAAGCTCTTGAATCCGTTTGCCTCTCCCAACCCTTGTCACTGATGGTGCCTATTATAATAGTATCTATTTTCTACAGATCACAGCTGTCAGTTTCTAAGGAAGGATAACGTTTCATTTAATTTTGAAATGACTTTTAACAACAACAAGAAAACCCAACATTTGAAAGCTTTCCTTTTCTCAGAAATAATTTCCTGCTTAAGAAATATAAACATTCAGCAATATGTTGTGGCTACTTCTTTCAGGAAATCAAATAAGTAGGTGTTTGCTAATCTGATTATGTAATAAGTAATATTTAAAAGTGAAAAATAATTCTGCTTTTTTTCTTGGCACTTTATTTACTCCATAACTAGCATATAAAAAGGAAAAAGAAAACGCACTTACTAGACAAGTTATAACCACAGGACAGAGTTAAAAGATCAGTGAACTTATAAAACAGATTTTTAGTTTTTAATTTGCTAATTATTTTTAAATTGGTCACTGTTTCTTTCAAATTATCACTCTAAGAAGGATTAACTGTTATAATGATGAGAAATTCCAGTGTAAGTTCAAAAGTGTACAAGGAAGCTGAACACTTAGAAAGTCAGATATATGCTGGGGAGGAGGGAGGCAGATCGAGCAAATAAAAGACTTCAAGGGGAGAAACGTAAGTAATAGAAACTGATGATTCTGGATACCTGCACCTAAAAGAAAATTTTCCAAATTATTCTGCGGCTGTTACTGCTCCCCATAACTCTGCTCAGCCTTAGCTATGACGCAAGCAAGAAGGTACCGTATGTCTTCATTCTCCCCGCCCACAGTGATGCCAAGCATTGCAGAAACCGTGTCCTTAGAAGATCCAACCTCACCTTCTGCTCTGCTTCCCCCTGCAGTGTACCTGAGTTTTCTACCTACTCTGACCCCCTTTTCAGTGGCTCAGCTCTTTCATAATTCTCTGGCTAAAGTCAGTTTAGAGTATGGCACCAGGCCCTCTCCCGCCTCCAGGTTTAGGACTAGTTTGTAAGTGCTCCTTTATTTATCCCTTCGATTAGAGTCTGCTCACAGCTCAGCTCCTAGCACCCAAAAGCCTGCATCTGAAACTGCCACATAATGGAAGTTCTTAGAGAAATGAAAACAAATACCTACTAAGCACCTATTATATGCCAGGCCATCTTCCTACCACTGGTAGGAGAGCAGCAACCAATACAGTGAAAACCCCCTCACCTCCAGCCATCTGACCTTTCCATAAGGGAGACAACAGACAAAGGAACAGCCAAGAACAGCATCATTCTCTAATTTAAAACTGCCCTTCTGATATTGAGAGACAACTATAGTATAATATAAAGAAAGCAATGACTGAGGACTCAAGATACCTTCTTTTGTGTGCCATTTTAGCAAAATTTTGTTAAGTAAATCACAATTTAAGTTTCTGAGCTTTAGTTTCCTCACATGAATGTAGGGATAATAATATCCATAAACTCATATAATACCTGAAACAATCCCTTGTGATAAAATATTGAAAAAAGAAATTATCTACAAGGTTAAAGTCATCTTCCAACAATACATTCATTCCCTAGCAGTAATGTCTTCTTCGAATTGTCCTCTTTATGGTTCCTGAAGAATTCAAAAACACCCCCAAGTGCAGGGTTCTTCCTGTTGCCCAATACAAAACATGTCCTGATGTTCTGTTAACTTCAGTGGAACGTCAGTAAGCAATGGCAGAACAACACAGGCAAAAGGCCAGGAAAGAGGTGGCTAAAACCAAAAATTAAATTCAGATGATCCTATCTCAACTGTAAGCATTTTTGAGAGGCAAACCTCAATACCCTGATCTTAGACAGAGATAACAATTTTTGATATTTTGAAATGTTTCTTTGAAGTAAATGTAACTACTTTTTTAAAATGCCAAAGAAATTTACTAAACATAATGAAATTTAGGGCAAAAATATTAAATGCCAAGTCATATTCTTACATTTCTGTGTGAGAGTTGACAACATAAAATAAGAGTTTATTATAAATTACAATTTGATATGGGGACTACCAATTTTGCTGCTTTAATTGTATTCACTTGACAAGATGCAATCTGTTTTTTATTTTTATAATAAACATTATGTAGAATGTCTTATCTAAGTTGATGTATCGCATAAGCAGGAGTTATATGCACTGCTGGGACACAGGGCCCTGCATCTTTACCGTATTTCTAAGGGTCAACCTGTCTCCCAAGATTCAGATGCATGTTTCCAGCTGCCTGTTGAATTTTTCTGCCTAAATAATTCACTAGCACATCAAGCTTAACAAATTCAAAATGGAATTCATAATTTTGCTTTCTTAACCTTGTCCTTCTCCTGACATTGCTACTCCTGCTGATATCCATCAGTACCCGGGAACTTCAACTTAATTTCAAAGACCATCTATTAGATCTCCAGTCTCTGTGTCAATCTTTTCTTCATCTCCTGTATCAACCCCTTCTCGACATTCTCACTACCAGTGCCCTAGCTCAATTCTATACTGTCCCGTCTGTAGGGCAGACCAAATGCAACCTCATCAGTTACTCAGGACGAGTGTCTTCCCGGCTTCAATCCGTCTACCTTGTGGAAGATAGACTCCTGGCTTTCAAAGATGTTCATGTCCTAATCCTCAGAACCTGCGGCCGCGTCACCTTCCACGGCAAAAAGGGACTTTGCAGATGTGGTTAAGGTTAAGGTTAAGGTGGGGAGATTATCATGGATTATTCAGGTCAGCCCAACCTAAGCACAGATTCAGCAAATCAAAGGAATTTTTTCTCATGTGATCCAAGGACAATGTGACTAAATGAAAAGGATCAGAAGGACATAAGGCTACAAGTTAAGATGGAACAAGGGACCAGGAGATAAGGGTGGTAAGCAGCCTCTAGAAGCTGGAAGAGGAAGGGACAGGACAGGGAAGCATTCTCCTGTGCTGCCTCTGGAAAGGAATGTAGTTCTATCTACACTTAGATTTTTGTCCAGCAAGACCTGCCTCAACTTATGACTTACAGAACCATAGGATAATAAACCTGTATTGTTTTAAGCCACTCAGTTTGTGGTAATTTGGTGTGGCAGCAACTGAAAGTGGATACTCATGTACTGTTAGGTTAATCAGTTTAAGAACATCCCTACCCCCTTATTCCCACTCAAGACTTTGTAGCACCCTGTGTCCTGCCAAGTATAATTCAGATGCTTCTACCTTACACACACACGATTTTGTCGTTTCATTGCAGACATCTTCCACTATGTCCCTTCGCCAATACACACAGAAGAAATGTCTATAAGCCATTCCCTGTATCAGTCTCTACTTTTCCACCATTGTGCCTTGGTACATCTCTTCTCTCAAATGTGCTTCCTCTTCATATCCACTTGCTAAGATTCTGGTTGTCCTTCAAGTTTGAAATCCATAGCCATGTCCTCCAAGTGGCCCTCTCTGATGTCTCTAGCTGGAAATGAATCATTTTTCTCTCCTGTGCCTTCTTTACCATTGTATATAGCTCTTAATTTTGTTTTAATTTCCATCTTTATGCAAAAATGTTGCTTTGTCTTTACTACATATATGAGCTTTTTAAGAACAATCTTAACTTTTATCTTTGAATCCCTAATACTCTGATTTCAGGTGATTGCACTAAAGAAATATCAAGAATTCTTCTGTTGAGCCAAAGGAACAAAGAAAGGATGAAAAAATAAATAAGTGGAGAAAACAACTACTTTTATGTCATCTCCTCTCGACCATTTTAAAGAAGATCTGGTATAATAGATCTGGTCTGTTTTCAAAGGAACACTTCAGATTTTAAAAACCAATTTTACTAAACTATCTTTATGGTACTAAAGAGTAAATATCATATTATGGTCCTCAAGAGGCAGCGCTAGTAAAAACCTTCTGGTGCAACAGTGTCATCTGGGTCTATCCAGAATACACAGTGCGGTAAATCGTAGAGATAATCTTTAGACCATGAACATGCTTGAAGTCTGAACAATTTCCCTATGGTTGATATGATTCTTTACGGATGTTCCAATGTTTGTTTCTCCATCCTCTGATTTGCTTATTTTCCTTATTTTGAAAATGACAAGTTCGTTGTCTCTAAACAATGTCATCCCAGAGCCCTGGGCAGACAAAATAAGTCAAATGTGCCAAACATATGCATGACAGGGGAATGATTTTCCCAGAAATGATAACCACATGAAAGTTCTCAGAATGCCCTCCTGGGCTGTGGGACTTTTTTGCCAAAGAAAATGCAAATTGTATGGGCTGAAATAGGAATCATATAAAAAGAAAAAGAATAGGAAACTGGTTCAGTATTTTTTAGAAAAGAGAATTGCTTCTTGACATGCAAAATATCTGCATTATTCTTAAAGAATATTGACTCTACTTCTAAAATGGAACTGTTGGAAAATGGTATTTTCATGAAAAAAAAATCAGTATTGTTGAAACTAGCAACACTTAGATACATGAAGGGAGTCATAATTAAATTGTATTGGGGAGATCATTTATTGAATGTCTGCTCTGCTGGGCACTGGACTAGGAACGGGGCACACCAAAATTAATAATGTAAAGCTTTGCCCGCAAGAAGCTGAAGTACTAAGCCAATTCAAACTTGGTTAATTCACCAAGGAGCTACCTGGTTTTTGATGATTTGTGTCCAGTGAACTGACTTAGGGGAAACCAACCTGCCTCTGAGAACTTCCAAGAAGTTTGGGGAATACCATAGTAGGAATAGATAATGAAATAATTTTAGTTACGTGGGATAAAGCAAATGACAGATGTTTTCAGAAGATTACATGATAGTCTAAAGAAGAAGTCTCTAGAAGCCTTGTTGGTCGAGGGGCCAGCTAAGACCCAAAGAAGGAAATAGCCAGGCAAAAGTGAGGCATCTACGACAAAATGGTTAGAGAGCGGACAGGACGGGTTTGAGGAGGTCTAAGGGCTCAAACCCTCCGGCACATACCGTCTGAAGATCAACGCCGGTGAGACCTGACGGACACGGAAACTCCAGCACATCCCCCAGGATCTCCTCAGCTCCACCCGTGCGTCTGCATTTTGTTTTTGACAAACCCGGGAGAACTATCAACAGGATTGAGGTAAGGGAAGATGGAAGAAAGGCCATTTTCATTTTTAGATTAGATCACAGCGGGTTGGAGAGCGCAAAGGAGAGGTTGCTTCCGTTTAAGCTTCCGCGGTGATGGGATTGGGCCCCTCCGCGCCGCGGACCCACGGCCGGGAGGGCGCAGAGGCCGGAGAGGCACCTGGAGGAACCGGCAGAATCTGGAGGCATCGCCAGCCCGCGACAGAGGCCCGGGAGAAGGAATCGGTGTGCGCAGTATTTGGAAGTGGGACTAACGTGCCGTAGGGATCTGGTGGGAGCGAGGGAGGAAGGAGTTACCGGCGCCCCAGTGACCTCTGGCCTGAGAAACGGGGAGCGCGGGCCGCGGCAGCCGCGGAACCGTGAAACCCGCGGAACGTGGTGCGGGGTTCGTGGGGGACACAGGGAAACGGCGTGTTTCATTGGGTTGAGACCCACGTGTCAGCCTAAAGTTTCCCAAGAGCTAAAACGTCATAACTGATTAGGAAGGTTCACTTAAAATATGTTCTAGGGCACCTGGCTGGCTCAGTTGGTTGAGATCCAACTCTTGATTTCAGCTCAGGTCAGGATCTCAGGCTTGTGACCTTGAGCCCCGAATCGGGCTGCTCATTGGACATGGGGACCGCTTTAAATTTTTTCTCTCCCTCTCCTTCTGCTCCCTCTCCATCTTCTTTCTCTCTCTCTCCCTCCCAAGCAATTAAATTAAATTAAAATATTTTCTAAAATTTTGCCCAGACACGTCATCAATACATAAAACAAGGTTCATGAAAGTAGACGTTGTATCACCCCTTAGGGTGGTTTCTATATATTCTTACTTGGCAAAAGGAAAAGACATTTATACTTACAGAATACCTACTATGTAAAGGCACTCTTTCCGAGTATTTTTGCATACTATGCCTTTTAATACTCACAAAATTTGAAGAAAATTATATCCAGGAACGTTCTGGAAACTTAGAGGTAGTAATCTCTGACTGCCACTGTAGCCTAAACCCTGTCTTTGTACATGACCGGCTCTTTGTGCCCAAGGTCATAGACTAGCATTTCTCATTTCTGAGTACAAACTAGGCCATAGAGTGATACCTCACCCTCTGAGGGCACTTAGCTTTGTGCATCTTTGGGAAAGTGGTAACCCATTCTGTCTTTGGTCGTGTGCTAAGTCGAAACTGTAATCTATCTTTCGGACACTGGATGGCAATATTCTAAATAGGCTAACATCCAGTTCCGGGTGTTGGGGCCAGTGTTCCATGGGTTTGCATAACAAAGCTTCAGTTCTGAAATCCCATTTAGTCTCTGGCTTTGAGACTTGAAGAGTATGTTGCCAACAGAAAATAGAAAAGGCTATTTGGCTAAGCCTGCCAGTCTGTCCATCCAAACACTTGCAATAGGTCAATCATATTATCCTTAATGATGGAAACAATATATGTAGTAAATTAACTCCAGAAGGCCAACGGCTAAGTTTTCTTATAGTGAAATTAAGAATCTGAGCACATTCAAATAATTTCTGTTCCAGTGCAAAATGTGAACGTCTGTAGTTTCGCAGCATCCACATATGATCAGCATATTCTGAACTGGATGTGATCTGGGTGTGAATCTGTGTCACTGTCCCCCAAATTGGGAAATCTGTGGAATCTTTGATGATGCTGGTCTGTTTGGGATATCATGACACCAGATTAGGAATCTGAGGGGGAAGAAAGGAGAAGGACACTGTCAGCTGGCCAGAACTTGGTATTAAGACAGAAGGGAAAGGATTATATGTGGAAATAAGGGAAGGAAATCATCTGATCTCTGCATGTAACAAAACACAAAAACAAACAAACAAAAAACAAACAAACAAAAAGAACTAGGATGTTCCCTTATTCAAAAGAACAAAACTGAAGCTATGTGTATTTTGATGGCTTTTGTTTCTTGATTTCTTTTTGGAGATATCCAAGGACGTGACTTGCAGCCAGACTTGTACAATTCCAGAAAGTCTTGCAGAACGTCTGGGCAGGGCAGTCACATGGGCTAAACTCTAAGAAAGTGCCTCACTTCCTCCAACTTTTCAGAGATCACCCTTGACAATGGATTCAAAATCAAGACTAATAAATAAATTACTGACGCCAGCCATGTGTCCTGTGAGCACAGTTCTTGGCCATTTCTCTTGGACAGTGTCTCAAAATGGTAATGAGGAAAAGCACCATAAGGAATTACATTGAACCCAAAGCACCAAGCGAAGCTTAGCTCTCCAGATGCCGTCAGAGCTGGGCTGGCTTCAGTGCAGATGTGTGCTCGGGCCAGAAGGGATCATTCTCATCCGTAACTGCTTGCTCTGCTAAACCCCACCCCATTCTTACAGGACAAAGGATGTTTTAAAATAAGGAAAAAGAATTACACCTTAAAACAAACAAGAAAGTCGCACCAGCAGCAAAAACTCATTCCCCTGAGAAAAGTATATAATGTATGTTCACCGTTGACATGTTGTCTTCTGCTTTATGACATGATTTCTATGTGAGTTGAACAGAGGTTGCAGAGAACTATAGAAGCTGTGGAAACGTTAGAGCCAAATCAACTTACAGGTGAAAAGGAAAATACCAGAAAACACATTTTTTTTAGATTTCAGTCCCTCTAATTTCTAAAACAGGGTGGAACTGAGGACACTCATAACTTCTCTGAGTAGCTGATTGCTAGTTCTGGGCAGACAGCAATGTAACAACAACGTACTAAAGAAAGATTATATTTGGAAGTAACAGAGTATGTGTTTGTTTGAGCAGTAAGGGAAATAAAAACTCGTGTCTATAATTGCATCTATATTCTCATTTGCATTTTTATACATGTGGTTTCCAAGAAGCTTGAAAAGTGCTATTTCTAGCTTTTTGTGTGGAGAGGCAGTGATAAGGATATGTAGGGAGGTAGTTGTAGAGGGATGTTCAAATAGGTTACTCTCTACAAATCTAGTGGATCCTAAGCTTGGCCCCACATTAGACATAGGTGGGAAAGTCTTTAAAAGCGCACACTCCAGGCTCCACCCCAGCTCTCCTGCATCAAGATCTTCAGGCATTGGCACATTCATTTACTGTCATTAAGCATTGCAGGAGAGCCCTTGTTAGTCGGAATGCCGTGGCCCAGCAGGCAGCCCTCTGGGATAGGCTCCTTTTAAGACAGCTCAGGCCTACCACCATCCTAAATGCCCCATTATCTTCAGGAAATGACATGCTCTATTTCCGTGCCAGTGGGCAGCTTACCCAATGGTAGCCTTCTTTCCTCAACCTGCTAGCTTCCCACTTTCAGAATTTTCCAGGTAGGAAGCAATCACTAATCCCTACTGCAGTGTAGACTGCCAGCCACTAGGGAATGCCCTGAGGTCATACCTGACGCTTTGATCAAGGCCCCTGAGGACTTCAGCACATAAATCTCCAGCCTCGTTAATTCCCACACATGCCCACCCAATTTCTACAAGTGTTTCTTAGAGACTGTTACTTGGCTGAGAAAAGAAGCACCATCTTCCTCTCTCTGGGGGAGAAAAAAAAAAGGTCAAAATGTTTTCTACTGTACATTTCTTTACAGAATCAATCTTTCTAAATCATAATTTTCTCATTGATCTGCTGGAGACAAATCCTGCTGCTTGGGAGACAAGCTTATTCACCATGCAAGAAGAGATAAATTTAGTAATTCTCTTTAGAATATGGGAATACTTATCTCTTATTGTTTTCAGCTTTAGCCAACATTCAGGATGTCACTTTTAATTTCCTGTTCCACAGATATTTAAACTCTGTAAGCTGAGTTCAATAATAAAAAGATTGTAATGGTAAATTTTATGTGTCAACTTTGACTAGCCATGGAGAAGCCCATATATTCAGTTAAACATTATTTCTGATGTGTCCATGAGACTGTTTCTGGATAAAATTGATATCAGAATCAGTAGACTGAATAAAGCAGACTGGCCTTTCCTAATGTGTGTAGGACTCATCCAATTCACTGAAGGCCTGGTTAGAGCAAAAAAGCTAAGAAAGAAAGAATTCTCTCTCTCTCTCTCTCTCTGCATGACTGTCTTCAAGCTGGGACATGGGTCTTCTGTTGTCTTCTGACTTGGACTTGGATTGAAACTTACGTTATTGGCTCTCTTGGTTCTCACACCTTTGGACTCAGACTGGAAGCGTACAGCTGACTCTCCTGGGTCTCCGTCTTGTCAGCCACAGATCTTGGGACTTACCGGCCTCCACAACTGTTTGAGCTAATCCCATATAATAGATAAAGAGAAAGGGAGATGCCTTGATTGGTTCTGTTTCTCTGAAGAACCATAATAAATGTAATTATTTCTCATCACTCCCTGCTAAGCCGATTCTGTGGGCCTGTTCTCTTGCTCACACCAACCCCCACCCAAGACTCCATTAGGAGAAACTTATCCTATAGCTTTTCTCTTCTCTGCTTATTTAAGACCAATCTCAACTAGCTGGCACCAACTCAATTACACTTTAAATTTATCTACTATTCAGAGATTCTTGACGCTGGTCGTTAAAGCTTTGGTCGCCTGACATAGTGAGACTAGTTATACTGCAAAATTGGCAAATGCTAAAAATCAGGGGTTTTAGGAGAGGAGATCCAGTTTTACCCATACCATTTGGGGGTAACCATAAAAAATTTACCTTAAAACTAAGCCCTCCGTAAAATCTGGACACTATAATTATGAAATTTACATAAAATAGATGTTAATAAAAAGGTTTTTAAAAAAATAAAGTAAAATAGTAAAAAAAGTTAAAATAACTCTCCATTTCTCTAAGCCCAAGACTACAGCTAGCTTGGACTTAGAAACCTAGAATTTAGGAGAGGAATAGAGGAACGTGACTAGTTTCTCTTCTACTCTTCTTTCTTGCCCCAACAGTCTTTCTTTCCTACTTAGTATTGCTGTTGCTAATCTTTCTAAGGTCGGGCTTCAAAGGAGAGAAGGTTAGGGAGAAAGGAGCCAGCCAGGACTCCTTTCTGGCTGGTGCAAATGCAATCTGGCACTTGTTCCCGCCCACTGTAGGGGCTGCACATTGCTCTGCTCTTCTCCTGTGGGCTTCTCCTGAGGTCAGAGTTTTCAGGCAGGGGACCTCTGGCTGCTGATCTCCGGGTACTTCCCTGGCTGATTGCGTAGGCCGTTCCCTCAGCACTTTGGGCTCAGACGGTCCAGTCTGCTCTCAAGTTCCCATGGCCCTTTCAAGTAGTGCTCTTAGATGAGATCCTTTCGAGATGATTCCTGGTAAGATTTCTCCCACCCTCCCAGCCACATTTTCCCTAAGTACACATTCTTTACCCACAGAAAATGGGCACTTGCAACCCTCTATCAGCTCTGTTCCTCAAGAGTCTATTGCCCTTGACTTTGCAAATGTGAGTCAAGGTCACTGTGACTTCCAAACCCCTGATGACACAGGTCACAATCTCTCAGTAATTCTCATGAAACTTCCTTTCCCATTTGGGCTGATGTGAAGAGGAAGGATCCACCCAAGTTCCTCTCTGTGAGGAAAGGAATCCATAAGCAGAAAAACAATGCTCCAAAATGTTGTTCCCCCAAATTTCCTTTTATAGTCTTGTTATGGATAATGAGCCAACAGTGGCTTCTAAGTGTATCCTATATAGATGGTCTAGTACCCTGTTCTGCTATGAGGGGAGAACTTGGCCCCTACTTTATTGCTCTGCGCTTTTGGAGCCTCAGCAGAAATTCTCAGATAACAAGTCATATTTTAACGTCTTATTATATATGTATCTGTAAGTATGTTTGAATTTAATACATAAACTATCGAGCAATACACAGACATATTACAACTTAACCTTCGGGAGAAAAATATTGGGGGGATGTATGTACTTTTACTATAGATTTTTCTGTAGTATTAGTTTATTTTTACAGTGTAGATGTATTAGCATATTCTTTAAAAAAAAAAGATGCTTCTGGTGCCTATTCAGGTTTGAGAACCACTGATCTCTCAGTACCCATTATTTTATTTAAGCAACTTATTGTAATTTGATAAGTTGTACTTGTAATAAGTACAACTTATTGTACTATCTGTGTGTATTTTTACTGTTTGCTTCTCTCTCCAGACTGTTATGTCCAAGAATTGTCAGTATTTGTTACCAGTGTATCCCTGCCACTAGTAGATGCTCTTTCTTGAAGCAAAAATTAGAAATAGAAAAACAGGAACTAATAGAAGTAGTTGCCTACAGTGGGTCAGTATGGGATAGACAGGATTTGGAACAAAACTCTTCAATGAATATTTTTTATATTTTTTGAAGTTCAAACAATGTAAATACATTTTGAGTTGTAAAAATGTCTGTCAATGGACATCTTCTGACCATGTATGCTATTTGCTAGGCTAAAATCTCGCTTTCTTCTCGGAAGTCCTAGATCCTATCCCAGCCTAGCAAATGTCCTGCCTCCATGTGGGGAGCTCCATATTAGCACGCACAATCAGAACATGTCCATTAAAAGACATTTTTACAATTTAAAATGTATTATCAAAGAATAGGTCACACACACACACACGCACACATACACACAGCTGTCTTTTAAATTTCATACGACTTAAAGATATATTTTTTTTAAGAATTTATTTATTTATTTGACTCAGAGAGATCACAAGTTGGCAGAGAGAGAGAGAGGAGGAAGCAGGCTCCCCGCTGAGCAGAGAGCCGGATGCGGGGCTCGATCCAAGGACCCGGAGACCATGACCTGAGCCGAAGCCAGAGTGCTCTCTCTTCTCCCTCCTCCACCCCTGTTCTCGGCCATCTCTCCCTCCTTTCTCTTTCTGCAGATATCTTCCTTTTCGCTTTTCTTCTCTTGCCCGAACCTGCTTAGTTCCTCTCCTCTCTGCAGATGAATTGACATGGGACTTGAGCAGAGTCCTCTTGATAGCTAAAATTCACGTAATTCACACCCAAATTCGGTTTTTTAAAACAACGAAGAGAACTGCAGCGTTGCGGAGTAGTGGACACTGAGCTCGGACTCCGGAGACCTGGTGCTAATCCCGGTTCTGCCAAGGAGCATCAGCCGTGCGGGTGAGAACGAACAGCCTCTCAACGTCTCGGGCTTCCTCTTCATGGGGAACCCACCGGACCGGGGTGCTGAAGCGGGAAACGCAGTGAGAATGCGGTACAAGAAGCCCACTCAGACGAAGGGACTGACAAGCCCCTCTCTTCTCCTAGTATTTCCAGATAGTGAGTCACCTTTTGTCAGAAAATTCCGGAAGAATATACTATACACATATTCTATAAAACAATTTTGTCCACTTTACTCTCTTGTGAGATCATTTTAAAATTTCCCCTTCTTTGGGCAAGGCAACGTTCAATTCCTGGCATTTCAGGGAAACTCTGTACTTGTCTTTTGGTTGTTGACTGATTCAGTCACTCTTTGAACAAATATTTATTGAGGAAGTAGCAAGCACCGGGTCACTTTCCAGGGTTATTCCGTGTCACACTCACCACAGCCCTGTGAGGTACACAACATCCTCCACTTTAAAGGGAAAGATGCGGGGACGGGGGCAAACCGAGCAAACGTCTGTCCAAAGCGTACACAGGGTTTCTATCATCATGTCTTCATGGAATTAGCTTGTTCCTTCGAGCACACGGGGCAGTAAACACCAAAACCTGTTTTGACCTGTTTCTCAGTGGTGCCTTCGGAACTGTGGAAAGGCACCGGGGAATCACTGGGTCTTGGCTGAGAACGCTCAGTTAGATTTCCGCCTCACACTGCCAGCGCTGTCGGGACCCGGGAGACGGAACAGGAATCAGCCACCTCCCACCTAAAGGATTTGCCACCTGCTGGCAAAGTTTAGCAAAAATTGTTGTTCTCTATTAAGACAACTTGCTTTAAACAGTACTTTTCCTGGCTCTACAGATCAAGCTCTTCCAATGATCAAGACAGGCACATTTTCATGATACTAAGCTAGTACGCAGAGTTTCTAGGTACGAAGGGAAATCTCTTTGGTACTCGCTGCCTTGAAGAAAGGGCAAAAGTGCACCTCTCCGTCAATGCCGCTGCCTTTTGAGAAAGGCATATCCTCTGTGTGCCACAAAAACGAGCTGCAAAAAGACATTGTAAAGAGTTCAGTAGGCTGAACTAGAATTGGGGGGGCTTGTGGATTCATAAATCATCTGCCCTTCTGTTTCTCTGGCTCTCAAAACTGGTGTTGGCAAGTATTGTACTCTTTGGTTTCCTGGTTTTTTAACTTACAAAATACAAATTTCAGTATTTCTCACCAAGTGACAAATGTAAAATGTTTTGGAATTTTCAGAGGAACAGTGCTTTTGCAGACACTGCTGTTTGCCAAAAAACCTGAAGTTGAAGTCTGAAAAAGTATGCGACTTTAATTAAATGACCAGGCAAGAAATGTATCATTTCCAAATCATGGGCAGGTATACAATTTTTTTTAAATTTTACATTACAATAGAACTCTGCAGCTGAAACATATAAAATATTGCAGTGTGGGGCCGGGATGAGATTTTTGTGTGGAGTGGGAACGAGCAGGGTCACTCATTCTCAGATAAAATGCACACAGTCAAGAGCTCCATGACTGTCTGTGAGACAGATGGGAACTCCTGACGCACACCAGGCCACTGTTCTTCAGCAAAGAAAACAAAAACCCAGGTGCAGAATGTACTGGAACCGAGCAGAGGGGCCTTCCAGGGTGTTCACTGTTTACAAGAAAGAGGAACGGAGGTCTCCTCGTTGAGTGGCCGCTCTTCCTGGGGGTCTGTTCCCCCAGCCGGTCTCAAGCAGAGTATCCCCCCGCAAAGGCCCAAGCAGCCGCTGTCATTGACCTCTGCCCCTTCAAAGAGCGAGGCCGGGGGGCCGCTTGCGCCCTGTCAAGATGTGCTAATTGCCTGAATGCTGAGCATCAGAGCCCACATTCTAGGACAGCGTTTCTATAGTGGGGCTGCCTCCCACACATCTTTCTCTGGCCCTTAAGTGTTTTAAAGGAAAACAGTTTCCATCTGTTTCTTTACAGATTGCTGGCATCTTTTCCATCCAGTTGTATGTTATCAGCTCCCAGTTATGTCTGAAGGATGCTATTATCTGGGGAAGGAAAAAGCACTGTAGGAAGAAGGATCTGGTGGGAGAGGGAGGGTCCTCCAGATAGCGCTCCTGTGCCCGGCGCACGCCCCTCGTGCACAAGCGTGGCTGCGTCAGATGGTCGCAGCAACCGCAGAGGACAACACTCCTGCTCCCTGGGCGGAGCGGTCCGCTGGGGCTGGGGACACTGCTGCTCACGCGCCGCTCTCCGGTCTCTCCTCTCCCCTCTCGTGCTCGACACAACCTGGCCAGGCTCCGAAGATGAGGTTCGGATTGTTTCTACTCCAGTGCCCTTCCCTTGGCGAGCCAATGAGGAACAGACTCTCCTGTCTGCCTCCTCAGATGTAGTCCCAGCCCGATTTTCCAGATGTATTCTAAACCCTTGCCAACCCAAGCTCTCCGGCTGCACCCCTGGTTTCTGCCCTCCCTCCTACAAATAAGACTCCTCTGACTCGTCTGTCTTTACCCTTTATTCTTGCCTCCTTTCAGGGAGACCTGACTGCATTTCACAGATCAGCACAAAGGTCATCTCCCCCAGAAAACCTTGTCCCTGCCTTTTATATGTGTTAAACCCATTATAACTCATTATGTTCCACTTGTAGCTCGTCAAAACCCATTAAAGATGATGCCCACACTGAAAATCATCACTAAAATGCAAAATTATAATTGTCCTCACAGAACATTGTATTATGCATCATGTAAGGAGAATTAGAGAAAAGAGGTAAATTTTTAAAATCTCTTTGGAGCTGTCTTGAGAGAGAAACAGAAAGAGGAGAATGGAGTCACATTAAAAAAAAAAACATAAACTAAGTATGGAGATAATAACATAAAATTGAGTTTCCAAGTAACAATCTATGGTCATTCTGTTTTATCTAGAGGTGTTAGACAAACACCTATACATTCCAAAGCGATGTCTCAGGTGAAGGAAAGTTAATGTTGCATCCCTACAAATGACGAGAACCTACTTATTATCTCATCCTACCATGAGCAGAGAGGTACTAATAAGTGTTTAACAATAGGCTCTGGAATGAAAAGGGGCCTTGATCTGTAGTTTTTGCCAATTTCTTTAGTGTAAATACCTTCATCACTAATATTTCAATCTGAACCTCCTGGTGTGACATCGCTGATCATGGAACTAGAAGAGATGGGCACTTTGGGCTCTTCTGAGCTGGTACAGGGCCCCTCCACCACCTCACTCTAAGTGCCAATTGTTGTCCCGATTCGGCAGATGAGGAAACTGATTCAGAGGTTTTATAACCTGTGCAACATCAAGATCATCTGACAGACATATGGAAAACGTAAGCCGATAGTGTGTCCCATTAGATTGCAAATCTCACTCTTTCCCGCTAGAGCACACCATCTGAACGTCATGGAAGCAAGACACAAAGGAGTAGTCACACGGCAGACAGACCTCAGTAAAATGTGTCAATAGGAGAGACATGTCTGGTAGCATCTAGTGATATTTCTCAGAAAAATAGAGAAATGGAAAAAGAGAGAGAGAGATGAGCAGGACTAGAGCTGTTGCCTCTCACATGCTCTCCCCCCAAGCCCCCAGTCTCACCAAAAGCACTACTTTCTTTAAGTCACACAACTAATTTCTCCTTGTAGTTTGTATTTTTTCATTTCTCATTTATCCCTTCTTCCTTCAATCGCTCCTTCCTTTTACTTCCTATCTGCTGCCCAGCCTTCTTCCCTGTCATTCTTCCCCAACTACTGTTTTATTGTTGTTCTTTCATCAATGAGGCTCTGAAGTAATACACAGCACTGTTTTCCAGTGTTGCCCATCACCCGTAATTCATCCTGCATCGTCTGGAAAGCCCTGGGTCAAGAAGTATAGTCCCAGAATCAGGATCCATTAATGGAGTAGACAGAAGTGTGTTATGAGGATCCAAAGGATTTACCCAGAGGCATAAAAAAACACACCTATTAAAAGTTTGGAGGAAAAAATTCATTTCTGGGGTATCGAGCTGAATTTTGATTCTTCTCAATAAGCACAAACCAAGGTAACGTCTAAATGTCGATGCATCTAACTCTCAGATCCCAGTATCTTACAGAGAAAAGAATTATAATACGTAAGGCATAGACAAAGTACATGTCCTCTTATTCCCATCATGATCCTTCCTGCTACTCCATTTAACACTAAAATGCATTTCTACCTTAGCCTTCATAATAAAAAGGACCAATTCTCTGGTAGCTGACCATGCACATCCAACGAAATACAGAACAACCCATGGCAAAAGGAGCCGTTCTGGTTAAATCAAATGAGGCTTTTAAAAAGTCACGTACTCAGGGATCACTTTGTAGCCCTTAGCTTTTGTCTAAAATATTCCCCAGGGGAGAATTTGCCTCCTCTCGCACCACGGCACCCTCTTTACATGTCCCATTTGTCAAGCCGTTTGTCGGCACGCAGGGCTGCCCGAAGGGCCTGGCCTTTGTCAGAGGCTCATCTGGGAAACACAGCAGAGCTGCCTCACGTCCGACACAGCCACCTCCTAACAGTGAACAGACCCAGCCCATGCGTGACCCGCCGCGCCTGACGCACACTCGCAGCATGGAGCGCTGAGTCGCTGTGACACATCTAGCTGGAGGACCATTAAGGAAAACGGCGTAAGAGAAGGGACAGGAGACAGGACGCAAGACCTGGCCCTGAGTCTCTCCAGGCCTCAGTCTCTTCTTCCGGATCCTTAGACAAGAGCTGGAGGATTATAGGGTAGTTTCTAGCTGAGAAACTCTATAACAGAAGTAAAACATCACCAGGCTGGGCTTTCCTTTTTTTTAGCTGTATGAAGTATTGAAAAAAACATTTTTTTTTTATTTTAATCGGGGGCTGTTTGCCCTAAACAAACAAACAAAAAAGTGGGAGGGGCAAGAAATTAAAAATAGAGCTTCCCTACGACCCTGCCATTGCACTTCTGGGTATTTACCCCAAAGACACAGATGTTGTGAAAAGAAGGGCCATCTGTACCCCAATGTTTATAGCAGCAATGGCCACGGTCGCCAAACTAGGGAAAGAACCAAGATGCCCTTCAACGGACGAATGGATAAGGAAGATGTGGTCCATATACACTATGGAGTATGATGCCTCCATCAGAAAGGATGAATACCCCACTTTTGTAGCAACATGGACGGGACTGGAAGAGATTATGCTGAGTGAAATAAGTCAAGCAGAGAGAGTCAATTATCATATGGTTTCACTTATTTGTGGAGCATAACAAATAGCATGGAGGACAAGGGGTGTTAGAGAGGAGTAGGGAATTTGGGTAAATTGGAAAGGGAGGTGAACCATGAGAGACTATGGACTCTGAAAAACAATCTGAGGGGTTTGAAGTGGCGGGGTTGTGGGAGGTTGGGATACCAGGTGGTGGGTATTATAGAGGGCACGGCTTGCATGGAGCACTGGTGTGGTGAAAAAATAATGATACTGTTATGCTGAAAATAAATAAATGCAAAAAAAAAGTGGGAGGGGTGGCTGTGTGCTTTGGAAGTTTACTTTCCAAGTCATCTTGGAAATTCTGAAAAAGAGGGATCCATAACCAGAGGTCTCAGGAAGGATGCTACCTGGCCAAGCACTGAGAGAGGGAACCTGCTACCCGTTGGGCACTCGCCATGGGTCAGATGTTGAAACTAAGCTCACGGAAGAGGCAGGGCCTGTGAGGGCAGCAGCCTCTGGGCGGAGTCACTGCCTTCTGGGGTCTAGGCCTGAGCAGTGGTCTGACTGATACCTCGCTTCTCTGTGAGACGAACAGCTTCCAAGAGCCTGCCTCCCATTGATGAAGGAAAATGACGGCCTCACAAGGACAGTGTCAGTACTTTCCCTGCAAGTACAAGCTGAGGAACTGAAGTTCAGAAATGGTGAGTAATTTGCCTTCAGCGTAAGACTGTAGAAGGAGGTAGAGCTTGTGTCAAACTTTGATCTCACTAACTGCAAAGTTCTATTCCCTGATAGTCCAGTACACAGCGGGGCCTCGTCTAAAGACTGTATCAGAATCCCTGGGGGTGTCTACCAGTGAGATAGGTTCCCTGACCACAGGCCAGATCTTCCAAATCTGTGTGTGTGTGTTGCATGGCAAAAGGGACAGAAATCTAGTTTTGTTTTGTTTTGTTTTTAAAGCAAGTTTCTTGAGTGTTTTATGCATTCAAATTTGAAAACTTTTGCACAATACTATATGGCCTTCCTAAATAAAACTTACAGGAACCAGATATGACCCAAAATGCAATCATAGAAAGAATTTTAATAAGAAAGATCAACACCAGGAACATCATAACACTCGAGTTGGCTGACCAGTCCATTCCCTTCCCAGCACAGGAGAAACCAAAGTCCTCTCGGCAAGGGGCCTAGGGAGTGAGCACAGAGTAAGGGCAAAGCCATCGGATGCACTAGGAGTAAAGTTAGTCTGTCTCCACGAGGAGCTCAACTCGACAAGGAGAACCAATTGGCTCAGTACTGTCCATGGCAGACACATCTAGTTTTGCACTGATAAATTCCTGCTCTTTGTCTCCCCAGGACCAATTCCAATCTCCTGTTGATACGCTCTTTATCAGTCAGGTGCAATAGCGTTGACTAGGCTATGGTTCTTGTTTTTAGCTTCTGAAGAAACAGTTGAGATACTTTGATTAGAATGAGACACCGCCGACTCCACTGGGCAGTAGGTTTTCAGATCATTCAAACAGCTGGCGCTTATACACGCTGTTCTGAGAACCCGGCTTGTGTCCTCTTCATTGATCTTCACAGCAGCCCTCTGAAGGAAGTGCTGTCAATTGTCCTCACTCTACAGACACAGAGACTGAGGCACCCAGAGATGAGGTGACTTTCTGATTGTCACACGGCTGTCGGCAGCAGAACTGGGGTTTGAACATGTACAGCTGAGCCTCAGATCACGCTCTTACCCACACTGCCATTGCTTCTAAGCTATCTCATATGCTTACTTTTTGATGGAACACAGATCTCTACGTCACATCACAGATGTATTTTTTGATGGAACACAGATCTCTATATCTAGGTGACATTTTAAAGAAAAGATTGTGTCTGTAACAAAAGTACAACTTTTTTTGTTTTGTCACATACATAGAAGAATGACTTCGAAAAAAATTAAATCACCTTTATGATACCCGCTTATCTTAAATTATATACTGTAAATTCTACACATAAATTATCACTAGGAATATAAAATCAACTGGATAAAACAGTGTGAAATAAGTGTATCACTTCTTTCCCTAGTTATTTCATCCCACCTGATGTGGGTCTAGATGTTTTGACTGATAAATCATGTCAGAATCACCAGAATTTAAGAGAACTTAGACTCTCCGTGTCATGGTACTATTCTGACTGCATTACTGATTATGCTGAAGATGGCTTCCAAGTAAGCTGAACTCGTGCATACCTTTTACATTTATTTTAAAAAGATTCCTTCGAAGATCAATGACATCAAGAGATGAGGGTCTGCAAGAATGATCACAGGCCAGATACAAGCTCTGTTTCTGCTGTTTCTTCCCTTTTATGTGAAGATGCAACTTACACAACATCCTGAAATTTCAAATAGAGACAGAGTTATTTGAATTTTCCCAAAGTGATTTAGGAAGCCGTAATCCCTCTTGGAGTTTGAAACCAGACCATGTTTCTTCTTGAAATGTTTGTATATCTCCTGGATTGGAAGAATAAATATTGTGAAAATGTCTATGCTACCTAAAGCAATCTACACATTTAATGAAATTCCTATCAAAGTACCATCCATCTTTTTCAAAGAAATGGAACAAATAATTTTAAAATTTATATGGAACCAGAAAAGACCTCGAATAGCCAAAGGGATATTGAAAAACAAAGCCAAAGTTGGTGGCATCACAATTCCGGACTTACAAAGCTGTCATCATCAAGACAGCATGGTACTGGCATAAAAACAGACACATAGACCAATGGAACAGAATAGAGAGCCCAGAAATAGACCCTCAACTCTATGGTCAACTAATCTTCGACAAAGCAGGAAAGAATGTCCAATGGAAAAAAGACAGCCTCTTTATAAACAAATTAAAAGAGCAAGAATTAGGGCACCTGGATGGCAGAGTCCATTAAGTTAGTCTTGGGTTCAGCTCAGGTCATGATCTTGGAGTCACGAGATCAAGCCCTGGCTCATGTTCCACGCTCAACGTGGAGTCTGCTTAAGTTTCTCTCTCCCTCTCCCTTTTGATGCTCCCCACCATGCTCGCTTGCTCTCTCTCTCTGTCTCTCAAGTAAGTAAATAATTTAGAAAAAAATGAATAGTAAATAAAAAATAAAAGAGAAAGAATTTCTCTTTTCCCCTTCACATTCCTTTGATTTTGATTGATTGCTAAAGAACAACTAGTCTACAATATTTTACTTTAAGAAAATCTCCAGCAAACTTATCCCAATTGAACACGCAGAACATCCTATAATGCTGCATCAAGTTGAGATTAAAGTTCATTATAAGTAATACAAAGACCATTTTAGACTTCCTGCTCTACCAGGTAAGTCAAACATTCTATCAATTCATGCATTACCAAGAGATTAAACATTACAACCAAGTCAACAAAAGATTAACTGATTCAGATCTAGGTGAATGACTAGATGAACACCATTACCACCTTGATAAAAGAGTACCAAATACTCTTTCATTGTGGAGGAAGAATCTCAAATCTGTGTCATGCATAAAGTCTATGGTTAGCATCTTGAAGAACATGTATATGACACTGTATCTCCCAAAGTTTTCCAAGTCAACCTTGATTTCAAACATCCTGCCTTACTCACCCCTTGAAATTACTGAGTAGCTCCCATCCACCGCACTATTTGTCAAACTATGTATCCTGGTTTTTTGTTTAGAAAATACGGTCAGAATAGGCTTTTGCTTCATTTACCATCAATGAGCTTTGTGAGTGTTTCCTTTCAAAATGTGTCTCACAGAACCTGGACTGAAAGAGTCTTACAAGGGTCAACGTTTCTAAAGCCAGATTGCCTGGGTTCTTACCATAGTCCCCATCTGCTCCTTCCTTGCTCTGTGAGCCAGGGAACCAATTTAGCCCCACCAAGGCATAGTTTCCTCAACTGCAAAATGAATACTAATAATAGGTCTCCTCTTGTATTGTTAAGATAATTTAGTAAGGCAATAGTTATTAAGTTCTTAGAATAGTCCTTAGTACATATTAACTTCTCAGTAAAAATTAGTTCAATATTTTAACTAAGCTATTAATTTAATTGATGATTAGATGAGACCAATAACAGAGATATTGCCATTTTACTTCAAAAATGGCTCCACGCTAGGGATACCTTGGTGGCTCAGTCAGTTAAGTGGCCAACTCGGGGTTTCAGCTCAGATCATGGTCTCAGGGTCATGAGTCTGAGCCCCGAGTCAGGCTCCACACTCAGGGGAGAGTCTGCTTGAGAGTCTCTCTTCCTTTACCCTTCCTGCCCATGCACTCTCTGTCTCTGTCTTTGTCCCTCTCTCTCTCAATAGATACATTAATAAATAAATATTTTTAATGGCTTCATACTATAGGAAGGATATACAGTTTGTAGTCACACTATGGAGTTGTTGATATAATTTAACCTATTCCTGGAAAGTTATCTGCCTTCTACCTTGCTTTTGATTTATAATATATAACTACCATATTGTTGTATAAGTACCTTAACAATTGGAGAAAACATTCTTGTCAGTTTCTTGTTGCCAATATTTTATACCATTAACTGCACATTAAAGGAAAACCATCCATGAGGGTATTATCACATCTCTTCGTTATCTGTCTCCACAAGTTCTTAAGTGAATGGATTTGCCTCTTATACCAGGGCTGATTTATTTCAAATATCACAACAAAGATATGTTTGTTTGCTCTTCTCTTCTTTGGGCTAACAAGTATTAATGCACGTTTAACATCAAATATTCTATTTTTAATGTTTAATAAAAGGTTGGCAAATGAAATGTCAATATGGCATATTTTTATTTTGGGATAGGAAATATTTATACATGATTTTTCCCCCCAAAGAGGACCTAAATAGAAGGAATGATGTGGAAAAGTGTATGACCGAGACAATCTGAATCTAACAAATAAGACTCCATTAATTCTTGAGAAGTAATTCTTTATTTATTTGACAGAGAGAGAATTCATAAGTAGGCATAGAAGCAGTCAGACAGAGAGGGGGAAGCAGGCTCCAGGCTGAGCAGAGAGCCTGACTCGAGGCTCGATCCCAGGACCCTGAGATCATGACCTGAGCTGAAGGCAGAGGCTTTAGCCCACTGAGCCACTCAGGCACCCCTGAGAAGTAATTCTTATAGTCAACAACTACAAAGGTCCTAACTGTTGCTCCTGGACAACCAGTTCTCATGAGCCCACTGTGGAAGGACAGATGGTGCGGCATGCGGGAACCAGCTGTTTGCTGAGGGAGGTCAGAGCACTAAGGGGGGAAAGAAAGGTTTATTCAGACATGTGCAGAACAACTGTAAAGCACACAATCTTTTTTTTTAAAGTTTTTATTTATTTATTTGACAGACAGAGATCACAGTAGGCAGAGAGGCAGGCAGAGAGAGAGGAGGAACAGGCTCCTTGCTGAGCAGAGAGCCCGATGCGGGGCTCGATCCCAGGACCCTGAGATCATGACCTGAGCCGAAGGCAGAGACTTCACCCACTGAGCCACCCAGGTGCCCTAAAGCACACAATCTAATCTAAGCACACCAGTCATACAACCAACAAGCCTCACTCATAACAGGAATTAAAGAAATCTGAGCTGGATGAAGAAATAATGAATGAGTTGGATCGTGAAGGTCTAAGAAGGTAGGAAATGCAAAGTAATGTGTTTATGAACTTTTTATTTGTTTGGTTATTGCCATAATGGCTGTCAATTAACCCACCTGTCTCTAAACCTCAGTTTCTTCTTTAGGAAAATATATATAGTAATAATACTATAAATTAATACGCCTTCCTACTGCAGAAGACTGTCGTAAATTTCAAATGAGGATACTCTGGAATTTACAAATGCTGTACACAATTAAGTAATTTTTATTTCAGTTCCTTAAAAAAATTGAAAAGCCACTGGTATTTTTTTTCTTTTTTTTTTTTCAATTTATTTATTTTCAGAAAGACAGTATTCATTATTTTTTCACCACACCCAGTGCTCCATGCAATCCGTGCCCTCTATAATACCCACCACTTGGTACCCCAACCTCCCTCTGGTATGTTTACACAGATTTTTTTTTTCCCCTCAACCCACCTTTCCGTATCTAGAGGTGTGGGGATGCAGTAAAGGGTGGAATGTTAAAGGGAGAAATCGTTATTCCTAGGGAAGGCAGGTGGAGAATCTTCAACTCTCTTTCCCTCTGATGATTTAGAGGGATTGTCTGCAGAACCTGTGAAATGAAAGAAGGAAGTCAGCATCGATTTCCTTTGCGAGTCCAGCACCAGAAGGTTTGTACGGAGCAAGGTGTGGCCCCGGAAGAGAAAGGTGAGAGATTGCAGCTGGTAAGTTGAAGAACAGTCATCGCAAGTTCAAGGTGTGAAAGCACTATCAGTCCAACGGAGCTGTTTCAAGCCTCACTTGCCCTCTTGCAAGCACCGTGTGAGGGATGGAGCCGGCCCCTCCTGAACGCCGCGGGAAGACAGATCAGAAGGGGGGACCACAGAGTTTCCTGTGTTAAAATATTAATTATTTGTGGGTGGTACTTTTTAAACATAGCCTGAGTTGCTATTGAGATGCAAATGTGTGTTTATTGCCCTGAGGGAGATGTTATGAAAAAATTTTAAAAAGACAATACCCAGAGCTGGAAATTGCCCCTGGGCCAAGGGCAGATGTTGGGCAAGAGCTCAAAGTCTCTGGGAGGACCGGAAGGAAGGAGGAGGGGCAGGGGAAAAAGGTCAGAAAGAAGTAGAAAAGGCCAACAGGGACATCCGTGAGAGCCGATTAAAACGTCACAGCTGAGCCCAGTCATGGTCAAATCCAAGAAGGATTCACAAGATTCAACGAGGACAGTAGTCAGCGAGCGAGGACTGACAGACACCTCCCGGCGGAAGCAAGTACGGCCAAGCCCAACTGTTCTGCCTTCATGGTGGGAAATGACTCTGCACCTGGTAAGCCAGCGACCGGCTGTGCCTTCCCCAGCAGTAGAAGTTGGCTTAGAAATAAAACAGCCTCCGGGCACCCGAGTACAGAGCAGAACACCGGAACCTCTTAGAGAAGCAATAGAGAAGAGACAGAAAAAGCCGAGTTTTTGAAATACTTAGTGGAGAGGTTTTCCACTCACCTTTTTTGCCCACTGGATGGTGGAAGGAGAGAAAATCAGAGACTCACTAGAAAAGCACCTGAAGAAATAAGGGGAAACCAAACATCCAATTCTCATTGCTTCAGCCACACTGGAAGAGAAATAAAAACAACAACTAGAAACAACTGAACAAACAATTAGAGATATATGTGGACTTAGAGGCACTCAGTCAACCAAGCACCATGGCTATTTCCAAGCAACTCAGTATATAAAAGCAAAATGTTGAGGAAACTCCAGTCCATTAAAGGTTGGCAGGAGGCAGAGCTAGAACTATGTTCCTACCTTCGTGTCTCCTGTAGACTCAAAGCTCCTCCATAGGTGACGCCAGCACCGTGACACGAAGTGTCCCAGAACTACGTATTTCATTTGTTTTAAGATTTTATTTATTTATTCGAGAGAGAGCATGAGAGGGGGAAGGTCAGAGGGAGAAGCAGACTCCCTGCCAAGCAGGGACTCGATCCCAGCACTCCAGGATCATGACCTGAGCCGAAGGCAGTCGCTCAACCAACGGAGCCACCCTGGCGCCCCGTATTTCATTTAGAAGTTACACCCAAGCCAAATGGAATTGAAAAATCAGGCTTTTAATTCATTTGTTCAACCAAAAATGATGCATGAGTGCTTCCTTACGCCCTGTGCCCCACAGGGTCCTGGGGTAGTGCCTTAATGGGAGAGAGCATTAACTTTACAGTCAGAATGTAGACACGTAAGAGCGTTGGTGAGACACCCCCGTGAAGTTCATACCTTGAGGTAGTCGGGCTTTTTTTCCTTAATCAGATGGACGACGAGGAACCATGAAATGTGTTTTTATCAGAGGAAAGGCAGAAGCAATTTATACTGCAGAAAGCCTGTGGATCAAGTGTATGCAAAATGGATGGACGGGAAGAAAAATCACGAAATTGAAAGGTCGGGGCGCCGGGGTGGCTCAGTCCTTAAGCGTCCACCTTCGGCTCAGGTCATGATCCCAGAGTGCTGGGATCGAGCCCCGCATGAGGTCTCTGCTCAGCGGGAAGCCTGCTTCTCCTTCTCCCACTCCCCCTGCTTGTGCTCTCTCTCTCGCTGTGTCTCTCTCTGTCAAATAAATAAATAAAATCTTAAAAAAAAAAAAAAGAATTTGTAAGTTTGGAAAACTGTTTCTTGAAGTTGCCACATTAACTTAGTTGTCAGGACATAGAAATATGAATCTGAGTGTCAGTGAGAATATTTTTAAATGGATCAGATCTTTACCAGAAGAACTGGCAAAAGTTGGGAATAATTAGAGACAGAGGATACAAGAAGAGGGGAAGATTGCAAAATGATGAAATGTTTTCAGTTACAAGAGCCCACATGATAGAGAATAATTTGTGTGTGTAAATGACCTAGGTCATTCTTAGAACCATAGAAAACCAAGAAATCAGTAACTTTTCCTCAAACCGGTGGTAGCTGATAAGACACGTCAGAATGCTCACAGCTTTCCAGGCACCGGGGTCAAGAGTAGCTCCCAGGCTCCAATGTTACTTATCTTAAATTCATCGGTAAGATCCTTAATGTTAACATACGCTGCATTAGAGTCAACGGTTTGTTTTACAATTCGTGGAGATATCCTTCATTACACCAAAAAAAAGTAAGTGTTGGAGGAAGAAAAGCACATTTGAGAATGACCCCTTATTTATTCTTAAGGACATGGACATACGGACAGACTCACCACCTTTCACAAAGCAAAAGATCTCCTTGTCAGAACACAAAATAGGTCTCAAGGACCCCAAATGTAATGTTAGAGGGTAAAGATAAAGGATAAAGTGTGAATAACCTTGGATCGGAAAGGACATTTTTTTTTTTGCTAACCCTGCCCTGTCCACTAGCTATGTGAGTTGAATAAAAAAGCCCTGTGTTTTAGCTAAACACAGACACACACACACACACACACACACACACACACACAGGAGGACTTGAGTAGGACTCCTTCATTCATTTATTCATTTAACATACATACTTTCATTAAGTCCTTTTTGTACTAAGCACTGTCCATGATCCTGGGGACCAACTGAGAAGAAAACAAGGTACCAACAGTGAAACACAAGACAAGAAAGCTTGTTGGGAGCATAACCAAAAAAGACAGTCGGGGTCCCCTTGGCTCTGGCAGGACTTCACAAAGGAAGTAAAAGCTGAACTCTCCGGAGGCTTGACCAGGAGTTTCCCCCACGTCCCCTGCTGAGGATGGCTTTCCTAGAAGGAAGGACTGCCTGGTGATCTTAACTTTAACTTGTAAATCTTAAACTTTAAAGTATTTTCTTCCAGAGAATAATCCCTGTTCTTTTGAGAAGAGGTAAGAACATGTGAGAAACTCCCCTCTTTGAGAGAAATTATTAAGAAATTTTATGAAAGCTTTAAAAAGAGATGAACAAGATTCACATTCTCATATTGTCTGAGGAACATAGATCAGGGACGTTTCAAAATAGTGACTTATTAATTCAGTATTTTTACAAAATATATTAAGTTTTGTTACAGGTTTTTTTCAGTGTGTTTCATTCTTTTTATTGTTCTACTGAAAAGACCTAGTTACTTGGAAAAAAAAAGTAAAGGATTCTGTTCAATTGTACAAGTGTTTAGAAGCTTCTTAATTTTTTTTGAAATTAATGTTTTGCTCTTATGATTGGGAGAATCAGGGCAATAAGAGTTTGTCTTTTGAAGTGGTAACAAACTTTTTGAGTTTGTCTTTTGAAGTGTCCTGTTCCATAATTGTATTTGTCTACACAGAAGGATTCACAGTAGATCTAATAGGCAACAGTTTTTGCCATATATCTTCCAATGTTAACATTCCAAAAACGTTTCCTGTTCTTTCTTTGAGATATAGTTTATGACATATATTTTTCTTTTAATTTTCATTGTTATGGAAGTGTAGTAGACATGAAATATATTAGTTTCAGGTATACAGCATAGTGGTCTGAAAATTCTCTACATGATGCTCCTCACAGTGAGCATAGCTACCATCTGTCACTGTACAAAGTTTTTACACTATTATTGACCAAATTCCCTTTGCTGTGGTTTTCATCCCCATGATGTAGTTATTTATATCTCTAAGTTTGTACTTCTCATTTTCACTTATTTCACATATTCCATCGTAAGGTGTATTTTAAAGGTACCTTTTAGAAGTGACGTGTATAGGAACAACATAGTAAGATTTGCATTAAATGATCTTTAAAATAGGATGAAGTGATACAGTATCTTGGAAGAGAAAAAGATCTTCAATTTGCTCAGTTTCTTTGTGTCGAGTGCACTAGATTATCTTATTTAATCTCTACAATAGTCTTAAGAAATAGTCAATTCTTTGTTATTCCCGGTAGTCACCTTCTATAAAGTCACTGTAAACACCGTATTGGAGAATATGGACACAATGTTCCTGGGCAAAGAAGTGTAGGGTTAGTTTCCTGCAAGCCTCTGACCACGGTTATTTTCATTAACTGATTGATGCACAGACTTCTTTATGAGTGTTTCTGTTTAAAGACACCTTATCTATTATATATTGCTGTTTTATTAACATTGAACTCATGGCCAACTTTCAAGCATAACTCACGCCTGGTAAAGTTCCTATAACTCATGTGTTTTCTCCATTACGCACATCAAGCCTTCTTACGCGTAAGAACACTAGACAGCACTTGAGCACCACGCTTGGGGGCTTTCGTGGAGGCACGTGGAGGCTTTTTTGGTGAACAAAAAAAGCACAAAAGTGTGAAAAAACATTGCATCCAGTAGACTGTGAAAAGGACACCTGTTTATAGTACGAGAGCTGAAATTAGGGGGAAGAATGTGGCTTTGTCCAGCTTCAGCTGGGATCGTGCACATTGGACAACTCACATTTTTCACCGCTCTGTACATGTCCACGAATGACCGCATGATTTTGAGGATACAAACAAATGTTACAAGGAGGTGAATTTGCACATATAGAATCTGCAAATATGAAGACTGATCACAATGACTGTTACTCCTATTTAATCGGGAAGAAGAGACCCAGAGAACTTAAATACTTTGCCCATGGTCACCCTGTTGGGGAATAACGGGCTCAATAATTGTGCAAGATTAGCCTCATCTACAGACTTCAACCTCAGCTAATATTTCCATATAGTCAATGTACTAGAAGTATTAAGAGCATAGTGGTTGGGCTCAAAACTACTTCTTCCAATTACTAGTTGTTTGGCCTTGGAATCTTGGTTCCTACCCCCACCCCCTACCAAGCCCGAAGATCTGCTGATTAAGTGGGGACAATAACAATTATAATTAATTGGGTGGTTGTGGGGGTTAAAGGGACTAACACACTTCTTAGCCTGTGAAAGTGCTTGGTGACTATTAACTTCTTAGACTCCACTATGTAGCCACCATATATATATTGAATGTTAACAGAGTCATACACTGAACCCAGAACATGGAATTATGTACTCCTTCCAACAACCTAGGACAAAGGTTAAAACACATTTTACACATGAGTAAACTGAGGTTCATAGAGGTTTAAGCTAAGGCTAAGTTTATTGCTAAGCTTAGTAGAGAAATCCAGATTTGAACTCAATTCTGACTCCTGCCAGCTTGTTCCGGATGCCTTCTCCCATTGCCTCTTTGGCCCATCGTTGTAGGATCTGTATTCGAATAATAATTATTTAAGTGATTACATGCACCATAGTCTGAAATGCAGCCCTCTTTCATCTGCTTTGTGCTCTCACATACAATTTCAGACCAATCAAAAATTCTGTAATTGCAAGCACAATTATGTCAGCACTCTGAAGTATCGGTCATACTTTTATGACCATATTTTATGACCTGAAAAGGGTCATATTTTGTGACCTGAAAAGGATACCAACAATATCCATATTTTTCCTTGATTTCTTTTTGAAATATCTTATCTCCATTGCTTCCTTAAGACTGTAATGCTGTAGACATTTGAAGTTTTCAAGAGTCATTTAAAGTGAGGCGATTGTGATGATTGATTTTATGTCAACTTGGCCAGGCTGGGCTGCGTAACTGTTTCATCAAGCACCAATCTAGATATTGCTGTGTGGTATCTGTGGATGCGATTGATAGTTACAATCGGTTGACTTTAAGTAGACCAGATTATTCTCCATGTGTGGGCCTCATCTAGTCAGTTGAAGGTTTTAGGAACAAAGCTGAGAATTCCCAATGAAGAAGGAATTCTGCCTGGAGACTATATAGAAATCCTGCCTGACTTCTAGTCTGCCAGCCCTATTCCAAGAATCTGAGATTTAAGACGGCAACAAGTCTTACCTGAATTTCCAGCCTGCCGGCCTGCGCTACAATCATGTGAACCAAATCCTTCAGAGAAATGTCTCGAAGGATAGATGATAGATAGATAGATAGATAGATAGTTGACATATATAGATAAATGATAGATCTGTGTGTGTGTGCACGCCTGTGTGTGTGTGTGTCCTATTGGCTCTGTTTCTCCAGAGAACCCCGAGTAACCCAGTGACCAAATATCTTATTTTTCCCAGGACAGAGAAGTTGTATGGGACATGGATATTTCTGTCCTAAAGTCGGGATGGGCTTGAGTCAACCAAAACAAGTTGGTCACCCTACATTAAATTATCTCTCCCCTGCAGCAAATTTCACGGTGAAAGGGGACATTAGTGTTACACCAATTTATAGGTTCCTTCCAACTATTGTTGGTACAAGCCATCCAGCTAATAGCAAGTCAAACTATGTTAACTTTGCACTTTACTACGTTGTGTTTGTTCATGATAAAGCACACATAACATAAAATTTACCATTTAAACCAACTGAAAGTTACACATCAATGTGCACCCACCACCCCTATCTACTTGCAGAATTGTTGCATCCCCCCAAATCGAATCCTATAGCTGTTAAGCAGTCACTCTTCCCAGCTCCTGGCAAGTGTTAATCTGTTTTCTGCCTATTCTAGATATTTCAAACAAATGGAATCATACTTGTACAGAAACTCTAGGAACACAGATTATGAGACAGAATGAGGAAAAGTGTTTGAGGATTTAAATCATTCATTCATGCATCCAGCAACTCTTTATTGAACAGTTACTATGAACCAAATGCTTTTCAGGGTTCTGAGACCATAAACGTCCCTACAGCCAGAGCATTTACACAGAGAGCAAGCCATCAGTGCAAAATGTTATTGAATTTATGGAAAAACGTCAGCAGAGGAGAAGCTGATAAAAGATAGAGGCCCTTGAACTCTGGACCGAGGAGTTCAAATGTTAAATATTAGGACTTAGACCGTCACTATAGGTTCCTGGAGCATTAAGACAGCAGCCATACTTGGCTCTTCTTGGCTTGTTTCTGTGTGTGGAAAGAGACAGGGAATGCAAGCAAGGGATTGTTCTGAAGTGGAGGAGATACGGGTGAGGTCTGCCATCTCACAGGAGGATACCGGAATGGGCGTGGAGATGGAAAAGAAGGACTTCCCTCTTTTTCACAGGATTTTTAAAAACTCCTATCAAGACTGACTTTGAGCAGGGCTTAGTTACACATTCGGCTATTACTGCTTTCTGATAAGAAACACCATAAAACACCTGTGTTGGGTAATACAGGCCAACAGTATCTCCTCAGGATCAGGACTTACTCTGTCCTCATCAGTATTTACCAGGAGTTCTTCCATGGCCCAGCGAAGAGATACAAATGGGTCCACCTCTCTGCAGAAGTAGAGATAAGTACTTGCACAAAATATTACTATAAGATGTTACTTGGTCTCCTTTACAATCCTATAATAAAACCAATAATAACACTTTGTACTGATAAAGTCCTTCACACTGAAAGTCTCAAGTGTTTTATAGACCATAAATTCTCCCAACACCCTTATGAGATAAAGAATAATCACTCTCTCCAATTAACAGTTAAACAAAAAACTAGCTTGGCCGAATGACTTGCCCAAGGCCACTGAAGTAAGTCAGAAGTCCACTTGTTCTGGAGACTAAAGCAGGGCTGATCCTCAACGCGGGAGTGAGGGAGGCGGCCCTTCACCTCAGGTACCATGTCCTCTTCCTCTTTCTTTCTCTACGCACTTCCGGCAACCCTCCTCAGTCTCCCTCAAGGTGCTAACGGACACCCGTTGACAATTCTCAAGGTGCCAGCCTTCCCAGGAGTATCTGCTTTTTATTAGGTGGCTCTCGACAGCTGGCTGAATTTCAAGAACACACAGAACAAGCTCTTTGACTTGCAGAGGGAGAATCTGTTCTCTCCTCAGAGCTCACAAAGTGTACAGCTCTGGGGTCGTTCGCCCCTGTACTCTGCCACTAGGAGAGGACCCTCCTTCCCCAGAGAGAAGCCTCCCCTCCTCCTACATCAGCCTACCTCAGCCTACGCTGAGGCTCTGCTTTGTCTTAAGGACAGAAATAGAAATGAAAGTCATCTTTCTGCCCAGAACTACGTGATACCAGGACCCATCTAGTCCTGCCTAAGCTTTTTGTAACTACATTCGTTGTGTCCTAATATTGTTGGCAGGTATATTGTCCCTCGAGGTGTGCTGGGAATACAACCCAAACACTGCCACCAGGTGGGATCTCTTTCACCTAGCAGGACAGACAGTTTCACAGCATTTCCAAGTTCAACAGCATTGAAGATCTCTCCTTACATGAAAAGGGGGGAAATGGAACAACTTGAAACCACTGGAAATGCCTGGTTTCCATTGTCTTTCGTTAGGACTTAAATCCAGTTTTCTGTAATTTCACATAGCCAGTCTGTTACACATGATTGAAGAAGAAAGTGGGAACTTGGGACATGAAGTTTGCTCTATGGTCACTTGCACACCTTTTATGACCCGCATCCCTTCAAAGCTCTGGAGAAGGCAACCACACATTATGTATAAGGGCTGAATGCACAGGGGAAAATATTGAGCGTTTTTTTCCCTCCCAACTGTTACACCATTGAAAGACAAGTAGTAGTGTGTTTCACTATCCAAAATGGAGAGAAATTTCTATTAACTTGAAGTTCGTCTGTGTAGCTCTGTGGTTGCTGCAGAGATGTAATAGACTATGCCCAGGTTTAAAAAAAAAAAAAAAGAAAACCTCTTTGTTCATCTTTCTGCCATCCTGGTGACAGCATTAGGACGTCACTGGTTTTGCCGACGTGTTCTTACTCCAGGGGCTCTCCTAAGGGACATTTAAGGAATACCTGCTGCAGGCAAAATGCTGTCCCAGGTGCTGTGCAGGACTCATGCTCAAGAAGCTGTGTTTTAAATGGAGACGCAAATGTACACAAATGCCCATTTTATGTGGTCAGTTAACTTCTCATGTGTTTATGTATCAAATAATAATGGCCTTGAGTCATCATCAAGAAGCGTTATGAAGACATTGAAATGTTTATATATTATACATTTTATATAATAAATACATTATTATATAAATATTTATTATCTATTTATTATAGTTAATATTTATTATGATTTTATAATAAATAAATATTAAGTTAATTTTATATTTGTTATAAATATTTATTATATATAAATATATTATACATATTTTATAATAAATTTTTTTTAAGTTTGGTTTTGGCTGTGTGTCATATGAGGAGGAAGTTTGTACCAGAGTCTTTTCGAGCAAGAAAACGGCTACTGGACAGCATTTCTTGTTGATGCGTCAGAATTCAAAAATACATATTGACCTAGCTGCAAAGGTCATCATGAATCCTTTTTAAATTATCTATACTTCCTCCAAAATATGAACTTCAATAAAAATGTGTTGCATACGTAGTATAAATGTGGGAATTACAAAAATGGAAAAGAAGCAACCATTGGTCTCATGGAGCTTGAGATCTGTCCGCTTCCAGGCGATTGAAATACCTGCCCAGACCCGGGCTCAACTCAGTTCACGCAGCACCAGCAGGCACTTCTGCTCTGTTTACGGCTCAGCAACAGTTACTACGATTGACAACACGGAGACCTGAAATCTTTATATAGCGCTTGTGCAGTCAATTCATTGCCCGGTAAAACAATTGGTTTGCAGGACCTGGCTCCTTGCCAGAGTTATTTAGATCTTAATTTTATAAGGCAAAAATTTACCCTAGAGTTCAAAAATTGAAAAACCGGGTGAAGGAGTTATAGGGGGTGATCATTTGTGGCCGAAGAAAGCTGTTTGCTTTTCTATGGGCAGATTTCCAGGGGCAGTTTAAAATGACTTCCCACAAGGAAGAAATACCAGAAAAACACCTGGAAATCCTGAAGCAAAAGTAAAGAATAAAATTAGTTCCCAATGGTGATATTTATCATTTCCACACCCCATCTGTCCATATTTCTAGGGCATTCGTCACTGTACCTAAACAACGTTAATTGATCCTGCTCAGGTTTTATGTAGGCGATTCGAGCAGCTGCACCTGGAAATCTATAGGGTGAAAAGGCAGATGCTTACAAGCATGACAATGATTGGGTCCCTGGGCTGCAGAGGTGACAAGTGAGATCACCTCCCGCTAGCGCCGTTCAGCCCCAAGTCACTGGAGGGTCAGTAACCTCTTCTGTCCAGTGTCCTATTGCCAACCGTCTCCTGGGCTGTATTTAGGGGAAGTCTTGGTGGGAAGGAAAAGGGGCAAAAGGAACATGGGAGAAGGTAGAGAAAGGAGCTTGAGAGCAGAAGATGGAGAGAGGAAGGAGAGAGTCCCCTGTATTTCAGCATTGCCAGCTGAGGGAGTTTGGGGACAGGAGTACCTGGGAAAGTTCTATAGAACTAGGAAGGGAAAGGGTCATTGAATTGTTTTGGCACCATTGCTTGGTCACAAAATCATCTAAGTGTTATGCTTTTAGAAACCCAATTTAGAGGTGCCTAGGTGGCTTAGTTGGTTGGGCATCTAACTCTATTATTTTTTAAGATTTTACTGATTTGCTTGAGCAGAACACAAGAGAACACAGAGAGAGAGAGGAGGAAGCAGGCTCCCAGCCGAGCAGAGAGCCCGAAGTAGGGCTTGATCCAGGATCCTGAGATCGTGACCTCAGCTGAAGGCAAATGCTTAACTGACTGAGCCACCCAAGTGCCCGGGCATCTGACTCTTGATCTCAGCTCAGGCCTTGATCTCAGGGTCATGAGTCCAAGCCCTGCATTGGGCTCCATGTTGAGTATGGAACCTACTTTAAAAAGAAGGAGAAGGAGAAGGAGAAGGAGAAGGAAGGAAGGAAGGAAGGAAGGAAAGAAAGATAAAGGAAAAGGAAAAGAAAAAGAAATCCCACTTAGGAAACTATCACCAAAATGATAAGGCAGAAAAGAGATGCATTTTAAGAAGACTTTTTAAAAATAACTATTTTCCCCAAAAGACAAGAATCAGACTCAATAAACTGCCATGTACAAGAAGGGCTAAGTCCAAGAGAGAGAAATCTTCTGGTAAAAAAAAAGAAGGCTTTAGGAGGCCATAAAAACTCAAACACAAATTATAGAGGAAGGATGCCCTCTGGACTGCCTGCAGGAAGAAACGGATCAGGATAGGGAGTGAGTCTGCAGGCAGATCCTGTACACAACGGGTGAAAACAATGCAAACAGCACCCAAGGAGACACCCCAACGATCAAATCACAAGGGCTAAATTAACAGCCAAGGGAAGAACCTTCAAGGTGGGCTTGCCAAATTTCTCCTGCTGTGATGCAAGCGCAACACAAAACATTCTACCAAGGAGAAAAACAGCAGTTGTTAGAAGTAATATTCTTTCCATTTTTTAGGGGGACGGAGTAGGTGTCGTGGTAAATTCTGACAGCACCATTATCAGTAGAATATCAGTGTGGCTGGAGTTGTAAAATACAAGCAGAAATGGGACTAAACATGTCAGTTAATTATACAGTCTTAGCGCATGGTGGTTCTGATATGTTAATCATGAATCAGAATATAAAATAGCATAAAAAGGGATCCAGTCACTTCACAGTATAATTCCTTTTTAATTAAACAGAAAAGGTCAAAATAGTGTATGACCATAAAGATATAATGAACACATGGAAACAGTCTCTGTTCTAGGTGTAGAAAAAGGGAGACTGAGAAGATATATCCCAAGATACTAATCTTGGTTTTGTTTGTTATGATGACAGATAATATGAAAATACATAAAACAGAGTTTCTTCCCTCGAGGAGCTAATTCTTCTTTTTAAGATTTTATTTATTTACTTATCAGAGGGAGAGAGCACAAGCAGGGGGAGCAGCAGGCAGAGGGAGAAGCGGTCTTCCCACGGAGCAAGGATCCGGATGCGGGACTCCATTCGAGGACCCTGGGACCACGACCGAGCCGGAGGCAGACGCTTGACCCACGGAGCCCCCCAGTGCCCAGGAGCTGACTAATTCTTATTCCTTATTATATTTGTTTAGTCATCTTTAATTTTAATGATTAAAGTTCTAAGGAATGTCTTAAGTGAAAAACTATTAAAATGAATGCAGAAAGGAAAGGAAATAAGCAAAGGCTAAAACCAAATAGGAAGATAAGTATATTTTTATTCTGTCTATTTCCAGAGGACCACAAATTTATTGCAGGGAGACATTTGATAAAACAGCCCTTCAGCTTATCACTACGCAACTGAATTCATGTCCACAAATACGTGTTAAACACATAACGGGATAGAGATACCAGGGGAAGGCAGTGGGGGTGGGGGACGAACGGTTATCTCTGCCGTCAAGGTTCTTGCTTCCAGTAAGAAGCAAGATCAGGACGTTACTTCTACCTCTTCCTACCCCAACCTGTGCCTTCAGTTCTTGTCTGATTTTCTTATTTACGATCAAGAACAGGGCCAAGCATTGGGGAAAACCCTCTGAGTGACTAATTGTTCTCCGTGTAAAACGTTAAGAAAATGGGAGGTCCTCTATCACTGGATGGCTCTCAGCAGGGTCTCCTTTCCAATTTTTCGTGGGGCTAGACCATTTTTCTGCCAGACCTTCTTCAGGCTGACTTTTCCATCATTCAGGTCTCAGATTCTCAGAGACGCCTCCTTGGCCACCTCACCATCCTGGAACAGCACCCCTGCCGACATTCCCTTCCCCATATACACACTATTTTTGATCTTGTTCTTTTGTTTTATTGTCTCCATGGTAATTCTGTGAAATCCTTATTTTGGGGGGGGTTGGGTTTATTGCCCATTTCTCTTGGAATATAAACTCCATGAGGGTACGGATTTCAAAGTCTTTTACATGGTCGTGTCTCTAGCTTCTAGAATAGTATAAGGTTTACGATGTATAGTCCTTGAGTATTTATGAACAAATGAGAGAGAAAACACCTGCCTCTCTGGGTCTTACTGTTTTGACCCTAGATTTTCTTTAAAAAAACAAAACAACAAACCCACTCACCCACTTTGTTCCCAGCTGCATCTCCAGCATCCGAAAGACTTACTAGTACATAATGATGTTCAGCCAAAAAAAAAAAAAAAAAATTATCAACAGAATAATGACAGGAGCCAGGAAGAAAAAGACCTAAAAAGCAGAAAAATCAAGAGGAAAAATATTGTTTAAGCCAGATTATGGAGCTGTGTGTTGATTTCCTCATGTTTATTTTCATAAACCTTTTGTCCATTGTTGTTTGCAAGTTCCAGTCTTGCCTCAGCTGTGTGACAAAAATCACACATTGAGGATGTGCTGTGTGTGAAAACTTAACCAGAGTAATTGAGGAAAGAGTAGCAGAATCCTTTGTGCAGTGCAGTAGTAAAAACCACAATCAGCCAGAGAAGGATCGGACAGATGGGAAGTCTCCAGGGATGGAGAGTGAGACAAGAGATCCAGATCCAGGTGGAGGTTCTCCCATCACTGCCACCCGGGGGAGCCTGGGTTTATCAGGGAAGGAGCCGTTTCTTCCTAAAAGTCAACAACAGCAGCATAGGACAGGATCTCTTAAACGCTAGGAGAAGCCTGAATGCTCTGATGACTTAAAGGATTAAGAGCTCACAAGCCATTAGACTGATTAGGAAGCACTTCATGGAAAAGGGACCATTTTCAGATGGGTCTTGAGGAACACAAACCAAGCGTTTGAAAACGACATGCGAGGAAAGTCGAAAAGGACCATCTAGTATGGCTGGAGCATAGGGGACACGTGGGAAAGAAGAGAGAGACACATGAAAATTAGGTCAAGGACAGATTATGGAAGCCTGTGAATACCAAACTGAGGTTGGGTTTTGTTCAAATTTAGTTTCTGCTTTTTTGAGAATGCTTAAAATACTACTGAACTAAGTTCTAGGAAGATCAGTCTAGTAGTATTCAAATGATCACTAGGGTAGGGAGGATTCTGAAATGGCTCTTGGTCATTTGCACAATCACCTCCGTCTTCAGTTCCCAGGGTAAGAAGGAGCTCCACCTTCAGTGTAAGAGGATGTTGTGCATATGCTGGAGGGTCCGTTGGTGATTAGTTTATGATATACGGCAAAACTGAGTTTAAGAAAGGAGGTTATCCTCAACGGCTCTGAACTCAGGCACGTTCCTTGAAAGAAAGGGAACTCTTTCAGGAGAAAGAGATTAGAAGTACTATATTTAACATGTAAGACACTCTCCACTGGTGGCTTGAAGATAGGGAAATGACAGGTGGCCTCCAGAGGCTGATCACAAGCCCTGGTGATGCCCAGCAAGACAAGGAGACGTCAGTCCTGAAACTGTACTGAGCTGCAGTCGGCCGGCAGCCGAACGAGCTCGGAAGAGAATTCTCACTCAGAGCTTTCCAACAGAACCCCACTTCCCCGACACCTTGAATGTGAGATCCCGAGCGGAGAAGCCAGAGGAGCCCACCTGGACCTCTGACTCACGGCCCTGTAAAATAATGGGGTGGTTGTAAGCCCCTAAGTTTGTGGTGACTTGTCACATAGCATTACAAATCAAATGCAGCTGGGAGGGAGGAGGAACAGAGAACCATTCGGGGGACCCCGAAACTAGTCTCCGTTAGAATAAACTAGTAACTTAACGAAAGAGGTTGCAGTAAAGATGAAGAGAGGAGACGGAAGAGAGATCGAAGACGTCCCTCCGTGGGCCTCAGGGACGGGGAAGCCATAGCGGTCGCGGCGGGAGAGGGGTCTGCGAGTCTGGCATGGGGGAACCGGAGAGCTGAGAGGCGTTCACCAAGGACCGAGGACCAGAAACCAAGAATAATATTGGGGGGGGGTGTGACCAGTCATCTCAGATGTGCAGAATTTGTGATGACAACAGCCTATCCACAAGTTTATAAAAAACGGAAGTCTAAGATCTACAGAGAAGCTTAGGAATGCTGGTTTTTGGAGTGTCTAATAAGTAAATAAATAATGCATCGCTACAGTGAGTTAGCTGAGGAAATTACTGGAGAAATTAGCATGAAGTCGGATGAGGATTCCCAGAGGAAAGTCCCTCTCACTTCTGTGCTCTTGAAACTTCCTCTGTCTGGAATATCCCATCTGAAATTGTCTTGGAAAACCACCTACTTCAAGCATCATCTCCTTCCTAAAGCAATTTCTGCCTCACACCGTCTTTCAAAATTATCTGGAGGCTCCTTAAGTGACAATATCCCTATCTCCCCAGCAGACGACGTCTTCAGGAGACAGCGGCTGTCTTATTTCATCTGCGCATTTTCAACACCAAGCCAAGTGTCAAGAGTACGACAGACACTAAGTATTTGTTGAGTGCGTGAAACAAAGATAGGAATAATCAAAAAGATAGGAAGGAACCAGGATAGTGACACATACATAAGATAAAAAGGGACGAGTTCCCCAAAGAGGGTGGTAAATAGTGTCAAATGCTTCAAGATAAAGGATGAAGGCTCGCTGGTGGGGAGATAGTAGTTTGGTCATGGGAAGTGTAGTGCCTAACACAAGAGCAGCTTGAGTACCAAGGTCACATCACAGATGCTCAGAAATAAAACCAAGTGATGGGATTTAGAGGTAGCGAGAAAGTGAAATGGTAGGTGAACTTTTTAAGAAGTTCAAAGATCAAAGAAAGGAAAGAGACAAGGTGATAGCTTGTGAAATAGATAAGGAAAGGGGTTTTCATTGTCATTATTATGTTCAGTTGGCCACTGTATAGTACATTATTATTTTTCGATGCAGTTTTCAGTGATTCCTTAATTACAGAAAACACCCAGTACTCATCACAACACAGATGTGTGTTTTGTTTTGTTTTGTTTTCTTAAGATTTCTGTAAATATCCTTTTTATTCTCTTGACAGATGTATATTCTTGGCTTGGGACTGGAGAAAAGCTAAACAAGTTCACAAGCAGAATAGAAAATAACCCATAGATGGGTTGAAGACTCATAGACCACTCATGTTGGATGGGTCCTTATACAAGACCCTGTTAGTTACTTTCTATTTTCACTGTTCCTTCTTCCTTGACAATTGAATTCAGATTCCTCTTGCAACGGCGGTGTGCCAGGGCCCAGACAAGATGCTAGATTTCCCAGACATCCTTGCAGGTAGAGGTGACCCATGTGACAAAATTTTGACCGGTGAGATAGAAGAGATACCTGCCAGGGCTTGGAGAGCTTTTGCTTTTCCCGATGAAAAGGAAGAGATATAGCCAGGGCTTCCCTTCTCTCTCCTTTCTCCCTTGAGAAAGCACTTGATGGCTGAAGTTGCAAGAGGCATCTGGTGACCCTATTGCAGCAAGAATGAGGAAAATAACTGAGTCCCGTAAACACTGGTAATGACATTCGTCAAGCCACTGAGCAGATACCAACAGCTCCTTAACGGCAGACTTTCCGCAACAGGAAGGAAAAGGAACCCCTAAGTGTTTACGCCCCTGCGAGTCAGTTACACACAGATAGATACATTGACACATTGATGCGGATACAGACTTTGTGTATAGATACGAATTTTATTGACCCCCAATAACTTTGCAACTAAAAAGGCGTTAAATATCTTCAGTCAGCCTGCCGATATTTGAATCAGCCCTAAACTATCTTTAAGTTGTCATCAACCTTATGTGTATCTACTTCCAGGGCCAGGACACTGATGAGTTAGTAAAACTGTCCAGACCATTTTGGAGAGTTTTGACCATTAGAAAGCCTTCTCTTCTCAAAAGCTTTCTACAGTTGCCTCCTTTCTCCTGATCCAGGCTCTGCATAAACTCATTCCGCCCCTCATCGCGTCTCTTTCCCCTGTGCTCTCCAGCATACAGACTCTGTACAGTCAGGTCAGCCTTCGTCCCAGGCGAAGCGGCCTCAGTAACAGGACAAGCTCACGCTCAGGCCCACACCTTCTCTCTCATCGCTCCTCTTTCCTAAATTGCAAGTCCTTTATGTTTGACTCTAAAACGTCACCCATTTTTCAAGGTTAAGTAAAGCCCCACCTATTCCAGGAAACCTTCCCTGGCGCTCCTATTTCCCACCGATCTCCTCCTGAGGCTGGCCCAGCAGACTGTGACCCGGTCTACAACGCACTGTTGAACACCGAATCGATCCTTCTCCCCTTGTCCTGTGTGGGTTTCTTTGGCTCAGCCACTAGAATGTAAACTCCTCCAAGCCCAAGACACATTGTCCTCACATATTCTGCCCACAGCCGCTCATGTGGCCTTACAGACGTACTCTATAGTTTGATGGAGTTTTGGGACATGAAGGTGTATAGTGTTTAAGGGAACTAACAAAGACACACAGAATACACATTAAACACACAGGATGTTGTGGTCAAAGTAGAGCCCAACTCAACAGAACCCACTGAAGGTCAAACTAGTGTTTGCTTTACAAAAATGTCTTTCTTTAATTCTCCTTCTTTTTAGGAAAAGAGACTGATAAGTATCCTCTGATTCACTGATGGGTTGGAGTGGTAATCCTTATTCTCTAGCATAACATGGGAAATTCCTGTTATTAAAATATAAGGAAAACTTATTAACAAGACTCAAGAAGAAATCAGACTCAGGCACGTGTACCACCATGCTATTCAATTCTGAAGTTCTCCTTTCTGGCTAGTTCTACATCCTCCACATGTCCAACAAGCCAGCCGCTCGGCTGGAATTATGAGTCCTCTGATTTACCCCTTGAGGGGGGCAGGAAGGCATCTGAAGATGCCGGCCTTCAGAGACTAGTTCGTCCATCCAGACCCAAGCTTCTGCGGACTTTGGTTAAAGAAACACTGTCTTGAAGCGTCACAAGAGGGCGTCTCCAGATGTTCGGATGAAAGAACAGTTAATTCCAACTCCGTTTGCTCTCAGTTTCCCAGCAGATCGCTCAGCGGGTCTGGCATGGGTCCCGTGAATGTGCCACGGCCGGACGGGCTGCTGCTGGCTTCCTCTGTCTCATCCCTTGCTCCAGCTTCTCAGGTGTAGGCCAACTGCCAACGAGGCTTGCTTTGGTCCGGCATTTGGTGGTGACCAGTGTTCCTTAGCTCGCTGGCGGTCACCCACACTTTGCTTTCCAAACTTGCCCTTACAGCCGCAGGCCCCTGCGAGGGATCATTCTACCTGCTTATCATCTTCTAGTGACCTTGTTTATTCTGAAGGTGCTGGCTGGGCCCTGAAATGTCAAGGTGGGTATGGCTTTTCCTCGGCTTTACACAAAAACACACAGGCAATTATCTCCGCTCACGGCTGACTCCTGTTAAGCGTTTGCTCTGTGGTAGGGGCTGTCCTCGTCTCCTGACACGGACTGCCCAGTGATTCTCTACAACGACCTTGAGAGACAGGAACCATTATTCTGTACTTACGGCTCAAATAAGAAAATAGAAGCACAAGAAAGGGAGAGTGCACGGGGCGTTTGGGTGACTCAAGTTGCTAAGTGTCTGCCTCTTGCTTTCAGCTCAGATCGTGGTCTTGGGGTCAGGGGTTTGAGTCCTGAGCCCTCTCCCGTGCTCAATGGAGTGTGCTTCAGGATTCTCTCTCCTCTCCTGCCCCTGCCACCTGCTCACCTGCACTCTCTCTCTCTCTCTCCCAAATCCATAAGTCTTTTTTAAAAAGCAGGGGAGGGGGGAGTACGTGCGTCTAAGAAGTGAAGGTCTGCATTGAAAGCAGGCGGCCAACCCCAGCACCCACCGCACAGCCCCTCCCACGGAGAACCACATCGAACGTGGCGTTGCAAAGGTTGCCACAGATACACAGGAGCACTCAAGGAAGAGAAGCCTCAGGGATGGTGACACAGGCGAGAAGGGAGAGATTTTGGCATTGCAGTGGCGGAAGGGGTGCTGGTAGAAACCCAGGAGAACATAAATTTAAAGGTCAGAGGTGACCACCAAAGCAGAAGATTTTTCTTCTCAATTTGGCATCTTCTGGGACTGAGTATACAGATGTGAGGAGCACTGGAGGCAGCCTGGGAAGAGAGGCAGCTCCCAGAGCCGAAACAAAGCAGAAAGGAGAAGGAAAGAACCACAGAGTCACAGGGAAAAAACGGAGGGACAGAGTTTCCAGGGCCTCTTGAATTTTGCAATTGGGTCTTCATTATTAATCACAAAAGCTATTATGTTCTTTATGCCAAGCGAAGATCATACACATGAACCCACTGAATCCTCACCACCACCCTTGAAGTACGCGTTATTATCTGCAGAACCGTTCTGGGGTGGCTCCGGGAAAAATCCAAACCGCAAAGGGTTGGGAAGGGACAGAGTGGGGAGAATGTAGTCTGCCTTTGGGATAAATTTGAGATAAAAGGGGATTGAGTCCCTATTAAAGGCTAGTAGGGGAGCCAGTCATTTCAGCACTGGTTTCCAGACTCATCCAAAGAAAACTCTCAAAGGGACGTGTCCTTATTCTCCTTCAGAGAAAAACGTGGGATGTGGAAGCCCAAGGTGACCCGGGAGTCTATCTTCCTTTCAATTAGCCCCGCTCTGCTCACACAGAGGGGACAGCTCGCTGGAACAGAGGCTCACCGAGGGCTTTACTGGCCAGGCTAAGGCTCCCTGCGAAGAACATTTGCACAATTGTCACACTGGAAGTCAGTTTAAATGCTAATCGCATTATTAATTCTGTGGGAAGGGCCAGGAGCCACACTCCCTGAGCTGGAAGTGTCTTTTCCCTCAGTTTCCTCGTCTGCAGAATGGGCTTCCCTGGGAAAATTCTTTAAAGAGAGTGAAGGGCACGAGGCTGGCTGGGTTGGTACGGCCGCGCCTGCCCTCGGAGCTGCCGGTTCGAGCCCCGCCTTGGGGGTGGACGTTGCTTAAAAAACGCGCGCGGCGTGTCGTGCACAACGGGCGGTTCGGGCGCGAGAAGTGCGGGGCAGAGCGCTCGCTGGTCGTTAAACCTCCATTTTGCAGCCAAACCTGGGAGAATGGGTGAAGGTCTCAGAATCCGCGACCCCAGAGCTTGCCCGGGACCCCCGGCTGTCGCGGGGTCACCCCCAGCCCGCGGAGAAGCCCCTGCGGGGAGGGAAGCGGCGGGGGGAGGCTGCGGTGTCGCGCGTTTGCTCTTCTCGGGAAAGACGGACTCGCACGTGTGTTCGTCCTGGGGGAGGCGAGCGCGGCGGCTGCGCCCGGAGGGGGGACCCGGGCGGCCCGCGCAGGTGCGGCTCCGCCACTTCCATCGGGGCCGCGCGCGGGGCGAGGCCGGTGCCCACGTCGGTTCGGCCGCGTCCGGGGAGGAGGGAGCCGGGCGGACGCGCGTCCCCCCCGCCCCTCGGAGGCCGGACACGAGCGCGCTCTCCACGGGGTCCGGAGAAACGCCCCGTCCCCCTGCCCGGCCTCCGCGCTCTCCCTTCCCCTCCTCTCCCCGGCACCCACCCCTACTTCCTCTCCTCTCTCTCCCCCTGCTGGTCGGCCGTGGCTTCCCCGTCCCGCGCCTCCGCTCGTAGCAGGGGCCGCGCGGCCGGCGAGGGACGGGGCGAGGCCGGCGCGCTCGGAGCAGGAGGCGGCTCGCGTCTCTCCACACGCGCGCACACACACACGCGCACGCGCACACACACGCGCGCACACGCACACTCAAAACTCGGGCCGCGGCACCAGCTGCTCCAGTCCCTGGAAGAGGCAGGCGGGCGCCCCCGCCCCGCTCCGGCCCCCGCCCCGCTCCGGCCTCCGCTCCCGCCCCGCGCGGCCGCCCCGCTCCGGCCCCCGCTCCCGCCCCGCGCGGCCGCCTCCCCCCTGCGCGGCGCTTCGGCCGGGCGCTCCGGACCAGACGGGCAGGGAGGACAGGACAGACCCGAAGGCGCCCGCGCCCAGGTCTCGCCCGCGTCCCGCTGAGGTCGGCGCGGCCGGGGAGCCACCTGCCGGGCCGCGGTCGGTCGGCGCCCGAAGTGCGGCTCGCGGCGTCCGGCTCGGGCAGTGCGCGGAGCTCCCGGCGCTCCCGGCCCGGCTCACCTGAGTCCCGGCCTCCGCCGTCGCGGGCGCTCGTGGCTCGGAACGTCCCCCGCCCCCGCCACGCGCGGAGAGGACGCGCGGCGGCCGGAGCTCGCCATGGCCGGGGCGCGCCGGCTGCTGTGCCTGTGGCTCGGCTGCTTCTGCGCGGGCCTGGCGCGCGGGGACCGGCTGAGGCAGAGCGTCCCGGAGCCCCGCGGCGCTGCGACCGGCGACCGCGCGGCAGGTGCCGACCCGGGCCCCGCGCTGCGGCCGCACGACCGGGTGTCCGCGCACATGCTGCGGCTCTACGACCGGTACAGCGGCGGCGGCACGGCCGAGGCGGAGCGCACCCCCGGGTCCTCGGAGAGGGGCTCGCGGCCCCCGCGCCCCCGGCCCCTGCGCGAAGGCAACACGGTGCGCAGCTTCCGAGCCGGAGCAGCCGGTGAGTGCCCCCCGCGCCCCCTTCCCGCGGTCCCGCCCGCATTTCTCGGGGACACCACCCCCAGCTTCCTCGCCTGCCCTCCGCTCTCTGATGCCACCGGAGCCGCTCCCTCAGCCTCCGCACTGGCCCACCGAGCCCCCTCGGTCCCCAAGCACCCCGCGTCCGGCCAGCGAGGAGCCCCCGTTTAGAGCCCGGACCGAGAGGGGATCTGCAGAGCCACCAAGGAGGTCGCGGTGGGCTGGAGGGACGGCCCGGGGAGGGGCAGGGGCTACCCCGCGCCCCGCAGAGCCCTCCTGCGCTGGGGTCTGCGCACCCTGGAGCGCCTCTGCGGGTGTTCCCGGCGCTGGGCCGGAGCCAGGTTGCCCCGAAGGCACATGTCATTCCATGCCAACCCCAAGGCACCAGAGGGAAAAGACACCCTCGAACGAGACGCCTTCCCCTCGCCTTCTAGACAGTCGCTTCTCCAGACCGTGCGCCCCTCTTGACTCGCGTCCCCCGTGCTCCTGTATTGGACACTTTCCCTCTCACAGTCCCTTGGTGATAAACACAAAAACTAACCCAGGTGGTCGGTTTCCGATTCCTGAAACCCATCGGGACAGATGGGGGCTGCACCTATGCCCCCCGGGGGAGCGCGGGGGCGGGCGGCGGTGGGCGCGGGCACCTCCCGGAACCTGCCGGGAAAATCTGCTCATCCCGTTTTCAACACAGATCACTGCGGACCGAAGTTCGTGGCTTAGCAAGGTTCCTCCGGTCCCCTGTGGGGAAGCCAGTAACTTAAGCGATCAGCCTGCCTCCCTTGTGCCAAGAGCTTGAGGGAAAGTTTCCTGGACACTGACTCGGTTTATACGCTTTGAGGACGCATCAGGCTTTTTCTGCTCACTGCAGTCATGGCACAGGGAAATGCAAAGCCTCCAGTGAATCGTTGAAAAATAGCCAAGAATCTTCAAGGAAGGAGGCCTTGCCTCGCGCTCTATCAGTTCTGTCAGAATCACTAGAAAGAAATCTCCCAGAGCTTTGATAGGTAGGACTCCTGGAAAAAAGGGAAACCAGAGCATCCATCAAGGAAAGCCCTAGGCTGACCCTGTGAATACACTCTAGAGCCCGAGGCAGGACTCACAATAAATGTGAGTTATGCTTTCTGACAGAGGAGCTGGGCCAGATTTCACTGTCTTCCTAAAACCCTGAGCGTACTCTGTAAGGGGCTGCCCTCTGCGAAGGAAACAGGAAGCTTCTCGGAGTTATCCACAGCCGGCCGGCCCCTCCAGGAGGCTGACCGCTGACCGCACCAGCACATACCCTGTTTATTTCCGTGCAACTCTGGGGGCAGAGCCCAAGGCAGGCGCGGTGTGGGAGCCGCAGGGATGGGGAGGACTTGGGATGGGGAGGACGTGGGCTCGGTAAGGCAGGCGGCCGTCCTGAAGATGAGCTCAGATTGCTCTTATCCCCACGTCATTTTCTCGGTGATATTCGCAGGGAGTAGCTAAAGCACCCAAGAGAGGAGTAGTACTTTTTGTATCAACAAGTTTCATTTTTAGTCTGAATCACAAGTTTGGGAGGTGGAATGTGCGTTTTTTCACTCACACCCATTGCCTGGTTGTTTGTCCGTCTGTCTTGGGCTGAGTGCCAGGTGCGTGGGAGATGGGTAAGGGTTTGAATAAGGTGGGCCGTGTTCTTTGGGGCTTTGGCTCACTCTGTGCACTATAATTTCTAGTGCCCTTGATCAGCCTCACGGGTCTTACACCCGCAAATGACAAACTCTGATAGGGAGGCCAGAAGTCCCTGGAAATGACGGATTGCAGCCTGACGCGTATATACAAGGCTGTGTGCCCTGATAAGAAAAGTAATCCCTTTCGCATCCCAGAGACGGTCTTAATGACTTATTCATCAACTGTAGACACTGGTTTTGTGGAAGCTGAAGTGTCGTGTTACTGCATTGGATGGAGACTCCTGGAGAGGTGGTTCATGTTGGACCCTTTCCAAGCGTGTTTGGTTACTGGCACACTCAAAAGCCCTTATTATAAGGCGGACCTGGCTCCGGGAAGGCACGACTTCAGGAAGGTGCTAAGGCTTTCACGTGTGTCCCTCTCCTTCATCCATATCAGCGTTTCCAGAACACTCTTTGTCTTGTGACTGTGTTCCAATGTGGGTGAAAGATGCTGTCTGCTTTAATAAATCAGATGTGTTTTCTAGAAAGTCTGTGGTGTTTGGGTTTCACAGCCTATGGGTTTCTCTGCAGCAGCGACGTTCCGAATGTTAGCGGACGGTCAGGTGGTCTGCTGGGTATGTGGGGCGGCAGCTGATCGGCGGACTTTCCACGTGCTTATCCAGGCGGACTTACAGCCTTCCAGCCCTGCTTGCTCCTTGGAACATACCTGATTAAAATTATTTATTGTTCTAAACCTAGAATATCTTTGGTTGAAATTTAGCTGCTGTGGTATCCCTCTGATTACTTTCTACTTAAACCATTACTTGATGGTGGGTGGCATCGATCCTAAGTACACTTTCTGCGAACTCCTTTCTCCTCCCTCCATGCTATGCCGAGGGTGTGCCAAAACCCGAGGTTTGGAACACTCCTCAGTCTTTTTGTGATGTGTGAGGGCTTACAGAAAGATGGGTTTTCTCTTTCCTTTCGTAAAAGGTAATTTACAAAACTGTCGATGACAGAGAAGTTTAGCTCTATAAAAATATACTGTCTTGAAGGAAGATAAGAGGTATATGAAATTAGATTTTATTCTCTTCTTAGTTTAAGGTGTCCTGGGCTACTTTGTAATAAAAGAAGAGTATTTTACATGAGCTTTCTTCCTGGCTGATCTGAAGATGCAGACTTTGTGCTCGTTAGTTTCTCATCATTCCCCTACTCATAAATTTAACTTCTTCAGGAAAAGTGATTAAAGCACACGTGTTCTTAATAGGAAAGTATCATTATTTTAACTAATGACATGTAACTACAAAAAGATTATATTTCAGTGAATATTTGTCACTTAAAAAAATCACACAGACTTCATAGATAAAAGAAAATTGAGGTAATTGGGACCGTAAAGTGAATCTTGTCATTCAATGAGGAAGGGACAGTGTTTCCTAAGGTGACCAAAACTCTTTAAAAATTAAAATTACCATTTGATGTGTTTCTGAAGGGCAAGGCAAACATATAAGGCTTTGGAAAAGATAGAGATGAGGGCAGAATGAGGGTCCTGTAAGGTACACGGGTCAGTGAGCGAACATTATTTTTGATGGGTTTAATGGCAAGGGACTATGATGACTTTATAAGATATAGTTACCTTAAAATCTCTGGCACCCAGAAACTAGGCTTGAAATTAATGAGTACCCAGGTTATCTAATGTTTTCATTCAAAGGACAACCGTGCATCTGGAAAAAGGGAGCTGGGTGCGCAGCTGCTTCGAATTACACACTACTTTGAATACAGGATAGCCCCAATGAAGTTTTTACTATAATAGGCAAGGCAGCTTTACAATCTCTGACATTTAAAAATCCATAATGCCATGAATGCTTGATTATCCATACTAACAAAAAAGAGAAAAAGAATGAGTTACATGAAAAATTTATTTAAATCTAGCTTTTTAGTATAGTTAGCCACACTCAAAGAGACCAAGGGACTATAATGGTCAATTAAAAAGTCCCCTAAGTAGATAATCCACTCAGGATATATTTATCCATCAAAAGTATATATGTAATTAAGAATGTATTAGGAGGGTTACACTCATTTTATCTAAGCAGTGGACCTCTGTAAGCGTTTGGCCCAGTTCTGGTATCTCTAGAAATTAAGCAGGGACGTGACTGTCACATCTGCTCTCGGGCATTTTGGAGTTCTACAGGTTTGTATTTAAAGAGAGGCTTCAAGGAAAGCAGGCTCAACCCCCCTTACATGGAAGAAGAAATGGATGTCATGATGTATTTACCAGACAATTTTTAAACATAGTGAGCTCATCTCAAAACCTATTATTTCTAACAGTCTAGTCTAATTTTCTAGGAGGAACTTTGGTAGAAAGGGATCTTTGGAAGATGTCAGCAGATGTTACGTATAATTGGGTCCCATGGTCAAACAGGATTGGAAAAAACGATCATTTTTACTTGCTTTGGGAACTTTCGGGGCTTTAAATACTAGTGAGTCCTCTGGAGAGTGGGTCATTTTTCCCGAGAGCATTTTAGAAAATTGGTGATTCTAAGATCCCAACTTGGGGAAACGGTGGTTCAGTGCCTTCCGAATTTCTCAGAAACGGAAGATACACAAAATTTAAGTGAATATTACAAGTGAGAACTGTCTCATTTCTCACTTCCCGGTGAGCACCTACCTTAGGATGTTTACTCACGTTGCTCCTGTGTGGACCTGTGTCCAACAGGCGCTGGACCACCTTCCTGCTTTCACCTTTTAAACTCCGCTGACTGTAATTGTAGAGTCTGTCTGTCATTAAATTTCCATTCTCTTGGTTTCTTTATGAATTCTCAGCCACTGTTCTCTTCTATAGGAAGACATCTTCTGTTTCTTAATATTCATCATTTCACAGCTAGTATTGTGCTTTTAAAGAAAAGCTGCTCTATTTGTGGAGGAATTCACAGGAGATCCTACACATCACTTTGTTTTATCACCATTAATATCTTGATGAAAGACGCACTCAAGACACCTATCAAATCCCTTCTAAAATCACCCGAGTTCGTTGTACTTATGAGAACAACAAAAATTGTTCCTACCAAAAAGCCTTCTAAAAATAATTGAGCAACTTTGCATATACTTTCTAGTCGCTACTCAGGAGGGTTTTTGTTTTGTTTTGTTTGCTACATCAGAACTTTCCTCCCCAAATGTGGATGGTTTTCCCATCTATTCAATTTGCATATCCTAACAATCTGTATCACTAATTTGATTTTGGTGGGAGTGGTGGAAATGAGTTTGGAATAGTCTCAGCTTGCACGTCCCTCTGCCAAGCTCCAATTCAGAGCGCGTTGTAAACATTAGATTCCGAACCCATGAACACAGAATCCTGTCATGGAAACACTGACCCGGTATCAGTGGAGGGACACACGTATGCAGGACCATAGCCCCCTGGACAGCAGTCCTGACCACAGAGCGCTCAGCCAGGGAGTGTATTTAGGAATGCACAAGGTTGCTGGTCTCTTCACAGGCTCAGAGAGGCTGTGTCCCCAGCACACTGGTACCTCAAGTAGGACTTTTGGTGACACACTTTTTAGGGATGGCAAGTTTAAAGGCACAGATGTCTGCATGCATTTAGAACACCTAAGCCTCTAAGCCACGGAACCCGTTGAGCATGGCATGTTGACTGACTCCTTCAGTGATGGAACTACCTTTAAGACCATCATTTCCTGACAAAGAACCACAGTAAATGCAGTGCCTCGATTTTATTTGGGCACAGTATGAATAAAATTTTTGGACCAGCTGATGCTACCATATTACCATCGTCCATAAATACTTCTTACTTTACTGAGTGAATTCTATTAAATGTTCTTTTTATAAAATAAATGCATCTGATAGTTGTAGAAATACAAGATCTTTTGTCCAATCTTCCGATTTTACAGTTAAAACAACCGAGACCCAGCATTATCTTATTTGTTTTCCTTTAAAGGGTATTTTAAAACTAAACCCACCCATGGAATTAAGCTATAGATGATCTGAATTAAGTGTAACTGCTATACTTAGGCATATGTAAAGGAACATGGTTTTCAAGTACAGAAGAGATTCCTGGTATTTTACTTTTTCTATTCCTTGAGGCTGAGTTAAGAGATCTAATGACTAATCTTGGCTGAACTGCCAACTAATGAAGAGATCTAATAGTGCTAGACTCCGTTTCTTCATCTATCAAATGATTAAGTCACACCTGCTGTGCCAGTCTCACAGAAAGATGGTAGAACTCAGCTGAGATAATGAATGTGAAAATGCATGAAATGGTTAGAAGCTCTCTATAAATGAGATATTCTTAATATCGTAAAAGTTATCTCTCTCCAGCTTCCCGCAAGCCTTAAACATACCTAACCTGCTGACCATGTGTAATTGTCTGTGGCACAAAGGATAATATTTCAGCACTAATGTGAATAGAAGGAGGTGACAGCCCTCTTGTGACACACTCTGTGATGCCCCAAACCTACATTTAAGAAGTTACTGTTTCTGTCCTGACCTTGGCAGCTGAATGGAGCAGAGCTGCACCTTCTTAGAGTGATTTCTTGAGGAGAATTGTTCTAACGTGCCATCTCTGGGTTAGCAGAATCGGCATCACCGAGGAGCTTCGTGGGATTCTCCAGCCCACCCAAGACCATCCAAGTTAAACTCTGGGGCGGGACCCAGAACTCTCTCTTTTCACAAGCCATCAACCTGAATCTGACGCATGTTTGAGACACACTTGTCAAGCCCATGTCCTTCACGTTTTGGGGATTTTTTTTAAAAAAGATTTTATTTATTTATTTATTTGACAGAGAGAGACCACAAGTAGGCAGAGAGGCGGCAGAGAGAGAGAGAAGGAAGCAGGCTCCCTGCTGAGCAGAGAGCCCGATGCGGGACTCGATCCCAGGACCCTGAGATCATGACCTGAGCCGAAGGCAGCGGCTTAACCCACTGAGCCACCCAGGCGCCCCTCCAGTTTTGGGGATCTTAAAACAGCATCTGAACTCCAGGATTGATTAATGTGTAAGTCCTGGCCTCATCCGGCACTTTCGTGGGCCTCTCTGTGGACAAATGGTTTATTCATTTCCATGAATGGTAGCTTCTCTCACGGTAGAAGGTATATCTCCGTCTTTATGGCAGTTTTTTCTCTGGAGTGGACTTCAGAGGAAGTTAATAAAGACTTCTCATCCTCCTTCCACAGCCGCAGAGAGCTTGGGGCCTAACACATCTGGTGGAAGGAAGATATGGGACAGGGATCTGCGAAGCACATCTGAAGCACGTCTTGTGTTCTGAGGACCCGGCATAGTTGGCCACGGAGCAGGCGCTCAGTAAATATTTCAGTTGAGCGGAATTAGATGGATAAGAAGAGATAGTAGAAAGGCTATCAGCCAACCAAAGGATCCTTTAAAAACAAACTTTAAAAAATAAACTTGCCATGAATGACGTTCCCATGAGGCATTTTACCAGGTGTAGGTCTGGTCTCGTACCAGTCTTCTCCATATGCAACTGTTCTAATGATGCTTCTTTTCCGACGAACTGAGAGGAAACGCCGTTTGGTACCTCTACCCAAGAAGGGCTTCTGCTGACTTCGGAAAGTTGAAACAACTTGAAAGTGTTTTCACTTTGGTGTTAAGTAGGAAACATTTTGAATCTGGTAAGTTTGCACAGTTGTTCACTCAACAAATCAGACAGACCTTTTTCAGGATATAAATATTCCAGAGCGCGCACAGCACTAGGAGCTCAGCGATTTATTGGGGCTCGAGTCGGCCCTCCGAGAGCTCACGGTCTAGCAATGCCCTTCGGCGGAGGCTAAGAGTAGATAAACTGATGGACGAACATGTCGCTCTTCCAGAGAAACATACCTTAGATCATCCTTGGCCACGTTTTACTCTGGACACAGAGAATGGCTGTTGTGAAATTCCAGAAAACTCAGTCGTTTGACTGGCACAGTGCAAGGAGAACCCAAAGGCTATGACTTTGTGTTCCAGCTAGGAAGTCTCCGTCTTGCCTTGCCTGGGAGCTCAAGGTGGCTGAGCGGCCCCGTCTCCTCCACTGGGTAATGGCAAGCACTCAGCCAGTGACTGGGGCTGAGCTCAGCTCTGTCCTGGGCACCCCTGGCATTCCTCACAGCTGTACTTTGTTTGGAGAAAGAAGTAGGGGAAAAAAACGTTGTCCTGACTTACATATTTTCTGTATGACTAAAATGTTCTCCCTGCTTTCTGGGGATTTAACTAATCATCAAGATTTCATTTAGTCTATTTGTTTTAAAATCAGACTTTACATAGAAAGCTTTCCATTGTGTGTTCTAAGTCCTCTTGAAAACACTGTGTGTGGGCCAGCAGGAAGGTGAACTTCCACTTAACCACTCCCCGGGCACCGCCCCAGCGGCTCCGGGCAGGGGGCTGAACCCTCGCGGTGATGGCCGGTCCTGAGTTGTAGCCTCCTCACTGTGTCCCTGGTCTCAGTGGGCTCAGGTGCTTTGTTTTCAGATGAAAACAGAAATAAATCTTCTGCCTTTATCTACGAATCAAACTCCGAGGAAAGTCTGTACTGTTAAGAGCTGGTTAACTCATTCTCCGAAGTCCGTGTTAACTCGCAGGTGCCTCATTTTTGCATTTCTACGTGGATCGATTGGACTCAGTCTGTTTATTTGTGAAAGAAGCACTTACCGAGCACGGCGCTAGAGTCAAGCCCAGTGCTTATGGCTGAGGAGTCCCATGAAGTTAGCAGGATCTTCCTGTAAGGAGTTTATGGTCGTAGGAAGGAGCAGGGATGCTAGGAGAGTCACGTTAGAGGCCGGGCTCCAGCAGAAGGAGTGCGTTGGCATGACAAGCCCACCTCAGGAGGTGGGGCCTCCCCTTTGCCCTAAAACACCAAGTCTGGAGTATGAAGCAGAACAGGGGGGGCGAAGCCACTGCAGGGAGAAGCGGCGGCAGGTGCCCCGTCCTGACAGCTGAGCAGAGAGGAGGGTAACCTGAAACTCACCTGACGACTGAACCTCTTTCAAGTCACAGATCCTTTGACTCTAGAAAAGTCCAAGTAAGAGGATAATGGCCATGGCGAATCCTAAGGAGAGGCCGGCGCGTTCCCAGGGAGGAAGAGCCCCCAGGCTCCTGCCGGCGACGTGAGAAAACAGCACCACCTGTTGGTAGCAAAACCTCAGCATCGACCGTCTCCGAGCAAGAGCTGGAAAAGGAAGAAGCCTGGTTCCTCGGAGCGACCTGCGACCTGCGACCTGCGAGGGTGTTACCCCGTGAATCTCTGCCGCCCTCCCTCCCGTGAGGGTGTCCTCCTGCCGTGGTCGGAATCAGGTAGCCCAGTCTCCCCGACGGGCCTCACCGCCCTACTCCACACTTAGAAAGTCATTCCTTACACGTACCCGTCGGGATTCTGCCTCCGTGCACCGGTCTGGTTTAGACCTCAGTCCCGTCTCTGACCCTGGAAAGAACAACCCTGGGACCACCCCCCCTTCAGCCCCTCACGTATTTGTCAATAGTTTTCATGCCATCGGCAAAACTGTTTGTTTTCTTCCTGCAGGCCGTGCATCCTCTGTTTACTGAATTCAAACTCGTAAGGCCGAGTTTCCAGACCCTTCATCATCTTGGCTACTCCTCTCCCCTGCACCGACGACCTGGTCAGAACCAGGGTGTTCAGAATGAAGCTCGCGGCCCAGACGTCACTCGGCGGGTGTGGGCCGAGGGTCTCCTCGTGCCCGAGACTGCAGGCCGCCTGCAGATGCACACGCGATTGTTTTTTAACCTGAAAAATCCCACCATTGTGGTTGCCTTATGTCAGTGTGGTGTTACTAATCAGAAGGTGCACCTCGGTTTCTACTTCAGTAATTCCCAACAGGTGCGTGTCCGGGTATCTCCGAGCCGTGGCATTTTCCGCGCACGGAGACCGAGCTGTAGCTGGCACGGTGCCGTCCCGGGGAGCAGAGGCGCCCGCCGCGCAGCTCCTGTTCTTACACGTGTGAAGACTCTAGTTTGGAAAGTTACGTCAGTTTACAAAATCTGTCAAATAAGAAGCGTGAGCGTAAGTCAGTAGATGTTATCACGCACGTCCCTCTGCAGGGACGGTCCGGCTCCTTACGGAGTCCTCTGTGCTCATTGGCTCAACTGCTCGCTATCTCTTCCTCCCATTTTCTTCCTCTGTAAATACTACTACTGGTCGGGTCCTCTGGAGGGAAAGAGTATGAACTTGCCCAGAAACTGAGTACTTTAAGTTGAAAGAAGATAAAAATACAGGACGGGTTGGAGAAGTCAAGACGTGTTCTGGCGGGATGCTTGAGCGTATGGTTAAACCAGAGTGGGAGAGCAGGTCACCTGGAACGGCCAGGATAAGGCGCCCTGGTCTGGGTAGGAACGGCCAAATGTCACGTGCTGGGCCTAGAAATAAAATGGGACCTCGAGTTAGGAGCTGAATAGGAGCTGGCCGTTCCTTTTCTGAATTTTGGCAGCTTCGATGTCTGTTAGGATTACATTAGGACATAGTAAATTTCTCTTTAAAATACAGGGAATATTGCTATGCAAAAGCCTCTGGGTATGCAGCATTGCCTGCTGCCAGAGCCGGCTCCTTCCATTTCCCACCCCCAACACCCCTGTCTCCCTTCATTCTGAAAAGTCTGGTTCCCCATGTGCGCTTCTTCCCTTTGCTCGGGCAGAGTTAAATGCTCGCTTCGGTGCTGCTCCAAGAACGTAGTTAACACCTTTGACACCATGTAGGATCCTTATGGCACAGTTATCCCCATTTTGCTTCTCGGCCCCAGGACCCCCCTCCCCCTTCCTTCCACCACCAGCGTGGACCGCAGCGGACGTTTGCGTGGCCGAGACCCAGCCCAGGGGCCAGCGCCTCCTAGATGTTCAACTCGTGTTTGTTAATGCGGAACATTTGTTTTGCTTCGGTTCTGGCTCTTTGTTGGCTGTAGTGGATGTATTTGTGTCTTACACAAATAACACAACTGAAGCCATATCTGGAATCGCTGTGCCAGGAAGCACTGTTGCTGACCCGCTCGTGTAACCCCTCAACTCTGTCGTCGAGCGGTTTGTTAATCTTAGACTTCGGACTGCAGACTGAACCGATTAGCCACAGCTGGAGGGAAAACTAAAAAGCAATTACCAAAATTATCTTTGTCTAATGTTCTTGGTAAAGGAAAGCCTGTTGCATTCCAAGAAGGGAATCTTTTGCCCAACTTAGTTTCTGGTTTGAGGATTCATGCTCAGCAAAATCCTAATTCTTCTCTGCCCTTGGGAAAAAAAATTCCTTTTTTTTCTTTTCCTTCTGGAATATATGACTACAAAAGTGACAGTTATCCTAGACTACCATTGTCCGGTAGAAATGTAATCTGAGCCACAAACGTGAGCTACATACATAATTTAAAATTTTGGGTGTCCACATTTAAAAATATGGAAAGCAACCACTGACATTAATTTTAATCATATATTATTACACTGAAACTATTCTGCACCTGATTCTGCTGTGGGTGACTTGGGTCAGAAGTTGCCCTCACCGACAGTCCGTTGTCAGACACCGGCGGGGTATCTGAGAATCCGACTCTGGCTCCGGGAGATAACGTCAGACCCCACAGGACCTCCCTCCACTTCAGAGGCGGATCACGAGCCCAGGTCGTCGCCTGGAGCGTAGGTCTGGATTGGGGGTTCCCAGGAACCCCCTCCTTCCCTCCTTGGGTTTTGATTAATTTGCTAGAGCAGCTTGCAGAACTCAGGAAGCCCGTTTGCTTTCTGGGTTACCAGCTTATATGAACAGGATATAACTCAGAAACAGCCAGATGGAAGAGATCCGGAGGGCAAGGTGTGCGGCAGGGGTGTGGAGAGTCCATGCCTCCCCCGGTGTGTTGCTTTCCCCAAATCTCCATGTGTTCACCAACATGGACACACTCTGAACCCCATTCCTTTGGGGTTTTATAAGGCTTCCTAATACAGGCGTGGTGGTTTAAGTCCTTGGGGAGGCTCTGTCTCCCACTCCTCTTCCCTCCCTGATCAGGGATGGGACTAAAGCATCAACCCTCTAATCAGTGGCTTGGCTCTGGGGACAACCAACCCCTTTCCCTAGCGGTCCTCTAAATTCACCTCATTAACGTAACAAAAGGCACCTGTGTGGTGCTCTTGGGAATGACCAAGGGTTTTAGGAGCTCTGAGCCAGGCAGGGGACAAGGACCAAACATATATATTTATGATAAAATCACACTATCATTAATATTCAACCCAAGACATTCGAGTCTTGTCATTTTAGCATGCGGTCCATGTAAACCTCTGGTCCTGTGATATTTTATATTCTTTTTTGAACTGAGTCTGTGAAATCCCGAGTGTGTTTTACTCTTACAGCGCGTTTCAGTCCAGCTGTAAACGGCGACTCTTTTGGATAGGGCAGTGCTGGCTAGCGAGCCTTCCCAGAGCTTTTCCTGGGTGCAAGGTGCTTTCCCTGCCCCGTGTCGATTAATTCTCACATCCCTGCCTTTGATGCTGTTGGGCTCTTTTCCCAGAGGAGCAGACAGACTTACTGGGCCCCAGGACAGCGAGTGGGGGTGCCGGCCCTGGGCCTGGGCCCCGGGTGGGACTTGGAAATGGTGTGCCCAGCTACACTGAAAGCACCACCAGAGGCGGGGGGCAGATTTACGAGAGGACATTGAAGATTAGACACAGGGCTGGGAGCTGCTTAACCGCAGGTCACAAGGTGTCTGGAAGCATGTTTGGAAGAAGGAGACTTTTTTTTTCCTTTTTTTTTTGAGGAGGAGGAAACGTTTGAAACCAAAACGATGGGGGCAGGACCGCTCTTACCTCACCCGCTAGGACACCACCAGACCCCTTGGAGTTCCCGTCTCTCCCTGCCAAGAGGTCTGTTGGGCAACCACTGGCTTGCAACATACTTGGAACAGAGGCTCCCCCTCCTTCCATTGGGAGCCCCCATCTGCGACGAGAAGTCTGAGTCAAAGCACGCGCTGTGGGGACTGCTATGCATTAAGGCAGGAGTCTCCGAACAGCCCTGATGCCGTGGCTTTGTTATGAAGGTCTGCGAAGTATTATCCTGCTGTCATGCATCATACAAATGTGCACAGATGGCAGTTCCCGCCTCTTCCTTCACATGGTGTTAAAGATGAGTAAAATATGTTTCCCATTGCACTTCCCTTGTGCTTGGGGACTCCATGAACTCATTTTAAGTTTCCACGTCTTTATAAAAATGTTTTGTTTTTACTGAAATATGTTTCTGATCAGGAACATAACTTCAGGACCGCGTGTATGTTCCTGAACCCCGTATGTATAAGGAACAAGTGCACGGTGGAGGGTTCGGACGCTGGTGACGGATCCCGGGACGGGGCGTTCTTGAGTCGAAGCACAGCCTTACCACTGACTTGGTAGATGATCTCAAGAGAAGGAACCAGCCTCTGCCCTGACTGATAATCTCCTGTCCGTCGCTCTCGCTCATGTTTGAAGGATTGAAACACAGTTGACCAATTTCAATAATTTTCATCAAACGACATGGAAGAAATTCAACTCTTAAGTTCTTGGGATGTTGTAAACCCCGGGCAGACTCTACAAGGGCATTAATTCTTTAGGATAATTTGAGTGTGTGGCTCATTGTTTCACATAAATTACCTGAATATTGACCTCTATGGTCTTGCTTACCAGCCCTCACTGCACCGTAAACTCTGTGAGGCAGGTAGAAGACACAGTCCCGCAATACAGCCCGTGCCAGCACCAACAACAGTAAGAACTTGTATGGTAAACTGCTTTACCCGCATCTCATTTAATCGGGATAGAGGAGAGGGAGGTGTGGTCTCTGCGTTATGAACCAGAGCCCTAGCTTGCCCGAAGCGGCTGAGCCTCCGCTTGAATCCAGGTGCTTGTAACCGGTAGGCTGTCCGCGGCCACGGATGAGAAGCCATTACAGTCCTGGGCCGGATTTATAGGACTGGTTCTCGGTGCTGTTATAACGAAGGGCCAGGACTCTCTGCTCTCATGGCAGGAAGTTCACTGCTGAGTTACAGCTTCTACACATCCGTGCTGCTTCAGGGAAAGAAAAACCAAAAACCAAATTCGTAAACATGGCTCATCCTTGCTTTAATCTTTCTCTAGCTTTTTTTAAAAAAAGATTTTATTTATTTATTTGACAGAGAGAGAGATCACAAGTAGGCAGAGAGGCAGGCAGAGGGAGAGAGAGGGGGAAGCAGGCTCTCTGCTGAGCACCAAGCCCCATGTGGGGCTCGATCCCAGGACCCTGAGATCATGACCTGAGCCGGAGGCAGAGGCTTAACCCACTGAGCCGCCCAGGAGCCCCAGATCTTTCTCTAGCTTTGAAAATTACTCCTGTTTTCTTTTTTTTGCTTGTCTGTCTAGCTGAGGTGAGACTCACATAGCACAAAGGTCACCATCTCTAAGCGGACAGTCCTCAGCGTTTGGTACCTTCGCACGGTTATACAACCACCACTAATGTCAAAACAGCTCCTTAATTCCAGGATGAAGCCCCCCACCCCGTACGAGCTTCCTCCCCCTTCTGCTTGCCTCCGGTCCCCGGAAAGCAGCACTGTGCGTTCTGTCTCTGCGGGTTTACCGGCTCTGACTATTCTGTGTCCGTGGAATCATGCATTCTGTGACCTTCCATGTCTGGGTCTTTCATTTAACATGATGTTGTCAAGGTCCCACGTTCTAGCATGTGTCAGTCCTTCATTACTTTTTATGGATAAATAACATAAATATTTTATAACACTATATGTAAATAGACATATATGTTATATAGAATATATACATGTTGACTTTATGGATAAGTAAGTGTCTCCCGCGAGGACACGGCGCCGTCGTCCAGCCGTCCCTCCGGGGGTGCACTTGCCCTTCACTTGGACTGTTGTGACCGTGTACCTGCAGGGAAGCTTTCGCGTGCACTTGGCTGAGTGTCTGTTTTCCTTTCTTTGGGCTACAGGGGAGTAGCATTGTGGGGTCACATCGTATTTCTGTGTTTGACTCTTGGAGGGCCTGCCAGATGTTTCCACAGCCACGGAAGCATTTCACCTCCCAGCCAGCAACGTACAAGTGTTCCTTCTCCGCCACATCCTCGCTAGCACGCACCCTGGTTCAGATTACCAAAGCCCGGCGAGCGCACGTCACAGGGTACCACAGTGTGGTTTTGACTTACATTCCCCAGTGACTGTTAATGTGGAGCGTCTCCTCATATGCATCTTGGCCCTTTATAGATCTTCTGTAGAGAAGTGTCTGCTTGGTGCTTTTGCCCATTTTTCATTGGTGTCTTTGGCCTTCTGCGTTGAGTTGTACGAGTCAGCTGTATGCTCTGGGTGACACAGCTTATCGGGTGTATGATTGGAAAATATTTTCTTCCTCCTCTAGGTTGGACAGACTTTCTTGACAATGTCCTTTGATGCATGAAAGTTCGTTAATCGTGATGAAGTCCGATTTACCCATCTTCTCAATTCATTTATTTATTTTTCCTTTGCAGCTCATATTTTGGGGTGTCATTATCTAAGAATCCGTCACCAAATCTAAGACCCTGAAGATTTTACTTGTATGTTTTCGTCTAAGAATGTAATGGCTCTCGCTCTGTATTTAGGTCATTCATTCATTTTGAGTTACGTTTTGTATGCGGTGTTAGGTGTTAGGTAGGGGTCCTGTTTACTCCTGTTAATTCTTCTTCTTCTTCTTTTTTTCCCTCCCTAGGAACCCTTGGAAGCAAGGGACTGCACATTTTTAACCTGACTTCTCTAACCAAGTCTGAAAACGTTTTATCTGCCACCCTGCACTTCTGTGCCGGGGAGCTCATCAACATGAGCTTGAGCTGTCCCATGTCCGGAGGATGCTCACAGCAGGCGCAGGGGAAACACTTACAGATTGATCTCTCTGCGTGGATCCTTAAATCTGACAGAAACCAAAGTCAACTCCTGGGTCATCTTTCAGTAGAGGTCGCCAAATCTCAAGACTTGGGATCCTGGCTGTCTAAAGACATCACTCAAGTCCTGAGGAAGGCCAAGGAAAAGGAGGAGTTCCTCATAGGATTTAATATTACCTCCAAAGGACACCCACTGCCAAAGAAGATGTCCCCCTTCCCTGAGCCTTATATCTTGGTGTATGCAAACGACGCTGCCATTTCTGAGCCAGAGAGTGTGGTCTCAAGCCTACAAGGACACCGTAATTTCCCCACCAGAGCTGCGCCTCCGCTGGACAGCCATATCAGGGCTGCCCTTTCCATGGAACGGAGGAAGAAGCGCTCGGCTGGGGTCCTGCTCCCTCTGCAGAACAATGAGCTTCCTGGGGCCGAGTACCAGTACGGAGAGGACGGGGCATGGAAGGAGAGGAAACCCTACAAGACCCTTCAGACTCAGGCCCCAGAGAAGACTAAAAACAAAAAGAAACAGAGAAAGGGACCTCACCAGAAGAGCCAGACACTCCAGTTTGATGAGCAGACCCTGAAGAAGGCCAGAAGGAAGCAGTGGATCGAGCCTCGGAATTGTGCCCGGCGGTACCTGAAGGTGGACTTTGCAGACATCGGCTGGAGCGAGTGGATCATCTCCCCCAAGTCCTTTGACGCATATTACTGCTCCGGGACCTGCCAGTTCCCCATGCCCAAGGTAGCCTCGCTCTCTGTCCTGTCCTTCCTGCTGGGGTAGAGTAGAGACACGCTCACGGAGCGCGTGCTTTCATGTACAGACCCATCTGGACGCTCACTGATTGCATGCCAGCGCGCACCGGGCAGTCGTGGTCAGGCTTGGTGTTTTCCTTAATGGTTGTTACCGTAACACGAAGTCAGTACTGGTCTGAAGGATACGAGGGAAAATGTTTGTGTGAAATGTGCTTTTCGTGTGCTTCCAGACACGGCGTGTATTGAGGGATGTGGCATGGTCAGCTCTGTGCGGCTCGGCGCCCGCAGTCACAAGCCCCAAGGGACAGAAGGCTGGCCTGGGAGGGGCTGGTCAGGGAAGGACTAGATGTCGTGGGAAGAGGGACGGGCAAGGACTAGTTGGAGTGATGCCCCTGCAGGATATTTCTTGACAAGTGGTCTCCCGTGGGATGAGCCGACCCCACAGGGTCGGGATCAAGGCCGGGCCCGGGGACTCACTCCATGATCCACCAGGGGCGTGTTTCGTCTGCATCCCTAGTAAACATCCAAAAAGGAATGCAAAGGAGGGTGTTTTGACCCTGTACGTTTCTTCCAAAACTTACTGCAACCAGTCAGAGCTTACCTGTGCATCTTCCCAAGTCAGCAGAGACAACTTTCTCCCATCAGGCCTCAGTGTCCTAAACCTTTACCCTCAGAAGCTTCCCCAGTCCCGCCTCGGCCTGCACAGCACATCCCCGCGACTCCTCTGTCTTTGGATCTGAAGTTAGGAAGAGACAGTGGTGCCCTCTGGCCTTCAGTCAAACTAATTGCCGAAATTCTGTTCTTGGCTTCCAACAGTCTGAATCTCTGCCGTACAGTGAAATGGGGCTGTAGGAGGATCAAAATTCGGAGAAAGAATAGAGTTGGGTTTTTGTTGTTGTTGTTGTTTTTCAATTTTTGCTGCTATATAATAACGGAGGAAAAATCTTTTGCCTCCAGGAGTGAAGAGCTTCTGCTTATAGTTCTTGAACGTTTCCTGTTCTTGTGCTACTCGTCCCATGATCATTGGGTTGTTTAATGGAGCACATGCAGAAGGTCTGGCTGAACAAGGCCAGGTGTCAGCCTCAGGGCAAGGAACTTGACTGAAATCCCCGTTTTCTTACTAGAATACCCCAGAAGGACAAGCTAAGACTTGTCTTTCCCGAGGATTTTTGCTGATTCCGTGTTTCGTAAACCTAAACACTAAGTAAGGATTATGTACATGTACTATGATATAAACAGCCTTATTTTCTCTAAATATTCATAAAGACTGCATCACTGATCAAATAAAACTTGTTCCAACTAGGGAAGCATTTAAAAACACACCACAAAGACGCAGAATGTAACAGTGATGAATTTTTACAGTGTGGGTTGCTTCGCAGCATTGAGAGGTGGAACGAATTCAGATCTGTCTCTAAACTCAGGATGACTGAGTTTTCCAAATAATCTCTCACACTCGTACACTGTAACTTCTTCTATGTAGCCTGGGGAAGGAGTTTTCCTTCCTGACTCCAGATTTTCCTTCCTGAGCCAGGGAGCCCTGACCATGTGGAGCTCTTCAGTGAGTTTCCAGCTCCTCCCTCCGGAGACCTGGTCCGGCCGCCACTCCACAACAGTGACCCCCACTTGCCCGCCTTCTCCTGTTGGTTACGCCTGCCTTGACTGTTCAGAATCCTGCTGTTGTTTCAGTAGATCTTCCTGACGGTTCCCCACGATCCAAAGCATAATTATTTAAAAACTTATGAGGGGTAAGTTAAGAGGCACAAAGATAGGTTTGAGTGAGTCAGTGCAGTGGAATGACTAAATGTACAGGCTCCTCGCTGGGCTGCTTAACCTTAATGTGGCTACAGCTTGCCTGGGGCTGTGTCGGTTCTGATCCAGTGGTTCTGAGCGTAGAGCCTAAGAATGTGCGTTTTCAGTAGAGTTCCTGACAGTTGCTGGCGCCGCTGGGCCGCAAAGCCCCCTTGAGTAGCCACGTTGAGAACTAAATCCTTTACCTCAAATCTCGGCTCTACCTCTTACCAGTTATGGTTTTGGGGAAGAATTATTCATATTCTACACAGATGACCCTTGAACAACATGGGGGGTAGGGGCCCATGGTCGTAAATCCACGGGTAACTTTTGATCCATAACTAACTACTAACAGCCTACTGTTGATTGGAGACGTTATCAATAACAGCAACAGTAGATTAACATGTATTTTCTATGTTGTATGTACTCTGTACTGGATTCTTAGCAATCAAGTAAGCTAGGAAAATGAAAATGCTTAGAAAAACTAAATATGAGAAACCACATTTACAATACTGGGTTATAAAAAAAAATTCACATGTAAGTGGACCCGTGCAGTTCAGACTCATGTTGTATAAGGAGCAACTGTGTGTTAGCTTTCTCATCTTTGAAATGGGTACAGTGGTACATAATCAAAACAATAGTGCCTACGTAATGACAACTGTGGGGAAACGAAACACGTTGCACGTAGTAGGCACTCAGTAGAGCAGCAGATAATTTGCTGTTGATATTATTGGTAACGGTCATTGTCGAGACTGAGGAGAACAGAACATTAAATACAGGGGCTGAAGGAAGACGAGAATCACGAGAATAAAAAATGTTAGGACAAGAAAAAGCTTCTTCAACGTTTCTAGCCCCTTTTCAAACACCACAGAGCCTAAAATAGGGTTCTCCCTGCAGGGTCAAGCCTGTAAGCTCTTCCCATAACAGCCCTTTGGAGAGTCGTAGAAACCAGGACAGCGCCGGCTGCAGCAGCTGAGCTCCTCATCGTATTTGTGCAAACTTGGAACGGCATCGGAACTCCGGGGACACGACAGGGATAAGGGAGGAGTCTCCGTCCCAGCGCGAGGACCCCCTGTGCCCGGCGGGGAGCGGAGTTGGGCTGTTACGCGGCCTTCTCCGTCTCATCACCTCGTACGGGTCTGCCTCACCTGTAAGGCTCCCAGCGGGGCCCTTTCGGCCTTGCAGGCCCCGCGGCTCCGGTGTGCGGTGCCCAGACGGCCGGGAGGCGGGACCGCAGGCAGCGGCTGCTGGGGTGGCTGACCCGCGTCTGTGTCACCGCCCGGCTCCCGGCAAGAAGGGGGCGGACAGCGGCCGACAGCGAGGCCGGGGACCAGCCCCGGAGGAGCCCAGGGGGACCCAGCAGGCGCCGCAGGACTCGGAGACGTCGGACACACGGACAGACGTTCTCCCGGCCGCGCCCTCGCGGCCCTCCTTCCCCCGGGCTCCGAGCGGACGCGCGTGGCTCTCCCGGCCGGGCTCGGGGCGCCCTCGACGGCCGGTTCCGTGGCGCGGGGCTGCTCCGCCCCCCAGACGCCGGGGGTTGCCCTTGCACGGTCCCGGCTCGACGGTTTCTGGCGACCGCGGCCGCGCGGGCCGGGCGGGCAGCGGACCGGGGCCGGCGACGAGGGGCCCCGGCGAGGACACGGTCGCCGTCGCCGTCGCGGGCGCGTCCGGAACCCGGTGAACCGCGGCCCCGCGCGGCGCGGCAGGTGCTTTCCCAGGCTCGGCCGCGGGCCTTTCTCGGGTCCGGCCCCGCGGCCACTCCGGGCCCCGGGCGAGGCCAACGGCGGCCGCGCGACCTGGGAAAGGCCCGGGGAGCCCCGACGCGGAGCCGGACCCGAGCCTGCGGACCCCGCGGCCACCGCCGCTGCCCGGACGCGGGAGACCCGGCGGGGCCCGAGGGCGCGGCTGGTTTGCGGGGACCGGACGCCGCGAAGGATCGGAACCCTTGGAACCGCAGCGCGTCCGTCGAGCAGAAACCGCGCTCCGTGCGTGATGGACCCGCAACCAGCTTCCTGAGTCTCCAGGCCCAGCCTCGGGGCTGAACAAAATGACCTAAAAACCCTCAACCTTGATGGACCGTCATCCAAGCCCGAATTCCCTAGACTGACGTTGGGGGCACGTGTTACTCTCGTTAAAAACAGACAAGGGAGACGGGCGCCGGGGGGCTCGGTTAAGCGCCTGCCTTCAGCTCAGGTCGTGGTCCCAGGGTCGTGGGATCGAGTCCCACAAGGGGTTCCTTGCCCAGGGAGCCTGCTCCTCCCTCTGCCTGCCGCTCCCCCTGCTTGTGCTTGCTTGCTTTCTCTGACAACTAAATAAATAAATAAGATAATCTTAAAAACAAAAACCAAAACCAGAGACGAGGGAGAGAGAGAACACAGACCGACAGATTTCTTAGGCTATGCAGAGAGAGCTATGAGAAGGATGATCTGAACTAAAAAAAAAAAAAAAAAAAAACCATTATAGACCGGCAACTTGTTTCAGAAAAACAATTACTGCATGGATCTTTTGTGCATGACGTAATGATTCCCAGTAAAGGCCGCTTGATCAGGGGATTCTGTAGTGAAGAAACATGGGGAAACTCCCTAGCAAATTGAAGGTTCCTGATAAGACAGGCCAACCCGGAATCAAGGGCCCGTGCCTACATTCCAGCGAGCCCACCGGAGACTGCTCAGAGTTTCTGAATCTATCATTTGTGAGTTAGAGCTTAAAAAAAAAAAAAGACAGGAATTTTCCTAGGAAACATCCATGAATATTTTCCGTATCTACTCTGGGTCATTTGCACAGAACCTCTCATTTTTGTTGATGGGAACGATTTCCACAGTAATAGGTAAAATAGAGAGCATGTTATTTCTTGTAAGTATTTTGTCCATTTAGCAAGTATTTTTCAGTGTCCAGCACACGCTGTGTTCCAGGCCCCGGAAACCAGAAACACACAACAGTTTTGATCAATCGAGACCCCTTCTGCTTAAATAGATCCACTTCATATGAAATTTAAATATTACAAGTGTCATTAAAACACTAAGAATAACAGAATAATGATGTCAGAAAATCTATGGTTTAAAGAAACTCTTTGGGGGCATTATCATAGTCTGTTTGGATCTCTGAGTCTTAAGAATAAATCAATAGAGAAAAGTGGATGGCTGCAAAATTTTCTTTGGAAATTACCAGTACCGATGAAGTCACAAACAGTGGCTGTGGGTCTTTCTGGTACAATAGTTACAGTTTGTACCAGTTACACAGTTTACGGTTGTGCCAGACACATGACGTGCGATATCGGACATAGACTTCCTTTCCATAAAGGGAGCATACTTTGCTTTGCAAAGCGAATTGAAAGTTAATAATCCTTTCCAACACATACTTAAAGTTTTTAGGAAGAAAGGAAAAAAAAAAAAACCAGTTGCCCACCATTCAGACCATACTGTAAATAGTTTATGCCCGTTCACAGTAAAGTTAAAGTCTCATATATGGATAGTTTCTTTCATTAAAGTTGAAAGATGGGGTGAGACAAATCGGACTTGCCCTTTCTCTGCCAAAAATAATCCCTTTCTTTTCTTTTCTTCCTCTTCTTTTCCTCCTCCTCCTCCCCCACCTCCTCCTTCTTCTAGTCGTATGCCAGCTTTCTGTGTTATTTCCTTCTCCCTTGGTTTGTATGTGCCTTAACCTATTGAAGTTGTCGTATGGGAGTTTTTAGGAGGTTGAAATTAAAGCACCAAGTCAGAGGTCCCTCTCAGCCGTGAGAAATATGGCTCGAAGTCTTGGAATTAAAAACCCCGAGTTTTGGCCCAAATCTCACTTCTGAATTGACATGCGATCTCTGGCAAGTTGCCCAATTTCTGTTTCTAAATGTATGTGGGACAACACTGGGTTCACCTGCCTAAGAGAGACGTTGGGGAACACGGATGCGGTGCGGCGGGCGTCCCTCCTGTGGTCTGCAGCGCTCTGACAACACCTGCGTGTCCTGGGCTTGGACAGGGGCGTCCTTCAGGGCGCAGCAGAGCCCGAGGGAGCCCTGTGACAGTCACCTGTGTCACGTGGGTGTCGGCATCTTCCCAGGAGAGGACTTCACCAGGCACCTTTGGTCCAACTTCTGATACCCATGGAATAACCTCCGGCCCCCTGTTCCCAGAGGATTTGGCCCCCTGGTGAAACGGATTTCCACACGGCCGCCTGGAGTCGGAACCCATGGAGCGACAGTGACCCCCAGTGGCCAGCGGGGCGGTCGTCTTCACCTCTGTGCTGCCAGGTCAATCACAGCGCAGAGCGATTACCGGCCAGTCCATCCTGGCAAACAGATCAATGTTCCTTGGTGCTTGGTTTTATTTTAACAGCGAAGTGTCAAACCCTAGAGCGGGGGCGATCATATATCTACGGAAGCGTAGCCTCGAGAACGAATGGGGTGTTTTGCAACCCTGTTGTGGAAGACATCCCAGGACGTATTAACCCCCCGTGTGGGGACCAGGTTGTGTTTAATTAAGTGACTCTGGTTTAGGTAACTGGATTCAAATCCTCACTCTGTCGCTTCCTAGCTAGTCGACTTTGGACATGTCATTTCAGTTTTCGAGACTATTTCTTTACTTGAAAAATATAAACACTGGTCGTTGTGCTTGTAAGGGCGTGGGACAGCAGGTCACACACAGCTGGCGCGTGTGTATACGCACACAGCCGGCGTGACGGATGTGTGTATCGGTTACGACAACCGTCGTGGTGGGGCGTGATCCGAGCTCGTCCTGCACAGGCGGCAGTGCCAGAGCATCACGGACGAGCTGAAGCGCGTCCGCCGTGGTGCCGGTGAGCTCAGGTGATGGGCAGTGAACGGTGGGAAAGCAGCCCCCGCTAACCCCCATGTTCTTCTCCCATTTCTTTTCCAGTCTTTGAAGCCATCAAATCACGCTACCATCCAGAGCATAGTGCGCGCGGTGGGGGTCGTGCCCGGAATCCCTGAGCCTTGCTGTGTGCCCGAGAAGATGTCCTCGCTCAGCATCTTATTCTTTGATGAAAATAAGAACGTGGTACTTAAAGTGTATCCTAACATGACGGTAGAGTCTTGTGCTTGCAGATAACCTGGCAGAGAACGCGCACGGATGCTTAATTCTATCAGTACTTTATTTAATGGACTGCCCCTCCTTTTTTTTTTTTTTTTTGCACTGCCAATGCATTTCACCCCAAAAGATCTTTTTATAGTTCAAGAGAACGAGCAAATAGACTGATGATTCCCACCAAGGAGAACGACTGTGCTTGTTTCTGAATGTAACTCGACGCAAGATTTTAGTAAATATGGACATTTACTTCTTTAAAAAAAAAAATCACAAAAAAAGATCACTCAGACTGTTTTTAGAGCTATTAAAGGACACACTGATTTATTTTTGTAACGAGCTTTGAAAATAGGTTGGGAAAACACTTATCTCTAAGTAGGCTTACTGCCCTAGATCCCTGAGCGACTCCCCAAGTGCTGAATTATCCAATCAACATTTATGTTTATCTTAGAAATGTTTAAGACTCTTGTTTGCCGGTGTTTGTCCTCCATGTGTCCTTGTGTGAACGGATGACGAAGAGCGTGTGCTGAGTGTGGGTGTACGGATGCAGGTGCGTTGCCGGCTGCCCTGGCCCTTCTGTAGGAAGGTTTGCTTTGCACAGTATTGTAGTTCAGCCTACACGGGATTCTTTGTTTTTTTCCTTTCTCCTTCTGGCAAGCACCATTCAATTATGAGAACTTTACCAAGAAGGAGAGAGTGATCCAAGAGCACAAGCCTGGCCCTTCAGTTTGAAATACACTTATTTTCATTTCATTATCTCCAAGAAAAGGGAAGCAGCAACGCAATTTTCAGAAACCCAGGGGGAGTTCCCCTTCTGTAATCCTTTGTCACAAGTACCTTCATTTGTTCTTTTAAACTGAATTCAAAAATTCAACTGAGGGGCACCCGGGTGGCTCAGTTTTTGAGCATCTGCCTTCGGCTCAGGTCGTGATCCCGGGGTCCTGGGATTGAACCCCGAGTCGGGCTCCCTGCTCAGCATGAAGCCTGCTTCTCCCTCTCCCCCTCCCCCTGCTTGTGTTCCTTCTCTCACTCTCTCTCTGTCAGGTAAAAAAATAAAATCTTTAAAAAAAAAACAAAAAACAAAATTCAACTGAATTTTTAAATTTTGATTAAAATTGTACTTCTCCGGATATGCCTTGACTTCCTGTGAAGTCATGCATAGATACCAAGGCTTGAGAACAGATGGAATATTGGAGATTTCCTTAAATGAAGGAGTCACAGTCACATGTGGGATGTCATTCTTCAGCCACATCCAGGTCGAGGCACCTTTTGAGTGGATCAAAGCTCAGCCTTGAAGTCAGTACGTTAGCAGACTCCCTAAAAATTATTCACCAAAAAGAAGGAAGTCAAATACAGACACTTTGTTTTTCTCCCCACTTCCGTTTGTCATAAATATCCTCGCATTGAAAACTTGTTTCAAAAATCTCTCCTGCTACATTCTGTGTGTGACGTTTTTAGACCCTGGGCTGGTGAGGATGTCACACCGGAGGGTCACCGTCCTCTTAGTCGAGCCTCACCTGATGAGAGACAACTAAGCCGTCTCCGAGACCATGAACTATCAGAAGACGTGGGGTTTTCTCTCTCTACCTGCAGCTCCGATCTTGGTTTATCATTTAATGAATATTTATTGAGCATTTATTTTGTAAGAGGCACTGTGTTAACTGTGTGTCCTCAGCAACCTCACAGTGCAGTGAAGAGGTTGGCGGGTTGAGCTAGAAGCCCTTTCGGATACTCCGTGTTGGGGCGTATGACACCGGCTGTTTCATACACATCTTCCTCGAATGGCTGATACCGGCAGATGAAACCGTGCCGGGCTCTGCTCATAAACCAAAGGCAAGAATGTGCTCGTCTTCAGTGTTTGAGAGTGAGTATGGAATTCTCTGTGGCTTCAGTCGTATTTCTAACTTTCTATCTTATTAGAAATCCATTCAAAGATTACCATGAACAGAAGCTCTTTACATTTTTGGAACACACAGAGGTCGGCGTGAGTTTCTATTAAGTCCGTTAACTTCTGTTAACACCCATTCTGAATAGTAAGTTAAGCTCTGAGGCCTGAGTTACTGTGATTTCTCCAAGTTCATTTTTTATTCTGGCTGCGCTATGTTAGATATTTGAAGTGAGACAGGTGATGGAATTACTTTTAAAAAACTTTATCAGAAGGTTGAAAGCAAAATTATATAATAGAAGCAAGCCGGTATGTGGCTACCCTCTTCTGGTCATCCCATCTTTCAATAAAGATTTCTTTTTCATTGGTAGAAATGATGAGATTCTATATGTAGTTTTTCCCTCTAGCAGTTCCCAGCATTACTTTTCAGCCTTCTTCCCTGATGTCTGTCTGTTACCTTTCTTAATTTTAATTGATGACCCTTTTTACAGAGTAAATGCCACAACAGCCAGAAAAGCCTCTAAATAATAAAAACTTATGAGTATGAACTAAGTAAGATTTTATTTTAAGTCACAGTTTATATAACAAAATTACAACACAATTAAAGTACATGGTAGTCTTTCAGTAATCAAAATATTTTTTTGACCAAAACTATTTTTTTGACCGATATTTATGGGTGGCCTTGTGACCATTATTTGACAACCACATTGAAGACATGTTATGCTATGAAAAGGAAAAGTTTTATTCCCTCCAAAATAAAGGAAGATTTCTTTTTAGTCAAAGGGGTTGAAATAAATGATATTTTAACTAGTAAAAGTTTACTTGAAATAGTTGGAAAATTGAGTGACTGTTTCACAATTTCTTAGGTACTAGTATATGTGTAATTTTTACATAGGCTTTTTAACAAATCTCCTGGTATAAAAATGGCAATGGTGAGAGAAGAGAAATTCTGTTTCTTAGATCATGCATCTGTCTCTCTCCCTCTTCTCTCTCTCTCCCGTTCCCCCCTTTTCTTTCCCAACCACCAGTGCACCCACATTCCTAGATGTGACACATGCACACACACAGTCACTTAAAAAGTGAAATTTTTTTCAATAACTTTTCTTAAATTCATATTCAGGGGCTGCCGATGTCAATACAGTATTTTCAAAATATCTTACTATAAACAGTGTAGATAATACATAATTTACAGGATTTGGGATATTGGAATTTAAACTGGAAGATTGGATTCCCTAGATCTCAGGGATACAATTCTCCAGATACATTTTTACATTCACCTAGCTATATATTAACTGATGATCATTTATTCATTGAAAGAAGATATTTTACTTTAATATTTCTGGAGCAACTCTTGTCACCTGCTTAATATTTTTATAGACGATCATATGTATATAGTACTATTACCACCCTGCCACAAATTTCTTTTCTATAATTACATTATTTGGTTGAGTCTTTCTGCTTTCACTTTTCTCTGTGCTTACAAGTAACTAACATCTGCTTTTGACTTCTTTTTGAATCAAGGTTGGGTTAAAGAATAGCTATTGCACATGTGATGTGTAAGATTAGATACGAAATTAAATAAGAAAACTTGGATAAATCTGACTTCTCTGTATAGCTTTTTTTTCCCCCTGGAGAATCATATTTTAATGTAGTTTATAGGTGATTAAATGATCCCCCTTTTCTAAAAACCAAACCTTCCTCAGCTTTTCACACTAGTTTCTGTAAATGTGTTAGTCCAGAATTTAATGCTTGTACAGTTGATGGCAATTTAAAAAATATATATATATTATATATATACATATATATATATGGGAAAACTTTAAAGATGCCTTTAATTTATTTAATGACTGTTGCTTTTCTATAATGGTAATTTTCATCCTTAGATGGTGAGAAGAAATTCTTTTTACTATAGTTATTACATGCAAAGTGAAATTTGGTTCTTTAGTCAGATCCACTGCTGGGACATGTCGGTGACGCTGTGCAAGACACGTCACTACTGATGGATAAGCTTTGCTGACTTTGTATCATTTTCCTCCAGTAATGGAGAGCTTTTCATTATACAGTATGAAAATAAAAATTGCTTAATTGAATGCTTCCCCATTCTTCTCTACTATACTGTGCTGCGTTTGAAAAGAGGTTATAGAGGTTGGGCACAGAGTTGAACATTTTCGCATGGTGTTCTGAGTGGGGCGTTGTCACCCACTATCAACAAAGTATGGTTACATCGTGGAAAAAAACTGAAACACACCCAGAAGGAGGAAACTTGTCTTCCGAACTGGAGAAACTCCACTTGAATTCTTTTGTGTTTGTTTGGTTTTAACTACAAAGTCCCCATTTCTTATTTGGAGATTTTTTTTTTTAACCACAAAGTCCCCATTTCTTAATTGGAGATATTTTCCCCCCCTCTGGGAGCCTGACTCCCTGTTCTGACAATAACATGACTTCACGACATATTGTTAGAGTATTCTAGGTACATTTTAGATGATAAGCATTTAACTGTAGTTAATCTGATCATTGGGGTAGCTTGCTTTATTTTTGTTTAAGCTCTTGCCTTCCCTTGAAGAAAAAGAATGACCCGATGTTAAGAAGTAAATCATAATTTACTATTTTTGAACTCATTTAATCTATATCAGATTTATTCAGACTGTGAAGTTTAATTAAAATCTATAGCATTTTGGAATTTTTAGACACTTTAGAGATCATCTTGAACAACTTTCTTCACCTCTTTGTGTCTCAATTTACTCATCTATAAGATGAGGCAATAAATTTCCTGTCTCATAAGCTTGTTGTAAGGTTTAATAAGGCAATACATGCAAATAATTTCACCAAGTGCTTGAAACAGAATACTTAGTTATTGTCAGTTATTATTATTATTATTATCTTTATTATTATTATCTAATTCAGTCTTCCCATTTTCCAAATAAGGACTTGTAGACATGTTAGAGTTTACACCCACTGGAATGTCTACTGACTGTGCCCTCCACTAAAAACTGGCTCCCACCAACAAGGGATGGTTTCCTGGACATGGCAAACATGGGCATCGGCCAAACGCTGGACCAGGGCTGGTAAATCTGGGAGGAGATGCAGCAGCAACGCTGCCCAGGAGGGTTGTAATTCTCTTACATTAGGCAAGCAACGTCTAAATTGTTCCGTCTCAGAACTGCAGGTAAGTTCTATGTCACTATTATCAAGTGACTATCGACCAGTTAAACTAAAACATACCATAAGAAAAAGCATCATGCCACATTCAGATCTACAACACACAAGATTACGAATCCATGAAACTTTTCTTCATGGTCTTTGATCACAACTGGATGTTCTCAGAGCTTGAGTTTTTAAATTCATTTTTTTTTTGTTTTAGTATTTGTCTTTTTCAGTTGCATTTTCTGTAATCCTGGAGTCCAGCCTTGGCCTTGTTAAGCTCTGGGCTTGTGCACTTTGCTATGTTCCTTCACCTACTTTCTCTTAGGGCATCTTATAGCATAGGGGATCTAGTCGGGAGTATTGTAACAGCCTTGTATGGGGACAGATGGTGGCTGCAGTGGTGGTGAGCACAGCCTCACGAGTAGACTTCTCGAATGGCTACAGTGTACTCCTGAAGGTAACAGAACGTTGTGTGTCAACCACACTCAAATGAAAAGAACATACAAAGTGGAGCATAACAAAAAGCATGGAGGACATGGGGAGTTAGGAGAAGGGGGTTGGGGGAAATTGGAAGAGGAGGTGAACCATGAGAGACTATGGACTCTGACAAACAACCTGAGGGGTTTGAAGTGGCGGGGGGGTGGGAGGTTGGGGTACCAGGTGGTGGGTATTATAGAAGGCACGGCTTACATGGAGCACTGGGTGTGGTGAAAAAATAATGATACTGTATTGCTGAAAATAAATAAATGGAAAAAAAAGAATATACAAAACTAGATTTATAAAGAGAGTACAGCATGGAGTTAGGAGCTCAGGCTTGGAGTCAGACTGTCGCATCAGAATCTCTACTTTGTCACTTACTAACCACATGATTGTGCAAGTTGCAAAACCTCTGTCCACTTCCATGACCTCATGTGTAAAATAAGAATGAAACATAGACCCTCCCTTGCAGAGCTGGAAGGATTACTTGAGTTGTTACGTATGAAGCTTTACAGCTTCAATGTTCTATAAAATATTATAGATATATTATATTATAGCTTTTTGATGTATTAGATGTATTTTATGTGTCTCTGTGAATGAGTCCTCCATTGACCTGAGAAGTAGGATCTCAGGTATTATTCCCAGTTTATTCACCCGGGAGAATAATTGCCTCCGCCGAGGTAGGAGCCATGTTGGTGGCAGAGCTGGGGGTCACATAGTAGTGGACTTGCTCTGATCGTCCCGTTCTCCACTTTGCTTCCCTTGCCTCTTCCCAAAGAAAGCTGTCAGAGCAAATATTCTCTAAGAGTTCAGAGAAATATGGAGGAAATGGACCAAGGTTTCAGACAGGGAGCAAAAAATAAGCTTCAGTCTTTAGTAAGGGCAACGTTTGATTAGTGTTTGGGTCTGAGGCTGTTTGCCTGAAGTGAATTTCCTGCCTCATTGTAGGTCAACCCCAGCGGGTATGGAGACTGTCCGTGGAGCTAAGGTCCTGAAAGATGGAAAAGGTGTGCTTTGCGTAGATGATCCTAAAAAGGAAAAAGTCAAAGAGGGGCTGAACTTCTGGTTGCCATTTTCCCCCATGATCAGTCAGACAAGTTGACCCCTTAAAAAGAAAGAAAGGAGACAGGAACTGAAAATATTACTTCACTACGCTCCTGGAAGAGAGCACACAGGACTCTTTTTCCCTGTATGGGAAACTGGAAGTCCGGTATTAAGAGGAACCCCCTCTTCCAACTCCTATAGTGCCATCACAATGGGAAGTTACACCCTTCCCCATATCCCATTAAGCATGAAGAACCTGAAAGAACAAGTTTATGATGTTTGAGTGTAATCTTAAATCTTCACCTCTCCCCATTGAGGAATGTGGACCAATGGGTAGATGGCCAATTCTCATTCTTTCACTATTTGGATCAACCGCTGCCTTCCCCTGAGGAAGAGCCAGGAGAGGAGAGAGAAGTAGGACGTGTCTTCTACCACAGTGTCCTTTTAGCCAGCAGGGGTAAAATTGAATCCCACTTATGGGAAGGTGAGGAATGGGTAAAACTGACCCCCCAACATCAACTATGTTACGAACTGTCTCCTATCACCTTTTTAAATTATACTGAACATTTATTATGAATCTAAAAGGAGCCAATGTGGTATACGGCAATCATTTCAGTTAGTGATTGGGATGTGGTTTTGTAAGAATTCCTCTGCCCTGTTTATTATTCCTATTTTCTCCAGGACAATCAAAAGACATGGAAAAAATAATCCAACTTCGGTTGCCTTGAGTCCAAGGCCAGAGTGGTCTGGGTGTTTGAGCTGCAGCCTGCAGGAGTGAAGTCTACCTGTGAGACAGTTGGGAGCTGCTCTCATTAACGAGGTTAGAGCCTGAACCACACTCTTCCTCATGCCCTTAATGTTGTCCATTTTAGTTCGCAACAACTTGGCTTTCCCTTTGTCCTCATTTCCTCCTGGGACACCGAACTGCTGCTCTGTGGGCAATGGGAAATCCAGCCCTAGAAGAAGTTAAAATCAGAGAGCAGCAGGTGTTTTCCTCCCCCACGTTGCCTTCATCTCAGCCCCGTATGCCATATCTCACACACTCACACTCGCGCACACACACACACTGGCTCTATAGCGGTGTCACTGAAGCAGAGAGTGAGGGACGGTTATGTTCCAACCCCTGAGCTCAAATTATCAGCCAACTACATTTTCGAACTTGAAGCATGGGCAAACTGCCATCGAGTTACAGTGAACCCCCCCGCCCCATGAGGGCTCAGGCCAGATGTGAACGCAGCAGTCCAGAGGTGAGGCGATTATGTGCAAGAACCATGTGACAGAGCTTTTCCCAAAATGGACTGACTTAAGAGAAACATTCTGGTGTTTTCAGGACTTCAGTCCTGCTTTCTGGAGATGTTCCATCACTATAAACACGAGGATACATACACACGAGCAGACTTGAAGCTGGGTCCAACATATGTCGTTTCATTAAATAATCTTGTTAGAAAGGGGAGAAATCAATGACACAATCTAAAAGTTCTGCCAGTTGAAACATTCAGACAAATGCTGCGTGGAATCTGGAGCCCATATTCCGGTGTTAATAACGTGGATTAGAAAGCCCAGAGCTGTTAGTAAGGTTTGGATGATTTTATAATGCAGGAGTAGATGGCTTGCTTGGCAAGGGGTGTGCTTTGAGAGGTAACAGAGCCCTTTGGAGCTGTGCTTTCTACTACCTTTAATTTGAAGCTCACTTTATACTACTTCCATGGAGAGCAGCATGTTGCAAAGAGAAATTTCAGCTCTGATAGGTTGGGCCGAGAGCATTCTGAAGTTGTATTTGCCTGTAATATCCTTAGGAGTTCCCATTTCCCCTAGCAGAACATTCTAGAAGTTATATTAAAATTTTACTCCACTCTCTCCAGTTATGAAACAGAGATCTAGAGTTCATCATCAAGATGAGATATTTCTGTCTTGTAGCAGGCAGACTCTCTAGTGCCTTCTGCTTTGAATCACCCGTGAGACACATAAGAAAATGACTCAATGCTTTGAGAACAAGGAAGAAAGAACAGAAACACGAGTATTTTGAGCTCAACGAAAATGTCATATTTTAAAGTCAAAAATCTTAATGAAACTTAGACTTCATGATTATTCTTCCTCAAGTCTCTAATAGCTTTCTGGAATAAAGTTTGAATTTGTGAGAAGGACAAATAGCGTCTCTCATGGTTATGAGGCACACATAGATACGGACGACATACTTGAACTAGAGCCCAAAGAAAAATGAAATGACAGAATCTACACATTGAACATTTACTTACTGAAAGGGTCTTCTCTTAAGTTTATTCATTTTATGGAAATGCCAGAGCCAATTCCTGGATATTTATAACTGATGAGAGAGAGTTATCTTGACTGTAAAGCCACTTACTGAAAAAAAGAAAGACAAAAGAAAAGAGGAAAGGGAAGAGAATGAAGAGAAGAAAATAGAAGAGAAAAAAAAAGAAAAGAAAAGAGAAGAGAAGAGAGGAGGGGAGAGGAGGGGAAAAGGAAGGGAAGGGATCGTTGGAGCCCCTGGGAATCTGAAGACTGTTACCATGACCGCGGATGGATGGAGACACAAGGTCCTAGACAGTAATTTATTCATTCATCGACATAGACCAGGGATAAAGGTGGAAGGACCCTAAATAAGAGATTCTTTAGGTTCTTGGATGACAGGCAGCTTGAGTTTCAGTTTTGGCCAAGGTTTTAAAGGTCTCGTATCTGACAACACTGAACCATCCAGAGCAATTCCCTCAGCATCAAAAGAGTTAGGAGAGCTCAAGTCTAAAGCTGTATGAATACTGTGGCCATTACAAGATGTTTAACTTTATTTAACTTCAAATTAATTAAAATGGGATAAAGATAAAAATTCTTTTCCTCAGTCCAAAAGACCACATTCCAAATGCTTAATAGCCACACGTGGCTAGTGGCTCTCTGACTGGACAGCACAGACGTAGAACACTGCCGTCATTACGGAAGCTTCTGGACAGTGCTGATCTAAGGAATAACCATGAGTAGTTTCACCTGGGCCCTTCAGGAAAATGTGGTCTATTTTAGGCCCTCGTCTGAACAAGCACATTACTAAATAGGGAGGTTCTTGTTCGAGAGTCAAGCTTCTGAAAACTGACAGAAGATGGGAGTGACCTCACAGCTAGTTAAAGTTGAAAACTGTTATAAAATGTAATTTAATCCATACTTATTTAAGACTATATGTTAATCACTGTCTGACCTAAAAGCTGCCTCAGGACATTTGTCCCGGCACAAGATCCAGTTTTTGCTCCCCTGAACAATTACCATTCAGGCCCAGCTGGGCGACTCCTGCCCCGACCTTGGGTTCCACCTGGCTGAACGCCCCCAGGGGCCTCCCATCGACTCGGAACAACGGCGTGTGATAACGTCACACCTGCCCACGGTTGCTCCGCGTTCAGTAAGTCCACGTTCACACGCCGCTGCCCTTTTGCCCCTTCTGAGCATTCGGGACATGTCTACATGGTAGACGACGATGACAGGCAGGTAAGTGGATGAGGTTAGATACCGGTCGAGAGTTTGATCCTGCCTCTCACCAACAGTTACTTCAATCCCTTCTTGGTAGCGACTCCGTTCCATAAGGTTTCTACAAGCAAATGATTCGGCAAATAAAAGGTATCAATTAAAACACATAAATGTTAACAGAAAAAAATCACAGTATTATTAAAATTATATTATTTATCTGTATCTTATAAAAAGTTGAAGAGTTCTCCGAGTATACCACCAGACCTCCCTCCTTTGAGATAGACTGCTATCAAAATAAGTCATAAACCGTTCAAAATAATTATCTCAGAAAGGCAGCCATTTTCAAGGCTAAGATAGAAAGTTGTGGGGATAAACTAGACAAAAGCAGTCGGTTTCAAACTCTCTTATTGCCTCTCCATGTAATCCTGGGTGTTTGCCCAGAGAAGCCTTCATTTTGGGGGGGACACTTCAGTCTCTATAATCCAGAGAACAGTCTTGCTTTCTGTTTTCTGGAGGAGTTACGCTCCTCTAAGACCCTTTTCAAAAAGTGTTTTTTAACTTTCCAGCGTACAAGAGTTTGCGTCAACTGACTGAAGGCGTTCATGTTTCCAGCCTCGGACGGGATTCTATCGGAAACACAGCTTAGTTATGTTTTCAGAAAGTGTGTGTGTCGCTCTAGGGTTTTTTCCCCTCAGTGTCCTAAGGAGACGAATGGATAAGCCAAGTGAGCGCTGAACTGTCCTCTTGCTTACAAGTCAGTTTTGAGGAAGAAATTCGTATCTGAAGCAGGATGTTTTCAAGTGGAACCTGCGAGCGATGCTGAGTAAGGAAGATGATAACATCACACCGTGCGGAGCCGCAGAGTGTCCCCAGGTCTGACTGAGACGCTGGTGAGCGAGCGTCTCAGCCAGCAAGAGACCCTCAAGACCAGAGTCGAGAGTCCTGAGCACCTGCTTGAAGCTCTTACTCTTCCCCGGCTCGGAACACGTTGTGGAGCTTCTGTGTCTCCGACGCTGAATGCAGAAGGCGCGCTCTGCACTCTTCCACCTGTGTCTCACGCGGGCTGTGCGGACACACACGCTCGTGCGTTCACGCACCCACACACACGCACACGCGCTTACAGAGAGGGTTTCTCCCGTGTTCTCTCTTCTTGATGATTGCTGCTGTCGCTGGCGGACCATCGGGGTGCAATTTCCCACTGCTAGGAAGCTGGGCTTCCAGCCAGGAACCATCCGGATACTGCAGGAGCCATTTCCTGGCACCTGAGACTAATGGTTCCAGAGCATCTGGTCATAAGTTCCAGAGCATCTGGTTATTGAGCACGTACAATATGCTAGGCACCATGGATGTAAAGTCACACAACACACCATGGGGACGCTGACATGCAAGGGAGTAACTGAAATGCCCCGTAAGTGCACCGCACACTCGTGCTCAGGGCGTCCTCCGAGTCTGTGCCCCACCCCCCAAGGCAGTCCTTCAGACTCAGCGCCGACGATCACGCACCAACCACCAGGAACGCTGCACAGTCTGAGAGAATCACATTAAGAACCAGAATGGCCGCCTGTCCTACTTTGCCCAGGTCGGTCCCCAGATCCCATCTTGCTCTGGCGTAACTAAAGCATCCCCCCTTTCACTCTCAAAAATGATCCTGCTTATTTGATAAACGATACAGTCAACCAACCGAGGTCTCATGGAGGTTGATACCTGCTTGGCTCTAGCAGGAAACGGTTTCCTGCTCTTTTCTGGAACCCTGACAAGGCGCGGAGCCTAGTGCTGGGTGCTATGGCCCCCCACTCTTCCAGAGAGCCAGAGGCAAGGGCATTATACCTGCCCTACTGATGAGGACATGAAATTTTAGGGAGTTCAGTTACTTTCCAGGAGTCACAAAGATATTAAAGGGTAATACTGGGATTCAAACACAAGTGTGTCTCGCTCCTTGTAGCCACAGAAGGGGTAAGTTTGACAACTACATTAAGGACCAGAGAAGAACGATTCTCAGAGAGGCTGTGGAAAACAAAGTAGTTGAGCAGGTGCAAGACACCCTGGACCTGGACCTTCACCGTAGAGACGGGAGGTCTACGAACGCCACTAAGCCTGTGAAAGGCCCGATCCTCCCCCATCCGCACCCTCTCCTTGTCTAGGCTTAGCTCTGCACCACCATTTCTTCATCTCAGATGGCGGGATTCTGACCACAGCGCATGCACCGGTGCTGGGGTGGCTGACTGAGGAAGCTGGTGCGGGTGGGAATGTGTCCCCACCACACAAGCTCTCTGTTGGGCTGCCTCCCTCAGAGACAGCCTTTGAGTCTTTGCAAGTTTCCTTTTTCCCTCCTTCCGTATGGAGACTTAATATAATGCCTCGGGGATATGAGAAGAGAGAATTTTTCACCAGTGAAATGGAACTTTTATGGTCTGTGAAAGATACATCTCTTTCGTTAGTCTCTTTATTTACCTCTGCAGTACTATAAACCGAAGCAGGAAATTATACTTTCAGATTAGGAAACATTGTAGAAGGCACAGTTAGAGCGTTTCATGGAAATTTGTCCCAGTTGCTTAGGCTTTATTTCCATCTTCCGTAAAAATTGCTTAATTGGTTTATGTGATAATAAAAGTAATCTATCATAATTGAGGGCAATAGAGACAACAGAGAAAGGTATAAAAATAAAGTGGAAATTGTAATCTCACCACTGAGAAATAACCATTAGTAACATTTTAATGTATATGTTCCTGGATATTTTTCCATGCTAATTCATGTACATATGCAATTTATTATTTCAAATAAAATTGTGGTATACTTTTCTAAGCTATGTTCTCTGTAGCATGTTATGAATATTTTTATGGCATAAATGTAGATCTACCCAAATTTTCTTTGCATAGTGTACTATGTGTCTATACCCCAATTATTTTTATCATTCCCAAATAGCAAAATATTTGGATCGGTTGGTTGTTTCTTGCTGTGTTCTGTTTTTAGGGTTGTTTTTGTTTTTATTTTTGCTATTATATAAATCCTACAATGAGGATTATTACAAATATATTTCTGTATAATTGTCCACTCAGTTGTTTCTTTTAGATTGACTCTTAACAATGACATCTTTTCTTTGTTGACTCCCGTCACCAGACTTAGACACATCACATTCCCATCTTCAGTGCACAAAAGCCTATAGTCTGCACAGCACATTCCATATTAGGGCTCTCGACCCTTTTAAACTTTGCTGCTCTAACAAGAAATTTTATTGTTATTAATAATTAACTTGAGTTAATTGAATAATCAGGAACTCACACTAATTTAATTATTTAAGAATTAGACTGATCTATCTAACTGCTGGTGAGCTTAATATAGTTTACATGGATTTTTAAACATATGTGGTTCTTTTTTTGAGAGTGTTCTGTTCATATCCTTTGCTCATTTAGTCACTAAAAGGAGTTTTTATTATTGGTGCTGTTATTATTATTATTCATTTCCTTACACGTGAGTTCTTTGTATGTGAACAATAGAACACTTTGATCTGTTGATCATGTTCCAAGTGTTTTCCCCGGGTGGTCTTCTGTCTTTTCGTGATTGTGAAATTTAACATTGGCTTTTGCAAGTGCTTACGTCCAGATGTACTTGTGGGTGTCTCTCTTTGTATGCGTGCACACACAAGGAACAGGTGTGGACGTGGATGTAGCCACGGACGGGCGCAGACATTCCACGTTCCCTGTCATTGCCTGTCACCGCTCACTGCTGTGACCTCCAGCGGTTACCTGACCCTCACGCTTCCACACGGAGCGCTCCCTGGTCTTCAGGTGTGGAACTCTGCCCCTTCTGTGATGGCTTTTTGGTGCCCACAGTAAATTCTTCTCTATTCTCTTCAGCTGGAAGCTCCTTGAGCTGCACACTGCGTGCAGCCGAGCGCCCGGCGGGTAGTAAATCGGGGACTGGAGGAAGCTTCGTGTCTCACCTCCTCTCAGGCTCCAGGACATTGTCCCACCGACGTTTCGCCTCAGGGATCCGCCCCAAGTCCCGGAGCAGAGCCCTTGACCCGCAGCCAAGCACTCCTTTTCCAGCATCTTCCTTGGGTCCCGAAGCAACGAGGGGCCCTCACAGAGCCGCGGGCCTGCGCGGCCTCCACGGCCTCCCCCACCGGGGTCCCCCACCGGCCTCCCCCACCGGGGTCCCAGCTGTGGCAGGAGGGAGGCCCCCGATGGGCCCCGCGCCCCGCTGCGGCCCGCTCAGCCCCGCAGGCCTCTGCGCTCTCCACAGCACCGTCCCTGCTTGGGCGTCCCTGGAGGCAGCTGAGCCCCAGTGTGTCGCTGCGGCCACTAGATGGAGCCGGCCACTAGCCTGAAGGGACAAGACGCTGACCAACCCCACCCCCGGGGGCACCCAGGGCCCTGGGGTAACCAGAATGCGACCCCGCCACTGCGCAGAACGGTCTCCGGTGGCCCTGGCTACCCCCGGGGACAATTCTAGGTACAGCTGGAGATCAAGGGCTTGTCTGTCTCCCGGTCGTGAGCTCATTACCCATTTGTGAAGCTCCTGGGGAAGATTTGAAATTGCACGTGGGTGTTCCTGGACCCCTTCCCCGCTCCCCTCCGGTTCCCGCTCTCCTTAGCCTCTGTTTCCTTTAAGGACACGAGTGTTCTCTGCATCTCTGTCCTCAGCCAGAAATGCCTGCCCCGAAGTCTTCCGAGCTCTTAGATTCACCTGGTGAGGAAAGGTTGCTGCGCTGAAATAGGAAAAAATATCAAGAAATAGGCTGACCTCTTAATCTTGTCGAAAGGATGAAACGCCAGACGGACTCAGAGCGGAATTCCTCCAGGTCGCGTGGGCCCCGTCAGAACCTTGTCAGGAAACGATATGCAGGGATGCTTTGGTCCCGTTCCTATTTCTCGGTCAGTTTTCACAGAGAAAACGGCACACTTTGCGATTGCCATCCTGTTCTGTGCTTTATTTCCTGAATTCCCAGTTTTTAGCGGTCACCTGCATGTCCCTGACCCATCAAATACAAACTACAAATGACACACGGGTGCAGATAAGACAAACAGAACAAGGGACGGCAGTTACAACCCGAGCACTCTCGCTTTTTAAAATTCAAGACCATTTGCTTCCCCCGTACAGAAATGAACCGCCCCAGCTTCCCCAGGAGGCTTAGAGCGGTCAAGTCAACTTCACCCTCATTTAGGAATAGAGAATATATCACTTTACAGACTTCCACTAATAAGTCTAACTATTCCCCCTGTAAACAGCTCCAGTCTGGAGTGATTATGACAGAGGTCCCCACATCAAACTTCGTATTATTAAGCTTGAGAATGATGGAGACTTTTAAAAGACAAACTTGAGAAAATAATCAGTTATTTAACTGGGCAGTAGAGGACGGCCGTATGTGTGAACTCCAAGACAGAGGAAACTTTCAGGTAAAACAAAAGACCCCTCGTATATCCTCAATGCTTTAAAAAACATATGTTATCACCTATTCCTGTAGATGTGCTTTTCTGGTATACAGTCCAGGCTGAAAGGGAGTCTAACACCTTTATACTTCTGTCTAGTTCTGGAATAAATACTAAGAGTCTCGGGCAGAAATGTACAAGGACAGGTTGGGTCTTACAGCTTGATGTGAAAGTCAGATTGTTGCATAATATTGATGGTTTTATAGAAAAATGTAAAGTTGTCATCCCCTGAATTTGCTGTAAATCATGACATTTCTAGAGAATTCATCTCCATCCTATTGTATTAATAAAAAATAACATTTTGTGTATCTATACACTTGATCTGACTCAGTCTTCTATTTAACATGATAATTTGAACATTCTAGGGTTTTTGTCAGGGTATAGCTCTGATTTAAAAAAAAAATAACAGTCAAATTCTAAAAAGATAGTATTTGAGAAATGAAGAAATGCAAGCTATACTCTGAATTCTGTGGTTCTTGTGTTAGGAAACAAAATTTATTCATTTGAAAATACTTAAAAGTTACAGGCAACCAAAATAAATGCAAATTCAAACTTACGATATGGATATTGTAGGGATAAAAGAGTATGCTGGAAAAATACCGTGGATTAGAGAATCTTAAGATGGAGGTCCCGATGAAGTCTTGCTAGCACAGGGCAGGTTATTTAACTATTTGGGGATCGGTTACTCCATCTGTAGCTCATGCATTCACCCAAGAAATTCTTGTCAAGAGCTCACGTCTGCTTAGCACTGTTCTAGACACTGGGCACCGAACACCCTGTCTCCATCAGGGTTACAATGTGCTGGAGAACGAGAGAAGGTAAGTCAAATGTGTCAAATGTGTATTGTATTAGGGAGCAGGAAAGGCTGTGGAATCAAGCAGCAAGGGGAAGAGGAACAAAGAGAACCAAGGCACTTGCCATTCTAAGAAGGGTCATCAGGAAAAACCACTCTGAAAAGGTGAAGTTTGAGCCAAAGTCTCAAGAAAGTAAATGTATTAGGAAAAGCATGCATCAGGGGTCAGTGCAAAGACCCTGAGGTGGAAATAGAACCCTCCTACGTGAGGAAGGGTCGGGACGCTAACGTGGTTGGAGGAGAGCGAGAGAAAGAAGTGGGACAGGAAGTGAGAGGGACGAAGGTGGGGGGTGGTGGGTTGGCTACAGGGAAGGAATGATTGCAGCTTTTTCTCTGAAAGAGATGGGACGTTATCATAGGGTTTTGTAGAGAGACATAGTATTTCCTGGCTTGTATTTAGGAGATCACGTGAGCTGCCGTATTGAGAAGACATGAAATGGGGCCAGAAGCAGAAGCTGAGAGACCAGCACAGCAGGGATTTCAACACCCAAGGGGAAAAGAAAAAGTTGTACGTTCTTCACAAATATGAGATGGTCATAATGTTCTTACTTATAAAATTTTTGACTTTTCTTCTGCATATGCTATTCCAGAGCAACTTTAGAGACAATTTGTGAGTTTCATTTGAAAAAATAAAAAGCTGTCAAATTCTAAAAAGAAGATATTTGAGAAATGAACAGCTTCAAGCTATACTCTAAATTCTGTGGTTCCTATTTTAGGAAACAAAAATTTCTATAAAGAGACTTGTCCCAATTGGATCTTAAATCTTACTCTTAAAGATTACCTGTCAATATGATTATATATTTTTCCATTAATCCATTTACTTTACAGATTACATTAATATATTTCCAAATAGTTAGGACTAAACTCTATCTGGTACAGTGAGTCTTGTAATGCTGTTTTTGGATCTGATTTGTGATATCTCATTTAAGACTTCACATTTATTGGGGAACCTGAGTGGCTCAGTGGGTTAAAGCCTCTGCCTCAGCTCAGGTCATGGTCCCAGGGTCCTGGGATTGAGTCCCACATCGGGCTCTCTGCTCTGCGGGGAGCCTGCTTCCTCCCCTTTCTCTCTGCCTGCCTTTCTGCCTATTTGCAATCTCTCTTTCTCTGTCAAATAAATAAATAAAATCTAAAAAAAAAAGACTTTACATTTATTTTTACAGATAAGATTGGTGCATGTTTTTGTTGCTAAAAAAAAAAATACCTGGATAGTTGGATGTCATGGTTATAGCAGCTATACAAAATGAATTGGGAGGTACTTCTCTTTCTTTGTACAGAGTTTAACTATCATAGGAATTGCCTATTGAACACTACTAAATTATCTGAGCTGATTGCCTTGTGGAGAGAAGTGGTTATCATTTCATTTTTTGGATACTCTACCTCTACATAAATTGACTTTCAGCGATTTACATGCTCTTGGAAATTACTTTTTTATCTACCTTTGTAATTTATTTTCTCATTTCCATTAACTCAAATCTGTTGTTCTTCCTTTTCTTAGTCCTGACATCATTATTTATTCTTTCCCTCCTGGGTCAAACGTACATATTTTCTTTTCTGTTATGATGATTTAAAAAAAAAATCAGCTTTTTTCTGTAATAAAGATCTAATGTTTTTGTTTTCTTTTGTCAATTAATACTTTATCAGTAAAATAGTTTCTTAAAATTCCCAGGATTAATTTTTTTAATTAAATTTATTTATTTTCAGCATAACAGTATTCATTATTTTTTCACCACACCCAGTGCTCCATGCAAGCCGTGCCCTCTATAATACCCACCACCTGGTACCCCAACCTCCCACCCCCCCACCACTTCAAACCCCTCAGATTGTTTTTCAGAGTCCATAGTCTCTCATGGTTCATCTCCCTATCCAATTTACCCCAACTCCCTTCTCCTCTCTAACTCCGCATGTCCTCCATGCTATTTGTTATGCTCCACAAGTAAGTGAAACCATATGATAATTGACTCTCTCTGCTTGACTTATTTTACTCAGCATCATCTCTTCCAGTCCCGTCCATGTTGCTACAAAAGTGGGGTATTCATCCTTTCTGATGGAGGCATAATACTCCATAGTGTATATGGACCACATCTTCCTTATCCATTCGTCCGTTGAAGGGCATCTTGGTTCTTTCCATAGTTTGGCGACCGTGGCCATTGCTGCTATAAACATTGGGGTACAGATGGCCCTTCTTTTCACGACATCTGTATCTTTGGGGTAAATACCCAGGGGTGCAATTGCAGGGTCATAGGGAAGCTCTATTTTTAATTTCTTGAGGAATCTCCACACTGTTCTCCAAAGAGGCTGCACCAACCTACATTCCCACCAACAGTGTAAGAGGGTTCCCCTTTCTCCACATCCCCTCTAACACATGTTGTTTCCTGTCTTGTTAATTTTGGCCATTCTAACTGGTGTAAGGTGATATCTCAATGTGGTTTTAATTTGAATCTCCCTGATGGCTAGTGATGATGAGCATTTTTTCATGTGTCTGATAGCCATTTGTATGTCTTGATTGGAGAAGTGTCTGTTCATATCTTCTGCCCATTTTTTTATATGATTGCCTGAAAGAAAGCCCAAATTCATAAAATTATGAATGAAAAGGGAGAGATCACAACTAACACCAAGGAAGTAGAAACAATCATCAGAAGTTATTATCAACAGTTATATGCCAATAAGCTTAGCAACCTTGATGAAATGGATGCATTCCTGGAAAACTAGAAACTCCCAAAATTGAACTAGGAAGAAATCGACAACCTGAATAGACCGATATCTAGTAACGAGATTGAAGCAGTGATCAAAAACCTCCCAAAAAACAAGAGCCCAGGACCTGACGGATTCCCTGGGGAATTCTACCAAACCTTCAAAGAAGACATAACACCTATTCTCCTGAAGCTGTTTCAAAAAATTGAAGCAGAAGGAAAACTTCCAGACTCTTTCTATGAAGCCAGCATTACCCTGATCCCCAAACCAGGCAAAGACCCTACCAAAAAGGAGAATTTAAGACCAATATCACTGATGAATATGGATGCTAAGATCCTCAACAAGATCCTAGCAAACAGGATCCAACAGCACATTAAAAAGATTATCCACCATGACCAGGTGGGATTCATCCCTGGGCTACAAGGATGGTTCAACATTCGCAAATCAATCAATGTGATACAACAAATCAATAAGAGAAGAGAGAAGAACCACATGGTCCTCTCAATTGATGCAGAAAAAGCATTTGACAAAATCCAGCATCCGTTCCTGATTAAAACACTTCAAAGTATAGGGATAGAGGGAACATTCCTGAACTTCATCAAATCTATCTATGAAAGACCCATATCATCCTCAATGGGAAAAAGCTTGCAGCCTTCCCGTTGAGATCAGGAACAAGACAAGGATGCCCACTCTCCCCACTCTTGTTCAACATAGTATTAGAAGTCCTAGCAACAGCAGTCAGACAACAAAGAGAAATAAAAGGTATCCAAATTGGCAATGAAGAAGTCAAACTCTCTCTCTTCGCAGATGACATGATTCTTTATATGGAAAACCCTAAAAACTCCACCCCCAAACTACTAGAACTCATACAGCAATTCAGCAACATGGCAGGATACAAAGTCAATGTTCAGAAATCAGTGGCTTTCTTATACACTAACAATGAAAATACAGAAAGGGAAATTAGAGAATCGATTCCATTTACTATAGCACCAAGAACCATAAGATACCTGGGAATAAACCTAACCAAAGAGGTAAAGGATCTGTACTTGAGGAACTACAGAACACTCATGAAGGAAATTGAAGAAGACACAAAAAGATGGAAGACCATTCCATGCTCTTGGATCGGAAGAATAAACATTGTTAAGATGTCTATACTGCCTAGAGCAATCTATACTTTTAATGCCATTCCAATCAAAATTCCACCAGTATTCTTCAAAGAGCAGGAGCAAATAATCCAAAAATTTGTATGGAATCAGAAGAGACCCTGAATTGCTAAGGAAATGTTGAAAAAAATAAAACTGGGGGCATCACGTTACCTGATTTTAAGCTTTATTACAAATCTGTGGCCACCAAGACAGCATGGTACTGCATAAAAAGAGACACATAGACCAGTGGAACAGAGTAGAGAGCCCAGATATGGACCCTCAACTCTATGGTCAATTAATCTTTGACAAAACAGGAAAAAATATACAGTGGGAAAAAAGATAGTCTCTTCAATAAATGGTGCTGGAAAAACTGGACAGCTATATGTAGAAGAATGAAACTCGACCATTCTCTTACATCCTACTCAAATATAAACTCAAAATGGATAAAAGATCTCAATGTGAGACAGGAATCCATCAGAATCCTAGAGGAGAACATAGGCAGTAATCTCTTCAATATCAGCCACAGCAACTTCTTTCAAGATATGTCTCCAAAGGCAAAGGAAACAAAAGCGAAAATAAACTTTTGGGACTTCATCAAAATCAAAAGCTTCTGCACAGCAAAGGAAATAGTCAAAAAAACAAAGAGGCAACCCACGGAATGGGAGAAGTTATTTGCAAATGACAGTACAGACAAAAGGTTGATATCCAGGATCTAGAATGAACTCCTCAAACTCAACACACACAAAACAGGATTAATTTTTTTTTCTACCCTCTTGAGGTAACTATGGAGTTCCCTTATTTTCAATTCTTACAGTGTTTTAATAAGTTCATGGAAGAATAACTGTTTTCCTCTGGGTACTATTTCACTATATCCCACCGGTGTTTGAAATGTATTGCTCATGTTCTTATTAATTTCTACCATGAAATCTTATATTTTAAAGTCATCTTTAAAACTCAGAGTCATTTTGAAAAACAAAATATCTCATTTCCTACTGAACAGTTGTTTGGGGGTTACCTGACTTTTGGTTCCAGCTTTATTGCAGTGAGTGCTGGATTTTTTTTTTCCTAAACTCTTTATGAACACAATAAGCATTACTTTGAAGAATCCCAAGACCCTTTATCCAGAATTTAATTTAACATAAAAGTTAGATTTAATTTGGATGAAGTGCTTTTAAGCAAAATGAAATTAGACAAATTTAGACAAAATAGAAATACACATGCTAACTGAGAGGAATCTAGGCTGAATGCAAGGAGAGAAATCCTAAAGAGTTCAAAGAATCCTGGCAAGAGATGGTGTTAGCCTGAACAGAAATGGAGACACAGAGGACAAGTTCAGTTTAGGACTGAGTTGGTAGTTTCTAGAAAATTAAGGTGAACACGATCAGAGGACTGTTGGTCGGGAGCTCGGCAGGCAGGTCGGCCTGAGGGTAGGAACTTGAAGTCACAGTTACTAAGGTGATATAAAAAATCGGTTAGGAGGCACCACCATCTGTAAGGAGTGGTGGGTCAGAGGTGTGAGGAGAGTGGTGAGGGTCTGATCATACAGCCTCTGGGAAGGACGAAGAGAGGGAACACTGGAGTCCCGAGCAGAGTGTTAACTTGGAAGTGTTGAATTTATAGTTGAATCTTTGTATCAGCTGGTTGGCCTGCGTTGCGTGGAGGTTGAGTTTAATAGCTCTTCAGCTCCCTCCACGGAGAATTGACAAGAGAAGCAAGATCTGGAAGACGAGAGATGAAGACTGGTGTTTTCGACATGTTTAGCACAAGGTACCAGATCTTCTAATACAGGAGAAGCTGAAAATCTGAGTGCCCAGGGCTGCCTGGGTGGATCAGCTATTTCGGTGTCCAACGTGATGCTTAATTCTGGCTTGGGTCATGATCTCAGGGTCCTTAGACTGAGCCTCTCTCCCTGCCTCAGACTTGACACTCAGCGGGGGGTCTGCTGGATAGTCTTCCTCTCCCTCTGCTCTCCCCACTGCTCCCCTGTGTTCTTGGTCTCTCTCAACCTCTCCAAAATAAATAACTAAATCTTAAAAAAATAAAAAAGAAAATATGAATGCCCAGAATTTGATTCAAGAGTTGTAGTAGTACTGAGCCTTAATCAGGCAGTAAAAAAACAATAGATAAATAAAATCTGGCAAATAGAAGATGGTGTGAGGGCAGTATGACCCCATATCTAGCGAGCATACTAGAATTTACTCACCTCTGTGCTGCCCTCAGTGCCTGAAGCAATTTCTGTGAGGGGCTGTACACTTATTCCAAACTTTCTGGCATCCTACCCCCCTCCTCGTTTATCAGAAATTAAATTTCTTCTCTTGATAGCAGCACATTATGTTGAACAAAATGGTATTGCTTATCATTCCTTCTGGTCTGTATTTTCAGGATTCCCTTGTGCCTATTTCCAAGTTGTTTCCATACATCCAAAGGTTGCCCTTTGCATTGGGAGAGAGGTTGGAGTAAAGGACACACTGATTCATTACTTGATTCTGTAGGCAACTTCCCTGAACGGTCAACAGTCTTCCGAATATAGCTTTGTACTATTTAAAAGTAACCTTGCTCCTTCATTTTCATACTTGCACACCATGAATGCAAGGCATAGAAGCAAAGCAAAAACAAAAAACAAGAACAAAAAAACACACAAAACTAAAAAAGAGCCAAAAAGTTCTACATGAAAATAAGAGATAAATTTGATGACCTAATCCTGCTGGGGATAATCAGAAGTAGGTTTAAGTTTGAAAAAAGTGCAGTAAAGCGAACGGAGGAGCACTATGGAAACTGCGTTGGCATCTGTGGGTTGGGTCAGCCCCATGGAAGGGAGGTGTTCCGGACTCCTGCAGAAGAAGGACACCACGTACAAGCTACTGCCCAGGATTATTAGAGCAGCTGGATGGAAGCCAGTGTCCCCATTGCTGTTTTGTTACGGGGAAAACTACTAACGTAGCAGAAGTTGAACCTGGCATGGAAAAAGAAAAAAACAAAACAGAAAAAAAAATGCAAAAAAAACAACACAATTAAGTTTAAACACTCCTACCTTGGTCACACTCCACCATCTAAAACCGTAACAACATTGTTTTGTACAAGACATTATATATTTCAGCAGACACCCTGGGACGGTGCGTGCTTAAGTATAGTTTGACCACAGGTGCTCTGTCTGGGTCAAGTTAGGGAGTGGAAGGCAAAGTCTTTTGTTTTAACTAATTTGGCACCCAGAAAATACACCACCCACCAAGGAGGATTTCAAACTTCTTTTCCCAGTGAGTGGTCAGCGTGCCATCTCTACGGTAATGAAGGCACCCATTCGTAGCCTCACTATGAATAAAACACACACGGTAGGTCCTTTAAAAAGGTGGGTTGAATGCATGTTTCAAGTCTGTTAGTCTGTTCTTTTCCCTCCAGGATAAAGTTTCCTCACCTATAAAATAGTAGAAACAGTAATTTCATAAAACTGAGGCATACATTTCAAGTGAGATGACCTGTGTAAAGTATTTAGCAAACTACCTTTTATGTAGGTGATTAAAATGTTCATCATTTTTTTTCCGCCTTGGACAGTGTGATTAGCAACATGTAGCAACCCTACTTAAAAAATAACTGGTGCTGGGAAAACTGGACAGCTATATGTAGAAGAATGAAACTCGACCATTCTCTTACACCGTACACAAAGATCAACTCAAAATGGATAAAAGACCTCAACGTGAGACAGGAATCCATCAAAATCCTAGAGGAGAACATAGGCAGTAATCTCTTCGATATCAGCCACAGCAACTTCTTTCAAGATACATCTCCAAAGGCAAAGGAAACAAAAGCGAAAATAAACTTCTGGGACTTCATCAAAATCAAAAGCTTCTGCACAGCAAAGGAAACAGTCAAAAAAACAAAGAGGCAACCCACGGAATGGGAGAAGATATTTGCAAATGACAGCACAGACAAAAGGTTGATATCCAGGATCTATAATGAACTCCTCAAACTCAGCCCACATGAAACAGGCAAACACATCAAAAAATGGGCAGAAGATATGAACAGACACTTCTCCAATCAAGACATACAAATGGCTATCAGACACATGAAAAAATGCTCATCATCATTAGCCCTCAGGGAGATTCAAATTAAAACCACATTGAGATATCACCTTACACCAGTTAGAATGGCCAAAATTAACAAAACAGGAAACAACATGTGTTGGAGAGGATGTGGAGAAAGGGGAACCCTCTTACACTGTTGGTGGGAATGCAGGTTGGTACAGCCTCTTTGGAGAACAGTGTGGAGATTCCTCAAGAAATTAAAAATAGAGCTTCCCTATGACCCTGCAATTGCACTCCTGGGTATTTACCCCAAAGACACAGATGTCGTGAAAAGAAGGGCCATCTGTACCCCAATGTTTATAGCAGCAATGGCCACAGTCGCCAAACTACGGAAAGAACCAAGATGCCCTTCAACAGACGAATGGATAAGGAAGATGTGGTCCATATACACTAGGAGTATGATGCCTCCATCAGAAAGGATGAATACCCAACTTTTGTAGCAACATGGACGGGACTGGAAGAGATTATGCTGAGTGAAATCAGTCAAGCAGAGAGAGTCAATTATCATATGGTTTCACTTATTTGTGGAGCATAACAAATAGCATGGAGGACAAGGGGCATTAGAGAGGAGTAGGGAATTTGGGTAAATTGGAAGGGGAGGTGAACCATGAGAGACTATGGACTCTGAAAAACAATCTGAGGGGTTTGAAGTGGTGGGGGGGGTGGGAGGTTGGGGTACCAGGTGGTGGGTATTATAGAGGGCACGGCTTGCATGGAGCACTGGGTGTGGTGAAAAAATAATGAATACTGTTTTTCTGAAAATAAATAAATTGGAAAAAAAACAAATAAAAAAAAAAAGTTTTATTTTCCAAGGTGAAAAAAAAAAAATAACTGAGACCACAGTCTGCACACTGGTTTTAAAAGAAAGCAATTTTTTAAATGACGTTATAGATCTAGACACACACACAACCTTGCATTTTCACGTACACACGCGCACACACACGTATACCTGCGTCCGTACATTTACTCACCTAGAAGCGGGGAAACCCCGAGAATCATCCTGGCTCGCTTTCTTTTCCTCTAGTTGCTCACATGTGGTCCTGTCACCTCTCTCCAGACACTGTCCCACGCCTGGCTCCTTGAACGTGACCCATTCGACATTCTTGTCTGAGCCAGCTTCCATTAGTTTCCCAAATTAAATAATTCAATGGCCTGCCGTCTGGGTCTGCCTGCTTTCTGTATTCCCCAATCTACGCTTCGTCATGGCGTGGCCACCATACTGATCTTTTGAAAACATAAATCAGATCAAGTCACTCCCCTGCTCCAAAAGGAAGGAAAAAAAAAATCAAATGGCTTCATATTTCGTTTGGGAGAAAAATCAAACTCTTTCCTGTGGCCTTTGAGGCTCTCACAGCCTGGCCCTGCCTACCTCCCTGCGTGCTGGCTCTGCAGGAAACCTACAAGACCTCTTCCTTTTCCCCAACACGCCAGACTCATGAATAGCCCCACGGCTTTTGCGTTTGATTTTTCTGCCTGGAACACTTTTTCCTAGACGGTCTGAAGCCTGTTTCCATGCACCGTTCGCGTCTCAGCTCAAATGTCACCGACTCAGGAAAGCATTTCCTTACCATGTACTCAAATCACTCTCTCCTTTTCTCCGACCCTCTGTCACATTAGCCTGTTTAATTATATTAATAGAGTTTATCACCGTGACGAAAGTTTACCGTTTACTTTCACAAAGCAAAAAGAATTCTCCTTTTAAATTATAAATGCGATTTTGTTTTGCCTTCCTGAGAATAGATCTTGTTTTTTTTCTAGAATCCTTTGCCTGCTGATTAAGATTAATTCCAGGAGGGTTGTGCTGAGAAAGTCTTAGATAACATCAAGCTCTTGAAATTCAAACGCCATGCTTTGGCCCTGAAAAAGGATGATCTAAATTCCTCTATCTCCTTTAGCTTATAAAAGATCAGGGTTTTGTGGAAGAGATCAGAGAGTTTTATGTATATAAGGGAAATCCAGACAGCAAAGAAAGACCAGGACGCCTGTTTCCTCTCTGACCCCGGGAACTGTGGAAGGAAGAGGGAAGAGAGGACGCCCCTCCTTCCCACACTCGGGTCTCATCATAAGCTGCCCTTAAGCAAAGCACAGACAGTTAGCTTGGGGGCATGGCACGGCCTGCAGTATGAGTCCCAGAGTTCCCTTGAGTTCCCTTGCCTTCTACAATGTAAAAACAGGACCTTGAACTCTGAAGGTCCAGCTAGGGAAGCTTATCAGAGGGAGTTATCTTTGTAAGAAGCAGGTGGCTTTGTAGTGAGTTCTGAAAAGCAGGTCTTAGCTAGAACTAGAAGGAACCACAGTCAAACCCCAAAAGCCTTTAGGGGCAGAAGTAACGGAGAGGAACTGAAGACATCGAGGGGTGCCTTGGGCCCTGTCTCAGCCCAGAGAAGACAGATGATGATCGTTCCCCACCATAAACTTCTGCTGCAAATATCAGACAATTAGCAAGGAATTCCCTGGCCTAGAGCTTTGACTCATCCTCCCTTTTGGTCAGGGAAATTGCTGGAAGAGAGGCCAGACAAGCACCTGCGCACGTTGTCAAAGAGAGACTCGGCTTTGCCCAGGTAACGGCTGCGTTATCAGAACCACCTGGGGAGCTCCTAAAGCCCCCAGAGGCCCCCGCCTCTAAAAGTGGGATGGGCCTCGACCTTGACACCCATTTCATTCCCCATCGCAATCTGATACCCACCAAAATTTGAGCACCACTGCCTTGGAGGGACTGTTTCTCATGATTTGTTTGGATTAACTTTCAACCAGAGGTGATTAGTCCCTCCTACTAACCAGTAGGTGGAAGCTCAAAGGAGATGGGATACACTACGGGTGTTTCTTAATTTACATTTTACAATATAAATAAGTTAAAATAATATTTATATACAAATAAATATTTTATAAAAATAAAATTTTATAAAAATAAAAATATATTTTATAATATTTACATTTAATTTACAAAAATTTTTAATTTCCATTTTTTCTCCGTACATCCAACTCTTATGTGGGGCTCAGTTACGTAATGTGCACCATTTGTTTACTAATTTACCATTATCCTCTTACAATTAGAGTAGATGCTTCATGACGGGAGGGATCCCGTCTCTGCTGTTTACTGCTGCCCGCCAGTGGCACAGAGGAGTCACCGAATATTTGTGGAGGGAATCCGTCAGTCAGTTGATTAACCAAATCATTCACACATAGGCACTTAGCAGAGAGAATCTGGTGCCAGGAGGCACTCTATCTACAAATAAGGAAGAAGCAGGGAAACAAGGCATTGACATTCTGGCAGAAGTAGAACCAACTATTTTTCCAAAACAGTTAAGAAACCTTTAAAGAAGTAAATTACCTGTCCCTATCAAGCGAGAGGGTTGGTTTGTATTCCTATATGTGCAAATACATCAGAATCGAGAGGTAAGGAATAGAGTCTTTCAAAATTTGACTCGAAGATTTAAGTAAGTAGGGGCTGAATACTGGAGAGGCAGCTGCTGTGTTCTGTCAGCTGCCTGGGGAGCGGTGTGCCCGCGTGACCTGTGTCGTTGGCTTTCGACTGTCCTTTTGTGCATTGACCTTTCTGATACCCAGCTTCTCTGCTTCATTTATTTTTTTTTTAAAGTGAGTCTTGTTCCTTATTATGAGATATAAGTCTAAGGTATAAATCTTATAAAATATAGAAGAAAAATACCCAAGATTATATTACCTGGCCATTATCATCACCGTTAACCAAGTCATCTCATAAAAAGGAGTGTTCACTAGGACTGTGATTTCGTCCCTCTGCTGTGTCCTCAGACCTTTGCGTGCCCGGGGCAGTGCGTTCATTAAGACACGCATTAACTAGTTCTCTGCACCATCATTACCCACTAGAATAAGATCTCCTCCCTTTGATCTTTACAGGTCCTCAGAAAGAAAAATGTGTGTTTGTACGTTTTTATTAGCCCTTCTTCACTTTCTCTGGCTTTGACTCATGGATTGAGCTTTCCAATATTTCTAGGCACACTTTAAAATCTTTGACTCTCCTCCCTAAATGAAAAACTGAGCACAGACTTTACAAGAGACAGGCCAAGCAGAATGTAGAAGAGGGCAACTTTCCAGATCTCGCATTTTATGATGCATTTAGCAATCTGAGCATCCTCCTGAATTTTAAATAGCAGGGCTGGAGACTGACTCACAGTCAGCTTGAGTTCTGCTGGGACACCTGGCTTTCTCCCACCCTAACCCCTGGGAGAAGTTCCATGCGCTCTACTCGGTTTCCGGGACGGATGCATCGCTGGTGTTTTTCCTTTATCACATCAGATTCTTTTCTGCCTTTTTTTTCCCCTTTCTCAAGGCACATCTCCTTCCTCACTGAGAAAGTTTGTATGTATTGAAACAAATTTCATGTTACTTTTTTTTTTCCAATTTATTTTCAGAAAAACAGTATTCATTATTTTTTCACCACACCCAGTGCTCCATGCAAGCCATGTCCTCTATAATACCCACCACCTGGTACCCCAACCTCCCACCCCTCCGCCCCTTCAAACCCCTCAACAAACCATAAGTGACTCTTAATCTCATGTTACTTTTTATTATACTTTTTATTATCATGTTACTTTTTATTATACTGTTTTTAAGGTAGTAACCGACAATTAAATAAACAAAAATATCTTGGTTTTGTATCTTTCAAAGTTGAAAAAGCTCTAGCTGTTAGTCAGTTTAGAACTTGCCTATAAATTACCAGAGAAAAGTCGTTATTGCTAGTTTCACCTGAGTTGTGTGGCTTGTCTCTAATGTCCACTTTGATAAGTACTGGGTAGAAAGAGAGGAAGAAAATCTCGTTACTTAAAAATCCAAACTAAATAAAACATATAAGAATAATTATATATTGCATTTATATATTTTACTAGTTTTGAGATTGAGTGACTTTACACTTTGTCGATTTAGCTAAGCCATAAATAGAATGTTTCCCAGGATTCTCTTTTCTGTATGGTTCTGAGTTGGGCTTTGGACACAGAAGAAATCTGCATAAGATCTGAAATGCAGAAATGCGTTGCCATCATGCAAGACCAAGCTACTGTGGCGGCTTACGGAGTCTTGCCAGTTGCTGGTCACTGAGCCGCCAGGTCTGTGGTTCCTCGTGCTCCAGCCAGATTGGCCCATCAGCATCTGCAAATCCCAAGCGAGGTGGACTGAAAGGGTACCAGCTTATTCCACAGGCCCCCCAAATGACCAAGCCGGCAACCATGAAAGACAGAGGCCGGTTCCAGTTTCTCATCCCAAGTCCTGGGAGTTGTTTATGCAGCTACTTTGGCTCATGCACGGTCACTAGGGACAATCAAAGTGTAGGCCATGGTTTCAGTCTCATCTGGAGGAGCACCTGCTTCCAATCTCATCTCCGTGGTCACTGGCACAACTCAGTTCATCTCGTGTGTGTGACCGAGGGCCTCACTTTGTCCCCAGATGCTGGCCAGCGGCTCCTTCAGTTACTCTCCACATAGGCCTTTCCAGAGATGCTCATATCATGGCGGCTGGTTTCCATCAGCGCAAGCAAATGAGAGGGCAAGGGGGTGATATGGGAGAAGCAGTCTACGGCCATACCACCCTGAACGCTCCCAATCTCGTCTGATATGGGAGAAGCAGAGTCACTTTGTAACCTACTCTTAGAACTGACATCCCAACACCTGGATTACAATGTTTGTTAGAAGGAAGTCACTAGGCTCAGTCCACACTCGGAGGGGAGGATTATAAAAGAGCACGAATGCCATGAACAGGGATCACTGAAAGCCATCTTTGGAGCTATCATACCTTTTCAGATCAAAAGGCACGTTAAGTAAGTGTTGTGCACACCCACTCTTTAAAAAGAAAAACAACTTAAAAAAAAAAAAAGATTTATTTATTTATTTGACAGACAGAGATCACATGTCTGCAGAGAGGCAGGCAGAGAGAGAGAGGGAAGCAGGCTCCCTGCCAAGCAGAGAGCCCGATGTGAGGCTCGATCCCAGGACCCCGGGATCATGATCTGAGCTGAAGGCAGAGGCTTTAACCCACTGAGCCCCCCAGCTGCCCCAAAACAACAACTCTTAAGAATCACTTTCTCTATAGCACCTTCACAGGAAGATGTGGGGGTACAGCCTTTGTCTAATGGAGTGATCACAGATTTAAACAGAGGAAACTCACAAAGTTTTTAAAGAAAACATGACAGCTCAGAATGAAGAGCTGGAGACAGACAAACGGAAAAAGTCGTTTCAACCACCGAACAGCAGGAAAGACTAGGAAGTCTGTGCAGCTGCAAACAGCCATATCTCACAGAAAGAGAAGGATGACTCAAAAGGCAGAGCCAGGACTCTACACAATGAGGTCAAGAGTCACGGAGAACAACTCATGGGGAGTGTGACTCAGCCCAAAGCCGAGGAAAGGTACTATGTGTCAGACCAGATTTCAGAATTCAATGGACTCGTGACTGCTTCCTGCCTCCCATCTTCTCCCTCTCTGAATGCGAGTGTCCGCTGTGGTTATCCTTGGATGGTTTCACCACGTCAGGTTGGAAGTGTGCTAATAGATGACTTCGTTGCTCGGTTCACAGGCTTCCAGGACTAAAACAATATATGCACAGAATTATAACTGAGGATTCTCATCCACACTTGAATGGATTTGGAGGGATAAAATCTTGGGTCTTAAGCTTGAGCCTGACACTGTAATTAAGTTGTATTTTTAGGGAGGCTCTTGGGAGGGAATGTATTTGCTGCCCATGCAGTAATACGATTCATCTGTGACCAGAAAGTGGACTGTGGCAGTTTTTAAAATTGCTTGCAAGCTCTATGAAACTCTCTTCATTAAGTCTATGTTCCTGTTCCCCAAAGCTGGGTGGGCTTTGCTTCCGTCAATAGAATATGGCAGAAGTGATGTCATGTGATTCAAGGCTGGTTTGTAAAGGATTAAAAGCTTCTCCCTTGTTTCCGAGAATACCTGTTCTTGGAATCCTAAGCCTCTATGAAAGGAATCTGACTAGTTTAAGAACACCAGCATGTGAGGATTCCAAGCTGTAGAAAGGACATATGCAGGCTCTCTGGTCAGGTGTCCTCATCTTCAAGTGGTCTCAGCCTGGGTTGCAGAGAGTGGGTGACAAGGCTTTAGGTGACTCTAGCTCCCAGCTATGGATTCACCCCAGGCTCTGAGTCTTTTCACATGATATCCCCAATATTGCGGTGTAGAGACAAGCCATCTTCACCACGTGTCTGAATTCCTGACTCGTAGAATTTACGGTAATCACAAAATGGTTGTTCGAAGCAACAAAGTCTCAGTTGCTTAGAGCTGGGACTAAGCCATGAAAAAACCACAATGGCAAAATCATGAAGGAAATGCATATTCGAAGCCAATGTTTAGCTTTGAGGGCAATTGACAGTGAGTATGTTTATAATTATTTTATAGTCTTGTGTGAATTACATGATGGACGTAAATACTCCTAGCACAATGCCTAGCAATAAAAAACAAGGGCTTATTATCATGCCGAAAGAAATATATGTATGTATTTATTTCCAAATGGTTATTGTCAATGGCCTATAAGTAATAATACTCTGGCCCAATGCCCCAAAGCTTTACATGTACATCTTCAGTTTACAGATGGATGAAGATGTGGTTTATCATTTACACAAATCTGGGCAGAGCTAAAATTCAAACCCAGGTCTCTTTAACTCGAAATCTTTTACTTTTTTTTATAGTCCTCTCCTTCCATTTTCATATTTAGAGAAAAGATTAAGAAACTAGATTATGGAAAGTTGCCCCCACAGAGAAGAGACTCAAGACTGAAAACTTAACTTTGTACTTGGAAAAGAGAACAGGAATGATTTGATGATTAGGAATATGATGCATTTGTATATTGGGGGATTAGGAATATGATAGATCCTGTATTTTTGAAGAATATATTTACATATATATATCCTTATTTCATAAAAAAAATAGAATTTAGAAAAGTAGGTGAGCTCTTAATAAAGCACTTCATTTTGGTAAGTATTAACCCTTCATCATACATACTAAAGTTTAATCTTCATGATTTAAAAGAAAAAGATAAATACTGGATTTAATTGGAATAACTATACATATAGATATCAACCACACATTGTCTCAGGGCTAAACGGTTAAGTCCCCTTTAATTCTAATAGAGACAGTTACAGTAGCTCCCCCCTTTGCAGCACTGATTATCTCACAGATGTCCACAAAGGACCAGGTATCTCTCTGAATCCCTGAAACAGACCTCTAAAGCGGGTGCTATTTTACTACATCGTCTTCTGCAGGTGAGAAAGCTAGTTATAGTCGTGAACTCAGTTTCCCAAGCTCACTCAGCTAAGAAAGAGTGGAACTGGAATTACAGGATGGTTCAATCTCTCAATTCTTCATCTTTATGAAGTACTCTAAAGGAAACAAAATAAAATCACATGTGGAGATGACATACTGATATGGCCAATCACAGGCAAAATAAAACTGTAGTACTCTAGGTTGGTTTTTATTTGTATATCTGTAAGTCTTTTTTGAATTACAATTCTTGATCTCCTCTGAGAATATCATTGCTGTTATAACTATAGAGTTCTAATATCCATCCAATGCATAAATTTTCTACATTTATAGGTGGGTAATTTAAAAATATATACATGGAAAAACATACAATGCTTACAAACCAAATGCAAATAAAAATCTTTAAAAATCTTAGAAATTCATTAAGCAGGTTATGTTGATCCTATTAAAAATGGTTCATCTATGTACAGTACGTAATCTTTTAAAAATACTACTCCAGAAAACAAAAATTCTTTGGTTCAGCAAAAGGATTCTCTAAATGTGGAAATTCAATTTGTTAAGGATGTACCCTCTTGGGTTGGGCCTCACTTAACTGCTTTGACTCTTCAGGAAGCATACAGCTGACTGTTTTGGAATGCTGAAAATATGGGTGGAGAGTGGGTAGAAGTTGCTTTTCCCATAGAACATTCGTATGTGAAAATATAACCAGAAGCTTGAATAATGCAGGAACTTTGATGTTATTTTTACTCTGCCAGATCAAAAAGATACAGAGAAAGTCTACTTCCCATCCATTTGGTGGGTTCACGGTCGATGCCTGACAACATTCTCTAGTGAAGTTCTTCGGCGCTGGTATCCAGTGTCATTGAAACTAGTCTATTCATCATCTGGAAGATTGTGAGGAGACAGGAGGGCATGTGCTGGATGTCCCTTTTACCGAAGTCCCATCACTTCCCCGAGGCTTGCCTACCTTACAAATCTAAAATTATAAACACATTTGTGACTCAAATCTCTTTAAAAAGAGTTATTGATGCAACAGTGATTACAGGGCATCAACATGAGCCAATGAAATTTTCATTAAAAATTAACTGTGGTTATTCTGTATTCTTGATTTATTAATGGCAACAAACACAGAACTGGCCAAAATATCTCAGTTTTGAAGAGTCAGCAACCTTACCTATGAGAAGTTATTCTATCCATATTTAATGGGAAAGAGAAGCCTTCACAATTTTGTGCCTGCGTGTTTTCTACTTTGATTGTGAAACTACTTAATATATAAGACAAAAGTCTACCAAAGGCCCATCACTTGACCCCACATTATAACTACCTTTAGCAAGGCTTTGAGAAAGTCTCTGATGTATCACAGCTGGTCACAGGAAAACAAAAAAAAATTTTTTTTTGCTTTATTTTTTCCAAGTTCCCCATTGGACTATGATTACTGGCTGGGTGAGATAACTCATTTATTCTCGGAAGTGGCACCATTGACTAATACTTAAACTGACCTTTCCCCAGACTAGTATTAGATGCATGTTAATATGTTTCTAGGTTGAATGCAGGGGGAAATCAAGAGCTTATATCGACTACGCAAGTTTCTGCAGACCACGTCTTTAAGATGCCACAATGCTTACATGGAATTGTTGAGAGCAGGAGAAGTCTTCCAAAGTTCACCCTTGTTCTTCCTTCCATTTGCAGGACTTAGTTGCTCAAAGGCAAGACACTTTTTAAACCTTATTAGGACTCAAAGGAGACAAGTGTGATTGGGATGGAGCAATAGAACACAGAGAAAATGATGCCCTGTCAACAAAAATGGTTCTGACTGTTGAGAGGGGAAGAGAATGGCCTCCAACATTTGAGAAGAGCAAATAATAGAATACATGATTAATTCAGAGCATCTAAATGAGACATTATAGCTCAGAACCACCTTCATATCCACACTGCCCCCCACTCAGGGGCAGGGAATTCTCTTCCCTAATGGTCTCCCCAGAGACATCATAACACTCCAAAGAGAGAAGCGATCACTGCTGGATTATTGGTCCTTAGAGTCCTCTTCTGGATGTAGAGACAATAATCATCTTTTCTTCTGTCAAAAGTCTTTATCCCAGCCTGACAGCTCATCCGGAGGCACTCCTTTTTCAGGGGGATACTTGTCAAAGTAGCTGTGGTCTGTGGGTCCACTGAGCTAACAGAGGAGGAATTAAGCCAAAGGTGAGGATAATGTTATTATATACGGGTCATGATTTTTATATCTAAACCCTGTTTTTATACGGTAACCACTGGAAAGTCACAGGTAAGGAGACGAGACGACCAACTATCATTTTGAGTCACAGTCTCAGCCTCCAAGGTCCCCTCTTTAGACCACACGGATCCAGTCACTGCATTACATTCCACAGAAGTTACCTGGCTTGAGGAGGTAAATCCAAAAGAAAAGGAGACAGAAATGGTATCTAGTTTTTGTGGATTTTTTTTCCAGATTGAAAAACACTTTAAAAGCAAGTATTTTTTGATTGGGAGAGAGACAAACCATAAGTGACTCTTAATCTCACAAAACAAACTGAGGGTTGCTGGGGGGAGGGGGGTTGGGAGAAGGGGGCTGGGGTTATGGACATTGGGGAGGGTATGTGCTATGGTGACTGCTGTGAAGTGTGTAAACCTGGCAATTCACAGACCTGTACCCCTGGGGCTAATAATACATTATGTGTTTATTTAAAATATAAATAAATAAATAAAATTAAAAAAAAAATTAGAGCACCTGGGTGGGTCAGTCAGTTAAGCATCTGCCTTCAGCTCAGGTGATATCTCAGGGTCCTGGGACCGAGCCCCACATCGGGCTCCCTGCTCAGCAGGGAGCCTGCTTCTCCCTCTCCTTCTGCTCCTGTGCATGCTTGTGCTCTCTCTTTCTCAGATAAGTAAAATCTTTGAAAAAAATTGGAATCTGACACTTTTAAATCCTTTTTCTACTTTATAAAAGTTTCTCACTGACCTTGAATTTCTATATGGTTTATTGACTCACATAAATTTTCCAGGATGCCAAAGGGTCAGTTCAAAATATTATTGACCCTGTTCAAAGAATGAAATGATTTGGAATTAAACTATTTTGCAAATCAGGTGGTTTTCAATTCTTTGCTTTCAAATAAATTTTAAAAGTACCTGATTGAATTTTCATCTGATAGATCAGTGAAAATACTGCTTATGAGAAATGCTTTTTTTCGGAGAGTGGGAGCTCACTCAGAAGGCATTCAAAGTGGTATTGCTTTTTTTTTTTTTAAGATTTTATTTATTTATTTGACAGAGATCACAAGTAGGCAGAGAGGCAGGCAGAGAGAGAGGAAGGGAAGCAGGCTCCCCCCTGAGCAGAGAATCCGACGTGGGACTCGATCCCAGGACCCTGGGATCATGACGTGAGCTGAAGGCAGAGGCTTTAACCCACTGAGCCACCCGGGTGCCCCTGGCATTGCTTTTATAAAACCCTCCACTCCCAGTTATTTATGTGAACATAACTTTCAGCACTAAATGGCCATATAATTTTAAAAAGGAATAAAATTGACATGGAACCTGATCCCATTTTTTTAATAAGTAACATTTCTCTCCTGGTACATAAGTAATTTCTTCTCAAGAAATATTTGTTAAATACTTGCTTTCAAACTTTGCACGGTATTTCTGTCATTTGATATTCCATGTTATAAAAATGTAATTACAACTGAATCCAGAAGAAATATGTGTGTTATCACAGAAATTCCTGTTGTCAGAGGAATTTTAAAATTTAGAAAACTATAATTGAAACCCATTTAAAGAATAATCAAATACTAGCATCCATAAAAATATTTTTATGTAAGATGAAACTCTTTTGGGAAAATGGGATGGAAATACAAAAATATAAATTCAGAGAGAAAAAGGAATTATGTAATTTTACTCTCTGTAGATTTTAAATGGCTAATGGGCATCTGATCTCACCAGTGTTTAGATTACATTAAATATATTGAAAGGAGTAACGTTTTACTTTAAAATGTCAATATTCGAGGCCCCTGGGTGGCTCAGTGGGTTAAGCCTCTGCCTTCGGCTCAGGTCATGATCTCAGGGTCCTGGGATCGAGTCCCGCATCGGGCTCTCTGCTCAGCAGGAAGCCTGCTTCCTCCTCTCTCTGTCTGTCTCTCTGCCTACTTGTGATCTCTGTCTGTCAAATAAATAAATAAAATCTTTTTAAAAATAAATAAATAAAAAATAAAATACAAATATTTACAATGTACTAGAAATCACATCCTTCACCACAATTAAAACATATGATGAAAAATTGAGATGTCAATCTAAAAAATGGTTTTAAAATTCCTTTAAGAGTCTGTAGGGTGCTGACTGAGATCACCGCTGAGTCATTTGTCGCCCCGCCACCCCAAGTTAGCAGATGTTCTGTTTTCTCTCAAGCTGTCCAACCAGCAACAGGGGGTGAGCACCCCGAAAGTGGCCACCCCAAATTGAGACTGCTATAAAATGCACCTGGGATTTCGAAAACAGTACAGAAAAATGAATGTGACATCTCATTAACATTTTATGTTGGTTGTATAACAAAATGACAACTTTTCGATATACTGTAATAATTAAAATTAATTTCACCTTTCAATTCACCTGTGGCTAACTAGAAAATTTCAAATCACAGCACGATTCATATTTTATTTCTAGAGCCCTCCGTGAACCTGAACGGCACGGACTGCCTACAGACAGATTTTCCTGTAATTGGTTCCTGAGAACTGAACTGATCTCCGTCAAATAAGAGATACTGTTTAGTCCCTATAATCACAATTGCTATGATAGTTTCACTTAATTAAAAAAAATTAAAAATCTAAAATGTTGTACATAAAAACACACCCCTATTCTGTTTATGAAAATAAAAAGGAGAAAAAGTTAAAAAAGTAATATAGCGGATACCATACCTCTCTCTGCAAAGGTGATGGAAGGTTCCGTGCTTTCAGGCCCTCCCAATTAAAACCATTCAACCACCTGAGAAGTAAAAACAGTTCAGAAGAATATTACTTGCCTGATAAACGCTACTGAGTCAACTTCTTGGTTAGTCCGTTTTGTGGCCTCTCCCGGACCTCAACACTGCAGGTGCAAACGGTGGGGGAGGGAGGCGGAGAGGGAAAATGCAGAACTGCGCCAGTAGTCTGCTCTCACGTTAAATCCATGCCCCCTAACCTCGAGGGGGTAGTCCATGCTGCCCAGCACTAGGTCTAGATCCCCCGTTGTCCCACTCACTGACACTCTCCCTTAGACTCATATTCATACTTTGTCCTCTCTCCTCAGACTTCCAGAAACTACCCCCATCCTCACTCCCAAATGAAGACCTGACTTATTTCACTGAGAAAACGGAGCTTGCACAATCCTCTACCAGTCTATCCGCCTGCCCGTCCACATCCGTGTGTTCCCTTCTCCGGGAGCAAAGAAGTCTCTGCTTCTAGGGAAGGTCGGCTCAGCTCTACGTACTGGATCCTGTGGACTCCTCTGCTCAAGGGCGTGCTCCTGCCATTCTCCTCTCTCTTGACTCCCCAGTGTCTACCCGCTAGATCCTCCCCTTCAGTATGAAGACATTTTATTTCTTCCAACCATAAAATAACCTCCCTTGACCTGAGCTCCCATCCAGCTTTCACTTTGTGCCTCTCCTCCCACGGGAGAAAAACTCCTTGGAGGTCATCCAGTCACTCTGCTTACCCGTTCCTCTGACCACACTACAGTCAACATCCACTCTCCACTCCCGAGAAGTGCCTCAATTCTCAGTTTTTGTCTTACTTCACCTAGGAGCATCGGCCACGGTTCATTATTCACACTTCCTGAAACACTTTTCTCAGTTGGCTTCCAGACTGAAGCCAATTCTGCCTTCTTGGGTGCTTTCCCTCTATTTCCCACTGCCTTTTCCACAGGAAGCTGGTGTGCTCCAAGGCTCAGTCCTTGGATCTTCTCTTCTCAACTATTCTCACTCCTGGGTCATCTCAACCAGTCTCGTGACTTTAGACAGCATTTATATATCTACTGGTTACTATTTCTATTTCCAGTAAAGACCTCCCCATTGCTTCCCAAGCTAATAGCTACAGCTGTTATTCCTCATCTCCCAAGTGGGTGTCTATCCTGCATCTAGCACATATCTGGCCCACACTGGAGGCCCAAGGCACTGGCCTTGACCCTTCCGTTGCTCAAACCAAGGACCTTGAAGTTATCTTTCTCTCACTCCCTAACTCAGTCCATATTCAAATCTTGTCAATGCTCCCTGCACAATCTGAATTCAGGATCTAAAACATTCTCATCACCTTCACTCTACCAGCATGGGCCAAGCCACTACTATTCCTCCCTTGCATTACTGTAATAACCTCCTAAGGCGTCCTCCTGCTTTTGTCCATGAGAAAGAACCGAGCAGCAAGTGTGAACATTTAAAACACAAGTCAGGTCACATCAAGCCTTTGTTCAAACCCCCCCCCCAGTGCCTTTTGCTCAGTATGAAAGGCAAAGCCTTTACTAGAAACCCTAAGGCCTTGTACATCACCCTTTCCGCCACCACGGCTCCCCAGCTCACCACTGTCCCACTTTCTTTCCTCCCTCCCTCCTCACCATTCCTCCGACGAGCTAGAGGTGCTCTCACATTCATAACTTGCACTCAAAGTTAGATGGCTCTTTCCCCAGATTGTCACCGGGTTTGCTCCCCCAAACCTTCAGGTCTTTTCTCACATGTCATTTTCTTAGTGAGACCTTCTTTGACCATCCAGAGTACTATTTCACCCTCCCCCCTACTTCCTAACCCCTTCCCTGCTCTAGCTTTCTCTTTAGCTCTTACGGCTCTCGGATGTGTCTGCCGTGTTCTGTACTTCGTTATCCTGTTGATTCTGTCTTCCCCACTAGAATGTTAGCTCCATGAGGGCAAGGATCTTCGTCTGTTTCCTTTCCTTCTGTGTCCCTCACATGTGAGCAGGACTCGTCATCAGAGCAGGCTCAATAAATGTCTGCTGAATACCTGAATGACCCTGCAGGAGAACCTCTTACTATCACCTCCTAGAACATCACACTGCCTTAACGGTGATGTTCCTGGTGATCCATACGCAAAAAGCTCCAAGGTAAAAAGGTGTCTTACAATAATCTGTAAGGAGGCTAAGATGATAGTCAGATGAAGTTCCCTTCATTTATTTGCTTCCACATCATTAATCTAAAAGAAATGATCTGGTCTTTCAGACACACGTCAAGCCTGGTGGGCTGGAAATCTAATAGCAGAAGTGGACATAAAAAATGTATTCTGTCTCTCAGGATCTTATAAGGAACACGGAATAGTACGCACTGATATTTTCTACGGGGACACTGAGGTCAAGTCTGCCAGCTAACAAAATTTACAGAAAGTCAGTTCGGTCCCAGGCACTGGAAAGAACAAAATCCTACTTTTAAGATATTCTTATTTTGGCAGGAGATGACGAACAAACAACAAAAACTAGTGAACAAAGTTAATTTCAGACACTAGTGAGGACGAGAAAGACACGCGAGAGTAAAGTGGTGGCTGATGACCGGGATGGGACGGGTGGAGAGTGGCCAGAATGAAGACAGAGGGACGCCATGTGAAGATTGTGAGATACATCACCCTTAAGGCTAGACACAGGTATAGTATATCTCACATATTCTTTATCCTGGGGCCTTACAAATGGAAGGAAGGGATAGAAATGAGCTGAAGTGTGGGGAATGGAGTGGAAACTAGAAAAAAAAAATAATAATAAGGTATCTGAGAACCTGCCAGAGGCCAGTCCATGCAGTCCTTGTAGAACACAGTACGGAATTAGGATTTTACACTTAATGGGAAGCCATTAGAAAGTTCTAAGGAAATGGTGGCATCTAAGCACATTTCCAAAAGATGATTCTGGCTGCGATGTGGAGCATGACCCCAGGGTGCCCTGAGGGGCAGGGTAGCGGCAGAGGTGTGAGGCCGAGCGCCGGGCAATGTGGGCGACCCTCCCACTCCTGTCTGTCAGCCATGCTGAAAATGCTGCCCTTCCATCTTTTCTAATCTCTTCTCACCCCTGGAGTTGGTTTCTGTTCAGTCCTTGACTGATTCCCCGTTCCAGGTCCAAGCTTAGCAAGAGAAAAAGTGCTATAAACAGAGGGAAGGCTCTAGTACATTCCGTTTCAGACGCCATTCTTAACCCAAGGTGCCATTTTGGGAGGAGCTGCTGAAACACTGATCAAAGACAGAAAGTCCGACAGCAGCTCTAGCTGTAAGGCGTCCCCTGTGCTCGCTACAAAACCACAGGCTGCTCTCCTTGATGCACCCGTCGGCTTCTCTGCATAGACTGAACCTTCATTTTTAGGGATTTCTAGGTGCGCAGTCATGTGGATTCTTTTCTTTTGTCGCCAAATACTGCCGCAATTTCTTTTGACATATTTTACAGTGCTCTCTGCCCAGAAGCAACTCCATAAATATTAATAAAAATCATTACTGTTACCCTACTGAATCAAAGAGCTTATACATTTCTTGCTGAGTACTTGTTACAATTTGACTTATGGCAATATTTACTTAACATGAGTGGCCATTCACTTAACACTTGGCCTTTTGACACTAACCACATTTTAAGTAACACAAGTGCCAGCGTGCTTTCCTGTGTAAAAAATATTCACCAAAGAAATATTAGCAGCAATGGCACATAAATTGCTTTTTCATTTTTAGAAGACTGGTAGAAGCTATTCTTGAAGGTAATTTTAGGGTGCCTAGGTGGCTCAAGTGGGTTAAACCTCCGCCTTTGACTCAGGTCATGATCTCAGGGTCTTGGTATCGAGCCCCGCATCGGGCTCTCTGTTCCTCGGGTAGCCTGCTTCCCCCTCCCTCTCGCCTGCCTCTCCACCTACTTGTGATCTCTCTCTCTCTGTGTCAAATAAATAAATAAAATCTTTTAAAAAAGAAAGAAAATGCAGCAGCTAGAAATATTGAAGGTAACATTAAAGCACTTGAAACAAATTATTCCTCTATCTAGCAGGAAAGATTTAATTGCACCCTACAAATATATTATCCCTCTGTTCAGATAGGTGTTGGGATACATGACTGGTTCCTAGTTTATCCATCAGCTGAAAAACAGGGGAGGAGGGAGCTCTGTCTGATTACGTTTAGTTAAAATGATTTAACTCAGAATGTACAAACATAACAATATGCCATGTTAAATTGCATTGTTTTTAAATACAAAGTTAAAATGAATTGTTCTCTGAGAAAAAAAGCATACATTTTACTTTAGAGAAGAGTGGGAAAATCTGATGGCAAATTTCAGAAAGATTTTCTTTTTACTTCCACCAGTATACAGAGCAGAGAAGCTATAAGCCTTGAAGACTTACGGAAGGTTTTAGAGAACTCCTACTTAAAGACAGGGAGAAATCTATTTTTCGGGTCCCTCCCTGCCCACACACCCCCACTCCCCCACCTCAGCTTTATATCTTAAGAAACACTAGGAAAATCAGATGAAATAATGTCTGAGCTCCCTGAGCTTGCTGAAAAGCACTGTGTAAATTTGGTCCATTCTACTTTTGAACTCTACCCCATGTACTGCACTCTGAATCTTCCCTCACTGTTAAGAAGAGTGGGCAACATGGGCAGTAACCTCTTTGACATCAGCCACAGCAACTTCTTTCAAGATATGTCTCCAAAGGCAGAAGAAACAAAAGCGAAAATGAACTTTTGGGACTTCATCAAGATCAAAAGCCTCTGCACAGCTAAGGAAACAGTCAACGAAACAGAGAGGCAACCCACAGAGTAGGTTGTAGTGTTGCAAATGACACAACAGCCAAAGGGCTGATATCCAAGATCTATAAAGAACTCCTCAAACTCAACACCCACTGATAATCACATCAGTGATTAAACTGATAATCACATCAAAAAATGGGCAGAAGACACGAACAGACACTTCTCCAATGAAGACATACAAATGGCTATCAGACACATGAAAAAATTTTCATCACTAGACATCAGGGAGATTCAAATTAAAACCACATTGAGATATCACCTTACACCAGTTAGAATGGCCAAAATTAGCAAGACAGGAAACAACGTGTGTTGGAGAGGATGTGGAGAAAGGGGAACCCTCTTACACTGTTGGTGGGAATGCAAGTTGGTGCAGACACTTTGGAGAACAGTGTGGAGATTCCTCAAGAAATTAAAAATGGAACTTCCCTATGACCCTGCAATTGCACTGCTGGGCATTTACCCCAAAGATACAGATGTCGTGAAAAGAAGGGCCATCTGTACCCCAATGTTTATAGCAGCAATGGCCACGGTCGCCAAACTGTGGAAAGAACCAAGATGCCCTTCAAAGGATGAATGGATAAGGAAGATGTGGTCCATATACACTATGGAGTATTGTGCCTCCATCAGAAAGGATGAATCCCCAACTTTTGTAGCAACATGGACGGGACTGGAAGAGATTATGCTGAGTGAAATAAGTCAAGCAGATCTCTCAATTATCATATGGTTTCACTTATTTGTGGAGCATAACAAATAGCATGGAGGACATGAGGAGATGGAGAGGAGAAGTGGGTTGTGGGAAACTGGAGGGGGAAACAAACTATGAGAGACTGTGGACTCTGAGAAACAAAATGAGGGTTTTGAGGGGGGTGGGGAGTTGGATGAGCCTGGCGGTGGGTATCAAGGAGGCATGGATTGCATGGAGCATTGGGTGTGGTGCATAAACAATTAATTCTGGAACACTGAGGGAAAAAAAAAATAAAATGGAGAGAAAAAAAGAAGAGTGGGCAAATTAATCCCTGCAGGGAAGGAAATTCAAAATTCTTCATTACCATGCTGAGGTGAGAAAATCCTTTAGCATCAATTCACAGTGCACCCAATCACAATTTGACAGCTACATTTAAATGAGCCTCAGGTAAACAAGAAAGAAAAGATAAAACCAGAGAGTGTTAATCCAACCACCCCAGAGCAAAATGTGCAGCTGCTTCCTTAATGAGCAAGAGGAGGAAAACGCATCGGAGAAGGACTTTAGCAGACGGGACACTTGTTTGCTCAGTATCATTGTGAATAGTGTGTTTATGTGTCATTTTTATAAGAAGAAAAGAAATTGTGGTAACAACATGGAAAAAGAGAGATAAATTGGAATCTAAGACAAATAATGAGCTTCACACTAAGGCAAACAGAAATACTCCAAGCATTTCGATGCCTACAAAACGCAGATGCGTCTGTCTCTATCGTCCCTCTCTCCTAACACACCCTCAGGCAAAGCCCAATATGAATTTACAATGTTGAATTCATGGCTTTATTTCAAGGAAGTTCATGAATAGATAGAGCAGGGCTGGCAGCCTGGGGATTTTTTTTTTTTTTTTTTTTGAAGCTGCACCACTATGTGAAGCAAAATGAATAGTGTTTCTATTCAGAAGCTTCTCTCCCTTTATGTCCACACGTTCTGTGTCTCAGATTCTTCTGTAGAAAATATCCAGACAGGAGTGAAATACTGAAAGGTGTTTTCATTTCTGAACATAAATAATTCAGCGTGTTCACGGGTTGTCAAGGATGAAATTCTCCAATTTAGTTTTTCTATTACCAATAGTACTATCAGTCAGTGATCACTTTTGTATATCCTGAGCAAAATTAAAGGACTGCTGGATTCAGCTGGGCATCAGTCATTTTAAGACTCTAAAAGGCTTAGGGGCACCTGGGTGGCTCAGTCCATGAAGTGTCTGCCTCAGCTCAGGTCATGATCTCAAGGTCCCGGGATCCAGCCCCGCATAAGGCTTCTGCTCACCGGGAAGCCTGCTCTGCCTGCTGATCCCTCCCCCTGTTTGTGCTCTTTCTGTCTTTCCTCTATCCATCTCTCCCTGTGCTAAATAAATAAATAGTTAATTAATTAAAAAAGAACATCTGAAAGGCTTGAAGTCCATGTTTTAAACCAAATCAAAGAGGACAATTCACGGAAGTTATCACTGGCTCTAAAGGCCAGCTTTAGAACCTCACAGAACTGCAAAGATGCATGCTAGATTATTGTATAAACCTCAACTTCATTTGAGAGACTTTGTGGAAATCAATGTAATTTACCCCAAACGTAAAATACAACACTAGGCTTCAAAATTGAGAAAGCTAGTCAAAAGAATATTACACTTAAAATAAATACTTATTATTAGCTAGAACTGAAACAGAATACTATTTAACAGTTAATTTCTCTTTAGCATTGACAACGGCAACTTATATTGTACTTTAACGACCAAAAAACATCAAAATTAGAACTTAATTCCTCAAAGAATCCAAGTTGATATTTTAAAACATAATATGGGGTTCCTGGGTGGCTCAGTTGGTTGAGCGTCCAACCCTTGATCTCAGTCAGGTCTTGATCTCAGGGCTGTGAGTCTGAGCCCTGAGTTGAGTTCCACACCCAGTGTGGAACCTACTTAAAAAATACCCATAAAAATAAAAAATAAAAATAGCAAAATATAAAAAGCTAAGTCGCTATAACTTAGAGGTGTGATTTTGTCACTTGTTTTAGAATTTCATCCGTTCTTGATGGAATCTTCAGCATTAGAGAAATCACCTTGAGACTGATTATTGTAACCACACCTAGTAAAAACAAATTAAAAATAACACCAAAAAGGAAAAACTGAATAGCTGTAAAGGGGCCCTTGTGATTTATAAGGTAAGTGTCAAGTACGTTTTTCTATAAATTTCTATTTTTTTCTGGGCTACGTACCTGTGTTTCTTAATGTCATTGATTCCATTCTTCAGATTTCCAAGTCTTTCTGTTGGATTTTGCCTAAAATAAAAATTTTTTGACAGGCAATTCATAATAATTATGCTTCAGTGAATTTTAAATTAAAATTTAACATTTTTTCATTATATATTCATTTATTCAACAATATTCATAGACTTAGAGACTAGTATAGGGAAATGAAAATCACACTGCTCTCTCCAGTGTGTGTGAGTGTATGTACACACACACACACACACACACACACACACCGGTGTTTTAAATGAGCTTTGAAGAAGGACGTTATCTTATCAACTCTGCTGAGCAAAACAGAGAAAGCTTTAGGGAATCATTTACATCTGAGCTGGAATCTTAGAAACATGCAGAGATTTCTGCTGGCAACCCACAACTAGGTTTCATGTTCTAAATTTACTAAATGCTAATGCTTTCTTAAAAAAAAAAGTTCAAATGTGAAAAAAAAAAAAAAGGAAACAGTGACAAAGTAAAGTTTAAACACAAATGCCAAAAGTCTTCCATTCTCTAATATATTATTTTGAAGGGTAAATAGAAATTAGGAGTAATTTAAAATAAGGCCAGAGATGTACTGCTTTTTAAAATGAAGACTGACAGAAGGTAAGTAGTGACACTTTATACCACCATTGGTTTTCTCTCAAAATAACAAGGTTGTAAATTAATTACTCCTTTATTAAACTAATGTTCTTTTTGCCCTAATACACATAAAGATGATTCCCAAAGAGAAGCTGGTAACTGTAGATCTCTTTTAAACTGTAAGTAGGTATTGTGGTTCTGTAACATGAAGTAAACTCAAAACTCCTAATGAAGAAATGATTTTCTTTGAACAGAATTTAGTTGCATAAAAAGTACAAAAAGTAAATGCATGCCAAATTTTAAATGGTGTGGACACAGAAATGAGAAGACGTCACACATTCCCCAAGAACTAGGGGTTTTAATTTTCATTCTCACCTGCAAAGCCTCCGAATCAAATCCTCAGGTCTTCTTGTGATCTTTCTGGGAAAATCCATTTTTTCAATTCCTTTGAGAATCAAATTGTAGGTCATCATCTGGTCAATCCCAGAAAAGGGAGGGCTGAGGAAAGCCAAAACAGGACACTAGGACCAACGTGTCAGACACATTTTCAAGCGACTTTCTTACCTTTCTTTCCCTTCCTCCCTCCTCCGTTCTCAGTAGTCGTTCTATTAAAAAATTTGGATATACACTAGAAAATAGTTGCACTGAAGTCCTATCACCTAGCAAATGACACACATACACATACAAGCGAGCCGTCAGTTGGTGACCATCACCAAGAAGAAAAGTAAAGGAGCAGACGGAGGGACAGAGGGCGGTGTGGTTTTCTCAAAGCCGGAGGAGGGAAAAGCCTCTGTCAAAGCTGACAACTGGGCGGTGACCTCCTTGGAGAGACGCGGGGATGAGCCGCGAAGTCAGCTCCCAGCCAGTACCCAGGCCCTGAGTCGGGGGTGGCGCCGGTGTTCTGGAAAAAGTGAGCAGGTCTGGGCTGCTGGGGGGAAGTAGGGAAGCGGGGAGGGGTAGAAGCAACGAGGGCCAGATCGTGGGATGCTAGAGGTGACACTAAGGGCCTCGGGATGTGCTCTGAGTCGGTGATGGCGTGGGCAGCCGTCAGAGCAAGCGCTTTTTAAAACGTGTCGCAAGTCACCCGTGACGGTGCTAGCGGGGGAGGGAGTCCCGGTGGCCTGAGCGAGGACGCTAGACGGGAAGGCGCGGGACGGGCCCGGCTCCTGGATCTGTTGAGGTGGTAAAGCTGATAGGATTTGTCGGGGGGTGAAGGGGGCTGTAGGAGGAAGAAAGGACTCGAGATGGAAGGGTTTCGACTTCTGGAACGGAGCTACAGCTTTCCCAGAGAAGAAGGCCGGCGTGGGCTGCAGTGGGCCCTGAGGGACGGAGCAGGTTCTGAAGTGTCCAGGTAGGGCTGGGTGTTAAATGTCCACGCGGACGCTGGATGTGTGACTCTGGCATCCAGGAAAGACGTGACAGCTGCAGGTACGATTGTGGGCGTCATCAGACGGGATTTCTGGCAATGGACTTGACGGTTTCAGCCACGGACAGAGCAGAGGGAAAAGAGATCAAGGACCGACGTGGCCCAGAGCGGAGAGGTCAGGAGGACAAGGAGGATCCGCCGTGAAAACAGAGGCGGAGCCATGAGGTGGGAAAGAATGAGAGAAAGGAAGGTCCTGGAAGGCGGCCAAGAGAGGACTGCCGGGGAGCGGGCCGCGGTGAGTCAGAAAGCGCTGGGGGCCGGCCACTGAATTTGGATAACGTTTTAACCCACACATTCTGCTATTAAAAACACTTGATTCTATTGTGTCACTTAACTTTTGAAAATTGAAGATAACTTTCATGAACTACTCGGCTATATCCTGGCCGTGCATGAGACGCTTCGCTACTGAGTTCCCACCCAGGAATAAACTTGAAATAAGGTTGGTACAACAACTTTGCAACAATCTCTTGTCTTGTGTGTAAAGAAAATAAGATACGGGGGGAAATAAGAAAATGAGGTACGAAACAAAAAACACTGCTCTATTTTCCATACATCTATATTTACACTTAGGTTGTGTTGTGTTTTAGTTCTTTTTCTCATTTGCGTATACCTCCTGACTCTCTAGAGTTCAGGGCATTTAAAATCAACTTTTCTCATGCCCTACCCTGAACACCTTTACAAAAACAATTCCTGAACGTCTTGACAGTTCAAAGCCACTTTAACAAACTCTAAGTTATTGGGGATCCCTCCTCCCTATTCCCTCACTTTATTTCCTTATTCCTTGTAGAAACCTATCCCAGCTGATAAAGACTGAGTTGTATATTCCCTAGCAACCTACATGAACCACCATATATTTCTTAGAAATGCAGCTGACAAATTTCGCAGGGATGAAGGAACAAGTTCTTGAAATAGAACTCCTTGTGTCCCAAGACTATAAGCAATTTTCTCTCTGAATGACATTCTGGAAAATTTCCTCTTCTTTCCTTCAAAATCTTAAGCAATGACTATTTGGAAATGAATACAGATAATATAAAATGCTCTCTCATATCTGTTTGCTCAATGCATGTGGACAAGGAGGTCCAATATAGCCACACGAAATCTCACATTAAAAATTTGTAGTGTAGGGACATCTGGGTGGCTCAGTGGGTTAAGCCTCTGCCTTCAGCTCAGGTCATGATCCCAGGATCCTGGGGGCATCGGGCTCTCTGCTCGGTGGAGAGCCTGCTTCCCCCTCTCTCTCTGCCTGCCGCTCTGCCTACTTGTGATCTCTCCCTCTGTCAAATAAATAAGTAAAATCTAAAAAAATAAAAAAAGAAAAGAAATTTGTAGTATAAAAGTTCAAGATTTTATGAAATTCTAAGTATGTGTTGAGACTTGAAGCCCACCGAAGGGCTGGTTACAGTATTTGGTATGCCAGTCCATGTACAAATCCTCTGAAAATCCGAGAATATCTGCTTATAAGGGTTTGTAAGGATGATCAAATCAGCTGATGAGAAACGGAGGAGAAAACTGAACTGTATCCCATGGGGGAGTCCACACATTCTATTAAAAACACACATGGTAAGGCATAAACATACAGTGGCAAGCGGGTCATATTTAGAGTTAGAGGATCCGGGATCAAATCCCTGATCTTAAGCAGGTAGCTCTCTGTCCTGACTGTCTAATCCATAACACTGAAGTCATAAAATAATAAAAATTCCTCTTTAACTTCCACATAGACTCGTGAAAATGAAACTAGAGAATACGCATGTGAGAGCTTTATAATGTGTAAAGCACTTCACCGTCCGAGATAAGATCACATAGGGCCTGTGCATGTGTGTGTGCATGTGTGGGTGTAAATGCTTGAGCACATGTGTGTATGCGTGCACCCATGTTGAATATTGGGGTCCCGGATTCATTAATACAGCCCTTTAATCCCTCCAGGAGCGACAGTTAATCTGGACTGCTAAGCCTCCTGCCGTGTCTGGTCTGGGCTCATTAGCACCTCTGGAAAGCAGCTGAGAAGGAGATTAAAATTTAGATCCAGCAATGTTCCTTTTCTTAGCTTTTCTGGTTAATGATTTATTGGGAAGATGGAAGAACAGGGCTAAATTTAGTTTCATTGTTTAATGGATTTAATTGAAACAAGATTACAATTTTCTCGATTACCAAAAATATATACCAGAGGAAATAAAAACAGCCTCAATTCCTCTCCTAATTCTCACAACAGAATTACCAAGCCTTCACACAGTTAACAGGTCATCTATAGCAACAGGCCCTAACATTTTAGGCAAACCAGGGTAATTCTGTCCATCCTTCCTGTACATTCCCACGTTTTCTCCATGTTACAAACCAGCAAGCATGTTGTATGCAGAATAGACAAAGGGGAAAAGGCATCACACGTAATCAAAAACATTCTAAAATGTTAAACCCTTAAATTATATATATTTTTTATCATCAGTAAATTATTTTGGCACTTCTGTGAACTTGAAGGTGACTTACTTGCCCGTTAGGAGCTCGTACACTAGAATCCCCAGAGACCAAAAATCCACACTGAAGTCATGTCCTTTGTTGAGAATGACTTCAGGAGCTACATACTCTGGAGTTCCGCAGAATGTCCATGTCTTCTGTCCAGATCCTATTTTCTTAGCAAATCCAAAGTCAACCTGGAAAAGGATGTCAAAGACATTTTCAGAGACTATAAACTCATGTTCTTCTTTACGTCTCCCTCTAACTTCTCCTACCTGCTGTCTACACCTCCGCCCTCCCCTTCACACACATACACACACACACCACGTCTCCCTCTAACTTCTCCTACCTGCTGTCTACACCTCCGTCCTCCCCTTCACACACATACACACACACACCACGTCTCCCTCTAACTTCTCCTACCTGCTGTCTACACCTCCGCCCTCCCCTTCACACACATACACACACACACCACTGACCCTCTCATTTATTCTTTTGCAGGACCAGGTACAAATCTAGTTATACTGGAGCAAGTTCCATGTACACACTTCTATGCCCATGACCCCTAAAAGACGAGAGGAACGGCTAGCAGGTATAGGCCGTTACAACATGCGTAAAGCTCAGAGCAAGCAGACAACTTTCTGATCAATGGTGGCACTCATCAGGGAGAGGAGAGAAAGGGGATACGGTCGACCCTGGTGCACTTTAGGCTCCGTCATAAGAGAAAATCAAGAGCAAATCTGAGAGTCTGGGAAAGAGACCATTGTTGAGAAAAAGGGATTCTTAAAAGTCGGATCCATCTTTAAAAACCACGATGCACCATGTCTGCACCCTTGACATTCTGGCTTTCCAAAGAGAAAGCCAGAATCACCTCTTCTCAACTTGGGCCAGACCGTGGACACTTGGAGTCCTGAGAGACGGTGGACACTTGGAGTCCTTCTCAGGCAAGTCAGTGGTGAATAGCCCCCACGTGAACTTACTTGTCCTGAAAAGACCGTCAGCCTCCCCCACCGGCCGGGCTCTGTGCTAGGCTTCTAGAGACAGAGCTGCCTGGGAGGAAAGCCAGAGTGCGGGGAATACGTACACCCGCGATTAATGCTGCTTCCAGTGACACATGATGGAGTGGAAGACGACGCAGGGGGCCAGAAAACATACCCTTCTGGAACATGCGGGAGAAGACCACGGCGGAGGATGTCATTAGGAGGTGATACCTGAGCTCGGCCCTGACTCAGGATGAGGAACTCTCCCGGGGTACTGAATCAGCGCTACCCTCCCCCGTCTCTGCAGAGTAGGTCCCTCCACTTCTCTGAGACTCTATTCAATGAACCAGCCTCGTGTGCAGAGTAGAAATGGGCAAGAAGTCCGGGGCGACAGGAAGACCCGCTCACTGGGTGGCGGCCGTGTGCGCGCCTGACATCCGGCCGCAAGACAGACATTGGGATTCTGTCCGCGGACGCTGTTCGGCTGGTACTTTGCATCTCCAGTACATGCAGGAATTCTCATAGGACCCCCCTCACCTTTCCGGGGTAAACACACACAAATTATACCTAAGCCTCAACGTGCACGTGTTAACGGTTTCATTAAGCACCGGGACTATCGCAATAAAATGGCAATAATATTGAGTAAAAACACAACAAATAAGGCTAACATCAAAATGGGCCCTCATCTGAAAGAGTATGTCAATGAACTATAAAATCCAGCCCTCCTTTATTTATTCAAACACGAATATTTAAAGTCTTTGTGTTACCTTAAATAAATCTCTTAGAAATTTAGCATTTCAGTAATACCTTTTAGTATTTATCATGTAACAGCAAGGATTTCCTTATTAGAAAAAGGAAATTTAAACAGCCTAATTTGAAGTGGGATTTTACTCATTTTCTTCTATCTATACAGAATGACTCATAAAGATTTTATCTAAGGGATGGCTGGGGACACTATGAAATTAAAATTTTGTAACCAGCTGAGATTAGCTTATCTACTTATTCCTCAGAGAAGGAACCAATATGAAAATCCTAGCTAATTTTATAAAGACTGAAATTTAAGAGACAAGAAAGCAATGTTTATAATTGTGTTTGTGTGTGCACCTATGGAGATATTACAGTTTGTTGTTTTATAATGGCCTTCCAATACAAGTTTTTCATAACATTTAAGTTTTCCTTTCAAAAATGACTGTATGTTCATTAGATGTTTAAGAGTTTTTCTAGCTCTGAAAATGGTCCATTTTAATTTGAATAGCTGGTTTTACTTTTGTAGTATTTGATACTGATGCACAGAGATGTCTGTAATTATATTAAGATTTTAAGATTTATGGGAACTTACCACTTTTCCTTGATCTTATCAACTTTAGTCTAACATCTGGTTAGACTGGTTAGGAGATCAACACTCAGACCGACTTAAAGTCACATGCTTCATCGAGAAGGCCTCAGATCTTCTGATGTCAAGTTCTGTGTATTTCCTATAACCATTCCCACTACCTCCGTCTTGGACCACCATGGATTCCACCGCAAAGCTCAAGTCTTTTTAAACCTCTCTCTCTCTGCGGGCAACGGAGATGTAAGTTCCTTCCTTCCTTCCTTCACTCGCTAAGTATCTACAGAAGACCCGTATGTACCAAGCACCAGGGTACAGACAGAGCCCCAGGCCTCTCAGAGACGGCGTCTGAGAGAAAGAGGAGAACAAGCATGAAAATAGAAGATCGTATATAGTAATGCCAGATAGTGACCGATGTTATGAAGAGACATGGCAGAGTGAGGGATGGAGATCAATAGGAATTTTACTTTAAATAGGGTGGCCAGGAAAAGGCTCTCTGAGGAGGGAGCATTTGAGAAGATTTCAGCAGGAATCTGCCTGATATGAGAAAAGGCTCATAAAAATCTGAGCAAGAATGATTCTGACCGAGAAAGAGCAGCACAAACCCCTTGCCTTCGGGAACGTGCGTGGTAAGTTCAAGGATCGGCAGGAAGGCCAGTGTGGCTGGGCCACTGCGTGTGTGGGGAAGACAGATGGGAAGTGAGGGCAGAGCTTGCACCGGTCTGGTAAACCCCAGAAAGAGCTGCAGAGATTTTTTTTGGTCTAAGAAGCCACTAGAGGATTGAGAGTTTATACATGTCCTGACTGGTTTTAAAGGATCCTTCTAGAAGGCAAGAAAACAGACCCACACTTTTTTTTTTTTTAATTCTACTCACAAAACGGATCTTTCAAGAATATCCAGAGAAGCTATACACAGGCTTTCTCTTGCCTCTATCAAATTTCCATTATGAAAGTCGGCTTACATGATGCTGAGAGCTTAAAAACATTAAATCTCGAAAGATCTTAATGAACTAGAAGGTTTTAAGATGCTTCTCAATCTGCAGTGGTGGCTGCATCATTCAGAAATAGAAAAATTAGCATGTAGCTTGCTGGAGCCTGTGTCCGGTCAGTATTAGCTTTTCCCCAGCAGTTTCTCTCCAGGCCAGGAGATTTGTCAGCTATTGGTTCTCTTGGTCACATAAAAAATGGATACAAAATGACCAGTCTAATTAAGCCAAATGATTCATGGGGACATAACTTTCCAAAAAATATTTATATGGGATTTTCAGGGCACCTACTTTACCCAAGTCTAGACAAGGGTACAATGGAATGTGTATCCCATGTGCAGCAACCAGAGACGGTTTCACGTCCTTGCGATGTTGAAGTCCGTCCACCCACACAGGCAGCGGCGACGGCTTCCAGGGGCGGGAGCGGAGCGAGGGAGGCTAAGGCGTGCGTCTTTCAGGGCCACAACCCACTCTGCATGGGGGAGTGGTGACTCACCCCGAATTCTCAGTGCGTTTACTAGAAAGGGAGCAGGCTGAAGGGGAGCTCAGACCCAAAAATCTCTGCAGGCTCATCTCCTAGGCCACCTCCTCTTTGAAGCCTTCCTTGAATTTACAGAACCAGTTCCTTTCTCCTCCGAGGTGCTTTAACACTGTTTCTCCTCCACAGTTACGTCCTTGGGGCAAAATCCTGCAGGCATGTGTGACAACTCCAGCTCCTTGAGGAGACGCCGCAGAACATCCTACTCACTTTGTAACCCCGACAGCGTCTGTGACACAGCAGATGTTCAACCCCTGTCTGGTGAAAAAATCTGAATGAAGCGATAACAGTTCACACCAGTTTCGATAAGATGTGTAAATGCACATGTACATGAATAGGTGCGAACTTCACACAGCTCGGGGAGCAAGGGACGGTTATCCCCATGTTCAAGAGCAGAAAATGAAACTCTCGGAAGGCCGTGGATGCTTGAGGTGAGGCTCGAACCAGGCTCCGAAGGGAACCTTCCCGTTAAACATAAATTGAGAAGGAAGTAGAAGATTTCTAAGAGGAAAGCAGCAACATATATTCAGCACATTGGTGGGAAAAGCTTAATCGCTACTTAATAAGTACAACTAATAAGGGTCTGGCAGAAAGGATTAGTGGGAGCTGATAATTTCATTGGTCAAGTGAGAAAAAGCTTGAAGCATGTAACATGACCTACATGCAGGTTATAAAGCCTGAGCAGAAAAGCAGGACCCCATAGCCACCACCAGGTTAACGAGCAGTCGGTGCAGAAGCCCTGTGTGTTCCTTCCCCGGCGTCCTACTGCCCACTGCAAAGAGGTCACCGCCACCCTGACGTTGGTGTTCGTTGGGTACTCGCATTCCTTTCTAATTTCACCACACGTTTCAGATCCTTAAGTAAAATAAGTTCTTATTTTTTAAAAACTTTAGATACATCTTACATCTATTCTTGGGCAAACTGCCTAATGTCGTTTAAAATTACCTTTGTGAATCTAATTGATATTGGAGCACATTTTTTTCATTGCTGTATCATACAGCACCGAATTAACATGCAATGGTTTTCTGGTCCGTTCTGCTGTTGATGGACATTCGCCTTGTATCTGAGACTGTGCTACCACACAAATGCTTCTATTAATATTGTTTTCCACGTTACCTAGCAGAGGTCCATGTAAGATGGTAGAATTACAAGATCAAAGATGTGATGTCTTCGATTTTACCACACGTCATCAAATTACTTTCATTAGGGATCATACTGCCCTACCGCCCAGCCCTCCCTTCCCCAGCAACAATGCAGAGTTCCGGTTGGTGGCCCTACGTCCTCGCGATCCTCTAGGGAGAGCAACTTTCGTTTTTGACATTGGTCAGTATTAAATCACTGCGGTTTTAATTTGCATTCCCTCCGCATGAGTCATTAGTTTAAAGGACAGCATTATAATTCTGGTATGTACGAGAAGTCCCTCCCGCCCTCCTCTTGTTTGCTTTCAGAAATGTCTTGGCTATTCTTGGCCCTCGGTTAGTCTACACAAACGTTAGAATCGGTTTGCCAAACTTCATGAAAAGCTTCGATGGAATTCCACCGAAGTGTATCTAATCGGTATGTGATTTTGGAGACTATTCATATCTTTGTGATGTTGAGTCTTGCTATTTTGAAACCTCGTACATCTTTCTGATTTAGGGTTATGCTAGAGCTACTGTTGAACAAACATATCTCAGGAAGTATAAATGCTTAAGTCCCACATTAATTTACTTCTCAACATGAATTTTCTTGAGCAGTAGGGGGATCTCTAAGCAGTAGGTCAGGGACACAGGATCCTTCCATTTTCTTTTCTTAAAGATTTATTTCAGAGATTGAGAGAGAGAGAGGAGGAGAAAGTGCATGAGTAGGGGAGGGGAAGAGGAAGAATGAGAACTAGAGATGAATCCCAAGCAGAGCGAGCTGGAAGTTGCCCCTCTGACCTTTGATTCATTCTTATATGCAAAGCAAAGTTCTAAGTCTGGCAGTAAACACCGTAGCACGGTTTCTGCCCTCATGGGGCTATTAACATCGAGGGGAAGATAGGTCATAAAGAAGCAGGCAACAATATCAACTTTTAATGTGTCCTACATTGTATTTTCTTATATAATACTCACTTACAGGGTTAAGTTCCTCTATGACCACGTGAGAAGATTACTCACGTGAGGTCACAGCACAGCCATACAGAACATTTATTGATGAGCGATGAGCTAAGAGCATGACCGTATAGAATGTTTATTGATCTCTTGGATTGCTACCAACTTTTCTGCTGAGCAAACCCAAGATGCGAAACTACAACACGAATTCTGCTCAGGCTGAGAACAAGACAGATTTTTCTTTAAACTCCTTACTGTCCTATACCTTATTATTGTCCTTGATGCATTCGTGATAACCAAGAGAAAGACTTTGAATCATTATTGCCGACATCAGCTTTTCTTGGCCTTGAAAGTGGAGAAAGAATCAGGAAATTATTGGATGGGCAGATGAGAGATGGCAATGTGAAGTTCTTTTAGTAATGTCTGCTAACGCTGTTCGCCTCTCGGTGTTTTTACTGATAGAGACAGCTTGGACCAGTGAGGACTCACCTGGGAACAGATCTGGCCGGCCGTCTCAACTGTAAACTGGGGAAGAAGAGTAGAATGAGGTCTTCACTGCACACTACAAAGTCCTCCTCTGTATTATCACAGAAAGGCACAGCTTCACAGCCTCTAGAGGGACGCCAAAACCCAGACTCTTCTCTAACTTGGGTCTTTTCCCCAAGCTTTCACCGGCCGCGCTTGGCTGGTAAACAAACAAACAAACAAACAAACACTGTTCCTTTCTTTCTGTCCTTAGATATCTGATCCCTCACAGATCCTCCAAGAAGTGATGTAGGAAGATGAAGAATAGCATTTAATCCGAACTGGGGAAGGAGGCCAAGTTCAGCCTTACACGGAGCCTTTCATCCTTGAGGACTGAACGCCCGAGGCTGGACAGCCCGGAGCGGTCACCCAGGTGTGCATTCTCGCTGGGCCGCCACAGGCGCCTCCGCTGCCCCCATCCTTACGCAACCCCCTCGGGGACTGTGGCGGGCGCGGCTCGGCCAGGCCGGCCGGCGGCCCAACTCCGGTTTCTCGTGTTTGCTGAAGCTTGCTTCACGGCCCTAATGGATGATCACATTTCGTTAATTTGTGTCCTTCACCTCCTGGGAACGATACTCTATAAGCTCATTAGATCAAGGGTATGAATCGTGTTGGGCACATCTCCGGAGCTGTCGAGCTTCTATTCGGAACGCGCCGTCGGTTTCCGAGAGCGGACTGTTAAAATCCCCTATCGTGGCTCATTTCTCCTTATTACTTCTTTCGAATTCTGCTTATTTTTGAAACGTTTTAGTAGGTAACTAAAAGATGGGGATTTTTATATCATCTCGGCAAAATGAATCTTTCGCCCTCAAAGGATAATCCTTCTTGACATCCGGCAACCCCCTCTTCCCTCATGATGAAAAAAAACCGCGTTTCAACCGGTTGACGATTTCCAGGCGTATTTTCTTCAGTCCTTTCTGCTCCAGCTTCCTGCAGCCTCGGGCCTCAGGTCGTCTCTTACGAACACCGCGCAGCCGGCTTCGTTTTCTCACCCTGCTGGACAGTCCTCGGCTGTGATCTGCGTCTACGCGCGGCCCAGGCCTCTGCTCCCGGGGCCTGCTCTCTCGCTCCGGCTCCTGGGTGTTCTCTTTCCCTCTTGCTGCCTCCTTTGACGAGGACCAGCATTTTCTCCCCCTTTAATTCCGGTTGTACCGACTCCGGTTTTCGTGCTGTTGCTCAGCGTCTCCTGGTTGTCGCTGCCCGACGGCCGGGCGCGCGTCCGTCCTCTCCTCCGTCGGGCGAACACACCCAACCTGTTGCCCATCTTCCTGAGGTGGCGCCTCGGATCCGTCACCAGGGGCCACTTTTCAACTCCCTTCAGCACATGCCCCCTGTCAGCCCTTCATCCTGGTGTGAAAACGCCCTTATTTCCACTCTGTTGGAGGACAGTTTCCCTGGATGTTCAATTCAACTTTCGTCGTTATTTTCTGTCAGAGTTTTAAAACGACTCCTCCGCTGCATTCTGGAGTCTCTGGTTGCTCTTGTGATGTCAACCGAAAGCCTAAGTTTTCCTCCTTTCCACCTAAACTGTCTTTTGTCCTTGATAGCTTTTAATACTCTGTTTTTGTTGTCCCCTCCCACAATACATCTCCCAGTAAAGCGGGGCTGGCCCTATAGGACCAGCGGGACATAGTGGAAACGCTGAGATGCGACCCTGTGAGCAGGTCTGGCGCAGCGCTGTAGCGTCTTCTCGGATGACGCCTTCTGAGGGAAGCCAGCTGTCAAGACACGACAACGTTCGACCTCTGAAGAGGCCACGGTGCCCCCAGATAACGCCAGCATCAACTTCCCAGCCTTACGAGTAAGGGTGGACTTTGGATGTGGATGCCCTGGTCCGACCCCAGATAAGCCCGAGCCGACATCGGACCGAAAATTCATGGGACACCTCGGGTCAGAACGGCCCGGCTGGACCACTCCCCAAATTCTGACCCACAGAAACTGCGAGAGATGAGAAATGATTCTTGTGGTTCTAGATGTTACATTTCAGAGTGATTTGTTACCGAAAGGTAGGAGCCACAGCAAATACAGTTTGTCCCAGATGGGATTTGTTTGGGTTCCTTTACCTGATGGTTGCTGTTTCTTGTAACTCCCCCCAAATTTTCAGCCACTGTTTCTTTAAATACTGCTTTCCCCTGATTTTCTATTATTATTTTTATCTTGGACTCCAATGTATAATTTTAAGAACTTCTTACTCTGTTCTCTTATTTTTTCACCTTTGTGTGTCTCTATGTGACGTTCTGTGTAAATTAATCGTCTGGTGAACTGATTTTACTCGCGACTCCTCTGACATCGAGCCCGTTACACTTTTCAGATTGATGTGTCATTTATACCCAAGGATACGCACCGATTCTGGCAAACAGTTCACTGAGTTTTGGCGCAGATTATATACGGGACCAAATTACCACAGAGTCAAGACGGAGACCCACTCACCCCCTCAGCAAGTCCCCTGGTGCCCCTTCCTGGTTGCTCTCCCACACGCAGCCACTGTTTTGACTTCTACTGTGGCTTCTAGAAGGGCGACAAACGTGATCATGCAGCAGACACTCTCGTCTCTGGCTGCCTCCGCTTGACACAGGCTTCAGAGTCCACGCACACTTGCGCGTAGCGGTCCAGGCCTGTCTGCCGCGGAGCAGCCACCCGTTGCTGACCTAGTGCTGCCGCGCTCAGACATTGGATGCTGATGGATATTTTGGCTGTTTCTGATTCGGGGGCTTTTAGCAATAAAGCTGTGGTGAACATTCTTGTTTGTTTGTTTGTTTAAGATTTTTGTTTGACAGGGAGCGAGCAAGAGAGCAGAGGAGGCAGCAGAGGAGGCAGAGGAGGCAGCAGAGGCAGAGAGAGAAGCAGGCTCCCCACTGAGCCGGGAGCCCGATGCGGGACTCGATCCCAGGACCTTGGGATCATGACCCGAGCCGAAGGCAGACGCTTAACTGACTGAGCCACCCAGGCGTCCCTGTAATGAACATTCTTGCCCAAGATTTTGGAAGACATGATTTCAGTTTTCCTAAACAAATTCTAAGGAGTGAAGTTCCTCCCTGGAAGTTGAATTATTCATCACAGGTTAGCCGTATGCTTGGCTCAATATAAAACAGACAGACTCTTCTTTAAACAGATTTCTTTCTCCCCTAGGAATTTAGGAGAAAGTCCTCACCAACCCTGGGGATTGCCAGTCTTTTGAATTGTTGTCATTTCAGTGGCTATAAAATGGTTCCCGTTTATGGTTTTACTCTGCCTTTCCTTGATGATGTCTGGTAGGACTTAATAATCATTCCTATGCCTTCTTTTGGGGAGTGATTTTTTCAAGACCTTTGACCATTTTTTTTAAATTGGGTTTTCTTTTTATTGAACTGTAGGAGTTATTTATGTATTTCCCAATACAGTCAAGTCTTTTGTCACAGAAATGTGTATTGCAAATATTTTCTCCCAGTCTGTGGCGTGACAACTCATTTCCCTAAAGTATTTTAATTACCAGAAGTTTTTAATTTTGATGAAGTCCAATTATTATGGACTGCATGTTTGTGTCTCCCCAAAATTGGTAAGTTGAAACCCTAAACCCTGATGTGATGGGATACGGAGGTAGGTCCTTTAGGAGGTAAACCAAGCCATGAGGTCAAGCCCTCATAATGTGATTAGGGACTCTTAGAAGAAGAAAGCTCCCTCCAGACTCTGCGTGTGTGTGTGTGTGTGTGTGTGTCTTTCTCTCGCGCATGAAGGAATGAGAAGGCAGCTCTCTGCCAACCCAGCAGTGGGCCCTGACCACACAGGTACCAGATCCGCCAGCACCTTGATCTTGGACTTCCTCGGCTTTAAAATTGTGAGAAATAAGTGTTTATTGTTTAAGTCACCCAGTCTATGATATTTTTATTATAGTAACTGATTTTTTTATAATTAACACAATTAATACAAATTAATACTCTTTGTATTCTAAGAAATCACTACCTACCCCATGTTGTGAAAATATTTCCATATTACGTTCCTGAATTAATTTTTCTATCTTGTGTGAGGTGGGAGCAGGTTCATTTTTCCCACATATGCAGGCCCAGCTGTTTCAGCATCGTCTATTGGGAAGACTGGCTTTTCGCTTTTTGCTAAAAATCAGTTGATTCTATCTCTGGACTTTATTCCATTAGATGAAGCTATTTTTCTACTCTGTGTTGTGACACTGCCTAGATTACTATAGTTTACAGTGTCAGATATTGTAAATTCCTCAATTCTGTTTTTCATTTTTCAAAGTGGTTATTAACTTTTCTAAACCGTGTTTCTGTGTAAATCTTAGAGTAAATGTCTCAGTTTCTAAAAATGTACCTGCTCTAATTTATATTATAATGACCTTAAATCTGTAATTAATCTGAGGAGAGTGGACACTGTATCAAATATTGAATTATACAATACATAACCATAGTTTACCTTACCATTTAGTTGTATATTTTTTCTCAGTAATATTTTGTAGTTTTCAGTATGGAGGTCTTATATATTTTACACATTAAATACATTCAAATTTATTTTATAATTTTTGATGTTATTATAAATAGTATTTTTATTTCATTTATAAATATTTCCTGCTCATTTAGAAAAACAGTTCTTATCTATATATTGACTTAATTTTATGTTAACTCAAGTGACTTTAATTTTATTTATACATTGACATTGTACTGATTATCATGCACATTCCTTCTAGTTCTTCTTTGACAGATGCTTTAGGCTTTTCTACATGAACAGTCATGTTGTTGAGAATAAAGACAAGCAACTTCTCCCCTTCTCATCTCTGAGCTTTCATTTCTTTTTCTTGGTTTATTTCATTGGCTAAGACCTCTATGAAAATGTTGAAAAAAAAGTGGAAAGAAAGTATTCTTACCTTGTTCACAGTCTAATGGGGAAATGTTCACTATTTCACTGCGAGGTATGATGTTAACTAAAGATTTTATCCCCATGCCTCATACAGTAAGGTGTGTCCTGAAATGAATGGCTTAAACAGCTGTAGGGATGTGGATTTGTCACAGCATGATTTCCTTTTTTCAAGGTTTAAATATCCACTTTCTGTTGCTCTCCACATATTTTCACATACATATTATAATTAATCTCATCAAGAAGATCAGTCCAATGGAAGCTGCTCCCGCATTAATGAAACTTCCTTAAATCTGTTATTTCAATTATTATATTCTAAATTCCTTAATAGAAGTTTTATTTATTAGCTTTTTCTAAACCTATTAGATTTTTTCCCTCTGTTCCTTACTCATTTTTCATTTCCTCTCTTATTTTTAAAAGATGTGTTAGGTGGATTTATTTTACATTTTGTATCTGATTACTGCAATAATGAAGAACTTATTTGCCTGCCAAATAAAGTTCATGGTACCCTTTTTCCCCCGCCTATATATTTTTTGTCTTATGTTTTAAAATGTGAGCTCATGTTCTCTGGAACTTTATCCCTGAGTTAAGAGTACGTTCATCCAGATGGATAGACATGGATTCTTGAAAAGTTGGGCATCCTACCAACATGAACCCATTCTCAAATCCTTGCATGGGGTTTTCCATCTTAGAAGACTAAGCACCCAACCTCCATGAAGACAAGCCTATGGCCAAGAATTCTTAAAGGAGACTCTTTTGCTTCTGTACCAAGAGCCCAATAATGAGAAAAGCATGTTTTCTTGCATGTACTCTGTCTTTATAAATTAGATATCTTTTCTTGCTTTCCATTTTTCTGAGAGTGTCATCTGTGTGATTGCTGGCTTTGGGAAATATTCTCCGATTCAACTTCTCACACTGCCCAGGTCCCAAACTTGGTCCCCTGTTCTTAAAGGTGCAGCTACTAAAATCAGTAGCTACAAAATCTGGGCCATCTCAGATCACTGGGTGCCCACAAGACTGCAGCTTCATGTCTGAGCTCTAGGCTACACTCCTGTCCAAGCGTGGTTCCCAACCTCGGGGGAACCCCAGTGCTGTCTCACGAAGTCAGCCACGCATGTAATACTGCTTTTCATGTTTCGTTCAGTATTTTTAGACATTTGGTAGTGAGAGGATTTCAGCCTATCTAGTTTGACATATAGCTAGACATGGAAATATTCAACATGTACGTTTTAATCTCTAAAGGCTTTAGTTGTCATTCTTCGTTTAGCTGGTTGGCAAATGAGTCAGCTGGATGGATAACACTGGCTGACGGGAGAGATATTTATGGACCCCCCATGGCTATGTATAATAAATATGCTATCCAATTTTTAAAAAACAGCTCTGAAAAAAAAAAAAAGAAATGAATCTAATGGCTAGTCTGCCTCCCTCATGATGGCTTTGGTTCTAGAATATTCCAAAGCTATCCATAAATAGCTGCAAGAGGCACAGCCAATGAAGGAATTGTGAAGAAGAGGGACGACCGAGGCCTGTGTTAGTACCTCCCCAGTTCTCAAAGCTGCCTTTCACAGATAAAATAAAGCTTGAATGGATCAAAATGTTTCTTGGAAGTTCACCAGATTACACATGAAAGGACTTATTCTACTCCTTTCTGTGGAGAGAAATCGCTTAGCAATTACACACAATGAGTTTAATTCCTAAGGCTACATTACCCAGTGTAACGTGTGGATGGTAAAGCCCGTCTCTATCGTCAGCCGATGGTAAAGCCCGTCTCTGTCACCAACTGCGTCACTTGCAAAACGCTTCGCCCAGGTCTTGACCCATAACATACTAAAGGGCTCACGAGGTGACGGCTAGTGTTATTTCCACGTATGAAAGTCCTGATGTGAGGCACTTTTAATCTCTTTGTAAATGTTACATTCAGAGACGGTTTTGTGCCCTTGACACGCGGACAAGACAAACTCAGGAAAACTCAGTGTGAGCCCCCGTCTGCATGGGTTCCCTCCTGACGTCCAAAGTGCCTGGGCTTCTCCCCTCACGACGGCCCGGTTTCTCCTAGATTCACACTGAAAGCGGTTTGTGTGACTGGGAGTGTACGCGTGTTGGGCTTCAGAGGACTACAAAGATGGGTAACAAGGAAAGTGTCTGTCCTCAAGGAGCCTTTGGTCTAGTGTTGTGATTCGCAGCCCTGGATTCTCACCTAGAGAGATTTAAAAAAAAAAAAAAGCGAACTAACATTCCTAAGTGTATCTCTCCTCCCTATACAGACAGTGGCAATCTTGGGACAGGAGACAGACTGTCACCTTCTTTCCTTATTCCTTAGATCCGGTCCCTCTATGTAGTAAGAATGTATTAAAACCTGTTGAAATATATCATACAAAATATTAACCAAATCCAATGTTAAAGGCGTTCTATTACACACGTCCTTACGAGCAGTCACGGGTGTGGCTGAAATATTAAATTCCCAGGCCAAGAAGAATGTGCTTCTAACACTTCCCCCCGGATTAAGGTGCCAATGTCCCAGCCATACACCCTCCCCATGATGAAAATAACAGCTGTCCCAAAATTAAAAGTAACCTGCAACCGGGACACGACTTTGGTGTTTAGAAATGTCTCTTATGACGCTCTAAGTGACAGAACTTGGCTTACCAACTTAAGATAACCCTCAGCATCTAGGATTAAGTTTTCTGGCTTCAGGTCTCTGTAGATGATACCTAGTCGGTGCAGGTAGTCAAACGCTTCAGTCACGCAAGCGACGCAGAACTTGGAGGTGGCTTCATCGAAGCTGCCCCTGCAACAAGATCATTTTCCCTCTTAATACTCTGGACACACATATCCGTGGTCTAGTCCAGGGGTCAGCTATCGCACTGGTAATTTTACACCATGAAAGTAAGTGTTTTGTAGGGCTCTGACACTAAGAAGGATTCCGTACCACCCATGAGGGAGCCTGGTGACGGTAAAGAGATTTAGGGGGATGCTTGAGGCGAATGAGAAGTACCTCACTACAATTAAAACGTGCCCATCCCAACAATTGTTGCTCATCATCATGTATGGATACGTAAAATACAACCATAAGAAAACAAGACTTTTCAAGATATTTGTGGCAAACTCTAGAGAAAATGCAGCTATTCTAACGGAGCGCTTAAAGCAGACTTCCGTAATTTACTGCTGGCCTCAGCAATGACTCAAGTGATCGTTTTCATTTCCTGTTGGTATAGCATGTAACAAGAACCCATGCAGAAATGGGGTCATAACTCTTTCCTGTTCGGTGCGCCCTGACTGGCCCTGGTCAGCACTGCGTGCGGGTTTCCGTACCGCAGCATGGAAACGTGGTGGTGATTTGCGGCAGGGAGTTGTGGAAGGGTATGGCTTTGGGGTGAGTTTCTACTGCATCACTGTGTCTTCAGCCAAGTGGTGTGGCTGTTCTGAGTCTCAGATCCCTGTCTGTGAAATGGGTTTACTACTTCCTGAACAGTGTTGTTTCCAGAGAGAGACACAGTGCCCAACAGACAGTACCGACTCCCGTTCCTACACAGACCCGCCTGCTGAAGCAAAGGTGGAGGGAGCAAATGTTTTTGTAGGTTCCACGCAAGTCTCCGCACCCTGCCTGGTCTTCCCCACCCCGATCCAGCCAGCAGCACATTTCTAACACGACACATCCATCTCTTCTCAGATGCTCAAAGGTCTCCCCTTCCCTGGGTCTGGGATTCTCCACCATGAATGCCCATTAGAACTTTTGGGTAGGTCATTCACTAGACCCCATCCAAGGTGAACCAAATCATAATTCTGGCATCAGGGCTCGGCACGGTTACTTTGCAGAGCTCTCTACGTGATTGTGATGAGACACCCAGACCAGGTGACACTCTCCACACATCCGGCCTGGCATTGACCTCCGTAACCTCGTGCAAACCCACCTCCCCATCCCCTCTTCTGCGGACCTTGTCTTCTACTCAAATTGTGCTGTGAAACACACCCAAAGACACATAATCCTATCTCCACTTCCCTGTTGCATACTACATCCGTTTCCCTTCCTCTCTGCCTTTCCACGCAGTGCAGCTCTAGGAGTTAGGCCCAGTCTTCCTCTTTCATCACATTTTTACGCATCTCCTCTCCTCCGAACTTGCCGTCTGCAGCTCTCACTTGGCATTTAATTACAAATCGGCAACTTCTCTCTCATTTTTAGCTCACACACCTAATAACGCAATGTTTTAAAACTTACCTCCCCAAATAAGATCAAAACTCACTGGAGGAAAATTTATATACCTTTTACCCTTTTGGTTAGGAAAGTTCACCCTGTCTGGAAAGCCCCCGCACTGTCTACGAGGGAGGCCTGCACGCCGCTGGCGCTCAGAGAACACCGGAGGCTGAGATTCGGCAGAAACCGGCCCTTCTGTAAACCTGAATCTTTGCGGGACGCGCCCTGCCTCGCCCCGCCCCGCCCCGCCCCTTCTTCATCTCCCCCGCAGAGATTCCGGGTTTCCAGCGACCCTGCCTCGCACTAACCACAGGACTGTGGAGCGTTCACTCTCTTTTGAGGGCTGCAACTCTTTGATCCCTAATATGGAAATGACCAACGACCTTTTACCATGTCTGTTGCATAGGTCCAACGTTAGAGAGGAAATACCAACATTGCTCTGTTATCAGATGATAATATTTTTTAGGACAACTTCTTAATGACTTTCTTTACGTCTCTTTAAAGGATCGTGAATAAAGCATCCTTGAGACCAAACGCGAGAACACGGCCCGATGTTTATAATGCTTTTCCATTACCTGTCCCTTAATATACTCCACAGCTCCCCACCTAAGCAGGCCTCCAGAAGCATGTACACATACTTAGAGTCCTTGAAAGTGCGATACAATCTGCGAAGACACACAAAAACATGGTTGTTATTAAAGATCTCGTTTCAAAAGCGTTTTGAAGTTGCTTAAGAACATCATCGGTATCGCTTGGGACCCCCACGCTGCTCTCGCTCCGGACGCCCTCCAGCCACACGGGACCCCTCACCGAGCGTTCGTCCTGCCTGGCTTCTGCACACGGGGGCTCCTTCCCTTACTGGCCTCCCTGTGCACACACACCGACCTTCTTCATCTCCGTTCCGCTCTAACAGTGATATCCATTCCTCGAGACCACGCCCAGGAGCCCGCTAGGGCAGCTCACCTGCCCCCTTCTCCAATACGGCTTCTCTTCCCTCCACCAGCCCAGAGACCTCTGCCTGCGTCTCCTTCATGAGCTCCCTTCACACCCATGTCCTATATCCCCTGGTTGGTCTCAAAAATAAGGCTGTGAGACAGAGACCTATAAGCAGTGAGTTCAGTAGGCAGAGTATCTGGGAACAACCCCGTCCCCCAGGGGAGGAATAAGGCACAGACACGCCTGGGTGCCCGGAGAGTTCAGCTCCGACGGAGTCTCCAGTTTCAATGAAAGCCTCAGCCTCAAGGAGCTCTGCCCTCGTGGGATGTGGGCTGCACCTGGAAGCAGAGCAGGACCCTGGGCAAGGGGCTCTGATCACCTGACAGCAGTGGCCAGAAGAGGACCGAGCTAGAGTCCTCCGCTGACAACACTCCCAGAAGCTACAGGGATGACAGCTTCGGTCCCGAGGTGGACCCGGGCCGGGTTCCGTCCCGCACCCCCGGGGGCCAGCCGAGCACCCCGACGGTGTGCCCCGATGGTGAGCAGAGCCGCTCAGAGGGGGCTCTGAGTCCAGACTACTCAGGCTTCAGTCTCCGACCCGCGTTCCCGAGCTGACAGCCCGGTTGTTAACGGGGTTGTATGCTCTCCAGCTCCATCATAACATTGACCTCGCGGTTACCTCATAAAGGTCAGATGAACACATGCATTCGCTGGGTTCTATGTTAGTCACATATTAATTTATGTTGCATATCTGCACAAATAGTAGGAAGAATAAATGTAACCCATTTAAATATATATTCAACACATTACCTATGATATATCACATATATATTGTGCCTACAGCAGCATCTGGCACATGTGAATTTCTCAATCAATGTTGTCATTGATATTTATTATTATATTATCATTTCCTTCTATGCCAGGCACTCTGCAGAGAGCTGGAAATGAGAATAGGAAGAAAAGCTAAGCCATGTCCTGAAACTGCTTATGATAGTTTGTTAAGGAATTATTGATGAAGGGGGGGGGCATTCTGGGAACGCATTAATATAAAAATAATTAGAAAACCCAGCATTGCCTGGGTTCAACGCTTTTAATGTTGAAAAAAAGTGGGTGTGGGACTATGGATAGGCAGAAGTTTCTCTCAAGGCGTTTGATCCAAAACACAAATTCTATCCGCCGTAAGGGCACTCTGCCTCTCCTGGAAACCACCGAAACTATATTCTAGGGCTACGACCTGCATGAAAATACAGGTCTCCACTGGCCTTGGCCTACACCACAGACTCATGAATTCACAGGTAAGGAGAACTGTGGCCTCGAACAACCGAATTCTTGTCCCGACTCTGGGAAGGAGGAGTCGTGACTCTGGGGAGCCGGATCACCCAGCATCTCGGGTCTGCTAGGATCATGCCCCGGGCCCCCGGAAGACTACGCGAACCCAAAGGCCTCTTCTTGCAGAAATTTAACAGCAGTGTGTCCCTTGAGAGTTTCAAATGAATTCTTTTCTTCCCAAATTCTGCAGTAGGTATGGATTAAATAATCAGTTCAAGTTATTCCACAACAGTTTCCTATTCTCTCCCACACACACCCCTACACACACACACACACACAGTCTCCTGAGACATTCTCAAGGATAAAAAACCTGCACGCTTGACTCCAGACTTCAGACTTCTCACATTTTATGAACTGTTTCTGTGACAGGGGTAGAGAACTCAGAGTGAGGCCTCCTTTTACTGTCCTGTGCTCTCGCGTGGAAACATTCGAAAGCGTCTACAGTCCTAAGCTGTGGAGCCAGATGGTCACTTACTTCACAATGAAGGGAGAGCACAGCTCTTCCAGGATCCTCTTCTCGGAGTACACATGCTCCTGCTGCTTCGTGTCCACGATGTGCTTCTTCCGTATGCACTTCATAGCAAAAGCCACATTCTCGTTCTTCACCTTAACCTGCGCCAGAAGAGAAAATCCCTCAAAATTAAGTTATTAAAAAGGTTCACAATATCTATATAAAACAAGTTATATAATGAGGAGTTGAAATTTTTTCACACTAAACAGTATGTACCCTTTTATCCACGTATCCCTCTGGGAACTAACTTTTATCCAAGTGTACATCCTTCCCTTGCATTGCAGTTTCCAGAAAAGTTCACAAATCTGGAACATGGTCTTAATACGTTTACATTAGAACAAGAAAAACAAACTCGAGTTAGGTTTAATGTTTAGAAATCTATTCACTTTTGAGTGTGTGATATGAAGAACTTTGACCAGAATTGCCAAAAATGGTTCTTTCCCAACAGGCACTTCTTTGATTTTAAAACAAAACATATGGGGCGCCTGGGTGGCTCAGTGGGTTAAAGCCTCTGCCTTCAGCTCAGGTCATGATCTCAGGGTCCTGGGATCGAGTCCCGCATCGGGCTCTCTGCTCAGCAGGGAGCCTGCTTCCCTCTCTCTCTCTCTGCCTGCCTCTCTGCCTGCTTGTGATCTCTCTCTGTCAAATAAATAAATAAAATCTTAAAACATATTAAGTCAAAATCCATAGCTGCTGTATCCAATATGACAGCAACTAGTCACATGAGGTTGTTTAATTTTAAGTTAATTAAAGTAAGAAATTCAGCTGCGTTAGTCACATTTCAAAAGCTCGCCAGCCACATTTAGCCCTAGCTACCCTTCTGGATAGCAGACAGTTAGGACTTTTCCCGAAGTACAGAAAGTTCTTTTGGAACCTGTTGCTTTAGATGGACAAATAAAATTTTCCCTTGAAAGGAAATAAAACATTTTTATAGATACGTACTCGGATAGGCTTACAACTCCATAAGCACACAATATATGGCAAGTAATGAACCTGTAGATTTGGCCACACCCCACATTTTTTCACATTTGCCATTAGTACTATGCAGGATTTTTAAACTAATGGTGGAATTATTGTTTCAATTATTATCTAACTATACAAAAAAACCCACATCTCAGAATTGCTAATTCAATCCTTTTGCCAGGATGTTTGGTGAAAAATACCACTGCAGATACCTATTGCCCTTGTCTCTCTATATGGCATAAAAAAAGGTGAAAAATACTCTTTGGCTTATGAAGAAATTGTTTCTTCCCCTCCCCCCTCACCCATCAGAGAGGGGGAATTGACTGGGGTGAAGGGTGTTATCCAGAGTCTCCCGGCAGCACTTCCGATCTGCTCGTGTCCGAGGCCATCCAGCAGACGAAGGTGTCCGCCAACTTCCCCGAAGTTAAGGTACAGTGAATCGTTAAAAATCTGCTGGGCGAAGAAGGGCGTGGGAACAGCCAAAGGTTCAGAGTCACCTGTCCCCAGTAAGGTCACAGATCTCCATCCCCCCGTTTCCCCGGAGCCCTGGATCCGACAGGACCGCTCTGTTACTCCTTGGAAGCTAGTGGTAAAGCTCAGACAGGCGGTGAAGTGGAAAAGCCAGCCAAAGTCAGGCCGCAAGTTCCCAGCTGTCCTGGTCAACAGTACAGAGGCTGCTCTTCAGATAGTCCCTTACAGTCATCTTCCCTTTTTTTCCAGATAGAAAATCTTGAGCAGCCCAAGGCAGGATAATGGCAGCCAAATACAGACATGGCAGTGGAGCTGTGTCAACTATAGTAAGGTTTTATTTCTCGGACACTTCCACTGGACACACTCTTTTCTTTAGTAATAGTTCACGTGCCATGAGTGTATGTGTGCACACATTTTCCTGTTAAAAAATACAGTTTTAATGAGTTAGAGTCTCTGGGAACGCTTACTTGGTACATCTCCGATAATTATAACCGAGACGAGAATTCACAAAAGGATGTGACACAGAAGCTGACATAGCAGCTCCGCTACTACCAGTGACTTAGTAGCACAGGCCTGCTGCCACACAACACGCACAGTGGAAAACGTGCTTTCTTAACTTCAGCTCAAAGCAACACTAAAGAGAGCAGTAACAATTCACATGTTTGTCCAAGAAACACTGGAATATAAAACAAGAAAAAGTCAAAAGGCTTCTCTCAGATGCTTGAAACGTAAACCCCTTACAAGCTCAACTCTTCCGAACCCACCAACGCCCAGTGTTGCAATAATCTCAAGGTTCTGGAATGGGGATGAGGAGGAGAATCTGGCCACCTTCTCCTTCAGCTGAATCATCTCCAGCGAGAGTGCTTTGGACAGCTTCCAGTTAGACATGGATCTCCTGTGTGAGAAAAGTGAAACTTGGCACACACCCCCTTAGTCAAGCCAGGGTCATGGCACACATAAATTCCACTCACACAACAGTCTTATTTCTGCCAGAGTTGCTGCCCATAGTGGCTACAAAGGCTACCTCAACTTTTAGAGGGTCAGCTTCACTTGCATCTGGGAAGGAAGACGGTAGGATATACAAACAAAGAAACTGATGCACACAACGATGAATAAATATCAAACCGAATCAATGCGAGGTAGAAAGAACTGAACCGTATACTGTTTAAAGCATATTTCAATAAATATGTGTGTGGTTTTTTTTAAGAGTCAATGAGAGGAAGTAAAACTGGTGAGTCATTCCCTTGGCTGTACATACAGGGGAATGCCACACTGAGAATCTTTGCTGTGTTTTGCTATTTTTGTCAGATTTTGAAGTTTTCCATGGCTGAACCAGAATGACTGCTTAGTGAAACATGAAAGAGATATTTCTTACTTTATGTCTAAATATCATTGTTTGGAAATACTCATTTTTCTCGTTTAATTAAGGTAGAATGCTCTGACTTCTGTATTATACATATATTCATGAAGTGTTCTTACTACAAAAGGCCTTTAAAGACATAAAAACTGCAAATATATCCCTTGCCTATAAAGACAAAAGCAAAAAACTTAGGAGGGCCTCACTGAACGTTCTAATTTAACTCAAATGTCAGTTTTCTAGAACTTTCGACTCCAGCTTCGTTAGTCCTATCTGGTGAGTATATGCTGAAGTATTTACTCTACAAACTGTAAAGGATTTTCAAATATTTTAAATTTTACAACATAGTTTTTCTATGAAGCACAAAATTATTCATAAATATCACTATATTTAGCCCAACCCAACTCCTTCCTACACACACGCGTGCGTGCACACACACAGACACACACACACACACACACAACCCTGGGTAATAGCTCCCTTATATTCTGAAATACTTCTGCCTCTCCCCATAGCTCTTTACCTGGAATCAGGATGAATGGGTTACTCTACTGCCTTGGCATTCTTGCTTGATCTCCATGGGCAAGATACGCTTCATTTCTGAATAACGTCCTTTTGACATTGAAAGGCAATGTCAAGCATCCCCTTCCCAAGGCCCCCTGTCAGGAAATGTCTCCCTCACATTACTACTTGTCAACCCAAAATAAGCAGCTGACCACTTACAGACTAAAATCGCATCCATACTGCTGGTAAGTGGCATCTCTTGGTGGAAGCACAACTTAAAAGAACTGCCCCCTGTTTTCTAGTGGGGGCGCAGCAGCAGTCACCACCGAGCGAACCACACACCCTTGCCAGGAGGCATGTGCCCCTGAGAAGACCCCGCCGCACTTACTTCGCATGTCTTTTCTCATCATCCCGGGTCAGGTTGGCCACATACCCTTCAAGGTATTTCTGGAGTTCTTCAAAAGTCCCGACTGTCTGGTTGAATGTTCTAAGTGAATAAAATACATAGGTGCCTTTGTAATTTGACATTTCCTCAAGCTCTTAGAAAACTTCGTTATGATTATTGATGGCTTTGTAAATGGTTTTTCAATAATTTAGGTGACAGTAGAGTTGTCACAAAATGTAGAATAGCTATTTAGAAGTTATATAATGAATTCTTCTCGTTTATGAAAACAAAGAAGAGAAAACCTTTCAGTAGTTTTCTGCCTTGTGGTTCAGGTTTACTAACAATATTTTTCAAGAAGATATTGAAAGAAAATAGTCTGTATAATCTCTTTACTGAATCAACAGGTTAGACGGGTTGCAGATTTTCCTAGCTTTGCTTCATCAAATTAAGCTATTTATTTTAAAAATCAAGGATAAAATGTTTCTTTTCTTTTCCCTTGATAATGCCCCTCATTTTACATTGCTTCATGATTAAATCCATTTTTTTACTATATCGCAGTAGTTCCCAGAGGCTCAGCCAACGTCTTCCCGCGACCACTGTCAGCCTCCCCGAATCAGACCTGGGTGGCGCCGTCTAACTTGATTTACCACATTGTTTGCAGGAATTCCTATACACAGCCTTCCTTGCCCACAAGAAATAAGGTATCCCCTTCCTCACCAAGCGAAATGCATTTTCTTGATTTCTTTTCAATGCTTCCCCACCCTACACTGCACAATCCACCTCGATTTGTGGTTTTTAGAGTATTTCTCTTCCCTACTGCACACCAGGATCCTGCTAGAAACTGTGCTTTAATCTTCTGGCGGAATCTGAAGCACCTGAGCAGAGCAAAATGAAAGGAATGAAAACTGACCCCCAGACACCTCCAGCTAATAGAGCAGACCAGTCTCTGCTGTACAGCTGCCATCGGCTGCCTGCCTGCCCTGAACACCTCTACCCACACCGAACGGCCACCAGTGCACACTCCCCTTATTACGCGGCTCTTACGTACTGTGCTGGGTATTTTCCATTTTCCCTTCAACTCTACCTTCCACTCTTTTCTACCCCGCTCTGTCCACCGTCCTTCGTTGACTATAGAACAGTGAGAAACAAGCGTATTGCCATGAAATTTCAAATTTCCAATGGCTGAACTTCCCAGTGAAAGGAAAACACTTGCTGTACTTCACTTCACTCTTACTTATTCTCTATGTCACCACTGTTGGCTGCTGTTAAACTAATTAAGGCGCTGTAAACAAATCTCATGTTTAAGATGTAGGCTCACACTGCTGTTCCCGTTCCCTAGAAATTCTTCGCACACTCGAGTGAGTGCAGATTCAAAGCGCTACAACACTCTAGCTGTAACAAACAGCCTGTAACCACTCGGGTGGTGTAACATGCGGTGTAATCACTTCCTCTGAGATCCAGCCCAACAACCAGTGACGGAGATGTCACAAATCACACCTCCCACGCATGTAGAGAGCTATTGCCATTTTGCACATTTTATTACGTCCTAAAAATAGGGAAACTTTAACTCTCCTCCTTGCAGTGAATTCATTCTACGCATTTGGAAAACGATGCATCAAGAAGGAGGAAACGCGGCCGCCCCGCGTCACCGCAAGGACGGTGCCCTGGATCCAGCCAACCTGTGGAGCCCTTCCCGTCTGCCGAGAACTAGGACGTTTGCTGGCCCCGCAACAGCAGTGAACAAGGAAAGGTTTCTGTCCCCGTGAAGCTTACAGAAGAGAGGGAAGACAGATGTTACATGAAGCAATTAAGCAAAATGTCAATAATGATCTAAGGGCATATGGGGTAAAGTGGGAGAATTATCATGGATCTTAACCTAGTCTATTAGTCATAACTATGATGACTACTATGAATTTATCACCCAAACCCAGTACTTTCCAGAGTGAAAGGTGGTGCCGATAACAAACATGCTGGGACAACCAGAACTATCCAGAAATCCAGGATGCAGGTCAGCCTGGTCACACGAGATATCCAGCTCCTCTAACCCGCAGAATAAATTCATGTGACGTTTCGAGTCTCATTGAGCCTAACACAATACTCCGTACACTACCAGATCTCATCGGTGCACATGTACGTGGAACATTTTAAAATTATAAGCTTACACATAATATTTCCATATTACTCCACAAAATACTGGCATCCTTTTCAGGGATTATGAGTGCGTGAGGTATCGCATAACTACTTGCTTGTGTGATTCCAATGAAGAAAAACGAAAGCAGTTCTTCCTTTGTGTCGTAGTGTTAGTCCCAGCGTACAGAGCCATTTATAAGATTCTGCCGAGCAGCTAATGCTATTCAGGGTATGCATTTATTTTTAATGAACTCATACACAAAACAATGCACTATCAGGACAACACTGTACCAGTATATTTTCCCTTTGTGAGCTCGCATCCAAAGATTACCTTTATCCGAACATATTTTGCACTTTCTAGCCCCCATGCCTTCGTTTTTAAGCTCTACTTCACCTCGAGTGACTTCTACATTTCCTACTGGCCTGAAAAATTCCTACTAATTTTTAAGCCCCATTTCCACACCTAAAAAAAAAATAAAACCTTGCCCACTTTATTGCATTGTAATTGCTCCTCTTGCTGAACACACGCTAGGGGAGCCAAATGGCACAGCGGACAGAACTCTGAAAGCAATCTGGGCTCCGTCACAGATGGCTTTGCTGGTACATCTCTACCTATCTGGGACTTCCATTTCTTATCCAGAGAGAGACTGAAGAAATCTGAAGTGATATTAAGAATTATTGTTCTGTGGGGCGCCTGGGTGGCTCAGTGGGTTGAGCCGCTGCCTTCGGCTCAGGTCCTGATCTCAGGGTCCTGGGATCGAGTCCCACGTCGGGCTCTCTGCTCAGCGGGGAGCCTGCTTCCCTCTCTCTCTCTCTCTGCCTCCTCTCTGCCTACTTGTGATCTCTCTCTGTCAAATAAATAAATAAAATCTTTAAAAAAAAAAAAAAAGAATTATTGTTCTGTGCGTGGTGACAGAGGCCAACTAGACTGATTGCCGCGGTCCTTTTGTGATATACACGTATTTCAAATCGTTATGTTGTATATCTGAAAGCAATTTAAAGTTATGGGTCAATCATCTTTTAATCACAAATAATAAAAAAGAATTAGTGCTGTTTGTGTATGTTAATGTTACTGTGGTTATGTATTTTAAGTAAATTTATCTTCTAGAGATGATACTAAAATTTACAGATGAAATAATTTTATGTTTGGAATTTGCTTCAAAGTAGTATGAGAAGCCGGGGAGGGTGGCAAAGTGATAGAGATGAGGCATTAATTGATCATTTTTGAACTTGCATTATGGGGTCCATAAGAGTATCCTGTCTGCTTTTTACTATATGTGAAATTTTCCAAAATAAAAAGACTTCTGAGTGGTCTACAGTTCTTTCCAGTTCCAAATCTCTGTAATTTGATGTTCAGTATGAATGTTATGTTCAACTTCAGCCCACTACATACTGCTTTGTGATACTTCTTGTCATTTTACTGTTTTTTGTTAATATTTCATGTGCGTATGCCCTATGTTTTTGACCACACTAAGACATTTCCTAGACAATGGCCTAGATGTGTATATTTGAATTTCCTTTATAATAGAAAAATCAATAAACAAACAATTCAGTAATGAGAGACCCAAGGGGCCAGATTCAATACAATTTGAAAAGAGTGAAGGACACAAGGTAAGACTTTTTCCCGGAAGCAACCTGAGACGCTTAGAGATTAATATTAACACACGTCACTGCAAATCACCGAATGTTAAATCAAACCTTCTCTGGAAATACCTATAACTAAGGGGTATTGTATATTATGTCCAAGAGAGATAGGATTTATTCAAAGTTTTTTGACTGCTTAGAGCATTTTAGAAATAAATTATGGAACTGTTCACTCTATTGTGCAGGGGAGAAAAATCCAAAAGGGCACCAATACGCTTATTTCTCTGGAAGATGAAGAATTTAAATCAGTCTATCACCGATGTTTATGTACAAACTTTGCACACAAAATATTTAGCCCGCCAGCATCTGCCTCTGCCACAGACAGACTCAGACCCGAAGGCCCAGTTCCTCCCCATGAATTTTAATGGAATGTACTCGCGGCGGAGGGTTGCCCCGCGTTTCTGAGCGGTGATGAATGAGAAGACAGAGGGGCCCTTGGAGTAACAGAAGGCCAAGTCTTCGAAGGTGGCCGCAGCCGGCCTCCGACATCGGCACACTCACTCTCGGTCTATGACCAGGCACGCCACGTCATTTTCTTCAGCAACAATGTTAGCGGATCTGACGTCCTCACTGCAGACAAAAACGGGGAAGAAATTAAACATCCATTTTTATTAAAGAATCTGCTGTTTTATGAAACACCATCACTTAAACCTTCCAAAGGCTGCCGTTTTTAAAATATCATAACTTACACTTCACCCCTTTCCAAAAGGGAATGGAAATGCACCCCAATGAGGGTGATGTGTGCGAGCCATTCCGACAAGAAGACAGCTGCGCCGGGAGCAGAGAGAGCGGTGACTGGGACTTTCTATAGAATCGCCTTCTGGGCTTTGTGTCAGCCAGAACAAAACACCTCTCTGGTGACCAAGTGGGAACTGCTCATTAATAAGCAGCCCAAACTGAAATTAATGGATCAAAAAAATTCACTGGGAAAACATTCAACTAGTTAACATAGAATAAAAAAGCAATCAAGAATGAAGCCCAAAGAAAGTGTTTTGAGTACCATATCACCCAACGATTTAAATAAACACTAAAATAATTTCCTAAAGTCTCAGAGTATGTTTTCCAGTAAAATCTCTGAAATCAGAACATGTCCTACAACTGGTGATGAATCACAGTGTAATTAATAGCACTGTCTTTCTTCCTCAAGGGCACATAATGTAATTGGTGCATCTCACCGCTGAGAACCTAGATACAATGAATTATGGCATGCGATCTAATGATGGCAAATTTAACAACCAAAGAATACCAATGGACCAAGCATTGGGTAAAGCATTTATTTGTACTAGTTTCCTCCCTCCATTAGTTACAAACTAAAGACACTGAAAAATGGTACACCCAGATGGTACCCAGTGCTATGAGATTCATTTAAGGTAACCGGGAAGAGCAAGTATGTCGAGACGGCTCTAAGCAACGTCATCAAAAATGGTATCACACGAAGTATATATAGTTCCTTCTTGTTCCCTCACTGTTGAGATAGGAAAAACTTGGTGACCCATTTCTTATTGCAAAGCAGTCCCTTAACCACACAGCTAGCATTCAGAGTCCTACTGATATAACCCATAGTTCCTCCCAAATTTGCAGGGTCCCTGCTGGAAGACATTCATGAAAACATTACAGGTTGATGAGCTGTTGAGCTGGGAGCTGGGCAGACTGTAGTCAACCTGTGCGTGTACGTACGGGTGCGTGTGCGGATGTCGACATCTGTACGTACGGGTGCGTGTCCACACACCCGTGCACGCACACAGACCTATGATCTTAGACGTGAGCCAATCTGATTTGCGAGTTCGGAAAAACAAAGGTGTGGCATCCCTTGCACTTGTCAATGTCAAGACTGACTGGGAATACTCTCTGCAAACACTTCATAAATATTAGGGTTTGTAAGTACACGTACGCTTCTTTTATAAAAACTGTGTAAGTGCCGTGAGTCAATCTTTGTACATAAAATGTTGTAAGAACTCCTGGGACTAATTAATGTCAAGTCCCAGAAATACACAGACTGTAAGGAATACCGAGTCCCCTTCAGTGGCCCTAAAACATGATAGCAAAGACGTACATAAAAGTCTACAAGTATTTGTATCCAGGGCTCCTTTTCCTTCATTTTAGCTTTGTGCTTCCAAATGCCTGGGGAGTTGGGTATATATATTAAATATAAATTCCCATGGTTCTCATGGGAAAACACTGTGATTGGCTAGCTGTGACACAAAGCATAAATTATTTCAGATCCAGCAAAATCAGCGTATTTCCTTTCAAGAGCTATTTTGACTCTCTGGTGCATTTATAAAGTTCTCTGCACTTTCAAACTGTAGTTGTTTTGTTTGCAGGTATGAGAAAAATAACCTAGTAATGTTAAGAACAAACACACTGAAGTTTTGAATAACAATATTACATAATTATATCACATGAAGCTATTCATACCAGCACAACCAAAAACATTAAAAAGGACAATTTCCCTGTTACTGAAACAAGTTAATTATGAGCTAGAAAATGAGAAAGAACAGTTTAGCTTGTCTTCACATTCCATTTTTAAACTGTTTACAAAATAACCACAATCTAACTTCCTAAGTTTAGTTTTTCCTTTAAAAAAATAAGAACTTTCTAATTTTTAAGTAATCAGATTTGTCTCCAGTAATTTATGAACACCCTTTCTTTGCTCTACACTTAATATTATCATCACATACAAATCAGCAGAACTGAGACTTCAAGACAAAAATTAAAAAGGAAGAAAATGAGCAGAAATAATATTTGTTTCTATAAGCATAGATTTGAAATAAAAACCATTTAGTAGTAACAGTAAAACTTTAAGTGATGTCTTAACTAATTTCAAAATTTAAAAACATATGTAACTCCAAAAAAAGTATTGCTCGAAACTCTACACTTGATCCGACCCAAAAGGCCAAGAGGTGATTCTAAACTCTAATTTCATCTTTTATAAAGTTATTTATAGTTAAGAAAATGTGGGGTTTTTTAGACTTGAGATTGTTTTCTGAGTCCCAGGAAGTACACAGTGTCTTCTAAGACGTTTGATTGATCTTTTTAAACATTTCTTCCATAAGTCGGATCAAGAGTAGATAAATTCATCCCTCAGAAGACCTAAGGTTCAGGTCGAAGTTCGGTACACACTATTTTGAGTTGTTTCTTAAAACTTGCAGAATGAGGCAATAAAAGTTCTTAATATTGCTTTTGGCATAATGATTTTAAAGCACATGAAATAGGTCAAGTCATTATTTGATCATTTTTTAAGAAGAGGGAAAAGACAATATTTCAAACTTTGGAAATATAAAAACTTGTTCTCAAAGGGAAATTTAATTCTCACGTCTTTTGTCTCTTTCTCTCACACTCTTTTCAACTGAAGAGTCTAATAGAACACCAATTTTACTTTCACTAGCAAATTTAAGCCTTCCCCATTTCTTTTCTGTGCAAAATCAGTCCACTTATTTTGTGCATTAACAATGAAATTTCTAGCACCCAGTTTAAATTTTTGGTTTAATCCCTGAATATTTGCTGACATCAATTTGGTAGCTCAATTTGACATCTCTAACGGGAGTAGTTGCACATGTAAGGCAATCAAAGAATTACTTAAGTATGGCCCAGGAATTCATGGATTTACCTGATAAGAGCTTTTTCCCCAAAGTATTCTCCTTTCTGCAGTGTTTTTATCAGTTGTGGCTGATCATGGCCCTCTGTGCTCTGCGTGACTTTTACCTAAACGATGTAAAACAATTAAAAAGAGAGAGAGAAAAAGAAAAAAATGAGAATCTGGACACATATCCATTCAGTCAGACCCTTCGGATCTATGAACCTTTGACTGAAATAAGGAACTAGACAAGCCTTTGCTTTGAGTTTGCGGCAGTTAGAACAGTCTTGCTACAGTCAACTCGGCTGGAGGGACGAGAGAACCTGTGACTAACAACCAAATGACTCTCAGACTGTAAGAGGAAGATCCTCCGTTCAAATCCTACCTCTCAACGCTAGAATTTTTTATGAGAATCCAGCGATTCCTTCTGAGAGATACTCAAGGAAAGTAATTTCAAACCATAAGACAGGTGGTGGGTATAATGGAGGGCACAGATTGCATGGAGCACTGGGTGTGGTGAAAAAATCATGAATACTGTTTTTCTGAAAATAAATAAATTGAAAAAAAAAAGAGACTCTTAATCTCAGAAAACAAACGGAGGGTTTCCGGGGGGTGGGGTGGGGGAGGGATGGGGTGGCCGGTTACAGACGCTGTGGAGGGTGCGGGCTATGGGGGTTACAGACGCTGGGGAGGGTGCGGACTATGGGAGCGCTGTGAATTGTGTAAGACGGATGAACCACAGACCTGTGCCCCTGAAACGAATAATACGTTATATGTTAGTAAAAAAAATAATAATTTCAAAAATCCAAAGACAGTGGGCAAAGTAATCAAGAATAAGGCTAAGTATCAGAAGTTCTGAATCCGGTGGCCTCGACTGACTTACTGAATCCTGCACACCCGCTAAACTGGTTGCAAAATGTGGATCTGGAGAAGGATCATCGCGCTCATAGGTGTCTTGGTGTGACCCATTCCCATGGCAGAACCAAACAAAAACTTCAGTGTTCCTTGTTTGTGGCTAGAACTATGCCAAATCAACAGGATAACAAGCGTTGCTTCATATTGAATAGAGATTCTGATTAGCATTTACGAAAGTCACAATGAATTAAAATTAAAAAAAAAAACAATAAATGTTATTTGTTTATTAGTCAGAATGCTTTCAAAGCATGGGGTCCAGGTTTGGGAGAAATGACAAAAAGTGTTTCTAAGTGTTGAAGAGTTTCCGAGGTTTGAAGTTATTTTATTAATCTTGTTTTCCTTCCCTGGGTGCCCAGGCTAAGTTCAACCACAAGTTGGTTTGCAAAGGGCCGTGCCTGACTGTGATGACACCCTTCCGTGGAAGAAAGGACGTCGTAAAATCCAACAGGTTACACACGGGTGCTCAAGCTTCTGTCTACCATTCAACACTTCGCTAACACCCTGTATCTCAGGGATACTGTAGAGAGTCAGCCTGGGAACAAGTGGTAACATGTTATCACTCAATATCTAAGTAAAGGAAAAGGCCTCCTGCATGTACACCAGCATAAATTTTCATCGGCATCTGAACCAATGATATATGAACTGATGCCTGGAGCCATATCCATCTATAGCTTCATGGCTGGCCACTGTGGTCCTCAACTGCCGAGTTCATTTTCCCCTCACCTGCCGCTTGTCACATCCGTTGGATGAAAAAATTTCTAGCCCTAATCTTGGACTCTTGGGCAGGTTGAGAAGGAGAGATAAAAGGGATCTTAGAAAGAAACCCGTTATTTTATGCACTATGAAAAGTGGTCCAGAGAAAATCAAGTGACACGCCCAGGATCACTAAGAAGTGACCTCTGAGCTAGAACCATCACAGGTCTCCTGCACCCCCCGGCCCAGTGCTCAGACCAAACCTCACGGAACTCTCCCGAACAGAAGCTCCTTCTCCTGCTACTCCATAGCAGTAGTTCCCAGACTGATTGGAACCGACTTTTTAAATTTGCTTTAAGTAAGCTTTAATTCATATTTACCTTTCCTTTTGCTAAGATGAAGAAGGTACTTCCTTCCTCGCCCTCTCTGATAATGTAATCTCCTTTGTCATAGTATTCCTATTGGGACGAGAGAGAAAGAAAATGTTCAATCCAGTGGAGATACAGAGATGAAGGCATAAATGAAGCCGAACTCCTCGTGTCTGGCAATGAGCATTCCATGCCCATTCCTTTTATTTGTCTTTTACTGCCGCTGCAATCCTCTTGAACATTGTAGTCATAAGCTGTAGAAAAAGTAAGGAGACTTTTCCTTTATTATGTGCATTTATGGTTATCTTTTTCAGAGAAAATTTGCCTAAAAGACTGACTTTCAGGCATGAAGACTAAAGAGCATGAAGAGAAATGAGAGAAAAGCAACGATCACTGGTATACAGGAGAGCTTCCGCCTAAGTACCCTAACTGCGAGTGGCCCAGTGATCAGTCACAGTCTGATACTGGGACTTGAGCATAGAAAAGACGACCGGAAACGCTGAAAATATTAGCCTCAGTGGACTGTAAGAGTATCAGCCTCACTTTCTAATTCCTTGAAGAGCAAAGGCTGGGAAAATTCTACCTACAGAATAAGTAGCCCTTTATTATGGATTCTTCAAAAAAATTTATCATCATAGAAGATCAACATTAGAACTTTTCACATGTAAATTATGTTCTTCTGTGTAGGTTTATCGTCATGAAATCTCAATTTGTCACTTATCTCTATATGTGTCTAAGCAGAGAATTCTTGGGAAGGGAAAAGTAATTAATCCATTTGTCCCTGAAAGAACAACTAACTCAGTCTCAGAAAACAAAAGATTCTGGGGACACCTGGGTGGCTCAGTGGGTTAAAACCTCTGCCTTCAGCTCAGGTCATGATCCCAGAGTCCTGGGATCGAGCCCCACATCGGGCTCTCTGCTCAGCGGGAAGCCTGCTTCCTCCTTTCTGTCAAATAAATAAATAAATCTTTAAAGAAAAATGAAAGAAAACAAAAGATGGATAAAACCGTCTACCTCTACTTCATTTTAACATTGCCTCAAAGTCAGAGAACCAAAATGGGTCTCTTAATTATTTATACAAATAAAAATGGGCCTGTTTAATTTCTTTAAAAAGGTGTAATTAATGACAAAATAGCTCTTATTTTTCTTTTAGATTTGAAAATAAAATCCAAACATAACTACTTCTGTGTCTGCTGTATTTCAATATTCTTTTTGGTCATTTATGCTTATCATATGGTTTCACTTATTTGTGGAGCATAACCAATAGCATGGAGGACAAGGGGCATTAGAGAGGAGTAGGGAATTTGGGTAAACTGGAAGGGGAGGTGAACCATGAGAGACTATGGACTCTGAAAAACAGTCTGAGGGGTTTGAAGTGGCGGGGGGGGGGGTGGTGGGAGGTTGGGGTACCAGGTGGTGGGTATTATAGAGGACACGGCTTGCATGGAGCACTGGGTGTGGTGAAAAAAATAATGAATACTGTTTTTCTGAAAATAAATAAATTGGAAAAAAAAGCTTAAAAAAAAGCTATTTACATTTTGAAATAAATATGGCTCCTAATACGAATAAACATACCCTTTATTTACAGAGCACTATGTGCATTTTATAAGACACTTCACCATCTCATGGGAAGGAGCAGAGCATCTCGGGGAGGAAGCGCTTTGAGCCAAACACATGTCGACTCAAATCCCCGTTCTGCTTTGGATTTCACATCCATCAACCCATAAAGTTCAAATAAGAATATTTACCTTCAAAGATTTAAAGAAGCACATTAGTTCTCTACTGCTGCTGTACCAAATAACCACACACTTCTTAGTGGCTTCGAACAACACCCATTTATTATCTCCCAGTTTCTGTGTGTCAAAGAGTCCAAGGTGACCTGGATTTTTCTGTCAGGGTCTCCTAAGACTGAACTCAAAGCCTCAAGCAGACTGTTTCCTTCTGGAGGTTCTGGGGGAAAAGCCACTTTTAAGCTCCATCATATTGCTGGCAGAATTCAGTTTCTAGGACAAGGCCTCATTTCCATGCTGGCTGTCAGCCCCTCAGTTCTTAGAGACCGCTCTGAGGTCCTCGCCCAGAGCCCCTGTGCTTTATGACCAACAATGGCTCATCAACTCCTGCTCAGACTTGAAAGATCCCTGACTTCCACTTCCGCTACCTCTCTCTGACTCCAGCCAGAGAAAATTCTCAGCTTGTAAGAGATCATGCAATTATATTCCTCCCACCTAGATAATCCAGAATAACCTCCTTATTTTAAGGTCCTGAATCTTAATTACATCTCCCCATTCTCTGTGGCCAAGTAACATAACATATTCACATATCCCAGGGATTTGGGTCTGGGACATGGGGGGGAGGTCCATTCTGCCTACTACAATAAACCAATTAAAGACCATGTTTTGGTGCATTAAAAGCATCTGACACATAGTAAATAGTTAATGGTTGTCATATTGAGGAAGAAGATGTTTATGATTTGCTTAACTGTTAGTTCAATTTTGGGGCCTCAGTTTGCTTTTCTGTAGAATTAAAATGGCATGACCTGTCACACCTAGTGTTGAGACAGTTTATCTAAAGCAACTGATAGCGCATTTGATAAACACTAGGAGCCGGGTGACTCTGCATTCCTAGGAAAGAGCCTGTGAGCTGGTCATCAAAGCCTTCCTCGGTCTACACGGCTGCCCAGCTGGACTGCACTCCCCAAGCTCCCTGTAGCTGTAGCATGGGACTAAATTCTAGCTAAAAGAACCTGAGCTGGAGTGATGGGAGCCACTCTGGGCGAGGTCCGTGAGCAGTTTCAGGATGTGTCTTCACTGCGAGATCTTGGGGGAGGGGTCATCTAGCCGGGAGCTTGAATGCCTGAATGACTCCTTGTATCCTCCCTGGGCTGTTATGCAAGCAAGAGACAAGCCTCCACTTTATTTGGAAAATGATATTGGGGTTTCTTGTATCCCAGGTTACGTACTCCAGCTCTCCAGTCTCTCTCATTCTAGCTTTATCGCAAACCTTCGCCGCACACGAGCTCCGCTGTACGGTTGCGCCTCGGTGTTAATGAGGGACCCCACTACACCGTTCAGCGCTTTCATGATGCAGCTACCGTTCAGTTCTCTTTCACCGGATGCCGGCGTCCTGCTCGATGCCCTGTTTCAGACAGTCTGCTCTGCAGTCTCTCCAAGGCCCACCCCAATCTCAGGTTCCACTTCCCACATGGAGCAGAAGGAACATGGAGAATTTCCAAAGTGCCGGTAGGCTGTCCTTCGGTTATTATAAAGCCTTTGGTGTGTGCAGATGTGCAGCTTTAATTCCTGTCAGTCAGGGAGGCTAAAACGAAGCTTGAAAGGGAACACTGAGAAAGAGCTTTATTGTTTCTTAAGGGGCAAACTTCCTAGCGGTATTTTTCCTAGGGATGGTTCTTTGTCACCCAAAACCATGGGAGGAAGATAAATAATACCTCCCAGTGTGTTGACAGTAACTTCACAGATCAGAAAAGGCTGTGGATGTAGGTCAGACCAAAAATATATAGTGGTAAGGACAGGCTCTGATGCTAGACTAGCCAGTGTCTGTCCCGGGGAGCGCGGCCGGTCCAGCCATGGTGGTCACCAAGACCAAAAAGAGAAATGCAAACAGTGTGGTTATTGTCCTGTGGTTACACTGCAAAGGGGTCCCTTATAGGACCAAAAAGCCATGGACCCCATCCTCTGAAGCAATGATTTTCAAGCATTTTCACTCTGACTCAGAGCAAAAAATACATTTTACATGTACACCCAAATACACCAGTGCAAGCATACACACTTACGGACATTTTATAAAATTGAAGTATATTTACATAACACTTACACTTACTACTCTGATATTTTTAAAAATGTTCTTCCAAATTAATTTCCGGATCTACTAATGACTTGAGACCTGAGTCTGAAAAAGATATTTTAAAAGAAGTTGTAATGGAAACCCTGAGATAGTTACTTGGTGTACAACAAGAGGGAAAACTAAGGGACTCAATCCCAGGGCAGACTAAGAGGTAGAGGTCAGAAGAAAACTATACAAACAGCAGTAGTTAAAGCTAAAAAGTTTTTTTCACTGTAAAGAAAATGATCCTTGTGTGATATCTAGAAGATGCTAGAGACTGAATGCCTATGAATAATATATATAAAACAGAAGAAATCCTCAAGGTGATGGAGAAAAAAGACTAGGAAGCAAGCTCATAGCTTCCTTAAAGTCTTTAGTGTGTGCCTAGAAATCTTCACTACAAAGTACTGATGTTACACAATCAGACGTACCACACACACACACACACACACTCCTGGAATCATGTGACTCTGTACCCACGTTGGTTGTTTAAAAAACTGTATACAGTTATTTGGGTTGTTACCAACTATTCTTTCGTTTGTCCAAGCAGGATGGTTAAAACACCTCAGAAATCTCAAAGCAAACACATGTGGATCAGGCTGCTCTTACCAACAGTCCGGTAACATTTCCTCATTTCCAAGGAACTGGAGCCTGCAAAATGAAAACCAACAGGAATTCCTCTATCTTGGGGTGAGCCAACGGGCTAGAAGCCTGTAAGTGAAACGGCGTGGAAGGAGCCTTAGCGATCTGGCCAACACGCCCTTATTCTGTAGCTGAGGAGACCCTCGTGCCACGTCCCTGACGGACGGCTCTGAGCGACAGAGGCTCGACCGAAAGCACCCATCTCCACACTTGGGACTAGTGAACTTTCTGTGACACTCGGCAGCCCTGCCTGTAGCCAACGGGCCCATGAACAGGCAAATGCACAATTATGTCAAGTGTCTTAGGACTCCGGATGTGATCATGAAAATGAGAAAAACCCTGGTTCGTGCCGGTGTGATGCAGGAACTATAAGAAAGGAAGCTAGACTTCTAAAAAGTTATGAAAAATGGAAAATTCCTGAAAAAAGGGATAGACTGTGGTCAACTCTAAGTGCATGTGTTCTATGCATAAATCCATAACTACACCAGTGCCTCCCAAACCCTAATACGCGTCAGAATTGCATATGCAGTGTTGAAGCGTGAATCGGGGCCGGTACCCCAGCGTTTCTGTCCCGTAGGCACAAGGCGGCACCTGGGGATCTGCCTCTGCAGCAGCAGCACAGGTGATGGGGGTCAAGGCCACGAGCGCGCACAGGGGCGCCCAGCCCCCACCCCGCCGCCCCACTCCCGCCACACCTCCAGCTTCACGGAAGGTGGCACGTCAGAGCCCGAGAGCAGAGGGTCGCTGCGTCCGGTAGCAAAGGTCTGTGTCGAAGCGTGCGGTGGCACCTGGGCCAACCCCTGTCAGCCCCCACGCCTCTGCGCGCGGGAACAGAAACCCGTCCCTCCCCGCGCTGACACGGCGCGACCGCCCCATCCCCGGGGTCGCCCTCAGGACCCCGCACGCTCGCCCGCACTCGGAGCCTGCGCCCCGCTGCGCGACGGCCACGCGCTAACCCTCGCAGGCGCGGGTCCCGCTTTCCCACCAGAGCCCAGGAAGGGCGCGGCGGTGACGCCTCGGTCGCGAGCGGACCGCGCGGGTTTAAGCTGAAGCAAGAAGCGCTCGGGGTGACCAGACCGTCGGAGCCTCGGTCCGGCCGCTCGGGAGGCTCAGTGTCCGCATCCTCCCAGACCCACGGCCTGGTGACGAGGACTTCCCATATCCCTTCGCTGCCCCCGCAGAAAAAGCCCAAACCTCGCAGATCAGTTCCTGAGCCGCAGCCAGATGCGGCCTGTTTGGTGTCAGAGGCTGCGGAGCCGGCGAGCGCGGCCCCGGGTCCCCACCCCGCGGCCACCGTGCTGGGCTGCGGCCAGGACCTGCTGGTGCGTCCTTAGCCCGAGCTGCGCGGCGACTTCTGTGCTCTTCTCGGGCTCCACAGACCCGGCACTCCCTTGCTGATCACTTGTACACTTGAGACTTCTCACGTTTGTGCGCCGGGTGTGAATAAAGGCCCTTTATAAACTGCGCTGCTGTCGGCAAATGCGGAGATGTAATAAAGCCTTTCTGGGGTGTCCTGAAAGATGAGAACTTTCAAACTCAAACTCTGTGTTAATTAATACTGGATCGGCATTCCCATCTGTATACTCTAGCTAGTGCCTGTGGCTGCAATAAATATGTCCGATTTACCATTTATTTTTAATGATAGTAAATTTTAGTATTTGCTGTCAGCACGGAATCCCCCTCTGGTGAATATACTCTATTAGTATTATATTAAAAACAGATTTCCTCAGTTAACAAAAAATATATACGGCTACTCCAGCTTTAAAACACATACACACACACTCTCAGAAATTAGGATGAATTATTAATTTGTAACATCTGGGAATGGGTTATGTTACATTGGGAAAATCCCAAGAGAGGCAGGGCAAGCCGTCCTCTTGAAAATGACTTCATATCTGAACACTCTGGGGACCCAAGGCCAGGCACTGTGTCATCATGGCCTGTACTTGACAAACGGCTGGACAGGTTCCATGAATTGTGAATGGAAACCTCACTGGGGTGACTGACACTTAAGGATAAACCGTCATGCTCCTTCTCAACAGACATTAGTTTACACGGTATATCGTGACTGACGGAGGCATGAATCTGTCAACAGTCAGTCTTGTTGGGATTTTTATGTCTCCCACTGAGAACAGCTTTATAGAAGCTTAAAGTCGGCATGTGACTTCTTCCCTATTCCTTACTTCCTTTAAATTCTGTAAAAGCCATTTTGGCTCCAGTGAAACTGACCCCCCCACAAAAATCAGAGAGAAAGGACTTGCATTGCATTTTAATCTCTGACATCTGAAGGGTTCTCATCTAATGCGTGTCATTAGAATCTAAGGTACATGTTGTAAACGCTTTATTCACAAAAAGACTTGACTAGTCTTGGACTAGAACCAACCCTTCGGGCGATGCCTCATATGAGTCTTTGAACACATTCCAATATGCTGTTTTCCCCTAGATGTTAAAATACGTAAAGTGCTCCTTAAATGCAAGGGTTTTTAAATGTCTTTTCATGGTGTCGAGTTTTCATGGGGTTGTTTCATAGCCTGACTCAGAAGGCTGTTCCCGAAAGCTCCAATATATCCTTCTCTACTTCATTACCTAATTAAGCTTCTCTGACTGCTTTATATTGGGAAAACTCTACATGGGATTGTGATGTTAACTGCAGAAAATCAAAGGCCCTCAAGTAAGGCAGATCAGTTCTGTAAAATATGTGAAAAAGATTAAAGTATGCAAATCAAATGTCACTTTACACATGCAAATCCAATTTTATACAATCCAGAAGAGTCACCTAAACCCAGCCCAGCCCCTCCACTCCCTGTGAGGTGGTCTAAGGTTTTTCACAACAGAAACAGACTCCTGGTCTCTGTAAACTGGCAGCTTACCATCTTTTCTTTGTTATGCCTTTACAGTGCTAATAACAGCTAGATTCCATAGTCTTTTAATGAAATGTTTTCTTTCCTTTATAATTTCTTACCACTTCCAAGCAGTCAATGATCTTGGTTAGTTTATCTTCAGGTAAATTCTTCAGCAAGGATACACTTCAAAATTAAAAAGAAACCTTTAGTTATCTTCCTGAATTAAACCATAAATATGCACCTACATGTAGTTCAAAAAAATTTCCCTGCATCTAAAAGAATTTAATGCACTTACTTTTTCCAAAGTAAACCTCCAAAATATAGCACACATAAATAACTGAATTTCAAAGAAACTGAAATTATAAGACCACATGCAATTATAGATATTTATCATAGGCGAATACATAAAGATAGTTAAGATGCCATAAAAAGAAAAAAATCAAATTTTTTCTGTTTGGGGAAAAAACAACACTTTATATTTGTTGTTGGTTTTCAGAGTGAATCACATCCAGAAATGTGCTTCCCTCCACATCTCAGTATCTCTTTTTTTAGCACGAAAAGGAGCTCGGCTTCCAGAAGAGGATCCGATTTTCATCTAAATCCTTGTAATTAAGTAAAGGCTGAATCCAGAGGGGAATGCAGGAATTAACATGGAAATGACCTTTGATTATTAGTCATACTGTACTGTCTTTTAAAATTAATGGTAGCCAGGGACAAGGAATTGGAACATTTTCACAAGTAATAATGATATGCAGAGGATGAAGTAGGATACTGGAAATTATTATTTGAAAAAAAAAAAATATCAGGGGTGCCTGGGTGGCTTCAGCTCAGGTCATGATCCCAAGGTCCTTGCTTTGAGCCCTAAGTCATTGCCAGGCTTCCTCCTCAGTGGGAATCTGCTTCTCCCTCTCCCTCTGCTCTCACCCCTAGTTATGTTCATGCTCTGTCAAATTAATAAAATCTTTTAAAAAATCAGAAATTCCACACAGTATGATTAACCAGTCAAATGATGAAATTATCCTTTGAGAGAAACTTCTCTTCTGCCTTACCTTACCCACTTTTACTCAGGACTGTTGATATAAGATAAATTCTTCTTTCGTACCATCTAAAACTTGACATCTCTCGGGGAAAAAATGATGCTACTCCAAAACTGCATGATTGGATCTATTTTTGAAAAGAGAGCTCGCCCTAGACTGACCCCTGCATGTGCGCACAGGGAGGCACACCGTCAGCAGACGGAGACACGAGTGTACAGAATCCTTTGTCGCTGGAAAACACTAGAGCGGGCCCCTGCGGGACAAGAGCTGCCCACACTGGGGTAGAGTCAGGTAACCGCACCCTACCACAGGAGGAACGGCCGAACTCACCGGGTGACGTAGAAAAAAATACTGAATAAAAAATTGAGTCACAAAAGTAAGACCCCCCTTTTTTTTTAAAGTTCAAAAATAGGTTAAATCAAGCTATAGGCAAAGTAATAAAGAAAACCAAGGAATGATTACTAAGCTTCAGAATGCAGACCGCTCCCACGCAGAGGCAGGTGGAGGCCGGGAGGTGAATGGGGAGCACGTGAGAGCCACCAACGAAGCTGTCAATGTCCCAGGTCTTGGGCTGGACCGGGAGGAGCTCGGTGACGCTCATTTTGTTTCATAACTTACGTCAGTACTATACACCTTTTACACATATATTACACACTTCATAATAAAAAGATGTAAATGGAAAAGGAGCTCACTGTGTGTTATGAAACCAAGTGAAACGTCTTTCTCTAATCTCCCTTCCTATGAATGAAAAGGTAAAGAAAGAGTAACCAGACTCTGCACTGGCTGACACACGCTCGTCGTGAACGTTCTGCCTCTGGTCCAGAATGGGGTCTATCATGTGGGTGAAAATTCTCTCCTGTAAACCTGCTACCCTTGGGGATTAGTGAGGAGACTGGTATGAGGAAAAATCTCCAGTCTGTTTTCCTTCTATAAAGAAAGAGATAAGGTTTATCTGGGTCTCCACTGAACCACAGTGTCTAGGGCCTGGCAATAAGGATGTGTTAAATGAGTGCAGGAACTAGGTAACAAAAGGAAGAAAAAAGGGAAAAAGGTTTATGTGCTAGTAAATTCTCTGAGCTCCTTCCACTAAGACAGAAGATTCTAGACTCCAAGGGAACGACGTGAGTACCTAGCGGCTCAAGCTTTATCTCACGTGTTCAAAGGCGATTCACAAGCACTGGTTGATGTATTTACCCCCTTCTGGCCCTTGCATGATTGTAGTTCATTCGCTTTTGGTGCTGACCTGTGTTGCTCAGTTGTGGGATTTTTAGGTCAGCTGTACTCAGGCAGACCCCACTACACGTCAGCCGGGATGTTGGCTGGCAATTCAGGAAGGTGCCTGCTTACTGCTGCTGAAGCTCTTTGCCAGGAGGCAGTGTGAACTGTGGAGGATAGATCAGCAAGATTCTATAGGAAAACCCTTCACACCTACAATGTTCCATTGATTAGCAATGCATTTATTCACTATTTATTGAGTTCTTACTATATACTAGGCACTATGCCAGCTCTAAAGTCATTGGCTTTGCAGGCTAGTTATGCAAGATAAAATCACTGTAATTAAAAAGAGCTCACAATTATTATTATTATAATTATTATCACCATCACTTATCATAGGTAACATTGCATTACAGTGTGTACTACAGCTGTAGAGACTGTCAAATCTCCAACAAAGAAACACGGAAATAGTTTAAATAAAGAATTTATACTCTCCAAAAAATATCTGTTTATAGTCATAACTGGCTTTTACAGTGAGATAGGTATTTGTTTCTCTATGAATTAATGCATCTGAGTTTTGGGGGGGGTTACAGAATAGCTCACAAAATATGTCCCAAGGATCTGTGTCATTATGACAAACATAGTAACATTTCTGGCAAGATAATTTTCTACAAATAATAATAATTTGGAAGATGGGGCGTTTATACAAATGAGAAAAAATGTCTCAGGGAAAGCAATTAAAGACAGTAAAATACATTAATTTTAATATTATTCTAACCAAGGCATTACTAGGAAAACTGTCTTTTGCTATCCACTTCCAAATTATAGAATGTGTTTCAAAGTCAACTGAGCAACCGGGGTGAATATTTTGGAATTTTTTGCCCATTCTTCTACACTGTATACGACAACTCTGTCAACACAAGGGCAAATTCAGTGAAAGGAAAAAATCAGCGTGCAGGGCCAACTGGGATTCAATATAATTTTTTACCTAGTGGCATTTACTGCAAGGGGATACTTTTGCTCCAGTGGTTTAGTCATGTAGAAAATGCTTAAATGAGAAAGGCTACGGTAAAACGATCATTGTGGTAAAACCTACATGTCCACAAAAGGCCGCCTCACCTTCTACTCTCTGCACCTGTGCGTGGTGCTTACCTCCTGAGGAAGTTTCTGTACTGTTCGTCTCTCGCTTGAGCCGTCCTTCTCATTATGTTCTGGAACACCTCTCGATCGAGCGCCCATGTTTTAACGTTGGTAATAGCTTTCGAAAAATCAAGAAAATAATAAAATATTGTTTAGCCCCACATTAAGAAAACACTCCATAATGTTAATCAATACATTTTTCATGTATTCTCATAAAATGATATTTCTTGGAAAATGCATTATTTAACATGCAAAGGGAAGGAAGTAGTGACATAAATCGTGGGCAATTTCATAAAATCATCTTTGGCTTTGAAATGAACCATGATTTGGAAGTGAGTAGCAAAAGATTTCCTCTCTAATTATGTTTTGCTTAGGATGACATCAAAATTAGTTTGCAATTCCTAATTACATACTACATCATCAGGATGTAGTTCAGATTTATGCTGCGATACAAGAGAAAACCAGCCAGCTTGTAGCTAGATCAGAGAGCAAAGAATTCACAAGTCGATAATTGGAAGTTTAAGATCTCTCAGTGTATGAGTATGTTTTTATATCTTTTTATGTTGTTCAGACATTGTAGCTAATGAGAGCCAATATATTTTAAGGATCTCTATGGTTACTTTTGTATAAAGTGCATACAAATCATTTTCATAGAGATTATGCAAGACAGTTTTTGAGACTTTTTTTATAGGAAAGACATGGAAAGCAAGAATAAAATCTAAAAAGGAAGAAGAGCAGAAGTTGCAGCTCTAAGAGATCTAGATTCAATTATATTTGCACTTTTTTTTTTTTTAAGAAGTAATGAGAGCCTATAAAACAAATCAAGACCCAAAGCTTTGGTTTCTCAAACTTTGGAGCAACTTAGGTTTATCTTGGCATTCTTGTTAAAAATACAGATGCCCAGGCTCCATTGCCAAAGATCTTGACTGAGATTTGGAGTAAAGTCCCAGAATCTGCATTGTTATCAAATCCTGCAGCAATTCTGAGATGCCCCAGCCCGTCCTAAATACTGAGAAACACACCTAATTAATTCTGCCCAAGATTACCATGAATAAAATCAATAAAAACAGGAATGCTTAAATTAATCCCAGAAGTCACTCATCAAACTCTCACTAATTAATTCTCATCCCTTTTGATATTTATATATTTTCTTAGTTTCATTAATTTTTCTGGTTTATAATATGATCAGAACATCATGGAGAATGAAAAGCAAATATTCTGGATGAACCAAAGGCAGATGTTTACACAGTTAAAAAAAAAAGTGAAGTGGCAATTAAAGCAAATATTGGAGTAACTCAATAATATGAAGCCATTTTCATATTTTATATGCAGGCACCTGATGGAAAGGTTCTCTTAATTTGAATTGTTTAGATGAGTGCTTTCAATATAAATCCTGTAAGCACGCATTTCTATTAATAAGAGCACGTGAGGCACCATGAAAGACAAAAATACTCAGCAGGCCATAGTGACTCAGATTGTCATAAGCATTGGGTAACGATTCAAAAATATAACATTTTATCCCGTTACCTTTCACAGAGGCAGTTCTTGTACAGTTGTATAAAATGGCTAGTTCCCCAAACGTGGTCCACATAGGGATGGATGATAGAAATTTCTCCCCTTGGAACACCTCTAGTCGGCCCTCTGTCAGTCAGAATTAAAGAAAAACACAAATGATCAAAACCCATCTGGATTCCATAATTGCAGAAGTAAGACAATCCGAAAGTACACAAAGCACACCAGCAAGAGATCTTATGATTCTCATCACAATATTGTGGTGGAGGGTGTAGACCGATAGCAACTTGGCCATGTTAGCTGATCACCCTGAAAGAAAGAGTTATCTACTTTGTCTGAGGTTTTTTGTCAGTAACGGGAGTACTAGAACTAGTAGTGACTTCACACAGTGGTTGTGAGAATTAAATATGGTAATAGAGGTGGGGAACTTAGAATAAAGGCTAACACATAGTAAATGCTGTATTAGTGTTTGCTGTTAATATTATTATCATTGTTTATCATTGATAATAATAATATCATTATTATTTATTATCTCTGAAGCAGTGGATGGCAAGTGTTGTATTTAAAATACTTTCTACCCCATGAAAACGTGGCACATAAAACTATTTCTCTTGTGCAAGAAATACAACAATCCCTGTACGTCTGTATGTCTTGAAAACACAGTGGAGCTGCTCACAATCACAGAAGGACTAACTTGTCCTCCCTGAGCAGCGCACCGACCCTGGAGTCTGACCGTCCGGCACTGACTGATCATCGGCTGTGTGACCCTGGGCAAGCAACGTCACCTTGCCCCCACTGTGGTCTTCCCCTCAATCATTGAAATGAATTAATAAATGGAAGTTGATAAGAAAAATGCTTGAGAAAAACAGTATCAGGGGAATTAGAAGACAAGCCACAGACTGGGAGAAAATATTTTTGCAAAAGACACATCTGATAAAAGAATGTTTTGCAAAATATACAAAGAGTTCTTACAACTCAACAAAAAGAAAACAAACAGTCTCATTTGAAAATGGGCCAAAGAGTTTAACAGACATTCTCAAAGGAAGAGATACAGATGGCAAATCAACATATGAAATGATGCTCCACATCCTATGCCATCAGAGAAATGCAAATTAAAACAACAGTAAAATGCTACCACACACCCGGTAGAATGACAAAAATCTGGAACACTGAGGACACCAAATGTTAGTGCAGATGTGGAGCAAGAGGAATGCTCCTCCACTGCTGATGGCAACACAAAGTGGGACAGTCACTGTGGAAGACAGTGTGGTAATGTCTTACAACATTAAACATCAGAGTTTGCCGTACAATGCAGCAGGTGCCTTCTTTAGTATTCACCCAAAGGAGTTCAAAACTCAGGTCCACATAAAGACCTGAATGCGGATGTTTATAGCAGCTTTATTTGTAACTGCCAGCACTGAGAAATGGCCGAGATGTCCTTCAACGGATGAACAAACTGTGGTCCATCCCGACAGTGGGACATTACTCCGTGCTTAAAATGAAAGGGGCTATCAAGCCAGGAAAAGACCAGGAGGAAACTTAAGTGCACACAACTACATGAAAGAAGTGAATCCGAAAGGGCTACACAGTCCATGATTCCAGCAATATGATATTCTGGAAAAGGGAAATGATGCAGAAAAACAGAGAGGTTAGTGGTTGCCAGGCATGGCGTTGGCTGAGATGAACAGGTGGAAGCAGAGAATTTTTAGGGCAGTGAGAAATGCTCTGCATGGAATTATAATGTTAGGTTCCATGTCACTAGACATTTGCCTAAAGCCGCAGAAGGCGCAACACCAAGAGCGAACCCTTGATGATGTAGCAATATAGGTTCATCCTTGGTTAAAAAAAAAAAGGACCATTCTGGTCAGCGATGTCGATAATGGTGTAAGCTATGCATGTGTGGGGAGAGAAGGGTACGGAAAATCTCTGTATCTCCCTCTCAAATTTGTTGCAAACCTAAAATAGCTCTAAAAAAAGTTTTGTCTTATAAACATGAGAAAGGGTCTGACACTAATCTTTATCTAGGCAACAGCTGAGGCAAGGGGAAGACCGCAAACTCCTCACAATTCCTTTGCCTGGTGATTCTCTCCTCCTTTCCCTTTGAACAAGTGTGAATAAAACCTTGCCCAACAAACAGTCATGTTCTTAAAGGAAGAAATATGGTGGGGTCATTCTCTTTCCCTTGAAGAATTACTCTTTCCTTCTCCCAATTCACCACCAAGCGGCTCTGGGTCACCTCCCTCCAACCAACCATTTACCAAATCGGATTTGAGTACCCGTGTTGTACCAGGAATTGGTCCAACAGCCTTTGAGTGTGGACAAAACACAAAAGATACTTGCTCTGATAGAACTTAAATTGTAGTAAGAAATACACTCTGTTTTGGCTCCAAATCTTACAGACATGATACAAAATTTAATAATTTCTCATTACAACTAAATCTACTCCATTGAAAGCACTTAGTGGTACCGTTGAGTTGATATCATGGATTGTCATGCATTTCAAGTTTTTTTTTTTAATTGATGATGACTCATGGTACTTGAGCAATGCTGAAGAATTATATGGAATATCAAAAGTTTAAGCCAAATATGCTTTTATTATGGACTATTCATGCTGTATGTTATAAAGGGGAGATTTTTAATTAATTTGCTCAATGACATCAGGCAAGTCAGTCCTTAGATAATACTGTAATCAATTCAAATAAGAAACGACCCAATTTTCATTGTTATGTGTGCCCTAGCCCTGACTGTGTTGAAACCAGTTTCTGTCCTAACTCTTCTCTGCCCTCGCCTTTAACTGGAGTCCCTGGCAAGGAGCCTTATGGGCTGACATGAGTTTCTCGTCCTTTCCTAGCACGTTCCATGAAAGTTTGCTGAGTTAATGATCTATCTCTTCTTGTCAGAATTTCTGGTGTTGCTAACGTAGAAGTGAAATGGCCAAGGCAAAAACTGAAAGAGGGGGAAATTGCTCTGGATCTCTGTCCCTAAAAACTTGGAGGCTAGCTAAATTCAGACCATAATTCACTTCCTGGGTAGAATAATTACTTGAGAATCACTGTATAATTTTAAGGATGTCTACAAAGATGTTTACAGCAAATAAACACCAATATTCATGGAACTAGAGTGTCTGAAGAATCAAAGCATATGAAAACAATCTTTCATACGGTTATAACTAGAATATTACATGTTTATTAACTTGTTGGGATAGGCAACTTCTGCCCCATCCCTAAGGCCCTAAGGAAACAAGGATCATAAAAGCGTTCTTAGATTGCCAGGAACTAGCAGTAGAAAATAAAAGGCCGCAGGAAATCTCAGTTTACCACTCCATTTGGTTAAGCTGCTTTAACTTCCTCCCTGAAACTCAATAAGTGGGTGATTCAGAATTTGATAAGGTGTTCAATAAGCGTATACCCTGTTCAGATCATGTCTTGCTTTTGTATCTAAAATAACTTTAATACCATATAAGGCATGCATTTGATATGCATTTAAGAAATCCTTTGCTTATCTGATTTTTAAAATCTATCCAGCATGTAAACATGTTCCTATAGGATACATGTAGAAAACCATTTAAATGGTTCTTAAAACACCAGTGTTAATCTTCAGGCATTCCATTTGAGTCATGTGCACTTACATGTACCTAAATTATCTTTTAAAGTCATTCATATATAACCAAAGTACTTCACAGAACCACGAAAAACACCGTTTTCCTTATCCTGTTGCAACAAGCTGAAACTGTCCACATAAGCAGCAATATTTTGAATAGAAGCGCCTTTCTGTAGCCGAGTAAGTGGCACTATGACTGAGGGCAGCGGCTCAAGCCAGACCGCCTGCGTCTGCCTCCACCTCCACCACGACGGAGCTCTGCGGCCTTTCTGAAGTCACGGAACTTCTCTGCTCCGAGTCCGCGTTCGGAATATGGAGATAACAGCTCGTGCCTAACAGAGTTGGTGGGACGGTGACAGGAGATCCCTCTCTTAACGCTCAACAGCGGCCTGACGTAGAAAAAGCGTTCAGTAAACATCACCATCCCCAGAATGATTAGATCGACCTTGTTACTATTTCAAGAACTCACATCTGTGATGTTGTGTATACACAGAGCAACCGGTGTTGCACTTTGATAAATGTTTGTAAAAACTCATAAGACAGCAGGCAAAGTATTTATTGTATGATACCTGGAAAAACCCGCGAAACCCACCTGCTAGCACAAAGATGTGGTTTCCTGGTTCTCCTTGCTTAATAATGTAACTGCCTTGCTGGTAGTTCCTCCCGTACATGCACTCCACCATGTCTTTGATCTGCTGAGGATCCAGTCTCTTTAGAAACTGGTTTTTATTAAGGGCATCTGTAATGAGCTTCTTCTCGCTGGCGTAATGGGAAAGAGATGAAAAGTGACATTGATGAAAACCATGTTTTGTTGCTTAGATTTACTTTATTTAGATTTCTAATATTACCACCTAGGTACTTACCACTTTTCCGGGAGGGACAAATTTTCTTCTGGCCTCACCCACACAGACCCTTATAACTACCATACTTCACGTATAAAACCTTTAAAAATATTTTGAATAGTTTTCGGTAACTGACAGGACATCAGTTTTATCACTCCTGGCTGTCATCATCACAAACGCAGCCTCTCTCAAGATCTCCAGGTTCATATAGTTAATGGTATTAGTAATAGGAATGGACAGATGATTTTTTTAGACGGAGAGAAAATCTGGCTGGTCGAAGGTCATTTAAGAGACCACGACAAAGGACGCATTTATTCATGTACACTTGCATGCATAATGCCTATAGTAGAAGTTATTTTATACTTTATTTAATCTTCCTGTGAGATAATTACTGTTCCTACTTTCTGTAAAAATGGACTAAAAAGTAAGAAGCAACTTAATATCCCTAGGATTTCAATCTAAGTCCGTGGGTCGGAAGACTATTGCCTCTTCTGAGCTATTAGAAGTCAGCCCCTTTGGGACTTGCTAGGTTCGATCAGAAACGGAGGGTGATGGTGGCAGGCTGGGTTCACCTAGGTTTTGACCCTCAGTATGTCTAGACCAGACAGAACATACATTTCCAATCTCATGACCCAGTCATTTCCCAAACCCAAGGCCCTCTTGTTGATAGTCCTTGAACCTTCTGTTTTGGAATGGAAGTAGCTCAAAATAATTACCCAAACTTCCTTACTGTAAATTTAAAAAGCTTTAATTAACATACTTTTCCATAGTTATCATAGAACTATTGAGCTGGCAGGAAAGCGACCTCGTGGGCTACGTTAGAATCCCTGCACCACACACTTGCTTTCCGTCAAACTCAGTGTGATTTCTAAAAATAAGGGTTTCTTTTCTGTATCTTTCCTTCAAACTCTTTCCTGCCACTAGCTTTCCTGTTTCAAAACTTGTCATATTTTTCTACACAGAAAGTTCTCAAACGTAGGTAAAATCCCATGGATTGCCTCCTTCCTGGATGGCCGCATCCGTCGGATCATGAGGTCATGGGAAGACGCAGAGATTCCTTCTACTTCCAGGGACTCCGTCAGCCTTGGAGCCACACTAAGTCTTCGAGTACCCGGAGAACTTTCCTCCTCCTGCAACTAACCTACCACCAAACCCGTCATGTCTCTTCACAACAACATCAGTGACTCATTGCAGTCTCCCTTTTCAAGGATGTCACCACGGTCCAAGAAAACACTTGGGTCTGTACAGTGTAAATAGCTTCTTTTTAAAAAAGAGTTTCAGCTTCTAGGCTCTTTCCATGTACTCCGTTCTACACTGTATTCTCTGATTATTCTTGCTAAAAACTGACTTCATCCTGATCGCATTTTCCCCTCATCGGCTAAAGCCAATAATTCATTCAGCTGATACATATCGAGAAAATACATTGACAACATGTTCTTCTCAGAGCAAGCATCTGAACAATGCCCAAAAAGCCCCAGCTTTCACAGGCCTTTAATACTCTCCTAACATTCCAGCCAGTGTTTCATCAATGCCCACATAGCCTAATTTCCCAAAATACGTTCCAAGAAGTGCTCTTCCTTTATGAGCAAAAGTGTGCTGAGTTGAACAATTTTGGAAATTCACAATGCATACTTTCCAAGTTCAAAGAAATCTTCCAGTAAACGAATCTCTTAAACCAATGTTTCCAAACCTCAGAGTCTTCTTTATTTATTTCTTCTTTTGGCTTAACTTCTATGAACATTCCATGGAAGCAGTCTGAAAACCCTTTTGCCCGTAGAAGAAAAGCAACATCCCACAATCTGGTATTCACCCTTTCATACCACATGACTCCACTCCATCCATCCAGTATTTACTTGCAAAAAAAAACCTTTACTTCAATAGGCTGGTATCCTCATGGCGTCATATGCCTGCCAGCTTTATCGTTAGACTGAGCCTCTGTTTTCTCCTCTAACTTAATTTCTTCTTCCCTCAATCAGCTCAAGCTTTATAATTCTCCCTTTATGATCTAGCCGACCTGCCCAGGAGCAGGTGTGTAGCTCACACAATCCTTTAAGTCTATTCTAAACTCCTGGAGTATTGCATCCATGTCTATTCAATTCAACAAACTTTATCAAACATTTACTTGGGGCGTAAAAATTAACTAAGCATGGCCCATGATCTCAAAGAGTTTCCAAATCCTTTTTAACTTAATTGAGTGTATAACCCTATTATAACATCCTACCAATAGAAAAGGGTTCTCTCTATAACTTTTTCTCCAAACAAGATTAAAATTCTTTTTTAAAATTAAATTATTTTTTTTAATTTTTAGAAAGATTTTATTTATTTATTTGACATAGAGAGGGGGAGGAGAGCGAACACAAGCAGGGGGAGCAGCAGGCAGAGGGAGAAGCAGGCTCTCCGTTGACAAAGGAGCCCAATGTGGGACTCGATCACAAGACCCTTGGATCATGACCTGAGCCAAAGACAGCAGCTTAACCAAATGAGTCACCCAGGTGCCCCAAATTATAAATTCTTAAAGGACTGGGTCTTCTCTTGAAATGTCTAAGAGGCAGCATACAGCACTGACTAAGAGTATGAACTTGGCCACTCCTTCTCCAACAATGATAGACCAGCTGTTACCAAAACAACTGTCCCTGCTCACACAGTACAACTCCAAAAGCTAAAGTAGATATTTACAAATTTGTTTGAAAGCACTGGACACCTATCAACATAACCACAGCTTGAAAAGCTGTTATTGACAAGAAAATATGAGCTTGACATTCACCTCTGCTTTTCCCTTCAAGGCATTTGTTGATTTGTACCCAGCACTGAGCAGAGTTTTGGCAATCTCAAAGGACTAGGAAGACCAAAGTTAATGTTCAAGGCACACCATGAAGGAAGAATCCTGGTAAACACCCAGGATTTCAGAGGGGACATCCATAAGGCTATACCTAGAGAAATAATCAGCCCAAAAGAGGCTAGCTCTGGAAAAAGACTGAACACAAATTTCAAAGTGACAAATCCCATTTTGGTTAAAATGATTTGTTCCTAGCCTGACTGCCTGCCACAAGCAAAGATAAATGTTTTTTCCAGGATATTCACAAAATTTAGAGACTCAAAATTTCTCTAGAGCTTTCCCCTAAAGAGTACATGGTAAAACATCAGGCATACCAAGAGAAAAGACCAAATGAGTGAAGATCAAGAGAAAAAAAAAAAGAACAATAGAAAGAGATCTAACAGATCAACATATTGTAGGTATCAGATACAGAATTTCAAATAATCTTATCCAAAGAAAACCATACCTAAGACCATCATAGTCAGATTAATGAAAACCAAACAGAAAGGGGAAACCTGGGATGCAACTGGAGAAGCGACAATTACCTCAAACAACTAGTAAATAAGTTAACGGGTTAGGTGACTTACTCCTCGACCGAAATAAAAGAAGCCAGAAGACAATGGGATTTCTCCAAAGAGCTTCACGATGCCTATTTCCACTATCTTAACCCAGTGAAAATAGCCTTCAAACGTAAAAGCAAAATGAATACATTTCAAAATGGCATTCCATTGACAACAGACTCAAAATGTTGGAGAGCTCCAGACAAATAGAAACAACCCCAGATGGAAACTACTAGATGCTAGAAGGAAGAAAGAGCAACGGACAAAGAAGGCGTCCATGACCAAAGGAAGCTCATCTTTACGAAAGTAACAGCCACACCTCGAGGATTTTAAATGTTTGGGAACAACAGTGAAGCTGGGCGAGGGGTGGGCGAGATGGCAGTCAACATAATTTAAGGTCCAGGAAGTGATAAAAGCACTAAACTATTATTAGAAATTTACTAAATTAAGGAAGCATGTTATACTTTAGGGTAACCCTTATAAGATGAGCCAAACAATATTTAACTAGAAAGCTAACAGAAAAGAAAATGGAAAAATAATATGCATCTAATCAACCCTAGAAAATGTCAAGAAAGTAAAGAAAAAGAAACTAAAGAAGTGTAACAAATAAGAAACAAATAGTACTATGGTAATAAGCAAATATTTATATTTACATTAAAGATACATATACTAAACACTGCAATTTAAAGAAAAGACTGTCAGATTGAAAAATAAAATAAAAGGGAAATATGAAACGTGTGTTACTTATAAGAAGCATTCCTTAAAGATAAGGATACAGAAAGGTTGGAAGTAAGAAGGTAGAAAGAGATATTTATATTACATAAACACCAATTACAAAGAAAATGTTTCTTGATATAGGTAACTAGAAAAACACATTTCTAGAAATAAAGATGGATATTTCATATTGCTATGATCAGGAAATACAGGTATTCTAAATCTGTATGCAATTAATTAGATAGCATCACAATACAAAAAACAAAATTGGCAAAAATAAAAGAATAAACTAATCCACAATTGTTTTGGGAGATTTTAATACATCCCTCTAAATAACCAACAGGACAAGAGACAAAAGTCAGTCAGAACATGGTTTTAAACAGGTGACTATGAAACTTAATTTCTTGACCTCACTGATATTTCACTTAGACGATTGCATTTGGGACATTGGGTGGCTCAGCTGGTTAAGGGTCCACTCTTGCTTTTGGCTCAGGTCATGATCTCAGGACTGTGAGACCAAGCCTGGCCTCAGGTTCTGCACTGGGCATGGAGCCTGCTTTAGATTCTCTCTCTCCCTCTCCCCCTCCCCAGCTTCCTCTCCAAAAATAAAGTCAATGATTGCATTCAACAAATTCAGAAGACACACTCTTCTCGATGCATGAAAACTTTAATGAATATTGACGATAAGGTAAACCCTAATGCACATCTCAGCAACAGAGTACGTTCTCTGAACAGCAGAATGAAGCTAGAAATCAGCAACAAAAAATAATCAAAAAATTCTCAAATGTTTGAGAATTGAGAAACACATTTTTTGAGCAATATATTTCTTTTCTTTTCTTTTTTTTTTTTTTTTGGAGAAAGAATGCGTGTCCATGATGTAATGGCCTTCCAATACATTTTTTTCATAACATTTAAGTTTTCCTTTTAAAAATGACTGTATGTTCGTTAGATGTTTAAGAGTTTTTCTAGCTCTGAAAATGGTGAATTTTAATTTGAATAGCTGGTTTTGCTTTTGTAGTAGCAATATATTTCTTTTTTTATTTTATTTTATTTTTTGTAAGAGATAGAGTGCATGCTTGAGCGGAGACACGGGGGAAGGTAGTGGGCAGAGGGAGAGGGAAAGAGAATCTCAAGCAGGTTCCACACTCAGCATAGAGTAGAACGCAAGGCTAGATCTCACGACCCTCGATCACAACCTGAGCTGAAACAAGAGTTAGACGTTTAACCAACTCAGCCACCCAGGTGCACCAAGTAATACATTTCTAAATCGCCCACCGATCAGTGATCAAATCATAAAGAAAATCAAAGAGTATTTTGAAATAAATGATAAAAGTGTGACATACCAAACCTTGTGAGATGTACATAAGTCATGCTAAGAAGGAAACTTACAGTATTAAATAGATTTATTAGGAAAGAAGAAAATAAAATCAAATAAATGTTAGAAAAAAAAAGCAGAGTGAGCTAAAATAAAAGGGGGGGAGAAGGAAATAAACAATAAAATGAAAGCAGAAAATAGTAAAATAGAACAAGAAAGTACAATGAAGAGAAACAACACAACCCTCAATGGTTTCTTTAGAAAGACACAAAACTGAGGAATTCTCAGCAAGGCAAGGAGACAGACAGAATAATTATCAATCTTAAAAATAAGGGATCCATCACTGCAGATATTACAGATATAAAAAGAAATGATTGGATATATAGTATAATCAACTTCTGAAAATTAAGTGAAATGAAAAACCTTGAGAAAAATATAATAAACCATGCATGACAAAAGAAGAAGCAAAAAAAGTGTTTAGCAATTAGAAAAATTGAACCAAAAATAAAAACGGTCTCACAAAAGGAATTCTAAATCCAACCACTAAGTTTTTCAGACACTGAAGGAAAAAATAACATTAATCTTACATCATCTTTTTCAGAAAATAAAAAAGAAGAATTCTTACCACCTTATTTTAGAGTAAGAGAATAGGCTGATAACAAAATTCACAGCACAAGAAAGAAAAATTAATGCGATTAATGACATAGAAAGAATAAAGATAAAAAAAAAAATTAGTAAAGGGGCGCCTGGGTGGCTCAGTGGCTTAAAGCCTCTGCCTTCGGCTCAGGTCATGATCCCAGGGTGCTGGGATCCAGCCCCGCATCAGGCTCTCTGCTCAGCAGGGGAGCCTGCTTCCCCTCTTTCTCTACCTGCCTCTCTGCCTACTGTGATCTCTGCCTGTCAAATAAATAAAAAAACTTTTAAAAAAATTAGTAAAATCTTATTGGATGCAGAAAAAGCATCTGATAAAATTAAACACCTGTATATTATTTCTAAATTTTAAAAAAGCTCTTAGCAAATTAGGAATAGAGTGGAATGGAATTTCATTAATCTGATTAAAGATTATGTATAGAACAAAACAAAAACAGAAAGCATTATATCACATGGTAAAACATTGAAAGCCTTCCTCTAGGTATCAGAAATGAGACATTTTAATTTGACCCAGAACCAGAAGTCTGAGCAAATGTAATAACGTGAGAAAAAAAAAAAAAGAAAGAAAAGAAACACACACACACAAAGAGAAAAAAAGAAAAAAATACCAAAGATGTAAATGTAGGATAAGAAGAAATAAACCTATCCTTCTTTCTAAAGACACGTTGTATAAGTAAAAGATTCAAAGGAATGTATAGGTGAACTATCAAAATTAACAAGTGATTCCAACAACTGGATACAAGGTCCCCAAACAAATTCAATTTTATTTCTATATCCCAGCATCAAATAATTAAAAATGAAAAATTTTAAATTACCTCACTTTAAAAAGATAACAAACATCAAATATACAGGATTATATCTAACAAAACTGTGTAAGACCTCTACAGAGAGAAGTACAGAATTTTAAGAGAAATGAAAGAAATGGAAACATACACCATAGTTGTGGATGAGAAGACTAAATATTTTAATGATGTCAGTGCTACTCAGATCAGGTTTGATGAAATCTCAGTCAAAATTCTGAAAAATTTTATGAAAATTAATAAACTGATTCTGAAATCCTTGGTCATCAAAGGCCCCAGAAAAGCCGTCGCAACAGGGGAGAGCAGTAACACAGTTGGGAGACTTAACGTGAAGGATGTCAACATTCACTAGACATCAGAGTAATTAAAAGAATAAACTCTCGGCACAAGAAGGAACAAGAAGGCCTTTGGAACACAGGAGAAAGTTCAAAACTCCACCTACAGGAACGAAGAGCCTTCACGTAGGGCCCTCGTGGTACCACAGAGCTTACGGGAAACGGGACATCAATGGAAAGTGCGCATTCCTAAACAGCTCACCCTCGTTAACGATCAAGGAAGAGATAACCAAAGCCGTAGCGATCAAGGAAGAGATAACCAAAGCCGTAGCCAGACACCACAATGCACCCAGCAGAACGGCTAGAACGGAAAACAAAAAACAAAAAACAAAAAACAACTGACAATGCCAAAGGCGCCGAGCAGGCAGAGGAACTTCACGCTTACAGGTTCCTGGACGGAGTCTGTGTTTGTTCAACTACTTTGGAAGATTACGTGGCAATCTGTATCCCATGTGAACTCAGAGAGAATACACTCCCCGCAACTGCTCTCCTGGGTACAGAACCGCCAGAACACACGCGTTCGACGGAGAGCGTCTGTGCAGACACTCGCGGATGCAGACAGATACAGAGGGAGAGGGACATGGAAACCGTTCGTGGCCGCCTTGCTCAGAACTGCTAAATCGATCAAATCCCGACGATAGCCGAGTTGACAAACTGTGGCATAACATCCAATCAACACTGTATAACGCTGATAATTAATAAGTCATTATTATCAATTAATAATTATTCCTGCCACACACAATAACATAAGTGACTCTCACTACGTAAAACAAACTAGTCTATAAACCCATTAAGATAAAATTCAGAAGCAAACTGGGGTGCTGGGTGGCTCAATTAAGCATGTGCCTTGGACTCAGGTCATGGTCTCGGGGTCCTGGGATCAGGCTCCACGTTGGGCTCCCTGCTCAAGGGGGAGCCTGCTTCTCCCTCTGCCTCTGCCCCTCGCCCCAACCATGCATGCTCTCCCGAAGAAGTAAATCAGATCTTCAAAGATAGGCACAAAGTAATCTGTGAAAACCCTAACTGACCCTGGCTACCTGTGAGGTGGATAACGGTAGAGGTTAGAAGAGAGAAAGGGGGACTGAGGAACAGGGAATGTGCTGCTGTCCGGTCTGTCTGGGTAACATGGGCTTGTTCCCTTTAGGATTTGTGTACTTCAGTGAAAAGGTAATCAAAAAAATAAAATGTGGGGGCGCCTGGGTGGCTCAGTGGGTTAAACCACTGCCTTCGACTCAGGCCATGATCTCAGAGTCCTGGGATCGAGCCCCGCATCGGACTCTTCTTCTCAGAGGAGCCTGCTTCCTCCTTTCTCTCTGCCTGCCTCTCTGCCTGCTTATTATGATCTCTCTGTCAAATAAATAAAATCTTTAAAACAAAACAAAAATAAAATTAAATTAAAATTAAAATGTGGAAAAAAAATGTGTAAACGAGTTTGGAGTCAGAAAATCCTTCGTTCGAATCTGTTCTGCCCCTTGCTCACGGTGCCCCCTTGGACACGTCACTGACCTTTCCGAATCCCAGACTCGGCTGCGAAGAAAGCGCAGGAATCCTTTCTGCTCACAGAGTATCACGCACGATAGTAAGATAATGACCGTCGGAGTGGTTGGCAATGGGGGTGGCCACGGCATGTGTTTTGGGGGTGGGAGAGTGATGGGAAACGTTCTAGAAACCGGGATACACAAGGAGGCGCTGCGAGACACTCAGCTCACTTCCAGGTTCCTCCCCCCAGGCTGGATCTCCGAATTCACACCCAGAACCTCCTATAATCCTTTCTCATCCTCTGCCTATGTAATCAACATTCTTGGAAGCAATAAATTTCTGTCCTTTAATTTGCTTCAGGAAGTTTAGTTGGTCAAAGTCCACCAACAGTTCCTGTTACGTTAGGGTCTCGCATCTTTTCTCCAGTTCTGACCTTAGAGGCCTGCGTTCTCACTGTTTGCTTCTCTTGGGCAACAGCATATCCCGCAACTTCTTTGCATAAGCTCAGGGCAAAGTAGGGGCCGGTGGCCAAGCCTGCTGCTTTCCTTCTTGTCTGCCAAGGGTTTCTTGTGAGCAGAGAGGCTGAGGCCACGCAGCTCGCACGGCGCGTCGTAGCTCAGTTACACACACAGAGAAAGCGTTCTGGAACGCACATTGCCAAGGGCACGGGATCTGGAGCCACAGTGCCAGGGTTGGAGTCCTAATTCTGCCCCTTATGAACCGTGGAACCCTGGGCAAGTCACTTAATCTCGAGTTTCCTCAGCTGTAAAATTACAATAAACACAGTCCACAGGTCATAGGACTTCTATGACAAGTTAATGAGTTCGCAGTATAAACCTCTAAGAACAGTGCCCTGCACGTGAAGCTATCCCCACCCAGGGGATAGCTGTAATTCTTAGAAGCAAGTTACCAGCAACTTTAAAACCTCAAACAGCCCTAAAAACTATACTTAAGACCTACCTTGATTTTATTGAGGGAGCCCCCCTCCCAATGGTGGTAAAACTTGACAATCCAGCCTCGCTGCCTGTTCAGCCTCCCGGTGCTCAGAGCACCCACGGGCCACTGAGCTGCTTACAAGTCCCCAAATGTGCCAGATGCCTTGTCTCTCTGCCGGCCATCCCTCCTTCAAAACCCAGCTTGGATTCATCTTTTCCATGGAGCCCTCCCTGATCCCACGAAGCAAAGTGTGCTCCCTCCTTCCTCTGCACACCTACCTCTTAGAATACAAACTGCACAAGACTGCAAACATGTTAGCTTCCCCAAGGAGACTGAGATCTCCAAATGCGTGGCTGTGCCTTCTTCATCCTCTTAGGAGCCAAATCCTACGGTGCACCTGGAGCCCAGAGGAACTCAAAAGATTAAGAATGCTAACGGACTACGAACGTTCCTACTCCTTCCCCAAGTTTACGGGTACAGAGACAAGAATGGAGATGAGAAGTGTTGCTATTTCGTAAACAAGCCACAGATGATAAGCAAAAGAAGCATCTCTTCCCTTCCTTCCCCCAAATATCCTTCGAGCAATAAACCAACAAGAAAAAAAAAAAAAACTAATAAAGGCACAAGTTTATGATTTGGAGAAACTAGCCTGAGAACGATGAGATCACTTTGTGCGTAATCAGAAAATGAGCATGACTTTCTCCTGTCCGCCCGCTCTCTCTACTGCCATGTAACTGAATACGGTTGTGATTTAATCACGTTTACTGCTCCTTCAAGCTGATGGCAAAAACCTCCGTCTCTCTTAAGTGTGTGCCCAGGAGCCTATCCCCAGGAGCATCCAAGAACAGAGTTTAATAATGAAACGTTAAAAACAACCAAAATTTACAAGGGAGTTAACCTGGCACACTCAATGATTGTCCTCAGTCTGCACGATCGTCCTAAGTCCGCGATGAGCCCTGCTCTTCAGTCGTCCAACTGAACGTCTCTGGAGTCGGCGGTAGGAAGCGTGTTCCTGTAACAGAACACTGGCTCCTAATCGTAGCTGCACATCATGAGCCTCTGGGGAGGCTGTATAAATCCTGGTGCCCAGGGTGCTCCCCCTGAACCAATTTAATAAGACCCCGGGCGGTTAAACCTCAAGGATCAGTATTTTTAAATCCTCCCCAGGTGATTACGATGCACGCTTGAGGCTATGAATTACGGCTGTAAACAAGAAAAGGCAAGCGAGCCTGAAGTTGTCCTTTTCCTCTTCATTCCCTCTGCACTGGAAACAAGACTCCACTGCAGGCTGGTGAAGCGATCAATCAATTACTATCAAGTAATTAACAGTGGCTGATTAATTAACGATAACAAATTAACATCTGTTGCAGGAGTTTTCCATATCTTATTCTCCTCTGCAATATTACAAATAAGCAGAAATAAGAAAATCATTACTGCTCTCTCCCTCTTCGCAGGAAACCATACAGAACCTGCAATGTGGGTCAGCCCATTGGGGCCAATGCTGTCAAGTCAGCCCCAGAACTCTGCAATTTTTTTTTTTTTAATTGTGGTGAAACACACATTTGCAAACTATACCATTTTAACCATTTTTCAGAATACAGTGTGGTCACATTAAGGATATCCTCATTGTTTTTCAACCATCTCCACCATTCAGCTGCAGAACCTTTTTCATCTTCCCAAACTAAAACTCGACCCATTACACAATAACTCCCATTCTCTGCTCCCAGCCCCTGGCAACCTCCAATTCTGCTTTATGTCTCTACAAATGTGATTAGGTATGCCATATAAGTGGACTAATACAGTATTTGTCCTTCTGGGTCCGACTTACTCACTTGGCATGATGTCCTCAAGGTTTGTTCACATTATAGCATGAAAAAAGGAAGGAGTTTATTTCCCTTCTTAAGGCTGAACAATATATCATTATATGTATACACTGTATTTCATTTACCCATTGATCCCATCGTCAGTGGACATCTGGGTTGTTTTCATGTCTGGGCTACGGTACCCAGCTCACAGCATGCTGCCACAGACACACGTCTACAAGCCTCTGGATTTTCACGTAAGGCGTTGAATCTCCAGCATGGCCGGCATTCTCACCCGGGGAATCTCACAACAGTAAAACAAAAGGGTCTGGTGTAGTGTCCCGAATTCTAAGATGGCTCCATGATCTCCAATCCCTGTGTCAAACTCTTGTATAATCCACAACCCTTGAGAGAAGTAGAACCTGTGATCTGCTCCTTGCCAACAGAATACGGCAACAGTGAAGGGAGGGTCACCCCATGTGTGTAATATAAGATTTCATCTTAATCAACTATAAAGAGATTCTCCAACTGGCCTTGAAGAAGTAAGCTGCCATGCTGGGAATGGGTCTGGGAGCAGGAACGCGGCTAGGAGCTCCGGGCAGCCACTAGGAGCCGAGAGCTGCCTCTGCTGACAGCCAGCAAGAAAACGGGGGACGTCAGTCCTACAACCACAAGCGACTGAATTCTGCCAACAATCATGGGAGCTTGGAGGACGGCTTCTTCCACTAGAAAGCTGGAGGAAGGGACACAGTCAGCTGATTCTCTGACAACAGTCAGAGTGAAACAGTCAAAAGTTTCACAGTGTGAAACCCTGAGCAGATGACATAATTGTTGTGCCTCAACTCCTGACCCACGGAAACTCTAGGTAACAAATACGTGTTGCTGAGCTGCAAGGTTCGTGTTGGCTCGTCACTCAGCAAGGGAAACTAGTACACCTGGTTTTCCCAGTGTTTCTGTTCCAAGAAATTTCAGGTGATATCTTTCTCGCCTTTTACCTCCCTCTCCCTCATCTGACCTGGAAAGAAGGGACTGGAAGCTACAGATCTTTCTTTCCCTCATATTTCCGAGAGCTTGATCTATCATCCCCAAAGGGGTGCTCAAACCCCTGTGGCTTGAAAGTTACCAGTTAAAATTAATGGACATAATAAACATACATTCCGGGAAGCATTAAGTGGACACTGAGAGTTCCCAACTGCTCACATTTTAGTCTGAATTATATACAAGACACCCTCTGGTCATTCCCGGCTGTACATCTCAAACAAAACAAACCAACAACAACAAAACAAAAAACTGACAAAAACCTGTTAAACAAGGCTGCACTAAAACACCTACGACTAACAAGTAATCTGAAGGAGAGTCAACATGGAGGGGAGGAGGTAAATTATTTTAAAAAGAGATTTTAAGAGAAGGAAACAGCTTTAATCAAAGAATAAATACAAGAAACATAAGAAACACAGCTTTCACAGACAAGGTACTTCTAGAAAGAGTCTAAAAACCGATGGGTGCCTGGGTGACTCAGTTGGTTGAGCATCTGCCTTCTGTCTCAGGGTCCTGGGATCGAGCCCTGAGTCAGGCTTTCTGCTCAGCAGGGAAACTGCTTCCTTCTCTCTCTCTCTCTCTGCCTGCCTCTCTTCCTACTTGTGATCTCTCTGTGTGTCAAGTAAATTTAAAATAATAAAATTTAAGAAAGAGTCTAAAAACCGAAAAACTTTGTCTTTGGCTTCCCTTTTTGAGAATTCCATTGCAATTTAAACCCTAGAAAAAGTCAGGGGACAGGAGCGGAGCTGCTCAGGCTTCCAGAGGGAAAAGGGAGGCTTCCCCGGAAGCAGACTGTGCTGCTTCTTAGGAGGCAAAGGTCAGTGGAGATGCTTCCCCTGATCCAACGAGCTCAATGAAAAAGGTCACTCTTTTCTGGACGGTACTGTTTCTATTATACTCTTTCCTATGAATCTAACAAGAAAATGGGCAGTGTCCAGAAAGACATGCAATGTCTGTAAGAAAAAACTGGGTCAGGACAGAGTAGCGCATTTCAGAAGACACTTAGAAGACGTAAGTGAGGCGGCTGGAGGCTCATCTCAAGCCTGCAGGACGGCGGTTCAAAGCCAGACCCTCTCAGTTCGTCTGCACGAACCTCTCCGCAGTCCGGCAGCCCCACAGACTGTGGTCAGCTCCGTAGAAGTGAGCATCGCAGCAAGTACAACAGAATGAGTATCGGCTTCAGGGAGGCTCCGAATTGGGGGCAGCTGTGTTGACATCCAGGGGGCATCACAAGGCTCATGGCACTGCACGGTGAGCCCGGGCCGCCGACTTCTGCCAGCCGAGCCTCGGACAGTAATACTTCGCCGGCAGGCGGCTGTGAACCTGCAGAGAGAATTCCAACCCGGGTCACACTGCAGAGTGCCTGGCCTGGAGCAGGTGCTTAAAACCGGCACTGGGGGCCGCTGGCCGAGGATGAAGGAGAATGAGGGGGAACCGAGGACAAGTACGTGATAGAAACAGGAGAGACAGGACAGACGTACAGAGAGGGGAAGCAAAAGAAGGAGAAAACGAAATTAAACATGAGCTTGGCTGAGTAAGAGGTTCTAGTTACTGAACTGAAGCCGTTGACCCGAAGGACGGAAGGAGACCTTGGCCACCACCCAGCCGCCAGCCACGGCTGCTGGCTCTCGTGGGGACCCGGGGGCAGGGAGACCGCCAGCGCGGGCGCCGCTCCGAGGCAGCTGGGCGCGCCCACCTGCGCCTGGACTCTGGACTGTTCGCAGCAGTGAGGCCTCGGGTGTCGAGTGTTTTCCGGGGCTTAATGACACATTTTCCCCAACACCTGGCAACTGGCAGGCCAGAAGATTTGAGGATAACGCGAGCAGGAGCAAAGGGCGGCACCAACGGAGCAGAAGACCATCTGAGACCCGAGAGGCCGCCCCGCTGCGGGTGCGCGGTGAGGGGGGGCCAGGGCCTTCGGCTGCTGGAGAGAAAGACGAGGGGTCACAGGCGGGAAGCGAGAGGCACGGGGGCCGGGAATCAGAACGTCTGCCTGAGCCTCCTTAAGGTCACCGAGATGTCCAGGTAGCCGCTTCCTAATTCTAGGAGGTTCCTCAACTTGTCTGTGCTCCTTACCTCTCCCCTACATTTTTTTTTTAAGCAGCACCACCTTTTCCACTCCTGCCCTGCACGCACACCTCCAGGGGGAGCCATTCCCACGGCCGGCTGTGCCTCCTGTAGGGGCTGCCCTCGGACACCGGGGTGGAGAGCTCGCACCTGGCATCAGGCAGACATCGACGTGAGTCCTGGTTCAGGAAACCACCGAGCCCACGACCTTGAGCAAATTCAGAAAACTCTTGAACTACCTGAGCTTCCACTTCTCTTTCTCTGGTGCCACGAAAAGCAACTCCCACCTCATCAGGCAAGTCTCCCGTCCCCACGATTAAGGAGCAGACCCCGGAAGTTAACCTGTAACGGTTTTCTCAGGCATTCCTGCGTAGCCCGGTCTGATCGGGGTGTCTCAGTGCACGCCACCGCTGCAAAACGTAACCCCTGTTCTCAAACGTTCTGAACACTCACGGCAGACACAGCAACCCTGCCTTCACCCGAAGCCTCTGGCTCTCAGATCACCGCACAACTGGACTTCGTCTTCTTTCTTTCCTTATAGAGAGTTTCGTTTTCTGCTTTTTGGAAGACGTAAGTGAAGACAATACAAATTTTTTAACTGCCCAACTGATTAGTAAAAGTCTGTACGTACACTCCTTCAAATCTTTAATAATCGATTACATGAAATCTGGGTATAGAACCTCTCAAGCAGCAACATCTAAGTCATGATTTCATGGAACTAAAAAAAAAAAAAAAAGTTTCTTTCTCTCCCATCCAGCACATGCTCCTCTACTGCAAACTGAGTGCAGAGCAGAACTTTCTGGAAGCATCATTTTCAGGGAGATATAGTAGCCGGGAGCTGTTTGGAATCATACAAAACCAAAGCACTAGAAACGCATCCATTTCTAATGACATATTTAATTTTTTACAAGGGTTCCCAACTAAAATGTAATTTTCATCTTGGAAAGGTGGTATATTGGAGTTGTTAGAACAGACTTGAGAGAGCAGAGTTTCTGGTGTTGAATCCTGGCTCTGATATTAAGAGCCGTGTAACCTTGGACAAGATACTTAATTTTGCATGCCTCAGTTTCCTCATCCGTAGAATGGGGGTGTAATAATACTATCTGTAGTATAGGTTTGTTGTGAGAATTAAATAATTCAGTATTTGTGAGGCATTCAGAATGGCGGCAGGCACATAGTTTGTGACATATAAATGCTATTATTATTACTACTACTGGTCATTCCATACAAACAGTTCGTCCAGTGAAGAAGCCACATTTCCATAACGCACACTCGAATGCTCGGCCCCTCTTCAGGAAGGAAACCCAGAGGATAACAACCACACTCCTTCTCGACCCCTTGATGTAGATCTTATTTCCATGGATGACTCACCAACATTTTCCACTTTTACCTATTCTGCTCCTGGGGTGGGAGTGACAAAGGAAACTAATTGTCCCTCCTAAAACTAGAGTCAACATCTGAAGTCAGATGGCAAGTCTTTGTTTTATCCTTCCTTTTCAGGGAAGAACAATAGTTTCAAATGATAGTTTTTGCGTTCCTAGTGAAAGGCAGTCATACTAGCAACTCTCCAGATGTCTCTGATTAATGCGCCTGTGTTCCGCCAGACACGCAGCATGAGCTTGTAATCTCGCTCTGCCGAGGCTGAAGTTGGCTAAACAATGTCTACATAAACGGAAAATTTAATTTCAGTGAAAGGTTTGACCTCTGCGTCCATGGTTGTCTTGGTGCTGAAGCCAGGTCAGACATGACCAGAAATGCTATCTGAGCGCTTCCTTGCCCTCCTCTGCCACTCAGTTCTCAGCCCTGAAGAGCGCTGTGCTCCTCTGGGAACCTGCTCATGCCCCTCCGTAGAAAGCGAAGTGCACTGTCCAGGAGCTCTAAGCCATTCCCTGTGTCACACAGGCCTGAGCCCTGAGGATCCAGCACTTGGTAAACACTGAGAGAGTGAGTAAGCTCTGCTCAGCTCTGCCTGGAAGGAGCCAGAAGCACCCATGCTCTTCCTATCCATCAATAAAGCAGGTGAAAAGGTGCCCACACTGTCTGATGTGAGGGCTTTGATTTTTGTGGGGAGTTCTAAGAAAATCAGGATTGTAGAGGAAACGAACTGCTTTCAAAGTCAAGAATCTTGGGTTCTAAACTTAGCCCTGCCACTGCCCATGACATACTCTGCAACTCCCCTGCCTGTCTCCCCTCTTCTGCAGTAAAGGTTCTTCCAGCTCTAAATCCCCGGCCATTTGCTAAAATAAATTTATGTCAGAAATCAGAGAACTTGATACACCGTAGTGCTCTGACTCATCATGATTTATGATACTTCAGTAAGGCTAAGTACCTGTAATAGAAGCGGGCTCTGTGCCCACATAGTTGTATGCCTCTGAAGATCAAAAATGGTCAGCGAATACAAGGCCAAGTTGCTACAAAAGGCCATGATGCGCCGCAGGTTCAGCGCCATTGAAGAGTGGCCCCACCTTGTGCTCTCCTCCGTCTGACAAGCACATTCTCCTTTGCTGTGGCTCTGTCCTGGAACCAAATACGAGTCCTATGTTGCCACACTTCTCTAGGTCATCATTCCCATCTCAGGAAACAGCAGTTCCAGTCAAAAACACACAATCAATTTCTAAAGAAGACTTGCAAATGGCGAACGGATGCAAGAGAAGATGTTCAATGTCTCCAATCATCAGAGAAATGCAAATCAAAACCACAACGCGGGATCATACCTTACAGGCGTCAGAACGCCTAGTATCCAAGAGACAGGAAATGAGGAATGTGGGCCAGGATGCGGAGAAAAAGGAACTCTCGTGCACTGTTGGTGGGAATGTAAGTTGGTGCAACCATTATGGAAAACAGTGTGGAGGTTCCTCAAATCATTAAAACAGAAACAGCGCACAATCCAGTAATCACACTCCTGGGTAGTTACCCAAAGAAAATGAAAACACTGATTTTAAGAGATACGTACATCCCCATGTTTACTGCAGCCTTATTTACAGCCAATGCACGGAAGCAACCCAAGTGTCCATCAACAGATGAATAGATCAAGAAGCTGTGGTATGTCTGTATGCAGCGGAATATTACTCAACCATACAAAGAATGAGATTTTGTCATTTGTGACAACATGGATGGAACTAGAGGGTATTGTGCTAAGTAAAATAAGTTAACAGAGAAAGACAAATACCCTATAATTCCACTTATATGCAGACTCTAAAAAACAAAGTAGAACAAACCAACAGAAACACACCCATAAGGACAAAGAACAAACTGGTAATTGCCAAAAAGGAGGACCATGGGGGCTGGATGAAGGGGGCTGTGGAGTGCAGGCTTCCAGTTCTGGAAACAGGAAGCCACAGGGATGAAAGGCACAGCACAGGGACATAGTCACTGGTACTGTAAAGTCCTATAGACCCAACAGATGGAACCTACACTTCAGGCGAGCACGGCATCCCTTAGAGTGTTCGAATCCCGACGCTGTACGCCTAAAACTAGCATAACATTGTGCGTCAGCTGTACTTCAGTTAAAGCCTAATACGTAATCCAGAACTGCAACATCCAATACAGTAACCACCAGACACGTGGCTATTCCATTTTAAAGTTCATTAAAACAGGGGTGCCCGGGCGGCTCAGTGGTTAAGACTCTGCCTTTGGCTCAGGTCATGATCGGGTCCTGGGTTCGAGGCCCACACGGGGCTCCCTGCTCCTTGGGAAGCTGCTTCTCCCTCTCCCACTCGCCCCACGTGTGATACTGCTCTTACTCTCTTGCTCTCTCTCTGCAAATAAATAAGTGAAATATTTTTAAAAAATAAAATAAAGTTAATTAAGATGAATACTCCATTCCTCTGTGGCACCAGCCATCGTTCCAGTGCTCACAGCCCCATTTTGCTCTTGGCTACCACACTGGGCAGCACCGATTATAGAACACATCTGCCAGGGCAGAGTGTCCTGTCGAACGGCACTGAGTTAAGAGTTTCCCAGCACCACTACAGTACATACGTTGTTCCAGAGAAACCAGGGCGGTCCCTCTATACAGTTTGAGGCCCCCCTTCAAGCCCCGCAGGAACACTTGATGGATACGGGACAGCAAAGCTGGCATGAGGGGGCTGTCTGGCCGTTAGTGAAGTTCACTTGCCGTTTACAATAACCTCGAGCACGGGGCCCCAGCAAGCTCACAGAGTACCGGGGATGGGGTTTACAGTTTCTCATGAATTACTGAATCTGAATCTTCAGGTCACAAACCTGTCGTCCCCCAATGTTCTTTCAGAGTTTCTGTTGGTACATCATCTATGCCTAGCGCTGCTGACGGCCAGAGGGCTGGGGATCTCCCCTCACGTTCCTGCTCACTGTCCAGTCCGGTACTCATCGGACACATTCTTGTTGACAAAAAGACTAAAAAGCCGTTCAATGGCTTTCTGACTCAGTGTGGAAGCAGGGACTCCAAAATGTTGTTGCCACTTATCAGTAGGAACAAATTCAGTCAAAAATTCAGCCAAGAAACTTTATAGAGCTCAACAAATAAGTCATGAGGACCTCAAAATAAATGAAGGAAACGTTGACAGATACGTTAAATTCTCTAATATCTTCAGTAACTTCCTGGAAAAGTAGCTAAGCCAGCGAGTGCGAGGTGCCCCCCTCTTTTCTAATGCTCTCACTCCTAGAAAATTGTTTCTCGCAAGATTTTTGGTAGACTCTATAAAAGATATATAATAATATCCAAAGTTTACTTGAGGCTTTTCTCTAAAACTAGAACTACTTGAAACTGGAAAATGATTTGTAATGCTGACTAACTTTTTAAAAACTGGAAAATTTAAAGTCTCTGACTTGATGATGTTAGTCATCTATATTTAGGCAGTTATTCCAAACTTAAGAAGAAAGACATCTGCAAGGGAGATTGCAAGACAACTTGAGGCAAAAACTGCTGCAAGGGAACCTAGGGCACAAACCAATCCATGAAAAAAGAATGGATGGTCCCCCAATTCTAATTATTGTTTTCAATTTAGAGCCACAATGTTTTATGGAAGTGTAGGAAGGAACATTAGGACAGGGATGATCTAGTTTGGTCTCTTTGGGACTTATTCATTAAAAAAACAAAAACAAAAACCAAAAAAAGCCATTAGCCTACTTCTTCATCATGGCCTCCACGTAGACTCGTACCCATGGCTTGCCTTTATGATGAAGGGAGTCATTTTTAGTCCTCATTCAAGAGCTCTAATGTTTTCCCTCCTGTGTCCCACTCACTATAGATAGGTGGTTTGGCTCAGAAACTGACTGCACCTAACTACTGATTTATTTTCCTGATTACAAAAGAGTTAATAAAAAAATACAAAGAAAGAAATTTTATACAAAGGAATATGTTTATCTTGAATGGTCCAGTTCCCTAACACCAGGAGTATGGTGTTCTGCCTCAAGATGGACAAGTCTTTGGAACAAAAGAATGAACATATCTTCTGCTCAAGAGAAATCTGGTAGAATATGTAGGGGCAGGTCAAAGAAGATGAATTGCTATTAAATTCTCTGATGCTTCTCTTAGATATATAAGAACATTCCTATTTGAAAGATTTTTGGTGGGACAAATAATATACTGTGCTTACATACATATAATAATATACTACGTAATATGTACTATTACTATATATGAAAGTATCTCTGTTATATCAAAAGAGAAGATTAGATGATTTCCAGCACAAATCCACAAATCCACACCATGAAAAGTAAATATTAGTTTTGCAAAGGGAGTAGATACGACCTTCCTAAACCAAATAATAATAAAAGTCTTGGCTTACAACAAACTCTTCATTTTTTCTTTAATAGCAAACTCTTCTGAACTCTAATATTAATCAGATTTCTTTCAGCCACAGAGTATTATGATTAATAACCCAGTGTGACTTGTTTCCTTAGCAAATATTTATTGATCACGCACTATGTGACTGTCAACAAATTGATGAATTAAACCTCCCTTTGTAATTCTGTTGTCAAAATTAATCATTTATTTGTTTAAGTCAGATGTTTTACGTTGATTTATATGACTTGTGTTTATGAATAAGTTAAAATTTGTTTTAAATTCACAAATCCTGCATTTTGTTCAAGGGTTCCAGGCTCAGCCAAGATGTTATCAAGGTGAAAGATCTAATTTCAACTAAAAATGTTCATTCACTTAAAAATAATGCAGAAAAGAGACCCTAACTTGGGTTGTTTCTAGTCGGTCTTCCCAGCTTGGGAAACCCAACCTTCGGTAGGAAATGAAATGCGCATGCGCGTACAGGAACGCAATCATCAATACTTACAATTCCTCGTAAACATCTTTATTTTCTAAATTCATGCTTTTGATTGTTCCCTCCACCTGAAATGCCCTTCCCACCCCATCCAGGCTTTTTTCCCTCCTTCAGACCTCAGGTAAAGGTCACCTCCTCAGCCAGGCCTCCAGGACAACCCCAGTTGTGCTGTTTCTTGCCCTTCTCTCCCCGGACTGCAGACAGCTGCACGATACCGATCCCGTTGGTCCCATCACACCGCGTATCCCGGTTAGTAATTACCCGCATCTGCTGGGCTTCGCGTAGACTGCGGCCTCCCCCCAGGAAGGCTCTGCGCCTGTCTGCGCGCTAGCACCCGCGGGGCGTCTCACACCGGCGGCCCGTGGTGCTCCGCCCGCGCCGTGGGGTGAGCACGAATTCGCCCCCCTCTGAGCATCCCGCTTCTTCCTCTCCCTGACGCTTGCCGTCGGTGCGGGCAGCAGGGTTGAGCACACCGACCATGCATGGTGATCCGTGCCCGCATCCAAGCCCACTCCTGCGGGCAGACCTCCTGGGGCGCCCTCCGCGCACAGCCCTCGGGGCGCTCAGGATGACCAACCGACGTGACCTTCGCGAGCTCAGCTCCCGGGTACACGCATCCCAAGGGCCGGCTGAGCGCCGCCCCCGTGGAAAGGGGAGCTCTGCTTTGAGGGGCCCTTCTCCAGGACCCACCCACGCTGGAGGTCCCCTGCGTCCACACCCGAGAGCGGTCGTGTCCCCTTTCCCCGAAGAGGCCGGAGGAGCCCCCCGCCCTGCCCAGCCGGAGCGCGCGCCCCTCACCTGGAGTCCTTCCTGACTCTCGCCTTCTCGAAGGAGAACTCCGGGGGCTTGTTGAGGTCGTAGGTCCTGCTCGTGGGCTCCGCAGACACCCCGGCCTTTGCCCCCCGCCTGCTGTGCAGGGAGACCAAGCCCGAGGCCTCGCGGTGGACGTCCAGCGGCGCCTTCCCGGGCGAGGCCTGCGGCGCGCCGCCGCCCTGCGAGCGCACCACGTCCTGCAGCTGGTTGAGCTGGACGCACTTGGCCTGCAGCTGCTCCGTGAGCTCCGCCACGGCCGCCGTCTGCTTGGCCAGCTGCTCCCGCAGCTCCTTCAGCTGGTCCTCGCGCGCCTGCACGTCCGCCTCCCTCCGCCGCAGCTCGCGCTCCAGCTCGGCCACCCTGGCCCGCAGCGCCTGCACCCCCGGGGGCCCCGCGCGGCCGTCGGGGTGCTTGGCGTGCTTGGGTTTCACCGACCCATTGCCCATCTTGCTCCAGGACCTGCGAGAAGGCAGAGAATCGGGGTGACCCAGTGCGGGAGGGACCCACGTCCCGGCCCGCCCGCCTCATCCCGACCTGGGTCATAAGCGCGAACCCCGCGGGTCAGCACTACTGACAGTGATGCCCCTGCTTCCAGGCGGCGAGCGGGGCCACTGATCTCCTTCACCTCCCGGTGAGCTGGCACTTGGCTTCGCTGCCCCTGTCCCTGTCACGATGGCACAGGTGTCACACCGAAGCACTGTGCGCCGGCGGCCCGAGCTCCCTGCGCTTCTCTCCGCTCATTCTCCCCAGACAGCCGTCGAGGGCCCCACAGCGAAACTGGACATCAGCGCGGCCAAGAGGCCACACGAAGGAGCCGCTACAGAAGCAGAGGCTCGGACTGGGCACCGCTCTCCCAGCTCCCTGTGCAGCCGCAGCAAGAAACTACTTCCTGATCTAGAAAACCGCGTCTGCCTTCCTCCTGCGGACCAGACTGAGCCGTGCTGCTGCCTTCTTAACACGTTCCTCCTGCTGCGTGCACCCCTGTGTTCTGTATTTCCCTGTTAAAAAGTTCTGGGCAACAGTTCCTAGAAAGTAAAACAGAGGGATAAGGAGTCGTTGACATCCTTTACGGAATATCCTAAAGCCAACATTTATCCCCAAACGATGATGTGCCATGCAAGGCTCCACTCCTTTCCAGTTCACAATATGTTCAATGTAGGCCCCAAAGTGCATCCCTAACCAGCAGATCTCAGGCGGGGGTAACATAAACGAGGATTATCAGGGTAGTTTTAATTCTGTCAGAATCCTTTCGTCGCTGCTCAAAGCTCTGTGTTTACTGTAACATTCCTGATAAATACAAATAACTGGCCCCACAAACTTGTGATTTCATTGATATTATTACTTAAGTGGGAGATAAATTAGGTATCAGGCTTACTGAATCAATTCAATGAAAATTTTTTAAAAATCGCCTGCAGATCTGAAGTGCATATGAGCAAAACCAGTAAGGAGAACTTGAAAAGGTGAGTTTGGAAAAATACTGCTTTGATTAATTCCCATTAGGGGTTAAGTCTTTTTAGGCTACCTATCTAAACATCATACTTCCACATGTGTACTTTTTGACAGCCATAGCTCAAGACGCATTATAACACTTGTAAACTAAGTTTAAATTCTCTCTCATGATATAACACCCGAAGATCTAGATGACACTTTGTAGTTATATAAGTCACACATTCTTGCCCCTCTCTCCCTCTAAATTTCAAACTCAAGGAGAAATGAAATGCTCAGACTGATTTCACTAGCTCCCCCAGAATAATCGTGACCTCTACAGCAATAAAGGCAAAGACGGACAGATGTAAAACAGCCTCTAAGCCTCAAGCAGATGCAATCAAATAGCCAATGCACATCGCCTGAGACAGACGGCACACACAGCAAATAAACGTACTTACAGAAGTAATCTTGTAATGCCCAGATATTCCTCATAGAATTCAGGTTCAGAGTAGGCATTAATAAACATTAGCCTCCTGAAAACTGCCTTGCTATGTTGCAAAGATGTGGCAGGTTTAACCTTTAAGTTTCTCTTGACTTGGCGGCATTTACTATTCTTACATATTAAGAATATATAAAAAGGTTGAGGAGACTAGAATTCAATGAAGTGGACACCCTTGTATCCAAATAATCAATTCAGAAGACATTAGACTGGGACCTAGGAATAAACCTGAATGGGATTCTGCATGGCAGGCGTGAGATGGGGCTCCCAGAGGTGTCTTAAATTAATGAGTGCACAAGTTCTTAACATCGAGCAGTAACCCATTTCCTAGACATGCTTTTTAGGTCCATGGACAAGCATTCCTAACCAAGGCAGGTTGGAGGAAGGGGCGGGTTGGAGGAAAAGGGATTGCCTTATAAAGAAAAGTGAGCATAAAAACTTTAAAATGTAACATTAAACTAACTTACTCTTTAATCATAGAACAACTGTTTACCAAGACCTAAGACAGTGCCATGTACTATATCAGGGGCATAACTCCATGGATTTGGAATCCAATTGGACAGAGAAAAGAGTTCCAACATTCTTAATATGAAAAGGCTTAGAAACATTTTTGCTCTATGTATGGTACTCAAAATACCCTATTCTAATCCAATAATTTTACAAGCTTGAAACACAATGAAACAGGTGTTAAGTTCTCCCAAAACACCAGTTCTTCCCCCCATTTTAATGCAGATGCTTTAGAAGCTGTGTAAATCCTTCAAGCCAAGAATTCTTAAGAGGGGTGAAATTAACTGATCTTTCAAGTAACAAATTTAAGATATGTAAGTCAGTTACTGAATGGCTCAATACTGAGTCTGATTTCTCAGTGAGCTCACTCATTTAAATTTTGTTGTCCCTTAAGCCAAGGCTTCAAGTGCCTGGCTTCACAAAATCTAATTAGATTCACTGTTTCCTATATCAGTCACTAAGATAGATAAGCTATTTCTCCAAAATGTATTGCTAACCACAAGGAGAACATATTGTTAGAAACACAGGATGTTGCCCCACCAAACTAGCAACTACAGGTTATTAGAGTCATTCTTAGAATCAGAGAGCAAGACTTGTTGTAATAAGAAATGAACTTGGAGATGAAGATGAGAATTTAAGGTGAGCAACAGAGTCAGGCCAGCCAGGGTTTGGAAGACAACCCGCCCTTTCCGGTTGTGTGACCTTCTACAAATGACTTAGAATCCTGTTTTCCAATCTAGGAAGCGGGTATAATTATATTCAGCTCATAAGGTCATTATGAAGATTATGTTTACAAGGTATCCTGTACGATGCTTGACACACAACAGGCACCAAGTAGCTCTTACAGTGCTGGAGACAGACACTGAGTGTCTCGGCGGGAGGGACTCCCAGAAGAGATCACTGGTGGTTGGGACAAAGTCTAGCATGTCGGGTGTCTTCCAGACAAGAGGTCTCTAAAGATGCCACTTATTCCCTGGGGGTGAGGGGAACCTTACTCTGCCTGGCTTATCTCTTCCATTAAAGAAAGAAATGACTCTGGAACAGCCTGGGCAACCTTCCCTGAGAAGGGACGCTCCACCTAAGAATTGAGACCGGAAAGCTTCATGAATGACCCAGCTCAGGATCTAGGACTGTAAGGACTCCACAAGCTTTGTCATTCCCTCACACTGCCTCTACCTGTTTGCACATATTCAGGGTAAGCCTTCAACCAAAGGGGCCCACCGAACTATCTGGGAGGACAATTAATTAAAAAAAAGAAAAGAAAAAAAAAAAGGCTCACCGTGAAGGTGGGATTCTTCTGTCTCCATAAACAGGCAAGAGGAATGGAATGAGTTATGGCATTGAGCAAGAAAAGAAGAAAATACATGCAATTTTAAATAATTATTACATTAATTTGATCACCACTTAGGAAATATCCCATACAAGAAGTACCGGAAAAGACACAGGAGAAGCCAAACTGCCCGTGAAGGCTCTTGCCTGTGGTCGAACACCTGGCAGCCAGTGTGGGGGCAGTTGGGTTTTGTTTTCTGTGTTTTCCTCCAGCCCTAAACTAGTTTGAAACCACAATCTTGGCTCTGATCTAGATGATATCTATTTCTCTCTCTCCCCATATGGAGTCTGACATAAATACATTTATCTGTAAATATGGGAGATGATATAGTGCTGACTAAGGTGACAGAGCCAGACTCTCAACCCAAGCAGTTTCCTTAGTATATATCTGTCCTTGGGCACAACGTTGGGCTTGGGTGTCAATAATAGAATAGATGGACAGACCCACGGACAGAGCCACGGGCAGATAAAAATCACTATGCACATCATGTAAAACTGTTAGAGGGTCAAATGAGATAAGCCATATTAAACATTATTACTATTACTGTTACCATTATTTAACATTATTAGTAGTACTGTTACCATTATTTACCCAACAAAATAACTCATCTTAGTAGAAAAATGTACTGATCAAAAAACATGCACTAAACGAACAGAATATTTTCAGAGAACAAAGTCAGTGGTGATACAAGCAGACTTCAAAACTTACTATTAAAAAAAAGACTTACTATAAAGCTGCAATAATCAAGACAGTGGTATTAGTGAAAGATAGACGAATAGATCAATGGTACATAATAGAGCTCAGAAATAGACTCACACAAATATAGTTAACTGACCTTTGACAAAGAAACAAAAACAGTTCAGTGGAGAAAGGATAGTTTTTTAACAAACTGGACACACACACATACACATGCTCATTAATCTAGATACAGATCTCATATCTTCACAAAAATTATCCTCAAGTGTATCAAAGACCTAAACATAAAACACAAAACTATAAAATTTCTAGTAAGACAACAGAGACAAAATTCTAAGTGATCTTGGGTTTGGTGATGACTTTTTAGATAAAACATCAAAAGCACAATCCATGAAAGGAAAAAAGTTGATAAGGTAGACTTCATTAACATTTAAAACATCTGCTCTGCAAAGACACCATTGACAGAATGCAACAACAAGCCACAGACTGGGAGACAGCACTTGCAAAGCACATATTTAATAAAGGACTAGTATCCAAAATATACAAAGAACACTTAACATTCAACAATAGGAAAACAAACAACCCAGTTAAAAAATGGGCAAAAATAAGGGGTGCACGTGTGGCTCAATCAGTTAAACATCTGACTTTAGCTCAGATCATGATCCCAGGGGGCTGGGATCGAGCCCCACCTCTGGGCTTTCTGCTCAGTGGGGAGTCCACTTCTCCCTCTCCCTCTCCCTGCCTCTACCTCCCTCTACCTGCCGCTCTGCCTGCTGTGCTCTCTCACTCTCTCTCAGTCAAATAAATTAATAAAATATTTTTTAAAATGGGCAAAAATCTAAACAGATATGTCACCACAGAAGATACACATGTGGAAAATAAGGATGTGAAAATATGCTCAACATTGTATGTCGTTAGAGAATCTCCAAATAAATCAGTCGTGAGATACCACCATATACCTATCAGAATGACCAAAATCCAAACACTGACAACACCAAATGCTGGAAAGAATGTGGAGCAGCAAGAACTCCCATTCATTGCTAATGGGAGTGTGAAGTGATACAGTCACTCTAGAAGACAGTTTGGGAGTCGCTTATAAAGCTACATAATTATATAATCCATTGGTCATGTTCCTTGGTATTAATTTGACTGATATGAACATGTACGTCCACACCAAAACCTGCACATGGATATCTGCAGTAGCTTTATTCATAACTGCCGCAACCTCAAAGCAATCGGGATGTCCTTCATTGGACAGACAGATAAACAAACTGCGGTAAACCTAGACAATGAAATATTATTCAGGGTTGAAAAGTTGTAACGATCGAGCCATGACAAGACATGGAGGCATTTTAAATACATATTGCTAAGTGAGAGAAGTCAGTCCGGAAAAATCTACGTACAGCATGATTCCAACTATTTGACGTGCAGGAAAAGACAAAATGTAGAACACTGAAAAGATCCGTGGTTGCAGAGACTTCAGGAGAGGGAAAGAGGAAAGAATAGGAGGAGCACCGGCAGGTTTCAGGGCCGTGAAATTACTGTGCGATGCTGTGACGGTGGATAGGCGTCTTGCACATGTGTCCAAACCCACAGAATGTACAATACAAAGAATGAGCCCTATTGTTAACTAGGTACTTGAGTTAATAATCATGGGCCAATCCTGGTTCATCAATTATAACAAATGTAACATTTATTATCATACTATATATAATATAATAATATATAATAATATATTTATAAATAATATATAATATACATAATAATTATATATTATTATACAATTGTATCAATGTATCACATTGATTCAAGATGTTAAGAATAGGGGATAGGAGGAGGGGGCAGGGGAGCATACGGAAACTCTCTGTAATTTTCGCTTAATTTTTCTATAAAATTGTTCTAAAAACTAAAGTCTATTAATTAAAAAAAAAAACACATATTAAAGAGTGAAGGCAAAAAAGCTGACAGCATATCCAGGAAACAGACAGATGCATGATGAGAGAAAGAGAGTGCCGAGCCACGAGAAGTCTAGGGCAGGAATAAGACGCGGAAGAATTCACACGCCACGTTATGGTATCTGCATTTTAGTGGAGGTCAAGTTTTTTTCAAGTTATATGGTCACATTTGTCCTTGAGAAAAGACTATTTTCTTGGCCATATGGAATGGAGTGAAAAGAGCTTTAGAGGGAAAGGAACAAAGCAAAGGTTATTGCGCCAATCCGAGTCACAGGTGATGGGACGGGGACAGGCCAAAGTCCCAACCCCATTCTCATGTCTTGAACTTCTGGAACTCAAGATAACTCTGCTTACACGGACCAGCTCCATGGTAGCCAGAAGAGAAAACCGTGATCATCAGGGATTTGGTAAAAGCTATGAATACAGGTAACTCTGCAATTTCCTTGCCTTCAACAGACCATGAAAAGTAGAATCAATTCTCTTTTTTTATGATATGGAGAGTTTGAAATGAGAGAAGTGAACTACACAAGTTTTTATAAATAGTCTTTTAAGTCTATGTGAAACTTGATGCATTTGGTGCTATCCTTAATTTGTTTCACCAAATTTCTTTTATAAAATAATTAACCATCACTAAATATATAAACCCCTGCTTCTTTTCCCTGAGGTGAAGCACACAGAGCTGCCATTGTGAGAACAGCTCAATTCCCCGTCGATGCTATAGTTAAAACCATCCGCCCGTCTTGTGACGGATGACCCGGGACTCAGTTTTGAATCTACTGTGTGTTTTCTGTACCAGAGCACGGCAGTTTGAGAGCAATCTTCTCTCCTCAGGCAGTCATATGAGCTCAGTTTCAGCTACCCCAGAGGTTGACTCTCTTTGAAGGGCCTCTCCACCCAACAGAATGTTCATAGTGAATTTTACGAATGACACATATCCTGTGTTTTCACTGTCCAATGTGGTGGCATTCCATTCAGCTATTTTTGGGTGCTGCAGTATCCGATAGACAGGCCAAGACAGAGAAATGTAATTTTATAGGTGTAGGTCAGGATATTACAGCTGATGGAACCTGAGTGGTGATAAGGAGAAAGAGAACAAAGATTTGGAAATTTCCACTGTGGCAAACTGGGTAAGAGGGGATGTCATGAACCAAAAGGAGGAGCAGATTGGAGGGATGAGACAGGGAGTTCAATTCCGGACGAGCTCCGTGTGAAGGGCCTGTGGAAACTAACACGGAGGAGTTCAGTAGGCCGTAAGACGCGAGCACTGGACAATCAGGAGCAGGGAGTTGCAAATGTGTCTGATAGCCTCAGTACAGGCTGAAGCTGAAGTAGTAGATGAACGTGCCCAGGAGACTGGCAATAAGGAGAGGAAAAGAATCTAGGCATACATCCCACGTGGAAGAAAAACTAGAGATAGGGTAAGAAGAAGCTATTGCTTTGGTAAAAGTGAGAGAGGGTAGGAATGGGTTCATAGAACGAGATTGGTGGAAGGAATCCTGCAGGGACTAAATAGCTCAGTGTGATGAGTACATGGGTGTGCACAGAGGGGAAAGAAAGAAAGGAAGGAAGGAAGGAAGGAAGGAAGGAAGGAAAATGATCCCAATATTTTGATCTTAGAAGGCTTAGAGGCAGGTAGTACTATTAACTGATTCATTCATTCAGAGATGAAGAGAGCAACATCTACGGGCTGGGCGCCGAGACATTGACTCAAGTCAGGGCGATGAGCATGCTTTATGGGGACAGGAATGAAGCTGACCTTATCTGTGTTGAGCATGAGGTGTCTGAGTGTCATCACGGTCGAAATGCTGAGCAGAGAGCAGCAAAAAAGAAAGGTGGAGGCAAGAGACTGCTTTACAGAGGGAAGACTCTGAAGTCCCATTAGTAGATGAGATCACTCCAAGAAAGGGAAGGAATGCCTCTGCCATTACATATGTACATCTAGATAATACCTACAGATCCTGTTGATAGGAGAAGAGGCAGAGAAGCAAATAAGGAAGACGCGGAAGGTGCAGTTGTACGAGTAAGAGAAGTAGCAGAAGTATCCTAGAGGCCAGGAAGGAAAGATTTCCAAGAAGTGAGCAGGCGGCTGTTTACATCCCACAGATACACCAAAGCAAATTAAATCAGAGGGGAAAAGCATGGAATTTAGCCTTTCACACAAGAGTTTGGATAGAAATCTGATTTCAAAGGACCGTGGGAAGAGCCGACATTGACAGCAGGGGCTTCAAGATGATAACTTGGTTCATGAAGTGGATTTTTACAACAGTGGGAACTTGAGTGTGTTTGTAAACCCGGAATCATGGACCAGCGTAGATGCCGAAAAATGAAAACATAGAAGAGGGAATAACTGATAGGGAAATGGCCTAGAGGAAGACAATGTGGGATCAGAAGATTTGGGCAACATCCAGGCAGCACCTGCCTTCCCCAGGGCGGTGAGTTAGCCTCACCTGTAAGGACCGCACAGGACTGTAGTTCAGTCTGCACACGGAGCACAGAGATCTCTGCCACATCGTCTGAGGCCGTTTATTTTCAGTTACACAGTGTCTCAGCGCAGGCACAATGGCCTCTCATTCTCCAAAGAGGATTCTCCACCATATTAGGTCCTGCGCTCCCGTGCACTACACAGTTGCGCAGCGACAGACACTGCGCTCGTCCAGGAGTTCAACAGAAACTTGCCAAGAAAAGAGACAATGATTTCTAAAGAACTGGGGACGGGCGTCGGGAGCTGTACGTTGCTCCCTTCCCTTATTTAAAAAAAAAAAGAAAAAGAAAAAGAAAAGCCCCTCGGACCCTCTGGAGCAAGGTGGAAATCAGACTTTTCTACCTGTTAATTCTGCCCCCCTTGTTTCCAGCCTCATCTCCGGCCTCGGCCGCTGCCCATCCGCACCCTAGTCCTGCCCCGCGCTGACCCCTGCTTTCTCCCCCATCCTCTAAGTGACGATTTGCGGGGTCCGCTCGCTCCTGTCCCTGCATCACTTAGAAATGCAGGAACGCGAAAGCGCCTCCGGGAGCTGCGAGCGCCCCCGAGCACCCGCCCAAGTTTGCGCGGACTCCCAAGTCCTCGCGCCCGGGGCCGCCTCGTCGCCGCTCCGCAGGGCTGGAGGAGCCCGAGCGCACGCGGCCCGCCCCGCGAGCCCCAGCCCCGGAGCGCCGCCGCCTCGGGGGGGACAGCCGCGAGGACCCCCGCCCCGAGGACCCCCGCCCCCGCGCCGAGCTCGCCCCTCCCGCCCCTGCCCGCATCTTAGGATCACGCAGCCCGTCCGCGCCCGCGGCGCCGGGGAGCACGGCCACAGCCCGCGAGCAGCGCGCGCCCGCGTCCACACACACATGCACGGGAGCGGAGGGTGTGGAACGGCGCCCCGCGCCCCGCGCGCCCCGCCGGCACCGGCGCACCCCGGCCCCGCGCCTCCCCGCGCGGCCCCCGCGCCCCAGCCCGCCGCCCGCCGAGCTCACCGCACCGCCGGGAACTTTCCAGGTGCGCAGCTCGTCACCTTGGCGCCGCCGCCCCCGCGCCTCCGCGTCCTCTCCCGCGCCGCCCTCCCCTGCCGCCCGCGGCGCCCGAGCCTGGAGCGCGGGGCCCTCGGCGAGCCCGGCCGTGCGCGGGACGCGCGGCGCGGGCCCGGGGCTCCGGCTGCGTGGGATCCGGGGGCGCGGGCGAGCGCGCTGCGGGCAGGAGCTGCGGCGGCTCGGGTGCTGCCGCCTGGCTCCTCCGCGGGGGCCGGTGCGGAGCAGACGCGCCGGGAGGGAGGAGGGAGGGAGGAGGGAGGGGAGGAGGCGGAGGAGGGGGAGGGTCAGCGGGGCGGCCGCGGGCCGGAGCGCCGAGCCGGCCTCCCGGAAGGTGGGGTCCCCGGCGCATCCCGGCCGCCGCACCTTTGCTCCGCGGCGAGCCTCGGCCGGAGCCCGGCCCGCCCTTCACAGCGCTCCCTCCGCAGCGAGGCCGCCGGCGGGAGACGACGTCGGGCGTAAACCGTGTTTTATGTTATTGTTATTTCCACTTCGTGGTGTGGGACGAGGGGACAGGAAAGTTCGGGGGCGCGTTCCTCTCCCCGCCCCAGTCTGCCCTGCGCCCCCCCCCCCAGCTCGCCTTCCCTCGCGGAGCGCACGCGGGGCGCACGGCCGGACGCGCTCTCTGGTCACTCGCTGCCCTCCCAGCGGACGGGTGACCCCAGGAGCCCCAAGCCGCGCTCTCCCCGGACTCTGGAGACACAACTTGCGCCCAGTTTGCCGCTCACGGGATCCCGGGGGCAGGGGTTCGCACCGAGTTTTAAGGGGCAGAGATTAGACCTTCGGAACCGGTGGGTCCCTGAGCAGGGCCCCTCCCTGATCGCCCAGGCCGCTGTTGCTCGCCCAGTTGCCTTCTGATTCCATGGTTTTTTGTCTTGTTTTGTTTTTCCCCTGAGGCTCGCATTATGGTTTTCTAAATATATACGTGCCCCGCCGCGTTATTTGCTGTGCTCTGGAGTTGTGGATCCCCGTGTGGCTTTTCCCCTTTCCTCCTGCCACCAGAGGAATTTCACTGGCAAGTCCACCCAGGACAGGGCAGTGTCTGTGCTGAGGAACGGGAAGTACAGTGAGGTTTTATTCTCTCGGAGCCTCTAGAGAAGGTCGGAACCCACCTCCCGGGGTTAAACCTCGCGGTGGCAGTGGCTCCTGTCGCACTGGTCAGCGCTGGTACATACGTAGACTTATATAGAAGTGAGCCCAGGGAGGGTCTGTTGAATGGGGCCACTACATTTCAGAAGAGGAAGAATGCAGTCCTGTTTGTTTTTGTGCCAAGTGGGGGGAAAAAAAATTAAGCAAAAGTACAAAGTACTTTTTCATGAACATATGCTACAGTCTTCCCATTTTATGCAGGCCTTCAAAATAGCCCAGCTAGAGAAGATGGTCTGGGGAAGGATTCCACAGGAAAAAGAAAAATAATTAAGTCATTGTTAAGTCACTGTCCTCATGGACTTCTCAGTCAACAGAATGGATTTTTATGAACAGTCTAACAACAACAAGAAGGAAATCAGATTTTCAAAGTCCTTCAAAGTCCTTTCATTCATTTAGTCCACGTTGCGGTGCAGGGGGTAGTGGATTGCTAATTAATGGGTCCACATTTTTTTAAACATTTTATTTATTTATTTGACAGAGATCACAAGCAGGCAGAGAGGCAGGCGGGGGGGGGGGGGGGGAGGGGGGGGGAAGCAGGCTCCCTGCTGAGCAGAGAGCCCGATGCGGGGCTCGATCCCAGGACCCTGAGATCATGACCCTACCCAAAGGCAGAGGCTTTAACCCACTGAGCCGCCCAGGCGCCCCTGGGTCCACATTTTTAAATGAAGTAGAATAAAAATATCAGATATATCATGCATAGTAAGAATAAATATGCTCTGTATATTTTTCATTTCAGTTAAACATGTGTATGTAGGGTCAACCATGTAATATGTATTTTCTTACTATTCCTTGAGGCAAAGGCTTCTGTACTCCTGCTGCCTGAGGTCATTCATCTAGTCATTTTGAGGGGAACATTAGCTCCTTCCCAAAGATCCTGTCCTCTGGCAACAATGCCATGCTGAGCTATTAAAATGCAAGTATGGTGAGGAGCAGGAGAAAAGTGGCCTTTTTTTGAGCCTTTATTCACTCTTTCAACAAATGTCTTTAAGCAGCTCCTGTGTCTCAGGGACAGTGCTGCAATCCGGAAATTCGGTGGTGAGCGAAATCAACACACGATCTTGGCAAATTAGACTCTACAGTCTGGAGGGGGAGACAGACATCAAACCAATAAACACAGAAGTAACATATATGTCAAAAGTGCCGTGAAAGATAATATGACACGCGAGGGGGAATGGGGTTATGATCTAGATGCAGAAGGCTGCAATTAATCATTAACCTAGTTTAAAATGTCTTAAATGATAAGGAAATTTACGGTTTCCTGGCTTGAAGTCCCAAGGTTGAGAGGCTCTTGCTGGTAAATTCAGTACCTCAGGGATGTCAGGGTAGGCCTGGGCTGTTTCCGCATCCCCCCTGCCAGCTCTGCCCCTGGGTCTGCCCCCTGCCCCGTGGTCCCAGGATGGCTGGAGCAGCCGCAGTTACCACAGATAATCCTGGCGGTGCCCAAGAGCAGGGGAAGGGGTCTGCGCCCCAGAGCTCATGGAAGCTCCTCGCCGACCTGTCACCTGTCATTAGTCCGGACCGACCCCCCTGCCCACACCTCAGTGCTGGGTGTGGGAGGAGCATTACCAAAATTGGCTTAAGCTCTTCAGAATTTGCCCTGGAACTTTCCAGAGTCGCATTCCTTGAGGAGTTGATCCTCGAGCAGAAAGGAGGAAGTGGCCATGGATGTTGGGTAGGCAACGTCGAGTCTGCCGGAGGGACTCGGGGATGACTCCTCTGAAAAAAATAACATTTCAGTGTAGGATGAGTAAGAGTCAGCAAGGAGGAGAGCCTTCCGGCAGAAGGAACTGCGGGTGCAGTTGACTCGCCAAGTGTTGAAAGACACACATGCGATTTCTCATTTACTATGTGGAAGAAGTGAGCCAACCTCGGGAAGCCAGCTCAGAGAGTTAGAGAGCGGGATCAAGTTCACAGAACTACTAAATTGCAGAGCCTAACTCTTGACTCCTCCTTCTGAGACAGGAGGAAGCCAGAGTCCCATGGCCTTCCTGGTCACCCACTGAGCAACACAGCCTCCTCCAGGACGCCCTGCAAGCTTTCCCAGGCCTACCGGTGGTGAGGGACCTGATTCGGGAACAGCCCCTCCCTCACTGGGTCGGCCTTTTGTTCCACCGGGTGGCCTGGTCTCTGCCAAACACTGTCACCAGAGCCCCCAGAGCCCGAGGGTTGTCCCAGTGTCAACCCTCCGAGGGAGCCTGCGGAGATGCGGACGGTAAAATGCAGGTCTTAACGCCAAGAGCAGCTCCAGGAAGTACCCAAACAGCCCTGAATTTTACAAACCTCTCCCGATTTTTCCTACCTTCTCTTTCTCGCTGCATCCAAGGGACTGCCCTGGAGACAGCCCCCAGCAGTGCCTCCGTGCCGGACCCAGGCTCCCAGGCCCCTGCACGACTGAGCTCCGGTCCAGCTCCTCCAGCCGAATCCCGTTTTCTTGGGATCCGTGGCCTCACGGGAGGCTCCATAGCTGTCCTGGCACCGGGGACGTCCTGTCGGGCCGCCGGGTCGGAGCAGCGGTGCTCACTGTGTAAGCTGCAGCTCACAGCCGCCCCAGGCTCCAGCAAAGCTCTCCGCCGCGAGCCACCAGAGCTCCTGAGGATGTGAGAGCGTCAGACCCCACCAGGTTCTCACCAGCTCTTTGGCTTTGCCCCCCTCCCTTCTTTCCTCTGTCATTTGTCTACTGGCTTGTTTCTCTTACGGCGCTGACCCCCTGGGCAGCCGTTTCCGTTGCTACGGCTGGAACCTTAGGTCCCCGGGGCCTTCGATCTTGTCAGCCTTGCCAAGCCCTGACCCTGGGCCGAACTGCCTTTTGCCTTCGGTGCTCCGGCCCTCAGGGCACCAGCACCCCTAGATACGGTAACGGAATGGGGCCAGCTGAGTCGACTGGCCTTCCTCTGTCTCCAACCTCCCTGCAGCCAATAACCCCTCTCTTCACCTCAAAGCCACTTATTTCTTCCGTGACATCTCACGGATGCTGCAGGATCCTCCTCCGGGATCCCACAGCAGCCGCTGCCCCGCGTCACATGTACCTGTTAACTCCCCGTCTCTCTTACTGGACCTCAGAGCAGGGCCTTTGCGGGATCAGTTCGTACGGCCTCAGAACACACGCCGCTCAAATCTTTAATACATAGAAAACAATCAGAACATTCCACTTTCAACCTACTGCCTCGATTTTCAAAATCAATCAATCGATCGATCTTTTTTTTTTTTTTTTTTTTATCTGCTTCCCCAGATGCTAGAGGCTCGAGCAGGCATCCCGTTCCTGTGTCTCTCCTTCCCCGGCAGAAGCTCACTGCTGACATCACCGTCTTCCAGGCCCGGCTCTGGGAGCGCCGTCCTCCGTTCCACGCTCCTGTCTTCGACGGGACAGTGACCTCTCGTTTGCCAAATGCCTCCCTGATGATTCCCGACGGAGAGGAGAGGGAAGCCTGTGGGCATGAACTCAGAGCGCACCCAGGTGCTTCCCGGCTCACCAGGCAGCGGCCAGAACCTACCTGTGTCCCGCACTTGGAACTGACCTCTTCCCCGTGCCCCCCTCGAAAGTCCTGCCTCCTCCACACCACTTCCACGCATTCTCAGCTTTCCCAGGATTCTGACTCTGCTTCCCGCCTCCCTCGCCCCTGCGCTCCTTCTCCTCATAGCCCCCCTCATTACTTAGGGCCACGCCGCCAACACCCCGACAAGACTGTACTTTATCTCAGTCCTTCTTATGCTGTTTGTGACTCTCTACTCTGTATTATCGTTATCTCTGGGCCGTCCTCATCACCCCGGAGTCACTGTGAATATCCGGAGGGCATAGTTCATCTGATTCGTCTTTGCTGACTCTCTTAAAGCACCCGCAGCAGGTCCAGACCCTAGGGGTAGAGTGAGCTGTGACGTACTACCCAGGAGAATGATACCTGTGTTTCCACCATTCTTTAGAAAGAATTTGAAGGGGCGCCTGGGCGGCTCAGTGGGTTAAGCCTCTGCCTTCAGCTCAGGTCATGGTCTCAGGGTCCTGGGATCAAGCCCCACATCGGGCTCTCTGCTCAGCGGGGAGCCTGCTTTCTCCTCTCTCTCTCTCTGCCTGCCTCTCTGCCTACTTGTGAACTCTGTCTGTCAAATAAATAAATAAAATCTTTAAAAAAAAAAAAAGAAGAAGAAAGAATTTGAAATATGTTCTTGGTTTTCCTTCTGAAATAAAAGCTATTGTTTGGAAAATGACACAATAAATTAACAAATTCATAATCTGCATCATTAACAATCAGATAATAGAAAGTTTTACTCTAAAAACTAATACATAAATACTTTTCATTTTGCTTTTCTCTGCACATATTGGATTTCAGTCCATGGTGTGTTGATTTTCCTAATAGTGATTTTTTTTCTAGTTATGGGCACTCATTAAATAACACAGCCAATGTATATCAACTATGCACTAAAGTCTCAGTGTTTGGAATCCCACCGTCCTGTGCTATTTCAAAGCACCCGTCCATGCTTTGACCTTGAAGCTCCCTAGTCCCCATATCCAACATCCCTCTCAGCTTCAGACGCCCACAGTCACATCTGACTCTCCTCTAAAACCGCTGGATCAGATGATATCTGTGCTCCCCAGATCTGCTCAGCCCTGCCTGCCCACAAGGCATCAGCCCCCTGCCTTGCTTCTCAGACGCGATGGTCATCGCAGTGCCTCATGCTGCTGACATCGTAGCGAAGCCGAGGCCAGCACTGCCCTGACCTCGGCCTCCTCGACAGTGAGGAACACAGCAGCGCGGCTGTGCCGTCCACCATCGAGGCAGCCTAAGCTATTCCAGCGCCCGGGTCTGACCTGTCAGGATCCACAGAACCCCCAGCTTCCCTAGCTTCTACCTGGAGGGGGCCCAAGACATAGCCTGGAAATATAGTAGAATTAATTCCCTATGGAGTCAACTTTGACCATTGAGAGACAGGAGCCAAGAAGAAGCTGGCAAATAATTGCTCGTCCTTCCTGCCCACCCAGGAGGCAGTTCTGCACTTCTGGCTGCTCTGTGTGACTCAGCAACCAGCTTTGTTTTCTGAAGAACCTGTGGACAGACTCGTACTGTACCTCCTTGAGTCTGTTTTTTCTCCTTCTCTCCCTCATTTCCCTTCTTCCATTACTCCTGCTTCCTTAGGATGGCACCCCTAATTGAGAATTAGCATGTGAGCTTTGCCTCAGGCTCTGTTGTCTTTTTCTTTTCTTTCTTTTTTTTCAATTTAAATTCCATTAGCCAACTTATACTAGTACATCATTTGTTTCCAGCGCAGTGTTTGGGCTAAGACGAGATGGTACCGTCTATGACCACAGCCTCTGTCCTCCAAATTCGTTTGCCCAGTTACTTCTCCTCATTATTGTCTTTAATGTGACCTCTAATTCCTTGATTGTTTCCTTTCTCTCTCTCTTTACCCAACTTCTTACTCTGTTTAGTATGCAGTGCTATATACTGAATATGTGCTAAATATTACTATCGTATTTCAAACTATACATAAAGTTCTAGTAATTATAACAATATTAACATAAAACAGATACACAGACCGATGAAATGAATAGCACAGAAATAAGCCCATGCTTATAGGATCAGTCAATTTACAACAGAGAAGCCAAGAATGTACAATGGGGAAAGGATAATCTCTTCAGTAAATGATGCTGGGGAAAACAACATGTGAAAGAACGAAACTCAAACAGTATTTTATACCACACACAAAAATTAACTCAACGTGAACAAAAGGCTTGAATATTAGTCCCAAAACATAGAACTCCTAGCAAAAAACATAGGCAATAAGGTCTTTGATATAGGTCTTGGCAATGGTTTTTGAATCAGACACCAAAAACAAAAGTCACAAAAGCAAAAATAAATAAGTGGAACTAGATCATATTAAAAACCTTCTGCACAACGAAGGAAACCCATCAATAAAATGAAAAAGCCACTTACCTAAGGGGAGGAAATGTTTGCAAATCATATATATGGTAAGGGGCTAATATTCAAAATATATAAAGAACTCATACAAGTCAAAGGCAAAAAAAAAAAAATCATATTACATAATGGTCAGCTTACATGGGGTCCCATAGGCAATTAATGAAGAGTTGGGTTTATGTCTATATATAAACACACATTTATATTTATATTTATATTTAAGTTTCTCCCACCTTAAGCAAGGGCTTCTTCTATTATATCTTATACAGAAACTTATCAAATTTCCCAACATCTACGCTTCCTATCTTTATTTCCTCTGTCATCTCTTTGATTTTCAGTGTATTAGCTTCTTAGTGCTGCTATAACAAATTACCACAAACTAAGAGGTTAAAGTAATATGCACTTATTTTCTTAGCGTTTTGAGATCAGAACTCGAAGACCAGCCTCGCTGAACTAAAAGCAAAGTGTCCTCAGTGCTGTGTTCCTTCTGGAGGCTCTACGGGGGGAATCTATTGCCTTGTCATTTCCGGCTTCATGAGGGTGTCCACATTTCTTGGCTCATAGTCCCCCACCGACTTCATACCTAACAGCTTAGTATCTTCAAAACTCTTTGACTCTGACTGTCCTGCTTCCCTCTCTTGCTTGTTAGGACTCTGGTGACTACACTTGGCTCACCCAGATGTGTGTGGATATCTTGTCTCCTCAGAACCCTTACCTTCATCCTTTTGCCATTTAGGTAACAACGTCACAGGTCCTGGAATTTAGGACACGGCCATTTGGGGAGGCTGTTGTTCTGTCTACCACACTCAGTAATCTGGTTTCCCACCACTCTACCAAAAACACTTTCCTCGAGGTCACCAATGACCTCCTTTTTTCTGGTTTCCTTAGAATCTGTCTGGTTGGGTTGACCTCTCCAGCTGTACCACATGCAACCTCTTCACGTCTTCCCAGGGCAGCAGCCTCCATGAGCACATGTGCATCTCCACTAGCTGCTCCTTCTCAAGCTCCTTTGCCGCCGGGTCTGCCTCTAATCGAAGTGGCCAAAGTCCTTGCTGCGTAAGGCACCATTGTTCTTCCTTCCTGAGAGTGATGGGCCTCTGGAAAGTAGTGCCCCTTTTGGGCCCACAATAAAGAAGGTGGCGCTTAGAGACGTCCTTGTTTCAGCAGCCATCTGCGTGATGGTGGCTCCCAACTCGACATTTCCAAGTCGGGCTTCTCTTCTGGAATTCCAGAACAGATTGCTCATCTGCCTTTTTAGTATTTCCACTCGGGGACCAAGATGCAAGCCAATCAATAACAACATGGCCAAAAATAAGGGAACATCTTTTCCCCAAGAACAAACTGTTCCTTCAGTGTCACTTGTGTGCATAAGCCATTTTCCAGTTAGATTTCTGGTTGGAATTCGAGGAGTCATCCTTATCTCCTTCTCTCCCTCGCTGTCCACGAAAACTTCCTCCTGTCACACATGTATCTCTAGACCCGTGAGCCTCCCTCCTTCACCACCACCAGCCTCATCTCTTCTTGCCTGAGCTGCTCTGAGTCCCTTCACTCCGTTCCGTTTGCTTCCGTCCAGTCCCAATGTGTTCTCCACACAGCTGTCTGAGTGATCCTGTGGGGACAGAAAGCTGACTCTGTCGCTTCTCTGCTCAAAGGCCATTAATCTACCAGACATACAGCCACAGTGCTCTGGGCCATCGATATCAAGGACCTATGAAATTACATGAGACCTGGGAAAAAATTATTGCCTCCATGCTACAAAAGAAAAAGTCAAAAAATGTTTAACTGAATTATCTATAAAGCATGATATTCCAACTAGCAATTCAAGTGTATATGTGTATTTCATGTGTGTGTTTATGTATATATATATTCATTTTAAAATCAGAAAACAAAAGGAATAATTTCATCATATAAAGACTCAATTTTTGAATTATAAAATATATTGTTTCTTTAAGAAAATTACATCTGCATGTTGAATGGGATGCCAATGCATTTGAATGTTCTTACTGTGTTGTGGGGTGAAGCCTCTGAAAGTCGGAGTGTGTAGGGCCTATAAAAATCCTTAAACAGTTTGGCCTCCAAGACTTTCTTGCTGCTTTTACAATAAAATCCCAAATCTTTAATGGGGCTTTCTAGCAGGTCAGGGCTGCATTTTATAGCTTGCCCTGGGAGGTATCCATGTTGGAAGAATACACTGGCTTCCTAGGAGGCCCCAGACCAGGGCTTTTCAAATTGCCGTGTGCGCCTGGGCACCTGGGAGGCTTGTTACAACGCGGGTTCTGACTCCGCAGGCCTGGGAGGGGCTGAGATGCTGCCGTGCGTTTGTCACGGCTGCCGGGAACCAGCGCTGCTGCTGGTGCGCGGACTGGTGGAGGACCCCCGAGGGCAGCCCTGCCTCCTGCCACTGGCTCTCGAGTGCTTCTAAGAGCTCCATGGGTCTAAGCGGACTTAGAGGTGCAAGAGCTAGGAGGTACCTATAGTCTGACGGGAAATCTTCATGAGAGAAGAAGATGATTTCGAGCATTAGAAGATGAGAGACTTAATCTGTGCAGTATCAGGACTGAGTACACGGGGTAGGAGAGCAGGAGAGGCCAACGGATCCGCTGACCTCAATATGTGCCTGCACTCGGGGCGGAGGCTCGCACAGCCTCGGACTGCCCCCAGGCCTCTTTCCCCGACGTCGGAATCAGGCTGAGACTTTCCCTGTCGCAGCTTTCATTGGGCAGTTTTGTAACCATGGGCTCATGTACTTCTTTTAGGATTAAACTATAAACTCCTAGGTGGCCGGGACGAGCTCTTCTTCTCCATTCGGGGCTAACAATGAATAAGAGAGTGACGTTAATACCTATTCAGGTGTAACTTCCAGCCGGAAGGCAACGTTGTTCTGGAATGCCAGGAAATAATTCCACCCCACAGGACAACCTGTGTACAGTAACCAGAGTTGGGTTAGCTGCTTTGGCACGCGGATGCCGTATACCCAACAAATGGAAATAGCACATAGCAACAGCTCTATAAATGGCAGCCCTAGCTATAAGATTTAAAAGAACACCCGTGCCTACGTAGCAACAGCTGGGGTAACACAAGCTGTTTGCTAATGGCGGCTGGTGTTTGCTTATTGGTTGGTTTTGCCTGTTGTTTATAGTGTTGTCATGTGATAATTTGTATTAAAAGCAGGGCAACTTTGCCTCCAAAGTAGTGAAAGAGACATGAAAATAACTTGAGTGCTATCTTTTTTTCACTTGATGCTTTGCAAAGGCTATGCCACGTAGATGTGAGCTATTACGTGTCCGTCCTGGCATTTAAACAGCAGAAACCTGGCTTGACCTATGGTACGTTTGTCCATTGTGCAAGCGTTCGAGGGAAACCAACTCTATCAGGACCTCTCTGGGGACGTGAGCTTGTCTGTGTCCCAGACCCAGACTGTCTATAACGGAGTTTTCCTCCCAGAAGGTCCTCCAGATACGGGAGATTTCATTTCATCCGTCAGTGATGATATTTCCCGGAAACAAGAGTAGTTGAAAATCCGGTTTCGTTTCAGTACTTCAATGGGGCCAAACTGGTTTTCAGGCTTTGCTCAGTCTGCGTAAACAGTGTACCGCAGAGACAATGACAGACACAATGACCGCAGAGACATCTGCTCAAAGACACCGATAATAATACACCAAATCTGGGCCTGTATCTAACCAGAATGTCACAGGAAGAAGCCAATCAAACAGAACTACATGGTCTTCCATCTTAGCGCATGGTCGGACATCCCTCTTTGTTTCTCTGTCATGATCTTTCCAGTGAGGATAACCATTCATTAACCTAAGCTACATGTCCTCCCTTTTCTCTGACCACTCTGTTACTGACTTTGCAATTTACATGTCCAGCTTCCCTTGCAAGATCTAATTGGGCATAGGCTGCTAGTTTAATCGTCAGGGTGGTCCATTTAAACAGGTACCTATATTAACGAAGTAGAATAAAAATTGTATGCAAAATTTTATGTTTGTTCTGATCTCGAGTCAGTGCATTTACAAAAGCCAAGGTTCAAGGATTATTCACCAGAGCTGGCCACAAGATATGCAAAATTTTGTGGGCTGGGTATTTACAAACATTCACAGAGTGTAGCTAATATAAGTGGGTGATCGATAAATATTTCTTGAATAGATGTACAGATGTTGCTGGCTACTTAGCCATAAGAAGAGAGGTGAAAATCACACTGTTTTTGAAAATTTAATTGAAGTGAAAATGTATGAGAATCAATTTTTATTGATAAAAATATAAAATTTAATAAAAATATATTAGAGGTTCTGCAACACTAATTGAGTTATTGTATTTTTCCCCATCAGTGAATGACTTCTGTATTGAGAGAACATTTCAGTAACGACATAATTAACACACTCTCCAGTAGCTGATTGTAATTAGTTTTCCTTAACAGATTTTATGTAGGAGTTGAGGCTTCACAGTGTTGGGAGAAGAATGTTTTGAGAGCTTTGCAGTAGGAAGAATGGACACCAGACCTTGGGCTCAGGCCAGAAATATCCAGTTCCAACTGCAGATTCCCAGAGAAGCAGACTAGAGTTGGCCTGGTGGAGGGCGTGTGTTCACAGGAATAAGGTTAAGGAGGAGGGGGGAGGTCCTAAACCATGTAAGTGAAGTACTTCCTGCCTCTACACCCAACGTACACACCAACTGAGAGGGCCGTGGGTTTTGAAGCTGCTTGTTAGCCCAGGTTTGGCTAATTTAGTGGTTCTCACTTTTCTTTTTTGGCTCAGAAGACTTTTACAGTCTTAAAATTCTTGAGGACCCCAACATACTTTTGTTTATGTAGGTTATATCTATCAGTATCATATTCAAAATGAAAACTGAGAAATTTTATAAGTATTTATTTATTTGAAAATAACTATTATAAAACCATTAGATTTTAACACAAAAGATATCGTCTTAATGAAAAATAACTCTTTTCCCCAAAATGTAGAAGAGAAGCATTATTTTATGTTTTCGCTAATCTTTTTAATGTTTGGCTTCATTGAAGGTAGCTGGACTTGCATATTGACCTTTGCATTCTATCTGTTATTGTGTTACGTATCACATAATGCCTGGGGAAGTCCACTGAATGAGAACAAAAAGGCAAATAAGGTTTCAGTATTGTCATAATAACTGTTTCCATCTGTGACTCCCCGAAAAGATCTTGGGGACCCCCATGTGTCCCTGAACCACATGTTGAGAACCATTACTTTAGTTTATGAGCCCCGTACTACTTTATATGTCATTGGTGATCCCATCGACCACAGTGCTTGTCTTTGACGTTTAGCTCAGTGGCCAGACTAATTGGCTACCCCAGCCATAGGCTTCCAACGATGGTGGCAGAAAATAAAGGAAAAAAAAAAAAGAGGATTGCAAATTATTCAGCTCTAGTGTGCTTTCTCAACTTCCAAGGTAAGTAAGTACGTGAATGAATATACAAATGAATGAAAAAAGTTTACTCCTCAATTTTAATATTTTCATTTACTTGATCTTGAAATTAGATTATAGTCCCTACCATGAAGCTTGATTAGCTACATTCAATCTGAGGTTAACAGAGATTAGATAAAATGTTGGTTTTTGATCCCTTATCACTCTCCCAAACCTTATAAAATACAGAGGGAAACTGCCACACGCAGGGCTTCTGGTCAGCTACAATCCTCTCCAGTATTTATTCACCGGCCACCTGTTCCTTCAACCAACAGACTCTTATTCAGCTCTGGGGACTCAAAATTTCAAAAGGGAAGGTCTCTGTCTTCTACAAATTCACAGCCCAATAGGATATGCTGTAATTCTATAACCCGTGCATTTGCTCGGCTCGCACTAACCGTTCAATGAGTATGTACGCGCACCTGCCGTGTGCCGCCACTGAAACAGGTGGAAAGGAGAACAATTTTCTTGCCTTTTGGAATTCAACCAACTGGGGCCACAAACCCGCGTAAGTAGTTAAAATACGCTAAGTCCCAATAAAAGTGGGTGCAAAACTCTACAGGAACCTGGAGAGGAAAACATAAATAATTGACGAGGGAAGTGAGGGGAGGTTTCTAGCTTGGCAAGAGGCCAAAATCAGATCACATTCTGCGATCTGGAAGAGTCCGTTTCTAATACCATCTCTACCCGTCTCTGACCTTTGAAGCCTAAATCCCTGGGCCGAGAATACAAGTGTGATCCCGTCTGTGCAGCGCCGGGGACAGCGCCGGGACGTTAGAGCGCGTTAGAGAAGCGAAGGCATTCTTCAGGAGGAAGTGAATCAGGCAGACATCCTAGGTGAGGAAACCCACACATGCAAAAGCCAGGAGACTCGGAAGAGTGCGTGTTATCCTAGAAATGAATGAAGTTAAACCAGATTGATAAAGTTGGAAGAGTAAAATACCACAAGATCCTTACTGAGGTTAAAATTGGAATTTTACTGCTTTTTTGAAATATCACTCCCGGCAACATCAGCAGAGAGAAAAAGTAAGATAGAAAGACGCTGACAAAGTACATTACAATGCTGAAAAAAGACAAAGAGGAGCCCTTTTCTGAGAACAGGCCTCGGAAACTTTCCACAGTCGTTATCAACAAGTGAGCCTGCGTGGAAACGGGCGTGCAGGGAGCTGGGCGCCAAGACGTGCTCCAGAGATCCCTGACCCGCTGTCGCTCCTCCCCTTGGATGAAGATGTGGCTTTGTCCGTCTGAATGGAATTAGGATCGAGAACCTGAAAAGTACATTTGTGAACATTCTCTTGAACAGAAGGCCCTGGATGGTAAATTCTCAGGGAGGACTCGCGAGTGTGGTCATCACAGGGCAGTGGCGGCCCCTTCCCCAGATCCGCGGTGTCTCTGCCACACAGGCACACGCTCCCAGCAGCTGTGCCACCAGACGTGCGGGAGGCTTCGGGAAGTCGGGCTCCGGGGCCACTCTGAGCCTCATGAAGTGCAGGATCTACCGGAGCTTCAGGGGCCGCCGTGACAATCTCCCACAAACCCAGTGCTTGAGACAGCAGAAGAAGGTTGTCGCATCCTCCAGGAGGCTAGAGGTCCGGAGTCAGAATGTCAGCGGTTCCGTGCTCCCTCTGAAACCTGAAAGGAAAAATCCTTCTTGGCCCCTTCTGGGGGTGGCCATCGATCCTTGGCATTCCTTGTCTCGTAGCTACAGCTCTTCGATCTCTGTCCTTCTTCCTGTGCCACGGTTGTCCAAATGTCCCTCTTCATAAGGACGCCAGTCGCTGGAGTAGAGCCCACGCTACCGACCTCATCTCGACTTAATCCCATCTGCAAAGACCAATTTGCAAATAAGGTCACACTCATAGGTCCCAGGGGTTAGGACTTTAACATATTTTTGGGTGAAACACAATTCAACTCTGAGCAGTATCCTTGGCTTTTTAATTTTCGAACCGAGTCTCAAGACAGGTGTGTGCTGGCAGTGGTGGGGTCGAGTCCCTCTTCCCACCTGTCCAAAACCGACCTGAAATTACACAAGGTCATACAACCAAGGTATCGGAGTGGTTTCAAATCACCATTTCGGTATCATTTGTGAAGGGAGAAGGGACTTGCTGTCTGGAGAATGCGTGTGAGCCAAACTGTGAGTCATGGAGGTATTTGGACATGACTATTTAAGCAATGAGGTGTTATTGCTTAAATGAGAGGTTTCTAACTCAAAAAGCAGTAAGACTCAGCCTGTGTTGCAGAACAGTTGATCTGTGAATAGCATGAGGGACGCACGGCCCAGAAAACGCAAAGGCAGGAAGAGCAGTTAGGGTCTAGAGAACGGAGCTGGCTGGCACCGGCTGGGGGGGCGTGTCTACGGCAGCAGAAGGGTTTGCTGGACAAGACAGTGGCCCTGAAGAGGAGGGAAGAGAATGGCTAGGAACGTCCTGAGTGACCTGTGGGATCTGACTAGTAAGAAAGGCAGAGGAGTTGATAGTAACTCTGGCGTGATGAGCCTGGCTGAGTGGGTGGGATGTGTCTCCGCCAAATGGGGGCAGACAGCTCAGGGAAATGCAGATTTTTGTAAGGGGTGAAGAAATTACAATACAGAAGATGCTGTGCAGAGATAACAAAGGCGTGAGTTTTATTAAAAGCATTAGGTAAAAATGGGTTTGTCTGTTATGTAAGGACACCAAGACACAGCCGCCTCTACGCTGAAGGCTTGCAGTGACCCCAGGCTCAAAGTGTCCCCAAGGACTGACTTTCCTTCCTACTGTCAGTTTGCACCACTCCCCCACAGCCAGTCTTGACGTCTCTGCTTTGGGGGGTGACATCATGATTTACCTGTCTTTTGAGTCATAAATCTGGAATCTTTCCAATGCCTCCTTCTTCCCAAACTCTCATTATCTAGTCATCAAGTCTCATCCATTCCGTCTTATAAATCTCTTGAATCGATCCTGCTTCTCCATTTCCATGGTCTCTTCTTTACTGAAGGTTGTAGCCCTCCCTCATCGGTTTTATTACACCATCAGCACCTTGCCAGGTCGGTCCCAGTGCACTTGGACTCATTCCAGCTCTACAAAGTGATCTTTGCACAACGCTAGTCTGACCGTACCGCTGGGAGACAGCTTATCCACCTGCCCCTGCCCCCTACTGCACGGCCTGTTAAAGTCCAAACTCCATAACCTGACCTACAGAGTCATGCATGTTTCTCCCCCTGCTGACCTCTAGACTTTGTCTCTTTCTAGATGGCTTTCCTTCTCAGCACATTTTAGCACCTTTAATGATTTTGGGACTTTGTAACTTCCTAATACGTCTTGTATCTTCTTTGTGTGATGTTTCCTCCACCTGCTCCCCCGGACTAGGCCCCTTTCATGTTCTCCCTGACACCAGGAGGAAATCCTCCTCCTTTCTCTCTGGGATCTCCCTATCATGACACTCTGCCCCTGCTACGCTTCCTAGCACTATGTGTCATTGTTTACACAGCTGACCCTCCCTGCCAGGTCACCAGCAACCTCCTTGAGGACAGAACACCCAAATTCCATCTCATAAACAGATGGATCATCTGTTTTTTTTATGCACAATTTTTTTGTTCAAGATCCAAAGTTGAATGGGTTAGTCTTCTCAAGTTTATGAAACCTGTGGACCAAAGAATTGGATTATTCTGGGGTACCTGGGTGGCTCAGTGGGTTAAAGCCTCTGCCTTCGGCTCAGGTGATGATCCCAGGTCCTGGGGTCGAGCCCCACATAGGGCTCTCTGCTCAGTGGGGAGCCTGCTTCCCCCCCACCCCACCTGCCTCTGCCTACTTGTGATCTCTGTCAAATAAATAAATAAAATCTTTCAAAAAAAGGAATTGGATTATTCAGCCATGAAAAGAAGCTTACAGCCTAATAGGAGAGTCAAGGTAAATGAAAATGTAAAAAGAAAAAATAAGTTGGTACAGTCAAAAATGAATTATTACAGGTCAGAATTTTGAAGTGTTTGGTTAAAAGCTACTGCAAGACACACCGGCCGAAGGAGCTACAGTATCATCTTTAAACCAAACCACACAGATCAAAACAGAACAAAATGAGAGTGAATTTCCAAATATAAAAATGATGACATTGTTTAGTTCTTTTGAAGAGGTCAGTAGACCGATACACTGCTTTTGACATTTTATTGGCACCAAGTAAAGTAGCTCTCAACTCTGCTTCTCTGCAGTCAAAATAGAGAAGTGGTATCAAAATAAGTGTATTTTTAAACAAGAGTAGAGTAAGTATCCATTTTCTGATGAGAACTGACCTCTAGGAACGTCTGACCTGGCTGTGACTGATGGCAAAGCTCCCTCCCCTGCCGCCACCCGGCCGACACCCGCACTCATTTCCACGGGGGGCGTTAGTGCGGTCAGGTCCAAAGGGAACCCCCCACCCCTCTCTTGCTCTCTAGGAAAGTATAATCTTCTTACTCTGTTCTCCATGCAGCGGTAGATGATTCTCTGAATAGATGCTTTACTTTCTGGTTAAAACCCGTCAGTGGCTTCCCACTTCAGTAGAATCAACTCCAGACTTGTCTCCGGATCCTGACGGCCTGCGTGATCGGCCTCCTGTCTCGTGGGGCTTGTACCCCACTGGAAGTCACTGGACTTCCATGAAGATGCCCGCCTGGTGGCGTCCAGATCTTCAGCCCCCAGGGCTTCGCTCTTCCTGTTTCCTCTGCCTGGAAATTCCCTACCTCTTCTCGAAATGACAGCTTCTTTCATCTTTAGATCTCAGCTTAAATAGTACCTTGCCTTGGCTCCCAGTCTCTAAAGATGGCCCTACTTTTGTCTTCTCCTCTGTTCATTTGTTTTTATAGCATTAATCTTGTCTAATCTTTAATTAGTCTTTATTTTTAATGAATTAGTGCGTTGGTATTTTGGGCTCTCTCTCACGCTACAAAGGGAACTCCATAAAGAAAGCGGCATCTCTGACTCATTTGCTTTGCCATTTAGTGTTCGTTTTATGTTATAATCATAGAAATTTTTACCATTTTAATTATATTTATATTGTTATAATTATATTAACTAATTTAATTATATTTTTATGGGTGCTTTTTATTGACTTTATATCTTCTTTACTGAAATTTTAGGAAAGTAAAGATCAAGTCCTTTTTGTTTGCTGATATTTTACTGGAACCTTGTAAATAATAAGTCCTTAATATCTGTTTATACAATAAGTGAATTATTAAATAATTATTAACCAATAGTAGACACTTAAAAGGGTAAAATGAAAGTATCTGAAAAAAATTGCCCAGACAATCCACTGTGTTAAAACAATGCAAATGAAGTCTGCTGTCAACGAGAACCTCAAAAATAAAAATCTAATAACCAGCCTGTCGGATAGGGATTTCACTTTCTTTTTAAAATCAATGATCCAGTCTTGTATGTTAGCATCTGCCTGACACAAACTATTTGTTTATGGGGAGAGAATGTACTCAGATGCATCTATGATGTATAAGAACCCAGTCCTTACTATTTGGTGTTGGCCTCACTGTAATTTTGATAGAAAGTTCCAGTGAAGAGGTTTCCAGAGTTGATATTGAAGCATAATCTTTTTTTTTTTTTTTAAGATTTTATTTATTTGACAGACAGAGATCACAAGCAGGCAGAGAGGCAGACGGGGTCGGGGGGAAGCAGGCTCCTCACCTAGCAGAAAGCTCGATGCAGGGCTCGATCCCAGGACCGTGAGATCAGGACCTGAGCCGAAGGCAGAGGCTTAACCCGCTGAGCCACCCAGGCGCCTCGATACTGAAGCATCACCTTGACCCATACTCGTCCTCTGTGGAAAGTTTCGTGTCATGGTGTCCGACGGCTGTGTGGTCTGCAGGTGACACAAACGGCCATGACACCCCGGATGTCCTTCCACTAAGAGGGGGCGTCCACTTCCCTCGCTGCTGAGTCTTTGTTGGCCCTGGGACTTGTTTTGATCAACAGAATATGGCAAAAGTGATACTGTGGCTGTTCTAAGTCTCAGTCCCAAAAAGCCTCTTACACCTTCTGCTCTTGCTTCCTAGAAATCTGCAAACGCCATGAGAATCAGCTTGGCCTGTTGGAGGTCCGAAGAACACACAGGGGGAGACCCCAGTTCTTTAAGATATCCCTGCTGAATCCATCCTCGTCGGCCAGGCCGGCCGCGCTGCACGTTGCCAACGTGCGAAAGACAAGCCCGGCCGTGTGAGCTCTAACAAAACCCCGCAGACCGGCCGGCTGAAACGACACAGATTTGTGTTCAAAGTTCTGGAGGCTCAAAGTCTGAGATCAAAGTGTCAGCGGGGTCAGCGCCTTCTGAGGGCGGTCAGGGAAGGCTCGGTCATCCCAGGCTTCCCTCCTGGCTGACAGTCAGCGTCCTCGTGTTCACATGATGTCCTCCCTGTGTCTCTGCATCGCCTTCTCTCGGCACGGGGCTGTGTCCACATTTCCTCTTAAAAGGAAGGACGCCGATCACGTTAGATTAGGGCACAGCCTAATGACTTGACTTTACCTTCATTACGTCCGCAAAGTTCCTATCTCCAGATATAGCGGCATTCTGGGGTGCTGGGGGGTTTGCGCGTCAACATATGAATTTGAGGGGACGAGGTTGGGGCAGGGGTATGGTGACACAGTTCGGCTCGCAATCCCAACCCAAATCAACAAAGACAAGGAGAACTGCGTGGCCCAAACTGCTGACCCACAAAACCGAGAGCTACATAAACAGAGTTGTTTTAAGTTACTGAGTTCGAAAGCAGCTTGTTACACAGCAAAGGTTAACTGATAGAGCCAGATTTAATTGAATTTTAGTGTGTTTACTCCTGGGCTTACTCCTGGGTAGACTACCGTGTCCATTTGGGCCACTCTAATAAAATACCATAGATGGGTGGCTTAAAAGCAAACATTTATTTCTCAGTGTTCTGGAGGCTGGGAGGTCCAAGAGCCAGACGCTGGCAGTTTTGATGTCTCATGAGAGCCTGCTTCGGATTCTCCCTGTGCCCTCACACGGCAGAAAGATGAGAGAGCTCTCTGTGGTGTGCTTTATAAGGAAAACAATTCCATTCATGAGGGCTCCCTTCTCTAATCAAGTCATGTCCCAAAGATCTGTCTCCTAATAACATCCCTTGGAGATTAGGTTTCAACATGTAGATTTTGGAAGGGACACAAACTTTCAGTCTTTAGCAACAGATTTTCCAGATATTACTAAGTGAATTATAAGAGCTCTGTTGGGGGGGGGGGCGCCTGGGTGGTTCAGTGGGTTAAGCCTCTGCCTTCAGCTCAGGTCATGATCTCGGGGTCCTGGGATCGAGCCCCGCGTCGGGCTCTCTGCTCAGCAGGGAGCCTGCTTCCTCCTCTCTCTCTGCCTGCATCTCTGCCTACTTGTGATCTCCGTCTGTCAAATAAATAAATAAAATCTTAAAAAAACAAAAACAAAAACGAGCTGTGCTGTTTCCATGTTTGCTGTGACAAGCATTCGCTGGAAACATACGTAATCTCTCCAGCCCTCCAGCCACAAGCTAGATGTCATGGACCATGACTATTTAATTCTTTCTTTTCGGTTGAGCCTCTGGAAAGTACAATAGCTGTGATCAAACGAACACCTCAAACTCAGATTAAGTATTTCCGGTCAACATCTCTGCCAAAGGCATGTTCTTCAAAATACGTGCTTGTCCAAGTTTAACCTGATTTATTTTCTGAAAAATCTAACGCAGCACACCTCAGAACACCCTCACCTAGGTGGAAGTCACCTTCCACCGCTAGGTGGAAGGTTTACTTACTTTTATGTGTAATGTTACAACTCTAAATACCCATATTTTCACCAGAATAAACTCAGTCTTGCAAAGTTAAATTTCATGCATGTCAGAAACATCTCCCCAGTGGAATAAATACTAAAATGAGAAAATTTTTAAAAAGAGCAATTCTTCTTTTTTGGCAGAGAGTGTTACATGTGTTTGGTCATCAAATCTACTTCGTATTCCAAAGAATATCCCAATGTTTTGACAATGTTTCAAAGCTCTTGTGAGTTCTGAGGGCAGTTTCTTCACCAAGCAGGAAGGTTTTCTGATTAACTCACCTTAGAATCCCATATTGACCTCTTTTAACTTTTTCCTACATATTTAAGCACAACTAAAATTGTTACCAAGGGATGTTCTAGAAGTCCTACCTGGTTAAGTAGCCTCATTACTCTCATGTTGGGAAACTGATAATTGATTATTCTAATTTTAACTATGTTAAAACCCTACTAGGCATATTACACATCTTATTGAGCAATTTTATGAAGAATTTGACAACAGTATGTGGAAAATGCTGAGAATTACGTAGTTTTGCTTTTGAGGGACCATTACTCATGTTCTAAAATGCAGTTTAAATCCAAGTCAATTACATTTTCATTTTGAAAAAATTTTTTTTTAGGAAACTTAGTTTCTTTGGGATTTTTCACCAGAAACCATGGGCCCTCTTAGTCTTGGAAGTACCACTGTGGGGCACCTGGGTGGCTCAGTTCGTCAAGGACGGGACTCTTGATCTCAACTCAGGTTTTGATCTCCGCATTGTGAATTCACGCACTGCACTGAGCTCCAAACTGGGGTGTGGAACCTACTTAAACCATCAACAACAACAACAAAAAAGTGCCACTGTGCTCCCAGGACCACAGGTTCTTACTGTACTGAGGGCTAGTTACTGTTTTGCTTCCAAGTGTCAACATTTTCCCTGTGGTTGTCTGGGGAGATGGTTGGGTTTTGCCGCTCCTTGAACCTCACACTGCGCCCCTTTTTGCATTGCTTGTGGCTGGGCATCTGCCATTTCCTATATTCCAGGAAGCCAGCTGCTTTTCTGGTCTCTGTTTCAGTGTGTTAATATGCGAAGTTTATCTGGTTTAGGGCGTAGATGAAGTCCTAGACAATTTCATCCCTATTCGCAAATTGATTGAACCAAACAAGAGACTAACGTTGGTAGCAGGCTGCCCGGAACCGGTGGTGCTCTGACGTTCGTTTCCATAGTCTGTAGCTGGGGAAGGTTGGTTTGGTCATCCTTTCTTGGGTTCAGGGCCTCTTTCCATCTTCCGTCTCTGGCAGTATAAGAACCTCTCTACCGTATGCTTTCTTCCTTCCTTCCTGCTTCCTCCCTCCCTCCCTCCTTTTCTCTCTCTCTTCTTTTCCTCCCTTCCTCCCTTCCTTCCTTCCTTCTTCCTAATTGTCTTTTAATCTTCACATGTTGGAGGACACAGGAGTTCTTCAGTTTCACTTTGCTTTCCCCTCCACTCTGGATGTGTTCTAGTTCCCTCAGGGGTCTCTTTCGTAATCTAATTTCCTTGACTTTGCCAAGTATTTCCTAAACAGAAAGTCCATGTGCCAGACCATATTAGATAATTTTTTCCCTCCAGATTTTTCTAACTTGAAGAGACATTGATGTCTCTATTCTTGCAAAAATTACCGTTAGAATCCCTCTTTTCAAAGCTTCTGACAAGCTCTCATGTTCATAAAATACTTCTTCACACTCAACAAATTTTCCAGAGATCTGCAGAGGAATGGTTCTCTGTCCAAGAGTATCAGCTTGTTAGAAACAAATAAAAGGCATGTCCAGAAACAGCAGCCAGAATTGTCCCTTTACACTCTTCTGCTTTGTTATTTCAGAAACAGCCCTCTGAGTTTACCATGGCTGTGACTGCAGGGCCAGAGCAGAGAACATTAATCCTAACAAACGACTGTGACCATTTCCTAATGTACATGTAACTCATGGCAGCTAAACTAATCTGTCCCTGAGATGGGCAGAACAAGCTTAAAGCAGGCTTTGTTAGGGGGCCATCCTTTGGGGTATCAGATATCACCAGCGACCGCCTATATTGTTAAGTATGTGACAAGGGCTAAGTCTTTGACTATATTAAAAACCTTTTTAGGATCAGCTACTCTGAGAAATTCAGATAAATAGGTGGTTTTAGGGTTTTTTTTAATTTTATTTTATTTTTTCAGTGTTCTAAGATTTATTGTTTATGCATCACACCTAGTGCTCCAGGCAATCCGTGCCCTCCTTGATACCCACCACCAGACTCCCTCAAGCCCCAGCCCCCTCCTCTCCATAACCCTCAGTTTGCTTCTGGGAGGGTTTTTAACAAGAGAAAGTAAAAATACTGCTCTGACTAGGATGATTTCCTCCAACCAAAACTGGAAGGAATCAGTATTTACTTTAAATCATTATTTAAAGTAAATCAGTATTTACTTTAGGGGAGGCACTTTACAAAATGCTCTCTTGGTCCCTCACCGTAATCTTTCAAGGAAGCGTGACGTGCCTGTGTTCTCAACGGGGAAACCAAGGCCTCACGAGGACCAGCCGCCTGCCGCCTGCCATAGGTCGCGTTGCGCCTGGCCGGGCTGCGGGTGTGCGGGGCCAGGGCCGGAGCCCGCGGATACCCGCGCTCACACGGTGTTCGAGGCGGCGAAGTAAGGGGGAAAGGCGGGGCCGCAGGACTGGTCAGTCCGCACCGTGCCGCCGCGACCACTGTCCCGAGGGGACTGGAGACGACGCGGGTCGTGTGGGGCGGCCCGCCGGACCGGCCAGACGCGGGATGTACGCGTCCCGCACGTGTGGTGTGGACCGAGGAGAGTAACGTCGATGTCCGAGTCTGTGGCTCGGGACGTGGTGACACGGATGAAGGACACCGGGCCCCGCTTGCGGCCGCAGAGACTGTCCGGGACGCGGTGGAGGGGGTAGGGACGCGGGTAGGGGCGCGGGTAGGGGCGCGGGTAGGGACGCGGGTAGGGAGGCGGGTAGAGACGCGGGGACCGACGCGGGTAGGGTCGCGGGTAGGGGCATGGGTAGGGGCGCGGGTAGGGACGCGGGTGGGACGCCGGTACGGACGCGGGTAGGGACGCGGGTAGGGAGGTGGGTACCGACGCGAGTAGGGACGCGGGTAGGGACGCGGGTAGGGACGCGGGTACGGACGCGGGTAGGGACGCGGGTACGGACACGGGTCTCCCAGCCGCAGGGCCCCGTCTTGCTCTCACGGAGGCGCGGCTGCGGCCTGTCCCTCAGCCTCCCCGCGCGGGGTTTTCCTCATCCGTAAAGCGGTTCCCGGAGGAGCTTGTGTCGCGGGGTTCGAGGAGCTCCAGGAGCCGCACCCGACAGTGACCCCAATGCTCGGTGCATCCCCTTCCTTGTGCTTCGAATCTCCGAACCCCGTGAGTCTTCGTCCTGCGGGAGCCTCGAGCGCACGGCAGCGCCGTCGGGCCGTGCTCGGGTCTGGACGTGTCACAGCTTCCCCGGCTATGTCGGCGACAGTGACTGCAAAGGGCACGAAGCAGCGCGTCACAGCGGCCGCCGCGACAGTTGTTCCCACGGAGCAAGTGGGCCCCGACGGCACCGCCCGGTCAGGACGCAGCGGGGCGACCCCGGCGGGCGCTTTCCCGGGTCTGTGTCATGGGAGACACCGACCACCTCCCGGAACGGGGACTCCTTTGCTGGTGTCCGTGGAGTTCTCTTCCCCAGATCTCGGACGATGATGTCCTAAATCCGCGAGGGCGTCCCAGCCGACGCAGCACCTCACCCCCACTCTGGCCCTAAGACAAGACAGACGTCGCGGTCGCTAGACCCAGAGACAGCTCCGAGGGGCGCAGGGCGCACGGCCGCCAAGGAGCCGAGCCAGAGCTCGCGCCGGTTCCCCTCCTCGGGGACATGGTCCGTGCGAGTTCCTCGTCGCCCTGCCTCCTTCGGGGTGTCCTCGGGGGGCTTTCCAAGATCTGCAGTCCGGTGTCACACGTGCTTCCACCAAATACGTTGCATTGATCAAAGTGAAGCAAAGAAATAAAGTCTTTCCTAAACGCAAGTAGATCGTTTCAGAGTAAAGAAGAAAAAAACACGAGGATATGCTTCAACTTTTTTTTTATATATATATTTTATTTACTTATTTGACAGACAGAGATCACAAGTAGACAGAGCGGCAGGCAGAGGGGGGTGGGAGGCAGGCTCCCTGCTGAGCAGAGAGCCCGATTTGGAGCTGGATCCCAGGACCCTGGGATCATGACCTGAGCCGAAGGCAGAGGCTTGAACCCACTGAGCCACCCAGGCGCCCCGTGCTTCATCTTTTGTAAATATCTTTCACTTGCTGTTCTCCAGACAGAATCCTATGACAGGTTAGGCTACAGCATTCCCATTGAGACCTGTGAACCCAAAAAAGGTGAGCAGGAAAATCAAATGAGCAATCAAAGTTTTTATATTTTATGTTTTCATGTATTTTAAAGTATATTGTTTTCATGCACATACCAATATGAACATTGAGAAATCATTTTAAAACCCAGTAGAAATATTAGTAAATTACCAAAGGTACACTTGATAGGGACGGGTAGATAATTACTATGATTTTTTTTTTCTTTTTTGCCCTAATCCACTGTCAATAACTTATTCCAGTGGTAGAAGCTGACATTTACTTTCTTACCTTTTTTAAACCCCTGGGTTTCAGCTGAAGTTCAGTTTCCAGGAAACGTCTCCCCATGCGGGGTCACTGTCCACCACAGCCTCAAATTCTGCCCAAGGCCTTTGCCCATGTACACAGTCGGACAACTCATCGATTGTTTGGGCTGGTTTAGAGGACAGTGCCCATGTGACCAAATTATATCCCTTGGAAAAGAGCTGGAATGAAAGAGAACATATATTACCCACTCAGGGATGGGGTTTAGTGTAGGAAACCAAGGACGTCCGTGGGCTGCACTCACCACCTTTGCCAGTGGGCTCAGATTTTTGCATTTTGGTCTCTTGTGCCTGTGCTGCTCCTTTTTAAAGAGTGCTGAGATACAGAAAGCAGAAAGTCAAGTCCTTGTATTCAGGAGGGCTGTCCTTCTGGTGTTCACATGGAGGATTTTAAACAAAAAAGTAGAAGATTGGAATATTATAGAAGCACTTATGCCTTGATGGAGAACAAATAAGGGGGATGTTCAGGTTAAATAGAAATTCCTTAACAAGCCAAAAAGAGCAAAGAAATAAAATTGTGTGTCAAAGATACAGAGATTGATTTTTCTGGTTAGTGAAACTAAGGGACCGACCAAATGTCTTTCCCCAAATGATGCAGCTAAATGCCCAGGTGTTTGTTATTTCGTCCAAGATCACACACTCCCCCTCCCACACCGAGAGACCCCTGTCGCTTAGAAAGTCAGGACATTCTCTACTGTTCACTGTGACTGTTTTGTGAGCTTGTTTATCAGCCTCGCAGATGCACTGTGAGGCCTCTCATTGGTTTGGGACCACAAGTGAGTGTGTGGTGCGAAAAAGGCCTCACCATGCAATTTAACAGATTCCCAAAAAAGGAACAAAAATCCTGAGAGAAGGCATTCATAACAGTAAAAATTATGGTTGGTGAAACTTGGCTGAATTGGCTGAGGAATTCTTCATCTTTCTAAAAAGATTTGCCTCGTGTATTGGGGTTAAGTTCAGCCCTGAAAGGGCCTATTTGAAATCATGCTGTTCTGGCATCTGGCTGAGGACATTCTACCCCAAATTAACCACACACAAATGCCATTTTTAGTCTCCCAACATTTGATGCAGACAAGGGTTCACATCCTTTGAAGCACAAGTCTTTATAGTTGCGATGAAGTCAATAAGCATTGGAAACTGCTTAGATAAAATGTTACCTACAACCAATTCTTTTCAGTGCTTGTTTCTTCAAAATCATGCTAATATGCGTTAGATTAGCCATCTCTGCTTTAGAAATCAGAATATACTGAATGTAATTTAATGATTTCTTATATAATGGTAACCTGAAAGCAGAGTAATATATTAAATATCTTTAAAATTTTTGTTCTGAATCCATAATCACTAGGAATTCCAGGGTCCGGGAAATAGAATATAAATAAAAAAATATCTGACTAAGGAATCCTGCCTCCAAAAACAAAGCTTTTGATGGTTTTAAATATCTAGATATGTTTCCAGGTTCCATTGTGATCATTAAATATTTATGCCCCACGTGACGTTGAAGAGGATGATGCCTTATACCAAGCTGAGTCTGTGTTCCAGAAGATCTGCTTGTAAGAACAGTGTGATTGATGTACATAGCAGTGTTATTCTCAACAGCTGGAAGATGGAAGCCACCTGAGTATCTGTCAGCAGATGACTGGGTAAACACAGTGTGGTATACCCGGATGAGGGAGCAATACTCGGCTTATTCATACAATAGGAGATTATCCAGCTTTAAAAAGGAGGGAGATCCTGTCTCATGCTACAGCACAGCTAAACCATGAGGATATTAAGCTAAGTGAAATAAACCCCACTCGTGAGGACACAATTATGGCATAATTCTACTTCTGTGAAAAGCCTAGAGCAGTCAAATTCATAGAAAGGGAAGGTAATATGGTGATTGCCAAGAATGAGGCCAGGGGGTTGATGAGGAATTACCGCTTAATGGGTACAGGGTTTTTGGAAACTGGTTACACAACAAGGGGACTGTATTTAACATGACTGAACCATATGTACCTTAAAAATGGTCAAGAAGGTACATTTTGTTATGTGTCTTTTGCCACAACTTAAAACTTTTTTAAATTATGAATTCTATGATTTAAGCTTGCAATAGTGTCATTTTCTTCTCTTACAGATTCATATGTAGAAAATAACGTAGGTTGATGACAGGATGGCGTTAAGATTTCACTCTGTAGGAAGCAGGTAGACCAGTAAGAACTTTACCATACAGTAGCCTTGGTTTTCCTTTCACAGCACATAGTGTTGATGGGAAAACATTCTTTCTACCAGAAGTCAAGGAAGAGATTATTTTTCTAAAAGATTTTAGTTCCTTAAACTTTCTCTTTTTTTTTCATGCTTCTTTTTTTTTCCAATTTATTTATTTTCAGAAAAACATTATTCATTTTTTTTAACCACACCCAGTGCTCCATGCAATCCGTGCCCTCTATAATACCCACCACCTGGTACCCCAACTTCCCACACACCCCCCGCCACTTCAAACCCCTCAGATTGTTTTTCAGAGTCCATAGTCTCTCATGGTTCACCTCCCCTTCCAATTTACCCCAACTCCCTTCTCCTCTCTAATGCCCCTTCCTCCATGCTATTTGTTATGCTCCACAAATAAGTGAAACCATATGATAATTGACTCTCTCTGCTTGACTTATTTCACTCAGCATAATCTCTTCCAGTCCCGTCCATGTTGCTACAAAAGCTGGGTATTCGTCCTTTCTGATGGAGGCATCATACTCCATAGTGTATATGGACCACATCTTCCTTATCCATTCATCCGTTGAAGGGCATCTTGGTTCTTTCCACAGTTTGGCGACCGTGGCCATTGCTGCTATAAACATTGGGGTACAGATGGCCCTTCTTTTCATAACATCTGTGTCTTTGGGGTAAATACCCAGGAGTGCAATGGCAGGGTCATAGGGAAGCTCTATTTTTAATTTCTTGAGGAATCTCCACACTGTTCTCCAAAGAGGCTGCACCAACCTGCGTTCCCACCAAAAGTGTAAGAGGGTTCCCCTTTCTCCACATCCTCTCCAACACATGTTGTTTCCTGTCCTTAAACTTTCTTATTCTATTTTCTTCCCTCTGCTTTGTTTCTCTTTCATTTCTCCATCCCCACCGACTCCTTACCCATCATCTACTCTGTATGCTCAGGCTCCTGAAATCCATTCTTCTTATTTGCCTCCATCCATTTCTAACCTTTTTCTGTTCTTTATATAGACAACCGTGGATTTATAGACAAGTTGGGGTTAACTGGAAAGTAGTTGGTAAGAGAAGGTTGGCAATTCAAAAGGCTAGTTAGGAAGTCCAAACTGTTGAATCGGGATTAAAGATTCAAGCCCGGATCTGAGAGAGGAGGCAGTGGACGAAGGGACGGTGAGATGGCTGAGCCAGAAGCCAAAGGAAGAGAGAGGCCAAGGAGACCAAAGTAGAGATAAGGTCTTTGGCTAAAGGCGTGAATTGGCCTAACAGAAGGCGGGCTTTGGAGACAATGAATACAGGATGCAAACATGGATGCTGCCAGATGTTGGTGTGTTTCCAGGATGTGTCCTTACAGTGGGAGGGTCCCACTGAACAACAGCTTTGTTTGAGATGTTACAACCAGCGGATCAATGACTTTTACAATTTTAGCATAGCCGGTGTTCCAACCATCTGTCTTCATTGTAGCTCTACTGAACTCTTCATTCCTTCTCATTGCCATGATTTTATGACTACTACTCTTGGTCTAGACAAGACACTGTCCAAAAGAACCTTTTTTGGAGATGGAAATGTTCTATATTGCATGGTCCAGTACAGTAGCCGCTAGCCACATGGGACTAGAGAATGATCTATTGGACATCATAGGTCTAGAATGTTCTTCCCTATTTCCTAATCTGCCGCAGCTCTACTCCCTTCCGTTCCATGTCTAACCCTGAACGAATACTGTCAGTGTTTCACACAGAGCCTCTCAGATCCCTTTTCTTGCTTCTGTGTGCCTCTCTTGGCTTCTCAGTTTTTGATTCTAGTAACTTATACCTACAACTTAGAAGATTGTCCTGTGGGTACTGGAGCCATTGTGCATGCAAGGGATGAGGTCCAAGAGCCTGGGAGTTTAGATCCTGCCCCATCTCCTCACCCAAACTCCAGGGCAGCCCTCAGTCCCTGAATGACCAGGCCAGGATGATGAAAGCCCTGCTTTCTTTGGATCAGACCAGTCCTGAAATAGAAGGCACACTCCCAAGTTCTCCCCAGTATTAGGTTCAAGCTACTTCTGCAGGACCTGGAAATCTTGCCCTTATGCTTGGTTGGTTTCCCTTCCTTGTCTGCTTCCTTACCAGTTTCTTCTGGGAACACTTTCTCAATAAATCACTTGCACGTGAAACTTCACATCAGGGTCTGTGTCTAGGGAATTCTAAGACAAACTGAAATGCCGATTCCTCTGTGAAGCTTTCCCCAGTTCCCCAACCAAAATTAATCTCAAAGTCCTATAAGCTGCCATGACACTTTATTTAAATTTCTAACATAACACCAAGTAAATGTAAATTACATTTGTAACTGGGTCCCCAACAAGAATGTGAGCTATGGTGGGGTAGGGATTATGTCATATTCATCTTCACATCCTCTTTTTTAATGTCATTATGTTATAAATTCTATAAAATATTTATTGAATTTATTTGACTATAAAGGAAAATGTGGGCATTGTGACTTTTTCACCATTTTTAATAAAAATATTTAATGATTTATGGTTATTAAAATTTGTATAAAAGAGACTTGGTTGCCAGAAGGTATTTATTCAATGTACTATAGATTTTTTTCCATGTTCAGTGATGATAACTAGCACTTTTTTTTAATTTGAAAGAGATTAACATGAAAATATGTCTTACCAAAAAACGGGTCATATACTCATTGACAGGGAAAATACTTCCTGATTTTTATGAGTTCTTCAAACTTTAGAGTCTTTAGAAGTTCAACTGGGAATGATTCAAATATATCACTGAGCCAAATCAGAGCAGCACACACAATAGAAATAAAAAGCCATCTCTTTCCCATATTTTGATGATTATAATTTAATAAAACATGGACCAAGTTGAATATCTTGTAGCTATTTAAAAACATATAACTGAAGATACTCAAAGAGATTTATCAAATGGACAAATAAATAATGTTTAATGCCAAAGACAAGTAGATCACAGAGTAGTATATATTTCTAAAAATGAAATATATATGCACATAGGAAATAAAAAACAGGAAGAATGTTAGAAATGGTTGACTCTGAATAATGCCATTTAAAGTGGTGGTATCTTTTTCTTTCTTTACTCTTTTTTGATTTTCCCACACTTTTTTTTTTGTGTGTGTATTTATTTGTTAAATAATCTCTACACCCAGTACGGAGCTTGAACTCACATCCCCGATATCAGACTCGCACGCTCCACTGACTGAGCCAGCCAGGCGACCCAGTTTTCTAGGTTTTCTCCAATGAATATGTGCACTCTTGAAATAAGAAAACAAATGTATTTTTTAAAGCATCTAGTTACTTCCATAACTTCCCAGGGTTGCCCACCCCAAAAATAAGCAACAATAACCAAATAAAAATGTAGGTTTACATACAGAGGAATAAAAATGATCGCAACAGTGGTTTTGTTCACTGAGAATCATTTACAGTCCAGTCAAGTGCAGAGTGATCTGCTTCTGAACGCCGGACGCTCTGAGTTGAGAAAGTCGTGGAGTGACCGTTGTGATGGAGACAGGAGCCCCTTCGCTTGTACCGTTTGATCCTTCCCTTAAGCACTTTCATGTAGGCGTGACGTTGACGTGCAAAGCCTATGTCCTTGTGACAAAATGCACTGATTCAACCATTTGAACATTTTGTTAGCAATGGACGCATCATTGTTCGTTTGATTATGTTAAAAAGTAACAAGTTAATTTGGCTGAAAGAACTTACCTGACCACACTGCATTATGGAACTATCTTTTAAATAGGCTGAAATTATTAAGTCACTCAGATTTCCTATTGACCAAACTGCTCAGATTCTGCAAGGAAATATCTTAATTTTTCCCTTTGAAATTCTCCTCTGGCAGTAAATTTAAAAAAAAAAAAAAAAAGGAAGCTGACTTTTCCCTCACTGTACAGAGAGGAAGATGACAATCAATGAGGCACAAAGGTTTTAAGTGATATTAAATGATCTAGTATCACATGATATTAGACTCCTGTCTGAAAGAAAACTTTCGGTAAATGCACAGCAGTTGTTGAGGAGTAAGAATATTCTGTCCCCCAAGGTCCATTCAGCCAGACTAAGACTCAGACGGACACAAGAGAGACAAGGAGGAGAAAATCACATTTAATGGCGTAAGCACAGGGAGGCCACACAGACATGGCAATTCCAAGACGGTCAGGCAACACGAGGTGTGTGCGTATACGTCCTACTGAACTGAGGAGAAGGCGGTAGGGGTGTGGGAATGTGGAAGGAAGAACTGCAATTCACAGGAAATTGACTGAAGAGCCGGTGTTCATTAAGGGCTTGCTAGGCCTCTCAGAAACGACGAGACCCAGAGGACTTCGATCAAACAGGCCTTGCTGGGCCCCTCCCCATCTGTGGGGCCTGGTTCCTATCATACTGCGGTTATCTACGGTGATGACTTTCTTCCTGGGGCAGGTCTTAATTCTTTGCAGGCAGTTGTAGGGATCAGAAAAGAGCTTTTCCTGAACCTGCTGAATTTTGACCGCTTTTCAATTTGAAATAATCTTTATGCCAAGGCAGAGTATTTTGGGGAGGGGGGCTACCATTGGCCCCCTACTATATATATATATTTTTTTTCTTTTTCAATTTATTTATTTTCAGAAAAACAGTATTCATTATTTTTTCACCACACCCAGTGCTCCATGCAATCCGTGCCCTCTATAATACCCACCATCTGGTACCCCAACCTCCCACCCCCCCACCACTTCAAACCCCTCAGATTGTTTTTCAGAGTCCATAGTCTCTCATGGTTCACCTCCCCTTCCAATTTACCCCAACTCCCCTCTCCTCTCTAACACCCCTTGTCCTCCATGCTATTTGTTATGCTCCACAAATAAGTGAAACCATATGGTAACTGACTCTCTCTGCTTGACTTATTTCACTCAGCATAATCTCTTCCAGTCCCATCCATGTTGCTACAAAAGTGGGGTATTCATCCTTTCTGATGGAGGCATAATACTCCATAGTGTATATGGACCACATCTTCCTTATCCATTCATCCGTTGAAGGGCATCTTGGTTCTTTCCACAGTTTGGCGACCGTGGCCATTGCTGCTATAAACATTGGGGTACAGATGGCCCTTCTTTTCATGACATCTGTGTCTTTGGGGTAAATACCCAGGAGTGCAATGGCAGGGTCATAGGGAAGCTCTATTTTTAATTTCTTGAGGAATCTCCACACTGTTCTCCAAAGAGGCTGCACCAATCTGCGTTCCCACCAACAGTGTAAGAGGGTTCCCCTTTCTCCACATCCCCTCCAACACATGTTGTTTCCTGTCTTGCTAATTTTGGCCATTCTAACTGGTGTAAGGTGATATCTCAATGTGGTTTTAATTTGAATCTCCCTGAGGGCTAGTGATGATGAACATTTTTTCATGTGTCTGATAGTCATTTGTATGTCTTGATTGGAGAAGTGTCTGTTCATATCTTCTGCCCATTTTTTGATATGTTTGCCTGTTTCATGTGTGTTGAGTTTGAGGAGTTCATTATGGATCCTGGATATCAACCTTTTGTCTGTACTGTCATTTGCAAATATCTTCTCCCATTCCGTGGGTTGCCTCTTTGTTTTGTTGACTGTTTCCTTTGCTGTGCAGAAGCTTTTGATTTTGATGAAGTCCCAAAAGTTTATTTTCGCTTTTGTTTCCTTTGCCTTTGGAGACATATCTTGAAAGAAGTTGCTGTGGCTGATATTGAAGAGATTACTGCCTATGTTCTCCCTGGGCTACAAGGATGGTTCAACATTCGCAAATCAATCAATGTGATACAACAAATTAATATGAGAAGAGAGAAGAACCACATGGTCCTCTCAATTGATGCAGAAAAAGCATTTGACAAAATCCAGCATCCGTTCCTGATTAAAACGCTTCAAAGTATAGGGATAGAGGGAACATTCCTGAACCTCATCAAATCTATCTATGAAAGACCCACAGCAAATATCATCCTCAATGGGAAAAAGCTTGCTGCCTTCCCGTTGAGATCAGGAACAAGACAAGGATGCCCACTTTCACCACTCTTGTTCAACATAGTATTAGAAGTCCTAGCAACAGCAATCAGACAACAGAGAGAAATAAAAGGTATCCAAAGTGGTAATGAAGAAGTCAAACTCTCTCTCTTCGCAGATGACATGATTCTTTATATGGAAAACCCAAAAGACTCCACCCCCAAACTACTAGAACTCATACAGCAATTCAGCAACATGGCAGGATACAAAATCAATGTGCAGAAATCAGTGGCTTTCTTATACACTAACAATGAAAATACAGAAAGGGAAATTAGAGAATCGATTCCATTTACTATAGCACCAAGAACCATAAGATACCTGGGAATAAACCTAACCAAAGAGGTAAAGGATCTGTACTCAAGGAACTACAGAACACTCATGAAAGAAATTGAAGAAGACACAAATAGATGGAAGACCATTCCATGCTCTTGGATTGGAAGAATAAACATTGTTAAAATGTCTATACTGCCAAGAGCAATCTATACTTCTAATGCCATTCCGATCAAAATTCCACCGGTATTCTTCAAAGAGCTGGAGCAAATAATCCTAAAATTTGTATGCAATCAGTGGAGACCCCAAATCTCTAAGGAAATGTTGAAAAACAAAAATAAAGCTGGCGGCATCATGTTACCTGATTTCAAGCTTTATTACAAAGCTGTGATCACCAAGAGAGCATGGTACTGGCATAAAAACAGACACATAGACCAGTGGAACAGAGTAGAGAGCCCTGATATGGACCCTCAACTCTATGGTCAATTAATCTTTGACAAAACAGGAAAAAATATACGGTGGAAAAAAGACAGTCTCTTCAATAAATGGTGCTGGGAAAACGGGACAGCTATATGTAGAAGAATGAAACTCGACCATTCTCTTACACCGTACACAAAGATCAACTCAAAATGGATAAAAGACCTCAACGTGAGAGAGGAATCCATCAGAATCCTACAGTATATTTTTTAAATGTGTTCATCTTTAATTCCACATATTATACATATCATAAATAGCTCAGAGAACTCAGAGGGCCCATTGTCTCTATCTTTCTGGTGTGGAATCTGAAGCCACAATTATATCCTTTTAAAAGACCAGCTGCCTCGAGAGACAGAGGTCCTGAATCGCATCGCAAGGGCATCGCAACAGGTTTGGCCTTGAACACCTGAGGGATGGTCTATAGATTCAAAGCTGAGAAGAAATAATATTTCTCTTTCCTTTCAGGAAACTGCCCAGTGTCCTCCTGTCTTGAGAACGTCTCCACGGTGCTTGGCGGAGATGCTCGATCACGGAGTCTGGTGGGGTGGGGGGGAGGGGCAGCGCATGGCCTCACTCACACGGCCACCTCGTCGGGGTGGCCTTTCCCAGAACCCCTCAGAGGAGCACTGATTAGGACCAGAATTGCCATGCCACCCGCACGGTTCCCAGGGTCAGGACCCAGCCAGCTAAAGCATGTTAGCCATCCTAAAATAATAAAAACAAATTAATGGAATTGCCTCAAGGGAAATCAAATTCCACTTACGGGCCCAGAGGCAGAAACAGCTGTTAAAATTCATTAAATTAGAAGTTCCTGTAGTAGCTTCTTGAAGATGTTTTTCAAAGTCTTGGGGCCACCACTATAAAAAAAAAAAATCTAGTTAAACATTATTCATCAGAAAGCATTTTTGTGGGGAGGACATGGAGTGTATTTTGAAATCTTCACAGGCTATAAGAGTGGGGTTGGACCATCTCCAAAGTTTGTATTTCAGTACGCTTTGACAGATGGGCTCATTGTAGTTTTAAAATTTAAGAAGTGGAGAATCAATGGCTGCATTAAAAACCCCAAAAGCCTTTCCACTGAGGATTAGAAACCTGAAAAGCATTCCACTGAGCATGATTTTCCCCATCAAAGAAGCTTCTAGAAGATGTTTATGGATTTTCACAAGTCTGACTACAATTTCTACAATAAAATTATTAGCTAATGGCAAGAACGACTTAAAACCTGTTACGCGTTGAGGGGGAGGTGCCTGGGCCACTCAGTCCGTTAAGCGTCCAACTTCCGTTTCTGCTCACGTCATCGTCTCAGGGTGAGGACACTGAGCCCCAGTCGGCCTCGCTCCTCGCTGGGAACCTGGATTTCCTCTTCCTCTCCCTCTGCCCGTCCGGCTCGTGTTCTCTCTGTCCTTCTCTCTCAAAGAAATGAACAAATCTTAGCGGGGGAAAAAAGAAAAAGCAAAAAAAACCCAAAACAAACAAACAAAAAAAGACAACCAAAAACAAAACTGTTTTTTGTTTTGTTTTGTTTTTTATCTCCCTTTCCTTCCAAGGACGTTTCCGTGCGGTTGCAAGGACAGCGCCCGTTACATGGGCGAACCACGGCAGGAAGAATTCTTACGATGTCAGCCGTAAAGGAGCGTGTCTGCAAGACAAACAATGAATTCAGCTGCTGTCGGTGCCTCAAATTCTTCATCTTAAAAAGGGACGACAACGGGGGTTCGATTGCAGGCTCTCGGAGGCCCCGTCGGTTTTGAGCTGCAGGAGACGAGAACCCCAGGAGCGCACCTCGAACCGGGAGTGGCCGCCAGCCTGAAGCGCAGAGCTGCGGCGTCATTCGGTCCGACCCCGAGAGGCCCCCGGGGAGACGGATCAGAAGTCTGTGGGTGACGGTGTCTGATGGTCGATAACCAGATCCAGCTCCGGCTCACGACAGGTAAACGGGCAATCGTCACAAGGTCATGGTGGGCCCAGAGGGAACTTGCAGAAGCAGAAGCCGAAAGAACAAGAAGCAGGACGTCTTAGGGATCGAAGTGGCAGACGCGCAGGCCACTGCGCGGGGACCGGTCGGCTCCAACCGTTTTCCTCCGTCCCTGTGGTCACTGGGCTCGAGAGTCGAAGTGCCGGGGAAGGACCCTTCCTCAGATGCTGGGTCGACGTTCACTGCCCACTGCGCCCTATTCCTGGGTTCCCGCACTCACTCTAAAGGCTCAACAGCTAAAAGCGATATTCGCCTGTTTCCCTTGCGGCCAGTGTTCCAGAAGACTCTGAACGATTCAGCGAGTCGCGTGCATTTGTGTGGGATTGGGAGGCGGAGGCAGGGTGGACACCTCGTGTGTGCAGCTTCTGTGATTTTGCTTCCAGACCATGGACGTCACGGCGTCTGATTCTTCTGCAAAGGCTCTAGCCACGGTCCCAGGATCCAGCTGTTAGCCTAATAGGTGTCGAGGGGCGTGACGTGGTCATTCGTTGTGTTGGTGCAGATGTGTCACGGCTCTAGAGACAATAACCCAGCGGTGGCTTCTAGTACCCAGGTCACGGCTAAGCCGGCATGTTCCTGGAGCAACAGCTGGCATCTTGGCTTCCTCTTTCCTCGGCTTTCTGGTGGTTGTCATTCTGTTTGTAGACCGGTTTTGTCCTGCCAGTAATTTCTGGAAGTCCCGCTCTCTGTGGTAAATCCCCCGTCGCTGAAATAGCCAGAGACTGTTCCATCAGCGTCCAGTTGGCCGTGGTGGTTCCCACATCCGCCTCTGGGCCAGGGGGAGGCAGGACGTGCTGAGTGGCACCCCCAGCACTATTATACACACAAGAGGAATAATTCTCCCGAAAGAAGATCAGTTGCCCTATCACACAAAGGAGCTGGGAGGGGGGATAGTGATGGGTTGGGAGTGGCAGGAAACAAACAGACGTCCTGCAAATAAACACAAAGTTAATCAAATCAACATTGTCCGAGAGTGTACCGCAGACTCACTGCACAAACCGATGTTGTCCAGAAAGTCCTGACGCCTTACCTTGCGTTAGGAGAGCATCACTGTCCGGAGGGAAGGAGCCAGAGAAGACCTCAGAAGTGTCTTCTGATTCAGGTCTTGAGGCTCACGTAGACAGGAAGGGCTTTCCAGGTAGTAGGAAATTAATAATTTATTATTTAAGGAATTAAATTTCTTTTAATTTAATTTTTACTATGTATGGGGAAGATTGAGGGGTTGATTAAATAATAAAGGGGAAAGTTTTGGTTTTTAGTTGTTCTCAAGTAGGTGTAAATATTGTAACTGGAGGAAACCCTGAAAGATAACGCGAACAACAGACCCCAGTGAGCCCGCAGGAGAGGCAAAAGCCCAGCAGGAGGCTCGCGTCCGAGCAGAAGCCGCTGCCCATCTCTGCCGTCTTTATGGCTCTGCGCATCCCGACCTCCCACTGCAGAAACCGGACGTCATTCCTGAAGGCATTCCACAGGCTAAGGTTCATTTTCCTCGGGCTCTCCCATCGCCTGATTTTCTTCTGTGACTTCCTAATGTTCTTCCCGAGCCTTACTGTGCCTCTCATTGTCACAGTCACTGGCTCGAGGACCGGCCCGGGGGATGTGAGCTTTGACCCTCCAGATACTTGGGCTTTCCCCCAGGGAAACCAGACCCCATTACTTCTTTCTCAGCTGGAGCTCAGGGCAGAGTTTTGTTTCTCTGCGGCCCGTGACCGCTGTTTTTCTCACTCAGCCGTTTCACACTTTACCTGCCCCGGAAACGCTGCCCACGCAGCATGTCACGGTGGGACTTTGACCCGACTCACAGCGTGTTTTATGCGCCACCTGGTAGCATCATCAAGATCCGGAAGGGAAGGAAAACCAAGACTAACTGAGTTTCCATTATGTGGCAGGTACGCGTCTGAGCCCTTTCCCGTGTGTTGTGCATTTAGTAGAATTCACACAGCGCTGTGTAGCCCCCAGCCGACCCCTGCCGACTGCAGCACCTCCCAGGGCTGGCTACGGGCAAATCCAGTTTAATTAAATGCTTTCCTCCCACCAGTGCGCTTTCTCCCACTCGTCCTGCTCTTCGATCCGGTGCCGGCCCTGGCTCTCTGCGCCGCCGTCCTCGGTCCTCCCCGGCCCCAGCCCTGCTCTCCTCCTCCTTCCTGACTCCGGCCTCTCGCACGAAGCTCTGATCTTAGCCCCCAAGTCCAAGGGTTCTGAGCGAACGGCCCCTCTCTCCTCACGCGCTGATACTGACCCCGCGGAGAGGGAGGGAGAAATAGTGACGAGAACGAAATTGCTAACATTCCTGCCATTTTCCTAAAACCGCGTTCACCTGTTTTGAGCCATCTGTGGAGCGAACGCGATTCTCCCAGCAGAACAATGACTCGATGTTACTTATCACACAATTCCTCAAAGCTTTTCTTCTCTCCGTGACCTTACACATTTTCTTTGCAAGCGGCAATAGGACTACTAAAAGAGAAGTCTCTAAAATGTGATCGTGTTCCTCAGGAGACTGGGGAGTGAGATCAGAAGGTGAATGAAAAGTAATCTACACAGCCCCGAGAAGATTTCCATGAGCTGCTTACACAAGGAAAGTCCTGATTCCGCTGTGTGCGAGCTTGGGCACGCGCGAGCCCACACGCATGTGCACACACACGCACGTGCACACACACGCACACACGCACTCTCCCCGTTTACCCTTCTGTCATAGCATTTAAAAGTTGAATTTGTTGCATGGCCTCCATTTTTCACACACTGAATTCTTAAGCATAAAAGCTGTAAAAAAAAAAAAAAAAGTCTATTTTTCAGCAGCGTTCCCGATTAGGCGCTGGATGAGACTGTGTTTTAAAACACTTACGGCCCCGGGTGCCTGGGTGGCTCAGTGGGTTAAGCCGCTGCCTTCGGCTCAGGTCATGATCTCAGGGTCCTGGGATCGAGTCCCGCATCGGGGTCTCTGCTCAGCCGGGAGCCTGCTTCCTCCTCTCTCTCTGTCTGCCTCTCTGCCTGCTTGTCATCTCTCTCTGTCAAATAAATAAATAAAATCTTTAAAAAAAAAAAAAAAAAGGTAAAACACTTATGGCCCGGGAGGAAAAGGGACACGTTCCAGGGGGAACTGTCAGACCTTGGATCCAATCACCTCTCCGAGGCCTGAGGGGTCAGGACAAGGCATCGCTGACCCCATCCTCTCGCCCCTCAAGAGTGTAGGAACGAGAGCCAGAAGGACCACCTTTCTGGGGGCTCCGGTGCGTCCGGGAAAGGACGGTTTCCTCCCTTCCTTCAGCTCCCCCTGCTGGGAAGAGAGGACTTTTCTCCCGGAATCCGAGGGAGGGAGTCCCGCCAGAGTTCTGGTAAGGCTTAGGGTGACGGCTGAAGTGGAAGTTGTGTTCCGTTCTCTGGCTACTTCACTGCTCAGGAACTGGGATGGTTCCTCTGCCCAACGCGTCCAAGCAGGGAAAACGGACCCCCGGGAGCCGCAGCCACACCTGCCAAAGAGAACGTAGCAGAGGAACGCCGGCTGAGGTCGTCCGCCGCGTGTCAGCATGCGATACGGGTAAGACATCTCAGCACTTTGTGTTTACACGTCCCACTGTGAAGTACCGAACCAGGAACGGGCTTCCGAAACCTTCCTCCAGGGTCAGTTTCCAGAAGGAGCTAATTCGAAACTAGCTTGAGGAACTACGACAAAGTAGAGCAAATGCATCACTTTCCATCGCGGTGATTTGGAAGGACGACGTGCTTAGATACACCATTTTGTTGTACTTGTTCCAAACAATGGCTCTCCGTCCTTATAGTCCCAGTGGCCGGGACGGTCATGTCACTGAAGCAGCTGTATGTACGACAGGTCCCCCGGGCACGAGGTCTCCAGTGCGGGTTTGCATAACTCACCCTCGTTCTCTTGCTTTCATTTGTTGACCAGAGGCAGTGGTTTGGGGGGCAGGGGATACAGCTGATTTGTAAAGCTGTAAACACACTTGACCAGACTCTAATGTCAAGCTACCAATGTGATCCCACCAAGTGTGGGGTTGGGAAGACAGGAGCTGAGGTAAGCCATCTCCAGCACATCCCAGACGGGTAAATGTGATCGTTAAGATCCACTCAATTTGAACCACTTAAAATGTTATTATACTATTAATTAAAAAAATAATAAAAGATCCACACCCAGTGTGGAGCCCAGCCCAGGGCTTGAACTCACGACCCTGAGATCAAGGCCTGAGTTGAGTTCAAGAGTCAGACTCTTAAACGACTGAGCCACCCAGGAGCCCCCATTAATTTGTACTTTGGTGTCCTTCCACAAACAATTGCAAATGGTATGCCAAAAGCAACTATAATACTCGAGTAGGGGCAAGCATGGGGATGAAAAGGAAGTAAAGAAAATGAAAAATGTTAGCTTTTCAGAGAAGGCCTGACTGATGAAGGAGCTCATTATGCATAGCATGGTAGGTGTCATGTCTGTATTCAAGAAGACAAAAATTCCCACTTGTTTTGGATTCTTGCTGCAGTGGCCCCTACCGTAGCATATCACAGCACAGGCCTTTGGGTACATTTCCACTGTGGCTTACAGAGTACCTCTCTCTTCCTCTGAACTAGGAGTTAGCTCGCCAGCCCCTGAGACATGGCTCTTACCCTAGGCCAAGGAGAAAAACCCAGAGTTGTAAAGCTGGTAGAGCTTATTTTCTAAAGAAGAAGGAGTTGTGTCCCTCAAGCTGATGGAGGGTATGCTGGCAGCAAGCCGCAGTAGCCCAGAGATCCTTTTCTGCTAGAAGTTGCCCAGACAAGTTTTCTACCAGGGCCTCTGAAGTTACATTCTGCGTCCACTCCGATGCTCAGCCGCGGCCCGAGGGGAGACGGAAATGACCATGGCCCAGTTAAGGTGCTCTCTCAGAAAATGAGATAAAAAGATTATGACTAGCACTGCTCTTTCATAGAGAACAACATCCAAAAATCTCAGTTTCCAATCAAAAACAAAAATAAGAAAAGAATTAATAGCATGACCTCAATTTTGTATCTGCACTAACAATTCGAGAAGAACAATTCTGCAGTCATCTATGCGTAGGAAATGCTATCACTGGCATAATTCGATTACATGTTAAACAGAGGCCGGCTCGATATAAAAATTCTCTAAAAAGCATAGCAAAGACTTCCCGGTTTTTCACACAGACGCTTCATAGAAGATTCACTTGGATTTTGAGGCCCTGCGTTACCTCGGATCAAGTTCAGTGAGTGGCAGGAGGTCGGGGCAATTAACTGGGAACATGAGGCGTCTTTCACTCCCTGATCCATCTGTGCCCCACTGCAATCACCCCATTTTATAATAACCAGAAGCTTAGTATAGAGCTGAAGTTTAAAGGTCTTACTGTTTTCCTGCTCTATGAAACAGAGGAAGACGCGGTTATAACGGTTTCATTTAAAACACGTTCGAGGTATAGATGATATAATACATCCTTCATCACGAAAGGGATAGGTCAGACTTACAGGACCATAACTGCTCATATTCTGTCACTTGTCCTCATCCATTCTTCTCTCTTTCATACGAAGGGGGGGGGAGAAAGAAAGAGAGGATGAAGCTATGCTGCGTGGTTCAGAGAACATCCTCCTATTGAAAGAACTTCTGCAGGCTTCCAGAAGGAGGCGGAGGCAAGCCCCAAAGTGTGCCCACAGATTGTTGGTCCGATATTGCACAGACGGACGAAGACGCCGCCTGAGCCGGGGAGGCTGCCCCTTTGAGATCCCAGCCAGCAGAGGGTGACTTCGAACATAAAATCCCAGCTGCAAACAAGCTGAGAGTTGTACCCACCTTGCAAGTCCGTTCTCGCCCGAGCATTTCCAGCCGCATCCCGTGCGAACCTGCCAGACAGTGGGGGAGCTGCCGGGGACTCACAGGAAAGGGGCCCTCATCTTGGCATAGCCGTATGGAACTGACCCCATTTGGAAAATGGATGACCCCCAGACACTCAAGGACCTTGCATAATGGTGAGCTAAAGTAGGGCAGCCCCACGCAGGATGGGGCAGGAGGACTATTTTAAGGACTCCCTGAAGCACAGCTTCAAATGACGGGGCCCAGCTTTGTCACACCGGTCTCAGGAAGAAGCAATTTACAGACCTTGGGCTAACTGCAGAGACCCAGACAGAGCGAGCAAAGTCCTGGCCTCTGCGAACGGCAGCTGCAAGCACACTTCTCGGAACGGAGGGCGTCCTCTCCTCTGTTAGTACTCAAACGATCGGTCCGTCACTGTCATCGTGGACTTGGAAAGTCTATGCCTGCAAGTGATCTGGCCCAAAGAGAGAAATTAATTTGGCCCAACTTGCCTCAGCTACGTTCGTGGGAGGCAATGAGTCCACGTATCAAGGACAGTTGCAGATCGATAGGAAAAGGAACAAATGCCCCAGCTGATTTTTTTAACTGGGAAAGAATGGGAAAGGGCAATTCTTTTATTGAAGTGTATGTAGTTGCCACAATGTTACTTTAGTTTCAGGTGTACGACCTAGTGATGCGGTAACTCTACCCTACGCTATGGATACCACAAAAGAATATGAAAGGGCAATTAAAAAAATTATTTATTTATTTGACAGACAGAGATCACAAGTAGGCAGAGAGGCAGGGAGAGAGAGAGGGGGGAAGCAGGCTCCCTGCTGAGCAGAGAGCCCGATGTGGGGCTTGATCCCAGGACCCTGAGACCATGACCTGAGCTGAAGGCAGCGGCTTAACCCACTGAGCCACCCAGGCGGCCCTGAAAGCGCAATTTTTAAAAGTGGAGCCACAGGGGCGCCTGGGTGGCTCAGTGGGTTAAGCCGCTGCCTTCGGCTCAGGTCATGATCTCAGAGTCCTGGGATCGAGTCCCGCATCGGGCTCTCTGCTCAGCAGGGAGCCTGCTTCCCTCTCTCTCTCTGCCTGCCTCTCCATCTACTTGCGATTTCTCTCTGTCAAATAAATAAATAAATAAAAATCCTAAAAAAAAAAAAATAAAGTGGAGCCACAGTCATCAGTAAACATCGGAAGAAAATAAAGGTCAACCTAAACAGTGACCAAAGACGTAGAAGATACCATTAACAAGATGTCAGTTTTCACCTGTTTGAAGATTTTTTTCTCTTAATGATAGTGTAAGGCCAATGACAGGAAAACAAGGCTGCATTAATTTATGCATTAAATATTCATAGAGCACACAACACATGCCAACCACTCTTTCAGGTGCCAGAAACAGAGTAAGGATCAAATGAAACAAGATCTTTGTCTTCGTGGAGTTTATACTCTACAGCAGGAGAGAGACTCATAAATGGTTAAACGATTCCAGACAGTGATAATCCTACAGAAAGTAAAACAAGATAACTGGATAACCAGTGACAAGAGAGAGGTCCATTTTGGACAGACTGGGGAAGGCCTCTCAGAAGAGAGAACATCTGAGTCATAACGGCAGAATGGATACAATCATACCTCAAAAACTATAAAAAATATATATAATACATATGTGTGTGTCTGGAGTAGTTAATTGTAAAGCTGCTAACGCAATCTATCTTATAATTGCAAAAACTTAGAAACGACATAAACCCATATAGCTTCCTGCTTATTCGTTGTCTCCGTAAGATCATTCGCTATGGAGAAAGTTAGAGGCTACGTTGTGAGCCTTCAGAAAGGCCCACGTGGCAAGGAGTTGAGACCTCCAGCAGGCAGCCATCTGAACAGGCGTGGAAGGGAGGCTGTGGCCTGGAACATCAACTCTGTGCCTGCAACCTAAGGGTTGTGAGTTCAAGCCTAGCACGGAGCTTACTTAAAAAAAAAAAAATTATAAATAATTGAATAAATAAATAAATAAAATCTTGAAAAAAAAAAAACCTGTTTTTAGATTGGGAAAATATCTTCCAGTTTGTCACAGACTCCAGAACTACCTGTTTCAGGCTTTCATGCAGTTCGTAAAGACATTTGAGGAGAACAATCACACGACCAAGGATGGAAGGAATGGAGGAAAAAAGGAAACTAAATTTGGGGGAATACTAGACTAAAGAGAGTTGAACAGAATTCTTTCCTGAAGGACATCCTAAACCCTTCAAGATCGCAATGTGCCGTGAGCTTCAAGTGGGAGTTCCTTACTCTGTGCTTTTCCCAAACACTTTTTGAAATAGCAAAACCTCTTCTTTGGGGCACGAGTTAGAAAAACATATGGCTTGGGGCAACTTTTAAAATACACCACTTCCTTTGGATATCTGCTGAGTCTTGCGGGTATTTCCAACTCAAATGTCTTCATCAAATGAAACCTCGCAACACGTGAAGAAACACAGTCCTGGTTGCATTTCGGGGCTGTTCAAATTCAGAGGTTTGCAACATCATCCGTAAGGCACTAGCAGAGAGATCAACTGGGGTCTTGGCTTTTTCTACGTTTCGGTGAGTATCTGGAGCCCTGCTTGATCTGGTGTCCTAGAAACTTGCCCAGTCCACCTTCTTACCATAATCCTTTGCAAACCTGGGTGTGTAGAGGAGTCATTCGTGAAGCGTTAAATTTCCACCGTATTTTTAAATCTTGCCCAGCTTTCCTCCACAATTAGCTGACACCTGAAACAGGAATGCGTGATTATTTAGATGTTGCTTTAAGAAAACAACAGCAAAAAAATTAAAATCACAACAAGAAAAGGAAGAATGGATGCCAGCCTAATGCGGTTATTGGCTACTTGGATATTGATAACATCGTTCTTTCTCCCTTAATAAGGGTTATGGAAAACCTAATTATCGTTGCCTAAGAGCTTTCATAGGATGGAGATTTCTGAGAATTACCAGGAGCCTGAAAAAACTCTAATAACCATGAACCCTTTTATTTATTTTAAAGATATGCCCTCTGTAAGGACAGGAGAACATAGTGGCCACAGTTCAGAGCCGTGTCACATTAGAAATTCACCCCTGGAACACGACATCAAAAACTAATGACGTACTGTATGGTAACTAACAACATAAACTTTTTTAAAAAAAGAAAAAAGAAGAAATGTATTCTTTATAACCGGGCCTGGCTACAGGTTGACAGCAACAGAGCAGACAGACCCGGAGGAGGCGGGATCTGAGAAGCCAGGAGCGCAGTGTCAGCACGTGGCTCTGGTCGGGTCTGACGCCGTCGGAAGTCGGCCGTGTGGGCCGTGACGGAGTGAGGTTCACCACCCCAGAGCCGCAACCGCAACCTGCTGGCAAAACCTAGGCCGGCAGCCGGTCTGAGAAGCGGTGCAGCCTAGTGCCCTGCGGCTCCGCGTGTGGTCCCTGGTCCATGGGCGCCGGCTTCTCCTGGCACAGTGACAGAAATGCTTCGGCATCTGTCGGTTCAGGCCCTCGGGGAGCGCTGTTGGTTAGCGGGACCATGAGCCCTTGGTAGCTGCTGAGTCTACAGAAGCGCCGAGCTGGTTTGTAAACGCGCGCACGCGGCTGCGGCTGCCCATGGCGTCCTAGCGGCTCTTGTCCGTTAATGATGTTACGGAATTACTTTTCAGAATAAGAAGGTAGAAGTCCACTAATTTATCGACAAAAATAACGAAAAGCTTGCAAAATGTGGTGGGTTAAAGCAACAAGCGTTTGACTCGATTACAGTTTCTTCAGGTCGAGGATACGGAAAGAGCTTGGCGAGGTGGTTCCGTCTCAGCAACTCGGCTGCTGCCGGCAGACCGTTTCCAAGGCTGGCGTAGGCCGTGGTCTGGCTCACCCACGCGTCGGGCCCGCGGCCTTCTCTCCTGCACGGTGTCCTTCTCTCTCCTGCACGGTGTCCTTCTCTCTCCTGCACGGTGTCCTTCTCTCCTGCACGGTGTCCTTCTCTCCTGCACGGTGTCCTTCTCTCTCCTGCACCGTGTCCTTCTCTCTCCTGCACCGTGTCCTTCTCTCTCCTGCACGGTGTCCTTCTCTCTCCTGCACGGTGTCCTTCTCTCCTGCACGGTGTCCTTCTCTCCTGCACGGTGTCCTTCTCTCTCCTGCACCGTGTCCTTCTCTCTCCTGCACGGTGTCCTTCTCTCTCCTGCACGGTGTCCTTCTCTCCTGCACGGTGTCCTTCTCTCTCCTGCACGGTGTCCTTCTCTCTCCTGCACGGTGTCCTTCTCTCCTACACGGTGTCCTTCTCTCCTGCACGGTGTCCTTCTCTCTCCTGCACGGTGTCCTTCTCTCCTGCATGGTGTCCTTCTCTCCTGCACGGTGTCCTTCTCTCTCCTGCACGGTGTCCTTCTCTCTCCTGCACGGTGTCCTTCTCTCCTGCATGGTGTCCTTCTCTCCTGCACAGTGTCCTTCTCTCTCCTGCACGGTGTCTCCACATGGTCTCCACCGCGGGGGCTTAACTGGGCGGATTCCCACCTGGCCGGGAAGACAGTCATCCAACTGTCAGAAATAGAAGTAGTATTTTTGTGTCTCTCATTTCTCTTTGTTTCTGTACTTGGTTTGGACGCAGGAACAGAGGGGACACTTCCCAGGAGCCCCCAGAAGCTCAACACTTTGGAGTGACTGTCCTCTCACTCCTGGGGGGCCTCCTCGCCCTGGGGCCGGCCACACCCCAGTCTCCCCAGCCCCCTCCCGCCTCACTCTGGCCACCTCGTTCTCTTCTCTCCGGGGCCCCAAAACCCCGCTGCGGCCTCAGCCGTGCCCTCGGCTCTACGCTCACCTCCTGGCGGCCCTGTGAATCCCGAGCGACACCCGCGGCTGAGACACCTCCCCGTCGCCGGGGACTCCGCAAGGGAAGTGCGCGTGGACGTGGAACAATCCGGAGCGTGTCCCCGGGGAGGAGCGGTGAGGGGGCGCGGCAGGGACCGGCTTGTGACTCAGGAAGATGAAGGGAAAAGAGCCTCTTCAGCCCCACCGGCCCTGTGTCCCCAGAAAAGGGAAATGTCTCTCCACCGGACGCAAGAAGACACAAGTGTCAAGTTACATGAAGCTGGGGTCTGGCTTTCGGGTGGCTCAGCCGATGGGTCCGATGGGTCGGATGGGTCGGATGGGTCCGATGGGTCCGATGGGTCGGATGGGTCCGATGGGTCGGATGGGTCGGATGGGTCCGATGGGTCCGATGGGTCGGATGGGTCCGATGGGTCCGATGGGTCGGATGGGTCCGATGGGTCCGATGGGTCGGATGGGTCGGATGGGTCCGATGGGTCCGATGGGTCGGATGGGTCCGATGGGTCCGATGGGTCCGATGGGTCGGATGGGTCGGATGGGTCGGATGGGTCCGATGGGTCCGATGGGTCGGATGGGTCGGATGGGTCCGATGGGTCGGATGGGTCGGATGGGTCCGATGGGTCCGATGGGTCGGATGGGTCCGATGGGTCCGATGGGTCCGATGGGTCGGATGGGTCGGATGGGTCCGATGGGTCCGATGGGTCCGGCTCCTGATTGTGCTCTGGCCGCGGTCCCAGGGCTGCGGGGTCAGGCCCGCCTCTGGCTCCACGCTGGGCAGGAAGTCCGCTTCTGTCCGTCTCCCTCTCTCTGCTCCTCCTCCCGCTCACACGCACAATCCTCTTTCAAATCAGTAAATCAATCTTTTTAAAAAAAGAAAAAGAAAGAAAGAAATGGAGTAGACAGGGGTTCTGTGCTGTGACAATGTCGACCCCTTGGGACGGGTCTGTCGGCGTCACGGGGTCGTCGGCGTCTCCCGGCGTCACCGCGCGTCACGGGGTCGTCGGCGTCTCCCGGCGTCACCGCGCGTCACGGGGGTCGTCGGCGTCTCCCGGTGTCACCGCGCGCGTCACGGGGTCGTCGGCGTCTCCCGGCGTCACCGCGCGTCACGGGGGTCGTCGGCGTCTCCCGGTGTCACCGCGCGCGTCACGGGGTCGTCGGCGTCTCCCGGCGTCACCGCGCGTCACGGGGTCGTCGGCGTCTCCCGGCGTCACGGGGTCGTCCGCATCTCCCGGCGTCACCGCGCGTCACGGGGTCGTCGGCGTCTCCCGGCGTCACCGCGCGTCACGGGGTCGTCGGCGTCTCCCGGCGTCACCGCGCGTCACGGGGTCGTCGGCGTCTCCCGGCGTCACTGCGCGTCACGGGGTCGTCGGCGTCTCCCGGCGTCACGGGGTCATCGGCGTCTCCCGGCGTCACCGCGCGTCACGGGGTCGTCGGCGTCTCCCGGCGTCACCGCGCGTCACGGGGTCGTCGGCGTCTCCCGGCGTCACCGCGCGTCACGGGGTCGTCGGCGTCTCCCGGCGTCACCGCGCGTCACGGGGTCGTCGGCGTCTCCCGGCGTCACCGCGCGCGTCGCCGTGCTCCTGGCCGGCAGCGGTACCTCAGGGAGGCTCAGACGGGACTTTCGTGGAGGCTGCGACGGGCCGAGACCATGCAGGCGACGGCCCGCGGCCACACGGCAGTCTCTCGGAGCTCTGGGAGGAAGGGCCGCGAGGTCTCCGCCACGAAGCCGCCTTCCGCGTGCCGGCCGCCGGCGCGGTCTCCTGAGCCGCGGAGGGCCTGGCCCTGAGAAGCAGGACTGGACCACCCGTTGCGGATCCCGCCCGGTGTCTGGCCGAGCCCCGAGCCGCCCTCCACCGACGACACAGGCAGGACGGGCGGAAGGACGCCCGAGACCGTCAGTCCTCTTGCTCCAAAGGGAGAGACTGGGAAGAGCTCGTGAGGCCCCGAAGAATTCCTATGACATGGATTAGCTGCCATCTGTGTACATAGCCGCACTTTTGTGCAGAAGAAGGAGAAGACGGTGCGCATCACCATTTGCCATCTCAGACAGAAAGTCCTTCTCCCGGTGCTTCTCCAAGTCCTTGACTGGGTTGAGTCGTCCGAGTTGGAGGTTCCTCCTGAAGCCGGTGCTGAGCCAACACTCAAGTGTGAACAGTTCACGCAGGGGACGGTGCCAGGAAGCCCTGGCAGAGAGCGGAGCAGAGGCGGGGAGAGAAGAAGGCCCGTGAGAGCAGTCTGCTCTGGCCGGTTCCCTCGGCGGGGAGCTGGGGCTCATGCCCACTGGCAGCCCCGGGAACCCCTGTCAGACCCGTAACACTGACCCTGGAGGGAGCGGGGTTCCTTCCGCCAACTCTCATCAACCACTGGCGGAGGCAGCGATTCCCTTTTCCGGGGCAGCGATTTCCCTTTACTTCCGACCTCCCTGGCAGGCCGAGAGCCTTCAGGCAAAGAGCGCGGGAAGCTAACACGTAGAAGTCAGGCCTGGAGGTACAGCCATGGGGGCTTGTGACTACAAACTCCATGTCTGTCTTTCCACACGACTCTCGCTTTCACCTTTACTTACGCAAACACTCTTTCCCTGGCCCCGAGAGACCTTCTACATCATTGAGTGACTCTTTCTTTTAAAAAAAAATTTTAAGATTTTATTTATATATTTGAGAGAGACAGACAGAGAGAGAGCGGGGAGGATCAGAGGGAGAGGGAGAAGCGCTCTCCACCCAGCGGAGAGCCCTGCTCGGGCTGGGTCCCGGGACTCTGGGACTGTGACCTGAGCTGAGGGCACATGCTTAAAGGACTGAGCCACCCAGGCGCCCCATGAGTGCTTCCTAGAAGAGCTGGAGGCTCACCGTCTGCCTGATCCTTGAGACACATTTTCTTGTGCTGCTGCTGCAGCGGGTCACCCCCCTCCACAGTCCTTTGTTACCCTCCCTGGCCTCTTGGGCTTCTGAAATGCAGTAAGATATGACATGTGAGATCGCGGGTGGGAATTTAGTTCCTTCACAAAGCTACGTACTTTAATAACCTTTGGTAGCAGCAGGATCACTACTCTGAAAACAACTGTTGGTAACTGTTTGCCGGGTTGGGTATTCAATTTCACTCACGTGGTTGCATTAACCAAACATTTGTTAATTAATCAAAAAGGAAAGTTATATGAGCCACCCGAGAATGTACAAACATTTTCTTCTCATTTTGACCTTAATTATAAATCACTTTTTGCTCTTAAACATTTGGTAATCAGACTTTCCTAAGTCTGATATGGAAAACCTCTGAATTCCCATTTCTTCATTCATAACTAAAGGTTGAAACTGTTGCTTCAAATCTTGGCTTTTTTGCTGGAGAGATTGAAGATGTTATGGGTCCTATGACTTTAGAGGGATTAACTGCTTAGTCACATTAACTATTACACTTCGGTGGGTATGTAAAGTACGAATGTCCACCCAATCCCGCTTTCCTCCACGACTTCTTCCAGAAAAATGTTAACTGATGAAAAGCAAAATATGAAAGTATGTGCTTTTAGGGAAAGAAGCAATCTATGCACTTTTCAGTACCTTAAGGGCTCAAAGCTATCTGTTGCTTTACACTGAAATGTTAATGAGAGAGAGGGAGAGAGAGAAACAAAACTGTAGCATCTCTGAAGGAGAGAAGAGTTCCCAGGGTAAAGATGGAGCCTCAAAAGCCTAAATATAAACACTATTAGAGGCATTTATGTGGAAATTATTGCGAGGGTTTTGTGGTTATTTTTGTTGTATCTTTTAAAGTATTCTGTAGAAAAATCTTTAAAGGAAAACAGTCCAAGATGTCTAATTTACATCTGAAAGAGAAAGAATTTTAATACAGCTTTTGTGACAGTTACTTATAAAGCAAGTTCATTTCTGTTTGTTTTGTTTTCATCACTTCATGCCTCGCGGCAATGACCTAGATGCTCTTCTGAACGTCCCCGATAGCACAGGACGCGGTTTGCACTCTTGGACAGCCCTGCTGACTTGAGAAGGAACAGTTGTTCTCAGATAAGGGGAGAAAATTACACAGCAAGTAAAGGCTGAATGTTTTCCTTTTTCTGACCCAAATGTCAAGAAGTGAAAGGTCTACAAAACAATGTTAACTCATCTGTTCCTCTGTAATTTCACTGGGAAATGATTGAATTTCCATCTTTAATAAAGCCATCTTGGAGCCTCTGGGAAACGGCTTTGGCAGTGAGACCCGTGGAGCTCCCATGTGTGAGGGTAAGCTTGACGTTTCACCTGTGTAATATTCTCCACTCTATTCCTTTTTTTTTTTTATGGGCTTTAATACTAGACTATACTGACTTAGGGACTAACAAGAGAAAACACTTCCTCTTCCCCTGCCCCACCCGGTGTTTACCTAGGCCCACTCTCTGGAATAGGTCACTTCCAGGTTTCTGAGTGTTTCACCGGCCTCTGCTTGCTCAGTGCTCATGACAACCCATGTGCTATGTGCCGTCACCATCTCCATTTTATAGACGAAGGAACAAAGACACAAAGAAACTAAGTAATCTCTCCCAGGTGGCGGTTTTTACGAGATGGAGCCTATGTAACTTGGTTCTGGAATTCAAGATTCCTGGCAGACGTACCTACGTACGTTCCTCCCAAGGTCCTAGAAGACGGCTGTGAAGGAGGCAAAGTGGATTTATCTACATTTTGTTTTGTTTTGTTTTCTGCAGGGTTTGTTTATTTGTTGTTTTGGAAACTGATCTCAGTGCCTCTTTCCCCTTTCCAGCACTCCTTTACCTCAAGTCTAAAGTCTGCTCATCTCTTGTCAGGGCCCTGACCTTTTATTTACATGTGGATTTGTGTTTGTATTTGTACTTACAGTTAATAGTGCACACGTATGACGATTACATATACACACACACACACACATACATAGTAGCTACCACATCTGAATTCAATTCACCAGCACAAGCATCTGACTCAGTCCGTTCTGCATGAAAATACCAAGCCACTCCTCATGCTTGACTTTGACCACGCAGCCACATAATAGGACAGCCCTCTCAGTGTATCCCACACTGGAAAATATTCAAACTCTCTGCGAGTCTCATGCTACATATCAAACCCGATACAAAATTTAAGTCTTTCACGTACATGTGTTTTCTAATACATCTGCCACATTTTTGAAACATTTCAGCTGTATCACATCACGTGCCACTTAGAAATAGGAAATGATTGCAATATGTTTTTAAAAATACGATATGCAGATGTATTCTTGTATTTCTATAGCCTTCAAAAAAGAACAAAAACCAAAACCAAAAACGGTGACAGTTCACCAAGTCTTCGCTGAAGATCTGCACACAGACCCACACCAGAGTCTCAGCTGCGCCGCCTGCCCCGTCTTCCTAACAAGCACAGATTCTCGAAGGCTGGTGAGCAAAGGAGGCGAGTTTCACAAATTCAAAAAAGAAACTAAAGCAAAATAGTTGAGTGGAGGAAGGGAACGAGCAAACAGAAACTTAAAACAATCTCTCAGGAAAATTCTTTGACTCTAAAAAATTATAATTTTCTAAAAAAAAACCCTGTAAGTTCATAAGAAAAAAAAACTTGGTATAACAATTTACAGACATCGTGGTCACACTGTTCTTAGGATATCAAGGAAACTTCTCATGCTCTTCCAAGAACACTTTTCAAACACTTTTCATCAGGAAGTGTTTCGGGTATTACTGGTTTAGGGATGTTTTACTGGGTGCAGAAAGGACTGGAGGTTTATTTTGGAAGTTATCTAAATTTAGAATAGGATGATATTGGTGAGAAGCTTAGTACAACTTGAAAAAACCTGGCTCCCGGTTCTAGTGCAGGTTCTGCTGGGCGCGGGCTCTTCCTTGCCTTCCTCCCTCCCGCGGCAATAGCTGCTTCGGCCACCGCAGCTGGGCTGGGCGGGAGGGTCCTGCAGACGCTTCCTTCTTCCGGCTTCTGTCAAAAGGATCTGCACTTGGCAGCCCGTACTCTCAATGTCCTTAAAATCAATTTACATGTTTGACTCAAGAAAAATAATAAACAGCACTGTTGTTACTACTTACATTTGATTTAAAAAAAAAAACACCTGGTTTGAGTATTCTTGTTCTCTTTTATTTAATTGGCTGGTTATTTCCATACACTGACCAAATCCTGTCATTTAGAAAGTCAGGAATATATAGATTAGGTGAAAAATCAACAATATTCTTTTTCCTCCTACCACTGTTGGTTTAATGACATGATTTGATTCTGACTAAATTATAAAACAAAGATATGATGGTTTTGAAAAATGCAGATATTAAAAGTTAGCTTCGAATATTAGTATTATGCCATCTGTGCTCAATGAAGGAAATTATTGTACCTAAAAGGATGATCTGCGTCCTAGAGATAAGAGTAGAATAGATTTATCTTGTAATTTGGGAGGCTTTCTAAATTGTTAATTAGATTTTCCAATGCCGCACTAATAATACAGCATCCAGGCCCCCAAGGTGGTTTTAAGTATATTTAAGTTTTCACTGTTAAAGTTATTGTGCATTTCATCTTAAAATAGGAATAATATAGCACTTAGCTATTCCAGAAATAGATCACTCCTAAACAATCAATTGTGAGAGAATGACAAAGAGAATTTATATTAAACAATTCGATAAATAGATCACGGTCTTCAGAAAAATCACAAAGATCTACTATGAATTAAATTCTGCCCCCACTCCCAAAATTCACATCTGGAAGTCCTAACCTCCAATGAGACTGTGTTTGGAGTGAGGGCCTTTACTGAAGCAGTTACTGTTAAATATGGTCCTAAGAGTAGCGTCGTGATCGCATAGGATTAGCCGACTTGTTGAAGAGGAAGAGAAACCAGATCTCTCTCTGCCGTGTGAAGACACGGCCGCCGGAAGGTGGCCATTGGCCAGGAAGAGTCGTCCCCGAGAACCGAATCGAGCAGCACCTTGATCCTGGACCTCCAGCCTCCAGAACTGTAAGAAAGACATTTCTGTTGTTCAAGCCATCAAACCTATGGTATTTTGTTATGGCAACGACTGCTGACTAACTTAGACCTATGCTGGGGGAAGAAAATAAATGTTTTCGAAGCAGGATAAGGAAAGAAAACCTCATGAGGTGATAGGTGAATGTGGTTTTTGGTGTTTTCCTGCAGGTATTGCTTGTTTGTTTGTATTTCAGAAGTGGAGATCCCCAACATGGTCTGAGAACAAATTAGTCTATGAACAAATTAGCAAGAAGCTAGTGTGATCTTGACATATAGTCCTTTATGGGATCTCCAGTGTTTCTTCAGGAGCTGAAGTTTCTGACCCCTAGATTAGCAAATAGGGCTATTCTGTTCTTTACATGTGACCTGTCCTTGTTTAGCACGCTCACATGACGATCTCTCTCTTCCCAACTCCCGGCAGGACCTGCTGAAGGAGTTAAGAACACTATAAATCCACAGATTGCATGAGATTAGTAAAGATAGGAAAAGTAAGTCCATGTGAACACTGCTGTTGTTTGAGTTCTGATGTCAGTTTCATTTTTATCTGCCCAAGTGGGAGTACAATAAAAATGTTCTAGAAAAAAAATATTGTTTGTTTCTTCTCATAAGAGTCACAGAAGACAAAATAGCTGGGTGAAAGCTGAAAGAGTCCTTGCAAATCACAAAGACAGAAATAGATTAAGTAACAAACATATGCTATGAATAACATTTTGGAACACACACTATGCGGTGTGTCCTCTGGGAGGCAAAGCGAGGTGGACTCTGACCCTGCATTGGTGTAAGGTGATGTCATGAAACAACACAGCACAAAATCAATCACCTTGGACTTCCTCAAACCTAACCATGCTCGAGGCGTCACACTCGATGCTATGGCATGTGCTCGTTTTTTCTATACGCAAGGAACTAATGAGCCAATCGGAGAAAGTCTGCACATACGTACATATTAGCAATAGGAAATAATAATATGTTGACTGGACATTCGTCAAACTAAGACAATAATTCTTACATCACAGCCTTTCAGGGGATCATGAGTGAGGACTGAATGGAAAGCAAAACATTTAAGAGCTCCAGACAAACCTGGGTTTGATTCCCCGCTCGGCTGCTTGTGAGATAGTCTTGTGCAGATGTACTCTCTGGAAGAACGGATGATACTTGCAGCTTTACATGACTGGGGAGAGGACTGAGTAAGATCACCTGTAGAAAAGGGTTTGACACAGTGCCTGGCAGGTAGTAAGCACTTGATAGATGTTACTTAGCTCATTATACACATTTTAAGAACCCAACGCAGGGCCTGGACTGTGCAGTTGTTAAACAAATGTTAATTTTTATTTTTTTCCTCATGTGACAAAGGAAGAAGATCATGCACAAGAAATAACGTGCATACCAAATGTGGAATCAGAACGATGAACAAGGGAAAGTAAAGGAATAGGGTTTTCGTGTTCTTAACCTGACTTGCAGGCAGATATACCCAAAGCCAAAGAGCACTAGAGGAGAGGTCTCCAAAAGATGCCCCCCGGAAGTCTTGCAGGGTCTTATGTGAATGATCCCAGGTGGAAATCCTATTGTTGGGAACCAAAACAGAATAGCTCTGCCCATCACCTCTGCTACCACCAGGTCCAAGCCACCAGTCTCGTGCTGGATTACTGAAGCGGCCTCCCAGCTGGTTTCGCAGCCTCTCCCTTTGCCCCCTATACTCTATTCCCAGATAACAGGAGTAATTCTTTTATAATGTGCATCAGATCATGTCACTCTGCTGACTACAACCTTACCAGAGCTCCCAATTTCACTGCTCGTAGGAGCTGGCCTCCTTTTAACGTCTTACAGGGGCTCAGAATTAGCTCCCTGGCCCAGCACTCCTTGTTTTCTGGTCCCTGACCTCACCTCCTTTCATTTTCACCCTCTGTGGCAGCCCCAGCATGTTCCTTGCTATTTGTTGAACATGCAAATAGCTCTTTGCTATAAGACTTTTGCACTGGCTCTTCCCTCTACTTGGATCTACTGTCCCTCAGATAATTCCCTCTTCTCCTTCAAGCCTTTGCTCAAAACTCAACCCCTCAATGATGCTTACCTCATTTAAAATTGCAACCTATTAAAATAAAAGCAAAATCTGTTGACTGCACAGCAAAGAAAACAATCAATGAAACTAACAGGCAAAATAACAGAATGGAAGAAGATATTTGCAAATGCCATATGCAATAAAGGATTAGTATCCAAAATACATAAAGAACTTAAAAAACTCAACATCCCCAAAAACAAATGATCCAGTTAAAAAATGGGCAGAAGACATGAATAGACATTTTTCCGAAGAAGACATACAGATAGACAACAGACACAGGAAAAACCCTCCGCATCACTCATCACCAGGGAAATACAAATTAAAACTACAATGAGATACCTCCTCACACCTGTCAGAATGGCTAACAGCAGCAATAAAGAAACAACATGGAGAGGACATGGAGAAAGGGGAACCCTCTTGCACTGTTGATAGGAATGAAAACTTGGGAAGCTGCTCTGGAGAACAGTACGGAGTTGCTCCAAAAGTTAAAAATAGAACTACCCTATCATCCAGCAATGGCACTACTAGGTATTTACCCAAAGATACAAAAATAATAATTCAAAGGGTACTTGCACCTCTATGTTTACAGCAGCGCTATCTACGAGACCCAACTGAGGCAACAGCCCCGGTGTGCACAGATGGGAGCATGGATAAGGAGGAAGTAGCCGTCTGCAACAAGATGGACGGAGTTAGAGCGTGTAACGCTACGCATAGTAAGTTAATCAGAGAAAGACAAATGCCGTATGATTTTACTCAGATGTGGAGTTTAAGAAACAAAACAAATGAACCAACAGAAGAAGGAGAGAAGGACAGAGGAGAAGACAGAGAAAGAGAATGAGATGCAGACTCTTAACTACAGCGAACAAACTGACGGGGGTGTGGGGCTGGGTGAGCTGGGCCATGGGGACCAAGGAGGGTACTAAGACGAGCACCAGGTGATGGAAGTGTTGGGTCACTGTGTTGTACACCTGCAACTAAAATGGCACTGTATGCTAACTAACTGGAGTTTCTTAAGAACTTAAAACATAAAAAAAAGATAAAATTGTAACCTTTCTCCCATTCCCCTCCAGCAGTACCGATGTTCCTTGTCTTGCTCTACTTTCTAATTCTTCTGCAGTCATTATCAGCTCCTTAATTTACTTACTGATGATGGCTCTTGCCCATTTTGTTCCCCTCCCCCGCAGAATGTAGCTTTCTACATTCGTAAGGACATGTGTTGGTTTTATTCACAGTTTTGTTCTTAGATCTAAAAAAGTATCCCTCAAATAGTGAGCATTCAAAGATTATTTACTGAATGATTGACTAATCTGTTACTAACTATATAAATATATTAATACTATGTTATATAGGGTATTATACGTAACTGATGAATTGTTGAACACTACATCTGAGACTAATGATGTACTATATGTTGACTCATTGAACTTAAATAAAAATAGAAACAACTTCATGAAGAGGTTGAATTTAAATCAAAAAAGTTATGTGTCACACACTAATATGTAATATATGTTATATATATGGTAATATGTTAGTAATATATCACTACTAATTCTAATATCTCTACCACCTTTAATTCTAACCTACTATGATAGAGTTACTAGGAACATTAGTAATTTCCAGAATTATTAATAATATAGAATTACTTGTGATTTCATATACTAAAATCCTGACTGCTATGACCGTAGTAAGTCTGGTCGTTCACAGGGAGGAGCCGCAGCTCCACAAACTGCACAGTCGACCGAGCATCAGTCGCTGGCAGGCCGGGCTAGGACACCAGAGAGGTAACCCTAGACGCAGAGAAGCAAAGCAAGGGCAAAGGACCCTGCCGGCCTCCTGGATGGGGACAGCCAGGGAAGCCGTTGGAAATGCGGTAGATACAGCCTAACTGTCAAGCTAAGGCTGTGAACCAGGTTTTTAGGGAGATGCCGTCAGTGGGCACCAGCGGGCGGGTCTCCGGAGCCATCGTCATCCGGGGTGCCGTCAGGCGTCTCTGGAGAGAAGAAGGGCCCTGACCCTTCGTGCTGCCCTGCCCCCGGCACTAGGAGTGTTTCTCTTCTCAGGTCTAACGCTCCCCTCAACCCCAGTCTGCCATGGCGGGACGCGCCTTCCCCTCGCACGCAGTGAATCTTTCCCACTTCTTCCCCAGACACATGTTTACCAAGCTCTGTTTTTACCTAAAGTGCGGAGGGTCTGTTTTCCTCGTATAAAGGAAAGGTCCTGTTTCCAACAGTTTGTTTCAATGGACCACAGGGGAGACTAGGTGCTTTTTCACATAACTAGATGTGAAATATGGATTTTTCCTCTGGCAATTTACTGAGTGACATAGCTCTCTCTCCCTCTGTCTGTCCCCCTCCCGTCTGTTTTCTCTTGTTCCGAATCTCTCATGGTTACCCAAACTCTTGTGAGCAAAATACAATGTCTAAAATTTGGCAATGGAACTTACTTGCAGGAAACCTCTTTGCAAACTCCACTATATGCACTTTTTCCTTTCAATCCAATAGAACACTGAATTCCATTCCGTTTTCTTCTTTTGGAAGAAATCTCTTCATTTAAACACAGGAGTGTAATTACTTTATCTTTACCACATACTCAGTACTACACAAATATAAATGGAAGACGGCTGTTCCTGTAACAGCAGAAACCACGTCTGAAGAAGGAAGGTTGAAAAGAAAGTTGTGAATGTGAAACAACAGCAAAGCGCCTTACGCCATTAGAAGGATAGTGACCTCCGGGTTTAAAAGTCATGTGTAGATGCAGGAAACAGCTGATTGAAAAGGACTGCACTAGTTTCACTTAGTATCAGGACTATGAGCTTTATCACCTTGCTTTCTATTCCGAAATAATGTTGCTGCACGTCCCCTTCCTTACAACAACAACAGAACTGTGGCCTTTCTCCCGAATCAAGGTCAAGGCTAGCCACATCAGTTTAGGGGGAGAGAAGGATCATTGCCCATTTCTTCCAGCTGAAACCATCTTTATAAAACTCCAAAGAGTCACAAAATCATCTCAAAAAATATTTTTGAAGTAGATGAGATATAAATAATTAATATAGTGTCTTATCAAAACCAGGTGAGACGGCAGGCCATCTCATGGAACACACAGAGGCCATGGACTGAGAACTAGTGAGGAAGTGGGCGGGGGGGGGGGGGTGCGGTAAACAAAAACGGAAGCTCTTCAGGTCCCTGAGGGCGGGCCACAGGGCCCGCTCACATGTCCTCTAGAAACGGCCACTAACCCCCAGGTAGAAGGGCTCTGCGCCGCGGAAAGACATGCGCTCCGACCTGACTCCAGCTGACTAAATGTTTTGGGGGCGGCGGTTTTCTCCCGGGCTGAGATGTAGGCAGTCACGCTGAGAGGAATGAACTCCCAACGGCTTCAAAAATCAACCTACCTTGGCGAAGGGCACGTGCCCCAGCAGCCTACCAGGAACCACACGTGTTTGAACCACACAGTCTTGAATTTGTTCAGAGCCAATGTGCTTTACAGACATTTTTTTTAACTTCTCACAGTGTCTGAAATGGATCTAACAATAGATCTTTTACTGACTCCAGAGTTGAAGAAAATGAAGCTTCTCTTCCAGGTTTGCTCTGAGGAACCTGCTTTCGTATGGGAAGAAATGAGTGAGGTTTCAATTTTACTTTGAGAATACTTCAGGTTACTCTGTTTATTTTTATTTTTTTATTGTTTTTGCTATTTCTTTTTTTTTTAAGGTTTTATTTATTTATTTATTTATTTGGCAGAGAGAAAGAGAGAGATCACAAGTAGGCAGAGGCAGGCAGAGAGAGAGGGGGAAGCAGGATCCCCACTGAGCAGAGAGCCCAATGCGGGGCTGGATCCCAGGACCCTGAGATCATGACCTGAGCCGAAGGCAGAGGCTTAACCCACTGAGTCACCCAGGCACCCCACTCTGTTTATTTTTAAAGGGTTCTGGCAGGACACCAATTTTCCTGGTTCACATTGTGTGGCCACATAAGCTTCACATACTTGCTTTTAGGCCTGGGGTGGAGAGAAAATGAGAATCAGGCCTGTTATCTTGCTCTGGCATTTCCCAGAATGCTGGAAGGTAGTGACATGTGGCCCCAACATTAACAAATAATAGCTAAAATATGCTTCTGTTACCAATAATAGTCCTGCCAGATGGCTGGCATCAGGAGGAACAGCCAAGGAATCATTCCCATACTTTGTAGTTAAACCTGGTTTTTCAAAAAAACTTGAAGGTGAACCTTACAAAAAGGGGTTGAGATTGAATGATTTTATTTGCCCTATTTGCTCTACAATTACTCTTTAACTTAGGTCATCCTGAGATGTAACGCAGTATCTACCCCAAACACTAAAACATTTTGCTATAATGAGTCCCAGGGCCAGAAGCAGGTCTCTGGTATGGGCTTTGGTTCCAGTATTTTATAATATTGTCTCTCCAAAGAGAAAATACAGCTTGTGTTGCAGACGGAAATAATCAGTGGCAAGGGCGCCCGGGTGGCTCAGAGATTAATCCTCTGCCTTCGGCTCAGGTCACCATCTCAGGGTCCTGGGATCGAGCCCCACATTGGGCTCTCTGCTCAGCGGGGAGCCTGCTTCCTTCTCTTTCTCTGCCTGCCTCTCTACCTACTCGTGATCTCTGTCAAATAAATAAATAAAACCTTTAAAAAAATAAAAATTAAATTAAATAAAAATTAAATAAAATTAAAAAATTAAATAAAAAATTAAAAGAAAAGGAAAGAAAAGAATCAGTGGCAGGGTGTTCATGATGTCAGCGTCCTCACGGGGACGGTGACTAAGGTCTGTGTGACTGGAGAGAGCTGCTTTCCTGACTTGCACACAGAGTTCAGTCCATCTTTTGTTGCTGTATGAGACAGAAAAACCAAGTCACTGTACTTTCAGCTCACTACTGTTACAAACTTGGCTTTAGTTAAAGGAAAAAAGATCCTCCCTTAGGCATATTAAGAGACTGGGTCAGACCCATGGGAGACTCGGGGGCCTTACGCGTAGCTCAAGAAAACTTCGGGGTGTCTGGGTGGCTCGTCAGACGAGAGTCTGACTCTTGATCTCGGCTCAGGCTGGATCTCAGAGTCCAGAGACCAAGCCCCCATATGGGCTCAGCGCTCCACGGAGAATCTGCTTGAGATTCTCTGTCCTCTCTCTCTGCCCTTCCCCCACCCCCACTCTCAGATAAACAATGATTTTTTTTTTTTTTTTAAGAATGAAAGACAGCATGGTACTGGCATAAAAACAGAAATATCGACCAGTGGGACAGATTAGAGAGTCCAGATATGGACCCTCAACTCTATGGTCAAATAATTTTTGACAAAGCAGGAAAAAATATACAGTGGAAAAAAGACAGTCTCTTCAATAAATGGTGCTGGGAAAACTGGACAGCTATATGTAGAAGAATGAAACTCGACCATTCTCTTATATCGTACACAAAGATAAACTCAAAATGGATAAAAGACCTCAACGTGAGACAGGAATCCATCAGAATCCTAGAGAGGCAGTAATCTCTTCGATATCAGCCACAGCAACTTCTTTCAAGATACGTCTCCAAAGGCAAAGGAAACAAAAGCGAAGATGAACTTTTGGGACTTCATCAAAATCAAAAGCTTCTGCACAGCAAAGGAAACAGTCAACAAAACAAAGAGGCAACCCACGGAATGGGAGAAGATATTTGCAAATGACAGTACAGACAAAAGGTTGATATCCACGATCTATAATGAACTCCTCAAACTCAACACACACAAAACAGACAATCATATCAAAATATGGGCAGAAGATATGAACAGGCACTTCTCCAATCAAGACATACAAATGGCTATCAGACACATGAAAAAATGTTCATCATCACTAGCCCTCAGGGAAATTCAAATTAAAACCACATTGAGATATCACCTTACACCAGTTAGAATGGCCAAAATTAACAAAACAGGAAACAACATGTGTTGGAGAGGATGTGGAGAAAGGGGAACCCTCTTACACTGTTGGTGGGAATGCAAGTTGGTGCAGCCTCTTTGGAGAACAGTGTGGAGATTTCTCAAGAAATTAAAAATAGAGCTTCCTTATGACCCTGCAATTGCATTTCTTAGTATTTACCCTAAAGATACAGATGTGGTGAAAAAAAGGGCCATCTGTACCCCAATGTTTATAGCAGCAATGGCCACGGTCGCCAAACTATGGAAAGAACCAAGATGCCCTTCAACAGACGAATGGATAAGGAAGATGTGGTCCATATACACTATGGAGTATTATGCCTCCATCAGAAAGGATGAATACCCAACTTTTGTGTCAACATGGACGGGACTGGAAGAGATTATGCTGAGTGAAATAAGTCAAGCTGAGAGAGTCAATTATCATATGGTTTCACTTATTTGTGGAGCATAACAAATAGCATGGAGGACATGGGGCGTTAGAGAGGAGAGGGGAGTTGAGGGAAATTGGAAGGGGAGGTGAACCATGAGAGACTATGGGCTCTGAAAAATAAAACCTGAGGGTTTTGAAGGGGCGGGAGGTGGGAGGTTGGGGGAACCAGGTGGTGGGTATTAGGGAGGGCACGGATTGCATGGAGCAATGGGTGCAAAAATGATGAATACTGTTATACTGAAAAGAAATTTAAAATTTTTTTGAAAAAAAAAACAAAAAGGAATGAAAGAGCAGAAAAACTTCAGCCATGTCCTTTTGGGTCTAGGAGCCCTAGAACAACCACTGCGCCAAGACTGTGAAACTCACCACTTTCCACCTGCTTCACTCCATCCTTCTGCACTTCTGAGGCCTCAGGGAAAGGTGTGGAAACCCAGCTCGCACAGGACTGCCATTCCCGAAGCCGTCTACACGGTTCACCCAGCACAGAGCGCAGCCCTGCTTGACGGTTTAACGGTCCCATTTGCTCCTTCCCTGCGTGGGGCGTCTGAGCGCCTGTCAAGTGTGCAGCTGGACCTCACATTTTGTCGGTACTTTTCCCCTCCCTCACCCTACGTTTCGAGTCCACTGCCTTGAAGCAAACCACTCTCCTGCACAGGACTGTGTCCCTTCACAGGGGACATGCCTGCCCACCAGCTGGTTCGGCCACTCAAGCAGCTTCTATCCCAGCCCCATGGGCAAATTCTTCTAACGGGGCCCCCGTAACGCACATGTCCTTCCAGCAGCAATTACAAGCCTGATCCGAGGGCACCGTGACGCCCCGCTCCTGGGCTCCAGGAAAAAGCACGGGTAATTCTGGAATGATTTGACTTGGGAATGACATCATCATTTAGGCTTGCGCTACTTCGTTTTCCATTTTTAATCACTTAGAGTTTATATCCCCCATATTGAAAAGGGTTGATGAAATGTTTAATAAGTAAAGACTAATTTTGAAAGCTCTTTGCTGGCTCAGTTCTGTGTAAAAATAGGACTTTAAAAAGAAATTATGTTTTATGAAAGACCCTGTGAGGCTCTCCTTTTTATAAGAAACAATTTGTCAATTGACCTCGTACTACAAACTCTCCGTCTTCTTGGTTTCATGTGTGGTGGCAGCTTAGTGACGTGGAGCAGGGAAAGTCGTGCTCGTGGCTGGGGAGTCACCGTGACCGCCATGTGCTGCTGGCCTGGAAGGTGAGCCACACCAGCAAGGGAACGCTTTACCCCGGGAGCGAGCAGATTCCTGAACTTTGAGGAGAAACAAGAGAGCATGACCGGCCTACGCTGGGGAAGTCCTGACTAGAGCTGTTAAGGCTCCCCTCCGTGTCCCAAGTGACAGCCCCCCAGGCCTGAAGATGTCAATTAACACAAATTAATTAACACAATTAACACAAAGCCATCAGGTTCTCATGTGATCAGCATGTGATCTCGCTCTAGTTCTTTATACACCTTTCAGCCCAGAGTTCTGATAAACACCCCATTCCTTACACACAGGCACACACACACACACGCGCGTGTGCACACATACACCCCTTTCACCATCTACCCACACACACTGGCCGACATTTTCTTTTATCCTAAGACCCAACAGCATCAAGCATGCGAAGCCGTCGATGGTCTGTTGGAGCAGATCTTCATTTCATGAACAGCATTCTTAAATGCATGGGTGTTAATTTATCGCACGTTGCCCCAGAGGTCTTGGCATTTGGTTGGTGGTTATGTCCAGCGGATGCAACATACAGAAGTTCCCAGTAAGTACAAAATTGCTCCTGAAATCATTGTTGATAAATTGTCTGTTGTTTCCCGTACGAAGGTCCTCTTCCCGGCCCAGGAGGCTTCAACAACTGAATGATACGTGTTGATTCTTTGACAAAATGTCATGCCATGATGTAGCCCATCATGTGAATCAGCGTCGTTGAGCTTGTTCTATGTGCTAGCCTATACCTGGGCTTTTGCAAGTTCTTTTTATTTAATATATCCTTTAAGGTGTCTTTTTATTTTTTATTTTTTAAGGTGTCTTTTTAAAAGAGAGTTAAACTAATAACCACTTGCACTGTAAAAGTAATGGGTAATGAGCTACTCATTGCTTGCCCTCATTTCTATCCTATTTCCCATGGCTCAGATAAAGGTCAGAAGAAAAGCATTTCTAGGGTCTATGCAAACATCTAGCTCCTATGAGGACTCTAGGATCCACGAGGACAGAAACCTGTGGTTTCTACGGGAAGCTAAAAGGAAAGAATTGTGCTTCTGTTGTGTTTCTGTAGAACACGCCACAATCCCACTGGCTCTGAAAAGTAAGGGTTACTCATGAAATCATTGGTTTTACATCTCAGTTTCTAATCTTTCACTCATAAGAGCCCTGGACAAAGTTCATCAAGATTTATTGTTCTGTCCAAATGTTCAGTCAACAGGTCATATGATGTTAGAGTTATCCTGAGTAGTCTGTTTCCATAGATAAAGATAATAAAAATTTACGACCATGCATGTTTTTAGCAAAAGGAAATTGAATTGCATCCTCGAGTCCAAACAAAAGCACTGCAATGTAATTGAATAAAATAGTAGGACAGTTAATTATTGTGCTATGATAACTCATTGTCTAAGTATCATCTTCGCTGGGTTATTTTATTGAAACCAACCAGGGCATCTTCCTTTCAGACTGAGATTTCTGGTAGCCCTGCCTTTACCATCTGCTCTGAAAACCAACCAAGATATCAGCATAAGAGCCACTGACAAGAACACAAAGAAGCTGAGAAGTTTTCAGTATTTGTTCAGAGGAAAAGCAAATGGAGAAAGACAGCTTCAGTGAACAACAAAAATCTGTGCAACTTTTAGAGAAGAAACATTTATTCTTTCTTTACTTAGGAGATACGGGCTGCACAAAGAATTTTATTTAGGTCCAATTTTGGACACATCAGGAGCCCTTGGGAAGTTTGTTCGTGATTCAGAGACTGACTCCTCCACCCTTGTATGTTCTGACTCAGCAGGCTTCGACAGAACCTGTAGCCTCTGCCGGTTTCCAGCACAGCCTGCCACCTCCCCTGCTTCCCTTTCCTTCACAACACTCATCACCTGCTAACATACGAAACAAGAAATTTATCTAGGGTGGGAAATTTCTCTTTGTCGCTCTCCCCTTGACCCCACCTGTTTTGTCTGGCACAGACTGGTGATGGAAGGGAAGAAGGGAAGGTACGTGGGGCAATTGGCTGCGTCATCTTCTCAAAGCCCTTTAGTCTAGTGTTGGGTCTGCTGGCAATCCCAGCACTGAACTGTCCACTCCAGTTTCTCATAACCGTGTGCCAGGACTGGCACGGGCATATGGCGATGCCTTTGAGGACGGGCACACGTACAACCTGCTCACCTCATTCTTGCCTCCTGGCCAACCTCCTTGCCTCTGCTTATTTCTCCATCAGACGGCAAATGTCAAGAGAACCAGGAAGGGCTATGGAAATATTGTCAAAGACTAAGAGGAGGGAATTTGTCCTTTCTTATCTAAACATGAAGAAAAAAGACACTGTGAAAGAAGTAATGTAAGATAGACCACTGAGCAAATTCTCTAGGTCCATGGGAGGCAACTGAGTGGAAATTTGCCCAGGATCTGCCCAGCTACACATGCAAAATCAACCTTCACATAGGAAGCCTCTTTGAACTCTACGTATCTTTTTGGATCACCCAAAGTCAAATCTCAATTATTTTATCTCTTCCTATAAAGAGTTTGGTATACAGTCCTTCTAAAAAGAAAATACAAGAAACTGGAAGTACTGAGACATTAATGAGCCAGGAACTCGGCTTAAGCTCCCGTGGGACTGACAACCAGGCTAAATAAGGGAAGCCAGGGGGGAAAAATGAAATGGGACTAAATTGGGAAAATCTTAGGCTATGCTTTAAGCTGTGTCATTTAACTATGTAAATGTCTGTCGCATTTAAAAGAGATCTAATAATGTTATAAGTATGAAAACTGTGTAATGGATATTTTTGTTTTTTGCTTTTTGTTTTTAGGCATCATGTTATTTATGGAACACATAGGCTCTATTGACTTAGATCATAGAGTAAGTTTTCATAAAGGAAACTTCCCCTACTGACTTCTGTTATAAAGTAGAGTATTCCTAGAGAAAAAAAATAATAGTATGATAGGGAGAATAGTAGGTCCTTTCCAAAAAAAAATGTAACCCAAGAAATGCCCACAAATGCTTTTTTCATATCCTGCAGCTCATGATGTCATAGGCTAAGAGCTTGAGTTTTCCGATGTTATTTGCACCATATATTGCACAAATAAAAATTAACTTGGGGCAACAATTTATTTTTTAAAATGTATTTTCTATGTGGGTTAATCTTACCACTTATTCATTCAATAATGCCTAATAACACCAAGCCCTGGAAGGAATTGAATAAATTAGGTCCCTGACAGTCTTTGTAGAGCAAACACAGAGAGGAATGTCAAATAAACAAGATTCATTAAATATACAATATAAACTCAGCATTATTCTAGGACTGTAGGGTTGGCAGGAAAGGTACATAGAAATAAAAGATGATTTAGTCCTTAGGTTAGGAAATTAACAAACTTCTATACCAAACTGTATTTTTCTATGAGGCACTGATTTGCAGCTTGAAGAATCCCATCAAGTGCCTAGCAAAATGAATGAAAAGCAAAGAGCATAACATAAAAGGGCAAATTTAAGACTCACTACGTATGTCACATCAATGAACAAACGTAAGACAAGAAGATTCTCTGACTGGGTATAGAGTAAAATCCATGGAATGTTGCATATGGCCCATTTAAAACAAAGTGATTTGGGAACACATTTCGGAAAGTTTAAAATATGGTTCCTAAAATTTAAAAATAATAATAATAAGCAATATGGTTGGAAGGTAAAGTCAAAGAACTTTGTTACAACAAAGCTAAAGGAAAATGAAAGGTTAATGGATGCCCACCCCGCGGAATTGAAAACAAACACATGAAGGAGTATTATTTTGCAATTTTAGAACTCAAAAATAAAGAGAAGATCTGAAAAGCTTCGAAGGAGGAAAAGAAGGTCAAATACGAAGGTACAAAAAACAGGCATCAAGACAGCAACATGGGCTACTAGAAGACAGTGGAGAGGCGCCTTCAAAATTCTAAGAAATAATAATTCCAACTTCAAAGTCTAGAATCAAATGAAGATGGGGGTGGTGTGTGGAATTTCAATGCTCATTGTAGTAAGCCTTTGCTCTGTAGATTTGAAGGGACATCCTTTAAAAAGCAAGTCTACAGAATCATGATTAGTTACAAATATTAGGTAGAATTAAGTTAAATCAAGTTATTTTCTATTTGAAAAAAAATTCAAGTGGAAATTGTTTAAAGCAGTCAACATAGAATACAATATTGGCATCTCGGTGTCTGAAAACCATCACTACCATGTTTAGATTAGAAGAATGTCGTTTCTCATATGATTGTTGGTCAAGGGGCACAGACTTGCAGATGAATTTCGGTTCTGGAGAGCCAGTGCAGAGCATGGTGACTATGGTCGAGCAAGTCGGCGTCGTGTACTTCAAAATTGCCAAGGGACTGGATTTTAAATGTCCTTACCGTGAAAAAGAAATTTCAGTTATGTGACTTAATGACGGAGGTATTAGCTAACACTGGTGACTCACAGTCACCATAAGGCGACAGGTAAACATGTCAGATCCACTGTGCACCTTAGACTTACACAATCATATATGACAATTACATCTCAACTTTCAAATTGTTACATTGTGCACATTAGACTTAAAAAAACAGTGTTTCTTGGGGCGCCTGGGTGGCTCAGTGGGTTAAAGCCTGTGCCTTCGGCTCTGGTCATAATCCCAGGGTCCTGGGATCCAGCCCCAAATCGGGCTCTCTGCTCAGCGGGGAGCCTGCTTCCCCCTCTCTCTCTCTGCCTACTTGTGATCTCTGTCTGTCAAATAAATAAATAAAATCTTTAAAAAAAAATAGTGTTTCTATATATGAAAATAACTTACCAGAAGAAACACTTAATGGTTGCCATTGACAGTGGGACTCTGTATTAGATTGGTTTTGTGGAGGATTTTTGTTGTTGTTATTGTTGTTGTTTTTTATAAAGCCTCCTAGGATGGCTCAGTTTCTTAAAACTACCAAATGTGTTTTGTTTCAAATGTTTAATAAAATAAAAGATATTTGTTACAAAACAAATGAAGAACAAACACCTTCAGAACTTAGCACACCCATCTTTACTCTACTCAAGGTACTTTTTCTAATTCCCAAAGTGTAAATACTGCCATTATGGTTGATTTCAAGCTACCAGCATGATGTTACTGAATGTGGAGTTGGGAAGAGATGCAAATTGACTCACCATTACGTAGTATTTCCACTATACAGAAACAATAATGTTAAGTAACCTTAAGAAAAAAGATAATCCTGAAGTGTAGTAAAATAATTGGGAAGTATTGAATTTCGAGTATTTATTAACCTTATTTTAACTCCTTTTAACTCCTTTATTTTAATTCATTTAATTGTGGTTTATATCAGTTAATTTTTTTAAGTGGCTGTACCTAAAGCACACAAATTTCTAGAAATTAACAATTGTCACACTTGCACACAATTGTCACACCTGCAAAGCAGCTTGAACCCACAGCCGACACCCACAGTAACAGGTCATCATCCTCCTATGGACGTGGATGGTTGTTAGAGGGATGGATAAATGGATGGACAGATGGACGCATCAAAACATAACCAACTGGAAACACTACCCATCCACGAGTCAATTCTCAGGGACGGCTTTCCTCTGCTATAATAAACACTTTGAAGATTGAAGGCAACGTGTCCACATGGCAGCCATCCTGTGTGGGAACTGGATATTTACACAAGCACTGTTAGCTGCTCTGTTATTAAAAGCATCATTGCTTATTATCTGACAGTTTTATCTACATCCATAAAAAACTGGGGTGTTTCATCAAGTAGCACCATCTTGAAATCCAAATAAACTATGAATAATCACCAGAAGCCATATATCAGGACCCAGAGTGGGTGTTTGCCTGGATTATCTGATGAGACTGTGTTAATGGAATTCAATCCTTCAAGGAAATTACAAGTATCTGAGGGCAGATACTGTGTCTGGCTTATTTTTCTAGACTCCGTAACACTCACCCAATGTTTACAACTGGGTTGGAATTTATCAGCCAGTATTGCAATGACCTACTTATGTATTCTCTTCCAACAGACTGTAGGCTCTCCTTGAAAATAAAGTTTTGTCTTGTCTCCTCTATGTGACAGTGCCTGGTTGATATTAACCCCTTACAAAATATTAGTTCAGCCTCACTGAAGAGTTGCCTAATAATTAATCATTGAGTTAAATTAACTACATTGAATCAGAATTCAATTTAAGGTCATATTGGTACAACCAAAAGAAGGTTATACAATAGGCAAGTCTTTGTATCATTAATCAGCACAATATATACTAGCTGAATTCAAATTCTAGCTTCATCTCTTATAAGGTTCCAGAAGAATGTATAATCCCATAAACCTCAGTTTCTCCATACTGCTAGGTAGCCAATAATAATATAATTGCTAGGATTAAATCCATGTCAAGTGCTTAACATAATATCTGGCACATAGTAGGCTTTTTTTAAAGATTTTATTTATTTATTTGACACAGAGAGAGATTACAAGCAGGCAGAGAGCCAGATGCGGGGCTCGATCCCAGGATCCTGAGACCATGACCTGAGCCAAAGGCAGAGGCTTAACCTACTGAGCCACCCAGGTGCCCCACATTGTAAGCTTTAAATAAAGGTTTGCTGCTATATTTTTATGCCTTGATGTCATAAATAAATGTGATCGGTTGTCATAATGCATGATTGGCCTAAAGGGATAGCATACATGTTTGAAACAGTGAAACGTATTCCCAACTATCAGCCACAAGACTTCTCATAAAATTAAATTCGTAACATCATCAGATTGTTATAGTTTCCCTCCTAGATGTAACTGTGATTCATTCATTTGAATCAAGATTGAGTATTAAAAGATTGTTGACTTTTTATCTTCTCTTCTGCCTTGGGTTTGCCCTGGAGATCTGCATGCTGATAGAAGTCACATTCTTGGTCTTCTTATCTGAGGACTTCTCGTGCCAACCATGGAAGTTAACAAGTTTTATTTATTTACCCTGACAGGAAAGCTGTTGCTTAAAGTCAGAAAGCTCATGCATAAATCACAGGATTTTGCCTCCTCAGTCCTCACCACCCAAACCCCTTCCTGCTACAGACTCTTGCTCTGCTCAGATTACATAATATTTCATCTCACTTTTCTCACCAAGATTTCTACCTGGAGGTGTGCGGTCTGGGGCAATCAATGACACGCATTCACTCCTGATCCTTAATGGTCGACGTGAAGCTGGTCCAGAGGCAGTTTTTAAACAGTAGCTGAAACTCTTTGGCATGTGTTCAGTTGAGAAGTGTGATCTCTGCTTACTCGCGTGGAATCTGGGTGAGCCTTCTAACTCCTCTGACCAGCACAGCATGACAGAAGGGACACTCATGAAGGCCTTGAGTCCTTCACCTTGTTCCCGGGAGCACTCGCTCGTGGAGTCCCGGCTGCCAGGAAGTGCCTTGTTAAGACAGGGCCCCAGCTGTACGCAGAGGCCAGAAACAGACCTTCCAGCCAACGGTTCTAGGTGAAGCCCGACTTGACTAAACCCAGCCCACGAGTCAAACATGAGAGAGGAGAAGCTTCCAGATAGTTCCGACTCTCAGCCATTCAAGTCCACTAGCTGTTTTACTCTTCCACCTGAGGCCCCAGATATCTCTCTCTCTATCTATCTATATTATTTGTTTATTTATTTGGGGAAAAGAGAGAGAATGCAAGCTAAGGGGTGGGGAGGGGATGAGGGAGAGGGGGAAGCAGATTCCCTTCACCGATCCTTTTTTTAAAAGATTTTATTTATTTATTTGACAGACAGAGATCACAAGTAGGCAGAGAGGCAGGCAGAGAGAGAGAGGGGGACGCAGGCTCCCTGCTGAGCAGAGAGCCCGATGCGGGACTCGATCCCAGGACCCTGGAATCATGACCTGAGCCAAAGGCAGAGGCTTTACCCACGAGCCACCCAGGCACCCCTCAAATAAATAAATAAAATCTTTAAAAAAAAAAAAAAGAAAGCTGAAAAATACTCTGCATTGTAAAAATCCAGAAAATAACAAAAGATTTTTATGAAATGTAGCTCTGTACTAGCTTTTCCCTACATTTTCGGCTACATGATTCTGTACCGCATCTTTATATGACAATGATTTTTTTAAAACAGTACTCTAGAGACAGAATAGAAAGATAGTTTGTTCTTTTAACGTGTCTGAATGCCATCTATTTTTTATTACCGGCCGTTGAGGGGACTGAAACCATGGCCTCAGACACAGGCCTTCTCCCATCTGTAAAACGACTGCAGGTTTATGTCCTACAAGTGTACCGTCTCGGAGAACTTTCCTTCAGCTGCCCCACGGACAGGACAGGGGGATGACGGCTGTGCGTCCGGCAGTACTGGTACACCCCAGACGCGAAAGGACTTCTATTTCGACCAGGAATAAACAAGAACGGAATCCTCTCTCTTGCAGGTGTGCGTGTCCAAGGCTTGAAACGATTGTCTGTGAACTAGCGGTGGGGTCTGTGTTCTTCAAGTTTCGCGTCTCCCTGGTGACGCACCTGCTTCCGGGACTGGGCACTGGGGTATCACAGCGTACCTCCGTCCCGGCACCCCCATGCCACCCACCCGGACCTGAAAACCACGTCACAGAGGAAAAGCCAGCAATAATGTAGCTACCCCCCTAAGTCCAGTCTTATTCATGACCCCGAAATGTTCACAGCCACTCCAAGGTCTCCAGACAGGGGGTCGGTATGAGAGGAAGACAGAAAGGAACGAGACAGAGGTCTGACTCGACTGAAGTTCAAAGTCATGCGCTTCTGCGAATCCTACACTAACAGAGGTCTGTACAACAAGACCGGGAACCTTCCAGAGCCTGGCAACAGCTGGTCGCCTGGAGGGACCTGCAAGGTTAAGCCACACTGAGTCACGGCAAACCGTCTCTGCCTCCTGAGAAGGGTGGTAGGCAAGAGAGCTCAGGACGATTAAACCCTCCGGCTTTTAAAAGCTTCCATTTCTTCTTCCCCTGGGACTTTTTTTGGCCAGTCAGGAGGCAATCAAAATTGCAAATACTAGGGGCGCCGGGATGGCTCAGTAGGGTAAACATCTGCCTTCGGCTCAGGTCGGGATCCCAGAGGGCCGGGTCAAGCCCCTCTTGGGGCTCCCTGGTTGGAGGGGGGTCTGCTTTTCCCTCTGCCGCTGCCCCTTCCCCTGCTCGTGCTCTCTCTCGCTGCCTCTCAAATGAATACATAACATCTTTAAAAAATTCTAATTATCTAAGGATCTGCCCGCAGTGCCTTCATCTCTCGGATGAACTCGATCTACGCCGGCCGTAGCGAGACTCACCAGAACACTTAACGTGCCCAAATAATTTAGGCAGCAGAACACCTCTTTGCGATCAATTAAAAAGTGTGCTTGGCTAACTTCATTTGCATATTTATATTAACTCTCCTCTTCATTTGGATTGTATGATCTAAAAGGCTGCATTTAATTATAGCACAACCCTTCATTTATCAACCCCAGCCACTGCTGACAATAAATAAGGGTCATCTGCCTCCGTGGAATAAAGACGTCCAACCCGCAGGCAGCGGTCTTCAGGCTGGAAAGGCTTGAACAAACGTGATGGCAGGGAACAGCGACCCAGCCTCCGTGGAAAGAGTTGGAAATAAAGCTCTTACTGGTTTTAAATAAACACAAGTCTGCAGACAGAGATGAATTCCTTCCCAAAGTACTGAGAGGATTTGCAAATGTGAACACTGCTCATTTTTGTAACTTTTGCATAATTACAGAAAACAGAGATGTTGAGAATCTAAAAGTGGAAAAGATGTCCACTCCAAGAGAGGAGATGGATGTACTTGAAACACAAGACTGGGGACCTTGGTGCCGATTCCTAGCAAAAGGCTAAAATAGAGGATTTTATTAAGTAGGAAATTAATAATTACTAGCTCAATAATCAAATTTTAATTCTGGATACCAGCCATAATTCTAGCTGATAGAGAAAATCATCTGCTCATGTCTAACGTAAATCCTATGCAGCTCAGCTATTTTCTCAATCATTCTGATTTACAGCTCAAGAAGGGTTAAGACCATTTCTCAGGGTTGTTGTTGCTTGTTTTTTTTTTTTTCTTTCCCTTTCCTCCTTGAGGTTGATCCTAAGCCCTAGAGGGTCCTTAAAAATGGGTATGTTGTTTACTTCTTAGTACGGAGGAAGAGATTGTATTTTGAGTTTGCTCTCTCTGCCGTCTTCCTGTGCGAGCCTCGGGCTCCGCACATGTGTCATCCCAGAGGATCCTCGGGGCAAATAAGGGCTGTAGCCCCGAGTAGCAGCCTTGTTGTCCCCACGGACCAAGAGAGGCTGCGGCTGGAGTGTTCACGGGGTCAGTGTCAGCCTGAGATAAACCCAATGCCCAGGGGCTCTTCTCTGAGAGCCACAGGCGGTGCTGACTTCGGTATTTCAGGATACCCTGTGCCATTCTAATATGGGTTTGTGAACAGCCTTCAGAGCAAACTTACGCTGCTTCTGTGAATGTTGAATGATCCCCCTTTTGCAGAAGTAAAAATAATAGGTCACAGCCTTTAGAGTACCAAGATAAGGGAAGAAGTCCTGAATTGCCTGAGAAATTGCAGAATTCAATGGAGTTTTCCTTGATTTTACATCTTCTCCTAGAGACCGGAATGGGGGTTCAAAGATGAAGTGAAGCCTCGTTTTCAAAAAACTAAATTTCTGGTTTTGTATAATGAAGCCACGATCTAAATATTCACACCTGATCAATTTACCTCTGTCTTTTAAGTATCTTACAAAGGACGCATTTATCACAAGGAGCCCACATGAATTTACAAATAATAACTTCTATTAAACTAACCACCATTTTTTTCAGTTTAGAAGAAATCCAAGAAGTCTGAGAAAAACCATAAGTATTAAATCTCAACTGAAGAAAATTAATCCTGTTTTCCATAGCATCTCAGAGCCCATAAACAATGGCAGGAGAGAAGAAGCACCTTAACTTCCGGGGCATGGAATGAGGCTCTGAGAGGCGGGGCACCCTCAAGGTCAAGCGCTGGGTCGCTCGGGAGTCTCACTGGACGCCGAGCTCTCCTCTCTCAGACCATCCACAAGCCTGCCGGCGTCCAATCTGCCTCGGGCTGAGCACTAAGGACGGGGATTCACAGCGTCGCATTAGAAGCTCAGCACTCGGGCAGGGGCAGGCAGGGGCCCCCAGACAGCTGCCGTCTTCAGGCCCAGGGCCGCTCCCGGAACCTGTGCTTCTCCGGCTGGTGCAGGAGCCGCTCTCGGCCAGCTCGAGGGAGCCACCTGCATGCACGTCCTCCCAGCGGCAGGCCCAGTGATGTCCTGTGGGTGGACTGAAACCGGCAGCGGTGGGAAAACTTACACGGGGGGCCCTGGGCCAGGCCACCCCCACAGCTAGTGTGCACCTGTCTTCCAGCACGCCTCTGCTCCGGGATGCCCTCCTGCCACGACCTTTCCCGGCCCTGGGCTCTTCTCCACGAAGCAGGCTCTGCCATTAAAGGAAGGCTTCCTCTGTCTTTCTGTGGCCCCTAAATGCAAAACAAGAATGAACAAAAAAAAAAAAATACAACAAATAAAAATGTAAAAAAAAAACCTTTCCGCGGTCAAAGGATTAAGGCTATCACAGAGGTAAACAGAGATCAGGTAAGCACACGAGCAAATTAAAAAAATTTACACAAGTTCCTATAGTTTGCGTTGTTAGTACCTTGCTGGCCTCTAGTCTTCCCTCTGAGTCACGGAATGGACACGTAACCTATAAAGTTCCTAGTGAGTGTCTGGCAGCTAGAATTGGTGCTTAATAACGGAAGAAATAATTATGACTATAGTATTAACATATGGGAATTCCATGGGGATTCTGTCCCCAGAATCCCTTTATTGGACTGGGTCGGGATACAACAGCCCCCCTGACCAGGCCTCCCTCCTCAGGGGAATAACCACCTTCCATGAAGTTCCCTCCAGAAAAAAGGAGGCCTGGAAATGCAATCCCTATGGCCAACACGTGCCCTGTTATCCGCCAGCTAATGTGTTTACATCACTCGCTATTGCCAGGCTGAGGCCTGCTCCTCCCCTGGACCCAGACCCCCACAAAGACGACCTTCCCCACACACACCGTTTTGAGGTGGCAAGGGGCACCTGGGTGGCTCAGTGGGTTAAGCCTCTGCCTTCGGCTCAGGTCATGATCCCAGAGTCTTGGGATCGAGCCCCGCATCGGGCTCCCTGCTCATCAGGGAGCCTGCTTCCTCCCCTCTCTCTCTGCCTGTCTCTCTGCCTGCTTGTGATCTCTCTCTCTCTTTCTCTGTCAAATAAAATAAATAAAATATTTTATAAAAAATGAGGTGGCAAGAGTAAGGAGAAAGTCTACGTGTGACAGCTGGTTAGCCTGGGGCAACAGGAATGGGAGAAGGCCTCGTATGTTCTTGCCATGCAAGACACATTGGCCAAGTCGATCTATAGTGAAGGGGGAGACTGTCCCGGCAGTTCGGAGGGAGACCCCCAGGTCTGGACATGCAGGTGTCTACTTGGCCCAGGGTTGCTTGACCACCTGACTGACGTAAAGGAAGACACAGGGAATCTGTCACTGCATTTTTGTATGGCACAAAGTGGGGAATGACAAATAATGCACCTACGGGTAAGAACAGGAGGCCTCATCAGGCTGGTCACATGATGCCATCGAGGAACAAAATGAAGTTTGGTTGTAGGATAAGTAAACTCTGGCTCTTGGGTCAGCATAGGGAACATCCTTTCCTTCCAGCACGATCTGGCTAACACAGGCCCATGCCAGGGAAATTGTGTCTGCTTTCTTCGTTCCAGATTTGGGGCCACGAACGGGGGCGATTGCTGGTTGGCTTCTGGTAGACAGCCCAAGGCTGAGGTACCCAGTGTTTCTTTTTATAGTTATCTGGCCCTTAAAGTGACTGGGTCTGGTTTTGACATTAAATGCACCATATTCTAACCAAACGAGCTAGCCAGACTCTAATATATGAATTGGGATGTAAATTGGTATTGAATTATCTAGCCAATTTCTCAATTCTTTAATTAACATTGCTTAAGTCACAGCAGATAGAGTACCGTGGTTCTTAATTGGGTCTGTATGTAGACATGACTTCACGACCGATTCTAGGAAATGCTTAAGCAAATGAGCTTCCTTACATGCAAGGTGCCGTCTTCTGATGAATGCATGAATGTATTTTAAATAGCCTCAAAATATATTCTTTAGTGGATGCAAAAGATATTTCTATATTTAAATCCAAAAGGCCTTGTCTGTTTCCCTCTCAGATGTTTAAAAAAATAAAAAGTTTGTTACCTTTCTTGTCAGTGGAATTTTGTCCATTAAGATATATTATTATACCATATAATAAAAACCAGCATTGGATATAAACCTCACGGATTACTTTTCTGAAATGCATCTGAACTAGATAATACTAACAATTGCCCTTGTATAAGGAGAAGATACTGCAAACCCATCCCCAGTTTTTTTTTTCAATTTATTTATTTTCAGAAAAATAGTATTCATTATTTTTTCACCACACCCAGTGCTCCATGCAATCCGTGCCAGTTTTTAATATAACCTCAATCCAAATATGTCTAAAGACTTAAAGTCACGCTCAGCAAATGTATCCACTCGACAGAATCAAGAACGCAGAGTTAGTTTGTTGGTGTAAGTAAACTGTATCTGGTAAATCACGGGATAGGTTAAAAGAAATACCTGCATATTGTAAAGTCCTACCCGTTCATTTCTGAATTTTCAAGCCAGGAAGGTAGTAGTCGAACTCCACATTCATAAAGTCCATAAGATAAACAATGACCTGCTGAGGAGAGATGTGGTTCTCGCCACAGAACAATATCTGGGAGATTGTCTTGTCATGGATGCTCTCCTCACCGGCAGCAGACCTGGAGTTTAGTTAGCTTCTCGGGCTTTTCCAGAGTCGCAGAGCGGAGCTCAGTCCTGCTCGGACTCCGGCACCAACCCCTCGGTGGTCACCGATGCTGGGCGAGGAGCAGTGTCGTTTCTCCCACGGGGGCACGGAGGACTGCCTGTGTGAGGTCGCATGTGAGAGAAAGGGAAGAAAACAGAATGATTTTTTTTAACAGAGTGGTGTTTAAACATGTATTTATTTAGAGCACTGGAGGTCTTCTCGTTTTGAAACACCCACTGCTTGAAAGAAGGGAGCAGGGCCGGCTCGTCCTCAAAATATCTGAAAAGCTTGATAGATTTTCGAGGAAAAGTTGGAATTTGCTTGCATATTGAGCCTAAAGATTTGGGGGTGAGAAGGAAGGAAGATTGAATCTGTGCTTATCTGAGAGCGTAAGTTAAAGAAGCCAGTGGGCCAAGTGGCTTTGACTACTGTTATGGGCAGCAAAGATCACCAAAGACTCCCCATTGTTCAAGGAAAGTCCACAGAAACTGGGGAGAGAACCGGTTCCAACACAGGGAACCGAAGCCAGAAATCAGTGGCTGTGGTTTGAGTAACAGCCACTGGCCACGTGGGTATAAGCTGAAAAAGCTTTAACCTAGGATTCTAAGCCGAGGACACCGGGGGTCCTGTCCGGAGAGCAAGCCATTCGCCCCCCCATCACCAACCACCTGACAGCAGGCCGCAGCCAGAAGCCACAGCAGCAGTGAACGGATCCACTTGTCCAGTTTTCTGTGTCCTTGGCTTTTGGAAGCAGCTGAATTCCTGACCCTCTCCCCAAACTAATTAACCTTCGTGATGGATGGACAATTTAACACAGTGGAGAAGGCACTCAGAGAGTGATTCTGGACTTCCTTTTAATCAGAAAAGTGGTCTTCTCCAGCGACCGGAAAAATGCAAGAGATGTGCCCGTATGGATTCCCTAGCCTTGGGGAACGGTTCGCAGCAATCGCAGGACTCGGGAATGGCGCTGTGATCCAGCAGCGGAACTGAGCAGCCACACAGCTCTAAACCTGCCTGTGGGTTTCTGCTAAACTATGTGCAGACAAAGGGAAAGGAACCAGGATGCACACTTACCCAGTGTCTATGTCAGGGAAAAAAAGAGACTAAAGATCACATCGGGAAGTTGTTCAACATGAGTCTTGGCATCCTGTTGTAATGCGCACAGTAGCTTTCCATAATCAAATGTTTCTTTAAGTATCTTGGAGAAACAATGTTCTCTAATAATATCTGCTGGCTTCTGTCCATCCAAAGTGCTTAATTAGTGATTATTAAGACCATAAACATATTGTGCACTTGACATTTCCCTCCTGCAGATCTTGTAAAACCACCATGAAAGACACCTCCATAATAGAAAACTTTTCTATCAGTTTGTTCTAAAAGGGGAAAAAATTACAAATAAAAAGAACACATTTCCCTTGATATTCTGGTTTCCATTCATATGTTCATTCCATTACTCATGTACGGAACCGTCTTTGAGACAGTCATTTGCCAGGCACTGAGGATAGATACGCATGTGGGGCACGATCCCTAAGCTCTAGACATGCCCGGGCACAGGGCGGAGAAGGACGAGCATGTCATGTGCTACAGGAAGCTAAGGGTAGGTTTCCGACTCGGCAAGCTCAGGAATCACGGTGTCATTAACCAAGGTGGGAAATGAACCAAGGAGGACTCATTTTTGGGAGGAGATGAAGAGTTCAGCTGTGGTATTTCACCTTGATTTTACTGCCCCGGTTTTGAGCCGCGTGGCGTGGTTGGTAGGTAGTGACTGTCACTTCAGCGGACCCAGGCTCGTATCGGGGCTGTAGCGATGCCGGTGCCCGTGATGTTGGCTTGGGCAAATTCTTCAAACTCTCAGAGCTGTGCGTTACTCGCCTGTAAAATAAAACTGATGACACACGCTTCATAAACGGTAAGGATTAAGAGGTACAAGTGGTAACTGCACGTGTCATTCTTCTAATAATCCCTCCACACACTTCCCTGCGCCCAGTCTGAACCCGGACTAGATCCATTTGCTTCTGCTTCATTTTGGAGTTTGCCAGGGACGACGGTGGGCTTCTTTCCGTCGCCTACAGCCCCATCTTTCCTGCCACGCTGGCTGGTTTCCAGGTGTCCCCCCTCCTTTGTGGAGCTGAATCCCCATCGTCCCGGCACACTTCACAGCTGCTGTAGAGAAGCGTGTCCTGTCTCACCGCTGTCTTCAAGCCCTTGGGGATGAATAAAAATAAGGCTGGAAGTTGTCGTCCCTGTTCCAGTACGTGTCCGCTGCTGCGACCACACCTTGCTGACCGATCGGGGGCTTGGGGCCACGGTTTTGTCCTAACGTCCTTCGTTCTTCAGTCCCCCTCCTCCGAGGGGACCGACGTCCTCCCCCAGTCCTGCAGCGAAGCCAGGGTACACAGTCCTGTCGTTCTGCCGTGTGCTCCCGCGCCCCGGAGGGTGACAGCGGCACCGCACGGCTGTCGTGCGGCAGGGGAAGGGGGCATCACCAGCCGGGAGGGAAAGGAAACGCTTTCCCGAGCCACTGAAGCGCAGCTTGAAGGGACAGAAGAACCGGAGGCCGTTGGGAGCGCCGGGCTGGCCTGCGGCTCTCGGAAGCGCCGCTCTCCTCTCCCAGCGAAGGAGCCGCTGACCGGGAAGCAGCCACAAGCCGCCACGTCTCGTGCCGATGGCTGTGCCCGGCGGCCACTGAAGCACGTGTCCCGTGCACCCGCTTCAGCAGGGACTCCCAGCCCAGGGAGGGTATTTTGGGCCGCGCGTTCATCCGACTTCCAATGCTGCCGCTCGGAGGAGGCGGCCACATGCCTCCCTCCCAACCCCCGGCTCCGTCACAGAACATCCGAGAGGAAGTCGCAGCCACGGCCCCGTCAGGTAAGAGGACGCCGGCAGCCACAAGAGGAAGGAATACAGTGAGGCCAGTGAGCCAGACCGCTGGGCCGCACAGCGTATGCCCTGGCAGGCCGACTCCCGGGGATGGGCTGGGCGATGGCAAAAAGAGAAAAAAAAATCCAGGGTAGATTCAAATCCCAACTCTGTGACAACATGAGAATTTGCTTCCTGGTCTTCTAACAATTAAATGAGATAATGCAGTGTGCCCACGATTGGCGTCTTCAAAACCAGCTCCCTACTCTCTTCCGTGTACTGAGGCAAAACAGTCCGCACCGACGTGGGATCTGCCTGTGCCTTTAGCTGCGGCGTGTGCTGTGAGTCGGCGCAGCTCTCCTGTCTCGCTCGCTGGCCACAGGGAGAAACATGGTGCTGTCCTAACCGAATTCTGTCCTCCCCTGATGTCATTTATGAGTTCACTGGGGAACAATGCAAGTACTCGCCATCTATGTCCCTCCCTCTGTGGGGAAGCGCAGAATGCTCGTAGTTATGGGATAGATTGAAAAAAAAGTCGTGTTTTCGACCTAGATGTCAGGTAGGGGTAAGGATGAGAAGGCAAAGCTCTGAGAACGCCCCTTCACAGAGTAGCCTCCGTGGAAACACCTCCCACAGTGGCCGATCCACAGAGGATTCCATAACTGAAAAATTAAGTCTGAAAGCCACTTTCCTATAATATTTATGTTCACGAAAACTCTTGAAGAAAAAGACAGCAGTACTTTTACGACCTGGGTCCACCACTGTGTCGACTCCGTCCATTCCGTCCATGCAGGGCTGGAAACCAGCACATGATCCAGGAGCTGTTCCTACCAGAAAAGTCTCTGACTTGAACCAGCCCCTGAAATGATAGCAGAAAAGGAAACATTTCAAGGGAACAAGGCTGAGGGTTCCCAAGACCATCTTCAGATTTGATGAGGGAGGAGGACTGGAGAGGAAGACGCTCAGAATCAGGACATGGGCATGCTCGGGGTGCAGCGTAAACCAGATGGTTGGTACAGGCAGTCTGAACACAGCGAGCTTCTCTTACCCATCAGAGTGGCATGAACCCTCCCCAAATGCAAGCTGCCAGAGGCCAGACGAGCCATTCATAAGAGAGTAGTCAGGCCTGCTGTGTTTTGCACGGACATCCACAAAACAGTCTGAAAGTTGATGAGGTAAGCGTAATAGGAACATCAAGATATGAACGAGTTTAAATCATCCATTACCGTATAAATTCATTAAGAATACTATAAATCACCATGGCCATCGCGCCAAGAGGAAAGACTTACAGGAAAGACTAGAATCAAGTGAGCACATACGGTATTCCCTTGTAACCAATGCCATAAAATGTGAACTTTGAGTTCCTATACCAAGCTATGCATTTAAACAGGGGGAAAAGCACAAGCCACAGTAGTGAAATGAGTGTAATAAAGGAATCTTGGATCACAGTTCAATCCTCCCATTTTACAAGTAAGGACATAAAAACATCAAGGATTATTTGGCTGGTCCAAGATCACACCACTGGCCACAGGCCAAGCAGAGCACAGAGCCCCGCTGCCCGGCTCACGGCAATGGGCCTCTCCCCTTCACGTCATTCCAACCTTCGTGTGTGGAGGTCTCTGGCAACAACAATCTCTAAGTGTAAGCACAGTACTCAGAATTGTGCTAGGTCAGGGCCAACACAGTAGTGCTAGAGGAATATGACTCGGGGTCCCAGAATTAATTGATCCATCAACAAATACTGCAAAACCCCAGGGAAGGTGTTGAGAAATGAGCTCCCCAGACCTCAACCATGTGAAACGTCCAAACACGTAAAACCTATGTCCCTGGGACAAGGTTCCTGAGAGGAGGGCGGGCTGGTCCCGGACAGGCGGGTGCGGATCAGGTGTCGGGCGCATCGGCACCGTCCCAGGATATGCTCTCGGGGAATGTCCGCGTTCAGATCCGTGTTGAACCATCAGGTGTTGGGTAGTCATACATACACCTTGTACTTTTGCACATTCTGCACCAATTTTCACAAATCTCCTTTCCTCGGTTTTGTCTTTCACACGTGGTTGGACAGAGTTAGGCTGTCATGGGAGGTCTCCAACGGGTAGCCCGGGAACAAGGGGGCTGATAGCCCAGAGGCAGTGGGTACGGTGGGGAGGAGGGGGACCCCCTTCAATTTTCTGCTTGTTCTCTCCCTACCCACTTGTTTCTCAAAAGGCAACGCTTTTTAGGGTGAGTAGGAAGTGCTATTGCCCAGATTCAGAGTCCCAGAAGTCCTCGGACTGCCTCGGGGGGGTGGGGGTGGGGGACAGGCAGAGGGGGCGGCGCCCTCCACAGCTTTATGCAGGATGTTAAGAGCCAAGAAAATGGAAACTGCAGAGAAGGGACCAGAGTAAGGAAAACACAGGCCTCGCCCCGGGCTGGAAAGTGTAATGAGTGAACTATGAAATGCCCATTCCATGTTAAGCTTCTCTGTTCATGTAAGTGACGATTATTAAAGCAAAATCCTAACACTGCACTTGGTACGAATGGGCGGTTGTTATCTTAGCAGGGACTGCCTGCGCGACTGCGGGGTTAGCCTCATGAATAAAGAGTAGGTCCCTGATCTGACAGGAGTCATGTCTCCAGGACCTGCTCCCCCGTTCGTCCTCCACCGGCTCTAAGGCCATCGGGGTTTTATGACGCTTTATTAAACAGGCCGGAGGAGCAGACCCAGGCAGCAGACAGCGCTTTCCTTCACGCCGCTCTCTGAACCCACTCTTCCCACTTGCTCCTTCTCGACCCTGGGCGGAAGCTGGGCAGGTCTCCTGGGTTCCCAGGTCACGATGAAATACTAAGTCGTTATCAGACAAGCGCAAACTTAATCTTTTCCACTAACCACGGATCTCCAAACTCCCATTCAATTTAAATCTTCCCCCCGGAACCAGCTTAGGTGTGCTTCAGGCGTGCAGGACTGTGGAGGCGGGAATGCCCACTGCCGGCTTCTCTATTTCCGTCCTCGTTCTGAGTCGTCTGCGAGAAGAAAAGACAAGGCAGTCCTCGCTCCCAACAGCTCCGTGCCGGTGAGTTTACTGAACTCGTTCTCAAATCCTGCCTCCCCGACGGCAGCCTCAGCTCAAGTCCCCGGCTCCCTCAGCTATGGGGGCAACGGTGTCCCTTTTAGCAAGAGGGGGCAGAGTGGGAGCCTCATCCCTACAAGTCTGGCCTCCCCCTGCACAAGGCCTGAGGCCATGCGAGCATATAAGGGGAAGCCAGGGGAATGGGCTACGTTGGCTCATTACCACGTGTCCCAGACAGGGCAGGCTCCCTAATTTGTGGGGCCCCGTGCGACACGAAGACGCAGGATCCTGGCACAAAAATGATTAAGGATCTGAAGACAGGGACAGCAGAACATGGCCTCGGGAACAGGCTCTTCTGAGCACACGGACGTGCAGCTGCATGGATCCCGGGCGGCGAGGCGGGCTCTGGTCACAGAACGATCCCAGGATGAAGGGCGACGGGAAATGAGAACGAGACCTTCTGTTTCCAGGCAAGGGCGGCGGCTGAGAGCAAAGTCCGGAGCAGAGAGACCAAGGGAGGCCCTTTAGGAGGGAGTGGCTGAGGATTACGAGAAAAACAGGCCCGAAGGACGCTGCTGGGTCGTAAAACCGCTCGTTCCTCCTGCGCTCGTCACCCACGTGCGGGTGTCAGAGCCGCTGCCTTCCCGCAAGGCTCGCCCCGAGTTTCCCGGTGGGGGCCGGTTCCCGGTCAGAGCATCTTCCGGGCGCAGCAGCGGGACGAAGGAGAGGGGCTGCCCACAGACCCACGAAGGTCCCCAGGACGCACACAGGAGCAGAGCAGAGCACACAGCGCTTCGGACTTCGCAAAGCGATTCTGCAGGGTCGGCTCACCCACGCGGCACCTGCGCCCACAAATCCCAAGGCTGTTTCGGCTACAACATCGCTTGTAGATGGCCACATCCAGGGCCCCCCGAGAGACAAGATGTGCGAAGACCGGCCATCGGTCACCAGAACTCCGTGGGCCTCAAGTCTGCTGCGGGAGCGGCCTCCCGGTCCTCCGGCCGCGGCCATTCCTTGTGGACGGGACAGACGGTGCCGGAGGCGGCCGCTCCTCTGTGGGCCTTGCGGGACCTTCCCTCCCGAGATCGCACCTGTTTATTTGGCAGAAGTGAAGACACGGTCCCAGACCCTAAAATGTCGTCAGTGGCTCCATCTGAATCATCCTGCCGTGTCGCTGTGACGTGTCAGAGGACTTCGAAGGGGTCAGCAGACGTGAGAAAGGTCAGAACCCGCTTCCAGGGAGTTCAAACACTTGCCACTTCGCACTGAGAACGTAAAACTTGTCAACCTGTTGGTGTTTTTTTTTTTCTTTATTTTCTCCTACGCTGGTCCCTTTGGTTCAGTCTGCTATTGCTTCCTCAATTATCCTCACGATAGAGATATTTGATACATCAGAAAAGTACTTTCGTGTTGGCACTAAGACGTTTTTAAACCTTACTTTAAAAAAAGAACTATATTATATATGAGTACATATATATTATTATATAGTATTAGTGTGAATAATAAAATACAATGAAGATAATATTAAATATGTGTGTTTACATACATGGGTATAAAGAGAGACAGAGAAAGATTTGAAAAACATTCACCAAAAAATTTGCAGTAGTTCTCTGAACTAGTATTAGGAATGATTTTCATTTTCTTCTTTACATTTTTCTGTTTTCCAACTGTTCTATATTGATAACACATTTCATATTATCAGGGAGAAAATTATTTTTATATGTTCCTTGGCAACCAATAAGATCGCACATGTTTCCTTAAACATTTCTAGCCTGACAGCACAGTCCTAAATGCAGTCCTCACATTTTCTCGCAATAAATGTGTTTTCCTAGCTCCTTTCCCTACTGGACTTTATTTTCTTAAGATCTGTGACTTATTTTCTATATTCCTGGCTACTCAGCTATCTGGCACACAGAGTTAGAAATAGATGTTCATAGGATAAATGGGGGAATTTGTGAATGAATGTAATCAGGCCACTTTCTCGTCCAGACATTAGTTAAACAACTCAACTTTTGTTACAGTTTTCTAAGAAATATAATGGTTCATCTTACACACTAATTCAACAGCAATATTTTAAGTGACTTTTTTTCTTATTTTCTTTTTTCTTTAAGATTTTATTTATTTATTTGACAGAGCTCACAAGCAGGCAGAGAGAGAGGAGGAAGCAGGCTCCCGGCTGAGCAGAGAGCCCGATGCGGGGCTCGATCCCAGGACCCTGAGATCATGACCTGAGCCGAAGGCAGAGGCTTAACCCACTGAGCCGCCTAGGCGCCCCTCATCTTATTTTCATAAAAGAAAGAAAATACCGAAACCCTTCTCTTCTTTTTGTACTCCTTTTTCTTTGGTTTACTGTGTGCAATGAAATCACAGTTATAAGAACAAGTGCAACGGGCAGGGAGAGGCTTCAGTTTAAAAACCAATTCCTTGGCGCCGCCTGGTTGGCTCCGTCTTGGTTCCCGCTGAGGTGAAGATCTCAGGGTCACTAGTCGGAGCCCTGAGCCGGGCTCGGGCTCAGCACTGGACCGGCCGGACAGTCTCCCCCACCCCTTCCCTTGCGCTCTCTCTCCCTGTCAAATCGATCAATAAGATATTGTTAAAAACCACTATGCAGAAGCAGTCAGCCCAACAGTGGAAGCAGAAGTGGGGGGTGAACTAGAAAGTGGCCCAAGGGGACACTGAGGCCCTGCGCCCTCGGAACACCGGAGGGAGGAGCCAGAGCTTCGGCCAAGGCTGCTCAGGAGAGCGTGGACCTCCCTGCAGCAGACTCTCCCTTTGCCTACAGGGGTGCTCCTGAGGGCCTGATGGCCCCGGCCTCTCACAGGCGCTGCCCCTGCTCTTCAGAAGCAAAAGAAAATACTGAAAAGCAATAAACAGAAGAACCTGAATCTTTCTGTGCAGCGCATGCACCTGTGTGTGTGTGTGTGTGTGTTTCTGGGAGTGGAGTTACATTAAAAAATCAGTTAGATGTAAGAGGAAAAAAAAACCCTAAAGTCACTTTGTTACAAAAATATCCTAAATCCTGGGAAAGTAGCCCAAATCCTAAAGAGATTTGGATTTCATATTAGACAAACAGGGCAACCATAGAAGAACTTTCTGGTAAACATTTGTGCATAAGAGCACAGCTGGAATTAGTTGAAAGAGAAAAACTGGGAGTCAACGGGGAAGGCAAGACATCCTAACCAGCACTTAATTTGTTTCCAAGTTAGCCTCGAACCTCACTCTTAAATACAGTGTCTGCTTAATACTCCCTAGGTTTAAATGACGTAATAAAGAGATTTCTTTTTCCAAAATAACAGTGGAGGCAGACCTCTAATTAAGCCCTTGTTGTTTGAATTCTATGACCAGAGCAGTGTTCCTGGAGTTTGCAGCCTACAAGCGCTTCGAATTTAATTTCGACAAGTAAATAAGCCCAGGCCGGACAGGAAGCGAGGTGCGCGGCCAGCACCGTCTCAGCGCTGTGTGTCGCGGTAGCCCAGGTGAGCCAGGCTCCTCCGCTCCCTTTTTTTCAGCCCCGACTGACTTTTTCCTTACTGTAACCAGAATTTTTTTTAATGCTCTATTATTAAGTTATACTATTAGGGAGGGCTTAGAGTATATAAAAAAAATGTTTTGAAAGGCAAATTATTTTCTAATGAAATCAGCACTATTTCTTGCAGCAGATTACTGGATATTGGAGATGTTATTCATAACATACCTGTCAGCAGACCAGAAAGGAAATCTAATTGTGTGCCACACAGGAGCCACAGACCTCTGGGTTTGTACGAAGAGAGATATCAGGCTAAATGAAAGCTTCAGAGGAAGTTCAAGACTTACGTAGAAACCAGGGTGTTATCTTAGTAATGATGTAAAAACAAAAGTAAATTGGCTTAAAATAAACAGTTAAATCTTATACAAATATTTAGACGGACAGCTCACTTGGCCTACAGTAGTTTCGAAAGCAAATGTATAATACCGTGATGGTTGTTTCCATCTCGAAAAAGAATCACAAAAATTAAATGTAAAATATATTGTCTGATGGATGCATTTTGCTGATATGTTTGTACTACAAAGATAGAAGACGACAAACATTGCTAGTTACAAGCTCTCGTTTGGCTGAAGCTTCAGTTTCAATATTTATCCCGTACCAACTTTTCATCCATCCTTCCTTTATTGTTTGCTGCTTTTTAGTTCTCCTTTTCGTCACGGCACAAATTTCATGAAAGCAGATGTTTACCCTCTGACACTTTTGTACCTTATCTCCTCACAGTAGCAATATCATTTGGACATCAAATCAGATTTTCCTGTTGTGCAAAAAGTTTTATCTGTCCACTGAAAGTACAAGGTACAAAACAAAAAGTAGATACAGTAGTCCTCATCAAAATTGAAAACTCTTAAAAAAAAAATGAAAACTCTTGTGTTGTAAAGGACACCAACAGGAGAGAGAAAAAACAACCCACAAAACAGAGCATTTTTTCAAATTATACAATTTCAAAATTATATATTTTTATATAATTACCAGTAAGGGACTTGCATCCAGAATATAAAGAACTCTTATAACTTAGTAATAAAGAGACAAATAACCCAATTTAAAAATGGACAAAGGACTTCAATAGATATTTCTATGAACAGGATGCACAAATGACTAATAAACACATGAAAAGGTGTTCGACATCATCAGTCATCAAAGAACTGTAAACCAAGACCACAGGGAGACAGTGCTTTGTACCCAGAGATGACTGTCCTCAGAAAGTCATAAAAACGAGTGCCAGGAAGCACAGAGAGAAACTGGAGCACTCACATACTGCTAGTAAGAGTATCAACTGACACAGCTCCTTTGAAAAACAATCTGTCCTCTTTTAAGTAGTTAGACATGTAGTTCGCATTCGATCCAGCAATACTGTTCATAGTTCTATAATCACGAGAAGGATAAACTGATCTTCACACAAGAACTTGCATGCAAGGTTCATAGCAGCACTCTGCACAATAATCAAAAAGTGGAAACAACCCAAAGTGTCCATCAATGGATAAATGGATAACAAAATGTGGTGTATCCATATGATGGAATATTGTTCAGTGATAAAAAAGAAAGAAGTACTGACACCTGGTACACCATGGACGAACTTGAAAACATGCTAAAGAAGAGAAGCCAGTCACAAACATCACATGTTGTGTGATGCTATTTGTGTGGAATACCAAGAAGAGTCAAATCTATGAAGATAGAAATTATATTTGTGCTTTCCTGGGGTGGGAGTTGATGAGGAGATTGGGGGTGATGGTAAACTAGCTGTTAAAAAAAGGTCCATCTTTTATCCTCCAGGCTCTGCTGTATCACGGCACCAGTAAGCGTAAGTTGTTGGAAATTCCATCTGATACGTTTCCATGCATTTGCTCACTAACCTGCCCCTGGCTATGCAGGAGTCCTGGCTATGTCACAAGCCCAAGGCACTGTGTCCTGTATTCCTCTAACTATATGACCTTGAAATATTCACTTAACCTTTCCAAATCTTAATAAAATAGAGATAAAAAATAATTACCTCACAGGCACCATGAGAGCTAAATGATATGGCATGAGTCAGACTTTCTAAACCATGAATCCTGCACAAATGTAATGGTTGCTGTCATCAGTTCTCCAGACCCAGGGCCTTGATTTCCACTTTCCACAAGAAGTCAGGCCCAAAGAGACCTGACTCACATCACCAAATACATCATATGCAGGAGCCAGGGGCTTAATTAACAGTGAGAAATCACACCGGCAAGCAGATTGGATAAGCATGTCAGCTTGTCCGCTCGTTTCCCTCCCAGGAGAGAAATCTATTTGAGAAACTCAGTTACCATTGGGAGGTTGCTTGGAGAGTACAGAATCAGACCTCGGGGAGCTGGATTGTCCGGGGAGCGTTATTATGCAGTTATGGCAAACTAATGAGTCCCCTTACTTCCCTACAGGGCAGATTTGTCAGACTAACATCCTTCCTTCTTTAGAGCAAGAGACTGCTCACGGACATCACTTTCGCCCCTAGTTTTTTGGGTATTCCTCCTCTTCAAGGTATTCATAACCACTTCAGCTTCATCACCCTTCCATATCTCCTGCATTGTTACGATGAATCCAATCCCAATTTTAAACTTCCTTGGTATTAATCGTATTTTGTGGGTTGACTGCTTCCCTGGTGACTATTTGTGACACACAAGTCCCCACAGTCTACAGACACTTTGGTCCCATCAAGGCTGACCAGAATAAAGCTAACCTAACTTAAGGTACGGCTCCTCTTCTGACCCAGTTCGCCATCCTGCCTTCTTCCACACAACTTATATCTGACCTAAGACGTAGAGTCCTCCACAAATGTGAGCTGTGGTTACTGTAAACCCTGAAGATCGAAGCCTTCATGTTTGGTCGTCACAGCATGACTAGTGCTCAGTCCCTCTGGCCTTCCTTCCTTTCCTGCACACACTGACCACCATTTTCTTTTAAATCAGCTTTGCTTTGAAACAATTTTGATAATAGAGAAACGAGAGCTTCATACTCTTCTAGAATGAAAAATTAATTACTAATATATTCATTGGTCTCTCCAGAAATGTAGATATCATTATAGGTGTCCTCTGGCATCATAGTGGAAACCATGTGGATTTTGGAATCAGGGAGCTGACGGGTTCTGACCCAGCCTCTCAGTAGTCACATATCTTGGTCCAGCTACTCAACCCCTCTGACCTCACTTTCTTCATCCGGTGCAAATATCTTCATTACTGGTGTCCTGCAATAACAAAAAATAATGCAACATAACAAAGATGGTGACGTACATGTTTAAGTCCAAGGTGAAGGATAGCTCTCATTACTGAGACTTTTATGTTCTTTAAAAAGGCCTCGATCGGAGCGCCTAGGGGGCTCAGTGAGTTAAAGCCTCTCCCTTCAGCTCAGGTCATGATCCCAGGTTCCAGGGATGGAGCCCCGCATCAGGCTCTCTGCTCAGCGGGGAGCCTGCTTCCTCCTCCCTCTCTGCCTACTTGTGATCTCTGTCTGTCAAATAAATAAGTAAATAAACCTTTTAAATCAAAAGCTTCTGCACAGCAAAGGAAACAGTCAAAAAAACAAAGAGGCAACCCACGGAATGGGAGAAGATATTTGCAAATGACAGTACAGACAAAAGGTTGATATCCACGATCTATAATGAACTCCTCAAACTCAACACAGACAAAACAGACAATCATATCAAAAAATGGGCAGAAGACATGAACAGACACTTCCCCAATGAAGACATACAAGTGGCTATCAGACACATGAAAAAAAATGCTCATCACCATTAGCCCTCAGGGAGACTCAAATTAAAACCACATTGAGATATCACCTTACACCAGTTAGAATGGTCAAAATTAGCAAGACAGAAAACAACATGTGTTGGAGGGGATGTGGAGAAAGGGGAACCCTCTTACATTGTTGGTGGGAATGCAAGTTGGTGCAGCCTCTTTGGAGAACAGTGTGGAAATTCCTCAAGAAATTAAAAATAGAACTTCGCTATGACCCTGCCATTGCACTCCTGGGTATTTACCCCAAAGATACAGATGTCGTGAAAAGAAGGGCCATCTGTACCCCAATGTTTATAGCAGCAATGGCCACGGTCGCCAAACTATGGAAAGAACCAAGATGCCCTTCAACGGACGAATGGATAAGGAAGATGTGGTCCATATACACTATGGAGTATTCTGCCTCCATCAGAAAGGACGAATACCCAACTTTTGTAGCAACATGGACGGGACTGGAAGAGCTTATGCTGAGTGAAATAAGTCAAGCAGAGAGAGTCAATTATCATATGGTTTCACTTATTTGTGGAGCATAACAAATAGCATGGAGGATAAGGGGTGTTAGAGAGGAGAAGGGAGTTGGGGGAAATTGGAAGGGGAGGTGAATCATGAGAGACTATGGACTCTGAAAAACAATCTGAGGGGTTTGAAGGGGCGAGGGGTGGGAGGTTGGGGTACCAGGTGGTGGGTATTATAGAGGGCATGGATTGCATGGAGCACTGGGTGTGGTGCAAATATAATGAATACTGTTATGCTGAAAATAAATAAATTTAATTTTAAAAAAATAATGGAAAATAAATAAATAAATAAAATAAAAAGGCCTCTATCGCTATAAGTCGGGTCATGACTTGCTATGTAGTCTTCTGAAACTCTGGGTCTTTCTGTTCATTATTTGAAAAGCAAAAGGAAAAACACCCTTTTTCATGTTCAAAAGTAATAACAGTGTGGTTAAGGAAGTTTTACTCAGCACACACACATCTGTCTTATACATTTCAAAAAAGTGGTTCAGAGTATTAGAGAACCTCAGTAAGATTTGTAGGGCAACCTCCTAAGAAATCTAGAGAAACACAAACAACATCGGTACCAATTTCTCATCTGATCTCACCAACTATTTCAGGAGAGAGAGAAGTAGCCCACAGCATTACAGGCCTCTGACTTCAAAGGCTCTTAGATTTTAACTGCTGTTTGACTTGGAAAAACCATGGTTAGATGCTTAGGCTTTAAAAAAAAAATCAAACACCATTTAAAAGCCCTGCTAACTGCATTTCCAAGGTTTTATAACCTGCTCCTTTTCCAGAAAGGAAATTATCATCTATGAAATCTATGAAAGGAATACTAGGTAATGAAACGTTTTTAGTGAGTTGCATTTTTTACTTTCTCACTACTGGTGATACTAATGCAGCTCATTCACTGAATAAAACAGATGCAGAAGACAAACCCAAAAAATCTAATAAACAATAATAAATAATAAAAATCTAATAAAAAGTCTACATAAGGCATGATGGGTATAAGACATCCCTAAGAGAAACAAAGGTAGTGTTTCAGAGTTCTTCTCCTTAAGATGATGTTCTGAGAATCGTTCGTTTTCTTAGAATGGCCTTTCAGTTGTCCTCAGCCTGTCCCCCCAGCAACGGTGCTTCTCGCTCGCTCAGAGTGAGGCCACCTCCCTGGTTTCCATCGCCTCCTTGGACTGGGCCACTCGGGCTCCCACAACCAAATGCCACAGACTGGGAGGCTTAAGCAACAGAAATTTATTTTCTGACAGTCTGGAAGCTAAAAGCTTATGATCAGAATGCCAGCATGGCTGGGTCTGGTGAGAGTTCTCTTCCTGGCTTGCTGGCAGCTGCCATCTTTCTGTGCACGCACATGACCTCCTGGCGCACGTGGAGAGCGAGCGCGCGTGTGCACAAGGAGAGATTGAGAAAGAGACATTGACAGAAGGCTATCTGGCGTCTCCTCTTATAAGGGCACGAATCCCATAAGCAGAGCTCATGACCTCATTCTATTTACCTCCCCTAAATTCCATCTCCAAATACCATCTCACTGGGGGTTAGAGCCTCAGCATGTGTGTTTGGTGGGAGGACAGAACTCTGTCCTCAGCTCTCCTCTAAACCTCTTACTGGATAACTTCCCTAAAATTGAATGGCTTCCTGGTTTATTTGGCCTTACAGTGGGACAATCACCAGATAAAGTGAGCTGATATGCTTAGAGACGTTAAGCAAAAAAGTGAAGCCCCATACCAGGTCTCGGATCTGAATAGGAAAAGGTCAACGTTTGATTGCCCAAAAGATTTCAAATGAAAACTCAACCTTGATGAATTTGCCAATATTCAGAGATTGGTCCTTGGTCTTTTCGACTCAGAAATCAGATTTTTGTAGATGCACATTTCAAAGCTCTATTTTGAATTTAAAAAATTCACATTCACCCCGCTCAAGAAGCTAGTGTATAAATCAGAATGCCAGTAAATCAGTAGGCAATGAGAAATGAAAGCTGTCACACACACTAGAACACTTGAATTGGCACAGACTAGATTCTACGTTCTTTTTGGAAAGCCAAGTCATAATCAGAAAGCTGCTCACTAACCAAGAATTCAAAAGACAAGAGATTATTTGAAGATTAAAATGTTTAATATCACGAGGCTAAGAAAACCTGATATATCCAGCCTCAGCGTAGAAATAGCCTAAACCAAAGGGACCGTGAAAACCAGAATTTATCAGTAGGACTTCCTGTCCCTGAAAAGTGCCCTCAATGGCCCTCCCAAGGTAGGCTGCTTTTCCACTCTTCTGTTGCTGTGTAACACCGTATACAGTGGAAACCTCCAGACTTGCTCAGCTCTGGGACTCACTGTACCTCTTTAGCATGGAGACCATAATGTAGGAGTGGAGACCAGGAGCATGAGAGCCCGAGGATCTCACTTTGAATCTCTGTTCTGCCCCTTCTTGGCCATATGACCTGGAGGGCTTGCCTGAAAATGCCCTACACCTCACTCCTCCGTCCCAATATGAAAAAACATTTAGGTGCTTAGCGGGGACCACTGCACAGACGAGACTTCCCTCATTCCTGTGCCTCGTCCTGTTTCCTATACAACCAGGTCTGACAACCCTTGTGTGGCTGAGATCAAGAAACCAGGTAAGTCGAAATTGAAGCAGACAGAAACACAAAAGAAAAATCCACTGCCTTCCAAAGAAACAACAGAACAGGAGAAGGAAGCAGACGCACCCTCATGTGGCACGCGCCACTAGCGCGCCCTGTACATTCCACGGACACCGCCTTCTTGTTTTACTCCTTTTAGCCGTTTAACTAAGATACAAGGGGTTGGCTCTAGTTTAAATGACGGCGCTGCTCCTTATCCCAGCGAAGAATCGAGAACCACGGACGAGGGCCACACCTGCCTCTCCCACCAGCCGGTCAGGCTGGCAGGGAAGGAAAAGAACTTGCATCTTGAAGGAAGAAGCCCACTGAGATGACCGTGAGATCTAGACTGAAAACCAAGCTAGTCCAAGGTGTCCTGCACACTGGAAAATGCAATTTAATCCGAGTGCATTTTTTGTGTGTGTTCAAATCTTTTTAATTATTGGAATACACGTTCTTTTAAAAAATGTAAATAAAAAGTTTTCAAACCTGAAAGGAGAAAATAATCCCATTGAATTTGCAAGGTTGTTGCTAAGATTATGCATGTAAAGCTTTTAGCGCATTAGCCTTCATAAAGAGCTAAATAAACCTCAACTATTATTTGCTAGAAATTTGCAAATCTCTGCTTTAGTCCATTACTGGATGTTACGGTTGAAACTCTCCGGCTGCACTGGGGTCACTCCCACTGTCCCTCCTGTTTGCTCTTGAAACCCACAACCGCTCACACTGATGACAGAGACAGGCGACGTAACTCTTCATACAGAACACGCTGACTTCTTTTCTAACTCACTAGATAACATAAAAATTTAACAGAGGACTTCTAGGGACAATGTTATTTACCACTTTTCTAGGACAGAAGTTCAGGTCATCACCGCGGAAAGTTTGGGATGGAATTTAAAAGAGGCAGCAGGAGAGGATGACTGTAAAGTTCAAAGGCAGAAGAAAACGGCTTATGTTCTCCCGAGTTTGTGGAAACCTATGATTAACCCTTTCTTTTATCTTACACTTTACTGAAAAACAGAATGGACACATACATATACTGGCTTTGTTGGTAATTCTTTCCTTGCTCTTACTTACACTTTCACTGCCCAAATATCAACTGAGGACTACTGTATATAGGCTCTCTTTGGACTTTATGTAAATGTAACCCCACATTATTTTATACCTAACTTGTTTGTCTTAATTTTGTTTTCAGTTTTAACTCGTGACGCGGGATACGCTGGAGTTCATTCATTTCACTGCTAGGTGGGACCCCAGTCCATGAATACAACACTATTTATCCATTTGCTTTTGATAGAATTTATTTTGGTTCCAGCTTTGGCGACTGATTGCAAAGAACGCTTCTTTGAACATTCTTTGGGTGAATCGCCACAAAAAAATAATCCAATGGACAATCTAAAACTGGAAAATGTCATATATTAAAGAATGAAAACATACTGGCTAAGCAGCAGATGGAACACGACAGGAGACAAGAGAGAAGCAGCAGAGAAAAGGCCCTGGGGAGGACAAGACGACACTGAAAGGCTCTCACGTTGGAGCATGTGACCTGCCCCAGGGCCGGCCAGTCAGAGCAGCGGTGACTGGCTCAAGAGCGGGCATGGGACTCAGGTTGGTGCGATCAGGGCTAACCCCGGAGCTTGGGCTTCAGGCGCCAGAATGAGATGCTTTCTTTTCCACTGGACTCGAGCCTGGAGCTTCTGGGCTGGCTTCTAGCCAGAGCCAAGAGGGAAGGGTAACATCTCCTGAGGCTCTGGAGAGAGCTACCCTGGCCCTACCACTGGACCAGAAGGTTCCATGAGCAAATATTTCTCTATTTGCTTTAGACCAGTTAGAGCTGGCTTTTGTTTCATTGCCTTCAATGGAAGTCCTAACTATAAACACCTTTCTGCGTTCTTACATTCTGACGCACTCAAATGCCCTCTGCCCTCGTTTGTACCTTCCAAAAGCAAAGGTGTGTATCGTATTAGGGGAAAATTCAGACTGATTCTCTGCTCTATTTCCCGACTTGTAAATGGTCTTCCTTCTGGGCCTTTCCTAATAAAGCCACAGCAGTGATCCGGGGACCTGACCGCACGCAGGACATCGGCACTGAATTCTTCCTCACTGGATCCCTGTCGACCTACATTCGTCCAGCGAACCTTCGCACTTCTCTATCCCTAATTCTAATATATTGTTTTAATTATCATTTTAGGAGCTCAAGTCTGAGAGGACCGTGCATATGTCCGAGCGGGAGGCTTCATGGTTCCTCAGTAGAGGACTCCTACTCCAAGTGAAGAGAGCCGCTGTGAACTGCGGTGCCTTCTGCTTTTGAGTCTGAGAATGAACTTAAAATTCAGAATGGCCATCGGAAAGCCTGGTTGCTTAGATCTCTGTAAACTGACTTATATGAGCATCACAGACCTCCTCCACTGTGTTCTGTCTCCAGCCCCCTTTCCGTTTCAGGTGTGATGCGCTAAGCTCCGGGCTCCAGGCTCCGAACCAAATGCTGGGCGGGTCATTCATTGTTCATTGCGGGCCTGATTATTTTCCGCACAGAGAGAAACTTCCCTCTTTAAAACTAGATTGGAAGGGGAGGTGAACCATGAGAGACTATGGACTCTGAAAAACAGTCTGAGGGGTTTGAAGTGGCGGGGGTGGGGGTGGGAGGTTGGGATACCAGGTGGTGGGTATTATAGAGGGCACGGCTTGCATGGAGCACTGGGTGTGGTGAAAAAATAATGACTAATATTTTTCTGAAAATAAATAAATTGGGGGAAAAAAACTAGATGGAAATCTCTTTTTCTTCGAGTTTTATATTGTTCCTTATTCCTTCTTATGTACTGGGATAGTACTTAAAAAAAAAAAAAAAAGAAAAATGAAAAACCCTCACAGATAGGCTTTGATTCCGATCATTTTTTTTTTAATTCTTTGCTCGGCTTTCCCTTCCTGTCCCCCGCACACTCCCCACACACCTAAAATTAACTAAGTCAGAACACAGAAACTGGCAGGCTGTAAGGCCAGCCCTTGGACACGTCCTACTTCACCTTTACAATGTATTTTAAAATTTTTGTTTTTGTTGCACACAGTTGATATCAGGAGAGTCTACAAGTCTCACTCCTGAAATATCCAGACGTCTGGCGCCCCACGAATTCCCTCATGGCAGCCATTAGCTCGAGAAAGTAGCAGCTGCTTCTTTGGTCTTAAAACTGGTCGTCTTCACTTACTGACTCTCCACTGGAGACCCAGGAAGCAGCAAAATGCAGAACAGATGTCATGCAAAGTGTGACCCCCCCAAGGCCTCAGACGGGCTGCTGTTACACTGTCCGAAGAAGGGACAGAAGTAGTCGGAAGGCTGGACAGGAGGGGGCCTTGAGGTGGTGGTCACCGGAAACCCGCAGCAGCAGGCTGTGTCTTCAGACATGCCATGGAGCAGGAGACCGTGGAGCTCAAAGAACAGATCATCCACGGGCAAGATGGGAAGCCCCAGAACCTCAGCCTCACAAAGGAATGGAATGAGGAAAGGGAACACGTGAAGCTGCGTTTTCGCAGTTTAAAAAGTTCCTTTTTCTGGTGCATCTGAGTACGTAGACCCGTGGTCTCCACGTTACCGATGGAGCTCTCGCACGAAACGGTCTTTCTTCTGTGTCCAGCTGCTGCCCACCTTGTTTTCTTCAACAGTCCTTCCCCATTCCCTTCTGCTTAGTCTCTGCACATGCCTGATTAGCGCGGGAGCCACTTTCCTGAGGCCTCACCTGGAGAAATTATTGTTCGGGATGAATGTTGCCATTCCGCAACCCACCCCTGAACAGGGACTTAAACAGCAGCCAGCCTTCGTCCACTCGCACAGGACATGGCAGGCTTGGTTCATCTCTGCTCCCCGAGCTGTCAGTCGGTGACCCACATCTCAGGACTGGAGTCTTCGGGAGACTGGCCCACCGACGTGTGTCGGGCCGTCCGCCGCAGCTGTCGGCTAGAATGCCGGGAAAGGGCCTCGTCATACAGCTGCTTGGCTTTCTCACAGCACAGAGGCTTGGGCCCGGCGTGAGAGCCCCCAGAGATGGGATGTGAAAGCTACTGGTTTCTTAAGTCCTGGGCCCCAAAAACCGCACAACATCCCTTTCACTATATTCCAGGGGCAAGCCGAGCCGGCGCCGAGTCAAACAGAGGGGACATAGAACACAGCTCTCAATGCAAGAAGTGTCAAAAAACCCGGGGCCATGTTTTAAAAAGTGCTACATTTATTAAAAAAGAAAATACTTGGATTTCACCCTAGGCTCTCCAAATCAATACTTCTGAGGCTTGAAACTGGGAATTTACTTTTTTTAAAGATTTTATTTATTTGACAGAGAGAGGCACAGCGAGAGGGAACACAAGCAGGGGAGTGGGAGAGGGAGAAGCAGGCTTCCCGCAGAGCAGGGAGCCTGATGCAGGGCTCAATCCCAAGATCCTGGGATCATGACCTGAGCCAGAGGCAGGCACTTAACGAATGAGCCACCCAGGTGCCCGAGACTGGGAATGTATTTTTAAGAAACACTCCAAATTTTTGTAAGTCGACCCAAACTTGATTTCTACATCATTTTGGAACCTCTTGTTGTCACATAAAAGTTCCCTTTCCCCTATGTTCCTCTAGGGGAGAGAATTTTGTAATATCCACAACCACAAGCTTCATGAGAAGGGAAGGCGTCTGTTCTCAACTTGAGCTCCCTGTGCACTGCAAGCAGAGCAGGGCCCAGGAGAAGGTGCGGGGAAGTGAGGACGGGGTCGAGAACCTGGACATCAGCACAGGTAGGCGTCCAGCATGCGGCTGCACAGTCCATCGGAAACTTCAGCTGACTTTTTATCTGGGGTACCCCTCACCTGCGAGAAAACGTGCTTCCTTTTCCTAGAGATGTTCGGGAGAGGGAAAGGTTTTCAGGAGGTGTGTGTTTCCACCTGTGAAGTGTGCCGCGCTGCGGGCCGAGTGCGCAAGTTCTTTGGGTGGTTCTGGGACAGAGGAGGGAGGAGAAATGAGGCAGGAAGCAGGAGCACATCGTTCCCTCAAGGGGAAACCAGAGTTTAATCCAATGGAGAGACTCCGGGAAAGGCATAAAGACATAAACATCAGAATTATCCAGCCAAGAGGTGAGGGAGCAGAGAGATTTCCATTCCCACCCCCTGAAGTAATTCAGTAACTAAGTAAGGATACCCCGATGGGGTCATTCATTCCCAGGCATTTCGCGGGGCAAAGTGAGTTCCAGGTTTCGGCCGTGGTAAATCAGGCTGGTTGCAGGGAGGGGTACGGGGCCAAGAAAGTGTGAGGAGAACACACTCCCATGTCCCACCTCACATGTGGGCCCTGCTTTAACCGAAACGGATCAGGCTAAGGACGTTAGCGTTTGAGAGTTTCCAACGTGTTCTTTATGATCCTTCTCTGCCTGTTGTTCCAGATTGTACAAGGAGACGCCTTCCTTCTCCGCGGAGCGAAGAGTCTGCCCGGGAAACCTGCAGTGTTTCCCGTTTACTGAAGAAAGCGACCTCTTCTCATGGAAAGAATCAAGTTCTGGAGCATTCGCGGTGTCACTCCCAGAGGCACACCGACATTACGGCCGGGGCAGAGGAGCCTGCGTCTCAGGCAGCAGCCCATGCTGGAGAGCCAAAGTGATCCCGGGCTGAGTTCACCGACAGAGACTCTGGAAAGCTTCCCCCTTCCAGGTCACGCAATACATTATTAATAAGGGGAGACTGACCTTCTGCACCTTGCAGAAGGAAAGTGTAGCCTCCAGAGGTTTGAGCGGGTCACTCGCTGTGGCTCCGGGTGCCGGGAAACTCAGCTGTTTCTCTCTCTACCTTCCTCTGGTGGCCCTGCATTAGCTCTTAGAACTGTTCAACTAATAGAACAAATAGTTAATTTAATTGTTTCTGAAAGAGATCTTACTGGTCAGGGAGAAAGTATGTGGCTTTGCTGGATGTTTGCAGATGGTCCTTGCTTTCTGCGGTTTCCTCGTGTGCAGACTGGGCGCCCAGGAGCCCCTCGCGATCAGGGAACTTGTCTGCCGGCTCCAGCCCGCTAAAGCCGGACGCGACGAACCAGCCTTGAGGGCCTCTCTCGCCTACGGCCTACCCCCAGGCCTCGTTCTGTGCCCAGACGCCGCAAGCCCACTGGGGGCCCTGACCTCACCCTGCGTGGTACGACCTCACGAGGATGGCAGGTGCCCATCACTGTGTCACCTCCTTGGAGAAACCTTTCCCAAAGGCTGCGTCTTACGCACTCACGTCCCACCTTTTTAAAGGTTTTATCTACTTGTTGGAGAGGCGGCCAGAGAGAGAGAGAACGGGTAGGGGAGGAGCAGGAGGAGCAGCAGACCCCCTGCTGGGCGGGGAGACTGATGGGACGTGGGGCTCGATCCCGCACCCTGGGATCATGACCTGCGCCGAAGGCAGAGTCACCCGACTGAGCCCCCAGGCGCCCCCACTGTCACCTTCCCCTGCAGCGGAAGCACCCGAGTCCGCTCGGGAGAACCAGGCCGGACCCCGTCCATCTCCGCCCCCAGCCCCTGCGAGCAGCACAAGGGCAAGACCACTGGTCCTCAGGCACCTGGGGCGAAAACGCGAGCCGGGGCCTGCCCGGAGCTCGGCCGTCGCTGGCCCTGTCCTGTCAGGCCGCTTCGCGCTCAGCGGAACTTTTTTTCCCTTTTTTAAACACTGCGGTAGAATCGACAGGACCCCGTAAACGCGCATGCCCAGCGGCCCGACTGGATACATTGTATCGCCGTCCGACTGCCTGCGGCGACAGCGGCACCGCCGTCCCTTCCCACCCACCCCACCCCCCGCCATGAGGTCACTCCGCCCGCGCTGGGGACAGTCACGTCCCGTCTCTCTGCAAACTCCGTGCTCCTAACCCAGCCGTGTCCGCCGCGCCCGGGTCTCCAGGACTCACAGCTGCGGGACGGCCCGTCCGCGACCTCCGTCCCCCGTGCCCGCCTGCGGAGCAGCCGTTCCGCTCTGTCCTTCCGTCTGCGTAGACGAGACGTCCCCTGCGCGTCCTCGGCCGGCCGGCCGTCCGCGTCGAACGCCGCAGCCCCGCGCACGGGAAGCACCGCCCAGAGCCCCGCGGCCGCGGACGCAGCGTCCACACACCCGCTCCCGCGCGGGCTGACACCAAACCGCACGCAGAGCTCTACAGCCCGGAGCGACGCACCGAAGAGCCCCGTGTAGACACGGGCAGCGCGACCGACGGATATTTTCCCGCAGAACCTCACAGGCAGAGCGGCCGGGAGCGGAGTCACGGCCAGCGCTGGGCCGTGGTCCCCGCCGGCGCGTTCCGGGGTCCAGGGCCGCCCGCAGCAGCGCCTGCAGCACGAGCCCGACGCGCCCCGACCCCGCAGAACTCGCGCCCCGCCGCCCCCCTCATGCCGCCGACCGCGCCTCGCGGCCCCGACTCCGGGCTGGAACAGCCTCCGGAACAGCCAGTGCGTGCCCGCAGCTCCCAACGCAGGTCCCTGGGCCACGGGGCCCCGGTTGTGCGCGACAAGCTGACCCCGCAGCAGGCGCGCCGGACCCGCGACGACTCTGTCCACACTGTCCCCTCCGCAGACCAGCGAACCGACGCACTGACCGCACACACGGGGCATCGCGCGGGCCGGCCCGGGGCGCCCTTCGCGCCTCTGCGTGTCCACGGCCCCGTCCTCGTCCCGGGCGGCCGCGCTCCGCGTCCGCTGCGGGTGCGTGGGGAGGACAGACGCCGCCTCGCTTCTCCGTCCGCCAAGCCCGACCCACAGACGCGGCGGCCTGCGGCGCTCCGGACTCCGCCCGCGGGGTCAGCCGTGATGCCGCGTGTGACGGTCCGCGCTCAGGACTCCGTCCCCGTCGGTGCGCGGCCTCCAGCAGGCGACTCCACGCCGTGCTGCCCCCGGCGGTCGGTGCTGCCCCCGGTGGTCCAGTGCTGTCCCCTGGCGATCCGGTGACAGCTGCTACAGTCTCAGCCCCAAAAGCCGCGTCGTCCTCCAGCGTCCGGGACCCCCACAAGGAGGGCCAAAGCGCCACCCGGTGGACCCTTTAAAAACAACTTCGCTGCGATCATCCGGCGGCACCTGGCAGCCCCGCACCGTCGCCGGCTCTGACCCAGGACTGGGTCAGGGGCTCCGAACGAGAGACTCCTCCAGGGCAGTGGGCCTCGACCCGGCAGCGTTGGGCGCAGGCGCGTCTCCCCACGCTCCTGTCCCCGTGGAGGGACTGGCACAGGCGGGCTGCGGGGATGGCCGCAAGGATCGCCCGCTCCGGGCACGCGACACGGAGGCGCACGAGCGCGGCGCTTGGTGCTTTCCGCAGTGAAGTTGCCTGGTGAGGTGCGGCCCACCGCCGTGGACCCCCGAGTCTGAGTGCAGAGGCGGGGCCTGGTGGAGGCGGGGCCTGCCGGAGGCGGGGCTGACATTAGCCCCGGAAGAGCCTCGGGCGGGAAGGACATGGAAGCGGAAGCGGGAAGGGAGTCGCGGCGCCGCCGTCCGCGCTCGGAAGCCCGAGAGCTCGCAGCCCGCGCCTGGGGGACGCAGAGGACGGCGCCAGGCGAGGCGACCGCGGTCCCGCCGCGCGGCCTTCACGGACTCGGGCTCGCAGGATGCAGCGGCTGTGGCGGCTGCTCGCGGACCGGGCCGGCGGGCGGAGCCCCCACGTGGACTCGGTTCCGGCGGCTTTCACCTCCGCGGATGGCCGGGGCGGCGCGTGGCGGCCGCAGACGACGCCGGGACGGGGCGGGGCTGACGGGCTCCTCGCGGACCCGCCCCCAGCCCCGCCGACGTTCGGGGTCGCCAGGGCCGCACGGGGACAGGCGCCTCTGCGCACGGAGCGGCCGGGTCTACGCGTTGCCCAGCATCGCGGTGTCAGCGGAGAGCCGTGGCCGGGGTCCTGCGGCGGCGTCTGCGGGAGGGGCTGCAGCCGTGTGCGGGTGTGGGGGCGCGGGCCGGGCGCCCTGGCCGGGGCCATGGGGGGGGCGGCTGCGTTTCGTACCAGAGGATCCCCGCGTCTGCCGGAGAAGCCGGGACGCAGCGTTTGTTTGCCTCGACGTGGTCACGTGGCGCCGTCCTAGCCAATGAGAGCTGGGGCTCCGCGCTAGCGCCGCCCCTCCCTGGGCGAAAGGCCTTGCGGGAAGCCGGGTGGGTCGCCGCCATCTTGCACTTGCTCCCGGCTGGAGCGCGGAGACGAGGCCGGGCGCCGTGGCCGCCGTTGTGCGCCCGTGAGGTGACGCGCGCGGAAGGAGGACGCGAAGGTTGACGCTGGCGAAGACTGCCCCGCGGCCTTATTGTTTTCTGTGAGACAGACGAGCCCGGACGTCGAAGCCGCTCGTGGCGGTTTGAGGCCGTGGACGGGGACGTTCCCCGCCGAAGCCAGAGGCGCTCGCCGCGGCCGTGTCCGTCCTGGCGGCCCTCCCGGGCCCGGGGCTGCGCCGGGCGGACCTGCGGCTGTGGTGACCGCAGGAGCAGGAGCCGTCCGGTGCTCTGCGGACAAGGCTGGGTCCTCGCGCTCGGCCGGGGCCGCAGACGCGCCCGCGGTGGGGGGAGGGGCGGGCCGAGCCTGCGGGCGTCCGCCTGCCCAGGCCGGGGTGCCTGTGCGGCGCCGCCCGAGGCAGTCGCCGCCGGCCGGTCCGAAGCGGGGGTGGGGGCGGCGCAGAGCACAGGCCGGGCCCCCCGGGCAGTCACGGTCCTCGCCGCCGGGTCTTCTGGGGGCGCCTCGCGACTGCGACGACGCGGTTCCTTCCCGGGGGTTGCGGGGAGCGTCCGCGCGGTGCGGTTCCACGCCCTGGACGCCGCCCGCCGCGCCCGCGGAATCACGACTGTCCCCGTCGGCTCAGGCCGCCGCAGGCCGAGACCCGGGCGTCCGCAGCTCGGTGTTCGGTGCGGGCCCCGCTGGCGGCTCGCGGAGGCCCGTCCTCCAGGGTCCAGCGGCCTTTCCTCCGTCGGGGGAGAACGAGGTCCTCTCTCCCTCCCGACGTCATCGACACCGAATCGCCCCCAAGGTCCCCCCTTCACGTGGGGTCACCCTGGGGCTAGAAACTTCGCACGGGATTGTGGAGGGAGCGCGACCTTCCGTCCGGGGCACGGCCGCGGCACCGACCCGGACGGGATCACGCGGGTTCTCCGGCGTCCCCAGGCCCGGCCGGCTCACGGCGGACGGACGGCCCTGCATGTCCCGCGCGCGCCTGTCGGGCTCCCTTCGCCGAGAATCCACGGTGGGCGTCTGACTCGTTGGGGAACCCGGTGGAAGTGACCTTGTGGGCTGTGCCCGCTTGGGAACAGTTGGATCAAGTGTGTTTATTTAAGTACTGGGTTAATTACTGAATTTAACGTGTGTCTCTGTAGAATTCGGGTTTTGAGTAACTGAAGCATTTTCTTTATTTGGCTGTGGCGTATAGAGACATACACCAGTTAGAAAAAAGACGGGGGCGCCTGGTGGCTCAGCGGGTTGGGCCTCTGCCTTCCGCTGGGGTCGTGGTCTCGGGGTCCTGGGATCGAGCCCCGCATCGGGCTCTCTGCTCAGCGGGGAGCCTGCCTCCCTCTCTCTCTTTCTACTTGTGATCTCTGTCAAATACATAAAATCTTAAAAAAAAAAAAAAGACACACATAGACAGACTTTAAAAATCTTTACTTGCCAATTTCATTTTAGTATCCAGCCTGTTTCTAGCTCCTATTTCTTTTTTTTTTTTTTCATTTTATTTTATTTCTTTTCATTGTTCCAGAATCCATTGTTTATGCACCACACCCACTGCTCCGTGCAGTCCGTGCCCTCCATAATTCCCACCACCAGGCTCACACAACCCCCCACCCCCCTCCTCACCTCCATAACCCTCAGTTTGTTTCTCAGAGTCCACAGTCTGTCGTTCGTCTCCCCCTCCGATTTCCCCCAGCTCACTTGTGGAGCATAAGGAATAACATGGAGGACATTGGGAGATGGAGGGGAGACCTGAGTTGGGGGCTCCCCTCTATTTCTTACTGACACAGACTCATCTGAGAATTAGAGGAACAATCCAGGCTGTGAATACTTAACAAGTCATTGTTCTACACTGGATCATTAGGAGCTGACTTAAAAGTGTGAATTAATGAAAATTTAGAAAGAATAGATTGGGGTGGTATACTTTAAAAAGAAATTTGGCAGCAAAAGACAAGATGTCTTTGTGTTAATTCAGCAGAAAAGAATCCGGTTATCATTGAGAGAAAGCTATTAGCATCTATGGGACACATAAACATATGCCTAATAGTGATTCACAATTGTAATTTGGGGTCATACTTATGCCTTCCATTATTACGTGTTTTTATGTTTTCTGCTGTATGAATACTTCTGTTAACAAGTCAAAGAAAAAAATAAGCAGTGTGCACATTTGAAACCTTTCAGTGACTCCTGAATTTTTTTCATTCTAACAGTTAACAGAGAGTTCTAGAGATAGAATACACATTAAAATTTCCCTGTCACATTGATAAATCACTCAGCATTATATAAGAATCCCTGAGGTTTGTAAACTATGGCTTCATAGCCCACAAGAGGTTAGTTTTTGCCTCACTCAGTAAGCTAACACCTTCTGCAGTTCAGCTGCGATCCATGAAGGGACTTGAACACAGTGTAAGGTAAGGACGTGGGGACTATGTCCAGTTTCAGTGTTCATTAAATCTATGCCCACGCAGAGAGATGGATTTTTTTTTTAGATTGACAGCATTTATGTTCCATTCTTTTTGAAAAAGTAAACAAAACAAGAACCTACCAGTTTTTATCTTAACATATTTGAGAAGCAGGTGGGTCAAAATATAAAATACACAAGAGTGTGCCAGATGCCACCCCCTACAGCCAATAAAGAATGCCCAGATTTGCACAAGGCTAACAAGCCATCGGGGTTTGCAGTCTGAGATAAGTGACTCAGAAGTTATATCCTGCCTTTTGGGGATCGTGATACCTCTCCTTTGCCCTGGCTCTTTATCTGTAATAGATTATCCAAATATTTGTTCATCTTTGAAGGCTGACCTTGGAGTCCAGATGAAACTAGATTTTCTACAGCCACTCTAAAAGTATTTGGAGCTCGATGTTGAAAGGAATTAAATCTCAGAAACCCTTTAAACAAACAAACATCTAAACATATCCCCCCGAGTAGATTTCAGAGTGATTGAAAATGCCTGGCCTCATCCCTTTCCCCAAATCTCTCTCTCCCTGCTCACTCCCACACATAACCCCAGGAGGCAGGAGATACTAACACAGACTCTCCACGAAAGTATCTGGTTCTACAACTGGTCATACAACTCTTTTATAGGGCATAGGGGCTTAGAGATGAAGTAGTGGTTGGTTTTGATTATGCAGAATGTACTCTCTCCTTTATAACTGGTTTAAGGCTCTCCAAGTAGATATTAATAATCTGATATTGCACCCGCCCCCAAAAAAAGGAAGAGGGGAGGAAAGAAGGAAAGGGGGGTTGGAGGCGAGGGGACCCAGCAGAATATCTAGGAGTGACTTACTTCATTTCACAATAGAAGATTTTGTCAATTTATTTCTTGGTAGAAGAATTTCTTTTAATGTAAAGTATTTTTGTTTTAAAACAATTTAATTTTAATTCCAGTAGGGTTAATAAGTGTTACATGAGTTTCAGGTGTGCAGTGACTCGGTAGTTCCATATATTAGTTCACGTCACGATAAATGTACTCTGAATCCCCGTCAGCTAGTTCACCCTCCTACACACCTCCTCTCTGGTTACCATCTGTTTGTTCTCTATAGTTAAGAGACATGTTTTTGGTTTGTCTCTTTCTTCTTTTGTTCATTTGCTTGTTTCTTAAATTCCACATGTGATCACCCATGATCATATGGTATTTGCCTTGCTCTGAATGACTTATTTTACTTAGCATTTATACTCTCTAGATTCATCCATATTGATTCAAATGGCAAGATTTCATTCTTTTTATGGCTGATGAATGAGATAATATCGTATATATGATCTGTGTGTCTTCCTTACCCATTCATCTATTAACGGACACTTGGACTGCTTCCATAATGTGGCTATTGTAGATAATGCTGCTTATAAACATAGGCCTGCATATATCCCTCTGAATTAGTGTTTTCATATTCCTTGGGTAAATACCCAGTAGAATAGTTACTGAATCATAGGGTAGTTCTATTTTTAATTTTGTGAGGAACCTCCATACTGTCTTCCCCAAGGGCTGCACCAGAATGCATTCCCACCAGCAATACAAGAGGGTTCCTTTTTCTCCAGATCCTCACCAACACTTGTGATTTCTTGTGTTTCCGATTTTAGCCATTCTGACAGGTATGAGGTGGTATCTCATTGCAGTTTTGATTTGCATTTCCCTGATGATAAGTGACGTGGAGCATCTTTTCACGTGTCTGTTGACCATCTGAGTATCTTCTCTGAAGAAATGTCTACTCCTGTCTTCTGCCCATTTTTTAATTGGATTATTTGGTTTTTTGGTGTGGTGTTGTATAAGTTCTTTTTATAGTTTGGATGTTAGCACCTTATTGGATATGTCATTTGTAAATATCTTCTCCCTATCTCAGTAGTTGTCTTTTAGTTTTGTTGGTCTTTTTCTTTGTCTTGCAAAGGCTTTTTATTTTAAAAAAATACATTTTTAATATTTAATAAATACATATTTAATTTTTAAATAAATTAAAAAAGACATTTTTAATCCCATAATTTACATCATGCTTTAAATTTTTGCATCTCTCCTTGTGTCTATGAAAGATTTGGTATCAAACCCCACCCCCACTCCCAAATTTGTTTCTTCTTATCATGGCTTTTACTCTAAGCAGTAGTTTTAAAGCAAAAGGGCTATTGCGGCTATTTCATAACTCATAAGCTTGAAGACTGTAGGTTCTTCCTGACTCCTGCTTTGGAAAGTTCATGACTTTAAACCCTTGAATCATATCCTCCTCTACTAATATTTTGCCTGATTATTCCCTAATACTGAGTTTTATCTGATAGTAAAATATTATGTGTCCCTTCACTTTCTAGAGAACACCTGAGTTACATGACTTACAAAATAATAATCTAGTGAAATTAGCCATATTACATGGTTATGATGGAAAGTGTTTCAAATAACAAATATATTTTTAGAATATTTATTCCGTTTCTAAAAGTTATCAACTGAGAATAATAACAAGTATGGGAAGTGCATTTTGCTATATGTATATGTCAATAAAAACTTCTTTAAAAGAAATAATATGAAATACGACAAGTTGTAGCTATTGAGTTCCTTTCTGTTAAAAAGATTACGTTATTGAAAACTTTCCAAATGAAGTCAGACTCTTTGGGGTTCACATACCCTTAGTGTATTGTTTAAATAGATTTTTCTTCATTTGCAGTGATGATGACCACTTTTTGGAAGTATTGGGGTTGCAATTTTTATTCTGTGCTTGTGAAATACATCGTACTAAACACTTGGGAGAGTCAAATGCATAATTTATTCTTATAACTGGTACCACCTGCGGAGGAGAAGCACCACAGCCCCACCCATGACTCCTTCCAGGGTTTCACCACAGACAAGGACTCTGGGAATTAAAGAATCTTGATTTGTAGTATTCAAACATGTGATTTAATCACAGTAAGGAAAGGAGCTCTTACCCATATGTAAAAGTCAGAAATGGTTATAGGGTTTCCCGATGACATTTTCCATGAAGTTATACATTCATGAGTCCCACAGTATTGATTCAGACATCGGTCCTGTACCTCATTTCCTCTCCCTCTTACCTGTGTGTGATGTGTGTATCTGTGCCTACGTGTCTGTGTGTACTTTTCTCACATGTAGTCAAGAGAGTGGCTGAAGGAGCATTACAAAGGGCCAGGTAAGCAATCCTTACCCAGTAGTGTCGAACCATGTAAGGTTAACGTACCCATGGACTAGCCATTATTTTTCGAAGAATATTCTACCTCCCCAGATCTATTAAATGAGAACCCCTGCCATGGACACCAGAGCATCTGCATTAAAAATTTCTAAGTAGTTCTTACCCATATTGGAATCTAAGGAATGCCCAAGTTTTGTCCTTTATTCATTTATTTGTTTGTCCAGCAAACATTTACTGTTAAGTACCAAGAGATGCAAACAGGAACAAGACAATCATCCTGTCTTCATGAAACTTAGAATTTAACATTTGCTACACTGTCTCACAGACCCCCTCCTGCTGTAAGAATTACACACTTGCTGCAAAATGTCGAGCAGACTTCTCTGCTGAACAGGACCAGAGCCAGAAATAATCCACATTCTAAAGAATAAAGAGAACTGTGAGCAATTGGAGACCAGATTCTCACCGTCTCTAGGGCTTAGCAAGCGGCCACTGAACCACCTCCAATATCTGGCGTCATCATCCAAATCCAATCCCATTTTCTATGCATGAAGAGTAGGGAGGGAAGGGGACGGCGAGGGAAGGCACAGGTTCACGAGCCCAAAGCATCAGGTTCTTCCCGCAGGACCATCGCTCCTCACTCTCCTCCCTGTGAAGACAGCAGTTGCCTCCTCACCACAAAAACCAAGTAAAGGAAGTACTAGTTAAGACTCCCTTGAGTCCGGCAGAGCTTTTAAGAAGGAAAGATAGACCTCTACCCTCCCAGTGAAATGTGTCCTTCTGCCATGAACTCGCTGGTCAGCCAGTCGTGGCTCTCTGAGAAGCCACGTGGAGAGGGGGCAGCGGAGCAACTTTCGCTCCCGGGAAGGTCACTGGACTGAGCCGCAGCGCCGCATCGAAGCGGGCAGCTCGTTGATGAGGGGTCCCCAGACGTGAGAGGCTGTGGGGTCTGCCATGCTGGTGGGAACTTGGGACATTGGACGAGGTAAGTCCAAGAGCTCATCAGTGCCTTAAATCGTGAGGATCCGCCTCTCAGAGAATGTAACGAGAGCTTCGAGAGAGTTAACATTTGAATGCCTGTCATGCCAAGTAGGGCTTCACGGCCAACCAGGTTCCCCACGCCCCCCAAATTGCGCTTTGTAACTTTCATTTTTTTTTTTCCTACCCCAGATGTCTGTGCTGGGGAAGACAATGGTGCCGCACTGGGTATGAGATCGAAGCTTTAAACTGGCCAGATTCAACCAGAATGACCAGAAACCTGTGGGACCTCACTGTCTCATTATGGCCTGGAGAATGTGGCTGAAGGAGGGAACTGAACAAAATCTGTATTGCATGTTTATACCACACCGCTGTAGGCTGAGCGTGTCCTCCCGGGATTCCTATGTCGAAACACAGTCTCCAGTGCAGTGGCACTTAAGGTGGGCCGGTAGGAGGTGACTAGGTCATGAGACTGGAGGACCGCCCTTATCAAAGACACTTCAGAGGATCCTCACCCTTTCCTCCGTGGGAGGACACAGCAAGAAGACGACCTTCTCTAAGCCAGAAAACGAACCTTCTCCAGGTACTGACTCTGCTGGGGCCTCCGTCTTGGACTTCCCAGCCTCGAGAACCGTCGGGAATAAATTTCTGTAGTTTAAACCACCCCGGGTCTGTGGTGTTTTTGTTATAGCAGCCTAATACGACGAGGACCAACTACATAAGATTGAGAAATAATGTAAACGAATCCCCCATTAATACCACCCCTGCCGCTGTCGCCCCCGCCACTGCCACCGGGTCCTGAAACTGCCAGTGACCGTCAGCACACTAAAGACTGCGAAATGCTGCAGGGAAAGCTTTGTGATTATATATAACCCAGCGTTTTTCTTCTTTATTCAGAGAGAACAAGAGAGATGGGTGTGTGAGAGACCCATAGCCTTACCGGAGGCTAATGTTCTACGGGAGGACACACAGGAAACGCGTGCTGGAATACGCGTTAGATGTGCAGCACTCTGAGGCGACAGATCAAAAATTACTCACATCCTAATGTGTTATTATATGATCACATGGTTAATAAAGTAACTGAATACATTAGAATTCATAAGATGATAGAATAACTAATCGTTATTGAGTGCTAACTGCCTTCTGGAGAATAAAGATTTTCCATGCATTATCATAACTGAATCTTTCCAAGAACCTATGATGTAGGTACTACAGTCAGCCCTTGAACAACACAGGATGAAGGGCACCAACCTTCGAACAGTCAAAAATCCACGTAGGGACGTCTGGGTGGCTCAGTGGGTTAAGCCTCTGCCTTTGGCTCAAGTCATGATCTCAGGGTCCTGGGATCGAGTCCCGCATTGGGCTCTCCGCTCAGCGGAGAGCCTCCTTCCTCCTCTCTCTCTGCCTGCCTCTCTGCCTACTTGTGATCTCTGTCAAGTAAATAAATAAAATCTTTAAAAAAAATCCACGTATAACTTCTGACTCCCCCAAAACTTAATAGCCTACTGTTGATCTGAAGCCTTATCAATAACATAGCCAACTAATACATATTTTACAGATTATATGTATTGCATACTGTATCCTTCTAATACCTTTTACTCAATATTTTCAGTATTCTAAGCTACAGTAGTTCATCTGCACATATTTTTTAAAATTGTTGCAAATCTCTCCCCAATTTTTTCAGGATGTTTATTGAAAAAAGTCTGTGTCTAAGTGGACCTAAGCAGTTCAAAGCCGTGTGGTTCGAGGGTCAACTGTATGCCGTCAGGTTGTTGTTGAGGAAATGGAGGCCAAAGTTGCACTCCTGTAGAAAGCCTTGTCTGTCTGAGCAAGCCCTGCTCCAGACCGCGGGGATAAATTGCTCTGTATTCACAGTTCTCCCTGCATCCTTACGGGAAATTATCCCGACTACAATTCCACTATTCCTTGCGACCACACTGAATAATCAGTCATAGCTGTGAAACTCGCGGCAATGAAATTATCCATAGTTTTCTAGCCAGCCTTTTCAGGTTAAACAGCAATGTGAGGGTCTCCATAATAAGCGTGGTAGTAATTTGAAATTGATATGAACTACAAGAGAAAGGCCAAAGAGAGGCTGAACAGCTGTACGCTTTGGAAACATTAAGGTTCCTCTGGGTGGCATATTATATGAGTCTCTGTGTGTGCCGAGGGGGCGAGGGGGCATGGGGATAATATTTATCCTCAGTATACTCTAAGTATGAGCAAATTGGTTGCAGATGGCTCACAGCTGCGAGGAATACCTTTGTTTCATTTGAAACTTGTTATAAATCTATTCCTTAAACTACCTGCTCCAATGGCACTTAATTTAGAGGATGTCGGGTAAGTCCTTGTATATGACCTTCATATATCATCATGAAAGCGGTGGGGTGGTTTCGCCTGGAAGCCCCTGAGACAGTCCCTAGATTTATCAAAGGGCTGGGTTACCTCGGGCACTTAGGGGAGTTTGAGGAAAGTCTTTTATTGATTATCAACAGTGTAAAGAAGAAATCAATTTTTACAAAGAGTGGGATTGAGGGAGAAAAATTCCCTTTGGATTTAATAAAAAAAATATGCTAGAATTACTCTTTTTTTCCCTCTGTATTTTGTAAACCAGAAATACTATTTTATACATTAAAGGAGATTGAGCTGCAATGGCAAAGCTGGTTTTTGTGAGTAAACAGTCTAACTTGCTTTTCTCTAGAAAGGCAACTAAGATTGAATCAATGTCCCCGGTATTTTCGCTGGGGATGGGAATGGGGTGATGGGGGAGGGGATAAACTGATGATCAATACATGACTTACTTGATTTCATAAGTCCAAATTAGTGGAGCTCATGCTTGGAAAACAACTTCTTTTCCGATTAATGTTTTTTTTTTTTATTTTACAGCAAATATTCATTAAATGCTTTAAAGTGACTTTATATTTGAAAAAAACTTTTATTAAATGTTGGGAGTTGCTATAATTCCTGTTCTGGTTTTGTTTTATTATTGGAATTACACCAGCTCTTTAAAGTCAAAAGCTTTGAACTTAGAGCTTCTTCTGGCTCCTCGAGAAGACTTGGTCAATGGCTTGGTACACTCTGCACTTGCGTTCCTTTCTCTCTACCTCAGCCGGCAGTTCAGGCTTTCTCAGAGAACCGTCCAGGAGGTCCGTGGGCATTGGACCTTCCCTAGAAGTGGGTCAAAACAGAGATCTGGGTCTATTAAAAACCCACGAACCATTTATAAGTTTCCCTGTCACACAAAAGCCATGCAAAGGAAAAGCAAAATGCATCTTGAAGAGCAGCCACTGAGCGGAACAAAGGAGGCCCTGGCAAGACAACAAGGACATCCACTCTCGGCTCAAAGATTTTCTCCAACATTCATATCATCAAACTGACAACAATTTTTAAAAGCAACCGCTGTAATTTTGAATAAAATTTAGAATCTGAAACATTAAAGAATTCTTCTGTTTGCAATACAAAGTTTTGCCAGGGGGCAAATACATCTGCATTATGTTCCTAACTTCACGGAATGTGCACTGTAAGATACATTGTCGACTCAGCTCCTACAGAAATAGCCTCAAAAGACAGCAAAAGATGCTTGGTTTTACCATAAAAAGTATTTTCGCTACTAACCTAAAAATTTATATTTCTGTTTTGTGTCATGTTCCTTTATTTTGTGATCAATGGGCTTCCAGAGACCAAAAAAATCCCTAAGCATATAATTGCCCTATAAGAACTAAAGGTTTTACAGCTGGCCCAACTTTAATGACTGTCCAGGAACTATTTAGTCATATTTTGGGGGAAAAGTATTATCACCCATCAATTCAACTCAGGGTGTTAGTACAGGTTTTCATTTTCCTCTATTATGAGAGTTTTGGAAAAATGGCTGCCATGTTGCAGGAAAGATGACCCAAATGTTCTAGAAAAATAGTTCTCAAATTTTAGCATGCTTGCAAACTACTTTGGGTTCTAGTTAAAAGGCAGATTCTGATTCATTAAACTCAGTGAGGGCCTGAGATCCTGCCTTTCTAACAAGCTAACAAGATGATCCCAATGTTGAAGCTCTTAGAATCCCTGGTACTTGGATAAGTAGGAGGAAAAGAAAGTTCCTAAATAAAGGAAAAGGCACAGCATAAAACAGTAAGCACCGTGGCATCTTAGCGGCCATCTAGAAATATCTTAAAAGAAAATTGACAGGGGTCCCTGGCTGGCCCAGTTGGTGGAACACAAAACTCTTGATCTTGGGGTTGGAAGTTCCAGCCGGTGTTGTGTGTAAAGATTGTTTAAATAAATAAACCAAAGAAAAAAGAGAGAGAGAGAGAGAGAGGAGAAGGAGAAGAGAGGAAAAAACAAAAAGGAAAATGGACAAAAAATGTGGTTAGAGCCATAAAGATCAACATAGCTGGTTAAGGTGTAGGGAAAGAAACATACCAAAAGAGCACCAGATTGGAAGTCAGAGTCTAACTTTAGCTGTGCCACTAACCCTGCGAACTTAGATAACTCATCTGCACAGTGGATCTTGGTTTCACTCAATTGCACTGTCTGGATCTTGGTTTCCTTGTCTCTACGATAATGCAGGCAGGTCCCTAGCTGATCGCAGCACCTGAAACAACTAGAGTAGGAAAGTTCAGGCAAGTATCAAGTTCTGCAGTCAAGAGAGATGAATCAGCCTCCTCAATGCAGCGATTGATTGTATGTTCTGAAAACCAGGATATCTATCCCTACCTTCTAACAAGAATGCCCCCTCTGGAAATTAACCCCAAAATACGATCAGAAATGCACACAAAGAGAGGTAAGCACAGCTTCATTTATCGTAACAAAAATTCAGAAAAGATCTAAATATCTAAAAATATAATGGAGCTATTAAATTGATTAAGGTTCATCCAACTAATGAAATGTCATGTTAACATTTTAAAAGCATTTTTTAAAGATTTACTTATTTATTTTAGAGAGAGAGCACACACACATGCACACAAGTGGGGGGGAGGGGCAGAGGGAGAGAATCTTCAAGCAAGCTCCCCACTGAGCGAGGACCCCGACCCAGGGCTCCATCTCCTGACCCATGAGATCATGACTTGAGCTGAAACCAAGAGTCAGACACTTAACCCACTGAGCCACCCAGGCACTCCTAAAAAACATTTTCTAAGGATTTTTGTGATAAGATGTTATGAAATAGGCATATGAAAAACTTCTGTAAGGAAATCGATCAGATTTAAATAAGAATTTGTATTTGCCTGATTTTCTTTAGTAAGCATCTAATAGTTTTATAATCAACAATGAGACTTTTTTTAGATTAATTCTCACTGGAGAATTGAGAAATCATCAGAGATAATGTGTCATTTCCTGTCGTCCTTGAAAAGTTGAATGAAATCATTTCTTAGGTCCTTTCCAGCTCTAAAATGCAATCATTTTATAGACGGGACGCTTTTTCCTAACAAAGCCAATGAAGGAACCTTGAAAAAACTATCCAGATCATCATTCATTATTCAGAGTTTTTGTTTACATCAAGTTTTCAGCGATGCTTATGTAACATCCTCTGATGCCACTCACTGCATCTTCTCTGTATTGACCTTTCAGGAATTAAATATGACAATCTCATATGTGCCAAAAGTGTCTCCATTTTGTTTGTTTGTTTTTTCCCTTTCTCAATCTTGAAATCACACAAGTGTTGTTTGGCTAATACAAATTTAATATTGATCAGAAAGCAGAAAAATCTCAAGTGTTAAAATTTACGGAGCATCGCAACAGGCTGGCCCTGAGGAGTAGAACAAATTAGACCCACAGGTCAGGTGGTGTGTGTCGGGCTTTTATATAGTTAGTGATCTATGAAGGCACGTTTTGCAAAATGTTTGACAATGTAGCTGAAACTGTGCAGTAATAGACTTTGTTACAAACATACATCTTCTCAAAACCCGACTCAATGGCACATGCCTTGGGACATAGAAGAAAATCTTAAGATGCATTCTGACTTAAAATATATATGAATCCATGATCATCTCTCTCCTTTGACCCAAAACCGTCAACATGCAGTAGAATGTCTGCAGTATTTATTAGTTTGGGGCTGAATGATACCACATTTGTTCACTTCCCCTGAAGTCAGGCATGAAATCAAAATCTACACTGTCCACCCTCTTGGGGTTCCCAGGACCTCACAAGCACATTTGCAGACTACCGCAGGTGGGCAGGTGGAGAGGTTCCACGTCAGGCAGTGCTATAAAAAAGTTTTAAATTTGCATGCCATTTCATGTTTGCCTATCAACTTTTTTTATTTTTCCCCTGGACAGAATGAGGCCAAGTGGAAAGTTTTTAGGTGGGTGAATTCAACACCTGTTTTGAAAAGCTTAGAAAATTAGTGAGACGATTGACACCTAACTTCCCAATACTAAAGAATTAGACTTGCGTTTTCGCTTTTCAACCAGCCCGTTCAGTCATTTGACTTGGCCTCAGAGATGAAATGTTTAAAAGCCTTTACAAAGAATTCAGTTTGAAGACTTCTCCACTGTCACCTGGGGTCATTGTATGTAATCCGAGTGCACTGTCTGTGACCTGCCCCGTATCTGGCATGTTTGACTCAGAATGTCATTTGGCAACTTCTTGGCAGATGATTTCATCCAGGATTTTTTAGAGTGATGATATCATTATTTTTATAAAAATGATACCTATTCATGATAAAAAAAATTAAGCAGATAAAGAAAGTACAAAGAAATCCCACAGATGATCCCAAATCCTATCACCTGAAAATAAACATTTTTAATATTTGATGAATATTATTTCAGACATTTATACGTGTATAGAGTAAATGCAAGGGAGAGGAGAGGAGGAAGAGAGGGAGCACAGAGAAGGAGAGCAAGAGATCATACTATATCCATGAATTTAAATGTAAGGTGGCCTAAAGGATAAATCCTGATTTTATCCTTTTTTTAACTTCAATTCCATTTCCAAGTTGTCCCAAATACTTCCATAGATACCTCTCATGCTTATCTCCAACGGGTCCATCCAGTATCTTGAACAAGATCCATGCTTTCCTGTCTTCATACCTACTCTTACTGATGTCTCCCGGTGCCCTCTCCGCCGCCCTGACCAGAAGTGCTCTCCTGCTCTGGCCTCTGAAGATGTCTAAGGACCCTTATCTCTCTTTGGGCACCTGCTGTCTTTATATCGTGAATTGTCTTTTTGTGTCTTAGACGTGTTAACTCAATAAAAAATAATTAATAAACTTTAACGTCCTCAGAGACATAAAAGATGCAAAAAAAGAAAAAGAATCTAGATCCCCAAATAGAAAAATTAAAGTAAATAAAGCGAAATGAAAGGAAACAAAAAATAAAAACTATATATAAATAAAATTTTTGAAAAGAAGCTTTAAAAAGGAATTGGAAAGTATAAGAGAAAATGAAACAATATAAAAGGTAAAGACTAAAAGTAAAAAGGAAGGTAGATCCTATTTCCCTTAGAGTTGAAGATTTGCAGGACTCTGCGACTAGTAAACTCGGTGCCAAATGAAGAAGAAGAAGAAGAAGAAGAAGAAGAAGAAGAAGAAGAAGGAAGGAGGAGGAAGGAGGAGGAAGGAGGAGGAAGAAGAAGGAGGAGGAGGAGGAGGAGGGGGAGGGGGAGGAGGGGGAGGAGGAGGAGGAGAAGGAGAAGAAGGAGGAGAAGATTGTCATCTTCCTCAGAACAAGACCCGGGTTTTCTTCTCCACCACCCGCCCCGCCTTTGGTCAGGGCTTTCCCCGCAGTTCTGAGGACAGTACGGGTAAGGGCTCCAGGGCAGGTGTCCAGCGGTACTTCCCAGACCACAGACGGACAGTCTGTTTTGCGGGGGTCGCGGACTGGGGTGTGCACGGGGCGCCCGCGCCAGGGTCCGGAGCGGTCGCAGCCGCGGGGGGGTCCCGGAGGGTTCCAGACACGTGTTAAAAAGTGCTTCGCTGGGGGCGCCGGGGGGGCTCAGTGGGTTAAGCCGCTGCCTCCGGCTCAGGTCATGGTCTCGGGGTCCTGGGATCGAGCCCCGTCGGGCTCTCTGCTCCGCGGGGACCTGCTTCCTCCTCTCTCTGTCCGTCCGATAAACAACATCTACAACAAGCGCGTCACTAGCGAGCCCGGAGCTCAGTCGGGACAGGACCGAGCCCGACCGCGCTGGCCCCGCCACGGCCCGAGCCGCCCCGTGCGACCCGGACGAATGAGGGTCAAAAACTGGGGCCGCCGCTACGGGACGCTCGAGCCTCAGGACCCCGCGGATTAAACGAAAGACGAGGAGGAACGGCCCGGAGGGGACACCGAGGGACAGTCGCTGGAGCTTCGGGGCGCGGACGGTGGGGACCGAGAGCGACCGAGGCCCAGGGCAGGGGCAGCCCCTCGTCGCCATGAGCGTCGCAAACCCGCCGCGACGCCGCTTCCGCGGAAGGAGCGAAGCGTCCGGCGGGCGCGACCCGCGCCGAGACCGCGTGACCCGGCGTCCGGCCCGCGACGGAGGCGACTGTGCCCCGCTGAGGCGCGTCGTGCGGTCACAGCGGACACCCGGACTGCTCCGCCCGGGCGCTGTCGCGTTCCGCACGGCGAGGACAGTCCCCCCGACGCCCCCGTGCAAGTGCCCGACGCAGCTCCTCCCCCGCCGCTCTCACGCGCTCCCGACGACACCCACGTCCGAGCGGGGCAGCGGCTGCGGGACACGGCGCGGGGGGACCCGCGTCCTCGCCGCTGCGGGCCGAGGGCTCTGCCGCTGCCCGGGGACGTCCCGGAGGACGCTGTGTCGCGCCCGGCGCCGCGACGGCCAGACGGGGACGCACGCAGGGAAGGGACGACCCGCCGCCGGCTTCAGCGGAGGGTCCCGACCCCGGCCCGGCCCCGGGGACTCCGGGCTCCTCGTCAGAGGCCGCGCGGGAAGACGTGGCGGCGACAGGTCTGGAGTCCGACGGGCTTGAGTCGGGACCGCGACCTTGTGGTCCGGAGGCCGCGCTCACCCTCGGGGCCTCCGCGGTGGAACAGAAACACCTGCCTCGGGGACCGCGGGGACGCCAGGACGCGCGTCCGCACCCGGAGGAGGGACCGTCTCCGAGCAGCCGCGACCCGGGGACGGTGCCCGGACGCCCCCTGGACGGAACGGGACCCGCACGACCACGGTCCGAAAGTCCGAAACAGCGGGACGTCCAGGTTGGACACTGGACCTGCGCAGACACGGCGGGCCGTGGCCCGGGGTCCCCCTGAGTGCAGAGCCGGGCCTGCCGCCGTCGGGCCGCCCGGAGAGGACACAGACGTGGACGGAGGGAGGGAGGGAGGAGGAAATGAAGGCCCTTCCCTGCGTCCCGCGCCGTCCGGGTCCTCGTCCCGCTCCCCGGGAGTGTCGCTGAGTTCAGGGACGTAGACGGTCACTCAGCGCTGGGCCCCGTGGAATTCCCTCCGCGGACGACAGTCGGAAGCGCGTCTCCGCCCACGGGCAGTGACACGGGAGCTGCTCAAACCGCATCTTCAGGACCGACCGCGCAGAACACCTGCGGGCGGGGACGAAGTCCCGTAGCCACTGGACAGGCTCGGAGAGACCCGGGGAATCCTTGAAGGGGCTTCTTAGACGTCGGGGCCAGGACGGAAGCATCACTTCTGCCGGCGTCGGGCAGGTTCCCCAAGACAAGTGCTGGCGGCTCGGCCGTCGGAGGATAAACAACAAACCAGAGACTGAAAACGAGTTTGTAATGAGAAACGTTGACTCACCCAGTGTGGGGTTTATCCCCTCCCTGTGTTCCCAATTCATGTTCTGCCAAACACATTTAGCCAAACAACAAAGATAAAATATAAAAATTAGTAACAAAATTACCTGAAATGATTTTCCATCTGTGAAATTATACCAGATTCTTGAAATGCGGGTGATTACAGTCCTTCTCTGTCAAGAATACATTTATTTCCCATGAAGGGGCGACTCCACCTGTGCCCTCCACAGAGAGCGCTTTGCCCAGCTCTCTCAAAGAGTTCAGGAGTAGGGCAGGAGGCTCCAGCAGATGATGAAGAAAGAAATGAAAAGCAGGAGACCAATGCATGAGGACTTCTCCCGGCTCAATTTTACAAACTTTTCTTACGTTCGTACAAGGCACAAGACCCTATCCTCAAAGACATTGTAGTTAGATAAGAAAGAGAAGACAAGGATACAAGTACAGTGACTCTAAGAGTCACTGTACTAGAAAAGGGAGCACTGAAGGGTAGCGGAACCAACCAACCCAAATAAGCTGCTTTGGGATACTGAGTATTTTGAGCTGCTGGCACTGGAAAAGGAGCAGACGCAGGAGGAGGCTTTCTCTGAACTTCCTTTATCTGCCTACAGACATATCTTCCAAAAGGAGCTCAGTTGTCATAGATCCCCTCCTGGTGACTGTCATCAACCAGAGGGATTGGTTTTTGTCCCAAAAAAGGAGACTAGACATTGACACTACCCCCAGACAAACCTGGCCACAAACTATCCTGCCTCCCACCTGTCCTGTAAGGGACCGCTCACCTTTCCTCAAGGTCATATACTCTCCCCTAAGAGGTCTGTATGTCATGCCCCTTTCCCTATTAAGATGGTATTTAAAACTAAATTCTCAGGAAATTACCTCATTTTTTTTCTGGGTGTTTCCCATGATGTATACAAGAGCCATACATGTTAATAAACTTCTGTTTTTCTCTTGTCAACCTATATTTTATTACAGGGGTCTCAGCTAAGAACTCGGAAGGGAGAAGGGAAATTACCGTTGCTCCCTTACCATGGCAAGGTGTACGGCAGTGAAGGCGGGAGCCACCACCCTGGATTGAGGGCATATGGGCGTGAAGCCAACATAGCACCTGAGCTGGGCCTCGGACAGCAGGTGGGTTCTAGGCAGAAGTATGAGAGAAGAGAGCAGGAGAAGCAGCACTGAGCTGAACCCCCGCAGAACCCTCGCCCCCTCTCCCTGCAGGCCGCTCTCCCTCCCCCCCTTCCCATCCTAACCGACCCCTACTTGAAGACTTGGCTCAGTCGTGTGACGTCCCCTCCAGAAGACCTTCCTATGCTCAGTCCCTCAGCAGGTCGGGCTGAGATGCTCAGCTCTGTGCTTCTCCCAGCACTGCACGCTTCCGTCCCGTTATGATGACATTTTTTGGTCCAAGTCCCTCACTAGGCCAACAACATCCCTTAACATCCTTTATTTATTTATTTATTTATTTATTTATTTATTAGAATGAGCAGAAGTCTGGAAGATCTTAAAGAAGGAGCCAGAGAGCCAGGGTTACCGGGGATATTTGAAAGCTCAGAGAAGCCGTCATTTGCCAACCGGTATGAAGTATTGCAAGATATTTAGCCACAGACGGGCCGCACTGCTGCATACCCGGTGAACATCAGCTCTGCCAGCGGAAGGAGAGGACAGGAGCGATACTGAACAAAGAAAACACTCAGACTTCATGTGTGCTAAGACCCTGGAGATGATCCCTACAATGTATGCCATGAGAAAATGTAGCCTGTAAGAGATTTGTAGATGTTCCAAGAGAGTTTCTTAGGTCACGTAAGATTCAGAAATGCCGCGCACGTTACATTCCTCTTCTATCCCATAACACGTTAGTGAATTACAAGTCCTTGGATATAGAAAACTCTTGAAGTCTGTTCAGCCCAAGTATTTAATAAACTTACTTCCCCAAGGGAATCCCTTTGTCATGAAATGATTTAGCTTTTGGAAGAGATTAATGTTCTACGCGACAAGGTTTGGGAAACATCATCCGAGGAAACATCCTCTGCACATTTAAGTACACCCGGACAGGTGCGTCCTCACAGACCGCTCGCCACTAACGTGCACAAAGGCCAGGTTGTCCCGCTGCCATTATTTTCAGGAAATTTCTCTGACACTTTATTTCAGGGGCTCAAGAGCCCTGACCATTTGCTTGCTTGTTTCCAACCCCCAGGAAAGTCCTCACACACTAACTCAGAGTAGCCAGGGGTCAGAAATGTTACCTGTAACAGGCAGAAAATGGGGATGCCTGGCAGACTCAGTCCGTGGAGCGTGCAAGCATCGACCCTGGAGTTGTGAGTTCGAGCCCCACGTTGGGTGTATTGTAACTGAAAAATGAAATCTTAAAAAAATAAAGAGCAGAAAACTAGTATCTTTAGTTTGGGGTACTGCCACGACTTCTTAACTTTGTGGTTGTAACTTAAGAGCAGCCAAACACAACATGTAAGTGAATGGGCAGGGCTGTGCTCCAATCAAACTTCATTTACAAAAACGGGTAAAGGGCCAAATGTGCCCTGTGGTCCACAGTCTGCCAAGCCCTGATGTAGGCTGAGAAAATGGTAACCTCTCCAGGCTCTCTTCTTCTGGCTTCAGAATGGTCTTTGATCTCTTATGTGTGTCTTATGAAGGACACTAGATCTCAAAGGTGAATTAACTTGAACTTTAAAAATTAATAGAGATAAGTTAACTGAACAAGTCCTTGTTGCTTTTCCAATCTATGAGAAGAAATGAAGGAGGGGTCCAGAGGGCAAGGAAATTACAAAGAACAACATACACCAGGCACCAGGGAGTACAAGTAGGAAGACCTTTCACTGAGCTCCCCGAGATATTTAAAATTAGCCTCACTTCAGCTCTTAGACGAAACATTTCAGGACTAAAAGCCTAATGACAATTCTCTGGCTGAGAATCAAGTTGCTGTCACGTCCGCGTTCCTGCTGTTTGCTACTATTTTCATTTGATAAGCACAACCTTCTACGTGGGCCTAGAGTTGAGGCAAGCTCATCAGTGATTCATGGTTTAGAGACAAGAGGCCCCCATCTCCAGATTGTTCGGGTTTCTTTGGCAGATGGATTGTAGATGTTTTCAATTAGGTGAAAAACAAAACCTCCACAGAGTATGGTTTTAACCTAAATAAAACCTCCCCTTGAATATAATCTCTCTCTCTCTCCCCTTCCTTCTCTTACTCTCTCTCCCTTTTTCTCTCTGTCTCCGTATGAGTGTGTGTACATGTGTGTAAAGTGGGCGAGACAGCTGCATTACACAGGTGCTATCCTAGGCAGTAAATAATATGGCTTTTATGGATGGCTTGAGACTCACGGTCTCAGAGCAATTAATTTTACCTCTACGCGTCTGACCTAGGAGCACTTTTTATCACAGCAGGAGTTCCTTATCAAATTCTCAGGTGCAGGTGCTCCGTAAACACTTCGGAGGCACACGGACCTCATGGCTGAAACGGGCAGTAACTTGAGAAGGCAGGAAGAGGTGGCCTGGGAAGACAGAGAAATATAAAACACTGACCTCAGCTCAAAAAGCACACCAGACTCGTCAGCCCTGCCCTTCTGTGGAGTCTGTATATCCCTCACCCACTCACGGGAAACCAGCAGAATTGGGAAGCCAGCCGTCAGGGGAAAGCTCCGCTTTGCCGTCAGAAGGATGTGCGCATGCAGTTCCAGGTACCTAGATTTGGGTTTCAAAAATACCGACAAAAGTTGCCAAGTGGAGGACAAGGAGGTCATCCTAGCAAATCAGGGAACGGAGGGCTCACCAACACACCATTCGGCAGGAACGTTCCACAGAAAAAAGCGCATCTGATGAAACAGACACGCGTACATGTCTTTAAACCACCATCTGGCTCTCATACGAGCTATGATTTGTTTTATCTATTCATAGATTAATGAATTTTATCTCCAGAAAACTCCTAGTCTAATATTTTCTACTTGATTAGCTACACCAAGATTTACTCAGCCAAGACACACAATCTACAAAGTAAAGATTCCACCAGAATTTAGATTTCAGGGTTTTGTTGTTCTGCTTGCTTTTCCATCAGACGGCTGCTGGGGCATGACATTTTTGTTAAAAAACAAAACCAAGGAGGAAAAACTATTACAAATATTTTTGAGACCCATCAAAATCCTAACACTTTTCCAACTTCAACAAACATTTTCGGTGGACGAACAGCTCTGGTGACATCTAAATGAAGAAATCGTCGCTCGTAACACAGAGCTGCAGAAACACAGTCGTTGGCTGACCATCCAGGAGGCTCTCCTGACAGCGGCCCTTACCCACTGGGAGGGAGAAGACAATGGGAAGGACAGGGAAAAGCATTACATGGAAAAACCTGACAAAAATTACCCTTTTAAATCTGAGTTCTCATGGAGGTTTCATAAGGAATCACAAGTTTATAGACTTAAATTTTCCTTTTCTACTTAAAGATGATAAAGAGAATATAATTATATTAATTATAATATAATATATAATATAATAATAATTATATTGTATTTATATTATTATATAATATATTGATTGTATTATATGATTAATATAGTATATTAAAATAAATATAATAGTATAATTAATTATATTATATTATATATTGATAAATATCTTATAATTATTAATATAATTATATACAAATAATATAATTCTCTACATATCTTACTTAAACCCCCTTTTTATTGCTTTTTTTTTTTCTTGCCTGCTGTATCATTATTAATAACGTTTCGGTTTCTTCCTGAGCAGAGGATCTGACTTTGGATGACTGGGAACCTGATCTCAGGGGAAGAATTAAATGGTTGACACAGGATACACATGACATCAACACATAACTAATGAGAAATAATCAGGAAAACAAAATCCCTGAGACAGCCTTTAACATAAGCCTCTTTCTAGGAAAATATTATTCTTTCTTTAAAGCCTAATGTGCCTATTTCAAGGACTATTTCATTACTTTTTTCAAAATCTGAAATGTCTGGACCTCCCCAAGTCTCCCAAAGACGCCTTCTCTTTCAAAGAGCGAGCGCTACAGACGTTATCTTCTAAGGAACAAACACTCATAAGACAAAATGGCAGAATACTTTTCTTTGAATTTAATTCTCACTTGGGCATCTTCCTTTTCCCCAAAGTAATGAGGAATCATATGTTCGAGACAACCATAAATATGAGAGTCTTCTAATTTGCTTGCTCAGAAGCCAGAAATACTCGCGTGTCTGCCACGTGAAGGGAGGCAACCGAGGAGTGCAGATACTCAGACACTCCGTTCTGCAGACGTTAGCTGGAGAAACGAACCCTCTCCACTGAACCATGAATTCATGAGAACACCCGTACATGTTTTTAACTTTAGAAAAAGTAACGGTGAGACTACAATTCTGTGTCCATTACACTTGGAACACTGGGGCGAAGAGTAGGCTGAGGACGTCTCCTGCGACAGAAAGCACATCCTTCAAACGTGGCTCCCCTCCGCAGATCCGAGGAAGCCACAGAGCCTTCTCTGCTCTGACCTGCCCTCGCTATCTTTCTGTCCACTCGAAGAGCTTTCCCAGGTTCCCCGCGCTTCTTCAGTCTCACAAAGAATCAGAGACGTTCTCCCAGGTGTTCTAGGAATGTGCTGGACCACCTTCTTTCTCTCATGTGAGCCAGTTCTGGTAGCCGCTTCTCAAGTCCACGTTCCATGTTCCGAGGACATCACACCGTAGCTAGAGATTACTCATGGTGAGAGGAATTTACACTACGGAAATTGGCAAATACTGTAGCTCAGGATTGTTTCTCTCTCTGGAGATGGAGCTGGTTATTAAACATACAGCCCCAGACCCATGCCTTGCATGCAACTCTCCTCCCTCTGCTTCTCCTGTATCAAATCCGATCCAACTTCGGAGATGCTAAATTTGGCAGAGATGGGCAGAAGCTGGGGAGAACATCTTAGAATCAGTGAAATATGGTCATTAGGCACTCAGGTTCAGACTCCACACCTGGGGTCTAAGCCCATGGGAGATGGCCCCTCTCTGGGGTCTTTGCCGGTCTTCGTTCCAACGGAAGTTGACTGCACGCTAGAAGCACCTGGCAGTTCTTAAAGTTATCCCGCCCCAAATAAAACAGAATTTCTGAAATAAGAAAAGATAACCAGCCAACTAACCAAACAGGAAACCTCTCCAGGAAATTCTGATGTTCAGCTATTTGTGAGAAGTGCTGAGCCTCATCTTCCCAAATCCCATCCGCTCCATTTTCTCCTTACAATGCTCTCTGTGTCATCTGGATTTCCTAAGGTTAATTTGCCAATAGTTGTTAGGGAGTAAGTAGGTTACAGCTGCTTTTTTTTTTTTTTTTGACATTTTCCCCCCTTAGGCTAAAAATCTTATCTCATAATTCATATAGTTTGGGTTCATACGGGTGATTTCCCTTCACTGTTGCAGATCTAGTTAGTGCAACTCTCTAAAACTAACAATTCTTCATCCTTTAAGCAGTATTTTCTTCAAATTTATTTTAAATATTTGAAAAACATTTAAATATCATTTTGATAGAAATCCTGAACCTTCCTATGAAATAACTTTGGTCATAAACTAACGGCATGTCGATATCATAAAACATTCCTTCCTGGGACCAAATTGCTCCTAGTGTGGAGGGAATAACACAGTTTATTGGAGACAACAATTTTAGTTACAGTGTCTTCTTTCTGAGAAGGACATCCATTAATCACCCTGGAAATACTCAGTCTTTTTAGCCCCGGAAGACTCTAAACCACAGTTCTTCCCAAGCCGATTTCCCCCTTCATTTTACCTTCTTCCTCAACAGAATCTTAATTGCTTTACTTCTACACCCCGAGAGAGACTCTGTTATTCTCATTCTCCTGGCTGCCATTACTAATCCAGACAAGGGGGCCTAATCAGACTAAAGGAAAGAACTCATACTCCACCACTGAAAGTAAGTTTTCTGGGGTGCCTGGGTGGGTCAGTGGGTTAAGCCTCTGCCTTCAGCTCAGGTCATGATCGCAGGGTCCTAGGATTGAGTCCCGCATCGGGCTCTCTGCTCAGCAGGGATCCTGCTTCCCCTTCTCTCTCTGCCTGCCTCTCTGCCTACTTGTGATCTCTGTCTGTCAAATAAGTAAATAAAATATTAAAAAAAAAAAAGAAAGTAAGCAAGTTTTCTCATCTGTCTCTCCTACTGAGTGTGACAAGGAGACATGCGCCTCTGATTACCATTGGCCAACATCTGAGACCATGAGGGGAACCATCTTGAAAATGAAATCAACCCTGAGCAGAGCAGAGAGAGAATGAATCTGGGCCCTCAAGATCAACTTGAGGTGCTCAAGGTGCTCAGCAGGATCCCTGCTGAGCAGAGAGCCCGATGCGGGACTCAATCCTAGGACCCTGCGATCATGACCTGAGCTGAAGGCAGAGGCTTAACCCACTGACCCACCCAGGCACCCCAGAAAACTTACTTTCAGTGGTGGAGTATGAGTTTAAATCTTGTGAATTAGTAAATTTCCCACTTAAGTCAGTTTGAGTCAGATATCTGCTACAGCTAGAAAGATCAAGACTATACATTTTTCTTCCCTGTGCATACTTCAAATATCTGGATTCTAGCTCTGTTGGAGCTAGGAAGGCTAGAAAAAGAATGAAACTTTGATATCGGACTCCTTGTTTTTGTAGGATTTGGAATGGCTTAGAAAGAAGGCAAAGTGGTCGGGGAGGGAGCAGAAACAAGGTCTGGAAAGAAAAGCCCTGTGTCAGCTTAGAACCGTCAACTTAGCTTTTTTTTTAAAAGAGATTATTTATTTATTTGACAGAGATCTCAAGCAGGCAGAGAGGCAGGCAGAGAGAAAGGAAGGGAAGCAGGCTCCCTGCTGAGCAGAGAGCCCAATGCGGGGCTCAATCCCAGGACACTGAGATCGTGACTTGAGCCAAAGGCAGAGGCTTTAACCCACTGAGCCACCCAGACACCCCCAGTTTAGCATTTAGAGCCTAGATTCCTCACATGGAGAATAAGTCTGTTATTATACGAACACACTAAACCGGGGATCAGCAAGCTTGCTTGCAAGGACCAGATCATAAATATTCTAGGCATAGTGAGTCTGACCATCCCAGCCCTAGCTACCCAAGGGTTAGACAGCACCTGAAGGAGTGGGTGTGGCTCTCTTCCAACAGTGCCTTCTTCATGCAAGCTGGCAGCAGGCTGGATTTGACCCAAGGGCCCCAGCTGGTGAGATCGGCATGAAACTGCCTTCCAGGTGGAGCAACCAGACACCAGGCACACCTGAGGTGAGGCCACAGGAGGTACAAAGCACCATCTAGAAAGTGTTGGGCACCACCTCCCTAGAAGAGTTTAACTTAATCTGATTAAAACAAACTTCCAGTTTACAAGAAATACAAGAACTAAAGAATGAAGTTAAGTGATACAATGGGAGAATATACAGACAAATCCAGAATGTAGGACATTTAAGGTGGCTAAGGCCTGCTCCAGATTCAAAGGGATTCTTCTTCAACTCGGTGTGTGGACTTTGGGTTTGAAACCAGAATCAGATTGACAATAAAAGAAGAAAGAAAGGCCCCTGGGTGACTCAGTCCGTTAACTGTCTGCCTTCCACTCAGGTCATGATCCTGGGGTCCTGGGACTGAACCCCTGCATCAGGCTCACTGCTCCACGGGGAGCCTGCTTCTCCCCTCCTTCTGCTATTCCCCCTGCTTGAGCACATTCTCTCTCTCTCAAATAAATAAATAAAATCTTTAAAAAAAAGATTTTTAGATACTCAGGAAAATTTGGAAATATTTTTGGTGTCAGACTGATACTAAGAAATTATTAACTGTGTTGGGCATGATAATGACATTAGGGTGATGTAAGAAAGTATCTATATGTGTTGTGATGTATTTTTAAGTATATATGAGTGAAATGACTAGAAACCTAAATTTTTCTTAGAAATGCTTTGAGAAAAAAATTAGGGCAATGAAACATATGAAATAGTAATATTTTCTACATCTTAGCAAACCTATTTTTGGAGATCCTTGCCTTGAATCAGCCTGGTTCTCGGGGGGCCGATGTTATTTTGACACTCATGTTAAATGGCAGCCCGGCAGAAATGCACAGAAGCACAGCTGACAGGAGAAACCGGAGTGAGATTTTGGTGCAATGATTTCCCAGAAACCGGCTCTGAAATGTTACCCGTTCTTATTTCGAGAAGTCGCCTCTATCTCTAGTGCCACGTAGCTCTGCATAAGTGAAATGAACATCATAAGTATATACCTGCTTGCACACATACAAATAAAATGGATCTGGAAGCCTGAGCCATGGAAGCATCGTTGTCTTTGAGGAGGAACACTGGGTGGCATAGGATGGAGAAAGGAAGGAGATTTTTCATACTCATTCATATCTTTCGAATTTTTAATCCTATAAATGCATTGCTTTTAAAACAAAGAAACACCATTTAAAAAATAAATAAGATCCCCTTGTAGATAATTTTGCATGTCTGGGTTCTGTGGCCTCCTGTGTCTCAAACATTCTGCTCTCACCCACATAGAAGGAAGCTCATCAACAGTTTTATGGTGATCCAATAGGGTATAATAAAATAACTTGGGGGGTAATTGATTTCTTAGTTCATGAAATCATTGTGTGTCTTAGTGGACACATTAGGCCTTTCCTGAGTCTACTCCTCAATACCAAAGTCAGAATCTCATTAAAACACAAAGGCACCAACTAGAGGATGGGTATGTAAGTAGGGGCAAAGGGGAATTACCAACAGGAACCTACAGGTGAGTACGCTCTTCTTCCTACAACCCCTTTGCCTTTCCTTCTGCAGAGTACGCTCTCCGCTTTCGTTGCTCCCATGTGAATGGCCTGGCCAGACCAAAACTAAGGGCACCTTATGGTCAGGGGTTCCCCAAACTGAGAAGGCAAGAAGCGTGGATCCCAGGGGGAAGCAGGGGTGCAGATGTCTCAAATGCTTTGTCACTGATGTCTTCCCAGAAATCATAGCACTGAATGAGAAATTAGCCTAGAGTATGTAGTCCAGCGGTTGTTGGATGTTGCATCTTGAGGACAAACACCAAGACTCCTCCCCTAACCAGAACCCACCACAGATGCAACTGGTTTATTCAGGGGCACCTGGGTGGCTCAGTCGGTTTAGTGTCTGCCTTCGGCTCAGGTCATGATCTCAAAGTTGTGGGACTGAGCCCCACCCGGGGGCTCCCTGCTCAGTCAGAAGTCTGCTTCTGCATCTCCCACTCCCCCTGCTTCTAGTCCCTCTCTCGCGTCTCTGTCAAAGAAATAAATAAAATCTTTTAAAAAAAGAAAAAGTACTTATTCCGCTTTCCCAGAATATATCCTAGTTTCCCCTTGTCCGACTTTGTTTACTTTGTTCGTTTCCTCCAGCTGGAACAACTTTCCTCATCTACCTCCTTTCCCAAAGTCCATCCGTCCTTCAAAACCCACATCCTCTCTCGCTCAAGGGGCCTGTGCAGATCACCCCGGCCCACCCAAGGGACAGGGGAGGCCTCCAGGGCTGCGAGTTCCGGCCGAGGTCAGCAGCGGTCTTTGCTCACCTGCTGCGGCACGTGGGTGTGCTGGGACCAGCCTGGCCCCTCCGGCCGGCAGTGGGCACTGACTGCGGCGCTGCGGGAGCAGGGAGGCCGGACAGCAGAGCGCAGGTAGGTCATTTTCAAGCCATTGCTTGCTCTCCATCCCCCCTCCTCTAAATCCGTAGACTGTATTGTCTACTTAGTCCTTTTTCATTTAACTAGATTTGCATATTCAGAGCTCCTAGCGCACAGAAGACAATAATATTATTAATAGGGTAATTGAACTACCTCTTTTTCTTAAACAATACCCCCTTTTAAATGATTTTTTTTTCTTTTACTGACAGTTTATTTGTGTCCTTTTGGATTGTGGAGTTTACCTAGGAAGAAGTGATTTCATTATTTCTGAACAGGTTATGTTACGACTTTGAAGGCAAGAAGGGTCTGTGTCTGAAAAAGCAGAGCCGTGTGGGGGTAGGGGTGGGGGCGGGGGCCCAGGCCTGCAGGACCCTAGCCTGGCTGTGTGGATTTTCCCTCCTGCCACTAAAGCCTGGAGCTTGCAGCCGGCGCTCCAGAAGGACGCAGGGAGAGCAAAGGTGGGAGCCTGCACATTCTTAGTGACACAAAGTACCTGGAAACCAACTGTGGTCATCAAGCCCTCGGCTTGCTCCCGCCTTTGGGCCTGAAGTTCCATTTATCTGTGAGAAACAGAGGTGCACTAAACCCTGATGATGACTCACAGGCCGTTAGTTGAGCTTATGGATGGAGCAAGTGACGGCTTCTCATTACTCCAGAGTGATTCTAAACATGTCTAGAAACTTGGAGTAAATTTTCACTACTTCACTAAGCTGGATAAATATGTCCACTAAAAATCCAGGATTCAGTTAAATTCAACAAGTAATCATATCCCCAATATATCTCTATTAGGTACAAGATAAATGAATATTTCCATTTCTGATCTTTCATTGTGGACCACAGTCTGTGCTAAGCATCTGACCTATGTTATCTCATTTAATCGTTACGACGTTCCTATAATGACTCACTGTCCTCACTTGCCCTTGAGGAAACCGAGGCAGGGGGATTCAGGGGGATTCAGGGCCACTAGTGACTGCAGGGCAGGGCTCCCGGGACACCGTCCGACTCTAAGCCTGGACTCTTACCTCCTTTGGCGCACTCTCCTCTCCTGCTTGAGTCTAGTGAACTGGTTGAGGAATCTGAAATCTGAGCTCAGATGCGGTGACCCCTGCGACCCCTGACCCGGGAAGTAGTCAAGCAAGAGTCAGCCAGTTCAGTTCCCCTTGGCCTCACCTCTTCTAAGTGAGGCTGCGACACCTCGCGAGTGTTTACGAAAATGCTCCTGAGAGACTTTATATTCCAGCAGGGGACTCCCTGGGGCCCTAAACATCGAGCCCCCGTTTGTACAGAAGCGCCCTCTACCTGGGAGCAGGCCGGGGCCACACACGCGGCTCCTTCCTGCGGCCTCCTTTACCAGCGCCCAGCGCCTCCGCGCACCGAGGTAAGACCAACGTAACACCATCAAAAAATAAAATAAATTCCCTACAAAACAACAGTGGGAGAGCGACCAGAGATAAGGAAGGAAAACCCAGGGCACGTGGGTGGTTCAGTCGCTTAAGCATCTGACTCCTGGGGTCGGCTCAGGTCACGATCTCAGGGCCGTGAGATAGAGCCGTGTGTCAGGGTCTTCTGGAGGATTCTGTCTCTCCTGTCCCTCTGCCCCACGCCTGATCCCTCTCTCTTTCTCATTTAAATTTAAATACGTTAAATAAATTTATTTAAAATAAAGATTTAAATAAACCTGAAAAAAAAAAAAGGGAGGAAGGGAGGGAGGGAGGGAGGGAAGGAAGGGGGGAGGAAAGCCAGCCCCAAACCGAGGAATGGAAAGTTCGCAGACCCTCCTGGTTTTCAGCTCACAGTCCCTTCAGGCCCAGATTCTAGTTTCGTCTCCTCAGCTCCCGTGGGGACCAGGGGGCTTGTGGTCACAGGCACTAGGACAGGGCGGCTCCTCAGACCACTCTAGAAGCTGCTTTCTCCGGCTCGGTTCTGGGCATCGGAATTGAAGGTTTGGGATGGGGTGGGAGAGGCACATTTGTCCCAAAAAATGCCGTGACGAAATGTGTGAACACGAGGACAAGACGTTAGAGACGGACCAGGAAGGCGTGAGGGCCCGTTGGTCCCGGCGCCCTCCCTCTCTCCCCACTCGGGCTGCCTCTTCCGCAGGGAGACCGCAACCCTTCCAGAGCCGCCCCCGCCCCCGTTCATCCCCCCGGGGCAGAAAGGCGCTTTTTTATCGAGTCCTCACAGTCCTCCTGAATTGCCTACGAAGCCACCGTCTTCGCTCCGCAGAAAGGAGCCGGACTCCGGCCCCCAGCTGTGCTCCCGAATCTTCCGTGTTAAGTCCCGCTCACTGCCTGAAGCCCAGTACCTGCCGCGCGGGTCCTGCTTCTGGACGAGCTCGGGTGCTTCACCGGCTCTGAGCGAGGCTTCCCTTCGACTCCAGTAAGACCCGTGCCGGTACCCAGCTCCGCAAGTGTTCTAGAACGAGGCCGAGGCCAGCGGGGATGCCCCAGCTCCGGGCCGGTGGGACACAGTGACAGCAGCGCGGGGGACACGTTCCCTGTGGCCCCTCTCCCTTCTAGCACCGAATGAGGGTGCAGTGAGGCAATGCATGGGACACACTCAGAATAGTGCATCCTCCTGTTTTCCTAAAGAAAAAGAAAAACTGTGGCCTTCGCCCCAGGCACAAGGCAAAGATTTTTCAGCCCGTCTGACTTCTCTTAGCTCTCAGGTCTGCTCTAGTCAATATCCACCTGTTGGCCCAAAGCATGTTGATTTTGAGCTCAGAGAATTAAATAGATCCATTTTTTATCTATCTTGTCTGGCCTTTCACTGGCTGCTGCTTTTTGTAAGCAGCAGACGTGGTCGGAACCCCTTGTATCACAGACAAAGGAACGGGGCTCACACTTACCGTAGGAGTTCAACAGTTGTGACCCATTACGCTATTACCGTCCAGAGCTGCCCTGATTCCAGAAACATGAGACCCACAAGGTATCGAACCCACGTAATCAATAGCTGTTAGAAGATTCTTTTGTACTTGAAGAAAAGAATAGTGCTGAAAACCCACTGTTTCAGGCAACCATGAGCCCCGTGTAACCGAACAATGTTACTGATTTGGGCTTGTGGGATTTCTTCTTCCTCTCTGCCTCCTCCTCCTTCTTCTTATTTTTTTTTAAAGATTTTATTTATTTATTTGACACAGAGAGAGATCACAAGCAGGCAGAGAGGCAGGGAGAGAGAGAGAGGAGGAAGCAGGCTCCCTGCTGAGCAGAGAACCCGATGCGGGACTCGATCTCGGGACCCCGAGATCATGACCTGAGCTGAAGGCAGCGGCTTAACCCACTGAGCCACCCAGGCGCCCCTCCTCCTTCTTCTTAATTGAGATGCCATACGTTTGGCTGTGGTACCTTCCCTAGAGGATACATTATATCTTTTAAGCATGATTATGCTACTAGTTTGCTCCTCGCCCAGCATGGAGCTCAGCATGGGGCTTGAACTCGTGACCCTGAGATTGAGACCTGAGCCGAAATCCAAAGTCGGATGCTTAACCTACTGAGCCACCCACACACCCCTACATTGATTTTTTAAATATAATTTAATTTTAATTCCTGTTAGTTGACACCAGTGTAATACTAGTCAGGTGTACAGTCAGGTGCACTCAGCACGTCCATGCTTCATCCGGGCTCCTTCCGGCAGGTGCCCGCTTCTTCCCCATCACCTGACTAACCTACGTCCCTCCCAGCTCCCTTCCAGGAACCGCCAGTTTGTTCTCTACAGTTAAGAGTCTGTTTCTTGGTTTGTCTCTTCTCTCTCCTTTCCCTTTTGCTTGTTTTGTTTGGTGTTTGGATTAAGTGTGAAATCCTATGGTATTTGTCCTTCTCTGACTGACTTCTTTCGCCGAACACCATGTTCCAGCTGCATCCGTGTCACGGCTAATGGCAAGGTCTCCGTGAACACGATGATCATTTAAACCTGTGCGGTGGCTTCGTTCGTTCTGAGGCTTTATCGTTGCTCGGTCTCTCTTCCTTACGGGTCTGAATGATTTTTTCCCAATTTACAGTTGTCTTCTACCTGCTTGCCCTCTGCCTCTCACTACTGTGAGGAGAGGCTGATAGAGAACACCAGCCCCGACCTCAGTCTGGTTGCAGGACCCTCTCCTCTCAGCGATCCAGAGAGGCGGCTCCCTGCTGCGAGCGGGGCGCACACGTGCAGCACGGGCCTCCTGCAGAGCTCAGCAGGGATACTCGGGGACATCCGTATGGTGAGACGCGGTCATTTCTAACAATACCCACGTAAGAAAAGAACAACGGGGACTTTGGAGAGGGAAGAGACCACCAGTCGCAACAGTGGTAATAAACCATCCTAACTGCAAAATCAGCCTGCTTTAAAAAAAGAAAGAAAAAAAAAAGGAAACAAAGTATATTCCACCTTCATCTTTCTAAGATGATCACCCCGAAAGTTTCCCCGTGGGATTCCCTTAAACCTTTGTCCTTGGTGCATTCTAAATGACTATCTCATAAGAATTAAAGTTGCACATGACTTGAGGAACACATGCCGCTTAATCAAGGAAAGCCCACCCTCCTGTGGTTCCGGATGAGAGACTACCCAGAGCTGGAGCAAAGGGACGCAAATGACTTCCAAAGTAGCAACAGGTCAGCCCGCAGGTCAAGTGTATGCTGAGTGTCTTGTCTGTGCCCGATGCTTCTAATTCTCCACGGTTTGGATACAGCAGGCAATCAGACAAGGCCGCTGACCTCAACGTCACTGGCTGCATTACTGACAGCACATTTAATTTCTCAGTTTTGGGTTGGTTCCTGCATTTAGTTTTCATCCAAAACAGTGACGGATACTTTTGCATAATGAAACTGGTCTACTACAAACTATTTCAGTTTCGTCCAGAACAAAAGGATAGTATCCTCCAAAGGTAAATTCAACCTGCCATTTCCAGTAAGACAGAGAACACTTTTTAAAAATGTTAATGGGCGGGGCGCCTGGGTGGCTCAGTGGGTTAAGCCTATGCCTTCGGCTCAGGTCATGATCTCAGGGTCCTGGGATCGAGCCCCACATCGGGCTCTCTGCTCAGCGGGGAGCCTGCTTCTCCCTCTCTCTCTGCCTGCCTCTCTGCCTACTTGTGATCTCTCTCTATCAAATAAATAAATTTAAAAAATCTATTAAAAAATCATTAAAAAAATGTTAAGGGGCGCCTGGGTGACTCACTGGGTTAAGCCTCTGCCTTCGGCTCAGGTCATGATCTCAGGGTCCTGGGATCAAGCCCCACATCAGGCTCTCTGCTCAGCGGGGAGCCTGCTTCTCCCTCTCCCTCTGCTGCTCCCCCTGTTTCTTCTCTCTCTCTTTCTTTCTCTCTCTCTGTGTCCAATGAATAAATAAAATCTTTTTTAAAAATGTTAAATGGCATTTTGCTTGGTTTCTCCTTAGAATTTAGGAAAACAATGAAGCCGCAGTCTCGTCCAGGATACCCCCTCATGTTACCTCCGAAGAGAGAAGAGCTGGGTTGGAAGAAGTTACAGTTACATGGAAAGGGCCCCTGTTAGGAATAGTTTTTGAGATCACTTAGTGTCAAAACTCCTAAACAAACACTAGTCGACACTTGCCACTCGTCTCTGCAAAGACCTCCTCCGGGGCCCGCTGAGGGAGTCAGGAAGCCTGAGCGTCGCGGACCACGACCAGGGCCCCACGCCCGCGGACCCGCCTTCCAGCGCTCACGGGGTCAGGCTCGGCGAAGGCGGCCCGAGCTGCCTTTCCCTGTTGCTGCTCCAGGGAGTGAAGACGCGGAGAGAGGCACAGAAGAGGCCGGCGTCTGTCCGTCAAATGGGCCCCCCTGGAAGGGACGAGATCGGTCTTAAAGCAAAGCTCCAGAACCTCAGCGGCTGTGTCACGGGGCCACACGCACAACTTCTGACCCACCGGCTGAGTAAAGGAAGCAGTTTTGACACAAATACTAACCAAACGGCCACGGCTGTGCAAAGCTCCCCCTTTCCCAGGCGCAGTTGTTGTCCGGGCTCCGCCTCCTGTTGTCCCCCAAATCGTGCCCTCAGTGAGGTCCTCGGTAACTGTCGGCAGGAACGTGGGACAGAGTCGGTCACCGCGGGGCCTGCCGCTGGCTTGGACGCCAGCACGGGACGGCGTCGCCCACTCTGGTGGCCACGCGTGGGCAGAAAGCTGTTCCCGCGGGAGTTGCTGAGCAGATGAAGCCTGGAGGAGAGGGAGGCAAGCCGGGCCCCCCGCCCTCCGCACGGGCCTGGTGTCACGTCTGTGCTGTGGGGTCACTGGGCGAGGCTTACACCTGGGCAAGTGCTTCTTAATCCCCAGTGTGGGGGCTACAGGTGTCCCAGCCTGAGCAGCCTTTCGGTTGCCCAGACCTCAGCGGGGCTGATCCCAAGAACCCTGTACCTAAACCTCAATGAATCTGCCTCAGGTCGCGCGGCCACGACATGCCCCTTGCTGCGCGTGTATCTAGCGTGTGACGCGTCCTAGTGGAGAGTCCCAAGTGGAATGTGTCTGTAACCGTTGTAAACGGGTTTGTTTCTGTTGGGCCAGGTTCTTATCCTCTGAATGTGGATCTCTCTCTCACAGAGCTTTGGGGGATAAAGATCTGGAATCCGGCCTGGAGTGTAAGCCCGAGTGTTTGGTTCCTTCCAGAATGTTGCAGTGGGACGTCTGAAATCCTTCCTTCTCACATTTGGGGAGTGAGGTGAACTTGCCCCTAGGTAACGGGAGCAGGACAAGCCACATTAGCACCAATTCCCAGAGGAGGCAGCCTTGTCCCTGAGCCATGGAGAGGGCTCAGTGCGAACGCTGGGTAGGGAGGTTGGGGTACAGTCTGCGAACGGCACCGTGCCGGTCCTCACAGCTGTGGGAAGGCTCACAGCTCCCCGAGTATCTTTGACACCAGCATCTGCTGTCATCTGCGGCGGGAATTTACCGTTGATGTCAGGCTATTCTCCTATATGTCCATGCGGCTTTCAGTTCAGAATTATAAGCGACTCGGGCTGTAACTACAGTGACATCACCAGTAACAAAGACCCAGACATAACCCCAAGTTGTTTTACGTTTACCATTCTCCCACAGCCCCGTGTTTTGGCTGTGATGCAGATTTTAAAGACTATTCCTTAAATTGTTACCGCGTATATTATCACCTATTCTATGCAGAAAGCCCCTTGGAGACCGAAGCCGTATTCCAACCATCTTTGTGGCAAAATAGGACAGTGAAATGGACATGCCATTGGCAGTGAACTGGCTTGTGTTTGAATGACAGATCTTCCTAGGTTGGTGGCCTTGTGCGATTTAATTAACTTCTCTGAGCATCAGTCTCCTTGTGTGTAAAATGGGGATAACACTCTCGTCCTAAGTTCTTGACTTTCCACTGCCGTCCCCCGTCACATACGTGCATGCAGCATGACATATGTGCTTGTAGCAGAGACTTTAATATGTGAGCCGAATCCCTTACAATAAGCAGCTAACATTTTCAAAAGGGGAAAATGTTTTCTTTAACAATCCTATATATGAATGACTGAAAGATAGAACCAGAGAAACCCAATAAACTTTCCACAGTCCTATAGATCATGGGTGGCAGGTCCTGGATAAAATAAAGATTCCTAGATCTCAGAGGAGCCCTTCAAGGTCACTGAAAGCCTTCCACAGATGCACGATTTCACGGTGGTCCACCAGGGAACAGGACAGAGCAGGGAGGTGGCAGGGCCGCAAATCCTGCCAGAGCTAATGCCGTTCTTGAAGGCCCCACACCACAGCTGCGTGGCCTCCGTCAAAGACATTAGGACAACGGAGACAGAGTCCACAAAATCCCAAAGGCACATCTTATTAACTAGAAGGGTATGTCCATTCTGTAGTCTCCGAGCACAGAGAAAGGAGGTAAGATAGAGAAGAAGAAACCACGGGGTGGGTAACCTCCCAACCCCACCGACTTCCCTCACAGCAGGCAGGAAGAGACAGAGAGGGATCGAGAGCTTGCCATCGCGGCGGACGCATTAGAGGACTGCGGCCCGGGGACCTCCCCAGAGGCCTCCTCCAGGCTCAGGCGCAGGCTCTGCGGGAGGCGCCCCGGTCTGTGTGTTCTTGCACACACGAGCCCGTCCAAGAGCTGGAGCTTGTGAAAAGACACATTGTATCTAACCCAGTGATTCTCAAGCACTTTGAAATCTAAAATATTCCCCATTACGTGGTCGCCTGCATTTGCTTAGCTGTGCTCTGTCCTAAGTGGAAGTCATCGGACTAGCTGGTCTCCTTTTTTTCCAGTCTTTTTTTTTTCTTTTAACATCTAATATATTACTTGTTTCAGGGGTACGGGTCTGTGATTCCTCAGTCTTACACACTTCACAGTACTCACCGCAGCACATGCCCTCCCCAGTGTCCCTCACCGGCCACCCTATCCCTCCCCTTCACCCCCCAGCAACCCTCAGTTGGTTTCCTGAGATTAAGCATCTCTTATGGTTTGTCCCCCTCCCCAGTCCCATCTTGTCTCATTTTTCCCCTCCTACCCCCCAGGACCCCCCGCCCCACCCCCGCCTGGCCTCTCAAGTTCCTCCTATCAGAGAGATCGTATGACAATTGTCTTCCTCGGACTTACTTCGCATCTAGCTGTTCTCTTTAAATGTGCGACGTGCATCAGTGATGCAGCCGTGAATCCGGCTGCTTGTGCTCCGTGGGAAAATGTGTTCCCATTCGCCAAACCCACCGAATGAAACACTGTTTAGGACAAGTTCATTGAACAGAGGGAGTAGACAAAGGTCACAGGGTGTGTGAAGTTGACAATGCAGGGAAGGTGGCCCCTGAAGGGCCTCGTGGGTTTCTTCCCTACGGATAGGTGACACCCTGTTGACCTTGACCTTTTCCTTCAACACCACTGCACAGGGTGGGAACCTTGATCCTGGAGACCTGGATCAATGCACTCTTGCCATCGCGGAGGGGAACCCCTGGTACCACTTCATCTCCGTCTGTCTGGGACCGTATTTTCCGTCAACTCCTGCTCCCAGACTTGCAAAGGAGAAAGGGCAGCGTGTTGGGACTGGAGTGCACCTTAGACTACATAAAACATCCCCAAACGCGCCCCCACAGTGGAATATCCAATCATACTTGGAAAGCTGATGTCAGGGAGTGGAATGCTGGAAATCAGAGAGTCGCATGCACAGTGCCACAGAACAAGCTGGCCGTGTCCATGGGGCGCACCGCGTCCACGAGGGGACCTCAGCACTCACGCAGCTCTGTCCCCAGTACCTCCAGCTTGACCCTTTTCTCCCTTTCGTTTGTCTTTGAGAGGCAAGACAAGCTGCGGGAGGAATGAAAGGCATGTATTGTGGGGACACAGCGCCCTGAGCTGGACAAGCACACAAGGCGGAGGGAGGGGGAGAGGGGAAGGAGGAGGGCGGAGGGGCCAGGAGTTGGACACGCAGCCCCCAGCAGGTGACCCGGTGAGCGAGGCATAGGCCAGGGAGGGGAGCGCGGAGGGAAGCGGTGGGGACCACAGGGAAGGGATAACTCGAGTTCCCACTACACAGGCTTGGCAAGGTCAGACCCTCTGACTTTTCCAAAGCAGTTTGAAACCCGAACTTTCACATGAGTGCTTCCCGTTTCTGTGTCTTGGTAAAAGACCGTTCGTCCCAAAAATTCTCGCAGGGCAGACTGGAGGCAAGAGCCACGTGTGTGGCCAGCGTGTAAGCAAAGAACGGAGGAGGAAAGGGCCAGACACCTTCCGAACACAAATGGGTTGATTTTCGCCTAAAGGACCAGAACAAGGAGAGAGACTCGGGCCGCCAAGCAGGATGCCGGACCAGCGATGCCCTGGGGAGTGGCTCAGGCGAGCAGCGTGGTGCCTGGAATCCCGGTTTGATGTCAGGTGTCACTGGGCAAGTCATTTGACCTCAGGGGCTTCCACCGCCCTGGTCTCGAACAGGAGAACGACACCGACCTTGCCTGGCTGTCAAGAGGATGCGGTGAGCTGCTCTGTCTGGACGCACCTGGCTCACAGTCGGGGCTCCGTGGATGTTGGTGCACTTGCCCACCCCCCCACCACCAGCAGAGGGGATAGTTGGGTCCCGAGAAGATAATTCCTTGGTTTAAAGGACCAAATTCTTACGTGCTGGAACGCCGTTTAGTAGGGTCACTGAGGAATTAGGAATCCTTTTGAGAACTCCAGAAAATGTCACACCGCACCTAGGAGGGGGCCCACCGAGATGTTTGGACACATCGTTTGTGAACAAGAAGGAATCCAAGGCCATACTGCAGACCAGGTCTCCCCTCCCTGAAGGCTTTGCCCTACACGTGCCAGCAGAGCACTAGCAGGTAACAGGTAGCAACACACTCCGATGATTTCCACCTGCCTTACCTCTTGCTCTAGACTTTGTAAGGTCATTTTCAGAGACTCCCACCCCTCACCTCTCGGGAAGTACCACACCTGACACAGAAACAACTCAAGTATGTAACTGGTCTTTCTACTACATTTACCCAAAACTCAAGGTTGGGGGGGTCCTCTAAGCGTTCCCTAAGAGATGCATTTGTAAATACGATTGGTCCCTCTGAAGCTGAAGAGTTCCCACGTGCTGCGAACTGAAGGTAAGTAAAGAGCATCATGTGAGGAGATAGGGCCTGGGGGGGGGGGGCATGGAAAGGGAGTTTGGTCTAAGGAGATCCCGGATGGAGGCAAAGCAGTATTGATACCCAGAAAGCTCCAGGCCTCCCTCTGCCGGCCCGCGTGAGCTGGGGAGCATGTCCCCAGAAAATCCAGAGCCCTTGTGGTCCGCCAGGCAAGGCTGGTTTGGGGATCTGTGTTTCTCCTTAACTCGGGACCATTAAAAAGGCAGGTGGCACCTGCAGGAAATGAGCAAAGCCTTCCGGGAAGTCTAAGCAGAGCAGAACTCCCCAGCTCTCCAGCGCACGGGGTGGCCGTCTTTCAAGTCGCTGACTCTGGAAAATGAAAATCAGCAGCCCTATTTCTTACTTCCTTCTCATTCAATGTTAAAATCATGATTTCGTAAGAAGCATTTCCCCAGTTTTATCATCTATTTCTCCCCTTACCGCTGTAAAGAAACAGGAAGAAATGTAATCGACAAGGGGGGTTGTTTATTGTAACATTGTAAACAATGTCCTTGGACTCTTTCCTGGGAAACCTGTGTTTTGTGGGTCCTGTGGGCGCCCCTGCATGGGGATCTGCCTTTTATATAGGACAAGCACCTGAGAAAGTGCTGACCCACACAGCGGGACCCCCGAAGGAAGCGGCACTAGAGGCTTTCAGCAGAAACTCAGCTAAATGACTCTTCATTTCAGCTGGCGTTCTACCAAGTTGCCCTTGAGAAACTAGAAATTTGTGTTCACTTGTAAAAATAAAAATTTATTTCTGCCATCCTACATTTTATGGACTGCTACAACCCCAAACAGCACGCGGTCACAGATAATTCAGCGTGGATTGATGTAAGCAGGACATTTATTTTCTAACTGGAGGAGGCGGGGATAGAAAAATACAAGAAGCTCCTGTGATAACGGAGGCAAATAATCAAGGGAAATAATGCGTATTCTGTTCTGTAAGTGTTACGGTGTCCATTTTACAGATAAGGAAACTGAGGCTAAGGAATTCATTTATTTATGGCCACACAGAAGTAACAAATCTGTCATTCAAAAACAGTCTACGTCCTTTCCGTACAAAAGGGAGGATGGGAATGTCAAACGTCTATCCTGCTGGCTTCACACTTTTGCTCGGGGCCAAGTTCCCACTCCAACAGGTACAGATTTCTTCTCCCCAAACACAACCATTTCTGGGAAGCCTTGGTGCTTCTTTCCATCTGCCACAGGGCAGCAGCATTTCCCCAGCGATGCGGCTGCCCATGGGGGGGGGGAACCGCAGGAATCCGGGGATGGAGCCCGCCGTGGGAGTCAGGACACAGCTAACACGGGACACGGAGGAGAGGAAAAGTTCCCAAGCTGTGATGGCACCTAACGAAGTGAAAGCTTTTAAACCCAATCGTTACTTTCAAATTTAAGAGCTCCCAGGCTCTCTGCAGCCTGGGAAAGTGACTCCTGTGGAATTATTTTAGAGCGATCGTGGTTTCCACCACTTGGTGGCAATCACGTCTCGGAGAATATCCCAAACCCCCAAACCCATGCTTTTTCTTGGAAGCTGGGAATCCCTTTTGGAAATGTCAGCAGCCTCGGCCTTCACTGGTCACCCCGCGGTGGGACGGGGAGGGGTGGGGTGTGGAAGGTGCCGTGAGTGGGACACCCCGACGGTTCATTCCACCCACGGCCTCCCTCAGCTCCCCGGTGTTTGGACGGATTCACACACCCACGTCTGCTCGGTGCTGGGTGAAATAATTTCATAATTCTCCACCGCAACGCTTCATCCCGCCATGGTCTGGGTTGCTCTTTCAAATAGCTCCGGAAACAACCGGCTCCTCCCTGCTCGGCCCGCCCGGCCCCACGTGCGACTGCCACGACCCTCCCCACATGCCGTGGCGCCCAGGGCCTTAGACACGGCGCGCTGTGCGATGCGGATCCTAACTCAGGTACCTAACGGCGGCGGCTCTCGGACGGCCCCTGAAGCTGACCAGGTCCCGGGCACTCGTCATGAGGCCAGCTTTAAGGCTGCAGGACAGAGCCTAGGGCCCTGTCTGCAGGACACGTCATTGTGAAATTGCGGTTTCCTTGGCTTCCGTGATGCTGATGCTAAATTTTCAGTGTTTCTGCTCCGATATGAGCCTCCCACTGGCCGTGTGGCCTGTGAAGATGCTGACGGTAGGGTGGGTCCATGTCATGTAGAAGAGAGAAAAGCAGAATTCGTGAGTGAGGGGAGAACACCGCGCGGTGTGCCGACCCCAGAGTCGGTGACACAGCCCTGAGGGGCCGTGAGAGCCCGCTCTGCGCCTTCCTCCCTCTCGGCTGGGCGCCTCCGGGATCAGCAGAGGGCTGGCAGGAGATGTCAAGCCGGGTGTCGATTTTTTTTCTGAGATGAGTTAAGTTATACATCAAGATGCTATTGCTTTGGCCCTCTTAGCGTAGTTTCTTGGCTGAACGCTGCTGGGAAGAAATGATGGGGATCACTCAGGAAGGCCGTGCTGTGACATACATGAAGGAAAGGCTGGAAGTCGGGATGTGGCGATCAGGAAGGCTGAAGAGGAGCTTCTCGTGCCTCCCCGAGTCCCTGAAGTTTGCGAAGACGGAAATGAATGAAGAGTGGATGTGCTCGCGGGAAGGAAGCAGTCTCCGGGACATCTTCCGATCTCTATTTTTTATTTCTCTGGGACTCTAACTGAGGACGCCCTATCTCTTCTGTCTACCACGTAGCTGCCCAGATCGTATCTTTTGCCGAGTGAGGCAATGGTTTCTTGGCATCCACATCACACACACTGGGTGTTTGTCGACAGTTACCGTGCCGTTAGTCATTGCCTGGGTAGCTCCGCTTCCATGTCTCCGCATAAATGAGCCCTGCCCACTCCCTCGGTCTTGTCTGTCCACGTTCTCTGATCTCCGTCCAGCATTTCCATCTCCGTGGAGCCCCAGAACTCCGCACTGACAGTTTATTGTCTCTGGTGAAATACCGGATCTACCCAGAAGAAAAATAGGGTTGTGTGGACTCGGAGGGAGAGTTAACCCTTTTTGTACAGTTTCGAAGTTGGAAGCTTCATTACTGGCCGCCTTATTTGGGTGAAATCCCCAAACTGGTTTTGAAGGGCTTGACTATTTGCTGGCTGGACCCGTAAGGAAATTTTGAAAGCAGGCCGCTATAATACATCATAATTCTTTGTCCCCAAATACCAAAGCCTTAGAACAGGGACAATAACCTTTCATAAAAGGAGATGCAGCAAGATCCCAGGCGAGTGGAGAAGGCAGGAGGAGACCCCAGGAAGGATCCTGAAGCTTGGGCAAAGAGACTGTGCCCACAGGGCCCTAGCGGATAGTTGTGCTAGGTACAAACACAGACGCGTAGGTCAGGAGGGTGGGTGGTCAGTGGAGGGAGCTGAAAATTGGGTAGATTTTCCCAGCAACCTCAATTTTCTTGATGAATCAGGGGGCAAGACTGGCAGTGGAGTGCGAACAGGGGTGGGGGATGGAAGGAGTGTTCAAAGCAAAGTCCGGAAGGACCCCAGGAGGAAGGAGGCATGGAGAGCCGGGCTGAAGCCCTGACCTGGGAATGGCTTTCCTCTGCAGCCCTACAGTTCTCTTTTCCAGCCGATTGTATCATTCGGACTGTGAGATGTGCTCACCCTGCCCTCCCCTCACCGCTGCTGTCTACCTGGCTGTCACTTCTCTCCGGTACCCGACTGGTCTCATCACATCTCTCTCTGCCAGCTTTCCGTCTTTCTCACCACTGTTGGAGTGATAGCTCTTTCTTTCTTTTTTCTTTAAAGATTTTATTTATTTATGTGAGAGAGAGAGAGCATGAGAGAGAAGGTCAGAGGGAGAAGCAGACCCCCTCAGAGCTGGGAGTCCGATGCGGGACTCATCTCAGGACTCCAGGATCATGACCGGAGCTGAAGGCAGTGACTTGACCCACTGAGCCACTCGGGCGCCCCAGGAGTGACATTTCTTACCACCCAGTCTGAGCACAGGAGGTGGTGGTGTGGAAGTCTGCAGCGGCTCCCTTGACAGCTGATTAGAAACCAAGGTCCTCTCCTTCGCCATGAGGCTGTGGTAAGTTGAAAAACAGCCACAGATTGTTCCTTTCCCTGTACAGACGCAGTTTTGCAGCGTGACACTGCAGGTCTTCTGTCGAGGGAGGGACTCCATCTCTCCGTCAGTCGGGGCTTGGGCACGAGATCGGCTTTGAGCAATGGAACAGCTAAGAGGCTACACGCAGAGACGTGAGAAGCCCGGGTGCCGTCGTCTGCTCTTCTGGGGGACCGTGGAAGTCCCCGTGAGTGAGCTCGAGCCGAGGGGCTGGCAGACGAGAGACTCCCTGGGGAGAGCGTCCGGTTGTTCTAGACTTTCCAGCCAGGGCCGCCACGAGCCGGTCCAGTTGGGCTGACCCCGGACGCGTGAACAAGCCTAGCCTGGACCACCACAGCTGCCGGCTCGGCTCACTCCAAATTACCGACCCAGAGGTTCATGAGTCGGAACACGAAGCGCTGGCTGAAGACGGGAACTAGGCCAAGTGAGTGAGACATTCATAGTGCAGACCGTAAGGAGGCTCTCACTTATATTCTCACAACACCGAGCGGGAGCGTCATCTTGTACCCCACACATCGTACTGGCCTCTCTCACCTGGCCCCAGTCCTGGCCCTTTAAGGTGTCCCAAGGCCATGGGTGACGGGCGCAAGGATCTCCTTGACCCGGCTCCTGAGTCTTTATTCTGGTCATTGATGGTCACAACATCGATACCATGGACCACTGTTTCCATCCCCTCAAAGTGTGCCCTATGATATGTCGCCCCGTACTCCCAGTGACAGCCGCTGGGCAGGGGCTGGAACCCGCCCAAAGCTCACAGCAGATGACGAGTGAGCTGCTCGGAAAAGTTCTGCTCAGAACAGGTCAGTGATGGTTATCTAGGCCCGAAGATTCTCGACCCTGGATATGAACTCCTGCATACGAGGTCCCCAGAGCATCCTGAATCCCGAATTGCCTTCCAGAATCAGCCTCCGTCAAGGGTCGCTATATTGCAGGGTTTTCCTCCCAGATTTCCTTGTGATTCCTGCCTCTCTTGAACTAATTTGCCGGGATATCTCCCTTAATACCGCAAAAGTCTCTTCTTGAGCGTTTTCCCTCCCCACGTTCTGTTCACCCTCTGTGCTGAGTGACGCTGCCTCTGCCCCTCTGGGCACACAGCCGAGCTCTTCAGCTGGAAGACCCTCCTTTCCAGATCTTTGACAAGACACTGCGGGTCTGGCATCCGGTTCTCAGGCTACGTGTGCTCGCTGGACCGTGACTTGTGCCCTTCCTTCAACAGCAGCACCTTCCGCTGCTGCCGGCCCACACCCAGCACCTGTGCCTCTCAGACGATTGTACTGGAGATGTCCCGCCTCTTCCCCATATGCTGGGGGCTTTATACCCCCGCCCTGCTCCTCTGCCAGGGCACCAGTGGCCGACGCCTGTGGAAGTACGAGAGGCCCACTGTTTCCGCTACTTCTCCTCCAGAAGGACAAACTCTGAGTGTCCTTTATGCTCCAGAGCTCGCTATGGGCATGGGACTCCGGCTGAACTGGGGACCTCGCCTGAAATCGCACAGCCAGCCGGTCAGTGGGCACTTTGAAGGCCGGGGTATGGTCACACGGGACATAGTTGTTGATGAGAAAATTCCTTGCATTGACGTGAAATCTGCCTCTTGGCCATTTCCCTTTCGGACCCTCATTCCTCCCTTTCACGAGGAGGAAGACTTCTGACCGGGGCTACTTCCCACCGCAGCTTAACTGTGGGTGCCACATCCTTTGATTCTGAAACTTTACGGTCCTTATCACAGCCATCATGGTGCTCCCAAGTTGGTCAACGTCTCCGTGAAGCCCAGAACTGAAACCAGGAGGATGACAGTGGCTCCTGGGTGGTCCAGTCCGTGAGGCGTCCGACTCGGGGTTGTGGCTCAGGTCGTGATCTCAGGAAGCCCCGGGGTGGGACTCAGCGCAGTCTGCTGCAGATTCTGTCTCTCCCTCTCCCTCTGCCCCCCGCATCTATAATTCAATAAATCTTTTTTAAAAAGTGAAAGGTGATAGGAAGTCGAAACAACAGGATGACCTAAACAGATGTCGGTTAGCAGCACCCTGACTACAGACCTCTAGCCTTCCTCCATCAGGATGTACGATTTGTCCTAGTAAGAAATGGCTGCTACAGGGGCACCGGGGTGGCTCAGTGGGTTAAGTCTCTGCCTTCGGCTCAGGTCATGATCTCAGGGTCCTGGGATCGAGTCCTGCATCGGGCTCTCTGCTCAGCGGGGAGTCTGCTTCCTCCTCTCTCTGCCTGCCTCTCTGCCTGCTTGTGATCTCTGTCTCTGTCAGATAAATAAATAAAATCTCTTTAAAAAAGAAAAGAAAAGAAAAAAGAAAAAAAGAAAAAAAAAGAAATGGTTACTGCAAATACCCATTTGGGTCCAACGAAGATACGTGTCAGTTAAAATCACGAGCGCCTTGACCTGAACTTCTGTTAAGACCCGTCTTCTTCCACCTGAATTTACAAGAGTGAGTTTTCCTCTAACTTCAGTCTGCCAAGCTTCGTCTGGTTTGGTTTAATTCGTCATCGGAAGCTCCATCGGTATCGTGACCTTTTCGGGCGTCCTGCTGGTCAGTGATAGGAACGAGAGCAAAACCGGGCCCGCGTCAGAGCTGCACATCCCGAGCCCAGGGCGCGCGCGGACGCTGATGTCACCCCGCGCTCGGGGCCCAGCGAGCTCGAATTCCGGTGCTGTGTGCTGGGACGTGGCCCACATCTGTGCTCCGATGACGCCAAAATCACGTTTTCTTATGTCTTTGGGATTTTTCTAATCCCAGAAGCAAACTGACATGGCCGTTAAGAGCTCGCCTCTTCTAGTCGACATGGACACTGGAAGCTGCGCCATTTACCCATTTTGCGAGGCTGAACAACCCTCTAACGTTTCTGTGCCGCGGTTTCTCCACCCCTTGAACTAGAATAAGAATGGCCTCCGCGTTGCAGGGTATTTGTAAGTAAATTAGTTTATCTCTATCCGTTTAGCAGAGAACCCAGCATGTCGCGGTCCGCTCGACGTGTTATTACCAACTTAGAAACATGTAGGGAGGGGCGCCTGGGTGGCTCAGTGGGTAAAAGCGTCTGCCTTCGGCTCGGGTCATGATCTCGGGTCCTGGGATCGAACCCCGCATCGGGCTCTCTGCTCCGCAGGGATCCTGCTTCCTCCCCTCTCTCTCTGCCTACTTGTGATTTCTCTCTCTCTGTCAAATAAAATCTTTAAAAAAAAAAAAAAGAAAAGAAACATGTAGGGAGGGGGCTGCTGATTTAGGGAAAATAATTCCGATCACCAATTCCAACACGTGAGGGGCATTCTCCAACAGCAGCTGGATGTCCCAGGATTCAGTGAATTCTGACTCAGACCCCATAGGTTAAGGGCTAAGACTTACCCTACTGCCCCTGCTCCCAGCTCAGTTTCCAATCACAAGTCCAGGTTGTAATTTGAACTTCTGACCGACTGGCTATAGATCTGAGGTTTCCACCACCTCCTTCTTGGTTCAGAGAAACATTGTAGTTAGTAGATCACCGGTGTTTCTAAAAGAATATGACTCAGGAACAGCCAGCTAGAAGAGAAGCACGGGGGGGAGGCCTGGGCGGGGGTCACAGAGCCTCCACAGTCGCTCAGAAAACCACTTTCTCTGCTTCCACACGTGCTCACCCACCTGCATGGTGTCTGAGCCCTTCCTTAGCTTATATGGAGGCTTCATTACTTAGGCATAACTGACCAGATCATTTGGCTATTGGTGATTGATTCAATTGATTCAACTTCCAACTTTTGGAAGGTCCAGGAGGTACGACTAGAAGTTCCAACCCTCTAACCACAAGGTTGGTTTTCCTGGCAACCAGCCCTCTTCCTCAGGGGCTTTCCAAAAAGCACCGCATTAACATAACAAAGGACACTTTCTTGGCTCTCCTCACTTAGGAAATTCCAAGGGTTTAGGAGCTCCAAACCAGGAAGGGGAGAAAACCCAATATATATTTCTTGTTATAATTCACAGTCACAAGAGGGCATCAAGCAGAAGGCCTCACTGAGAAGGAGACGTCTGAGCAGAGCTGGTGAAGAAGAAACAAGTCTTGACGTTGACCAGGGAAGCAGGCTCCATGCCAAGGGGACGGTTAGGACGAGGCTGTGTGTGTCTGGACTAGAACGGAGCGTATGTCTGGATCTGAATGAGCGAGGGGGAGGGTGGTAGGAGGTGAGGCTGGAAAGGCAGCAGGGTTCGACCTTGGGGACCTCAGATTGGACTTTTTTTTTTTTTAAAGATTTTATTTATTTATTTGACAGAGAGAGATTACAAGTAGGCAGAGAGGCAGGCAGAGAGAGAGAGGAGGAAGCAGGCTCCCTGCTGAGCAGAGAGCCCGATGCGGGGCTCGATCCCAGGACCCTGAGATCATGACCTGAGCCGAAGGCAGCGGCTTAACCCACTGAGCCACCCAGGCGCCCCCAGATTGGACTCTGAGTGAGATGTGAGACCATTAGGGTGGTATGGGCAACGGGGTGAGTGACAGAGATGGACTTGTGTCCTAAACCACCACCCTCACTGAGAGGGCGCGCAGAGGCTGCAGAGTTGGGAAGGCTGCGTAACGATCCGGGAAAAGCTGATGGTGTCTTAACCTGGTGCGAGGGGTAGCGGCGGCGAGAGCCGTCAGTTTCTGCAACACGGACGCTGTCTACGGGACTAGTGACGCGCACCGGGAGAAAGAGAAAACACGGGGGAGGCCCAGTGATCCGGCCAGAGCAACCAGAGGATTGAGCTGGTGTTTCTGGAGTTGGAAAAACGGGAAGAAGGGCCTGCCTGGGAAGCCCATCAGTCAGGACGGGCTGGGTGACTCTCCCAGGTCTCACTGGCTTAATCCACGCGAATCTCCTTCCCACTCTCGGTACCTGTCTTTGCCTGGTGGCGGGGAGCACACCCAGGGACCCGGGAGGGCCGAGACCTCCTCCTGACCCCTTTCCTCTGTCGCCGGCGCGGTTGGAAGGGAGCCCCGTGAGCTGAACGCTGGCTTCGAAAGCTCCTGCTGGGAAATGAAGTCACTTCCACTTGCATTTTATCAGACAGAGTCATCGCGGCGCTCTGCCTCACTTCCGAGGATACGGGAAGTGCAGTCCCACCACCTGCTGGAAACCAGAGCTGGGGAGGCTCAGTGACTAGCCCCGGTGACGGCCACCGGTGAGAAATCCCCCGTTGTTTTGCTTTTGTGTTTTGGACACAGCCGTCCCAGTAGAGGTACAACGTACAAGTCCGAAGTCCAGGGGACAGTAAGATGTGGATCCAGGCTTGCAGGAACCTAGAGTTTATATGATTTTAGGAGAAGCTTCTTGAAGACAAAGACTTTGAGACTCAATATAAAATGAGGGCCAGGGTCTTCGAAGGGCTTGCACAAGTGAGCGGGCCTGAAGCTTCAAGGCGAATCCACATCTAAAAAAGGCCTAGACCCATAAACAGAAAAGCCACCAGATGGCAGAGGATTTTAAACCAACGGGACCGAACGAAGTCGCCTTTGAAGTGAATGTAAAAGAGCTCCTGAAACCGGGCCGCAAGGTGTTTTGAGAAGCGATCAATGAAGGGAGTCCTCAAGCGGCTGGAGATGCTCCGGAAGGAAGGAAGCCCCTTCCTCCTGATGCTTACTTTGCGCTCGTTCTGCTCTGGCTGCTGCTGACGTGCACTACAGCCCTTCTCCTACTCACCGCAGGACGGCGAGCCTCGCCGCGGAGACTCGAACCCCGGCCTGCAGAAGCCGGGAGCAGCTCCAGACCCGCCGTTTCAGGGGAGGTTCAGCCCTGACCCAGCAGCAGGAGAAAGAACCGGCAGCAGGTACGGAGATTAAACGTTAACCTCCAGCCCTGGGCCTCGTAGGTTCTCGGGGCCCCAAGCATGTGACCCTCCACAACGAGGGAGCACAGTGTTTCCAGAGTCTGTCCTGACTGTCCCTCGGCCCAGATACTCTGCCTGCCCCTGGGCTGGGCCCCGGGACTGGATCCCATCAGCAAGGGATTTAATTGCTTTGTGTAAACATTTCAAGTTCCCCCTTCATTTCACATTGATTAAGATATGATCCAGTTGAAGGTCATCAATAAAGGAAATAGGGCACCTTAAAAGGATGTGTGGCAGTACAGAGGAATGAGGGCAGCTGTGGCGTTCAGGCACCTGTGGGAAGGATTACCCCGTCCCTTTATAAACCTCGTCTTCATCAGAGGAAGTTTGATGCGTGGCAGACTTCAGAATGAGTAACTGAGTCACGGCAGACGCCGTGAGTTCGCTGGGGCTGCTGTGATGACGAAGAGCCTCGAACGGGGCAAGCGAGCGGCGGGAACAGCAGAGACAGACGCGGTCAGCCCGGCCGGGCTCCCGCCGAAGACACCGCGGAGGACCCGGCTCCGAACCTCGCGAAGTTCCTTGACGTGTAGCCGCGCGACTGCGTCCCCCCATGGCCGTCTCCCCAGGTCTGGCTCTGTTTCAGCTCCCCGCCCTCTAGGAAGACGCCAGCGGTATTGCTTTGGGGCCCCCACTAATCTCTGCGAAGACCCTCCCTCCAAATAAGGTGGCATTCTCACTAGGACGCTGGTCCCTGTCCCAGGTACTTGGACTCGGACTGATCTTTGCAGGGGACACCATTCGCCCCAACACAGACCTGGGACAACGCCCTCGGTCACCCTCCCCCAGGCCTCCTCTGCCTTGTTCACGTGTTCCCAGCCTCCCCTCCTCCCCATCCTCGCTCTTCTGGCCCGGGCTCTCCGGATCGCTGTCCGGTCTAGACAAGCATCTTCTGCCCCGTCCCCTAAGTCGCCCTCCGGTCGCCCCTGCCCAGGCTCATCGTCTCCGAGCAGCCAGTGTCCTCTGGCCGAGTCGCACCTCTGGCCTCCTCACCTCAGCTGAAAACCCTTCCGCGGCGCCGCACAGACTTGGAGGGAAAGAGCAGCGTCTCAGGCCAGAGCCCAAACCCTTGGTCCAGCGGCTCCCACCTCCCGCTCAGCCGCAGCTTAACCGAGGCAGCAGGAAGAAGGCGGGCTCTTCGACGAGGGCACGTCATCTGTGCCCCTCTGCGGGGACGGCTGCTGGAGCGGGTCCAGTCTCGGGGCAGTGAGGGAGACGCCGCGGGGAGGCTGGGTGACAGCAAGGCACTGGCCTCCTCCTGGAGCAGTTCCACCCCCATCCCCCACCCCCTTCCGCACAGCTTGGAGAGCCGGAGGCCGTGGGGGGGGGGGACTGGGACTCGTGGGATTCCCGGAGGGACCGTCCTCCTCAGCCTGGGGGCAGTTCCCGACGTGCAGGCAGGAGGGGTCTCCCTGCGCAGACGTCGGTAAAACCTCGGGTTCGCGTCCGCCCTGGAAAGGGCTCTGAGCTCCCGGACTCCTTAGACAGGAAGAAAGCGTTGGGGCAGCGTCCAGAAGAGAAGAGCTCCCGACACCTGTTCACTACGGTGCATGATTTTCTCGGGGAGGTGAGCCCCTAGCCTAGGTGCTGGGTCTCGCTCACACCTCCGTGTCCCTGGCCTTGGCACTGCATGCAGTGGGCATAGGAACTCAGCAAATCTCGGAGATTTTCCCTTTGTTTTCTTGACAGGGAATCTGTAACTTCCAAAGTGCTGGGATAGGGGGCCCAGGTGGCTCCGTCGGTGAAGCGTCTGCCTTGGGCTCAGGTCATGATCCCAGGGTGCTGGGATCGAGTCCTGCGTGGGGCTCCTGCTCGGCCGGGGGTCTGCCTCTCCCTCTGCCTGCAGCTCCCCCTGCTTGTGCTCACTCTCTCTGTCAAATAAACAAAACCTTAAAAAAAAAAAACAAATGCCAGGATAGCTGCAAACAGGAATTGCTAAGGACGGGAAGCTGGGCAGAGCCCTAGGCAGGCTGGCCGCCTTCGAAGGAATCCGCCGACTGCAGGGAACAGTCCTGGACTGTGGTTCGCTCCCAGGCCACTCGGCAGCCAGCCTGAGAGCTACATTAATCAACAGCTTGGGAAAACTTTCAAAGCTCTTATATTTTAGGGCTTTACAAGTTCTCCTTTTCCTCATGTCTCCCCTCGTTGCATAAATTGTTAAATTTCACTCTACTGGACGCCTTAAAATTCTGCCAGTTAGAAAGCTAGCGTACAATGATTCTTAGTCGATCGCCTAACAGAATGAATGAGAGTAACAGATTCAAACCTTCCAGCCGCTCGCCTGGATCGGTTACGCTGAAGAAAGTGATGTCTTGCTCTGGAGCGAGGCGTGAGGGAAGCGCCGGGACACAGAGCAGGTGAAGCAAGTAGGATGGGAATCTGCAGCCTTCCTGGGAGCCGTCATCAGCAGGGCTGAGCTGGCTCCGTCCACCCCGGTCCGATGAGTCACATGACCGTCACCTTCTGGGGCCCAAGTGCATCCCAAGTAGAGACCAAAGATGGGACTCGCTGTTAGGGTGAAGGAAAGAGAGGCTCTGTACAGACAGACGCACCTGGGAGTTTGGCTAAAAGAGGCGGCTGGTCTTAGCAGTAACACAACTTTGTTCCTTTGTTCCTTTGTTCCTTCCACCCCTGCTGGAGCCCAGAGATTCACGGAGGACAGAGTCTGGGAAGTGAAGGCCGGACAAGGCTGGATGGGGCCGACTAAAACTCCCTTCGGGCTTGTTCAGGATTGACAGCTGCGGGCCGAGAAAATAACTCGAGGAGAAACACCAAAGACCTGTTTGTACCATGTCCTAAACTCTCTGAACCTCGGAAGTTCCATGTATAGGAATATTTTGGTAATAAGTCTGTATCCTCACTGCCTCGCAAGATGTAAGGGCAGAGAGCTAAGGGATCCCACTCATTCGACTGCCCCTGACGGCACACAGGGCTGGACTGCTGTGTGAGCCGAGAGAGTGGTCTGAAGGAAAGAAAGCGTTTCACAATGGCTGAGCCTTTGGGGGGCACCCAAGAACCCCGTGGGTTATCCTTTCTTCCTAGGTCCAAATTGGTGGAGAGGCAAGCACTCCAGTCAGCTTCTCTTTGGCTTGCAACAAAGGCCTTGGTCATTTCTTTCTTTTTTTAAAATTTTTATTTATTTATTTGACAGAGAGAGACCACAAGTAGGCAGAGAGGAAGGCGGGCCGCGGGGGGGAAGCAGGATCCCTGTGGAGCAGAGAGCCCGATGCGGGTCTTGATCCCAGGACCCTGGAACCATGACCTGAGCTGAAGGCAGAGGCTTAACCCACTGAGCCACCCAGGCGCCCCTGGTCATTTATTTTTAAGATTTTGTTTATTTGACAGAGAGAGAGAGAGAGCAGCAGAGAGAGAGGGGGAAGCAGGCTCCCCACTGAGCAGGGAGCCTGATGCAGGACTCGATCCCAGGACCCCAAGATCACAACCCGAGCTGAAGACAGATGTCTGGCCGACCGAGACGTCCAGGCGCCCCAGGGCTTGGTCATTTTTGAATAAGAGGGAGGAGAGGGACCGGGGAGGCCCATTTTCCAGAATCTCACTAGATGGTTTGGACTCCGCTCCGGCAGGGACTGTACTTGCAAGCAATCCTCCTGCTCCCCAGTTCTATCACTTACCGAGTATCTACCTCGGTAGCCAGCAGGTTGTCGCTTCCCCGCATAGTCCCAGCCTCACTGCTCCGTTAGCGTCTGCACGCTCCAAGCGTCTCAGAAGCTCTGACGTTGCCGCATCCCGCGTCTTCCTAAACTTGCCAAAAGCTTTGTGATGTACAGATCCTCCCCCCATATTTTTTTCTCCCTCTTCTGAGGTCATGCCTGTTGCGATCTTCCCTGATTTTTCCCTCCACGACCGGGGTCTCCCTGGATTTGGATTCCTGCAGCATCTACAGCTCCAGGGAAGAGGGTGTCCGTCCTCCGGGCACTGGCGTGTGGCCCTTCCAGCGTCCTTCAGCGTGGGACGTCCCCTGACAGGCAAGTCAGACTCTGCCACTTCCCACCAAGGAGGGCCTCTTGGGCCCAAGACAAAATGCAGGAGTGGGCTCTGATCATCCCTGGTGCGAATCCGGGTCTTCTGAGCCAAAGCGTGACTCGTGTTTGAGAGCCGAGGTGTGAACAGGCAATTTCCGTGTGTTTTTATCCACATAATCGGGCACGATGACAACAGCCGCTGTGGCAACGACTAGTCCCACCCACAGAGTTATTCTGTCGCCTTCAGAAACTGTGTTTCTTATTCTGGCACTTTTGAAATCATTCCACTGGCCTTGCACGAGGGTGTTTCCTGGTTTCTGCTGTAGCGGGCACTCTTCCCTGTAGAGAGCTCTGTCCCAGTGTGGGACACGACCCTATCACCCCTTTGTCTCCTCTGAGGAGCCATTAGCCTCTGATCCTCCCGTCCTCAGACACAAGGACACACACAGAAGAGGCCGGGGGAGGAAGAGAAGGCTGCGGCCGGATGCGAGACGCCGTGTTTACTTGCGAATTCGCCTTTGAGCCCGGCAAGCCGAGGAGGGCTTTCCCAAACCACAGACCCTTAGCTCAGGAATGGTCATTCCATAGCAGTTCGTCCGGACCCATCACTCACAGAGGAGGACGCTGAGGTTCAGAGAGGGAGACGTCCCCAAAGTCCCACAGATCTCCGCACAGTCAGGTTTAGCACTTGACCTCATGAAATGTGCATCTAATAGTCTCACGGAGTAGATTTCTGACTTATCCCAAAACCTTGAGCAATCTTGGTCCCAGGTTTTGGGGTTGTTTTAAATGATGGATTGTAATATTATTTTTAAAGATGGGTTTCTTGGGGCACCCGGGTGGCTCAATGAGTTAAAGCCTCTGCCTTCGGCTCGGGTCATGATCTCAGGGTCCTGGGATCGAGCGCCACATAGGGCTCTCTGCTCAGCGGGGAGCCTGCTTCTCCCTCTCTCTCTCTGCCTGCTTGTGATCTCTCTTGGTCAAATAAATAAATACAGTCTTTAAAAAAATAAAAAAATAAAAAAAATTTTTAAAAGATGGGTTTCTTGTTATGATTATTGGTACTAATAAACAAAGGGGGATGTTAGCAGACCAACTAAGCGTCATCGTAATGAAAACCAACCTCAGTGCCTTGGATCTCCCTTGTTGGTCTCTGGGCACCAATGAGTGGAATGGAATTACTTAAATTTCTACTTATTTCCGAAATCCAAATGTCTTAGAGGTACGGTTCAGATTGTTCAATCAACCCAAACAAAGCAAAAACCTGTGAGTCTGCAATAACCAGGCCGGTAACCGGCTGCTCCTGCATTCAGCACGCTTCTGGGCACACCTTAAGTCACACCACTCACCTGCCCATGTGAAATTTCGTAATTGCTTTGCAAAAAATTTAACAATGCCCGCAGTCCTTTAACTCCGTGTTTTAGCCAAGTTGACAGTACACTGTGCTGACCTTCCTTTCCCACGGCGGTCCATCTAGAGAAGGATGATTTCAGGCTGACTCTCATTTTCTCCAAGGAGCACAGGCGGAGAGAGGGAAAGAATGCAAACAGTGTTTCATGGTTCGGTCCCTTCAAGAAGTACATCGTTTTCTTCTTGATTCTAAGAAATATCATTTCCCTTCCCCCTCTTTAATTCCCTAAATTAAGACCTACAAAACTGGTGCCTAGAAATCCAAAAACATTGGCCAATGCATTCAGTTAAAAAAAAAAAGTATATATACATCCTTTAGGAGGAGTTGAGTTTTCATATAGAATTAGGGTAGTGGTCTTTTTTGCACGAAGCAAACCTTATTTGCTAGTTTTGGACATTAGGCCCCTGACCCACTGGGTTCGGATGCATAAACCTCAAACCCCAACATGTCTTTTGTCAGCTTTTAGGGGAGCCAGTGGTCTTGATTACATGAAACAGACAATTGAGGGGAAGATCCGATCATTCAAATCCAGAAAAACACTGTGGCTTGACTTCTCCAGGAAGTTTTACTTTTCCACTGAAACTCTCCAAGTCCAAATCTGGCAAACATCTTTCCTTTTCAAATGTCTTCAGGGTCGAGTGCGCAGCTCTTGATCTCGGGGTTGAAAGTCGAGCCGCACTGTGGGTGTAGACATGACTTAGAAATAAAATCTTCAAAGAAAAAATGTCTCAAGGGAGAAGCTCACCGAGCTGCTATCAGAACATCTTTGAGTTTTCTATGTTTAGTTACTAGCTTCCAGGTAACTCACGTTTCCCCCCAGGCAACGAATCTAGGAATTCCTTTGAACCCTAAGCTGCAAAGGAAAATTACCCGCCTTGTGCACCCTCCATGAGGATGGTAAGACAGCTTTGGGAAAGAGGCAGGCACTGTCTTTTGTTGAGACCCATCACAGGGTAAACAGAATGTCCCCCAGCAGCAGGTAGAAGATGTTAATAATCCACAAGTCAACATTCCTGTAGGGTTTAGCTACGGGGGGGCCCCTCGTTAGGCTGCGGTTTCTGGAGACCCTAAGGGCAGGAGGCCTGGGGGCGGCAGTGAGAGAAAGGGAAGCACAGAAAGAAGCAGCTAGCAGGAAAGCACAAGGCAGCGGAGGCACTGGGCGGGGGTGTCGGAGCCAGGAGCCAGTCGGGGGACAGGTGAAGCCGAAAACCTCCCACGGTGAGGTAAGAGGACGGGGTTTGCGAGATGAAAGGCTGCTCCTGGGGAGCTCAAGCCCGTGGGCAACCACCAGGGACAGTCCTTGGAGAAAGGTTCATTCCTCCCTCCCTCCCCACCCCAGGTTTCTCGAGGCTCCCCCAGGCCTCAGGGCAGAGTCTACTGCGGAATGTGTGGCGCGTCTGGACAGGCGACCTCCTGAGACTGAACCTACCCGTGACAGGGCCGGGGCCGCCCAAGCTGAGTTTCCAGAGTCTGGGGGCCGCGGTCCAGCCACACCCGTGGGACCGGAGCCTGCGGGGGTCTGAGCCCAGGGCCCGGAGAGAAGAGCGGGTGATGGCTTGAAGCCTGGTTTATCTGGATGTTAAGACAAGAGCCTGCGTGGGACCCTGGCGACTTTCCGCGAAAACTCAGCATCCCGTGTTTGAAGCCGATTCCCCTGCAGTGAAATATTCCCAGCAGCCACACGTGTGCACCTCATGCCCCACGAGAGACCTCACGACCGCACGCCGTCTCTGCAAACCCACGATGGGACGCGCAGGAGGACCGCGGGGGACCGGGGGCCGGTGGGCAAACGCTCGGGGCAGGGCCGGCCAGGGAGGCGGCCGTGGGAGGCTGCGGGGGCCACGCCGCTGCCGCAGCCGGGAGACTCCAGGGCCGAGCGCGGCCCCAAGACGGTGCGTGACCGGAGGAGCGTGGCTGCCTTTGCCGTTAAGGACACCGAAATGTAAATTTCATAGGATTTTCACAAACTGGAAAATTTTATTCTGTAGATTTTTTCCAGCCGTGGTTAGCTCGTGGCAGATTGGGCCGGCAGCTGGCCGTGGGCTGCCCTGGGTGGGGGCGGTCGCCGCTGCCCCGCACAAGGAAGGGGGCACAGAGCCGGGGAGAGGCGTTCCCCAGGGAGAGCCCCGTACGGCGGGCGCCTTGCCGCTCTCAGCGGTTCCAGCAGGTGCGTTAGCATCCTCCGTGCCCTACCCAGACCTACAGAACCCAAAGCTGCTCCCCAGCAAGATCCCGGGGCTGACAAGTCCGAAAGGTCCTACTGAAGCTGGAGAAGGCCTGGCCGCGTGGGTTAAAGCCCGGCTTCTGGAATCCTAGGCCTCCTTCCAAGCTCCGGGCCTATTAATAGCCATGTGGCCTTGGACAGATTATTGTTATTATTATTATTATTATTAATGCGCCCGTTCCCACACCTGAAAAGGGGGGCTGGTGATCCACGAAGCGCGCGCGGTGCCTGGCCAGTGCTTGTTATTCTACGCCTGCTCCGGCCCCTTTCTAGAAGATAAATGTCCACCCAGGGACCCCGGCGGGCCTCTTCCTCCAGGACAGACACACTCCCGCCGGTCCCTGAGCTGAACTGCTCCGAGAGCCCCTCCCCCGGCCCCCCAGGACCCCATCCATAAAAGAAGAGAGACGCCACAGCTCCGGCGGGAGTGTAAGATATATTGACGGTTGTGAAGGGACAACTTGGCGACAGCTCGGTCTGCGGGGAAGGCGTGCGGCACACACAGGCTCTGTTTTGGGAAACCGCGTCATTAAGCTCTCAGATACGTCTCTGGTTTTGAACATGATGTTTTGTTTTCTTCATCAGCGGTTTACTACTCTACAGTTTCTCCTCGAGTAAACACACAGGACGGCTGTTTGCAGAGCAAGGACAGGCTTATTGAGATGTTTAACAAGGTGAACTACTTCACAATTAGATCGACCTTTGAGTTAACAGCAAGATGTTTGTCCTTTGTTTTCCTTCGATGCCGCAGTGGAGGGGAGGCGCGGGTTTACATGTTTAGTCACCAACAGACTCCCAAACATAATGAAAGATAACAGTCTGCTCAAAAAATTAAGTTGTAATTAGGCCCTGGGTTTTTTCCAAGGCTCTTAAAGTCAGATAATTTAGATTTACAAGAGGGAAAAAATAGGCATGATGGAAAACTAAGTAACAAAACAACTACTGAAAAATACATCTGTAGAACACAGTGGTCAGTTGTAAACAGCTCAGAAGGGCAGAGAAACAAACAGACCTTCTAGAACGCAGGCAGTCCCACGACAGTCCGCTGCTTTTTTCCCTAGTGGCTATTTTCCTACCATAGTGTTGAGCTTCATTATATTAAATAACTTATACGGGTAAAAAGGAGTTTGCTAACCAGCAGCCAACTCGAAATCTTGCGGGAAGAGGGAGCCGAGGAACTGGGAACGCAGCACACACTGAGGGGAACCCGAGTCCGAGTCCGCGCTGAGCCCGTCTTCCCCCTCCGGGCAAGGCCCTGGAGCTCAAGTCCGGATCCACAGCGAAGGTTTTCTCCCTCCCTCCTCTCCCTTCTTCACTTTGTTAAAGAAACACAGGCTTCCTAAGAGCCAGCCCTCAGCCGGGCAAGTCCCATTAGCAGCAAATGTTCAAGCAAATAAAAAAAAAAAAAAATCACAAACACACACAGAAGAAAGCTCCGTCCAGGTGCAGAGCTGTGAGTCACATGGAAATTCCAGAAGATGAATCACGGGCCGCGCCGGCAGAGGATTCTTCCTCAGGCGTCTTCCGTGAACATCTCCGTCTCCCAGAGTCCAAGTCTCCCACCGGCCACAGGACGTGTGTCCCCGTCTGCCCGGAGCCGGCCTGCTTGCGGGGACTACAGGACACTGCAGAACTGGTGCAGAGACGCAGCCCTCGGCGGTCCGCGCGGCTCAGGGCGGCCACGGTCAGCGCCTGCTCCTCAAACTCTGCCTAAGAGGCTGGACCTAGAGAGCAACAGATGACAGTGAGAGACGGGACGCGACGGCGGACTTGGGTCCGGGTTACAGTGTCCCGCCCGGTACCGGCTCCACCTCTCCTAGGCCCCGAGTTCGATTACGCAGAGTTAGAAAGAGGAAGAAACGTTCACGTCTGCACTGGTCTGGTCACAGGTGGGCTTACTCAGTAGAGAAGCATCTGCACATTCCAGTGCCCACGGAAGGCATTTAAACAGCCAGGGACAAGACCGGTGTCTACCCCCAGGCGGATGTTTGTCATTGCCACTGCTGAGCCCAGGTGAATGGTGCCGGCGCCAGCAGGAAAAGCGTCTCTGGGGAGTCACCTGACTGCCTTCTACGTCAGAGTGATACAGGTTTCAGGTAGGTACTATCAGCCTAGAACAATTAGCCTTTGTATCCACTTAACATGCAGCTTTGCAAACGATCATGCCCTATTTTCCTTGTCCTCTTGGTGGCTGCTCCGATTTGGCCAACACCTGCCGCAGCCCGACATCCTTCCCCAGCGTGGCAGGAGCGCAGGCCCAGCGCCACAGTGGGCATGGAAGACCCTGTGCTTGCCCTCGAGGGGCTTACGTTGTCATCGGGGTAAGAAGCAGGGCACTAAAAATCGCCCGTCGGCTTGGGGAAAGACGTTTGCCTTGTTCTCCATCGGAGGAGATACGGATCAGAGAGGGCAGGCAGTGCCGTGGGGCCTGAGATGACCCAGGATGTGGAAAGGACGCAGTGAGCGTCTGTTCTTCAAGGCTCCGTAAAAACCACTCCCATGGAGAAGCTAGTGTGTTGTACGAAGAACATCTTCCCTGCGTCTGTCTGCGTATCTCCCCACACACCGTTCTCTCTCTTTGGGCTGCGGTGGCCCCTCGGAGACACTCACCAGAAGTGTCGCTACCGAGCACGTTAGAGCGGAGCAGAGCCGCGGGCAGACGCATGGATTCGTCCCCGAGTCTAAGCCTGCACAGGGCACCCTCTTTTCCACTCCCTATTTCTAAACTATCCACTAACGTCTCGGTTCACGTTTCAACCAATCGAACGTTGACCGTTACTGTATGTTGTGTGTCCGGTACACGGAGATATGGGAAGAGGCTGTGTAACTCGGTCTTTAGTTTGTACTGTCAGCGCTCTGACTTTACAAGCCCTTCCAACTACGCTCCGGCCGCGAGGAACGCGGCGTAAAGAATCACAAGCAGGACAGCCTGCACAAGACGCATGTGGAGGCTCGGACTATTGACGTGTCCGGATCGCGCAGGGAAGGCTGACGCCAGGTATCCTGTAAGTGCGGCCGCTTTCCCGGCTTACCAGTGCCTACAGATCGATACGAGTCACGACAGTAAGCTCTACTCGGGGGCCATGTCAACTTCAAGCTCTTAAAAACTGGAAAGGGAAGTAAAAAGAAGAAGAAACATGGAAGGCAGGGAACAAGGAGTCAGTCCTTCCTAAAGCTCTCACCCAGCACTGAGGAGTGCCCCAAATATCCGTGAACCCAACAGAGTAATATGAAATTTTAATATAAATAAGTCACTGGCAGGCCCACAGCTTATGACCGTCCACCTGCGCACTGGCCCGCAAGCCTGCTAACGTTCCCCTGATGCCGGGTGTCGGCCGCACCTTCTTCTAGTTTCTGTCTGGAATAAAAGAAACCATTTCCGGGGCGCCTGGGTGGCTCAATGGGTTAAGCCGCTGCCTTCGGCTCAGGTCATGATCTCAGGGTCCTGGGATCGAGTCCCGCATCGGGCTCTCTGCTCAGCGGGGAGCCTGCTTCCTCCTCTCTCTCTCTGCCTGCCTCTCTGCCTACTTGTGATCTCTGCCTGTCAAATAAATAAATAAAATCTTTAAAAAAAAAACAACAAAGAAACCAGTCGCTCACCCATCACCTTGACGTGCTCTAAGCATAACGGTTCCACTGTCTCTGGACCTCATCCCTCCTCACTTGCGTCCAAATGAAATCACACAAAACCAAATCTAACCGAGACACGCTGGTTCATGAAATGTGGCCCAGTATCAAGTGAGATGAAGACTCCCAAACGACTCCGGGAAGAAGAGAAACATGCTTGTCCGCCTGGTACAACAAGGTACATGTTCCCATTGTCTCTTAGCAGAAATACAAATAGAGCAATTCTGACTATGGGATTACTGTAGCCTGGGCTACTTTACTTATTAAAATATCTCAAATGGTTAAAAGATACATTTACCTATTACCTATCCTGGTTTTTTGGAAAATGCATTGACTTGAAAATGCCAATAGATTAACACAATTCTTTAATTTGAATAGATACTGGATCGTGTTTAAAGTCCCAGTCCCTGGCAGGCTCAGTCGGTTGAGCGTCCGACCGGGTTTCCGATCAGGTCACGATGTCAGCGTCCTGAGGTCAAGCCCTGCATCCGGCTCCGCGCTCTGCTCAGGCTTCTCTCTCTCTCCTTCTCCCTCTACCCCTCCCCACCCGCTCCAACAAGCACATCTTCAAAAGACAAAGTCCTAACTTCCTCCTTCTCTCAAACCAAAATGGGGACCAAAATGCAGTCACCAAGAGAGTGACACACTCAGACTGACTGAACCAACCGGTACTTGGGTCTCATCGCAGTCAAATACAATTTTAGTGTTAGGACTCTTCAGAAACAGAGTCTGAGCTTGTTATCGCTTAGATGACGGGCATGAGTCGGTTCTCTTCCTACCATTCACACTGCGGGTAAATAACGAGAGAGAAGGACGGCAGAGTCACCGCACGCGCCACGGCATAAACAAGTGAAAGGCCATAAAACTGAAGGAGGGCAAGGAGGACTTTCAGCCGCGAAGATTCAGGAGACAAGAGAAAAGGCGCAGAGAGGACCGGAACACAGGAGGGACGTCCTCCAGTAAGTCCCAGACGGCCCGTCGAGCTGCACGGCAGTGAGAAGCACAGACTCACCGTAAGGACTTCCATCGGTCCTTCTCTATGTGATTTTCAGGTCCTTCACTCTCGTAGGATGCCAGGTAGAGCGCTACAATCAACCAAAGTAGGAGCGCGTGAACACGGAGGCCTTCTCCTGCGCACCACCCCCGCCAACCACCCCGCTCATGGCTGAACCCGAAGCAAGACTCTAGCATGTCACCTACCCCTGGGAAGCACCCGGTTGCCGTGAGAACACAGAACATCACTTGGCCTGACTGACCGTCTCAACAAAATCCAAGGGGCCAGGGCGCCTGGGTGGCTCAGTCGGTTAAGCGTCTGCCTTCGGCTCGGGTCATGATCCCAGGGTCCTGGGATCGAAGCAGGGAGTCTGCTTCTCCCTCTGACCTCTCCCCGCTCATGCTCTCTCTTTCTCTCAAATAAATAAATAAAATCTTTAAAAAAAAAAAACCCAAAAAACAAAAAACCAACTCAAGGGGCCTCTGGGCCAAAAAGGTATTTAATTAACTGATGTTTATGAGGGGAAACAGCTTCCAAACGCGAGCCACACGATGCTATCACAGGCTCACATTCACGTTCTTTATGGGGGGAGGAGGTTCTCTCCTGCTAGCCTTGATTTTAAAAAAGCCTTTCTTAGCTCTAAAGCCAGATTTTCCAGGCCACTTTTTCATTCTTCTAATATTTTTTTCTTTAGTTTTAAATCAAAAAGAATCTCACTCAAAGACTTAAAAGCTCAGTATTAACCCCACGTGCAGGGGTTACGAACAATCAAGTCCCCTCTGGGATGGGTAACGTCAGTGCAAAGCACACGTCAGTCAGGATCACTAACAGCACTGATCTGCTACGAGAAATTACGAACACCACTGAGTCCCAAGATACTAGAATATAAAAGATCGAAAGAATGAATCCCTACGTCTTTTATAAAGTTTATCTCTCTTCTCATCATTTTTTTTTCAGTATAGACAATCACTGTTTCTGCCTAAAATTCATTAACATCTTAACAGGTCAAGATTTCCCACTACTTCTCCAAATAGCAGTAGGTAGCGACTATTTTTGTTTGTTTTTCAAATAACTTTTAATACCATCATGCCACAAACAGAACACCTTTTTTCTCCAGTGAAGCAAGTTTCAAACAAGGTGGGGAAAAACGTCCTTCAAAGGACTGTTCCCATGTGTCCCCAAAGCTCGGCAGCACTAGGATTACAGAGAATGTTTAAACACAGAAACAGTCTGTTTGTGGGCGAAGAGTGAGGGCCTGGCCAGTACTTTAGGGGCGCACCGCGTGGCTCCCTGCGCAACAGAAAACTCTTCAGGAGGATGAGCTCAGAAGACAGGCCTCGTGTTGGCGACGGACCAGACCGAGGCCTGCTGTACCCGCGCGCGCCCCGACGGCAGGCTGCGGGATGTGGGGATGGGCAGCTCGGCCCCAAGGCCACTCACCGTCCTCGCTGAAGACCGGCACCGTGAGCAGATACTGCAGGATCTTCCGGTCCCTCTCAAACGGACATTCTACCTGTTTCCACGTCATGAACTCACTCACTTGTTTGGCCAGTTCCCAAAATTTCTAAGAGAAAGAAGAGTTGAAATGCGGTCATGAAAATCACGGGTATTCCACGGTGTTTCTTCCCCCTCTGGCTTCGAGCCAACCGAACTACGTGACTTTCTTAATCTCATACAAACTAGCTCTAGGTATCTGTGCAGAACAGGTAAGCATCTACGCACATCCCTCCAGATAATTATTAATAACAACCCTGCAGCTAATTTGCTCTACTCGGTCCTCGGGAGCGGCATTTCCTTACAAAACAACAGACAGAGAGAAAACTTGCTTCTAGCACTTCAGAAGCGGCGCAGGCGGCCTGGCCGGGAGGGAGTGTGCCCGGGCCGGCCCTCCCTGCACTCGGATCCCGCGGCCTCCCCTTACCTCGAAGTTGACGTGGCCGTTCGGAAGGCGGTTGGCACAGCCCTCGTTGAGGAAGTAAATATCTTTGATTAAAAGACTGAAGAATGGTATCACGATCTAGAGAAAAGAAAAGATTTGGGTTTGCCCGGGCAAATAGATATTCAGTCCCTCATGGAACAGTACAAGGGTCCCTGACGGCCATCAGCGACCACGTAACAGGCAACAATGAAGGAAGACACAGTCTTTCACTCGCCGCCCGTGACAGCGCTTTCCTCCCTTGCATAATTTTGCTGAAGCTGCAAATGCTAATAATAACCAAACCCCAACAGAGACAACGGGCATTAGGAGGTGGAGGCTTATGGAGCTTTTGCAGTCTTCCGGACTGCCGTATCATAAATGTACAAATCCTAGTTACAGTCAAGGGAAGAGCTACAAGAACTCTGGCCTTTCATTTAGCAATCCCTGAGGCCAAGCAGAACACTAAAGGAATCTGTCACCGCAGGTATCTTCAGATTTTAAGACGTGGGACCCACTGCCCCACTAGAAATCGGTCCTGCTGTATCCTTTAGACTTACACGTCTTAGACCAATCGCTTTTGAGATGAACATTTTACACTTGAAGACATCGCTCAAGATATTGTGAGAGCTCAGGGTTGGAGGTCACGGTTGCTACAAACTCGCTATTGGGTAAACCTGGCCTTTGGCAGAGAACAAGCAGGCACCTGTTCTCGTGGGAAATCACCTGGGCAGAACCTTGCACAACGTGTTGGGAGATGTGTCCAAGCGCATGTGTCTGTTAGAATTAATGGCTGTTTGAAAAGCAGTAAACCTCCAGTAAGACGCTCCTGCCTCAGGTCTTTGATTTGATGAGGCGGTATTTAATTAACCTAAAATAATCATCTCTAAGAAACTATCTTAAATCCTGTGAAGTCCATAACGAACAAAGAACAAAGCTCAGATACTGTAACTTCCACCTTTTCTCAAGTGCCAACAAGTTTTTGCAGATTCTAAGTGTGCTATAGCGTGCAATGCTCCCCACACGAGCCGTGGGCCCTGCTGTTCACCGAAGAGCACGTGTTTGAAGTTTCCCTAAGCCTGTGACTCACGGGGCACATCCACCCCAGAGGATTGGGATCCCTGGAAAAACAGGCATTTGGGCTCACACACAAAAATATGAGGTATCACTTTTCACTTCTAGAGGTAAATTCAGATGTCCCCCAAAGTCATTTAAAAAAAATAAGCCTGGGTTATTTTTTTATTGCATTGGTCGCTGGAACAGCCCAAGTGAATCTGTGGTTTTGAGTGTCTTTGAGTCACTTGCAATCATTGCGATGGTCTGTAGAAGCCTCTCGGTCAAGATGCCCTCACCCCCTTCCCCTTCCAAGATCACCAGTTAATCCTCTATTATTTGAGGACTAAACGGCCGTCGTAACAATGAAAAGGCCTGCCCAGGACCTCGCTTCATTGAAAGGGCACCTCTGACGGGCAAGCCTGGGTTTCGGACCCCGCCGGGCCTCGGCTTCCTGCAGCTCCACGGTTTACCAGCAGTGCGAGCCGGGAGTCTACACGGCGGCCTGCAGCCCGGCCCAGGCCCTCCACATGTTGCCAGGGGCCACGCATTTAACATTTTCAAATGACTGGAAAAATATCAAAACAATATTTCAAGAGCATGAAAATGACAGGAAATTCAACTTGCAGGGCCCGACAGCCTCCCTGGAAAAGAGCCACACTTGCTCACGCACCCACGTGTCGTCTGTGTCCGTTTCTACGCCTGCGCGTCACAGCGGAGTAGCCGCGTCGCCCACAGGGCCCAAAATACTTGTGACCTGGATGCGAAAACTCTGCTGACCCCTGATGCAAGCTTAACATACTAAGAAACCAGTTTCCTCACCTTAAAATGGAACAACAGTAACCACCACACTGACTTGTGGTGAGGATTAAATAGCACAGGTCTGACCTCAGGTCAGCTCTCCCCAAAAGCCAGTGGGCAGAAAGGGGAAACTACAACTGATGCACCTTTACGTTAACACGGACGGATCAACACAGGGAAATGGAGACTCAGTCATAACCAAGATGTGGCACTGCACAGTGTAAGGGTTTTAAGCAAGAATTTTCTTGATTCTCAGCGCTGGGCTGTGAAAGTCACGTGCTGTTGAGCGTTCTGTCTCACACGGATATCGTAAACGTCTCGTGCCCCATGTCATGTGCCTCCAGCAGAGGCTCAGGGCTACACCTTACGGAATATGCACACTCATGGTGCCCCCAAGATGATCCTATATATACAGAGAGAGACAGACTTCACGTAGAAGAGAGAGCATCCGGTATCTGTCTGACTTATTTAACTCAGCATAACGTCCTTGAGGCTCATCTATGTTGTCAGAAATGGCAAGATTTCATTCTTTTTCGTGGCTGAGTACTACTCCATTGTGTGTGGCGATCACAACCTCTTTACCCATTCACCCACCGATGGATCCTCAGGTTGTTTTCCTATCTTGGCTATTGTAAATCATGCTGCAATAGACACACGGGTACGGAGATCTTCTTGTTTTCTTTGGATAAAAGTCAAAGTGGAACTGCTGGGTTGAGCCCTAACTAACGGCTTACATCACTCTTCCAAGAACACAGAAATGTAAGTTATCTCCCTTCACTGCTCTGTTCCTTACACTCATACGCCTTCAGCTTCTACATTACTCACAGACAGTTCTCTTCGTATCTGCAGCCCCTACAACAAGCCTAACATAATAAAAATCAGGAGATTATAAGGGCTTTGGCTTCCCAGGCACTAAGGTAGTCATACGGGTTGCCAACAGGAGGAAACAAAGGCTCCGGTTTCTGGGAGGTTTTTGGAGGTCCTGACAATGGTGCCTTCAGTGGGAGAACTTCTCAAGTAATAATGTTTTCCAATTCACTTTCAAAACATTCTTTTTTAAAAAATTTTATTTGTTTAAGTAATCTCTGCCCGCAATGTGGGGCGCAAAGCCACAATCCCGAGATCAAGAGCTCTATGGACGCTTCAGCAACTGAACCAGCCAGGCATCCTCTATCAAAATATTCTTAATTCAGAAACTTGGCAAATATGCTTTACAGACACAGTCGGTTTCATGCCTTAGAAATGCATGCTGTTGAGTGGGAACCAGTTCCCACAAACATGAATGGAATGGTAAAAGGATTTAAAACCATATAATCATATGGGAAATGGCTAAAAACCTGGAGGCAGGAGTACCCATAGGAAAAGTAGCTGTTTAAAGATCATTTAAGGGCCTCCATGCAGAAGACAGAATTGATGTGTTCTAGGATATGGTCCCTAGAGATGTGCCACCTTGGTCACATAAACTTACAATCTGAAAGAATATTAAAGATGCTATTACCCGAACCGTGTTGCTAGGAAGATTTATAAATTACTTGGGAATAAAGAGAGTTTCTCCTTACTTCAAAAGAGGAAAAATAAACCCCAACCCTCCTGAATAAAAGATGTGTTTTGCCCAGAAATGTTCTCATTCACAGCCTTTGAGACCAATTGTGAAAAATGGCATTTTTTTTACGGTGGTGATTTCGTTTGTTTTACGAACGAGAGAGTGCAGTTCAGACTCCCACACAGAACGGGTTGATAAGGACGGCAAAACTACAGCAGGCAGAGCTTATGAAATGATTAAAGGGTAAATACTTTGGACTGTTCTCTGGAAGAAGCTGCTGGAGTCCCAGAAGTCTAGTCTTTCTGGGGGGCGGGACTTCAGAGTGACTCTGGCCGGGGCGCCCTGCTGGAGGCAGGGGTCGTTAGCCTCCTGGCTCTCCTGGAGGGTCCCACAGAGGCGGCCTCGCACCCCGCTGGGGCGTGCGATGAGAGGATGCGGCCCCCTCAGGTGCTGATTTCCTGAAGCCGAAGCAACTTCTGATCAGACTTTTTCTCAGTCTTGCCGCAGGACTGCTGAGACTTGAGCAAGTAAAACCTAACAGCTGGTCCCCTCCGTCCGGCTCAGTTGAGACCGTTTTCCCTGCTTCATCTCCTCTCTGACCTTGTCTCTTCAAAAAATTTAACTATTGGGTTCCCAGCATCTGTCCAATGTTCTCAGGACTGACACTCTGGACTTCGAGGAGAAGCAGGTCAACCTTTCCAAAAGGCATTTCCTCCTGTGATTTGTTTTTGTTCCAGATCACCGAGGCCAGAGCTTTCTTGCAGAAGGGACTGGGGTGTCCTGCAGTGTTTTTCACCCTCATTCCTAAAATTTGTTTGACTTAGAAGATGGACAGAATCTAAGCGAAATAGACTTTCCTCAAACAGCCTCGTCAGCCCGTTTACCGTAAGCAGGTATTGACGTCCCAGACGACACCATCCCTAAACGCCAGAAGGACGGCTCCTCCTCACCTGCGAGACAGGACACTAACATGGGCCGAGAAAGGACCCGCAGAGTCGAGCGTATGACAGAGCCAGGACTGTAAGGAACCGTTCAAGGGGCGAGCAGACAGAGCGCGGACCACTCGTCTCTCAGACATCACCCCTGCACTTCCCGCCGCCCCTGCGGCCAGAACCAGCCTCACACTACAGTGACCAAAGTCCTTCCTGCAGGTAAATGACGTAGCCACGGGAGGTAAGTTGATTCCCGTAAGAAGAACGGTTATACTCCATCAGCTACCCTGTGCCGAGCTGAAATGTCTGTTTTCCATTAAATCAAATTACTCTAATGCTAGCCGTCATCTTAACACATGACCTCATTTATTGCTTGAAAAACAACTCAAACATAGAACAAGATGATCATTGAAATAATGCAGTAGCAACACATACTGTCCGTTTATAACAGATACCAACACGGTGCCTTCCTCTAGCATTCCCCTTCTCCACGGGCACGGCACAAGCCCTTCCGCAGTCTCTCGACTTCTCTTCTGGATCTGAAGCTCGGGGCAGGAGTTCACGGTGCATTTTAACACCACACGTGGTAACTAACATGAATACAACTCCTGTAGGCACGTACCTTCTCTCGGCTGCTGTGAGCCGTTAAAGACCTTTGCGCTGCCCCACGAAGAGCTGTTCGGTAGTTGTAGAAATTACTGGAAGGGTCCATCTGATGCTGTCCACAAAACAGAGAAGAGTATTAACCCTTTACTTCCCACCAGCACAAACTCGGCACGACCATACTTTGAACCCTACATAACCCGTTGCGATACGTGAGGGGGGCCCAGGGAGCGTCGTGGGTTAAGTGCCAACTCTTGGTTCCAGCTCAGGCCCTGACCGCAGAGTCACGAGATCGAGCCTGCTCAGGGCTCCAAGCTCCGCGTGGAATCTGCTTGCATTTCTCTCTCCCTTTCCCTCCTCCCTACCCCTACCATCTCTTTCTCTCTAAAATAAATAATAGATCTTTTTAAAAAATTGCAGTAGGTGAGACAACTCATTAAGGATAGGAATGACCCCCTCATACACACGCAGGCATAAAACCCATCAGAACACACGTGTTTTCTTTGCTGAGGTTTGATACATTTACGTAAGCTGAAGTTGGCTTCAACAAGGTCAAACCTAGACCAAATTCTTTCCAGGTTCACCTTGGAGATTTGACTTAAAACTGATAACAGAGAATCAGAAACTAGCCTAGGAAACCACTTCGAGGTTTCACTCAAATGTTAACGGACCAGTTGCCGGTTGGCCGTGTGTAGTGACCCTTTGTTGTGAACATATTCTTTGCATGCGGTAACAAATCACTCACAGGTAACCAAAGCGTACTGTCTTACCAGAAGGAGAAGACATTAGACAATATGAATAAAGCCATAATAATGCAATACATCAGTGCTGCTTCCCAATTTGGAGAAAACTTAGGAAAGGGCATTTTTTTATTATCTCCAAAGACCACGGATTCAAAGGACCAACATGCCAAGGTGATAATGACATTAGTATGATCCAAACACAAATGCCTTTCTGGACAACTCTTACTATCCTCCGAATTACCCTCCAGAGCCTTTGCGCAGGTTAGCTAAATGTGCTGAAAGATGGCGCATGAGTATTTCTATAGGGATGGGAACTCTCCCCCCGGGACACTGCAAATACAGGACATCAGCCGGCCCGAGGCAGAACTCCCAGTGGCTCAGGATCCAGACTCCATCCTGGCAAACAATAGGGTATAGCTCACAGGCCGTATTTCTTCAGTCGGTTCGCCCCAAGGTGGACCGTCTGTCTACGAAAGGGCCGGGCTACAACCCGATCTCTCCTCCCCTCTGCCAGTTCTGACCCCCTTCCCTTCCCTGCGTCTGTAAGGAGAGACGGGCTTTCTTCCCTATAGGGACGCCCTGATCAAGGGCAAAGCTCACACAGAAGAATCTCACTTTCTGGCTGTAAAATGTTAACAGCAAGGCCCCAACTCCACGTACCTCAAGGACATCAAACTTTGCAGTCTTCACTTTAGCCCATGTTTTTTTCAGTCGAGACACGGGGCTCATGTTCATGCCGGCTTCCCGTTCGGAATGGGGTGGAGAGGGGAGAAAAAGTTGAAACAGACAAGTAAGAGAAGTCATTCGAAATTATGCTCCAAAAAAGTGTTCATCACTAAGTGCAAGTTAACTTGATAAAAAAAAACACCTGCCAGTTTTCCACAGTAGAAATACCATCTCATACCCCACCAGTAACACACGGACGTCCTCCTTCTCCTCATCTTCACCAATATCTGGGTCACACAGTCCTTTTTTTGTTTCTTAAAGATTTTATTTATTTATTTGACAGAGAGAGATCACAAGTAGGCAGAGAGGCAGGCAGAGAGAGAGGAGGAAGCAGGCTCCCTGCTGAGCAGAGAGCCCGATGCGGGGCTCGATCCCAAGACCCTGAGATCATGACCTGAGCCGAAGGCAGAGGCTTAACCCACTGAGCCACCCAGGCGCCCTCACCCAGTCCTTTTAATTTCAGTCATTTCAATGTGTGAAATGGTTTTACATCTGATTTTAATTTGTATTTCTCTGATGACTAATGATACAGAGCACATTTTTATATACTATTATCTATAATATAACAATAAGTATATAAAAGCAAACTTTTGTGACATATCTAAGTATCAGCCCTGTTTTTCACTGGGTTTTTTGTGTCCCTATTGATTCACAGGGTCCTTTATAGAGGTTGGATGCAAGTTCTTTTTCAGCTGTCATATATGACAGATACTTTCTCCCATGACATTTTCTTAGTGGTATGAGGGAAAAAATTAAGTGAACTTCTACCGCCTAGGACTGTGGACTTTTGGGTCTCTGATTTCATGGTCTTTCTGCTCACTATTTTCACGAAGTAAACCAGATAAAAAGCCAAAATGTGGTATTTTTAGCGAGAAAACAAGGAAAATCATGTTGAAAAGAAAACGGAATTCAAAACTGGTGAGGGGGAAGTTATCGGCATCAAAGCACCGAATCACATCTGGTAGGTTCTCCAACTTCAAACTGACTCTGACTCTAGAGGGTCCAGTAAATATTCAACTATTTATTGATTACCTAAAATGTATAGGATAAACATATGATTTATCCTATAAATAGAGTATTTTCAAATGAGAGTCACTGTCAATAATTGTAGCATGACTCGGGCACTATGTTTATGGGATGGATGAGAAGAAACACGGTCACTGGTGTTAAGATCCCCACGTTACAAAGAAGGAGCAAAGTTCGCCCACCAGGGTAATACGGGCTTGCAGGTGGGGAGTCCTAGGAGCGTGGACAGTCACAAGATCCCGTTCCTCGGGCCACCTCCGGCGCGTGCTGCTAACATCATTCTGCGCAGTCTCAGATCATACATTTTTATCACGCTTGACCACAAGCTGCCCGAACACTTTCTAAATCCTCCTTTTAGACGAATCTCTCCCTCATGAGCTGCTATCGGTAAATGTTTAGAGGAGGACAAGCTGCCTGGCTGTACTCGGTGAAGACACACACGTCAGAGTGCGCGCTCTTGTACGATGCTGATATTTAAAGCGTTCGGAACATTCTAGAACAACTCAGGATTCAAAAGTAGAGTTTTCATTAATGAAACTGTACTAGGTGTGCATTTTTAGTGGACACACTTCCCAGGACCTCACAAGTGAAGGACCCGTGCCTTCCAGAAAACACTCACAGATGATGGCCATCAGGGAATTGAAGTTGCCGATGTTGAAACACTCCCGAGCTACGTCGATGAAATACTCGATCATCCTTGCCCGATGCTTCTTCTTCACAGGCTGTACAGAGACGGGGGAGAAGAGGAGGGCAGTGATGCCACACGTGGACCCAGCAGATGTGAGATAGATAGGAGAAGAACAGTAGGAGCGCGAGGAGGAAGGGAAGCTCGCCTTCTCACCATGCAGATCTCGGTGGCAACCAGGTAGCTGAGTCGGTTGAACCACTCCACATACGCCTCCAGGTTTCGGGTTTTCTTCCGTTCACTGTAGCAGCTCTGCGGAGAGCGAGCAAAGCGAGCAGATGAGTTGGAGACCAAGAAAAAAGAGCGGACTGGGCTCCCGTTTCTGTCACACAGGGGCCTTTGGCCCAGTTTGTGGAGTGAGACGGCCTTCTGAGACAAGGGGATGGGGAAGGAGGGAGAGAAAATCACTCACATTCTGGACTCCCTTCACAGAAATATCATAGTCTCGTTCTACGGTCCAGTGAAACCCATAAGATCTAGTCAGAGACATACTCTGAAGTGTTCAAAATGGGGCCCTTTCCTCCCAGAAACTAAGGCACTCTCGGTGGGAACTGTCGTCCGAAGCACAATTCAAAGGGGTTTTGGCTGCGCTCCAGAGCAACCTGGACTGACAGGTGCCCTGGGAATGCAGTGAGCAACATGGCGAGGAGAGGCTGAGAGCCGGGACTGGGATAGTTTCTCTTAAAATGCAGTCTAGGACAAAATTTCAGCATCATGTAGCAAGAAGCGAAACATCTTCCAAGCGAGGTGAATGAGAGTCTGGGCTGTCCCGGTCCATCGCAGGGCGAACGGCTCATTATTCAAAAGCAAAAGGAGTTCAGCTCATCTTGGCGCTCAGGGCCAAGCCTGAACAGGGTGATTACACTCCTCTTTCCTTCCTTCCAAAAAAAATCTAACAAACAAAAAAAAGCCCACTAGCCTCCTACTGCAAAGCCTAATCCTTGCTTCCTGTACTGAGGGAAGCTATTCTAAGGCCGGAAAACAGCTGTTACCCCTAAGTTCCAAAGGGGGTTTTCACTAGTGGATGATCCAGTCTTTGTCTAACAACTCGAGATGCTTCTGGGGGCCACTGGGGAACCATTTCCCATGTGTGTTCATCGATCTTCCATCCATGCATGTTCACATGTGGCTCACTTGGGCAAGAGCCTGTCATGAGGGATTGACCTTGAAGCCAGCAGCAAAGCGACCGTTACTCGGCTCACGGCCTGTGGGTCCTGTCTTCCCGCCCCTGTGATTGCTGAGTCACCAGCGGAGCATTCTCTGGTACTTTTTCTGACTTAATCTGCTAAAACCATTACGCCTTTATCTCTGACCTTCCTCACCGCAGATCCTGTGTCTACTCGCTTATTAAATTTCCCAATAAGGAGGAAGAAGAGGCTAGGGTTTGTGATAGGGTAAGAACACGGGGACGGTGCTTGAAGACCAGGCTTAAGAAACACGCAATGAATCAGATGTGGCTAATGAAAAAAACACCTTCTGACTGTAAAGCCTAAGACAAAATAATTCCAGTCTCTGTCTCTTGCATCCACTATCACAGACTAAGGACTCCCATTTCCAGTTGCAGAGCTGACCTCTAGGTAGACCGATTACCTTGTCATTGTCCAAAGGGTCCTTCTGCACAAACGCCTGAACAAATTCTTCTGGCCCAATATAATTGAGCCTTTCCTGAAACACCAAACCAGCAGATCAACGTTAGTAAAGAAAAGGAAAAAAAATAAACTGTTAACTCCTTCTGTTGACTTCTGGCACGGCCTCCAGTTTTTATGCAGCTTCTAAAATGAGCCTTGAGCCCTAAGTACTGTCATCGCCTTTGCGATCTAAGCAGAGGCAACTTTCTGCCGACGTCAGTGCCACGCGGCATAGTGAGAGGCTGGGCAAGCCATGGAGACGGAGAGCGAAGATGGGAGGTCGGTCAATCTGCCCTTCCGTCTTGCTTGCTAGTGCTTAAGTGAATTTCCCAGGGCGTCTGGGTGGCTCGGTCGGTTAAGCATCTGCCTTCAGCTCGGGGCGTGATCCCAGCGTGCTGGGAGGGAGCCCCACGTCAGGCTCCCTGCTCTGCGGGGAATCTACGTCTCCCTCTCCCCCTGTGCTCTCACTCTCAAATAACAAATGTATCTTAAAAAAAAAAAAGAAGTGAATTCCCTGAATGTCAAAAACATTCATGTTCAAGGTCTAAGCAAAACATAGCTACCGCCCATAGCACTTCCCATTGGGTCACACTAACACAGTCTCCCGGGACGTGACGGCCGACAACGTGTGCGTTGCCACAGCAAACGGTGACAAGGACCTTACCAGCTCGATGTGAGTCAGCTGCTGAGCCAGAGTGTAAGGGTCACTGCAGACGGTAATGATGTCCCTCTGAATGGACTGGGGCTTGGTCTTGAGAACCGTGAGCCGATCCGTGGACGTGGAGCTGATTTTGGCCAGGACTTCCTCGTACTGGCTGAGCGTGGCCAGTTTGCGGACCAGACCCTGAATCATCTGCTGGACGTTCTTCCTGTACGTCTGCGGGCAGAAGCGCAGGGTTACGCTCACTCTGCGTGTGGACCGTCCCCCGAGGCAAACTCGGGCCCGTGCTCCCGGGCGCCGGAGAAGCCGCGGGCAGTTACGGGACGACCGAGCCCAGCTCCTAGAGTCCGAGAGGGACACGTCGCCCATAGGAGCCTTTTCGGACCTGGACGGAGAGCTCTTTGCTCAGGCTGCTCTGAGAGGACGAGTCAGGCTGAGCCAGGAAAGCCGCACAGCGGCACTTTGATGAGCTGCTGCCGGGAACGGAGTGTGCCCTGGGCCGGCCCAGGGTCGCCCCCTTCACCCCGCGCGGGCCAAAGCACGCTGGTCCCCGCTCGGAGCAGCCTCGTCCCAAGGCTTCTCCGCCGGGTCACCTTCTCGACCTCCCTGCGCCTCTCGTGCCCGGTCTTGGTCATCTATAAGCGACGCCAGCCGGACAGAAAATACCGCTCTCAGCCCTTCCCCGCTCTGGCCTTGCACAGAGGACGCGGCTGGCGCCAGGAGGCAGAGGAGGTTCATTGCTGGCACCCGGCCTGCACGTGACTCACGTCCGTTCGTCTGCGCTCCCGAGTCCGCGCGAACGCCCGCGGCCAGCCGGTCCCGCGCGTGGCGGTCTTCCCCGAGACGCTCCCACGGCGCCGCACCATCCGCGGCCGCGCGCCACGGCCACAGCCTTAACGCCACTCGGTTCCCACGGCGACTCCCGTATTCGAGACAATGTCAGTCTCTTGAGTTTTTAGAGCACTTGTGAAGTCAAAGAAATAACTTCACAATCAATCCATCGCCACGACGGAAGCTACGGCTTCTCTTCTTCTGCCTTGTCTCGCCCCAGACTGCCGCGCAAACGACCGCCCCGTAGGTCAGCGACCTGAGAAAGGCCCCCACACGGACCCGGTCCTTGGGTCAGCGCCTCCGAGGAGGGCCGTCCCGCTGCACTGAGACGGGGAAAGGCCTATGGTGATGCTCCTCTGCTTAGTCACACCTTTCACAAGGTGTTACCCACTATCACTTTCTGAGATGAATTGTTTGAAAACTGAATGGCATCTTACCCACAAGGACAAGAGCCTTATCGTGTCACAGAGGCAACCCGGTGTACCGGAGCAAATCACAGAAACTCAGACGGACAGATACCTGCACACTTAAGGAAAATCCCAAACGCATCTGGAAATGACCGATTCTTACTTAGTCAAGGCAAAAGCAGCTCACCCAGCCTTCTTTTCCTTTTCTTTGTCTCCACCAGTCTGGGGCATATTCTACTTAGTTCTTTAAACTGGCCCGTTAGATCACCTCTTTTTTTCCCTCTGTTATTCACAGACCACCCTAAATCATTAATGAAATACCTCAGTGTTTAAAAAGTTGAACCTTCAAAAAATCTATGTTCCACCCAGCATGAACGTTACCAATTTAGAAAATGTGATCTATTTGGTAATATGCTTGTCCCCCAAAGAAAAATGTCTTTTTCTTTGGAATTTGAAGGAGCTCGAGACTGAATTAAGGGCTAATTAAATTCCTCATGGTGGGGTGAAGCCGGGGACAGGGGAGGGGCAAAACGGGTGAAGCTGCTCAAAAGGTACAAACTTCTACTTACAAAATAAGTAAGTCCTGGGCACGTGATTACAGGGACTATAGTTAATAATACCGTATTGCATCTTTGACACTTGCTAAGAGAATGGGTCTTAAAGTTCTCATCACAAGGGAAAAAGTTCTGTAACTGTGTAGTGATGGATGTTAGTAAGACTTACTGCGATCACTTCACCATCTATGCAAATATCAAGTCATTAAGTTGTACACCTGAAACTAATACACCGTTAGATGCTAATTAGACCTCAGTAACAACAATAAATAAAAATAAAATAAATCCCTTATCCCCATCTCCCTTGCTCTTCTGCTTTCATTATTTTCAGTTACATTAAAAATCTGTGAACTTAAAATGGTCTCTTCACCCTGTCCCAAATGTCATACCCAACATTCCCGGGGGATGCTGGTATGTAGCAAAGCATCAGGATCTATGCTCTACTGGCATATCTGGTGAAAGATTTTTTTTTTTTTTTTGGATTATTAACTAGCTTTATTTTTATTTATTTATTTAACTTAATTTCTTTTCAGTGTTCCAAAATTCATTGTTTAGCACCATACCCAGTGCTCCATGCAATACGAGCCCTCCTTAATGCCGACCACCAGGCCCTCCCAACCCCTGTCCCCCCTCCCCTCCAAAACCCTCAGTTTGTTTCTCAGAGTCCACAGTCTCTTATTCCACACCTTAAAGTGTACTTTTTTAAGGGAAGTAGTTGAGGGATGTATGGTCAGGGATTCAGCTAGTGAGCGAAAAGCAACAAGCTATAAGGGGAAAATGTATACAAGAGGGTGTAGGGTAAAGCTATTTGAATAATGAAGAACGTGTGTGTGTGTGTGTGTGTGAGAGAGAGAGAGAGACAGACAGACAAAGAGACACACAGAGAAAGAGTGTATGCATGTATGACCTCTTTAAAGTTTCCTGCTGCCATTTGAGTCCATTCCAAGCTTTGTGTTGTTAGGCGTGCTTCCTTACTGAGTCATGAATTGCTAAATATGCACTTACTCTTTTTTATAACTTCCAATGCCAGTGACAGTAATTACCTGGCAAATAAAGATAGAAGAAAGACCAGCCCCTTAAGGAAGAGAAAACTGCATTCTCCCCACTACAGTCACTTGTCACGGAATTCAGTCATTAGCTCCATTTCATGTTTCTTGTGAGCAAGTGCCTTCATTTGGGGCACATCCCCAGGGGGAAACATAGTAAGCCAAATTATGCAGAACTGTCCCAGCAGATTCAGCAGAACCTGACAAAATCATACACAGGGCACACCTGGACTCACTGACTGCCAAAAAAACCCCTAAAGTCTCGGGCGAGAAGCAACAAGTCTCCAGTCAAGCCCACGCTCCTTCCTGTGGAGGGAAGTAGGTGTTTTCCTCTTCCAGTAACTGCACAGTTCGCTCCTTCATTCACGCGCAGGCTACTGAGTCCCGATGCAATGCCGGGCACTGAGCTCGGAGTTAGGGACACTACGATGAACAGAGTGGGCACCACGAGTCAGCGGGGGGTCGGGGGGGGAGAACAAATAGTAAAAAAAAAAAAGCAAGTAATTCCCAGCCACAGGGTGCTCTGAAGAAAGCAGGGCTGAAAGCCAACAATGAGGGTGTTGCAGGGGACTGTGTTTGGGTGGTGAGGGAAGGTGTCTCTCTGAGGACACCATGCATCACACGATCTTAGAGCCGCCCCGGGTGTTAACGCAGCACAGTTGCCTCTTCGATTTGCAGGAATAGAGAAGACAAGGAATCTGGGGAACCTGCCGAAGCCCGCACAGATCGACCAGATGCCAACAGTGGCCAATTCTGAAAACAGGACTAAAGGGGCCAAAGGAACGGCCTCTCCCTGTAAAACCCAACCGGATCAAGGCAGGGGACAAAAGCCCTGGGTTGATCCATTCCTTGGTTCGACTTGGCTTACCTTCTCGTTTCCTCTTTTCACTCAAAACCATCTGACAATCTCAAGGTTTATCAAGGATTTGTATTAACAGAGGAGTGCTCACAAGAAGCCGGTTCAAAGGCCCTGGGGCCCTCTGACTTCCTCCCAACACTTGAGGGGCTTGAGCCTGACCCAAAAAACCAGACAGGATCCAATCGGACTGACACAGATGTAAGTGATCTCCCTCCTTGACCACCACCCCACGACAAGCAAAAGGCCACCCATCAGACACTTTCAGAACGGTAACTTTCTATCTGTAAAAGATTCTTCAGGTGTTCTTTGGAAAAGATCAAGTGACCATTCCTACCTTTTAAAAAAGGCAATGGGGGAAGGTCAGTTGACTGACCTATCAAGTTAGGTACCTAAAGTACAATTTAACTAAACGTGGTGCCGACTGACTCCAGACTCGGACTTCATACAAGAAGAAGTCCTTACGGTGCCACTGATCTTTTGAGCACCTTGTCCTACCCCGAGTTCACTGAACCAGGACTGATGCTGCCCAACAGACACAGGCTGATGGAAGAGCGGCTAGAACAGCACCCTGCGGCACTGAACTTCTGCCTTTGTGCGTGGCCGACCCACCAATTCATACCTGGCTGGACCCCATCACAGGCAAACCGGCAAAATAATCTCAACAGTCCTAACTTGCAAAACGGCTCAGGAACCCACTCACTCAGCCTCACAGATAAACCACGGCTGTCTGGATCACCACGGTTCAGTACAACGTCACACAGGAGCAGCAGAAGGGTTAAATACACTCTCATGAGGACATAACTGCAGGCGAGTCATGTTTGTCCACTGCAAATCTGAAATAATTTTTTAAGGCGGGGGGAAGGGTCTTCAAATAGATTCACCAGAAGCGGACACAACAGACGCTGTCTTGTCACTGATCTTTACAGCGCAGCACCGAGGGAGCGCGTTCTCAAGGAAGGTCACTCCGAAGGGAACATGCATTTCAAGACGAACAAAACACGACATCTCTCCAGTGGCCAAACGCTCTGTCCGTCTTTCCCTGTGTGGAAGGGCTGTATCTGCACCCAAGGGCTCTGCCCCCAGGAGCTCACTGGCTGCACAGAAGCTACAAACACACCCTTGCCCAACAAGCTTCAGCACAAAATACCAGGCCTCCAGGCCTCCTTCAGGGAGGATCACCCTGCTTGATTTAATAGCTAGTTAGCTCTTGTCAAAGGCCTGGTGCAGGGAAGTGGTATTTATGACAGAGTATCCAAGAGACTCACTTTTCTCCACCTACCCTAGGTACTAGCCTTGAACCAACTTTCGGCCACCAGGAGACTTGGATCTTTTCCTCTTTGTCTTCTCCTCTCCAGAAGAATGACCTTTGCTAATGACACAGGAATCATACAGCCTTGGTTTTTTATCAAGGAGCATTTGTTATAAAACCTACACAGAGCAGTCTCCTTGATCTCATTCTGTGCCCCCTGGATAAAGCTCTCCATAAGAAAGTTCTTAAAATTTCATTTCATTTAATGCCCTGAAGAACTAGTAAGCTCTCTTTCCTGATGGTGAAAATCCCATAACCAACTGTATTTCTCTTTTACCCGAAGTTGACGCCGAAACCGCAGCCATCCCGTCCTGCTAGTTGCTTCCAGACCCTGTGTTTTCTCCCTTCCATGGTTACAAAGTGTCTATTTCTGATGTATCAACACATAACTTATCATCTGTTAATACATTACCAGGCTATTTACGTTGTATCTATTTGTGTTTAGATCTATTAATATGATGTGTATTATCATACATGCTATGTAACTTTCTGTGTCAAATCTTTCAGAAGGAAGAAAAGTACAAGTAAAATTAAAACACCCCTGCAGCATGAACCCTACGTGTGAATGGACATGAACGTACCCCCAGATTAATCACATGAAATTCCAGATGATAACCCTTCGAAGTGGGATTATGTAATCCTCCCCATTCCGCACACCAAATGGGCCACGATGCTATGTCAAAGATTTGCCCAAAGGCAACACAGAAAGGAAGACGTGGAGATCGTGAGACATGATTCAGCACCAGTTCCCACCAAGGCTTGGCCTGGAAATTCAAGTGCTTTCACTAAAACTCAGGACACCAACCTCCTCGCCGCTGGCTATCCGGTGAGCCAGATCCTTCAAGTTTCTCATCATTCTTTCATCCCGAAAATCATAAGGAAATGTTTCCGTCCATTCCGTCAGGAGCTGAAGGATTTTGGGTGCAATTTTTCTTATCTGGTTCTGGAAGAAAGAGCACATCTCGTTCAGTGATCTCTATCACCATGGACGGCGTCCCATCTCTAACTGAACAAAGTCACTGGTAAATGTCTCCTGTAAAGTCTTTGGGCTTATAGAAGTCTAGTACCCCTCCTCCAAGTCAATGCCAAGTGGCACCAACTTCAGGCAGGATCTAGGGCTCTTCCATGGCCATGAACTTAAACTGTGGGGGCTGGCTTGTTTCGCATGAAGGACATGATGGTTTAATTTTTAAAAATTCTACCATACTGACCATAGTGACCGGCACATACACTGACCGGCACATACACTGCAGTATTTTTATATACTGAAGTGATTCAACAGGACCAAGAACGTTAGAGAAATAAAGATCTTAGATGAAAAGGAACACGAATTCCGGTGTCCAAGCCTCCACCGTGTTCTTTATGCCATTCCCCGTTGCCTTGGCACAGCCGTGACACCATTTATGCCCTTCAGCCCGGGGGAAGGGAGCCAGCTTCACAACATCTAAGTGACAGAGTTACCAAGCCCAACAGAGAATAGTAAAGTTCAAGGCATATCATTACCTTGTCACTGCTGGGATCACTTGGTCTCTGGTGCTCAACACATAAGTGGCAAACTTTGGCCATTAACTCATACGGATGCACGAACAACCGAGAACTGAGGAGGAAGGTAAATATGTACGTTCTCTGCAGTGAGAGGAAAAACATCACCGTGGTTACATTCTCTCTGAGACTAGTATGTCCCCATAGTTTCCACATCTTATTTCATTAAGTTCTCTCGATCAAAGCTAACACACTGCAGTGTCATAAAATAATGCTTCGTAGTAAAACACCTCAAGATGGATTTTTCCTTTGCCTTCTGATGTACCTCTTCCCTTCAACCACACTAAAAATAACAGAAGTACAAGATAAGTTTATCTACTGAAATTATTCAAAGCACACTTTCACGTCCCTCCCTCTGGACGCCAGGACACCAGGACACATAACTCACTCTCGCTAAGGAGAATGAAATTCAGCCCAGAGACACTTAAAGACATTGACTTAAACAGATCACCCCTATAGAATCTTGTTCTGGGTTCAGATGTCATGGTAACTCAATGGAAACCAAAAAAACACCCAGCCCACAACAGCTCAAGGATTCTCCAGTGTGTCTGGTGGGCACCCAGCAGAGTCTGTCCGCTGGTGCTAGAACATTCAAAGGCAGGCTTTCAAGTAATCTGCTTACTCGCTCGGAGGCTAAGCAACTTGATAAAACACAATATCACCCTGTATACTTTTTCTTAACTACATTGTCTCCCAAGAAGCCAGTAATGAAGTAGGGCTTATTTGCTATAACAGTTTCAGACTCCCAGTGAAAAGAAAAATCCAGGGTTGTTTTTCATTTTGTTTGGGTTATTTTTTTTTTACCCCCGCCTCCTCACTTAGGCGCCTTTACTAGCTCATAAACACTTACAGAGCTGAACAAGGGATTCCTTTTACTTCTGACCACAAGTGTTCCCTGTGTGGCAACATATTTCACAACGCTATGCAGCAAATCGCACAGAGAGATAACTCAGGGAGAAACACTGTGGGGAACTCCGGCGGCAAGCACACTCTCTCCTCCGCGCACCAAGGTCATCATTATATTTATAAAAACATGTGACTCTGTGTCTAGATGGTTTCATGAACTCCTTATCAACAACCAGCTGCTGTTCAGTAACAAGGGGCAGCTCTGGCACCAGCGAAAAGGGGGAGAAAAACACCACTTGCCCAGAAACAGAGAAACCTAGGTTTGATGCTGATGCTGGGCTGAGACCATGTGTGGCTCGCTCCGCATTCTGAACTTCAGTGCTCTCTGCTCTGGCCTCTTGGAATTGCCATGGAGAGGGAGAAAATGGAAGTGACTTCTCTTGACTAGAACGTATTACCCACGTAAAGGCGGGCTACCAAAGTAAAACATATGAACCGCATCTTGAATATGTCTGTTGTTCCCCTTTCTAGGAAGTCTTCCTGTCCGACTTCACTTTCCTCAGTATGGAGATGGTCTTGGAAAGAAAACAAGCATTTAAGTATCCTAGGAGTATGCACTGTCTTCTGGCGTTTCTATGCAAGGACAAGGTATATGCATGAATTAAACCTACAGATATCTCACTTGGATGGAATCCGGCCATCTACAATGTGGTTCCAGCCCCGAGAAGAAACTGATATGCAGACAATAATCAAAATGTGAATCACACGCAGGCTCCACTGGATCTCAAAACACTCAATAATCAATAGGCATTCTCTGCCTTGAAAAATTCTTAGCAGCCCAGATACAATTCAGTAGTATCTGGGGTCCCTGCCCCCACGTTGTAATTTCCTGTAAAGACCAGCAGGGACGCGCTTCCGAGGGACGGGGGTACCTACGTCCGGATAGTAATCCACGTTGGGCACCAAGTGCTGGATGAGCGCTTCCAGAGACCCGGACAGGAGGTTGTTGTCGTGGTAGCACAGGCCCGCGCAGCCCGCCTCCGCCGCCTGGTACAGGTTCCGGTTGTAACCGCTGCTGTCGAACATGGCCGAGAACGGCGGCGTCTGAGGCATGCTTCCCTACAAGGGATTTAAAGGGAGAAAACGCAGCGTCAGTGATGTGCTGTCTGGAAGGAAAGTCGCTTTCCCAGCGAGGAGGGAGCAAGTAACTTTGAACACAGCTTGGGAGGGAACAGCAGCGCCATGGAGAACGCGACTCGCTCCTGGAGGAACACGCGCACTGTCCGGCTGAGCACAATCTCATTCAGTCCGATGCCGGGACATGCTTAGGTCGGAGGATCCAGCTTGGATCTGAGTTCGAGTCTCCGGCCGCCGCATGCAGACATCAGTCCTTCCCGTGGAGGATGGAACTGGGCTTCGCACCGCCTGGTCCCACAGAGCCGAGCACCCAGGGGAGGCCGTGCGAGCCTTCGAAGCTGCTGGGAAGACTGAGCATCCCGTGGAGGTGACACCGGACTGACCCGGGGTGTAGCAGGAGATTAGCAGGACAGAGGCTGCAAAAGTAAAATCACAAGAGAGGCCCAGACTTCAAGTACTCTGTGTGTGTGTGTGTGTGTGAGCGTATGTGTGCGCGCAGGTGCATGTGTGTTACAGATGCGTGTACGTAAATCCAGTCAATGCTGACCCTCCAGCTTCCCCCGGGGGGTCTAACACAGCCGATTTTCACCCATTTGTGTCAAATTCCTTTGGGGTGGGGGCTTTATAAAGCCTCCGTTCTCAGCAAACACGTGGGCCGAGAGGCTCCTGATTTGGGGGACAGGAAGCCGGGTGCCAGTCCTCTCCATTCATATGCTTTGCAGCTCACAAAGCCCTTGTTCGGGGGGCTCAGTAGAGGCCAGAGGCTATTAAGTTGTGACTCGGATTCCTAGGGACAGAGCTCGGGACCGAGAATAGACTGTCGTTTTCGGGCAGCATGTCTGGACAATGGAGGCATCCAGGAGCGACAGACTGAGGGTCTCAGAAGGCAAACAATGCGGGAAGCCAACCCCTAGCTTTGGACCCAGGGGGACAGGGTGTGTGAAGGCCCAGGAGGACACAACCTGGGCTAATCCTTCTTTTCAAGATGCCAAGGCTATTTACATCTGAATGGGAGAGGGGTGTTAGCCCTGTCTGGGAAGGCACATCCTTCACTCCGAGGGCATCTGCTCCCGCTCCAGCCAACAGGGACCATGGCGTCATAACATGTGCGCGTGCCTTGGCAAGGGTGGCCAAGGGGTGGAGTGTTGGGGCAAAAATCTACTATTAGGACAACTTGGCAGATGAAAACAGCATTTAGGGAAGGAAGCATCAAGAAAAAGAAACAGAAGAAAAGCTTCAGCCTTTTGTACTCTATCCCAACCACAGACCAATGCCAAGGAGAATGCTGGAGGGAAAAAAACAGCCACCAATGGGAAGACATGGATTACTGAGAATCACTCGGGGGATCTGTCACTACGGGCGTCATCACTGCCACATCCCTCGCTGAGGCGGGACGTGGTCGTAACAGCCAAAGGATCAGGAACTACAGGACATGAGCATTAACTCAAATGCTCCAAGCCTAGTTAACGTCATCGTTAAATAAAGAACCCAATGTCAACATTTTATAAGACAGTGGACAAAGTGTGTTTCTGTCCGCTTCAGATCACCAGTTTTCTGAGTACGATTCATGTGCAATATAATCCTTACAAACAACTTGTCCTTGGTGGGATGATTTTTTTAAAAAGAGCCTTTTTTTCATCTACCTTTTCCCTGAGAAACTCAAAATGTCCATAAACAGAGACTCTGGGACCCAAGATGAGAAGCGTCTCAAAGTTCAGTCTGAGAGCCTGCAGGGAACCGTCCATCCGGATTTGGTCACCACTTCCGGCTTACAAAAGCTGTAGATGGTCAAAAACCATACGGCGTCCGGCCTGAGCAGGATCACAGGTGGGATTCCACCGTGCCCTGGGAGTGGGGCTTTTCTTACTTTTTCTGCCAAGAACCATGAATTTTCTTCAATTTCTCCATTTATTCATCACTGCTGAAACCATCCTAATAAAGTGATTCGGGTAGATGGTTGGCCAAAGACATGGAATTTCAGGAAAATCAGAAAATGCTGAAAGTTCAAAAGGATCATAGAGAGCGTCTCGTCCGGGATGAAAAATAGACTTCGCCTCACTGTCCGGCTGCCGTCAGTTAGAAGCGGGCGCCTGGCGGCCTGAGAGCGAGTGAGGAGAACACAGGCTGAACGAGGTGGGAGAATGTGTCCTAGGCGGTTAGCACTGACCGCAAAACGGGTCACGGAAGAGGCCAGAGCCCCGGTGCCACCACAGTCTGCTCCGATCGCCTATGTTTATTCCAGTGCAAACCCTGGAAGGTGGAACGCAGTGACCAGGCTGAGATGTCACAGCGCTGTGGCCGCAGCGGACCCCCCGCCCCGTGACTCGTGTGCCCTCGCTGCCTCCCGCTATTAACCGTAACCACTAGCCCTTGATAGTCAAGGGTCACCCAGCTCCCTTTCAAGAAATCAGCACCAAAGCCACAAGTATTTGTACTTCTCAGTTTCTTCCTCCACGAAGCAGACAAGGACTTAGATCTGACCACGGCCTCCGATTTAACAAAGCCCTGATCGGTGCTTCACAGCTGCGAGAACTGCAGAAGGTAACGCCACCACTGCCTCCCCCGATGTGTGTTTTTTATTTAGAAAATGGGTCTCAATTTTGTTCACTCCTTCCCAAATCCTAAATCGTAACAAAGCTATTAAATTCTCTTATAGCCAAGTTCTTCTTAGAGCATTACTAGAGTGACGTCACGAGGCCTCTGCATCGTTCCTTGGGAATAGGTCACTCATGGGATTTCTTTGATGAGGCAGAAAATATCCACACTTAGAAAGCCCCCCCCAACCAAGCACAAGGAAAATACTGCAAATGATGGAAACCTACCTGGGGTGGATGAATTGGGGGTACAGCTTAGGACAACTACGAATCAGTTTCAAGAAGAGGGTATGTCACAAGTCACTTTCTGCCTTCTAGTCACCCCCAAGTTCTACTGCTAATCAGCTGAGCTCATTCTCCCACGAAGCATCGTGATAGTTGAACTTGCACATAGCCACGACCGACCGCTCAGATCCGAGTCGCTCCGAGAGACGCCAGGCCCTCATTCATGCACGTTGGTCCTATTTTTCTACGTTGCCTTATACTCGAGACGGCTTCTTTCCCAAGCCTTAGGCCCTCTCCTTCCCTCCCATTCTGCTACTACGGGATCCTTGGAGCAAGGGAAAGTTCTCCACGTTCCACCTTCCCTAACTGCTCTGATTCCCCTTCAAAGCCGCTCACCTGGAAATGCCTTGACGCATGGCGCAGAAGGCACTGAGAAGGTTAGCAACTCTGGTCTGCGTAAGGTTTACTGCCTACAAATGCCTTTTGGAATTCTTAGACCTACCCTTTTTGGCAGACATCCTCCCGTTGTTTTGACTGCGTAAGCAGCTACGGTTCAGAAAACCCGTCCTCGCTGACTGGGGTTACATAGCAGATAAGGGACAGATAGGACCGTTTTTCAAATCTAGACCCTCAGGTTCCAAATTTATTTTACTACATCATGTTGTGCTACAACTGGACGTCCTTGAACCTATAATATTTAACCATAAAATGAAAAATCTGCCAGTCTATCCCAAATTGTAGGCTGTAAGAACAATTCCTGTGCTTCACATGGTCCATGTAAGTCATTGCTGTCAAGATGTATTAATGCCACTTTTTATTCTTATTAAGAAGCAATACTATTGTGCGCCTGGGTGGCTCAGTAGGTTTAGCTTCTGCCTTCAGCTCAGGTCATGGTCTCAGGGTCCTGGGATCGAGCCCCTCATCGGGTTACCTGCTTGGCAGGGAACCTGCTTCCTCCTCTCTCTCTGCCTGCCTCTCTGCCTACTTGCGATCTCTGTCAAATAAATAAATAAAATCTTAAAAAAAAAAAAAAAAGAAGCACTACTATCATGACAGCAGAATTATTTACATTACTGATGTTTGCAATCAAGGCAGAGATTTTGGATTTTAACATACACTATGTTAACACTTAGTTATGCACATAGTGATAATAAGGCATGTGTAACAGAATTTTTTTAGCAATATGAAATTAAAGAGTGTCTTACAATGGATGGCATGTCAGATTCAATTAAAGAGAGTAATGCTTGTGTTTACTTCATAGACCTCCAGTTAAAAAATAATCTTATTGAGACAAATGATAAAAATAAAGATCATGGATCATAGTATTCATCACCCGTTTCTGGACAATCTCTAACAAGTGGCCAGTCTAGCCATTTTCTAGAAAGAGAAACTGCCTTGTGAGGAAACGCATCTGACGAACGAGGGGAGGCCAGCAGGACCGTCCAGGAAGCACTGACCGTGAAGTGGACCTTACATACCTAAGAAGACAAACATAGCGGTTTCTTTCTTTCAAGTATCTTCCCTGGTTTCACTCACATCAAGAACTATTGCTTGTTCAGTAATACTCAGATTTCTCATCCAAGATGTGAATTCTACTTGCTCCGGTTCTGGAGTTGAAAAACGAGGCTCAGAAGATTAAATGTTAACTTGGTTCTTGTTTAAAAAAAAAAAAAAAAAAAAAACACAGAGAGAAAATACCCGAGTACTGGCCACGAGAATGCAGAACGGCGCTGACTTCCAGACACTGTTAATGCCCGGAATCATTTGCTAACGGTTTCCGTAGTGGAAGACGGGGAACGGGGGGCGCTGCCCCTAACCCAGAGACCCCATTTATTCATTTGTTTTCGTCTCAGTGTAGTTCTGATTTCTTACCTGGAGCAAACCTTCTCCTTACAGCTCTCACAATTAATATTATCTATCTCTACGGTCCTTTAAACTCTCAATTTTCCCCTCTGCCTTTTCCAGTACAACCTCAAAACCAACTTCTCCGCTATCTAGCACACTCTCTCAGCACAGATGCTGCCCAATCCAACAGACCTCTCTGTGAACCAGAGAGGTTCAGGAGAACCCGACTTTTCCAAAATTAGAATATGTGACAGCATTAGGGTAAACGCCGGCATTAATTTACCATTAAGTCAAACTTCAAAGTAGTTAATTCCTTTAGAAAAAAAAAATCATATGAGATACTTGAAAAAAACTGCTGACTTTATTCAAATCACTATCAATGAGATAAGGCAGAGGACAGGTTCGCCTCGCAAACAATTCTCACCTTACAAAAAGTTTCATTTGTAAATCCTCTCCTGGAAACAATATATTCAGTGTGGCCGGTGGCTCTTAACTTTCTGGGGCATTCACAAACCTCTCCCCACACTGCCCTGAGGGAAAGGTACCAACAAGACTGCTAATACCCTCGGGGAGTTCAGACCCCAGTTTAGGAACAGGTGCAGACCTGGACAGAGCCTAGATGAGACTTACCGAATCAAAGAAGAACATGGCAGTTCTGAAGGGAAGGTTGGTCTAACACATTCAAGCCTGGCTCCTTAGAAATCAAAGAATCCTAGTATTTTCAGGTACTGCCAATCAAATGGAGTTAGAGAATTTTAACATGATACCTCTTCTGGTTTGGGTAGAGATATTTAAACGGGTATTTTTCCCCCTAAACTGAGATGGCACTTTGGGGTGGGGAAAGATGTGATGAGATGATGGGAAGCAGATTTTGGTTTTTAAAACCATGAACTAGGCTAAAAGAAAGCTTAGAGCCATGAAATTAGCACAGAGATCACAGGTTCTATTGGAAACTTCCCACCGAGAAGCAAAAGATCTACCCAACTCAGGTGTACAAGATGAATGTTCTTTCTTAAAATTGACTTGGTAAGCTGAAAAGTTGGTTGACAGACTAGATATGTTGCATGGGCAGCTAATTCAGTCACGAAGATCTATCATGCTCTTCCAAGGACTCTGAAAAGTTCAGCCTGACATTGATCCAGAAGCGAGGAAGCAAGCTCTGGGTGATTTAAGGGATGAATGGACTCGAAAGGCAGGCCTAATGGTTTCAAAGCCGCGAAAGCACCAGATGAAAAGCTGCCTTTTTCTACACAGCAGACTGTGTTTGAATTAGTGGCTGCTTCAGCACCACGTTATTTATGAAGAGGCAGGTGCACCGGGATAAGGTGGTTTCAGGTGACAATCAAACGGAAAAAGAGGCTGAGGAAGAGATGGGTGTGGGAACTAAGTCAGAAGCTGTCCTTCGACATCTGCGGCAGGTGCTTTGTAAAACTCTGCCAGAACATCAAGTCAGCACGTCCTTTACACTTGAGAGAATGAGCTAGAAAAAGTAGGATTGGAAAACAAAACAAAACAAAACAAAAAAACAAAAACAAAAAGAAACAAGGGACAAGGAGCTTTCGATCCATATCTCATCACAGAACACTCCGGTGAAATATTTAACAAATCCAATGTCTTTATATGGATCGCTACCTTTCTGTTTCTGTTCAAGTGCTGGGCATGTGGCCCAATTAAAAAAAAACAAACCCACTGAAGTAGAGGAAGGCCTCCCTATCACAGCTGAACTTTGAAACTGTATTTGTTTAGTGAGGAGAGGCTTAATTTAATATCCTGGAATTACCGGTTTCCCAATTCCCGTCTCGATTCCAAAGGGACTTTGCACTTTGGTGGGATGCACCTTCTTCCTTTTCTCATTTGAGGTTCCAGAAAGCTGAATGAGAAAGAGTTCACATGTTTCAGCTTTACTCTCCCTGGTTTTCTCACGTACTTCTAGCTGGCTTTTGGCACCACTGGATCTTAGAACACGAGGACCGACTGTGTGTGGAGAACCATGGACTGACTCGGGGTGCAAGTAGGAGTCACGTTTCTGGCAATACCTAAAACATGGCTTCTTTGGAGCTTGGAAAGGTCTAGAAGATTATCTTCTCATGTCTTTCCCAAGCCAGGGGCAGTCCTAAAGGCAGAGATTTGTAGCAACAGCTCTGGAAACTGCAGAAATGCTACACTTCTGGTGACCTCCTTGAGGAGAGAGGTACAGTTCCTGAGCGCACAAACAATCAGAGTAGACAACTCTGAAACAGCTCACTTCTTTGGCACGTGAACAAAAAGTAACTCACTCCTAGATGGGTACATTCTTTGGAACTGAGCCCCAAATGCTTAGTAAGTTTCATAATCAAGGAGGGAAAAATGAGTATTTCTTATTAAAGAGGACTTACTTCTCTTCATAATGATGACCTTGATGGTATTACTTACCAATGTTACAAGATTTCATTAAAAAAAAAAGAATTTGCATTTTTCTTGATTTACCCTGGATGCTACTTAAGAAAACCTTTACTAAATCTTCACTAATTTACTAATTGTGACTCAAATAATTACTATCTTTGGTTTCCCTGGAAGAAAATTAAAGCTAAAAAATTTGTCATCTTTTGTCTTGGAGATATCTTGTTAGCAGTTTATTCATTAAAGCACAAAACAAAATTTCACTACATGACAACTCTGCATGGGCCTGGAGAGTCATTTGGAACTTTCCTACAAGATTAATCTTTACTGCGAGGGAACAGAATGCGTCCATATTCTTTATGCCTTGTTTTCCAAGTACAGCGTCCACGTAGTTCCTGAGCTGAACAGCAGATGGCTCCACCTTCCTGGCCTGAGCAAACACTGGCGCTTTCCAGCTAAAAACCGTGGGTGCTGGTTTGGAGAAGTGAAAGGACAACTGGAGTTCTGGGTGGAAAAAACCTCAGAAACTGGTGTTTGCGATCCTGGCATATTATTGAGCTTTGGAGAGTGGCACTGTTCATGCTGTACAGCTGAAAACAAACACTGGCTGAAAAAGTCAGTCAGTCTTATTTTGTAGGACTTAGGTGCCCAAATACAGGGAGAATTAATTACTTCTTTTCCCAGGGGGACAAAAGTGATCTTCTGGCTAATCAGAATCATCCTGATCTACTTACATGCTGCCAAAAGGAACCTTCTGGGATATTGGAAATGGTCCCCTTCTACACTGTCCAGGACAGTCGCCATTAGCTGCCTAGTAGCTATTAAGCGCTTAAAATGTGGCAGGCACAACCAAGAAACTCAATTCTTAATTTTGTCTAATTTAATCAAACTTAAGTTCACATGTCTCCACGTGGCTAGTGGCGACCACACCGGGCGACACAGATAGAAGGTGTAGGATTATCTGTACGAAAGCTCTCGGGCCAAATTACAGAACATCATATCATCTCGAAAAGGGTTTATGTTTCTAAACCCAATTCATTTCAGCAGGAAAATGACCTGATACTTAGTGAGGACATGTAGTAAACAATCAGAATTTTCTATTTACATTTATTATATAACATGGTTCCTGGGATAATTTTATTTTTTGGCTGCATGTTCTTGAAAAACTGAGCTTATCCCTCCCTCTCTGTCCTTCCCTTTTTGATAAATAGAATGATCCTGGTGGTCTGCAAAGGGTTTTCCTTCCCTACATGGCTATTTTGTATTTTCTCTGCATGAAACTGATTTTTATACCAGGGCTTCCTAATAAAATCTGAATCAAATGAATGACTTCTAGATAAAGACATACCTTGAAATGGAATAGTAAATATATAAACCTCAGAAAAAATGATAGGTCAAAGACTGGTTAAAAATTTCATAAATGGTGGGACACTGAGTGGCTCAGTCAGTTAAGCATCTGACTCTTGGTTTCTGCTCAGGTCAGGAGATCGAGCCCCACGTCAGACTCCATGCTCAGTGGGGAGTCTGCTTGAGACTCTGTCCCTCTCCCTCTGCCCCTTGTGCTTGGGCTCTTGCTCTCAAACAAATAAATAAAACCTTTTTTAAAATTTCATAAATAGTAGCACTGACTTAAGTAAAAAAAAAATTCCAACTCAACCTTCTTGATAGTAATTTTTAACACACTTACAGAAGAAAAATAAAAGCAAAAAGGAGATCAAGAAAATATTGAATCTCTACATAGTTTTTATCAATACAGAGAAACTTTATTCTCTTCATTTCCCTACACCCAGAAAGTAGCTGCACATACTCCATCCTTCATGTTCATCCCATTTAGGGCACAAATGCACGAAGGGACAGTACACCAAAATAAATCAGTTGTCACAGTACAAAAAGAGATTCATACATCACCTAGTTCAACACCCCATCAACTTTATAAACATTGCAGATAGAGGGAGAGAACAAATGACTTGTTAGGGCTCTGAACCCATCTCCCTAATCCCAGGGCAGAAATCTGTCCATAGCACGAGGCTGTAATATCTGTTATTTGAAGATAATCGGGATTGGTATAGATCTATTTTTTTTTTTAGTAGGTTTAATTGGAGAACCAAAATAGGACAACTGTAGTTCTAGAAAAGTGAAGGGGGTGGGGAGGTAACACCTAAATTGAACCACCAACAACAAAAATGCCATAAATCTTGAGCGGTATTTCCAACAGCATAATTTGTCTCTTTCAGGCTTCACGATAATGTTATCACGTCTTTTCCACTTGTTATTTGTAGCATCAGAATCAAGATTCTCAATCCCTCTTCGGGAATTCCAAGTTCTTTTCTAGGTAAAGCAGAATACCATCTTTTCCCCGTCTCTTGTCTCACGGGGAGACCTGCTAGAGCCATCCAAACTGCTTCTCTAAAGTCCACTTCTTCCAAGTAGCCTTTGGAGATTGGTTCCCTCACTTCCTGTGCCATTATTAGGTATCTTATACCCCGTCTAGATTCTCACCCAGCTTCTCCCCTTCATTTCTTTTTCTTAGATAGGAGTAATTCAGTTGTCATTTTTTTGAAAAGGTCTATTGTACTTTATTAGCTGGTTGTTAATTTTAGATTATCAGAATGTAATGTTACCAATAATACAAGAAATGTGTATTATGACAAATAATACATTTTTAGAAACATTAAGTAATATATACCTAAGAATATATCAGATTAGATGCTAAGGTGGGGTAAAAAAGACAATAATTGTAGATGCTTTCTGGTGATTTTGTATTCCAAAAGACAGTGTTATCTCAGGTATCAGGTGTGGCAGGGTCAGAGAAAATGAGCCATGGGAGAAATAAATTCTAAGAATTTAACATAGCACTCCGTTAGACAGCTGGAAAGTACAAGGCCAGTATGCTTAGGAGCCAGAAATGTTGCCACCTCCAGCAAAACAAAGGATTGACCGACATGTAGTGGAATGATGCCAACAAGAAATTTGCTAATCAGTAGCTGATCTTTTCATCTTGGCCAGAAAATCTGCTTGAAAGGAATAATAAAGCAATGCTTGCGAACCCTGATTTCTGTCAAAAGTGGCCCAACACCGCCCCCCCAAATTAAAATAAGCACTAATGACAGGCTCTAACAAGCTGCCATTCTTTTATTCTGTTAGGAAAACCGCAACCGCCAAAAATTTTTATTTGTATGGCTGTCTGAAAATCAGTTCTGTATTTTCCCCAAACCTCATCTGATCAGTTCCATCCCTCCCTAACGGCATCCCGGTGCTGAACTGGAGCCTCCTGGTGTGTTAGCACAGGTTTAATCGCGGTGGTGCAACTCTGTTTCCGACTGAGACCGGCTATCACAGGCCACGCTCCGGCTGCTGTTCTCAGGAGGAAAGAGTAATTATTCACCCCGTCTGAGTCTGACTGTACCAGACAGTATTCAAGAGCGCAACACCCTGCTCCCTAGGCTCTTCCGCTTTATGCACCCAGTTCGGAGACCCTCCCTCGGCCTCTGGAGCTCACCCAGGGCTAAACAGAGATCCCGGCGCACCAGCGGCTCCCACCGCGGTCACACGGGGCTGCCGACCGCGGGCTCCTTGGAGACACGCTGCTCCCAAACACACATACACGGATGTGCGTGCATGTTCTCCTACCCACACCGGGTTCATCGGCGAAGTGGGCACCTCCACATCTGGAGGAGAAGTCTCTGCCTGGGGATCTCCTCGGCTCTTCGCATCACCTGGACCACCCTGTGCGCCGTCGCAGGCCGGACTCCCTTGCTTTAGCCGGAGCTGCGTGGGTTCGATCCGGGTCCGGTGCAAAACAGCAGCGCTCGGGCAGTGCTCACGGGAAGCGGCCGTCCACACGCGCGCACGGGCGCGGACACCGCAGCCCCCGCCCCGCGCCCTCCTCCCTCGCTCCCGGCCGGCGCTGCAGTGGCGGCCCCAGACAGCTGAGCCCTCGCGCCGGCGGCCGCGGGGCTCCCAGGCCCTCCGGCTCACGTCACCGCAGCCCAGCCAGGTGTCTCCAGAGGCTCACCTGAGCTCGGGGAACAGCCAGGACACCGGTGCGCCCCAAATTCGCCAGGTGAACGGGGGGCTGGACACCACCCGGTCGTGACAAGCGCACGACTGCTGCTTCCCGTCCTTTCCCAAACCGGGTGTCACAGGGCGCCCCGCCGACCGCGCGCAGCGCCCCCGCCCCCACACGCGGAAACGAGCCGAGCAGCAGGAGGGAACGGCCCGCGGCGCCGCGGGCCGGAGACAGGGTCGGACGCGCGCGGCCAGGACTCGGGCCGACCCTCGACCTACCACGACCTCCAACCCGCGGCCGGGGGCGCGATCGCGGCGAGAGAAGCAGAGCCGAGCCCGAGCCCGAGCCCGTCCCTGCCGGCGGCCCGGCCCCGCACCTGTTGGCCCCGGTCGGCTCCCCGGCAGCCCCCGGCGCCCTCGGCGGCCGCGCAGGGGAGCCCCCGCGTCCAGCTTCGACCAGGCGCTTTGTGCGGGGAGCACCTGCTGGCCGCGACGCTCCCGCCCCGCCAGCGCCGCCGGCAGCCGGGCGCGGTCCCCGGAGCGCGGTCCCCGAGCGAGAGCGCAGCGCCGCCGCACACTCCCGGGCCGGGCTCGGGGCCCCGCGGGGAGATGCCTGGCCGGGAGCAACCCACCTGCAGACGGACCCGGGTCTTCGGCTCCCCGGCGCTTTGCCGCGCGCCACCAGCGCGACCCGAGGACAGGCGACCGCGGCGCGCGAAGACCGAGAGAAAAACCCGCCCGACCCGCCGGGCGCCTTGTTTATACTGAAACCGCGGCCTCGGCCGCCGCGCACACCCCCTCGCGCCGAGGGCCCGCCTCCCGCCGCGGCCCCGCCCCGCGCAGCCTCGGACCAATCACGGCGCGGTTCATCGCCCCTCCCCGCCCCCTCCTCCCGCCTCCGGCCCCGCCCCACCCCGCCCCGGACCAATCGCGGCGCGGCTCGCCGCCCACGCCGCCACCGCCTCCGGAGCCCGGGACCCGCCCACGCGCCGCGGGGCGCCCGGGACTCCCGCCCACCGCGGCCGCCGGGTTCCCGCCCCCGCTGCGTAGACCGGCGGGGCCCGGCTCGGCGGTGTTTCCCCGCGTGGGGTCGGCCGCTCGGGCGGCGCGCGTCCCTGTCCGAGTCCGCCCGCCCGGGGCTGTTTGTGAGGTCATGTGTGTGTGTGTGTGTTCGTCTGCGCGCGTGCTCCCCGGAGACACCGGCCCGCCTCGCTACACTGTATCCGCTCGCGCGGTCGGGAGCCCAGGTCGCGGCCCGCGCACCTGCGCAGGACGCCGGGTCGGCCCGCGGCTCGTCTGCCCGGCCCGTCTTTCCGCAGGGCCCGAGTGCGAGCCGTCGAGCAGCGCGCGGGGCAGGCTCGCGGCAAGAGCAGGCGGGCCCCGCGGTGCTGAAGCTCACGGCGGCCTCGTGGCGACACACGGGAAGCAGATGGTCACAAACCAAGTCTAAAACTGCGGCTCTTACAGGTTCCACGAGGGAAGGGAATCTGCTGTGAAATAGGATTCTGGAGGCGAGGGGGAGGCCCGTCCTCGGTGAAGGCTGTGTTGTCATGGTAACCACATACTCTATCATTGGATACTTGATAACTATTTTAGAAAAAGGGTAAAAACCTCAATAGTTCACCTTGTACAAATAAAAGAGACTGAAGGGAAGGAACGATGGAAACAAGGGAAGAAAGGCAAAAATTGAAGCACCGGAGACTGCTGCAGCTCCATGACCTTGAGGAAGTCAAGTGTCTTTTCTGGGCTTCAGTTTTCCCACATATAAACATCAACACGATTCATACCTGCGCTACAGGACTATAACTAGGATTGCTGAGCTAGAGGAGCCCTTTTTGTCCCTCCTCCATCCTCTTCCTGTTCCTCCTCCTTCCTGGCCTGGAAACGGTCCTTCTCAAGTTCACCTTGCCTATTCTTGGCTGATTCCTCCCCTCATTTTCTTCATCCGCCCCTCCTTTGACTTCTCTTCCTCTACTTACACTCTCTCCTTTACTCCTGCAAATGGGTCTCCCCGACTCAGTAATTCACTCTGAGCCTCTCTTCAGTGGAAAGGAGAAGCCGTTCGGCCCAGCAGGCTTGGTGGGAGTGGGCCCCGCAGGGAGGCACAGGGGCTCTGCTTGCCCAGCCTAGTCACTGAGGTTGTACTGGTTGTTTTGTCTTTCAAGCTCAGTTCTCCATCCTGGCTCTGTAACAAACAAGCCACTGAGGTTGTGCAAGCCATGTGCAATACTGAGGTTCCTGGGTCGGTAGCAATTAATTAAAAGGGTGACAGTAAACCAGGATTTCTTCGTGGAAATATCTGACAGAACCTTTTTAACCTCTGGATATACCCTCCCACCACCCTGAAAGATTTTGTCCTGTTTCCCTTTCTTAAGTGTTTCTCACCAAAGCAAAAATGCTTATTTTAGATTCTCAAAGTATAAATTGGACACTGATAGTATTGATTTAATGTTTTACTAAACCACATTCCCGCTCCCCATTCTGATGGACCCCCTATGGCCCCTTCTAGCCCCCTGTGTGAAAGCCGATACACACAGACGGGGACAGCTCCAGAGCTGGGTAGCCTACAATCGGATCCTATCCTATGGCTTTGCCAGTGATCAAACCTTACAAAATCCCATACTGAGGGACCCTGGGCTCCAGTTTGATCATATGAAAACAGCGGTCATAGTTTACAAAAGTAACTTCTTTGCGGCATGTTAAGATTCTTTAAAGGGACACATGCTTGGCTCAGTCGGCGAAGCGCCTACCTTCCGCTCAGGTCATGATCCTGGGGTTGGGATCGAGCCCCACATCAGCCGCCTGTTCAGTGGGGAACCTGTTTCTCCCTCTCCCACCCCCTTGTTTGTGCTCTCTCTCCCTGTCCCTGTCTTGCAAATAAATAAATAAAATCTTAAAAAAAAAAAAAAAGAAGAAGATTCATGAAAAGAGTTAATACATGAAGTGGGTTTGGAACAATGTCCCTGAGCGAATCCTTCCCTGACCCCCTCTCCACAGGGTCCTTCCCTCCATTCGTTGTTCCTTCTGTAGGACTTACCGCCATTTAACATATTGTATATTTTCCCCCTAGTTAGAATATAAACTCCAAAACATCAGGTTTGTTGTTGTCATTGTAGTTGTTGATTTCTTGCTGTATTTTGAATGTCTAGAACAGTGTCTAACACAATAAGCACTCAATAAATATATATTACTTGACTTCCTTAATGCCTAGTAAATGGTAGCTACATAAATAATAGCTGTGATGATTATGTATCAATCATTCTCTATCATGAAAAGATATATATTTTTTCCATTTTCTACTTCCCATAGTTTCTTTCTGGTCTTTTGACTCCATTAGCTCAATTCTTATCCGGGTAACATTGGTGAGCTCAGTAGTACTGGTCACACTGATGCAAATAAAGCCCCGCGGAACAGGATACTCAGATAATAAAATAACCGCTTGTACGGAGCTTTGGGTACATGGCAGGCCCTGTGCTAAACAGTATTTTTCTCTTCTTTTCCTCTTGGACCTCAAGTGCACAAAATTAGAGCAATCAGCATGACTAATCCATGTCTAACACTCTTAAATCGGCGGCGGGGGGGGGATACAAACCATGAGGACTGTGAACTCTGAGAAACAAAAGAAGGGTTTTGGAGGGGAGGGGTTGGGGGAGGCTTGTGGTGGGCATTAAGGAGGACTGTGGGTATTAAGGAGGTATTAAGAGACTGTGACTCTGAGAAATGAACGGAGGGTTTTGGGGTGCGGGTTGGAAGAGCCTGGTGGTGGGTATTAAGGAGGACATGGATTACATGGAGCACTGGGTGTGGTGCATAAACAATGAATCTTGGAACACTGAAAAAGCTTAAATTAAAAAAATAAAAATAAATTTAATTATTTTAATATATTTAGTTTATATTAGTAGTGTCTTTCATTTCCCATGTGAAGTCCTAGTTTCCACCAATCCAAAGGCACGTAACTCTTCCGCGTGTTTCAGTCCGCCTTTCATGCCCAATGATGGTGTTGCTTTACGTGAGTTCCACATGAGTCAATGTATCTAAATGTTACTGTACAATTGTCTGGTTCTGGTTTTCACTGTGTTCCTTCCGACTTTCAATTTCGCTCATCTCTCTGTTCGCTCATCTCTCCATGTTGACAGACGTTGACGTTGTTTACCCCTTTCACCTTCTGTTGAGCGTTTCACCGTATTTGCGTTGCATTTTTTACTCATATTATCTCTGATCCTTGGCAAAACTCAGAGAGATACGTACTATTTTCTCCACTTCGGAGATGAAGGAATGATGCCTAGGAAAGTAAGTAACTTGCCATGGCTATAAAGCTGGAGAGGCCGTAAGTTAAACTGGTGTCTCTCTCTGGTGCCAGTGCTCTGGTCTTCCTACTCTATAAAACGGATTTAATTACTGACTGTAAGATTTGTGAAATAATGTCTAAAAAATGACATCAATTTGACTCATTTTACATGTCTAAGATATTGCTGTTAAAACTAGTAGATATATGCATTTAAGCTAGAGGAGTTTTCATTGGAAAGCAATGTTTATTATTCGTCTGAGACACAAGTTCAATATTAGTCGTGGTTTATGATTTTCTTTTTTTTAAGGATTTATTTATTTATTTGAGAGAGAGAGCAGGGGGAGGAGGAGAGGGTGATAAACTCAAGCAGACTCTGCACTGAACATGGACCCCAATGGGGGCTCGATCCCAGGACCCTGAGTTCATGACCTGAGCCACAGCAAGAGTTGGCAGCTTGGTTGAATGAGCCTTCCAGGTGCCCTGGTTTATGATTTTCTTAAAACACTTGAACATTCAATGAAAATTTCACAAAATGTAACTACCTTCCAATATGTAAAACTTGCTCCGTGAAAGACGAATGAGGCTCCAGAGCACAAAATAGGACTAAAGAGAGAAAAGAACAAGGGAACAGGTCACAGCTTCAGTGTAAGAACTTTAAAGATATCCAGGGTGGAACAGCAGCCTTTCTCAGCATTGAATTCCTTCTCTCTGGGTCTTAGAAGGCCTTGTGAAATGGCCAAGTCACTCTCCAAAACACTTTGACGTTTTCTCTTTCATTTATTTTCTCCATGTCACTCTGGAATACGGAGAAGAACAGTTTAAGCATAAGGCATTTTAGTCCGAGCTTATACGGGGAAGAAACAAAGGCACTGATCACCCTACTTTTATCAACAATCAATCTAGACCACAATCATGGCCTTCTCACTTTCAAAGCCAAGGAGGACAAACCAACTAAGTATGATGTGCATTGCCTGTCTTGTCTTTTAACCAAAGATTCATGAGAATTTTATAAAGCAAGAACACAAAGAATGATCAAATGCAATTTTGAGAAAATCACTTAACAGTTCCTAAGCAAGGTATGTTAATATGACCTAAGCAAGTTCTGTTCATATGAAGCAGAGTTATTCTACTCCCAGACCCACTGCTTTCACCAGGAAGTGGAAATGCTATTGTGGCACGGCTAAGTCAAGACAGAAATAGTTTGGGGCCATACGACTCCTTTTTGGGGATCCCCTCTCTTTGGACTCTCTCCTACAGGGCAGCAATGGTTAAGGGGAGATACTGTGCAAGATGTTGGACCGGCCAATTAGATCAGCCCAGCTCCAGACCTTAGAGAAAACCCCTCATCTTCTCCTGGTGGTTCAGTGGGCTTCTCCTGGGCTTTCCTTTCCTCATCACCAGTGCGCCCAGAGTGAAAGGCTTTAGGCTTCCTGGCAGGATTTGGTGCCCTGCCGTCTTCCTGCTTCTATCCTGAATGAAAGAATTCTCTCTGTGGGCCAGCCTAGCTCACTGGTGGACCACACTGGAATTTCACAGTAATGGAAACCATGTATGTGTTTGGCATTGACCTGTGTGCCTGCGTTTCTCAGAACCTGAGAGAAGAAGGATGAGGGTAGGACATTAAGATTTAGATATTGAAGGTCCCGAGTCCCTGCCCAACTGCGTGAACGCCTTCATAGCCCCGCCACTTAGAAGGAATTTTTGTGATGAAACATGTGCTTGGATCAGTCTTGGAATGATCATCTCAATACTAATTCACAACATTTGCTACTGTTTACAATGTTTTTTCACATCCGCTGTCTCCTTTAGGGAGAAGATTGGGTTGGTGAGGGCCGTTTAATTCTGACAGTGGTCATTACAGAGGCATATATTTCCCTTTCCTGGGATCACTAAAAATATTACAGATTGTTATTCATCAGACTTGCTGAGAAGATACTCCCGAAGACAAAGGAACTGACTAAAAAAGAGAACTCGGGGAAAGTCTCTTCCACAGACCCACATGATTTCTGTCACTGTCACTTTTTATCTCTCAGACCTGAAGTTGCACAAAAGAATGTAATGACCCATGGGAAATTCCACAGGAGATATAGTGGGTTTTCAAAATCCCCTAGGGAGATGTAAAAAATTAATGGATCTTCATTTATGCTAGATGAGATCTGCTAAAAGGCAAAGTTATTATTTTTCCTTTATCCGCATTACTGTTTCACTCATTCGCCCACTCTTACTTACTAATACAAAGTAATTATTTGTAATATCCTCAGGAGGGATATTGTTGTTGAGAAATAATATAACTTGGCCTGATCATGAGGTTATGAGGTATGAGGTATGAGGTTATCTCATCGTCTTCATTGGTTATATAATGCACAGTGACTTATTTTTTTCTGCACAAAGAAATATTTCATAATCTTAAACAAGCATCATTTTGACAAGATGTAATGCTGTTCTGAGTGTAAGTTCAAATTTGTTTACCATGTTTACTACTTGTTTAGATAAGTATTCATCCTATAAACTCTTTATAGCGAATAGTAAATATAAATATATTTCTCTATTTCTATTTTCTCTTTCTAGCCATTTTTGTCAGCTTTCTTGTGAGTAAATTGATCTTACAATGAATTAAGGTAAGGTTTTCTGTTTCAAATCTTACAGCCTTTAATGTTAAGTCTGATTACTTTGCTAGAAGATCTCCTTAGTTTTGACTAATTACCAATCTATGTCCTAGAACATTGGGTGGGAAGGGAGAAAGGAGAAAATGAATAATAGAATAATAAAATTTTAGAACTGGTAGAAATATTAATGACCATCTCTTTTAATCTTTCTCCACCCCCATGCCACCAACCAAGGCATTTTTGAAAGGAAATTGAATTCTAGAGAGATTAAATGATCTTTCCAAGGCCCTCCAAGAAGATAACAGCCAAGTTATGCAAGTCAAAGAGCCGAGGTGATGAGCCCAAAACTTCAAAAACTACATGATTTTATTTCCTAATTATTTCTGCAGGGGTGACATTTATGGAGCTACTTTGACACAGTAGAAGGTACAATTTGTTTTCAAATATTCTCAAGATATCTAATATTTCTTGATGAAATGATAAAGAATTCTAGATGTGGCTAACACTTTTCATTAGAATTCTCTGAATATTGCCGATACCACCTGACTTATTTAATATTCAAGATAGTAAAATAGTAAACTCTTAGTTGCTTGATCATTAAAGTAACCATAATGTAAGCTATTTATCAGATGTCATAAAGTATATTCAAGAAATTATGTTGATCTAAAAGTTTCTCTAGTAAGAATTTACTGTTATCATCATGAAAACATATGCCTAATATATTTTCTCTTTCCTCTACTAAAAGAATTGACTTAAATAAGACTATCATTTTTTAAAAATATACAGCATTGTTGTGATTTCCAGATGATTTTGTCAAGTTTAATTTGCTAAAATATCCAAATATTTATATTGACACTTAAATATTATTTCCATTGGAAAACCAGCATTTCTGTACATATGTTTAGATATTGCTATGGAAAACATAATGCTAAATAAATTTTCTGCACAAAAACAAATGGAGCAGATCATATAGTTTAACTGTATTTCCCTGGCTAATTAGAAAGAACAGTTGTCTCTGGGAAGGGGGGAAGGGGGGGATAGGATGAAGGCAAAAGGGGCTCCAAATTTTTGTGTTGTGTTTGATTTCTTTCATAAAGAAAGACATAAAGCAGATATGACAACATATCCATTATCATCATTTGTGGGTGTTTTCATTGGAAAGCAATGTTTATTATTAGTCTGAGACACCAGTAGGTGCCCAACTGTTTATACTTTTTTTAAATTTTATAAATTTCTCCCCCAAAATTCCCTAAATTTTTATAATTATGGCTGGATATTTTCATATAGCTATACTGCATAACCTTAAAGTTCTGCATTTAAAGCTTACATTTTAAGGCAATCTGTACTGGCGATGTTACTATTTTACCTTGCTCTGCTCCCTAATTAGTCACATTTATAATGTATGACTGTCAACCAGAAGTGCAGAGTTTTGTCTGGTCTTGCCATACAAAAGTATAATGTGTGAAAAGTTTGTTAAAGAATGTTATAAATGTCCCAAAGTTTATCAAAATTAGCTTCCTCTTGCTTCTTGATATGGTTGCATATATCCCCTCTCAGACAGGGAGGCAAATTATGCGTATAACCCAAAAGAGCTTTGATTCTTGACTGAGACTCGCTTTCGAGTCAACTCTCCCTCAGACTAACACCACTAGCATATGACTAACGTTTCCAGGACCTGGAATTCACGAGTGATAATTTTAGAATCTACAATTATTCACATAATTGTCTCCAATTAGCTGTCTCTGAAGAGTGGTCAAGAACTAAAGGAAAATGGAGGTTGGACATATGGACAGGTCTCCCTCTTCACGGAATGCTCTGTTCACGTCCGGTCTGTTGAGAGAGCCACGGTACCTGTTCGGAGACGTGTTCGAGGCATCAGTGTGGGGGGAAGAACAGAGCTGTTGCTTGGAGAGGGGGAGCTTGGGGAGATTGGAAGAAAAGAGGAATTCTCCGGCCCAGACTATTGCTCAAGGGCTTGTTAGGAAATAAGCCTGAGAAAGACTAAGGCCTTCTTTATGGAGGAATGAACTTCATACCTCTTACAGCAAGAAGTTTGCAACCGAGGCTCAAAGACGACGCCTCGTCCGCATAGGTCTCCCCAGACAAATCAAACCCTGGTCTTGAGTCGTTCTGTTTTACGGTGTTTTCTTCAGAACCCATAAACTCTTTTTAAAATCCTCTTCCTAAATTGAAAGTTAAACACCAGATATTACAAAAGGCCGTTGTGAATCCAAACTTTCTAACTTCCAAAATACTAATAGGAAGTTGTAATTTTTTTCCCAAAATAGTTGAACTAGGACATACTGTTTTGAAAATATCTCTAAATAGATGTGATTTGGGTTAGCCCTGCCCCCGCTGGCCCATGAAGGCTCATGACAGACGTAGTCTCGTTTTTTGATTCACAACACAAACAAAATAAAAATGAATGTGAATTGTGATCTGTGTCTTTCCTCTTGTAAGGAAAAACCCCACATACAACCCTGAGACCAGTCCTTGAAAGTGCATCTCAACGGCATAAACTCCAGGAAACTCTCACCTGACAAGTAAGATGTCCATTAGGCCCTAGAAATTTTTACAGAAGTTTTTACGGCCTGAGGGAATATTTGAACCTGTTAAACAGGAATTCTTTTGAGGAGAAACAACCAGCATTATTGAAATAAGTCATTTGCAAAAAAGGCTAGCAGAACTTGTTGCAAAGCAAATGAGGAAAGAAATGCAAAACAGGACAGCTGGTTGAGAGCGAACTATGGAAGGGACACGTTGTCTCACCTAGAGATCAAGAGAGTGACCACTATTTCAAAGGGACCCCGGTCTGTGTGGGAACAAATCAAGAGGAGCCTATAAAACTAGGCTCTCCACTAAGGAAATTAACACTCAGATTCTGAGTTTCCCCAACTGTAAAATGAGGAGATTGGATGGCATGATTTCAGAGGTGTTTTTCACTGTCAGATGCTACTCATATTCGGTTTTTGTTAGTTTTTAGACTCGTTCCATCTGGATAACTCAGCAGCCAGGCAAGAGGCTTGAGGAGTCCCAGAAGTGACAGCCTTGACCTCACCCCACTCACCTTATGACTGTGGGCATATCCTTTCCCGGAGTTCAATGTCTGCATTGTTAGAGTGATTGTGATGTTTGGAAGAGTCCCTGGGCACCTGCTTTCCCTGGTCCCTGAGGCTTGGGCTCCGCTAGAGGCCGTGACTCCCAGTAAGTATATCATGGCATAGTGACACTTCTGCTCTGGGTCTGGGGTAATGAGATCTGAGATTCAGCTTCAGTCATGGAAGGTCTGGGACAATTCACTTGGGACTGTGCTGGTTTTAGCACCAAAAGCCACATGTCGTGGGCAAATCTTCTGCTCCAGGCACACTGGGAGGGTCGACTGCCCTAGCTCCACAGGGATTTACCGGAGAGAGAACCTTCCATGGGCCAGACCCTGGAAAAGGCCTTGGGAACCCAATGAGAACGAAACAGACAAGGTTCCCACAGTCACGGGACGTCCCTCCAGGTGGGCAAGATGGACTTAACACAAGGAAATAGACAAACAAGCAGTCATCACAGACGGTGGCCACTGCTGGGGCGGAGAACAGCTGGGGCGCCCTTCTCGGAGGGCGTGGAGAAAGGCTTCTCGGGAAGCAGCCTATACGACAAGGAGTCAGTCATGAACATCGCTGGTGTGGCTTAGTTCTCGGTCGTTTCCTAGAATGAAGAGGTCCTTCGAGGAACCATTCAGATCATATTAGCACTCCCTAAAATCACCTTTTTTATCCATTTATGTAGTTCCTCCTTTAAATTTGGGATAAACGTTTTAATAGAGTAATTAGAATAAAAAGTACACGTGAACAAGACCTTATCTATCACGTCAAAGGCCACAGCGATACTTGGTGTACAGTGGGTGTATGATATCGATTGAATAATGAGAATAAATGAGAATATTGCTACCTCTTGATCTACTGTGTAGTTCCCCAAACTCACACTAAAATATTCCCCTTTGCTCAACCAGCCTGTCCTTACAGCTGACGGAGTTCCCGATCCTATGGGCTGTGGCACACCGGTCAGTCTCAGGCTAGGACTCTTCTGAGCCAGTGTGCGCCTGCTCCAGGAGAGAGTTTTGAAGTCCTTCCCTTTGCTCCGTGCCCATGTTTTAGCTCAGGAGGTGTCAGGTACTCAGCCACCTGAGTCGAGGACAGCTATGAATCTTAATTTTAAGTCGTCCGCTTCAGGTCGACCTGTCTCTATCAGTGGGTTGCGGTGTTATTAATTACAAGAAGGCAGAGGTCTAACAAACGCACAACCTTAATACACGCATCCTAATGACGATCATACTGACCACAAACACAAGTCTGTGCACACTAGCTGAGTTTTCCTGCCGTGGGTGTAGGTATGCAAAGCCATGATCCCTGACGCCAACTCCGTACTTAGTGACTGTAGGGTCCAGCACTGGCAATCACTTTGAGTATCAGGTGATTTTCCGTCATATGTAGCCATTCAAATCTAATTTTTAAAAAGCTGGGGATGGGTGACTGACGTTTACTCAACATTTACTATCCATCACGGATGTGCTAAGTGCTTTCTCTATACATCTATTGAAGCAGCCTAACAATCCCATAGAGAGGGGTCCGTTTCTAGAAGAGGAACCGAAACTGACGGAAGGTTTTTTAAAAAGCTGCCTGAGAACAAACATCCAATAAATGACAGATCCAAGATTTAGACCGAGGTCGGCCCAGCTCTGGTCTCTGTATGGCAAGGAGGACCCAGTCCGTGAAGCGGACACAGGGACATCGGACGGCTTTGCCCTGTGATGACTTGCGATGCAGGAAGTCCACAGCGCGTGCTTTCCATGACCACCGTGTGGCTGCAGCACCGTCCGAGGCGGGGCGAGGCCGCCTGGCCATCGAGGTCTCCCGCAGTGGAAACAGGAAGGACTTGGTTCGGATTCTGGCTCCGTGTGAGCCGAAGCTGTTTACTTACTACAAGCTTCAGTTTTCTCATTTGTAAGATTAAAATACTAATAATGCTCGTTTTAAAAAGGAACTAATATCTGGCATATAAAGTCATTAGTACGGTACCTGGCACATAAAACTCAATAAATGGTTGTTAATTAAATATAATTATCATTACTATGCAGCGGCCTCTCTCATCTTTAATACCTCAGCCTCTTTCAGACTCCTCAGAAAACTGGGACCGGATTTGCTTATCTCTGCGTGTGGCTTTCATTTTCTGTTGTTGAAAAACCACTTGAAAGTTGCTGATAGCACGTCACGCTTCAGCACGCGTCTCCTTACATTCTTGTACCGAGATAATGATATATCTAACACCTAGGAAAAGTCAACCGTGTTAATTAATATCATCTGATTTCTAGTATATATTTAAATATTAAGTTTCCTAAATTGTCCAAAAAAATTATTCCCAGAGATTTCTTTTTGAACAAGGATATAATCAAGGTGTTCTACTGGGTTGTTGTTTCTTTGTTTTCTATTAATCTATATCCCTCACTCCCAGCCCACTCTGCTTTTCTTGACGTTGGCTTTTTGGAAGACACCAGGTCCATCTCAGAGAAAGTGCCAGAGTCTGGAGATGTCCAGTGTTTTTCCTGGAGGTGCCATCTCACCTGCTCTTCCATCTTCCAACTTATCTTTACACTGGATGCTGGCTTAGGGCTTTATTGCTTTTGAAGCTAAACATGATGCCAAAAATGCCTCCAAGTCGAAGCTAGGTAGTCCATATTACATCATATCAAAGTTTCCATGACCACTTCCTCTTCAAAATACCTCGTGGTTTTGTAGGCATCTCCGGGGTATGGCTACACAGTGGTTTTCCACTCTAGCTTCCTTTAGAGTCATCTGGGGAATTTTTAAAAATATTTGTTCCCAACTTGCATCCTTCGAGTTTCTTGTCGCGGGCCCCTGCGCTGAATGACTGCGAAGCTTCCCCGCATGAGTCTCACTGGAACCAGGGTGGAGGGGCTGGTTTAGAATTCCAGCTCCGAGAAAGCAGGGGGCAGGCCCTTCTTGCCTCCTAACCCCGCGCTCAGTGTCCACTGGAATGTCAGCCGTCCCAGCTGCGCAGTAACAGGGGACGTCCGTCAGCTCGTTAGTATTCATCCTCCTCTCCTACTCCAGCTTCTCCTTTTCTTCTGACTAGTGCGTTAGGAAGTCAAAAGGTCAACTTTATAGCCTGGGCAGCCACATCAGAACTAGCCACTACTTTTCAAGTTTCTGAAAACAATATATCAACAGGTGAAGAATCATTTTCACCCATCCAAGAGAGGAAAAAGGGACAGTGATCTAGCTCTACTGTTAGACTGATTCTGTGGCAGACAATTCCGCTTTTTTTTCTTTTTACCTTATCAGTTCTTCCAGTTTTCCTTGGAGGGAGTGGCGGAGCGATTCTGAGATTTATGGAGGAGGAGAGATCGGGAGTTTGTCCTGGTGGAAACGAGCAAATTTCAAGCACGTGCAGGGATGCGGGGGAAAGAGGAGGACGTCCGGCGTCATTGTGCGTCTCTTCATTCGAATTCAACTTTGGCCAGATCTTAGACACGGAAGACAAAGATGCACGACTTGTTAGGTTTGCCAAAATTAACCACCTGTAACGTCCAATGCGAAGGAGATAAGAACGGTCACTTTCTCCTAGAAGAAAAGCCTATCCCATGGCAAACAAGGCGACGGTAAATATACGCGTATTTATTGTCCTGGCACTAACTGAACATCAGCACCCACCGAGAGAATCCCAGCAAAGGACTGAACACACAGGTTTGTTTCTGAAAAGGCTTTTACCCCGAGGACAAATGATCAGTCTGACTCATATTAACAAAAACGTAAATTAAAGCTGTGCCAAGATATCTTTTTCTTTAGCTCATCAGGTTAATAAAAATCCACTGTTGTGGAAGGTTACAAATGCACGGATCTTGGAACCCATCAATAGTGGATAATCATCCTCAAGAAAGATCATCCTCAAGATACAGTCCACTCGCTACACGAAGTAACACATGAACAAAGCTATTCGTTTCGTCAAGTAAAAGATCAGAAGTAACCAAGCGTCCTTCATTAGAGATCTGGGTAAGTGAGTTCTGACACAGTCAGAGTCAGTTTGCAAGCATAACAGAGAATAATCAGGAAACTGTGCACAGATACGTAATGCACACGTGCTACGCAGAGAGAGGAGGTACGATTGTTGTATAGTGTGGGTTATAATGTATATAAAAGGATAAAACAAGAAAGCACATATATCTGTATTGTAGTATTTCTCACGTGAGAAGAATCCGTGGGCAGATAAACAAGGAATTGGTCGGTGGTCAGCGATTCAGGGAGGAGATGGGCACTGGTCGATGGGCACAGCAAGAGGGACAGGCAGGAAGGAAACTCCTCACATGACAGGCACCGTGTCACACTCTATTGTGTTTAACAGTGTGAGCGCAGGACATATTCACGGACCCGACTATTCCTTTGAAAGTCCTAGAAAATGTAGTTTAAAAACAAGAGAAAACAACCCAGATAATCTTAAAGTTCTTATTCAAATTGTGCAGTTTCAGAGTAAACCCTGCTATGTGTCACTTCACTGAAAACAAAACTGAAAGTCCGTTAACTTCTCGTACACCCAGACCTACACCATGGATTTATAAGAAAACTGATAATTTCCAATTTTGATTTGCGTTGCTCTACAGAAGGTCAGCGCTTCGGGATACATTAAAACACGCACTGCTTGAAGTCCAGACAGACCGGGGCTGAGGGACATCCGTCCCAAGGCTGGTGCTTGCATGAGGATGAAGTAATGATGTCAACGTAAAACAAATCTCTTCTCTCACGGGGCCCTTCGTGGAATGCGCGAGAGGTGGGGCTCCCTCCTACCACGGTGGGGGATTCCATCCAGGGCAAGGCGATTCTGTGTTCACAGACAACAAGATGAAAGGAAATTGGGGTTTATTCAATAGGTCCTTCCATCTGTGACTTTCAGTTCTCAGTTGTCTGTGCGTGTTTGTGTGTGTGTATCTGTGTGTGTGTGTGTATCTGTGTGTGTGTATCTGTGTGTCTGTGTGTGTGTGTGTATCTGTGTGTGTGTCTGTGTCTGTGTGTGTATCTGTGTGTGTGTGTCTGTGTCTGTGTGTTCTATTACAAAAACCTGTGGGACTGTTGCTGTGTTGCTAGCGTTTTGCCCCATGCCGTGCATACAGCGTGTGGAGCAGAAAAGCCTGACAGGCCCCAGTAAAATACGCCTGGGCTCCTGGGTCTCTGTGATGCTGCCAAGTCCCACATCCTGCTCTGTCTTAGCTCAGTGTCCTTATCTGGAAACAGAGTGAGAGCTAACAGGAAGACCTCGCCATTCTGATACGGGGACCGAGGAATAGGGTGGAGAGGAAAGGCTTGGGAAAGGGTCTGTTGAAAATAGTGCTATTGTGACCGCGGTTCCGACACAGATACGGACAGACAGGGCAGAGGAAGGTGAACCTGATTCCAGAACACGCATCGTGGAGAATCCGCCTCACTGTTACAGATGGGCGCGAAGAAAGCCAGAAAGGTTGAATAACTTGCTCCAAGGCAAGTAGCCCGTTGGGAGCAGAAGTAGAGACAAATTCCCACACGGGTATTTTGACTGACTGTGTCGCTCTTCCAAGTCTCTGCTATGATTTCACCTGGAGCCTTGAGAATACGTGGAGAATAGGAAGCGGCGAAGGGCCACTTGATGACCCTGGTCACAGGAAGGCCGGAGGAACAATGGAAAAAACGATCAGAAAAGGCACAGAAGGACAGCAGACAAGACGCAGTTAAGGACTACGGGCCAATAAGGTGCAGAACGGAGATGAGATCTGGGATGGAGGGCCTCTAGGTCAGGCCCTTGACCATCTGCCTCATTCCACAGTTACTGGTGAGGACCATGGAGGGTGTGGGCCCAACAGGGTGGTAGATATTTAAAAATATATATTTATAACGTGTGCTCAAAATTTTAAAATAACTGATCTTTGCTAAATATTTCCTTTCTGAACCTTTGGGGTAAAAGATAAGTAGAAATCTCCAGATGGACTCATGTTGGGTATTTTCTGCTTGAGAGTGAAAAACCTGGGGCCACTTCTTTGAGAGGAACACCGTTAGGATCCTCCTTAAGAAGGACCAGAGCAGGGCGCCTGGGTGGTTCACTGGGTTAAGCCTCTGCCTTCAGCTCAGGTCATGATCTCAGGGTCCTGGGATCAAGCCCTGCATCGGGCTCTCTGCTCAGTAGGGAGCCTGCTTCCTCCTCTCTCTCTGCCTGCCTCTCTGCCTACTTGTGATCTCTGTCAAGTAAACAAATAAAATCTTAAGTAAAACAAACAAACAAACAAAAAAAAAAAAAAAAAAAGAAGGACCAGAAAAGGGGCTTTGAATCAGTGAATAAATACTATCACATAGGACTCTTTGAATGAAATTAGTCTGGGGTATTTTTTTTTTTTCCGTGCTAAGTAAATTCCCAAGTGGTGATAATATCTAACGCATACACAAAGCTTTCTAAGTCCTGTGCAGTCTTCTGAGAGGTTATGCATTCATTTAATGCTCATAACCGTGTGAGGGGAGTTCTGTTACTATCTCCATTTTCCAAATGAGGAAACTGAGACACAGGGAGGTCAGGTAACGTGTCCAAGATCAAACAGCCAGAAAAGCCAACATTGAGCTGGGACTTAAACCCAGGCCGTCCGGCTCGCAGGACTTAATGTAGCCTATTACATGGTGCTTCACATTCTCTGTCTCCTAGAACGTCATTAAAATAGCAATCTTGCTGCCTACACTAAAACCTTGGATTTCTGGGGTTGGACAGATAAGAACTCATTTATTCATTAAGTAAGTCATTCCAATATTCATTCAATGTGTCTTATAATCTTACTGTATATCAGGCTCAGCGGTCGCAATAATAGATGTGGTTTCTGCTATCCGCCAGCTGAGCATCTGGGGGGAGAAATACTTATCAAATAATGACACAAAAAATGTAAAATTACAAAATTTCATAAGCAGCATGAAGGAAATATAGGAGATGGTCTAGGGTTCTATGAACATTTAAATTGGCATCTTAGTCCCAGACAGGTCCTGAGGGACTTTGGCCTTTGAGCTGGGATTACAAACAAGAGACCTTGAATTGTTTAACATTTCTAAACCCTAATCCTCACATATAACACGGGGGCAATGGTTCAGGACATTATCCCAGCACTTAGTAACTACTCAATTAGTGATAGTGATAGCCTTGTTATTTTTAATTTTCCCATTACTCTCTGACCCGTATCCACTTAGAGATTAGGATATAGGAAACATGAAGATTTAGAATAATATATTTAGCAATCACGAACATGGAAAGGAGTGGGAAGAAAAAGAAAATGATTTGAAAATGCTATGGATTTTAATTGTTGACAAGTAGAGCGCTTCAGTAAAATGAGCAGTACCTGGGAAGGAACCAAATGGGAAACTAGACGCATACAGGAAACCCGATGCTTCGCTCATGTTTTTTCTGATGCCTCAGGATTCTGTCATGACGTTGCTTCTGTCCGGCTGGTAGCACATTCTATGTGGCTTTAAGTATTTCTTCAGCCCGAGTCACTGGATGGACGGACTGACCTGCACGCTCTTCCCCCAGACCTTACTGCTGCAGCATGCGGGAGGAAGGGCTGGACTGACCTCGCCGGGGTGGGTTTGGACAAGGCAGGTGAGGGTGGGGTGGAGAAGCTCCACTCTCCCGAGGAGAGATGTTGTAAAGCCGTTATGAGGGTCACAGAGAGCCTCTGGCCCCATGACTCTGCTTCAGCTTCGCAAGGAAAAGCAGGGACACTGTGAGGTAAGTTGACGGAAACCGTCACGGACTCCTTCCTGCCATGCGAGGTGTCCCTGGAAGCCCCCCGGGGGATGATTCAGGGATCCCACATTTTTCAGACGGGAATCTGCCTCTGCCCCCTTGAGGAGAGCACGTCAAACGGTCAGAGACACGGGAAAGGGCCGGGAGCCTCGTGCATGACGGCTGGAGGTGTGTCCTGGGCAGCCCGGGAGTCCACGGCCAGACCAGCAGGGAGGCCGCGTGCTCGTGGGGGGCTGTGCCGACGCGGCAGGAGCGTATCTTACCCCGAATCCCAACCCCGCACCACTTCATCTGGGGCAGGGTCGGGAGCTGGCCAGGAAGGGTGGCCAGGGAGGGGGGTGGGGAGTGGGGCCCAGGGGGATCGACCAGGGCCACCTCCCTGGCCAAGGGACGTCTAGACTGTCACTGCCTCGCCGTTCAAGCCACTGGTTTGGTTCCCCTGAGGCTAGTCCCCATGGCAGGTGTATTTCAGGAGTTCAGGTGACTCAGGCGCTCGGGGGAAAGTCCCCGGCCTCAATTCCTGCACTCCTGGGCACCTTTAGGCCTGGACTTTCCATCAGTACAATATTTGCTTTTCCTTAGGGAGTCGAGAAGCAGCTCACACATGGTGCTGACTTCCTCTCTCCTCCTGCTTCTGGGAGAGCTTCTAAAACAGTGGAGGGGCTGTGAAATAGGAGACGTGGGCCACTGGGCAGGGCAGCCCCGGGAGCCGCCGCGACTCCGAACGGCATTGCCACGCAGCGGTGTTTTTCTCATCATCAGGGACAAGCACTGGACGTATCTCGTGTTTCCAGGGTGATTCTGGGGGTCCTGACCTTTCCTTTCAAAGGCATGTTTTGTAGCTACATGTGGGCTTTTCCCCGAGTATCTGAGAAGCGACGGATGCCTGCGTCCCCCGCAGCGCACACGTACATGCAGGGCCGGGGGGTGTAAAGACCAGTGAAGAAACAGACAGGAAAAGAGCTGTACAGGCATAAGGAGGCAATAAATAGAATCACCGCAGCAAATCCAGAACTAAGAGAAGCTTTCCAAGGCAGGATCGTCCACAAGTCTTTCCCCCGAAGCTCCAGTCCGCAGCCCCCTCTGTCGCACCGGCAAGCCCCCGGCGGGCTCCGTCAGGCCTGCACAGGCGGAATTCTACCGAGCTCCGATTCGCGATCTGAAAACGGCGCAGCAAAGAGGACGCCCTTTCCTCTCTCCAGTGTAAAGAATGTGTTTCAAAATAAACGTCCCTGTACGTTCAGCCGTTGGGTCATCACCACAGCGAGCGCAGAGCCGGTGGTCAGTAGCTGTTGAGTGAAATCGGTCAAGTCTGGAAAACCATGTGTGTCTCCCGAGGCCCGGAGGACGCACTCCCGCCGCTCGGGAAGGAACCTGAGTTATTGGTCGTGGGTCACACACAAAAGGCCCCAGTCTCCCGGCTCTCGCCGAAGCCCCCAGGACCAGACAACGACGTCTGGTTTCCTGATTGACCTGTGACTGCTGTATCTGGGGTTGAGCTCTCGGAACGGAGGGAAAATGAGATGTCTTTAAACAATTGATCCATCGAAAGAGGACCCTCCCCCAGCGCTGTTTGCTGCCACCTTCGTTTTTTCCCCTCTGCTCCCTTCTTTTCAAACGCTACCTGACAGACTGCCGCCGTCACCCTGTGAATGTAAGTAATTTCCTTGTTGACAGCCTCCCGTTCTCCCTGACATCTGCCAGCACTCCCTGACACGTGAATAAGCATGAAGATATTAACAGTCTGGCACGGGTTTGAGGGCTGGAATAGTAATGCTTGGCAGGCCCGCTGCACAAAGCCACACTCACTCGGCTCCGTCGTCCTTCTGGTTCGAAAACGCGGCGGGGCCCCGCGTAAATGCCGATTATTCGCTCGGCTGCCCTGGCATTTTGGTGGCTCCTTCGACAGGCCAGATCGTACATTAAAAGAAAAGAAGAAGAAAAACAAGAAAATGCCTGCTTGTGAGACCCTGTAAGGGAGAAGCGGAAGGTTCAGGAAAAAGGCAGGTCTTTGCTCACTGGGATGAGTTAATATTTTAAGGGGATTGGCTTAACAGAAAAACCAAAGTCAAGCTCCCCGAACTAACACACAGGACAGTCTGCACGGAGCTTTCTTCTGATAATTTCGAATTCTTCCCAAACACTAGGTAGCAGGTGCCATCTTTGTGCCGTGGACCTTTGTCAGATCCTCGTGCCGAAAATTATGAGGCCAGAACACCACAGTAGGCTTTGTTGCCGGAATCTGCTCCCTGAGAAATGGCAAAGCTATTAACATGCTGAAGTCTTAAGCTGTGAAGTGAGTCAGAGAGCTGTCTCTGTTCTATTCTGGGCAGGGCTTGTTTTGGATCAAAACCCAGCAACCCACACAGGTAACGCTAAAATTAACATCAAAATAGAAGGGGCAGAACTGCGAAGGTGACACTTGTTCCCGAGGGGAAAATGACTCACTGTGGCTGCACTGGGGAAACAAAAGAGGAGTTAAAATAGGTTTTACCGAAGTTCAAGGTAGTATGATGATGGGGTCAGTTCAAGCATTTTGGGGCTCAAGACCTTGACATCTTCTGGGGGCAAAGAGCCCAGATTTTCCTCACTCCCCCCAGCTGGCCCCTGTCAGGACCCGGCGATGCCACAGGGAACAGCAGACGGTTACATACTGACTCCTTCTGCAGACGCCTTCATTTCCTAGTTGTTTGACCCGAGCCTGGGTCATTATCTCTGCTTTGCAAGAGAGGAACGAAAAGAGGCCCCAGAAGGATAGGGCCTTGCCCCAAATCGCAGGTAGTAAATGGTGGAGGCCCAGACTGACCCTGGGTCCTGTCTCCTGGGCTGGGGTACTTCTGACGCATTGGCTCCCCGCCCTGGGGGCCTGGTCAAAATTCCCAGAGAAAGGGGAGTCCGCCTGGAAGGACTGTGATTGCCTTTCTAGAACCCGAAGAGCCGTCTGTGGTCACGAGAAGCTGATTGACTGGGATCTGAAAGGAACCAAAAGAATCAACTCCAATCCACAAGGGGGTTGCTCACGTGGGAAGGTGGTTCCCTTCAGACTGACCTCATTTCTCCAGGAGCACAGCGGGGAGAGCCACCCTGGTGGCTTGGGTGTGTCTGCTTGGGCAGGGAAGTTCGAGTTCTCAAACCAAATCCCGGGCCACCCCCCGTTTCCCACTCCAGACCTTGGATGTGAAGGGTATGGGCTTGGGAGTCAGCGGGACCTGAAGTCGAGTTCTGCCCCCCATTAGCTGGCTCAGTTTGGCCAACTGAATCTCAGTTTTTTCATTTATAAGACACTGAAGACAACACTATCTTCCTTCTAGGCTTGCTGTGAGGGCTAACGGAGCTAAGCCGGTCAGATGTTGAGTACAGTAACGCCCAAAAATAAATGTTAATATGTTGTTATTATTAATTAATATGGGGACTCATGGGCGCCTCCTATGTCTCTGATTCCCGACTTGCCATCCCCCTGTGGACGTCCTGCCATGAAAGTGCTGTTACAGCTGATAATGGGGCTCCCCCAAGGCTCCCGCCTTTGTGCGTGTCCACCTCACTCTTGTTTCTGGACGGCTCCCGCTTACTTTAGATGCACGCCCCAAGCCAGGGCACCTGCCTGTCTCCATGATAGGGTGGTCATTGAGAGCGCAGTCTGTGCTCGGGACATTACTGACCTGCTCAGTCCTGCAGGTTAGGGGCTACATTTCTCTTTTATAGGTTGGGCAGATGGAGCTCAGAGAGGTTAAGTAACCTACCCAGAGCTTCACAGCTGTTAGGTCTCGGGCCAAACTTCGCTGCTGGGGGTTCTGGTGCCAGTGCCCGCTCTACAGCTGAACCACCTCACCCCTCCCGAGACGAAGCTGCAAACCAGGGAACCTGGATTCTTTTGTCCACCTTGGTGTCCCGTGGACACCGCTGGGGGTTCCTGTCCTGCTCCTGCACCTCCCAGCAATGTTTCAGGTCCTGTCTGGGCTTTGCGTTCACTCTGAACACCCCCGTTCAGGACCGCATTCCTGTTTCCTGGATGTCAGATGTTTTCTGGATGTCCCTTCTCCATTTCAAGTCCCTTTCTAACTCACTCCGCCAACATACAACACATAGTGCCACCTGCTCAACCCCCCAGAGCCTGGCTCTCACGTCAGCTACCGGGCAGAAGGTACTCAGTGATGACCCACATTCTGCAGAAGAAAATGATACTAATCAGCCGGACAATTGAGGTCTGCCTCCTCCATAAATGTGCAGTTTAGCTTTTTGGTTCTCATTATATCGCTTTACATACTCAGCAAAAGGCACAATGCACGGGGCCAGAAATCTGTGCTTCTTGTCTGTTGCTGCCTCCCTGATACCTAGAGTAATTCCTTGTTTACACTACGTGCTCACTAAATATTTGCTGGTTGAGTGAATGAATGAATAAGTGAATGAAAACAATTTTCCCCTCTAAAATGATGACACTTTCCACCGTGCTTTACCGCAGAGCTACTGGTCATTTAAAGACAGGAAGTCTGCTTTCCTTCTTGAAGGCAGCTGCCATCGTTTTTAAGGATGAAGAAAAGCCAACACAGGATTTGTAAATATTTGGTATATTGTAGAAAATAATGTTTACCAAAGTCACGCTTTGGTGCTTATTAAACACAATGCAATGTAATTGTGTTATGCAAGGATAATTACGGGAGTTCTAGAAATAGTCATTATTAGTCACGACAGGTGATGTGACCTGGTACGGGAACAGCAGTTTAAAATCAAGTGACAAAGCTCATCTCTGCTTTTGCTACCATATGAGTTGCCGAGACGAGACATAAGGGCTCTGATGCTCCCGCCGAGTGGGGGCCTTGAGCTCACAACGCGTGTGCTACCTTCCTTCACGCCTTCCTCCCGCGTCCGTCCCTCCCCTGCCCCGCACAGGTTCACGCCCACCTTCCCCTTCAGAGGCTCAACTAAACGCCCTTCCCTCTCCCTTCTCTAGGCCTCCCCCAGGACGAAATCTCTTATCACTTCCCTGCGGCAGCTTCTCGTGGGGTCAGACACGTCACGATTCTGACTTCAGTCCGACGGCTCGAGCGGTGGCTGTCCCGACCAGGCTTGTGAGAAAGGCCCGTCCCCGCTTCCTCTAACCGCGCTCTGCCGACTGTCCCCTGTTGTGCCGCGCTCGCCGGTGCTCAGCGCGTGCTCACGGGCCGAGGGAGCGGCCGCGGGTCGGAGGAGCCGGGGTCTGAGGCGCGGTGCGAGGCCGGGGCAGGCCGCACCCGCGGGCAGAGGACGTGGGGCAGGGGCGGCCGCGTCCCAGGGCTGCAGACAGACGGCAGCGCGTGTGAGCAGTGACAGGGCCCGTGTGAGCAGTGACGGGGCCGTGACTTCCGTGGGGCCGCCACGCCGGCTGCCCTCAGACACCAGCTCTGTCGCGTCTGCATGAACGGGGGGCACCGAGCGGTGTCCCCTGTTCCTACGTTTTGTGGCTGACGACGACAAAAGCTAACACGGGGCGGCGGTGGTTCCCTGTGGGGGTTGCAGGCCCGTTTCCGACGTGTTCCTGTCTTCCGTGGTGAAACTGTTGCACGGACACTGCACGTTAGCTAGGATACGTCTGTGTTACTGTGCGTCTGTGTCTGAAACTGTTCGTGGGACATTGCACGGACACTGCACGTAAGCTAGGATACGTCTGTGTTACTGTGCGTCTGTGTCTGATACATCTGTGTTACTGTGTGTCTGAAACTATTGCGCGAACACTGCACGTTAGCTAGGATATGTCTGTGTTACAATGTGTCTGTGTCTGAAACTGTTGCACGGACACTGCACGTTAGCTAGGATACGTCTGTGTTACAATGTGTCTGTGTCTGAAACTGTTCCTCGGACACTGCACGTTAGCTAGGATACGTCTGTGTTACTGTGCGTCTGTGTCTGAAACGTCTCCGGGGCCGCCCCACATCGCTGCTCACTGCCTCGGGACTTGGCTGTGGTCCCGTCATTGGCATTGGGCTTGGTCATGTGACCTGCTCGGACCTGCGGACTTTAAGTAGAAGTGACATGTGCCGTGACCGAACAGAGCCTTCGGGGCCACTGTGCCCTTTTGCCTCTGCCCCGAGGCCGACCCATCTCAGTGGGGTCGTGTCCTTCCTGCCGGACCCTGCGCGCAAGTGGCATGTGGGGCAGGACCTCGGCCGCCCCAGCCCGGACCCACATGTGCGAAATAAGCCTCCGCTGGTGCAGGCCCCCGGGGTCTGGGACCCGTCGCTGGGACTACCGTGGCGAGGCCGAGGCATCCCCTGTGCAAGGACGACCCGGCCAAGGAAAGCGCTTGGAGCGGCCAGAACCCGGGAGGGCTCCGCGGTGACGGCGTGGCCGAAGCCCTCCCACGGACGCGACTTCCTAACTCGCGCTCGCACACCTTCCATTTAAAGCCTCTTCCTTGGCCTCTCCAAAGTAGTTTGCTGTGGACAGTCATGGGGCTGAGAGCCGGAAGGGGTGTGCATCCCGGTCCTGACTTGCTTCTTCTGGGGCTCCGTGTCCTCCTAGATAACTGTCAAGGTTGCGTCAGAAGAAATTTCGAGGCTGCGGCCAGGCCGCGGCCGCGTCCTACATCCACTGCGTGACCGAGGTCGGCTCTACCGCTACCGCGCGGGAGCCCAGGCCCTCAGCCTCTCCGTCCTTCCCCCAGGACTGACCTTAGCTTTGGCCGTGGTCAGCTGTCAAGGTGATGGAGTTTGCGTGGGCTCCTGGAGCACGGCACTGTGTTTTGTTTTCCTGCTGATATGAAGTCACTAAACTCTCAGCCAGAGAAAAAAGTGATTTCCCAGAAAACAAAAACTCTTTGGCTCACCAAGGTTGTGCTTAACTTGAAGGACTCAAAGAGCAAGGTACGATCAGAGAAGAAAACGAGGCTGCCAAGGTGGGCAAAGGTCTGGCCCCAAAATGAAAACTTTGGGTTCCAGCCTTCTTCCCGCATTCTTGGCCCGGTGATCTTGGGACACCACTCATTACTCTGGGCTCCGACTTCCCTACGTGTAACAGTAAAGGATCTCCAAATCCCTGCCCACTGCTAATGTTTTGTCACTATAATTCCATCAAAATTAATTGACAAATGTTTCTTCTTCTTTCTTTTTTTTTCTTTTTCTTGCAAGTTTCAGGTGGCAGTTCTCTTAATTTGTAGAATTGGGGAAATACATTAATGGAGGGAAATGTTTACAGGGAAAGCCCAGCCCACACAAATTTTCTGAGTTGCTAATAAATTTTGATCTTAAAGGAGAACTAAAAGAAAGAACTTGATTTATAACCATTTAACACAAACAAGCACTAGTTTGTTTGCCAGAAGAACAGGTGGCCTAGAATCTTTTCCTGCCCACTCGCAGGAGATTTTCTGCTCCAACTTAGGGAAGCCGAGGGCCGCCATATTCCTCCTAGCGCTGTTGAAAGGTATCCAGATCCTCAAAGTCTCAGCCAGAGGTCTGTCAAGTCGGGTGTGGGCACCAAAGCTGTCCAGGCCCTGACTGGTTTCCAACACCAGGTCCTGTTCCCATCACTTGGATGGCAGGTGCTTGCTCTCCCCGTGCCCCTGGCCTTGGCAGGACCTGCAGTCTGCTTTCCACACCCCGCTCTCCTTAGATCCCCGCCACCATACCCTATTCTTGGCTGTGGGCAGAGACAGCGCTGAGACTGGATGTGGTAATTATACAGTCTAAGATCATACGCTCCACGAGAAGTCCCTGAAAGCTCCCCCTTGAAAATATGCTGTCCTCCTCCCAGAGATTCTGTATTTACTGAAACATGAACGAGTCCTCCCTCAGCCTCAGAAAGCCATTCTGGAAGAGAGGGCATGAGGGCGCCCTGCTGAGATGCCCCCTCGGAGAGAACCTGTGGTGGAGTGTTGCCTTCAGCCGCCATATTTGGGATCTCCTGAGCATTCACTGAGAGGCCACACTTCCCCTAGGGCTGCTCCAGACGAACACTGAGCCCACTGGGGAATTAGAACTGGGCCATTCCTGGCTCAAGGGGGGATTCCTCCTATGGGCACTTTTGGCTTGGGGACTTTCCAGCAGGATGGTCAAAACTTTCTCAGAATTCTGCCGTGGTCTGAAACTCTTCCTACTCAACCCTTCCTTCCCTCTTCCCTTTCCTAGATCTCAGACCTGCACTATACGCCAAAGGCTCCCCCTGCCTGCTCCTTCCCTCCCCCACTTTAACCCTTATCCTTCCCAGACACTTTCCTCACTAAACCTCCCGCACAATGCCTTCCTTTTGGTACCTGCTTCTAAGAGAAGCAGGACATGATGCTTTCAAAGTTAGCACGTCTGGCCCATTGTATCAGGGCTCTCCAGAGAACAGAACCACTAGAAATTTATCATCTGTCTGTCTTCCATCCGTCTGTGTATCGTCTGTCACGGATCTACCTATATTATAAGGAATTAGCTCAGGTGATTACAGAGTCTGAGAAGTCCCAAGATCTACAGTGGGCAAGCTGGAGACACGGGAGAGCTGATGCGTGGTCCTAGTCAGAATCTGAAGGCCTGAGAGCTAATGGTATAAGTTCTAGTCTGAAAGCTGGCAGGCTTGGGACCCAAGAAGAGCTGATGTTTCAGTCTGAGTGTGAAGAACCGAACAGACCAGCATCAAAGCAGCCAGGCAGGAGGGGTCCCCTCTTACTTTTATGGGATGAGGGTAAGTGTGATGGCCGCAATATCAGTCTTTCTGTTCTATTCATGCCTTCAACTGATTGGACAAGGCCCACCCACATTAGTGAAGACAGTTTGCACTGTCTACAGATTCAGATGTTAATCTCACCCAGAAATACCCTCATAGGCACACCCAGAGTAATGTTTGACCAAAATCTGTATACACTATGAGCCTGTCAAGTTAACCCTAACCCTAATTCCTACTATGTGTCCTGCACAGACAAAATGATAAGGGTATAGCAGTCAGCCAAACAGACCAGGTTCTTGAGTGCAAACAGCTTACATGAAGGTGAGAGAGACAAATAATAGATGAAGCAATTGAATATATATCATAACATGCCGTCATCAGCGGGAAAGGGGAGAGTGAGCGGGCAGGTGGACCGAGAGGAATGGAGAGGTGCTCAGAGATGGCCGAACGGGCCGTTGACGGAGGGAAGGCTCTGGATGGGTTATTGGGAAGGTGGTGGAAGTGGTTGGGCGAGCGGGCATTTGGAGTTCCCCAAAGCAGAAGGAAGGCCTTCTCCGCTACCCAGAGAATCAACAACTAAAGTGTTTTTCCCCCAGTTCTGGCCGTTCTTCTCTTCCGCCCTGACTCCTCTCTCTACGGCGTTTCTTACCGAGAGGGCCGGACTCCCTCTCCCTGAGTGACCGTCTCACTGGAGCAAGTTTTCGAGTCAACTTTATCGCTTGCATTGACCTTCCCGACATGAGGGCTCTGGGCCAGTTTCCAGTTCTGAAGAAATTCCTCTAAAAGTGGCGCTCTGGAGACACTTCAGTAAATGAAGATGAACTTGGCAAAGAAATTCCAAGCGTAAGGGCAGATAATTAAGAGAGATTTTCAAAGCCTAGGGGGAAATCAAAGACCATTATGTCTGTCTGGTTTGCACTAAACCACTTTTATTACAATTTGAGCTCCATACAGCTGGGCAGCAACTGAGCAGTGGGTCTGCACAGCCCGGGCAAAAGCAGAAGTGTGGATGTCAGCCTTCCAGCTGCCTGCAGGAGCCACACGTAAGTTTAAGTTTCACAGCTCCTGAGGAATTACAGAAACCCAAATAGGTGATTTTATTGCCATCCTAATAAGGAAATGATGGCATAGTCATTGAGAAATTTAAAAAGCTTTAAAATTTCCCTTTCCCTCTTCCGCCTCTCTGATTCGATTCCGTATCCTCGACAAGGATGTGGTAAGAGGTACGAGATTTTCCTGGAGTCCTCTGAAGGGAGGTTTAGTAGACGAGTCTGGGCTTTGGAACCGGGCAGGCCTAGAAACGCAACTTTGATCTGCCAGCCGGGAGCTGTGTGATCTTGGGCAAATTACTCAGTCTCTCTGAGCTCCACTTTCCTTGTCTGTAAAATACCCACTTGAGAGAGTTGCAATGATCCCGTGAGATAGGGGAGGAAAGGTGCCTGGTACGTGATGGGTGTTTAAGGAATGAGGGTTCATCTTTCTGGAAAGGAAGGAGCTCAGAAAGCATCACCACACTTTCTCTTTATGCTTTCTAATAAAGATTATGACATCAAACAGGTCTTTGTCAAGAGAGTGATCACAAAAGCCAATGTCTTTGGCAGATCTACAGTGGGATTTGGTCTGTCATTCAGAGGAGAACTGTGGCCAAAAAGCAGCCTGTGCTGCCCCAAAGGGCCGACTAAAAGATGTGTGCCTGCTATGAGGGGGTGCACCCCTCAGCTCCTGAGGGCCTGAGCCCCATTTAAAGGGACGGGGCAGTTGCTACCTAGCTCCTACCTAAGGGTAGCACAGACCTGCTACTGACAGATTTTTTTAATCCGTAAATCCATTACTATGTGAAATTTCCGGTTCACATAAAATGGCTCCTACATCAATTAGTTAAAAAAGCAAAACAAAACACAACACAGAGACCACAAAAAGCATGTTTTCAGACCAGACGTGGCCTGCATTTAGCAGGGATTGCCCGACAGCTTCTGGAAGAGGAACATTCCATGATTGCATCTCACTCCTTGTATAGTAAAATATTTTCGTTTTAAAATAATTCTTTGAATAATTCCACGCAGAGCAAGGAGTTCAATGTACAAATAAATCTCTTCCTGCATATTTCTATATCTGGGACACTAAGGGCCCAAAATAACCTAAAAAACCTAGGAAGGATTTTGTTGTTATTTATTCCTCAGGATTCAGAGATTGCTGGCGGGCGTGTCCAGTCGCGGGGTACAGGCAGGACACGGCTGACGCCTGCTGATAAAGCTGTTTTCTAGATAGGTTACAAAACGTGATGTTCCCTGATACTTTCCCCGGTATCATAGGGGGGTTAAATTATTAATGAATAGTCCAAGAAATTGTTGCCTTCACATCTTAAAAGAGAAGGCAGAAAGAGGTTAGAAGAAATTATTATTTTTTTTAAAGAGTCTCTCTGTTGGCCCCAGAGGAGCCTCACAAAAGCAAGTGTCCAGGGGAGGTCCTGACGGGCCAAGAAGTGCTGGTTGTTTGCATAGCGGCGGCTGAGAAGTGTGTTACTGACTTGCTCCTCTCCACTTCTGAGCTTAGAGCACAGAAAAAAGAAACTGTATTTCAGCACCAAGAGGCACAGTAGAAGTTAAGTCCATGTTTGATTGACCGTACCCCCCCCCACACCCTAAAACAATCATTTACAGGGAACCCCAGCAGGGTTCTGGACTATGCGGCAATCCAGATACGTGGGTGGAGCTTACCCACAGAAGGGGGGTGGGGGGCGCGTGCGGGGGTGGGGGGTGGAGGGGTGGGGGGAGTGGGGGTGGGAATGCACCATGACATCCCTTTTGGTAGGTAACAGGCACATTAGGATGGAGCAGCCTCAGGTCGTATGGGACTGTGACCACGAGAAGAGAGACACCTTGGACCAGAGGAGCTGGAGGGCATCTTCACGGATCTAACTGTGGAGTCCCTCTAACGACACAACCGGGCATTTGCGAGAAGCCGAATTACCCCGATGTCTTCTCAGGACATCTATGTGTTCTGCACCCAACAATCGCTCGGTCCGTAACCATCCAAGTAGTCCTGGGCAAGGACGGCCTCTGGGGTCCGACCGATTCTCTTTACACACTGGCAGCTGCGGTGCTAATGCAAAACAAGAAGTGAGTTCCGTGTTCTTCTGCCTATTTTTCCATGTTTCCGACACTGAATGGAAAACAAATGCCATAAAGAGAACGAGGCCTGATGATGGTCCCGTTCCTTATCCACTCCAGGCGGCGTAATATTCTCGAAATATTAGGTTTAGAAACAGCAACAAGGATCCACAGAAAGGGACAAACATACTCACTCAACCAAAATGATGTTTCACGGGTCTGCTATAAAAATTAAAGGATTCTCTCATTACTGGGGAAAAAAACACATATTTTTGAAGTTACAAAATTTAGAACCTAAGATAACAATAATGAAAGGATTCTTTTGGTAAAAGATACTGAGATCTTGGAGAGGCAGGCACTGAAACAGCCCTGTTGTAAAACAGCACATTGAATAGAATTTCTATTTGAAAAACTAACCCTCAGTTCCTCCTCTTTTCTCTCTTTTTCTCGTGATTCCTTATCTCTACTACTACAATGACCCAGTAATTAAAATATTTTGCTTCGGAAATCTTATTAGAATGTCCAGTATATTTTAATCACAATATTAAATGCACCTTAGTTTGAGAAAGGCTTTTTGGAAAAGATAAGCCAAATTCAAGCAAGTGGAAGCCAATCTTTTTGCAACCCTGTTCCCTAGGATTATGATGTTCCCAAGATAATTTCATCATCTCACTTGGGTCAACACTGCTGTTGACTTGAATGGCAGAACGCCAGGAGAAGTTGCTATGCCAGGTTTGGCCCTTAATGATGCCCGGTTGTGCTTTCCTTTGAGAGAGTGCGCCACTGTGGGGACGGAATTCCCAGAGTGGGACTCAAGGGGGTGGTCGAGGTTAGGGAAGAGCAGGTTGGCATTTGGGCAGAAGATGGAACGCAAGCTTTGATGGGGACGGCGGTAGCATTTAGTACTCTCAGTGCGTGTTGCTCAAATTCCCGCTGTCACTGCAATTAGAGCCAATGGTCTTCCGTCCTACCAGTTCCCTCAGATGGGAAGTGTTGCTGTGACCTGCCAGGAATGTATTAGGTTTCCTTAATAAAGACAAATACATCACAGCGGTGGGTTAAGTGTTCCAGTGAACAGTTAATTCTCGCTTCATTAAGCCAAACCAAATAATTCTCATTTAAATGAAGAAACGCATCCTGCTTCCCAGTAAATATTTGGTAGCAGAGCAGCAACGGAAGCTCATGCCATGTAACCCTGACTTCTCTCTGGGGGCTCCTGGAACATTTCCACTTGTGCCCCATTGAGAATGAGAAACATTCAAAGCAAAATGACACTTGTCCGAATAAATGGGGAAACTAAGCTTCGTGGCGTCTCCTCCTAGATTTAGTGGGGTTTGTTTCTCGTTTCTTAAGAAGTGTGTGTTCACGCTGTTGTTCAATCGTGAAACTGTTGTGATCCTCCCTGGGCCTCTGGGTCGTCAGTGTGAATTAGAAAGTCCTCCTGGGGGGCGCCTGGGTGGCTCGGTGGGTTGGGCCGCTGCCTTCAGCTCAGGTCATGATCGCAGAGTTCTGGGATCGAGTCCCACATCGGGCTCTCTGCTCAGCGGGGAGCCTGCTTCGTCCTCTCTCTCTCTGCCTGCCTCTCTGCCTACATGTAATCTCTCTCTGTCAAATAAATGAATGAAATCTTTGAAAAAAAAAAAAAAAAAAAGAAAGTCCTCCTGGATAATCTCGGCAAATCATCTGGTGGAGAGTGCCAGGGCTTTTCAGGCTAAGTGCACAAGATACATATAAATCATCATCACTTCGGGGTTGATTAGACGAGGCAGGTATTTCGCCATCTTGGCAATGTGTGTATGCCTGTGGCAACTGATTAGCTATTTCAAATTAATAGCTTAAAATGAAAACAAGCCTGGGGTTAGAATAAAGAGAAATGGGTTTTTTTGGTAAGGAAAGCTTCAACCTCTTCCAAAAAGCCCCTTCCCTCCCCCTCATCCTTTCCCTCTTCCTCTTTTTATCCAGCCTAGAATGATATCTGTCCTCCAGAGGACATACGGGGATGAGAGTTTCCAGAGCTCACTGGGGGGCAGGGGGAGGGGATTATGGGGAAGGAAGATGTCAATGAAATGTATTTTTCTGTGGGAGCTCAGAAGGTTCTCAGGGGGCGGAGCCCTGCTGTAAGAAGGACGGGATCCTTCCTTCTGTCTGCACGAGCCGTCCTGCCTGCGTCAAGCAGCTTCCGGAGAGCAGTCCGTCTACACCCGGCATGGCCACCGCAGGACTCAGTTGTGAAAAAAAAAGAAAAATTCAGTGAAAAAGAAAAAGCCCCATAGAGAAGAGACGGTAAAATAAACACACACTCTGTTTCCAGGGCAGGAGGGAGGCTGAGGAGGTGGAGAGCGACACATGTGGTCCGGAGGTAGAAGGAGGAACTGGATTTCAAGAAAATTTTATGAGACCTTTTTTGCCATTTTGCCTTCTTGGCATTTTGGGCCTAGATTTTATTTTGGGAAGTGTTCAAAATTACACTTGTACTACTATATTAGTTTGTCTTTTAAAGTTAAAAAGAGAGAAGGGAAGAAAAAAATCTGTCTTTGAAAGACCCTTTTACAGGCAGTAAAAAATATACCTTGAGGACCTGGTTGCTCTCCCAGAAACTGAGAAGCCTAAAGTCTGTCTAACCTTGTGAATTTTTTGATAGTTAACTAAGATGAGTAAAACTTTATTTCTTTAACTACTGACTTTATTTCCCTAGCAATTCCCCCTCGTTTCCATATTTTGATAAAGAGAAGCTGTTCCCTATGCAATTTTAATCTAATTTTTCAAAAAAGATGAAAATACCATTTAAGAAGCAAAACTATTTTTTTTCGTCAAATTACCCACTAGGAATGAGCTGTAAAATTGTATGTTCTTCAGATCGTGACCACCGTTACCATATCGAGTGGAGGGGGCAACTAGGACATCAAGCACGTGTGTTTTCAAATCCAGCTCTGCACATACTCTGTGCGACACTGTGTCCGTCACTAAGTGTTTGTGAACACCCGTTCTTCGCCTCGAAGAGATAAGGCGAATAAACACACACTTGGCGTTGTTTCGTTGAAATTTCATCAGATAACCAAGCACGAATACCCATCGTGGTGGACACTACGAAGTACTCTGTTCAGTCTCTTCCTCCCAATTAGAAAATGCTTTCTAGAAGGTCTAACTTAATGGTACTGTTAGAACACCCAGCAGTCCAGCGAGCTCTGGGGTAGGCGTTACTGAGAAATGAGAAAGTAGAAAACCCAAATTATGTCTCAGAGGAACATTCCCTCTGCTTGAGGAAACAAGATGTGTGGAAGAAACACAACCGGGAAGCCATCAGGGCGCATACGGACAAGTATTCGAGCTTGTAAACAGCAGGTGCCAAGATTGGTTCTGGGAAAGGGATGGGTTTTATTTAGGCTTTTGTGGCACAGGGAATTTTAATTGGCACAGGCAAAACAAACTACTTTAAAAACAAAAAAGAACCTAGGAAACTTTTTTTGGGGGGCGGAGAGAATACAATTTAAGAAATAATAAAAATTTACAAGATTTAAGAGGGTAGGAATGAGCAGAGCAGACGTCTTCAGGAAACAGACCTACCCGGCACGGAGAGCTTCACTGGGGGAAGAGCTCAAAAAGAGGAAATTGGGATCAAATGGTGACGACACTTGCGTCTCATCCTAACCAGCTGAGTCTGAGCCCTGAGGTCTTCGGGTCACGACAGCGGCCTCTGCCGTGGCTGCTGCTCCACCTGGATAGGTGGACCGAGCACCGGCTTCGTGCCCAGAAACTGCTAGAGCAGCGTGGGGTGTGCGGCGTGTGCTCGTGTTCATGTGTGTGGGGCCACCGGGGTGTCTGCGCGTCCCCGATGCTTCCTCCGGGGCCTGCTGCAAGCCGCAGACTGGCTTCCCCCTCACCAATGCGGAGGTTCGATCCGCACGAACTAACCTCAGGAGCTGGTCCAGGAAGAGACATTAAAGCGTGTAGAAAGAGACCGAGAATTATTACGAAGAACGGGGTTTATAGAAATAGTTGAGCCTAACGAGTTCCCCTCAAAGAGAAAGAGCATTCTGGAAAATTAAGTCAGTATCAAAAGTTGACGGGTTGCTCCTACATCAATTAACCAAATGTACTCGGGGTGACCGGCCCGGGGGTGAGAGAAGCAGCAGGAGGACCTGAGACCTCAGTAGCCCTGAAGCGTCGGCCTTCGGCTCGGGTCACGACCCCAGGGTCCTGGGATGGCGCCCCCGTTGGGCCCCCTGCTCCGCGGGAAGCCCGCTTCTCTCTCTCCCTCTTCCCCTGCCGTGTGCCCTCTCTCACTGCGTCTCTCTGTCAAATAAATAAATAAAATCTTTAAGAAAAATAAAGGCTACTGAGACCCACACGTGGGGTCGGACGTCGGAGGGGGCAGCAGGTCGGAGGGGACACAGGCGGGCCGCAAGGCAGGGTCCGGGAGCAGACGCTCGCGCTTCTGTGGCCACAAGCCACGGAAACGTTCTGGGACGTTTAGAAAGCAGTCGTTGAACTGCGGTGTGGACCGTCACTTATGTCGGTGCAGCATCAGTAAATAGTATCTCGCCTCCGGAGGACGGGTGTCCGTACCAAAGAAGCCACCGCACTGGAACGGAGGTAGCTGGGGACACGAACGGGGTACGAGAACCAGACAGAACGAGCTCTCAGAAGCTGACTTTCCGGTGTGAAAATGGACCGAACCGCCGGCTGAAGACTCACTGTTTTCCACGGGAGTTGTTTGTGAAACAAAGAAATTGCCTACGTATTATGTGTGCATATCGAGGAATAAGTTAAGTTCAAAGTACATTTTAAGAAAGAACACAATTGGGACAGGAGGGTGCTGGCGGGCGCATCGGTTACGTGTCCAACTCTTGGTTTCCGCTCAGGTCATGGTCTCAGGGTCGTGAGATCGAGCCCCGTGTCAGGCTCCTCACTCGGTGGTCTGCTTCCACGTCTCTGTCCCTCTCCCTCTGCCCCTCCTGCTTGTGCGCGCGCGCTCTCTCTCTCTCTCAAATAAATACATCTTAAAAAGAGAGAGAGAGAGAGAATGAAGCATGCCTGGCTCCTCGGTCAGTAGAGCATATGACTCTGCGTCTCAGGATTGTGAGGTTGGGTAAGCCCCATGTTGGGTGTAGAGATTACTTTAAAAAAAATTACAAAATCTAAGAGAAGAAGGAGGGAGAGGGGGAGGAGGAGGGGGAGAACGCGGTAAAACCAATGAAGGGGAAACCACTGTGATAAAATTGGCTGGGTCTCTACCAGAGAGGCTCTGAAGTGGATAGGTCCCAAAGTAAGCCTCATTACAGATTTTTGACTTAATGTTTTGGCAGCTGATATAGTTACATGTTTCAGAATCTAAACAATCAAAAGTAATAAGGAGAGAAGCTACATTCCCACTGCGGTCCCCGTCCAGCCCAGACCCTCTGCGGAGTCCCGCGGCAGCCGTCCTTATGAGCTACGCTGCATGCGTCCAGTCGTCCTTTACGCGCAGCCCACACACGTGCTACTAGTATGAAATGTCATTAGAAAAGAAAAGAGGAAGGACATAAACCAACCTTCGCTGGGCAGCCTCTACCTGCCAGACGCCATCAGGCGTTCTTCCGGAGTTGGGTCACTGGTTCCTTAAAACAGCTCTGGAACGTGGGTCTTTCCATCTGCCACAGGACCAGACCTCTCGCCAGATGGGCAGGAGCCCCAGCCCTTTGCATTGTACTTTAGAAGTGCTTTCCTTTTTTTTTTTAGTACTTTATTTATTTGAGAGAGTGAGCGAGAGAGAGCAGGAGCGTGCGCACGCCAAGGCCCAGGCAGAAGGAGAAGCCGGCGCCCGCCTAAGCAGGTAGCCCGACCCAGGGCTCCAGCCCACGGGGGTCGGGACCTGAGCGGAGGCAGACGCTTGACCCCTGACCCTCTGAGGCGTCCCTACGAGTACATGCTCTCCCCTCTTCGACCTCTAGAGTTCCATGTGGATTGTACACCCCTCTTGGTTTTTATACTTCAACTCATTGCTCCACCTAAATAACACCCTTTAAAGACGATCTTTCGGGGTGGTTTTCAGGATTACACGGAGCTGTTGACGCAGCGTGTGGCACACGGACAGTTCTACAAACAGCAGCTACTACAGCGTCTCCAAGAAAACTTCTTGCGTCGGCCTAAGTTCACTCAAAGTGTTTTGATTTCTGTTTGACTCATACAGATGGTCCCATTTTTGGCTTCCGTCTATTTGGATGTCAAATGTACTCCTGAGTGAGTAATAACCTTTGTCTACTCCTTACAAAAATACAAATAAATCTAGATTCTGCATCACTAGACCCTTTCCTTGGACAGCCAAGCTTAAAGCCTGGGAACAAGAATGACCACATTCACTGTGCATCAAGGGTCAGCAAATTTCTGTAAAGGACCAGATAATTCATATTTTTTACTTTTTTGGGGCTTTGTCACAACTATTTGATATCGCAATGTAGCGCAAAAGCAGCCACAGAAGCAAGTGTAGCTACGCTCCAATCTGACTTTATTACGGACGCTGACATTTGAATTTATATTTAACATTAACAGATACTAATGTTTAATTTCAATTTACATGCGTTTGAATGTATTTCTCTTCTTTTGCTTTTTTTCAGCCATCAAAACATGTAAAACCCTTAGCTCCTGGGTCATGCCAAAGTTGGCATAGTTTACCAACTTCTACCCTAAATTACAAAGATTTGATAAAACACCTCTTGAATCTGGCCAATTCTCTCTCCATGTCTCTCCCTCTTCATCTTTTTCTCCCACGGCCCCACTTTCATAAACAAGCAGACAAGAAAACAAAAGGCCCTTTTGCAAGAAATACTCCTTACCCACAGAGCCACAATCTTATTTCTCATAAGCAGCTTGGGGCTTTGTAAATACAATTTAGGATTTGTATACAAGTGTAGGGACAGGTTTGAGTTGAAATCAACGAAGCATCGGGACCTCGATGCTGGAAAACACGGCGGCAGACAGCACGTCTCGCTGCTGGGAAAGGAAGCAACGTTGGCACCCGACGCTGTGTCATTGCTTCATTTGAACCAAACTTCGGAGACGATTACTGGCTTTCTTGCATCTTCTACTCATGCACCTTAAAGGCAGAAGCTATTTGGCCAGGAGATGCAGGGAGCCCAGAAAGGCCCCCGTCTAGCCCCCCTGGGTCATCGGCCTGGCCGAGAGACTTTAGAAGTCAGACTTGGCGGGGACAGTGCTCTGGAAGGTGGCACCGGGGCCTCTGCTGCTCCTTGAGGCTTCCACAGCTCCTGCTCCGTCCCCCGCCTCCATCCGCCGTCATCTCTCCCTCTCTCTCTCCCTCACCACCATTTCCTCACGGAGTCCAGGCCTCCAGAAAGAGGCGGGTTATCTGTGGAAAACTTCTTTCCCCAACACACCCCTATCCGAAGGCAAAAGGAGCACGAAACCCTTGCCAACTCTTTAGACATGGTTCGGGAAAAATACTTCAATAGTCCTACAAATGACCCTTGACTCCTAAAGCATTTCGTTATCTTCCGGGGGAACCAAGTCCACTAGGGAGAATTCCATCCGCTCCTGTGGATTTTTCAGATTTAGGAATTCTTGGAAAGAAGATCTGGAATGCTGATGTGACCAGTGAAACTTCCAGAATTCTTTTTCAAATTGTTGTTAGCATAGAACCCAGCCCTTCACTGTGCTCAACAGGAATCTAGATGTTGACATTTTAAAGAAATATTGGAACTGGGGCTAAAAATTACAATGCTCAGGAGATGAGTGAGGGGCTGATAATGGACAAAAGCACAGGGAACCAAAGGCTCGAGCTGTTTTAAGCTGCAGGAAAGCAGGAGCTTGTCACTTGCCCCTCACCAGCAGCCCTTGGAGGGGCATCTCGCTCAGGGATATTTGTCGCGCGAATGATTGAGTAAATGGATTTATAGAGGGAGGAAGAAGACCAGAAAGACAAAGTCTGGGGCGCCTCGGTGGCTCAGTCGTTAAGCGTCTGCCTTCAGCTCAGGTCATGATCCCGGGGTCCAGGGGTCGAGCCCCGCGTTGGGCTCCCTACTCGGCGGGGAGCCTCCCTCGGCCCCTCCCCTTGGCCCCAGCTTGCCCTCTCTCACAAATAAAAAAATAAATGAAATCCTAAAAAAAAAACAACAACAAAAATAGTACGGTTAAGTACTTTCCAGGCACTGGAAAGTACTAAGCGGAGGCGCAGGGCACGTGTTCCGCCGAGAGCACCCCGCAGGGCGGCGGCGTTTGACAGAAGAGACGCAGGGACCGCCAGAGACCGGCACTGCAGCAGGGAGGACGCGAGGAAGCCCGACCTTGACCTCTCCCCTCCGGTCCTCCCTGTTCCCGCCAGTGCCTCCCACGGGCCAAACCCCACCGGAAGCCAGAGGCTGTGAAAACGGGGCAGAGAGGGTTGTAGAACAGATCCAGGAATGGGGGCAAACCCATCGTCCATGGGGTGAACCGAAGCGGCAAAGCTGGTTTTTCACACCGACCCACGGACGACACTCAGCGCTGTGTCCGTTTCAGAAGCGCAGCATGAGGCCTGACGCACGTGTGCCCAGTGCGTGCCGTGCCCGTGCCTAAGCTACGGCTCCTTCTCTTCTAGGGACAACTTGTAAAATTCACTCTCTTAGCAACTGTTGTGAGCTGGTTTTAAAAAATTTCCTGCCTTTGCTTCCCTGTGCCTTCGTTCATTCTCTGCTCTCCAAAGATCTGCCCTGGCCCACGCATCTCTTATCGATTGCATTGATTGGCTATTAGCTGCCGTTGGAGATTTTGAACAAGGAAGTGGCCAAAGGCTTTGGGAAGCCTTATCTGTGTTCACATTCCAGCCCCCGCCACTCCTTAACTGTAAACGTGGGCGAGTCACGTAAACCTCTGTGTTGCTTAAAATCTCAATTTCCTTATCTGCACAAGGAAAGAAATTATGTAGCATCTCATGAGGTGGTCACGAGGACCCAATGAAACCATCTAAGTAAACGCTCGGTTCCGATGTGATTGCTGTTTCATAGCTTATCTTGGATCAGATTTAAGCAAATTTGTCTTATATTGAGAAATGTGCTCTCAGATGGACGTTAGGGTGAGGCTGCAATGAATCTGGCAATCGTAAGTGAAAGATGCGAGTCTTTTTCATGACTTCATGACCATCAATTTTATTCTGCTCTTGTCCACCCCAGCTAAGATGTTTCCTTCCTCAAGCATTGACTTTTCGGCCTTTAGATAGTACCAGAACATTCCAGGGCCTTGAGGTAACCCAGGGAAGCCCCCCTACACGTGATCTCCATGTACAGCGACGAGCACATTTCTGAAAGTTGCTTCCTTGGCATTTCAGCATTTTGTTCGAACGACCAACTGAAGCGGAAAGAAAACCAAGCACGATGGGACGGCTTCGTCTTCAAACTCATTCGCCGGCAAACTAGAAATCTGCTTAGATCAGTTGGGGTTTCAAAGGTGAGAATCGGCTTCGGAAGTGAAAGTCAGTAGCTACAGTTTAAAAGTCTGCAGCAAATTTTCTTCCCCTCCCCCACCACTTCCTCATTTTTCTAACGAGAGTTTCATGTGCCTTCTTGATCGACATGGATTTATGGCAAGCCGTGTACTCCTGTTTATGCCGTCATTAAAATTTAAGCAGACATGTACTTTATGGAAAGACTGGCCATAATTACGATTTTTAAATCCCTTCCCTACCTCCAGTTTTTAGCACTATAAAAGAAACATTACTCTCACTGAGTTCTTGACAAATATTTCTGGAAATTTCCAAAATCACAAATGCGTTTGTAACTTCTATGCCTGATGGACCAATTCCACTTGCTTAGGTTAAATAACAAGAGGATGGAAAAGTATTTAAATATCAGTTTGACGCCTGAGACCACTAGTTATGTCAACATGTAGGTGGGCCTTCATGATGATTTTTTTTTTTAAGATTTTATTTATTTATTTGACAGACAGAGATCACAAGTAGGCAGAGAGGCAGGCAGAGAGAGGGGGGAAGCAGGCTCCCTGCTGAGCAGAGAGCCTGACATGGGGCTCGATCCCAGGACCCTGGGGCATGACCTGAGCCAAAGGCAGACGCTTAACCACTGAGCCACCCAGGCACCCTCTTCATGATGATTCTTAAGCATAAACTGCTGATTATCATAAGATACAGCTCCTCTGAGTAATGACTATTCTCCCGGTGAATTATGTTTTTAAAATATAGTCTTAAAAATAGTATCTCTTGGGCCATGAAAGCCCTTAAACAATGATTCTCAAGGACTTCCCCTGTCATTGCTTAATAACATTCAGGGCCTCCAGACCTCAGAGCAACTTCTCAAACACTGCATCTACCACACAATCACACCCGTATCTAAAAAAAATGTGCCAAAACCAGTTGCATAAAAAGGTGGAAGGGAATGCACCAGACTCTTAACAGTAGTTTCACGTGGGACGCAGGAATAAAACAAAGTGGTAAAAACGGTGTTAATCCATTCCTAGGGATTCCTGACCCCGGTTTCCCAGCTTTCTTCTGGAATAACGTGGCAGCGGTGAAGGGCATCAGGTCTGGGTTTGGGGAACGGCCGCGCTGCTCACTGCTGTGTGGCCTCGTACCAGTGGGAGCACCTCCAGGACTCAGCTCCGTCATCAAACAGAAGGGGCGACAGTAATACTTACCCGCCCGGCTGGGAGACTACGTGCGCGAGTGTGCGCATCGCTTACACCTGCAGCGGGGGTCACCGGGGGGCGTCATTCCGTTATTCAGGGTCAGTCTTCTCCCGCAGAAGTGACCTCCTGAGAGAAGTGATAATCCCGTTTACTTGTCTTTTATGCTGTTGGACCCGCCTACGACGACTAGCGAAGGAGACACCCTCCGTGAAGACCGGCGACCCAGGAACGAGTGATTCCATCGTGGCGTCAAGTGACACAGAATGTCGCTGCTTCCGCGGTGACGACCTCGTTGTCATGGTCTTATCCCCCGTCTGCAGTCTTCATTTTAGCCGTCGCTGTTTAACATCCGCCCCGGAAGTGTTCCAGGCCTGGCCGCCCTGATCCGGGTCACTAGTGAGAGGTTTAATTCATGAGGACGCACGTATCGCCCAACGAGGAGCACTTCAGAGGACTCTTCCTCTCGGGGCTCTTGGGTGGTGAGGCCGGTCAAAGGTCATCCTCTTGGATCCGGCTCAGGTCCTGACCTCAGGGTCGTGAGATGGAGCCCCGGGTCCGGCTCCGAGCTCAGCGCGGAGTCTGCTTAAGCCTCCCTCTTCCCCTGCCCCTGCTCTCTCTCCCTATAAAATAAATAAAGTCTTTAAAAAAACAGAATTACTTTAAGATATACCAGCCTCCCTAGTGTTAAAGACGTTTCATTTCAGACTCCCACGTGGGTCATAAAGACGAGGTCACATTGAAAGTGTAACTTTGAGAGTCAAAGGGCACCGAAGTCCATGTGCAAAGTCAGGGTTTTTGAACCAATCTGTGTGTCTCGTTAGTGCCATGCTTCCCGTCTGCTGCTGCGGCCCAGGACGACGGGGCAAAGCTGCACTTGCCCTAGAATGTTCCAAACGGGAATGGCTGAGCCACACCTCTCCAGAGAACGAGTCTGATTGCTTTTCTCCAAGCCTCCCTGGATTTTTAAAACTAATATTATTTGACAAAGGTGTGACTTGCTTAAGACCTATTCAGAGTCTCTTGTGATGACATAAAAATGATCACGTTCAACTCATATGTACTGTAATTTCTAGCATTTGTCTCTCACCGCTAAGTTAGTTGTCGGGGGGAAGCGGTGTCCTCGGAAGCTCCTGTCTGTCGGTGTTTCGGTCCTCGTTCCCACTCTCCTGCCTTAGCAGAGGCCAGAAGTAAAAACTAGTAAACACACGGACGGGTACCACCTGCATCGAACCTGCATCGTGTTCGAGAAAAGACACGACTGTCATTACCCCCCGGAGCGGGGGCTCCTAAGGCTCCCAGAAAGTAGGGGAGAATGACTCATCTCGGGAGCACCTGCAGGGCTACCAAGGGCTGTACCCCAGCACCCTTAATGCCCTTCATTAACCCATTATGGGTCATTACTTTATTAAATGAAACTATTAAAATACCCAGGAGATGAGGTGGGCGGCGCGGATTGGCCGTAATCGGCAGGAGCGCGGTGAGTAAGGAGCAGCGCAGGGAGCTCACTGCAGGAGACGGGGCAGTGCTTAGATCAGGCCGGCTGGTACCTAGACAATGTCTAGAGCAGTACAAAGTGCTTCTGCACGCAGGGGGAGAATGAACCGAAGAGGACAGTGGATTGGTACAGGTGGGGAGTCTTCACGAACCTACGGAGTCTCCAGACCTTGAAATTGTCCTGTTGTGACTGTAAGTTACACCGAGGTAATGGACCGTACTGAGGCCGCAGAGGAGTCGAGACACACACCCCTGCTTCACTCTAAGCGGAAAATATGTGCATCGGGATCTGCCGCAAAGTTTTGTGAACTTTGGTACCATTACTCCTTCGTATGGAGTTTTTTTATATTGTCCTAGATTTTTAACACATAAAAGTGGGTTTCCGAGAGTTTTCATTCATCTGTGGCCCAAGCCCCCCGCCCCCACCCCCGTGCGGCAGATGTGGTAAATTCAGTATCACACCAGAATTGTAGTACGAAGACAAAAATGACCAATGTCCCTCAGAGGCCCGAGGTTGACCAGGAAGAAATTCATATTTCTGAGCCCTTATTCTGACCCATGCTCTGGGTCGAGAAGCACCGTTTCTACTGCCAAGACCCTTAACTCAGCGGCAGCTTGTCCTCTCAAAGCACAGCCCAGATCAAGGCCCAAAGAGCACAGGGTGAGAGTCTACCTCCCTCCCTCCCTCCCCACCCCATACCCAGCCCAGGTAAAATACTGTTCTGGATGAAACTTCGGAAAAAGGAGAGTGTGAAGTCGGTGAGAGCCGGGCCTACTCACCATCCCAGGGGGCCATTATGTACCATTTTACTGCAATTTCTCTTTGCTTTGTTTTTTGCAATGATGCATTTAGCTATAGCAAGTAGAGAAAAACCCTATTCAAGAGAGTGGGGTCATTATCCGCTCACAAAAGGCCATTTAGAGAAAGAACAGCCCCGTCAGTTCAAGCTGCCAGAGTCCAGACCCATTAGCAAAAAGGTTAGCTGTTTAAGTGGGAATGTGAAACAAAATGTAATAATTAGGGCTAAGTCTGGGCACCCTCCCCCTGCCAAGAAAGCTGCCTGGGATCATAAACTCATTCCCTGAAAGTCCTAAGCTTAGGGGAAAGCAAATCACCAAGTCCGAATGACAGTTCGGTTGTTAACCTTTGCCCTAGAGGCGAGGTTTTCATCCTTTGTCTCTTTCTCTCTTTCTTTTAGGTATGTTTTTTATAGATGTCACTTTTATAAGGTTGGGCTGTTCTTTTTCCTGCTTACCACCAGCGACACGTTTCAGACGACTGCTGTATGCGTGTGCGCACACGTGTGTGTGTCTGTGTGTGTGTGTAAACCACGAAAACAAATGCATTCCAACATGAACAGCAGTTACCTTCAGTGAAGAAATATGTGGAAGAACTGGGAATTAATTTTTCTTTGTTTCCACCTCTGTACCTCCTAATTACTCATTTATTAACAGGTGATGTAAAAGGGAGGGAAAAAAAGACACATAAAACATTTCTGATAAAATGTGCTACCATGCTTCCGTCAAAGGAGGAAAAAACCAATCGGAGTCTCAGCATGATTAATCACGAGGGGAAAGGAGGTAAATGCCTCAGAGAAGAGGCCACATCGTGACGGCACGGGGACTCGTGTTAACCAGACGTCACCTCTCCATGTCCTCAGCCATTAGGCGGCATCTGGATGAACGTCGTTTCAGACTAACAGATATTTGTCGTTGTTAGTGGTACAGGAAATGCCCATCATTTAGCATCCTCGGAGGCACACTGCTCCGGTTAGTGAAACAATAGTAGCTCGTAGTAGTCATTAAATAGCTACTTCTTGTTGGACTGATGGGCTGAAGGGCCGGTTACGGGAAGGTCACCGTGTGCACGGGGCACAGATAACCAACCTTCGGTAAATAAGACGGGGCCTCAGATGCCATGGAAAATGCAATGTCTGACGCTCCAGAAGGCGCTCGGGAGGCTGCAGAGCCTCGACTCATCACTCTGAACCACGTGATGACTGCAACTCAGACCTGCGAAGCACAAATTTGTAAGAAGTTCCTATGGCTGGATTATACGACAAATTTGTTTCTTAGGCAAATTTCTTTCTAAAGTGACTTGAAGGTAAAACGGAGATACGGACCAACTGCTCAGCACGTAGCAATTAGGCATTTTATCTATGCTTTCATGGGCTTCCGTTAACACTTGTTTTCATTTTTATGGCTCTCGGAACAAAATATTCACTTTAATCCAGGAAGCAGGACTCCTGTGTTCACATTGCTTAATTAATAATCTAAGAAGCATTTACGGTAACGGCATTTCCTTTAAATCCCATGAGATTCCTTTTAAAATTTTTTCACCAAAAAAGTTTGGTGTAGGTAAAGTTGGTTTTTTTCGTCCTTAGTTTTCAATTAAAAATTTGTGAGCGTCCTCGACACACACTGTCACGGTGGTTTCAGGAGTACAACACACGGCCCCACTCTGCTACGCTGTGCTCACCACGAGGGCAGTTAGCATTTGTCACCACGCAATGTCACTTCAGTACCACCGGTGACGACCCCTGTGCTGCCTTAGTACTCCTCTGCCTCGCTCGTCCTCTAGCTGGAAGCCGGTGCCGTCCGCTCCCCTCACCTGCTTTTGTCTAGGTAGGGTTTTGTGTAGGTAGAGCAAAGGGAAAGAGACAATCTTGAAATCTATAATTGCACTTTGGATTGTAGGGAAAAGAACAGATGTGAACAAAGGCACAGGCCAGTAAAAGGCTGAGAGAAGGACACGAGTTAAATTCATCAACAAACATTTTTGAAGACCTACTACGCTCCAGGTGCTGTTGGAGGCCCTTGAGATACAAAATGTTAGTAGAGAAGACAAGAAATGATAAGTGCCATAAAAACATCCCTGGTGCCAGATGATGCTAAAGGTTATCAAAGAGCAGAGCAGAGCGGGAGATTCCGAGGGGCTGCTTCCGAGATGTGAGTACTGTGAGAGCGTAGGCGCCACGACGAGACTCTCGTACAGCCCTGAAGGAGGTGAAGAAATTAGTCGCATGGATATGGGCAGGTGGAGAGGAGCGGGTGTCCAGGCTACAAATAAGACGAAATGGGAAAACGGGAGGGGGACTTCCATGCGGAGCGGGAGGAGCATGGGAAGAAGAGCTACAGTCGTCTGAGGCGGACAGGCCGTCGGGGACGCTTTTGTTTTTTTTTTTAAGATTTTATTTATTTATTTGACAGAGAGAGATCACAAGTAGGCAGAGAGGCAGGCAGAGAGAGAGGAGGAAGCAGCCTCGAGCTGAGCAGAGAACCCGATGTGGGCCTCGATCCCAGGACCCTGAGATCATGGTCTGAGCCAGAGCAGAGGCTTAACCCACTGAGCCACTCAGGCGCCCCAGTCGGGGGATTCCTAACATAACTTTGAAATGCTTGGCCTTGAAATGATTGGAAGAGATAATAAAAAATAATCATTGTCCCTGATTAGCATATGGGACGCGGATCTACAAAATAAATATGTAAACGGAATCCGCTGACACACACCTATGAACGCGTTTTCTAGGCAGCAGCCACCAAGCTGGACACAGTCACTGTCGGATCATTCACGCTCTGGGCACCACACGCACCCGACGCTGTGTTAGGAACGGGGTCACAGGGATGACCGAAGCAGACGCAGTTCTCGTATTCATGGCAAAGACGTGTTTATTTAAATGAGGCGCTTGCTATCTCCTCATCAGTCTGTGGAAAATCCCACAGAGCTAGGCAAGTATGTGGTGAGTTACTTGACCAGCTTTGGGAGTCAGGAGAAGCTTCGACCGGGAAGCAGGGTTTGAGCTGAGACCTGGAGTGCATGAAGGTTCACGAAGGAAAGAGACTCGAGACAGCGGTGGCAGGAAGCATGGCATGTGTGACGCCCTCGGAGACCAGGGGCCCGAGAGGGAGAGGGATTCAGTGAGGGTGTAAGGAAGGCCGGGCACACTCAGACCGGACCGCTGAGGACAGCTGAGCAAAGGACCCTTTACTGTGGCGTCTGACGGGGTAAGGGGAATCCATGAGGCCCGGGCGGCCCCCGCGATGAACACAAAGCCGAGAAGAATGAGAAGCCGCCACGAGGCCTGGGCAGCAGGGCGGACGGCGGGAGCGTTCACCGAGCACAGGAGCTGCGGGGAAGGGCTGAGTCCCTGCGGCCCTGGCTGCGAGGAGAAGCGGCCCGTCCGAGGCTACGGGCACGGAGGGGCCCGGGGCCGTGCACGCCGAGCCGCGCTGCTCTCCCGTCTCCGTCTTTCTGGAGTCAAGTGAGCTGTAAATCAGGCAGCGAGGGAGCCCCTTGATGCAAAATATAGAAGTCAGCTCCTGGGCACAGAACGGGTGGGGAAGGACAGAGCAGACGGGGCGGGGAGAGCCGAAAACGACCCGGAGAGCGTGGCCGGATCACCCGGGATCTTACGGGCCGAGTCTTTACTTTTCTGCAAGTGGTAGACGGCGAGGGACAGCGGGGCTCTGCCGGGCCTTTATAGAGGAGCTCATTCATGTGCTGTGCGGAGACCGGAGCCGCTCGTGGAGCACAGAAGCCCGTGCGGAGGGTCTGGCGGACTCGGGCAGGGACGGGGCAGTTTTACCGTCGGCGGTTGTACACGGTGCGGAGGCGCAGGAAGACCCAAGACGTATTTGACTTGGGCGTGGGAGGTAGGACAGGTGCTAGGGAGGAATTCCAGACGTGGCTTTGCAGAAGTGGGTGGGGAATGGCGCCCTTCTGTAACGGACGACCAGGTTTGGGGAAGATCGCGCGCGGGGTTCTGGCCTGCGGAGTCTGTGAGGCGACCACCGCCAACGTCAGTCAGCGCCCCCTCTCTGGCACGGTTCCCGGCCGACTCTTGCTGTGCCCCCGCAAGACATTCTGCAAGGCCTTTTATATAAAGTGTTTTCTCCAATCCTCAAATGTGGAGGCGGACATCATTTTTCCCATTTTACTGATGAGAAGACTGAGGCTCTGGGTTCAATATTCCGCTCTCATTCAGCACTTGGAATCCAGGCCCTTTAAACCCCAGCTGGGGCTTTTCTCGTCTCTCCTGCTTTACTGCCGGTCACCCAGGCATCGGAGAAGGCTGTACAACAGGCTGAGCAGAAGTGAAAAAACTGTTTCATTGGGGAAAATGTGGGTTTTGTCTCGTTAGATTCTAGAGGAGGCTTCCATGAGTTTCCATTCATCAATCAATCAGCACTCCCTGGGCAATCATTATAGGCTTAGGACTTGGCTGGCCATTACAGAAAGATTACGAATACTATAAAGTACGACCCTTGATTTCCAGGGCTTAAAATTTAGTCAAGGAGGCAAAGACCCTCCGGAAATAATTTGACATATGGTAATATTAGATGCTGATTAGCTGCCCAATTGCGTGGGGCCCACAGCCAGAGAAAAGGAGCCCATATACCATGCTAAAGTCTTATTCAGGGGAGACTTGCACCGTGTGCACAAAAGGAAATTGAAGGGCAGATACTGTGTGGCGATGGTCTCAGATATTTTGGCAGCCGAGTGCTGGTCTGCAGGCCAGCTAACTCCCCGGGAAATTTCATAAGACACACAATTGATCATAGTTAGCTAAGTGAAGTGTGGATCAAATGGACTGAGAGTTGAAGTTTCTGGAAACCTATTTTTTTTAACATTGGTTGTTGTAATTCCTGCAAGCGGAAGGCTTTTGTTTTGTTTTGTTGGGTTTTTTTAGAGACAGGGGACAGCAATCTGTTCATATCTTTGTTGAAGGAAAGCTGAAATTGCGAATGTGCTTAAATCTGATACAATCTAAATCCTTATCCCAATAATGAAAAATGTCATCAGCAAATCTGACTCTGAGATCTTTGAGGCTCTGTAAAGATTACTCTTTATGGGAAAATCACCTCAAATTTCTTTCCAGAAGAAAAGATAAGACCTCTCTTAAATAATGGCATTTGGAAAATTGAAATTTTCCTAGTAGGAAGCATTTTAATAACTGGCATTTGTATAGAACCTTATGATTTGTAGATCACTTTATATACTTTATCTTATATGATAACTAAACAAAGCTAAAGTATTGTCAGAAAGTTATGTTGGACAAATTGTTTTCTGGAGAGGAAAAAAATGTGTGGTTTTAACCAATTTAGAAATTAAAAAATCAGTATTAGCTTCTCAGTCATTAAGAGGGAGGTCATGGCTGCCATACAGTAAAACAATTGTCTAATGATAGAGTAATGTTGATAGTTATAACAATTGTAACAATTGTCTAATGATATAGTAATGATGATTATTGTAAGAATAACATGATTGAGCCTTTGCTCTGTGTAGGATACTGGTCTACTCATTTGTATGTATTAATTTGTTTAATCCTACAAAAAACCTTGAAAAAGACATTATTTCTGTATTACAGATGAAGAAACTGAGGCACAAGTGTTTAAGTCACTTGTCAAGTTCACAAAACTAGAAGGCAGAAGAGCTGGACCTTGAACTCAAGAAGTCTGGTTCCAGAGCACTCCCTCTTAATCACTAAGGACTCCTCCAAAATGTAAATTATCTCTTATAGAAACAGTTTCTTAAATAAAAATTGTAAAACGGCCAACGATTTACAAACGAAACATAAAGGGAAAAAGGTTAGTATGGTGAATGTGAACCAGGAGTCCTCAAAATAATACAGAAAGGAAGAACAAACACAAAAAATAAAAAATCTGCCTAAAGAATTAGAAATTGAAATATTTCTAACTTTTTGGCTATCTCTAAAGAAAGAGAAAGGAAGGTTAAGAAGGAAGAGACTAATTTAAGATCCAAGAATAACCCAATGTTATCATAATTATAAAAATACATGTTTAGTTCTTCCTAAAAATATTTCCTGCTTTACTTGGAGAGGACATCAGTAGTTCTAATACAGAATAATTCCATTCCCAAGCAAGAGAGAGAGTCTAGAGACAAACAGAACTTTCTAACACCATGGGAACCTCACTGAGGGCCCCGGGCTCCTTAACCCCTTCTCCACATTGGGTGTGAGAGGCGTAAAGGGGAAAGTGGCAAAGGAATCTGTTCTTCTAACTCTGTCTTCTTTGGGGTGAGGACACCTGGCACACAGATCTACTCCGCATTCCAGAATTCTCTTGTAACAAGAAAGGAACTTTGTCCCTTGAACTTTGAAGCTGTTTGTGATTGGGATGGAAAATAATAAATCCCCATCAGCTCTGATAAAGTACATGAAGGAACTTTTAGGGCTCTTTGCATTTGGGGCTGAGTGCAACAGACTCTTTTCCGATGTTCTCCTCAGAAGGCTAAAATACAGAATTTTTCTTAGTGTCTTTATGCAGTAGAGAGAGTCAGGTGTAGACCTCATGGCACCCATTTCTCTTGTTACAGCCTAACGATGGAAGCCACAGCAGAGATGCTGAAGTGTAAGACTTAGCTTTTTGATGCCTCATCTGGAAAGCCACCTACTATCTCCGACGCAAAAGAAAGAGTGCTTTGTCTTGTCTCATGACAAGTTAAATTTCCTAAAGTGATATGAAAAATTATCCTATTAAAACCTCTGATACATATTGTGCTGAATTTTTCAAAATCTAGTTTAGATTAAAAAGACATTTAAGTTTGTGGAAGATTTTTTTATCTCATTAGGGGAGCTTTACGGATATGACGGACGAGTTCTCATAATCACAGTGATCACAATAAAGAACACTGGGCCTTACAGGGATTTTGCTACATTGTTTTTCTGGAACCCGATCAATTTCATACTATTAAAAAGAAGCCGCTATACTTCTCGACCTCCTAAGTCATTCTGCACTGAAAGACCTAGAGCAGAGTTTTTCAAATTGTGCTCTGCGCAGGGAGGGTAATGAAAACAATTTGGTGAAAATAAAAAAGTTAGGCGTTAAGTGTTGCAAAATAAGAATGAAATAGATGGATGGGATTAGGCATATTAGAGTACACCAAACATGGTAAAAATAACATTATTCCATTAATCTTTGCGTCGGTTATTTATGTGTGTATTTATACTGGGGTGCAATATAAAATATTTGTTTTTGATAAGGGTACAAAAAAAGTTGTGGAAACCACTGACTTGGAGAGATTGTTGAACAACTACCTCAGCCCAGTGTGGAGTTAATCCTTCACTCATAAACCCAAAAATCCAGAGTGACTAAATTTTGATAAAGTCTCATAATGAATATTATACAGCGGTGACTAGGAGTAAAGAACAGCTTAAGCAACAATATAGACTAACCTTAGAAACGTGAAATTGAAATGATTAAGTACGTTGCAGAGAACTACATACAATGCACTATTTCTATAAAACTCAAGAACAAACTTAATTTTGTATTAGCTAATGACACATGCTTATGTGATAAAAGTGTTAAATAAAGCCCCAGAACGGAGAAGCCTAAACTCCAGAAGCCTGCGGACCTCTGGGCGGAGGGGGGTGGGGCGCAGTGGGGTCCTGGGGGAGAGCCGGAAGGACGTTCCCACGGTGCCAGCATCTTCGCTCTTGGGGGGGCGGTTCTGCTACGTTCCACGACTTAATATATTTTTTACCAACACTGCATTTGGCAGAGGTCAGGTAACTCCCCCGAACCCGAAAACACGCAGCCCTCCCTGGATGGGGCGGCCGGTGACGCCCCGCCGGCTCCGCTCGTCGGAGAACAAGACCCGCCTGGAAGCGGCCGCGACGGCGGAGGGACGAGCCCATCTGCCCCGACGTGCAGCCCCGCGGCCTGCGTGACGCTCCTCCGTCCGCGCCTCAGTTTCTCCCGCTGCACGAAACCAGCGCGGTCACTGCACCGTCCCGTCCGCTCTGGTCCTCGCAGCCGCCGCCCGGGCGCCCGAAGCGGTTTTCCCGATCGCGCCGCGCCCGCCGCGCCCGAGACGGTTCTCGAAGCGGCCGGACACCGACCCCCGGGCCCCGCTCTGCGGCGGCGAAGGGCAGGGGCGGCTGCCGGAGCCGCTGCCCGCGGGGTCCGGCCTTCGCGGAGGTCAGTCACCGGAGCCGGAGCCGGCCCAGCGGACGGTGGTCCGGCGCGCGCACTGGCTCAGCCCCCGGGGCGCCGTCCCCGACCCGCCTCCGGTCCGCGGTCACCGAGAGCCGCTGGCGCCGTCCGTCCCTCCGGAAGACATGAGGGGACCCGGGCCGCGTCTCTGGGGGGGAAAGCGCGGTCAGTGCCCGCGGGTCGCTCCTGCCGCCACGGCCCCGGAAGGCCAAGGCCCGCGGGGAGGACGGCGGGGCGGGCCGGGCCGAAGCGGGCGGCGGGGCTGGGGGGAGGCGGGGGCGGCTTCTGCGTGGAGGAGGCCGAGGCCGGGCGGAGCTCTCCCTGGCCCGCGGGACCCCCGTGCGCGTCGGGGCTCTGCGCGCCGGACAGACGCGGCTCCGGGACCCGGACGCAGAAGCGCGTCTGGGTCCGGGCCCGAGTCCGGGTCCAAGTCCCAGTCCGGGTCCGGGTCCGCGTCCGGGTCCGGGTCCGAGTCCGAGTCCAGGTCTGGGTCTGGCTCCGGCTCCGGGTCCGGGTCCAGGTCAGAGTCCGGGTCTGGCTCCGGGTCCGAGTCCGGGTCCGAGTCCGGGTCCGGGTCTGGCTCCGGCTCCGGGTCCGAGTCCGGGTCTGGCTCCGGGTCCGGGTCCGAGTCCGAGTCCGGGTCTGGCTCCGGCTCCGGCTCCGGGTCCGAGTCCGGGTCTGGCTCCGGGTCCGGGTCCGAGTCCGGGTCCGAGTCCGGGTCCGAGTCCGAGTCCGGGTCCGAGTCCGGGTCTGGGTCTGGCTCCGGCTCCGGGTCCGGGTCCGGGTCCAGGTCAGAGTCCGGGTCTGGCTCCGGCTCCGGGTCCGAGTCCGGGTCCGAGTCCGGGTCCGGGTCTGGCTCCGGCTCCTCCGGGTCCGAGTCCGGGTCTGGCTCCGGGTCCGGGTCCGGGTCCGGGTCCGAGTCCGGGTCTGGCTCCGGCTCCGGGTCCGGGTCCGAGTCCGGGTCTGGCTCCGGGTCTGGCTCTGGGTCCGGCTCCGGGTCCGAGTCCGGGTCTGGCTCCGGGTCTGGCTCCGGCTCCGGGTCCGGGTCCGGGTCCGAGTCCGGGTCCGGGTCTGGCTCCGGCTCCGGGTCCGAGTCCGGGTCTGGCTCCGGGTCTGGCTCCGGGTCCGGCTCCGGGTCCGGCTCCGGGTCCGGGTCTGAGTCCGGGTCTGGCTCCGGGTCCGGGTCCGGGTCCGCGTCCGAACACGGCCGGCTCGCAGAGGGGAACCGCGGGGCTGACGCGCTCCTCTCGCGCTTCTCGCTCTTGTTTCTCTTCCGCGCGAGGGCGGCGGCGGGCGCCGGAACCACCCCGGCCCGTTCCCGGAGTCCGAGAGCCCGGGGCCGCCGCCAGCGCGAGGCCGAGCGGACTCCGGCAGCGGCAGGAGCGACGGTCATCCCGCCGGGGACGTGCGAGACGGGCCTGCGGGTCACGGCAGCATTTGACACGCGCGGGGTCTGGTCACCGAGGAAGGGTCAGGGGCTCCCGCCGCTGCGGCAGCAGCTCTGTCCCCAGAGTCCCCTGTCCCCAGGTCCACTTGGAGTCCGCCAAGGCCCAGGCAGGTTTGCATAAATGACTGTGTCAACGCCGTTGAAACCCTCTCCCTGTCCAAAGTAAAAATATGTGTGTTAGCTAATTTTCAAGAACTGGCATTTCACTTGTTTGTTTTTCCTTAGAAAACTCCCCTCACTGACCTCCAAGGCTGAAGCTGAGCGCTCTGCGGACTTTGACCTCTGCCCCCGCGCCCCTGAAGCTCGTTCTTGTCTCTGGAGCCGCTGGACCTGTGTTCGGAGATGCTAAGAGGACTTCACGCTCCGGTTTCCTTTATGGCCTCTCAGCGTTTGGGATCATCCTGGGATGCACCGGGGAAAAGCCAGACAGACCCAGAAGCTTCTCCACGTGCTGAGTGGTGCGCCCCAGAGCCAGCCCAGTGCCGGTCCCGTCAGGTTGAGAGCAATGGTTTTCTCTCCACCACGGTTGCGCAGTGGCTCCTAGGAGCCCGGCTGCTCCCGGACACCTGCCCTGAGCTGCCCCAGTCTGGCAAACGGCCGCATGGCACAGCCGCTCAGGCAAGGCGGATGGTTAAGTGGCCTCCAGGACAGGCCTCGACCCACGCAGGGGAGGTGGACCCTGGGGCGGCAGGCATGTGCGGGGCCTGTGCACGGGTCACGGGGCTTCGGGGGGCCACCGCCCACCCAGACCAGCCCTGCGGCCTCCAGCCCCGAGGCAGAGGGACCCGGGCAAGTCCACTCTGCCAGATGGTTCACCTCACGTCTCCACGACCCAAGCCCTGGCACACACCGTCGTTTTAAGGTTAGAAGATTTTGATGCTAAAAGGGGAGAAAATACCAAAGACATGATATAGGTCTGTCAGAATGCAATGAACACAAATTAGCAAAGATACCAAAACCAACTCCTGGAGCTGCTGGGCTCTATCTTGGAGCAACGCATTTTTAAAAATAAGGATTTTAAAAATAAGGATTTTAATCCTTATTTTAAAATAAGGGTTATTATTTTTAAATAATCCTTATTTAAAAATAAGGATTTTAACACAATGCACTCTTGTCTCCAGCCTTAGGACAAATCTGTAAGATACGATTTTGAGCTACCAGCTGAGTCGGGTTTTTTTGTTTCTTTCTCTTTCATATAAAAATCATGGAGAATTCACATAGTGTTTGAGTGAATACTAACAACAACAAAAGCTGTAATCATTTTCTTAAATGGAAAAAGGGTAGGGGAGATTTTTGCGGACGGTATAAAGGCTTTGCATCCCCAACGTGTCCTAAAATCTAAAGGTCGCAGCAGAAATGGCTACTGGTAAGTCCCAAACTATGGCTCTGGGATTCTTCACAAGTCTGACATTGACTGGACTATTAATAAGAGGAAACTTTTAGAGGAAAAAGTAGTGTAAGAATTAATACATCAGAAAGTAAGGATATGTAATTTTTATAGCTTATGCTCCAGAAGGTCAATAATTTAATTCAATCAAGACTATAACATCATTTTTTCTTTTAAAAGATTTTATTCAAGACGAAGGCAGACGCTTAACTGACTGAGCCACCCAGGGGCCCCTTTTTTCCTCATCTGGATTTTAACTCAGAATCAGGATAGGGTTACTTTTAAATTATTATTAAGGCCCACGTAAGGTCAGGAGACATGGGGATGACAAACCAGAGAGGGCACATTTGGGGAAACTTTTGGGAGCAAAGACAGGTACTAGACCGTGAACCAGACATACCGGATGGACAGGGAGTGCCGACCGGATGGAGGGAAGGTTCAGTCACAGGCATTGTTTGGGCAATTTCCAGTAACTTCGTTTAGCTGGCCGGAGAGTAGCATAAAGGGAAATGGCAGGAAATGCGGCAGGAAAAGACTGAATGAACCATTAATGGACTGAATCCTTAATGGAATGAGGGATTAGGAGCGTCAGGTTAAGCAAGCATGTTAGACGGCTCACAGCTCAGCTCCCACACGCTGCTGCCCCCCCCACAAGCCCACTCCAGCCGCTGTTCAACATCTACCATCGAAAGGACTCTTATTTACAGAGAGAGTTTAGTGCATAGGGAAGGATATTAGGAGCCTGTAAAATGCCATGTAATTTACTCTTTTACGTACCCTAAACGCACAGATACATTTTGCTTTAACTCTACGTTTGCAAAGAAACCACGTCACATAAATACTGTCAAACACGTTCCTGTAAAGGGACGGTCTTTGGGTGAATGGGTGGGTGGTTGTGCAGGCAGGGGGACGAGTGGGGGTCGCATGGCTGCATGGGTGGGTGGAGCCTGGGTGTGCGGTGGCGGAGTTATGATCGGACACAGGTGGACGGAGAGGAGAATGGGGGGCTGGACGAGTGAGTGGAAAGGGGTGGGGGGCTGACCCGCCGGCGACCTGAAGCGCTTGGGAATGCGTGGTCCCATGATTCAGTGTTCCGTAGCCGACCGAGAAATGTCGATAATATAAATTCAAACAATTGTTTGCTAGTAAAATTTTAGTCTGGTTATAGGAGTCAAGCACATTTTTATTATACTTATAAAGTGCACATTCTTCATTGCAGCCTGAAGGAGAACTCAAAAGACAGGCCCTTTTCTTCCCTTCATCCCTTCCCACAATGGTATAGGACCTGAAGTTTTCCCAAGTACAATTCAAGTGAAACAAGGCAAAGCCAATGGAAAGGTAAAAGTCAATTAGGTAAATTTACAGTGATTTTTAAAAAATGACCTTCACCAGCCTATAAAGTGAGAGGATTCAGAATATTAACAGTTTTAAAAGTTATGAAACACTGAGGTTTATTTTCAAAACCAACAAGCACCAACCAAGACGTCAGTCAGCCAACCCCAAATCCAAACACCCAATTTAGTGTGAGGAAGGCACTAGTGCTCACTAGTCTCACTAGTGAGGGGACTTTAGGAAACCTTCCTCCCTTGCTACTCAGAGTTTGGTCCTCGGACCAGAGCAGCAGCGTCAGCTGGGAACTTGCTAGAGATGCAGAATCTTAGATCCCATCCCAGACCTACTCAGCATGCAATTTTCTATGCATTAAAGTTTTTATATGCTATATGCTTTTCTTGGAAATTCAAAATGTATATAGTGCTATAAGTTGTTAAGTTTTGCTTATTTAATCATGGTTTTCTTTTTGTCAAATCCTGGGAACACCCATTTAACATTGCTTGGGATTGTAGAACACCGTATGGGTGATGCTACCGTCAACGAATCCTAAAGCTCCCCAAGTAAAGCAGCCTATGTGTGTGTTCATTGTGTAGAGATGCATATGCGTGTATCTGTACATGTGGGCACATATATTAAGTTACATCCATGCATTTATGTATCAATAGAAAAAAGTCATGATTATTTATGCATTTAGTAAAAACAAAAAGAAAATAGACTTGTTAGATTTGAGAGAAATGGTGGAGTGCAATTTTAAATTTTTGGTGAAAAGAAGGAATTTTGTGAAAATGAACCAGTTCAATCAAGAGGTTTGCTGGGGAACGTTCATGTGGGGCTGGGATTTTCTTTTACTCTCCAAGATCTTTTCCAAAATATACATTCTTCACTAATGAGGGCTAATTTTTTACATGCTTTGTCCCTCTCATTACTATTCAAATATTTTATTTTTGAAAGAATGCTATTTGGGGGGCTGTTAATAGTCTTTAAGGAACGTGGTTAAAGAATGTTTTCAGATGAACTTTCCTTGGGTAAGTACAAATTGATATGAAAGATTTGGACTTAATTGATGTTACTGGACGTAATCTGAAAGTCTGCTTTCCTATGGTGGTGATCAGATCCTTTAAACAATTTTATAAACAGGATACTTTGTCGGAGTTGGCTCCGTGTTCACTTAGTGCTGACCCAAAAGTAAATGAATGCTACTACAAACCCCCACCCCCCACACCCCAAAAAAGCACACGAACCAGAACGGGGGCTTGTTTAATCCCAGAGACTAATCACTTGGGAATAGAAAGGACTTTGTCGTTGCAAACTGCACTTCATGCCGCCCAGCCTCGGGGATGAGCCGGAGTAAGGCTGAGATTCTGCTAGGCTGTGAGGAAGCCAGAGATGATTTTACGTGGTATTTACACATCTTTCATTTTTATAGCCATGAAATGATCTTTATATTAGAAAACTGAAGTCAGTATAGCAAATATGGTAGGTACTATCATTTAGGAGGCGATTATGTTTAAACTGAAAGCCATTCGACAAGTGAGTAACATTACAGATACGTATACAATAAAAATTACGATGCAGAAATGTAAAGGTCTGCGGCACGAGAAACCTGCCTCTAATCCAAGCCTTCTGTCGTGCTGAGGAGTAGGAAGGCCTGTGCAGGTGGCAGGTTCATGGGATTAGGCCCAGAGTTAGTGTTCAGGTTCCAGCTGTCAGTGACAGTGATAATCTCAGATGAAAATACCTGGAGTGCATCTGAAACGCCGCTGAGCATGTAGATTATCAGTCACAGTGAGGGTCTTTACAAGTTGGACGACAGATTATACTCATTCAGTTCATAATTTTCAGGTTTTGCAAAGCATTCAGTTGCATCATTAGAGCAAAGTGAAGAAATCCCTATCTCAAACGAGGCTGTGTTTTTCTTACTCGAGGAATGAACCTTACGCTGTCAGGAAGTCTGGCTCACGCCCGTTGCCACTTTTCTGAGGGTTGGTTTCGCCTGCAGTTTTCAGATGGAAACGTGAGCCAGTAGTGATTCTGCCTCCAATTTCTTTATTATACAAAATAGGGAAAAGGACCCTCTGCGACATTTTGCTTTCCGGCGCCCGGGCTTCTTATCTGTGGAATTCCAATAATTAACTGATCTCTGGGGGAACGTGGAGCCCCACAGTCCCGTGGCTTCATAGCTATTCCTAAGATGAGTGGTACAGCACATCCCCGGACACAGTCTGCTTCCGGGGAGAAAGATGCTATTAGATAATGAAACTGGCGTTTTTCGGTGCCTCCTGTGTGACAAGTACTCACAAACGTGGTCTTCTTTAATCTGCTCATCAGTGCGCGCGATTCCTAGTCCGCACACACAGACGCCGAGCTTGGGGGGGGGGGCGCCACTTACTCCACACCGCGCAGCTAGGAAGCAGTTTGACCCCAGGTCTCCTTTTCCAAAAGTGCACTCCTGTCCTCCGCCCCACCAAACCACCCTTCCATGACCGGAATATATGATTATTAATTTTGAGATAAAGTTACTGGGGCAGAATTGCAGAAAAAATACCTATTTGCCAACTTGTCAACACAGCTGGAAAAATATTCTAAAGACTGCCTAATTGTTTAGAATATTGAGAACACATGTAATTGTGGAACTAAACCCTTAAATACACGGAATAGATTAATGACATGAAAGTTTATCAAACTCAATTTAGATGTGAATTTGTTGTTTAAAAAACCTCAAATTCTGATACGGATCCAGGAGACAGAGAGTAACGGATACAAACATTCCTGGGAGTAGAAAGAATAAAATCCAGATGAGTATCATAAGTAAATAGAAGGATTTATTATAAATAAATAAAAGTATATGCAAATAAAAATGTTTCCGAGATTTCAGAATTGTCCGAGCTTTCATTTCAATGAAAACAGGAAACAAATATTACCACTATCTGGAAGAGAATAAGCAATTGCTTCTGAGCAAAAAGGAAATGTCTAAAATTATAACCATAATATTTATAACTGAAAAGATGCATTTTATAGCAAAATAAAATTTTGTGTATGCATGTGAGTATTTGTGTACATTTGGTTGGTAAGTCAAAAGTCAAATTTTAAACATGCGTTAAGCAGCATCTGATTGTTGGATCAGCTTTCAGATGGAAACGGTGCACAGATTTTGCATTATCCTTTGAAATAATAACTTAGCTGAAAGAAATTCACTTTGAGAACAAACAGTTTTGATCTGCAGTGTGTTTTTGAGGTGCCAAGAAAGAGAATTTCTTGAGGATATAGAGAATCCTCTGTATCCCCAAGATACATTGGATAATGACATCGGCTTTGAAAACATGTTTAACAGAATGAGCCTTCATTTCTAGCTTGCGAGCTTCGTTTTCACTCATATTCCGAACTCACTCGGAAATGCCCGAAAAATTACTTGGAGTCCTTGAACTAGCACATTCACACCTCCGAACCACAGTGGCTTCCTTGTTTCAACTGGTCATCCTGCTAATAGTAACGTAATGGTCAACACTTCAAGTGAGTTAGTCAGTTCCTATCCCTGCGATGCTCACGCGTCTCAGACAAGGTGCCCTGAGGACCGAGTGCCCAGCTGGAGAGTGGAACAAAGGTGACCATGACTTTCCCAGCAGCCAGCAGTTTGTGAGTACGAACGAGGTCGATGGCTTCACCAACGTGGTGTAGGTCCTCAGTCTCCACGGAAACCTTCTCCATCCTCAGAACGTTTCTGGAAGCCACCAGGTGGTGCCTTGACTTCTCACAGGTCCTCATGGACAGACTCTTGCTGGGCACCGCAGCCCTCCATCAGCGCCCAGCTTCTCCCGAAGCTCCACCAGGGGCAGCCACTCCCGGCGTAATTCACCAGCGCTGCCCGTCAGGCTTTGCCGTGCTGACTCTCTGAGGGCACGTGTCAATCCTCTGCCATGACGCTGTTGGGCACAACCCACCGATTCCTTGGGCCTTGACGGTGGCAGACCAGTACCTCACGTGGATGCTAGAGGAGGTTACGATCCCTCCTGACTCCCTTCCAGATTCCAAAGGATAAAGTGCAGAGTCTAGGAACTGATAGCTCATCGATGGTCACTGGTGGATTTATTAATGAACCGGATTATGAGTGAACTGGGCAAGTGCCCAATGTGTCTCGTAAACTTTGGTAAATTTTGGGCTGGAGAATGTGATTTGGATCTAAAACCGAAGTGTTTCACCCTATTCCCACCAAAATGCAGACACTGGGGGCGTCTGGATCCCGGGGTGGGTTGGGAAGGTGATCCCAGATCCAGATGGATCTTTTAGAGCGAGCTCGGCACGCAGGCAACGGTCGGAAGGTCACAGTCTTGCCTCGTCAACCTGTTATACTGGCAGACCAGAGCACGGAGAGGGAAGGGTGGGAGTGAGCCAGACGGTCTGAATGTCCGCTGCTCCCATGTGGGTCCGGCAGAGCAAGAGATCTATGCACGAACAGTCACTTGCAATACAGGGACGTCCCCCCGCCCCCCACTCCTCCTTTGCAGGGCTGGGAAAGAAGCTAGAAGTTTCCTTCAGACACCACAGTCCTGGTAGGAGGGAGAACAAGGTTCCTTCCTCTGTGAAAACATGAAGGTAGGAGATTAAACGTCTCCCCTGAAGTTTATGCAGAACGTGAAGCAGTGCTGGCGAGGAAGGGGAGAGACAGAACGGCCGCTCACCTCCTGTTACACTCCGTTCGAAGGACCCCAGTGTACTGGAAAACAGAACCCCAAGTGTTAGAGAGCTTCTTGGGAGAATCTCTCCAGCTTTGACATAGCTTTCTGCCTTGCTGCCTTCCCTGGGTGTAATGTTGGGCAGAGGAGAGAATCCAAGCAACACACCTGCTGGGCACAGAATTCTCTTTCCTTCCAATGTCAGGAAGGATGTGCCATTGGCTTAGCCTATCATGCCTGGCTATTTTCTCTTAAAACTCATTCTCTTCCAGAAGAAATCGCAGTCCCCCAACCTGAAAATCTGCTTCAGAGAAGACTCAAGGATTCACCAAACATACCCACACGCGTCTAATCCCAGCAGTAAACATAGTTAAGAGGTTTTTCGCTGGGCATCTCTTCTTCACTCAACACAAAAAGGCAACTGGGGGTCTGTCCTGTGTGTTAACCAGACACGGCCAGTCACGCCTGCACCCCACCAGGGGACCTGGCCCGGCACTAATCTGTCGTTCCCGACTCTCGGCATACGTCATAATCTAATTTTATAAGCAGGTATGTACCTGGGAGCTGGTTAACGTATGCAGACTTGAGTTCCGAAGCAATTAAAACATGAAAACTAATTAAGATGATAATAAACAGGAGCTCAGGAATTCATTTAAATGGAAGTGTTCATTAAAACATTTATCCTTTATTTTACTCCGCATTTATGAGGTATATCTGTATTTACCAAGCACAGTTGATGGGGATAAAAAGACAGATTTAATCCTGTCTTTTGGGAGCTCACAGTCTAGGTGTAAAGGCAGACATGGAAAGAAGCAAAGGACAACTGTCCTAAATCCTCCACAAAAAGGCAGGCACAAGAAATGTTATAAAAACGCAACATGATACATGCTACAGTAGCAGACACAAAGTGCTGTGGCGTGGAGAGTGGGGAGCAAATGATTTTTAAGATACCATTAGGCATTCTCTAAGTTAGAAAGATTTGAGAACATATTAACGAGGATAAGGACCTTAATTGTTTAGTACACAACTGTTCCTAAGCCTGGATTTCTGCGTGGTAATGGTTTAACGTGCTTAGTTTTTGTTTTATTTATGACACATTCATGGCAGCCATGACTAGTAATGACCTCTGGCTTGTGAAAATAGATCTTTAATGAAGTAAACACATTTACTGAGAAGCCATTGGAACATCTTGGTCCTGTGGAAAAACACAGTTATGTGTTTACTGATAAATTACTGATAAACTTCCTGCTTATGTGGCTGACCTGACAGGTCAAAGCATCACTGAAGCAATATTTTGGAAAATCAAACAAACACCCTTCTCCAAAAAGAAGGGGTTGAGTTCAAGTTTAAATTTTGTGTTTGTTTGTTTCTTGCTTTTGTTCAGTTTATCTGAGATAAAATATGAAAGCGTTTAAAAACAGTTCTTTTAGTTTGGAATTTAAAATTACGGGGAAGTCATTGTACTCACTGGATCTTCCTGTCTCTCCGGGCTGGGAGGCATTTCCAGAACCGTCCGTAGAGGTCGCTCCTAAGCGGCAGCGGATTGAAGGGTGTAGGTGTCTGTTGAGTCACCATAGAAACATTTCTCTATTTTTACCGTGTTTTCCTTTCCTTTGCTCTATTCCACCTCATCTCCAGAGCAATCTCTCGTTTCGCACTTTGCCGGCTCCCACCTCCGGCTTCTCAGTGGTCCGCGGGAAGGCGCGCAGCTCCCTGAGCTGGAGTAAGTGATTCTTCACGTTCCTCTCGAGTAGTTCCAGACTCTCCTTACGGATCATATTCACGGAGAGAAGAGATACGTTCGCTATAACAGAGAAATCGATACAGCGTAGAGTCATCAAATCTCGTGCTATTTAATATGACCAGTGGTCGCATACGGTGGACATCTCTTGTTTCTTCTGGTAGCAGCACCTGGCTTTTTCCTTGGATTCACCCATAGCTAACTCAGTCCTTGTGACCTTGGGCTCATGAGAGTCGTGCATCACAGGACCAGACTGGATCTGTGTATCACTTGCCTCGGAAGTGGGCGTGTGGCTCAGGAAGGCTCGATCAGCCCTGGAAACTGTGCAGGAACTAGTGGGATGAGGTTTCCGCTGTGGTGGGAGTAGGCCTGGGGCTGTTGGAGCCGTCGGCTGCGATGACACGGTCACCAGGACGGCAAAGCCTAGAGCTGAAGGGACAGAACGAGACCCTGGTCCTGATAATACTGTTTGAGCCCCTCCATCTAGCTAGCCTTATGTCTAGTGGAGCCGAGTACATTTCAGAAAAAAATGAGTCAATAAATTACTAGATTTACGATAGCATTTACTATCCACTAAACTGGAAATGCCTGGAGATCAGAATTCCCTATTACCTGGCAAATAACAGATGTTCAGTAAACATTTCTTCAAATGAACAATCCAGAATCTATCCTTGAAAGAAAAATCACACAGCTACATATTTAGCAACATTGATAACACATGTTAATATTTCTTTTATATATGTAATTTAATGTTTTATATATGTTAAGATTCCTTTCTTTCTAAAAGCCTTGATTTTATCATCAAATTACCATATTTTGGACAGGAAATGGGATAGAACTGGTTTAAAACTATTGGGAAATAATTTCTACTAATACAAGTTCTGTTTATGATATTGCAGAAACAAATTAGATATGTGGAGAGAAATGATACTTTCCATTATACTTAAAGCTCCTGACATTAAAAGCACAGATCGACTAGAGGTCTGCACCGAGTACCACCATCGGCCCCTACCAGGCCTTCTCTAGTAAACCAATCGCAATATGTGATATGTGATAATCCTGATGGACAGTTTCACTTTGTTCCCCTAACTGTCTTAGAATGCGGAAGCTACAATAATAGAAATCGTTCGTTGTTTAACTAACTATGTGTTAAGCAATTTGAGATTTCTCCTATGTCCCACCCCTGAAAAGTCCACAAATGGAAGACTAGAAACATTACTACCTGCCTCTGCTTGAACTCTCTACTGGAAGAGTCTCTTTATCCGTGGAATTCTGGATAAATAAGAATTAATTACTAAGAAAGACCAATGAGTCACGGCACATACAATTTGCCATTTGAGACAGCAGTGTTTAGAGTGCGGGGAAACGGTAGAGGCTAATCAGCAGCATTATTAGAACGAAGAGTTACGTAATCAACCTCCACTCTACTTCTTCAGTGGTGAGAGAGTCACATCTGAAGGGAACAGCCATGTAAACATGAACAAGCCAATCCCATACCGTACTTCTCCGGCAACCCAGCATCTTTCCTGCCCCTTCGATCCCCTTGCCCTCAACCAACGACAGCTTGTAATGGACAGCAGGGTGGGTGAGGCTCACTCACTAGCAGGTGTGCGTTGTGGGGGGGTCTCTTTCAAGGCGGCCGCCTCTGGCTTTTCCTTCTCTGACGTGGAGCTCTACCTGAACCGCGTCTAACTGAAAGTTCAATGTCTAATGGCTTCTTGCCAGGAGGGTTCACCTTCAAGATGGCTGGGCTTCCTTTTACTAAAGACTCTTTTAATCCGGCTTCTGCAAATCCAGACCCAAATTTACAACACAAAGCATTCTTTATTTTTTTTATTTTTTATTTTTTTTTCAATTTATTTATTTTCAGAAAAACATTATTCATTATTTTTTCACCACACCCAGTGCTCCATGCAAGCCGTGCCCTCTATAATACCCACCACCTGGTACCCCAACCTCTCACCCCCCTGCCACTTCAAACCCCTCAGATTGTTTTTCAGAGTCCATAGTCTCTCATGGTTCACCTCCCCTTCCAATTTATCCAAATTCCCTACTCCTCTCTAACGCCCCTTGTCCTCCATGCTATTTGTTATGCTCCACCAATAAGTGAAACCATATGATAATTGACTCTCTCTGCTTGACTTATTTCACTCAGCATAATCTCTTCCAGTCCCGTCCATGTTGCTATAAAAGTTGGGTATTCATCCTTTCTGATGGAGGCATAATACTCCATAGTGTATATGGACCACATCTTCCTTATCCATTCATCTGTTGAAGGGCATCTTGGCTCTTTCCATAGTTTGGCGACTGTGGCCATTGCTGCTATAAACATTGGGGTACAGATGGCCCTTCTTTTCACGACATCTGTATCTTTGGGGTAAATACCCAGGAGTGCAATTGCAGGGTCATAGGGAAGCTCTATTTTTAATTTCTTGAGGAATCTCCATACTGTTCTCCAAAGAGGCTGCACCAACTTGCATTCCCACCAACAATGTAAGAGGGTTCCCCTTTCTCCACATCCTCTCCAACACATGTTGTTTCCTGTTTTGTTAATTTTGGCCATTCTAACTGGTGTAAGGTGATATCTCAATGTGGTTTTAATTTGAATCTCCCTGAGAGCTAATGATGACGACTGTAACCATTTTTTGAGTTATTTAGCTTTTTTTTTTATTGTTTTTTTTTCCCAAATTATTTATTTTTTAAAAAACAGTATTCATTATTTTTTTCACCACACCCAGTGCTCCATGCAAGCCGTGCCCTCTATAATACCCACCCACCACCTGCATTCTTTATTGTTTGACTGCCTTTATGCTTCTGGTTGAGGAAGAAGTTGAGTTCTGTGACATTTTGTGGTCTGACACTGGCGTGTTTTGCTCTTTTGTGGTAAGCAGTTACCCAGTGATTCTCCGTATTGGTTTTTGAATTCTAATTACTAAGATTTTAACTTTGGAAGGCAAGACAACCAGAAAGTTTCTGCTTCGTATGGCCATTTTTATGAACATAACAGTTTTTTGGTAAAATTCTATTTGTTTAGTTCTTCTTAATAAGCTCTGCAAGCTGGTTACTGTAGGACAGACTGGTTCTTTACCAAGAGTTTCTGTGTCACTCTCTTATAATGACTTGCACACTCTTCTTTTTTTATGACTGGATTGTAATTTTAACAAATAACACACTTTATGACAACTTTTTTTGAATAATTCTATTTCTATATTAAAAGAAAAACTAATCTAACGCACAAGTTTTCACATGGAATATAAAGATGACAAAAATTATTTGTATTCGAATAATTTTTTAAAGTAATTATGTAATCTATTCTGATTTACTCAGGGAATTACTGGACAGTTTAAAAAAACCTCTTGTGACAGTTACATATATCAGATTGAAATTAATTACAATACCTAGATTTCACAGTAAGCCTAGGACCCAATGGCTCTTCTTGTATTTATTTCACCATTTCTTTATAGTCTCTGTCGTCTCTCCAAGAATTTTCTCCTTGGAAGACCACCACCTCTTCTTTTTAAAGACATAACTTTTAGGGTACATCCCCACTATTCTCAATAGTTTCAAAATTTAATTGATAGTTCTCATTTTTCTTAACATTCCTTATTCTAAGTGACTGCAATACCATTTTAAGTCACTAATCATGTATTTATCTTAACTGTCTCTAAAGACTTTATTTATTTTAGGGAGAGAGAGAGAGAGCGGGGAAGGAGCAGAGGGAGAGGGAGAGAGTGTCCAGGAGACACCTTGCTCTGCGTGGAGCCCAGTGCGGGACTCGATCCCAGGACCCTGAGATCATGAACTGGGCCGAAACCCAGAGTTGGGTGCTTAACCACCTGAGCCACCCAGGTCCCTAGAACAACCATTTTTTCCTGAAATGTTGTAGGGTGCATACTGGTCTCAATGATCCTGGCAAAAGTAACTTGAAATATTTTGTGGAAGACGCTCTGCCCATATGAATAGGAAATAAATGTGTTCCTGGTATTTCTGAGTGTTCCTGCAAGCCCCGTGGGTTCTAGGGGTCTCTCGGGTAGGCTGCTTTAAATACAACCCACCCCTCCTTTCACTGTGACGTCAGAACTAAAACGACCTGTTACCAGACGGTACGAACTGCTATAGAAGTCCTTGAACTTCATTCAGATCAAATTTTGAGCAGCCTTCACTTTCCTTTCTATGTGACTTATTCCATAAGATGTATTTGCTTATTCATTAAAAATGAGCCGCAGCAATAAAAAAATCCACCTGCGATCTCACCCCTCTCTCCACATTTTATTGCTTATGTATCTAGATTTCTGCATTTTAAAATTGTCTTTCCACTTAAACTGTGGACAACTTTCCAAAATGCAGTGCTCATTTACATGCATTTGCTGCCTACAGGATCTTCCCCCAGCCGGACTCCGTAAGCAGAATCTGAGGTAACCCCTCATGGCCTAAGCAGGCGTGTCTATATTTTTCTGGAGTAAGTCTCTCTTGCTTCCTGCTGAATTATCAAGATCTGTCTTCCTATATATCATGAACAAAATAATTCTGAAGCTGTTCTTTGAATTGATGAGTCATTTTCTAATGCTGTCTCCCAAACTCAGACTCGGACTAGATCAATAAAACTTTCCAAAGTAATTGATTCAGCCAAAAGAAATCCCCACAGAGCTTTAAGAAGGACTTCACACCAAGGAACTCTGTCGAATACCAATTATGGTATCTGGGTCTGTCAGTGACTCGACTTTGGATACTGCTTGTGCCTGGCACAGGGTAAGCCGGCAATAAACCCCGAGTAAGAAATAAAGTAAAACGAGTCACATAAGAAATTCTATGTAACTAATGAATTGTTAAACTCTACTTCAAAAACTAATGATGTACTCTTTGCTGGCTAATTGAACATAATAATAAAAAAATTTTTAAATGAAAAGTTAAAAAAAAAAAGTTGTTCTAAATCTGCAATTTCAGTGGTGGTGCCAAAGCCCCAGGGCAATTGTGTTTTTTAAAATTTAAGTAGTGTGAGATATAAATGAAAACTATTTAGTAAGGTAATAATTTTATAAAATAGCCTAGAAGTAACAATATTATTATTTTTTAAGGATTTTATTTATATGTTTGAGAGAGAGGGTGAGTGAGTAAGAGAGAGGGAGACAGAGAAACACCAGCCAGGGAAGGGGCAGAGAAGTAGACTCCCCACGGAGCAGGGAGCCTGACGTGGGACTCGATCCCAGGATTCAGGTCATGATCCCAGAATCAGCCAAAGGCAGATGCTCAATTGACTGAGTCACCCAGGCACACCAAGAAGCAATAATGTTATTAAAAATAAACACTTTAAAGATTTGATATGTACCTGTCATTAACACATGAACCTTCACATATACTCACTCTCCGACGTACATGTTTCAGAAAGCTCGATGAGGCGGATGTTTCAAATCTCATTTTACAGATAACAGGGACAGAGGTAAAGTAAACTGTCCTACATCACCGATGTGGCAAACGACAGAAGTCAATCAAGCTTTGAGCAACTCAGATGCCCTCTGCATCATCCTTAAAATGCACGCGGCATTCCGCAGGTGCTGGAGCATGCCGACGGGCTTCCTGCCGTTGCTGCCACGCTAAGCTTGCTGACCCTAGCAAGTCAGGAAAGTCAGAAACTCTCATGTGAGTTTCTCTGTCCCGAGATGTCCTTTTTTAAGGTAAAAGAAATACCTCCCAGATTACGGGTTCCAGGATGCAAACTAACTGAAATTCAGATCTCTCACTGATACTTGCAATTAGACTCCCACTGACGTCTCCTTCCTCAGGGAGGATCCCTTCTCTGGCTCTGAAAATAAGGTCAATTGGGCAGTAGCAATAGTAAAATATCAAGTGAAGTAAAATGAAGTAATAGAACAGTATTAAAGCAAATATGTATATAAAACTCATTTTTTTTAAAGTAAACCATAATTCAGGAGAAAACGAGCAAACTGATAGAACATGTATTATCCAACCTAGACAACGTCACAGCAGTGATAAAACCCCTTTAGCCTTAAAGAAAAAGCAACATTTTGAGAGCTGTCGGGTGAGTCATCGCAGCACAAGTCCAACCGGCTCTAACCTTTTAGATGATGTGTTTTCTAAGATATTGCTCACAAGCTTATGTGACTCATTCCACACCAGAGATGAACCCTGAAGAGCGTCCAGACTCCGGGAACAGCCTCTGAGCTCTGGAGGATTAACGGGCTCTGTTGGCTCACCTCCTCCGGAAAGAGTCATTCCGTCCAGTGACGGACACAGTATTTCTCTCAAATTTATTTTCTTCCTTTTTGGGGGGGGGGGTGGTGGAAATATGGATCGACCACAAATTATAGTTGCCAGCACCACTGTAATTGCCACAATTTCCAAGAGGCTCTTCGGCACCTCGTCTCGGGTACCCCTCGGCACGCTGAGGACGGAGACCTGCGAGCAGACAGTTAGCAACTGCGACAAGGGCTCCGCGGGGCCGCACCTGCTCAGGGCTGCACGCATGCACCGGGGAGGGAAGGTGGACACAGCAGCGGTCAGAAAGCACTTCTGAGAGATTTCAGATAGGACCGGTGCAGCCCCCGTGGAGAAATGGTCAGGACGCTGCTGGCAGGGAACGTATAGAAACAAAGGCGCAGAGGCAGGACGCAGCAAACCTGAGGAACGAGAAACAGTACGGGCTACGTGTGCAGTACGGAGGGTGAGTGCTGGGTTGGTAGGCCCGTCCTAGCTGGTCAAGGACTCTCTGCTTGGCTGCTCCCGGGGCGATGAACTAGGCTCTCCTGAGTAAACATCGATAGAGCTTGGCTCCTCTGTTCATGTGCTCCTTCCTGTGTGTCAGTGTGCGACGTGTGCACGTGCCCTGGGCTGTTCATTCCCATGAAGCGGTCAGCTCTGAAGACGGGGGCCATATGCAATCAAAAAAGTTTCTGACGCGGCATCATCCTCAAAGTTATGGGCAGCGCAAAAGCCGTACCCTCAGAGGAACTCAATAGTACCAAGTCGGGATGAGTTCGGAAGCATCTTTCAGGTGCACGGCTGAGTCAAGGGAAAGGGACGGAGGACGTGGTCCAGGTATACAGGGGCCACAAAACGCCGTCGACAGAAGGATGTTCTATGAATAACTAAAAAGGGGGCATCAGACCTGAAAGAAAGGATGAACGGGAATCGGTATGAGGGTCAACTGTAAAGCAATGGACGGGGGAAGGCTCCGACCACATGACGTCCACGCCGGGTGGACGGGGACTTCTTCAGGGGTCAGAGGGAGAGGATGGTGTGGCACATGACCTTAGCTAGACAGAAAGGCTGACCCAGCTCCTCCTTGGGACAATGGACGGGACGTAAAGAACACAAAACCAAATTGAGCTGATAGTGCAAGATTCTGATGGTCCGACAGAAAATGAAGACCGGGAGGGAAACCCAGGTAAGACGGCTGTGAATTCTTGAGGGGGGGGATACTATGACAAAGGAGACATCGAGAGCAGCAAGGTCGGGCAGTAATCTCTCTGTCTTCACAGAATGGAGATTCCGGGTCCAAAACACACAAGGCAATGAGGGTCCCTTTCCAGAAGGTTGTTCTCATGCGACCGATTCCATTATTACAAACGGAGGAGACAGACTAAGGAGACCACGGCTGGGGTTCCAGTCTCCGTTTCCACGCACTATTTGTTTCTCCTCTCTATCTGACAACCTGGATCTCTTTGTTTGTTTTAAACTTTTCGTTATCTTCATTTTCATGTTATCCGGGACAAGCCACATTATCTCCCTGGCTCTCGGATACTTGACCCGTTAACAGGCAACAATCCAGAGCATCACTGAGGATACCTTTCAGATTTAGAATCCTATGAAACTGCAGAAGATTAATGGAGCACGATCTTCAGTAACTTTCCCCACGATGAGAAAACCCCGGCTGGTTTTACCGAGGGACGAACAGGGGACCTAGGAGGCTTGAAGAGAACTCTCCAAGTGATTAGTTCAGTGTTGATCTACATTTTATTTCATATTCGTTAACATCTCTGATGTAGAGATGTGTTGCATGACCGGTGGCATTATACCATCAAAACGGACAGCCTATTCTCCCTCTTAGCAGTTATAAAACAGTGGTGTGTTACACAACTGAATTTTCCTTTAACTCTCAGATCCGGTTAAGGTCAGGATATATATAGAAACAGATCTTTCAGAGATGTACTGCAACATGATTTCGATGACTCCGGAGCACAGGTGGAATGGGGACAGACAGTCTGCAAAGTGACTGTCAGTTCATCTCGGAAAGTCCTCCTGGACTGAAGACCGCTCCTCCACATCTTCTGGCCTGGGTCACTCTTCTGATAACTGTAAATAGGGCTCAAGGTTCTGTTGGTTGATATTTTTATTGTATTATTATTGTTATTATTATATTTATCATCTTCTTTACTATCAGTCTAGGCTGGTGTTTGTCGAACTGTAGCCTACGACCGGCTTGTGGATGATGCCGTCCACACAGTGGGTTGCCATGGCATCGTAGTAAATAAAGCAGCACAGACTGAACCAGAGTCGCATCACACCCCCCACACGGGGAGCGTATGGTTTCCTGATGTGTCTACTGGTATTCATACGGGCATAGTTCACACATGTGGCTCCTGGTACATAGTTCAAAATGGATTTCTACTGTGGGTTGTGGTTAGAGAAGCTCTAAAAGGCTGTTCTAACCCAGCCTCAGAGGGGGTCCTGGCCACGGCAAACAGCGGGAGTGGCCACGCAGAGGGACGCCAAGCGGGGGCAGTGGTCTTGGCCCTGGGGAGCAGCACATCCGCACCCCCGCCTGTCACCTACTGGGCAAAATACAGCAGCACTTCGGGTGGGCGTGGACCAGCCACTCATGAGTAAGTCTTGATGAATGCACCGTCCTTACCACACATCTCCACGACCAGCCTTGTTCAGAGGTTTTCCACGTGATGCCTCCCTAACCGCTTCTTATCTGATTGGTAAAATTATAGGCATTCATGACAAAAACAAAACAGAACAAAACCCTCCAATTGACATTTAACATTTGGTTACAATTTTTGCAAAGAAATGACCTGAAAGAGGTTTTACCTTGGAATATTGACTTACTGTTTACCATCCTTCAGGCTGCGCCTTCCCATGAGGAGGGTGTTATCTGAGGAAGTGGATACTGTTGACCACCTTCCCTCCCAAAGTACTCGCAGCCATAAATAGCCAGGACCCCCTTACAGGCGTGCGGATTGACTCGGTGTTTCCTCCGGTGCTAGGAGTGTCTGTGTTTGCTTCCCCCGCAGGCCTCCTTCCTGGACGTCACAGCAGCGGCTGCCTACGAGGCAGGAAGTGAAACCAGCAGCTGCGGGAACGACAGTGGGACAGGACTGGTTTTTCCCCTACAGTCTGTCTCGGCAGCTGAACCGGCATCTTCCCGAGGGATACCCTGAGCTTAACTTCGCAGAGGGACGGACGTTCCAGCGCTGCCTCTTGAACGGTCCATCCAGGGCTCCCCGAGAGAATCTCAGATCCCCTCCTGCAACCGCTTCATTTTGCAAACAAGGAAACTGAGGCTGAGACAAGCCAGCGGCTGGCCCGTGTCAGGAAGTCTGTGCCTGGCCGATCTGAGATGGGCCAGTTGTCTCTCAGCGACGGTTCTGTTGCTTTGACTTACTGTGTTCGGACTCTTTCTCGAGGTTAACTTAAATCTCCGGGAGAAGCGTAATACTTGGCATGAGCATTTTAAATCTATTATCGAGTCTCCCAAGGGAAGTTTCTCCTCTTATAGAAATCCATGCTAGACAGTCAAAATTAATAATCCTAATCAATTTGGTAAGTCATATGATCTGATTTTAAATTCCTTTGCTATTTTTTTCATGTACTTCAGAAGCAGAAAAATAAAAGCCGTGTTTTCGTTCTCAAGATACGTGTGAGGAAGATCAATGGTGAGCAGATCTTGCTGCCGCATGTACATCCTATCAGAGCGATTTTCTTTGTCCACTGGGAGGCTGTGAAGCAATATCATCTCCGATTTCCAATGAATACAAAAGTGATAACATGGTTTAAATATAAGGACTGAGTCACCACTGCTTCCAAAGGAGCCAAAGTATTTTATTTATAAATGAGAATACAGAAGATCCAGAAAACGGGCGCCTTTTATAGATTCCTACCGCTGACTCTTGAACCACACAGGTTTGAACTGCGGGATCCACTTACATGCAGATTTTTCTGATAGAGTACAGAGCTGTCAATGTATTTCCTCTTCCTTATGATTTTCTTAATAATATTTGCTTTTCTTTATTGTCAGAATATAATCTGTAATACATACAACATGCAAATGTGTGTTCTTAGACTATTTATATTATCAGTAAGGTTTCTGGTCAGGAGGAAGCAAATGGTAGCAAAAAAAAGGCCAGCAGTTTTGGGGAAGTCACGAGTTATATACAAATGGTTGACTGTGCAGGGGGGTCAGCGCCGGGGGTGGGGGGTCAGCGCCCTTAACTCCTGAGCTGGTCAGGAGCCAACTGTATTTGGAATGACAAAAAGAAGACAGAGTGTAAAACAATCATGATGAGTATGAGAGGAAGAACGTTCCGGCACCCGAGTAAGCCAACGGCCTCGCGTGTCTGTGATTAGTGTGTTTTCACAGAGTGCGCTGCTGGGAAAATTTCCACCTAAATGAATTCTGTCTTTTAGTTCCTATTTTTGTAAAATACATTTTTGCTAGAAAAATGAACATAAGTAGTATGGTTAAAACTGACAAAATATTAAAGAAGACTTTTACAACCCTCTGATAAATGAGTAATTATGTTCAAAGTGTCCAAAAACACCCCACACCTGAAAACAGATAAATTCATAAAGTAAGTGGAAAACTGTGACTATGCCAGTATGTACAATGATCCATAGATACTGAGGGACGTGCATTCGGCGTGTTAGGTAGTCATTGAACTGCTGGTGGAGATTACATAGTACGGCAAAACATGCTCGTGATCTATGAAGGGGAGGCTACAAACTCGCACACGCAAAGTGACCGGACTCATGTATCTCCTCTACCGCAGGACTCTATGGACGCAAACACACACACACACAACAGTTACTGAAATGTCGTTCCTGAAAGATTTTAATTAAAATTTTTTTTTTAATTTTACTTATTTGCCAGAGAGAGAGAGAGAGAGAGAGAGAGAGAGATCGCAAGCAGGAGGAGAGGCAGCGGCAGAGGAAGAAGCAGCTCCCCGCCGAGCAAGGAGCCTGATGCGGGACTCGATCCCAGGACCCTGGGATCATGAGCTGAGCTGAAGGCAGACAAGACTGAGCCCCCAGGTGTCCCTGAAAGATTTTGATATTAATAGCAGGGATCTTTGGTAATATTTTTGAGATACTTGTTTCCTTTTTCTTTTCTTTTTTTAAAATTTCATAAAATAAGCATGAACTTGAGCTTTGAGAGTCATAAATAAATGCGTTTTGCTGTGGCGGGGAGGCTCGGTCCCCTCACTCCCGAATATCATTTTCATGGTCAAATACTGAATTTATATTCAGTAAAGCCTTCACCACTGCCTAGGATTTCCTCAAGTTAAGATTAAAGCACTTCATTTTTCCTGAATTCAGCTGGCACTCTCTGTAAACAAGATCATGGCTGGGAATATAAAACAAAACAAAAACAACTGTGGGCGTCCCAACCAGGTCAGAGTTCGCGGAGTTCCCAACAGACTGACGGGCCTGGCACCCTGTCCAGGCGTTTTGTGCCTGTGCGACTCCGAGCCGACTTCCTGGCACTGGATCCGTGACTTCTGCGCACAGAGCTAGAGGACTCCAAGCCTAGCGGATTAGAGGCGAGCCTGGAGGAGGCTGGGGTGTGCAGACGCGGCTGACAGCAAAGTGACACAGAAAGGACCCAGATCATCCTTATATAGTTGCAGAGAAAAGTAACTTAATGAACACTGAGTAATGAAGGAAAGGCAAAATTATAACCAGAATACACTCTTAAAGAGAAGAATAAATTTTGTCTGTTTAATATGATTTCCATGGAAAACCATTACAACAAAAATATTCTTGTATTTCAGGGAATAAATCGCCAACTCTATTGAATGACTCATTCCCAGATGTTTCAGGATAATTGTGCTGTAATCCTTTAACCTTTTGCTCACTTTTCTCATCACTAGAGAACACTTGCCTCTTGGTCAGTGTTAGCCCGACGCAAGGACCATGACGTTACCAGACCTCTGTGGACCGACACCGTACAGACGGAGGTGGAAAGAAGAATGTGGCTAAATTTTTGACGATGTGGATGGAACTAGAGGGTATTGTGCTGAGGGAAATAAGTCAATCAGAGAAAGACGATGATCATATGATCTCTCTGACATGAGGAATTTGAGAGTCAGGATTGGAGGGTTGGGGTGGGGGAAATGAAGGAAAAAATGAAACAAGATGGGATCGGGAGGGAGACAAACCCGAGAGACTCTTAATCTGAGGAAACAAACTGAGGGTTGCTGGGGGGAGGGGGCCGCGAGGGAGAGGGCGGCTGGTGACGGACACTGGGGAGGGCACGGGCTACGGGGAGCGCCGTGAAGTGTGTCAGACTGATGAGTCACAGACCTGTGCCCCTGGGGCAAATAATACATTAGATGTTAATAAAAATAATGTAAAGAGAAAGAATGTGGCTAAGTTGTGCCGTGCTTGCATTTTGTGGGTGTTCAACCCCACAGCCCTTGTGAGCCAACAAATGCCTTCCACTAACAAATCAGTAAGTTCCTCTCGTGCAGCTACGTTTGGTGACTCGCTGTGTGACTCGCTTGGGTACAAACAGCTGTTTGCACAAAGCAGGTCATGGTGGGCGCCAGAGCTCAGCCTTAGAAGATAACACTGGGGGCCCTAGACTCCAGACGGTACCAACACGACAGACCGCTGAGTCCGAAGCCCAAACTCCTACTTCCCCGGAGCAAATATGCCTTAAAAGGAGTCGCTCCGCTGGGGGCATTCGCTGCGCGGTGGGCGGCTGGACTGGGGGTTCCCCTTCCTCACTTCGTTCCCCAATGCAAGTACCCAAGTTCTTCTGCTGTGAAAGTTTCACTTTTGCTGATGGCAATCCCCTTTTCCCCTTTCCTCAAAATTTCCATTTCCCTAATATTGTAGTCTAGCGGTGGCTGTGCTCACCCCCGCCTCCCACAGCCCTGGCCCCAGCCCAGGGCCGGGCGGGTGGAGCGCTGTGTGTCAGGGACCGTCTGGGTCAGGGTGACGGGGCCGAGGCTCCGCTGCCGAGACGCGCTCGGCTCCAGCTGTGCGGCCGTGCAGTGGGCAAAGGACCCTCTCCCTCCTCGCAGGATGGGGCTCACAGAAGTTTCTTTCTCCGCCTCTGCCTTTTACGCACCCATCACAGCTCAACGTTGCCTTCCCTGTGCTTTCGGTTGTCCAGACGGAACACAGAAAGTTGGGGACTTGTCGTTTGTGCCTGGAAACTACTCAGAACTTACATCGAAAAAAGAAAGTCTGCCCCGTGCGTCCCAGCGTGGCATCCACTCAGTTTCCCCGGGACTTAGGTCTGGCGATTTCCACGCCCATGTCTCTTGAGCCAAGCTCAGCGGGGCCTCAGTCGCTTGCTAAGGCTGCTCTTTCTCTCCAACAGACTATTTCTTGTTTTCAACGCGGCTTCCCTTGGTCCTAATTTCTGTGTATTTCTCTGCCATCCCCCCAATCCGACCTGCTCGCTCTCTGACCACACACCAGTCCTGCCTTCTCCCCTCCTGGGCTCTTTCCCTACTGTCCTTTAGTCTTTGCCCTGGTCCACTTCCCCTTGCCTCCTTCCTGCCCCCGTGGTCACCCATTCCCTTCCTCATCCTAATTCTCTCCATTGTTCCTGTTAGTCATTTCTGCTCCCGACCCCTATCTTTTCTGTCCTTCATGTTCTGTGTGTCTTGCTTTCCCTCTTCTGATAAACCAAACCTGGCGAGAAGAAAAGGTTTTTCTTGCCAGAAAAGTTTTGCCATTCCGCTTTAACAAAAATAAGTACTGCCAGTAGAATTGCTTAACATTAATGAAAATTAAATATTTGCAGAAAGATAGGAAGCAGGACAAAAAGTACTTATTGGCCATAGTGGAAGTTAAAATTTGATACTGTGAACTCAAAAGGACCCATTTCTCTTAATAGTTCAGGAACCCAAACTGGCAAGCTCGGTGCTGATATACCTCGGGTCTACTGCCGAGTCTGTCCTGCTGAGTCGCTTCATCTAATACAAGTCATTGCACGATGCTTGATTTTCTAATTATCAGTTTTCCTAATAGCATAAGTCTATGGTAACTTTTTTTAATGCAAAAGGATATATCAAGCAAAGTTTTCCTCCCATCTGCTGAAACCCCAGGTCACTTCCCGGACGCAGCGATGGTCTAGATCCCCAAGAACTCTCCATGCACAAATAATAACGTGTGCGTGCGTGTGTACAGCCGTGCTGTCATCTTCATTGCCTTAGCTCACACAGACAGAAGCGTGCTGTACATATTACAGCATAACTTATTTCATTTGTTAAATAAGATATCATAAAGTGTGTTTCAGTAGGTGCTTATAAGTCTATTTTATTCTTTTTTGCTGTTTCATAGGACCCCACTTTACTAATACTCTCCAACTCAGCAGTTCTCAATTTTTTTTGATCTCTTATCAAAGCTTCACACTCTTAAAATTACTTAAAAGTCCAAAGATTTCTCCTAACTATATTGATGCTGATGTAATATTTACTCTATATAAATGTCTACATATTAGAAATCAATTCTGAAAAATTTAGAATATATATTAAGATGATAACCAAAAGCCTACTGCATATTAACATAAATATATTTTATGAAAATTAATTTTATTTTCTAGACTTAGTATAAAAATGGCATTGTTTTTATAATTTTGTAAATCTCTTTAATGTTTGGCCTAATTAAAGACAAATGGATTCTAATATCCGCTTTTGTATTCAATCTGTTACAAGATTTTGTTTTGATTGAAATATATAAAGAAAATCTGCCCTTACGCACATATGCAGTTGGAAAAGAGAGGAGTATTTTGATAGTCTTTTCAAATAATTGTGAAAATTCTTCTCTGCACAAAAAAATCAAAGATGTTGTAATTTCTTAAAGGTTAGTTACAATATAGAATCCGAAATCACATAAACTTTTCCTGCTTTGTTATGTTAAAAGCTATTGGTCTCTCTTACACTTTGAAGGGAACATTTATCTCCGCATGTGTTGTAGGATCATGCATTAATCACTTGGAAAATAGGATTTACTGAGTTATGCAGATCTCCCAAAGGTTGGCTTATTCTATTACGTCATATCACAAGATAATATTTATAAACATCACAACCAATCTCCCCCCAAAATCTTTAAGTACTAAGAACTTGTCAAGTTCCTGGAGGTTCTCCAAAATTCTGATTTTTCTCTTGAAAGCTCAAATTTTACCATTGTGAGAAGGTTGGTCTACTGTTTTCCTTGAAGTGATAGGTCCACTTATTTTTGAGGTGGTAACTGCCCAGTAACTAGAGTTTGAATTCTGAATAACTACAGCTTGCCTGTCGGTTTTTTCAAGCAAAATGTTCCATTATAGTCCAACTTGCAACTCAAACAATGGGATAAGCGCTTTTCCTTGAATCACCCTCATACTTCTTACAATGCTTTTTCCACGCTTCTCATTCTGTCACACAGAATATTAAAAGACAAGGACTCAAGGGACAAAATTTAATGAAACTGGTAATTTGTACTGCCTCATCAAGGACATTCTTAGTAAAACTAGCTTTTTTTTTTTTTAACGGGCATGTGTCGTGGTGAAAAATTCAACGGCCGCCGCTTGAGCCACCGGCACATCTCGGGGCCGCTGTCTCGATTCAGGCTCAGGCACCATCAGTTTCACCCACATCGGTTTGATGTTTGCATATTGACGTTTGCATATTGATGCAAACGTCAAAACAATGAAAAAGATGCATAACGTCTTAGCATGAGTAAGAAAATAGCTTTGACCTCACAGTCAGTCCCAGGCGTCTGTGGATCGTATTTTGGGAACGGCTATGACTACTTATGTAACCTCCTTGCCCAACATTTAGAATGTTTCTGGTCCTGTGCTAACACAAACCTTCTTTGTACAATATCCTCAAATCAATACTTCTTGATTTCCCATTTGTAAGACGATTTAAGTTTCAAGGGCATTAAAGAGATAAAAATCCCTTATTTTCTAGCTCTTATTTTGACAAAAGTATGAGATCCTGTTAAAACGAAGATCAATGGGTGCCTGGGTGGCTCAGTGGGTTAAGCCGCTGCCTTCGGCTCAGGTCATGATCTCAGGGTCCTGGGATCGAGTCCCGCATCAGGCTCTCTGCTCGGCGGGGAGCCTGCTTCCTCCCTCTCTCTCTCTCTGCCTGCCTCTCTGCCTGCTTGTGATCTCTCTCTGTCAAATAAATAAATAAAATCTTTAAAAAAAAAATGAAGATGGACCCCCTCCTCGTGTTGAAAGGAGATGCTGAAGCACACAAAGATGCCAGTTGTCTGCGCTCTGAGATTCACAAGCTGAGGAGGTTTCAATCTATAAATTCTCTATAGAAGTAAAAAAGAAAAACAAAGGAATTTGAATAGAATTGTGCTGTTCCTTATTATTTGGGTTCTTTGGAAGTTCTCAGATACAACATAAAATGAGAACTGATTTAGAATGTTCTTATCTGGGAATAGTTGGGCTATCATGGAATCTGGACCCCTTAAACACTCAGAATCCATTTCGGGGGACCCTACTGTCTCCTCAGTACGCGGTACGAGCGTTAGTCACCGCCGAGGCGGTAAGAGCGCAGGACAGGTTCCGACCGCAGTCGAAAAGCTTTTGTCGAGTGAACAGCTGCAAAGACCACATCCTGTTCTCTCCGCTGAAGAGCACAGACTAGGGGGCGCCTGGGGGGCTCCGTGGGTTAAGCCTCTGCCTTCGGCTCAGGTCATGGTCTCAGGGTCCTGGGATCGAGCCCCGCATCGGGCTCTCTGCTCAGCAGGGGGCCTGCTTCCTCCCCTCTCTCTCTCTGTCTGTCTGCCTCTCTGCCTGCTTGTGATCTCTCTCTGTCAAATAAATAAAATCTTAAAAAACAAAAAAACAAGCACAGACTAGACTGGGGTAAGGCAGTGCCATTACGTGGTCTTTCACGTTACTACTACTGAGGGCGACGACAGTCCTGGGGTCATCCTGGTTGTGTCCACGTGATTATTAACAGCGCCTCCTTTCACTCTCGACCGTGTCCGTGTGTGAGCCATGGGTGAGGTACTCACTTTCCCTCAAACTTTGTCCTATCATTATCTCTGCTCTAAGCCACCAAGGACCTCAGGTAGAAAACTAACATCTATTGGGCACCTACGGTATGTTCTAGGTGCTTTTCATACCCATTTCATTCTATATGTGCAACAATCCCATGAGAGTATTATACCCCCATTTTACAGATGAGGAAACTGAAACTCAGAAAGGGTCCTAACTTGACTAAGACCACCAACAAGTAAGTGCTTCAAATAGGACTTGAGGTAGTTTCTGTCTGTTGTCAAAATCGATGTTCTTTCCCCAGTATTCCAAGTGGATTTCATGAAACCGGCACTAAAATCATCTGCGATCATCTAGAATGTGGATGACGGAGCCTTAACCCACAGCTCTCAAGCTGGAATCTCCCACAGTAGGGCCTGGATATCTGCTCTTAAAATAAGCTCTCCAGGCACTGGGACCCTGAAGGACCCCTGTCTTACATGTTAACACCTTCAGAGCTGGGCCATCAACCCTTTCTTCAAAAGATACCTTTCTAGGGGCGCCTGGGTGGCTCCACTGGGTAAACGTCTGCCTTTGGCTCAGGCCATGATGCAGGGGTCCGGGGACTGAGCTCCTGGTTCCACTCCCTGCCAGGGGGAGCCTGACTCTCCTGCTCCGTCTGCCCCTCCCCGGGCCTGCTCTCTCTCTCATAAATAAATGTACTTTAAAAAGAGATACTTTTCTAATATTCAAGTAAAGTCATGGATTAGTGGGATCCAAAAGTCATAGCATAGATCCTACCAGGAAGGTCCAATTTCCTCAGTTAATAATCAAGTGTGTATTTCAGCTCCTTTGGACACTTGGTCCCTTTGAGCGACCAAATTACCATTCATTCTCTCTGTGAACTGCTTCCCCTCCCAAGAGGTTCACCTTGGCCTCTCACAGGGTTAGGTGGGAGCTTTTCTGTGGAAAAAACATCTGCACACGCACACTGCCATTTGGCCATCTGTGGCTGTATAGACTCTGAAATTAAACCAAGTGCCTTGGGGCAAATTATTCTTCTGATTAATGATAAACTATGACTAGAACCAGATTCTTCTGGCATTCCTCGCAACAGAACCATTAAATGGCTGCTACTAATTTATCTGAGATGCGTTGCTCAATGCCTACTGATTACATCGAAGTCACATATTTAATAAGAGAATGGGGTTTCTGATGGCTCAGTCAGTTAGGCATCCGACTCTTGACTTCAGCTCTGGTTGTGATCTCGGGGTTATGGGATGGAGCCCTGCATCAGGCTCTGCACTGGGCATGGAACCTGCTTAAGCTTCTCTCTGCCTCCCTCTGCCTCTCCCCACACCTTTCATAAGAAATAGCAGAGAATGATAAAGATTAACTCATTTCACATGATGTGACTTTTGTGGGGGCTTGAGCAGAAGGACTTGGGCCCCTCCGTGAAGTAACATCTGTAACACACTCCTGGTTTGCCGTTTAGTGGATCTGAAAGGCACATCTTCTTACGTCTGGCCCACTCGAATCGGCAAACGGAATGTTAGTGGTTACCTTCTGCAGTGTCTCGCCTGTACGAACACCCAGAATGCCCCGGCTCACGTGGAACACGCCCTTCGCGTCCCACTGAGTGGTTTAGCCAAGGCCGTGCTGTGAGAGAAGCCCTCGCCTGGGAGGAATGAGTCCTCCAGTACCAAGTCAGGCTCCACATGAAAGCCGGGGGAGTTGCTAGACCAAAGCAAACGTTTCGGGAGGGTAAGGAACCTCAATCCGATTTGAGTCAGACCCAAAGGTCAAAGAGAAGACACATCTGAGGGGGTTTAGGGGGTTATCTTATCTGGGTTTTGAGGTGTTTAGCTCTAGCTGAATGTCCAGTTAATGGCGGAAGCCGAGGAGGAGACCAGTAATGGAGAAGGAAATGAGGTCCAGCTGAACGGAACACGGTTACACAGAAACTGGGTAAGAAAGTCCTGTAGGAACAGGGTTAAAGAAAGTAGCTGGGCACCAGAACCTGGGAGCTGGGCCAGGCAAGCAGAGTTGCCAGGCTCATAAGGTTTAAGGAAGGCTGTGGCTTGGGGCTCACAAGAGGGTCAACGTACCAGAGGTTTGGAGGAAACACTGCTTCCAGACCCCTCTCCCAACTGAGCAGGGCTGGGGAGCAGCCTTCTGGCTCTCATTGGCCTGGGGCCTTGCTGGTCTGACTTTAGAGGTAACACTATCATTACTAGCCATTAATTCATTTGTGTATTTTAATATAGTCTCATGTTTGGGGCTTTTTTCTTAGCCCACTGTCAATGTCTTACTTAGGTTCACCGTCAAGGAGGTTAAATGGGAGTCGTTTGTTGAATGTTTTATTGAAGCTGCAGGAGGTATTACACCCAAAGGTGGCATCTGGGACCATGTGTAGAGGTGGACCTTAACTTATTGCATGCCAGCTCCAATCAATATTTTGATGTTTTAAAGCTTCGATTCACTTTGCTATTAGAATAAGAATGTGTACTTGCTTTATAGGAGTCCAGATGGATTCCTGTCTAACTGGGAGACGAGAGCAGCCGGGGCCTCTTGAAGTAGGAGCATGATTTCCTCCCTAGAATCCATCCTTTATGAGCAAGGCCTCTATACTAATGGCTTGTGAACAGTCTTTATTCTTGACACATTTATATTTTATCTTGGCCACACCATACGCAGGACATCTGAAAACTATCAAAAGAAGAAAAAGCTTTGGCCAGATTAGATTTATAATAGTCTGAAGTAGAATTTGAGAAAAATACAAAGGTACTGGGCTATAGCAAGGCCATGGAACGTGATTAAGGATCATTAGACCGGAAACTGTCATCGCGGGACTGAAGAATTCTCTTAATCATGATGCAAACAGCATCCGTGTCTCCCGCCCCGTCCTTCACACGAGCGCTCATGAGTCTCTACATACAGGAATGGCACTTGGAGATTCCTGGCAGTGAATTCTCTAGTCTTCTCTGTTGGCCTTCGGAACTGTGCGGCACTGAAACTACATACACTGTTTGACCGTTCGGCGCTACATGACGCGAGCAGGAAAGGACGAGGAAAGTGTGGGGCGCCTGGTAAGGACACCAGCCCTGAACACGCTTCATGACAGACTGAAAAAGGCAAGTCTCAGAGGCTTACGTGCATGGTCCCTCTCTGTCCTGCCTTAGAGGGAAACTTAAACACACACATACAAGTAACAAGTGACATTATGTGTGTATTTATGGCACCAAAGGTAAAATGGATCCTTTCAAGTCTACTCTTACTCTCCGCTCATTTTTGACAAAACTGTTAAACACAGCAATGTGAGGTCCGCTGTTGCGTGAGTAAAGCCGTAGGCCTGTGTTTTCCAAGATCCAGGGTCCAGATGTGACAGTAGGACGGTGTTGAAGGTGCTTCCCAGGGTGGAGCTCCTCTAAAGCCAAGGGGTCACCAGGACTGGAAAAATAGGGATTCGTGATTCTCCTTGAATCCCAGCAACCCCTGAAGGCATCTGCTATTTCTGTTCCCACTAATATAGAGAGACACAACTTTGAAAAAAAATTCTTCCTACATTTCATAAGATTGCATTAACTAAGCAGGAAGAGGGCATCATATAATCTGGTGAAACTGGTTCACTGTTGCTCCTATGCTCTGTGAAAACGAATAAAGGAAACCTCATTGGAAATGGGGCCTGGGGTGCCTGGCTGGGTCAGTCAGTTGAGTGTCCCACTTCTGATTTTGGCTCAGGTCATGATGTTGGGGTCGTGGGATCGAGCCCCGCGTCTTGGAGCTCCACGCTGGGCAAGGAGCCTGCTGAAGATTCTCTCTTGCCCTCTGACCCCCGACCCCTGCTCTCACACACTCTCTTTCTAAGAAATTTTAAAAACAAAACAAAACAAAACAAAAAAAACTAAATGGGAGTCAGGAAACCATGGAGCGAGCTCTCAAGCTGCCATTCCTGACAGCCTCACAGTCCAGCCGGTAGAAGGAAGGTGTCCTGGCCGCCGGAAACAGCAAGCTGGCCTGCCTACGGCCACGGAGAAGCCGCCACTTCCAGCTCGCCTTCCCTCCGATGAACTTCCGTTTGGAACAACCCCTGTCAGCCTTCTCCTGTCCTCTCCAGGAAAGGATGCTCTTCCGCTTCGTCCTCTACCCTTGCCTACGGCTGGCCGTAGTTTGCGTGCCCCGAATTGTAGGTCCTCCGCTGTTACTCTGAGCAGACTCATTCGCGGCTCCGCCACCAAGTCAGTCACCAGGTCTGACGGAGGCCGAGAGGATCATCATCCTGTAGACGTGGGGTCAGATCCACACACAGGGGGCCCCACCGGTGCGGAGGCCCTGGAGATGCTCCTCCCCGCTGCCCCTGCTCCAGGCACTCGGACCTGCAGGCGGCGGTGCACAAAGCATTCCAGGGACAGCGGCCCGCCGACAGGGCAGGGTCCTCTTCGGGTGAGGAGCTGCACGCCCATACCCTTCAGGTGCGCCCCATCAACTTTACGCTCCCGTCACACTGTCTGCAAGTCACGGTCAGCTTGCAGGTCCCCGAGATCTCCCGGGCTGCGGCCCCTGCTGCCTGGGACAGGTTTCTGTCCATCAGGTGCTGTGTTTCGACTGAGAGGCAGCTCTGAGGACAGGCTGTGACCTCTGCTGCTCTAGGGGGTCTCCCATCCCCCACCTCCTCTGCAACGAACCAATAATGAATCAATGTCCCAAAATAAACAAAATGAAACGAAGTCGTTGGCTGCTTGACGAACTTGGCAGGTGAGGGTGCAGCCGACGGCTCCGCTGCTCCCCGAGCGTCGGGCCGTTCGTGAGCGCGTGGGGCTCGTGGAGAGCAGCGCCGCCTCCCGCTGACTCGCTCGGCCAGAAGACATCGCAGGTGCCGTCAGTGTTTCCAAACGCTTGCTGACATCCCGAAGTAAAGCCGCAGTCAACTGTGCTGCCCTGTCCGTCTCCGGAGAGGACTATTCCAAAACAAGGGATCCGAATCTTTCCTAGAACATGACTTGTATCCTTGAATCCTCAAAATACAGATTCATTGGCCAGACCTAAGCGACAAGCGGCAATGGAGATGTGGCTGCCTACGGGCCTCGCAGCTCTCGGTCAGGGAGTGAGGCTGCCTGTTCGCCTGGTCCGAAGGATCCCACGGCAGTCCCCAAAGTAGTAGTACGGGCTCGGTCAAGGATTCCCCTCCCTTGGCCCTGCCCTTCCCAAACACAGATGGACTTTGGTGGTTTTAGCAAATTGAAAGCAACTTTAGAGATTTCTTTTTTAAAAAACTTGATTTAATTTGCAAAATACACAAAGAAAGCTGCTAGTTGCAAAGTAGGTGAGGAGCAAATAAACCTGGCACTTAATTTGACCGTTGCCTCATGTCCAAGCAGAAGTCGAAGAACGGGTTGGATACCACTAAAGCTGCAAAATTAACGTGCATTTATCTCTTTTTTTTTATCTTAATGCTTGACACAGGCTGACACTGCGCACGCGTTAGCTGTGGAGCACTCCAGATCAAAGGGCAGCTAATTATCAGAGATTTCCTCAGAACCTAAGTTTCACCGGCTCAGCGTGTAAGATAAAAAGATGCCTTAGAATATGTACTGAATAAACCTGCTAGATATTCAAAACAGCCACATGGGGGGAGATGCTTAGAACAAACACACACTTACCTGTTTTCTACCGCACTCGAATAGAATGCGGTAAAATCCCTTTCTGCACTTGCATACAGTGAACGATTTGAACGGAAAGCCGTACATTACAGGTGGTTCCTCAAGGTGCGTACACTCGAACAACTCCCACGGAAGGACACGAAAGCGTCCGACAACATGGGGCAGCGTTAGCTCAAGAAAGGTGACAGAAGTTCCTTTGAGCGTGAAGAACGTATCACACTCTACGGGTTGCAGCATCAAATAAAACTACTTCCTGAGGAACCATGCCTTTTCCGTGGGGGGATCCTGACCCTGCCGTGCCTGCCTAACACACGGCAGACCTGCGTCAGTGCTCACGGAGAGAAGCTTCCGGAACACGGTGCAGGTCTCAGGGCACCGCCCCCAGCGTGCAAGTGAACTCATTACCCAAGGAATGCATGTTTTGCTGTTATTTTAATATCCTAATTATCTCGATGTTTACCCTAAAATATCCGCGGCAGTGATACCATAAGTTAATGCAGAGAACAGTATTAAAAAAAGAAACAATGCTTTAAGTGACTGTTGAGTTTCAATGCGCACGTTCGCATCATGAATCTTGGGAGAACCTCTACCGTCACCTGGTACGGCTTCAAACCTCGGCTTCAACTCTTCTGAGTCACGGAGAACACGGCGCCTCCCAGGGCAGTTCACTGCCGTCTGGGCGTAGCTCTCATCATCACGAAGATCCTCGTCCTCTGAACTGAAGTTGCCTCCTGTAAATTCAACCCTTCGTCCTTTAGCGAAATCTTCTAGCACCAGGAGGCTCCTTCCAGCATTTTAAAAATTTTTATTTTTTTAATTTTTTAATGTATTTTAAAATTTTTAGCAATTGTTATTTTTAGTATAGATGACACATAATGTTATGGCGGCATGAGGTGTACAACATGGTGATCTGACAATTAAATCCATCACTAGACGCTTACCATGATAAGTGCTGTCTGTCCCCATACAACGTTAGTCCGGGGCTCCTGACTCTGTTCCTTGTGCTACACTTTTCATCCCTGTCATTTCTTTGGTAACTGGAAGTTTGTACCTCAGGTCCCCTTCACCCGGTACACCTAACCCCCAGGCTCCTCCCCTTCGGCAATTACCAGTTTGAGTCTGTTTCTATTTGGTTGTTACTGTTTGTTTTGTATCTTAGATTCCACACATAAGTGAAATCATGTGGTATTTGTCTTTCTCTGACTTCTTTCACTCAGCATAATACCCTCCAGGTCTGTCCGCGACGGCAACATTTCATTCTCCTAATGGCTGAGTAATACTCCTTCGCGTATATACCCAAGGCCAACGTCCACGAATTTACGGCTATGCCCTCTCGTAGGAGTTTCTGGTTTCAGGTCTTACATTTAGATTTGAATCCATTTTAAGTTTACTTTAGTGTACGGTGTAACTGTCCAGGTTTTCTCACACCATTTGTTGAGGAGACGATCTTTTCTGCATTGTATGTATTCTTGCCTCCTTCACTGTAGATTGATTGACCACATAAGCATGAGTTTATTTCTGGGCTCTCCGTTCTGTTCCATTGATCTGTGTGTCTATTTTTGGTGCCAGTACCATATTTTCGATGATTACAGTTTGTAGCACAGTTTCAAATCTGGGACCGTGATAACGCCAGCTCTGTGCTTTCTCAGCATTGCTGTGGCTATTCAAGGTCTTCGTGGTTACATACAAATTTTAGGATAGTTTGCCCTAGTTCTGCGAAAAATACTATTGGTATTTTGATAGGTTTTGGATTAAATCTGTGATCACTTTGAGTATTATGGACATTTTAACAACATTAATTCTTCCAGTCCGTGAACATGCTGTATCTTTCCATTTATTATTGTGTCATCTTCAGCTTATTCCATCCATGCCCTGTAGTTTTCCAAATATAGGTCTTTGACTTCCTTATTAAATTTATTCTTAGGTATTTTATTCTTTTTGATACAATTATAAATGAGATTAATTTCTTAATTTTTCTTTCTGCTATTTTGTTATTAGTGTATAGAAATGCAGCAAATTTCTATATGTTGATTTTATATCCTGCAACTTAACTGATTGATAACCTCCAACTAAATTAATTAGTTCTAATATACGTATCTGTGTGTGTGTGTGTGTGTGTATTTATATATACACCACATCTTTTTTATCCATTTATCAGTCAATAGACATTTGGGCTCTTTCCATCATTTGGCTACTGTCGATAGTGCTGTTACAAACATCGGGGTACATGTGTCCCTTGGATCATCATTTTTGTATCCTTTGGATAAATACCTAGTAGTGTAATTGCTGGATTATAGAGTAGTTCTATTTTACCTTTTTTGGAAACTCCATAGTGTTTTCCAGAGTGGCTACACCAGTTTGCATTCCCACCAACAGTGCAAAAGGATTTCCCGTTTTCTGTATCCTTGCCAATAGAGATGATCCTATGAGCTTCACCCTTCAGTTTACTGAAGTGCTGTATCACGCTGATTGACTTATGTACCTGGAACCATTCTTGCATACCTGGAATAAATCCCAGTTCATCATAGGGAATGATCCTTTTAATGTATTTTTGAATTTGTTTGCTAATATTTTGTTGAGGATTCTTGCATCTCTGTTCATCAAAGACATAGGTCTTTAATTTCCTTTTTTAAAATAGTGTCTTTGTCTGGTTTTGGTAATGCTGGCTTCACAAAATAAATTTGGAAGCTTTCCTCCTATTTTTCTTCTTCTTTCTTTTTTTTTTTTTTTAAGTAAACTGTATGCCACAAATGGGGCTTGAACCCATGACCCTAAGTATACCAACTGAGAAAGCTGCCACCCTCCTTCCATTTTTCTCCCATTTTTTGGGAATAGTTTGTAAAGGATAGATATTAAGTCTTCTTTAAATGCCTGGTAAAATTATCTGTGAAGCCATCTGATCCTGGCCTTTTGTTTTATGGGAGTTTTTGATTACTGATTCAATTTTGTTACTAGTAATTTGTTCAGACTTTTTATTTCTTTCTGATTCAGTCTTGGAAGATTATATATTTCTAGGAATTTGTCCATTTCTTCTAGATTGTCTAATTTGCTGACATACAACATTTCATAGTGCTCTCTTATAATCCTTTGTATGTCTGTGGTATCAGTTATAAATTTTCATCTTTCATTTCTGATTCTATGTATTTGAATCTCCTCACTTTCTTTTTATGATAAGTCTGGTTAAAGGTTTACCAATTTTGTTTATTCATTCAGTGAACTAACTCTGAAGTTTCATTGACCTTTTCTACATTTTGGTCTCTATTTCATTTATTTTCACTATGATCTTTATTATTTCCTTCTACTAACTTCGGGTTTTTTGGTTTTTTTTTTTTTCTGTTGTTGTTCCTCTGATATAAGTTTAGATTGTTTATTTAAAATTTTTCTTGTTTCTTGAGGAAAGCATCAAACATTCAAAAACCATTATTACATAATCCTTTTCCTCCCTATCCCAAAGTGAATATCCTTGTCCAAGATAAATATTCCCTAAGACATGGTTTGTGTACTCTCTTTCCTACTTTGGGTATGTTCCAGTCTGCTTGTGTTTTCCTAAAATGAAGTACTAAAACCTAAAAACTTTAGGTTTTTAAAAACTTATTTTGGACTTTCCCTGCCTGCCTATAATCATCGTCTTGGACATGCTTAACTCATATTTCACTCGGAATTAGTACCTCAGAGATGTTTTTATGTCAACTACGAGTAAGCCACATTGTCCTTTTACTTTCATGATTAATTTTTGTTTGTTTCGAATTTATATTTATTCATATTTTAAAATTTTTCATTGTACTTGTTTTGGAATGATTTTTCGAGGTATCATTACAGAGACTTGAATCTTGTGTCTGTCATTCTTGTGACATATATCACGTTAGTTCATCCTCTCCTAAGCCAACAGTGAAATAAATTCTGAACAGCCCAGAGACTTCTGCCCGAATCCTATCTCAAGTGTCTCCGAGGCCCTGTACGAGAGGAGTTTGCATCCCGTAAATGTTGGAGCTAAGACTGTGTCTGAGCATGTCGATGTCCAGAACCGACTAACTCCCTCAGGCTTTTGTCTCCTGCAGGTTCCGCAGGAGACCGTTTCAGACAGTGTGGGAACCTTTTCCTGCCAGGCGTGGTGTTTCATGTGAGTGTGATGTCCTGTTTTCGAATAAAACCTTAAGAGTCTTTTAACTTTTCTTTTCTCCCTTAGAGTAGATCTGATTTTATCCCTTCCCAGCTTCTACTTCACTCCCAACCCAACGGCTTCACTCTTTCTTAAGATCCGTGTTAATTCGTCAAGAGGAAAGACGTGGAGTGAAGGAAGCCGCAGCCACCAGAGCGGAGAGAGCAGCGAGCGTAAAGGGAGATTGTACTTTGTGTCTGGAAATTCCCTCATTTCTCCCTGCATCTCCACTGTTTTAACACAAAGTGCAGCTGACAATTTGAAGAGTGTAAGTGAAGCAAAATGCAGATCATGGCAAAATGATGGGAATGAAATCTGGGTATTAAAGTTCTGTTTCAAGTCAACTGGGTGTGGTTTTAACACACCTGCCCAAGTCCTCAAAATTTAGAGCCTGGGTCACAGTTAGATCCCACACCCAGAGATCCGCTACCTACAGGTTCTGACTTGCCGTCCGGGGCGTCTATCTGATTTGGTTTAGACAAAGCAGTACTGGGTACGGCTTATTCAGGAACAAGTCAGAGCCTTGGAACTTGGCCCCTCCCTTGTCCTGTGACTTTAGGTAAGTCACTTGACTCCATGGGTTTGCTTCCACCTTTGCAGATGGAAGTGACGTTGAATTATATCATCCTGAGGTTTCTTTTAGTTTTAATACCATTGCCATTTAAAATAATTTTTTTAGTAGTTTGAAGTTGATTATGTTTGTAATTATAAAATAATGCGTTCATTGAAGAAAAATTAGACAAAATGAAGAAAAAGAAATTTTTATGATATTGTTGAAGAGAGACAACAGCGATTGATATTTTGGTTTCTTGCCCTAATTCTATTTTCTATCCATGCATATCTCTACATAATATTTAAATACTAGACACATTTATGATGCTTATTACCTAGGATTCCTCAAACCTGAGGATACAAAGTGATTTTTCTGGTCACCAGAATCAAGGGTGGCCCGTTCTTAGACTGACTAAAGACCTACATCTCGAAAAGATGAGCTGAGCCGATCAGTTTTGGAATTTGGAACCAGGAGACTCAGAGATGAAGCCAGTGAAGGAAGCAACGTTGAGTAAGGTAAGAGGAACACATGTGAGGTAGAGGACGACGTTTGGATGTGCGCCAACCAAGGTACGGGTATGAGGTATGAGACAGGAAAATCTATGTGGAAGGAAAGAACGTAGTCCCGTGGCAAGAGTAATGTGGGGAAGCCATGGAGAGAGAAGGTTTTACAGGGAAACCGAGCGCCCAAGAAAGGAGCTTTATGCTCAGTGATTTTACACATTCAAATTCCAAGAGATGCCCCCAACCTTGATTCCTATAACTTGATTCTCACGAGAGCTCTGAAATAGAGCTAAAGCCCCTTTTATCTGGAGTGGCCCATGCTGCTGACAACCAGAAAAGAACCGTCTCAATTTAAGTTCGCACTGACATTTTTATCGACTTATAAAACAGTTTCCCTAAGTTATTACATCTTTTTAAAATAGTTTTTTTTTTTAAGATTTTATTTATTCATTTGACAGAGAGAGATCACAAGTAGGCAGAGAGGCAGGCAGAGAGAGAGAGAGAAGCAGGCTCCCCGCTGAGCAGAGAGCCCGATGCGGGACTCGATCCCAGGACCCTGAGATCATGACCTGAGCCGAAGGCAGCGACTTAACCCACGGCTAGGTAATATATCGTATTATACATATACACTGTATAAGCAAGCTAAATGACAGAATCGGTTACTCTTAATGCTATTAAAATTATTCAGAGTATTAAGACATCTAAAAACCTGTTGCCCAAATATTCTGGAATTTAAGAGTCCTTTTCCTACTAGAAGCGTAAACACACACACACACACACACCCGCTTAGTGAGGAGACACCTAGCCTTCCTGCCGATAACTCCTTGAGTACTGTTTTCCTGACTGAACCCATGACAAGTGCTTTTACGAGGACACGGTGGGTGTTTCCCAGCTTCCCCATGCCACGGCAACTCAGAACAAGGCACACATGGCCCCGCCCTCACCTGGTCTTCGTCACGGGGCAAGAAAATCTGGGGTAAAGGCCACTGCGAAGTCCAGACGAGCAGGTCAGGCACACAACACAGGCACCTGAGCCCTAAATCTGTATTTTCTCTGTAATGGAAAAATTGAAAGAATATATAATGCCACGATTGTTCTTGAAGGAAAAGCAGAAAGTGGACCCGTTCATAGACTGGCACCAACGCTTGATACAACCTCAGAAAAGCTGCGAGGAATCTGGGCTCCATTCTCTGTTTCAAAATACATCAAACGCTGCTCTTTGTGGGTCTGGAAATTGTCCCGGGGTGGGGGGGACGCTTATCACCTTCCTTCATACAAATTTCATCCACGTGGTAACTTGAAAACTCTCCTGGAGCCCTCTTTTTCAACATAACAGAAAAATTAGTCTTTCTATCTGGGTTCCTCCCAAACCCCTAAACTCACACCAATCCTCTTACAAAATCACACCAATTCAATATTAGCAAATATACGTGAAAGGGAAAACCCACAGGCGTAATTAAGGCGGCAGGAGCATTTCTGAATCGGAAGAATAGACATTCCCACGTGCTCTGCCTCGTTTTATTTAATTTTTTTCCCCAGGGAATAGATGATACTGTGATGTAGCTAAACCACCTATGAGACAAGAGACAAAGTTTTAATTTGCTTAGTACTGTTTAGGAATGATCGCGGGCTCACTGAAATCAAGTTTCATTCTGAAAAAATGAGATGAAGTGTATAAAAGCTTCTTGTTAAATTTTAAGCAATTTACAATAAAAATTTTCCCTTTTGCCGAAAGGTCAAGGAAGCAGAAGCTCTGGTGAACAGAACAGCTGGGCCTGTCACAGTCGTGGTCCGAGTCTTACCTGCTTCCCCCCGTCAAGCTCCTCATCCCTCTGCACTTGGTTTCCTCATCTAAGATACGGTGTTACTGATGCCTTATGTCGTCCATCAGGCTTAAATGCATTCTGGGTCAGTAATGCCCCCCCACCGAGTTAACGAAAAGGTTAAATAACAGGTGTGATGGGTCTAGTGGATATCCTTGTCTTATTTCCGAATTCCATTGTCTGTCTGTCTCTGGTGCTCCTTGTGAGCTGTGCTCTAGCTATTGTTCTTCAATATTAGGTAAAAATTTTCCTAGAAAATCTTCCAATCAAAGGATAAGAAATGGATTGATGTTATGTCCTTTCTGATATTTATTTCTAGTTATAGACAGCACAAGTCTGTTTAGAAAACTCCAGGAGATGGGACACCTGGGGGGCTCCGTCGGCGAACCCTCTGCCTTCCACTCGGGTCAGGATCCCAGGGTCCTGGGATGGAGCCCCGCATCGGGCTCCCTGCTCAGTGGGGAGCCTGTTTCTCTCTCTCTCCCTCTCCCACTGCCCCTGCTTGTGCTCTCTCTCTCTCTCTCTTAAATAAATAAATAAAATCTTAAAAAAAAAAAAAAAGAGGAGTGAAAGAAAACACCAGGAGAGTCAACTACTAAAACATTAGAATAATTTCTTTAAAGTTCAGTACTGCGACCAGATTCAAATTAAAATTCAAAATTCAGGGGCGCCTGGGTGGCTCAGTGGGTTAAAGCCTCTGCCTTCGGCTCAGGTCATGATCCCAGGGTCCTGGGATTGAGCCCCGCATCGGGCTCTCTGCTCAGCAGGGAGCCTGCTTCCTCCTCTCTCTCTCTGCCTGCCTCTCTGCCTACTTGTGATCTCTGTCTGTCAAATAAATAAATAAAATCTTAAAAAAATAATAATAAAATAAAATAAAATTCAAAATTCAAAATTTGTTCTATGTATTAGTAATAACCAGTTTAGAAATATTATGGGGAAAAATATAACTTATAATAGCAATAAAATATATAAAATATATAATAACTGATTAAAAATTATGTGATACCTTCATAAAGAAAAATTATAAAATTTTTCAAAGAACCAAGAAAATATTGGAACGGGGAGATATTCTTTATTCTAAATGTGATGGACAATTATGATAAAGATGTCAATTCCTGCCAATTTATAGACTTAGTATACTTTCAATAAAGTTTCAAAAAATTTTTAGAACATACCCAAAATAATTTTGAAAAAGTAATGAGGGAATATCAAAAGGTATTCTAAATCTGCAAAAATCAATAATACAGCATGCTCCCAGAAAAAAAAGGACAAAGTCCAATGACTCTAAGAATTTACTGTACAATAAACTGAGTGTCACATACTAACAGAGATAGAATTAACTCTCCAATGATGGTATTAGATCAAATTTGATCATTTAAAAACAATCAACCTAGATCCTCACCTCATTCTATATCAAAAGTCACTATCCTACAATTATTTGTGTGTTAAAAATCAATACTGATACCCCAGAAAAACTGGAAGAAAAGCAAAGTCATGATATCGGGTAACTTCAGACATACGCACACGCACACACACGTTCGTCAGCACAGCCACAGACAGACAGGGATGCGTAGCCGTAAATAGTACAGCTGAGTGTGAGCAGACTTCCTGGGTGTACCAGTTAACCACCCGGGCTGACCCAAGTGATCTGCTTGTTCAGGAGGGTGGTTCTCTCAAACCTCACTGTATTATACGATGTGCAATATCACACATTTGGAAGAAAACAAAGAGGAAGGAAGGAACAGGGGGAGGAAGGGAGGGACAGAAGGGAAGGACGGACAGATGGAAGGAAGGAGGGAAGGGAACATACAGCTTTCCCAGACAGAAGAGGACTGTTCTGCCGTCTCACTTTACTAAGTTGCTATTTCCACCTTCTAGAATGTTTGTGAAAATTCTTTTTTTAAAGATTTTATTTATTTATTTGAGGGAGAGAGAGACAGAGATAGCAAGAGAGATCACAAGGGAGAAGACGGAGAAGCAGGCTCCTTGCCAAGCAGGGAGCCCCATGCACGTTCCATCCCAGGACCCAGGGATCACGACCCAAACTGAAGGCAGACGCTTAACCAACTGAGACACCCAGGAGCCCCTGAAATTCTCTTAAACAAAATTAAACAGTCAATAAGGGGAAAATATGGGGCGCCTGGGTGGCTCAATGGGTTAAAGCCTCTGCCTTCGGCTCAGGTCATGATCTCAGGGTCCTGGGATTGAGCCCCGCATCAGGCTCTCTGCTCAGCAGGGAGCCTGCTTCCTCCTCTCTCTCTGCCTGCCTCTCTGTGTGCTTGTGATCTCTGTCTGTCAAATACATAAATAAAATCTTTAAAAAAGGGGGGGGATATTTATTTAAACATATGACAGCATTGGAGCACCTGTGTGGCTTAGTCAGTTAAGTATCTGAATAACCCTCTGAAGTGTAACTGGGCAGTACATATGGTGAAATTTTAGAAGTTTCCAGCCTTTGCCATATCTAGGAAAAATTATAAAGAAATAATTAGAGAAACATACACAGATCTATGTATAAGTATGTTCTTTTTAAAAAATTTTAACAGTATTGACAATGACAAAATTTAGGAACAACGAAAATATCCAAAGCTTAAAAATAATTTAAACTATAATGATATACTCAAATATTATTAAAATTGGGATTTTTGACATTATATTATAGACCTGAAAGTAATATAATGTTGTATGTCAATGTATGCCTTAATAAAAAAATTGATAATTTTGAAATCTATGTAATGACATTGTAAAACGCTCATATAATAAATGAAATTAAAACTGGATAAGGAAGATGTGGTCCATATACACTATGGAGTATGATGCCTCCATCAGAAAGGATGAATACCCCACTTTTGTAGCAACATGGACGGGACTGGAAGAGATGATGGTGAGTGAAATAAGTCAAGCAGAGAGAGTCAATTATCCTATGGTTTCACTTATGTGTGGAGCATAACAAATAGCATGGAGGACAAGGGGCGTTAGAGAGGAGTAGGGAATTTGGGTAAATTGGAAGGGGAGGTGAACCATGAGACACTATGGACTCTGAAAAACAATCTGAGGGGTTTGAAGTGGTGGGGGGGTGGGAGGTTGGGGTACTAGGTGGTGGGTATTATAGAGGGCACGGCTTGCATGGAGCACTGGGTGTGGTGAAAAAATAATGAATAATATTTTTCTGAAAATAAATAAATTGAAAAAAAATGTTTGAATGAAAACTGTAAATGTTTTATAATCTTAGTTATATAATAACAAATGTATGTATAAGTTGGAAGAAAATACCAAAAAAAGAATGGTACCTTTGGATTGTCGTTATCTTTGGGTTGTGGAAATTTTTGTTTCCTTCTGACCTTCCCTAAACTTTCCAAATTAACCATAATGAAGAATAAGGAGTATATTATGCCTATAATCAGAAAAGGGTTTTTTTTTTTTAGAACTAAGAAAAAACAACCAAATTCTATTGTAAATAATGAAACGCCATTCCAGTTTCTCATTAAATAACATTTTCAAACTCATGCAAGAAACTGAAAGACTCAATCCGTTTTCTCCGAGAAAAATTCTTGAGAATCAAGTATAATTGTCAGGTTCCAGGTAGTTTGATGAAAATGGGAGGGACCTGGGCACTTAAGTGAGGGAGAGAATTACAGAGCTCAGTATGCGTAGTTTGGTTTCAGGAAGAGCCTTCATTTCTTCTCCTAAATGGCTTTTAAATTGATCATGTCTGCACTTGTATGGTCACATGGTGACATCTTTCTTGGACATTTTTGGGTTGTTTTTATCATGTATGGTTTCTTCAAGGGCGCGGCCACGGACACGTGCGGTTGCGCTCCTGCTGCGGAGGCCGGGGGCTGCCGGGTGCGGCCGCTCACACGCGGGCCCGCGGACGCGCCGAGTCCACCGAGGCCGGAGAACGAACGCGCTTCATTGCGCAGGTTCGCGGCGGAAGCCAGTCGTCCGCGTCCGTACCCGCACCTTCCGTCGTGCCGACGCACCGACCGATCCGCAGGGGAACGAGGGAAAGAGCGAAAGACACGGAGCCGACGTCCCCCGTCGGTGCGAGAAAAGCGTGGTCGCGCGTCCGTTCGTCGGCGCGGGCCGCGTGTCGGGTCTGTGCCGTCGACCTGCGGCCACCGCGCGGCCGGCGCTGAGGAACGGAGCCGTGTGCGGGCTCCGGCAAGCCGTGTGCACGTTCCCCAAAAGTCACACATGCGGCTTCCGCACGATGCAGCACGGCCGGTTCCGAGCCCGCGTCCGAAGGCCGGAGCGTTCAGCGCAGAAGGTCGCCGCACCCGGTGCAGTCGGCTTCCGTGAGGCGGGGCGGAAACCTGCCCTGGGCGGCAGCAGGACGCGAAGTCGCTGATGCCACGGGCGGTCGCAGAAGCCCCGACGCCCCCGCCGCAGTGACCGCGGGACCTCGCAGCCAACCAGCGGCCGCACGAACGCAGGACCGAGCGGACCGGCGGTCGCCGGGGGCCGGTGCGCGCGGGAATCGGAGGAGGCAGGTCCGGGGCGAGGAAAGCACGTCCTGTACCCGCGAGTGTCCGCCAGCGACGCAGGGTCCGCCGAGGGCCGCGGAGACGCAGGAACGCGGCCGCGGCTGTCAACCCCGTGACTGGCCGACACAGGCGGGCGCTTCTCCGTCCTTGCCGTGTGCCGTGTCCGTAAGCGAGCGGCCTGCTGCGGTAACCACGTCTCGGAATAAGCTAATGCAACTACCGTGCCGCGTGTCCGGAACGTCACATAAATCAGGTCAACTACTGCGCAATCTCAGGCCGGCCGCCACCCAGGCAACTCGCGGCGCGGGGCGACCCTTCTGGCTCCGTGAACAAACTTTTACTCTAAAATGCGTGACGCACGCATCAACACGCAAGGAATCTCTATGTAGGATACAAGAAGTACTTAGGAAGCGCGCCCACAGCCACAGCCAAATCAAGAGCACCGTCATGGTCCCCAGGAGCCCTGGGAAGGCCGCCCACGCCACAGCCCTCGCCCCGCGGTCAGGTTCTGGGACGCGCTCCCTGTTCAGCCCCAGCGGGGATCCTTGGCCAGGATTTTATCAGCATCTGGTAAAGGGTTAGACTTTCCCGCAATAGTCCCTACCGTCCAGGACATGACACTTTTTTGGGCATTTAATAAAAAAGTTGCTACTATTTAAAATTATTTTCTCTATTGATCATTAGGAAATGACTGTCTCCCAGGCCGTAAAAGGCATATATATTCTACAGAACAGCTTGATTTAGTAGTCCAAAAGAATTTAACTTGTTTTTTTTTATGATGATTTCTAAAGGGATATTTTAAGCAATTTGCATTTCCCCTTTTGAATTCTATGTTTGTATCGTTTAGCTATTGGGTTCTTGGCGTTTTTCCTATCAGCTTGTGTGTGTGTATGTGTGTGCACGCCTGTGTTTCTAAATGGATGTTAATTCTTTGCCAGAATGGTAATGAACATTTTCCCCAGCCTGCTGTTTAAGAAAACAGAAATTCTTAATTTTATGTTGTAGATTATACTGACCTTTTCCTTTGTGATTTTTTTCCAACAACTTTCAAATAATTTGAACAGATGTTTCCAAACTTATATAAAAGTAGAAAAAAATATTATAACCGACCCACGTGTACTCATTACCAAGTACAAAAATTATCATCTATTCCCACCTACCATCATCTATTCTGTCCCCTTCCCTCACTGTTTTTTTGCCTGAAGTTTGTTTTTTTGTTTTTTGTTTTTTGAATATTTTATTTATTTATTTAACAGAGACAGCGAGAGAGGGAACATAAGCAGGGGGAGTGGGAGAGGGAGAAGCAGGCTTCCCACTGAGCAGGAGCCCGATGCAGGGCTCGATCCCAGGACCTTGGGATCATGACCAGAGCTGAAGGCAGACACCGAACGACTGAGCCACCCAGGTGTTCCTTGCTCCTTGAAGTATTTTAAAATAAATCTCAGACATAATATCATGTCACATATGAGTACTTCATCTCTAGCTGGTAACAGCTTTTCAAAAACAACCAACATACTCATCGGTATCTACAATAGTTTTTAAATTTTTAATATCCAGTCAAGCTTGGTTTTCTAACTTTTATGTCATCTCAGAACTTTTTTTTTTTTTTGAGTCTAGATTCAAATAGGACCCATGTGCTGTATTCAGTGATATGTCACAAAGGTTTCCCTTCCCTTTGACGTATTATGCCCTTCGTTTGTTGAAGCAAGAGTCGTTTGTCCTAAGGCATAACCCTTTTCTAGATCTGGTTGATCGTATCATGTGATGGCATCTGCCACATTTCTCTACCCTGTGCATTTTCCATCAAGTGATAGATCTACAGATTTGCAAGCTTCAGATTTAATTTTGGAGAGACAGAATATTTCATAGGTAATTTGGTGGACCTCCTTTGTATCATGTCATGAGACACATAATGTCTGATTGTCTCACTTTTCGTGACATTCAAATTAATTAGCGGTTGCAGGTAATCAGTGTTGCAGGCAATGAGTGTTTGAGCTGTCAGTTTTAATGGTCACTGATAATTATTTCCTAGATCCATTCGTGCATTAGGGTCCCAGTACTTTAAGCTTAGGAAGCCTTACTCTATTACAGTATCAGATCCTTAAATATTTTATTTAATAATATTTATAAATATTTATATATAAATATAATATTTTTATATAAATAAATTTTATATAAATTAAATATAATATTTTATATAAAATATTTATAAGTAAATATTTTATTTAAACTAGGACTTTATTTTTTTTTCTTTTTAAGATTAAGTCTTGGATCAAACTGGAATTCACTTCAGTGTGTAAGGGAGATGAGGATTGAAACTGGCGTCTGCTAGAAAGTGTGTGTTCCAAGAACGTCTCCAGACAAGTAGTCAAGGTGGCCTTTATTATTCCATGTGCCTCGTGATGGAATTCTAGCCAGCCAAAGGGCTTTGCGCAGGGGGATTCCAAGCTATTTTCCAAGCATCCAATAATTCCCCCAGCACTCTTTGTATCCGGGTGTCGGAACATTGACTGGAGAAAGATTTTGTTACCTACAGGGACCTCACAGTAGGACTCAGAGTCTCCGAGAGGCCGGGCATCTGTCATGACCTCTTACAACAAGGAACACTTCCCTACCAGAACAGAAAACTAAGACTTTTCTGATTACTCAGGGTTTTGTTCAATCACTGAGTTTTGAATCTTGAAAATGTCAGCTTTTTATTTCTGCAAACTATCACTTTGCCATTGAGGGAAATAACCTTGAAAAATCTGTACACAGGACATAATGACTCAAATATAAGCAGAAGTAGTTATATTTCCTTTTCTTCTTCTTTAAGAAAAAGAACACAGTCACCTCTTTCTAGATGTTGGCATCTTCTAACTTCTCCTTAAGTTGGCAGAAATAAAACTTATCGACAGGGTTATTATTTAGGTCATTTTTTTTTCTACCTTAAGAAAATGGTACCAGACACTTGGTTTAAATCAGGAATAAAAAAGATATAAGGCTTTCCTCAATGGTTTTTTGACTCAAAAAACTAATATTAGGTTAGTTGTGCAGAATTTTAAACACATTATCTTTTTGCTCAAAAACATCCATAGCTCCCCGTTGCTTCCAAAGTCAAATTTAAATTCAAGTTTCCACCTTCAAGTTCTTTCATTACGGATTCCCCACAACCTAGCCTTCCTTTCTCTGATCACGTATTCCTCCGAGAATTCTTCAATATTGTCATTCTGGTCAATTCTCTGAGTCCATGCGGTTTTGCTCATGCTAATTCCTAACCTGGACATCTTTCTCGTTTCCCTTTCCCAACATAGATTCTAGACTTTGCCTTTTCAAATCCAGGTCAACATCCCACATTTATTTTCCTGATAGTTGCCTTAAAGATCACTTTCTTCCCTATGAGTCTTTAGAAACAGAATGGTATTGTTTGCTTAGCATATAAGTTTTATGCTTTTACTGTTTATAGTGTGTGTTTATGCTTGTCTAAATAGACCATAATAACCAAAGTAGTATACTAATGAGGACTTTATTTTTGGACCCTACTGAATTGCAATTCCAACGCATTTTTTAAGGATAACTTTGATGATGTGCTTATCAAGTCCCCAAATGGCGTGCCCCTCAGGGTATGGCAGATTTTAAGAATGTCCACAGTTTTCATGTCTTCTGACTCTACAATCTTTTATAAAGTGGCTTTGAAGCTCCTCCCCCCATGAGACGGAGGCTGCTTTCTGTGCTTTTGAACATTTCTGGCCTGGCATCTGCTTTGGCCGGCTGGCTAGAGGGAAATGATGGTTTGTCTGTGCTGAGCTTACTGGGCCTCATGCTTATATTAAGTCTTGCCCATGACTTATTAGGACTTTCTTGGCTTAATCTACTGCCCTGGGACCCCTCTTCATGGGTGAGCAAGTCTAGGCTAGCCTGTTGAAGGGTGAGAAACCACGTAAAACAGAGACTGACCACCCCAGCTGGGGTTCTCTCACCCACCGGCCTCCAGGCACCATAGCAGCTGACCCAGATGCGTGAGCGGTGAAGCCCCAAAAAACCACAACCACTAAGCTGAGCCTAACATAACTTCTGACACATAGAACTAGGAGCCAAATCCACCACCGATAAAGACAAAGGGAAAAATTTTTTAAGTGAAATAAAATAAAAATATTAAGTAAAATACCAAATATTTAAAAATTATTAAAAATATCAAATCACAGCATTTTGATCCTAAAAGACTAGAGCATTCTAGAGCAATAGACTATTAAGGGAAAATATAACTGAGACAAGTACTAAGTTCTAAATTCAAGTTCCAAAAGCTAACCATGTAAAGACTACAGGATACGCAGCAGAGAGATAGCTTACCAACATGCAAAACCTTCAGTGGCTTTGGTTGACCGCAGGGATATGACTCAACTTTGCGTTTCCACTCTTCCAACAAAGTTGAGATTTTTGTAAGCTGTGATTTTATGACTTTGTGTTCTGTTAAACGCCTAAGACCCCAAAGTGTGGTCTGTTCAGAGCAAGGACTACCCTATTGAAGGGCCTAGAAACCACGCTACACAAGGAAAGAGGGAAAACAAGGCACTCGTGTATTCAGTGGGGCTAATGAGGACAGTGGATAAGACAACTGTGTCCAACTATTTAAAGAGAAAAGAGACTGGCCATGTTTACTGGCACCTCATTAAAACTTGGGGCCCATGAATAAAAGCTCTAAGAAAGTATATTTCAAGCCAACAAAGGGAAGAAGTTGAAGTAGGAGGCGGCGTGTGCACACTGCTGAAGAATGTGGAGCACCTGGGGGCTCAGCGGGGGGAGCACTCTACCCTTGACCTCAGCGAAGACGCTGATCTCGGGGTCGTGAGTTCAAGCCCCATGTTGGGCTCCACGCTGGGTGTGGAGCCTCCTTAAAAGAAACAAGAGAGAGAATGTAGACTATGCGGTCAAGGCCGGGTCCTCTGCTGACAGCACGGTGCTGTAGGGCAACGGCCCAACCTCACCAGGCCTCAGTTTCCCTTTTATCTATAAACTAGAAACACTCACAGCATCGTTGTACAAGGTTGTGACAGAGATTAAAGAGGATTTTTGAAGATAAAATGCGTACCCCGGTGTCTAAACACACAGCCGGCACGCAATACGTTTTACTCATCATCACCACTAATAAGAGCTGTACAAACAGGAAAGGAGCTGCCTCGGGTGGTAGGAAGCTCCCTCTGACTAGAGATACCCCCAGGAGGTTCGGCAGGTGTTTGTAGGACAGATTTAAGCGTCAGATGAGAAGCTGGACTAGATGACATTTAAATTACCTTCCGATGCTGAATAAGCTGTTCTACATCCCTGAAGACAGGTAGAACTCCCTGGATCTCCCAGAATACTTAGCCGTGCGTGTCAAGTGATATTCACCTACTCTATTTAATACGATGGCTTGATTATATATTTATAAATATATACGTTTCTCATGGTAAGAGTTGTTTCATGCTGAAATGAAGACATATGTGGATTCTTGATTTCTCTGTCTCTCATTTACTCTAAAAAAAAGATACCGCAGAATCTTATTTTTATAATTACTAATGTTGCCTAAAATGAAAGACTGTGAATTTTAGTACTACAAAGTCCTCTCTGTGGGATGTTTAAATTCATTTGTACAGAGCCCTCCTCTTCTCTCACTTGGCGCTTCCACATCAGAATGCCTTATTTTAAACTGGTCAGATATTTTCAAGGTACAAAAGGCTAGTTTTTCTTTCATGACCACCTACCTACCAAAAGTTGAAGCTAAAGCCAGTAGCTATTTTCCGTCTCTTTGCACGGGCAACGGGAAATGCTGACCAGGATCGCTTTTGCCTTCTTGCAGGCGGCTCTAACTCCCGCTACAATCCTATTTAATAAAGTAGAGACGGTAGAATTATCTAAACAAGGTAATATACCTATCCTCCTCAGTCACCTCATTGTTATCAGTTAACACGGAGGAACTCGGGTTGACCAAGGCATGTCTGTATGGTCTGTCATTGATAAAAATCTTTCCTTTTTTTACAAGTTCCAGCTTAACAGTGGGCATTCATCATCCGTGGGAAGTGTTTTATTTCAATTAATGAAAGTTTAGAGTCAGGTGCTCTGGCCAAGAGAACCCTAAAATGTGAAAGTGGGGAGACAAATTCTGAATTCTGGTTTGAACACGTATACGGGGAAATGACAGACAAGGACTCGAGAGGCACCAACGGGATTTCCAGACTGTTCGGTGCTTTGGGGGCACCAACGGGATTTCCAGACCGTTCGGTGCTTTGGGGGCATCCAGCACTGCGCCCTCATCGCGGAGTGCAGAGCAAAGAAACGTGGCCCGTCGGCCAGAGGGACAGCAGTCCGGGCAAACCGTTTCAGCAAGGGAAGGCAACGCAGCAACAGAAAACGAAGCACGGATTTTAACTCAGAATGGGGGACAGAGGCGTGGAAGAAAGTGACGGCGAACGGTCAGACAGACTTTGGAAAGGCAGGGACAGCCCGCACGACGGCACAGCGTCCTGACGCGGAGAGGAGTCGAGAGGGGGACAGCGGAGCAGAGGCCGGGCGGCCGGGGGACCGTCGTCACCTGCGCCTCCTCCTGCCGTTCCGACGTTCGACTCGGGCGTCGGGGGAAGTCACCGCTGCTCTCAGCCAGGAAGAACCGGAGGGCATCTGCGCTGCGGAAGGAGGACAGTGGCCGTGGCCGGAGGCCGGGGCGGGTGGGAAGGGCGGCTGCGGCATGGACCCTGGGGAGGGTGTGGGCTGTGGGGAGCGCTGGGGACTGTGTCAGACTGGTGATTCGCACACCTGCAGCCCTGAAGAACGATGCCTTCTATGTGAGTCACAAAATGACTTAAAAAAAAAGAAAGAGAGGATGACTCGGTCGTGTCTTGATGAGGAGCTGGGAGAGGGTGAGAGCAGAGGGTTCGTCGGGAACCAGAGGACAGAGACAAAGGCCCTCACTGCAGAAGCCACCGCGAAGGAGGGGACGAAGGTCAAGGGTTAGAGCCATCGGAGCTGAGTGGCGGGAACGAACGAGAAGAACGAGGATGACCCACGTGCCGGCCTTGAACTGCTGGGTGGAGGGTACGTTCACGGGGAGAGGAAGAGGACGTCGGTAGAGCAGGGGACTCGGAAGGGAATGGAGGCTGGTCTAGTTCTGAACACACTGAGCAGCTGGAACGAGAACATAAAGGCAATTTCTCACGGAGCTAGAATTGATTTCCTTTTTTTAAACGTGTGCCGGGAATGGAACACTGCAGAGCAAAATGGCATCACCGAGGGAAGGCGAGGGAAAGAGAAGGAGGCTGAGGTCGGACGGGAAGTCGGACAGTCAGCTCTCAAAAAACCGAGAGATGAACAACTTCCGAAAAAGGTCGACTGAGTCAAGTTAGAGAAGAACAGAAATGTACTCTGGGTTTACCAGTAAGGATTTTCCTACTGACCTTGGCAAGGTGACCTCCTCTGGTGCAGCGAACGAAGGAATCATCCGTGCCACGGAGCATGAGAACAACCCCCCCCATTTCTATCTTACTGTAATCCCAACGTGTTTCCAGAGGCTGATTTCCTTGTTAACGTTGGCGTAAAAATGACAGTTTCTGCCTTTTGCAAGTGAATAATGTCTTTTAAGAGCTATTCTGTAAGCGAATGTCTTTTAAGATAAGGTTGAATTTTTCACTAAGCTGTTTATGCTCCAGAGGTTTCAGAAGACATTGAATTTTGAAAAGCAGCCTGAACCCAGGTAATCAAGAAAGCAGTAATCTCAGATACAACGATATGAGAACTTCTTTCCCTTTCTTTTTCTACTACTTCCCTCCCCTTTTTAACAAGCAGCTACAATGCGGAAAGAATTAGGCTCAGCGATTAGAGGGTATAAATAACGAACAAGGCACAAATCCTGCCCCCCCCCAAAACTCCCAGCTCCAGAGATTACAAACCCTACAAAAGAGAGACAGGCGATCAGCAGCCCCCAAGTAAGGTCGGGAGAAATAAATGGTCACAAAGGTAAAAGCAAAGTTCTGTGGGGCCCGAGACCACTCCCATCTCTCAGAACATGCAGGGAACGACCTTGAAAAACGCAGACAGAATTGGGGAGTCTGTCGCACCACGAACCACCCCCCTCGCTTGTCAGACCCTAACCCTAATGCAGGCTTCCCCGTGGCCACGCCATCCGCACGCATCTCCCTCCCCAGGCCGCCGCCGGCCGTGGGAGAGACTGAACAGGCGTCGCGGCAAGTGCGGATTCCAGCTCTGCCCTGCCTTCGTCGGGATTCTTCTGTCACATCGAACTTTAATGCTGTTTAATAATAGCACGTTTGACTCCTCACTGACCGTGTTAAAGTTCTTACAATTAAACGCGAAGCCTCATGAATTAGGTGAACGTGAGACCTCGCTGTCCCGGAGGAGACAAGCTGGGACACAAAATACGCGGCCGGGCTTCTGAGAGATCCCGCTTTGATCTGAGGAACCTCGTGGTGCTGTCTCGGCAGCTCGTGCCCCCTTTCAAGTTCTTTGTAGAGCCACCGCCTTTCAAGACACAACCGAACGCTGCGTGCTCCCACGATTTTCCCCATTTGTGCGGAGTTGCTATTTATAACCGGGGCCTTGGAGAATGAAAATCTAAGGTTGGGGAGCTGTAGCCAGAGTGACCCATAATCCAAGCAGGTCATACTTTTTCGGCATCCTTCTGTGTCTTCTCGGGAAACTTTGATTGTATTTTAACGAGGAGCAGAAAAAGAGATCGCCCAAATGAAACCCGTCTCTCCAGCAGGTGGTTAGGCACGGCGCGCTGGTGGGGGAAGCCAGCTCGACCGCGTATTAGCTCTGTGGCCTTGAACACGTTCTTTATCCTCTCCAGGCTTCATCCGTGAAGTGATTAACTGGAAGACGGGGTCAGCGTTCGGCAGAATCCTCAACCGATGGCGGCTCTCACCATAATCATTATTGCTGTTACCACCTACCCCCAGTGACCTGGATCACCGTTGACAGCGGGCAGCCTCACACAAGGCCGGCATTCGATATCTGGTTACTTCTTAGTGGATTCTGGCTGGCATAGAACACTTAGAACGTAGTATTTTCAAGAAGGGCTTCCTATGGCTTTCTCAAGGGAACCTACAGTGTTGGGAAGGTAGCAAACCTGCAGAAATTCTACATTAATTCTGCTGATAATTCTACAGTGCTATTTCTGTGGTATTACAGTGTTATTTAGTGGTATTTTTTTTCTGATCTATGTGAGTAGAGAGTATATGTATCCAATCGCGGTATTAGATCATCTTTTCCCCCAATTTCCATGCGGGACAAATTGAAGTTTCTTTTTCTGTCAATAACAGACCAGGCTGCCTACCATGCATTTCCTATCAGAAGTTCCGTTTGATATTTTTCAGTTCGGCTCTGGGAGAGAAATCGGGCAGTGTTAATGGAAAAGTGTCAGCACCCAGAGACAAGGAAGAATAAACGGCAGCTCTGTAATACAAATATGACTCCATGACCTTGACAATGGCACAGTCCCCAGCGGCGAGGGTCTGCTCATCTGTCCCTGTGTGTGCTGCTAACGAAACAATGACGTCATATTTAAGCATCAAGTGCATCCCAGTGTAGCTGTACCTTTAGTCCATACGTGTCGTACTGTATGGTTCGGACTTTATAGATAAATTGTAAGGAAAGATCAGAATAAGAAATTTTTTAACTCTGTTGTTTCCCATTTTTGTAGTGTACAGGCATTTACCTGCTTCTGATTGGATGAATTTTGTAAACCTAATAAAGTATATTCTACAGGGGCGCTTGGGTGGCTCAGTCAGTTAAGCATCTGCCTTGGGCTCAGGTCGTGATCCCAGGGATCGGGCCCCTATTGTGCTCAGCAGGGAGCCTGCTTCTCCCTCTCCCATCCCCCAGCTGGTGCTCTCTTTCTCTCTCTCTCTCATGAATAAATAACATCTTTACAAGCAAAAATTCTTTTTTAAAAAAGATTTTTATTATTTATTTATGACAGGGAACACAAGCAGGGGGAGTGGGAGAAGGAGAAGCAGGCTTCCCGTGGAGCAGGGAGCCCGATGCGGGGGTCAGTCCTGGGACCCTGGGATCATGACCTGAGTCAAAGGCAGACGCTTAACAACTGAGCCACCAAGGCACCCCAGATATTAATTGTTCATATTTCATTTATTTTTTGTAGGTCTGGGGAGCTGACATTTATATATTTCTATATGATTACGGGAGAACGTAATTGAACAGCCATTGGTTTGAGCTTATTTGTTCACTCTTATTACAGCTGCTTAGAGCTTATCCAACGTATTTATGGTGCCCTTTTGTCTGTTGGGAATGTGGGGGATGGACAGACTTCTTGTCCTTGTGCATCAGGCTGCATTGCTAACCCAGGTGAACTCCTGCCAATGAACCCAAATTCCAGTCTAGCTTGTGCTGGTGTGATAGTGGGAATCCAAGAATCTAAATTCAAGGGATATATGTTCCTCCTCTGATTATTTAATATGTGCCGGCAAATACTTGTGTTTTACAAAGTGAAGGTTTCAGACTTCAGCGGAGGACGTCACTGCTGACGTGGTGGGGACAGAAGAGGACGAGGGTCAGAAGTGGGGCCGAGAGACGTCCGAACTGCGGCCACGACCACACTCTAACCCACGAGCAGCTGCTGCTGACGGACGAGCAGACGGTGGTTTCCCGAGATCGCGTCTGCTCCTGGTGACGACGCCGTGTGGAAGGGACAACCCAGGCTTTAGACCGTCCCATGAACGGGGTGGAGGAAGCAGCAGCAGGCTGTGGGAGAACAGACTGCCGTCCTGAAGGAAGATCCACTGTGGGTAAGATGCGATCCAACAGCATGGCATGCTCCAGAGAAATCATGTGTAAAATAGAAAAAAAACAGCCGATTAATGTGGCAAACTTCATCATTGTCTCATTGGAACAAACGGCCACAGCCACCGACTCTCAGGCGGTGAACTCATCAGTGAGCGGATCAACATCAAGGCAAGACCCTCCACCAGCGCAAAGATTACAGCTCGCTCGCAGCTCGGGGTGGAGGTGAGCAATCTGAACTCCACATTCACGCACCCATCCGTCGCGGAACACTTCCCGCCTGCTACGTGCACGGAGCCGTGTCAGGCGTCGTGAGGCTGGGACGCCAGTGTGCGTCGATGTTTCAGAAGGTTCATTTATTAAATCAAAATAGTGTGATTTTATGTTCAATTAAAAGTGAATGATGCTGGAATGAGGGTTGAGGTAACAATCCACTCTACCCAAGAACTCCTGTGTGATAGTTAGAGCAAAACCTGGAGTCCAGAAGGTTTGCCCCCAGGGAACCCAAACCTGTGTCCGATGATGGACGCAGAGAGTATTAGGTCAAATACAGCAGAGATGTTTATGAACGTCTCAGACTGGTGACAGCTCCGACGTACAATCAGGATCAGTAGAAACGTTCCTTGATCAGATCGCGGGTTCCACCGCAGGACCTCGTGGGAGTCTTTTCACCGGAGCGCGGTTTGCCTCAGGTCTAGGGAGCACTTTTCCGAAATTCCGTGTGTGCTGGACATCTGGGTTTACAGCGTTGGGAATTCAGACAGGGCTCTCAGCTGAGGTTCTCGGTGGAGGGCGTCGTCCTCCACGAGGACGAGGCGAGAATCCCGCTTGTCACCTAGTCCACAGAGACAGAACTTCATGTGTGTGTCCCCGTCCTCGTCGGGCTCGGTGTGGGGGACGGTCTTCGCAGCGGGGCATGTTCTTCCTTTAACAGATGTTTACTGTACCAGGCGCTGCCTCCTCCTGCCTTCACGAGATTCGAGGTGACTCCCCACAGGGCACGCCGCCTCCTCCCCCCGTCCAGCGGTACACTGGGACAACATGGCCAAAACGGTCGTGTAGACAAGACGGAGGTGGATTTCTGTCTCAGGCCATCGCAGGCTGAACACCAGCGGTCAGCAGTTCTGTGAGTCAGTCAATGTTGCTTCTCTGCCATCCTCTCCTGGGCTAACGTGGCTCTTCTTGCGTTTGTCATCACACCTGCATTCCGGACAGCAAGGAGGACATGGCTTTCCTGTGAAAGGTGTAACCCAGAAGTTGCATTCACCAGTTGTACTCACATCCCTTCGCCTATAATCTCATCGTGTTGGCACATCTAGCTGCAAGGGAAGCTGAAGATACGCCTTTGAGCTGGACATACCCCTCCCAAGATTCCCATTATCTCAGAAGAAGAAAACGGACCCCTTCACTCCAAAGTCTCCTTCACCTTGTTACGAAAAGCTCTAGAAGCGAAATACTTAGCTTAATGCGCTTCGCCTCCCTGACCAGAAGGTAAGTGTGTGGAGCGAGAGATCCGGTCAAATCCGCCCACGGTCAAAGCATCGTGCTCGTCTACAGCTGTAGTAACTGCAACGGTTTGCTTTGCTGTTTTCGGAAGCAGCAACAGGCCCCAGACAATTCTGTGGGTTGGCTTCTCCAGCCTTGGGTCACCGAGAGCCCTAAGTATTAAGTGTTCATGCCAAGGAGCTTCTCCCGGACCAGCTGCTGTTTATCCAGACGCAGCCGCCACATCACGATGGAACATTCAGTGACTCCCGACGGCCCCTGGCTTAGAAGACGGATCTTCCAACGACCACAGTCTTGTGACACGGCGTGAAGTCAGGTGCCGTGACACCCCCAGCTTTGGTTTTCTTTTCCAACATTCCCCGGCGATTCAGGGTCTTTTCTGGCTCGTAGCAGCAACGTCGACAATAGCCACACTGTGGAAGGAGCCGAGATGCCTTCAACGGACAAACGGATGAGGAAGACGTGGTCCATATACACGATGGGGTACTGCTCAGCCGTCAGAAAGGGTGAGTCCCCACCATTTGCACCGACATGGACGGGACTGGAGGGGATTATGCTGAGTGAAATAAGCCAAGCAGAGAAAGACAATTATGAAACGGCTTCACTCAGACGTGGAACCTAGGAATAGCACAGAGGACCACAGTGGAAAGGAGAGAAAACAGAATGGGAAGAAATCAGAGAGGGAGACAAACCATGAGAAATTCCAGAGAGAGGAGAGGAAACGAACTGAGGGTTACAGAACGGAGGGGTGGGGGATGGGGCAGCTGGGTGATGGGTAATGAGGAGGGCACATATCGCCATGAACACTGGGTGTTATACAGAACTAATGGATCACGAACACTACCTCAAAAACCAATGATATACTACATACTGGCTAACTGAATATAATAAAAAAAATTTTTAAAGATCCAAAAAATAAACAATAATAACTAACTAAATAAATAAATAAAACGACCCCTGCTTGCGACACTAAACTTTCCTTTGGTAAGAAGAATTCTCCAGGGTAAAGGCAGCTAACGATTAATCTGTTGCAGGGACACCCCTATTCCTTTCTTCCCACAGATGTCTCCCAACTTTGAAATAAAGCAGCTCTAGATTTTGTGGATTCTGAATTCTCCAGTTCCTTTCTCTTTATCTCTTGTTTATCCAGTAACTTCCACCCAGCCCCACCAGTCTCCCCTCCCCTCACCCGGAAATACGGACGCCCAGGGAGCTTTGTTTGCTTTCTGGGCCGCCTTCCATTTAAAAACACTGCTCTCCTCTAAGGCGTGTCTCTGCCCATTCCCTCTGGTCAAATCAAGTCATGTGTTAACGTTACTTTCCTTTTGACTGGGGACACATTTACCTGTCACCTCAACCCCTTCTGAGAAAGGCAGATTGGCATAGCCATGGTCATGGGCAGCTCCTTGGCCTAAGAACGGCTCCTCTGGCTGCTTATGTATTCTGCTCAGTTTGCCAAGGTCATGGCACTTCCCGAGGTTGTTTTGACTTGGCGAGATCTCCACAAGGCTCGCTGAGCCGAAATCACGACTCCTTCAGCCCAGTCTCTTGTCTTACCAGTAGCATCAATGAGAACGCTGTGGGAGAGCCTGGTAAGCTAAATGTCACGTCGCCGTCTAATGTTACTTATCTCCCCCAAGTCCCCACTTTTGTCTCCATCATCTTCGTCTTATTGCCTTTCCACAGCCCACTTCAGATATGCCATTAATTTACCGAAATCCCAAAATCCCTCTCGCATTTATTGCTAGCTTGTGCAACCTCTTGGGGCAACATGTTTATGGTCAAATACATTAAAACATAGTTTATTTTAATTCATTCTCCAGAGTATCTGCTACCAATTACAAAGAAGGTCTGCTAGTTATGACATTGTGGGATTTGGGGGAGGACGTCCGTCTCGAGCTCTCACAACAGTCAGTATTTAGCAGCTGCAAAGGGAAGGAAGACAAAGCTGCCAGGTCATCCCCTGGAAACCCCAAGACACATATTTTTAACATTTGCATTTTTATTTACATAAATCTGTATGCTCCATTCAAAATGCGCTGACTCCAGTTATGGGAAATAAAACGCGAAACTCTCTCGATCTGAGAACGGATCATGGCACTTTCCAAGCTTGCCTTCCTGCTGCCCAGTGATCTCCCGGGGGTCTCCCTCTCCGCTCCACAAGTTTTCCTCCTCCCTTCTCCCCCTCTAATCACCACCACTAATGAAGAGTTATCGTTAATTGTGAGATTGGAGTTGGTTCCGAAATGCCCTTTTTTTCTATCATGAGCTCACTTTGGAGTTCTTTGTTATCCAGTTGGGGTTTTCATAACAGCTTGCCTTCTTCCACAGCAAGGACACACCGGTCCTTGGTTCAGCTCAGGGCACAGTAATCCGGGTGGCAGGGACCGCGTCTGGGCCCAGCATGCAAGCTTCCACCCAGCAGAAAGTTTCCTGACAGCGAGGGAGTTTGGGCCCTGGGCAGAGTCACCGTAGACTTCAGTCACTCACCCCAACACACTTTGCATCGACCCCCATGACCAGAGCTTACATCTTCGGCGTCGTCTTCCCCCTGGGGCGAATGGGAAACAGAGGTGATTGCGGAACGAATTCGTTAGCGTCCCTCACGGCCGGTGTATGGAGCCCGGAAGCCAGAGCCATGAGAGAAGAAGAGAAAGCGAATCCGGAAGGGCGAGCCCACTGCACCGACCCCGCAGTCCTGGGGTCCCCGCACAGACTCCCGCGGAGGGGCTGCCCTGCAGTTACCAGTTAAGGACTATTGTATTGATCCTGCTGCAGAGAACCCCCCTGCTGCGGGAGGGACGCCCGAGAACCGCCAGCGCAGACCCAGTGGTCGCCCCGCCCGGGACCTCCTGCTCACAGAAGAGCATCTGAAAGTCCCTTTTGTGCCGCTGTCAGTGGTGCTGACCCGGCCTCGGGAGACACTAATGCCGCTCAGAGCTGGCTCCGGACGGCCTGAAACTCAGCCCAAAGACGTCCCTCCAAGACTCTGACCTCTGACCCGAGCCTTTGAAATGGGTCCTTTCTGCCCCCACCGGCAAAGTGGTGGTCGTTGTAGAACCCGTAGAAACAGAGTCAGGCAGGTGGGGCTGGGGGCTGCGGCTAACACGGCCTGCGCGTGTAGAGTGTGTATTTGTCGTTTTCCTCTTGGGGCCAAACGACACTCGTCCCACTGGACCCAAAGTCCGTGGAGGGAAGTACAGACCTCACTGGACACAAAGCACAGGACTCGGTCCCACGCGCTGGGGCCACCGCGGCGCCTGCACACATCAGTCCTGCTGACGGCCTGGCGGAGAGGTGCCCTCGGCCCAGACCTCACGCCCTGCGCACAGCTGCCGGGGCAGGACTTGCCGCCAAGTCCGAACGGCCAGGAACTGCCAGGCGAAGAGATTCGTTTCCTTTTACAAAGCGCAAAAAGCTCGGGCTCTGCCCACTGCATCTACAAGCTGGGAAGAGAAGCCCTGTTCAAAGAAATTTCGGGCTTTTCCGACTTTGCCAATAGTAGCATGTCCCGTCCTCGCCCCAGGACTGCGTGTGGCACGAAGAGGGCAGGAAGGCGACAGGCTTCTCAGACCACGTCCCTCTGGTCGGGAGCGCTTGGGAAGCATCCCTGATGCATCACCAGAGTCAGGCTTCTCCCCCACCGTCCGCTTCTCCCCCACCGTCCGCTTCTCCCCCACCGGACGCTTCTCCCCCACCCGACGCTTCTCCCCACCCATCTGCTTTCTCCCGCTTCTCCCCCACCGGCCGCTTCTCCTGCTTCTCCTTCCGACACAAGCAGGTCACAGGTGGGCCGCCCCGAGGCCCCCCGTGCTTTTCACGTCCTCGTTTAGTCGCTCATGCAACTCGCTGCATAATTTGTCGCGCGCTCGGAGACAGAGGGAGCAAGGTGGGTAAAAATAAAGAACTCGCTGTCACGGATTTATGAGAAATGACCATCGGGTGCCGATCCTGGGAGGCAGGGGTCACGGTGACGCCTTTCTGCAGGCGGCTCCAGGTCGCTCAGCAAGTGCATAACAGCTGGGATTCGACCCCGGACAGGCGGGCTCCGGAGAGCCCGCACCTCACCCGAGTTACACTCCTGCTGGGACTGACCCGTGTGATTTCCGGTTCAGAACAGGAGCTCTTCAGGCAAAACCTGTCCTGTCTCTTCTAGAAGCAAAGACTTTTATTCCACAAGAAGCTGAAACAGGAGGAAGCACTGATTCACACTAACACGCTGAGGGGGACCCCAATAGGCCACTTTGGTGTAAGAATTAGTTTGAGCTGAAGACAGTTGAGAAACAGCAGACTTGCAGGAAAAAGCACTCTGTCCCCCCCCATCACTTTCTGTCTAAAAGCAGGACATGAATTTCCCTTTCTAAGATGACATCAATTTGTAAATGTGTCTTCCTCGCCCATACCAGTAAGGATACTGTTCATCACCAGACATGATTTCTATCAATGGCAAAGGCATCAACTTGAGTTTGCATAACAAACATAATAAATAATTCTGAGGCCATTCATCTCCCCTATATGTTTACCTTCTCACAATTTACCCAATTTACCCAAACCCCTTTTCCTTTCTCTTGTCACTTCTCCACATTTTATTGCTTTTTGATAAAATAGTGTAAGCCCTGAACAGAACCGCTTCTTTGGGTCTCCATCTCTCTTCTACCAAGGCCTCCTATTCATAGTCATAAATATTTTCTCTCCTTTTTTTTCAGTTTAATTTGCATAACCCCAGGTTTTAAACCTAAAGGAGTAGAAAAAAGGGGGTTTTGTTCTGTTTTGTTTACCTCTATAATATAAATTACCAAAAGTATCCTCTTTCCTTCTAACAAGTTCTGACAGACAGGGGAAGGTAAATCCAAGAGCTCCTAGACCAGGACACTGGAGGGAGTCGGGGCTGGGGGAGGGGAGGCCACCAGGATGGGGGTGGGGGTAGGAGCTGCAGCACAGGCCTCTTGGGTCAACATCTCTCAGTTCAAGATTTGGCCAAGGGCAAGGGCACATTGGGGCCAACCAAACAGTTCAAGATTTGGATTTTATCAGCCACTTTTACGAAATCAGTTTGATTATTTCACCCAAATAGCTCAAGACAAAAAGAAGTAACAGCCAACAAGTTCGAATCATAGTGCTCGGTAAGAAATGGAGCCACTCTTACTTTGCCAGTCGGCTTCTCAATCGGAGGGCTCGTAGAGCAGACTGGAGCTATGCTGCTGTGCACCAGAAGTCCCCATCGCCGTGCCTGCAAGAGAGGAGACAGAGAGAGAGAGACATTGATTTCAGGGACTTGGCTGGGATTCCTGCTGCAGAGAACCATTTTCCAGTTTCTCACAATAGTGCCTCAAGCACTTAAAGGTAAGGGTTGTCACTTGGAATGCCTGGGTCAGCACTTCTTGCACGAGCTTCTTCTGCGTTCAGTCTGCGCAAACTCCGTTAACCTTGCACAAGGACATAGGACCAAACCATTTATGACATTTGGAAAATGCAAAATATTTTCAGCCTAATCTGTTAAGGTATCTTCCTAGGACAAAAATCAAACGATGTGAATCTTTTTAAAACAAAAATAACTTTATTGATATCTCACTGCATGAAAACACTGGCCACCAGTAAACTTCCAGTTTTCAAATCTTTAATTCTGTGTGGGATAAGGTCCAAAGTTCTCTAGCTGCTGCTCAGAACACACCAAAATGTGGCTCTTTTTTTTACTTTTTCTCCATGAGCTCCAACCCTGTCCCACAATTTAAACTAACACTCAATCCACATGGTCCATGTGTCCTCCTGAAACAGACTCGATCCCATGTCTTTGTTTATATGGCTTCTGGTTCCTAAAATATCCTTTCCTCGGTATTTGCCTATGATTTCCTTACTGTCCCGTTAAGCCCAGCCCAGATTCCATAAGGAACATTTCACTATTTTTCTCTACTCCTTCCCTCCTTCCATCCTTCCTTGTGTATCAGATTTTTTTTATAGGTGAGTAGTATTGTATTGTATATATACATGACACAGTATTACCATTTACCTTTTGATGAATACTTGGGCAGTTACCAGTTAAGGACTATTGTAAATAAGACACAAGTCAATGGTACTTGTGTCTTATTTACAATATATATGGATTCATCAATCCGTATTTATTTATTTATTTTTAATGTATTTATTTTCAGAAAAACAGTATTCATTATTTTTGCACCACAGCCAGTGCTCCATGCAATCCGTGCCCTCTATAATACCCACCACCTGGTACCCCAACCTCCCACCCCCCCCCGTCACTTCAAACCCCTCAGATTGTTTTTCAGAGTCCATAGTCTCTCATGATTCACCTCCCCTTCCAATTTACCCCAACTCCCTTCACCCCTCTCTCTCCCCATGTCCTCCATGCTATTTGTTATGATCCACAAATAAGTGAAACCATATGATAATTGACTCTCTCTGCTTGACTTATTTCACTCAGCATAATCTCTTTCAGTCCCGTCCATGTTGATACAAAAGTTGGGTATTCATTCTTTCTGATGGAGGCATAATACTCCATAGTGTGTATGGGCCATATCTTCCTTATCCATTCATCCGTTGAAGGGCATCTTGGTTCTTTCCACAGTTTGGTGACCGTGGCCATTGCTGCTATAAACATTGGGGTACAGATGGCCCTTCATTTCACGACATCTGTATCTTTGGGGTAAATACCCAGGAGTGCAATTGCAGGGTCATAGGGAAGCTCTATTTTTAATTTCTTGAGGAATCTCCACACTGTTCTCCAAAGAGGCTGCACCAACTTGCATTCCCACCAACAGTGTAAGAGGGTTCCCCTTTCTCCACATCCTCTCCAACACATGTTGTTTCCTGTTTTGTTAATTTTGGCCATTCTAATTGGTGTAGGGTGATATCTCAATGTGGTTTTAATTTGAATTTCCCTGAGGGCTAGTGATGATGAACATTTTTTCATGTGTCTGATAGTCATTTGTATGTCTTGATTGGAGAAGTGCCTGTTCATATCTTCTGCCCATATTTTGATATGTTTGTCTGTTTCATGTGTGATGAGTTTGAGGAGTTCATTATAGATCCTGGATATCAACCTTTTGTCTGCACTGTCATTTGCAAATATCTTCTCCCATTCCGTGGGTTGCCTCTTTGTTTTTTTGACTGTTTCCTTTGCTGTGCCGAAGCTTTTTATTTTGATGCAGTCCCAACAGTTTATTTTTGCTTTTGTTTCCCTTGCCTCAGGAGACATGTCTACAAAAAAGTTGCTATGCTGATGTCAAAGAAGTTGCTGCCTATGCTTTCCTCTAGGATTGTTATGGTTTCAGGTCTCACATTTAGGTCTTTCATCCATTTTGAATTTATTTTCATGTGTGGTGTAAGGAAATGGTCCAGTTTCATTCTTTTGCATGTAGCTGTCCAATTGTCCCAACACCATTTGTTGAAGAGACTTTTTCCCATTGCATGTTCTTGCCTCCTTTGTCGAAGATTAAGTGACCGTATCATCATGGGTTTCTTTCTGGGCTTTCTGTTCTGTTCTGCTGAACTATGTCTATTTCTGTGCCAGTACCATACTGTTTTGATGACTACAGCTTTGTAATATGACTTGAAGTACAGAATTGTGATGCCTCCAGCTTTGGTTTTTCTTTCTGAGATCGCTTTGGCTAGTCAGGGTCTTCTGTGTTCCATACAAGTTTAGGATTATTTGTTCTAGTTCTGCAAAAAGAGCTGTTGGTATTTTGATAGAGACTGCATTATATCTGTAGACTGTATTTTCCTCTACTTCTGACTAGAGTCAGGATACATTTCTCTCTACCACAGAGTCCATGGACCATTGTAAGAGTGATTTTCACTATCTGCTGGGAATGTGAACTATCGGGGACAAGATTCATGTCACAGTTATCAGTGTATCCTTACAGTCTAGCACAGGTCTTCTGTATTGCTGTGGTCTCAGTGTTTGTGTCCCTGCAGAAGCCCATATGTTGAAATCCTAATCCCTAAGGGATGGTATTAGGATATGGGGTCTTTGGGAATTGGTAGGGTCATGAAGACAGAGCCCTCTTAGATGGGATTCATGTCCTTATAAAAGAGGCCCAAGAGAGCTTCTTTGCTGTGTGAAGATACAACGCGAAGTCTACAACCGATAAAAGGGCCCTCAGCCACCAGTGCTGGAACCCTAATCTCAGACCATAGTCTCCAGAATGGGGAGATCTATGTTTCTATTGTTTACAAGACCTTGAGTCTATGGTGTTTTGTTATAGCAGCCAGTACAGACTAGGACATACTGTAGGTACTTTCTCTTAGAGTAATCCTTCTTTTTGCCAGCTGAATCTCTTTCTTGTTGTAGTCTTTGTAGTGAATTAGTATTTCCGAAGCACTCTCCAGATCCAGCGCTCTCCACCCCCTCCCCCCAGCTCTCATTCCCATAACACACATTTTTCACTCTCTTTTCAGTCTTTTTAGAGGAGACATCAAGAGGGTTAAATTGAAGGGGGGAAAAAAAAGCTTAACTTTGGAGCCAATAACCTCATAAAATAAAAGTGACCTATAAAAATTACTTAGCAGGTACTGACCCACCCCAACCTCCTGCTGCCCATTAATTGGCCATATTTCTTGAGTGAAAGGAAGAGCTTCCAGTGGTCTTAGCAACAGACAGATGTGAACCCTCTACCCCTGCTGTTACTAATGATCTTACCCTGGGCGATTACTTGCTCCAGGCTGGCTCTGCCTGCAGATGTGGTTCACGCTGCCTACACACATCTCACGGGGCATTCTGAAACTAATCGGGGAGATATCTGTGACCTAGAAAGGCGGAGCGTAATTCCTGGGGAAGGAGCCCTGCAGTTTACCCGTAGGAGGAGTCATTCAAACCTGTGTTTTCTTCCCTGGGTCTAAAAACAGGGCTTATGGTTAGACTCCAAGGGATGCAGATTTTTGTCCTTCAGGAGTTAAATGAAGACCAGCAAGCAACTCGCTTCACAGGTCGTATTCCAGCCATCAAAATTTAATTACTCTCAAACCCTGTTGGCTCAGGTCCCAACCGTATTCGTATTACTGAATCCATGAATGAAATTTCCAAAGGATCCCATTACCACACCCCACCTTCCAAAGATAAAAATACACCGAATGGCACCAGGGAAAAGGCCAACAAAATAGATCTACTTGACAGGACGATGACACTACAACTTTTTTTTTTTTAAACGAAAATCACTGGCTCAGTGTTGATGATCAGGACGCGTGATTCTGTCTGGAGGAAGCCGATCTGCAGACTCAGGAGGTGAGTCTGAAGAACTCTGCCCTTCGCTCTGATACGGGTCCAGTTGCTATGGCGACGTGTGGCTGGTTTTCCCAGCTTGTTGTGCAACCTGATTTTCCTTGGACTAAAGATTCCCTTGATGCGTTTGCACTGGGTAGAGTTAAGACTAGAACAGCCCAGCAGCTGCAAAACATAGATTTCTTACCTAGAAATTATTGGCTTGGTGGGAAAATTGTGATGATTCTGGGCCATACATACAAGGGAATTTCTGAAATCATGGGCTCATACGCAAAACAGAGTAATGATGGTCATACGGTTGTTACTGACCAGTGTCTCTCTCCCCCCGTATCCCTTCCTCATTTCAGGATTTCCACACGGGTTTGGTGGTGGTGGCTGTTCTTCGGGTGGCTGAGTGGCTCACATCGAAGAGTGAGTCCACATCGAACTCAGCACTTGCTACATGTGGGGACGGGTGCTGAGGACGGACTTGGACGAAGTAGAATGATAGAGAATTAGAGAAAAGCTGTTCAAGCCTCAGGGGGCTCTCTGCAGAAAGAGGGCCATTACGGCCCTCATCTTCTTTACATAACCACTTCTGAGCGCCCCCGAGAAGCCCAGACTGCTCGGAGAACCCACGGGAAAGACACGCGGTGTCTTTGCTCGAAGACTGAATTCCTGAAGGGAGACGAAAGAAGTGGTTAAGGACTCGGACTGTAATTACAACCTTCAGGGCTCAACCCGGTGCCTGAAATATAAGAGCAACTCCTGGTGCTAAAGGGTAGAAATAGTGTGGGGTTTTAACATCGGACACACAGATCACCGGCAGGCTCGGCCAGTGAACGGAACGGCAGCATCCGTCCAGACGGCATCTACTTAAGGCTGCATCTCTGCGCAGCTTGAACGAACCTAATAACCCTAGAGGGAAAGAATGCATCCTCTCTCAGAAATCTTGATTTTACACTCCACAGAAAATTTGGGCGTCTCCCCCTCCTCCCCATACCTCGGGGCTAGGAACAATGGGTTCCGAGGTGGAAGCAGAGCTTAATTTAAAGATTGCGTTGCCTCGGTCCAGCCTTACCCTGTCACCATTATTTATCTGGAGTAAATAGAACTTGGAGTGCTTTTAAAGCACTGCTGACACGGCACTTGAGCTGCTTCTCACAAAAGTCACGAGTGGCTTCTGGAACCGAGGACACTGAAGGAAATGTGACACCGCAAACATGCAGTGGGAACCCAGGGAGGAGAAAGTTCTGGGGAAAGGACACGATAAAGGTCTTCACCTTTGCTCTGGCCCCTGTTTTCTCTGGCCCCCCAACCTGAGAGTTGAGGCCAACCAACAGGGGTTTGGGCTCCCCCCGCCCATCCCAGCTGGAGTTCCTTCCTTGCAAGGGTCAAGCACCCAGTTGCAGAGGTGAGGTGGCCTTGGGAAGGGAGGAGACCTGGGTGGAGGGTCATTAAATGTTGACTCACTTAGGCTTAACCAGACTTCCTCCCTTTTTCCACACTCAAGTACAATTTTGATGAACTGAAGTAAACTGTGTGTCCTGCTAAGTTTTCCTTTTTCCTTCTGGGTTATTATCACAGACCTCCACCAGCTCCAGCATATGAAAAACCCTCTGCCTTCAAAACGTGCAGGCATACAATCACAGGGGGCAACATACTCCCAAGCAGGCCAGTTTTTAAGTTTTCTGGGAAGAATTCTGTTAGAGGCTGCCCTGTCGATTCGCCCCTCAGCACTTCCCTCAGTACCCACTTCCCTTAAATGCTCTGCTAAATTTTTGCATTTAAATTTCCATTTCTTCGATGATTCACATGCTGACTTTTAAAATGTCCCTTGTGCTTTTTCCTTCCTTTCCTATGTTTTATGCATCTTCAGTAGCACCTGTACCTACCACAAGGCTACCATTACAAAGAACATTAAAACAGGTGCTTTTGAGACATTCAACAACATTAATGGGACTCCGGAAAGAAAGGGACACATTCCCTTCACCATATGCTTGTGTCTGAGTTTCCTGCCAGCCTTTATCCAAATTCCGAAATTCATGTCTCTTTGCTCTAACACCACCGGGCACCACGCTCTCCTACATTCTCCAGCCGACATCATATCCCTCATTTTCGTATTGCTACACGGTGTTTGCACTTACAGCACTTACTGACTACATAATGTTCCATCAACAAAGTAGAGTATAATGTATTCGATATCTTGGGGTTATTTTTATTATTTCCATTTTCCCCTCTACTTTTTTAAAATTTAAAACAGTTGTATTGAAACAATTCACGTAATGTACCATTCACCCAGCTAAAGTGCACCACCCCGCATTTTCCAGTATACCCGCAGAATTGTACAGCCAACTCCACAATGTGATTGTAGAGTATTTTGTCCCCCACCTGAAGAAACCCTTTACCTCTCAGCAGTCATTCGGCATCCCTCCTGTTGCCCTCCTCCCTGACTCCTGCCCTAGGCAACCACAAGTGTACTTTCTCTGTGTATTTGCCTATTCTGGACATTTCATATAAGTGGCATCGTATACTATGCTGTCCTTCCTGACCTTCATTCAGCATAATATTTTCAAGGTCCATCCATGCTGTAGTACGGATCAGTACTTCATTCTTTTCCATTGTCCCAGAACACCCCATTGTATGGACAGACCACATTTTATTTATCTCTTCATCCATTTGAGTTGTTCCTACTTTGTGGCTGTTATGAAGAGGTCATCTATGAAGAAGTTTTTGTAGGGATATATATTCTCATTTCCCTTGATTATGCACAAGGGGTCAAAATACTAGATCATAGTGTAACTCTGTGTTTAGTTTTTGAGGAACAACCAAACTATTTTTTCCTATAATTAATACCTGTGCAATTACACATTTTTTTTTGTCTTTTGAATCATTTCTTCAGAATATGTTTCCAGGAGTATGGCTCCTGAGCTGGAGATATGGACACGTTTACGGCTCTTATTCGTTCTATTGTGTCTGATTCTTGTTTTTCGAAAGGATCAGACTGGTCACACGGCTCCAACGCGCCGTGACCATGAATATATGCGTGGGTACACACCCCCACGACTCTTTTTTCTATACAACAAACTTATACGGAAGATGCCGCAATTACCCACTTATTTATAGATGAGGACACTGAGGCCACGGGCATTAGCAACTCAGTGTCAGATGACCGACAGAAGCAAAGCAACGCCCCGTTTATAGGCTTCCTGGGTTTCAAGGTCTGTACGCAGCGCATCCCCGGTTTCAGTGAGTAATTGCTGACTATGTCTCTGTCCTGTAATTTCTCACTTGTGACACAGTGAAACAAGAAGCACGGAGTCAGAGGCACGCGATCGGCTTCCAGCTCCGTAACTTGCTTTGAGATCTTGAGGAAGCGGCTGAGTCATGACAAGCCTCAGTTTCCCCAAACACGAAACAGGATGGTACCTACACCATTGGCTCACCTGGAGGACTTAACTGAAATTCTGCCTCAGCCAAGAAGAGTCCATAAAAAATGTTAATATTTTTCATGTGAAAAACAAATGTCCTTGATGTCCTCCTAAGACTGAAACATTAGATATCTTTGCCCCTCTATTATGATTTAATAAATAGCTTTCCTCCCCTTTGTTGGTCACCAAATTATCCTCTGAGCATGTAACTTAGCTCTGTGTTAAGTTTATAAGCACTTTTGTAAAGAAATACTAATAAGTAATATAAAGGTTTGTAAAGTTTTCAATAAAGATTATAACAATTATAGATTATTACAATTATAAAAGCTTAAAATACAATAAAAGAGCTACAGTACAAGTTTATTCAATAAGATTAAATAAGTACATTTATTTTTTAACTTTTAAAAGCAGTCAAACGTTTATATTATAAATCATAATTATAAATTTTAAATTTATTTAAAATAAAACATATAAAGTCTATAAAATAAGCAAGATTTTTAAGAAGTAATAAATTATGAGTTAATAAAATAAGCATAGGCTCATAAAAGTAAATGCTTATAAAATGGAGATATGTCTGGCTCTAGGACCTTGTAAATAAGATAACAATGTTGTAGTGAAGAGGTCTGGCCTCCTACTTGAGAACAGCTGTGACACTTACTTGTTGTGTGACCTCTTGGGGGTTCTATCTCTTCAGCAACAAGAAGTATAGTATATAATTTGTTTTTTTTTTTTAAAAGAAGATCCATATAAGGCGATGTATTTGAAAACAATCAGTACTACCAAAAAAATTATACATCTCTTTGGAATGTCGAAACCAAGACATACAGCAACATCACACAGTGGCCCACTTACTTGGAGGACATGAACCCTAAATGCTCTAGGAGCTGAGGAAAGAGAGGAAAGAAAATGGAAATGGGAAGTCATCTATTCAAGCATGAGAAAACATCACAAAGAAGAATTAGTTCTCCCAGTTCCTATGTCACTGGTGGCCAACTTCATACCCAAAATGATCCTAAAAGTTGAGGTTCTGAAAGATGCAAATCGAGGTATTGGCCACGGAGCTTTGAACAGGAGGGAGGGCGGGATCCAGCGGTGCTACAGCCTGCCTGTCTGCAATGGGGCCGCTTGGAGACTGGCTGTAAATTTGGGGAAAGGGTAGCAATGGATAAGAGGCATCTCAAAGGCTGATTTGTATCTCCCAAAACTCCTACGTTGAAGTCTTAACTCCTGGTGCCTCAGAATTCGATTGTATTTGGAGCTAGGGTCTTTAAAAGGGGAGACTAAGTATTTAAAATGATGTCACTGGGCCCCAATCCAAATGACTCTGGTCCTTACAAGAAGAAAGAATATGTATGCGGACACACACAGAAGGAAGACCATGTGAAGTCACAGGGAGAAGACGGCCATCTACAAGCCAAGGAAAAAGGTCTCAGGAGAGACTAACCCTGTAACATCCTGACTTCAAACTTCTAGGCTCCAGAACTGTGAGAAAATCAATTGTTCAAGCCACGCAGTCTGTGGTGCTTGGTTATGGCGGCTGCAGGAAAGGGGCACAAAGCATGTTAGCAAAAAAGAAAGTGTCAGGGAGAAGGGATTTTAGGACAGAAAGCTTCTGAGGACGTTTAGGTAGTCCGTGTAGGGAAGGTTTCCCCATGAACTGGGGAAAGGGGCTTCCGTGACCAGCGACAAAGCAGATGGGGCAGTGTGGGTGTGTGTGGTCCGTCCGTCGGTACTGAGTGGGCCCTGGGGACACGCAGGTGAATAAGAGGCTGCTTGACCCTCATGGATCTCACCCAAGGCTGCTGAGGGAGGAAGGTAAACACATCACCGTCAGAAGGAGCGGGGCACAGTAAGGCCAGAGGAGGAAGGGCACCCAGCCCAGCCAGGAGCGGAGCTCCCGTGGCCAGGACGCTTCCCAGAGGAGCTGAGCACAGGAGGTCAGAACAGAAGTTAGGAGGTGCTGTGGGGCAGGGAGGGCGGGAGGGTGTAGGACATGAAAGGGGGTTTATGGTGCTTCAGGGAAAGGAAATATCACGAGGGCAAGAGGTATGGAAAAAACCAAATGTTGACTTTTTTTTGTGAGCCACAAATACTGTGAAGCTGTTAAACCCTCCAGTGTGAGACAGAGGTGGTGAGAGATGGCAGGAAGCCCAGGATCCTTCCCTAACCACGCTCGGGGCTTTACCTGGCCAGGAAAGCAGGCAGGAAGCCCAGGACCCTTCCCTAACCACGCTCGGGGCATTACCTGGCCAGCCGACGGGAGCCTGCAGCCTCCCGAGGAAGGGCTGAAACTCTTCAGGCTGCTGCTGGGGAGCCTGAAGGTCTGGACTAGCAAAGCAGCAGCAGGGCTACGCGGCAGAGAGACGTGGGAAAGCGTCTGCAATTTGAACCATCAGAGCTTACACGTTGCTTGGAAGTGGAGGCCGGGCTAGCCAAGTTTACATGCAGATTTGGAGGGAGTAAGAGGGAGAGAGCAGGGGTGTCCGCTCCGGAGAGGGCTCCAGGAAGAGGGAAGGACACAGTAAGCCAAGGGTCAGGTGGGGCGCGGGAGGGTTCGGGCTTAAATCCGTGGATGCTTTAGGCACCAAAAGCTGTGAAAGCACTTCGGAGTTCTGATTTTAGACCTATCAGTATGTGACGGAAATTGTGTACTACATTGTGACCCTCACCTGTCTTCTTGTCTCTTGACTCGAACTTGCTTGTGCAGCCAGAATGTTCCGCGCCCTCCCATGCAAACACGCGGCTTGTTCCTGTCCCGGGGTTCCCCACACCCTCGCCGCCCCTTCCCGCGGGTGCCCCACTGGCTACTGGCTGCGGAAACACAGGCACGTGGCCTCACCTTCCCACTCTTCTCCTTCCTCGCCCAGGAAATGAGGCCAGTGGTGATGCCCGTCACACAAGCTCACTGCACAGGCTCCACGAAAACAACAACGGCCACGGCAAAGACACACGGTTTCAGAGGGGCACCAGGAGAGAAATCCTAAACCAGCCCTGATGGCGGAGATGGATGAGGTTTGGGGAAATCAAGAACTCCTCCCACAAGTGGTAAGCTCATTTCTACTGACTTCCACTCACAAACATCTCTTCCTTGGACTGACGGAAGGTTCTCCACTTTTCTCCCCAGATCTGCCTCCCATAGCATACCTGAGACTGAGAGGTCTTTTTAAGAATAAATGGAATTAAAATAAAAAAAAAAAAGAAGAAATGGATTTGCAATCCTCCTGCTCTAAGGTCTCCCCCATTAACCAAACGCTGCAAAGTTTTCCTACTGCTCTTTGATGCAAACTAAAATTTATCTTGGCCCACAAGGTCCTTTCTGGCCAAGTCTCTTCCTGCCTCTCCTGACTGATACTGCACCATTTTCCTCCTTTTGGTGTCTTGAATGTCAGCTTCTCTTCAGTCACAGGACCTTTGCTTATGTTCTTCTCTCCCCTGGAAAAAACACTCCCCGCATCCCTCTCAACCTCTTCACTTCACTTTCCAGGTCACTGCAATTCTCCCCTAAGTGCACAGCTCAACTCCCATTTCCCCTGGGCTGGATTTCCCTTCTTCTGTGTTCCCATCCCACACAGCATTTCTCCTTGGTCGCTCTCATCAAAGTGGTTATTGACTTGGGCACTTTCTGTACCTATATTTGTATGACTTTTAATAAGAAAGCACATATTATTGGGTTGTAGATAGCGTATCTACCATAAGCATCTTTGCAAATGTGTTCCCTACATTATTAATTGGCCATAAGTCAAATTTGCCCTAAAAGATAAGAAAAAAAAAACCCAAAAAACAAGTGGTTGACAGTTGGGTTTGATTTCTCCATGGAGAGAGTACTCCTCTTTTTCTGTTATGTACACCTTAGCCCTGATAATGGTCTGCACAGTGGTGTACAGTTTGGGACCCACATTTCCCACAGGATTCAGGAATGCCTATCACTGGACATGTGACAGTATGCTGAGAACAAACAGTGTTGACTTTCAAAACACAATACGAAACTTAATTGCAAATATGCATTCCAGTGTTTGGAAACTGATACTTCTCTTAATGAATGAAGACATTTCAGTGAAAAAAGAAAAAGCAACATGCTAAAAATGAGACAAATTAATAACCCTACAGGTATATAATACTATGAATGAAAGGCCTTGAAGGTAAGGGTTCAGTTACAATTCACAAAATAATATAGTTATTTGAGCAATATTGCCATAAACTATACATATTTTAAATGTGTTCTAATATTTCATATTTTACAATAAAGTCTTTTAAATTTTGTTACTCAATTTTCATGTTTTGTTATGTCCTTTTTAACGAATGTCCATCTCATTTTTTTTTCTCAATTTATTTATTTTCAGAAAAACAGTATTCATTATTTTTTCACCACACCCAGTGCTCCATGCAAGCCGTGCCCTCTATAATACCCACCACCTGGTACCCCAACCTCCCACCCCCCCACCACTTCAAACCCCTCAGATTGTTTTTCAGAGGCCATAGTCTCTCATGGTTCATCTCCCCTTCCAATTTACCCAAAAGCACATACCCTCCCCAATGTCCATAACCCTACCCCCCTTCTCCCAACCCCCCTCCCCCCAGCAACCCACAGTTTGTTTCCTGAGATTAAGAGTCACTTATGGTTTGTCTCCCTCCCTATCCCATCTTGTTTCATGGATTCTTCTCCTACCCACTTAAGCCCCCATGTTGTCCATCTCATTTTTCATGCTCTTATCTTTTACACCAAAATTATCTTATGGGTAATCAGTCACTCATCGAGAACGTTTGTGATGAAAGTGCTTGTAGCAAACACGCTGTGGTAAGAACACTGGACAGGTCTTATCTACCTGTACTTCCTGAGACTAAGCGTCCCCCAAGTCAGGGCTGGCTCTGTTCTTACCCATCACTGTGTCCCCAAACGCTAGCATAGCACCTGGCATGTCGCAGGCGCTCAGCAAGTATTTATTGAATAAGTCGGTGAACAGGTAAATGAACACACAGATGAACTAAGACAATTCTTAAAAGACAAGTAGGACAAGAACAGGCAAAGGAAACTGGGTAGAATTTTCCAGGCAGTAGAGAGAGAGAGAGCGAGCAAATGTACTTAAATATCGGACGTTGTCTGAAGGGTGACGGGCTCCTCTGGAGGCTGGGGCAGTAGGCAGAGTCAGACCATGAAGGACACTGAAACCCAGCAACATGCTTCAGGCAAGGAGCACCTAGATTGGGTATAGGCTCTACAAAAACCACGTCGGCGCCACGGTGAGAACATAGTAGAGGGCGAGTCTGACGGCCCGGAGATCAGCTTGGATCCTGGGAGCTAAAACAGGCCACTCAACATTTTAGGATATAGAGAAGAAGCCGGATTCAAAAGAATCAGTGTACCACGCTCATCAGAGCTCATTACCGAACAGCATTAAAAGGTTTGTTTATTGTAATATGACTTGGCTCTTTGCCTGTGCTTAGTGAATGCCTCACTCCATGAGCGCATCCTGATACTGAACTGGAACAACATTTTTGTGTTCCTAAATAAGAGACGAGGGTAGAGGTGCGCCTCGAGTCTGGGCGTCAATCCGAAGTCTAAAACCCTGTGCGCCGTGATGGGCGACGCGGGGTCTCCCTTTACTCTCCAACGCAGGTGACCCTCGCTCCACGGCAAAGGAAAAATTGTGCACTTCGGATGTGATAAGTCATGAAGACACGAGTAAGCTGTAGCAGACGCCCGTCCAAAGGACGCTTCGGCCCCTTCACTCTAGTTCCTCGACCGCACTCAGCCGGCTCCGCGGGTGCACGGCCTGTGCAACAGCACAGGGCTCAGCGCGCTCTGACGTCACGCTGTTATCGCCGCCTCAAAGTTCTTCATGGTCTTATCTTTAAACATTGTTTTGGGGGCGCCTGGGTGGCTCAGTGCGTTAGGGTCGGACTCTTGAGTTCAGCTCAGGCTTCAATCTTGCTGGCTCTGCGCTCAGCAGGGCCCCTTGTCTTCCTCCCTCCACACCGTTCCCAGCTCCCACGCGCTAGCGCACACACTCTCTCTCTCAAATAAATAAACAAATCTTTAAAAACAACGAACATCGTTTCGTGCGTGAAACCGAGGGGATGATGGAAAACACACTTGTGCAGAGGAAACACAGTCTGCGTGTCGGCTGCTCCTTGCCGTGCCATTCCCATACAGCGTTAGCGATGTCCCAGGAGCACAGAATGCCACTGGAACCACAATGCGTGGGATTTCCGAGAGTCTCCGTGCAAGCACAGCGTGGAAGTGCGTTATGTCCCCAGCGGAGCAGCAGAGACCTGAGAGCCCCGGCAGGCCACGCTTCCCATGCGCACTGGAACTTGCTTCGGACGTAACAAGAAGGCAGCAGTGTCCTAAGAACAAGCAAGGAGCCCAGTCATACGCTGACTCTCTTGTAAGCCAACCACTTAGGTTAAAATGATGGTAGAAGAAAAAGAAGGAAAAGATGGGGCAATCCATAGTCCTTTTTCCTTTTAGTCCTTTCTGGCTCCGCCATGAATCAGAAGTAGCAAGTGTTGGTAGGGTATGTGTCTACCAAGAAGTGGGAGAAAAACACTTGAGTTCATTGTGCAGTACGTCCCCTGTTCTGGCAAGAATAAAATACAAATGTTTAAACAAGCTACTAGTGTCATTTAACTTCAGTGAGTCTGCATGCACGTCAAATGCTCCTATATTTACAGTTAAAGTTGACATTGCACAACTTAGATAGAAATGATAAAATTCATACTAATAATTTAATATTTCCTTACTTGAAATGATAACAAACAGCCAATAAAAAATACAACAAATTGAGAGAGAAACTGCAGAAGAAAAGGAAAACACTATATGTTTTAGTACATTTAAGGGCATTTGTTTTTCTTGCCTTTTTGAGCCAAGGGTCCTGAATTTCCGTTTTGCTGAGGGTGCTGCAGTTAACGAAGCCAGGAGCCCACCCGCGAGTCTCAAGGTGGCCAGGGACGAAGTAGCATTGCCATCGACTAAAGTACGGGCAAGATCACCACCGTGCCATTGGCAAGCAGTTAAAAAATAGCTAGCAAAATTCAATTGTAGTTAAAAAACTAATTTGTCTACATAAACCACCAGAGTGTGCATGGCTTATCAGTGAAACCTATACTCTTAGGCAAATCTATGTTGATATGAGGCTAGAAAACTATGATAAACTGTTCTTGAGACACATTCCAGCACTTTTTCCAAACCAGCAGCTCAGGTAAAATACAAGCAACAGAGATAGTCAAATTCGATTCTAAAATCACTAAAATTGATCTGTCTGGATTGTATGAGCCTTATCTGCTGTAGGCACTTCCCAGTACGCTTTAACTACAGGCTCAAGCTAAGCTTCGGGATGAAACCATGTAGATAAAATTTCAGTTTTGAAAGATTAAATCAATTAATACAAATTTTATATGATGCTAAAATAATAAAAAATGAAAATATTCATGCGTCCTTTATACTCAAACACAACTTCTAAGGAAAAGGAAAAGCCTTTGTTCTCACACTTCCAAGCCTTTCTCTGCTCCCCAAGCAGATGCATTCTGAGTGTACTTGGACCCTTCTTAGAGTGACTCTTGGATTCACTTTTCAGATATGGACTTAGTAAAGTAAAAGACGTCTTAATCAACCTTCCTTCCCTGAAGCCAAAACACTGTTCATAGTCACTCTAGTATTTTAAGAAGTATGTACAGCAGCAACATTTCCAAACAATATGCACTTAACTAGTCATCCTAAAACTTGCTTGTGCTACTAGAAATTAAATGAGGTCAGCTCGCAGGTCACAAATGCAGCCATAACCCATGGGCGACTCCCCCAAAACGCAGACGGCAGTGCAGTTTCAAGGGCAGAGGTCAAGGACGCCCCGCCCACTGATTTTCTGCACTGGAAATTTCTTCTACACAGAAAAGACATTCACTCTGTATTTAATAATTGACAAAAGGCTTCATGGGTAAAATTCCCTGGAAAAGGTGGTGTGCTGGTTTTCATTCACAGTAAGAGGGGAAATGATGGAGGGAAAATGAGGTCAGGTTTTGATACAAAATAGAGCAAAGAGAACCAGTAACTGCATTTGTGAGGGCAGGGACAGGAGAGGACCCAATACTGCATGTGCCCCATCACTGGATTTTGGGTTCCCTGATGGCATTTCTATGCTGCACTAATTTATAAGCTTTATAAGCCAAGGCAGCCCTCCCATCTTCACAGGGCAAGAAAAAAATTCCTAAAAACATTGTCCACATTGCAGATTCTATACCATGTAATTTACATCGTTTCAGGTATTTACATATGACTATGGCTACCATTTTCAGGGAGAAGAAGCCATGTTTGATGGATGCCATTATTGACCCACCAGTAGATCAGCTTCTCCAGATAACAGGAAAGCCCTCCTTGCTGGACTTCAGAACAAGACCAAAGGTGACACTCAGTTTCACATGCTTAGGGATGTATCTGATGTGGGCTTATGGCACAACGTTGTACATTCATTTTATACTTCATTGCTAAATCAGCTGTTTGGTTTTCTTTATTATATATGATACATTATCCAAAATGCATTCAGATTTTAGAACACAGGATTTAATGTCAGAAGAGCTGAGTTTGAGACCATTTGAGTTCACAGATGTTCAGAATAACAAATGTCTTATCAGATGAAGGGCTAGTATCCAAAAATCTATAAAGAACTTATCAAACTCAACACCCAAAGAACAAATAAACCAGTCAAGAAATGGGCAGAAAACATGAACAGACATTTCTGCAAAGAAGACATCCAGACGGCCAACAGACACATGAAAAGATGTTCCACATCACTCGGCATCAGGGAAATACAAATCAAAACCACAGTGAGATACCACCTCACACCAGTCAGAATGGCTAGAATTAACAAGTCAGGAAACGATAGATGCTGGGGAGGATGAGGAGAAAGGGGAACCCTCCTCCACTGTTGGTGGGAATGCAAGCTGGTGCAGCCACTCTGGAAAACAGCGTGGAGGTTCCTCAGAAAGTTCAAAATAGAACTATCCTACGATCCAGCAAACACACTACTGGGTATTTACCCCAAAAAGACAAATGTAGTGATCTGAAGGGGCACGTGTACCTGAATGTTTATAGCAGCAATGTCCACAACAGCCAAACTATGGAAAGAACCTAAATGTCCCTTGATAGATGAATGGATAAAGAAGATGTGGGGTATATACACAATGGAATACTACTCGGCCATCAAAAAAATGAAATCTTGCCATTTGCAATGACATGGATGGAAGTAGAGAGTTTTATGCTAAATAAATTAAATCAATCAGAGAAAGATAATTATCATATGATCTCACTCATATGCAGAATTTAGGAAACCAAACAGAGGATCATGGGGAAGAGAAGGAAAAATAAAACAAGTCAAAATCAGAGAGAGACACAAAACACAAGGGACTCTTAATCATGGGAAACAGACTGAGGGTTGCTGTAGGTGAGGTGGGGGGGGGTGACTGCATGATGGACGTTAAGGAGGGCCGGTGACGCAATGAGCACTGGGATCATCCAAGACTGACACATCACTGAACTCTCCCTCTGAAACTAATAATGCATTATATGCTGATTTAAAAAATTTTAAAAAGAGGACCCGAGTTTGAGACTTTTTTTCTTCTTGATTCCTCAAAAAGAAAGCAAAGACACTTTCTACCTGCCTTAACCACTTTATAGTTTTGTAATGAGTGGTCACTCTGGTCAGACCAATGATAGTGGCGTTTTGACATTGTCTTTATTTCTCAAGAGAGAAAATGCACGAGCATGACTTGCAAACGAGAAGGTCTAATACCACACTAATGTTTGTTTCTCTCAAAAGAAAAACAAACAAACAAAAAAAGAATTTACAGTGTTCGTTAGTAGATTGGTAGAGAGGACACATGCCAATGACATTTTTGTCTGAAATTTGATTATGAAAGGTGAAAATAAAAAAAAGTAATTATGTTTAAGGACATGGAGTCACCTATGTCCCCTTGTTTCTTAGTGTCCCCTGACTTTCCTCTCAGGTCAAGGAGGATACTTTTCTCTCCTTCCTTTGGGACAAACGTCTCCTGCTCAGTGACCCAGAGGCCGGTTAAGGCTCCACCCAGGTGGAAACTCCTCCCTGACGCTGCTGTGAAGGAAGCCACCACCCTGATTTCTGACAACAGTATAGGTTCCCTCCTTCTCCTCTGCTCTTGAACTTTATACAAATGAAATTATGGAAAATGTATTCCTTTGAATCTGCTTTCTTTTCTTTAACATTACGTTTTTGAGATTCTTCATGCCATGGTAGACACTTATAACGGATCTGCTATCACTGCTGTGTCGCATTCCAACCTACGAATATTTAACAATTTGTCCATCTCACTGCTGGTGGGTACTGTTCTGTTTCCAGTTTGGGGCTATGATCCATAAAGATGCTACGAACATCCTCACTTCATGCCCTCTGGTGCATTTATACATATATTTTCTATATTTTCTATGTATTTAGCTGCGAGTAGAATGACTAGATCATGAGGTTGGCATACACTCCAGTTTAGTAGAGTATACCGAAGTTTCCCGGAGGGGTTGTACCAACGGGCAGTCCACCAAATTTATGCTTGCTCCAGGGCGCCTGGGTGGCTCAGTGGGTTAAGCCGCTGCCTTCAGCTCGGGTCATGATCTCAGGGTCCTGGGATCGAGTCCCGCATCGGGCTCTCTGCTCATCAGGGGGCCTGCTTCCCTTCCTCTCTATCTGCCTGCTTCTCTGCCTACTTGTGATCTCTGTCTGTCAAATAAATAAATAAAATCTTTAAAAAAAAATTTATGCTTGCTCCAGCAGTTTGTTAAAACATTTGTTTTTCTGCTTGTATTAGCCAGAGCTGGTTTCTAGTGCTTGCGACTAAGAACGTCAGCACACATGGAGAGGAACATCACGGTTTAGAACAGCAAGGAGAAAGGCCCTGAGGCCATTATATAACTCCCTTATATGGACTAATTACTAAGTCAATATTGTTCCTAAGCATTCACACACACACACACACACACACACACACACACACATCTAGACAGACAGACAGAAATAATCTCACTTAATTTTTCTTACTGGAATCCATATGCTAGGAACTATGTTAATTAAAGCCCTATGAAGTACATATTAATATTTATTCAGATCAAGAAACCAACATTTACTACATTGAGAGAAGTCGGCTAAGATAATCTCTCTATAATGACAAAGCAGGATTTGAACACAAGGTTGTCTGGCTCCAAAAGCTACGCTGTTCACCATTATGCCCCGTGAAAAAGTCTAAGAAAAGAGTTGATTAGTTTATGAAGAGTATTTAGAACAGACTCTGTTACCTCTAAATAACATGAAACAGCACCAACCACCTCCAGGGGTTTTTTTGTTGTTGTTGTTGTTGTTAAGATTTTGTTTATTTATTTGGCAGACAGAGATCACAAGCAGGCAGAGAGGCAGGCAGAGAGAGAGGAGGAAGCAGGCTCCCCGCTGAGCAGAGAGCCCGATGCGGGACTCGATCCCAGGACCCTGAGATCATGACCCAAGCCGAAGGCAGAGGCTTTACCCCCCTGAACCCCCCAGGCGCCCCTCCCAGGGTTTTCTATTTCCCCAGCAGCTGTGGAGAGCAGCCTAGGCTAGGCAAGACGGTCGCTGTGCCATGGAAAGGACGGAGCCCTCCACGGACTCAGGGCACGACAAAGTGTCTCCAGTATTTCCCAGTTACTAGCAGCTACTGATGCTGCATTCCAACTCTGACAAACAGAGTCTTCGGTAATAAAAATAACTGATTTCACACAATTTTTTGTACTCTAAAACTTTACAGGTCAGATCACTGCTGGGGCACAAGGAGTTATATGTTTCTTTACCTTCTAGATTCAAGTCTTTCTCTAAAATTGGCCAGTTTTTCAGGGTGAGTACAGAGTAGAAAAGGAATAAAATTCTGTTTCCTGTTACATTTCATTTCATTGTATTTTGACAATAAACTTATCAAAGTATGAACTGATCTAACCTGTAAGGATTGTAGAGCGTATAAGACTGATGGGTTTTGGTTGGTTCGTTGGCCTTCCTGCTGCCATTATGTTGATGTTGGATTGGCCTGAAGCGTTACTGATGTGTGGCCTGACAAAGGCTCCAGGGACATTTTGTTAGATTAAAGAGTAGTCCTTCCCTGGGTGGAATTTCCCTCGATTCTACTTTTAAATTTCGATTATTCAAAAACATTAACAGAACATTAACATTAACAGAAAAATTTTAGGTTGAATAGATTTGGCACATACTAGGGGCATTTCTTCATTTCATACAGCGGCAGTTATAAAGTCAAGTCACATCAAAAAGGCAACATTGGAATCCACTTAGAAATCTATAGTAACCATCAACCCCAAGAAAATGCTTCCATTAGCCCAACAGAGGAGGTTAGAGTCAGGCAATAAGAAGAGGTGAAATATTTTCTCTTGGCTGCTTATTTAATTACATTGTTTCTGGAACCAATTCTCTTTTGAATTCTTCTCTCTAAAAATTACTATTGAGCAGTTACAGTATCATCTGCTGCTTATAAATGACAAGTGATTGCTAGATGCAAATTGTGTAATTAATCAGCCTTGAAGAAAAGTGAAAACTATGTCCTCCATCCAAATGCAAAGCTGGATTCTGGTGTTCGTCTGGTCTGTTTTTGCAGCATGGGCGATGTGAGCACCAGCGTGCCAGCTGCTGCTCCCACGGGGGCCGCGTCAGCTTTCAGGACGCCGACAGCCGCCGCCGCCGCACGTTTCGTTCCACCAGGTGGGCCTGAACATCTCCGTGTACTTCATCTTCCGGCACGTTCAAGGGCAGGGAGAGGCCTTCCCATGGTCAGCCTCTTCCAGGGACGAGCAGATGCAGCAGATGCTAAGCCCAACCGTAGAGGACACGTAAACCCCAGTGACGGTGTGCAAGGAACGATCTCTTTCCAATCCTCAGCCCTTTGAACAGGCAGTGTATTTGTTCTGAGTGTCTCCACCATTTTTTTTTTCATTTTAATTTTTTTTTTCAGTGTTTCAAGATTCACTGTTTATGCACTACACCCAGTGCTCCATGCGATCCGTGCCCTCTCCAATACCCACCACCGGGATCCCCCATCCCCCTACCCTCCTCCCCTCCAAAACAACCCTCAGGTTGTTTTTCAGAGTCCACAGTCTCTCATGGTTCACCTCCCCTTCCAATTTCCCTCAACTCTCTTCTCCTCTCTAACTCCCCATGTTATTTGTTATGCTCCACAAATAAGTGAAACCATATGATAATTGACTCTCTCTGCTTGACTTATTTCACTCAGCATCATCTCCTCCAGTCCCGTCCATGTTGCTACAAAAGTTGGGTATTCATCCTTTCTGATGGAGGCATGATACTCCATAGTGTATATGGACCACATCTTCCTTATCCATTCGTCCGTTGAAGGGCATCTTTCTGAGTGTCTCCACCATTTAACTTAATAATCATAAAAAAAGAGATGATTCTGAACGTGAAAATATACTTGACAGTTAAAGACATATTGGGACCAACGTAAGCTCTTGGTGGAGAGCAATCCACTTAGGCTCAGAATTTAAAAAAAAAAAAAAATCCATCTAAGAACTCAGACGGCGAGAACCGCCACTGCTTGTTCGGAACCTGGTATTTAGGTGCATCCCGTGACCAGCTGGTGTTAGTTTCTCTGACTCACCCTCCCTCTAGTTCCTTACTCCCCTTATTTTAAAGGATTTTCATTACTTAAAGTCTTACAGAAAGTTAAAAATACTGACAAAACATAGCAACACAACCCCCATATTCTTCCTAGCATTCTAACTTCAGGATTTACCCTCTAATATTAATGTATGTAAACAAATAGTAAGAGAAACAAACAAACAAAATAACAGCAACAACAAAAATTTGATGCGCCTTAATTCATCATGATATTTCGTGTACATCTGGACTCAACCGAGATGGCGTAGTAAGGGTTAAGAACTTTTAGTAACTGACGACCAAATAAATGACAGAGTAACAGAAAACACCACAGAGTTCAGAGTAAGGAAGAGTCGTTTCATCAATCGTTAGCCAGGAGGCCCCCCTCAACTGAAACTCTGGTCTCTATGAAATCTATTTGTTTTGGCTGAAATTTGGAATCTAGCTGAGGTCAGTATTAGTCTTAACTTTAAGAATCTGGCTTAAATATTAAAACTTGTACTAGCTTGAGAGGATTCACTTGTTTGATTACTTTTTAAGGGGGCCATCCGTATGTTGGAAATCTAGTTCTCAATTGTTGTATTTATGAAAATTATGTGACAGATGCAGATGTTTGCTTTCTTTACGTAACTTTTATTTTTTATTTTATTTTATTTTTTAAATTAACACATAATGTGTTATTTTTTCAGGGGACGGGTCTGTGATTCCTCAGTCTTACACACTTCACAACGCTCACCGCAGCACATATCCTCGCCGGTGTCCCTCACCGGCCACCCCATCCCTGCCCCACCCCCCAGCAACCCTCAGTTTGTTTCCTGAGATTAAGAGTCTCTTATGGTCTGTTCCTTTCTGTAATTTTTAATGTAAGTCTGATGCATGCGTCCTGACTCGGAGGGTCTGGGAATCTCATACACTCGGAGAATGACTTTGTTGAAAATAGGCTATACTCAAAGCATCTGTAAACTACAGCCGTGCCCATTTGCTTCCGTCTCCTGAAATGTGTGTGTACAAGTAAAAATGAAAATGATTAGATGTAAACACTAGTAATCCAGACAGTGTGGTATTGGCAAAAGAATAGGAAGAAATGAGTCGATGGAACAAAATAGAGAGCCAGAAATAGACATAGTCAACTAATCTTTGACAAAAGAGCAAGGGTTACCCAGTGGAGCTAAGACAGTCTTTTCAACAAATTGTACTGGAACCAGTGGACTTCCCTATACAGAAACATGAATCTAGCCAGACCTCACACCCTTCACAAAAACTAACTCAGGATGGATCATGGACCTAAATGTAAGAATGCAAAACACTAAATTTCCTAGAAGATAACATACGAGGAAACCTGCATGATCTTTGGTGTGATGACTTTGGGTGTGATGACGCTGAAGGCACCATCCATGAAGGAAATAATTGATAAGCTGGACTTCATTACAGTTAAAAGCTCCTGTTCTGTGGAAGACAATGTCAAGAGAATGAGAAGACAAGCCACAGACTGGCAGAATATATTTATAAAAACATCTGATACAGGATTGTTTTCTAAAATATATAAAGAAATCTTAAAACTCAACAATAAGAAAACAAATGACCAGTTTAAAAAATAAATAAATAAAGGGCCAAACACCTCAACAGACAACTCACAAAAGAGAATACACAGACAGCAGGTGAGTGTATGAAAGTACGTTCCACGTTACATGTCTTCAGGGAAATGCAACTGAAACAACGAGATACCAGCACACACATATCAGAACGCCCCGGATCCAGAGCCCTGATGAACCAAATGCCCCGGATCCAGAGCCCTGATGAACCAAATGCTGGCAAAGATGTGAAGCAACAGGAACTTTCATTCATTGCTTGTGGGGATGGAGAGTGGGACATCTCTTTTGGAATATAGTTTGGCAACTTCTTACAAAACATACTCTTACCATACAATCCAGCAATCCACTCTTTGGTATTTATCCAAAGAATCTGAAAACTTAAGTCCACAGAAAAATCCCACACGCAGATGTTTATAGCAACTTTATTCAAAATAACCAAGATCTGAAGTACCAAGATACCCTTCTGTAGGCGAACAGATAGATAAACTCGTACATCCGGACACTGGAATATCAGTCGGTGCTAAAAATAATTAAACTCTAAGCCCATGAAAAGACATTGATGAAACTTAAATGCATATTACTAAGTGAAAGACGCCGATCTGAAAAGACCATATACTGTACGATCCCCACTGTACGACGACATTCTGGAAAAGGCAAAATACGGAAGATCAGTGGTTGCCAGGTGTTGGGGGCCGAGGATGAGGAGACATGGCAGGGAAAATTTTTAGGGCAGTGGAACTACTCTGTAGGACTCTCTGTGATGACGGATGCATATTATCACGTTCTTCTGTACTCGTCCAAACCCACAGAAGAATCAGCACCAATGGTGAAACTTAAGGTAAACCGTGGACTTTGGGTGATTATCACGTGTCAATCTAGGTTCACTGGTGCTATCAAATGTACCATTCTGGTGGTGGATGTGAATAACCAGGGAGGCTGTGCCCATGTGAGGACAGAGCATTTATGGAAAATCTCCGTAACTTACTCTAAATTTTGCTGTGAACCTAAAATTGCTCTAGAAAAAATAAAGTCTTTTTTTTTTTTAAGATTTTATTTATTTATTTGTCAGTGATCACAAGCAGGCAGAGAGGCAGGCAGAGAGAGGAGGAAGCAGGCTCTCCACTGAGCAGAGAGCCTGATACGCGGCTCCATCCCAGGACCCCAGGATCATGACCTGAGCCGACGGCAGAGGCTTCACCCACTGAGCCACCAAGGTACACCGAAATAGTAGTCTTAAAGAATAAAATAAAATCAATTTAAAAAAATGACTGGGAGGCGATTTCTTTGACATTCCGATATGTAACGGGACTCTCTGAACAGCACTCCACGGGGCAGGGTTCTCTCTGTTCTCTTCACTGGTGTATCCCTAGCACCTCCCATTCCACCTTTCACAAAATAGGTGACAATGAATATAGTTTTGAGCCCATATTGTTAAGCTGCATTCTGTGAGCATTTCTGTATGTTCTCATTTTTTTACAATGAAAATACCTTGATAATAATGAATGAGAATGTCATTTTTATATTGCTTAATATTCTACTTCCTTTTTAAACAAAAGATTTTATTCATTTGACAGAGAGAGACACAGCAAAAGACGGAACACAGGCAGGGGGAGTGGGAGAGGGAGAAGCAGGCTCCCCGCTGAGTAGGGAGCCCGATGCTGGGCTCCATCCCAGGACTCTGAGATCATGACCTGAGCCGAAGGCAGAGGCTTAATGATTGAGCCACCCAGGCGCCCCGTGAACTACTTCTTTTACTTACATGAGCCACTTATGGAACAAGTCGATCCAGAAATTAAAATGAAAAGGATGTAAGAGGAAGAGGACACCGCTCATTGCCTGGTCCTACAACTGCTTTCTGCAAACATCTCCCACTGGGAGCAGAGTGAATCCATGAAAACTGGGCTTGTTGAGACTACGCACAACTCTTCCTGCCAACCCTGAGTGTTTAAGGTCAGTGACTGAGCTGGTGTGATGGAATTTCCTTCATAATAAGATAAAAAACCAGAGTGTGTTATCTTTAGAAGATAGTAAGCACTCGCTTTTCCTGTTTAACGGGGCCTCGGAGGTCAGGTGCAAATAGACATCTCTATTCAGAAGGACGGATTCTGCCGTGGCAACTTCACACTAATAGGAGGTAAAAACAACTTCCCTCTCTGGGAGGGAAGGAGATGAGTACGGAGAGTGGTGGTTCAGTCACAGCTTTTCAAGACAGGTTGGAGTCTTGACGGAAACACCTGAATGGGTCAGTGACCATTTCTTGACATCCTTGTGGGACTTTTTTCCCTTTAATTTACTGAGAAAAAAAAATTTTGCTGCAAGTGTTGCTCATACATATGGAATAACACTCATATAATTATCATTATTCACTTCTAGCCATGTATCCCAAACCTTGTTAAACTAAACAACTCAACCCCAAAAGGCAATTCTGTGTTTTCCAGGAGCTTTTCATGCTAAATGGTACTGATACTTCCACATCATTGGTCACTGGCTACGGCGGTGTTGAGTGTGCTCACTACACCTAGTTCTCCTTTCCTTCTCAGATACACGGGAAGCCTTCCCAGCATCCATGAGTCATGTTGGAACAAGAGCTGGTCTTAGTGGAGGGAGGAGCAAGCTCTAAGCCCACATGGGGAGAGTTATAAAGTATCCTTGTTCTCTCGCAGCAGCGAGCTCTGCATACCATGTTGACGCAACAGCATCAGAAGATGACAGAGACTTTATCAGTGTGGATTTCTGAGTGACCGTGTGGAGCAGAACCTCCTGCTACCCAGCAACGCACATGTCGTGTGGGGCTAAACCACTGAAATGTAGAGGTTCATTTGTTACCACACTATAATGAGGCTGATACCGACTATTACACTGATTAACATGTTGAGGAGGTATTTATGTCAAATAAGAGAGGAAAATATTCAAATGTAGAAATGTATATATGCCTCATCAGTGGTTCCAGGGAAAACCCAGATAGTTTCTGACTTACAAATATGATTTTACTTTTTTCCTGTGCAAGTAACCTAGATCGATGATGAAATCCATTAATCTAGTCAATAATTTATTTTTGAGTAAGACACTTTCTAGATGCTGCAAATAGAACATTGAGCAAAACACAGAATGTCTCTGCTCTCACAGAGTTTAGATTCCATGGATCTTAGATTCCAGCAATGAAATAAAAAGTAAAGGGGTGAAATAGGTAGTATTTCAGAAAGTTAAAAATGCCAAAATTAACAAGACAGGAAACAACAGGTGTTGGCAAGGTTGTGGAGAAAAGGGAACCATCTTAGACCATTGGTGGGAATGCAAGCTGGTGCAGCCACTCTGGAGAACAGTGTGGAGGTTCCTCAAGGCCTTAAAAACAGAGCTATCTTATAGCCCAGCAATTGCACTACTAGGCATTTACCCCAAAGATACAGATGTAGTGAAAAGAAGGGCCATCTGTACCCCAATGTTCATAGCAGCAATGGCCACATTCGCCGAACTGTGGAAGGAAACAAGATGCCCTTCAATGGACTAATGGATAAAGATCTGATCCATATATACAATGAAATATTATGCAGCCATCAGAAAGGATGAATACCCACCATTTGCATCAACATGGATGGAACTGGAGGGGATTATGCTGAGTGAAGTAAGTCAAGCAGAGAAAGATAATCATCATCTGGCATCACTCATACGGGGCACAAGCAACAGCACAGAGGACCCCAGGGGAAGGGAGGGAAACCTGAAGGGGAGAAATCAGAGAGGGAGACGGACCATGAGAGACTCTGGACTCTGGGAAACAAACTGAGGGTTTCAGAGGGGAGGGGGGAGGGATGGGGTAACTGGGTGATAGGTACGAAGGAGGACACGTGTTGGGATGAGCACTGGGTATTCTATGCAACTAATGAATCAATGAACACTATAAAAAAACTTATGATGTACTATATGCTGGCTAACTTAACATAATAAAAATTTTTTTAAATGTTTTATTTCTTTTCAGCGTAACAGTATTTATTGTTTTTGCACCACACCCAGTGCTCCACGCAATCCATGCCCTCTCTAATACCCACCACCTGGTTCCCCAAAACCTCTCACCCCCCGCCCCTTCAAAACCCTCAGATTGTTTTTCAGAGTCCATAGTCTCTCATGGTTCACATCCCCTTCCAATTTCCCTCAACTCTCTTCTCCTCTCCAACTCCCCTTGTCCTCCATGTTATTTATTATGCTCCACAAATAAGTGAAACCATATGATAATTGACTCTCTCTGCTTGACCGATTTCACTCAGCATAATCTCTTCCAGTGCCGTCCATGTTACTAAAAAGTTGGGTATTCATCCTTTCTGATGGAGGCATAATACTCCATAGTGTATATGGACCACATCTTCCTTATCCATTCATCCGTTGAAGGGCATCTTGGTTGAAGGGCAGTTTGGCGACCGTGGCCATTGCTGCTATAAACATTGGGGTACAGATGGCCCTTCTTTTCACTCCATCTGTATCTTTGGGGTAAATACCCAGTACTGCAATTGCAGGGTCGTAGGGAAGCTCTATTTTTAATTTCTTGAGGAATCTCCACACTGTTCTCCAAAGTGGCTGCACCAACTTGCATTCCCACCAACAATGTAAGAGGGTTCCCCTTTCTCCACATCCTCTCCAACACATGTTGTTTCCTGTCTTGCTAATTTTGGCCATTCTAACTGGTGTAAGGTGGTATCTCAATGTGGTTTTAATTTGAATTTCCCTGATGGCTAGTGATGATGAACATTTTTTCGTGTGTCTGATAGCCATTTGTATGTCTTCATTGGAGAAGTGTCTGTTCATATCTTCTGCCCATTTTTTGATATGACTGTCTGTTTTATGTGTGTTGAGTTTGAGGAGTTCTTTATAGATCCTGGATATCAACCTTTTGTCTGTGCTGTCATTTGCAAATATCTTCTCCCATTCCATGGGTTGCCTCTTTGTTTTCTTGACTGCTTCTTTTGCTGTGCAGAAGCTTTTGATCTTGATGAAGTTCCAAAAGTTCATCTTTGCTTTTGTTTCCTTTGCCTTTGGAGACATATCTTGAAAGAAGTTGCTGTGAATGATATCGAAGAGGTTACTGCCTATGTTCTCCTCTAGGATTCTGATGGATTCCTGTCTCACGTTGAGGTCTTTTATACATTTTGAGTTTATCTTTGTGTATGGTGTAAGAGAATGGTCGAGTTTCATTCTTCTACATATAGCTGTCCAGTTTTCCCAGCACATTAAAAAGATTATCCACCATGACCAGGTGGGATTCATCCCTGGGTTACAAGGATGGTTCAACATTAGCAAATCAATCAGTGTGATAGAACAAATCAATAAGAGAAGAGAGAAGAACCACATGGTCCTCTCAACTGATGAAGAAAAAGCATTTGACAAAATCCAGCATCCGTTCCTGATTAAAACGCTTCAAAGTATAGGGATAGAGGGAACATTCCTGAACTTCATAAAATCTATCTATGAAAGACCCACAGCAAATATCATCCTCAATGGGAAAAAGCTTGCAGTCTTCCCGTTGAGATCAGAAAAACGACAAGGATGCCCACTCTCACCACTCTTGTTCAACATAGTATTAGAAGTTCTAGCAACAGCAATCAGACAACAAAGAGATATAAAAGGTGTCCAAATGGGCAAAGAAGTAGTCAAACTCTCTCTCTTTGCAGATGACATGATTCTTTATATGGAAAACCCAAAAGACTCCACCCCCAAACCACTGGAACTCATAGAGCAATTCAGTAATGTGGCAGGATACAGAGTCAATGTAAAGAAATCAGTGGCTTTCTTATACACTAACAATGAAAATACAGGAAGGGAAATTAGAGAATCGATTCCATTTACTATAGCACCAAGAACCATAAGATACCTGGGAATAAACCTAACTAAAGAGGTAAAGGGTCTGTACTCAAGGAACTACAGAACACTCAGAAAGAAATTGAAGAAGACACAAAAAGATGGAAGACCATTCCATGCTCTTGGATCAGAAGAATAAACATTGTTTAAATGTCTATACTGCCTAGAGCAATCTATACTTTTAATGCCATTCCAATCAAAATTCCACCAGTATTTTTCAAAAAGCTGGAGCAAATAATCCAAAAATTTGTATGGAATCAGAAGAGACCCCAAATCACTAAGGAAATGTTGAAAAACGAAAACAAAACTGGGGGCATCACATTACCTGATTTCAAGTTTTACCACAAAGCTGTGATCACCAAGACAACATGGTACTGGAATAAAAACAGACACATAGTCCAGTGGAACAGAGCAGAGAGCCCAGGTATGGACCCTCAACTCTATTGGCAAATAATCTTCTACAAGACAGGAAAAAATATACAGTGGAAAAAAGACAGTCTCTTCAATAAATGGTGCTGGAAAAACTGGACAGCTATATGTAAAAGTTTTTTTAAAAAGAAATAAAAGAATTATGGATATATTTGACAATATTATATAATGAAAAATATATTTCTTTTTTAAAAAGTATTATGAACAAAAATCAATCAGGCAAGGGGGGATAGGGAGCATCAGGGTTGCCGTATTCCCAGGATTTATGACGCCAAGTAAGTCTTCAGTGAACGAGAGCCAGAGCATTGGCAAAGACCAACTACAGGTATATGAACCCTCAGTCCTTGTCTTCGAGTCGTTTAGTCCCACTCTGTGTGGATGGCCTTGAGGACTTGCCACATCCCTCCATGGCCTAATAACGTACGAGTGGCAGATGCCAGCACTGAAGGGAAACAGCTCAGCCTTCAGCAGAGGCTCCTTAATTCCTCCTCCGACTGCTCACTGCCTTCTGTTCCCAGCTGGGTTTTGCTGGATTTACCGAGTATCGGTTTCTTTTTTCCCTCACAAATCTACCCTTGACTCTCAGTTCTTAGTGGCGATATTTAAACTCTCCAGGTAATTCTCAATTCCTGCACAAGAGCCCATCTCATTCCCTGAATTAGAGATGTCAACTAATGTCTGCTCACCCACACTGTCTTTCAGAGGACGGAGAGACACCCCCTTCCGCCCCGGTATCTAAGCAGATACAGTTCATACAGCCCAACCCCTTTTCTTTATTTCCTTCCTCCTGCTCCCCTTCAAGCTCCAGATAACAAAGCTAACGGTGAGCACCTGAGCTAAGCCAGCCCTTGGCTTGCTGTATAAAAATAGATGAGCCGGGACGACGACGCTCTCTGTCTCCTAAATTTGAATTACCTCATGCAATCAGAGTGTACCAGTTGGTGCTATGAATTGAAGCTGAAAAAATGCCATTAGCAGAGTTGGGTTCACGGCAAGCCAAAAGCACGTGCAGTCCAAAATTATGAGGCAGTAGAAACTAAAAATAAGCAGAAAAATCCTCACAACAAAGAAAACAAAACAAAACAAAACCACTTGGAGAGGGGCCCAGAAAGAGAAGGAGAAAGAGAAAGAAGGTGAGTGAGTGTGTGTTATCATCCACTAGAGTTGTATCACGAAGCTTCCCAGTTTAGTTCTAACTAGAGTGCTAAATCAATATGTATCCTTGCAAGGAACACTATGGTATCCAAGCCACCTTAAAAATGTCAGTCAGAAAGGCTGAGTCAATGAACCAAACCCCAGAGGCTGTGTTAGCGTTCATGCTTCGTCCCACCACATTTGGCAGCTTGACCTTTGTTGAGGAGGTCGTCAAGAGGATGGGACCAATGGTTGACCAACGAGCTGGACCTGGACAAGTGGGAGGCTCCCCCTTCTCCCCCTTGTCCTCTGACTGTCCTGCCCACTGTTCCCACAGCTGGAGAGATTTCAAGGCTCAACCTTGAGAGACCAACCTTGAGGCTGTTGCTGAGACCATGTGAACGTGGACTGTGGACTGTGACTGAGCCTGATCAAGGTCTCTATACAAACCTTGAGGACTCTGACAGGCAGGGGCAGAGTTCTGTTCGTTTTGCAGTTGCCTGAGACAAAGCTCACATGTAAACTCCTTTGTTTCTGAAACCCACCACCCACCCGTCGGGAGTGGTCGGCTTCTTTCTGTGGTATCTCCCCACCCGCCATGTATGGTGCCAGTTTCCAGTTTCCCCAAGGGAACTCCCAAAGTCACAAACCAACAGTCATGCCAGAGAAGACCATTTCGTGCATCCATTCGGCAACTCATGGAGTCAGAAGGAACAGAAGGAAGACCCTGGGGCTCTTCTCACACTTCACCATTGCTCGCTCCCTCACTTCCTCCAGGTCTTTGCTCCAGTGTCACCTGTGACAGAAGCATCACAGTTCACGGTAAAATGACACCTTGCTCGTCATGCTCTGTTTTTGCTTTATGCTTTGTCATAGCACCGTTTGGTAGATTTTATAATTATTTTTGTGTTTCTCCTGTTTCCCGCACTGGTAGGTAAGCTCTGTGAGAGAGAGACATTGCCAGATCTGTTACTATATTTCCAGGATCTGAGACATGATCGGCACATAATAGGTGCTCAACAAACACTCGTTAAGCAAAGGAATGGATCTAGGGCGTCTCCTACCAGATAAAGCCAGTGATGTAAATCTAAAGCACTTTCATGTGAATGCAGAGGGAAAGGCATTCCAAGCTCTGGGAACAGCATTAGCTAAAGATCAAAAGTGAGAAACAAAATGGTATACAAAGTCACAAGAGTCTGAACAATTCGGGGCAGATATGTATAACATAACTGGAGTAAGGTGCAGGGCAGAGTCAGCAGAGGTGAGTCTGGATACACCAGATTACGCAGAGCCCTACATGTCAGACTAAGAACAAGGGCTTCACTCAGTAGGTAAAATAAGTGCCCACTCCAGCCCATATATTTGGACTCTATGATAGGCAGAATTCTAAGGCAGCCCCTCGAATTTCTAGCCCATTGTGCACACAAAACTTCTCTCAGTTACTGAATTCAACACTGATTTAGGTGTCACTGGGAAGGGATTTTAGCAGATGTGATTAAGGTTCCAAGTCAGTTGACTTTAAGATAGGGAGATTATCCTAGGTGAGCCTGACCTAATCAGATGGGCCCTTAAACAGGACTGACTCCCTCCTGGCCAAAGAGATTTAAAGTTTGAGATAAATACAGTACAAGGGAGATTCTCCGTTGCTAGAGGGGCCACGGGACCAGCAACGGGAAGGGAAGTTGCGGATCGGAGACCCTGGCTAAGAGCCAGCAGCGGACAGGAATCTCAGCCATCCTCAGAAAGGAACCGAGTCCGTCTGTGACCAGAATGTGCCTGGAAGACAGTTCTGAGCTCCCGATGAGACGCACCGTCAAACCCACCCTGGACTTGGACCTGCCAAGGTCCCAAGCCGGGAGTCCAGCTTCTCCAGAAATGTGAGCTGAGGAGAGGGGGGTGAGCTTCCGTGTTCACGGGGCTTTGCTCTGCGGCAAGGGCAAGTGAGTACAGGTGTCAGCGGGACCGTGCGGAAAACAGCTTGCAGAGGTTAAGACTAGAGACAGGGAGGCAGGGAGGGGTCGACACCGCCTTCCACATGAAGGATGAACGCCTGGAAACGCAATGAGGTCCTCCCGGCTGAGCTGAGCTCACCGCGGCCTTCGAACTCCGCTTCAGAGCCCCCAGCAGCTGGTGGGGGGCTCCTTCCCCTGGATGGGCTGGCTGTCCCGCTCCGGTGGGCCCAGGCCCCGTTTCCTCATCTTCCTGCCAAGTGGGGCATGGGGTCCCAGCAAGTGACTTGCTCCCGTCCGCTGAATTCTGAAAATGAGTCCTGCTTTTTCCCGGCAGCTTCTTTCCGGAGGCCGCGACGGACAGGGGCGTTATCAACCCGGGCGGTCCATGGAAACGACCCAAGGAGCTTTGTGAAATGCGAATCCGACGCGGCCCCTCTCGGTTCCCACTTACCAGTCGCAGGTACTGTTTTTCCTTGTCTTCTCGCCTTCCCGGCATTAGTGCGCAGCCCAGGTCGAGAACAGCTAAAATAAAGTGCGGCTCAGTTTGAAGGTGCAGGGCTACGACAGAGCCGTGAAATGCCACGCGTCCTCTGTTGTGAGAGCAACGCCACGGAGCCTTCTCCCTCCTCCTCTCCCGCCCTCTTTCCAGCTCCAGCAGCAAAGGAAACCATCATCGTCATCTTCTCATCGTTATGGTTAGCGCGACCATAATGTAAAATCTTATTTGTTAAACTGACGCTTTATTATATAAATGATTTCGGGTAGTTGATGAAGAAACAAGATTCCAAAAAATTAAACAAATCGCCTTAACAGCACAAAGTTATTGTGGGCCAAGCACAATCGCAAACCCGTCTCCGGTCCCAAATGCTGTGTGGCCCACACCAACACCGCCCCACAAGCACGGAGGAAGCGCGTCTTGCCACTCCCTGTGTCAGCGACCTCGTGATCGCCGCCGCGTCGTCAAGGGTGCTTCGGGCCTCACTTGATCCGCACAGCGGAGTTATGCGGTGGGAACGATGCCTCCACGGCGATGAACGGAGGCTCGGAGTGGTTAAAGGACGGGCCCAGACTCAGACTCCTAGTGTGTGATCAACGATGTACCAGCCTTCTGTTCCCAAGTCCCCTCTTCCCTTGAACCCTACTCCCTGGAACCTTACACGCCGAGAAGAGGCAGAATGTCCTTGGAAAGGATGGAAGACTCAAGTCCAGATAAAATAATAAAAGCAACCCCCGCTACTTTTTCACATTTCCCTCCGCTGCTTGGAGCACTCACCTCAGCCCCCCCATGGCTGCGAGCCCCCATGCCAGCTGGAGAAGCCGCGCCGACGACCTCATGAGAAACCTTGCTGACGGCACCAGTGCAGCCCCTACAAGAGCAGTGACCCTGACCAGAGACTGTCCGACAAAACCACGTGAACGCCCAGGCAGGTATTTACAGATCTGTGAATGTAAGTGGGAAACACGAGACAGCCACACCCCACAAAGTTCATCATGGGTTGCTGTGATTTTCTTTTTTTTCTTTTCCTTTCCTTTTCTTTTTCTATTTCTGCTTATTTTTCTAAGTTTCATAAGTGAACATGAACATGTAATATTTTGTAATTAGGAAAAAGTTAACAAATGAGGAGAAAGGAAATGGTAGTCTTCACATTCCTTCTTTTTTTCTGCCTTATGTACCCCACTATCACGCTTTAGGCCCAAAGAAACGTCCTCTCACTGTTGCCATGTTCTTTCCTGACTGATCACACCTACACACTTCTACCAGTACTTACAGATTGTCCATGGCAATAGAAGGTAAGTAACATTTTCTCTCTGTTCAAGAAACTTGCATCTGGAGCGGAAAACTACATAATTGGTTATTATTATACAATTTAAGTATTACACTATAAGAAAGAAGCAACTCCTTCTCCGGTTTTCATCCTGAGGAAAATGTCTTCATGGCTCTGCTTATCTGGAAAGGGTCTACACCTGGCAGCTGCTACATTACGGGAAAGTCGTAAAAATCTATCTAGAAACAGCACGTAATATTTCTGGGAAGAGATAGAGAAAATGTCAGTAGTGTAAGACTGGACTTTAATTTGTTGACTACAAAGTAGGGTGACCTTAGCATTTATTGGTCCCACTGTTGAGATGTTCTTGAGTGGGGACAGGCGGCCTTCACAGTGGTCTCGGGACAACAGGCAGCACACCAAAATCGTCCAAGAAAATAGGGACATATGTTCACTGTCACCGAGGAAGGGAGTCAAGTCTCCTTTCCTACTGAGATGACTTCAGAAAATCGAGGGTATTTACTCAGACCTTTCACATCTGGCTTTTCGATGATGCCGAAATAATTTCCACTCATGTGGTTTCATCATTCCACACACAGACCGCAAATATAATGAGTTCGCCATGTTTATACCAGGATATTTCCACTCGTCTGCCTTCCTGGGGGGCCCCCAGCTCCTCACCCGCAACCTCAGACATCTCTGCCCAGGAATTTGCTCTGCTGGGTCCTTGTCTCTGCCACCGTATTTTTCCCAGCAGCAGCGGGGCTCCCTCGGCCTCCTGAGTGTGACTGGCAGAGGCAGGCCCAGACGCAGCTGCAGAGACAAAGGTAAAGGCCCCCCGGAGCCGGCTGGCGGGCCAAGAGCAGCGGCTCAGGCTGTGCCCGAGGACGGATTCCCCGGGGTTGCTGCGGAATACGATTTAGGGGCGTAATGAGGACACCCGTCGTGTTCACCACACGCAGGCTTCTTCGGTGCAGAATTCCGCGCGGCAGATGAACAGAGACAGATGCACACTTCCTTCCCCGATGAAATATTAAACACGACAGGTGTGTTACCATCAGGAAGGCTGCATACAAAATGCATGTGGAGCCCAGCAGGTCTTCCCCACCCCGCTGCCCCCACTTGGCCGGGTTCCGGGAGGTGACAGTCCTCCTGCAGCTCCGTGCAGGAGCCCAGTTCCGAAAGTTACGGCCAGTCGTGTCCCTGGGACGATCATTTAATGGCTTTTGGCTTCAAATTAAGAATCCATTAAGATAATAAAATGTTTTCTTCCACTTTATTGCTATTCTGCCTAAGGGATCTGTGGGGAAACACAAGATAAAAACTAGGGAGAGAAAGATTCCTGTCACTATGGAAACAGATTCATTTATTTTTAGGGGCTGATTTCTAATTCCTCTCCCTGGGCAAAGCTCCCACTAACTTCTGACATTAGGTGGTTACACTCATTCAGAGGACACTTTTCTGCTGGGGGTAGCGTTTCCGATTTATTTGGGGACGGGGTGTTGCAGAAAGGAGGCAGCAGTATAAGGCCACGATGTGTAAGAATATCTTTCCAGAGCTGACTCCAGTCAGAGTAGTCAAGTGTCTGGAGAGACGGGACCAGAGTTAGAATTCGCTTCCAACAGAGGGGAATACAGCTCCCTAATAGCTCGATATCAACCCTTAAAATATGCAGAACACCCAGACAGTGGGGCTCAAGGAACCTAACCCCTGCACGAGAGCCTATCGACTGGCTACGTTCACCCCAGAACCTATTAAGAGAACTCTAGGTAGATATCACCCCAAAGCGTGGCATTCTTTAGGAGCCACGATTTGTTTCATGTCCCTTATTTTTAGCTGCTTGGGTCCCCTACTTGCCGAGCTTACATCCTTCCATGGAATGTCAAGTCCTGTCTCCTGTGAGCAGTACGTTTGTGGACGAGTCACAGAGTTGCTGCTTCCCCTGTCGGGAAACGGCAACAGTGATACGCGGCAGCTTCCGGAACAAAGGAGCCTCGTGACAGACACCTGCCATTCTGCTGAGCTCTCGGCTGGGAAAGTGTTGGGGATATAAAGAGGATGCTGGTGGTTTAACCCGATCTGCTCTCGGAGATCCCGCATTCTTGTGTGTTTGCATCAGAGTGCTGTCCTGCCCGGTCGCTCCGCGTGCTGCGCAGCCCCACAAAGTGCGGGCGATCTCCACGGTCTGTGCACCAGGATCTGCTCAGGGCTGTGGAATGCAGACTGCACCAGAGCACGCGGGGCTGGCGAACAGGTCGGCAGAGGCGTTCACTCGTCGGTCGGACTGAACCTGCACCACCCCCCTCTCGGGCGACTCAGACGTTAGCCGTCAGCCCTGGACAGCACGGGAGGAGAGCCCGTGAGGTGACGATGCAGCCAGGTGGGGTTCGGGTCGAGGTCGATGCCATGAGTGTGTGTGTGTGGATGTGGGTGTACAAAGGTCATGGATGTGCTGAACGTTTCCCTTGGGCGCAGCAAGATACTACTCTTCAGTGGTAGATTCCTACTCAAGATTCCTGCTCTTCAGCACAGAGATGAGGGCTCAAGAATCGGCTTTTTGGGCTCCTGGGTGGCTCAGTGGGTTAAGCCGCTGCCTTCGGCTCGGGTCATGATCTCAGTGTCCTGGGATGGAGTCCCGCATCGGGCTCTCTGCTCAGCGGGGAGCCTGCTTCCCTCTCTCTCTCTCTGCCTGCCTCTCTGCCTACTTGTGATCTCTCTCTGTCAAATAAATAAATAAAATCTTTAAAAAAAAAAAAAAGAATCGGCTTTTTATTTATTTATTTATTTATTTGAGAGAGAGAGAGAGAGTAAGTGCAGACGGAGAATGAGAGGAGAAGCAGGCTCCCCACGGAGCAGGGAGTCCAATGTGGGGCCCGATCCCAGGACTCTGGGATCATGACCTGAGCCGAACTAACTGAGCCACCCAGGTGCCCCTAAGGTGCCTGAATGTTGTGGTTTCGTACTGAGAAACATCGGGTACCACGAGACACCTCGATGTCTGACCAAACTCCTCAACTCTGTGTTTGACACGCGTGTTGCCATTTGATGTTTTCCGTGCAAATCCGCACGGGCTCTGCGGGGTCGTTCGTCCCGGTAACCCGCCCGCTGTGCAGAGCCGGAAACGACGCTGAAAGCAGGCTGCGGAGCTAAGTGCAGACGCGTCCGAGAGGAGCACCAGTAAGTGGGCCTGGGGTGGAAAACGCGTGATGTGACACTCTCCTCTTCAGGGTGTTCTTCCCAAACGGGGTCGGGACAGGCGCTGTGTGCTTGAGGGTTTTGGTAAAAGCATCCTCGTCCCTCTGAATTGGAAATAAAAGCACAGATACACACATGAACTGCGGAGCAGTGAGGCCTTCACTTTAAGTTAATGCTCTCCCAGGGAGGACCGTAGGCACGACGTCATGCAGGAGGTCCTTGATGACCATGACCTTGTGGTCTAGCGAGGACAGACACGTACCAGCAACAGATGCTTAGAAAAAGGAAGGGAGAAGGTGGGGCCTAAAATGATGGCAAGATTCTTGTTTGAAGGACGAGCAAGAAACATGGGAAGGTGAACAATTAAAATGTGTTTTCAGTGTTAGAAAAGAAACATGTACGTACTCCTCCCGGCCACGGCCACGGCCGGGGATGCAACCCTCACCATGGGCTGCACGTCCTTCCGCTCCATCCGTTCAAGCGCACACGTAGACGACATACAGGGTTTTTTTAATTTCCATTTTGTTCTACAATAATCAGTGTTGTATAGATATTACTTTGCACGTGGCTTTCTGCCTTCAGAACACAAGGGCCGCGTCTCACATCAAATATCTGCATAACAGCTGCCGTCCACTGTCATCACCGTCCCCTCACGGACATCCAGGCGATGGCCACGTTCCCAGCACGACAGACAGTGAACATCCTCACACGTGCGCTTTGCAGAGAGATGCACGGGACTCAGGAAGGCAGGGCCCAAGGCGGGGCCGCGGGGTTAAGGTGTGCATGTACGTCCGTTGTAACTGAATCTTCCGATTTTCTCTCAAGGAATGTGAAGCAATTCCTGCCGTCGCAACAACACACGGACGTTTTCAGTGATGATGAGCACTCGTGGGAACTGGGGGCCCGGGAGGTGCTGGGAACGGAAGGAAGCACAGTTTTACTTGGCGTGTGACCGGCCTGCTCTGCTCCGTGTCCATACCCCACAGGCCACGGGACACGTAGCGCGGGCCCTGGGAGGTCCCCGGGTGGGTGAGGACACAGGAGGGACTGCGGCCGGTCCGGGGAAGACAGCGCGGCCGAGGGGACACTGTAGACTCGAACGTACCTCCCCCAGCACAGAGCGGAGGGGAAACCCAGGACTCAGCCAAGGAGGCTGCGGATGTGCCCACCGGGAGGGCAGCAGTGTCAAGCGCAGACCAAGGACTCGGGAGAGAGACCGTCGAAGTCTGGGAAACAGGGCGGGGGCCTCGGTGCCCGAGGCTGGAGGAGACCTGCCACCACGGTGACCTGGACTTTCTGTTCTTACACCTTAGAGCTGGGCACACACATGGGCCTTCGCTTCCTGATTTTTAGTTTTTAAACTTCATCCGTGTCCGTTCTCAGGAAGAGGGCGGTACAGACCCTTTAAATACACTTTGTTCCAACCCCCTGCAGGCGCCCCGGGTATCCTGATTCCCCAGCCGACCTGTCCTTCAGAGAAGCTGCCGAGGGCGGAGCGACAGCCTCGGGCTGCGATGCCCACATCTCGCTGTCACCGGCTTCTCTCCCCGGACGGGGAGTCGAGTGGTCCCTGCCCATCACCCCCAGTCCTCCCGACGACATCCTCTGAGATGTCTCTGCGCGCTGTGCGCTTCTCTGCGGCGCGTCCCGCGTGACGTCGGCCTGGGTCCGCGGAGGCCATCTGGGACAGGAAGTGGCCCTGTCGTAAGCGGGCACACATGTCCACACTTGGAATGTTCAACTCCTGGGAACACTTACCACCGCCCCCTGCCTGCACCCACTCATGTCCTTTATTTGGCCACAACCCACCCCGTTAACGGAGCCGCACACGGGGGACACTTCAGAAGAGAAGAGCCCCTTCGTAACCTCACTAGCCCCGTCCCTGCTGGCCGGACAGGAACGTGTGTGGAGGAACGTGAGCTTTTCAACTCTGACCTGGCGGGGTCTGGGGACGCGGGGTGTGCAGTGCTGCTCCTCAGACGGGTTTTTAGGAGGACGGTGTTTGCACAGCAGCGATGAAGGCTACTGGGAGCTGCAAACTCGAGCTGACTTACAGCAGCCGTGCCTGCCGCTGGAGACGGGGGGGATTCGAGCTGCACAAAAAGGGAAGAAAAAAGAAAGCAACGCCGCGCTGTTTGCACTGCCTGGAAGTGACTGTGGACGGACAAAATGCAGCAGCCCAGGAGACGGGCAGAGACATGACCGCAGACAGGCGAGGGCTGGTCTAGCCCAGAGGAGGAAATGATCATTTTGATTACATTCAGGAGGATCTGTTTATGAGCCCGGGTTTCCTGGCTGAGTCAGACTGAATATTTTTCTGGACTTAAGAAACAAAATTTGGGTAAGAATAAACAAAGGTAAACTATTCCTCCCAGGGCACTTTCAGTCATTTGGTTTGATGACGAGCATTCCCAACGCAGGTCAGGTTCCCATCCCGTCCCAGGTCCCCTCTACGTGCCGCTCGGCGCAGCTCTTACCCCAGTTTTTGGCAAAGAAAGGCCACGTGCTCTCCCCAGCACACGCCCACCCTGTCGTGCCTGAGCCTCCTTTTCCTCATGCTTTCTCGGGCCACTGGCTCATCCCCGGTGACAGAGGACGCGGCCTCTGGAAGAATGAGGACGTGACGGGACTGTGGGGAGGAACCCGAGCGGCACCGTGCGTGGGCGTCGGCCGCGCGTCGGACTGTGGCTCAGACAGACCCGAGCTCACGTTCCGTCGCTGTCACGTCTCTAGGCTGCACGGCCTTGGGCAGGCTACGTCCCGTTTGTTTCCTGTGTGCGGAGGAGGGAAGCAATGCCCAAGTCTTAGAAGAGTGGGACACATTAGAGAGAAAAAGACGTAGCAGACACATAAATGAACAGGTTACGGCCACCGGCACCCAGTAGACAGCACCACAGTGTCACAATTATGTTGAGAATCTATATAATCTCATAAAAATGTCTGAGTTGTTGACGTGTAACGAGCTAGTTTTCTTTAAGGTTAAGTGCCAAAAGCATTCCTAAAGAAATGTTCCTTCTCCAGTGTTTCTCTCATGAAACCCACAGCTTCTTCCTATCTGGTCACTTGGAGGGTTTGGGGATGGGGACCCGATTTGACCCAGGTGGGCTCTAGTTAAATTGCACTGAGGTTAGAGAAACTAGCAGATCGGGAAGCCCTTTCCAATTCCTTCTGTGGCCCAAGGAATCTCCATGATGACCGTCTGTCCCACTTGTCCTATAGGTCCTGCCACAGGACCACGCAAGCCAGCCAGTCCTTCCACGAAATCCCGACCACCATTCTCCGCCACTGCCGGTCTCCCCACCCAAGCTCTGCTCATGCCCCCACTTACAGCTGGCCTAGCAGAGGGTCCCAATCGTGAAGTCTGATGGTGACCAGAAGGGTCACTAGGGAGAGGTAGCTACCTGAGCCACTCTTGGAAGGGTGAGCCCGGGCTGCCCTCTCCACATCCACAAACATCTGTGTAGCACCTGATTTGCGCCCGGCCCTCACCTAGGCATCAGGAAGAGAGGGAGGAACAAGCCACGATCCCTGAGTGTCTCATAGAGGGTGAAGACACGTGAACTGTCCTACACCATTATTGCCCATGTTTGGGGAAATTGAGGCTACACAGAAATGAGTCCCTGCTTCCAAAGCAGGGAAGTCACTAAAGCTTCCCCGAGGAAGTGAGGCGGACATCCAGGTGGAAATCGGCCAGACGAAGGAGGCAAGGCTGAGGATGAGGAAAGGAGGAGGTTCCAGCAGGGGTTCTCGCGCATTCCGTTAACGAGCTGGCGGGACAGCCGGTGCAGGGTCTGGTAGCCAAGACACCAAGCCTGGACCGTGCATCCAAGGAAAGCGGTTTGTACGTGGACAGACCTGGGGTCGAATCCCAGCGCCACAAGCTCTCTGTTCCCTCTGTATGACCTGAAGGAAGTTACTGAACCCCTCAAAGTATCAGTTTCATTTCTGTGAAAGAGACTATAACATCCACTTCTGGGGATTACTATGGTGACAAAATAAAATAATAATTAAACAATCACCTCCTACCTTCCCTGCTATAAAGTAAGCACGCAGTCAGTTGGCTGTGACTCCTACTCGCAAGAACCCCAAGATGAACATTTGGCGTCGCGTGGCAGGAACGAGGCTGTTGGGGGAGGACAGTACCGGGATGGTCCGGCCGAGTCGGATCACGGGGACGCAGTCAGGAACATGAGCAGCACAGCCCCCGGCGATGCTGTCACTGCCGCAGACCGTCCTGCGACCGCCCTTTCCGGTGATCAGCCCCGGCTCCGTAGAAAACCACGCGTCCGTTCACTGCGAAGCACAGGGGCGAGCCGCGGAGCCGCGGAGCCGCGGAAGGGACGGTTTCTCGGCGCAGGGCTCTGTCCGCAATTCCAGGTGGGAAGATTCTCCGTCGTGCAGGACCGTCCCGCGGCAGGACACATGCCTCTCAGCCGCCCCGCGGTCTCTCTGATGACCACACTCTCCTAAACAGCCTCCAGGTTAGACTGTCCACCCCGGGAACCAGCTTCCTAACCACAGGTTTTCGGAATTTGAAACCATGTCTTAGTCAAGAAAGATTCGAAACTCTTGGCTAGGAAAGGTGTGGAGAGAGGAGAGCTTCAAAGAACAGGCTCTGGGGAAGGAAGTGCCTCGGGCTCCGTCCCCCGCACCGGCCCCATGACAAGCGCGTGGCTCTCCAGAGGGAAACCCAGTTTCAATAAACCGTGTTCACTTCACTAGGGCCCTTCTAGCCTGTACTAGAGAGAGGAAGGTGCCGTTTCCCGTGTGCGACAGCCTCCTCCTGTACCTCTGGCCGGGACCCGGAGAGAACGAAGCAGAAGTTGGCACAGATTATGTGAATGGCACAATTACAGCTGTCCTTCAGAAACCTGTCAACAAATTAATTTCTTGGGCTATTTTAAAGCATTATCCAGGCATTGGTTTCAGAGAAAACAAAATCCAGCATTAATTCCTTAGATCACGTCACAAAAATGACTCGAGGATGATCAGATTTTGTCGGTCTTTCCAGTGTGATCACTGGATGCACTGAAACCCCGTACGTCCACCTTGCTCCTCTCTACGAAGACAACATGAAATGCACAGCGTATGTCTTTAGGAGATAACCACCAAGAGTCCAGGCCAGAGGATGGATCAACAGATACTAAATTTCACTCCAGAATCACCTTCTACAGCCCCTTTTGGGCTCCAGTTACCCTCTGCTCTGTGAGTCTGGTGTCCCAAGATCACAACTGGGGCGGCTTGAAGACCGAGAAATCAACTGCATTCTTGGGAACACGGATTAACTCTGCTCCAAGGCCTGAGGCCCACTGTGTGCCTCTCACACCCTCTTCAGGGACAATGTCCCGGGAAAGGCGGCCCCATGTGCTGCTTTCCTCTCCAGCAGGAAGTAGCACTGGCCGTCCAGCCTGCTGGCTCTTTGTAGCTCTGCTCCTCGTCCTCTGGCGAACAAATGAGGACGAGACCCCCAGAGGGAAAACAATCAATCTTTCTGTTCCTAAGCTACGAGTCACATGAGCTTTACTATTAAACAAGGTTGTGGTGTTTTACCTTCAGGGCAGAGAAAAATGCACATTTCCAAAAGGAGTTTTGAGATATTTGGGTTAGATAAACAAGACTGCTCGAGTCGCATTGAAAGTCCACAGTGATGAACATCGAGAGAGAGTTAAGTGTGGTGATGCAACCACGAAACCTGCTGTCGGCCCAGCAGGGCTATGCATGAAGGGAAAGTGCGCCAAGAGGGAGAGATGCTCAGGAGAATGGGTAGCAGCAAACGTGCGTGCGGCACAGCTGGAGCCTCAAGCCACGTCCGTGTGGTTTGTTTTCTTTATTCCTTTCCTTTTTTTTTCCTTTCGTGCTTCCTTCCTTCCTCTTTCTTCCTTCCCTCCTTCCTTCCTTCCTCTCTCTCTTTCTTTTGGAAAACTGAAAAAAAAATGATAATAATTTTCTCACCACCAATTTTTTATGTGAAATATAGAATAAAGTCTAAATCAAATCAATTCTTTTTTTAAAAGATGTATTTATTTATTTGACAGACAGAGATGACAAGTAGGCAGAGAGGCAGGCAGAGAGAGAGGGGGAAGCAGGCTCCCCACTGAGCAGAGAGCCCGATCCTGATGCGGGACTCGATCCCAGGACCCTGAGATCACGACCTGAGCCGGAGGCAGAGGCTTTAACCCACTGAGCCACTGAGGCGCCCCCAAATCAAATCAATTCTTTAAAGGGCAATGATAGAGGGCACCTGGGTGGTACACCTGGGTGGGCTCCTGGTTTCGGTTCAGACCATAATCTCAGGATCATGAGATCGAGCCCCATATCAGGTTCCATGCTCAGCACAGTGTCTGCTTAAGATTCTCACTTCCTCTCCCTCTGTCCTACCCCTACTCCCTCTCTCAAATCAATAAATAAATCTAGCACCAAGAACCATAAGATACCTGGGAATAAATCTAACCAAGAGGTAAAGGATCTGTACTCGAGGAATTACAGAACACTCATGAAAGGAATCTTTAAAACAATTTTAAAAAAAGAAGGCAATGATAGTTAATTTAAAGTGTTTCAATGTCATGAAATAAATCTAACGCAGGAGAAGAGTAACAGTGTGTCCTGTGAGACTTCTTCAACTTGGATATTTGTCACTGAGAAGGTAAGGCAGCGCAAGGATAGACGTGAACGTTCTCGGTAAGGATGCCAGCACAAGTCAAGGGGGAAAGAATGGTCTCTTCAACAAACGGTACATATACATTTACAAAAGAATGAACTTAGACTCCTTCCTTACACCACAGACAAAAATTCACTCGAAATGTTTCACACACCTACACGTGAGAACTAAAACTATAAAACTCCTAGAAGTAAGCAAGGGGTTAATCTTCACGACACTGAGATGAGCAAACTCTTCTCAGATAAAACACCAAATACATAAGGATCTAAAGAAAAAACAGGTTCATTGGACCTTGTCAAAGTTAAAAACTTTGTGCTTCAAAGAACACTATCAAAAAAGTGAAAAGATGATCCTCAGAATGGAAGAAAATAATTGCTAATTACATATGTGATAAGAGACTTGCATCAGAACTATAAAGAACTCTTTTAACTCAGTAACAAGAAGGCAAATAACCTGATTTAAAAATTGTATAGAATCAAAATCTCCAAAGATTTTACAAATAGCCAATAAGAGTATGAAAAAATATTCACGTATGAGTGACGCTGTATTACTGACTCTCTGCTCGACTTCTTTCACTCAGCATGATCCCCTCCAGTCCCGTCCGTGTCAATGTAGATGGTGGGTGTTCGTCCTTTCTGACAGCTGCATAGTACTCCACTGTACGCACGGACCACATCTTCATGGGTGATGGGCATTAAGGAGGGCACAAGTTATGATGAGCACTGGGTGTTATATGCAACTAATGAATCATTGAACACTACATCAAAAATAATGATGTACTATATGTTGGTTAATTGATCATTAAAAAAAGGAATATGAAAAAACGCTCAACACAATTAGCCATTGGAGAAGTGCCAACCAAAACCATAATAAGATACTACCTCATACCCACTAAAATGGCTATAATAAAAAACACAAAAAATAACAAACATTGGCAAGGAAGCAGAGATATTGGTTCCCTTATATATTGATGTTAGGAATGTAGAATCGTACAGATGCTATGGAAAACAAAATGTTAAACACAGAGTTACCAAATGAGTTAGTGACCCCATCCCTGGGTATATACTCAAGAGAAACGAAAACATATATGCATACCAAAAAACAAACACAAAACAAAAATCATGTAAACAAAGTTTCCTACCAGCATTGCTCATAATAGCCAAAAAGCAAAAACAACCCAAATGTCCATGAGCTGAGGCATGGACAAATAAAATGCGGTGTATTTGCTCAATGGAACATTACTAGACCATAAAAAGGAAGCATCGATTTTACAGATGGGAAAATCTGTTGAGAGAGATTTTGTACCTTATCCAAAGTCACATGATTATCAGGGACTGCGCTGGGTTTAGACCACTGGTCAGCCCCTAAAGCAAAGGCTCTTAATGAGTCAGCCTCTGTAATTCCCTATGGAAATGAGACTACAGACTGCTTTTATTGAATACTGGCTCTATGGTAGATATTTGTATATATTATCTCCCTGTTCCTCACCACACCTCTGCTGGGTCAGGGTCATTCCCTCCACAGCAGACAGATGATCCGAGGGAGAAGTTAAAGCCCTTGCCCAGGTCATAATCTTGGAAACTGGGCAGGGCTGTAATTTGAACCCAGGTCCATCCACTCCCAGAATCAGTATCTTTCCGCTAAATCCTCTGTCCCTGCCATCAGGATCTTGGGATGATTCTTTAATGCAACTCTGGGGTCTGCCCTATTCCTTCCTTTCGCAAGGACACAAGGCTAGCCTGATGCTCTGACAATTCACAGCAAGATTTCTCTATGAATTCTGGTTGGCCTCATTTCCACGAACTTCACTCTCTCTCCAGTCCATTTTTCAACCACCAGCTTCCTCTAGCAGATCATTTCTCTTTCTCCAACACTTAATCACTTAATAACATGCAATGTCTGTGAAACCCCACCCAAAGTCCCCAGCTCAGACTGCATCGGTCTGCACAACGAACGTGGCTGGAGGAGCTCCTGGCTGGTGAAGGGTCTGCCTTCAGCTCAGGTCATGAGCTCAGGATTCTGGGACCAAACCCCAAGTCAGGCTCCCAGCTTGGCGGGGAGTCTGCTTCCCCCATGCCACCTCTCCCCCTGTTTGTGCTCTCTCTTTCTCTCTCAAGTGAGTAAATAAAATCTGAGTAAATAAAAAAACAACAAATGAGACTGTATACTATAATCGATCAATTGGGAGCTTTTATAAATGCTATTGCTCAGACCATGCACCAGACCAATTTAGTTAGAATTCCTGTGTATGGAACCCAGGCATCAGTATTTTTTAAATCTCCCTAGGGGGGTTCCAATGTGCAGTCAATCTTGAGAAGTACTTAAACCAGTTGGCTCCACAGTTTAAACCTCCCTCCTAACTGCTGGGTTCATTTCTTTATTGTCCTTCTTATCTCCCACCTCTATTCCTACAATCCCACTTTCTGCTCAGGAAGAAGGCTCTCCCCATCCTCTCGGATAACTCAAGTCTCTCTCACCTGCCAGACGTTGGCCCAACCTCACCCACTCTGAATACGCTGACCTTACACAAACGTCTATCTGAACATGCATTTATTGTCCAGATAATTTAGTGAAGAACTTGATAACACAATACCTTTGCTTGCTTTACAACTACTTTACAACTCAGTCCATGGTCCCTACATTTGTGTAAAATACTGGTGCCACTATCTTTTCCCGCACACTGTTATTCCACTGAGTTTCCTCGGTCTGGCTTCGTAGCCGAACACCCTTTATGACCCAATCTGTGCATTTGTTTCCTCTCCCTAAAATCTTGACGACCCACCATGGTCCTGGTGCCTTGAGTTTTCTGTAACTATTCTGCATTTCTTCACAGACCCTGCATTTTCTATGAAGGGTCTATGAAGTTGCCTTGCCCAGCATTCAGCACTCTACGATCTGGCAAATCCATTGCAAGGCTTCCTTCTGTCTCCACTCGTCTACGACTCTCCCCTCGTCAGACGGAGCTAATGGTGCCTTCCTTCATGTCCTACCGCACTTTGTCTCGAGCAGTAACTTAGAACTTCCCACCACGCGTCAGGTTGGCAGACCTGCTGATCTTAAATAAGCAAGCACGGCAGCTGCACGGGTGACAAGACAGAGGGTCGTGTAAACACATCAGCTTCTGACACTGCGCTTCCCTTATGAGCCTGACAAAAAAGTGCTGTTGACTTGAAAGACCATTTGCTTATCACATCCCAGGGTGGGGTGCCGACCACTGGAAGGTTCTGGCCCAGGACACCTGTTACGTTGTGAGCATGTCACGTGTGCGGACAGGCACTGGCTTCCTGTGGATAAAAACTGCCAAGAGAGGACGTGGTGGAGAAGCAGGACGGGCGGACGGGTGCTTCTCTCTGAAGTCCAGCACTGAGCCGAGATAAAAGCCCTTTGCACCGACTGAGGGGAGCACACTTGAAAGCACAGGGCCTTAAGCAGGCCCATGTAGCAACGGCTCCTTTTTGAAAAATTCCAGATTCAAAATAACCTTGAAATAGTCCATTTTACAAAGTCACCGCGTGAAGGTACGACAAATAAGAATCCCACACGCAGGAGGATCTTATCAATAAACGACTCCAGATCCTCCTCTGAGAAATAGTCCTTTCACAGAGGACTAGGGAGTCAATTACACATTTCAAAATAAACGGAAACATGGTTGCTGCCATAAAAGTCTGTGACCTGAGTTTCTTAATCTTGAAATGGCCATTCTCCCATCTCCATGCTAACCCAGTATAATACGGATAATGAGAACCAGAGACAAAGCATAGAGCCCGAGACGATGGTTCTGTGGAGAATCTCCTCACTGGGAGTTCAACGTACAGAAGATGGTGCCCAACCAATTTCCATTTTTTTAACTAAACACTCATACTCCAGTTTCTTATTCTAAGGTCCCTGAAAAGATCCCAAATTGAACCCCAAATCCTCTCAAGTCCCCACTTTCTATGTGACACTGAGGAGCTCACCTGCGGTTTAGGAGAGGTTTCATGTCACAGTCCTATCTCAACACGACGACTCTTGCCCAGCTTCAGCCAAAGTTCGTTAAAACTCAGGTTTCGTCGAAGCCAGAATTCACCCTGTGTGATGTCATGACTCGTCTATGATGTTTCTTCGGCTCAAATCATGTTATTCCCAGGCTGACCGTGAAGATGTAGGCATATGAACTGAGGCAGAATTCAATCAAAGCGGGCTGGGAAGATGAGGAAAAAGTTAGGATGAGATTTCACGGGAGAAGAAAACTTGGGGTTTGTTTTGGAAAGTGAGTGTTGTTGGGTATCTGAAGAGAAGAAAGTGGTTCTGGATGAGAGGGATGGAACCAGCAAAGGCTCAGGGAGGGGCAGAAAGAACCTGACATTGGCAATGTGACAGGTACCGTCGGTTACCTACTGTTACGTGCTACATTCTACCCCCTCCCAAACTCGTGTTGAAGTCCTGGCCCGCCAGCGCCTGAGAATGTGACCGAACTGAAGACAGGGCCTTGGAGAGCTGATTCGGTTCAATGAGACCTTTAGGGCGGGCTCGAAGCCAGGCCCTGGTTCTGCCTTCTGCTCGGTGTCTGCTGACTGTCAATGTTCCTTGTCGACTTCCAGCCCTGGTGAATTAGCGCAGGTCGTACCACCTTACTGAGATCAGCCAGTCAAAGATGGGCGTCCATGTGACAGGCTGACCACTGAGCCCCACTACGACAGCAATCATCGTGAGAGCTAACCTTTACTGTACCCTTGTGCTGTGCAGAAACTCTAATAAAGATTCGCGTATCCGCACAGACTTAATCCTCAGGCGACGGTAAGCATCTGCGAGCTGCCAAGCAGCATCTCTTGAGCAGGCCCTTTCCCAACTCCAACCTGAGAGAAGTGGCCTTCTGAGCTCCCGTGACCCCAGACGCATCTCTAACAAAGCGTGCGGCTAACAGTACCAATTCTTGTGAGTTATCGCTACCTTCCTGAACACAGCATAAGCTCCTGGAGGGCAGGAACTTCTCTTACACATTCTGTGTCTCTAACATGAGACATAAGGATTGGCATATAGTAGGTACTCAATTAATATTTGCTCAATACTGGCAGATACTTTAACTGAGCTACCCCAAATGCTTCCCCAGTTCAGGCCTCCACTCTAGAGAGTGGGAAAGCTGGACAATTTTCCAGTTTTCCAGAAGATTCTGAGAAAAACATTCCTTTTCCCGATACCATGAAGTTCTCTGACAAGATAGCTCTGTGAGGATATGATGCTTAGAGCAATGGCAGCCATTTTGTGATGATGAAGGAAAGACCAAGAGAATCACAGGAACCCAAAACCAGACCCTTGATGTCTCTGAGCCACTGAAACTTTCCTAGGATTATCTCTCTAAGACTACCTCTACTATAAGAAAAATAAATTCCTTTTGTTAAAAACACTGAGATTTTCTTTTTCCTGAAGCTTAAAGCATTCCTTTTTATCCATAAACATTTTGAAATGAGAAAGACCTGGCCCCTAATCTTCAAAAAAGCCCTAAGAGACATGGGGTTGCCACAGTTAAAAACAGGACACTGGATTAAGTTTTTAAATACAGGACTTTTTTTTTCTTTTTTTCTTTTTTATAAACATATATTTTTATCCCCAGGGGTACAGGTCTATGAATCGCCAGGTTTACACACTTCACAGCACTCACCAAAGCACATACCCTCCCCAATGTTCATAACCCCACCCCCCTTCTCTCAACCTCCCTCCCCCCAGCAACCCCCAGTTTGTTTTATGAGATTAAGAGTCACTTATGGTTTGTCTCCCTCCCTATCCCATCTTGTTTCACTTATTCTTCTCCTACCCACTTAAGCCCCCATGTTGTATCACCACTTCCTCATATCAGGGAGATCATATGATGGTTGTCTTTCTCCGCTTGACTTATTTCGCTAAGCATGATACCCTCTAGTTCCATCCATGTTGTCGCAAATGGCAAGATTTCGTTTCTTTTGATGGCTGCATAGTATTCCTTTGTGTATATATACCACATCTTCTTTATCCATTCATCTGTTGATGGACATCTAGGTTCTTTCCATAGTTTGGCTATTGTGGACATTGCTGCTATGAACATTCGGGTGCACGTGCCCCTTTGGATCACTACGTTTGTAAAAGCAATGTTACTTTTTAATGTAAGTATGTCCATTCAATATTTGTTGTACATCAATATTTAAAAAATACTTCTGGGGGCACCTGGGTGGCTCAGTCAGTTAACGTCCAACTCAGTTTCAGCTCAGGTCCTGATCTTGTTGGGCTCTGTGCTCCGTGGAAGTCTGTTTGCAATTGTCTCCCTCTGCCGCTTCCCCCATTCTCTCACTCTCTCTTTCAAATAAATAAATAAATCATTTAAAAAAATACTTGTGGGGGCGCCGGGGTGGCTCAGTGGGTTAAGGCCTCTGCCTTTAGTTCAGGTCATGATCTCAGGGTCCTGGGATCAAGTCCCGCATCAGGCTCTCTGCTCAGCAAGGATCCTGCTTCCCCCTCTCTCTCTGCCTGCCTCTCTGCCTACTTGTGATCTCTGTCTATCAAATAAATAAATAAAATCTTTAAAAAAAATCAGTAGTGTATGTACGGATGGATACGAGTCTATTTCTGGATGCTACTCTGTGTCATTGATCTATCAGTCTATCTATCTTTATACCAACTGCATATAATCTTAACCAAAATCGGACAATATTATACCTAATTTTGTTGTTCTTTGTTAAAGTTCTTTTTGGCTGGGCTCTGCATTTCCACACTAATTTTTTTTTTCTTTTAAAGATTTATGTATCCGGGGGCCCCTGGGTGGCTCAGTGGTTTAAGCCTCTGCTTTCAGCTCAGGTCATGATCTCAGGGTCCTGGGTCAAACCCTGCATTGGGCTCTCTGCTCGGTGGGGAGCCTGTTTCCCTCTCTCTCTCTGCCTGCCCCTCTGCCTACTTGTGATCTCTCTGTCAAATAAATAAATAAAATCTTTAAAAAAATAAAAATAAAAATAAATACTTGTAGTTTATTTGAAATTCAAATCTAATTATGTGCCCCGGATCCTTATTTGCGAAATCTGGCAGCTCTTTATGGGTAGTAACAAGCAGCTTCTAAGAGAAGCAGAAGAGATTCTTAAATGAGAACATCCAATTCACCAAAGAAAACCACTCCCGGAATGAGATAGCAGCAATAATAACAAGTTACACGATCCTCCAGTTTTCAGAGAACGCTCAGACATTACTCACCCATTAGACGGCTGCTGTTTACACACACACAGAGACACACCTGCGTGTGACCACTTTATCTTAATGAGGTGAGGCCCAAGGTAGCACAGCAGGTAGAGGAGCGGAGACCCGAACCCATCTCCCGAGCCCTGGCTGGGGCCTTCTTTGCAGCACAGGCTTGTCTGGCTTGACTGTGCAGCAGAACCCACTGGAGGGCTTGTTGAAACACAGACTGCCCAGGGCCTTTACCCCGTTCTGGAGAAGGTTCAGGAATGTGCATTTCTGACAAGTTTCCAAGGGACGCTGATGCTGCCGGTACTGGGACCACACTTTGCGGAAACCACTGCTTTTTAGGACGCCAAGACAGCTTTTTTTTAGGTGGAAGAATTAACAAATGTCTAATTATTTTCCAAGAAGAGAAACACCTAGATAATAATATATCAAAGTCAAATGATAACACACTCTTGCAGAGAAAAACGAGTCCTCTTTTCCTTTGACTTGTACCATCTGGAGCTTGAAAGTTAAATGCATACATGGGGAAGCACGTTAAAATAAACGTGATGCCCTGTTTTCCAGTCTCTCGAACACTCGTTTTTATTAATGGGTGTGGATGGTGCCCAAAGAAGCTGGAGGTTTCACTCAAACGCGGGAAATGGGAGTGTGTGTGTGTGTGTGTGTGTGTGTGCGCGCGCACGCATGCGCCCAGAAGGTAGAATCCCCAGTGCCCTCATCTCTAAAATCAGGTGCGGGTCAGGATGTGAAACTTGACCCTTCGGACGCTAAGCCAAGAGATGTCCTTCATTTGTCCAGAGTCAACTACATGCTCCCTCCTCCCTCCTTCCCTGTCTCCTTTACACTTTCACAGCAACCACCTACCGGACAGGAGATAAAATAGAAATGGAGAAGAGCAGCCAATTGTGACGCATCAAGTGCGGCTGCCACCGCAGGTGGGTGGGGGGGGACTAGCAGGGGCGTGGAAGAGAAGAAAGAGCTATTTATTCTCTGAGTCTCTGAGCGGCAATCTCACTGTCTACATCAATAGTAGCTGAGAGCATTAGAAACAAATACAAACAAATTACAAGCACAGTTCACATTCTTGGGGCCTCCCTCCTGGGTGAGTCCTGAAAATCTGGGGACGCCCAACACTTCCCAACCAACCCCTCGTCCCCCAGCCGGTGGGTCCACCAGGACCCTTCACTGCATTCCAGGTTAGCAACAACCTCCTGTCTATGCAAATAGTTTCTCCAGCTATGAGAAACCAGAGTCACCGGTTTCATTTTTTAATTTCCAAAAACGTTAATGCTGTAGAAAACGACAAAAAATGACATAAGCACAAACGCTCACAGCCCTGTGATCCAGAGTTAACAACTGTTAATGTTTCGTTGTATCTCCTCCAGGTTTTAATATTTTGCTATTATGTAGCTAAATGACAAACACAGTCAAACATCTTCCGACGCACCTATCCCTTTCTTCTTATCCTTGTCGGGCAACAAACGCAAATTTTGATTTCTTTCCTTTCATTTAAAAAACTTTTATCAACATAAATGGGCACTACAGAACCACATAGAATATTATTTTTGTTCTTTGTGTTTATTACCAGTGAAAATACATTTTATCTACACGACTCATGCTGAGTATTTGGTTCTTTTCCTTGTTTTTACCCCACGTAAAATTCTTGAGATCTAATCGGTTGATTTAGACGATCACTTTCAAATCCTCATTTTACTTGCCGTTTAAATGGACATTTATTTACCTCTTTAAATGGACATTTAGATTGTTTCCCATTTCTCTACTCCTATAAGCAACGGTGAAATACTCATTCTATTACATGGCTCTGTGTACACCTACAAGAGTTTTTGTTGAATACTTACAGAGGAGAGGAATGTTTGAGACCTAAGTATTCGATCTTGAATTTTACTAGATGCCATCGATATTGTCTTGAAAGTGACTCTATCAAAAAGAAAGAAAGAAAGAAAGACTATCAAACTATATTCCCAAGACCAATGCAGTAAAGTACCTTCTCACCCACATGATACAATTCATGACGCTGTCAGACCTTAACTTTGGTAATGGTAGACTAGGGGATAGTTGTAAGTGATATTTCCTTGTGACCCACTGAGCTTTTTTTTTTTTTAAATTCAGTTTTCCTCTCTATGAATTGCATATTCTTATCTTTTGTCCATTTTTTCTGTGTGATTATTTGTCTTTTGCCTACTGATCTATAGGAATTCTTATATATAAATAAATAAATAATTCTTCATATATAAATAGTACTTTATGCCTTATATATAAATACTGCAAATACCTTCTCCCTGTCCATGGCTTATGCTTTGACATCGTTTCTGGGTAAGTTACTACTAATTAGACGAAGAAGCGATCTCAGACCAGGCTTGGCGCTATCACACACAATCCTTCAGCGGACTGAGACTCAAAAGCAAACCGAAGAAACCCACATCTGAAGTCCTGTCTGAAAGCCACAAACCCAGGGCTCACTCCCCCACAAATCAGCATTCTTGCTGGTGTGTTCCCTCTTTCACAAACACTGTAAAGCCTTATCACAGTTAAAAAGTGCAGAGAGAATTTATGGCATCAGAAATATTTGGGGACATCTGTTAAAAGGTCAAAGATTTTTATTCTGTAGGATGGGGGTGAGTCCTAGAGATATGCAGTGTAAACAAGTTCCCCAGGAGACCGATGTAGCAGGTCTGTGGGCCGGATTCGAGGATTCTTGATGACGAGCAGAGAAACCAGAGGAAGCTCGTGGGGGCCCGGGGGAAGTCTGGGGTTCCAGACCCAGAAGTACTGGATGTGCCTCTCCCCGGTTGGTCTACAGTCTGGGAGGGCAGGGACATAATTCTGCTTTCTCTAGCATCTAGCACAGCGCCTGCCTCAATAGATATTTGTGGAATGAAGAAAGGTTCCGCATGTCACATTCTATAGGTAACTGCCCGTAGCTAGGAAAAGTCTTAGGAAAACCTGCACTTAGCCTCCAATTCTAAACTTCCGTCTTCTGTAAAAAGGGAGATCGGTAACAGTAATTCATTCCACACGCCAGGTGCTCTCGACCTCAGTTAACCTACAGTACCGACCCTCCACCCTGATGGCCGTCATCTCGAAGCACGTACTATGGAAATAAGCCTTCCTAATTATGGTTGTGGCTGTAAAATAACAGTCAACTCAGCGGTCAAGGAAGTTCATCTAAGCTGTTTGCTATTTGAGAATAAAATACCAGGAGTTTCTTTGGAACCTGATGCTCAGAAGGTGCTCATTAGGACCCTTTCGAGGCCTTCTCTTCTCGCCCCGTCCTGGTGCCACAAGCGGAACAAGTCTCGTGGCCCTACGCCTCCTGACATCTCTTTGAACAAGCAGGATTCACTGGGCCTGCGTTTTCAGTCCTGACGATGGTCTACATCCGGTGCAGACCATCTCTGTCTTTGATCAACACTGTCAGCATTCCCCTTCCTCTACGCTTTACTCATCCGCCGTGGAGATGACCGGCGGGTCTTCTCGCCAAAGCCAGGCAGCCAAGAACACCTGTCAAGCTAGGCGAGAATTTATCACAGCAGTGCGTGGTGTGATGCAATGTTCAGAGCTATCTGGCAGAGAAGACAAAACACAAGCATTTCTAAGAGCTTTGTCACCTCCGCTTATTTCTGATTCTTCCATGGGGTGGGACTATCTGGAGATCCTCAAAAGGTGTAACAAACAGAGGCCCTGAGAAGTCTGTCTGAGGAGGACGAATGACAGAGCCGTGGGGGAATGTGGTTCTGGGAGGTTCTTACTTCTCTCAGATGTTTTTTTATTTTTGGAAGTAACATTATGCTAAAACCCTTCCTATGCTTCATCAAGAAGCAACATGAAGATGCTGCTGGTTTGAAGATAAAGACCAGGAAGCTGTCTCCTCTATAGCTGGAGAATGTGAGATGAGGAGCCTTATCTTCTCGCTCGCAGATGTGGTGAGAGTCTGTGTGCTGAGAGGCAGGCGGCAGCCGAGATAGAGCAGAGGTGGCGGAGCGTCTTCCCTGGAGGAGGGACCGGAATTCATTCTATCCACTTCCCCCCGGGCCAGCACACAAGCTTCACACTTCGGTCTTCGGATCAGGTGCTCTCTCTGTGCGCTTCTCCCCTACAGGAACCGACTAAAGACAGACCCATGCAGGCCAGGTGTGTAGGCTTCCACCTACCCCGGCTTAGAAACATGACGCATAAGGAGTGCAGGCATTTGCTGCCTGGCATAGAGTTTTCATAGCGTAGATGAATTGAATCCAAGGCTTCCGGGTTTTGTTGTTGTTGTTGTTTGGTTGGTTTGGTTTGTTTTTTTGTTGTTTGTTGTTTGTTTTTTTGGCCTACAAACTTTGATAGCCTGCCGAAGATATTTTAAGCTATATAATTCTGATGAATTTGCACTTGACTTATAAAAACATTTTTTCCAGCCTAATGTTGTGTGAGAATTATTTTCTGATCTTTTTAAAGCTCTTGGTCTTGGAAACAGGAAGTGGGAAAATAAACCGGAAAATCAGCTCAAATTTAAGGCAAAGCCTGAGTCACACTAGTTCTGGTACAATGTAATTTCTAATCCTGTTGTCACAAATGTCAGCAACAAAGGTAAAGTAAATAAAGACTAGATTTAAAACAAAATGTCTGTAGAGGGGAAAAAAATAAAAGCATATCCCAATTGTTTCCTTAACTTTTCCTTTTTGAGAGGAAACAAGAGGGAAAGGTTTGATTTTCCTGTGACAGCTCAAGTCCTCTCCTCACAGCTCAAAAACTCCAGGCTTCCCAAGTCTCCCTCCCATGGCCCAAGCTCTCTCACCTACTATTTGCTGGTCCTCTCGTCCTGCAGGTGCAGGTATGTGAGTGTGTGTGTGTGTGTGTGTGTGTGTGTGTACTTTGCTCTTACATCTTGTTTCAATGCTCTAGAAGCCAAGATGTAGTGGAAATTCTTTTGGGTCAGTATCTTTCTCATTTCCCCGGCCACACTCCACGCCCCTACCCTCCGCCTGACATAGGACAAGTATGTGATCATGATACACGTAATCATGATCTGTTGTCACTTCCCAAGTGCCATCTATACCCCAGGTATTGGCACGTTAATGTATCTCGCTTAATTATCAAGTCAGGCTTATGGTGTACAAAATACATCTCCAATACACAACTCAACAACCTGAGGCTCAGAATATAGAGTTGCAGAGCTGGGAAGTTTTGTTATCAAGATTCAAACTCAAGTCTTACTGAATCCAAAGTACAACACTTTCCTCTATATTACACCTTCAGAAATGAACAAAGGTTTGAGTGTGTGATGAGTTTGAGGCACATTGCTCTAATTTATTTTTTCCACCAAATTACCCCTAATGGCAGGGAAGAGTTCATACATGTGGGTGAGGGGTATGAGCCCATGTTGCGAGGCGAGGAGAGGACAGGTGAAGGGATCCAGTATGCTTGTGGGGACTTGAATCTGAAGTCTCCGGCGGCATCCACATAATTTCTTTTAAGTCTTCTATTTATCTAAAAAAAAATTCTAATTTTGCTTTCTAGCCCTTAGTATATTCATGTTTGCTACAATGTTAAAGAAAAGGTTAAAAAATCTTGTCCCTGGTTAAATGTATCCGCAGGTCTTGCCACTGGTGCTCTTAGAATAAATGTAACCCAGGGTAAAAGGTAGAAAAAAGGGGCGCCTGGGTGGCTCAGTGGGTTAAAGCCTCAGCCTCCAGCTCAGGTCATGGTCTCAGGGTCCTGGGATCGAGCCCCACATTGGGCTCTCTGCTCAGCGGGGAGCCTGCTTCCTCCTCTCTCTGCCTGCCTCTCTGCCTACTTGTGATCTCTGTCTGTCAAATAAATAAATAAAATCTTAAAAAAAAAGGTAGAAAAAAATAAGTCCATTTCTATCACTGAAAGTACAGCTGAGAAGTACATTTCTTACAAAGAATGCACCAACAGCATAGTATTTGCACCTAAAGAACATCATGTTACTGCTAATGATCGTAAGTGGGTTTTGAATATTCAATTGGGGACTATCGGGATAATAATACACAAGCACAGTATAGTGCAATTTTCGAAAAGTGGGAATTATTTGTATAGCCTAAACCAATCTGTTTTAAAGCCTAGAACAGAGAATAAATTAAATCCTAAACTCCTAGTAGAGCACACATAATTGTGGTACAAAGAGGCAAGGGGTAGTGTGAGAAGAGCTTAGGATGGGGGCTCAGAACCTGGGTTCGAGACTCAGCTCTGCTCCCGGCAAGTTCCCACACCGAGTTTTGATAGGTGCTGGGCTCCTGCGTTTGCGTCTATAAAATGAGGAATCGAAGAGCGGGCTGGAGGTAAGACTCTGCTCGATACCCACCCCGTGGGTCTGTCTACGGTCTCGCTGAATACAATATAGGCACTGGGATCAGACAGACCAGAATTTGATCCTACTTGAGGCTTTTTTAGAAAGATTATATTTATTTATTTGACAGAGAGAGAGCCAACGAGGGCAGGAACACAAACGGGGAGTAGAGAGGGGGAAGCAGGCTTCCTGCCGAGCAGGGAGCCCAACGTGGGACTTGGGACCCTGGGATCGTGACCTGAGCCAAAGACAGCCACCTATTTACTGAGCCACCCAGGTGCCCCTAGTTGAGGCATTTAATAGCGATGGGAGCCTTGGTTTCCTGTGTGTGAAATAAGATATATCTCATGAGGTCATCGGGAAGGTTAAATGGGAAAACGTGTAAAAATCTACCGTGGTGCCAAGGTAGATTGTTAGCACTCACTAATGGTAGCTATCATTTTAGTGATATTTATTACATATATAATGATAAAGGACTCAGTATATGTAACATACGTAATGATAAATAGGACTCCGACGGTTCTGCCGGGTTTTCCGTTGCACTGTAAATCTAACGGTTACGTTCTGGTAATTGTCAGATCCTTTTCCATACGGTTTTGGTACCTGTCGTTTGTCATAGCAGTTACCACAAATTGTAACTATCTGCTTCTTTCTGTGACTCCAGGAATATTTCTTTAATGTCTTCCTTCCCACATTGCTACAAGCCCCATGAGGATGGGGAACACGTCAGTTTTGTTCACATCTGTATTCCCAGAATATAGCATAGAGCCTGAGACAAAGTAGGTGTCCCTAGATTACCTGCCAAATGAATGAATGAATGAATGAATGAATGGACGGTCCTAAAAAATCTTAGTCCTTATCTCACCTAACCAACAGACATCATGCCAACAAAGGTACTTGTCACCTGGGGCTCAGGTACTTGTCACCTGTTCAGTCCTACCTGTGTTATTGAGTCTGACAATGAGCAATTTCATACGCAATGTACAATGGTAGGTCATTCCGCTATCAGCTCATAAGGTTACCAATTCCTAGCGCTTGCTCCAAACTTCTCCCCACCATGATTCAGGTCCACATCCAACATGGCGCTCCAAGTATATAATTACCAACTCGGGGCAGCATAAGGCATGCTCCGTTTCCACTGTGCGGAGTGTATCAGTGTCCTTTGGGGACCTGATAAATACGCAGATTCCTGCCCCATTCCCAGATAGTGCGGTTCTGCTTTGACAAGCAAGAAAAAGGGCAAGTATACACTGCGGTCACAAAGGAAGTAAAAGTTCTTCTCGCTGCTGATGACTGTCATCAGTTGTGCCTAAAAGGCTTTGAGGCTTTATATATTCTGGATTCTTGCAGTTTCCTCTGCGCTCACTTGTTCTGCTAAAGGCAGTAAGGAGCAGGAGTAACATGGCGTGACTTCCTTGTCCTTAAAAATTTATTAACTGGCACCTGGGTGGCTCAGTAAATAGGTGGCTGTCTTTGGCTCAGGTCACGATCCCAGGGTCCCAAGTCCCACATTGGGCTCCCTGCTCGGCAGGAAGCCTGCTTCCCCCTCTCTACTCCCCGTTTGTGTTCCTGCCCTCGTTGGCTCTCTCTCTGTCAAATAAATAAATATAATCTTTCTAAAAAAGCCTCAGTGAATTTTATCTGTGGTTAGTCTAGTGGGCTGAAGGGAGAAAACTCTGGAACGTCAAATGCAAGGCCTTCCTGCCCGCTAAAAATCATGCATGTGGCATATCTTCCAACTTAAACAGTCCCAGTCTGTAGGTTCTACAGCCATTTTACTTCCAGACATCTCCCATATACCTGAGAATAAAATATCAAGCTCCATAATGTAATTGCACCTCTAATTTAGAACCTGAATTTCATGTCTTTAGAGGTGTGTGAAAGGCCTACGTCAACTTTTTCTTCTTGCAAAAATAATAATTTAGGCTATCACTAGACACCTGTCTAACCTGTAATTTTCCTTACTCCACTTTATTTTGTCTCTGTGACTGTGTGGAGAGTAGTGGCTGGCAGAGTGCTACAGTGTAACGCGGAGACCCTGCATCTGACCGCTCAGGTGAAGGTAAAGGGAGGAGAGAAGTAACACAGGTGCTCAGTGGTGGTGAGTCCCTAGCATAGGAACGGACTGTCCTTCTCCTTCATTTCTCTCCAGGTAACTACGGACCATCTACTGTACTTGGTATGGTAAGCAAGGAGCCCAGGAAGGCAGTTAGGAGAAAGGGGGGAAAGATATTAATGTAACTAATGGGAGAATGACAGGACTGGCAAGAAGAATTAGCGCCAGGAAGCATCGCTGAAGGAAAATCCTTAATTGACTTTGTTCTGTTCCTTTATTCAGAGAGGGTGGTACGGCAGTATCGTCATCTGATAATACAGATGTTATCGTATGTACTAAGCAATGGAAGCCTTCCAGATTCCTTTGGGTTCTGTCTTCTCTGGGGACCCTGATTCATTTATTTTACTCATTCAGAAAAAGCATTTATTGAGCACATACTACATAATTAGGATTTGCTCTAAGTACATAGAATACAATAAAGATACATTTCTGTGCTCAAGGGGCTGTAAGTCTATTGGGAAAAACATACCAATAAGCAAGTCATTTCAACTCAGTGTGTCTTCCAGCTAGGACCTGGATTGGGGGGAGGGGCTCAAGTTGGGCTTCCGGGAACCGATACTCAAGCTGCCGTTCCAAGAACAGCAAAAGCCGAGAGGAGACAGTGAGGGAGACCAGGCGAGAAACGGATAAGGACCTCCCCGGTAAGTGCTTGGCAACAGCAGAGGAGGGAGAATCAACAGAAAGTGTGCAGTGAGGAAGTATATTGCTTGGAGGCCACTTCTGGAGGAGAAGAAGAAGGATTTGTAAAATAGTTTTTCACTTTCTTTGCCCACAATTTATAGACACAGAAGAATCCTTATTCCCTTCTGGTGCCTTAAGCTATTCTAACCAAAGAGCCAAGCTTTGAAGACTGACACATGGTGGTCTCGGATCCATTCACTGGGAGCCAAAGTAAATATAAAATATATTTTCTCAATCTACCTACGAACATCAACTCCGAGGCTCTGTTTCCTTTCGGCCTGTCTTCTTTGTCCTTCCTTTCACACACAATGAACAATGGTATGTGCAGCACTGCCTTTCCAGACAGACTTAACACTATCTCTACGTGTTTATATTGTCTAGATTAAACTAACTTCGTAAAAAAATGAATCTCTCCAAGTTCTTCTGGTCTCATGTTCAGTCGTGTTTATATTCCTTTCAAAATTCTGAAGAGTCTTTTTGATGTTTTTAGGAGTGGCCTGTCTGGCAAGCCTGCTCTCCCCAGTCTTCGCTGCTGATAGCATCTGTGAATTAAGTGTACAAATGTCAGGGCTTTGTACCGGCACCAAATACAGCACGTTAAATGGACATATCCCTGCTCTCTAATCTACTTTGCTTAGGATGGGAGTTTAGAGTCACTTACATTTCCCTGTGCAGTTTTCCAAGCATTCCCAGGAAGTTAATAAACTTTAGTTTCTAAAGATCTTGTTTGGATTGGTGTGCTGGGACAGTCTATAGGAGCTCCCAGGATCGACGATCAAACTTTCAGGAACTTTGTAAGCTGACTATTAAACACTGGTTGTTATTTAAAAATTAAAGTATATGTACTAACAAATCATGTTTCAAACAAGAGTCATATATTCTCAACCCCAATCATTTCTTGCTACTTGACTACCTTTCAGTATTATCTATGCTTGTAAGCGCATTTATGCCTATTGTTTTGGGTGGGGATAATATTATTATGTAATTCTGTGTTATTGTGCTTCTCTTCTCAACTCTGATTTCAGGGATGACATGTTGGTCACTAGAAAATGGCCATGATGGGATTATTTGTACCACAAAATTAGCCAATGGAATAAATCAGGACTCTTTTTTTCCTCCTTCAGAGGTCAAGACTTTGTTAACCCGTGACTCATCACCACTGCTCAGTATGGAATAAAGACCAAGAAGACTGTTTGGAAAGGAGAAAGAAGAGGATATTGGCAGAAAAATAGCCATTTCTACTACTATGAATAAAATCTATTAAAATTATAGTCTAGGAGAGGAATAGTTGAAGTAAAATCATATTCTCTGAAATTGCATGCATCTGTCCTCTTGAAGTTAATAAATTTTTAAGGACAAGGAAGTCACGCCATGTTACTCCTGCTCCTTACTGCCTTTAGCAGAACAAGTGAGCGCAGAGGAAACTGCAAGAATCCAGAATATATAAAACCTGTTTAGGGCAGATGCCAACACACCCTCACACCCTCGTAGCAGCCTTGGCCCTGGTTGCAGAAGTTCTCCAGACACTTGAGAAATCATAAAGTAGATGAACCTGTTTTATTGATGAACATAAAAAGTTGTATTAATATGTCACAGTCAAAATGACTTCTTCTGAGCTTCTGCAGTTTCTGGGTGCTGTAAATGGCATCTTTGTGCTCAGGAGAACACGCAGGGCTACATACCATAAAGGCCCAGGAGAAGTAACGGCCTAGCAGACCATGAGAACGGTGATGTCACGAGTGACTTTCACCAGAGGGACCTCCTGGAGCTTCTTTGAGTCTTCAAATATCCTTGAGGTACAGTCAAGGGGCAAGAGGGGGTAACCAGTTGTTTGAGGAGGGAAGCAGACAGACAGTGCTTTAACGATTTCCCAAATTTAGGAAAAAGTCATGTAAAAAAAAAAAAAAAAAAAGAACTGGGACCCTCAAACTCTCTGTTGCAGACAGAGTGCACTGCCAGAGGGCAATGAATAGTGATTCTAAAACCTCAGCTTCAAGTCAAGCAAATTACTCTAATGGGTAAACAGTGGCCTGAATGTCCTTCAAATTTTTAGGAAGTAGGAACTCGTTTTTAGGATCTAGGAAAACCTTTATAAACTAACAAAAGACAGACTTGTGTATCTCAAGCTGTCCAGTGCACTTGTCCTGAACCCTGAGGTGTAGAAGTCAACATTACAACTATATAACAAACTTCCTTCTCAAGATGATGTAGACGTAAGTAATTTAATGATTTTGGCCTGATTTAAAGACTTCCTGAAGCCTCCAGTTTACAGCTAGATCCATGCATTTTGTGCTAACGTATTATAAGTTGACTGGTAAGCCAAGTAGATGTTCCAAGTCCCACCTGATGATTGTGAGTGCAGAAGGAATTTCTACGTGCTTCCGTTCATTCCCCGACAAGGCACACCATCTGGCCATTTGTTCCAATGGGTTATTAATAGAAAGAAAGTAGGAGAGGTTCAGCCAAAGAGAAAGAATCAAGTCTCCAAAAACTTGCCTTGTCAAGAGAATTTTCTACTTCTGGTTGTAAAAATTATAAAATAATATTGCCGCTTCTGAGATGGGCTGTGCCTCTTTCACATAAAGACGAAATGAGCCAGAGAGTACGACTCTGCCCCATATGCACTAATCCTGGCCGTCCTTGCGACTCTGCCCCATATGCACTAATCCTGGCCGCCCCTGCCTCGCCTGCTGGGGATAGACAGAGCTAATCTTACTTGCTGAAAGGCACAAAACTAGCACCAGAGTTTAAAACCAGGTTTTCAGCCTTCTTTCCACTGTGATAGGTTTCCATACTTAAACCACTAAGGGTCTTGGTCTGTGGGCTGACGCAACGCGAGTCTCCATCAGTGTAAGGATTTGGTTAATGGATGCATCGGGGCCAACTGAAAGGCAGGAGCAGACATCCTGTAGATGGACCGCTCCTGAGTTCCCACTCAGAAAAAACTCAAGTCGATCGGTGTGTTTTTCTCTCCATATACGAATTATCAGTGTTTATGGCATCAAAGTCAAGTGAAGAAATCAAGTGGGCCAAAAGAGAGTTCTAGGATTAAGGAATTTTGCAATTATTTATTAGTTTATTTACTTAAGCTGAGTTCTGAATTATGAATAAACAAGTTATTTTCATCTGGAAGAATCTCATGGTTGCCTTAAGAACTATGGAGACACAAGGTGTGTGTGGGGGGAATTTGGAAGAAACGCAGAGCTGAGACAGAAATGCAGGCTATTAAACAGTGAACTTTGGCCTAGCTTTCCTTGAATGTAGCCTCAAGGCTCATTTTCAAGGGGGCCTCCTCTGCCAAACCCAAGCCTCTGTCATTCTGATGTTCTCAATTTACCAGCACCATTTTGGATTCTGCTATGTTAGTAAACACCTTCAGTACTGCTAACAATTTTCAAACCATCATTTAAAAATGCCAGGTGACCCTGCAATTGCACTCCTGGGTATTGACCCCAAAGATACAGATGTTGTGAAAAGAAGGGCCATCTATACCCCAATGTTCATAGCAGCAATGGCCACGGTCGCCAAACTAGGGAAAGAACCAAGATGCCCTTCAACGGATGAATGAATAAGGAAGATGTGGTCCATATACACTATGGAGTATGATGCCTCCATCAGAAAGGATGAATCCCCAACTTTTGTAGCAACATGGACGGGACTAGAAGAGATTATGCTGAGTGAAATAAGTCAAGCAGAGAGAGTCAATTATCATATGGTTTCACTTATTTGTGGAGCATAACAAATAGCATGGAGGACAAGGGGAGATGGAGAGGAGAAGGGAGCTGAAGGAAATTGGAAGGGGAGGTGAACCACAAGAGACTATGGACTCTGAAAAACAATCTGAGGGTTTTGAAGGGGCGGGGGGTGGGAGTTCGGGGTACCAGGTGGTGGGTATTATAGGGGGCACAGCTTGCATGGAGCACTGGGTGTGGTGCAAAAACAATGAATACTCCTATGCTGAAAATAAATTTTTAAAAAATTTTTAAAAAAATACCAGGTGAGGGGCACCTGGGTGGTACAGTCAGTTAAACCCCCAACTCTTGGTTTCCGCTCAGGTCATGACCTCAGGGTCCTGGGACGGAGCCCTGTGTAGGACTCCATGGTTAGTGCAGAGTCGGCTTGAGAGTCCCTCTGCCTCTCCCTCTGCCCCTCCTGCTTGCTCTCGCTCTCTCTCTCTCTCTCTCAAATAAATAAATCAATAAAACACTTGGTGAGGGCTATCCATTTTCGCTTCTCCTTACTCATGCATTTTAGCCAGTGTTAGGCTTGAAGATGTTCATGTGTGATGAGGAGGGACTAGTTCCACGCACCCAGCAAAGCCAAGGGCAGTCACTTGTAGATACCGTCGCCGGCACCTACAGACACGTTCAACTATGTGGTTGGGACGCAGGAAAGGAGTCCGTATCACAGGCACATCTCTGCCATCTCTCAGAAGCCTCCCCATGTAACAGCTGCCCACACATGTGAGTAACACCCTGTCTGGCCTCAAAGACACGAACGTGTTTTCTACCTCCGCCCTTGGCAATGGGCCCGTCTCCGTGTGCCACTTTGGATTCAAATTTGCTTTGCTGGTTAGTATGACTCTGGAATTTCATACTTCCTAAATCCAGTCAGAATTCAGATATTTTAGAGAAAGGAGAATCCAAAGTGTAGGGCTTCTCTGGGTGTTCCTCTATGTTTAATGCTTCAGCATTTGGAATGACTGTTCCTCGCCCAAGAGATGACCTACAAAACTGCATCAGTATGAATACGACTACAGGTGAATGCTACAGGAGACTCTCACGGCCCCCACTTTGATCTCATGCATCCAAGTAGAGCATTCTATCAGTGTTGTTATCAGAGGAGGGCTTGTGAATTCAGTAAACTAAGTACTTACTAGTTGTGACTTAGTAGGGTTATTTACAGATTTTTGTCCCTTAAAAAAAACTCCACATCTTACTCAGAGAATATGTTGTTAAAGGGAAAGTCTTAGGTACTTTTTATTTGATGCCAAATGATACATTTTGCTCTCAGCTCAAAAAATAAAATAAAATAAAACAAGGAAACAAAGATCAGTGAAGAGAATCCTAAACCAGAGGCAGAAGCTTACATTTTAGACCAGTAAATTTCCTTGACTTTCAACTTCCATTTCTCCAGCCCTGAAATGGTCTCTGGGGATGCCTGGGAATCCTGGCGAAATGTTTAAGAGTATTTGGAAATGACTCCCCTTGAAGCACTGAAAACTACTTTGGCGCAGGAGATAATGGGAGAACCAGTGAGGGGGTCCACAGTTTTCACAGTTAAGATATAAAAAGATTATGAGAGGCGTAGGCAGGCCTACAGTTTACATTAAGCTTGTCACAAGATCTTACTTTTTAATTGATAATGGCCCCATTCCTAGTCACACAAAGCCCTTCTAGATCTGTCTTTCCTGAGCAGTTTATGCTCTAATTTATTGTTTTGTACTAATTTGCGGTTACTAATTTCATAATAATAGAAATTGGAGGAAAGCCCAGTCAAGAAGGTCAAAGGAAACCAGGGCATAGCGGGCATCTGTGTGTGAGCGCCGAGTCCCCAGTCTGAGGCTGACAGCCCACAGGTCACAACCGATGGCGAGGCAGAGGGTAGCAATTAAGAATGAAGGTCAAGAATGCAAAAGAAAAGGAGGAACCCTGACATCCAGACACACAGATTTAGAAATACAAAGCAGGCCAGATCGAGCAGACAGAAAAAGGTCTTAAATACTTGGGCATACCTACAGGTATTTCTACCGACTTGGCTGTGCACATTAGTTCCTACATTCCCAAGCTTCTATTAGGGATGCGGTCTCGACTTGATTCCAGCTCCAACAGTGGCACAACCCAGTTCCGTGTTTCCCAAAGATTAGTGTGCTTATCACTAGCGTTATGAATGATGATTTTAAGAAATACCACATTTTAAAATTTAACTTTAGCTGTCATGGGTTTCTTTTTATATATGTCAGGAAACTAGAACATAAAACCAATAATTTCTTAGATATTACTTCTTGGGACAAAACTATGGTTTTAAAAGCACATCGATTTAAAGAAAAAAAACTATGGTGTATTAAGTGAGGTGATATACAGATAAGGCAAATAATCATGAATAGTCTCTGAATAACTTAAGTTTGGGAAAAGCTGATCTAATCTGGCAAATGTCAATAGATGTTTGTTTACTAGTCTCCCCTCTGTTTCTCCAATAGGGGAGGCTATTCTAGACTCTAATCCCATGTTACTCAAGACACAGTGTCACACAGTAACAAAGAGGTATGTTAAAAAGGGTCCCGGGAAAAGGCACCAAAAGAAGCCGAAATTCATTCTTTTATTTGAACAGACCTTTAGCTAGAGGGTAAATATTTGATGAGATTTTTACAGTCTCTTCTCCAAGAGTTGCAAACACTTTTGTGTCTGGAGTGGAGGTGGGTGTGAATTATAGTAAGAGAATGTTCTGTTGTTGCAACTGGTGAATCCCAGAATTCTACCTCTGAATCTAATAAGACACTATATGTTTATTACCTGAATTTAAATAAAATAAAAAATTTTTAAAAGCAAAAGAAAGAAAGAACACCCGATTCTCCGTGGAAACGGCAGACACTCGGAAAGCAGCACACTGCAGCAATGTGCTAGAAGTGAACGTTCCAGTCGTGGTGCGGCTTCCCTTCCCGCTGCTGGCAAAGTGCCGTCTGCCGCCTGACGGGAAACCCGGCACTGCGGAACACACCCTCCGCTTCATAATCCTGTAATTTTTAGAACACATCTTCAAGTCCTTCAAGAGTCAGAATTTAAACCATTTCTTCTGAAATCTCACATCTTGAAGGGATCTCTCCTAATATGCTGCACTGATTTTAAAAAACAATGTTAAAAAGATAAAGCCTGGGTGGATCAGTGGGTTAAGCCTCTGCCTTCGGCTCAGGTCATGATCTCAGGGTCCTGGGATCGAGTCCCGCATCGGGATCTCTGCTCAGTGGGGAGCCTGCTTCCTCCTCTCTCTCTGCCTGTCTCTCTGCCTACTTGTGATCTCTGTCAAATAAATAAATAAAATCTTAAAAAAAAAAAAGATAAAGGGAAAGGAACATGTTCCAGGTTACAGCTGAGAAACAGAGCAGTCCGGGGAGCAGTTTGGTACGAGGCACAGTCCTTTCTACGAGAGCATTCATGTCAAGGCAGGATTTTTAAGTTTATATTTAAAACTGTTTAGTGGCTGATTCTGTAACCAGTCATTCCTTCGTGTCCTCACCGCAACAGTTTTGAAAATAAACACGATCTCACTCCAAAACGGCCCTTCAAAGGGTGCTGTCCTTTCCCCTTACCCTTTTTTGTTTCAGCCGAAGACACGGAACGTGACCGTAGCTGGACGCGTCCGGAACAGCGACGAGACGGGCCTCAGTGTTGCTCTGCTCACAGCCCCGTGCTCCCCGCTCTGTGCCCTTTTGTTCCAAGGGCCGCGAACTGCGCGGAACGGGAGACAGGCCTGTGTAAACCCCGCGTCTTGCCGGCCTTGCGGGTGCGCGCCGGGCTGGCGGGGAGCGTCCGCGCAGTCCCGCTCCGGCCGTGGCCGCTGACCTGACAGCCGGAGAGGAGGCGGCTGCATCCCAGGGAGGAGACGTCGGCGTGTGGCCCAGCAGTGACCCCAGCAGTGACCAGGTGCGGCCACGTGTCCCCGACCGTGTCCTTCCGGAGCCGCTGAGCAAAGGCCTGAGGCACAGTCGCCGGCAGGTCCACGAAGCCGCGTCGCCAGCAGCGGGGCTCCGGGCCTGGGGTGCGGCCGCTGGTCTCTGCTCTTCCCCGAGGTCAGGGCACGGGGGCGACCCGGCGCGGGCCCGTCCGTCCCTGGTGTGCGGCCCCGCGAAGGGCGCTGTGGGCGACGCTGGTCTGTGGAAGTGCCCGGAGGACACCGGACAGCGACGGGGCAGCGGCGGGGCAGCGACGGGGCAGCGACGGGGCAGCGCGGGGCGCTGGCATGTCCCAGGCCAGTGCATGGGCGCGGCCCCGGCGCGGACGGAGCCACAGGCCAGCGGTGGCGAGCGGGTGCGACATGTCGCAGAGACTCTGGTAGCTGGTCTGAGGGTCCACGGGGCCGTCAGGTCGCACAGCATCACGACACCCCAGCGCTTCGTCCGCCTGTTGCTCCTGCGACTCACTGAGCCTTGGTCAGCGTCGCGCATTACACTGAACGCTTCCAGGGCTACTTCAATTAATCTTCAGAATAACCGTACTGGGCAGTAAATGCTAATTTAAAAATGTGATAGAAGAGCAAACTGAGGGATAGGAAAGTCAGTCTCTTGCTCCAGCTTACACAGTGGATCTAGGGCCGGAACGCGCGTCCGGCGGGGCACAGGCTCTGTGAGAACAGACGTGCCCTCGGCCTGGCTGTGTCTGACGCCGTCTCCTTATTGTTCAAAACAATGATTATCACGTACTGCCACTATCATTTCATAAAAATGAACACCATGTAAATTTAAGTTTGTGGAGAACGACTTGTACTGTCATTATTTTACACTGTCACGGACGGTGAAAATGACATCCAGATCCTGCTCACTCACACGCTGGCATCTGGGGACAGACTTTGGGATGCCTGGAAACGCTCAAACACACGATGAGACCCAAGCGAGTCCATTTACATCTTCGTTGACACATTCCATTTTAAATTATTCTGCTCCTGGACTCGAATATTCATGCAGGATGGAATTCATGCAGAGGTCCAGTCAAGCTCACAACTTAAATGACTACTTGAGCATTTCGCAGAGGACAAACCTGAGACCCGAAGGGATTCAGTGACAGCCTCAAATCAGTCTCCCGCTAGCCAGCTCAGTGACAGGACTGGAATCCGTGCAAGGGTTCTCTGTATAATCCCACACGGAGGAGGTAGGCACGAGTAACTTCCAGCGTCCATGCGAAGGGTGCACCCTGGGGAACTTTTACATGTCAGAAAACAAAGAAAGTTTGTAAAAGACAGCCTTTGCAGAGACCGGCCAGGCTACAACTGGGTAAATTACAGTATTCACAGAGTTCCCAACTCCAGAAAAACCACTCTTGGGAAAGAGGATCCCTTCAAGTCACTAACATCTGGGTTAAGTGTATAGTATTTATGCTAGAATATATTTATCATTTGAAGTCCCTTGGAAACGGACTTTTAAGATGATATTATAAACATGAGAACTCTAATATAATTTAATTACTCTTTTATGATTTAGATTTTTAGGATCTCATCGTTTAATTTAATCATTTAACGAGCTCATCATTAAAAACACCAGTTATAGATCTCTATAATGTGCAGAGGTTTCCGGTTAATGACGTTTGGCTAGTCATTGAATACGTGCTCCCAAAGCCCAGATTTCCCTCTGCGTGCGGCCACGTCTCTACGATGAAAGCACCTGCCGTAACGTCTGACAAAGAGTAGGTGCGTAATAGATCTGAGTGTCTCTCCCCTTTCCTGTAGGTGCCCACGTGGCTATTTTGATGGGGGCAGTGCACGTTCTGTGCATTTCTGTGTGTGTGTCCGTTAACAGGGAGTTAAAGAAGTAGCCGCCACAGGACTCAGGCTCTAGAGGACGTCCTCGGTGACCTCCTCACCCGTGTGTGGTCAGACGGTAGCCACACTGGGCCCTAGACCTTCCACCTGGGCCGGCCTGTCCCAGTCTGCTCCCTGCAGTAACACGCCTCCCCACCCACAGGCCAGTCCCGGTCCTAACCACAGCGGATCTGAGAAGGAGCCTGGACCCCATGTTCCCCTTCAGAGCCGTGATTCGACTCCAGAAGGAGACACCTACCGGAGTTGTCTACACGTGTGTCTATAAGCCTGCTGAGGATCTTGTCCAGAGGAACATTCTGATTCTCTAGGTCTGCGGTAGTGAGAGTCTGTATTTCTGACCGTCGCCCAGGTAATGCCGAATGCCGTGTGCACAAACCGCACTCCGAGGAGAAAACATCTGGGCGGCCATTTCCCACCCCACGTGGGCACCCTCGACCGCCTCGGCTGCCTTCGCTTACACCCGCCGCGAGCGCTCACACCCGCCGCGAGCAGTGAGAGGAGGAGCCGATTGCCATCAGAAAGCAGGAGAGTGAGAGCAAGAACAGAAGCGAAGGGAGGGATGGAGGGAGAAAGGGAAAGACGGGTGGAAAACAGGAAAAGCAACGTGGGATTCCGAGGCTCTCCTGTCCCTGAATGTTCAGCCGTTGCACAGTAACATCGATGTCCTCCCCGTTCCCCAGACTATTTCCCAAATCTTAATACTTTGTTATTTGATTTTCACAACTAAATGCACTTCTTAGGGTTTATATCTAAGTATCTGCCAGATAATGTACAATTATGTGGGGTTTTCTCCCCAAATCCAGCCAACTAGAACATCAGTTAACTGCCAAGTGGTGTCCTAGACCCCGATGTGAGCATGTCTGTGTGTGGGAAAGGGCGAGTCACGGATCGCCACTTCCACTGGCTCCTAGCGCGGCGGCAGCTGGCGGACAGGGCCCTCCTTCCGTTCGCTCACAGGAACGCGGTCTGTGATCGCCGCGATCTGGCCTCTCACTGGAGTGCAGAGTGCCAGGACTTCGAGTCTCACCCTCCTGGCCTCCTACCCCGATCACCCTTGCCATTTGGGGAGATTATGATGTTCTTTGACCCTTTGTTTCTATGTCCATAAAACATGGATAATTATGTCTACCTTCTGGATTCTAACAAGAACTAAATGAAATAAAAAACAACATCTACTACAATGCTTCGTTAATAAGATAGAGACTCAATAAATAGAAGCTAATACTGATATTTTCATTCTGAAAAAGAAAATAATCATTTTTCTTTTAAAAGTTTGATAAATGAAAAAAAGTTTGATAAGTGATAGTGACTTCAAAATTATATTAATATTGGTTATTGCTAACGCTTTTAAGGCCACATTTTAAAACAAACAGAGTAAGCCTCGAACGCCATAATCCACGCCACGATGCATTTCAAGCTTTCAGAACCTCCCTGCAGTGGGCTGACTATGGAATGTCTTTGACATTCGAATCAGCATTTTAATTCCAGAAGATTAGAGAAAATAGAAAAGAAGAAAAGTTAACATTAACAATTTTGGCTTCCACAAAATGTTCTATAATTTGGGAGAAAGATATACTGGCCTTTTAGGAGTTAAGAACAATAATTAAATCCAGCCCCAGATCGACTATATAGACCCTGTAATGATTCAAGTATCAGTCCGTATTAATTGGGTACAGATGATCCCGTGTCTTCCATTTAATTCCTATCCACAGCAACTGAACATAAATTCTTTTCACAGAGTATTTCTCTTTTGCAGAAAAGATTGACTCTTGGACCATCTGGATATCATCAGAAACGAGGCTCGGACAGAATCGTTTACTGACTGAACAGACACTGAGACAGCCAGTGTGGTGGATGACAAGGAGCCCATGTTTTCGTTTAAAAAAAAAAGAAAAAACATTTTTGTCATTTGGCTCGCATGCATTTCACATTTCGAAATATTTTGGGACAAGCACCGAAACTGTGAGCCTGAATCTCATCATTATGGAGAAAGAAGCGTCTTCAGGGAAGCCACTGCCAAGTCGCCCAGACGCCTGACCCTTCTTCTAACCTTGTTGTTCGTCCCAGAAGAAACACTCGGGTCAGAAGACACCAGGAGGAGGAGGCAGCCCCACAGCGAACGGGGAGGTCAACGTGCCCAGAGATGGGCGTCTCGGAGCGGCCCCGCAGCTTCGGGCAGATTCTCTCACCTCCCGAATCTTTCTCCGTCTTTGCTGCAGCCAAATGTAAAGAGAACCTGGTTTACTCTCGGATTACTCCCCGGGCCGGGCCGGCTGGAAGGCGGAGGACGTGGCTAGCGAACGTGCAAGCTGCGCAGGCCGCCGGGGGCCCGCGTTGTTCCCTCCCAGCCCGGAGATGCCGTGGGCAAAGCGGCAGGGTTGGGACCGGAGCTGCCAGCAAGAAAGGAGACGCGCGGCCGGCGAGGGGGCCCCCGCCCCAGCCCTCCCCCAACGCTCAGCCTCTAGAACCAAGACTCGAGCCCCAGGTCAGAGAGGAAAGGCCGCGTCTCAGGGCAGCGGCTCCAGGCTCACGGCAGGTCACCTCCGTCCTGTCGCGGAACCGTCTCCTTTCGGAGCAAGGTCAAAAGCAGACTGGGCACGTCTGGGACATAGGGGTCTCTGCGTTGTCCACGGTTTTCCTCCCTTCCTCCCCAGATGTATGTCGGAGTCCGCGGCCGCCCCAGAACCCCAGCTTCCTCCATGAAGCAAAGAAGGAAATCGGCCGCGTCCGTGCGTGAGACCAGTTCTCGAAGGCGTCCGCACCGGACCGGCTTTCTTCATCGCGGCCTTTCCAACGGGGACCGCAGTCCCTGAGGCAATTCAGACAGCATGTGAAGTGTTTGATGGGCAAAAACAGGGCCACAGTAATTGATTATTGCTATTAATGGGATCACAGGTAAGGTGGTACGTCTTCTTTTGAATGAGCAGACCACAGCCGAGCGGCATGAAGAGACGGGCAAGTGTAACGGTTTAGACAGTGTTCTCAACCCTGCCCGCATCACACCTTCGCAGCGGATTTTTGTTAAATCCCTACAAATAAAAATTAAAGACTTGAGTGCTTGGCTCTGGAATCAAATGAACTTATATCTCATCTTGATTCACTGATTCACTAACTGTGTGACCATGCGTCCACTCCACTGCTCCCCGACAAGATGTATACACACTTAATCTCTCTGGAATATGAATAATATTGGGGGCCTGGGTGGCTCAGTCGGTTAAACAGCTGCCTTAGGCTCAGGTCATGATCTCAAGATCCTGGGATCGAGTCCCGCACCGGGCTCCCTGTTCAGCAGGGAGCCTGCTTCCCTCTGTCTCTTCCCTCTGCTTGTGCTCTCTCTTTCTCAAATAAATAAATAAAATCTTTAAAAAATAAAATAAGAAATAATGCGTGGATGATATTGTATCCACATCACTTATGGTGAGGATTCAGTGAATGACCAGATTTGGCACAAAACATACACTAAATAAACTGTTAACTTATTTTTATCATGATTATTTTTCTTCTTACGGCTAAAGTCAATGCTGTTAAGTTCTTCTCGAAGGTTGTCAGAAGATAGCATCATTGTACGAGTGTGTTTGGGTTGTATTGAGATTTTCTTGTGATTCTTTTTTGAGGAAAGAAGTTCTGACCAACGGTGTAACAAAAGTCCTGTAACAGTGAGCTACTTCATAGATTCTGAACCTGCATATGGTGCCTCATTTCATTATGCTGCCTGGAGTTGCCAAGTCACAGGGTTTGCATATCTTATCTTCTGATACATGTTGCCAAACTGTCTTCCAAAAAACGGCACCAACAAATACGGATTTTCAACTGAGCATCCATTGTGTGACAGGCGCTGTGCTGTATCTCATTTGGTTCTCCATATGATTATACAAAAGTGGATTTTTATCTTCATATATGGTACAATATTGTGAAAACAGAGCTCCAGTGTGTCAAATAACGTGCTGGAATTATATAGGTAGTAGGTGATGGAGAAGGATTTGAAACAGACCCTAATTTAAATGGACCAGATGCTTTCCAACTGCACCACAGGAAAACATAACTCAAGAGAGAAATGAATTTGAGCTGTTGAAATATACTCATAAATCTGTCAGATTTATAACTAAGTGACATCTCATCCCCGCATTTGTTTACATGTCTATAAAATTAGAAGGTTCAACTGACTAGTGTCGATGATGGCTTCCAACCCGAGGAGTCTGTGTTTGGGGTCGTCTTCAACATGAGTCCTGGTGGACGAGGGAATGTCTGCATGTAAGTATGTTAAGGATGTGACTATGTTGGCTGTTCTCCACGTTTACAAAGTACTAAACAAGATGAAACAGACCTTAGTTAGGTACAGCCAAAAGGTTTGTTTGTTTAAGATTTTATTTATTTATTTGACAGAGAGAGATCACAAGTAGGCAGAGAGGCAGGCAGAGAGAGAGGGAAGCAGGCTCCCTGCAGAGGAGAAAGCCCAATGCGGGGCTCGATCCCAAGACCCTGGGATCATGACCTGAGCCAAAGGCAGAGGCTTAACCCACTGAGCCACCCAGGTGCCCCCAAAAGGTTTTAGAGTTAAAAGATCACCTAAGATTATCTGATTGTCTCAGTGAAAAACCCAAGATATAATAATGGGTTCTCTGCCCTCAAATAGCTCCAGTAAGGAAAAAGACCATTAACAATCCCAGGGGGGTTGGGTATAAATACACCTGAAGCACAAAGCCTAACCAAATGGTGTCTTAAGGTCCTCTTAGCTTTGTGCCTCTATGGCTTCTCTCTACTAAAGATTCAGGCTTATTTGAAAGTTAAAGCTAACATGGGGAGCCTTAGTGAAAAAGGCACGCATAAATTATATTTCTGTGTTCCCCAGAGTTAGCATCACACATGCCTGTTGTCAGCTCCTAACCTGTCATGACTAGGCACTAGGCCAATAGTTTTGAAACCCTGACTTCTGATTAAAGATGTCGTTCCCTGGGCCTCATGTGCCAGAGATTTTAATTTCCAGGGTTTCCATCGGGAGCAGGAATTTGTACTCATGGTAAAGACCTTGGACGATCTAAGTGAAATGGTTTCCATGCTTCACTCTGAGGAACTAATCCTGCACTCAGCTGATGTAGCAGAGGAGAGGTACCCTCTCGGAGCTGGCCCATGGCCTGGATGCGCATGGAGGAGAAGAGTAGTTAAGGGCGCCTGGGGGACCCAGTGGGTTAAGCCTCTGCTTCAGTTCAGGTCATGATCCCAGGGTCCTGGGATCGATTTCTGCATCAGGCTCCCTGCTCAGTGGGGAGCCTGCTTCTCCCTCTGCCTGCTGCTCCTCCTGCTTCTGCTCTCTCTCTGACAAATAAATCAATAAAATCTTAAAAAAAAAAAAAAAAAAAAGAGTAGTTAAAAGTTTAGAAAAAGTAGACCGGAAAGGGAGTTCCTTTGGGGTAGATGTTGTTGCTGCATACTACTACTAAGATATCAAAGGCCATATGCGTTGTATTTTATTGTTGTTCTTTAAATTATATTGTGAAGTGAAGGCCTACCTATTGATAACAAGATAAATCAAGAAAAATGGTAAGAATAAGTATCATCATTGAGCCTTTATAATTGCTTCTGAAGAGTTTTCTATCTTTAGTTTCACAAACACTGACAATTTTCTTACCTGTGTTAAAATAGTCATTTCCACATTTGTGAAGAGATAAAACATGTGCACTGTTTCCTTCGGTTATATTAATCTGATCCTACCCTAAAGAAATACGTGACTCGACCAGTCAATAATGTTTATTGAGTACTGACTAATAAGGACACATAAGTAAACAAAGTAGATAGAATCCCTATTCTCATAAACCCTATAGACTATTAGTAAGCATTAAATGCAAATTTTAAGTATGAACAATATTATACATGTAAGTAGAAGATGCTATAAAAGTATACAATGGAAGGAACCAATAATTTAATGCATGGGATTCTGGGATATTTTCCTGAAAAAAAATACCAAAACTGAGACCTCAAGAATGAGTAGGGTTTGCGAGGGAAAGAAAGGAGACAGAAAGGAGCATGTGAAGGAGGAGCACAAGGCATTCAAGGGCCAAGAAAAAGGCTTGTGTGGCTGTAGCGTGAAATCCCTGGGGCAGGGCAGCAAAGGGGAATGGGTCCATTTTTCACTCTAAGTTAAGAATTACAGACTTTACCCAAAATTCAGTATGAAACTATGAAAGGGTTTGAAGCAGAAGACAGGACTGATCTGGTTTGTTGTTAATAAAGGTCATTCTCTGGCTGCAGCATGGGCTAGTTCTGTGAAAGAAGGAAAATGGACGTTGGAAGATGAGGTTAAAGTTCCTGAAATGACCCGGGTGGACAGTGTCGATAGACTGGGCTATGGTCGCGGCAAGAAGATAGAGAGAAGTGGGTGGATTCACAAAACACTGAGGAGGGGATTGGCAGGAATTGTCGGTTTCGATGGATCTGGGTAGAGGAAAAGTCAAGGACGTCCCGGCTCTAGCTGGAGCAACTGGGCGCCATTTCCTCAGACGGGAAAACATAGACGAGGATGAAGCAGATATTCAGATAACCGACTCTCCAGTAGAACCTCGAGGATATGTAACGTGGGTTGAACTGGCAACCAGTCACATGAGAATTGGGCAATCAATCGATCAATCACTCCACCCCTCCCTTCTATTTGTTCCAACTGTTACCATTTCTAAAATATTTAACACGAGGCTTCTCAATCAAGGATCCAAAAAACACAAAATTCCAAAGTGATTCTCTGCCCAAGCTTCCACTTCCACAGAATTCTGACCTTAAAGCCAATACTTTCCCAAGCCTAAATCATCTATTAAGCAAGCTGTTCACAGAGTATGTCTGTAATGGTATTTGATCTTCTCTTTTGTTATATGATAAACTATGATAAACTCTCTCAGAGACCAAGAATGAATCAGTTGGACACAGTATATTCATTATGGATAGATTTCAAAAAGAAACAGAGAAATCCTTAATGTTGGAGGTCCCTTCAGTGTTAGAGGTCTCTTTGAAAATAGGTATTTCTATACTCACTGTATACTTACTTATAGAATTTTTCAAATAGGAATTCTTAATAAACTAAAATTATAATCCAAATCAGTCAGACTACCATCTGGTATGTCTTAGAATCATATTGGCTCAGAAAATATTTAATAATATATGCCATTCACTCAGTTCCTACTTAGTGCTATGTATTTAGTTTCAAATCTTTCAACAAACCTAGAGACCTTTTTTTAAAGATTTTATTTTTTTAAGTAATCTCTACACCCGTGTGGAGTTCAAACCTAAAACCTGGAGATCAAGAGTGACGAGTTCCACCAACTAAGCCAGCTGGGCACCCCACCTAGAGACCATCTGATGGCTAAGAAACATGGAGGGAAGGACGGAGCTGGCCAAGGTCACACAGTCAGTAAGCGGTAGAGCGAGAACTCACACCCAGGTCTACCTGCCACCTGAGCTCTTTTTACTTCTCTGATCTGTCTCTTGTGAACTCAACCAGCCAATAAGGCAAGTCATATTTTCAGGTTTAAAGAAAAATGTTAATTATTCCTGCTCCACAGCTGGGAAACAGGTTCTTAAGGCTCCCAATCCTCTTCATCTGAATAACACTTAGTAACTCCTTAGTATACATCATTCATTTGTCTCAATGCCTTCATGGTAAATAAAAAGAGTTTTCCTTATTTCAGCCTAATTCAAGAAGAATGTGCATAACAACATTCCTTTAAAAACAATACTCAAAGGGTGCCTGGGTGGCTCAGTGGGTTAAAGCCTCTGCCTTCAGCTCAGGTCATGATCTCAGGGTTCTGGGATTGAGCCCCACATTGGGGAGCTTGCTTCCCTCTCTCTCTCTGCCTGCCTCTCTGCCTACTTGTGATTTCTCTCTCTCTGTCAAATAAATAAATAAAATCTTAAAAAATATATACATGAAAATAAAAAAATAAAAACAATATTCTAATCATCCCAAACTAGAAAAAAATTTTTTTCATCAACAGTAGAATAGATAAAGAAATTGTGGTGTATTTAAATAATTTAATTACTCTACAGCAATGGAAATGAACTCCTGTAACTGCAGACAACAACATGAATGAACCTCACAAACACAATGCTTAATGAAAGCAGACGTATGATCTAGCAATTCCACTTCTGGGTAATCATCCAAAGAGAAAAAACACTAGCTCAAAAAGATATATGGACCTCCACATTCAGTGCAGCATAATTCTGTAACAGCCAAGATACGGAAACAACGTAAGTGTCCCTTGATAGACGAATGGATAAAGAAAATGTTATAGAAAACACACACACACACACAGACACACACACACGCGCGCACGCGCGTGCGCAAACAATGAACTATTATTCAGCCATAAAAAAGGAAATCTTGGATGGTCCTTGAGGACATTATGCTAAGTGAAAAAAGTCTGACAGAGAAAGAGAAATGTATTATAATCTTGCTTACATGTGGGATCTAAAACAAAAACAAAAACAAAACAAGCTCACAGATATAGAGAACAGATCAATGGCTGCCAGAGGCAGGGTGAAGGGTGGGCCACATGGGTGAAGGGAGTCAAAAGACACCGGTGTCCAGCTAGAAAACAAGTCAAGGAATGTAATGGACAACATGGAGACTATAATTAATTATACATATTATTTATTATACACACATTGCATATCTGAAACTTGCTAAGAGTAAATCTTAAAAGTTCTCATTTTTTAAAATATTTATTTATTTTAGAGAAGGGGGGAAGGGCAGAGCAAGAGGGAGAGAGAATCCTCAAGCAGACTCGCTGCTGAGCCTGGAGACCCATACAGGGCTCGATCTCAGGACCCTGAGATCATGACCTGAGCCAAAATCAAGAGTTAGCAGCTTAACCAACTGAGCCACCGCAGCACCCCAAAAGTCCTCATTACAAGAAAAAATTTTGTAATGATATAATGCTTCGGTTTTGGTTTTTGTTTGTTCCGTACTGAAGTGAACTGATTGTTCGGCGGCATGTTAACTCGACTTACTGTGGTGATCATTTCACAGCATCACATCATTATGTCACGCCAACGCAATGCTGTGTATCATAGTTACCTCAAATTTTTTTCAAGAAAAAGAAAGAAAACAGATACAAATGAGTACCTACATTATGACTCATGTATCTGAAGTACAAAAACAGGCAACACTCATCAGTGCTGCGTGAATGCAGACTGCTGGCTACTTCTGGAAGGGCAACAGCTGGACATGGGCACACAGGTGAGGGGTTCTGAGGTACCAATGCTCTCTGCGGCTGTGCCAGTGTATTCGCTTCGGGAAAATTCATCAAATCGCATGTTTATGCTTTTTGCACTTTTCTGTATCTATGTATTACTTCAATATATTTCAATTAAAATAATTTACCAAAAGATAAAAATACTTAAAATGACTTTCATATTCAGGTGAGACCTTAGATATTTACAGTATCTAATCAATGAAAATATGAAGATGTTCCCTATAATATTTTAAAGATTTTATTTATTTATTTGACAGACAGAGATCACAAGAAGGCAGAGGCAGGCAGAGAGAGAGAGCAGGCTCCCCGCTGAGCAGAGAGCCCGATGCGGGGCTCAATCCCAGGACCCTGAGATCATGACCTGAGCCAAAGGCAGAGGCTTAACCCACTGACCCACTAAGGAGCCCCAATGCTCCTTATAATTTAAGCCCTTAGTAAGTATTTAAAATAGATAATAATGAAAATAATTTACAAAAGCACAGATAAAAAATAGCAAAATATTAATAACTATAAGCAGTTGGAAAAAATACTTTCCACAAAAGATTATTAATGCATTTCAAAGACTATTTCACTGAAGGATAAGATGACAGAGAAACTTCAACCATATGGAAACCTGGACAACAATTCCCCCTGTAACGGTGGATAAATTACTAAATTCTTCAGTTTCCATGTCACCACATCTAAGAGCAGGATAATTCCTGTCTTCCTCACAGGGGTGTTGCACTGCTTAATTAATGTTTGTGAAGCACTTTCTGTTCCCTGGGTGAAAGGAACCACAAAAGAGCAAACATAATTATGTTTAATTGCAGGGCTGATTTTGGAGACACACGCACACACACACACACACACAAAGTGCCTCTGGACTGCGATGTGATTCAATCACTCCATTAGAATCACTGTCCGTGACATATGCCTGTGGCTTCTGCTATACCTGAGAAAATGGCCTTTTAAATGTTATGCGTCTCTCTATCTGTAAAATGGGGTAACAGGCTTTCCGTGATTTGCAAGTGTGTCTTTATTCTTTGTAAACGCCCTGCTGTGATCTGTAGATGAAAAGCAGCCACAGATTGCTGTGAAAAGAGGAAATGCAACCTCCTGCCGCCTGGGACATGGAATTGCTCTTCTCCAGGGGAAACCAGAGAGCCGGATGTCTTGCAGGAAGGCCCCTGGGGAACCGGGTCCACTGAAGGAGAGTCTGAGAACAATCCGTTTGCAGGAGGCCAGGCTGCTAGATTTCGAGAACTTTGGGGGGTTGGTTTGTTGGCCTTCTGGGTGGTTACTTTCCACGCTCCCAAAGGGACCGCCGATTCTACAGGCCCTTTCACGGAGGCCATCATCATCCCTATTCTTTTTTTTTTTTTTTTTTTTCTTTTCAGCTTAACAGTATTCATTGTTTTTTTTTCCAATTTATTTATTTTCAGAAAAACAGTATTCATTATTTTTTCACCACACCCAGTGCTCCATGCAAGCTGTGCCCTCTATAATACCCACCACCTGGTACCCCAACCTCCCACCCCCCATCATCCCTATTCTTAATCAAAGGGCTTCAATGTCCACAAAACCAGGCTTTAGAAATCCCCGGATGCGCACAACTCGAACTACGACCTTTGTGCGCCGACGAACCGAATGGGGCCGTGGGGCCTTTGGAGCCCTGAGACAGATCTTTCTCAGACCTTGACGTGGGGACATCAAACCATTGTGTCACTGCGGCGCACACATTTTAGTAGAGAAGATCTTTATAAGAAGACATTCTAGCTATATTTCTCATTTCTCCTTTTTAACAGGCTAGGTAAAACCTAAAGAGACCCACGAGAAAGGTTTTGAAGTCCTTGGTGAAGATCAAAGGACTTCACACACGAACGCCAGAGAGCTCCTCTGGCATTAATTTCCACACCACGTAGAACTAACGGTGTCTCCCCTGTCTTCTCTTTAGTTAACATAGAGAAATATTCCTTATCCCCCCTCCTTGATTAAAGAAAATAGAATTCCAGGCAGAACAGACTACTCCCAGTTTTAAGTCACAATTTTGGGCCATATACTTCTATTTCTGTATGAAATCGTTCAATCATTAAACTTCTTCTTCCCCCCTCTATAAAGACAAGTCACACGGAGCTACTTTAAAAATAAAGAGCGGTATAAATCTTGATGACAGCAGATATGACTTTGCAGTAGCTAAAGTTCCCCCGGAAGATTAAGTTGTCTGTCTGAAGACCTCTGTACACCCACCAAAACCGTCTCGGGAACAACACTGACGCATTCTCTTCGGAAAATACAAACCAGACAAGTGCACCGGCTTAGTGAGTGCAAGTCCTGCGAGTTTCCTGAAATCCCACTCGGCCGTCCGGCGATTTGACTTTCAACACTTAGCAAGATACTCACTACCACTGTACAAACAGACCTGGGGGGTATCTATGGAGATTTTGTGGAATTTTAAAAGAATACACTAAATTGTCTACACATTCAAATCCTGCCCTCCAAAAATCACATACGCTACAGGTCGTTTTGAGGGTGGGATGAGAAAGAGAGGAATGAAGGGCCAAAACAAGAGTTTCATTTTATTTTGTTTTTATTTCAGTAAGGAAGCAAACGCTTCAGCGCTTCTGCTCTGCTGCCAAGTGGGGCTGGTGGTTCATGATGCGGGTGAGGAACCCATAAAAGCTCACAGTATTCAGGGAGCCAAAGAGCAACTCCTACAGGACAAGCAGGGCCCATCTCCACCAAGTTCACGTCCAAGAACATGGCCTCTGACTCCCTGGCTGCCAGCGGGACAAGTCATGTGGTTGTTTATCAGTCCTTCCTTTCTGAAGTTCGATTTAAGGGAGAGCGATTTGAATTCTTTCTGCAGGACGAATAAATTAAGAGAGATTTCAGAGGTTGATGTCATCACCCTTGATGCGATCCACCAGCCATTTCCGACTCTGACGTCTGGGTCTGGTAGGACTGTGTGAGGCATAATCGTGGTCGTTAGGCCTGGCCACGGGACTGAGTCTGACCAATGACATGTGGGCAGGAAGAACACATATTAGTTCTAAGCGGGAGTTTCAAGAACCAGCGAGCAATTTTCCATCGATTTTGTTCCTCTCCCACAGCTACTGGCCGCGTTCCAGGTGGGGTCTTCCTCGTCCGCTGAGGCATCAAAGTGCGAAGAACAGAACGCAGGATCCCCAGGCACACGCCGCGGACATAAACGGCAGGAGGGAAGAATGAGCCCTGTTGCTAAGGCACTGAGATGTGGGAGCCTCTGTGTCCTGCCCCCACCGAGCCCCTCTGACCGAGTCGGCTTCTCACTGAGGGGGTCCGGGGGCTCCCGCAACGATGACCCTGGGCCGCGCCGTGTTCCAGCCGCGTCGGCCGCCGTCTCGTCCGGCCTGGGCCTGCACAACCACACCGGATGCCCCTGGGTTCTGTTGCCCGTGGAGAGACTCTCTGCACGACTTCCCCAAGGCCCACGGCAGGGTCACCACTTCCAGTCATCCTGGGGACGGCAGGTGAGTAAATGAGTAAACACACCAACGTGTTCACATCGAACATTCACGAATCCCTCCCTCTCCCTCAAGAAAACTCGTCTCTTGAAGCACGAGGTGCTCGTGGCCTGACTCAGCCGTTCCGAGGAGCCGTCCAGGCGTGATGATGAATTCCAGCCACAGCTCCACGCCAGTGCCTGGACGAACAGGCCCGGGAGCGGCTACCATCTCCTTCCAAGAGCCGGAGTCCAGACTGGAATGCCAAATGGTCTCGGTTCTTTTTTTTTTTTTTTTTAAGAAACCAGAATCTTACATTTGTAGTCTAAATCTCCCTTTTTCTTTAGAAACTGCCCAGGTCAAAGAAAACATGAGTGGGAAGCACTCAGCACTCAGGCCCGCTGCCCGCAGTGCACAGGCGTCCGCAGCTGAACCTTGTGTGGCGTCTTTGTGGGGAAAGTGGCCATTATCCATCTTCAAGAAGCCCCGGGTTGTTAAGCCCAAACCCTGGCCAGGGACCCAGCTCAATTTGCAAAACAAACAAACAAAAATTCTACTACTTTCTTACTGGAAGAAATTTCCTTATCTTGGTAGCAAAAACTATGCTAACCAAACCAAGTCCAAGTCAGTATTCGACCTCTCTGTTGGTCTCACCGGATGGCTAGCTTCTGAATTCACTTTCTCTTTTTCCTGATTATCAAAGTAATATATGACTATGACTAAAACACAGCAAAATGTCAATATGAGTACAAGAGGTACTCATTGTCTAAGACTGATAATAAAGTTTAAAATACACTTATATTTAGAACTTTCTATTTTTACTTGTTTGGTATTCTAATTTTTTCTTATTAGGTAGTTTTCACTTTTTCCTAGACTAGTCAAGTTTTAGATTTGACTTTTTTTTTTTTTCTGGTCTCCAGAAAGAGTAATTTGATCTTAGTATATTCCTTTTCAAAGTGCTTCACTAATTCTTGTGGTAATTCTATGGTCAGACTTCTTCCAAAAAGATAGTGGGAGTTACCAACTCTTTTGTTATGAATGACTTGTCCAGGGACGAATGGTTTCATTATTTACTTTTTAACTTTAGTAAGTAAACTTTTTTCTTTAAAGAGTAATTCATATTAATTGTAGACAACTTGAAATACTAAAGCACGGAGAAAAGAAAAACGGTTCCCATAGCCCCACAGCCAAAAGATAACTAACATTATTATTCTGGTGTGCTTTCTTTCCATCTCCTGTTTTTATACACAGGGTTTAAACATAGGTGTAAAAAAAAATAAGCATATGCATGTGCATATGTGCACGTGTGTTATGTAGAGCTACGCGTTTGTATCACCAAATGGAATATACGGAGAGAGAAAGACAGAGACAGAGAACACTATATATTGCACACACATTATATATTCAGGTATAATTACGTATTTTTGTTATGAGCTTTTTCACTTATTACATAAACGTTAGCTGGGGAACGCAACTCTGCCACTCATGTTCCACTTGAGGGGAAAGTTCTCCCTTATAGGGAAAATAAAGGAGAAACACTCCGTCCTCCCCTGCCCCAAATCCATACACTGAAGTCCTAGCCTTCGGTAATTCAGAATGTGACTGTATTTGGACACAGAGTCTTTAAAGAGATGATGAAAGTAAAAAGAGGTCATTAGGGTTGACTCTAACCCAACATGATTGGGTCCTTATAAGAAGAGGAAAGACTGGGACACGGAGAAAATGTGGGCACGCAGGGGAAGGAGCACGTGAAGACAGAGGGGGAGACAGTCATGTGTAAGAGACGTCCTCGAGTCAGACCAACCCGGACGACACCCTAACCCTCGAGCGTCAGCCTCTAGCATCACGGAGGCCGTTTTCAGCTCTGTCTGTCTCCCAGCACCTTGAGCTAGTGTGGGCTCAATAGAGCTTTGAAGAAGACGCTGAATTGATGCCATTTTCTCTCCTGGCAAAGTGAAAAAGAGCTCTGACTGATCTGTTTTCAGTGAATTCCAAGACTTGCTATTTCTGGAGTACTTGTAGAGGTCGCTTCTCTGTGGGGTCATTAATCTGGCGGGAACTGAAATAACCTTGTTTGCCCCAGAACTTTAAAAGTACATCAGGGAACCAGAATTCTTGTAGCCCGCTGTCCTTTTCATCGACTCTGGTCTGGGAGCAAGGAGCTGACCACCCCCTCCGCTGGGCTTCCGAAGAGGTTGGGAGAGTTGAGATTTTACCTGTTGTGTTCCTAAGGACCTGCTTACGCATCGGCCCCCTGTGACAGCAAGCCAGGAGCTCTGTTCGGCGCAGACAGTCCGGAGCGCCGGCCTGAAGTGCCGAAAACACCGTGAGGCACGGGGAGAGGAATACAGCATGAGCGGCCTGATACCTGGGACCTGGCAGTCGAGTCAGGGACACAGACACACGCCCAGAGCCTACAATACACGGCTGTGATGAGGGTTATGAGGGAACACGGCGAGATGGCAAAAAGCAAGGTTAATTTTGCCGGAGGCAGGGCAGTCTGGACAAAGAGGCCTCACAGAACAGAAGGCAGCTGAGCGGGAACCTGGAAGGAAAGCAGCGATAAAGACGGGGACACGGGAGAGCTGGCTCTGTTCGAGCTGCCAACGGCCTCAGCTCACCCTCTCCTCTCTCCGGTGAGGAAGGTGAGCCCCGCAGAAGAGCCACGACCTCAGGCTGCCCACCCGCCCCCCTCCACACCACCCGCACGCAGCTCCAAATCTACAGGAGAAGAGGACGCGTAGACCAGAGTCTTTTCCCTCCCTAGGCGTCTGTGACAGACACCAGAGGCAGCAATTAGTGGTCCGGCCACACAAGCAGCCCACGGCCAGGGCAGCCTCTGCAGGAGGCCATCGCGTGTGGTCGTTATCAAGGGACCAGATTTAGCGGCCGGCAGAGCCGCACCTGGGCCCTGCGGAGAATTAGCAACGGAGCCGAAGTAACGGGGCTAGATCAGAGCGAGCTCTAAGCTCCAGGTACGGAACCTTGTGGAAAAGTCCAACTTCGGTTCAAAAGAGAAGATCTCAAAAGCAACCAAAGGAATGATGTTTTGCCCTAGAATGACAGGGTTCGATATATCAGAGGGGCAGGCGTGGGCCTGTGCTCTCGTGGGGAGTGTGCTTCCCTGCGTGAGTCTGGGAGGGCCGGCCCAGGCGGCCACTCTCTGTCCCTCCCTAGACCCCACTCCCTCCCCACCCCTCAGGTCCTGCTGGCAAGGACAACAGACCATCCCGAGGGGGCTGATGCCAACCCCAAAAGCAAACCTCCTGAGGAGAGTCAGAGAAGCGGCCAGGGCCCGAAAGAATGCCCCGCGACAGTTTGATTTAAAGAGACTATTCAGTTCTCTTCCCTCATCCCTACCAGGGCCTGCGTAACTGAATAATTAAACGACGAATCTTTATTTATTTATTTTAGATTCACAGGAGCAGCTGTGCCTTTTCTCTTTGCTGAAGGACACCCAGACTTGATTAGATCTGTTTTGTTTCCACCTCGTTTTCTCTCCTCTGTGTTCTCCTGACCCTGTACCCTCATCTCCGTCCTTGTTCCCACCATGGAAATAGTTGTGCTCCTGCCCATTGCTGAAAAAAAAACATTTCTCCATAAAACAACAACAGAACGTTGCCTCCAGAGAGCAGATGCAGTAAAAATGGTCTGATTAAACTCTGAGGCTTTGTCTCTTGAAAAAAGTGACGCTTATTTTCCATGCACGAAGCCACCAGTTAGAGATGCACAATGGTGACGACAAATTACCCGTGCGAGTGGACTGACTTCCCGATGGTGGAAACGCATTTCTGAACGACAAACAAAGCAACTTTTACAAGTACTATCAGTTTAATAGCGTTTTTAATCCGTTTATGGAGCACTCTGAAGGTATAGACGGTAGTATTTTTCCTAACAAAAGTTAAATAAGATACGGTAATGGGGTATCAGAGCTGGGGAAGGGGCTGGCATTATACGCAGCCTCTAGACCAACCGTGTATTCTCCAGATGGGGAAACCGAGATATAGAGAAACCACAGGGGTTTTCCCACATCAGACAACCAGGACCAAGCCTCAGAGCAAATGAGGAAATTCCAGGCTAGAAACCCGCCGTAGTTCAAGTCTCTGGTGGCCACATTGAGCCTCTGTCTCTTTCAGGGCAGCCGCGGCCGGCACAGCTGTGCGGACGTGTATGCGTGTGAGGGACGTGTGTGTCTCGGCGGCGGTCCCTGCTCGCTGACAGGACCCGAGCACTGAGAAGTCGCAGTAAGATCCGGGACTAATTCCCCGAGACCTCCCGTAAACCCCAAACGAGCGGCCTGTTCCCGGAAGGGTTACTCGGCTTTCTATCAAGGTTTCCATAGAGACAAAGAGCCAGACTCCGTCCCAATAAAGGGCATTTTTTGCCCAAGAACGAGCACAGAGTATATGGTAGGTTTGGGGGAAATGCTTGTCCACCTGCTGTGAAGAACGCGGGATACATTTTCACGACACAACAGATGTAACTTCCGGAGTACGAAGTCCACATAGAGACCCCCTCGCTGTTAGGAGAAATGCCCGGAGCACTCAGGGGATGAGGGAGGGGGAGTCTGTGGGGCGGCGATGGGGGCAGAAGGAAGAGGAAGGCAGAACCGTCAGCTTCCCCGGCCTCGTGGCCAGATAAGTTTATTTCATTTCAGGCCGACGCGGCTGCCTCTGGAAGCCCCTGGCCACAGCCGTCCACTCAAGGTCTCACCTACTCAAAAAAGATCGCGAGCCAAAGGACTTTAAAAATCCTATTAACATTTTGCTTCCTTGCCTTCCTCACACAGTGATTCAGGTAAAATAAAAGCCACTTAAAACTGCTGACTCTGGGCCACGCGGTGGCGCGGTGGGTTAGAGTCTGAGCGGCTCAGGTCGTGATCTCAGGGTCCTGGGATCGAGCCCCGCATCGGGCTCTCTGCTCAGCGGGGAGCCTGCTTCTCCCTCTCCCTCTGCCCCTCCCGCTGCTTGTGCTGCCGCTGCTCTCCCCTCTTTCAAATAAATAAATTAAATAAATAAAAATGCTGACTCTTCATGTCCGTGAAAGATACCTAACCTAGCCTCCTCTCTGACTTATTCACGAAATCTGTGAAATCTGGTTATATATTTCTCTTATACAATACTTCTGATTGTTAAAATAAGGAAAACTTAAAAAATAAAAAAAATAAGGAACATGAGAATGTAAACTATTGCATGAGCTACTAATTATATTGAAATCTGCTTAAAAGACCCTTGTACCCAAAAGCTTCTGTTATCACTGAGCTGTGCCAATGCCCACATTCCTAAAACAGCGGCTCTGTGTTCTAAAGGCACATTTGGAGACCACGCTTGTAGGGGAAACCAGAGAAATGCCCACAGTCACAAGAGCCGGGTCTACTTCTCTGAAAGGAGACTGAAAACTTCACAAATCCTCACAAGCAGAAATCCTATTAAAGAACCGTAGCTTTACCGTCTCTCTTGCAGCTTACAGAAGCCCCTTCCCCGAACAAGGCAGAAACTGAGTGAAGCAGTTGAGTGCGGATGTTCTCGTGGCAAAGAAACACCGTCATCGACAAGGGAAGCATCGCTCTAGCGAGAGGCATTCTTCGGGTCTGCCGTCTCCCTACCTCTTATTTGACAGCTCCCCCAATCAAATTAACTTTGGGATTATAAACAAACCAGAAACGTGCTGTGTAGGGACCCTCCAGCCCTGTGTTCCACTTGCACTGGAAATGCTCTCAGAGAATTTTTCGCCTGAGAATTCAAGGGCCAGGCCCAGGCCGGCTGAACCCCGTTCTTCTTCTTCCCGCTCCAAACGGAATCACCCTTTATTGTCTCCCTCTTTGTCATCGACCACGTCTGTCTTATTACCGAGACCTCCATGTTTCACTTGTGGCGTGTCCTTCATCTGGATCTCCTGCTCTCTGTCGCACGCCTTCTTCCCATCCACGTGCAAGTCCAAGTGGGCCCCACGTCGGCCGTTACGCTCTTATTCAGCCGAGCGCTGTAAGTCAACGTCTCTTCATCCCAATTCAACCTGTACACCGAGGCAAGCATCGCCTTTAACGCATCATATTCCTACTCACAACTTAAAATTAAAAAAATCAAAGCTATCTAATTCCGTTCCAAAGCCTCCTATACCTCTAGAATCATACACCCTGCAAGTCACTTTGCGGAATCTTCTAACCCAAAAGGGCGAATCTCCTCACCGAGTCATGAACTTGAGATGTCTGTTCCTTTCTACGTCCTGACCCATGGAATTCTATCTGACAAGCCATTTATTTAATATCTCTGGGCCTCAGTTTCTTTAGCTATAAAATGAGGCTACAATACACGGCAGGGTTTTTGAGAACCTCCAATAAGAATAATTTATTTGCAAGTTTTTCTAAATTGTTAGGCTCTAGAAACGTTCAGCTGTTTATGAGCCTTGGTCTGCTTCACGGTGGTACCCAACACACTTAGCACCTCTCACCCACTGGGACAATCCCACTATCGACGCACGTGCGGCTGTCCCACACCTGACTGTAATCTATTTGGAAGCAGAACTGCATTTTGTCACAATTCACCTTGAGCTTTTTCCTAATCAGAAGAGTCTGGGGGATGAGCCAGTCTTCTCGGTCTTTTCAAGGCCCACCACAAAGTAGACGCGATACACATCTGCCGTTGCTTTAGTTGGGCCCTGAAAACAAATAAGGGAGAGCAGCAGGCTCTCGTCTCCTCAGACCAACTTTCCCATTAAGGGACAACAAAAATGCGTGGTAATTAGTGAGAAAATATCTGTGAACTGTTAGAAATAGTTTGAGAAGCATTTGCCACAAACAGCAACTTCCTGCTCTGGGGAACTTTGAAATTGTGATTTCCAAATAGTGACTTGATATCCAAATCTCACATTTTGCATGTTATAACCTCGGGGAGGGCAGATGGTTACACAGAGGCAACCAAGTCTTGTGAAAAACAGGGGCTCTCAGTGAGTCTCCAAGAGTATTCAGAGTGTCTAGATTTAAAGATAGTGGGGACTTAACAAGGTTTTTTGCAGTCGTTTTCTCTTTTCCCCTCCCCTGCCATTATCTAGAGAAATGCATGTGAGATTTTTTTCTATAAGCTACAAAAGCAAGCGTGCCCCTGCTTAGATTCTCTAATAGTCCTTTGGTCATAAAACTGTGGTTTACGGTTAGCAAAGTTTCGTGAGCTCATGCTTCCCCTGGTTACGCAACTTACCCCAATCAAACATCTTTCCTCTCCTTTCTGCCCGGGGCCTCCATCTGCCATCTGTTATAGGACTCTTTCCTCCCGCACAAAGATGACACAGCCCACACTACTTACAATAATCCATTTTGGAGTGTAACTGTGCACCTTGTAAATGGGAATAACGTTCAGAGTAGCCTAGAATTATAGGGCTACAAGAATACTTAACATTATCTATAGCAGACCTGCAGTCCAGTTAAAACTTTTACAAATGGATGAAAAGTCTTGGCCCGTCTGAAGATTTCCTGAAGAAGTGAGGACACAATCTGTAAAACTCCTGCAACAATTTACTACCAGGCAAATTAGCTAGGATTTATTTTTTAATGGTCAACTCTCGCTCTTGGAAATGGTGTGACAAAATGGCCACTTTCACACATTATGGGGGGGCGTATAAATTTGAAAACTCTTCTGAAAAAAAATTGGGCAAATGTATTAGGCAAATGTTGGAACCTCAAGCTGTTCCAACCCTTGGACTCAGTAATTCTGGATCTAGAAATGGCTTAAGGATATAAAAGCTGAAATACGGAAAGAAAACGTTTAATGTCTAAAATGTTTCTTAATTATGGTTACTCCAATAGTAAAAAAGGGAAAGTCTTAAATGTCCAACACCATGGGATTGAGTATGGAAATTAAGAGATTACACTGAACAAACGGAAATTGCAACCACATCCCTTAACATAGAAGAGGGGTGGTGAAGAGTCGGTTACAAAGCAGATTTACTGTCGTAGCTGATGAAGCCCACATCAGTAACCCCAAGGGAAGCTCAACTATTTGGTTTCTGAGTCTAATGATAGAGAGGTCTGGTGGGCTGGGATCCCATGCATCTCCCTTGTCGTCTTCTAGGCCTGCCGTAAAGTAGACACAGACACGAGTTTGCTCATTGCTTACATCGGTCAGTGAAAATGAACAAGGTAACGAAGAATCTCATCTGAGAAATTTTACTTTAAGGGAAAAATACATGCTGGTGAGTGATAAAGCACACAGTGGGGGGTAGGGCTTCATGATGAGCCCCATTGTCCGTTCAGGTCATCCCAAGCTCAGTTCCCACAAGATTCTAACTGTAAACCCCGTGGCACCACACTGGAAAATATTACATCTATCAAAACACTGGGAAGGGTAACATTCCGGTGACATATTTCTTATCTCTTACTATACTAACAGATGAATTTTCCCAGTAATAAGTGATACAGTGGCAGGCTCCCCTCTTTTCGGTTTATTCTAGAGTTCTCAGACTCTAGGAATGGAGATGGAGCGGGGGGGGGGGGGGGGAGAATCATCGCACCATCAATTATTATATACTCATTCAACTAAGTCAGGAGAAGGCAAGATAAAATTATAAATGGGAACATGGATGACTTTCTATCAGTTTTTTAAAAATTTTATTTATTTTTTTATGTACATATTTTTTTTATTTTCAGTGTAACAGTTTTCATTGTTTTTGTGCCACACCCAGTGCTCCATGTAATCTGTGCCCTCTCCAATACCCACCACCTGGTTCCCCCAACCTCACTTTTTTATTTCTACTTTTCAACTTTTTTCCAAATTTCTTATGAGGAGTAAGTGCTGTTTTACAATTTTAAATGAAAAAAACTAAAGGGAGACATCTTGCTGATAATCTAACTCATAACCACAAAAGTTTAGACCAGAGTGCCTTCCTCATTTCAAAAAACAGTTAACTGCCACCCTTTGCCAAGTAGTGTGCTGGGTAAGAGATGAGAAAGCCACGAACCATGTTCTCAAGGACGTCAGAGATCTCTGAGGGAGATCTAGGGTGGCACCGAGTCAACTGTTAGTAACACAGGTCACGGTAGGGGGTGCGTTAGGGCACAAGCAAAGGAGTTCCTGGTTCTACGCACACTGGCACGTGAGCAACAGAGGATTTCATGGGAAAAGGAACTCCCAAGATGAGCTTAGGAGGAAGTTTCACTTCACTGGGGGTAAATGATGGAAGGAAATTCCAAGCAGAGACAACAGAACTAAAGAACACGACCAGGCTGGGAGCTCAGGAAGGTACATCATGAGCACGAAAGAGGTGAGGAAGCTTGTTCATACGGCAGCCCAGAGAGGACGACGGGTACGGAGGCCTGGAGAAGTGGAGGACGGGTAAAATCTGCACTTTACCGACAGAGGCAAAAATCGGTAGGACTCAGTGACAAGACTGGCTGTGGGAGACGGAGGACAAGCACTGAAGCGTGACTCCGAGTTTTGCAGTTCAGGCAAGACTAACTAACCCTAATCCTGTTTAGTTAGGGGGACAGTGAGGCCATTAATTAAGTCAAGAAAACTACGAGAAAGGATACGTCTGAGAAGAGGAAAACAAGAAAGGAGGTCGCGGTGGACACCTGGAGTCTGACTGCCTCTGCACGAGCCCCCGACAGTCGTGGGTATTACAGAGAGAGAAGTGTCCGCCGGCCGCAGGACACAGGCCAGGGCTCGAGGCGGACGTCTGGGAGTGGAGATTGCTTGCCAACACAAGGCTGGAGAACAGGAGCAGCCTGCTCACCATGCCCCCTAATTCCAGATCAGCCTTCTCCCCTCCCGTCTGCTCAGCTCCGCGTACCGCGGCCCCAGTGACCTTTCAAAGGGGAAAGCTGATCATTCAATGCCTCAGCTTAGAACCCGTCCATGCTCCCGATCTCACGGGTAGTCAGAGGAACGTCAATTGAAAGGACAATGAGATTCTATTTTTTGCCTGCTGGGCTGGAAAAAATTAAAGATTGATAATATCCACTGCTGGTAAGCACATGGGGAAGTGAGCATACAGTTCTGGTAGGTGCAAATCGCTATGATATTTTGGGACATCTATTACCATTTTAAAATCTCATAACTTAGGGTGACAGACGGTAGCTATGCTTGCGGTGAGCGTAACGGATAGAGAAGCTGCATCGCTATGTTGTACACCTGAAACTAATGTAACATTGAGCCAACTACACCCAAAGAAAAACAATCTTAAGATAGAATTACAAACCATAAAATAAAATAAAATAAAATAAAATCTCATGACTTTGGATCTAGCAGTCACACTTTCAAGACTCTTTTGGAAACAAAATCAATGGTACAAAAGGATGTATGTACAACAGTCCTCACTGCTACTGTGTTTGTAAGAGCAAGACCTTAGAAATAGCGGGATGCTTACTAAAAATGTAATGTTCAACGTGAGACAGGAATCCATCAGAATCCTAGAGGAGAACATAGGCAGTAAAAATGTAATGTTCAAACAAATGAATGGCAATCCACATTATGCAATAGTATGACAGCTGTTAAAAAGTAATAGTAATCTCTACATATGTTTATATTTGGATGTAGGAAAGATGTTTGTGATAGATTAACTAAGATTAAGGAAAACCTGAGTTGCCGAATTCTATGTGCTGATTTAAGAGAAAACAAAGAAAAAAGTGACATTCATAATAGCTATGCTAATAATAGTTAATGTGAATAGTGTGCCTATTTTTATCAGATATTATTGTAAGTGTTTTATGTGCTACTAGTAAAGTAGGCAAAAGATCCCTGTGGCCCCCATTTCACAGATAAGGACACTGAGGCCCAAACACATTAACTTGTGCAAGGTCACACAGCTAGCAAGTGGCAGGCGGTGTTTACACCAGGCGTGTGGCGAAGCCCGACCTCTGCTCTGTTCTACTACACAGATTATTAGAGAAGGGCTAGAGGTTCTTATTTCTTCTACCATTGCATTATTGGACTTACTAGGAAATGTGCTGTTTCTATAATTGAAAAAAGCTCACTAGGAACAGAAGGGAGTGAGACCCCACAGACTCCCAACTGTCCTTACAACAAAAGTACAAAGTTCCCACCGCCGCGCCTCCGAGAAGCCCATTCTTCTAAAAGACTCAGTCCGCACAGGCTGGGGCCTGGCCCGCTGGGGATTAAACTGCCCGCAGCGCTTGGACGTCGATTTGAGGAGAGACAATGACAATCCACGTTCGTAAACGTCTTCAAAAGCTTCTGAGGACCCGGCCTCCCAGAGAGAGAGGGGGAAAGAGAGGAGCTCACCAGCTCGGGGTTCACGTTTCAGAACCTGATGGTGCCTCAGAAAGAGACCCATTATCAGGGAGCACAAAGGGCGCCGCCTCGTCAGGCCTGACAGGGAGCAGACTGCGCGGAACAAAGCTCTGGTGCCTTATTTATGCGGCGGTCCCAGCTGCCCAGGCTGGGCCGTCTGTTGCCCCGCACCCGCGAGCCCCTCGGAGGTCATCCCGGGCCTGCTGGGCTGTGAATCTGCGCGCGGTGCGACCCCAGATCAACACCCAGAAGCTCCTCCGTTGCTACCCACAGGACTAGCTGCCGCCCAGCCTGTGGCCGGGTCTCAGGCCAGAAGGAGCCGCTCCCCTCACCATCCACCCTCACTCGGGCCTTCGCCCCTACCTGACCCAGCAGGTGTGAAGCTCAGTCTCCTTGCCCGCGCCACCCCTCCCACGGCTTCCAAGGGGCCTCCTAGAGCCGTGTCACAGGGCAGCTGGGCTTCCTCTGGACGGAGGCTCGTGCAGGCCGGCACTTGCCTCAGCTGGAGGCACGAAGTAGGTGTCCGGTGCTTAGCCACTGAGCAGAGGAAAGGGCCGACTTCCAGAATTGTTTCTCTGCGGGATGGGAGTGGAAGACTTTTCCAGTCTTTTCTCTCTTCATTCTAAGATTTCTCAGTCTGAGGGGCGCCTGGGTGGCTCAGTGGGTTAAGCCACTGCCTTCAGCTCAGGTCGTGATCCTGGAGTCCCGGGATCGAGTCCCGCATGGGGCTCCCTGCTCCGTGGGGAGTCTGCTCCTCCCTCGGACCCTCCCCTCTCGTGTTCCCCCTCTCTCTCATTCTTTCTCTCAAATAAATTAACTAAATATTAAATAAATAAATAAAAGATTTCTCAATTTAAGATATCGAGATATATGTGGACATATTGCATCACGATATTTTTCTTTTTCACTAACAACTACTAACGAATAACTGAAATGACGCCATTCTCACCCATGTGCATTCCAGCGCGCTTAACTTGAACAGGCGAGGGACAGAATTTCAGAATGTTCACAATCTAATCGCCAGTGGCACTCCCTCACACACACACACACACACACAGACACACACACACACATTTTAAGAATACAAATATTTATTAAGAGTCTTTATTCAAGGTTTTTCCATCAATAGGGGAAGACAATTTAAAAGGTTTGAACACTGGTAGTTTAAAGAGAAAAGGGAGAATAATGCCAAAGTCTCTTCAAAACACACGGGTTTCTCTCGGAGGTGACTCACATAGCAGCAGCGATCCTGGCTACAGGAGAACAGGAGGGGCCCTTCGGGCATCTATTAAAAAGCAAAAATCAGAGGCATGTCCCGAGGCACCGATCATCTCGCCATTCAGGAACCCGCAGGCCCAGCTTTTCTTCTGACGACTTTGTAGGCCGCTTAATGTCCTGGTTGCCATTTTTCTTTCTCTTTGCAATTTTCTGTCCATTTTCTGACTTGAACAGCCCCAGCGGGCTCCAGGTTCCCAAGCGGAGCGGCACTGCCCACCCCGCCACCCGCCGGAAGACAGGGGGAAGATGCTCTGTGGGTTCACGGGGAACGACCTGGGCTGCAGGAGGCCACCCCAGCCTAAGGCTGAAGGCCTTCGGTTCTCAACTACGCAGCACCGCAGACCTCCGTGGGACTGATTCTCGGAGAGGCGCTCGGCTGGGGTCCAGAGCTCGGGGCGTGTTCTGACTTGGGGCTGGAGAGGGTGCACGTGCTGCCCTCGAAGGACATCTTCTACGAAAGACCGAGACGGTTTTCTGTGGGCAGCAGCTGCGCGTGGGCAGCCCTCAGTTGTGGAGGGAATGGAACCGCACGGACACGAGGCTCCTCTGTCTTCCCCACAGCATGCAATGTTCCGTTGGTTTTGCAGTAGATCTATTGAATACAGCAACCCCAAACGGTATTTTTACAGACCCGTAAGAACACCAGAGTTCAGACGTCCGCCTGCATCGCTCAGTCCCAAGGGCACAGACCGCACCAACAGTGTTAGCTACTGGGGTCACAAAGGTGGAGCCAAGTCCGTGGATGCACGGTTGCAAATCCATCGAGGCTACAGAGGAAAAAAGAATTATCCCGCCGAGTTCGGCCTCGTGCTAGAAGAGCCAGAGAAATAGACTTGATGGATGAAGGCTAATTTTGTATAAATGCTAGGGACTGAAGTGTCTAGTGACTCTGAAAATGAGCTGCTCGAATTACAAGGTCAGAATTCCAAGTATGGTAAAAATCTCTGGTTTCCTGCTATGTTTGCTTTTCTTTATGCTGTTGTTCGTTTAGATCCATGTCAAATAGTTCAGCTCAGATATCTCTCCTGAGTTCCAGAACCATGTACGTACCGTCCGCTAACTGAACGTCCCCACTGGCCGGTCCCCGAAATGTCTTCATCTCAAATTGTCCCAAGCCTCCTTGCTGGCCTCCCAGACCTGCTGTTCCTCTGGTGTTGCCCCATCAGAATGAGGACGTCATGGGGACTGGTTTCTACACCAGAAATCGGGGCGTCCACTTGGGCCCTCCCTTCACTGTGGGCCTCCCAACCGATCTATAAGTATCAATATCACACCCCGTTATCTGGGGAGGAACGTGTTCCGAGACCCCCGGAGATGCCTGAAACCCTACACGGCAGGGAGCACTGTACATCCCGTGTGTTTTCCCCAGGCGTACACACCCGTGATAAAGCCTAATGTACAAACCAGGCACCGTAAGAGAGTAACAGTAACTAAGAACAAAATAAGACGATTATAACAATAGACTGTAAAAACGCGATGCGAATGAGGTCTTCCTCTCCCTTAAAACACACCTGGTCGTGCTGTACTCGCCCTTCTTCTTGGGACGCTGTGAGACGATAAAACGCCTGCGTGTTGAGATGAAGTGAGGTGAGTGACGTGCCCCGTGGTTCAGGGTTAGGCTACTAGGGACCTTCCGCTCCCAAGCCTGGTCACTGAAACCGCAGATAAGGGAGGGGCTCCTGAGTTGTGCAGCACCGAGGGGCAGTTCAGAGTTCAAAACAGCCCCGCGCACTTCCCGGCTGTGTGTCCTTGAGCAAGGACCTTCACCACCCCGTGCCTCAGTTTCTTCATTTGAAGGACACGAAAATAATAATGATGACGACGATGATCTCATCAGCCACATGTGGTTGTGGGGTTCAATGAAACGCACGAACGCAGAGAGCCAGGAGCGGTCCCCGACAGACGGAGAGCACCCGGGGTGCCGGCTGCTGTGGGTCACACCCTGGTACACAGCGTGTTTCAGGCACAGGCTTCCCCTCGCGCCTCCCAGCGTCCAAGCCGGTCTCGCTTTGCGGGGACCTCCGCGGCCCATCCTTGTCCTCACGCGCTGCCGCACTCGTCTTCCGGGGCCCATCCCTGGGGAGGGAAACCGAGTGCCGTCCAGGCCTACGCTGGGGGACGGATGGTGGGGGTAAGATGAGCCGCAGAAGCTCCCTCTTTCTCGTCTCTGAATATCATTAAAATTCAACGCTGACCTCTCCGTTTTAAACTCTATCCCAAGGGACCCACAAAACGTGCCGAAAGCACAGCCTTCTCTCAAGTGCAAGTGGCTCGGCCGGCCTCTGTGCTGTGCCCTCCCCTGGGCTGGACTCGCCCACCTGGGTTGCCAGGCAGTGAGCGAAGGACTGAGGACGCAGACGACCCCGTTTGCCTCTGCACTTCTCAGCAGGGCCTGGCCGTGACACGCTTTCCCAAAAGTGCCAGTTGAGTGTGAGCTGCGGGACGATCCCGTAGGTGCGGGCCGAGTCACTACTCTGTGACGCTCGAGCAAGCCAGGAGGACAGGACAAAGGTAAAACCAGAGGCCATCTGGCCTGTAAACTCTCAGTGCCCTAGCCGTGCGCACGCCTGTAAAAGGGCGATATCATGTTCCCTGCTTTGTCACACAACAGGTCCCACCATGCACCGGTGGCTCAGCCTCCCCACAGGGAAGGCTGGAGGAGAGTTTGCTAGAGTCTAGCAGGGAAATGATGCTGGACGCTGAGGAGAGAACCCGGTGCATTGGTCCATCCAGCAAATATTTACCGAAACCTACCACAGACCAGGCCCCGCCCTCACAGGGGACCAGGACCTCTGCGCTGTGTAATTCAAAGGGGTGTTGTTCACCCCCTGGGGAAGGCAGAGGTTAAGGTCTGTGTCATTCCCATATGGTGCGGCACAGTATCGGAAAACAGATTCCTTTCGATAAAGAAATTAGTTCTCTTCGAGTGAAATTTTTCAGCATTATTTCTTCGGACAGTTCGTTGGTCACCTTGGGTCCGTTTCAGCTCGCCCAATGCGTCATATTCGAACAGTCTGACTTTCCCTTTCCGTCCCACACAGACCCAGTCACATCCTCTCGAGCACCGCAACGAGGTAATTAAGAAAAATGGAGTGTCGCATGCCGCAGACAGAGGATCTGTCTTGGAGGGGAACCAGCCTGCTTCTGTCCTGGAAAATTGGGTGTTCAAGTGAAAAGGCGTCAGTTAATGTTCTAGGTCCTAAAGTGTCATGGACTCCTGTGACCCTCAGTGGATTGAGTATCTCCTCTGAGCCCCAAGTTCCTTCTCCTTAACAGGAAACTGATAGCCCCACCCCAGGGCTACCGTAAACAAGGGGCTACCTGCCCCTTAGCGATGGATCACCAGAAGCAGAGTGAAGACAGCCCAACAGTTTGAAATGACCTAAAAGTTATGGGAGAAAATGGCTTTTGTTTGAAGATCTCCTGGTGTTCTGTGGGGAGGGAAGACGCTCCTCTGCTCTTCACGCGTACGTCTTTCCTGGCCTGCATTCTAGGTATTTTATTGAACATACTCAGAGTACCAACTGCCCCCCCATACACAGAGTTACTATTCATTCATTGCCGAGAGCATTTTGCAACGGGATGGCTGCGTCCACGAAAGTCCTACACGCCACAGAGGTCCGCTGGCTGTCTCACGGCGGTATAGAAACTTACGGGTGAGTTTCATAGTCTTCTTTTACAAAAATACAAATCCTCTGACGTTTTCTGTAATATAAGAGATTCTAACCCCGGAAGGCATCTAGAAGATATTTTCTCAAAATAAGAAGTCCACTCATTCACTCCCAAAAAACTTATTTCTATTTTGCTTTCAAGTCTGCCCCTGCATCATGGGGAGTATTTGTACGATGAATTCAAAAACTGCTTGTTAAAAAAGAGAACATTCTGAAAACAGATGTCTAGAAATAGTTCCATGATTCCATGGTCTTGTTGCCTGAAAACATTATGTCTTACTTAAAATATCCTCTTATCTGCTCTTTTCAAAGATTTGCATCTATTTTCAGCCTCCCAAATAAAGACATTCCGTGGGGTTTGAACCAATTTGTTCAAAGTTGATGGAGCCAACATCATCCAATTAGTTGATGAGAACAACCAAGTGACAAGCTTAAATGTCATGTGGAAAGGTATTGGCTGAATGAGATTAAGAAAAATTACTTGCATAATTAGTAAATGAGATTGGAAAATAAAAGAACGTCTTGATGAAGTAAGCATCGTCCAGGACGCTCGGCAACGGGAATGGAATCACGTCTATTGGCAAAACGTGGCCTGGTCCCGTCTGTATCGCGGCTTTGGTGGGGGGGAAGGCCGGGTTGCTAGGGCGAGGGAGAGGACCCCCTCCCTCATCTGAGAACCCGTTTAATTTAAAACACGTAATAAGTATAACTTCTTTCCAGGTTTTTTCTTAAATTCCAGCTAGGCGGTGCACAGGGCAAGGTTAGCTTCAGATACAGGATTTAGTGATTCAGCACCCGGGGCTTGTCACAAGAGCAATTTTAGATTTAGAACACTGGAAAAGCACCTTAAACACTGACCACCTCATCATATATGAAAGAAATCCAGCTGTTCCGACCATAAAAAGTCCTTGCTCAGAAGCGCTTCTTCGTGTGGTGAGGGGCACGAACGGGGTCACGGCGCACCGGAGGAAACGGAGACGCTTCTAAACTTCCCGCCCAGAAAGTCCTACCCGGGAAAGTCACAGCAAATGTCTCTCTGTGATTCACAGGGTCCCGCCTTTCCTGGCATGAGTGGACAGATGATGCAAGGCCAGGAGGTACTCAACATAGGCCCAGCCCGGCTGCACGGACACAGGGAGAGGCGAGATCTGTTGCCGTCTTAGCAGGACTGTGAAGCATTAGGCACTGCCGTGACCCTGACCCTCAACAATGACCCCTCCACAGCCCTGCAGGGTGCCAGGAGCGGGAGAAATCAATGGTCGGGCCTTGGAGTCCTCCTCCTGGACCAAGCCCTCATTCCTTCCTCTTGTAAAGTCACTCAGCGGTGGTTCGTCAAGAGCCAAACGCCCAAGTCTGAGTTCCTGGGGATCAGAATCCACACCTTGTCAAGGAGGTCATCCCTCGCCAGGGCTGATGCACGCGGACGCTCTCAGCTCCTCTCCGGGTTTCACTGCCCCTTACCTTCCCAACCCCCACACAACTGTTTTTCTTTGTCTCTTCTCAAATACAAAGAGAAAGAAGCTACTTAAATTTCAGCTTCTATTATGTGAACATCTGTGAGCAAACAGACTGTGCGTGTGGTCTCCACCCCTCTCCCTGCTTGGGACCCACGTTTTCCGTCCAACCCACTGAGGCCCACTGCACCTGGCAGAGCGGAGCTGGGCGCTCCGTGGGCGGCTTGAAACCCATAAATGATTCAAAGGCAATTGACGCAATAAGGATCGGGAGAGGAGACAGTGTTCAGGAGATTATCACCTTAGGCCACAATTTAGGAAATTATTTTTCAATCTCAAAAGAGCTAATAATGGAGGGATGAAATTTTTCCTGAATATTGTGAGAACAATCCTTGTCATTTTCTATTTTGGGTCCATATTAGCTATCATTAATAGAGAAATGTCACGCTGGAAATTCTAGTAAGCATTATAAATAAAAACAAATTGAAAAAAACTTTTTTTAAAGATTTTATTTATTTATTTGACAGACAGAGATCACAAGGAGGCAGAGAGGCAGGCAGAGAGAGAGGAGGAAGCAGGGTCCCTGCTGAGCAGAGAGCCCGACGCGGGGCCCAATCCCAGGACCCCGAGATCATGACCTGAGCTGAAGGCAGAGGCTCAACCCGCTGAGCCACCCGGGCGCCCCAAATTGAAAATTTTAAACAAACTAGCATCTTTGTCCAAGAAAATACATTTCAGACATCCTAGATAATGTGAGATTTTGGAACAGTTACTTGCCACGGTAGACTCGCAGGTCGCTAAAGCGCTGAGGAAGCCCCGCCTGTTGGGGTGGGGTTATTCTTCCTTTCTTTTAAGCTATATTTGGAGATTTTCCAGCTGAGCCAAAAACAAGTCACCCTAAGTGCTTGTAGAGTGGGTGAAACTCCCTCCTTTGGTTCTCAGCTGACCCGAGATCTGAAGAAGAGACCAGGGCTTTGGCTGTGACGGTACAAATCACCTGCTTCTGACGACGGTCCGCTTTGGCCGGCAGCAATGCTCTCCTCGGGGCAGCCTGCTGGCCAGGGTTAGAGCCGAATCACTCAGGGTCCATTTATTTTAAAGCCTTTTGTAAAAGCAGATACTTGAAAGAGCTATGAATAAAAATCTGTCAAGTTCAGGAGTGAGACTCTCCCAGTCCGTTCTTATTCGTACTGAACAGGGTCCGAAGCTGGGGCGCCTGGGGGGCTCAGTCAGTTATATGTCTGCCTTCAGCTTGGTCACGATCCAGGGTCGTGGGATCGAGTCCTGCGTAGGGTCCCCGGCTCAGCGGGAGCCTGCTTCTCCCCTGCTCGCTCTCGCTCTCTCTCTCATAAATAAGTTTAAAAAAGAAAGGAAGAAAGAAAGAAAAGTGTCCGAAGGCAGCTGGGCCATCTCGGGCTTGGAAGGCCGCAGGTTCACCGGGGGAGGTGGGCAGCTGCCGGGAGGGAGGTAGAGCAGCTCCGCGGGACGCCGCCTCTGCTCCCTCCTAGGAGACGCCGCGCTCTCGGCTCCTTGTGGCCGCTGCGTCTGCAAGCACAGGGCTCACACGACCCACTCGGGTAAACACGAGTTACAAACCCGTGGTGGGATCTCTACGTGGAACTCCCCCCGGGCGACGCCTGCGGGAAATCTCCGCGGCCGTTCGCGGACTCGTCCACACAGTCACTTATGAAGCCCACGTGCGTGGAGACTGTCCGTGCCAAGCACCGCTCTCTGTGCTAAATAAAGGCCCATCCAGGAGCAGATGCGGCCCTGTCCTCCTGAAGCCTACATTTCAAGGAGACGGAGAACTGAGTGAGTCAATAAACAGTCGCTGCGGAGTGCGGTATCTGGGTAAGGAAATCAAACAGGGTGCGGAGGCAGAAGCAGCAGAGCGCCCTGCTTCAGACGAGGGTTCAGGGAAAGGTCTCTCTGACATTTAAGGTGACATTTAGGAACTTGAGGCTTGAGAAGGAGCCAACTGTGCAAAAGCCATGGGAAGAGCCTTCCAGACAGACAGAAAGCGCGCCCCAAGGCCCTGAGGCAGCGGAGCACTGAGCCAAGGCGGGAAAGCCCGGAGCGAGGCTGAAGAGGAGGGAAGAGCCCGACCCTGCAGGGAATGGGAGCCCCAGTCAGGCGCGCATCTTGCATTTTCAGGCAATGGGAAAACCTTGAAGGGTTTTAAGCCGGAAGATGATATAATCTGATGTATGTTTCCAAAGCCCTCTTTGGTTACTGCATGGAAAATGGATTAGACAGGGTAAGAGTGGAAGGATTTTATGCTTAGATGGAAAATAAGTTAAAACGTGGCCTGTGCAGGCTCTGGGTGGCACCGTTGGTTAAGCATCTGACTGCTGGTTTTGGCTCAGGTTGTGATCTCAGGCTCCTGCGATCGAACCCTGCATCGGGCACCTCGTTCCATGAAGAGTCTGCTTGGATTCCCTCTCCCTCTCCTTCCACCCCCCCAATAAATAAATAAATCTTTTTTAAAAATGGGCTGCGCAAACACAGTGTTCACAGGACTGGCGTGTCTGTGTTGTGCGGTACATGTATACTAGGCACCAGAGCAGTACCAAGAAGGAAAAAGTGGGTTTGATCCTGTTACCTACCGCATCAAGCCATGTTAAAATGAAGTCAGAGAGATATAAATGATATTAAGACATCGATCTTTATGCAAAAAGTACAATTTGAAAACCACTGGGCATCTTATCAGATACTGAAGATCCTGTATCTGGAGAAACGGGAGATTTTGCTAGTGACCTCCAGCTTGCAAAAGAGCCTGTTGCAGCTATAACCCTGTCCTGGTGATGAGTGTTTGGCTACTTACTCGTTGCATAGTCCTGGGTTAGCAGCGTCTTGGGTCATCAGTTTCCTCATCACAAAATGAAGACAGAGCTCCTGCGCGGTGGTTTCAAAGCCCAAAGAGGGGATGAGTTGACTCTGCATCTACTTTCCCTTCTCTTCCTTACCCGCCTCGGGAATCTGTACTGGACTCTGGTGCCGGGAAACCAATCCTCGAAGCAGGAGAAAATACAGCTGGAAAAAGAGGCTGACTGGGTGCTACGTGCTGCGTGGACGGTGGTTGCATAGAAGAAACCAGCAGATTGACATTCGATGCTCCGAACTCACAGAATCTCTACTGCACGCAAAACGCCACAAAGATACACCCCAAATGCTCCGTTGCTGTTCTGACCTTCGCGCCTGACATTTCTGTTCCCACCCCCCAAAGCAAAGCCCGTGACCTAGCGGTCTCACTCGGGCCGAGGATGGACAGACAGACAGCTGTCCCCTCGCAGATCTCCTTTTACCTGCGACGACATTTCTTAAGTTCCTCATGACGCATCGTTTTTATAATGGACATCAAAATAGTTCCCATTTAGAGAACTCTCTTCTTAAGATCATCCGATTAACCACTGTCCTTCCATACGGCCGGTGTCCACAGTCATTGACAAAGAAGCGCAGCCCATGAGGGGAACCCCGTGGCTGGAGGAAATGTCTACTGTGGGACAATTAGGCACATGTCGCTCAGACGTTCCCGGGACCTCAGAGTATTTCCACGGCTCTTTATCCGCTGTTCTGCCGGGATGCCTCGTCCTCAGTCAACTGTTCCATCTCACTGAAGTCATGCTGCAAACCAAGACTAGCCGAGGCGAAATGCTTGTTCCCTTTTCCCTGTGGGCAACACAGCCGGGACAGCGGTTCAGGGGAGGCCGCGCACGGGACTGTCGGGGCGGGAGTGTCGGTGCCGCCGTTTCCAATGACCCTGCGGATGTTCCTAACTCTGCAGTGAGGCAATATCGCATCTACTTCATGGCGGTTGTTACGAAGAATAAATTAATCGTTAACACCATTAAAAGGTTTAGAGAGCAGAGCCTTGGCACCCAAGCGGCTCCCGGTAAATGCTGTCACCATCAGACGACGAGGAGAAGAGCCCCGTGTCCCCTCTCAGATGGATGCTGCCTACAGCTGGAGAGAACAGGGTCCGCCCCTGCCTTCCTCGACCATAAATCTCAAATATTCAGTGATGCTTGCTTTGAACGCCTGATTCAAAACAAAATTTAAATGCACTTTTGTGAGTACCCAGACTAGGGTCCACACGATGCGGCTCCCGCAGTCAAGGGGCCGTCTAGGGCTCTCCCCTCTGCCCCAGTGCAAGGATGGCGTGGCCGGCCAAGGTGGGCCGGGAGCGCCCCCACCCCCCCAGCGCCAGCTGCTGCTGTCAGACAGCGTTACTGCTGCGCAGACCTTCTGGCAGAGCCAGGCGGAGCAGAAGAGGCGAGGTCTCCCTGCCCACCTGTCAGCCTTGTCCCGGGCTGCAAAGAAATTCGCTCTTTTCCTCCGTCAACGGTTGCAGTCCTGGAGCCCCAGCGCCTCCGTCAGAGGCCTCCCCCTCCCTCATCACCCGCTGCCAATTAATCCCAGGACAAATGTCAAGGAGTCTGGGGGAGGAGCACCTCTCGAGTGCTGCAGCCCAAACAGCGCATAAGAGCCGCCCTGCGCCAATGGCTCCACGGGCCTCTGATCTCGGCTTAGCCAGCGGGGCCCATGGCTCGCCCGGCTGCCCTGCCTGACCTGACAGTGGGCACAGCGGCCGCTCGGCAGGAAGGAAGCCAGAAGGCGATCTGGTTTTGATAAGCAAGCGCCCCCTTCCCTCCCCTGCCCTCCCCTCCCCTGCCCTCCTCTCAGGTTATCTGCATCCCACGCTCCTGTCCTCGGCCCTGCTCACCCGTGGGCCTTCCCCACCGAAGCGCGCTCGGAAAATGAGAAGTCTTAGGTTCAAAGCGAGGAAACGGAAAAGGCAAAAGCGCCTTCATCAGGGAAGCCGGGAGGACCGTGAGGCTGGAAGAGGGTCATCCCTGCACAGACACAAATCGTGGTTATTCCCCCACTGGCCGAGCCCACAGAACTCTGGGGAAAGTCCTAGGGGCATCTTTTCTTTGCTCTAATTCCCGGCCCTCCTCCTGTCTCTCCAAAGGAGCTCATGTTCTTGCAATAATTCTCTGAGATAGAGGTTTGCCAACTGCTCCATAAAGTCATTTCCAATTTGCAAGACAATCTCCAGTAGTTAATCCTCCCCCTCCCCCTCTTTCTCCCCCTCCCTTCCTCCCTCTCCTGCTCTCTCCCTCTCTCTGCAGCCAGCGAAACCTGGCTGAACCAGCAGGCTATGAAACAGCCCTTCCACATGCCGCAGTCCGATGATCCGGTAATTAATCTTCATAATGACGATCTGAATGGACTTCCAGGGCCCCTGGGAGATCCCAGAATTCTCTCTCCCCGACTGGTTGTGCATATGCTTCGGATGGGACAGTCAGTCCGCGTGTCCCGTCCTGGCCATGCCCCTCACCAGCCACGTGACCTTGGCAGGCGGCTTAAGCTCCCTCTGCCTGCCACCGTTTCCTCATCGGGAACATGGGGACATGGAGTTTATGAAGAAAGGTAACAGCTAACACTCTGTTACAGAGCTAACACTCTGGTTACGAAATGTGTCCCATGAACAGACACAGTGATAAATCATTCACCTGAATTACTTATTTAACCCAACAAGTGCTGGGTTGACATTAAGTCTGTTTCATTACAGTCTAACGCACTCGCCATGAGCCACACAGGTTCACCGCCCCCAGCGACGGTGAACAGAATGTCTGGTTAATGGAAACCCCTATCGCCCGACTCGGTGAGATGACAAAGACGGTCTTCTTCAGGGTTACAGTTAATCCAAAACTCTCGTGCTCCGATGTGCTTTTGAAATCAGAATTTGGGGGGCTTTAGGAAGATAATAGGGCCAACATGATAAATAAGGCAGCAGTTTGGAACAGCATCCTGTGATCAGAGACATTGAAGTTTTGGCAATAAAGTATATAAATATTCTTTCCAAAGAGGACAAAAAGAGCCTCACATCATCTCAAAAAATGTTTTATTGCCAAAAGTAGATCAGGATAGGTAAAAAGTTTGCCATCAAATGAGTTAGGAAAGAAAAAACAGACATGTTATTTTCGCTTGTGTTTCCGAATTCCAGATAAGGGTTTGTGACCTTTACTACACAAGAACACTCAAAAAAGCAGCAGAAAGTTAGTCCGAGTTCTGACAGTAGCTGCTGTGTGCTCTTGGGCAAGTCACCAAACCTCTCTGATTTCAGATTCCTCTACAAAACGGGTGATTACTGCTGCCCCCCAGGTTACACGGAAGCAGCTGTGAAGGTCAAATGAGGTCGGAGCCATCGAAGCATTTTGAAAAAGTGACATATTTGGCAATCCAAGCTGTATATTACCTTTTAAAATCATTTTAAAAATTGTTATAGTTTTTTTTTAAAGATTTTATTTATTTGTCACAGAGAAATAGAGAGAGAGAGAGAGATTGCGCCCAAGCAGCGGGGGCAGAGGCAGAGGGAAAAGCAGGCTCCCCACTGCGCAAGGAGCCCGGATGTAGGACTCGATCCCAGGACCCTGGGATCATGACCTGAACTGAAGGCAGAGGCTTACCCGACGGAGCTGCCCAGGCGCGCCAGGATTATACAGTTTTAATCACATACCGCAGCTTTCTGTTTGACAGGCAGAGTGTGGCCAGCACAGGACGGGCTCCCACTTACCACTTTCTCGCATCTCTTTGCTGCTTCTTACCCAGCAGGAAGGATCATCACACACACGGCGGCTGCGCGACTGCCATCCTTTTCTGACTTAATCTATAAAAGTCTCCTGACGAGCTGTTGTGTCAAATCAGTGCAGTCACTCAATGCCCCAAAGACATTTTGAGCTTCGATGAGGCGAGCGGCCCAGGGGTCAGGTTGTTCCGAGCCTGATTTCCCAGCTTCTGCAAAATCGGCTCTCATCTCCTTTCTCTGGGGTCCATGGAGAGGCCCCAGCCCCGCACGCGGCCCCAGCCCGGCCTCTGACTTCCCGTCTAGGCCAGGTCACGGCACCTCCTGCGACGAACCCCAAGTCAGCTGTGCCGAGTCAGACTTCGGAGGGCAAAAGATGGCTCGTGGCTGCTATCCGGCATCCCCCCTTCCAGAAGGTTTTCTTCTCTGGGGCCTCAACCCCTGCGTGTCCCTGCCACACTCCCCCGGCCGGCCGGTGTTGCCTTTGCGCTGATGTTGAGCCCCTGCTGCGGATGTCAGTCCAGCTGTGACAGCCGAGTCCGACACCACCCCGGCTGACCCGGTAAGTCACATCTGCCTGCTTTCCCCCTGCAGTGGGGCCCCTCAGGAGCCCGGGGCAGAGCCCATGGCCTGCTTCCCTCTTTGCATCTCTTTATGCTCTTTGAGCTGGAGGAGCCTCCATGGCCGAATGATTTGTCCCATTAGCCATGGTTCTAGAAAATTAACCGTGAATGTTCTCCAGGGTCCATGGCAACCCTCCCGCCAGGGAGCGAGGACGGCTCTAAGCTATCCTCTTTTGATGTTAACTTGTGGAAACAGAGCCTTTCCGGCCACTAAAATGCAGTGGGGTGGGTGTCTTATAAGAAAGAAAGTGTCCTAAGTACTGTCCTCACTAGACAAGGAGGAGCCACTGAGTAACCCTCACTGTGCGGTAAAGCTAGCAATTATTCTCAACAACTGAAGGGCCTTCTGTGGGGGAAAATCCCGAGGTCTGTGACCTTGCTCTGCGTGTGAGAACGGCAGCCTATGTGTAATACAGAGAAGACTTAGAAGCTGAAATCCATCCTCAAGGAGGCTGCAATGTAACAGAGGAGACAGATGGAGAAAACGGATTATTACATGACTCTCTACTCACTACATAACATAGTAAGTAGGGGCTGCGGTGAAGACTGCCACGGGCTGCTACGGGAGATCTAACAGTGCTTAACCCGTCCTGAAGGTCAGGGAAGGCCTCTCGGAGGAGGTGATTTATTGATGTTTAAGTTAGTGAACTCTGGATCTCAGTTTTCTCATTTTTAGTGCAATTTAGAATACCTAGATCTACATTTGTAGTAAAAAAAAAACAAACAAAAAACTCAGCATGTAGATGATTCTTGATTGAGTAAATAACAGTTACAGAGACACGATCTGTTGGTCTCCCGCATGGACGTAGAAGCTAGTGTTCTTAAAGCAGAAAATCCTTTTGACCCAAACGTGCCACCAAGAATCTCTTGGCCGTGCTGTTCCCTACCGTATTGCCGTTTTAAGACATGCCAGAGTCTGGAGATGGACTGGTCATTGTTCGGAGCAGCTGTTTTTTATCGGCAACTTCCAGAAAACAAGTTCCACCAGGTCAAAGAACAGGCTGTGTTTCTAAACACATTTCTTTCTTCCTCCCTCCCTCCTGGTACCGTGTCTGGAGCCTTGATGTGACAGTCCTCTTCTGACTAGAAGAAACACTTTAGTGCCCAGCGCTGGTACAGCGTGGGGACAGCCCGACGGCTACAGCGGGACGCAGAGTTAACTGAGCAGGTTGACTGTCCAGGAGCTGGAAGACGAGGGCAGTCGTCACACTAGGTCAGCTGTTCAACACGCAGCCGTTCCCGGGGGCGGCAGATGGTAAAGAGCGAGAAACAGTCCTTCCCTCAAGGAGTTCGTGTTCTCCTTGGAAAGACGAGACTAACACAACCGGGGAAGGGAGAGGGTAATGAAACGCGGTCAACGAACAAGTACAGAGTAACGGGACGTGTACAGCCGTAACGGAGTAAAGGGAAACAAGCTACTTGGGACAGAAGGCAGCACACGGGCTCTGAGGGACGGACGCACACGATACGGATGGAGGAGGGGGTCCTGCCAGTGAGAGCACCGGAGAATCGAGGACACAGAGGTGAGAAAAGCTGGGATCTGCCCTCGGGGCAGCGTAGAGCCCAGCCCGACCGGAGCCGAGGGGTATGCTGGGAATGAGACCCGTCCTGTCCAAGGCTTGCTCCTGACCCCAGGTGAATCTGAGGGGGTTGATTACCTCACCCCTTTCCTGGCCCTGGACAAAACTCTTACCTTATAAGGATATTCTAGAAATACAAAAATACCGTTGAGCCCTATTGATTTTTGCTATCCTAAGAGTCCTTCAGTGTTTCCAGACCACGTACGTTTATAGCCTATGATTTACTCCTATGAAGAATCTAAAAATTAAGTCTAAAATTATGGTGAAGTCCAAAATCTTTGATCTAATGTGGGACTTAACAATAATGTAAGAATATCCCTATCCTGATTCTGAGTTGAAATCAAGATGAGGAATAATGGGGCGCCTGGGTGTCTCAGTCGGTTAAGCATCTGCCTTCGGCTCACGATCCCAGGGTCCCAGGGTCCTGGGATCCAGCCCAGCATCAGGCTCCCTGCTCAGCAGAGAGTCTGCCTCTCTCTCTGCCTGCCGCTCCCCTGCTTGTGCTCTCTGTCAAATAAACAAATAAAACCTTTTAAAAAAAAGATAAGGAATAAAGGGCGCCTGGGTGGCTCAGTTGGTTGGACGACTGCTTTCGGCTCAGGTCATGATCCTGGAGTCCCGGGATCGAGTCCCGCATCGGGCTCCCAGCTCCACGGGGAGTCTGCTTCTTCCTCTGACCTTCTCCTCGCTCATGCTCTCTCTCACTCTCTCTCTCTCAAGTAAATAAATAAAATCTTTAAAAAAAAAAAAAAGATAAGGAATAAAGATCTTGATTTTCTGTGTGAACTGAAACAAAGGGAATTCATCATCTGGCCCAGAAGAGTGGCCCGAGCTGGCGGCTCCGTCCATCTGCGAAGGTTTCCGAAGGAGCCAAGCTTCTGTAGTCATACAAAAGGGCATCTTTCCGATTTGCTGCTCGAGGGCCTAATAATTCTGTCTTTGGACACATGCATAATATTGACTCTCAAATTTTTCCTGCCATAAGTCATCCGTTGAACTCTGGACTGCACGAGTCCACTTGAACGAAAACAGGATCCGGTAAAAGCCATCATGATACTGTGATGCAGGAGGAATCACTCCTCTAAAAAGGGGTTTCCCTTTCCCAGAGAGCTATGAAGACACCATAATACCAAAAGTACATATGAACTGAGAAGTGCTAGGACTTTGACCTAGTTAGTAGATTTAGAATGTTGGGCTTAATATTGTGATATATAGCCTAGATGGTCCTTAGTTTCCTCATATATTAAAAGAGACAGAAAAGAAAAAAAAATAGGTATATTTATACTGAACTCTATCAGTTAGGGCCTAACCAGGAAAGAAGAAATTACTTCAACTATTTCTAATAGGGGGAATTTAATGCAAATGAGATTAAATGCAAGTTTTATTTGATTAAACAGGTGGTGGAATCCGGAAGCCAGGTAGGAAACAATGGGGTAATCCAAAGATGAGTAGGAACAGGAAGTTCTACCACCTCCTGGCTGGGCAGACCACAGGAGGGGAAAATGTTATGGGAACCTAGGGGCAGAACCACCAAAAGGAAGCTAGAACCGTGGCCTGGCAGTCCCTTGGGAGCTGGAGCCAAAGAGGAGGTACAGTCCTAGGCAGAGAGATGGAAGGAAGACCCTGGCGTCCCTCTCTGCCCACACTCAACATCTCTACCAGTGGCCCCCAGTGCCCAAACGCATGGACAGGAGAAGTCAGTCTCTGCAACACGAACCAGAGCACAGGAAGCGTGAGGTGGGATCCAGGGCCAGTGAGCCCGAGACCTGCCCAGGATTATCCAATTACTGTGAGGATTCCACGAGGCATCCTATGAAAACATCCATCACAAGGCCTTGTACACAATGAGCTTTCCATAAAAGTGTGTTCAATAGGACAGCAGCGCCCACACTGAGAGCCTAAGGATTCACAATGTTACTAAATCGAGAGGTACAAAGCCTGCTTATTATTTTTATTTTTCAGAAGTCATAGAGAGAAAGGAAGGAAGGAGGAAACTTTGGCAAAAATGTGTCCCCACCTTCCAAAGGAGAAGCCACAGATGGTATTTATGGTTTTCACCGAAGCGTCTCAGTTAAATTAATTACTTGTCTATTAAATTCTTAAACTGGCAGCTCTTACTGTCTAATGTGATTGCTTCATGCAGAAACTGCCAGTTACACCAGAACAAACGATGTGCTGATGCCTGAAGTTGCTCCCGACTCTGCCACCCGAGATGGCTCCATTGCATCAACGGCAGAATGATGAAAGCATCTGGGGTCAGTCCCCCCCGTAGTGAGCTCCAAGTATCGCCTGAATCAGTATCAGGAATACACATTCTTCCAAAGGCCTTTTAATTCTCTCAGCCTTGAAAATAGCACTTTTCCAAGACGATTTCCTTGAGAAAGGCATTTGTCCGTACTGTAAATGGACACTGAAGAGACCTGCGGTTTGGTTTAGGTTTTCTCTGTGCATCACGCACACAGGTATGTGTTTTGAATATAATTCAGGCTGGGTTTCTGGCTCACACACAGTCTGGGGAGCAGCTGGTGATTACGCACGTTCTCCCTCATACGGGGCCATAATCGTCTTATTCACGTGGTACTTTTAATTCATGCCTAGTATTGTTCTAAACGCTTCACATATATAAGCTCATTTAATCTTCCTAACAAATTGACGAGGTAAGTAATATCATATTTACCACTTTACAGACGAGGAAACTGAGGCACAGAGACGTTATACGCGCTGTGCTTACCAAGCTTGTAAGTGGGAAAGTGGAGGTCCAGCCCTGGCAGTCGGGCTCCAGAAACTATGCCCTTAGCCATGGCACCATGAGGAGGACAGAAAAGGGAGCAGATTCTAACGAGGAAAATGACAAGTCGTTCTCCTCTTACTTTTATAAGGACGACTTTCTGGACTGGCTCCCACCCCCGCCCCGCCAGCTTAACTAGTCCCCCAGACCCTTCTCCCCAATCTAACCACAAATGGCCCCCATTGTTCTCATGCCCACCAAGCCCCACAGGACCCTTGCAGTGCCAGCCCACCTGCCGGAAAAGCTCATTTGTCCCCTCTGGCCGGTGGATCCCCCATCCCCTGGATCTCCAAACCAGCTCTCCCTGGCTACTTTAAACTCAGCTCACAGGCTCCCACAGTAGAGAACCCCCCTCTTTCCTAGCTCCTCTTAGAGGGACAATTTGACAATCTGTTTATATGATTTGTGTCTGCTTCGCTTCCCGGAGTCTCTCCAGGGTCTGGAACATAATGCATGTTCAGGAAATATTTATTGACTGACTTATTGATTAATAATGGTCTCTCCCTAGACCGGGAGCTCCGCGAAGGAGGAGAGCCTGCGTGTGCACGCGTCTGTGGAACGCTCCGCAGCCAGCTGAACTCCTGGCACAGACACGGTACCTACTGCGCAAGCGCATAAAACTAGATACAGCTTCATTATCGCTACGGCACCCGGTGACATCGCCTGTGGCCCTTTAAAATAATTAATAAACCTCTGATTGTGCTCATTTCCAAACCTCGGGATGACCGGAAGACAGAGATCTTGCCACTCCGCCGTGTACCCGCACGTCTAATGGAGCAGAAGCGGGACTTCAGGGATGGCCCCCAGCGCTCTCCTGCCCCTCCGAGGCCGGCCCACCTCCCTGGCTGGGAGCTCGAGGACCATGTCAGCGCCACTGAGTTCACCTCCTCCAGCTACAGCTCCCGACCCACTTCCACTGCCAGCCCTCACCCCTCCACGGCTCCCCCTGCACGATCCAGGCACTTCTAACAAGCGTAATTCGGGGAGGGGAGAGAACATTTACGAAAAAGCACGAAGACTTAGGTTGACAACGTCTGACAACTTAACTTTTTCTTTAAGTGAAAAAATGATAAAGAAGCCTCCTGCCCTCTTTCTCTGTTGGTCCATCAGAGGGTTTTCCAGAGCGTTGGGACCCGTCACCATTGTCAACGGCCCCTTCTGAAAGCCGTATGCACCTGCTCTCGCTGGGCTCCATCTTCGTAAGTGAACGAAATCAGAGCTGTCTCTCTACCCCAATTTGTAGGATGTGGCCTTCTGTCTTCCCCAGATCAGCAGGAGGCAAAACTTGCCATTCAGGGTTGGAAACCATCCCTGACCCCTGACCCAAGGAAAGCACAGGGCCTGGAACTCTGGCGTTCGGGTCTAGAAAGGTTACTGACCTCTGGCCCGGAAAGCAGGCGGTGGCCGCAACCACTGCTGGAGTCAGTGATTACGGCAGATTCCTGCCATCCCGCTCTTCTGCGAGCCGAGATCACCTCCGATACAGCTAGGAAGATCATACGGACGGCTAGCGAAAATGAGAATGCAATCTTTTACCCCCAAAATCCTTCAAATAATCTAGATACAAAAATCATACAATAGGATTCCGCTTAGATGAAGTATCTAGAATAGTCAGACCCACAGACACGAAGGAAAATGGTGGTCGCCAGGGAGGTAAACAGGGGACACGGGGCTGTTGTGTAATGCGTACACAGTGTCCGTCTGGAGCCGTAAACAGTCCTAGAGGCGGATGGTGGCGGAGCCGCGCAGCAGTGGGAATGGACGTCAGGTCACTGATCTGCACACGTGAAAAATGACTCAAATGCTAAGTTTTATGTTATATATATTTTACTCCATTATTTTTTTAAACAGGAGGCTTTGTAGGGCTTGGCCTGGGCATTTTAATATATGTTCAGTCCTTTCCCACATTTTCTGGTCAGCAATTCCTAAGGTTAAAACAAACAAACAAGAAGTTCCTGAGACTTTTCTGCTTGAGCGATTTCCTTTGTCCTATCTCTACGACCCCTCAACACAGGGCCTTTACCATGATTATTTCCTTGTCAATTGGACTATGTTACCCGTCCAAATAACCCCAAAATTTAGTAGTTAAAAATAACAAAAGATTATTTCGTGTTCTCTCTACATATCCAAAGTGGGTCCATAAGAAGGTTGGATCAGGGACCAGGATTGCTGGAGTAATCCCTACCCAGCTAGAAGGAAGGTGAACACTGCAGAGCACACTCTGGCTTTAGAGTTTCTGCTCCCCCTCCACGCACACCGGGCTGGCCGACGCAGTCATAAGTCCACGCCTAGTCCAAGCAAACGGTGGGGCAACTGCATTCCCACCATGGGCCTGCAGGGCAAGCCCTCATGCACACTACAAGGTCCTTCTGACCCCTGTAGCCTCTCTCTAGGTTTTACAAAATCTTTGCATTATTTCCAAAATTCAGGTTAGTGATAATTTATATTATAGCATAACCTATGTAATTATCCACATATTATATAAATTACGACCTATATTATAATCAGAAGGAAACAAAAGCTGGTCTCCCCATCAAAAGACATCTCCAGCATCCCTCCACACGCTTCCTTCCTACAGTTCAAGGACAGCCAGCGAAGGAGCAGGAACCTCACCTCTTTCCATTGCCTTTACAACTCCGTTCTAACCTTGAGGACGGAGGAGAAGTTAGAGGAGCCCAGCAGCCTAAAAAGACATGCTGCTACCTGCTTTATTTGAGGAGGGAAAAAAAATGTTCGTCTTGGCATCAGAGGAATAAAAACTCCCAAAGGAAATAAACTGATCTTTAAGATTTATTTATTCTAGGCTTTCTGACCTCGGAAGACTCTGAGAAGGTCGAAACAGATTTTAGATGTGCTGGAGGTTCCGTCAATTCGCAGATGCCCTTCACCCTCCAGCACGGTGGATTCAAGGGCGACTCCCAGGCACGAGTCCCCGAACATTCTATAACGGCCGGATGAACACCCTGTCCGAGAAGAGCCATCCTGCCCGGCCCTCAGAAGACAGCAGCCAGCGCGGGGGTCTGTCCGAGCCATTCACTCAGCCCGCACCAGCACGAGAGGATTCCGCGGAGGCCGGACAACACGTTAGTGCGCAGGACAGACGTTAGCAGGGGCAGGTAGGTGGGGACCCCTGCGATGCCCACATTAGAGGCGACTAACAGAGCCTTCGCTGGCTATCCTTTTGTCCTCACGGTTTGCCTCTCTGCGGTCACGCAGTCCACGTTGGAAAGCTCAGGTCTCCTCGTGCCTCGTATCTTCACTCAATAAATCCACGTATTGGTGCAGAGGGAAACCCTGGGCCGGCTCTGTTTTGTCTTACTTGTTAATGATAGCTTTGGGAAGACTTTCAAGTATTTCTGGCAGATTGAGCAAGATGTTATCACAACCATCAGCGAAAACAGAAGAGGAACAGCATGAACTATAAAATGCAGTTTCGATGTTGACAAAATACCAGTACCAATGGCGTAAGCCGGCACACAAGAATGTTCAGCAACTACTTATTTCATTTTTATTGTTGCTTCCTTCTTGTGATCCATCAGATTGCATAGAGAAACGTCTTAATCCCCAGCGGTAAAGTCCGCTGTTGTTTGAAGTTCCCATATGCACTGGCAAACTCTTAGAGAAAGACTCGTTTTTATATCGATCAACAACAAACTTACTCATCCCTACAATTACTAGGATTCAGATTCTAGGAAGGGATAAACCAAGGCACTGAGAGACAAGCACTGAATTGTTTTATCCTAGAAGTCTATAAACCAAGGGCAGTAACTCTGATAAAATCGTGGGTTTTGAAGTCACGGATCTAGATCTAAATCCTCGCTGTCATTTACTAGACGCAAGATAATGACCATGTCATAAGGCACATTAAGTCTCAATTTCTTCTCCCATAAAAGGAGGAAAACAACATCTCCTTCCTATAAGCCTGTGAATGAAATGAGATGCATAATCCGTACTGAGCCCCTAGCGGAACGCCTGGGCCAGAGCCGCGCTCAGCAGAGGTGGCGAGTTATCGCTGACCGTGTTTCGTAGAATTGTGAGGAACGGCATTCCTTGACTAAAATCTAGTCATGCCTTGAAAGTTCCCTGAGTGTCCAAGATGCAGAAAGACAACACAAATCTGACGGACGTTCGCTTCTCCAGCCCCCCAGGGGCATCATTTTCTGGCTTCACAGTCTGTTCACCTGGAAATTGGGGGTGATGGACCTAGAAAACCTGGCTTCGGTGTCTATCCCGATGTGCCCTAGAAGCAGCGGTTCTGTCTGCAGAGATTATCCCGTTGCTTGCACTGCAGGAGAAGAGGACACGCTGCTAACAAAGCGGTCCCTTTACACTCCGGGCTTCCTGAGATCTCCTAGTGTTTCGGAGCGCGGGACCATAACACCCCGTGATGTAAATGCATTAGCGACAAGAACAAAATTTAGAAGAGATGGGGGGGTTCTTGTGGCCTCCCCGACTGACTCGTAGCTTTTGCTCCAGCTGGTTTGTAAACAGAAAGACCCGCATTTAGATATTTACTGGTATCTTCTCCTTACGACTAACGGCGTCACTAACTTACAATCACACGCCATCCAGCCTTGTAGCCCAGGGGATGCTCCGAAGCTTCTCATCAGGAAGTTACTCCCCACGCGGGGTGCTCAGTCTTGTCTGCAAACGAGAACCATCTGGAGAGCTTCCACAGGTTCTGATGCACAAGCCACACCCCGACCAGCGGAAGTCACTTCCCCACACATCCCGGCGTTTTAGGTCTGCCCGGGCCAGGCTGAGAGCCGCTGTCAGACGCCACGCCGTGGGCACACCCACACCGAACCTGATGTCACGAAAACGAAGAAGTAAGCCCAAACACCGAGCTGTCATCAGCGAACGCTGCACGTTGACCTGACGAGCCGACAAGTCCACGCTGTGGGCAGACTGGTGAGCACGTCCGATCGCACGCAGGCGCGGATACACACGTGTGTGCAAACACACATGCACTTGCACATGCCCATGAACTCACACAAGCACACACACAACCTCTGCCTGCCTCGCTCCGCTGTGACGTCCGCTGGGAGAGGCGGCTCTGCCATCGCTCCTCTCCGGAGTTTACCGTCTGCCGCCGTCTCACACCCTCCGCGGGTGCTGTAGGACAGTAACTCCTCACAGAACTCCTCGGAAGCTCTGAGATCCAGAGAAACAGGCGGGAGGGGCGGCGTACCAGCAGCCGGGTCCCCACGTCGCCACCAGAGCAGAGGACATCGGAAGGAGGGATAACTTCTTCCTTGTTTGTTACTGGGAAGACTTCAAATAAGCAATGACCAGCATCTTACGACACGGAGAAGAGAAACTTGAACCCAAACTTGTATTTTGAGGACTTCAACTTAATAAGGGTTTGGAGTGTTGGGGCGCCTGGGTGGCTCAGAGGGCTGAGGCTCTGCGTTCGGTTCGGGTCATGGTCTCGGGGTCCTGGGATCGAGCCCCACATCAGGCTCTCTGCTCAGCGGGGAGCCTGCTTCCCCCCCTCTCTCTGCCTGTTTGTGATCTCTGTCTGGCAAATAAATAAAATCTTAAAAAAAATACATAAATAAAAATGTTTGGAGTGTTCACGTTGGGTTTTCAGCTTCCGGACCCGGCAGTTACTGAAAACAAGGAGTCCCCACATTTGTCCTTCTGAGCCAAGCTCACGTTAATTTCGGAGTTCTCTCCCTCTGCCCCAGGTCAAGAGCTAAGACTCTGGGTTTGCCTTGCCCCTCCCTTCAAACCAGTTTGTTTGCATAGTTTTGCCTGAAAAACATCTTTGTATTTTCACTGGCCCAGTTCTTGGCAACAGTGTCTCTTGCTGTGACCGGGGTTGAGAACTGTAAGGCAGACAGAGCCCTTGTATGTGGACCCTTTCCATCCGTAAGAACCAGGCTACGGTACCTGCTTCGAAGATGACAGCGGAAGCCGCGGAGGCGGCCAGGTGGGGGCAGGGATGCAGAGAGTCACCTGCCAGGAATGACCGCGGACAGGTAGTGGTTGGTTAAACTGATTCAGCTCACACAGGCGTAAACACAAAGCCCCGGGGGTTTGAAGGCCCATGACAGACGGCCGCCACCGCACAGGCCACAGTATGGCTCTTCAGCCCCCTGGGCCCTACCCTCACCCGGGGGCTGGGCGCCCCCCCTCGTGCTCCCTTTTCCCGATGCCTCTTCAAGGTTTGTAATTACTGGGCCGGCTTGAGCATGACCAGATGTGTTTTCTTTTCATGATTTAGACACTGTCCTTTAGCTTTCAGGTCCCCTTTGTGAGCAAATTCCGGTCTAATTTTATAGACTTTCAGCCTAGCTCTTACCTTTCTTCCTTGAAGACTAGACTTTTCTTCCCTTTAAAAAGGCTGTTTCTCCACTTTCCCGCCTGTTTCTCCCGTGTGCCCTTTCTTGCCTTTCATTACTGTCATCAACAGCTTATTTTAACGACAGCGAGACTACGTCCGCTTGTCCTGGTGGGTGTCAGGTGGCCTTTTCTTTTCTTCCTTTACCAGTTTCCTCTCTGTGACTCAGCTTCCTTATCTATAAAGAAGGCGTAATAACAGAGCCACCTTGGCTTGTTCCTGTGAAGATGAACCGGCTAATTTACGTAAAAACCCGTAGAACGCGCTTCTACCGAGCCAGTGCCGGCCCATGCTCGTTGCTTTCTGCGACACGTTGTTGGCCTGGAAACGAACGTGGGGTCAGACGGGTGAAGGGGTGAGGCACTGGGAAACCCCAGCAATGGTGTGAACTCCTCCCTTATACATGAAGTCCATAATTTTATTGCATGACAAGTTCCATTTCCAAAACATAGATTTTTCAATTACTTCGTCATGAGGCCATTAGTGACGCTGTATTTGTTGACATTTTAGCAGTTTCCGCCGCCAGCGTTCAAGGTGGCGAGAGCGGCCCCCATGCAGAGCCCCGAGCGGGCGGCTCTGCCGGAGGTGCCCAGCGCCGTCAGGGCACGTGCTGCAGTCAGTGGCTCCTGAGCCACGGAAATCTGAAGGCTCCACGGACACCCCTAGCAGCATGGTTGCCTCTGCTGGTGAGAGACCTTTTATCAGACCCCTGGTACCTTCTGAAACGTGCTCCTTTCATCCTCTCTCATCCACATAATTTATGACCTTTTACAGCCTCCCCCACACCGGCTGCTTTCCTGTGCCCTGTCTTGGGCTAACTCTTCATCGTTCAGGAGATTTCTTTCCTTGTACTCGGATGACCAGTTTCCCTCTGCCAGCTGGCCCCAGAGGGCTGTTATCCAAACACCTGGCTGTTTTGATCTGCTCTGCACATTTTTCCAGGACTTGTAATAAGGCATTTAAAAAAAAAATAGTGGTCAGATGTTCCTTTTCATTTTCTCTTCTCAATGGCTACGCCAATTGCCCCTTTTTGTGTCTTTTAGGAAAATAAGATCCATAATGAACCACCCTCAGACTCAAGGAAGAATAGACCTGATCAGACGCGGGGCATAGTACACTCAAGATATTTTTCCGTCTTCACTTAAATGAACTTACTATATTCTTCGCCTGCCTAGGATCGTCTAGTAAGTGAAAGTCACATTTTCTTAGCAGTGAGCCCGCAGATTTTTGTACGTTATCCGAATGGAGCTTCCTTTCCATTCCAGGCACGGTATTAGGAGCTGGAGACAAGCCAAACATGGCCTCGGCTCACTTAGACCTTGTATCACCATCCTTGGCCCCAAGATAACTAGGAGAAGAGAAAACAGAAATCTTTCTCCATTTTTCATGTGCGTTAGGAAAGTCCCTTTACAAAGCTCCTTTTTCTTAGGCTCGGCTTAAGCTGTAAGGCACAGTTACAGTATTTGGACAGAGGCTGCCTTCCTCACTGTACATGTACTACACAGATTGCTTCCAGCTCTAAAAGCAAATCAGATCAGACTGGAGTGATGGAGCATTAGCGCAGCAGAGCCCTGGTGTAAATGACCTGACCTACAGCTCCTGGCTCATCATGAAGTAGTAGTGAAGAGCTGGGGTACGGAGCCAGAGAGTGTGTGGTGTTAAAAGTCAGCTCTACCACTCACAAGCTGCATGTTTTGGGTAACCTCATTCCTCTCCCTGATCCTTTTTCTCCCCCTTCTTCTCTGTAGGAGGGGACAGTAGCCGCGGTCTCACAGGCTCGTGTCAGTAACTGATGCTGATGCATTTCCGACGCGGAGCTCTGGCGATGAACACTACGGCAGGCGTCACTGCGACCATCGTCACCGATACACGCGGAATCGTACGTGTGGCAGCGAGGAATCTCACCGGAGCTCACGGGCTCCCACGCGCTCTGAGAACAGGTGCGGGACCAGCTCGCCCGGCTCCAAACAACTTACCTACCGGCCAAGCAGCTCTGCGGAGTTGCTCCCTCCGGTCAGTGACCCCTGATGAGCAGAATCTTGGCTAAGAATCCTTGCTAAGAAAAAAATGCCCATCACATAAGAAAGAGAAATGCATGTGTCCTTCTGTGAAAATATAAATTGGGAGAGGCCAATGAGCAGTGCAAACATTTCTGTATTTGTAATTTCGGGGACTATTTGGAGACCTTAAACATATTCCCTGAAGACACCAATGTTTTGCTTTACAAATCATGTTATTATTTTACAATCCTTGGTACAAAGAGGATGGCTTTTGCTAAGTGGAAGTGAAACATAATTTCCAGCTGAATGAAGTGATAAGACCAAGAATTCCTTGGCAGATGAAAAAAAAAAAATAGTCACTGCGCACTTCTTCCTCAGAGTCTGACGGGGAGGGAGGCAGCCAGGACTTCACAAACACACAGGAACTCCTTCCACTTTACAACTTCTGAAAACTCAGGAGATGAGTTTCAACTTCATGAGATGCACCACAACTTCAAGAGAGAAGTAGACTTCTCACCTTCTGGCTGCTAAGACACCATCAGTGGCTTTGTGAACTGTCAGCTTTGGTAGCAAGTCACAGTTCTGAGCAGATCCATAAAGAATCAGCAAAGACTTTTCTAGAGATGCTTGTCAGAAGTGTGCACTCTGGGGGCACCTGGGTGGCTCAGTAGGTTAAAGCCTCTGCCTTCAGCTCAGGTCATGATCCCAGGGTCCTGGGATCGAGCCCCACATCGGGGTCTCTGCTCAGTGGGGAGCCTGCTTCCTCCTCTCTCTGCCTGCCTTTCTGCCTACTTGTGATCTCTGTCAAATAAATAAATAAAATCTTAAAAAATTAAAAAAAAAAAAAAGAAGTGTGTACTCCGATCTTCATCAAGGACCTTGTCTTAGCACAGTTGATCTGTGGCTTCTAGCTCCAAGGCTGTGACTTCCCCCAGCTCACAACCAGTGACTGAGCGTGGTAAGGTGAACAAGTACGAGAGCCAGCCCATGCCTGCCCCACGAGGGTGTCTTCTAAGAGACACCCTTGCGCAAGAAACCCATCCACCTGCCTGAGACTTTCTCAGAAATGTGCTACAATGCGAGACCCTGTCCATCCAACCCTTCATTCCCTCTGTCCTTTCATAGACGTCAAACCTGCACTGTGGTCTTAAGCCTCGTCTTGCCTACAATTTCTCCCTTCCCCTTTGTCTTCACGGGCATTTCCTCCCTCCTTGGCTGCTTTTCCAAGGATCCAAACTGATACTCCTATCCACCAGCTGTGACTCAAACTATTTGGGTATTTTAGCCTCCAGATGGTAAATCCATTAGTAGTGGCTGCTTGGAGCACTGTCTCATGAAGATTTCTGAGGCCAAGTCTGGACTCCAAGAAAAGTGTGCTAGACTGATTATCAATGTCTCCATGGGCACAGAGGGTGAAGGAAGGCACATACACTGTGTCTCTGTCCAACACAAGCATAGGGGCTCGTCTGGGATGGCCTGGATATTTGAATGTCCCTACCTAGGTTATTCAGTGTTATAAAATTGGAAAACTGAAAAAGTTGTAAAACTACAACTAAAATGCAGAACTCTAAGCTTACCTCTAAACATCTAAACATCTCCTCTGGTAAATGGCAAGCCAAAAGAGAAGCAAGCTACCTATTTCTAAGACTCAGTTTCTTCATCGATGAAACATGACTTAAAATATTTCCTGCCTCCTGAATTATTATGACGTTTCAATGAAATTACACTGAGAAGACTTGTAGCATGATATATGGCATTATGGAAGATGTTAGTGACTAATATTATGATGTCCCTTGGGACATAAAACCACGATTTCAAGGTACATATCTTTATATTTTTATACTGATTAATAGTTTTTCAAGGCAGCACAGCATGGGATCCTCATGCATTTAACTAAGGGATGTGATAAACTCAACGGAAGTAATAACATGGTTGGATTCTGCCCTCTTCCTCTTGTAATGTGGGAGGCTCACATTGTTATTAAATGCTCAGATCATTTACATCGTGTGTAAATATCTAGGTGGTGAGACAAAGAACATTCTTTGAAATAGGGAAGGATAGCTCTTTAGTTTTTCCTCAGTGATAGTCTCTCAAGCATAGTATCATAAATCAACAATGAACATACAGCACTCCCTAAATACTCAATAAAAAGTTCTCATCAAAATCAATAAACTCTTAGAATTCATAAGAAGCATTACCTTTAAAATTACAGGTCTTCCTTTTCTGAAAAAAATAATAATAACGTGTTTCTGGTCAGGACTCTCAGCCAGTTCTTACATGACTACAGAACTTTCCATTCCTGTCCATGAGTGCCTCACGGCGTGCGCATGCGCGTGCACACACACACACAACACACAACACAATTCAGTAAACAGGAACTTCTAGTTTGTCCTCTCTTCCTCTGAGAACATCAAGCTATCAATCCTCAATTCTCTAAACTCCCTTCCCCGCCCCTATAAACCTGTCTATGTCCACACCCATGGCCACTCCCTTCCAGCCGTCTTCCAGCCTAAGAGTAATCCTTTTTCATGAAGCCCGATTCCTTCTGCTCAGCTGGAGTCTGGTTCCCGTAACACTCCTGTCCACTTTCCATCCCTCCGTGTGCCAGGCCCTTCTGCCACCGCCTGCGCGTATTAGATCACCTCATTTCAAAGAACCGTCTGTTGACCCCATGTCTCCTTCTTCTTCCTGCCTATCCGGGGCCAGACACTCAGATTCATCCTCCGCCTTACAGACTCGCTGTTCTCCAAACCCTACGGTCTGACTTCTCATAAGAACTCACTCCCTCAAACCACCCTGGAAAAGGGCACCACTGACCTGATTCTTAAACCCCCTGGACATTCTCCATCTTAAAGTTCCATGATTGAACTTTCTGACCCCTCCTTTCTAGAAACTTCCGTCATTGTTTTCTGTGTTGTCACTGCCTCCTCACACTCTTTTTTCTTTTAATACTACGCTTTCTCGGTCCTTTGAAAACGTTTCTCCCTCTGACCATTCTTTCATTAGTCATGCAACGATTAGTTACTGAGCACCTACTATGTGTCAGGTGTCCTGCCAGGATGGGGGAGATGGTTAACAGACTCAGACCTTAACATCAGCACCTCAGCACAGCGGAAACGAAGAAGCAACAAGTCCGCTGCACTTAATGTAGTAGCCCTAAGCCAACATCCAGAAGGGGTCCTTTTCCTGGAGAGGGGATTATTTTGGAGGTGGGTCTCTCTGCATCTGCTAGACGCAGAGAGCTGATCCAGCGAATGAGGCCGGGAATGTTCTAGACAGGGAGACAGTATGTACGAGTACCTCGAGGCTAAGATACCACGTATGTTCAGTGAATGTCAAGGGCTTTAGCCCGGCTGGTGGGCACGTTGCTAAGAGCGGACGGTATGCAATGAGGTTAGAGAGAGAAACAGTGCCCTGATGATAAAGGCCGCTAGCACATCTGCTACTACCCAAATGTCTACACTTACCTTTTTTTTTAAGATTTTATTTATTTATTTATTTATTTGTCAGAGAGAGAGGGAGAGAGAGCGAGCACAGGCAGACAGAGAGGCAGGCAGAGTCAGAGGGAGAAGCAGGCTCCCTGCTGAGCAAGGAGCCCGATGTGGGACTCGATCCCAGGACGCTGGGATCATGACCTGAGCCGAAGGCAGCCGCTTAACCCACTGAGCCACCCAGGCGTCCCATGTCCACACTTTCTAATTTCATTCATTCCTGCTTCTTCGGCCACCCTTTGAAGCTTATGGGTCCTAAATCCGTAACACTGGTCAGGATGTCAGCCCTCAGCACCGGGCCCTTGGGTCCAAAAGCCGATAGCTCACCTTCATCTGGGTGTCTCAGAGGCACTTCTAATGTACCGGAAGCAGAACTCATTATAATTTAGCCATCTCACTGCCGAAATATAAACAAAACAAAAACCTGTACATCCTTTCTATATTCTCTATCTCACTGCATAATACCTAAAATCCTAAATAAAGCGAGAAACCTGAGAATTATCCCTGAATCATCCCTTTTCCTAATACAATACCCAGGCAATGAGTAAAGTTCCCTAAAATAGACTTTATGAGTATTTCTGCTATTTGCCTCCTCTCTTTTCCCACAGCTGAGTAAGTTCCGACCCTGCCGTCCTTCCTCGCCTGGACGGTGGCTCTTCCCCGACAAACCCCTCTGCTTCGAACCAGAGAGCGTCGGGTCTGTCCTCTATGAAGCGCCCGGAGTGACCACCTAAAACTGTGCTGCTCCGACTGTAATGTTACACAAAATCACCTGGAGAGCCAAAACACGAATTGTTAAGACGGATGCAGCAGCTCCGCGTGGGCCGAGAACGCCGTTCTCTGTACAGCTCCGGGCGCTGTGACTGCAGCGAGTGCAGAGCCCACGGAGGGAACGGGACTGACCTGAAGCAAACCTGACGAGCTCACTCCCCCGCCGCGATGCCTCAGGCCTCCCCACCGCTCACGGTCGCCGTGTAACTTGCAAATACCTCACCTTCGGACTTGAGACCTTCATGATGTAGCCACCGCCAGCTTGGGCCACCCTGCTTCATAGCTCTGCCGGCGGGTCCCCTGCACCGCTACCCTGAGCTCCCTGTGGCTTCCTGAATTGACTCTTTGTTCTTTGTTCGTTCTTGTAAGTCAGCTTGGAATCCCTCTCCCCAGCAGCCCTGGCTTCACTGTCCTCTCCCTGGAAAACATCTAATCACCTTCCAGTTTCTCATGTAGCATTCAGTAGGGTCCTGCACCTAAGCTACCTTTCTACCTTGTCCCAACAAAACTGACAATTCTCTCTTCTATGATTCCTTTGCTTTCTATGCTTATATTTATAATTAATTCATAAACTCTTCACTGTATACCTTCATGAAATTCTTACTTGTCTACTTGACTATATTCTCCAAGGGCAGGGACTGTGACTCACTCATATTTGCATGTATATATATATAACACGGTACCCATTACCAGGCAGTTGCTCAATAAATGTCTGCTAAATAAATAAAGATTATGATAGTTACTGTTTATTAGGTACTTACTCTGTGAAAATCACTGTGCTAAGCACTGTACACACACACACACACAGACGGATTCGTCTAATCCTCACAAGCCTGTGAGACGATACATACAATCCCTGCAGTACTGAGGCTTATAGAATTTGAGTAACTTCCCCAAGGTCGCAGATCTAGTAAGTCACATATCTATTAAGTAACAGAGTTATAAACTAGAAACTGTGTCTCATTCCAAGTTCCAACCACTTTACTCCTGCGCCTTCCTGAAGTGTAACTGTGTCATCAAACCCGAATACGGCCAAGGATTCCACCTGAAAATCACATTATCCTGTAGTGAAGAACCTCAAACATTAAATTCATTACATTAAGAAGGAATAACCTAAATATGAAAGACCCAGTTAAATAAACCAGAAAAATGCCATACATGGCTTATAAAGGTTTGTATCACTTATGTTCTTAGTACGCTTTAAATTTCAAACAAGAAATTAATAATACAATACAATGAATATCTAACCCTTTGCCCCACACTTTGTAAGGAAACAGAAGGTCCCTTCTACTAGAGGGGGAGGGGGAGGGGGCCGGCACGATTCTACCCTCGCATCTCTCAAAGAAGATTAGCTCTTGGAGATGTTCCAAGAAAAACAAATGGTCAAATAAATTTAGAAACTGTACCACAGAGTCTGCCTCCTGAAGATCCACAATGACGTATGTTAAGAACTTCTAGCAATTCCGCAGTTTTTGTTTTTAAGAAGGTCTATTCCTCGATGGTCCCAAACGTATTTGAACATAGAATCCTTAAGGACGAATGTCCTATGGCGCGCTCTGGAGCACACCGGCTCCGGCCACGGTTTCTTGACTTACAGTGAGTGACGGAAAGCCTCACGCACACCCTCCTCGCAACGCACACGCTTGGAACCCAGCCAGTGCCGCCTGCCGACTCTTCACCCTCATTTTCTTCGAGCATCAGGAGCTGTTCTTTACTGTCTACTTTACTTGCAAATACTCGAGACTGTGTGCCACAATTTCTTTGTGTTCGGTAGCATTTCACTGAGTTCTTAATACATCAATCACAGAAGAAAATGCTTGCCGGCGTGAGTATAAAAGGTAAACTGGAAGGGAGTGCAGAGAAGCTAAGAATAAAATTGGCATTAAACTTTTCAGTGCTGCGTCCCCAGGTGCTTTCCTAATGGCTAAAGCAGAGAGAGAAAACATAACGTTACGAGTCGGATTGTGTCTTTAAGGGAAAGCAACGCAACTACCCAGAGTAACACGGCTCTTCCTGGTACTGGGACTTGAAAGCAAGGTCTCCTGCGGGATCCCATAAAGGGGACGACGTGGGATGTGGAAAGCGATACCCTCGAACCCATCCCATGCTGCAAGCAGTCGGAATGGCTGTTGCCGACGGAAACCCGCACTGCGAGCCCGGAGCAGTTCACATCCCAGGGTGCGGGGCAGGTAAAACGCGCGGACCAGGGACCGACAGGAAGGACTGAGGTGGACAGTCCTCTGATGATCTTCTCCAGCCAAGGGAAAACCTTTCATATCGGAGGAGTGGGAGGTAGTGTCTGCCAATGCTCCTTTGCAATTACGACTTCCCACAGTAGGATTTTGGTCGGGATTGGACTGGGGAAAGCTGAGGCACTTGGTTTAGACGATCTGAGTTGTTGGTTAAAAGTAGGTCCACGTGCTTTGACATTGAACGTGGCCTGGGGTGGGGCAGGGGTAAAAATAGCAGCAGCTTCGAGAAATGCTGGCACGTCTGTAAGGGTCAGGAGTCCACTGGAAAGATTCAAGACCCACACATACCCGGAGAGACGTGGAGGGAACACAGTTCTGCTCAGACCGTGCTGGGCTAACCTGTCCCCGAGTCAACGGAACGACCACGCTTGCCCGTCACCCGCATTGAGCTCTAACACTCCGGTGACTGTGCAGGTCTGTCCTGCCCACACCGTTCGACAGACCTCTTTGGTCCAGGACAGCACAATGAGCTCTCGGCCGGCAGCATCGCCGATGATGCACAACAGGAAACCGAGCCGAACAGGCTCTTCTCTCGCCCTTCAGAGTGAAGCCAGAGAAAGGCAAGTTTCACAGCGCCGTGGCCACCTCAGTGCCGCACCCGGTGATGGAGGTCACACTCGGGTGCCTGTGCTGTGGCTTTCTCTATGCAGCCTTTTGAGACGCAGCTCCGGAGAATAAAACGCGCCATAAATAATCTGGAACGCTCTTGACGGAGAACGTACAGGGCACGACCCGACACCTGATACGCTTAACGAATCACTGACAGAGACAGAGGTGAGTCACGGACACCCAGCACATCAGCCTCCTGGACTTGACTTAACCTGCACCAACTTTTTTCAAGGCATCGTATGTCTGTTCTCTGTCTCTATCAACTCGATTCTCAATCCAAGCAACCGGGAATGACATAAAAGACAAAGACTAACTGAGCTAGTTGGGTGACAGCACTTCACGAGGAGAAGGTTACAGGGATTTTAAACTTCCCGTGACAGCTGTGATTCAAGACTGCGATGCGTCCCGCCGTCCGTCGGCTGTCATGGCTCTGTGCTTGCAGAGCTGGCAGGTGGAGCCTCCTGCTCTCTTCTCCTACGTGCTGAGAAGGAAAACTCTCCCAAGTCCATCTATATTTATGAAACACTTACGAGGGATCTAAATATAAAGCGGGCACAGAAAACGGCATGTGTGAAAGAGTTAATGAGAGACCGGGTATATCGGCAAACAGAAGTTTACTGTTTCTGGGAATGTCTTAAGGTCACATTTTCATTAAAGAAACAATCACGACTCTATCATGACTCATTTGCAATTTGGTGGCATTGAGGGAGAATTCATGATTTAAAGCAGGAATCACGTCTGTGTTGCTTTTTCTCCAGCTCCTAGGGATTTATTTGACTTTGGAAATGGAAAAACCCAGACCACCCATTCCCTTTATGTAAGTAAGCATGCACAAAAATAAAGGAGCGAGAAATGCTCTTTCCGAAGGGGAGACTTTCTCGTAATCGATCATCACTAAGCGTATCTTCCAGAGCCACAGCGCTGGTCGGTCACTACTCACAAAGATTTTACCTCATTTTATTTTTCATGGTAAAGTGTGATAAAAATAAACCCAAGCCCCCCCCTTCTTTTTTAACTTTCAATGGTTTTTAACCATGGTTCACCCAACCCCTTCTCCTAGCCATGATCTTTTCTCTGCCTGGTAGTGCTCCACCTCCAAAATCTTACACTCGAAAATTTTACGTTCAAACCACAAAATAGTAGCTGTCCAGCTGTTGAGTCTCTAATGAATACCTTTGCTTGTAGATGTCACGTGACTTGACTTCTCATGCTTTTCCTCTATTCACTTCCTTCTCCCCGGATCGGTTCAACCAGCCATTGTTTCATCTCCTCGTTGACCAGCACCTTCACCCACTGACCCGTACTCCGTGAACCTGCCCTTCAGATTCTTAGTTTACGCGCCATCTGCCGTCCACGCTTGCATCCAGGCCTGGCTCACTCTCAGAGGACATTTCACTCCCATATCACCGGATACTTCACGGCTTCCAAGCTCTGCTAGGACCACACAGCACTCCCTTAACCTAATCGTGAGTTTCTCTCAGACTTCATATTTCAACATTTCATCCTTGTCTTGGAGCCCCTGACTCCATTCCCTCTTTGCGGCTCTCAGGAAATGAGCTTGTCTCTCATTTTACAGAGAAAGAAAGGCAGTTAGGCATGAATCTCCTCAAGTTCCTCCACCTCCTTGCCATTCCCAAGCGCATCCACAGGCAAGCGTCTCCTGACCTCATTCTCTAACACACTTGAGAGATAAACATCCCTTCTTGTGTGCATCAGTTCTGTCTTGTTTCCATTCTTTGGGGCCTCCCCACGCCTCTCCCTCTTGTATTATTGTTTTTTTAACCTTTGTTCCTTCCTTCCAGTCTACAGATTTCTCTCCACCTTCCGGTTAATAGAAACCTTCCTTCCGTTCCTTGTCTTCTCTGGCCGATTCCTCCCCTCCCCCTCTTCTCTGGCCGCCCTCCAGAAACCATGATGCTGGAACAGCGTCTCCATTTCTCTGCTGCAAATCACTTCTCCATCCCTCAAAATCCTTCCTGTCCTTCAGCCACTGTCCAGGGGCGACTCCTCCTCAGGTCAGTGAAGGGCCTCTTTACTGACCAATCCAGTGATGCTTCCCAGTCCTGACGGCAGCAGCCTGGTAGCCTGGCTGCTGTCCGTGTCAGAGCTGGCACTTCCTTCTTCTGAAACGTGGATCCTGGAACCGTGTTTTCTACCCCAACTTCCCTACTTGGGTCCCTTCTGAGGCGCTCTTGCCTGCCTGACCTGTATTTCCTGCTGCGCCTGCTCCGGCCTCTTACGCTCATCTCACAGCCTCCACTGCCCCGATACACTGTCGTTTTCCAGATCTGGCTCCTAGGACAGGGCTCGGGACAGGATCCAGACTAATTACCTGGCGGCCCAGGACATGTCTCAACTTTAATTTTTTTTTTTCCCCACAAACACGTCATGTTCAACAGGTTCAAAACTTTTAATGCCTTTCTACCTCCTTACACCTCCTAAATTTCTGGGTTTAGTTAATGACATCACCACCGATCCAATGGCCAAAACTAAACACCTGAAGTAGCCCATTTCACATGATTCTTCATTAAACTGGCAGGTAGATCAGTTTGCTGTGGCCGCCTTAACAACATGCCACAGAAGGGCTCAAATGACAGAAATGTATTTCCTCCCAGTTCCGGAGCCAGGGGTCCACGGTCAAGGTGCTGGCAGGGCCGACTTCTTCCCAGGCCTGTCTCCTCGGCTTGTGGACAGCAGCCTTTTCCCCGTGTCTTCACAGGGTCTTCACCTGCACATCACCGTCCAAATCTCTTCCCCAAAGGACGCCACTTATATCGGATTAGGACCCACCACGACAACTTCATTTTAACGTAACAGCTTTAGCCCATCACATACAGGTGCGTTCTGAGGTCCTGAGGGTTCAGACGTCAGCGCAGGAACGGGGGTGCATACTTCAGCCCACAACGGAGGTGAATACGTGGGGTTTTACGTTCAGATTCGCACGTTCTTGAGAGACGCCCTCCTTCACATTCTGCACAATAATGCCCAAAGGACATGCTTCGAGTGAGCTAGCTTCTAAACCTGAGGTCTTAATTTAACAGCATACAAAGTCCTAAAATTTAAAAAACACCATGAGATATCTGACACATTTACTGAAAAATAAGAGATAACTATGTCGGTCATGTCTTAGCAACCTTATTAGTAAACTTAACTTATTTCTGAACGCATCGATGACGGGCCTCCTTTTACAAAATACTGGACAGTTTCTGTCATCTATTCACGCCTGCAGATTAAGCTCCAGGAAGAACTGCCAGAGGGCTCTACCCAAAAATCACAGCCAGAGCCCCTTTGCTTTGTGCATCAACCCTCTGTACCCAGCAGGCCTGTCGCCAACTGGGTGATGGGTTCACAGCTCTTCTTCTCACCTTGCCAAGCGGCAGCCTCTCTGGCAAGGAGCCTCTTTGGTGTCTGAGCAGCATATCTGAGGCTGCCCCTTCCGACCAGCATTCTAAAAACAGTGGGCTGCAAAGCCCCCAAGTTCATTCCCTGCTCCTATGGTCCCCTGGGCATTTGAGCCCAGGAGCTGGTCCCTGTCGGCATCAGCTTTCAGTGACCTGTACACACACAGACACACACACCCCGGACCAGAAAGGACACTCAGCCAGTGTCTTGCCCTCAGAGAAAAGACACTTGGTTTCCCTGGCACTTTGAAAGCATCTTCCTTCCCATCTTTATATGGAGTCAGCTGAGGCAAAGAGTCACAGTATTATCAAAAACACATGCCCACTACATCCTTGCCAACAGCCAGCCCAGGAAGCCTGACCTAGACGTAGGAGAGGCAGCAGAACAGATCACACTTTCCTCGTTTTACAGCTGAAAAAACTCAGCAGAGTAGTCAGAGGAGAGACTGACACCGAGAGACTGAAGGCAGAGCCGGTACCCAGTCCTGGGCTGAAGGCTTGCGGCTGACTCGGGACTCGCCAAGTGGCTGCCTTGTCACCCCCCAAAAGGACTTATCGATGGAATGAGAACTTTCCCAAGTGTCAAGGGAAGACATGAGCAATATTTTCTACATTTTCTTTATAAGATCACTGGAATGTAAAAGTATTGACAATAAGGAGATAATGGGAGAAAACGAAATGGCAGAATCAATAGGACTCCGTCCTTCCTGCAGGACAACTTACCTTATTTTTATGAAACTATTAGGCAACATAGAGTTCAGAGGGGCATGAAAGTGAAGGGTCTGAAGGCTATTCCTCTCATATCTGTGATCTTTATCCTGGGCTGTACATTTTTATTTCTCATTTTCAATCCACTTGTGCTTTATATGAATTTGAAGAGAAGCTAGTTGACTAGCGCAGTGTGAGACCGTCATGCTTGGAACAATAAACATAGCAATAAACACAGTATTTTCGGTTTTTGTTTTTGTTTTTAAGATGAGTTCCTGCCACCGCCACCAAGATGGTTTTACGGGACGCGTTCCTGGGCCCCGACGGGGAGGCGCGCTCAGAAAACGTGCAGAGAGGACAAGCGTTGCCACACACAATTTGCATGAGCAGCTCCTCAGGGCATGTTAGGCCCTTGAAAACGTGCAAAAAGAGCAAAGCCAAATTTTTGCCATGAGGAACAGAGGTGCCGGCGCTCAGGGACGCGACGAGGCAGCCGGCCGGAGGAGGCCCTCCTGTCCCAGACGAGCGGTTTTCTCAAAGGCACAGCCGCACTCCCACCACCCGTGCAAGGTCATCAGACGCGGCTCAGCTCAGCCTTATTAAGGGCCGTGAGGCTTGAGCAAGCCCGGGCGGGGCTCGTCCTGGGGAAGGAGAGGGCGAGGGACGCAGTGGGGAAGGCGTGTGTAGAGGACCGTGTTCAAGCGCTCAGACTGCAGGAAGACAAGCCTTGGCAGAAAAGGAAAGAAAAACGTTCTCCAGAGTCCGCCCTATTTGCAGTGTCACCGAAAAACAGTGCCTGTGCTCAATGACCAAGTCGCCTGAAGGCCAGTTGTGCGCATCACAAATAAGCTCCGCAATTAAAACCGCGAGAGGCCTCGGACGGCACGGACGCGCCTGCGCAGAAGCGGCGGACCGGGAAGGCTGCGGACGCGCCTGCGCAGAAGCGGCGGACCGGGAAGGCTGCGGACGCGCCTGCGCAGAAGCGGCGGACCGGGAGGGCGGCGGACGCGCCTGCGCAGAAGCGGCGGACCTGGAAGGCTGCGGACGCGCCCGCCTCGCCCTGGGCAGCGCCCGGCACTCGCGGCCGCGCGAAGCCGTCACTCGACACCCTTAGCCTGTCCGGCACCACCTGCTGTTCGCTTCCAAACGGGAAACTCGGGTGGACGCAGCAGCCTCGAGGCAGGAGAGTGTGTCTGGGAGTATCTGGTGTATTGCAGCAAAAGCAACAAAACAGCATTTTATGCCTATGTTATCAACAATAGCTAACAGGTCTGAGGATACCTGTATTTGGAAGAATGGAGAGAAATGGGAACTTGAATATACGGCTGGTATTTGAGATTTAAATTGCTGTACACACTTGGCACACATTTAGTCCTAAGGTCTGGCCAGGAGAGCGCCGCGAGGGGCCGGGGAGACGCACACCGCACAGTCCGCGGCGCGCCCCGCGTTCATCCATCGCCGCTCGGCTTTGTCGGCGCTCCAGGTGCGCTCCAGGTGCGCTCGATGACGCCCCCCAGGTGCGCTCCAGGTGCGCTCGAAGACGCGCTCCAGGTGCGCTCCAGGTGCGCTCGAAGACGCGCTCCAGGTGCGCTCCAGGTGCGCTCGAAGACGCGCTCCAGGTGCGCTCGATGACGCGCCCCAGGTGCGCTCCAGGTGCGCTCCATGACGTCCTCGGGGACCAACCGCAACGCTCCGTCCAGAGACTGCTGTGAGCGGGTGAAGTTCAACTTCTCTCCAGCCCGGGCGTGTGTCTGTGAGTTCCACACAAACGCATCACACGGGGCATGTTTAAAGCTCCACGTAACCATCCATCGAGGACTGGCTCGGCTTGCCGCAGGTGTCATTACCTGGCCGGCTCTCGGCTCGATCTGACAAGGAAGCAGGGAGTGAATGCACCGTTTATGGGTAGAAGACTAGACCCAATGCTCCCAAGTGTCCCGTGGGGAGCAAAGTTGCCCCTGGTTGAACCACTCGCTTAATAGCATTAATGGGGCCTTTTAGGAAACATTTAATTTCCTTACAGAGGATCCACAGTCCTCTTGTCGGGTTTTACAACATAACTAAGAGCTTCACACAAAGATGCAAAAACTCCTGGTTTTCTTAGGGCACTTCAGTCTTACGCCGTCTTGTCCCGTTTCCATCCAACCCTCCTCCTCATACTCGGTCAGCATCTTCACGGGCAAACAGTCTCTTTGAGCCCCGAAGACACAAAAGTAAAAGCACACAGTCCTTTCCCTGAAGGGGTCCAGAGTTTGAGGGAGAAGCAGCCTGAACAAATGATACAAGAAAGTCCAAACGGCCTAGGACACTTGCTCATTATCATTGTTCCGCTTCCGCTCTGCTTTTGGCCCCAGCCCCGCTACTGACTGTGGACTTCGTCTCACCCGGAGCTTAAGAACCGGTGGCCGTCTCAGCATTTCTTCCTTCTGCGACTTCATGTCTCAGCTGAAGGAAACAGGGAATTGTCACTGACTTCCTCACAACCTCGCTTGGGAGTCACAGGTAGTTTTGACCCACCTGCCCTCTGCAAAGCTGGGGTCTACTCAGGCAGGCACAGGTAAAAGAAAATGTATAAAAATCCAAGGAGGAGGATAAACAGATCAGATTTTAACATTTTCATCTTCAATTTGCTTTTTTTTTTTTTTTCAGCTTATAGCATACTAAAGGATCAAAAACCTAGATATTGGTATGGGAAACCTGATCTTTGGTCTTTTTTCTGCAAAATGGACATTTTTACCTGCATAACAAGGCCAATTATGGACAACTGCTATTCCTAATGATTATCACTTCACAATGACTAAATGGAAAAAAGAACCATAAGCTCTTCCCATTCCCACTCTTCCTCCAGAAACAGTAACTTACCAGTACTGGGATTTTATGAATTTTGGAGTTAGTACCCTGCCTCCAGCCCCAACCCAATAGAGAATGAATGCTTTACAGGACAACAGACTCTAATAAAATCCGAAGATTTCTGCCTCATTGTATTATCCCTCCGAAGTGTTTTGCACAGCCCCCCACACTTCTTCTGTCAACCTTGTGCTGTGACATTCTCCAGGGCTTCTCATCCCCTCACCAGCCAAGTCTTCTTTATTTACTTTGCTGTCTCCTCCTTAGGTCAGCTTCTGAATGTTAGAATTCCAGGAGGCACAGGCCTGGGTTCTCCTCTAACCTGTATCCTTACCTTTCCCCTGCACGAGTTCCTGGGTTTAAATCATTGACTTCAGTCGAAGCTGCCTTCACAGACTGGTTCCCCTCCAGGCACTCCATCCAAGTCAGTGGTTGGAATCACACGATGTCTGCCAGGGGCTGGTCCAGGGATGGGCAAACCTATGCCAGTTGGGACCAATAAGATGTGGGCAAGGTTTGCTGGGGGAATCCTTGGCCAGGACCTGATTTTAATCCTTAAGAGCCACAGCTGATCAGATAGCGACTGTGTGTGTCTCTCTGTGTCCCTTTGTCTTTTTCTTTCCCCCTTTCAAGTATGAATAAGAAGCCCCATTGCTCTGATGTCAACTATACAAAAGCCAACTTGGGAATGCAGAAGGCACTAGTGCAGTACAACAGAGAGAAAGAAATATTTGGGTCTTTGGCAAGATCATCAAAGTGTTGCATAAACCAAAGCAGACTGATTCGTAGGCTTCCTCTCACATGTAATTATTACTTAACCTAGTTCTATTTGGGTTTCCTGTTACAGAGAGCAGGAAATATTCTAACTGATAAAATCACCTACATGCTTACAACCCCGAGATTTCTATCTCAGCCATCACATTTGCCCTGTAACCCAGATTCATGGATATACCTGCCTACTCGACATCTCCACCTGGATAGGTAATGGTCAGACAAAACTAACAAGTCCAGAAAAGAGCTCTCCTTGACCACTGTTCCTGCCAAATCAGCTCTCTCCTGGGCTTCCTCACCGTATGCTCAAGACAAACCACCAGAGTCGTCTTGGGTGATCCTTTTCCTCTGAACCCACATCTAACCTATCCATCAGTTATGTCCATCCTACCGAATCATCCCCTTTGCCATGCCCATGCTTCCCTTTGTGGTTTTACCGTGTGTGTGTTCATAAAGGAAATCATTCCATTTTGCTTGTTTTTGAACTTTATTTATGCAAAAGCATACTGTGTCCGTGCTTAACATCTTCCGACAGTCACCCATGTTAGCACATGGAGCTACATTCGATCCACATCCGCTGCCGTGCATTATCTCACTTATTTATACACCAAATTTACTTCCTCTTTGTTAGATGGACATTGTGCTATTTCCAATTTTTTGTTGCTATGAATATTGCCATGTTGCCATGAATATTCTCATACTTCTGTCCTACTATTTAAGTACAAGTTTCTTTGGGAGTGTACCTGGAAATGGAAGAGCCAAGCCATAAGACACGGGCTGCTTCGGTCTCACTTGGAAAGGACTAGATGTCTGCCAAGTGTCTACAGCAATTTAAATCTCAAATACCAGCCGTATATTCAAGTTCCCATTTCTCTACATTCTTGCCAAATACAGGTATCCTCAAACCTGTTAGCTATTGTTGATAACATAGGTATAAAATGCTGTTTTGTTGCTTTTGCTGGAATACACCAGATACTCCCAGACATGTGAACAGCAGCGTCCACACCTCCTTGAGGCCTTAGTTCATGTCACTTTCTCAGTGGGACTTTCCCAGATGGCCCGGTTCAAATGGCCTCGATATATGTTTAACCCCTTTTCCCACCTTATTTTTCCCCATTGCACTTATCAGCCTTGTACACTGTTACAAGCTGTATTATGTCTCCACAAAATTCATATGCTGAAGTCCTAACCCGCCCATACCGCAGAATGTGACTATATTTAGAAACAGAGTCTTTAAAGAGGTAGTTAAGTTAAAATTAGGTCATGAGGATGGGCCCTAATCCAGTACAAGTGATGTCCTCATAAGAAATTCGGACACAGAGATGTAGAGAGAGACACCGACACACGGCTGCCTACGAGCCAAGGAAACCGCTTCAGAAGAAACCAACCCTGCTCACAGCTTGATCCCAGACTTTAGGCCTTTAGAATTGTGGAGAAATAAATTTATGTCGTTTAAACCACCCATTCTGTGGTTCTTTGTTATGGCATCCCAGCAAGGTAATAGAGACAAATAGTAATTTTATTCATTTATGAAGCAGAAAAGTAAAACACAAGCCACAGGTTGTGGATCCATTCCTGCCCCAGCAGGGAACGGACAGCAGCGACCGTGGGCATCTCCTTCCTACTCTCAATGGTGAAATGACGATCTCGCACTTTTTATTATTACACATTGTGCTCGATATGATCATTCCGACGACGGCAGCTCCGCATGTCTGTTTCTGTGGTTCGTCGTCACTGCGATTTCTCACTCATGGCGGCGTATTTCCTCGTGTCTATAGGAATTTTTTTTAAATTATGAGTTCATCTGACTGGGAACACCATCTGTGGGGTTTGGGGAGACCCTGTTTGAAGGGTGTGTGTTCAGGGAGGATTTGTTTGGCCTCCACTTGCCACTTAGCGCGCCGTCCAGGGCTGCCTCACATGAAGTCTACAGCTTGGAATGTTTTGGCACCAACATGACAGTGTGAATTCAAGACACGATCCACATGAGTGTGAGCCTGGCTCAGACATTATCAGAGGAGGCAACGTTCTTTATCTCCTTGTGCCGCCCAGAGACAACATTAAAACAGGTGCACATCCACATCCCCTTGGAGGGAATTTTCTGGCATATCCACGGAAGACGTTGTTCTGGAGTTTGCGCGCGAACTCTGTCCTGACTCCCCAAGGTGCTTGGGGCTCTAGGCTTTGCTTCCTCCTTCCATGCACGTGTGGGCCACTAAAACGCACGCTACGGACAACCTACCATCTACAGACAACGCACATCAGTGCCAGGTTTGGCTCGTTGCTTAATTCTATGAAGTCAAAAGTCCTTTCACACCTGAACCCAAAGAATTTCATTACTCTGCGTCCAACTCAGCTATTCATAAAATGTATGAGAGAGAAAGCGAGATTTTTCTATTTTAACCATCTTACTGGACATTTTTAGGTATATATCAGGAAAGGTTTCTCTAATCATCTGAACCGATTCTATCACCAGAACTAAAAACCCTTGAAGACACACACCAAGTCATAACTTAAAAGTGTCGCCTCAAAATAAATGTTTTGGCAACTTCCTCCAGCTCGTTCTAAGGCAGCTGGTTCACCAACTGGGGGTTTGGAATCATTACCTGAGTTGGGTGCCTCTTTATTCACAGTAAAGCTTCTAATTTAAGGAGAAAGCTGAGTCATCCTTTTCTTATGCAGAGAAGGTGTAATGCAGTAGAGTCTAAACCTGTTTCTAAGGCATTAAATGCTCGCATATTTGTTATCTCTGGTTCAACATTACACTTTCAAACTGAAACTACTGTGCTTATAATCAACTGGTACCTTGAGAAATTCTCTTTCTATCCTCTTAGATCACATTAAAGTTACATGAAAAAAGAACATAGTTATATGAATAATGTGTATGGGTGACCCAGGGTTTCTTTAGGGCCCACTGAGATCATTTAATTTAATCTTGCACATTGGGGTTACAGAAAGCGCAATATAAATTGCAGGTTTCTGCTACCCCTGACTCGTTTGAGAGACTTCAAAATTTACTAAAAGTTCAAAGGAGTAAAATCCTTCTTCCCAAGCAATGGCTGTGATTAGTTTCTGTGATCAGATAACCTTGCTTATGTTCACCCATCAGACAGGCCGCGGGGCTGTTAACCGGCCATGTGCTCTGCTAAGTACCACTAATTGGGATTCTTTTAGTTATTCCTTGTAAGTTAGCAAATGTGACAGTGACTTATCAGTTTACTGCTAATCTGTCCCTTCCCTTCCAAATAGATCATATTTTCTTAATAAGCAAGCAGTTTTTCATTCATTTTTTTCAACAGATGTTGATTGTGTATCTGCTATGTGCCAGACACTGTGCTAGGCAAAGTCAGACCTGTTACCCCTTCACAGATTTTTGAGGCCATTAATGTTAAGCATTTAAAATACTATATAGAGTTCCTGAACTGGAAAAGGTAAAATGCTCCAGGATCTATTTTAGACATAGGAGAAACCCATTCTTACACTGCGCCGAAACAGTGTCATGCAATCTGCCCATGGGGGGTTTTGCAAGGGCCCGAGGGCATTATACCTGGTCTTAACACGGGAAAAATCATCAAAGTGCTACTGGAATGTTGCAAGGATAGAAACCAAACTCGATGCTAAAGCCCGACAATGACACTACCTTGGCCGAGAGAACCAAATAAAGCCCTGTCTCAGATCATAAGAAAACTATTTCTATGTGTAAAGAAGAGAAAAGTGACTGAAGAGATTTGAGGTAATTTTCGAAAGGAGAAAAATTCACTCCTTTTTCCCTGGGTCAAGAGGAATTGTAAGATTATAGAACAGTCTTGAATTTAAAACTATGCACAGACTTGGGGCACCCGGGTGGCTCAGTGGGTTAAGCCGCTGCCTTCGGCTCAGGTCATGATCTCAGGGTCCTGGGATCGAGTCCCGCATCGGGCTCTCTGCTCAGCGGGGAGCCTGCTTCCCTCTGTCTCTCTGCCTGCCTCTCTGCCTACTTGTGATCTCTCTCTGTCAAATAAATACATAAAATCTTAAAACAAACAAACAAACAAACAAAAAAAAACTATGCACAGACTTGACTTCAACAGTAAGAGGCTACTCAAGGATGCACAGACGTAGTCAAGTGGGGACACTTTCACCGGAAAGCACGCCACTCACATCACCTACTGGAAAGACCAACTAGTTATCCCACCCAGGGACCTGCGAGGTGCTTAAATGAAATGCTCTTGTTAGAGGGTCCCCTACTACCTTGTGTGGCTTTAGAAAAGCATCACATTCGATCCACTTGCCAACATCTTGACACGAACAAAGAGTATGTAGGTAATTAGGTTATTCTGCTTCATTTCTCTTGTTTTTCATATTTAAAATATCCACCACTAGCGTCCACCACTCACTCCGGTGGGCAAATTAACACAGAGTTTCCCCTTTTCAGAGGCTCCACCCACCTCAGAGTTGTTCAAGATCCTTCAAAGTTTATTAAAAACCTTTATTGCAGATTCTTGGTATTGAGAAAATGGGAGTCTGTTCAGCCCAGCAGTGATTTTCATTTCCTTCGTTGCTCTTGCAATTCCCACACAAAATCACTTCTAAAAGTTCACACACGGCCCCAAAGGTCTTGTCCATTGCTTTGTGGCTCCTGAGCTGGCTCAGATCCTTGCACAGGCCACGCTGACCTACCAAGGAATCGAGATTCTGTTTCCTCGAGGTTCCTAAACCAATGCCAGCGTAGACTTAAATGTCCTGATGTTGAAGCAGCAACGAGAAGTCAAGACTTCTCTTTTCTTCATGATGAGTTTCTTTGAGCAAGAAAGGGAGAGTGACATCTTAGAGCTATCGGAACCCTCGGAAAGCTGCTAGTAACAGTGAGCTTCAAAAAAACACAGGATCGGGGCGCCTGGGTGGCTCAGTGGGTTAAGCCGCTGCCTTCGGCTCAGGTCATGATCTCAGGGTCCTGGGATCGAGTCCCGCATCGGGCTCTCTGCTCAGCAGGGTGCCTGCTTCCTCCTCTCTCTCTGCCTGCCTCTCTGCCTACTTGTGATCTCTGTCAAATAAATAAATAAAATCTTAAAAAAAAAAAAAAAACACAGGATCATGGCTTAAAGTCTCCTTAGCCTTTGTCAAGTCTTACCAAAAAAGGTCGCGTTCTTCCTTTCCCCCAGGATTATTATCCTCAGGACAAAGCTACTTCAAGGTGGCTTTCCTCAATGTAGTCAGAGTGTTCCTTCAGAAGAGGAATTTCGAGTCTTCACCCAACTAGGCCCGCACTTCATCATCATTCAAATGCTCAAGGCAAACCCATGTGCTTTTGCAAATAACTTCACCCTGTGTGCGTGCCTCTAAGTGGTAAAGCAAGGACGTTATCTGGACTGAAAAACTGCTGCCCTCCCTTGACAAATGTCTTGTTGTTTTTTTTCTACTTGCTTGGAAGACGTGGCACAGTCGTTAGCTGATTTGTTCAAATATGGCCAATGCTCTCAATGGTACTGTTCCTAACAGAGTGAAAATAACTTACTCATATTTAGCCTGGAAGAAAATCTATATATTATCAGAAATGTCTTCTAATTGAGGTAAAAAAAAATTTTTTTTAGCAGATGTGAATTCTTTCTATCAAATTGTGCAGCCTAATTATTCTCTGAACTTTGAAGAAGTGCAAAGGTCAAAAGGCTAATATGTAGCTTAATCAGAAAATTATGTAAATTAGCCCAAATCAAGCACATCACATAACCCCTATAATCAGTAAAATATGTAGTTCACTAGCAAATCAAGCGAAACTTCCAGCTATTTGATCAGTAAAAATGGAAAGAGGAGGAAAACCCAGAACATTGGTAGATGTTATATCTTGGGCAAATTTGATTTTAACATGCCAATAAGAAAATAAAATGTAGTACTGGAAAAGGGACACAGACTCAAGAAATACATGAAATTATATTTGTAGTAAATCACTAGAACTTAAGTACCACGGAACAAGGATTCTCTTTGTTCACTGCTGTAGTCTCATCATCTTGCACAGTAACTGATACATGTAGGCCCTCAATAAACAATTGTAAATGAATATTAAATTAATTATTGGGTCAAAAATGTCATAGGAAAAGCATGATAATGTAAGTTTGAAATAAGAAAACAAAGCTACATATTATAGTTTCATATATTTCTTTCAACTTACTTTATATACAGTATATTAGCAAGCTTCCACTCTTTGCCCAAAAAAAAGCCCCATAAAAAAATAGACAGAAATGAAAGTGGCTTATGAAAAATGCCAACAATAATGAATTCTTTGTGCTTATAAAAATACCTATAATAAAGTTATTTCTGGGGCGCCTGGGGGGCTCAGTGGGTTAAGCTGCTGCCTTCGGCTCAGGTCATGATCTCAGGGTCCTGGGATCGAGCCCCGCATCGGGCTCTCTGCTCAGTAGGGAGCCTGCTTCCTCCTCTCTCTCTGCCTGCCTCTCTGCCTACTTGTGATCTCTCTCTGTCAAATAAATAAACAAAATCTTTTAAAAATAAATAAATAAATAAAGGTATTTCTGCTTTAACTCGGTACCAATAAATACTTCTAAATATTTGGAAGCATGTGGTGTGTTATCACCTACTTCTCAGAGATGAGAAAGAGGCACATGGGGATGAAAAGATTTGTCAAGAGTCTCCATGACATAAAACTCAAATACAACCGAATTTCAGACAGAGTCATTTCAAAGTCATATTTTATTATCACCAAATATTTTCCTTATCATTTCTTTCATTAACACCATTTTAAAATGACTTCTTTGTATCTTCATAGTTAGAAAAACAAAAACAAAACTCTGTCGTTGTTCTTAACCTCTCAAATTCTGTCATCATTTGAAAATGTTTCCCTTATATGCTTCAGGTGAAACAATAGTGTATATGCAACAGAGGAAACACATACAAGAAATAAGTTCTGTTCTATAACTATTATTCCCTATATTTCAGAGGATTTTTTTAAAAGGTATTTTTTATTTATTTGACACACACACACACACACACAGAGATCACAGGCAGGCAGAGAGGCAGGCAGAGAGAGAGAGAGGGAAGCAGGCTCCCCGCTGAGCAGAGAGTCCTATGTGGGGCTCCATCCCAGGACCCTGAGATCATGACCCGAGCTGAAGGCAGAGGCTTCACCCACGGAGCCCCCAGGTGCCCCTGTTTCAGAGGAATCTAAAGCCGCACATGCTATGACAAAAGTGGATTGCTGCTGAGAAGAAAGTAGGTGAGGAAATGCAGGTGGAGAGAAAATGAGGTGTGGGAGAGAAGATGGAGGCAAAGATAAAGTTACTCTACAATATGCAAATGCTGAGGTTTGTACATTTAGTCATTTGCTACGTGTTTCTAAGCTTTCTAGCAACCCAGAAAACAGGAAAACACGACCCTATCATTTCATATCCTGGAGATAAACCAGGATGTGAAATGGGCCACAAAAAGCTTTCTTGGTACAGAGAACAAAAAGAAGTATCTTTCATTGATCCTAATAACGGAGATAGTGCATAACGTTATAAAGAACAGCTTCAACAACGTCTTTCCAGTAAATACGATAATAAGTGCCATGTAGACTTTCGGAAGACGTCCTTCCATATGAGGGCTCACCACCAAAGAGCAGTTCAGCAGAGCAGGGGGGCCAGGGGTGGGGGCGGTGAGAGCGGCAAACGATGAAGTCCAGGCACTGAGATCCGTGGCCCCAGAGATTAATTTTAGCATGTTCAGAGGAGTGGAAAGGCCACAGATTTTCCAACCAATCTCTACAAATGCTGGCTTATGAGCTTTTGATAAGAACCAAGGGCTATGTGTTCAATATTCTATTCCCTATTTTTTTTAAGATTTTACTGATTGATTTGACAGAGACAGACATGGTGAGAGAGGGGACATAAGCAGGGCGAGTGAGAGAGGGAGAAGACGGCTTCCCACCAAGCAGAGAGCCCGATGTGGGGCTCGATCCCAGGACCCTGGATCATGACCTGAGCTGAAGGCAGACACTTAACTGACTGAGCCATCCAGGCTCCTAATTAGACAACATAAAGAAATAAAAGGCATCCAAACTGGTAAGGAAGAAACAAAACTTACTATTTGCAGATGACATGACACTATATATAGAAAAACCTAATGACTCCACCAAAATACTACTAGAACTAATACTTGAATTAAGTAAAATCACAGGATACACAATCCATGTATGGAAATCTGTGAAATTAGGAACACAATTGCACCAAAACCAATAAAATATCTAGAAATAAACTTAACCAAAGAGGTGAAAGATTCATATTCTGAAAACTATAAAACACCGATAAAAGAAATTCAAGGCAATGCAAAAAAATGGAAAGACATTCCATTACTCATGGATTAGAACAACAAATATTATTAAAATGTCAATATGAACCAAAGCAATCTACACATTTAAAGCAATCCCCCATCAAAATAACAGCATCCCTCATAGAACTAGAACAAGCAATGTTAAAATCTGTGTGGAACCATAAAAGATCCCAAATAACCCAAGCAACCTTAAAAAAGAAAAGAAAAGCGGGAGGCATCACAATTCTGGACTTCAAGTTACATAACAGCTGTAGTAGTCGAAACTGACACAACGTTAGAAACGTAAATGAACAGAACAGAATAGAAGGCCCAGAAATAAACCCGTGATTACGGGGTCAATGAATCTTCAACAAATGAGGCAAGAACATATAGTGGGAAAAAGACAAAGACAATCTCTTCAACAAACAGTTTTGGAAAAACTGGACAGCTACATGCAAAAGAATGAAACTGGACTGTTTTCTTACACCATACACAAAAATAAACTCAAAATGGATTAAAGGCCTAAATGTGAGACCTGAAACCATAACAATCCTAGAAGAGAACACAGGCAGTAACTTCTCTGACATCAGCCATAGCAACTTTTTACTAGACATGTCTCCAGAGACAAGGGAAATGAAAGAGAAATTAAAATATTGGGGCTACATCAAAATAAATAGCTTCTGCACAGCAAAGGAAACAACCAACAAAACTAAGAGACTACACGTTGATTAGGAGAAGATATTAGCAAATGACATATCCAATAAAGGATTTGTATCTAAAATATATAAAGAACTTATAAAACTCCATACAAAAACAAATAATTTGACTAAAAATGAGCAGAATAAATGAACAGACATTTCTCCAAAAAGACATCCAGTGGCCAACAGACCCATGAAAAGATGCTCAGTGCCAGTCATCATCAAGGAAATTCAAATAAAAACCACAATGAGATAATGAGATATTATCTCACACCTCATGTGTGAGGTAATGGCTAAAATCAAAATGGCTAAATCAAAATGGCTAAAATCAAATGGCTAAATTTGATGGCTAAAATCAAAAACACAAGAAGCAAGTGTTGGTGAAGATGTGAAGGAAAAGGAACTTTCATGCACTATTGGTAGGAAGGCATATTCATAAGCCACTGTGGAAAACAGTATAGGGGTTCCTCAAAACATTAAAAATTACTTTTAAATTAAAATTAAAAACTACTACTCTGTGATCCAGGAATCTCAGTACTATTGACCCTATGAAAACATGAATTCAAAGGGACACAGGCCCCCCTGTCTACTGCAACAGCATTTACAATAGCCAAACTGTGGAAGTAGCACAAGTGTCTACCGACAGGTGAATGGATAAAAAAGATACACACACACACAGACACACACACACACACACACACACACATACACAGAGGAATACTACTCAGTCATAAAAAAGAATGCAATCTTGCCGTTTGCAACGACACGGATGGAGCTAGAGAACCTAACGCTAAGTGAAATGAGTTAGTCAGAGAAAGACAAATATCCTGTGACCTGCTCATATGTGGAATTCAAGAAACAAAACAAACAACCAAAGGGGAAAAGAGAGAGACACACACACACACCAAGAAACACACTCTTAACTATAGAGAACAAACAGATGGTTACCAGAGGGGAGGTGGGTCGGTCGAAGGGTCAAAAAGGTGATAGGGATTAAATAATGCATTTACCTGATGGAAAAATAAAAATAAAGTAGAAAAAAATGGTAGGTAAAAAAACATGTGAAAAAAACTGGAAAAAATTATTAAAAACTTCAAGATTGTTATAGCAGAATATTGAATCAAGTACAAGGCCCTTCTGAAGGTGGGGTCCTGTGTGACTGTGTAGGTCACATATCTGTGAAGCCAGTTCTGTCCATAGGCTAACATCTTCCTTCTCAAGGAGCTTCCCTATTCCCATGGGAAAATCAAGATTCTTCGAGGCTAACACACAGGTGAATCAACAATCCTAACATGCAGAGCTCACGGACACAAACATGGAAAAATTTTAAGCCAGAACAATTATAAAAATAGATATTATTCAAATGCCTGGCTTGGCCATTTAAATATATAAACATATATGTACATGCGTGTATATATGTACATGTGTGTGCATAAGCACCTGTAGAATGTTTACCCTTGAACGATGACCTTCCTTGTACATAAAATGAACTGTTTCCAAAGTACATCCTGAATAACCAAACGAGATACTTTCCTGTTAATTATAACCCAGTTAATATTAGAAGATGTCTACCCTACCACGATGATTCTGTTTCTGAGTTATCTTTCATTCCTTCCTTCTGGTAACTAATAGATAGATAGCAGAGCTCATTGCTTATCGGGGTCCTTTTAGATTATGACCAGAGCCACTGCATTTGCAAGTAAGAAGAGAATGTAGGATCTTTTATTCCCTTTAAGGTGAGAGGGAGGATGTATCCAGCACACTCCAAACAGGAGTTAAGTCATTAAGGCAGAGGTTCAAAAGAAGAGAAGATGCAGCGAATCTGTGGTTTACGCATGTGGAAGTAATACCCCTCATTTTCTTTCCTCTCATGCTTCCTTAAGAACACAGCCCACCCACAGGTGAAGGCCCACCGGCTCCTACCACCTGACCCGGCTGGTGTGTGCTGGATGTGTGAGGAGGAGGGGATTGATGATGATGACGCACTATTATCCTGGGATACGGTATATGCCCTACGGTACAGGACACATTATGGACTTGCCAAATGCCTTACACAAAGAACTGCTTAACTTCCTAATTACAGGAAGCCCAGAGTTAGGGCACACTCCGAGCGAATTCACTGACTCGAAGATACCATCAAAGACTCAGGACCTGCCTCTGTTTTTTGGCCTTTCTTGCATTCCACTCATCATCAGGCCAGCAACAAGATGGCTGCCATCACTCCAGGCAACACAAGGAGACAGTGCAGTGCGCAGAGGACATTGTGTCTCATCCTGAGGACTTATGAATCCTTCCAGAAGATTCCTTTTAAGTATCATTGACCATAATTGGGTTACATGTCCATTTCCAACCAAACTGCAGGCAAGGGGAATGGAATTACAGAGATCAGCTGGGCTGAGATGGACGCAAGACAGTCCACTGCAATGGTCTCCACCAGGGCCCTGAGCCACTGCTAAACAGACCACGTCTGGACACAAGAACTAAGAGGAAACAGGCCTCAGACACTGTTCAGCCACCGAGATTCTTGTTCTCAAATATTCGAACCATGGGGCATGGAGCCCAAGGGAGTTGAGAGCTTATGTTAACGGCAGAACACCGGACTGAAGTTCCTCGAACTTCAGCTGCTGAGGTCCTCAGAGTCACGTGAGTCTTACCCATCCTGGAGACGGGTTGCTCACTAGCTCTTCGATCTTCATAACGCTCCTTAAAACACACCATCTCCAGGTAAGCTAATAAGTAGGCATAATTCCCATGCAAATATAATGCTGTGTTTGAGAGAGCCTGACTAGAAACTAAGATCCTAGATTCCAAACCACTTCATGGTCATGTTATGGCGTCCTTTCTGCCCGAGCTTCAAGCTCTCCTAGTTCGCCTGGCACCGAGAGGCTTCTGGGACCGAGAACTTTCAGTGCTAAAAACTGGTACCAGTGGTGACCACAACTTCCATAACAGAATCTATACCAAACTCATAAAACCCCTCACGCATCCATTGTTAGAATCAAAGCTTGAAAGATGACCCAAAAATGTATATACCTATTTATATTCTTACTTCTAGACTTCCCTACAGTTTTAAGGTACTAAATACTGGTTACTAACCTTCAGTCCAGATCCCAAAGCGGTATAAAACTCATAAAGGCAGTTCAGTAGGCGTTGAGAAAAATAAGTCCAAAATGAGTACCACTACCCCTAACACAGGCGAGCAACTTTTCTAAATAAAATGTGCCATTATGTTTAAGTCAAAAAACACTCTCTGAGATGAAAAGAAACATCCCTAAAGATGCCCATGACTGAAAGCACTCTTTTACACGGGGAGAGCTATTGTTCATGTGGTCCGGGCTCTGCTAAGGCAGCAGGGACTTATGAATAAAGTAATCAGGATTAATAATACATTGCATTTCCTCATGAAATAGGATAAAAGGCCTCTTGTTGCCTTAAACAACCATAAGGAAGAAAATAGGACAGCAGTCAGCAAGAATAGTTAAGTTGTCCTGAGAAATATCCTAAACGTGTACCACAAAGTGACAAGAAAACGGGATTCAACAACCAGGAGCTCTTAAGCCATATTTTCTCCCCATCTCTAAGAGCACAGTCAGGGATGTGACAAAACAAAACTCATTCTCCTTCTGCAGGTAGGAAAGGATCTTATGAGCAGCTATGATGGAAAAGATACCAAGATAAAAAACAGCAAAACCAATTTCACCTGAGGCTGTGGGCAAACTACTGGAATCACGTTATATTCAGGGATGATACCAGAAAAAAGCCCAGCCCTTAGCCTGCCTATTATTTTACATCAGAATTAGCATGGTATTCAAGTATCAATTTTTTTTCTTATGGAAAGCAACTCTGATCTCACGAAGCCCATTCTTCTTCTCAAGAGTTCATACCCCTAGTAGGACACAGCTCACTGATGACAATGTCCCGCATCTCCCCAGAGTCTTCCTAAAACTGCAGCACGCTGGGCACCAAGAAATATGTGTCGGACGAACAGTGAAGGAAGTGAACAAAAGGGAAAGAAAGCACTGGTTGGATTAAATAAGTTGCTAATACCGAAATTTAAACTTGGGGGGTCAAACTCTCAAATAAAAGTTAATGAGAAAATACTACTATATGAAGACACATGTATGTACATTTATCTGCATATACATATATATATACACACATATAAATACATACATTTCTGCTTCACCTCTTTCCTAAAACAATATAAGACAGTTGATAAAAGGAAGACAAAACAAATTAATTAGCTAAGATTTTTAATAGTAAACAGGAGAAGAAAAGTAAATATTCAAATTATAACAAGAAGTCAAGTGGTTTGATTGAGTGAAAAGAACAACTATAAATCTTCCTGACAAACAAGACTAAGAGGAAAAAGTGATAAGTCACATAAATCATTTTGACCTGAGAAGAGGAAGCACACCACTTTCCCAAGGGAGATAAAGCTTTTCCTAGAACCAAACTTGGATAGAAAATCCCCATGTAAGGAGGGAGCAGGGATCACTCGGTGATATAATAATGGACAATATCTTTACAATTTCAGGGTAAATGCAGAAGTATCTGAGAAGATGGCATCTGATGAGTTTCAAGCAACAGTTAAAACAATCACTTTACTTATCAAGAGAAAAATCAGGTTCACATAGTTTGGTCCATAAATAAATACACAGAATCAGAAATCAATAAAGAAGACACACAATCTTACAGAGAATTTGATTTTTTTTTCTGTATAATAGTAAGCATGTACAATAAGTTAAAAGTAACAATTTAAACAAACACACATTCATACACATTTGCTATACACCTGATTCTGGGATGAGTCCTTTACCAATATTACCTCATAAGCATTTGCAATAACACTATGTAGAAAATATTTCTGATGTTCAGTAGTCAAGACTCAGAAAGGTAAAGAAATGGTCATGCAGCAAAGTCAGAATTAAACCTCAAGATTCCCGGACCCCCAAACTATTGTAATCATAATTTCTGTACTTTTTTGCTTCCCTTAGTAACAAAGTTAAGCCTGAAACCCACTTGTTTCTTCCTGTAAAATACTGTACCAAGAAACCCAAATATACATTTTTTAAGAGGGAAGATAGAATAACATTTGGAAAGTATATTTAGAAAAGTTATGATTCTATAGCTTTAATATTCTATCATTTACTGTTTAAACTACACTTTGAGTCCATTTAGAGGACATCACACCTGAAAAAACAACTGGAAGGAATCTGTCCTGGATCAGAGCTTCCTAGTTAGAATGAGCTTCGAAACAATTCTGTAAAAGAAACAAAATTCACCTAGAACTCTGGGCGTCTTCTTAGTTGAACTGCCATGCAAAGGGCTGATTACAAAGTTCCATTCAGGAAAGGACCCAGTGTCTGTAAAATTTTAATCATTTCCCGGAAGAGAAACAGACGCCAATCTCTGACCAACACCACACTCTAAAGTAATGTTAATCCCCTGATGATATCACTCTTGGTCTTAAAACCCAATCTCCCACTGGGATTAACTATCCTATAGTTGGGGGTCTCTTCCCTTCCCCAGAGTAATGAATGTGTGTGGTAAGATACAACCTCCATGTTCATGACTAACTTCTTCTGACTTTCTTTTTTTCCAGCTTTACTGAAATATAATTGATGTATGATATTGTCTAATTTTAAGGTGTCCAGTGGCTACCATAGGAGGGTGAGCTAACAAAACCATCCTCTCAAATGATGACAGTCGCTTTAGTGGTGAGCCCGTTTAAGATCTACTCTGTCAACAACTTTCAAGCACGTAGCGCAGTATTACTAACGACCGCGCTGCACATGAGACGCCCGGGCTCATCTCACCACTGGACGTCCGCACTCTGACAACCTCTCCCCATTCCACCCACCTCCAGCTCTGACAACCAGCATCCTAGTCTGCGCTTCTGTGTTTGGCTTTCTCAGACTCCACAGGTAAGTGCTACCAAATGGTATTCATCTTCGTCGTACGAGTGCATAATGCCCTCCGAGTGCACCGGTGTTGTTGTGGTTCCTTCTTTCCCACGGCTAAGGAACATGCCGTCACTCCGTGCGCCGCACGTTCTCGATCCATTCATCCATCCGTGAATTCTTCGGCTGTTTCTGTATCTTGAATATGGTAAAGAAGGTGCTGGAATGAACGTGGGGGTTTGGTTACGTCTTCAACATCCTGATTCCACGTCCCTCAGATACATACCAGATGTATGTATGCTGGATCCCGTAATAGTCCTAGTTTTAATTTTTGAGAAACCTCCATACTGTTTCCCATGGTGGGTACTAATTTACATCCCCGGCAACAACACGCCAAGGTTTCCTCTCTCCACATCCCTGCCAACACTTCTCTTCTATCTCTTTTGATTACAGCCATTCTAACAGGGCTCAGGTGATAGGGGGCCCACTGGGGTTTTGATCTGCATTTCCTCGGTGATGAGCGACATTTTTCACACACCCGGTGGCCGTCCACGTCCGTGCCTGCTCGTGAGCCATCTGCCGCAGCTCAGGCTCCCCACCACCAGGAGTGTGCACAGAAGGGCAGCCCAGGGTGAGGGGCTGTGTGAATGGGCACACGAGGGCTGCGGAGAGATCTGGGCCGGTCGGAGAGACCTGTGGGTCAGGTATGCCCAGCAGCTTATGCAAGGGCTTCTTGATGGAGTCCACGGTGCGCTGAGCAGGCCGCAGAGCCCTTTAATGCCCCCGGAGAGTCCAATGTGCCGCTGTTCCCGGGCAGGCACACCCCGCGGTCACGCCAGCACCTGACCTAGTATTCTGGACGAGGCGGGAGAGAAGTGAGCCTCTTTGGCAGCATCCCGCACCGCTGGAGAAGCCCGGCACCTGCCAGCTCGCTCTCACGTCCCCTGGCAGAAGACATCGGGCTGAGCAGATCTCTCCTGGCACGGAAACGTGCGGCCCTGGGGGGGGGGTGCTCTGGTACCCCCTCCAGGGCAGCCCATCTCGATTTGATTGCTCTCCAACAATGATTCCCTCCTTTTATCTAATGTGAATGGATTTGGGGTTACTCTGTCTGACAAGATCAATTCCAGGGATGAGCCCAGAGTGGGCTAAGCCCAGCGTAATCTAAATCCCAAGCCTCGACGTTAGAGGTGCTGGAGATACTTCCCCGACTTGTGTCGCGGCACGATTTCACGTCTGTGTCTCCATACTGCGGACGGCTACACTTACACGCCTACGGAAGTCCCCTATCCGCGTCTGATGTAGAAATCGGATCCTAGAGCTGATAGCACAGATACCTGCTTCCCGCTGGACGTTCCTGATCCCTTCGCTTGTGAGGGGGTGACATCGGGGCTTTCGGGATCGTGGAATTTGACGGCACTCGAATGTGAACCCTGAACTAGAAGCCCCGATGTTTTCAGTTATTAAACTCCAGGCTGCTGCAGCGGATCCGCTGCGGGCCTTGTCAGGATGTGAAAGTGCCACTGCCCTGTGCTGTGAGGGGCTCACGGCCGCGGACAGCACCCCGGCCGGGCCCCCCTCTGCAGGCGGCGGTGTGGGCACTGACTGACGGGCTGGGGACGGTACCAGGTGCCACCTGACTTCACTAGTAACAAGTAGAACAAAAGCCACACAAATTTTAGATTTTAAAATTCCCTTATTATTCTGAATATTTAAACAGGCTGCCAGCTGCCATTACAGCCAACAAATACTATTTTTAATAATGTGTTTTCAAATGCAGAGACGCATATAGAACGAAACAAAACTCCTATCCCTTCGATAAGCCTCGACACTTGGAAATGAGAAAATGATTACACAAACGGTGATGTACATCGGAGTTGCTTGTTTTTCAGGGGTTCTACTATTTCAGGCAATTCTGCAGCACGTATGTGAACACACATGCGTGTGCTATAATACGTGAACATGCACACACACAAGTGTATGTATCTTAACACATACGCACACACATCACAATACGCCCTTCCGAGTAGAATACTCCCCCCGCGGTAAAATCCGGTCTCCCAGTAATCCACGGGGCGAAGCGTAAGTAGCAAACCCACCCCCCAACCCCCCCCCACCCCGGTCCCTGGAATGAAGGCAGTACATTCCACAAATGCAAATTCCCATGAATTCTAATCCTGGAAGATTTAATGGTTTCTTTTCTTTGAGAGAAGTTGTCACTAAGTCTTGCTCTAGGAAGAGAGGTACAATGAGCCCTTTCCCCTATGTCCTAACCTTTTCATGCTTTTGTTTATATTCTCAGGTTTAGTCATCAGTTTGTCGAGCTTTTCTATTTTTCAGGAGAAAATAATTAACAGTAGAAGTAGAAACAATAGTCATTCCATTTCCATACTGAAACAACACCGAGTGGCATTGTTTGTGTATTTAAATGGGCGCGTTGGGAAAGAGGACTCTTGCAGAAATTTTCATCTGGGCATCTAGTCCGTCCAACAAAGGTAGCTCTCCATCAATACGCAGTGGCATGTTTACCCATAAATCACACCTGTACACGCGCTCGTCTCCATCAATGGACATACAGAACACACAGCCTAGTTTTTCCCCATGAGCTTGGTTCTTGACTCTTTCTTAAAGCAAAAGCCACTTTGTAATCACCAAAACCGCACCTCTAAATGTCAGAAAACATACCCTTTCAATAAGCACTCATCCAGCTTCTGCATTATGTAGGCAGACAACCCCCAGACCTTCTGCTCCAGTTTTACACGGCCTTGAAACTGACCGTTGAAAGTCGGTGAGGTTCCGTCCACTCACAGTGTATGTCACGGCACTTTCATCGTGACATTCCACGGGCACCTCTTGTGAATGGAAATGGGGGGAAAGGGTACTACTTGTGAATTATGGAAATGGGGGGAAAGGGCACTACTTGTGAATGGAAATGGGGGGAAAGGAAATCATTCGCACAAGGTCTTCTCACCAAAAACAAACATCAAGCACATCTCCAAGTGAGTCCGCCCCTCTTACACAGCCCCTGACTGCCAGAAGTTCCCACCTTCTCCGACACCTTCATCCCTAGAGGAAGAATGCAGACACGAACGAAGGGCACGACCACTGACCAGGAAAGAATGACAAATTCAACTAGATTCTGGCATAAAATCACTTTTAAACCATAGCAAGGGCACTCAAGTTGTGTTTCATTTCTTTTACTTTTTCCTTTTTTTTTTTAAGATTTTATTTATTTATTTGACAGACAAAGATCACAAGTAGGCAGAGAGGCAGGCAGAGAGAGAGGGAGGAGGAAGCAGGCTCCCTGCTGAGCAGAGAGCCAGATGCGGGACTCGATCCCAGGACCCTGAGATCATGACCTCAGCCGAAGGCAGAGGCTTTAACCCACTGAGCCACCCACCCAGGTGCCCCTACTTTTTCCTTTCTGAGGGCAAAATTTTGCTTTTGCAACTTTAGCTCTTCTACCAGAAACAATTTGTTACTGAATCTTTACAAAAATGTATTCAGCCACTATCATTCTTTTCTACCAAAGAAAAGAGACTGATGGTTAAACACAAGGATTTTGCACATGAAATTAATTGCTGTAGCAAAAAAGAAGCTGAAATAACAACATTTATCTAATACCGAATTGTCCTTTACTGTATTTATGTGAGTTTGTGTGTTGATCAGTAATAAGAGGGGCAGAAACATTTGATAGGAAGGTACATAGAGAGAGACTTGGAACCCAGGACCTGCTTGACTTAAAGGAAACCTAAATGTCTGTTTCAATGAGCCACTGGGGATATTAAAGGATATGTTTATACTAAAATATTAAAATTTCTTTTATTTTGCCAAGTCCTTTGATCTAATTCAGGTGTCACCAAACATTTTCTGTAAAGGGCCAGACAGTGAATATTTTAGGCTTCTTGGGCCATACGGTCTATCACAAGAAACCAGCCCTGCTGCTGTAGCTTAAAAAAAGCCATGGCCAATTTGTAAATAAATGGGCAGACCGTGTTCCAATAAAACTTTATTTACAAAACAGGCAGCTGGCCAGATTTCATCTGTGGGCCGTAGTTGGCCAACCTCTCTCAAAATTCTACACAGTCATTTTTAAAGCCAAACTTTTGGCAATTCTCAGGAAGAAATATACAGAGAATTGTGGGTGGGGGTGGGTGGGGGGTGTTCTCGTTGTAATGCCTATAAACAAGCTCATTCATCTAAAGAGAACCAAAAAAAGGGCAACTTACTCTTGACAGTGTAGAGACCAGCTTCTCCGAATCCCACTCACCGTCATCACGGCTAAAGCTCTTACAGCACGTTACAGCTCACAAAGCCTTTCCCTTCACTATCTCATTTGATCTTCAAACACAATAAGGGAACTCTCATTAGCCCAATTTTACAGATGGGGACACTGAGGCTCAATTTACCAGCTGTGAGACTTAAGGCCAGAGGCAACTTTCTACCTCGGCTGCTTTTTAAGTTGGATCGACCCGCGTCAGCACTGAGGACGCCTGGGACAGCGCACGCGGCCAAGCGAAGTTACACCCACACCTGACCTCAGCTTTTCAGGGAAGTTGTTTGTTTTCTCTTTAAGACCTGAAGCTTTTGTCAGCAGGAACGGGTGGTAATTAGTGAGATAAGAGATGGATCTTGAATTCTCGGTGCTCCTGTCTGTTTCACGCCGGGATCGCCCCTGTGGCCTGAAGCCAGGACGCAGGAAGCAACTGGAAATATCCAGGCAAGATACTGAAAAATAAACTCACAAGAAAGAAAATCTATGATGAGGGAAACTGGGAACTAAATGTGAAGGTACAGTCACAAACACTAGGAGTTTACGCGGTGGGGACGTCCGTCTTCTACTCAGATAACCCCAAGGGCAAAAGAGAACTACAGTGTTCTCCGTGCCAAGAGCAAAAGACGCCAGCCGGGCTCCTGGAACTGAACGAGAAGAGTGAGTCTGCCTCAGCCAGAGAGTCACTGTCACTCCGCGACCACCAAGAACGTTCTGCTGATTTTGACCATTTTTCTCTTCTAATGCAAGTGTCTAGGCCCAACGCACACTCCTCAGGCAGACACAAATCGGAGCTAAGCATAGCTCTTGTCCTCCAGGGCATTCTCGGAAACTAACCGTGGCTCCGCACCTTGGCTGGTAAAGGCCTCGGGCTCACAGTCGGCCCGGCCAGGCTGCTGTGCGGCCGCGTGTTTCCCAGGTAGTGCCCGCTGCTCGCCAGCACCTGTGGCGGAGCCTTCCAAAATCCCGCAGAAATGTTCCTCCCACATCCCAGTTTCTAAACAGCTTACTCCACGCAGCTCGGGGGTCTCCTGACGTTGTCTTTTCTTCGCATGCGGTCAGCACGTGGCTTGTCTTTGAAGCAGCCACTGGCTCTGCGGCCACGGTCCAGCTCTCCTGCCTGCAGATGACCGTGCTTTCGAAGGGCCCACGCTCTGCGGACGGTCTGCTGAGACAGCACCGCGTTTTGGAGCAAGAGCAAGCCCAAACACTGTGGAGACCATTCACCAGGATGCCGCAGAGAACTGCTGAGCTTTTCCTCGGAAACAGCCTGGAAAGTGCCCGCAGAATCGTGCAGCAGGAGGTCCGGTGATGAGCTCACCCGTCAGATGCGCAGGAGCAGACGGAGGGGAAGAGTGCGGTGCAGGAAAGCTGGAAATCCGTCCCTCGGGGGTAAAGCAACGGTGCCCGGAGCGTGTACAGTTCCAGCTCCTTCCATTAAGCTGTGTGACCCCAGCAACGAGTTTGGCTCTCTGGGCTCCATCTTCTCCATCTCTGGGGAAGACGATGCGTTCCACCATGTTTGTGTGAAGATGGAAGGAGTGTGAGCTCTCTCAAGTGGTCAGGCTTCACACAGCTATGGGCGTCGCCCTACAAGGGATCACTGGAGACGCCATCGACTCTCCTGGTGCAGAGTCACCCACACCACGCGGAGACACACCGCACACCGGCGGACGCTGGAGCCGCATCAGCACCAGCGCCTGGCGCGCGGCCCGTTCTCCTGCGCGGAATGCCGGCTTAGGCAAGAAGCGGTACATCAGCGGGAAAGCAGATTGTATCTGTGATTCCAGGAATGGTACAGTACGCTCAAAAAGCAGCTGAAATCTCAGGATTTGGTGAAAAATATTTAGAAGACTCACTCATCTTGCCCAAGTGAATTCTTCGCATAAAGTATTTGCTTACCTCCATCTTTTTTTTTTTTTTAAGATTTTATTTATTTGACAGAGATCACAAGTAGGCAGAGAGGCAGACAGAGAGAGAGGAGGAAGCAGGCTCCCTGCTGAGCAGAGAGCCCGACACGGGACTCGATCCCAGGACCCTGAGACCATGACCTGAGCTGAAAGCAGAGGCTTAACCCACTGAGCCACCCAGGCGCCCTGCTTACCTCCATCTTGTACTTACCTTACTGGCCCTAAAACAAACAAACAAACAAACAAAAACTGATTCTGAATGAAGAAACTATTTATACAGGGAAAGAATCAGGAAGTACTCTTTTCTGGCCATCATCATAGAAAAATATACGACGCAACTGTATTGGATTGAACCATACCAATCACTTTCTTTAATAGGTCAGACACACTCACGCATCAGCAGTTCCGTAAGGTTCAATACAGTAGATCAGAGACTGAACTCGATACAGTGCAAATGACCTTGTCTTCCATGACTTCAGAACCCAATACTTGTTAAAGTGTATCCCACATAATTTATTTCTTATTATAGCTTTTGTTCCAATTCATTAAGTGCTTGCTTAAATAAAGCACCTTTTAAATGATTTATAAACTTATACATTCAAGAGGGAGTATTTCTAAGAAAGTAATAGAGTCTACTACCTAAATACGTTCTTAAAGGGAACTACTCTTACAAGGAGCTACCTTTTTCTTTTTTTTTTTTAATTGTGGATCTCAGCCTCCACATTAATGGATTTCCCAGAGAAATAGACCAGCAAGGGTTGTGTGTGTGTGTGCCTGTGTGTGTGCGTGTGTGACAGAGAGAAACTTAGTTTGAGGATTGGGCTCACGCGGTAAGGAAGGCTGGTGAGTCCAAGTCTGCAGTCCAGAGCTCCGCGGGACAGACCTGCCGCTCAAGGCCAAAGGCCACCTGCTCCCAGAATCCCCTGCTGCGAGGGCCAGGCCCGCCCTTTTCTGTCCAGGTCTTTGAGGATCCGATGAGGCTCCCCCACGTTACGGAGGGCCCTCTGCTTTACTCGAAGTCCACTAATGTACATGTTCATCTCATTCATAACTACCGTCACGGAGACCCCAGGACCATGTCTGACCACATATCTGGATGCCTGGGCCCAACGGAGCTGACACATAAAATTAACCCTTACAGGTGCCTGCTAAGCCAACTGGATGGCACAGTTAAGCATTTTGGTTTTAGCTCAGATCTCAAGGTCATGAGCTTGAGCCTTACAAGTCTGCTTAAGACTCTCTCCCTCTCCCTCTCCCACCGCCCTGCCCTCTCCTCAAATAAACAAATTTTTTTTTAATTACCCATTATAACCTCAAATAAACATCCTTTGTAGGACACCAAGGACAATTATAGCCAAGAGGGGAATATTACATTTCCTGTTTATGCTTGTTGTCATCGACTGTGGCTGTTTTCCCAGTGAGCCTTTGCAGCAGAAGTTGCTTCCTTCACACCTGGAGGGACCACAATCAGAGGCACCTCCCTTTGTGCTACAGTTTCTGAGGGAGTTTCCATTCCATCCCCTAAAAGTATAATGTGACAAGTTTGCTTTCAAAATTCAGCTTTAGCTTTAAGAATTTTATGGTACTTTTTGAGATAATATTTTTTTAATTAAACCAAGCTTCTGAAACTGCTGATGCACTGAAAAATGACACCGCCCCTTCCCGTCAAAAACAAATAGAGATTTTGCTTCATCGAACTATTTATTAGGGAAGGAGAAATTATCCAGGGTCAGGAGACACTACACCATTTTAAACCATTTTGATAGTGTTTCCCCACAAACCTCTGAATTCATTCAGGTAAATTTTAACTGAACTTCGTAGGGTTTCCTGAGAGACAGGTAATAACGGTGGAAAACCTCACTCCAAAGTTCACCGCCGATCACCCCGGAGCCGACAGGTGCTTCCCAGGCTCGGGGCACAGGCTGCGAGGGCAGCTGCAAAGCCCTGTGGGAGTACGGAGTGGACGCAAAATCACCCCCGCAGTGTCCCGCTTCGAGGACTTAGGTCAGCGTTTGATCTCACTGGGATGTGGTTTTTCCTGTTGGCCTTTTAAAATTAAGTTTGTGCAATACGATTCACCTACTCTTATATGGCGTTTTCTTAGTAGGGTATTTCCATGTAAAGTAGATCACCATCCCGAGACTATTACTGGGGTCAAGCCCGGGACGCTCGAGCAATTCCGTCCCCTGCGCATCTACGGAGCGGCCGTTGGGCATCACGCAGACGGCCGTGCACCAAGTCTGAGTTCGGAAACCGCTGGTCAGGTTCGGAATCCTTCCGTCTTCACGCGCCCCGGCTGCCCGCGGGGCACTGGTCGGGCGTCTGGACCAGCCTCTGTCTCCGGGCGCTGGGGCAGGAGGCCGCGGTGGCCTCGGCTCTGTGCGCCCCGGCGGCCGGCGCTCCCACGGGGCGCAGGGAGGGCAGCGGCGGCGCGTCCCTGACGGGATTCCTCCGGGGCGGCGCGATGCGGTCCGCGGCGCGGGGGCTCGGCGGGGCGCGGGGGCTCGGCGGGGCGCGGGGCAGCGTCCGTCTCCTCTCCGTCTCCCTCTCCCGGCAGATAACGAGACTCTTCTTTCCCGCGATCCCGTGTCCCCCGGGCCCCGGGTGTCGGTCCGCACACAGGGAGCCCGAGGCAGGGGTTGAGCGAAGACAGAAGATCCACCGCGGTCCGTTAACTCCGGCGGGGCGGGCTGCGGGAGGCGGGAGGGCTGCGGGCCGGTGCGGTGCGCGTCTCGCTGCAGGGGAGCTTGAGCGAGGCCCGGACGGCCCCGCAGACCCCACGGGTGCGGCGCCCCGGTTTTCCGGCGACTGGAGCGCGGCGCCCCCGCAGGTCGGGCGGGACCGGCTCGCGGCCGCAGGGGTGGAGCGGGGCGGGGCGCCTCATCCTCGCTGCCCCCGGGCTGCCGGCGCAGGCGTCGCGGGACCCGCGGTCCCGTCCCAGGTCCCGTCCCAGACCTCGCGTCGCCCTAGGCCGGCCCCGGAGCCCGGGACTAAACGGGGCGGACGCCGCATCCGGGCCAGGCCGCGGCCGGAGGGTGTCCGTGCGGGGCCGCGAAGGTGCCCGGGCGCTGCGGGGCCGACACCCCCGGACGCGGGACCCGGAGCGCGCGGCGGGCGACCGGGATGCCCGAAGGACAGACGGGGACGACGCGGGGACAGACGGGGACGTCGCGGGGACAGACGGGGACGTCGCGGGGACAGACGGGGACGACGCGGGGACAGACGGGGACGTCGCGGGGACAGACGGGGACGTCGCGGGGACAGACGGGGGCGTCGCGGGGACAGACGGGGACGACGCGGGGACAGACGGGGACGACGCGGGGACAGACGGGGGCGTCGCGGGGACAGACGGGGGCGTCGCGGGCCCCTGCTGAGATCCGACCGCGCCCCGGTTCCCGGACTCCCTCCCGCGTCCGCACCAACCACCGTCCTTCTCCTTCAGTTGACGGATTTCTGTCCCTCGGAGCGCCCAAGTTAATGCCGCGGGGCCTACTGCGGACGGCAGAGGGCAGAGGGCGGAGGGAGGAACCCGCGCCCGCGCCCCGGGACAGATACTCGCGTGAGCATCACTTCTTCCCCGCGGGGCCCTGTGGGCCGACTCGGGCCTGCGGGCCTCCAGTCACCCACACCCGCCACCGTCACGCTTATCTTCAGGTTCCGTTTTTTTGTTTTTTAAGATTTTATTTATTTATTTGACAGACAGAGAAATCACAAGCAGACAGAGAGGCAGGCAGAGAGAGAGAGGGAAGCAGACTCCCTGCTGAGCAGAGAGCCCGATGCGGGACTCGATCCCAGGACCCTGAGATCATGACCCGAGCCGAAGGCAGAGGCTTTAACCCACTGAGCCCCCCGGCACCCCGATTATCTTCGGGTTTCTTAAAGTGGAACCTCGGAGACCCTGGGGCGTGAGAAGACCGTGTGCGGCACGTGCTCGCCCCCGGCCTCGCAGACGCACCGCTGCCCCCGAGGCTTCCCCACAGGCCGGGAAGGGACCTTCAGTACTGCTGGGACCACACACACTCCTTCGGGCAGACACACTCATGAATACGTAAGAGCAAAATTAGCATAAGAAACGTTACCCTCCCGTGCTTGTAACTGTTTTATTCCCTTCATTCTATGCCCACTTTCTTTCTTCACCCTCGCCACGCGTGTCTGGAACTCTCACCAGTCCACACCAGGTCCACCTTCCACGCTCGCTCCCTCTGGTTTGTCTGCCCAGCCTCGTCGCTCTACCTGCTCGTCCGCACAACGTACAGACATGCTCGTAACCGAGAAAACACACGGCCTGAGAACGTCTTTCTACGTCTGTACATCGCTCAGCGGCCCGGGACCCACGTACTGGAAGAAGCGGTGCCGTATTGTTATAAACTCGGTGTCTCACGCGTTACCTAGAGACACCTGCGTGCGGGAGAACATGGTGAGCGAGGGGACGGAGGACTTTGCACCATCCGTGTGCCTCACACTCCGGTCACTATCTGAAATGCACTCTCTGTCCTTCCGTGATCGGAATGAGTGACCAGCGCGCTCCCTGACAGAGCTCCTATAATTCTATCCCTTTTCCTTTAACAGCTCATTCAGGTCAAATTTTCTTAAGACAGTTTGATAGTCTCTTGATGTGTCCCCTTGGCCAGGCTGAAGTTCTAGTCGTCCAGTCAAACCCTCGTCTGTTACCATGGAGGCATTTGTAGATGTGATGCAAGTCCACAGTCAGCTGACTTGATGGCAGATCAGCTTAGATCACCTGCGTGGGCCTGAATCAACCCGTTGAAGGGCCGTGAGAGCAGAACTAAAGACCTTCCAGAAGAAACTGTCCTGCGGGTGACAGCTTCAGCCCCCGCCTGGGAGTGCCAGCTGCCTCTCCTGAGAGCTTGCCGTGGTAATTACGGACCTGCCTGGCCCGCCCACAATAGTGCAACCAAGTCCTTGAAATAGATCTGATATACGGGCCCTACTTGTTCTGCTTCTCTGGCTGAACCTACTAATACAGAGATTATTAACAGACTATGCACAGAATAAAGCCTGCATTGGCCTTTTCATTTCCCTAGTGCTTTCATGTCCCATCCTCTCTAATCAATGGTTTTAGAAATGGTCACACATGCTGGCCACATGACTTGAGAATAATTTAATGATCTTTCAATGTGCCTTATTAGCACTCTATGTTTTTGCATGGTCTTAAAGAAAAAAAAATCATCGTTTATTAGATCAAATAAAAGCCTATCCTTAATTCAAATACAACATACATCCTCTTTACCTTTTCTTTGGGAATGTTTTGGGATTTTCCTTCATGTTCTTGCTACCCCATATGCTACATTATAACACATTGTAACATGCCCTTGGTTGACCTGGTTGACCACTGCAGGTAGCCCTACTGGGAAAATACACTGTATTTTCAGCACTGGTGGTGGCCTCCAATTTCTAGTATCTCTCTTAGTCTTTGCTGTCCTTTTCTTCCCTCCTTTGTCCTATTTGCCAAAGGTTCTCCCATACCATCTTCAAAAGTTTTGTACGGAACAACTACTGACAATGCTAGAGACGTACACACACCGCGGTACCCTCCACAGCACCTCTGCCGTAGCTTTCTTCTAGTTGGTCTACTGCAAATGTCATTTCCTTCGCTGGACAGCGAACCTGTCACAAACAGTAATTTCATCTTGTTCCCCCCAGCGCTTGGCACATCGTAGGTGCTCAATAAACACAGAAAATGAGTGCTGTAAAAACAAAACAAACGTCCAACCTACTGGGAATGAAGAACAGAAACAGCATGGAGAGTCTCCAAAGCTCCGACACAGAGGCCACCGGTGGCAGAGTCCTACCGAAGAGCTTTCCCGGCAGAGTAGGAGGGAAAAGGAAGAGAAACAGAAGCATCTCTCACAGAAGTGAGAGAGCCAGTCCAAGCGGCGGCCCCGCCAGTGCCACTGCTCCTTTCTCTCTCCTTCCCAGACCCTTAAACCAGCTTTTGTTACTCGTCTCTACCTGATCTGGCAAACTCTTGTCAATTTGCGTTAAAAATATCCTTCTCATGATGTGATCCAAGAAATTCAAATATTCTCATTCTTTGTCCCTAAAGCACATCTCATGACTGCATGTTCTTACTGAAATGATTTCCTGAGTCATGTCTACAACATCCTGCTTATCTTTGGTTGTTCCCCCACTAGCTAAAATTCTTCTTTCTTCTTAAATGAAAATAGTTTTTTTCCACTATCAAAAGTAGAGTGTTACTATAAAACCCATCCTAAGCGAAAATGGTACAAAGAGAAGACGTAATTACCCTTTTGTAGAAGAGAAAATCCTCTTTTAATTTCCTTTGGTTAGCAAAAAGAAAGACACTAACATAGGTCTTTCATAAAAGCAAAATGGCATAACACGAGCCTTCAGGGAGCGGGATACACTTGCCCAGGCCTGCGATAACCACACTCCTCCCTGCCAAGTCCTAAGCACACGTGTGAGGGGAGCTGGTGCACATCACCGTCCTCCACTGGCTCGATCTGCTGTTTGCCCGTCGCTCTAGGAGCTAGGGGGTTGGCAAGCTAAACAGAAGAACAGAACATACAGAAGGTTCTGATCAAATTTCTTGATTCACTCACTCGTGCATCAAATGTAAACAGAGCATCAACAGAGTAAAAAGAAGGCCCTGGTGGGTTTACAGTTCTTTAAAGTCTAAATTTTTGGCAAATGCTTCAAGGTCAGGCTTTTAAGTGCCTTATTAACACAGCCCTGAACACGTCTGCAAGTTCACCTGGTTTTATAGGGGCCACTGTTCCCTCCTGTGTACAAGTTGCAAACACTCTCTGTATCCCTGTGGCCACAAGGGTTTTAGAAATTGCTCTAGGTTTTGGAAGACAAATCTTCATACTGAAAATTCAAAAGAAATTCCTTGATTACACGGAGACCCCAGGCTGCATCTACATGTCACTTCCTTTTTCACACGAACAAACTCCCGACCACCCCTGGTAGCGGCAGCTGCCGGGGCCAGGGTAGAAAACGCTCTACCTGCTGTTTCCCAGGGGTTTTGCACTTGAACTATTTGACACCCCCATTTGTATACTTCACAGGCCTCAAATCAACCTCATTCCACCGTCCTCAGGGTGATTGTGTGCTCACTTATTCATCCTTGCAAAAAGCTTGTATCAGGAGACGCCTGCATCCTCATGTGGTTAACGAGGCCACACCCGGATCCATTCATTCATTTCCCCCCTTCAACAGCCGTTTATTAAAAACCAGCTCGTCTCGGTGCCTGCTGGATGTGCCAGGAAGAACGGAACCAGCAGCGCCGCGGTCCCCTGCCTCCCAAGAGCCAACAGTACACAGGGTCCGTCCCAGGGAGGCTCCTCGGGGGGGCACCGCACCCCCCCGGCTTTTCTCATTAGTGAAGCATGAACAAGCACAACAAATTTCCCCCGATTGAAACTTTCCTCTCTCTTCTTCCCTTCACAAAAACTACAATTTTCTTCATCTCCTTCTGTCCTCCCATGAACTCTACAGAAGGCAAACGTGGTCTTCTCTTCTGACGCCTCCTTCTTCTCTCTCTACCCTCGCGCCAGACAATCACATTCACGCAGGTACATAGTGAATCCACAGAGATGCTTTCATAGTGGACCGAAATGCTCTTACCACCACTTGCCAGTGAGGAAAGAGAGGCTGAAGCTGGGATGTAGCCCCCAAACCACGTAAATCCACGACGAAACCAAATCTAAGATCTGGGTCTTTTCACAATATCATGCTAACTCTAATAATCTCCCTTGAACCAATCAATAGGACTTTCCAAGAGCATATACAACTAATTTTTGTAGAATCAATCATATTTCAGTTTCCTTTTTTCCTGGACTTACACCTATTCTTTCATCTTTAAATACTTTTTGTTCTTTTATCGGGAAGATGGCAGAGTAGAGGATCCTAAAGTCACCTCCCCCCAATGATAGAACTAGATAATTTCCACATTAGTGTAAATAACCTAGAAAATGACCCAAAGACTGGCAGAACAGATTCTCCATAGCTAAATGTAGAGAAGAGGACATGTCAAAGAGGGTAGGCATGGTGGAGACAAGGTTGGGAGCTAAAAGTTCTCTGTAGTTCAGTGTTACTGCATCTCTGGCAAATACCTGACCTGACTCAACTCAAGCCCAGTGGGAAGGGTACGGCAGCGCGGAGAGGGCAGGGGAACAAGCCCCTCACATGCACCCCAGCCTCGGGGGATGCACAGGGATGACAAACCCTTGTAACATTTGGCTTTGAAAACCAGAGTTTGAAAACTTCCCAAGTCCTTATAGTCAGTGGAACTTAACACCTAGAACTTTAAAAATCAGAGGCTCAAGTCCTGGAGACCTGGCAGGGTGATGGGAATTGAGTCCTGCCTTTACAGAGAAGCACCACAAACAGCCCTGCAGAGACAGAGCATAGAAGCAGCAGTTAAAAAACACATCAGATATACAGGAGGGAGATTTATTTACCGATCGCAGAGCATGTGCTGGAGTGGCAGCGATCTCTGAGAGATTTCTTCACGAACAGAAGAGCCGCCTAGCAGCCTGGATGCATGGACACCTGCAGGAAGCAACAGCAGCATTCTGCACCCCGCTTGCTAATAGTCTGCCCTGCCCCCCGCACACATCCACGCCTCCTCGCCCTCCCCCCAGCTGGCCTCTGCAGGAGTCTCCCTCCCATAGCAGACCAGCATGGACCTGGCTGGCACCTCATGCCTGGCCTCTGCACTCTCCCAAGGACCTGCTCCCTCTAATATGCCCTTGGCGGAAACACACTCAAAGCAGTGCCACAAGTCTGGCCGTGAGCAAACAGCCCCGACAAGGGCAGTACCACTCCACAATGACTCCTGTCCCAGGGAGAAGGGGAGAGAGCCAGAGATACCAGTGTGACCGCAGCCCCAGCAGTGGGGGGGGGGGGCAGGCATCCGGTCTGACTGTGGGCCCTACACACCCAGGAAAACTTCCGAGGGGACAAAATAGGGAAAGTTCTCTATAGTTCCGTGTTACTGCATCTCTGGCAAATACCTGACCTGACTCAACTCGCCCAAGGCAGCCAGAGACAAGCCCACTACACAGGGTGTACGACACAGGGGCCAAACACTGCCCACAAGAGGCAAGGAGAACCACTCAGACACCTGGACTGAGGGCAAAGGTGGCTCAGCCACAATGTGGGGTGCATGCAACACGCTAGGAGCAGCCCCTGAAGTGCCAGGCTCTGGGGCTGGAACACCGCACGCAGGAGCTCTCCTCCATGAAGCCACGCCTCTCAAGAGCAGGTCCAGCTCACGCTCCTCACACTCGGACACAGACACAGACAGACAAAGTGAGGACAGAGGAGTATGTCCCAAATGGGGAAAAAAAAAAAAAAAAGGACAAAATCACAGCAAAGGACCTACATGAAACCAGGACAGGTGATATTTCTGATAGAGAATTTAAAGTCATCGTCATAAAGATGCTCAGTGGACTCGAGGAGAGAGTGAGGACCTCAGTGAGACCTTCAATACAGAGAGAGAAAACAAGAAAGAACCACTTAGAGATGAAGAACTCAATAACTGAAATTAAAAGTACACTTAGTGGAATAAAGGGTAGACAAGAGGAAGCAGAAGAATGAATCAGTAACCTGAAGGACGAGTAACGGAAAGCAATCAAGCTGAGCAAGAGAGAGAGAAGATAATAATAAAAAGTAAAAAGACTAAGGGAACTCAACACCACCATCAAATGCAATAGCAGTCACATTATAGGATCCCAGGAGGAAAGAGAGGAAAGGGGGCAGAAATATTGCTGAAAGCCTCCTGAGTCTGGAGAAGGAAACAGAAATCCAGATCAGGAGGCACAAAGAGCCCCCCAAAAAATCAACCCAAGGAAGTCCACACCAAGACACATACTAATTAAAATGGCAAAAAGTAGTGATAAAGAATTTTTAAAACAGCAAGAGGAAAAAACAACAATAGCAGCATAACAACAGTTATATACAAAGGGAAATCCTATAAGGCTGTTGGCTGATTTCTCAGCAGAAACTCTGCAGGCCAGAAGGGAGTGGGGCAAGGCTGAAAGAAAAAATTCTATATTAAAGAACACTCTATCCGGCAAGGTTATCATTCAGAATAGAAGGAAAGTTAAGAGTTTCCCAGAAAAGTTAAAGGAATGCATCACTCCTAAACCAGCCCTACAAGTATGTTAAAGGGGACTCTGAGTGGAAAGGAAAGACCATAAGTAGAAATAAGAAAAGTAGGAAGCACAAGAGCAGTAGAATTAGATCTATAGAAATCAGTCAAGGGATTCATGAAATAAAAGGATATACTATCTGACACTAGGTACCTAAAACGTGGGGGAGGAGAAAGTTGAAGAATGGGTCCAAACTTTAACAACCATCAACTTAATATGCACTGCTGTATGCAGAAGATGTTATACACAAACCTAATAGTGATGACAAATCTAAAATCAGTAATAGATACGTACAAAGTAAAGAGAGGAATCCAAGTGTTTCACTAAAGAAAGCCAACTTGTTGTGAGAGAAGACAGCAGCAGAAGGAAGGGAGAAAGAAGAACAACTATAAAACAGGTAAGAAATGGCAATAAATGTCTGTGAGTAATTACTTTGAATGTAAATAGACTAAATGCTCCAACCAAAAGACACAGGGAGATGTGTGTATGTATATGCTGCCTACAAGACACTCGTTTCACACCTACAGACACTTGCACACATGCAGATTGAGAGTAAAGGGAGAAACATTTGTCATGCCCGTGGCTGTGAAAAGAAAGCCAAGGCAGCAATACCTGTAGCAGACAAAATAAACATTAAAACAAAGACTGTAACAAATGACAAGAACACTGTATAATCATAAAGAGGACAATCTCACAAGAAGATACAATAATTGTAAATATTTATGCACCCAACATGGGAGCACCCAAACACATGAAGTAGCCAATTACAATCATAAAGGAAGTAATCAATAGCGACACAACAGTAGGGGACTTTAATGCCCCACTTGCAACAATCGACAGATCATCTTAAACAGAAAATCAACAAGGAAACAGTGGCTTTGAGTGACACGTTAAACCAGATGGATCGAACAGATAGATTCAGAATACTCTATCCTAACACAGCAGAATACACATTCTTTCCAGGTGCATGGGGAACATCTTCAGAACAGATCACATAGAAGGCCACAGAACAAGTCTCAACAAATTCAAAAAGGCTAAAGTCCTAGCGTGCATCTTTTCTGAGCACAACTCTACGAAAACAGAGATCAACACAAGGAAAAATCTGGAAAGACCACAACTACATGGAAGTTAAGAAACATGCTACTAAACAAGGAGCGGGTCAACCGAGACATCAAAGAGGAAAACAAAAAATATATGGAGACAAAATAAAATGAAAACACAATAGTCTGAAACTTTTGGGATGCAGCAGAAGCTGTTCCAAGATGGAAGTTTATAGCCAGCCTACCTCAAAAAGCAAGAAAAATCTCAAATAAACAACCTAAACTTATACTTAAAAAAGATAGGAAAATAACAAACAAAACCCCAACCAGTAAAAGGAAGGAAATAATAAAGATTAAGCAGAAATAAATGAAAAAAAAAACTAAAGAAAAAAACCATAGAACAGATCAGTGAAACCAGGAGCTGGTTCTTTGAAAGGATCAATAAAATCAGTAAACCTTTAGCCAGATTCCTCAAAGATTAAAAAAAAAAAAAAAAGGAGAGAGGACTCAAATAAACTGAATCAAAACGAAAGAAAAGAACTATCAACAGACACTGATGCCACAAAAGTACAAAGGATTATAAGAGAATATTAAGAAAAAATTACATGCCATCAAATTGGACAATCTAGAAGAAATGGATAAACTCCTAGAAACATATCACCACCCCAAATTGAATCAGGAAGAAAGAGAAAATTTGAACAGACGGATGAGCAGGAATAAACCTGAATTGGTAATCAAAAATCCAGACAAAGTTCAGGACAAGTTTCACAGGTGAATTCTAACAAATATTTGAAGAAAGTTAATACCTATTCTCCTCAAAGTATTCCAAAAACTAGAAGAGGAAAGAAAACTTTAAAATTCATTCTATGAAACCAACATTACCCCAATTCCAAAACCAGACAAAGACACAGATGTAGTGAAAAGAAGGGCCATCTGTACCCCAATGTTTATAGCAGCAATGGCCACGGTCACCAAACTGTGGAAAGAACCAAGATGCCCTTCAGCGGACGAATGGATAAGGAAGATGTGGTCCATATACACTATGGAGTATTATGCCTCCATCAGAAAGGATGAATACCCAACTTTTGTAGCAACATGGATGGGACTGGAAGAGATTATGCTGAGTGAAATAAGTCAAGCAGAGAGAGTCAATTATCATATGGTTTCACTTATTTGTGGAGCATAACAAATAGCATGGAGGACAAGGGGCATTAGAGAGGAGTAGGGAATTTGGGTAAATTGGAAGGGGAGGTGAACCATGAGGGACTATGGACTCTGAAAAACAATCTGAGGGGTTATGAAGTGGCGGGGGGTGGGAGGTTGGGGGAACCAGGTGGTGGGTATTATGGAGGGCACGGATTGCATGGAGCACTGGGTGTGGTGTTCTGAATTCTGTTACGCTGAAAAGAAATTTTAAAAAAGAAAGAAATAAAAAAGAGAACTACAGGCCAATATCTCTGATGAGCATATGCAAAAATCTTCACCAAAATATTAACAAATCAAATCCAACGATACACTAAAAAAATAATAATTCACTATGATCAAGTGGTATTTATTCTTAGAATGCAAGGGTGGTTAAAAATTAATAAGGCAATCACTGTGATGCACCATCTCAACAAGAGAAAGTATAAAAGCCGTATGATCATTTTAATAGATGCAGAAAAAACATTTGGCAAAGCACAGCATCCATTCATGATAAAAACCATCAATATGAAAAGCCCACAACTTACATCATCCTCAATGATGAAAAACTGAGCTTTTCCTCTAAGATCAGGAGCAAGAGAAGGATACCCACTACCAACACTTTCATTCAACATAGTACTGGAAATCCTAGCCAGAGCAAAAGGACAAGGAAAAGATATAAAAGGCATCCAAACTGGTAATGAACAAGTAAAACTTTCACTATTTGCAGATGACATGATACTATACATTAAAAACCCTACAGGCAACACCAAAAAACTATTAGAACTGATACATGAATTCAGTAAGGTCACAAGCTACAAAATCAATATGCAGAAATCTGTTGCATTTCTATACACTAAAAATAAAGGAGTGGAAAGAGAAGTTAAGACAACAATACCATTTACAATTACACTGAAAACAATATACCTAGAAACAAACTCAATCAAGAGGTGAAAGACCTGTACTGTGAAAACTGTAAAATACTGATGAAAGAAACTGATGATAACAAAAGTGGAAAGATATTCTACATTCATGGAAAGAAAGAACAGATCTTGCTAATGTATCTCTACTACCCAAAGCAATCTAGAGATTTAATGCAGTTCCTTTCTAAATACCAAAAGCACTTCTCACAGAACTACATACATACGTACACACATACGTACATACAACCTAAAATCTGTAGGGAGCCACTGAAGACGCTAACAAAGTTGGAGGTATCCCAATCTCAGATTTCGAAATATACTAAAAAGGTGTCGTGATCAAGGGAGTGTGGTGCTGGCACAAAGCCAGACCCGTAGGTCAGTGGAGGTGGCTGAGAGCCGGGAGACACAGCCGGGAGGACACGGTCACTTCCTGCAAAGGAGACAAGAACATGCGATGGGAAAGACCGTCTCTTCACAAACGGCAGAGAGAACGCTGGAGAGCTCCATGCGAAAGAATGAAACTGGAGAACTTTCTAACATCCGAAAACAATCTCTAATGGACCTAATGTGAGACCCAAATGTGAGACCTGAAACCATAAAAATCCTAGAAGAGAGCACAGGCAGTGATCTCTCTGACATCAGCCACAGCAGCATTTTTGTAGTCTGTCTCCTGGGGCTAGGGAAACAAAGCAAAAATAAACATTGGGACTAAACATAAAAGGCTTCTGCACAGCAAAGTAAACAATCACCAAAACTAACAGCCACCTATGGGATGGGAGAAGATATTTGCAAATGACATAGCCAATAAAGGGTTAGTATCCAAAATATATAAAGAACTGATAAAACTCAACACTAGAAGAAGAAGATGAAGAAGAAGGAGGAGGGGGAGGAGGAGGAGGAAGGGGAAGAAGAAAAAAGAGGAGGAGGAGGGAGAGAGAGAAAGGAAGGAAGGGAAGAAAAAAAGAAAAAGAAAAGAAAAACCAAGGGTTCCTGGGTGAATCCGTGACGTTTCTGACTTCAGCTCCAGCAATGATCTCGGGGTCCTCGGCTGGAGGTCCTGTTGGGCTCCACGCTCAGCAGGATGGCAGCTTGTCTCCCTCTCTCTGCCCCTCCCCACTCATGCTCACTCTCTCTCTCTTTCTCAAATAAACAAAATCTTTAAGAAAATTACGAAATAATCTGATTAAAGTGGGCAGAAGACATGAACAAACGTCTCTCCAAAGCCGATGTACAGATGGTCAAGAGACACCTGAAAAGACGTTCAACATCACTCACGAGGGAAATGTGAACCACACAATGAGGGGTCACCTCACACCTGTCAGGACGGCTAAAATCCAAAGACAAGAAACAAGTGCTGTCGAGGATGTAGGGGAAAGTGGAACCCGCGTGCACAGTTGAGAACGCAAACTGGCAGAGCCCCTGTGGAAAACAGCATGGAGGTTCCTCAAAAAATTAAAAACGCATCTACCCTGGGATCCGGTAACCACACTACTGGGTATTTATGCAAAAAATATAAAAACACTAATTGGAAAAGGCATGTATACACTGTTACTGCAGCGTTATTTACAGGAGCCAAATTACGGAAGCAGCCTGAGTCTCCATGCGCAGATGAATGAACAACCTCGCAGCATCCGCCTTTGACCTGGAGACGCGAATACCCCCGGGTCCGGCTGCACGCACGGCGCCGCACACCACCCAGCCGTGAAACAGAGCGAAGTCTGGCCGTTTGCAGCAACCTGGTGCACCCGGAGGGTGTAATGCCCGGTGCAACGAGCCCGCCGGGAGAGGACGAGCAGCACGGGACGGCACTCCACGCAGAAGCAGGAGACCAAACCAACGAAGAAAGAAGGAGACAAACCAAATCCAGACCCTTCACTACAGAGAACAAACTGACGGTTACCCAGAGGGGAGGGGGAGGACGGGAAGCAGGTAGTGGGAGCAAGAGACCACCCGCCCTGAAGACCGCGGACCCGGTGCAGGTCACCAGACGGGACGCCTGAAACTAACCTAACTCCGCACGTTAACTCTGCTGGAATTGAGAGAAAAGGAAAGAAAAGAAAGAAGAAGAAAAGACAAGACTGATTTAAAAAGAAAGTATAATTGTTTTGCTTTTACTTCCCGGTTACAAAAACATCAGGTTGAAGCCAAACCGGCCGGTTTTCCCGACCAGGTCATGACTTTGCCTGATCGCACTGATTCCACTAAGAACAGGTGGTCTGCAAACAGAAGCCAGCGTTTTCTTAATTTAATTTCTTTTCAGTGTTCCAGAATTCATCGTTTATGCAGCACCCCCAGTGCTCCATGCCATCCGTGCCCTCTCCAATACCCACCACCTGGTTCCCCGACCCACCCCCGGCCCCTTCCAAACCCTCAGTTATTTCCTCAAAGTCCACAGTCTCTCATGGTTCACCTCCCCTTGATTTCCCCCAACTCCCTTCTCCTCTCCATCTCCCCTTGTCCTCCACGACATTTGTTATGCTCCACAAATAAGTGAAACCATATGATAATTGACTCTCTCTGCTGGACTTACTTCACTCAGCATAATCTCTTCCAGTCCTGTCCATGTTGCTACAAAAGTTGGGTATTCATCCTTTCTGATGGAGGCATCATACTCCAAAAGCCAACTTTTATCTATTTGTTTATTATTGTTTTGAGTGTACGAGACACACATGTTACATTAGCTTCAGGTGTACAACACAGTGATTTAACTTTGAAAATGCTGAGGTAGCAAGCTGGGTTCTAAGGGTATTGAATGGGGGTTCAGCAAGTGACCTGGCTTCCTCGGCGTCTGAATGGAGGTCAAGATAACAATCTGCTGACACTCTGGCCTCTCGAGCCGTTAAACCCAGACACCGCTGACGCGCACATTACAGAGAGAGAGAGCATTAGAAACACAAACATGGATTTCCTTTAGCAACTGGTGTCTGGAGGAACAAAACAGACCAGCATTTGGTTAATTACCATTCATGCTTCCCTAGCACTAGCAGCCTTGTGAGCGGACCGCGAGCTACCCCCCAGCTGGGAGCAGTAGAGGAGCAGCACATCCAGCTGTCAGGTTAGGGTTCTAAGATTCCCTATTTACAAAACTGAGCTGGGACCATCTGACCACCTGCATTGATACTAAGACACAGGAGCCGTATTTGGATAAAAGGGAAGGCAGGAAATTTGGTTCAAGGGCGTTTGGGAGAAGGGCAAGATGCAGACAAGAAAGGAGCGAATGAGCATGTGCAGGAGACGCAGCGGCCGATCGCTTTCCTCCTAGACTTGGGAGCAGGTCCTGTGCCTCAGTGCGGAGGGTGGGAGGGTCTGAGGTTGAAGACGCTGTTTTCATGAGAGACTCTGTGGACCCTGAGAACAAGCACTGCTGCTCGGAGGCCCGAGGGCCCAAGTTCTTTGCAGACATGTGCAGAGGGGCGTCCTCCACGCTTGTGCCTGAAGAAGGTCGCGGAGCAGAGCTACAGGGCGGTGGCCCCCACCAGCCCGCCAGCTGCCCAGTAGGCAGGGTTTTCGCAGAAAGCCGACAGCCGAAGCAAAGACAAGCTTCGCCCGGGGGGCCAGTTAGAAGACGTCCGTTAGGAAACCTGAGAAGTCTATGCGAAAAGCTCTCAGGAGCTCCCACACACACGCGGTGGGAGAAATGTGGCCAGCAGTCCAGCGGTCCGTGTCGGCATGTGGGGGCTGAGAGCAGCCGTCACTCCGCGTTCGGGGCCGGTGTCTGCGCTCACAGCTCGGGGAAGACCGACCTTCACCGGCCAAAGAGGGTGACCGCACGAGAAGAGCCTCTCAGAGGCCGAGCCGGAGGCCTAGAAAGAGAAGCCAGACGGACCCAGGTCAGGACCACACAGAGGTCAGGACTCCACGACCCGTGACAGGCTGTCCCCTTCTGGTGGCAGAAAGCAAGCGGTCATTTCCCTTTGTCTCGCCACGACTGCTGTGTGCGTGTGGACGGGAGGGGGACAGGAGGTGGACGGGGAGGTGGGGACAGATCTGTCTCCAGATGGAGACACTAGCTCCGGAGATGATATGGACACTGATGAGATTTGAGCGTGACGTCCCCGCTGGGCAGCCACTCCCGGGGACGGGCACTTCTATCATCTTCTCTTTAAAAGTCAAGAACGGCGGCACCCAAACCCGCTCCCACGGGAATGTCGTCAGTGCAGGTGCGGCGCGGTCCAGGGTCACGTCCACGCCTGGGATCCGGCCCGGGCTGGCGCCCTCTCCCCGCGTGGCCAACACGTTCGGCCGCGGCCGGCTCCCCTCTCGCAGCGTCGTCGGACGCCCGAGCCCTCCCACCGGCCCCGTAGCTTTGTCCCCTTCCGTGTCTGCTCTTTCGTTTGACCCCTAAAACGGCGGTGTTGCCCAAATTTCTCTTTTCACCTGGTTTCTCCCCTTGATCTTTCCAGTCTAAGGCTCTGCATTTACTCTGAAGGCTTTAATAACCGCATCCGTCGCGGGTCTCTGCCCCATCTGAACCTCCAGTACTGCTGAACGTTGCTAACCGAGGCACTCGCTAACACAGTAGTTTGATTTTGCTTTTATGTTTTTACATTTTCTAGTCTGAAGACAAAGCCCGTGTTCCGTCTGGATTTCAGTCTGACTTACGCAGTAACGAGCCGTGGGCAGCGCTTTCCTGGCTGTCCTTGAGCCCAGTGCGGAGGCTCGTTACTGACTGTTGATTGCTAGACCTTTCTAAATGCTTAAAGTACAAATAATTTCTCCAAAGAAAAAGAAAAGGAAAGAGCACAGTGTGACCCAGAGAGGCTCGGTGCGTGAGGAGAGCCACAGCAGCGCTTCGCTCGGGCGTTCGGCTCCAGAGTCACTGGGGACTTCCAGAAAACCAGAAATCGTGTCCCATGATTCTATAAATATTCTACATATCGTGTAGCCCATGTTTACCAATAAGTAAATAATAACCCCACTTGATATGTGAAAGCACACTGTCCCATTCTTTCGATTTTTTACAGACTTTGGAGCGCCGGGAAGAGCACTGAGGACGCCGGCCCACACTGCACTTGCCCCGGCGCGACGGACACTGAAGCCCAAGGAAGAGCAGCCGCGGCTCCGGCTGGGGCAGGCCGGGCAGCGACTCAGTCGGCCTCGTGAGGACCCGGTGGTCCAGTCCCCAGCACGTCTCTGCGAGGACAGGCAGGCAGAGCCCTGGCCTCCGGAGCACCTCGGTCCTTGCCAAGTCGCCTCAGAGTCTCCGACGGCGGCCCTGCAGCAACCGACGCAGACCCGTGGGCTGCTCCCTCTGGGACACCTGCAACGCGGCGTCCGGTGGCCGAGGCTCAGACCCCCTAACGAGACGACGGGGGGTGTCTCTCAAAGTGCCAGATCACCTTGTTGACACCAGCCCGGCCTCAAGACCTGTTCCTGCCTGAACAGCCCCGGGACTTCAGGATTGCCGGGGTGCGGGACGAGATGTGCTTCAGCCGCAGCGCACGCCACCGTCGCACACCTGCTCCGCCGGTGCCCGCCTCTGTGGCTCTCCCAACCGAAACGGAAGACACACTTTCCTTCCCGGCTTCGTCCTGCCTCTGGGGCTGCAGGACAGGAAAGACTTGGCCAGAAACATCTCTCTAAGGGGCAAAGAGACCCCTCGTGAGGGGGACACGGCGTCTGTCTTCCCCGTGGAGACAGGCAGACACCGGGGCAGGCCTCCGGGACAGCAGCAGGTCCCGGGAGCAGCGTCCGCAGCTCTTGCCACGGCGACCGCGCTCAGGTGCTGTGGCAAGCTGCCGGCTCAAGGCTCTAATTAATTAAAAGGCTCTTCTTGCCAGGGATATTGGCCATTTGACATCTCAGTTGGGGATTGGAGCCCATGAAGGTTCAGCTTTGGAAGAGCAGGTCTGCTGTTACCACGTCTGAGCTCCCCAGTGGGAAAACCCAAGTGCCCAGAGTTGCAATAATCATGTTAAGTGCCAGTTTCCTTTGCCAAAAAATAGTACGCTCTTTTCTTTATCCTTCCCTTGGGGAAAACTCCCACTGAGTCATTTGCTGGGTTCTCTGCTTATCTTGCAACTCCACACCAGCAGCATCATTATTTTTCAACATATGTAGGCAGTTCCACAAGCCTGCACGGTCTGTGGTTTTAAAGATCATTAAATTGAGGCTCAGCCCCAGAAGCAGGACAGAGTACAGGATCTCCTGCAATAGTATTTAAAATACAAGCAACACTGGAGAGTTATCCCCCTAATTTCCACGGGGCAGGCAAGTCTTTGAAAGGATCATTCTCCAACCTCTGACTCAAAACAGTCTTGGCCACCAAGCAGATAGAACCCAGAGGTGCATTTCGAGGTCATCCTGATGAGAGAAGAATGGGACGGGGAGACCGACCAAATTAGTGGCTCTCCCAGGGAAGGTTACTCACAACCTTTTCTCTGCTCCCCAAGCATACAGAACTGACCGCACTGTGATTTATTCAAACACAGTTTTGCCCACCCCCTAAACTATGAGTTCATTCATGACAGGGATTCTTTCCTCTTTTATTCTCCAAATAATCATGGGAGACTTCCAATATGTACTAAAGAGTAAATTACTTGGGTCTAGGTGAGTCCAAACCATGCTCTCTGTCAGGTCCTAAAGATGTAAATAAATGTGATGGGTCTGTGGGCAGTAGGACGGGGAAATGGACACAACTTATAACTATACCTTATCAACTGCCATGTTAGGTCAAGGAAAGGAAAAAAAAGGAAGAAAGGAGGGAGGGAGTGGAGAAAGCTAAATAGAGAAATGAAGAAAGTGAAAAGAAGAATAAAGAAAAAAGAAAAATTTATGAAAGTTATCGAGATGCCCAGGCTAGAAATTATGGCTATGGCTGCAAAAATACCTGATGTTAGGTTATATCTATTTAAAAAAAAAGAGGAAAATATAGGCTAATGGGCAAAAGAAACCCATATATTAACATTTAGAAAAGGTAATGGATATACATTTATTTGAGAAACAGGAATGCTTTATATTTTATTCTGTACCTCCAAGCTAGTGATAAGATATTTTACCTGCCCGTGTACATTCTAGGTGCTGGTATAAGAAGACACAGTAGGTTCCCCCGTTCCTTTCTTTTTCATTTCTGAGCCTTCCACTGGAGGCTTTTGTGGAATGAGCCTATGCCAAGTTTATGAATTAACAAACATTGTTAAATGTCTACTATGGGCTCAAAACGGTGTCAGGTGCTGGAGATGCAGAATAGTGTATTCACTGTACTATTAGGAGGGCTTTTTGTTCCATTTATTAAGAAATACTTTGCTCTTACAGAGCTGAAACCCATAAATATTGATAATATTGACCTTTTGTCCATTCCCATCGTTAAGAATTAGAATTACTAAGAATCAGAGACCCATACAGTACGGGTAACTCAGTGCAACTACAGCTTATGTTTCTGCAAACGTGCACTTTAGCCCAAGTCTACTGATGTACTTTGCTTGGTGGTGTTGCTCTTTTCAAGCAAAAACGTAAAGTGCGACTCAAAGTACCAAGGTTCAAATTACTCTCTGCAAGCCCCAGGATGGAATCATGAACAGCTCCTACTGAGACAGTTCTCCAAGAGTTTTACATGGATCCTTCTACTCAACCGTTAACAACAGTTCTACAGGTTGACACCATGACTTGTCTCATTTCATACATGAGACAAGTGAGGGACAGAGTGGCTAAGTAACTTGGACAAAGTTGCAGGGCTGATGGTAGTGGGGCTGGGACTCTAGTCGTGAAAATTGGTCTCCAGACCCTGTGCTCCTAACACCTGCCCCATTCTGCATCTCAGGAGAGTGAGATTGGGAAAATGCAACAATAAAAAAATCAAAGCCAGACAATAAGAGACAAAAGAAGAGTGCATAGAATCCAGAAACACCTATCTTACTCCAAATATTGCAAACCAATGCTAAGAGCTCTTTCTTGGTTGGGAGAGTGAAGCAGGGAGAGGCATGGAGGCAAGGAAAGAGGAAAGGCTGAAGTGCTTCCCCTGTGTTCAGAGAGACACAACTGTCCTTCCCATAAATCAGACATTAGCAGCCTGTGTTGGCACATATGAAAAAAGGATAGAAATTGGCAAGTTTGTGTGTGTGTGTATATATATATATATATCTCACCCTTTATCGAACAGAGAGAACTCTATAAAGTCAGCAAAAGCTGCACTCTGCCAAAAATGAACCTTTCTAGCTTCAAAAAAAAAAAAACTATTTTAAAAGTAAACAGCATTCACATTTACTTGAAATAATACCCTTCACTGTGACTGCTCCAGGACATGGGATTCTGTCTTTCAGGGGATGGGGAGGGGAGGCAGAGGAATTTCTTCAGTGCTGACAGGGTTGGTCTGGTCTTTATGCCCTTTCTCAGGGCATGGGAAGAAGTCACCGTGACCTGCCAGTCCAGAAACTCTGCCAAGAAGCTGAGAGCCGTGGGACTGTGCCCGGCCAGCTTTATGGAGGTCAGTGAACACTGTCTAGACATTAAGTCTTGGTCTTTGAAAGAGGAAGCCAGATACAATATAGTTTCAAAAGGCCGAGGAACCAGCTGTGAGGGACTATCTTAATTCCTGATACCACTGTCTTGGGCTGTGTTTACCCAGAAACCTACTCATCAGCACTGATAAGAAACTTGAATTTTCCAATAGGCCATTACGTTCTAGATTCTTGGTCATCTTTTCCTAAAGGAAGAGTGAAGGTCATCATCCATGTCTATTAAAAATAGAGATGACGCGAGCACATGTGCTGCACACTCACACATCACTGGTAATAGTGGACACCCAAGTCAAAGCCAAGTGTGAATAGAAGAGGTAGCCCAGTCAGTCCAACCGCAGATAATCCCATAAATTACTGCCACCACATGTAGGCTTCCTTCTATCTCTCCTTTCTAAAATGAATACTTCTTTAAAAGATTTTTTTTTTTTGAGAGAAGAGAGAGCACTAGAGAGAGAGAGCAAGCGTGAGTGGAGGCAGAGGGAGAGGGAGAAGCAGGCTCCCCGCTCAGCTGGCAGCCAGATGTGGGACTTGATCCCAGGACCCTGGGATGATGACTTGAGCCAAAGGCAGACGCTTAACTCACTGTGCCACCCAGGTGCCCTAAAACTAATACTTGTTATATGATAGGGATATATTTCCTAAAGATACTATCTTTAAAGTTTGTCATTGAGGGCCACCTGGGTGGTTCGGTCCGTTGAGCATCTGACTCTTGGTTTCAGCTCAGGTCAAGATCTCATGGGTCCTGAGATCAAGCGTCATCTGGGGATCTGTACTCAGTGCGGAGTCTGCTTGGGGTTCTTACCTCTTCTTCTCCCTCCCCCTCTGTGTGTGTGTCTCTCTCAAATAAATAAATAAATCTTTACAAAAGAAAAGAAGTTGTCATTGACATGGGTTAAGATATCAGAATTCCAGGGAGAGAGAACAGACGGAAATCCAGAGAGAAATGGAGCCCACCCAACAAAAATGTTACAATAAACCATCAAAATGGTAGCTAATTTTTTAAAATAAACTCTCTAAGCAGAGGAACCTATTTTTATGGTAACAGAGATTTTGGCTGGGATTTTAGGTTACCATATACAGATGAAAGTTACAACAGGATAAAGCAGGTACTATAGATACCAAACTGGAAAATGCTCATTTTTCATTTTCAAGTAATCTGTGAAACAGAAATCTCTGACCTTTAACCCATTCCTGGGATTCATTTTATCCCTCACCGTCACCTCATCCACCACCTCACCTGTCCATCACCCCAACCTGTCTCTGATCTGTACCCCAAGGGTGGGAGTGAAGGCAAAGCCAAGAGCATCCAAGAAGGGGCGAGGATGTGTGTCTTGCCATCACTTCAAGTGCGGGAGCGTGTGACGGAGCATCCCTACCCAGACAGAGCTGAGTCTGAGAGATTTAAAAGTATCAAGGCACAGAGACATAATATCAATGAGCATAAAACAGAAGCAGCAGACACGGAAAGTGCTTGAAGGTCATTCTCTGTGGCTCATCCGTCTGTACACCGCCCCTCCATGAGTCAGCTTGAGTTAAACAGTGTCGGGTGGAGAGGTTACAGAGGAAAGAAATGAGAAGACGTGACTTAGGCCAATCCTCTAAGAGTCTACTTTGAGCTTAATATGTCCCTAGAGAACGTTACTTCGCATCTTGGCGTGTCCATTTTTCTTCTACAACATATGGTGGTAATAAGTGCAATAGGAGGCCCCCAAACAAGTCATGAATGAATGGATGGGCCGTACACATGCCCCGGATGTTTTCAGGTTCTGCAAATTAAAGAGTGAACTGGTCTTTGGCTGAAAATAAGAGCAGGGATTCTTACCACTCTATAAAGCAGAATTTAGGAAGTGGGACATTTGTTATCTTTCTCTAAACTAAACACTTCAATCCACGCCCCCTCCTCCCCAACCAGCTATCCATTAACACCCTTTTTTACAGCAGAAATTGCCTTCAAAAATAAACCCTGAGTATAAGTATCCTTTTCTCAACTCCCAGGAAAAGGAAAAAAAAAACCAAAACCCTGCTTTTTTGAACAAAATGACCCCAGAATGATATTACATTAATGGACAATCATGTATTCAGCAAATCCATTCATTCAATCAACCTTTCTTAGCTCTTCCCACCAGTGGGTATTATTACTCCTAACAGAATCCATCCTTGTTCCCCCCTCCAAGAGACGATAGTTTAAGTGGAAGCTGAACCGATCAGCAAGTATTTAGAATCCAATGGCAGAAAGAAGAAGAAAAACACTGAAGCAATGTTTCTGACACCAGACTGGTTAGACTCACACCCTGGCCCCAATACCCGCTACTGGTGTGTCCTTCAGCAAGTTCTTCAGTGTCACTAGCCCTCAATTCTTATCTGTAAACAGTAGTAATAATTTTACTTATCTCAGAACACTGTTATAAAAATCAGGAGAGGATCCATGTAAAGTACTTTTCACAGGCTGAAAATATGGTAAACACTTGACAGTTTTATGGTTGCTGTTAGGTGTTATACTTTGGTGTAGGCACAAAACATTATGAACTCTAGGGGTAACACCACTCATCTTTCCTGGAGAAACCAAGAAAGTCTTTGAAAAGGAAATGACAATGTGAAAGGGTCGCTCCATAGAAGACTCAGCTTTCAAGCAGATAAGAAAGGGAAGATATATTCAAGAAGAACAAATACTTTGCACATGGGCACAAAGTGATCAAAAAGTTTTGCATTCAGGAGCAGTTTGCTCAAGACCTCTAGACTCCAGCCCTTAGGAAAATACCAGGAGATGAGGCTGAAGACAATGAGAATGACTTGTTGAGTTATATAGAGGAGTATGGGGTCTAATTTGAATTAAATCTGAATCCCTTGGATGCTTCTAAGTAAGATTTGACATGAACAGTTGTGTTTGTTGTCTGTTCTCTGGAAAGTAACCCTGGCAGTGTTTTGGAAAACGGAATGAAGAATAAAAGACTTGGAGTAAGAAAAGGTCAAGGAGGGCGTCGTACAAGCTTCCAAAGGAGGAATAAGAAGGGAAGGAAAGAGATGATGGGAAAATCCCAGGGGCACCTCAAAATGGCATTTACAGAATTTGATAGCTAGTTGGATGTGGGAAGTAAAGGAACAAGAGAAATCAAGGATGACACTGACATTTCTAGCTTGGAATGGTAAAGCCATGACTGGAGTGTGAGTACAGGAGAAGACAGTTCAGGATGGGAGACAATACGTGTAGAAGAGAATACGTGTCTTTACGTTAAGACGTGGTCTATGGGACAACAAAGTGGAAAAGGCCTCTAGTTCGTCAACGACACGTATCTGGGGTTCAGAAGAGATTTTATTACTTGAGACTCAGATTTGAGAGTAATTTTCTTTAAAAAAGACCCCATCTTAAAAGGCAAGACAACCCAGAGATTGTTGATTATGTACATGGAAAATATCTATGCAAAATATTATAGAAGAATGTCTGCAGGTTAAATAAATTCTGTTGAAATAGTACAGCTATATGGACTTAGGTTGGTTGAAGAATAATCCTACTTCCCCATCAAAAAGTTAAACAAAAGAAGTGGATGAGTTGACCAGAGCTGTCTACAGACAAGGACCTATTCTGGTTCTGCTCCCATAACTCCATCCGTATGCATTCTGTCCTTTCCCCTTCCCGGATATTATTTAGCATGGTGTGTCACCCCATCTATCTAAGGTTAATTCTGTGCTTTGGCATCTCCTTGCCTTTCTATCACTTTCCTTCGAGCATTTAAACACACTTGTCCAAACCTACCCCAATTAAGAGACCCTCCCTCAACCCAATAGCCCCCCTAACTACTCATCTCTTCCCTTCCTTTCGCAACACATTCCTTTAAAGGCTAGCCTACCACTTCTATTTCCTTCCTCACTCAATCTTAAATCCATGGTAGCCTGGCCTATGCACCCATCACCTGGATCTTACCAAAACTGACAGTGGTCTACGACACTGGTAAACCCAGTGGATGCTCTAGAGTCCTCATTTGCTAACTTCCCAGCAAAAGTTCTGATGCAAGTGACTACCTCATTTTTAATGACTTACTTTTATTGATTTGATTTCTGTCATACTACATCCTTCTGATTTCTTCCAACATCTATGGCCCTATCTTCTCTCTTCCCTTCACAGGAAACAGTCTTTTCCCAGACCATATATACCACATTCTTATAAACACTCTTCATTTTCTCTACCCACATTCCCTGGGCAATCTTGTCCATTCACACTCTGTCAACCATTCTCTATATGTGTATTTATCCCATACTCATACTTCTATCCTAGTATGCTATCCTGAATTATACATCAACATGCCCAGATACCTGGTGGTCGTCTTTGCTGAGAGATCTTACCTCCACCACAACTTGACATGTACCAATCTGAACTCATCAACTTGCTCTCTGACCCTATTACCTAAGAAAACAACACTGCTAGTCTGCCAGTTGCCTCTGCCAGAGATCAAGGAACCATCCTTAGCTACTTCCTCTACCATATATCTGAATTATTATCACATCCTGTTGATCTTATCACTCAAATCTCTCCTGATCTTCAATGCCATTATCCTAATCCTGGCCACTACCATCTCTTGACTACAACCTTATAACTAGACTTTGTGTCTGATATCTTGCTTCTTCTGTTCTTCAGCATCCAAATGATTTTAAAATAAAAATTATATCAAGTCACACACACCTACCCTCCCAAGTGAAAATTTCTTGTTCCCCTTACAATAAATCCAAATTCTGGTTTTATAAGTCCTTCCATGATCAGGCTTTTATTTTACTTATTTATTTTTTGTCACACTGTTTGTCATTCTCTATCTCAAGTTGCAATTTTCAGACATTCTGAACATTTTATAGTTCTCCGCCTCTCCAGATTTTCACACTTGGTGCTTCTCTGCCTCCACCTTGTCGCCGTGTGTTGAAATCCCATGCATTCTTCGGACATCTGAATGAAGGCCACTTCTTCAGAAAGGTCTTCTCTGACCCCTAGATTATGTAAGGTTTCCTTCGTGTAAGATCTCGTAACCTCCCAACTTAAGAAAAGAATCATATTATCCCTTCACAGTTTTACATGTCCAGTGACTACCCATATGTTCTCTGAGGGAAAAGGTCATATGCGACTTGGTCTCCACGGTCTTTCCATTCATGTCCCAGAGCAGGTGCTCCGTGAGCACTTGCTAACATGCTGGATGATCCAACTGAGTCACAGACTGACTTGCTAGGCTGCTTTGTGCATGACAAGTAGTGAACATGTTGGATAACAGAACTGGTTTTATAAATAGTCTCAATTGATCAAAATTCTAAAAATAAATAAATATAATGGCCTATATTTATACTCAAAGATCACTTACACAAATATAAAAGAAAGCTGTGTTGTAAGAGCAAGTCATGTGAAAATGCCTTAAGAGCATGTGCGAGGACTTCAGACTTCACATGGGCCACAGAGGGACATGGTGACGCGCAGAAACAGACGCCGTCTCACGCTGAGTTAGCGGAGTACCAGCGTTACACCGAGGGACGCCTACAGCTCCTCTAGCATCACTGCCCGTGTCTGATGTGGTGCCTGTCGTACACCAAGCATGTGCAAAGCTCCTGCATGAAAAGTGAAAAGACTCAAAGCTTTTGCCAAACGGAGCACATCTGAAGAAGGACACATAATCTTTGATCTCGGTAACGAAGAGTATGCAAAAGAAAAAGTATAACCTGGTCTAGAAGCGATAATAATACTTGATACAGCATTGATTATGGATTGAGCACTGTTCTAAGCACTTTAGATGCACCAACACATCTACCATATGAAGTAAGTACAATTATTATCCCCGTTCTACAGGGACAAAAGTGAGGCACAGGTAGCTTATGTGACCACAGATATGCCAGAGCCAAGTTCAGAAACCAAACAGCCAGCAGCCAGCAGCCCACACTTCTGGAAATCATTTAGAACAATATTCTACTAGAAAGAAGGAAGGAAAATCATTAGCCCAGGGGTGAGCCGGGGAGAAGATTCAGAAGAAAACACACTAACTGGCTTCATACTTTAAACATCAGGCAGAAATCAAAAGGAAACAGATCCTGGCTCAGTAAAATGAAGAACTGTCTCGTGCTCTGATTTGTGTCACCAGTGAGCAGTCAGGGTCGTTGGGTCCCTGTCAGTAGAGTCTCCAGGTGCAGGTGGGACGTCTACACATGATAGCAAGGGCAGCCTCACTCCGGGGAAAAAGTGAGACTACAGGACCCCTGAGGTCCCTTCACAGGATCTGAAATGTTAAGAATACGACATGGACCTCAATCCCAGACCGAGACGAACACAGCAGAACCCAATCAAGACGCAGATTGCATAGGCAGTAAGAAACCACCGAGATAACGAAATGAATGGCACCCGGAATAGTGGGCCCTCACATCGCCTTTAAAGATGACTATCCCAGCTCTAATCCCATATCCAGCAATTTCAGAAACAGAAGCAGCACAGCCAAACAATGCCATGCTCTCCGGCCCTAAGAAATGCCACGTTACTCACAGATGAGGCACAGCTCAACTCTCTGCACACCTGGCTCTCCATATCAATAGATAGTGTCAAAGAATTTATTTGAGTTGTTCACACTGTGAAATCGCTTTTTTCCCCTCGAGAAGGAGAAGACCTCGTTAAACCTGAGATTAAAGACGCGGATAAAAGTGCCCCTGGACTGCGAAGGGCAGGAATTAGACATGCTGCTACTTCTACAGCAGGCCGTCTCCAGCCAAGACCCATCACAGGGACGTCCGCCATCAGATGCCAGCGAGGCTAATCCTTTTGCAAAGCATGACAGCTTCTCAGACTTGACTGTGGTGAATCCAAACCAGATTTTTATGCTATATGATCAGCTTTCAAAATACAAAATCATTTTTATATTGTGTGGAGCTTAGGTTTATTGCATTTAAATTTGGAAATAAGGACACAGACGCCTGCAACGCAGCTTCTCCCGGACTCCCTTGATGCTCGTCTTGCAGAATAAAATGTCAGATAATAGCGAGATAGAAATAAATATATGCAACCAGAGCTGCTTGATAACAAAATGCTGTCAAACGATAACAGAGTTTTCCACGTCCTTAAAGAGAACCATTCAAATTTCCATCTCCAAAGAGAGCCACAACATGTCACCGGAACATCCTCATTGACCCAGCAGCCTTTCAGTGGAATGTCATCAACTCTGAAGCCACTTAGTATTGTGACAGCAAGCTGGAAATTTTGGAGGCTGACTTACCTTTCTGCAGTCAGATAAGGACTTCTCGCTGGCCGATGTGCTGAACATGGTGGTCTATGAAACAAGAAGAGGGTGACACATTAGAATCATCAAAGTGTAATGACTCTGCCCTGTTCATTTTTTTTTAAGATTTTATTTATTTATTTACTTACTTACTTACTTACTTACTTACTTATTTATTTATTTATTTATTTATTTGACAGAGATCACAAGCAGGCAGAGAGGCAGAGAGAGAGGAGGAAGCAGGCTCCCTGGTGAGCAGAGTCCAATGTGGGGCTCGATCCCAGGACCCTGGGATCATGACCTGAGCCAAAGGCAGAGGCTTTAACCTACTGAGCCACCCAGGCATCCCTGCCCTGTTCATTTCTAATCTATGGTGGGCACCACTTCTTGTGTCCCCAATGATTTCCCTGGATTTTAAAGACATACACGCCCTTCGTTGTGGTCACTTCCAAGCACCCTTCCACCAAGCTGGAACATTCAGTATGGGCCCACAATGGCAGAGTAAGATAAGGACTCATTTATCTTTGTTTCACAAACAAGGTACCTGCAGCACAATTCAGTTAATTGTTAAAAGTCACATACCTTGGAAAGAGGTGAGTAATCAACACCCAGAAGTCTGACCCTGGAACCCAACTTCTCAACCACACACGGTGCTCTCTCTATCTCTTGAAGAGATACGTACAAAATGTCAAATGCCCAAATCATTCTAATGAAACCTAATATGAGCTTGAGCAATGAAGGGGAGCCTCTCCCCATTTAAGAGATTTATGAACCTGAACAGCGGCACGGGATCTTGTCATCAGATCTCTATTTTCTTTAGCACACTTGCTCTCCACCCGATTTACTTTTCATATATATTTTTGTTTATTTTCATGGCCTCATGAACCACTAAAAAGGCATGTTAGCATGCAAGGCCAGTTGGGATTTATATCAAGTTTGCTCCCTTTGGACTACCCTATGAAGAGTTCAATGAATCTGTGGTCAAACACATAAATGATTCTGAATTTTTTTCAGTAAACATGTCTACTTTTTCTTTAATTACAAAATACATTTTCTTTTTTTTTTTTTTAAAAGATTTTATTTATTTATTTGACAGACAGAGATCACAAGTAGGCAGAGAGAGAGAGAGGAGGAAGCAGGGTCCCTGCTGAGCAGAGAGCCCGATGTGGGACTCGATCCCAGGACCCCGGGATCATGTCCTGAGCCGAAGGCAGTGGCTTAACTCACTGAGCCACCCAGGCGCCGTACAAAATACATATTCTTAATGAGTCAACCTTCTTTCTAACTCTCCTCTTGAGGTGATCAGTAGTAAAAATCTGTGTTCATCAGGATGCCTGGGTGGCTCAGCCTGTTGAGCTTGTCACTCTTGATGTGGGCTCAGGTCACGATCTCAGGGTCTTGCGATGGAGCCCGCACTGGGCTCTGTGCTACACATGGAGCCTGCTTGATTCTCTGTCTCCCTTCCACTGGCACACACGTGTGTGTTCTCTCTCTCAAAAACAAAAACAAAAATCTGTGTTCGTCCTTCCGCATTTTCTCTGTTTATCCGAATGTACGTACGTCACATGCGAGGACAGGACTGACTGTCCGTATCGTACCGCATATGCACACACAGAAATTCCTTCTTTCTTGACATCATATCATCCTACTGAAGAATGCAGTATGCGCACCTTTTCCGGTCAGGTCACATACACTGGCTCACCCGTCTCAACAGCCGCATGGCATTCCGTAACACAGGTCCTCCGCGTCTCGGTCTCTCGCGTGCACACCGCTGCTCAGCGGAAGGACGGATGCCGGCGTCCGTCCGAGGACAGAGCAGTAACCAGGGGGGAAAGCCAAGAGAGCAGAGGTGCGTGTGTGCGTGCGTGTCTGCGTGCGTGCATGTGTGCGTGCGTGTGTGCGTCTGTGCGTGCGTCCGTGCGTGTCTGCATGCGTGCGTGCGTATGTGCGTGCATCCGTGCGTGCGTGTCTGCGTGCGTGCGTCCGTGCGTGCGTGCGTGCGTGCGTGCGCTCTCGAAAGCCTATGAGCCGCACCGCAGTCTTCCCGTGGGACCGTTCGGACCGTCTTCGCGTGTCCGCGGCCGCGAGCGCACGTCAAGACAGAGGCCGCGCTGCTCACATTCCTCATCCGAGGACGTACAGCCGCCCGCAGACCCGGGCGTGGCCGCGGCCCCACTACCGAGGCCGGGGCCTCCCGTGCACGAGCATGACAAAGTGGAGCGTCGGGAGCGAGGAGGACAAACAAGACGTCCAGAGGTTCGGAGCAAGATTCCGTTCAGTCTGTCTCCTGTCTACCCCTGCTTGGCGGCCATCGAACACCTGGGACTGCTGAACGCGGTGGGTGAGCGGAGCTGTGCGGCATTGCCAGCCTCGCCCCACCAGACTTCAGTAGCACACCGCACCCCTGACCTCAGTCACCAGCCAAAAATGCCTCCAGATATTTCCAGGGGTCCCCTGGCGGCCAGTTCACCCCCAGGTGAGAAGCACTGCTCGAAACTCAAGAAGGGCTAGTCACGCAGATGATCCTGATGCCCTGACCAGTGTCACTAAATTTTTTCCAGGAAACGGCAGTTGAAAAATCTGGAGAGGACGCAAATTCTAGCTACTGCAGACTCCACGCGGGGGCAGCCTGAGAAGCTCTAATTGCATTTTTAAGTAAGTTTAAGATACTCCACTAGGGACGGTAAATTAAAGAACAGGTCTAGGAATTCAGACCCTAGTGTTCTAGCCCCAGCGGAAATGATCTTCGAGAGGAAACGATACCATTCAACCTTCAAGATCGTGTCAGGTGACCTGAGAAACAGGCTCGGAGGAGAAATGAGAGTCAGAGTTGGGTGGAATTGGCTTCACTAAGAAAATTAGTACAAGTAGCTCCAAATGTTGTATTTGTACAAAGGAACCACTTGAGCTAAAGGCCAAATATGCGGTGAAATCTCATACCCGGAGGGGTACGAAAGCAGCGTGGCCCGGGTCAAGGAGAGTCTGATCCTTAATTTGGCCATTTTCTAAGGGGATTTTACTGATACGCTCCGTTGGTCTCGTCTCGTTGCCTTCGAAAGAGTTTAACCGGCATTCCAGTTTCCTAATTATAACTATTGTAATTGCCTTTGGGTGGGCTTTCTAAGCCTTCCGATGACATGTTCACTTTAATTACTGGAAATGAAGGGCTCAAATCGTGGTGGCTCACCCACACTGGGACCTTCTTGACTGCCGCATCGATATTAGTCTACTAAAGAGGAAACCCGTAATCAATCTCCTCCACCCAAGTCTGCGCGGGGCTGGGCTCCGCTGAAGAGGGCCAGCACGATGGGGCGAAGGCCGTGTTACAGGTCTGGCTTCTAACCCTGTCGGCAAGGTGACCCGTCTGGGGTGAGCAGCCGGACACAGAGAAGTTGTAGCAATTTTCCAGATGAATCTAGAAAGGTCAGGTCCTAGGGCTGTCCATTTACACACTGATACCTGAAACTCCACGTATTACTGCTTTTCACACCAGGCTTTGAACCATCAAAGACAAACTCTCGAGGCAGGCTAGGGTATAACACTCCATGCCCGGGGGGGGCAACTGAAAATGTCACGTACTATTACTGTTGATCTGTCACACCTTAGAAGGAATGAGTTTATCAGATCCTTTTCTATAAGCATATTTTTAACTTTGGGTTTTTAAGTTTTCTAAAAATTTTAAAAACAGATTTTAATGGGTGATAAATGAGGACTTACATAAAAAAGACATTGGACACTCGCGGTGATGGGAAAAGATCTAAAAACGTAGGTCACATTAGGCTCCCTAAAAAGCAGCCTGCGAGATGGAGGTGAGCATACGGGGGCTTATTGGGGTTGCTCTCGGGACTCCACTTGGGGAAGGAAAGGGAAGGGTATGGGACCAAGCACAGGAAGAATTTTGGCCCTGGTGAAACTGCACAAAGGTTTCAGTCCACCACACAGGGGGCCCTGAATGGGGGTGGACTTGTCCCCAGCGGGGGCGGAGCTAAGAGCTGCCCTGGAAGGAAGACACGACCCTGGGCGAGATGACTGTGTTCCTCCGAGGACAATTTCCCGAGAGGCTGACAGCTGCGGTGGTCAGCCGCTCTCCTAGCAGCAGCGACGTCTGTGTGGAGGGCTGCTGTGTCCGCGACAACACACTTGACTTTGACACACTTTGTCAAGGGCTGATACTGGTCGTGACTGATTTACTCTAGTTGGACATGATCCCGTATTAGAACTCAGAAGTTTGCTGGTCTTTGAGGATAGACTCTCTAGACAGATACACAAATGGGCCACTTGCTCAGGAGGCTTGCTTGGGTCTCATGTCCCCTCTTAACAGACCACTTGTGAGCTTAAGACGGGTGACTGGCCATAAGGTCTCGAATTCTTCATTACAAAGTGAGGAAACCCATATCCGTGTCCTTTAAGGTCCTGATAACCTGGCTAATTTGAAGGAAATGGGCCTGATTTTATCAGACACATCATTCAGAAACCAGTGAGTGCACTGTCTACTTCTCCCCTCCATCCTCTGAGGAAAGAACACTGGACTGAATACCATGGTCAGCCTTGATTACTTCCAGAGCTACAGAGAGCTTTCGAGATGACCCACAAAAGCATAACTTATAAAACGTCTCTACCTCTGATTTTGAGAGATATTAAATAGTGGTCTATTTACAAGATGAGGTAGTTAAATACATCTTCCTCAAGTTAACATCGATGATCATTTACAGAAATGTTCCACGTGGGCAGAAAGGCAGAAGCAGCCCAGAAGAAAGAGTGACTTGGGGTGAAAACCTGGCGCCATATGGCCTCGGTCTGAGAACCCACAAGCAGTGTCAGAGGCAGAGGCTCGTCCAGGCCAGCCCATGGAAACAGGTTCCAGAAGGGCAGCTGCTTACCCTATTCTCCCTGGTGGGAGTGGTCGCAGAGTGAGTCTCGAAAGGAGATGCCGTATGTTCTGTGCGCCGTCTTGAGAGAGTCTACCTCTGGGAGGTACTGCAGTGTTGTCTCTCCCACTAAATTAGGGTTAGAAGAAAACGAAACAGAAACAGACTCAGATTCTCCTCAGCTGCCTTCTTCCATGTAACGTCGACGACTAAGATTTACACTTTGAAAACAGCAAAACTGTGACACTTACTCCGTTAAACTGGAACAAAGTCAGGGGCAAGAGAATTGCTTAAATGGTGGGTTATAAAAATTAAGGAATCCAGAAGCTGTAGGTCTGAGATAGACAGTAATGTTACAAGATTTTATTTCCTGCACCGGTTCTTCCTTTGTGTGTGCGTGCGCGCGCGTGTGTGTGTGTGCTTCACGTTCAGCCAGACACCAGGCACGGGCCCGCTCGTTTTGCTCAAGGTCAGCTGCAGCTGCGAGCTAAGCGCAGTTCAAGGCCTGGCGTCTGCCTCCGGCGTCTCGTCTGATCCCTGCGTCTCGCCCCACGCAGACACACCGGGTGATTCTCACTCATTGTTGATGTCGGAATGAGACCTACTCCTATTACTAACAATTTGGAAGTCATTCACCCATGAATCGAGGGGTCCCAAAAGTGCACAGTACTTGGATGCTTGCTTAGACATGCCAGTCGGCCAGTTTTAGGATTTCTAGACAAAGTATAAATTTCCATTTGGTCTTCCCGCTTTAGCAAACTGGTATTGATACATGCACACTGAAAATAGAGGCATCCCTCCAGCAAATTCATATTTTTTAAGTGCATGATTATTAAACACAACCAGCTAAAGGGAAAAAAATTATACCCCTGAATAAATGATAAAATTACAGTGTTTTCTTGTAGTCCATGAATACTGAAAATTTCAATTAACCAAGTGAAAAGCCATTGAATGTGCCAGCAGGATTGATATCCCAGACTAATGACCATCATCTGCATTCTATTTAGCTAATGAAGGTTTGGAACACTTGTGGATAATTAAGGGAAAGCCGATGGGAGGAAATTCGAAGCACGGAAAGATCCAATCTATTTATGTCTGCGTTTAAAGCTAAACATATCTAATAGTTCACTCAATCAAGGCATAATGTCTGTTCATTTGGGATAAGATAGATGCTCTTAAGTTAAATAGGCAGGTTAGCTCCCAAAACACGAAATTCATTCCTCATTCATTCATTCCATACTTACTAAACACCTTCCGTGTTCCTCTGTCCTTACGGATCAGCACAACGCGCCATGATTTCCCGACGTTTTCCCCACCACTTCCCCTCCTCCAGCCGAATCACGGTACAGCTCTGGCTTTAACTTTACCCAAGTAACTTGTGGCCACCTGTCTGTCACGCCGGCCACGGCACGCCTGCGGTCCTGGGACGAGACGGGAAAACACACGGTGCACAGTAGGGCACGTGGCGGAGCACCGCCGGGTGGGGCCCGGGGTCGTTAACAGGTGGGCGTCCAGGTGCGGCAGACTAAAGGCTGTCTGAAGGGAGACAACACCTGATATTCAGGGGAGCAAACGAGGACTCAAGCTCAGGGCCGCTCTACCGAATTTCACTGCGTAGTGACGGCCCCTTCATCCAACGGACCTCCCCACCTGAGAAGGAGCACCTTAAAAACCCTCGCTGGGTCCCTGCCATAACTGACAGATTTGTGTTTAACAAAGGGGCTGCTTCAAAACCCTCCAGTCCTAGGATCTATGTCACTGCTAAAAACGGGTCACCTAGGGGCGCCCGGGTGGCTCAGTGGGTTAGGCCTCTGCCTTCGGCTCAGGTTGTGATCTCAGGGTCCTGGGATCCAGCCCCGCATCGGGCTCTCTGCTCAGCGGGGACCCTGCTTCCCCCCCTCTCTCTGCCTGCCTCTCTGCCTACTTGGGATCTCTCTCTCTGTGTCAAATAAATAAATAAAATCTTTAAAAAAAAACAAATGGGTCACCTAGCTGCTCGGCATGTTGTGGGAGGTCAGCTAATGGCAGCAACTCAATCTTAGCTGCACACATTCGTGTTTTTTTGTTTTTTGTTTTTCAGAATCCCTTCCATGTCTGAAAGGAAAGCCAAATTAGAAAAAGAAAAAGAAAGAAATCAGCAAAATCAGAGCTTACACATAGCCAGCTGGGCATAACTCGAAGCCCGTGGGTCTCCAACATGCGCGGCACCTGGAAGTCTGGTTAAACAGGTGGATGGGCCCCGCCTCCCGTTTCTGATGCAGGGGTGCGGGGTGGGACCCAACCGTGCGCTCTTCTAACACACCCTCAGGTGAGGTTGATGCTCTTGGTCTGGGAACCGTCTCTTGGGAATCAGCGATCTCAGCTTTACCCAAAGGAAGTCAACAACAGTGATAACTGTGCCTTTTATGACCTCACAGGAGAGGGAAAGTGTCTCTGAATTTCCATAAGTACAATTTTAATTAGTGACAATACTAACATCTTCTAATATTTACATAAACATTCTAACCTCTAAAGCCCCTTGACACACATTGTTTTACTTCCAACTCCCAAACGACATTGTAAGGTCGTGTTCTTGTAGGACACCAGGAATCAGGAAGGTTAAGTGACTTGCCCAAAGTTTCTTAACTCGTTAGAAGCCAAACCGAGACTCAGGTCACTGACCTTCAGAAATATTTCTAGTGTCGAATTGTACTATGAGAACTGTACTCTGGGATCATCCAAGTATAAAAAGAAATTCATTTAAAAACTAAAAAAGTGGGGTGTCTGGGTGGCTCCGTGGGTTAAGCCTCTGCCTTCGGCTCAGGTCATGATCTCAGGGTCCTGGGATCGAGCCCCGCATCGGGCTCTCTGCTTACCAGGGAACCTGCTTCCTCCTCTCTCTCTGCCTGCCTCTCTGCCCACTTGTGATCTCTGTCTCTCTCATCAAATAAATAAGTAAAATCTTAAAAAAAAAAAAAACTAACCAAGTGAGGTTGCTCTAGTCTGACAATATCAATGTCAAAGTTCCTTTACTAATATTTTTCTTACTCAGCACCATTCTTAAAAGTTAATGAGCCTTTGCATGCATTGTGAATCATATAAAAGAGATTTTTTTTAATCTCCCTTAAAAGGGCTCGGTGGAACAGAAACTGAGAAATGTATATTTAAAGTCCAAATACAAAGATAAGATTGGTGGCAACCGCAAACTCTCGGAAGAGGAGGCCACTGGGAGGAGGGGTTGCTTTCTCCTACCAGTCCTCCTTCCTGCAGGGAGGGGAGCTTTGGTGTTTCCCCAGGTCGGCGTCTGTGGGCAGGTGACCAGTAGGAAACTCTGGAAGTGCAGAGAGTGGAAGGAATTCCATAGTTTACAAATAGCACAGAGGTTTTAAAAACAAAAACAAAACAAAACAAAACACCGATGGGACCCAAGGCTGCTGTCCACAAACATCCCCCAGCAGAAGGGCCATGGAGAGGACAGACTAGAGTTCGCACGCGCACACCCTGACCCTGACCAGGAGGATCCTGTGAGATGCGGGCAGTGGTGCGCTCCGGGGCACAGGCAGGAGCAGCTGTCAGGACACATTTCACGCACTTTATGACAGTATTTGAACATGGCCAGTTACTGCCAGGAGGAGAGAGCAGAGGAACAAAGAGCCTCAATGAAGACCCAACAAACAACCTATTGGGACAAATGACACCCACTGGTGGTGTCAAGCTTCGTCTCTCAAAGCTGCAGACCAGGTCTCCCTAAAGCATCAACTTACTGTAACGGGGCTGGACACGGCTCCCCAGGGTCATCCCACGGTTCCTCCCAGAGCAGAATATCCTAATCTGACCCGTTCGGAGCTGAAGGGAAGAGGGATGGAAGGAGCTGAGACAAACGAGGAGACCCGAGCGTTCCTGCACAAGCCAACGGGAGAACAACGGAGGGAAACGCCACACCGAACTCGGTGTCTGCTGGCACCTGGAATTCCATGAAATACCAGGAGGACATCAATTATTCTGTAAGACTGTTTCTCAATATTTAGGAATTGAGAGCCTTCGGCTCTCTCCGAACCGTGACTGTCACCTCTACTGTCCTCTACACAAATGCTGGACGGGACTTGCTCCCTCCGCACTGCCCGTCCCCGAGGCCACGCGGCAACTCTTCATCATCTCTGTACCCTGCACTTCCACACGGTCCCGCGCACGGTGAGGACACAGCAGGAACTTCAGGCTCTTCGCTGTCGTACAGGGACTAAGATGAGGGAGGCAGGGGGAGGAAAGAGGAAGAAGTGAAGTGGGGAAGAGAAACAGGGGTCGAGGCAGGGAAAGATGGACGAGTGACGCTAACATGGGCCTAACAGCGGGAAAGTGCTGGGGCCGAACTGTGTCCCCCGGAAGGAGATGCTGATGTCCTGACCCCTGGTACCTATGAATGGGACCTTATTTGGAAATAGTGTCTTTACAGACGCTCTGGTTAGATGAAGCCATTAGGGTGAGTCCTATCCCAATACGACCAATGTTCTTACAAAAAAGGGGAAATTCAGGGGCACCTGGGTGGCTCAGTGGGTTAAGTGTCTGCCTTTGCCTCAGGTCATGATCCCAGGGTCCTGGGATGGAACCCCACATCGGGCTCCCTGCCTCTCGGGGAACCTGCTTCTCCCTCTCCTTCTGCCTGTCACTCCCCCTCCTTGTGCGCGTGCTCTCTCTCTCTCTCTCTCTGTCAAATAAATAAATAAATAAACCTTTTAAGAAAAGGGGGGATATCTGGACACATATGCACACAGAGGGGTGACGAGGCAAAGACAGCCATGGGCTGATGGAGGCAGAGACGGATGGACGCAGGTGCAAACACGGGAACACGGGGGACGGCTGGCCACCCCCGCAGCTAGGGAGAGGCCAGGAAGGATCTACCCACAGTCTCCAAGACAGCACCGCCCTGCTGATGCGTGGATTTTGAACTTCAAGCCTCAGGAACTGTGATGCAATAAACTCCTATTGTTCGAACCACCCAGTGTCTGCTTGCTACGGTGGCCCAGCATTCTGATACTGTCGTGCATAACCAGTGCCTCCACCTCCGAATCAACTGTAACAGTGATTGACAAACCATTCCCACGGAGGGGCAGACAGTAAATATTTTAGACTTTGGGAGCCAAAAGGTCTCTGTTACAACTCAACTGCATCAATACAGCAGGAAGGAAGTCATGGAAAATACATAAATGAGTAAGGATGGCTGTGTTCCAACACAACTTTATTTTACAGACGCTGAAATTTGAATTACATAGAATTTTCATGTGTCAAAAAATATTCTTCTTTTGCTTTCTTTTCAACTATTTTAAAATGTGAAAACCACACTTAGCTTGCCGGCTGTTCAAAAAAAAGCAGTGGGCCAGATTTGTCCTGCCGGCAACAGTTCATGTGCCTCTGGGTACAGATCTAGGAATTAAAAACACCTGACTCTAGTCTTGATTCCACTAATTACTATTTTCGTCATTGGGATGAAATCACTGGCTTCCATCTTCAAGAGAACATAAGAGCATGCGCGGGTGGCTCAGTCAGTTAAGCATCCGACTCTAGATTTCGGCTCAGGTCCCGATCTCATGGGTTGTGGGATCAAGCCCCACGTCCAGCTCTGCCCTCAGCGGGAACCTGCTTGGACAGTCTCTCCCTCTGCCCCTTACCCACTTGCACATGCACTCCCTCTTTCTCTTTTTCTCTCTCTCTCAAATAAATAACTAAATCTTTAAAAAGATTAAAAATAAATTTTAAAAAAGAGAACATGATAGACTTTTCCCTACCCACGTAGAAAGTTATTATGAGGATGAGATGAAAATCGTGTACTTCAAAGTACTTTGTACACATAGCGGCATCGATACTGGCTACACTATCTTACTCTTCAGAAACAAAGATTAACACTACGGTCAAGATGATGACCCTTGACTAGTCATGGGGCCAAGGCGGGCGGAAGCGAAGACAGAAGCCCCTTCGATCACCCACATCTCCAGATACATCGGCAAGTGGACAAGGAGATGCCAACCACACACAGAAAGGCATGAGCAAATGGACTTTCTGAGGAAAACAGCAAGTCCAAGGCAAATGGTCATCATCTTTGGTCATATTTGACCCTGGGCTACTGCTGAACTGAGAGTTTCTTCTTCCAGGGATTGCCATGGACGAGGACAGTTTGCTGCTGGGAGGCTGCACGGTAACTCAGTCCCCCAGACCATGACCCCAAACAAACATCCATCATCACTAAACCTCCTCTGGCTGTCTTGAGCCCATTCCTAGAGTGCCAACAGCTGACAAAGTCATAAATATCACTCTCCGCGCAGAGTCGTCTTCACACTCACCACCCTAAGGAGCTGGAACACTGCCCTGGGCTCCGCAGGGACTGGACTAGAGCTGACAGCTCCAGATTTGCAGGTCTGGCACAAGGCGAAGCCAGAAAGAGCACCAAGGAACAAAGAGAATAGATTTCGGGAGGGAGGATCACTTGCTCACACGGCGTAGGGCTGTGGACCTCCCGGGAACTGAGTCATGCCCTGAGCTGCTGAGACCAGGCCCTTCCAAGCGACTCGCATCACCAGCCGTGGCCATAAATCTTTACAAAGGACTTTTTACTCCAAAGTAATTATTCCCATTTTCCTTCGTTCCCAAGATTGTGTGTTTCCTGGACACAGAGAGGCACGCGGTCACTAAGCTTTTTCTCAGTTCCTGACCCCTCACACTCACGAGTGAGGGGAAGAGACTCCACATCCTCGGGCGGCTACTGGCCGCTCCCAGGGTCCATGGTCTCACCCTCCCTGCTGCGTCCCTCCCCATCCCCACCCCCACCCTGGCAGCCGCCACCTGCCTTCCTAAGAACAGAGAAGAAAGCCGTGGTTACTCCACATCTCCTGGCAACGGGACACCTTCTTCTAAAAGACTCACATAAAACCCTGGTGAGGCCAGAGATGTCCTCCTTGGGAGCAAGGCAGCTTCATGGAAAGGGAATGGCCCAAATCCTAGCTCTGCCCCTTGGATGGGGATGGGGCTCCTCACTTAAGGTCTCTGAGCCTCAATTCCGTACCTGTAAAATGGGAGCGAGACCATTTACCTTAGAGTATTTTGTAAGAATTCGGGGGTTGGGAGGTGCTCAGTGGGAGGCCTATTATTCGTTCTGAGAACTCTGGATTCTTCTCCAGCTCTGTCTCCGGCCACATCCACTCTACAGATGTCACAAATACCCATTTACAGGGCTAGCCCTGTGCCATAAGCCCACAGTGCTGAATGGGAAAGCAAGGGAAAAGCTACAATAAAGCTACAAAGTTACTGGAATCCTGGACTCCACAAGAGAAAGCGGCTGGGAGCAGCGGGGAGGGATTGGCCTTTCCAGCCCTGCATAATCTTTGGGTTATTATAGACTGGCAAATCTTCATGTTCCTGGTTAAAGTAGAAGGAAGACGACTTGTGCTATGAAGTATATTGGTCTCAAGCTTGGTTATAGGTGCTTGATGACAAGAGTCCCTCCTTCACACTTGTCAGGAAAGAGGGGGTTAAACTGGAACCAGCCTTGGACAGTGAGGTGGAAGGTGCTCAGCCTTTGGAGAGGTGCTGACCAGCAGGGGGTGGGGGTATCTTTTATCATAAGGCTTTAACACAACGTCTTTCTTTCTCTTTTCCACGGTGATTCTGTGTACTAATATAGATCTAAATATATCCATCTTTAAAAAAAAAAAAGAAAGAAAACAAAACCAACGATGTTAACTTGTAATCCAAGCTGATGAATTATCAACGTGTAAATTGGAGGGCAGGGGTGGGGCGTGGGGAAGGGAGGAAGAAGGTCAAGAAAGAACGACATTTTCATAATCACGAACTATTACAAATCACTTAAATGGACACACGGCAGTAATGAGGGGTGTAAGGCCCCGTGTGATGGGTTCCTGTTTAAAAGCCCAGGACTGTCATCAATAAATGAAAGTTGATGCACCATTATCTCCGACGCTGTAAGTGGTGGTTTGACAAAAAATCAATGGCTGCACAATTTTCCTGTACACCCAAAATAAACAGATCTAGCTTGCCGTAAGCACATTCCAGAATTAGAGTCAGACGCAGTCCTTGTCCTCGCTCTAAACTGCTGCCTCTTCGCTTCTTCGCAGAGTCTATTTTGAGTTTCACCTGCACAAGCTCTCCAAGTGAACGGCTAATAAGAGATGATTAGAGTGTTCCCCAGGGCTTGGGGAAATCCCATGCTTCATTTTTATTTTCATTTCTTTCCAACTGCCCTGGGCCCATTTATTCAAGAAACACTACTGAGCACTTACGCTGCAGGCGTTAGGCTGCTTCTGCTGGGAGGACACTGATGAAGGACATGTGGCACAGGCCTTGAGAGACAATAAGCAAATGTGCGAAGCTTCCCAGATTCTTTGCAGAAGTTCTTCTGGGTTCTGACCGTCGTTTTCTCCTCTTCTGTGTCTTCCTTTCTTCCTGTGTGATCCCGTTTTATTTTGTGCCACTTCCGAAATTTGCACGTATTTCACCCCCCATATTGTACGTATTTGATCATGCCCCACGCCCCTTCTTTGGAAGCAGAGGCCACGCCCTATTCCTATTCCTATTCTAAAGGTCACAATGGCAGGCACATAGTTGTGATTTCTGTTTTTTTAATTTGTTGAATATAAACATAATCCATCTAATTCTATGGCTGCAATGACTAGTATGTTGTGGCTGTTCTAAATGTGTACGCTCGTCCCTGATTCCCAACCCCCGCCCTCCCGCAAGCTTCACATTCATTATTCTGCTGGATATCTACTGCCTAGTAAGTATCTGCACTGGACTGTCCCACAGGCATCTCCAACTTGAGTCGTCTGAGACTGAACACACTTATTCCCTCCTGAGAAGCGGTCACCGATCCCTCAGATACTGTTTAATGGTGCGACCATCATATTCCTTCTTTCAACCACAAACCTCCATGTCTTTTTGACTCTTCTCTCTTCCTTACCCATCACATTCTATTGATTTGACTACGGACAACTCTCAAGTCATCAAGCTTTCTTCTTGATCGTCTGAGACTAGTCATATTTGGGCACCAACTGTTTATAATAGCTGAAGCCAAGTTATAACTGAGAGAGCCTAAGAAAATGTGTGATTGTAAGAAATAAGAAACTGGGACAAACTCCTAAGTAGCCCTGATATTTGTTAAGATGAAGAGAAAGAAGAACCAGCTAAAGAAATGAAGAAAAAGCAGTCGGAGGAGGAAAGGCAGAGGGTTGTCACAGAATAGCACTTCCTCAAAGAAACCCAGGAGAGCACTTCCTCAAAGAAACTCTCCTTGATCTTCCAGATCAGAATTAGAATCCCGTTCTCTGTGCTCCCACCTCCCACCACACCAGCCCCTGCAAACCGCTTACCACGGCACCGGAGCTTGGTCTGTACCTCACAGAGTATTAGTTCCCGAATGCAGGGACTGCCAGCGGCAGCGAAGGGCACGGGCAGGAAGCACAGGCAACGCTCAGTGAGTATTTGTTGAACAACTGAAGAGACGAATGATGAAATAAATGAGCGAGATTCAGTCAAAAAAGCACATAAGGATTGAAAAATGTCCCTGACTTTAATATTTAGGAAGAATGCTGGGTGACCTCTATTCTCTTTTGCCACATATATCCATTTAACTCAACAGTTTCACAGATGAGATTCAAAAATTTGAGATAAAATGAAAAGCCACATGCCTGTCACTTGGCTTTCCTTCCCAGAGCCATCACTAGAAAGACAGGTGGATGGCTCTGAATAAGTGAAAATGGGTTTTATCCTGTGGTTTTCACCCAGGTAGCCTATCAGCGTCATTACCTCCTTTAAGAGATGGAAAGTTAAACACATCATTTCAAAATTGCTTCACCAAATAGCAATCTCTTTAAGCCACAGAAATTTTAAGCAAATTGTGATTAACTCCACTCTTAGCAATCTTGAATTTTTGGTTTTTATATCCTGTACATGCTATAGTCATATCCCCTCTATTTGGAAATCATTGTAAAATAGGACAAAACATTATTTATCATTATAAGACCCCAAGTTGCTGATATAAAAGGAGTATTTTATTTTATTTTAAAGATTTTATTTATTTATTTGACAGAGATCACAAGTAGGCAGAGAGGCAGGCAGAGAGAGGGGGAAGCAGGCTCCCCGCCGAGCAGAGTCTGATGTGGGGCTCGATCCCAGGACCCTGAGATCATGACCTGAGCCAAAGGCAGAGGCTTCACCCCTAAAAGGAGTATTTTAATGACAAATTCCTAGACAAATGAATGGAATGGTACCTCCAACAGATTGCTAATGTTTTGTTTTTAGAATTACAAATGAGGAGAACTTGAAATAAAGAGAACTAGAAATGGAAAACAAGTAAGTACAGTCTATAGACAACAAATGGCCTTCAGGACACGAGGTAAAGAATCAGAAGAGAATGTATTTCAGCATTTTCTGAGAGCTGCAGGAAACTGAAAAGTTAGCTAGCCCAGGCCTGTGCAAACACGATGATGACCAATAAACTGCCTTTGTTCTCTTCTCCTTTTTCACTTTACCAGTGAGTGTCATTTGCATACAAGGGACGGTTACAGCAGAGACCTCTGGAGGGAATTTGCTCTGTTCCTCAGCCTTGCCCTCTGGGAAGTTGAGGAAGACCAATTAAATCCTACCCTCGACAACATACACAGACTGGATCTCCAGGACACTTGTGAAATCTAGCTGAAACCATATTCTAGAGCAGATAAGCCAGCTTTCTGTAAATTAGAAGCCTTTTTCCCCCCAAGGCATTTTGAAAAACCATTTCCTAGAGTGGTCTGCCGGAAGATGAAGGAAACCCAAATGCCCCGAATGAGTTGTGCGGTGCCTCAGGCTGCACGGACACAGTTTACTGGAGGAAGCCTCACGGCACAGCAGAGGAACGATTCACATCTCAGGGACATCAAGTCTTACTCTATCCTTTCGATCACAAAGATTGAGGCTGGAGTTCAGAAAAACCATTTCTGTACTGTTTAATTGATATCTCAGCATTTTTAAAGGACTGCCAGAGGACAACTGCACATTGTTCAAGGACGGCTGGGCGCTTCGGACTGTTCCAGAGAAGCAATGACCACGAAATATCAGTGTAATAACATGGTAGCGAAAGTCTGAGATTTGTAGTCAAATACACACATTGTGTCGAATAGCGATTCATTGGAACAGGACAACTCTGTACCAGGCACTGAACTTCCTGGACCTTCTTCACCACAAAATGTAAAGTTTCCTTGACTGTGTAATGAAAACAAGCCAAAAAACCCACTTCACAGCATGGTGAGGACAAAATGTGATCATGTATGTGCTTGGCTCAGACAGCTGATAGATATTCAGGAAATATCGTTTTCTCTTCTACTCCGAGCCTTTTTTTTTTTTTTTAAGATTTTATTTATTTATTTGAGAGAGAGACAGAGAATGTAGATCGAGCAGGTGCAGAGGAGGGGCCGAGGGAGGGAGAAGCACACCCCACTGAGCAGGGGCCCTCCACGACGCGGGGCTCGGTCCCAGCACCCTGAGATCCTGACCTAAGCTGAAGGCAGACACTTAACTGACTGAGCCACCGAGACGCCCCCACTGTGAGCCTTTCTTAAAAAATTAGACTAGAAAAGGAAGTTTATCTATCAAATAATTTTTGGCAGAGTACTAAACTAATAATAAGATGGGTATATCATAGTAGGAATACAGTATTTTATTACATAAGATGTTACTAAAAAGAAAAAATGCCATTAATTATATGTTGCCATTGATTATATAAAGCACTACAATTTCAGAAATGTTAAAATATGAAAATATTAATATTAAAATATGCACATATTTTCATAAAATCAACATGTGCCTAAGATTCCAGATAAACTTAAGAGATGCAACAGAAGCAAGAACCGGGAAGCAGGAAATTCCATATTTCTTCCTGTCTTTATCTTGAGGAGAAAAAACTCATGAATGTACAGGCTCAGGTGTCCAGCAGCTGCTCAGCTGGGAGTTCCTTCAAGGGCCAGTCCCCAGTTTACACCCGTAGCTAGACGTCCAGCAGAAAGGCAAACAGAAGAAGTAAAGGGCATTTGAGAAGGTTTTACCATCAGCTTTTTAAATTCATAGTGAATTTCCATCCTAGAGCTTCCTGACAGTTAAGTATTTCAAGTGCATGGTTCTAAATCTGCTTGCACACCACGTGGTAGTAGCTCCAAGGCTTGTGGAGGGACACTTAGAGCTTTCCTGACCACGGTTATGTAACCTATAGCGACATTTAGTGGTGTCTTCCTCAAATTACAACCAGGTGTCCCAGAGGGGTAGGTCAATGGCTGAGACAGAATGACTAAGCAAAATTCTCCTTTATCCGCAGCGTGAGTGATGTCTCCATAATCTTGCCTGACAGGTTATTAAGACGTCTTCTGGAGGTCTTCTTCTACAAGTGGTGGGAGTTAATCTCATTGCAATCTTATATACTGTACACAGTTTGGTATTTTCTGCATATCCTTTATTTCATTATTAGAATTATAGAGCTAGAAGATACCCTAGGGATTATCTAATCCAATTCTCTCATTTGCAGATTATAAAACTGTGAACAAATATGCTAGCCCAATGTCATTCAGCTGTGTAAAGGCAGATCCAGGCCTTGAACAAGGCCTCCCAATTCCAAATGTCTTGTGCTCTCAATTAAATTAATTTGCTATTCATAAAGTACAGATTAAAGTATGAGCTATGCATATCCTTCAGTAGTTCTTCTTTGAGCACTCAATACGTGGTGAAGTATGTTAAAAGAATATTTACAGTTGTCAGATAGTGTGAGATGAATTAGGGAATGATACATTTTAAAAAGTCAGTGAAAAGTAGTAATTAACACTTATATAATTGTGACTACCCAGTGAAGTGGGTAGTTATTTTCCCCCATTTTACAGCCAAAAAGATTGAAGCATAGAGAGCTCCTGGTAATTACGAACTCAAAAAAACAAAACAAAACAAAAAAAACCCACAAAAATTACATAGAAAAGTAAATGCAGTCATAATACACTACATGGTTTAGCTATGACGGTAACATGGGCTCAGAAATATAAGCCACAATTTTAGAACATAACCACCGTTGGAAGACAAGGTAGAGAGTGTGTGTGTGTGTTGAAGAACGGAGCCAGGGAGTCAAATATAGTAAGGATATAAAAATACTAAATCATCAGTTTCTACAGCAGCCATTAATGGAAATTATCCAAATTGAAAAATCGAGACAAAAATAATAATATAAACACAGAGATATGTGTGGAGGTAAATCCAGATGAAAAAGAGAGAACGTGGTTATCCGTGGAGAGTAGGCTCAAAGGTGGGGAGGGGTTTGGTTTTTAATTATAAGGTTTAAAGAACTATGTGATACTTTAAAATATATGTGCATTTAGACTATGACAAAATATAAAATCAAATTTAAAACCAAGACATCATAAAGGCAAATCACTAAAAATCTTATTTTCAAATTATGTATAAAAAGACATTTCACAAGTATCTCTAAATTTTTTACACAATGATTTTATGTCACTTGTAAAAGATAAAAAACATTAATCAGAGTCTGTACTCAAATAAAGGCCTTATTCTTATAATTAAAAGATTGGCAAATAAATACACATCAATATACTAGTTGAAATAAAATATTTGTGGGTATATGTATTGTTTTTTATGATTCTCCTCTTTAACTGAGATTTTAAATTAAGCAACCAGGATCCCAATCCTGTTGGTACAGACACAGCCAGTACCCTGGTATGTCTTCCAGGTTCCCTATGCAGGACTATGGCACTCACTCCCCCAGATGCTGGGGTTGTTGGGAGCAATGGCTCTCAGCCGAGCTGCTCTCCAGTCATTGCCTCCAGCTAGAAAATGTCATCTAGGCCAAGGTTGCCAACTCTTTTCCAATAAGGATCAACATGGTGGTATAGAGACTTAGTACTTTTGACTCAAGATGCAATAACTTTGAGCTCACTCCAGAGCTCTTCTGGGGACCTGCTGAGGCCTCTGTTGGAACTGCCCAGTCCTGTTTCCTTCCTGCCTGCCTTCCACAGGTGCTGGTCCCATCCCACATACCCCAATAAATTTCTTATACACAGATCTCCACGTCGCAGTGTGTTCCAGGGAACCTGACATAAGATAACCAAAGAAGAGTCATTTTCCTGTCCTACTAGGTATGCTACCATCATAATTTTGGTTTAAAAGACTTTCAAGAAAAAGTTCTTTCTTAATATCCAAAAAACAAAGTATCAAAATTTAAAATGGGCAGAAGACATAAACAGACATTTCTCCAAAAAAGACATACAGATGGCCAAGAGACGCATGAAAAGATGTAAGACGCTCAACCGCACCCACCATCAGGGAAATGCAGACCAGAATTACAATGAGACACCACCTCATGCCTGCCAGAATGGCCAAAATCAAAACTATGAGAAACAGCAAGTGTTGGTGAGGATGTGGAGAAAAAGGAACCTTCCTGCACGGACGGTGGGAAACAGATAGGGGTTTCTCACTAAATTAAAAATTGAATACCATATGATCCAGTAATCCCACTATTGAGTATTTACCTGAATGGTACAAAAACACTAACCCCAAAAGATGCATGCACCCCTGCTTATTATAACATTATTCACAACAGCCGACCAATGGAAGCACCTAAGTGTCCAACAGATGAAGGGATAATGAAGGAGCGGTGCGTGCACTGGTATAAACATGGGAACGTTATTCAGCTGTAAGAAAGAATGAAATCTTGCCATTTGGACAACACGGAATGATCTAGAGGATATAATGCTAAGCAAAACAGGCCAGTCAGAAAAGGACAAATACCATGTGATTCCCTCACGTGGAATTTAACAAACAAAACAAATGGGAAGTTCATTATAGATTCTGGATATCAACCTTTTGTCTGTACTGTCATTTGCAAATATCTTCTCCCATTCCATGGGTTGCCTCTTTGTTTTTTTGACTGTTTCCTTTGCTGTGCAGAAGCTTTTGATTTTGATGAAGTCCCAGAAGTTTATTTTCGCTTTTGTTTCCTTTGCCTTTGGAGACGTATCTTGAAAGAAGTTGCTGTGGCTGATATCAAAGAGATTACTGCCTATGTTCTCTTCTAGGATTCTGATGGATTCCTGTCTCACGTTGAGGTCTTTTACCCATTTTGAGTTTATCTTTGTGTACGGTGTAAGAGAATGGTTGAGTTTCATTCTTCTACATATAGCTGTCCAGTTTTCCCAGCACCATTTATTGAAGAGACTGTCTTTTTTCCACTGTATATTTTTTCCTGTTTTGTCAAAAATTAATTGACCACAGAGTTGAGGGTCCATATCTGGGCTCTCTACTCTGTTCCACTGGTCTATGTGTCTGTTTTTATGCCAGTACCATGCTGTCTTGGTGATCACAGCTTTGTAATAAAGCTTGAAATCAGGTAAGGTGATGCCGCCAGCTTTATTTTTGTTTTTCAACATTTCCTTAGCGATTCGGGGTCTCTTCTGATTCCATACAAATTTTAGGATTATTTGCTCCAGCTCTTTGAAGAATGCCGGTGGAATTTTGATCGGAATGGCATTAAAAGTATAGATTGCTCTAGGCAGTATAGACATTTTAACAATGTTTATTCTTCCGATCCAAGAGCATGGAATGGTCTTCCATCTATTTGTGTCTTCTTCAATTTCTTTCATGAGTGTTCTGTAGTTCCTCAAGTACAGATCCTTTACACGAAACAGGCAAACACATCAAAAAATGGGCAGAAGATATGAACAGACACTTCTCCAATCAAGACATACAAATGGCTATCGGACACATGAAAAAATGCTCATCATCATTAGCCCTCAGGGAGATTCAAATTAAAACCACATTGAGATACCACCTTACACCAGTTAGAATGGCCAAAATTAACAAAACAGGAAACAACATGTGTTGGAGAGGATGTGGAGAAAGGGGAACCCTCTTTCACTGTTGGTGGGAATGCAAGTTGGTGCAGCCTCTTTGGAGAACAGTGTGGAGATTCCTCAAGAAATTAAAAATAGAGCTTCCCTACGACCCTGCAATTGCACTCCTGGGTATTTACCCCAAAGATACAGATGGAGTGAAAAGAAGGGCCATCTGTACCCCAATGTTTATAGCAGCAATGGCCACGGTCGCCAAACTATGGAAAGAACCAAGATGCCCTTCAACGGACGAATGGATAAGGAAGATGTGGTCCATATACACTATGGAGTATTACGCCTCCATCAGAAAGGATGAATACCCAACTTTTGTAGCAACATGGACGGGACTGGAAGAGATGATGCTGAGTGAAATAAGTCAAGCAGAGAGAGTCAATTATCATATGGTTTCACTTATTTGTGAAGCATAACAAATAGCATGGAGGACAAGGGGCGTTAGAGAGGAGTAGGGAATTGGGGTAAATTGGAAGGGGAGGTGAACCATGAGGGACTATGGACTCTGAAAAACAATCTGAGGGTTTTGAAGTGGCGGGGGGTGGGAGGTCGGGGTACCAGGTGGTGGGTATTATAGAGGGCACAGCTTGCATGGAGCACTGGGTGTGGTGAAAAAATAATGAATAATGTTTTTCTGAAAATAAATAAATTGAAAAAAAAAATGGGAAAAGAGAAACCGAGAAACAGACTCTTAACTATAGAGAACAAACTGGTGGTTACCAGAGGGCAAGTGGGTGAAGGTGGGTGACGAGGATCAAAGTGTGTCCTTGCCGTGACGCACACTGAGCGAAGTGCAGAATTCTCGAATCACCATACTGTATCCCGAAACTAATGTAACGCTCTATGTTAGTTATATGGAATTAAAATTAAAAACTTGAAAAAAGAAAAAACCCTTGACTCTTTAACCTTCTTTTGTTTAACTGCCCTTTTCAGAGTTTTACATGAGGCATGCCACGTGCATTGATCCTCTTTCACTGTAATCATGAAATTATCTTCAAAACAATTTAGTATCCGTGTGCCTGTCTGCTATGTGCACGGTACGGTGGGAAGTGAGGAGGACGGGACAGAACACACGAGGAATAAGTGAATGAACGAGATACTTCTTTTCCTCCCCGATGAGTTTATAATTTAGTAGAGATATCAAAATGTACCATAACCACTGTACAAACTAGAAGGTAACAAAGAAGTTAAAAGCTCTGTGGAAACTCAGAATTTGATTTCGTTGGCCTGTGTGTGGCTGGTTGCAGAGTAGGAAACAGAAGAGGAGACAAGGGAGGGATTGTTACAACTTCCTGCTTCACCTACTCAAGATCAGCCGCCTCCCAACACCAGTCTGGAGTAAGATGAAAAAGTTAGGAAAGAACCTTCGGACAGACGTAACAGACAAGAGCAAAGGCTCAGAGGCATGACGAGTGGGACCAGCGTTGGGGAACAGCTACGGGTCTAGTCTGACTGAAGCCCCACATGTACGAAAAGAGTTAATGGGGTCAAAGCAGAGGGAAAGAACCTACCTGGAAACAATCTTCCCGTTCTGTCACGCCCTCCAAATCAGACACCCGAAGAGAAGAACGGTGGCTTTGACCAAGCCAGACGTCATCACATGTCCCCAGAAATGTCATAAGGAATGCTGGTGACTGCCCTCTGGGCACTAGGCAAGCTGGGCAGCCACGAGGCCCAGACCTACTGCAGACATAGTAGTTTCCCACTGACCCACTAAAGACGTCTCAGAGGGATTCTCAGCCAAAGCTCTTCCAAAGGGTCACTGGTGATCACTACTGCATTGTAGCTTACAAAACAAACAAGACAAAACTTATAGCTACTTCAGGGACAGAAAAGTTTAAAATTTCACCCAAATTTCTACAAAGTTATCTTTTAGTATGCCTTGATTTTTCTTTTTTGGCTATTGTGAGATGATTTTTTTAACAGAGAGTACTTTGATGCTTGGTTATCTATATTTCTAAGTAATTGAATCTAATTTAAAAAACCCCATAATTTAACTGCATGGAAGCAGTTTAATTCTCTGGGTATGCATATTCTTATTCAATGCCCTCCTTATTTTATACTTCTACTTACTTTGGTCTAAATTCATAGACTATCAGAAAACCATGGTCCAATCTTTGTTTCTGAGGTGATGAGGAAGGGAGTTGCACCCTCAATGATTTTTGATCATTAGTGTCTAATCTCAGCAATCCATGCTTTTTTTTTATTTTTAGACCATGTTTTTACCAATCACAGCCATATTTATTATCTGAAGATGTCATATTTGTAGCTTCGAGCTTTAACACAACACACACTTTCATAAATATATCAAAAAAAAAAATCTTTTCTATCCTAAAGCAGACTTCGGAACATAAACTGCTCAGGGACAGCTTCAGACCACTGTGTGACGAGCCGCTAGCTGGCCGCCCGTCCAATTCCAGCAGTGACACCACCGTTGCCTCTGCTGTGGTATCTTATATGTGCAATGATTTGAGTATTTCATTTCAAATTTTTGCCCCATTTTTAACCAAAATGTAACAAAAATCAATTCATTCATATGCTAAAATAAGAAGAAATCAAAATCACGATACAAAGGACAAAGATAAATGCCCACTGTGACTCATGTTACACTAAAGCCGATGCAATTTGAAAAGAATTGAGAACAAGAACAAACACAAAAATGTCATCGCTTGCAGATCCCATGTCTGCTTAGAAAAATCAACAGTTCTAAGAACCCATAAAAGAACTGAGCAAAGTAGAAAAGTCAATAGATTTCTTGTATCCCAGAAATTACATGAATAGATAAATTTCTAAGAATAAACTTAAGAAGAAATGTTTCTGGCCTATATAAATTAAACTACTGAATTCAATGAAATTCAGAAAAGAAAAATCAATGGAAATAAATATCATGTTTTGGAATTTAACAAAGGCAAATTTTAGCTTTATGTTCAATGGGAAAAAAAATAAAGACTAACATGAAATGAGACACACAGAAATGAAAGAAGGAAGGAAGGAAGGGCAGACAGAAGAAAGAAAGAAAGAATTAATTAATTAATTGAAAATAGTTAATTAATTAACTATTGGGAAGCCTAGGGGGCTCAGTGGGTTAAACATCTGCCTTCAGCTCAGGTCATGATCTCAGGGTCCTGGGATTGAGCCCCACATCGGGCTCTCTGCTCAGTGGGGAGCCTGCTTCCTCCTCTCTTCCTGCCTCTCTCCCTGCTTTGTGTGTGCTCTCTCTCTCTGACAAATAAATAAAATCTTCTAAAATAAGTAAATAAGTAAATAAATATTAAACTATAAAGTAAAATAGTATCTAAAAGGGTAGGAGTGATCAGGAGTTTAGAATATATTTCAACTCTCTAGCACTAGCTTCTCACCCCACATCCTGACATCTTGAAATTTTAAAGTCCACTGATCATCTTTCATGCACATTTTCAAGAATACATTGTCTGAAAATAAGAAATCTACTAACTCAGAGTTCATCGCATTTCAATATAGCAGTATAGGCATTACTGAAATGAAGACATAATTTACAAGCGTACACCTGTGTCATAAAGCTCATGGCTAGTTCATAAAAAATAAAAGCTGTTGCTATTGGAAATGTAGAGCAAAGTTCATTGATGTCCACTAGAGAAAACAGAATAGGTAACTGGAGAAACAATAAAACGAGATACATGAGGTCATGTCTCCATATAAGGCAACACCGTGGAAAACCTGAGATAAAGAAGACAAAAATGAAGACCTAGGGAAAGAAAGCCAAATGTGAGTGAATGATTAAATAAATATGTACTCAAGAGAGACACTAATCTACTAGAGCATGGAACAGGCGGCAAAAACACAGCACCAGGTTGATGTGGTCGTGGGGCTGTCCGGCTTCCAACATTCCGTGCCAGCGCCACCAACTTTGCTCTCTCGTTGGAAATCAACCCGTTTCAGCAAGGAGGAATCAAGAATTTTTAATTAGTAAAGTAAAGGAAGCAATCTTTGCTGTTCAAGTTCTCCATCTTTACAGAAAAGTTCACTGTAGGGACAAGAAACTTGCTCTAAGATGGTAGATTTGGTCATTAATTTCATGTTTTCACATTCAGTTATTCCGATGCGGTTCTTTACTCCTGGACTTAGGAAGAGCTTTCCAAACCCCACCCTCAGAAGAGTGCGTCACCTCCTAAACTGCCCAAAGATAAGGTTAACTTCTTAAATGTAACTGAAAACAAAGGGAACACTGTACCAATTCTCTCTTTAGAAATAACTGATAATTTCACTTAGAAAGTATGATAGAAGAACAGATTAGTTGAATTGAAATATATTAATAGAGAAGTTTATAAAGAAATTATTAGTTGTAACGATAGAAAAATTAATTATGAAAAGAAATTTTTAAAAACAAGTACAAACGGGACTTCACATGTTCTTCAAAAGATGTACGTTGGATTATTATCAACTCCCATTGTCAGACTCTAGGCCAGTTTGTTCACAGGGGCTGGCTAAGAAGGCCTTCTTCGGTGCCAAGCTTCTCTGGCCAAGAATCAGCATGAGGATAGCCCCGTGTCGGTAATCTCCAGCTAATTTACCAGCAGTCCAGAAATCCACGTTCAGTCTGGATGGCTCTTGTCTGCTCCCAACAGAAAGCCACAAGTTTACCATCTTAGCTATGCACTGGCAGATTTTCCATATCAAGTTCTTCATATATGATAGTGACCACGACCTACATCCCCAGAGGGTCCAGAAGTCCCTAGTCCAAGAAAGGTTTGGGTTTATTCCACAGCTCAACATATGTCTGTCTGACTGCACAGTGGGACAGAAATCTTGCCAAATAACCTGGCACTCTTCACCTTGGCTTTCAGAAGACTAAAAACCAAAGAGCCAGTTTGAACAATCTGCCAAGACAATAAATTGGTGTGTCTCCCGAACAACTTCTTAACTTGGAACGAAAGTGGACCTGGATAATTTCCCAGTCTGTAGTAATGAAATATAATTTATTAGTAAATTCTTCTAAAATACGTAGAAGGAAAGGAATAAAAGTCTCTAAAATCTCATAGGCTGGCAGTGTAGAAACTACCCAAAGTATGTAACCCCTGTGCCTGGGGAAGATAAACTGTATCAGAGTGACTGAGACGTTTTAGTCTGTATAAATCCAGAGACACTCAAAATTTCAATTTCTCCCAATCTCTCTCTCGCCATATATTGGCACACAGTGTCTAGAGCAGTGACCACACAAAACACTACTCAATGAATATTAGTAAGTGTTGAATGAACAAATAGATAAACACTGATCTCCAGACGAAGTCCAAGGCTCTCCCCCATTTTCCTACTTCCACTCCCAAGAAGAGCATGTGCTGCGGACGGTAGAGACAAGGATAGTATTGGGTTATAAAATGTTAAGTTTGGGGTATGACAAAGGTTAAAGGTCCATCTTCTGCCTGGTGTGTTAATTTAGAAGCCTGACTTCTTTTAGGATTATCTCTCCTGCTTTCTTCCTGTTGGATGCCGCACAGCAGGACTACCCACTTCTTCTCCTCCTTCCCTTAGTCATTTTCCCTTGTCACCTTCACATCTCATCTTAGAAAGGCAAGCAGAAAGTAGGGCTAAACCCAGGAATAATGAGTTCCATAAAAGTTGCCTCGGTCCTTCTGTGCTAAGCTGAGCGGGCTAGAGGCATGTCCTCCTCTTTCTTTGCTTCCTCTGACCACCAGGACGGATGCAATAGTGCAGAGTAAAACCCAAGAAACAGGCTGAGGAAGTAAAAGACCATATTTTCAGTCAGATCTACTTTGAAAAAAGGTGTCATATACACTTGCATCCAGAAGATCTGGGGACAACAGATGCTTTGTGACCTAAAACTTCAGAGATTAACAAGGAGAATGCACTGGTCTGGCCCTGCCTTTTGTGCGTGTATGTATGCATCTTTACAGCTCCTAAAGCTGGGGGAAATGGCTGGTTAAAGATTAAAGTGGTTGATCATGGTCAAAATCATCCTGGTATAATCAACACATAAATTTGCAGATCAGCAAGAACTGCTTTCAGAAATAAGATTGGGGGCGCCTGGGTGGCTCAGTCGGTTGGGCGTCTGCTTTTGGCTCAGGTCACGATCTAGGGGTCCTGGGATCAAGTCCCACATCGGGCTCCCCACTCAGCAGGGAGTCTGCTTCTCCCTCTCCCTCTGCAACGCCTCCAACTCCTGCTCTTGCCCTCTCTCTCTTGAATAAAAATAAAATCTTTTTTAAAAATAGCATTAAACCATTACTGCTCCAAAAGACCTCAGAGAGATGAATGCAATACAACACTCACAGGGCATCACTGTAAAACTGTGCAGAGTAGAGTAGGGGGGTGGGTGAAAGCCAGACGCTCTGGGAGGCCAGAGAATAAAACAACAGCACATACAGTCTACAAACGAGCCCAGTGGCATAAAATCCTTCCCACCCTGGAGAGGATGACAATCGGGCACCCACGTGATCTGTATCATCCAAGCGAACTCCACCATGAGTAGACGCAGCAGAACTTAGAAGAAGCCCTCAGAAGACCTTGGTCTCATCTGTGCTTAAGCTACGTTCATACCTGCCTTGTTCAGTTACCTTCCCTGCACCAGGACACTTAACATTCACTTCTTTTTTTACATTTTATTTATTGGTTTATTTGAGAAATAATGCTTGAGAGAGAGCAATAGAGAGAGAGCATGGGCAGGGAGGCAGCAGAGCGGCAAAAGCAGACTCTGCACTGAGCAGGGAGCCCGAGGCGGGGCTCAATCCCAGGATCCTGGGACTATGACCTGAGTCAAAGGCAGACGCTTAACTAACTGAGCCACCCAGACATCCCTTAACATTCGCTTTTGACAGCTAATCTCAAATGTTTTCGTTATGTCACTGCTGCCAACTTATTTTGCACATAGAGAAGTTTTATAGGTGCCAAATTATTGACTCTTACTCCCTCCTTTAGAGAAGTTTTTTTTTAAAAAAGCCAAAGTTTATATGAGCCCAAGAATAGCTACTTCCTACCAGGGACTAAGTTGTATGAGAAATTAGGCAAGGCAGCTAGAAAAGAGCTATTCAGACCTCTAATCCGGTTCCCTTATAATCCCCTTCATTACTTTTATTTAAAAAGAAGTCTGCAAACAGCAAAGTCATTTTCAGATGTGATTATAAAAGTGAAAATTATACTCTTTGGCATACTCTTAATTTTAATTTTCTCATCCTAAAGTTTGTCGTAAGTCGGGACCGCTCTGCTTCTAAACCCTGAACTGTTACATCAGCCTCTCTGGATTGCTCTATGACAACAGCCATCTGCCCATCGTTTACATCCCTTTCTTTTATTTCTTTTCTTTTTTTGAAGGCTTCCAGATGAACCTGATATTATTCCATTTCTCCAAACAACTTCTGTTCTTTCACTTGTCCAGAACTCCCAAATCTGTATTTCAATTCATGGACTTACCACTCTTCCGAAGGCATGTAAAATCCTCTCAGATCTCTTCACCTGGATGATTTACAGACATAGAAACTCAGCCTAAACTGAACATCGCTTTTCCCCCACAAGCCCTGCCTTCTTCTTGAGCCCTGTGCTTCCCATAAACCAAACTTCTCATTTATTTCTTGCTTTCCACTGTATAAAAGAGGCTATGGGCATTTTTAAAGCATTTTTGAGACAGTTAAATTTTAAATTGTTTTGGCACTTTTTAGTGCAAACATTTTTTTTTTCTTTCTTTCTTTCTTGGGTTATTTTTTTGTTTTCGTTTTTGCTTATTTTTAATTGAAAGTGCAGAGATTAACTTGAAAGCAGCTCGGCTTTCCAGAGTCCCATTTAACCTAATATTACAGAGTTTTCAGATTACTCCTCCTGTACCCCTTCCTGGCGCCAAGCTGGAAAGGAACGCAAAGGACCTCACATAATTATAATAGCTAAATTTTTTAACACTTTGATCTACGTTTTCTAAATGAATTAATTTATTTTTCACAACAAACTCTACTTGATCAATACAGTTGATTATCTAAACAGGTATCTACTTAGATAGATACAGCTTATTATCCCTCCTGAGGCAAAGCAGGATTAAATGATGGCTTAAGCTTATGTAACCAGCTAGTGGCCGAGCGAAGGTTCGCAGCCCGGCAGTTGGGACCTGGGCCCATGTTGCTGACTGCCATATTCTGGGACACGTGCTGTTAAGACTCAGTACCTGTCTTCCCAAAACGGAGCATTACTCCTGCACACGAACGAAGCCGGTCACACTAAGTCTTCCTCTAGCTGACTTAGTTAGGCGTATACCCAAATGCCCACGACAGTGAGAAAACCAGCCACTCCAAAGCAAACTGATCGCTGAAACCTCCACAGATAAGAGGAAAATGATCGGACAAAGCAAGGATTAAATTTCCTACAACAACAGGTATTTTATCCAAGAAACTAAAAAGCAAGTAAATGTAATCAAGAAACACAGATTAAATAATCTAGAAGAAAAAGTAAAGACTTAAAAAGACCCTGGTGAGAAAGTTGCAAAGATTGAAGATTCTGTTCCACGTTAACACTAAATTATGCAAATAATATGCAAACCATGCAAATCTGCATGACGACAAGGGAGAGAGAAGTTGTGGTTATTTTTTCTTTCTTTAAGCCCTGTGTAAACACCTTCCAAAATGAACAGGGAGGGTACTGAATGTGAACTTCACAATAATGTGATTTTCTAGGTACTTTAACATCTAGCTCACAGAAAACTGTTAACCACATACTCAAAAAATATGAATGTGATAGAAAATGTAATTCTTTTATCATTATGGTCATTTTAAAATGACATTTAAGTACCTTCTAGGACTCTCAATCTTCTGCTGTCATACAGTAAATCATCTCCATTTTGCAGAAGTATCACTTACATCAAAAGTCAAGAATTCTACATCAGAATTGGTATCACAAAGGTGAGAAGTCTCAATCTGACCATAAATATACTCTAATCCATATATTGATAATTATCACAAATTCTAAAGCATAAAATAAAATATTTCCAGGATTATGTTCTCTGAGGTCATTTGCACTGGCTAATTCTTTTACTTAGTGACAACTATTTGACACCATACTATTGTGACTTTGGATGAAGAACATTACAAGGAAAAGCCTATTTTTCAACCCATTCCAGAGACACAAAACAGCTATTTTCCTGCCTTTTCTATAGAATCTATAGCCCTTGAGATAAATGAAATAGAATGCCTCAAAGTAAGAACAGGAGAGTAGATTCATGGAAAATATAATGAGCAAAGAGAAAGCCAATTAAAAGGGCCCCCCAAAATTTCTGCCAGTTAATTCTTTAGAAAGAAAATCCATAACAGGAGAGCAGAGATACAAGAATGAATAAAACATGATTTCTGCCTTCAGTCTTCTAGATTTTTAAACTTTTATCTGAAATGCAGGATATGAAGTTTCATATTAATCAAAGCACAAACCATCCTAAAAGAAGCCCAGCAAGTGTCCATTAATCAGTGTAAACCACCCCTAGAAAATGTAACGTGCCCTACCCTGCGTTGGTAGAATAAAACACTTAGGCTCTCTTGCATGGCAAGGTGAGGAAGGAAACTAAGTGCACTGGGTGACCTCCATAAAATACGAGCAGTGGAAGGGACTGTAGACAATTAATGCCTCGGTCAGATGAGGAAGCAAAAGGAAACCGAGACCAAGAGAAGTTAAATGTCTTTCTCAAAGTCACACAGTTACTTAGTGACAGTGGGGGACCGATATCTATTTTTTACTTAAGCCAAATAATTTTCACTCAAGGATGTCAATTATTTATGCTTTCATAGACCCAAATTAACACAAATAGTCGGCCGCGGACTGCAGGCTCCATTAACACTAGCAAGCAACGTCTACTCCCAGATGGTTCCAGAGAGATCTTATCAAATACGACGCTAGTCACACCATTACCCCGCTGTAGGAAATCCTCTCACCCCCAAAGGATGAAATTCAACACGGGACAAATACAGGTTCTTTCATGCATAATCCCTCATCCTAGACTCTAGATCTCCTGTGTCCGATGTCGTATTTCAGAAACATCAAATCTCTTGTATTCTCAAAATGAGATTGTTTGGCTCCGCCCTGCTTTGCACCAGCCCCTCCCCCACCTAACACGGTCTTCTCCACTTCTCCCCTGCTTTCAGAAAAACCCACTCATCCCTTACAACACTCTCTCCTAGAGACGATCCGTCCCACCTGTAAAGATGGAATAACCACAGTCTCCCTTGTGTCTCCAACATCCTCTGTTGAACGAATCACATGGCTTGGGGATGATCTTCTCTCCATCTCTCTCAACCAGACTATGACGCCTCGAGGGGACATTCTACAGCCTTGAGTCTTTACATTCCCAGCTACAAGTACATAAGAAGTTCTCAATTAATATTTCTTTCTTTTTTTTTATTTGACAGGCAGGCAGAGAGAGACAGAGAGAGAGAGAGAGGAGGAAGCAGGCTCCCTGCTGAGCAAAGAACCTGATGTGGGGCTCGATCCCAGGACCCTGGGATCATGACCTGAGCCGATGGCAGAGGTGGCCACTGAGCCACCTAGGCGCCCCATCAATTAATATTTCTTGAATAAATGAATGGGATGAAGCTAAAACGGGTTTCATTATTTCTGTCTCATTTTATTTAGAACAGAGAGATCTAGTTCAAAATACAAATGACAACAATCAAAGTAAAGATGAACATTTGCAATTCTTACCCATTATAAATTAGCAGAAAAAATATTTAAAACCTGATTGTGGAAAAGGGGTTGCAGCAGAGACAACAGTCTATTCACAATGGCATTGATTTATGCAGTTGTTTTCCATTTTTTTGTTCTTTTTTTTTTAAAGAAAAGCTTTCTTGGAACAGGTGACATTTATTACCACTTTGCTTTCATTGCAAATACTTTTAGTACCTGATGCTTATTAATTTGTTGTCCCAGCCAGGAGCAAAGCCAAGAAACCACAATGAAAGAAAAACAGACCCGTAAATGCCGGCAATAAAGAACTCGCTCTGAGTAACAATCACCTGGGGTAATGCAGAAACACTCAGTAGCCAGTGCAGTTCACTAAATAAATTTCAGTCTTAATTATGGGAAATAAAAAGCACGAAATAAAAAACTTCATCATTCATTGTGTGTTACAGGAATCCGAAGGGAAGTATAAATAACTTCATTTTATTTTATGGAACGGAATAGTCAGTTTCACACAGGCAACCTCACCCAGCAGAAAGGGCCCCGCCTGCCCATTCATAGAAATCTGCATGGACCTAAGTGGCCAAGGATCCAGAATTTAATCTGCCAACAACTCTCCATTCCAGAGATCACAACTCTAGCCATTCTGGAGATCATTCCGGTGATAGCAGTATTTAGTTAGCGTTCATTTCTTCCTGAAAATGGGCAGGATGCTAAGCTTGGCATCATTAAAATATTTGCTAAATATCCATAATGCTTTGATATTGCAGTCTACCGGAAGATGGATATTCTAGGCATGCAACTATTCCCTTAGGAATTATTGGGATCAATAACCCAGTCCTGGCACTAGAGACAAGACTGGAGATTCTGTTCTCTGGGGTGTTCAAACCCACCCCATTTAAATAGCTCAGGCAGGAAGGAGTGGGTTCCCTAAAGAAAAACTAGCAGGCTGTTACCAGAAGAAGAGAGAATGGAGGAAAGGACGCTGGGCAAGTGAACACACACCGTGTACAGTTCACAATCTGAGAAAGTGAAGAACTGCCAAACACGGGCCAAGGAACAAAGACACAACAAGCACCTCAGGTACTTTCACTCTGACGAAACGACATGTAGATGTATTCCGGGAGTGTCAGGAGAACTAAACTCGGACCAAAAGGTAACACTTTAAAGAGGCAGCTTCAACTTCAAATAAGGAAGAACTCTATCACAAGAGGAGATGTTTAAAAATAAGGAGGCTGGGGCACCTGGGTGGCTCAGTGGGTTGGGCATCTGCCGTCGGCTCAGGTCATGATCCCAGGGTCCTGGGATAGAGCCTCACATCGGGCTCTCTGCTCAGCAGAGCGTGCTTCCTCCTCTCTCTCTGCCTGCCTCTCTGCCTACTCGTGATCTCTGTCTGTCAAATAAATAAATAAAATCTTTAAAAGAAAAAAAAATAAGGAGTCTGCCCTGAGAAGTGGGTATCCCATGCTGAAAGGGCCAAGCACAAGCCCACATCATGTTTACCAAGGCTCTCTCTAGACTGTCTCCTTTTCAGAGCTGCCTGTGCACAGACCCACAGATCTTATACATGTTCTCCTTGCTCCCACCCCCTCTGTGTCGGAATGCTCCCAGGACAGATGCAGACTCTGTGGGATGGGAAGCCTCCCGTTACCCAGCCACACAGTCTGAATCTCGGCAGTGGGCTCACTCCAGGAGATCAGAAACAGGAAGCCCACTTTGACCACATGACTCTAACCAACTTTGAAAACATTAATGTTTGATTCTTACCTAACTTCTCTGTCTCTTCCTCAAGTGGTTCAGAATTTAAAGGGAAGGGGAGTGTGATTAATTGTCTCCCTTAAATTCTAACATTTCTCTATAGGGATTCTGACATGAACTAGGAATGGTGTTTGGAATCAGAATTCCTTCTGATCTAATAATATAAGTCAAAAAAAGTCACTGAAAATAGTGAATAGTAATGGCACTTATTTCTTCTTCAGAAATAGTCTGAGTCTTCTACCTGACAGTAGACCCTAGAAAATCTAGCTGACACTGTTTGCTTCAGGCATCATGACTTAACTGTCTCCACTGTCTCTAAAGGCAGAACACCCGATTCTAACTTACCCAACAGCCATATGGCATTGATTAAGTAACCCTGTGGCCCAGCTACTCTTCGCATGAAATAAAGTAATAATGACAATGTTTTACTACAGGGTTGGAGAATTGCTGATTGGGTGCTTAGTATTTATAAAATATTCATGATCTGTTAAATGCTTAAAAGGAATTTTTAACTTCTAAAAGTGGACAGGTTACTATAAAAAAATGTGATTTGTTATGTTCTCAGACCAAAATTTGTGGAAAATAAGATGCATGCAATGGATTTAGAATATCCAAAGCACTTGTAAAAGAATAAAGTTGGAGGATTTACGCTACCCGACTTCAAGACTATTTTTTTTAATTTTTTATTTTTTATTAACATATAATGTATTATTAGCCCCAGGGGTACAGGTCTGTGAATCACCAGGTTTACACACTTCACAGCACTCACCATAGCACATACCTTCCCCAATGTCCATAACCCCACCACCCTCTCTCTGTTCCCCTCCCCCTGGCAACCCTCAGTTTGTTTTGTGAGATTAAGAGTCACTTATGGTTTGTCTCCCTCCCTGGTTCCATCTTGTTTCATTTTTTCCTTCCCTACCCCCAAACCCCACATATTGCCTCCCAAATTCCTCATATCAGGGAGATCATATGATAATTATCTTTCTCTGATTGACTTATTTCGCTCAGCATAATACCCTCTAGTTCCATCCATGTTGTCACAAATGGCAAGATTTCATTTCTTTTGATGGCTGCATAGTATTCCACTGTGTGTGTGTGTGTGTGTGTGTGTGTGTGTGTGTGTACCACATCTTCTTTATCCATTCATCTGTTGATGGACATCTAAGTTCTTTCCATAGTTTGGCTAGTGTGGACATTGCTGCTATAAACATTCGGGTGCACATGTTTGGAGCACCATGTTTGTATTTCAAGACTATTATTAAGCTAAGGCAATCGAGACACCTTACTGGCATGGTTATCAACAAACTAATCACTGTAATAGAACAGGGACAAGAAACAGAAACACTCCTTTAATTTTTGATGAAGACAATGTAATTGGGGGAAAAAAAGTCAGGACAAACGTTGTTATAATAACTGGATATCCATATACAAAAAAGTCTCTACACCAAATACAAAAATGAATTTTAAATGGATTCCATACTTATCATACACGTAAAATAATAAAGCTCTACAACAAAAGGTGGAAATATCTTCAACACTTGGAGGTAGATAAATATTTCTTAGACAAATCTTCACAATAAAAAATGGGTAAGCTTTCAACAGATCCACTATTAAAACAGTTTTATGAAAGGCCAGTAAACAAACTTGCATTCTCATTAAAGAAATGCAAATTTAAAACCCCAGTGAGAAAAAAAAATAAAATTGAAAAATAAATTAAAAAATAAAAACAGTGAGATGCTATTTTCTACCCACTGAGATGACTGAAGTTTAAAAGACTAAAAATTCTAAATGTTGGCAAGGATGTGGAACCACTGAAACTCTTCTACTGTGTTGGTGGGAATATAAACCAGGACAGCCAGTGGTATGCAGGAGCTAGCTGACACTGGCCCACAAGGACCATCTAGCCTGCAATGGCTTCACCATGGTAGCCTGAACCTGGCCATGGCAGGAGTATTTACACCATGGAATTGGCAGTTCTATGCTCGTTGTTATGGGTGACCTTCTCCTCCTACTCCTACTCCTCCCTCTCCGCCTCTCACTCTCTCTCTTTCTCTTCCTCCTTCTTTTTCTTCTTTTTCCTCTTCTCCCTCGTCTCTTCCTCTTTCATTTTTCTTGGTTTTTTGAGAGTTGTTAGAGTTGATAGAGCACACTACTGGGTACAGCCGTTTGGGGATAATTTATGGCAGTTTCTTTTAAAATGAAATGTATAACTCCTCTCTAACCTAGCAATTCCACACACAAGATGATTTCTTTTTTGTTTTGTTGGTTTTGGGGTTTTTTAAAAATTTATTTATTTTTTTTTCAGCGTAACAGTATTCATTGTTTTTGCACCACACCCAGTGCTCCATGCAATCCGTGCCCTCTCTGATACCCACCACCTGGTTCCCCCAACCTCCCACCCTGCCGCCCCTTCAAAACCCTCAGATTGTTTCTACAGGAGTGTTCATAGCAGCTTTATTCATAATAGCCAAAGCCTGCAAGCAGCCCAGATGTCCCTTAGCAGGGGAACGGCTAAACGCTCTCGGGTTCAGTCAGACAAGCAACAGCTCTCGACGAGACAAACAAACAAACACTAACGTGAATGAGTCTTGGAAATATTATGTTGAGTGCGAAAAGCCTTATTCAAGAGTATATATTGTGTGACTACATTTGTACAAAGTTATATGATAGGCAAAACTAATCTAAGATTTAAAAAACAAACCATTGTTGCCTCCGGGAGGGGATGATGGAATGTAGGGACTGGTGAGAAAGGAGTATGAGCGTAGTTCTGGGAAACAATATTGTTCTATAATTTAATTGGGATTTGGATTAAACAAATACAAACATTTGTCAACACTCAGTGAATATATACTTAAGATTTGAACATTTCACTATATTACCTGAAAAGAAAAAAATACAAACAAATAATGGATTCTAGTTTACAATTTACTTGCCAAATGTTTAGCGTACTCATGTCTGCAACTGACATAGAAATTATCATAAAAATGAGACAGACCGTGGATGGATAAGGGGATGGGCAGACCCATGATGAAGCAAATATAAGGAAATGTTCATGGGAGACACTAAGATGTGGGTTTGAGTGCTCACCACAAAATTCCTTAATGGTTCTATGTTTGAATATTTTCATAATAAAATGTTGGAGGGAATTGACAGTTCTTATTTACAGAGTGCTCACCACTGTCAGGAGCTATCAGACAAGCTTTACAGGCCTGACCTAATTTAACCCTTACAACCACTGGGTGAGAAGCTGTTGTCACTTCCATTTTCTGAGTAATTAAACTAAGGCTTAAAGAAATAAAGTTACTTGCCCACGGTCATAGAGCAAATAAATGAAGAATGTTTCCTCTGTCTCTTAACTATACATCACACAAATTTCCTCTCTGTGTGGTGGAAACAGAAAGAGAAAAAAAAAAAAACAGAACAGAAAATCAAAACAGAAAGCGATCTCCACTGGTAATAAAGAAGAGATAGAAGTACTTGGTCAGAGTCCCCCCTTGGCACCTCTGAAGACTAAACTACACGTAGGACCGGCTACATAATTTGTGCAGGTTAGTGCAAAACAAACTCGAAGTTAAGAGCTTCAGGAAGGTAGGCGAGCACGGACACAAGCGCGGGGTCCCTACTGAGACCCCATCCTGCGTGACCCCACGAGCCACGCGCCCAAGCGGGGGGCACGGAGTCGACAACAGAAAGGGCTCGATGGGATTAGCAGGACGCGGGGTTCCTCGGTGCACCAAACCACCCCTCTGTGACTACACTGCTCCAATCTCCCCCTCCTGGAGGGCTTTTATACCCAAAAGGCAGAAAAGGCAAGTCCGGACCTCGGTGGGCCGTGGTGTCTGACACGAGAGCCAGGCTCCGCAAGAGACCGGCGTGTGTCCTGCCAAAACCGCAGACCGTTTGTCACGAAGGGAACTGACCTTCCTCTCAAACTGGCCGTCACAGACGCAGCTGGGAAGACCCCGGCGGCTCATCCTCCGGAGGCAGCGGGTTTCCGAGAGGCTTTGTCGCCGCTGCAACGACTCGGTTATCCACGTCCGCGCAGCGCGAGTGTCTCCTCCGTTTACGGGGCTGCCTTTGACCCTCGGGATTTCTAACCCAAGAGCTCATTTGAACTTTAGAAAATGGAGACTACGGCACCGAGGGGAAGGACTTAAAACAAACAGAGCCCCCAGCCGCGTGCAGGCCCCGACGCGGCGGCAGCTTGGCCCGTCCTGCCCGAGCTGTCGCTGTCCTCGGCAATTCCCCGACAGACGCGGAACACAGTCGTCCGGCTGTGGGTAAGAGGCTGCTCACCCACGGGAAACACTGCCGTATTTCTTCACGTACTGTACAAACTGCTCCGACTGGAATCAAAACGACAAATCCTGTTACATCAGAGTTTTGCTGGCTGCTTGGGAACCTGAAAAATCCTGCCACTGGAGAATCACTGGGGGAATTGAAGAAGGCCCGGCCCTGGGGGCAGGGGCGGGGAGGCAGGGACGAGGCGACTGGCCTCCGTTCTCATTCTGCACCAGACACTGCAGGGTTATTCCAACTAGATGATCGCCCCGTGAGCTCTGATGACTCTACCTTCAAAAATGATTCCTCGAGTTACTAAATGTAAGATTACTTATAAAACTGAGGCCACAGAAGATGTTACAGAACATTGGGCTGTTTTGAGGATTGCCAAAAGGCCCTTCATTTTACAAGGGAGTCACTACTTACACTGGGAATGGGGGAAACATGCTGATTCCCTAGCAATTTCCAGGGCTGCTGCCTCCTTAAAGGCTTCAAAAGCCACTTTGTAAAATGCAGAAAGCCACGTGCTTCCACAGTGACTGAGAGGTTCAGCTGCCTTCCTTTTAGAATGTAAAAAATATAGTGCATTTTTAGCGAAAAGAGATTCACCTCTCCTTTGCAGGCTTTGCCTCCAACACATCTAGAAACATGTCAAGAAATTCCGCGTCTTGATGATGCCCGGGCTGACCCGTGTGGATCATGTCTCTTCGGTCTTAGTAGGGCCTGGAGCAAGGACAGGTGAAATCAGCCTGGGTTTGAACTTGGAGAATCCGCCAGCATTAGGGCAACACCAGAATGAAGGCTGGGGCGGGGTCCTGCCGAGCGGGTCCGCAGCGGAGATGACGCCCCGGGCCGCAGACACGGGGCTGTGTTTGTAACGTCGGCGGCCTCCAGAGCAGAGCCAGGCCCTCCCCCAGAGAGCGAGCCCACGGAGCGCTGCCCGGGACGGGAGATGCCGGCGGTACTAAGGGGTCGGACTACCCGTAAGCCAACTGTGCACTACTCGGTCCTGGTTAACCGGTGAGGTCTTTGGAAGCCATTTCTCTTAACTTACTTCTATGACTCTTTCAACCGATCCGAGCTGGAAGCCGGTGAGAACAGCAACATGTCACTAAGCCAGGGAAAGATCTATTGTTTAATAAAAAGGCTCACCTGAAAGCCGTATTTCTAATCTTTTAAACATGTCACCTAGACCCCTCCCAGCACTCTCCGAAGCACGAACTGGGAGTGAGTTTGAGACCCACTGGGCCCGGCTTGAACCCTGCGCCCCCCACCCGTCAGCACTCGGCCGGGAAACCCACCCCGGGTTTCCCGCTTTTGAGAAATGGGGGGGACTGTGCTGTGAAGGTCAGATCAGATAATGTATGTGAGACGCCCAGCGCAGGCCCCACACACAGAAGGTGCTGAACACACATCCGGCTCCTCCTCGCCCTCCCGAGCGGTGGAGGCGCCTGCGTGCCCGCGACCGCCCGGAGGAGGCTGGAGAGCACCCTAACGGGCTCCAGTTCTGCGCCTGCGGTTGCAGCGAATAAGGACACAACTTGTTCATCCCCACACAGTTCCTGCCCCGCAAAATCACACCCGCAGCTTCGCGTAACAAAGGGTTTAAGAGGAGGCTCGAAATAAGTAAATAAAGGTCACTCTCTCGGCTCAAAATCCAGCCCGTCACACTTACGCCTTCCCAGTGAGTTCCACGGAAGGGCCTACAACTGCCTTTCGCCCCCATTTAATCTGTATTTCTAACAGGTCTCTGTAAGTTTGCAAGGTTCTCCCTCAGAAACCCCAAGGTGCTCAGGCCCTGAGGCCAGGCTGCCCCAGACAGACGGTGGTCGCCGTCGTCCTCGGAAAGCCAAGTTCTCCGTCCGACGCTCTGCCGATGCGAAAAGGATAGAAGTGGGAGAGGGAAAGCGAAACTGAAGATGGCTTCAGATCTGCTCCGACTGAAAGGTGCACCCCAATTCCGCTCTTTTTCTCCTCCCTTTCTCTCTGTCCTCTCTCTGGTGCGCACACGCACACACACACACACACACACACACACAAATACATTTAGACCAATCACTTCCTCCTAGAGAGAAAGCACTTGGGGACCGAGAAATTAAGTGACCAACTGAAATTCCCTATTTGTTTCAACTTAAAAAGAAAAAAAAATACAAATTTCTTAAAATGGTCCCTTTGCAAATGATGATTTCCAAAACTAAGTGACTAAGTTCTAGAAGTTCTAGAAGATCTGCTCCGATTGCTAGGTCCGAGTCAGGTGATTGAGAGCCGTACTTCTCAAACTTTCATTTTACGTAGGAATTACCCGCATTAAATGCAGATTCTGACTAAGCAGGTCGGGTGGGCCTTGAGCTCCTGCATTTCTAAGAAGCTTGAGCTGGTGTCAGTGTTGCTGGTCAGCACAGCGAACCTTGAGGAGCAAGGATTCAAAGGCCCATTTCCAATCCAGTCTGCTGGTTACACCCACAGACTTCTCTTTTCTAAGAGAAAATATGCAGAAAACTGGCCTGTGCGAATCCTCGGCCAGGAGGACAGCTTCCTTGGGGCTTTCGATGTCTCTATGGAAAGCAGGTCCACTGGTGAGAACGTGCTGCTGATGGCCCCGGGGCTGCAACCCGACTCCATCGGCCATCACGCATCGCTCCATTTTCTAAAACATCGGCTGAGTGTCCTCTGTGACCAGCGCTCGTCTGGGAACTCGGGTGTACGGGGTGCGCAAAACAAAGGCCCTCCTGTCACCGAGCTCGCACTTCTGTGCAAGAAGCCAAGTAAATAAACAGCGTGCCGGGGGAAGGGTGCAATCCCGGAAAATCCGGCCGAGCAGAAGACATGACTGCCGTGGTCGGTACTGGTCTGATACTAGGTGGTCAGGAAGGGCCTCAGTAACAAGCTGACATCGTACCGAAACCTTAACAGGTCAGAGACGGAACTATGTGGGTGTGCTCGGGAGGCGTGTTCCAGGCAGAGGACAGCAAGTTCAAAAACGGAAGTTGGCAACCAAAGAGCCAGGGGCCTGGTGTCTAGAGAGCCGGGCAGGGCGGCAGATGACTCGGCGTTTATTATTCTGAGTCAAAGTCACACGCCAAAGTGAAAACAGGAACAAGACAATACTGTAATAAGTTTTCTAACTTAGGATGAAAATTAACCTCTGATAAGAAAAACACCTATTATCAGTGGGCTTCAGTCAGAACTCAATAGTGGACCATCCTCTGAACTAGAAAACCAGACAAATCAGTGCCCTTCGGAGAGTGGTTGCCAGAGGAAAAGTAACGAGGTCTTTAACACCTCGTTATGCTAATTCCCAGCAGTTGAGTAATCACTGAGGCACTTTGGGCCGTGGGGTATCACAAATCAGTTTCTCTATCAAACCCGTCCCTTCTAACGGAAGCACCTGACCAAATGCACATCCCTCCAAGCACGCACCTGGAGGGGTGGAACAGGAAGCTGCCGCGCAGCCGGGGCTTCTGCCAGTGGTTCCAGGAGGCCCAGAAGCATCTCTGAGTGAAGGTTCAGATATTCATACTGGGGAGATCACACAGCCGGCAGCACTGCTCCTGGAATCCGTGTTTTCCCACGCAAATGAACACGGATGAGGTACAGCGCAAATCCCAAACGTACCACAAGCCAGCGCGCACTGCCCTCGGACGGTGCCTCCTTCTGCAGGAAGGACTCTGCACCCACCGGAGAGGGTCAGGGAGAGGAGGAGGGGCCCAGGGGCACGGGCAGAGCAACGGGTGGCCACAGGCACAGCCAAGTTCGTGCACAACCACCTCAGCTGTGTGGGCCCTGAACTCGAAGCCGGGAACGAGCCCAGAGCCGGTCGGACATTACCCCGGGCCAGCTCCTCTCACCGGAGCACGGACGGACGCCCAAGCGTCTCCACCTCAAAAACAAGCAACACATCTCCCTTCCGTGGTTTCCATCACGGTTAAGATAAAACCCAAATCCTGTCCATAGCCTCAGAGGCCCACTTGACCTGAAGCTGGACCCTTCCTACCTTCGCCCGCGGGCACTCCGTTCCCGCAGCCCCGGGCCCTTCCAGAAGCAAATCAAGAACGTTCCTTCCTCAGGGCCCTTGCCAGTTCTGTCCCGACAGCCAGCAAAGCTTCCAACAAACACCCACAGCTTGTCCCCTTGCTCCCGTCTCTGAAGTGTCTCTTCTTCGGAGGCTGCACCACCGCCCGGGACTCCGTCGCTCCTGCCGTCGCTGCGCTTCACGGCACCGGCCCAAGACACCGTCGTGCGCGCGTTTAGAGTCTATCCCCCCCAGAACGTGGCGACGTGTTGCTTCTGCAGCGTGCTTGGGACCTAAAACCTCAGGCACATATGGGTGCTCAAGAAGCATCTGCCGAGTGACGAACGGATTTAACTCCTTGCGACTTCCTAACGTGGCGATCCTGGCTGTGCGGGTTTTACCGAAACAGCGACTGCGGGTCCGTGTTCACTCTCCGGGACGCACTTCATCCCTGAGTGGCCCATTTTCAAAGTAATGGAGAAAAAAGATGATAAAGATATTCGTGCGCAGAACCATGCCCTGGAGGAAAGAGAAGGGGCAGAACCAGCTCCCCAGGAACATGGCAAAGACAGGTCATCCCCAGCAAGAGAACGAATGGGCCATCCCGCAGGACCACAAAGAGGGACAGGAAACAGCCACGGTTGCGAATGCCTTCCAAGTTGTGTCAACACACACTTAGCAAGAGGAATGGCGCAAGGGCCTCTGGATAAGGGGCTGATGAGCGAGCGGCACACAAAGCACCTGGTCAGTCTTCACCCCTGCACAGCCTGGAAAACCCAAGACACTTCTTTCACAAGGAAGATCACACTACAAGCACAGTTTTTATGACCAATGGCTAAATATTCTTAACATCATTGATTTTCTTCTCCAGAGGACCTCACGCGCCCCCTCTAAGTGACGACTTCTATTTATTCTGTCATAAGCGATGACACGGCCCTAAACTTAAACGCTCACAGGAGTCGGGCCGCCCAGAGACGAGGGAAGTCTGGCTCCGACTGCCTGGAGGTGGCCGGCACCTGCCTCCTGCCGGGACGGCAGCTACTCTGGTCGGCCGAGATGAGCGCCGTGCTGGTGGGAGACCCGGGCTTTCTCGTAAGGTTTCTTATTTCCATTGTTGGCAACGAAGTCAAGCCCTTGATGACAGCCGTGCAAGCAAGACACACGTGCGGCCACGTCAGCCTGCAGTGTGATCTCTGACAAAGTATCCAAATGTGGAAGACAACGGGAAGGACCGGACAGTAGTCTACTTTCCAGCCATCTGACCGAATGCCGTTAAAGTATTTGCTGTCGACAAAAACCCAGGTCTTTGTTCGTTATAAATGAGGGAAGCTTGGAGGGAAATCTGAGATTCTCGCATGAGAAAGCAGGTAAGGGGCTTATAAATGAGACAGGAATGATAAGATGATTTCATTTTTATCCAGACTGCTAAGGTCTCAATCACATTTGAGTGACTGATAATGCGGTTATCATTAAATTATCACGAGATTCTGATCAACATATGAAGTGCTTAAAAGGCAAGTGAAGATTTAGCTGGCCTACGTCCTACCGCGTCTGTGAGTTTGACTAGAAACAAGCCTACAGCTAACATACAAAACATGTAAGAATTTGTGGCTTCACGGCTTGCAGGTGACCCCGACAGGGCCACGACCCGCAGAGACCCGCCCGCTCCTCGGCAGTGAACTGGGACCAGCAAGGCCAGGCGCGGGCCTCTCAGCGCAGCTGTCCTGTTCTCTGGGCGTCATCACACACAGAAACGCTTACTCAGCGTCCAGAAGTGCCTCGTGTAATTTTTCAGCCACGCTTTACTGCACTCTGCGATCAAATTTAAATGTCACTCCACCGACGGTATTTTGGGAGATTTGACAAATATTGGTGTTTTCCCCACGGAGGCCAAGATGTACCTCCCCCATTTCCAGCCGTGCGGGCAGCCCTTCCCTTCGTGACGACCCCAGCGCCGGGAGGCTCCCCCGCCCTCCAAGTTCTCAGTCCCCACCTGGCTTCACCACCTCAGTGTGCGTTGGGTCCTGCTCCTGCTTCCTGCCCGGTCCATGCCCTCGCCGTCAAGCCTGGCAAAGCCCAGCCACCTCGCTCCTGCCTTCCTGCTCAGCCTGCGGGCCTGATGGGTCCAGATGCACATAAGACGCCGCGACAGCTGGCGTTATGATGTTATAATATGGTGCATATGTAGTATGTATACGTATATCTGACATAAATATATGTATCTTATTGACAGGTATTAGGTTCTTTTTTTTGGTAAGATTTTTATTTATTGATTTGATGGGGCTCACACAAGTAGGCAGAGCACCAGGCAGAGGGAGAGGGAAAACAGATTTCCCACTGAGCAGAGAGCCTGATGTGGGGCTCGATCCCAGGACCCTGAGATCATGACCTGAGCCAAAGGCAGACGCTTAACTGACTGCACCGCCCAGGCACACCAAGCAGGTTTGGGGTTCTTCCCAATTTCAGCAGAAGCAATGGAAAGACAGACTAAGTCAAGCCTCCAAGAACAGCTCCCACAACCAGACAGCCTCGGCTGTGTTCTGTCCCCCCGCTGAAACACAGCCCTTCAGAGACCTGCGGACGGAACCAAGCCTCCTCCGCCAGCACGGGACAGCCCAACGGCTGCAGAAGCCAAAGTAATCAGGAAGGTGGGACCTCACACCGAGCCTCACGCTCCCTTTTCCACATCAAGTCACTCACCTGTGGTCCCAGAGGAGGAATCCAGATCACACCTGGAAGAGAAGCTTCAAAGGTTTTAACCTTCTGGCGTCTCCTCTGGTGGACAGCAGACCAGGAGGAGCTTAGAATCGAGGCCCGAAACAGCAGCCCACTGTGTAATCCACAGATTACCTGCCAGGGCATATACTTCTGTGCTCCTTGTTACAATTACTATTTGTTTTTGGGTTTTAATTTGGGGGTGTGTGTGTGTGGATGAGAACCTTTGTATCTCTGAAGACAAAGCCAGGGTAATCACCAGCAGAAAAAGAGTCAGTTACTGTGAATGTCTGGTGTTGCAAATGTAATGGACAGTTACAGGTAAAAAGGGAAGGGACAGGGATCACTTGAAGATCATCCTACAGCTTCCCTTCATAAGGTAGGCAAGTGGAACGTTCTATTCCCTGAGATGGGATATAGAAAAGCCTTTATGTCTACGTGCCAAAAAATTGGAGGTCCCAGATCTCCTGGAAAAGAAGGGGCACTCTGGGTTCCTAATTCCTAAAATGATGGATTCCTAATCCAAACCCAAGCAAGCTACAACTTTGAAGGCAGCACTCACCATGCTGCCCACAGCAGGAGACACATTCACTAACTCCCCCGGCCTCTACATGAGACAGGGTCAGTGCTGACATCCCGTAACCTGGGAAAATGTCTGTACCCTTACTAGGGCATAGCACTCAGGTGCACACTAACTGGAGGGAAAAGGAAAGTGAGCACTCCTATTGAAGTGGCGAAAGTCACATAACCACAGTCACTGAGACCACGGCACCAGCTCTGTACCTGCTTCCACTGCTGCCCTGAAGTCTTCCCAGGGATTTCCAACAACATTCTTCAGAGAACTCTTTCGGGATGCTTTCCATTCATCATGAAACTCTGTTCTTCTTCTGCCCCATTCCGCTCTGAACATCGTCCTTCTTAGAGGAACTACTTCAACTTCCGCCCTCTCCCCCATGTCCCCTGTGGCAGTTTCCTCTACCCTACAAGCCAGGGCCCGTCGCTCCCCCCTTCTAGGTCTCCTGGAGCGCGGTCAAGCCTGTCTTCATGCACAAGCCTGTGCGGGAACACAGCCACACCCGTCCTTTTGTGCGCTGTGTCTGCTGCCTCTCACACGAGGACGGCCGAGTTGAGTAACAGGACCTCGCTCACGAAGCCTAAAATACTTGCCATCCAGCCCTGTACAGAAAAGTTTGCTGACCTCTGTTCTAGAGGATCCAGATCTATCTTCTGAAAATTCCTCTTACCAATATCTCCTCTCTGTGTTATCCTCAACCTCCCACGCCCGTGGTTTCCCTCCCTTCCACGTCACACTGATGTCACTCCGCCGCTCTGTGACAAGCCCCATCCAAACACCTACTAAGTGCCGGGAGCGAGAGACACAAATACCAATAAGACACGATCCCCGTCTTCAACCACTTCTATCTAATAAGGGAAAGCAAATATGTAAGCTTTCCTGAGTATTTCGGAAGCCAAGAAGAAACTCTAAGAACACTCATTTCTGCCTGGGGGTTTCGGGGGAGTCGACATGTCAAAGAAGTCTAGAAGGACACACACAGCGAACAGTTCATCACGGTGGTGGACCCTCTTCACAAATCCTCCACGTTCTAAAAAGGACAGCTTCCCTCAGCATCCTTCGTCCTCTACCCGCTGTCCCACAGGCTCCTCCTCCCTCTACGGCCCTGTCCCGGGTCCTTTACCAACCGACTGCCATTCCTCGCCAGCCGGCCCCCAGCCCCACTCCCTGAAGCCGCTCCCTCGAGGCTCCCAGAGCCCTCGGCTCACCTTCCCTCCCACCTCCGTTCTCATCTCACGCGCCCGCGGGAGTTGACCGCTGCTCACTCGCGAGCCCGCCTCCCGCCTGAAAGCCCCATGGCTCCCGCTGAAGTTCAGATCCTTCAGACGATCACCAGAGCCTTCCACGACCGCTGTGAGCCCTGCGGACGCCGGGACACTCCTCAGGTCCACAAGCAGCCCCCGCCGTGCTGCGGCTCTCGGCCCTGGCCGGCTCTGCTCTTTGACCGGGGGGATCTTCACTACCTTTCCCGCCTTTCAAACTCCTGCTTCTTCTTCAAAACCCAGTTCAGATGCCGTTTCCACCGGGAAGCGTCCCAGCTGGGCTGGGCTGCCCTCCGTCCTCTGCTCTCCGCGCTGGGGACGTCACCCATGAGCGCCGGGCCCCCAACTACCTGCTTACACGTACGACTCTCATTTGACCACATGCAGGAATCGGGGCTCCTGCCTTTTTAAATCCCGAGCACTTGGACGAAATCCACAGAAAGCGACACTAAATAAACAACTGGAGTAGCAGCCGGGCTTGGCAGCTCCAACCAGAAAAAAAAAAAAAAATCCAAGTTCCTAAATATATCCCGACGAGTTATTTCTCAGGCACACTCTCTCACAATTCAGCAAACTTCCAGAACATGCAGATGACAATACCCCTTCCCTTCGGCACAGCAGAGTGACAGTTACAAGACAGTGACATAAAACCGCTCCCCAAGGAGCCGTCGTGGACGGCATCCGATACTCCGCATGTCACGGGGAAGGGCACTGCCTAAGTCTTCATTTCTTCAGCTTTAATGACAAAGACGGCACCGTTATCAGCGTATTTTCATCATCGTCTCTTTCTTTCCAACTGGGCAGAAAAGCATTTATTATGAATGAAGGTCCGGCGTGTGGCAGCAGAAGACTAACGGGTTTTAGGCAAACAGGTGAGAGATGGGCTTACGGTCCAGCGGCCTCCACCGGAACCTGACGGCGACGCAGATGTGGTGCCTGTGCTCCCGCCGTGCGGGCACCAGCCCCAGGCAGCTCCGGAGCCAGAACGAGCCACGCGCCCAGGCTCCACTGAGATCTGCCCCGGACGCTGGGACCCGTCGGAGGCTTGGAGGCAACCAGGGCCCGGAGGCCTGAGGAGGAAGGCGCTGCCGCAGTTAAGTGTGCTCAGGGTGTCCCCAGGCACACGCGTGCTGGCAGCTGGGGATGTGCGCGCCGTTCTGCACGCTTCCAGGGACAGCCCTGGGGCCGATGAAGGCCCAAGTAAAGCCCACTGCCGGTTCTGGGAGGCAGAAAAGCATCCATCATCCTCAGGACAAAAGTGTCCACTTCCTGGCTCCTGCCTGAACTCGGAGCCCGGAGCTCACGCGTCGCAGCTTCCCCTGTGACAGCCCGTGCTCCAGCCCGTCGCTGCGGCGGAGACGGCATTAGTACTTGTCTTGTTGGCTGAGGGTAAAACAAACACACGTTCAGATCGCAACAGATAAAGCCGTCCTCTGAATGAATCACACAGGAGGCCGGAGCTCGCACTTCCCCTGGGGAAACTGAATCTCCTGGTGGCAAACCCACTCGTGAAGAAAACAAAACCCCTTAAAACAGAGGAACATTGGGGGCACCTGGGTGGCTCAGTGGGTTAAGCCTTTGCTTTCAGCTCAGGTCATGATCTCAGGGTCCTGGGATCGAACCCCACATCGTCGGCCTCTCTGCTCAGTGGGGAGCCTGCTTCCTCCTCTCTCTCTCTCTCTCTCTGCCTGACTCTGCCTACTTGTGGTCTCTGTCTGTCGCGTAAATAAATAAAATCTTTAAAAGAAAAAAAAAAAAAAAACAGAGGAACATTGTAGAATAGTCACATGTCAGCGTGGGAAGTCCATCGTGGAGCACGTCCGTGAAAATGCCCGGACGTGAGCGGCGGCCCCAGGCGGCGGCTTTCCGGGGTTTTCTCCCACCGCAGCTCGCGAGGGCACACGGCTGCAGACTCCATGCGAGTCATTTCAAAACATATCGTGCAGGGGACCCGGGTGGCCGGTCAGGTCCGTGTCCGACTCTCGACTTCGGCTGAGTCACGATCTCAGAGTCGTGAGACGGAGGCCGCACCAGGCTCCACACCTCCAGACTCTGTCTCTCCCTCCCCCTCTGCCCTCCCCTCCCACGTGCTAAATAAGTAAATACAACCTATTTTGCAGGCCTACTGGGTGCTCGGCACAGAAGGCCACAAATCCCACTGGCATAGCCCATCAGCGGGATTGAGAAGCAGCGTATGTCCTCTTGGTGAAAACCCGTCACTACAGAGGCCCTAAGTAAACTTTTCCTCCTTTCTTCTAGCACCTGAGTGTGGGAGGTCCGCGATTATTCTGTGCAGAGCAGAGCTTGGTCAATTAGATTACCTTTGCTGGGGGACAGGGAGGGAGGGAGAAAACAGGTCTTGTAAAAGCGCCTCCTGCGTACGGAACTACTGCATGACAGTGGAACTGAGCACGACCATCCGTTATTCCACAGACTCACCGGTGTCCGGGCGAGCGTGCGGAGGGAGTCCGACAGAAAGCGTCACGGGGCCCTTACTTGAAGCTGGAGTGTGGTTCCACCACATTGAGTTTTCCCAGAAGTAAACAGGAAGGAGGCCTTTATATGGACGCTTTCGGGAAGTGCTGCCTAGGACGGTCCGAGAGCGAGAACTCCCTCTTCTGTGGGGCCTCTCCGCGTCCGTTACTCGCCCTCCTTTCCCTTCCCTTTTCTCCGCTTCTCTCCTAGGTCCGGTTCCCAGGAAACAGGTTCTGAGACACAGAGCCTGCACAGGGCCCTTCCCGGCAGTGGGCTGGGAACCACAGCTGTTAAGGGCGTGGGAACCGGGCAGAACTGAGCAGAAGGAGAAGCTGAACTCGGCTGCAGCCAAGGCCTCGGCTGGCCCCTCTGGGAAGTGGAAGCCGGGAGGGCCCTTCCCAGACGCTGCAACGGGTCTCGGTAGTGCCACTGAGCAGCAGGGGCCGTAACCTTAGACTAGACACCTTTGTCCGACCAAGGGTAATCTCGGGGAGGACTCCGTTGTAACCCTCAGCAGGCAGGACACGCCTGGCAGCTGGGAAAGGAGGGGAGCCCGGGGCCCAGCCCAGCTCCACTTCCCTCTTGTCTCCCCGTGGCCCTGCATCCCCACAGCCCCTCGTTCCCCTCTCCCCAGGGCCCGGCCTCTTTACTCTCCTTGGTCTATGGGATAAGCCTGTGATAATCACACTCCGTCTAGGTCCACTAGGATGGGGTGAGAACCTTTCACACGGACGATATCTAACTTCTCTTAGCTCATCTGCAGTAGTTTTGTTTTTTTTTTTAAGATTTTATTTATTTATTTTAAGATGGAGATCCGAAGTAGGCAGAGGCAGGCAGAGAGAGGAGGAAGCAGGCTCCCTGCTGAGCAGAGAGCCCGATGTGGGGCTCCATCCCAGGACCCTGAGATCATGACCCGAGCGGAAGGCAGAGGCTTAACCCACTGAGCCACTCAGGCGCCCCTGCAGTAGGTTTTCAAGGGAAAAAAATCCCCCTTTATATCTGAAGTCCACACTTCATATGGTACCGAACAGGTACCATATGCTACCCTAGCCTTAGTGTGTGCTACGGCCCCTGCAGGAGTTATTCATCTAAAGTCTCCACCTCTTCCTCTGCCCTGAGACCTGCGCCTGCCTCTTCTCTTTGGGTCGCCCCAGTTCTGTAGGTGTCATGTTCGTGGTTAAAAGAAAATGTTAACACCGTAAATATCTTCATTGATATTATATCATAATATCAATTTTGTAGCAATTATAATAGCCCCTATATGTTAAGCACTACAACCAGCTACTTCAAACACACGTGTCATTTAATATTTACAACAATCAAACAGGATCAGTATATTATGCCCATTTGCAAGCGAGGAACCAAGACCTGGAAAAGCTATAAACTCGCCCGAGATCACCGACCAGGAAGTGCTGACGGTCAGATGTGGGAGACGTGGCCAGCTCGCCACTAAAATCCCTATTTTTCTCATCCGGGATGATGGATTTGAGTCTTTTTGAGAAAGCTGCCCAGCCAGGGACCACATGTTCCCGCCCTCCTTGTTGCTAGGGAGGGTCATGTGGCCAGTTCTAGTTAAATTAATGTCAACACAAGTGATGTGTCGTTTGTGCCCTCCTGTGCTCTCTTCCCTGTCTGCCTGGCATTCACGGTGGGCTCTGAGGCCCCAGTGGAAAGCACAGTCATGAACTAGTAGGAGCCCAGACACCCCCATCACCACGTAAAGGGAAGCCACCATCAATCATGGGTGCATTAGACAATTAGGAACAGTAGCTACAGTTCTGTTGTACAAAGCCAACGACGTTCAGGGGCCTACTTACTAGAGCAGGTAGCGTGACCCTAACTAGTACGAAGGACGAAACCAGACCCTCCTTTACATATTCATTTATTCATTCAACTAAATGAATGTAACGTTTAAGGAACTTCTCCTAACTGGGTATATACTAGAAACTGGGGATGTAAAGAGGCACATGACATAGTCTCTTCTTCCTAGGGGCTCATGACGCGGTGAAGAAGAGAGATGGTCCACGGCCCTGTGGAAATCCTGGGGGGCAACCGGTTCTACCTGCCTCATGTATGGAGTTTCTCCCCTGCGTAGGCATTGACATTTATGTGGTAGTCTTATCTTTATTGATCTTTTCTGAATTTATCACATTAATACAAATCTTCCCAGGTGGCTATTCTGATAAACACAGAGACCTGTTCTAGAAAAAGAAAAAAATCCCTGAAATCAATTTTGGGGAGGGAGGTGGCTAGACTTTAAGGTCAGATAATAGATTTAGCAATTACGAGTAACTCTCCTAAAAATTACCTTCCAAGCGCTGCCCACTTTTGTCCTCTGCCTTCAAAAGCTATTTGGTAAAATGAGTAGATTAAGAAATAAAATAAACGTAGGTGCAAGAAGAAGTGGATTTTTTCCTTTCTCCACCTCACGTTAAACTACACACACTCGTGAGAGGACGAAAACCAAGCAGAACAAAATATCAAAAATGGGCACCAGCACGTGCGCAGAGCCCTGGCTCCCTCCACCACAACCCCGTCACTCCAGACTCTAAAGCTAGCCTGGAAAATTCGCTTGCGTGTTCTGATTTGGTTTCCACTGGTAGGACAGCCTCGTCCATCTGTCCGTCAGGACGCGTCCCTCCACACGCACTCCCGTACCTCCCTCTCCGCTCCAAGCACTGCAGCCTACGCCGTCTCTTTTCCTTATTGACCAGGTAGTAGCCGTGAAGAATTTAATTTTCTGCAAGTATCTGGCTCGCTCATCTGAAAATGTCCTGAAGAGAGAAAACATGGCCTGATTTTTTTCTCCATGTGCCTAGGAATGCACTAAGCCCTGATATAATCCAAAAGGAAATGGCCAATGCGCACCTCACTGACTCTTCCCAGGGGTCCCAGAGGCCTTGGGAGAGGAAACCCTCTAAGCCCGGAGGAGCCACTGGCTTCAGCAAGAGCCAGGATTATGAGAAGCCGGTCTAGGCTCCACAGCGGTTTCAACGGTCTGCAGCCTTGGACACAGCACCTGCAAAGACATCTCTGGGCCTCAGTGTCCTGATCTTTAGAAAGGGAATAAGAACTCCTTCCTCTTGGAATAAAAACAGGTTACGTAGAAGAAAACTCGAAGGGATTCCTCTTGTACTAAATGAGGGCGTAACAGAGTCCCGCCCGTCTTCTCCCGAGGAATCCCAGTAAGTTGATACTGACTCACGGGGGATCACGTCTGAGAGCAAAACAGCCCCCCCAATCCGCGCTTCTCCCGACAGCAGTTGACGACATAAAGGAAGATGCGACACGGTGAACTCCGTGCCCTCCGCTTCCGCTACCCAATCCCGCATACGGCCGCGAAGGCGCGTCTCCCCTAACGGCACCAGGAGGGCCACGGCAACTGTCGGGTCACAAACGCGAGCTTGAACAACGCGGAGAGGGTCTCCGGTCACCGCGCGGCTCATCGGTCGTCCCATATAAGGCAAGTCCTGAGGCTCCTCCAAGATGCAGGGGGAGGCCAGCGAGTGGGGGGGCCCCGCCGGGGTCAGGGGGTCTCTCGCTGCTCAGTCAACAAGCTCCAGGCCTTCCTGGGGGCCCAGGCCTCCACGGAGAGCTTTATTTTTCTGCCAGCTGCGACTCCCCTCCTGTCATGAGTGCGTGTCCTGGGGTCTTCTTTTCAGGAGCCGAGGCGGCTCTTCCCGGACAGCTCTCCTACTGGGCCGAGGGGCGCGGGCAGGGCTCGCTCCGACAAGCCCATGTTTACCGGGTCCTTTCCTCACGCTCTCGTCCCAGCAATAGTTTCAAGACCCGGGGCACCGTTTCCTCCAGCGTCCTCCATACAGGCTGCGCCCTCGTCCGCACCGGACGCCTCCTTTGTCCGCACCCGCTGCATCCCTTTCTCCGCACCGTCTCCACGGCCGGTGCAGCACCGCAGGCCACGGCGGCAGCAGAGGCTGGGCCGGACGGCCGGACACCGGATCCTGGGTCGGCGCACGGGTCGGCGCCGCTCACCCTCCACCTCCCAGCCGGTGAAACAAAGCTAACGGGGTTTTCCACCGGGTCATCAGGAGGCTCCGGTGGAAAGCGTTTCCGAGCATGGGCCCCGCCACGCAGTGAAGGCTCAGGATCAGTTAGCACCCCGTCTTCTCCGACGACCATAACCCAGTCCCCGCTCCACCGCTCCCACAAACCACCCTCTCGGGACACAATCTCACAGGCTCCTCCCGACCCTTACACTCGTCTTCCTCGTCTGTCACTTGAAACACGACGCATCAGTTTGCGGACACCGGACTACTGGGCACTTTCCCCACAGGTTAAGATTGTACGTGGGATTTCTGTGCAACAATGCAGAGCGCTACAGACCCCCTAGAAAATTCAGTTTCCTGACACTGTATTCTACCCGTGGTGTGATTTGAAAACATGAATTTGTATGGAAGGGAAGAAATTCTCATACTATCGATGACGGCCAAAATGCTGCCACGTGATTTTTAGCCGTAATCAATCACTTCCGTTGTTTCCCCATCCACTTACACAGAGTTACGAAAAAGAAGTTCTCATAAGATCAATGTTTCAGATTTTAGCGAAAGAGAAATTTAAGAGGAAAAAATAAGTCTTTCCATTCAGCAATTTATCTAGCCACGCCCAACTATTCCCCATGATAATTAAAGTGATTATCACTGGAGTTTCCGTTTCAAGATGGCCCGACTTCTCTCACTATAAAAATCACCCTAATACTCACGGAAGTAAAAATTAGAAATAGGAATTGAGTGATCAGACGCTGAGACGATTTAATTCTGAACTAAATGATGAGACGGCAGAAAGCAATAGAGAAGTAAATGACATGCCAGAGAGAAGGAAGAAGGCGTGTAGGTGCTTACCAAGGAAGATAATGACACGAAGCAAATTAAATACGCAACAGAACCCAGACAGGCGAGGGGCACAAGTTCTCAGAAGGAGGGATAAGCTGTATCCGACTACTCCTCCTCCACTGCTGCAGGAGAAAACGAGGGTCCAGACTCAGAGACAGGAGGTAACAGGGAAAGTGGAGGAAGGCTTGCAAATGAAAACAGGGAGATTATGTGAAAGTCTCTAGGCTGAACAGAGGCAGCATCTAGAACACTGAAGGAAACTTCTCTAGAAAGACTGAGCCACCCCCAGACAAAATATTAGATTCTGATATTTGAAGATCCCCCATGAAAAACCCGTGTCATCATAATTACCCCACAGGAAAGCCCATCAGTTGAAAAGTCAGTGAACAGACACAGAACTTCCGATCAGCTTTCCAAAGATTCAGTCATAAATGTGAATGGACAGTACAGATTGCAGGCATTTCAGGGAAGTCTGCAATACTAAGTTAAGCAAGCAAACAAATGATAAGAAAGTCTAAAAAGCCCCCTAAGAATACAGAGACAATGTGAGAAGAAAATCAAAAAACTACAAAGGCACTCTATTCAGTATTCTCAGGCGTTCTGAACCTTTTCTCCCAATGTGCCCAAGGGATCTAACATACTCATGGCAAAGAGGTTTAAAACCTCCTTCCTCTCTTCAAAGGGAACATATTAGCATCTCTGCTGGTGGAGGAAGAGACCACAGCCATGCAGTGAAAGCATACTATAAAAATAAACACAAAAAAGAAAATTCTTCTAGTTATTAAAAATACTACTAAAATTTAAAAATAAGAAACAGTAAAAGAACAGCAAGATTAGTTCAAGGAATTCACCTGGAAAGGAGGACAAAAGGACAAAAAGATGAAAAATAGAACAAAAAACTTCAGAAGGTAGAAGTTCAATCCAGCAAGCAGGAGTTCCAAAAAGAGAGAGTAGAGAAATCACTGGTGAAGAAATTCTCAGAGACAATTCAAAGAAATTTGCTAGAACAGAAGGACGTGAATTTCTGGCTTAAAAGACATAGCCAATGAGAGAAAAAGAAACCCATACTGAAGATAACGTTGTAAACTGAAAATCCCAGAGATAAAGAGATCTTGAAGGTTTCCAGAGAAGAAAAACTGGTCGAGGGCAAAGGATCAGAAATAAGGAAAGCCTCCGCCTTCTCAGAAGCAACATTGTAAGCTAGAAGTCAACATAGTAACAGCTTCCAAATTTCCAAAAAACATAATTTGCAACCAACGATTCTAGATTTAGCCAAACTATTAAGTGTCAAAGTAGAGTAAATATTTTCAAGTACGTAAAGTCTCAGACAATCTACTTGCAATGGCTTCTCAGTAAGCCAAGGAGGACTAAGGGGGAAAAAAAAAACTAAGAAAGAAAATGACATAAATCCTGGTCACAGGAGAGAGAAGCAAAGTGAAACAGGCAAAGGACGGCGACTCTGCCGCGGGTCCAGGGCAACCACCCCAGGGTAGACGGAGTGACAGGCGGCCCAGGGTATGACAGATTGTTTGTTTGATAGTTTGACTCTGAGAAAAAACTTAAGAATGACATTTTAGAAGGCTGCCAGAGGGTATGGGAAGAGTTGGGCCAAAGTTCTAAGGGCAGTGAAGCAGATAAAAACAATGAATGAGGCAACTATTAACTCCAGGAAAAATAAAAAGCTTTAAAACAGACAGACCATGGGATGGAGAATACACCTGTGTTGTTGAGCACTGAGCGACGCAGGGAATTGTTGAATCACACATTGTACACCTGGAGCTAATACGATGCTGCATGTTAATTATACTTCAATTTTTTAAAAAAGGAGAGGAAGGGGCACCTGAGTAGCTCAGTGGGTTAAGCATCTGACACTTGGTCTCAGCTCAGGTCTTGAAGTCAGGGTTGCTAGTTCAGGCCCCACATTGGGCCTCACATTGGCATGAAGCCTATTTAAAAAAGAAAGATAGAAAGATAGAAAGAGAAGGAAGGAAGGAAAAGAAAATAAATTTAAAAAGAAAGCATGTTATAAAATAAATCAAATATAATCATAGCCTATTTGGCTCAGTGGAAAACAATATTTACCTAGAAAAAATAATAAAAAGCATGAACATGAAATTAACTAAAACTTGTGAAATAGTTGTGAAAGGACACAGGAGGTGAGAACATAGGGTACGAGGCTGAGAGTCCTGAAATTCATAAACAGGAAGTTGTGGTACGGGAATGAGCTGTAAGCAGTTATGGCCTCTGGGGAATGGCATCGAGGGAGGGCACAGATGACTGCTATTTTTTAATACATAAGCCTTTCACCATCATTTGACTTTTAAAACCACATGCATGTATTCGTGTGATAAATTTTTTAAAGCAAAAATAAAATAGAATAAAATTATAATACAGTTAACCCTGTGCCCTTTGTTTTCTTGACTTAAATATTTCTAAAATACACTGGGGAAATTTAAAAAAAAAAAAAAAAACTTTTCATTAATGGAACCAAGCTAGGTATTTGTACAAAACTTATTTTATTTAAAAAATTTTGTTCTAAAGTATTAAATCTTCTCCCTTCATCCATCCTTATGGCCCACAATTACCAAAATACAAAGCTCTTGTGGTCTCTTTTTTTTCATATCATTATTATTCATAATTGGGTTTGAAAGTGACTCAGAACACTGGGGATGTCCTTCTGACAGGGAATCACAATGAGCACAGAGGAAACTTCCTCTCTTACTCCATTCCCCGTTGCTAAGACATGAGAGAAATGTAGACATTTGTCCTGCACTACCTAGCAGATAAGCCTAAGACTCTTAGCATGATATTTATGATTTTTATCATGGTATCATTAATTAGGATTAATTATAAACTCCAAAGACTGTAGTAAAGAAATACCAGGAGCTACCAATTTTATGATGTCATGAAGAATATGAAATTAGAAAGGATTCTCCTTAGAATTTATCAGAAGGATAAAGCAGAAGGAATGGTTAAATCGGGGGTTCTGAACCTCTTTTCTCCCTAGCATGCCTAGAGGACAGGACACACTCTGCGGGACTCGGGCTCGCTAATCATCTCCCCTCACAGGGGAACAGTGTTAACACTTCTACTAGTGCAGGAAGAGCACGGGTAGCTTGAAAAAATCCAGTAGGTAATTCTAGCCGTCCCCACTCATGGCCATGTTTCTTCTTCTCTCTTTCTCCTCCCCACTGTGTTCCTTTCGTCCAACAGAGACAACTAGTTTAGGGATCACATTAGGAAGACCAATGTCACGATAGGGCACAGATGAGTGCTCAGCACAAGGAGATACTTATAACTTGCGCCCCCCCACCCCGTACCAAGTCTTTGCTGATTCTCCATGCTTGCTGCGGACACTGGGGTAAACTCAGAGAAAGGGAACGCGGAGCGTCAGAGACAACTTCTGACAGGTTTCCCACCCCTGGGGACTCCCACTTCCCTTCCCCAGGCCCATCCAAGCTGCGATTCAGCACATTCTTCTTCTTTACACGTATAACGTATTACTTGTTTCAGGGGTACAGGTCTGTGAATCGCCAGGTTTACACACCTCACGGTGCTTGCCATGGCACATGCCGTCCCCAGTGTCCATCCCCAGCCACCCTCTGTCTTCCTACCTCCCTCCCCTCCAGCAACCCTCCGTTCGCGTCCTGAGATGGAGTCTCTTATGATTTGTCTCCCTCCCTGGTTCTGTCTTGTCTCGTTTTTTTCCCTCCCTTCCCCGCACAGACCCCCGCCCTGCCTCTCAAATTCCTCAGTCAGAGAGATCATATGACAGTTGTTTTTTTCTGCTCGACGTATTTCATCAAGCGCAATGCCCTCTAGTTCCATCCACGTCGCCGCCGTTAGGTGTGCTGTGCACCCCCAAAGCTGGAAAACACAGGTCTGGGCACCAACAGGGACGAGCGCGGCTGACTCCACTCATCCTCCCTCCAGGACACAGCTGCCTAACTTGGATTTCTTGTCCCCATACCTTTAAACATTGGGGTACAGATGGCCCTTCTTTTCACGACATCTGTATCTTTGGGGTAAATACCCAGCAGTGCAATAGCAGGGTCATAGGGAAGTTCTATTTTTAATTTCTTGAGGAATCTCCACACTGTTCTCCAAAGAGGCTGCTCCAACTTGCATTCCCACCAACAGTGTAAGAGGGTTCCCCTTTCTCCACATCCTCTCCAACACACGTTGTTTCCTGTCTTGCTAATTTTGGCCATTCTAATCTCAGTGTGGTTTTAATTTGAACCTCCCTGATGGCTAGTGATGATGAACATTTTTTCATGTGTCTGATAGCCACTTGTATGTCTTCATTGGGGAAGTGTCTGTTCATGTCTTCTGCCCATTTTTTGATATGATTGTCTGTTTGTGTGTGTTGAGTTTGATCTTTTCTAGAACAGAGGTCCCGGTTCTCAGAGGCCAGCCCTTCCCCACGCGACCCCGAGCCTTACGCTGTGAACCCGCCTCCCCACTCAGGCTCTTCATGCCAGAGCATCCCAGGCAAAGAATGCAGTTTCCATTTTGGCAGAGCAACGGGTGAGGAGATGGGGTCGCTGCTGCCGCACGGAGAAGAGGACAGCTCGTCTGGATACTGGGGGTCACTGAGGTGTCTCCTGGCGTTGCTACGTCCGCGGATCACAGGGAACAGTGGCTGCAGGAAGCTGGTCCAGCCAGGTGCGGCTTCCCCCAGGGCCAGGGTCTGGGTCACCTATAGAGCAGCACCCTCAGAAATGCTGGTTGAGGGTGAGGGAAGCCTAGAGCGGGTCGCAGGGGAGAGACACGATGGATGTCAACTGCCGGCCTCGGAGGCAGCAGCAGTGAAGGGACTACAGCTGGTCCCACTGACAACACAGGGTCAGCCTAGTACTGAGGAATCGGCGACAAAAGAGAATCAATGGTCTGTGGGTTCGAGCAGCACCGAGAGGGGTCACAGCAGCCCAAACACTGCCGCGCCGGGGCGCGTGGGGCCTCTCGTGCCGTCACTCGCTGCCACGGCCAACGCTGGCCCGCAGAGCCATGCCCGCGCCCACCCGCCGCAGCAGGGACCTCCACACCTGCGGGCCAGCGTCTCCTCCATCTCTGCTCTCCCCACCCCCTCCCTCCTGCCTTCCGGCACCTTCGCCAAAATCGACGACCTTCCCCAGGTGCACGTCGTAGGCTGTTCCGGAGCATCCGAAGGAAGACCCCGGCCACGTCCAACTGGCGTCTTCACACGAGCTCGGAAACACCGCGTTGCTCTCTCCCCGACAGGCCAGCCGCTCAGGAAACACTCCAGAGTCTTCGTTTCCTCCAGAGCACGTTTGTGAGGGAAAGGGTGGTTGTTGCCTTTCTCATTTGTAGGCAGATCGGGAAGCTGAGGCTTGGGGAGGTTCTACGGCCCGTCCGGTGCCGACGGCCTGCACATGGCCCAGCTGCGCTGGGCTTAGGGAGCTGCCGTGGGCCTCCACCCACCCTCCCTCGTCGGGCCGGTTCTCCCGTCCGGCCGCGGCTGCTGCAGGTGCTGTAGGAGCAGCCACACTTTCCTCCGCAGAACTGCCCTCTGTGCTTGCGTCCTTACCTTCAGGCCAGGGCCACCACAGCGAGTGACGGGACCAAGACAGGTCTCAGGGCCACACCTCTCTGCGGCGTCACCTGCGCTCCAGAGCTCCCCAGGCCACAGAGCAAGGCCAGACGTGAGCTGAAGCACATCTGTGCGTACCTCCCTCCCTGCCCTGTCCTGTTCCCTCACTCTGTCCAGGGCCCTTGCTCAGTAAATCACTTGCCCGTCCCTGTCTCTCATGACCCCCACTGAAAGAGACGATCTGTGTATCGTGATTCCCGCGCCAGCGAATTCCCCGTTGCAGACTCTGCGCGGTGCAAGAAATGCCAGCCCCCTGCTCGCCACTACACACCAGCCCCTCACTTGTTAATGCTGGATGGACATCTTCCCTCCGTCTTAGAAAAATCATGTAAACTTATTTCTCAGTCTATCTTATAGTAGCTACTAAGGAGAGTGTCTGCCTCAAATAAGGACACAGATATTGTATTTTTAAGTATAAACTTTTAAAAAATAATTCAATCAATATATTTTAGTGGCTTCACTTTATACCACATTATTTATTCGCTAATTATGAAATGCTGCTAATCTAAGGTAGACAACACAGAAACTCACAGGTCGATGCAATTAACGTGTCTTGTTTTACAGCAGCATAGAAAGTAATTCATCAGCTCGGAAGCACCGGACTGCAAAATGATAAAGCTGTTCTCTCAGTTTTCTCATATTATTCTCCTACTTAAGGTCTAAAATGAGGTGAATTTTATAGACTTTAATTTTCTGAAAATTCTCACAAAGACGATGATTCGTTCTATCGGCAATCATCTCCGAGAACTGAGAGTTGTATAACTCAGAGTCTAACTAGAAAGTTACACACCACCTTACATAGCTGAAACAGAGACTTTAGTAACAGAAAATTGGTGGCACAGGCAACGGAAGATGGGCTGAGAAACCCAACAGAAAAGCAAGACAGAACAGAGACTGGCATCAGCAGAAAAACACAACCAACCCTCAGCCGGAGGGATCGTGAAGGGAGGAAGAGCTGGGGTCCCTGGAGGAGCTGGGGTCCCTGGAGGAGCGGGGGTCCCCTGGAGGAGCAGGGGTCCCTGGAGGAGTGGGGGTCTCCTGGAGGATCTGGGGTCCCTGGAGGAGCTGGGGTCCCTGGAGGAGCTGGGGTCCCTGGAGGAGCTGGGGTTTCTGGAGGAGCGGGGGTCCCTGGAGGAGCGGGGGTCCCTGGAGGAGTGGGGGTCCCTGGAGGAGCGGGGGTCCCTGGAGGAGTGGGGGTCCCCTGGAGGAGCGGGGGTCCCTGGAGGAGCGGGGGTCCCTGGAGGAGTGGGGGTCCCCTGGAGGAGCGGGGGTCCCTGGAGGAGCGGGGGTCCCTGGAGGAGCTGGGGTCCCCTGAGGAGCGGGGGTCCTGGATCCTTCCACCCTTAACCCTCTCGCCCACCATCGGTGAACCCTCGCCAAAGACCAGTGGACAGGAAGGAGCCTGGGAATCCAACCAGCCTGGCAGGCTTGATCCCCTGTCACAGGGAGCAGAGCAGGAGGTGAGCCAGGAAGGCTCAGGCAGATACAGGCCCGGGGCCGGCGCACTGACATGCACACGGAGCAACAAAGCTCTTCCAAAACAATCAAAGGCCCCCGTGTGAGAGGCAGTGCATCGAGATCATTGCCTGGAATTCTAACACCTCAGAACAAAACAAAGGGGAATATAATCTTTGATTTTTCGGCTAATGAAATTATGAATCAAAACCACAGGGAAAGCCGTCCAACTCAGGTCCGCAGCAGCGCTTACGTCCAGCTCAGAAAGCCTCACTAGCGTCCCTGCAACGGCTCTAGGAGCAGACCAGGGAGCTTCGCAGATGTAACTGGTTTGTCGCTGCTGCCGTTTTAGTCACCCAGCCTCCCGGCCCTTCTACAGAACGTAAATATTTGATTCCACGCTTTCATGTAGGCTTACACTGAGGGATTACTGAATTTAAAGACATGCTTACACAGTTTGGGATGAGTCCTAATGTGCACACTAGGTATCATAATTAATGCTTCCAATAATACTCATCATTAAAACAAGAGAAAAAGTTGATTCAAGCATAAAATCTTTGAAGCAAAAAATTAAACTTAACAAAGAAAATCTATTGCACAAACCAAACAAGAACACATTACTGTAATAAACCCTGTGATTTCTTTGAATTATTTCTTCATTTTTTTTATTTCAAAGGTAATATAATCAGAAACTCAAGTGTAATCAGAAACCATACCATGAATGAATGGGATTTGTGGAAAGCCAAGAACTTGGAAAATAACAAAAATGTCACAATCCCAGTAGCATAAATACTATTAGCGTACTCCTACTTGAGTCACGAATCATTTATTGAGAACCCAAAAGAGAGGCTATATCAAGGGCTCTGTGCTACAGAATGGGGGGTATCGATCTGACTAGAAGTCTAAGTCAAAATCACAGCTTTCACTTGTTCAGAGCACAGAGGAGTGACGGGGAGGGAAGCAGGAAAAAGAACGCACGTTACTCTTCCCACCATACCTCAGTGACGCAAGAGTCTGGGTCCATGGAAAGCTACCACTATTCAGGACACCGGAGACTGCAAACTGATTTTCTGGATTCCTGATCATTTCCTATCCCATTAGAGTCACATTTCACAGACGCCATAAATAGCTCCTAAGAGAAGGAAATCCCAAAGCAATGAGAATGAAAGGTCCACTAAAGAATTTTTTTTTTTTTTGCTTCACTCTATGGATTTGTACTTTAAAATGTTTAAATCTAGCAAAAATTATATTCTTGTTTCAGGAAGTTTAAGACCCAAGAGGATCCCCCCAAACCTAGAATCTGTGTCACATGATTTAGCAACAAATAACTGCATACTGTTTCCATTTGATATTTTTAGATATGTTGTTCTCAAGTCCCACCAAGGCTGTAAACTAGGTGGCAAGGTCAGACCTCACATTTCCCTGTTATCCAGCAGGTCACCTCACCACCAAGAACCGGGCACATGCTCGATAACTACTTTTCATACGGCCCTTTCACAAAGAGAGTGCAAATGTAAAGAAGGAAGCTCCTGCCTCTCACAAAGCTGAGGCCAAAGCAAAGACTATGAAGGCCAAGAAAGCAGTGCTAGAAGGTGTCCACAGTCCACACACACACACACACACACACACAAAATCCATACATCATCCACATTCCAACAGCCCAAGACATAGCATCTCCAAAGGCAGCCCAAATATCCTGGAAAGAGTGCCCCAGGCACTAGCTTGACCACACACCACCATCAAGTTCCCCCGACTACCGAGTCAGCCATGAAGAAAATAGAAGAACACTCTGTGATCACTGTGGATGTAAGGCCAGCCAGTACCAGAGGAGTCTGTGCCGTCAGCTCCGGGACACCGACATGACCGTGGTCAGCACCCTGACAGGCCCAGGAAGAGAAGAAGGCCTGTGTTCGACGGCTCCTGATTATGATGCTTCAGATGTTGCCCTCAAAATTTGGATCTTCTAAGCTGAGTCCAGTTAACTAAATCTAAATATGAATCTTTTTCACATAAAAAGAGAAGTAGTGGGGCACCTGGGTGGCACAGTCAGCTCGCTAACACCAGACCTTGGTCGAGGCTGAGATTATGGTCTCAGGGTCCTCGGATCAAGCCCCACGGCAGCCTCCACATTCAGTGCAGAGTCTGCTTAGGACTCTCTCTCCCTCTCCCTCTGCTGCTCCTCTACCCTGTCTCTCAAATAAATGAATAAATCTTTTTTTTTTAATAAAAGTACTTTCCATATAATTAAGTCTGATTTCAAAATAAAACCCAGACTATTGGATAAAAATCGCAAACTACGTTCTGGAACAGGTTTCACCAGATGCTGACATGGCTTCCTCCCTTACTTCATTCAGGTCTGGGTTCAGAGAAACCTTCTCTGACTGTGTAATAGAGAACTTTCTACCACTTTCTATCATCTTATCCTACTTTTTTCTCTTCTCAGTACTCTGGCCACCTGATGTGGTGTTGAATGCACTCCCCACTGGAATGTGAGCTTCACTTTCTTACTCACTGCCTCAGCCCCAGGGCCTAGAACAGAACCTGGTTCATAGAGACACTCAGTAAGTAAGTATGGAACAGATTAATTTTTGAATGAATTAAATTTGTATTTACACGTAAAAAAATACATAGGTGTGTAATTGACCTAGCAAAGTTTTAAACTACCAATACAAACCCTCATTTTTTAAATTTTTATCTAGATTTTATACATGAAAGCCAAATAAATTTGACTCCACTGACCACCATAAAAAGTCCAAATACCACAAATGTATAAAGCAAACCATTCACTCACTCCAAAGGCAAGTAACCTGAAAAGCCTGGGGCATAGTCTGTAAACTTCTCTCTTTATATACACAAGTATAATAAATGATAACTAATAAGTAAAATGTTGTAAACTTTTAATCCTTTTAAATACAATCCATTGAAATTTAATCCTGTGTGAATATAAAGAACCAAGAATAAGAATTTTTTTTAATCTTTAGATTTTAAATATTTACTCTGAGTCTGTTTTCTCACCTGTAAAATAGAGATTAAAAATTAACTAAGCTGGGGTACCTGGGTGGCTCAGTCATTAAGCATCTGCCTTCGGCTCAGGTCATGATCCCAATGTCCTGGGATCGAGCCCCTCATTAGGCTCCCTGCTCAGTGGGGAGCCTGCTTCTCCTTCTCCCACTTCCCCTGCTCATGTTCCCTTTCTCGCTGTCTCTCTCTCTGTCAAATAAATAAGTAAAAATCTTTAAAAATACAAAATAAAATAAAATAAAATAAAAACTAACCCACAGGATTGATACATGATACAAATGACAAACTATACCGAAAGTGCTTAGTACACTGTCTGCACATTAAAAATTTAAAAATCAGTGATAGATAAAAAATAAATAAGCTTAGTGACCAAAGAAAACCCAAGAGGAGGACCCACCCATGACAGCAGAGGACAAAGAAGCTGCTTGGAAATGATGGTATCAAGTGCCAAAGGATCACTTGGCATCAGTCAAACAGAGACTGCAGGCAGAAGGTCATTTTCCGTTGGAGGAAAAGTGTTTTCCTCAAACAAGAATTTTGACAGCCGGCAGTCTTCGTGGGGGAGCCATGATCGCAGAGACATCTTGAAGGGCTGCTCTGCAAAGGGAAGGTGAAGTCAAAAGGGAGGGGACTGGGAGAGAGGAGAGAGAAGAGGAAGAGAGCAGAGAGCACCACCGTGAGAGCAGCTCCGAACTGTTGCCGTCTACAGTCCAGCTCCGCTTCACGGACCGCCACAAAGTATCTCTGTACACTTTGTTCAATAAATTCCCCGGGAAGAAAACTGTCATATAGATTTTATGAAGACTGAACTTCGGCAATTTCTTTCTCCAGAGTTAATCACTATATTAGTTTCCTTTCACTGCTGTAAATAATCACCACAAACTTAGTGGTTTAAAACTATACAGATTTATTATCTGACAATTTTAGAGGTCAGAAGTCTGAAATGGGTCAAGTCAAAGTTCCATCTGAAGGTTTTAGGAAGAATCCCTTTCCTGGCCTTTTCTGACTTGTAGAGGCTACCCACTTTCTAGGGCTCGCGGCCCCGCACCACGCCTACCTCTTCTTCCATGGTCACATCTTCTCTGACTCTTACACTCCCGTCTCTCTCTTATAAGGACCTTGGCGATCACATGGGGTCTACGAGGATGATACAGGGTAACCACTCCATCTCAAGACCCTTCACTTAATCCTGTCTGCAAAATAAGCTTTATAAGGTAACATATTCAGTTTCTAGAAATTGAGATCTGAATATCCTTGGAAAGGCCATTATTCCACTTACCACAGTTACTATTTTGGGTAATCGTTCACTGACCATAACACTGCTCCTGGGTTTTGTGTGGCAAATATAAAAACAATCACATTGTGTTATCCACCATTCCATTCTCAATGATTCTAAAAAGTGGTAAAAATATCTGACAGCTTTATATGTGTCTGGCGTGGTCCTGCCCAAGAATTTATATTTACCTCATTTATAAACATAATTCACTTTTATTTCTTCGTATACAATCAGCATTTTTTTAAAGTATCCATAAATGGGTTATAAAGTCCATGCAAATACTAAAAGAATCATTACAAAATGTTTGTTACATATTTACCGCCAAAGGGGTTGTTTTGATTTGGATTTGGGAGGACTGATACCACTGATTTAGAGGGTTAGTTATTATTTTATTATATTAGTGAATGAGTGCTCCTGGAAAATCTACCCTGTCTTGGAAGTCTGGCTGTAGCGTTAGCAGCAAGTGCACAGTGTACACAGCTACTGTATCCTTCTTGGCCAGCCCTCTCAGCTCCTGACCCTCTGCCTCCTGCCCTGTGGGCAGGGGGAAACTGGCAGGTAACGCAGCACTTGGAGAGTCAGCGAAGGATCACAGACAATTGGGCTCTTTATAGTTTCATGAAGCATCACGAGAGGAATAACAAGGCCCCACTGATGAGTATTCTTGTATTATAGTGTAATGACAGCGTGAGGACGGCCAGGAAAAGGGTGAAGGCAGCAAAAGGACAGGAGGACAGGACAACTCCGACTGGGAAGAGAGACCTGTGAAACTGGGAATGAGGGTCTGTTGGGCTATTTCAGGTTGTGGTGAATACATTTGGATATCTACTAAAATATGGGTATGGAGAGGACAGGGGAAGAAGAAACAGGTAAGGAAACTGAAAATAGGCTGGACATATGGCTCAGACATATTCCCAGAGACTGAAGAACCATTTCACCCAGCTCTAGGCCTGAGTTTCATGGGTGCATTTCAGTACCAAGGAACACTTGCTCTCCATTCTGGGCTTGAAATTCTTGGTGAAACAGTCTCTTCCTTTTACTCTTGCCTCTACCAACAATAGTCTTTGTTCATTGCTGGTCCCCACTGTCTTCAGGTTTCCTTCTGTCTGTGCACACACATTTCCTGATTCTCTCTCTCTCCCCTGCTACCTCTCCTCCTCCTTCTCCCCCCACCGATCTCTCCTAACACTGAGTGAAACAGAAATCATCTAGTATAGGAAAACCAATAAGCTATGTCTTCCCATCAAATTAAATTCAGCTCCTCAAGAGCAGCCTATACATGACTGCTCTGAGGTCATGAACTTATCCCTAATCCAGTAGGAACACCAGGATAGTGGACTCACTCCAACATCTGCAGAACTTAATGATCACACTGTGGGCTGAGCCATACCATAGTACTGTGGACACAAGCAGTTTCTGGGGTCAAGCAGTTTCTGGGGTCTGAATCCTGGCTCTATCCATTATTAGCTCTACCTGGGCAAGTTACTCAACATCTTTAAGCCTCAGTATTCTCAGCTGAAAATAGAAAGAAGGATGGGAAAAAATACAGTTTATTTCATGGAGTTGTTCTGTATATCAAATTTTTTTAAAAAGCTTGAAAAGTGCTTAGCTCCATAGCTGGCATAGGGTCAGGATTCCTAAATGCTGGCCAAATTTTAGCCTATTGGCCAACAAGATCATTTCATTCATCATTGATTTCTTTGGCATTAATTTTGATTATAAAATACGGCAGTAAATTTTCTAAATCATGCATTAAAGTATTCGTCATGATTACTAAGTCTTTTGGCACCCTTTTAAACTTTGCATCTACCTTGCTCATCACATCTTAGGTCTAGATCTGGTCATGGCAGTGATCCTGTGATTCTGGAACAATCGGCTCAAGCGGCTGCCTCCCAGAATCTGACCATCTGTATTTTAATGTCCAGATTTTCCTTGTGACTCCTCCTTCTGTGGCCTATCATATTTCTCCATCTTATTCCATCCCTATGACATGGTTTGTCTTGTGACCAGGTTATTGATGTTTGAGAATATATTTGTTTGCAACATTCATTTTTCAAATAATGTCTGGACTTGGACTTACATCATTATGTAGGAAGCTGTGATATTCATGTGTTAGATTTCTGTCTTTAGTTCCAGTTTTAAGGATAATTACTCTTAGATTAAACAGAATGCAGAACTAGTGTTCTTAGCTTAAACAGAATGCAGAACTAGATTAAGGGTCTGATAGGAAATGCAAGATTTATGAAACTGAATTATCTTTTACCAAAAAGTCTTAAATATCATAGTACATTAGAAGAAATTCCATTTAAACTGAAAAAAAAAGCCAGTTTAAAATAATTCTTTGCTGAAGTCTAACATGTTACTAAGAGAACTTGAACCCTAATTAATAAATTTGCTAAATAGAATGTGGTCATAAGAAGACAGTTGGGGTTCATCTCAGCTAAAATATGTATATATGGACTTAAAATGCCTCAAAAATAGAAGTAGTGGGGCACCTGGGTAGTTCAGTCAATTGAGTGTCTCTCTTTGGCTCAGGTTATGATCCCAGGATCCTGGATCAAGGCCTACATCAGGCTCCCTGCTCGGCTGGAAGCCTGCTTCTCCCTCTCCCACTCCCCCTCCTTGTGTTCTCTTTCTCACTGTCTCTCTCTCTCTCTGTCTGTCAAATTTTTTTTTAAAAATTTTTTAAATAGTAATATAATAGCCCATAGAATAAAGGTCAAAAACTCAAATATCTCTCAGGTCTATGAAAACAGTAAAAGGCATGAGGTGGGGGTATCAGGAAGACAAGGGGGAAGGTGAGGAGTGGGATGAACTGGAGGTGGCTCGCCCTGCTCAGAGGAGGCCGCTGCTCAGCTAGGTTTGACTACTGTCATTTGCAAACCCATGTTAACTTTCCAGATATCCCAATATTTAAAAAAAAAAAAAGGTCCAAAATCCAGGTATTTATGTAAAGACACATTTAAAAATATTGGTTCAGTATTTTTAGAAATCACTCAAATGGAGTTCCAGTTCACCAGGGCAGCACAGAAAGATTCTGAACTTCCCTCCCCCACAGAACACATGAAATTACATCTATTAATAGGACACTTCCTTCTGAAGAAGAATCAAGCACTGACTAAACAGCTTCTGAACAACGAAAAAACAAGGAGAACAACAATAGCAAGAAAGAAGGAAGAAAGGGAACCCACCAGCCCCAATGCTACAAACAGTAGTGAACGGAGGCGGGGGGAGCATAGTATTGAGGGACCAGGCATAGATCCCTCTGTCCTTGGGCAAAGAAAAAAACCCCATGATTTAAAATAGCAACTAGAACATAAAAGAGACAACACAAACTCTGCCAAGTAATGGAGGAGCTACAGGAAAGTTCATGGGTCAGAGAGAGAATGGCTTGGTTTCTACACCCATCCTGATTTAAAAACCTAGACCGAAGAGGGCGCCTGGGTGGCTCTCTCAGCTAAGCATCTGACTCTTGATTTCACCTCAGGTCATGATCTCTGGCCCTGGGATTGAACCCCACTTCAGGCTCCACACTCAGCAGGAAATCTGCTTCTCTCTCTCACTCTTTCTCTCTCTCCCTCCCTCTGCCTCCCTCCCAGCTCTCATGCATAGGCATGCTCTTTCTCATGCTCTCTAATAAATAAATAAATAATAAATCTCTCTCTCTTATGCTTTCTAATAAATAAATAATTAAATAAAATCTTTTTTAAAAATGCCGAAACTGGAGCAGGGTCCAGACACCATAACAGGCAAGTCTAGACCTCTCAACAAGCTTCCAATTTCATTCACGAGTCTACAACTTCCTAGATGTGCTGCGGCACAGTAGTGGGTCAAATTGTCACAGAAAGTTTGCAACCTCAGCATGGCCAGGGTCCAGCCACCATCCTGTGGTGCTGAGGCATAGAAACAAGCCATAATTTTATGGTATTTGTTTTGTAGGGGTTTCTTTGTTTTCACTTTTTAATTTATTTTTTTCATTATCAATTTTTTTTTGGTTTTGTTATTTTTTTCTTTTATTATCTTTTTACTTTTTTTATTTTTTTTCTTTATTCTCCCTATAAAAAGCCATGGTTTAAAAAAGTAAGTAGCATATACAGCCAAGCTCCAGCCAGCCAGCAACTCACCAAGCAACCATAGTCTGCATAGGGGTCACCATACATGAGACCATTCCTTCAACTTGAGAAGTAGCACTTTTACCTAATCCATAGAAACAAACATAGAAAACCAAACAAAATGAGAAGACAGAAGACTGTGAACCAAAAGAAAGAAGAAGAAAACCTCAGTAAAAGAATAAAATGCAACAGATATAAGCAATATGCCTAATAAAGAATTTAAAGAAATGATCATAAAGATACTCACTGGGCTGGAGAAAAGAATGAAAGAACTCAGTAAAGACTTCAATAAAGAGACAGAAAATATTAAAAAGAATAAATCAGAGTTGAAGAATACAATAACTGAAATTAGGAAACCACCTTAGAGGAAATTGACAGTAGATCAGAGGATACAGAAGAACAAATCAGGCATCTGGAAGACAGGGTGATGAAAAGCACATAAGCTGAACAGCAAAAAGAGAAGAGAATTTTTTTTAATGAGGCTAGATTAAGAGGGCTCTTGGACAACATCAAGCAAACAAACATTTGCATTATAGGGGTCCCAGAAGAAGAAGAAGAAGACAGAGAGAAATGCATAGGAAAATTATTTGAAGAAAAAAATAACTGAGGGGGAGGAGCAAGATGGCAGAGGAGTAAGAGACCAAAATATCATCAGGTCCCAGAAGTTCAGCTAGATAGTTATCAAACCATTTTGAACACCTACAAACACCTACACCTACAAACTCAACAGGAGATAGAAGAGAAGAAGACCACAATTCCAGGAACAGAAAAGCGACCACTTTCCAGAAGATAGGATGTGCAGAGAAGTGAATCCAAAGTGACCAGAAGATAGACCACAGGGGGTCAGGGGGAAGGGGCCAGCTGCCAGCAAGCAGTAGAGCAGCAGAGCACAAAATTGGAACTTTTAGAAGTCTGCTCCACTGAGGGAGGTCACTGCAGTGACTAAACGGGGTGGGGTGGAGCCCTTGTGGGACAGTGTGGTCTCAGGACCTGTGGGGACACAAAAAGACAAGGGGCCACTGAGTGTGACAGAGCTCCCAGGTATCAGAGTGGGGAAGCTGGCCACAAAGACGGAGTCGAGCAGTGGGTTCCCAACTCAGGATTACATTAAACTGTGATCCAAGGCACAGTCAGACCACTGCCCTTCAAGCAGGGACCCCACAAGGGGCAGATCCAGAGAAACCCCCCTTCTTCCTCCTCCAGGAGGAGGGGTGCAGGAGCATGCACCAGGAAACTGCTAGGTTTGGGGACTCCAAATGGGGCCATGCACCAGAGATAGAAATGCTTGGACACAGTCCAGGTGAGCACAGAGTGCAGCTGGAGACCAGAGAGATAAGAGGGATTGAGTTCTTTTCTCTGAGGGCTCACTGAGGAGTGGGGTCCCAAGCTCTCAGCTCCTCTGGGGCTGGAGAATGGGAGGCCACCATTTTCATTCCCGTCCTCCAAAGCTGGTTCAGGGGGCGTTCAGGAAACAAAAGCTACTGAGAGCGAACCCAAGCACATGACTTAGCCTGGTCCCTGGAAAGGGTGTTGCAATTCTACCTTGGGCAAAGACATTCGAGAAGCACTGCAACAGGCCCCTTCCCCAGAAGATCCACAAGAACATTCAGCCAAGACCAAGTTCACTGATCAGTAAGAACTGCAGAACTCCAGAGCTAGGGGAAAGCAACACATAGAATTCATGGCTTTACTCCCATGGTATTTTAGCCTTTCAAAGTTGAATTTTTTTAATTTTATTTTTTTCTTGTTCTATTTTTAAAAATTTTTCCTCTTTCCTATTTTAACATTTTTAAGCTATTTTATCTTATCAAGACCTTTTTAAAAATCTTTTTTAATATTCATTGTTGAGTCATATTTTATGCCTTCATTGTATTTAACCTTATTTTTTGTATACATATACGGTTTTTTTCTTTAAAATTTCAGGGTACAATTTCTTCTAATAGATCAAAATATACCCTAAATCCAGGGCATGGCTTTGTTCTAGTCTCCAGCCTGATCACATTCTTTCCTCTTCTTTTTTTCTTTTTTCAACCAGTTTCTTATCAATTCCTTTTTAAGAATCTTTTTTAATTTTATATTTACACTAATATTCCATCCCTTCATCATGTTTACCCTTATTTTTGTATATATATGTTTTACTTTCTTTAAAATTTGGGAGGCAGTTTCTTCTAACAGACCAAAGTACACCCATAATCAAGTGTGTGTCTCTGTTCTGTTCACCAGTCTAATATATATATTAATATATTTATTATATTAATATTAATTATATCAATTAATAATTAATTGAATAACTAATTATTAATATGATATTAACATATTGATATGATATACATTACTTATATAATATGTATGCATTCTCTTTTTTCCCCCCTTTCTTCTCCCCCAGTTTCGTGTCTTTTCTGATTTGGTTAGTGTATATTTTTCTGGGCTCGTTCCTACCATTTTAGTATTTGTTCTCTCATTCACCTATTCTTATCTGGATAAAATGACAAGGCCAAAAAACTCACCACAAAAAAAAGAACAAGACGTAGAACTGACAGCTAGGGACCTAATCAATATGGACTTTAGTAATACGTCAGAACTAGAGTTCAGAATGACAATTATCTAGGTGCTAGCTGGGCTGAAAAAAAGCATGGAAGGTATTAGAGAATCCCTTTCTGGAGAAATAAAATATCTTTCTGGAGAAATAAAAGAACTAAGATCTAAGCAAGTTGAAATTTAAGAAGGTACTGATGAGGTGCAATAAAAAATGAAGACTCTTACTGCTAGGATAAATGAGGCAGAAGAGAGAATTATTGATATAGAAGACCATATGTTGGAGAGTAAAGAGGCTGAGCAGAAGAGAGACAAACAACTACTGGACCACGAGGGGTGAATTTGAGAGATAAGTGATACCATAAGACAAAACACTATTAGAATAATTCAAATCCCACAAGAAAAAGAAAGAGAGAGGCAGACAGAAGGTATATTGGACCAAATTACAGTAGAGAATCTCCCTAATTTGGTGAAGGGAACAAGCATCAAAATCCAGGAAGCACAAAGACTGCCCCTCAAAATCAATAAAAATAGGTCCACACTCCATTTTCTCGTAGTAAAACTTACAAGTCTTATTGACAAAGATAAAATCCTGAAAGCAGCTCAGGACAAGAGGTCTGTAACATACAATGTTAGAAATATTAGGTTAACAGCAGACCTATCCACAAAGACCTGGCAGGCCAGAAAGGACTGGCATGATATATTCAGAGCAGGAAATGAGAAAAAACATGCAGCCAAGAATACTACATGCAGCTAGGCTGTCACTGAAAATAGGAGAGATAAAAAGCTTCTAGGACAAACAAAAACTAAAAGAATTTGCAAACACCAAACCAGCCCTACAGGAAATATTGAAAGGGGTCCTCTAAGCAAAGAGAGAAACTAAAAGTAACACAGACCAGAAAGGAACAGAGACAAGACACAGTAAGAAGCACCTTGCAGACAATACAATGGCTCTAAATTCATATCTTTTAGTAGTTACCAGGAATTTAAATGGGCTAAATGCCCCAATCAAAAGACACAGGGTATCAGAATGGATGAAAAAAAAAAAAAAAAAACCAAGACCCATGGACATGCTGTCTATAAGAAACTCATTTTAGACCCAAAGACCTCCATATTTAAACCATTTAGACCTCGAGATAAAGTGATGGGGTGGAAAACAATTTACCATGCTAATGGACATCAAAAGAAAGCTGGGGTGGCAATCCTTATATTAAGTAAATTAGATTTTAACCCAAATACTATAATAAGAGATGAGGAAGGACACTATATCATACGTAAAGGGTCTGTCCAACAAGAAGATCTAACAATTTTAAATATCTATGCCCCTAACATGGGAGCAGCCAACTATATAAACCAATTAATAACAAAATCAAAGAAACACATACACAATAATAATATAATAATACAATAATAGTAGGGAACTTTAACGCTCCCCACACTGAAATGGACAGATCATCCAAGCAAAAGATCAACAAGGAAATAAAGGCCTTAAATGACACACTGGACCAGATGGACATCACAGATATATGCAGAACATTCCATCCCAAAGCAACAGAATACACATTCTTCTCTAGTGCACATGGAACATTCTCCAGAATAGATCACATCCTGGGTCATAAATCAGGTCTCAACTGGGATCAAAAGATCGGGATCATACCCTGCATATTTTCAGACCACGATGCTCCGAAGCTAGAACTCAATCACAGGAGGATTTTTGGAAAAAAACCCAAATACATGGAGACTAAAGAGCATCCTTCTAAAGAATGAATGGGTCAACCAGAAAATTAAAGAAGAATTGAAAAAATTCATAGAAACAAATGATAATGTAAACACAGTGGTTCAGAACCTGTAGGACACAGCAAAGGCAGTCCTGAGAGGAAAATATATAGCGATACAAGACTTTTTCAAAAAATAAGAAAGGTCTCAAATACACAACCTAACCCTACACTTAAAGGAGCTGGAAAAAGAACAACAAAGAAAGCCTAAACCCAGCAGGAGAAGAGAGATCCTAAAGATCAGAGCAGAAATCAATGAAATAGAAACCAAAAAAACAATGGAACAAATCAACAAAACTAGGAGCTGGTTCTTTGAAAGAATTAATAAGATTGGTAAACCCCTGGCCAGGCTTATCAAAAAGAAAAGAGAAAGAACACAAATAAATAAAATCATGAATGAAAGAGGAGAGAGCACAACTAACACCAAAGAAATACAAACAATTACAAGAACATACTATGACCAACTCTATGCCAGCAAATTTGACAATCTGGAAGAAATGGATGCATTCCTAGAGACATATAAACTACCACACCTGAACCAAGAAAAAAAACCAGAAAACCTGAATAGACCCATTACCAGTAAAGAGATTGAAACAGTCATCAAAAATCACCCAACAAACAAGAGCCCAGACCAGATGGCTTTCCAGGGGAATTCTACCAAACATTTAAAGAAGAATTAATACTATTCTCCTGAAACTGTTGCAAAAAATAGAAATGGAAGGAAAACTTCCAAACTCATTTTATGAAGCCGGCATTACCTGGATCCCAAAACCAGAAAAGGATCCCATCAAAAAAGAAAATTACAGACCAATATCCTTGATGAACAAAGATGCAAAAATTCTCACCAAGATACAAGCCAATAGGATCCAACAGTATATTAAAAAGATTATTCACGACAACCAAGGGGGATTTATTCCTGGGCTGCAAGGTTGGTTCAACATCTGCAAATCAATCAATGGGATACATTACATTAATAAAAAAAAAAAAAAAGAACAAGAACCATACGATCCTCTCAACAGATGCTTAAAAAGCATCTGACAAAGTACAGCATCCTTTCTTGATCAAAACTCTTCAAAGTACATACCTCCATATCATCAAAGCCATCTATGAAAAACACACAGTATCATTCTCAATGCGAAAACACTGAGAGCTTTTCCCCTAAGCTGAGGAACACGGCAGGGATGTCCATTATCACCACTGCTATTCAACATAGTACTAGAAGTCCTAGCCTCAGCAATCAGACAACAACAACAACAAAAATTAAAGATCCAAATTGGTAAAGAAGAAGTCAAACTCTCAATCTTTGCAGATGATATGACACTTATGTGGAAAACTCAGGAGACTCCACTCCAAAACTTCTAGAACTCAGACAGGAATTGTCAGGATATAAAATCAATGCACAGAAATCAATTGCATTTCTATACACCAAAAACAAGACGGAAGAAAGAGAAATTAAGGAGTCGATCCCATTTACAACTGCACCTGAAACCCTAAGATACCTAGAAGTAAACCTCACCAAAGAGCAAAAAATCTGTACTCAGAAAACTATAAAGTACTCGTGAAAGAAATGGAGGAAGACACAAATAAATGGAAAAACATTCCATGCTCATGAACTGGAAGAACAAATGTAGTAAAAATGTCTATGCTATCTAAAGCAATCTACACATTTAACACAATTCTTATCAAATTATCATCCATTTTTTTTTAAATAAATGGAACAAATAATCCTAAAATTTATATGGAACCAGAAAAGACTCCAAATAGCCAGAGGAATGTTGAAAAAGAAAGCCAAAGTTGGTGGCATCACAATTCCAGACTTCCAAGTTCTAGTACAAAGCTTTCATCAAGACAGTATGTCACTGGCACAAAAACAGACACATAGATCAGTGGAACAGAATAGAGAGCCCAGAAATGGACCCTCAACTCTATGGTCAACTAATCTTTGACAAAGCAGGAAAGAATGTCCAATGGAAAAAAGACAGTCTCTTCAACAAATGGTGTTGGGAAAATTGGACAGCCATATGCAGAAAAATGAAACTCGACCATTTTCTTTTTTTTTTTTTTTAAAGATTTTATTTATTTATTTGACAGAGAGAAATCACAAGTAGATGGAGAGGCAGGCAGAGAGAGAGAGGGAAACAGGCTCCCTGCCAAGCAGAGAGCCCGATGTGGGACTCGATCCCAGAACCCTGAGATCATGACCTGAGCCGAAGGCAGCGGCTTAACCCACTGAGCCACCCAGGCGCCCCTCGACCATTTTCTTATACCACACACAAAAATAGACTCAAAATGGATGAAAGGCCTCAATGTGAGACAGGAATCCATACAAGTCCTAGAGAAGAACACAGGCGGCAATCTTTTCGACCTCAGCCACAGCAACTTCTTCCTAGAAACATCGCCAAAGGCAAAGGAAGCAAGGGCAAAAATGAACTATTGGGACTTCATCAAGATCAAAAGGTTTTGCACAGCAAAGGAAACAGTCAACAAAACGAAAAGACAACCAACAGAATGGGAGAAGATATTCACAAATGACATATCAGATAAAGGGCCAAAATCTATAAAGAATTTCTCAAACTCAACACCCAAGGAACAAATAATCTAATCAACAAATGGCCAGAAGGCATGAGCAGACATTTCTGTGAAGAAGACATCCAGATGGCCAACAGACACATGAAAAAATGCTCCACATCACTCGGCATCAGGGAAATACAAATCAAAACCACAATGAGATACCACCTTATGCCAGTCAGAATGGCTAAAATTAACAAGTCAGGAAATGACAGATGCTGGCAAGGATGCGGAGAAAGGGGAACCCTCCTACACTGTTGGTGGGAATGCAAGCTGGAGCAACCACTCTGGCAAACAGTATGGAGGTTCCTCAAAAAGTTGAAAATGGAGCTACCCTATGGCCCAGCAATCACACTACTGGTTACTTACCCCAAAGATACAAATGTAGTGATCAGAAGGGGCACGTGCACCCAAATGTTTATGTCAGCAATGTTCACAACAGACAAACTGTGGAAAGAGCCTAGATGTCCATCAACAGATGGATGAATAAAGATGTGGTATATATACACAATGGAATACTATGCAGCCATTAAAAGAAATGAAATCTTGCCATTTGCAATGACGTGGATGGAACTAGAGGGTATTATGCTGAGCGAAATCAAAATCAGTCAGAGAAAGACAATTATCATATGATCTTTCTGATATGAGGAATTTGAGAGGCAGGATGGGAGGTCATGGGGGGTGAGGAGGGAAAAAATGAAACAATATGGGATCAGGAGGGAGACCAACCAAAAGAGACTCTTAATCTCAGAAAACAAACTGGAGGTTGCTGGGGGTCATGGGGTAGGGAGAGGGTGGTTGGGTTATGGACACTGGGGAAGGTATGTGCTATGGTGAGTGCTGTGAAATGTGTAAACCTGATGATTCACAGACCTGTACCCTGGGGCAAAAAATACATTATATGTTAATAAAAATTAAAAATTAAAAAATAACTAAAAACTATTCCCTAACCTAGGAAGAAAAATAGACATCCAAGTCCAAGAAGCACAGACAGTGCCAAACAGAATAAACACAAGGTGGAGCACCATGGCACATAAAAATATCAAAGATTAAGATAAAGAGAGATTCTTAAAAGCAGCAAAAGACAAAAAGTTATCTAGAAAGGAAAATCTGTAAGGCTATCAGCTGATTTTTCAACAGAAACTTTGTAAGCCAGAAAAGAGTGGCATAATATAGTCCAAGTGCTGAAGGGGAAAACCTACAACCAAACATACATGTTATCATTCAGATTTGAAGGAAAAAAAGGGTTTCCCAGATGAAACATGGGATGGACCTAGAGGGTATAATTCTAAGTGACATAAATCAGACTGAGAAAGACAAATATCATATGATTCCTCTCATATCTGAAATCTTAAAAAAAAATGAATAACCAAACAAAAATCAGAATCAGAACTATAAATACAGAGAAAAAAACCGATGGTTTCCAGAGGGGAGGCAGGTAGAGGGTTGGGCAAAATAGGTGAAGGGGAGAAGAAGGTACAGGGCTCCAGTTTTGGAAGGAATAAGTTAAGGGAATAAGAAGCAGAGTATAAGGAATACAGTCAATAACATTATAACAGCGATGTAATGAGACAGATGGTAGCTACGCTTGTGAACGTAGCATAATGTATAAAACATGTCAAATCACTAAGTTGTACACCTAAAAGTAATATAACATTGTGTGTTAACTATGCTCAAATTTAAAAAGATCACTTAAATGGACAAAACAAAACATAACGAACTGTGAATACCCAATCTCCGCATAGAGAATTATCTTTGTTTAAAAAAAAAAAACAGGAAAAAGAGATACATCTTGACTTTTTCCTTCCAAAATTGTATCTAGAGCAATTCTGCACCATGGAAGATTTTAAATTTATACAAATCAAAATACCTTCTTTGTTTTAGTTAACCCAAAATAAAAGACCACTTAGAGAAACCTGTGGATACAAAATCAAAGTTTTTATTTCAGAACAGTCTGGACACAAGGGAATCCAGACCAATTCTGAGTTGAAGGGCCATGAATTTTTCAGAGTCATATTCCCTTCAATTAAGAGAAGAAATTGCATTGCATCTGCTTTGCCCTTTGTGACATTTCCCTGTATAACCTCACCCAGTCACCTCCTGCTTCCAGGTTTAAACTCATTGGCATTCTCTTGCAGAGAGACTGTCATTCTGAAATGCTGGGTGAATTCAGGCTAGAAAAGCCAATTAGAGGACCAGCTTGAAGAGACCTGCTGAAATTCAGAGAACCCCAGAAGAAATGGGCAGGGACCGTATTTAATATTTAACAAAGAGAGCTGTACTTGGAGGCATTATTATTTCTCATTTGCTCCAGAAATATATGACAGAAGCTCTGAGCCATCCAGTTCAGGCCTCATCTCCCACAGCATTTATACAAATACGTTTGCTCTTGGATAAAATGAATGCCTAAAACTGCAGACCCAAACCACCCCGGAAGCCAAGTCTTCTGAGTCAGAGATACTAGGCTGTAACTTCAGCAAGTCTAAGCATGCCTTCTATCTGTGGCCTATCTCAGGGTATTGGAAAATTAAGGAAGAGAAGACAGGAATGAAGGAGACATTGGCCCGAGCCACAGGGGACTGAGACAGGGAGGGCCTACAAACTCTGGTCAGACTTGGGCTGCTCTCCACAAGGCAAAGAGAAGGGGGTCTTGCTCTCCACAAGGCAAAGAGAAGGGGGTCTTGATCTCCACAAGGCAAAGAGAAGGGGGTCTTGCTGTCCACCAAGGCAAAGAGAAGGGGGTCTTGCTCTCCACAAGGCAAGGGGGGAGAACAGGAGTAGGATGAGAAGTGAAATAACTCCAAACCCATTTAATAAATGCCGTCACATTAAAAATCCATGACACACCTTCAGAGCCTCAGCCTAAGGCTTCCATTTTCCAAATAGTATTCAATATAGCACAAGTTCAAGAGGGGAAAAAAGCACTGGAGAGACAGTTCCCTGGAGCTCATGGCAATAGAATTTGACCTACATTGCTGAAATGCCCAGTTTGCCCTTCCGGGTCTTTTAAGGATACAATTCAGAAATTAGATTACTGCAACAAAAGTTACTGTCAGTGGGTCTGACTCACAGCCATTGGTCCTTTGAACAATACTTGTCTGAAAAACTTCCCTCCTTCTAGAAAAGTAAAATAGCATTTTTAAAAACCAATGTCTTTTCTTTTTATTTTCATTTTTCTGGGAAAAAAATAGTAGGCTCTCCTAGAATCCCTATTGTTAGACTCTGTAGAGATGATCTCCATCTCTTTCAAATTTATCTCGCTGGTTTCATCATTTTTTATTTGGGCTGCATCTTCCAGAAAGCCACCGGGCATCTTTCATAGGCCACGAAAAGATAATAAGATGAAAGGTAAGACGGAGTCCACGTCAAGGAGCCCGATTTCCTTTCCAACTCCTGCCAGGACCTTCAAGGGGAATTGCCACCACTAGAAAGCAGTGACTTTTAATTTCCGTTAAGCTGGATTCATCGTTCGGATCCTTACCGCTATGTAAAAGGTCCAAGTGACTGGTGGAAACACGTGAGCTGACAGAATTTAAACTCTCGGGTGCACATCTTCTAGTTTTCATGTCTTAACTTGCCCAAAGCTAGCTGCTCCATTAAAAACCCCCTTGTGCGATTGTTACAGTGTGTCTCTTTCCTTACATTCTCCCATGTGGGGCACAGATCATTCCCAGGGACTCTGGAGGCTCCGTGCAGGAAATCCAGAGCCCAGAACAGAAAGAGTACTTGAGAAAACACACAGATCGATGTAGGAACTTGAAGACAATCTAGCAAAGGCTATGAGTCATTTAGGGGAAGAAAAGAAAAAAGAAAAATTGATCCAGCGATCACACTCCATGGTATTTATCCAAACGAAGGGAAGACATCTGTTCACGCAAAATCCCGCACGTAAACACTCATGGCAGCTCCCTTTGTAACTGCCAAGCCTTGGAAGTGCCAAGGGTCCTGCAGCAGGTGAACAGATGAGCCAACAGCGGTACCTCCGGACAAGGACGGCTGCTGTTCGGCGCTAAAATCAAATAAGCTATCACGACATGAAAAGACAAGGAAACACATTAAATGCGTATTATAAAGTGAAAGAGCCAGTCGGAAAGGGCTACATATTGTCTGATGCCAACAACGGGCCGTTCGGGACAGGGCAAACGGTGGAGACGTTTAGCTCAGTGGCTGCCAGGGGCTGGGAGCAGAGACTAGAGCAGGGGGCGCACGGAGGACGTTTCGGACAGCGAAACTGTTGTGTGTGATACTGTAACGGCAGATACACGTCATACGCTGTGTGAAACCCGCAAATGTACGACACCAAGAAGGAAGCCTAATGTACACTACGGACGTCGGGTGAGAACGAAGCATCAGACCGGGATCGTCAGTGTGACAGGTACCGCTCTGTGCAGGACGCCGAGAGCGGGAGAGGCTGTGCGTGGGGGTGAGCCTTGAGCGGGGGCGCAGACAGGCCACAGGGCTCGGCTGATGGAGACTAGAGACCAAGTCAAGTCAGAAAACGAAAATAATACCCCAGGACATGTGCAAGAGCCTTCCTTCGTCTTCAGCAGGGGAAACTACAGGCTACTTCTCCGGGGACCTGGGACCAACATTGGGCTCCGTTATCGTCCATAACACAGTTAGGCGTATGGCTGTTTCTCCGATACACTCATCGACATTTCAGAAGCTCTCAGACACTCGGAGCCACAAAGAAGGGGGCAGAGAAAAGGGACAAATATTAACGAAACACCGTTTTTGTTTGGAGGAGGGATTTTAGCTGCATGGACAAGGGGGTATTACACTCTTAGATAAGGAGGCTGGTGGGGAACGAGCGGAGGGAAGGAGCTGATCATGGGCTCGGCACCCACACGTCAACCTCATGCTCCAAATTCAAGCACTGACTCCCACTAGATTCGTTCACGACCCTATGTCCTCTAATCAGTTCATATTTCCTCCAGAACTGACCTTCCAGGTAAATAATGTCATTTTAGGAGCAAGGATAAGATCTTTCGACCGACCCAAATTTGTTCCCTGCCTGCTGGTGCCGGAAACTCCGCCCCTCACTCCATTTCATTAGCTCTGTCACCTATTAAAATGCAAACACTCTTAGGAGAGATTAGACTTTGAGCCCTAAAATCCACATGTAACTTACTGTGAATTTACTCATCAGATCTGAAAAGAAGGTTTTAATGGAAGAAAGGATATGCGTTGTTAGCGCGAGATCTCTGAACACCAGAGAAACCTTTGGGCAAGAGACAGACGACTTAAAACACTCCGCTAACGGTAGGCTTTGGCAGTTCAATTTTCTTTCTGATTGAAATCAAATGAAAACAGTGTAACCGCTGAACCTTTGCAAAGCAACCCGAACACTGATTGTTTGCTATTTTTACTATTAATATTGTTATTCATCTTGAAAAGACACTTGTGGGAGGAGAAGGTAAGGCTAACGGAGAGGGGACAGAAGAGCCGTGTATGTACTTCAGCTCGCTCACTGGGTGCTACACCAGGCAACAGAATATTCGTTTGCCAAAGGAACGGCTACCGCGCTGGCCTCCAGGTCAGCTCCCCCTTAAAGTTCGGAGCAAAACTCCCACATAAAGCCCTTCCTTTAGGTCTTTAGGAAGACCGCAATGCTTGGCACTTTTAAGCAAACAGAGTAAACACAGAGCGGAGATAAAGCATGAAAACAGTCTGCTCTATAGAGGAGGGGTTCCTGGTCCTATCTCAGCGATTTCTAGAGCTCCAGGGCCCCTCCTGTTCCGGGTCCCGTCCCCCAGTCTACGGACCATGCGAGAGCGAAAGGCCCCAGAGAGCCCGGAGCACCCAGCCTGCAGCCCTGACCTCTCCCGTCCCTGCACACAAGTATCCTGGGACCCGCCGCCAGGGCCCCGGGAGCTCCCCAGGGCCGCTGCTCCCAGCCTCTCTCACCCAGCCCCGTGCCCGTCACTTACTCAAGACGTTAAGCATAAAGTCTGGAGCCAAGTGGGCTTTTTCTGACCCTGCCTCACCCTCGATGGGTGTCTTAGTCCATCCAGGTGGTGTAACAAAACACCACACACCGCGTAGCTCATGAAAAACAGAATATTCTTCTCACGGTTCTAGACACTAGACGTCAGGGGGCCGACACGGCCGGGGGGGGGTTGCCACGTGTCACGGCCCTTCGTGGTGTAAGGACTAAGGAAGCTCTGTGGGGTCCCTTCTGCGAGAGCGTTAGTCCTCTTCGTGAGGGCAGAGCCTTCGTGACCCGGCACGTCCCCGAGGCCCCGCCTCCCAGTGCCATCACCGGGAAGGGTTAGGACTTGAATTTGAGGGGGACTCAAATAGTCAGACCACCGCACTGGGCAAACAGAGCTGAACACGCCTGTGCCTCAGTTTCCTCGTCCACAAAAGGGAGCTAAGCATGGTAGCCATTGCTAAATTATTCTCTCTCATCCCCCAGCCCATCCTTCTGTCCCTGCTCTGGGACTGGCCGTACCTACGGAGCCGGCCGGCACCCTGTCCTCAGAGGCCTGAATTTCAAGGCCGAGGGGCCCTTCCCTGAAGTATCTAAGACGTTTTCATAATGCCATCTGTTTCCCTTGACGCCTCAGCCCCGGGGTGAGACCGGCTTCCCGGTGACCGGTGACTGCTCTGCCCGCCCGCATGGCTTCGGGCTCTCCATTACCTGGTTCCCCGTGTGCTTCGGCCTCCCCATTACCTAGTTAACCTTACAACCAGTTAACAGTTCTTCATGTCAGACTCTCTGTGCGAGTTATTGGTGTAACTTCATTCCGCTGACTGACCCTGGGGCGCAAGCACACTTCGTCAGAGGGCCACGGGGAGGATTCAGGAGCGCGCGACTGTGCCCGGAGCGCATGTTGGCTCGGGGGGTGTTGGCAGTGATGAGCTGCTGAGTGTAGAGGCTGGGCTGGAAGCCGTGTCTGCCCATCCTCCTCCCGAGTAAATACAGCTCCCGCGCATTCAGGCACTGGCTGAGCGTTTTCACAGATGTTACCTCTTTTAGTCTCCGTAAGCACCTCTTAGAAGCTTTGCATTCTTGAAGTGTTTTTTTCTCTAACAAGTGACATCAAGAAAGGGATTCCGAGTTGATAAGTCCATATCCTGAGAGGATAGGCAAGTACCCCAACAGGATCAAACAACATTACAATGATCATTTTTTAACAGCTTCTCCAAATTCTAATAAATCTATTTATATCATTGCCCTATATGTAATTAACATAATTTAAATATAGGTAAGCGTGTGTGTGTGTATATCTGTGTGTGTGTCTGGGGATTAAGATTTTGGCATTTCAAATTTTGCATTGTTTTGTGTACCTAAAGGACCAATGAAATAATATAGGATTTTAAAAATGAAGTGTCTTTTTTACATTAGGCATTAGGATAAAAGTGTTGTCACAGATGTTATCTCATCCTGTTTTATCCTTAAAGTATACTACTCCAGTAGGTACAATCACCTTCTTGGTACAAACATGTCCAAGGTCACATAGCTAGTAAAGAAACCAAGCCAGGAACTGAAACCAATTCTTTCTAACCCAGAGCCCCTGTTTTTAGCCGATTCACCACGGGTCACAGGTGAGGGTCGCTCTCTGTAGCGGATCCTGGGAGAGTCAAGTTGACTAAACACAGGACTGAGACAGAAACAAATTCCTTCCCCGTGAAGGGCTTAAAAAATAAGAGAACTGAATCTGGTACATTATCTTCTGACCTTGCTTTCAGAATTGCTTGTAAGCCCTGCGAAATTCTCAGCGTCTGTCACTGGGTTTCCAGAATCTCTCTCGTTCCATTTCACTTCAAGGATTTCTTCTCCCCTTTCGGTTTTGCTATTGTAGAAGCAAAGTAAATGAAAATCTCAAGATACTTTGCTTCTGGGACTATCCTTACCTTCCAAAAACAAGTCATTCTCTTTGGAAAAAAATAAAAGCATCCAGCAAAACCATGGTATTTTAAAGGAACAATGCAGAAGGGAAGAAAACATACCTTTTGCTTCGTGCTCGGCTCCAGGCCAACTCGGGAGTGACTTCTGGACTAGAGGGAAAATAAAAAAGAAATCTATGAAGAACACGGTATAACCAGAGGACTTACTCTGAAGTCATTTCTTCTAGCAGGTGGAAGTTTTAAGTTAAAATCCTTTCCCCGTCTTTCCTTCACCGCCTGCACAGTATAGACCCTGGTGCCGAATTCTACGTGCACAGCAGAAGTCTGTGGAAGTCCCAGAGCTGAGACTGTAAAGACGCACCCACACCTTGTCAAGGCCCTGCTCACACGTGCTGACTCAGCAGCTGTCTTAGAGGACACGGCAGAAATCACACTGTGGTGCAGGAGAAATGACCTCCAGTGAGAATAAGACAGGGGGAAAATGGGGGAAAATGAATAAAAGAAAAAGTCTGAAGGAAAGACGAGAAGGAGAAGGAAACAAATCCTCTGTAAAGTGGGAAAAGACGAAATAGAAGCAGAATGAGGAAAAAGCGCATTATGGCAAGATTTCCCAGGGCATTTCTACAGGATTTAGTCTCTGCTCTTTTAGTACATCATTATTAGACTAAAACAAAGCTCTCAAAAACAGTAGTTTTTATAAAAGGCTTTTTGTTTTCCAGTTTGTTCAGGATTATCTAACCTTACTTGGAATTAGGAGAGGTAGGACAGGCATTACTCTACGCATGAACATCGTTTGGTATAGAATACCAATCTGATTTTGCTCCCAATGAGAAAAAAGCAAAAGTCAAACCATGTTTAGCATTCAGAAAGTGAATATATGTGGCTCCAAGTGTACCATGAATCAATTACCACAGGGTAGCTAGAAAGACGTCGAATTCAGTTGTCCTCAAACTATTGGACCTCAGGACCCTTTACACTATTAAAAATGACTGGGGCTCCCAAAGAGCCTTTGTTCAGTGGCCTATGTGCGTGGGTATCACTGCATTAGAGATTGGGAGTGAGAAACTTTTTAAAATACGTATTTATCAATTCATTTTAAAATAGCAAGGAGAGGGGCATCTGGGTGGCTCTGTTGGCTAAGCGTCTGCTGTCGGCTCAGGTCATGACCCCGGGGTCTTGGGATGGAGCCCCACATCGGGCTCCCTGCTCAGCAAGGAGCCTGCTTCTCCCTCTCCTTCTGCCTGCTGCTCCCCCTGCCGATGCACTTACTTTCTCTCTCTCTCTGAACAATAAATAGAATCTTAAAATAAAATAAAATAGCAATGATAAACCCATTCCATGTTAATTAAAATATATTTGTGTATTTTATGTATATCTTGAACACAGAATCGGAAAATGGCATGTTTTTATATTTTTTGCAATCTCTAATGTTTAGTTTAAGTAGAAGATAGCTAGATCTTCCTGTTGGCTTCTGCATTTAATCTCTTCCATATATTTTCTGTTGAAGTAAGTAAAGAAAAATCAACGTCACTCAGATGAGGCTTGAAAAAGGAAAGAGCATTTGTAATAATCCTTTCAGATAATTGTGAATGTTTTTTTCCAACAATATGGCAAAACTTGACAATTAGAGCTTCTTAAAGTTTGGCTGCATGGAGAATCTGAAATCTTAAACTGCTACATAAAAACGTGCTGGCTCGTCTCGCACTTTGGGGGGATCGTCCCCCACACCTGATTCTGCAGCATCATGCATTGGTCATTTGGAAAACAGTGGCTCCATGAATCATGCGGGTTTCCCAAATACTGACACATTTCATTACAGCTACAAAAAAAAAAAAAAAAATCACATCTGGTCATCACCAACCTCACTAGCAAAATCTTCAAATGCTGGTACACTATCAAGCTCACAGTAAAAGATACAAGTTTTCCAAAATTCCAATTTTCACTTGAAAGCTTGAATTCTGTCATGGACAACAAACATTGTCAGTCACTTTTCACGAAGTGACGGGCTCACTCCATTCCTCTTTGTGAACACGTCTGCCAGCTACAGGGTCTGAAGAAATGCAGTTCATGTATCACTGGTTCTTTGAAGTTAAAATGGTGTTTCATGGGGGGGAAGGGCTAGTCTGGCTCCCAGTTCAATCCTACGAGTGCTTATCTTCAAAACAGCCGCCGCCGAGTCCATGTGCACCAGAAGCGCTTTTATGCATACGTTCCGTTTTGTCACCTACATTCCTAAAAAAGGGATGCTCAAAGGTTGAAATTGAGCAGGCTGAATCGTCTTTACCACGTCCGCAAGGGCATTTTTAAGTGGGACTGGCATTTTCTCTCCTTCCGTGCAAGTGTGCAATGGGGAAATCATACGGTGCTACCAGGGCCGCTGCCTTACTTCGTGCTGAGGAGCCACTGGCCTCAGCCCCCACTGCTACTGCTTGATCCGTGCAGACGTCGTCCGGTTAAAAAAAAGATCACAAGAAAGGGCATCTCAGAATTACTTACGAAGAGACTTCTGGCTCCGTGTTTCTTTCAGAAACTACTTCTCAGTCAGGAAAGCCGTTGACTCAACAGTAGTTAGACTCTCCTACAGTCGGAGAAATGGAGCATCTGCGGAACAGAGCCAAGGAAACCCAAGTGTCGTCGTTCTCACCTTCCTCCTGCCGCCACAGAGGAGAGAGACAGAGACCACCGCGGAGGGAACCGGGTCGCAAGTCTGCAGTGCCCATGCTGCACTTGCTGTGGAAGGTGCGAGACCCATCTAGACTGTTACGGGCTGAACCGCCTCCCCCAGACTCACATGTTGAAGCCCTAACTCTCAGTGTCTCGCAACGTGACTGCATCTGGAGACAGGGCCTTGACAGTGGCTCAGCGGATGAGCCCCGACCCTGTATGACCGAGGCACTTACAGGAAGGAGAGATTAAGGCACAGACAACACTTGTCAACGGAGCCAGCCGTGTAAAGACAAGGAAGACCCCCCCCGCGGGCCGACGGGAGAGCTCACCAGAAACCAGCCCTAACCCTTGCTCTCCGGCTCGTAGCCTCCAGAACTGTGAGAAAATGCGCTCCTATTCTTTAAGCCACCCCGTCCCCAGTGTGCTGGATGGCGTCCCGCACAAACTTACATTACAGACGCTGACGAATCCACATCCAAGAACTCAAGAATCTAAAAAATGGAGGTCCAGCCAAACCCAATCCTGACTCAAAAGGGGACATTTACATCACATTCCTTGTCAACCACATACACCCTCAGGCAGAATGTCTGCATCGGTGGTTCTCAAATGCAGGGTTCATAAAGACCATTCTGGGGACCGTTAACCATGCAATTTGCCAAACCCCAAACTCCAGAAATTCCAACTCAGAAAGTCTGGGTGGCCCCCAGGACTGTGCCTGTCCCAGGGAGTTCAAATGGATACCCGGTACGTGAACCACAATTTTGAGGACTACTCGCCTGCCAAGGACGGCAGTAACTTGGGATGAGAAGTAAGAAAATTCAAGAATCGGCATGAATTCTCTCTCATTTTCTCTTTGAAGAATCCAAACACAGAAATCTCTTTTTCCTTTCTCTTTTAAATGCCTGGTGTTAAAATTCTTAATTTGACGGAACCCGTGGGTGGGCAAGGATAATGGAAACAGGCTGACTGTGGGTGAATTGCTCAAACAAGTCCAAAAGTAAGTCTGCGACAGTTCTTCAACCTCTCCCATTTAAGAACGTGACCAAACAAATTCTGTGCTTGTTTATATTTTTAGAAATTTAGAAACTGGGTTTCGATATCATACTGAAGGCAATAAACATCCGTGATGATAGCCTTTGTACTCAACTCCGTCATAAGCGTGAGCCTAAGCTAAAGGATGAGACTGCCACCTATAAAAGGGATTAAAAGTTGTGATGGTCAATCTCATGTGTCAGTTTGGCAGGCCTAGGAGATGCCCAGAGAGCTGGTAAAGTATTATTTCTGGTGTAACTGTGTGGGTGTTTGTAGAAGAAATCAGCATTTCATTCAGTTGACTGAGAAGAGACCCACCCTCCTCACTGGCGGGGCGCCCCAATAAAACAAAAAGGAGAAGGAAGCATAAGTGCTCTCTCCTGTGAGGTAGGGTATCTGTCTTCTCCTGTCCTCAGAGACTGGAGCCAAGCTTCTCAGACCTTCCACCCGTGGTCCCCTAGCTCTTGGGCCGTCAGACTCGAAATGAACTTTATCACCAGATATCCTGGTTCTCCTGCTTGCAGACAGCGGATCGTAGGAGGTTTTGGATTCCAAAACTGCACGAGCCAATTTCTTTAATAAGTCAGTGTGTCTGTGTCTGTGTGTGTGTTTATATCCTATTGGTTCTGTTTCTCTGGAGAACCCTGAGTAATACAAAAGCCAGTCCAATTCCAGAGAAAAGCACTTCCATTTGACATTAAATGAGTTCTTGCATCTCCCCTAGTAAACATCTTATCTAGACAGGACGGTGTTTGGGCCCAGTAAAAGATCACCTCCATTATATATATTCTATTATACATTTGGTCCTCCTTTTACAAACTTGTAACCTTCTAAAAGTCTCTTTCATTAGTTAGGTCTTAAGGACTTAGAAATTATTTTCCGCATAGAAATCATTTTATGGACTCCAACACAAAGGCCTATTTAATGTGGAATATAACTAAGATGCTAGACAATTTCAACACAAAATAATAGATCATCACAATAGTTAACAGTTATACAAATAAGAAAAATAATAAAATCAATTAAGAAACCAATTTGCTTTTCCCACTAACAGTATCTTGAAAAATTTTAAATCAAAAGCAGATTGAATTTGAAGAGGATGGGGACTAAGGTAGAAATCCTGGAATTCTGAAGAAGCCTCGTTAGAAACGTTAAGATACGGCATTCCCTGCTGGTCCATCTGATGCTCTCATCCTCCCCACCCAAGCAGAGGATTTCCCTTTTCTTGATTTAAGTGACTCTCCAGCATTCCTCCGACCTTCAGCAGCTACAAACAGGGCTCCCTCAGGACTAGTAAGTGGTAAAGAGAAGTAGAAGAACAAAGCAGAGTTCGCCCAGGCCAGCCCTTGCGGGGAACGCTGCTTGTTGTTGCCTGTGCCCCAGCTTGAAAAACACAGAAATGGAGGGAGATCATCCAAAAGGGGGAAAATTTGTTTTTTTCGAATACCTGAGTAAAAATTAGAAAAGAGAGAACAGAGCAAGAAAGAAAAATAAAGAAGAAACTGAAACAAAAATAGTAACACACGCAGCAACAAATCACATTTTTAAGCACCTACCATATGTCCCCACCATACTGTCCAGCTTACGTTTTACAAGACACTCATCACATGGCTAAGAAATAAGAATAATTATATTGTTCATCTCGATTTTATACATCAGAAGACTGAGGCATAGAAAGCAAAGTCGTGCTGCTGATAAGTGGTAGAATCGAGACCTGAACTTGTCTGATTCATGGTCTTAAACACGATCCCATTTATATGACAAAACTGCCTGAGGAAGCATTAGCAGAGTTCAGAGCAATGAAAATCACAGCCTACGCAGGAACTGTATAGCATGAGCCATTGCTTCAAGAGGAAGAAAGGATGCCATGGAAAAGGGGTGGTAGGTCAGAAATCTACCCAAGTCATACCTGAGCTGGCATTAGTGGCCAAGGACCCCAAGATCGTCCTTTGGAGCCAGCAGATGGCAAGAGGGGAGAAGAGGAGAGGAGCTTGGGGTGAGGCCGGTTGGGGAGCGGTTATTGCGCAACAGGCACTACACATGCGAGACACAGTCCCATGCTACATGTTACAGTCACATTCACATGTGACTGTTAATTCACACGTTAGGCGTGCCTAACCTGGGGACCACCTGCACGGTATCTTATTAGAAACTTTAACACATTTACATGAAAATAGTCTACCTGATAAGGCGAACCCTCCACCCCCGCAGACATCTCCACACTAAAAAGAGGCAACGGCAGGAAAAAAACTTCATAAAAGAAATCTAAGATCTTCCTCTACAATCAAATTATACCAGCCTACCTGGAATTTTGACCTTAACTCGTATAAGTCAGTGTTAATTAAAACAGTGTGTTCTAGAAAGTTACTGCGAAGTCGAAAACAGCGAGGGATGGATGTGACTCTTCATGAAAATGGTGCTCTGGCATCTAAGTTTGCAGCCATGACTGAGGACGTGGTGTGCAGGACTTCAATGGAAACCCAAAGGGAATTTAAGTGACGCTTCCTAGTAAATATGACCTATTTTCCCTGCCCATATTGGAAAGGGGGTCCCAGTATATGATTCTTCTGCTATTCCGAGCAGAATTAGGAAATGGTCCTGGTTGCTCTACCAACAGTAAGAATTCAGTTTAAAGGGAGCACTCTTTTTTTTTTTTTAATTTATTTATTTGACAGACAGAGATCACAAGTAGGCAGAGAGGCAGACAGAAAGAGAGGGAAGCAGGCTCCCTACTGAGCAGAGAGCCGGATGCGGGGCTCGATCCCAGGACCCTGAGATCATGACCTGAGCTGAAGGCAGAGGCTTTAACCCACGGAGCCACCCAGGCGCCGTAATGGAGCACTCTTAAATACAGACTCTGGTCTGAGCTCCCTTAGTCAGGGCTGCAGGGTAACTTAACGGGGTCACCCTGTGCCTGGGGTGCTTAGCGGCCCATAACTCACGGCAGCAGCGCCCGCTCACAGCGGGCTGTACTCGGAAGCGTCACTCTGTTCCGAGACTGCAACAAGGACACCTCCAAGCTGACGGGACATGAGGAGAGTCTACTTGACGTCCTTGTCTGTGGCTGATTTCCAGAACAACACAAGAAGAAGCGGCTGAAACGGAAAGTTTGCAGGGGTCAAAACGTCCCCGCTCACAATTTGTCCAGCAATACTGGCGCAGTGAGGACCGCACGGTCTTGAGAGAAGACAATCCCCGGATCTGGGCTGTTTGGACTCGACTTCTTCAGAAGAAATCGCAGAGACGGTTTAATTCAAAAGGCCTGAAACATTCTGAACTGCGACTCCTTCCTAGCGTAGGGCCACCACCTCCTTGACTGAAGGTGAGGGCAAGTGTCTGACTCTCCGGCGTAAATGTAAGGAGCCCTTCCTTTTTAGAGGAGAATCTGCATAAAACACCGGGACAAAATGCCCCTCTAGTCACCAAGCTGCTGCTCCGGTTTTATTCTCCTTCCGTACCGTAGGTCATGGGACAGCGGTGGGCTCAGCTGGCCCGTGGGGAGGTAACCGGACGCTCCCATCGGGGACTGGCGCCCAGTCAGCATCGGCTGCCGGGGACATCTGCCCTGACTGTTTGTCCTTCTTTCTGCTCATACTGCCGTACCCCCATGCTGTGCCCCCCCCGTACGCCCCTGTCTCAGTCAGGCTCAGGGAGGAAACAGGGAGCTGCCTGAAGAGGGCTTAATGAAGGGGTGTACAGAGGTGTAGACAGAGTTGAGGGGACCCGTAGGGGACGGGGACTCACTGCAGGCCAACAGACGTGGGGAGCCACCCCAGGGCCCGGGGAGGGCTCTGCAGGATCCGCAGGGGCTGCAGACGTCAGAGTCGGCCGCGCCGAAGCCGCCCCGCCGGCCCCTGACTCACCCGGCACGACTCGGCCCTGCGCCCCTTCGCCTGCTGTCACCGATCACGGCAAACCCAAGCGGGAACCAGGGCACAAGGGCGTGGGGGTCCGCCGGGATCCGCCTCCTGGCGGGGAGCGCACAGAAGAGGTGGGAGCGGACAGGAGAAACCGTGGGGCCTTGCGGGCACCAGCTCTGCGGTCTTCCGTCCGCAGGCATCACCTCCCGCCCCCCCTCCGTCACTAGTCAGCATTTTGCGGTGACACGACCTGCATTTCCGTTCTTCACAGTCACCGACTTTCGGTTTGTGTCCCTTGGAACTCATGGTCCCCTGATCTGACTCAGGAGGCATAACATGTCACTGTCATTGTTCACTGTCCCCCGTGTGGCCAGCGGGAGCCCTTTACACGGATCCTGAGTCCTTCCGACTTGTGTGACCTTCCGCTCTCCTTCCCCCTCCTCGCTCTCGCTCCCGTAACGCTCCAGGCTCCGCTGTCCCGCCTCCCCCAGCCCCGCAATCACCCACTTCCCCAGGGATCCCGGCTTCCTCTCGCGAGGGGCGGCATCCGGAGCCGTGGGTCGGCAGTGACGTAGATGTACACCCCACCACGGCGTGCACACATGCATTCACATTCACATTTGCTTCTCCATCTGTCTGTCTACGACCACTCACTTAGCACTTTGATTATTGAGAAATAATCAAATTCCAGCCCGGTCTGACAGGATTGCTTTTGCTTTTCTCCCTTCCTTTCCGTAGCACGATTCTTTCACGCTGCGAACACAGAAAGCCCTCGACACCACGCCTGGACTCGGACACCCTTCCCGAGCCCTGCGCCCCACGGGGCGAGCCCCCCACCCTTCTCCGGCTCTGACGCCTCGTTCTGAGCTACCGTCCTTCGCGGCACCCTCCTCGCCACGGGGGCTCCACGCAGACATTCTCCCCACCTCGCCTGGTCTCCAACGACCTGTGCCGAATGAACACTGCCTCACGCAGGCTTTGCCACGACACACCAAGCAGCCCTTCTCCCTGGGTGCTCTGGTTGCCCTCCTTGGACTCCGACGCCCTGCAAAGACCACCCTCCTGCTGGAACGCCCTCCTTGCCCCCCATGGGCTTCGTCGCTCCCATGGGGACTCCCTTCTCAACCGCACTGGGCTGGACCACTCTGCTCTGGGCCACCACAGCTTCCCACCTCAGCCCCCAGCAAAGACCCCTAGTTTGCACAGTTCCACTTACTGGCTTTTTGGATGAAGGAGTTCAGGAAGAGAGAGGAAAAGAAGGGGGGAGGGGAAGGGAAAGAAAGAGGAAGAAGGAGCGTTAAGTTGATAGACTAGAAGCCAAGGGGCATTAGCGGCTGTTATCAGCAGCGTCATGAAGAATTGTCTAAGGGTGACACCAATACAGTGGAAAGCGGAGCTGGGCTGCCAAGACATAGATTTCCAACATCATTAGAACATCTGGGGCCAACCATGCCTGAAGTGAGGTGTACTACTAGCTTTTCATTTGCAACGTGATCAGGCTTACGTTCAAGTGAGGTTGAGTTGGAATTTCTGTCACTGGCCATCGGGAAAGTCTTCGTCCATAGAGTTACTCTAGTTGTTAATCTAGTTCTTACCTTGCGGCGCCGTAATTCTAACAACTGACTGCGCATCCGCAATACGCCTCCTACCAAGTTGCTCTCCTGTATCCCAACTCAAGTAACTGGATTTTCACCTTAAACTTAACAGCACATGCCCCACACTGCGAGCGGGACCACGTTACTACCCCTGGCTGCTTGCGTGTACTCCAGAAATACTTGCTGACGCTGGCCAGACCTCGACCTTGTTCTTTACAGCCCCAGTACACACGGCACAGACACCACAAAGCAAGCCACCCGCTGCATACTCGAAGGGTTACATATTCTCCCAATAATCGTGGTGAAAACTCACACCGTGGTGCTCTTCTGAGTGCTGTGGGCTTTGCTGAGAGTATCTCATTTAATCCTCACAAGAAGCCAACAGTATAGGTACTAGAGCCATCACCCCCATATTAGAAAGAAAACCAAACCCCAAAGAGGTCACCTGATTTGCCAAAGACACCCATTGGTCAGTGTCTTGGCCAGGATTTGAACTCAGGCAACCTCTCTTCAAAAATGCCTTTCTTTTTCCTTTCAGATCATCTCTGATTTGTTTTAAATTTTCAACTGCGACAAAATACATGAAACATAAAATGGACCATATCACCCATTTTTAAGTGCACAGTTCAGTCATGTTAACTGTGGTCACGTTGTTACTCAACCAAATCTCCGGAACTCTTCATCTGGCAAATCTGAAACTCTGTATCCATTAAACAATTCCCCATTCCCCATTTCCCCCAGAGCCTGGCAACTATCACTCTATTCTGTCTCGACCGATCTAGGAACCTCATGGAAGTGGAGTCATACAGTATTTGTCCTTCTGTGACTGCCTCATTTCCATTACAATAATCTCCTCAGGGTTCATCTACGCTGAGGCACATCCCTTCCTTTTTAAGGCTGAGCAATATTTGGGATGCCTGGGTGGCTCAGTCATTAAGCATCTGCCTTCTGCTCAGGTCAGATCCCAGGGTCCTGGAATCAAGCCCTGCTCGGCGGGAAGCCTGCTTCTCCCTCTCCCACTCCCTCTGCTTGTGTTCCCTCTCTCGCTGTCTCTCTCTCTCTCTCTCTTCCGTATAAATAAATAAATAATCTTTAAAAAAACAAAAAAAAAGGCTGAGTAATATTCTGCTGTGTGTATACACTACGTTTTGCTTATCCATTCATCCACTGTTGGACCCCTGGGTTGCTTTCCAAGCTGCCCCTCTTAACCATGACATTTAATCACCTCCATATGCTCTGCTGTCTGCTTTCTGCATTGAGACCGTCTTCCAGGACTGCTCCGTGACCACCTGGGTGCTGCGGTCTGCGACCTGCCTCGTTCTTTCTTCCCACGTAGAGCCGGTGCCTGCACCCAGCCCCTTAGCGCCTGTCGGCCCCGGGGTGGGAGAGAAGGGCGGTGGCTGTACGTTCCAGTTTCCTGCTGTCTACCCTGCTTGCCGTAGCTCACTGCCCACGCCAACCCTCTCGTGAACCACGTCAGCCACAGAGAACAGGGTTTCTAAGAAGCGGTACTCCCTGGCGTACAAATTACTCGGGAGATGAATCCTTCCTATCTCTTTTGAACATCCCTTTCAGGCATGCTGCTGACTGACGCTGGGAAGCTCCGATTACTATTAATAACTCCACGGCACAGGGGAAGAAGGAGCTGTGCTCAAAATAAAACAATGATGAGCTCAGTGCACGAATGGGAACCAGACAAAGGACGGTAATGCATTCTGGATCCGTGTGTCTCCAAAGCTAATTAACGTGTAGAAGCCTAATACCAAACATTCTTTGAAAACGCAAAGCCACAAGGAAAACACCAATAAAGACCAGATATTTTCACGTGATAAATTCCAACGCAAGGGTTGTGTCTTACAGGTCTTCACGGAGAGCTCTCTGAAAGCACATAGTAGGTACTGATTCGTTCACGTGGCGCACGTTTTCAAGTCTCCACTCTGAAACAGTCATAGGCTTCGTGTGGAGGATATGGGGTGAAAGAGAAAGAGGCCAGCCTTCAGGAAGGACGTCAGGCAAGTAAACAAGCTATTATTATAGTGCAATCCTCTCTTGATCCCTGTAATCAAGCAGTTATAAAATTAACAAAACTCCAGAAGAAGGAACTCCTTTTTCAGTTTTTAACTCTCTATTAGCTACTTTGTAGCTGCAGAAAGTGACAAGGTGCAAGAGAGACCATCGTTTTATTTGTCACCACAAAAGAAGAGGAGATTGCAAACGCTTAAAGAACATTTAGAAATTCACCTTCTCTCCCAACAACCCATTCCCCCTACAACATCCTTGAAAGAGCTGTGTTTTTCTCTCTGATTCCAGGCTCTCCTCCTCATTGGCATCTTGATCCCATGAACACAAAGAACAGCACAGCCCACAAGTGTCAGAAAGGGTATCTGATGACCCTGTGAGGTCTTCTCATCTCTGCTCTCCAGGGTGCGGAGAGCCAAAGCATGAACAAGGGCACAGAGAACTCTCACAGCTTACAGACCAAAGGGTCTACACATTCACGCAAACATCCATGCATCCCCACATTCCACAAGTAGTTACTGGACCTACTATGTGCCAGATGCTGTGAGGGCCACCGCGCTGGACAGAAAGCCTACAATTACTGTAGGCCTTTATAGGCTATGAAGTCACCATTAAGTCCTGCCTAACCCCCAAGCATTGTAAAGTATGCCCCCTCCAGAGTATGACAAATCCTGAACTTGTTTTCTTCATTCAGGACTATGGTTTGAGCTTTATGCTTTTCCTTTGATATTTATCTTATCAGATGGTTTAGACTGATTTTTCTTCCAAATTGCTAACTAGTCATTTCAACAATATTTATAGAGAAAACAATCTGCCCTTTGTCACTGTTTTTATGTTATCTCTGGAATCATATAGTTAAAAAAAATTTTATGTGAAAGGGCCGTGTTTTGGTGAAATACGTCCCAATGTCTTTCTTTCAGGACAATCCGATTTCTTTTCCTGCTCTCCCTGGGACCAGGACGGGGAAACGCATTTTTAAGGCTTTTCTACCACTAGCTCCACAGAAGAATGACAGCAGGATGGTACTGTTTACAGGCATTTTTTACACACGCATTACATGAGACATACACACATACATAAAACCAACAAAAGAATACTGTATTTTTCAATCTGTGTATGAGTACTAAATTATTTTAACTACGATAGCTTTTTGTTCTTTAAAATCTGATGGAAATGGACTCTTAAATGGACTTCTACACAATCTCCTTTGTAAAATCTATTTATTCTTTCAGATAAACTCTTCTCTCTATCCCAATCAGACTTTAATTGCCAGTGTATTAAGTCTATAAATCACTGCAATTTGAGGAAATCTTTACATGATCCAGTCTTCCCACCTGGGAGATATTTACTTTTAATGAACTCAGGCAATTAGGCTTCCAAAAGTCACTCTGCAATTCCAGAATCCCTGACCACAGCCAGCCTGCCCTGCCTCCACACGTAGCATCGTCACAAACAGACTCGGCGGATTCCAGTAGCAAAATCATAGAGTCTAAGTGAATAAAGAAAATGTGATATATACATAGTAATATTATTCAGCCATTAAAAAAAAAAAAGGAAATCCTGCCATTTTGTAACAACGTGGACTGACCTGGAGGGTCTTACGCTGAGTGAAATAAGTCAAACATAGAAAGACAAATACTGTGTGGTGTCACTATTATAATGTGGAATCTGAACCAAAGGAAACCAACAAAAATAAATAATACCCCAAGCCCACAGATACAGAGAACAGATTAATGGTTGCCAGAGTCAACGGCGTGGGGGGATGAGAGAAGGTGGTTAAGAAGAACAAACTTCCAACTATAAAATAAATAATTCATGGGATGTCACATAAAGCATAATGACTAGAGTTAATAATACTGTATTGTGTACTTGAAAGTTGCTAAGAGAATAGATTACGAAAGGTAGTAACACTGTATCGCATATTTGAAAGTTGCCATAAGAGCAAACCTATAAAGTTTTCATCACAAGAAAAGAAATTGATATTATGTATGGTGATATATGTTAACTGGACACTGTAGTGATTATTTCACAATATATACAAATATCAAACCACTATATTGTACATCTGAAACAAATACAGTGTTGCTTGTCAATTATATCTCAATAAAAAAAAATAAAAATAAATACAGCTCCTAGATAGACATTGCTGGGTATTCAGAGAATAACTTAATATTGACTAATACTAGACAATCCTTTGCTGGAATCTATGTAGTAAAAGAAACATTTGAGCGAAATACTTAAAATATAAAATAAAAGCTACACCAGAAAAACTTATTGAGTTTCACTAGAAAATATTTCCCCTAGTCCTCTCAATGATTGGCCAACATCTATTAAGGTGCTTCCCACAGTTAGGAGCTGAAGATACAGTTCCTACCCTCAAAAGCCCTATACCTCAGTTAGGTGGGTGTGCAACACGCCCAGAACGATAAAACCATAGACAGGAGCATGTTTTATTGCCTAGCAAATATGCAGCGCCTATAGGAAATGCTAACAGTACAGAGGGCTGAGACTGTGGGTCAGACGAAGACATGAGTGTGAGTAAGATTGGGAGCCTGAAGAATGGGGTCCTATTTAGATAGGTAAAGAGCCCAGTACAATATCAACACATAGTGGTCAGTAACTTCTAAATAAACAAGGAGGATCAGTGTGCCACGCAGGGACAAAGCCACGGACCAGGACAGAGCGGGAGCAGTCGATGCAGACCGTCTCTCTGGGCTACAGCAAGTCAACCAAATTCTCCATAAAGTTACAGAGAAGACGGAAGTGGAGAGAGGGGGGCAGTTCCTAACTGGTAAGGATAACCTTACCTAAATTTTCTGCTCGGGGCTAATGACTATCTGAACTTGTTGCTGTTGCTCGATCCATAAGCATTTCCTGAGCATCTATATGCTACAGGCATTGAGCACTCAGGATGGAAACATGGTTAAGATGTCTCTGAACTCAAGGACCCCCGAGTGGAACGGGCACACACGCACATACATGCACTGAAGACTCTTCCATGGTAGGAACGGCATGTTGGGAAAGAAAACTCTGGCAGGGTTAAAGCCATCTAGAGGGGTGTCAGGAGAGTTGGTAGGATTTTACTCTTGCTGGTTTTTTATTGCTGGTGTTCGCAGTAACGTAGGCTTCGCTCTATAGCCAGTATAAACTCAGTTTTTTCCCAGCTCCGGCATGAAACAGTTAGGCACCTTGGACAAGTCATTTCTCCTCTGGGACCCTCAGTTTCCTTGTTGCAAAATGGAGAAGCTAGACAACATGGTCTCTAAGCTCCAGACGGCAATAACTCTGCAGGACCTCCCACTGACCCTCAAAGCAATGCTGCGTATGTAGTGAGAGAGGGATTCAGTCAAGACTCTTTACCTCGATTTCCATGGAAGGTAAACTAGTTTAAATGAGTCATGCTACCAAATTTATCACAGATTTTCTATTTTTATCCAAGTCATAGGGAGGCTTAAAATTCCGAGAAAATCCTGTTTATGTACTGCATGTGTTTGCATGGACTTTAAATTAAACTGCGCTTATGAAAACCCTGTGAGCACTCTGGATTAAATACTCTATTTCAGTCCTAAGAGTTACACGCGTTCACAGAGTACACCCAGAGGAACATTCACTCTCCAAGTGCTTATGCATCTTCCCAGTCCTAGCTCAGCCCAGTTTTATTAAAATCTGTATTAGAGCAACTCAGTTATGATTAAATCCTCTTCCCACTTTTTCAAGGAGAAAAGAATGCAGCTCACTCCTGACAGCCTGTGCCAACTGTGGACATGGATCACAGGGATAAATTAAATCCATAAATAATCCAGAACCTTCATTGACGCCAAGAGTTTCAATCTCTTTCATTAAACCTTTTCTGAGAGCTGCTGACCAAGTATTCAGGCTGACTTAACTGAGACTCCTTTGTGCAAGGTCAGCTCTGGTGAAGCTGGGAGGTGATACCTGCTACTCTGTACCCTACAGCCCCACGGCCTATCCCACTCATAATGCCAAACTGTCTTCAGTGGCTCCCCACTGCCTATGGGGCAAAGTCCAGACTTCTCTAATACCCAAAACCCTCCCTGTTTCTCCGGCCAACGCAGGCATCACTTGCCCCTAAGCTCTGCCCTTCAGACCCACGTCCTCACACTTTGCACTCTCTCTTCTTGGGGTTCCTAATCCATAAATGCCAAATCGCCGTCTTCATCTTACGTCCCCATCCTGCAGCTCCCGACAGTGCTAAGCACTCCTGCTCTCCTGAATCTCTTCCCTCGGCCTCTGTCTCCAATCTCCTCCTGCTCTTCCCTCACTTTGTCAATCATGCCACCTGTCTGTGGCTTCCCAGTTCCTATTTCCATGATATCTAGTTCCCATACCTGGTTACGCACTATCTGATCTCCCTTTCCTTGGCTCCTCCTGAATGGATCTCTGTCCCTTATTGAAATAAAATTTTAAAAGGTGCATAAACAATGAATTTTGGAACACTGAAAAAAATAAAATAATTTTTTTTTAAAAAAAAGGCTGCAGGAAAGGAATTATAAAGATGCTGAAGACAAACTTTCTCAGTTTCATTATTTGCCTAGAGCTTCTATGGCAGAAAATAAGAGCAAAGTATTCCCTCCCCTTTTCCCGAGGCCCATTACATAGCCCCTTCTGTGAACCCACAGAACCCCTAACTCAAGCTGCTAATCCTGGAGTCATGGATGAATTACATCATTGAAATAAGTAAGCTTTTATGGGGCTCCTGGAGAATCAACTATTATTTCCGACATTTCTGTGAGATTGTGATTTCTAAGATGATTCACTCGAGGATGTACTGATTACCCTCGATGTACAAGACACTGAGCAAGAAACTTGTTCTCTCTGTCTCTGTTCTCATGGAGTTTACCTACGGGAGGGGAAGAGAGAAATACATAAGTGAACAGACAAATAAATTTTAAAAATTACAAATTTGTATTACATGTTATAAATGAAACAAGCAAGAAACTGAGAAAGAGCACAATGGGAGAAACCTACAGGACGAGACCCTTACGAAGCGGTGACATTTGCCCTAAGACCTACCGGATGGAAAGCAGAGAGCGTACAAGCACTGGGCGTGCAGAGACGCAGCAGAGCCCTGAGTCCAAGAACACACAATGTGTTCAGCAAACTGGTCGGTGTCGGCTAAAACACAGAAACCCAGTGGTTGAAGAAGAAAGAAGTCCTACCATGCAAGACTTCGTGGCCCATTATAAGGACTTTAGATTTTGCTCCAAGTACAATGGGAAGCGATGGGTGAATTATAACCAGCAGAAATGCTTTGACAGAAAATGGTTTGACAAGTATTTTTTTAAATTATCCCTGTCTCTGGGTGGATAACGGATGACAAGTCAGAGAGAAGAGGACAGTTGGTAACTAATGCAGTAATTCAGGTGAACAGAACAATGTCTTGTACTAAGAAAAAGGCAATATCTGTGGCTAAAGTGGATGGATTCAAGACATTTTGAAGTCAGTATGACTGACTTGTATGCACGTGCCAACAGGACTTGCTTGTGGAAGGTGTGCGGCTGTGTCAGGAGAAGTTCACAGAGTTCCAGCAGGAACAGTTGGGTGACTAGGGGCACCACTTGTGGGAATGGGGAAACTCAGGTAGGGGGACAGGTTCAGAGAAGGAAATGTAGAGTTCCATCTGGGGTATACACTTCTAAGAAGTCTATGCGCCATCTCAGAGGGGACGTCAAGCAGGCAGACTGTCTTCTGAACATAACATTTGGTCAATCAATGACTACCTACTTCAATGCTATTTTTTAAACAATGAAAAATATTTCCACCTTTATCTTTCTTTCATTTTTCTTGTCTTCTTTTGTGACACTTAATAAGCAATGGGGGTTCGAAAATGTAGGGGCCAATTCCATTTCTCATTCCATGGTCATATATTCTAATGCTCTAAATAGGTGTGATGGTAGTAAAAGACTCAGCGGGGAGCCTGCTTTCTCCTCTCTCTGCCTGCCTCTCAGCCTCCTTACGATCTGTCTGTCAAATAAATAAATAAAATCTTTTAAAAAAAAAGAAAGAAGGTCATGGATAGCCTCTGTATAACTTATAAATGAATAAAACATAAGAAATACAAAGTTCCAAATACAACACTGAACTTGTCGATAGAGAACCCTATGCAGAAATTCCACACATATGGGTTATAGATAAGTAGGGCACATTCTTTTTCTACTCCATAGACTGTCAATACTGAATGTTGACTTGAAATTATAAAAGCATGTAATAGATCTGTGACTATCTTAGTGGATCCTTCCTATCCAAGGAGGGGACCCTTGTTGTAGGGCCACGGAAAGCTGACTTCCCATTCCTGCAGCAACAGGTTGTGGAATCAGCCACATAGAACACCAAGATGAACAGGAGTGGTCAGCAACACCAGCCCACGTGTGCTTAAGAAGATACGTCTGTGGACAGAATTTTTGGGTTTCTTCTCCCATAAACCTCAGCATCAGAGACCTCTACTCCCACCTCCCTGAAGATTTTTCGGACTGATAAGTGTCCACCACTTCCTGAAAATTCTGCTTGTGGATCTATTCCAAAGGCCTAAAAGATGATTCTACTTTTCCTGGGTTAAAAATTCTTTGACTTGGGACGCCTGGGTGGCTCAGTGGGTTAAGCCTTTGCCTTCGGCTCAGGTCATGATCTCAGGGTCCTGGGATCAAGCCCCGCATCGGGCTCTCTGCTCAGCAGGGAGCCTGCTTCCTCCTCTCCCTCTGCCTGCCTCTCTGCCTACTTGTGATCTCTCTCTGTCAAATAAATAAATAAAATCTTTAAAAAAAAAAAACTTTGACTTGGCTCTGGGGTCACAACTGTCCTTCATTCTTCCCCATGTAGACATCATCTCTTTAAAGGACTCCCAGAGGAATTATAACCACTGGATGGAAATTCCCAGTTATGTATTTAAAACCTCCCTTTTCCCAGAAGCCCGCCCATGACACAACTGCAGACATGCTCGTTAGGGATCTCGACGACCATGCCAAATGACTGACGTTCACTTTCAAGTCTGATGGAGGCTGCTCCCACGATTACTTAGATGCTCAAATTGGGAATTTATTAAAATATCTTGCTGCGTCAGAGAGACCTGTCTTCGAACCTGAGCACCACCATATTTCTTTTTTTTTTCCCCAATTTATTTATTTTCAGAAAAACATTATTCATTATTTTTTCACCACACCCAGTGCTCCATGCAAGCCGTGCCCTCTATAATACCCACCACCTGGTACCCCAACCTCCCACCCCCCCGCCACTTCAAACCCCTCAGACTGTTTTTCAGAGTCCATAGTCTCTCATGGTTCACCTCCCCTTCCAATTTACCCAAATTCCCTACTACTCTCTAACGCCCCTTGTCCTCCATGTTATTGGTTATGCTCCACAAATGAGTGAAACCATATGATAACTGACTCTCTCTGCTTGACTTATTTCACTCAGCATAATCTCTTCCAGTCCCGTCCATGTTGCTACAAAAGTTGGATATTCGTCCTTTCTGATGGAGGCATAATACTCCATAGTGTATATGGACCACATCTTCCTTATCCATTCATCCGTTGAAGGGCATCTTGGTTCTTTCCATAGTTTGGCGACTGTGGCCATTGCTGCTATAAACATTACCACCATATTTCTGTTTGCACGTCCTTGGCCGTGCTACCTAAGCCTTCCAAGCCCAGCTGCTAAGTTCTCAGCCTTGACTTCTTCATCTGTAAAAGGAGAGTACTATTAATTGCCACATCCGAGAGTTGTTATAAGGGTTAAATGAGAAAATGCCATAGTCGTTTAGCCCATTTCCTGGTACAGAGCAAGCAGACAAGAAGTGGCAGTCGTCAGGGGGGTCGTGGTGGTCGTGGTCGTGGTCGTGGTGGTCGCGACGGACAGCCAGGACGTCCGCACCATACTTCTTCGGCCAACTCTTCTTTTTTTTTTTTATGATTTTATTTATTTATTAGACAAGTAGGCAGAGAGACAGGCAGAGAGAGAGGAGGAAGCAGGCTTCCCACCGAGCAGAGAGCCCGATGCGGGGCTCGATCCCAAGACCCCGAGATCATGACCTGAGCAGAAGGCAGAGGCTCAACCCACTGAGCCACCCAGGTGCCCTCTTCAGCCGACTCTTAAACACACATGGTTCTCCAGCTACAACTCAGCTAAGAGACTTTCCTCCAAGACCACATCACAATATAACAAGGCACTGTGATGTGGCTCACACTGCTTCATGAGGGCTCTGTCCTCAACGACAGAGATGCTGTCCCAAAGCCTCCGTCTCCTTTCTGTGATTCAGTGCCGCATTATGAAAACGTCTTACACACTCCTATGCCCTTCATGTGACCTCCCTTCCCTGTTGTAGGGTGCCGACGTCCTACACACTCCTATGCCCTTCATGTGACCTCCCTTCCCTGTTGTAGGGTACCGACGTCCTACACACTCCTATGCCCTTCATGTGACCTCCCTTCCCTGTTGTAGGGTGCCGACGTCCTACACACTCCTATGCCCTTCATATGACCTCCCTTCCCTGTTGTAGGGTGCCGACGTCCTACACACTCCTATGCCCTTCATGTGATCTCCCTTCCCTGCCGACAACAGTGACCCCATCCTTCGTCCCGCATCTCGTTCACGTCCCTTCAATGCCCAGCCTCAGGGCTCCTGTCGCAGGACCCTTGGAGGTTCATTGATGCCCTAACCAGAGGTCAGGAAGGCTTGTTCTGAGCGTCTAACACACACCTGGTGCCACTTCAGGTAACTGCCCTTCGCCCTCACCATAATGCCCCTTGCTGTGTAGAAGCTGTGGATGGGGTTTGGAACAGCCGTGCAGCCCCTGGATCACCATCTGCTGGATCCCTCCTATCAGGGGCTGCCCTGAATGAAATTCTGTGTAAACGGCATGGAGAGGCTTGCTTTGATTTTTAGTCTCCAAGAGCCTTCTCAGTCTGGAGGATACTTTCCAATCCCTCCTCCTAACAACTGCAGAGCCGGCCAGGAGACCGAAGCGAAACAAGCATGCATAAAGGGGCCATGTTAGGGGAAAGCCCACCATCCCTGGGAGAAATCTCACTGTCCATGGGATGAAGACCATTGTCTGTAGACGAAATCCCCAGATGGCCACCACCTCTATGTGGGCAGACAGCCAGGTTTTCTTTTCGTTTTCTTTTTTTTTTTTTTTAAGATTTTATTCTTCATTTGAGAGAAAGAGAGAAGAAGAGAGAGCATGAGCAGGGGAGGGGTAGAGGGAGAGGAACAAGCCGACTCTCTGTTGAGCAGAGAACACGACGTGGGGCTCAGGGCTTATCCCAGACCCCAGGACCATGACCTGAGCTGAAGGCAGATGCTTACCCAAAGGAGCCACTCAGGAACCCCGATGGCCAGGTTTCTTGAGCATTTCAGACCACTGCGTGAGTATGAGGACGCCCCCAAAATGCCTAAGAAATTATTAGATATCCTATCCAAAACTGCAGGGAAGCCAAAGTGCTGGAAAAATATAGCAACTTGGCTGTTACAACTGTAGGATGCCAAGGGACTGGAGCTGCTTCTTACAGTCGGCCCCAGGGCATGCCCAGGACTTAAGTCACTGTCCTCGTACCTGCGATGAATCAACCCATTGCTACAGCAGCTGCTGTCATGGCTGACCTAAGAGAAACCAAAGAATCCATCAAAATGGAAATCAATTACAGTTATTTGCATAAGTTCAGTAAGAATCTCTCCTCCTTGTAACATGACACCATTAAAAACAGTGGTTCTACTTCCCAGGCTTTGACTGAAATGTCGCGCTTAGAGATGCACGTGGTCTCAGACACGACCAGACTTAAGCAGCTGAGATTTACTTCATGACCCAGCGAAGCCCCTTGGAAAAAGCTGTCCTGGTGTCTCACTTACAGGGTTCCCAGGAGCCGTACCAGGTGAGTGAAGATCCCTTCCTGGCAGGCTCGGGATCCCCAGGATACTTCAGGGACCTTGAGAAGAGAGGAAATAACCAAACCTGCGGGTAGAGCAGGCGCGTCCCACAGCAGGTGTCAGGCTTCGCTCCTAACCTTGCTAGGCAGCTAAAGGCTCAATCTGAAATTCGCTCCAAAGTTCCAACAAAGCATATTCAAAGGAACCTACACGGCCACTCGCTATTCTTGCTGCACTTACATAAATAATTAGGCCACGTCTGTTGAAACCTGGACTTGTTCTACAAACAACATGGTCTTAATTTGGCTCCTTTTCACAGAAATGAGGGAGGCTCCAGAGAGGAAAGAAGCTGTTTCAGGGACACACTGTTATGGGGGTTAGAGTCGAGATCCCATTAACTGTCCTCGGATGTTTATTGTTCACCTGTAAGACCAGGCTGGATTCTGAATTCTTCTGGTTTCCCTGCGTATCTAATTTCTGCCTGATGGTTTTCACATCGTAGGCCTGACTCTGAATGCCGTCCCGCAGGACCACCTCCTGAAACGAGACCCGTTAACCTGAACTGAACTACCTCGGCTCCCTGTGAAACGTGGAGCCGCTGTGAGGGACCGCACGTGAGAGTTCTGAAGCCCTGGCCGTAGGGCGCCTGGGCGGCTCAGTGGGCCAAGCGCCCAACTCTTGATTTCGACTCGGGTCATGATCTCAGGGTTGTGAGATCGAGCCCCCCTCAATGGGGTGTTTGCTTGAGATTGTCTCTCTCCCTCTCCCCATGCACACTGTCTCTCTCAGATTAATAAATCCTCAAAAATAAAATAAAGGCCCTAGAAGGGCGGGGGCTCACGTGGTACTGGGGAACCCCCACAGCCCCAGTCCTCAAGTCCTGACCGATGCCCCGTTTCAGGCAGAAGGAGCCAGAGCAGTCGCTGGCCCAGGCCTTCAAGAACCAGGAACGGTGACAGTCGGGGTAGAACGGGCTCATGGGAACCAAACCACTGCCATGTTGGTGCTGAAGGAAGATCTGCCCTAGTTACGGCCTACACGGTGTTTGTCTAATCACCCCTGGCCTCACCTTGCGCCGGCCTCTCCGCTGCATCAGGAAACAGCTCCCGTCACCACCCACCGCTCACCCTGACGCTCACAGTCACTCCGACGGCCACGTCTGCAGAAAGGACCTCTCTGCCGGGTCACTGAGGAGCCGCAGTTCTGAGTCTTCCGTCTTGTAGGTATGTTAACCTCACGTTGCTGCTCACAAGGACGCGAGTCCCCTCCTGCTATCGGGCTCGGGTCACTGCGAAGAACCGTGTGCGCAGACCGTGTGGGCCGCGAGGAGGTCGGGCCGGGTGCGGGCGTGCGGACGACACTGACCCCATCTCCGGGGCTCCACCACGTTCCTGCCCGTGCAATGACCCCCTCAGGGCCTTGGAGGCTGGTGCACGCGCTAACTGGAACGCGGGGGTCTTGCTCTGAGCTCCCCCCGGCCCACGGATGGCGCCACTTTGAGGTAACGACCCTCGGACCCCACCACAACGCCCCTCACTCTAGAAAAGCTGCAGACTAGGGTCTAACTGTGCAGAGAAGCGTAGCCCCTGGGTCCTGGCCAGGCAGCCCCCGTCGGGGCCCCGAGCGAAACTGTGCGAACAGTACAAGCGGCCCGCTTCGTGCTTCCGTCTCAACGTGCTTCCTCGGTCTGGAGGACACTTTACAGGCCTCCTCCACCTCCTCCACCTCCCCAGCTGTCAATTCCATTTCCCAAATAATTGTCAACACAGACAGGAAAATCCATACAGCCCCTTGGGGCACAGACCCACACAAGTGCCCTCCAGGATTCTGAAGTACTTGGTGGACAGAAGAACACTAAAGGCGAGGCGCCTGGGTGGCTCAGTTGTGAAGCCTCTGCCTTCAGCTCAGGTCATGATCCCAGGGTCCTGGGATTGAGCCTCCTGTCTGGCTCCCGGCTCAGCGGAAGCCTGTTTCTCCCTCTCCCACTTGCCCTGCTTGTGTTCTGTCTCACTGTCTCTCTCTGTCAAATAAATAAATAAAATCTTAAAAAAAAAAAAAAGAACACAGACAGGATTGGAAAAGGAACATGTGACAGAGTCACAAAAGCAGCAGAAGTGGTCATGAGCGATTTTGTATTAGGTGCAGGGTTCACTGGATAGACTAATTCCTTCCAGTATGATAAAAAGGAAAACCAAGGTCTTAGACAATTATTTTGCAACATGTGCAATGCCTGACATGTTTCAAAAACTCCTAAATTAGATGAAAGTATAAGTGAATTCTCAGGGAAAAGTTGTTTTATTTTCTGCATAAGTATTCACTACTGGGACAGGTAGTTACGGTTTATTAAGTTGGTGTGCATTTGGAAGCTGTCTCCCTTTCACAGATTTTATAAGAATGACCTGTTTCCTTTTTTTTTTTTTTTTAATTTCCTTCAGACATAATTCTCTTGATACTACACATTTCACTGTGGGATGTGAAACTCTACCTGACGAGGGGCACTAAAATGTTGCAATAGCGTTAGATAGACCTAGAGGAGTGTCTTGGCCAAAAGCAGATCATTGTGTAGCCCTAATGCCTGTGTTGTATTCGTGGAAGGAGCCTTCTGATTACCACTCATGACTTAGCAGGAATGTCTTCCTTTAATAAACTAATGCCTGCTTCACGGTTGATCCTCACAGCACCCAGGGCCCATTCTCACCCATCAGTTTGTGCTCTAAGGAGAAAACTGGGCCCCAATACAAGAACCAAATCCTAACTTCTCAGGGAAACTCTTGACTGCTCTCTTCTCTTCTCAGGGCTCTCCAGATCACACTTTACAAGAGGCTATGAGAGTAAGAAGAATCCCAGGTACCATGGTTCACAGACCTGCAGGAAAGTCAGACAATACCAAGAATACGGAACAAATCAGACAGAGCACTTCAAAAATAGAGCGGCCTGAGATGTAATGTCAGCCGCTGGAGGGGGACTTGTGCTATTCTGGAGGAACAACTGTGTATTTATATCTCCACCAACCTCCCTTGAATCATTAATAGCACTAGAAATCCCAGAAGCAAACAAAGAAAAAAGTTAACATGGCTGATAACCCTACCCGGTTCTGTGGGCTCTCCACATTTGGTATGGGATCTTGTCTCTGGCTTCAGTCTGGGCCTTGTGGACTTCTGGCTGAGAAGCAGACTACAAACTCGGGTCATAAACCTTCTCTTAGTATTTGTGTCAAGGTGTTCAGATACGTGACCTCCAGAGTCTGATGTGCTGCTGTGCATTCCGTTCTATCAAACATTCTAACAAATGATCACTGAGCAAAAAGAATCAGAAAACTTGGTATTTACAGAGGTAAAAACCCAGAGACTTGATGTAAAATTGTGACACCTCAAACACGGGTAAGATCAGATGATCACACCCCCAGACCCCAGACATAAGTGATCCATGCTTCAGTTCAGGCTGAAGAGATCTATAGAAATAACTGCATTCCGATTCAAGGGGAACACGGGGAGCCTAGATTTTCTCCCTCCATACACAGCCTGGACACCAGAGCACTGCTTTGAAATTACCTATACACACACACACACACACACACACACACACACACACAGCCGTCTACACAAACATGACTACTATCCCAGCATTTTCACTAGTATTACTTTACTGTCCCAAGAGACACCTGCCTAGGCAGCAAATAACTAGATTGTTAATCACAAAAAATTCCCAAAAGATCATCAGCTCTTCAAGGAGCATCACCATTCTTGGGGTGCCTGCGTGGCTCCAGCGGTTAAGCGTCCAACTCTTGATTTTGGCTCAGGTCGTGGTCTCAGGGTCGGGAGAGCGAGCCCTGCACAGAGCCTGCTTAAGAGCCTCTGTCACTCTCCCGCTGCCCCCCCTCACCACATGCGCGTGTGTGCTCTCTCTATATAAATAATTAAAAATAAAAAAGTATCAACATTCTTGGACCCCGTGTTTTCACCCATCCTAAACTGTTATATCGCTACCCTTACCCAATCCTAACCAAGTTCCTTCATTTCAAACAAAACTTCCAATTCCCAATGGAATCCAACCTTGCTTTTCCCCTCCAAGACATGGCCAAGGCTCTGTCAAGGTAGTGTTCTCCTTCGCGGTGGTAACCAGTAAGTTCAGCTGTGTCTTGCCAATTGCTCGGGCTGGTGATACTTTATAGGCAAGCATCAAACCATTAGAAAAAGACTCAAACTCGGAAGTCAGAAAACTTATTTGGATTCTTGTTTTATCATTCACAACTCTGAAAGTAATACTTAGTTTCCTTGTTTGTATTTTGATGATAAAGAAATAACTTCTTTATAAGAATGAAGATTTGACCATATAAGGTACATGTGTGAAAGCACTCTTAAGTATTAAAGCTGTGTACTAAGATTAGTTGTTACTACTGTTAAGCAGGGTGTTCATTAAACTGGCTGTCCACCAGGGCCAAGAGTAGCACACACCCCACGACCAGGTGTAGACTCCCGGCTAACCTGAGGCTCCCTACTCCCTACAAAGAAGAGCTTGCTCTGGTCACAACATCATCGCAATACCAAACCACTTAAACACATGAATTCTTCATTATACGTTTTTCAATAATAAAAAAACTAAAATTAAAATCATTGTAACTGATAAAATCTAATACATTTCCAAAATATATCTTGTAACAAGTGAATATAAAAATGGGAAACTGAATCTATTAGTTTCTATTTAAGGCACTGCACATGAGTGATTTTTAAAGAAAACTGTGAAATACTTAAGAAGTTAGAAATTTATTATACCATTGCTATGTATGATTCAAATAGACTTTGGAAAATACAACTGTACAATTAATCCTTATGAATCAGTTATCTGGAAATAACCACATTTCAAAATAAAAACATAACCACTAATTCATTTATCTGCCTGTCCACAAGGAGGACTATTTTCTCCAGACAATTTGGCTTTTTTTTTTTTTTTTTAAAGATTTTATTTATTTTTTTGACAGAGAAAGATCACAAGTAGGCAGAGAGGCAGGCAGAGAGAGAGAGAGAGGAGGAAGCAGGCTCCCTGCTGAGCAGAGAGCCCGATGCGGGACTCGATCCCAGGACCCTGAGATCATGACCTGAGCCGAAGGCAGCGGCTTAACCCACTGAGCCACCCAGGCGCCCCCAGACAATTTGGCTTTTTGACATATACACTAAAGGGTAATTTTCTTGTCTTTTTTGGAAACAGATACTTTCTTGACACTGCTTCCAAATCTACCTGGCTTAAAGATCACCTTAAGACGAGAACTCTTTCTTCTCAACTACAATAATTATTGGAGAATCACTTCCCACCATAAACGAACACAGGGACACTGAAATAACAAAACACACAGCGAATGAGAATCAAAGATGAATCTGAATTTCATGCAATCCGGGAAAAGACAGACAAGATGTTCTGTAACACCGGAAATGGAAGTTTAATGAAATTTTAAGTGAATAATAAAGCATGAATAGATGGTTTGGGGCTGCTAAGACACTTCTATGGGATTTTTTTTAATCCCAGCTTCATTCTGAAGGCAAGCTGAGGGCACCGGGCGTGAGGCAACAGTTAGGAGCTCTGCGCCGGAGTTAGACCCCAGTCCTTCTTACTCCGCGCCCGAGAAGGCTGGACTTTAGGGATTGTATCAATGGGCCTTTTTGCCTTCTGGTTTTCCAATGGGACTCCGCCAACGGAAGGCACCAGAAGGACATCCAAGAACAGGAGAGGGAGGTGGAGTATGGAGTCCCCAGTTCCCCTTCTGCGGAGTCTTTGAGCCTGATGACACATCTCTCCCCAAATCTACAATCCGTTCAGCCAATCCTTTCCACACAGCCGTGGGTCCAGGAGTGGTTCCCCTCCCCCATCCCCCCAGTTCTAGGGGTGGAAGTGGCTTCTGATGTTGCTAACTCCATGCTGGTTTCTCTAAATCCTGCAATACTCTTATAAAAAACCCTCTTAATAAACTCTCCTCCAGGTACCCAGTTTGAATGTGTTTCTTCCCAGAACCTTGACTGATACTCAGAAAAGCCATCAAACAGCTCTCTGCCTCAGTGCGTGCAGCTGTAGAGCCAGTCTAGTGACAGAATGTACCTCGGAGGATGGTTCCCAGCGTCCCCGTCAGGGGAAACACTCAGTCACTGTTAACTACAAGCATGGTACATCTCTATCATTACTGAAATAGCATTAGTTCTTTTTTCAAGACAAAAAAAAAAATACACTTTACTTTACATAGTAACATTTTGGAGAATGCCCGTGGTCCTGAAAATGAGATTGTATTGTTATTAACCCCCTCATAGTCTTTTGCTAACTTGGTAGTTCCTTAATGACCCTCTTCTATCTCCTGCTCTGACAATGAATCAGCTTCCAAATGTCGGCTCTCAGCAGAAATCAACACGAAATAAAACAAGGCTCAACATTAAATAATCGATCTCTTAAAGGGACCTCGGGGACAGGGAAGAGAGAAAACAGATTTCAGCAATGCCTAAACATGTTTCCTGAGGGACACACGTCCACCCATTTGAAAGGTTTTATTGGCACTGGGAAAGTTTCATCCACGAAAAATAACGATCATTAGCCTTTCCATGACAACTGTGGTCCCTACAATATCCATCACGCTCCCGGGGTTCATAGCTTTTCACAGTTCTGATCCCTCGGCGCAAGACATTAGTGAGTATTGATGCGATTTTGATTGTTTCTCACATAAACTCCATGCCACTTGTCACCAAGTCCACATGCCCTAAAGATCATTATTGAACTTTGGGGAGTTCTGTATGTATGAAGCAATTCTGAACTTGCCCTGCAATTTTAACCAAGGTCATACCAGTGAAAGCCTTGGCAATTTGGTTTGATTAATAGGGTCAGTCAGAGGGAGACCTCAGATCAAAAAAGATTTTTAAAAGCAGCAAATCTGTACTAAAATATCTAGCAAAAAAAAAAAAAATCACGAGAGCATGAAGACACATCCTAGAGCATGTATTTCATATGAATGACCACATAGTTTTTATCTGAATTAAAATTCTCTTTACTAACTACAGAATCTTCATTGCACAAGTCAAAATTAGTATTACTTTTAAAGGCTGAAATAGCTTAAGCCTAGGAACGTTATAGTGGGACTCTATTCCAATCATTCCCAATACTTCAAATAAGCTTAAGGGGCGCCTGGCTGGCTCGCGCCATACAGCATGTGACCCCTGATCTCAGGGTTGTGAGTGAGCCCCACATCGGACGTGGAGCCTACTTTGAATGAATGAAGGAATGAATGAATGTGCTTAAAAATATCACTAGTGATCTCGTTTTCTAGCTCTAGAGAACCCGAGAAAACACATTTGCTGCACATCCTGTAGAGTGTATGTGTAAACTCCCATACAGAGTTTGGTCTTCAGCATCTAAATGGGCATATAAATAAGTGTATAAATAAGTACATGTATGTGTTTATAAACCCATAATATACACATGTATACATAAATATGCAATGTGTTTCAGAAGTCCTAAAATGCACATTTTTAACACGTTAACACCTCTGAAATTGGGATGCATATTATAATCTAATAACGTGGAATGCCTGAGTGACTCAGTCAGTTAAGCATCTACCATCATCCAGGGTCGTGATCTCAGTGTTCTGGATCGAGCCCCAGATCGGGCTCCTTGCTCAGCAGGGAGCCTGCTTCTCCCTCTGCCTGCTGCTCCCCCTGCTTCACTCTCTCTCTCTGACAAATAAATAAATAAAATTTTAAAAATAATAAATAATCTGATAATGTGACATTATTATAACATAGTAATTATTATAGAGCCTTTTTTTCTACTTTACCATCATATACCTCAGTGATATATCTTATAATCAACAGCATCTTAAATAGTGTGTATATGTCTGTGTGCGCGCGCGCGTGTGTGTGTGTGTGTCTTACTCCTACTATTTTCCTTTGTTGTTGTTTTAGCCCTTTTATATATGCCTCTTGAGGTAATTTTAATCGTAAGAGTCACAGGTTTACACATCTGGTAGATATGCCTTACTTACTAGGAGAAAACAAGCAAAGTCAATGATGAAACATGTTGTCAACCCTCACCACACAAAAATTAAACTCTGAATTGTTGAGTTGATTATAGTGAAACCAAACTTCAGGAACAAAGTTCCAAGAGGAAACACAGCCAATGAGCCACACCATCTCCGAAGCAGAAAATAATGACCCATGAAACTAACTGAAGGTTATCAGGCTCAAACTTCATGGATACATTATCCTCCTTACGGATGATTATAATGACTTTTGATGCATGAATGCGTGGAACTAAATTTTATATAACATTAAGATACACAGGCGCTGCATAGTTTCAAATCCATGCTATTAAAACCACAAGTGCTAAAACTAATTTCATCGTTTCTATGCATAACCACTGATACATTCCATTGGTCCCAATCAGTCCCATTAATCTTACTTTCCATTTCCTAGATGTTAGCTCTTAGAATTTGTCATTTTTCTGATTTTCCATTCTCTTTTCTCTTAATTTAGGTCAAGTTTGGACTTCATTAAAGTTGAAGTTACAGTTTTCAAAATCACTGCTTATCACCATTTCCTTGAATTTCCTTTTAGAGAATCTTTCACCTGGTAAGAAAACTTCATTCAAAATATTCAAAAGAGATTTGCTGGGTGCCCACTGGGAGACCCAAGACAGAAAGAACCGAAGACCAAAGAAAGGTGAGAGTGACAGTCTTCTCTTTGGTTCCCAAAATGTGGTCCATTGTCTAGGAGTATCAGCATCATCTGGAAACTTCTTAGAAATGCAGAACCTCAGGTCTCAGCCCAGACCTACCATCTCAGTTAGGGTCCTTCAGAAAAAGAGATCCAGTAGGAAACAGACACAGATAGAGGTGATATGGATATAAATATAGAGACACACGAAGAAATTCATGAGGAATTGGCTGACACAGTTATGGACACTGACAAGACCCAATAGCTACACCATGTGTTGGCAAACGGAGGGCCAATGGTTTAGTCTGAGTCCGAGGGTGGCAGGCCTAAGATCCAAGAAGAGCTGACGTTTCAGTTCAAGCTGAAGGCAGGAAGAAGCCAAGACTGAAGGCAGTTAGACGGGAAGAATTCTCTCTTGCTTAGGGAAGGGTCAGCCTTTTGTTCTATTTAGGCCTTCAACTGACTGAGTGAGGCCCACCTGCATTAGGGAGTGCATTCTGCGGCAGTCTACCCATTTAAATGTTAATCACACCCTCACAGACACACCAGGAATGGTGCCTGACCACACATCCAGGCACCCGATAGCCCATCGATCTGACACATAAAACTAACTGGCACACCTCCCGTCTGGAATCTGCATGTTGGCAGTCCATGGGCACTGCTGTTTGAGAAGCATTCGTGTAGTCTCTGTGCACAAGCACCTCACAGAAACACACACCAATAACTGCAACACAGCATGGTTCCAGCTGCAATCCAACAGTCCAAGGTTCCGGGGCGGCTGGCATGGGAAGCAGCGATGACCCCTGCGAACACACCAGGGAGGACGCACAAAAGAGGGGCCCCTTGACTAGGTGCTAAAGACGAGCAGGCGTTCCCACACATGGCCTCTGCGCCCAGACTACCAGGCTTGGAAGCAACAACTCGGCCACTTACTAGTTGCGTGACCTGGGGTGAGTAATCTGACCCTGCCGTGCCCCGACTTCCCCATGTGTAAAATAGGGGAAATGGCCACACTCATGTCACAGGGCCATTGTGCTGATTAAATGAGCTAATACATGTGACGCTACAACAACGCCTGATGCGCAGAAGCACTGCAGAGTGTGAACCACCATCATCCCCGCGTTCTCAGATCTCCTCCACGGGTTCACCGGTGTTCGCAGCTCCTCATTTAATGTTCCATCAGCCTCTGCCCCTTCAACCATGGCGTCATCCGTTCCTGGGAGAGTCTTCTGGATTCCCCTGATGGCTTGTTTCTGTTTCGTTCTGTTTGGTGGGTTCTTATGTTGGCGTGAAAGAACTACACACACGTGCAAACGTCCTCAGGAGGCGTAGGCTACGTTACAACAATCAGTCCTTGAAAAACTGTACGAAATGACACGTATTGTGTGCTCACTGCCCTCACTGCCCTGTGAGCTCTTAGCTGTGCTACAGTCGTCCCCGCTGCCCCCCTCGGCCCTGATCCACAGCGTCAGTGACCTGCTGTCCACCACGGTCTGGAAGCAGGGGACCCTCCTTCTGACATATCATCAGAAGGTCAGTAGTAGCCTAAAGCGACATCCTAAAGCCCATGTCATTCACCTCCCTCCGTCGCATCACAGAGCTCCCATCATCACGGGAAGAGCGGTGAGTACAGCGCACCAAGGCTTTGAAAGACAGAAAGGAAGAAAGACCACATTCATCTGACTTTCATTACAGTATATGGTTATAATTGTTCTATTTTATTGTTGCTTATTATTGTGAATCTCTTATTGTGCCAAATTTATATAGTAAACTTTATCATATATCTATGTAGGAAAATGCATGTATGTCTATGTAGGAAAATGCATATACAGGATTCAGTACTACCTTCCATTTCGGAGATCTAGAGGGGGTCTTGGAACACATGGATAAAGGGGGATTCCTGTCACTCACTGAATTCTCATAACCCTCTGAGGCAGGTCGCATGATTAACTCTATGTTTCAGATGCAGACACAGAGACACAGAAAGGCTAAGCAGTCTGCCCAAGTTCACAAAAATAGTCAGCAGTGGAGGCAGTATTAATACCCGGTGTTCTGGTTCCACACTTAACCACTCTGCCACACTGCCTCTCGATGGGTGAAAATTTAGGGAGAAGAACTTGGGAAGGTGATTTATAAATCTGGAGTGTGTCAATTGTTTTAATCATATATTTGTGACCTATAGATTTGACACGCACAGGAAATATAGACTGGCCTCTTCCCACTCCAAGTTCAGACTGACAAAGGGTTGGTTCCAAAGACAATAAACAGGGAATAGTAGGGTCAGAGACTACCCACAGGAATCTACTTCCTATAACAGGATAAGGCTGGCTGATGTAACTAACAGACATGCAGATGTGCAAAACTTCAAGCACAATAAACATGTATTTCTGGGTCTGGTGTGAATACAAGGCAGATGTCCCTCACTGACAAGTGGCCTCCTCACAGAGGTTCCTTCCTTTGGCTCCGCCGTGCCCGCGTGCAGCCATCTGCATCCAGCCAGCAGAGGAAGGAGACGTGGAGGAAGCATCCCTGCTTCTGCGACACACATCACTTCCATTCATGTTCCGTTAGTGAGAAACAGTTACTCGGCCACACTCACAAGCGAGAAGACTGGGAAACGTACCCCAGCCGGCTCACTACTTAGCAGAGATAAGGATGTACAGTAGGAAGGGGCAAGAACTCCGGGGCACAGCTAGCCACCTCTGACACGTTCTTGCCGTGGGGATTTTGCGGGCCCCCCATCGCGTGGCAGCGTGGCTCTGGGAGACCCCCCCTGCGGAATCTAACGGGAGAACGAGAGAACCCCATTTCCACAGCTCACCCTGGTCACTGGCAGTTGGCCGGGCAGTGCCCCTTGAGAGGGCTCGATGCAGAGAAACAGAGAAACCGAGAAACCACGGTCTCCTGAACTGGACTGTAGAGCCAGGGTGGAGAGTCCTCCCTCACCTCCTCGCATGAAAAAATCCATGCAAGGTCAATACTTCATGTTTACTTAATATCTGCTGTTTAAAATATCTGATTACCTGGATGAAAAACAGCCCTGCAGCAGCACACAAATATTCTCAGTCCTTTTCAGATTAAGAAAAAGATCCAGGGGCGCCCGGGTGGCTCAGTCAGTTAAGCACTTGACTCTTGATTTTGGCTCAGGTCATGATCTCAGAGCCATGGGATCGAGCCTCACATCAGGCTCTGAGCTCAGCATGGAGCCTGCTCCAGACTTTTTCTCCCTCACCCTCTGCTCCTGCCCCCCGAACGCCAGCATCATGTGAGTGCAAGCGCTAGCGCTCTCTCTCTCTCTCTCTCTCTCTCACAAAATAAAAAGAAAGAAGGAGGGAAGGAAGGAAAGAAAGAAGGAAGGAAGGAAGGAAAAAGGTCTGAAATTGTTAAACTTCCAAGGGATTAAAAAACTCTAAAATGGGGCGCCTGGGTGGCTCAGTGGGTTACGCCGCTGCCTTCGGCTCAAGTCATGATCTCAGTGTCCTGGGATCGAGTCCCGCATCGGGCTCTCTGCTTGGCAGGGAGCCTGCTTCCCTTCCTCTCTCTCTGCCTGCCTCTCTGCTTACTTGTGATCTCTCTCTGTCAAATAAACACATAAAATCTTTAAAAAAAAAAAAAAAAAGCTCTAAAATGAATAAATGGCATGAAATTTGGTTCCTTAAAACTGGTGCTTCTCTAAATTGAGTTCCATCTGCCTTTCAGAATTGCAAGAAAAAGGCTCTGATGTATTCAGTGGTCGTGGATTTCCATATAAATATTGTCTAATCATAATTCCTATGGTAACTATGGCTAATTATATGGCCAGCACAGTGAAACCCCAAGTTGAAAAATCCTTGACCTAGAGAATCTATTTCAATGCAATAAAAAATAAAAATGTAATTTCAAACGTGTATTTTGCCCTTGTAGGAACGTTTGTCACTGCCCTACAACATATCCAGACGGACCTGAGAAAGCATAACAAGTACGTTCCCTGAAGAGTATGTTTTTGCAAAGTTAGATTTAAATGTCACGTATGTCAAGCTTTGTGTCTTCTTCACCTTATTTATATTATTAAATGGTAAAATTAAAACTGTATTAAACAGTTCAAGCTTTGGGTTGGTGGCAAGTAAATTAATTCCGATCAAGCCAAAGCCCTGCTGAATAAAGCATGTATCCCAGAAGGGAAACTGTGCCAGAAGAGAAAGCCTAGGATGCCCGTCCCTTCTTGCCTTTGAAGCTAAATATTCATATCATGAATCCCAGGTTCCGCACCGAATGAGAAACCAAACGCTAGGGACAGTGCACGACGACTGTGAAGCCTTGATGCCAGCCGGGGCTGTCCGCAGTGACACACGACACAGGAAAGAACCGCGCCTCCAAGAAGCCACCAAGGCCAGGCATGTTCTCTACCGCGGCAGGTGGTCCCGCCCCGCAGACTTCAGTCAGGCTGCCCGGCTCCCTGCCCTTTCCCAGCCGGGGTCCCGAGCCTCTGCAGGTTCCGCGAGCGGCCCAGCACCTTCCAAACTATCCTTTTCTGCACCTTGTAGACCAAGAACTCTAATGGCAAGACCCCTCTTAACACCTGAGGACACGGGGGCTTGGAACAACTGAATGACCCGGCCGAGGTCACACAGCCAGTTGCTAACAGCAGAGAACGGAATCCTGGCCCAGGGCTGTCCCTGTTTCCCTGAGTCACTTTATAGGGACTCCTGGTCAGAGATTTATTTCTGAACCTCAAAGGCACTGGAAGTGGTCCGGAACGTTTCCCCAGAGGCGATGCTCTTGCTGCTCCCTCTGCCCCCCGCCGCTTGCTGCCCTCAGGGGAACCCGCACACTCTGTGCCGCACAAATATCACCCCACACGATAGGACCCCCTTCCTAATAGACAGGATTCCTTAAAGCTCCTTCTGTGCTCTACACAATGTAGGGAGTTTGTCGGCCATTTTTTTAAGAGATTTTATTTATTTATTTGTTTGTTTTCGAGAGAGAGAGTGGGGCACACGGGAGCAGAAGAGTGGGGAGGGAGAGGGAGGGAGCGCCTCCAGCAGACTCTGCTCCGAGTCCGGAGCCCCCCACGGGCTCCATCTCATGACCTGGAGACCCCGACCTGAGCCAACATCAAGAGTCAGATGCTTAAGCACCGGAGCCAGCCTTGCTCCCCATTCAGCTGTTTTGAGATTTGCAGAGCTGCAAATTATTAGAACAATCTTTTCTTTCCACGTGTTCAGCCATGACTGAGAGCCGAAATAAAGAATTTGTGGACTAAAAGCGTCGCAAGGAAATTCCACCAAGGGGCTTTTCCTGAGCAAGAACTTTGCCAACCCTAGTCTTTCCCTCACTACAGATGGGCCCAAAACTGTGGAAAAGAAGCCCTGTAGCCAGGGAACCACCGGAATTTCGGGTGATTCAGAGAGACCCATGCAACAAAGTGGCATTTCCTCATGGGAAGAAAGAGGCCAGTCCCTTCTAAAGGTCTAAGTCGTCTTCTCCTTGGAAGTCCTGCACCAAACAGAAATGAACGCGGCTCAGTCTTTTCTGTTTTGTAGGAAAGAATTGAGAGGCAGTCTAGAAAATAAAGCAACAGAGAATAAAAACACCAGTGTCTTCTTCTTCTATCAGAAAGACTCTTTTCATCAAGCAAGCAAAGATTTTGCTTAATATAAAGAAATCCTATATCCAGGTGGTTAAGACCTACTTTGAATCTCCGGTAGGTTTCCAGGAATATTATCTTCTCTAAAGTAAAGCTTCTTAACAAAGCTTGATTTAACCCCTTAGAAAACTATTTCTCTGCAGGACAATTCACAAAAGTTATTATAAGCCAATTCTGTGAATTGCTATTGACCTGGATAATTCATATGGTATACTATGAAAACACATCAGCCCCGACACCCAAGAGTACCCCAAAGAGATGTTCTTGCCTGAATTTGTGCTCCTGGACTTGGAGACATTCCAGGAAAGTGGTACACACCTAGACAGGGATTTTTTTTTTAAACAATAAAAATTTATCATTTCACAGTTTATGTCAGAAGTCTAGACACGGCCTAACTGGGTCTGCTCAGAGTCTCACCAGGTCTTAGGGTGTCAGCTGGGCTTGTGGCCCCATCAGGAGCCTGGGGTCCTCTTCCAAGCTCATTCAGGTGGTGAGAAAAGGCATCTCCTTGTAACTGTAGGACTGAAGTCCCCGCATTCTTGCTGGCTAGAGCCAGAGGTCGCACTCAGGGGAGGAGCTGTCTCAGGTCCTGGCCTTGTAGGTCTCTCACAATATAAGGGCTTCCTTCAAACCCGGGAGGAGAATCTCTATTGCTTTGAATCTCCGAGTCCTCTGAATAACACCCATTGATGAAGACAAGCTATCCAGGATAACATTCCTTCTGACTCACTTAAAACCAGCTGATCTGAGATTAACCTGCAAAATTCTTTCATCACCCAGTCATAGGAGCGAATTCCATCGCATTTACAGACCCATCCATGCTCAAAACGGAGCAGATTATAAAGAGTGTCTAAAAGGAATAAATAAAAGGGAGGGGCAGGAGTTTTGGGGGCCATCTCTGTGTTCTGCCTGCTACACAGACCACGTCCTTTCAGAATGACTTTCTATTTTCCGCACTGGTTCAGAATTGAGGTGTGGAGTGGAAGGTGCGTCAGTGAGTACTATGTCTAAAGATCTTACGGGTCCATAGTTACAAGAACCCGGTGGCCACTATCTGCCATCATTACCCAGCAGCTAGATAGGAAAAATTCTTGCTGGTGCAGAAAGCAATTCTTCTCTTTCCACAGACCTACCAGAGCTCCGACTTCCCTTAAAACTCAACTCAATCAATGTCTGTAAAAAACCTTCTTTGTTGAAAGTCAGCTGTGCCCTCTTACTCTCCTCCCGTGTCTTTCATGCAATCCTCTCCATCAGCCAGCACTGTGATTTTGGACAAATCACTTTGCCTTTCTGGGTCTAAGTTTTCTCATTTGTAGAACTATAAGAAGGTCATTCTAGGTGACACTGAAGCTGTCTCCCAGGTCTATTCAATAAGTCTAGGTAAATCCAAATACCTAGACTTATACCATCTAAACAGAAAGTAGAACCATGTGAGAAGTCACTGAATTGAATGTTGGTTCCAAGCCATTGCTCTGGGACACCATCAAAGCTCAGAACTGACACAGTGTAGAGGAACAGCACGGGACAGGACACGACAACCTTCCCCCTGGTGGTGGGAGTCACTGAACCTCCACTTCAAGCATCTGCATTCATCGCTCTCATGATTGTCCAGTCATCTCTGTTCAAAACCTCATCAATGATCCTCCACTTACAACGCTTACACCTTTCACAGTCAGTATGGGGATCATACTTTGGGTTTTTTCCATTACTAAACTGGCTTTTAGCCCTGGCTCCTACATCCCATTAGCCCCTCTGTGACTGAATTTTTCCATAAAATGGAGCTACCCTCCTCAGGAGTTAGTGCGCAGAGCAAGTAAGAGCAGGTATGCAGTAATACGTTATGCAGATTAAGGCATTATCAGTATTGTTATCAATAATCATAATTTTTAAACATACACAGAGTTCTGTTACATGCCCTAGATCAATCAAAGATGACTTAACCTTGCATAAATGCAACACAAAATTCACCAAGATGGACAAATACCTTTTTTACATAATAAAGCCCCAAGAGACTCATAGATGTTTAACCTGGAGTGAAATATTCCCTTTCAAACTTCCTGGGACTTTGAGAGGCTGGACTGGACATGACAAAAGCATTCTATTCATTTCACTTCTGTCTTCTGATATTTTTTAATTTCACAACACAAATTTATATACCATCTCATTAAACTCTGAGAACCCTCCAATGCTAATACCGTGTGAATAATTTACTTCTCCTTCCTCCTCCTAACTTTCACATCAATACACTGTCCTCACACCTTCCTAACCAAATCTGTTTCTTTAAAAGTTTCCCCTAACTGAGGAGCCGAGCCGGCGGAGGAGTAGCGGCTGAGCCGACATCAGGGAGCAGGAGCCCCGCTAGACCGCTTGTCCAACCACGGCGAACACCTACAAACCCAACAGGAGACGGAGAGAAGCGGAGCCGCAATTCTAGAAACAGAAAACCGACCACTTTCCGAAGGGTGGGAAGGCGGACACGTGACTCCAAAGCGGCGGGAACTAGACCGCGGGGGAGGGGCAGCTCCCGGCCAGCGGCGGAGCCGGGGCACAAAATCGGGACTTTTGAAAAGTCTGTGCCGCGGAGGGACGTCGCTCCAGAGGCTGAACCGGGGCGAAGCCCACGCGGGGTCGGCGTGGCCCCAGGTCCCGCGGGGTCGCAGAAGGATCGGGGTGTCTGAGTGCCGCAGAGCTCGCGGGTATTGGAGCGGGAAGCCGGCTGCAGAGACGGAGCCGAGCAGTGAGCTCGCAGCTCGGGGTCACCTTGACCCGGTCGCAGGCTCGGAGAGCTCAGAGCCGGGCTGGAGGCCAGGGAGGAGTGATTGAGCGCTTTTCTCCAAGGGTGCACTGAGGAGTGGGGCCCCGAGCTCTTGGCTCCTCCAGGCAGGAGACCAGGCCGCCACCATTTTCATCCCCGCCCTCCGGAACTCTACGGAAAGCGCTCAGGGAACAAAAGCTCCTGAAAGCGAACCCAAGCGGATCACCCAGCCGGCCCTGATCAGGGTGGGGCAATTCCATCTCAGGCAAAGACACTTGAGAATCACTACAACAGGCCCGTCCCCAAGAAGATCAACAAGAAATCCAGCCAAGACGAAGTTCATTGACCAAGGAGAATGGCGTAATTCTGGAATTCCGGAAGAGGAGAAAGCAAAGCATGGAATTCATGGCTTTCTCCCCATGATCCTTTAGTCTTGCAGTTAATTAATTTTTTTTCTTCTGCTATTTTTTTAACCTTTACCCTTTCTTCCTTTAACGTTTTTAAACTAGTTTATCTTAACAATACCTTTCAAAAAATAATAATAATCTTTTTTGAACCTTCATTACTATAGTCATATTTTATCTTTCATTGTATCTAACTTTATTGTTTTATACACATACAGTATTTTCTTGTAAAAAAATTTGAAGTACAACTTCCTCTAAAAGATCAAAATACACCCTAAATCTAGCTCCAGACTTGTTCTAGTTTCCAGCCCAAGCAAATTCTCTTTCTTTTTTTAACATTCGACCAAATGTTTCTTTTTTTTTATTTCTTCTCAGTGTAACAGTATTTATTGTTTTTGCACCACACCCAGTGCTCCATGCAATATGTGCCCTCCCTAGTACCCACCACCTGGCTCCCCCAACCTCCCACCCCCTGCCCCTTCAAAACCCTCGGGTTGATTTTCAGAGTCCATAGTCTCTCATGGTTCACCTCCCCTTCCAATTTCCCCCAACTCCCTTCTCCTCTCCATCTCCCCATGTCGTCCATGTTATTTGTTATGCTCCACAAATAAGTGAAACCATATGATAATTGACTCTCTCTGCTTGACTGATTTCACTCAGCATAATCTCTTCCAGTCCCGTCCATGTTGCTACAAAAGTTGGATATTCGTCCTTTCTGATGGAGGCATAATACTCCATAGTGTATATGGACCACATCTCCCTTATCCATTTGTCCATTGAAGGGCATCTTGATTCTTTCCACAGTTTGGCGACCGTGGCCATTGCTGCTATGAACATTGGGGTACAGATGGCCCTTCTTTTCACTACATCTGTATCTTTGGGGTAAATACCCAGTAGTGTGATTGCAAGGTCATAGGGAAGCTCTATTTTTAATTTCTGGAGGAATCTCCACACTGTTCTCCAAAGAGGCTGCACCAACTTGCATTCCCACCAACAGTGAAAGAGGGTTCCCCTTTCTCCACATCCTCTCCAACACATGTTGTTTCCTGTTTTGTTAATTTTGGCCATTCTAACTGGTGTAAGGTGGTATCTCAATGTGGTTTTAATTTGAATCTCCCTGATGGCTAGTGATGATGAACATTTTTTCATGTGTCTGATAGCCATTTGTATGTCTGGATTGGAGAAGTGTCTGTTCATATCTTCTGCCCATTTTTTGATATGATTGTCGGTTTTGAGTGTGTTGAGTTTGAGGAGTTCATTATAGATCCTGGATATCAACCTTTTGTCTGTACTGTCATTTGTAAATATCTTTTCCCATTCCCTGGGTTGACTCTTTGTTTTCTTGACTGTTTCCTTTGCTGTGCAGAAGCTTTTGATCTTGATAAAGTCCCAAAAGTTCATTTTCACTTTTGTTTCCTTTGTCTTTGGAGATATATCTTGAAAGAAGTTGTTGTGGCTGATATCGAAAAGGTTACTGCCTATGTTCTCCTCCAGGATTCTGATGGATTCCTGTCTCACGTTGAGATCTTTTATCCATTTTGAGTTTATCTTTGTGTACAGTGTAAGAGAATGGTCAAGTTTCATTCTTCTACATATAGCTGTCCAGTTTTCCCAGCACCATTTATTGAACAGACTGTCTTTTTTCCACTGTATATTTTTTCCTGTTTTGTCGAAGATTGTTTGACCATAGAGTTGAGGGTCCATATCTGGGCTCTCTACTCTGTTCCACTGGTCAATGTGTCTGTTTTTATGCTAGTACCATGCTGTCTTGGTGATCACAGCTTTGTAGTAAAGCTTGAAATCAGGTAATGTGATACCACCAGTTTTATTTTTGTTTTTCAACATTTTCTTAGCAATTCATGGTCTCTTCTGATTCCATACAAATATTAGGATTATTTGCTCCAGCTTTTTGAAAAATACTGGTGGAATTTTGATCGAAATAGCATTAAAAGTATAGATTGCTCTAGGCAGTATAGACATTTTAACAATGTTTATTCTTCCAATCCATGAGCATGGAATGGTCTACCCTGATCCCCAAACCAGGCAAAGATGCTACCAAAAAGGAGAATTTCAGACCAATATCACTGATGAATATGGATGCTAAGATTCTCAACAAGATTCTAGCAAACAGGATCCAACAGCACATTAAAAAGATTATCCACCGTGACAAGGTGGGATTCATCCCTGGTTTACAAGGATGGTTCAACATTCGCAAATCAGTCAGTGTGATAGAACAAATCAATAAGAGAAGAGAGAAGAACCACATTGTCCCTTCAATTGATGCAGAAAAGGCACTTGACAAAATCCAGCATCCATTCCTGATTAAAACGCTTCAAAGTATAGGGATAGAGGGAACATTCCTGAACCTCATAAAATCTATCTATGGAAGACCCACAGCAAATATCATCCTCAATGGGAAAAGCTTGCAGCCTTCCCGTTGAGATCAGGAACAAGACAAGGATGCCCACTCTCACCACTCTTGTTCAACATAGTATTAGAAGTCCTAGCAACAGCAATCAGACAACAAAGAGAAATAAAAGGTATCCAAATTTGCAATGAAGAAGTTAAACTCTCTCTCTCCGCAGATGACATGATTCTTTATATGGAAAACCCAAAAGACTCCACCCCCAAACTACTAGAACTCATACAGCAATTCAGCAATGTGGCAGGATACAAAGTCAATGTGCAGAAATCAGTGGCTTTCTTATACACTAACAATGAAAATACAGAAAGGGAAATTAGAGAATCGATTCCATTTACTATAGCACCAAGAACCATAAGATACCTGGGAATAGGGGCGCCTGGGTGGCTCAGTGGGTTAAGATACCTGGGAATAAACCTAACCAAAGAGGCAAAGGATCTGTACTTGAGGAACTACAGAACACTCATGAAAGAAATGGAAGAAGACACAAAATTCTCTCCACCTCTTTTTCTTTATTCTCCCAACCAACTTACTTTATCAACTCCTTTTTTAAAAATTTTAAAGAACAATTTTTTTCATCTTTATACACACATTCCATCCCTTCATTGTGTTTACCCTTATATATGTTTTTCATTCTTTAACATTTTGGGAGGAAGTTTCTTCTAAGAGACCAAAACACTCCCAAATTAAGTGGGTGACCCTGTATATAATTTTTTTCTTTATTTGTTTTCTTTTATTTAATTTTTTTCTTTCTGAACTTCTTTTTATCCCCTTTCTCCCTCCCTCCCCCCACAATTTGGGGTCCCTTCTCATTTGGTTAAAGCGCATATCCTGGGGTCTTTGCCACCTCTTTAGTATTTTATTTGCTCCTTCATATATTCTTATCTGGGCAAAATGACAAGGCAGAAAAACTCACCACAAAAAAAAAAAAAAAAAAAAAAAAAAAAGAACAAGAGGCAGTACCGAAGGCTAGGGACCTAATCAATATGGATATTGGTAATATATGGGATCTAGAGCTCAGAATGACGATTATCAAGGTTCTAGCCAGGCTTGAAAAAGGCATGGAAGATATTAGAGAAACCCTCTCCGGAGAGATAAAAGCCCTTTCTGGAGAAATAAAAGAACTAAAATCTAACCAAGTTGAAATCAATAAAGCTAGTAACAAGAGGCAATAAAAATGGTGGCTCTTACTGCTAGGATAAATGAGGCAGAAGAGAGAATTAGTGATATACAAGACCAAATGACAGAGAATAAAGAAGCTGAGCAAAAGAGGGACAAAAAGCTGCTGGACCACGAAGGGAGAATTCAAGAGATAAGTGACACCATAAGATGAAACAACATTAGAATAATTGGGATTCCAGAAGAAGAAGAAAGAGAGAGGGGAGCAGAAAGCATATTGGAAAGAATTTTTGTAGAGAATTTCCCTAATATGGCAAAGGGAACAAACATCAAAATCCAGGAGGTGCAGAGAGCCCCCCTCAAAATCAATAAGAATAGGTCCACACCCTGTCACCTAATAGTAAAGTTTACAAGTCTTAGTGACAAAGAGAAAATCCTGAAGGCAGCCCAGGACAAGAAGTCTGTAATATACAAGGGTAAAAACATTAGATTGGCAGAGGGCTTATCCACAAAGACCTGGCAGGCCAGAAAGAACTGGCATGATATATTCAGAGCAATAAATGAGAAAAACATGCAGCCAGGAATACTATATCCAGCTAGGCTATCATTGAAAATAGAAGGAGAAATAAAAAGCTTCCAAGACAAACAAAAACTTAAAGAATTTGCAAACACCAAACCAGCTCTACAGGAAATATTGAAAGGGGTCCTCTAAGCAAAGAGAGACCCTAAGAGTAGTAGATCAGAAAGGAACAGAGACAATATACAGTAACAGTCACCTTACAGGCAATACAATGGCACTAAATTCATATCTTTCAATATTACCCTGAATGTAAATGGGCTAAATGCCCCCATCAAAAGACACAGGGTATCAGAATGGATAAAAAAACAAAACCCATCAATATGCTGCCTACAAGAAACTCATTTTAGACCCGAAGACACCATCAGATTTAAAGTGATGGGGTGGAAAAAAATTTACCATGCTAATGGACATCAGAAGAAGGATGGGGTGGTGATCCTTATATCAGATAAATTAGATTTTAAGCCAAAGACTATAATAAGAAAGGAGGAAGGACACTATATCATACTCAAAGGGTCTGTCCAACAAGAAGCTCTAACAATTTTAAATCTCTATGCCCCTAACATGGGAGCAGCCAACTATATAAACCAATTAATAACAAAATCAAGAAATACATAGACAATAAAACAATAATAGTAGGGGACTTTAACACTCCCCTCACTGAAATGGACAGATCATCCAAGCAAAAGATCAACAAGGAAATAAAGGCCTTAAATGACACACTGGACCAGATGGACATCACAGATATACTCAGAACATTTCATCCCAAAGCGACAGAATACACATTCTTCTCTAGTGCACATGGAACATTCTCCAGAATAGATCACATCCTGGGTCATAAATCAGGTCTCAACTGGGATCAAAAGATTGGGATCATACCCTGCATATTTTCAGACCATGATGCTCTGAAGCTAGGACTCAATCACAAGAGGATTTTTGGAAAGAACCCAAATACATGGAGACTAAAGAGCATCCTTCTAAAGAATGAATGGGTCAACCAGAAAATTAAAGAAGAATTGAAAAAATTCGTGGAAACAAATAATAATGAAAATACAATTGTTTAGAATCTGTGGGACACAGCAAAGGCAGTCCTGAGAAGAAAATAGTGATACAAGCCTTTGTCAAAAAACAAGAAATGTCTCAAATACACAACCTAGCTCTACACCTAAAGGAGCTGTAAAAAGAACAACAAAGAAAGCCTAAACCCAAAAGGAGAAGAGAGATCATAAAGATCAGAGCAGAAATCAATGAAATAGAAACCAAAAAAACAATAGAACAAATCAACAAAACTAGGAGCTGGTTCTTTGAAAGAATTAATAAGATTGGTAAACCCCTGGCCAGACTTATCAAAAAGAAAAGAGAAAGGACACAAATAAATAAAATCATGAATGAAAGAGGAGAGATCACAACCAACACCAAAGAAATACAAACAATTAGAAGAATATACTATGAGCAACTCTATGTCAGCAAATTTGACAATCTGGAAGAAATGGATGCATTCCTAGAGACATATAAACTACCACAACTGAACCAGAAAAAAAACCAGAAAACCTGAATAGACCCATAACCAGTAAGGAGATTGAAACAGTCATCAAAAATCGCCCAACAAACAAGAGCCCAGACCAGATGGCTTTCCAGGGGAATTCTACCAAACATTTAAAGAAGAATTAATACTATTTTCCTGAAATGGTTCCAAAAAATAGAAATGGAAGGAAAACTTCCAAATTCCTTTTATGAAGCCAGCATTACCTGGATCCCAAAACCAGACAAGGATCCCATCAAAAAAGAGAATTACAGATCAATATCTTTGATGAACACAGATGCAAAAATTCTCACCAAGATACAAGCCAATAGGATCCAACAGTACATTAAAATGATTATTCACCATGACCAAGGGGGATTTATTCCAGGGCTGCAAGGTTGGTTCAACATCTGCAAATCAATCAGTGTGATACAATACATTAATAAAAGAAAGAACAAGAACCATATGATCCTCTCAATAGATGCTGAAAAAGCATTTCACAAAGTACAGCATCCTTTCTTGATCAAAACTCTTCAAAGTGTAGGGATAGAGGGCACATACCTCAATATTATCAAAGCCCATCTATGAAAAACCTACCACAAATATCATCCTCAATGGAGAAAAACTGAAAGCTTTTCTGCTAAGATCAGAAACATGGCAGGGATGTTCCCTATCACCACTGCTATTCAACATAGTACTAGAAGTCCTAGCCTCAGCAATAAGACAACAAAAAGAAATTAAATGCATCCAAATCAACAAAGAAGAAGTCAAACTATCACTCTTTGCAGATGATATGATACTATATGTGGAAAACCCAAAAGACTCTACTCCAAAACTGCTAGAACTTGTACAGACATTCAGTAAAGTGTCAGGATATAAAATAAATGCACAGAAATCAGTTGCATTTCTCTACACCAACAACAAGATAGAAGAAAGAGAAATTAAGGAGTCCATCCCATTTACAATTGCACCCCAAACCATAAGATACCTAGGAATAAACCTAATCAAAGAGGCAAAGAATCTATACTCAGAAAACTATAAAGTACTCATGAAATAAATGGAGGAAGACACATAGAAATGGAAAAATGTTCCATGCTCCTGGATTGGAAGAACAAATATTGTGAAAATGCTATGCTACCTAAAGCAATCTACACATTTAATGCAATCCCTATCAAAATCCCACCCATTTTTTCAAAGAAATGGAACAAATAATCCTAAAATTTATATGGAACCAGAAAAGACCTCAAATAGCCAGAGGAATATTGAAAAAGAGAGCCAAAGTTGGTGGCATCACAATTCCAGACTTCAAGCTCTATTACAAAGCTGTCATCATCAAGACACTATGATACTGGCACAAAAACAGACACATAGATCAATGGAACAGAATAGAGAGCCCAGAAATAGACCCTCAACTCTATGGTCAACTTATCTCCAACAAAGCAGGAAAGAATGTCCAATGGAAAAAAGGACAGCCTCTTCAATAAATGGTGTTGGGAAAATTGGACAGCCACATGCAGAAAAACAAAATTAGAACATTTCCTTACACCACACATGAAAATAAATTCTAAATGGATGAAGGACCTCAATGTGAGAAAAGAATCCATCCAAATCCTTGAGGAGAACACAGGCAGCAACCTCTTCGACCTCAGCCACAGCAATGTCTTCCTAGGAATATCGTCAAAGGCAAGGCAAGCAAGGACAAAAATGAACTATTGGGATTTCATCAAGATCAAAAGCTTTTGCACAGCAAAGGAAACAGTCAACAAAACCAAAAGACAACTGACAGAATGGGAGAAGATATTTGCAAACGACATATCAGATAAAGGACTAGTGTCCAAAATCTATAAAGAGCTTAGCAAACTCAACACCCAAAGAACAAATAATCCAATTAAAAACTGGGCAGAGGACATGAACAGACATTTCTGCAAAGAAGACATCCAGATGGCCAACAGACACATGAAAAAATGCTCCACATCACTCGGCATCAGGGAAATACAAATCAAAACCACAATGAGATATCACCTCACACCAGTCAGAATGGCTAAAATTAACAAGTCAGGAAATGACAGATGCTGGCGAGGATGCGGAGAAAGGGGAACCCTCCTACACTGTTGGTGGGAATGCAAGCTGGTGAAACCACTCTGGAAAACAGCATGGAGTTTCCTCAAAAAGTTGAAAATAGAGCTACCCTACGACCCAGCAATTGCACTACTGGATATTTACCCTAAAAATACAAATGCAGTGATCTGAAGGGGCACATGCACCCGAATGTTTATAGCAGCAATATCCATAATAGCCAAACTATGGAAAGAACCTAGATGTCCATCAACAGATGAATGGATAAAGAAGATGTGGTATATATACACAATGGAATACTATGCAGCCATCAAAAGAAATGAAATCTTGCCATTTGCGACGACGTGGATGGAACTAGAGGGTATTATGCTGAGTGAAATAAGTCAGTCGGAGAAAGACAACTATCATATGATCTCCCTGATATGAGGAAGTAGAGATGCAATGTGGGGGGTTTGGGGGGTAGGAAAAGAATAAATGAAACAAGAGGGGATTGGGAGGGAGACAAACCAGAAGTGACTCTTAATCTCACAAAACAAACTAAGGGTTGCTGGGGGGAGGGGGGGTGTAGTTATGGACATTGGGGAGGGCATGTGCTATGGCAAGTGCTGTGAAATGTGTAAACCTGGTAATTCACAGACCTGTACCCCTGGGGATAAAAATACATTATATGTTTATAAAAAAATTTTTTTTAATTTAAAAATCAACTTTAAAATTAAAAAAAAAAAAAAGTTTGCCCCCTTTTACCACCTGCACCTGCCCATTCTCCATATATATTCTGGACATACGCGTGCAACACAAGTAATATAACTCATAATTCAACCTAACACCAGATTATTTCCATTTCTATTTCAGCTATGCTTTTTTGATATTACCTTTATGTTTTTAACAAGAAACATTCATACAGTACAAAGATCAAAAGAGAATAAATAAGTTTCATTCATCCTATCCCCAAGCCAAGGAGCTTCCCACTCAGATGTAGCCAGTATTAACAGATAACAATGCCGTTAGAGTGATATGTTTAAAATTCAGTTTTGCAAGAAACATAGACGGAGCCCCGTGATGTGCACGCATTCGTGATTAACTAATAACCATCAAAAGTACTGAGCACTTTCCACAGGCCAGGCAGTAGGCATAAGACTAACCATCCCATATGCCTCTCCCTCTTAGTCCTCATGCCAATACCAAGAAGTTGGTTCTGTTAGTATCCTAACTTAGCAAATGAGGAAACCGAGAGTGATGAACTAATTTGCTCAAGATGTCTAATGACAGACGTTATCAGAAAAATGGACAAAAACCTGCACAGATACTTCTGTAAGAGGATATGCCAATGGCCAATACCTGAGTGAGAAGGTACTCTTCTTCCTTAGCCACCAGGAAATGCCAATAAAACCACGACACACGACCCCTCTGCAACCACGAGAATGACTAAAGGAAGACCACAGAGGACGCTGCGGGCTGGCGAGGGTGTGGAGCAACAGGAACTGGTAGAAGTAAAAGCCATGACGATAGCTTCGGGAAACCGACGGTATCTGCTGAGACGATATTTGCCGGGTTCCTCAGATCCGTAACCTCGCAATCCACTCCTGCTTACATGCCCAGCAGAAACGGTTCAGCGTGTTCGCCAAAGGCATGTGCTAGAATGTTTGTAACGGGTATTAACCGTGTAAACCAAATCAGCAAACCATCCAAGTCCCAGGATGGGTGGGGTACGGTGGACCCACACGATGGGATACGTTACAGCGGTGAGGACGGATGGTGCCCACGTGCATGGAATGACCTGGGTGAGTCTCGCAAGTGGAACGTTGAGAGAAAGAAGCCAGACACGTAGGACTATGTGGTGCATGATTCTGCTTACATAAAGAACAAACCCAGGCAAAACTATGTTGTTAGGAAGCAGGATAATAACTACCCTTAGGGCCTGTGGAGTGCAGGAAGGGGACCTGAGGGAGGCTTCCGGGACGCTGGTAATGGTCCCGATTCTGCTTCAGTTTATGAAAATTTGTCAAGCCACGCACTTCTCAAACACACACACAATACTTTAATAAGAAGTTACTAAAAATTCCTGTGCTCATGAAGTTTACATTCTGCTGTAGCCAAGGACATCCTTCGTACAGATGTGTCTGCTGACCAGAGAAATGAGCAAATGCATCATTCTTAGCACGGAGTTTTAGGGCCCTGGGACACTGCATGGGGAAGATCTTGTTCCTGTTAAGAAGCTAGATCCTGGCTACCTGCTGTCCTCAGACTCCGGCTTACACCTCTCCACCAGAACTTAACATTCCTTGTCCTTAAATATAATTTAAGGCAAGTGTTCTTCACCCGGGATCTTCAGACCTGTGAGGAACCCTTGGATAGAATGCAGAGGTCTGTAAGCTTAGATGGGGGAAATTACGTATTGATCCATGTCAGTAAACTCTACTCAAATCTGGCATCTCCCTCAACAGAAATGCAGAGCACGAAGAACAGCAGTGTTGGAAGAACCTAAGACTTGATCCTCCATAAAACACCACAGGTATCTCCATATTCACGTCAACTGTTAGAGCTGTCTTAAAATGTCATTTACGTTCATCATTATTTAGAAAGTTGGGCAACTGTTACATCTGTCACTACATTTTTTTTAGTCTCGTGTGTGAATCAGCATATATATTATTGTATTACAATTGATTTTTAGTATCTTGGTAGCTTTATTTTGATATAATTGGTTTCCTTTGTCATCCTTTGCCTATTCTTTTGTGTTCAGGAACATTATTTCGAGAGCGGATCTGTGAGCTTTCCACACTGCCAAAGGGTTCAAAGAACAAAGGGAAAGTTCATGTGCTACTTTCGGTCTGCGCCTCAGGCGGCCGCCCCGTCCTCCCTGCCCCGCAGATCCCGCCCTCTCCACAGCTTCTCTGCCTGGCTCTGTGCCCCGCAAGTGTGTCCTCTGTGGATTCAACATCCACGCTTCCTTCTGCCTCTTCTGTCGTGAGGACAAATGACTCTCTCCCACCCCCTCCCTGCCTGCCAGGCTTCTGGTAGACGCTGCGTTTCTCTGTGGCCCCAGCTCCCGCGGGTCAGCCTGCCGGACGGCACCATCTCTCTCCAGGCCCCACTAGCTTCATTCCTGAGCCTGGCTCCTTCCTGCTGTCACTAGTCCCTCGGTATTTTACCCCGTGTTGGTTCCTCCACTCACCCACCCTCCGGGAAATAGTGGCTGCGTTAAACTCTTCGCAGCTGGAAGTCTTTGGAGAACAACTTCCATTTCCTGCGAGCCCCAATCCACGCGCGGGCACGAGGCTCGCCTGGTTTGCGAACTGAACCAGCAAGGATACAACTACGTTCTCTTTGGGGGACGGGGGAAGGCATCCGAGTGCCCTGAAAAACTCCCTGCGCCATCTAAGATGGGAACCCGGGCAAGCGATGCTGAGAAAAGGTCACACCTGAGCTGAACGTGTGAACAACCAGCAGGGGTGAGTCCGCGGTAAAGGGGAGGCGAGATTCTTGACGGAGGCCGCAGCCTTCTCGGAGACAGAAGGGGAGGAGAGTGCTGCTCGAGGCTCTTCTGCAACGGCACGTGTTCGCGTCGCCTGGACCGAGCCCGGGCTGCAGGAAGGAAGGAAGGAAGCCTTTCTCTAGGAAGACAGAAGACGAGAGGGTCTGCGTAAGTAAGATCGCTGCTGGACAGATGCACAGCCCCACAGTCCCCGCACCTGCCGGGGGAAGCTCCCAGGCATCTGATTTCCCAAGGCCTCACTGACAGGCAAAAGAGAAACTAGATCAAGTTCTGCTTGCAAAGAAGATCATTTCTCCTAAGATATTTCTTGGCCCTTGGCCTCCCCTCTAATTCCCCAGGACCGCGCGGGCTGACAGCACTCTGATATGGAAGAATGAGCGGCGGAGACCGGCCAGGCAGGAAGCGAGGAGAGGAAGGAAGGCTGCCAGGGGCACACGCCCATGTAGCAGTGTGTGCTCGAGATAAATCCCGCCAGCCAGCCCAGGCGGCTCTGACACCAAAGGGCATGTTGCAGGTAGCAAGACGAATTGCCATTGTCGAGGACGTCTTTGTTTGTTCTGACAGCCGCTGACTCCATCTCCCTCTCCTGATGAAGCCGCCCGGAGCAGGTTTCTAACGGGCTCTGCCCTCTGGAGATGCTGCTGCTGTTAGGGAAAGAAATATGAGCCTGAGCGCCTGTGTCCAGAAGCCCACACACACTTGGCTTAGGGACGATGCAGTAAACACTGGTTAGAAGCAAAATCTATTGGAAACAACAGCTACACGGTGTTTTCACCAGGTCACTCCTGCAGTCCAGCCCAGCAGATCTGAACTACCAGTGACCCCCAACTGTCTCACATCATGAATAGTGTCAGCCGTGGCCTGCCGTGGAGTTCCTCCCGACCCCCGTAGAGCAAACCTGGGACACCAGCAGAGCGCCGCGGGGAAAAGTTTACATGAGAAATCTGCCACCAGTTTTTTTTCTTAAACCTAAATATAGAAATCGTTTTAATATCTTTCTAGAAATATCAGAAATACACAAACATTTTCTTTTGGGTAATCACTACGTCTATGTCTGCTAAAACTTTGCATCAAAGTTTTGTCGAAATAATTTGGAAAAGGAAACCTCAAATTCTTCCTGCACTAGACTCTGCTCACGACCGTTTCAGACACCTTAAAATTGTTTGGGTCGTGGCTGCCAGGGGTTGGAGGAGGGACAAACTGGGCTGCTGCTCAGCGGGCGTGAAGTTTCAGTCACATGAGCTCTAGAGATGAGCCGCTCGGCCCCTGACCTGCGCTCCCCAAGACTGCGCCAGACACCCACAGATTAGTGAAGACGGCAGATCTCGCGTTGGGTGTTCTTACCACAATACAATAAAAATGTAATTTATTTGGAGGTTCTGGTTGTGTCTGAGGCAACGTAGAACAAAAGTACCAGTCCAGACTTGGTAACAGGCAGATCTGGGCACGCGGGCACCGGCTTTGGCAGTGATCACCTTCTGGGAATGAACAGAGTCTGGCTGAGTCCCCAGAACACTGAACTAGACTTCCCCCAATTAATATTCCCATTCTTTCTCTCTCCCTGTCTCTCCCTTTCTCTCCCTCCCCCTCTCTCCCCAACACCCACCCCAATTCCTCCTCTTCACACAATAGCAAAGGTCAGAAAAGTTACGAAGAACCTTTTCTTTAAATGCAGCAGAAATGTAGGTTCCTACGCTATCACCAACCCAAGGATGGTCCGTCTCAGTACAGACAGGCCTCCTTCCCCTGATACAAGACAGCCTCTGGTCATCCCGCTCTGGCTCTGCCTCTCCTGTCCTGAGAGACCAGGTCTCTGGTCCGCTGTCTGCTCAGCAGCAGGCGTCAGTGTGGTGACGGGGTTAGGGAAACGGGCCCTGTCCCCCGGCTGTCTGGGTTGGGATCCTGGCTCTGTCTACCACTTACCATATGACCTTGGGTGAGTTATTTAATTTCTTTGTGCCCAGGGTCCCGTGTGTAAAATGGGAATAATAGTTGTTCTATGAAGATGGATTTATTATTTTTTTAAGATTTTATTGGGGAGAGAGAGAGAGAGCATGAGTGGGGTGGACTCGGCCGAGGGAGGAGAGAAGCAGCCTCCCCGCGGAGCAGGGGCCCAACGCAGGGCTCGGGCCCCATCCCAGGACCCTGAGATCATGGCCTGAGCCGAAGGGAGGCGCGTCACCGACGCGGCCACCAGGCCCCTAAGAGGAATTTGAGAAGCGCACGGAGTAACGAAGGCCAGCGAGCGCCGGCTGCCAGTCGGTGCTCGGAAGCGTCGGTCGGACAAACAAGTAAAACGTCGACGGAGCTCCCTGTTTCCCCACGCCCGGTCCTATCGCTCGCTGCCCATCCGTCTTCTCCTGAGACGTGTCTCGGCGCCCGGCCGCCATCCGTCCTGTCTCGCGACCCGGGCCCTGGGGAACACGCTCTGCGGGACGCCGGCCCGCGAAAGCGCGTTTCTTCACTTCACGACCAAGTGTCCTCGCCTTCATCTTCCTGCCAACCCCTTCCTCCCCGACTCAGGGGAGTGAACCTGCCTCTTCCAGGCTCCCGCGGCCCCTGTTGGTCCTCCACTCCCCGAGTCACTCATTCGACGGGAAACCGTCACGCGAGGCGCCAGGCCCGACCCTGGGAGCCGCATCCGAGAGAGACACGCGAGAGGCCGCGACAGCTTCCTGAGGCATCAGGGGATACGAAGGACCCAGGTAGGCAGCTGGCCCTCCGCAGTTTCTCTCCACGGGAACAGACGGGACTTGTCTACTAGGGGGTTGTCTGACTTCAGCCTATGACAGGGAAGGGAGGGGGTAACCCATCCCTCTCGGGGCACAAGGGACGCGAGGCCCCCTTTAGGCTGCTGCATTTCTGCAGCCAGGGGGACCCTGCGGCCCGGGGCACACAAGCCTCGGCTGCCGCGGGACCCGTTTGGGGCTCTGCAGTATTCACTCAAGTGGGTCCCCAGAAATGCCGCGGCAACGGCGGCCCAACAGATGAAGCCGTGCCCCAGCAAAGCGGAGAGAGCAAGAAGGGAACTGAAACCAGGCCACAAATCAAACAAAACTAAGTTACCATCTTGTAAGGAAACTTGACTCTATTGACTCGGGCTACAATCAATGGACCAAGTTGGCCAGTTTTCGTTCATTGATTGAAACACACGTAAGCACTGTGACACTCTGACCAGCTCTGGGCTTATCTTTCTCTTGATATGACCTGGTTCGAGTTACTCAGCGTAAGCCCTGAGGTGACTCAGTACAGACAGCATCCAGTTCTTTAAGGAGACACAGAGGTACAAGGCTGAATTTGTGGATCTGGGAAACTGCAAGAAAGGATATTCTAGATGTAAGGGGAAAAAAAACTTCTCAAGCATTGAAGGTCATTGTAAAACAGGAAAGCGAAAGCTGACCCTGAAAACCCCAAACGCAGGAACTTGGGTGGCCGCCAAGCCAGGACTCCGGGAAAGCAGGGTCATCAGCAGAGACGGGCAAAAGCAGGTCCGGGGAGCATGACTGGGGAGAAAGCATTAGACTTTAAGCCGGAAAACCTGGATTTTAGTCTCATTTGCCTTTTATTAGCTGAATGACTTTGAGAATCCCTTCTTCTCTCCAAGCCTCAGTTTCCACATCACAACAAATGGGAACACTATTAGTTTCTGTCCTGGCAGTTCCTGGGTTTCCCACCAGGATCAGGTCAGCAAGGAGTAGATGAACTCCCAGCAAAGGGCCTGATGTACAGAGAGGCTCAATAAATGTTCTGTTTCTATCTTTAAATTAGAATGAAATAAATCCCTAACCCAGGAGATCTGCTTACATGTTTCTAACTTGGAATATATTGAAATATACTACCACAAGATTTTCCCATCCCTTTTTAAAATGACGATGATGACAGCTAACACTTTTTGAGCCTGTATAAGGGATAAGTCGGGATCTATACTAAATGCTTGGCGTACACTCATTTATTCCTTACATGAGTCCTTTTCTTTTTTTTTTTTAAGTAAGCTCTACACCCAAATGGGGCTTGAACTCATGACCCTGAGATCTAGAGTCCCATGCTCTACCAACTGACCCAACTAGGCGCCCCCTAACATTATTCCCCATATGGGTCTATCACTACGGTAGGGAAACAGCCATCGGGAGATTAGGCCACAGCCCTAAGTATAGCAAATAAGTGGCGGGACCATCTTTACTTATTTACGTATGTATTTATTTAACAAGTAAAGTGGAAAATGTGATCGAGAGGAGAAAGATATGGAAGATACGCAAACTAACGAGGCTATGTATCCATTGTACTTCTCATCCCATTTCCTACCAAAAAGAGAAAGATGCCCCCTCCTCCATTCCTGCCACCTAAGGCTTCTCCTGCTGCCCGAGGACCCTGACTTCCAGCCGCCAGCCTTGCCCATACGTGAGGAGCCAGCCAGGGGCTCCAAAAAGTTGCTCAGCCTTTACCTTTTTGTTTTGTTTTGTTTTGCTTTTACTTTACTTTTTAAATCATGAAGAGATTTCTCAAAAACAGCATATTTCTACTAAGAGGGTGCCATGCCTGTGACTCACATTGACCAAGCCTTGGTACGCGGCTGGCTCCGTGAACCTGTTCCCTGACTGTAAACAGCAACATTACAGCAACGGCGGACACGCGGCATTCTCACGATGCGTCAGCAGCACCAAGCTGTCTTATCTACATTGTTTTCCTCAAAACCGCACCAGAACTGTGCAAGAGAAGGAGTAGTATCCCCATTTTAGAGGTGAAGAAACAGGCTTTGAGGATTTAAGTAACTTGCTCAGGGAAACACAGCAGGACTAGAGCTTATGGGTATGGTACTGTCATGGGGAAGAAGCCGTCTGCTCCGTCTGCCACCCACGACCCTGTGAGGCTAAAATAAGACTATGTTTATGAACATTATTTAAAGGGCAAAGCACCCCATGGATCTTTATATGTACGTCCATTTCTTTTGGACGTGAGTAGTAACGAGCGCGACATTTCCGTACCACCGTTAATTAGGTCAGTCAGCCCAAGTCGAGTGCGGGGCTTTGGACGCAGTTGAAGGCCCGGATTTTCAGATGACCGTACCGGGTCTGTTTCTGCACCGTAACTGATCCAGCTCCCCATCTTCCGCAGTTTCCCCCTTTGCTCAATTTCTATGGGGGTCAGTAACAGATCTCCCAGAAAGATAAGGAAGCCTAGCTCCGTGATGACCCAGAAAAAAAAGGCAAAGGTTCCTGGCAGAGCTCTTCAGAAGGGAAGAGGGGGCAGCACGGGATCCCGAGATTGAACCCAGAACTAGACCTCCATATGTGTATTCACTCACATGCGTGTATTCACGTTGCTTGCTTTTCCTTCTCACTTATTTTTTTTTTTAACTCTCTCTCTCCCAACTCAACAAGGACAGAGATCTCTTGGCCTACTTCCAGCAGAGTGTTGAGTGAAGGGTAAGTCATGAGAGGCAGCGGGGCAGATCCACCAGTGGAGACCAGAGCGGCAGAGAGCCCCGAGTGTAGCCATGTTGGTGACATAAAAGAGCCAATATGGTGACAGCTGCAGCAACGCCGAGAGAGGGTGTGAAAGGGAAAGGTGTGGCGTCTGGACTCTGAGACAGGCGAGTCCTCGCTGAAGCCTGTACCCAGGGTGGAGCCACGGAGGGAGGTTGTACTTCTCAGAGTCCAGGAGCGTTCTCATGGCAGTGCCAGAGCACCGTGAAGGACAGCTTACCGAGAAAAGAAGCGCACATGAAAAACAGATACGGTCCGCTCCAAGATGATTTCTCATGGCTATAGAAGGCTTCGAAGTTCACGAGTATGAACTTGGACACAGTGCAAAGATAGCCCTTTGAGATTGGGCTTTTTCATCTGTGATTCTGTGAATAATCAGGGAACCATGGCAAATGGACATCAAGACCCAAGCAGCCGCAAGAACAACGCAAACCTCTCCTCCACGGCCCGCAGCCACGACATTTCTCCAAGCTCTGCGAGGTTGGCAGGAGCCATCAGCATGAGAGGCTCCACCCGAAGGAAGCCCTCACTCGGTCTGCGCAGTCGGACCTTGCCACCACTGGACCAAGAGCACCTTCCATTCTGCTCTTCACAGGTCCAACCATACAGGCTTCCTCCCTGCGCCTCTGAGTCAGAAACACTCCAAGATGAGGAAATGAATAAGAAAACGAAGTGAGAACTTCATCAAGGTGAAGCACAGGGCTAAATCCTACAGGGTGTCCCGTATGAGACAGACACCAGCAAAAAGCAAGTGGCGTATCACACCTGCAATTCAGTACAAAGCGCTGCTCTGTGAGCCTCCCAGCTCTGTCTAGAAAGAGAGCTTTATTAAACATATCTTTGTTGCTGTCTGGGGCACTGCCACAAAGATACTACAAGATATAGTTTATTCCTGGGCTCATAAAAGCTCTGGGACAGGAACAATTTAAGCCATCTGTGCCTCTGGGGACATCCCATTTTGCATCAACAAATGTTATGTCATCTGTAACCATGCCAATTTCCATTTAAGAACTTCCAATTATTCATATTGCTAGGGGGTAAATTCTGTTTTTTCTTGCTGATGGTTTCATTACCTCTTCTCCAACCCCCTCCCCAGAAAAGACAGACGGTAGGCTTTTCTTGACGAGGGAAAAAGTCATACACAGACTGCAAGGTCAGCTTTCCAGTTTTGCAAAGCTGGGTGTTATTCTCCATGGTTCCAAATGGCCTCTTCAAAACTACATGAAGTAAACCTATTTCTTTCTTTGCACACTCACTGTTTGCTTGCAGGGTGTAGGAAAGCATTTCCAGTAAGTCACGAATTGTTCTGAGTGGACGCAAAGTTTTCCTTATTATCCTATCACCAGAGCGTTTCAGTCTTGTACAGGGAGAAGGAAGAAAGAAACAGTGAGGAGTGAGGGGAGGGAAAAGAAAGTTAGGAAATAGGGCCTGGTCTGCTGATCCCATAGGTGACCGCTGCGGTGGCAGCGTTTGTCCGGGACCGGAGCCCAAAGCTGACCCGAGCAGCAGCCCAGTCAGCACCAGCATCCGGCAGATTACTGAACCTGCTTCCCAGTCTCCGGAAGGGGATGCGCATAAATTAACATCTCATTCCCCCCCGCAGTGGCTGGAAGACGTGACTGATCTAACATTTGGCCTCCCTAGGAGGGCTGTGCTAATTCTTTCTCCCAGCACTCTCCACTTCCTTAGGAGCTCAGCTTTTCCTCTCCCAACAAATATCTGGCCTTGAGAGCCGGGACCATCAAGCAGCCGGCAGCCTGCTGGGCCGGCTCCTCCGCCTTCTGTCTGAGCACCACACACAGGGCAGGGCCAGGGGTCCCGGACTGGTGGACCCCACAGCCGCAGGAAGCACAGCCAGTCCACCTTCAAACTGTAAGCCTGCCTCATCCTTTAGGGGTCCTGGTAATATGTTTCCCTGTAAAATAGTACATGTCTGAGCAAACTGGGTTTGGTTGGCCGGCACGACCAAACCGAAACAAATTCATTTGGCTCATTTCCCTGAAAGTAATTCTTAGCATTTGGTTTGTTTCTTTTCCTAACATCATCCCTTAACCAGCAAGAGTTTCCAAGAGTTTTCTCTATCATCAGCCGTCTGATTTGCTGGCTCGTCTGAGTGTGAGCCCACAAAGGTGGCCATGGAGGCGGGAATAGGGCAGCCAAGAGGACAGGGACAGGGAGGGCTTGTCTGTGAGCCCAAGGGGGGTGGAGGTCGCCTTTCCTACGTTGCACGACGACCTCCCTTAAACCAGTAGCCTGAGTAAAGACACCTTGCCGCGGCTGTGACATGGAGGCTACGTCTTCTGAAGGTCACAGCAGGGCGCTGTAAGTGGGGCATAGTGCAGAGTCCGAACACGTTAGCTGGCATTGAGAGAATTCTCCAGCTGTTAAATACAAGCTGGTTTCCTTTCTTTGACGAGAAGATGGAAGAGAGGAAGGCTTGAAGTGATTCTTGCTGTGTGTTTGGCTTATCAAAAAAGATGGATCGTTTCCTCAGAGATTGAAGGGCTAATGTTTGCACCATTTCTTCTAATGAGGACTGAGATTCGAGAAAGAGCGAGATGGGAGATACTGAGGAAAACGTGCTGGTGTAGGCTGAGGTTTACAGCAGCAGATCGACGTGCCGCAGGGCAACGAGGCTGTTCGGCGGCTGTATGTTAAGCCCCCGTGATGCCTCAGGCACCGAAGGCATCTATTTCAGGAGGATTGCGCAGGATGGGGTTGCCTGTCATGGTGAACCAGGCAGGGGGGTTACCGGGCCTGGGAAAGAGTGAATTAGCTTAAGAAACTGGCCTGGGAATACTAGAGGGTTGAAGGAAGGGGAATAACAAGGTGTTTAAACACATGAGGAAGGTGTCCCGGTGGCTCAGCTGGTTAAGCAACTGCCTTCAGCTCAGGTCATGATCCTACGTCCCGAGATCAGTCCCACATCCGGGTCTCCGCTGCAGGAGCAGCCTGCGTCTCCCTCTGACCTTCTCCCCTCTCATGCTCTCTCTCTCAAATAAATAATTCATTTTTTTAAAAAGTGTGAGGAGATGTCGTAAGAGATTAAGTGTGGGACCCACGGGCAGCCGCGGTGAGGACGCAGGGTCCGGTCTACAGGGCATAAGGACCTTCCAGCCACCGGAACTGAAGCCGTGCGTGCTGACGACCGCTGTCACCACAGAAGGACTTGAACAAATGCTGGTCCCGACGTCCCAGTGGCAATTCAGGCAGCACAACAGAGGGCGAATGAATTCTAAGTCCTTTATGACGCTTAAATATTCCATGAGAAAGAGTCTCAGGCTTTTCATGTCTGTTCTAGTGCCCCGACTCCCTCTCTGGCTTCTAGTAAGTGTTCGTGCGAATACGGAGGACACTGCAGTAAGACCATAAAATCCGGTGGAGCTCCGTCGCGCCCTAACCCTCACAGAGGTTTGATTCAGGCTTCCCAGCTCCCCTGAGTTCAACGAAACAGCGACCAAGGACTCGTCGCACTCCTAAGGCTCCGTTTCTAGAGCTGATGGTGCCTATCGAGGCCTGTTCTACCTTCTTGCCTGTCATCCACCTGTCATCCATCGGAAAGCTGCCACTGGATTTGTAAAGAAAGAAAAGCAGCTCACATTAGAATGCCCAAACTCAGACCTTCTACTCTAGAGCCTGTAAGTTAAGCTATACGTGTGTAAGATGAATAAAGTATAACCTTAAGTTAAAGAATTTTTCCATTGGCTTTTAGGTGACTGACCTCACAAAATTTCATTAATTACCACTCAAACTGGCATCAGACCCACCACATTTGTCATTGCCTTCCCGGCCGAGTGACTCTGCCTATTTCTTCCTTCAATTCCCCAAGCCACACAGGGCTTTACTAAGTAAAGGCAAACAACGGTCAGATCTCAAATATTATCAAATGTATCATCCTTCTCAAGCTGCCCTCTTTTTGTCTTTCTCTCCCCGTCACATGATCTACCCAACCCTCTTCCATGCGCACACACACACTCCTCTAGAAAATTCATTGCCTGATTCTTGGCAGCTCTGAGCTCTGGCAAATTGCAAAGCATCAGAAAATCCATATATATTCCAGTAGACTGTGAAAAAGAATTTCCCCTGGAATTTGATGAGCTGACCACCCAGACTCAGAATAACACTTACTCAAGGCATTTAAAACAGACTCGACAAAGCACCAGAGATTATGATGTAAAGATCAATTCTCCTCTCCCCTAGCAAACAAATGGACGAGGTGATTTAATGCGCCTTTCCCATTGTTAATTTCTATGATCTTGAGATTAATTTGAATGCAGACGGAATCCATTTGAATAATGGCTCGAGAAAAGAACTTGGTTGTGAATGTAATAGGGGCCAGGGTGTGAAAAATTATTGTCATGATTATGGTAACTGGAACTGAGCTTGGAAAAATATTTTCGCAGAATATTAAACAGTTCTATAGTGACTAGGGCCACACGTACACACAACGTAGCAAGCTCCCTTTTATTCTGCTTTTATGTTTTTCTTTAAATGAAAAACGCGGGGGTGCCCGGGTGGCGCAGTCAGTTAAGCCTCCGCCTCCTGATTTCAGCTCAGGTCATGACCTCAGGGTCACGAGATGAAGCCTGCGCTGGGCTCCATGCTGGGCCTGGAGCCTGCTTGGGATTCTCTCTCCCTCTGCCCCTCCCCCCACCGTCCCACGCCAGTGCGCACGCTCTCTCTCGCTCTCGCTAAAGAAGAAAAGTGTGTACCGAGATGTTAATGGGTTAGAACTGCCCCGGTGCGTCTCACTGATCTGCCTCGACACCCAACAGATGTAAGGGACCACGCCGAAATAAGGGCATCACTTAGACGGAACGAGGACTGAAAGCGACAAAATACCCGAAACTATAATTCTGGAGGAGGAACGGGACAGAGATGAGGCTGCAGTAGGGAGACATCCTCAATATCCGCATTTTGGAATTCGTATTTGCTTCCTTCAGTAGCATGTGGACCTCAGAGGTTCACCTTGCCCCGTCTCTCCGTCGTGAATTTCCTAATGGTCTGCACCCAACGCTCCGTGAGCGTGCACTGCAGGTTCTGCATGACACGTGCGTTACGCTCTGTGTTACCCGAGCGACGAGATAACAAATGACAAACATTTCCTTCTCCAATGAAGAAAGACACCAAAAAAAACCGTGATACATCACAATGACTTTACATGTTGTTGGTTTGATAAAGGAGAAGTCAGAAAAGAATACAAACAGCTAAGAATGGGTGCGTCTCCCACTTTCCAAAAACCAGTCAAAAGTTTGGTAGCGACGCCCACACTTGGTTGGGCACCTTCTCGTGCCGCGGACTTGTGCGCCTTCTCTGAAACCCTTACCAACTCTGCACGCGCAGGCGCGGTCATCCTCAGTTCAGAGAAGAAGAAACCAGGGTTCGGAGACACTTATTACCTTACCCAATAAGTAAGTGACAAAATAAAAATCTAACGCAGCCCCAAAGCCCATGTCGTTCCACCTGCAGATCTCAGCATCCACCACACATATCTAAGGGGGGCTGGTCCCTATTAAAAAAGGCTGATTGGGCCAGTCCTTAGAATTAGTTATTTTTTACTTGGACACACGTTTCTTCCCAAATTATTCTGCCATCCCAAGCTTAACCTGACAGCCCTAACAGAAAGTGTATTGTATTTTTTTTTAAGTGGGTTTCACACCTGCATGGAGCCCAGTATGGGCCTCGAACTCATGACCCTGAGGACAAGACCTCAGTTGATATCAAACGTCAGACACCCTGCCACGTCATAATCTTCATTCTGCGAGACAGAAAACTGACACTGGTTTCATTTAAACCTTCCAGACACCGCGGTATGTTGAACATAAACTCCCTTGGGCGGACTCGGAGACACAGGAATCTCGGCACTAAAGGTGTCCCGAGGGGAACCCGGGGTGTGGAGGACACATCCTGGCACTTGCCAAGTCCCAGCCTAGGGAGGTTGTCAGAACTCAGGACAGGGTTTCCTTCTGCTTTTCACAGTTCTCAGCCCAGACTCTTCCTCCCATAGAGGCTCACCGTGGAGAGCTTCCCCCGGAGTGAATTCTGACCATTCACTCACAGACTTCATCTCTCCCTGCTGTTACCTACCCACTCGGTGACCACACAAGACCACCGTGCGAGGACAGTCAGCACCTGGTCTCACAGAGATCTGCTTTGAGACACCGTCCCCAGAAATACGTTTCTCCTAAAGCAGGTGCTGCGTGTACCGGGACATAGCAATCGATTAACAAATATTTACTGAGTACCTAAGGCAAGTAGGACCCTGGGGAGAATACAAAGAAGCAGTAGGTCCCTAGTCTTCCCTCAAGAGCTTCATTTCTCGTTGGGGATTTTAAAAGATAAGTTATGAGAATAGGTGGCAGGTGATGGCCTGATCCTAGGCTTCTGTAGCTAGGCCTGGAGGCAGCCCAGGAATAAACCTCCTCTTAGGCAGAAGGGACTGTAGAAGCTGCCTCTGAAGTCAGATCGGGTCCGTGAAGCATCACTTAGTCCCTGGCACACACCAGGAGCCCAATAAGGTTGTTTTTCCGTCTCCTCTTTCTGTCCCATTGTTCCGGGGAGCAACAGGACGCTCTCCTGGCAGGGAACTCGGCGTTGACCTTGTTCCCCAGTCCTGATAACAGGGCTTTTCTTTCTTCTTGAACCCCCGTCTCCATTTCCTCATCTAGTGCTAGGATTCTGTCCTGTTCTCCGCCTTGGTGACCTGCCCGCCGCCCGGGCCCTTCACAGCAAGTGCTTTGTGCCTTGCTTGTCACTGTTCCAAGGACTGGCGTCCAGGCCAGTCAGCAGCTAACAGTCTGCTCCAACAGTGTCTGTGGCCTGGTTGGTGGCTCTTCCAGACAGTGCCTGATCTGTGACTTGCTACCGCCCCATGAGTCACCCAATTAGAGCACGAATTTCACTCATTCACGTGTACTGGTTGCCTAGAACACTGTGTTGAAAAGAAGTTCAAGGCCACATCCAGTTTCCAGAGAAAAGGATGTCACAATCCGTTAACGATGGCTATCCTGGCATGGAAGGGGAGGCCTGACGGGTAAGAGGGCCACATCCTTCTTATCCATGTTTCATGGGCCATTACCTTTTAATTGACCTCCTCACCGGGTACCGTTTTAACTTTCACCTACTTCCCAGCACTTACAGGTGGATCTGTCCTTCCAAACCAACCACCGAGACCCAGAATGGATCCAGATCCGAATCGAAGTGTCCTCCCTGACTTCCCTTACCTACTGTCAGAGAAATCCCAGACTTAGCACACACGCACGCCCCCACAGTTCACGCTGGGGAAGTCAGGGAGAGAGCAAACACAAGACAGTGCAGACAGGAGGAATCTACTCAACGATGTCACAGCCAGAAAGTGTAGAATTATTCCAGGCACAAGCGGCCCACCATGAAAGGTAACAGTCCATCCATTCAAATCTGTCTTTCGAATGTTGCACATCAAATTTTGAGCCCTCTTCTCTAGGGCACAGGTATCAACCAAATCATCACCTCATATCTAATACCTCCTAAGGAACTGATTTTTATCATCGAATTACTTGAGATCCCCATTAGGATCTACCCTGAACAATGTAAGCATTCAGATGTGTTTGCAATCCTAATTTTCAAGTGGCCTTTCATAAACTCATTTATCCATGGCCCCTGGCTAATTAAGAACTCTAGTCTCTATAAATATTTTATTTTGCAGGTTGGTTAGGAAGGGTAATTGTCTGTTCTCTTTATTTTCCTTTTTCATTTTAATGGGACAAGCCATCAATTTGTCTGAACTGACACACAAAATCACTAGGAAAAAAACAACAGACTCAGTATTAGGCAGAGTTTCCTGTTACTGTGCATTTCATTTGGTCTTCAAGTCATAAGCAATATTTACTGAATTTCAAAGAAATGAAAAACAAGGAACTACACAGAGGCTTCTGGGGGGTTATTTTCTGCATTTTTCTAGCATTTTTTTTTTCAGTTCATTTTTTAGGGAAGAAAAGTTCACATGCCAGAAAAAATGGGTATCTACCCCTTTAGGAAGTTCTATGGTTTCAGCCGTCACCGTGACTGCCCCCCAACAGGCTCCCTTCATGCCTGTCACAGCAGCACATTCTGCCCTTGCCTGTGATCTTCCACCACCGAGGAAAGAAAGCCGTGGTTCTGTCTGTCATCGTGGAGACACTCTTGAGAGGGAGTCCCGGCGTCCTGGGGTCACGAAGAGCGTTCAGAATACTTAAGTATCCCCGGACAAGGGCTACGGCCCGCACAGCTCCCGGCCGGTGCCAGCAGGCAAACCTCTGCTGTCGGCTAAACGTCACGGTCAGTCAGGCCAGCGGCCCCGCATGGACACTCACTGCGGCGCTCGTCAACCTCCGCCTCCTCAGTCCGAGCCTTCAGCCATCCTTGCTTCTGACCAACACCCGAGGTTTTCACAATTCGCTTAATGTTGGAAATGGTTTTCATTGGTGAAATCAGTGGCTTTTAACTGGCATAACAGATGCTAAAAATGGGTTACTACTGGTGAAATTAAATGTATTCAAAATAGGAGGACGGGGACGCTCTCCTACACGCGTGCGAGCCCGTCTGATGCCACCATCAGCACCGTGACGGTGACCTCATCTGTGCACGCCCCGTGCCAGCCGGCGGGGCAGACGTCATCAGTCCCTGCTGACAGAGCCCTCCCCTGCTGTCACCGGCCGTCCGCAGGGTCTCCCCATCCTCCGCCTTTCTACTCCAACACCTGGGGTGGGACAGTTTCCACTTCTCTTACCGGGATTTCCCGGTTGGGCACTATTTTAGCGCCGGCTGACGGCCTCTCCTCGCCACGACCCTCGGTAACTCACAGAGATGAACTTCACGGACACAGATCTATCGGGCCGTGCAGCGTCTTCCACTTGATGATCTCGCGCTCAACAACCTCGGAGTCCCAACACGACTCCGCACCAAGTTCCTGCCCTGGAGGTGGAACCGCCGCACGGGCTGTGGGTGACGCGGGCTGTGGGGAAGGGCACGGGCTCTGCAGCCAGCCCGTCCTGAGCACAGCCCGGCTCTCCCGGTCACCAGCCGGGCCACACGGGGGACTTAGCTCACCTCTGGGAGCTCCAGGGCTCTCCGCTGTGAAATGAGACTCGCACAACGCTGAACCCCAGGGTCGTCGTGAGAGTTCCTTCCGTACGACTGAAACACTGCCCCGTGGAAGGCTGGCGTTCACTCCTCCTGGCTCCTGAGAGCCGACAGCGGCATTTACTCCCGATTCCCCTTTCAGCAACATCACAGCCGCGGCTTGCAACTGGCCACAGAAAGAATATTTACATCACAGAAAATTGGCAGATGGCACAAATGAAAATTGTTTGGGTGGTTGGTTTGCTTTGGTTTGGTTTTGGGTTTTGGTTTGTTTGTTTGTTTGTTTTTGAGAGTGACTGTTTAACGTTTCCCAGTATCCCACTGCGTTTAGCACAATGGGTAGCCCATGGCTAGCTTTCAGAAACTATGAGCTCTCATCAATAGGAAAGGTGATGAGGGTACCTTCTGGGAGTAAAAGGATTATCCCCCAACTTTTGTTGACCACAAATAACTCTTTGCAATTACATGAAGAAAATTGAGACAAACTACTTTTGGTGACCTCTTCAAGCTAAACATAAACCTAATTTCTCCATCCCTGGCTAGTTTAATAGTCTCTATGTTCTCGGCCAGCATCACCTTGCCCGTTTCAATCTATGACAGGGCACTAAGGTGCCCTATAGGAAAACAGATCATATATGACCTGTGAGCACGTTTTCAGTGGTCTTGCCGAACTCCAGGATATGTGGGTTACATATTTCTACTGAAGTCTGTAAATGAGTCCCTGCTTGGCAATCAGTTCAAGGACAAAATTCTTAACTACTCCAAGAACAACACAAATATCTCAAAGACACAATTTAAAGAAATGACTGATGGACTCCTTCACTATCCCAACCAAGAAAGAAATCAATGGAATAGAACTGTGTCATTGTTCCCAGTTTGTTTGCAAAGGAGATGGATGCAAAGTGAGAGAAATCAGTCAAACGTGGTTTTTGTCCTTCTTCGCATTTATTGATAGAATTTAAATCAAGTTAAATCTCCTAGAGTACTCACTGTATAGTATCCTTCAGCAGTGTGGAAATGAAAAGAATGAATTTTTATTGCCTTTTTTTTTCATTTATTTTGTTTTTTAGTATTAGGAGAAATGAGTAAATCTGAAAGGCCAATAAGAATTACCAATGTATTCCAGATACAGCATGGAGGTTCCTCAAAATTTTGAAAATAGAACTGCCCTATGACCCAGCAATTGCACTACTGGGAATTTACCCTAAAGATACAAACGTAGTGATCCGAAGGGGCACATGCACCCGAATGTTTATAGCAGCAATGTCCACAATAGCCAAACTATGGAAAGAACCTAGATGTCCATCAACAGATGAATGGATAAAGAAGATGTGGTATATATACACAATGGAATACTATGCAGCCATCAAAAGAAATGAAATCTTGCCATTTGTGACAACGTGGATGGAACTAGAGGGTATCATGCTTAGCGAAATAAGTCAAGCGGAGAAAGATAACTATCATATGATCTCCCTGATATGAGGAAGTGGTGATGCAACATGGGGGCTTAAGTGGGTAGGAGAAGAATCAATGAAACAAGATGAGATTGGGAGGGAGACAAACCATAAGTGACTCTAAATCTCACAAAACAAACTGAGGGTTGCTGGGGGAGGGGGGCAGGGAGAGGGTGGTGGGGTTATGGACATTGGGGAGGGTATGTGCTTTGGTGAGTGCTGTGAAGTGTGTAAACCTGGGGATTCACAGACCTGTACCCCTGGGGATAAAAATATATGTTTATAAAAAATAAAAAATTTTTAAAAAAGAGAATTACCAATGTGCCAGAATTTGGCAATAAGACAGCCTGCTATGAGAAACCCTAAATATTCAAGAAATATTACGAATAATGTTCTAAAATCTCTTTTTGCCACCCTTCTTCTTAGAACTAAGGATTTTGCAGCGTAACTCAGTCCCATACCACATAATAGGCCAATAAATCCCAGTTAGAGCCTCCAGGCCTCAGCCGAATATTTAGTCATTCACACACCGCAGACCCAGGGTTTTCCCCATCATTCTGGGTGAGATGCTCGTTGCTCTTATTAGGTATCCAGATAAGGGAGAAAAAAGAAAACTAGTCATTATAAACGCACCAGCACACCAGCCCTGAGCTTTAATGTTTGCAAGCTTCTCTTGAAACCAAAAGCAAGCTGTTGTGCACATGGGGCGGCAGACCTGATGACTGTTCCCAGCGCACGGCTATAGGTAATGGCGTCTCACTGGTCGTCCTCATGTTTGGATTAGAGGTTTGGGGTAGGGGCGCACACCACTTCCATAGAAGAAAGTAAGACAAGGCTTATGGCATTATCCGCCAAGAAGAAAATGAAGGCAAACATCCTGCTCTAGAGACAACGATGGTCAAGAAACCAGGGGTCCTCAGAAACAGGTACACATGGGCACAACCGCCCGCCCCCCCAAGAAAAAAAACTGAATACACACTTTCTTTCTTTCTCCTCCGTCAACAACAGAGAAGCTCTTGTTGGCCATGGAGCCGTAAGCGTTCTTGGCAGGGCAGGCTGCCGCACACTCCCTCCTGCCGGCCTCCCGGACTACAGACGAGAGGAGGGAAGGGAAGAAATGTCTTAGGAGAAACGGCCCCTCTGGCGGCAACAACGGAGAACAGGTGCCTGTCTGAGGACAGCAGATCAGCAAACTGCTCAGCTATGCACACAGCTGACCTTCTCTCTACCCCAGGGCGCCCCCCCCAAAGGAAAGCAAAGCCTTTCCCAAATCCATGTTTGCAGGAAAGCTAGAAAATGAACTCTAAAGCCTGCCCAGCTTTAACGTCTGTCCATGTAAATCAGACTAGGAGGGCAGATGCCTCCATTAAAAATGTAAGTGGCGCCTGCCCGGCTCAGTCGTCGCCCTTGCAGCTCTTCACCTCGGGTTGTGAGTTCAAGCTCCACGTCGGGTGTAGAGACTTAAAGTCTTTTTTTAAAAATGTAAGTTAAGGACAAACCATAAGAGACTCTTTTTTTTTTTTTAAGATTTTATTTATTTATTTGAGAGAGAGACAGGGAGAGAGAGCATGAGCGAGGAGAAGGGCAGAGGGAGAAGCAGACTCCCCGTGGAGCTGGGAGCCCGATGCGGGACTCCATCCCGGGACTCCAGGATCATGACCTGAGCCGAGGGCAGTCGTCCAACCAACGGAGCCACCCAGGCGTCCCAAGAGACTCTTAATCTCACAAAACAAACTGAGGAGGCCAGGAGGCGGGGAGTAGGGAGAAGGGGGTGGCTGCGTGATGGACATTGGGGAGGGCGTGTGCTACGGTGAGTGCTGTGAAGTGTGTAAACCTGGCGGTTCACAGACCTGTACCCCGGGGGCTAATAATACATTTTATGTTTATAAAAAATTAATAAAAAAATAATAAAAATGTAAGTTAGGGGGCGCCTGCTTGGCCCAGCAGGTGAAGCCACTGCCTTCGGTTGAGGTCATGATCCTGGAGTCCTGAGATCGAGACCCGCATCGGGCTCCGTGCTCAGCAGGGAGTCTGCTTCTCCCTCTGACCCTCCCCCTCCTCATGCTCTCTCTCTCATTCTCTCTTTCTCTCCAAAATAAATACTGTCTAAAAAAAAATTCTGTCATTTAAAAAAGAAATGTAAGTTCGTTTTCTCTTATTGTCCCTCCACCTTTTCAGAGAGTTCGGGGTCCAGCTGGGCTCGTCCCCTTCCGCCTCTACCAGGGACCTCTGTGAACTTACCCGTTTCATCTGGAGGGGCCGAGGGGGTTCATTTCATGCCCAGTTCAAACCTACTCATCGCTACGGCTACGACGTGCGGCTCCCAGTCTCTCTCGGCTTCAGAGTGCAGAGATGCGTGTCCGAACCCTCTTTTCGCTGCTCAGTCCCTCCTCACCTTGGATGAATTACCCTCTCTGAGAGTTTCTGCCTCTGGAAATGAGAATGCCTTCGTCCCCAGGCTGCTTGTGGCTCAAACAGGATAATGAAAATAAAATGACTGGCACATGACAAGTTACAAACCTGAGTAGGACTGAAGATGAGACTTAATAAAATTACATAATGTAGATAAATGTGGAGGACGACCCCGAGAAGCCAGAGCCCAGAGGCCGGACTTAGTCTGTGAGGATAAGGATGAGGCAGAAGAGGGGATGGGAGAAGAAAAGAAGAACCACAGTTGTTGTGAATCCAAGACCTTATCTCTGCTGAGGTAGGACTGCGTCAGTACACAAATAGGGAATTAAACTGCATAAAACATCTAGAAAAACTGCCTATGCAGTTAAAGGGAACACTCACTCCCGATGACAGGAGCTCATCCGGGGTTAACAGCCACGACCTCTCGGCGGGAGGGACCCGTCTGACAGATGCATTTGGAGGAATGAGCGGGACGTGTTCAGTTCAACTCTTCTCTTTTTTCTCATGGGGTTGTTTGGGCTGTTTCCCCAAGGCAGCCCCAAGTCACCCCCTAAAATCCCCCATCTCAGGTCCCCTCCCCCACTCACAGAGAGTCAGCCTTGGTCCAGCAGAGCCATAACTGAGTGGGAGAGTATGATTAAATACATCCTCCAGCTGAGCACTCACGAATAACAAAGACAGTATTTTGAACGCTCATGTTTCACTCTGCTGTCTGACTTCTCACCTTCTCTTAGCCCTCAGGCAAGGTGGAGGACAGTAACCCAGAGGCCCCTCAGGATCCCCGCAAGCCTCACCGCTACTTATGGATCCTGAAAACCAACAAAGCAAAGGGGAACACAAAAGCGGCCCAGCTATGTCAAAGTAATACTAGCTAGAAGAAGTGGCAGAAAATAGCATCATGACTAACTGTCTTATGTATAATAACTACTAAAAATACCATTAATGTCAATCATCTTACTTTTCTTTGAAATTTATTTGATTATAACACCAAATGTGTTTCCATATAATTAGGCTTCCTTTGTTCGTCTAGCACTGAAACGTTACAAAAGGGAGAGAAAATGGCAACCACAGGAGCAGATACAGTTCGAGCGACTTGGTTCAACTCCAGTCCTGGCCGAGCCTAGACTCTTGCCACAAGGGGTTTCCTGTACTGACCCACAGGAAGTCGATTCACGGCTTAAGTAAGTTCTGTATGCACCGTGGGAGCTGCACCTTTTACCCTCGGGACGTACTTATTTAGAGAGAAAGCAGTTAAAATGTGAAGTTCATCATCAGTAGAAGCTCTCAGAATGACCCAGAGGACCTACTTCTTGCAGAGAGAATAGGACTTTATTGACAGGTTCGATCCCAGGTTCCTCTCTAGGGCCTCCCAATAGAGGTCACGAACTGTGATGCAACTGCTTGGCTTCAAACCATTTTCGATTCAGTTCACACCAGGCCCCCATGCGACGCACTTCAGGCTACCAGCTCCTTCTACCGCCCACTGCCAACCACTACCAGCTCCTTCTACCGCCCACTGCCAACCACTACCAGCTCCTTCTACCGCCCACTGCCAACCACTTTGTCGCACCTCCCAACCCCCCTGTGTTTATGACTTTAACTCAAGAAGTTTAAAATCATGTCAATCTCCGTTCCTGATTACACACCTTTCAACCAGATTACTTGAGTCCTTTCCAAAACTGCTCCCTCCGAGATAAGCGAGTGGTTTCTTTCACCTTAAGTACAAATACGAAGACTTAACTTTCTTGACACAATAATACACATATGAGAATCTGATGGGAATTAACCCATGAAACTAACCAAGGGTCCTGGCAGTTCAGAGGCTCTATTGGGTGGTAAGATTCAAAACTTTAGGGGAAGATTGGAGCTAAGTGTTTTGTTCACTTCTGAATCCCCAGGGCTTAGAAGGGCAGCTGGCGTGAGTATGTCTGAAAAACCCTTGTAAATAAATAAACGAGGTATTTAGCACTTTAAAAGCAGATCTCCGCAACAACCCCTTTAGGAAATGCCTGTGGATTAAGGCGATGGTGCGCAAGAACCATGACTAAAGAGAGCTGCTCGTGAAGGTATAAGGGACTAGGACCCCAGCTCAGCCAGATCTCGTTCCCCAGAAGACCTTCTTCCTTCACACCCCCAGATACACTGAGCTGTTTCACATGCGCTGTGTTTGGCTCCTCAGAAGCCTCCTCTCCTCACCGTGCACTGGCGTACGCCATCTCTCATGGCCCCTAGGGTGCGTTCAGGGACGACGGCGGAGGCTGAGATCCCATCCAAGCCAATGGGATGGAGAGCTGCTTCTCGAAGGCCGCTAAGGGACTGCCACCGAGAGTTGTACGGTCTCCGGCAGGACATGAGCAAGGAGGCAAGGAGTCCCTAGAAGCTGCTGGCCACTCTTACCACCACACATGGAGGCCAATCTTAGGCTAAAACAGTCCTAACAAAAACAGCGAAGAGAGAGTTTGAGACAAAATGATGGTGTCAGTGAACCACTGGCTGCAGCCTGACCTGAAGCCTGACCTAACTGCGACTTCTCAGTGACATGACCTAATAAACAGCTCAGCGATTTAGCCCGCTTGAGACTAGTTTTCTGTCCCTCACACACGGCCAAAGCCAAACTCACTGAACTGATCAAGTCAGCTCTTAATAAGTTGCCGTGTCCTCACTGAGCTGAAAAGATCTGAACACATCACGGTGAGGGGACCCAGGAGGAGACGTTCAATGGAGCAGAAGTGAGCGGATGCAAAACCTCACGTCCCAGCCCGTGCCCTCAGTCTGGCTGTGCTGGCCTCCAGGAATCCCTTCAGGCATTTCCTTGAACTCCACACATCCTAATGATGTCCAGTGTCTACGGCAGGAACAAACCTGTCCCTGCTCCCTAGAAGCCAGCAAATAACTATAGAATGTGCAAAGGTGACGAGTTGCACATACTTAAAAATTAAATAATCACGACAAGGTATTAATATGGTGGATTTCCCCCTTAAGTTGCCTTTAAGCCACATTTTTTTAAACAATCACAGCTTTGACTTTTTTTTTTTAAGATTTTATTTATTTATTTGACAGAGACACAGCAAGAGAGGGAACACAAGCAGGGGGGAGTGAGAAAGGAAGAAGCAGGCTTCCTGATGAGCAGGGAGCCTGGAGGCTCAATCCCAGGACCCTGGGATCATGACCTGAGCTGAAGGCAGATGCCTAACCACTGAGCCACCCAGGTGCCCCTATAGCATTGACTTAAAATACATTCACAGTAGAGGCACCTGGGTGGCTCAGTCAGTTAAGTGTCCCACTCTAGATCTGTGCTCAGGACATGATCTCAGGGTCGTGAGATCGAGCCCCACATCTGGCTTCTCCCTCAGCACCAAGTCTGCCTGAGATCCTCTCTCTCCCTCTCCCGCTGCTCCTCCCCCTCGCCCGTCTGTCTGTCTCTCTAAGATAAACAAATAAATCTTTAAAAAACAATAAAATAAAGTTCACTATAACCTGGAAATACATTAACAATACGTGCCACAGCATGGTTTGAAATCTAACATGGCAACAATGGTGAAACCTTTGAGCCACACAAAGCACCGTGCGTGCATGTGATGTGCTATAAATAGTCATAGCCAGCATTTATTGGACACCTACTGTATGCAATATGCTGGCACATATTGAGCAATCTGCATGCAATACCTCAGTCTCCAAAACAAATTACTGTTCTTGTTTTATAGATGGGGATGCCCGGGCATATAGAACATAATTGACTTGCCCCAAATCATACAGTGAGAAAGCAAGGGGTTCAGACTTAAATCAGGCAATTCCACTTCAGATCCTGGGTCTCTCACAAGCGTGGTAGTATGTGAAAAGACTTCATACGGTTGTCAGAACAATGGTCCCCCAAAGATGTCCATGGTCTACTGTCCTGAATTGGGACTACCATCAGGTTACATAGCAAAGGGGAATTAAAGCTGCTGATAGAATTACGATTGCTAATCAGGTGACCCGGAGATGGGAAGATTACCCTCGATTATCCAGTAGGGCCCAAAACAATCACAGCAGTGACAAAAGCAGAAGTCAGAACGCTCCAACATGACCACTGCTGGCTGTGAAGGTGAAGGAAGGCGCCAGGTGCCAAGGCTTAAGGGCAGCTTCTAGACCTAGAAGAGGCAGGAGATCACGTTCTCTCTTTCAGAGTCCAGGAAGGAACACAAGCCTGCTGGCTCCTCGATTTTAGCCCAGTGAGATACATTTTTGGACTTCTGATCTCCAGAACTGAAATATAATAAATCTGTTTTGGCTAAAGCCACTAAGTTCATGGCAATTTGTTACAGCAGCAACAGGAAACTAATACACAGAGTATGTGTATATTCTTGCATCATTCCAGTAGAAAGATGACTAAAAGGAACTGTCCCCAAGATACCACTTTAAAAAGTGATATCAGTGGGGCGCCTGGGTGGCCCAGTGGGTTAAAGCGTCTGCCTTCAGCTCAGGTCATGATCTCAGGGTCCTGGGATCAAGCCCTGCATCAGGCTCTCTGCTCAGCAGGGAGCCTGCTTCCCCCCCCCTCTCTCTCTCTCTCTGCCTGCCTCTCTGCCTGCTTGTGATCTCTGTCTGTTAAATAAATAAATAAAATCTTAAAAAAAAAAAAAGTGATATCAAAATCTAACCACATAGGAAAAGAAGCATTGGCCCTGGAGACACATAGATAAGCAACTAAATTACCCGGGGCAAGTTACCCAAACTCTCTGAGTTTCCTCCTCTGTAGATCAGGATCATGACTTCTCATGGGGTGGGAAGAAGGACTAGGAGAGAGTTATTAGAAAGAAGCTGATACGACGCTAAGCTCTCACCACAGTTTCCTGCCCATTTCTTCCCTTAAGCCCCCAAGGGAACACGGAGAAAAAAACAAGCTCATCCTGGGAAAGAGCTGTATTTTATGACTATTAAGGATATCAAATGATTTAAACATCACTGTAAGTTGGTAAATGGAAAGCATTTGTCATTTTGAAAAAAGAAAGCTACATAACCAAAATTTTAAAGCAAGAAATTTCTCATGCTCATCTCATTCTGGACTTTGGGTCTTTCTCTCTCTCTCTCTCTCTCTCTCTCTCTCTCTCTGCAGGGATCAAGTTCCAGGAAAAAGTAGTACAAATAAAAAGAAGGATGCAAACAGATTGATTAATGTTCATGTTGCCGAGCAAATAACGAGCACTGCCTTCGCTACAGAGGCTACTTCTCAGGAGGGATATATATTTTTAAAACCGATTTCTCTGGGGCTTCGATCCCAATCTGCATATCAAGGCTTTCCCCTTTCCCCCAGGACCCATTTGTCTGAGGAGGCGTTCAATTAGGCTCCGGAGCAAATCGATTCAGCGTTGACCAGAAGAGGCTCCTCACTTGAAAGACGTATTGCCCAGACGTGAGGTGCCGCCGCCCAGGTCAGCACCCCGGTGAGGGCCCGTGTGACTCAGGAATGCGAAATGAGGAAGGGCCTCCCTGGGCGTTTGGAGCAGGAAAGCCCGCCCTCACTCTCCCGGAATAAATAGCACGGGACTGAGAAGCTCCATAAACCGTGTCTTCGTCGAGGCAGGAGGTGGTGGCGGGAGTAAGCAACGGCCCTCGGGGAACGAGGAAGACACGGGTAAAGGAATAAGGCCACGGTTTCTTCGCCTGGAGAAGCGAAATCGGGGTGTGAGGTTTCAGTGACCTTATCCTCAAGGTCATTGCTCGTTAGTGAAATACCCCTGCTCTTTGCAAGGGCCCCGGCCCCATGGGCCCCTTCCTGCGGCCCTGCCTCTCCTCCCTCCGTGACTGCAGCCATAAGCCCGGGCCTGACCGGTTTCTCCAGAGTCTCTCCACACCCTTGACACTGCGTCCCTCTTTGTAAACAGAAATAGATTCTCAGTTATTTTAGACAAGAAGTCGAGACCCCTTACACCTAGTGCATAAAAAGCCCTGCACACCGGACGAGACGGAAAAAAATGCTCATCGATGACAAGGAGGCTTTATTTAACATGAAACTGGCCTCGAATGGAAGGGCAGGAAGGACACACGCTTATGGTGTCCACGGCTGGTTTGTCCTCTTCGCTATTTCTCGACTGATGGCTTTGACTTGTGGAAGTGTGTATGGCCTTGAAGAGCCGACAGGACAAATTAAAGCCTTTCAAAGAGCCTTCCCTTGATTATCCCGAGCATCCCTCATCGACAAGATTGTCCTTTAGATCCAGCTTGGAAAATCATAAAATGGGTTCCATTAAGATAATTAGGACGCCCCCAAACACACCTTTGTTTTAAGATTTGGCCTCCACATGCTTACATGACTCCTACTTTATTTACATTTTCACACCGTGGGAGCAGGGCGGCCGTACTATGGTTTCCAAACGTCACGGTGAAGCTGAAATCCCTGACCATTTACTGGCAGAAAGGAAGCCCACCATTCTGAGCACTTGCAGAAAGAATAAAGAGGTTTAAGCCAGATCTGCATAATCCCAGGTAGAGGCAGCCGCAGGAGGGAGAGAGGGGAAAGCATCCTTTCTGATACGCAAAGCGAGGAAGAGAATGGCTACGTTACAGCTCAGGCGCCTGAACACAGGTGCCCGGGAATGTGCTTGTAGAAGTGCAAAAGCTGGGGGCGCCTGGGGGGCTCAGTGGGTTAAAGCCTTTGCCTTCGGCCCAGGTCATGATCCCAGGACCCTGGGATCGAGCCCCACATCGGGCTCTCTGCTCAGTGCAGAGCCTGCTTCCCTTCCTTTCTCTGCCTGCCTCTCTGCTACTTGTGTTCTCTGTCAAATAAATAAAATCTTTAAAAAAAAAAAAAAATGAAGAATGCAGCCTTCAACCCTATCCAAAAAGAACTTCCTCAGAGAACACTTCTTTTACTTATTATTTCTTTCCAAATAAAATTCTAACATTACTCATATGCTTAGATGAAAAATATATGTATATTTCGAGGGGCGCCTGGGTGGCTCAGCAGGTTAAGCCTCTGCCTTCGGCTCAGGTCATGATCTCAGGGTCCTGGGATCGAGTCCCACATCGGGCTCTCTGCTCCACGGGGAGCCTGCTTCCCCCCATCCCCCTTTCTCTCTACCAGCCTCTCTGCCTACTTGTGATCTCTCTGTCACATAAATAAATAAAATCTTTTTTTTTTAAGATTTTATTTATTTATTTGTCAGAGCACACACACAAGCAGGCAGAGGCCGAGGGAGAAGCAGGCTTCCCGCTGAGCACGGAGCCTGATGTGGGACTCGATCCCAGGATGCCGAAAACCAAACCCTCAATGCAGTATGTGCACAGCACAGGTTGAATATTTAAAAACTTGGGCTAACCACCTGAACACGTAATGGTGGAAACGGTGCACACTCTGAGGGTAGCTAAGAAAGCCTAGTGACTCTTGCCGATGGCAACTCTGCAGTGGTAAATCAGCTTGTGGAGGAAGGTGACAACACGTAGCTTCTTACTCATTTATCAAAATAAAAATGGACGATTCACATATGAAACTACATAATCCTGACTTGCACAATACGGTCTTGGTAAAGAGAGCAGAGCTCGCCAAACGTTCCCTCTGCTCCCTGACATAAGAAAAAGCAGCATCCCTGGTTTGGGGCCACCGCTGGAAGGACAGTGTCTCAAACCCCAGCACTCACGCACGAGCGACTGCTCTGTTCAGCCACTGAGACGCGGGGTTCGGCGTCCTCTAACAGGACTCGGCCCAGCCTGGCCTGACCAAACCAGCAGTCAAATCGAAGCTTCCTTCTGCCTTGCCAGAAAACGGCTCATTCAAAGAGGGACCGTGCTGCTGTTCCAGCATCTATGAGGAGAAGCAAGGTCATTCTCGGTACTGAGGACTTCAGTACACCTTGTGTCAGTGGAAATCAATCGGTTCCACAGGGGAAAAAAGGGTTCCTTAGTAAAATAAGTTTGGGAAAGAGAGATACCCCTTCCCGCAAGATTTAACATGGAAAGCCACATAGTAAAAGCTCTAAAAAGTCCTACACCAAAGAAATAGGTACAACTTTGTACCATGCAGCATTTTGCAAGCGAACGAAATTTCCATCAAAAAGAGCCTGAGAAATGCTGAAACACTCCCCCCAAAAAGAGCTTCCTTGTTTATTGATAAAAATTTGCATCCAGCTAATACTGAAATTTATTTGCATTCCCTAAACAAAAAGCACCTGGTGAGTACAGAAGCCTGTAGCCAAGAACTTAATAACTGTATCCCAGACATGGACTGATCAGAACCGACTGTAAACCCTGAAGACACCCCTACACACACCCCCGACCCCCGCAACCCCAGTCTTCCAGACTTTGATTCTTTAACTGCTGTATTGTAGGGAGGTCCAGGGTGCTGGGGGCACCCACAGGAGGATGTACTCAGAGCAGTTTATATTTTTGTCTGATACTAATTAAATATCAACTCTGCCTATGGGTAGGTCATAGTTAACTTACTTATTTACTTTATTTACATTATGATTTAAACATTTTTCATCTTCAATTGCCTAAAAGGCTTAAGTCTCATTTAATATTTTATTTCTGAAGAGCTTTTATTTTAAGTGGGTGGTCCACAAATTTAACAAGTGCTGAAGTCCAAAAAACATTCATTAGGCATCTACCATGGGACAAGCATTGGGGTAAGTGCTTCCATAAAATTAAAGAAGAAAACGTGTTTTCTGTAGCCTGGGGCTTGTTAAGACATTTAATTAACACACACTTACAGACTGAAATATTAACAATACAATAGTCTAGCCAGATATTTAGCAAAGGTAGTTTGAGAAAAAAAATTTTAAATCTCTTTCATGGTATTGAAGCTAAAGACATAGGATGAAAACCCATCTTCCCTTGTATGGAAAATGCTTGGGCATTGTTAAAAGAGTATCTGATCACAAATCTTATTTGACAAGTAAAAGAGGTTTACCGAAAGGATATTTTGAGAGGTTATCTGAGTCATCAAAGCGTACCTGTGCCAGAAGATTCTCTGGAAACTCTTCTCCTAACCACCTGGCGTGAAGCCATGGGACTCTGATTTCAATAAGAAGCATTTTTTCAAATTTGGGAAGGTTCTGGAATATTATAACATGAGTCTGGAATGAAGCGAAGTGGGAGTCAATTCAGCTAATCTGCTGCATCTCCCTGACAGCCAAAAATTCGTATCTCCCTACTAACGAGGTGTTTAAAACCCTGTGTTGTGTCCAAACATCCAAGAAAACGTACTATTCATTCGACGCTTCAGGACGCATAAACAGAGTCCTTTGGGTAGCTGAGCTGATCAATAATAACCTAAAACATTTCTCAAAATCTCAGCTGCGACCAAATTTAATTTATGTAAATGAAGCATATGACCAAGGTTGACCCAAGAGTCATTCCTGGCATCAGTGTTTGCTCCCATCGACCTTAGAGGAGGGCAGAGATTTAGGGCTTTAGTCCAGAGAAACAGGAGGCCCGGAGTTTGCCAAACAGGAATTCGTTATGTCCCTCCTACTTACTCCCGATTCTTCTTTCTTCTCCTTCAGTCCTGATCAGGTTTTATTTTTCACTCAAATACCCTGGACAAACAGGGGAAATAGCCAATCTTAATGGCTTGGTTCCGTGGAATAGTTTGGGGTCATTAATTAATTTTGAGTTGGTTGGGAGCTTTAGTCCACAAGGATTGGTCCAAAGGACAAGGCCAGATCCTGCCATGATTAAAGATGATGGAAAAGTTCTTCATCATTGCAAGTGGTGGAATGAGCTAGTCAGATCTGTTGTTCTGCAATTTTATTTTTCTGTTTAAATTACAACTCAGAGTTCAGGGAGTACTTTCAGATTACACAGAATTAAATCTAAAATTCTAACTTGGGGGCACATTCCTGACGTAATTACCAGTTAGAATCAATACGGACCCCTATTGTTAAGTGATTACTGAGATAACCCTAAGCTCTAATGCAATATGGCGGGCGGTGTAGTTTCCACTTCATAATTTATTCTCCATTGTGAATTATGTTCCTTAAATTGGATTTATTTAATACAGTGCTGCTTCATACCCTTTAAAAAGTGTCAAGCAAACATAGTGCACCTATTTACATACTAAATCAATAGTTTCATCACCATTTATTAATTCTGAGTTTGTTGGGAGGGACTAGGAATGGTAACATGAATTGAATTTCTTGCTGACTGAGAGGAAACCAGGAGATAATTAGCTAATATCTTGAAAACCTTTCTCAAATGCACACATTTACTTCCAGTTAAACATGACGTACTGAACACCTTCTTACACTCCACCTTTAGGAAAGTCAAAAAAAAATTTTTTTTAAGAAAAGACAGTCGCCAAACTATGGAAAGAACCAAGATGCCCTTCAACGGATGAATGGATAAGGAAGATGTGGTCCATATACACTATGGAGTATTATGACTCCATCAGAAAGGATGAATCCCCAACTTTTGTAGCAACATGGATGGGACTGGAAGAGATTATGCTGAGTGAAATAAGTCAAGCAGAGAGAGTCGATTATCATATGGTTTCACTTATTTGTGGAGCATAACAAATAGCAGGGAGGACAAGGGGCGTTAGAGAGGAGTAGGGAGTTGGGGGAAATTGGAAGGGGAGGTGAACCATGAGAGACTATGGACTCTGAAAAACAATCTGAGGGGTTTGAAGTGGCGGGGCAGGTGGGAAGTTGGGGTACCAGGTGGTGGGTATTATAGAGGGCACGGACTGCATGGAGCACTGGGTGTGGTGAAAAAATAATGAATACTGTTTTTCTGAAAATAAATAAATTGGAAAAAAAAACTTTAAAAAGAAAAAAAGAAAAAAAAAGAAAAGACAGAAACAAAATATTGGAGAATGGAAACCAGACAGATGAGTGGTACTGACTTAGCAGATCTGAGGAGTATTTAACCCTAACCTGGTAGTGAAAGAAACCAAGGAACCAACCAATTACTTCCTCAGAATGTTGAAAAGATTCAGTGATTAGAGGTTCTAAGTACCTCCAGAAGAGTGGGAAATTGGGCAGGATTAAAACGAAAGACTGGCCAGGGGTGTGCCTGGGGCCGCGGGAGTTCTCTGCGTCACCTCCCCACCCTGAGGACAGTCTCCATGCGGGAGGTTGAGAACTGGGGGTCGCCAGGGACACCCAGAATAAGGGATGTGACACAAAAACCGGTACAGAAAACCCATATGTGAAAGATGAGATTCTCAGCTTCTCATTCACCTTCGCTTCCAGAACTCACACAGCTAGATTTATACTTCTCTCTCTCCCAGCAAGAGTTTGGGAAATTCCTCTCTAGACAAACGCCACCCTCAGACAAAGGAGCCACGGTGTCCGGGGCGAGGGGGTGGTTGCAGGACGGGGTGGGGCAATGAAATGGCCCGTCACCCTACACTAAAGCCCTTCACATCACCCATCATGCAGAAGACTTCCCATCGGAATTTTAATGCCTCACTCTTCAATGTGAAAAACAGAAAACATTTAAAAAAAAAAAAAACTCAAAATTTATAGAAAACTACAGAGCAAAGGGGTTTTTTGGTTTTTGTTTTTTAAAGATTTTACTTATTTGTTTGACAGAGAGAGATGCAGAAAGAGAGAGAGGGAACACAAGCAGGGGGAGCAAGAGAGGGAGAAGCAGGCTCCCAGCCGAGCAAGGAGCCCGATGTGGGGCTCGAACCCAGGATCATGACCTGAGCCAAAGGCAGACGCTTAATGACTGAGCCACCCAGGCACCCAGAGAAAAGGTCTTTAAAAAAACCCGTCACTCAAACCATAAAAGACTCAATCTCAAAAAACAGACTGAGGGGTGCTGGGGGGAGGGGGACAGCGAGGGGGGTGGGGTTGTGGACGTTGGGGAGGGCGTGTGCTACGGTGAGTGCTGTGAAGTGTGTAAACCTGGCGGTTCACAGACCTGTACCCCTGGGGATAAAAATACATTATATGTTTATTTAAAAAAATAAAAAATAAAAAATATTTTTTTTTAAAAAAGGGAAAATGGAAAACAAAAACCGTCATTAATGCTCTCTGACTGATAAAAGACGACACTGAAGTGAAAGAAATACGAGAAAGAGAGTTCACGAAAGACGGGCTGTCCGAGGGAAACTGCGCTGCAGGGAAGCCTCTGTTCACGACGACGGCGACAGGGGTTCAGGACGATCCCAGGAAGGGGAGAAGCTGAGCTCAAGTCTGAGTACGGACGACAGCCCCGGACTCGTGGCGGACGGGCCTGAGCGAGGGAGTCGGCAGGCGGACATCCGAGGCGGCACCACGAGGACACAGGTTCGGGGTGGCGGGCAGGAGGCTGACGGGCTGCACCAGCGTCGAGCGCCCGGCCCGGCGGGGCTCCTGCCGGCGACAAGAGCCTCGGAGAGACTTCAGCGGAGTCTGACCGAAGTTTGGTCATCGTCCAGAAATCAAAACGTAGTTCTTGGGAATTAAAAATGACAGAAAATGTAAAAACTTCAGTATGAGAATCGGGAGATAATAAGTCAAGTAAAAAATACAACAGAAAACGGAAAAGATGGGAGAGTTAACCAGACTCAAGTGCTCGGGCTCCTTGCCCAGCCTCCTTTACCGCTCAGTGATGCGCTGACACGTTCCCGGAGACACAGAAGAACAGGGTCTCTGTGGCGCTCTGGTCCCTGGGGGCGGACCTGCCGTTCCTGGAGAGTCAGCTACGTTCTAGACAGTCGGCCCGGGCTGGGAAGGGGTCCAATAACACCACAGGTCCCCAGCTCTCCCTCTCCGTGTGCAACCCGCTCCCGTGCCGACCTCATAATTAAAATATCAAAAAGTCATGATGTCACCCACTAACGCTCCAAAGGAATGAATTAAATTTTCTAACATTCAGACATGGCAATTACAGCCTTTCCATACTTCAAGGGTTTGCAGGGTAAATGACCCCAGTTTAAGTATTGATTTACTATTTGAAACCTTCCTCCCCTCATTTCCCTTAACCCTATGTATCAGTTTTCTATTATTGTGATAAAATACCACTAATTAAGCAGCTTAAAACAATATAAATGTATTATATTGTTGTAGGTCAGAAACCCAACATGGGTCTCCCTAAAGCTATAATCCAGGTGTTAGAAGGGCTGTGCCCCTTCCCAGAAGCTTTAGGGGAGAATCCATTTCCTTGCCTTTTCCAGCTTCTAGAGGAAAAGTCTTCAGTCCTTGGCTCCAAGTTCCTTCCAATCTTCAAAGCCAAAAACTCTAGTCCTTCTCTGGTCACATTGCCCTGATTTCTGCATCCCTCTTCTACTGTGAAGGACCCTTGTGACCAGCTAGATATTCCAGGATAATCCCAGTGTCTCTAGGTCCTGTGATTAGCAACTTTATTTCATCAACAATTCTAATTCCTCTTTGCTAAGTAACCTAACACATTCACAGGTTCCAGGGATTAGGACATTGACATTTCTGGTGGGCCATTGTTTAGAGTAATTGCAAAACTCTCCCTTTACAGTGATGGTTATTCCAAACAGTGTTGTTGACTTATTAACAACAAATGGTATTAGGACAACAACTAACTTGTACAGATGCTAGTGTAAGGGTGGGGCAGACTGAGTGGAGTCATCCAATCAGTAGGCCGTATGTATATCCGCTGGGAAGGTTGAAATTCAATTGGCCACCTGTGTAGGGGCGGGGCTCAACCACCCCCATAAAGGTTGCTCTGCCAGGCTGCCAAGGGGGGCTCCTGCAGGAGAGCCGCGGGCTCCTGCAGGAGAGCCGGGGCTCCTGCAGGAGGGCCGGGGGCTGCTGCAGGAGAGCAGCGGCTGCTACAGGAGGGATGAAGTCGGCGGAGAGCGGTGAAGTCAGCGGAGAGCGGTGAAGTCGGCGGAGAGCGGTGAAGTGGAGCGGAGAGCGGTGGAAGTCGCAGAAGAGCAGGGGAGTCAACGGTGTATAGAAGAGCTGTAACAGCTCTTGTAAGAGCTATAACCGCGTTTGGCGGTCCAGCCTGCACCCTCCGGCGGCGGCCCCGAGCGCCGCCGCCTGCACCCTCCGGCGGCGGCCCCGAGCGCCGCCGCCTGCACCCTCCGGCGGCGGCCCCGAGCGCCGCCGCCTGCACCCTCCGGCGGCGGCCCCGAGCGCCGCCGCCTGCAGCTTCCAGCCGCCGCCTGCAGCTTCCATCCTCCGGCGGCGGCCCCGAGCACCGCCGCCTGCAGCTTCCAGCCTCCGGCGGCGGCCCCGAGCGCCGCCGCCTGCAGCTTCCATCCTCCGGCGGCGGCCCCGAGCGCCGCCGCCTGCAGCCTCCGGCGGCCCAGCAGTCCAGTCGTCTGCGGTCCAGTTGTCAGCGGTCTCTCGACGCCTGCGGTCCTGAGACATCTGCGGTCCAGTTGTCAGCGGTCCCTCGACGCCTGCGGTCCTGAGACATCTGCGGTCCAGTTGTCAGCGGTCCCTCGACGCCTGCGGTCCTGAGACATCTGCGGTCCAGTTGTCAGCGGTCCCTCGACGCCTGCGGTCCTGAGACATCTGCGGTCCAGTTGTCAGCGGTCCCTCGACGCCTGCGGTGCCAGCAGCCCTGCCCCGCACTCCAGGACCCTCAGCAGTGACACAGTGAGAAACGACCTAGATGTCAGCAACCTCATTGGGAGTAGGCTCGCCGGGGTCAAAGTTGTCATCTTTTATAAAAGAAAGCCCTGACCGGTCAGTGCGATTCATGATGCTTGGCGCGAAATAAAGCTTTGCTTGACCTTCGCTTTGTATCAGTCTCGTTCCTTTGATCACGGACCCTAACACTAGTAATCCATGTCCATAATCTCAAGAAAATTATAAAGAATAACCATGCATAGGAGCTACGTGTGGCAGTCAAAAATACTGATCAATTCACTTAAAAGAACTAAGCCAGTTTTTAGAAAGAATACAAAAGAACAAACAAAAACTACAAATGCTCCACGGACAGTATGAACAAACAGTATTTCTCAACTACTGAATCTCAAAGCACTTTGTCGGCGTGGGCTCAGGAAGCTCGCACACCAGCAAAATGGTTAAATCTGCACAGCCGGGACTCACTCAAACTTGGTTTCTACTTCCTGAACTGACATCAGACTTGGGTTAAGCCTGAATCTCTACTGAGCATTAGACTCACCAGAGATGCTTGTTCAAAACACAGACTCCCAGAGGCTGGGACTCGGTCAGTCTAGTACGGGTCCAAGGGACCTGTATTTTTAATGCCCATAACAGGATGTTAAAGTGACAGTATCTCTGCATCAGTGCCAGCGAGGGTGTCATGTCAAGTAGGATTCCAGCAGGAAACAGACACGCGCTGAGGCTGCGTAACAAAGGGAGTATTTACCCAGCGTGAGGCCAGAGTGCAGGGAAATGCCAAGGGGAAATGCGGAGCCTCAGGTGTCGTGGCAGTACAGCCCCAGTCAACAGTGTCAGTCCCCGAAGGACAAAGGAAGGAAGAAGAATCAGAAGGAAAAGTCCAGCAGAAAGAACAGCTTGACAGAAGCGATGGCCTTTGTTGAGGGATGCAGCAGCCCCAAAATTCCAGTGCAGACGGAGCCATGGAATTACTAACCCGACCGCATGTTCCTCCCTTCTTCCTGGCTTCTTCCCAAGCTCTTCATTGACCAGACTCAAGGGAGCCCCTTCGTGAAGCCGTACGCATCACTCTCCGGGGCCACGAAGAGGATGAATGGAAATGGAGAGCGGGTCTAGAGGGACAAAATGAAGACATCCTGCACAGGCACCAATGTGATAGATAAGACACCCACTCCCCTCCCCTTCCATGTGCAGAATTTACACAAGAAACGTTTCAAACGAGTTCCACGACACCGAATGCTTCGTCTGAACAAGGAAACGAGAAGCAGTCCTAAAGCAAGGATTGCTACGGAGTAGACTTCTGAATGAAACCAGAATAATGGGAGAAAGAACTAAAGCTGTAACCTGCATCCCATAGGCCATGCTCAATCGATGAACTGGTTATGGGATACAGTGAATCTGAAGCAGATTGCCTGGGAAAAGGTTTTGTAAAAAACTGCTCTGGACCGTTTAAATCTGCCCAGGTATGATGAAAGGGACAAAGGAAAAAGATGTCATGTCATGGTGTTCTTAGCCTTGACGTTAAGAGTTGAATGGAACGGTTAAAAACAAAAGTTCCAGGTGCAGACTGCCTGTAATAAAACCACATCTCCGGGCACCTGGGTGGCTCAGTCGTTTAGCAGCTGCCTTGGGCTCAGGTCATGATCCCAGGGTCCTGGGATCGAGCCCCACATTGGGCTCTCTGCTCAGCAAGAAGTCTGCTTTCCCCTCTCCCCCTGCTTGGGTTCCCTCTCTCGGTGTATCTCTCCCTCTGTCAAATAAATAAGTAAATTCTTAAAAAAAAAAAAAAAAAAAAAAGGGGAAAGAAAAAAGAAAGCCACATCTCTGCCGCTTATTACCTGGGTGATTTGGGGCAAGTTATTTAGCTTCTTTAAGCAGCAAGGTCACCTCCCATAAAATGAGTGTAATAGCAGTACAAACCTCCCAGCGTTGGGAAGACTGGACAAAATAATCGTTTCCTTAGCAGAGTGCTTGGCACACAGTAATACATAGTAGTGATTTTTATAAAAATAGCTAACAGCTAAATTAGCTAAGTAGTAGCTAGTTTGGCATTCAAAATACATTTAAAGAGTTATTATTATGTGCTATACTTAAGAGGTGGTATGCAAATAACCGAATTCCAGTAGAACACCCAGTCCATCTAAACTCATCCTCTTTTGTGCCCATAAATCACCTGTTTACCCTCAAATACTCAAAACCTGAATAAATACAGAATTTTGACATACTTACTGGTTCTCCTATAAGGAAAGGTGATAGGTTAGTTAGTTAATAATCATTTAATAAGAGTTCAGTTTGGATTGGAAGCTCTATTATGTCCGATGAGAAGTATCATCATTCAATGAAACACACGCGTGCTGGGATGTGGTCCAACGGCGCCATTAGAGGGAATAAACAGCATTTAACAGGAGAAGACTTCCTGTAGGATTTGAGTTTCAAGCAAGAGAAGAATGGAAAGATTAATTCTTTCTAACGCAGCTGATGTTGAGAGGCTTTTCAGCCGGCAGACAATAGCCTGGCAAGCGTGGGGAACTGGGGATTAAACTGCCCTAAACTGTACCGCACTCGGCGCAACACGGGAGGAGCAGGTGGGCTGTACTGGGGACAAAGAGGTGAGGTCAGACGAGGAGAAATCCTCTTCTTGATGCAAATCATCCAACTATACTGAAATGTGCTTGCACGCAAAACGTATGTGATCAACACCTTCTACCGTTTCCAAATGAGGCCTTTCTGAATTGCTCTGAAAATTAAGTGAAAGTGGTTACTGTGAGGCAAATATTAAGTCATTAGCGATGACTGCTGTTAAAAGCCCAGCCTTGTCTACAGCAGAACATAGAATCCAAGGAGGAGGTTTGGGGATTAATTAGACTTGCCAGGACTTTAAAAAATTCTCAGATTCCTATTTTCTTCTCCTGTGAATCAGGTAAAATTGCTAATACACTCACCTTTCACGGTCTGACAATACGCTCACAGTAATGATTCTGCAGAAAATGCCCTTGGAGTGTGATAGATTTGGGCGGATAATTAATTCTGCTTCCTTCCTCTCTCACTCACCCCAGACCACTACCAGCACTACTTCTAATCAATTTTAAACTTGAACAAAAATCCATAAGGTTGCAAATGACCAGATGACATGTTTATTTCTACAGTGATTAATTTCCTCAAAAAAAAAAAAAGGGCAAAGTTCCAAAAGAAATTGGATTGGTTTAATTGACACTCTCCATGTGTGAAGCCAATGAAAACCCTAAAAAAAAAAAATCTTTCACCTCCTCCAACTCTAACATAAATTATTTTTAAGACAAAGAAAAATAAGAAATCAGGGAAAGAGAAGAAAGCAACCTCAGCTCACCAAGAAAGCTTTTTTAAAAAGTGTTCAACATAGCAAAAGTAAAATATGTTTATAATTCTGATGATATTAAATAAAACCAATACCTGAATTTGAATTAATGATGCTATATCAGAAATTTTTGAGCAATTCTCATGTTTATAGAGTAAAAGAACAGAAATTGACACATGGCATATCTGAAATGCATAAAAAATAATATATATACACTGTCATCACATTTGCAAATTAAATAATAAGGAAGTAATGTATCCTAAGCCACAGACACATCCAGAAAAATTAAATGCCTGCATTAAAAGAATCCCACCAGCAAGCCACCTCCAGCTAAGCTAGTTTTTTTGTTTTTTTTTTATCACAATCTAGTTTCCATTTCATTAACCTTTGGGTCAAGGCTTCCAGAAAACTGTTGGCTATATCTCAAATGAAGAGATAAATGTGAAAAACAGACTGATCAGGGAGGAATTCTGGGAATATAATGGCAGCCACGATGTCGTTTTTAATAACTCCCCAAATGCCCTCCATCAAGAAAGACAGAGCAACTAGGATTCCAAAACCAAAAACTCACAAGCAATATTTACATCAGATGGTGACAATTAAATGATACGGTTTCCCCAGGAACCTTAAAATCCGAGTAGATGGGGGTAAACCACCAGCAGCCACAAGACCCGTTTGTTATGCCAGGTAGGAGGAAAGAGAAAAAGGCAAAGGGGACAGCTGATGAGTCAGAGAAGACGCAAACCCGGAAGTCCTCAGCGGGTGTTGACTGGAGAGCACAGGGGATCAGTATGAGGACAGCGGCTGAACTCGGAACTCGGGACATTCCCACTGGTGTGCGAGAGGTTCTCAGCAAGGTCTGAAGGAGCTGAGGGGCCGGGTTCCCACAAACGCTGCGATCCACCGGCCAAAGCCCTCCCAGAGTGACACCCACAGAGGATAAACTGTTGGGAAAAGACACCAGCTTGAGTGTGACAGGGATGACAGAGACGAAGAAAGAAAGAATCCGGATAAAAAGTGGGAAAGAGAAACACACATAAATAAGAGTCAACTCCGTCAAGGTCACCTGGTCAATCCAGTACAGCGAGTCAGAGGCTCCTGGGGGCTCCGTCAGTCAGGCGTGTGCCTTCGGCTCGGGTCGTGATCCCAGAGTCCTGGGATCGACTGGGCTCCTCGCTCAGCAGGGAGCCTGCTTGTCCCTCTCCCTCGGCCTCTACCCTCTGCTTGTGCTTGCCCTCTCTTTCTCTCTGTCACTCTGTGTATCTCAAATAAATAAATAAAATCTTTTTTTAAAAAATAAGCCCAGTTGTCCAAATCTAACGCTTTTTCAAATTTTGCCCAGATGTCTATTCTCATGTAGGCAAAGGCTGAGAATACTAAATAAAATGAAACTTAAGAAATGAAAGAGTAATGTTACGTTTGAATATAGTTTTTGCAGCTCAAAGAGTTGACCAGAAAAACAAAACAAAACATTTTTGTGCCAGAGGGTAAATGCCACAAACTGTCTTCAGGTGACCGCCACCCCGCCTTCAGAGGATAACGTATAACAGCCCCAGTCATTTACGGAGGGTTCGGTGTTTGCCAGGCTTTGTTCCATGTTCTCTATATGAATGACCTCACTTAATCCTGATAACAATCATCCTTATCTCCATTCTATTTTTTTTCTTTCATTATTCCCATTTTAAAGATGAAGAAACTGAAACTAAGAGAAGATACAGTTAGTAAGTGACAGAGCAGAATTCAGATCCAGATGTGCTTGATTCGAAGCCTATTTATGTACCATTTGTGTATTATTTACAATAAAAACTCATACAGTAAAATAAGATGATGTTGAAAATTAAAACTTGGTATCATGTTAACAAACAACACATTCTCAAGTGAGAATGTATTTGTTTTTCACTGTATCTCTTGATAGTTTTCGTCTAAAAGATGCAGAAAAGCAAAAAGAATTCCTTGAGCTAAGTATGTAGACCGGTGCCTTCCAACGGCCAACAGCAGAGGCTTCATTCCCGTCTCCGCAGCTCTTCTGGGACAGAAGAAGGGTTACCACAGGGTTACCACACTCCCACTGGATCTACCCAGATCCTACCTAACCTGCGCATGGCAGCTCATTCCCTTTTTCCGTGTGCTTTTCTCCTCTCGGTCTGGAGATTACTTCTCCTTTTACTTAATTCCTGCAGCTGTACTTACGGCGTGCAGCACACGGTTTAGCGTAACTTCTCCAAGAGCATTTGAAGTAACAGAGACCAGATTTATCTTCCTCTCTGAAACCCCGAAAACCAAACATCAGCTGACCAACAAAATACTTGAAACAATAGTTGTCAACACACTGGACAGCAGGCAACAAAGAACGATGCTCCTTGGGAGACAAGAAATAAGACCACATCTGCGCCAGCCTAATGCCTTGAGAGAAGGTTCAGGCTGCAGCCCGGGGAGATCCGTGGGGACCCAGCTGACTCCCTGAGATGAAAGGACAGAGCTGAGGGTCTAGGAGACCAGGGCGACTGGAACTTGTACAACAGAGTACCGAAAAGGAAAAAGTTCCACAGAAGCAGAACTCCAGAGATCTACAGAGGGTATCTGTAAAAATAACCCATCAGGGAACTGATGTGCACACGAATGTGAGACAATGAGCCGAAGCCAGGGAAAGAACAGCCTAAGAGGACCGGAGCCCACCCAGGGCAGGAGTGGCTCCTGCTGCACACCACAGGCGAGGGAGGAAGCATCGTAACGCGGTCACGGAGCAGGACGCTGGGAAGTATCGTCTCAGAAGTGAGGAATAATCAGCCCCAGACGAAATATACTTCTAGGTGACCCTAACCAATTTTTTTAAATAATAAAGCACAAAAATAGTTACGAAATACAAAATGTCCAGCACTCAAAAAGGCAATGCTTGGCATCCAGTCAAAGACTATAATGCAAGAAAGTAGGAAAATACAAATCTTAATGAGGAAAAAAATCAACCAATTAAAAGTGGCCCAGAACTGACACAAGCGTTAGAAGGACAACACAGTCGTCATAACCGTATTTCGTATTTCCAAAAACTTAGTAGAGTCAGGGAAGACAGGAAAAAGACCCAAACTAAACTTTTAGAAATGAAAACTGCAATGTCTAAAAGAAAAAATACACTAGAAGGGATTATGGGCAGATCAGGTCTACAGAAGGAAATATTATTAAATTGAAGACATACTAATAGGAACTTTCCAAAATGAAACATAAAGAGAAAAAAGAATTTTAAAAACAAATGGCAAAGCATTTGTAGAGCAATAGAACTGTAGAACAATTTGAAGGGGTCTACGGTGTGTGCCCTGGAGCCCTGCAGAGAGGAGGCAGGGAATAAAACAATGTTTGGATAAATATTTAATGAAAATACTAACCTACAGGACCAAAAAGCCCATTAACCTCAAGCACAAGAAACATAAGAAAATGACACCAATATATACCATAGTCAAATTATTCTAAGCAGTGATAAAAAAGAAAAAATGTTAAAGCAGCCAGGGGAAAGACAGGCACATTACCTACACAAGAACAACTATAAGGACAACAGTAGGTTCCTGCGGGCAACAAGGTGCAGGAGGAGACAATGAAGTAACATCTTTAAAGAAACAGAAGAAAAATATGTCAACATGATTGCTTACATAGAAAATAAAACAGAATCTACAGAAAAGCAACTAGAACTAAGAAGTGAGGTTTGCAATGTTGTAGGATCAAAGATCAACATACAAAAACCAACTATATTTTTATATATGCCCAATGAACACAGAAATTAAAATTCAAGGAGTGTCTGGTGGCTCATCTTGTTGAGCATCTGACTCGATTTCAGCTCAGGCCTGATCCCAGGGTCAGGAGGTCAAGCCCCATGTTGGGCTCCACACTGGGCATGGAGCCTACTTTTAAAAGGGGGGGGGGGCGCCTGGTGGCTCAGTGGGTTAAGCCTCTGCCTTTGGCTCAGGTCATGATCTCAGGGTCCTGGGATCGAGCCCCACGTCAGGCTCTCTGCTCAGCAGGGAGCCTGTTTCTCCTTCTCTCTGTCTACTTGTGATTTCTCCATATGTCAAATAATAAATAAAATCTTTTTTAAAAAGCAGAAGAAGAAATTAAAATTTAAAAAAGAATGCAATTTACATTAACATTAAAAATATTAAATACTCAGGGATAAATCTGACCAAAGATATATAAAGCCTAAACACTGAAAACGATAAAACATTGCTGAGAAAAAATTTAAAAGACCTAAATGAATTGGAAAAATATATTGTGCTTATTGATCAGAAGATAACAAAATTACTGTGTCCCATCATGTGTTTTTTGTAGAAATTGATAAATTGATTCTAAAATTCATATGGAAATGTAAGAAACCAAGATGAGCCAAAACAGCTTTGAAAAGAGTGCCAAAGCTATAGGATCTGATTTCAAGACTTGTTATAAAGCTACTATAATCAAGATAGTATGGTATTAATGCAAAGATAGACAAATAAATCAATGAAACAGAGAGCCTCAAAATAGATTCACATTACATAAACCTTTTTTGTTTTTTGCTTTTTCTGCTTCTTTTTTTAAAGAGTTCATTTTTTAGAGCAGATATAGGTTCAAAATGGAGTAGGAATTATAGAGTATTTTCATAAACAACTGATTTTTAATAAAGATAAAAGAGCAATTTGGCGGGGGGCGCATAAGTGGCACAGCCAATTAAGGGCCCTTTTCTTGGTTTTGGCTCAGGTCCTGATCACCGTTGTGAGATCTGGCCCGATTTTAGGCTCTGCATCGGGGGGTCTGCCTGAGAGTCTCCCTCTCTGTCACCCCTACTCATGCTCGCTCGCTCTCTCTCAAAAAGGGAATAAACAAATCTTTAAAAAAAATTTTAAAAAGCAGTTGGTGGAGAAAGAATCATCTTTCAACAAATGGTGGGAATAACTGCATATCTGTATGCAAAAATAGAAACTTCTTAGTTTGATCTACACCTCACACTATGTGCAAAGACTAATTCAAAATGGATCAATGATCTAATTATAAAATGAAAAATGGAAATTTCTACAAGAAAATATAGGAGAAAAGTGTTTGTGACCTTGGACTAAATATTTCTTAGATACACCAAATACATGATCAATAAAAGGGAAAATGGTAAATTGAATTTCATTAAAAAAAAGTTCTTCTTGTGAAAAAAATACTAAGAGAATGAAAAGATAAGCCACAGAGTGGAAGAAAATACTGGCATATCATTTATCTGATAAAATAATTGTATCCAAAATAAATAAAGAACTCCCAAACCTCAATAATAAGAAAAGTAATCAAAATGGGCAAATGATTTCAACAGACATTTTACCAAAGACAACATATGAATGGCAAATAATCCCATGACAGGATGTTCAATATGACTAGTCGTTAAGAAAATAAAAATTAAAGCCACATGAGATACCTCTCCACCTTTAGAATGGCTAAATTACAAGGGCTAACCATCCCATGCGCTAGTGAGAATACAGAGGAACCGAAACATTCATACACTGCTAATGGAAATGCAAAACCAGCCAACCACTTTAAAAAAGAGTTTGGTCATTTCTTAAACAGTAAGTATACACCTACCAATGACCCAGCCGCTCCACTTCTAAGCATTATGCAAGAGAAATGAAAATACACATCTACTTGTCCATGAATATTCATAGCAACTTTAAGATCCAAAAACTAAAACAATCTAAATGTCCATCAACAGGTGAATGAATAAACCCATTCTGACATACCCATATAATAGAACACTCTCAAAAAAAATGCAGAGTGAACTATTGATACACACAAAACATGGACTGATCACAAAACAATGACAGACAAGACAAAAAAGAGTAAAACTCTCCACACAGAAGGAATACACAGAAACACCCATCTCTGGGTGTTTTCCCCTGAGAAAGGTGTATTTGCATACCTTACACCTGCTGCCTATGGGTCTGGCTTCCAATCAGCCTAACTCTGCTGCTGATGGAGATCCTCCCCTTTAGGACAATAACAAGTCTTGGCACATGTTTAACTACTGAGAGCCACGAAGAAGACAGCAGGCTGCCTGGACCATCACCAAGGTTTAAGAGACAACCAAGAGCTACAGAGTTGATAACAAGGTTCCATCTCCTACATGAGGCCATTCCTTCAAGTCGGAGAGTTGGCTGTTTTATCTAATGCATGGAAACCAACTCAGAGATCAAAGAACATTAAAAAAAAAAAAGAGGACTACGCTCCATAAAAAAGAATAAGATAAAACTTCGAAAAATGAGTGCAAACTATGGTTCCACTGATGTAAAGCTTCAGAAAATGCAAACTAAGCCTTAAAGAGAGAAGACAAATGAGTGGTTGGTGGAGACAGGTGGGAAGACTATAAAGAACACGGGAAAGAATTTGGGAGTGATGGGTTCATTATCCTGATCATGATCATGTCGTATGTCGTATGCGCATATGCGTATGTCAAAACCTATCAAGTTATATGCTTACAGCAACTGTACACATGAATAGCAGATTACTCTATGTTGATTATAACACGATAAAGGTTTATAAAAATGAGTGTTCATTTAAACAATCTATAGTACAAAATAAAAAGGACAAGACAGGAGAATGTCATGAATTAATTTTTTCCTAATACAGTTAGGAGTAAATACTATGCACTTATAAATGATACAATGAATACAGAGGTATAGCTTAGAGGGTGGGTTTTTTTGGTTTTGGGGTGTATTTTGGGGGGATTGCTGTTTTCCCCCAAATGTTGATACATTGGAACACAAAGGTCTACATTTCTTTTAATTTCCCTATATTCTAAAAATAATCATATTAATTTTTTCAAAGGAAGTACCAAAACATATTTCAAATGGTTCCTAAAGACAGTTAAACCATGGGAAAAATAAAATTAGCAATCTAACTTACAAGAACAAAGTAACATCTTAAACTGGGAAGGGAAATAAAGCCTTACCAAATAAAATTCTTCTAGGAATTATTTTTAAGGGTGGCTCATACTTTATCTTGGATTTTTTTACCTAGTTGTCTCAAGATTTATTCCACCGAATCTTGCTGACTTCCCTAATTTTTTTTTAAAGACCATTCAAGGACACTGAATTTAAATAGTTAAATTAACATTATCTCATCATGCTAAGATAATGAGGTAGTTGCTCACATTTGGGAAGTACTCCAAAATCAGTCAGATTTTTAAGAAGGCCCTCAAAAGACTCAAAGCCAAGGAATAATTCAGAATGATTTGTTGTTTTGTTTTGTTTTATTTTGTTTTTCCAAACAGGATGTATAGCCCTCACTAGTAGGGTTGTTACAAGTTGGTGAAATCTCATTAGCATACCCAACAAGGAAAAAAATACTTACATACTTCCCTGCATCCAAAGGGTTTATGAAGACTCACAATACAGAGACTGCTTTTTCAGACTGAACCCCAGAGTTTTATGCATTTAACTCTACTGGGGTTCTCTAAGATTTGAAGCCTGGGTTCCCAGGCGAAGTGGAAAAAACACATGGATACTTGTCCTGATCAGTCAATACAAGCTATAGTAAATTAAGTAAGTGAGTTCAACGCTCTATAATTTTTCATTGAAAACGAAGGGATGAGTCTAGAAATTTCTCACATCACCGTCATTTTGCGACTATGTCTAAAACAAGGTGGTACTTGGGTGGCTCAGTGGGTGAAGCCGCTGCCTTCGGCTCGGGTCATGATCTCAGGGTCCTGGGATCGAGTCCCGCATCGGGCTCTCTGCTCAGCAGGGAGCCTGCTTCCCTCTCTCTCTCTCTGCCTGCCTCTCTGTCTACTTGTGATCTCTGTCTGTCAAATAAATAAATAAAATCTTTAAAAAAAAAAAAAAAAAGGTGGTACTTTCAGTACCATGGACAGTCACAACAACCGGGAAAAAGACACTGACTCAAGCACAAAAGCCAATTATGTTGTCTTAAAAGTTGTTATAGCAAAAGTCCACAGATAGTTTAATATTTCAAGTTAATGTGGCATTTTTAATAATAAATTTTCCATTTTCATTTTTTTAACTACCTTTCAAAATTATTAACATGGTAGAATATAACAGAAACAATTTGTCTTGTGAAGAAAACCTCTGTATTTTTTATGTAAATGTCCCAATTAATTGTGATTGAAGACTTATTTTTTAAAAATCAAAAAAAAATCTAGTCCTCTTCCTTTCAGCGGCCTGGGGTGACCTCTGAAAATGGTTCGCTATTCACTTGACCTGGAAAACCCTACGAAATCATGAAAGTCAAGAGGTTAAAATCTCCGTGTTCACTTTAAGAACACACGTGAAACTGCCCAGGCCATCAAGGGTATGCATATCCGAAAAGCCACCAAGCATCTGAAAGACGTCACTTTGCAGAAGCAGTGTGTGCCATTCCGTCGCTACAATGGTGGTGTTGGTAGGTGTGCCCAGGCCAAACAGTGGGGCTGGACACAAGGTCAGTGGCCCAAGAAGAGTGCTGAATTTTTACTGCACATGCTTAAAAATGCAGAGAGTAATGCTGAACCTAAGGGTTTAGATGTTGATTCTTTGGTCATTGAGCACATTCAAGTGAACAAAGCCCCCAAGATGCGGCGTAGGACTTGCAGGGCTCATGGTCAGATTAACCCATACATGAATTCTCCCTGCCACATTGAGATGATCCTTACTGAGAAAGAGCAGATTGTTCCTAAACCAGAAGAGGAGGTTACACAGAAGAAAAAGATATCCCAGAAGAAACTGAAGAAACAAAAACATATGGCCTGGGAGTAAATTTGCACAGAATAAATGCAAATAAAAATTTTTTAAAAATCAAAAAAATCTAAATGGGCCAACAAAACAATTACCAAAGAAGTAAATAAAACCACATTACATTTTACACTCTGTTCTCTTCAATTGAATGATACTGGTAACTTAAAAAGAAGAGTTTCAACTACTTAAATTAAAAATGTCACAGAACAATATTTTTTTTCAGCGTAACAGTGCTCATTGTTTTTGCGCCACACCCAGTGCTCCATGCAATCCGTGCCCTCCCTAATACCCGCCACCTGGTTCCCCCAACCTCCCACCCCCCGCCCCTTCAAAACCCTGAGGTTTTATTTTTCAGAGTCCAGAGTCTCTCATGGTTTGTCTTCCCCTCCTATTTCCCTCAGCTGCCTTCTTCTCTCCATCTTCCCATGTCCTCCGTGTTATTCCTTATGCTCCACAAATAAGTGAAACCATATGATAATTGACTCTCTCTGTTGGACTTATTTCACTCAGCATAATCTCCTCCAGTCTCGTCCATGTTGCTACAAAAGTTAGGTATTCATCCTTTCTGATGGAGGTTTAAGCAATTTAAACAATGTTAAAGTTTCTATCATAACAGATCTTATAATTTATAACCAATGTTATCCTAAGGTATTTTAGGGTCCAGGGCCTTCTCCAAAGAAGGACAAATCATATTAGGTGATGATAACAGCCTTCCTATCTGTCCTCAATATCTGAAAGCAGATGAAGTCGGGTTAATATGAAAGTCAAATCTGCAAGCCTTCAAGGCCAAAGAGAAAGGAGGAAGAAGTCCACCAAAACAGTATTTTACATCCTTTAGTATGCACACTTGTGGAGTATGGAATGTTTCTCAAGTTTTCCTGATTGTGGGGGAAGAGGAAGTTCTTGGACAAGGTATGGCATGGTTTTATGCATTTGTTCAGTAGTGTGTTAGTTCTACCACACTGCTACTCAGGAAACATTGCTAGTTCTAGAGACACAACAGTGAAGGAATCAACGTAATTCTTCTCACGGTCTCGTGTTCATCTTCCCGTTAGGACAGGAACTCCACCTCCACTGCTCTGTGGAATGAAGAGAAGCTAGATATAGCAAGAAAGCTCGCTGGACCTCCTCTGAGGAACAGGTGTCTACCACACAACACGGAAGGGAAAGAGAGAAAAAGAGAAACGAGAGGGTCAGCTGTGTGTTTTCACAGTGAGCGTTTTCCCTGGGCCTTCCTTGTTGGGAGGAAGAAGGAGAAAGAGACGGACACGTGTGCACTAAGAATCCTCCCCTCGAAGGTGTGGCCCAGTGTGGGTCCGGCAACCTGTCAGATCTGTAGTCCTCCACGTTCGGGTCAAGTGAGGAAGAAAATTAATTTGATAGAATAAGTGATAAGGGAGCATTGAGCACTCTCTCTAGAGGACCATAACTTCCCATAACTTTCTTTTTGGAGGAAATATCAGTGTCGAAACGGAATTTCCATGTCTGGATGAGCATAGAGTTGACCATTAGATAATGATCCATAAATCCATCTCTCTGAAAGCTCCACCTTTCAAAAGATAATTGAGCCGATCTTGACATTACAAACACAAGGACCTATTTATGTTTTAAGGGGAATGGCACCTACTTGCATTACACAGAGGCAAATCAATTGTTCAAAATTCTAAAATATGCATGTAATACAGTAATATGCAGCATTATCAAGGAAAGCAGAATTACAGCAAAGACCATCTTACTGCATTTCAAAGCTGTAAGGAAAACTGACACATTCGACTGGTGTTAGTTAGTTAGTTAGTTAGTTATCATGGGTCAGTATCAAAACACAAAAACTAAAGCCAATAAACTGCTTATATTTATTAATTTTCAAGGTTTTCTGTATGAGAAAATTGAAGATGTTTCATAGTAAAATAGATTTAAATCAACTTGCTATTGATTTGTTTACATAAACAGTTTCACTTTTTAATTTATTAAAGAGACAATACTGAATTGACAATCTAATTTTTCTATATGCAAACCTAAATAGGAAAAAACTTTTGTCCTCACATACACGATGTATATAGGAAAGTAATATTCCCAACATGTGAACCATCTAGCCTTGTAACTATGAACTGGATTAAAAAAAGCAATTTGGACCAAACTCCCTTCTTACTCCTAAAATACTACAAGAACACCTTTGTGATTTCATTTATTTATTTGTCAAATATCTACTAAATATCATTTTCCCTGCCTACCATGAAAGAAATGTAAGTTTTTACCCTGGACTTCAGGGACTTACACTTTCATTGAAGGGGTTATCTTGTAGGCCCTCCTAACAGTTGGCTTAGACAGAAAATTTTACCTTTTATTTTCCAATTTGGATATAATCTCTATCACATATCCCCTGCATTAGGTTGTTGCTATCCTAAGGGCAGAGATACTGACACCTTCCACGTAACAACTATTCCAATTATCTGGGTACATACACAGTATATATAATAGAAAATAAAATATTTCTCTAGTATAAAACAGTGAGACCAGTTTCTCCAGAACTCTTTTTTTAAAGATTTTATTTGTTTATTTGACAGATAGAGAGAGATCACAAGCAGGCAGAGAGGCAGGCAGAGAGAGAGAGAGGAGGAAGCAGGCTCCCTGCTGAGCAGAGAGCCCGATGCGGGACTCGATCCCAGGACCCTGAGATCACGACCTGAGCCGAAGGCAGAGGCTTAACCCACTGAGCCACCCAGGCCCCCCTCCCCAAAACTCCTTTAATAATAAACTATTAAAAGGGTTTACTATTTTTTTCTGAGTATCTTTATAATTCATCACTCAGCAATACTACAGACCATATTTTCTGAAATTAAAAATACTATATGGCAAAAAATTCCCTTATGAATAAACAAATTCTAAAACAATGTTAACATCTTTATAACATTGTTCTGTTTGGCTGAGCTGCTGTGACAGATGGGTCATTGTAAACTGAAATTCCTTCCTTGCACTTAATTTCCTATTTAAAAACAAATCAAACCCGCAATACTCCACTGGAGTACATTTCTGGTTCGATGCAAGCTGACCAATTAAAGTCAAAGCCATGTATTTTGCATAATGAAAACTAAATTTAACTCTTTTCCACAATTTGGAGCACTAAAACAATCACTAGCCTTAAAGTTGCAACACGTGGCATGAGACCCAGCTTTGCCACATACTAATTATTTGACCTTGGGCAACTCATCTAACTTCCGGGCGATTCAGATTCCTCACGTGCAAGTTAAGAAGCTAAGATGCAATTCACCCAGCTTCTACTCATCTCTAAGTCTTTTAAGACACTGGCATTCATTGAACTTCTAACACTGTTCTCATTCAACCCAAATGACATCCATTCAACCACAAAACACAACCAACACAAGCCACACCATTATATGCCATTCTTGTGAATTTACCCACTTTTACCTGAATATGTGATGAGACACACAGAATTTTTATGAATTGGCAGAATTTTTTACAAACCAGTAATTCAGAGAGTCACTCTATCTTTCAAGAAGAAGTTGCTACTGTTCTCTATCATTTGAAGTTCTAATAGGAAACAGATGACATATTCAAATTGGGTAATTTAAGAAAAATTCAGTAAAATTTTGGCTATTTACAAAGATTTAGAAAGGCTATAAGAAAAAACCACGAGGCATAGTACAATATTTAGGGGCTAGTCACATGTCCCATTAGGCACCCAGCCCACACACAAAAGTAGCAGGAGAAGGGAGAGTTGCAAGGGGTGGGCTACATGGACAGGCTACATGGACAGGACCACCTTACAGGAGGTGTGATCATAAGTAGAGGGACACAGCCAACTCAGGTTGACCTTGCATCTCAAGGTACATATAGGGAGTTGAGGTAATTAATGCCCTGCCCTCACAATCTCCACTCCCTCCATCTATGACCAGTGATCCCCATTGGCCAAGCCCAGTGAAAAGCTGAAGCCAAGAGAACCCTGTGGATATATTTCATACAGGTTGGCTTCCGAGAACAGAGAGGAGAAGAATCAAGAACTAGAGGTGCAAAGGGAACCACCGACCACAAACCTCTTCCCCCTAGGTAGGTTACATTCTCAAAGAGTTTACTGCCTCCTAACTCACGATGCCATGAGTACAGACTACTGTCTAGTGAGCTCGTGAAATATGCTGGATCCCTTCCCAATTCTGACTATGTATTTAATGTTCAAATAATCTTTATTCTAATGTTTAAAACCTATTAGGACTTTCTAATGGAGTCATCTGGGATAATTTTAGATCTCAACAGGTTTTCACAAAGAATGTAAGCAAACGAATTGCTTAAATTGGAAGAAATGTCAATGTTAGTAAAGATTGATTTTCTATACTCCCTCTCTCTAATTAGTTGCTCTGGACGTCAATGACTTGCGTGAAAAGGGCCACAGTGATTTCTCTGATTAGGTAGCTCCAGGAAACGAGAAAGGATGGAGCACGGCGTTATTAACTCTTGGATGGGCTGTGCATGTAAGGCCGCTCTGAGCTGCACAGGGTACCGAGACGCTCCAGGGGAAAGACTAAGAGGGGATAACGGGAGGAGGAGCTTCCAAAGGAGGACTCATTGGAACCTCTGCTTTAGAAAGACAAGGAGCATGTCCACCAACGCAAAAAGAAAACTATGGCTAATTGGATACTTGCGACCACGTGCTGGGCCTAGTGCTTTTACATCATATCTCATATAATCTGCATAACAGCCCAGTGAGGTATTTTTACTTAGAGCATTTTACATATGCAGAAAATAACTTGCCTAAGGCACTACAAAACAAAAATTTAAAAAAATACAATAATGAGACAAATTTCAAAAAGGTTTTGATGTGACCCCAGATATAATGCCACCTTTTTACCATTTTTAATCGTTGCTATGTCTCAAAAAGTTGTAAGACACAAATAACTTATTCTGCCTATTTATAGCATCAATCTGGAAAAGGAGAACTTCTTCTGAAGTTGACTTCTTCTTTTGACAAATATTTTAAGGGGTTGTCACAGCACTTGGAAGCATGCTGGGAAGAGTTAGTCTGTGAAATCTTTTCCCTAAAATAGGCATACTGGTTTTCCACCACACACCCAGTTCAGAATAGTCCTCTGTTTTTACACTTAGAAACCAAGCCCTCCTCAAGTAAGCTGGGGCAGAGACCATGTCTTGTTTCTTTTCGAATCCGTACAACACCACGCACACATCTAGGACACATAACTGATTAAATAAATACTCGCTCAATGAGTAATCAGCAGAGCACAGTATGTTATAGGCAAGAGACTTCAGAAAGAAAAGTACACATTGATTTATTTACCCAAGAAAGATAGAAATTGAACCAATCTTTTCTCATCACTAGGGCTGGGGCATCTAATTTGCTTTCCATGTGGGCCAAAGAAAAAGTATAGAATAGGAGCTTTCTGTAGCGGAGCTTTCTCCACAGCCACCACATGTCCACTCAAAATCGACCTCCTCCACATAATTAATACAGCAGGAACGGCCCTAAAGTGTTACAAAGTGGAAAAATAAGAAAGGTAACATCTAATCTTAATTATGTGTCAAGCATAGTGCTTAACTCTTCACACATATTTTCTCATTTAACCCTTAAAACAATTACTGTCTTCGCTTTATAAATGAAGACGTTGTACTTAGCGAAGTTAAGTAATTTGCCTATGGTTACACGAATAATAAATGATGAGTGACAGAATAAAGATCCAGCTACACTCCAGAAGGTAATCATCAAAAGGCAGCCATTACCAAAAGACAAGAGACAGGTACTACCACTATGGGAAACAGTATGGGGGTTCCTCAAAATTTAAACTACACGTACCAAGTGACCCAGCAATTCCAGTTGGATACTTATCCAAAGAAAACAAAAACACTAACTCAAAACAAATTTTCACTTCCATGATCACTGCAGCATTATTACAATAGCCAAAGTATGGAAACAGCTTGAGTGTCCACTGACAAATAGACAAAGACAATGTGATGTATATTCAGCCATAAAAAAAGGGTGAAATTGTGCTATTTGTCCAACATAAATGGATCTTGGAGCACTGTATTAAGTGAAATAGGTCAGAGACAGAGAAAGAAAAATACCATATCATCCCACTTTTGTATGGAAACAATAAAAAGCAGAAGAAACAGAAGAAGCAGCTCATAGATTCATAGATACAGAGAACAGATGGGTGATGGCCAGAGGCCGGGGTGGGCAAATGGACAAAGATGGTCAAAAATACAAACTTCCAGTTATAAAATAGATAAATCCTGGGGCATACTGTACACGGCATGTTGACCAGAGCGAGTAGCTGTAATGCATGTCTGAAAGTTACTAAGAGTAAATCCTACAACTTCTCATCACAAGGAAAAAATATATTCTGTCACTTTGCATGGTGACAGATGTTAACTACACTTATTGTGGTCATCATTTCACAATATGTGCAAATGTCAAATTGCTTTCTTGTACACCTGAAACTAATATAACGTTACGTATCTCGGGTTTTTTTTAAGTCAGTCTTTAATATCACGAAAGATACAGGAAGTGGGAAGCATCAGCCTTTGGTTGGATGGAGCTCTCTCTCCAACACAAGAGTTACTACTGCCCCCCTCCACTGGTGAGGGCATTTCAGCTCACACCACAGGTTGCCCCAGAAAGAGTGGGGGCGCCTGGGAACAGAAGGGCTAGCGCTGAAGACCTAGCTCCATTGTTCTCTGGCTGGGGTTATCGATGCTTACCTCTCGGAACCCCATTCGTTTGCTTACATCTCGGAACCTCAGCTTCTAAGTCTGTCCAGTGGGGATAATAATTCTCTGAGAACCATAAGAGGATTCGGTCGCAGGGCTTTACAATCTAGAAAGCACTGTGCCACAAAATGTGTTGATTCTTCTCTTCTACTGAGAACATGCAGCCACCGGCCGGACAGGAGACCCTTAGCTTAAAATCCTGGGCAAACATCCTGACATGCTGTGCCTTGGGAACGGTTTGTTGAGAAAGAAAAATCAAATTATTCTTTGTAGTTCACGGCTTGGCTCCGTGATCTAAGGAACGATATAAGGAATGAAATACTCATCCAGTGATATAAGGAACTTGAAGGAAGAGGTGGGGGCAGTTAGAAACAGCAGGCGGGATTTATGCTAATGTTGTGGGACAAAGAAGGGCTTGAAGATGATTTTGGAAAGAGATAACCAAAGGTGCTCCCATTTGTTACCACATTTATCACCAAGGCCAGAAATGGGAAGAAAAACTGTACTAACAAGGAATTAGTTTTTCATTTTCTTTTTTTTTTTTAAAAGATTTTATTTATTTATTTGCCAGAGACAGAGGGAGAGAGAGTGAGTGAGCACAGGCAGACAAAGAGGCAGGCAGAGACAGAGGGAAAAGCAGGCTCCCTGCCCAGCAAGGAGCCCGATGTGGGACTCGATCCCAGGACCCTGGGATCCTGACCTGAGCCGAAGGCACCTGCTTAACCAACTGAGCCACCCAGGCATCCTTTCATTCATTTTCTTTTTTTAACGCAAACTTTGTTCCCAATGTGGGGCTTGAACTCATGACCCTGAGATCAAGAATCTCATGTTCTACCAACTGACCCAGCCAGGAGGCCCTAATTTTTCATTTACCTAATAATATTTTATGGTACTTAGGCATACCTTGCATTGTTCCAAACTGTATTTGAGGTAAGATACTTTCCAGTTTTTAGTACCACTTTGTGATTTTTGCATAGAATTTCATAGTAATGATTTTAGTTGGTGGTGTTGTTTTTAAAGATTGCATTTATTTATTTGAGAGAGAGCACAAGCGGTGGGGAGGAGGCAGAGCGAGAGGGAAAAAGAGACTGCCCACTGAGCAGGGAGCCCAACACAGGGATGGATCCCAGGACCCTGAATCAGGACCTGAGCCAAAGGCAGACACTTAACTGACTGAGCCACCCAGGTACCCCTCAATTGATGGTATTTTTATAGTGCCATCTTCTTAATCCTATGAAGGAGGAAGTTACATATAGAAAAGTTGGTAAATTATTTTTATTAGGTGCAAAGTTGGTTAGACAATTTTAGACCCAAGCTGTTTTCTAAAGATAGTATTTCTTAATTCCCTGTTCCCTAGTTTTTCCATCTATAAATAGAGTAAAATAATCCCCTACTGGTTTTCCATTTCTAATAAAATTACGTGTGTAAGGTGTTTTGGTAAATTCAAAAGAACTGTTATTATTGTCCATTATCCGTCAATTCTGCTAGTAACTGAGAGTATATTTCTTCATCTCTCTAGCCCACAGCAATTCCAAATCAAAGAGGCAACCGTAAAGAAACCCACTTATCTAGGAAGTATTTGCACATAAGGCAAGTCCACACAATGTGCAGAGAGGGGGCTGAATTCACTAGGAACTCCCGGGGGGGTTGCCCAGCTGCTTGGACATCCAAACCTGGCACCGAGCAAATGAACTCCTAAAAATCACAGGAGGCATCAGGGTCCTCACCCAGCCATCTGACTCACTCACAGCATCTGGGCATGAGAAAATTTTATTTCCCAAATCCCACTTCCCTGCCCCCTTCTTCCCTAGCCACACATACAAACAATCTGGACGGTCCATAAGGTAGAGAATAATTTTAGGGGGTTCCCCAGGGCCTGGCTGGATGCCTTCCAATCATTTCTTTCTGGCCTGTGAAATCAGATGTACTATTTCTTTATACATGAGAAAAAATGAAATCAGTTTCTATTTGCAGAGTGAGATGGAGAAAATGAAAATCGCACACAGCTATGTCACAGATTCTTAGAAAGGACCTTCCTAAGCTGGAAGAGAGGAAGGAGGCAAAAGAGAAATGCAAAAGAAAAGGAAGTTTGGTTTGTGAACCCCTGAAAAGTGTCCCACACACTCAGTCTCGTGTACGTATGTGGCATATTTAAGGTTTTGGAACATAGCTGGTAAATAAAGTCAGGGAGATTCTGGATGCATTGTAACCCCTGGTCGTGTGGTTTAATCATCATGGTCATTCCAGAAGCAAACGGCTGTGTGTCTTCCTGTCTGTGTGTGGCTCTGTATGTATGTCTGAGCTCTCCCACACCACCCTGCTTTCTCCTAACAGACATACAATACACTGTAATACACATGGAATTTGGCTAACATGAACACCAAGAATAGATTGTTGGACAAAAGAAAAAAACCCTGGGGCATTAGATTTCACAAAAGCTGTACACTAATTCAAGAACGGAATAGGAAAGAACACTGATTAAGGAGGAGTATATGGACCAACATTCTGCACCTAAATGTGGTTACAAATGAAACCTTACAACATACCCAAATTTTGCTGGCCACATAAGCCCACCTCCATCCTGAGAACATCAGATTCTCTTCCAAGGATCCCACTTTTTCGGTACTGGTAGGTGTCCTCTGGAGGGATTACATCATGTGAGCTCGGGAACCAGCCCAGGCAACAAAGGACTTGCCGGCTCCGGGTTACCAGTAAACCGGAATGGCTCCGCCAGAGGACCGCCCGTCATCACTCTGCCCTGGCCGTCAGTGCCCCTCCTGAACTGAAAGGGCTCCTTTCTCTGAGTTCTGCTCTCGGAAACAGTATGTGATGATTCTGCTGCGGGGCCAAGTTCTGTCTTCTGAACAGGGTGTCTATGCTCAGGAGACAGAGGGAAAGGGCAGGGAGTTCAAGCAACAGTCACTATATGTTTCTACAATCTACAATCCTAGACTCTCGAACCGTCTTCAGAGCCCAGCAATCCCTCCTTGCAATTTGCCTCCTGCCACTGGTATCTGCTCCCACCCTCCCCCATGTCGATAGAATTTCACTCATAAACTCATTTACGTTTTATCCTGAGCAAGTGCTTTACTCTTTAAGGAAATCTCTAGATAAAAGTAGATTCCAGGACTGCCTGCCCAGGGGTTAAAGCTCTAGCTGTAAATTACGACTACTTCCTATTTCCTTCTGTACGTTTCAAGTGGAAGCATTTCCATCCTGGCCATCCGCACCGTCCCTGACCATCGGTTCCCCAACAGACCGTGCGCGCCTGGGATGCCGAGGACCCACCTTACATCTCTGCACCCCCCCCTCACAGCATCAGTCATCACAGCTCACATCTGTGTCGGGCTTGACAATGTATAAAGGACGTCCACATTTATTACCATTCTAGAGCTTCACATCATCTCTATGAGTAAAGCAAACTGAATATTATTACTTTCATTTTAGAGCTATAACGATGGACACTCAGAGAGGTAAGGAGATTTCCCTCAGTAGCATTCAGCCAGTGAGGAGATGAGCCAGGCTCAGAATCCAAATCCTAAGACTCCTGGTGCAGGTTCTTTGCAATGCATAATGTGGCCGCCTCCAGCTTTCAGCCCCGTGTGCCTCTCTGCAGGCTCCTCACTTGACTTTCAGCCAAGTTCAAATAATCTCCATGAAAGTAAATCTCCGTGCTTTCAGGCCATCCAACAGAGTTTCCAGAGAAACGGGGCATCATTACTCCCTCTTCCCCACTGGAAATACGATAAGAAAGCCCACTGGGTAAGTGTTCTTGGGAGTAAATTAATTTTAGAATAAGCTAACCTGACTCCCAGCCAGAACTCTCCACCAACACACGCAGCACAGAAGTCTGATGACTAAAATCTTGACTTAAAGCATGGATTTGCCTCACTTGACTTATTTGGAGGATGCACGTTTGCAAACCAACTGAAAAATAAAAAATACTCTGTGTTTAATTATATTTAATCTATGGTTGAACTTCATTTAAATGGAATCTAGAACTGGCACATTTGTCAAGTATTCCTTCTGCCAGAGTTGTACGTAAAAAATATAATATCAACATTTGTACAGCTGCAGCCCAAGTTAGCAGCAGTAAACATCCCACAGATTAGGGGGCAAGTCACAAAGGACAGTGGCGGTCACACTTCCATAAGACACAATTCAATCTATTCAGAAATAAATTAATTCTCAGATTTTGCTAAAACAGCATATGGCATGTTTTCAAAATTAATGAACACGGATTGAGTACCTATGTTGTCCTTGGCACTGTAGAGAATTCAGAAATGGAAAAGGTATGTCCTAAAACGGTCGAAGGAGAGAGGTACCGCAGCGTGTCGGGATCAAGGTGGAGTACAGGACTATCATCACCGTCATTACCGTGATTGTTTTATGTGTCCATGACCCACAGGCAAACACTACGCTGAGTGTCTTATTTGATCTTCATAAAACTCCATGAGATAGTTACCACTGTTGTTCCACTGTCACGGAAAATGAAAGCGAGATACAAAGAAGTATTTTCTTAGAGGTCACACAGCTAAGAGGTGGAGGAGCCAGGCCCGGAACACAAAGATCCGGATCTCCAGCCCGCGTGCTCTCGGCCACTTCCCACAACTGGAGAAGGCTTCGTGAGGGGCCGGACCTCCACTGTGGCCCTGAAGACTGGGCAGGGTTTAACCGGGAAGAACGGAAAGAATGAAGAGAAGCCATCACATTATAGGATAAGCAGGTGGCATAAACGAAGGCCGGAGAAAGAATTTGTATTTGACCTGAGAGGATCCCTGAGGACAGTTAACGGCAGGAAGCAAAGTCAGCCTGGCAGAGCGGGACACCTGAGAGAGAACCTCAGAAATAACCCAGGCAGAGTTTAAAGACTTGAGCCTGTGGAAACAGAAAGTCGTGTTGACGGACTCTTGCTCGGGACAGTGACCGTGACAAAGCGCTGGAGCACACGAGCAGCATATTCAGGAACGAGGAGAAGAGGAAGGCTTGACAGAGGCAAAGCAGCCGCCCCCTGTTGTGAAACCCCCACAGACCCTCCTGCTCACTGGGCGTGGTTCGTGCTCAACAAATGCCTGTCGGCCGGGGGACACCACCACACAGGAGTACAAAGAAAGCTCTAAGTCCAGGAAAGCGCCTGCCCGAGCCTCTGACAGATTTTCATGAAGAGAGAAGGAAAAGGGAAGAAAGCAAAAATGGCACCAAAGTGCTCCCCTAGTAAAAAGATGTGTGGTGCTTTTGGCTGCTAATGGGCTTGGAAAGGAGAAGGAGGTTCCGGTGGGTCCTGGGAGGCGACAAGTCCTCCATTTGGGTTTGACAGGGACACACGACACTTGCTATATTACAGGCATTTGGAGAAACGGGCCTAAGATACATTTAAGATTCTCCAAGGGTAGAAAGTGTAGTCCTTACTCATCACGAGATTCAGATAAGTAAAAGTTGTCATTTTAGTTACGGGCTACTTCTGTAGGCAACTCCAAGTAGGAAGAACTTTTTAAGTACAAATGTCACTACTGGACCTATTTTATCAAACACTTGTGAAGTAAAGAAATTCATAACGCGCAAGAATACTACCACCGACTGGAAGGAACTAAGCGGAAGGAAATCCGTCAAGGAGGGAAGCTCTTCTCCTGCCCCTTGAGACATGCAGCCAGCACTGGCCACTTGACCGACAGGAAACACCAGCCTTTACTATCAAAATACAAAAAGGAAAAAATCATGTAACGGTTTCTCAGCAAGAAGCCATTAGACAGATGTAACCATAAAGAGACCAAATATTCCTGTAAGTGAAACGCACGCAGAGATTAAAAGCAGCGAGCACAAAAGGTGAGGACACTTGCCTGTGCGTAGACAATGGCTCAGATGTGAGCGAGCGATCCAGCTGGCCCTCGAACAAGCTGAATCGTGAACTTACAAGACAAACTCGATACCCGTAAGCTTAAAATTCAAATGACCCCCATCGAAAGCCCAGCTGCGCAACAGGAGCTGTTACTCTCAAAGCAAACGTCTCCCTTCTGATCGTGCACCGACGTCCAATCACAGAAGCTCAGCCTTGTGCACCTAAATCATTTGCTTTCAACACAGCCTGACCGCTGGGCTCGTTCTTTAGATGGCCGAGGCCCGTCAGAATGACCAAGAGGATGAAAGCATGAAAGATGCATTTAAACAAAGGGGCTCATTGTAATCGACAAAATCAAGATCTGTACCAGGCAAATTAGAAGGAAAAAAAAGAAAACTGCTTGAAAGTGTAAGTTCTTCCAAGAGAGAAGGGCTGGGGTCAATTAAAATATAGAGCTGGAAAGACCCACACACGCGGCCTAAGGAGCCATTCAGCCCACGGAGCACATCTGTCGTCCGCAGATGCAAAGAGAAATAAACAGAAATCAACTACAATGTTCTGAATAGGAAGCATATCGTAACACGGGCTCAGGGAACATGGCAAACCTTGTACCCAATTCAGAGGCAGAATATTTACAAAAGGTCATTCGGTAAGTTAGTTGTTTGAAACACTGAAAATATCTTCTCTCCAAAAAATAATATTATTCATGGTGATTGGCTTCCCACGGAGGACCACAAAAATCTCCTGATACAGGGTAATAATGTGTAAGTATAGTCCTGGGATAATGAGGTGCTACAAATGGTTCTGCAAAAATAGAATCTCACCATCCCGTAGAGCAGTGCTTTTCAAATTATGAGTCAGAACTCATGAAATCATTCAGTGGGTCTTTCCTTGTTTAATTCTTAATAGAATGGAAGAAATGGAATGGAAAGGATAGAATTGCAAAGATCAAAGCACGTCCCCTGTCATCAGTAAATGTATTATTCCTGAAGCTCAGTTTCAGTGCTGCAGGTATAACGAGGCACGTGCGCTCAGGACTGCAGCGAGTGGGCAATCCCTGTCCTCCAGGGGGTCACGGTTGAAACCGTTGGCGTGTCTTTTAGCAAGGCTTTCACGGGGTGCCTAACACAAAGCCAGGGTTGAACAGCATTTGCTAAATGAATGAATGCGTGCGTGAGCTGGTGAACACGGGAGGGATGAGTAACCGGGACGCCGGCGGGGCCCTGACACACACCCCTGACCCTTGCACAGGAGATCGCGATCACTGCGGCATCTCCACACGAGTGAGGCGGGGGGACGCACGGTCCCAACAGCTGCTTCTCTTGGCCTGGGACAGGATCTTTGTCACAATAGGGACCATTGTGTGGGAAAGATGGGGACGGGTTGCTGCAGCTGAGTAGGATTAGACTCTAGAGGCTGGGTTCTGAGGGGAAGGGGGGCAGGTAAGAGGGTTGCCAGATTTGGCCCATAAAAATACAGGATGCTGGTTAAATTGGAACTTCAGAAAAACAACAAGGAGCCTAAGAGCAAGGAAAACCATCAGCCTTCAGAGTTGGAAGATCAATCGGACCCATCGGTTACTCATGGAGGCAAAATGCTGTGCCCGACACTGTGCTAGATGCAGGGCTCTTGAGCCTGAAGAGGTCAGACAACAGGCAAGGCGCTCAGCGATGACCACGCACCTTGCAGCATGAACCCATCTTACCCTCCCCGCCCTGCGCTTGGCGCCGCTGTCATCTCCGCTGAAGACAGAAAACCAAGCACAGAGAAGCTGCTCCAGAAAGCTGCCACAGGTCTCCTGTAGAAACACGCCAGTAGTATTCAGTGGGCCTGCGGTGGAGGGCTGGCTGGGTCCGAGGGGCTGGGTCTGGAGGGGGTCTGACCGAGCCTTGCAGGAGGGAAACTCAATAGATGACTTAGAGGAAGAAAACTCCGGGCAGAGCCAACAGCTTAGTGGTGAGATGACATGATCAGGAAATGGGCGCAGGCAAGAGCTGCTGGAATACTAGCAGTACGGTAGGAGGAAGGAAAGACCGGAGAGGAATTGCAGGGAGTGAGCACAGTCAGTGTGACAGTCCACACTGTCAGGGACCGTCCACACTGTCAGGGACCGTCCACACTGTCAAGGGAAGCAGCGTCTCCTTTTGCATCTGCAAGCCAGGGCAAACCACCAAGGAACTGGGGACATATAAACACTGCGCTGAGTTGGGTATTAAGGAAAATTGCTTTGGCAATGGTCCCAAAGAAGGGTAGATGAGGCAGCAGTCAGAGGCCAGGACAAGATCCAGTAAGTCAGAGCAGCGCTGTGGAACCAGAGTCCAGGATTTACCTCCCAGACTAGGGAGGAACCTTGGACAATTCAGGCAATAACCCTGAGCCCTGGCTTCCTCACTTCCAAAACAGGGCTGACAGTACAACTTAACCTCATACCTAACACCAAGTACCAAGTCACCACAGCTGAAGAAAGGAGGCGACCCTTGAGAGCCTCACTCTAGCGTCCATCACTAGAGTGACCTTAACCGATTACTTGGACTCTGTAAGACCCGATTTTCTTGTCTGTGAAGCGCGGATGTTAACACCTGTATCGGGGAAGAGAGCTGAGGTCGTGTGTGTTCTGCCCTCCGAACGATGCCCACCAGGATGCACAACAAATGACAGTTATTACTGTATTACGTATGAACTAAGATAAAGCTGCCGTCACAGTCAGGCAGCAACAGTGGTGGAGACAGAAACCGGAACGCGGAAACAAGCAGAACATACAGGAACTGTGACAGGACGATTCTAGAGGAGACCACATCCAGCAGCAGCAGCATGGAACCAAACACCACTTTTTTTAATATTTTATTTATTTATCGGAGAGAGAGGAGCAGGCTCCTTACTGAGCAAGGAGCCCGACGCGGACTCAAACCCTGGACCCTGGGATCACGACCCGAGCCACCCAGGCGCCCCTGAACGCCCCTTTTCCAGAGAGCCAGATGCGCTCTGCCCAGCGGATGTGGCTCCTGAACGTCCCCTCCAGGTTAGATCATGGAGGATGGCAGCGTTAGAAACGCAGGTTTGCAGACTGAGGGAAGGGGGCCTGGAAGGAGAAAACGCAGTCGCCTCTGATTATGTGATTGTCCTGCCTCTTTCTGCTCTGAAGCCAGACCCGTCGCCGACTTCAGGAAGGCACAATGAAAAGCGCTGCTGCGGCTGGGGCGGGGGGGTTTGGGGGGCAGGTTCCCAACAGGTCAGAGTTGACAGGAGCAGGAATGCACATCAGGGCTAGACTTCCACCGGGCTAAGCACACGGGACACGTGTGATAGCACCTGCTAGGTCTGCAACCACCATCCTATGCTTAGAATGTCCTGCTTCTCTAGACAGCAGAACCCACAGAAAGCCGCTCTTCCCGCAGCAGCTCTGCCTTTGGCGAGGCACAAACATTATTCCAAAAATCTAGGCCAGGGCTCAGGGCACTGCTGTGACGGAGGTAAACTTCCCATCCTTTCATTTTTCTTGCAACTTTAAAACTGCTTCTCAAAGGGGCGCCTGAGTGGCTCAGTGGGTTAAGCCGCTGCCTTCGGCTCAGGTCATGATCTCAGGGTCCTGAAATCGAGTCCCGCATCGGGCTCTCTGCTCAGCGGGGAGCCTGCTTCCCTCTCTCTCTCTCTGCCTCTCTGCCTACTTGTGATCTCTCTCTGTCAAATAAATAAATAAAATCCTTAAAAAAAAAAAAAACTACTTCTCAAGGACTTGGTTTGTAAACTTAAATACTAAGAAAACGTAGAGGGAAGATGAGCAAAACGGTCATGAAGATGTGCTGGGTGTCAAACGCGCACCATCCGCCCTTCTCCTCTGAAGGAGACACGCAAGGCACGCACGGGACCGGTTTTCCAACCCCAGTGACTCTCTGCCCCTGTGTTCCCCACAACCTGTCACCCCATCTCCCGTGTCGAACAACTGCAAACACATGAGACGTCCAGTCAGAACTCAGCCCTCTTTCAGGCAGAATCTCCCCTGCGCACACCGCACTGGCCTGGGTCGGAGAAACCTCCGCACGGCCACCCCTAACCAAGATGAAACCAAAGGCCATTCATTATGAAAAGCTCCGTCTCTTGATCTCCCTGAACTAAAGGTCGTCTCCGAAGTTAGAATTAGAGCATTTGGTGGAGATGCCGAGCTGCCTAAATTTTCTCACGCCCTAGTGCTTTCGCTTTTAGGAAATGAATATTTAGAAAGGTTTAAGAATATCTTCCTTACACATTTCTCTCCCTCCCAAATATAGAGAGCACAACAAATGCTTCTTCCTTTATGAGTAAGAATGTGTGGCCTGGGAAGAAAGCAATCCCAAACAGACTCCTGACTCAGTTACACACCCGTTCGGACAGATTTTCCCCGATAGGTAGGGAAGAGATGATGTCTTAACTCTTCTAGCAACACTGATTAAAGGGAGTACCTGGTGGGGGTTCAGCAACGCCAAATCAGTCATCTTTAGAGAGGAGAGAGACTTCAGAGGCTCCTGCCCCCACATGGGTAGAAAATGACACAAAGCAAGACACACGGAGTCGCGAGGGAGAGGCTGAAGGAATTCCCTTTCCCAGGAGCTCTTCAAAGAGAAAACAATCACTCGTTTTCTTAATTGTCGTGGTGTATCTCTGACTATTTCTTAAGCTGCCCTCTGACCAGCAATGGTGGAGAGCCACTTGCTCTAAGAAATCAAGGTCGGGCGTCTTGGCTGGAGGACGAAACAGGAATATTCAGCCAAAAGTCAGTACATACAACACCATCGCTTGGTGTGGGTTGGTCATTTAGAAACAAAGATCCAGGGGGTGCCTGGCCAGCTTGGTTGGTGGAGCAAAAAGACTCTTGATCTTCTGGGTGTGGGTTCAAACCTCATGCTAGGTATAGAAATTACTTAAAAACAGAATCTTTTAAAAATAAATAAATAAAAATAAAAACCCAAATACAATAAAGAAAAAGTCAGAGAGAAAGTTTCAAAGGAGCATCTCACCTCCCTGGAATGACCCCCAAGTGTGACCTAACACTCCCACCATGGAGAAGGAGATGAGCAGAGATGATAACGGGCCAAGCAACACAGCTGATTTTTGCTGCGGGCCTGGGAAGCTTTATGTCTTCAGGCTTTTCACTTTGTTTTAGATTTCAGGCCATGGCATGGAGCACCCAGGCCTGTCGGTCTGGTTTCCGCTCTTTGTCCCTTACTACCGCGACCCTCCTGCTTGACACCGATCGGTCACAGGGCAGGGATGATGCCGAGCCTAAACTGGAAGCCCGTGACCCGAGGCCCCAGAAGGCAGGAGCGCCCAGAGGAGCCAAGGGCAGAAGAGACTCCGCAGCAGGCAGGGGAGCGTCGTTGCAGCGTGACCTGCGATGCGGAGGGGGGACCCCAACTGCTGCCATCCCGGCCCCTCGGGAAACTGCAGCCGCAGTGGACCGCGTGGCCCCGGAGCAGCGGTGGGAACGGTTGTCCGGCTGGAGCACTGAGTAAGGCTGTAGGAAGGGTCGCCACCACTGCCCTTTGGTTAAGGCCTCAGTGTCGGGCAGTCCTTAGTGTAGACAGAGACAAAGGATCCACTGTTCCCAGTGTAGACCTGAGGGGAAGGGGCTGCGGTGCCCGCTGTGAGCCCGTGGCGGCCCAGCTGCCGGCACAGGTTTCCCATAAAGGGCCGCTGCCCCCAGCGCCTCAATGGGACAGGCCGGCGCGCCGCGAAGGGCTCCCGCATCCCACCCCCCAGCCCCAGCCCCAGGCAGTTCGGGCGAGTGGTGCGGACGGCGGTCGGTGCGGGACGTGCAGAGTCCGGTGCAGGCGTCCATCCCCGAAGGCCGCACCGACTGCCCACATCGGCCCGAGGCGCCGGCGATGCTGCTGCTGCCTCCCCGCACCCGGACCGCACCCGGACCGCACCCCGGACCCACGGCGGACACCGCACCTGGACCACATCCCGGAGCGCACCCGGACCCGCACCTAGACCACATCACGGACCCGCACCCCGGACCCACGGCGGACACCGCACCTGGACCACATCCCGGAACGCACCCGGACCCGCACCCCGGACCCGCGGCGGACACCGCACCTGGACCACATCCCGGAGCGCACCCGGACCCGCACCTAGACCACATCACGGACCCGCACCCCGGACCCACGGCGGACACCGCACCTGGACCACATCCCGGAACGCACCCGGACCCGCACCCCGGACCCACGGCGGACACCGCACCTGGACCACATCCCGGAGCGCACCCGGACCCGCGGCGGACACCGCGCACGCCCGTCCCCTCCAGCAGCCCTGGCCCACCCACGCAGCCCGCACCCACCTCCGGCGCGGGAGAGGCGCCCTTGGCCGGCAGCGCGCAGCCCAGGAGCTCGGCCAGGAACTTTGCCATAGACGAGCGCGGGGCTCCCTCCGCAGCGCCCGAGGCGGCCCCGCCCAGTGCGGGAGCAGAAGCTGGAGCAGGAGCGGGGGCGGTGGCCCGGGCCGGGGACTGGGAGGCGCGGCCGGGGGCGCCGGGGCCGGGACAAGCACACCTGCCACCGAACTAGCCTCCCGCGCCGCGCCCGCCGCCCCCGCGGGTGGAGCGAGGGGCAGGTCCCCGCCGGGTGTCGCCGCGGTAAGGGAAGGGCCCGCCGAGGGGGTGGCGGGAGGGCCGACGGCGCCGGGGGAGGGGGGCAGCGGGCAGCGGCGCGGACACACCCCCCCACCCCGGGACACCGGCGACAGCGCCCGGCTGGACCGCGGGAGGCGACGGCGGGGAGGGTCCGCGCGGGCAGGCAGGCCAGGACGACCCGGTTCCCCAGTTTCCTGCTCCTCGGCGGGACCCGAGGTGGGAAGCGCGGCTGCCCCCGGCGCTCACTGACCCGGGAGAGTTGCGGGTGCAAGGAGCGAGCTGCCCGGGGGTGCTCCCGGCCGGCCGCAGCCGCCCTCGGGGAAAAGCAAAGAGACGAGCACCCTCTCCTCACACTGACCCTGTTGCTGGATGCGGCCGCACACGTGCGGCCCCAGACGGTGGAGGTGACTTTGCAGGAACAGAGCTGGACCAGAGCTGCTCCGTGATCAGGCGCAGCTCCCCTCTGGCTTGGGTTGGGGTGACGGTTTACGGTGGAAAAGGGTGGTCAGGCCCTGCGACCAACGCAGACAGGTGTGGCCCTGTTTTTCTTTCCAAACCGATAAGGCTTGTCTTCTAACGACAGAGATGACGTTTAGGGCACAGGCCTCGTTGCATCCCTGTAGCTGATATCTGAAACCTCAGCCTACATGGCAGTGACCCCGAGAGCTGGTACAAGATCAGAAGTCCTGGGACCCAGCTCTCAGGGTTTCCCATCGGAAGGTTTGGGGCCACCTCAGGATCTGCTTCTGTATTCTGCGTCCCAAGAGATTATGATGTAGGTGGTGCCCAGGATGGATTTGGAGAAACGGTGCCCCACCTTGTCAAATCCTGAAGTCAGGGCATGCAAGAACGGGAAAGCATTAGTATGACCATAGACAGAGACCCTAAAGAAAGTTTGTCAAATCACCTAATTTTGTATGCAAGGAAGCAGAGCTAGAAAAGTGCATTACTTCACGAATGACCTTGTGCGAGAGACACTCCAGGCATCACAGACGCACCCTGCACGTCTTGCCTGACTGAATGAACAGGAGATGGGCAGGACGCATAGCGGGGTCTAGAGCTCCTGATTCAGGTTCCAGAATTCTAACTGGTGCAGCAAAGTCACTGTGAATTCAGGAAATAAAATGGGAAGGAAAAGTGTTAAACTAAATTAGTTGGAATACATATCAGCTCAGTGCTTCTCCAAGTTTTTCAGTCAAATATTTTTCACAGTAAAGAGATTATCAAAAACAAATTGTCTGTGTAATCTCTGGTTTCGTCTTTTTTTCATTTTAGCCTATGAAATATTTGCGTTCATGATGGTATAAAAAGACCTTTCCCCTGAGTAAAACCAAAGCTTCAAGTATTCCATCTTCATCCAGAACCCCCTGGCACAGGACTCGCTAAACCCCCATTAGCAAAATCAAGAAATGTGGCAGGGAGTCTGGGTAGTTCGGTGGGTTGGGCCTCTGCCTTCCGCTCAGGTCATGTTCTCGGGATCCTGGATTGCATTGGGCTCTCTGCTCAGCAGGGAGCCTGCTTCCCCCATCTCTTTCCTTGCCTCTCTGCCTCCTTGTGATCTCTCTCTGTGTCAAATAAATAAATAAAATCTTTTTTTAAAAATGTGGCACCTAATCCCACTTTATTTTTAGATTTTATATTTGAGAGAGAGACAGAGACAGTGAGACAGAGTATGAGAGGGAGAAGCAGGCTCCTGCTGAGCAGGGAGCCCAGAGGTGAAGCAGGTTCCATCCCAGGACTCTGGGCCATGACCTAAGCCAAAGTCAAACGCTTAAACAACTGAGCCCCGAAGGTGCCCCTAAATCCCACTTCTGATATTTAATAGCTGTGAGACTTCGGAAAAGTGACATGGCTTCTCTGTTCCTCAGTTTGGGCATCTGCAAATGGGCATATACTCTAGGTCGCTACTGCATGCGGCTTGCGTTTGCTCTCTACTGCTGGCACAACTTACGTCTTCAAACATCCCCCGTTTACTACGTCGCGGTTCAGTGGGTGGGCTCAGCGGGGTTGCGTGGTGGGCTCACAAGGCTGAAACCCACATGCAGCTGGGCTCTTCCCTGGAGGCCCCGAGAAGAATCCGCTTCCAAACCAGCTCCCGGCAGCTGTAGGTCTGAGGTCCTTGCTTCCTTGCTAACTGCCAGCCCCGGCCCCATCCTCCACTCCCAGAGGCTGCCATGACGCGATACTGCATCACCGGAGGCGGGCAGAGGATAGGTTCACGCGGGGGTGCGTCCTTGAGGAAGACTGTGGCAGTAATGCGTGGCAGCAGGAGGAATACAGGGTCACTTGCCAAAGGTCTGGGTGTGAGGGAAGCTCTACTAGGTTAAGACAGTCTTTAACTGAACTGGTGATTTTTGGAGAGCAGAGGCGTTCTCTTGAGATGATGTTCATCTTAAAGGCTTATGCACTTCGCTTGTCTACACTCGTTCCTTTGATGACCTCTTCCTCCCCGTGGCGCCTCCCTTCTGCCGTGTCACATCTGGCCGGGTCAAGGGGAAAAAAACTTTTCCGAAGGACAGTCCCGCTGACCCAGCCTCTCTGCGGGGCCTCCCCAGGCCAAGTCAGCGCCGCGCCCACTTTCCGCTGACTGCCTCCCTAGCAGCGCGATGACAGACACCCAGAATCAAAAAAAAAAAAGCAAATAAGTAAATCATCATCATCTCTGGTCCTCCCCCATTTAGGTCCTACATAGTTCACTGAAAGGGCTATTCATACACTGACGATTTCTTAGAATTTATCCTAAAAAATACACTGAGAATCGCTCAAAGAGTATTGCATTCAAATTGTCTCGTGTCCATCGGGGAAAGTGTCGTTTTTTCTGGCACAGTCGCCATCGTGGCTAAAAGAGCAGGACTAAGGGGCGCCTGGGTGGCTCAGCCGGTTAAGCATCTGCCTTCAGCTCAGGCTCCCTGCTGAGCAGGGGAGCCTGCTTCTCCCTGTCCCTGTCCCTCTCCTTCTGTCCCTGCTCCTGTGATCTCTGTCTCTCAAATAAATAAATAAAACCTTACCAAAAAAAAAGAGCAGGGCGGGAGTTGGCCTGCCTAAGTTGAACCCCGGGTCTGCCAAGTACCGGATGAGTGATGATGGGGCAGGGTAGCTCAGTTCTGCAAGGCTCCGTTCCCTTATCCGGCAAGTAGGAATGAGAACACCTCACCTCCTAAGAATTTAGTTACTACTATGATACTATTATACTGACATCAGGATGGTGACGATACTAACATACATTCGCATAATTAATGGCTCCAGGTAGCATCACCGTAAGCACATTTACCACAAGCATTTTTGCGACATAACCCAGAGGCCATAAGGCGATATTGCCATACGAGATAAAAATCATGAAAACGAAAGACGGGTATTCATTAGAGAAGAAATAAAGAAACAGGAGAAAGAATAACAAAATCAAAAAGACTTGTTGCAAAATACAAAATGTTTGAATACATTCAAAATGTATAGTGCAGATTCATGGCAATATGTGCAAATAGTGCGTTTTACTTGGTGGACTGGACCTAACAAAGCACTTTCTTTAAAGTATTTCATTCAGAGTATTACACCTTTTTTTTTTTTTTTTTGCTTGTTACTTCATCTTCTCATTCAGCATCACATTCTCTATTTGCTAAAATATCTCCCTTCATCGTGAGAGCTATCAGTTTCCAAACACCAGGATGCGCTCACAATGGGGCTTCGTACCACAGTGTCTGTTGGTTCTTGACAGATTGTCACCTGTCTGCGGACAGACGTTCCCAGATCCCAAACCCCGCACCACTGTGTAGACCGTTATGAAGGCTGTGTAGATAATATAAAAGTAACAGTATTGTGTCAGTGGAGAAATCAAATCAAACTGTCAACCAGTTATTTTTTTATCTTTTATAGCAAAACTGCCTCATGGCCAATGAGATATGGCAAAGAGGAGCATCTTTGCCAACAGCAAAGATGTCCATGTCAGAGGCTCACAGCAAAAACTCCAGATGCAATAATTAATACACTAATGCTATTACTAACTAGTCAATAGTTGGTAATAGTAATAATGTTAACTATTAGAAGGGTTATGATTAACGGTACATCCTCAACTGTTGGCCCATGGCCTGACTGAATAAATGGACGGATGGACAAACACTGACTGAATGAATGGACAGATGAACAAATAAATGAACAAAGATACTTGTTGTTGCATTATAAAGCCAAAATTTGTAAATCTTCTAACATCTAGCAACGGAAGATTTGTTTGGATATATTATAGTTCATAAATACAGTCAGCATAAAATCTATTTTGAAAGAATATTCACTGGCCTAAGAAAACACTGGTGGGGACAGCACCCAGCTGACTGGGTTTTTACAGAGTCAGTTTTCACTGACTCTGTAAAATGTTTCCATGGATGCATCAGAAGGAAAGGGGAGGAGATATACCAAAGGCCAATAACAGTTCCCGCAGGGTGACAGAATAATAAGTTATTTTATGTTCTTTCTTCTATATACATTCCTGAATTTTCTATTCTTTGCAGTGAACCTGAGCACAACATTCATTCTAATACTTTTTATTAAAATCTCATGATGAAGAACTTGGACATTTAAAAAAGTTATCGAGTTCATCTTAATGGATTTAAGACCTTATTTATCTCTTCAGTAAAACATTTGCAATAGACCAATTAACACAGCTAAATACACTGCACTGATACTCTCCTTAAGGGATCTGTTTGTAAAGAGGCTTCACTAAATGTCACCCAAATTCAATTTTAAAGACACTCACCTTTATCGTAAAGCTAACAGTCTGGTTGTCATGACCCTCAGGGTGGCAAAGTCATAAGCAGCGCATATGAGCTGTTCTTACTGCTTACCTATGTTCTCTTCCCACTCAGCTGAGACACTAATGTAGAAGTTGAGGGCACTTGGGCAACTCAGTCAGTCAAGCAGCGGGCTCTGGGTTTCGGCTCAGGTCATGACTCACGGTCATGGGACAGAGGCCCGCTTCAGGCTCTGCACTCAGTGCGGAGTCCACTTGCGAGTTCTCCCTCCCTCTCTCTCTGCCCCTCCCCCCACATGTGCTATAAATCAATCAATCAATCAATAAAATCTTTTTTTAAAAAAGAAGAAAGGAACTAACACAGAAGTTGAAACATAAAGCTCTGGAAAGCATCATTTACCCAGAGTCGGTGAGAATGTACGCCTGCCAAGAATAAAGACGGCTACTGCCTCCGCTGATGGATGAACAGATAAAGAAAATGTGATACACACACACACACACAGAGACACAGAAGAATATTATTCGGCCATGAAAAAGAATGAAATTTTGCAATTTGTGACAACATGGATGGACCCTGAGGGCATTATGATAAGTGAAATAAGACAGAGAAAGACAAATACTGTATGACCCACTTACATGTAGAATCTTAGAAAAACTGAAACTAAAACAAGCTCACAGGCACATACAACACATCAGTAGTCGCCAGAGGCCATGGGGGTACAGTTGGCAAAGGTGAAGAGGGAGAGGCGCCTATAGCTCAGTCGGCTGAGTGACCGACTCTTGATTTCAGCTCAGGTCATGATCTCAGGGTTGCGAGATCGAGCCCCGTGTTGGACTCTGTGCCCAGTTCATGGAATCTGCTTGGGATTCTCTCCCCCTCCCTCTGCCCCTCCACACCCCCTCTCTCAAATAAATAAATAAAATCTTTCTAAAGAATGGTGAAGGGGGTCAAAATGCACAAACCTCTGTCTATAAAGGAAGTAAGTCATGAAGAGGTAACGTACAGCATGGCGACGCCAGTTGATAATACTGCGACGCCAGTTGATAATACTGTATTCAGTACCTGAAAGTTGCTACAAGAGTGAGTCTTAAAAGTTCTCATCAGGAGGGAAAAAATATTCTGTACCTCGCCTGGTGACAGATGTTAACTGGATTCATTGTGGGGATCCTTTTGCAACAGACAAATACCAAGTCATTACATTGTACGCCTAAAACTGATACAATGTTGCGTGTCAGCCATACCTCGCTAAAAAAAATTATAATCAATGACAGAATCCTGCTTCCTTTGTGGTTCTCAGGGAGAACCGGTATTGCAGTGACTATAAATACTGTACTTTGCTATGGTCAAAAAATAGAGCCGACTGATTAATCAACCATTCCGACTAATTATCATCTATGCAACACACGAATTACAACTTTTCAAAAAATTAGGCTGTCATAAATTGCAATTAACAGCACAACTCTACCGAAGGTTTCATAATGCTTTGATGAGGCAGAAGGCACTTCATCACGGCATCAGGCTCGCCGGCATAAAAATCATTTATCCCAGTAGGACGGATGAGGGGAGATGCAGGCTAATAGGAACTTTCAGTCGGTAGAAATGCAAGCAAGCCAGGCTCCGCCGTGTTTACAAGCCTGAATGAATGTCTATCAAGCTCTTTAAGCACCTCCTGAGAAAGGCACTCTGTTTGTCTGAGATGTTATAATTATTATTCCACAGGAATACAATGGGTAACATTCTATTTTACAACAAAGAAAATTAGATTACAAGTTTCCTTACAACCCCTGTCTTCCCACTAAGATCACACACTGCACAGTCGCGATGGTGCCAATTACGTCACCTTTTCATGCCCGGTGTGCTCCTCGGGCTCTCGGTGATCTGAATGGATTTCGTGCCAGATACAGCTCCTGGCAGCAATCAAAACAATCAGGAGGAAAACAGTCCCATCTTCTGTGTTCAAGTACTGCTATTGATTCAAACTCCGTATTTGCCTCGCTTCTTTCTTGGCACAACAAGAGAGTCTGTGGCTTCTGTCCGGGCCCCCATTTTGCTTACCGAGAAGAAGGGGAGGGAAAGCCTGGTACATACTAGGCCTTTCCCATCACTGGCTGCTATAAGCCCACTCCCATCGAAGAGCAGTTTTCAGAATTTAGTCCAATCCACTCCATCCCCCTTCCCTCATCCCATTTAACGGAACTGGAGGCACCAGGAGGTTAAGGCCCGGTTTGCAGAGCTAGCGTACGGCAGAGCAGGGCCCAGACTCTCGAACTCTGGACAGCCCCCAGGGTCCACTGAGTCATTTCCTCGGGGCCCGTTGTGGTGACACTCTGCACGTTCTCTAATCATTGATGAGATTTTGCCTGAAAAGTCACACTGTTCTTTGGGTCAGGTGTAAAACAAAAGAAGACAACAAAGAGAGAGAGATTGTGCGGTGGAGGTTGGGGGCAAGAGCCCAGCGTCATGCCCTTGACGTACCACACCCACATCACAGGCAGGCTTCGTCTCCTGATGCAGGAATTTGGGGTTCATGTCCTGTCACAGTTAGTTGCTCAGGTTTATTTATTTGAAAAGCCATAACAGGACTCCCTGGAAGGGTCTTTGCCAGGTATTTGAAGCTGATGGCCAGAGGCTCTCTAATGGGCAAAGAAATACTTTGACCCTCCAGCCGCGCCCTGGCTGTCCGGGGTGGAGGGAGACCTATCCTAACATGGGGAAGAGTCAAGGTTTAGGTCAATGTAATTGGCTGATGCTCAACACAAAAGGAAGTTGGTCTGTTTAAGGGGTTAAATCATTCAGAGCGATATCCCGATTCAGCCCTGCAGGGAACTTGTTTTAAGACTCTCGAGAGAGAGGTGCAGCCTGGAGAAATTGAATCAATAAATGGTACAGTTGCAGGATTATAGGTGTGATAAGAAGCTAAGAGAATAAGCTATGCCTCCCCCAGTTTGGGGCTTAATATAAGAGTCACCGTGCTTGTGGAAAAGGGTCTGGTTCACCATGGTGCCCGTGATAGCGGGAGTGCCGCGGTCCACGACAAGGACAATGAGAGGGCTGTCACTACATAACAATGACAAAACCCACAGCGGCAACAAGGCTACACCAGACCCCTAGGAACCAACTCCGCTCAAGGGTAGAGAACCAAAGTTCACCTCAGAAAAGAATGGGGGAGTGAAAGGGGAACCTCCTACACTATCGGGAACGCAAGCTGGTGCAGCCACTCTGGAAAACAGCATGGAGTTTCCTCAAAAAGTTGAAAATAGAGTGACCCTACTTCCCAGCAATCGCACTACTGGGTATTTACCCTAAAGATACACGTGTTTGATCCAAAGGGGCACGTGCACCCGAATGTTTATAGCAGCAATGTCCACAATAGCCAAACTATGGAAAGAACCTAGATGTCCATCAACAGATGAATGGATAAAGAAGATGTAGTATATATATGTATATATATATATACACACACACACACAATGGAATACTATGCAGCCATCAAAACACCTGAAACGTTGCCATTTGCGACAATGTGGATGGAACTAGAGGGTATTATGCTGAGCAAAATAAACCAGAGAAATACAATTATCATATGATCTCTCTGATATGAGGAATTTGAGAAACAAGGCAGAGGACCATAGAGATAAAAATGAAACAAGATGAAACCAGAAAGGGAGAGAAACTGTAAGAGACTCTTAATCTCAGGAAACAAACTGAAGGTTGCTGGGGGGTGGCGGGGAGGGATGGGGTGGCCGGCTGATGGACACTGGGAAGGGTATATGCTGCGGTGAGTACTGTGAATTGTGTAAGACTGATGACTCACAGACCTGTACCCCTGAAACAAATAATACATTACATGTTAATTTAAAAAAAAGAAGAGAGAAAAGTGGGCATCCATATGGAGCCCTGATTGTCGAGTGCATCACTGGGCACCAGCGAGTGGGACTGTGGCTTACACGAGGTAGAGGAACACCAGGGCCAGGCAATGGCATCACCCAGGAAGCAATCGTGGCCACAAAGGCCACAAACAATGGAGCAGGGGAAGGCAGCCAGTGCTAAAACGCAGAGCTGCTGCGGGGACAGAGCTAACCATACAAGAGCCGGGATCCTCCACAGGAATCTGCTAGAAGCCTGAAGATCCAAGAGCTTCCCCCGAAAGGGCTTGAGGCAAATGCCATTTTGTCATTTCATTGCTTCACACCCTCCTTGGACTGGTCCACATCCCAGCTGGTGTGGCCTGCCTCTTGAAAGTCCTGTTGAAAGACAGCTGGGACAGGGGCATGGACAGGCTGTCAGCCCGCGGACAGAAGCACAGCACACCATCCCACTAAAGGCTGCTTCCATCCTAACTAGCCATAGACGCCCGGATCTGCTCTGCATTAGACACTCAGCCACATTAAAGAGTTCCGGGCAACGTCACCCCTCGGGCTCCATCAGCACTAGGACCAATACAGTTCAAAAATGACACAATGTAAAAAAAAAAAAAAAAAAAAAAAGGCACAATGTCAGACGGAATCTGTAACAGCCGCATCCTTAAACGAAAGCTTTTAGGAAGAAAACACTACTTCTATCTTCTTCGTTCCTTCCTGCATCAGCTCTGGCCTCTCCATTCTCCAGGACAGAGGTGTGCCACAGACATCTTCCCTCGGCCAAGGAGCACAAGCCAGAATGCGGACTCGACGTGTCCGTTTCTCTCTACCCTGCGTTTCTGCGCTGATGACAGCAACAACGGCCCACGTGACGACGTGAGAGGCCCTGTGCTGGGCACTTTGCAGGTATTACCACACATGCTCACATTTGATCGTTTGATCAAGTCCTCCAGGGAATACAATCCTAATCCCCGCTTTATAAATGCGAAAATATGGCACAGAGATGTTTATTTCCTTCCCAAGGTCACAGAGCTAGAAAGCCGTGGAGCCTGACCAGGCAGTCCTCCGGAGCCCACCACCCTGCCCTGCATCCGTCGTCATCAGACCAGAGGAGCAGCAAGGGACTGGACCCTTCCAGCACCCCCTGTAGGGAAAACTGAATGTGAAATGAGTTTGGGTTTTTTTAAGATTTTTTTTATTTATTTGATAGACAGAGATCACAAGTAAGCAGAGAGGCAGGGGAAGCAGGCTCCCTACTGTGCAGGGAGCCCAATGTGGGGCTCGATCCCAGGACCCTGAGCTCATGACCTGAGCCGAAGGCAGAGGCTTAACCCACTGAGCCAACCACGTGCCCCATGAAATGAGTTTTAAAAGGAAGCAGTTTCCAAATACACACTTGTCTCATCTGAAAACATGAAAATTTTTCTGACTAAATAAAAAGTGAGCAGAACCGAAGAATTTTGACCCCCATGCCCTCAAGCTTGCACAAGAGAACATTCCAAGCTCACTCTCTGAGTCACCCCCCCCAACACTTGCTTGCTGAGTAATGCTAGGAGAGTCCCAATGGGCTCCCACCTAAACTACATTTAAATTAAAGAGCTTTCCAAATCTCCTGCTAAATTTCCCCAACTTAAGTGAGATTTTAAGTTAAGAACTCAGTTTGATTAGCTTAACTTATTTTCATCCTTTTCAGAGTTTAAGATTCCCAAATGCAGGGGCACCTGAGTGGTTCGTCTTTGACCGAGGTCATGATCCCAGGGTCCTGGGATGCAGCACCGAGTTCCCACTCAGTAGGGAGGCGTCTCCCTCTCCCTCTGCTGCTCCCCCTGCTTGTGCTTGTGCACACTCTCTCTCTCAAATAAATAAAATCTTTAAAAATATATATATATTCCCATTTGCCAATTACCTTAAATGACACAAGGGTTGCAGGTCAAAGACACCCAACAGCCAAATAAGTGTTCCTACAGCAGATAACTTCAGTCCTACAAAGAATGGCAGATATGAGGACAGGCCCAGCAACAGTCACAAGAGCTCCCTTGAGGGAGGAAAAAGGTTCAAGTTTCATCCCTTTGGAAATCAGCCTCAGACTTAGCCAGGGAAGAATCTGCAGATGTCCAGGGTCTAATCACCCACCACCAATCACAAGAGTTTGTAGATCCTCATTAATCTCAAGGATACACGTCTGTAGAGGGTACATGGCGATCAGGAAGGAGAAACCATTTATTAAAACATGCCGGAGGCATCAGCAAACAAAAGAAAACATAATCGTAGACAGGGTGCCCCTAGTAACCTACCCCAAAAGATAAGGAAAACAAATGATCCAAACTAAAAGACTCCGAAGAGGGGGTGAAAAAGAGGGGGGAAAACGGGTTTTGTGTCTGACTCTGAAGCACGGATTATGCACACACTGAGAGCTGGCGGGCAGATGGGTGAAGCACATAAACAAATATTAAATCTATTCAAATCCTCTTGCCCTCCTGATGCAACACAGCTCCTGCCTGGAGGGCAAGACAATCAGCACAGAAAGGCCTACAAATCCTCGGATCCTGCCACTGGCCGGGAAACCCTCACTGCCTCCCCATGCACAGGGAGCTGGGACCGTTCGCCCCACGTCTCACAACAGGTCAGGCAGGGGGTCAGAAGGCCCTGTCTGTCTGTCTGCCTGTCTGCCTGTCTGCCCATGTCTCTGTGTGTGCGTGTGTGTGTGTGTCTCTGTCTCTCTGTCTCTGTCTCCATCTCTGTCTCTCTCTCCGTCTCTCCATCTTTCTCCTTCCCCTCCTTCCATCTGTCTCTCTGCATCTCCATCTCTCCTGTCTGTCTCTCTCCATCTCTCTCTTTCTCTCTCTCCATCTCTGTCTCTCTCACATGCACACACAGTGGATGTCCTTATATTCAGACTAGTTTCTGTCACCAGAGGCAGATATGAAATGAAATGGCACGAGAAAAGCACCCAGCATAGAGCCTGTTTATGGGGCTTGATATGTTTCTGCCATCTCTTTGCAGGAATAAGAACAGATAATTAGATTTCAAAGAGCAGGAGAAACGAAGTCAACAAGCTTTTACCTCGCCGTGTAGTCCTCTAGTGTGTATATCCTCTGATGGGCATTCAGTGAGCGGTGAAGGTCACACACGTTCCACTAATTCCGCCTGGAAATAGCAAGCGTGGGATGAGAAAATCATGCCAAGATAATAGAATACACCATATTCCTCTTTTAACCAGAGCATCTGAAGCTCAGTGGTTCTGAGCGCCTGGGTGGCTCAGCCAGTTAAGCACCAACTCTTGATTTGGGTTCAGGTCGTGAGCTCAGGGTCATCAGATCCAGCCCCATGTCAGGCTCCCATGCAGGGTGTGGAGCCTGCTTAGGATTCTCTCTCTCTCCCTCTCCCTCTGCCCCTCCCCGTCCCTCCCACCCTCTCTATAATTAAGTAAGTAAAGCTCGGTGGCTTTCGAGTACTGGGAGGACAAGTGCTCCCGAGCCGGGTCACTCAAAGCGTGGCTCACGAACCAATTCCATTGACATCATCTGGGAGCGAGTTAGAAATGCGTTCCAGGCCCCACCCAGCCCGACTGAAATCAGAGTCTGTGCCTTAACCAGCTCCCCAGAGGGGACGTGTTTGCGCAGGAAAGCTCAGCTCCACAGCGGCAGTAACCCTGACGGAGAAGCGTGTGCACCTCCGGGCTCACACGGAATGATCTAGAGGGTGAACCAAGAAATGCTACCACTTCTGTTTCTGAATGTTTATCTCTATGTTCGTTTACTTTATTTTTATTTTTATTTATGATTATCTCAAAAAAGAAATTCAGCCAGGACATCCAGCTTGACAGTGGTGTGCCTACAAACTTACCAATAAACATACTGTATGGAAAGTACGGACTCAACTTTTCTTTTTTTATTGTTAAACTGATAGGGCTTGCCACTTAAAAACTGGGCTGAAGGTTCCAGCTAAGCTGTGGTATACTTAGGCCGTCGCCTTGTCCAAGAAGCTTCCGCTATCGCATGCTGACTAGATGTCCACTGTCTCCTCCCAGTGACCTTAAAAATACGTGCAGCAGCTTCCAGCAGGGCCCTTCTCCCAGAGCCCTCACTGCCGTTTGTCCAGCTGTGCCTTACGCACACCTGAGCGAGCTGGCCAGAAGACAGGGACACAAGTATGACCCTGATACTTCCGTCTGTGATCCCCCCCACCAACCCTAACTTACACCCACACCATGTGATCCTAATGTGTTCGAGTCCTTTGCAAGACCCACAAAGAAACAAATGATCACCCTCCAGTAAAGTATTGAACTCATTTACTTGTAGTACGGGAAAAGTGGAAAAGAGGGAAAGTACAGGAGGGCCAGGGCAAACATGCACAGTCTGGAGGGCCGGGGAAACCCCACGAGGAAGTAACATTTGATTGGGGACCTAAAGAATGCGCACAACTCAGGGGCGTCCGGGCAGGAGGAGCAAGTGCAAAGGACCCACGTGAGGAAGGAATTTGGAACCGATTCGATCGTGCTGTGGAGGGACGCTGGTGAGCAGGACAGAGAGAAGCAGGGATCAGCCAGAGGGGAAGACGGCAAGCAGATGTCGGAACCACATGAAGGACTGGGGACTTGATCACGTTAGACTACCGAGAAAGGCTAATGTCCCAGTTTGAGCTCATCCAAAAGCAGATCTGAGGCAAGAAGAGGGCATAAAAAGTTTGTTTGGGAAGTAATCCAAGAGGCTTGGCTAGGGTTGAAGACAAGGTAGCAAGGTAAGTCAAGAAGAGGGTCACCAGTGAGCGCGGGAGACAACCAGGGTCAATCCGAGAGGGACCTTCTGGGTGACTGCATGAGACACACCTTGGAATGTCCCCACAGAGAGGCAGGGAAGTTGGACGCACAGCCATCGATCCCCACCCCCGCTGTTTGCAAGACAGTTCTGGAGTGTTGACTCTCACCTGCACGAAGACGAGGACCCTCGGCCAGAGAACATCCTCACCCCGGGCAGACAGATGTCCTGCACGCAGACAGAGTGAACAAGCTGCCCACCTCGCCCGCGAGTGTCTTGGTGTCTGCGCGGAAAGCCCTGCATCCTTGGAACCCCTACGTCCCGGCAAACTGAGATGACGGGTCACGCTCACAGAAACACTGTCTGCAGGGGACGTCCGGAGTCGGGCAAAGGAGTGGGGCACTGACACCTGACACCTGTGAAATGGCATCCAAAGATCCCACAAGGGCACCCTGTCTGGGTCCTGCAATAACAATGGCATTTTCTTACCAGAAAGACAGAGGCCATGACACGTGTTTGCAGAGCCGGACGGCACAAGGTTCTAGAACGTAGTACAGGATACTGCCTATAATTACACACCTGGATTAGTTTGCTGGGGCTGCTGGAGTAAGTCAACACACATCTCTGCCTTCAAACAATACAGCTCTAGTATCTTATATCTCTGTGGTGGAAGCCTAAAATGGTTGGCAGGGCTGTCTTCCTTCTGGAGACTCTAGGAGACCAGGCATCTCCTTGCCTTTTCCAGCTTCTGGAGTCTGCATTCAAACCTGCCGTCCTGGAGTACTTGGACGTCTGCTTCATCACGAAATCTGCCTCCCTGACTTTCACCTTCCTGCCTCCCTCTCATAAAGACCCTTGTGATTACACTGGGCCAATGTGAATAACCCAGGATAATCGATCTTAAAATCCTTCACTGAATCATATCTGCAGAGCCCCCTTTATGCCATGTAAAGTGACATATTTGCAGGTTGTGGGACATCTCTGGGGTAGGGCGGGGAGCATTCTGTCTATGACTATGTCTGTGTAATAGCAAGTGGAACACAGCTGCATTTTTATAGAGGCTCAAGTTCTGTATGCAGAGACTAGGGTGAGTCCACTGGCAAGTGTCTAGTAGCAAGAGACAGGCTCTGACCTTACACCAGTTAGAATGGCCAAGATCAACAAGACAGTGCAGAGGATGTGGAGAAAGGGGAACCCTCTTACACTGTTGGTGGGAATGCAAGTTGGTGCAGCCACTTGGAGAACAGTGTGGAGATTCCTCAAGAAATTAAAAATAGAGCTTCCCTACGACCCTGCAATTGCACTCCTGGGTATTTACCCCAAAGATACAGATGTCGTGAAAAGAAGGGCCATCTGTACCCCAATGTTCATAGCAGCAATGGCCACGGTCGCCAAACTGTGGAAAGAACCAAGATGCCCTTCAACGGACGAATGGATAAGGAAGATGTGGTCCATATACACTATGGAGTATTATGCCTCCATCAGAAAGGATGAATACCCAACTCTTGTAGCAACATGGACGGCACTGGAAGAGATTATGCTGAGTGAAGTAAGTCAAGCAGAGTCAATTATCATATGATCTCACTTACTTGTGGAGCATAAGGAATAACACAGAGGACAGGGGGAGATGGAGAGAAGTGAAGATGTGGGAAGTTGGAGGGGGAGACAAGCCATGAGAGACTGTGGACTCTGATGAACTAACTGAGAGTTTTGGAGGGGTGGGGGTAGGGGGTTGGGTGAGCCTGGTGGTGGGTATTAGGGGGCACAGATTGCATGGAGCACTGGGTGTGGTGCATAAATAATGAATCTTGGAACACTGAAAGAATAAAATAAACTAAAAAAAAAAAAAAAAGAAACCCAAAATGTATGGAGGGAGAATCTGGGGGAAAAAAAAAAATGACAGGCTCTGCCGTCATGGAGATTTCCTTCTGGCCGAAGCAGACAATAAGCAGTTACCCAGCAGGTGAAGGAGAGGGGGGCGAGGGGGGCTACGGTAGGGCACGGAGGGGAGGAGCTTCGAGGGAAGTGGGTAAGGAGGTCATGGTGAAGCCGAGACCTCAGGGAAGGCCCAGAAAGCAGCGTCAGGGTCAGAGGGCGGCCTGAACGCTAGAACCATGAGGCAGAAAGAAGTTTGACGATGGAACATTCCTCAGTTTCACAGGAACAATCCTTCCCAACTACCACCAATCCCTGCTGAGGCATAAGGCTGCTCAGGGAACATTAACTATAAAACTTGACCGTGAATTCCATTTTTGCCTTTTTTCTTGAGGTTGGGTGGGGGGTGTGGTGGGACAAGAAGGGGAATGATGGCAGAGCCGAGAAGATTATCTGCTGTTAAACTCAAGAGCAGAAAATACCATTTGTTCCAATTCAAACGTGTATTCAGTACGTCACCTGTGAGCAGCGAAGGCCCAAAAGAAACTCAATACTCTCCTCTTCCTACTTGTTGCTCCCTTAACAACTGGCCTCCTTATTTAAGAAACCACACGGGCATTTCTTCCTTTCTCTTTTCCTTTCGACGTCACGATCGCATCACCCACCTTCTCCCCCCCCCCACATGCCCTCCACCACCCTCCTGAAGCTGTCCCGTTCTCAGAAAGCCAAGGCTGTGACAGGCATGTGAGCCTGTCCCAGGGAAAGCACGACACAGGCCTGCCCCCAGACCAGAGATGAGGCCACTGGGTCCCATCCCTACTGAGGTCAAAGGCCAAGACCATGGTCTGCTTGATTAAAGCCCCATCAAAAGGAATAAACAGAAGTCTCGGTCCCTCTCAAGAAAAAGGGAAAAGGCGTCAGGAAAATCCACCTGCATCGTCCGAACAGCTACAAATTGCCAATTACTAATGGCTCCCAATCTACAGCCCGACCGCTGGTGAGGACCAGCTCCCCAGACAAAAGGGCTTGCACAAAGAACCTGCCCACACCCTCCCCTGAAGTTCAAAGGTTCAGGTTCTGGGGGCTTTCGAGGATAATCTGGAGGAGACTCATTAGTGGTAAAAGGGCGAGGCTTCACGCTGTGGCCCGTGACTAAATCATAGAACGACACCTATCAGCAACCTTGACTCACACAGCTCACCAATGTTGCATGACATTAAATTTGCAATCAAGATGATACAATTAATATAAACACTACTCAGAGATATGTAGGAAATGGATATCGGATTTTTTTTTTTTTTTGGTCATTCCCTGGGGTTTTTCAGGAAAGTATTTTAAAAATCGCTCACCCACACGCCTGTGAATCTGAAGGTTATTTTACAAATCATGACGATGACAACAATGCACACTCCGGCCACGTCGCTGTCATGGATGTTTAACTTAAACCTCCAGCTTTCAGAAGTAAATTTACATAATCCCATTAGTGTTAGAACGGTCATTTTAAAGTCCTATTATTCCCCATGTAAAGTATCGTGACCCAAGTTCTACAGCAAAGAAGGAGGGCCTGGAAATTTATAATTATATTTGGCCTCAACATGAGAGTGTAACCAAGAGACCAGGAAATTTTCAGTAATAGCCTGGATGAGCTGAATACTTTCCAAACCATAAATCAGAGGTTTGTTGGAAACCCTTACAGGTGAAATGATGCAAGCAATTTCAGTGCGGGCTGGAGGGATGCCCGCCGAAAGGAAATGTGAACCACCATCTACGGGGAGATGTTCAGCATGGTCCAGGAGGATTTAACCATAAGTCACTCATTAGTGTTAACGGAGCTCGGCTCTCAACTTCCAGACGACACCTGGGAATGTTACTGCCTGTAGAAAAGGTAGGTCAAGGCAGTACAGGATGCCATCTGGAAAAATTGATGGTAAATAAAGTGTTGTCGTCTATTAGGGTCGGAGGGCACTAAAAGCCCAATCTCTATTTTTACGAACCTGTCAACACGGAATATTTTATATAGAAACTCATCTGCCATTCATCACCGAAAAAACTCCCTCATACTGGGGATGTCCTGCCCCCCCACTTTGTAACCACGCTGCCCAGACAGATGAGGAAGGCGGCCATTCTGTTTTAGACTTCTGGTCGTAATAGATGCTCAGTAAATCATTCTTGATGAGAACATAAAAGGAGAAGGAGTAAGAACAGGATATAAAATATTCTCAGCCGTCGTCTTGAACAGGAAGAATAATCACAAGTAATCAATCAATCAAATGAAGCAATACCTTGAAACAGTTTTCCTCTTGTGATTTCAGGTAAGAACCCCCAACACCCTTAATTAAGCCCAAGTCCAAGTTTAGAAGGTTCCATCTTGTCATTTACATTTGGCTCTTCCTCAGCCTAAATGGAGAACTTCTCGGCCTTCTTGTTGCTCACTCAACTGGGGTGAGTGTAATACATTTAACCTTAATGGTATTTACTCCACACTTGCTCAGCTAACAGCAAGACTTGACAACTGGGTTTTTATTTAAGTGTTTTCTTGACTAGCATCCTAGTGAGATCAGATGGAGCAGAAGAAATCGTGTCTGTGGGCACCATTACTAATGGGGGTGAAGTTAATGGGCGTGCGGCGACCACACTCATTCCTCGCTTGCGGGGCCATTCAGCGTCAGTAACAGAATTCTAAATCCCCGTAGTGCTTCGTGAGACTCCCTGTATGACAGAAGTTCATAACTTCCTCTCAGAGGTGATGACTGTTCTTGAAAAAGGCTGATTTTCTTAAATTAGGTAGTCATGGATATTTGGCTACCTGCGGACTTTTCCACATATAGGCATCTTTCTCCTGTTCCAAAACGAGCCACATGTGCCACCCACCACAGTAAAGGTCTTAGGCCCAGAACAGGGGCAAAGCAACCTTGAAAGGTGGAAGTTACTTTCCATGTTTCACAAGTGAGGAGGCTCAGAGAGGTTAAATAATTTGTCAAAGGTCACACAGCTCTCCAGTGAGGGAGCTAGGAGCTAAAACGAGCTCTTAGATTCCCAAGCCCCTGCCCTTCTCTGATCCACACCTTATAGCCTGAATCTTCATCCTGTTCTCATGGAGCGCAGCCTGAACTCTTTCTCTCATTTTACTGGGAACAATTTACTAAGTTTCTCCTATTCCGGGAGTGGGGAGCGGGGCCAGAAATTACACTGACGGGTGGAAGTCTGATTTCCCTCAAAACTCCGCCACGTCTATGATTCGACACTTTGCAGAGACATTATCGTCGCTATTACACTGAATAAGGCAGCGCTAGAGTTTCCAGAGTTGGACCTAATTTCAAGAGAGGAGGCCGAGCTCGCCGCTGAATCAAACCAACTCGAGAGCACCTGGCGGGTTAGTGTTCCAAAGCAACAAAATAATTCCTAAAACAAGAGACAAGGATGCCTCCGTCCCAAGTTGTTTAAAAGGAAGTTGAGACCTGCCCTTGACAGGAGAGTCCGCTGTATGGCAGAAATCTCAACCTAAGAAAGCAGTTCCCATTTGACTAGCATTGTTCCTCCCAAAACTGCTAAAGCTGAGACTCAGAAATACAGAAAAGGCGTCAACGAAGAAACAAAGACTTCCCGCTCTCGCCACCCGGACATAATCCCTGTCCGTAGTTTGCATCATCCCTCCTCCTCCCTTCTTCTGTGCTATCCTGCAGTGATTTCACGTCACAAACACAGCTCTTGACGTCTGAGGACACTGGGGAAGCATACGGGCACTCGGTTTTAATCTTAGCATATAAAAATAATAAACATTGATCAGAATTTCTTCTGAAAGGTTGACTTTCAGAATACACATCAGCTTCAATCCATTGATTTAAAGGAGCTGACCTAAAGGAGCCTAAATTTACTCAGATATGACTGTTCTATAATTCCTCCAGGTTTCCTGAACTACATAACTTCATAAATTTCCCTAATGACAAGAAAACTCCAGTGAGGGTTACACAATTCTGCAAAGTCAGGAGTAAGCCAAGAGGAAATTAAAAATTGTGAGAAAAGGACATTAAACAGACTTTATTCACTCGTTTTAATTAGTATAGCTGAATTTTAATTATCTCAATTCTTCAGCAGACACTAGTAAATGTGCTGAAACCATCTTGGAAAATTAACAGAGCTTTAATTCTACCAGGCCTTGTTTAATTTTATTCTATTCTGCATTTGCAAAATAAAGAGTGATTTAAGCAAGAAAGTACGGCATTTGGAACAGGCAAGTGAAATAGAAAGTTTGCATCATTTAAGCAATCTGTTCGACTACAATCTCGATGAAGGCAAGGCCATCTCAACGCCATTGTCACAGACATGGCGTCTAGCATAGCGAGTGAGTGAATGTAAAAATGAAGGAAAGATTATATCTCATCTCCTCAAAAGGGTGACAAAATTCCCAAAGGCAGAGAATGTAACTTTTATTTCTTCTTCATAGACAAAACATCAATAGAGGGTTGAGTAATTAGGAATCAGTCAGTAGATACTCCTTAGCAAACACATTTTCTGGGGAGGAATATCTTCCCCCAGTGAAACAGAACAGTCTAGACTCCGAACCCCCAACACGAACCAGCTCAGTCACTGTGACCCAGGAGGTGCAGAGCTCTGTGGCTCCCCCTCTCATGAGGTTAAACCAGGGAGGGGTCACATTCTGGATTCCCCATCCATCCGAGTGTTTCCACTTGCCCTTCTTAGGTCCATCTAAGGAGGTTTCTCTCTGTCATGAGCATTATGTTACCTAAAGATACGAAAGTCTGGGGGATGATGAGTGGGAAGGCGTCCCGATTCCTCTCGTGTCTGCTCTCTCTGCCACCATCGGACCAGATCCCGGATCATGCTACCAGCGCAACACCTCAGTTTTATCATGACTTGATTTGATGTCCAATTAATTCGACCTTGGCTGAATTTGCCGCTGGTGGGCATATGAGTTTCGGATCCTGTCTTCACGCTGTCCCTAACATGTCCTGAGCTACCTCTTCCAGCTATGATTGGCCCGTTTCTACCTGCTTACCCAAAACCACCTACACCTCCCTCAACCCCCTCTCACTCAGAGCCACAAACCACAGACATTAGGTTCTCTACAGAAGTGAATTTATATTCCTGAAAATGAAAGACTTTGAATTATTCTGAAAGCAAGACACACACACACATACTTTAACAAAATTGATACTATACAGAAAACTACAAAACAGGCCACAAAGCTCCCATATAATCAGACTCCCAAGAAGTAATGGTAGTAGCCTCTTCTTGTGCATTCTCGTGTGTTCCTTCCTGATTCGGCACGTGGGTCTTGGCCAAACTTGGTTTCATCTGTGTCATCCACCAGTTTGGACTGAGAGTCACAAGAAGAAGAGACCTTCATGTTATGAGCCCGTGATGCCGTCAAAAAATAGCTTTCGGCACTAATTGTGGAGCAAATCGGTTGCTAGGAACAAAGGTCTGAGGGATCTGTCCCAGTCCCCTACCGGCTCGCTTCCCCAGTTGAATGCTTTGACGTCAATAACATCTTCATTTAGAATGCCCATCAGGGACACAGAAGAATGTAAAGAGAGACCTAAGCAAGAATGTTGTGGTGCAATGGTCCAAATCGAGTTTTGCTCTTGCTCCAGTCAATTTTGTCAACCCACTGGGCTTCCTTCCTAACAATGCAAATTTGATTCTTTCATAACCTACTTAAACTACAGGTCTTGGTTTCTGTGAGTCAAGGGCTGAATGGACTTTAAACCTTATATAACCCTGGGTATGTCTGAAGTCAGATTATTCTTCACGGTAAAACAACAACAACCCGACTTCAGAGAACCTCTTCTATCCCAGTGCTTGCATTTCACAAGTGAAGGTGAATTTTGTACGTCTGTATGGGTACACGTAAGCCTTACAAAATTCTGACATGACCAATAGTTTTACTTCACCTCTGCACGTTCATCTCTACTTGGACCTAGAGCTTCGTTACCTTGATAATTAACCCTAAGCACACAAAGGGAGACAGAAACATTATTAATAGGCTCCGGTGCTCGTCCTTCTTGCCAGGGACCGAAGAGCGGCATTCAGTCCTCTGTGTGTGGACCTAGATGTCCAGCGATGTGCGTTGGGGTGTGTCACGTACATGTATATGTACTGTACGTAACACTCCGGAAGAATCAGAGCGCCCCCATCTAAAGTCAGCGTGTATGAGGAGGTCTGGAGGGTCATCAAGTCACCACCCCTTCAGCGAATCACCGCAGGATGTAACATAAAAGCACAAAGCTGCACCATTTTGCCTTTTTCTTTCAGGAACTAAATTTGCATTATCCTTCTGCCATATGTTCAGGTAGCTTTGGATGGTACCTCATGCAGCTGTGTCATTGAATTCCCCAACCTTAATGAATAAACTAATTACTGTCTGAAATGAACTCTCGCAGACTCGCTATCTCCTTCTCTTCTCAGGAAGAGAACTTTATTCCCACAACTATCTGCTAATTTGCATCCGCCATGAAACATGTGCCAGAGCATCCTTCCCTGCTCCAGCTGGGCAGCCAGAGCCACAACAACAGGACAATATGCCGCCGGTTTTCATTCTTCACAGGGCGAGTTTGCAGCAGTGAATTCGCCACTGCCATGATTCTCGCGTGTAACTGCCATGAGGACGCTCTCGATTAACTCGAGTTAGATGGCAGTGTTGCCGTAATCGTTGGTTTCGCTGCATTAAATGTCACAGTTGAGCACTATTATTCACTCGGGTCTAGGAGCTGTTTGTTTACAAACAATTTCCAAAGAAAGGTCAAAATAAAGGTTTGATCATCTGAAGAACTTTAGAATAGTTAAGAGTCATCAAACACAATTATGGCTGAATCAATGGTGAAAATTATCAAGAGAACAAGCTAAGGAGACAGGACATCATGTAAGTCGGTCTTCATTCTCCAAGCTCAACTCCATCCTGTTCCTTGGATATGGATCCTGCTGTCTCTGTTCACTATACACTGGATCGGATTCCAATAACATGGTTCTCAGATGATTATAACCTTATGGTGGCTTTGTTGTCAAAGTAAGTCTTTCTCACCAGCAGCAGGTCACGAAATTTCAAGAGACTGATGACAGAGCACCCCAGGCTCTTCAGCTTCTTTCTCCTTCAACAGGCTTCCAAGTTTTCCCATTAGAGTTTTAGAATTCCGAGCAAAAGCTGGAATAACCTGTTACAAAACTGAACACCAGGAGGCCTGGGTTCCAGCCCCGGTTTTGTGCCGTCCAGCTGTGGGACTCGGACTCGAACAGCTTCTACTTCCTTTTCCACCATGTGAGGTTAGCAAAGTGTAACAAAGCTCCGCTAGAACACGTGTAAGAGTGGACATGCCTGGAGACCTACATGCATTTAAGATGCCAGTGGGATCATTGCTACCTGACCCCCTCAACGCGGGTCAGATCTCTGTTGCTTCTTCTATTCACAACACATTCAGATACTCTCCTCCGGAACATTCCAAAATTATCATTACCATCACCAAAATGTGATGTTTAGAATATATTTCAGATTTCCTTTTCAGAGCTAAAACATCTTCCCCTGTAGTATGTCTCCCATCTCACAAAAGCACAAGATCGTAAGGGTGCCGGAGCACCCTTCCCAGCTCCCTTACACCTCTAAGGAGATCATAAAGTCTTTGCAACAAGTAAGATTAAAGTCAACCATCCTGATCCAAAAATGGTTCTCCCATTTTTCCTTAGAGGAATTAAAGTTGGAAAGTAGGACCAGAGACAGAATATCCTAAGAAAGGTATAATATTGAAAAGTAGGATTATTATTGCAATAAACTCCACTTATTTAGGAGGGCACAGTTTGGTATTTTTCACATGTATTTGCTTCCTGCATTATGTAATCCACCTGTAACTCTAACATCACGTGATGAAATGAGTGGGTGTTTAGTTCCATACAACACCTTCATTTACTGATGACATAAATCCGGGTCTTTTCCTTCCGTATTAATGCTACTTTTCTCTTTCCCAGGTTTGTCATTCCCTGAAACATCCTGAACTGCCTTTCATTTGTCTTTCACTTTTTCCTCCAACTTCATTTCACCTGTAGCAAAATAACACTTACAAGCAAATGTAGTCTGACAAAGACTCGGACGGCACTGGATTAAGCATTTCATGAATCTGCCTCCTACCATGCTAGGCTACAGACCCTAAGAACATTCAAGAACTTACACGCAGGTATAGAGCTGTTCCCCTCTCCAGGATAGCCTCTAAATCCAGCAGAGGTCCTCTGATGATTTATGACAACCTACTACTCTCTTCTCCCAAAAGAAAAAAATCAACATTCAACATGAATGACCCAAGGAAGCACCATCTCTATCAGGGAGCGTGAAGTCTCCTTCTCTAGGTTCATAAGTTACTACAAGGCCCTACCTCCTGTTCTGAAAAGAAGGTCCGTACTGTATCAGTCAGGTTGTAGCAGGAAACAGACGGCGCGCTCATGCTGGGCCATTGGGAGGCTGTTCATAAGGATGTGGCAGGCTTAAGGTTTAGGGAAACCAATAAGGGACAGAACCATACACTGGAGCTAGTAACATGTGGGGAGGAATTGAGGGGGGGGAATGACCACTCAGAGCCTGAAAGGGCAACGATAAGGCATGGGTGTATCGGAATCCCAGGAGGAAAGCATATGTCTAGGACTGACGCTAGAGACGTGTCCTTCAAAAGAGGGAAGGAGCCAACGTGACCCAGCAGGGAGGAAGCAGGACTCCCTTCTTCTCCCTCTCTCAAATGTCCTATCAGCTCCCCCCGCCCTCACCAAACCCAACCAAGAAGCCAGGAGGCAAGGGTATCTCCTTAAGACAGTACTTGCAGGCCAGCTTCCTTGGCACAGAGAAAAAGAGAGGGTCTGGAGGAGCAAACAGGCAGAGACCCAGTAAAGTGGGTTAGCTAACTGAATTCTAGCAACACTGGCGGGGGGCGGGGGACACAAGTCGTCTCTAATGTCACTGAGAAATAGCCAAAGTCCCTCTACTTTGAAGTATTCTGCATTGGTATGAGACCATAATATTTCCTGTAAATTTATTTCTTGTTTTATGCACAATAATTCAGAATTTCAGAATCTGGAGCATCCCATAAATAAAATAGAGCCATACAGAATATCAGCTTGAAGGCAACTCAAGAGCATTTAAGTCCTGTAGCAAATGACATATCCAAACCACCACAGAGAAGAGATGGTCAATATGGTGTTTTAAAATGGCCCATTAAATTTGAGTTTTTTTAGAAAGGAAATAAAACATGGCTCAGTTGTCCAATCCAATGGCATCTTCTCTACCGTCATACCATTTGACATCATCGAGGAACCCACTGTACCCCCACAGTATCTTGTGCCTTGGTCTTCACAAAGTTGCCAATGCTTGCTTCTCCTTCTCACTGACTGCCCTTCTTATTCTTTTTTTCTGGCTTCTCCCAGGCTGCCCCCAAACTAAATGTCAGTGTTCCCCAGGACTTGATGGTTGCCTCCCTCCCCCGTGTCTGCATACTCTCCTGAGCAAACTCGCCCACCCCCAGAACACGCCCGCATGTCCACCGCACAGCTGTCCTTTCCGAATGCATGATCCACAGCCTTTCCTCTGCAGTCCGTCTGTCTCACTGCTACCAGGATTGTGTTTTTGAAACACATCTCTGATCATGTCACTTTTCCATTTTAAAACCTCCAGTGGCTCCCAGCTATCCAGAATAAGGTTTCTTTTGAACACAGCATTGAAGTCCTTGCGGGCAAACCCTGCTCTCCAGTTATCCCCCACAGCTGGGCAGAGCACATGGACCTTACATGAGAAGAATTATTCCAGGGGTACGTGGGTGGCTCAGTCAGTGAAGCAACCAACCCTTGATCTCAGCTCAGGTCTTGCTTTCAGGGTCGTGAGTTTGAGTCCCATGCTTGGCGTGGATCCTGCGTGAGAAGAAAACTACTTCACCGTGCACTTGCACATAACTTTGCCTTTTCTCATGTTATTTCCTTCCTACGGATAGTTTCTTTCCCTGATGAACTCTTGTTCAGCCTTCAAGGGCCAATTCAAATGTTCCTTACTCTGGGATGCTTTCCCTAAACTTCCTAGGACAGTAAACAGCTCATAGTCCAACAAAGCTACTATTATACAGTAATAGCACTAAGTCCTTACATACTCACCTCATTTACTGGACTGTGAGCTCTTCTGGGGCAAAACCACACCTCATTAATCTTTGATACAGTGTTGAACATAGAGTAAATGAAAAGTACATTTTTGCTAACTTATATCTTCTCACTGTTATATAACATCTTACCCAGAAAGAACATTCTTGAACAATGAAAGCTTGAGTAGATATAGAAAATAATTGGCCTAAGATGTGCAAAGTCAACATTCATCAGGTAAGCCTGGGTTTAGACAGAATTAGCATGAAGGTTAAGAACACGGGCTCTGAAGCTAGACAATTCAGTTTTAGGTTTGCCACAGCATTTATTTAAGTTAGAATTACAGGTAAACAATGAATAATTTTTTAGTGAAATTATATCCCAGTTGTTGCGAAAAGAAGGCAAGCATGGCATGGGTATCGTGTGTGTGTGTGTGTGTGTGTGTATATGTGTCCCTGTGAATCTGACAACCCGACCTTGGTTCAAACCTTGGTTCTATGGCTTCCTGGTTATGTGACTTCAGACAAGTTAATTAACCTCTCTGTCCTTTTGCTTCTCCTTTTTAGATTGGGATAATAAAAATCCACCTCATAAGGTTGTTGTACAGGTTAAATGAGTTCATACATACATAAAGCACTTAGATTACTGACTTTCATAAAAGTTCTTAGTATTAACTATTTGCTACATAATAGCCATTATTTTTTTTAAGCTTTTATTTTTGAGTAATTTCTACATCCAGCATGGGGCTTGAACTCACAAACCTAAGATCAAGAGTTGCGTGCTCTACAGACTGAGTCAGCCAGCTCCCTCCGGCCGTTATTACTATTAGAACCTTTATCCTTTTCTTAATGCTCATCTCATTAAGACAGGTTTTATGCCCATCTTTTTTTTTTTAAGATTTTATTTATTTATTTGACAGACAGAGATCACAAGTAGGCAGAGAGGCAGGCAGAGAGAGAGAGGAGTTAGCAGGCTCCCCACAGAGCAGAGAGCCCCATGCGGGGCTCGATCCCAGGACCCTGGGATCACGACCTAAGCCGAAGGCAGAGGCTTAACCCACTGAGCCACCCAGGCACCCCGGTTTTATGCCCATCTTAATGCTCATCAACAATACTGAACATTTTTGTCTTCAAGAAAAAAGAACATTCATATGTACAGGACCATACTACTGCTGATTCATTTTACCATCAAAATGGCCCAAATTGAAAAAAGAAAAAGAAAGTAACTATGTGAGATGATGGGTGTTAATTAGCTTCATTGCAATAATCATTTCACAAGGTACATATATATTAAATCATCATATTTCACACCACTAAGAAATCACGTTGTAAAACCTAAATTTATACAATTTTTATTTGCTAGTCATACTTCAACAAAGGTGAAAAAGTAAAGTTGGTTATAAATAAATGTAACTTAAATTAACTCAAAAATGGCTTAAATCCAACTGCAGTAAGGAATGCCCTAAAGATATCCATTTAAACAGAGATATGTTAGCTGAGGACAATGATTACTAATAACACAAGCCAAGCAGCGCTGCCTTAAAAATCTTACATGGGGCGCCTGGGTGGCTTAGTCATTAAGCATCTGCCTTCGGCTCAGGTCATGATCCCGGAGGTCCTGGGATCGAGCCACACATCAGGCTCCTGGCTCAGCAGAAAGTCTGTTTCTCCCTCTCCCGCTTCCTCTGCTTGTGTTCTGTCTCTCACTGTCTCTCTCTGCCAAATAAATGAATAAAATATTTTTTTTATATCGAAAATTTATTTTAAAAAATCTTACATGTTTATAGGCACAATTCATCTTTTCAAGTCTCTGAAATGAGTCAAAAACTAACCAGTGAGAAATTCAACCCTACACAGTATAGTAAACTATTTTAGTGATAGAAAAACGAATGCTAGAAAGATCATGTTCTAATGTCAGGGAATGAAAATCTCGTTTTCAGCCACAAAAAAGAAGAATTTTGAAACCTTTTTACCCACGTGGCAATGTATCAGCTCCCACAGCAACACCCTAGGCTACTTATGCTAGGATTCGGACCACCCTGATGGCGACGACTACAGATCATACCACAGCATCACCGGCCAAGTGCGAGACCGTGCAGATCGCTAGGGCATGTGTCCCTATTGTTCTGCCATTGCTTGTCCAGTCAGAGTCCACATCCCCTTCCCAGAAAGCACAATGGAAAGAAGAGAAATACGCCTCGTAAAAAATGGCTCCAGAAGCTCACATGCTTACGCTCCAGTGGGAACTACTGTCTCGTGCGTTACTGTTAAAGCATGCACACAAACAGAGCGAGGGAGGAGTGTGTCTCAGAGCAATAAAAGGCCTGCAGAGAAGGAGAGTGAGACATGCCTGCTGAGCGATCATTAACAAACCGGGGGGGGGGCGAAAATCAACAAAGGACCAGTCCGGGGAAATACATGTTAATATCGGTCCCACCTGCAAATTACTACAGTGAGCCCCTGACCCAATCCAGAATACCATTTAAATGGATTTGGTGAAATATTTAGAGTTCCTGAAAGGTCCTGAAATGCTCTGAATCCAAATTTGTCAGTTATCCCAATTAAGCCGTGGAAATGATACCTACAAAGGGGCAGGGGAAGCAGTTTTCACTGGACCATTCGAGAACAGGGCTTTTCTGGGGAATCCGTAACGCAGTTATCCACGCGGCTTGTGACTCGGGTTGTAAGTGCGTTGTTTCTATTTAGTGGCCAGTCAGGACTTTTTCCCTCATTACCCAAACATGACAAGACTCTCAGATGCCTCAGAAAACCCCAAACACCAAACACTCTCCTGGTACCTTCTGTGAGTTCGGCAAAGCACGTATTTCGAGCTGTTCGCCAAAATAAGCCCATTTGAGTGACAATTTACACACATGTCACATCATTTCCTCTCCCTTGTTTTCGTGGAAAAGGTCAAGGCCGTCAAGCCGGCGTGCTTAGCCAGAGTCGGGACAGTCATCACTTCACAACCGTGAAGCGGCGCTCACTCAGCAAATGAGGCTAATCGTTCAGCAAGTACAAGAAAAAGAGATTCTGAGATCATAATTTTCTCACCAATGGAGAATCACTGCACATAAAAATAGAAATTAATAGGAAAAAATTCAGAATACTTACCAAGAAAATAAGAGCACTAAATAAAACAATCTCTCATCTGGGAAATGACTTTCCATTTCAAGCACCACAGAAAGCTCTCAGATACACACAAAAGACGAGGGAGCAGGACGGCCGCTGACCTGTGAGCAACGGACTGCTGCTTTCTGCTCAAAACAAGACCCATGGCGCCGTGTGCCCTGAGGGGCTCTGCCGATGCCACTCACCCGCAGTCACGATCACTTTTTCCGCTGGCAGGTGCGAAATGGTTCTGCTTTCATTTATTTGGCTACAAATACAGCCTCTTCCTAAACACGTTAGCACAAGCATTGTAAAGACCACTGAGGCTGACTAAAGGGAGCGCACTGGAGCACAGCTCACTTTCAAAACCTTATAAAAATCCTGCCTAGCGTTTTCTGAATGAGATCTCCCACCAGAAAAGGTTCTTTAATGATGGAGGAAGAAAAGACTCTTTCCCAGCTTTTATGCATTTGGGAGAGCCTAGACAGAATTCATTTTTCTATGGAAGAACTATATAATAGATCGTAGGGAAAGTCTAGCTCATCCCAAAATTGCTTTCTAAGGAAGATGAATTCTTTTAAAGAAAAGACTGGGTTGGGGGGAGACTCTTGCTCAGCCAAGCGCCCTGGTTGGTGCTGGACATGCCAAGGCTGTCCTGGGGAGTGAGGCTGGGAGTGGGGGTTCCAGAGCGTTGATGTTTTCTGAATCAGAGAGGGAGGAGGAACTGGGGTTCCTCAGAGCAAGTGTGCAGAAGTGCCTGGGACAAAGCAGAGAGCGAAGCCAGCAAGAGAGACACAGGCTGGGTTTGCAATAGACGTGGCTTGACCAGGAGCACACACCCTCGTGACGTGTGGCCAAAAACCCCTCTAAGGACAGGAATGTCTAACACATGGTTGTCAAGTTGTATTCTCTGGTGCGTCATGGGGTGATGTGACTCTGGCCTTTGGTTCCACAATCCTCTAATAAAGATATCTGGCTTAGAAAATGACTCTTTGTGGCTGGAGGGATCAAGAAGAAAGGGCCTGCCGTACCGGAAGGAGACAAAGGACCATTCCAAGAAGCAGAACAGAAAAAAGGGATTCCCTCAGCAATAACCCTTGGAGCCAAGACCCCCGGGATTTGCAGGAGTCGTGGGAATGGTGTTGGCAACCGTCCAGGGCATGGCCCCATGGTTTGAGCTCTCTTCTCCAAATGGCCAGGGGCAGAGTAACCAGCTGATGTCCGGGTACCGACGCTTCAATATTCCTGCCCCTCCACCTTCTACCCCTGTTCTGTGCTTTACCTCTGGCAGGAGTTCCATCGTCGGAGAGTCCCCATTCCACACCTTAGAACTGAATTAATCCAGATCCTCTGATCCGTAATCTACCCGCCAGCTGTTGGCGCTGCACTTCACACTGATCGTCATCCAGACGCTGGTATCGCGCACAGGCCAGCCCCAGTGCGGCCCCACACCAAATCCCAAAGGTACACCTAGGCGGACCCGGGAGTACATTTTTCCCATAGAAGTAATGTTATAAATCAAACGTTCTCAAACTTTAATGCACGAAGGAATCGCAGAGGCAGCTTGTTAAAAATAGATCCCTGAGCTCTACCCCCAGAGATCCTGAGTCTGGGACGGAATCCAATCGGCTGCATTTTGATTAAACACCAGGTGATTCTGGGGCAACCACACTTTGGAAAATATCATTATTCATAATAATAAGATTTTCTTGAGAGCCCCCACGAAAGCTAACCTAACCCATAATATAACTGAATTGGGGGGAGGATCATGTTCCGCTCTGAATGCCCCTCCCCCGAGTCTCAGAACCTTAGGCTGAGAGCCCAACAGCTCCGAGCATCGGGGCTAAGTGCGGCGAGAGGCAGCAAGTGCCACGTGGAAGGGTTGCCCATAATTCACACTGCCCCCCGCTGAACCTGTCACCCCATACAGAATTCTAATTAAGATCCTAGTGGCTTAAAAGAATTAAGGTAGTGCCTTAACTTATTTCATTTACAGCCAAGTAATAAAATTGAGACGATCTAGCTCCATTAATTTCTGTGTGATGACAATATTTCCAGAAGAACACAGCTTATATGGGGTGCTTTTCCCCCCATGGAAAATTACTTGAAATTACAGAATTTCAAGTAAATTCAATTATGGAAGCCAAGTCCCAAAACAAAAACTGAATTGAATATTGTTTTCTTTATACCAATATACCAAACCGCTTATGATACAGAGGTCCTCGGCAGCAGTGTCCACAGTGATAAAGAAAAATCATAGAAAGGGCAAGAATCGTTCTAAGTGGCCAAAAGATGCTGAGCTCTTTCACATGAGGGTCTGCCAGATTCTCAGTCCGGCAAAGATCGCTAAAAGACGGTAGACACAAACGGGCAATTTTTAACGTTAAAAAAAATCCACGAAGCTTATAGCAGAGTAACTTCTAGACCTTGAATGACACAACATGACAATTTTATTGGCTGACCTTTCAAGAGAGCGAAGATCTAATTAGACACTCTGGTGTGCAGGTTCTGAATTATGATGAGCGAGCAGGGGTCTCTAATCCCCCCACTGTTGCGGCTAAACATGTGGGAATAATGTTGCTAATTAAAATGCAGCATTCTGACCCGAAAGCAGAGCTCCCTGCTCTGGTCCATCCCGATAGAGCTGGCTGCTTCTGCTACCTCGCCTCCACATGCTGCTGACTATTTCCCACCATAGAGATGCCCCTTATTATAATTTTTAATGTATTTCTATAACAGATGCAACGTGTTTACCGGGGTGCCTGGAGACTGAATGCCTTCAGGTGGGTAATCATTCGAATGAGGAAAGTCAAGAAATCACTCTAATCCCCAACTCACCTCCTGCACAAAATAAATTCCACGTGGATTAAAGATATAAAGCTAAAAAATAAACCCACAAAATACTAAGAGAACACATGAGCATGTTTGCCACAGAGTTTATAATCGTAAAAACCCAGCAAAAATTTTTCTAAACCTGAGTATCCAACAGGAAAGGAATACACAAACATGAATTACGGATTACTCATGAAGTGGGAGAGTAGATACCTACTAAAGCAGCCCTTTCAAAGGAGGAGGCGAGAGTCTACATTCTGCCATAGGAAGATTGGTCAGTGGAGAAGGAAATTAAACTGAAAAATGTGTTTCAAAAAATAAATGTGTGAATGCACGTGTAAAAGAAATTCAGGGCGGTGGGGGTTGCGGGGTGGGGATACAGAAATCCTGGGGAAACACACAGACTGTTAGCATTTGTTCTACCTAAGGGCAAGAGCACAGGCCGTCTTCTCTTTAAACACATCATGTCTTTCAGTATAGCCTGAATGTTTGCTACAAGAGGAAATCACAATGGAGTCACATCATTAAAAACATTGAAAGTAATCAATTTCATCTTGCCCAGAGTGAAAAAGGAGAGAGAGAAGATCATTTCTATGGCACAGTGGTGGTTAAAATCGTAAAGCAAGGTGGTTACGAGTGAGAACCCTAAAGCTGGACCGCCTGAGTTCTAATCCCAGCGCTGCCTCCACTTCACTGGTTAAAAAAATGGTACAGTAAAGCCGTATTTTCTCCTTAGTCCACTTCAGTGTTTAAGCTCTCACAGCATGAACATCCAACTGAATTCCATAGGATTTAGTATTTAAAGACCTGTATTTCTGATACCACATGATCCCTACCAAGTCAACTACTTTTCATGATCAAAGAAATAATGGTTTGTTTCGATGCCAGTGGGAAAACCAACTGTGTCCAATTTATCAAAATGTACCACATCAGTCCTCATCACGGCATGTAAATATGGCCACATATACCGAGTCTCGGAGCAACTTAAGGGAATTTCCAGAGTGACTTTGGATATGTTCAAATATTTTTACACACTGGCTTTAGGAATGAACCACAGCACAAAACACAATTACTTTTTAAAATCAAAGCAGCAATAAACTCTTTCAAGTTTCTAATATTATAAATACAATAATTATAAAAACCATCAGACCTTTCATAATGCCTAAACTGACCTCTTCTTAACATTTCTCTTGTACATTTTTATGTTTCAAGGGATTTTGACTTCTTTTCCCTCTTGACTCATTTTGTACTTCAGCTTGGCTTAAAAAGGAAGGGTCCTTGGGGAGAAAAAACCCGCAGCTGTAGTCTCTGAAACAAGGCATCCCCACACTGGGGCTGGCTGCCCTGTGGCCTAGAAACCAGCACCCCCGGGATGGACAACAGGGCCGCACTACCTTCCGGCCAGTGGCATCCCAGGCACCGGTACTGGCTGGCATCAGCGACAGAGGCAATGGCTTCAACAGTGTCTTCAGTGAATGCCGACCACGTGAGAGGCAGTCTCAGGGCAAGCAACCAAGGAACGCCGCCACCGTGGGCCAGAACCGTTGCCACCAGATGGGACAGGTGCCATCTTGTAGCATCAGAGTCAATACAGCAAGATGAATGAAAGACACCTAGGACTGGGAGTGGAATTTGAAATTGCCCGAGGATTTCTCAGAGGTATCAGAACAAGGCTGGCATTCCCGTGGGAATTTTGGATATATTAAAGGGCCAACTATTAAATTTGGCAGCATACATGGATCTAGAACTCAAAAGAGTCCACAATATGCTCTACATGGAAATAGTGGCGAAAGGAATCCTGAAACTCTTCCAGCGACTGCTCCAGCCGGTGGAAAAAAGTCCCATTTTGTAGCGGACTTACATGCCACAGCAGTATTTGTGACTCTCCGGAGTCTTGCATCCCTAGGGACAATCCTAGATATGTTAAGGGTCCTCTGTAGCTCAGAAAACCTTGGCATCCAGATCTTTGATCATCCAACTTCAAGGAATTGTAAAACTCTATGAAAAAGATCCTGGAAGAAGCTCCCTTGGGGACACTGGGGAGAACCTGGAGAAGTAGGGGCCCCAATGGAGGAAGGCAAAAGCACCTCCACGCTGCTGGTCAGCAGCAGCAGACTGAATATGAACGTCAGGGGACTTGCTCTTTGGTCTTCACCCTCAACCACAACCATCCTCCAGACCCTCGAAAGATGCATTTTTTAAATTTATCTATGTGGAAAAGCCTTGTAAGGTATAAGCAAGCTTTCATTCTGAGTTGTATTGAATTACTGAAGCAAGAGAGAACACACAAATTCTGAAATAGCATCTCATTGGGGCAAGGGAGTGTCCATTTTTTGGTGGCTTACAGGTGGGGCTCCAAGTTGGCTGATTTCTGAAGTGGAGGGTCAACAGGAGCAAGGAATGATGCTGAGGAAGAGGCAAGGCTTTCTGAGATTGTCTGTGGAGCTGGTGAGACAGCTGTTCCATTCCTCCCTCCCAATAATAACAATAACAGCAACATAAAGTCTGTGCACCGTAGGCGAGAACTAGAGCAGCCACTGCTATTGCTTTTGCCACACTTCAGTTTTCGTCCTAGATTTTAAGTACACAGAAGACAGGTCTTGCCCTCCTTCTTTGGACATTGCCTGGAAAGTTACCGTATGCATTTACAGATTTATCAGGGCTTTCAAGTTTAGTTTACAATGAAGGTAGATAGGATCAGCCCTGCCAAACCATCTTTATTCATCTGAAGACATCGTCCATCTCTGCAGGGATCTTTCAAAGGAGAAAGCAAGAAGTTCTAGACTAAGCCACTTCTTCAGGGCCCATCTGGCTTTAGGGATCTGTAGTACAAATGTGCACAAAATGGAGAACCTCACCTGCAAGTGTATTAGGGAAGGCAACCATGGGAGACTCTGGACCTACCATGACTCCAGAAGGCAGAAGGAAAAATAGCAGAGAAGCATGTGGCCATCAACACTGATGTTGACGGCCAAGACCCAGGGTCTTTCCCATCATCAACACTGACCCTTCCTTCCACAACCACCCAGGCAGGGACCCTTTTCCTGCACACTGGGAGTGGGGAAGGTGGGGGGTAGTAGGGCCATTTGACTCGGGATTAAGCAGCGAGGTTTAATAAGTTATTGGTAGGTGTGTTTCTGAAAACGTTTGCTTTTCCTTGATGGAAAGGACAGATGCCTTTGTTGCTGCTCCTTCCCCTAAAATAAACAAGTAAACAAACAGACAAAAACCAGAGAGCTACTACATCCAACCACACTGTTGCTGAACCAACCCCAGCAGTGGTAACATCCACATTTTTTTCAAGTGTCCGAAAAATAAGCCATTATTTGCTTAAGCCATAGTACTCTGTGATTTGTAGTCAAAAACCTTCTTAACTAATACAGTTCCTCTTCTCACTTAAACTACATGGTCCTAAACCTGTAAATGGAAAAGGCGCATCTCCTCTAAAGGACAGCCAAACCTCAGCTCCTGATTCCCTTCCCTGCATTCCTCAGATGCCCGGCTCCTCCACGGTGCCCCCACAGCCAGTCCGTGGGTGAGGCGGTGCCAAATGGGAGCCGCAGCCAAAAACCGCAGTGATCACGGGCGGGAGCCGAGAGGGCGGAGGAGTAGCGGCTGAGCCGACATCAGGGAGCAGGAGCCCCGCTAGACCGCTTGTCCAACCACGGCGAACACCTACAAACCCAACAGGAGACAGAGAGAAGCGGAGCCGCAATTCTAGAAACAGAAAACCGACCACTTTCCGAAGGGTGGGAAGCCGGACACGTGACTCCAAAGCGGCGGGAACTAGACCGCGGGGGAGGGGCAGCTCCCGGCCAGCGGCGGAGCCGGGGCACAAAATCGGGACTTTTGAAAAGTCTGTGCCGCGGAGGGACGTCGCTCCAGAGGCTGAACCGGGGCGAAGCCCACGCGGGGTCGGCGTGGCCCCAGGTCCCGCGGGGTCGCAGAAGGATCGGGGTGTCTGAGTGCCGCAGAGCTCGCGGGTACTGGAGCGGGAAGCCCGCTGCGGAGACGGAGCCGAGCAGTGAGCTCGCAGCTCGGGGTCACCTTACCGTGATCCGCGGCCCAGGCCACTGCTCTGTGAGCGGGGACCCCGCAAGATCCGGGAGACCCCGTGAAAGAGCGCAGGGACCTGCGGGGTTTGGAGAGTCCAGGTGGGGCTGTGGGCAGAGAAGGGACGCTGGGTCACAGGCTCTATGAGCTCGGAGCGCGGCGGAGGCCAGGGAGACGGGAGTGACTGGGCGCTGGTCTCCGAGGGCGCACTGGGGAGGGGCCCCGGGCTCTCCCCTCTTCCAGGCAGGAGACCAGGCGGCCGCCATCTTCATCCCCGCCCTCCGGAACTCTACGGAAAGCGCGCAGGGAACAAAAGCTCCTCAAAGCGAACCCAAGCGCATTACTCAGCCCGGCCCCTGGCAAGGGCGGTGCAATTCTGTCTGCAGCAAAGACGCTTGAGAATCACTACACCAGGCCCCTCCCGCAGAAGATCAGCAAGAAATCCAGCCAAGACCAAGTTCACCTACCAAGGAGAACAGAGGAATTCCAGAGGAGGAGAAAGCAAAGCATGGAATTCATGGCTTTCTCCCCATGATTCTTTAGTCTTGCAAAGTTAATTCAATTTTTTCTAATTTTATTTTTTTCTTCTGCTAAATTTTTTTAACTTTTACCCTTTCCTCCTTTAGTGTTTTTTAACTAGTTTATCTTAACAATACCTTTCATTAAAAAAAAAAAACTTTTGGAACTTCATTATCATAGTCATATTTTATCCTTCATAGTATCTAACTTTATTTTTTGTATACAAATAGGATTTTCTTCCTCTAAAAAATTTGGGGTACAACTTCTTCTAATAGATCAAAATAAACCCTAAATCTAGCACAGGGCCTTGTTTTAGTCTCCAGCCTGAGAAAATTCTCTTCACTTTCTTTTTCTTTATTCTCCCAACCAACTTATCAACTCCTTTTTTAGAAATTTTTTTTTACTTTTTTTCAACTTTATACTCATATTCCATCCCTTCATTGGGTTTACCCTTCTATACTTTTTTTTTTAAGATTTTATTTATTTATTTGACAGAGACAGAGATCACAAGTAGGCACAGAGGCAGGCAGAGAGAAAGGAGGAAGCAGGCTCCCTGCTCAGCAGGGAGCCTGATATGGGGCTCAATCCCAGGATGATGGGATCATCACCTGAGCCAAAGGCACGGTCTTTAACCCACTGAGCCACCCAGGCACCCTGACCCTTGTATATGTTTTTCATCTTTAAAATTTGGGGAGGTAGTTTCTTCTAAGAGAACAAATACTCCCAAAATTAACTGGGTGACCCTGTTCTGTTCACCAGTCTAATATATATTTTTTTCTTTTTTATATTTTTTTATTAGTTTTATTTTTTAAATTTTATTTCTGAACTTCTTCCTACCCTCTTTCTTCCCCCCATGATTTGGGGTCCCTTCTGATTTGGTTAAAGCACATTTCCTGGGGTCCTTGCCACCCACTTAACATTTTATTTGCTCCTTCATATATTCTTGTCTGGATAAAATGATAAGGCAGAAAAACTCACTACCAAAAATAGAACAAGAGGCAGTACCAAAGGCTAGGGACCTAATCAATATGGACATTGGTAATATGTCAGATCTAGAGCTCAGAATGACGATTCTCAAGGTTCTAGCCGGGCTTGAAAAAGGCATGGAAGATATTCAAGAAACGCTGTCTGGAAAAATAAAAGCCCTTTCTGGAGAAATAAAAGAACTAAAATCTAACAAAGTTGAAATTAAAAAAGCTAGTAATGAGGGGCAATCAAAAATGGAGGCTCTCACTGCTAGGATAAATGAGGCAGAAGAAAGAATTAGCGATATAGAAGACCAAATGACAAAGAATAAAGAAGCTGAGCAAAAGAGGGACAAACAGCTACTGGACCATGAGGGGAGAATTCGAGAGATAAGTGACACCATAAGACGAAACAACATTAGAATAATTGGGATTCCAGAAGAAGAAGAAAGAGAGAGGGGAGCAGAAAGTATACTGGAGAGAATTATTGGGGAGAATTTCCCCAATATGGCAAAGGGAACAAGCATCAAAATTCAGGAGGTTCAGAGAACGCCCCTCAAAATCAATAAGAATAGGCCCACACCCCATCACCTAATAGTAAAATTTACAAGCCTTAGTGACAAAGAGAAAATCCTGAAAGCAGCCCAGGACAAGAAGTCTGTAACATACAATGGTAAAAATATTAGATTGGCAGCAGACTTATCCACAGAGACCTGGCAGGCCAGAAAGAGCTGGCATGATATATTCAGAGCACTAAATGAGAAAAACATGCAGCCAAGAATACTATATCCAGCTAGGCTACCATTGAAAATAGAAGGAGAGATTAAAAGCTTCCAGGACAAACAAAAACTGAAAGAATTTGCAAACACCAAACCAGCTCTACAGGAAATATTGAAAGGGGTCCTCTAAGCAAAGAGAGACCCTAAAAGTAGTAGATCAGGAAGGAACAGAGACAATATACAGTAACAGTCACCTTACAGGCATTACAATTGCACTAAATTCATATCTCTCAATAGTTACCCTGAATGTTAATGGGCTAAATGCCCCAATCAAAAGACACAGGGTAGGGACGCCTGGGTGGCGCAGTTGGTTGGACGACTGCCTTCGGCTCAGGGCGTGATCCTGGAGTCCCGGGATCGAGTCCCACATCAGGCTCCCAGCTCCATGGGGAGTCTGCTTCGCTCGCTGACCTTCTCCCCTCTCATGCTCTCTCTCACTGTCTCTCTCTCTCAAATAAATAAATAAAATCTTTAAAAAAAAAAAAAAAAGACACAGGGTATCAGAATGAATAAAAAAACAAAACCCATCTATATGTTGCCTACAAGAAACTCATTTTAGACCCGAAGACACCTCCAGATTTAAAGTGAGGGGGTGGAAAAGAATTTACCATGCTAATGGACATCAGAAGAAAGCAGGAGTGGCAATCCTTATATCAGATCAATTAGATTTTAAGCCAAAGACTATAATAAGAGATGAGGAAGGACACTATATCATACTCAAAGGGTCTATCCAACAAGAAGCTCTAACAATTTTAAATGTCTATGCCCCCAACGTGGGAGTAGCCAACTATATAAACGAATTAATAACAAAATCAAAGAAACACATCAACAATAATACATTAATAGTAGGGGACTTTAACACTCCCCTCACTGAAATGGACAGATCATCCCAGCAAAAGATCAACAAGGAAATAAAGGCCTTAAATGCACACTGGACCAGATGGACATCACAGATATATTCAGAACATTTCACCCCAAAGCAACAGAATACACATTCTTCTCTAGTGCACATGGAACATTCTCCATAATAGATCACATCCTCGGTCCTAAATCAGGACTCAACCGGTATCAAAAGATTGGGATCATTCCCTGCATATTTTCAGACCACAATGCTCTGAGCTAGAACTCAACCACAAGAGGAAGTTTGGAAAGAACCCAAATACATGGAGACAAAACAGCATCCTTCTAAAGAATGAATGGGTCAACCAGGAAATTAAAGAAGAATTGAAAAAAATCATGGAAACAAATGATAATGAAAATACAACAGTTCAAAATCTGTGGGACACAACAAAGGCAGTCCTGAGAGGAAAATATATAGCGGTACAAGCCTTTCTCAAGAAACAAGAAAGGTCTCAGGTACACAACCTAACCCTACATCTAAAGGAGATGGAGAAAGAACAAGAAAGAAACCCTAAGCCCAGCAGGAGAAGAGAAATCATGAAGATCAGAGCAGAAATCAATGAAATAGAAACCAAAAAAACAATAGAACAAATCAATGAAACTAGGAGCTGGTTCTTTGAAAGAATTATAAAATTAATAAACCCCTGGCCAGACTTATCAAAAAGAAAAGAGAAAGGACCCAAATAAATAAAATCATGAATGGAAGAGGAGAGATCACAACTAACACCAAAGAAATACAAACTATTATAAGAACATACTATAAGCAACTCTACGCCAACAAATTTGACAATCTGGAAGAAATGGATGCATTCCTACAAACATATAAACTACCACAACTGAGCCAGGAAGAAATAGAAAGCCTGAACAGACCCATAACCAGTAAGGAGATTGAAACAGTCATTAAAAATCTCCGAACAAACAAAAGCCCAGGGCCAGACAACTTCCCGAGGGAATTCTACCAAACATTTAAAGAGAACTAATTACTATTCTCCTGAAACTGTTCCAAAAAATAGAAATGGAAGGAAAACTTCCAAACTCATTTTATGAGGCCAGCATCACCTTGATCCCAAAACCAGACAAGGATCCCATCAAAAAAGAGAGCTATAGACCAATATCCTTGATGAACACAGATGCGAAAATTCTCACCAAAATACTAGCCAATAGGATTCAACAGTACATTAAAAGGATTATTCACCACGACCAAGGGGGATTTATTCCAGGGCTGCAAGGTTGGTTCAACATCTGCAAATCAGTCAATGTGATACAACACATTAATAAAAGAAAGAACAGGAACCATATGATACTCTCTATAGATGCTGAAAAAGCATTTGACAAAGTACAGCATCCCTTCCTGATCAAAACTCTTCAAAGTATAGGGATAGAGGGCACATACCTCAATATCATCAAAGCCATTTATGAAAACCCCACCACAAATATTATTCTCAATGGAGAAAAACTGAAAGCTTTTCCGCTAAGGTCAGGAACACGGCAGGGATGTCCATTATCACCACTGCTATTCAACATAGTACTAGAAGTCCTAGCCTCAGCAATCAGACAACAAAAGGAAATTAAAAGCATCCAAATTGGCAAAGAAGAAGTCAAACTATCACTCTTCGCAGATGATATGATACTATATGTGGAAAACCCAAAAGACTCCACTCCAAAACTTCTAGAACTTGTACAGGAATTCAGTAAAGTGTCAGGATATAAAATCAATGCACAGAAATCAGTTGCATTTCTCGACACCAACAACAAGACAGAAGAAAGAGAAATCAAGGAGTCAATCCCATTTACAATTGCACCCCAAACCATAAGATACCTAGGAATAAACCTAACCAAAGAGGCTAAGAATCTATACTCAGAAAACTATAAAGTACTCATGAAATAAATTGAGGAAGACACAAAGAAATGGAAAAATGTTCCATGCTCCTGGATTGGAAGAATAAATATTGTGAAAATGTCTGTGCTACCTAAAGCAGTCTACACATTTAATGCAATTCCTATCAAAGTACCATCCATCTTTTTCAAAGAAATGGAACAAATAATTCTAAAATTTATATGGAACCAGAAAAGACCTCGAATAGCCAAACGGATATTGAAAAAGAAAGCCAAAGTTGGTGGCATCACAATTATGGACTTCAAGCTCTATTACAAAGCTGTCATCATCAAGACAGCATGGTACTGGCACAAAAACAGACACATAGATCAATGGAACAGAATAGAGAGCCCAGAAATAGACCCTCAACTCTATGGTCAACTAATCTTCGACAAAGCAGGAAAGAATGTCCAATGGAAAAAAGACAGCCTCGTCAATAAATGGTGTTGGGAAAATTGGACAGCCACATGCAGAAAAATGAAATTGGACCATTTCCTTACACTACCCACAAAAAGAGACTCAAAATGGATGAAGGACCTCAATGTGAGAAAGGAATCCATCAAAATCCTTGAGGAGAACACAGGCAGCAAACTCTTCGACCTCAGCCACAGCAACATCTTCCTAGGAACATCGCCAAAGGCAAGGGAAGCAAGGGCAAAAATGAACTATTGGGATTTTATCAAGATCAAAAGCTTTTGCACAGCAAAGGAAACAGTTAACAAAACCAAAAGACAACTGACAGAATGGGAGAAGATATTTGCAACGACATATCAGATAAAGGACTAGTGTCCAAAATCTAGAACGAACTTAGCAAACTCAACACCCAAAGAACAAATAATCCAATCAAGAAATGGGCAGAGGACATGAACAGACATTTCTGCAAAGAAGACATCCAGATGGCCAACAGACACATGAAAAAGTGCTCCATATCACTCGGCATCAGGGAAATACAAATCAAAACCACAATGAGATATCACCTCACACCAGTCAGAATGGCTAAAATCAACAGGTCAGGATATGACAGATGCTGGCGAGGATGCGGAGAAAGGGGAACCCTCCTACACTGTTGGTGGGAATGCAAGCTGGTGCAACCACTCTGGAAAACAGCATGGAGGTTCCTGAAAATGTTGAAAATAGAACTGCCCTATGACCCAGCAATTGCACTACTGGGTATTTACCCTAAAGATACAAACGTAGTGATCTGAAGGGGCACATACACCCGAATGTTTATAGCAGCAATGTCCACAATAGCCAAACTATGGAAAGAACCTAGATGTCCATCAACAGATGAATGGATAAAGAAGAGGTGGTCTATATACACAATGGAATACTATGCAGCCATCAAAAGAAATGAAATCTTGCCCTTTGTGATGACGTGGATGGAACTAGAGGGTATCATGCTTAGCGAAATAAGTCAATTGGAGAAAGACAACTATCATATGATCTCCCTGATATGAGGAAGTGGAGATGCAACATGGGGGGTTTGGTGGGTAGGAAAAGAATAAATGAAACAAGGTGGGATTGGGAGGGAGACAAATCATAGGAGACTCTTAATCTCACAAAACAAACTGAGGGTGGGTGGGGGAGGGGGGAGGGAGAGGGTGGTGGAGCTATGGACATTGGGGAAGGTATGTGCTATGGTGAGTGCTGTGAAGTGTGTAAACCTGGTGATTCACAGACCTGTACCCCTGGGGCTAATAATACATTATATGCTTATAAAAAAATTTAAAGATTATTTTAAAAAAAACTCAGTGATCAAGATAAGAGATATTTTGGGGCACCTGGGTGGCTCGGTCATTAGGTGTCTGCCTTTGGCTCAGTCATGATCGCAGGGTCCTGGGATCAGGCCCCACATCGGGGTCCCTGCTCAGCGGGAAGCCTGCTTCTCCCTCTGCCACTGCCCCTGCTTGTGCTCCCTCTCTCTCTGTGAGTCTCTCTCTCTGTGGCTCTCTCTCTGTCAAATGAATAAAAAATCTTAAAAAAAAAGATACATGATATTTTAAGGCAATAGTGGTTGTTTACCTTTGTTTTGTTAACTGTGATAAAATACACATAGCATCTACTATCTCCACCATTTTGAAGTAACCAGTTCACAGTATTAAATGCATTTGAGGTGTTTGACCATCACCACCATCCATCTCTGGTTACTGATCCTGTCTTCACTTAAAATGGTGATATTTTGTTCATCATGTATCTTTTTACATTCATTTTGATTTCTTAAAAGTATGAACATATGACTTACCTTGATTACCGAGTGTTTCTGGCACCTCCTCTTTCATTTTGTGCCCAAGGTGGGTCCCTCACTCATCTCACCCTTGTCCCAGCCCTGGCTTTGCTCCACAAACCAAGAAACTCACCATCTAGTGTCAGGCCATGCTTGTATTTGCCTGTGTTTTTATTCTGATGCGGCGTTTTGTTGGTTTCTTAAGTAAGCCCTACCCCCAACATGGGGATCAAACTCACAACCCCAAGATCAAGAGTCTCATGCTACCGACTGAGCTAACCAGCCACCCCCCCCCGTGCTTCCCCACCTGACTTTCCCTCCCCAGCCCCACCCCCAACCCCAGTCTTACTGACTCTAAGGAAACCACCCCTTTCACGCTTAGCTGGTTCCTAGAGATACCTGCCTTCCTGCGAATCTCTCACATGCAAACCAACCAATTCAAGCCCATATTCCAACCACCTAACTCAGGTCACCATCCCCTGCCCTCATCACCCCACAGCCAGGTTCGAGACTACTAGGGACAGCCCCAAGGTCAAGAGTCCACCTGAATTATTCATGCTGGCCAGTCCTTAACCTGCCTACTCTGCCTTTCCTCTTCCTTGCCACAGCTAAGTTTCCTGCCTGTGTTTCCCCCTCTCCCTCTGCCCTCTGCCCGACCCTGGGGCTTCCCCATGTGGCCCTTCAGGGCATGGTGGCACCCCGTTCTTGGGAACCGTGAGTAACAAACTGTCTTGTCAGGGGCAATCATCTGATCTGTCGGCCTCATCACCCCTGAACCACAGTGAAACCTGCATTATAAAGCAGGGCTCTGGGAAGGTGTATGGGGAGAAGGAGGACGCTGCTTTAGGTCAGTGGTCTGCAAGGCAGCTCTGAAGAGATGTCTTTTGAGCAGAAACATGAAGGCAGGGATGAAGAGGAAGGTCTGGAGAAAGGAAAAGATCCTGACTAGGTAATTTGCTCATTTCTGGACCACCACTCCCTCCTTTTCTCGTGATTCGTACAGCACCGTTTTCTTCTGCTTGTCTCTTGCCTTTCTGCCCAGGCGGCCCTTGTTCCTCTTCGCCTCGCTGGGGTTCCCCAGGAGCCTTGTCTCCGCCAGGTCTCCGAGATCTCTGGAACCAGGAACAATTTAGGTGCTGACTCTTCCCCGCAGGCAGTTCCAAACACTGACTGGCCTTCCTACAGACAACTCACTTATCCTGTCTAAAACAAATTAATTATCTTCTCTTCAACCTTACCCAAATGCGGAACTGCCAGTACTTCCCATCTGGATTATAACAGCGTGGCCATTGGTCCCTTTCCCTCCAGTCTCTTTGGAGCCAGCTCATGCTCTGATGGCCAGAGGATTCTTAATACGGCGTTTCCCTGCCTAAGAAGTTCTACAGTTTCCCATCATCTATAACATAAAGTCCAAATTTCTGAGCCCCAACTAGCCTTCCAGCTTCGGTTTCAGTGATCGCCCACCACCTCCCCGGTCTCGAACGTGTGCTGCGCAAGGCTGTCTCCACAGCCCAGAGTTCAATGAGCTCTTTGACCACAACAATCTCTAAACCCACTGTAGCCGCAGCCGCTATAGCCATTCCCTGAATATTTTCGTACAGTCTTCCTACCAAAGAGAGACATGTTTGTTATCGAAACTTTCAAAACTAAAGAAAATCCTGATGAATAAAATTGAAATCACTGCCTATCACCCACGACTCTCCATTTGCAGGTATTAACTGAGAATCTACTAGGTGCAAAGAATGAGACAGAGCAAGGTATTGAGGGAGTGTAAACTCTTGATGATGTCTGGATAAAACCCAGAGAGAGAGAGAAGCTTCTCACAATCTGTTCCCTCTGTCTGCGACGTGGTAAACTTCTCTTATCCTTAAAGACCAACTCAAGCCTCTCCTCCTTTATGAATCTTTCCTAATTTCCCCCAGAGTGAGCCAACTACCGCTCGATTTTGTCCTTCTGTACCTTGTATGTTCATCCCTGTTAGCCTGTGGCACGCTTTAAAGGGTCTCACTGGGCGTCTGTCTGTCTCCTCTTCCGGTCTATGGAACTTCCTGCCTGTGGTCCTGCTCAGACAGACAGCAGGCCCCTAAGAGTGAATGTTCCTAAACGACACTTCACAGGGCTTCTCTCCCATCCCAACTCTGGTGGCTTCCGTAACTGCAACTCCCTTTGACAAAAGCTTCGTGTATTTCCCAAACGCCTCTTTTTGTCTTAGAACATTTCCCCAGGCCGTGTTTTAAATGCAATGACATACAGAACTCATTCTAACGGGATGTGTGACACAACAAGAAAGTCCTACTAGATACCAAATCGAATCAGAGGAGCTGTTTGTACACTCTGTCCTCCCACGGAGCCTGCAGAAGTTACCAGCCTGTCCTTCCTACTAAACTCTCTGCCAGCTTCCAAGCATTTGAACTGATCAATTAGTTAATCCTTGCAACCCTCCCCAGGCGAAGCCGGTGCTCTCCTGGCACTGGAGAGCCAGAGTTGAAAGCAGACAGGAACAAACCCAGCTACCATGGAGAGCAGGTGCAGTGCCCAAGGGTGCACAGGCTCTGAGCAGTCAGCAGCCTGCCCTCCAGTGCCAGGACGCCTGCCCACCCACCTGCAGAAGACTTTCACTTTACCGGGTGAGTGCTACTCACCATTTGAAGAATAGAGGGTGGAAAATTCCACAGATTTGAGGTAAGATTATGAGAGATGACCTGTGGGAGACGAAGTGTGATTTAGACCAGCAGGAACTTACGGGGCATAAGGGACAAGGAGGTCCACATAACTTGAAACTCGAAGATCAGCAGCACACAGCGTAGAGGAACGAAAAACCACTGCTTTCTAACTGCTCAGCTCGCTAGTGAGGAAGCTACTCAGTGTCGGGGGAACTAAAACATTGTATAGACACATAAATATTTGTATTAATTTAGACTAACATAACAATTAACATTTTTGAGTATTATACATATTCTTACAATAATTCTGTGAAATAGATAGTATTATCTCACTTTATTTCTTTTTAAGGATTTATTTATTTTAGAGAGGGAGAGAGAGTCTTCAGCAGACTCCGCACTGAGCCCGATGCAGGGCTCGAACTCGCAACCGTGAGATCAGACCTGAGCCAAAATCAAGAGTCGGTCCCATAGCTGACTGTGCCGCCCAGGTGCTCCTATCCCCACTTTAAATTTGAGAAAGCTATGGCTCAGGGTGGTTAAATTATCCCCATTTCCACTTAACAAGTGCTGGGAGTGTCTTCAAGCCCAAAGCAGCTGGTCTCATACCAAAAGGAAGATAACCACTGCACCACACTCCCTCCCAGTAACACAGGCGTTTCTTGTATCGTCCTGTCCGTCAGGGCCCCGGCAAGACACAGATGCTATATCCCAATGCAGTAACTTGGAAGTTTAACAAAGCGCCTGTCTGCAGTGCTGTGGGCAGCAGGCAGGAAACCTCAAGGGACAGTGCAGTTGGCTATTGGTGGTCCCTGTTGATACCCATAAGCCTGAAAGGCAAGGGGGCCACTGGAATTTGGAAACAAAGAAGTGGTGTGGAGAGGGACAGTTTATAGAAAACATAAGTCCATCCAGAAATGCAGCCAATGCACTGGACATCACAAAGAGGCGAGGGGCAGTAAAGGCGCAGGCGCCCCACCTCCTCCCTCCCTCTGATCCCTGCCCACGCTTCCACGGGCCAGACCAACCTAGAGCCAGGGGTCGAGGCAGCCTGCTGAAGTGTCGGACGGCCAGCGCACAGAACACGGCAGGGAAAGCTGAAGAGCGGCTCTGAAAAAGGAAACAGACGACCAAACACGAATTTAAAGACAAATCATCGCATGATGAAATTTCTTTGGAGTCACAAGAAGAGGCATACAAAGGTATATTAGTCCAAAGGATAATGGTAGGAGGTGGGGAGAGAGAAAATTTGGCCAAAAACATAATAAAACCACTCATTTTAAGACGATGGAAAGTGTAAAATTATGTCCTTCAATTTTTATTCTCTAATAAATTAAGAATAACCAAATATGACTCGCGGTGTGCTTGATTTTTTTTCTTTGCTTGAACTAATGGCTTGATGGCTTAAAGGAAAAGCAAAGAATTGAACTAAACTATCCAGGAAAAAGAAATTGGGCTGAAAAAGCAGCCAATTTCTGCCAATCCTTCTTCCCCATATGTCTGGGGAACAGAAGGCTCCAAGTACCCACGCACATGGTCCCAACTCCCTTTTGGAGATGAACAGAATCATGGGAACTGGAGAAGAGAGAACAGAGAGAGAAGAACCACCAGGGGAATACAGCCACAAATGAGCAGTAACGAAGTCCTTCCATTAGGGTGCCACCAGCCCAGAGATCGGCAACTCACTGAACCAGTCCACAGGTACCGTATACTGAAAAGATACCCAGACCTATAGGTCCTTCTTTCAAGCTTCACTGTATTGAGTTTCGGTGTAATGAAGAATAACTACCATTAAAGAAGAAATGGACATTGAAACAAAAAAAGTACAAAATAATATTGAAATTGAGAGTCAGTATGGATGCCACCGCCAGCCCATTCCTCCTCCTCGGACAACTCTCAATATTCAGAGGCAGACTCCGCTGCCTTGACCAAATCATGCGACTGACACAGACGGCAGAACTCAATGGGAAACAAACATGGAAGACTGTGACACTCTTCACGTGTTTTTGGTCAGTGATTGCGCAAAATTGAAGGAAAGCAATTGTATCCCTTGGACTCTCCCTCTGATGCCCCCCACCCAGGCTAAAGGGTAGCCCACCTACGGCAGAACCTTGACACTGTCACCACACGCTTCCATTAGTCAGCACAGGGACAGGGCTGGCTGTGTTATCGAATAGCAATGCCCAGCACTCACGGATATGCCATCCTAAGGGAAAACACCTTTACCCAATCAGCAAGCCCTTTAACATGCAGAGCCTGTTCCGCAGCTTTGCCGCACAGGCTGCTGCAGACTTAGCCTCCGGTGTAACTGTCAGGTCAAGGAAGACCATCTCCGAGCCTCAGAGCTCCTGGGAAAGTCCAAATTCCGCACTTGACAGGTGAGAGGAAGCAGAGCCCGAAAGGTCTGAAGTGTAAAGCATTCCACACAAAGGAGAAATGTGCCTTTTTTTTTTTCCTGTTCTGGCAGAGCTTTACATCTTTAAGGCCAAAACACTGCACCTAACACAATGGCGATAGTAAATAAAGGAATGTCAGTGGTCACTCAAAACAGGGACGATTGGGACGCCTGGGTGGCGCAGTTGGTTGGACGACTGCCTTCGGCTCAGGGCGTGATCCTGGAGTCCCGGGATCGAGTCCCACATCGGGCTCCCAGCTCCATGGGGAGTCTGCTTCGCTCTCTGACCTTCTCCTCGCTCATGCTCTCTCACTGTCTCTCTCTCTCTCAAATAAATAAATAAAATCTTTAAAAAAAAAAAAACAGGGACGATCGTTTTCCGTACACTTAGGTATAAAAAGAGAACTTGCTCCTGTCTTCAGGAGCAAGCCTGGGGCCGGAGCTGAGCCAGAAATGGAAATAAGTACGTGACCAAGGGCAAAAACTGAATGAATACAGAGAAACAGAAGTAAAATGGAGAGCCGCTTGCGTGTCTATGTTTTACTTTAAAATCTTCAGTACAGACGATGGAATACAACGATGGGTTCGTTGGCTTAAGCTTTACTCCAGGGGAGTCAGTTGTCCTAATCAGGAGCCCCCAGTCTGGGGGTGAAACTCTGCTAGGGGCACTCAGCTATTCATATCTTGGTCCTCACCTGTGCTTTCGCTAATGAGTGTCGAGTTCGGAAATAGCGCCCTGCTGGGAAATTAGCATCTTAATCAGTACCATGGACAGGGGACAGGCTCTCCCTGCGGACGAGCAGTGTTCAAGAAAACGGGGGATGGTAAAATATCTGCCACGTTTCCCACGCTTGCATGAACAGCGTGGAAAAATGGAGGATGGAGGCCTGCAAAGCACATGCTTCCGGGTGAGGCTTCCTATCTAAAGGCTCCTGTGCCTCTGCCCTACAGCACAGAAACGCAAGCAGAAAGGGAGAAGGCCGCGAAGCAGAGAAAGACAAGTGGGCCCTGCAGGACACAGATGACGTGAGGCTTTCCTCCTGAAGCAGAAGTTCTGACCTAGACAAACATCCTTTTTTTTTTAAGACTGAGTTATTTATTTGGGGGGCGGAGGGCTTGGAGGAGAGAGAGAGAATCTCAAGCTGAGTCTGGACCCAGACCCAGGGCTGCACTTCACCACCCTGACAGTCGGAGGCTCAACCGACGGAGCCACCAGGTGCCCCAAGAGCATCAATTTGTACGGTCTTGAACACTTTTCTCTCAAACATAGACTGTGTAGATTGACTATTGGTTACCCTAAAGCCTATGTGGTTCTTTAAAAAAGTCATTTAAAGAAGACCGCGTGGGCGCCTGGGTGGCTCAGTGGGTTAAAGCCGCTGCCTTCGGCTCAGGTCATGATCTCAGGGTCCTGGGATCGAGTCCCGCATCGGGCTCTCTGCTCAGCAGGGAGCCTGCTTCCCTCTATCTCTCTCTCTGCCTGCCTCTCCGTCTGCTTGTGATCTCTCTCTGTCAAATAAATAAATAAAATCTTTAAAAAAAAAAATAAAGAAGACCACGTGCTTACCTCCCCCTACCCCTTACCCCACACAGAAACACACTACTCAGCCACAAACACGAAACCCTCCAGTTTACGCTATGACTTTCTTCTCTGCATTTCACTGGAGAGGTTACGTTAAAGTAATGGAATCTGTCTCACTGTTCGCTCTCATAAGTGAGCACACTGTGGCAATCTACGGACAAACACCTGGCCTGCACTGCTTCTAGATTGAGTTCTTTAAAGATATCTCTTGAGTTTTTAACGATTTCCATTTAAATAATTTTCAGGTTTTTGCAAAGCCCTATTTTTAGGCATCTCCAACATATGGGTGTTAGTCTGACACCTCAAATATCTTAAGGAATTATTTTAGTGTTAAATTGTATGTCCACTTTTCATAGAGTAGGCCCATTTTTTCATAAACTCCCCAGCGAAGCGCCTTTCCAACTCTATACTAAACGATGAGGAAGAAGACATTACGAATCAACGGACAGTATCCCTGGCGGCGGCTGGGGTCCCGCAGCATCAAATACCAAAGATGGAGCAGCCAATCGTGCAGACCCAACTGAGGTTTCTTTGCATGATCCGTTCGTGCAACGAGACTGCTGAATTAGAAGAAGTCGGGCAAACCTGACCCAGATTCTTAAAGTAAGGGTCGTTGTCCTAGATGTCTGTCAAGATTGTGCATTAGAGTGTATTCGTAGTCAGTGAGCGATCAAAACAAATATTTCACTACGCTTCATAAACCCAGGCCGTGTGATTGCATCTGACACATCTAGGAGAAGATAATCCTTTACAGTTCACTTCCTCTTGTTTCTAAATGTTAAGTTGCGTTGACTTCAACAGAGCTCTCCGGCGCTCCTGGGTCGGAGAGATACGCGGAGGGACCAGGGGAACGGGTGAAGTAAGAATTCCTAACTGGTCCTTGGACTCGGGACTAAGGCTGCCAGAGCTGGTTGGGTTCCCCCAAAGGAGACAGGAAGAAACTAACATGGGATTTTTTCAACAGATAAAAACAGGATCAGTGTGTGTTCATGTCAACATTGCTGGCAGTAGCCAAGTAAGAGGATGAGGAAAAGAGAATGGTAGGGGGGCGAGTGAGTAAATTTCTGTCCATTCGTGGACTATCCTGCAGTGAGTGAAGGGAGATAGCACAGAACTTAGGAGCAGAGAGTGTAGAATCAGAACGCCTGGGTTTCTCACTCCACCACTTCCTAAGCCGTGTGACTCTCACAAATTACTCTCTTTATCTAGGCCTCCATTTTCTCAAATGTTAATGGTAACAGCACCTACGTCACAGGGTTGACAAAGGGATTAAATAAAGTATTTGCAAGAGTGATCTGGACATAGTAAACACTTAATAAAAGGAGCTAATAATAAAAGAATTCCTTGTTTACTTAGAGTTAATAACTGAGTGGAGTGATCTTCTTGGCAGGGTTAATGTTCATGGTAAGATAATGTTAACAGTTGACCCTGTATATATGTGTCTAACACAGGAAAAGGTATGGAAGGATACACCCATTGAAAGAAGAGAAAAAGAGAATAAACTTTTTCCTTACATACTTTTGTGTTGATTTATTCTTTTTTTTTTTTTTTAAATTTTTAAAGGTTTTTTATTTATTTATTTGACAGACAGAGATCACAAGTAGGCAGAGAGGCAGGCAGAGAGAGGGGGGGAGGCAGGCTCCTGCTGAGCAGAGAGCCCGATGCGGGGCTCGATCCCAGGACCCTGGGATCATGACCTGAGCCGAAAGCAGAGGCTTAACCCACTGAGCCACCCAGGCGCCCCTGTGTTGATTTATTCTAATAAGCATGAAGTACTGATGTCCTTTGCTATGTCCAGCAAAGCAAGAAAATATGTGTGTTAATGTCCAATGTGTTTGGATACATTAAGTCAGCAGAAATTTGGCTTTGGGTCCACATATGGAAACCAACACTGGGGTGGCGGCTGGGGGGTGAGCACAGCAGCGTGGCAGACCGGGCCTGACTCGGTGTCTCCTTCACCGTTCATCCATAGAGCTGAACCGGGAATCCCTGCAGGATGCTGACTGTTGGTCATTAACGGTCACTGCCCACAGATGTTACAGGAACGGACGGCTCTATCCCGGAAGGCACTGATTCTGTTCATGTCGGTGGAGACAGACTGGGTTACACCCCAGAGGCTTCAGCCATGAAGGTTTCTTTCTCTTTCCCATTCCGTCTCCAGATGGTACGTCCTGCCACCGCTGTGCGCCAGGCTTCACTGGGCACCCAAGCTGATGGACCTGAGCCTTCCGCTGCAACACTGATGTGCTCGTGGCAGAAGAGAGAGAGAGAATGGAGAGTTATCTGTTGCCTCTTCAAGCTTTGCCCGGAAATGACTCACTTCTTCTGCTCACTTTCCATTGGCCAAAGACAGTCAGTCATGTAAGTGTGCATGAGCTCAACAGCGTGAGGACACGGAGTCTTCCATCAGGAAGGGCATGACTGGGAAATGAACTCTAATCACGGCTGTGTTTTCTCCATTACTCTGGGTTATTCACAGAAGGTCCCTCTTCTTCAGAAGAGATTTACAGCCCGTTATCTGAAACCCTTGGCACCAGATGCATTTCAGAATTCAGAATGTTTCAGATTTTGTGCAGCCAGTACTAGGAATACACCAGACGGGACCTGGCATTACTATTCCTGGGGAAAACATGTAAATATCCACATTAAATGGGATAAATAAGCCTAAACTTCTATCAGTTTAGATCGGCATTTTTCACCAAATAACTTTGCGTAACTTATTTTTTGAAATGGGGCTTTCAGAGTTTTTTGGAATTCATAATTTCAGGTAATGGAGTGTGGTATGATCAAGACTTAGCTATGGAGTAAATCTGCTTTAATGTCTCTTCTTCCAACAGAAAAGAAGCAAAACTAACAACCAATGAGAAATTTAAAAGGAATATTTTGGCAATGTCATGAGGCTTCCGTTCTATTCTCTGTCAGAGACAGTACAATTTACGGCACTATTTAAACCCTACAGCCTAGCTTGAAAGCAACTGAAGAATGAAAACCAAACCCCCTGAACATCCTTCAAATGTCTCTTTATCACAGCTTTGGCTTATGTTTATATCAAAGATATCAGTTTATTTGAATGAACTGCAGGTAGATAAAAATCCAATGTTTATTCAGGACTTTGGACCTCATAAGCAATGGTACACTGGGGAAATCATGCTGAATAAATATTAGGAGAAGAAGCCAAAAGTAAGCTTCACAAAAAGCAAGTGTCTCCCATCAAACCCAGCCTTTGGACAACGCACAAGAAAGGAGGTCAGCTGGCCCGTTCCTAGCTCCGGAAGAACAGGGTAGTCAACACTCCAGAAGGAGATGCTGGAAAGGGGTAAGACTTATGGTCAAAAGCCCTACGTTTGCTTCTCAACTCTGCCGCTTACCTGCTGAGTGAGGTTTCGCCACGTTCTGAGCACTCATTTCTTTATTGTTTTTCCCTTCATTTTTAAAAAAGATTTTACTTATCATTTGAGAGAGAGACAGTGAGAGAGAGCATGAGAGGGAGGTCAGAGGGAGAAGCAGACTCCCCGGGGTGCAGGGAGCCTGATGCGGGACTCGATCCCGGGGCTCCAGGATGGTGGCCTGAGCCGAAGGCAGTCGCTTCACCGACTGAGCCCCCCAGGCGCCCCTCCCTTGATTTTTATTGAAGAGAGCATCCGTTTCTCCTGAAGAAGAGGAGGTTAGTGAATGGTCTTGCCCACCCCGTGACGCCGTGAGACTGCTGAGACCCTCGGGGGAAACAGGAAAACTCCCAGCTCTGTACCAGTGCTCATCACTGCCGCGCTGTTGACCCTGCAGCTGTCCTCGGGTCAGATATTGGGATCCCCTTTAAGTCCATCTTTCCTCCTCACACACACACATCACGGACCATCTTAAGAGTTCACTGGGCTCTTTACATCTTGAGATACACTTTGCTCTTTTAAAGTCTCTGCAAAAACATATTTTCTAATCCGGAGTTTGGCTTCATCTTACGGGTCTGCTTGTTTTTTCTAGTTCCTTCATTTAGGAAAAATACAATTTTCTAAGAGAATGGACAATGCAAATTTTTCAAAGTGATATCAGCCCCAGAAGGACATTTGACAAGCTGCAGTGATCGCCAAGTCGGAGTTATAAAAAGATGAATTAGCGTCATGCTGGGTCAATTCAGGCTTTAATTCAGATAAGACACTAATATGCCAAATTGAGGAAACACAGAGGTAGGCAGTTGATTTAGTTAAGGCAGTAGGATCGTAAGTGATTTTTCTTCTTAACAAGAAAAAAAATTGTGAAATTATGTTGGTGATGGATTTTAACTAGACTTCCTGTGTTGATATCACAGTGTATACAAATATTGAATCATTATGGTGCACACTTCAAGCTTATATAAGCTTACATGTTAGTTATACCTCAATTTTTAAAAAAGAATTTTTTGGCAGAATAATTGGCTCATATGATATTTGAGTTTAATAAGGAGAAGAAAAACGTTTATTTCAGAGTCAAGAACATTATAGCAGTCTCTCTTAGATTTTAGACCCTGGTTTGGAGAGGTTTTTGCCTTTCTGTGTACTGTGTACAGTTTATATAACAGGGGAGAAATCCCATTATGTCAGTATTTTGAAACAGCAAAGCAGTTTTTACCTGTTATTCCTAAGAGCTGAGAAGAATATACGAAAGATCTCTTGATAACAGAGAGAACTACACAAATTATTGTGAACATGAGAAGGAGAATTGCAGCTTTTATTTTCCTTCTGGGTTCCCAATCCTATAACATATATTTACTTCTTAAAATGTCAAACTCTAGGGACATATTGGGTGGCTCAGTCAGTGAACCATCTGTCTTTGGCTCAGGTCATGATCCCAGGGTCCAGGAATCGAGCCCCACATCAGGCTCCCTGCTCAGCGGGGTGTCTGCTTCTCCCTCTGTTCCTTTCCCCCACTAATGCTCTCTCTCAAATCAATAAAAAAGAATAAAATCTTGGGCGCCTGGGTGGCTCAGTGGGTTAAGCCTCTGCCTTCGGCTCAGGTCATGATCTCAGGGTCCTGGGATCGAGTCCCGCATCGGGCTCTCTGCTCGGCAGGGAGCCTGCTTCCCCCTCTCTCTCTGCGTGCCTCTCTGTCGACTTGTGATCTCTATCAAATAAATAAATAAAATATAATAAATAAATAAATAAAATCTTTTTTAAAAAAGGTCAAACTCTAGGGGCACCTCGATGACTCAGCTGGTTAACCGACTGACTCTTGATTTCAACTCAGATCATGATCTCAGAGTCTTCAGATCAAGCCCTGCATGGGGTTGCATGCCCAGTGCGGAATCTGCTTCTCCCTCTCCCTCTCTCCTCCCCCTACTCAAGCTTGCTCTCCCCATCTCTTAAAGAAAGAAAGAAAGAAAGAAAGAAACAAGCAAGCAAGTAGGCAAACAAAGAAAATCCTTAAAATAAAATAAAATGTCATAGTCTATGCACAGCATCATTCGACATCTGGCCAGCATTTATTGAGTAACAGCTACACAGGAGTGAGCGGATCAACATCGTACCTGCCCACACACAGCTCAGGTCCAGGGCTGGGTAAATTCTAGAATCTGGTGGGAAAGAACCCAGAGAGCCAGCAGGAGGCTACTGGAGGCTGCTCTGCCACGTGGGGATCTGACAGCTGCGACTGGTGACAGAGGCAAGCCCCGGAGATGAGGCTGTAAGAATCAGTCTCATAAAGGGTGCGCCCCAGGGAGGTCAGCTAAGGCTGGGAGCCACTGGCAGGTACCCTAACTCGACACACAAGGTCTACAGTCTGGAGGGCCAGATATGAAAGCAAGAAGCCAGGAACCAAGGGGTAAAACTCTCAAAAACTCTGAGTTAAACCTTCGCTTTCTTTCTTTCTCCTCCCTCCCAGTAGGTACCCAAAGAAAATGAAAACACTAATTTGTGAAGATAAATGCGTTGCTGTGTTTATCGTGGCACCATTTACAACATCCAAGATATATGGAAGCAAAGTAAGTGTCCATCAACGGATGGACAGATAAGGAAAATGCGGTGCGTGTATATGAGGAATATGACGCGGCCACAAAATGGAATGAGGTCATGTCGTTGGCAACAATATGGAGGGAACCAAAGGGTATTACGCTAAGTGAAATAAGTCAGACTAAAGAAGATAAGTACTATATGATTCCACTCGTAAGTGGAATCTTTTAAAAAAATGAATAAATGAACAAAAAAAATGCAGGAACCAGAAGTCTGAGTTTGAGGACCTTTGCTCTCTTGCTCTCTCCTTCTCTCTCAGCTAAGGTGTGGGCAGCCCTGCTGGAGTCCACAGAATGTGTGACAGGCACGACGGTCCTGAGGTCTGCAGGGAGGCTCTAACCTAGACCGGTGCAGGGGCAGAGCTGCTGGGTCCCTGTGAGGTCACAGTGGGGACATGGTCCTGTCCTTAGAAGTACTGCAAACGTTCTACCTTATAACCAGACAGCAATGCTAAGAGCCAAAACGAGTGAGCTGCAGCCCCCCATTATCACTCCAATAATGGTGAATCTGGGGGCTGTAATAGAGAAGCAACAGCTTCTAGAATTAGTAGTGAGCGTTCACATACTCCAGATGCTAGAGCAACCTGAAAAGTTCTTAGAACAAACCCAGCATCCTTTTCTACGACGTCATGTGATTTCATGCAGACACTAATGCTTCTATTAAATAAAATGGAGAGGCATTTTCAACGACATTCTTTATTAGGAATTATACTGCTAGAGACAGAAATAATAGATATAACAATATTCTAGGTTATCAGAGTGGGAGTGGATCAAGGCAGGAAAATAATGTTTACATTTCTGGGATCACATCAACTGGGTTGAAAGCCTTGAAGAAGGATCATGATCTGACTCTGTTCCATGCAGTAAGATACAGTGGAAATGCTGCCCACGCATCTGGCCCCGAAGCCTTCCTGCAGGTCTGCTCCGCCACAGGGGCAGAAGAGCTGGCTGGCTGAAGGCCCGGGAGCTGTACAGAACAGCGGATGAACTTGGCTGTGGCTTGGATGCAGCTCACAGCCTCCCGAAGCAGACAACTTTCCCGTGCGGTTTTGCTCAAGGTCAGGCTTATAATCTCAGAAAAAACCTCCGATGCATGAGTCAGGCGACAAATACAACTGTGGGTAATACCCTCTGGCAGGGCCCCCTACAAGGTCACGGGCACTGCTCCAACCACTGCTTTGTCATCTCCTTGGGAAAGCGTTTCCCATCACCACCCAGGAGACCTTGACCTTGCTGAGGTCAGCCCCCCAAAGCTCCCCAGCTTTGCCACGTGTGTAATGGGAGCGGGGTGGCCTATGTTCCTGATTCCAACCCCACAACTGCTGACGGCTAACCACTCTTCCATCCAACGTGACTGGGACTTATGTGATGTGTCCCTGCTTTCGTCCATGCTGCTCAGAGACTCACAGCACTTTCAGTCGCCAGCATGCTGCAGAAAACGGGGACTAATGGCTTTTAACCAAACCGCAGAGCCCCAGCACTGCCTCTCTGCTATTCTGATCTTGCCGACCTGATGGGGAGCCCAGGAATCTGGGCCACAACGAGCCCCTCAGGTTATTCTAATAGAGGTCAAAGGCCCATATTGTGAAAAACAACCAGCAGAGAGGCTGAACAAAGTCCTGACCTGCGGACGTATTTTCAGCTAATCCAGGAAACCAGTCCTTCAGGCAGAAACAGCATCGGTGCAGCAGCACTGACGTTCTGCTGTGGTCTAGCACGGCGGCTCCACCTGCGATACAAGTACTCTGAAGCGTGGGGTTTGTCTTTGCTTCTCAAACTAGTCCTAAGAAGTCATAAATATTGTACGCAAACTTTGATCCACAAACGACCAAGGCAACGCAGTCCCATAGGCGTGACTGACAGCGCTAAGGAAGGTTAAGCTTCATGCCATGTCACCTGACACCGTGTATTTTCCTATTTTGGTTCGTAACTGAGCATTTTGAGCTTGCCCTTTACTCTGGCCCCAACAATGTTATGAGATTTACGCACCGAGGCCATATGCCTTGAGTGACGCAAGTAATTTACAACTGATTTTACAGCTGGTGATGCCCAGCTTCACGAATGAACCACTTTACTTGTCATCGCTTCAATGTCAACCCTCCTTTTGAGCCCAAATTTATTTTGTACTTCTACAGATTTTCTTCTACCTTTTTCTCTTTGCGTGCCACTACTTTTGAAAGGTCATTTGGGACATAAAATATATGTCCGCCAAAACGGAAGGGGAGAGGTGGAGGAAGAAGCAGAAACAAACAAAAAAAGGGACGTGAGTGAGAAAGAAGAACAGGAAAGAGAAACGAAGAGGAAGAAGAGGAAGATGTCTTCTGATCCGTCCTTCCGTGCAAAATTTGCCATCATTTTTGTGCCTTCCAAGGACATCTTGTCCCAACGACCACCTCCACTTTCTCTTCCCCTTGTCCATGACATGAAGTCCACACTCTTTCCCAATTCCAGAAATCTGGCTTGGGTGAGCCCACAAGGCTCTCAGACAGTCAACAAAGACTCAGACACACCTGGTGCCAGCCTTCCGCTGCTTTCTTAGCGAGAAGAGACCACCGCAGGGGACACACCTGTGCTTCAGATGCCCCCATCCAGCGCCACTGATGTTCTGTCCAGCTACATGTGGCCCACACACTGCTCGGGTCTGGTTAGCCAGCTGGGGCTCTCAATGGTGGGTCAACCTCTTTCCCAGCGAGGCCGATCTGATACTCAGCCGAAATTTATAAGCATTGACTAAGCGCGGGTGCTACCAATGACACTGAAATGCAGTTTATCAGGATTTCAAGTTCATACCAGAATAGGAGGAACAGACACAAAAACAGACAGACAGCCCCGCTGGAAGAAGTCACGGAAGATTTCCTCAAGGAGACAGCAGTGTGCGGTCCCCAAGTATGGTAGGTGTTAGCTGATCAAAGTAGTAGGAGCAACAGTCACACTTCAAGGCAAGGAAAAGGCATGATCAAAGGCATGGTGGTGGGAAATACTAGATGGGGGATACACAGTCAGTTCGGCAAGACTGGAACGTAAAGTGTGAAGCCTGGAGAGGTGCCCCATGAAGCCACAAGCCAGACGCCAAGATGAGGAGAGTTTGAAGCCCCACGGAGGTGCTTGAACGTCTTTTATGAGCAGTGGGGAACCGCCAATGAGTTTGTTTTGCTTTGTTTTGTTTCTAAGGAAGAAAGATAGGCCAGAGATGCATTTTAGGAAGCCCTGATTGATGCCCATACAAATCCTGCGTGTGCGGTGGGGTAGATCCGTGGCCTAGGAGCAAGAGTAAAAGTCTCAAGACCGGCTAAGAGATTTCTATAATAATCCAACCCAGAACTGGTGAGACTCCAAATATGGACAGGAGAAGCCAGCACAAGGAGAAAGGAATGAAGTAGAACGCTTCCTTAAAAGGTTAAATCAATTGTGTGTGTCAGGTAAGGAGAACTCAAGGAGATTTCCAGGTTTCTGACTCACACGACTCAGCAGTAGAGTTAGTGGAACAGGGAGGAAGAGAGAGAAACTTGTCTGGGAACATCAGGAGTTCCTCATGAACTCATCATGAGTTACAAACGCTTTTACACAAGCCACTTGGTCTCCACAAATTTTGGAGGCTTTTAAATGCTACTGGCTATATCACAGGCAAAACTGTATTCCCAAAGGGTTTGTTCATGGACATTTTACCACCAGGAATTCAGTGGTAGCTTCCTGACCCTGTCCGGGTGACTGTCCACACGCAGGTAAGGTGTGTTCTGGTTTCGACTTACATCCCTGTGCTCACTCGATGCTACCCAGTGAGGCTTCCAAATGGCCCCATCCGCATTCGCCCACTCGGCGTGGCTGGGGTGGAGGAGGGGCTGCTGTGCGATGGCTGTTTCAAGGGAACACCAAGGACAGGGGACCAGGGGCCCTGCCGTCTTGCCAAGAGAGATCCCGAGTGCTCGGTCCGTGGTACTTCATTTCATATAGTAAAGATCAAATCTGAGAATCTGCTGACAGAGACTCATTCGGGTAATAGCTACATGGCCACTTGTGACTTTATTTCCGTATTTTTTTTCTTTTTCTTTCAAATCCTCAGATTTAATTTCCATAAAATTAGCTCATAAATGTCTTTCATGTCCTTATCCTCACCAGTCATCCCTCCCTTTAGGCCCGAACACAAAACCTGAGGAATTTTCTTCTCCCGTTAATAATGACTGTGAATTTGATGGATGTGGCGGAAGGTGGGGGAAACTAACAAATAAGACACATTTTTCCCAGTGGGGACAGCACAGTCAGTTATCCGACTGACTCTCCGTTTCAGCTTGGGTCATGGTCTCAGGGTCGCGAGATCGAGCCCCACCTCGGGCTCTATGCACATGTGTCTGCTTAAGTTTCTCTCTCCTGCCCCCACCCCTGCTCACTCTCCTTTCTCTCCCTCTAATAAATGACTAAATCTTTAAAAAATTTCTAGGAAGGTGTTTCTTTTTCTAATGACATATATTTTACCACACCAATGACTTATTTGATTCCAAGCTAATTGGTAAGAATATGTAGGTTTCGGCTTAGTTTCGGCAGAACATGATCTCAGGGTCGTGAGGCTGAGCCTCCCGTTGGGCTCTGTGCTCAGCGCAGGGTGTCTGTTGGAGAGTCTCCCTCTCTCTAAAAAAAAAAAAAAATAGATGAGTCTTTAATTTAAAAAAAAAAAAAAACAGGGTGCCTGGTGGCTCAGTCAGTTAAGCATCTGCCTTCAGCTCAGGTCATGATCCCAGGGTCCCACATCGGGCTCCCTGCTCAGCGGGGAGCCTGCTTCTCCCTCGGTCATTCCCCTGCTTGTACTCGTTCTCTCTCTCTCTCTCTCCCTCTCTCTCTCTCTGTGTCAAATAAATAAAAAGTTTTTTTTTAAAGGCGTTAGATCTACATCGTGTTAGATATTGCAAGGGTTTCCACAAACTGGGAGAACAAATAGTAAGAAGAGAGAGAAAAAAGAGCATCCTGAACATCTTAGAACTTTGTCAAGTGAAATTGTTAATAATCATGTTGAATTTTTTTTAAAGATTTTATTTATTTATTTGACAGAGAGAGATCACAAGTAGGCAGAGAGGCAGGTAGAGAGAGAAGGAGGAGGAAGCAGGCTCCCTGCTGAGCAGAGAGCCCGATGCGGGACTCGATCCCAGGACCCCGAGATCATGACCTGAGCCGAAGGCAGCGGCTTAACCCACTGGTTTGTTCTAAGTTCTCTGGAGGTGGTGCCAGAGCCCAGACACACTTCAACTCAACTCAAAGGGAAGGCACTCTCCTCCCTCTCCCTCTGACCAATATCTGTCTCTACTTTGTCGCCTCGCTTCCTGTGGAGTCAGGGTCACCAATAACAAAACAGACAATCCTATACATCCTTCCAAAAGGAACATTTAAAAAGAGTGTAATTTTCACCTATAGGTACCGAGATGTTTATGAAAATTCACAAGCCAAAAAGGATATTGTCTAAACTTTCAACAATAAGGGAATTTTTAATAAAGTATAGCATGCCCATATCCGGCCACAAATACTGTGATTAGAAGTTATACTGTGAAAAAACACGTGTTAGTGTAGGAAGGACAATTATACATCCTTCTAAGCCAGGGAGGGGGCTGTGCGCGATACGGTGTCTGCACCGCCACCCCGCCCCCTGCAAGGGTTACAGGGCCGCGTTTGTCTTCACTTTCCAAGTTTTCTGCTTTGAAGATGTATTTGCTTTTGTCATTAAAAAGAGTGCAACTTTTTAATTTTTTTAATTTGATTATCTTTTAAAGTTTTTTTTAATTTATTTATTTGATAGAGAGTCAGAGAATGAGTGGAGGAAAGGGGCAGAGGGACAGCGAGAAGCAGACTCCCTGCTTAGCAGGGAGCCTGACGTGGGGCTCGATCCCAATATCCTGAGATCATGACCTGAGCTGAAGGCAGACACTTAAGCATCTGAGCCCCCGGGCGCCCTGGAGTACCCCTCGTTTAAGTGGCTGTGACAGGGATGAGAGAACAGTTTGAGGTCGGATTAAAGCACCAAATGAAAGTGCCCCGCCTCCTTCCGAGCGGCCCCTAAGCCTTGCTAGAGGTGGGGTGACAGCGGGAACACAAATACCTCACTCTGGTACAGCTCTGAGACCACGCTGGGCTCCTGAGTGACTAAAGGTGCCTAATCTTTCCCAGGAAATACCTCCCCAAAGCCCAAGGCTGGAAGATGGAAGAAAGATGGGTGCTGGGAAAAATGGCTCACCCAAGCTGCCGCACGGCAACCTCACCGGGGGCTCTGCACGGCTTAGGGTGTCCCCTAAATACTGCACTGCGGGGGACACATCCCCATCTTCTTCCCAGGAAGGCTGGGAACAAAGGTTGCTGTCAGGGTGAAAGGCGAACCTGTCTTGCGATAACTTGGTTACGGAGTGAAAACGTCACTAGGTTTCAGAGGTCTCCACTTGAACAAAGCCAGCCGCCATCCAAGAAGAACAAAGTAGGTGAGAAACCTCCAAGATGGGAAAGCCCTCTCTGCATTCTGGGAGCCCGTCCGGTCTCTTTTGGCAAAGGTCAAGAAAATCCTTCCTGATAAGAAGCAAGGAGACGGCGCAGTCACCCTAAGCACAGGGGCGTCACCAAGAACGCAGGTGGGTGGGGAGGTCTGACCAGCTCTGCTGGGCTGAGCCTCCAGCTTCACCAGGCCTCCGGGCTGGTTGCTCCTTCCGCCTCTTCCCCCCAAAAGAGGGGCCTGAGGTAAGAAGAACTCTGAGTTCTGTGGCAGGTGGGCCCCATCCGAGAATTAAGAAATGTGATTAATGGTATGTTATAAAAGAAATGCCACCTCACACCCACTAAGATGATTACCATTTAAAAAACAAACGTAAATTAAAAAAAAAACTAAAATAAATAAATAAACAACAAACAAACAAACAGGGGCACGTGAGTGGCCCAGTCGGTTTAGCATCTGACTCCTGGTTTCAGCTCCGGCCATGGTCTCAAGGTTGTGGGATGGAGACCCCATGTCAGGCTGAGCTCAGTGCAGGGTCTGCTTCTGATTCTCCCTCTCCCTCTCCTTCACTCTCTCTTTCAAATGAATAAATAAAATCTTAATAAATAAATAATTAAGTTTTTTTCAATTAAAAACATATAACAAATATTGGTGAGTATATAGAGAAACTGAACCTCTGTGCACTGCGGGTGGGAATGTAAAATGGGGCCCCCACTATGAAAAATAGTAGGAGAGTTCCTCAAAAACGTGAAAAATAGAACTACGTATGATCTAGCAATTCCACTTTTGGGTATGTTCCCAAAGACATTGAAAGCAGACTCACAGACAGATGCTGATACCCTACGGCCCCAGCAGCAATATTCACGATAAATGTGGGAGCAGCCGAAGTGTCCGCCAACAGATGAACGGGTAGAGATGATACGGCATATACACAACGGATTGCGATTCAGCCTCAAAAAGTAATGAAATTCAGACACAGGTTTAAAGACACTGCACTAAGTGAAACAAGCTGGTCACAGAAAGACACAGACAACAGCATTCCGCGTACCGAGTCCCCCAGAGCAGACAAACCCACAGGGAGGTCGCCGGGGGCTGTGGGGCGGGGTTGGCCAGCAGTGGTTTAACAGGTACGGAGTTTTAGCTCAGGAAGATGGAAACAATTCTGGAGACTGGTCTGAATAATGTAAGGGTACCGAATGTCACTGAACTGTACGTTTAGAAATGGTTAGGATAGTAAATTTTATGTTATAATTTGACAACAGCTTTTTGGAAATTATTCCTTCATTTACAAAGAAAGAAAGAGGTTCCTGGGTGGCTCTGTTGGCTAAGCATCTGCCTTCGGCTCGGGTCATGATCCCGGGGTCCTGGGTTGAGTCCCACGTGGGGCTCCCTGCTCCGGGGGGAGCCTGCTTCTCCCTCTGCCCCTCCCCCCACTCATTCTCAATCTCTCTCTCCCACTCTCTCAAATAAATAAAATGTTAAAGAAGGAAGGGAGGGAGGGAAGGAGGGAGGCAAAAAGAAATGCCAGCGGATGCAGAGCAGAGTAAGTTTTGCCACATTTCCTAACCGTGGCCTGGAGTCTGTGGGTTGGAGGCAGCCGAGCCCCCAGGGAGCCTGGGCGAATCAGCAGGAAGCACAGGGTGTCCCTAGCAGGTCTCTAACAGGCCCAGCGAGGCGGGGCGCCGAGGGATGAGGACCACACCTGATGCGCCCAGACGGCGGGGTGACCTCCGCTCCGTGGTCCCCTCCGTGGTCCCGCTCCGTGGTCCGCTCCGTGGTCCCGCTCCGTGGTCCGCTCCGTGGTCCCCTCCGTGGTCCCCTCCGTGGTCCCCTCCGTGGTCCGCTCCGTGGTCCCCTCCGTGGTCCGCTCCGTGGTCCCCTCCGTGGTCCCGCTCCGTGGTCCCGCTCCGTGGTCCGCTCCGTGGTCCCCTCCGTGGTCCGCTCCGTGGTCCCCTCCGTGGTCCCCTCCGTGGTCCGCTCCGTGGTCCCCTCCGTGGTCCCCTCCGTGGTCCCGCTCCGTGGTCCGCTCCGTGGTCCCCTCCGTGGTCCGCTCCGTGGTCCCCTCCGTGGTCCCCTCCGTGGTCCGCTCCGTGGTCCCGCTCCGTGGTCCCCTCCGTGGTCCCGCTCCGTGGTCCCGCTCCGTGATCTCCGCTCCGTGGTCCGCTCCGTGGTCCCCTCCGTGGTCCGCTCTGTGGTCCCGCTCCGTGATCTCCGCTCCGTGGTCCGCTCCGTGGTCCGCTCCGTGGTCCCGCTCCGTGGTCCGCTCCGTGGTCCCGCTCCGTGGTCCGCTCCGTGGTCCCCTCCGTGGTCCCGCCCGTGGTCCCGCTACGTGGTCCCCTCCGTGGTCCCCTCCGTGGTCCCGCTCCGTGGTCCGCTCCGTGGTCCGCTCCGTGGTCCCGCTCCGTGGTCCCGCTCCGTGGTCCGCTCCGTGGTCCGCTCCGTGGTCCCGCTCCGTGGTCCCCTCCGTGGTCCCCTCCGTGGTCCGCTCCTTGGTCCCCTCCGTGGTCCGCTCCGTGGTCCCGCTCCGTGATCTCCGCTCCGTGGTCCCCTCCGTGGTCCGCTCTGTGGTCCCGCTCCGTGATCTCCGCTCCGTGGTCCCCTCCGTGGTCCCCTCCGTGGTCCCGCTCCGTGGTCCGCTCCGTGGTCCGCTCCGTGGTCCCGCTCCGTGGTCCCGCTCCGTGGTCCGCTCCGTGGTCCCCTCCGTGGTCCCGCTCCGTGGTCCGCTCCGTGGTCCGCTCCATGGTCCGCTCCGTGGTCCCGCTCCGTGATCTCCGCTCCGTGGTCCGCTCCGTGGTCCCGCTCCGTGATCTCCGCTCCGTGATCTCCGCTCCGTGGTCCCCTCCGTGGTCCCGCTCCGTGGTCCGCTCCGTGGTCCGCTCCATGGTCCGCTCCGTGGTCCCGCTCCGTGGTCCGCTCCGTGGTCCCGCTCCGTGGTCCCCTCCGTGGTCCCGCTCCGTGGTCCCCTCCGTGGTCCCGCTCCGTGGTCCCCTCCGTGGTCCCGCTCCGTGGTCCGCTCCGTGGTCCGCTCCGTGGTCCGCTCCGTGGTCCCGCTCCGTGATCTCCGCTCTGTGATCTCCGCTCCGTGGTCCCCTCCGTGGTCCCCTCCGTGGTCCCGCTCCGTGGTCCCCTCCGTGGTCCCGCTCAGTGGCCCGCTCCGTGGTCCGCTCCGTGGTCCCGCTCCGTGATCTCCGCTCTGTGATCTCCGCTCCGTGGTCCCCTCCGTGGTCCCCTCCGTGGTCCCGCTCCGTGGTCCCCTCCGTGGTCCCGCTCCGTGGTCCCGCTCCGTGGCCCGCTCCGTGGTCCCCCTCCGTGGTCCCCTCCGTGGTCCGGCTCCGTGGTCCCCTCCGTGGCTCTGAGCCGGTCACTGGCTACAGCAGAATTCCGGTCGCAAGACCAGGTCGGAGCTGCGAGGGTTAAGTCCAGACGCACAACCCACGACGCGCGGACACTGGATAACGGGTTCCCCTGCTTGTGCCATGACACAGGCAAACCTGTGTGTTCACGTCGTCCTCCTCACGCAGAAGAACCTCGGGGAGGATACGGAACAAGCGGAGAACCGTTATTTCCCTCTTCGGTGGTGGTGACCCAGAAGAGGGAAGAACGGAAAATTTACTAGTGTCTCCGTAAGTTTTTGCGTTGTGAGCTATGCAGCTGCATCTCCTATTAAAAACAGAACTAAAGGGGGCAGGCGGTGCCATTGCTTGAGCATCAGACACAGTTTGGGCTCGGGTGCAGATCTCAGGGCCGTGAGGTCAGCCTAGCATCGGGCTTCCCGTTCGTACGGACACTGCTTGAGAGTCCCTCTCCCTCTCCCTCTGCCCTCCACTCCCACTCTCGCTCTCTCTCTCTCTCTCTCTCAAATAAATAAATCTTTAGGAAAAATATTTTTAAAATTTTTAGATTTAAAAATTTTTTTTAATTAACTAAAATATTGAAGACAAGGTATAACAGAGAATGCATCGGACCATGTGTGTTAATTACGATGATGCTAATTATCATCAGAGCGATTACCGTCTCATCTAAGCCAAACGGCACTCCGAGGTTCATCTCACAAGAAGTCAAACCCTTAGGAGAAACCCCAAAATCCTTCCAGAATCTTTCAGATGCACGACTCTCCGTGGCTGGCCCAGAAGCCCCCAGACAACCTTGCAGATCTGAAGTGCGTGATGCTGAGGCAGGACCTGTCACTCTCACAGCTAAATCCAAACAAGACAATCCTCGTGCCAACCCCGGTACAGCACCGGGCAAGCAGGACAAACGGACAAGGGAAAGACAGGGGCAGGGAAAGGGGGAGGAAGAAGGGAAGTGAGCTGTGGTGCAGGGAAGGAGCAGGACCATTTCTGCTCACCTCACTCCCCCCCCCCCCGCCCCGCCATCCTCCCCGGTTGCTCCTGGCTGGATGCCTCCCAGTCCCGTTCTGGCAGCCGGAAGCCTGGACCCCTGCAGACTTAGCTTAAACAGCGGCCACCAGAGAGCAAAGTCGGGGCACCAACCCCGGAGGCAGGATAACCCCCAGCAACGGTCTCCTGCTTCCCCAGCCACCTGGCTTCTCCGGGGTGAAGGCGCGAGCTCCCCAGCTAGGCCGCGGGGCACCGTGGACTGTCCTCCCCGTGCCCCAGCTCCGTCACACCCCAGCTCAGCACAGAAGGACGTGGCCACCGGCTCAAAGGCTTCTTTCCAGCCCTTGCACTCAAGATCCTGCCAGCATCCATTATCGGCTCTCGGTGTCGCCTCCAGCACAAAAAGACACAAAAGTTCTTAACAGCATCACAGTCACAACCCAGAGGGCGACCCGACGCAGACAGCTGCTTGCGGCATATTTTCATGTAGGGCACAGACTGCTTCGCTGGGCAATAGGTTATTTCAGCGAATCTGCATTTTTCTATCTTACTCTGTGCAGAAACAACTGGTTCCACTTGGTGGAGAGAATACAGAGGAAAGAAGAAACACAGCATGATGGGAGAACCAGGAGCACAGAGACCGCCGCGGACCGGTCGACAGACACACAGCATCAGGCACAAACTTCCTTCCTCGCTGCCAGGTCACTGCTCATGGTGCTTTCAGACCCGAGACCATGGGAACCGATTATTAATTCACAAAGATTTATTTAATTATGGAGGATCAAGCCTCTCAAAAAATAATTAATTACAGAAGCTACTTAATATTCAGAGGTGTCACGCAAGCAGAGAACTGGCATTCTCCGTTGGTGGTTTAATTAGACAAGAAGATGCAAAAAGCTGTCACTTGAGGGTGGGTGGCTGCCGGGGAGGCGAGGCCTGGCGAGCGCGTGGCCCTCTGCGCCGTCTGGACCAGACACAAAAGCACCACGCTCCAGCTGGCCTCCCTGAGGGCCCCCGTCCCTACCTCCACGACCACTGGCAGTTTCTGTCCGCAGCGCATCACTGGAAGGCAGGAGACATCCACGGACTGCCGTTTCAGAGGTGATGCCTCATAGATGAGGAAGTTGGGGAAACAATCAACAACTTGGTGCCTCAGTTTCTCCATCTGAAAAACACAACTCATAAATGTCATCCGTCCGTCTGCTTCCCAGATCAGCAGCTGCTGAACATGTTCCTTACAAACGGCCAGGAACCTGCCAAGTCACAAAACGGGCCCCGTGTTACACATTTTGATATAAATATGCTGGCAAGAAACAGGAAAGCTTCTTAATTTCACTGAACAATTGATTCCTGATTATTTCAGAGTTGGTTTGTCAAGTTGTGATTTTCTGTGCCGCTCCCCCCTCCTCGCATTTTTAAAAATCATCCTTGACCATCTGCTCTCCAGATAATTCTTTTTCCTTCAGTATCTTCGTTCGACAGCGAGAAATGAAAATAACAGTCGCTGCTACAGCTCGCTGTACCCTCACATTTAGTCTTACCAGCTTGTGAGATAGGGGTTAGTGTTATTATTATTTCTTTTTATTTATTTATTTGAGAGGGAGAGAGAATGAGAGAGAGAGAGCATGAGAGGGGAAAGGTCCGAGGAAGAAGCAGACTCGTGCTGAGCAGGGAGTCTCAATCCTGAGACTCCGGGATCATGACGTGAGCGTAAGGCAATTGCTTAACCAACTGAGCCACCCAGGCGCCCTGTTACTATTATTTCTGTTTTATGGATGAAGTTTAGAGAGTTTAGGTGACATCACCAATGCCCCAAAATTAAGTAGCAAAATTCAAATTAAAACTCAGGTCAATGTGATTCCTGATGACATAAGATTACTTTTGCTATTCTGCCATAGAGAATAAGAGATACATAAACAGACACACACACATGGAATGCTCAGAATTTCTACTGTTCAGAAATGATTATAAAATATGGGAACCACAGAAATCACTTGATAAAATAAAACGCATTTGAAATACAATGTGGTATCTTGAACTGGCTCCTGGAACAGAAAAAGAACATTTGTGGAAAAGCTGATGAAATCTCAGTAAAATCCGAGTTGGGTTAAAAAGAAAATCAGTGCTCTCTTTGGCAGCACATATACTAAAAAAAAAAAAAAGAAAGAAAGAAAATCATTTCTAAGGAATTCTTGCCGTGTGTAGCCAAAACCGTAAATTCTATCACCATTACTAAAGTCAAATGTTGATCATTGTTTACAAGTCATTTAAACCATTTTCTAGTATCTGTTTTGAGATTTATTTCATATAATATCTAACCCATGAACCTTTCCTCAAGAGTCTTTTTGAAAAAAACAAATAGCTTTTTACATTCATGACTTTCCTTACCTACATGGCACAGGCAACTGAAGGTCAATTAAGTAACAAAAAATAAAAGTACATCAAAAGAGCTTTCATATTTGGGAAAGGAAATAAAAGTATCAATATTGACCTTTAATTTATCAAAGTATAGGATCTCTAAATTTCCCTCTGTAAATAAGCTTATCTCAAAAATAATAGATAAGTTTGTTGAATATATTAATAGACTTACTTCATATTATTGAATCTATTTTTTAATTTTTTATTTTTTTATTAACATATAATGTATTATTAGCCCCAGGGGTACAGGTCTGTGAATTGCCAGGTTTACACACTTCACAGCACACACATTCCCCAATGTCCATAACCCCAACAACCCTCTCCCTACCTCCCTCCCCCTAGCAACCCTCAGTTTGTTTTGTGAGATTAAGAGTCTCTTACGGTTTGTCTCCCTCCTGATCCCATCTTGCTTCATTTATTTTTTCCTACCCCCCAAACCCTCCATGTTGCATCTTCACTCTCATATCAGGGAGATCATATGATAGTTGTCTTTCTCCGACTGACTTATTTTGCTAAGCAGAATACCCTCTGGTTCCATCCACGTCATCACAAATGGCAAGATTTCATTTCTTTTGATGGCTGCGTAGTATTCCATTGTGTATATATACCACCTCTTCTTTTTTTTTTAAAAAAAAGATTTTATTTATTTATTTGACAGAGAGAAATCACAAGTAGACAGAGAGGCAGACAGAGAGAGACAGAGAGGGAAGCAGGCTCCCTGCTGAGCAGAGAGCCTGATGCGGGACTCGATCCCAGGACCCTGAGATCATGACCTGAGCCGAAGGCAGCGGCTTAACCCACTGAGCCACCCAGGTGCCCTATACCACCTCTTCTTTATCCATTCATCTGTTGATGGACATCTAGGTTCTTTCCACAGTCTGGCTATTGTGGACATTGCTGCTATAAACATTCGGGTGCACATGCCCCTTCGGATCACTACGTTTGTATCTTTAGGGTAAATACCCAGTAGTACAATTGCTGGGTCATAGGGCAGTTCTATTTTCAACTTTTTGAGGAACCTCCATGCTGTTTTCCAGAGTGGTTGCACCAGCTTGCATTCCCACCAACAGTGTAGGAGGTTCCCCTTTCTCTGCATCCTCGCCAGCATCTGTCATTTCCTGACTTGTTAATTTTAGCCATTCTGACTGGTGTGAGGTGATATCTCATTGTGGTTTTGATTTGTATTTCCCTGATGCCGAGTGAAGTGCAGCACTTTTTCATGTGTCTGTTGGCCACCTGTTGAATCCATGTTTTAAGCAAAATTAGATTTTGTTAATAATTTTTAGTATGCCAGTTAATTTCCAGTAAAAACCACTTGTAACAACATAGGTTCAAAACTGCATAATTATCATATGGTTTCACTTATTTGTGGAGCATAACAAATAGCATGGAGGACATGGGGAGTTAGAGAGGAGAAGGGAGTTGGGGGAAATTGGAAGGGGAGGTGAACCATGAGAGACTATGGACTCTGAAAAACAATCTGAGGGTTTTGAAGGGGCGGGGATGGGAGGTCAGGGTACCAGGTGATGAGTATTATAGAGGGCATGGATTGCATGGAGCACTGGGTGTGGTGCAAAAATAATGAATACTGTCATGCTGAAAATAAATAAAAAATAAATTTTTAAAAAACTGCATAATTTTTCAAATGAATAAAAGGATAAAAAAGTACACTTATGAGAAACTCAAGAAGCATTAAAATTGTATAATTAAAGAATTTTTGATAGGTAAGTAAGGTTTTTTTTTTCCTTCACTCTATTTTTGGCTTGTGTATAGAGTTTTAGTGTAGCTATATAATTTTTTATGTGATTCCCAGTTTCACTGTATTCTTAAATAAGCATTTTGAATTTTGTTTTGATAATGTAGTTAAATCTAAATGAACTGTAAAACAAATGCTAGATAGAACTACTTAATATTTCAGAAATAGAATGAAGCCAAATATCAATTTTCTGACCAAGTGCCATGCTAACAACAGAAAAACAAGTAAGTAACTGACCTCAGTTTAATGTATTTATATAATGGAGCAGAAAAAAACAAGAGCATCACAATACGGCCTGCACCAGGCCACAGCATCCATTCAAGTCCATGCGTTCTCTAGAAAGCTCTGTACACCTGGCACAGCACCCATCTCTAGCTCATTTCCATAAACAGTCTTGGATTTTTCCCTTTTCTTTATTTACAAACAATAACAAGATTAAAGGTATACAATCCTGCTCGTTTTCAGGACTGGTTAGAGGGCTGAGCCTTGGAAATTGGACTCAGCTTCAAGTAATACGAAGTTCTTCTGAGCCTCGGTTTCCAGAACAGCTTAGGTTCCAGACAGAAGACCCCAAGTAGAAAGTCAACAGACGCGCTTGTAGTCCTCCCACCCCTGCTTAGCCAAAGCTGACCACGTGTCCACAGGAAGTGGCCGTGTAGCAGGTAGAGTCCATCTCGTTCTCAACAGACCTCCCCCAGGGACGGCCGGAGAACACGCCTGGCTAATCTTACTATGGATCTCCTCTCAGGAGAACTCTTTGGAAATCCAGAGAACTGCCCGTTTTTCAACTCAGTTCCAGGCGTGCACTTGGGAGCTGATGTGGCTGTAGTGGTTTTACACAGCTACTTTCAATTCATTGCATCATCAGGTTTATAGCCAATGGACTCTAAACATTGATGTGAAAGATCTAAAATTGTAATTCATACTAGTGAACCTTCCTATGTTTTGTGACTTTCAGACAACTAGTCGGATGGATTTGATCACTGACTTCCCTGACTTCGTAGTTTTAATAGCATCTGGAACAAGATCCTAGAGCCTTGGGATCCACAGGTAGAGCAAAGAGGTAGTCGGAGTGAAATTGAGTGTATATGTGCATTTCTCTGGGGAGAGGGCCCTTAACTTTTCATTCTCAAAGGAGTCCTTAACTCAGAAGAAGTTAAAGAGCACTTACACGAGCCACTGTGTGGGTACAGAACCCAAGAGCATCTGAATAGAGGGCACACTTCTGCCATTATGGACTGAATTGTGTCCGCTCCAAAATTCATAGATTGAAGAATCGCCGCTATCTGAGAAGGTGACCCCACACGGAGAGGCTCTTTACAAAGGTAATTAAGTTGCAGGGAAGTCATTAGGGTGGGTCCTGAGCCAGTGACTAGTGTCCTTATCAGAAGAGGAAGTCTGGACAAAGAACGTGTGAAGACACAAGGAGAAGAGGGTTCTCAGAGGCGCCCACTCTGCTGACACCTTGATCTCGGACTCACAGCCTCCAGGACTGTGAGAAAATACCTTTGTTGTTTGAACCGCCCGGTCTATGTGCTCATTAGGGCAGCCTTAGCACACATGTGCGATGCTTAGTACATTCATTTCAGACTGCAGAGGCTAACGGTCCGGAAAACGGAAGAGACTCTTTGCAAGTAGAAAGTCTCCAGTGCTCTCATTTCTTTTTCATATAAAAGGTCATAAATATTAAAAATTTAAATATTATTCACCTGCTTAAATAATGCATTCCTTGAAAATGTGAAGAACATAAAAATTATTTTTACTCAACTCCCTTAAGAACCAGTGGAAGAAGAGAATTGCAAACTGCAAACCAGTCTTGTATCCCAGACTTCCTTCTTTGCCTGTTTTATTGTGGGCTTCCTCAGAGCTGTTGAAAAACACACAATGTTTCAATTGTTAGTTTTTTTTGAACAAGGCAGTAGGTGGTTATTGGAAAATAAATTTTTAAATACAGGTAAGCAAACAGAAAAACAAAACTTCCCACAACCTGGAAGTAACAACTTCAGTAATATTTGTTAATATATTTGTATTGTTGCTAAGTCTCATCATAATATTTTCCATAAAACAGTAAAAGAATGTTGTCTTCTCCAAATAAACAAGTTCATTATACAGATGATCCAATAATATGAAATATAATGTCAAAACTATTTTGAAAAATTAGGGCACGTGGGTGGCTCAACTGGTTAAGCATCCACCTTCAGCTCAGGTCATGATCCTGGAGTCCTCGGATCGAGTCCCTCGTCCGGCTGCCTGCTCAGCGGGACGTCCGCTTCTCCCTCTGACCCTCTCCCCTCTCATGCTCTCTCTCTCAAATAAACAAATAAAAATCTTTTTTAAAAACTATTTTGAAAAATTAATAATGAATGCCCATCAGTGAAGAATGTGAACAATAATTTATTACTTACAGAGATTATATTTTATCAAAAAAAGTTACCTAAGACTACATCCACATTGATACATCATTATTTACATTCATGACAGAAAAAACAATCACAGGAGGTCTCATAAATCATTGTTACTTCCGTAATCTCGCATATGCATTAGGCTTTACTGGCCAAGGAAAGTAATGAGACATTTCAGGGTAACACAAGCCCCACCACCATTTTACTAACGCAGCACATATAAAAACACATGGGCACAAAGGCACACCGCACGCAAGAAATAATTAGGTAGTATCTAAGAAATGGAGAAAACGAAATAATTTTTAAAAAGAAATGAGACATTATTGACTATGATTAAAAGGGAATTACTTTTTTTAAAAAAAGGAAGTTAGATTAAGAAAAACAGCAGTAACCTGAAAGAAGAAATGGAAAACCAACCAAATTTTCCATACGTTAAGAATGACTGAAATATTAGAAACAATCTCCTAAGGAAAATTACATAAGTGCTACAACTCAAAACTGGAAATCTTATAGAATTATTGTCTGCTACAGCCATTTTCTGAAATAATTCCAATTTTTTTTTATCATTTCTGAATTACTCCCTCACAGGCCCTGCTTTGAGGAGATTGGTATAGCACTCTAGTTTGAAACTAGGTAAATCTGATCTATTTTTACTACAACATACATTTTAGATTTCCCCATATATTTTTTTCTTTTGTATAATTTTTTTTTGAGGATAGGAGCATCACAAGATGTCCCAATGGGACGCTTGAGAGCGAAACATTCTCTCCTGCCTCCACTGGGTTACAGCAGCCCTGTAACCTGTGACCTGTAACCATCAGGTCAACTCCTGATGACCTAGTGTCAGTGTGGTGACAGCTTTCCTTGCCTGCCAGTCACAGTGATTTGAAAAGGAGGATAAAGAATGGTTCTACAAGATAGTCAGATGTTTTCGGAAGTGGCAGTAATCAAACTGTTAAATTTACTTCTTTACTAGGAAAAGGTAGAATTAGGCAGTCATTAACATTGTGAAGTCAATAGCAAAGTTCAGAAAAAGTCCAAATGTAAAAAATATTTAATTTAGGATATTAGGATAAAGAAGGCATTCTAAACCAATAAGGAAAAGACATGATATGTGCCAGGGTAATAGCTGGCCATATGCAGGGAAAATCTACTTCATCCAGGGCTGATCCTCCACAAGAACTACCAACAGGGGCACACGCAGTGCTTGTGGCAGGCACTAATTCTGCTTGGTCAGCACCCGTGGCATCACGGTTGTTAAATATTTTGAACATCACTCCAAATTCTATCTCTCCACAATAATGAAAGAAATCCCTAATGGAATTAAGGTGTAAATACTTAAAATGAAACTTTAAAATCATGGGGAAATATTATTAAATATTTGTATAACATCCAATGAAAGGCTTTCTAGACATGTCCTCAAGAGCAAATACCCATTTTAAAAGGAATTGAAATTTTGGTGAAATAAAAATTTTCAACTTTTTAGGAAATAAAAGATGAAATTTAAAAAGGCAAACAGCAATTTGAGACAAATATCTCTGACAAAGATAAGTGAGAAATGATTTTATCCTTAATATATAAAGAGCTACCACAAATCAATTTTTGAAGAAGCCTAACAACCCAATAGAAAAAACTGACTAAAGTATGAGTTCACTAGGAGAATACATGTAAATAGATGATAAATGTTCAACCTCTCTACTAATCACAGAAAATCATTAAGATTATTAAATATCATGTTTAAATATCAAGCTAGCAAAGCTTTTAAATATGTAAGAACCAATGTTGGAACCCCTGGGTAGCTCAGTTAAGCATCTACCTTCAAATTCAGCTCAGGTCATGATCCCAGGGTCCTGGGATCGAGTCCCACACCGGGCTCCCTACTCAGCAGGGAGCCTGCTTCTCCCTCTGCCTGCCACTCCCCCTACTTGTATGTGCTCGCTCTCTCTCTCTCTCTCTCTCTCTCTGGCAAACAAAGAAATAAAATACTAAAAAAAAAAAAAAAAAAAAGAACCAATGTTGGGAAGGGTTCAGGGAATTGGGAACTCCCACTCACAGTTGGCAGGAAATCAAAAGTGCCCTAATCTTTCCGGAAGTTAATTTATAAATACGTGCTTTAAAAATCTTCAAAAAGTATATCATTTGAGATACTAAAAAATCCACTTCAGCAATTTATCCAAGGATATTGGTTATGGTAGGATGCATGTAGCAGAGTATTTCTACCACCATTTGTAATTAAGTAAAAAACAGAAACTGGAACCTACTAAATTTCTTTTTTTTTTTTTAAAGATTTTATTTATTTATTTGACAGACAGAGATCACAAGCAGGCAGAGAGGCAGACAGAGAGAGAGGAGGAAGCAGGCTCCCTGCTGAGCAGAGAGCCCGATGCGGGACTCGATCCCAGGACCTTGAGATCATGACCTGAGCCGAAGGCAGAGGCTTAACCCACTGAGCCACCCAGGTCCCCAAACCTACTAAATTTCTAATCAAGGGACAGATTAGAGGCACTTGGGTGCCTCAGTTGGTTAAGCATCTGCCTTCAGCTCAAATCATGATCTTGGGGTCCTGGGATCGAGCCCCACATCCGGTTCCCTGCCAGCGGGAAGCCTGCCTCTCCCCTTCCATCTGCCTCTCCCCCAGCTCATGTTCTTTCTCTCTCTTAAATGAATAAATAATCTTTCTGAAAAAGAGACATTAAGCAAATACAAATTTACTTATATAGATATATCTTAAAATACTGTACTTTCCCCCACTTCTATATAATTGTTAGGTATTGATTGGGTAATTAGGTATGTCTTTTAATTTTTGGGATAAAAACAAAAACTTTTCATTGAGACTGTTTCCTAGTGGTAAAACTTCTTTCCAAATCGTGTAAAGAGAGAAAAATGTAATAGAAGTCTGTGTTTTAGCAGCTTTGAGTTAAGGTTTTACTGTAGATAAAAACAGTAAGTCATTAACGCCTGCCGGGCAAGATCCAACCCAGAAGCAGCGGATGCAGTGAAGCCCGGTGGCCCGGACGTGGTGATGAGGGGCGGCGGCTCCTCCCAGCAACAAGCTCCGCGCGCCCCCGGCCGGCACCGTGAGGACAGGCCCAGCCACATCCACGTAGCGACACTCGCCTTCCTGTCCAAGCAGGTCCCGTCTAACAACCTAAACCTGAGCGTCCGGGGCTCAACGACGGGACCGTGCAAGGTCCCGGAGGCAGAAGGGAGGACGCAGGCGTTGTTCTGTCTGGCAGGCGGCAGTGCGGGCTTCCCGACGTGTCCTCGCCACGGCCTCTTTGTCCTCCTGTCACTTGAGCCACTCGGAGCTGAGGGAAGCTGGGAGGCCACCAGCCACACTGTCTGCAGGTCCCGACTCCGGGTGGCAGCGGCTCTTTGCTTCTTGGAGGCAGGAAACCTGGAGCGAATGGTGGGATCCTCCGGCTTCCCCCAGGGCTTCCCAGGACTACATTTCCTCCTGTTTTAGGGGCGTGTGGCTGGCGCAGTCCGCTAAGCATCCGACTCCTGCTTTCAGCTCATGATCTCGGGCGGTGACCTCAAGGTCAGGAGATCAAGCCCCTCATCAGCTCTGTGCTCGGTGTGGGTGTCCCTCTGCCCCTCCTGCTGTCTCTCTCTCTCTCTAATAAATAAACTAAGTCTCAAGAAAAAAAAAAATCTCTTCATGTTCTAAACACCAACGTGGCTTTGTTTTCCTGACTGATTCTGCCCTACACACAGAAGGCCTGAGAAACCGATGTCAGTTCTCTGAATTACAGTCTTGCAATAAAAGGACACGGACGATCTTAGAATTTTGCCTAAAATGGCTTGAGAGACTCTTTCTTAGTGGCTTCATCATAATCCGTAACTGATTCAGAAAGGACTCGGGACAACGGGGCTCATAGAAAATCACTCACAGAGACACGTGGCGGCCCGGTCGCTTCATCAGTCGACCCTCGGTCTCAGCTCAGGCCTTTATCTCAGGGTCCTGACTTCAGGCCCCGCATGGGGCTCCACGCCAACATAGAGCCTTCTTTTAAAAAACAAGTAAATAAATAACTCACAGAGAAGGAAAATGAGCACATCAACAGCAACAGAATAGGTTTTTCTTTCGACATTCCAAGCCTGGAAGTAGAATGCTTGTTCAGTTAGCAAAGACCATTGCAGACACAGAGAACACCACCAAGTCAAAGTGAATACAAGCACTCCAGGTGAATTATCCATGCAGGGAAACGTTCCTAAAATACCAGCTTCCTCTGCTCTGCTAAAATCCTGTGCTTTCTCACCTTTCACGACTCTTTTCCAAAGGATTTGCACCTGCCCCAGTCGGTCCAAAAACCTACTTTCTTGTATTCCTTTTCTAACCACCCATTCTAGTTTCTTAATGTTTATTTAAATGTCCTAAGTGTTATGGAGGCTGGACACACCAAAAACCCCATCCAACATTGCCAAGGAGAAATATACACCATAATACATAAATTTTCTAATAAACCGTAATGGCAGTGTTTTTCCCCCAGCTTTACTGAGATACAACTAGCACATAACATTGTATAAATTTACGGTACGCAACATGATGATTGATCCTTAGATACTATGAAGTCATTACCACAGTAATGTGAGTTAACACACATGGGGGTGTGTGTGTTGAGAACATTTAAGATCTCCTCTCGTATAACGTATCTATAACACACACACACACACACACCCCTCATCTCACATTTCACATCTTCTTTATCCATTCCCCCCTTGATAGACAAACTATTTCTACATCTTGGCTGTTGTGAATGATGCTGTGAGGAACACAGGGGTGCAGACACCTCTTGGAGATTCTGATTTCATTCCCTTCGGGTACCTACCCAGAAGTGGGACTGTTGGATCATACAATAGTTCTATTTTTAACCTTTTGAGGAACTTCCACACGATTTTCTACAATGACTGTACCAATTTACATTCCCAAGAACAGGGCACCAAGGTTCCCTTTTCTCCACAAACTCAATACTTATTCTTGCCTTGTTCATAATAGCCAGGATAGCAATATTTTAATTCCAAGCATTTTTTTAAAGACTTTATTTATTTATTTGAAAGAGAGAGAGAACATGAGTTAGGGGGAGGGGCAAAGGGAGAAGAAGAAGCAGACTTCCCATTGAGCAGGGAGCCTGATTTCAGGCTTGATCCCAGGACCCCAAAATTATGACCCGAGCCAAAGGCAAAGGTCCAAACAACTGAGACACCCAGGTGTCCCTAATTCCAAGCACTTTGATGAAAATCTAATATGTACTAAACCCCCTCTTAATTCTCAAGGAAAAAGATCTGCGACAACACAGCACATGGGTGAAAAAGCTTCTATTCTCAGAACACCTAAATTCAACTCTGCCACCTTTGTGACCTTAGTTAAGTAATTCAGCTTCTCTGAATTTCAGTTTCTACAGAAACAATAATAATACATGAGGCCGAACATACCCCATCGGGTGCTGGTTCTCAAAGTGTGGTCCTGGACCAGCACCACCACCAACATATGGGAACTTGGCTGCTGTTGTTTTGTTAAAGACTGACTTGTTGGGTCCTTGGGTGGCTCAGTCAGTTAAGCAACGGGTTCTTGGTTCCAGCTCAGGTCCTGACCTCCCAGTTGTGGGATCAAGCCCTACCTCAGGCCCCCGGTCAGCACAGAGTCTGCTTCCGGTTCTTTCTCCACCTCCTGCCCCTCAACGCTTGTACACGCACGCGGGCTCTCGCTCTCTCTCGCTCTCTCCCTCTCTCATATATTTGGGGGGGAGGGGGAGAGGGAGAGGTAGATCACATCTCAAGCAGACCCTGTGCTGTGCGTGGAGCCTGACCTGGGGCCCAATCTCACAAACTGAGGTCACAAACTGAGCCAAAGCAAGAGTCGGCCACTCAACCAACTGTGCCACCCGGGGGCCCCAACTCATGGGAACTTCTTAGGCAGAGTTGGGCTCTCCCCGCAGACCTACTGAATCAGAAACTCTATGCGTGGGGCCTGGCAATCTGTTCAAACAACCCCCCGGGGTGATTCTGATACTCGCTGCCGTGTGGGGTTGCCTTCTCAATAAGACCACCGTGATATAAAGAAGGGTGTTCAAAAAAAAAGAAAAAAAAAACGCACGACGCCAGCGTGGTTCAGTCAGTTAAGCACCTGACTTCAGCTCAGCTCAGGATCTCAGGATCCTGGGATCGAGCCCTGCCTTGGGCTTTGCAGTTAGTGGAGAGTCTGCTGTCTCCCTCTCCCTCTGCCTCTCCCCCACCATCCCTGCTTATGTGCTCTCTCTCTCTCTCAAATAAATAAAATCTTTTTTAAAATGCCATGCAGGGACACCTGGGTGGCTCAGCTGGTTAAGCAGCTGCCTTCGGCTCAGGTCATGATCCCAGCGTCCTGGGATCGAGTCCCACATCGGGCTCCTTGCTCGGCAGGGAACCTGCTTCTCCCTCTGACTCTGCCTGCCTCTCTGTCTGCCTGTGCTTGCTCTCGCTCCTCTCTCTCTGACAAATAAGTAAATAAAATCTTTAAAAAAAAGAAAAAAAAATGCCATGCAAGTACGAGCTAGCAACATTTTGAACAGCAAGTTTGGTGCTATTTAATCCATTACTGCTCCCAGAAGCACCTGTGGCCCTTGTGGTTGCTTAGTCCTCAACTAAACAGCCTCAGACCACTGTGCCAAAGAACGAGGGAGAACTCAAAAGAAATTCTTCTGCTTTCGAGACTTATGCTCCTCCCTCAGCTGTCGGCTCTCATTTCTCACAGGGTCAGCGAGGCCGCCTGCCATCATCTGCTGCCTTATACACACAGCTGTTCTGAGCAACTGCCCGAGGGCGATTCTGTCTTTCCAACAGAATAAAGCCCTCACGGTTTGCAGCTTCAAGCCTCTCGCCTTGCCTTTTTCCAAATTATGTTCTGAATGGGTGAGGCTGCCGTCAGCCTGACCTCTGGATAAGAGTGACGTTACGGCAGAATAAACACACAGATGTATCTTTTCCATCGAAATATTTGTACCTCTATAGCACCGAGGCGTGGCCTGCCACCTAACGGGTGTTCAAGAGGAATGTTTAGTTGAAGAAGGAAATGAGTGTGTGTGTGTGTGTGTGTGTGTGTGTGTGTACACGCGCGCAGATCTCACACATAACTGTGTGTATAGATCATCCATAGTTTTACTCTAACACCTCGAACTCCTTTGGGTTACCAGAAGACCAAAACCTGTGGTCTAGTCAACCCAAGCCCATGAACACGTCTGGCAGAACAACGCCAAGGACAAGAGCCGGTGGGAAGCTGCAGCATCTCCACGGAGAGGGGCAGCGCTTGCACGTGCATGGTACAACAGGAGACAACGCTCCGAGGCACTACAAGCACCTCACAAAGAAAGGTGCTGTCCTTATTAGCACGATTCTGCCCCTGCTGTGGACAGCGGTTTTGCTTACAGAGTGCTGAGCTGGTCGCTGCGGGCCCAGACACTCTTCAACCCCAGGACAGGGTCCCTTTAAGATGAGGGGTCACGGCTCACTGGCTTGACTCCCAGGGATGTCTGGGCCGCCCTTTGAAAAAGGCAGCACTATACCTCCCGCTCCCCAGAGAAGTGCTGGCTATTTGCCGGTGACCTTGGCCTGTGACCTTGCCTAACTCCTGCCCCACCATCTGCTCAGCTTCTACAGCTTTCAGCCAAGGCTTTGGGACTACAAGGCTGCCTCTTCTTGCTCTGCTGGCCATGGCACCAAATTTCATTCCCACTCTCCAGTAGAGGATCCCGACTTCACTCTGCTCCCTACCTCAGTTTCTCCATGATGGCCGTCTCCCGGTGAACCAGCATCCTTGGTAGCTCAGCACTCAGCAGCCCATCGCCCTTGAACCACTGTGTGGGCCAGTCAGGCACGTGTCCTCAGAGTGTGGCCGGGTCTAATACCCAGCCTGGGACAGTCTCTCACCGGGCCTTCTACTGACTTTTAGCTGTGTTGCCCAGTGCTCAGTAGACAGTGGGTGCTCAATTAATGTTTCCATCTGCATGAAATTTCAAAAGTTTAAACTACTGATTCTCAACTAAAATCAGAAATCTGCTCAGGGAAAGCGAGTCAACCCTGTCCTGAAACAGTGATGCGATCAGCAGAAATTTCCACAACATCAATCAAAAGGGTTCACAGCAAGTAGTCAGTGAACCAAGTAAAGTGACCCTCAGGCGCCCTCCCACTCCAGCCCCACTCCATATTCTTGTTAGCTGCTGTTGATTGATGGCTTCCTAGAAGAGATGATCCGTCACTGTTCAGAGGAGCGAAACTTTACCACGACTTGCAGGTTATTCCAGCATTTTGTAAAAATGAGACAAAATGTCAAGTTTAAAAAAAAAATGCCAACTCATGGGAAAAGAGGAAAAACCCCAAACAGCATGGTGTTGCCAACCACCAATGAAATTAACATAAAGAGAAGATGGATGGATTTTTTTTTAATGTATATGTAATGTAGGAGATACAGTTTTCAATTCCATGCTAGAAAATTGTTCATGACCAGGACAGCTACTGGGAAAACTAAATGCCCCCCAACAAGTATCAGCAAGTCCTGAAACTGAGCTCTCACTCATGCTAGACACTCTGCTAAGTGCTCTACACACGTTCTCTCTTTCGATCCTTAAAATTATGAAGGGTAAACACCTCTATTTTGCCAGGAAGGACTTGCTCACAATCACAGAACTGAGGAATGATAGAGCCAAATTCAAACCAAAGGCAGCCCAACTGCAAAGCCAATACTCCTTCCATACGCAATTCTTCTCCCTACCTCCCAAATTTTCAGAAAGGTGAAATCAGGTTTAAATGATTTTGGCAACAAAAATGAAAGAATGAGACTCAAAACACACATGTCCCCTGGGAGTTGCGTGTGCGACAGAGGACAGTCTTACTATTCACACTGTGTGGTGGCCAAAGTGTTTACAGACTATAAAATATTCCTGAAAGACACAGAAGAGGGCTTGAGCAAATGGAAAGGCATGCCATATTTTTGGATAGAAAAACTCACCATGAAAATGTCAGTTCTCCCTAAGTGATTTTCGACATCCTAACCCTAACCCTAAGCCAACAATGACAACAAAACAGCAGGGCAGAAGGACAGCCCTACCAGGTAGTAAGACACATTTATAAAGCCTTCAGTGTAGGCATATGAACTGACAGCTAGACCAACAGGAAAAGAAAGGAAAAATCCAAAAATACACCAAGCTGAATATGGAATTCAGATTGTCGGCACAATCTCAAGTCAGTATGGAAGAAATGGACTATCCAACGGACAGCCAATCAGCTATTTAGAAAAATAGAAAACTGAAAGTATTCCTTATACCGTACACCAGAATAAACTCCAAATGGATCTAAATGTTAAACACAGTCATATCTAAGTATTAAAAGAAAACACAGGACATTCTTTCATAACCTGAAAATGGACAAAAATTTTCTTTGACATAAAATCTAGAAGTAATAAATTTAAAAAAGATAAATTTGACCACATGAAAATAGAAAATTTTTCATGAAAAAATAAGCAAAATCAATAAAGGGAGGGAAGGCAGATTTGCAACCTATACTCATAAAGCATTGCTATTTTCCGTATATACAGAGGTTTGAATGATTCCAGAGGATGGAAATACCCATAGAAAAATGGGCAAATGATAACATCTGCAGGAAAAGAAAAGCAAAAGCCTCTTAAATATATGAACACAATCCCAAATATGGAACCTGCTCTACAGTGAGGCTATGGAAAAACATGCGCTCCCACACCTTGCTGTGGGAATGAAAAACAGTCGAGTCCTCAAGGAAGGGAACGTGAGCAGTATATAGGTAGATGACATGCACACGTTTACCCACGGACTAGCAACTCCACTTCCACGGATTCTATCAAAAATATACTAGCAGAAACATGAAATGTAGGCACGACTGCATTCACTGAAGCATGTCTTGTAATAGTGAGACTGGAAACAACCTAAATGCCCAAGCATAGGCTGCTGCTTGAGTGAACTCTGGTCTGTTCACAAAATGGAGTACAGTGTGGTCATAAAAAGAAATGGAAAGCTCTAAATAATGTCAAAAAGCACTGGTTCTCAGTCTCAGATGACTTTGACCTTGGGAGACTGGATAATGTCTGAGACATTTCCAGTTGCCTAATGGCAGACACTTGGTCTCAGGCCAGTAGAGGCCAGGGATGCTAAACATCCTATAATACACAGAACTGGGTCCCAGAACAGAGTCATCTGAGCCACAGTGCTGCTATGGATAAACCCTGCTGTAGAACATTCTTCAAGATCTGTTGTTAAACAAGAAAAGCAAACGAAGGACACATATTACTGAGACCACCCCCACTTTTGGAATCTGACAAGATGGAATGAAGCCTGCAGATCTGAGTGGCCTCTCCCTGGGAGACAATTTCATACCATCCGACAATGAGTGGATAATTATTAATGACTGAACAGATTCCAGTAGCGCGCCAGTATCTCCTGACTTTTATGAGCATTTTACTCTAAGAGATATGTTCCCAAAGACCAGGGGGTGAAGCGTAATGTTGTAAAATAATGAGAAATATATAATTGGTCTTCATCCCTAGCTCCTGGCACAGAGCATCTAAAACCCTTAGAATTTTTCAGTGATAAAGAGCGAGGGGAACATCTTTTGTTATTAATCACAGGCCCCTTTTAACCACACCTGATTTTATGCTAATAGCGACTCTTGGAGGTTGAGGGGTGGTTGGCAGAGGAACCAACCATGTAATTAGCAGACTGGAACTTTCAGTCCCAACCACAGACCCACAAGGGAAGAAGGGTTAGTTCTAGAGGTCGAATTCAATCACAAATGGCCAATCATTTAATCTGTGTAATGGAACCCCCATTAAAAACCCTAAACAAGGGCACCTGGGTGGCTCAGTTGGTTAAGCGACTGCCTTTGGCTCAGGTCATGATCCTGGAGTCCCAGGATTGAGTCCTATATCAGGATCCCTGCTTGGCAGGGAGTCTGCTTCTCCCTCTGACCCTCCTTCTTCTCATGCTCTCTCTCTCTCAATCTCTCTCTCTCAAATAAATAACATCTTTAAAAAAGAACACCATAAACAGCAGGGTTTGGACAGCTCTCAGGCAGGTGGTGAACCCAGAGTATGGAAGCTTTGTGCCACTTCCCAAAACCCTATGTATCTCTTCCAACTGGCTGTTCCTGAGTGTACCTTTTATAACAAACTGGTAATCTAGTAAGTTAAGTGTCTCCCTGAGTTCTGTGCACTGCTCTAGCGAGTTACTAAACCCAGGAAGGGGCCACAAGAATCCCTAGTTTATAGCCGGTGTCCAAAGTACAGGAAACAAAATGGGACCTGCAGCTCCCAAGTTGGAGCCGTAGGAGGCAGTCTTGTGAGACCGAGCCCTGAACCTGTAGGAGGAGAATTCCTTGCTGGAAAACCCACTGGTTTGGTGTAAGAAGTGTCGTGAGTAGAGAGACAGTGTTTCTTCACTTCCAGGGTAATCAAATCACTGATAAGGAGATATTCTCCTTCATACTAGAATCCCAGCTAATAAATGTGGAAAGAATGATAAAAACTGTAAAATCCCCATTTTGTAATCCCTAATAAAACAGTGGATCTAGGTAATGACCATCAACAGCCACTGAGATTCTTGGGTGAAAGATAACTGGGAAACTTCAGCATGGATAAATCAGGCAGACAGCACATGGCCTCACTCATCGAAAAGAGAGAGAAGCGTTTATCACATGCTTTGTGATGTGATGCAGTAACAAACATACAGTACCGATGGTGAAATATTTTTGTCTGAAAGTTAAACTGAATGTTGGACCAGTGGTTCTCAATTGAGGCAATTTTACACCTAGAGGACATGAGGCCGTGTTTGGAGACATTTCTGGTTGTCACACAGGGGCTGGTGCCATTGGCTTCTAGTAGGGAGAGGTAAAGAATGTTGCTAATCCTACAGCACATAGGACGGTCCCCCTGGCAAATATCCAGTCAAAACTGTCAATAGTAATGACCCTGGGAAACCCTACTCTGGATCCACCATCAGAAATACCGGACCCAAGGTGCATAGCAACCGAAACCAATCTGTGGGCCTTGTCTGAACCCTGAACCAAACAAACCAATGACTGACATTTATGATTCAGAGAAATCTGAGCACTGAGTGAATACTGTGGAACTAGTCACTTCTCTGGCATATTAATAGTATTATGCTTACACTTACCGGAAAAGTCTTAACTGTAGTTAGAATGTACACTCAAGTATCTACAGATGAAACAACATGGTGTCTCATTACTTTAAAATCAGGCGGCTGGGTGAAAAGCAGGGGAGAAAAGGGGAAAAGAGATTAAACAGTTGGTCACATGTTAATAATCACTGAAGCTGGGTAATGGATACAGCTTCTACTTTTGTGTATGTTTAAAAATGAATAAGAAAGATACATGGACCCTGATGCAGGGCTCGCTCTCACGACCCTGAGGTCATGACCTGAACCAGAATCAAGAGTCCAATGCTTAACCGACTGAGCCACCCAGCATCCCCTTAGCTTACTTTCAGAAACAGCTGCCTGAGAAATTTGATGTTGCTGTTCCCAGAAGTAATGAACCAACAAAGCATAATCCTCAAGGTCCTGACTTCCTATACTCAGCTGAAGGCTTCTCAAATGTTTTCATCAAAGCACCCGATGAGACACATGCTAGCACGTCTGTACTTTAATATTCTCCGGGACAGGCAGTGCGTGTCGGTTACAGCCGCCCTCCTGCGCAGGCTGCTGCCCTAATCAGAAGTCCAGAGTCTGGAGATGATGAGCTAAATTTTACAAGAAAAGTCATGCGCTAGAGATAATGACTGAAAGGTCTTCAGGCACGGCTTTCTCCCTTCACGGACAGAGCTTTCCTAATCAACAGAGTGTCAGGAGTGGGTTTTCATGGATGGAATTAGCAGCTTGTTAATTGATAAAAATGAGGCTTTCATTGGGAAGTCCATGGCAGTAGAGAAATATGAGCTGCCTATAGTACTTGATAGACACTCTCTGTGACAGCAAAAAAGGAAAAGGAGGGAACACTCTAGGGAGCCCTGGAACTTTCGTCCTTAGGAGAGGAGCCCTGGGGGAGATCCCTAAAGGATATTTGCAGACCTGGTTTAGGATGATGTGCTGCTTTCAGAAATGTCTGTGCAGGGGCGCCTGGGTGGCTCAGTGGGTTAAGCCTCTGACTTTAGCTCAGGTCATGATCTCAGGGTCCTGGGATCGAGTCCCGCATCAGGCTCTGTGCTTGGCAGGGAGCCTGCTACCTCCTTTCTCTGCCTGCCTCTCTGCCTACTTGTGATCTCTCCCTGTCAAATAAATAAATAAAATCTTTTAAAAAAAAAGAAAGAAAGAAAAAAGAAATGTCTGTGCAGAATTTGCTCTGAGCCTTGCTTTCCTAATAACCTAATATAAGATTATGAGGGAATAACTAACCCTCTTTACCTCTAACCATTACTATCTCCCAAGATATACCAAAAAGAACCTAACAGTTGCGCACACCGAACTGGGTTGGAGCAGTTCTCAGCAATAGAGAAAAGTAAATGCACTATCCAGAACATGAGTCCCGGCCCACCACAAAGCCCAGTCATCTTGAAATCACCACTTCCATCCTTAAAATTCATGTAAATTTGACATATTACTCCATGGGGTAGACTGCAAGTTGGCAACCCCCGATGAATCGTGCCTTTGGGATTCAGGCTCTTTCTCCTAGACTCTGCGCTGGGCCATGCGACTTACTTCGGCCATGGGGCCATGAGCAACTATGACACAAGCAGAAATTTGTTAAGTGATTTCGAAGTAGGGTTTGTCCTCTTGGTTCCCTGAGCCGCCACATAGAAAGGTCTCACTACCCTAATGGAGAGACCGTGTGAAAAGAGAGAAAGCTGCCTGGCTAGGCTGACCTAGCCCCTGAAGATAAGGCACCAGACATATGAGTAAAGAAGTCACCTTAAATATCCCAGCTTTGGGGAGCCTGGGTGGCTCTGTCAGCTAAACATCCCACTCTTGGTTTCCACTCAGGTCACAATCTCAGGGTCATGAGATTGAGTCTCATGTTGGGCTCCATGCTCAGTGGGGAGTCTACTTGAGATTCTCTCTCTTCCTTTGTCCCTCCCCCTGCTCGATGACATGCTCTTTCTCAAATAAGTAAATTAATCTTAGATAAATATATAAATAGATAAATGAAAACGTAAATAAATAAATAAATATTCCAGCTCCAGCAGTCACATGTGGAGCAGAAGAACCACCCAAGTGAGCCCCACTTAAACTGCAGAGCTTTAAGAAATAATAGGTTGGCCTTTGGGGAACTATACCAAATTTATCTTGTGGTTTCATGCATCCCTTGGAACAACATTGAACATTTTCCCCACATGCAGCATTAACCACCTACAGCATCATAGATCCACTACTCCAATGCTATGGAGAACTTCAGAAGCTGAGGAAAAGTAAAGAAAAAAGAGAGACCATGAGTCCACAGTGCAAACTCTCATGCTTTAGGAACCATCAGAGTTGGAAGGAAGATTGCCAGAATCCAGAGGGAAGGGATGGGAGTTAAACCAAAGCAGAGAAGTTTCCCCACATGTCCTAGAGATTGTCTTTACTACTTTCTGGACAATTGGATTTCTCTTATCTTATTTTTATATCCCGGGGACTTAAGTGTCTTAGAAGTAGGGTCGGAAGGCCAAGGGAGAACATTTGGAAAAGTGGTCAAGAAGAGGGCAATTCAATATGGTGGTATTAGTCATGGTGTAAAAGAAGCAACTATCTTGATAAGGCACCGTGTCTGCATTTAAGCATGCATACACCCAAAATACAACTCTGCCTCACAACCCAAGGCTTACTCCAAGCATCCTGGTTAAGAACCTACCCCTGCACCAGTAATTCTACACCCACAAGTTCATGAGTCTAAGTCTACCATCATAAAGCCCACTTTGTTCAAGATAATCAAGAATTGTCTTAGGAATTAGAGAGACCGGAACCTATATGTTCTATGTGTCAGAGTACCAAGACTGACATGGTCTGAAAAAAAAATAAAGGGTCAACTATTCCACAGCCTACCCACCAGTAGGTATTTCTGGAGGAGCTAAAAAAAAAGGACTCCAGTAAGATATTTTCATACTAAATGAAATCCACTTAAAAGGAAACATTTGTAATTCTGTTGGAGAATTTGTGGATGGTTCATTGACATTTCCATTTGCCACAAGAAAACTCAGCCACAGTTTATGTTAAGTTCTTTCTTTCTCCTTTGGGTTTTTGAAAGCAGATTTTATACAGTATGATCCAAATCAGTAGTTTTCTAGAGAAACAGGCTGTCTGTGGTAGGCTCTCTTACCCTTCTGTATGTTAATCTTTTACTCACCTGAGGGCCAATAGGATAAAATGTGTATCTGGAGCTTTAAAGTTCAGGAATGTAGGACTAGAAATATGGATGGAATCTGACCCATGAAATGATAAGCACCTCGAGGGCTGGTCACCAAGGTTCTCAGAAGGACTATTTCTGTAATATGTCAAGTAACAGAATGTGACCTCTGTAACCTCCACGAATGGTGAGCTGGGCAAACGCTCCTATACTCACGTGCACATGCACACAGGAAAGTCGGCAAATAAACTTTGCATTTATTTCAATCTGTATCTCTCCAGACTAGTTCATTCTGAGTCTAACCAGGAAAACTGGAGCAAGCAAACAGACTCCTAATGTTATTTCAGTACTCTGATTTTCTTTCAGGAAATTCTTGTTACCACTTATTTTCCAAGTATTGTATATCTATTAAAGGATAGATTTCTTAATAGCAGCAGACAACAAATGGTGGTTAAAGCCATTAAAATGTAATAAAACAAAGGAATAATATCAACAGGGCTCATATTGCTGAAACCATACACCAATAAAAATACATCATACTAAATGTGTATGTACCAGAAAATAGGAACAGAAACATAGATACAGACTAATATTTTATTAGCAAACTAAATATTTGCTATTGGTAAATGATGATCCTGACAGGAAAAATAATGCCAAGAACAGAATCTGAGAACTATGCAAATCTGCCGTGAAGTCAAGAAGCAATGTACTCTCTTACCTTGAGGTATTTGAAGGCTGTGTACAGTCTAACAGACAGAGTGCTGACACGAATTAGAACGTACAAAAATACAGTTGTGTTCTGTCCTTTTCCAACATTGTGCCTCTGGAAGATAAGTTATTGTAACCATATTCAAAAAAAAAAAGACAGTGACCTATTTGCGAGGACACATGAAGCTCTTGTGTATGCCCAGAGGACTTGCACTGACAGGAAAACACCATGACTTTCACACAATGAAGGTGTCACTTGAATAAAGATTTACACGTAAGTAAACAAATGAAATTAAAAGGCAAATAAGACAGAGTTACAATCTACTTTTAGATTGGCTCTCATCAATTTTCTGCTTCTCTTAGAAATTCCTCCTGCTCCCTAATTATATGTCTGAAGAGAATCTTAGGTACAGTTATTTTCAGTGATTCTCTAAAACAAAAAAATAAGCCATTGTGTGCACTTTTTCTGTGGACAAGAGTCATAATGGGTTTAAATGTTCGACTGAATTAGTTTTGATCTTCTTCCAACGAGCTTAGAAACCAAATGAATAAATAAACAAGCTGTAAACATATGCAAGACGTGAGAAAAACGCTGACAGGGAACAAGGATGTGTGAAGATGAAGATAAACTGAGTTGGGCTCATACGTTGTTAACAAAAAAAAAAAAACAAAAATAGCCACAAAAATCCACGAATCACATTCACTTTAACAGACATGACAGGAAGGTGGGAACACGAGCTTGTAAGGGGGCTGCTCTCAAATACTATTATTTTCCAGAATCATTAAAATTAGATTGAGTTGTTATGGATTTTTCATGAGGCAGCATTAGACGGCTGCGGGAGGTGCCATCTAATAAAATCAGTGATTTGCAACACAGGAATACTTCACGCCAGAGGAGGCGTCTGCTAATTCATCACACCGGCAAGCTCATTGTTTTACTTGAGAGAAAACCTTTATGAGACACCAAAAGAACTCGGAGATAAAAATGTATGTTTTGTTGTCCCTAATTTTGTAACATAATGTACAGGTTTTTTCTCTGACTACTTCATTTTTTAGTGTTTGCACAACCGCATGGTTTCCCATTGCCTTGTCTGAGCCACTGTTGTTACTTCCGGGGATGGAAAAGCCAGTCTTAGGCAACACCAACGTGGCTTTGGTAGACCCACATGTGACCCAAAACGTGGTGGATTTGCTCAGTCCACATACCATCTTCGGGACTGAAGGGTCCCAGGAGAACTCATTCCTCTACTCACAGGCCCACTTAGGAAACCTCAGTGTGTTGGGGCACAGGACCCCCCAACCACATCTGGATTCTCCTGTGGCGTTTGGATACGACCACTTTGCTTTCTGCAGTTCAATAGCACATGATAAGTAATCCTCAGAAATGTTATTTTGATGATGACCTGATTTGCCAAAAGTTACCACTTCTTTTTTTTTTTTCTTTTAGATTTTATTTATTTATTTATTTGAGAAATAGAGTGAGTGAGTGAGAGGGCAGCACTGGCTGGGGGAGGAAACAGAAGGAGGGAGAAGCAGACTCCCAGCTAAGCAGGAATCAAGCCAACACGGGACTTGATTCCAGGACCGTGAGATCATGACCTGAGTTGAAGGCAGATGCTTAACCGACTGAGCCACCCAGATGTCTCAAGATTTACCACTCCTTGAGGTTGTACTTCAAGCCAGATGTGCCTGCATTAAAAAAAAATGCTCTGAATTTTCTTCCCTACAGTTGTACTTAAAAAATGTCTGGAGTGCCTCGGTGGCTCAGTGGGTTAAGCCTCTGCCTTCGGCTCAGGTCATGATCTCAGGGTCCTGGGATCGAGTCCATCAGGCTCTGTGCTTGCCAGGGAGCCTGCTACCTCCTCTTTCTGCCTGCCTCTCTGCCTACTTGTGATCTCTCTCTGTCAAATAAACAAAATATTTTTTTAAATGTCTGGATTTGCATTTAGAAATAAATTTCCTCTCCAACATTGGGGATATAGTCCAAGATTGGAGATATAGAGCTCCCCACATATGATTTTAAAACAGTATCTATTCCTGTGGTGAGTACAGGAAAGTCTCCAACTAGAAACCATACTACAAAGTGTTAACAAGAATAATTCGTGCTATGGGCTATGTATCTAGACCTTTGGCTGCCTGCAGTTTTGAATGCAGAGGAAAAATTCAAACTTAGAAATTGGGGGAAATGTCCAAAGAAACAGATGTAGTGAAAAGAAGGGGTCACCCCAATGTTCATAGCAGCAATGTCCATAACAGCCACACTGGAAGGAGCCGAGATGCCCCTCAGCAGACGAATGGATAAAGATGTGATCCATGTATATAATGGAGTATTACGCAGCTGTCAGAAAGGGTGAACACCCACCATTTGCATCAACATGGATGGAACTGGAGGGGATTATGCTGAGTGAAGTAAGTCAAGCAGAGAAAGACAATTATCATGTGGCGTCACTCGTATGTGGAACATAAGCAACAGCACAGAGGACCCCAGGGGAAGGGAGGGAAATCTGAAGGGGAGAAATCAGAGACGGAGACGGACCATGAGAGACTCTGGACTCTGGGAAACAAACTGAGGGTTTCAGAGGGGAGGGGGGAGGGATGGGGTAACTGGGTGATGCGTACGAAGGAAGATACGTGTTGGGATGAGCACTGGGTATTCTATGCAACTAATGAATCAATGAACACTACACCAAAAACTAACGATGTACTATACAGTGGTTAACTGAACATAATAAAAATTAATTAATTAATTAAAGCTTTAAAAAACTAAACACTAAAAAAAAAAAAGAAAGAAAAGAAATTGGGGAAATCTTCAGTCCTTAAGGAACATCACTATATAAGGGAAAGAGGGGTGGCTATATACAAATCATGTCCAATTAAAATTCATTTATACAGTAAAGAAATGAGCAGAAGATCAGGTGCCTGGGAGGCTCAGTCAGTTAAGTGCCTGCCCTTGGCTCAGGCCATGATCCCAGGATCCTGGGATCAAGCCCCACAGCAGGCTCCCTACTTGGCAGAGAGCCTGCTTCTCCCTCTGCCTGCTGCTCCCCCTGCTTGTGCTCTCTGTGTGTGTGTGTGTGTGTCAAAAAATAAATAGAATCTTTTTTTTAAAGGTAACTATTCTAAACTTAGGTTTAGAGTGACAGGAAAAAAGTTCAGGGCAGGTGTGATGTAATTTAACAGTTGCACATGCTTACAAAACGCTCCGGAATGGTTGCTGACTACACACTCCATGAGTCACCTGTGCCCTTGGGCAGATCTAAGTTTGTAGTGACCGAAGCACGGAGTCCAAAGCAAAAGCATCTTTCCTGATTATGAGATGTGAACCCCTCTGTCCGCCAGAGACAGGCTCTGGATTTGGGGTTCCACATGTCCAGACCCAGCTGGCAGGAGGCTGTCTGTGGAAGCTGGGGCCGGAGTGAGGACGCTGATCTGTCGTTGGAATCTTCTCTTCCACCCCCTCTGGCTCTTTCTCTAACGGTTCATGCTGTCACAGGTATTCCTTTAGTTCCCAAAAATACGCATTCCCACAACAGTGTTTGTCGAATTATCATCAACCCCTTGTAATTCTTTTTTTTTTTTAAGATTTTATTTATTTATTTGTCAGAGACACAGAGAGAGAGCACAGGCAGACAGAGAGGCAGACAGGCAGAGGGAGAAGCAGGCTTCCCACCAAGCTAGGAGCCAGATGCGGGACTCGGTCCCAGGACACTGGGATCATGACCTGAGCCAAAGGCAGCGGCTTAACCAACTGAGCCTCATAATTCTTAATCTTGCCTTGGCATAGGCATCAGAGTAGATAGAAAGACCAAGGGCATCTACGCAGCCCTTCGGAGACCAGAGTGTCAGGAAAAGAGAGAGCAGAACAGGCTTCAGGCAGGCACTAACTGGGGCGGTTAAACGGTGAATGAATAACTCGGAAACCAGCTTCCAGCACCTTCAGTGAGCAAAACAGAGAAAAGCCCCTGAAGTTTACATTACAGTGGGAAACAGACCAAAAAGATAAACATGGAAGATCCCGAGTCCAGTAGAGAGTACCAGGTTCTCAGCAGATGTTATCAGCACCCTTCCCAGATTCCCCCGAACTCCGAACTCCGTTCCCACCTGCCCTGACCCCAGGCCTCCTATTGGGAGCCTCTGCAAAGCTGGGGGCTTTCTCTGGCAGCTGGAGGACACCGGCCCGAGTGCAGAGACAGGAAGCCCTGGGAAGTTAAAGTCCCAACCACGCAGCTTCCAACCACCCACGGGTGAGAACTGGTGAACAAATACACCGAATTCCTGACGCCTCAGACATCCTCCAAGGCAGGTGGGAGAGTCTCCCGGAGGCCGCAGCGGACTGAGTCCCCGCGGCCCACAGCCGTGACCTGCTCACTGCTGCACGTGACTGGCTTCCTACCCTCCCCCGTGTTTCACTGCCCCCCACCCCAATGGCCTTCATCACCCCATATCAACCACTTGTGCTCAAATCCTTCTCTAAGGTCCTGCTTCTGGGCAAGACAAGGGTTAAGGAATGCAGGAAAGAAGAAATGAAATACAGAGTAGAGTGAAATATTAGACAGAGTGATCGGGAAAGGCTGCACTGAGGTCATTTTGAAGAAAGACTTGGATGGAAGGAGGAATGAGGTCACGGTACTTCCAGACCAGGGTCACTGCACGCCCACGACATGGGTCACATCCAGAGCCATGCTGAAACACTGTTCACTTTGGGGAGGGGTTCCCCTCTCTGGTGTTTGAAAATAAAGTGTTCATCCCTAGTAATTTGGTGAGGTCTGGATTTTCACTGCTAGAAGCAAAACATTGATTTTCCTTCACAGAATTTTGATATAAATGTATGAGAATGTATGAGAAGCCCTTAGGCATCTTGCCCTCTTATTCTTATTACAAGACGTCTCGTCAACTGTCTCAGCTCAAGGCCACAAAACCGACTTAACACAGAGACGTTCCTTCTCAGAGGAATTCATAACTAAATTTTGTGAGTAGATGTGAATGTGGTGGGGATTCGTGTCACTTTCACTTAGAGCCTCTAAGGAATAAAATGTCATTCTTTACAGTCACCCTAAGCTTACTGCAGACACCACGCATCAAACACGTAGAGACAAGAGACAAAGACAATTTCACAGAATCAAGCCCGCTGAAACAGAAGCTATCTCAACAGGTAAATCTCTTAGGACAGTGATCCCTGCCCCATCATTCCTGACTTGGGGGGGAGGGGGTACCAGCTCCTGTTCAAACACTTTGTCTTGGGCTGGAGTTGATGGTTCTATTTAAGCAGAAGTGCAAAACCTACCTGTCTGATCACAGCCCACGATGGTTCACACCCCGCACATCACAGATGCCTCACTGTGAAAGTTTATCTGTGTTACGCAGTGGCCCCCACCATAGATAGTTTACCCTCAGAATGCAAACCAGAATGCTGGGCTTAGAGATCATTTAGGGTACCAGCTTGATTTTCACACCCGAGCAAGACTTTCCATTGCCAAATTGCCTGCATCGCAATAGCTTCCACTCTCAGTTGATAAGGATTCAACTGGCCCTCCCAGAATTGATGTGTGCCTGGAACCAAAATTAGTCTAAAAACTAAAGCTGTGGGGCACCTGGGTGGCTCAGTGGGTTAAGTCTCTGCCTTCGGCTCAGGTCATGATCCCAGGGTCCTGGGATGGAGCCCCACATTGCATTGAGCTCTCTGCTCAGCAGGGAGCCTGCTTCCTCCTCTCTCTTTGCCTGCCTCTCTGCCTACTTGTGATCTCTGTGAAATAAATAAATAAAATCTTTACAAAAAAAAGAAAAAAAACTAAAGCTGCATGGGAAATTAGAGAAGCCAGGCGTACATCTTTTCATCCGAATTCTTCGTTGGAGATGATGGACCACCGGAGAGAAGAACATTCTGAAATGTTCTCCACAGCATGGAGTGACTGTGGCAGGCACTTCTGGGCCCAAGAAGAGGGCCCTGGATCGGGCTGCATCCAGAGGACCCACGCCAGCATGGACGGCCTCTGGAGGAGGGCTCTAAGCTTACAAACTGGAGAATCTAGAGAGCAGGACCACAAAACATGAAACTTAACAATAGCTCTGGACCAGAGGAGAGCAGCTCTGTAACCCTCCTATTAGATCAAATTGGCCAAGGGATCCCTGAAATAGACCCCATGAGGGGTCCTCTGGATTAGGAACGATCAGGGCTTGAAGTGGACCTCCTTTCTCTATCACTGGGATAATCTTGGTTTGCAGGAAACAGCTGACTCAAATTTCATGATCAATGAAGGACATTTTTATCTCACAGCTCTCCAAGCTGTGATCAGAGTTGACTGAATCCTTGTCCATTTCTCTTTGATTCTCTTTATTCTCTTTTCATGTCTCTGCTTCAAAGTTGGCTGCAGTAATTCTAGGGCTAATACCATAAACATGTCCAGAAAAAAAGATGTCTGGAGTCCTCTCTTAAAGCCAAAGAAAATATTCTACCCAAGGTCCCTAGCAAGCATCTGGTATGTGCCACATGTCTATCCCAGAGTCAATCACTATGACAGTAGGGACAGAACTGCCCTTAGACTAATCAGGCATCCGCTGGAACTGCAAATGGGCTCAGCTGCCCCTGGAGTCCATAAGCAGTGTTGGCCAAGGTGGATTCTCGGATAAAAGGAAGTTACTTTGGGGAAAAATAGATATCGGCAGGAAACTGACAATATCCTCTGCATTCATGTGGCGGCTTTGTGCTCTATTGTCTTTCTCTTTTCTTGATCAAAACTCTTGGGGTCCAAGAAGCATAACAATAACCTGAGCAGCAGTCCAGAGAAGTCTCAGATTCTGGTGTTTTAGCCAAGCTGTGGGCTTGCAGTTTACACAGAATTGAAAATCACTGACCCATTCCATTTCCTCCAGTAATGTGCCCAACTGTCATTCTGTATGCTGACAGAGGCTTTTAAAAGCTCTGCGCTCAGTTCTTTGGAATTGAGAATACTGAGTGATACCAATAATGAAGTCATATCTTCATAACACCTATCTTCATTCTTCATCGTCATTAAGCTGGAAAATTCAACTATTCAGTATGATGATCATTTCTAGCCTTTGATAAGATTTTTCCATTTTCTCTCTTTTTTAATGCTTTTAAATTGTAATAAAGCTTTAAAGACTGAGCGGCCAATAGTTTCATTTGTCTATCTTTCAACCATAATGAATACAGATGGGCAGAGAGGAAAAGAAATCCTGGATTTGGTCTAATCCTATAATCTTTCTCATTTGCTTGTGAAAGGTTGAATAATTCCAGATGAATACCTTGTAATGCCAGTGTTTTCTCATACCAATGATTTATTTTCTCATCGACACTAAAGAAATATTCAATATAATGTGCATATATAAACTACAAAATGATAATAACCCACATATGAAAAGTCATAAGTAACCAGTGTAATCAGAAGTAATGTGTAAGTCTGCATGCACATATACACATCATTAATACAGAAATACTTCCTGGAAAAGAAACTATAGATATTACTAAGTGGAAAAAAAGAACACAGTGCATTTTCTACCCCATAAAATAAGAAATCATGTTGTTTTTCTTTCTAACCATGTTTGTCCAAATATCGTAGTTGATATATCCATACTGTGATAAGCTATGACATTAAAATTCTCCTATTGGAGTCCACTTTGAAAATTTCATTTTACTTCCCTGCCATTTCCCAGTCATTTGTCAGTCTAGTTATGTATGTGGAAAAAAAACTGACTTATGGGTTGCTCATATATCTCCCAAGAATTGATGCTGTCCACACATAACTGTTTACCCAGTCAAAAAAAAAAAAAAAATCAAACACCAAGTGTGCTAGGTATAGCAAATCAGGAAAAATAAAATCAGCTCAATTTCCCTTGGATTAATCGTCACTGTGGTACAATGCATGGCTAGGATAATATAACTACTAAGTGATGATAATATAGTAATAGGATACAACAATGGTAAGTAATGACCGTTTGATCCACAGTGAGCTCAGTCTACCAAATGAGAGAAACTGCAAGAAAATGACTAACCTTTATGATGAGGGAGCAAAAACGAGGTCTCAAAGAAACACTTCTGAGTGCGGAGTGGTACGTGTGCGGGTAGCCTGTTTACTTCCTCTTCCTTCCCATCTATCTCATGCTGAAAGAGTCTCTTCCTCCGATTCTACCTCTTGTTGCCAACATTCTTTCAGAGCAATGCTCTTCGCTCTTTAATATTCTGACTCAAATATGTAAAACTAAAATCCATTTTGTTCATCCCCAGATCAAAGAAGTTGGAGCTGATTTCCAAATGAGATGAAAAAATACAAGACTTAAATTCACAAAGCATGGCATCCTGACCCCAGCTTTCTCAGTTCATAAGCCCTCTTTCATTTAACATCCTATCTCACATGTGTTAAAGGGACTAGGGAAAAGAACTTTGGGTTACTTTCCCTATGATTAGCACAAATTTTAAAGGGAACTGGGGATATAAAAATGTGTTATATAGTTCAATCATTAAAATTCATTATCTTATAGACAGGCATATCTTTTTAACCAAACTCAAGCAAATTTAAAGTAATAATCTCATCTTAATTTAAAGTATTTACTTGTACTTCCTACAGAAATTCTTGAATAGCAAAAATACAGTCCCTTGAGTTTTAAAGGCATATTTAAAAAGGCATATAAAAAAAGTTTTAAAGGCATATTAAAAAGAGTTTTACTGGGGCGCCTGGGTGGCTCAGTGGGTTAAGCCACTGCCTTCGGCTCAGGTCGTGATCTCGGGGTCCTGGGATCGAGTCCCGCATCGGGCTCTCTGCTCAGCGGGTAGCCTGCTTCCCTCTCTCTCTCTGCCTGCCTCTCTGTCTACCTGTGATCTCTCTCTGTCAAATAAATAAATAAAATCTTAAAAAAAAAAAGTTTTACTTTCATTAATGCAGATTGGATGATTTAGACCAAACTTACTGCTAAGAATGACTTGAAAAGATGAACAAATATTTTTTAAATGTCTGAAGGTGCAGATAATAGGGGAGTAAGGAATTATATAGCCATGGTCCAGAAGAATAAGGAAACCCAAGAAGAAAGCCTGGATTTGAAGCCACTTTTCTACCAGAGAAGTGTGCCAGTGTTGCACTAGAAGCAGCTGAGAGACTGAGAAACTGATCAGAGGTTTTAACAAACTCACAGGGCTAGGACGACAAAAACGGAATTCAGAAGGAACTGGAAAGTGAGTGGTGGTTGGTTAAGTCCTTCCCCCACACCTCCAGACATAGAGTTGAGATCCTTGAGGACCTACCCACTCTGAGTAAGGGTAAAATGAAAACAGACCACCCCCCACAGAGGCTGAAGCTCAACTTCCTTTCATTTCAAATGCTGATTGAATTAGGGAGGTCTGGGGTCTCTAGTGTACCTAACCTCCACAAATGCAAATATAAATTCTCCCTGAGAGGAAGGTAATACCCAGAGATACAAATTATCTGTAGTTTTTCAGCAGCAGCAGCACCTAATCAAATTTATGAGGTGACAAGACAATATGACTAAAAACAAAAGTAAATAGCAATCAAATATAGACAGACCTACTAGAGAAGTCTCCAGACTTTCCATAGAGTTAACCAACACAAGCTTTAATATAACTATGCTTAATATTCAGCTCAAGGCTATGAAAGACAAGATTTTTAATTTGGGAAGAGAACCAGGAATTATGAAAGAAAAGCAAAGGAGAATTAGAAAATTTTTATATAAAATAATTAAAATTAAAGATTTTTATGCATTATATGTGGAATTTAAGAAACAAAGCAAATAAACAAAGAAAAAAAGGAAACAAATGAAAAAACAGACTCTTAAATATAAAGAACAAACTGGTAGTTACCAGAAAGGAGGTTGAGAGTGGCAGTAGGGGGAATGGGTGAAATACATGAAGGAGATTAAGAGTACATGTATTGTGATGAGCACTGAGTGATGTATTGTCGAATCACTATATTGTACACCAGAAACACTGTACATAATATTATACATTAATTTTACTGAAATTAAACAAATAAATATAAAAGACAAGCTTTTTTTTCTGAAGCAATTTTCTGAAAACTTTATTTCATGATTTTGTACAGGCTTGGGAAGATATCTTGGGCTGCAAACTTCATAACCAAGAAAAAGAATAAAAGAGAGAGAAAGAGTGAGAGAGATGGGTTGGAAGAGTATTGGAACTGACTGCCAGTGAGCAAAAATATTTCAAGTAGGAACTGTTTCAAGTAGGAACTGTTTCAAGTAGGAATTTGATGAATTATTTCAAACATAGAAAAAATAGTATTATTATAGAAGTTGAATGAGAGCATTCCCTAAAATATCTTTATTACTTATTCTCCTAATGATTATAAAATCTTTTACAATCACACACCTGGTACTGGAAGATGTTTAATGCAGGACCATAGGGGCTTCATTAGCAGATTTTTTAAAACAACTATTTTGTCCCAAAAAGCAAACTTAAGAAAAAAGATTTTGTGTACTAAACAGCATCAAAGACACAGTCAAAAAGAGAATTAATGAACTGGAAGATAAGTCAAAAATTGTCCAAACTATAAATGCACACTTACATGATCAATTAATTTAGGACAAAAGAGGCAAGGATATACAGTGGGGGAAAAGACAGTCTCTTCAGTAAATTGTGCTGGAAAAACAGATAGTTACATGCAAAAGAATGAAACTGGCCACTTTCTTATGAAATACACAAAAAGAAACTCAAAATAGATTAAAGACCTAAATGTGAGACCTGAAACCATAAAATTCCTAGAAGACAACAGAGGCAGTAATTACTTTGATATCTGCCACAGAAACATTTTCCTAGATATGTCTCCTGGGTAAGGGGGAAAAAAGCAAAAATGAACTATTGGAACCACACCAAAATAAAAAGCTTCTGCACAGCTGAGAAAATCATCAATAAAACAAAAAGGCAACCAACTGAATGACAAAAGATATTTGCAAACAATATGTCCAAAATAGGTGAAGAATTTATACAACTCAACACCCAAAAAACAAATAATCTAATTTAAAAATGGGCAGACACCTCATATAGTCAACAGACACATGAAAGCATGTTCAACATTAGTAGGCCTCAAGGAAATGCAAATTAAAACCACAATGAGATATTACCTTATACCTGTCAGAATGACCATAATCAAAAAGACAAGGAAAAAGTGTTGGCAAGGATGTGGAGAAAAAGGAACCCTCATGCACTGTTGGTGGGAATGTAAATTGGTGCAGCCACTGTGGAAAACAGTATGGAGGTTTCTCAAAAAATTAAAAATAGAAATACCATATGATCCAATAATTCCACTACTGGGTACTTAAACAAAGAAAATGAAAACACTAATACAAAAAGATATATGCACCCTTAGTTTATTGCACCATTATTTACAATAGCTAAGATAAGGAAGCAACAGAAGTGTCCATTAATAGCTGAATGGATAAAGAAGGTGTGGTATATGGTCACCAAACTGTGGAAAGAACCAAGATGCCCTTCAACAGACGAATGGATAAGGAAGATGTGGTCCATATACACTATGGAGTATTATGCCTCCATCAGAAAGGATGAATACCCAACTTTTGTATGGACGGGACTGTAGGAGATTATGCTGAGTGAAATAAGTCAAGCTGAGAGAGTCAATTATCATATGGTTTCACTTATTTGTGGAGCATAAGGAATAACAAGGAGGACATTGGGAGATGGATAGGAGAGGGAGTTGGGGGAAATTGGAGGGGGAGATAAGCCATGAGAGACTATGGACTCTGAGAAACAAACTGAGGGTTTTGAAGGGGCGGGAGGTGGGAGGTTGGGTGAACCTGGTGGTGGGTATTATTGAGGGCACATATTGAATGGAATACTGGGTGTGGTACATAAACAATGAATTCTGGTACACTGAAAAGAAATTTTAAAAATATAAATAAATAAATAAATAAATAAGAAGAAGGTGTGGTATACAATAGAATATTACTGAGCCATAAGAAAGGATGAGATGTTGCTATTTGCAACAATATGGATTGACCTGGAAGGTATTATGCTAAGTGAAATAAATCAGATAAAGAAAGACAAATACCATATTATTTCACTTATATATGGAATCTAAAAAAAAAAAAAATGAATAAACAAACACACAAAACACAGAATCAGACCTATCAATATAGAGAACAAAATGGTGGTTGTCAGAAAGAAGGAGGGTGGGATGATGGGCAAAATGGGTGATGGGGAGTGGGAGATACAGGCTTCCAGTTATGGAATGAATAAATCATGGAGATGAAAGGTACAGCATAGGGAATATAGTCAATGGTATTTTAATAGTGCTGTATGGTGACAGATGATGAATCAGTATGTTGTATACCTGAAACTAATGTAACATTGTTGCCAATTATACTCAAAATAAAAAAGGAAGGAAGGAAGGAAGGAGGAAAGGAAAGAAAGGAAAAGACTCAACTCCAAAGCTGCCAGAACTCATACAGGAATTCAGTAAAGTGTCAGGATACAAAATCAAAGCACAGAAATCAGTTGCATTTCTGTATACCAACAACAAGAGAGAAGACAGAGAAATTAAGGAGTCGATCCCATTTACAATTGTACCCAAAACGGTAAGATACGTAGGAATAAACCTAACCAAAGAGGCAAAGAACCTATACTCAGAAAACTATAAAACACTCATGAAAGAAATTGAAGAAGACACAAAGAAATGGAAAAAAGTTCCATGCTCATGGGTTAGAAGAACAAATATTGTTTAAATGTCTATGCTACCTAGAGCAATCTAAACATTCAGTGTAGGGGCACCTGGGTGGCGCAGTTGGTTGGACGACTGCCTTCAGCTCAGGGCGTGATCCTGGAGTCCCGGGATCGAGTCCCACATCAGGCTCCCAGCTCCATGGGGAGTCTGCTTCGCTCTCTGACCTTCTTCTCGCTCGTGCTCTCTCTCACTGTCTCTCTCTCTCAAATAAATAAAATAAAAAAAAAAAAATCTTTAAACATTCAGTGTAATCCCTATCAAAATACCATCAACTTTTTTCACAGAAATAAAACAAATAATCCTAAAATTTATATGGAACCACAAAAGACCCCAAAATAGCCAGAGGAATGTTGAAAAAGAAGGCCAAAGTTGGTGGCATCACTATTCCAGACTTCAAGGTTTATTACAAAGCTGTCATCATCAAGACAGTATGGTACTGGCACAAAAACAGACACATAGATCAATGGAACAGAATAGAAAGCCCAGAAATAGACTCTCAACTCTGTGGTCAACTAAACTTTGACAAAGCAGGAAAGAATGTCTAATGGAAAAAAAAACAGTCTATTCAACAAATGGTGCTGGGAAAATTGAACAGCCACATGCAGAAGAATGAAACTGGACCATTTCCTTACACCACACACAAAAATGGACTCAAAATGGCTGCAAGACCTCAATGTGAGACAGGAATCTATCAAATCCTTGAGAAGAACACAAGCAGCAACCTCTTCGACCTCAGCCGCAGCAACTTCTTCCTAGAAACATCACCAAAGGCAGGGGAAGCAAGAGCAAAAATGAACTACTGGGATTTCATCAAGATCAAAAGCTTTTGCACAGCAAAGGAAACAGTTAGCAAAACCAAAAGACAAGCGAAAGAATGACATATTAGATAAAGGGCTAGTATCCGAAATCTATAAAGAACTTATCAAATTAACACCCAAAGAACAAATAATCCAATCAAGAAATGGGCAGAAGAAATGAACAGACATTTCTTCAAAGAAGACATATCCAAATAGCCAACAGACACATGAAGAAGTGCTCAATATCACTCAGCATCAGGTAAACACAAATCAAAACCACAGTGAGATACCACCTCACACCAGTCAGAATGGCCAAAATTAACAAGTCAGGAAATGACAGATGTTAGTGAAGACGTGAAGAAAGGGGAACCCTCCGACACTGTTGGTGGGAATGCAAGCTGGTGTAACCACTCTGGAAAACAGCATGGAGGTTCCTCAAAAAGTTGAAAATAGAGCTACCCTAAAACCCAGTAATCACACTACTGGGTATTTACCCTAAAGATATAAATGTAGTGATCTGAAGAGGCACATGCACCCAAATGTTTATAGCAGCAATGTCCACAATAGCCAAACTATGAAAAGAACCTAGATGTCCATCAACAGATGAATTGATAAAGAAGAAGTGAGATATATATATATATATATATATATATATATATTATATATACATACACACACAATGGAATAATGTGCAGCCATCAAAAGAAATTAAATCTTGCCATTTGCAATGACGTGGATGAAACTAGAGGGTATTATGCTGAGTGAAATAAGTCAATCAGAGAAAAACAATTATCATATGATCTCTCTGATATGAGGAATTTGAGAGGCAGGGAGGGGGTTTGTGGGGGGCAGGGAAGGAAAAATTGAATCGAGATGGGATTGGGAAGGAGACAAATTATAAAAGACTCTTAATCTCACAAAACAAACTGAGGGTTGCTGGGGGTGGGGGGGTAGGGATAGGGTGGTGGGGTTATGGACATTGGGGAGGGTATGGGCTATGGTGAGTGCTGCGAAGTGTGTAAGCCTGATAGTTCACAGACCTGTACCCCAGGGGCAAATAATACATTATATGTTAATAAAAATAACTTAAAGTGCATCAAAGGGGAAAAAACTGCCAAACTGCCAAACTATACCCAACAAAAATATCCTTTAAGATTTCTGGTAAAATACCCCAACTCATTCCAGACATTTACCCTCAATCTTCTCAGTATTTGAGTTACTGGTTCAGCAGAAACTAGGAAAAACTTTAACTTTGTAGTCAGAATGTTATCCAACTGTATATTGTTTATTTTATTGTAAATACTAGTAAACAGTGGTCAATAAATAGTTTTATATTCAAAAAAAAAAGAATGCTGGTAAAATAAGGACATTTGCAGGCAAAACAAAAACAAAAAAGTAAACAAGAGAGTCACTTCCAGATCTATATAAAAAATATATTGAAAGGTATCCTTCAGGAAAAAGAAAAGTAATCCCAGGTAAAATATTAAAGAAGTAAGAAATTAAAAAATGAAGACAGAAAAGAAGTGGGAAGTAAGCAAATACTGATTGTATAAAGCAATAACACTAATATCTTGCAGGGCTTAAAGTACAGAGAAAATTAAACAATGATAGGGCAGAATAAGTATAAAGGGAATTAAAGTATTCTAACATTCTTGAATTTTCTTGGATAAAAGTACTAATTTATACTAAGCTTTGATGAATCAGGAATACAGATTATAATCTATAATCAAGAGTAGCCAGCAGCACCAAAGTGGCTCAGTCAGTTAAGCATCTGCTTTTGGCTCAGGTCATGATCTCAGGGTCCAGAGATAAAACCCTGCAGCAGGCTCTCTGCTCAGTGGGGAGCCTGCTTCTCCCTCTCCCTCTACCATTTATTCTCACTTGTGCTCTCTGGCTCTCTCTATCTCTCTGTCAAATAAATAAATAAATAAATAAATAAAACCTCAAAATAAAAAAAAAAGAGTAGCCATTAAAAGCATAGTAATATAGCTTAACCTGTTAATAAAGGAAAAATAAACAGTAAAAAAACTTAATTCCAAAGAAGGTCAGAAGGAGAAACAAATAGGAAAATGGTAGATGTATTAGTAATTACATTAAATATGAAAACACTAAATGTTCCAATTAAAAGGCAAAGATTGTGAGACTGGGTTTTAAAAAGTCAAAAACCATATTATATGCTGTTTGAAAGAGAAACACTTTAAAAAATAGAGATACAATGGGATGCCTGGGTGGCTCAGTGGGTTAAGCCTCTGCCTTCAGCTCAGGTCATGATCCCAGGGTCCTGGGATTGAGTCCTGCATTGGGCTCTCTGCTCAGCAGGGAGTCTGCTTCTCTCTGCCTCTGCCTGCTGCTCTGCCTGCTTGTGTGCTTGCTGTCTCTCTCTCTCTCTCTCCTTCTGCCTGACAAATAAATAAATGAAATATTTTTTAAAAAATAGAGATACAAAAATATGTAAGTAAAAAGATAAAACATACAGACAAAAATCAAAAGAAATCAGTGTAATCATCTTAATATCAGATACAGTAGACTTTAAGGCAAAAAAGCCAAAGAAAAAGAGGGACACAAAATCATAATGATAAAAGTTTTAATGGCCCAGGAAATCATAGCAATTCTAAATTCATGCCCCCAAATATATGGCCTTAATGTATGGAAACAAAATTTGACACAACTAAACAATAATAAACTAACCCACAAACACAGTGGGAGATTTTAACTTGCTTTTTCAGTACCTGATAGAATAGACAAAAAAAAAAAAAAAAAAAAAGAAAGAAAGAAGAAAAGAAAAAGAAAAAAGATATAGGTAAAGGAGATTTGAACATGAGTGATACTTGAACTAAGCGACATATATAGAACAATGTACCGAACAGTTGCAGAAAACAAATTTTTTTCCAAATTCATCTGATACATTTGCCAAAGTTAGCATATGTCAAGTCATAAATCAAGTTTCGACAAATTTCAAGAGAGAGTACATTTTTCTGACTATACTGAGTTAATAACTAATAAAAAGTCTCCATATATTTTTAAACTTAAAGTTCTGAATAATCCATGAGGCAAACAAAGAAACCAAAATAGAAATTAGAAAATATTTTTTTTTATCTGATAAGTAGGGGCGCCTGGGTGGCTCACTGGGTAAAGGCCTCTGCCTTCAGCTCAGGTCATGATCTGGGAGTCTGCTTCCCTGCTTCCCTGCCTACTTGTGATCTCTGTCTATCAAGTTAATTAATTAATTAAAAATGATAAATAAAATACCACTTGTGGGATATAGGAAAAATCTTGCCTATAAGGAATTTATGGTCCTAAGTGTATGTTTTAGAAAGAAGAGTAGCTGAAATCTAAACTTTCATCTCAACAAGTTGAAAAAATAATAGAAAATTAAGTACAAAGAAAGTAGAAGGAAGGAAATAATGAAGATTAGAACAGAGAATAATGCCAGGGCAGGAGTCAAGATGGCGGAGGAGTAGCGGCTGAGACAATATCAGGTAGCAGGAGATCAGCTAGACAGCTTGTCAAACCATTCCGAACGCCTATAAATCCAACAGGAGACCAAAGAGAAGAAGAGCAACAATTCTAGAAACAGAAAATCGACCACGAAGTGGCAGAGTGACTCCAAAGCGACGGGAAATAGACCGCGGGGGAGGGGCAGCTCCCAGCAAGCGGCGGAGCCGGAGCACAAAATCGGGACTTTTGAAAGTCTGCTCCACGGAGGGACGTCGCTCCAGAGGCTAAACCGGGGGGAAGCCCACACGGGGTCAGCGTGGCCCCAGGTCCCACGGGGTCACAGAAGGATCGGGGGTGTCTGAGTGTCGCAGAGCTCACAAATATTAGAGCAGGGAAGCCGGCTACAGAGACGGAGCTGAAGAGTGAGCTTTCAGCTCGGGGTTACCTTGAACCGGGCACAGGCTGAGTGAGCTCGAAGTGCGGCCGGAGGCCAGGGACACGGGAGTGATTGAGCGCTTTTCTCCGAGGGCACACTGAGGAGTGGGGCCCCGAGCTCTTGGCTCCTCGGGGCCAGGGACTGGGCGGCCGCCATCTTCACTCCCGTCCTCCGGAACTCTACGGAAAGCGCTCAGGGAACAAAAGCTCCTGAAAGCAAAGCCGAGCAGATCACTCAGCCCGGCCCCTGGTAAGGGCAGAGCAATTCCATCTCAGGCAAAGACACTTGAGAATCACTACTACAGGCCCGTCCCCAAGAAGATCAACAAGAAATCCAGCCAAGACTAAGTTCACTTACCAAGGAGAAGAGCGGAATTCCGGAAGAGGAGAAAGCAAAGCATTTAATTCATGGCTTTCTCCCCATGATCCTTTAGTCTTGCAGTTAATTAATTTTTCTTTCTCCTGCTAAAATTTTTTTAACCTTTACCCTTTCCTCTTTTAACGTTTTTTAAACTAGTTTATCTTACAATACCTTTCAAAAAATAATAATATTTTTTGAAACTTCATTATTATAGTCATATTTTATCCTTCATTGTATCTAACTTTATTTTTGTATACACATAGGGTTTTTTTTCTTCTAAAAAATGTGGGTACAACCTCTAATAGATCAAAATATACCATAAATCTAGCTCCAGGCTTGTTCTAGTCTCCAACCCGAGCAAATTCTCTCCACTTTCTTTTTCTTTATTCTTTCAACCAGCTTACTGTATCAATTCCTTTTTAGAAAATAAAAAAAAATTCTCATCTTTATAGGCATATCCCGTAGCTTCAATGTGTCTACTCTTATATATGTTTTCATTCTTTAAAATTTTGGGAGGTAGTTTCTTCTAAGAGACCAAAATACTTCCAAAATTAAGGGGGTGACCCTTTACTAGTCACCAGTCTAATATATATTTTTTTCTTTTTTAATATTTTTTTCATTTGTTTTCTTTTTATGATTTTTTTTCTGAACTTCTTTCTATCCCCTTTCTCCCTCCCATGATTTCAGGACTCTTCTGATTTGGTTAAAGCACATTTTCCTGGGGTGTTTGCCACCCCTTTAGTATTTTATTTGCTCCTTCACATATTCTTATCTAGACAAAATGACAAAGCAGAAAAACTCACCACAAAAAAAAAAAAAAAAGAACAAGAGGCAATACTGAAGGCTAGGAAAGTAATCAATACGGACATTGGCAATATATCAGATTTAGAGTTCAGAGTGACGATTCTCAAGGTTCTAGCCAGGCTCTAAAAAGGCATGGAAGATATTAGAGAAAGCCTCTCCAGAGAGATAAAAGCCCTTTCTGGAGAAATAAAAGAACTAAAATCTAACCAAGTTGAAATAAAAAAAGCTAGTAATGAGGGGCAAACAAAAATGGAGGCTCGTACTGCTAGGATAAATGAGGCAGAAGAGAGAATTGGTTAATATACAAGACCAAATGACAAAGAATAAAGAAGCTGAGAAAAAGAGAGACAAATACTGGAACACGAGGAAAGATTTTGAGAGATAAGTGACACCATAAGATGAAACAACATTAGAATAATTGGGATTCCAGAAGAAGAAGAAAGAGAGAGGGGAGCAGAAAGTATATTGGAGAAAATTATTGTAGATAATTTCCCTAATATGGAAAAGGGAACAAGCATCAAAATCCAGGAGATGCAGAGAACCCACCTCAAAATCAGAATAGGTCCACACCCTATCACCTAATGGTAAAATTTTCAAGTCTTAGCGACAAAGAGAAAATCCTAAAAGCAGCCTGGGGGAAAAATTCTGTTACATACAATGGTAAAAATATTACATTGGCAACAGACTTATCCACAGAGACCTGGCAGGCCAGAAAGAACTGGCATGATATATTCAGAGCACTAAACGAGAAAAACATGTAGCCAAGAATGCTATATCCAGCTAGGCTATCATTGAAAATAGAAGGAGAGATAAAAAGCTTCCAAGACAAACAAAAACTGAAAGAATTTGTAAACACTAAACCAGCTCTACAGGAAATATTGAAAGGGGTCCTCTAAGCAAAGAGAGACCCTAAAAGTAGTAGATCAGGAAGGAACAGAGACAATACACAGTAACAGTCACCTTACAGGCAATACAACGGCACTAAATTCATCTCTCTCAATAGTTACCCTGAATGTAAATGGGCTAAATGCCCCAATCAAAAGACACAGGGTAGGGTCACCTGGGTAGCTCAGTGGGTTAAGCCGCTGCCTTCAGCTCAGGTCATGATCTCAGGGTCCTAGGATTGAGACCCACATCGGACTCTCTGCTCAGCAGGGAGCCTGCTTCCCCTTCTCTCTGCCTGCCTGTCTGCCTACTTGTGATCTCTCTCTCTCTCTGTGAAATAAATAAATAAAATCTTAAAAAAAAATAAATAAAGACACAGGGTATCAGAATGGATGAAAAAAAAAAACAAAACCCATCAATATGCTGTCTACAAGAAACTCATTTTAGACCAGAAGACACCTCCAGATTTAAAGTGAGGGGCTGGAAAACAATGTACCATGCTAATGAACATCAAAAGAAAGCTGGGGTGGTGACCCTCATATCATATCAATTAGATGTTAAGCCAAAGACTATAATAAGAGATGAGGAAGGACACTATATCATACTCAAAGGGTCTGTCCAACACAAGATCTAACAATTTTAAATATCTATGCCCCTAACGTGGGAGCAGCCAACTATATAAACCAATTAATAACAAAATCAAAGAAACACATCAACAATAATACAATAATAGTAGGGGATTTTAACACTCCTCTCACTGAAATGGACAGATCATCCAAACAAAAGATCAACAAGGAAATAAAGGCCTTAAACAACACACTGGACCAGGTGGACATCACAGATATATTCAGAACATTCCATCCCAAAACAACAAAATACACATTCTTCTCTGGTGCACATGGAACATTCTCCAGAATAGATCACATCCTGGGTCATAAATCAGGTCTCAACCAGTATCAAAAGATTAGGATCATACCCTGCATATTTTCAGACCACAATGCTCTGAAGCTAGAACTCAATCATAAGAGGAAATTTGGAAAGAACACAAATACATGGAGACTAAATAGCATCCTTCTAAAGAATGAATGGGTCAACCAGGAAATTAAAGGAGAATTGAAAAAATTCATGAAAACAAATGATAATGAAAATGCAACGGTCCAAAATCTGTGGGACACAGCAAAGGCAGTCCTGAGAGGAAAATATATAGTGATACAAGCCTTTCTCAAGAAACAAGTAAGGTCTCAAATACACAACATAACCCTACACCTAAAGGAGCTGGAGAAAGAACAACAAAGAAAGCCTAAACCCAGCAGGAGAAGAGAAATCATAAAGATCAGAGCAGAAACCAGTGAAATAGAAACTAAAAAAACAACAGAACAAATCAATGAAACTAGGAGCTGGTTCTTTGAAACAATTAATAAGATTGATAAGCCCCTGGCCAGACTTATCAAAAAGAAAAGAGAAAGGACCCAAATAAATAAAATCAGGAATGAAAGAGGAGAGATCACAACCAACACCAAAGAAATACAAACAATTATAAGAACATACTATGAGCAACTCTACGCCAACAAATTCGACAATCTGGAAGAAATGGATACATTCCTAGAGACATATAAACTACCACAACTAAACCAGGAACAAATAGATAACCTGAACAGACCCATAACTGGTAAGGAGATTGAAACAGTCATCCAAAATCTCCAAACAGGGGAGACAAGATGGCAGGGAAGTAGGAGGAGGCACCATTTCAACCTGTACCCTAAAGTGAGCTGATTGCCTACCAAAGAACTCCGATCACCCACGAAATCAGCCTGAGATCAGAATTATACACGTCTGCATCTCTACAGGGGCAGAAGACGCCAGCGGGCAGGTAAAGCAGAGTGGAAACGTCAGACTGATATCGGAAGATAAACAGAAGGGGGAGGGAGCCGCCAGAGGCGACCGATTGGAAAGTAATACCCTAATACTAGCAAGAGCGCCCTGCGATTGGGGACCAGCAGTAACTTGGAGTCTGGTTGAAAGCACTCCAAAAGAGCAAAGGATCGTGGGGGGAAATTGTGGGAATCGGGACAGCTAGGGACAGGGGCTTAAGTCCCCGGACCCAGGACAGCCTCCCCTGACGCTGAGCCAGAGGGAGTGCGGCAGAGAAACCAGGTCTTGGTCCCTGATCCGCCAGGGCGCCTGAGAACGAGTGGGGTACAGCTCCTGAGGGGCTGGGAGCCTCACCAGACGGCAGAACGCCGGGCCATGCTACAGAGCCTGAGCCGAGTGCGCCCCTCACCCTCCCCTAAGAGAGGTGTGTGCAGGTGCCAGCCTGGTGCTCTCGGACCGGAAAGACCAGGCACTCCCAGCCCGGGCCAGCAGGAAAATCTCAGTGTGTGATCACTGCTTGGAACCTCTCTGGCCGTCCAGAGCTGCCCAAACAGCTGCTGCTGCTGTGGTTTTAGGTACAAGCAGGAGATCCTGCGTCCCCAGGGACTGCGCCTTGGAACCTCCTCTGCCAGCAGCTGAGGGAGAGCTTAATGTGCTCTGGAGACCCAGAGGGGCACAGACTGAGGCTTCTCTCTGAAAGGGAGGTCGGGGTGCAGTTTGCTTTCCTCTAAACCTCCAAAAACCATCAAAAGCTGTCAAGGTGAGAGAAAACAAATGAACAAACATAAAAACCTCCAGATAACAAAAGCCTGAAAAACCGGTTTCCTCAGAGCCCACCCCCTTGAGGGGGGCAGAAGGACTTAACTCAGGGAACATCATTGACTGAAAGCCCACGTGGCAGGCCCCTCCCCCAGAAATCCAACCAGGAAAGGAAAAAAAAAAAAAAAAGACGACAAGAGAACAACCACCACTACTTCATAGATATAACATAGATACAACAACTAATATTTTTAACTCGTTCCCACTATTCTGGTTCATTTTTTTATATATTGATAGTTGTTTAACCTATTTACCATCACAGTGAGCTGTCCAGTACATCAAATTCCATAATAACCTTCTAACCTGAACTCTTTGATACATACACCCATGTTTTTCTTTTGCTTTTCTATTTTTTAAATTTTTTTAAGTTTAGTTTAGTTTAGTCTAGTTTATTCTTTTTTTATTTTTATTTTCTAATATTCATATAGAGTTAAACTTCAGGGTAATCCCCTTTCCCCAATCAATGTTACCCCATAGGTAAACCATTTTTTAATCCCCCTTTATCTTAGGAAAGTTGAGTCCTTTAACAAAGATATCAAGATACATCCAGGAAGATTCAAAATAACCTTCCTCGCACACACTGAGAATTTATAACCACTCTCCCATCTTTTTCTTCTGCCAGTGTTTCTGTGTATTTGTGTTTGTCCTGATAGTATATAAATCTTATACTTGGGGTTCTTTTTGACGAGGTTCTTCCTTTTTTTGCTCTTCTAAATATATATATTTTTTCTCTTGGTATATACTTTCATCGGTCTTTTTGTTCGTCTGTTTTTGTTTGTATACTTCATAAATCTTACCTTGGGGCCCATTTGGGCTGAGCCTTCTCTTTTATCTTCCCTTTTTCTCTGGTCTCTCTCTCTCTCTCTCTTTTTCTTCTTTTTCTTCTCTTTTTTCTCTCCTTTGGGTGGGGAATCCTATTGCTCCGAAGCATTCCCGGGTGCACCTTGACTGCACCACGGTCGATACATCCAGCTACATCCTTTCAGTCATCTCTCACCAAAATTACTAGGAGGAGAAATGCCCAACAGAAGAAAAATACAAAGGAGGGGCCTTCTACAACAGAGCTAATGGCTAGCAACATAAACAATATGTCAGAAAGGGAATTCAGGCTAACAATTATCCAGGCAATAGCTAGGTTGGAGAAAGCCATGGATGACCAAATGGAATTGATTAGGGCAGAAATGAAAGCCACCAGGGATGATGTTCAAAATGCTCTCAATGAGTTCCAAACTAATCTAAATTCTCTAAAAGCTAGGGTAACTGAGACAGAAGATAGAATTAGTGATCTGGAGGACAAACAGATAGAGAGAAAAAATCAGGAGGAAGCCTGGAACAAACAGCTTAGAAGCCACGAAAACAGAATCAGGGAAATAAATGATGCCATGAAACATTCCAACGTCAGAATTATTGGAATCCCTGAAGGGGAGGAGAAAGAAATAAATCTAGAAGATAAAGTGGAACAAGTTGTCCATGAAAATTTTCCCAATCTCACGAATGGAACCAGCGTTCATGTACTAGAGGCAGAACAGTTCCCCCCAAGATTATAGATTCTCAAAAGTCCTTGAGACACCTAATAGTAAGAATGAAGAATTATAATTGTAGGCAGACTCTCTTGAAAGCAGCTAGGACAAAGAAGCTCCTTATGTACAGAGGAAAGCCCATCAGAATAACGTTAGACCTGTCCACAGAGACCTGGCAAGCCAGAAAGGGGTGGCAAGATATTTTCAGGGCTTAAATGAGAAGAACATGCAGCCAAGAATACTTTATCCAGCAAGACTAACATTCAAAATGGATGGAGAGATAAAGAATTTCCAAGATTGGCAAGGCTTAAAAGACTATGCAACCACCAAGCCAACATTGCAGGAAATATTAAGGGGGAGTTCTATAAAAGAGGAAAAATCCTAAAAATATCATTGAACAGAAATATAGAGACAATCTACAGAAAGAAAGACTTCAAAGGTAACATGATGTCAATAAAAACATATCTATCAATAATCACTCTCAATGTGAATGGCCTAAATGTGCCCATAAAATGACACAGGGTGGCAGATTGGATAAAACGACAGGACCCATCCACATGTTGTCTACAAGAGACCCATTTTGAACCTAAAGATACACCCAGACTGAAAGTGAAAGGGATGGAGAAGCATCTTTCATGCCAATGGGACTCAAAAGAAGGCTGGGGTAGCGATTCTCATATCAGATAAGTTAGATTTTAAACTAAAGACTGTAGTCAGAGATACAGAAGGACTGCATAATTCTTTTTTTTTCCAATTTATTTATTTTCAGAAAAACAGTATTCATTATTTTTTCACCACACCCAGTGCTCCATGCAAGCTGTGCCCTCTATAATACCCACCACCTGGTACCCCAACCTCCCACCCCCTTGCCAATTCAAACCCCTCAGATTGTTTTTCAGAGTCCATAGAGGACTACATAATTCTTAAAGGGACTATCCACCAAGATGATCTAACAATTGTAAATATCTACACCCCCAATATGGAAGCAGCTAATTACATAAGAAAACTATTAATCAAGATAAAGAGTCATGGGCGCCTGGGTGGCTCAGTGGGTTAAGCCGCTGCCTTCGGCTCAGGTCATGATCTCAGGGTCCTGGGATCGAGGCCCGCATCGGGCTCTCTGCTCAGCAGGGAGCCTGCTTCCTCCTCTCTCTCTGCCTGCTTGTGATCTCTCTCTGTCAAATAAATAAATAAAATCTTTAAAAAAAAAAAAAAAAAGATAAAGAGTCATATTGATATGAATACATTAATAGTAGGAGATCATAACACGCCTCTCTCAGAATAGACAGATCATCGAAGCAGAAAATCAATAAAGAAACAAGAGCATTGAATGACACATTGGACCAGATAGACTTCATAGATATATGCAGAACAGTCCACCCTAAAACAACAGAATACTCATTCTTCTCAAATGCACATGGAACCTTCTCCAGAATAGACCACATCCTGGGTCACAAATCAGGACTCAACCGATACCAAAAGACTGACATTATTCCCTGCATATTCTCAGATCATAATGCTTTGAAACTGGAGCTCAATCACAAGGAAAAGTTCAAAAGGAACTCAAACACCTGGAAGCTAAAACCACCTTGCTTAAGAATGCTTGGATCAAACAGGAGATCAAAGAAGAACTGAAACAATTCATGGAAACCAATGAGAATGAAGACACTTTGTTCCAAAACCTATGGGATACAGCAAAGGCGGTCCTAAGGGGGAAATACAGAGCCATCCAAGCCTCCCTCAAAAAAATTGAAAAATCCAGAATACACCAGCTGTCTCTACACCTTAAAGAGCTGAGAATCAACAACAAATCAAACCAACTCCACATATACGAAGGGAAATAATCAAGATTAGAGCAGAAATCAATGAGGTAAAAACCAGAGATACAGTAGAACATATCAATGAAACTAGAAGCTGGTTTTTTGAAAGAATCAGTAAGATCGATAAACCATTGGTCACACCAATCCAAAAGAAAAGAGAGAAAGCCCAAATTAATAAAATTATGAAGGAAAAGGGAGAGATCACAACTAACACCAAGGAAGTAAAAACAATCATCAGAAGTTATTATCAACAGTTATATGCCAATAAGCTAAGCAACCTAGATGAAATGGATGCATTCCTGGAAAAATATAAACCCCCAAAATTGAACCAGGAAGAAAGTAACAACCTGAATAGACCGATATCTAGTAACGAGATTGAAGCATTGATCAAAAACCTCCAAAAAACAAGAGCCCAGAACCTGATGGATTCCCTGGGGAATTCTACCAAACGTTCAAAGAAGAAATAACACCTATTCTCCTGAAGCTGTTTCAAAAAATTGAAGCAGAAGGAAAACTTCCAGACTCTTTTTATGAAGCCAGCATTACCCTGATCCCCAAACCAGGCAAAGACCCTACCAAAAAGGAGAATTTCAGACCAATATCACTGATGAATATGGATGCTAAGACTCTCAACAAGATCCTAGCAAACAGGATCCAACAGCAGATTAAAAAGATTATCCACCATGACCAAGTGGGATTGATCCCTGGGCTACAAGGATGGTTCAGCATTCGCAAATCAATCAATGTGATAGAACAAATCAATAAGAGAGAAGAACCACATGATCCTCTCAATTGATGCAGAAAAAGCATTTGACAAAATCCAGCATCCGTTCTGATTAAAAAGCTTCAAAGTATAGGGATAGAGGGAACATTCCTGAACTTCATAAAATCTATTTATGAAAGACCCACAGCAAATATCATCCTCAATGGGAAAAAGCTTGCAGCCTTCCTGATGAGATCGGGAACAAGACAAGGATGCCCACTTTCACCACTCTTGTTCAACATAGTATTAGAAGTCCTAGCAACAGCAATCAGACAACAGAGAGAAATAAAAGGTATCCAAATTGGCAATGAAGAAGTCAAACTCTCTCTCTTCGCAGATGACATGATTCTTTATATGGAAAACCCAAAAGACTCCACCCCCAAACTACTAGAACTCATACAGCAATTCAGCAACATGGCAGGATACAAAGTCAATGTACAGAAATCAATGGCTTTCTTATACACTAATAATGAAAATACAGAAAGGGAAATTAGAGAATCGATTCCATTTACTATAGCACCAAGAACCATAAGATACCTGGGAATAAACCTAACCAAAGAGGTAAAGGATCTGTACTCGAGGAAGTACAGAACACTCATGAAAGAAATTGAAGAAGACACAAAAAGATGGAAAACCATTCCATGCTCTTGGATCAAAAGAATAAAAATAAACACATTATTAAAATGTCTATACTGCCTAGAGCAATCTATACTTTCAATGAGATTCTGATCAAAATTCCACCAGTATTTCTTAAAGAGCTGGAGCAAATAATCCTAAAATTTGTATGAAATCAGAAGAGACCCCGAATTGCTAAGGAAATGTTGAAAAACAAAAATATAACTGGCGGCATCACATTACCTGATTTCAAGCTTTACTACAAAGCTGTGATCACCAAGACAGCATGGTACTGGCATAAAAACAGACACATAGACCAGTGGAACAGAGTAGAAAACCCAGATATGGACCCTCAACTCTATGGTCAAATAATTTTTGACAAAACAGGAAAAAATATACAGTGTAAAAAAGACAGTCTCTTCAATAAATGGTGCTGGAAAAACTGGACAGCTATACGTAGAAGAATGAAACTCAACCACTCTCTTACACCGTACACAAAGATAAACTCGAAATAAATAAAAGACCTCAATGTGAGACAGGAATCCATCAGAATCCTAGAGAAGAACATAGGCAATAACCTCTTCGATATCAGCCACAGCAACTTCTTTCAAGATATGTCTCCAAAGGCAAAGGAAACAAAAGCGAAAATGAACTTTTGGGACTTCATCAAGATCAAAAGCTTCTGCACAGCAGAGGAAACATTCAAGAAAACAAAGGGGCAACCCACGGAATGGGAGAAGATATTTGCAAATGACAGTACAGAAAAAAGGTTGATATCCAGGATCTATAATGAACTCCTCAAACTCAACACACACGAAACAGGCAAACACATCAAAAAATGGGCAGAAGATATGAACAGACACTTCTCCAATCAAGACATACAAATGGCTATCAGACACATGAAAAAATGTTCATCATCACTAGCCCTCAGGGAGATTCAAATTAAAACCACATTGAGATATCACCTTACACCAGTTAGAATGGCCAAAATTAACAAAACAGGAAACAACATGTGTTGGAGAGGATGTGGAGAAAGGGGAACCCTCTTTCACTGTTGGTGGGAATGCAAGTTGGTGCAGCCACTTTGGAGAACAGTGTGGAGATTCCTCAAGAAATTAAAAATAGAGCTTCCCTATGACCCTGCCATTGCACTCCTGGGTATTTACCCCAAAGACACAGATGTCGTGAAAAGAAGGGCCATCTGTACCCCAATGTTCATAGCAGCAATGGCCACGGTCGCCAAACTATGGAAAGAACCAAGATGCCCTTCAACGGATGAATGGATAAGGAAGATGTGGTCCATATACACTATGGAGTATTATGCCTCCATCAGAAAGGACGAATACCCAACTTTTATAGCAACATGGATGGGACTGGAAGAGATTATGCTGAGTGAAATAAGTCAAGCAGAGAGAGTGAATTATCATATGGTTTCACTTATTTGTGGAGCATAACCAATAGCATGGAGGACAAGGGGCATTAGAGAGGAGAAGGGAATTTGGGTAAATTGGAAGGGGAGGTGAACCATGAGAGACTATGGACTCTGAAAAACAATCTGAGGGGTTTGAAGTGGCGGGGGGGTGGGAGGTTGGGGGTACCAGGTGGTGGGTATTATAGAGGGCACGGATTGCATGGAGCACTGGGTGTGGTGAAAAAATAATGAATACTGTTTTTCTGAAAATAAATAAATTGAAAATAATAATAATAATAAATAAAAATAAAAAACAATGAATACTGTTGCGCTGAAAAGAAATGAAAAAAATATATTTATCCAAACAAATAAGAGCCCAGGGCCAGAAGGCTTCCCAGGGGAATTCTACCAAACATTTAATGAAGAATTAATTCCTATTTTCCTGAAACTGTTCCAAAAAATAGAAATGGAAGGAAAACTTCCAACTCCTTTTATGAGGCAGCATCAGCTTTATCCCAAAACCAAACAAGGATCCCATCAAAAAAGAGAATTAGAGACCATATCCTTGATGAACACAGATGCGAAAATTCTCACTGATATACTAGCCAAAGGATCCAACAGTACATTAAAAGGATTATTCACCACGACCAAGGGGGATTTATTCCAGGGCTGCAAGGTTGGTTCAACATCCTCAAATCAATCAATGTGATACAATACATTAATAAACGAAAGAACAAGAACTATATGATCCTCTCAATAGATGCTGAAAAACCATTTGGCAAAGTACAGCACCCCTTCCTGATCAAAACTCTTCAAAGTGTAGGGATAGAGGGCACATACCTCAATATCATCAAAGCCATCTAAGAAAAACCCACCACAAATATCATTCTCAATGGAGAAAAACCAATAGCTTTTCCGCTAAGGTCAGGAACACAGCAGGGATGTCCATTATTTATCACCACTGCTATTCAACATAGTCTGGGAATATCCTAGTCTAGCAATCAGACAACAAAAAGAAATTAAAGGCATCCAAATCGGCAAGGAAGAAGTCAAACTCTCAATCTTTGCAGATGAAATGATACCATATGTGGAAAACCCAAAAGACTCCACTCCAAAACTGCTAGAACTCATACAGGAATTTAGTAAAGTGTCAGGATATAAAATCAATGCACAGAAATCAGTTGCATTTCTATACAGCAACTGCAAGACAGAAGAAAGAGAAATTAAGGAGTCAATCCCATTTACATGTGCACCCAAAACCACAAGATACCTAGGAATAAACCCAGCCAAAGAGGCAAAGAAACTATACTCAGAAAACTATAAGGTACTCATGAAAGAAATTGAGAAAGACACAAAGAAATGGAAAAAGTTCCATGCTCATGGATTGGAAGAACAAATATTGTGAAAATGTCTAGGCTACCTAAAGTATTCTACACATTTAATGCAATCCCTATCAAAATCCCATTCATTTTTTTCAAAGAAATGGAACAAATAATCCTAAAATTTATATGAAATGAGAAAAGACCTCAAATAGCCAGAGGAATGTTGAAAAAGAAAGCCAAAGTTGGTGGTATCTCAATTCCGGACTTCAAGCTCTATTACAAAGCTATCATCATCAAGACAGTATGGTACTGGCACAAAAACAGACACACAGATCAATAGAACAGAATAGAGAGCCCAGGAATGGACTCTCAACTCTATGGTAAACTAATCTTCCACAAAGCAGGAAGGAATGTCCAATGGAAAAAAGACAGCCTCTTCAACAAATGGTGTTGGGAAAATTGTACAGCCAGCCACATGCAGAAAAATGAAATTGGATCATTTCCTTACACCACGCACAAAAAAAGAGACTCCAAATGGATGCCGGACCTCAATGTGAGAAAGGAATCCATCAAAATCCTTGAGGAGAACACAGGCAGCAACCTCTTCAACTTCAGCTGCAGCAACTTCTTCCTAGGAACATTGTCAAAGGCAAGGGAAGCAAGGGCAAAAATGAACTATTGGGATTTCATCAAGATCAAAAGCTTTTGCACAGCAAAGGAAACAGTTAGCAAAACCAAAAGACAACTGACAGAATGGGAGAAGATATTTGCAAACGACGTATCAGATAAAGGGCTAGTATCCAAAATCTTTAAAGGGCTCAGCAAACTCAACACCCAAAGAACAAATAATCCAATTAAGAAATGGGCAGAGGACATGAACAGACATTTCTGCAAAGAAGACATCCAGATAGCCAAAGACACATGAAAAAATGCTCCACATCCCTCGGCATCAGGGAAATACTAATCAAAACCACAATGAGATACCACCTCATGCCAGTCAGAATGGTTAAAATTAACAAGTCAGGAAATGACAGATGCTGGTGAGGATGCGGAGAAAGGGGAACCCTCCTACGCTGTTGGTGTGAATGCAAGCTGGTGCAGCCACTCTGGAAAACAGCATGGAGGTTCCTCAAAAAGCTGAAAATAGAGTGACCCTACTGGGTATTAACCCTAAAGATACAAACGTAGTGACCTGAAGGGGCACGTGCACCCGAATGTTTATAGCAGCAATGTCCACAATAGCCAGACTGTGGAAAGAACCTAGATGTCCATCAACAGATGAATGGATAAAGATGTGGTATATATACACAATGGAATACTATGCAGCCATCAAAAGAAATGAAATCTTGCCATTTGCGATGACGTGGATGGAACTAGAGGGTATTACACTGAGTGAAATAAGTCAATCGGAGAAAGACAACTATCATATGATCTCCCTGATATGAGGAAATGGAGATGCAATGTGAGGGGTTTGGGGGGTAGAAAAAGAATAAATGAAACAAGATGGGATTGGGAGGGAGACAAACGATAAGAGACTCTTAATCTCTCAACACAAACTGAGGGTTGCTGGGGGGTGAGGGGTCAGGAGAGGGAGGTTGGGTTATGGACATTGGGGAGGGCATGTGCTACGGTGAGTGCTGTGAAATGTGTAAACCTGGCAATTCACAGACCTGTACCCCTGGGGCTAAAAATATATTATATGTTTATAAAAGAAATTTAAAAATTAATTTTAAAAAAGATGGCTCTTTGAAGATACTTTTAAAGATTTATTTATTTATTTGAAACAAGAGAGTGAGAGAGAGAGACCTCGTGCAGTGGGGAGGAAGGGGCAGAAGGAATGGGAGAGAATCTCCAACAAACTTCCCACTGAACACAGAGTCCAGCTGGGGCTTGATCCCATAACCCTGAGATCGTGAGCTGAGCTGAAATCAAGAGAGTCAGAAGACACTTAACTGAGCCACGCAGATACCCTGAAAACACTTTTTAAATTGATAAACTCTGGCAAAACTATCCAAGAAAAATAGAAGGCACTCCTACTCAATTTCAGGAATAAAAAGGAACATTGAGACAGGTATCGCAGTCGTTTCTTAAAAATAAGGTGTAATTTATGATAATAAATTAAAATTCTTTAGTTGAAATGTACAAATTGTTAGAAAATCATAACATATCACAAATGACACAACACACTATAGAAAAGCTGAATAATCCTACACCTATTAGAGACATTATCCATAATTTAAAACAATCCCTCAAAAATATTCCCAGCCCATCTGGTTTCAGCAGTGAATTCCACCAAATATTTAAACAATTAGTATAGAAACTGTATCAATCATACATAAATTTTTCAATTACTCTATTCTTCAAAAATCATTTTAAAAATCTCACACAGAACAGTAAAAAAGGAGTAAATTTGCAACTTGTTTTATGAGGTCAACCTAAGCTTGATACCAAAACCACCAAAGTATGACAAGGACATTTCTTTTTTAAAGATTTTATTTATTTTTATTTATTTATCAGAGGGTGGGGGAGAGCGAGCACAGGCAGACAGAATGGCAGGCAGAGGCAGAGGGAGAAGCAGGCTCCCCGCCGAGCAAGGAGCCCGATGTGGGACTCGATCCCAGGACGCTGGGATCATGACCTGAGCCGAAGGCAGCTGCTTAACCAACTGAGCCACCCAGGCGTCCCAACAAGGACATTTCAAAAAAAGAGTAAAACCATCCAATCTCACTTGTGGACATAGATGAAAGGTCCTAAACAAAATATTAACAAATCAAATTCCATGATAGATATAAAGAATTGTATATCACAACCAAATTGGCCTACTTCAAGAATTCAGGGTAAGTTTAATTTTAAAAAGCAATAATATAATTCACCAAGTTAACAGAATAAAAGAGTAAAATCATGCGATCATCTCAATAGAAAAAGCATTGATTAATTTCAACATCAATTCATGATTAACTTCATAAATGTATATAAAGTAAAACTTGCAGCATACATCAAACTTAATGGTACAATCCTAAAGGATTTCCTTCTGAGATTAGGAGAGAGAAGAAATGCTAAATCATACCAATTCTGTCAACATTTCATTGAAGATTCTAGCTTATATATTGTATATATAGAAAATTCAAGAGTCTCCTCCATCCTCAAAAGATATCGTTTCCATGCTGGTGCATGGTGTGACTGGCAGCTTCTGGCTAGTGTTATATTTAATATAACCAGTAGATCCCAGGGTCATGTGGCCACTGCCTTACCTTCTCTTCTGTAGACTAAGTTCCTCAGCCATCAGATAGTAGTGCTGGCTGAAGACCTGAATGTGTGGAAGGAAAATCCATCCTGAAATATATGTCAATTCTGGTCAATATGGAAGATGCCCAATGTGGTCAATTCTTTACCAAAGAGCTGGTTGTCCTCCTTACAGGATGGTGCTGTCCTGGGGACTCGGTGTTGTGTCTGCGCTGGAAGAGTGGACATTCATCCATGGCAGTAATTAAGTTGCCTTATTAAGTGGGAGTCCATGCAGTTGGGCCCATACATGATCTCCATCCCTGAGACACTGGCTACTCTGTTCATTGTCCCTGTTGTACCAGCGCTGGGAGAGTCAATGGCAGAAACTGGCGGCTATCCACTGATTCTCTGGGGCTGTTGGGTGTCTCATCATTGAGGATGCTTTCTGACGGGCACAAACACAGGCAGCACTTGACACCCAATCTCACAGATCATTTACATGCCTCTTCTCCAGAGAGTCCTGAGTCCTCTCCCCCGTTATTTCTTGTCTAGGCCCCTGACCAAGCCATTCTGCATTGCCTGTGAGTCTGTAGGCTTACTTCAGGTCACTTTTTTCCCTACACAAACTGAAGTATCAGAGACACTGACCAAAGCTCTGCCAATTAGGATGATTTCTTCTCACTGCCATCTTTCTGGGTCATCCCAGGTGGGTCTCTGGTTTAGCTGCAGCCCATTTTGGGCTTACACTCACATACTGACCTAAACCACCTATGGACCAAATTCAGCCTCTTTCCTTCTTCATCCGCTGGTCATAACGAACTCTCCATGGGGTACGATGTAGGTCGGTCAGGACCAACTACAATCCACCCTAAGATGGCGATGGAACATCTGGGATCAGCCATGAACAGGGCCAGAGGGCACAAGGAGGCTACATGAGTAGGTGGCCCAAACATCCATATCCTTCCCCGCTGCTGCCCTCGTACCTCCCACTCGGTTCATACCTCACGCACTCGTGGTGCACTCCAGTCAGATGGCCCATCCACGTCACGTGAGCCTGCAGCCAGAGTCGCCCACCCTGGACCTCGATTCTGTCAGACCACCCAGTCGCGAGCTGGGTAGACTCATCCGGGATCCATCAAGTGTCAGGCTCCTGGCAACACATCTAGAACCCCCTGAAGAGCTCTCTCCACCCTGGGCCACACTCACAGCCGGACTCCTTTGGCGTCACTCAACAAACGGGGCAAGCAGTGTTCCTAGGTGAGGAACATTCTGCCTCCACGACATACAGACCTAAGCCGCTGCTTAGTGGGAGAAGGCGGGGACTGTAATAGCGCATGCTTCACTTTGGAGAGGACGCCCTGGCATGGACCAGATCACGAGACTGTTTTAAAACTTTACTGATGTGGGAGATGTCTGACTCTCCATGGGCTTCATCCCCCATCCTCCGGAGCACACAGGCCTTGCTAAGGCCTCCAACATTCTCGCCACTTGCTGCTCCTCCAGCAGAACTAACAGATGCCACTGACACAGCTGATCCGTACAATGCTCTATGGAGTACCCACAAGGACCGGACCTCTCTGGGTTATGTCATGACTAAACATGGGAGAATTAACATATTCCTGGGTCAAGACCATTCTGATGTCCTTCCCATATGCATGCAAATTACTACTAACACTCCCTGAGAAAAACTAAAAGAACATTTGCCAGATCACTGGGCGTCAGGTCTCCAGCTCTGTTAACCCACTCTAGAAAAGGTGCCACATCTGACCCGGCAGCCGCAACTAGGGACGTGACTTGGTTTGTTTGTGATCATTTGCCGACCATCATCCATCAGGATCCACCTGATTTTTGTAAGAACAAACTGGTGAATTAAATAGAAATACGATGGAAGCTATCACCCTTTTATCCTTTAGGGTTTTAACAGTGGCATTAATTTCTTCCCTCATGCCCATGATGTGAAACTGCTTTTGACAATCTTGACCTGGGGCGAGGCACAGTCTCGAAAGCTTGCACCACGGGTTCCTCACTAAGCTCTCCCATTCCTGGCAAAGGACCCCGTATCATGGATCTGCAAGATTTAGAGGAACCCATACTGTGTCTCTGGCAAAAGTGTTCCCAACCCTGAATCAGACCTTGGAAATACTACCCCTAATGTGGAAGGCCCTAAGCAAGGCTGCGGGGTAAGAAGCACAAATTGCACCACATTGTCACTGGAACTGACGGCAAAAAAAGACCAACCCATCCTTCAGGGTCATCATGCTCTATCAGCTGTAGTTCTGGGTGCATGGGATACTGGAGGACAGCACCCCAACCCTACAAGCTCCTGAGTTAGCTCCTTGGCCAACAGCTCTGACAAGAGAGCATGATGAGATTAAAACCACACTGAGACACCACTAGACAAACACTAGAATGTCAAAAACTTGAGTCTGTCCATACCAAGTGGTGACACTGTGATTTACAGTAAGAAATATTTTCTCTTTGTATCCTGTTCTAGCATAAACTTCTAAAACCCTTAGATTTTCTCAGTTTTCCATTACATTAACGAGGTGACTTTGTGACCTAGGGATGGGGGTTGGTTGTCAGGAGAACCGAACCAACCAGGTGATCAGAGGAACTTTCCGCCCCACCCCTGTGGTGGAGGGGAACAGGGAGAGAGTCTGGAGACTGAGTCAGTCACCAATAACCAATTATTTAATCAATCACAGTTACGCAATGAAGCCTCTGTGAGAACCCAAAAGGACAGGGTTCAGAGAGCTTCTAGGCTGGTGAATATGCAGCAATGTCGGCACAGCAGCACACTAGGGAAGGCACGGACACTCTGCGCCCTTTCCCCACACCTTGCCCCGTGCCTCTCTCCCATCTGGCTGTTCCTGAGTTCTAGCCTTTTACAAGACACACAATCTAATTAGTAAAATTTGAATTCTGAATTCTGGGAGCCACTCCAGCAAATTAATCAAGCCCATGGAGGGCGCTGTTGAAGCCCACAGTCTATAGCCAGTGGGTCAGAGCACAGGTAACAACCAGACTTGTGACCAGCATCTGAAACTAGAGAGAGGCAGTCTTGGAGGACTGAACTTGCAGAAGCTGAAACCAGAAACTGAACAGGACACCCAGCTAGACGGCAAGAATTGCTCGGTGGAAACTCCCCTTCAACTTCATGTTGAAGATGGGTCCAGGAACCTAAAATATAAGTGTTAGAGAAAATGTAGAGCCACTGGAATTCTCATTCACTGCTGGTGGGAATGCAACATGGTATAACCACTTTGTTCAACAGTCTGTCACTTTCTCCAAGTTGAACGTTCGCCTACAATCACCGAGCCGTTCTACTGCAGGTACTTCTAAAGAGAGCGAAAGCATGTGTTCATGCCCATACTTGTACACAATGTTGGTAGCAGAAAGGGGGGCTACTGATAGGGAGGAAATATGAGGGGCTTTGGAGGTACTGGGGATGCCCTATTTTTTTACCTGGGTAGGGAATACATGGTTATGTTTATTTTGTGATAATTTGGGGGGCCAAATACTTACAATTTGTTTACTTTGCCATTTGTTAAAAAAATGATTTTTAAAAATTTTTCAAGCTTATTGAAGAAAATATCCCTAAAATATCACAAAATATCAAAATATTTATTGCTCCTTCCAGTATGTAATATAAAATTATCACCATGGAACTCAAGGTGACTTTTAAATTGAGAACTAGCAGTTGGGGAGAGTCATTTATGTGGAGGAAAGCATACCAAAAAATTTAGGGCTTATGGTCTTACCTAAAAATATGAAGAGTAAAACCTTTCTTTTCTCTTTGAATGGCAAAATGTATCCGTTTCATTGTTGTGGATTTCCAAACAGAGCAGCAAAATAAATGTGGTTTGAAATAACAGCAAAAAAATGTGTGTGTTTGTGTTCAAATCTGGAAATTGACCTAAAATTTGAAGTAATTTAAAGAAAGTGACCAAAGTAAGAGGGACAATAAATATCTTGCACATAGTTTTAAAAGTTAGCTGCAGAAGAAATAGCTCTTGGTAGAAATTTAAAACAAGTGATGGAGGCGGAAGTCATATGTATTGATATTTATATACTCCAAATGTCCGAAAAGGGATTTGAAGTGACTTATAGGGAAGAATAAAGATACATAAGAAATAGTTCATGAAATAGGAATGAAAAGAGGAAAGCAGTGCTGTAAAAATAAATAAGGGAGGAGACTTATCCCAAGCATAAGTCTGCCAAAAATACGTTTCCGACTCAGATTTTTCCCCGACCCCCAGACTTACACATATCTTCTCACCTATTGGATTTGAACCACGATATCTGTACTTGACAGTGCCTGGGCATAGGCCGTGTTGCCCACCTATATTTGCGTTAGTAAAATTTAAGCTACACCTTCAGTATTATCAGCTAATCCAACCAGGAATCATATCCCAGGGGTGACAGCTTGTGCTCTAATCCAGAAGCCCAGCTCCGGGGCGCCTGGGGGGCTCAGTGGGTTAAGCCTCTGCCTACAGCTCAGGTCATGATCTCAGAGTCCTAGGATCGAGCCCCGCATCGGGCTCTCTGCTCTGTGGGAAGTCTGCTTCTCCTTCTCTCTCCGCCTGCCTCTCTGCCTACTTGTGATCTCTGTCAAATAAATAAATAAATAAAATCTTAAGAAGCAGCAGCAGCAGCCCAGCTCAAGCGGCAACTCTTCCACGTGCCTGTTATCTTATCTCCTGTCAACACCAGAGGTGTGCTAATCAGCATAATGAATGTTTAAAAAATGAGTTTCGCTGTTAAAGTGAATAGCCCAGAGGATGGTAGAAATAAGCTCTCGATGGAGAAATCAGAGGTATTTCATAGATATCTGTTGAATAAAATACATTCAAGACGCTCTTCTCCTTCTCAAGGCTAGAGTTTAAGAGACAGCAGAACCTCTGCTGTGAATCTTTGTCTGAGCTGCTTGAGCATCTGATACCCAAACCGTCCTCTCTCCAGCCACTGGGACTGAGGACTCACTGCTTTATGCGTCTGCCATGGCTGAACCTTTTATGAAGATGTCATTGTCATAGCTACTAGGACAGAGGGCAATGACCCTATCAACCTTATAAAACAGTGTATGTTAATTATTTTGTGCCTGCTTGCTAATAAATGCTCACCTTAAATATAAAAGTCTGTGTGCAGGGCAGAAATTGCTCTAACATTTGCCGTCAGTGTGACCTGATGTCAGTCTAGAACTGAGCTGACGCTCATCCATCTTGGATTTTGGGGTCCTTACTATTATCAACCAAAAAGAACCTAACAGTCATGCAAAACCAAGGCTTAGGTCAGTCCACAATTTACAGGTGAGGTCCTCTCAGATGTGGAAATCCATAACTAAATTCAAGCGGCCCTGCTTCCAGAATGCTATTCCTTCTGTTTTCTTTTTTCCTAAATCAATAGGACTACCATTTATCTTGTCGTCCAAGCCAAAACCTGGTGTCATCCTGCCTCACCCAGTGTAATTTCCCATATGCCAATACCTCTCTAAGCTTTTGCGGTTTTTTCTAATATAGTAAGGAACTCAATCTTCGCTGTAGGGTACAAGGAGAAAACCGAAACACCAAGCTTAAGTAGTAACTGAAGGTCACACAGCTACTAAGAGGAGAAACCAAGATTCAAACCCAAGCAGCCTGGCTCAGAATCTTCACTCTTACCCACACCCCTACAGGTTTTATCTTCTTAAATATGTTACTCTATATCCTTATCTCCAAGCCCACAATTATCCCTTAGGCCAGGCATCATTTCCTACCTTAACTACGGGAGTAGCTCCGATCTCAGACCTCTCACTATCCGAACAAAATGCAAATTATATCATTATGTTCACCTGCACCACTGTGTGATGTAGGTGACCAAGGCTCAACTCCTTGGAAAAATTCGAGGGCCCTTATGATTTGGTTTGCCCCCTTGCCCACTGAGATGGGCCCCCTCCACATAGCACTCCAAGCCCAAGCTTGACAGCCTACCTGAAGGCTCAGAAACTCTCTCCTAGTCCTTAATGCTTCTGTTCTTCCTGGCCCCTCTACTGCAAATGGCTTTCCTCTCCCCGTCTCCCTGAAGAAATTCTATCAGCCCTTCAAGACCAAACCCTCTGTGACAGCTTACCTATGCTCCCATGGAATTAGTCAGATCCTCTACGGCACTCCAGTAGAACTCCTGCACTTGGCTTTATTATAGACAGACCACTTGTCTGTTTCTTCTATTAGCATTCATGGAGGGCAGGTGTCACATCTTACTCATCTTGGCATCTCTAGTAGCCATGTAAATAAATCTGCATTTAATAAAATAAATGGGTGAAAGGAAGTAGAAACAATCATCAGAAGTTATTATCAACAGTTATATGCCAATAAGCTTAGCAACCTAGACGAAATGGATGCATTCCTGGAAAAATATAAACTACCAACATTAAGCCAGGAAGAAATTGACAACCTGAATAGACCGATATCTAACAACGAGATTGAAGCAGTGATCAAAAACCTCCAAAAAACAAGAGCCCAGGACATGATGGATTCCCTGGGGAATTCTACCAAACCTTCAAAGAAGAAATAACACCTATTCTCCTGAAACTGTTTCAAAAAATTGAAGCAGAAGGAAAACTTCCAGACTCTTTTTATGAAGCCAGCATTACCCTGATCCCCAAACCAGGCAAGGACCCTACCAAAAAGGAGAATTTTAGACCAATATCACTGATGAATATGGATGCTAAGATTCTCAACAAGATTCTAGCCAACAGGATCCAACAGCACATTAAAAAGATTATCCACCATGATCAGGTGGGATTCATCCCTGGGCTACAAGGATGGTTCAACATTCGCAAATCAATCTATGTGATACAACAAATTAATATGAGAAGAGAGAAGAACCACATGGTCCTCTCAATTGATGCAGAAAAAGCATTTGACAAAATCCAGCATCCGTTCCTGATTAAAACGCTTCAAAGTATAGGGATAGAGGGAACATTCCTGAACCTCATCAAATCTATCCATGAAAGACCCACAGCAAATATCATCCTCAATAGGAAAAAGCTTGCAGCCTTCCCATTGAGATCAGGAACAAGACAAGGATGCCCACTTTCACCACTCTTGTTCAACATAGTATTAGAAGTCCTAGCAACAGCAATCAGACAACAGAGAGAAATAAAAGGTATCCAAATTGGTAATGAAGAAGTCAAACTCTCTCTCTTCGCAGATGACATGATTCTTTATATGGAAAACCCAAAAGACTCCACCCCCAAACTACTAGAACTCATACAGCAATTCAGCAATGTGGCAGGATACAAAGTCAATGTGCAGAAATCAGTGGCTTTCTTATACACTAACAATGAAAATACAGAAAGGGAAATTAGAGAATCGATTCCATTTACTATAGCACCAAGAACCATAAGATACCTGGGAATAAACCTAACCAAAGAGGTAAAGGATCTGTACTCAAGGAACTACAGAACACTCATGAAAGAAATTGAAGAAGACACAAATAGATGGAAGACCATTCCATGCTCTTGGATCGGAAGAATAAACATTGTTAAAATGTCTATACTGCCTAGAGCAATCTATACTTTTAATGCCATTCCGATCAAAATTCCACCGGCATTCTTCAAAGAGCTGGAGCAAATAATCCTAAAATTTGTATGGAATCAGAAGAGACCCCGAATCGCTAAGGTAATGTTGAAAAACAAAAATAAAGCTGGCGGCATCACGTTACCTGATTTCAAGCTTTATTACAAATCTGTGATCACCAAGACAGCATGGTACTGGCATAAAAACAGACACATAGACCAGTGGAACAGAGTAGAGAGCCCAGATATGGACCCTCTACTCTATGGTCAATTAATCTTCGACAAAACAGGAAAAAATATACAGTGGAAAAAAGACAGTCTCTTCAATAAATGGTGCTGGGAAAACTGGACAGCTATATGTAGAAGAATGAAATTCAACCATTCTCTTACACTGTACACAAAGATCAACTCAAAATGGATAAAAGACCTCAACGTGAGACAGGAATCCATCAGAATCCTAGAGGAGAACATAGGCAGTAACCTCTTCGATATCAGCCACAGCAACTGCTTTCAAGATATGTCTCCAAAGACAAAGGAAACAAAAGCGAAAATAAACTTTTGGGACTTCATCAAAATCAAAACCTTCTGCACAGCAAAGGAAACAGTCAACAAAACAAAGAGGCAACCCACGGAATGGGAGAAGATATTTGCAAATGACAGTACAGACAAAAGGTTGATATCCAGGATCTATAATGAACTCCTCAAACTCAAAACACACGAAACAGGCAAACACGTCAAAAAATGGGCAGAAGATATGAACAGACACTTCTCCAATCAAGACATACAAATGGCTATCAGACACATGAAAAAATGTTCATCATCATTAGCCCTCAGGGAGATTCAAATTAAAACCACATTGAGATATCACCTTACACCAGTTAGAATGGCCAAAATTAACAAAACAGGAAACAACATGTGTTGGAGAGGATGTGGAGAAAGGGGAACCCTCTTTCACTGTTGGTGGGAATGCAAGTTGGTGCAGCCTCTTTGGAGAACAGTGTGGAGATTCCTCAAGAAATTAAAAATAGAGCTTCCCTATGACCCTGCCATTGCACTCCTGGGTATTTACCCCAAAGACACAGATGTCGTGAAAAGAAGGGCCATCTGTACCCCAATGTTCATAGCAGCAATGGCCACGGTCGCCAAACTATGGAAAGAACCAAGATGCCCTTCAACGGATGAATGGATAAGGAAGATGTGGTCCATATACATATGGAGTATTATGCCTCCATCAGAAAGGATGAATACCCAACTTTTGTAGCAACATGGACGGGACTGGAAGAGATTATGCTGAGTGAAATAAGTCAAGCAGAGAGAGTCAATTATCATATGGTTTCACTTATTTGTGGAGCATAACAAATAGCATGGAGGACAAGGGGCGTTAGAGAGGAGAAGGGAATTTGGGTAAATTGGAAGGGGAGGTGAACCATGAGACACTATGGACTCTGAAAAACAATCTGAGGGGTTTGAAGTGGCGGGGGGGTGGGAGGTTGGGGTACCAGGTGGTGGGTATTATAGAGGGCACGGCTTGTATGGAGCACTGGGTGTGGTGAAAAAATAATGAATAATGTTTTTCTGAAAATAAATAAATTGGAAAAAAAATAGTTCATTCTAGGTGAAGCAATAAATTTCAACTCTAAGTTTAAAAAAAAATAAAATAAAATAAATAAATGGGTGATTGACAGAGGCACCATATTCAGGTGAAAGATTTGGCTCTCGGCTTCCAGACAGTCATGGCAAAATAAAGGGGAGTGGGATGGAGAAGGAGGAGGAAGACGGAGTTGCAAGGAAGGCAGGAGGAGGGGAGGGAAAGAACAGAGAACAGATACACAATAGTATATTCCTTCCAATTACAGGTTACTATCTAAAAAAGCAGACGTACAAATTCTGCTTCTGCATTTCCTAAACTGCTTTTGAACTGCAGGGGAAGTCGGGGAATGAGCGAGTTAGTGAGATTGAAACTGCCGTCAGAATGTGTTGTGCTGGCATCAGAGATTTCACAGGAAATTTTGGACGGTGACAAGGACTGCCAGTGAGTCCAGGGCTGGGTATGGCTGCAGGGCTACTGAAACCTCTTCCAGTCTCTGTGCCGCTCCCAAGAAAATACCTCCATAAGCAAAAACAAACCTAGCCCCTGACTTCAGGGAATTTTCTTACTAATTGGGGGAGGGAGAAGGTATATATCAGTCAAGATCTAATTGGGAAAACAAAACCACCTCTGCCCAACCTCCACTTTGTTCCCTTTCACAGATGATGATCTCATGAAGAGTCCCTAATTCACATGCGAATCTCCATCTCAGAGGCTGTTTCTAGGGAGCTGGACCTGTGACACTAGAAATTCTAGAATGTTCAGCATAGACGGAGGCCAAGATGTCTCCCTGAGACCCAATGTATTCACTGCCTATGGACTTTGCTCAGGGTTCCAGATACAAACTAATAATAATATCCAGCATTTGCTAAGTACTTACATGTGCAAATAATTTACACATGTTAACTCACTTCATCTTTACAACTTCATTTTGCAGATGAGGAAACTGAGGCACAGAAAGAATAAGAGACTAGATTCAGATCACACAGCTGGTATGTTAGTGGTGCCAGATGACACACCCAGAGAGTCTTTGATGTAGGCGGACTTCACTGTGATTCCTCTCATGGACATGGGTTTGGTAAATGGTTGTTTTCCCGTGTTGGTGAATGTTGGTGAATGTTGGTGAACGTTGGTGTCCCAGGCAGACACCCACATTCTCTTGGTGGAATCAGATTTTTGGAAGAAAACTGTTCGTGCTTTCTATTAGTAGATTTCTCTCTCTTATTGTGTTCTGTTTATACAAATACCAACACTACTTTGCATTAACCAAAGACACCACCCAGAAAGAGTGAGCAAGACCTAGAACTAAACATCTCTTGAAATAATTCCTAGAAAGGGAAGTACCCAAGTAGATCATCAAGGGGCAAATATGTGGGTACATTCAATTTATTCTCAGCCTTTTCTTACTTTGAGTTTTAAAACGTTTTCACCTTTACCAAGGTATAATTGACACATAAGAGTTGTATATGCTTAAGGTATACAACTTCACAGTTTGATATCAAAACATTGTATATATTGTGAAATATCACCAACAATCAAGCTAATTAACATATCCATTACTTCACAGTTACTTCTTTCTTCTTTCTCTTTTCTTTAGTGAGAACTAAAATGGTGAGAACACTTAAGAATCTACCTTCTTGACAAACTTTAAGTATAAAAAAACATATGTTAGTGGCAGTTACCATGCTGTTCCAGTGAGACAACACCTCATGCCTGTTAGAATGGCTTTATCAAAAAAAAAACAAGAGATAGCAAGTGTTGGTGAGGATGTGGATAAAAGGGGACCCTTACACACTACTGGTAGGAAGGGAAATTGGTGCTCCTACTATGGAAAACAATATGGAGAAAATTTTTGCATCTGTGTTCATCAGGAATATTGCTCTGTAATTCTCCTTTTTGGTGGGGTCTTTGTCTGGTAATGTTGTCCTCATAAAATGAGTTTGGAAGTTTTCCTTCCATTTCTGTTTTTTGGAAGTTTCAGAATAGGTATTAATTCTTCTTTAAATCTTTGGTATAAATCCCTTGAGAAACATCTGTCCCTGGGCTCTTGTTTATTGGGAGATTTTTTTATTACTGCTTCAATTTCCTTGCTGGTTACGGGTCTGTTTAGATTTTCCATTTCTTCCTGGTTCAGTCTTGGTAGTTTATACATCTCTAGGAACATATCCATTTCTTCCAGATTGTCTAATTTGTTGCCAAAATACTAGCCAATAGGATCCAACAGTACATTAAAAGGATTATTCATAAATATATATTTAAAAAAATAAAAAATAAAATTTAAAAAAAAAAAGGATTATTCACCACAACCAAGTGAGATTTATTCCAGGACTGCAGGATTAGTTCAACATCCCTAAATCAATCATTGTGATGCACTACATTAATACAAGAAAGGACAAGAACCACATGATACTCTCAATAGATGCTGAAAAAGCATTTGACAAAGTACAACATCCTTTCTTGATTAAAATTCTTCACAGTGTAGGGATAGAGGGTACAAACCTCAATATCATAAAAGCCATCTATGAAAAACCCACAGTGAATATCATTCTCAATGGGGAAAAACTGGGATAAGGGCAGGGATGCCCACTATCACCACAGCTGTTCAACATAGTACTAGAAGTCCTAGCCTCAGCAATCAGACAACAAAAAGAAATAAAAGGCATCCGAGTCAGCAAAAAAGAAGTCTCACTCTTTGCAGATGATATAATACTTTATGTGGAAATCCCAAAAGGCTCCACTCTAAACCTGCTAGAACTCATACATAAATTCAGTAAAGTGTCAGGATACAAAATCAATGCACAGGGGCACCTGGGTGGCTCAGTGGGTTAAGCCTCTGTCTTCAGCTCAGGTCATGATCCCAGGATCCTGGGATTAAACTCCCACATTGGGCTCTCTGCTCAGCGGGGAGCCTGCTTTCCCCTCTCCCCCTCTGCCTGCCTCTATGCCTACTTGTGATCTCTGTCAAATAAATAAATAAAATCTTTTTTTTTTAAATCAATGCACAGAAATCAGTTGCATTTCTGTACTCCAACAACAAGACAGAAGAAAGAAAATTTAAGGAGTCAATCCCATTTACAACTGCATGCAACCATAAGACACCTGGGAATAAATCTAACCAAAGAGACAAAGGATTTGTACTCAGAAAACTACAGAACACTCATGAAAGAAATTGAGGAAGACGCAAAGAAATGGAAACCCATGCTCATGGGTTGGAAGAAAAAATACTGTGAAAATATCTATGCTACCTAAAGCAATCTACACATTGAATACAATCTCTATCAAAATACCATCAACTTCTTTCACAGAAATGGAACAAATAATCCTAAAATTTATATGGAACCACAAAAGACCCCAAATAGCCAGAGGAATGTTGAAAAAGAAAGCCAAAGTTGGTGGCATCACAATTCCAGACTCCAAGTTCTATTACAAAGCTGTAATCATCAAGACAGTATGGTACTGGCACAAAAACAGACACATAGATCAATGGAACAGAATAGAGAGCCCAGAAATGGACCCTCAACTCTATGGTCAACTAATCTTCGACAAAGCAGGAAGGAATGTTCAATGGAAAAAAGACAGTCTTTTCAACAAATGGTGTTGGGAACATTGGACAGCCACATGCAGAAGAATGAAACTGGACCATTTCCTTACACCACACAAAAAAATAGACTCAAAATGGATGCAAGACCTCAATATGAGACAGGAATCCATCAAATCCTTGAGGAGAACACAAGCAGCAACCTCTTCGACCTCAGCCACAGCAACTTCTTCCTAGAAACATAGCCAAAGGAAAGGGAAGCAAGGGCAAAAATGAACTACTGGGATTTCATCAAGATCAACAGCTTTTGTATAGCAAAGGAAATAGTCAACAAAACCAAAAGACAACCGACAGAATAGAAGATACTTGCAAATGACGTATCAGATAAAGGGCTAGTACCCAAAATCTATAAAGAACTTCTCAAACTCAACACCCAAAGAACAAATAATCCAATCAAGATATGGGCAGAAGACATGAACAGACATTTCTTCAAAGAAAACATCCAGAGGGCCAATAGAAACATGAAAAAGTGCTCAGTATCACTTGGCATCAGGGAAATACAAATCAAAACCACAATGAGATACCACCTCACACCAGTCAGAATAGCTAAAACTAACAAGTCAGGAAATGACAGATGTTGATGAGAATGCAGAGAAAGGGGAACCCTCCTACACTGTTGGTGGGAATGCAAGCTGATTCAGCCACTCTGAAAACAGTATGGAGGTTCCTCAGAAAGTTGAAAATAGAGCTACCCTATGACCCAGCAATTGCACTACTAGGTATTTATCCCAAAGATACAAATGTAGTGATTTGAAGGGGCACGTGCACCCAAATGTTTATAGCAGCAGTGTCCACAATAGCTAAACTATGGAAAGAGACCAGATGTCCACTGACAAATGAATGGATAAAGAAGATACATAGATAGATAGATAGATGATAGATTGATAGATAGATAGATAGATATAAAATAGAATATTGAAATATTGGCATATTCCATAATGGAATATTATGCAGTTATCTGAAATTGAAATCTTGCCATTTGCAACAACGTGGATGGAACTAGAGGCCATTATGCTAAGCAAAATAAGTCAATCAGAGAAAGACAATTATCATATGATCTTACTCATACTAGAATTTGATAAACAAAGCAGAGGATCATGGGGGAAGAGAGGGAAAAATGAGACAAGATGAAACCAGAGAGGGAGACAAACCATAAGAGACTCTTAATCTCAGGAAACAAACTGAGGGTTGCTGGAGAGGGGGCGCTGGGAGGGATGGGGTGGCTGGGTGATGGACATTGGGGTAGGTATGTGTTGTGGTGAGTGTTGTGTATTGTGTAAGACTGATGAATCACAGACCCATACCACTGAAGCAAATAATACATTACATGTTAATAATAATTTCAAAAAAGCAATATGGAGTTTCTTTTAAAAAAATAAAAATAGAACTACCATATGAGCCAGCAATCCCAGTTCTAGATATATATCTGAAGGAAATGATATAACTATAACTATCTCGAAAGGGTATCCATACTCCATTGTTCATTACAGCATTAGTCACGATAGCCAACATATGAAAAAAACTAAATATCCATTGATAGATGAATAGACAAAGAACATGTGGCATATATAATAATGAAATGTTTTTCAGCCTTTAAAAAGAAGATAACCCTGCTATTTGCAACAACAGGGATGAACCTGATGGTATCATGCTAAGTGAAGTAAGGCAGATACAGAAAGTCAAATATTGCATGATCTCATTTATATGTTGGATCTAAAATAGTCAAATTCATAGAAGCAGAGGGTGGAATGGTGGATGCCAGGAGAAGGGGAAATTGGAGATGTTGATCAAAGGTGGTGAAGTTTCAGTTATGCAAGATGAATGAGTTCTGGAAACAATGTATTCTTACCCTTTTAATTGCAATAATAGGTAACAGTGTATCAGTTGTCAAAGTTGTGCCAAAAGACATGGTTATCCCATACAGTGTATTCCAAAGGTCAAGAAATCATGGATGATTTGCAGTTACCATGACTTGTCTATTTCTTAAATTACCATTTCTAGAAAAATACCAATTTGTCAGAATTCAATTAAAAAAAAAGCCACTATTATGTAGGAAACAAAAATGGTAAACCAAACTTACAAAAAAAGTCTAACGGGCATGGTCTTTCAGGTCCACTTTCCTTTCGTAGCTGAGAGGGTCCTGAACACATTCTTGATTGTGTTATTATTCAAATAATTAAATGACAATAAAACAAATTCTCCTTTCTACGTGTTTTCTTTCTCAGCCTCTATGGTGTGACATAAACATGAAGCCATCAGAGAGAATGAACTGAGACAGGCTGAACTAATTTGCCACTGATGACAGTCATTATAAACAATCCGAATGCTGTTCCACCTCACTGGGATTTAAATAATCTGTCAAAAAGCCGCTATATTCTAAAATCTGTATATGGAACCAGGGGGGTATGAGGAAGAAATGAAGCCACCATTAATGAAGCCAACAGAAATATCCTCATTCCTGACGCCAAATCAAAAGAGCTGCTTTGGGATTAATTCCTTTCAGCCCCTCTTCTGTCCTCCTTCAACGCCATGTCCATGCAACAATGACTGCAGGCCCATTTCTTCACTATTTAAGAATATTGCTTAGTGTCCAGAAAATTACCTCTTCAGGACCACCTAGAGGTAAAATTATTTTTCTTAAGATTTATTTATTTGAGAGAGACAGACAGACAGAGAGCAGGAGGGAAGGGCAGAGGGAGAAAAAGAGAAAGTCCTAAGCAGACTCAGTGCTGAGCCAAGAGGCCAACGCAGGGCTCGATCCCATGAACCCAAGATCACGACCTGCCCCGAAACCAAAAGTCTGATGCTCAACTGACGGCAGCACCACACACTCCCAATTGTATGCCATTTCCGAGAATATATTCTAACGTAATCATCCTGAAAATGGAAAAACATTTATGCATAAAAATGTTCAATGTGTTGTTATCATTTATAAGAAAACATGGAAATAAACTAGATGTCCAGCAATACAGGAATGGCTAAATAAAACATTACACAGCACACAGGGGAACAGTGTGAGCTATCTGATATGAAGTTGGCAAAAGTTTTAAGAAAATTTTAAAATCTGCTGTTATCAAGCTAAATGAAAAATGGCAGGTTATGAAATTGTATACCTATGTTCTCAGTTATGCTAAATCATACAAAAATATGATAAAGAGTCGAAGATAGCCGGATCCATTTTCAAGAACATATAGGAGGGGAATTCCACTCTTCTAGCTATCAAGGTCTAGTGCTGAACAGATCAATGGACAGTCTATATATGGAATTATAACACACACACATACATATATACACATGTATGTATACACACATGTATACAGGCAAACCTCATTTTATTGCACTTCAGAGACTGCGTTTTTTACAAATTAAAGGTCTGTGGCAATCTTGCCTCAAGCATGTCTAATTGACACCATTTTCCCCAATGCCACTTGCTCCTTTCAGGTCTCTGGGTCACATTTTGGTAATTCTCATAATATTTCAAACTTTTCCATTATTATAGTTGTTATGGTGATCTGTGATCAGTGATCTTTGATGTTACTACTGTAACTGGGAATACAAGACAAAAAGCTTAATTGATAAATGTTGTGTGTGTTCTATCGACTGCCCTTCCCCACCCCGCTCTTCAGGCCTCCCTATTCCCTGAGACACAACAATGTTGATGTTAAGCCAACGAATAACCCTACAATGGCCTCCAAGTGTTCAAGTGAAAGGAATAGTCACATATCTCTCAACTTAAAATCAAAAGCTAAAAATGATTAAGCTTAGTGAGGAAGGCATATCAAAAACCAAGATAAGCCATAAGCTAGACCTCTTGAAACAGTTACCCAATTCATAAATGCAAAGGACAAGCTACTGAAGGACACTACCAGTGCTGTTCCAATGAACACACGAGTGACAGAGAGCAAAACAGCCTTATTGCTGTTATGGAGAAAATATGAGCGACCCAGAAAGATGATCAAATCAACTACAATATTCCCTTAAGCCAAAGTATAATTCAGAATGAGGCCTACTGAAACGTAATTGGGGTTCCTGGATGGCTCAGTCAGTTGAGCACCCAACTCTTGGTCTTGGGTCAGGCCTTCATCTCACAGGTTGTGGGGCTAAACCTTACCTCGGGCTCCTGCTCAGTAGGGAATCTGCTTGAGAGATTTTCTCCCTCTGCCCCTCCCACCCCAAGCACTCATTCTTTCTCTCTCTCCCAAAATAATAAACCTTTTTTAAAAAAGAAAAAATGATTACCACAATTAAGTTGGTTAACACCTCATGCAACTACCTTTTTTCTGTGTGCTGAGAACTTTTAAAATCTACTCCATTAGCAACTTTCAAGAACACAGTAGAGCACAGTTAGCCACAGCCACCATGCTGGGCATTAGATCCCAGAATTTATTCATATTGTAACTGAACATCTGTACTCTTTGACCATCTTCAGCCATTTCCCCCACCCTTTCCCCGGCAACTAGCAATCTACTTTGTTTCTATGAGTTCCGTATTTTTTGGATTCCACATATAAGTAATATCATATAGTATTTGTCTTTCTCTGCCTTATGTCACTTAGATAATGCCCTCAAGATTCACACTGTCACAAATGGCAAGACTTCCTTCCTTTTTATGGCTAAATAATATCCCATTACACACCATTTTCTTTACTCATTCAGGCTTTAACGGACAGCTACGTTGTTTCCATGTCTTAGCTATCATAAATAAGGTTTCAGTGAACAGGAGAGTGCACATAGCTCTATGAGATAGTGATTTCATTTCCCTCAGATATATACCCACAAGTGGGATTGCTGGATCATATGGTTGTTCTATTTTTTATTTTTTTGAGGAACCTCCATTCCATTTTCCATAGTGGCTGCACCAAATTACATTCCCACCAACAGGGCACAAAAGTCCCCTTTTCTCCACATCCTCATCAACTCTTGTTATTTCTTGTCTTTTTGATAATAGTCATTCTAACAGGTTTCAGGTGATAACTCACTGTGGTTTTGATTTGCATTTCTGTGGTAATTAGTAATAGCAAGCACTTTTTCATGTGCCTATTAGCCCTTGGGTATCTTCCTTGGAAAAAATGTCTCTTCAGGTCCTTTGTCCATTTTTTAATTGGATTATTTGGGGGTTTTGCTATATTAAGCAATACCCTTATATATTTTGGATATTAACCCCCTAACAGATAGAGGACTTGCAAAATTTTCTCTCATCTCATAGGTTGCCTTTTCATGTTGATCATTTCTTTTGCTGTGCAGAATCTTCTTAGTTTTATGTAGTCCCACTTGTTTGTTTTTACTCTTATTGCTTATAGTTTTGTTGTCATATCTAAAAATAAAAATAAAAAAAATCAATGCCAAGACCAATGTCAAGGAACTTACCCCTATGTTTTCCTCCAGGAGTTTTATGATTTAGGGTCTTACATTTAAGTCTTTTGTCCATTTTGAGTAAATTTTTATAAATGGCAAAAGATAAGGAATGAACAAAGTTTAATTCTTTTGAATGTGGATATCTAGTTTTCCCAACATCACTTATTAAAGAGACAATCTTTACCCCATTAAGTGTTCTTGGTTCCCCTGTCAAATGTTAGCTGACCGCATATGTGTGGGTCCATTCCTGGACTCTCTATTCTGGTCCACTGGTTCCATGTGTCTGTTTTCAGGCCGGTACCATCCTGTGTGATTGACAGCTTTGTAGAACAGTTTGAAATCGGGAAGTGTAATGCCTGCTGTTCTTTCTCAAGATCTCTTTGGCTATTAAGGGTCTTTGGTGGTTCCATACATGATTCAAGTGGGGCTGCTCCCACTCCCTGGTGGGGCAGGGCTGCTGGCTGTATTCTGTGGTCAGGGGACAGGGGACACTAGCTGATTCTGCAATACCTCTAACCAGCAGGGTCACAAGCTGTGCTCTCTGACAGCGCAGGCCTCTGGCTGGATTCCACAGTTGGCAGGGCTGTGGGCATGCCCACAGAGGCTGGGAGGGCCTCAGGCTGTGCCAATGGCTGGACTCTGAGCTCAGGAGGGGCTACGAACCCCCAAGGATCCCTGTGAGGTAAGACGGGCAAGCCCAATGAGCCTCCCAGGAAGCATCTTATAATGTTGGAGAGTGGACTGTCCACCGTGGGTCCTCTTTTTCCCACAGGAGAAACCAGAGGACCTGGGGCACCCTCTTGGTGTGGTGCTGTGCCAGCCGGGGGCAAGGCAGTGCAACAACCCAGCTGCTGCCCCACTTGTCTAACGTAGCCTGCCTTGATCTTTCTTCCCAGCGAAGTGGTTCAGGCTCACTCCCAAATTCTAGAGTTTTCACGCTGGTGTCTCATCTAAGAATAGGTGCTACCTGGTCTTCTTGTGAGGGGGGCTACAGCCAGGAACATTCATGTGAACAGAAGCTCATACATCATGATAGCATCAAACTTAAGATATTTCAATGTGGTTCATAAACAATGGATTCTGGAAGACTGAAAAGAAATAAAATAAAATGGAAAAAAATGTGTATCTTGAATCATATAAATCAACATGAGAAACCTAAACCAAGGGCGCCTGGGGGGCTCAGCCATTAAGCATCTGCCTCTGCTCAGCTCAGCGGGGTGTCTGCTCTCCCTCTCCTGCTCCCCCTGCTTGTGTTCTCTCACTCGCTGTCTCTCCCTCTCTCTCTGTCAAATAAATAAATAAAATCTTCAAAAAACAGAGAAACCTAAACTTAACAAATAGAAAAAGGACAAAGGCTATGAAGCAAGTAATTTATAGAAGAAAAAAATGTAATGGCTGATAAGCCTATGAGAAGATGCTTCAGCTCACTAATCACCAAGGACAAAGCAAATTAAAACCAGAGTAAGATACTATTTCATATTTGAAAATCTGGAAAAAGCTTAAAATGTTAACAATATTGGCAGACATGTCAAGAGAAAGAAACCCTCAATCATGGCTAATCTGTTCTGGGCAAGAAATCCAGAAGAGAGCCCAACTAGGGCTCCATTTTCTTTTCCGAAAATCAGATTTCTGGAGACAACACCTCCCTTTTGTAGTACAATAAGCTCTTATTAGCGGTAAGCATTTCAAGTCAAAGAGAAAGGGAAGTTAGTACAATCACATGCTGGGGAGAAGGTAGGAGAGATTCTAGCCCTTTCTTAAATCTCACCAATGATCAACTGCTAACACGACCCCTAACCAAACCAGACCTTCCTCTTTCTGTTCCTTTAATGAGACTAAGTCTTCTCCCCCAGCCCCGCTGAACTGACACCCAAAGCTCCAGTCAACTGAGTGAATGGGAACATAAATCACTTGCCCCCCCCTTATTTTTCTCTCTTTTTCTTTCTTGAAGTACAGTTGATACACAGTGTTACATTACCTCCCTTCTGCAACAGGAAACTAGAATAAAATTTTGAGCTCTCACCAAGGCAGTTATATGAACATGTATCTTTGGGTAATTAAGGAGACAGCTATGAAGAGCCAAACAGTCCAGCACTAGACCCTCTACTTGTTCCCAGCAGACCCTAATGGGAACAGTTTAAAAGGGAGAATGAAGGAAAGGAACCAACATTACTTGGCGTAAGTGTAATGGACTGACTGGATGGGTAACCCTGTACCTTAAAAATTATGAGGCAGTTAGGGAAATTTTTCCTTCTCCTTATGGGTCTAGACAGCACTGTCTTTTGGAATTCATGTTTGTCCATAAAAGGAGTGTGCGTGTGCGTGCGTGCATGTGTGTGTGCATGTGTGTGTGAAAAACTGGGAGAAGAAATAGGAGCAACTCAACCTAACGGTCAGATCTTAAAGAGGACACAAAAGGGAGAGCCCTGTCCACTCTGCACCACAGTGTGAGACTCAGGGTACCAGAATCCCTATCCTCATCTGACTTCCATCTAGACAGTTCTGTTGGGTTCAGATCTATGATCACTTCTCCGATGATGGGTGCCCTCACTTGAGGTCCCACTATTCAGACTTGGGGAAACAGACTCCCAGAGGAAGGAAGGAAGGAAGAAGAACAGGTCTAGAAAGATAAGCAGCAAGTCCCCCCAAAAACCTGGAGATATTCAGCGGAAGGGAAGTTAGAAGAAGGAACTATATGAAACAGCTAATTCTGAGGACAGGAGTATGCCCATAAAAAAAGTAACAAGACAGAAAACAACAAGTGTTTGTGAGGATGTGGAGAAAGGGGAACCCTCTTGCACTGCTGGTGGGAATGCAAGTTGGTGCAGCCACTCTGGAAAGCAGTGTGGAGTTTCCGCAAGATGTTAAAACTAGAGCTTCCCTATGACCCAGTGATTGCACTACTGGCTATTTACCCCAAAGATACAGATGTAGTAAAAAGAAGGGGCACATACCCCCAATGTTCATAGAAGCAATGTCCATAATAGCCAAACTACAGAAGAAAACAAGATGCCCTTCAACAGATGAATGGATGAAGAAGATATGGTCCATATATACAATGGAGTACAATGCAGCCGTCAGAAAGGGTGAGTCCCCACCATTTGCACCAACATGGATGGGACTGGAGGAGATGATGCTGAGTGAAATAAGTCAAGCAGAAAAAGTCAATTATTAGATGGTTTCACCAATTTGTGGAGCATTAGGAATAGCACGGAGGACCACAGGGGAAGGACAGTAAAGGTGAATGGGAAGAAAGCAGAGAGGGAGAAGAATCATGAGAGACTCAAGACTCCGGGAACCAAACTGAGGGTTACAGAAGCGGGGAGGGCAGGAGGATGAGGTAACGGGGTGATGGGTATTAAGGAGAACGAGTGTTGTGGCGACCACTGGGTGTCAGACTCAACTGACAAACCCTTAAACACTACATCAAAAACCAATGATTCTATATGCTAGCTAACTGAGCGTTTAAAAAAAAAAAAAATCCAGTTTCCTTGCGTGGCCCTGCTTCTGGTGGCTGCCGACGTGCCCTCACTGAGAGCGGCATCCTTCCAGTCTCTGCCTCCACCTTCACACGCCTTCTCGTCCGTGTGCGTCATCTCCTTGGGCCTCTCTTGCAGAAGGAGCTGGTGACTGGATTTAAGGCCCACCTGGATAATCTTGGATAATCTCCTTTTGTCAAGATCCCTAATCTAATAACATCCGCAAAGACTTTTTCTTTCTAAGGTAAGTTCACAGGTTCCAGGGATTCGGATCTAATGTTTGGTATGGCTGTTTTCCAGCTTACTACAGGCACTCTCCTGTGAAGCATCTCATTTCTTCCATTTCTTCCTCTTTGATCTTCTAAAAGGCAGCATGTATCATATAGATTTACATTTTCAATTCCTACCTTTTACTTTCCTTTAATTGTCCCCCCACTTTCCAGCAAAGAAAGTCAAGTCCACTAATACTTCCCTCTGTGAGGTGCAGGCCAGAGAGAGAAGGAGGGATGCCAGGAGATGGGAAGGATACCCCGTCTCTTTCAAACTCTGCTTGTCCCTGGGCAGAGAAGCGGCAGTCTCTCAAGGACATGTCCCAGGGAGTGACCAGCAGCCACAGGGGAAGTGGGGGTTCATGGCGGAGTTGAAAGCAATGGAGCAAAGCCTGAGAAGCTGAACCGGGTTCCAAGCTGCTGTTCCAAGCCCAATAGGGCCGCAAAGGAAAGCTGCCCGTGTCCCGCCCCAGGCCTGCACACCCTGCGAGGGAAGTGCACATGGAGCTCATGGTGCACACTTTTCCTGGGCGGCCTGACAGAGACTCTGGCCCCACGACCTGGATAACAGTCTTGCTTCCTGTTCTCCTTCTCCCAGTTTCGCACACGTTTGTCTCTCTCTGCGCCACCAGCCCCTCGTCTCTGGCAACCACGGTTAACTCCGACGAGACTGTCCACAATCACCACCCGCTTCTGCCTTTCTCGCGGCCACCGTGTCGCGTCCTCAGCAGCAGCGCGCGTGACCGCGGGAGAGACCGACGAGACCGGCCGTGGCGCGCACGGGCAGCGCTGCCGTCGTTCAAGTAAACGCACCGTCCGACGGGTTCGTCGCCCCGACCTGCTCTCCCACGTCCCCGACGGGCGCGCGGCGGCGAGCAGGCGGCACAGTCCTGCCGTGTCTCCGTCTCGTCTCCCCGTCTGTCCGTCCCCCGTCCCCCCACCGTGTCTCCCTCTCCCCGTCTGTCCGTCTGTCCGTCTCTCCGTCCGTCCGTCTCTCCGTCCGTCCGTCTCTCCGTCCGTCCGTCTCTCCATCTCTCCGTCTCTCCGTCTCTCCGTCTGTCCGTCTCTCCATCTCTCCGTCTCTCCATCTCTCCGTCCATCCGTCTGTCCGTCTGTCTCTCCGTCTCTCCGTCCATCCGTCTGTCCGTCTCTCCGTCCGTCCGTCTCTCCGTCCGTCCGTCTCTCCATCTCTCCGTCTCTCCGTCTCTCCGTCTGTCCGTCTCTCCATCTCTCCGTCTCTCCATCTCTCCGTCCATCCGTCTGTCCGTCTGTCTCTCCGTCTCTCCGTCCATCCGTCTGTCCGTCTCTCCGTCCGTCCGTCTCTCCGTCTCTCCGTCTGCCCGTCTGTCCGTCTCTCCATCTCTCCGTCTATCCGTCTCTCCGTCTGTCTGTCCGTCTGTCCGTCTCTCCGTCTGTCCGTCTCTCCGTCCGTCCGTCTCTCCGCCTCCCCGTCTGCCCGTCTCTCCGTCTCTCCGTCTGTCTGTCCGTCTTTCCGTCTCTCCGTCTCCCCGTCCCCCCCATCCCCCCAGTGTCTCCCTCTCCCCGTCTGTCCGTCTGTCCGTCTCTCCGTCCGTCTGTCTGTCCGTCTCTCCGTCTATCCGTCTCTCTGTCTCTCCGTCTGTCTGTCCGTCTTTCCGTCTCTCCGTCTCCCCGTCCCCCCACCGTGTCTTCGTCTCCCCGTCTGTCCGTCTGTCCGTCCGTCCGTCTCTCCGTCTGTCCGTCCCCCCGAAGCGCTCCGCCGCGCGGGTCCGCATTCAGCGCTGCCCAGGGAGGGCAGGGAAGCGCCCGAGGTCGAGGGCAGACGGCGTCGCCAGCGACTGAAACGGAAGCCCCACAGCGTGTCTCATGCGGGCTTCCCGGCGCGCTCCTGGGCAAGGCCGCGGACACCAGCTTCGCGACGACGGACGGCGAGCCGGGCATTAAAGCACCGCAGGCAGCACCGCTCGTGGAAGCGGAGGCGAGTCCCCCAAACGACGCAGTTGGAGGAGCCGAGGAGGACCGGCCTCTCGGCACGACGGGGCGACCGTCCCGGGGAGCCGGGGTGACCGCGCCGGGGAGCCAGGGCGACCGAGTGTCCGTGGGGTCGCGCGCGCTCGTCCCGCACACCGCGGCCCGCGCTCCTCCCGCCTCCGCCGAGTCACACGACGTCGGGCCGGAGCAGAACCCGCTGCTTCCCTGCAGGTGCCCTGGACACGGGCCCAGCGGCCCGCGGCTGTTCGGGAAGCTTCCACCGGCGGCCCCGAAGCGCGCGGCGCGGGAAGCGAGAGCGGGAGGGAAGGAGGCCCACGGGGTGCCGCGGCGACACGGGGGGCGACACGGGGGGCTTCGACCCATGCGGCAACGGGGAGCTACAAGCTCGATCCTCCGAGTGGAGCAGCCGCTGGCCGGGGACGGCCCTGGAGCGCCGAGGCCCCGGCACCCCCGGCCCCGCGCTTCCGGCCAGCCCTGGACGCGTCGCGGCGGCGGCCCGTGGGCGGGGGACAGCGTCGTCCCACGACACACCCGGCCCGGAACTGCAGATTAAGTCGGCCACGTGCGCAGTCCTAACGTCCAACCCCGAAACCCGTCACCGACGAAGAAAGTCTCTGCCAGCAGCACCAGTTCGACGCGGGGACTCGACGTCCCGAAGCTTCCCCGCGGCCACCGGCTCCGAGCTGCAGGCCCCGGCAGTGCGCTCCGGGCGCGAGAGGAAGCGCACACCCGGGCTGTGCCCGCGGTTTCACGTCCCATGAGCGCAAGTGGAAGGGACACCCGCTGGCTCGGTCACTTAGGGCAGTTAAGCGTCTGCCTTGGGCGCAGGTCATGGTCCCAGGGTCCTGGGGTCGAGTCCCGCTTCAGGGTCCCCGCCCAGAGGGAGTCGCTTCCCCTCCGCCTGCTGTTCTCCCTGCTTGTGCTCTCCTCTCTGACAAATAAAATCTTCTAAAAAACAACAAAAAAAGAGCAAGTGTACAGGTTCTCCCCGTATCTCTCAAGCAGCTTCATCCTCGGGCAGCCACGGGACAGTCGGCCGCAAGGGAAGTTTCTCGAATATTCTCAATCTCCTCCGCTGGTTCTTTCCTCCTGGAGCCCCTCCCTCCCCCAGACCCTGTCAAAACCAGTCGTCAGGAAAGGTTCGGATACTAGTCATCAGTACCCACGTGTAACTTGTATTCCTTCAACAGATCTTTAATAATCAGCTTGTCTTGGGCCTGAGACTGTCCTGGATGCTATCTACGGAAATACAGCTCACGGCCCCTCTGGACAACGTGACAAGTGCCAGGATTAAGACACACAGAGCAGTATGAGAGCCCCCGGGAGGGGCTGCTAGGAAGTATTTCTTAAATTAATGACTCACGGTCTTTGTCCCTCGCTAAATGCATTTCAAGCATCCGTGAGTAGCCAGAAAGGAGCGGAGATGGAAGGAAGCCTCCTGCCTCAAATTCCTGAACCCATGTGGTTGCTATAGAGAATTCAGGCACTTGGGCAGTCTTCTGTTCCAGCCTGCCTCCCGCGCTGGCCTGTCGCCACAGCCAGCAGAACAACGTGAAAACCCAGCAGCAAGCGGCCGCGTGCGCATCTGTTCTGAAGTCCTGCTGTGCGTAAAGGATGTTTTTTAATTTGCTTGCATATCCCAGGGCAAAAAAAGAGATTTCCTATTTATAGATGAATTCAACATTTGGATAATAATGCTTTCCTGGCTTACTGTTCAGTGTGGAGATGTCCTCCGTGTTGCTGGCTGCACCTGTTTGGGTCCCGCATCCCTCTCTCACTTTAAGGACTCAGAGCCAGAACCCTGAGAAAAACCTCTGTCTCACATTTCTTCATGTGTGAACGGAAGCATAACTCCTCACAGAGAAGCTGGGCGGCTAAAACAAAGTAACGTAAAGCACGTAGAAGCCAATGTCTTCAGGCTGAGAAGATAATCAGTAATGTAACAGTTTAGGAGAACAGATTTAGTTCATTTTTCCCAACAAGCTACAAGCTTATCTGAGAGATTATAATTAAGTCTTAAATTGCACTTGATAAGAACCGTTATCAAATGCTTACTGATTTCATTTTTTAAAGATTTATTCATTTATTTGTCACAGCGCAAAGGACAGCACAAGCAGGGGGAATGGCAGGCTGGGTTTGATCCCAGGACCCTGGGATCATCACCTGACCCAAACACAGGTGCTTAACTGGCTAAGCCACCAAGGTGTCCCTGCTTACTGATTTCCACAAGGGGACCATCACCAGAGCCTGGGGGCTGCCATATTGGGTTATACTCAAACACAACTAAGCAGGGGATCCCAAACCTTCAGCTTACACACACACACACACACACACACACCCATCCAACAAACACATCTTAATTCAATACAGTTTACATGCCCTAAACAGTACGACTGCACTCTTTTCCTTTGGCATAACTTATAATGTCAGACTCTCCCAAACCAGGGTCAGTAAACTTTCTATAAAGGTCCAGAGAGGAAACATTTTTAGGTTTTACAAGCCAAGAAACAATGTCCTCAATTCTTAGGCAATTGTTCTACTAGAAAGGTTAATAGGTTTTTTCCAATTTTACATTTAAAAATGTAAAAACCATTCATAGTTCAAGGACTAGATCTGACCATAGAGTCTATAGTTTGTCAACCCTTGTTCTAAAAAGATAAAACTAAGAGTTTCAGCTATTGTATGGCTTTATAAATTTCAGTATGAATGAGACTATAATTCCTACCTAATAAACATCACCCAAACAGACTAGGAGGTGTATTGTACAATCACTCACCTACAAAAGAAATAGTCTATGAATTCTAATGTGGCCCCATGCCCCCAAACATACCCATTTTGGCCCACTTACTAAAAATGACCCATCTTTTGTTGCCTAAATTCCTCCATTCAAACCTCATGGGTTTTTTTTACAGATTATTTATTTATTTGATGAGAGAGAGAGAGAGATCACAAGCAGGCAGAGAGGCAGGCAGAGAGAGAGGAAGGGAAGCAGGCTCCCTGCTGAGCAGAGAGCCTGATGCGGGGCTCTAACCCAGGGCCCTGAGATCATGACCTGAGCCAAAGGTAGAGGCTTTAACCCCCTGAGCCACCCAGGCGCCCCTCAAACTTCATGTTTTTGCACTAAATAGATTCATTCTTTCAGAAACCACTTAGAGGGGTAGTACATTAAGTTACTAAAACTTTAACAATAATTTATGTTCTCAAACAACTCCTTCTTCATGTGGGAATTTGGAATGATCTATGAAAGAAAACCAAAAGAAATGGTAAGAAACAAGAGTAGTCTTCAAAGAAATGTGGAATGTGTCTTAATTCCAGATCAATTATGTAAAAAATATTAGAGGAGCGCCTGGGTAGCTCAGTCAGCTAAGCACTCGATTCTTGATGTCAGCTGCAGTCTTGATGTCAGAGTTGTGAGTTCAAGCCCCACACTGGGCTCCATGCTGCACATAGAGCCTACTTAAAAATTAAAAATAATCAAATAAAATAAATAAAAAATAATTCTAAAATAAGATTAGAGATGGGACAGTGTTATTCTGACACATTTGCATTTTTCACCTAGTTTCCCTGCTAGAAACGAAATAAGCTAGTGGTGGCAGATACAGAGATTCAGTCTGGGTCACACCAGCCATATAAGCTTGGGCAAGTCATTCAGCTCAAGGAGTCTCAGTTTAATTATCTGAAAAAGATGAGAATGATAATAGGAGCTAACTCAGAGTGTTGATGGAAGAATTAAATGAGATGAATAGATGAAGAACACAGAATACTTTTAACACACAGAAGAGTCACAGTAAGTGACAGCAGTGATTGTTTTAACATTTCTCAAATTCCTGTGCAAAGGACAAATGTAGAATTTGTTAAAAATCCATACTCTTGGGGCATCTGGGTAGTTCAGTCGGGTAAATGTCCAACCCTTGATTTCGGCTCAGGTCATGATCTCAGGGTTGGGAGATCAAGGCCCAAGTTGGACTCCATGCTGGGCATGAAGCCCACTTAAGATTCTCTTTCTCCCTCTCCCTCTGTCCCTCCCCCCTCTAAAAAAAATTCATACTCCAATCCCTAAAGGTTTTGATTTTAAGTTCTAGGCAGGGCAGGGATCTGTATTTTAACAAGACTGTCAGATGATTCTGATGTCAGTGATGCAGACCATGTTTAAAAAAAAAAACTCTTAGAAAATTCATCAACAGCATAAGACATTGGAATGGTGGTTATGTGAGAGCAAGTGGGACAGGCTAAGGATTAAGGGGAGCTCAAGGGGACTGAAGAGGTGCAAGTCATGGTCTATGTCTTGGCCTAGGTGTTGGTTACACAGGTATGTTCGCCTTGTTACAATTCGTCAAGAGGCACACTTACAATCTATCTGCTTTTCCATATGTAAGATTTTTCTTCAATAAAAAAGTAAAAACCAGATGCCAAACAACAAAATGAAACCAGGGTCCTGTATCAGTGGTTCTCATCCCTGACTGAAGAATAAACTCAGTTTGAGAGTATTTAACAAACATCAATGTCCTGACCTCAATTCTCAGAAATTATGATTTAACTGCTCTAGGGTAAGACCCAGCCATCAGCACATTTTAGAAGCCCCCCAGATGAGTCTACCCTTTACAGCCATGGCTGAGAACCCATGCCCTCACAGCAACGTTCTCCAGCTCTGGCGGGCACCAGTCTCGCCTGAGAGCTTATTAAAACACGAATGACTACACACACCTCCAGAGTTTCCGATTCAGTGGGGGCCAGGATGAGGGCCTGAGAATTTGCATTTCTTAGTTTTTAAGAAATGCTGATTCTGCCTGTCCACACCAGTGGTGATTTCTTTATAAAGTCAAACCTCTGGCCTCAAACCCCTCTTGTCTTCATTTACCTAATATTCTTCTATCAATAAAAAGTGAATGTTCCTCAGATATTAAAAATCTAACATCCAGGAATTGGACTATTGTAGTTAAAGAATACAGGTAGTTTTGACATTTTAACTTTTGGTCAGATTAGAAAGTACATTCTTTCATTGAAATATCTACATGTGCTTTTTCTTTAAGATTTTATTTATTTATTTGACAGACAGAGATCACAAGTAGGCAGAGAGGCAGGCGGGGGTAGGGGGAGCAGGCTCCCTGCTGAGCAGAGACCCTGATGCGGGGCTCCATCCCAGGACCCTGGAATCAGGGCCTGAGCCAAAGGCAGAGGCTTAACCCACTGAGCCATCCAGGCGCCCCCACATATGCTCTTTTTTAAGATTTTATTTATTTATTTGTGAGAAAGAGATAGAGAGCACAAGCAGGGTAGAAGCGGGCAGAGGGAGAAGCAGGCCCCCCACTGAGCAGGGAGCCTGATGTGGGACTTGATCGCAGAGCCCTGGGATCATGACCTGAGCCGAAGGCAGACGCTTAATGGACTGAGCCACCCAGGCATCCCAAAATATACACATATTCTTTATACAAACATTTCCTGAGCCCCTACCAGGTACTAGACACAGAGCTGTGTGCAGATCTTGTTTTTAAGAAGTCCTCAAACTAGGACTCCCGAGTCTTGTACATAAAGGAACTAGATTTTTTATTGTGATTTTTTATTGTGCTGATTTTTTATTGTGAGATTGCCTCTTGATTAACACTTGGAATGGTTTTCTCTTTCTCCAAGTGAGCACCAGAAGACAATAGAGGTCCTCTAGAAAGGACTACGGTCCTCTCAAAAGAAGACTGTGCACACCTCACTGTAAAGCTAAGGGATGCTTTCCTTACATATTTTTTAAGTGCTCCCAATACCTGAGCCCTTGATGCTCTGGTAAGAACTTTATCTTTTACCGGAAAAGGAGATTCCTTTGTAACAAATCCAATGACAATCTTAAAGATCACTTTACAGTTACAGCCTCAGATAATACACTGCAGAATTATCCTCCATAGCATCACAAGCATAACCCTTGGACCATCACTCAAAACTGATTTACTTAGGGCTGCCTGGCTGGCTCAGTCGTTAAGCATCTGCCTTCCGCTCAGGTCATGATCCCGGGGTCCTGGGATCGAGCCCTGCATCAGGCTGCCTGCTCTGCGGGAAGCCTGCTTCTCCCTCTCCCGCTCTCCCTGCTCCTGTCCCCTCTCAAGCTGTCTCTCTCTGTCAAACAAATAAATAAAATCTTAAAAAAAAATACTGATTTACTGCTAAGGACTTGCCTCTGCATATTTTCATTCCCTGTGCCCTTTTTTTGTTTATGGTACTTCAGTCCTATTGGGAAAAAAGGCCTTGACAGTGGACCACGGAGCCTCTGTGAAATGTCTGAGCTATTGTCTTTGTCAGCTCTCAGGGCAAGTGGAAAACTGAAGTCCATCTGTGAAGCTTTCCACAGTTCACTAGCAGGAACATAAACTGACAACCTCAACAAAAATACAGGGAAATTCTCACGAAACTTTATTCACCATGAATTTTTCCACATTTTGAAGACTTTTCTGTAAAACGAAAAGCTTTGGTTCAGTGTCAGTAAATATTATGGCAATAAAACACATCACCTGCTCCCCTTGATGGCAGTCTTAGTTTCAGAGAAACATTTGCTTTGCCTCATACCTTGCATCTCACTAACTCGATTAGCAGAATTAATGCTACATGAAATCCTATATGACCTGCACCCACCATTAAAAAATAACTGGTATTTAATTCAGCAGAATTAAGTCCAACAATATGTAAAAGGAATAAAACACCATGATCAAATAGTATCCCAGAAATGCCTTCTTGTTTGTCCCAGGAATGAAAAGTTTAACATTAGAAAACCAATGTAATTCACTATATTAGAAAAAAAATGAATATAATACGATCATCTCATTTTTTGACAAAAATCAAAATCCATTCATGTTAAACTCTCAGCAAGCTAGGAATAGAATGGAACTTCTTCCGCCGATACAGAAAACCTGTCGTTGACACACTTACTGGCAAAAGACTGAATACTTTCCCTCCAAAATCAGAAACAAGAATTCCTGGGTGGACACCTGGGCAGCTCAGTCAGTTAAGCATCTGACTCTTTGTTTCAGCTCAGGTCATGATCTCAGGGCCATGGAATAAAGCCCTACATTGGGCTTTGCACTCAGCATGGAGTCTGCTTCGGGTTTTCTCTCCCTCTCCCTCCTGCTCACACTGTTTCTCTCTCTCTCTCTCTCTTAAATAAATAAAATCTTTAAAAAGAAAAAAAAAGAAACGAATTCCTTCTCTCACCACTTATTAAACATTTTGTTAAAATTCCTAGCCAGTGCAACGAGGTAAAATTAAAAAAAAAAAAAGAAAGAAAGAAAAGCATGCAGATTGGGAAAAAAAGAAAGAAACAAAATTGCCATTATTAGTAGACATCATATACTCATATACATAGAAAATCCTGAGAAATCTAGACAAAAGCTACTAGAAATAATAAGTGAATTTAGGAAGGTAGAGGATACAATGGCAATACTAAAAAATTAATTGTATTTTATATCTTAGAAATAAGTAATTAGAAATTAAAGTTAATTTCTGGGACCAGGGAGGGAGACAAACCATAAGAGACTCTTAATCTCAGGAAACAAACTGAGGGTTGCTGGGGGAGGCGGGTATGGAGAGGGTGTCTGGGTTTGGACACTGGGGAGGGTATGTGCGGCGGTGAGTGCTGTGAATTGCATAAGACTGATGACTCACAGACCCGTACCCCTGGGGCAAATAATACATTATATGTTAATGAAAAATAAATAAAATTTTTTAAAAAGAAATTAAAGTTAAAAAGCTGTATCATGGGGCACCTGGGTGGCTCAGTGGGTTAAAGCCTCTGCCTTCAGCTCAGGTCATGATCCCAGGGTCCTGGGATCAAGCCCCACATTGTGCTCTCTGCTCAGCAGGGAGACTGCTTCCCCCTCTCTCTCTGCCTGCCTCTCTGCCTACTTGTGATCTCTCTTTGTCAAATAACTAAATAAAACCTTTAAAAATAAAAAATAAAAAAATAAATAGTATCATTTATAATAGAATCAAAAATATTAAATATTTATGGACAATTATTTTAAAATGTGTGCAAGGGGGGCACCTGGATGGCTCAGTGGGTTAAGCCTCTGCCTTCAGCTCAGGTCATGATCTCAGGGTCCTGGGATCGAGCCCCACATCGGGCTCTCTGATCAGCAGGGAGCCTGCTTCCCCTTCTCTCTCTGCCTGCTGCTCTGCCTACTTCTGATCTCTCTTTGTCAAATAAATAAGATCTTTAAAAACATTTTTTAAAAAATGTGTGCAAGGGCCTGCACTGAAAACAATAAAATGTTGCTGATACAAAATACCTGAAACATATCATCTTCATGCATGGTCAGAAGACTCGATGTTGCTAAGATGTCAATTCTCGCTAAATTGATCTATAGGTTCTTCATAATATCAGTCGAAATTCCGGCAGACCTCACCATATAAACTGACAGGCCGGCTCTAAAATGTATATGGAAATGTAAAGAACTCAGAATACCCAAAAAAAAATTTTTTTTTAAGATTTTATTTATTTATTTGAGAGAGAGAGACAGTGAGAGAGAGCATGAGCGAGGAGAAGGTCAGAGAGCGAAGCAGACTCCCCATGGAGCTGGGAGCCTGATGTGGGACTCGATCCCGGGACTCCAGGATCACGCCCTGAGCCGAAGGCAGTCGTCCAACCAACTGAGCCACCCAGGCGTCCCTAGGCAAAAAAATTTTTAAGAGAAGAACAAAGCATCCACACTACCAGAATTGAAGATTTAATATAGGAGCACCTGAGTGGCTCAGTCAGTTAAGCAGCTGTCTTTGGCTCGGTCATGATCCCTGGGATCAAGCCCCGCATCGGGCTCCCTGCTCAGCGGTAAGCCTGCTTCCCTCTCCCCACTCCCCCTGCTTGTGTTCCCTCTCATTGTGTCTCCCTCTGTCAAGTAAATAAAATCTTTTAAAAATAACAATAATAAAGATTTACTATAATTTATAGTAATCAGAACAGAGTAATATTAGCAAAAAAAAAATAGACATACAGATCAATGGAACAGAATAAAAAATACCCAAAAATACCCATCCATACACAGCCAATTTATGTTCAATAGCATATGGTGACTGGATACCCACATGGGAAAGAGTGAATCTTAGTCTTCACTAGTCACAGAAATTAATTTGAAATGGCTCATAAACCAAAACACAAAAAATTCTAGAAAAAAAATTCAAAATGCTTATATCTGAAATAAAGACTTATCTCCAAAATATATAAGAACTCTTATAACTCAATAAAAAGAAGATAAATAAACCAGCAGAAATGGGCAGAAGATATGAACAGAAATTCCACCAAAGGAGATGCATGGGATGCCAAAAACCATTTGTAAAGATGCTCCACATCTTTAGTCACAAAGGAAACGCAACTAACACCAAAATGAAATACTACTACTTCCTACTACTTCTTCCCTACTGTAGTGGCTGAAATTTTTAAAACTGACAGTGTGAAATGTAAGAGAGGATGTGGAACAAACGGAACTCTCAGACATTGCCAGTAGGAATGTAGATCAATGTACAGCCACCTCGACAGACTGACGATCTCTTAGAAAGCTTAACATACACTGACCATGTGACTCAGGAATTCCTCTTCCAAATAACTCTTGAAAAGAGTACATAGGTATGCCTTTCTCCGCACTTGTTAATTTTAGCCATTCTGACTGGTGTGAGGTGGTATCTTGTTGTGGTTTTAATTTGTATTTCCTACTCTTGGTGGGAATGCAAGCTGGTGAAGCCACTCTGGAAAACAGCATGGAGGTTCCTCAAAAAGTTGAAAATAGAGCTACCCTATGACCCAGCAATCGCACTACTGGGTATTTACCCTAAAGATACACGTGTTTGATCCAAAGGGGCACGTGCACCCGAATGTTTATAGCAGCAATGTCCACAATAGCCAAACTATGGAAAGAACCTAGATGTCCATCAACAGATGAATGGATCAAGAAGAGGTGGTATATATATACAATGGAATACTACGCAGCCATCAAAAGAAATGAAATCTTGCCATTTGCAACGACGTGGATGGAAGTAGAGGATATTATACTGAGCAAAATAAATCAATCAGAGAAAGACAACTATCATATGATCTCCCTGATAGGAGGAATTTGAGAGGCAATGTGGGGGGTTTGGGGGGTAGGAAAGGAATAAATGAAGGAAGATGGGATCAGGAGGGAGACAAACCATAAGAAACTCTTAATCTCAGAAAACAAACTGAGGGTTGCTGGGGGGAGGGGGGTCGGGAGAGGGTGGTGTGGTTATGACATCGGGGAGGGTATGTGATATGGTGAGTGCTGTGAAGTGTGTAAACCTAGTGATTCACAGACCTGTACCCCTGGGGCAGGGGGCAAATAATACATTATTTGTTAATAAAAATAATTTTAAAAAGAAGAATACATAGGTACACTCTCATTTTTAAAAACTGCTACATGGATGTTTACAGCAGCTTTTTTCATAATAGCCAAAAACTGAAAACAAACCAAATGCAACTTAAGAAAAGCAAAAACTGTTCCATGCGACATAGTTGAATCTACTGTAAAATATTATGCTGGAAAACAAAATAAAACAAAACAAAGAAGCAAACGTAAAAGAGTGCCTAGTGCGTAAGTCCATGCTCATGAAACTACAGAAGACCAATTTTAATCTATAATGATAGAAAGCAGTTCAGAGGTTGCCTAGCACCCAAGCGGGCAGCTGGGACTCATTGGGAAGGAGCTCATGGGGACCATTTGGGCAGATGGAAACATTCTATATTCTGATTGTGTATACATTTGTCAAAACTCATGGAAGCACTGTAGCTTATGTAAATTATATTTCAATAAAGCTCATTTTTAAGTTAAAAGCTACACTTTTTACATGTCTGAACACATGTGACACATGGTATAAAGAGCCAATGAACATACAGCATCAAGTGAGAGAACCTACCGCTGCTGTTTCCTAGGAGGAAGAATCAAAGCTCAGCATTTTAAAAGTATTTTCCAGTAAAACCAATGTCTTGAGCTTTATTTCTGCTCCCACTTTGAAGATGAAGAAAATGAGACTTAGGAAAGTCCACAGTTACTAAGCGAAGGGGTGGGCTTGGAAAGTCAAATCCATCCATCGCCTAAGTAGCCCTTGCTCCCAGAACGGGCGCCCGCTGTTTCACAAAGGAGAAGGACACGGCGCCTTCCGAGGAGTCCCAAGAGTCATTACCATAAGATGCTCTAAGAAAGATGCCAACAAAGTAGAAAGTAAGTGAATTTGTCACCGTGGGCAGAGCAAGAATAGAATAATAAACCATTAAGGAGCTTTACAGGGACCACTAATGTCAACAGACCATCAAGTCTGTACTGACCGAGCAGCAAATGTAATTATGGCAGCAGGAGAATTCCAGTTTAAAATTCTACATTAATCTCGAAAGTGTGAAGTGCAAAATATTCCTATTTGAGAAGGGAAATTAACTTATAAAGGCAGACATTTTCAAGTAATAAAAATATGTGTACTATCGCCTCACATTTTTTCTTATCTTACTTACCCGAATGCTTATGCTCCTAGCTCACACTGTTTTATAAGTGAAGTCTTTTCAATTTTTAGGAACAGGGAGTGTCATAGTAAATAAATAGATTCAGCTCCAAAACATAAAGACGAAATGGAAAACAACCTAATTAATACGAGAAAAGCAAATATAGCCCTAATGTCAAAACCTTACAGAAAGAGCATACCATTTTTTAAAGAAAAAGAGAATAAGAAGGGGAAGGGAAAGAAAGGAGACTTTTGAAAATTTTGAATTAAGAGTATGAGTGAAATTACAAATAAAATATTTGCAAATAGAATTCAACAAAGTATCTTCTAAAGCAACCAAATGGAATTAAACAGGGAAAGAAGGAATGGCCCAATCATGAGGAATTTATTAATATAATATACTATAACAAAAAGCCAAACAGAAAAAATCCATGATAATGCTCCATTTAATCATTTGCCCCAACTTGTCATCTATTTTTTACTCTCATATATGAATAATTGAAAGCTATTCAAGTTCTTTCTTCTGATAAGAAAAAATACTAATTTATACAAAGGATCAAACACACATTTATAACAGCACTACATCAACAAATAAAAATTACGAGATGCCAAAAAAGGCATTTGACGAAATTAACCTCCATTCTTGATTTTGTTAACAGCTTAAAAATAAGAGCAAAAGGGGGGAAATTTCTCAGACCCACGGTCAACCAGCAGCACTGCAGACATCACGTATACACAGCACAGCACCTGGTACAGGAGATGACCCAATAAATAGAAGCTATTTTTTTTATATCAAACCATCAACCAGCTTCATGCTTAAGAGAAGTTCTACAGGCATAATATTAAAATCAAGCACAGGAGCTCCTGGTTGTCACAGTCCGCTGAGTGTCCCACTGTTGGTTTCTGCTCAGGTCATGATCTCATGAGTCTTGGAACCAAGCCCTGGGTCCCAGACTCTGCAGTCAGTAGGGAGTCTGCTTGGGAATTCTCTCCTGCTCCCTCCCTCTCTTCCTCTCTCTCTCTCGCAGATAAATAAAATCTTTTAAAAAATAAAGCACAAAACAAGGAAGCTTTCCATCACTTGTACTTCCTATCATTTATTTTGAAAAATAAAACTAATAAATGCAGGAAAGAAAAAGACAAAATTACCATTATTTGCAGAAGAGGGAGAAGAATTATTTAATAGATGGTGATGAAATGCAAAAAAAAAATTGAAAAGCAAGAGGTGCCTGGGTGGCTCAGTCGGCTGAGCATCTGCCTCCTGGTTTCAGCTTGAGTCGTGATCTCCGAGTTGTGGGACTGAGTCCCATGTTGGGCTCTGCGCTCAGCGTGGAGCTGCTTGAGAGTTTCTCCCTCTCCCTCCTCTCCTTCCTCATCTCTCTCTCGCGCTCCCAAATAAAATGGATAAATAAAGTCTTTTTTTAAGATTTTATTTATTTATTAGACAGAGAGAGAGAGATCACAAGTAGGCAGAGAGGCAGGCAGGGGAGGGGAGTAGGCTCCCCGCTGAGCAGAGAGCCCGATGCGGGGCTCGATCTCATGACCCTGATAGCATGACCTGAGCCAGAGGCAGAGGCTTAACCCACTGAGCCACCCAGGCTCCCCTAAATAAAATCTTTTTTTAAAAAAGTTTTAATAAAAAGAATTGAAAAACAAACCAGTAGAGAACTTCCTTCTTGCCATAACTATATAATGTTCAGGTGGGTCAAAAAGTTAAGTAGTTAAAACTCATGAGAGAAAGGTATAAAACCTCTGGAGGGAGAAAGAACTCCTAAGCTCAAAAGCAACAGAAGAAACAAAAGATCAATATCTTTATTACCCAAAACTTGGGAAATTTCTCCAAATTAATTTTAAAAATCAACATTAAAAGGCACACATCGAGAAAAAAATCAGGTTATATAGTAGATAAATGGCCCTACTCATTACAATCTATAGGGCTCATATCTACAACAAGGGGAAACTCACAACTCTAATAGCCTAATAATATAAACAGACAAACCACAAAAGAAAATATAACTAGTAAACATGGGGAAACGTTCCAATAGAAATTTAAGAAATGAAAAATAAAACCACAGGGAAGTGCTATTTTTCTCGTGGTATTACCGAGTACTTTGTTGAATGATAGTATTATACTCCAGTACTGGTGTTGTGAACCTGGCATTTTCACACCCGGTTTCAACCTTTAAACCTCGTAAAAAATGTAAACTGGCAAAACCATTTTGAAAGCAATTTGAAAATATTTTTCATAGGCCTTAAGTTCATTCACAGCTTTTGATCTAATAATTCCACTTTGAAAAATTTATCTCCAAGAAATAAATATGGGGAAAGCTCTACATGTGAAGATACTCACTGGACTATCACTTATAATAGCTAAAATTGGAAGAAAAACCTTAAATATCCAATAATAATGAAAAACCTAAGTAAACTAAAATCCTGAGTAAATTATACCCACTAAATGGAATAATAAGTAGGTGTTTCAAATGACAGATAAAACTATTGAACACGTTATCTCTGGGAATGAAACTATAAAGAATTTTTATTTTGCACTTAATGCATTTCTTAAGGTTTGAATTTGTTATTTCTTTCATATTATAATGAGAAGAAAGATATGAAGATATTACCATTTTGAAAAAACATAGTTGAAATGATGGTTACAAAAATTATAATAATAACATGGAAGCTTGCTCATTATCCTTGGGGAAAAAAGATATAGAGTGAGATACCCATAAATGTTAATAGTGGGTATGTTATTGATGAGAATATGGGATGGTTTTTCTTTTTTTGTGTGTTTTCCAATTATCTTTACTCAACAAACATTTATTGAGATCGTAAGTTAAAGGTCCCGAACTATGACAGAGATGTAAAAGGCACTGCCATGCTGTTTGTTAATACACCTGACTTATTTTTATAATATTCAGGATAGACCTTTTCTCCCTCAGAGAAAATAGTGTAATGCATGACAAAACAATCCATTAAGAGTTTATTATTCCACAAGTTCCTGTGGCATAAAACTATAACATCCATCTTTCAAACACATATAAGAAAATACTATTAAGACTTAATAATTTTGGTTTACGATAACAACTTCCAAACTTCCAAATAGCCAACCACTCTGTCAAATACGAGAAAAGAGAGAGGCGCCCCGGGGGCTGACTCAGTTAGTGTCTGACTCCCCCTCTTGACTAAGACATGATCTCAGGGTCATGACTTGGAGCCCAGTGGGCATGGAGCCTGCTTAAGATCCTCTCTCGCTCTCTCCCTCGGCCCCTCCCCCCCCAAAAAACAAGCAAACAAACAAATACGAGAAAATAGAGAGAGAAATTTCTTTACTGTTTTCTTGGATCCCTGAGATACTTAAACACCTTCTTCAAAAGCACAGAAATAAAGAGTGAAAAGTTTACAGAGCTGAGTAGCTGCATTCAGTAACTACTTCTTAGTAACCTCAAAAGAGTGTCAACATACCCAGAAATTTCAGTGAAATACCTACAAGAGGGGCACTCTTTCATTTTCAATAAATATTATTTAAAAAGCAAAACTAGGGGTGCCTGGGTGGCTCAGTGGGTTAAAACCACTGCCTTCGGCTAAGGTCATGATCCCAGGGTCCTGGGATCGAGCCCTACATCGGGCTCTCTGCTCAGTGGGAAGCCTGCTTCCCCTCTCTCTGCCTGCCTCTCTGCCTACTTGTGATCGATGTCTGTTAAATAAATAAATAAAATCTTAATTAAAAAAAAAGAAAAGAAAAGAAATACCTACAAGATTAGAAGATTTTGAATAAAAAATGTGAGACATATAATTAATAGCCTTATGTTGATTACATGTTAAAATGGTAGTATTTCAGAGATCTTTGGTTAAATATATTTAGTATTAGAATTTTTTTTTGGGGGGCGCCTGGGTGGCTCAGTGAGTTAAGCCGCTGCCTTCGGCTCAGGTCATGATCCCAGGGTCCTGGGATCGAGTCCCGCATCGGGCTCTCTGCTCAGCAGGGAGCCTGCTTCCCTCTCTCTCTCTCTGCCTGCCTCTCTGTCTACTTGTAATCTCTGTCTGTCAAATAAACAAATAAAATCTTTAAAAAAAAAAAAAAAGAATTTTTTTTTTTGGTTAAAGTGGTGCCTTTTATGTTATATAAATGTTACCTCAATAAGAAATGTAGTTCTAGAGAGGAATATAAAAACTGGATTGAGCACTGAGTGTAGTGTATAAACAATGAATCTATGTATTAAATTTTTTAATAACTATCACAGGTAATTTTCTAAACACCATTTCTCATAAACCTTATAGAGTCCAAAGTCAAAAAATATGGACCGGAGTAATGTCTATCATATTCAGAAGTATTTTCTTCTGTTATCTTTCACAGCATTCTTTAATTTGTTCAATTAAATCCACTAGTTCAGGAGAAGCTAGCTTCTCCTTAATCAAGAACAATATGGGGGCAGAATATCCACACTGTTAAAGAGAAAAAAGAAATAATGTCTTTCCTTTGGTCTCCTAAAAACAGTATTCTCCATGGGGTTACTCACCTGTCCACAGCTGGACCAAAAAGGGTAGCCAGGGAACAGGTATGTGGAAGCCAAGGTGGTAAAAGAGAAGGTCAATGAGGTCCCTGGAAATAATAGGAGGGGCTCGTTGGATGAGGGGCAACGATGGTAGGCTTGATACAGTGTCTGTCCGGACCCGCCTCCGTTTAAATCGCCTCCTGCGAATGTCTTGTCACATGCTGATGGCTGAGTGACGTCACACAACAGGGACGTGGCATTCCCAAAACCCAAAAGATAAGAATTATCAAGAAACCACTTAGAAATAGCTACTGGAATCAAACAAGGGCCAGCTTTGAACTATGTCAAATGTCCCAGAAGAATAAATGCAAATCGTAGTTTGAATCTATTTTCTGGGAAGTAGATCCAGAGTTCAACATCTGTTTTTTTTTTAAAGATTTTATTTATTTATTTGACAGAGAGAGATCACAAGTAGATGGAGAGAGAGGCAGGCAGAGAGAGAGAGAGAGGGAAGCAGGCTCCCTGCTGAGCAGAGAGCCCAATGCAGAACTTGATCCCAGGACCCTGAGATCGTGACCTGAGCCAAAGGCAGCGGTTTAACCCACTGAGCCACCCAGGCACCCCAGAGTTCAACATCTTAACCAACAATAAACGAAGAGCTACATTTCTTTAAAAAAAAAAAAAAAAAAAAAAACACTTCCAACAAGGCAAATGCAAAGGTGCTTAATTGATGAATGAGAAAAGCAGCCATTCCAATAAGCACCCCAGGAGGTAGATTTGTATTTTGACAAGTAACAAGAACCCACAACCCTAAACATACTATTAAAGATACTTAAAGTTTGTGTCAGTTTCATGATTCCCTGATTCCCTGCTTTATTACCGACCACACTGCAAGCTGATTAGAGGACTATTACCAATATTTTTCACAGAGTAAACTGCTAGATTTTAATTGCAGTTAAACATATATTTCTCCGATATGTAATCTAATTAGGGGGGAAGGTAATGAAGATGAGCAGGGATAAGACCTTTTCCTGAGCAGCCTGGAAAGTGAAGTGGACCCAAAGCTCCCCAAAGGCATTCCTAAGTCTCCTTCGGCTACAACTGCGAACAGCACCTTTCCCAAAACAGCAAGGGATTTCCTCCCTTTGATTCCTTTGACAGATTTCTGAAGCAACAGCCCTGGATTTATTTCTCTGGCAAACATTATAAATAAAACATTCATCATTATTAAACCTGCCTGGAAAAAAGAATGCTCTGCTGGAAACCAGTCCACATTTTTCTGGGTCCAGTTCAGAAGGTTTTATACTCGAAGAAAATGCTTTGTTCTTTTTACTGAAATTTTTCTGACTCAGGTAAAATCCCCAGAGGATCTTCAAGGTTAGAAAATGCCTTGAGTATCACAAACACCACAGCCAAAGACTTGAATAAAACGAACCCTGTCTTCAGGTGCCAAAGGGAAGTGTCTTGTACTACCTGGCTTGTGTGCACCTTAACTTCTTTCGGAACAATGTAAAGATGCAAACGTTCAACAGCTTCCTGGCTACGGATTATGTCAACAGACAAGGCCCAACATCCTACTAGTTCCCATCCAAATCCAAACACCACTACCAGGCAAAGGATACCCCTTAGGAGACACTCAGGAATTACCTGTCCAGCTTTCCATTCATCCAGAAAGTGAAATTACCCTCTGAAAACCATGAAGAAACACCAGGGACCACCAGAGACTTGTGCCCAATTTACCTAACAATTTGGACCTTCACACTGACTGGTTCTATCTATTATTGATAAAGAAACTGCTTATTACCCTGAGTGTTATAAGCAACTGATGAATTGTTGAACACCACAGCTGAAACTAATAATGTACTATGTGTTGGCTAATTGAATTTAAATTTTTTTAAAAAGAAAGAAATTGCTCATTATTACAACCCTTCCAGGTGCCATTATTCTTTACACAGCAAAAGTCACTAACAATGTCAGAAAGTGCTAACATGTCCGAGATTTCCCTGCACGTGTGCCCACTAATAGTCGGTCGTGGTCATGCATTTCTTACTAGGAATGCAGAAAGTTGAGCTTACAGGACCGTACAGAGTAAGCTCACTGTTTAATCTGCTCTCCAAAAAGAAATGATGCCTTAAAAACTCACAGAATGCCTTTCATGAGATTTCTTCAGGGCAACAGAATTCAAATTCCTTTCCCTAAAGCACAGAAAGTTTCACTGACCTTGGTTACTATTATTTTAAAATTTCCTGAACAGATGACTCAGAAAACACAAAGGCTCATCTGAGAGATTAGGCAAAAAAACATAACCACAAACAAAGTAAGGTCTTCAACTTTCTAATTCAACAAATGGTAATTATTATAATCCACATTAGCATAGTGGTTTAGAGCTCACTAGAACTTTTTTTTTTAAGATTTTCTATTTATTTGACAGAGAGATCACAAGCAGGCAGAGCAGCAGGCAGAGAGAGAGGAGGAAGCAGGCTCCCCGCTGAGCAGAGAGCCCGATGATGCGGGGCTTGATCCCAGGACCCTGAGATCATGACCTGAGCTGAAGGCAGAGGCTTAATCCACTGAGCCACCCAGGTGCCCCGTAGAGCTTACTAGAACTTTTAAAAAGATTCTTCTAGGGGCACCCGGGTGGCTCAGGTCCAGTTAAGCATCTGCCTTCGGATAAGGTTACGATCTCAGGTTCTCAGGGCTGCCTTTCTGGGCAGACTCCCTGCGAGCAAAGGGAGTCTGCTTTCCCCTCTCACTCTCCCCCTGTGCTTTCCCTCTCAAATAAGTAAATAAGTAAAATCTTTTTTAAAAAAGATTCTACTGTATATGATTCTCAAAAGAATCTACTTAATATCAGAGCATACTGTAATGTTAGTGGACTGTTATGCAGCCAGGCAAAAAGGAACAATGTTGTAGAACTAATGGCACGGAATTATGTTCATAACAGATTGAGTATAAAACATTGGTTTTGGGTGCCTGGATGGCTCAGTTGGTTAAGCAACTGCCTTTGGCTCAGGTCATGATCCTGGAGTCCCAGAATCAGTCCCGTATCCGGCTCCCTGCTCCCTGGAGAGTCTGCTTCTCCCTCTGACTTTCTCCCTTCTCATGCTCTCTCTTTCTCTCACTTTCTCTTTCAAATAGATAAATAAAATCTTTAAAAAAGAAAAGAAGGAAGGAAGGAAGGAAGGAAACAGGCTGGAAAGATATCACCCAAATGTAGTTCCGAGTTAGGGCTACAGGCTGTCCTTTCCCTTCGTTTTATCTTCTGCTACATCTGCAATGAACACGTATTAGTATGATCAGTAAAAGATAATCATATATGATCATAGAAGCCCTCTGATTTTTTCTAAGAATTTTTCACTAAACTTCAATAATCACAGCTTAACACCAAGGAGAAACGGGCCCTTAGTTTGAACTGCTTTGAGAAAAAGCATTTTTTAAAAATATCAGAATCCGCGGAGTCTTACAACCATGCAGAGTTAAAAGGTCTGCTAGCTCAGAACAATCCAGCACAAAATACCCATTCAAGCGACGTCTCAGCCTGACTCCCCCAGGAAGCAGGACGTCGGGGGAGGGGGGTCCAAGTTACAAGTCCAGGATGGTTTTGGCAGCGGGTTGGCAGAGGTGGGGAAAGCAGCAGAGCAGGGCAGCGCGGCGCCACCTCCTGACCACCGCCGCCTTACAACAATCTGCAGACACAAAGGGTTGGGCCTGAACCGTGCACTTGGCATGTGTAATCTAACTGATTACAAGCCATGAACCCGGAGCAGTCCAAGGAAGGAGAAAGGAGGACGGCTTATCTGCCCAGTTCGCTACTAAATCCGGTGCCCTTTCTGTTAAGGTCCCCCGTGGTCCACCCTCCAGCCCCCCACTTTCCACTCAGGAGCCCGGGTGCCCCGGTCAGAGTATGCAGGCACAGAAGGAAAGGGCTAACTTCATGCAGGTGGGGCTCAGGATTCGGGATGTGAAGCCAGAGAGATCCAGGGCTAACCTCAGACTCTGGGAAGCAAAGGTGGCAATGTCGGGGGACGTGACTCCGGGAGTCTGAGAGCAGTATAAAGACTGATGTCCAGTACAAATGTCCTGCGGCCCTGGAAACAGTTGGCCCTTTTATGACATCAAATTCCATGAGCAGCATTAGTAACAAAACACGTCCCCATCTGTGAACCTACAATAGACGATGAGAGATCTTGTTTAGCTCATCTGCTTCCCCAACAGCCGGCTCAGTCCCAGGCCTGTGAAATGGGCTCAGATGACTCACTGTGTGGTTGTACTTCATTCCCGACGCACAAAGCTACTCCCACTCCTTACGCTCCCACTCAGGAAAGCATACTGGAAGGCAAGTAAATGAAGCAGCTGTTATGAAAGAAATTATGTTAAATCCACTCTAGTTTTTTAAAGAGAGCCATTTATGAACATCAGTAGTTTTGAGTTTTTAAAAAAATCTCTTATAATTTGTCACAAATGATCACCCCACCTTCATACCCTACTACAAAACAACACCAAAAACAAACAAACAAAACAAAAAAACAAACCAGAAAATAGCAAGTATTGCTGAGGATGTGGAGGAAAAATCACCTTCGATTCCTCAGCTGTTCCGGGAGCATAAAGACGCGCTAGTCACCCTGCTCCGCACCCCTCCGCACAAGGTAAACACAACGTTTCATAATCAGAGAAATGGGAAAGTCACTTACAAGTCCATCAGAAGAAATACAACTACGAGCAGTTTTAGAGACTCGTAGAGACCTTTAGAGACTCTTAATGTCACCAAGCAAACTGAGGGCTGCTGGGGGGAGCGGGAGGGCGAGGGCGGCTGCGTGATGGACATGGGGAGGGCGAGTGCTGTGAAGTGTGCAAACCTGGCGAGTCACAGGCCTGTACCCCTGGGGCTAATAATACATTCTATGTTAATATCTTTTTAAAAACCACTCCGTGAAATATTATGTGTCTGTTAAAAAGAATGAATTCGATCCATATATGCTAAAACGGAAAGAGCCAAAATGTGTCGAGAAGATACTTGAAAATACAAGCAGCACGACGCCATTCACGCTCAAGTAAAAACTACCTACGCGTATAGAAGCGGCGTGTGCGTGCGCGTGCACGTGTGGCGCACGTGGACGCGTGCGCGCGCGCTCCCGCCACAGCATCAGGGAGGACACGCCTCGGACGGACAGCAGGCGCGGCCGTGTCCTGCGCCCCGTGTGGCTTCTCGGTCGCAAGGGGGAGAAACGGCCTGCAGACAAAGAGCAACCACTAAACACACCGGGCCAGACAGAAACGGGATTAGACACCCAGAGCCCCAGACTTCAGACACGACCGGCCTGAGGAACTCCCAGCGCGTCCCGGGCTCGGCTGTCCCCCCGAGTGTGTCACTGCTGCCTCCCTGCAGGGCCGCGGAAGCGGAAGCGGCGCCGGAAGGCCCGGCTCCAGCCCGCAACGGGCAACGCAGCGAGAGGCCGCCGGCTTCGGCCCCACGAAAGCCTGCGGCGGAGCTGACTGTTGCCGCCGGAGACGCGGGTCGGCATCGAGACGCGGCGGACCGACGACCCGAGCAGCGTCCGCGCCGACACACAGGGCCGCGGGTCCTCCTTCACGCCGCGGCGCGCCCCGGAGCACAGCCGCGGCCTCGGGTCACGGGCCCTGACGTTCGCGGTCGGCCGTGCTGTGGGCGGGAGGCGGCGCCTGCGGCTCCGGCGGAGACCGCTCCGGGGCCGCTGAGAGAAGACAGCAACGGCCGCGTCTGCGTGGGGACAGCCGCGGCCCCGGAGCTCGCAGCGGCCTGTCGGCTGCCCGCAGGCGGACCAGGAAGGAGCTGGGAAAGCGCAGCGTCCGCTCCCCGCGGCCAAGGAAGCAGACGTCGAAGGACCGTCGACGAGCCCACCTGGAGGGCGTCCTCCAGATCCCGTCCCCAGCGATCCAGCCCCCTGGCTTCCCAGGCTCTGGGGCCAGGGCTCGTGCTCGTGCCAGGGGAGGGCACGGCTCGGTGACCCGCCCCAAGGACCACATGGACTAGACGGAGACCCTGATCTTGCCAAGGAAAGGGTATGGAAAATCACCCCGGAGAGAGAACAGTAGCGCTACCACAGCGGGTCCCAGGGATCCATAAAACACGCACAGATACCGGGAAAGTTGGAAAAAACAGTGTAAACGCACACTGTTAACTGCGCGTGTCCTGCGGGAAGGGGTGCAGAGAACAGAGTGACCACCATGTCTTACTTCATGCAGCGGAGGAATTGAAGGTGACTTTTCCTTTTTTTTTTTTTAATTTTTTGAGGTTTTTTTCAGTATCTTCCAACTAACAAAGAAATTTTATTAAATTATTAGTAATAATTTGGTAAACCATTTTACTGAAGGAGAAAACGGAACGAATCCAGGTTTTTCTCATTTTGGTCCTGGAAATTATCATCAAGAGGCAATATTTATTAGGAAGGGCATCAAAGAGGAAAAAAAAAACTGGGTAAAGAAAGAATCATGAATAATGAAAACTGATCTCTCCCATTTAATTTTCCCTACCTCTGTCTGAATGAAATTACACCTACTAAATATTGACTTTGCTTCTAAGGACCTAAAGGCATGTGACATGTCTTATTTGACATAGATCACTACATTTAACCTTTGGATAAAGACGGAGCCAGCATATCTCATTCAGTGTCACAGAAGAAAGTGATACATGAAGAGGTGAAGTGATGTATCTGGGCTCGACTGTCACACCCCAATTGCCTTATGGATCCCGCAGCCCCTCTGAGGAGGCCTGGCAAACCAGCTCTGTCCTGGCTTCCTTCCAGCCAGGGCGTTCTCCCACCGGAAGAGAAAGGGCCCTTCACCTAAGGCATTGTGATCTTGGATTAGAAAAAAATTACCTTTTATCCCCCCACAAACCTCTAACTTAGGTTTTCTTCATTATAATATGGGCACCAAGGGCTGAGCATTTGCAACACTTAGGAATTTGTCACCAAAAGAAATCCAAGACATTTTCCTAACTGCTGAGTCCTTGCCATTTTATTTGTACGCATCACCACTGCAAAAGCAGTTCTTAGACCTTTATGTTGTGATAACAGGATTTCAATAAAATGTATTTTCTCTGTAATCCTACATACTTCATTTTATGCTTTCAAAAACACTCTTCTGGCTGCCAAAACGATCCAAGGCACAAAAGGAAAGAAAAGGAGAGGAGAAAAGGAAAGGGAAAGGGAAGGAAAAAGAAAAGGGAAAAGACAAGACACACACACAACAGATTAAGAACATGTGCACAGACTACCACAAGCACTGGAACATTATGTAGGAGGCTTCAAACACCTTCCTGAAACCTCCCCAGGAAAAAGATCCTTATTACAAGCCTGTCCTGATACAGGACCACAAACCATCAGACCCAGTGTCTGGGTACATATGTGCCTCCTGTTACAATGTAACCACATGACCAGCAAGTCTCAGGTCCCCATGTGGCCCATTTCTTCTCCCGGGGTTCTCTCGAGAGGACCCGTCACTCTGGCTGCCATCGAGGAGCAGGACATGTTGCTTGCATCCCACACAAAGCAGCTGCCATTTCTCCAGCATAATCACAGGCTCTACAGATGCCCAGACAGCTCACAGTCAACTTTCCAAGACACAATCAATAAAATGAGAAGCCACATAAAAAGGTTAAAACCTATCAATATTTCCTTTTTAACTCTCCCTGGCTATTATGAGAGAGAATTATGAGTATTTCTTCCACTACATCATTTAGCTGTCACGGGGCATTGTCCTATGGGTGCTGAAGTCAAGCAGAACGGGTTTTGAATTCCAGCTTTTCTACCGTCTACTGTGAGTAACCAGATGTCCTTCCTGAGCTCTGGGATTTGTAGTCCTTCGTTTGTTCATGCACTCATTAATAAACAAATGCTTTTTGATCATGTCCTATACACGGTCTTCACCACAGTTCTCTGTAGATAATGCCGAAATAGAGGAACCTAGGAAGATCCAATATTGGGCAGTACAAACACTCTCAAGACAAAAATCCACAAATGGTTCCGAAATAGTGGGCCCATCTTGTTATGTCTCAGAACTCAGTTTCAGACAGATGTGGTTTCCCAGCAGCACAGAATAGGTAGAGAGGAAATAGTAGGATACCACAGATGTGCCCCAGAACCAGGTGAGGACCATTGCCTGAAAAGATCCAGCCAAAGAATGTGGGCTGGGAACAGTGGAAAGAACATCAGCAGTAGAAACAAAGATCCACAAAGAAACTCCAAGAGAAGCCTGGGGGAGGCTACTCAGCTGTGAGTGGGAAACATCAGCTGTAAATCAAAGAAGATTCCAGAGCAACATGATAACAATTGTCAAAGGCAAAGCAGAGCCCATGTTACCCATCCTGGAAGCTGAGGCAGGACTGCAGCTTCTAGGAAAAGGATTAGCAAGAGCAAAGCCAGTTAGCAGGCACCAGAGCTGACAGCCAGGTCGCTGGGATACACAGGATGGAAAGGATGCAGCACAGGGAGAGTGTTGGAGACCAGGAGAGAGGTGGGCAGGGCGTGGGCTCAATGGGTGATGGGTTTTGAGGACGGCACTTGTGTTGAGCACTGGATTTTATATGTAAGTGATGAATCACTAAATTCTACTCTAAAACCAGTATTACACTACATGTTACCTAACTAGAATTTAAAATTCTAGTTTTTTGGGGGGGGAGAGTTTTTTGTCTTTTTTCTTTGTTAATTTGTTTTACTACTAAATTCCACTTATGAGTGAAATCATACAGTATCTGACTTTCTCTAACTTATTTCACTTAGAATTATACCTTCTAAGTCCATCCATATCATTGTAAATGGCAAAATCTCATCCTCTTATGACTGAGTAATATTTCATTATATATTTACACCATACCATCTTTATTCATTTACCTGTTGATGAACACATGGATTGCTTCCACACCTTGGTTACTGTAAAAAATGTTGCAATAAACATAAAATTGCATATATCTTTTTGAATCAGTGTTTTCATTTTCTTTGGGAAAATAACCAGTAGAGGAATTACTAGATTATATGGTATTTCTATTTTTAATTTTTTGAGGAAACGCCATAATGTTTTCCATAGTGGCTGCACCATCTTGCATTCCCACCAACAGTGCACAAGGATTCCCTTTTCTCTACATCTTCACCAACACCTGTTATTTCTTCTCTTTTGATTTTAGCCATTCTGAAAAGTGTAAGATTATATCTTATTGTGGTTTTGATTTGCATTTCCCTGAGGACTAGTGATGATGAGCATCTTTTGATGGGTCTGTTGGGCCTCTATCATGGATTAACTGACCATCTAAGCATGGGTTTATTTCTGGGTTCTACTCTTTTCCATTGATCTATGGGTCTATTTTTGTGCCAGTCATCAAGACCATATTGGTCAAGACAATATGGTCTTGATGACTACAGCTTAAAAATCCAAGATTTTGATACCTCCAGCTTTGTTTTTCATTCTCAAGATTGTTTTGGACATTTGGGGTCTTCTGTGGTTCCATACAAATTTTAGGATTATTTGTTCTAGTTCTGTGAAAAATGTTGCTATTATTTTAATAGTTATCACATTCAATTTGGATAGTGTGGACAGTTTAGCAATATTGGTTCTTCCAATCCATGAACATGGAATGTCTTTCCATTTCTTTGTATCAACTTCAATTTCTTTCATCAACATTATAGAGTACAGATCTTTCACCTCCTTGGCCAAGTTTATTCCTAGATATTTTAGCATTTTTGGTGTAACTGTAAATCGGATTTTTTTCTTAATTTCTCTTCCTGATAGTTCATTGTTAGCATATAGAAATGCAACATATTTCTATTAATTTTGTATCCAGAAACTTTATTAAATCCTATTATCAGTTTTATCAATTCTAGTAGTTTCTTAGTGGAGTCTTCAGGTTTTCTATATATAGTGTCATGTCATCCGCAAAAGTGAAAGTTTTACTTCTTCCTTAACAGTGGTTCATCTTTGGAGCACCTACGTGACTCAGTCGTTGAGCATCTGCCTTCAGCTCAGGTCATGATCCCAGTGTCCTGGAATCAAGCTCCACATGGGGCTCCATGCTTGGCGGGAAGCCCGCTTCTCCCTCTCCCACTCTCCCTGCTTGTGTTCCCTCTCTCACTGTGTCTCTCTCTGTCAAATAAATAAATAAAATCTTTATTTAAAAAATGGTTCGGGGCGCCTGGGCAGCTCAGTGGTTTAAAGCCTCTGCCTTTGGCTCAGGTAATGATCTCAGGGTCCTGGGATCAAACCCCACATTGGGCTCTCTGCTCAGTGGGGAGCCTGCTTCCCCCTCTCTCTCTGCCTGCCTCTCTGCCTACTTGTGATTTCTCTCTCTCTCTCTCACTCTCTGTCAAACAAATAAACAAATAAAATTTAAAAATTTTAAAATGGTTCATCTTTAAAATGTGGCCAAGAACAAATGCAGTAGGACCTCCCCATCACTCTGTAAGACCTCCTACACTCAAACAAGGCCCTTCAATTTTGGGTCAGGATTTGCCAAAAAAATATATCACTCTGGTTACAGAGTGAAAGCTTTCAGAGAAAGTCTATATTACCAACTAATAGATATTGCCTAAGAACACACAGTGAAAAACAATAACATATCAGAGATGAACCTATTTCAAAAAGTAGTTCCTGTCAAGGTGCCTGGGCGGCTCAGTCAGCTGGGTGTCTAACTCTTGATTTCAGCTGAGCTGATTTCCCAGGTCAGGGTCCTGGGATCCAGCCCAGCACTAGGCTCTATCCTCTGCAGGGTGTCTGCTTGAAGATTTATCTCCCTCTCCCTCTGTCCCCACCCACCACCTCATGCAGGCTTGCTCTCTCTCTCTCTCTCTAAAAGGTAAATAAATCTTTTTTTTTTTAAACTAGTTCCTGATATTCCAAATGAGCACACACACACAAAAAACCCCACGGGATATAAAACCTTTTATATCTAGACTTAAGTATGTGGGGTAAAACATTTGTAACCCTGAATCACAAGTTTACAAGTAAGCCACTCAGTTTGCAACCCTCCCCAACAACAAAGTCCCCTGTCACAACCAACCTCATTTACCATGTCAAGCAATTTCCTAACATTTTTATTGTACTCTTTCTTTCTACATAACAGGCCCAAGTAGAAGATGTGTTTTAAAGTTGGGTGGCCTTGAAACACCTGGGTGACGCAGTCTTTAAGTGTCTGCCTTTGGCCCAGGTCATGATCCCAGGGTCCTGGGGTTAAGTCCTGTATCAGCAAGAAGCCTGCTTCTCCCTCTGCCTGACACTCCCCCTGCTTATGCTTATGCTCTGACAAATAAATAAAAAAAATATTTTTTAAAAGCGGGGATGGCCTTCATTTTCAAAGGATATACTTTTAAGTTACAAAAAATATGCTTTATTTTACTATATGCAACAACCAACATTATAATGGTACATCACTGTATTACAAAAGGAGTGGAAAGTTACAGAAACAAACATATTTGTGTAAGGCTTCTGAGATTAATTGTTTTTTATTTTTCTTCAAGGCTGTCATGTCATCTTTCCAAGAATAAATATATTCAGATGTCCTCCTTTCCTTGACTTACTCTGAATTAGAAAATTGAACTGCTCTAGCCTTGGATTAACTGTACCAATTTGCTGATCTCATAACTTAAGTCCAAGTATTATCTGGCCATCTCTGCTGCTCACTCAGGTTCTCTTTTATAACTTGTCGGCTACTAAGGAGTTGCTCTGATTATGTTATCTGAAGACCCCTCCAGAGCACTTAATTTCTTTTGTAAAGATTGTATTTATTTATTTCAGAGACAGAAAATGAGAGAGAGAGCATGAGAGGGGGGAGGGTCAAAGAGAGAACCAGACTCTCCACTGAGCTGGGAGCCCGATGCGGGACTCTATCCCGGAACTCCAGGATCATGACCTGAGCCGAAGGCAGTCGCCCAACCAGCTGAGCCACCCAGGCACCCTTCAAATCACTTTAAAATCAAAATGCTTTGCAAGTTTTTAAGCAAAAGTTTCTGAAGGTTTTATAATATCTCCTCCTCTCTTCGTGGGATAATTGCACTGGAAGTCACGGACATGGCGATGATGGTCCTGTGGGACTGCGGAAGGAGTCTCTGCTTGACCATCACATCTGAGAGTCCACAATGACTCAAATTTTTGTTTTAAAGCACATTCCACCTTATGTTCAGGAAAACACGAACTTCTGCAATCCCCAGAGCTTCCTCCTTCTAACACTGAACAAGTTTGGGCTGCAGGCCAAACGTGTAAGCCTAAATCCTACGATCTCACATAAAAATTTCTATTTGCTCTTTTAAAGATGAAAATCTTGGGGCCCCTGGGTGGCTCAGTGGGTTAAGCTGCTGCCTTCCGCTCAGGTCATGATCTCAGGGTCCTGGGATCGAGCCCCACATCGGGCTTTCTGCTCAGCAGGGAGCCTGCTTCTCCCTCTCACTCTGCCTGTCCCTCTGCCTACTTGTGATCTCTCTGTGTCAAATAAATAAATAAAATGGAAATGCATCCCTTTAAAAAAAACCAAAAAAATCTTTCCAACAGAGAACAACTGAATAGGAGCTGATTGCTCAGTCGGTATCTGTATCTAGAACTAGCAAATAATAAAACGACTACGGTTAGTATATAGACAGATAGACAGATATAGATATTAGGCAATAAATAAAATAAATATAAATATGAAAATAAATATAAAGATATTAAATATACATTTAAAGATATTAGGCAATCATACCTGTTATAGGTAAACTTGTGTCCCTCCAAAAAGGTATGCTGAAGTCCTAATCCTGCAACGCCTGTGAATAGGACCTAATTCGGAAATGGGGTGTTTACAAATGTAATCAAATTAAGATGAGGTCATTAAGGGGAGGCCCGACCCAAGACGACCGGTGTCCTTATGAAAGGAAAATGCCATGTGAAGACAGAGACACGGAGGGAAATGCCGCATGGTGACAGAAGCAGGAACTGACAGAGGTCGGTAGTTGCAAGCTGAGGCCTGCCAGGAAGTACCCGCAAACTGCCAGAAGCCAGGGAGAGGCAAGCAGAGACTCCCCCGCAGATTTCGGCCCTGCCAACACCTTGATTGTAGACTTGCAACCTCCGAAACTGTGACACGGTAAGTTTCTGTGATTTGGGGTCACCAGGTTGTGGTACTTTATTATGCCGGCCGTGAGACTCTAACACAGTGTCTCTGCTTCTTACTGCTAATTTTCACATCAATGTGAGATTCTTGGTGAACTTTTCCTGAAAAGTACCTTCTTAGTTCAACCACCATAATTGCTCGGTACGAACCAGGCTCATCCACGCATGTGATGCGTTTCATATCTTAGATGCAAGGTGCTAGGATTGCCTGAAAAATGCAGGAAGCCTCATTAAATTTCAATTTCAGATAGATGATGAATGATTTTTTTAGTCACATCCTATGCTTTACTTGGGAGACACTTACTATAAAACCATTCATTGTTTATGTGAAACCCAAACTGAACTGGGTGTCCTGTATTTTTATTTGTTACACCTGGCAGCCCTGGGGCGCCTGGGTGGCTCAGTGGGTTAAAGTCTCTGCCTTCAGCTCAGGGTCCTGGGATTGAGCCCCGCATCAGGCTCTCTGCTCAGGGAGCCTGCTTCCCTTCCTCTCTCTCTGCCTGCCTCTCTGCCTACTTGTGATCTCCATCTGTCAAATAAATAAATAAAATCTTTTTTAAAAAAACTGGCAGCCCTGCATCCTACCTCATAGATGCAAGGCCTGCTTCTGGAATATTCTGTCATTTGCTGTTTGTTTCTTGTCCTTGAACCAACAAAACAACTACCAAATACTGCATACCATGCAGGCTGTTCTTCCACTTTGGTTTCCAAAAGCTCCAGCTTAATTTGCAGACACTGTTAACAATTATGGACAGATGATGACCGCTGCAGTGAGTTTGCTTTGGGTAAGCACCATGACATCCATACAGCTTTTATAAAATGCTACACAATCAATAAAAAGAAATTAGAACCATCAATACTATGTGTAAAGATGTCATCAGCTTTCTGGGCATTTCAAATTCTTCATTTCCATGTGGTGAGCAACATAAGCATATAAGAAGAACACAAAAGGGTTTTTTTTTTTCTTTTTACCAATGCTAAATTAATTATTTTTTCCAAAAATGTAATATATCCCTTTATGGATAATACTGTTATTAGGAGACTTTGTAATCTACTGCTTCAATCTTATTTCTTATTCTCCCTGGACCTCTGCTCCTTCATCTGTAAAATGAAGGAGGGAGAAGACACAGTTCCAGGCCTTTGTCAGGATGCTGGAGTTAGCCGCAGGCGTAATCAACCTTTCTCTCTGTCTACTCCCTTTTGCCTCCCCCCACAGATGACCCCACCTCCCATCAAAGTTCCTCTTCCCTAGAGTCAGATAAGGCCTCCCCAAGCATAACAGACCACAAAAGAAACAATTATTAAATTTGACTGAATAGATCAAAAGACGCCATGAACAAAATTTAAAAGGCAAATGACAAATGAGAAAAAAGTATTTGCATTACATTATATAAAAAAAATTTTAACATACCAAGAAATATTTGGGCAAAGGACATAATAGGCAATTTACACATTTACACAGAGCACACTAGATGTATATGTGTGTATATGCATACACACTTAGACACACACATAAAGAGATGATAAACATACAAAAATAGGTGTCGTCCATTGATAAATAAATACAAATTAAATAAAGCAAACATCATTTTGCCTATCAAGCTGACAAAATTCTTTAAAGAAAATAACCCAATATTAGAAAAATGCACTCTTAGGATGCCAGGGTGGCTCAGTGGGTTAAGCCTCTGCCTTTAGCTCAGGTCACAATCCCAGGGTCCTAGGATCGAGCCCCACATCGGGCTCTCTGCTCAGTGGGGAGCCTGCTTCCTCCTCTCTCTCTGCCTGCCTCTCTGCCTACTTGTGATTTCTCTCTGTCAAATAAATAAATAAATAAATTTTTTAAAAAAAAGAAAAGAAAAAGAAAAATGCACTCTCAGGATGCCTGGGTGGTTCAGTCAGTTGAGCATCCAACTTTTGATTTTGGTTCAGGTCATGATCTCAGGGTTGTGAGACTGAGGCCCGCATAGGTCTCCACACTGAGTGTGGAATCTGTTTGAGACCCTCTCTTCCTCCCTCTGCCCCTCCCCCAACTTTCTCTCTCCCTCTCAGAAAGAAAGAAAAGAAAGGAAAAGAGAAGAAAAATGTACTTTCATACCTTGCTGTCCACGGTATACAGTGATAAAATCATTTTAGAAATCAATTTAGGGACACCTGGCTGGCTTAGTCAGAATAGCATGTGACTCTTGATCTTGGGGTTGTGAGTTCGAGTCCCACATTGAGTGGAGAGATTACTTCAATAAATAAATCTTTTAGAAAGAAGATATCAATTTAGTAATTCTTAAGAAAGACTTAAAATCTACAAAAGTTTTTTTTAAGATTTTATTTATTAATTTGACAGATGGAGATCAGAAGTAGGCAGAGAGGCAGGCAGAGAGAGAGAGAGAGGAAGCAGGCTCCCCGCTGAGCAGAGAGCCCGATGCGGGGCTCCATCCCAGGACCCTGAGCTGAAGGCAGAGGCTTAACCCACTGAGTCCCCAGGCGCGCCCCCCCCCCATGTCCTTTCCAAAGGCGTCGCGGGATCCGCGTTCACTGCACTGAAGGGACAGATACCGTCGTAAGCAACATGAGCCAATCTGGGACTCGGAAATAAACACCCAGTGACCAGCGAGGGCCGAAGATGGTGGAGCCTCCGGATCAGCCAGGAAGGCTGGGGGCAGTCTGGAACCGGAGCACCCGTCCACTCACAGAGGCTCACACAACCCCGGTCCGCTCAGAACAAGGCCCACTGGGAAGAAGCTTGGCCCACCGGCAAGAACGACCCCGGGAGGCCCTGAGCGAGGGAATAAGGATGCGCAGAAGTCACACCAGCTCTCACCCCGGGTCAGGCACCTGAATGAGAACTGTAGTGACCACACAGTTTTGCTCCTTATCTCTACATTGTCCATCCACCTTTTCCCTGTTTTATCCAAGGTCCGTCTATGTGATAACCTCTTTTTTATAGATTTTATTTATTTGAGAGAGAGACCATGAGTGGGCGACACAAAGATGGAGAAGGAGGCTCCCCATGGAGCAGGGAGCCCAGCATGGGACTCAGTCCCAGGACACTGAGCTCATGACCTGAGCCGAAAGCCCACCGAGCCACCCAGGGGCCCCGAGGTGACAAAGTTTATAATGTGCTTTTTAGGTTATAGTATATCAAATTGGGACTCTGACTTGATGAAAAGAGGTCCAAACATCACCCAGAACCAAAGATGAAAGTACATGTGGATGCGGGTTTACAAATCTAGGGAAAGACAAAGCCTTTTTTAAAAGCTTTGAGGCCCAAAGAACCACCAAACCAAGGATGATGGTTATTACAGTTCTGCAAGCTCAGTCCAACAAAGCAGGCAAGGAGGAGAAAAAACGTACCCCAGAAAGGGCCACACTGGCTGACGAGACGCTGGCTCTCTCTTTTCTGGGGAACAGTGTGCTGCCACCACTCTGAGAGACAGCTGTATCACCAGGAGTATGTTATCGTTGTTGCTTGAAAATTTAAATATGGGCAGAAGTGCACAAATAAAAACTAGCCACGTAACATTCCGTTAAAGAGGTAAGTCACAGTTGAGACGCGATTCCCCTGTCCTTTTAAGTTCACATTTAAGTTCTTTCCAGTTCTTGCCATTGCACAGCACCGTGAAAAAAATTCCTTCTCTCTTTCTGGCACAGTGGCCAACAGAGTCAGAAAACCAGCTGCTGGTGGCACCTTAGGGCCTCAGTCTTAACGCCTGCTAACTGACCTGCCTTGTTCTCCATGCTCCAGCCTTCGTTCTCAGAAGAGGGGAGAGAGCAGGAGGAAGCTCCTTCCCAGGCTGCGGCTGTATTATCTTTTCCATCCAACAAACCTCTAGGAGCGACCCTGGGATACCGTGTTCTAACAGTGTTTCAGTTACCGCAGAGTAAAATGTTAGCACTCTTCTAGAAAATATGTAGAATTTCATGGCATACCTTTTAACCTCATCCCATCTTTCTTTTCCATCCTTTTATTTTTAATTTTTATTTTTCACCTATTTCAATTTTCTTTACTCCTACTGTATTGCAGGTGCCCCCAGTTCTTCCTGGAACAATGAAGAGAAGGGAAATTCAGAGTGCATCTGCATACGCATGAGAGCAATGAACAGAGCACCCAACCGAGAGTGCTTTAAACAATAAAAGCACATAATCATTTCAATAAGGAGTCTGAAGGCGTACTGTTTAAGAATCGGTCCAGCAGCTCAGTCGTCATCCAGGCCCAGGTTCTTCCCATCTTTGTGATCTGATAACCTCAACACACTGGATTTTCAACTTCTGGTTGGTTACCTCTTGGTGGTGTAATGGCTGCGGCAACTACAGCGGTCGCGTCCTCACACCACAGTGCCAAACACCCGAAGAGAGATAATCCTCCCTTCTGCTTAACAACAACCAGATGTGTCTGGAAGTCTGATGAGTCACTCTGAATAACCTGCTATACGTAATTCAGTCATTCAGAAAAAAAACTCCAGTAAAAACTTTATATTCAAAGACAATGATAAAATACCTACTTCCTAATATACAATGCTCCACCTTCTACTCAATTTTCTCACATTCATTGTCTCACTATCCTCACAATGACCTTGTAAGGTTCATGTCATTATTTGCATTTTACAGATGAAGAATCAACTGGTCATTAGAATTAAGTTGGCCTTGGCCAGTCGCAGAGAAGTGACAGACCAGGACGTCAACTCACTTATCAAGACATTACTCCAATCGATTTCAGGTTTTGCACAAGAAGGAAAGAATCCAGGGATTTCTTATATTTTATTATATGACTATGTTTCTAAGAATTTGGAAGTTTAAGTATGTCACTTAAACTCTCTGTGATCTTTTTTGTTCTATAAATTAGGGTATTAAATAGAGTAAATGTTCCCAACCAACAGCAACCAGCAAAGGTGACCCAGTAAATCTCTGAGCCTCCTGAGTAGCATCTGAACAGTTACTACTGCCACAACTGCTTTCCTCCCAGCCCTTACCCCCAGTGTGGTCTTATTCATTCACACACGCATCAAAAAACAATTATGAAGCAACGGCCATGGGCCAGAAGTTTTCAGGGAGAAAGATAAAGCAACAGGAACAGTGTTCTTCCCCCAGTGCCTACGGTTTCACTGTCATTAACTTCATAGCCCCGTCCTGATCTTCAAAATTTTATGGACAGATTAAAAGTGGTTATTTCTGGGGCGCCTGGGTGGCTCAGTGGGTTAAGCATCAGCCTTCGGCTCAGGTCATGATCTCAGGGTCCTGGGATCGAGCCCCGCATTGGGCTTTCTGCTCCGGGGGAGCCTGCTTCCCCCTCTCTCTCTGCCTGCCTCTCTGCCTACTTGTGATCTCTCTCTCTCTCTGTCAAGTAAATAAAATTTTTAAAAAATAAAAGTGGTTATTTCTGATGTTTCTTTGTGTTCTAAAATGCTGTGAATCTATGATTTTACACATGAGAAATCTAATTAAGAGAGTGAATGTAACAAAGAGGGACTGGGGAGCCTGGGTGGCTCAGTGGGTTAAGCGCCTGACTCTTGATTTCCATTCAGGTCATGGTCTCAGGGTCCCCCCCTGCATCGGGCTCTGCACTGGGCGCGGACCCTGCAGGGATTCTCTTTCTTGCTCTCCCTCTTTGCCCCGCCCCCTCCCCCACTATACTGAAAGAAAGAAAAAGAGAGAGAGAAAAGAAGGACGGACCTGTAAGGAGAGAAACGGTCAGTGAGAGGAGAGGACTAGAGCCCGACGCAACCGCCCGGTCTCCTGCTCTTAGCATCTCCTCAGGTAGCTCCCGGCCTCATGCGGGTGAGGTCCGGATGATGCCAGCCCGGCCACGGTCCCGAAGGCAGCCCCATCTCCCCACGGCCCACTGCACCTTCTCGCCAGATCCACGCCAGGCTCCGACCAGATCACAGTTCCTATTCCGGGACCCCTGGGACCCTGGGGCAGGCCCGCGCACCTGAGTTCCTAGTGGCCGACATGGGTGGGGATGGACGTTTATGACTCCAGAGGGCCACCGCCAAGATTAACGACTTACGTTTTGCAAAGTGTTTTTAAATCCCCAGACCAGAGCGGCTCCTACAGCCGGCTGCTGCATGATTAGCACTTGCTCGCCTTAAATTGATTTCTCCCACCACATCTCAAGGCCCTAAGAAAGACCCAGATGAAAGGAAATGCCCAGGAGTCCACTCACAGCTTTTAGATGGCACTTCCCCAGCTGCTGCCGGGCTGACAGAGACAGAACACTCCTTCCCAGCCGCACCTCTACAAGACCCCCCGACTTCAGATGTAGGATCAAGATCACGAAAGTCACCTGTGAACCAACGTCTGAGGTCCCCCTTGAGGCCACGCTGCAGACGGCCGGCACACTGTTCTGCTTTGGGAACAGTCCAGGCTAATAGCAAAATGATCTCTTATGGGACTACTGGAGGGGGAAGACTGAGTGGAGATTTATTTTGCTATTTAGAAAAGTAATTAGTAAATAAGTTTGAGTGATCATCACAGAAAATCCAAACCGGTTTAGCATGTATGGTTTCCAATGATGTGAAAACTGACTAGATACTATACTTGCAATCTCATTATCCTTAGAAAACCTGCCCTATGACCCAGCAATTGCACTACTGGGAATTTACCCTAAAGATACAAACGTAGTGATCCAAAGGGGCACGTGCACCCGAATGTTTATAGCAGCAATGTCCACAATAGCCAAACTATGGAAAGAACCTATATGTCCATCAACAGATGAATGGATAAAGAAGATGTGGTATATATACACAATGGAATACTATGCAGCCATCAAAAGAAACGAAATCTTGCCATTTGCGACAACATGGATGGAACTAGAGCGTATCATGCTCAGTGAAATAAGTCAATCGGAGAAAGACAACTATCATATGATCTCCCTGATATGAGGAAGTGGTGATGCAACATGGGGGCTTAAGTGGGTAGGAGAAGAATCCATGAAACAAGATGGGATAGGGAGGGAGACAAACCATAAGTGACTCTTAATCTCACGAAACAAACTGTGGGTTGCTGGGGGGAGGGGGGTTGGGAGAAGGGGGGTAGGGTTATGGACATTGGGGAGGGTATGTGCTTTTGGGTAAATTGGAAGGGGAGGTGAATCATGAGAGACTATGGACTCTGAAAAACAATCTGAGGGGTTTGAAGTGGTGGGGGGGTGGGAGGTTGGGGTACCAGGTGGTGGGTATCATAGAGGGCACGGCTTGCATGGAGCACTGGGTGTGGTGAAAAAATAATGAATACTGTTTTTCTGAAAATAAATAAATTGGAAAAAAATGCTAAAAAAAAAAAAGAAAGAAAGAAAGAAAGAAAACCTGGGAAAAGACCAGTTTTGGAACTCTGTATCATTTCAAGACTGATTTGGTGGGGGGGGGGGGCGTTGGCAGTTTGAGCAACTGACACTTTAAGAGATAAAAAATAAATTGCAATGATCCAATAAAGAGAAAATAAAATTACTGTATTGCTTTTCCCCTGTGAAGCATTTTTCCTGGCCTTTCAAGTTTTGTTAAAGAATATTAAGAGCATCGAAATGAGCTAGTGGTGCAATTTATAATTATGTGACCCATGCACACTCTGAAAGGTTTCCACAGCACCACTCGCAGATTTGGAAGTCAACTTTGAAGTAGTCACAAGAGCAGTAAAAATCTGCATTTGAAAAGTTCTAATGGCTGGTGGAGTCAGAGTTTTCATAAAAATAGAGTAAACCCTTGGCCTCCAAATAAATTAGATTTTAAATGAATAGCTAGTAATAATGTATGAGGTAGTCACATGAATATTATCAAACATTATTGACTAAATGTAACAAAGGTAGAAGTATATTTGGAAAAATGGGGACTTTGTCATGGCTTATTTTGAATTTTGAATTTTCTTTTTTTTTTTTTATTTGACAGAGATCACAAGCAGGCAGAGAGGCAGGCAGAGAGCCCGACCCGGGGCTCGATCCCAGGACCCTGAGATCATGACCCAAGCCGAAGGCAGAGGCTTAACCCACTGAGCCACCCAGGAGCCCCATGAATTTTCAATTTTCTTAATATTTAGTTAAAGTCCAAGTGGCTTGAGGAATAATAATAAGTTCTATGACCTTTGGCTTCTGGCTTATTCTCAGCAGTCCTGAGTTTGCACTGAGAAAGAAAAAGAAAAATGTACAAAGGCTACCCTTTGACAACACCTCCCTGTATTCTTGAATAAATTTCACAGATAGTATAGGAGTAATATTGAAGGGTTAGGCTTCAATAAGTAATTTAGAGAATATTCTTCTTTTCATCAGCTAAAAAGGAACAGGGATTATCTGGCACTAGTTGTATTTTTACCATTTAGAAGTTGCAATATTCACTGAGACACCGAGGCCCAGAAAGTGAGGGACAAAGCTGCCTCCGCTCCATTCCCAGTTACAGAGTTGGCAGACCGTACAGCTAGGTGCTGTGGGAATGACAAACGGACAAGCCGGAGTAACCCAGTAAGCCTATAACCTTAACTAAGAACGTCACACTACTAGGAGCCTAGTGGTAGCCTGAAAACCAAAGAACCAAGTTGCTACCAACCTAGAAACCCTGGAAAATGCCCATATAACAATAGCAATACTTACCACCTTTTCTTGAGGGCCTACTATATGACAGGCACAAGGAAAACATTATTATTAATATTCACAATTCCATAAGATGAGAATGATTATCCCCATTTTACAGATGAGAAAAATCGAAGACCAAGAAATTAAATCACTTGTCCAAGTTCAAGCAGCACAACGCAGGAAAAACATAATTCAAACACAAGCTACTCTGATATCCAAGCCCACGTACCAGACCCAGGTCTGCAAACCCAGGGAGCCCGAACTGCCCAGCGGCAAACACATGGTTCTGCATCTTGTATATTTACATACTAGGGTCTGCGTTAGGGGCACAATCTTTATACCAAAAGAACAGAAAGCCTATAAAATGGAGATCACATTCTACACATATGAGTTGAGAGCTACCATCTGAGGAATTACTTTTGTGTCGTTTTCCAGGTGTGACAGTCTGCATGAATCATCGGGAAAATCAAGGATAATATACCTAAACCAATCATGGAGGATGAAAGGGACTTTGGACCGTCAGGACTGGCTGGGAGCAGTGATTCTCTAAGTGTGGTCCTCACACCACCAGCATTCTCCGAAGCTTGTTAGGAATGCCCCACGCCAGACCCGCTGAATCAAACACTCCGGGAACGGGCCTCAGCCCCCGATCCCCACCCCACGCGAAAATGACACGTGCTCCAGTCTGAGGACGCTCCGGCTTCCACCAGGTCTCATGCGACCTCGGGAGCGCGATCACATCCCTGAGGACACCTCAACAAATGTGGGGCTCTGACAGCAAGGAAGGTGTCTGACAGAGTATCGAGTCAAATGCTCCAGGGGGACAGAGAAAGGTTAGAGGCCTCAAGGGAAATGACAAGTGACTCAGCCAGCAGGATGGGGAGAATTTCACAGGACCGCAAAGGGCACTTCAAAAAGTGGAAACAAAACGAGAAAAAGACGTCAGCACAGTTCCCTTAGCTCAGAGCCACTGAACTGATCAGGATTCATTTGTTGCAGAGGAAGTAAAAATTCATTTCCCCTCATGTCAATCTAATACACACGATCCCCCCCAGCTCCTTCTTTTTCAATTATAAGTTTGCCTAAAGGGGAATTGTAATTTGAAGTACTTCGATGTGAACAAAGCAACTAATTCCCTTGAGGTTATTTTTCATATTTAGATTAACTTACTGAGACCTTATATTACCCACATCACAGTTCCTCTGTATACCTAAATCATCACAACTTTTCTCAAATGGCCAGTACAAATTTTAACAACAGTATCTGGGGTGATATTTTCAACTACTGCTCTGGGGTTTTCTAATGTGAACAAGAAATGAATCCCAGAGGCATCTGGGTGGCTCAGTGGGTTGGGTGGCTGCCTTCAGCTCAGGTCATGATCCCAGGGTCTTGGGATTGAGCCCCGCATTGGGCTCTCTGCTTGGCAAGGACCTGCTTCTTCCTCTCTCTCTGTCCGCTGCTCTGCCTACTTGTGATCTGTCTCTCTCTCTGCCAAATACATAAATAAAATCTTTAAAAAAAAGAAAGAAAGAAAGAAATGAATCCAAAAATGTGGCAAATAAAAAGGTTACAGATAAGTAACAGACTAAGGAGAATATTTGTAATACATAGACTAGAAATGGAGTTAATATTCATAATATAGAAACAGCTCCTACCAATAAAAAAGGAAAACAACTCCATAGAAAAATGAGCAAAGGGTGAAGTGTGCAAGCCTGATGATGCACAGACCTGTACCCCTGGAGCAAATAATACGTTATATGTTAATAAAAATAATTAATGTTTTAAAAAGAGAAAAATGAGCAAAAGAAGCAAATGAGTCATTCAGTCATCATTCAACAACTATTTTTTTTACTTTTTTTTATTAATTTCAGCATAACAGAATTCATTGTTTATGGACCACACCCAGTGCTCCATGCCATACGTGCCCTCCATAATACCCACTACCAGGCTCCCCCAACCTCCCAACCCCCATAATACCCACTACCAGGCTCCCCCAACCTCCCAACCCCCGCCCCTTCTCAACCCTCAGGTTGTTTTTCAGAGTCCACAGTCTCTCACGGTTCACCTCCCCTTTCAATTTCCCCCAACTCCCTTCTCCTCTCCATCTCCCCTTGTCCTCCATGCTATTTGTTATGCTCCACAAATAAGTGAAACCATATGATAACTGACTCTCTCTGCTTGACTTATTTCACTCAGCATAATCTCTTCCAGTCCCGTCCATGTTGCTACAAAAGTTGGGTATTCGTCCTTTCTGATGGAGGCATGATACTCCATAGTGTATATGGACCACATCTTCCTTATCCATTCGTCCATTGAAGGGCATCTTGGTCAACTATTATTTTTTTAGATTCAGTATCATTTGCTTCTTGAGGGCTGAGTGGAATAATGGATAACAGAGTTTCGTAAATTCAACACTTGTATCCAACAACACCTGGGGATGAACATGGCCTAGAACGTGAGGAAGGGGCTCCAGCACACAGGAGTCCTTGCTCCTGCCAGGTATCTTCTCTCCCTGTTTGGGGCCTAGGACCTGGGCCCTGCTCCAATTCCAGCTCTCGTCTCTGCTATAGTCCGGACTCCTCAGTGTCCTACCACCAGTTGTTGCTAACAACCTAACATTTTATTCTATGAAACACCAGCAAACTCTTCCAGGATTCCCCATCTCAATGCATGGCAGCTCCATCCCCACTGTCGCTCAGCCCAAAACCTTGGAGCCATTCTCAATATCTCTGTTTTCTCACTCTTCCTACCCAATCCATCAGCAAGTCCTTCTAACTATATCCCCAATCCAGCTGTTTCTCACCATTTCTGTGACCACCACCCCCCGCCAAACATGTCACCTGCTACAACGACACAATTTCTTTACATGACTGCAAAAACTTTTTCCAACAAGCCATTTGCCCAGATCTAACATTCAACTCTGGACACAATTTCTTACGCTGCCACCAGCATCGTGTGCAACACTTTGCACAGGTTATATAACACGGCATTATGCAATAACTAGGCACGATGCCTGCCTAACGGCACTACATTACAATGACATCATAGTCAATCTCTGAGCATCATCTGTCTCCTGCATCCCAGTACCCAGGCCTGACCAAGGTCTACCACAGCATGTGACATCTAGAACTACTAAGCTCTTCACGGCAAGGAGGGGACACGGCCAAACACGAGGTTTGCCAAAGAGTAAAATAGGGTATATATGGTTCTCTGTGCTACTGTTGTACCATCCAGTTTAATCAAGCCTTGAACTGCCAGGCCTGTCCTGTCAGATGACAAGGACTTTATCGCTTGAACTATTAGTTGGCTTTTCTGTTGTAGCAAAAACATCCTCATCAATATAACAGCTGTAACTAGGAAGGAGGGTGGCAAATTAAAATAAAAAGAAATACAATAGGTCAGTTAAAAATAGAGCCATAAAGTGATTTCAGAAACCTAGCAAAGGAGCAGAATACAAGATGCCACAAAAACCTCAGCTCAGGTAAAATCAGCATTGCATTTAAAGTTCCCAGCAACAAAAGGGCGGGGGGAGGCGGGGGAAGTATACCAACTCTTTAGAACGAGAAAACCTTTTCCTGATGCTAATTCCATGATATATTTATCAAGAAAAGATAAAGGACACAGAACAACATAATGGAGGCAGTGTGTATGTAGCAAAGACTGCTGATGCTACACCAAATATCCACGTGCTCCCTTCTGTTTCCCAGCCCCCACGAATCCCAGAGGGACCATGGCACTAATCTTTTTTTTTTTTTTTTAAATGGGAAAATCTGTAGCTGCCGCTGCTTTACTTGAAATTATCTTTTAGTCCCCGGGCCCCTGGGTGGCTCAGTTAGTGGAGCATCTCACTTTGGCTCAGACACGGTCTCAGGGCTCTGAGATCGAGCCCTGCACTGGGCCCCCTCCTCAGCAAGGAGCCTTCTTCTCCCTCTTCTTCTCCCTCTGCCCTTCCCCCTGCCCATGCTCTCTCTCTGTCCCTCAAATAAATAAATAAAATCTTTTTAAAAAGAAAACAATTGTGTTCTAGTCCCTGAACTGTGTTAAGTCGCTCCTCTTCTGTTTAATTCCACTTAACAGTTAACAGGTGGTACTACGTTAGTTTCAAGGGTACAATACAGTGATTCAACAATTCTGTACATTCTCTCAGAACTCAACATGATTTTACTCTTAATTCTTGCCACCCCTTTCACCCAACCCCCCACCACCTTCCCTCTGGCAACCCTGTTTGTTCTCTATGGTTAAGAGTCTGTTCCTTAATTCCTGTCTCTTTGCTCCTTTGTTCATTTGTTTTGATTCTTAAATTCCACAAATAAGTAAGAGCATATGTTATTTGTCTTTCTCAGACTTACTTCACTTGACATTATACTCTCTACTCCCATTCATGTTACTGCAAATGGCAAGACTTCATTCTTTTTGATGACTGAGTAATATTCCACTACAGATGTGTGGTGTGTACATATACCACACCTTTATCCACTCATCTACTGATGAACACAGGGGTTGCTTCCTTAATTGGTTTATTGTAAATAATGCTTCAATAAATACAGGGGTGCATATATCTTTTCAAATTAATGTTTTTGTATTCTTTAGGTAAATATCCAGTAGTAGCAACACTCTATAGTAATAGTAGCTCTATTTTTAATTTTTTGAGGAACCTCCATTATGTTTTCCCTACTCCACCAACTTGTATTCCCACCAACAGTGTGCCAGGGTTCCTCTTCCTCTCTATCCTCACCACTTCTTGTTTCTTGTGTTTTTCATTTTAGCAATTCCGACAGGTATGAGGTGATCTCATAGTGGTTTTGGTTTGCATTTCCCTGATGATGAGTCATGTCAAGCCTCTTTTCATATGTCTGTTGCCCATCTGGATGTCTTCTTTGGAGAAATGTCTGTTCATTTGGTCCATTTTTAATTGGATTATTTGGGTTTTTTTATGTTGTGTAAGTTCTTTATAAAAATTTTAGACACTAACCCTTTATCAGATACGTCATTTGCAAAGATCTTCTCCCATTCAATAAGTTGTCTTTTAGTTCTGTTGATGGTTTCTTTTTGCTGTGCAGAGCTTTTTATTGTGATGTAGTCTCAGTTTATTTTTGCTTTTGTTTCCTTGCCTCTGGAGACATATCTAGAAAAATGCTGCCACAGACAACAGAGAAATTACTGCCTAAGCTTTCTCCTAGGATTATTATGGTTTCAGGTCTCACATTTAAGTGTTTAATCCATTTTGAGTTTATTTTTGTGTATGGTGTGAGAAAGTGGTTCAGTTTTATTCTTTTGAATGTAGCTGTCCAGTATTCCCAGCACCATTTGTTGAAGTGACTGTCTTTTTTCATTGCATATTCTTGCCTCCTTTATCAAAAAGTAATAGGTCATAAAATTATGGGTTTCTGGGCTGTTTTGTTCCACTGATCTATATATCTATTTTCATGCCAGTACCATTCTGTTTTGATTACTACAGCTTTGTAGTATATCTTAAAATCTGGGACTGTGGGGAAAAAAAATCTGGGACTGTGAGATTTCCAGCTTTGTTCTTGTCAAAATTGCTTTAGCTATTCAGGGTCTTTTGTTGTTCCATATAAATTTTAAAATTATCTGTCCTAATTCTGTGAAAAATGCTGCTGGTATTCTGATAGGGATTGCATTCAATCTGTAGATGACTTTGGTAGTACAGACACTTTAACAATATTAGTTCTTCTAATCCATGAGCATGGGGATCTTTCCATTTGTATGACCTTCCATTTCTTTCATTAACATTTTATAGTTTTCAAAGTACAGGTCTTCACCACCTTGGTTAAGTTTATGCCTAGGTATTTTATCATTTTTGGTGCAATTGTACATGGGATTGTTTTCTTAATTTCTCTTCCCACTACTTCATTATTAGAGTATAGAAATGCAACAGATTTCTGGGTATTGATTTTGTATCCTGAAATTTTATGGAGTTCATTTATCAGTTCTAGCAGATTTTGGGTGGAGTCTTCAGGGTTTTCTACATATTGTATCATGTCATCTGCAAATAGTGGAAGTTTTATTTGTTCCTTACCATTTATCAGTTCTAGCAGATTTTTGGTGGAGTCTTCAGGGTTTTCTACATATTGTATCATGTCATCTGCAAATAGTGGAAGTTTTATTTGTTCCTTACCAATGTGGATGCCTTTTATTTCTTTTTCATGTCTTTCTGCTGTGACTAACACTTCCAGTACAATGTTCAACAAAAGTGGTGAGAGTGGACATCCTTGTCTTTTTCCTTACCTTAAAAGAAAACCTCTCAGCTTTTCACAATTGAGTATGATGTTAGTTGTGACTTTCTTTTCTCATATTTGGCCTTTGTTATGTTGAGGTATGTTACTTCTACTTTATTGGGGGTTTTTGTTATGAATCGATATCATATTTTGTCAAATGCTTTTTCTGCATCTATTGAGATGATCATATGATTTTTGTTTTCTCTTATTGATGTGATGTATCACACTGATTTGCAATTATTGAGCCATACTTGCATCCCAAGATTAAGTCTCACTTGATCATGGTGAATGATTTTTTAATGTATTGTTGGATTCAGTTTGCTAACATTTTGTTGAGGATTTTTGCATCTGTGTTCATCAGAGATATTGGCCTGTGGCTCTCTTTTTTGTACTGCCTTTATCTGATTTTGGTATCAGGGTGATGCTAATTTCACAGAATGAATTTGGAAGTTTTCCTTCTATTTTTTTGGAATAGGTGGAGAAGAACAGTTATTAACTCTTCTTTAAATGTTTGGTAGAATTCAGGATGCCTGAGTGGCTCAGTTGGTTAAGTAGCTGCCGTCAGGTCATGATCCCAGGGTACTGGGATTGAGTCCCACATCAGGCTCTCTACTCAGTGGTGAGCCTGCCTCTCCCTCTGCCTCTGCCTGCTGCTCCCTCTGCCTGTGTTATCTCACTGTCAAATAAATAGTCTTTAAAAAATATTTGGTAGAATTCACCTGTGAAGCTATCTTTATTTGTTGGAAATTTTTTTATTACAAATTCAATTTCATTGCTGGTAATCATCTTTCAAATTTTTCATATCTTCCTGCTTCAGCTTTGGGAGATTTTATGTTTCTAGAAATTTATCCATTTCTTCTAAGTTGTCCAGTGTGTTAGTATATAATTTCTCATAATATTCTCTTATAATCCTTTATATTTCTATGGTGACAGTTGATATTTCTTTTCATTTCTGATTATGTTTGAGCTCTCTCTCTCTCCTCTCTCTCTCTCTCTTTTGTAATGAGTCTGGCTAAATGTTTATAAATTTTTGTTGATTTTTGTTTTTTAAGATTTTATTTATTTATTTGACAGACAGAGATCACAAGTAGGCAGAGAGGCAGGCAGAGAGAGACAGAGAAGCAAGCTCCCTTCTGAGCGGAGAGCCTGATGCGGGGCTCGATCCCAGGACCCCAGGATCATGACCTGAGCCGAAGGCAGAGCCTTTAACCCACTGAGCCACCCAGGCACCCAATTTTGTTGATTTTTTCAAAGAACCAGCTCCTGGTTTCACTGATCTGTTCTATTGGGTTTTCTTTGTTTGTTTGTTTTTGGGTTTGGGGTTTTTTGTTTTTTTGTTAGTTTGCTTTAGTTTCCATTTCATTAATTTCTGCTCTAATCTTATTATTTCCTTCCTTCTACTGATTTGGAAGGGTTTTTTGTTCTTCTTTTTCTAGCTCTTTAAGTGTAAGGTTAGGTTGCTTATTCAAGACTTTTCTTGCTTCTTGAGGTCGACCTGTATTGCTACACAAATCCATCTTAGAACAGCTTTTGCTGCACCCAAAGATGCTGAACAACTGTATTTTCATTTTCATTTGTCTCTGTGAATTTTTTTATTTCCTCTTTGATTTCTTGTTTGACCTATTCATTGTTTAGTAGCATGTTATTTAACCTCCATATATTTAGGTTCTTTGCAGATTTTTTTCTCATGGTTGATTTCTATTTTCATAGCATTGTGGTTGGAAAAGATGCATAGTACAACTTCAATCTTTTTTAATTTGTTAAGACTTACTTTGTGGCCTAATATGTGATCTATTCTGGTTAATGTTCCATGTCGTCACTAATTCTTAACAATGAAATATGAGCTAAAGTTATGTGTCACTTCTAATCCAAAAAGGATGTACATTATCCACATTCTCTGTCCCATCCATGCAGTGATAACCAAGTACTCCAAGACATCACAGTTGTGAGAGAAAAAACAACTTGGACCCCTGGTCACCACAAGGAGGAGAGCCAAGCAGGGGAGCTACCCAACCTACATCAGCCTGTAATATAAAAGAGGAATAAACCTTTGCTGTATTAAGCCCCTAAGATTTTCAGGTTTATCTGTTGCACAGAACAGCTTAGCCCAGCCTGGCTACTACAGTCTACTTAATTAAGGTTCTAGAATCAACAATGTCATTTAAAATAGACAGACAACTAAAGTTTAATTCTTCTAGGTTGACCACACCTTTCCATTTACATAACCATCCTCAGCCTGTCTCCATACATAGACAGAAATACACACTTTGGCATATTTTCTTGAGTCAACTAGGCATCCTGTGTCTCTAATAGATGCCCCATTATCAAGGAAGTCTTATTCACATCAATTCCATTTTATTCTTTCTCTGCAATATTTAGGAAGTTGAAAACAGGGAAGGAAGATGAGGGTAAGTCTAAACACACATTTAAACAATGATAGGAAAAAGAATATCACCCAAATGATGTATATGTATAGGGAGAATCCTTTGTTTTTCAACAATAAAAATCATGTCACACTATATGACTTTAACTCTCTGTTAAGAATTCAATAGTCCATTGCTATAAAAAGTTTGCCAAACCAACAGTATTTGAGATCTCCAAACAAGAGATTTTTCTTGACTAAAAAATCATTAGCATACACATTTCAACTATATAAAAATAAACCCTGAAGGAGCTGAACACTGAGAGGATAAAAGGGATAGACATGCCATGAAACACTTGAATTTTGTCATTTCACGTGCAATTTACACATTTCTCCTCCCTCTGTCTCCCTGGGTATGATGCAAGTACTGATCTTCCTTTAACATGAGCTGCTCCAGCCATCACCCTGGAGATGTTCAACACTGAAGCATCCTTCTGGTGAGATGACTAGTGAAGGAGTGTCTAGATCTCCAATTCTAACCTGACCCCCCTTTACCACCACTCATACCCAGGACACCATTTCCTAAAATGACCACTAATTTCCTTTGTGAACATTGAATCTCTCCCCATTAAGTTCCTCTTATGAAGTTACTGCTTATGAGTTTATGGAAATCTTTCTTTGGTCCCTATTCTAATGTATTGTTCCTAAAATTATAATTATTACTGGTCCTGCACTCCCTCCCCCACAAAAAACCCTACCCCCTAAGTTTAGGGCATATAGCCAAGGAGAGTTAATAATACTAAGTATTCAGCAGGCCATATGCTAGCAGTTTTCCTAGAGTATCTTTAAATCCCCACAACCATCCTCTAAGGTAAGTACCATAATTACCCCATTCTGCAAGTGAGAAAACTGAAACGCGAGGGTTAGGTAACTTGCTCAGTGTTTCCAGGCTAGGGAGTGGCAGAGTCACTGCTGCCTGACACTATTTAATTTAAGAAATTAAATGTGCCACAATACAATGGGTTTTAATAAACTAATGTCTTGCCTAGAGGCCAGAGAGTGAAAGTGATCACTCGGTCGACAGACCACACGATGTTCTTGACCTGTCTGGGGCCTCCCAGGCATGGGTCGATGGGGCAGCACCTGCTCAAAAGAGACTGAGGACATGCGTGCCTGGGTGATGGTGCAATGGCCGGGCGGGGAACCGGGCCAGCCAGGAAAAGGTATTACCCAAGTCAGCCTATAAATGGGTAGCTTGAATTAAAAAGGTTAATTTTTTTAATAAGTAAATTGAGACCCACGTAAACTTCATAATTTGGGGTGTCAGCCAAATGTTTAGACAGACTAACCCAAAACCTGAGTGCCGGCACAAGGGAGTCCAATCTATGTGATGTCTGCGCTGTCAGGACTAGGTCGGAGGAAGAGGGTCGGAAGGGCTCCTTCTGGAGTTTCACCAGCCGCTGACTATCTTCTCAGAGCCGGTTTGATCCAGCCTCATTTCCCCCCCACACTCTCCCTCCTGAATCAGATTTAAGTCAATCACATTTTTGGAAGGTTCTTTATTCTTTTAAATCTACAGTATACTGAAAGTAAGGGGAAAAGACAAGATTCCAGTTCTTCGAATAGGTAATACATATATAATGTATTATATTATATATGTACATATTATATATTGCAAGATAAATATACTCAAGCTCACACTCATTTATTGAATCAATTTGTAAAGTTATAAACTAAATTTAACATCAATTCTCAAACCTTGCATTGAAGAAGAGCACCCCCTCAGGCCACAACTGACTGAGTTCTATCACTAGTACTGACCTGTCACTTAGCTTCCAAGATGAGGAAGTTGTGCAACAGTAAGTGAAAACTACAGAACTATATCCCAGCCATCCCATAACTAACCCCCAAAGTCATCTTAACTCAAATTCTCATTTGATAAAGGCAACTGCTGGCCAATGTTTTGTATAGGGAAAAGAACACTAAAGTCAAAATGTTTTAGTTCAAGTCCCACCACTAACTGTGTAACCTTGAGTAAGTTGATGAACTCCTCTTAGTCTCCATCTACTCATCTCTGAGATGGGTATAACCCTTCCTAAGTCTGCCTCACTCAGGTCCAATAAAATACATCTCAAAGTTGGGGTGCCTGGGTGGCTCAGTGGGTTAGACCTCTGCCTTTGGCTCAGGTCATGATCTCCAGGTCCTGGGATCGAGCCCCACATCCGGCTCTCTGCTCAGGGGGAAGCCTGCTTCCCCCTCTCTCTCTGCCTGCCTCTCTGCCTATTTGTGATCTATCTCTCTCTGTGTGTGTCAAATAAATAAGTAAATCTTTTTAAAAAAATGCATCTCAAACTACTTTGTAAAATACAAAGCAATTTAAAAAATACAAGGCAATTATAAATATCAGGTATTATTAGTACTAATCTTTACTGAAATGATATAGCATGAGGAATTGCTTCATCTTGCTCAGATCCAGAACATCAAACTTGAGAAAAAAGGCAGTTGTTATTTTTGTATAATAGGGACCCACTTGTTTAAGAAGTGAATAAAAATCTTCAATTTAAAAAACAACAACAACACTGGTTCTGCAAAGGATCTTTGCCGCACATAGAGATGTGCACTCCAGACTCACATCTTAGATGATCTGCTTTCAGCGCCTCGTCAGGCTTTGAATCATTTAAATTAGAGGTCAGTATCAACAAAGATTCACTAAGCATCAGAGGTAGGGCACTGTGTTAGGAATTCAAAGAGAGCCCAATGAAAAACACTGAATTTGTATTTAAATCTTAGATGCTAGGAAGCACCTCAAGAGATCATCTAATGTAGGGAGTACATTTCTCTTACAGCTCCCATGCCAGAGTAAGATCTTAAAGGATAAAAATGTGTTAATTATGATTAACCTCTAAAAGTAGAGGCTAAAAAGTGGCTAAAAGTAGGACCATCACATCTATTTTGTTCAAAGTTTTAAATAATAAACACATGTTGCTTTTATCATCTAAGGAATCAAACAAAATGATTTGTAAAGGTTGGCAAACTTTTTTAAAGATTGAAGTAAAAAAGTATAGTCAAACCCTTACTTTCAAAGAACGTTCTAGAGATGGAGATAATGATGCCCAAACACAAAACTTCAGACCCCTTTGCTTACACCTCGCGTTTAGCAACTTTATAAACAACGTTATCTCACGCAGCTTTAAATGAAATATCTAATTTTATCACCATAATTATATTTTCAAAGTATATACTCTTCGGCATGCTGTAAATATCGATACTTAAATGTATACAAGTGACTCTAAATATCATAGCGATTTCATACCCATTTATCACACATTAACAAAAAAAACAGCTCCTCTTTAAAAGTTGAAAATGCTACATTCTTCATCTTTCTCCTTTAACTCTGACTAAACTAGTCAGGGTTCAGCACAAGAAACAGAAGCCCCTAGGGCCACCTGCACGGCTCGGTCATTGGAGCTTGAGATTCTTGATCTTGGGATTTTGAGTTTGAGCCCTACATGGGGTATAGAGATTACTTTATAAATAAATGATTTTTTAAAAAAGAAAGCCCCTCAATGCCTTTTAGGTAGAAAGGAATTTAATGTTCTTACACAATCACCAGAACAAGGTCAAAGTAGACTTCCTGAAGTCCAGCCTGGGCGAATCTATAGAGACAGACGGTGAATGCCTCGCTTACTAGGTGAAGCATAGGGGTGAAGGGAGTGACTGTTAATAGGGGAAATAACTTCCCGGGAACACAGCCCTGTCCATTCGGGTTTTGCACTACAAGGGAGAGCTGCATAGTTGTGACACGGACTGTGTGATCCTCAAAGCCTGAAAGATTTACTATGGGCCCTTTAAGAAAAAGTGTGCCAATCTCTGTCTCATTCAGAGATGCAATGTTCAACTGTCAGAAGGAATAGGTAATTTCTCCCTTCTCTTCTTGAAATGAAACTAAATAAACACCCAGGGACAGAATGGGACACTAGGGAACATAAGGCCTCACCAAGCTGTCTCACTGACAAGAATGGAAAAAATACAGAATGGTCCTCCTTGCAGGTTGGGAGTTCCCAGCATGTTTCTTACAAACTTTAAATATTTGAAATATTGGGGCGCCTGGGTGACTTGTGATCTCTGTCAAATAAATAAAATCTTTTTAAAAATAAATAAATATTTGAGATATTAGAAAGACAAACAATAGTTTTTTTTTTAAGATTTTATTTATTTGACAGACATATCACAAGTAGGCAGAGAGGCAGGCAGAGAGAGGAGGAAGCAGGCTCCCCGCTGAGCAGAGAGCCTGATGTGGGGCTCAATCCCAGGACCCTGAGACCATAACCTGAGCTGAAGGCAGCGGCTTTAACACACTGAGCCACCCAGGCGCCCCTAGATATAAACTTTAAAATGTATGTGGAGAACATGGCTGGTTTGGTTTGTTTGAAAAATTTTGGAGAGGACATGCAAGCAAAAAAATTTAAAGAACACTGGCCTGAAGAAGAAAGTCATCTTTGATTTTCAGCAAGAGCCTTAGGTGGTTATAAACTCCCTCTCCCCAATTGGAATTATTAGACTTGCCCTCAAAGTTAGCTATGTTGGGGGCACCTGGGTGGCTCAGTGGGTTAAGCCGCTGCCTTCGGCTCGGGTCATGGTCTCAGGGTCCTGGGATAGAGCCCCACATCGGGCTCTCTGCTCCGCAGGGAGACTGCTTCCCCCTCTCTCTCTGCCTGCCTCTCTGCCTACTTGTGATCTCTCTGTGTGTCAAATAAATAAATAAAATATTTTTTTTAAAAGTTAGTTATGTTGTTTTACTTTTTTAAAGATTTATTTATTTATTTTTGAGATGGAGGGGAGAAAAAGAGCGAGCACATGAGCATACGGAGGGTCGGGGGGCGAAGCAGAGGGAGAGAAAATTTCAAGGAGGCGCCCCGCCCAGTGCACAGCCCAATGTGCCGCTCAACCTCATGACCCTGAGATCATGATCTGAGCAGAAATCATGGGTCAGTCACTTAACCAATGAGACACCCAGACACCCCATCTTCTTTTATTATTATTATGGTACGTGGTGCTTCTGTTTTTTCTGATATCACATTACAGAGGTTTCCAGAAGATAAAGTATACATACAAGTCATTCTGTATATGGATACATAAGCGGAAAGCAAACTAACATTTATTGGGCATTTACATTATTTACCAGATTCATCAGTCATCTCATTCATTCCTCATGAGTATACTGTGGGGCACATGTTATTATATTAATCCTATTTTTCAGCTAAGAAGCAAAACCGTCACCAAGTGAGTTTAGGTAGCGTACTTAAACCCACGCAGCCAAACTAGGATTCAAACCCATGACTCACACCAAAGACCATGCACTTTCTACTCCCTGCACTGCTGGGCTCAGCTTTCCTACCCCTGGGGCCTATCCTGACATGGATCTGAATCATGACATGCAAGGATTCGGGAACCTGCAGTGATACTACTCGGTGCCTCCAGTCCCCGGTACTTAGTTCCCCTTCAGTCAACTGTTAACAGGACCCGTCAAACTATAATGCGCAGGGGGGCACCAGCCACTCGGAGCCAAGGCCAGGCTGAAGACAGGTACGGGGCTACCTGGGTTTACCAGATGAACATCAGCTCTGACGCTACCCAAAACCATAGCATTTTCAGAAAAACTGAAAAGGATAAACCAGCCCAACCACCTCAGTTTTCAGATAGAGAAGCTAGAAACTAAGAGATCATGTCTTGCCAAGGGCAACACCATTGTTACTGGCTGAGCCAGACTGGAGCACCAGTCCCCAGAGTCTCCCAGTTTTGATGACGGACTGAGGAGTGTGTGAATGACTGACCTAACTCCAATTTCCTTCTTTTAGACTCTAACGGAACTTGAGGTACCTTCGTGTTTACCATCTCCTGCACTCGAGCACGAGCATTTCAGGATGGCTTCAAATAAGCCAACTGAAGGTTCAGAATAAATAGGTGAATATCTGTTAAATGATTCCAGTCCTGATGCCTGCCCTACTTCTCTTCCCTTTGTACCTCACATCCACCGCTGGCATCGACCATAGAGAACAGGGCATCTCAGGGTGCATGCAAAAACCCTAACTGCAGTCTGACTCAGCACGTCTGAGGTGAGGGCCAAGTCTGCATTTTCAATAGGCTCCCAAGTCCAAGGGATGCCAGTGCTGCTGAGGAGAAATCCCCCCTTGAGTAGGGCACCGGGGTAGTTCAGTCCGTTAAGCGTCTGCCTTTGGTTCAGGTCATGATCCTGGGGTCCCAGGATCGAGCCTGCATCAGGCTCCCAGCTCAGCAGGGAGCCTGCTTCACCCTCTGCCCCTCACCCCACTCATGTGCTCTCTCTTTCTCTCTCTCTCCTGCTGTGTCTCTCTCAAATAAATAAAATCTTAAAAAAAAAAAAAAAGGAAGGAAGGAAAAGATGATGTTTAGGACTACCCAAATTAAGACAATTTCTAAAATCTATATTTTTGAGCACTGAACTCTGACCAGGAAGCAAGTAGCTTCATCTGATATATTGGGAAATGAACTTACCACACCTCTTTAGGAAAAAACAGAAAACAAAACAAACCAAAAAATATCTACTATTATATGAACATACTTTCCCTGGATTATATTATCTCTTACACTTTAATATATGTAATGCTACTGCCTAGAAAAATACCTACTAAAGATGTACACTGTATTTTTCTCATAGTAAGAAATTCATGAAATTCTGTTTCTCTTTTAATTAATTCATTACTGTTCACACTGCTTCCTAAAACAACTCCACCACCAAGTGGACAATACAAAAATTAGTTTGGGATGTGATACAATATTCAGGCTTTTTCCAATTCTACCCTCCAACTTCACAGGTTAGTGAAGCATTATTAATTTGGGGCTAATTAATAGAGCCCGAGCAGGACTCTCTAATTCAAGATGGACAGCCTCAAAAGATAAGGCATATCAAAGAATCATTTTCCAGTACCTTTTAAACAATGGCATCTGGTCAGAACTGACACTGCTGGTTAGGAAATGTCCAAGAGGTAAGTATTTCCTCCGTGACACCACAATGACTAGAATACACAGTTACAGCGGTTTTCTAACATATGAACTCATGCTAAGTATTAATTCACAGATCTTGAACAATGAAAGCAACATGGTTTTCACTGCTTTTATTTTGGGTTTTTGTAATTCCATACCTACTTCAAAAAGAGGGAAACAGAAGCAACATTACAGGGAAGGGTAATGATGAGAGTACCACAGCCCTCCCACTGCCAGGAGTCTGTCATGCCCCTCCCCTCGACTCTGTCACATCATTAATTTCGGCCAAAAGGGTAGTAGCAGATGTAACACAAGCAGAGGCTTGGAATGAGCTTACTTGACCAAGTTTATTTATTCCTGCTTCTCGGCAATCACATGAGCACATGCCTTGAAAACTCTTCTGCATTATCTATCAATTTATAAGATTTGTATTTGGGATACTTACCTCTACAAATAATTTCCTTCTAAGGACTTTTTTTAGCTATATCCTATATTTTGGCATCTTGTATTTTCACTTTATCTGAAAGTATAGATGAATTACTCGTGATTTCTATTTTGACCCACTGGTTAATTTAGGAATGTGTGATTTAATTTTCATGTATTTTGAATTTTCCAAAATTCCCTTTGTTGTTGTTTTCTAATTTTATCAATATGTAGTTATAGAACATATTTCATAATGATTTCCTTTCAAACTTATTGAGGCTTTTTTATGGCTCAATTTATGGTCTGTCCTGTAGAATGTTCCATGTGCACTTGAGAAGAATGTGTGTTGTCTATTAGTCTGGTTGTTGTATAGTGTTCTATAATTCCTGTTTCCTTGTTGATTATCTGCCTACTTATCATCTACCTATTATTGAAATTAATAGGGTTATTAATTAATAGGATTATCTACCTATTATTGAAAGCAGGGCAATGAAGTCCCAACTATTATTTTTTTAATTTTCTTTTTCCTTCAAAACTCCTTTCAGACACTCTATTACGTGCAGATGTTTATGTCTTCATGATGAATTATAAAATGTCCTCTTTGTCTCTAGTAATTTTTTTTGTCTCAAAGTCTACTTGTCTGACATTAGTATACCTACGCCACCTCTCTGATTGCTGTTGCACAGTATATCTTTTTCCATCCTTTTACTTTCAAATATTTGTGTCTTTTAATCTAAAGTGAGTCTCCTACAGACAGCTTACGGTAGGATCATGTTAATTCATCCTACAAATCTCTGCCTTTTAATTGGAGTATAACCCATTTATATGTAATTACTGATAAGATTTACACCTCGCATTTTGCTGTTTTCTACACATCTGATTTTTTTGGTTCCTTGACTCCTCTGATACAGCCTTTTGTGTTGAATATTTTCTGGTGTACCATCTTAACTCCCTTGTCAATTATTTTATTATATATTTTTGAGCTTGTTTCTTACTGGTTGCCTTGGTGATTACCAGTAATATATTCCAGTATTACCAGTAATATATAAATTTATAACTGCTCTACGCTGTTATTAAAAACTGTATCTGTATACATTGTGTGTTCATCAACATACATTTATAGTATGAATTGTGCAACTCACCTTTTAAATTAGATATGGGGGAAAGGAGTAACAAACAAAAACTACATTTATATTATCATTTACATGTAACTATGTGTTTACTGATGTTCTTTATTTCTTCATGTGGATTTGAATTACTGTGTAATGTTCTTTTATTTAATTTTTCTTACAGGGCAGATCTGCTCATAATGAACTCTCTTAGTTCCTGTTTATCTGGCAGTGTTTTAATTTCTCCTTGCCAGATACTGAATTTGTGGTTGACAGTGGTATCTTCTTCTTCCTTTTTTCTTTCTTCTTTCATTCTTTCCTTCTGCACTTTGAATATGTCATTTTCTGGCTCCCATGGCTTTTAAAAAGAAATCAGTTGTTAATGTTATTAGGGTTCCTATATATGTAATGAGTACCCCCCCTTTGCTATTTTAAAGATTCTATCTTTCCCTCAGCTTTCAACAGTTTCATTACAATATGTCTAGGAGTGGACCTCTTTGAGTTTACCCTACGTGGAGTTTTTTTTAACTTCTTGGATGTGTAGATGAATATTTTTCATCAAATTTGTGTAGCTTGAAGCCATTATCTCTTCATGTACTTTCTCTGCCCTTTTCATGTTCTCTCCTCTGGGACTTCCATTTTGCTTATGCTGGTAACATTTATTGGTGTCCCACTGGTTTGTGAGGCTTTGTCCACTTTTGTTCATTCTTGTTTTTCATTCTGCTCCCCAGAATGAATAATAGCAACACATCTATCTTCAAGTTCCTGATTCTTTTTTCTGCATCTTCAACTGCTGTTAAGGTCCTCTAAGTGATTTTTTTTTTCATTTCAGTTTTTGTACTTTAAATTCCAAAATTTATATGTTTCTTTTTCATAATTCCTACCTCTTTATTAATATTCTCTATTTAATGAAATGTCATTATCACACATTAATTCTTTAGATAGGGTTTGCTTTAGTTTTTCAGAATACTTAAAACAGCTGATTTAAACTCTCTGTCTTGAGGGGTGCTTGGGTGGCTCGGTCAGTTGAGTTTCTGACTCTCCGCTTCAGTTCAAGTTTTGATCTCAGGGTACTGAGATCAAGACCCATGTCAGGCTCCATGCTCACTGGGAAGTCTGCTTGAGATTCTCTTCCTTTCCCTCTGTCCCTCCCCCTGCTTGCTCTCTCTCGCTCACTCGCTCGCTCTAATAAGTAAATTTTAAATAAATAAATAAACAAATAAAGTCTTTGTCTTGTAAGTGCAACATCTGGGATTCCTTAGGAACAATTTCTATTGATTGCTTTTTTTCCTTTTATGGAACATATTTTCTTGTTTCCATGTATGTCTCATGTTTTTTTGTTAAGAATTAGACATTTAGGGGTGCCTGGGTGGCTCAGTGGGTTAAAAACCTCTGCTTTTGGCTCAGGTCGTGATCCCAGGGTCCTGGGATCGAGCCCCACATCAGGCTCTCTGCTCAGCAGGGAGCCTGCTTCCCTTCCTCTCTCTGCCTACTTGTGATCTCTGTCTGTCAAATAAATAAATCTTAAAAATAAATTTATTCTAAAAAAAAGAATTAGACATTTAAAATAACATAATGTGACAACTCTGACAATCAGACCCACCACCCCCACCTAGACAATTTATTGTTGTTGTCACTTGTTATAGTAACTGTTTGTTTAGTGACTTTACTGAACTAATTCTTTAAAGTCTACATTCTTTGTCATGTTAGTGTCTCTACTTAGTCTATTGGTTAGCTAATGATTGGACAGAAATATCCTTAAATAACTGGAACTAATAAATCTCCCAGGCTTTGCTATGAGCAGCTCTGTGTAGCTGTTAGAGCATGTCTTTAAAACTCAGTCCATGGGGTGCCTTGGTGGTTCAGTCAGATAAGTGTCTAACTCTTGGTTTTAGTTCAAGTCATGATCAAGTCGTGGGATCAAGATCCAAGTCGGGCGTTGTTCTCAATGCAGAGTCTGTGTGAGATTCTCTCTCCCTCTCTCTGCGCCCTGCCCCCCGCACTTGTGCGCACGCGCTCGCTCGCTCTCTCTCTAAAATAAATATTTTTTAAAAAGCTCTTGGGGCACCTGGGTGGCTCAGTCAGTTGAGCATCTGCCTTTGGCCCAGGTCATGACACCAGGGTCCTGGGATTGAGTCTGGCATCAGGCTCCCTGCTCTACGGGAAGCCTGCTTCTCCCTCTCCCTGCTCTGCTTGTTTGTGTGTGTGCGCTCTTTCTCTCTCTCTCTCTCTCTCTCTCTCTGATAAATAAATACATAAAACCTAATTTCCTTTAAGGAAAAAAAAATCCTCAATTTATAATTCTAGCTCAGCCTTCACTTCCTACTTGCATAAAATCTCAAGGTCAATCAGACATGAGAGCTTAGAGCCTTCTCACATCTTTCCCAGACATGCTCAGAACTCTTCCCTATAACCTGGACTTCTAGATTACCAGAAATATGTCAGAATTTTTTTTTAAAGATTTTATTTATTTATTTGACAGAGAGAAATCACAAGTAGGCAGAGAGGCAGGCAGAGAGAGAGAGAGGGAAGCAGGCTCCCTGCTGAGCAGAGAGCCCGATGCGGGGCTCGATCCCAGGACTCTGAGATCATGACCTGAGCCGAAGGCAGCGGCTTAACCCACTGAGCCACCCAGGCGCCCCAAATATGTCAGAATTTTTCAAAGCTCTTATGGACAGCACATTCACCAACTATTCCTTTCAAGCTCTTGGTTGAGTCTACTGTTTTCCTAACTGTTACCCACCACCTAGAGCATCTGCAAGTTGAAACCTTTGCCTATAATTGTTTTGACAATTGTCCCTGTGGGAGGAGAAGATTTTTTTAGCATCAAGTGAGCTTTGAGTAAGCCTTGTAAGTGAACCCTTCTGGAGAACCATTAGCCAGACCAGATAATGACAATTCTATGAGAATGGGGCTTTGAAAGAGCTCCATATCCATTCTGCTCTCTCTGGTGGCTGCCAAGCTGCCCCCAAGAATATGAACTGTTATTAAGACTACTGCGTAACTGGGAAGTCAGGGGTGGGATTAGGATAAGTTAAAACTCCACAGACTTCACTATTCTTACTAAGATTCAGACACTTTTCTTGAATAAATGATCCTTGGGTTAGCAAGCCTTTGGTTAACGTCTAGAGTTCTAAAAATTTAATTCTGATTTTTTTTAAAGTATAGATGACATATACTAGTTTCAACTATACAACACAGTGACTCGACAATTATGTTACAAAGTAAACTCCCCCAAAAAATGCCTTTTTTTCATTGTTCTTATGAAGGGGAATATTTTTGGAGGTCCTTTATTCTGGCCTTTTTTTCTGACATTCTCCCATAACCTTTTTTAAGCCACAAATAACCCAGACCATGGCTAAATACAAAAGCACTAGTAGCCAGACACCAGCATCATGGAAATGCAGAGTGAGGAACTGTGTAGCAATAAAGACATAACAAAAAGCCTGTGTCTTCTGTGAAATTGCCCCCATAAGGCCCAAACAGAATATCCTCCCATTTCCAGCACCTCTCTATACTCCTTTAATTAAACCTACTCTTCCTTAAACACCAGCACCAAGATGAATGGGAGAGAGCTAATTCAATCTTATTGATTCCCTGTTTTGTTTAATCACTAGAGTTGCTATTTTGTTTAATTACTAAAGATTGTTTTCTACTATTTCTATTTCAAATACATCTTGACTCAGTTACAATATTTCTGCAGAGAAACGTGCTTTACATTCCAAACAATCAACTTACAAACTTCCTCAACCCCACAGACTTATTAACAAAGAATGAGCTGTATGTTATTCATGGCTGAAACCCATACTGTAAAAAGATAAGTGGGTGACATCTGAAGGCCTTTACCCGGGTTTCGAAGGATGGAAGAAGAATTGGGGGAATGTGGGGAAAATTACATGAACAAAACCTTCTAGCCTAGAACCAGCATAATAAGATCTCCGATCAGTGAACAGACTAAATTGGCTATGGGGCTGAGTAATGCAGGGAGAAGTAGGTTACAGTTAGGGAGATACTGGAGTTGGGGAAGACAATAGGAAACCTTAAAAATGGGGAGAGAATTTTGTACTTGACTTGAAGGACAACAATTCACAATCATTTTCTCTCCTCCTCCAATACACCTGAGCAAAGCGATCACTCCTGGTTGCAGCAGTGGCTCCCAATTCAAGAGACCCTCCAATACAGGGATGAAGTGGTGAAAATGGTAGAATCCCCGGTGGGGATTACGGAAGGGAGGGACAGAAGAGATTTCGGAAGTCCCACTTGAGATTCTGCTATTCCTTCCTTAACCACTGCGCTCATTCTTCTACACCGCAGTCAATGGGAAGTCAGAGGAGGCCTCTGAAGGAAACAGTGCCCTTCTGGAAATCCTTCATGGCTATATGTCCTAATTTCCTAAACATTAGATTTCAGCACTTTCCAAAATGGGATTCATGAAATACCCATCCCATAGATGCCATCTGTTAAAAATGTTCAGTTCACATAAGTTTGGGAAATCCCACGTACATATAATATCCCATATTTATTAGCCTGCTAAAGGCTCTAAGAACTCCCACAGTAGAGAAATCTGTTCAATTTTTTAACAGCTTCCACACACTTATTTGATCACAGACCTTATTCGCACTTAGTATCTACCAACATCCGAGTATTCCACAGGGAAAACTGAGAAACATTGGCCTATACTATTAGCTTCTTTGTGGTTAGGGACATGTCACATGTGATTCTGTACCTGCCATAGATCTGCTTATTCGAGACAATAAAGCAGGAAGTGGCCCTCTCCCCACTCTCTAGAAACCCCACTCCCTACAACCTCTCTGTCCAGTAGCCTCGTGTGCCTCGGCGATTCCCCATGCAGAGAGGAATCCAACCCCAGAGCTCTCAGTACCCCCAAACGGCTGTATTCAGAGGGAGCTGTGAATCAAGGCACCTGGGTTCCTCAGTGTTTCTCTGGGCCTCTCCACAGTGTTCACTCCCTGAATCTGAGCTGAGTAACTGAGTGGGCTAGAAGAGAAACTGGCCTGGAGAATCTGTGGGCCCCTGTGGGTCTTCCTGTGTCGTTAACTAGAGGAAAGGGAAGGGTTAGCAAAGCTGCTGAGCAAGAGGCAAAAGAAAAGATGAGAAGAGGCTGGTCTGGGCTCACTTCCCTCCTCTGCCAAAGCCCTGAGCAGCCTTTTTCATTCTTCCCCAGTCCCGCTGCGGCGCTTTCTCCTTCAAAGCCGTGCTCTGCGCTCCCTCTGCTGGTAGAGATGCAGCAATTAGATTTAAAACCAACTAAAATAAACAGTCTGTTTGCAGGGCCTGTAGAGGTGTGTTCCTCTACATACCCTCTCTTAAACCTAGCTACACTTCTCAGCAAAGAAGAGAATCCAACATCTTTTGCATTAGCACAGCAACAAAACAAAAACAACAAAATAAAGGTAGCGGAACGGTTAAACTATTGTGCTTCAGACTATGAAATGCAGCCGTCTAAATTGCATCCACCACTGCAGGAGACGCTAGAGATAAAAAGACTAGTAACATCTGACCTCTGTTCTCAGGAAACCGAAGACAGAGGAGAGAGCCCAACAGAGAACACATTTCTCAAAGGGAAGAATCTTAGAAGACAGCTCTATCAATCAGGTGCCTTGAATGGCGATTCAGATATGTCCACTTCATCTGTAGAGACCGCTCACGTAGGCCAGGCTGTGCGCTCTTAAATGTGCATGTTAATGGACAGATCTGGTTCCATGACAACCCGGACTCATAATGCCCATCCACACTGCAACACCTGCCCAGGAGCCAGTCCTAGTATGTGTCATGTATGTTCGCTCGTTGTTTTTTTTTTTTTTTTTTTTGAGATTTTATTTACTTATTTCTTTACTTGAGAAAGACGGGGAGGGGGGAGGAATAGAGGGACAGGGATAAGAAGACTCCTCACTGAGCACGGAACCTGGCGCGGGGCTCGATCTCACAATCCTGAAATCATGTCATGAGATGAAACCAAGAGTCAGAGGCTCAACTGACTGAGCTACCCAGGCACCCCAAGCTCATTTTCTGAATTAACTTCAGAGATGAGCCTAAGAAAGAAACTGAGGTTCAGGAGTGCCAAGATTATACAACTAGAAAGTGGCAAAGTCAGCATTACAGTCCCAGTCCACTTGACTCCAAAGTCCCTTCACTCTCCTCCCCCTACACTGTCTTCAATCATTTTCTAGTTTTCACAAACACTGTGATCTGAGGTTCCCGTCCACTTGGCCTCTGAATATAATGAGAAACCTAATATGAGAGCCAACAGAGGTATGCTACATCCCGGTCACATGGAGGATAGCGCTCTGTGCTGCGCACAAAGCCCCCAGCCTTAGTTTACAATATAATGGAGCAGGGCCTACACATAAAATAACTTACATGTAGCTGATGAAGGACAGAAGCAGAAAAATGTTCAACTTCAGCCTGCAAGGCTGACCTGCATAGGTCTGATAAGGATCAAACGCGCGCTGGTTGCTGCATCCTGAAAGGGTCTCGGAACTGCCTGGGCATGTCACTGCTCCCTAATATTGAACTGAATGATAAGCACCGGAGAAATCTTGTGAAAGTAGTTTGACGGGTAGAAATTCAAAGGTATTTATGATCTAATGTCGCCTGCACGTCCCTTCCCACCCCCGCACGCTAAGCTTATAACCAGGAGCTTCATATAGCAGAAGTGCAGTCCTTTCTGCCCACGGGTCCTGTCCCCACGTTACTTAAATAAAACTTACTAAGCTGCATCAGAAAACATCTCAAGAATTCCTTCATGGCCACTGCACTCAACAACCCCACATCACAGCCAACAGATTTTCTATATGCCAGAAACAGGGGGCCTGGCTGGCTCAGTGAAAGAGCACAGCACCTTTCATCTCAGGGTTTGAGCATGAAATCTCATGCTCACTTTGAGCATGAAATCTACTTTTTTTAAAAAAATGGAATAATATATGCCAGAAACAGCAATTCTGAAGACAAAATGGGGAACAAAGTCCATAAAGAAGAACAGCCAAGGGGCACCTGGATGGCTCAGTTGGTTAAGCATCTGCCTTCGGCTCAGGTCATGATCCCAGGGTCCTGGGCTTGAGTCCTGCTTGGAGCTCCTTGCTCAGTAGGGAGCCTGCTTCTTCCTCTCTTGCTCCCTCCACTTGTGGCTTGCTCCTTCTGTGTCAAAAAAGAAAATCCTCAAAAATAAATAAACAAATAAATAAATAAATAAAAATAAACGAGACCAGCCAAAATACCCTAGAACAAAGATTTAAAAAAAAAAAATTGGCAAGCCTTTATGAAGAAACTTACAAAGCTTTTATAGGAAGATATAATAAAGAACAGAAAGTTCTCATCCATGTTCCTGGATGAGAAGACTCAATATTGTAAATATATTAACTCTTTCCAATTTGAGTTTAAAGCAATTCAAGCAGAAGTTACTGAATCATTGTGATGAGCTCATGTCCACCAACTCTAAAACCCAATTAATAGCGCTGTGGAAGAATTTCGTGTATGGCAGAAGCAGCACTTCAAGTACGAGGTCTGAAACAATGGGTAGTATATTTGGAAAAACACTTATTTCTTCCTCACAAGAGACACAAAAACAACTTCCAGTTGGATTAAAGATTTAAACATTAAAATAAACAAAAGTGACAAGAAGATTGAAGAAATTTTTTTAATTTTTATTTTTTTTATTTTTTTATTTTTTTAAGATTTTTTTCTTTATTTATCTGACAGAGATCACAAGTAGGCAGAGAGGCAGGCAGAGAGAGAGGAGGAAACAGGCTCCCTGCAGAGCAGAGAGCCCAATGCGGGGCTGGATCCCAGGACCTTGGGATCATGACCTGAGCCGAAGGCAGAGGCTTAACCCACTGAGCCGCCCAGGCGTCCCTGAAGAAATATTTTCATATGGGAATAGTAAAGGAAGCCTTGTCTAATGTGCCACTAAGTCCCAACATCACAATAAAAAGGAGGAACATGGTTCATTAAGTGAGAAACAAAAATGTCTGCAAAAGAATAGCCACCAGAAACAAAAAATTATAAACTTCAGAGGAAAATATTTGAAATACATGTGATAGTCAAAGGCAGCAATATATTAATTTAAAACAAAACACAAGGTTTCGGAAAAAATAGTATGCATGTATCCATTAATGTTAAATATAAAAATGTATCAAAACAATCCAATATAAATTTGATTATGACTATTGCTATTAATTATATAATTATTTTATACAATTGTTATTACTAGTAGTAGTAGTAGTAAAAATTGACTCTTACTGCTGTATTGTTTGAATTACTATAGTAATTAGAAGCCATAAGAAAAAATATATATAAATATTCTCATTTTGATGAATGACAGTGAGTTAAAGAGGGGTCCTTCAGAGGAGAACCTCAGTACTAAACAAGGAGAATCCTCAATCAGTGAGTGCTAGATGCGCCCCCAGCTTATGGAATATTTGCAAACTGCAGTGACCTAAGAAATTGTATGATTCAAATCCTGGCGCCTTTCCCATGTGTGAAGCTGACCTGTACAAAGCAATGACAGTAGATTCACTAGTCAACGAAAGTCGTCACGAAGTCTAAAAGCTTGTGTTAAAAGAAACGGACAATCGCCCACGTCCCATGCCTCCTTCCCATGGATCCAGCTTATCGCCACACATTGTGCTCCGCCCCCAAGGGTCTGGCAAACTGTCAGGGGAGACATAAGAATGCCTTTGTTTCCTTTGCCTTTGGAGATGTATCTTGAAAGAAGCTGCTGTGGCTGATATCAAAGAGATTTCTGCCTATGTTCTCCTCTAAGATTCTGATGGATTCCTGTCTCACGTTGAGGTCTTTTATCCATTTTGAGTTGATCTTTGTGTACGGTGTAAGAGAATGGTCGAGTTTCATTCTTCTACATATAGCTGTCCAGTTTTCCCAGCACCATTTATTGAAGAGACTGTCTTTTTTCCACTGTATATTTTTTCCTGTTTTGTCAAAGATTAATTGACCATAGAGTTGAGGGTCCATATCTGGACTCTCTACTCTGTTCCACTGGTCTATGTGTCTGTTTTTATGCCAGTACCGCTGTCTTGGTGGGTCTCCAAAGGCAAAGGAAACAAAAGCGAAAATAAACTTCTGGGACTTCATCAAAATCAAAAGCTTCTGCACAGCAAAGGAAAACAGTCAATAAAACAAAGAGGCAACCCATGGAATGGGAGAAGATATTTGCAAATGACAGTACAGACAAAAGGTTGATATCCAGGATCTATAATGAACTCCTCAAACTCAACCCACACGAAACAGACAAACACACCAAAAAATGGGCAGAAGATATGAACAGACACTTCTCCAATGAAGACATATAAATGGCTATCAGACACATGAAAAAATGTTCATCATCACTAGCCCTCAGGGAGATTCAAATTAAAACCACATTGAGATATCACCTTACACCAGTTAGAATGGCCAAAATTAACAAAACAGGAAACAACATGTGTTGGAGAGGATGTGGAGAAAGGGGAACCCTCTTCCACTGTTGGTGGGAATGCAAGTTGGTGCAGCCTCTTTGGAGAACAGTGTGGAGATTCCTCAAGAAATTAAAAATAGAGCTTCCCTATGACCTTGCAATCACACTACTGGGTATTTACCCCAAAGATACAGATGTAGTGAAAAGAAGGGCCATCTGTACCCCAATGTTTATAGCAGCAATGGCCACAGTCGCCAAACTATGGAAAGAACCAAGATGCCCTTCAACGGATGAATGGATAAGGAAGATGTGGTCCATATACACTATGGAGTATTATGCCTCCATCAGAAAGGACGAATACCCAACTTTTGTAGCAACATGGACGGGACTGGAAGAGATGATGCTGAGTGAAATCAGTCAAGCAGAGAGAGTCAATTATCATATGGTTTCACTTATTTGTAGAGCATAACCAATAGCATGGAGGACAAGGGGCGTTAGAGAGGAGTAGGGAATTTGGGTAAATTGGAAGGGGAGGTGAACCATGAGAGACTATGGACTCTGAAAAACAGTCTGAGGGGTTTGAAGTGGCGGGGGGGTGGGAGGTTGGGGTACCAGGTGGTGGGTATTATAGAGGGCACGGCTTGCATGGAGCACTGGGTGTGGTGAAAAAATAATAATGTTTTTCTGAAAATAAATAAATTGGAAAAAAAAAAAAAAAAGAATGCCTGAGAGGGGCGCCTGGGTGGCTCAGCGAGTGAAGCCTCTGCCTTCCGCTCAGCTCATGGTCTTGAGGTCCTGGGATCGAGCCCCGCATCGGGCTCTCTGCTCGGCAGGTAGCCTGACTCCCCCTCTCTCTGACTGCCTCTCTGCCTACTTGTGATCTCTGTGTTCAAAAAAAAAAAAAAGAAAGAAAGAAAAAGAAGAAAAAAGCGTGCGACGTTCTCCGTTACCTGCTGTGGCTGTCCTCGTTCTTCTCTGCGTAAAAATAGGCCACCAGGAACATGGAGGACAAGGAAGGACAGAGGCAGAGGAGCAAAGGAGGAAGGGATTCTCCGCTCTTAAACGTTCAGAAGAGGTTTTGGCAAGTCCCCGAGGAGAGAGTATATGAAAAGGGAAGGTTTGGGGCTGAAGGCGGCCACGGTCATGGCATAAATTGGGAAGAACGCCGGGGAGGTGGGAGGCCCCGCACGCAGCCCTGCAGGAGTGTGCAGAGGCCGGGGGGCCGCGTGTGAGGGAAGCGGCCGCTCGGCCGGGGTCCCCGCGGCAGGTGCGGCGATGGAATGAGGTGACGAGCGGACGCTCGGTTCACTGGGAGCCCAAGGCCTGCAGCGCACGTGGGATAAGGTCTGAGAGCTGCTCCCCGCGGGACGACAGCGTGACAGCGTGACAGGAGGCGTGGCACCGCGGTGTGTGGGCCTCCCGCCGCCTCAGAGCGCAGGCGGCGGCCGGGGAACGTTCTCCTCTCCCAGTGTCCACAGCAGTGGCTGAGACAGACGCAGAGGGCCTGAAGGGGCGTCCGGGAGCTGCCAGGGACGGACACCAGACGCGAGCAGAGGCGCCCCCTCCCAGGGACGACCTCCCCACACAGCCCACCCCTGCGCTACACGCAAACGGGGGAAGGGGTGACGCCGGAGCCAACCGAGGACACCGGCGCCGACCTCAGACGGCGGGTGGAAGGGCTCGGACAGACACACAGCCGTGGTGTCGCGCGGAAGGAAGCCACCGCCCCGCTTTACAGGATCGTGTCAGCGTAACCAGGGGACACCGAGCCGGGGAGGCCCCATACACAGCCTCCCCCGCGTCCGACGACCGTTGTCCTTCCCGCGGCTCGGGATTTCGCTCCCGTCTCTGCCCCCCGGGTTCCCAAGCAAAGGTGCCGCCGCCGCCCAGTGCACTCAGCTTCGGCGGCGGGCGAGAAGGGCCCCGCCTCGGAACGAACGGCTTCAGAACTGGCCCGCGTTATACGGTGTGGCCGGCGCTCTCGGGTCGGGGACCCCAGGACGGTCCCTCTGGGCGCGCGAGGCGCATCGATTCGGAATTTCCTTTGTGCACAAGGACACGCGCCTCAACAGAGCATTTTGCTTGTCAAACCCCGTCTGACTCCGCCGACGGCGCCGCCTCAGCTCTGCCGACCCCCGAAGGACACCGACCGACCCCCCGTCGGAGGAACACCACCGGAGCAACAGGGACCCTCATTGCTGTTTATCCGCTCACCCGCCGCACGCTAAGGGTCCCGCGTGACTGATAAATCGGGCGACTGTCCCCGCGTTACAGACCAGGCAGGGGGGTCTCCGAGAGGCTCAGGACAAGGCGCCGAGTACCCGGCAACGCCGGTGTTTAACCCAACCGTGTCCGACTTTTCTCTCTCTGATGCGACCACGTCCTCGCCCGAAGCTCCTATTCTAAAACTTCTTGTCCAGGAAGTGGAGATCCGGGACGCCCAGTCATCCGGGCAGCCCCGCCCCGTCTCCCACCCGCCGCACCACAGCTGCCCCCGCCGCGCTCGCCCGCGCGCAGCCCCTCACCCCACCCGCCGGCTCTCGGGCCCCGAGGCAAGCCGCGCCCTCCGCACTGGGGGTTCCGGCCGCTGCAGGCAGCCGCAGACGGACGGCTCGGCTCCGCGCTCCGGTCCTGCGGCCCCGCGTACGCCCCCCTCGCAGCGCCCTTGAGGGCGGCGTCTGCACCCGCCGCGGGGGCCGCTTCCGGGAAGAAGCCCGCGGGGCCGGGCGCGAGCCGGGGTCTCAGCACCCGCACTGCGCGAGCTCGGCAGGCGCCGGCCCAGGCCCGAGGAGCCTCCCTTCACGGCGAGTCTCCACCGCCCGCGTCCCGACCGCGAGCGAGGCGGAGGCAGGATGGGAGCGGCTCTCGCCCGCACCGTTTCGTACGGGTTTAGTTCCCTGAAACCGGGGCTAACGGTCGGACCCTCGAGTCCAGCGCTCGGGCCGGACGCGCTCGGCCGTGACGAACGCGACACCGCGGCACCAAGTCCACCCCCATCGCGGGGACAGTTCCGGCTGCCCCTTCCGGAACCTTCGTCGTCCCCGCGGGAGGTCCGCGCCCCGCCGCCCGCTCTGCCCCGCCGCCCGCCGCCGCTCGGAGGGTCTCTGCAGCCGGACCCCCGAGCCGCCGGACCCCCGAGCCGCCTCCCGCGCGAGCAGCCGGCGGTCGCTCTTCACGACCGGCTCGCTGCACTGGGCTCGGCCCCGCTCTCGCAAGTGCCCAAATTCGCGTCTCAGCTGAGGCCGGATACACCGCGCCTCACTTGGGCCTTCCGCTCGCGGAGGACCTCGCGGAGGACCAGGAGGGAGAACCGCCCGCCCACCCCGAGCCGGTGCTTCGCGGAACCGCAGCCTCCCCGCACCGGCTGGACCCGCCGGCCCGGCCCCGCCTCCCGCCTGCCCGTCTCCGCTTCTCGCGGCTGCGCAAGCACCGCCCACAGCCCCGCCCCAGCCCCGCCCCGAGGCCGGCCGGGCGGTTGGGGCGGGCCGCAGCCGTCCCTTCCCCGTCGCGCGCGCCATGACGATCACCTACAGCTGTGTCGCTAACGGCCGCGCGGTCCTCGCCGAGCTGGCCCTGACCGGCGGCTCCTATCAGGTACCCCCGTGTCCGGACCTCCGCCCCGGCGGCTCCCGCCTCTTCGAGGGAGGTGCCTGCCGGGCCCGCCCCTCACCACGGCGCGCGGCCGGGCGACCCGGAGCGGGCGGTGGAGGCTACAGGCCCCGCCCCGCGCGACGCCGGCCTGTGGGAGCAGCGGGAGCCGCGAGCGGCGGATCCGCAACGCGGGGCCGCACGTGCGCCGCCCAGCGGTCGGGGTGGGTGGTGCAAGCGGCCCGCAGGCGACGATGCCAGTCCCGCGCGGTTGCAGTTGAGGCGGCGCGTCAACAGTTCGTGTCCCCCGCGTCCGCAGACAGTTGTGGGACGGCTGGTAGCTGCATAGTCCAGGGTGGGAGCTGCGGGAGAGGCGGCCCCGAGGAACGGGCGGGACCCGGAGTGGCGCCGGGTTGAGCTGGCGGTGGGGTTAGGACCGAGGCCGGACGCCGCTGTCGCACGGCGTGAAAGCCCTGCTCGGGGCGGGACGGGGCGGGGCTGCGGCGGCCCGTGGATCCCGCACGGTTACTGGGGCTGCGGCTCAGCGGCCGCGTGAGGCAGGACGGCCGAAGCGGGAGAGGGAAGTGACTCCGTGCGCGTGGAACGGGGTGCTGCGTGCGGGGCCGCGGGAGCCTCAGGGCGGCGGGGCGCAGGCTCGCGTGTGCGGCGGCGGAGGATGAGCTCGGGAAAGCCGAGACGCTGACGGCGCGGGGCCCGGGGCGGCCGCAGGGTCGGAGCGTCTCTGGAGAACCTGCTCGGTTATGACGTGGGGGGAGGGCTGGAGGGGGAGAGCCGCTGGGACGGCGTCCTCACGGTCACGCGGCCGGGACGGCGTCCTCACGGTCACGCAGCCGGGACCGCGTCCTCACGGTCACGCAGCCGGGACCGCGTCCTCACGGTCACGCGGCCGGGACCGCGCCCTCGCAGTTGCGGAGGGAGATCTCGGGCCCGGGGAAGGCCGGCGGGGTCCGGAGGAGGTGAGGGGTGCAAGGGGACAGAGGACGCCGGGGACAGTTGAATTCTGCTGCCCGCTGAAGTGGCCAGTCTGTGTCTGTCCTGCACGTCCGTTCCCGAAGGTTTAGGTCGCGCTCAGAGGGGCACGGCCGGCGGCTGAAGCCGGTGGAAGAGCGCAGAGAAGCCGGAGTGCGGGGAGAAGACGCCCCCGAAGCAGAGACTGTCAGGAGAGGACCGAGAGGGGCGACCTAGACCAGAGCCGCGGCGTCCCGGACGCCCAGAGCAGAGTCCCGAGAACGTGCCCCGAAGCAGCTGAACGAGAGCTAAAAGGGGCTCGTTGGCTCGACGGGAGATGGTCGCCTGAGGCGCCTGGGTGGCTGCGCCGTCGCCTCGGGATCGAGGCCCGCGTCGGGCTCCCTGCTCGGTCTGAGTCGGCTCCCCCCTCTCTCTCCCCCTGCTCGCTCGCTCGCTCACTCACTCTCTCGCTCTCAAATAAAATAAAAATCTTTAAAAAAAAAAAAAAAAGTTGATTGGCGGCTTGCAGGCAGCCGTCGGGAAGCAGCGGTCGAGGCAGAGGCCGGAACGCTTGAGGCAGGAGATGAGGACGGCAGGAGGGAGACGTCAGACGTTCCAGAAACGTAGACAGCGAGTGAGACGGGGTGAAAGCCGAGGCCGAGCCTCTCCAGGAGGGGCCTGGGGCTTCCGAACGGGAAGGCGTCCGGCGCGAGCGGCCGCTGGGGAGCCTGGGACGGGAGTTCCCGCCCGGCCCGGGTCCTGCTCTTGCGTCGCGGGATCGAGCCCTACGTCGGGCTTCGCGCTCGGGCCTCGCGCTCGGGCCGCAGGTCCTCCGGCTCCGGCCCCTCCAGCGCGTGTGCCTTCGCGCGCTGCCTCTCGGAGAAGCGGGGAGAGGGAGAGCGAGGGCTTGTGAGAGCCGCACGTGGGGCTCCCGGCTCAGGGGGGCGTCCGCCCGGGTTTCCCTCCCTCGGCCCCTGCACCCACCCTGAAGCACCGGCGCTTGCTCTCTCGCTCTCTGAAACAAATAATTCTTCTAGAAAAAGGAGGGCGGGGAGGAATGTGGCTCTTCGGATCTTCCTAGGTAACCTTCCTGTCCCTTTCACACTCCTAAGGTAAATTAATAGGACTCCTGAAAACTCCCCATATTTGAGATATTCTGGGTAATCGTCAACACCTTGCACATTTCCCCCCAGAGAAGGAGCCTTACAAGAAACAGAAATAAGGGACCCCGACAATTATTTGTTTTATAGAAAGAAATCCGTGAATAATATTGAATAAAAACTTTTATCTTAAAATGGAGAGAGAAGAATGCTGAAGAAAAAAGAGGGTGGGAAGGGGAGGGGAATGCTCAGGTTATTCAGAGAAAGCTGAATATTTTTTTTTTTCTGAATAAGATTCGGTTTTATTCTAGAGAGAGAGCATGTACACGGGAGGGACAAAGGGGGAAAGAAAATCTCAAGCAGACTCCCCACTGAGCATGGAACCCCCACCCCACCCAACACAGAGCTCAATCTCATGACCCTGAGATCGTGACCTGAGTCAAAATCAAAACTTGGACACTTAACCATGAGCCACCAGGCACCCCCAGGACTGAATACTTTTAATCCATTAACATTTTTAGGTATAGTTTCAGTGACCAAGGTCACTGAAAAGATGTTTGATTAGATAGCACTACCCAGCCTTAAAGCCACATGTCAGATGTGACTCAAGATTGATTAGTGTAACCTGTATTTGCACATATATAACTATACACACAAGTATATTTGTGTAATTTTCATATTTTCCTTCAGATTCAAATGACTTTCATAACTTGCTTCTTACCACACATTATGACTAACCACCCATTAGTTCTAGTGAACACTTGGTCTTTAATAAACCATTCAGACCATGGGTAAATTTATTTATTTATTTTTTAATATTTTATTTATTTATTTGACAGGCAGAGATTACAAGTAGGCTGAGAGGCAGGCAGAGAGAGAGAGAGGAGGAAGCAGGCTCCCTGCTGAGCAGAGAGCCCGATGTGGGGCTCGATCCCAGGACCCTGGGACCATGACCTGAGCCGAAGGCAGAGGCTTTAACCCACTGAGCCACCCAGGCGCCCCACCATGGGTAAATTTAGAGAGAAGAATAATTAAAGACACTATGGTGTTCCACAAAGTAAATGCTGATCATTTATTTTTAGGAAGCAGTGGCGACCGTGCTTAAACTAGTGCTTCTTAGAGCAGAGCCAAAGACCATAATGCAGATGGGAAGGTAAGGTCTATTCTCATAGAAGTCAGCTTGCTTTTTAACAATAGTAATGACATTAGGGAAGATAAGGTCAGTTGCACATGCTCTCGAACCCTCAGAAAGGAGAACTGTATGTAAAAGTGTAAGATCAAATGAGAGTGATTAACACCAAATTCAAAGTAGTGGTTACCTCTCCAAAGGGAAGGGAGAAGAAATGAAGTGGGGGAAGGGTATCCATGGGACATGAATCGTATCTATAACATTTTAAACAATTGGTAGGTCTAAAGTATTCTTGTTGTCTTATTCTCCAAACTGTTTTTAGTATACCCAAAATATTTCATTAATGAAAAAGGAAATTTCCACTTGAGAAATCTTTAATAAGACCACTTTAAGCTACACTTGTGACGTTACAAGGTATGGCCTAAACCAATCTTGACACCATTTTACTAGTAAAACACCAGGTGGGAAATAAGAGCATTTATTACTTCTGGACTCATCCTTTTTTTAAGAGCAGGTTTGTTTTAACCTTTATGTTGTAAAATAGGACAAAATACAAAAACTCATCAAGCGAAAGTATAGCTTTATGAAGCTTTACAAGGGAGTCTCCCCACCAACTACCACCTCAGCCAAAAATACGGACTAGTGCCAGCCATCCCCAAAACCCCAAAATCCCCACCATGTGCCCCGTCCCATCCACAGCTGTCACTTACCTTGGGTCTTCATCGCCTCATCACCTAAACATGCAGCCTCAGGTACAACAGATCCTGCCTGGTTTTTTTTGGGGGGTGTGTGTGGGGTTTTTTTTGTTTGGTTGGGGGTTTTTTGGGTGTTTTTGTTTTTGTTTTTGTTTTTGTTTTTGACAGATAGAGATCACAAGTAGGCAGGCAGACAGAGAGAGAGGGGGAAGCAGGCTCCCCGCTGAGCAGAGAGCCCAATGCAGGGCTCGATCCCAGGACCCTGAGATCATGACCTGAGCCAAAGGCAGCAGTTTAACCCACTGAGCCACCCAGGCGCCCCCACATTTTATTTTTTTTATTAACTTTTCATTGAAGTACACAAATCATAAAGGGGTCCCCCAGGTACCCCTACCAAGGCCATTTTAAATACAGATAAATAAATGAATAGAGTTTTCTCTTGACTGCATTTTATTTTATTGATGACATCCTAAATACATATTCTAATTTTATAGTTTTTATTTAACATAATTTAATCTTTCATATATATGAAAGCTTTTTTAGTTCTCATTATAAAAAGTTATCTACAGAGCTTGTATACTACTGAGAGCTTGAAAATAGAATCTCTGTAAGGGTACTTAATTTCTTCAATGTTATCATGTAAATTAATGTATTCTTTTCAAAGCTTTGTCTACCATACTCTCTTTATTGATGGAATCACTTACCTATGTGCTACAGACAATGCCTTGGATACCATAACACCATCTGCATTTCTTAAAAACGTAAGTAATTTCTTATACTACTTTAAGGACTTTCTCAGTGATTGAAATTATGAGGTCTCTGTTTTATAGTGTGTTAGTAAGAGTGTCAATAACTAAAAGCAGATGATTTGTCTATAAAGCTATTAATGACCTTCAGAGATTTCTTACCCTTATCCTTCATCTGCCCTGTTTCCACACTTCTCCCAACCCTAAAGCAAGGTCTGCAAAGACTGCCCACACAGATCCATTAGACTCTCTCTTTGTATTTATCTTGTTCTTTCAAACTAAGAGAGAAATTAAACTTTACTAATATTTATTTTACCATTTCAAGAGCATGTGTATTGAATTTACAAATGGGGTGCCTGGGTGGCTCAGTTGGTTAAGCATCCAACTCTTGATTTTGGCTCAGGTCATGATCTCAGGGTTATGGGATCAAGCCTCACATCAAGACTCCCCTGCTCAGCGGGGAGTCTTCTTGGGATTCTCTCTGTGTCCCTCCCCCTCAATCATGCATGCTCTCTCTAAAATAAGGAAATAGATCTTTCCTAAAATAAAAAATAAGTAAAAAACGTTAATGGAAAAAATCAGTCAGCAACACTATAGTGACTAACAGATATTCTCTAGTCAAATTCATGAAATGTGCATATATTTAATTAGTATACTGTCTTGCTTTAACAACTCAAACTGTAACCACATATAGAATCAAGGATTATAAGGACTAATACTGAAATTCACTCTTCAGATATACCTCAATAACTGTTAGAGTGTAGATGCTAACCACTGTTAGCGATTTAAGTGACTATTTAAAATTATCCAAATTTTCCTCCCTCTCTCCTATTACGACAAAACACTTGAACTTGACCACCTTCCTAAAACCAGGTAGCAAATTGATAACCACATACATTTTACCACCGTTGCTTGGGAATGCAACACTGAGTACAAACAATTGCAAGAATTCCTTCTTGAGATCTTGAAATGTCCTATGACAACCATAAGCATTTGGAAAAAGAAAAAAAAAAACCATAAGGGTTTGAAAGATAGTACCATTCCGCAGGGATTGTTTCTTCATCGTTGAATGGCTTTGGAGTGGGGGAGGAGGAAGGCGAGATGAAAAAAACGTACTTAGAAAACATCATGGACTCCTTCTTTGTGTGCCGGAGGTGAGCACCTGCTCTTGCTTTCGAGCCCGCAGGCATACCAAAGACTCAAGAGTGGGATTTGCAGCCCCACTGCCTGAGCCTGTGATCTGTGCGAGAGCCGCAGAGAAGACCGGGCAAGCACAGGTCTCGTACATAGAGCATCTTCGATTGGAAAGGACTCCCGTCCTTTTTGGAAAGGACCAAAAAGCTAGAAATGGTGTGGCAATAGAATGTTCTTTTACCTTACATTTCTGCCAGACTCTGCTTCAAATAAACATTTGCTCTGTGATTCGCCAGTTGAAATTATCTATATAGGTTAAATATTTCCATTAATGTCCCCAGGTTAGTGATACTTTTCTGAGAAATCCTTTGATGTCGCAAGAACATTTTTCTCCTTCAAATGCAGTTGCTGCAGATTTTCAACAAGTATTAGGAAAGTATATGGTATGTAACCTCCAACTGTACTCCTTTTTTTTTTTAAGATTTTATTTATTTATTTGGCAGAAATTACAAGTAGGCAGAGAGGCAGGCAGAGAAAGAGGGGGACGCAGGCTCCCCGCTGAGCAGAGAGCCCGATGCAGGGCTCGATCCCAGGACCCTGAGATCATGACCTGAGCCGAAGGTAGAGGCTTCACCCACTGAGCCACCCAGGCACCCCTCCAGCTGTACTCAACATTGTATGAAAGCTGACGGAACAGTTTGGAATTAGGAGATAAGAGCTGTAAAGATGAGTGAGAATTGGGAATTTCTATCTTTATATAATGATAAAGAATGACATCCTTGATACATGGATAAGTGGATAAAGCAAGAGAGAGAAAGTTTGTACGGTATACTATTATTTGTTTACCATTCTTATTTGCAACCATTTAAGAAAGAGAGAATAAATACAAATAAGTGTTTTTGTTTGGTTATAGTGGAAAAAAGGGATGACAGCAAGAAAAGGATAAACCACAAACATTTTAATCGTTGCCTATTTAGGGATAGGGGACAAGAATAGAAACTAGGCCTCCCTGAATGAAACTTGTTTTGGAGATTTCACTTTGGAACCATAAAAATATTTTACATAATTATTAAATACTACTAAGTATTTAAATAGTTGTCCTCAGAGTGAAATAAGATAGTCACAAAAGAACAAATACTGTGTGGTTCCACTTACATGAAATACCTAAACTAGTCAGATTTATAGAGACGAAAAGTAGAATGGTTGTTGATAGAGCCTGGGGGAAAAGGATGAGGAGGAATTAGTGTTTAATGGGTACAGAGTTTCAGTTTGGGAAGATGGAAAATGTTCCAGAGATGGTGGGGGTGGGGTGGTAATTGTACAACAATGTGAATATACTCAATGCCACTGAGCTAAACAGTTAAAAATCATTATAATTATAAACTTTGTTATGTATATCTTACCATAATTTTTTAATTTTAAAAAGTGATCCTGAAAACTCAAAAGAAAAAAAAAAAGAACCTAATTGTGTATTGAGCTGATGGCTTGAAAGACAGTGAAAATTTATTTCAAGTGACTTTAAAACACTATAATTTGATTGTGTATTCCTAGTGAGATTATACCCTAATGATAGAAGAACTAAAAATAAATCTTAAAGTATTTATTTTCAAGTACCACATTGTTAGTGATAACATTGGTGTTGCTATTCTAAAATTGGTTTATATAGATCTTATTACTTTGTGTAATCATGTTAATGTCATTAGGAATCAAGATTTTCAGCAAGAGTTGCAAATATAAAGTCAAAGAATTAAGTGAAACCTTCTAATCCTAAACTTTAATTGAAAATTAAATATTTTTTAAAAGAAAATCAAATTGTGAAAATTTTTAATTGAAAATTAAATACTGATTTTTTTTCTTTTTTTTTTAAAGATTTTATTTTTAAGTAATCTCTACACCCAATGTAGGGCTCAGACCCATGACCCCTAAGATCAAGAGTTACATCCTCTACCAACTAAGCCAGACAGGCACCCCAAGAATTTTTTCATTGAAGTATTTTCTAGCCTACCTACTGCAAAACATTAGAAATAACGAGCAACCCAGGAACAATGTGCCCTCTTAGCATCTAGATTATAGTCTCTAAATACCATTTTACACGAGAAGAACCAGGCCTGACTGCAGATATCAGGGAGGAAACATGTAAGCCAGAAGTACTTTATCATACCAGAAACAAGGAAGCTACCAAAGTTCACTGTGCTCATGTCAAAAGGCTTTAGGAACCAACTTAAAGACACTGGTCAGTGATGGAATAACTTGAACATAGAAAAGAATAGTAACTGCAGTGGGTTGTAACACGTCAAATGTCTTAAATTCCATGAGTTCTAGATACTATCAAAGACAAAATAATTCCTCACCAGTCCACTCTGGAAGATACTAAGGATCTATCTTATCACTCTAGAAACCAATAAATAAAAGACTCAATCTGTTCTGACTTTCCTAGTTGAACTGTACCTCAAAGAAAACAAGTAGTTGGTAGGGAAAAGGTTTTTTTTGGTCTTTATAGACATATTCCAGCTAATAAACAAAGAAGAGGTGATAAATTTCACTATTTTATAATTGCTGATGAAATCATGGACCTGAGCAGTCATCATCAATGACTAAAAAAATTAGGTGAAAAGCTGATGAAGAACTTCATAACAGATGAAATGGGCTCAAGACACCCAAACCCACTGATTATTCCTAAGGTCACAGTAAGGGAGATGATCAATCTTTAGTTATGTTTCCTATGTTATACAATGAGTAGTATACAGCACACGTCTGTGTGGGCAAGTATGCTTGACCAAAACATCAAACCTGAATAGGACCAAGCCTTTATACCCAACTACCAGTTTACAGAAAATAGATCAGGGACCACATTAAATGATACCACATCAGTGCAATCAGCAAAATCCAGAATATGAGAAAATCTACAAGACAAAGAATCTAATTTCTTCAACAAATAAATTGAAACAGTGAAAAAGTTAAGGAAAACTCATAGATTAAAAGAGACACATATCCACTAAATGTGGACTTTGGCCTCTGAATCAACAAAACAAACGTTAAAAAAAAACTAAAAACTATGATTTGTTTTTTATAAATTTGTACCCAAACTGGATGTTTGATGATATTAAGGAATTTTTGTAGATGTGATAATGATGTGGTTTTTGTTTTTTGTTTTTTGGTTTTTTTTTTTAAGAAAAATGAGGTCATATCTTTTAGAGATGTAAGCTGAGGTGTTTACAGATTAAAATAATATACTGTCTGGGATTTGCTTTGAAATAGTACATTTGGGGAAGGGGGAATCAGTACAGATGAAACAAGATTGACTGTGTTGTTATTAGGTGATGGGTACATAGGGATTGATTATACTGTTCACTCTGCATTTGTGTTTGTTTGAAACTTTCCATAATAAAATATTCTAAGTATACCTTTTTAGTTTTCTATTGTAAATCTTACAAATCAGTAGCCTAAAACAGCACACACTTACCATCTGATAGTTCATGTGGGTCAGGAATCCAGACCTCACTTAACAGTTTCTCCCCTCAGAGTCTCCCAAAGCTGTGCTGAGCGTTATCAGCCAAGCTGTACTCTCATCTGGGAGCTCGAGAAGATTCGGCTTCCAGGCTCATTTAGAACCTGTTGCAGGATTCATTTCCTTAAAGGATGCAGCTTTTTGCTGGCTGTTGGCCAGGGGACACCCTCAGGTCCTAGAGACTGATCATAGTTCGTGCCGCTTTGCCAGTCGTAATATGGCTGCTTCCTTCTCAAGGGCACCAGAGGAGTCTCCCTACACCAGTTTACTAAATTTTATATGGGACATAGTCACAGGAGTGACACCCCATCATCTTTGCTATTAGTTAGAAACAAGTCATACTTGTGGGGGGAGGTTTCAAGAATGTGATGCATTGGGTTTCCCATAGGCTGTGTCCACCACAATGCCTGAAAAATAACTAAGGATAGATGCTTTTATAGTAAATTCATAAATTTTCTTATGAATAATTCTGCAGATTCAACACAGCCAAAATATATTATTGACATAGCTCCCTGAAAACTAGTTACCATATGAAAATATGCACATTTCGAGCAGTTAACACACCTGACATCAAAGAAATTTGTTTAACATTTATAAACTAAGGTAAGCATTAAATCTGTAGAAAATTTTGTAAAACTTGTTGAATTTCTAAAAAAAAAAGTTGAATTTCTTACACAGTAGTTAACAAAATAAAAATAGTTTGGAGAGATTTAAATATGTTTGTGTGTAAATGTGTGTAGAAGCTGAATGCCAATGAATGGACTATGAATACATTATCTTAACAAAATTTAAATGATTCCCTCGGGTTAAAAAAGATGAAGCATTTTTTAAAAGGAGAGAAAGAGAAAAAAGGAACAAAAAGAAAAAAGACGAACCGTTCATCTGAACTTGATTATATCTGCAAAGACATTATATCCCGGGAAGGTCACATTCCTAGCCAACTGGTGTGAGGAATTGCACATATCTTCGGGTGAGGGACACAGTTCAACTAGCAGCCTCTTCTTTCTACACTTACCTAGCGAGCCCCTCCCAGAGCATCAGCTGTAAATCGCATGCTCCAGTAACCAGCAAGATCAGAGTTCTGTTTAAGGTGGATTTGAGGGGCACCTGTATGGCTCAGGTCATGATCTCAGGGTCCTGGGATTGAACTCTGAGTCGGTCTCCCTGCTCAGTGGAGTCTGCTTCTCCCTCTCCCTTTGTCCCTCTCCCTGCTCATGCTCGCTTGTTCGCTCGCTCTCTCTCTCACCCTCTCTCAAATAAATAAAATATTTTTTAAAAGGTAAATTTGATAACTTGCCAAAGAGCAGAGGTTTTTAATATTTTTTAGTTTAAAAATAAGGCTTATTAATAAGGTAAAATAACACAAAATATATAAGGCAAAATATGTCTTCAACAAGCTCAATCAAATCCCCTGAAGTGAGCATTCTTTTTTTTTTTAAGACTTATTTATTTGACAGAGAGATCACAAGTAGGCAGAGAGAGAGGGGGAAGCAGAGTCCCCGCTGAGCAGAGAGCCCAATGCGGGGCTCGATCCCAGGACCCCGAGATCATGACCTGAGCCGAGGGCAGAGGCCCAAACCACTGAGCCACACAGGTGCCCCTGAAGTGAGCATTCTTAACAGACAGCCTAATGTGTAACCTTCCAGAATTATTTATATATAAATATGCATATAGATAAATATATAATAAATGTATGAGAATATACATTTTATATGCATATGTTTATAATATATATAACATATGTTTATATATAACTTTTAAATTCACAGAACTGAGGTCATTAATGCAGTGGGTTAAAGGCTTAATCTCTGGAGCTTGACTGTCCTTGTTTGGCTGTGTAACAATTTGGATACCTTATTACTTTCAGTCTCAGTTTTGTTTTGTTTCATTTTAATTTTTTTTAATTTAATTTAATTTTAATCTTTTTTTAAATTTTAAGTGCACTCCACACCCAATGCGGGGTTTGAACTCAAGACCCTGAGATCAAGAGTCAAGCACTCTAGCAACTGCACGAGTCAAGCACCCCTCAGTTTTCTTCTTTAGAAGTTAAAAGATGACAAAAATACTACTTTATCAGGTGGTTTGGGAATTAAGTGAGTTAATATGTGTGAAGTGATTAATACAGTACCTGGCACATATTAAGGGCCCAATAAGCTATGATTTGATATTGTTTTGCAGCTACGGCTTACTTTTTTAATATAACACTCTCTTGTAGAGATCATTTTTGTTAATATGGATAAAATGGAAGATATAAAGAGGAACAAAGGACAAGAACAATGAAAGGAAAACAGTAACAATTATGGTAAATATTAGTCCAACTATATCAATAACCATGTTAAAAATTGACGGTCTAAAAAAAAATAATGGTCTAAATACAGTTCATTATTGCTCTTAACTAGGGACACAGATTTTCAGGTTAGGTCAAGAGAATGAGAAGACAAACCACAGACTGGAAAAAAATACTTACACGTCCTGGGATCGAGTCCCGCATTGGGCTCTCTGCTCAGCGGGGAGCCTGCTTCCCTCTCTCTCTCTCTCTGCCTGCCTCTCTGTCTACTGGTGATCTCTGTCTGTCAAATAAACAAATAAAATCTTTAAAAAAAAAAAAAAGACACATCTGATAAAACTACAGACTGGGAGAAAATATTTGCAAAAGATACATCTGTTATCCAAAATACATAAAGAACTCTGAAAACTCAACAATTAGATGATAAACAAGCTGATAAAAAAATGGGCCAAGGGGAACACCTGGCTGGCTCAGTTGGTAGAGCATGCGACTTATGATCTTGAGGTTGTGGGTTTGAGCTGGATGTTGGATGCAGAGGTTACTTTAAAAAATGAAGTCTTGGGGTGCCTGGGTGGCTCAGTGGGTTAAGCCTCTGCCTTCGGCTTAGGTCGTGATCTCAGGGTCCTGGGATCGAGGCCCGCATCGGGCTCTCTGCTCAGAGGGGAGCCTGCTTCCTCCTCTTTCTCTCTGCCTGCCTCTCTGCCTACTTGTGATCTCTCTCTTTGTCAAATAAATAAATAAAATCTTTTTTAAAGTAAATAAATAAATAATAAAGTCTTAAAAAATAAATGGGCCACTGAGCTGAACAGATGCCTCCAAAGAAGATGTACAGACAGCAAGTAAACATGAAAAGATGGTCACATCCTGCATCATTAGGGGATCGCCAATCGAAGCGATGGTAAGATAGCCTACACACATACAGAAAGGCCGAAATTCACCCTGGGCCAGCACCTGGTGCAGACTGGGAGCTCACACTCGCTGCTGGTGGGATGCAAACTGGAACAGTCACTGTGGAAGACAGTTTGGCAGTTTCTTAGAAAACTAAACACACTCTTACCTTGCGCTCCGACAGTCACAACCCTGCTCTTCACACAAAAACTTGCATGCACGTGTTAGAGCAGCTTTACTGATAATTGCCAAGACATGGAAGAGCCAAGATTGTCCTTCTGTAGGTGAATGGGTAAACTGTGGTACATCCAAACAACTGGCTTATTCAACACTAAAAATAAATGAGCAAGGAAGCCATGAAGAGATATGGGGGAATCTTCAGTGCATATTAATAAGTGAAAAAAGCCAATATGAAAAGGCTACTTGGTTCTAACTGTGTGACCTTCTGGAAAAGACAAAGCTACGGTGACAGGAAAAAGACCAATTGTTGCTAGGGCTTAGGGAGAAGGGAGGCATGAATCAGTGCAGCACGTCATTTTTAGAGCAGAAAAAAGATAAGGTCACATCCGTTTATATAATCTTCAAAGGCGAATCAATAAAGTAAACCATTGGGGTGCCTGGGTGGCTCAGAGGGTTGAGGCTCTGCGTTCTGTTCGAGTTATGATCTCTCAGGGTCCTGGGATGGAGCCCCACATCAGGCTCTCTGCTTGGCAGGAAGCCTGCTTTCCCCCTTTCTCTCTGCCTGCCTCTCTGCCTACTTGTGTTCTCTGTCTATGACAAAGAAATAAATAAAATCTTTTTAAAAAAGTAAATCATTGTCAAATAGGGCAGTGAAACTGTTCTGTGTGATACTGTAATGGAGAACACCTGTCATTACACATTTGTCCACACAAGGGAATGTACAGCGCCACAGCGCCAGCAGTGAATGGTGAGGTAAACCACGGACTTCGGGTGATGAGAAGACATCAGCGGAGGCTCATCCGTAGCAGCGAATGCCCCGCTGTAGTGTGGGAAGTTCATAGGGAGCTGGGGGCAGGGGGTGGATGGGATAACAATAGGTGAGGACTCTGCTTTCCACTCAATTTTACTGTGACCGTAAAACATATTTCTAAAAAACTATATAAATATATAACTTTTTTAAAAAAGGCTTCCACCACTGATTGTATACATTGAAATATCGATCTCCCGTCCAACCCCCAGACCCTTTTCTCAGCAAGATTAAGGTGGGACAATCTGAAGCTTGGTTGATTCCTCATGCTGAAAAGCAAGTGAAATGTACTTTTGACACTTTTGTTCAATTTGTACAATATATTGTAATAGATTTCATTTATAGAAAATAATATTTGTATTATCTTTCACTTCTGTGTAGATGAAATACAATAAAAATCAAGACGATACCCCGATATCTACACTGAGGAGTCAAGTAACTGACGTAAAAAATATTATGTCCCAAAATATTGATGAAATTTTGGAAAGCGAAAACAGATTGAGTATCTTCACTGATAGAACCAATGATCTCCAGACAACTGTAAGTGATGCCCACCTGTCTTGGTATCCAAGTAGTGCTCAAAACGAACAGCCAAAAGCAAGTACATATCAGGGATACTGTAAGATCATCCTATGTTGCCAAATTATGGCTTTATCAAAAAATTATTGGAATGCAACTAAAATTTCTTTAATTATAAAAAAATGAAAATTAAAAGCCCATTAAACTAGTAAGTAGTTATCGGCATAACAGATGCATTTCATTTTTTTTTTAGATTTTATTTATTTATTTGACAGACAGAGATCACAAGTAGGCAGAGAAGCAGGCAGAGAGAGAGGAGGAAGCAGGCTCCCTGCTGAGCAGAGAGCCCAATGTGGGGCTCGATCCCAAGACCCTGAGATCATGACCCGAGCCAAAGGCAGAGGCTTTAACCCACTGAACCACCCAGCCACCCCAACAAATGCATTTCTTACATTAAGACGTGCACGGGTTAGTCAACAAATAATTTGCAAGGGAAGTAGACTTTACCAAAAAATGGGTTGAGGAGGTGTATCAATTGCAGTGTATGGTCCTTATTTGGTATTTGACTCAAATTATAAAAATGAAAATTTGCAACTTCATAAGATAATTAGATATTTGAACTCTGACCGGATATTAGGTAACATTAAGGAGTATCATTAATTCTTAGGTGTGATAATGATATTGTGCTTTAAAGAGTCCTTACTTATTAGAGATACATATTAAAATATCTCGAGTGAATTTATGTAATGTCTGAGATTAGCTTCAGAATAGTTCAGGAGTAGAATGGGGTATAAAGAAAACAAAATTGTCCATAAATGGGTGACTGTTAAAACTGGATGTTGAAGGTGCCTGGGTGGCTCAGTCGGTTGAGTGTCTGACTTGGGATCAGGTCATAATCCTGGAGTCCTGGAATTGAGCCCCAAGTCAGGCTCCCTGCTCAGGGGGAAGTCTGCTTCCCCCTCTCCCTCAGCACCCCTCCCCAGCTCATGCTCTCTCTCTCTCTTTCAAATAAATAAATAAAACCTTAAAAAAAAAAAAACACCTGGATGTCAAGTATATAGAGTTCATTATGCCATTCTGTCAACTTTTGCATATGTTCAAAATTCTCTATTAGCAAATACTTTTAAGGCAATCAATAAGGGTTGAATACCTTAGAGCATTTTAAAATTTAATTTTATAGATATTTTTGAGAAACACAGCCACCATGTAAAACAAAATATACACATACTTTCTACTCACCAAGTCCTATCAATTCTACCTCCTAAATCTTTTTTATTATTGGTCTCACTTTTTCACTTTTAGAAACAACTTAAGATATTGTTTACATAAAATAATATTCACCCAGGGGCGCCTGGGTGGCTCAGTGGGTTAAGCCTCTGCCTTCGGCTCGGGTCATGATCCCAGGGTCCTGGAATCGAGTCCCGCATCGGGGTCTCTGCTCTGCAGGGAGCCTGCTTCCTCCTCTCTCTGCCTGTCTCTCTGCCTACTTGTGATCTCTGTCAGAGAAATAAAGAAAAAATCTAAAAATAATAATAATAATATTCACCCACTTTAAGCAGTTTGATGAACTGTGGTACCTGTGTACAATTGTGTAACCACAGTCAAGTTATAGCTCTTTCATCTTAAAATCTTCCTGTCCGTTGCAGTTGACCCTCCCTGACCCCTGACCCCAGCCTACCACTGATCTTTCTGTCGCTATAGCGTTGTCTTTTCTAGAATTTCATATAAATAAAATTATAAAATACACGTTTTGCTTGGCTTCTTGACTTACTAATAGTTTTCTGATATTCATGTTTTTGTGTGTTAATATATTATTCCTTTTCATTGCTGGATAATAACCCATGGAATGGCTAAATTCCACTTCCTGCCCATCCCAGTGCCACTCACTGTATCACTCCATGCTCTATTATTTCTTGTCTATTGTCTTCCCTCTATTTAATCATTCTCCCTATTTTTATTTTTTTAATTTTTTAAAAAGATTTTATTAATTTATTTATTTGACAGACAGAGATCACAGGTAGGCAGAGAGGCAGGCAGAGAGAGAGAAGGAAACAGGCTCCCTGCTGAGCAGAGAGCCCAACGTGGGACTCGATCCCAGGACCCGAGCCGAAGGCAGAGGCTTTAACCCACTGAGCCCCCCGGCGCCCCTCGCTCTCCCTATTTTTAGTTTGATTCTATTCCAGTCATCCTCCACCCCGAAACTATTCTTTAAAAATGCGTATCATGGTTTCCTTTCCTAAACAACAGTTTTTTATTTTGGCGTAGTTCCAATAGTTTGTTTGCTTTGGTTTCCTTGTCTAAGGAGACATATCCATAAATAGGTTGTTAAAGCTAATATCCAAGAAATTATTGCTTATGGTTGTTGTTGTTGTTGTTGTTAGGAGTTTTATGGTTTCAGGTCTCCCATTTAGATCTTTAATCCATTTTGAGTGTGTGGTGTAAGACAGTGGTTCAGTTTCATTCTTTTGAATATAGTCCAAAATGAGTAAGGGAATAAAAATACGTTTAAAAAAAAAAAACTCCTTCCTTTCCCCAGGTTATAAAGATATTCATATTGTTTCCTGAAAGTTTTAAATCCTGTTTCTTAAACATGGATTTTTTTTAAAGATTTTATTTATTTATTTATTTGAGAGAGACAGAGATAGCAACAGAAATGCCGAGAGCAGGAGCAGGCAGAAGTAGGCTCTGCACTGAGCAGGGAGCAAGACTCAGGGCTCGATCCCAGGACCCTGGAAGATGCTTAACTGACTGAGCCACCCAGGTGCCCCTTAAACATGGATCTTTAAAATACCTGGAATTTTATTTTTGCACATAGTATGAGATAGTAATCAAAATTTTATTATTTTCTGTTCGAAAAACCAGTTTGCCCAAACACCATTTATTGACTAGCTCAGCCGTTCCTCTTTGGTTTGTAATGCCGACCCTACCATATTTCACGTTTTCATCCTTTTAATTTATATGTAAGTATTCTACTGGTCTATTTCTTTATCCTTGGACTAGTACTATACTGTTTTAGTTACTATGGTTTTATACTATGGTTTTTATAAGTTTTATAAGAAGCCTTAATATCTTATAGGGCAAGTTACTTTCTACTTTGGGAAAATTGTGTGGGCAAGTCTTACTCTCTCTTTCAGCAAATTTTAGAACCTACATCTCAGGTTACACACACACAAATTGTTGGGGTGCTAGCTGGAATTACATTAATATGGGGAGGATTGACATCTTTAAAATAGTGTTGTCCCACCTCTGGACATGCTATGTGTCTTCATTTTTCTAGGTCTCTTTCAAAAGCTTTTTTTGATTAATAGAAACATAATGCATTTTTATATTCTGCCTTTGTATCCTAAATCTTAGTGAAATTTTTCATGATAGTATTGTTTATCTAGGGATTTTTTTTGCATTTTCTACATTGAAATTTTATCATATATAAATAATGACTGTATTTTTTCCTTTCCAATATACATACTTTTTAAGATTTTATTTTTAAGTAATTTCTATACGCAACACAGCCCTCGAACTCACAACCCCAAGATCAACAGTCATATGCCTTACCAACTGAGCCAGCTAGATTCCATTTATTTACTTACTTACTTACTTATTTTTTATTTTGCTTGTCTTCCTATGTTAGCTAGCAATGCCAGGAAAATGATGAATAGAAATGGTGACACCTGAAATACTTATTTTGTTCTCAATTTAAAATGATTATTTCTAATGCTTCCCAATGAAGTATTACATTTACATTCAGATTTTGATATTTTGTAACAAGTTATACAACTTCATTTCTATTCCTCATATGCCAAGAAATTTTATCATGAAAGGGGGTTGAATTGTATCAAATGCTATTTTTACATTGAGATTATTTTTCTTCTTAAACTTGTTAATATGATACGTTGCACATTAAACGTGTGTGTTGTAGGATTCAGTTTTATAATTTTACCTTTGTGGACTCAAAAGACTCTCTCAGTGTATAAAAGCTGTATACTATATGCCATGTGAGGCTGTATTCTTATATAATTTTTATAATCTATCTTGTGCCTATGGTTGGTTTAATTTCCTCCTTCCTAAACTCCTATTTTTTTTTCCAATTTATTTATTTTCAGAAAAACAGTATTCATTATTTTTTCACCACACCCAGTGCTCCATGCAAGCCGTGCCCTCTATAATACCACCACCTGGTACCCCAACCTCCCACCCCCCCACCAATTCAAACCCCTCAGATTGTTTTTCAGAGTCCATAAACTCCTAATTTTTTAATCAAGTATTTTTTTTTATCTTTTCAATTTAATTCTGTTTGAAACTTGATGATTTCTAATCTTTTTGCTTCTAGTTCTTCCCAATGCCTGTAGCCACATGTAAGGTTCTTTTCTGGACAATATTCTGAAACCTGGTTATTTCTTTGCTTCTGCGCCCTCATGCCTCCCTCTCAATTTAAAGACAAGTACCTTGAAGCCATAAGGCTTGGGTAGGTACCTTATTATACCCTTAATCTTCTCTCTATTGCAGGGCAGAATCTTTTTTTTTTTTTTTCAAAATTTTTTATTCTTTGAGAGAGAGAGTAAGCGAGACGGAGAAGGAGCTAGGGGAGGAGCAGAGGGAGAATCAGACTCCCTGCCTACACGGGAACCCCAGGACTCCAGGATCATGACCTGAGCTGAAGGCAGATGCTTATCTGACTGAGCCACCCAGGCGCCCCAGAACCTTTTTTTTTTCTAATTGAGGTAAAATTAGTATTTTAAAGTATATAATTCAGTGGCATTTAATACATTCATAAAGTGTATACCCAACACCTTACTAGTTCCAAAACATTTTCGTCCCCCAAAACGAAGCCTCATACCCACTCATCAGTTATTCCCCAGCACCTAGGAACCACTAATTTGCTTTCTGTCTCTATGGATTTACCTATTCTGGCTATCTCATGTAAACAAAATCATACGATCTATTGTTGTGTCTGGCTTCTTTCATTTAGCGTGTTCTCAAGCTTCATCCATGTTACAGCATACACCAGTAATCCATTCCTTTCTGTGGCTGAGTAATATTCCACTGTACAGAGACGTCTCTACATGTTTATCCAGTTGTTGCCAGTTGGTGAGCATTTGGGTTGTTTCTGCCTTTTGGCTATTGTAATACTGCCCCAAACATTCGTGTATAAACTTCTGTTTGAAAACTTTTCAATTCCTCTGTGTATATACATAGGAGTGGAATTGCTAGGTCATATGGTAATTCTGTGTTAACTTTTTGAGGTGACTTCCAAACTATTTTCCACGGTGGTTGAACCTAGTAGTGTAAGAGGGTACCCCAAAGTACCTACCAGTAGTTTAAGAGGGTTCCAATTTCTCCACATCCTCTCCAACAATTTTTTTTTAATTACAGCCATCCTACTGGGTATGAACTAGCATCTCATTTTTTTTTATTAGCATCTCGTTTTGATTTCCATTTCCTCAATGACTAATGATGTTGAGCATCTTTTCACATGCTTATTGGCCATTTATAGATCTTCTTTGAAGAAACTCTATTCAAGCCTTTGCCCAATTTTGAATAGGTTTCTGTTTTTTTGTTTTTGAGGAGGGGCAGAATCTTAAGGGACATTTGTCATTAACCACCTTTTCAATCTTATTTCCTACTGTTTGGGCGAAGAAAACATCAGCTTATCACAGTGTTTCAGTGTTCCACATTTCGGCACCCTCTCTATTCCTTTTTCATTTCTTCTTGCAAATCGGTCATTTGGTACCTTGATAAATGCAGTCAGAAACAAGAACTCACACCACTACCATTCTGTCTTCCAACAGTTTCTTCCAAAGTGAGACTCAATAGGCAATTTGTTCACCTTCCAAGTTGTCATAGGAGATACAAAACTATCAGATATTTTATTCTGAAGAGCATAGGTCTTTATCTTTCCAGCCCCAAACAGCAGTTTCTTCACAGTTTACCAACCCTGGTTAAACCAATGCCACATGTTTCAGATTCTTGTAATAACATCTCATCCGACCAACTGAAATATTAGAGAAACACTAGCTGTACCAACATACGTCAGCTTTCAGTGTTTTAACTAAACGGAGGTTTATTTCTTGGTTGTATAACAGTCTAAGACAGGTTTTTGGTGGGCATACTTTCACATGGTAATCCAGGAACCCAAGATTTTCCCATTTCGTGACTCTGCCGTTGCCTTGGAGCTTGGCGTCTTTCAGTTTCCGGTAGCAGATGGTTAACCAGAGAGCGGAGGGAGCACATTCACTTACGTCCACTTCAGCCCCAAAGTGAGACCCATCACTTCTACCCACAACCTACTGGTAAGAATTAGTCTGATAGTTTGCCTCAGTGCAAGAGGCAGAGAGGGATGCAGCATAGGGTGGGGGGAGGAGCCTGAGAAATGTGGCCTGTGATCGGAGTGACAGTTGCCAGCAACAATTCCACATGATAGAAGGGAGTCAAGGCTTCTGTGGATAGTTGGTTGTCTTTGTCCCATCTGCCCTAAGGAAATTCTGAAGGAAGTTTTTTGGTAGTTGGAAAATTACCTAAGAGAAAAAGTTTGAGTTTCAGCAAAAAATTAAAGAGCGGAGAAAGCGGTTAAGGTTTAGGTAACAGTAAATCACCATTGACTGCAGTACAAGTGGTGAGAAGTGCTTGGATTCTGAATATACTTTGAAGATGCCACAAATTGGAATTGCGGACAGACTGAATGTGTGGTGAGAAAGAGCTGAGGAGTCCCAAGTTTTGAGCTTAGTTAACAGGAAGGAGGAGAATTCAGTATAGTTCCATTGCCTCATGTAAGCCCAGAGTTTAGCCTGCTGTACTGATGAACAGTGAAATCCTAAGCCCCGGATGACAGAAGCCACATCTTCACCCTCCCAAATACGGAGGAGCTGCACCATAAGTGCAATTTTTCACTGCTCTTCTAGTTCCTGCAACAGGCCTTACATTCTTCCAAATTCAGCTATGAATTTCCGTTTGCTTGTTATATTTTATCTAGCACTTCTGAGTAGTAACAGTGGCAGGAGGATTGAGGGGTTACCTAATCCACCATATCGCTAGATCTTTTAATTTCTCATTAAATTATGTCTTTTTTTAAAAAAAGATTTTACTTATTCATTTGAGAGAGACAGAGCACAAGCAGGGGCAGAGGCAGTGTGAGAGGGAGAAGCAGACACCCCCCCAAGCAAAGAGCCCAACTCGGGGCTTAATCCCAGGACCCAGAGAATGATCTGAGCCGAGGTAGACGCTCAACCATGTGAGCCATCCGGGCCCCCAGATTACATGTCTTTCTTTTGGGGAAAGTGGCAACATCTAAACACTATGAAAATATGGCCCCCCCAAAAAGTTTTAAGAGATTCTATTTCACCCAGTGGCCTTTTCCAAATTTCACTTTTATGCATGCCTGATTACATGAAAAAAAATTACTTTCTCTTTGAAGCCAACTGAATAGAAGTAGCTCAATAAAATATTTGACTAAAGTATTTTAGTTTTTCTCACAATATTTTCACACAGCACATAATCATTCTCACTAAAACCTCTATTTTAGGGCGCCTAGGTGGCTCAGTGGGTTGAGCCTCTGCCTTCGGCTCGGGTCATGATCCCGGGGTCCTGGGATCGAGTCCTGCATCGGGCTCTCTACTCAGCGGAGAGCCTGTTTCCCTTCCTCTCTCTCTGCCTACTTGTGATCTCTGTCAAATAAATAAATAAAATCTTTTTTTAAAACAAACAAACAAATAAATAAATAATAAAACCTCTATTTTAACAAAATTGGTTCTCTTTTCTCTTGATCTTTATGTAAAAGACTCTACTGCATGTTCTTGGGAAACAGATTTGGCTTTTTAATAAAAACTAGGCCCATAAGCTTTCTCTCAGTCAGTCTATAGGTAAATACGGGTCATGAATTATAATTTGGCTGATTAAACAGGTCCATTTATTTTGGTATACTCTCAAAACTCTAATAAATTGATAGGTGAAGCAGTAATTAGGGATTTTAATGTATAAAACAATGTATAAAATGTATAATGTGTAATAATAATACATGTATAATATATAAAAAACAAGAAAGGGTGCCTGGGGGGCTCAGTCAATTAAGCTTCTCTTTGATTTCGGCTCAGGTTTCAGTCCCAGGGTGGTGGGATTGAGTCCAATGACAGACTCCACACTCTGCCAGAGTCTGCTTGGGATTCTTTCCCGATTTCTCTCCCTCTGCCCCTTCCCCTGCTCACACTCTCTACGATAAAATAAATAAGTTCAAAAAACAAAAAAAGAAAAAATAGGAAGAAAAGGAAAAAGAGAAAAGGGGCGCCTGGGTGGCTCAGTAGGTTGAGCCTCTGCCTTTGGCTTGGGTCATGATCCCAGGGTCCTGGGATCGAGTCCCGCATCGGGTTCTCTGCTCGGCAGGGAGCCTGCTTCCTCCCCCCTCTCTCTGCCTGCTTGTGATCTCTGTCAAATAAATAAATAAAATCTAAAAAAGAAAAGAAACAAGAGAAAAGACAACAGGTAAGAAATGTCAACAATTTTGGAAGCTAGAAATGGATTATGAGTCCTCGTTAGCAAGTTTGTAGAGAAGACATTAAGACGCAAGCCGATCCGGGTCATAGAACCTGGGAAGGGCTCAGACAGTGGAGAACCTGGTACTCATAAGCGTAGACCCGCAGTGTCAGTCTGAGAAGACGAGACCGGGTATAAAGGCTCTCAAAGGAACGTGTCATCTGCAGGGCCTTCCCCACGTTTTACAGCCACATTGCTGCTTCTCCCTACCCCTGACAAAGGATAATAAATATTATTTCAAGACAATACCAGAGAGGCTCTAAACTCAGACACCACGTGCAGTTGAGGCCAGAGTGACCAGCATATAAAAGACAGATGGATTAAGTGAAAAACCTGATCTTGAATATCTGTATTTTGAATATGGTGACCATTCCCCAATCTCTGTCTACAGAAAAGTAACAGAAGGTAATACATCCTCGAAACAAGGATAAAAAAAAAAACACATAAAAGCTTACTCATAGGACAAAAGACATCTTTTGGAAATAAAAACAATAGTAAAAATTTAAAATTGAATGGAATTATTATAATATAAAGTCGAGATACTCTCTCAGAAAGGAGAGCAAAGAAAGAGGAAAGATAAGGAAAACAGTAAATCAGTCTGCGAGATCCAACATCTGAATAACAGGAATTTCAGGGGCACCTGGATGGCTCAGTGGGTTAAGCCTCTGCCTTTGGTTCAGGTCATCATCTCAGGGTCCTGGGATCAAGCCCCACATCGGGCTCTCTTCTCAGCGGGGAGCCTGCCCTTCCCTCTTACTCTGCCTGCCTCTCTGCCTGCTTGTGCGCTCTCTCTCTCTCGGTCAAATAAATAAATAAATCTTAAAAGAAAAAAAATAATGGGAGTTTCAGAAAAAGAACATGAAGGAATCAAAGGAGAGGAAATCAGAGTAATACAAGAAACATTCCTAGAACTAAGTAACATGAGTTTCCAGATTGAATGAACAAAACAAGGACCATAGCTGGGTATGTAATCCTGAAATTAAAGAACATCGAAAAGGAAGAGAGATTTTAAACGTTTTCAGAGAGAAAACACAAAGGCTTGGTCCTTAGAATAGCACCACATTTCTCAATAGTTATGTACAGGTGCTGAAAAGTAGAAGAATGTTCTGTGTGAGGCACTGTTGGTAATGTAGCAGTGAGTGAAGCATACCAAAACCTCTGCCTTCATGAAGCTTACTTTCTTTTTTTTTTCTCTAAAGATTTTATTTATTTGACAGACAGAGATCACAAGCAGGCAGAGAGGCAGGCAGAGAGAGAGAGAGGGGGAAGCAGGCTCCCCGCTGAGCAGAGAGCCCAATGCGGGACTCGATCCCAGGACCCTGAGATCATGACCTGAGCTGAAGGCAGCGGCTTAACCCACTGAGCCACCCAGGCGCCCTGAAGCTTACTTTCTTGACAATAAGTAAAATTTGCACAATGTGGGGCACCAGGGTGACTCAGTCAGGGAGCATCCGACTCTTGATATCGGTAGTTCCAGTTACGATCTTAGGGTCGTGGGCTCGAGCTCCGTGTCAGGCTCCATGATGAGAGCAGAGCCTGCTTAAGATTCTCCCTCCCCCTCTAAAAAAAAAGATAAAAAATAAAAATTTATATAATGCTAGATAAGAGATAAGTACTCTAGAGAAAAATAATGTATTGAAGGGAAATATTATTTTTCTGGATGGAGAGGGAGTAGCAATGACTTTAATTAATTAACTTTTTGAGAGAGAGTAAGTGAGCAGGGACAGGGAGAGGGCGCAGGACAATCTCAAGCCGACTCCGTGCGGAGCGCAGAGCCCCACGCGGGGCTTCATCTCATAAGCCTGAGATCATGACCTGAGCTGAAATCACGAGTTGGCTGCTTAACCAACGAGCTACCCAGGCTCACCATGGGGAGTAGAGATTTTAAATAGGGTTGTTAGGGATTTAAGTGAAATCATGAAGTGAAGATGAGGAAACTGAAGCTCAAAGAGTGAGTAACCTGGTCGAGGTAGGTCATGGACTTAACAAAGCCTGCACAAGCGCAGCTGAACACAGTAGGGAGGGCGTCTGGAATCTTGGTGCATCAATCGTACTGTAAAAGCTGTTCACGCTTACTGAGACTCTGAGACTGGTCAAAACCAAGCTCAGTCTGTGCTTTCAGACAGCTCTGAGGAGGACTGGGGTGTGCCCATGAATCCACATACAGAAAAAACGTGATGTTTGTATTCATTTTTATTTCAGGCCAAAGAATCCCAAAAAACGAGTCAGGCTCTTAGGAGGATGTGGTGGAAACACTTCAGAAAAGTCATCATCATCACTGTGGTCATTCTCCTCTCCATCATCATCATTCTTCTAAGTACGAATGTGATACCCACCTGACCCCTTTCCTCCCCGGACCAGCAATTACCAATAAATGGTCACGTGTAAACAGAGGAGTCCATGACCAGCGATTACGAAAGTATCCTCTGGTGCAGGAAGACTGCAGGAAGCGGGGCTTGGACGTCCTTCCTCGTCCCTCGTCCCTGCTGCGGTCCCATTTGTTGTTCCCACTTCCAGCGGCTTCCCAGCCTCTTGTCCCTTTGTCAAGACGAGGAGCACAAACCGTGGAATCACATCACTGAAGCTTAACCCTCCACTCAGCCACATACCAGCTGGGGGACTCTGGACCAGTTATTTAACCTGTGCCCTTGTCTCCTCATCTGTGAAATGGAGCTGATAGCAATACTGCAGAGCATTATATCTACCACGTAGTCAGCGCTGAGCGTTAACTATGACTTCCTGGGGAAAAAAATGATTGCGTTTGTGGCATTAAATCTCTATTATTTTACTTCTTAGGAAAAAAAGGACTGTGAACTTCTAATTTCCTTAGGAGTCTTAACATGAGTACACAGTCCAGAAACAGACATTCATCTCTTCTCCATATTCTTTCATTGAAATGACAGCTCAACCCATTGTTTTATACTAGACATTTCCTTGGATAAAAATTTTTAAATTACAAAGGTGTATTATTTCCCTAGGGAGTCACAAGTCCTATTTTACCACCCTAACAGCCGTTGTCTTTCCCCACATGATATACTTCATCCAATAACCTCAAATCACTAAGATTTCTAACAACCAAAGCATCTAACTTCACTTTGCAGTTGTTAACACTTCATGAGTTGTATCTCCTAAGTAGGAACTTGAAGTGTGAAGTTGGTTTTAAAAATCACTTGTTGGGGGGGCACCTGGGTATCTCATTCATTAAGTGTCTGCTTGGGTCATGATCCCAGGGTCCTCGGATCGAGCCCCACATCCTGCCCCCTGCTTGGCAGGGAGCCTGCTTCTCCCTCAGTCTGATGCTCCCCCTACTTGTGCTCACTCTTTGTCAAATAAATGAAATCTTTAAAAAAAAATTTAGGGGGGTGCCTGGGTGGTTCAGTTGGTTAAGCATCTGCATTCAGCTCAGGTCATGATCTTGGGGTCCTGGGGTTGGTCAAGCCCCACATCAACCGCTGCTTCTCCCCTTCCCTCCGCCCCTCCTCTGCTGTGCTCGCTTCTCACAAATAAATAAAATCTTTTAAAAAAATAAAATAAAAATCATTTACTGATCCATAGGGAAGAATAAAAGAACAGGGGTTCCTATCTGCTAAATAACTCATTTTAATTCTGATAATGATCAAGTATCAGCATTTTTTAAAAGGATTTTTATTTATTGACAGAGCACAAGCAGGGTAAGTGGCAGGCAGAGGGAGAGGGAGCGGCAGACCCCCCACCGCCAAGCCGAGCAAGGAGCCTGACACAGGACTCCATCCCGGGGTCCCAGATCATGACCCGAGCCAAAGGCAGACCTTTGAGCCACCCGGGCGCCCAAGTATCCGCACTTTAATTAGGCACCAAGCTTGTTCCTCCAGCAGAATATGAACCTTTCCATTCACAAAATACTTTTCATAGGATTTTTAATGTTAGAAGCTTTAGAGTTTCTGTAATTTATATCCAGGGAGAAAAATAGGTGATATATTGAACATGTACTCTGATATAATGTACTAAGTGCTTTGGGCAAGAAGTCTCTCATTAGGGGCGCTGGGGTGGCTCAGTGGGTTAAGGCCTCTGCCTTCGGCTCGGGTTATGATCTCGGGGTCCTGAGATTGAGCCCCGCATCGGGCTCTCTGCTCAGCAGGGAAGCCTGCTTCCTCCTCTCTCTCTCTGCCTACTTGTGATCTGTCTGTCAAATAAATAAAAATAAAAATCTTAAAATTAAGTCCCTCATTAATTTTACAATGACATAAAGAGGTAGAAACTATTAAATATAATGTAAGGCACATGGAACAGTGGCTGTCAAAGAAGTGCTAGGTAGATGTTTGTTCGCCATCTATTTGGCAGATGAGAAAGTCGCCAAGCTAAATACCACGTTCAGGGTCACAGAGCTAGAAAGCTGAAGATGTCACTTATTCAAGTACCAGCTGTGCATGTATGAAACCCTTACCTTGAACTCAAAGTGTCTTGTCTCATGCCGTAAGTTAACTGTGGGCCAGATAAGACACAAGACGTGAGATTTTTGCTTTTTGCAGATTGGGAGGCTGTTTTGAGGAGGCTGGGGAGAGAGAGGAATCGTGAGGGGGTCGTGAGGCAGGGAATCGTCATGTACTTGGCTGCTGTTATTTCTGAGGCCTATACAGTGTCTCCTCTTACATTTCTGTAATTTGTAATCATGTGGAAAATACACTTGTGGGGGCGCGTGGGTGGCTCAGCCGGTTAAGTTGCCTACCTTCAGCTCGGGTCATGATCTCAGGGTCCTGGGATCGAGCGCCTAGTCAGGGAGCCTGCTTCTCCCTCTAAGCTCATGCGTACTCTGTCAAATAAATAAAATCTTTAAAAATCTATCTGTTTGCTGATCGTGAGTACCAGACATCAACCTAAGGATCACCTCATCTCCCCCCTCCACAGTGTCACACAGTAGGATGCCAATACCCAGGAGCCTAGAACTGAAGTGTCTGACCGGCTCCTCGCTCCCCGCGTGGAGCACCCTTAACCCAGGCGTGAGTTCCACATGATGCCTGTTGTCCTAGAGCTTTCGAGTTAGGAAGAAGAAAAGCACTTGTTTAATAAGGAGCATTCACCTGCTCTCTGTGCTACCCTTGTCAGAAAATGCCTGAGTAGAAAGAGATAAATATTAAGGCAATCTTAGACTCTTCATTTACTTCTGCATTCAAATATTGTTCAGCTCCTACTCTGCACCCAAACAGTTCTAAAACATCAGGATTTATTTTAAGTCACACTGATAGGACAACGGATGTTTGAGAAATTAGGGGCTATATAAATGCAAGTATAAGAAATGGACCTAATCCCAAAGGAAGCTTACATTCCAACTGAGGAGGCGAGACCAGTAAAACTCATCAACACATTAAAATAACAATGTCTACTTAAGTGTACATTGCATGGCAGAGAATAAATTCCAGAAAGATAATCAACACCAGCTTCAGTCACTGAGGAAAATTTCATGGGTTCTAAGTGGGATAGTAATGGAATCTTATTAGAAATTGAATTTATCTCGACAAAGACAGTCAACAGTAAGTAACAGCGATGTGACCAAGCATTTACTGTGTGGCAGTAGCTGTTTAAGTACTTCAGAGATTCTCAATCCCCACAACCCTCAGGTCGGGACTGTTATTTCCAATTTACAGTCAAGAAAACTGAAGGATAAGCAGTGTCACTTGCCTGATTCCACGGGGCTCGTAAACGAAAACCGGATCAACAAACGAAGACACCGAGGGCCATGGGGGTCCCGGTGGCCTCCTCCAGCCGTGCACTCCTGCATCGACGGGGCTGCCGCAGAGCCCATCCTGTGTCCTCTTCATTTCCCAAGCTCTCTGCGGTGCTTTCATTTACTCCCTTAACATTGCCTTCTCCAGCAAACAGTCTCCTTTGAATTCCAAACTGTTCTCTCTCTACTGGGTATCATGAAACACCTTACATTTTAAATCCCAAAACTCAATCACCTATCATTGTTCCTTTCCCCCAAAACAAGCTTACATGACTTTCCTACCTCTATAAAGGTATCTCACTATTCTATAATCCACATTGTTTTAGCCTATTTTCTGCTCATTTCAGGAAACCCAGAAGTGTTACAGAAGCCAACTGGGGAGTCCTGGCCAGATGGCTAGGCCCCTCATGCCCTTATAGTGCACAGCCATATGTCTCAAGCCCCGCTGTATTATATACTCTTCATATTCAGGTCACCCAGCACATACAGGTGTTAATACTTGATACGTTTTCATATGCAGGATTTCCACAGCTCTTGAACAGTCACAGCAATAAATATGAAGCTTTGGTTTTCAACCCTAGATCATCTGATTTACCTAAGCGATAAAGATGCCTGGGCTCTACCCCCTCAAGTATCTACTTAAGGCTGAGATATGGCCTCAAAGTGGGTGCCTAATCTCACAATAAAGAACCACCAACCCCAAAGGACTTTTACATGCTTATCACCCAACACCCATACCTGAGGAAGAGTTTTCACTTGAAAAAACTGATGCTTGCAGAAGTTGAATTTTCTTTGCCCAACATCACAGGGCAAATAACAGAGCTGGACCTCAGAAACATTCATTTGAAATAATTAGTTCCACGGACTAGATTAGATTACTAATTATTTCAATTTATAAGAAATTGAAATAGAATGTCTCACACATCTTAATAAATCTTAAAAAGGATTATTTTTAACTTGTTTTAAAATTTCATATTATCTCATTATAGAATCACGGCAGAGACTAAAATAACAAAACCCATTATTTAATTTGGCCTGATCTTTAGGAAAAAAAGGCCAATCACAAGCTGGCTATAGACCAGTTATTTGTGGCCGAGACCTGCTCGGCACCACACCGTGACCTGCCACAATGACCACCTCTTCCCACAGACCAGCAGTTAAGACTTGACCCACACTCCTCAGAAAGTGCTCAATGGGCACATAGGAAATGGAATAGTGAAGCAATGTTAGGCTTCCTCTGTATTTACGCGGAGTGTGAATACCTTGGCTACCGTTAGTGCTACTTCACACATCTGGTACAATGTCATCCTCTGAAAAATCTACACGTCTGTATGACCAGCAGATGCCCACCAGCCCTCTCAGTGCCTCACATTTGACATCGAAACCGGTAGAGACCAAAGACGGAGCATCTCCACAGAGAGTCTTCCTACTCCTACTATTCCTCCTCGTGAACATTATGGAGAAAACTCGAAATTACCCTTTTTCTTCCATTAAATCCAGTGACTCTTCAACTTAAAGCACTATTTGACCATTACGCCTAATCTAACTTTCAAAAGAATCCCATCATTTAACATTATTATGACATTTTAAACATGATAGTAGTCTTACCTTTTCAACTAAGAAAATAAGACCTGTTATTTCAAGGTATTCATCCAAGAGGGGAAAGCTTAACTTAAAAGAAAGAAAAGAAAAAGACAGTGCAAAACATGCATGAGTGCTGTAAGAGTTTAATTGTAAGACAAAAGCACTACATTAAATCTGAACATAAGTAATCTTCCAGAAAAGAAAATTTAGTGCAAATTAAAACCCCACTAAAGCCCACTATAAACTTAATATGAAGACTAAAAATAGGCTTCTAGAAAAGGAAACACTTGGTTCTAACAGAATTTGCTGGAGAAGGTCTTGAAAATGTTAAGTGGTACAGAGAACATGTTAGTTTAAAATCAAGTCAACCAGGTACTAAAAAAAAGACATGCTGATAGGTCTTAATACATAAAACTAACTGACTAGTAGTAGCATGCTTTATATATCAGTGATTGTAGAAGCAGTGAACAACAAATTTCTGAGCATTTCAAAGTTTTATTGCCTTAGCCAATTTAACTACACTGTAATGAACCATCTTCCAAATTTTTTTTAAAGGGTTCCACTTCATCAGTGAGATTGTCAAGTGTCTTCTAAAAATGTGATTAACCCTGTGTAACCCAAGGCCATCCATACAACCAAAAAAAGGGCAATTATAGAATTTTTTCTCGAGTACTTATTCAAACCAGACCTTCCATGACATGTTAAATGTTGCTTTTAGGTTCTGACATTAACAGACCTCTTAAAGTTTCCTCCAGTATTTTATTTTTGGGAGAAATAAAAGATCCAGAAAAGTAACCTTGCATTCAAATTCTTAAGTGCAAACAGAATATAGCTTAACCAGTTACAAAATAAAATGTACACCAAATAACCTTGAAGGAAATGATCTTCTGATCAAGTGACTTAAGTTTCTCAAAATAGAATTTTAAAAAAATCCAATAACCTCTATCATTGTTTAATGAGTTAATGCAAAGCTATCTGTACTTTCTCTGAAGACTGAAGAATTCCTCTCATGACCATTAAAGAAACTGATCTGAACTGTTCTTACCAAAGAACACCTTGCTCTTCCTTAGGAGCTAATAATTCATATGAAGCCTCACCTTCTACAAGTAGCACAATAATTTTGTAAGGTCCTTTGTCCACGGCCCTAGAGCCTGCCTTCCCCCCAAACTTACAGAGCTTACAGGGGAAAATTAACACTCAGCAGTTACCCACTACTTGGATCTTCCTAAGTTGCATAGTCCCTTGGATACCAGTCATTACCTACGGCTACCATACTCCGGCCATTCAAAATGGGAGGCTGCTGGAATTACGGGAGAACCTGAAAGATCCGAAGGACAGTGGGGCAGTACGTAACCACCTAAGACAATTCCAGAGCTGCTGACTGCCAGTTCATCAAGGATCAGTGAGTAGCGCCGACACACCCAAGTCGGGCGACATGCGGAGGGCACGTCTGGAGAAAACTTGAACTCAGAGACGACTCACCGCGTTTCCAGGCTACCGCTACTCCTGCAGCCCTTTCCCCTGGCACAGTGCTGCTCCCTGCCGCCTGGTACACTCATTTGGATACAAAGTCCTCCCAATTGTTTTCTCAAGCTAGACTTAAAAAGAGTTCATGATTCAAAGGCTGGAGTGGTGTTAAGATTTATGGAACATGCATCTTTGTCTTTACACAAGACAAAAGTAAAAAAAAAAAAAAATCCTTATGAAACAGCATATTTAACCATTTTAAAAGGACAATATGTAAAACTTTACTGTAGCTAAGATCACTTGGTGGGGGGTGGGGTGGGTGGGTGATATACAAGTTCCCAGGCAACAGCCCCAAACAATTCTGATTCTGCAAGCCTCTTGAAAAGAGTATGATTATAATCAATCCTTCCCCAAATTTGCAGATTATAGGCAACTAACAGCAATTAACAAGCCAAACTGACTCAGTTTGCACAAGCCGATACTCCATCTTGCCAGAATCAGTTCAGGTGTGGAGACGTCAGACTGCACTCTCCAACGTGGTCAGCCACGAAGCGATCAGGAGATCCTGATCCTGTCCCCATGAAGGGACAGGCACTCTTAGCTTGTCAAAAGCCAATAGTATGTATCAGGTTTTATGAATACTCTGGAATCATGCTTAAATGTCAGAATGCTGATAAATTACACTAAGTAAAATGCTACCAAAGAAAATTTACTGAGATGTGCTAGTATATTATGTACGGACCTAATTTTGACATTTCAGGTTAATCTGACCCCAAACCAGATAAAATTGTGTATTTCAGAACCAAACAAATTCAGTTCTGGTTTTCAAAATTCCCAATACCTCAAAACACTAAACAAAGTGTTTTTTAAAGTACAAGGTAACAATTTCAAAGAACTTTTCCAAGCAGTGAAAAACAAAAAGCACATATAGAATGCAAAGGTCTAAGAACTTGGATCCTAATATTAATGAAACCACCTTTCAAAATTATCTCCGCATAATGTATTCTAACTTGTGCACAACAACGCAGCAACTGCCAACCCAGCGTGGAAATGGTCATGTAGTCAACAAAACTTGCAACCTTATGGAATTCACTGAAGGTTAAGGAAGGAATGAAAGACAAACCCAAAACCCCAAGAAGAGAGATTATAACTCACCTGGTAGCACACATCTAGTAAAGCAAAAGGTATTAAAACTTGAACTAGGACAGCAGACCAAGGAAGCTCACACATTACTTGAAAAGAAGTGGAACTGATACATTCGGTAAGTCTGTGAAACTGGTGAATTTAAATCAAAGCTACCTAACACTGTCCATTAATAAACAAATTTGTTCTGTAATAAAGAACTTTACTGTAAGACATACTATGGTGGCCAAATTCTGAAAGGTACTGTTCTATAATACTATCTCTACTTTATCTACCCCTTTACGTTCCCCCAAATCCTGCATCACCATCCACCCCCATGCAAATAAAAAACGCTGCTAAAAAACAGACCGTTATCACTTTTAGTCCCTTCTGAAACTGTACTAAAACCCAGTACTTGAAAAAGCAGGTGGGTGGGGTGGGGGTGGGGCAGACAGCATTTAAAAACCATGACAAAGAACGGGAGAGGAGACAACAGCAACAGAATCTTGGAAACTGCAAAGCTTATGAAGTGGTAAAGGACTCAACAGACAAGAAAACCGAATATGCCATCAGCAACGCAGGTATCCGACTGTACCACAGAACACCCCCCAAACGCGCAGTAACTGACAGCTCAGGTACCTTTAAAAATAGAGGTAAAACTAAGATGCTTGGTTCAAAGTCTGTTTGACAAGCAGTTAAACCCCAAGTTCCTCTGTACTAACAACGAGAGCCCTACATTCCTGGCAGAAAGCAGAGTGTGGAAGTGGACAAGAAAAGGTGCTCTCTGTACTCAATAGGAAGTGAGCAAGCCAAGTGTTCAGAACCTTCGTCGGCCTCCCCTCACTGGATCCCAGCACTGAAGCCAGGTGTCCTACCCTTCAGGCAGGAAGAGTGGACAAAGACTTCCGACTTCCGGTGAACCTGACCAGCTTAGCCAAAGGGAGGGGAAAGAGATTATCAAGGGGATCCTAATAAAATGACAGTCCACTCAACACTGAACCCCCAAGGTAAAAGGCCCTAGCCCATGGGGCACCTGGGCAGCTCAGTGGGTTAAGCCTCTGCCTCTGACTCAGGTCATGATCTCAGGGTCCTGGGATTGAGCCCCGCATCGGGCTCTCTGCTCAGCAGGGAGCCTATCTCCTCCTCTTTCTGCCTGCCTTTCCACCTACTTCCGATCTCTGTCAACTAAAATCTAAAAAAAAAAAAAAGGAAAAAAGACCCAGCCCAATTCACAACATCCAATTAGCTTTTAAATTTCCCACTCCTAAATATGAGCCAAAGATCACCAAACATTTGAGGGCAATTTAGAATATGAAAGGCAGAAGCCTAAGTGACAGGAAAGTAAAGCATCTGGAAACAAACCTTTGAAGTTATTACTAATAAACTCAGACATGAGGAAAAATTAGTATATCCAAATAAGAATACATTGCTGTTTGTAACACAGGTTTAAAGGGGGAGGAGTCTTGGAAATCAGATAATTAAAACCTTAAAAAAAAAAAAGAAAAAGAAAAAAGAGCTGTAAAAGTTGTGAAAATCACTCCCAACACTGCAAGTGGCAAATAGGGGTCTCGAGCTTACACTCAAAAATTCCAGTGGTGGTGAAAGGGATGAGCACTCAGCAGTCGTCCCCAAAACTGAAGAGAAGTTTACACACTGGCTAGACCCACGGAGTATCCAATAACATACATGAAATAATCCCATCATGGACTTTGAGAACACCAGTGGATACAGATAAAACGTGGAGCAATTTCAGAGTAAAAATACTTCATATAGACAACCAAGCGAAGTACCATCCAATTTCTTCACTAAAACCTACAACTCTAAAAACACGAGTGAACAACCCTTTTGGACAGGGAGGTCTCCGGAGCAGGAGGGATGGGCTGTACAGAAAGCAGCTCTGAAATTCACAAAGTGGAGGACTTACATGAACAAGCAAACGGAAGCCCAGAATGATGGTCAAGCCCCAACCGTTATTCAACTATTTCTAAAGGGCGATGCGTTCAGATTGAAATACAGAGGAAAAGCATGAAGGTGATGGACTGATCTGCATAAAGGGAGAAATCTTCAATTCTGTAAATCTGGAACTACATCAGTGCCTGGCACAAAGACATACTCATCTAGGTCAAGACAGAATGCCTAAAGTGAACCAGAAAGAACACTTCAATAGGACTGAGAATATATGGAAACAAACAGTATAAAAAAAATAAAAAAATCAAGCTGCTTTTCCTTAACCCTGCAACTTTTATAAAAAGTCTGAAGTGGGAATGAATCATCCCAAACTCAAAATATTAAATTACTAGGGGCAAAGAATTAAAGCAGAGTACACATTAGTCTGTCTTCTAATTACATCTACCAAATCATGGGCCAGAGTGGCATTTCAACATTACAACGGAGAATCAAAACCACAGAGCTTTGTGTTAGACAATGGTAGGCAAACCTCATTTCTTAAATCATTTCTTTAATCAGTTTTAACTCCTTTTTTAAAAAAGTTTTGATGTGGACTACTTACAGAAAATAAGAACAATGCTGCTTAACAATCCCAACACAAATTCTCTGACTTGCATCAGGGGCCTCGGGACCTTTTCTGTCAAGGGTCGGAGACCGCAGGTCTTGGCCTTGCAGCTGTACCGTACAACGCTACTGCAGCGCGC